>NC_136067.1:1196110203-1206110203 GCF_964261635.1 Lissotriton helveticus | reverse complement strand
GCAACCTAGCATTTTCCAAATCAAGTGACTAAATCAATGCCCCACTGTCAGTGATCATACCACTATTCAACTCCACTACTGCACAGACATGTAGCCGAGGTCTGCTGTGGTTCTTGTTGATTGTTTGTGTTTACCTTTTATTCTACTTCCTGAAAGGCTGTTATTCCATCAATCATTTCAGATCCAATTGACTGACTGCGTGCAAAGATAGTATGGTCATCATCATCATCATGGTGTGGTACGTGTACATGTTGTCCAACAGACCAACACCAACTCAGTCTGCAGTGAGTGACTCCGATTAAGTAAGTCCAGACTGCACCTGTAGTAGTAGGAGTGCAATTGGTTATTATTAAACAACATGGAAACATTGACTATCACTTGAGTCACTTTTACTTTGTTATTATTTTAACTACTAGTATAGTTCGACTTCATGCACATTTGCTCAGGGTCAGCAAGCATCCAATGCAATGCATGGCATCATTCATTAATCATATACCTGTCTTGCTCTTCTCTTTGGCTCTCAGATCAGAGATGCCGAGCCTTCTGAAAGTGATGACGAGTTTACTTTAGTTTTGGATGCCTGCTCAAGTTCTGACAGTGAAGAGTTGTGTATGCCTGCAGACAGAGGTGGTAGCCTTAAGACAGTGATGAGTTTCGGATTGGAAACAAAACAGAAGATGGCTATAGTCACGTACTTTTAACTTTTTATGAAGGGACTGTAAGAGGCTACATTATTGTACTATTCTCCATCTCCATCCAATGTCTGGCAAGATGGAAATGTATGTAGGGTGAGTCAGGAAGATGGAGCAGGACTCTGAGAAGTGGAGTGGACAGTTAAATGCACAGACGTGCAACTCCAATAGGTAAGCAAATAAGAGACTATGCTGATGGAAGTGTTGTGGTTTGATTTGAACCAGAAAAACAGATATATATATACACACAAATAAAGGAAGGGAGAAAGTAACAATTTGAAAGACTAGTTGTCAGGGAAGAGGAGCACGTCCTCAAACACTGGTGGTTCGAACAGAAGTAGGCCATGTAACCCACTACTTATATCTTCGGAGTCGCTCTCCTCTTCCAGCTGTGATTCACGTATTTTGTAGTCCGGTGGTATGAAGTGCTGATTCATTTTGATCATGGTTAACCTCTCCACGCTTTTGGGTAAGAGACTGGTCCTTTTCACAGTTACAATGGCACCAGCAGCACTGAAAACACGCTCAGAAGAGACACTTGCCACAGGGCAAGCCAGATACTTTATTGCCAGCCTGCTGAGCACTGCCCATTGGCTTCTTTTCCCATCCCAATACGCCAATGGGCTTTGCTCCATGAAGACCTCTGTTGTGTCATCCAGATAGGCCTGGACCATCTGCTCAATGTTCAGTGGTGCTCCGATTTGCTTGGCCTCTTTTGACTTTGTACCAGCAACGGACTTACCCATCCCTTTCTGTAGAAACCAAGCAGCTATTTTTTTGCTGTGGCTGATGAATCAGATTCTGTTGGTGCTGTTGTTGATGTTATTGGTAGTGTTGGTGACTGTTGGGAAGCAAAAGCACTGCTCTCATGCTCTGAAGAAGAACTTGACTCTGGAGCCATTTGTTTTCTAAATCAGTGGCTTAAGCAGCTATTAAAGTTTTGAACTTGGCAACATCCCCATCTGAAAAAGGAATTACTGCATTACTGTTCAGAAATAAGTTGTACCGTGGATCCAAAATTGTGGCAGTAATGTAATGTCGATGTGACACAATCTTTTTTTGAATCCTTGTATTGTCAGATGAGCGGACGGCTAAGGCGTTCGACAAATAATATGCATCTACTTTGTCTTCCAGACCTTCGTATGTTTCAGACACCTCCTTCAGTTGTTGCTCTAGCATGTACAACAATGGGATAGCTTGGTCCATAGTACAGTCCTCCGTGCTGAATGCACGTGTGAAGACATCAAAAGGAAGTGGCATCTCTGTCAGGCATTTAATGAGGTCCCATTGCTACATCTCAATGATCATAGCTTTCACAGTGGGATCCCCTAATCTTCTTGTCATGACATAAGCATTAAGTGGTATGTACTGCTCAAACAGACGATCAAGCGTGTAATAAGTTGAGTTCCAATGTGTTGGCACCTCCTGGATGAGTGCTTTGACTGGCATTTTATGCTCACGTTGAATGACCCTTAGCTGCTTCCAGGCTTTAAAAGAATGATTGAAATGTGTGCATATTCTTCTGCAGGTGGTCAGTAAGTTGTTGACTTTGCTTTCATTTTTCAGAAAGTCTTGAACAACAATGTTGATGCAGTGTGCCAAACACAGGACCCTGAAATAGCCACCATCTTTCATGGCCTTAACTACATTACTGCCATTGTCCGTGGCAACAAACCAATGTTAAGCCCTCTTGGTCACAGCCATTCAAAGACCTTGCTGTTAAACTCAGCCAAAATGTTTGCTGCAGTATGAGATTTATGCATAGCAAACATAGCTACATGTGCATGTCTGCAAGTCTCATTAAAAATCTCAAAAGTGTCAATGCCTGCAGATAGCTTTTCTCTAACACTTGAAAAAGAGATCCAGTGTGCAGTGATGCACATGTAATCAGTGGCTTGGCAACAGGTCCACATGTTTGTTGTCAGGTGGATATATGAACAGCACTCTGATGTAAGGCTTTTTCAAGCAATTCCAGCACATCGTGATTGAGTGCTGGAACAGCAACTCTGGCAAAATAGTAGCGGCTGGGAACCTTCTATTTTGGGCAGATGTTTTTCACAAATTCCAGAAAACCCACCCCTTCAACAAAAGAAAAATGGAGAAGGTCCAGTGCTAACATTTTAACCAGCTTAGCATTGTACAAACGTGCTATTGGGTGGTTGCGTTCGTACTTTCCCTCCTGCCTAGTAAACATGCTAAGAATGGTACGCTGTGTGGTATTTCTTTCTGTTCGGCTCGACGCAGAACTTTGCATCGCAGTACTCCTTGGTGTCTCTGGCTGACTCTTACTCTTGTGCCACTGAGATGTTTCTGGTGCGGAGGATGTGGGCTGTACCACTGCAGTGCTAGGGACAGGGCTACTTTGTGTACCACTACCAGATAGAATGTCTCCTTCTTCTTCTTCTTCCTGTTCGACGGTGAGTGGACCTAGTACTAGTTTATCCCCACCAACATCAATGGTTCCATGTTTTATGCTACGAAGGTGGTCCTCCCATTTGATTGCGTGGTGTTTTTTTCAAATGGGTCATTTGGCCTCCGGTACCATAGTTTGTACCAAGCTTACCACGACTAACAGAGGAATGACAAATGGAGCATACAGCAATGTTCTCCTCCTTTACGCTAACCGTAAAGAAGTCCCACACTGGGGAGCTTAACTTTTGTCTCCTGCTAGAGGTGCCACTTCCAATGCCGGATGAACTGGAGGGTGTGTGTTGAATTTGACTATGTGGCTGCGCTTGTCCAGCGCTTGTGCTGGATGTAGGGCGCTAACGGCCCTTTGCTAATGTAAATATGGAAGCTGGAGGTCGTGTTGGTGTTGCCTGTGTTGGAGGTATGTGTGCTACATCCCTACTAGTCGCAGCCATTCTGGATAGGGTAAAAATGTTGGTCTGCATGTCCTCGGGCCGGGAGTGATGCTTATGATGACTGGGTCAGACTCATCATCATCATTATCCTGATGTTCTACATCGACCTCCATAAGTGTAAGGCTTTCTGGTACCTTCCTTTTCCCTAGCCTGGTCTTGGGATGTGTCTCCCTCTCATGCTCAGGTTGTTGTGGCTCCCAAGTGAGATCTAGAGATTTGGCGTGTTCGGCAGCGCGAACTGTACAAAAAGTCGTTATCGCGTGCCCGAGCACGGAGAGTGAGTGTGCAAAGAAGACAAAAACTGTAAGGTCGCGTTGTCTCACTGTGCAAAGTTACTAAAACTACACAAGCTGAATTCCTAGGTTTACCTACTGGCAGAAAAAGCCATATTATTTAACACACACCCAAAACCTGAAATTCAACCCAAAAACCACATTGTGCAAATCAATCCAAAGCCATCCATGCCATACATGATGTTACAAATCAAGCAAACACCACAAAAACAGTTGATTAGCTTTAATGCACCCATGATGACTCGAGTAGTACCTCTTGGCCTACTGGCAGAGTAGGCCACAAGTTTGGAGGCCTAGGCAAAAGCACAGTGGCTGGACCCACAAAATGGCCGCCACCACCTGGCCAGGACACCCACAGAAAGTACATACAATGAACTCAAGCAGGCCTACACTAACTATATGAATTCCTAGTGTTACTTATTGGCTGAAAGCCAATATTTAATTAACACACACCCAAAAACTGAAATTCCACTTAAAAAAACACAGTTTGCAATTGAATCCAATGCCATCCATGATGTTTAAAAACTTGAAATTCAACAGACACCACAGAAGCATGGTTGGACCCATGGGTACCTCTGGGCCTACTGGATGAAATGTCAAAGAAATACAACTTGGCCCCTCATGAAAGTACAGGCCTCCCCCAACAATAATTTTTAACAAGGATTGAAAAGCCCAGAAAACTGTAGGTTAAAAAAAGCCCAAATCAAACAAACATGTACACCAATTCTCCAACTTACTTGTAAAATAAAATTTCAAATCCAAATGTCCTCAATAAATCCAATCCAATGATATGATGCAGCAGACATACACAAAAAGTGATCCTTCCAGCTCCAAATCCAAATGAAAGTGAACAGCACATGGACAAAGCACTGGGAGGAGCCTGCTGGACAGGAACAGGAAGTTGGAGACTCAGGGGCACTTCCTTCCTCTTGAAAAAAGAGTATAAAAAAAGAGGACTCCTTGCACAAAAGACTACAGCCAAATCAAAATCTGAGTGGTTTTTCTGAGCAAAATGATCATTTTCGAGAAGGTTTTATCATGCTCGAGAGATATTCTGTGCCAGATTGTAGTTTCTGCGTGTTCGGAAATGCAATCTTACCAACATTACACTGGAAGGAAGATCGCGCGTCCAAATGATGTGATCGCGTTCGCACAGTCTTGCGGGATTGTGTGGCCGGATTTAAAACCTCGTGGCGCACACGACAAGGAGCGAAAATCAAGAAGGCAAAAGCAGAACCACGGTAAGTCGTTACCGCGCACGTGAGAATGCTATTGAGCGTGCGAGGAAGAAAAGAACTATGCTACGCTGTAGATTGCGAAGTATTCGACAACTTCACATTCACTGCGAAGTGCGAAGTTGCCACAACTTCGCAAACTCCGCGAGCGGAGCGTAGTTCACCACCCATGGTTAGTCTTATTGTGGATTGACCCCATAAAACAGAATTATAGAAATTAATAAAAATTAGCTTATGATCCTTCATACACAAACTAACTCCCTGCAAAAAATCTGAGACCCAGCCTAAATCGTCCCACCTCTCCTTGAGCCTTAAGTCCACGTATGTAATCAGGCCTCTCCTTGCTCTTCCCACAACACCCTTGCTAGCCGGTACAAAATACATTTTGTAGCCCTCAAGGGAGAGCGAGCTACTGTCTGTCTCCCATGTTTCCTGGAGGCAGATGAACTGGAAATGCTTTATGTAGAGTAGTCAATCAGTGTTGGATATTTTAGATGAGAGCCCAGCTATATTCCATGAAATAATCTCAATTGTACCATAACTGGAGGTGTCTGGGCTATCTAGTGTCAAACAGCTAGTGGGCCTGGGGGGAGCAGTAGATACTACAATATTTCCTTCACTGACAGGTCCACTAAAGTCTCCTGAGATAAACGGGAACATAGGCACCTTGGCCTGCAAGAGTGGTGTTCCTCCCGTTCCTGTATTGAGAGAAACGTCATCCAATTTGTGGTCATCCCCGGCTGGGGTGTTCTTTTCGCGTCAGTCAATACCATTTAAAGTTGAGACGTTTACAAGAGGGGCATACTGATTGAATAACTGTACCGGCAGCCCCCTCAAACACGTCCTGCTTGATCACTCCTCTGGTTGTCATAAATGTTTGCTCCCCTCATGTCCCTATAAAAGAACCCAAGTGGTAGCATTGTAATAGTCGAACCGCCCTCTCCCTGGAATGGCCCCTTGCACTGGGTGAGAAGGTCACATACCAACCCTGGGAACCTAACATTTAAAATCACAGTATCTCCTGGGAAGCACTTCCTGCTACAACCAATCAAGGACACCCGTCTCGCCATTAGTATATGCCTGTGGTTTGTGATGTTAAAATTCAAATTTCTGTTCAGCCAGTGGGCGGCCTTATTAATTAGCATTTGCGGTGTTTCTTCTCTATTGCCACTAAGCGCAGGGACCCCTGTCAAAATTAATGTGTAAGGGCAGGCTGCTGGCAAAAGGTCTCAAACTGGCAGAGCCATAGTGCCCCTAACGCAGTCATCTTGGACGGACACAATGTCCTGTAGTGCAAGTGCTTTACCTGCTATGCCCCCTAAGTTTTCCGAGCCTGAAATCAGCCTCAAGTTCTGATCTATAGGTCCTGCCCTCGTATGCCTGGTATCTCGCACAGCACCTCTTAAACTCGGGCATTTCCATCCCTAGGCCCGGCCAAGAGCTCTTTATCTACACCCTCCATTGTTCCCTTCTGGTGTTCACCAGCATGTGTCATGTCGTTATGTCTCTCCGAGGGCAAAGCAACCCTTAGAGGGATGGGAACGTCTAGTGTCCCTGAACTATTTACTGTGGGTGCCCTTACCATGTTTGTATGGTTGCTAATCTGGGCGATCAACAGGGAAACTTTCTCTTCAATTAGTGTGATTTTTTCCTGTAAGGGCCCTAAGTGGGTAGTTAACATTGTTTCCAGCCTGGACAACATTTCTACGCCCCCCCCCCCATTTCCTGCTTCACCACAAATAGTGCGCTGTGAATTCTCTACTGGACCTTCTGTGTCTTTAGCCTTGGATAGAATTGGCGCTCCCTTTCACTTGGGTTTACTGTTAGCAGTGTAATGCCCCACCCCTCGAGTATGCTTAGCTCTTACCAAGGGGCCAGCTAAAGGGGTGACAGGCCTATTTGTCTCGCTTCTATCTAATAATGCCCTTTTAGACCGGGTGACCACCTCTCCACATTCCCTCATGACTGATTGACATCTCTTCGGTGTTGTGACCGTAGTCGGGCCTTCCTCTGCCTGCCCTGACCCGCATGGTCTTTCTAGATGTGGGACGCAGCCCTCCTCATTCTCTTCTGCAACTGATTTTGTCATACACAGCACCTCCTTTGATAACTCGGATGTTTGCGTTGATGATCCCGATACTTGTGATGCTACAGCAATGGCATTCGGGCTAATTACAATGTGGTCACCATTTACAGTGTCTTGGACTACGGGGTAGCGAACTTTAGGTGACCTGGCCATAGCTAATACCCCCATTGACGACCTCTTCTGCGACACAATTGAGTCCAATGAGAGTCTTTTCTCGGCCAGCTGGATCTCATGCACTAATAAAGACTCTACCCTCAGTAAAAATGCATCTAATGTCCCCTTTACGCCCCCCCCACCAGGGAATCCTTCGCCTCCCTCCTGCTCATCCTGCTAATTGAACAGATGACCGGATGGACAGACCCAGTACCAACAGTATAGTCCGTATAGTCCAAAGCCTTAAGAAAAACTGGGGATGTTCTAACCAAGTCCTCTATGTTTTTCCAAGGAATAAATGTCCAAGCTGTACTGCGGTAACCACCCCACAGTAGTATTACTAAAGACTGCCAATAAGCACCTTAGGGTTGTCCTCACCTCACCTCCTCGTGTTGTCAGCAAGTGCCCGAGCAATCAGGTGAATGTATCAAAGTTCCATGGGGATTCCAAGTTTGAGATTCTAATGGAGTTAGGGGGATGGCCCAGCCCAGCCTCTTACGGCCACTGACAGGCACGGACGGGCCTGCCCTTGGCCTGATCTTCACCCGGACGTGGCCCGGGCACGCCCGCGCACGTCCGGCGCTGCGTGAGCCCGTGGCCACTTAAGAGCGGTGTCCAGCACTCAGGGGGCGTGCTGGCGTGCTGCTCCTCTGGCGCCTCCGGGCGCAAGTGCTGCTGGGGGATGTAGTCTCCCCGCCTGGATCCAGAGAAGCTCCGTGCGGTGCAATTGGCGGCAGCGGACCCGGTCCCAAAGTGCAAGGTGCGGCGTAGAAAGTTACAAAGTGCAAAGTAGTTCAAAGGCTCCCTTAGTCACCAAACATACAGTAAATATCTGGAGAGTGCAAAAATCAGCAATTCAGTGCTATCACTTTTCAGTAGCCTAGCAGCTTCCTTCAGATGTGATAAGGAGAAGTCACTGCAGGGGTAGACTACAAGGCCCCAGGACACTTTGCGTCAGGAAGCTACTGAAAATGAGATCGTGCAGCACCCAGAGGCGCTCTTTAAATTCCAGCCGGGGGCCCACAGTGAGGGAGAAGTCACAGCAGGGGCAAACCATAAGCCCCATGACACCTTGTGGCAGGAAGTCGCAGCAACCGCTGCAACCAACATCCTGCAGTGCCTGGAGGTGCACTTTAAATTCTGTCCAGGGTCCCACAGTCGGGAGGAGTCAAAGCAGGGGCAGACAACAAGCCCCAGGACACCTTGTGGCAGAAATTTGTTGCAAATGCCACAATCAACATTTTGCAGGAACAGGAGGTTCTCTTTAAATTCCAACAGGGGTACCGCAGCATGGGAGAAGTGACAGGAGGGGCAGTCCACAAAGCCCAGAACACAACTTGTGGCAAGAAGCCACCACAATCATCACAACCGACGCAACCGTCATCCTGCAGCACCCGAAGGCGCTCTTTAAATTCCGCCCGGGGTCTCTCAGCATGGAACGCGTGCAAGTTGTGCCCAAGCGTGGCCTGTGCGTTGTCCGGGCAAAGACCGGGCCAAGAGCGGGCCTGTCAGCACTCGTCAGCGCCACGACAAGCCGGTGAGGGGCCACCCCCTTTAAATTTACACTTGAATAATATCGAATTATATTGCTATTATTAACAGTATTTTGATTTGTTGACTCTCTAGTGACTCTAGCCAGCGGAATATGCAAAAATATACTTTCTGTACTTTCTGCATCTTTGGTTCCTATCATTGATAGATTAGGCAAGATTGAGGAAGCCTTGTCTAAACTGAGTGATACTCTCTTGGTGCAACACTTTGTTAGTCCTCCTTTGCCTAGTCCTTCAGGCTGCATCATTCACAAGGCCTACCCAGCACACTTGACATCACATCACCCGGCCTCAGGTCTTGAGGAGAACCGCTTATAGCTCTAGCCCGGCCCGGCCTAACCATGTTTCAGGGATACGTGCATAGAACTTTTGTGAGGTCACAAGTGATGACCGGGCTCAGCCACTTAGCTCAGGTGTTCTTGGAAATATGTCTGCAGGCTACACTCAGTGCTCTGGTCTTTTCAATTGCCCCTTCAGGCTACCCCCTTTGTTGTGATCCTGTGAAAGGTTCCTCCTTTAGGCAATTGCTCATTTGAATATCATGAGCAACTGGTTAATAAAGTGAAACATTGGGTTAATACTCGAGTGGGTGCCCCCATGCTATATCACAACCAGATAAATCTTGTGAGCAGAGTTTCCTGAGTTGGTAATACTCCAAAAACAGATGGCAAGGATTGTATTGTTATTAATTAAGAGACCGAAGAGTGGCTAACAACATCCTGTCTCAGCAACATTTTTCCTGTTTTGTACAAACCACTATTGAGGCTCTTCCATTGGGCTATTTTCATAGAACCCATCTCTTCATTTCCTGAGCCAAATCTAGCATCCTCTAACAGGTTTACTCCTCTTTCCCAATTAGACCTACATGACTGACTTTCTGCTGCTGCTACTCACTTTGCTCTAAGGGATCGGACAGCTGAGCCTGTGTTACCCGGGACCCATATTGAATCAAGACCTTATGTGCCCACAGGGTGCAATCCCGCTCCCACTAGGGCTATCACCAATTATCCTATGCAATCACTGTCCATAACTTCCTGGACAACCAATGGTTTAGCTGTTAAATGGGATAGGCCAGATTGGCTTAAGTTTATCGAAGCCAGCCTATAATTTGCCTACAAGAAGCATGGCTTATTGACCCTACATATGTGGATGAATTTGCCACATACCACATGCCAGCAGTGTCTAGTAATTTTGGCAGGGCCAAGTTTGGTCTGATCACGCTTGTCTCTCTTTCTTCCTATCCAAAGGTATTATGGACAAAGTGTGACTCAGTATACTATCAGATGATTCGGTTTTAGTGTTCTGCCTCTGGATTGCTGCTGATAAATCTATACAATAATGTTTTTGACCATTCTAAGGTCGATTTAGCACGTACTTTACTCAAGGACATAGAGAATTGGATCAGCAACACATGTTATTGTTATTGTTAATTTACATTTGTAAAGAGCCAAAACACCAACGATCTGTAAGCGCTATTGACCCAGAACACCGGAATTCATTAATTTATTACTGGTCACAGAGAGAATGGAGGAGGCTTATCCGAATGACTCAGAGAACAGAATTGTTTTAAGTTTCTTTCTTAAAGGTAGTAGCCTTTGGAATGACAACAGAGAAGGCACGCCCTCCCAACATGGCTCTAATAAAGTGTGGGCAGGCCAGCTGCTGTGTCTCAGATGAACGGAGACAATGACCGGGCACGTAAGATTTCAAACAGTCTTTAATGTAGGGAAGCATTGCTCCAAACTGGGCTTTATGTGCAATGCACATACCTTTAAACCTAACCCACTGCTTAACAGGGAGACAATGTAGTTGTTGTAGCAAGGGTGTGGTGGTTATGCTTTGGTTCTATGAGGGGATTTTATCTTAAAAATCTGTCAGTATTCCAAAGGAAATATTTGTGGGTTGGAGGATGAGGATGGTGTTTCCATCACCCATTTTTCACACTGTCCTCTTGGTGATGAATTGAATCTGCTGTTGGCTAAACTTAATTTTAATTTCTCTCTATACACCTTGAGTTCAACAGCTAACACTACACTGACATTTGTGGGGCAAGGTACACCTAGTCAAATTGATTTTATTCTATTTTCTAAATCACTAAGAGATTGGGTCCTGGACTATAGTTTGGCCGATTCTCCACTTTGTGATCACAGACTTCTGTCTCTTTCTCTTCAAGGCTCTTTTTTCACCAGGATCCCTGCAGTGGTTCATCATATGCGTTTATCATCCTCTAACAATCATGGGTAATAAAAGAATGTTCCAAGGTTGGTGAACCCTCTTTTTTAGCACAGCTTGTGGTCGCCACCTACCCTGAAGTCTTAGTTTGTTCATCAGCCGATTACCCACAGGGGCGGGGTTCTGTCCTCCTCAACAGCTTTAAACAGAACTGTGAAGCAGCATTTGAACTTCTTTTAGTCTCGCACAATAGAAGAAATTAGCCACCTATAAAGTGGTGTAATGCCAATTGCACCCAGGCACACAATCAGCTACTCGCTGTTTTGAGAAAATCCCCCAGAGATCAGGGGCAGTGCAGAGATGCCAATCTCTGTAAAGAGATACCCTCAAAGTCAGAAAAAAAAGTATTGGAGAGGTAGTATTTTAAACACTGGTCCAGGCAAGCAAGCTCAGGAACTGCAAGGGTTGCCCATTTCACTGAGCTTTATGTAGACCCTTAAACAGGAACCCAGGAGATCCCTGATGATAATCTTTTAGTCCATCCTCCGCATCAGACCAGCAGCTCAAACAAGTATGTCTTAGTGTCCTGCAAAGTATCCTGCGGGTCCAGTCGTTGAACTGGAAGAGGTCATGCGGGCTGTGACTAGTTGTCCACTTGGGAGTGCTCCTGGTCCAGACGGGATTCCCTCAGATAAGCTAATATCTCATTGTGGGCCCCTTTACTGACTAATGACCTACATGCTGTTCTAGTGACTGGCCCTCCAAAAACTGGTCCCATGCGACCATTGTTCCTATTTTTAAAAAGGGTTCCAAAAATGACCCCCAATGCTATTGCCCTATTTCCCTGATTAATTCTACAGCGTAGATTATGGGTCAAATTCTGTTGGACTGTTTGCAGCTTTAGGCAGAGGAACGCAATATACTTACAGATCTTCAATTCGGTTTCCACTCCGGCCTTGAAACAGTAGAGCAATCCATAAATCTATATCTGTTAAGTGCCAAATACACTGTGGCAAAGTGTGGCAAACTGTATCTGGCTTTGATGGATTTGAGTTCTGCTTTCGACTTTGTAAGCAGGTCCAAATTGTGGGCAATCATGATTAACGGGGGTTGATCTCTACATTTTGTTAACTTTCTTAGAGATTTGCACAATGATGTCACTGTCAGCATATGGTATGGCCCAGGTGGAGAAACCACACCACCTTTCAGCCTGGCCGGGGGTGTATGTTTATTTATATAAACAGCCTGGAGGACAAACTGGTTAATCTCAAGGTTGATTGTCCTCGTGTAGGTGTTAGGAGTATCCCCACACTAATTTATGTGGACAATACAGTCTCAATTGCCTGAACTGCTAATGGCTTACAACGTCCGCTTGAAGTTTTTTGCAATTTTATGGTCAAACAAAACAAGTCCCATGTAATGATTTTTGGGGGAAGGAAGAAGGATACATTTCCTTTGAAGTGAACAGCAACAAGGTTAGCTGTGTTCCAAATGTTAACTACCTTGGAATCCCATTTGACCCTTGTCTTTTTGGGGAACACTGAATACTAGCAGAGTTGCTGCCTTTTACAAATCAGTGGAGGCAGTTCTTGATTTTGCCCCCAAACTTTGTCAGAAACCAATAAAGGAATTCTCGACAGCCTATACCTATAAAACCCAAATGTTGTGCTATTGCCTCGTATAGGGCAGGGGTGTGGGGCATTGAAGATCAGGGGGCTCTGGAAAAAATTGAGAAGGGTTTCATTAAGAGACTGCTAGCTATCCCCAAAGCACTATTTCCTTTGTTTGCAACACTTAGGTAGGGATTTGCAATATTAGCGGCCTTATTAAAATTCAACCCCTCCTTTTGTGGCCAGACAACTTTTAATCGGGCTGTGCTTGCAGACTGTTTAACACTTGACCTTTGTTTGAATATTCCTTGGTTGAAGTATATACAGAATTTGTGTCACATCATGGGATTGAAGCACCTGCTTACTTCTCCTAGCACGGCTTTCACCACCAGGAATTTGAAGAATGCGTTTTCAGAGGTATGCCTGGAGAACAGAAAGAGGAGTGCTGTAGACAAACTAATGGTCCAGACCTACATGGGGATTGTTCCTGTTGAAAGCCCTGCACCGTACTTAGTATGGGTCGGGGACTTAGACCACACATTTTTACAGATGTGACTCAGGCTTTGCATGGTGCACTTTCTTGCTATTTTTCTGTCACAAGGCACTTAGTTTATTACAGCTTCCTTGATGCCCGTGTGATGACCAATCTCCACAGACTACCTCACATTTTATTTTATTTTGTAAATTCTATCCTTTTTTTAGGAAAAGCAATTTGCTGCCCATTTTCAGGGCAGCCAATATTTGTTACTGTAGAGCCATCCTTAGTTACCTGCAAACCTTGCCCACGATCAAGAACAGCATCTCTGCTGCCACATATATTGATTGTGCTATTAAACAGAGGGCTATAGTTCTTATATGATATTTATGTATTTAAAGTGGGTTTTATGGATTTTATCTTTATTTAAGATAGATCGTCGTGCTTTTGATGGTAGTACTGACTGTTCTCAATACGGTTGATTTATTTTGCTTAGATATCCCAGGCGGACATAGTGGACCTCGAACGAGTTCCCCTTTAGGACTTCTTTCAAGATTTTTGCTCATTGGTCTTATCTGAGATTTGTGATACTCCATCTGATAATTTATGCTGTATGTTTATTTATGTACTGCTATGAACTAGGATGAGTATTTATGATGTTTTTAATCATACATATTCTTTTGCATTGTTCACTTTTGTGGCTCAAAAGAGCCGAAATAAAGTTGATTCATGACTATGATACGGATAGGGTGCAACAGATTGGAATTATCCATGTCCTCCTATATGAGGAATAAGAGGGGCAAAAAAGATAAAATGTTCCTTTGGTTCAGTATTCACATAAATGATGGACGGAATGCTGAAGAAATCATACATTCACCCACAGTCAAGAGATCTAGGTTAAATCCATTGTTCTTTTGCTCACCATGCCACCCGAGTTTAGACCCAGGTATATGCAAATCAGTCTTGACCCTGTGCCTCATGGGAACATATATATATAGCTTAGGGGTACATAAATTTGGAGCTAAGACTGGTAAATCTATACTTATCTAAAAGGGTTTACCCAGTGGTGCTGGGACAATTTTTTGAGTGGGGGTGCTACTATCAATGTTACATCACTGAAGAAATACGGATTTTTAAAAATCCAAGCATCACATAAAAATAGGTAGAGCAAATGTGCATGCCCATTCAGGACAAAATTGTAAAACTATGGTTGGTGGAGTGTTTTGGGACAGTGGTGTTTTAGAATACTGTCATTTACGGATGGTGCATTTTCCATTGAAATTGCCACTGAATTTTCATAAGCGTGAATTTTTACCGATAAATCTATAAAGCGTACAAGTGATACTTTGTAGGTTTAGCAAATACTTATCATTAGCGGATCACCAAGTAAAGTGTCTAGTTTGTTTTGATCCTAATAAAATCTTTGGAGATTATTATGTTGTCAGTGGGCCCGCCATTGACAGGCAGTCTGAGGCGGGCTCACCGTCATCTACAGGAGTGGTCCAACCGCCAGATTCTGATCTGGCGGTTGGAGGCATTGGGCAGAGGGACCAATTGCTGTTTTTATGACAAGCTCAAAGAGCCCGTTGGTGTGGCGGACAAACAGTAATTGCTATAATGAGGGAAGTACCGGCTCAGGCACCGCCATAGGGATTACAAGGCCCGTTTCCCTCTGCCTGTTCAGGGTGGTCCAACCGCCATGAAATGGCAGATGGAAAGGGACTTTGTGGGCCCCTAGCAGTGCCCTCGTCCTCCCTGGGCCTCTGTTATGGGGACTGTGGGCACATGTGGTGTGCCCCCCACACATACATGCGCAGTGTGTCAGGCACTACGTGGTGCTTGGCACAAGGTGTATGGATGTATTAAATATGCCTTTTTCAATTGCAGCTTGTGTTGCCAACTTTTTTCAGCCATAGCACAAGCTGCAATTAAAAAAGGCATATTTCGGACTGCCATGCTGGCGGTTGCATTGGAATACTGGGAGTAGAACCACCGACTACTAGTCAGGCAGTTCCACTTCCACTGCGAGCCCATCAGAAAAGCAGCGGTCGGTCCCTTCTTCCAATGCCTCCGACTGCTGGATCAGAATCTGGCAGTCAGACCAGTCCTGTAGATGTTGGTGGACCTCTCATCAACGACCTGTTGTTGGAGGGCCCACCGACTTTGGAATAAGCTCCTTAATTTCCAATGCATTTCAGAATTTTAAAAAATGTGGTTCGTTTGTGCTTTCCTATTTTGAAATATGTTTGCAGTTCATTTACAGGTATTTATTTACTTTTGGTTGTTTTAGAAAAAAACGAACATCCTACAACCTTTCCTTTCACTCTCTGTAGCCCAGAGATATTATCACCTTGGTCACTCTCACAAAATCTTACCACTTTGTAGTCAGAAGCAGAAAGGTAAATATCAGTTTCCTAGTTAAAATAAGCGGAAATTTGTCAGAACACAAAGCCTGAGATTTGACCTTTGTTTTTTAACGCATAGCAAATGTGATAACAAACACAAAATGTAAAGCCATCATTATTGCTTATCCACCCTCTGAACATCAGCATGTGTTTTCGGGCGGGCTGTAGTACCCCCGCAACACTACTTCCAGTGCCTATGGGTTTTCCACCTCAATATTTGACCCTCGAAATTTGTGCTTTGATATTCTGGTAGATCAATATTCCCTACTCAATATAGCCATCAAAAAACAGAGTCACTGAAGTATGTGGCGCCACAGGATGGGTTTCTTCTTTCAGCTATGCACCAGTGACACTCATTTACGAGTGTGCTGGCCATTGGTAAAGTAAAAACATTAAAGAAGTTCTAAGTTGAATGAGAGTAGGTTTGCTCAAATGCAAGTGATTCAAAAGTCCGTGTTCACATACTTTTGTTTTTGTTAAGTAACATGTAGTATCATCATTGATCGGAATAATATTCAGAGCGTTACACTTTCCTGGGTTTGTTGGCCCGTCAAGCAATCACCCTGGTACTTCTTAAATTAATTATGAGGTTTCCAAATCAAATGTATTATTCCAGGAAAGGTGGATCTGTACATCACTAAAATATATATTTATAAGACATTTCATGTGATTAGCTAAATAAATTAGAGTCTGAATATGACTGTGGTGGTGCTGCCCCGGCTTTTTCCCAGCACAGCACTACCAAAGCCGTGAAAAGACCACCAGCATGATTACGAGCTGAACTCATGCAGGCAGATGGGGATTTTGCCGTTCCCACGGCTGTGCTCTAAAAAAGGGCATTCCAATGGGAATAACAAAAATGTTCAAGCATGACATGGACTGTGAAGTCCATGCCGAGCTGGAACTGGGGGTGCAAGCAGACAGGGGGGCACATGTTGTACCCCCTGAATGCATCCAAATGGTAGGGGCCATGGGGGCCCTTTGATTCCCCGCGGCAAGCCTTTTCGTGGCAGGCTCACCGCCATGAAAGTCTGGTGGTGGGAAAACTAAAAATATGCTGGGTGGGACTGCAACAGTCCAGCTTAGCATATTGTATTGCCCCTCAGACACGCCACAGCCAGGGAACGGCAGTTCCTTGGTTCAGCCAGCGCACCACCGGAATGACGCAGAAAGTCATAATCAGGCGGTCTGACCACCGTGAGTCTGAGGGTCCATGGACCACGAGACTCATAATCAGCCCCTTAGGCTTTTGATCCACTACTGTGTGAGTGCTGTTATCTCCTGCCTTGGTCTGACATTTGCAATGAGTAAAAATAAATCCATGACTAACTATTGCTATATAGTGTATATAGGACTGTCACGGAAGGCACTTGAAAGAGGTCAAAAACATAATATGCAGCCAATAGAGAGTTCTGTCTAGTAGATCAAACATCATAATATTGCTCAACTGTGCAATGGGTATCTCAAGCCTAGTTTTACCCTATATTCATAAACACTCTAGAATCTGAAAATGACTGTGTTTTGATTCCCTCAAAGGCATTTAAGAAATGAATTAAGAATAGTAGTAGAAGATTGGATGGCCAGAGAATAATACTGTGCAAAACCCTTACACCTGAGCTGCGAAAAGAGCTGGGCCAATATTCAGACAGACTATGGGGTCGATTTCGAATTGGGAAAAAAAACGTCCGTACGTATTGCAAGGCTGAAACCGTGAACTGTTCGACTCGTACACAAGCTGTATGACTCGTATACATGCCGTACGACCCGACGAGCCGACGTACATGGGGTATGGCTCGTACACCCATCGTACATGGGGTACGGCTCGTACACCCCATGATCGCAGGGGTACGGTGCGTACCCCTGCGATCATGGGGGTACGCACCGTACCCGCGGGGGTCATTCCGTACCTGTTTCGGCACGAACTCTGCTTTTACGGCTGTTTTCAGCTCCAGTAGAAAAAGGGTCGTACGGTGCGTACCCGACACGTATCGTACTTGCTGGGTTGTAAAAACCAGCCACGAACCGTACAGATGTCACGTACAGCGGGTTCCGAGGGAGAATCGTACGGTGATTAGAGTCGTACGGTCTCTGTACGACTCGTACGGAGTACGGCTCCTGGTACGAATCGTACTTCGTCGTACGTACGGGGGACGTTGCAGGGTACAATTCGTACGGGAAAAACCCTCCGAATCGCTATTCGGGGCAGTTTTTCCCAAATCGGAATCGGCGCCAAAATATCCAGTCGGAAATATCGGAATACAAAAATACTGAGTATAAAATATTGTGGAATGGCAATATCATCAGAAAGAATATTGATTTAAAGTAAGAAATATAGATTTTTAAAATATCGAAGTTAATAATATCATTTGCAAAAGTATAGGGTCTGATTGCGATGTTACGACACCGTTGCAGATTGGAAACCACCTGACTATAGGTTGGCGGTTCTGACCGCACAATTTGAAGGCAAATGGTTTATGGGCAGTAGGAAACTTCAATTTTCCAACTGCAGTTTGTGTGGCGGGCAGGCATGACTAGTACAGGTAAGAATGGTGGGCGGAGCAGGGGGCGGGGTGGGGCAAGGGGTTAGGGAAAATAAAAAAATAAAAATAAACCAAACCACTTACCTTGTGCTCACTGCATCACCGAGTCGGCGATGCGGCGAGCTCATGGTAAGTGGTTTTATTTATTTATTTATTTTAATTTCCCTATCCGGTTTTATGGCAACTTCCCCAATGCCCACTCCCACCCTGCCCCACCGCTCTTACCAGTAGTGGCTGCACCTGGTGGCAGGCAGAATAGGCCAGCAACACAAGCTGCCAATGAAAAATTTATGTTTAGGTGCTCCCTAGGTTCCATAGTGAGTGGCCAGGGGGGAAGGTGGCCCTGCTCGCGCCCCCAAAGTCACCTTCCAACAGCATTTCCATGTCAGAAAGGCCAACATGGAAAGGTTGTCGGAAGGTTCATCATAATCCCGAAGGCAGAGCCAAGGCTGGGTCCATTGTCATTATGGGATTATGTGTGTTTCCGATGGCTCCTTGTGCCAGTCGGAAGCGCAGCTGACAGTCCCTCCACTCTCCTCATCGTAATGAGCAAGTTGTGGTCTGCCCAACATCGTAATTGGGCACTTAGGGCTAGATGTAGGTAATCTGATTTTACCGATTCTTAAATACCGAATTTTACCGATTCGGTATTCAAAAATCGGTAAATGAGATGTAGGGAAAAAATCGGTATTTTTTACCGATTCGGTAAAATTCGGTATCGGACAATCGGAAATTACCAAATCGGTATTTACCGATTCGGTAAATACCGATTCGGTATTCCCAATGCATTCCTATGGGCCTTTTGGCCCATAGGAGTGCATTGGAAATACCGAATCGGTAAATACCGAATCAGTAAATACCGAATCGGACAGCAAGCAAAAGTGAAACTTGACACAACAGCCAATCAGGTGCAACCACCCTCCTCCTTCCTACCAGGAAGTGGCTACACAGGCAGCTGCAAGTAATTAGAAGGTTCTGGAGAGGCAGTTGAAGCAGAGAGACTGGGAGCAGCAGCAGACAGAGTTTGTGCTCTTTTCAAATTAAAACATGGCAAGCAGCAAGGACACAGAGCAGGCTGAAAGGAAAAGAAAGCTCAAATTCAGCAGCATGGAGCTACAGGTCCTTGTTGAGGAGGTGGTTAAGGTTCACCACAGACTTTTTGGTAAGCAGTCCCTTACTGTGCCAGAATCAGCAAAAAGGAAGATTTGGCTGGAAATCCTGGAGAAAGTAAATGCAGTGGGAGTGACCACCAGAGTCACTGAAGATTTAAAAAAGAGGTTCTATGACCTAAGGAGCCTCACAAAAAAGAAATTGGCTGACCACCACAAACAGGCCTGCCAAACAGGTGGTGGAAAGAACACTGCACCCCCCCACCTCACCGACCTGGAGCAGATGGTAACCACAACCCTGGAGCCTGAAAGTGTCCATGGACTAGGAGAAGTGGACAGCTAGGCAAAAGCTGCAACTAAAAAAGGTAAGATGCATGCACAGCAATCCCCCTCACACCCTCATCCATCCCTCACCCCTTGCAGCTAAGTTACCCCAGTCCCAGGGTGTCTGTGCCAAACTGTAGCCATGCATCATGGTAAACATAGTCAGTTAATGAAAGAGCATGTCACACAGCACTGTAACCACCAAGTAATTAAAATGAATGCAGACATAATGAAGGGCAGGCAGCATGTACTAAGTGCTATTACATATGTTTAATTGTAGTGGCTGTGAGACATTTGCACCTAGCTGATATGTGCTCATATGTCCACAGGTCACACATCCAGAAGGCAGTCTGAGGAGGCAGAAGGCACGGCACCCGAGAGGGATGACAGTCATGAGCCAGGTCCCAGTGCATCACAGGACACAGGTGTTCCGAGTGGACAGGCACCTTCCCAAGAACCTGACGTCAGTGAAGAAATGCAGGCCTCCCCAATACCAACACAGTCCCCACTATTGCTTTCATCACCCGAAATGCCAGCATCCTTTGAGGTAGAAACACCTGCTGCACACCCTAGCAGGAGGCATGTTGTTTCCCCACTGCTGGAAATGGAGACAGCTGCTGGTGAAATGGTGGGTGAAGAGTCACACAACTTGGCTGAAGCTGCCATCTCTGTCACACTGCAGCCCAGCACAGAGCCTTTACCAAGTACCACTAGACGGCGCACAGTACAAGGAAGGAGTGTAGGTGCACGTGGGGAGGGGTCCAGTGTCTTCCAAGGCCTGGAGGGATCCATGGTCAGGATTCAGAGGATGCAGGGCAAGGGCATAATGGCCTGTCAAAGACAAATGCGAAACCTCAACATCAACATGCAGGAAATTGGCAAGGGCATCAGGGAGCTGGTGGAAGTGAACAAGAGCATGGCAACAGGCATACAGGACATGTCACAATCCATGCAGCAACTGTGCACAAAACTGGACTCTGAAATTACTTCAAGTCGCAGGAAGAAGCAGCGTGCAGAGAGAACTGAGAAATCTATACACCGCCTGGCAACAGCCACATCCCTGCTATGCAGACGTAGCATGAATAGTCAGGAAGTCCTGACTCATAACAGCATTCAGCTCACAAGGGGCATAGCCAGAATGACCGGTGCGCTGGAGGCTCCACTCAACGCCCAAAGTGCACAAACTGCTGCCATTGACGTGCCGGACACTGAAGGTAGCACCAGTAGGAGCAGCACGGCAAGCCCCCATGTCGTAGAGACAAGGAGGAGCAGCAGGCGACAGGGTGAGGCTACAGGCCAAATGCCCAGTGAACAGGTTGAGCCACAAACACCTGCTAGTGCAAAGCGTGGCCGAAAATAAACAGTTGATAATATGGCCTACTGCCATTGGACATTATAATCATAGATAAAAAAGTTTTAGTTGCACATTTGTGCCATTTAAACCTGCCTGGTGACAATATACAACTATGGTGGGTGGATTCAACACCTGTGTGTGTGTGTGTTTGCTCACTGTGAGCATTGCTGTGAAATGCTTACTGTTGCACTTTTGTTCTTTAACATACCTGGAAACATACTAAATAAAACTAAAGCATGTGCTTTCAATTTAGGTTTCAGTGTCATCACTTACTCAGAAATAGTTGCGTGTGATTTCCTCACGTCTGTATCTGACATCACTTGGTGTTGACACTCCAGCAGGTTGTGTTTCAGGCACAGCAATGTCGTCGTCATGATCCTCATAGTCTGACAACTCCACCTCAGTCCCCCTCTTCACAGCAAGATTGTGCAACATGGCACAGGCAGCAATGATCTTAAAGCAGGTGATGGGAGTATACTGCCTTGCACCTCCGCTCTTGTGCAAGCATCTGAATGTTATGTTATGTTATGTTAAGAAATGATTTATAGAGCGCGCTAACACCGATTCGTTTCTTGGCGCTGACAGACAGAGAAAATACATGAACAAGGGGTATCCGGGATTCTAGTGATATGCTTGAATGTAAAGCCATGTTTTTAATGCTTTCCTGAATGAAGCAAATCCCGACAGGACCGAATTTCCAAGGGAAGAGTGTTCCACAGACGGGAGCCAAGGTACCAAATCTGCAGCCTCCAGAGCGTTTACGGCTGAACAATGGTATCTGTAAGAGGTCCAGGTGGGCAGAGCGCAGATTCCGCGATGGGACATACTTGATGATTAGTTTGTCTATGAACCTTGGGCTCTTACAGTGAAGAGATTTGAAAATTAAGCACCCTGTCTTGAAAGTGCATCGCTGAGCCACGGGGAGCCAATGGAGCTGCCTCAATAGAGGGGAGGCAGATAGCCATCTAGGACGATTCAAAATCAGTCTAGCCGCATAATTCTGTACCATCTGAAGACGTTTCAGAAGAAAAAGCGGTAGGCCCAGGTAGACAGAGTTTGCGTAATCTAGATGGGAGATCGCGGTCGCTATTACTACCTGAGTAATGGCTTCTGATGTTAAAAGACGTCACACTTTCTGAATTTTCCGCAGTTGGAAAAAACACCTGGAGACCACCTGGCCCACTTGTGTTTTCAGGGTTCAGGGTGACTCCAAGTGTCTTTGCCGAGGAGGAGGAGATAGGGGCTTGGCCTAGGTCAGACGGCCAGTAGTGTGGGCCCCAGTACCTAGCACTGTCTCCAGTAAGAACCAGCTCGGTTTTTCCTGGATTCAGTTTTAAATGATTCTGGTCCATCCATGTTTGGATGAATCTCATGGTAAACTGGAAGGTGGAGATTGATGCTTCAGAATTGTCAATTGAAAAAATCAACTGCAAATCATCTGCGTAGTTGAACACCGTTATTTGTTGGTTTCTCAGGGCCTGGATCAGGGGAAATATATAGATGTTAAACAAGTGGGGCGACAGGGAAGATCCCTGTGGAACCCCACATGTGATGGTTTGTTTGGTGCCAACTAGTTCTCCAAGTCGGACTGCCTGTGAACGGTTTCTGAACCTGCTTTTCCAGATGCCAAATGTTCTCTCAACAACATTGCGTGTGTTCTTGTGTGCCCGGTTATATCTCCTTTGGCTGGGTGTTGAGGGGTTGAGGTAGGGGGTGAGTATGAAGGAGCGGAGGGCATATGCACTGTCTCCTAAAAGGAAATGGGTATGATTTAATCACATGCATACATGTACTGCTTACTGCAATAGGTGTTATAGGGATCGCACACTGTGTCTTACCTAGGAGGTATCCTTCACCAAATTCACCTGCAGTCAGCCGTGCAGAGATGCCACTGTTTTGAAATATATAGGAGTCATGGGTACTCCCAGGGAATTTTGCCACAAGGTCAGTAATGGCAAACTTTGCATTGCAGATCACCTGCACATTGATGGTGTGGGTGGACTTCCTATTCATGTATATATATTCGGTGGCAGCAGGGGGACAAATGGGAATGTGCGTGCCATCAATGCAGCCAATGATATTGGGGAAACGTGCCATCTGGTAGAAGTCTGAGTTTGTTTGGACCAGTTCAGCATGGGTTGCAGGAAAAGATATGTAATGCTCCATCCTCTGTAACATGGCGTCAAGGAATTTGTGGAAAAACCTTGACAGGCTGCTCTGGGTCACCCCACCTACCGCAGCAACCACACTCTGGTAACTCCCAGACGCAAGCAGGTGTAGGCTGCACAGCACCTGCACGTGGGGAGGAATGGCGTGTGCCCTTGGGGTAGTATGCTCCAACAGTGGGTGAAGGTCCCTGATGAGTTCCGTGATGGTGTCTGGGGCCAACCTGTACCTCTGGAGTATCTCTGCCTCTGTGAGCATGAACAGGGTTATCCTCTGTCTGTAGACCTGCTCCTCTCTCTGCCATTCCCTCTCCCCTTCCTCCTGTAGCCTTAGCCGTCTTGCAATAACATAAAATGCCGCCATTGTGCAAGAAGAATTGCATTTTGGGTCAATTTTTATAGGTTGCACCTGTTTACCACCTGATTCCAATCCATGGTAAATACTGACTCTTAAATACCGAATTTCAAGCAAATCGGTATTTCAGAGCTTCCCTACATCTCAATATCCATTTTTACCACTTCTTATTTACCGATTCAGTAATTTACCTAATCGGTAAATTTACCGAATTGGTAAATATTACCGAATCGGTAAATTTACCGAATTGGTAAATATTACCGAATCGGTAAATTTACCGAATCGGTAATATTTCCGATTCGGTATTTTACCGATTCGGTAACTTTACCGATTCGGTAAATTTACCGATTCCGATGATTTTCGGTCTCCTACATCCCGAAAGCTAAATACCGGTCGGTAACGGACGAAAATACCGATTTTCGGCCGTTACCGACCGGTAAAGGCCTTCCTACATCTGGCCCCTAGTGGTTTAAAATTTTATTTTTTTATTATTTTTCTGTATTTTAGTATATATTTGAAATGTATATGATGTCATCTTTGGGATTATTATTGTTGATGTTGTTTAATATATTTGCTACATTTTTACTAGTTAGTAAATGTAATTTAATTAGATTTTGTGTTTTTCAGTTGCGCAGCAAGTTGTGGGTTTATAGTAGTATAGTATGTGAAGTAATTTAATCATAAGAAATTGATGATTTTGTACTTAATATTATTCATTTCATTGATATTTAATTATGTTGGTTGTGCTAATAATGTTTTTATGTACATTTTATGTGTGGGTTGTGGGATTTCTAGGGGTAAAGGCTGTGAGGTAATTTATTTTTAATAAATTGATAATTAGTTGTTCATTAATGTTAATCAATTAATTGATAAAGTTGTAAATTGTGTAATTCTTTTTTTAGGTGCAGGTTTTGGGGTTGTAGAGGTAAAGGGTGGGAAGTAATTTATTCTTAATTAATTAATTATTAGTTGTTAATTAATATGAAATAATAATTGATAGTTAATTATGTTAATTGGGTAATTATTTTTATTAGGTGTGGGTTGGGGGTTTATAGGGGTAAAGGTTTGGAAGTAATTTATTTTTAATTAATTATTAATTCATTGGTAATTCATATTAACTACTGAATTGATAAGTATGTTAATTGTTTATTTAAAACAAACATAGGTGTAGGTTGTGAGGTTTATAGGAGAAAGGTTTGGAAGTAATGTTGTTGTTAAATACTATATATTATTTAATTGCCAATACATTATTTTAATAGTATATTTAATTAAGTTTAATTTTAGGTGTGGTTTGTTGGATTTGTAGGAGTAAAGGGTGGGAAGTTAATTCATTTTAATTAACTCATATTTAGATTTTAATAAATAATATTTGTTCAATTGTTAATAATTTTTGTTAATTGTGCAATTAATTTTTTTATTTTAGATTTTATATGTGGGTTGCGAGTTTTACAGTGGTATGGAGTGGAAAGAAAATAAATTTTAAGCAATTAGTGATTTTTTCTGAGTTAACATTAAATATTAATTTGATGTATGAATATAATATTTGTGTAAATAATTCTTGTTGCATTTTATGGGTGTGTTGTATGTTTTGCAAGGCTATTTTGTGAGAAGTACATTCATTACAAGTCATTAATCATTAACATTTAAATAATGATAATTGGTTTGTTGATAAATATTAATAGTGTAACATTTTTTTTTTTTAAATAAGTGTCAGGTGCAGGCTGGTTGTGAGTTTTGTGGGGTTATAAGGTGGGGAGTTGGTAAATTAAAATTATGGTATATTTTTGTTAATAAATTATTTCTAAATAGAAATGTGTATTTATGTGAAAAATATTTTTTAATTTTATTATAATAATATTTCTCCCAAACACAAGCGCCACTTCTGAAACCGTGGGCCCTTGAGGTGTGGTGCGTGCGCCAGCCGAGCACGCCGGCAAGTAGACGTTTTACCTCAAAATTCATAATATGCTCTCTCAGGACAGGGTACAGATGCGTTCAAAAATCCATTTATTTAAATTCACATTACATGTTTCGGCTGCAGCACAGCCTTGATCACATGCAAAGTTTACACCAATCAAGTGCAATATAAAGATAGTGTAATAAACATCACTGATGGACTGTTGTACTGGTCACGTGTCGGCCATCCTGTAACATGTGACAATGTAAGACATATTTTATAATGCAGAGATTCATACATCACTTTGTCCCACTGTATCATAATATGCAGATTTTTCCATCATATGTGATTGTTTTGTCTATTGAGACACAATGGTCTCAATAGAAAAGAGATACCGTGATACCTATCAACAGTATTATCAAAACAGATAGTGAGTGGGCAGGTAGATGTGTGCCCTATGGTAGGAAGGTCCCCAATCTTCCTACAAATATCATCTGTCTGTTGATTTCATACTAATAGTGATGTGAGGTGAGATGACTGGAGCACATGTGCGTTGTATTAAAATATGTGTTAACAGAGGACAGACTGCCGTCCTCAGATGAAAGCAGAAGAGGATGGGATCTCCCCTACCGCTGGATCCCAGGATCACAAAAGGAGATGTTTCCAAGAGAGTGATACCCACAATGGGAAGAGAGAGAGAATCAGGTAAACGGCAAGTCCCTCACTCTTGGATTCTCTCACTGGTGAGTATAGTGAGTGAATGCTTCAAATACAGGAAAGCAAAGAATCCTGTGTGGGTACATGGACAAGCCATCTCAAATGAGTCAATGTCCTCCTTTTTATGTGCCCAAGACAAACTGCATCCATTCTGAAAGTCCAAGGGTAACTAAGTAGTCCAAGTGAAACAAAGATTTCATAATTCTTATCTGAAGGTGCATCACTCAATTACGCCTTTGAAGAAAAGGGTAGGGAACCCATTCAGATGTCACTGCTGGAGCAGAATGGGTCCCTTCTTTTTTATCCTATAAACAAAATAAAGACCAAATATAGGTTAAAATCACATTTGTAAAATGTGAGGTACTAAGTATACATTTCAGCTATAATCTCCATACCTCCCTTGAAGTCATCATGGAATAAGGAAATAAATACAGTAGGGAGCTTTGGAGAGATGGGGATTTTAAGGGAGGAGAGGGCAATGAGGGGAAATGGGTGTGAAGAAGGGAAAGATAGGGGAAAGAAAGGGGGAGGGAATTTGGAAGGGAGGGTAAAAGAAAAAGTATAGTTCAGTTTTCCCGTAAGTGAACTCCTAGTTCTTCATCAAGGTTTAATCCCACTGGGCTCTTGTTTTAAAAGTCAATAATGTATTTAGAGTCTCTCTTGCTCAGCATTGTAACTACATCTGATTGTGGTTGTTATATGTTCAATGGCAATACAGGAGACTGTAGAGCTATTTGAGGAGTGTTAATGTTGAAAATGGCATTCTATAGGGTACTGAGGGTTGTTTGCGATTGCCCTCATGTGTGTTCAATATATTTTTCTTGGTCATCTGTGTGGTACTGCCAATGTATCTAAGTTTGCAAGGACACTGTAAGACATATACAACAAATGACATACTGCTAGTAAGGAATTGTGTTGTGGGTTTCAAGATGTTGTGGTTGCTTGTAGTATATTTCTTATGCATGTAACTATTTCTACAGGCCTTACAATGATCACATGGGAAGGAACCTTGAAGGTTGTGTTCCTTTTCTGCTTTGGGCATGGTGATGTCACTGTGGACGAGTATATCCCTTATACATTGTCCTCTTCTATATGTGATGTAGGTTTTGTGATATGTATTTAACATTGTAATATGTTGACATTTTTAATATTAAATATATTTGTATTTTTTGCACAACATATTTATACTTTTCTTTATATACTATGTTTTCTGAAATAATTTAATTTAGTTCAAGATATGTTGTTTGTTTTTAATGATGTGCTAACTGGGGTGGGAATAGGAAATGTTACTCCTCTGCTTTCCAACATTTTCCCTACTGTTGTACTGAAGGGAATGGGAATAGTACATTTTAACTCCTCTGCTATCCAACACTTTCCCTAGCATTGTACTGACTGGAGTGGGTATAGTACATTTTACCACTCTTCAATCAAACACTTTTCCTACTGTTCCACTCATTGGAGTGGGAATAGTAATGTTTACCCCTCCTCTAGCCAACATTTTCCCTACTGTGCTATTGACTGGAGTGGGAATAGTACATTTTACCCCTCCACTTTCCCATACTTTCCCTACTGTTGTAGTGACTGGAGTTGTAATAGTAACGTTTACTCCTTTGCAATGCAATACTTTCCCTCCTGTTGCACACATTGAAGTGGGAACAGTACATTTCTCCCCTACAGAATCTAAAAATGGCTCTACTGTTTTACTCACTGTAAGCCAGTTCAGTGCATCCTGACTATCTAAATAATGCTCTAAACCCGTACATAGATGTGCCAAAAAACATCCATACTTTCCACCATTTCCATGAAATTAATCAGGGGCTCCACAAGTCCCATCACATACACAGAGGGCCAATAATCCTCTCTGATATAGAAATAGAAATAAGCACCCTTAGGCATTGCTAACATTACTAACAATACAGCCTGGCTAATTTGTCTACCTATTTCTCCAGTGCATAAAATCGCCCCTGGACAGGAGCTGCCATCTGGTCCTCAAGAAAAGCTGTGCCTGTATGCAAGAAAAGTTACATTACCCGACTACACAGTTTATGAATTTACACGTTTGTTATTTCCAGTGTTAGAACTGCTTGTGATTACCTTGAGCAGGTATGATACACACTACACCGCTACAGGTTAGGCCGTCAGTGTACTTAAATACGATCCTCTAGGATAATGCACAAGAAGCAATCTGTCTCTGCCTACAAGAAAGATTCTGTTACCCAGAGTGGCTGTTTGTGAATGAACATTCAGTCTATTGCCTGTACTAGTGCCGCATATAATTACCTTAAGCAGGTATGTTACACAAATCCCTGCTACCAGTTGGGGCGTCACTGTGTTAAAATACGATCCTCCTAGATAGTGGATGGAATTCAATCTGGAAAAATATGATGATTGTTAGATCCTCCATTGAACAGGCTCACAAGCAAACATATGCTGTGACCAGTTACTGCCTGTATACGGAGGTAGCGGGCGCTCTTACAGTTATGCGACCCCCACCAAGAATATCTAATCTAACCTGATATGGAGCTATATTGCAACAACTTCCAACCTGTGTGATCAGGCAGCGAGCGATATACTAATCAAGCGCTGCCCCCACATCAAATACCTAGATTCAAATATTCTTCTTACAGATGAGATAGGACACCACCTCAAAGTATAGAAGCACAGAAAGACCTTCCGGTGTGCGTCTCTTTACTGATATGAATCAGGGATTAAGGACGTGTTATACAACCAAGCCCTTCACACACCCAACCCCCCATTAACAACCTCAGTTCACGTATTTGCCCAGCAAGATCTCATGTTACCTTAGTATCACCCGACAGGCGGTCCCTTTCAAGCCCACAAAGTCACATTAAAAACAGTCCCAGAACAGGGTCTAAAGAATGACAAAAATGAAAACGGCTTATTCATATCTGCCTTGATTCTACTCAAATGAACTTAATCCCTCCACTTTTTAATCCCTGAACTGTGTGTCAGTCACATGAGGTGCCTGCCACAAGGTTGCAAGGATTTACACAGTCTCCCATTTCTCTATCGGACCTTGTGCTAAGGCTGGTTTACGGCCGCAGCAGAAGCTCCCATAGAGAAATGGGAGTATGCGACTGCACCAATTGTGGTCGTATTGTAATTGCGTTGTTGGGACCGCTGACCGTCGGTCGGTCATTAGACTGGGATAGTGCCGGTCGGAGGCAACTCTGACCAACATCGTAATCAAGCCCTACATTGTTTACAGTTTTGATTAAATTAGAACAGTTTGTTTTTTATACATTTGACGTTATTGGTGTATATATATATTACCTACTGGCGGTCGCCAGTAGGTATATATAGTTAGGATCTTTTCTCTATGGGATTTTTGAAAATTCTATGTCTAATAAGTTTGGCGTTTGTGGACGGAATTGGCTGACATTTTCAGGAAAATGGAACATTTTGTTTCTGAGCAGCCACTGAAAATGTGGGGGGGTTTCGTCAAGGGGGGGCCAAGAAAAAAGGGGGGTCCCAAAACGCGTTTTTCCCATGTTAATTTCCGTAGGGCGGTTGGCCTCACTTTTAGCCCGAACGGCTGAATGGATTTGCACGAAACTTGGCAAAATTGTAGGGACTGTTAGCCTGATGTGCCTTTGCTAGGTCTCAAGATATGTGCTCCAGTGGATTTTGAGAAATTAACGTTCAAAAAAAGATATATATCTGTAAGCGCGCTCCGGGTAGCGCCCCGGTTCGCGTACTTGACGCGTAACGGAACTACGCGAAGCGAAGCTGATTGGCTCTCCGGTGTCTGTCAACATTCTAAACAGTCCGGAGCGGCCGCCATCTTGTCTCTCGGTAGGATCGAGAGACAAGAGGAGGCCAAAACAAAGGGGGAAATGACCATAAGGGGGCATAGTAGATCCTCCCTGACCCCCTAGGTTTGATGTGGAGGCTTTAAAAGGGCCCCACGGGGCAAAAAAAAAAATTTTTTTTTCTTTGTTTTTGCATGGGGAGCGCCCAGTACGCGCACCGGGAAGCGGTCCGAGGAGCGTACTATGAGGAAAAAAGAAAGACAGGGTATAAAAATGTGGGCAATTTTGTTATAAATGGAAGGTAGTTCTGAAAAGAACTGTTTTTTTATTCTTTTTATTTTTTTTATTTTTTTTATTAATTTTCTGAACAATTTTTTTATTTTATTTTTATTTTTGAAAACTATTTTTTGTTTTTTTAGTGTTTTTTTAGAGGAAATAACAAAAAAGCAGGGTTTGAACATGTCTCAACAGGAGCAAAAAAAAATAAAAAGGATTCATTGTTTTCTCATCTTGATGCATTTATGATTTTCTCCAGCTCGGTTAATCAAAGTAATACTCTTCTCTCTATAACAAATAGTTCCTCCACAATATATACAAACTATTTTGTAGTGTTCAAAAGGAGCTTGAATATCGTCTGGTCCGGCGAATGAGCTTTGTCCACTGGAGGTGCTGGGGATGACATTTGGGGGATTGGCAGCAAGATGGCTCTGCCTTGGTGTTTCTGGCAGGAACTGCCTTACTTGCTCTTCCTCCTCCTCCTCCTCTTCGTCCTCATTATCTTCCTCTCTACCAAAGTCCAGTGTTGGAGGTGGTCCTTTTGGTGGTGGTGGTGGTGGTGGTGGTTGCTGAGAAGCACCAGCTGCAGCTATTACAGAAGCCATTGTGAAAAATAGGTCTTGCTCTCTGGAAGTAGAAAGTAAGAATGAGGTAAAAACAAGGAGGGGTTTTCATCATTTGGGAAAAAAAAATAGTTCTAAACCAATGAAAAGTGTTATTTTTAGGTCACCTGACCTAGCCTAACAACATTAGGAAACCAAAAGTGAAATTAACCAATGAAAAGTGTTATTAACAAGTCACATGACAAATCACATGACCTGTTATGCTTACGGTACGCGCTCCGCGCCGCACCCCGGATCGCTTCCGGGAAGCTGCGCTTCGCGCTTCGCGCTTCGCTTCACGGACCGGAGCGCTTCCGGGTGCGCTGAAGCGGCGCGTCATATGACGCATTACGCAACAACGCGATACTTCGCGATTACGCGATGAGTCACGATGTTGTTTTCGAACGTGGCAGTTGCGCAAACGGAACGTTTACCGGTTCGCGGACCAGGTCGCGGCAAGAAATTGAGCTAACGGGAAGCTACCCGGTTCACGGACCGGAAGCGAAACAAAAAAATATATTAAAAAAAATACATTAAAAAATTGTATTAAAAACATATAAAATATATATTTCGATTTAAAGAAGAATACATTTTAAAGCTTTTGATATTTGCTATTAAAAAACCATTGAAATTCACTGAAAAAACCATAGGTTATACACCATATATAGTTAGGAATTAGCATTTACAAAACCTTGAAAATTCACTGAAAAAACTATAGGTTATAGACCATATATAGTTAGGAATTAGCATTTACAAAACCTTATTTTACTCACACAAAACCATTGAAATTCCATATATAGTTAGTTGCACTAACTATATATCGCGCACCCGCAATCCACTGCTGATGATGTCACATATTACATCATTCATGACATGGTCAGTGACATCACTGATGACATCACTGATGACATCTCAAATGACATCACTGATGACATCACTGATGACATCTCATTTGACATCTCAAATGACATCACTGATAACATCATCCAGTGACTGTGTGTTTCTGTAAAGTTTAAATATGTTTGATATATTGAAGAATGAGTGGATGTATAAGTGTCTGGATGAAGGATTTAGTAGGTGCGTGACTGACTGTATGAGTGAGTGAATAAATGTGTCGTACTAAATGCATGGGTTAGTGACTAAACTGTCTGAATGTGTGCATCAGTATGTCTGTTGTGATGTAAACTGCTGCATGTGTTGATCATATACGAGAGGCTATATGTGTTATTGATTGGTTGCCCAAGTATTTGTATGGGAGATTGAGTTTGTGTGGGGGTGGCTGGGAGGTGTGTGACTCTGTGCATAGATGTGTGAGCAGTTGATTCACTAGGTGTATGAGTTCAAGAGTGCATGTGGAAACACCTGTATGGGCGGTTGACTGTGTGCATGAGTGTATTGGTGAGTGAATGGATATCTCAGTGCTACATGTCAAAGTAAGTACATATGTAAAACAAAGTACATGTGAGAGTTGGCATATATAAATAACTGTGCATGAGAGCTAGTGAATGTGTGAGTGGCTGTATGGATCATTGTGAACTTGTATCAGGGATTGTATAAGAGAGTAAATATGTGTTAGTATATGTTTGAATAAGTAAGGTGTGTATAACTGTATAGTTGAGGAAATGGAGGTGAGATTGTTTCTTTGCATGACTGACTAGGTGTGTGAGTAACTCCATGGATGAGTGACAGTGTGTGAGTGTCTGTATACACTGAGTGTATCTAAGGTTATATTAGAGTCTGAAGAGGTTTATCGTATTAGCACAAGAATGATGTCAAATGAGATGTCATCAGTGATGTCATCAGTGATGTCATTTGAGATGTCAAATGAGATGTCGTCAGTGATGTCATCAGTGATGTCATTTGAGATGTCATCAGTGATGTCACTGACCATGTCATGAATGATGTAATATGTGACATCATCAGCAGTGGATTGCGGGTGCGCGATATATAGTTAGTGCAACTAACTATATATGGAATTTCAATGGTTTTGTGTGAGTAAAATAAGGTTTTGTAAATGCTAATTCCTAACTATATATGGTCTATAACCTATGGTTTTTTCAGTGAATTTTCAAGGTTTTGTAAATGCTAATTCCTAACTATATATGGTGTATAACCTATGGTTTTTTCAGTGAATATATATATATATTCACTGAAAAAAACATAGGTTTCAGGAGTTATATAGTTAGGAATTATTTTTTAAAAACCATATGAAATTCATTCAAAAAACTATAAGTTTTATTGGAGTTATAGTTAGCTGGACATTTTACTCATACAAAACCAATGAAATTGCTCCTATATAGTTAGTTGTACTAACTATAATTCGCGCACCCGCAATCCACTGCTGATGATGTCACATATTAGATCATTCATGACATGGTCAGTGACATCACTGATGATATCTCAAATGACATCACTGATGACATCACTGATGACATTATCCAGTGAATGTGGTTTGCTTCGTTATTTAAATATGCATTATATATATAGCAATTTACATTGAAGAATGAGTGGATATATATAAATAAATATTTGGATGGAGGATTTAGTAGCAGTGTAATTGACTGTTTACTTGACCAATTTATAATGTCTCACTAAATATAGTGGATAGTGACTAAACTGTGTGAATATCTGTATCACTTTGTCAGTTGTTGTGTAAACTGATGATTCTACAGTTGGTTACTAGCTATGTGAAAGTCTATATTAGTTATTGATTAGTTAACTGAGTATTTGTATGGGAGTGTGAAAGTGTGTGTGGTTCGGTGGGTGGTGTGGGACTGTCCAAAGATGTGTGAATAGTTGATTCAGTAGATATATGAAGTTAAAACTACATGTTATAACAGTTTGGGTAAGGGAATCTCTTTATGGGTGTGGTGATGAGCAAATATATTTCTCAAAGGTACAGGTCCAACAAACTAGAAAAATAAAAGGCAGTGTATGTGTCAGTTGTTGTATATAAATAAGTATACATAAGACACAATTATTGTGTGAGTGACTGTATGGATAACTGTATACTTGTAATAATGATTTTATAATTCACTAATTATGACTTACTATCTAAATGAATAGAAGAAGTGGTGTTTGTATAAGTGTTTTGCTAAGTAAATATGTAAGTATGATCCATTGTTTGCATAAGTGAGTAGGATGACTTCATATGTGAATAGGATGCGTGCTGTTGTTTAATGTCGATATAGATGTATAAGTATTTTTGATAGTGTTCTATTGTTCATTGACAGCATGTATGAGTGAATCCATAGGTAAGTGATTAGATGTGTGTATACATCTATGAATCACTGAGTGGATTTTTAGATACTTGTATTGCTGTGACAATGGATTTAAATATGATACTCTGTATTTTACAAACAGTGATGAAAAATTGTATTAGTGTCTGAAAAGGTGTATGTGATTGTCACGTGGATGATGTCATCAGTGATGTCATCAGTGATGTCACTGACTATGTCATGAATGATCTAATATGTGACATCATCAGCAGTGGATTGCGAGTGCGCGAAATATAGTCAGTACAACTAACTATATAGGAGCAATTTCATTGGTTTTGTATGAGTAAAATGTCCAGCTAACTATAACACCAATAAAACTTATAGTTTTTTGAATGAATTTAAAATGGTTTTTAAAAAATAATTCCTAACTATATAACTCTTGAAACCTATGGTTTTTGCAGTGAATTTCAAAGGTTTTTTAAATGCTGATTCCTAACTATATAAGGCCTGAAACCTATGGTTTTTTCAGTGAATTTAAAGGTTTTTTAAATGCTAATTCCTAACTATATAAGGCCTGAAACCTATGGTTTTTTCATTGAATTTCAAAGGTTTTTTAAATGCTAATTCCTAACTATATTATGCCTGAAACCTATGGTTTTTTCAGTGTTTTAAAAAAAAAATTGATTTAACTGGCTTATTAAGTGTATCTTAGTGAATACATATATTAGCGAGTAATGTTTAAATATTTAAATATATGCATGAGTGATGTAATATGTGACGTCATCAGCAGTGCATTGCAGACGTGCAAGTTATAGTGAGTCCAACTAACTATAACGTGGGAATTTCAATGGTTATATGCCAATAAAATTTCCAGCTAACTATAACTGGTGTGAAACCTATGGTTTTTTCAGTGAATTTCAAAGGTTTTTTAAATGCTAATTCCTAACTATAACTGGTGTGTAACCAATGGTTTTTTCAGTGAATATATATATATATAAAATTTCTATGGCAAAATGAAACCCCTCATTTTGTTCCTTTTCAAATTAAATGTATTAAGTGGTACCACTTTATTCCAATCAAGATGACTTCAGGTGTGCCATACTTTTGTCATAAGTAAGACTGTTAGCGTTCTAGTTGTTCTTTAGAACACTCTGGGACATTCTGTCATTGGGCTATAGTTGGGCTACATCTGGCTGATATTTGGGCTACATTTGGGCTCTTTTGTCTCTGGTGGCCATCTTGGGAGACTGCACATCAGAATTTTTTTAATGAAATATAAGAGGATTTGAGAAGTCACTCAAAATGTGCCCTAATTTTTCTTTCTTCAGCACTAATCATAATTTCTATGGGAAAATGAACCCCCTCATTTTGTTCCTTTGCAAATTAAATGTTTTAAGTGTTAACACTTTATTCCAATCAAGATGACTTCAGGTGTGCCATACTTTTGTCATAAGTAAGACTGTTTGCGCTCTAGTTGTTCTTTAGAACACTCTGGGACATTCTGTCATTGGGCTATAGTTGGGCTACATCTGTCTGATATTTGTGCTACATTTAGTTTTTTGTCTCTGGTGGCCATCTTTGGGCTACTTTGGGCTAAATATAAAGCCCAATGTAGCCCAATATATATTTTTTCAAAGTTATTTTACGTAAAAACCACTGGAGCACATATCTTGAGCCTTGCCTATTACGGCTGGACCCTGTAATAGGCAAAGATGTTCCCTCACGCCCCTTGATTACCTTTCGCAAATTACCTTCCATTAAAAACAAATTAGTGCAGAGTCACCTTATGTCTACTAAACCCAAACAGAGTGGAAAAATGAAAGATATGAAAGGTTTCTTTCCCTGTGGAAAGTGCAGAGCCTGTGAGAACAGCAAACGGGTTCTGACATATACGATCCCGGGCATACAAATTACGAGACACATCAATAAGTTTATCACCTGCTCGACACCATATGTTGTGTACTGTCTGACCTGTCCTTGTGGACTTAATTATGTAGGCAGTACTATCAACAATGTGAAAATGCGTATTTTGGAACACCAACGTGCCATCTCCAACAAGGATATAACTTATCCAGTGGCACAACACTTTGCCCAATTCCATCAAAGTAATAGGGACCTATTACGATATTTTTGGCATAGATCATGTCCCAATAAATCCGAGAGGTGGATATTGACTTCTGCGCTTACGTAGATTGGAGTCTCGTTACATCGTTGATTTGCAAACCAAGAGTCCACATGGGATGAATAGTGGGGAAGAATTGATGGTACACTTGGGCACGTAAAATGAATTATAAATTTTTACACTGCAATTGATATTGAATTGAATTTTCTATTATGTGATATTTTCCACTTTTCTACCTTGTGATTTTATACTTTATCCAATTTTGGATTCTGCAACTATTCCTAAGCTGAGATCGGAAAGATTTAAATGTACAGATACTCTGATTGTGTTTAGTTAGATACACTGTCAACTATAGAGATTGGAGTTAGAATGTGCGCGACATGTATAAAAGCTGGTGACAAGCCGATACACGGCAAGATTTTTCTAAGACACCAGCTATATGCGGCAGGCATGCCGATACACGGCGTGAAACCTAGTATGTAATTTGTCGATGTGACGCTTGCATTGAGTAGAAGGTAACGATATTCAAAATGGCCGCCAAGTTTACAAGCGCATTGAATGTATTTGTTGACCGTCATCTCTGTTGCCAATGTATGAGGTTTTGAACCATTGAAAAGGAACTGCCGGACGGCATGAAATGTAAACACTGACGAAGGACTGCTGGTCCGAAACGCGTCTGTTCACACAGCGTATGGCGAATTAAAATCTATCCTGCCTAAACCCCTGGAGTGCTGTACTTTGTTCCACGAGCAGCGGAACAGAGCTGGAGCTTTCATTGAAGACGTGAGTGCCATCGCGTATCAGCACCCGCCTGCGAGTGACCCGGGAATCTATTGGCACACAGGGAGCGAGAATATATATATATATCCACAAACTTTGGCTCCATCGAGTCAAAAACGGCAAGCACGCTGGTATCCATTTTATAAATACTTTATTGGAAACCCCTCACCCCGACATAAAAAAATATATATATATATATTCAGAAATTGAAAATGTAAAAGACATACATGTGTATAGTATTGTTTCTATGTCTATGATGTTAGAGATGCACTGGCACTTTAAAAAGGGTATGAAAAATCACTGAGATGTCATGTGATCAAGGGAGGGATCTCCCGAAACGCGTCATGGCGGCATCGGCAAAAATAAAATAATGCACTGAAAATTTCTTGGGTCCGCCCTGGTCTTTTCAAGGTTATTGAAGCAGCAAGGCAAAGTTGGATTTATATATACCGGATTGACTCTCTCCGGTTTCGTGGACCCCTCACTGGGTTGAGGCTTTATCGAGGAAGAGTTTTCTGCTCCAGAGTCATCCTTGCTAGGAGTGGCCGCGGCAGCGTGGCATTCTTTGGCGGGAACCCCCGGGGCACTTTCGGGAGTATCCGAGCAAACGGAGAAGTGGTAAAGCCCCCTGCGAGTTCTACGGCGAATCAAGAAGCACGTACGAGGAGTCCAGCAGGTCATTCTGCAAGTTTGTGTATCCTGCGGTGTGTCAAGAGTGGGCACACGGAGGGAGAGAAACGAGCGGCGTGAGTGAGCTGAATCCTGAAAGGTATGGCAATTACAGAACGGAAGCAGGTCAGTGAGAGTGCAGCGCAGTTGTGCATTTCTCCCGATATTAAGACGGAGAAGCAATTTCCAGCGCGAGTGATTATTTAAAGGAGCCGAATATGTCCGCAAGTACACTCAGAAGTCGGGAATTGGCAGCCAAAGGGCTGTTTGAGGACACCCCAAATGAAACGCAAGGGGCAAGCAATGTGGCCATTCAGGGTCCAGAAGATAAAAGCAAATGACTAAGGGACAGTTTTAGAGCTCTGGAGAAGTTAAAACGCCAGGAGCAAGCAAAATGGTGGGAGGCGATGTCCCTCCAAAGGTATTTGGATGTGGGCAGGACACCGAGGGGCCTCCGCATCCTGATTGCTCCCAGTTATGAGTCCCCCAACCCTGTAATGATGGCAGAATGGGGGGAATGTAATCTAGAATCATCTCCAAATTAGTGGAAATTTTAGTACGCTATGCAGAGATCGACAGAAAACTATTACAGGACAAAATTGAGCTCTTAGAAAAGGAGATTGAACCACAAGGTGATTCCCAGTTTAAAACTAAAATGGTGGAGGAAATGGAAAAACGTCTCAACAAGGAAGAGGAGAAAATAAAAAACAGAAAAAGTTATAAATTTAGACGTGATAGGGATGACTACATGAACGGACAGATTTTCACCTTCGCTATAAGTTATGATTCTATGAGGGTGGCTACTGCTAATAAGCGTTTGGGGCAGGGAATTGGTCAAGCTTCAGCGCGTACAAATCAAGCAACCACTGAATCACCGTCAGGTTCGGACCTCAGTTCTGCAATAGACAGTGGTTCAGAGTCTGACAGTCTGGGAGCAAGACCTACCCAATCCAACATCAAGCTCACGTTGGGGGAAGTGTTGGAAATTTTAAAGTGCAGCCGCAGGGATACTTTGAGGTCGCAAACCAAGGGACAAAACAAAACAGGGCAACAAGGAGGAGAAGGGCCCGTAGGAAGGCCAGGAGAGGGAATAGCCAAGCGGGGAAGGGGCGGAGCCAGGCAAGTAAATGATATTACTACTGATGTCCTCTCTTTAGAAACTGTGGGCATAAGTAATGAAAATACTATCATCAACTTGGCAGGTATTGACCTCTCCGCAGCAGAACAACAGCTTTTATCCCTGGGCCTGTCCTATTGTCCGGAGTCAAATTTCAGCTACACCCAAACTCGAGCAGATATATACAGGTTCATCCGAAAATTAAAATTAAAAAATTTCCATCACTTACGAGGTACCCAGGAAGACACAGCTGCAACAATTACACCGCAAAATCCAGCTTTCAGGGGATTGGAAGGAACGGACTATGACCTTCTTTACGAAATGAAGGGTCTGGAGGGCCTGAGGGAAAACCCATCGCAGGATGAAACAGAAATACAGCCATCACAAATTACTGGAACCAATGTCAAACCTACCACGTCTTTCAAACAAAAATCAAAATTTGTCCCTATAATGGCTCGTGACTCTATTGATGTTTTTAGTGAGCAATTGGTGGCGCAAGTCAGGAAACTCAGTACCAAAACTGTTAATTCAAGGAAGAAAATTACAAATCAGGAAAGACAATATGAGCAGCTAATCAAAAAATTGAAAGAAAATGAACAAATTATCATAAGGAACTCTGATAAGGGAGGAAACCGGGTTTTATGGCCGCGCAAAGATTACATGGAGGAGGCCTACAGCCAGCTAAACAATGTGGAATGTTATCGGAAGGTTACCTATACAAGATTTAAGGACACACAAGAGGCACTGTTTGCACATTTATTGGCTTGGAAGAGCTTGGGACTATTGAATATGAATGAATTTAAATTCTTAAAGAAAGAACATCCTATGGTCCCGGTTATGTATTTTATACCTAAAATACATAAAAATCCAACCAAGCCCCCAGGACGCCCCATAATTGCAGCGTGTGATGGCCTGTTGGAAAATGTATCTAGATATATAGACTCATTTCTACAGGATTATGTCAAGGGCCTCAAATCTTTTGTGCAAGACACCAGTGACTTCCTAACTAAAATCCAATTTATCAAATGGCAACCTTCCTTCTTAATGCTGGCACTTGATGTTCCGAGTTTATACACGTGTATCAAAAACCAAGACGGTCTAAGAGCTGTGGAATTTTTCCTGGCTAGTAGACCTATATCCTTTGCTCAGCATTCCAAAATGATTTTTAAAATGCTTCAATTTTGTCTTGAAAATAATTTTTTCCTATTTGATGGTAAAATGTATCAGCAGATTCAGGGTGTTGCTATGGGGGCCAGCTTTTCCCCCAGTTATGCCTGTTTGTTTATGGGCTGGTGGGAGGAGCTGGTCCTCAGGCAGCATCATGAACAAATTTACAATACGAATGTAGTCACATGGCTGAGATACATAGACGATTTGTTTATAGTTTGGGATGGGGATCTGACAAGCACTTCAGAGTTCATTGAAAAGTTGAATGACAACACAGTTAACCTCCATTTTACAGCAGACATCAGCAAGTCCACTGTAACCTTTCTAGATGTACAGATCATGGTGGAAGGGGACAAACTGACTACGTCCTTGTACCGAAAACCTACGGCTGGCAATACTTAATTGCATGCCTCTAGTGCTCATCCGTCCCATTCAATTAGGAGCATACCGTACGGTGAAATGCTCCGTATACGACGGATTTGCAGTGAAGAAGAAGATTGTAATAACAAACAACAAGAATGTAAGGTCAGGTTTCTGAATAGAGGGTACAACTCTAAGGTGATAGAGTCAGCCATCAATAAATCTAAATCACTGAGTAGAAGGGATCTGCTGAAATATAAAAACAGACCGAGAGAAAAATCGGGGCCCGAGGAACCAGTTAGGCTTATTCTTAATTTTTCTAGACAGGAGAAGCAAATCAGAGACATAGTCAGAAAAAATTGGCCAATTATCAAAAGTGACCCTATAATAGGAGGCGCCCTTCCTACAAATCCTTCGGTGTCCTTTAGAAAAACCAATAGTATGGGGTCCTCATTGGTAAAAAGCAGCATTGAGGCCAGGCCTAAAAACATCTGGTTAAGGGCTAGAAAGGGATTTTTCAAATGCTCTGTGTGCAAGGCATGCCAATATGGAATAAATACCACTAGCTATAAAACAGATTTTGATCCAGGTATTGACAAAATCAATCTACATTTGACGTGCAAAACAGAATATGCCGTCTATGTGCTCACGTGTAGTTTCAATTTAAAATACATAGGGAGCACAAAGTTGCCTGCACACAAAAGAATTTTGCAGCACATCCGGGCTATCTGCAATAATGAGGAAAGTTACCCGGTAGCCAGGCATTTCAAACAAAGTCATAACAGCGATCCCAAATATTTGAAATACTATGTGATTGATACTATACTCCCTACTAAGAGGGGTGGTAATAGGGAGGCCAGGTTAAGGAGTCTAGAAACATCATGTATACTAAGATTCGACTCCAAGCACCCCAGAGGCTTGAATAACACGGAGGATCTGTATACATTTCTGCAATGAATTCTATTTAATTGTTTTCTAACCTAGTGTGTATATATATGACTGTGATGGTATGTGTATTTATTTTTATTTAGGGACCAATATATGGCACATGGATTTATATTTATACAACTGTTTACCAAAGCATTTATACATACAGGTTATAGTAGTATTGAGTACAGAGCCAATGTTTTGGGATGTCTAACAAATCCAAAAAACAAGTATGAGATATTGATTCACTTTTTTTCACTGTTATTGTTATTTTAATTAGTGAGGAGGATTTTTAGGACAGTACTATTTATATGTTTTATTAAATTTAGGGTTGATTTTAAGGCTTATTGTATAGAAGATATTTAATATTTCTAGTAATAATCAATGGTTTGTTGACAATATCGATCCTTGATGAAATGACAACAATGAATGGATGTCCCATTGTCCTTTGCACTGCACTTTAAAAGAACATGGCACAGGTCACTTTAGGTAGGACAGATGTTTTGCTCTTGCGAAAACAGTTTTGTGGTATTTACACTGTCACAGGTTTGCACATTTGATTATTTATTTATTTATTCACTTATGAAGTAGGGTGTTTTTAGACTTAGCAGAATACTTTCAGGTCTTTTAATGCATTCAAGCAGATATTAATCTATGTGTATAATAATGATATCGTGTTAGCAGGTGTTTTTTATAATTAAAAAAACATAATGAAACATCATGCATTTATGCAGAAATTTAAAATGTAAAAGACATACATGTGTATAGTATTGTTTCTATGTCTATGATGTTAGAGATGCACTGGCACTTTAAAAAGGGTACGAAAAAATCACTGAGATGTCATGTGATCAAGGGAGGGATCTCCCGAAACGCGTCATGGCGGCATCGGCAAAAATAAAATAATGCACTGAAAATTTCTTGGGTCCGCGCTGGTCTTTTCAAGGTTATTGAAGCAGCAAGGCGAGGTTGGATTTACATATATATATATATATATATATTCACTGAAAAAACCATAGGTTTCACCCACGTTATAGTTAAAAATTAGCATTTAAAAAACCTTAGAAATTCACTGAAAAAACCATAGGTTTCACACACGTTATAGTTAGCTGGACATTTCACTCATACAAAACCATTGAAATTCCCCCGTTATAGTTAACTATAACTTGCGTGCCCGCAATGCACTGCTGATGACATCACTCATGACATGGTCAGTGACATCACTCATGACATCACTCATGACATCTCAAATGACATTACTGATGACATTACTGATGACATCATCCAGTGAATGTGTGTCGTTCTGAAAAATTAAATATTTTTTATAAATGTATATCTAAAGGTCGTCGGTAGAATAAATGGGTAAATAAGTGTCGATATTGATGTTTTTTAATAAAAATTATTGCATAACTAATTTATTAAGTGTATCTTACTGAATACATGTATTAGCGAGTAATGTTTAAATATATAATTAGCTGTATCAGTTTCTCACTTTGTGTATAAGTGGCTGCAAGGGTTGGTGAGTAGCTACATGAGTGTGTATATGGGTTATTAGTTGTTTTTTTGAGTATCAGAATGAGTGTCTGTATGGTTTGGTGGGGGTATCACTTAGCGCATAGATGCATGAATGGGTGACTCGCTGTTTTTATGTGTTTTGAAGACAGCATGTGTGCAGGACTGTATGGGTGGATGAGTGTGTGTATGGGTGTGTTAGTGAGTGAATGACTGTCTCAATAGTATCTTTATGAGTTATATATGTTTTAATGTAGTATATATGAGTATTGATGTATATAAGTGAGTATATGTGAGAGTGACAGATTGGAAGAGTTCCTGTATAAATAGGTATGTGTTTTTATAAGTGATTGTTTAAGTGAGTAAGTATGTGTATGTTTCTGTAGAAGGTAGTGTAGTGGTGGGTGTATAGCTGTATATGCAAGTAAATGGATGTTTGACAGTTTATTTGCATGTTTGAGTATGTGTGTGAGTAACTCTATAGATGAGTGTCGGTGTGTAATAAGATGTATAGGTGTATGAGTACATATGATGAGTGAGTACATGTATGAGTGCCTATTTAGAACTGTTTGTGAATGAGTGGATGTGTATGTAGATGTTGGAATTACTGATGAGGTTGTTCTAACTGGTATTGGTATCTCCATTGTTTTGAAAATGTTACTTTCTATTTTTGAATGTGGAGAGGAGGACTGCCACTCTGTCGCAAGGATGATGTCAACAGTGATGTCATCAGTAATGTCATTTGAGATGTCATCAGTGATGTCATGAGTGATGTCACTGACCATGTAATGAGTGATATAATATGTGATGTCATCAGCAGTGCATTGCGGGCACGCGAGTTATAGTTAACTATAACGGGGAAATTTCAATGTTTTTTTATGAGTGAAATGTCCAGCTAACTATAACATGTGTGAAACCTATGGTTTTTTTAAGTGAATTTATAAGGTTTTTTAAATGCTAATTTTTAACTATAATGTGGGTGAACTTTTAAAAAACCCTATATTACTTTTTAAACTCACCGTAAATGCAACGTAAGCCCATCGTAAGAATACGTAAGCGCTCCGTAAGCGCACCGTAAGATTACGTACAGCCATGTGACTTTAAAACAAGAGATTCTATTGGTTTATAATACTTCCTACTCCAATTGTTGGAAGACCCCTCCCATTTTAATCAGTCTTCTTTGACTTTCACAGAAGAACCATCTTTTTTCTTCAGCTCCTGTGCTTTAGAGAAAGACTTCCAAACGGCTGGACTACCAGAAGAATCTTCTGATCATTCTTCATCTGAAGAATTTGTGGAGGAAGACCCACAGCCCAAGAAAAAAGAAGCCATTTTGTGGAAATGTTTTACCTTCCCTGAAGGTGAAAAAAAAGTTAATGCCCTAAAAGTTACATGTAAAATCTGTAACACTGTTTTATCTAGGGGCAATGCCAATACAAAATATTCTTTTGGCACAGCAAGCATGGTTCGCCGTGTAAAGAACCTTCATCCTAATAATTGGGCAAGAGCAGTTGTGAGAAGATCGGAGGTGGAGCAGGACTCTGCTGCTCCAAGCACTTCAAGGGCACCACCACCACCAACACCAATACCATCAACTATGATTCCTTCTTTGCAGCCGGTATTCAGGAATTTAATGGTTCGCTGCATACATTGCAACCAACTGCTTTCTTATGGACAACAGTCCATAGAAATAATCCTACAAAAGAGCAGGAGCCACAACTGCTCCCAATAATTATTTCTTTTTTTTAGTTCTTTGTTCCTGTTTAACAGTTGTTTCGCTAAAAAAGTTCATTTTTTCTCCTTTTTTCAAGAAAAGAAAAAACAAAAAAACCCAGTTCTTTTCAGAACTACCTCCACTGGTCAAAAAAAGAACTATATTTCTATGTTTGTATGTAAAAGTTTGTCAGAGTTAATGTCTAGTTCATAAATGAATGAATGAATATGAAAGTGCAAAACTATAAGGATATGGTACAGCATAAATCTATAGGGTGCTTACCTATAGTATACTGTAGTACTTCCGAAGCACTTAAATGTAACATATGTATATAAATATGTTACAACTCTATGCTTCAATTTGCACTATTAGTGAAACTGCGTGGATGAATTTGGATGTATTAAGGGCGGTTTTATAATCCCTTTGTGTCTCTTTTACACAACCGTTGCATCACATTTGTGATGCAGCGGTGGTGCAAAAGATGCGCCGTAAAGTATGGTTTTTACAATCTGACGTACTTGGAAGGTGCGTCATATTGTAAAGCCGTGCACCAAAAGGAGGCTTTTCGGCATACATGGGGAATATTCTGGTGCAGGAACGCCTCCTAAAAGTGAATACGTGAAATTTATAATATTTCATTAAGTCACTTTTGGGCTTATACTACATCAAAACCCTGCACCTGTTTGAAACAGGTATAAGGATTGACACAGCATTCTAAGCATAGGGCCCAACATTTTCTGTACTGTAAATGTAGGACAACGTCAAAAGGCTATGGCTGTTGCTAGAAACACCCAAACCAACAACCATTGCACACCACTTTAATGCAGAACACTGTATTAAAGGGTCTGATATTTATCAGCCAACAGTACACCAAAAAAAGTGCCATAGACATACCTTAAAAATATTACACTGATAGCTGTGCCACAGAACATCACAAAAACAGACGTTCTAATGGCACAAAAAGTCTCATAAATGAGGCTGTGAATGATTACAATTCTTGAAGCAGACTGTCTAAAGGGTTTTGAAGCAGTCCATGCCCTAAGCCCACTTTAACTCATAAGTACTTTGGTACTGCCTAAATAATTAGAAACCTGTAAGGAAAGTATCTGGTTGAATACATAGCAGCTTCACTTTTAGAATATAACCTTATAGTCCACCATAGAGGACTATACCAGCTATTAAAGGCCCTCTCCACCATTAAAGGCCACAAGCCAAAGGTGAGGGCCTTTAACAAGAGAGAGAGACTTTAATAGTGCTATGCCCATCTACGAAGGGCTATAAGTCTATTAGAACATTCTGTCACTAGAGGACAGAATGTTCTAACATAAAAAACAAATCCTTTTGAGAGCGTGAGGGAATTGGAATTTGATGCTGACCTGACAATTGAAGGTGTGACATACAAGTGTGTAGGTGGTTAAAGGACTGCATTCATAGTGGACAGAAACCAGATTCCCAGACCTGAGGCGGAAAGCCGGGTTCTGGAGGTACGCTATTTTTAAAACTGTAAAATTGAATTTGTATAATTTGCTTTTTAAACGTGTTGACTTGAGAACTTTAAAAGCTTACCTAATCTTTTCACCGCTCCTACCACGCAGCCGATTGAGCGCTGCTGCGGTAATTGTTTGTTGTGATCACTCAGCGGCCGCCATCGCAGGCGTGCTCGCTAGCCACGCCCCCCTTGAGGCCACGCCCCCTCCTCCGTTATAAGGCGACGCTCGCAACACCCCGACAGAAACCAGATTCCCAGACCTGAGGCGGAAAGCCGGGTTCTGGAGGTACGCTATTTTTAAAACTGTAAAATTGAATTTGTATAATTTGCTTTTTAAACGTGTTGACTTGAGAACTTTAAAAGCTTACCTAATCTTTTCACCGCTCCTACCACGCAGCCGATTGAGCGCTGCTGCGGTAATTGTTTGTTGTGATCACTCAGCGGCCGCCATCGCAGGCGTGCTCGCTAGCCACGCCCCCCTTGAGGCCACGCCCCCTCCTCCGTTATAAGGCGACGCTCGCAACACCCCGACAGAAACCAGATTCCCAGACCTGAGGCGGAAAGCCGGGTTCTGGAGGTACGCTATTTTTAAAACTGTAAAATTGAATTTGTATAATTTGCTTTTTAAACGTGTTGACTTGAGAACTTTAAAAGCTTACCTAATCTTTTCACCGCTCCTACCACGCAGCCGATTGAGCGCTGCTGCGGTAATTGTTTGTTGTGATCACTCAGCGGCCGCCATCGCAGGCGTGCTCGCTAGCCACGCCCCCCTTGAGGCCACGCCCCCTCCATTTGCCTCATCATGTGCCTTGGCAGGAAGCGCAGCGGACGAGCGCAGCGGGAGCGCCGTTTGCGCGCCAAAGGCGCGCCTAAGGCAAGCCCGTCCGCGCCTGGACGGGCCCAGGGACCAGGCATAATGAAGAATTTATTAGGTACTCCCCCCTAGAGCTGCACTCTCTCCACAACCCCACTCTTCAATCCCTTGACCCAACCACTTTCGCCCGCCTTAAGGCAAGTAACATTCTCTCTCACCATCACTCACAGGAATCGGCCCCTATTTCTTCTTTAAACCCTAAAAACAGTAAGCCCCCCCCTAAACCTACTTCCCGGACCCTCTGTTGCCTTTATCTTAATACCAGATCCCTGGCCAAACACCAACTAGATATATTCCTGCTCCTGAAAACGGATAGCCCCGACATACTTTTTGTCACTGAGACATGGCTCACTACAGACTCCCTGCCAGATATACTCTCGGCTATACCATCAGATTATTACATCCTGTCTGCAAATAGAAAATCAGGAAAAGCCGGAGGAGGTGTTGCCGCTATCATTCATAAAGACCTCAGGTTTACCATCTTACCTCCCTTAGACTTACCAGATACGGATAACCTAGTCATCAAATCCGACACTGAGACTGGCACCATGGTGCTAGCATTGATATACCGGCCACCTACATCTATGCCCTCCTTCCCTGCCTCCTTGTCTGAGCAAATAGCAGGTCTAGTCGTCGACTATGACAAGGTCATGGTCATAGGAGATTTCAATTATTGGTACAACAACCCGGAAGCTGGGCCTCACGCCACAGAACTTTTCGAACTCCTCTCCAATTTAAACCTCCACCAACATGTCTTGATCCCCACCCACGAAAAAGGACACATCTTAGACCACATCTGGTCTCGCAATATTCCCACCTCTTGTCCTACAGCCTCACCATGCATATGGTCTGACCACCACTTATTGCAATTTTCTATTACCATTCAAGGTCTCCTTAACAACCAAGCACCCCTGGGTGGGTTGGTCAGGAAATGGAGATCCCTAAATCTCCAAGATTTCCTCTCCACCCTGACCAACTCCATTCCTATCCAGGGCCCAGACATCAATCTGATGGACAAAGCACATACCGAATGGCTCTCCTCTGCATGCAATAAACATGCTCCCCTTACCAAGCTCTCCCGCGCCCGTCGTATGGACGCCCACAAATGGTTTTCTGCTGACCTAAAAAAGCGGAAAATAGAACTCCGTCAACTGGAGAGGAAGTGGAGACACGGCTACCACGCCACAGACAGAGTACTATATAAGACAGCCCGCAAAAATTACAACGTCTCTATCCTATCTGCCAAAGCCTCTTTCTTTTCTGATAAAATCTCTAATGCCAAAAACAAATCTCGAGAAATCTTCAGAGTCGTCAACGACCTATGTAATGACGCCAGAACCTCTCCCTCTCAACCTGCCTCACAGGAAATGTGCAACATGCTTAACGACTTCTTCAAGGAGAAAATTGACATCATAAAAAACAGCATCCAAACCAACCATGCTGTAATAGACGACTCGGATATCTTCAGAAACCCTAACACTCTTCAGGATATCCCCCCCATCGAACCACCTAAATTACTGGAGCTAATGAACCGAGTAAAATCGGGTTCACCCAACGATCCCTGCCCCCCGCACATTCTAAAAGAAATCTATGCTGCACTCCCCCAGGGCATACTCCCTATTCTGAACACCTCCTTATCACAAGGAATAGTACCCGATTCCTTCAAAAAGGCCACCCTGGTCCCTCTTATCAAGAAACCAGGTGCCGATCCCTCCAACCTCTCTAACTACCGTCCCATTTCCCTTCTCCCTTATGGTGCCAAGCTACTGGAAACTCACGTAACCAGCTGCTTATCCAATTTCGTCGAAACATCTGATTATTTGGAACCCAACCAAGCGGGATTCCGCCAGGCACACTCCACCGAGGCGGTGATCCTCGCCGTGCAGAACACCCTAAGGACCAATGCGGACAGTGGAATCCATCAGGCCCTCGTGCTGCTTGATCTATCAGCCGCGTTCGACACGGTGGACCATACCATACTATTACACCGTGTCGAACAAGCCGGCCTCAGCGGCGCGGCTCTCTCTTGGATTAAGTCATTCCTGACGGACAGATCCCAGGCTGTAAAGCTGGAGAATTTCACAGCCCCTACACTCCCTACCACTTGCGGTGTCCCACAGGGCTCCTCACTGTCCCCCCTCCTTTTTAATCTTTATCTCAAACCCCTACTGCACTCCCTGAAAGATAGAAAGGTCATCATATTCAACTACGCAGACGATTTGCAGCTGGTATTTCCCCTCAACTCCCCGGACTCTGTCGAGGAATTTCAAAAGACCATGCTGCACATCCAGAGTTGGATGGATCGGAACCACCTTAAATTGAACCCAGGAAAGACTGAGCTAGTACTTCCTAGCAACAGCGCACTCAGTTGGGGGCCCCACTTTTGGCCACCCTCGCTAGGTACACCTCCATCCCCCTCCCAGTCAGCCAAAAGTCTTGGGGTCACTCTTAGTGCCGATCTCTCACTGAAGACCCAGGTTGGAACTGTGATCTCCTCCTGCTTCTTTCAGCTAAGAAAGATCAAAAAAATCGCCCATCTGCTGACCCACTCTGCCCTCATCCAGGTGGTGCTCGCATTGGTTCTCTCGCGGCTAGACTTTTCCAACTCTACCTACCTGGGCCTTCCCCTCACCATCGCTAAACGCCTGCAGATTGCTCAAAATCAAGCAGCCAGACTAATATTCAAGAGCAATCGCAGGAAGTCAGCCAAACCTCTGTTGGCCTCTCTCCATTGGCTCCTCATCACCCATCGGATCACTTTCAAGACAGGCTGCATAATCTTCAAGGCTCTTCACGGAAAGAGTCCTAGGTTCATCAACCAACTCATTAACAAATATGAACCTACCCGCGAGCTCCGCTCCACCCATTTGTCCCTCCTCACGGTGCCGACTTTTAAAAAGAAACGACTCGGCGGATCCAGCTTCGCATATCTCGCCCCTAAGACCTGGAACTCCTTGCCCTTGTCCATCCGGAGCTGTACCAAGTTGACAGAGTTCAGACGAGCCTTGAAGACCTGGCTATTTAAACAAGCGTACGGTTAGAGCAATATACCATCTGCCCCTCCATTTACCATCTGCCATCTGCTTTCTTCAGCGCCATGAAACCCTTGGGTGACCGTGCGCTTAACAAATTCCGTATAGAATAGAATAGAATAGGGGTTTGAAGTAGTCTATGTGCTACGGCCTGGGTCACACCGAAACGCGTCGACCTTGCGTAATAATTTTGCATCTCAATCTGCGATCCCTCAGACACAGAATAGACGCAGAATAGTGAATGAATGTAGTGTGAATGTGATAGTTTGTTTCGGGAAATTGTGAGATTTGGTGAGGTTCTTTGTTCTTCTCTGCATGGGATGGTCATATTTTTTAGTACCCTAATGAAATACTGTATGTTTTATAAAATGAATTGTGACAATTTGTAAGTAAAAAGAAGTAAAAGATGAATGATATTTTGTACCTAAAAAAGTAATAAAAATTATAAATACATAAAAAGTTATTGTTGCCATTCTGTGTTAAATAATATTTGTCAAAGTGCAGAAGTTGTCAATTTTAAAATTGTGGAGGCCGTGAGGGAATATTTCTATATGCTATATTTGTTGTTCCTCTCTTTCCCTGACCTAAAAATACATATAGAGGGGGTCCCATATCTATGTTGCTACGGCCTGGGTCACTGCATGAGTACTTGGGTACTGACTGAATGATTAGAGTACTGTAAGGAGAGGTCCTTGGCGAATTTATAAATGGTTGGATTTTGGTGCAGTGAATCAATTAGTACATGGTGCTGAATGGGTCACTAGAGGAGTGCAAGAGGAGTGACAGGGTGTTTGCTGGAGTGTATGAATACTGACTGGAGAATTGAAGGCGTGAAAGACAAGTGAGTAGATGCTTAGAGGACTACATGTCTATTGGAGAGATGTTTGTATCAGTCCATGTGTTAAGACCTGGGTAACTGCATGAGTACTTGAGTACTGACTGAATGATTAGAGTACTGCAAGGATAGTTCCTGGGTGAATTTATAAGTGGTTGGGTTTTGGCACAGTGAATGGGATAGTACATGGTGCTGAATGGGTCACTAACGGAGTGCAAGAGGAGTGGCAGGTTGTTTGCTGGAGTGTTTAGATACTGACTGGGGAATTAAAAGTGTGAAACACAAGTGTGTAGGTGGTTAGAGGACTGCATGCGAATTGGAGAGGGGTTTGTAGTAGTCTATATGTTAAGGCCTGGGTCGCTGCATTAGTACTTGGGTACTAACTGAATGATTAGAATACTACAAGGACACTGTCTACTGAATTTTAAATAGCTTAATTTTTACTTACCACAGTGCATACAAAAAGACATTCTGTTAAATAGCTCTGTACAATACGAAATCAACAATCACAGAGACTTTGCTAAAAGTCAAAGAATATACACTTGGAAATAAAAACTATAAAACACAAATATGAAGCACTCTATGCTATAAGACTCAGTTTATTCCACAATAACTTGGCTACTAGCTCAGAGATTACAATTGTATAAGAAGACTCTCTCAACCAATTTTTTATTTGTAATCATACATTTATTCTTGTAACATTTCATAATGTAATAGAACATCTAGCATAATTTCATCATTAATTTCATTAGCTTCTTCATCAATTTCAAAACTTGTGACATTAAACTCAATATCACGTAAAGAGTCAATAAAGTCATTGTCCAAACCTTCATCCAAAAAATCACAGGTTATATCTCCTGCACCAATAGGTTGTTCTTCATTTCTGCTGTCCACAAAAGGTACATTTAACTCCTCTATCAGACTGTTAGAAATTTCAAAAGTGTCTTCGATGTTCTTCTGATTTTGATCCATAATAAATTGCATTATGTTGCTGTACCTTGCAGAAAAATATAAACAATTCATTTTTATCATTTTCCCTAACAGATAATACAAAACTAGCTTTATCAACTATTTTGCCCTTAAAAAAAATTATGCAAAAACGTTTCTGCAGAAATTTATATGATTATATCAATTACATTTCCTTATATGAATTTTTGGTTGTCAAATTTCCCTAAATTTTCAAACTAGTCACTGTTTATCATTATAAGAATAAACTAAGGCTATTATAATATAGCCTTATAGCCCACCATAGAGGGCTATACCGGCTATTAAAGGACCTCTCCAGCGTTAAAGGCCCCGCGCCGAAGGCGAGGGCCTTTAACAAGGGAGAGGGACTTTAATAGCCGGTATAGCCCAGCTACGAAGGGCTATAAGGCTATTAGAACAGTCTTCCACTAGAGGGCAGAATGTTCAAACAAAAAAGAACAAAGCCTTATGGGAGCGTGAGGGGATTGGAATCCCCTCAGGGTCCTTGAAGCCTTTGTTCACAGCCAGAGCTGTGAACAAAGAATCATTGGAATGTTGGAGCTCCAGGCTTATACCAGCCATTATAAGCCTGGAGAACTCCATTGTTTTCAATGGAGCTCCCAACATTCCAATGTTCTAATAAAGTGCAGTACTAAAAAAAGTTAAAAATATCTTTTCAGCTTACCAGTTCCAAAGCCATTGATGTGTTGTAGTAGAATACAAAGAACACAGATACACTCACTATATATTTATTTAAAATTCAAATGTGTTTCAAGGATACAAACCGTCTTTACCATCTTTAGTACACCATAGACGTTGTCTTATTTCACTTTTGTAGAACTAAATCCCATCGTTTATTTTTCATACTTAGTTATACTTACCTTTAAAATAATAAATTCAAAAAAATAAGAATTAATGCAAATTTAGCATCTGTGGAAGACAAAAATAAATACAGTCACAATTTATCTTTTACAACACAAAATCATTTCTAAAACATTTCATTTGCCTTTCTTGCTGTTCTCAGAATATATTGAATTTCACTAGAAACAGTGAGTTCAATAGTACTCATCACATAACAGCGGGCAAAAAAAGACAATCAAGAAGATTATCTTTAAAAAACCCAAACAACAATCTCAATAAGTATCTAAATAATAGAAATAAATCATATCTTACATGTTTTTCTCTAAGACCAATTTCTTACGTAACTATGAGGTATGTCAAACAATCTAGAAATAACAAAACACCATCATTAATTTAATTTCATGATCAAATTTGAAAAAAAAGTTGTTAAAGGTTTCACAAACTTTTCCTCATGGCCAAAAAGAATGTGCGTAATTCTTACTTTGAAAGATGATCAATAGTAACTCTGAACATTTGCCTTCCAGTATTCTGATCCAAAACCATTGATATTATTTGCACCGTCCACCAGTGCTGATCCGTCAACCCAATGCTATTAAATATCTTCATAGCCACCCTTACACAAGTGGCTCGCCATCTCAACCATAACATCATCTCTTACATCAACGATACCCAACTCATCCTGTTCCTCAACCAGGAACCACATACCATAATAAATAACCTCCACAACCTAATTAAAGTTGTCATCAAGTAGATAAGGAGCAGCTTTCTAAATCTGAACTTGCACAACATGAAGATACTCATCTTCAAACCCATCTATTCACCTTCAGATGACTTCTACTGGCCAACTACACTGAAAACAGTACCAATACCTATTAACCATGTACACAACTTATGATTCATCCTTAACTCCTCGCTCTGCATGTGAAACAAAGTCTACAGCATCTCCTCATATTTCTATAACACTCTAGACATACTCTGCAACATTTACAAATGGAGTCTAACCAAGAGAAGAAGAACAATGACACAGACCCTAATTAACAATAGAATACACACTTGAAACACTCTACACAGGAATTTCAAGTAAACACCTACAACAACTACTACAAATACAAAACACCTCCAACTGACTGATCTTCAATATCCCCTGCTGCAGCCACATCACCCACAACCTCATACACCTACACTGCTTCAACATCAACATGAGGAATATCCTTCAAATTCCTCACCCTCCATAAGAAAATACTCTACAACACCAAATTAATCTACCTTAACAGCAGTAATCATAAAAGGCCAAATGTAGCTCTTAAAATTTAGACTTTAAAAATATTAGGTAATATTTGGTAACATTTTAGGCAAACATTGCTTAAAAATGAATTGAGTATCATTACAATGTGTCCAACCTTTCAGACATCTTAAATAAACAGTGTAGTGTCCACATGTTGTAGAAGGTCCATCATGAACAGCTACAAAAGTTCTTCCTGATATTGATACTTGAGTAGCTACACATTTTTTAATTAAAGTTTCCAATTTTCTTCCATCAGCTCTACAACGTTGCAGCATTAAAATAACATACTGTCCATAGCTTTGCATAAATAATGTTGATGACATTTCTGATTTACATTTGCTACACTCCATGTTTTGAGTTGCTCCTCTAATTAAATCATTAAAGGACATTGATTCACAGTCTGGTAAAGTCAAATTTATAAATCTTTCAGTATATAGACACTTAGTGGTACATGTAAACAAACATTTTTGACACTCATGTTCCCCTTTACAAGAAAGGCCAAAAAGGAATTCAATATCAATACCTTCATCTTCCAATACACCAAGCATAAACATTAAAAATTCCTGACAATCTTGCTGTATATTTTGCGTAAATTGAGTAGAACCAAAAGATATGTCCAAAACATTTCGAATATCAGAAACACTTTCTATTTTAGTTCTATCACTACTACATTTCTCAGAAACAGAATACAACAATGAAGAGAATATTTTCTCCCGATTTTCAGCAATTTGCTGATGTAAACTTTGAAGAAAAAAAACAACATTAACAACTACATTAGCATAGCAGTTGACACCACAACTATTTTCAAACCGATATCCAACATTTTCTTCAACACTATCCTTTTTCTTTTTGCTTGCAGGTGCAACTTCACCTGTTTTATTTTCTTTCTCTACAGTTTCATTACAGATATTCTCAAATCCTCTTTTTCTATGTACTACACGCTTTTCAAACACGGGATATTGATCTAAATGGGGTGCATATTCTCTTCTTAATCTATTATACTCTTTTACACAATTTACATCTGCACTAACCTTTGTCTCATCAAAATCAATCAAATACAATCTAGATAAAGTTCTCACTCGGGACAAAGCAACATATGCCATACCCTCTTTAACCACGGTGCTTCCAATATTAACTAAAGCACTATCTACACTTAAACCTTGAGATTTATGAATGGTCACCGCATATGCCAAACAAATAGGAAACTGTTTTCTGCGTACATACAAGTCTTTTACAAGCAAAAAACGAGCTGGACAACGACTAAGTTCTTGTACTTCAGCAATTTCATCAAATTTGATTTTCAAAAATTCAATTCCATCAGACTTGTTTTCTGCAATTTTCATATATATTTTCTCAGGAACAATATTTTCATTTGGAAACAAATTGGGAAGTATTTCTTTTCGTAATGCTTGTTTGCCATGTTCTGTCAGTTTTCCAATCCTTATATCTTGAAGAATTTTTTCATAATCTGCATCATTTGCCTGACGCATATTTGTAATAAGTTCCTTATATTGAAAATATGACCAAATGTTAACATTTCCAATACTACCCAAAGACATTTTGGTATCTTCATGTGTCAGTGTTTTAAACACTGGTTATCCTTTTACTGGAGCAAGTTGTAGTAGGTCTCCAAAAACTATAACATGTTTTCCTCCAAATAACACATCGTACTCTGTTTTAAGAACTTGCTGCATCCTTAAATGCACAAAGGCAAGCTCTAAGTTTGATACCATGCTTACCTCATCAATAATGAGAAGTTTCATTTTCTTCAAGACTTTTGAAACTTCAAAACAAGCTTCTCCAGATAGCTTGTGGTATTCCAATTTGTTTTCATGCTCTACTGGTAGCATTAATAAACGATGTAAAGTAATTCCTTTAATATTGTGTGCCGCCAACCCAGTTGGAGCAGTGACAACACAAGACAAATATGAGTCAGTTCTTTTGTGTAGCCACAAGATTGAACGAAAAATCCAGAGGGTCTTCTCAAGCAGAAGAAAAACAATATTAGAGCAAACACCCCTGGCTATCACGGTCTTCGAATTTTGAAAACTAACAAGGCCACGAAATCCCCACTGATTCTTATGTAACCAAAGCTGAGACTTTTATACTTTTAACACTTAAGCTATTGCACCTTACTTGTTTTAAGAAAATATTGACCTTTTAAAATTTGTATTTTTCTAAATTGTGAGTTTTTATTAACTGTACAATAAAAGAAACTTTAAACTTTAAACCTTTGTGTAGCTAAGTTGAAATTACTTTTATTAAAACAACTTTTTCCTGTTCCAGCTTGTCCACTCACATACAATTTGATGGGTTCAAACGATGAGCAAGAGCACTCATTCTTTTCATGAAGTAATCCATGGTTAATCTGTTCTTTCACTTGCTCATATATTTTTTTCTGCTCAGCATTTCGTTTTTTTTCAAAACTTCCTAAGTTTCTTACATCTTCTAGAGCTTGATACATTGCTGTTTCCACCTCTTCCATGGCAGTTGTTGCTTCATTTTGAATAATTGGTTCTCCTAGTGGATCCTGACTTAATGAAGCAGAAGTTTGACTATCCTGAGAACTGTCTCTAGCAATATCAGCTGCAATTGCAGCTTCTTGCTCAGTTTCATCATTCAACATCTTCACGTAATTAGTAAAAACAGGATATTCTATATTGTCTTATGTAGCATTGAAAGAATCTTCATAGCTATCAAAATCTCCAAGTAATTCTAATTCTGAACGCCAAGGCTTGAAAAGTTGCAAAAGAGCTAAATAGTAAAATTCCCTTTTGTCAGGTATTTCACAACTCAGTTTACGATGATTTATCAAATGTCCTTTTCTTTGTTTTACCAGACATCCTTCAGAACCAATCACGGCATATATACCATTATTTATGTTTTCTGTAATATTCCGTTTAAAAATATAGTTTTGCAACACTTCATACAGACAAATGTTCTCAAGATGATGACTTCTATTTGGATATTATGTATCCAACATATTTGTTTTCACAATATCTGTACTTTCTGGCTCCTTTTCAGCTAAATATTCAATTTCTTGTACAGATTTAAGTACTCAGTTTCGTGTTGCAGAAAGACCAAGACTCACCCAAAAGATACTTCTAGATTTGGAGTAAAGACTTGCAGATGATAAGCGATCCGAACATTCATACGCTCCAATTTCTCGATGAGATAACATCTTCAAACTGTAAGTGTATAATTTCTTACTTAGACTCTTCTCATGAGAAATCTCTTCCCACATTTCCTTCAATTCAGTCTTTTCTGATTTGGTTATGTAAGATGTTACATATCGAGCAACAGCTATGGAATTGTCCGCTACATATTGAATATCCATGTTAGCATTCCACATGGACAAAATTACTGGGTTGTAATCATTTATATATTTGGACTCTTCATTTCTTCGTAAGTTGTAGGTATTTTTTGGAGACTTTCTTCGGATACTATGTCGCAGAGATGACATAAAATTGTTGACTCTTCCAGGATGTGGGAATCCAAAACGACATTTTTTATAGAATTTATCCTTTGATTTGAACTTTTGTCGACAGTATTTGCCACAACGATGGCTTTGAAATCGTAAGACTTTTTCTATTAAGTCCTTATCTTTTGTACTTTTGGGTATATCACATGTTGCATATTCTTCAATGAAAGACATTACAGTATCATCTGACTCTGTTCCAAATTTGGGAGCTTCTTTGATCCATAATAGCATATGAATATGAGGAGCACCCCTTGCTTGATACTCCTTTCTCCAAAAGAAATCCAAAACCTCTCCAAGAGGAGGATTTTTTTTATTGGTGATAAAAGACATCATAGCTTCAAATCTATGATTGAAATACCTGCGTACATTAACTGGATCCAAAGAACACAATTCTCCAGGTGTCTTGTATTCAATATTATCTATAGTTGCATTTGCCTCTCGAAAAAAAATTAAGTAAATCATCCCAAGCATATTCAGAACAGCTTAGAGTAAGGAACTATGTAGGAGTTCCTAAGTTCCTTATCATACATTTAAGATCTCCATGACGATGGTACCAGTACTCATTAGTACCACGTTGACATGCCATGAGATTAATCAGATGAGATTCCAAACATTATCTTTCAAGTGTACTTCATCCATAAATTCCTTTGCTGAAACATTTTGCAGGTGTACACCTGTTTTCAATATATGATTTACTGCATAAGAAAGTCCAGACAAGTCACTCTCAAATAACAGATGAAACAAATATGGAATACATTGTCGAAATCTTGGATCTTCACCATACAATCTTAATACCTGGTATTCAGATGCAGGAATCTGCACAGGTCGGTCATCATATCATCCACCTTTTCCTGTTGGAAACAACTGAGGAAAGCAGCAAGCTTCCAAGCTTTTTTCCCATGCACTAATGGGATTTCCCTTTGCTTCTTTCCTTCGGAACAACTATATAGTATATCCCATCACTAGAATGAAGTGGATGAACACTATAATGTTCGTAGATTTCTTCTGTTCTGGATACATCCACTTTTTCAATTTGTCCAGATGGCAAGTCACTGTCTTCTTCTACAGTTATTTCTTCTTCGCTCAGAAACAAATTTTCATAATATTGATTGTTTTTCATCAGATACAACGTTGCCTTTTTAACTTTCCTAGCATCCACTAGTTCCTGACAGATTTTCTTACTCTTAGTAGGAACACCATTAACTAAAATAACTAAAGGTTCATCTTCTACGTTTTCAACACCAATTGTTTCAACATTTTCCTTTAAATCTAGAGGCAAATATACAACTCTTCCCTTTAACCCTCTCTGTAAATCTGAAGGAGGCAATTTCCCCGTCTTAGGCTCCATACGAACAATAGCTTGAAATGGATGAACACATTGAATAATAATAGACTCATAAGCGTCTTCGGTGGAGCAGGGTCCATCTACCTGACCTGTTGCCTCTAAATTGCCTGACAATCTCTGTCTCCTGGGTTCTCCTCGCTGCCGCTGCCTCCCAACCCAGAGCGCGGCCGCCGAGCAGGAGCAAACCACAACTCCCAGGATCCTCGGCTTCAGGAAGCCGGCCGAGGATACGCCCACAACGCGCCTGGTGGCGCTGAAAAGCCTGCGGCTTGGACAGTGGAGCGGGAAGCGTCTTCGGTGGAACAGGGTCCATCTACCTGACCTGTTGCCTCTAAATTGCCTGACAATCTCTGCCTCCTGGGTTCTCCTCGCTGCCGCTGCCTCCCAACCCAGAGCACGGCCGCCGAGCAGGAGCAAACCACAACTCCCAGGATCCTCGGCTTCAGGAAGCCGGCCGAGGACACGCCCACAACGCGCCTGGTGGCGCTGAAAAGCCCGCGAGTCTTTCCGCGGCGCGGGAGCGCACGGGAGCACGCCGGGAGAAGCCCGGGACAAGGGCGGGACTATCTGTGACTGAGGAGGCTGGGCTGGGCTACCCCCCTTGCATTTGCTATAAGGTACAAGAGGAAAAAAAGACTTTACCTGTGAACTATATTGATGTTTATCTCCCTGGGAACTGACTGTTTCTTCCACACATATTAATAGCGTCCTAGCTAAGACTAGAAAATATATATTATCTGGGCGAAGCGATTCAGCCACTCCCATACACGGCAGGGATAAAAGGAAGTCTCTCTGACCCACTTCTATAATAACTAGGGCAAGGGAGAACTTAAAGTACTTAGCGTCCTGGTAGGTTTCTACCAAAAATTCTTTTTAGGGACGCAGCAGGCATGTCTAATAAAACCAAAACACGATCTGCCACTAGTAAAAGCAATGCATCCCGGTCTGATATTTCCACAGGGGTGGCGTTAAACGGGGTGCTACAACCCACTGCAATCGATCTAATGCTGCAAAAAGTCAACAAGGAGATAGAACGAACTGAGAGAAGCCTGTCCACTCCTAACACCCCTATACAACCTATTGTACTGGAAGGCTCAGAAATCTCTGAAAATGATTCCCTGGCAAATTCCACAGATACAATCCCTTGTGCCCAGGTGGTAAAGTAAACAGCCACGGGTAATAACAAGAAAACCAAACCAGGGGCTAGTAGGAAGAGCAGGGTAAATAATAAGAAGCAAAGCAGAGGAATAGGGGGTACCAATAGCCGGGGGGAGAGAGTGATCGAAGAGTCCAGAGGAATGGTAGCAGGGCAGCAAACCCCACCGGGTTGGCTGGAAGAGGTAATGGGCGACTTCCAAACACATATGGAAACATTTATAATGAACCAACTAAAACCAATAATAAGCAGGCTGGACAAAGCAATAAATGAAATAGTAAAGCTGGGAAAAAGTAAGGGAATATCTGATACCACTCAAGCAGCAAATCACCCCGTAGTAGTAACAAGAAAAGGGGAACAGACACGGGGTATAAACAACTGTGTGAGTAATGAGGACTGCAGTATAGTGCAATTACATGACATACCCTTGGCAATTGTACAAGAAGATAGGGGTAACTTTAATCAAGGGGGGATAACTGCACCTGATAATACATCGCATGGCACAATCCCTATACCCCCACAACCAGGGACTGCAAAAAGTCAGCGCTCCGTAGACAAAGCTCAAACCAGATGTTCCCCTTCAGACACTCCAACGGATTATGTACCAACCTGTATAAATCTGCCGCCTGAAGTCGCCGCCTATGTGGTGGTTTTCACAGGGGTACCCAGACTCAGGACGGGGGAGAGAGAGTCACATGAGGAGCTAAAAACGAAATTAATTAAATGGTTAAACATGCACAGGCCCCTAAGAGGAGGAGAATGTGGGGACATCCTGCTAGTAAGAAGAACAAACTGGGTAGGCAGCAGGAGGAAAGATGCCATAGGAGACTGTATTGTGGCAAACTTCAAGGACACAAATTTAGTTACATATATATTGGGAGGCTACAACAAAAACCACACCAGCACAATATGCCCGCTACCACTAAGGCACTTTTACCCAAGGAGACGTGCCCTTAACCAGTTGCACTATGCCAGGCTAGACCAGGAAATGTAGCAGGAAGAACCTGGTCAAGAAAGGAAGAATACATTGGGCAGGATTACACACAGTGGGTAAATAGATTCAGGGGCATATTACCAACTACTAGCGATAATTTTTGTCTCTAACTTGTTTAGAGACAAAAATTATCGCCGCACATCGGCGATTTTTATCGCAGATAAACCTTGCTATTAGCAAGGTTTATCGCAAATGCGATAAAAAACGGCCGCAATGCATGAATATCGCTGAAAAGTCAGCGATATTCATGCATTATCGAGCAAATGCTCTTAGCCATGTTATCCACCTCCCATTGGATAACATGGTGAAGAACTGCTCAGGGCAGGTGTTAGCTTTTGGAGATATTCGCGCTTAGCGCGAATATCTCCAAAAGTTGGTAATAGGAGATAGCGATGTTAGTGACTGTTTCCAGTCGCTAACATCTTGGCACGCCCACTTTGCATGTCATTAGTGATAAATATCACTGACATGCAAAGTGGGGCCCAAGATGGTCGCTATCTCCTATTAGCTGTCACTAACTGGTGTTAGCGACAGCTTGGTAATAGGGAGATAATTTTATCTCCGCTTTCTTGGCTTTTAAAGCCAAAAAAGCGGAGATAAACCCCCTTGATAATATACCCCTCAGTCCTTTGCAATCTTTAGAAGAACTAGACTGACTACCCCAATTATCTAGAAAGGGGGCTATTGAACGGGTGGAAAGGGAGCTGGGGGAACGGAGCAACATAGATAGTATTACAGAGAAGCGGATAGTTGCCCCAGTAATACAAATGCTCACAGGCAAGGGGGATCAGGGAGGAACCCAGGGTAGGGTAACAGACCATTTATCACTAACACAGGGTGAAGAGGAGAGGGAATCACTAAAGGATGGTCTAAAAATACTGTTGTGGAACATCGCGGGCCTGGCGGGAAAATTTGATAATGCGGATTGGAAAACAAATCTTAATGGTTATCATATCATAGCCTTGCAGGAGACCTGGGCGCTAGACCCAACCGCTTATCAATTAGAAGGTTTTAAATGCTTTTTTGTCCCTGCGAGAGGAGGAAGGTCGGGCAGAGCGAAGGGCGGGCTAGCCCTTTATGTTAATTTAGAGCTGGAAGGCACATGGTCAGAATCCTCTTGGTCGTCACATTTAATCCAGGCAGTCGAGTTTCAGGGGCAGGGCCTAAGGTTACTGATATTCAACATCTATAATTCGGTCTTAGGGGAAGGAAAAAAATCAGTAACCCAGGAATTAGAAAATAGGCTAAACTATGAGACCAAACAGCATAGAAGGGGCGGGGAACCAGGAGTTCTGATCATGGGTGACTTTAATTGCCACCTTTGTCCCAAACTGATCCCTGAAAATGCAGATTGGTCATCCTGCCCGATAGAAAGTGGGCCCCACTTTGAGCACAACCCGGAGGGAAATGGCCTTATGAAGATCATGGACACATTTGCCTTGACCCATACAATAGACCTGGTGAATCCAGGAAGGGACGGCTTCCTCACCCCGACATTTAAGGGCAGAGGATGTTACTCAATCATAGATTATATGATGATATCTTCTGCCATGAAGGATAGGGTGAAGGAAGTAAGAATAGATTGGAACCCCTTCAGCGACCATAATCCGTTGATAATGGACCTAGAATATAGTGCCCGACTCAGAAGAACTCAAATTGCCACCGTCACACTGTGCCCAACGGATCAGGGGAGGCAACTCAGATGGGCCAAAGTTAATGCGGAGGAGTTTTATAAAACCCTGGTAACAAAGGGCAAACACCAAATTAAAGACTGTCTCGATCCTTTAGTAGAAGGTGGGCTTTTGGTTTCCACCTTCGAGTCATTAACCACCATGATAGGCAAACTTTTGAAAGTAAATGGACCAGTAAAAAAGGAAACACAGCCACGATGGTTTAATACTGAATGTGCGAGGGCACTTAGAGATCTGAAACTTTGTCTCAAAACTTACCCCAGGGATAAACAGGCAGTAGCCCAATGCAGAAACAGTAATAAAACAAAGGTTAAGCAGAGGAAGTTTACGCTTCAAGCTGAAGTGTGGGCGGACCTGAGGGAAGCGGGGCAGCAAAGAAACTTCAATGAATTTTGGAGAATTATCAACAGGCCCTGCTTCCATGATAAAAATTCCCAAGGGATTAGCAATAACATTCTCCCTGATCAGTGGGTGGCACACTTTAAGAGTCTCTACAATCATGAAAATGTCATTGTGGCTACAGTGGGCTGGGAGGGCTGCCGGACCAGCAAGGTGCAATTTTCACTTCACGAAATTATCCAAGCAATTAGAGGGTTAACTCGTAACAAAGCACCTGGGCCCGATGGGACGCCACCTGATCTTTATTTGAGTAACACTGATCTCTGGGCTCCCATTATTACAAGGGTCCTAAATGCAGCAGTTGTGGCGGGTCTTCCGCGGTCTTGGTCTACGGCGCTGATTGTCCCTATATTCAAGAAAGGGTGTAGGGACAATCCACAGTGCTATAGGCCAATATCGCTGATAGACGTCTCGGCCAAACTGTTGGGAAGGGCAGTACTTAGTTGATTGATGTAATGGACAGAAGAGCATAACATCATAGCAGACACCCAATACGGTTTTAGGCCAGGCAAATCAACCAGCGACCAATGTCTGAATCTGTATTTACTAACAACAAAATACACGAGGGCTGGCAAAGGTACACTATTTATGGGCCTTATGGACCTGGCGGCAGCCTTCGATAATGTGAATAGGAGCAAACTTTGGGATTTGATGAGCAATCTTGGTATTGATCCTGGACTTATTCACATTTTAAGAGAACTACATTGGAACAGCACTGGCAGAGTCCGCTGTAGCACGGGAGGGGGGTGCACGGACCCGATCCCCTGTACCAGCGGAGTGAGGCAGGGTTGTATCCTTGCTCCATTTTTGTTCTCTCTCTATATAAATGGTTTAGAGAGAAGGTTGGTTGCCTTAAACGTGGATTGCCCTAAAGTTGGCAATCGTCACATACCGGTTTTATTGTATGCTCACAATGCCGTCTTGCTTGCCAGGACTGCCATATGCCTTCAATAGCTTGTTAATGGATTTGTGGAGTTTATGGAGGAATTAGACTTGTCCGTACACTTGAGCAAATCTTTATATTATGATAGTAAGCAAGAAACCGAGCAGGAAATTTGCTTTTAGAATAGGGTCACACAAACTGGAAACGGTTGGCTCTTTTTCCTATTTGGGCTTGTTGTTTGACGGGGACACAAAGTTTGATCTGTTAATTGATGAAAGATGCAGGAAGTTGGCATCTGCGAATGGGGCTATTCATAACTTCGCTCGCAGATTGGGGAGGTGGTCGCCAGAACAGGTGATGAACCTTTGTGTAGCGGTTAGCACTGCAAAAGCCATATATGGAGCAGAGGTCTGGGGATTCAGAGATGTAAGTCCACTGCAAATGGAGGAAGATAAATTTCTAAGGAGGATCCTGAAGCTACCACAGGGCACCTCTGCACGAATAACACACACGGAATTGGGATTACCATATATCACTGACTTAGTAAAGGTAAGACCCATCATGATATGGCTTAGGTTATGGGTAAACCCTGTAGCGGAATTAAGCAGGCAAATAATCCGTGACTGCTTGCGAATGGACAACCACCTTCATATCCCATGGTTGCGGTATATAAAAGAGACTTTGGAATCCATTGATCACCTAATTCTTTTCAGTGATCCTATCTCCATCACCCCCACATGCAGACATCAAATCAAAAGAGAGCTACTTGACAAATTTGAATCACAAAGACTAAACATCGACTCCCTAAAGAAATCTGTTATGGCACACCATCGAGTGAGCAATGGGGTGGGAATGGAGCCTTATCTATTTTTAATGCATAATCATCAGGACAGATTCTTAATGTGCCGTTTTAGGCTCAACTTGTTACACCACATTTTAGCTTATCCTTCAGGTTTTACGGTAACAGTTGAGCAGAAGGGTGCCTGCGGCTGCGACAATAGGTCTCCGCAGGACACCCTTCATTTTGTACTTTTGTGTTCTTTTTATCAAATGCCCCGTCGTAAATTTCTTGTTGACATTTTAAAGGAGGCTGAAATACGTGAAGCCAAGACGGCCCTTAATTTTTTACAAATGGCTGTTGATACCCGTACTTTATGCTCAATAGTAAATTTTCTGAGAGTGTCCGTAAGACTCAGGAACACCCGTGACTGATTAATTGATAAATTTTTAACGCTTTGTGCCTTTTTGCTAAAAGTTTTTCTTTTTAATGCTTCTTTTTAACCTGTTTTTTAATGTTCTTCGGTTCAGGTTTAATGTAAATATATTGTAAATTGTACAATGTGTGTATTTGTCTTATGCACTTCTTATGTTGATTTTTAATCAACAAAATAAAGATTTACTGAACTGAACTGAACTGACTCATAAGTATTTAAATCCATCAATTCAGAAGGAATATTTACCAACTCAAGTTTTTTATGCACAGCTCTAGCAGGCATTTTATGCTCATCTAATGCATTATAACAATATTTACAAATACTCTGATCAGAACCCAAATCAAAACAATTCTCTACCAACAAATAAGTTGCAAAATCCTTCCACTCATTAATATTTTCCTTTTCCTTTTCAAATACAGATCGACAGTCCTGGTCTGATTTTTATAATGAGTATGTCGACAACAGATACAAGAATAATTTAGCCTTTCCCCAGAAATCACATCAAACTTAGTTATTTCTTGCTCAAAAATTTCTGTACTACAATGCTGCACATTCTCTTCTACATTTCCTTCAATTAACGGATCAATTTCTGCACAGTGTTCTTGAGGACCAAAATAACTAACCTCAATTTCATCACAAACCTTTGTTACATCTGATACAGATCCATGTAAAAGAGCACTGTTCAACTTTTTTAACATTAGTGCTGGACTTTTTGCATAATACAACCTTCTCACTAATCTCCTCATTTGAGTATTATGAACTGCTAACATCCTGAAACGGTGAAAAACACTTCAACACACTTTTTTAGTAAGACAAGCTAAAGAATGTCCTTGCAAACCAGTATTTTGTCTCACTCTGCAAGGGTCTAGTCCTTGCAACATGTTAATCTTTTGTTTAACGCTTTTCTTAGTATAGTTATGTAAGAAATTGCGTAAAAAATCAATAGACTCCTGCCACCTACTACAAATACTACTACAATTCCAAGTGTACACTGGAGCTTTAGGACGTCTCCCTAAAACTTCATCAGCTAACAACTCTTCCTCATTTCTAGGAACAATTTGCTCTTTCTCAACAGGGCAACAGTTTTTAACTTCATAAGCACGACCAGTAGTGTCAACTGCATGCAACAAATCATTACCCTGCAGATAACTTTCTTCATTAAAAAAGGCTCAGAACTTGAACTATGTTTCCATTCACCCAGAAAAACCTCACAAAAATTAGTTCTGTTAATTACTCTTCTCCCCTTACTTTTGCTCTTCATTGAATGAATTGGCATATCTAATGATCGAATTCTATTAATTACTAAAACAAAAAGTTTTTTTTTTCAATTCAAAAGCTCTGTCAACAACAAGTTAAATACATTTCCTCTTCTATAAAATGTGGTTTTCTCCTTACAATTATTTATTAACTTAGTCAAATTCAATAACATTCTATTATAAAACATTTTTCTTCGTATCTCAGTAAATTGATCGGTCCTCCTTTTATTATTTACATTTCTTTCTGGAGTTCTTCCATGAGTCTTTTTTTTCTCTTATTTGCAGAAACACTCACTTTATTGTTGACTGTGCGCACACTACTGTTAGCAGTTGTTAATCTTCAAACAAAATTCTTAATTTTCTTACCAGAACTTTTTTTCTTTTTATTAGAACAATGATGTTCAGGTAAATGTTGTACATAAGTCCTCTTTAAATAAACTGCTTTCTTTTGTCCTTTTCTTTTGTCTCTTTTCGTAGGCATGATGATTTTTTTCAGTGGTCACCAAAAGAATGTATTGTAAAAAATATACATCACTTTAGAGAAATAAATTACATCAAACACACTATTTTATTACTTATAAGAAGACAGGAGAGATGAGAGAAGAGAAGAGAGAAGAGAAGCAGAGGGAGACTTGGTGCAGGCAGAGAGGAGATGAAGCAGAGATAGAGTGACATGGTTCAGGCAGAGAGACAAATGGTGCAGGCAGACACAGTGATAATGCACACAGGGGGTGACATGGTACAACAGAGAGGAAATGCTGAAAAGAGAGAGAGAAATGTCACATGCAGAGAGGAAATGGAGCACACAGAGAGGGAGATAATACATACAGAGAGAAAATGGTACAATCAGAGGGTGAAAAGCTACAGTCAGAGAGGGAAAAGATTTAACATGGTAATTCTATCTAATATATACCACCAGACATATCATAATAGGCCTCTGCAGATGCAAAGGAGAGGGTGCAGGCAGAGGAAGGGGGATGGTGCAGACAGAAAAGAAGATAATGCAGGCAGAGATTAAACTGCTACAAGCAGAGGATAGATGGTGCAGGGCTGCAGGCAGAAGGACAGATGGTGCAGTCAGAGAAAAGATGGTGCAGAAAGAGGGTGAGATGGTTCAAACAGAGACACAGATGGTGCAGGCAGAGACAGACATGGTACACACAGAGGGTAAAATGGTGCAGCAGGGAAGGAATGCTGGAAACAGTGAGAGAAATGTTACATGCAGAGAGTAAATGGAGCACACAGAGGGGGAGATAGTGCAGACAGAGAGAAAATGGTACAGGCAGAGGGTGCGAGACTACAGGCAGAGAGGGGAAAGATTTAACATGGTACCGCTGTCTAATACACACCACCAGCCATATCATAATAGTCCTCTGCAGATACAAAGCAGAGGGTGTGGGCAGAGGGAAAGGGATGTTGCACACAGAAAAGGACATGATGTAGGGAGACAGTAAGCTGGTGCAGGCAGAGTATAGATGGTGCATGTCTGCAGACAAAGGGACAGATGGTACAGGCAAAGAAGAGATGGAACAGAGAGAGGGTGAGATAGTTCAGGTAAAGACACAGATGGGACAAGCAGAGAGACATATGGTACACACAGAGGGTGAAATAGTGCAGCAGAGAGAAAATGAGCAAAAGAAGGAAGATATATTACATGCAGAGGAGAGATAGAGCACACAGAGGGAGAGATAATGCAGACAGACAGCAAGAAGGTACACAGAGAAAATGAGATGCTACAGGCAGATATAGAGATAATTTACACGGAGAGACAGATAGTGCAGACATTCAAACATATATTGCAGTCAAAATAAGAGATGGTGCACACAGACGGACAGATGGTGCATGTAGAGTAGAGATAGTGTAGACAAAAAGAGAGATGATGGAGACAGAGAGGACATGGTGCATGCAAAAACTGTGAAGATTATGGAAAAAGGAGCATCTATAAATCCTTAATTTACACAGATGCTCAGTGTGATTCTACACACATTATTTAAAACCATACATTTTACCAAAACACATTTCCCACCCTAAAACATTTAACTGACTGAAAACATTCAATGTATATGACCACTACATTTCAATTAACAATCCTAACTCAATTTTCAAATACATTTTAAATGTACTGCATTTTTTTTTGACACCATTACAACCAAAAACAATATATGGTGCAGGGCTGCAGGCAGAGGAGAGTTGGTGCAGGCAGAGGGGAGATAAAACAAAGAGAGGGGCCATGGTTCACACAGAGAGACAGATTGTGCAGGCAGACACAGAGATAATGCACACAAAGGGTGACATGGTCCAGCAGGAAGGAAATGCTGCAAACAGAGAGAGAAATGTTACATGCAGAGGGGAGATGGGGCACACAGAGAGGGAGATAATACATACAGAGAGAAAATGGTACAAGCAGAGGGTGAAAAGCTACAGGCAGAAAGGGAAAAGATTTAACATGGTAGCGCTATCTAATTTACACCACCAGCCTCTGGTGTGGAATTCCAATCATCCAAAAGAAAAGGCCAAAAGAAACCATGGTGTAAAGTCAGTAAACAGAACACCCATTGGACGAGTGATTGTACTAGGCCCAAATACTCAACTCCAGTCACCATTGCCCCTAAGGCAACTGTTCCCCCTAGTTCAGCTCCAAGTGGTAGTACCCGGAATAAGGGGGTAGTAGGGTTCACCCTTGGTTCTGAGATGGACTCTGGCCTAGTCAGAGTTCCAACTCAGGCTGTACTAATCTGTGATGGAGGCATGGATATGTCCTCCTTTGTGAGTCCCAGTAATTTGGGCAAATATAGACAGCAGCCTTTGATAAAGGGAAAAGAGGCTTTGGTATTCAGGGACACAGGGGCAAGTGTCACAATGGTGATACAAGACCTCGTGGCTCCTTAACTGATCATACTTGGTGAACTGTACCAAGTGACCAATGCTAGCAATGTCAGGACTGACAATTCCTTGCCAGTTATTATTTTTCCTGGGGAAGGGTAACTGGCCTCAAGAAGGTTGTGGTAAGTGCAGACCTCTCTGTTGAATACTTGATTGGCAATGATTTAGAGACTTCAGCTTGGGTTGAAGCGGAGCTCAGGACTCATGCAGAAATTTTAAGAATCCCTGCACATGTGTTTGCTGGGACTAGGTCACAGGCCAAAATGTCAAAAGCTGAACAGGACCTGGATTCTGGAAGAATGGACCAGGTGCCCACCAAGAAAAGGAGCAGTAGGGTTAAGGCAGAGCCTTCCCCCTTACTCACAATGCAGATCAGTCTCTTGAGGGAGATGATTACAGTCCTGAAGAAGTAACTGTCCCATATGGGAGGCGCTAGGGGGTGCACAGCGTGATGGCTGCTTAGGTGAGCGGCTCCGCCGGGCAGTTGGACCCATAGCGAAAATAATGGCATAAACAGATCGCCGACAGGAACGAAACATAAATTTGCTGATGGGAAGAAGTGCTGCATGCCAGGAGTATCGATCGGCGCTGGTAAAGACATGCTAACCACTACAATAACTACGTGGACGTGGTGGCTGCGGCGGAGCAGCATGGCGGCGGAAACCTCGGCCAGTTCGGGGAGGAGCGCAGTGACCTGCCGAGGCCGGTGAATAACGCACGAAGTACGACTTTCGGAACTCCTCTGCCGGACTGAAGGTACGGGTGATTGCTTGTCACAGCGGGTATTTGCTCTCGCTTGTGGAGCGGATTTGGGCAACTTCATGCGAGCGAGCTCCGTGACCCAAAATGGCGGCGCCCACATCGCCGAGTGGCTACTGACGGACTAACCCCTCACAGTCTATGCCTGCCATCCGGTGTGAAGACTGTTCCAACTGCTCCCCCGGCCCACGCACCTCCATACCTGTACATACCGCATGCTGGGTGACATCTGCATTTCCCAGCCCTCTCGCTTCGGTTCTGAGCCACCACGCACTAAGCCCGGGGATGGAGGGCCAAAATGGCGGCGCCCTTGAAACCAGGTACACGGACGCGTGGTGAGGTTGGTAACAGGTCGCCTAACATGCCAGCTCCATGCCACGGGTGAAGTACGCTTTTGCCACTGTCTTGCATCGAGGGTGGAGCACTGTGAATCCTGATTCTCCGACTCTCCTCTGCATTCGATCGCCCAAGTGACGTCCTACCGGCCAATCGCGCAGTGCGCCGAAATCAATGTGCAGCGAGGGGGGAAGAGCTCCGAGGTGGCAAATCCATCCAGGGATCCTTGCAATGTCCGCTGTGACTACATGCTGACTGTAATAGTCGATACCCGGGCAGACACCCCTCCATAGCTCACCAACACGTTTCTATGCTAGTAATCACGCTGACGCGTGTACTTACAGTTTTACCGCACTGAGGAACTGTGACCCACGACAACGAACTCAGGTCTCTTAGCCTCGGCACTCCAGGGCCACGTGCGTTCTGGACGCCGCATTTTGGCGCTCTGTCAACACTTACACTCACTCCTGAAAAACGGCTGCAATTTGAAGCGCGTAAGCCGCCAAAGGGTCAGAGTGAGCCCACGGAAGACAAACAAACAGCCAACTCTGCGGCAGGTGGCAACCTGGAGAGCATTCTTACAGCCATACAAGCAAACCTGCAAGAAATTAATGGCAAACTCGACACCCTAACAGGGCAAATGGACACCATGGCTGCCAAACTTGACAAACAAGGTGAGAGACTAGATACGGCAGAAACCCGAATATCCAATATGGAGGATGAGTCTAAAACAACAACAGCCAAATGCGCAGGGATGGAGAAGGTTCTGGATGTGATCAAAGCGAAGGCGGAGGAGTTGGAAGGACGATCGCGTCGCAATAATATACGCATAGCTGGCCTGCCGGAATCCACCAACACTGGCCGCATGGAGATCTACGTTGAACAACTATGTAAGGATATATTTGGTGAGAATGCAGTTTCCCCCATCTTTATCATTGAAAGAGCGCATCGATCTTTGGCCCCGAGGCCGCCGCCTGGTGCTGCGCCGCGGCCGATAGTGGCACGGGTTCTGAACTATAGGGATCACGATCAGATTCTGAGACTGGCACGTGAAAAGGGGGACATCCATCATCAAGGAAACAAACTGGAGTTCTACCCAGATTACACAGTCGCAGTGCAGCAGGCTAGAAGGGAATTTAACGATGTCAAAGCTAAGCTTCGTGATTTACACATACCATATGCTATGCTGTACCCAGCACGTCTGAAAATAACATGGGAGGACAAACCGGTGTTCCTAGCTACCCCCAAAGCTGCTCTGGATTTCATAAAGAAAATTGCGAACAAGGGTAAGAGGGGGGAACGGAGAGACAGAAAACCAGACTCGGACTGAAGGTAAGAGCTCTTAGCGCAAAATGCACCAATAATGTGTACCTCGAGGGCTCCGTGGATCTATTCTGTCGCCGATTTGTCCTGTGGCCTGGTCACTGGCAAGACATCGTGCAATGACTGTTGGAGATATAAGGAGACCTTTAGTTACTGCACTGTTGTGTTGCTGAGCCACTGCCTGGGCTACGATATACATCACATATTCTATTAGCTGGGTGTCACGCAGTGCTCACATTGGTGCCAAATCTGGGAGGGTAGGGCCCAAGCTAAGCACTGTAAAAGGCGCCTTGAACATGCACCGCTCCCTCCTGCTTTGAGACTGAACTCTTGAACTTTAATATGTGAAGGACCCCTTATCGGTCGCACTTCTTGCTACTAATCAAATCTGTTCCATGTGTGATCTGCAAATTACATATCCAGCTGCCCCCGTCCTTTCCACTGGGGCGGTGTAGTGTACCCTCGGCGGACCTTTTAATGGGTGGTCCCCAAACAGTTATGTTTCTTGTTGACGTTCAAAGGGAAACATGGCTTTGGCAAAATTGGGATGCTGGAGTGGGTGGGATTGGGGTGAGTTGGGGTTTACGTTTTATGGTACTGCCAGGACACTTAAGATGCATTGCTGACCTCCATTGTGTGGTGCATATACATGGGTCAAAGTCTACCAGGGCTATGTCAAACCTTACTAGGTCATATGTGACTATGTGGAACTGTGACCAACTGTATATGGTGACCAGGTACAGGTACATCGTGTAAAGACAGTCTACACCTTTTAACGTGGAATGTGAGGGGATTTACAAATCTCAAGAAAATTAGACAAATATTCGCTAGCCTGGACAGGCATCGTGTGGATATAGCGATGTTGCAGGAAACTCGTATTGCTCCACACACATGCAGGAACATCGGGGCGAGATGGGCGGAATCTAGGCACTCTGCTGAATATTCGTCTTACTCAAGGGGTGTTATGATATTGATAAAGAAGGGCATCAATTACAAAATTGACCGCACAATCATGGACACGCAAGGTAGATATGTGATTGTGTCTGGTATGCTGCGAGGACAGAGTATAACCTTGGTAAATGTGTATGGGCCGAATGTCGACTCCCCTGAGTTTTTTCAAGAGATATGGTCTCATTTGCTTGACTTCACAGACACGAATATCATTTGGGGTGGGAATTTCAACATAGCACTAAATAATGCTCTTGATCGCTCTACGGAGTCCTCAGAACCTCATAGGAGAGCGAGGGGAAAAGTGTGTAACATCATGGTGGAATTGTCTCTCAAGGATATATGGAGGGTAAAACATCCAGCTGTATCGGGTGCAACACACGTTAACATGGCACATGGCAGTTGGTCTAGGATAGACTTTTGGTTGGGGTCAGACAACGTTGTATTATGGACCACGACGATAAACACACTACCCAGAACTCTGTCTGACCACAATTCGATTCTATTAGCACTGCGACGACCTCATTACACACCCCCTCCTTTCAGTTGGAGATTTAATGCGAAGGCTCTCTTAGATCCGTTATATGCGGAGGCCATCTCGACAGCCATTATGGAGTTCTTCCAAATAAATGTTAATACAGTTGAAGACCCTGGTACACTTTGGGAGGCGTTCAAGATCACGTTGAGAGGAGTGTGCATAAGTACCACTATAGGGATCCTGAGAGATATTAGAGCTCAGATTACTCGGCTAGAAAACAGAATGAAGGAGTTGGAAATGGAATATGGACGCACAGGCGATACTGCATTGCTGGGTGAGATCAGGCAGGTTTACACCGAACATCAGTCCTATGCGGCGGATGAACTGAAATATGTAACCAAAAGACCGATGGCCAGACAGTTTGGTGAAGGGGGGAGGCCGGGTAGAGTGTTGGCACAGAAAATATGTGAAGGAAAAGGCCCTCAAACCATAATGCAAGTGTGTGATGAGACAGGCACACTACACACTCAACCTGAGGGAATACTGCGCAGTTTTGTAAATAACTATGAGACCCTATATAAATACCAACAGGCAGCGCCCCCACAAGACACTTTTCACTATCTACATGACATCGCCATCGCGTGGTTATCCGATCGCCAAAGGGAATACTTAGCACAACCCATAACAGTGGAGGAAGTGACTGAAATCATCCACTCCCTTCCTAATGGAAAAGCGCCTGGGCCTGATGGGTACACTTGTGAGTTCTACAAAACATATGCAGACCTCCTAGCCCCTCATCTTGTAGCCATGTACGGTGATGCATTCGATCAGGCAACACTACCCCCTTCACTGCGTGAGGCCGTACTGATCACTCTCCTGAAACCTGGTAAAGATCCGGAATTATGCGAGTAATACCGGCCTTTATCTTTACTTAACGTAGACTCAAAAATACTGGCCAAACTCCTGGCGTTGCGATTGCAACCATTGATGACAAATTTAATTCTACCTGACCAGGCTGGGTTCATACCAACGAGAGCCACATCACATAACACGAGAACCCTTTTTGCGCTTGCTCACTATCTGGATCCCCACACCAAGGCAGCGGCGGTGATGTTGGATGCAGCCAAAGCCTTCGATTCCATTGAGTGGTCGTATCTGCAAACGATACTGCACCGCATGGGATTTCCTATACGGTTCATAACTTGGGTAACATTATTATACACAAATCCGGTGGCGAGGGTTTGGGTGAATGGCTACATATCAGAACCCTTTCACATAGCGCGAGGCACGAGGCAAGGCTGCCCGCTGTCCCCGCTGCTATTTGCCCTTGCCCTTGAACCTCTGGCCTGCATCATCCGACAGACCCACAATCACTCAGCACTCCACTTGCCTGGGCGACCATTGCATATATCCCTATATGCAGACGATATGCTTTTATACGTCCGCGATCCTGACCAAACCCTAAGTCCGCTGCTGAGAGAGTATGTCAAATTTGGTCGACACTCTGGGCTACAAATTAATTGGGACAAATCCTTAATTATTCCCCTTACTGATACCACGACGCCCCATGTCCCGGACTTTCCACTCGGCTGGCAGACAGAACCCACTAGGTATCTGGGGATCTGGTATAGCCGAGACCCTGAGGAAGTTATACGTACTAACTATGGCAGGGTACTTTCTGAGCTAGAGGAGAAGGTCAGTCGATGGATCCAACTCCCATTATCGTTAGCTGACCATATCGCAATAGTAAAGATGAATGTCCTCCCTAAATTCTTGTATTTATTTAATAACATACCGATACCACTGCCGAAGGCGGTATTCAAACACCTAACCTCCTTGGTATTGACATTAATTTGGGCAGGCAAACAAGCCCGCATAGAACTACGCACATTGATGTTACCCTACGAAAAGGGAGGATTTTGTGTCCCAGACTTCTTCCTCTACTATCTGTGCGCACAAGCGCAATATGCGGCACACTGGTACCATCCCACCCCCTATCTCACACATACAGCGGTCGAGGAGGGAGATGCTTTTCCGATACCATTAACTGCAATTATCACACACAAGCGACCCCCATTGCACTCAGCGGATATCAACACCATAGAAACCACCACGCATGCATGGCATACACTGGGACGACTGGCACACAAGTTGCCACTATATGCACCTGCACTCCCACTTCAACATCACCCGGAGATTTCAGTGACCACTGAAAAGGTCGGTATGGACCTTCTGAGACAAGTCGGGGTGGACACATTCGGAGATCTATATAATGACGGGACATTTCGTCAACTGGATGAATTATCCTACATCAGCAACCCCACACTGCTGTTTTGTTTCACTTATTATAGGTTGCAGAGGGCGAACCAGGATTTCTACCCAGATTACCCAGGAGAACCGCCCAGCTTACACATGCTTCAACTAATTCTGACATCGTACAACACTTCACACCTAGTATCACGACTGTACACAGCAGCCCAGAGTGAAATCTCATATACCTCACTTAAAGCAATGCAGCGTTGGAATGCGATTCTTCCGGATGTGCTATCGGAGGTAGATTGGTCTGCAGCATGCACACTGCTCAAACTACTAACACCTAATGGCAACTTACGCATCACGCATTTAAAATATTTGCATCAAACGTACCATACTCCATTGAAACTACATAAATATGGGATGTGGGAGGACGCCAACTGTAAGAGGTGCAGGGCCCAGGAGGCGGATTTTGCCCATTTAGCATGGCACTGCGTCAAAATTCAAGACTATTGGGTGAAAGTAACGGATACACTGAGTACTATGGTGGGTGTGGGCATCGATTGCTCCATGAAGGTGTGCCTGTTGGGTATATTATCGAATGTCAAGGCTGGGAAGCGTACATTTTGTGCGATTGCCCTCTTAATCGCCAAGCGGCAAGTATCTAAATGTTGGGGGGGCAGAACCGCACCGACTCCTAAGCAGTGGCTTACAGATATGGCCTATTGCAGGGATAGACTACTTACCTACGAAGAAGAACTGCCAGCCAAGTCACGTCCTAAAGATTACTGGTGCTATCTGACAGATTTCTTGCAAAAAGCCGACACAGACACGGAACACTAGTTGTTAATAGTTTCCTCACCTGTCTACTGGTGTCCGTGTCTGGGCATATGCCTACAATGGTGTACCTAGGCAGACAAGACCTAATGTCACTATGGGTTTCATTGATCATGATACACACTCATGGATGAAGAATGCAGAAGTGTTCTGGCTTAATTATCTTTTGTTGTGTTTGTTTTACCCTTCCCACACAACCGTGGGATGTTATGAAAATGAAGTTCTCTACCACTGCTTTATACTGGAAAGATACTGTTCTAGAGACATGCCTAATATGCTTAACTCGTAGCCGCCGCCGGACCCATGGGTTGTCGGCTGAAAGGCTGTGTAACTCCAGATATAGGTGAATGACAATACGCTGCCGGCCCCAGGGTTGTTGGCGATTAGCTGTGTCTTTACGTATGTACGCTAATAAAGATTTTTTGAACTTCAAAAAAAAAAAAACTGTCCCAGATGAGCTTGAGCCTGATCAGGTTGAGTTCTTGGGGACAGGGGGCTCTTCCAAGGCAGATCGGAGCCAGGAGCAGCTGAGCTGCCCTTCTCTTGAACCCCTCAGACAGCAGGCTGCTGCTGAGGCTGCTGGGAATGCTAGTGGAACCCATAAGATATATTGGGATGATGGACTCCTGTATTCAGAAAGTAGAGACCCCATGCCTGGTGCAACCAAGAGGTTGGTTATGTCTCTGAAGTTCAGGGGCTTCCTATTAACTCTAGCCCATGATATTCCCTTAGCAGGTCACCTGGGCCAAAACAAGACCTGGGACAGGATTGTCCCTCACTTTCATTGGCCACCATGTCTGAAGACACCAAGGAGTTTTGTTGGTCCTGTGTCACCTGCCAAGCCAGTGGTAAGGCAGGTGGTACAACAAAGGCCCCCCTGATACCACTACCTGTGGTGGGGGTTCCCTTTGAAAGAGTGGGGATTGACATGGTGTGTCCCATGGATCCTCAGACAGCCTCTGGGCATAGATTTATTCTGGTGGTGGTGGGCCATGTTACCAGGTACCCAGAAGCCTTTCCCCGTAGTACCACCACGACACCTGTGGTGGCAAGGGCCCTCTTGGGAGTGTTCTCAAGGGTGGGGTTCCCTAAGGAGGTCGTTTCAGACAGAGGTGCAAACTGCATGTCTAGTTACTTGACTGCAATGTGGAAGGAGTGTGGAGTGAATTACAAATTCACCACACCCTATCACCCGCAATGCAATGGTTTAGTTGAAAGGTTCAACAAAACCTTAAAGGGCATGATCAAGAGTCTCCCAGAAAAGCTTAGGCACAGATGGGACATCCTTCTGCCCTGCCTTTTGTTTGCATATAAGGAGGTTTCTCAGAAGGGGGTTGGTTACAGCCCTTTTGAACTTCTGTTTTGGCATCCTGTAAGAGGGCCATAGTGTCTGGTAAAGGAGGGATGGGAGTTACCTCTCAAACATCCTAGACAGGACATTGTGGACTATGTACTTGGTCTCCGTTCCAGGATGGCTGAGTATATGAAATAGTCAACTAAAAACCTTGAGGCTAGCCAGGAATAGCAAAAGGCCTGGCATGACCAAAAGGCTGTGCTGACTGTTTACCAGCCAGGACAGAAAGCATGGGTGTTGGAGTCTGTGGCCCCAGCATCCGTCCAGGACAAGTGGAGTGGCCCCCATACAATTGTTGAACAGAAGGAGAGGTTACCTATCTGGTAGACCTTGGAACTCTCAGGGGCCTCCATAGGGTGCTTCATGTCAACAGACTGAAACCATATGTTGACAAGGTAGACATGGGCTTGCTCATGGCTACTGATGAGGGACAGGAGGAAGAGAGTGATCCACTCCCTGATCTGCTCTCACAGAACCCTGATGATGGGTCAGTGAATGGTGTAGCCTTGGAAGGCAGCCTCACTGCTCAGCAGCAAACTGATTGCAGACAGGTGCTCAATCAGTTTAGACATATATTCTCTCTGACTCCAAGTCAGACTACCTGGTGCACTCATGAAGTGGACATTGGGGACAGTCTGCCTGTTGTAAATAGGATTTACAGGCAACCTGACCATGTTAGGGACTGTATCAGGACTGAAATCCAGAAAATGTTGGAATTGGGAGTTATTGAACCCTCAGAGACCCCTCGGGCTAGTCAAGCGGTCTTGGTGCCTAAACCTCATACACAGGATGGTAAGAGAGAGATGAGGTTTTCTGTAGACTACAGCGGTCTCCATGCAGTCACAAGGACTGATGCCCATCCACTATCCATAGCAGATGAGCTTATAGATACTTTGGCTTCAGCTAAGTTTCTGAGCACATTTGATCTGACAGCTGGCTACTGGCAGATCAGACTAGCTGATGATGCAAAGCCTAGGACAGCATTTTCTACCCCTAGTGGGCACTATCAACTTGTAGTGATGCCCTTTGGTTTGACAAATGCACCTGCCACTTTTCAAAGGTTGGTGAACAAAGTCCTAACAGGCTTGGAAGACTATTGTGCAGCATATCTAGATGATAATGCTGTCTTTAGCTCCACATGGGAGGATCACCTGGTCCACCTGAGAAATGTTTTGGAGGTTCTGCAGAAAGCAGGCCTAATTATCAAGGCTTCTAAGTGCCAGATAGGGCAGAGTCAGATTGGGACCTGGGCCACCTTGTAGGTAGAGGCCAGGTTCAACCATTATGGGCTGGGTTGCTCCAACTACCCATACTCAGGTCAGAGCTTTCCTGCGCCTGACTGGGTACTACAGAAGATTTGCCAAGGGGTATGGATCCATTGTGACACCCCTGCATGACATAAACTCCAGGAAAATGCCAAAAAAAGTTCAGTGGACAGTTAGCTGTCAAAAGGCATTTGATGACCTGAAGCAGTCCATGTGCACTGCTTCCATTCTGCAAAGTCCTAATACTCCAAAGAATTCATTGTCCAAACAGATGCATCTGAGTTGGGGGTAGGGGCTGTGTTATCACAATTGAATGATGAAGGTCAGGACCAGCCAGTAGCTTTCATTAGCAGAAGGCTGACCCCTAGAGAGAAACGTTGGTCAGCTATTGAGAGGGAGGCCTTTGCTGTGGTTTGGGCTCTGAAGAAGCTGAGGCCATACTTGTTTGGCACTCACTTCACTGTTCAGACTGACCATAAGCCCCTCTTGTGGCTAAAACAGTTAAAGGGTGAAAACCCCAAACTTTTGAGGTGGTCCATTTCCCTACAGGGGATGGACTATACAGTGGAACATAGACCTGGGAGTAACCATGCCAATTCAGATGGACTCTCCAGATGTTTCCACTCAGAACATGAAGACTCAACTGGTCAAGGTTAGTTTAAAGTCCCTGCGTTGGGGGGGGGGGGGTTGTGTAGGAGAGTAGGATCTGCTTACTATGGTTAACCCTACTTTTTTGCTGATGTTTCACTGTGTTTCGACTTTAGTCTGGCTGGGGCCCTGCTATCCAGTACCCCAGCCTAGCTGTTTCCTCTCTATATTCATTGCATGTACTATAGGTACACTCCAGTTTGGTTACTGAGGTACCCTTGCGAGTCCCTAGTATATGGTACACTGGGTGCTAAGGGCATAGGTACCCCAGAGGCCTAAAAGGGGCTGCAGCATGTATTATGCCACCCCTGGTAAGCCTTCCAAAATGACACCACAGGACTGCTACTGCAGCCTGGGTAAGGTGATGCATACACCCCTGACTAAGATATAGGTTACCTATATCTACCTCAAATCACTGCACATAGAAACCTATCAGTCACCCCTATGGCAAGCCTTATCAATCCTAAAGGCAGGGAGCTTGGTTTTGTGTGAGAGGGCGTCAATGCATGAGCAGGACCCCTCTGCAGCCTTCGGAATCTATTCTTTGAGGCTGTTCTGTGATGCAGCCAGACCATTAACTCTTAAGTGCATTATAACCTCGCGGTAAATGCTAACTTTGGAATGGCTGCATGGAAACATGTTGTGTTTGGTGTCAAACACTTTGGAATCCTACCCCCCCCCCCACCAGTCCTGGTGGCGGGGGTAGAATTCCACCCTTCTAGAGGGAGAGACATGTACACACTGGTCTACCCGGTAACAGTTTAAAAGAGCTGTGGCATCACAAAATGGATGCTGCAGCCACAGACATGACTCTGGACTCCTGCTGCTGACAGAAACTCCAGCAGGGGAGGCATGGACAATATATTTCCTGTCACAGGAAGGTTTAACCACCTCCCAGACAGGCTTTAGTGTATTGAGGCTGGGTGGGTGCACTCTGTGTGTGCTTTGAAGTCTGCACTGGGGGCACATTTGGTGTCCCAGTGCATAGCCCAGTTCAAACCGGTTGGAGGGGCTACCAGCCCTTGCTCTGGCACGAAACTGGACAAAGAAAATGGGTGTCACCACCCCTCTTTCAAGACCCTCTCATAGGTGGGTCCCCAGAGTATGTCCAACCCCTTTCTTAGGTATAAGTAAGGAACCCCTGGCAACAGGACTTTAGATTACACCTAAACGAAACCCTGAAACAGAATCCTGGAATTTCAATGCTCTACTAAAGACTAGAGGATTGAAGAATCTCCCTTGGGGTCAAGGGAGACCCGCTCTGTAGGCACCCGCTCTGTAGGCACCAATGAAGCAACTGCCGATCTGCATCTCTGAACCTCCTGCCAGACTCTGAAGTAATTGCAGCCCAGGAAGAGGATTTTAGACTTTTTAGAGGTTGACCCAAGACCCCAGCAAAGCTGAGACCCGCAGCCCTCACGAGTGATGTGGAACCAGAACCCCTAGACACCGTGCACCTTTGCAAGTGCATTGACTTCTTGACATATCTTGTAGTCGTGCTTTGGATTACTTGTAGCCCAAGCCCCGAGCACCTTGGGTATTGAAGATTTTGGGCCTACACTCCACGAGGGTTCTGTGATCCCACTTCTTGCATTTCAGCTTGAGGCTCCTTTGCAATCTCTGGTCCATCAACTGGTGGGTCCCTACGAAGGCAACTCTGATTTTCCTTTGGCTTGCCTGGTTGATCCAAATGTGCCCTGACTCCCCACTGCGTGGGGAGTCCCTCGGACATGGCTGGTCTACACCAAAGCATTTCTTTACTTTCTGCATGGGTTGCTGTTGCCAAGGCTTGTTGGGTCCAACATGGACACCAACACCGCAGCACTCGACAACATTTGTGGGACACCTAGATTCCAGATCCTGGTCATCATCGACACTTCCTGGTTCTCGTGGCTGAAGAGTCAAGCTTCACCTCTTTTACCTGAAATCACCCGACATCAGTGGGCATTTGACTATCGTGCCCCCAGTCACTGGCAAGTGACCCACACTCTGTCCCCTCTGCTTTCAGGTTCCTCTCATCTTCACCCCAGGCTTGGATCACAACAGACACTTTCCACTTGGATGGCAGCAGCACTTTGCAGCAGATCGCCATTGAAAACAATGACGATTCCCAACACCAAAAGACACCTATGCACCTGACTTCCTTGGGTGAGGTAACTTGAGTACTCCGGTGCTCCTGTGGGTGTTGGCCCTAAAACCCCTTAAGTCTAAAGGGGTTTGCTCAAAGTCCTCTCCTAAGTGTCCTTTATCTTTAAATTTCCATCCGCGACTTTCCCCATAGAAACTTACCGCGTCTCATGGCTGTGTTCTCACACTACACGCGCCCCCGTGGGTCCCCTGTGTTACTACCTTGGGTGGTTCCAAGTGGCCCCAGCGATTCTACAGGCTCTATGCCTTGTGTCTAGTCAAGTCATGGTTCTTATACCACTTTCTTAGCATATGGTTTGGCATGCCCCTATTGCTCAACGTGTATTGTGCTAATTTACTGTGTGATATTAAGTGTAACTTAAGTTTTTTGACCTCTAGCCTCATAAATAGACAAGTAGGTTGTGTTGAAAATAAATACATATATTTTTTATATATATACCTGGTGTGGTTCACCTTTTATTTAGTCATTCAAGAGATTATAGACTAGTAAAACAAACTGCTTTACATTCCTTCAATACTTAGACTGAAGGCTGCTCTCCACAGCTACCACTAGGATAGCTTTCAATAAGGTCATATTTAACCCATCACCTCTAAGGGGTTTATTAGACTGGTGCAAGGTGCCCACTATAGATAGTGGACAACTTATGCCAGGCCAACTTCTCACATTTTGATGAGTGATGGAGAATGAAAGCTTTGAAAAAGTAGTGTGTTGTTACTAAGCATGGGCGGCAAATCCGTTACGTCCGCGGATTTTTCGGATTTTTGGTGAATACGCAATCCGTGTATTTTACGTATTTTCCCAAAAATCCGAAAAAATCAGCGGATGTAACGGGTTCAAAAGTTGAACCCCCACCCACTCATGTAATGGCGCCAGCAAGCTGCCAGCGCCGTTGTAAAATAGTTACAAAGTTAGCTTGCACAGGAACCACTAGATAAAACGAAGCAGGTGCTGCTTTATTTTATCTAAGTGCTTCCTGTGCAAGCTAACTTTGTAACTATTTTACAACGGCGCTGGCAGCTTGCTGGCGCCATTGTAAACACACACATGGTCGCTGGAAGTAGTTGAAGCTCAAATGCAGTGACTCATTCATCAGCCCAGAAACAATCGAGAGCGTCGTCGAGGCTGGGCAATGTGCCTTCTTTATTACCAAATCTACCGTCGAAAGTCAGCTGTGAGGCTGGATAGAGGCCTTTGCATCCTTGACTTTCACGAGCACAATCCCTGTGCTGTTCCTGTGACCAGGAGTCTCTGTATCTTCATCTGCGGCTCTGATTGGCCTCTGACCTTTTATACACACAAGAGGCATGTGCAGCACAATGCCTGTGCTGTTCCTGTGACCAGGAGTCTCTGTATCTTCATCTGCTGCTCTGATCGGCCTCTGACCTTTTATACACACAAGAGGCATGTGCACTCGCATGGAACCCCCGTCCGTTTGGCCATGAGTAGGCACATTGTGTTCGCACGGGTTTCTGCACGTTCGCGAGCGTTTTGTACAATAAAACCCTCGCGAACTTGCAGAAACCCGTGCGAACAAGCAAAAAAAAAAATACGCTAGGATCCGCGGATTTTGCGTATTGTCGCAATACGCAAATACGAAAATCCGCAGATCCGCGGATTGCCAATACGCAAAATCCGCCCATGCTTAGTTGTTACAATTGGTAGGTTTTACAAAAGACACTGGTGTGAATGCCTTGTGGATCTTTGTCAATCAGTACATCCAAAAATGACAGTTGCTTAGAACTGATAGTATAAATAAATTGTATTCTACTGTTTTTGTGTTAAGTTCCTTGATGTTGTTTTCTAAGGATTCTTTGGTGTGAGACCAAATAAAAAATATATTGTCAATATAGCGACTGAACATCACAAGGGGGCACATGCATCATTGGTTTTTGCATTCGCAAATGGTGCGAATCGCAAAATTCGGCCGTTTGCGAATGCAAAAACCATTTTTGGGATGCATCATTTTTTTTAAAATTTTTCGCATTTTAAGAAATCACAATTTTTTGCGATTTCTTAAATTGCTATAGCATTTAGGAAATCGCAAATTTAGCGATTTCTTAAATGCTATGCATGATTTTTTTTAAATTGCGAATTCGCAATTAGGAAGGGGAAAATTACCATGAAGTAAACCTTCATGGTAATTTGCGAAAAGTTTTAAAAATGCACAAAAGTGCATTTTTAAACTTATATTTTACACACACACATGCCCTTGGGACATGTGTGTGAGTAAAATGTACTTACGTGACATTTCAGGGGTGCAGGGGGGGGTCCTTTGGACCCCCCCCCTGCACCCTTGAAATTGTATTCTCATTTTGCAAATCCTTAATTGCGAATTCGCAAAACGAGAATGCCTTCCCTTTTATTCCTATGGGCCTCTAGGCACATAGGAATCAATGTAATGCGATTCCTTAATTGCGATTCGCAATTAAGGAATCGCAAATAAAGAAAATTAAGGAATCGCAAAAACTTTTGCAATTTCTTGATGCATAGGATTTTGCAATTCCTAAATTGCGATTCCTTAATTTTCGCAATTTAGGAATCGCAAATTCCTACAATGATGCATGTGGGCCTTGGTGTTTGTTCCATTCGTTGTTTTTCAAGATGTACTTTTCCTCAAAGGCGGCCAAAAAAATATTTGCATACGGGGGAGCCTAGTCTGAGTGGTGGGTCGACTGGATCCTTATACATTTTTGGCAGCATATATAAATGTGGTTGTTTAGGGAAGTGTTTAGTTAAAAAAACTTTTAGTATTGTTTGAAATTCAATCCATTTCAACTGCATGTTCCAACATTTTTGTTAAAGTCAGTTTGATTTCATTTGTGGGATCCCAATCTAGTTTTAGGTAAGTGGATTCGTCCCACTAGATGATCCCGTACTTGTGTGGTGGTAATATTCAGTATCCATAATTATGAGTGTGCCACCTTTATCTACCTGTTGCAAGGTGAGTCAATTGTCTTTAGAAAGTTGATGTCTAATGCTTCTTTCTGTTTTAGTTAGGTTGGTCCTGTTTGGTGGTTTGAATTTTAGTTTGTTGAAATCTTGTAAAACCAGAGATTCAAACAAGTCTATGGTTGTATGCGATACTGGAGATGTGAAAGTGCTCCTGGGTTTAAATTCAATGTATTCACACATTAATTTTCGCCGGAGTCCGCGAGCTAACCAGATCTGAGTAAGGTAGCTGACTGTGGTGCTCAGCATAGTTCACATTTGGAGTTCTGTCGTTCCCCATACTCATATTTTTTCACCTGGTTTTTTTTTTGTCCTCATTTGCCTTTACCCTCTTTTAGGAAACACTGTACACTTTACGTGTCTTAAGTAGACGAACCCAGGAATCTGAGTTGTTCCTCATACTAGGACACGAGTGACTAATTGGCGGAAGAAGCATCCAAAAGAAAGATGGAGGGCTAGCTAGATTACTCCATCGAGGTATCTTACAACCTGTTGGGCAATGATTTTGACCTGGGGGACCCGTTACAAAGGTCCATGGAGTAGAGAAGGCATAATCATAGGACCCGGGAAAAAAACTAAAACCTGGGAAACCTATCTCCACTGTACCAGTACGTCCCAAAATGCTAGTTTTTTTTGCTGCAAGATCTGGCCAAGTCCACTTTAGATAGTTCATATAGGGACGTCAGCCAGCCTGAGTGTGTTGGTGCAGCAGTGTCTACCCAAAACTTGCAAATTTGTCTTTTTGCCAAAAGGAGTGCTTAAAAAAGAAAAGATCTTGCATGGCCGAAAATATTTTCATCAATGCCAAAAATAATTAATGAAAGGGTAATATTCAATGAAGTATTAAGAATAAAGTCCAGCGACGCCTTCACTTCCTCCCAAAAAGGACAAATAGGAGGACAGTCTTTAAACATATAAACGTCAGATGCTTCTGGCAAGTCGCATTTGTTACATGTTTTGCCTGGCTGGAATTTTGATAGTTTTAAGGGAGAGAGATAAGCACGATGTGCCGTGAAGAGGTGATTGTGCCTCAGCCATGCTGGTTTAACTATTTTATGCAGAAGGATGAATGAATCCATCCACAACTGCTCGCATTGAAAGCCCAACTCACCTCCCCACAACTCATCGGGGAGTTTGAAATCCCCATCTATCTCCTTCAAAATCATCCAATACCAAAGTGAAACCTCTTTGCCACCCCCTGGCCTTACCACCAGCTGATTTTCCAAGTTACTAACTTTCCCCAGGGGGACACCTTTTCTACACAGAGCCAGAGCCCAACTATTAAGCTGCATATGTTTAAACCTCGATAGGCCAGGGCCTACTCTCTCCCGTAACTCTTCCCAAGACAACATAAAGCCTCCTGCCAGCAAGTCTCGCCACCTAAAAATCCCGGCGTCCTTCACGGGAATCGCCAGACTGTCCTGAAGACAAGATGGTGTACCTGGAGAGTCCCACAAAGGTGCAAGATTTGAAAAGTAGCAAAGCCCTATTTTCTTTCTGATTAATGACCAAGCTCTAGCCAAAGGTTGGAGAATTTTTAATTTTACTTTTTTGAAAAAATGTTGGTCCCGAACTTAAACAGAAAACCGTCAGTTGGTAGATCAGCACCTTCTAGCATGGCCCAAAACATTCCTCCTCTCGATGTATTAAAGGGTGATTTCAAAAGCATTCTAGAGTGCGAGAGCTGAAAGGCCCATGCATAATATTGCAGGTCAGGTAGTGCCAGCCCTCCTTTTTCCCTCCTCCGCCTTAACTTCTTCAACGCTAATCTAGTGGCTCTATATTTCCATATGAAGGAATTAATCACCTGTTGACATTTATCTAGCTGTTTAGTATCAAAGGCCAAGGGGATAGTATTAAAAAGGAATGTATATTTAGGGATAATAAACATCTTCACTAAATTTATCCTCCCCAAGATGGATAAGGGGAGGTAGGCCCAAGACTTTAACTGTTTCTGACATTCTTTAGAGACCCGATCTATGTTGTTTTCTGCGATTTTGCCAACCTCCTGGATAATTCTAATTCCAAGATATCGAGTTGTGTATTAGTGATGTTCCAGGCCATTATTTCAGTTTTATTTGCGTTTACTTTGTAACCCGAGACCTTGCCAAACTCCTCCGCCCTCTTAATAACTGTAGGAAGCGCCAGATCAGGGTCAGATGTAAAAATATGAATGGAGTCTGCGTAGAGGGCTACCCGCCTTTCCCAATATCCAAATTTAAAAGAGGGAATATTAGACTCCTCTCTAAGAACCTGAGCAAAAGGCTCGATATAAAGGTTAAAGAGGAGGGGGAAAGCGGGCAGCCCTGCCTTGTGCCCCTTGTAATTTTGAAGGCCTCCGTCAAAACGTTGTTAACAAGCAATCTAGCTGTTGGGGCCTTATACATGAGTGCTATAACTCGACAGAAACTGTCTCCTAGATTGAGTTTTTTCATGGCCGCAACCAGGTAAGGCCAGTTCACCCTATCAATGGCCTTGGTTGTGTCCAAAGTGAGGGTGGCCAAAGGAAGAGAGAAGGTAGAGGCGATGTCTATGGCCCCGACTAGATCGTGCGTAAAGTCAGCTAATTGATGCCCTTTTATAAAGCCTTTTTGGTCTTGATGTATAATTGAGTCTGCTACACCCCCCAACCTGTTAGACATAATGGCGGCAACAATTTTATAGTCAGTGTTGAGGAGTGAAATTGGGCGATAAGACCCACACTCTGTTGGATCTTTCCCTGGTTTGGGGATCAAAACTATCGTCGCATCACTCCATGAATTTGGAGGATCCTCCCCTTTCAAGAGGATAGTATTAAAGAGAGTCGCCAGAGTTGGAATAACAGCTTCACTAAGAACCCAATAAAGTTCCCCGGGTAGGCCATCAGGCCAGCCGCCTTCCCTCGTTTAACTTGTCAAATGACCTTACTCACTTCTTCCTCCGAAATCTCTACCTCCAAACGCCTACTTTGCTCAGATGAAAGTCTAGGCATGGAAATTTTATCAAGCCAAGAGTTTCTTGCTATATAATCTTCACTGATGTCTCCCTTATAAATAGCCTGGAAGAAATCCTGGAATGCACTCCCAATATCAGAATTTGAAATCCGGGGAGCTGATTCACCCTCCACCCTTATCTCTGAGTCAATTGTCTTTAGAAAGTTGATGTAAAATGCTTCTTTCTGTTTTAGTTAGGTTGGTCCTTTTTGGTGGTTTGAATTTTAGTTTTTTTAAATCTTGTAAAACCAGAGATTCAAACAAGTCTATGGTTGTAGGTGATACTGGTGATGTGAAAGTGCTCCTGGGTTTAAATTCAATGTATTCACACATTAATTTTCGCAGGAGTCTGCGAGCTAAACAGATCTGAGTAAGGTAACTGATTGTGGTGCTCAGCATAGTTCACATTTGGAGTTCTGTCATTCCCCATACTCATATTTTTTCCCTTTTGTATTACAGCTTATCTGTTGCACAATGAATAGGTTGTTGCCTCAAATATACATTCTTGCAACTAGTGAGTAACATTTCTTTACACTCGCTATCGCGTGAGTTGGATACACATTTCTTTCTTTCACCTTTGATGTGCGGCTTTAATGTTTTGTTAGGTGGCACGCCGTCTGAAGCTACACTGTATAGCATTTACACCAGCTTTCACCTTTGGTAACATAGTGGTAGATCAACTTGATTCACATTGTTGCTTTTCACTTCAATGTTTTGCCGGTTGTGGCAGGGCTGCTTCTATTTGCTTCACCTGTGTGGATGTGTTGGATGAGGTGGCTCAATTTGTATCATACCTCGATGTGTTAACTTTAACCGTTAAGATATATTATTTTGTGCTTATTTCACAGTGCCCCTGAAGAAGGGGCTTAAGGTCCAGAAATGCATTGGGCGCAGCACCACCATACGCAACGTTTGGCGACTTTATTCATTATTATTGATACAGTTGTGTAATTGTCAATTACACATCTATAATGTTGACAAAATATGATTGCCATTGGATCAATGAACAGTGTTTAAGTTAAACTGTTTCATGTATCAACAAATATATTGATTAATTGAATAAACGTTAGTTGTTCATTGCAATTCTTTGTGTGCCAATTGTTAAATGTGTTGGCAACTCTCAATGTATACGGAGAAACACAGACATTTGGCTGTGCACATAGTTTAGTCCAGGCTATCTTGCTTAGCTGACCACATACTTTCAAGTGACATGGAGGGACTGGTAGCCCTCCAATACTATGGAGCACGCATAAGTTAGAATACTAACCTCACAGTGTTCTTTCTCTCAGAGTTATTTGTTCTTTAGTATTTTTTTAAACTATTGGTGTGCAGTTTTCCACACACTTTTCTAAAAGTGGTATTTTCAGAACTACAATTTTTAATACTACTTTGCCATAAATTGTAGTTTTAATTTATTTATGATTCTAGAGACACCAACTTGGAAAGTCTACCTCTTCACAATTGTGAATTATACTTACAGCATGTAGTAAACGAATCCCAATGTTAGCCTATGGGAGAGATAGACCTTGCAGTGATGAAACAAAAATGTGAGTGTTGTTCACTACCAGGACATGTTAAACATAAAAGTACATGTCCTGCCTTTTTAATACATTGAGCTCTGCCCTTTAGGTTGTCCAGAGTCTACCTTAGGTGTGATGTGTATGTATAAAAAGGGAAGGTCTGGGCCTAGCAAGAGTTGTATCGTGCCAGGTTGATATGGCAGTGTAAATTGAGCACAAAGACAGTGCAATGGCAGGTCTGAGTCATAGTTATAGGGCTACATAAGTTGGTGGCACAACAAGTGTTGCAGGATCACTAGTATAATTTAATTTACTGGCCCTGGGCATATGTAGTGCACTTTACTAGGGACTATTAAATACATTAAATATGCAAATGGGGAATAAATCAATATTATAATATTTAGGGGAGAGAGCACAAGTACTTTAGCACTGGTTAGCAGTGGTAAAGTGCACAGAGTTCTAAAGCCAGGAAAAATGAGGTCAGAAAAGAGGAGGAGGAGGTAGGTAAATGTTTGGAGGAAGACCACCCTAAAGGCTGTCAGGTCTAACACTGCGTCTTTGCCTCTTTTCAAAATTTGATTGGGGTGTGGCTGATGGATATGGGGATTCTGTTCTAGATAGTGAGTGCACAGATGTCATTGGACCTGGCCCTCTCTATGGGGTCACCCCAAACCATTTTGCTTGTACCCTTCACTTTTATGCTGAATTTGTTTTAGTTGGCCGTAGGACTCAGTGAACGTTACCACAACTAAACAGTGCTAAAGTGCTTGTGCTCACTCCCCTAAAGCATAAATAAATTGGTATACCACATGTAGGAGGATGGATACCTGACTATGGTTACTCCCAACTTTTTGCCTAGTGTTTAGCTGGTTTTTGACTTAGTTGGCCTGGGATCCTGCTAATCAGTGCCCCAGGCTATCTGCTCTCACTGTAAAATGGACTCCATGTACTTTAGGTACATCTCTAATTGGAAATTGGGTCACCTTTGTGAGCCCCTGTATAGTGTACCAGGGCATAGGGCATAGGTGCATCCAAGGTCTACCAGGGGCTGCAGCATGTATTATGCCACCCCTGGCTGGCCATCCAGATTTACACAACTAGCTGCTCACTCAGCTGGGGCAAGGTCATGTAATCACCCCTTGCTTAGATATAGTATTCCTATATCTAACCTTATATATAGACACATATGCACATATAAGTCACTCCTCTGGCAGGCCTTAACAATCCTGAAGGCAGAGTGCTTGGTTTTATGTGAGATGAGGCTCTAGCATGAGCTGAGCCTGTCTGCAGCTTTCGGAACCATGACCTTATAGCTGTTCTACGATATAGCCATACCATATACTCTTAAGGGCATTATAATCCTTGCGGTTATTGCTAACTTTGGTTTGGCTTTATCAAAACATGTCGTGTAAGGTGTCATACGCTTTGGAATACTACCCCCTCGCCAGTTCTGGCGGGGGGGGGTAGCATTCCACCCTTCTAGAGGGAGAAGACATGTTGTTCCTGTTAATCCCGGTTAAAGTTAACCAGAGCCTCAGCAACACAAAATGGATGCTGCTGCCACAGACACAAGTCTGACCTCCTGCTGCTGGGAGTCCTTCCAGCAAGGGAGGCTTGGACAATAGGTTTCCTGTCTTGGGAAGTGCTAGCACCACCCCAGACACGCCATAGTGTATTGGAGCAGGGAGGGCTGAATGAAATGAGACACTGCCTGGGGCACACAAGGTGCTCCATGCATAGCCCGGTTCAAACCAGTTGCTGGGGCACTCCAGCCCCAGCTCTGGCGTGAAACTGGACAAAGGGAAAGGGGTGTAACCACCCCCTTCCGTGGTCCCACCCATAGGAGGGACCTAGCAGGTAATCCAGCCCCTTTGATTAGTATAAAGGTAGGAGCTGAGTCTAGAGACTTTAGATTTATCCTGAACGGAAACTTGGACCTTCGAGATTCTACTGCAACTAGAAGACTGAAATATCTCCCTTGTGGCCAAGGAGTGACCACCCTGTGCAAACAGGCACCAACAGCGACTTGCCAGTTTGCTTTGTCGATGCTCCCGCCGGAGCCCGAGCACAGAGCCAGACAGGATCTGGACTTCCAGACTTCTCTGACCCAATCCACAGTCACAGCAAAGCTGAGACCCGTGGAGGCGATGAGAGACGTGGGACCGGACAACTTGGAAAACCTGCTGATTGCTGATTGCTAATTGCGCAACTTCGAAGGCACCCTCGAAGTTGTGCATTGGGAATTGAGAAGCCCCAGCCCCGTGCACCTTTTGCACCGACGCACAGCCCTCCACACTCACTGAGTGCCGCGTGGGGGCCTGCTTGTGTTTTTGTGCTTGACGCACCTTTCTGGTCATTTGCGCGTTGGCTAGTGGCCCCTGTGAAGGCAAACCTTTGAACTTGCACCACTTGCCTGGTTGCTCCAAGCTTGCTCCTGCTTCCCTGAAACGGAGAAGCCCCCCAGACCCTGCTGGTCTGAACAGATGCCCATCTTTGATTCCTGCGTGGGTTGTATTTGCCAAGGCCTGTTGACTCCGATCCTGGTCGTCGCCGATGCCTCCTGGTCCACATGGCTGTAGAGACAAGCTTCATGACATCACCTGATTGCTTCGCAACATCGCCTGGTTCCTTTCTGGTCACTGGCTAGTGACCCAGACTCTGTCCCCTCTGCTTTCAGGTACTCTTCATCCTCGATCCACCCTTGGATCCAACCGGACACTTCTCTCCTGGTTGCCTGCAGCATCTTTTTACAGGTATCCATAGGATTCAGCGACAAAACCCGACACAACTTGACACCTATGCACCCGGCTCCTGTGGGTGAGGTAACGCGAGTACTCCGGTGCTCCTGTAGGTATTGACTATCCAAGTGCCTAGTTTTCAGTAGCTTTCTCCTAGTTCATCCGTAAGTGTCCTAAATCAACTAGTTTGTAATCTCTACGTTCCCATTGTATCCCTATGGTAACTCACGTGTGTGTTTAGACACTGCACACGCATCCCAACTGTGCTCCTTCACGGTAGGCAATATTTTTCCACCTGACCCAGCCTTTCACACCAAGATGTCCGTGGCTGGTGCTTTGATCTTTCAGGTGCTAGCTTTTACTTAAGCCTTTAATAATTCATAACTCCGGTTCTACTGATTGGATTTTTGCTGTTTTAATGTCAAAAAATGTATCAAAATTTACTCCATTTGTCTAAAATGGTTTGTAATTTTTCTTTTTGTGTGTTTTCACTTTATCACTGTTTGTCTGCTTCATAAATACTTTTCCCATTGCCTCTAAGTTAAGCCTGACTGCTTTTTGAGCCAAGTTACCTAGGGTTAAGGACAGGTTAATTTGGTTCCTTTTTGTTGTTCAGCTTGCCAGGTTTTATGGCTGTTGCTTGTCCTGGGTTCATACCCCAGTCAACCAACAACACAGTTTCTCACAGATGAGGAAGATTGGCTGCCTTGATATTTCATTTTCGCCTTCAGCATTATGGTGTCCTTGGTACAGGAGATGGTGTGTTTCCAGCCGGACAGAGATGTTGATCATGATGAATTTGGAGAAGATGCTTCTTGTTTTGAAGACAGTGCGGGTGGGCTAGAGAAGGCAGTGGGATTCCAGCAGGGTAGAGGTGATGTAATATTCCTTTAGCTCTTGATAAGTCGTTCTGTCCTTAAGGGGAGCCTGTGTGATGTCTGGAAGCCCATGGAGCTGGGACTGGTCATAAAAAAGCTTCACTATGAGGTCCCTTTCCTGCAAAGAATGGATTACCTTTGATAAGAAGTGAGTTAGTAGCAGGCTGTCTTGGTTTTTTCGCAATGTGTTCCTTGAGGGTGAAGTCAGTATTAAGGGTGAATCCAAGTGATTTTAAATCGAATGAAAACTGTAGTTCACATCCAGATCCTTGTTGTTGAGCGAGGTTTGGACTGGAAGTTGCTCGTTGACCTGGGAAAATAGTTGAATTTCTCTTTTAGTTGTGTTGAGCTGTAGTGTAGTTCCTATCATCCCAATAGGCTCTGCGCATTGGAATAATACCTACAGCAGTAAAGGCCTAGGCCAGACGTTAACTAGGTCTACTACTGTCGATACTAGACTTAAAGTTTTGGGTTTGCCAGCTTAGCTCAGAGTTCACTAGAAACTTTCTCGAATGTTCAAGGAGGACTTAACTTCCCTGATTAGACAAGAAGGGATTTAGTTTCTGACAACCATAGAACATGACAACTTTGCTCTCCCCTAATCAAGAGTAAATCTCGAGAGTCGTGTGAACAAAAGGCAATTTATTTTACTCAGTCAGTACGTGCATTCTTAGTCTCATCAGAATGTAGAGAAAAGGAAGAGATGGGCGTGTTCAATAAAAAGGTGTTATTTATTGATCAGTCTCTTTTCTCATACAAGAGAAATGGATCGATATTATTGCAATACTTATAGCTAAGTAAAGTGCATACATTAAAAGCAATAGTATAAAATAATACTGTAAAAACATTGATATGGTTTCTAAGCCATAAGATGTTTTAAAATGAATAAAATATATTACATACACATATACATTTGACTAAACTTGCTCAACTGGTGTTTCTAGATACGCCTACCCCGTGTACCTGACCTAAGCCTAATACGTGGGCGGGAATAGAAAGTTACAGTTTAAGTTAAGTTTGTTTTTGCCAAGTGAATAACTAAAGAATTCTCTGTGAGGGGTTATTCAGTTCTGTACCTGGAAGTTAGGATGAATGAGGAATGGTATCTCTTTCTCTGGTCTCGATATTCCAGGCTGCCTGCGAGGGCTACCCAGAAACGCCGGTGCTGGATTCTCGGCAGGAGAAAGCAGCGCGTCTCTCAGCGCGTCAGGAAGGCGGGGCTGCTGCCAGCGGGGTCTGCTCTGCTCTTGGCTTCGGCAAGTATGGCTGCTCCGTCTCGTCACCACGCGTGTGTTTGCATAGGGCAAGATCGGTAATATTTATACCTTTAAGGTGCCGAGATTGACGTAAGGATGGACATAGATACGTCAATAAGGATGTCATACGACTTGCTCGTTAGCACATTCTTTTACTGAAGTTCTCGGTGAAATCAAAACAATGGCCGCAGGGTTTTGCCCAGGTTGTCATAGGTTTGATTTGTTATGAGAACTCCGTATGCCTTATCAGGGGCTGGAGGAATATCGCTTGTCTAATTAGATCGCAAGCGTTATGACCTAATCAGATAACACGTTCCTGTGCCGTAGTGTGACTGCGTCAGATAACGGTATCTGCATCATGGGGGTTTTCTGCCTCATGGGCTGACTGCTAGTTAACTTGTTGGTTTGTTTAACTAGAATAGGGTCAGGAATAGGGGGATCGATTCAGAACCTATAGGAATACATGACAGAGCTTAAGGTAGGTCTTGGAAATCCAGGTCTGGCTGAAGAGCAGGCAGCGTTTGATGACATGGATATCTGTGCCAGAGGAGACTTTCAAGTAGAGTTGTGTTTCATTACCATATATGGTGTGGTGTTCAATATCTGAGAAACCGGGGGCACTGGGGTGCACTGCGGATCACTGACAGAATATTGACAACACTAATATTGACCTACAGAAATATCGGGACATAAATATCGCTGTCAAAAATATCGACCATCTATTTTCATAATGGCAAGTACAAAAATATCGAAAAAAAATAATGTTGTTAAAAATATTGAAGTACAAAATATTGTTTTGTTATATGTATAAAACATTATTGTAAAATAAATAAATAATAGATTTTACTTAAAAAATATTTAGTATTATTTACTTTACTATTCCCACTCCAGCAAGTTCAATAGTAGAGAAAGTGTTGGATAGCGGAGGGATAAAAATTACTATTCCCACTCCAGTGAGTGCCACAGTAGGGAAAGTGTTGAATAGCGGAGGGAAATAATTTACTATTCCCGCTCCAGCAAGTGCAACAGTAGTGAAAGTGTTGGATAACGGAGTGATAAAAACTACTATTACCACTTCAGAGAGTGCAACAGTAGGGAAAGAGTTGGAAAGCGTAAAGGTAAACATTACTATTCCCACTCCAGCGAGTGCAACAGTAGGTGAAGTGTTGGATAGTGGAGGTGATAAACTTACTATTCTCACCCTAGGGAGTGCAACAGTAGGGAAAGTGTTGGATAGTGGAGGGGTACAAATTAGCATTCCCACCCCAATGAGTGCAACAGTAAGGAGAGTGTTGAAAAGTGGAGGGTATTCATTTGCTATTCCCACTCCAATGAGTGCAATAGTAGGGAAAGTTTTGGATAGCGGAGGGGTAAAAATTACTATTCCCACTCCAGTAAGTGCAACAAAAGTGAAAGTGTTGGATAGCGTAAGGGTATAAATTACTCTTCCCACTCCTGCGAATGCAACAGTAGGGAAAATGTTGGATAGCGAAGGTATACAAATTACTATTCCAAAAGAACAAAATTCACATTTAAAAACAAACAAAATATCAACTACAATACAAAGTATAATTAAAAAAACAAAAACAAAACATATATAAAAATTAACAAAACATATACAAATAAATTAATGTAGGGGGTGTGACTAGCAGCCGAGGAAAATGGCCGCAGCCTAGGGAGTTTCCGTCACCCCACTACCTTCCCCAAAGATCCAAGCATTAATCCGCCAGTATTCAGCACCTTAAAGAAGCACACGAGGGGTCGGAAAGACCCATTGATCCAATGCTTTTGGTCCAGAACGTTTGGACACGCCCTGTTGAAACGGCACTGAGAAAGAGAAGTGAGGCCTACATTTGAAGCTCAAGTCGGGGACTGGAGTTGGCCCAGAGCTGATCGCGGCAGGCAAAGCAGAATTCCAAGGGGTGGGGGCGGAACTGGCAGCACAAACGAGGACGGTGGCCTGGCAAGATTCCGACATGGCGCCCAACAGGCAGGGAGATGAGGTGAAGTCAGTTCTCACGACGGAGAGGGGCCGAGCATACCAGGGGAGACGGAGCAGAGCAAACTCTGCAACACTGCGGGTGCTTGCAGAGAATCGGACTGACTAGCAACCAAATTGCAGGCCCAGGGCGCTACAACGTGCCAGAAGCGGCGCCAGCGGATATCCTGTTGCACGAGCCCACACGGAACGAGGTCAGGGGCAGCTGGGAATGGTACGACCCGTCTGGGGCAATATGGTGCAGTCCTGACAGAATGTGCTGAGCAAACACACTGCAGTGCCCTATTTACACTCTCATACTGCTACTAAAAATGTGAGTCATTCCCCCCAGGGATGGATACTAAATCCAGGAGCTCCGGGGTGAAGGTGAGGGTGAGGGAACACGCTACTGGCCTGACCGCGAGGGGGAATTCCACAACACGTGAACACGGCTGCATGTAGTGCATGTCAGATGCACTGACCTGATACAGACAAGCAGGAAAGGGGCCCATAAACTCTACAATCCTTCGCAATACTCATGCAGTGGGCCCACCACTGGTCATACAGCCTCACAGAGAAATGGCAAGGAGCGACAAGTCACACGACCCCTACTGCTTGTCTGATTCACTGGTGACGAACAAGTCCTATGACAGGCCTGGGATGGAAAACCCGAAAGACTGCGTGTGCTGTGATAGCGCACTGGCAGGCAGCGGTGAGTACCACCCCAGCCCGGAACATTGTGAGTAAACTTGACCACGGCTGCAATGGGGGGCAGAGGCCAAAGGGCCCCAAAACAAGCAAAACTCGAGAAATATGCCTACACCAAGACACAGCTGGATCTTACGGACCTGGGCACCAACCCGACAACAAGCCCTACGGCAACAGGGAAGCCAGAGGTCACGTTGCAGGACATTTTGGCCACATTAAATAACGTCCATACCTCCCTAGATTCTCGTATTGGGTCACTTTCAACTGAACTTTCATTGATCTGGGGTGATTTTAATAAAGTGTCGGAGGTAGAAATCACTACTATGACCCTCATGCGCGACAAGGCCGCTCTCAATAAGCAAGTTCGCCAACTCGAGGCAGAAAACAAAATAATGGCCACTTAACTCAAAGACCAAGAAGGCTGCTTGAGGCAGAATATTATTAGAATCATAGGCGTGCCAGAACGGACAGGTGCCCCAGCTCTTGATTTATTTGTCAAAGACCCTATCAACAATCACCTCCAGCCGCGAGGTCTCTCCAACTAGTTTTCAGTGGAAAGGGCGCGCCATGTCCCGGTGGGACAACCAAGACCGGGAGCACCTCCAAGACGCATTCTTGCCCGTATTTTCAACTACAGGTATCGAGACGTGATAACACAGACAGCACGTATCGCTCCTCTACTGCGTCTTGAGCAAAGTACGATCACAATTTTCTAGGACTACACGGCGGCAGTAACGAACCAGGTGCATGGATTACTCGAGGTAAAAAAGGTGCTCCGGAACCGGGGCCTCAAATACTCAATGCTGTTCCCATCTAAACTGAGGGTAGAGGCTGAGAGCAAAGCATGTTTTTTTATAATGCCAGCAGAGGCTCAGGAGTGGCTGAAGGGATGGAGCCGGATCTCGAGGCCCGATCGAACTGGCAGAGGTAATGGACAACGTGTGCGGGATGAATCGTTGGAAAGGTCAGGAGAGATGGAAACAACAGGAAGATTACCGCAAGCTGAGAGTAAGCAAGCTCATACGAACAATGAACAATGACACTGGGGGGGTGGCTGGAATCGCACAGATACTTTTCTGTAATACCGGACCCAGAACTCAATCACCGATTGGGTGACACTGTGGTGGACCGTCTCTCTAGAGAAGGTTGAGGGGACACAAGACACTTCTGAGACAATATACCATGTTACATTGAACGCCTTACTTAACAATGCATCTTTATTGTATTGCCTATTAACCTGACTATGCCACTAAGGTACACAAGGAAGTAAGAGAAGGTTATAAAGGGCTGCGGACGGCTCTCCCCTCCATCACGGGGATGGGCACTAAGCACTGTGCGCAGTTGGGTAGTTTTAAATCCGTCATGCAGGGAGGCAGGGAGGTGTGAGGGCAGGGAGGGACAGTTAATTGGTTTATGTTTTTTCTTGTTTAAAAGTTCCAAACGGGCAGCGGTTGAGTATCACCACTTATGCATTGCGCCTCTGACACATTGCCACTACATCTCCAGCGACAACCGTACGTGTCATGGTAGACACGATAGTGCAGCTTGAGCAAGCGACTGATCCACCACTACCTCCCCTCACTTCGAGTACCCCTCTATCACTGCTCACATGGAATGCTCACAGACTTGGCGATAGGATTAAGAGGGGGCTGGTTTTACAATACTTGAAACGACACGCCCCGGCAGTGGCCCTGTTTCAGGAAACACACCTAGTGGGCTCCTCCTGTAAAACTATGGACTGATGGGGATTTCCGATGGTTGTGCATTCCGAGTTTACCTCAGGGTCACGGGGAGCTGGTATTTTAGTGCAGAAACAATTTCCGCTTGTAATTAAAAAGACATGGACTGATGAGCAAGGCCACTTCACAGCGACCACATGCCAGTGGGAGGGACGAGCCTATAACATAGTCTAAGTGTATATCCCTCCAGCACTTCACTCGGAAGCCTTTCCAGCCCTTAGCACTTTTTTGCCCGCCCTTCCAGAGGGGAAACTCTTGATTGGTGGAGATTTTAATGCCATAGTCGGTGGTGCTCTGGATTGCCAACCCCCCAGACACCAGGGTAGTGGGGCCTCCCGATTCACGGGGTTCATGGAGCTGCTCGGCCTCATAGACACTTGGCATTTCCGCTACCCCTCAACACGACAGTTCACTTTTCATTCTGGGGTGCACAATAGTCTCTCCCGGATAGATTACATTCTAATGTCAGCAGACAGTATGGGGAACTTATTGGAAATTACTACGCTACCAAGAGGCATCTCTGATCACTCCCCTGTGGTGCTGACATATGCATGCCGGACTGCGACCGGACACTGTACCTACCCCATATACCCGAAATATCTACATAACCCCAAAATCCTTAAAAGCATCACTACCACAACACAACACTATTTTTGCAAAAATGAACACTCAGTCACTTCCCCAGTAAACCTTTGGGAGGCCTATAAGACAGTCCTCCGGGGCCAGGCCATAGCATCTATTACAGGTGACAAAAAAGAAAAGAAGAAGGAGAGAGAGACCTTAGAAATAAAGTTGGCCCTCGCGGAGGGGCTCCATGCCCAAAATCTAACTAGAGAGACAGCCCAAGCTCTTAATCTTAAACAACAGGAATATACCTGACACCTAGGGGAAGACACTAGGTCCAAACTTCAGTCTACACAGCATAACATATATGAGGTTGGTGTTAAGGTGCGGAAACGTCTGACTTGGCTCGATAAGAGAGAGCACGCCAGTCGGTGGATCGCACTACTACGCACAGGCGATAACGCTTTCCTTAAAGATGTCAAAATTCCCACACTGACGCCGGAGGCATCCTTGACGCTCGAAGCTGACCTCACCACAGATGAGCTGCAACTAGCTATAGGAGCAATACAGTTGGGGAAAGCAGTGGGACCTAACGGTATACGCATTGAACTCTACAAAAAAACTGCCACCACTATCACTCTGCCCCTTTTACATATGTATGTGGCCAGCCTAGAGGCAGGGGAGCACCCATGAGATCAGCGTACCGCCACCATAGTGATGATTCATAAACCAGGGAAGCCTGCTGAGGAATGTACATCACACCCACTGATATCATTAATGCAGAGGCCAAAATACTCTCTAAACTCATAGGAGCCAGATTGACCCCCCCCATCTCACCGCCTTAATACACCCGGACCAATCCGGCTTCATGTCGAGTAGGAATACGGCCCTTAATTTGATACGTCTACACCGTGTAATTTCGCATATACCCTTCATTCAGGAGTTAGCTGTCATCCTCTCCTTAGACGCTCGTATGGCCTTTGATATGGGTTAGTTGCCCCTCCTCTTCGCAGTCCTGAAGCATATAGGACTTGGTCCCAAACTCTGTGCCTGGGTGCAGCTGTTGTACTCAAAACCCCTAGCTCAGGTAACGTCAGGGGTGCCCCCTCTCACCACTTCTGTTTGGCCTTGCTCTGGAACCACTGGCTGCTTGGATTAGGTGGGAACTGACTATCAGATGACTCCATTGAGCCGGAGGTTGGGAGGACTGCATATCCTTATATGCTGATGATGTGTTGTTGTATATGGCATCTCCCAGACAGTTCATCCATGTGCTCCTGAATATCTGTGACCTATATGGCCACGTTTCTGGGTACAGCATCAATTGGACCAAGTCGATTCTATATGTCCTTCATGGCCCGCCACCGCAACTCCTGAAGCGGTGTAATCTACAAATAACAAAGGGAAATTTTAAGTACTTAGGAATACATATCACACCTCTATCGGAATAATTTATCCCAAAAAAACTCATGCTGCCTCTGGAATGACTCAAACGTGATGCGACACACTGGCAGTCCCTGCCGTTGACACTGCTTGGGAAAGCGGCACTTTTTAAGCTGATGTCGCTTCCCAGATTTCTTTATGCCCTGCAGAATACCCCGTTTCTTGTTCCACTGAGTTACTTTAAGGCGACAGCGACAGAGGTTTCCAATTTCCTTTAGGAAAAAAAATGGCCCGTATCACCATGAATAAATTGGTCAGAAGATGGTACGATGGGGGCATAGCACTTCCAAACATACAGCTATAATATTGGGCTTCCCAGTTGATGGTACTTATTCAATGGATTCACGCCTTGCAAACAGACCCCGCGTTTAGAGCGTACAGACATGGGTTGGGGGGGGATAATGCGGGCATTATACACTAGAAAGCAGACTACCCCACTGATTGGACCCATGACACACAGAGTCCAAAATTGGTATATAGCACTTAAGAAACTGGGCTGGGTCGGTGTCATAACCAAGCTCACCCCACTCTCGGAAACACAACTACTGGGAAGGCATCAAAATAGTAAGGGTTTCCACCACTGGGACTCCATCAGAATATCAACTGTGGGTGATTTATGGATCAAGAGTGAGGTGGCTACTTTTGCTCAGCTCCAGAAACAGTATGAACTGGCGCCCTCTGAAATATTAAGAAACACACAGATTAGGCTTCCTCTCATGGCAGCTATACCTGCTGATACCACACTTCTGGATGGATCCCCCTGCAGGATATATTATTGACAGGCTACATGGACAAGAAGGCCACTTCCCTCACCTACCGCAAACTCATTAACAATTTACCAGATCCCATGACACCACTACGTGAAAAATGGTCCAACGAACTTGGGGATTTAGATGACACAGACTGGCAGGAGCGCTCTCGTCCCCGCGCGAGGTAGCGATATCCTCCAAACTATGACTGGTACAACTGAAAATACCACATCGCTCATACTGCACCAGTTACCCTACACAGAATAGGGGGTGGCTGAAAATTTGCTTTGTCTGAGGAACTGTGGGGCGGAGGGTACGTTCTATCACACACTGTGGCAGTGCCCACAGATAGTGCCCTACTGGACAACAGTTTTGCAAACTATTACTCGAGTGGGTGGAGTCTCAGTTCTGCCAGAGCCCAAAAGATGTCTCCTATATATTTGGGAGCCCACTGATCTCAATCACGCACTACAGGACTGGGAGACGCTTGGAATGATGTTCACCAAACGTAATATAGCTAAATGCTGGGGTTTGCAATCATCACCGACACACCACGACTGGTGCAGGGACTTGGATGGGGCCATGGTGGCAGAAAAGGCGACGTATGCATGCCGAGGATGCCCCAAAAAGTGGGAGCAAGTATGGGGAGCCTGGAACAAGTACAGGGGGAACATCTGTATACTGCCACTAATCGCATCTGACACAGACTCTGACTGAGGAAGGTTGGTGAGAAATGGTTGATTGTAAACTTTCTACCAAACTTACTGTATTGATTGTATTGTTGTCATGCCTATGTCAATGTGAGATGAGTCATGAGATGTTTATCAAGCTTCAACTTGCAACAGCTTTTTACTTTTTCCCTATCATCAATAAAAAGAGTGTAAAAAAAATATTTTGCACTAGGTATTAGTGAAAGTCGACATTTCCAACTCGATATTCTGACTCTTGTGTAATTAATTACCCAATTAGCATACTTACATTTTAATTAATTAATTAGTATTACTTAACAAATAATTAATTATTCATAAATAAATAACCTCCTGTCTTATTCCCCTATAAATGCCACCACCAATTTAATAAAATATGACGCAATTAACATAATTAATTAACACAATCATTTTAATAACAATTAACAAGCAAACTGTTAATAAGTATGAATACATTATTCACACAACTAACACTATAAAAATGTATTACATAAAAAATATTAATACATGCATTAAAATTAAATTACTTCCCAGCCTACTACCGTATCAACCTACAACCCGCTCCTAAAAAAATAACACAATTAACATAATTACCAATTAATTAATAATAATTTGCAACCATTTAATAAATAATTAATGATAAATGAATCCCCAAAGTTAACCATATAAAATATACAAATAAATAAATATGAATTAATAAAAAAATATTAATACATTAATCATAATTAAATTACTTCCCATCCTAATCCCCTATCAACCCACAGCCCGCTCCAAAACAAATGACATAACTAACATAATTACCAATTAAGTAATAATAATTAACAACCAATTCATAAATTAATTCCCACAATTAACAATATAAAATATTAAATATTTATAAATTAATGATAATTAAATTACTTCCCACCTTATTCCCCTATAAACCCACAACCCGCTCCTAAACAAATATCACAATTAATTAATTAATTGTGGGTTTCTAAAGCGCTAGAATCGACTCCCGAAGGAGTATCTCTGCGCTATAGACCGCTGGGGAACCCATCCTGGCTTTCCCTGTGAGATGGTCCCTACTGGGTATCTCCAAGGTGAAACCAGGCATCCCCGGCGTTTGTGGGGGGCCGTTGTGGAGATGAGGCAAGCTAATGCCCAGAGTTGCCGAGTGTGATCCCTGGTTAGAGTAGGCACCGAGGTGAGAATTATCGAGTCCGCTGACCCTGGTCCACGACCCTGCCGCGTCGGGAATTGAACCCTGGTCCCGGGCCGTCCTCTGCTTCTGGGTCTGCCGCCTCTAACCAGTGAGCCACACCACTCAGCCACAATTAACACATTTACCAATTTATTAATCAATCATAATGAACTGCCAATCATTAATTAAATAATTATAGATTAATTCCCACAATTAACACTCTAAAATAAAAAATAAATAAATACTAATAAATAAAAATATTTAATGTATTATAATTAAAATACTTCCCACCCTAATCCCCTATAAACCCTCAACCCGCTATGGAACTAAAACGCAAAATGTACTTAAAATATAATTAATAACTTCTGAAAATTTAACGCATATATTAAAAAAAATTCTATATTTAAACAAACAAATGGAGCACATACAGTTAAAATTCATACTAAAATACATAACACTAACTTAAAAAAGATATTTTTTACAGCTATATTTTTGCAAACGATATTAATGACTTTGATATTTTAGAAAACAATATTTATTACCTTAAACTCGATATTCTTGTATCCTGATATTTTGCACTCGATATTAGTGCAAGTCAACATTTCCAACTCGATATTCTGACTTTCACAATGAAAAGCTCTGAAGCATTAGAGTGTTGTGCCATTTTGATTCCTGTTCCCGCCTGCTCTTTCAGATGAGCAAAGGCGGCGGAGTCATATTTATTAGATGCTCTTAAATTTGTCTTCATTCTTCACTCATTACCTCTAGAACCCTTATGATTAATTCTATCAGTACCCAAGAAATGCAGTTTTGGCTCTGGCCCTTGCTCTTTCCTAGCATCAATTTCTGTGGATTTTTTTTGTTCAAAAGTTAATGGTGTTACTGACATATTCAATCAACTATAATGTTACTTTAACCTTTGTTTTTGTTCGTGAATTTCACATTTTCTGTAAAAACAAAAAGATATTTTTAATCACACCTTACTATAATGCTACTTTATATATGTATATAATCGTGTGTCTGTGTGAGAGACAGAAAGAGAGAGAGAGAGATTGACAGAAAGTATTTAAGTTTGAATCTGGCCAAAAAGAACAATATTCGATTCTATATTAGTATGAAAAAGTTATTTTGTGCTCGACAAAGACTAGCACATTTCCAGTCTTTCACATGCATATACAACCTACGACTTGAGGGGAAAGAAATGGCTGAGTAGACACTTATAATTTCTGCACTTCTGTCGTTTGACTCTGTTTTATGTTACAATACTTCTCCACAGCCTGGAATTGCGCGTTTGTCTTAATTGGCAAAACCAAGCTCGGGCCGATTTCGCACAGATATTGCTGACATTTTCCATTTACCACTAATTGGCTAGTGTTTCCTTGGGCTTCAGCCACACTCCCACCTTTGTGTTCTTAATCACCAGGCAACCCTGGATAATATATCACACCTGGGATGCAGGGTAATTTATGACTTCCAGATGGATTAACTTTGCGTCTCAGTTAGTCTTTCTCCGAAGGGCCGCCTTTTATAGCCCTGATACATCCATTAAAATTATGGCTTCCAATATTCTGTTATATTTTATGGCTTTTATGAGATATTTATGGCTCCTGCTTCTTAAGCGGACACTTCTGAAGATTTATCACTTGATTAAGAAGAAGAATGGAAAACAATGTTAGCAGTAGTCCCTAGTTTCCTTGCAATAAAATCTGGAATAAGGATTGCCTTTTTCAAGCTTAGTTTCAGGGAATTCCAAAATACTAACATTTTAGCAGCGTTTGGAAGTTTATCTAGAACAGTAATACATTTCTCCAAAAATGATTTAATCTTTGTAGAAGCAGGAGGAGGTTCCAAATGTAATGCATTTAACTTTGTGTATGTTAAGGAACATATTTTTTGAAAGGAACAAGTTTATTTTTTTGTCATTTAATATTGTAATGGGTTTATACTTGTATGTTAATGCCACATAATGTGTAAAGGAATTGTATGATGCTCACAGCCTACAGCGATCTAATAGCAAGTAGGGTGTTAGTGGGGTAGACAGGAACATGCTCCATCACATCAATCTTTAATTTGGTCGATAAATGCACAGATCCTAACTCTAATATCCAATTACTCCCAATGCCTAATTTATGAGGAATTGGCGTGGGGCAGTGCAGCAAGTCTTTTTGCTGCGCTATCCTAAGCCAATGTGAAAGGTCAGAAATGCACTGTATTTATGAAATGCTGTGCATTTCTGCCTTTCCCCCTGCACTGGCGCACAGCTTGCTGCCTAGCGCCAAAGAGGCACTCATGCATGGAGTGTGCCTCCATTGCAGGCAGGATTGTTGTTGTGCAGGAGAGGGCGTCTTCCTGCTGAAAGCAATGCAGGGAGGTGTCTTCCTCTTCCCATGTGTGCTGCAGAATGAAGCACACGTGGAAAAAGGAAGAAAGGAGGAGAAATACAATTATTTCTCCTCATTACGCCTGCTATGGGGAAACATAAGATTTTGACTGTGCCACAGGTTTACGTGTTTACGATGACCTGCAGAAAGTGTCAAAATCCATGGGTTTTGTGTGGAAAAATCAACTGCAATGCCAATGGAACACCTCCTTGAAACAGAGTAAGGAAAGGCAGTAACTTGCACTGCTTTGTCTTACTCCATATCTATGAGGCCATGCAAAGCCAAGCAGAGGGGCTTTGGGTCGCCTCATAGATATGATTGAGAGGCTTGTCCCACCAGAGCATCAAAAACAGTGATGCTCCAGCTGCGCAAGCCTCTCATAAATAAGTACCCTAGGCCCTCATTTACAAGAACTGACACAACCCTGCATCAAAGCAGCAATGCGTCAGAAAAGGTTGTGCTTTGTTACATAATTTTAAAACTCCATGGAAGCATCATTTTTATGTAGCAGAACACCATGGCGTGGGTCAGATCTTGTGTCAACAAAAATTGATGCTTCTGTGGGAGGGATGTTTAATGAAAACTGAAGCATGTGCAGACAAACTGATGTAAGGTTGTTTTGTGGCACTTAAATTAACACTAAGCACTTTTACATCACTTTTGAGTGCATCAAGCATAAAAAAACAATAAAAAAATAATGCATTAAACTCACAGAAAGCCGACAGAGCAGGGAGCAGAGAGCAGGGGCCAGGGAAACTACCCAAACATCCCTAGCACCAGCCAGGATGTCCAGACAGACTCCCAGGGGTAGATGAAGGGGAAGTGCAATTTTAGTGAGAACAAGAATGACATCCTGATCACTGAGGTGACAAAGCAGGAACACCAGCTCTTTGTCACCTCCATATTGCCATTAGAGAAGAAAGAAGCCATTTGGTAGGCCATAGCGGACAACTTCAACAGTGTGGGACAAGCGAAGAGGACAGTCACTGACATCAAGAAAAGTTGGCACGACTGTCAGCACAGGACGAAGGTGAAAGTGGCATAAAACCTGAAGGCTACCATGTAGACCAGAGGTGGAGGACCACGCCCCACGAGGAGCTTGATTTCTTGGGAGAGCAGGTGACCGCTGTCATCCCAGCAGAGTTGGTGCAGGAGTACCTGGGCCTGACAGTGCTGTCAATGAGGATTAACAAGACCTGCAGGGTAAGTCGTAACAAGGGACAATGTGGGCAAAAAGGACATGTGGTGCAGTGCACCTAGCTATGTCTCAGTGCCCGCTGTGCTATGTGCAAGGCAAAGGGTAGGAATCTGTCTCATGTACCATTAGACAACACTAAAATATAAGTCACCCAGCCCAGTTACATGTTGCACCGCTCTGTCAAGGTTGTCTGTTCCATTTGTAATGTGCAGCACCAGCCAGGTTCACCTTTGCATTCTGGGACTTGTAGAGGAATGTAGACCATGAGTCACCAGAACTACAAGCAGGCCTGAGTGGTGAACTCTGCTCCGTTCGTGGAGTTTGCATAGTTTTCTGCACTATCGTTCCGTAGAGCTTGTAGAGGTCCGAAAAACTCAGCCCCACGGAGCAGACTTTTTTCCTTGCTTGTGAACGTCAAGTTGGCGAGTGCAAGCACGATAAATCTTCCTCCCAGTGAGATTTCTCAACGTGAGTGGTCAGATTTATTAACGTGGGTGGTCGTGACTACTTACATTGTGAAACCTTCCATTTGCGTTGAGAAAGCAGCTGCTCAGGTAGAAATCTACATGAGCGGCAAGAAAAGAAGCAGTGCCATCTTGTGCTACGCATGGTGCCATTCACACTAATTTTACAATGCAGGACAAACAACCAGTGCTGAAAATCAATGCAAACGGCATGACCAAACACACTCTGCTGTGTAGTGCAGCCGAGTTTTTGGGTCACTTCAGGAAGTTCCACATAGCAGAGTTCTGCAAACTCCATTCAGGTCTAACTACAAGTCCCCTCGTACAAAGGCAAAAACATGGACTTGAACAACACATCATGCGTTGACACTTGAACCCTATCCAACCTGACTGTGACAATGCAGGCCACATTGCACCATAAATCTAGTGTGACTTACTTGGGCCCATGCATCCAAATCAGGACTGCAATGCAATGGAATGGATTGGGCTTGTCAGAGGATAAAATGCTCACCTGAGAGTGGGCTCAGGTGTGGGGCATGTCAAATATCAACACATAGGAAATTTCAAAGACCCATGTGTATAGCCACCAGCATGAATCTACATACCACGCAACTGTCCTGCAATGTGGGCTCAGAACACACAGGTGTCGCCTGTCATGGTAGGCACCACCCAAACTCCTGTCATGTACCAACTCAAACTGGAGGTGGGGTGAATTAAAGTAATGCACACCATAGAAGCACGTGTGTTGTAAGAAAATATGTTGTGTGTCTCCTGGTTGAGCATGCTGAACTGGCACTGTGTCTGAATGGGAAGACATTGCGTAGCAAGGAGGTGAGAGGGTACATGTGTTCTTCAAGATTGCCAGACCAAAACACCTGCACTGCTATGTCTGACAGTGACACACTTGTGAAGATATTGCAGGTGGCAGGAGGGCATCAAAAGAAAGAATGGCTCACCATGCCACATATGTCAAAGTAGGGGGATGTGAAAAAGGGATCTGAGAAGGTATAGTATGAAATAGATAGCCACCACAAAGGGCAGGAGTCAGGTAGGGTTGGATGGTGATGTGGTTGGGCCTAGTTGTGTTGCAAAACAGTGCAGTGGTATGTCACCAATTCCAGCACTAATAGCATGCGGGATACAGCTTAACCCAAAGCCCTCAAATACGGGCAGCTATTGCATTCCATTGGATATGGTCAGATAAATTGTTGGTATTTTAGGCACATGAGAGTCAATGTATGATCTGCGTTCCATCATTGTGTGGCAGCAGATTGAGTCCCTGTGCCTAAATGCGGATTGCCAGAGGAGACATGCACAAGTACAGGTGAGTGGGCCTGAGTCAAGCGATATGTGAAACTCTGCAGATCACTAACACTGAGCAGTGATGAAGTGGGGTGAGTGCCAGTTTCAGCAATCTACCTAGTTTGTCTGGGCCTATTCCCTCTGAGTCAGTACACAGTGCCCACTGTCCACAACTATGGAGCCAACTGTGTATGAAAGGAAATCATGAGTACACACACATAGGAAACGCATGGAAGGTATATTCCTGCTATGTGCAAGGTAGGTGGTGGTGTAGATAGAGCTGTGTGGATGACTGTGAAAAACTGAACCCTGGGCCACATGAATGCACAATGAACATGTACGACAGCACAATAAGGCGGGCTGGTGTGGGGGTACTGTGTGAAAGGCAGACTGCAGGATCCAATCAAGTACAGTCCCAAACCCACTTCACCTTCACAGGAGATGTGGGCTGAGTATGGCCACAAGGAATGCAGGCACCCTTGAGACTTGGTGAAATGTGCACAGAAGTAGTGTCAATACGTCAAAGCACAATCAGTAGACCCATCATGAAAAAACAGGCTATTTACCCAGGCAGATATGGACCATACCTCAAATCACCCATGCAGGCATAGCAGGCCCAGCAAGCTGTGGAACTGTGTTGCAATGTGTGAAAAGTCACCCTTTTCAAATCTGGACCATGACACCCTCCAGGAAATCCTGGCCTCCATTGATACACCATCTCTGGTTGCGGTAAGGGCCAACAATGTAGCATGGACTCCAGAGGATTCGGCTATCGCCAGACCAACCCCATGTTCCAGCCTAAGATCAGCTAATGTGGGTGTGCTTCTGTCACCACTGGCACCAACACCCCTCTCAGGGTAGGAATCACACAACTCAGATGTGGACTCCAGCATTCTCTGGAGAAGAACTGCCCCGTAATATTTGTCTGAGCCACATGGCCATTTTTTCATTGGACCTGTGTTTAAGATCATGTCAGTGCACTTGTGAAGTGGTACTGTACCCTATTTGCCTTCCCACTTGTTAATCCTAACAATTTGTGGACTGTCAATGGGACCTATCTTCTCTAGTGGCAATTTGAACCTCCTCCTCACTATTGACTCTGTCTGGACACCTTTCAAACATTGTTGGGGTTGTTGTTGCAAGAACTGCTGCTGTGATCCCTCACATTTATACAGATGTAAATGAATGCACAATCTTTAACCTGCGTGTTATCTGTCTGGTGTTGTTTGTACTAAGTACTCCATGTTGGATGTGCTGACCCTAAAGACTCTACAGACTCTAAAGTGAAGGTACCCATGGATCAGGGTTTCATAGACCCATGGAAAAATCTGAAAAGGCCAAGGGAAATAGTAAATGGGAACCCTATGTGCATTTAAACTAGCAAGAAGATACCCAAGGACACTTGCATAAAGTACAACAATTAACAGTCAGTCAATGATAAGGCTGAATGAACTTCCTGCCCAGGTAGTGGCTACCTCCATAGATACTAGCCATCAAACAACACTGATGTGACAATAACATGGTGCAAGGGAGAGTGTGCAAGTGCCTGGCATCAGTGTGTGACCCAACACATCCTTGATTAGTCAGAATGGTTTGACGTAATTGTCCATACAATACATGTAGCATCACTTAAACACACTCTGCAACATACGTGAATACTCGTTTTTGGCTCTGTGTCCCTTTACAGAAAAAGTGCCACTTACCATGCACAATCATATTTGAATATACCTTAGTGACTCCATTACAAACTTGACAGGACTTCTCCATAGGTGTTTCACCTAGTTATATATGTATACAAACACTGCATGGAAATCCTACAGCATGTGCTTAACACAGCGAAAGCAGATATGACAACTCCTACGCAGTTAATCATTAAGCAGTTGTGAACATGTAAAACATTGTTTATTACTAACATATAAAAACCTATAAATATATAACTACCTACACTACACTACTCTACACTAACTTATCCTATCTAAATTATGCCTAAACTAACATATGCTTACTAACCTACACTACCTTAACTTACAACTTACCTAACCTACCTAAAATTCATTTATACTACTCTAAACAGATACCACACCAGACATGTTAAACATTTACCCCAGCCCCTTAATACACGTTTGCATACAAGACCAACACAAACTACACATATACACAAAGTAGATAAACATTAAAACCTGAACAAGTATATATTTTTTGTATTTATTTAATTTTAATATATTTAATTTTACATATCCTAAACACCAACCCCCATCCACTTAATAACCTACCCGCCCACATCCCCACCTAACAACAAATCACTAATAACATTCTAAAATCACTAATACTAAATTAACCTATCCCTATGCTACACCCTTTCCTAACCAATGCTAAAATGCTATCTAAGTCTGAGGGAGCCCTACAACTGTTCTGCTATGTGATCCACTGACTGCTGCAAAGTGTGAACCATCCTCACCAGTGTGGCAACCTGCAGTTCTAGGCCAGATGTAGCTTGATGTCAGAATTGTCTTCAAAGGCCTGCTTCTCAAACTCTGTTGGCCGTCCTGGAATGGAGCTCACAGGCCATGGTGCTACTGCAGGCTGAGATGTAGAGGGTGCCAGAACCGAAACAGGATCACTACCAGGGGGCACATCGACTTTCTTATTGTTGCTTGGATTATCCAACTCTTGTTGTCCCTGAGGTGCAGACTTCCATGTCCCTGCTGCCTTCCCTTCTTCGTACTTTCATGCATATGTAGTCCCGGGCAGCATGCCTGAGGTTTTAGTATCTCTCCAACCTAATGTCATATACCTTTTCTTGGTCAGAGGACATGTTATCTGTTGGAAAGGAGAGACATATTTATCAGACAAACCTGAACTTCTACATGTTGTCATCAATAATATGCTTAAGTTACAACTAACATCACATGTGGCATATCATGCCTCCCCAAAAAAATGGATTGATCGAATCATAACGTGGGGGTGGGCGGAGTCCTGCTAAGTGGAATTCCGCGGAGTAAAAAAAAAACTAAGCCATGCGGAGTTCCGCATACGAGCAGAGGTGCCGTTTCGTGTTGCATTGGTAATGGGGAATGCATCTGCACACTCCAAAATCACATGTTGGTGGCACTATGTGGTTTTCAAGTGTGTTCTTGCTTTCCAAATCGGGCGTGAACAGCAGCACGTGGTCCAAATGGGCATGGCCATCTTGTATTTCTGCTCTCTGTCATGGTGCTGTGCCTACATTTTATCTGTACTTAATATTTGTAATCCTCCTCCGTTATTACTTTTCGACCCCTAATTTTTATTTTTTATAATAGTATGTGTTTTTGTGTTTGTGTATTTTATGTTGTTAGGTAAATGTTTTAGTCTTTTTTTGACTTTGGACTGTATTTTCCCTTTTTTCCTTCTTTCTTTTTGCTTTACTTTTTCCTCCTTTTCCTTCTTATAATTTCTAACCCACCCAGCGCCATGAAGAGGGACGATTTCCTTGTTGTGAGCGGTGCCACCGCCAGGTGTGCAGACCCGATCAAGGATTAGGTGGCAACATTAGGTTTTTTTGTGCAGTGCCACTTCCCCTCTATGCTGGCAGTAGACCCAGTAGCGGCTACCCCCTGTGGGAGCATCAGTGGTACTGAGGGATGGTGCGCCAGTGCGTGCAATGCACCAGCAAGGTTTGGCACACCACCCTGCAGCTGAAGCACATCTGGTCAGACATTCTGGACTGGGAACTGGACCTGCATGACCTTCTAGGCGTCAAGACTCCAGGGCTCAGTGAGTATTAATTATTTGTTGTGTTTGTGTTCTACATTGCAAAAAAAAAATCTGAATAGCATGCTGCCCATTCTCAGGGTAAGTTATGTTTTAAGTGAAACACTGAGTAGCACGTTCTCACTGTGACTTTGTTTATCTAGCTTGTACAATTCCAGGTTATTTAATTGAATTCACAGTGATGTGAAGTATGCATCTATGCATTGCAAAAAAGGGAGACTGAGTTGGCTCATCAAGGGTGTTGAGAAATAGGAATAAATACAATCAAAGATCATTCACTGCTATACATCATTTCCAAATGCAGTTTTTGTTAAGGAGATTTGGAATATGCATTTAACGAAAGTCGATAGACTGTGAGAAGGACATGAGGTTGTTGTTGCCTGAGCTGACCTGGTGCTGAAACAAGAAGTCTGATTAAAAGTTGTACTCACGTCTCGATCCTGAGGATACCCTAAAGCAACAGGGGTCAATACGTGTTGAATACCAAGCATTGGGGTATTATGGAAGTGTCAACCTTTGATAGATAACATGGAGCTATAATAATGTACATGGTTTGAAAGGTCCTTACCATGGAATATGGACATGACAAGTAAGTGATGAGGAAAATTTCGAAGGCAGGAGTGAGGATGTGTAAGCAGAAGAGATGAGCAAGTGGATCGCGGTGGTGCAGCTGAGCGGTGGTGGTGCAGCTGAAGTGGCCGCACAGTCCCCGGGAGCCAGACTTTGTCAGCACTGCGGGATACGGCACAGGGGGTGAAGTAGAGAAGCCGGCAAACATTGGAGAGAGACAGGATGGGACAAGAACAGAGGAATCGAGCGGGTGCCTCTCGGCAGTGTGGAAGTGGCCGGCTTTACACCAGTGCGGCTTGCACACCGGGAGGGGCGCATCAATTCATCCCCCATCACAACTTTGTTTTGCTCCTGTCTTTTTTGTTATTTTTCCTTTCCATCCCTCCTACTCTTCTCCTTCACAGTTCTCATCCCTGCTCCCTTGGAAGTTTTGGTTACTCCACTGTCGGTGTTAAGTTTATGGGGGAGAGGCGGTGAAAATACAAAGAGAGCAGGGGCAAGTGGCATGACCTTTTTAAGGCTGTAAAGCATTGCAAATTATCCTAGTTGGGAAATGGTTTTCTATATCTCCCCTTATATCTCCACGTTTAGCCTATATTATTCAGCCTGTTCCCTATTGAATACATTAAAACATTCAAAGAAGCTTGAAAGAGTATAGAAGAACAGCCAAGCTCTACTGGTAAGAGGGAGAGGAGCCTTGTGGATTACGGGAAGGTGCCAGTGTGGTTACACTATCCAGCTGCTGAGGAGTATGAAGTCAGGGTGGCCCAAGGAAGAGACACTGCCAGCGTTGGGGGTATACAGAGGATTTGCCAGTACCTCCACAACAGTGGGGGACAAAAAAGGTCTTTTACAGTAACCTACAATAAAGACGGGTGATTTCTGGGGTGCACAGACATAATATCGACTCCAAAATATCGTTTGGACAGAATATCGAGTTTGAAATATCGTTTGGACAAAATATCGACAGGACAGAATATAGACAGCCAAAATATCGTTTTTAACTCCTTCGACGCTCATGACGAGCCCAGCTCGTCATGGAGTTTCCATTGATTTCAATGGAAATTGCATTGAAGTGAAGCATGAAGCTTAGCATCCAAGTGGTTAAGGTAAGTGAAGTAATATCGACTGTAAATAATATAGAAAGTGAAAATATCCAAGTATATAATCTAGATAGTAAAAAATATCGTTTTTTAAATAATATTTAATTATTTATAGTGTTTTTTCATGTTATAATATGTGTGAAAAGTGTCATTTTATGTTATAATTATTTTTAATTAATGATTTTTTTTAATTATTGTGTAATTTTATTCTGTAGCGGGTTGTGGGTTTATAGGGGAATAGGGTGGGAAGTAATTAAATTATAATTAATTAAATATGTAAATTTATTAATTGGTAGTAATATTTAACTAATTGGTAATTAAATAATATTTGTTAATTATTTAAAATTTAATTGGTAATTAATTTAATTTAATTGATTAATTGCTAATTATGTAAATTTAAATAATTTATTTCCTGTAGCGGGTTGTGGGTTTATAGGGGAATAGGGTGGGAAGTAATTTAATTATAATTAATTAAATATGTAAATTTAATAATTGCTAGTAATATTTAATTAATTGTTAATTAAAAAATATATGCATACCATTACAACGTAAGTATTGGTAAGTATATAATAATTTTTTTAATGTAAATTTTTGGGTAAAGGGGTATTTTTAGGGTTCAGGGTCAGTTTTTAGTTTTTGGGTAAAGGGGTATTTTTAGGGTTCAGGGTCAGTTTTTGGTTTTTGGGTAAAGGGGTATTTTAGGGTTCAGGGTCAGTTTTTAGTTTTTGGGTAAAGGGGTATTTTTAGTGTTCAGGGTCAGTTTTTAGTTTTTGGGTAAAGTGGTATTTTTAGTGTTCAGGGTCAGTTTTTAGTTTTTGGGTAAAGGGGTATTTTTAGGGTTCAGGGTCAGTTTTTGTTTTTTGGGTAACGGGGTATTTTTAGGGTTCAGGGTCAGTTTTTAGTTTTTGGGTAAAGGGGTATTTTTAGGGTTCAAGATTACTTTGTGTATGATATCCCAGTAGAGGCAGTGAGCAGGGGTCACCCAAAAGGAGGCCTTGCAATTCTCTTAAGGGGAGTAATTCTTGGGATCTGGAAGTAGTTAATATGCCTCTCTTGGATGCTTAATGCATCAAAATCTAGCATTGGAAACAATGTCTGGATATAATTCAAGATGTATACATTTTTTATGTATACATTCTTCCTGGACCCCCCTATGATTCTTTACTTGAAAAATCATTTGAGAAAATATATTCAAGTATAGAATCTAAAGGGTACCCTCAACTAATAATAGCTGGGAACTTTAATGGAAAAATCTCAAATGATCTACTGGCTAACTAGGGGATTCATGCACAAGAGACAGCTTTGTCTGTTCCAATTCCTTTGTTCCCAACAAAGATAAAAGCTGACAAGCGAGGGAAATCACTTCTTACTTCTGTAACCACAATGAATGGAGCCATCTTAAATGGAAGAGGTGAAGGTGATATCCCTGCTGCCTTTGTGAGAATAGGTGCCTACAATTCTTCAATCCTAGACTACATAATCTGTAGTATGGATTTAATCAGGAAAGTGCAATATTTGAATATAGAAAGTACACAAGAAAGTGACCATGCAATTTTGTCTCTGGGAATAGAAATTCTATTGCAATCTACTCTCCCACTACTCTCCTTTATGTTCTATGAATGGCCTTGCCGAAGCAGAACCAAAAAATGGTCTGATACATTGGAATTCTAAAGCAATCAATAAAATGAACACCGCAATTTTCTCTTCAAAAGTAGATTTGTTTAACAATGAAGCAGGACCTTCTAACAAGCTACGAAAATACAGTTTTCTCCATTGTGGCTATCCTCCAGGAATTTTCAAATGGGTAAGATAAGGGCACGAAACCTCCAAAAGAAAAGAGTACAGATTTCTAATCATCAAAACTAAATAGATGTATTAGATTGTAATTTCAAAACTTCTCTGGGATCAGACAGAAAGAAATTATAAAGTTGAAAAAAATCCAACAAAAAAACAGAGAACAAATGTCAAGAGCAAAAAGACAAAAAGTGTGTTGACATCCAACAGCAGCAAAAATGCAAAAACGATAAGGCAAACATGATAAGGCATTCTGGAGCATAGTAGCCAAGGATATGGGTACAAGGAAACATCTATAAGCATCCTCAGTATCATCATCTGACTGGGAAAATATATTCATAACTTGTACAAATCAAATCCAAAGAATTTGGAAAAATTGGGTCAGCTGCTCCACAGGAAAGGACAAAAGATTTTTTACATTCCAACCCCAACAGCTAAAGAAATAGCCCATTATATAAAGGCCTCAAGATCTTCTGCAGCAATGTGACCGGACAAAATTCTGATTAAAGTTCGCCAAACTAATCCTGAAGAGTTGAGTAAATTTTTAACCCCCCTATTTCTCCATTGCTTTGCAACCGGAAAAATTCCGAAATCATGGCTGGGAGTATAGTCGTCTAAATCTTTAAAAAAGGCTCCAGAACAAGCCCTAACAACTACCGACAAATTGCACTACTGAATGCTACTGACAATAGCTTTACAGCCCATGTCCTGGACCATCTGAAGGATTGGGCCTTCTCTAAAGGAGTGATCCATATGACACAGGCTGGTTTTCGTCCAAAATTTCAGTAACAGACAATATTCCTGTTCATCAAACGGTCATTGACAAATATGCATTGTCGATATTACAGGTTGTCTACTGTGTTTTTATTGATTTTACTACTGATTTTGACAGTGTGGATAGACCTACACTCTGGAAGAAGCTGGAGAGTCTAGGGATACCCCATGATTTACTCCCAATAATAATTTCTTTGCATACAACAACAAGGTATAGAGTGCAAATGAGGGGAGAAAAGGGCTTAACTCAATAGATGTCCATAATGAATGGATGAAAAGAAGGTTGCCTTCTAGCCCCTATGTTATTCTCCCTCTATATAAGTGACCTTCCATAGCATTTTTTGCAAATCAACAATTCCCGACTGTAATTAGCAGTCAGTAATATTCTTAAGTTAATGTAGTCCGGTGACATTGTATTTCTATTTTTTGCACCAATAGGTTTACAAAGAAATTTATATGTACTAAACTGCTGTGCAAAAGAACATTTCTTGGACCCAAATACATCGAAAACCAAAGATTTACCCATTAGAGGAAAAAAGCAATTTCATCCTTTTAAATGGGCATTGGGAGGAATATCCTTCGAGATCGTTAAAGAATATACTTCCATGGGGAAATTGTTTTCCCAAACCTTACAAAATTCCTCCCATTTTCAACACATAGGGCATAAGGCAGACACTCATGCTGGTGCATTGCAGAGGCTATACTCTTCTACAATTCCAACTCTTGCTAGAGGTTTATCGCATGAAAATTCCTTCTATTTTATCTTATGCCCTAGAATATATATTGATTAATACTTGGCAACCAGTAATAGTGAGAGAAGAGAACCTTTTAAGTAAATTGTTAAAAGTTAATCATGCTGTGCCGGTCCAAGCATCACGCGTAGAGTTATCTTTAGTTAATTATAATGCTAGAGCTATCTCCAACATAATAAGTTGGGCATAAAATCTCTTACATGCTGACCCAGGATCTCTAAGGAATATTTTAAAATTGGAGACTTTTTGAGATGAGTCCTCACAATATACTTTAAATAAGAATCTTAGTATAGCTCTCAATTTGTCCCATTGCACAGTAGCACTTTTAAAGTCTTGGACACCAGCACATTTCAAGCTTTTTCTAAAGAATTTGACACCAGGGATTAAGCTTCGATCAGGACAAAGAAAACTGTTCCCAATTAAATCATTATGCACAACAAGTAGAAAGTATAGAATATAAATCTCCGCAGAGATACATATACTTTCTACTAGAACATAGAGTCCGGCACTGTATTCATTTATTGCGGTTAGGGATTCTCCCATTACAAGAATATACATTCAAATGGAATAATCAAGAAAATACACCAGGAGTCTGCGATTTGTGCGATGGAGGAGTGCAAGATCTACTTCACGTATTGCTAGTTTGTCCAAATTCAATTTGGGTAGAGACACGGTGTCGATATATAAAGCCCATATCTTTTAGATACAATGTCTCCTCTGCACAAGGTCTAATTACGCTATGAAAATTGCCACCTGATGAATTTTTCTGTTATAATTTGTATAAACTTTTAAAGAGTTTTTTTGTTGTTTTGAAGGTGTAATATAATAATTATTTTATATCAATTTGTTTTGTATTTTTTGACCTCAGTCGAGGTCTAAATCAAATTAAATAAAAACCTTGAACCTTGACAGTCGATTGACTGGAGTCAAAACTAGTAGTACCAGTGGAGATTAGTTTTAGCAACTGTGTTTGCTTTTCATGAAACGTTTTGTGGAGATTATTAACTGAATCACTAATCAATTTTTATGTATCTTAATTTCTTTCATCAGCACCCAAGGGAAAGAAGATGGACATTTCTGAGGGTCCACGAGAAGCTGGTCAGCCGGCACCGACCACCAGCGCCATTGCCAAGGGTTCTGCTGATCCCAGTAAGTCTTTTTATGATTGTTGTGGACATCTGAGGGTAGAATCTTGGGGTATTGTAATGGTGGTGCAGTTTATCTTAAAAATTCAGATAGCAGGCCCAAGTAAGCTAGCGTTTTAAATAAAAATCACCATGTATGTTTGTTGAGAAGGCTTTCCTTTTGCTGCTTATGCCTAGCTCTAAAACAAATTAGTTCATGAGAGAGTGGCCATGGTAATCTTGGACCACCCCACCCCACCAATGTAGTGTGCTGCAGACTTGTTTATTTATAGTTACACTATGCCAGCAGTTTCCAATGACAGTGCAGAGAGGATGGGAAAAAATGAGGTCCCACTCCCATTGCCTTTGCCAACCTACGCCATTCGTCTTTCATTGACCATTATTCCACACCTGGTTTGTCTAACTTTGTGAAGCAGCCAATTAAATGCCCAGAGTGATATTTGGAAGACACTGATGTGCTAGCCGAGCTGTAGTGCTGCATTGCAGTTGGATTTGGGGTTGTGTATCTGGGATCTAAATGATGTGTAATGTTTTTTTCTAGCCACACAGAACATCGGTGATGCCGGCTCCAGTGTCTCTGCAGGAGGAGACTGTTCAGTTGGAAAGGGAGAAGCAACAGCAGGGACAGGCAGAGGTAAGTCACATCATTTCTTGCAATTACTGTGCTCACTAGCTATTGCCATGGGGTCGCTCGTCACAATAAAAAATGACAGCGAAGTGAACTCCCCCGAGCTTTACAGCTACAGTGGGGGTTGAGTTGTTATGGCAATGCAGAAAAATCCCACATATTGAGCTTTGATGGCTTGAGAGAGACATGAAAGAACGGAAGGTAACTTAAAAGAAAGGAATATGAGTGAAAGGGTGGGTGAAAGGGTGTGTGGGTGGGTAAAGGGATGGATGGGCAAAAGTATGGTTTGAAGAAAGGGTTTCTATTGAATGGGTGGATAATGTATTGGAAATTTTGGTGCAAGACTAGATGGAAGACAGTAAAGCATAATCATGGGGGCTATGGGTGAAGTAGAATGAAAAGATGAATGAATATTATTATTGTTTGGATGAACACGCAAGGCTGCTCTTCTTCTCATGAGCAGAATTCTGCTCTTCTACTTTGCTTTCTTGGTTTATGTAGGGTTAACAATATAATTTAAATCTATGGTTCTAAACAGGGATTCTTTATTTTTATACTTTGTTCTACTCCCTTGACTCACTGTATTTGTAAGTGAGCCAGATCTATCCTACCTATCATTCATCATCCCCCCTCCCGTCCATGGGATTCTTGCCAACTATGACGAAAGCGCAGTATGGGTCAATCTATTAGTGACTGCAGTGTTGGCTGTGTATTATGCGTCTGCTTCAGTGAATGTGGCATTTACAATGTTTTCAATGCATTGCAAACCAAAGACAAATGGTGTGTTGTCCCTTCTCCCACTCAGTCATCTCTTAGTACTTCACTCCTTTATTGTGTACTAAGTTCTTCCTTCCCAGCCTACCAAATTGGAAAATCCAGTTGTGGCTTGTGCCACATTTAATGCAATACTCACATGAAGTGATGTTCAGAATACATTTCATTGTTTCCCATAACAGAATTAATTTACACTTGTTCATATTGTTCCCTTTTGAATTGTACTGTGACTGAATAAGGCAAAGTTGATGAATCCATGATCAGTGTAGTTGCCCTTCTATTATATATACAAAAAAAGCACTACCCTACCTGTCTACTCCCTCTACCCTACCCCCTGTAGTAGAGAAAGTCAAGTTTCTTTTCCTTGGTTACTGCCCAGCAAATGAGTTTGTTGGAAATACGTGGTGGCAGGCGAGGCCACCGAGTAAAGTGGGAGAAGGCACATGATTTGATGATACGTTTGGTGTATGACATAGATAGTGACGAATGTGCCAAATACAATCTATATAGCCTGTTCCTTTAACTGCAGTGCAGTCAATTAGATTCATTTTCCTCAATGTCTACTTACGACAGACAGGACAATATATTATTATCCACATTTCATCCATGAGGTGTGTGATGTAGTAAATTATTTATTATTCATGAGCCTCTTTGGAGACAGTGTATAAAGAGAAATGCATTTGGCAAAGAGCAGAGCCATTGGAATTAAACTGCTGAACACAGTATCAAACTAGCCAAGGTGCTGGCTAGCAGTGAGCATGGCTTTAATTTTTTTAGCATCAGGCACAACTTGTACTCCATAGTACATAATGCTGTACTCACGGATGAGAAGTCATTCATTTTTCATCTCAAAGTGTTTGACTCTATTTATAGTTACTTGAAAAGCCTTTAGAAGAAACAAAATTAATACAATTTCTGCAGCAGATTTACAAGAGCCTTGCGCCACTTTTGAGTCACTTTTCCATGTTAAAAGTGAAGCATAAGTGGTGCAAGGGGCTTGCAAATCTGCCCCTATGTTCTTTTAATCCTGTGATGTTATTTTCAGCCTGTTAATACTTTCCTGCCACACAGTCAGTGCTTTATTATGTCCAGCAACATGTGTGGGTAACAAAAGAAATTGGCTTTGTTAGCCTCCTAATAATAATCACATCACATATTTTCCAAAGGTTCTAGGGGACCAGCAATGCACTGCCACTGTGCCACCCAGGAATTTAAAGCAATTGTTTGCACAGAGCATTATTTACAATTTGTCTATTTTGTTTTTCTCAATATAACTGCTCCTGCTGATCCAGCCAGACCACCCAACAGGCAGCAGATATAGGCCCATTAACGGCGGCAAAGGCTGAAATGTATCCAGCTGGAATACTACCAGCTGGTGGTTCTGGAAGAGGAGGAAGAGGAGGAAATGAACGCACAACAGCCAGGCCCCAGTGCAGCCGGTCCCCCTCAACCTCCAGCCTTCCGGCCATCCCATCGCCGCTGCCAGCCAACTGCTGCCACCCCATCACACTAGCAACAGGCCATTGCTGAGCTGCATCCTGCAGCAGCTGGACACCATCGAGGGCCAGCTCACCATGAAGGAGCAAAACCTGGACAAGCTCTGGACCGATATCCATAATGCCCTCTTCTAGCCTTTTTTAAATTTTTTTGCCTTGTTTGGAGGGGTTTGTTGTTTGTTGGGGAATGAGTGGAGAGCGGTGGAAAGAAGTTGGGAATGGACTCTAGAGAGACTTTTTCTTGGACAGTTTGAGTTTTGGGGCTTGGGTTAGTTTTGTTTGGACAGATGGGTAGACATGTTGTTTGGGTGGAGAGGGTGGGTTTCTTCATAAATAAATAAAGAGGAAAACTATTTTATGGTATTTAAATTCTTGCATGAAGTAGTTTCTTTTACTTTCACTTTTGCACTGCTGCCTTCAAGTAGTTTTACACAGCCTGTTTATTTGCTTGTAACTTAAGAGATAGTGTAGTATTTAGCTATAGAGTCTAGCCTTATACATCTCTAAGTATCTTGACCATTATTGAGAATGCTGCCATGAGGACCTATATTGTGTACAACTATCTAGATAAAAAACATCAGCAGCTAATTTATTTTTTACTAAGTTGAATTTCATCCATACTAGTTGTCTTACCTGAATATACATGTAGCAATAACAGGGGAGGCATCACAACTTCACAAGCAAGGTCCCACTTCCAGTTTCACCCAGGTAAGCTCCGACTGTAGGATTGATCTGAATGATTGGTTGATTATCCATCGTAGGCCAGTAAATGAAGTAAAAAGACTGAGTTAGTAGTGTATATATTTAATAAAGATTTACAAAGAATTGACATCACCTGCGTACTATGTAATAACACAATGAGAATGCCTGATTGTGCGAAAATAGACAAGAAAGCACACTAGTAAGTTTTGGATAATATGGAGCTAGCAGTATTATTTGTGAAATCCTCAAATTATAAAAAATTGACACAAAGTCTGGAGTGGTCATGCTTAGGTTAGGCGTTAACGGTAAGGTAACAAAAGGCCTGAATTATGATGCTGATTACTGATGGTCTTCAGTCTATATCTAAAATATAGATCATTTATAATGAGCAAGTTGATAATGGGCTGGTGTGGGCTACTGATTCCACATTAAGTTGGCGTTGCTTTCATCACTTCCACCCCACCGAGTGTGTGATCAGTTGATGGTGTAATTTAAGCCACACCTCAAAAAATCACACTGCATAGGGGAAAGGATTTGGGGATTGATAAATGGATAGGTAAGGCGATTTGGGGAAATGTTTTACAAGGACAAACACTACAACGCAAGGACAACATGCATCTGGGCAATAAGCAGTAGCACATAATTCACCATCAATCTGTTGTTGGAAGAAAACAAAGGAATGAGAATGACAGATGGCGGGAAGTTAGCCACCGCTGGGCTGGCAGTGAGGACCACCGGCCCGGCGGTGGCGGACTTCCCGCCATCAACCTCAATATTCCCTCTGCCGAATTGGGAACGGTGGGAATGCGAATGGTACCGCAGCGGATCGAAAGACCATCCGCCGTGGTCCCGCAAGGCGGTCCTTTTCTGCCCGCCTTCTGGGACCCGGTATCATGGGGCAATGGAGGTGGTGCCGTGTAGGCATCGCCATAGGCATTATGATGCCTGTCTTTTGCGGCAGAGTTCCCGCCACAAAAAGACAGGCAGAGTATGCCTTCGGGGCCCGTTGCGGGCCCCCAGGTGGGTGGGGTGCTGCACGTGGGGGGTACCTATGGTACCCCCTGCATTTGCATGTACAAGGTGGCAGGCACAGCACGGTGCCTGCCACGTTGTACATGCAAATGCAAAACATGTATTTTTACATTGTGGCGGGTGCTGCCACCTGCCACAATGTTAACATATAGGATGCGCCCGCCAGTGTGGTGGGCGTATCCTAATTCATTTTGCGGGACCGGCGCACCTATGGTGGGCGGTCCCTTTGCACCAACGATGGCGGGTGGACTTTGTCCACCCGCCATTGTAATCGGCCCCTTAGTTATTACGATTGTTAAAAGAAAACTGATACTGTATTGCAAATTTGGATGTTGAATCTGCATTCTCCTCGGGAATGTCCACTCTTTGGGACCTGTTTGCACTGGTCCAGTAGGTAAGCAGGAGTGTCGTTGAGGTCAGCTAGCTTTCGCCTTTCATTCTTGAAAGAGACTAGAAGAAGTAACGTAAATTGTAAAAGAGAAACTGTATTTTATAGTCTAGGAAAAGGACAGAAGGAAGGGAAGCTTTGTGAGGAGTGTATCAAGAAGACTCAATTTCCTTCAATTCTTGGGGCACTGACAAAGGTGTCTTTTGAGAAGTAGATGCTAGTGATAGACTCAATGTGCATCGTGGTGGTGGGGCAGTCACTGTATGTCATGGTGTCTCCATCTCACTCTGAGTTTTCTTGTGCCATTGTGAAGTTGCTAAGTTGGGTGAATCTGCTGGGGACAGGCTGCTTTGGGTGAAGATGTCACCCTCTTCTTCCTTGTAGCTGATGTTCCCAGGTTATCCCCACCACCACGTTCGGCAATTTTTTTAAGGTGCTCCTGCCACCTGATTGTGTGGTGTTTTTTCATACGGGTCGTCTAGCCTCCAGTACCATTTTATGCAACTGGCTTACCTCGACAAACACTTGTGTGGCAAACGGTTCATGCCTTAATGTGCTCCTCTTTATTGCTAACTGTAAAATATTCCCAAACTGGGGGGAAACTCTCCTTAATAACCGCTGCTCACCCCCTTGGTAGCTTGACACGAGCAGACAGGCTTATCTCAGAGGCAGTGTGTTAAGCATTTGTGAATATACACAGCAATACAGTGATAACACTACAGATGGACACAACACAGGTTTTATAAAAATAGGTGTTCTTTATATAGACTTAAACACAAGACCACAAACGACAAAAATCCCCAATACTATAATAAAGGTTACTTAAAAGATGATAAAGTCTCTTAATTCAAGTTGATGGTAAATGAGACAAAGTTCTCAGCAAAGTTCTTGGATGCGGCACGAAGGGGAGATGCGTCGGTTCAGTGACCCGGGGGAACGGTTGCGTCCTTCCTCAATGCTTGCGCAGAGTAGGGGACTCGTCGTGAGCCTTACCGGTGCGGAGGGGATGCGTAGATTCTCGACCTGTTGCGGTGCGCACGATGGCGCCTTGATGCGATGCCGATGCGATGATCCAGTTGCGATGCGAGAAGATGGCGCCCTTGATGCTGCAATGCGATGACGATGCGATGACGCCCTGGTAGCCTTGCGACGACTCTGTACTTTGGAGCCGCGACAGGCCCTGCGATGCGCTTTTCCGGTGATGCGATGACAGCTCTCTCGATGTGTCGCGCTTCTCCGGCGATGCGACATCAGACAGCTTCGATGAACACACGCTTTCAGGGAGATGCGATGAACTCTCGCTTCTCCGGCGTCGCGATGATTTCAGCTGCGCGGCGACACGCTTCTTCTCGATGCGTCACGCTTCCAGCTCCCAGCGGCACGCAAGTGACTGGAGTCAGGAAATTCAGGAGGGAGCTGGAGGTGAAGTCTTTTGGCCCTGAGACTTCAGCAGGAGGCAAGCACAGTTCAAGCCCTTGGAGAATATTCTGTAGATGAAAGTCCTTACAAAGTTCCTCCTCATTTCCCTTGGCAATGAAGCAACCACTGCAGGTAAACCCAGCAAACAGCACACTGGCAGAGGGGCAGTCCAAACTCCTGCAGCTTCCTTGGTTCTTCTCCTTGGCAGAAAGGTTTCTTGTTCCAGAAGTGATCTAAAGTCTGTGGGACTGGGTCCCAATATTTATACCAAAAATTCCTTTGTTCTCTGAAGGCAGAGATTGTTTAAACTAGTTCCTGAGCACTGTGTTTACATGACTCTTCTCTTCCTTTCACTGTGCAGGGCAGAAACATCAGACGCCCCACAGGAGGTGGAGCCAGCACAGGGGAGGGAAGATGCAGCTCTGGAGTACTCTGTTGACAGGATTCCCCTTCTCCTTTCACTGTGCAGGGCAGAGACATCAGACAAGCCACAGGGGGTGGAGCCAGCATTGTGGAGGGAAAGCCCAGCCCTATTCAGGTCCCAGGTGCACTCTCCCCCTCCCATCTGGAGGTAAATCTCCCTATTCACCACTGGGCTGTCCCAGACTGTCTCCTGGAATTTCCCCAGCCCTGTCACACACAAACCCAGACAAGGAATACACAAGTCAGCAGAGGCGGGCTCAAATGGTTAGGCAAGCAAATACCTACTTTCTAAAAGTGGCATTTGCAAACACAGAATATTAAAATAAACTTTACTAAAAGATGTATTTTATTATTCTGAGTTCAGGCATACTAAACGCGAATTTCTACCATGTTCCCTGAGTCAGTTAGGATTGTAGGGATGTAACAATCTTCACTGCCATTCTACTCTATGTGAACAGGTAGCCTTCAATAGTGAGAAACGAAAATGGCTGTAATTCACTACTAGAACATGCTACACACATCAGAGCATGTCCTACCTCATACTTACAATGCACCCTGCCCTTGGGCCTACCATAGGGGTGTCTAATATGAAGCAAAGGGAAGGTTTAGGGACTGGCAAGGGGGTGCACTTGGCCAAGTCGACATGGTAGTCACAGACTACACACAGGCCTAGCAATGGCAGGCCTGAGACACACTTTACAAGCGGCTTCTGTGGGTGGCACAACTAGTGCTGCAAGCCCACCAGCAGCATTTGCTCTACAAGCCCTGGGCACACATGGTGCACTGTACTAGAGGCTGACAGTAGATCAAATAAGCCAATCATGGAATCCAATCAGTATATCAATTTAACATGGGGAGCACTTGCACTGTGGTACTGATTAGCAGTGGCACAGGGCCCAAAACATACAACCAGCAAAAATATGTCAAAACAGAGAAGGCAATCCATCAAAAATGGAAGGGAGACTCACGCCAATGATGTCAGGTCTAACACTGCTTTAACAAGATAGGTATAAATAGTTGCGCCCGCATGCTCGGCAGGGGTTTTATTTCCCTTGCGCTTTGACATTTTCTAAAATATCTAATTAAACTATAGGATCACATGAACCGCAAAAACAAAGCTTATATGTTGAACAATATACTACTCTTACAGTCAACAGTCAATCAAGGTCCATAAAAGCTATAGGAAGACCTTACCCACAAGGAAAATGCTTGAATATATTGAGCAGGCCAACCACTCGCTATCCTTTTGGCTTGTCCTATATGTCACTTCCAAAATAGAAGCCAAGGGCAATGGCCCAGCCCAGCCTTGGACAGTCTCGGACAGGCTCAGACGGGCCCGCCCTTGGCCCGGGCTTCACCCAGCACCCGCGCGCGTCCTCCGTGCGGGAGAGGCTGCTTGATTATATCTTCCCGGTGACTTAAGGGGAGGGGCTGCCGCTGCACGCTCTGCCCCGCTGGACTCTGGGGCATGACGTCCGCATTGAAACTGGCCCTTGATGCAATGATGAAGCGTCTCCCGCGAAACGGGAGTCGCAAACAGTTAAGTACCGGCTGATCGTGAATGGAGGGGCTGCCGCTGCACGCTCTGCCCCGCTGGACTCTGGGGCGTGTGGTCCGGTTGAAACTGGCCCCTGCTGCGATGATGAAGCATCTCAAATGATATTATCTGGTAAAGCTTGAATCCAATTGCTGCACACCAATGTGAGAAGTTGGCCTGGCACCAGTCCAAAAAATCTTATTGATGATAGGTTTAAAGACAACCTTTAGTGAAAGCTATCCTAGTGGTAGCTATGGAGAGCAGCCTTCAGGCTAAGTCTTGAAGGAGTGTAAAGCACCTTGGTTTACCAGATTATAACCTCTTGAATGACCAAATGAAAGGAGAACCACACCAGGTATATATAAATTATATGTATTTATTACTAAACACTCTCTACTAACCTCTTTATGAGATTAGAGAACAGGATACACAATATCAATACTTGAGAACGCAGTAAATAGCACAATATACAATAGGCCCCAGGGGGAGCCCAAACCATATATTAAGAAAGTGGTATAAGAACCATGACTTGACTAGACACAGTGACCAGAGCCCGTAGAATCTCTGGGATCCCAAGGAACCACCCAAGGTAGTGACACTGGGGACCCATGGGAGACGTGTGCAGAGTGAGAACACAGTCACAAGCTCCGTTAGCTTCTATGGGGAAAGTAGTGGTTGGAATTTTAAAGTTTAAGGACACTTAGGAGAGGACTTTGAGCAAACCCCTTTAGACTTAAGGGGTTCTGGGGGGGTACTAGGGGGCGCCAGGCAAGATGCTGCACCTGTGTGAGGCTCCTGCTGCCCAGGCTTTTATCCATCATCCATCCTGTCCATCCTTCGACTATTGCGCTGCTGAAAGGCCCCAATCTATCACCCTGATCGTGGAGCGTCTCGGGGGGCCAGCTGTGAGAGGATATACTGCCCTGATCCCGAGTTACTCGCTTGCCAATCCCCGCTGCCCTTGTCCATTAAATGGTGGCCGCTGCGCTCGGGAGGCCGGAGGGGGACACTGGTGAGCTCCCACTGTGACGCTGGCACACTGAGAAGACATCGGCGTGCTGTGCGGCTTGCCCTCATTGGCGGGTAAATCCTGGACAGCTGACCGACACACGTGAGGGTAGGAGACCGCCCGCTGCTGCCGCTGAGGTCCCCGAGGCCCGCTGACGGGACGCTGTGGGGCGGACCGTAGAGTTGAAGTCCCAGAAGGAGACTGCGCTGGATCATCGCGGTGAGTGCTTCGTGCCATGTTGGGGACCCTGGCCGCTCCCGCTGACACGCCCATGACTTTCCAGGGTCAGTGCGGCGTGACATGCTGCCCTATATTTCCCTACTTAGCGGGCTGCGGCGGCCAGGTGGGCCGGGAAAGGGGGCTCCTCTGGTGTGAGGCCTAACGTGCACGTCCCCTGCTGGGTTGCTCTGCATGGGAAAGAGGAAACACAAGCTGCCTGCCTAAAGTCCTGGGGAGGAAGCTGCCCTTCATATGCTGTTGTGATGGGGCTGCCGCTGTGGCCTTTCTTTAATTGGAGCTGTCTCCCGGGTGCCCTGCTGTGGCGGTGGCATGGCCTAGAACCTGCTAAATCACTGTTGGGATTCGCCTCTTCCCTTCTGCCCACCGAAGGGGGAGGAGGTGGTGTAGTGGGTGCCCCCCTCCGCCGCCAAAGTTGCCAGAGGGGCCTTAGAGCCGAGAAAGTGCACACCCCATAGCTTCACATGTGGGGCCATTGACTGTCGCAAGCCGGGCCTGAGCAGCCTCTCCTGCGCCTGCTGGGGCAGCAGCCTGAGAAGAACCCATTGATTGACCAGCTGCCGTCCTGTGGAAACCCTTGGCCTGATACCCAACCTCATCACGGCAATCCCAAAAGCCGGCTGGGGCGCGTAGAAGGGTTGTCCTACCACCTTGTACTAGTGACGACGCGCAGAGACATCTGTTGCGGAGGACAGCATGCTGAAAGGAACCTGCTCTCTCTGTTGCCGTTGTGTATTGCGCTGCTTGCCCCGCCGCAATCCACTGAACGCACATATCCGAAGTAGGAGACGGATCCCATCGGGTCCCATCTGAATCTCAGGACCTCCCATCGGTCCACCATGGGAAAGCCAGACGGCAAGCAGCCAAAACTTAACTTTGACACTCGGAAAACCCCCTGCTCCAAAGACGGAGCCCGACAAGGATCACGCCGATGCTCCCAGCACATCTACAGTGGACCTGAAAGAACTATTGCTAGTAATGCAGTCGAGCCTGACGTCAATAGAATCTAAAACGGACTCCATGTCTGCTAGAACGGATGGCCTTACTCATAGAGTGGAGAAGCATGATGACAGGTTAACCGAGGCAGAGAGGCGAATATCTGACTTGCGAGACACATCAATCGCTACCAGTACTCACACGCTCAAAATGGACAGAGTCCTAAAGGTAATAGCCGCTAAAAATGAGGAATTGAAATCACGCCCAAGAAGAAACAACCTCCGAATCCTTGGTGTACAGGAGTCGAGGGCCACTGGGAAAATGGAGGAGTATGTAGAACGCCTGCCTATAGCACTATTCGGCAGAGAGGAATTCTCATCAGTCCTCGTGGTGGAGAGAGCGCACCGCTCTTTGGCGAGCCGCCCTGCACTCGGAACCCCACCACGCCCCATCATAGCAAAACTGCTGAACTATCGCGACAGGGACACGGCCTTCCGACTCTCCTAAGAGAAAGGTCGCCTCAAACACGAAGGAATGGAGATATCAATTTACCCCAATTTTACCATGGCTGTCCAAGAGCAGAGACGCAAATTCCTCCAAGTCAAGAAAAAACATCAACAACAACTTAATATGCTGTATGTCATACTTTTCCCGGCCCGCCTTAAAGTTACGCACCAAGGCAAACAGCACTTTTTCATTAACCCGCAACATGCCCAGGACTTCATCAAAACCTTACCTAAACAGCCGGTGGGCCGGGCGTCCCCTCAACGCTGGTTGGAAGACAACGGAGGCGCCTTGGTCATTAAGTAGCACCCTCCTCAGAAGACAACGCAATTACTGACCATGACAACACGCCTTCGCGGCGGCTCTGTGGAGTCCCCACGACCACTGCGGACTGTGATAAATGCTCTGAGGCCCCACTCACGTAACAAGGACTTAATGAGGAACGAGGCCTGAGCCTCACACACTGCAGAGCGACCCTTGCTGTTGCACAACTTGGCCCGCTCCTACCAAACGCAACCGTGTCCCCTTGTATGCACCGCTCACGCTGCTCTCCTTTGCCACCACCTGAACTACTCATGATATAGCGCAATGTGCTCAGATTAAGTGGAGACTCTCCGCTTCAAACCCAGGCATCGCTGATATGTGACGGACCCTACAAGCCTGTAACGAAACGTGCGCTCCTCTATCAACTAATGTAAGAACCTCAACTGGGGGGGTACCGCATCAGACAATATGTCACGATGGACTTTTTCCATTTCACCCGAGCACCCGAGCCCTTGCGAGATGAATCTGGCTGCCCTTTAGCTGCCGCCTACTAGGTGAACCCTACATCTTAAACTTAGTAAAATGTTCGGCTTACTTCACCTTCCCCAGTTGGGACTGGGGTGTATGAGAGTGTGTAGTATTCTTGCATCTTGTTTATATGTTATACATGCTTTCTCCACTACTAGTCCAGTTTGTAGAATGCTGCAGCTATGATACGCAAGAGAATGTTGGGATTCTGTGGGCTGAGGTCTTCAGTTGACATTGGGGAGAGCATCATGCTGGATGCTCCTGGTGGGGTTTTTACCATCTTATCTGCATATCTTCAAATAAACATCTTTACATCATCTTTGTGTGGGACCTGATTACTACATTATTTATGGTGACGAGGATCAACTAACCTACCACTTTTACTGATGTAAGTCCCATATACTCAGTGTTTAGGGGGTGTTAGTCCCACCTACGTTTCTAGTAATGGGTTTTAGTCCCATAGACTCAGTTTTACATGGAGTTTCTCTTCATGGGGAGCATCTTCACCGTCCCTCGTTTGGGGCAGGATTTGGGTTAAAGTCCCATTATCCTTTGTTTTACACTTACCGTCCCTCGTTTGGGGCAGGATTTGGGTTAAAGTCCCATTATCCTTTGTTTTACACTTACCGTCCCTCCTTTTAGGGGCAGGATTTGGGTTACAGTCCCATTATCCTTAGTCTCACAGTCACCGTTTCTTGTTTGAGAGGCAGGATTTGGTTTTTAGTCCCAATATCCTTATTTTTAGGATTTGGGTTAAAGTCCCATTATCCTCAGTTTCACATTCAGCGTCTCTTGTTTGAGAGGCAGGATTTGGGTTAAAGTCCCATTATCCTTATTCTTACATTCACTGTCTCTTGTTTTAGAGGCAGGATTTGGATTAGAGTCCCTCATTTTTGGGGCAGGAATTTGGGTTAAAGTCCCTCTTTCCTTGTTCTTACATGGAAATGTTTCTATCTTTATGGTTATTGTTATCTTTCTGGTGGGAAGATGGGTATTGTTGACATCCTTTGTTCTTGTAATTTTATCCATATTCTCATGCTTTTAAATTGTTCACAGTCTTGTAATGTGGTATTTTAATATATATCTCTGAGAGTTGAACTATTTCGTACATGTACTATGTCTTTCCTACTTGCATGCCTGTCTGTCCAGTAGGTGTGTTTGTCGGTTAGTCATCGGTATTTTCAAGCTTAGTTTTCCTCTTTGTTGTTTCCTTTTGTTGGATTCTTGTCTTTCTCTTGTTATTAATGGAAAGGAGGATGGGTATGTTCTTCTGTATGTTTTTCATTTCTTTGGTTCTATCTGATCAGTGTTTTTACCATTTTGTTTTCATTGTGGAAGAAAGGGGATAATGTAGTATTCTTGCATCTTGTTTATATGTTATACATGCTTTCTCCACTATTAGTCCAGTTTGTAGAATGCTGCAGCTATGATGTGCAAGAGAATGTTGGGATTCTGTGGGCTGAGGTCTTCAGTTGACATTGGGCTGAGCATCATGCTGGATGCTCCTGGTGGGGTTTTTACCATCTTATCTGCATATCTTCAAATAAACATCTTTACATCATATTTGTGTGGGACCTGATTACTACAGAGTGTTGGGGAGGGGGGGGGAGGTACAAGGCACTGCAAGTTGGGGCAGCCGTTGTGGGTAGGGGGAGGGATTGGAGTTTGTTTTTGACATTCTCTTCCTGCACTGTACCAATTTGACTACTTTTGGTGATGTCCTCTACTATCACATGCTCCGCACTCAGCACCAACATCATTCTCCACACACACTACGGAGTCCCATCCCAGAACCCTTCAGTTTAACTTTCTGATGTGGAACGTGCGAGGTCTGGGGTAACCCCGCAAGCGTAAACACATCCTCGCTTATCCAGATCGCCACATTGTATACTGTGCTATGCTCTAGGAAACACACTTGGCTTCCAGCTCACTCCCCACTTTTGCTACCCGCTAGGCACAAAGGCCTCTCATGTTACTCCTCATATGCCTGAGGCACCCTAATTCTGGTGAAGCACTGGCTCCCTTACACCCCCATCAGCTCCTATGCAGACCCACAGGCCCAATACCATATTTTATGGGAAAGGATCTCCGCACAATCTGTAACAATGGCATCCAGCTATGGGCTGAATACGGACAACCCGGAATTTTTTCGGGTATTATGGGGAAAGATACAGGATGTGGGATCCACATATTTACTATGGGGGGGTTTTAATGCTAACATTAACCCTAGTCTGGACAGGTCGATCCTCCAATCCCACCACTACACTAATGCGCAACAGACCCTCAAAAATATAGTCGAAGATCATGATCTAGTAGACCCCTGGAGAACTCTCCACCCGTTAACTCGACAGGGCTCCTGCTATTCCACCGTCCACTCCACATCGTTGCGCATAGACTACTGGCTGGTTGACAAAGAACTAGCAGCCTGGGCGGCGCATGCGTCCTATCTCCCTCGCACATACTCAGACCATTTCCCCCTGCTATTAACTCTTATGCCACCGCATGAAGAACCCCCTTGCCTCAACCCATAATCGCTGCTAGACCCCATTTTCAAAGACTAACTTGAGCAGGAGTTGTCAGACTTCTTCCTCTGCAATATTGGCTCAGTCACACACTACACTATGATATGGGAGGCCTTTAAGGTCACCATGCGAGGAGTCTGCATTGCAAAAAGCGGGGGAGTGTTAAAAGACATTATCTCTGCAATTATCCAATTAAAATCAGGTAGGGCTCCGGGGCCAGACGGCCTCCCGGCAGAATTTTAAGAAATATTTTGTCATTTACTAATCCCGATATTGCGGCCCGTTTTTGAGAGGGCCCGTGAATCCGGCATTTTGCCCCAAACAATCCAAGAGGCGCTATTTATTTCCCTACCCAAGCCAGGCAAACCGACCACGCAACTAGACTCGTACAGGCCCCTATCCCTCATAAACGTAGATGCCAAGATTCTAGCCAAACTCATCGTAAACCACATTAGTCCCCTTATGCCAGTGCTGGTCCTTCCGGACCAATTGGGATACATCCCGACTAGGAGCACAGCCCATAATCTGCATACTCTTTTCGCATTACTCCAAGATATTGACCCTGAGGAGGCCGTTTTCCTCAACGCCAATAAGGCATTTGATTCCCTGGAGTAGGACTACCTATCTTTCATATTGGTACGCACCGGTTTCCCATCCCCATTTCTAGCCTCGATTAACTTACTGTATACGGGCCTCCGAGCCACAGTGATGGTCAATGGCATGCAGTCCTCCTCTTTTTCGCTGGTCAGAGGCAACAGGCAGGGATGCCCACTGTCCCCCCTCCTTTTTGCCCTGGCTATAGAGCCCCTTGTCGCTAAGGTCTGACAGCACTATCGGGAGTCCAGAAAGACAAATCCTTATTTCACTATACGCTGACAACCTCACCCTTTATTTACGGCGCCCGGAGGACAGTCTGAACCCTGTCCTCTGACTCTTCATTCTCTTTGGGCAGTTATCAGGAGTTAACATTAACTGGGGTAAATCCCAGATATATCCTCCCACTGAATCCACTCTAAAGTTCACACCGGAATTTCCCCTCAAATGATGCGACGACACGCTCACCTATCTTGGAATAATCATCTCTCGCAATCGAGAAGAGCTGATAAGGGCCAACTATGGCCGGGCGCTAGATTCAATAACTGATATAATCACGAGATGGATTGCAATGCCCCTGTCAATGGCTGGTAGGGCGGCACTCATAAAAATGGTCATTTTACCCAAGCTTCTGTATCTATTTGTAAATATTCCCTTTGCCCCCAGCTGCCATTTTTTCTCGGCCATTAAGACTCAGCCTATACAACTCACTTGGGGAGGAAAACAGGCTAGACTATGATAGGACACCCTCACACGCCCTTTCAGTGCAGGTGGTTTCGCTATACCAGATGTGGAGCTATACTTTTATTGCGCACAAGCTCACTATGGCGCATATTGGATGAAGCCACCCCCCTACATGCCACACCTCGCAATAGAGGATGGATATATGACCCCCACCCCTGTACAGCCTACCTCAGCACCCCCGCAGTCTTGACGCCTTGCATCTACCACTGTCCAATGCACCCAAAGCGCCTGGCACTAATTAGCTAAGGCCACACAATATTCACTCATGTACTCCCCGCTACTGCCCCTCATTGGATGTCCCGGTTATGCAAGAGGGCGGATGCCGGCAGTTATTCCGTTGCTATCAAAACAAACCTGGGGACAACGCTACACAGGAGGGAAATTCCACACAAGTGACACATTTTTTAAAGACATAAACCCTACCCCCCTAGAACGATTGTATTTTATTAGACTGCACCAGAATGTGAAAGCTATTACACCTGAGTTCCCACTTGAGCCCCCCGTTATGCCCCCAGTACACGCACTGTTGCAGCAGGATATCCCCTCGCATGTGCTCTCACTTTTATACCGCACGGTACAATTTAACAGAGAATATGACCCCCCTTGGCCAATGGCAGATGAAAGGAGGAATTAGATCACCCCCTTACTGAGGACCAGTGGACATTCTGCTGCAGGCAAATGGGAGATATATGTACCAGCGGCAGATTAAGAATAATACACTGCAAGTATGTATTTCGCCTCTATTACACGCCGGCGCGACTGTCCTGCCTGCGTCTTAGGGATAATGACAGCTGCGACTGCTGTGGAGGGGAGGGCGCTGATTTTAAACATTGAGCCTGGGACTGTCCACCCGTCCATCGCTACTTGTCGGAGATTCTCACAGTACTAGATCTCATGAAAGGCCTACACATTCCTGAAGACCCTTTGACTGCACTGTTAAGGTACTCCGAACCTATTGCTGCCAAAGTACATAAATACACCTCTCTTGGGCTCCTTCTCACTAAAAGGAGGATTGCCTGCAAGTGGGGAAGAGGGAGAGCACCTAAATTTAAGGACTGGCTCCAAGACCTAATTTACTGTCAGGAGCAATTACATACATACGTGGATCTCCAACCCCCTTTATCACGCCCAAACACATCTGGGCCCCCTTACAAACCTATTTATTGGAGCAATCTACTGATTCAGACGCCACAACACCCTAGTGAAAATTGCCATGATGCTAAGGGACCCCCACCCTCACACACACGTATCACCTACTAAAGAGCACGGGACACTAAGGGACACCACCCTATACCCCATTGACTTGAGTGCGTCATTACCTAAGATATACATAATCTGATTGAAGTGCACCAGTGGAAAACGTCACTTTCCATTTTTTGTTATTGTTAATGTTTGATATTACATGCTTGCAATGATGCCACAGCCCACCGAGTGAAATGTTTCACCTGACGCGACCAGCCCGGTGAGGTTGTAGGCGGCTTGCTGTGTATTTCCCCACTTGTCAGATATAACACCTTCATAATTGTCGTAAAGCAATGCCGGCCCACCTGGGGATGTAGGCAGTATGCTGTGATTTATATTTCTGTACCCTTAAGAAAGGTTTTTCAAACTTAAAAAAAAAGACTTAAGGGGTTCTAGAGCCAACGCCCATGGGAGCACCAGAGTACTCGAGTTACCTCACCCAGGGAAGCCGGGTGCATAGGTGTCAAATGATGTCGGGTCGCGTCGTTGTTTTCAATGGTGACCTGCTGCAAAGTGCTGCTGCCATGAAGAAGGAAAGTGTCCAGAGAGATCCTAGCCTGTATCTAGGATGTGAAGAACCTGAAAGCAGAGGCGACAGAGTCTGGATCACTTGCCAGTGACCAGGGGCATAATAGACGAATGCCCACCGATGTTGGGTGTTTCGGGTGTGAAGAGGTGAAGGTTGACTCTGCAGCCATGAGGACCAGGAGGTGTCAACAACAACCAGGAGCTGGATTCGAGCTGTCCCACAAAGAATGTTGAGTGCTGCGGTATCAGTGCTCGGATTGAAGCCAACAAGCCTTGGCAACAGCAATCCATGCAGGAAGAGAAAAGGTGCTTTGCTGTGGACGAGCAAGGTCCAGGTGACTCCCCAAGTGGTGGAGAGTCAGGGCACTTCTGAAGCAACCAGGGAAGCCCATTGAAAGTGAGAGTTGCCTTCACAGGGACCCACCAGTTGACGAATCATGGATCACGAGGGGACCCCAAGAGGAATCACACAATACCAGTCCACGGGACACTCAGAGAGTGTAGGCCAGTAATCTTCGGTGTAAATGCTGCTTGGGCTTGGACTACAAGTAGCCCAATGCACAGCCTTGAGGATCACCAAGAAGCATGTGCACTTGCAAATGTGCACGGTGTCCAGGGGTTCCGTTTCCACGGTCCTCCCGAGGGCTACTGGTCTCAGCTGTGCTGGGAGCTCCGGATGGCCTCTAGGAAGTCTGGGAACCCACCTCCTGTGTTTCAAATTCTTCGGACTCCAGCAGGAGCTTCGTAGATGCAAACCAGTCAGATGTGTCTTAGGTGCCTGCCAAGCAGGGGAGTAACTCCTTTACTCCAAGGGAGATTCTTCAGTCATCTAGCACCTTGTAGATCGTCGAAGTTCCATGACTATGTATCATAGTTTCGACCAGGTAAATCTAAAGTCCTTTAGTCAGGGATTCTTACTTTATACCCAAGGAAGGATTGGGACAAACTCTAGGGACCCACCTATGGGAGGGTTTGGAAAGAGGAGTGGCTACACCCATTTCCTTTGTCCAATTTCGCACCAGAGCAGGGGCTGGTAGCCCCTGCAACTGGTTGGAACTGGGCTATGCACAGGGACACCTAATGTGTCCTGTGCAGACTTCAAAGCACTCTTGGAGTGTATCCGCTCACCCCCAATACACTAAAGCCTGTCTGGGAGGTGGTTACATCTTCCCTGTGACAGGAAACCTATTGTCCAGGCCTCCCCTGCCGGAGTTTCCTCCAGCAGCAGGAGGCCAGACTCGTGTCTGTGGCTGCAGCATCCATTTTGTGATGCCAGGCTTCTGTTAAGCTGGTACCAGGTGTACCGGTGTGGCCATGTTTCTCCCTCTAGGAGGGCGGAATCATACCTCTGCCATCAGTACTGGTGGTGGGGAGGTATGATTCCAAGGTGTTTGACACTAAATATGACATGTTTCCGGACACATTTAGGTCGGAGAAAGGGGTCCGTCAAGGGTGCATCCTGGCCCCCCTCCTTTTCACCATCTACATAAACGGGTTGGGAAAACATCTAGAGGAGGGGGGGGTAGACGCTCCGCGTGTGGGAGGACTGCAGGTTCCGACCCTCCTATACGCGGACGATGCCGTACTGATTGCCCGCACAGGTACTGGTCTACAGACATTATTGGATCGTTTTGGTTCTTTTATGGAAAACCTTGACCTGAAGGTAAATGCCAATAAATCTCATTCTATGATTGTGGGTAAACAGAGAGGAAAGTTTAAATCCAAAACCTTTATATGTAAAGGCGAGGTGGTTTCAAGGGTTCCGGTCTTCCCTTACTTGGGGGTCCTCTTTGATGAAAGGGGGTCCTGGGTCCCCCAGATAAAGGTGAAGAGTTTGTCCTTGGCTCGCTCGACATCTGCACTGATGGGTTTTACAAAAAGGTTGGGGGCCAGGCTGATGGAAGCGCTTTTAAAAGTTTATAACACCAAGTGTATTCCCATCGCCACCTATGGGGCCGCCTTGTGGGGCTACGCTACCCAAGATAAGATCCAAAGGGTAGAAAACGGGATAATTAGACAACTGCTCTCAGTCCCCAAATCGACCCCTACCTTTTCCGTCCACGAGGAAGTGGGTCTGCCATACATTACAGATAAGTTGAACCTGGCACCCCTTCTAGTCTGGGCAAAGACATGGCTAAATCCAGAGTTAACTTTGAACCATCTTATTCTGGAGGATGTCACTTCTTTGGACCATGCCATGAAAATACCGTGGCTGAAGTATTTAAAAAACACATTTTCAGCTCTAGGTAGACCTGAACTTTTCTTATCTCCATCTAATATCAGGAGAGAAGATGTAAAGTGGATCAAGGTCCATTTTTTGGAGAGAGTTCGTCTTAACAGAGAGGAGGTGGAAATAATGAAACCATCTGTAAGAACACACTCTATGTTAATTACTACTCCCTCTTTGGAACCATACCTGAAATTTGTTACAAGACCTCTCCACAGACTCCTATTAGTAAGATTCAGGTTTAATCTGATTCAATTCTCTTTAGTTTGCTACCCATCATGGGAAATACCAGAAGATGCCCCTCCTTGCGAGTGTGATAACTTCTCAAAGCAAGATACCATGCATTTTATGATGTTTTGTGGGTTCTATACTGCCGCTAGGAAAAAACACATGTTACCTCCAGATGTTGGGCAATATCTACATTACTTTTAGTGTTGCTAGCTTTCTAGCGGAAGCTTTTAGAACTAGGAACAAACGTGTACCACTGAACATTTTATTGTAAATATGGTATTGTTTTAAAGATTTTAATTCTATGAGCCAAACTAGGTGCAGTACAGCTTAATTATGGCCCTCACTGACTTTGTATATAAATGAACTGTGATTTTAATGTATGTATATGTATTGTATGTGCTTTTTATGGGTTTTTTAAAACCGAATAAAGTGTGCTTTTGACTTTTTTTTTTACATGTTTCCTTGCAGCCATTCCAAAGTTAGCATTTAACGCAAGGTTATAAGGCACTTAAGAGTATATGGTCTGGCTGCATCACAGAACAACCCCAGAGAATAGATTCTGAAGGCTGTGGAGGGGTCCTACTCATGCATGGGTACCCTCTCACACAAAACTCAGTACCCTGCCTTCAGGATTGAAAAGGCCTGCCATAGGGGTGACTGATAGATCTATGTGTGTAGTGATATAAGGTAGATATAGGGATCCTATATCTAAATATGGGGTGCATACACCACCTTACATAGGCTTCTGTAGCAGACCTGTGGTGTCATTTTGAGTGGTCTCTCAGGGGTGGCATAATATATGCTGCAGCCCCTTAGAGGCCTCTGAGGTACCTATGCTCAGGGTATATAGGATACTATATACTAGGGACTTATAAGGGTACCCCAGAATTCAATCTGTGGTGTACTTGAAGTACATGCAATCATTTCAGAGAGGAAGCAGCTAGGCTGGGGTCCTTGATAGCAGGGCCCCAGTCAGACTAAAGTCGAAAACCAGTAAAACATCAGCTAAACGTGGGGGTAACTATAAGAAGCAGATCCTACTCTCCTACAGCCAGAACAACAACAACCAGCAAGGAGGAATTGCCACAAACAGAGAAGACATGTAAGCCTATGGGTAAAGCACACTGGCTGGCTACACAAAATGGCCGCCCGCCACATGGTCAGAACAACGACAACCAGCAAGAAGGCATGGCCACAAACAAAGAAGACATGCAGGCCTACGGCAAAAACACTCTGGATGGCTACACAAAATGGCCACCAGCCACATGGTCACAACAACAACCAGCATGGAGGCATGGCCAAAAGAGAAGAGAAGATATGCAGGCCAATGGGGAATAAAAAGCACCCTGACTGGCTGCACAATATGGCCTCCAACCCACATGATCAGAACAACAACAACCAGCGAGAAGGCATGGCCACAAACAGAGAAGACATGCAGGCCTCTGGCAAAAGCACACTGGCTGGCTACACAAAATGGCTGCCAGTCACATGGTCACAACAAGAAAGAGGCCTGGAAAACAAAGAACACATGCAGGTCTATGGTGGACACTGACTATACAAAATGGCACCTTGCCACATGGCATGGGGAACAACAAAGGCAAATGGGGCCTTTGGCAAACAAAGATACACACACTGGCCAGAGAAAAGAAGCATAAAATTAACAGGGCTAAAAATGTTTACAACAGCACACATCTTTCAAAGCCATTACCCCACCTATACACTGTTTGTAGGAAAATAAAGTGAAATGCCACTACAAACACATTTTGTGTTTGAATCCAATGTTATCGATGGCCTAAATGATGTTTTAGTTCAACAGACACCACAGCAACAGTTTTTTCATGCACCCATGAATAGTACAGGGCCTCCTGGCTGGATGGCCCATTGGCAGACTAGGCCACAAAGTGAATTAAGTCAATATTGCAAATGTATTAAAAACTGTGGAGAAAATGTAGTGAACTGTGCAACATTTTTGCTTCACAAAAGAAGAAAAAGTAAATGCAATAAAATGACTAGGCCCCTACTAAAACTGCAGGCCACCCAACACAATACATTTTAAAATTTTGAATAAAAGTAAAACTAAATCCAGGTGCTTGCCCATAATCAAACAAACAACACGCTTATACACCAATTGTTCAACTTACTTGTGATAACTCATAAACAATATCCTTAAATCCCATGGTAAATATGTAGCAGACAAGGACAGTGATCCTTCCAGCTCTAAATCGCAAAGAAAGTGACCAGCAGAGGGGCAAAGAACTAGGAGGAGCCTGCTGGACAGGAATAGGAAGGTAGAGTCTATGGGGCACTTCCTTCTGTTTGAAAAAAAGTTGAAAAAATGTTTTTTTGCACAAAAGAAAATAACTCCAGTTGGCAGTTTGAGAAGAAAATCCCCTCCTAATGCCTCTCACCAGAAAAGCTGCTTGAGTACTCCATTTGCGATCGGTATTAGGAATACTAGATTGGCGCTGTCGCTGGAAGCCATGCGACTAACTGTGAAGTTTCGCTGAAGCTCACTAGCGGTATGAGAAGTCCCGTGCGGGCTCACAAGCAGCCCAAGACCCTTGGTGCTCGTGAATGAGAGTTAAAAGAAAACTTGAGCGCAATTGAGAAAAAACTTCAGCTTCACTCTTGTGGAGCACGGAGTGCACAAATTCCGCAAACTTTACAAGCAGAGTGGAGTTTACCTCCCTGTCTTACTTTAAGCCTGTGTTGGGCCTGCTACTGCAGAGTATGTGTGCATTGTTTCCCAAAGTTCGAGTTGGCAATTAAAACTCCTTGTGCAAACACTTGGAACCTCATTGGGCCCCAAGCCCAGGATGCACAGGGGGTGTACTTATATTGTCCAATAAAGTTCAGACATCTTCTTCCAAATTCCAATCCATTTTATTCCAAAGTAATCCCAAGTTCATTCATTATCCCAGTTTAAATAATTTCATGATTCACAGTTCAACAAGTGCCCTCCAGGCTTTGACACACAGAGGTTCAAAATTATATATAATTCAACGTGAAAAGTTCTTGACCCAATGCATTTCAGGCACTTATTCCCCTTCTTCAGGGGTAACTATAATGAAATGAAATACAACCACATGTTATAGATGTCCTTGATTTGAACGTATTACTGGATTTATACAGCTGTTACATGATACAGTGCTTAACCTATATAATGAATATAATCCAAATAAACTAACTCCCAAAACAGTGCTCACTACGTGTACTCCTTCTGTGTTCCCTGCAAATAGAAATTGATTATAAGTTAAAAAACATGGTGATTTAACAACCAACATGGTACTAAGTACATAGGTTAAGCACTGTAACACGTAACAGTTGTAAAAATCCAGTAACACCTACAAATTAAGAACATCTAATGGCTAGCTTTAATTTCTTGGTGAAGTAACTGATATCTTTGGCGTAAAGAGTACCAAGCAAGAGGTGCTCCTCAAATTCACATGCTTTTATGGATAAAAGATGCACTGAAATTTGGAACAGACAGTGATAAGTCTGTACTCTCTTTCATAGAACAGTATGTGCCATGCACATAACCGAAAAACGGTGGTGAAAAAGGCCTGAGACACCAAATTCTGCACTTTTAAACACATAGATGTGGAAAGCATTGTAGTCAAAAATATAGATGCAAAGGAAAATTTAACACAAGATGCAATACAACTTCAGAAAAGCAGAGGCATCCAATTATATTCATGACTATAATCCTGTGATTCTCAAAATGTGGACTGCTAATATGGAAATACATTTTGTTGCAGACAAATCCATTGCTGTTGTTGTAATGTCACTTTATATAGTACAAAATCAGAGCCGACAGAGATGAAGGACATTTGGAAAGAGATTTCAGCAGAAAAGACTCTAACCAAGAAAGAGTACAGTTTCAGCTTGAAAATGATTTCCCATAGAGCAATATGGTCCTATGAGTGCTGTGATTGGTTGAGCATAGCCAGATTGTCTCAAAGTCAAGGTGAATTGTTTGGGTGAATTTGGGCATGGCAAGCATGCTAAACAGAGTCTTGCTGGAAATTCAGTACCAAGCAGAGTTTGATCTGGAAAGTACAGACATTTTGAAATCAACTATGTCTGACACATACTATCCAAGAAGGGGTCCACATCTAGAAAACATGCACCTTTATAAAGTATTTCAACTAAAATGCATCTGTTTCCTAGGGTCTGATCAGTAACTTAGAGACCCTCTCTCAGCCCACCACACTCACTAAGGCCCCACTCTCCTTTAGCGCCGTGATAGCCACACGGATGAATGCTGCACTGTATACATAAATAAATAGAATTATAAACAACAGATATAGAAGCAATGTAACAGAAACCACGGAAAAAGGGAAATATGCACTAGTTGGATGTGACTGTTGTTTGGTGAGACATACAAAAAGAAATTAAATTAAAACCACAGCAAAACTTAGTTGGCAAACTCCAGACAAAAGAAAGATGTTCTATTTGGCACTTCTACTACTCTTCGACCCTTGATGTGCTGAATCAGAATTATGTGGAGACTATGACAGCTAAGAAGATTATTTCAACATACAGTGTTCAGCATTTCCAAACTACTTTCAAATGTTAAATGATGAGCTTGAACAGGAAGACACTATTTCTGCTTAGTTAGCTAAGGATAGTTCACAAAGCAGCCAAAGGTCAGAATCCTCTAGGGACACCAATTTTTGAAAATGAAGCCACAATTGCCATGCATGAGGTGGAAAGTGGAATGGAACAAGCAAGACAGGAATGTGTTGATTTCATTAATTTTCCACATAGGGATGAGGTTGAATACTTAGCCAAAAAATGTGATCAATTTAATGGAGTGAAGCAGATTGCCCGATGCGTTGTACATTTTTTGCTACTAAAGAACTTATATGTCCGGCAGCAGCAGCTCTTACTCTCTCTAGCGTATGCTGTAACTATGCATAAATCTCAAGGTTTAAATGTAGACACAGCTTTTATGAATATTGGGAGGACTGTATTTAGAAAAGGTATATCATATGTAGCATTATCTTGTTTAAGAATACTGTCTTGTTTATTTTTGATTGATTGTGATGATAGGAAAGTTAGTGCCAATTCAAGTTGTGTCAGAGAGTACAATCGGTGAAGAAGCACATATGCTTCTCATTTAGGAGAGCATCCCATTTATGAGAAATATTTTGACAAATGTGGCCAAATGTGCAAACCCTTGTCAACTAGAAACCCCCATTTCTAACATTGGTTGTCAGTGGTGAGGATAGGACTTGCGTTTGTACTTGACTTACAGTGATTCGTGTACACTAATACCATATCACAGACCATTACTGTTAGACCTGGAACCATTGGCGTGGGTCTCCCTTCCATTTTTTGCTGTTGCCTCTTATGTTTTTGCTGTTTTTAGATGCTTTTGGGCACTGTGCCAATGCTATTTAGTGCCACAGTGCAAGTGTTCCCTATGGTAAATTGATGTATGGATTAGTGACTCCATGATTGGTTATTTGGTTAACTTGTCAGACCCTAGTACAGTGCACTGCGGGTGCCCAGGACTTGTAATTCAAATGCTACTGGAGGGCTTGCAGCACTGATTGTGCCACCCACCAGAGCAGCTTGTAAAGTGTGTCTTAGGCCTCCCATTGCAGAGCCTGTGTGCAGTCTGGTACTGTTAACACCAAGAGGGGTAGAGAGAAGACAAAGGTGATTTACATGCAGTGGCACGAATTGTGTATTTGAAAACTGCCCTCACTCACACACAAATGTGTGTGACATGCTTCATCATCGGGTCTGTTTACAAAACACCCTGGTGTAGCCACGCACAGGATGGAGCATAGGGAGGGGGAAGACAAACATCATAAAAGTGAAACAAATTAGTGACTGAGTGTATTATAACCAGCGACTGCGTACAGTGATAGAAATGGTGCAGCAAATAAAGTGCTTAAAACTGGCTCATGGGTACCCTCTCAGAACACTTTATTTCAGGGTCTCAAGGCCAGTACTAAAATCGTGAAGGATGGGTGTGTCCCAGAGAAGGCTAAGTCCTCAAAAACACCCCTCATTAAACTGCCAGTGTGACATTGGAATCTTGGGTTCAGTTCTCATGAGCTTCTGTATGGTCACCCTGTGAGAGGAACTCTGAGTTTGATGAAGGAAGGCAAGGAGGCATCTCCCAGGCAAACTCCCCAGGATGTGTTTAGTTACATGCTGGCCTTCAGAAACCAAATTGCCCGCTTCAGGAAGCTTGCTCAGGCGAACCTAGAAGCAAGCCAGGAAGAAATAAAGAAGTGGTATGACAAGAATGCCACTCTGGTCGAATTTCAACCTGGGCAGATATTGTGGGTCATGGCCCAGTGGATCCTTGTGCCTTGCAGGACAAGTGGACTGGGCCGTTTGAGGTGGTGGAGCGCAAAAGTGATGTCACCTACCTGGTGGATTTGTGGACTCCAAAGAACCCTTTGAGGGTCCTCCACATGAAAAGCCTCAATCCCCACTTCGAGAGGTCCGAAGTGAGCATGCTCTTGGTGACAGATGATGGGGTGATAGAGGACAGTGAACCTCTCCCTGACCTCCTATTGACCAAGGAGCATGATGGTTCAGTGGAAAGCGTGATCCTCTCCCCTACACTGACCCCAGAGCAGCAAAGCGACTGTCACCAGTTGTTGGGACAGTTTGCCCCACTGTTCTCCCTGACCCCAGGTATTACTCACTGGTGTACACATGACATGGACACCGGTGAAAGCCCTCCTGTGAAGCACACGATTTACAGGTTGACTGACCGGGTCAAGGACAGCATTAAAGAGGAGGTCTCTAAGATGTTGGCATTAGGGGTGATCAAGCCTTCCAACAAACCTTGGGCCAGCCCAGTGGTCTTAATCTCAAAGGCTGCTGTACCCGGTTGCCACTCCAGAACTGCGGTTTTGTGTGGACCACCATGGGCTCAATGCTGTCACCAGGACTGACGCACACACCATCTCCAGAACTAATGAGCTCATTGATCGGTTGGGAGCTTCCAATTTGCTCATCACATTTCATTTGACCGGGTAGTGGCAGATGGCCTTAACTGATGGGCCAAGGAGAGTTCAACATTCTCAACCCCAGAAGGACATTACCAGTTCCGCGAGATGCCATTCGGGTTAAAGAATGCCCCTGCCACCTTTCAGAGGTTGGTCAACCAGGTGTTGGTTGGGCTGGAGGATCTCAGTGCTGCCTACCTGGATGACATTGCAGTGATCAGCTCCAGCTAGGAAGATCACTTGCAGCACCTCAGGGAAGTGTTGAGGATGCTACAGAGGGCAGGCCTCACGATCAAGGCCAGTAAGTGTCAGATCGGGCAGGGTTCTGTGGTGTACTTGTGACACCAGGTAGGAAGCGGTCAGGTGGTCCTCCTACAACACAAGATTGACACCGTTCTGGCTTGGGAACCACCTAAGTCCCGGACAGAGGTGAGAGTCTTTTTAGGTCTCACCAGGTACTACAGGAGGTTTGTTAAGAGGTATGGCACCATTGTTGCCCCTGTATCAGAGCTGACTTCTAGGAGGCAGCCTAAGAAGGTGCTCTGAACTGAGTCCTGCCAGAAGGCTTTTGATGCCTTGAAGTCCGCCATGTACAGGGCGCCCGTGCTCAAGGCACCCGACTTCTCCAAGGAATTTGTCTTGCAGACTGACGCTTCAGAGCATGGTGTGGGAGCAGTGCTCTCACAAGTGAACAAAGAGGACGTAGACCAGCCTGTAGTCTTCCTTAGCAGGCGGCTACTCCCCAGGGAACAGAGATGTAGTGCCATAGAAAGGAAAGCTTTCGCTGTGGTCTGGGCACTGAAGAAGCTGAGGTCCTACCTGTTTGGGTCTCACTTCTGGGTTCAGACAGACCACAGGCCCCTCAGATGGTTAATGCAAATGAGGAGTGAGAATCCAAAACTGCTGAGGTGGTGCATCTCTCTACAGGGAATTGATATTACGGTGGAACGCCATCCTGGCACAGAACATGCCAATGCAGATGGTCTGTCCAGGTTCTTCCGCCTTAGTGAAGAGAACTCCCAGGAGGGTGGGTAGTTCTCTCTACTTTCAGCTGGAGGGGACATGTTTTAGACTTGGCATATTTTGGCTTGTTTCCCCTGAGTCTTTGCTTTCCAACCTCCCGGTTTTGACTCTGTTTGTCTGACTTAGTGTTTCTGCGTACTCTTCTCACTGCTGATCAGGGGTGAAGTGCAAGTGCTCCAGTGGTAAAATGTGTTGTGGATTAGTGTTTCCATGATTGGCCTATTTGATTTATGTGTCAGTCCCTATTAAAGTGCACTGCATGTGCAAGGGCCTGTAAATCAAATGCTGTTGTTGGGCTGCAGGACTGGATTGTGCCACCCAGACAAACAGCCTGTAAATGTGACCATTGCCTGCCATTGCAGAGCCTGTGTGCAGTCTGGTACTGCCATGTTGACTTGTGAAGTACACCCCCTTACAAAACACGAGATCTAATGTTAATATTGAAGGAGTCCTATTTAAGAGGATGGAATCCCATCACCTACCGAAGTGGCATGCTTCATCATCTGGGATCTCCTCTTGGTTGCAATTCCTAGTGCAACCAAGGGCTGCACCCCCCTCACTATGAGGGAGGAGCTCACAGATGTTTTAAAGAGGGACACTTGGTCTGATCTCCTAAGATCTATGAAGCATAGGAAATGTCTTTGTGAGGTGGGTGTTTGCAGTGCAAAAGAGTGATATGGTAAGTGATATTAAAATTGACCACCAACCGTAAAAACGAATTGTAATAGTTAACGCCAGGTGTCAAATGTTAAAAGACAGTGCAAAGTGATTTGAATAAACTGTTGAGCGCTTTGGTTTAGAAAGAGGGTCTAAATGTTTCAGCCATGACAATCGGACTTCGATCTTGGTCTTCCTCAGGAAGACCTAGATGGAAATGCTACTGCAAATATGTGTGTGTGAGACAAAAATAAATAATATCACATAGGTGGAACGTTACAACCTACATTCACCTGTGGTCTTCTTTGCAAAGGATCTTCAGGATTTGGATTGACACCTGCGAAAAAATAATCACAGTGACATCCTGTTCCATAATAAAACAACAATCATCTCAATTTGTACTTAAATCAGTGCTCAAAATAGGAACAATATTACCATTTATGCTCCTATCATATATCCTGTTAATTTCTGCATTTACAGTATTTTATTAAATTCCTTTCCTTACCTGTGAATGTACGGGTGGACTCCTCATCACTCCTAGCAACAGCTCAGGGCGTGAGGCACTGCTCTGTTGGAAGAAAAAGCTGGATTCATGGATCTGGTAAGTATGCCATCAAACACTTTTTCAATAATAAACAATTGATTAGAAACAACTTTCAAAAATCCCAACCCGACAAGTAACTGTGGAATTGGTAAAATAAGTATGCAAAGAACTGGCGAATGTGAACAACATTCAGTGAACAGTGCCCGTTATTTGAAAGTACTCTTCCGCTGTGTATTGTTCAGTTTAATTGTGTAGTTCTAAGCCGATATTCTGAGGAAAACACTAACTGCAGTGACATCCATAAGTGTGCCACTGAGCAGCACAAGAGGTGTGCCTGTATCGCCAGAAAAATGTGACAGTGAATTAAAGGCTGGTCTTGTAATATCAATTGACCCCGCCAGGCACAGTGTAATGATCCAAAGAGATGGAAGGGATTACGAAAAAGTCCCCTCTGTACCAAAAGGCATACAATCGTAAATGTGCTGCATTACAACAATTACAGTCCTCTCTGCTTACCTCTCCGTCGGTACCCCAGACCGTCGTCTGGCTCTCAAGAGTGGTCGCCGTCAGGAGAGGATGCACGCTATTAAACCCTGCTCAATGGATACATTGGAAGCAGCTGTGTGCACTTTACGGCTAATCGAGTCGCGTTTTTTTGGCACGGCAATGCGCAACTGCAAATCTAATGAGGATTCATGGGAAGTGTAGTGTCCCATATCGTTTTAGGCGCGTCAACGCGCAACTACAAATCTAATGAGGATTCATGGAAAGTGTAGTGTCCCTTATCATTTTAGGCACGTCAACGCGCAGCTACAGGTCTAGTAAAGACTCATGGGCAATGTAGTGTCCCACATGTCGTTAGAACTAGCGATAATTTCACTTGCATCAACTTAAAAACACATGTGCTCTTATTGCGAATCATCTGTATTGTATTCATGTGTTTATATTTAGAAGCAAATTCTGTTTCTTAAGTTACCGCATACTGTTATAAGCACAATGGAGGACCGCAAATTAAGTCTAGAGCTTTGGGACTTGTAGTACCACCAACTCTTAGGCCTCTTGGAATTATGGTAACTATAGTTTATCGACGGGTTTATCGCATCGAAGCATTCACCTTTACCAAAAAGAGAACGTTTGCACCCAGAATATTAACACCTGTTTGGTCTTTATAAACGGTTCTTGTTTTTCTGATGCAGCACATTTTTTCATACGTTCATCTCATGGCTGTAAATTAGATCGTGATTGATGGAATTTGTAGTTCCACTGTCAATCACACTGACTCGTAATAAATGTAGTGTGTCACAAGATTGTCATGTTGAAACCTGACAAGACAAAACAAATTAAATATTAGGAAAAGAATACTTTATATGAATGCCTCTTTTGTCTTGAGGGTATAGTCAATACATTAGTATGAACACCTGAAGTCGTCTCATGTGTTGTTAAGCGATGTAACTTGCTATAACAGTGTCCACGGAATGTCGTTGTTCAACCCAACGGTGTCGTTATGAAGTTTTAAAACCCAACGTTGCTCTTTCCTAAATAGGAATTTCGATATATCCGCTTTTGTGTTTCAAAATACGTTGTTTGACCTTTCTGGTGGTCATCTCAACATATTTCAGTTTGCACCGGCAGCTGATCAGGTAAATCACTATTTCGCTATTGCAATTTGTATGTTTTACCTGTCGCAAGCTCTGGCAGTGCCTATGTCCACTTCCGTTGTGTCTCTTGTTTGCGGACACACTGAGCACGTGCCACAGGGATGATGCCCTTGCACAGCTGGTAAATTCCATAAAGTCTCTTGTCTCCTTGATATTTCTACTCTGGATCTAGTATGTACCAGGCTATCACGTAAGTTAGAACTTCTCTTAAAAGAGAATAAAGGTAACAGAACAGTTTCCTTTCCCACGTTCAAAATACGCCAATGTTTGCGCACGCTTTTCTGAATCTTCTTGGACAAAACACTGTAGGTGTTAACACAAGTCAGTCTCATCATTGGTGGTTTCATTATAGGAAGTTCTAGTAGTGCATCACAACTATTGTTTGATGCGCAATTTTTTGACTGCTGTATCAATTTTCTTGGGTAATTCATCCTCTCTAGATTCTGAGACAAGACACTAACGTAATATTCATAACTTTCTTTCAAGGAACAGTTCTTGCAAATACGAAGGAATTATCCAAATGATAAGCTCAGGCATAGCGACTTGGGGTGGATACTCTCAAATGTCAGTAATACATTTCTTGACATAGGTTTGGTGTAGGGTTCACTTTCCAGACTTGTGGAGGACGGAAAATTCCAAAGATCCAAGAAGGGCTACTTTTTTTGCATGTGGCTCAAATGAAAGGACTGAAGTTTAGATCAATCATCGCCATTGTATAGGGAAAAGGAGAGTTTAGGATTGCCATGTTATGCATGATTCAGCTCTAGCAACTCTCCTTTTCCCTATACCAGAAAATGGCAGAACTGACAGGCCTAGCATTTCATGAAGATATGGCCCACGCTATATTAACCACCACTCCCAGTATCATTGATAGAATACAGAATCATGTGACTAACAAGGGGAATGATTGATCTAAACTTCTGGTTTTAAAAAAATCACACACACGCACTGGGATTCATTGAGCTATCATGACCGAGTATCTTTGTGGCAACTGTGCTCCTACTGGCTTAATTGTCATGAATACTCCTATACTCTTTCTAAAAGATAAAATGTTTCTTAAAGACTGGTCTATGATAGATTGGTGCTGCACGCACGACTGGTTAATTTTGATCATCAGTACGGTCTAGCGTGTTGCTGACGCCATTCTAATTGAAATACAGACATTAGAGGGACAGATTAAAACAACCTGTTCAATTACTGCATACAAGAAGAACGTAGAGGAAACTAATAAAACAAACCAGGAGTTTAAGAACTCCATCCTTCTGACAAAGATTGAGAAATGTAAGAAATATTTAGAATGTTTCTCTTTCGAAAGAGTGTATCCATACACAAATGAGAACTATGTGCCACCAGAATATAACAAGAGGGGTAAACGCTATGGCTCCAATTACGCCTCCTCTGGTTCAGATGGTTGGTCAAGCGACTCAGACTCTGCAGATCAAAGTGGACAACAAAGTAGGGCTCAAGGTCATAACAACAGACGACATTGGAAGAATGCACCTAGAGGCCAACAACAGTCTCAGCGGAGGCCACCTGCTCCATGGAATTTCCAGAATATGCTGTTTCACCCACAAATGTTACCTCATAGTCTGCAACCACAATTCTTCCCGAACCAGCCTTTTTTAGGCCAGGGCCGAGGACGGTATCGCGGACGGAGAAGAGGACAGCAGGCACAGGTACATTGGATTCCACCACCGTCTTCACAGAGCATGTGCAGTGCAAAGAAAGGCCTCCAACAACCAGGGACCAGCAGAGAAAGGACAACTTAGTGGTAATACAGTGACTTGTGATGAACAAGCAATCCTTAACAGAGGACTTGGATTTGTCCCTACCAATATTGGCAATCCCTTTTTAATCCAGTGCGAACTGGCTCAATTCTTTAGAAAGATTCGCCTCCACTTTCTCTTCAAAGGTAAAGTTGGAGACAGAATTTCTTATGAGACAGACTGCACTAACTCCAGCCTTAAACCACTGACCACTTTCAATCCACCAAGTCACTTTGTTCCGGACCAAGTTCTGACATTCGAGAAAGCAGTTAGACATGACATCTCGATGTTGAGTACAGCACTGAATCGCCAATATTACAATCCTCCACTGAAGAAGAAGAAAGCACTTGAAACTCTCACAAAGGATGCTTCGATAACAATTAAACCAGCAGACAAGGGCGGTGCGATAGTCATTATGAACACCTCTGACTATCGTACTAAGTACTTAGACAGCTTTCAGACATCCGGTTTTACCGCCAACTCAGAATTGATCTAACAGATAGATTTAGCAAAGAAATTGGCAACCTCGTAGAAGAAGCCAAAACTGAAGGCTGGGTAACTGCACAAGAGGCGAGTTTTCTCACAACTCCACACTCGCTGATGCCATATTTTTATCCTTTACCTAAGATCCGTAAAGCACAAAGGACACCACCAGGGAGGCCCATCATCTCGGGGATAAACTCTTTATTAGACCCTCTTTCTACCTTCATGGATCACTTTGAAAGACCATTGGTAAAAGAGATGCCAACATATCATTAGGATACTAAAGACATCCTGAGATTGCTTCCTGAGATACAGTTTGATGTTGCAACTGATTTCCTAGTCTCATTTGAGGTTGAATCATTGTATACATGTATCCCTCAAAATGAGACTCTGGATGCCATAAGACTACTCTTGAACAACAGACACATGGAGACAAATGCACCTGTCCATTTTACCATGGAGTGCGCCAGGTTAGCTATGACTGAGAATTTCTTCAAATTTGAAGAAAACATCTACCTACAAACATCGGGAACATCAATGAGGAGCATTTTCACCCCCAGTCTAGCTAAAATGTATGTCCACCTTTTTGAACAATAGCATATACTGACTATTGACAACCCTTTCCATGAACGCATTGTATTATGGAAACGCCATATTGACGATATTTTCGTTGTCTGGCGAGGCATTGCCGACACCATCAGTACATTCCATACTTGGCTGAATATGAGAAATGAATTTCTCAACTTCACGGTGGAGTACAGCAAAGACAATACGCCCTTCTTGGATCTTCAGAATTTTCCGTCCTCCACAAGTCTGGAAAGTGATCTCTATACCAAACCTATGTCAAGAAATGCATTACTAACATTTGAAAGTTTCCACCCCAAGTCGCTACGCCTAAACTTACCATTCGGAAATTCCTTCAAAAACGCAGAAACTGTTCCTTGAAAGAAAGTTATGAATATCACGCTAGTGTCTTGTCTCGGAAGCTACAGGAGAGAAATTACCCAAGAAGATTGAGACAGCAGTCAAAAAAATGTGCATCAAACAACAATCGCGATGCACTGCTAGAACTCCCTATAATGAAACCATCAATGATGAGACTGACTTGTGTTAACACCTACAGTACTTTGTCCACGAAGATTCAGAAAAGCGTGCGCAAACATTGGCGTATTTTGAACGTGGGAAAGGAAACTGTTCCTTTACCTTTGTTCTCTTTTAAGAGAAGTTCTAACTTACTTGATAGCCTGGTACATACTAGACCCAGAGTAGAAATATCAAGGCGACAAGAGACCTTATAGAATTTACCAGCTGTGCAAGGGCATCATCTCTGTGGCACATGCTCGGTCTGTCCGAAAAACAAGACAACAGAAGTGGACATAGGCACTGCCAGACCTTGGCGACAGGTAAAACATACAAACTGCAATAGCGAAAAAGTGATTTACCCGATCAGCTACCCGTGCTAACTGAAATATGTTGGGATGATGACCAGAAGAGTCAAACAATGTATTTTGGAACACAAAAGCATGATTCGGTGCAAAAACAATCTACAAGATTGACAAACCACTTTTTAGAAAGGCAACACAAATCAGACGACATGATATAGACAGTCCTTGAACAACCGTTTGTCCCTCCCCACATCGAGGATATATCGAAATTCCTATTTGGTAAAGAGCAATGTTGGGTTTTTAAACTTCATAGCGAAACTGTTGGGTTGAAGGACGACATTCCGTGGACACTGCTATAGCAAGGTACATCGCTTAACAACACAAGAGACGAGTTCAGCTGTTCATACCAAAGTATTGACTATACCCTCAAGACAGAAGAGTCTTTCTTATAAAGTATTCTTTTCCTAATATTTAATTCTTTTTTGTCTTGTCAGGTTTCGACATGATAATCTTGTGACCCACTACATTTATTATGACTCAGTTTGATTGACAGTGGAACTACAAATTCCATTGTGTACAATCTAATTTACAGCCATGAGATGAAAGTGTGAAAAAATGCGCTGCATCAGAAAAACAAGAACTGTTTATAAAGACCAAACAGGTGTTAATATTCTGGGTGCACACATTCTCTTTTTGATAAAGGTGAATGCTTCGACGTGATAAGCCCATTGATAAACTATAGTTACCATAATTCCAAGAGGGCTAAGATTAGGTGTTACTACAAGTCCCATTACTCTAACCTAAATTTGTGGTCCTCCGTTGCGCTTAAGAACAGTATACGGTAACTCAAAATACAGAATTAGCTTCTAAATATAAACACATGAATACAATAAAGATGATTTGCAATAAGAACACATGCTTTTTTATGTTGATGTGGGTGAAATTATCGCTAGTTCTAGCGACATCTTATATGGGACACTACATTGCCCATGAGTCTTTACTAGACCTGTAGCTGCGCGTTGACGCTCCTAAAATGATATGGGTCACCACACTTCCCATGAATCCTCATTAGATTTGTAGTTGCGCGTTGACGCGCCTAAAACGATATGGGACACTTCACTTCCCATGAATCCACATTAGATTTGTAGTTGCGCGTTGACGCGCCAAAAAAACGCGACTCGATTAGCTGCAAAGTGCACACACCTGCTTCCAATTGATCCATTGATCAGGGTTAAATTGGGTGTGTCCTCTCCTGTTGGTTATCGGTCATGACAGCCAGACGATGGTCCTGGGTACCGACAGATAGGTAAGCAGAGAGGACTGTAACTGTTGTACAACAAATTTAAAATTAAATGCCTTTTAGTACAGTGGAAACTTTTTCGTAAGCCCTTCCTTCTCTGTAGATCATTACGCTGTAGCTAGCGGGGTGAATTGATATTACAAGACTTGCCTTTAATTCACTGTCACATTTTTCAGACGAAACAGGCACACCTCTTCTGCTCAGTGGCACACTTATGGATGTCACTCCAGATAGAGGTTTCCTCAGAATATCGGCTTAGAACTTCACGATTAAACTGAGCAATACACAGCGGAAGAGTACTTTCAAATAATGGGCACTGTTCACTGAATGTTGTTCACATTCGCCAGTTCCTTGCATACTTATCTTACCAATTCTACAGTTGCCTGTCCAGTTGGGATTTTTGAGAGTTGTTTCTAATCAATTTTTTATTAATGAAAAAGTGTTTGATAGCATACTTACCAGATCAATGAATCCAGCTTTTTCTTCCAACAGAACGGTGCCTCACGCCCTGAGCTGTTGCCAGGAGTGATGAGGAGTCCACCCGTATATTTACGGATAAGGAAAAGAATTTAATAAAATACTGCAAATGCAGAAATGTACAGGATATATGATAGGAGCATAAATTGTGATAATGTTCCTATTTTTTGAGCACTTATTCTAGTTCAACTTGAGATGATTGTTGTTTTATTATGGAACAGGATGTCACTGTGTTTATTTTTTCGCCTGTGTCAATCCAAATCCTGTCGATCTTTTGCAAAAAAGACCACAAGTGAATGTAGGTTATAAGCTTCCACCTACGTGATATTATTTGATTTTGTCTCACACACACATATATGCAGTAGCATTTCCATCTAGGTTCTGAGGAAGGCCAAGATCGAAGTCTGATCGTCATGGCTGAAACATGTAGAATCTCTTTCTAGACCAACGCGCTCGACAATTAATTCAGATCGCGTTTGCACTGTCTTTTAACATTTGACACTAGGCGATAACCATTAAAAAATATTTTGGGGGGCGTGGCCAAGATGGCGGCAGAGTAGGACATGCGTTACAGTCCCTCTGGCACCTTGTGTACTACCGCCTTGTATAGCACCCTCTTCGGCACCTACCCGGACACGGAATCGGGTTCCCCGGTGCCCCGTTGATGCCCGCCGAGGTCCGGTTCGCTGGTTTGTCCCGGCGGACCGTGGAAGCGGCACCATCAGAAGTGCGGCATGCACCCGTGCACGGCCTGGGCGGTGATCTAGGCCCAGCGGCAGGAAAGAGAAGGACTGCGGCTGTAGTGGTGTGCGATGCCCGACGGTTGGAGAGTGATTGCGGGCCCCGGCTGGCCTAACGTGCGGACCCCCCCACTCACTGGTGAGCATTGTGACCCGGCCGGGGGTGTGTCCGAAGACCCCGGTCACGCTGCGGCCTAAGCAGGGAGACATTCGGAAGCGGCGTGGCCTGTCATTAACAGCGGACCCTGAGCCCCCTGTGATCCTGGGAGCGGGGAGGCCTACCGCGTGGGAGCCTTGCAGCAGCAACGCCTGTAGGAGCCTGGGCGGCGTGGGACCGTCCGCGCCGTGAACCACGGAGGGGCTTGTGAGCGGGGCCCTTACCTCCCCGGCAGTGGGGAGTGCGGTGAGGCCTGTAGAGCGGGGGCGGCGAAACCGGTGGCCTAGACGGGGTGGTGCTCACCCGGAGCTGGACTGCGCCGGGCATTGGTTGAGGCCCCAGGAAAGGTGAGGAGTGGAGCCGGGGAGCGCTACTAGCGGTCCGCATTGTCGGCGGACGGTGCATGCCCGCTTCTGGGGAGTGCTGCGAAGCGAACTGACTGTCTGTTCGTTGCTGCCCCCCTGCCTGGCTGGAGCCTTGGGGGTCACGCGCAAACGGGAGGCCTGGGGGAGAGTGAATGCACCCCATGCTGAGCACGAACCCTAGTGACAGAAGCGCCCTTACCTGTGGAGACCCCACCATATTGCCCCACACAGTGTCCCCTACTGGGCAACTTTACCGGATGGTGTCCTATGTAGAGCAGCAGTGGTGAGACACAGCGGAGCCGCGGGGTGAGCTAGGGCAGACCCCTGATGCTGGCTGGCAGCGGTTACTGTTGACCCTCAGAGAGGGGGGATACCGAGTTGGAGCTGGTCTGGGCTTGCCGGGGCCCCCTACGAGAGCCTCTGACTTGGCACGCGGGCGCAGGAAGAAGTGGTGTGAGGTGAATACAGCTGGCAGCGCCTGGGCTATTGCGAGGGGCCTGGACACTGGGCTTTGGGCGGCACCGGCTGTATGATTCAGAAGACCCTCACTGCAGTGTCAAGCGAGAGAGGCACTAGACGGACGTGGTGAACCCCCCATACCTTTTTCGAGATCTGGTTTCAGATTTGAGCGGCAGCCATTATGGCGACCACCAGACTGAAAAAAGATAAGCCTGGGAAAGACGGGATGTCAAAGGGAGCGACGCAACCTACATAGCCAGTCCCCGAAAAGTCCCCGAGACGGGGTGAGAACGAGGAACCCGCGACCAAGGCCTTCATGATTGAACTTTTTGCGGCCATTAAAGAAGACATATCGGAGCTGCACTATCAACTGGCTTCTGACCTGCGTGAGGTGCGGAGAGACGTAGATGGAGTGGGGGAGCGTGTCGCAACATTGGAAGAGCACGACGTGGGGACGGCGGAGGACATTCATCGACTTCAACAAGACGTAATTCGCCTGACGGAGCAGAACCTCGATCTACAAGCCCATACCGAGGACTTGAAGAATAGGTCCCGTCGCAACAACATCTGGATTCGCTCAGTGCCTTGGAAAGCTGAAGGGTCGGACTTGCGGGAGTATGTGGAGGCCCTTTTCAAGCACATCCTGAATGAGGAAGACCTGCAAGCCATACGAATGGACCGAGTCCACCATGTTGGTTTACCGCGAGGCCCCAAAGCTCCCCCCGATATATTAGTGTGTGTGCATGACTTTCAACTGAAGGAACGGATCCTCCGTAAGGCACGCGACTTTGCTCCCCTTCAATTCCGGGATCATCGCCCCTTGTTATTTCAGGATCTGGCGGCCTTTACTCTGCAAAAACAGCGGGAATTCAAGCCTGTCACTGCATACCTGCAAGAGCAAAAGGTGCCCTACTCCTGGGGGGATCCATTCCGTCTCATCTTCCGATGGCAGAACAAGCTGGTCCAGGTGCCCTCCCTGGCGGTGGCCCTGGAACTTCTGGGTTTGGAGCGGCCTGACTTCTCGTCTGAAGGTGGCGGCTCAGCTGGCAGACAACGACGACCCTCTGCAGAGTGGCAGAGAGTGGGCAAGCCCGTGTCGGCGGGGAGGCCCGACCTATCAGCAAGCATGCAGGAGAGAGGTGCCGCGGTTGCTTCTGTGGCCCTGGTTACTGAAGCAGCGACGAACGACGGTGAGGTGGCCTCATGAGACTGAGAGGGCCTCTTGCAGGCGCCGGAGGGGGCTACCCCTACGAGGTAACACTTGTGCTTTATGTCCTTGCTCGTGAGGGAGATCGATGTCACGAACTGGAGGACAATTGACTGGTGCCATGTCCCCCTGTCCCTGGGACTTGTCTTCTTCTGCTTTTTGTATTATGTTTTTCTCTTTGGGGTGTTGGGGGTGAGGGGAGGTGAGGGGGGGTAGGCTGGGGGGGTAGTGGTGGTAGCAGGGGACTGATCAATTACGGCATAGAGCTGATTCAGGGGTACTCACATGAGTGGTGGACCGGTGGAGGGGGGAGGGGGCCTGAGGGGCAGATGGACCACACGGAGCGGGAGGGTTTTAGTATGATTGGGCGGTCGGATGATACACTTGTGAGCTGGGGGAGATGGAGGATAGGGGAGTCAGCCGTTCGACCACTCAGTACAGATGGTTGGGGCGGGTGGCCCCTGAGGAGCACTGTCGAAGTAGCTACCAATGATGCCTCTAACTTTAGGGACGTGGAAAGTTAAAGGGCTGAATTCTCCCCAGAAGCGCCAAAAGATTTGGAAATATATCATTGATCATCAGTTAGATATAGTTGGCCTTCAAGAGACCCATCTGGCCAAACAAGAAGACTCACGCCTTAAGCACAAGCTGTTTCCGCTTATATATAGGTCCTCCACCTCCACGAAACAGAGGGGAGTGGCCCTTATGTTCCGCTCGACCCTGCATTTCCAACCAATGGGTGTACAGAGTGACAGGGAGGGGTGCTGGGTTATGGTGAAGGGCCTCCTGCGTGGCAGACTCTGCACCTTTCTCGTGGTATATGCACCTAGCACTGGCCAGAATGGCTTCCTCCAAATCCTTTTGGGGAAAGTCATAGTTTTTGCTGAAGGGCCACTGATCATCATGGGGGACTTTAACCAGGTGTGGCAGAAGGACCTAGATAGCACTCACTCACAGAGATCCGACATGGGCACGTTTTCCCCTGACACACAACAGAAGATTTTTGACATCGGCCTTTTTGATGCTTGACGCTTCCTATACCCCCAATCTAGAGACTACACTTTTTTCTCCCACGTCCACCGCTCTTATTCTCGACTTGACCATTTCTTCCTGAGTCAGTCCCTCCGTGGGGACCTCCGCGAGGCCAAGATCTTCCCACTGTCTGTTTCCGACCATAGCCTGCTCGCGGTGGGCCTTCATTGGGGCGCGAAGAATAGGGACAGCCCTAGATGGTATTTCCCGGCTTCCCTGGTTTGGGACAAATCATCCTGTAACACTCTGCGAGGAATTATATCCGAGTTTTTTGCGCTTAATGACCCGAGGGACACCTCTATCTTCACTACATGGGACGCCTTTAAAGCTTGTTTTCGCGGGCATTGCATGGCCCTGAATGCTGCTCTTAATAGGCAGCGTGGTCGGGAAAGGGAGCAGTTAGAGGAGAAGCTCTCCACTCTAGAGAAAGAGCATAAAGAGAACCCCTCCAGACTAGCATTGTGGCAACTAACGGCCATCAGAGGTAAACTCCGGGCACACTACAATAACAGGGCCGAATACACCCTGCTAAAACTAAGAAGTCTTTCTTACTCCGAGGGTAACAAGATAGGGAGGCACCTTGCCAGGCAGCTTCGGTACGAGAGGGAGCGGGAATACATTGGGGGGGATCCGTGACACTCGGGGGATATTGACACACCAGGATGAAGCGACGGCTGAGCTCTTTGGGGCCTTCTACAAGACCCTTTATGCGAGGGATAACCTTGACACTACTGCGAAACATGACTATCTGCGGGGAATAGTGCTGCCCCAGGTGTCAGCGGAATGGAATGAGGCACTTTCTGCCCCCCTCACCGGGGAAGAAGTACTAGCTGCCATTAAGGCCCTGAAACCCCATAAGGCCCCGGGGGCGGATGGGTAAACGGCTATTTTCTGTAAGACATTTGCCTCCGAACTCTGCCCATACTTAGTCCGGCTGTTCAACAGCATGGCAGAAGAGGGCGAGACTTCGAGCACGATGGCTGAGGCTCTAATATCTATCATACCCAAACCTGGGAAAGACCATAGTAAATGTGCCTCCTATAGGCCGATTACCCTCTTGAATTTGGATGCGAAACTCTACTCCTCTATCATTGCTCAGCGGCTCAATGATTTGATGCCGGCACTCATACACCCTGACCAGTCAGGGTTCATCAAGGGGCGCCAGACCCATGATAACACACAGCGGGTGATACACCTGATTGAAAAGGCCAATAAGTTTAAAATCCCGGCAGTTCTGGTAGGACTGGACGCCGAGAAGGCGTTTGACAGGGTGGACTGGGGTTTTTTATTCCACACACTGGCCGCCTTCGGCTTCTCCTCCAAATTTTTAACAATGATCCGGGCGAATTACCTCTCCCACAGATCCAGAGTGGCGGTGAATGGACACCTGTCTTCCTTCTTTGTACATTCACGGGAACTAGGTAGGGGTGTCCCCTATCACCTTTACTTTTTGCCCTTAGCATAGAACCGCTGGCAATAGCGGTGAGAGCCAGCCCCGATATTCGTGGCCTACCCTTCACTGGGGAGTCACATAAGATTACTCTCTTTGCGGACGATGTCCTCCTCTCCCTCTCTGATCCAGCCCACTTCCTTCCTCACGTACAAGCAGATCTGGAGCGCTTTGAGGTGGGGCGGGGTTCAAAATTAATTATGACAAATCATACGTCCTTAACCTCACAATCCCCCAGTCCGAAGTTCTCCATCTCAAGTCGCTAACACCTCTTCCATGGGCCGATTCCTCTATTCAATACCTGGGGATCCACTTGACCCCCACGCTGGGGAAACTTTACTCTGCCAACTTTCCCCTGCTCCTAGCCAAGATCCAGGCCGACCTGGCCCGATGGAAGCCCATGTTTATTTCCTGGCTGGGGAAGATTCGCGCAGTTAAAATGTCCCTTCTCCCCAAGCTACTTTACCTGTTCCAGGCCCTTCCTATCGACCTTGACGGGGAATTCTTCTGGCGGGTGAAGTCTATGATGCTGTGCTTTATTTGGCAGGGAGGTCGGGCCCGCTTCTCCTTCGCCATCCTGCGTAGACCGAGGAGAGAGGGAGGCGTAGGGTTGCCTGATATTCACTTGTATTATAAAGCTGCACAACTCCGTGTACTAGTAGAGTGGTCACAACAAGAGTCAAAAAAAGAGTCAGAAAAACATTGGTTACACATGGATAGGAGCGTTGCAGGGAGAACGATCTGGGATTTAGTATGGAAGCCCAGGAAAGACAGGCCCAAGAATGCCTATATCAGTAACCCCACTAGCACCACCCGGAAGGTTTGGGATTCAGTCTCCAAAGATGACAGGTGGACCACCTTCCCCTCCCCCTTCACACCCATACACTTTAACCCCACCTTCCCCCCGCATTGACCGAGGGGCCTTTTGGGGCTTGGAAGGAGGGTGGTTGTTTAGCACTCACGCACCTATTTCATAACTTTGACCCACTCACCTGTGACAGCTGTAGAAGGGACTACGGGGTCCAGGAGACTGAACGATACCACCATGCTCAATTACTTCACTGGGCGCTCTCTCCCCAGGTGAGAATGGCGGCTACTCGGCCTCTCACTAGGTTCGAAGCCTTCCTGACCAAGACTTCCTCCATGAAGGGTGTCATCACCTTTCTATATGGGTTCCTACTTTCCACTGCAATTGCCCCTAGGCCTCGATACAAGGCCATGTGGGAGGGGATCCTTCAACAGGACATTTCAGACACCGAGTGGACACACTTATGGTCAGACATTGCCAAATGTAATCACTCAGTGGAGCTTAGGGAGGCACACATGAAAACCATGATGGATTGGTACCTACACCCTGCCAGGCTGAAAATGATCTTCCCTGAAACGTCCTATAGATGTTGGAGGGGATGTGGGCTCTTAGGGGACTTTCAGCACATTTGGTGGGACTGCCCCATTATCCGCCCGTTCTGGGAGGAAATTCTCACCCAAATTAAAGATATGTTGGGATACCCCATACCTACTTCAATGGCCTCTACCTTGCTGGGTCTCCGTGATCCTTGTCTCGAACATCAGACTAGGGCAGACAAGAGGATCATGTGTCTCAGCATCGGGGTGGCCAAGCTTACCCTGGCCGCAGCGTGGAAGAAGAGGGAGGCACCGGCCACCTCCCTTTGGCACTCGCGACTATGGAGATTGTTGAGTATGGAGAGGATGGCTGATATATTTCTAGATGATTTTAAGAACTTTGAGTTCCGCTGGGGCCCGCTGGTCGCTTTCCTCTCCAGGGGCCTACCATCCCCAGTGTGTTCCCCTAGCGTTCGAGCCCTCCACCTGTTTCAATTGTGAATCTTTGCCACTGCAAATCTTGACCCTTGCTCTCCGTAGGATGCTACCACCACTGGGGAGGGGGGAGGGGGGGGGGGGGTTTGTTCGTATTCTGTGTTTCAATGTGACGTTCCCCATATTGTTCCTTTATGTCACTGCATGCCAAAGCACTTGCCCGCGGATGGCTCCGCTGGAATTAATGTAAGGGGACGGTTGTCAGATCAGCCCGGGAGGCTTGGGCGATCGATCGAATTGCTGTGATCTCACACACCCGGGACTTTCAGCTATCCTCCGCCTAAAGTGCAAGACGGATGGTGTTCCTTATGCATGTCAGGGACTGCACCTCCTAGGGAACTACTCTGTATGCTAGAGGTTTGACCACAAGGAGCTTCTTCCGGCTTATCATGCTATTCTCAGGCTGCTTATCAATGCTACCCCCTGCGTGGGACGATGTGCGGGATTGTCGCATGTTCTTTTGTGTTTTAACACACAAAAATTGTCAATAAAAATACCTTTGACAAAAAAAGAAAATGTTTTACGGTTGGTAGTCAATTTTAATATCACTTACCATATCACTCTTTTGCACTGCAAACATCCACCTCACAAAAACACTTCACATGCTTCATAGATTTTAGGAGATCAGACCAACTGTGCCTCTTTAAAACATATGTTAGCTCCTCCGTCATAGTGAGGGGTTTGCAGCCATTGGTTGCATTCGGAATTGCAACTAAGAGGAGATCCCAGATGATGAACCATGTCACTTCGGTGGGGGATGGGATTCCGTCCTCTTAAATAGGACTCCTGCGATATTAACATTACATTACTTGTCTGTACTACATGTGCTTCTGACCGATCCTTGAAGCAGTGTATTAGACCCACGGACTTTATTTTGTTTATAAAGTACACACACTTACCAGGCCCTAACCTTCCCTTTTCTTACATGTCAGCCACCCCTAAAGTAGGTCCAAGGTAACCCTGTTGGCGGGTTGCAGTGTAGGTGAAAGGTAGGACATGCCCTGGTGTGAGTGACATGTACTGATAGTGAATTACTGCCAAATTATTTTTTTGACTATTGCAAGGCTAATCGTTCCCCATAGGACAGAATGGGGAATTTGTGTATAACATCTTTAAACATAACTGGCCCTGGGAATTAGATAGAAAAATGAAGTTGAGTGTGCCTGAACTCAGAATCTAAAGATGCAAGTTTTAGTGAAGGTTGTTTTTACATTCTGTGTTTGAAAAGACCCCAATTAGAAAGTAGGTATTTTCTTGCCTAACCATCCAGTGTGATTCTGCTGGGTTTGTGGATTGACTGTCTGGGTTTTGGATGACAGAGGCTGGGGAGCAGGAGTGGCTCCGATTGTCTAGGTGGGTCTGGAAAAGACTGAATAGACCTGGGCTGCATGTAGAGTAGGGTCAAATTTCCTTGCACCTGAATGGGCCTGGTATGCCTCTGACAATGCTGTCTCCACCTCCTGAACGGAAGCCACACCAGAGAAGGTAGAACTGGTATTGGCTGGGCACAAACTATCTCTACCTAGAAGATCAAAGGGTTTTGGGATATAAACATTGGGGCCCAGACCCCTGAACTTTAGAACTCTTTGGACCAAGAAGACTGCCAAGAAGAAGGGATGGAGAAGCTGTGTGGAGGAACTACCACTTTTATGTGTGTTTTGCTGTGTTGGCCTGCAGTGGCTGCTTCTGTTTTGGGCAGTGAAAGGACTGGACTGAACTTTCTGCCCTCTAATTTTGTGAGTTTCTCCAAGGGCTTGAGGTAGAGCTTGCCCCCTGTTCAAGAAGTCTCAGGAACAGCAAAGTCTTCAAGCTCTTCTGCCCTCAGCACTGGGGACTGTGTGTTGTGTGCTGCAACAGACGAAAAAACAACTCAACGCTGTCTATGACGCTGCATGCCTACTCTGTGTCCTGAGGGCACCACTGCAATGCCGCACCGTGACCCTGGTCTCAATAACGACGCCTTCTGACGCCGCCACTATGCCGCTGCTCGCACCGCTACCTGTGGTCACTGCCCTCCGCACCGCCTCGCTTCACGATGACACCATGGTATCCCCGATGACACAGCTCAATGCCAAAATCCATGCCGCTGCTTCCACCTTGGTTCGAGGGCACCGCTCGTAAAGTTACATGACGCACTGCCCTCATGCAGCACCATAGCCTCTGTCTACCGACACTGGCGAAAAGTGTTACAGCAAACAAATGATGGACCGAATGCTGACAAGGTAAACATTCTCCCCCAGTCAAAAGATCTGGGTTAGATCCACCATTCTTTTGCCCACTACGCCACCCCTGTGTGGACCCAGCCATATGCAAATCAGTCTTGACCCTGTGCCCCATGGGAACAGTCCAGACCGAACTGCCAGGCCAGGTCCTCCCTGGACTGGAAACCAGCATCCTGGGACCTGTTTCAGTGTATATCACCCTTCTTCAGTCAGGCTAGCTTGAATCCAGTGGTACAGAGAGCAAGGGACCCTCGTCTGGGTAAACCCATCCCACTTAGGGCGAAAAGTGTTATAGCAAACAAATGATGGACAGAATGTTGACAATGCAAACATTGTCCCCCAGTCAAAAGATCTGGGTTAAATGCATCGTTCTTTTACCCACTATGCCACCCCAGTTTGGACCCAGCCATATGCAAATCAGTCTTGACCCTGTGCCCCATGGAAACAGTCCAGACCAAACTGCCAGGCCAGATCCTCCCTGGACTGGAAACAAGCATCCTGGGACTTATTTCATTGTATATCACCCTTCTTCAGCCAGGCTAGGTTGAATCCAGTGGCAGAGTGAGCAAGGGACCCATGTCTGCGCATACCCATCCCACTTAGGGCGAAAAGTGTTACAGCAAACAAACAATGGACAGAATGCTGATAATGCAAACATTCTCCCCCAGTCAAAATATCTGGGTTAAATCCATCGTTCGTTTACCCACTACGCCACCGCAGTTTGGGCCCAGCCATACGTAAATCAGTCTTGACCCTGTGCCCCATGGGAACAGTCCAGACCGAACTGCCAGGCCAGATCCTCCATGGACCGGAAACAAGCATCCTGAGACTGATTTCATTGTAAGTCACCCTTTTTCAGCCAGGCTAACTTGAATCCGGTGGCATAGTGAGCAAGGGACCCACATCTGGTCATAGCCATCCCACTTAGGGTGAAAAGTATTACAGCAAACAAATGATGGATGGAATGCTGCCAATACAAACATTCTTCCCCAGTCAAAAGATCTGGGTTAAATCCTTCGTTCTTTTGCCCACTACACCACCCCATTTTGGACCCAGCCATATGCAAATCAGTCTTGACCCTGTGCCCCATGGGAACAGTCCAGACCGAACTGCCAGGCCAGGAAACAGGAAACAAGCATCCTGGGACCGATATCAGGGTATGTCACCCTTCATCAGCCAGGCTCCAATGTGTCAGCTGATGACTGCGCTTCAGCAACAACGACGCCGCTACTTGCACCGCGACCTGCCAGCACCGCGATGAGCACAACATTCAATTCTCAGCACAACCCTGGTCTCACCGACGACAGCATCTAACGTCGCCACCAAGACGCTGCTTGCACTGCGACCTGAGGGCACCGCATGCTGCACAACTGCACTTTGCATCACAACACCCGACGCCTGCCAACCCAGCGCTCCTGACTTCAACAGAGAGGAGTTCGATCTGCAACACGTGTGACTACGTGGACCCTGACGACTCCTGCACCGACCTCTGGAACCAACGCCTGTGGACGCTGTGCTTTCGGAAGTTCAATGAGAGGTCGCAGACATCCTGCATTTCTAAAAGGTACTGTTTCTGGGTCTTCCCGACACCGTAGCTGGCCAACGACGCCGCGGTCAACCAGAACTGTTTGGGTTTGTTTGCTCCTGACGCCGTGATAGCCCTGGATGGAGCTATTGACATCAAGGAACTGTTTTTCAAGCATATTTTGATAACTGAACATTTTTAAGTACTGTATTGTGGATTTTTTTATGTTTTTGGTCTTGTCTTAAGTATATAAAAATATTGGATATATTTCTAAACCTGTGTTGTGTCCTTTTGTAGTGTTTACACTGTATTACTGTTGGTTATGTGCAAATGCTTTACACACTGCCTCTAAGATAAATCTGACTGCTCATGCCAAGCTTCCAAGTGGGTGAGCAGGGCTTATTATAGGAGTTATTGGTTTTAAGTATCATTTGTGAATAAAGAATCTGTTTACTGAAGAAATCTGACTTTGGAATTCTTGGGAGAACGATTGGAAAATCAATGGAACTATATGTATAATGTTATTGATATTGTGTTACTTACTGTTGAAGTGTGCTGCGTCACCTTGTGTAATCTTATTATAGGAGTGTAACTCCCTTCTCCTGACTAGGAAGAAGGGTCCCTATTTGGACAAAGGTGCAAACCCTTGCCAACTAGAGACCCCCATTTCTAACAATGACTTTGAAGATTACTCTTTCACATCTACCACTCAATTCAATTCTGAGCAATTTCTGTGCTTAATATTACCAGATTCCAAAACTGTGCCTTTAGACAGATTGATCAAAAAGGCTAAACAAAATATGACCTGGCCAAATTGTAGATCAGATGTTATTTGGACGTTGCATATATGAAGAAGTGGAAAATACCGTAGATTAATGATAAAATGATGCAGATCATATGGATCTATATTACTGAAATTACAAACTTCAAAGCTGGACAAATATCAATTCCTGGAAGAACATATAGTACTTTGGCTATTTTCTTTCACAAAGGACTTCCTATAACATCTGCACACTACACTGTCTAATTAAAAACTGAAACTAGATGGATGGAATGTAATGACTGCAATCTTAAATTCAAACCTAAACTGCCTTTCAAACTTCTTAATTCTTACCTTTTGTTTCTTCAACCAAGGTTATAAGGAGGACTTTTGGAAAAAATGTAATCCAGTAAGTAAAAAAGATTGGTTTCCAAAATGTAAGTGTTCTTTATATCTAATAGTCGTCTTGTACCAGTTATAATAAAATAGAGATATATTTAGCATTTGTTTATTTATATTAGTTTAGCATATGTAGGTAAAACAATTGTAGTGAATTCAATACGTAGTTCCACTTACTTATAGTGCTATACTGTGCAGTTTTGTTATTTCTTTAACAATTTATACAATGTTTTCCCCCACTGTTCAAGGATGAATAATTATACAGTGCAACATGTATAGTGTACACATATAAAAGCTGAGAACAGAAAAAAGGAAAATTAAATGTTTAACTATAATGTGATATAATGTTACAGCATATGTAATGTGCAATGTTTTATTTCTGGAATTTTGTCAATATAATACTTTCTTATATTCATGCTCTTTTTCTTTTTTAACAGTGACTGGAGTGATACATCTTTAGATGTGTCAACATACTCATGGTGCAACATGAATATATATTTGATGTATTCCTGGAGAGGGGCTTGATGCATAAAGAGAACTTTGCCTGCTTTGCCACCACTGTCTTTTTCCTGGAGGGGATGGTGAAAAACTCCCATTCAATTGATTGCTACCTTGTTAGGGGATGCTCCTCTACAGAACTGTGTTCAACAGAATATGGCATCTGATCCCCACGGCCACCGGATGCTATTGTATTTGCTAATGATGTAATAGCATCAAAATTAAAGTTAGAAAAAGAAATTATTTGGGAACAAAGGTTTTTGTTTTTTGTAATCGTTATGATTGACTTCCCCCACTGTTCAAGGAGGCATCTTTATATAGTAGATTCATTATTGTGTACAAGTACAAAAGCTGACAACAATAAAAAAGCAGGATGGTTTTCTATAGTGTGAAATTCTATTACAGCATAAAAAGACAACTGTTTTGATTATTCTATGAACTTATCTATTGCAGAAACTAGAAAATTATTGTAGATTTTTGTATAGAAGTAACACTAACTTATACCCATGTTCTTTTTTGCCTTGAAACAGATGAATCACACTATCTAGTGTAGTGAAACTCTATACCAAGGAAGACTGTAACACAGCCAATCATACTGTGGTAAATAAATAAATAATACCCTATTTTTGACTAGACTTATAGCATAACAGATAGCTCAATAAATAAGAGTCAAGATTCGAGGTAGTAGGAGTTTCTGCAGGTTTATTACAGCATAAGGACAGGATCAGGACAACCTGCATAGGAACAGAATGACAGGGCCCAGCAGGACAACTGGGGCCCAGCAGGGGAAAAGAGGCCCAGCAGCTGCTGGGGCTAGGTCTGGGATGAGCGCGCTAACATTTAATAACAAAACATTGACTTATATACATAGCGCAAACACATAGCATTACATTGCAGTAGGCGTAACAGTAGGTGGAGTAGAAGGCGTGACGCGTAGCAGTCGCGAGAGATAAGAGAAATAAGAGGTGTAACTAGGAGTTTACTTAGACATGTGATGCAAAACGTAACAGAATATGTCATGAATGGGCGGAAACTTTGGAGGGGGCTACCTAAGGAGCCGGGACCTCTAACCTAATGGTGCGCGAAAACTGGCAATGACGTGTTACTAGGAGAAGCTGGGGGCTACGAACTCTGTGCTAAGAGCAGAGACTAGAGTCTGGAGGGTCGGAGCGACATGTACCTAAACCCTATCTGGTATCTAATGTTTAGGGAACATGTTGATATAAACTAGAAGTCATGAGGGGAGAGGCTAACCTGACTCTAAGACTGGACCATGCATTATTCTACATGTAGTGCGTGATGAAGAATACTAAATGACCATTAAATACAGTATTTCTCTAACATGGAGACGAGAAGGCTAGACAAATGACGGAAACTATTGATGCAGTTCAGTAGCTTAGGAATGCAGAGGAGGAGGACTGAACTGATAACTGGAACTATAACATACTTTTGGCAGACTCAGAGGCAGAGCCGGGCTGCACCGGGCACTGCGAGGCAGGAAGTAAGTGAAGGGTCGAGGATACAGGTGGGGGCTGTATCGCTCCTCAGCGAGGCTTTCAGGAGACAGGAGCTGAATCTGTGGTCCGGGCCCTTTTTGAGGCCTGGAAACGGGGACTTTATAATTGAATAACGTGCACACTGAGAAACGTGGCAACATTACTTACATAGGCCTGATATTCGTAGTATTCACGAGGACTGGAAAATAGCATACTAGAGGTGGACACAACTGGAATTGCGTCATTAATCAGGCATGGGGAATAACATATGCATATTGGTCATGCACACATAACATATGATGGATGAAGCGTAGGGACACAGAACATGGCAAAATTTACTTTTCCACATTCCCTCCTTGTCACTACGTTTCCATCAGGAAACATCAATATTCATGATACCGTCTATCATTTCATACAGTACCATTTGCTCGTCTCGAATTGTCTTGGAACGAGATTTAGAACGGGGCTTGGGACTGGGAATACAAGAGGTAGCACACATGCTGCAAATCGCAGGGCCACATTGTATACAGAGGCAGCAGCTAAATATGATCGCTACTGCAATACCTAAAAAGGACAGGACTTTCCAACCCCACGCGGAAATTATATTCCAGAACCAACCGGACCATGTCCAGGTGCCTAGATCTTGGTGTAACAGATGGGCAATTTTATGGAGTCTGGTTATAGCTGAATAAACAGACGGCGCGTTATTAGGAATGAAAATACAACAACTGGATCCGAGAATTCTACAGGCCCCGCCCCTATCGGCCAGTATGACGTCAAGGACGAGACGATTCTGTAAAACGACAATTCTCATAAAGGATTGCTCTTCAGTTAAGTTACCTAGAGCGGAGGCAGTCTCATCTACTACTGCTTCAAGGGTTCTTGTTAACCTACGAATAAGCTTACTATTTACAACTGTACCTAAATAAGGGAAAACACCTTTATCTATATCAATGAATTGCTCTGCGGCAGTTTCAGTATAATCGACAATCGGGAGATTTCTCTTGTGTCTAGTGTGTACTAAGAAAGAATTCCTATGATAGTCAGGTGGGGCTAGAAAAACAGGTGGCAGTAGGAAAGCAATGTAACAGGTTCCCTCCCAATCGAGGGGCAGACGGACATATGCAGTTTGACCACAAATAAAATAAGAATGACGTGAAGCTTTGAAAATAGATTTCCCACTGTCACTATACTGGATAACAGTAGTACATTCACTATGACCTATATATACAGAACCATAACTACGGACACATAATTCGCCTTTGACTGGTAGTACTGAAATAGCGGGTGAGTCTGGAGTAGTATCAGACTGAACATTCAGAACCATGAAATTCGACGAATAATTTCCTAAATTATATACTTCATTTTCTAAATCTAAACCTGTTCTGTGGGGGAAACCTTGCTTGTCTGGGAAACATGTACTGTTAAGAAAAGACATATCTGTTGAGGATGACGTTAACGTGGACCATGCTCCACACGAACCATTGTGTGAGAATGGATAAGGAAAGAGTGGCAGAACTCCCTTCGGTGTCTGGAAAGGGGGGAGTCGACCACACACCCAACAATTAGTGGCATTGCTGGTCTGGTGTGAATAATGTAACATACGGATAAATGTGTTATTACGCATAGCGAGGCGGTATGCATATTCGTGAGGAGGCAGATCACTAAACGTGTGCTCTACTGTAGCATGAGCAGACATATTTACATGAGGAACTGAAAAACACAGATAGAAAGCATAGCTGGTGCAGGAAATCATTATGCTGATGAATAATACGAAACTCAGAAAAACGATACATTTGATTGAGCTTTGACTGACTCTCTCACTATGGGGGTCTATTTTATACATGTCAGAAACAGTCTAACCGTTTCACCTAGGGGAGGACTTATACAATCAAACTGGCTGACTTATTAGACCTGAGCTTTAACTTATACTCTTGTTGCGGAGTTTTCTCTAACAAGGGAGGGGTTGTAATAATGTCTTGTGCGGGACAGTCCTTTAAAACAATGTTCTGGCAATCCTTCGAATCCTGGGAAATGTTCTTGGAAATGTTTTTGAAGACTGGTTTCGATCCTTTGAAAAGTTTTACATGAGAAAGGTGGACCCACCCCTTCCTGCCTTCCAACTTGACGGCAGTTCGGGTGGTCAAGAGGACCTGACGTGGCTCCTTCCAACGTGGTTCCAGCGGACTTGATCTGTCAAAATTTCTGATCATCACAAGGGAGCCTGGAACGATCTCGTGCGGTGCCACCTCGGTATTGTCTGGAAATGCGGCGGCAACCTGTGAACGACATGAGTTGAGGGCAGACATCAAGGAAGCTAGGTAATCTGTCAGCATATTACATGAAACATCGGTAATACTTCGGGGTCTAGGAGTACCCCACATGTTAGGGGGGCGGCCGAATACGACCTCATACGGGGACAGACCTGATCTGGAATGTGCGACCATGCGCATATAAAATAAAGCGACTGGCAGAGCTACTAGCCAGTCCACACCCTTGTCTTTACATATTTTAGCAATTCGAATTTTCAGAGTCTGATTATGTCTTTCGACTAGTCCAGCGGCTTCTGGATGGCGTACACAATGGAACTTCCACTGGTACCCTAACAAAAGGGAAACGTGCTTCATTAACTCTGAGGAGAATGGCTGACCGTTATCAGAATATACGACTCTAGGGAGTCCGTATCTAGGGAAGAATTCACGAACCAACTGCTTGGCAGTGGTCGCGGCTGTGTAATCTGGGACTGGATATGCTTCTGTCCATCTGGACAAGGCGCATACAACTACAAGGACATACTTGAAACCTCGACATCGCTCCATCTGAATATAATCCATCTGGAGGACCTCAAAAGGGTGGTCAGGGGGCTGGAAACCACCTTGTTCCACCGGGACACTTTTACCTGGATTAAACTGACAACATATCATACAGGTACGGACTTTCTGCTTGGCTGCAGCTCGTAAATGCTTGTTGAACCAAATGTTCTGGATACTGTCTAACATAGCTTTTTCTCCTAAATGTGCTGGACTATGTGCAGTATTGATAATGACTTGAACCATAGAATCGGGGAGAAACCATGTGGCTCTACCCTTCGTTAACCATCCTTGATCTGTCTGGACCCCTCCTTGTACAGACCATTTCTTGATTTCATCAGGAGTAGCATGTGACTGGATATCTATGACATCTTGAGTAGGGTCCTTAACTGTCATGCATGTAATCGGATCTGGAGTATGTGTCTGTGTCTGATTAACTGGAATGTCTGGAGTCTGTGCTGTAAGCTTGGCTGTGCGGTCTGCTAGATCATTACCTTGGGAAATAATGTCAGTGACTTTCGTATGTGCTTTGCACTTCATGATAGCAATAGATGTCGGTAAATGTATGGCATCTAACAGGGCTTGAATAAGGAGACCATGCTGAATCTTGGTTCCATGAGAAGTCATAAAACCTCTCTCCTGCCAGAGCACTCCGAAGTCGTGTACAACTCCGAATGCGTAACGTGAATCTGTGTAAACATTAACCTTCAGGTTCTTGGCATGTATACAGGCTTGTGTCAGAGCGACTAGCTCTGCTGCTTGAGCGGACAGGGTATCAATACGGTGTGTTTCAATAACTTCAGTGTCAGTAGTCACTGCATACGCGGCGACTAGTTCTCCTGTACTAGTTCTCATACATGAACCATCCACATAAAGTGTCAGGTCGGGATCTGGTAACGGAATGTCTGTCAGGTCTTGTCTTGGCTTTGTCGTAATGTTAACTACTTCCACACAGTCATGTGGGTCTGGATTTGAATTAACTGATGGTAACAGTGTAGCAGGATTCAGAACGTTGCAGCGTCTAATTTCTATGTGTGGCTGGAACAGTGTCAATTCATAACCTGTTAAACGTGCAATTGTCAAGTGCTGAGTTTGTGTTCGGTTTAAAAGAACTTCTACTGAATGTGGGACTTGTACTGTCAAGGAATGTCCTAAAACTATGGAATCACTTTGTCTGATAGCTAGTGCTGTGGCTGCAACTGACTTGAGGCACGCAGGCAACGCCTGGGCGACTGGATCTAATGTGCTCGAAAAATAAGCACAGGGCTTGTATTGACCTGCTTGATCTTGTGTGAGGACAGATAATGCTGTACCTTCGCGTTCAGTAACGAAAAGTGTAAAAGGCTTACTGTAGTTCGGTGTAGCTAGAACTGGAGCTTGACATAGGGCTTTCTTTAACTCGTTGAAACTAAGTGTATGGTCAGATGTCCAAGGGAGGACAGTCGATACGGCTGCCTCCTGTGTCGTTAACTGTATCAGTGGCTTGGCTAGAAATGCATACTGGGGAATCCATTGTCTACAATAAGAAGTAAGGCCGATAAAGGCACGTACCTCCTTCTGGGTTCTTGGCTGGGGAAGACTCGCTATTAACTGGATACGGTCGGGTGTCAACTGCCTACCCCTCTTGGACAGCAAGTGTCCTAAGTATACCACTTGCTGGACACAGAATTGAAGCTTCGAAGGTGACACCTTGTGCCCCATCTCGGCTAGAAAATACAGAACTGTAAGTGATGCTCGCTCGCAAGCACGTTCAGAACGGGCTGTGATCAGTAGATCATCGACATACTGGAGCAGGGCAGTGTCAGTTGGCATGTGAATGTTGTCTAGTTGTCTCTTGAGTGCTTGACTGTAAATACTAGGGCTTTCTGTGAAACCTTGAGGAGCGCGTGTAAACATATAGCTCCTTCCATTTAAACAAAATCCGAAAAGAAACTGGCTGTCTGGATGAATTGGAACACTAAAAAATGCATTCTTGAGGTCAATAACAGTGAAAAACATGGCTTCGGAATCAATGGCTGTTAACAGGGAAGAAATGTCTGGAACAACTGGGTACTGAGGAATAATACATTTGTTAAGCTCTCGTAAATCAATCACTAATCGATATACTGGGGGTGCATTTGGATCAGTACGTTTCATGACTGGAATGATCGGAGAATTACACACGTTGGAGTCAGTTTCTACAACTACTCCTTGAGCCATGAGCTCGTCAATAATTTTGGATAAGGCTGCTACAGCCTCAGGTGGCAATCTGTACTGCCTGATTCGGGGTAACACTACACCTGGTTTGAGAGTCACACGATGGGGTGTGATTTGCATGTAACCTACATCAGTTGGACCTTGCGCCCATAAATGCTGCGGAACATTAGACAATCTTGAATCAAAATCTCGTAATACATAGTGACCCTTAAAGTCACGTAGGAACAGACGTATTCCCTCTGGGGAACAGCAAATAACTGCACCTAATTCTTTCAGTGTCTTAATACCTAATAGATTTTCTGGACATGACTTAGTAAGTAACAGATCAGTAGTACGGGACAATGGACCTACTTCTAGAGTAACTGGCTTAGATATTTCATTAACTATGGGTTTTCCTGAAAATCCAAGGGAAACATTTCTTGAGCCTGAGAGCGGAGCCCCTGGAACTTCGGCGTGACTAATTGTGGTCCTACTTGCCCCTGTATCGATCAAAAACTTTCTGTCCTTCCCTAATACTTGACTATGAACATAGGGACCTTCTTGGTCTACAGGTATCTCGATGAGAGGCAAGCCTACCTCCCTCTCTAGGCTGTTTCATGAATATGACTGGTACTCTGGATACTCGGACTGTGCATACTGGTACATCTGCGATGTGACATGCTGTGTTGCAGCAATAGGCTGCGGTACTGTAACTGTCTGTGGTGCATTCTGTAGCTGAGGAATCTGTGAAACTTGTTCTTGTCTCGGCGGACGTGGTCTTTCTTTAGTCTTACCAGTAGCTATGTTGTGTTTCAGAACTGCACACTCGTTTATAAAATGACCTGGCTGTTTACAATAATTGCAGTTCCCTTTAACGGGAGCCGCAGGGTGACTGGCTTGATTCGGACCTCTCTTCTGACTGTCTTGAGGAATAGACTGTGCAACTAGCACTTTCATTTTCGTGTCTTTCATACGTTTTCTTTCGTGTTCTTGCTCTTCTCTAATTCTATTCTGGTGATACTGAAGCATCTGGAGCATCTGGGACGGAGTATTTGCTTGCCAGGTGCTTTCGACTTTCAAAACTCGGTTTTTAATTTGTGGACTTGAATTCTCGACTAATTTGGTAACGAAAAGATGAGGGTATGACTCACTACTTGTCTTGAGACCACTGTTAATACTGAAACATTTCTCAAATCTAGAATAAAAATCACTAATATCCTCATCTTGTTTCTGTTTACAGGCTGAGATTGCATCCCAGTCTTCTTTCCTAGTTGTCAATAATCTGGGTAAAACTTGAATCAATAATTCTGGTAATTCTTTACATTTATCTCCAAGACCGGTACCTGGTACTCGTGCCTTGTCTTCAGCTTCTAGAGCTGCCCAATCGATCTTTTTCTCTCCCACCTCCCATTCTTTTTCCTTTAACTTTTCATACACCCCTGCGGGTAGCAGGACCTTTAACATTTTAATGATATCTGGGTAAGTGTATTCTCCCATACGGAGCATGTCTTTTAATTCTCTATGGAACCCTGCTGGATCTTTGTCGTGACAGGGGATTAATTTCTTCATTTCAAGAAGTTCCATCTTTGATATCGGAGTGTATACAAACACTCGTTGCATTACGCCACCCGCCCCTTGGACTGGGTGGACTTCTCGTAGCGGATTCTGTCTGTCTATGTAGAATGGTTTACTTTCTGGGGGTGAGACATGAACAAAATGCGGGTTCAGGAACGTTCTATACTTGTGGCGCTGTTCTAGAATGACACTAATTAAATCGGTACCTAGACCTCTCCATCTGTACTGGAGTAACTCGTTCAGGATATCATATAACGGGCCTGGATCAGAATGTTGACCCTCATACAGGGTAATGAGGTGCTGGATCATATACATACCCACCAGTCGTTGCTCGGCTGGGGGCAGTTTCAGAAACATTTGTGCCACTATTTCGTCTGGAAAAGTGGTAGAATCAGTAATCCATCGGACTGCTGATCGGGCTAGTTCTTGTTCGTGCATGGTACTTAATTCGCTATATCCGACTCGTGATTTCAGAATGTGATCGGTAGCTTGAAATACTTGTTCTAAAGAGCTTTGTTCTGGTGCTGGATGATGAAAAATAGACTTAGGTTCTGGACGTAAATGGCGATCTGGAAATCTGGATTTTCCTACATACGCTATTCTGGCGGGATTCTCGTCTTCCTCTTCAGGATCAGAGATACTTTCTTTCTCGCTTACTTGTGCTGCTTTACGCTGTTCGTGTAACCTTATTATTTCTTTACGAATTTTCTTGTACATACTTTCCATGGCACTAATGGTCTTGTGCTTACCCTCGGCTATATTATCACTCCACCTTGTTAAGATTCTCATTTCGGCGGGATCTTTAGACGGATAATCTTGTTCTCTTATTAGACAATTGATCAGGAACTTTAATACCATGAGCTGAATCTCGGCTTTCCTTTGAGACATAATCTCGCCAATACTTTCTGGATCATCCCCTGTACGGATGAAACGATATATTCTGTCTAGATCTTCTTTCATATTTGGTAAGGTGACTAGATACTCGGTCACCCTTCTTACGCGTACGGAATATAAAACCATATTATACTCGCCTGGGACTGTGTCATAGACACATTCGGCAAGGGCTTGTCTGATTTCTGTAACAGACTTATTACTTTTAGGAGTACGTTGTGATGCTTGAGCATGTAATTCGAGTGCTGATAGACGCTTGTGTGGCGGTGGGGTTTGAGGAGGACCTCCTCCTGCGGCCCCTAGACTGGAATCGTCGACTGACATTCTTCGTGCTTGCAGGGTCGGTAATTGTAACGTGGGCTGAACTTGTATGACAGGCTGACCCGGGGGTACCGTAACAGGTACTCCGGTGTCTGGAGGAACGGGAAATGCCTGATTTACAGGGACAGGTGGAGCGCGAACTGGATTTGCATATTCTGGAACTGTGTCGTCCAAATAGGACGAAATAAAAATATCAGCTGCGGTCGGTTGGTGACGTAGCTTGGTCGGAACTAATGGTGGCGGGAAATTACTGGGTGCCTCTGGGGTCGCTTTTGGCAAGCCTTCGGCAAGGAGAGGATACATACCCTTAATAAGGGCATGCCTCTGTCTGTCTGACTGTTCGACTTTGACTTGTTCACCTATCTCGATTAATTCTCTTTCTTGGGCTCGTTCTTGGGATTCTCTACTTAACTCTGACTTTCTGACTTCCTTTTCCGTTCTTCTATGCGCTTCCTTACGCCATAACTCGATGGCATCTTTCTGTGACTGTCTGGCTTTCTTTTTCCATAATGCTTCTTCTACTCGCATGATACATTCGGCATCCCATGTACCCGATACGGGCCATCTATACTTTTCTTCTAACTGTTTGGTATACTCTACCCATAAATCTAGATACAATATGGCGCTTATGCCATGTTTCTGATACATAAAGTGACCTGGACTGTCCCTAGGCGGAACAGGAACTGCTGCTTCCAGCAGACCCTTTCTAGTTTTTAACTGACGTAACTTGGAAAAGAGCGGCATTCTAAACTTGAATCGGAACACAATACAATACACGAAAAACAATAACAATTGGGAAAACAATTCAGGCATACCACGACATTGGAAATACATTAAACAATATCATAACATAACAGTTCGAACAGAATACTACCTGAAAATACTGAAAACAGAAACAGAACAGAATTCTCGAGAACGGAACAGACTAGAGTTACTGGATGCACTGCTGTAACAGTACGGAACATACCGGTCCCATAAAGGAACGCATCAAGACCCGTATCCACCTAGGTGAACACTTCGTTTGTGGGCTTGGGTACCACCAACCCACGGACCAGGAGTCAATTTAGACTGACCCTGTCTAGACACTACCCCAGCAATGGTACTCACCGGGCAGCACGGAACGGAAGGCCTCGAACGGGACTGGACTACGACGGACTTCGGACTTCAGTTACGGGTGGGCCTCCGGATACCTCGGACCTTGGACTCTCGGCTTGGGCTCTGGTCGGGACTCGCCGCGTTCCTCCACCGTCTCGTTCGGATGCTGGACCGCCTCCTCCGTCTCCTCCGTGGGCCTGAGGGATACTTGAAGCAGAAATATCTGCACTTGGCCAGTATGGTTCCGTCACGACTGCAGAGGGTCAGGGGGTCGGCGTGGCTTCACCGACGCGTGGGGAAAGGGCAAGTCCCTATTCGGGCGCCATTATGTGGTAAATAAATAAATAATACCCTATTTTTGACTAGACTTATAGCATAACAGATAGCTCAATAAATAAGAGTCAAGATTCGAGGTAGTAGGAGTTTCTGCAGGTTTATTACAGCATAAGGACAGGATCAGGACAACCTGCATAGGAACAGAATGACAGGGCCCAGCAGGACAACTGGGGCCCAGCAGGGGAAAAGAGGCCCAGCAGCTGCTGGGGCTAGGTCTGGGATGAGCGCGCTAACATTTAATAACAAAACATTGACTTATATACATAGCGCAAACACATAGCATTACATTGCAGTAGGCGTAACAGTAGGTGGAGTAGAAGGCGTGACGCGTAGCAGTCGCGAGAGATAAGAGAAATAAGAGGTGTAACTAGGAGTTTACTTGGACATGTGATGCAAAACGTAACAGAATATGTCATGAATGGGCGGAAACTTTGGAGGGGGCTACCTAAGGAGCCGGGACCTCTAACCTAATGGTGCGCGAAAACTGGCAATGACGTGTTACTAGGAGAAGCTGGGGGCTACGAACTCTGTGCTAAGAGCAGAGACTAGAGTCTGGAGGGTCGGAGCGACATGTACCTAAACCCTATCTGGTATCTAATGTTTAGGGAACATGTTGATATAAACTAGAAGTCATGAGGGGAGAGGCTAACCTGACTCTAAGACTGGACCATGCATTATTCTACATGTAGTGCGTGATGAAGAATACTAAATGACCATTAAATACAGTATTTCTCTAACATGGAGACGAGAAGGCTAGACAAATGACGGAAACTATTGATGCAGTTCAGTAGCTTAGGAATGCAGAGGAGGAGGACTGAACTGATAACTGGAACTATAACATACTTTTGGCAGACTCAGAGGCAGAGCCGGGCTGCACCGGGCACTGCGAGGCAGGAAGTAAGTGAAGGGTCGAGGATACAGGTGGGGGCTGTATCGCTCCTCAGCGAGGCTTTCAGGAGACAGGAGCTGAATCTGTGGTCCGGGCCCTTTTTGAGGCCTGGAAACGGGGACTTTATAATTGAATAACGTGCACACTGAGAAACGTGGCAACATTACTTACATAGGCCTGATATTCGTAGTATTCACGAGGACTGGAAAATAGCATACTAGAGGTGGACACAACTGGAATTGCGTCATTAATCAGGCATGGGGAATAACATATGCATATTGGTCATGCACACATAACATATGATGGATGAAGCGTAGGGACACAGAACATGGCAAAATTTACTTTTCCACAATACACTGAGTCACTCACCCATTCATCCACTGATACACCCACTCACTCGCCCAGGCAATAACCCACAGGCTCACTTACCAATATAGCTTCTACCATATACTCACTTACCCATACAGATACTTCCATACCCACTCACTCACTAATACTGCTACTAACATGTGAATTCATGCACACATATAATCACTCATATACCCTCTCAGTCATCTATACAATCACTAACACACCCAGTCACTCACCCATGTAACCACTGACACACCCGATTACTCACCCATACAGTTACAGACATATCTAATAACTCACCTGACAGACACTCATACACTCACTCAGTCACCTATACAACTTCAAACAGTCAGTGACATACCAGCTCACTCACCCTATATTCATTCACACACCCACTATTATACCCAAACATCCATTGATATACCCTCTTACTCACCCATAGAGTTAATAACATACCCACTCACTTACCCATGCACACACCCATACAGCCACGGACACATCCACTCAAACACCCATACAGCTAGTAACACATACACTCACTCAACCATACAGCCACTCATGCACCCACTCACACACTCATATAGTCACTGACACACCCACTTACTCACCATTACAACTACTAACACACTGCACTCAGTCATCCATAAAGCCACTCATTAAACTGCTTACACACCCATTGAGCCACTCACACACCCGGTTAACCATACAGTCACTGGTACCCTTGGCGTGGGTCTCCCTTCCATTTTTGCTGTTGCCTCATGTGTTTTTGCTGGTGTTAGATGCTTTGGGCACTGTGCCACTGCTGTCCAGTGCCACAGTGCAAGTGCTCCCTATTGTAAATGAATGTATTAATTGGTGATTCCATGATTGACTGTTTGGTTTACTTGTCAGACCCTAGTACAGTGCACCAGGGGTGCCCAGGGCTTGTAATCCAAATGCTGCTAGTGGGCCTGCAGCACTGGTTGTGCCACCCACAGAAGCAGCCTTGTAAAATGTGTCTAAGGTCTGCCATTGCAGAGCCTGGGTGCAGTCTAGTACTCTCATGCTGTCCTGGCAAGTGCACCCACTTGCCGGTCCCTAAACCTTCCCTTTTCTTCATATTAGTCACCCCTATGGTAGGCCCAAGGGCAGGGTGCATTGTAAGTATGAGGTAGGACATGCCCAGGTTTGTGTGGCCTGTCCTAATAGTGAATTACAATCATATCGTGTTTCACTATTGCAAGGCTACCTGTTCTCCGTAGGCCAGAATGGGCTGTTAAAATTGTTACATTTTATAATCCTTACTGACTCAGAGAACATGGTAGGAGTTTGAGTTTAGTATGCCTGAACTCAGAATAATAAACACATCTTTTAGTAAAGTTGGTTTTAATATTCTGTGTTTGAAAATACCACCTTAAGAAAGTAGGTATTTTCTTGCCTAACCTTTCAAGCCTTCCTCTGCTAGGTTGGGTATTCCTTTGTCTGGAGATTGGGAGTGACAGGGCTGAGGGATTCCAGGAGACAGGCTGGGGCAGCCCAGTGGTGAATAGAGAGATCTGCATCTAGATGGAAGGGAGGAGTTGAACCTGGGACCTGAATAGGGCTGGGCCTTCCCTCTACAATGCTGGCTCCACCTCATGTCGGGCGTCTGATGTTTCTGCCCTGCACTGTGAAAGGAAATAAGGAGTCTAGTAAACAGAGTGCTCCAGAACTGGTTTGGACTGGGCAAAGGCCCCTCTGCCCTCAGAGGACAAATGATTTTGGGGTATAAATATTGGGAAGAAAAACCATAGGTGGTGATGGACGGAGCGTTGACAATACAAACACTCACCCCCAGTCAACTGATCTGGGTTTAATCCATCACCGTTCTTTAGCTCACTCCGCCACCCCAGTTCAGACATGGCCATATGCAAATCAGTCTGACCCTGTGCCTCATGGGAACAGTCCAGTCCGAACTGCCAAGCCATGTCTTCCCTGGACCGGAATCAAGCTTCCCATGACCGGTTTCTGGCATTATAGCCGTCTTCAGCCGGGCTTGCTTGACTCCAGTTTGTATAAATATTGGGACCCTGACCCGAGGAAATTAGATCACTTTTGGACTACAAGAAGAAACGTCTGCTGAGTAGAGGAACCTGAAGAAAATGAGGAGAGACTATCCCTAAGCTGAAGTGCTGCTTCGGGGATTGGCCTGCAGTAGTTGCCTGACTACCAAAGAAAGGAGAAAGAACTTTGTGTGCTATACTTTCAACTTGTGGAGGATCTCCAAGGGTTTGGAACAGAGCTTGCCTCCTGCTGAAGTCTCAGGGACAACAGGCTTCCCCCACCAGCTCCCCAAAGTCTTCCTGAAGTGCCTGCTACTGTGCTGAACTTTGTGGGGGATTTGCGTGTTGCAAGGAGCTGGTAGCGCGACTCAAGATCGAGAAGCGTTTCGCAGAACTGCTGCTTCACAACACAAAGAGCCCTGCATCAGCGGAGAAGAGAATCGATGTCGCAGCAGACTCTGACGCATCACCGGGAAGCATGTCGCAGAAGAGAAGGATCGATGTCGCATCAGACGCCGCCACATCTCTGAGAAGCGTGTCGCAGGGCCTGTCGTGGCTCATCGCCAGAAAGACGATCGACGCCGCCGCAGATGCCACCGTATCACTGGGAGAAGTGTCACAGGGCATGTCGCGACTTGCATCATTGTGGAAGCAACTCGCATTGCCAGTAGAGAGGATCGACGTCGCCGCAGGTGCCGTCGCATAGCTGGGAACCTTGTCGCAGGGCCGGTCGTGGCTCGCATCTTGTAAAGTGTCTTGCATCACCGGAGAAGAGGATCGACGTCGCAGCAGACGCTGTCGCATCACCGAGAAGCGTGTGGCATCAAGGAGAGAGCGTTGTCTTTATTTCTTTGCACCAGAACTTTGGCGCATTTCGATCGCTGCAACATTACTTGTTGTGGAAGCGCAACGCATCGTAAGGTACATTGATGTAAAGTGTCGCATCTTAAGAACTAAACTTAACTAAGCTAAAACTACCATCTTAAAAGTACAGTATTGTGGATTTTTGTCGTTTATTGGTCTTGGTCTTGTGGTAACTCTATCTAAAGTATACTTATTTTTTATATAAAACCTGTGTGGTGTCCATTTGTAGTGTTGTCACTGGGTTACTGTACGTGGTCACAAATGCTTTACACACTGCCTCTGAGATAAGCCTGTCTACTCGTGCCAAGCTACCAAGGAGGTGAGCAGGGGATATTTTATGAGTGTATCCCCTTTACCCTGACTAGAGACAAAGGTCCCTATATGTCACAAGTACCTACCTGTGCCAACTAGAGACCCCCAGATCTAACAGTCACTGACAAACCCACTCCCTCACCATACAGCTAATAAGACACCCGCGTACTCACCTATACATCCACTCATTCGCCCACTCACTTACCCATACAGCCACTGCCAAACCCACTCACTCAAATACTTACACATCAAGTTATTCACTCATGCATCTACTCACTCACTAGCACAGAAACTCACTCATTCATACTCTTTGTTAATCATACACACCCATGCAGTATATCTTTTTTTTTTAATCAAGAAATGTGGTTCTACTGATAACTTTTAGTGTGAATTTTCAGAACTTTTTTTGTATTTTAACATTATTATTTTGGGTTTTTTTTTTAGAACTAAAATGGCAACTGGAAAATTCATTATATAGAAAAACCTAAAACTAGCTATATTAGCGTGTTTCAACAAAAATAAAATAACACCTGTGGTGCTTTGCTAACTCCAGAACTGAGCGGTACAAAAGGGCGTGGTGATGGACGGAGCATCTGAACCAATCAAACACTCACACCCAGTTAACAGTGACAGGGTATGCTCAGACGTGAGTCCCTTGCTCACTTTGCCACTGGATTCAAGCAAGCCGGGCTGAAGATGGCTGTAATGCCAGAAACCGGTCCTCGGAAGCTTGTTTCCGGTCCAGGGAAGGCATGGCTTGGCAGTTCGGGCTGGACTGATCCCATGAGGCACAGGGTCAAACTGATTTGCATATGGCCATGTCTGAACTGGGGTGGCAGAGTGGGCTAAAGAACAGTGATGGATTAAACCCAGATCTTTTGACTGGGTGTGAGTGTTTGATTAGTTCAGATGCTCCGTCCATCACCACCCCCTTTTGTACAACTCCAGAACTGAAGCAACCAATTGTTCCACTACAGTCTAAAAAAACGTACCGATTTTTAGGAGCTCCAAGAAATTCTAAGGGAAACGTAGGTCAACCTCAGTAGGAATAGGGTCCCCTGGCGCAATTGGGTGGCACCTGATGTTGATGCATCTGCTGCACTGTGCTCCCTCTGGTCTCTGGTCAAGTGCTTGCTGTGCTAGGTGTTTAGATGGGTCAGTGTACTTGTTGTACCACAGGAGTATTTCTTGGACGTACCACTGGACAGGGTCCTCTTTCACAAAGAGCACTTCACATGCTTTGCCACCATTTTCTTTTCCCCTGAGGGGATGGTAAAAAATTCCCATGCGATAGACTAGCGGTTTGCAAAGAGTTACTCCTAGGATGAATTTTGCTCCTTAGGATGTTGCTCCTGTTCTTCACTGCCACCAGATGCCATTTTAGTTCTAAATCAAAAATCAAAAAAACTGCAAGATGAATTTCCGATATTGGAAAAGAACAGGTGCTGCAATAAAAACATCCAATCTGAGCACTGGAAATGTGAATAAAAGACGACTGGGTGGGGACTTCCTTTCTAGAATATTAAAAAGTGTCTTGTCCAATGAAATCCCTTTCTTCTGTAGTCAGACTATATTTGCGAACACGAACATAGCCGCGAATGCCAGCTTAATAGCAAAAACACTAAATTGACTAAGAGTGTTGAACCATAATATTACTTATGCAAATTTCACTTTACATGTCATATTAGTAAACTAATTACCTCAAAGAGTAATTGCAATATGTTTATATATGATTTTTACACTTTCTAAAAATCTCGCGAATTTCACCAATAACCGCAGTACCGGAATTTACGTACCTCAATTTCTTGCGAGAAATTTGCGAATAGTAAAAAATTAGGGGAAAAAAGTGCAGCCCACCAAACTCTAAATATATTGTATTGGATGTATGTTACGAGTTCTGACTTAATGTGTTCTGCTGTATGATACTTCTTGGTGTGTGCTGGTGGAGAGTGGAGTTCTGAGCACATGCACAATCAATATTACATAGTCATTTTCTTACACATACTCTCACATGGAGGAGCACTTCAGGAGTGAAGAGTTTCCAGAAGGAACCTGAAGCTGGTACTTCATGACACTTATAGGGTCTCCGATGCACCCTGCTGCATGTGTGCAAAGATGCCTGGCGAATCACATTATTCAAATTCTATTGTTATCTGAAGGAGACTGAAATGTGAAGTTCAATCACATTGTCTGAGGCAACTTGCTGGTCCAATGTCAGAATGGGCATCAACACGTAAAAAAGAGAGCCCTTAATTACGATGGAGAATGTGATCCACACTGCATTTGGTAGACTGAGAGTAAGTATGAGAAAAGCCAACAGTTACAGGGGCATTTTAGCTAGTAAATAGAGTTTTAAAAACCTTTGAAATTTACTGAAGAAAACAAAGGTCACTGGGGCGTTATAATTAGGAAATATAATTTTTTTAAAACCTTAGAAATTCACTATAAAAACAAAGGTTGCAGTTACATTATAGATAGGAAATAGAATTTAAAAACCTTAGAAATTACTTGAAAAGAACAAAGGTTACAGGGGTGTTATAGTTAAGCTCAGATTTCACTCATACAAACAAATTGAAATTCAGCAGGTATAGTTACCTGAGCTAACTATAACTTATACCCCCACAATGCACTTCTTATGACCTCACATAATACATTGCTCATGACATAGTCAGTGACATCACTCATGACCTTACTGATGACATTTCAAATGACATCACTGATTACATCACTTGTGACATGATACACAGAACCTCTCACACATCCACTCACACACCCACACAACCACTCATACTCCCACTCATACACCCAAACAACCACTCACACATCTACTCAATGAATCTCATTTATGAGCGAGGTTTACACATTGCCAGAGCATGACTTTTTTTTATGCTTCTGTCAGCCAGATCTGTGAGGTGACGCAAAGTCACTCTGCTTGGCTTTGCATGGCCTCATATATATGGAGTGAGACAAAGAGGCACATGTTACTGCTTTACCTTAATCTGCTTCAAGGAGGCATTACAAGGGCATTGTGGTGGGTTTTACCACGCAAAACACATGGATTTTGATACTGCCCTAGATGTATTTACTCACATAAACCTAGTGCAGCGTCAAAACCTTACGCCTCCCCAGAGCAGGCGTAAAGAGGAAAAATAGTTGTATTTCTCCTCAGTTTTTCCTCTTTCCATGTGTGCTGCATTCTACAGAACACATGGAAGGAGGAAAACCCCTCTTTGCTTTGTTTTTGTGCAGGTAGGTGCCCCATCCTCCACAAAACAATCATGCCTACAAGGGTGCCTATGATGGTGCGAGGCAGCAAATCGTGTACCAACGCAGGGCCAAAGGACAGGAACACACTGAATGTGCATTCCTCCCCTTTCACTTTGGGGTAGGGCAACGCTGCAAGAAGACTTGCAGCGCTGCCCTACTCCAATTCCTCATAAATGAGGTCCCTTTCGAGCTGCTGATCGCACTTGCCAAGTCCAGGTTCGGGCACAACTCAGCCGAAAACGAAATCAGAAGCCAATGCTTCAAAACGTGTTTTTCTTCTCATTCTTCTCTATTACCTTGCAAGTCTCCCTTCAAATGCCTTCCAAAGCAAAGCATTCTGAGAGACTACTTTGTACTTTTAGAGAGCAGACACGGCGCTCTCCCTCTCACCCTACCGAAACACTGAGGAAACTTAATGAGTCTGGGAGCGATTTTTTTTTTTTTAAAGGATCACAGCTTTTATCATGTACCACTATCACAGGATGCAGCTTAAAATTCTTCGTCTCCTGCTGGTGCTACGATCCCCTCCGGGGATGACAAGACAAGCAATGGGCCTGAGAGTGCTTGAATATCATTAGGGCCTCAGCAGCACCTGCTCACACGCCATCATTAGCAGTGACTGCCTTTGATCTCCCTTGTACTGACTCTTTTAAACACTGTTCCTTCTGCAAAAGAATGTTGCTCCGAGCGCGCTGAACTCTCTTTTGAGTAAACTTTCTTAAGTGTAGCTGGATGAGAAATGCCTCTGCCGAAGAAGCTTAGGGTAAAATTATCTACAGCGCTCTTTTCTCGCGGGCGCTTTAAAGAGTAATTGAGAGTTCACAGGACCAGTCACAATACAATACCCAGGGCACAAGGTAGGCGCTGACCCTGGAGGTGGGTGGGGGCGGGGGCAACCCTTCACGGGTCCCCGTTTAGCCAAAAACCAATGAATATCTCTGAAATATGGGAACCTCGGGGCCCTGTCATTACATTCTGCGGGTGTGGGGGGCCTGGTCATCGCTTGCATTACTTTACTACGCAATACCAACAATATCGTAATGTTTCAAGGACATGATAAGTACCTTTAGTTACTCCTGGAAAGAATCAGCCATTTTAGAAAGAGGCCCAAGTTGCTACGACATAAGAACATGTCCTACAAGAAGCCATTGAATAAGTAAATCACATATATTAAATTATATTCATGAGACTTCGATAGAAAATGCTGCAGGATTTTTTTTATTTTCGTAGGCACGGGGAGATTAAGCATACATGCCAACATTTCAGAAGAGCAAATAGGGAGATATAAAAAAAAAAATCGGGAGAATGGGGCCTTGAATCGGGTTACTCTGATGTGTTTGGCCATTGAAGTGTGCTGCTGCAGGATTGGACATTTGAAACACAAATGCACGTTTTTTTTTACCTTTCCGAAGCATGCAGTGCAATGGCAGGCAGAGAGAGGGTGATGCAAGTGTTGTGCACTGGCCTGGCAGGTTGCTGGCAGTGCATGCTCCCCCTCCCTCCCCGCCGCCCCCCTGTGTGACAGCCCGGGCTGAAACAGCTTCCTGTGCACACACACAGCCGCCCCCCCAGTACTTCACAGGTCTTTAAAAGACCATTCCCTTGTTAATGACGCTTTGTGATTTTTCACACCTTCTAGAACCCCTGCATGGTCACTCTGACTATTGCTGGAAGAATTGGCACTTTACACAACTTTACACAACACCAAGCGCTGTCAGCTGAAACTCAGAGGAATCGGGTTTTTGCTTGCAGGAATCGGGGGGCAGGAGACTAGCCCTGAAATCGGTAGTCTCACGCCTGAATCGGGAGTGTTGGCATGTCTGGATTAAGGCCCAGAGGCATCAAGCTTAAATCCGCTCGCAAAGGGGCAGATTCTCAGAATCTGCCCTTTTGCGACTGGTATTTTTGCATTTGGGATGCATCATCCCAAATGCAAAAATCGCAATTTAAGAAATCACAAAATTGCGATTTCTTAAATTGCTATTGCATTTAAGGAATCTCAAATTGAGATTACTTAAATGCAATGCATCAAAGTTAAAAAATTAGCGATCTGACATCCAAAGTGCCTCTCTTAACTGTGCCACCGCTGAACCATTCAGCAGCGGCTCATTTGCATTATGCACGGGATATGGGATGTCCGGGTGTTGGGATTTTCACCGTCCTGCTGTGTCTGAGAGTAGTCCCCATCCAGGCCTGCTCTGTCAATCACATTTCCACAGGCGCTGGCGCTGAGAAGTAACTAAGGAATAATCGAAGGGAGCCTTTTGTGTATTTGTCTGCGTATGTGTTCGTGTTTGCCTGATATTGTGTATGTTTGTCAGAGAAATTAGATCATAGAGGAAGAGAATTGGGACACTTAAAGGGTATTTGAAAAGAAATGTGTGGAATGCTCGTTTCTGTGGGTGTGTATGTGCACTCTACAAGATCTAAGGATTTCACTTAAGTCAAGCAAGTAGGAAGAGTATGACATTAGGAGACTGAAAACATTACAACAACAAGGAAACATTAACATTTCCGGCCACATGCATCATTGTAGGATTTTGCGATTCCTAAATTGCGAAAATTAAGGAATCGCAATTTAGGAATTGCAAAATCCTATGCATCAAAAAATCCTAAAAGTTTTTGGGATTTCTTAATTTTCGGTATTTGCGATTCCTTAATTGCGAATCGCAATTAAGGAATGGCATTACATTGATTCCTATGGGCCTAGAGGCCCATAGGAATCAATGCCATTTTGCATTTTTTTTTTGCGAATCGCAATTTGTTGATGCATTTCAAAGGTGCTGAGGGGGGTCCAAAGGACCCCCCCCTGCACCCTTGAAATGTTTTTTTAAGTGCAAGTTTCACACACACATGTCCAAAGGACATGTGTGTGTGTAACATGACACTTTCAAAAATGCTTATTTGAGCATTTTTGAAAGTTTTTGCAAATTAACACGAGGGTCAACCTCATGTTAATTTGCACCTCCTATTTCAGAATTCGCAATTTTGAAAACATTCATGCATTGCATTTAAGGAATCGCACAAATGCGATTCCTTAAATGCAATCGCATTTTTAGGAAATGCAAAAAATTGCATTTTAAGAAAAAAATGTTCATGCATCCCAAAAAGTGATTTTGGAATCGCAAACGGCCGGATTTTCCGATTCGCACCGTTTGCGACTCCAAAATCGTTTGATGCATGTGGGGGTTCGTGTTTACCCTTCATTTCATGTAATACATTAACACGTTTTGTTTAGATTAATACATTTCTCACGTGTTTTGGTATGTCCTGCAAGTGGTGTCAGAGACGCAACTAGTGCCACATTTTTGGGGGAAGTGGGGGAGGTAATACAAAATTTTGGGGGGGTTGTCTTCTTCCAGCAATAGGCAGAGTAGAGATCCAGGGGTTCTAAGAAGGGGTAAAAAACAACAAAGCCTCGTTAGCAAGTGAATAGTCTTTGAAAGACCTGTGAAGTACTCGGTGCGGTTGCGATTAGAAGGACGCCAGACCAGCCAGCCTACAACAGCTCAAAACTGTCTGTGTGTAGCTGTCTCAGCCCGGGCTGACACACACAGGGGGGTCTGAAGCCTTTTGAGCCCAGTGGTCGTAGCGAGTCTGAGTGGTGTAGAACACATTATTAATGATTTATGCCAGCATCTTGTTGGCTCTGAGCGCACTGATTATTAGCCTGAAACTAGTGATAATAGTACTGTATATGGCTTGACTGCACTCCTAGTTTACAAGCTCCTTCCATTATGATTTAGGGCTTGTTCCAAACAAGTCTTCACACCACTCTTTATTGGCATATGTACCTGTTAATCTCCACATATCTTAAGTTTGAGACTACTTTCAAGGGCAGTTCAAGGGTAAAATGAATACTCAATAGAAGTGTCTTTGTATCAGCATGTCTTGCTCCGCCTCTAACCCCGCCGACTTACCACACCCCTAACTCAATTTAATGAGTACCTGCACTTATAATTTCCCATTTAAAGCACTGGTCTGGACCCATCCCTCATTACAAAGATTTTCAAAGAATCATATTTCCCAGATTGTGAAAGAGGTTACATTTCAAAGAAAAGTTGGCTTTTGCATGGCAATGACTTTTATGCCGTTGCCTCTGACTTAAGATTTGTACTTTTCCATTTGAGTTCTTTATAAGGTCTTCAAGAACACAGTCTGCTGCACCAGCACTGGCGAATATTTACCAGACATAGCACATCATGTTTCGCCTCTTCACCTGCGGGCACCCTATACTCACTTGAAAGTCGTACATGTCTGGTGCAACGCCAAGCCCAATATATTCAAAGGGGCAAAGTTGGTATACATTCCCGTTAAAGGGCTTGAAAATGAATCTCACAAAAGCATCATGGTTAGATTGTTCTAATGACAAGCTAGTCAGAGCAAGAGACGTCTGCCTTAGAACTATAGACTCCTTCTATTGTACAGAACTAAAAAGAAACAAATATCGTTTTTATACTTTCCATATAGTCCTGAGTTTGATATCTATTACCAAATAAACATTGCACCATAACAGTGATTGATATAGTATGGGATCTGCACTAATATTACGCAATTGATTGTGCAGGGTACGTTCTCTCCAGAAACCCACACACATCTGTTGCTGCCAGACTGCATAATTCCATTGCAACATTACCGTAGAGTTCCAGGAATTGCCACAAAATATTAACTTATTGGATGCAATGTTTGCATCAATACATAAACCGGAATGTGCAGGAAAAAAACACATATTTTGTATGGGTGCAGAATGTCACCAAATAAGTGCATGGGCTTTGCTAACCAAATGCTGGTTTTTTTAAAGCTCTAGCACAGAGTTGCGCAAACACTGTCAGTGAAAGGGTTACTGAGAACTATTTCAGCTTCATTATCCATTTTACATATCAGTGTCGTACCTAGGTCCACCCCAGATGAAGCACCGTGTTCCCCCAAAATTTGTTTCAGATCCTAGGGTAACATATCTATTCAGGGAATGACATGCTTAATAACATACAGGGTTGCAAATCTGCTTCCCCAGGATTAGCATTGTTGCGGATTTGGTAGTATCCCTATGAGGAGGGAAATATTTTTATCTGGATTTTTTCCATGGAGCCAAGGGAGGATAAAGAACCTCTAGCTGCTAGGCATTTCTACCTACCTAGAAACTGATTTTATTTTGTTTATCTGGGCAGCACGCTATCATTGCATTTATTTCCAGCGAATTAATGGAACTGGCTTGGGTACATGCAAATATTAGGATAGTGGCATCCTGATACAATGCAAACTGCCTCCACCTTCTGTAAATTGTTACTTCCTCTGTCAACATTCCCTAGTCTTTCCTCCAGGTAGTCGACCCATTGCCCGGTTATGGGTGTATTTATGTAATGTGGGCCATATCTGTTTTGGCTATGTCAAAAGTCCCAAACATACAACCTGTGTTTCATACAGTAACCTCCCTGGAAGCAAGATCATGTGCTCTCTTTACGTTAATAGCCTTTCACTATTTCAATATGGATAAATGTGTGATTAAAGATCAAAGAGATGATGGACGGAGTGCTGAAATGTTTCAGACACTCACCCCCAATTAGAGATCTGGGTTGGACCCATCACTGTTCTGTAGCTCACTTGGCCACACCAGTTCAGACCCAGCTATATGCAAATCAATCTTGACCCTGTGTCTCATGGGGACAGTCCAGCCAGAACTGCCAAGCCAAGTCTCCCCTGGACCAGAAACATGCATCCTGGGACCGCTTTCGGGGAAACATCCCTCATCAGCAAGGCTAGTTTGAACTCAGTGGCAAAGTGAGCAAGGGACCCACGTCTGGGCATGCCCTTTCCACTTAGGGCAAACTTAGGGCAAACAAAGCAAACACAAAGAGATGATGGACGGAGTGCTGAAACTTTTCAGACACTCACACCCAGTCATAGATCGGCATGGAATCCATTATCGTTCTTTAGCTCACTTCGCCACCCCAGTTCAGACCAAGATATATCCAAATTAGTCTTAAGCCTGTGCCTCAACTGCCAAGCCAGGTCTTTCCTGGACTGGAAATAAGCATTCTGGGATTTAGGCCCGATCTCTGTACTAGGGTGAATGTATGACATTGTTCTGCATTCTGTCCATCAATTATTCTTTTTGCATTTGTAACCCGAGTGGGACGGGTATGCCCAGACGTGGGTCCTGTGTTCTCCATGCCACTGGAGTCAAGCTATCCTGGCTATTGAGGGGTGAAATCCTGAAACCAGTCCTGGGAAGTTTGTTTTCAGTCCACAGAGGACATGGCCTGGCAATTCGGGCTGGACTGTTCCCATTGGGCGCAGGGTGAAGACTGATTTGCATATGGCTGGGTTCAAACTGGAATGGCATAGGGAGCAAAAAAACAATGGACTAGGCCCAGATCTCTGTACTGGGGTGAATGTATGACATTGGTCTGCATTCTGTCCATCAATTGTTCTTTTTGTAACGATCAAGTATGGCATATCAGGTGCAGTGACGGCTCCTCCGTAATGGCTGAGGAGCATCGCCCCACTGCCTGGCTCAGAGTCAGCAAATGCAAAATAAAATGATGTTCTTGCATTGTTTTATTTTGCTTTTGCCAGCACTTAATCAGCACTGTTGGGAGAGTTGGCTGAGGCATGGGAGGGGGAGGAGTAGTACTACGTGCACTCCTCTCCTTAAGTGCTCATGTGTGTTCGGCCGGCTGCCTCAGGCTGATCAAAACACACATGCACTCTTAGGTTTTCTCCATTCCAGCTGCATTGAGCAGCCATGCTCGAGAAACCCCACAGAATGACTGGTCTGAGCAAGGTGTCTTTCCTGCCTGCTCAGACCAATCCCTGCGCTGCTCTGCAGCACAAGGAGTGAACAGGGGCTACTGGGACCAGGTAGGAAGAGGAGAGGCGGTGCAACTAGACGCACAACGCTGGAGACAGCCGGCGGCAAAAGCCATGTTTTTTTTCTTTCATATTGCATTTCTAATCCCCCCACGGTAGTCCACCTGCTCAACCACCCTTTGTTTATGGCGGCTGTCACTGATCAGGTGAATAGGTTGTTGCAGATGCTGCTCCTATTACAATTCATGAAGAAAATACGCCAGCTGCATATTTTGGGCAACTCTAACTACCAACATCATTTCTCTCTCTGATAATGGAAAACCGGAGCCAGTCAAAAACGCAGTAAGTACAGGGCACACATCTTCTGGAATATCCACTGTTTACATTTCTGCCTCATATGTTTCTCCCTCCATTGAATAGAAAAACCTAGAATTGATAGTAGGAATTTATGCAGATTCTAAGCGACTGTTAAGCATTCAACAAAACGGTTGAGAAGCAGATCTGAGGAGGGCTGTAAAATATATCCAGACAATTATGGATACATTTGTGTGTATTACTTATTATTGGGTTTCCCGGTCCCAAGAGGCCTTCAGCCATCACGCCCCACTTTAGGTGCCTTATCTTGTTACCCTGGGATTATTGGGAATACACCCAGTAGATTTAACTTGTCCTAAAAGGAAACTCTGAGGCATATTTAAAGCTTGCCAGATGGAGTTTTACCTGGCAGTGATGGACACAATAAAAGGACACTACAAAGTTCACCCTAAATAGGGCAGGCAATGTAATGCTCTTCCTCTGACGGATCCTACTCAAGCATTGACAAAGCCAATGGGTGCCTTTGCCAACAGAACGTGACGATCTGCCTGACTCTAAATGAGTCAGCAAGACTGAGAATTTGACTGACAGGGTACTTCTCCACATATGTGACAGAGGAGCCTATCCACCGAACTCTAAATCAGGTCCTATGACATTTTAGAGAAAAAGGAATACTGTCAGGTATCTTTTACTCTTTCCTAATTCTGAGTTAGGGGAGTGTTAGCAGTCAGACAAAGCCTGGCAGAGAATCTCGTGCTTACAGGTGGTATAAATAATCCCACACCTTCCCAAATTAAGTACATTAAATAAGTCCACACAACAATAGGTGGCCGTTAACAAGATGTACATTTGTATTATACAGTATTCGTCTGCAAATCCTATGAATTAGAATAATTGGCAATATTAAAAACAAATCAGCAAATATTAGTTATGTTTGAGAAAAGGTTAAATAAGCTTGATCTTATTTCTTCACTCATCGTTTCTCAATCAATGAAGAATGTTACCTAAGTTATAACAAGATATTTTGCAGTTTGGTAGCATTAGTTTAAAATTTTATGCCAAGTCATGTAAAAGCTGCTGCACAACTCATTGCGTCTTTTAGGCCTGAAATTGGAACACAGTGTTTCAGCATCCCTCTGGCAAATTGTTTATATCACAACCCTTTGCTCCACTGCTACCTTTTATTCCTTTCTTAGACATGGTGCTCTGTGTAGTGAGGAGAGGTCAGCTCATGTCTGGATCCTCTTTTGTTACACAGGATAGGGAATAATGATTCTTTTCCAAACTGTAATAGTAACTTTTCTTTCTTATACACCTCTCCTTGTAGCCACTTTCAGCTGCCATGCTGGTGAAAAGTAGGACAAGAACAAGGGAAACCTACTCACACCGAACCAGGGTAATACACTTATAAAAAAACAAAGGCTCCTGTGGACACTTAATGAAGTGATCTCAATGTATATGGGCACAATGGCAATATATTGGGTTATAGTGAAATTGGAGAGAGAAGGAAGGGAATACACCTCTGATTTGTTTTTTTAATCAAAAATATTGATATAATCCTTGAAATTAAATACTGTTACAAAGTAATACATTTGAAGATATAGTTCTGAGTGAAAGGTGTCCCAGTGAAAAATGGAACCCAGGAAATTAGTGGCATATATGTGAAATATATACAAGGTTTCCAATGCTTTATATGAACACAAAGTAACATATATATGTACAGTGGACAGCGCTAGATACAATGATCAGTGCTGGTGAACAATGGTTTGTTTATGCAACTTGTTGACTGCGTTTCGACCCTGTGTGCAGTGTAGGGTCTCTTCAGGACCTAGGATCGTAGGGACACCTATGAGAAGATGAGGGATAATGTCAGTATGTGGCTCATTTTAAGCAACTGGTATTATATAGTGGAACTAAGGTTTCGTTTGTATAGTACCTGAAGGGTAATGGACCAGCTTGTGTGGAGGGTGTGGCACCATGTAAAGGATTTATGATCTTTTACACTTCAAATGACCAAAATAAAGTAATCATTACTTTATCATTTGCCTGCACCAGTAAAAAAACTGAAAAACAAATAACTCCTAAAATGAAATGAATTTAGCCTACCTTTTTTACTTTTTACAAAGTTTTATATAGCGTAAACTTGACCCAAAAGTATCAGGCATCAGAGCACTTTACATGAGCACAAGTTGCATTTTACAAAGACACATTCATCTTTTTTAGGCACGGGGAGATTAAGGGCCAGATGTATGAAGCCGTTTGCGAATCGCAAACTGTGTTTTGATATGTATGTGCAAAATCACAAAATAAGGAATTGCAAAAATTGCGATTCCTTATTTTGCTCAAGCATTTAAGGAATCGCAATTTTGCGATTCCTTAAATGCTACGCATCAAGCATTTTTTTTTTGCGAATCCACATTAAGAAATCGCAAATTACCACCAACTTGTAGTTAGTGGTAATTTGCGATTTCTTTTACCAATGCACTTTTTAGCATTTGTTAAGGTGCCATGTGGCACTCATACATGCCCTTAGGGCATGTATGTGCGCCATATGCGCACACATGTAAGTTTTAGGGGTGCAGCAGAAATTATTCTCAATTTGCGATTAGCAAATTGCGAATCGCAAATTGAGAATAACTTCACATTCCTTCCTATGGGCCTCCTGGCCCATAGAAATGAATGGGAAATTATTCCTTAATAGCGATTAGCAATTTGCTAATCGCAATTAAGGAATTTTAAGAAATCGCTAAAAAATAGCGAATTTCTACATACATCCCAATTTGCAATTCCCAAATAGCGATTCCTTATAAATCGCTATTTGGGAATCGCAAATGATGGGGATGATACATCTGCCGCTAAGTGATTTGCCCAGAATCACAGGATGTTGAGCGTCATTGCTGAGACTCGAACCCGCTTCCCCAGCTTCGAGGTCGAAGCTCTAGCTGTTAGTCCACATCCTCTACCTTCTTCTAAAATGTACTTAATCTGAAAAGCCTTATTTAAACTCTCTCAATTGAATTTGTATTGATAATTATTTTAACAAATATGTACTCATTTTATTATACATTTGGGTGTCATTACTTTGCTTAAAATTCAGTGTGTCTGGAGCCCAGTATGTGACAAAAAGTGAACATCGAATGCAATGCTCCAGCATCAATCAGGGCGAAACCGGTCTTGGGTTGCTTGTATTCTGTTTTAGAGAGGCCTGGGTGGGCAGTTTGGGCAGGGTTGTTCTCATTAGAGCAGGACCAAGACTGATTTACATGTGTCTGGTCTAATCTGAGGTGGCATGGTGGGCAAAAAAACTATAGGTTGGAATGCTACCCCAAGCAATTTCCAGTTTTCCAACAAATTGCAAGCATTCCTCCATCATCTGTTGTGTGTTTGATGTGATGCCCTAAGTGGCCAAGGATATTCCAAGACGTGGATCCCCTGCTCACTGCGCCACTGGAACCAAACTACATCCCACTGACGAGCCCCAGTCGGGGTAAAACCAGTTCTTGGGTTGTTTGTGTTCCTGTTTCGAAAGGACCTGACTTGATCATATGAACTGGACTGTTCATATTGATGCAGGACCAGGATTGATTTACATATGGCTGGGTCTAATCGGGGGTGCCATTGTGACAAAAGAACGATCTGTTGGAATGCTATCCCAAGCGTTTGTCAATGGTTGGACAAATTGCTGGCATTCCTCCTATCACCTCTTGTGTGTTTAATGTAACCCCCCATGTGGCCAAGGGTATGCCCAGCTGTGGGAACCCTACTCACTGTGCCACTGGCACCAAACTACACCCAACTGATGAGCCCAAATCAGGGCAAAACCGTTCTTGGTTTGCTTCTTTTGTGGTTCAGAGAAGACCTGGCTTGGCAGTTTCGGCTGGATTGTTCCTGTTGTAGCAGGCCAAAGACAGATTTGCATATGACCGAGTCTCATCTGAGGAGGCATGGTGGGAAAATTAATGATGTGTTGGAATGCTAGTCCGAGTAACTGCTAGTGTTAGACAAATTGCAAACATCCCTTCGTTTTTTGCATTTATTAGAAATGACAGTTTCTACTAGTACTAGACTAAGCTGATCACAGTGCCATAAATACTAGTCCTAAAAAGACAGAATATGTGTCATTGTTTTTACCCATTTAATAAATGACAAGTACCCATGATGTCTACCAAGAGACCTGTACCCATACCGTGATGCCATACAGTGCAGAACACCAACTCAGATAAGGTGTGTGCATTTGTTTTTCACAAAATTACCCTTTCTACAGCAAATACATTAAACTGAAGAATTTCTGAGTTCATGCATGAGTTTAGACAGCACATCTCGGAAACACAAGGAAGTAATTCCTGCTTTGTGATTCCATATTATGTTGGCTGCAGCCCTTGCAATAACTCACAGATCTTTTGAGTTAATATTTGCACTGTAGATAGGACAATTTCTAGAAGGACAAATGCACAGATCCCTTCACCTCTAAACTCTGCTCTGAGCAGTATTATGTCACAGATTAATAAGACATTTGTAGGTGCAGAGTGGTTTCTCAAAGAAATGTCTTTTACTCCTATAAGTCCATGAATAAATGACACGTAAGTCAGGAGTAAGACACAACTACTCACTTTGCTTTATGGACCAGGCTCTCGGGACAAGGATAAAGCAAATACAATTCTCGTGATTCACAAATGTGCCAAATTCTTGAACAAAACCGTACAGAGTTCTAGAAGTACATCTAGGAAGATGTGACTCCTGTATTTTTAGGAGAAATCCCGAGCATATTCATTTATGTACCTGGAGAAGGAGAAGCATGCATTCCTCCAGACATATGTTATTGAACTGGCAGCAGCAGCTCCTTCGCCTATCTTCGGAAACCTGATAGAATAGGAGGGCTCCGCGGTCACGCAGTCCAATAGAAGAGGAACAGTGGAGGCACCTGAGGAGATTCACAATGACTGCAAAGGCTCTCTCAATGCCCCGCTGATGAGTGAGCCGCTCCGCATAGAGCCTCTCAGTGCCATGCTGTGGTTAAGCTGTTGTGCACTGAGTTTCCCAATGGAGGTCGCCATCGTCGAAGGCTGAAATAATTTCACATATGTCTAATTTATGTCAAGAGCCATCTACAAAGTGCTACGTCGTCAGAGTGTTACTCAGCTGGACCCTTAAATGGATTTCGAAATGAGTGGCAAGTGAGCGTGGCCAAGAATGGTGGCATTTCCATGACGAGGAGCAGTTCCTGCCTAGCGAAGGCATGGCTCTGTGAGTGTGTGTGGCTGTCCGGCTTTGGCCCACATTTGGATAGGGTGACCAGCGTCCCCGTTTTGCCAGGACGGGCCCCCTTTTTAACCAGTTGTCCCAGCAAATTTCAAGAAATGTAGCTAATGTCCCTGTTTTTGGAGAGGGTCGACTGAAAACGGTGGGAGGTGTTTTTTATGTTTTACAAAGCTGGGAAAGTTAGCAGTTGTTTCAAGAAAGCTATTTAATTAACAGGCAAGCTACTGGGTTTAAAAATTATATTATATGTATGTTCTTACTGCCTGTTCTGTAATTCTCTGCTGAGGAGCGCTCTCATCACTTGAGTACAATTGTAGTCCTTCTTCTATTTTTGTGAAATGTCCCGGTTTTTGGCTTTAAAATTCTGGTCACCCTACATTTGGATGAAGATTTCATAACCACAAAATGCCTTTCTCTCCTGTTTTCATGCTAAACTCCGCAAAAAATAATATAACAACATGCAGGCACACCTGCATTGTTCTCATGCAATGCTCTCTGTTTACCGTGGATGCCTGCTCAGCACGACGACAAAGGGTTCTATGTCTGCCCTACAGGCCAACATCAAACAGACTCTCTGCAAATGAATGAGACTTTAAATGTTAATGGACTGTAACTGCCACTCTTTAGACTGACCCTACTATTTCAATCTAGGGTTCAAAGGATGATGTAAAGACATAAACCAGTTAATCTGAGTACAATTTAAGCGAAAATCTGACAAGTCCCATAACATATATTATGGAGAATCACCCTGCTAGTTGTATCTAATGTCCATCCTGTTACGTTTGAATATATATATATATATATATATATATATATATATATATATATATATATATATATATATATATATATATATATATATATATATATATATATATATATATATATATATATTATTTTTTTTTAAATGTCAGTCAATATATCCTGTTTGCTAAGAAACGCTTTTCTGCGTAAATTTAGCTGAGCAAATTCGTAGTCCTCATTTTGAAGCTAATAAAACATTTATTTGGGAGTGGCTTTGAATAAATGCTTTTTGATGGGGAGAGTTCTTAAAGAAATGAATTGCGCTTTGGTATTCTGGGTGACCGACTGAGTTGTGCCAATACATACTCAGTGTGTGTGGCCGTGCTTGACGCGGCCATCTTTAATTAACTCAAACCCAGATCGTTTGCTTAACCACGGAACAATAATCACCACATTTAATGGAAGGATGGCCATAAAGTCGACCCAAAGACAAATAGTGAGCAAGTGGGGGCAATTAGAAAGTGAGGAAACACGAGAATGACGAGAGTGCTCAAATATCCATCTAGTTTACTGGTTTCTAACGTACTGGGGAGGCCGGAGTGTTGATTTATGGATGCCAACATAAACAGAATTAAAGAAATCTAAATAGAGAAAAAGGGAAAGTGTGAACTGAGGACACTGAAAGTCGGTCAAAATATTTTCACTATGAATTACAGAGATAAAAAGAGAAAACCTATCTTAGTTTTCTCGAATATTTATAAAGTCACATCAACACTGAATTGCATGAATCCGTGTTATTTGTAATTTGATCGGAACATTGGACTGCGTTGGATATTTGATTTATATAGGTATGTTTTATGTTATGTTGTATGCCTTCATACAGTGCAGTCTGTATTTAGTATGGCATCAAAGCGCTGTTGGCTGTCTTGGGGTGTATCTCCATGTAATTTCTGGGATGTAATTACATACCAGCAGGGCTTTAAGTGGGATGAAAAAAACGGGACGGTCTCTCAAAGGGGCGTGGCCAATGTAATTAAGGGCGTGGCTTAGAAACACATAAGCTAAAATTCTGTGCTTAGCACAGTATAACGCCTGACTTGTTTTTTGCTGTTTCTGTCATTGCATCTAGATATATGATAGAAGAAGTAACATCATACCTACAAGAACTCAGGACTGTTGGCTTTGTCAATGGTTTAGTTGCATAAGACAAATAAACAGAAACTATGGCCTGTATATTGAAAAAGCTTCCACTTAAAGACCTGGTGACACCACAACAATGTTGCTGCTCCTGAGTTTCAAACAGAGAAGGGACATCCAGAGAGAAAATGACTCTCTTTAAAGGATTTCCTTTCCCCTACAACACTCACCAGGCATGACGTCATGCCGTAACCTTCACAAGTGAGCAGTGTGAGCATGTGCACATCAATGTGCCTGCTGTCACTGCAGTCCGGGAAAAAACGGATAGACTGTGCCATGGCACAAAACAGAGCCTGATAGAGACCCGTTTCGAGGCCTCCTTTAAACAAGCATTGGCATAGCCAATAGGTCTCGCCTTTGGGACCTTATAAGTGCTTAGCCATGCAACAGTTAATGTTGTTGCACCAAGGATATTGTGCTGCATAACTAAACACTTATAATGTCCCAAAGGTGAGACCAATTTGGCTATGCCAATGCTTGTTCTCAAAATGTGTGCACAAGTAGGCTTGTTTCTGTCAAGTGCCGAACAGTAGTGTAGCAAGGCAGCCATGGAAAATGACCCCTATGAGTGCTGTTGGAGTAGTAAATTACAGCAATTATCAGGATTCAATGGACCCTTTAGGTCTCTGGGCACCGGTGCCACTGCACCTGCTGCACCAATGGTAGCTACACCCCCGGTGCAGCAATGAATGAACTACAGTATTTCACTTTGAGACTTATATGGGATGTTCACAGTAAAATTGTCTTTCTATGCTTTCATGCAAGACAAAATGATTTGTTTCTGAATAAGGTTTTCAATAATAACTAATGAATGTTTATGATTTTTTAAGACACCTTTCGATTGTTTATAGTGAGGACACCTTTTGTATGAATGTTAATTAAAATGATACAGTGCTAAGTTATTCGTGTCATATAAGTTGGTTCACCGTTGCTGCAAAATGCCAATGGCAGGCCCGGACTGGCCTTTTGCGGGCACCGGGCAATCCCCCGGTCGGCCGCGAGGGTGGGGGCCGGTTTTGGGCCCTGGGGGCCGTTTTTGTTACAGGGCCGTTTTTGCAGCATAGCTGCAAAATCGGCCCTGTAACAAAATCGGCCGAATACCGGCCCTGGCAACGAGCGCGGTCGCACCCCCAGGGGCCCAGCCGAGCACTTTGCCAGGGCCGGTTTTGGTGCTCAGTCCGGCCCTGGCCAATGGTCTAATGAAATCTTAATCGACCATGACCTGGCTGCATTCATCTACTAGCGACGATTTTTCCTTGTATTGACACGTAAAAGAGGCGGCCAAGTTTTGCCTGTCTGATTCGCTCTCAAAATATCATCACAACCCCTGCACTACTTTTGCGGGGGAATGCTGCGTGCACACTGCCAGATATGGTCGGTATTTTTAACTCCATGATCAAGTGGAAGGGCCCCTTTCAAAACGTGCTTACAGCTTCAATGACGTTGCAACAGACCGTCAGTCAACAAACAAGCTGGGTACAAAGTGGCGTGCATGCTGGCAAGGTGCGGGAGATTGAGACGCGTTACTTAACGACGGCGGGCTGAGAAAGTGAAACTCACCGTGGAAAGAATGGCATTATATTGAGTTCAGCTTCCTTTTAAACGGATGCTTTTGACATCAAACCTAATTTCCGCACTCTTGGAAATGTATTATAGCAGGGTCTAGGAGTAGCATTTCTACTTATTGTGGGAACGATGATGCTGTAATAAATATTGGCTCCTGCTTAGGCATTGGATCGGATTCAAGGCTCCCTGCACTGCCTTCAAGATGCTACAGGACTGGGATGTATGACATTACAACGCATGGTTTTACCACGCATGCCTTTACATCGCAGTTTTTACAACGCATGCTGTTACAACGCATAGCGTTAAGTGGTGCTGGATAGTGAATAGTTTAATTTACTATTCCAACTCCAGTCCCCGTGGATAGTAGGGAAGGTGTTGGATAGTAAATTAAATCTATTCCCTATCCTAGAGCGCCCCCCCAGTGCTATGCGTTGTAATAACATGCGTTGTAATAGTTGCGTCGTAAAGACACTGCGTGGTAAAAGATGCGTTGTAAAGGATGTTCCCCACAGGACTGTGGCCCACGTCATCTCAGGCAGAGTTTCAAATGGTACATCTCGTAGTTCCTAAATGTAACCAAGTCGACTGGAGCAGCAGAAGCTTTATCACCTGCACTGCCATAGCCTGGAATCAACTTCCCTTTCACAGCCATTCCTCTTCTGACCAGTTTGCTTTTAGGAAAGCACTGGCTGAAAACATAGCTATTTAACCTCTTCGCCGCAGCAGACATTCCGCTGCGGTGCTGAAAAAAATTACGTGTGCGCGGTCCGGATGGACCCTGGACGTCCTCTGCACATGCCCACTGTGATGTCGGATGGCCGGGGGCCGTCCGACGCATCGAAGAGGTTAACAATTAGGCCCAGCATTCGCGATAACCCTCCTTCTGTCCAATGATTTATTGACCTAGCGCAAGGACACCCTTGGGTAACCGCTACGCTTTATAAATTCATTTAACATAACATGCATGAATACTAGCAGGGCAGATTTAACCTTCATCAGTCTGAGGTAGATAAAGTAAGTTATAGTGAGGGGTGTTAGTGTTACTCTTGTCAGGGCGGTCAAACAATTCAGTTTTTTCACACAGGCAATGCAATTGGTTATAAATATTAGTATACAGTAATGATATTAAAATATGTAATATTAACCATTGGTATCACATATAACAATGAAGCTGTCACTCCCTCAACATAGAAAACAACAAATAAACCAAATTAATATCTTCCTTGCCTTCCTTTCTCCTATTGTTCTACCTGAAAAAAATGCAACTAACTTATTTAGGAATATTCAAAATAAAGACTGTTTGTGTTGGGAAATTGTCTACTTTACCACACTACAAAGCACATTTTAAATTTATGCCTAAGGTTTTGCAGGTTCACATGCTGGAGTCCACTAACGCTTTTTCGCACTGAGCGCTTAGTGAGTGTCAGTAGATATTGCTAATAATACTTCTTAAGACTCTGTCCTGCTTAACTATATTGTACATTGTAGAAACGGAAATACTCAGCACCTTAACTGTGGACTTACGCCATTCGAGGAAATGTTGTTTATGCCGCTGAGAGAACCACACAACAAACAAACAAGCAGGGGCAGCAAAGCCAATAGGTCGACAGGCTGGTGCAATGGTTAATTCCTTTTTATTTTTTACTTCAAAAATGTGCCACAAAAGAAAACATGTGGCCACCTAATCGTGGCCGCCTCGTGCTTGTATTAAAATTTGTAAATTTAAAAAACGTACACTGATGTGGCCATTTTACTAGTGAAGTATTTATGCAATAGCATTTCAGTTGAGCCATGTATTTTATCATTTTTATTTGTGAATGAGAGAAGAATCCATCACCAGCTAACCAAGTCGGAGGCAGCAACCATGTCGCAAAGCAATTTAATAACTTTAAAAAGAAGACAGAAAATTACCATCAAATTGGGCACTTGGAGTGTAGGAATACATAAATAGCTTTTTTTTAAAGTTAATGTAAAATAAAATACTAAAATGAAAAGAGAGACTTGGAACTATGGGTATCACTGAAGAGATGAAACCTACTTTTAGCTGAATGTGAATAATATGCACAAGCTTTGTGAAGTCTCTTAAAGTGAAAGAACTCAATACATAAAGTAGGATGACCCATTGTCCCATGGTGCAAACTGATGCGGGTGAATCAAAATGTAAATAATATTTTAAGAGAGCAATAAGGAAACCTGACCAAAAGCCCCTCTATGCATGTATATTATTTTTGACTTGTTTTGAAAAGCAAGTTTGATGAGTACGTTTAAGCTGTCTCAAACGCCAGACCTAAAAGCAGACAGAACATAGGCTAATAATCCCCAGACATTAAGTAATCCAGAAATAAAATAATAACCTACTTAAAAAATATAAACCCTCTTCTGGGCAAGCTTTGGAGATTCTACTTTCAAACGCCAAAAGGTTTATAAAGAAATGAGGAGTAAAAAAGCGACACTATTAGGTATAAAACAATTATAATTTGTTAATTTCTGGAGCAGTGCTACTTCCCTCTGGACAGATTAATTCCCCTGAAGGTTGTCTCATTATTCCATTAACAGTTCAAGCTGACTGACACTTTCCCTGTGATGTTTCTAATTCTCAGTTCTACCTTATTGCCACCTGGAGAGACAGTTCATGGAAAGGCTTTCCTCAGTGGGATTCCGCCGTGGCAGTGTGATTCCTTTCTGGGACTATTATGAGGGTCTGTGGCCCAAGGGAAGATTTGCAGGCTAGAGAGAGAAAAATAATGCTGGATGAGCTGTTGGAAATGTATGCTTTCTAATTATTGGCTACAGCTAGTCAATGCAGGCACAGGCAAAGTCAGTACTTTGCTATCATAGCATTGAGACCGCCAGGGCAGATTGATAAAGTGACCCATCGGGTACCGAGCAATGGCCTTATGCCTGAGACCCAACTGTGGACTGTTTTTTTTGGGGGGGGGGAGATGCAGGGCGTTTTTGGATTGCCAGTGTCCGTTCAGCCCCGGCCAAGGCTCATGGATCCGGGTAACCTCGCTGGAAGCACACCAACTCCTGGCCTCTGTCACCAGTCTCTTTAAGCGTCGGCGGCAGGTATTGTCTCTATATCAATCCCCACCAGAGGAGCACTGGCGTAACGAAAAGTGAGGGGGCCTCCCTGCACAGTACTTAGGGGGGCCCCCTCCAGGCTCAATCAGTAGCTCTCCGGCCAGACTGCAGGGCCGATGGGGCCCCTTGGAGCTAGGGGCCCCCCCGCACTGCATGGGCTGCGGGGGCCTGTGTTACGCCCCTGCTGCGGAGCCTAGCATCACATGGCAGACTTGGGTGGCAAAGGGCACACTGATGTGTGGAGATTGATGGCGGAGTGAAGGCGAGTGAATGCGGACTGATTGGCCTCTCTGAAGCCCTGGTGAGGTGAGATGAGATATTTGTAATCTGTGACTTTCCCGTCAGGGTGCACCACAAACCTTCCCTCGACCACCTCCCCGCCCGGCTGGCACATCCTCCAGGGGAGAGGGAAGTGGCTGGCGGAGCTGGGAGGGACACCTGATGGCGCCTTAGAGGCACCCTTTCAGAACCATCGTACTTCCACTCTACCAGATGCGTTAAACGCTTGAGCAACTAAACCGAGACAGGAAGATGCGATCTACAATTTACGAACAAATATCAGTAATGACTAGAAAATAGAACTTTACTTCGATTGGAATCTCTAACTTGCAGGTGATATGTGGTACCGAAAAGCACAACTTGCAAGAGGGAGGTCTCAGTTTTAAAGTAGTTTAGGAGTAGCTTAGGTTCATGGCACTAGTAACCACCTGCTCGTGTTGCTGAGCAGCGCAGCTCGCAGTAAATCCCTCCAGAGCACAGTGAAAGCAGTGGAATGCCTCTGGCAGCTGAGGTACTCTGCACTGGTCTGAGCTCTGTGTCCCTCACTGCACCAAAAGAAAGTGCTTCAAAAATCTGTCATTTATTTTGCGCTAACACTAACCATCAAGCTGGCCATAATCTGGTGAACAGGAGCACTTAATTTACACAGATGGTTTAGGTGCTGGGCACCGGTGCCCAATATATGAAAAGCAGGACTTTTTCCATCAGACTTTGGCCCACAGCAAGAGAAAGAAAAGCAAAAGCAAGAGAAAGACAAGCATTTGCCGCGCGGCCGTGAAAGTGACGCGGCCACGCGGCAGCGAACGTGAAAGTGAAAGCGATCACGTGCTGCGAGAGATGCACTTTATGAACATGACGAGGAAAGCCAGATGGCGCCTCTACTTGTAAGCGCAAGCTTTAGGCCACCGTGGTAGCATTTTCTGAAGCCCTTACTAAAAGTATCGCTAGGGCAGGGCATGCGCTGGCTCCGACGAGACCTAAAAACTGCCAGTGCTCAGACCCCGTCCACTTAAAGCCCTACATACCAGAGTCTAAGAATTCCTTTGTGGAATTTTACTCCTCCGATCATGATTGACCCAGAGTTTGGGCACATGGATTTTCTGTTCCAGGTCATTGAAAACTAGATGAGGTTTAACTGGCTAGAAAGTCTGGCTGTAAAATCGCTTGAGGGTTTGGCTGTCACAGCAGCCAGCACCCTGGTCTCTGTTCCTTCCTTTCCTCTGTTTATGGCACGGTGGAGTATGCGAAAACCATCCCCTTGCCGTGGCACTTTTCTGTTTCCCACCTCTACCTTCCTATTCACGCCCCAGTTTTCCCTGCCCCACAGAGAATTCCTTGCTCTGATTTTCCACCTGCTCAAAGCAGGTGGTTAATCAGGTAACTACATCTGTGGCGTTTGCAGCCCGCCAGTACCTTTCAACTTGTAATCAGGGCCCAAGTTATCAAGTAGTTTAAATGCTCTTCTAGCGTATGAAAATGAAGTGCAAATATATAGGTGTGCAGAAATATGCACAATTCCACATCATTAGTAACAGAATAATGAGTAGTGTAAATTTCATTTAGGGAAGTAGGACATTCTTAAGTATGATCGTAAATTTAAGGCTGGGCAAAAAAGGCACCCTTTCGGAGAAAGATGGTCCTGTAAAATACAGTCAATACTCATCAACATATATGTTTGTTGATAGTCACAAACATTTTGTAGGTAGTTTTCACCCTGGAAAAAGAGGTAAAAGTATTACTGTTGAAGGCAAGTTTATCTCCATGGTGGGAAAAGGAAGGGACAAAACCTATTTAATATCTTTGTTGAGAATGGTTTTCTCCAGAATTTAAAAAATATATATTTTCGGTGTGTAGAAAATGAAAAGGTTAAATTGGCAAATTTTATCTTGATACTTTCATGCGAATGCTCTATATTGTGGAATATCTGCATAAGGGCATGTTGCCTAGAAGGGATATTAGAAATCAACAACTGTTGTAGATTATTTAGTCTACATTTAGGATTATTTTTAAACCCCCAAAAGTCGGAAATGAATTACAACAATATGAGTTAATCTAAGGAGCTCCACGGTGCACAATTCATCAGTCCGCTTTGCAGTTATGTATGTGTGTGGCAGACTCCCTTGATAATTAGAGCTCCTTGCTTGTCTGACACTGTGCAGCGTTCTGTTTTCTTTCCTTTTCACTGGCATGTGAACTTTAAACCTGAACTGCTGTTAAGCAAACAAGAAAAACATGCCAGTAGAACTTTCTCTTTCACATTTGTTGAAGTTTCTGGCATTTATGATCCCCGAGCTTCAGGGACGGGGGCTCGTTTATATTGTTCCTTTCTATTTCTATATTTGACTGATTAGGCCCAGAGAGACCGGTCATAAATGTTGCTTTATGGGAAGGCTATGTGTTCCATCTTTGTCACCTACTGAAACACGTCATCGCAGAGCAGCAGCGAGGCTTGACTGCTGTTTTCTGTTACATTGGAAATCTTGCAGAAAATAAGCCCTAGACATTAACGCTATTTAATCAGTTCCCCCTTTTATATTTTTAACAGAATCTTTATTGAAACACCAGGCCGAGTAATCGGAAATATAAAAATTGGAAATATACATGCACCAGTACAGACTGCTGAAGGATCTGTTAACTAACTGTGTGCCTGCTCACCACACGTGAAGAGAAACAAGTCATGTGTTGTACTTAGTAACCGCGGATGGCTTCCAGAAGCTTCCACGTGTGCTAGGCTCAGTATGGACAACAGGCCCCCGTTCACTCCCGACAGACCTCTGCACAACATCTTCGGGTTTTGTCAAAAGATACAGCCAAAGCGACGACTACTGAAACATCTTTCGTTAACCGAGTGGCTAATGCACCCTTGGATACCAATTTGGCATTACATTGCACATTTATATGCATATACCTTAAGCAGGGATATACTTGCCAGTACTCAAGTTCTCTCCTGACACCTACAAAGAAGAATGACCCCGAACTGGGAAGAATGGTGTTGGGAAGGAAAAGCCCTCTGCATGAAAATGGAGGTGCACCCTGCCCCGAGTCCCCAGCTGTACTGATGTTTGGATCCCTAATACTGATTTTTGTTGTCATAATGCAAACACTGGGCATGTGTGTGTGCCATGACATAGGTTTATCTCACAGGTTGTGGTCTTGTTGGACTCAGAGGGAAGCCCAAAGTGTTACTCTCGTATTGACGGAAAACTATTGCCTTCACCAGGCATACCTTGTAGTCATCAGTCGGAGCGATCAGGTCCTTTTTAACCTGTGTCACTGGAGTGTTATGCGATGTTAGAGAGCGAGGCTCTGTTGTTGCTGTACGTACTGACTGCTGTTGCCACACCCACATGCGCATCGACTGAACGACATGACGCAGATCGATGCTAAAGCAGCGCCGCAGGAGGAGTAGCCGAGCCCCGAAACGCGGGGACTGTGGTGCCGCTGCCAGAGTGCAGAAGAGCGCGCCTGGAGGAGGGGGGCATATCGATCCCCGGCCTCCATCCATGTAGAAAGTTGTGAGGTAGTGCGGGGCAGGAGGCTTGTGTCGGTACCAGGCCCTGTCCCCTCGGGACCCAGACACACCGGATTTGCCTGGACTGCCCCACAACAAGGGTTCGAATTTTACTTGACAGTTGCTCAATTCTACAAAAAGGAATCCTGGTGGAAACTACAGTGGCACGGCACAAGTCAAGGTCAGTGAGTCTAAGGCACAACAGAGGTAAGTGGTTGGCTCCTTCTTATTTAGCTTCTTCCACTATGGCTAATTGAATAGTCGGGATCCAGTATCATTAATCCTGTAGAAGGGTATTAAAAAGGCTGGGAAGCTGCTAGGAAGGACAATGGCGAATATAAATAAGCACAATCTTTGGTGGATCTGGGCTAATCTACACTGGACTTATGTGCTTAATAACGTATTTCTAAGTTATTTTGAGAATGCGCTGACCACTGATGGCCCCAAAGAAGAATACAGCCTGTAAAGAGAACACAGGACAAGGGCATGCAACAAATGAGCCCTCTATGGAATATAGGGCTTCAGGGGAGAGTATAGAAAGCCCAAGAGAAAGGGCAAAAAGGGCACCAGCAAGAGAAGCAAAGAAGAAAGCTGTAATTGGAGCCGCACAGGGAACTAAAGGGGGAACGTTAGCATCCAAGTCAATAAAGGACTTTGTGGGCAAACACTTTAAAAGGATATATTCACCAGTGAAGCCCCTGTAAGTAGGGGCAGACCAGCAGATAGTGAACAATTTAATTGAACACTGCGGCCAAACATTAGGTTCATCTTTTTTGATTAATCAATCATTCTCAAGTCAAAACGACCTTATTACAGAACCCCGTTAGTCTTCAACCCCACAAATGTTTGCGCAGCAGGATCGCGATGTGTTGACGATAGATCCGATTGAGAACAACAGTCATGGATCAGGGACTGTTTGGGATTATGGTTCAGTAATAGCCTCAAGGCCAAACTTGAATAAGAGTACAGAGCAGCCTGAAAATCAGAGAACTGAAAAGACAAAAGGGTCTATGAGAAATACCACACTAGACCTAGATATCTCAGCAACCCCCTCAGAGAATCTTACTCTAGAAAAATAAGAGAAGATAGGGGCAAATCTAAAGCAAGCACCGGGTAAAACAATTGGCAGAGAAGTGCAAACCCCCATAAGGTGGAAATGGAGGTAGTAGGATATAAGTGGCTACATTTTGACCATGTACAAGCAGAGAAAGGGGGGGGGGAAACTAAGGAAGATTTCACCCCTAAACAGGTCTAAGCTCTCACATTCATTTGCAAAATGCCCCCATTTGAGAGGAATTGGAACTAAAGACCTGTGTCAGGTGGGTTTTAGATATAACTGTAAAGGGAAGGAAATCACCAAGGACTTAGTTTACTCCGATCTGGTAGAAGTGGCAATTGGGAAAGCAGAGCGAGAAGTACTGAAGGAAGAGATAAGGATAATTTCAGATGGAGGACTGGAGGAGATTAGTCAACAAGGAGGAGAGTTCCTCAAGTGTCATGCAGGATTAGGCTAGAGGCAGGTGAGGCTGTTAGAGGAAGAGGTGGAAAGATAACGAACATTTTAATATAGTAGTTAATCATTCAGATATCTGCAAACTATAGTGGAATTGGAGCCAAAGAAGCAGCCTCGCAGGCCCCTCCCAGTGGTATAATGGGGAAGATGACTGTTTAAATGAAATTGAGTAGGATAATGGGTTGTCGCATAGCCTGAAGATCATATTTTGAAACATAAATGGTTTTGGAGGATCTGTAAAACAAGAACGCATAAAAGAGCTAGCTCAGAGTGCTGAGATTATATGCTTACAAGAAACTTGGTTATGCGACAAAACCCCTATAATTGTTGGCTTTGTTCAACTTCACAGACCCAAAAAGAAAAAAGGTCTGGGTGCCCAGCAGGAGGGATTTTGACCCTACTATAAACTAAAATTGTGAAGGATGTGATGTCCCAAAGCGTAAAATGTAAATGGTTGCTTACATGTAGGATATCGCTGTTTGTCTAAGACAAAAAGTGTGAACACCTGGTCCTCATATATGTTTATATGCAATGGGGGTGCCTTGAGGAATATGGAGTCGAGATGGGTTATTTTAAAGAAGACATCGATACCTTATGTGAAAAATATGGCACCAACATGTTTCTAATATTGGGAAATTTCAACCATAAATTGAACCCAAATATGCTAGATCGTTGGGTTAAGGAAATATTGGAAGCTCATGATATAATGATCAGTACAATATAAAATGGTCGCAGTATGCTATATTTCAACAACACACTAGATAAATATTAATTAGCAGAAAAACAAATTGAAAAGGACCACGTTGAGTGAGTGATGAAACAGTGTCATTTAATAACACCGTTACACTATTAATATAGATTGGCGATATCTTTGAATACTGTACAAAAACAAGTGCCCGGAAATCAGGGGAAGAAAGGGGGTTATAGGAAAAGTACAGTGATTTGAGTGAGGATGAATCGGTATGGAAGGGTAACATTATTGTGTAAATCATATATTCATGGTTAACATCAAACAGTGGCTCATCATTTCGCCACAAGTTCTCAACATTCTGTATAGATTATTATATAGCCAAGATTATTATATAGCCATGCTTGACAAGAAAAACACAGTAGACCAATCTCTGTTGATTATGCTGGCACAAAGAAAAGTGTCGTAGTTTCACCCCCGAATAGATGCAGGTTCATTAACACCTTACGTAGGGGACTGTGATACAGGGGTGGGCACCTGGGGAGTAAGGGTAGATATTAGCAATATCCTCAAGGGAAGGGGGCATTATAAACATAGCAAAGGGGCCATAGGTCTCCAAAATTACCATAAGTAGCCCTACAGTGAGGGCTGGTCTTGCAACAGCTTGGGTGGATAGGCTCCAGACGAACAAGAGCGGGATAACTGCACCTGCAACAGTGAGGTGTAGTTTATTAAGGCCGCTCCACCAATTCAGGGATCTTTGGGTTTTTCTTTTAAGCAAACGAGTGACGCAAGTTAATGAAGCCGCTTACAAACAATGGATCAATATCCAACATGTCCCATCCAAATTAGAGAATTGATCCAGCCCGGATTATTAGGCTAGGAATGCACAGTATAAAAATCTGAAACAAAGGAGACAAAACCTTAGCTATCAAATGTGCAAAAAGGTATATTCTACACCACCGCCTACCATGAAGGCATAAAAGAAATTACCTGCTTATTTCTTCAATTGCCGGAGCACCACAGGGCACGGAATCTAGAGATAAAGGAAGACAGGAAAGGGCCGATTATTTAAAAAGGCCCTACAGCGTTTTGAGGAGCTCGTAGACAAAAAACCCAAAGGATCCTGTCCCGTAAGAACACTCACCGCTCCTCCAGTGTTGACTCTGAAGGAAATAGTCTGACCCAGCGGTGCAGAGTCTGTGGCCAAAGGGAGACAAGACCAAACAATTCACAGGTCGTAAAAAATAAAAGTTATGGCTCCATAAATCTTCGAGTCCCCAGAGGGGTACATTCAGAGAAGAGCTCATTAGAACAGCTTACCCCTACATGCAGGGAGATGCTTCAATCAGACAGGAGGGAACCGAGGCAGGGTCCTGGCAGGCTATAAATAGAGACGCTCGTTCTCTGAAACATGTGCATGACAAAAAGCCCTCAGAATTACAACATTTTTAATGCATTACAAACCGAAAACAAGGTGTGTTTCCCAGTGCCCACTCAGTCACCTCCTACTACTACTTCTCTCCATTATTCTTTCCTACCTTCTGTCCCAGCCTACCAAAAACTTGAAACATCCATTCTCTGCGTTAGCCATTTTTTCCTAGCCAAGTTATTTATGTGTATATATATATATCTATACATATATATATATATATATATATATATATATATATATATATATATATATATATATATATATATATATATATATATATATATATATATATATATATATATATATATTCACTGAAAAAACCATAGGTTATAGACCATATATAGTTAGGAATTAGCATTTACAAAACCTTGAAAATTCACTGAAAAAACCATAGGTTATAGACCATATATAGTTAGGGATTAGCATTTACAAAACCTTATTTTACTCACACAAAACCATTGAAATTCCATATATAGTTAGTTGTACTAACTATATATCGCGCACCCGCAATCCACTGCTGATCATGTCACATATTACATCATTCATGACATGGTCAGTGACATCACTGATGACATCACTGATGACATCTCAAATGACATCACTGATGACATCACTGATGACATCTCAATGACATGACTGATGACATCACTGATGACATCTCAAATGACATCACTGATGACATCTCAAATGTCTTACATATTGAAGAATGAGTGGATGTATAAGTGTCTGGATGAAGGATTTAGTAGGTGTGTGACTGACTGTATGAGTGAGTGATTAAATGTGTGTCACTGAGTGCATGGGTTAGTCAGTAAACTGTCTTAATTTGTGCATCATTATGTCTGTTGTTCTGTAAACTGCTGCATGTGTTGATCAGTAGCTATATGAGTAAGTATATGGGTTATTGATTGGTTGCCCAAGTATTTGTATGGGAGACTGAGTGTGTGTGTGGGTGGCTGGGAGGTGTATGACTCTGTGCATAGATGTGTAAGCAGTTGATTCACTAGATATATGGATTCAAAAGTGCATGTGGAAACAGGTGTATGGGCGGTTGACTGAGTGCATTGGTGAGTGAATGGATATCTGAGTGCTACATGTCAAAGTAAGAACATATGTAAAACACAGTACATGTGAGAGTTGACATATATAAATAACTGTGCATAAGAGTCCGTGAATGTGTGAGTGGCTGTATTGATCATTGTGAACTTGTATCAGGGATTGTAAAAGAGAGTAAATATGTGTTAGTATATGTTTGAATAAGTAAGGTATGTATAACTGTATAGTTGAGGAAATGGAGGTGTAATTGATTCTTTGCATGACTGAGTAGGTGTGTGAGTAACTCCATGGATGAGTGACAGTCTGTGAGTGTCTGTTTACACTGAGTGTATCTAAGGTTATTTTAGAGTCTGAAGAAGTTCATCGTATTATCACATGAATGATGTCATCAGTGATGTCATCAGTAATGTCAAATGAGATGTCATCAGTGATGTCATCAGTGATGTCATTTGAGATGTCATCAGGGATGTCATCAGTCATGTCATTGAGATGTCATCAGTGATGTCATCAGTGATGTCATTTGAGATGTCATCAGTGATGTCATCAGTGATGTCACTGACCATGTCATGAATGATGTAATATGTGACATGATCAGCAGTGGATTGCGGGTGCGCGATATATAGTTAGTACAACTAACTATATATGGAATTTCAATGGTTTTGTGTGAGTAAAATAAGGTTTTGTAAATGCTAATCCCTAACTATATATGGTCTATAACCTATGGTTTTTTCAGTGAATTTTCAAGGTTTTGTAAATGCTAATTCCTAACTATATATGGTCTATAACCTATGGTTTTTTCAGTGAATTTCAATGGTTTTTTAATAGCAAATATCAAAACCTTTACAATGTATTCTTCTTTAAATCGAAAAATATTTTTTACATGTTTTTAATACAATTTTTTTTAATTATTTTTATTGTTTCGCTCCCGGTACGCGAACCGGTTAGCTTCCCGTTAGCTCAATTCGGAGCCGCGACCCGGTCCGCGAACCGGTAAACGTTCCGTTTGCGCACCTCTCGCGTTAGAAAACAACATCGTGACGCGTCGCGTCAGCATGACGTTTCGCGTTCTCGCGTGATACGTCATATGACGTGCTACCTTAGCGTACCCGGAAGCGCAGCGGTACGCGAACCGGAAGCGATCCGCGCCGCGGCGCCGACCGCGTAACGTAAACACAGCAGGTCATGTGACTCGGTAATAACACTTTTCATTGGTTCATTTCACTTTTGGTTTCCTAATGATGTAATACTAGGTCATGTGATCTAAAATGAACACTTTTCATTGGTTTAGAACTTTTGCTTTTCCCAAATGATGAAAACCCCTCCTTCTTTCCTCACTCTGACTTTCATCTTGGTGAGAGAAAGACCCTTTATTTATACTTTGACATGGCTTCATTAGTAGCTTCAGCTGGTTCTAACCCACCACCTCCACCAAATCCAAAGAAGAGAGGACCACCTGCTGAAGTAATTTTGCAAGAAGAGGAAGAACAGGAAGAGGAGGAAGAGGAGGAAGAGCCAAGGTTTTTGCCAGAGGAGCCCAGGAGGTACAATCGAAAAGAGAATTACATTTGGCAATTCTATAGATTTCCTGAGGGGCAAAAAAAAGTGAATGCACGCTACGTGTTTTGCCGTATATGCGGTGATAGATTGTCAAGGGGAACTGAAAAAAAATACAGTTACGGCAATCACACTATGCCTCGGCATATGAGTAGGTGGCACCCAAATAATTATAGTGCTGCCCAGCTACGTGATGAGCAACAAAATCCCCTCCCAATGGCAAGAAGATCGGTTGTTCCAGAGGTGTCGGGACCAGAGGCGAGGGAGATGATCCCAAACATTCAAATGTTGTTTGGGCATGTGAAGCAAGTGTGCGTGCACTGCGGCGATTTCATCTGCTACAGGGAAAGTAGCATCATTTTGATTATGAGAGCTATTCAGAATCATGTTAATGTTTGTCCGAGACGCCCCAAAAAATAAATTCTTTTTTTTTTGTTGCTCCTGTTGAGCCCTTTACAATGGATCGTTTTTGTTTCCCCCCCCCCAAAAAAAACCAAAAAAAATATAAAAACGTTCAGAAAATACAAAAAAAGTAAAAAAATGTTCAAAAAATACTAAAAAAAATATAAAACAACAAAAACATAAAAAAAAAGTTCTTTTCAGAACTACCTCCCCGTTATAAAAAAATTGGTAGAATATTTGGAACTCTGCCAACCTCTATTTCTCTTAGTTCGCTCCCCGGAGCGCTACCCGGTACGCGTACCGGAAGCTAACCAAAAAAAATATTTTTTAAAAAAAAGAACAGTAAGTATAAGGTAAGCAAACAGACAGTTATGTGAAAAGAAAGACAGCTCTAGGGAGTAAACAAGAGATACTGTTACCTACAATCCACTGCTGATGATGTCACATATTACATCATTCATGACATGGTCAGTAACATCATCAGCAGTGGATTGCGGGTAACAGTATCCTTAGTTTACTCCCTATAGCTGTCTTTCTTTTAACATAACTGTCTGTTTCCTTACTTTATAGTTACTGTTCTTTTTTTTTTAAATTTTTTTTTGATCAGTCAGAAACAGTGACATTAATAGAAACAGAGAGAGTGAACAAGAGTGAAGAACTATGGTCCTCCTCAGCCACCCTCAGAAAACCAAGGGGGTCAAGATACATCTACCGTGTCCCCTTCTACCCATTCTGAACATTATTTGCCCTCCATCTTGTATCTTGATTCGACCGAAACACAAAATGGTGGACTCCCGTAACGCTGCTGGTTTGCGAACCGGGCCACTTCCCGGGAAGCGGTCCAAAAAAAAAGGTGGGAAAGTAATTCACAGACACTAAGAGTAATAGAGACGGAGTGAGTGAACAAGACTGAGGAACTATGAGAACAGAGGGACTGAGAAAAAGAGTGGAAGGAGTTGAGTAAGTAGGTAATAGAGAAAGGAATGAGGAAAGTAGCAAAGGCAGGAAACTGAGGGTTAAAGAAGTGAAGCAGTGGATCTAATAGTAGGTGAATGTGATAGAAATGTAACGAAAAGAGTACAACTATTTACCTTATAATTGCCGTTAAATTACTCACTTTTTATTTTTATACTTTCAATCTGTGAAAGAGAGAACCAACATTTGAAAAATATTAAAACATGTATTTAAAAATTACAAAAGACAAGGGAAAAGATTGAAGGACAAATAGTTTTTCAACAACTTTGACACTGACAGAAGCTTCTGCTTCTCCAGGTCCCCTACACAGTCCTAAAGATATACATTTTAAACTAACAGTATCTTGATACAGATGAAGTGAGGCCTATCTTAAAACATGGTGCATCTTTTGCATTGCTCTTGTTTCAGAAAAGTGTCGCTTCAGGATGCCAATAACATGTCTCCTATCCAGAGGTTTGTTTGAGGTGAGGCCTACTCAGAGTTCAAGATGAGATTTACACTTGTTGAAGTGTACAGAGGAGATAATATCTGTGAAAGTCTACCAATGAAGTGAGTCATGTCCACTGCACTCTTCAACAAAGTAGAAACCTCCTATGTTTCCCTGGACAGACCTAAACTTGATCTGCACAATGTGATTCGTAATGATAGGAAACACAGGTGATGTAATTGAAATACGTGCAATTTATTTTGCTCATTTCTCAATCACATCACTTGCGTTTCCTTTGCTTAGGTATCTCATTGTGCAGATGTAGTCTAGCATATGAAAGAATACGCAGAAGTGCAGCACTGCATGCAACAACTTTGACACTTACAGAAGCCTCACCTTCTCCATGCCTCCTACTCAGTTCTACATATACATCATAAATGCAAACAGTACAGAATTAATTATACATGTTAAATGGTTTATTTTTGCTGTTCTCAGAATGTATCAAAATTCACTAAAAACAGTGACTTGAAGGTATTCATCATGTAACAGCGGGGAAAAAAAAACACAATCAAAATGATTGTGTTTAAAAAACCCATACAACATCAGAAATCAAAATTCAGAACTCCTTAAAGTTAACTTACTTTCCATGACGTCCAAGGATGTCCTATGAACAGCTTACACTCTTTTGTGCTGTTATTACTTTCAGCCCGCCACTTTCTGAAAGAAAATCTCCATCGTTTTTAAAAACACGTTACATGCAATAAATGACTTCTTGCTCTCTACCACAATTTTCCACAAGGCCAAATCTTGTCAGAGCCATTGATAACTCTTGGATTTCTTGTAAGCCAATCCCGTCATTTGGCATTTCCGCAACTTTCAGAATTAAAATGTTGAAGATCATTTTCACAATCCTGGAATAGTAATATCTTCCCCTTCTTGCTCAGTCATGTTCTACTTTTCCTATGACACTGATACAAGCAGACTTACACTACCCCTATGACTACTACAATTATTTAATTCTCTACATCACTTTTAATCACAAAGCAATGTAAAACAGTAGACAGCATTGCAGACATACATTCCCTCTACTCCATGTTTTGATTGGCTGCTTCAATTAGTTTATAAAAAGAAACAGTTTTTCTGAACTCATTCAAAGTGCACGTATTTCTCCATAATGTCCAGTCCTATGGTTAGAAGTTATGTCTCTGAACTACACTTATCCTCAAGGCCAAATTGTGTAGGAGCCATTAGAACTTCTTGAAATTCCACAGAGCACATCCCGAGATTCTTTCCCTAAAATTTTGGTTTTAAAAACACCAGGTAAGAGTTTTTAAGTTCATACGGCAATTTTTTTTTGAAAATTAAAACAGAATCATTGCAGAATGACCAGCCATTTCTAGACTTTAAATAAGCTGTGTAATGTCCTGATGTTATTGAAGGGCCGTCATGATATATAATTGCTGCAGTTACAAAAGTCCTTCCTGATATTGACAACTGCGAAGCTACAAAATTTTTAATTAAAGTTGTCAATTTTGTTCCATCAGGCCTACATCGTTGGAACATTAAAATGACATACTGGCCATATGTTCGTATAAATAATGTGGACATCATTTCAGATTTACATTGGCTACACTCCATGTTGTGATCAGCTGCTTTTACTAGCTTATTAAAGGAGACTGATTTACTGTCTGGCAAAGTTAAATATATAAATCTTTCTGAGTCTACACTAGTAGTACTTGATACCATACAGTTCTCGCAGTCATGCTGCCATTGATAAGAAAGCCCAAACAGCTGATCTACATCTACACCTTCAGCATGTAATACATCAAGCATATACATTAAAAACTCCTGACAATCTTGCTGAATATTTTGAGAGAATTGTGTTTGGCCTGAACATCTGTCTAACAGATTTCGAATTTCAGACACACTTTCTATGTTTCTTCTATCAGTGGTACATTTCTCTAACACAGAATTTAACAAACTGCAAAATCTTTGATCAGAATTGACCACAATCTCTTCTTTTACATTTTTTAGAGAAAATAAAACATTAACCACTACATTAGCATAGCAGTTGACACCAGAACTGTTTTCAAACTGAAAACCAACAACATCTTCAACAGAATCCTTTTTGTTTCTGCTTGTAATTTTAGGTTCATTGACTTTTTGTCTTTTTGCTACAACCTCCCCAGTATTGTTCTCATTTCTTCGTTTCCGGCCTACCACACGTTTCTCAAACAAAGGATACTGAGGCAAATGTGGCGCATACTCTCTTCTTAACCTATTGTATTCCTTAACACAATCTAGATCCGCACAAATGTTTGTGACATCACACTCAATCAAGTACAATCCCGATAAAGTTCTAACTCGTGACAATGCCACATATGCCATACCCTCCTTGAACACAGAACTGCCAATATTCACCAATGCACTGTCTACGCTTAAACCTTGCGATTTATGAATTGTCACCGCATATGCCAAGCAAACAGGAAACTGCTTACGGCGAACATATAAGTCTTTTACAAGCAAAAATCTAGCAGAACAACGAGCAATTAGCTGTACTTCCTCAATGCCATCAAATTTAATTTTTAAAAATTCAATTCCATCTCTATTTCTGTATTTCACAAAATCAACAACATTACCCATTGATCCATTTACCAGACCTCTTTCAACATGTAAATTCCTTCTTAAAATTATACGGCAGTTCAAGCACACATTCAGAGTCTTTTCAAAACCTGCAGTTTTAGATATACTCTTCTCTAATGAATCCAATTTTGTTTTCAGATTCTCAGACAAAATAATTGTTGATCCCATATGCTCTACTCTATCAATAGCTTCCAGTTTCACAATCTCTTGCTTTTCTAAATGCAACATTTTGTTGTTAAATTTGGCACATTCTGCAAGAGTTGGCATCAAACATATTCCAGATTTCTTCTCAGTAATTTTCTGAAAAATATTCTCAGGCACAACATCTTGTTCTGGATATAAATTTGACAGTAATCGTGCATGTAAAGCTTCTTTCCCATGCTCGGTCACTTTTCCAATTCTAACATCTTGTAGAATAGTCTTGTAAACTTCATCCTTCGCCTGACGCATATTTTCATGCAGTTCAGCATAATTGAAGTTTAACCATATATTGACGTTGCCAATGCTGCCTAGGCACTTCCTGGTATCTTCATGCGTGAGCATTTTGAACACAGGTTGCCCTTTCACTGGTGTCAGCTGCAAAAGATCTCCGAAAACAATGATGTGTTTGCCACCAAATAACACATCATACTCTGTTTTGAGAACTTCTTGCATCCTCAAATGCACAAAAGCAAGCATGACATTGGAAACCATGCTTACTTCGTCAATGATAAGAAGTTTCATTTTCCTCAAGATTCTTGAAACTTCAAAACAAGCATCTCCAGATAGCTTGTGATATTGTAATTTGTTGTCATGCTCCACTGGCAGCATCAGTAAACGATGTAAAGTAATCCCTTTAATATTATGTGCTGCCAGTCCAGTTGGAGCAGTGACAACACAAGACAGCGATGACTCTGTCCTTTCCTGCAAATAGCATGAAATTGCTTTAATGAGGAAACTTTTTCCAGTTCCCGCTTCTCCACTCACGTACAGTCGGACAGGCTTCAACGACGTACATGAGCACTCTTTCTTATCATGACTTAATCCATGATCAATTTGCATGGTAACTTCGTCATATATTTTCCTCTGCTCAACGTTAAGTTGTCTTTCCAACTCTTCTAAGTTAACCGCATCCTCCTGAGCATGTGCCATGGCTCTTTCCACTTCATTCATAGCAGTGGCAGCTTCATTTTCAATAACAGGTCCTCCTAGTGGATCCTGACTCAATGAAGCAGAACTCTGACTGTCCTGAGAACTGTCTCTGGCAATCTCGGCTGCAATCGTTGCTTCCTGCTCAATTTCCGCATTCAACATTTCTACATATTTGGGAAAAGCAGGACATTCTATGGTCTCCTTGGCGGCATTGAAAGAGTCTTCGTAACAGAGGAAATCTCCAAGCAGTTCCTCTTCTGCACGCCAAGGCTTGAAAAGTTGCAAAAGTGCTAAATAGAAAAACTCCTTTTTTTCAGGAGATTCGCCACTCAATTTTCGATGGTTTACCAAGTGGCATTTTCTTTGCTTGACCAGACATCCCTCACTTCCTATTACAGCATACACTCCTTTCTCAGTATCTTCTTTGATGTTCCTCTTGAATATGTAATTTTGCAGAACCTCATACAGACAAACATTCTCGAGGTGACTGCTTCGATTTGGATAATATGTATCCAACATGTTTGTCTTCAAAATGTCGGTACTGTTTGGCTCCTTTTCCGCCAAATACTCAATTTCCCGCACAGGTTTGAGAACTCGATTACGCGTTGCAGCAAGACCAAGACTCGCCCAAACGATACTCCTGGACTTGGCATAGAGACTTGCTGAAGACAACCGGTCAGAACATTCGTACGCTCCGATTTCTCGATGCGACAACATCTTCAGACTGAAACTGTACAACTTCTTGCTGAGGCTCTTTTCATGGGAAATGTCCTCCCACATATCCTTCAATTCTGTCTTCTCTTTTTTGGTGATGTAAGACGTCACATACCGAGCCACAGCCATACAGTTATCAGCCACAAACTGTATATCCATGTTAGCATTCCACATGGACAAAATCACCGGGTTGTAGTCGTTGATGTACTTGGACTCTTCGTTCCTCTTCAAATTGTAAGTGTTTTTAGGTGATTTCTTCATGACATTGTGCCGCAGCGAAGACATCAAACTGTTTACTCTTCCTTTATAAATCACCGGTCGTGGAAAGCCGAAACGACATTTAGTGTAGAACTTGTCCTTGTTTCGGAATTTACGACGGCAGTACTTTCCACATCGATGGATTTGGAAACGCAGAACTTTTTCTCTTAGGCTTTTCTTCTCCTTTGCGTTTGGAACAGCACACGTAGAATACTGTTGGATGAAACTCATCACTGAGTCTTCTGGATCCGTTCCAAATTTAGGTGCATCCTTGATCCACAGCAACATATGTATATGAGGAGCACCTCTTGCTTGGTACTCTTTTCTCCAGAAGAAATCCAACACCTCTCCAAGAGGTGGATTCTTCTTATTCATGATGAAAGACATCATAGCTTCAAATCTATGATTGAAGTACCTACATACATTGACTGGATCCAAAGAGCACAGTTCTCCGGGTGTCTTAAATTCGATGTTATCTACGTTAGCATTTGCCTCTCGTAGAAATTCAAGTAAGTCTTCCCAGCCATACTCGGCACAGCTCAGAGTGAGGAACCATGTGGGAGTACCTAAGTTCCTCAGCATACATTTTAAATCACCATGACGACGGTACCAGTACTCATTAGTACCACGCTGACACGCCATGAGATTAATCAGGTGAGAATCCAAAATACTGTCTTGGACATTGACTTTATCCATAAAGTCACTTGCCGAGATGTTTTGCATGTGTATACCACTTTTCAAGATGTGGTTCACTGCATATGACAGTCCAGACAGATCGCTTTCAAACAGGAGATGAAACAAATAAGGAATGCATTGTCGAAACCTAGCATCTCCTGCATACAATCGCAAAGTCCGGTATTCAGAAGCAGGAATTTGATGAGGTCGCTCATCATATCTTCCTCCCTGACCTGTTGGAAAAAGCTGTGGGAAACACCGAGCTTCCAAACTTTCCTCCCAAACACTAATGGGACTCCCTTTGGCTTGTTTCATTTGAAACAACTCAATAGCATTCCCCATGACTTCCTTGGAATGCAAAGGATGAACACTATAATGTTCATATATTTCTTCACTAGTAGAGGGTTCTACTTTCTCAATTTGACCAGCACACAAATCGCTATCCTCTTCCTCACTTACTTCCTCTTCTGCAACATATACATTCTTATAGTATTTATTATTTTTTTTCAAATACAATGTTGCCTTTTTAACTTTCCTAACATCTACTAAATCTTGCCATATTTTCTTATTCTTTGTCGGAACCCCATTAACTAAGATAACCAGAGGTTCCTCTTCCACTTTTTCTACTCCAATTGTGTTAATGTTTTTCTTCAAATCTAGAGGCAAATAAACAACTCTTCCCTTTAATCCTCTCTGTAAATCTGATGGAGGCAATTTCCCTGTCTTTGGCTCCATTCTTACAATAGCCTGAAAGGGATGGATACTTTGAATCAAAATAGATTCATAAGTATTTAAATCCTTCAATTCAGAAGGAATCTCAACCAATTCCAGATTATTATGAACTGCTCTAGCAGGCATCTGGTTTTGATTTAATTTGCAAGAACAATAAGTACACACACGTTGATCCAATCCCAAATCAAAACAATTTTCTACCATCAAGTATGTTGCAAAATCCTTCCATTCACTATTATTTTCCCTTTCACTTTTTGCATATAAATCCACTAACTTAGTCTGATTCTTATAATAAGTGCGTCGACAACACACACAAGTGAAATTCGGCCTCTCACTTGATTTCACCTCAAACGTCGCAATTTCCCTCTGGAAATTATCTGTACTGGAAACCTGTACACTATCTTCCACAAGACCCTCTTCTTCTTGCTCAATTTCAACATTCTCCTCTTTACTTCCAAAGTAACAAAACTCAATTTCTTCACATATATTCTTCACATCTATTTCAGAACCATGCAAAAGAGCAGCGCATAATTGTTTAAGCATAATTGCTGGACTCTTAGCATAATACAACATTCTAACTAATTTCCTCACTTTGTTATGATGCACTGCTAGCATCCTGAAATGATGAAAAACACTCTGGCATACTCTCCTGGAAAGACAAGCCAGTGAATGTCCATGCAAACCTGTCACTTCTCTTACTCTGCAAGGATCTAATTCTTGCAACAACATCATTTTCTGCTTCAAACTTTTCTTATTAAATGACCGTACAAAATCACAAAGCAAATTGATGGAATCCTGTCGCACACTGCAAATACTACTACACTTCCAGGTGTACACAGGACCCTTAGCACGTCTTCCTAAAACCTCATTACCTAACACCTCTTCTGCCTCTGTTGTCACAAGTTTTTCTTTTTCAACTGGACAACCATCTTTCACTTCATAAGCACGACCACTGGTGTCAACTGCATGCACCAAATCATTATCCTGGAAATAACTCTCCTCATTAAAAAATGCCTCACAGCTTGAACTATGCATCCATTCTCCAGAAAAAACTTCACAAAAATTACTACGATTAACTATTCTCTTCCATCTACTATTTCTTTTGAAATCAAAAATTGCCTTGTTTAGCTTCCTAATTCTATTGATTATCAAAATAAATAACTTACGTTTAATTTCAAATGCCTGATCAATAACTTTCTCAACTTTTTTTTTTGTCTTATAAAAAACTAGTTTATGTTGACCTTTCTTAATATTTTTTAACAAATTGCCAATTATCCTGTTCCGGAACATTCGTTTACGAATCTCCCTAAACTGTTGTTTCCTTCTACTATCATGCACAGAGTTATCTCTTGCTCTAGCAGTAACATTTTTCATTGGCCTTTCTTTTCCATTTGATTTCCTTCTCGTTTTATGGACTGAAACATTTTCTGTAGTAATATTTTTTTTATTACACATATTTCTTATAAAGTGTTTTGTGCTCTTACCCGGTGCTTTCTTCGTGACTTGACAAATCTTTTTGTTAGAGGACTGCTGCGTATTATTTTTCACCTGCTGTCTTTGACGTTTTGCAGCCTTTCTCTGTCTTTCTATTGTAGGCATGGTGAAATCTTGAAATGATCTGCAGTTGAATCTGTGGAAAAATATAATAAATAATGTTATTAACCATTATTACCAAACAGTAAATCAGTAACAGTGATAAAAAACTTAACACACTACTTGACATTTTAATTAGAAGATTTTTTAGTCGTTGGCAAATTTACAATACAGAAATACCAGAAAAGAAATGACATTTATATTTATGTTACCTATGCTATTTTATATGTGAATCTGATCTAATTTTATGAGCATATTTTAATATTTTATTGAAGACACTACACATAACCTGCTTTTGAAGGTGTCTTTATTTTTAAATTAAACGGTTTCCTTTTTACTTTTTATTAATTATAAATTTTAAAAATAAATGTTTATATTTCCAAAGGCTCAAGCAGGTCAGCTTCCCATCCTATATCATATAATTCGGACAAATCTGCATCCTCATCACGCTCTTCTTCATCCTCAGGATTTAAATCATCCAATGGATCAACATCCACTGATGTTTCAATTACAAGTTCAATGATGAGGTCAAAATCAACTGATTGCAGATTGTCGCTCATGTTGAGGTTGTCTTTATCTTTAAAGAAAGATAACAACAATGAGATGTTGCAGAGTAAGAGACAAATCTCACAGATTATAATAGTAAAATTGTTTAACAAGAGTAACATTTTGCAGCTATTATTTAGCCATGTCCAGCGATGCTGAGCAGGTGAAGCCTATGTCTAATTTTTCACTGAACAGGACTCATCTGTTCTTAACCTTGGATAAGCCTCACCGACTCTGTGTCCCCTGCACATACTTAAATGTAAAGGGGCAGATTTATGTTAAATGGCACATCCCCATGCATGCACCAGTTAACGTGCACCACTGCTCTGCCACCCATGGTGTGCCGCATTTACAATCAGATAGGAGAAACCTGTGTCAAAACCCTGCACCTGCTTGAAGCAGGCATAGGTCTTGACGCAACATTGTGGAGATGGTGCACCCCTGAGCCTTGCTGGAGCTGCATCGCACTTGCGATACAACTCCAGCAATGCGCCACCTTAACGGCACAGATGCGTCAAGCATCTGTGCCGTTTTTGCCCCATGCTGCGCCGCATTGTAAATGCAGCACACCATGGGTGGCGGAACAGCGGCGCAAGATGACTGGCACATCCCTGGTGATGCACCAGTCATCATAAATCTATCCCTAAGCTTCTTATCTTGTTAGATATGAACTGCCATATGTATCATCAAAATATTTTGCATTTCCTAAATAGCGAATTTTAAGGAATAAATAGCGATTCTTTACCATTCCTAATTTGCGATGAGCAAATTGCTAATTGCAAGTTACCCATTCATTTCCATGGGCTAGGAGGCTCATAGGAATGAAGGTTTAATTTGCGATTAGCAATTTGCTCATCACAAATTAGGAATTTTTCCAAGGGTGCAGGGGTGTCTCAAGAACACCCTGCTGCACCCCATAAAAAGAAATTTGGGGGCATATGGCACACATACATGCCCTAAGGGCATGTGTTGGCGTCATATGGGACCTTTTGTTTTTTTTAAAAAAAGCTTTTTGAAAAGAATTCACAAATTACCACCAATTTACCACAATAGTTTCCAAATCCTTAATGTCATTTTTTACATATTTTTTGTTTGATACATTGCATTTAAGTAGTCACAAAATTTGCAAATCCTTCAGTGCAATTGCAAAATAAGGAATAGCAAATTTTGCTACTCCTTATTTTGCATCAAACTTGTTTGATACATACCATTTGTCTAATTAACATTCGCAAAGGCCAAAATTCGTAGAATTTTGATCTTTGCGAATGCTAATTAGCTTGATACATATGGCCCCAAGTGAGGCCTGTCTTACGACATGGTGCATCTTTTGCATCACTGCTGCATCGGTTTCATGTGGTACGTTTTTTTTACACCATGACATATCTGCCTAAATGCATCAATTTGTAATGTTGTCGCCTCATAGCAAATCTTTTGCACCACCGCTGCATCATAAAAGTAACGCACAGTGGCACAAAAGAGGCATACACCTATCATAAATCTGTCCCTAGCATTTTAAATGATTAATCCAGGATGACGATAAAGTGTGGCCTATCCAGAGGTTTGTTTAAGGTGAGGCCTACTCAGGATTGCAGATTAAAGTTACGCTTGATGAAGAATACAGAGGAGATAATACATGTAAAGGCCTACCAATGAAGTAAGTAATGTGCACTTTATTGCGCCAGTCATCATAAATGTATCCCTAAGCTTCTTATCTTGTTACAGATCAACCACCATATCTACCATCAAACTATTTTGCATTTCCTAAATAGCAAATTTTAAGGAATAAATAGGAATTCTTTACTATTCCTAATTTGCAATGAGCAAATTGCTAATTGCAAATTACCCATTCATTTCCATGGGCTAGGAGGCTCATAGGAATGAAGGTTGCAATTTGCGATTAGCGTGCAGGGGTATCTCAAGAACACCCTGCTGCACACCTGAAAAATACATTTGGGGGCATATGGCACACCTACATGCCCTAAGGGCATGTATGGGCGTCATATGGGACCTTTTGTTTTTTGGAAAAAAATGCTTTTTGAAAAGAATTCGCAAATTACCACAAACTAGAAGTTGGTGGTAGTTTCCAAATCCTTAATATCATTTTTTACATATTTTTTGTTTGATACATTGCATTTAAGGAATCGCACATTTTGAATTAAGGACATTTTAAGTCATTTCCACATGTGCAGTGTTTTCAAATTATGATTTGAAAATCGTTTTTGGGGAAAAGTAATGGTTTGCAAATTTATGACAAGGACATAATGGTGTATGCTTCTCTATAAGGCATTTCAGTGTCTCTGATGTCATTTTTCCCATATTACATTATAAGACCTTTCCCCATGGAGCACATTCCTTGTAAATATGCTCCCACCTGTGCATGGCGAATTTAGATTTTGACTGTTTGAGTCACATAGCCATGTTAAAAGTGACCCAAAAAAATTGCAAACGTTTTAAAAAAACACATTCATGTGTCTTAAGGACATTTTAAGTCATTTCCCCATGGACAATGTTTTCTAAGTGGCGCAAAAGAGGCATACACCTATCATAAATCTGTCCCTAGCATTTTAAATGATTAAATCAAGATAACAATAAGATGTGGCCTATCCAGAGGTTTGTTTAAAGTGAGGCCTACTCAGGATTGCAGATTAAAGTTACGCTTGATGAAGAATAAAGAGGAGATAATACATGTAAAGCTCTACCAATGAAGTAAGTGATTTCTACTTCATTGCGCCAGTCATCATAAATGTATGCCTAAGCTTCTTATCTTGTTAGACATCAACCACCATATGTATCATATAACTATATTGCATTTCCAAAAAAGCGAATTTTAAGGAATAAATAGCGATTCTTTACCATTCCAAATTTGCGATGAGAAAATTGCTAATTGCAAATTACCCATTCATTTCCATGGGCTAGGAGGCTCATATAAATGAAGGTGCAATTTGCGATTAACAATGTGCTCATCACAAATTAGGAATTTTTCCAAAGCTGCAGGGGTGTCTCAATAACACCCTGCTGCACCCCTGAAAAATAAATTTGGGGGCATATGGCGCACATAAATTTTAACAACATTCCTTTACCTCAAAAACGATTTTCAAATCATAATTTCAAAACACTACACATAGGAAAATTACTTAAAATGTCCTTAAGACACATAAAAGCGTTTTTTGATTGCCTTTCCTGCATGGTTGGGTCACTTTTAACATGGCTATGTAACACAAACATTCAAAATCTAAATTTTCCATGCACATGTGTGAGCATGTTTACAAGCAATTTGCGCCACAGAGAAAGGTCTTCCACTAAAATGAGAAAAATAACATCAGGGACAGTCAATTGCCTTATAAAGAAGCATACACCATTATGTCCTTGTCATGAATTTAAAAACAATTCCTTTACCCCAAAAACGATTTTCAAATCATAATTTCAAAACACTGCACATGGGAAAATGACTTAAAATGTCATTAAGACACATGAAAGCGTTTTTTGATTGCCTTTCCAGCATGGTTGGGTCACTTTTAACATGGCTATGTAACACAAACATTTAAAATTTAAAATTACCATGCACAGGTGGGAGCATATTTACAAGCAATTTGCGCCACAGAGAAAAGTCTTACATTAAAATGGGAAAAATAACATCAGGGACAGTCAATTGCCTTATAAAGAAGCATACACCATTATGTCCTTGTCATAAATTTAAAAACAATTCCTTTACCTCAAAAACGATTTTCAATTCATAATTTCAAAACACTGCACATGGGAAAATTACTTAAAATGTCCTTAAGACACATAAAAGCGTTTTTTGATTGCCTTTCCTGCATGGTTGGGTCACTTTTAACATGGCTATGTAACACAAACATTCAAAATCTAAATTTTCCATGCACAGGTGGGAGCATATTTACAATCAATTTGCGCCACATAATTCATAATTTTCTCCTTAAAGCACACTATTCTCTATCTAAATTAAAGAAATATTTTCTCACCTTAGCAAATACTTTGAGTTTGAAAACAGTCTCAGAAACACACCAATTTGTCTTCAGCAGAGCAAAAGGTATGCACTCCAGAGTCTGCAGCTATCAAAAGCACAGAAATGCTGTAATTCTTCACACATATTTCTCATGTCACCCAATCAAAACTCTTCCCTCACTTTTTTTCAAATGAAAACCCTTCCCCCCTCTGCCCTTTCTGTCTTTTCTGCATGGCAACCACCTCTTGGAAGACTTCTGGTGTTTGCAAGTTCACACAACTTTGTTGCAATTGAACTCTGAACTCTCAGTGCACCTGCATATCCAGTGCATTCTTTCATTTAATGATTTTTTATTGACCATTCAAAATACATCTTTCAAAGAACACATCCGTGCACCCTAACTTTCTGTTTTCAGCAATCAAAATCCACCAATCACTGTTACTGCTTCATGAACACAGAAACTCCACAGTTTTTTTCATTTTAAACTCTCATTTTTTCAACTGCCATTTCATTGCCACACTTCATCTGACTGCAGGAGAACCTTCTCTCACCATGTTTTCTGTCTGGATTGTTGGACATAGTTATATTCACTGGGCTCAAAGGTACGTTGAAAACAGGAAATTACCTAACCTCAATTTACAAGATGTGGAAATTAAGTGGTTTGGCCACAGAGGATTAAAATGTCACCAATTGATACCATTGGTGAAAACCTTTATGCATTTGCCCAAACCTGACCTGTTAATTGTGCACTGTGGAGGTAATGACTTGGGCACTTTGACTGGTGTAGGTCTGGAAATGCTTTTAAAGGACACCTTTGAGCAATTAATGGCACTTTTTCCTCAGACTGCCTTGGAATATTCAAATATATGCCAAAGACAGAAATGGAGGTGGTCAAACCAATTTTGTCCACAAATTGAGAAGTCGAGGAAGCATGTAAACAAATCTGTTTCAGCTTACATGAGAGACCATGGAATGGGCTCCCTGTACAACAATAACTTGCGTTACTACATGCAAGATATCTACAGAGGAGATGGAGTTCACTTCTCAGATGAGGGCAACAGAGTTTTCACTCTGAATTTAAGAATGTGCATTGGTACCTACTTATAAGTACCTAAATGTACCATAAACCCAAAAGCTCTTCTCAGAGCTACCCTACATCTAATCACTCACAATTATTATTTTACTCTAACATTTTTCACTAATTTTCAACAAAGTACGCTCCCCGGGGCGCTACCCGGTACGCGAACCGGAAGCTAACCTAGCGAAATTTTTTAAAAAAATGTTTTTTTTTCGCACATATGGGCCTCCTCAGCCACCCTCACAAAACCTAGGGGGTCAAGATAAGTCTACCGTGCCCCCTTCTACCCATTCTGAACATTATTTGCCCTCCATCTTGTATCTAAATTCGACCGAAACACAAAATGGTGGACTCCCGTTACGCTTAAGGTTCGCGAACCGGGGCGCTCGCCAGTTCGCGTACCGGGTCGCTCCCTGGGAAGCGCACCATCAAAAAAGGTGGGAAAGTAGTTTACAGAAAAGCGACTGGAGACAATTTCACCAAATATAGATTAGCTCATACTACATACCAATCCCTACCATTTTCACAAATTTGATTGGAATTCCATTTAGTCATTTAGCCTGTAGACCTCTCTAAATACCGTGAGGTAAATTACTTCACAAAACACATCTGAAGTGTTGGAATTGACAACCAATGAAAATGTTACTTTCATTTTCTACTTTATTTACCTGACATTTCATTGGTTATATACCTGAATATATATAAAGGAAGAGAAGAAAACACAGCCATTTTGACTACTACTTCTTGCTGTACATTTCAATAGTATTTTCACTAATTCCTTCAACTTCTTTCTAAAGGTAAGTTTTTATTTTTAAAACTGAAGTATATTGTGCACTATAAGTTAATATGGTAAACTTTTTCTGATAGATATATACTATCCCTCTGTAGTAGTTATAGATTTAGAGAGACTTCTCTGTTATAGTTAATGATGGAGTTAGGCTTCTCTTGTATAATTATGAATTTACTTACGTTAAATCACATACACATTTTTATATTCCTACTTCCACTCTGATACTATACACTGCCCAAAGATAAATTCACTGATAAAAAATGCCTATCTAAAATTATTCCCAACATTGCCCTATCTCTACTAATATATATTTTTTTAATTCAAATTTCAGGCAAAATGGAATTCAAAAACCAAGTTTCTTTTGAAATGGACCTGCAAGACAGCAGCCAAGAATTGATTGATACAATTGATCAAATTGACATTGAATTTTTCGATGAAACTTGGGACAATGAACTACTGCAATGTGTACAAGCAGTAGATAACCTCCTTGCAAATGAGGACATTTTACACCCTCAGAGACTACAATGTATATTCCATGATAATTATGAAATTTCTGACAATGAAATGTTAGAAGGTTTAATAAATTATGAAACACAATCACATTAAAAAAAATGCTTAAAAAATAAAGAAAATAAAAAATAATCAACAAAAACAACAATCAATTAACATACAGCATTTGAAAAGTCTATCATTCATTTTTCATTGCAGTACGCTGCCCAGAACGCTTCCCGGTTCGCGGACCGGGCGCTCCCCACGCAAAAAAAAATAAAAATTTTTTTTTTGTTTTTTTTGCCCCGCGGGGCCCTTTTAAAACCTCCACATTAAACCTAGGGGGTCAGAGAGGTTCTAGTATGCCCCCTTATGGTCATTTTCGCCTTTGTTTTGGCCTCCTCTTGTCTCTCAATCCTACCGAGAGACAAGATGGCGGCCGCTCCGGACTGTTTGGAATGTTGACAGACACCAGAGAGCCAATCAGCTTAGCTACGCGAAGTTTTGGTACGCTTAAGGTCCGCGGACCGGAGCGCTGCCCGGAGCGCGCTTACAGATATATATCTTTTTTTAAACGTTAATTTCTCAAAATCCACTGGAGCACATATATTGAGACCTAGAAAAGGCACATCGGGCTACCAGTCCCTACAATTTTGCCAAGTTTCGTGCAAATCCATTCAGCCGTTCGGGCTAAAAGTGAGGCCAACCGCCCTATGGAAAACTCAATGTTAAAAACACGTTTTGGGACCCCCCTTTTTTCTCGGCCCCCCCTGGACGAACCCCCCCCAAATTTCCAAGGGCTGCTCAGAAACAAAATGTTCAATTTTCCAGAAAATTTCAGCCAATTCCATCCACAAACGCCAAAGTTATTCAACATAGAATTTTCAAAAATCCCATAGGGAAAAAATCCTAACTATATATACCTACTGGCGACCGCCAGTAGGTAATATATATATATATATATATATATATATATATATATATATATATATATTTATTTCATGGCTTCCATGATGGATTTATGCCTGTTTAAATTTTTCTCTTTCATCCTTTGTCAACTATAGTGACTGACTAAGCAAAAGCTTAGCACACAATGATCATTAACACCCCACTATTCTATAGAAAAATGTATTTAACTTACCTTGCAGACAAGTACATTTCTTTCTTGCAAAGTGAAGGTATTTGTGGAAAATTTTTTGGGAGGAAAGGCGAGGCGAGGGAGAAAAAGTGGGACTAGCTGCCTTATTTAGAGTTTGGCGGAAGGGATACTCTGTGACAAACATGCCAAATAAAATATATATCCCTTCCCTGTACTGCAGTGAATTATTTTTTCCACTGTCTAATTACGGCAGGCAGGATATACCCATTTGACATGATGTTTGTGACATAGCATTATATTTATTCATCTGCATCTTTGGAGTCTCGGTAGAATTGGAAAGGAAATGGAGAAGAGCAGGGCCATGGGAATTAAAGTAAGTTAATAAATTGCCCATTGTAGCTGCCCCAAAAAAATGTTGCAGACTGCAGAGAGTAGCAGACCCGAAGCTAGCATGCCTCCATTAATGTTGCACAACAAGAATATTATTAATTGTGCTACAAATATGCCTTACTCATTTATGAGAGGAGGTATTTATCTTTACACACAAGGGGTTTGTTTAGTCTTTACTATGAAATCCGTTAGACAAAAAACACTTTTGTTCTGGTGGTATTCTGGCTAATTCCTTGCAGTCAGTGCTATTGTTTATTTGATACATGTATGGGGAAAGCTTGTCCCTGTGACTAATCACATCAAAATTTCAATGAGCAATATTCTTCTGCAGTGCCACTATATGAACAGTGTTTGCACTGAGAATTCCAATTTGTGATTTATCTTTCTTGATATAGCTACTCCTGCTGGTCCACCATCACGGCAGTAGATAGTCGCCTGGCTGTGGAGCTACCAGATTGAGACTGTCCAGGCCAAATATTGCCAGATGATTCCTTTGAAGAAAGAGGAGGTAGAGGCATGTGCCATTTGCCTCTAGTCCCTCCGGCCAGCCTTGCATGCCTCAATCTCGGCCAAATCATCATCAGCAGCCAGGAACCACCACTGCTCCCACCTAGCGTTACACCACCCCATCAGCCACAGACCACATCCTCCACCACGTCCTACAGGAGCTGACACTCCTTTGCCAATAGGTGGGATGAGAAGTTGCTAGGAAGGACAGTGGCAATGACTTTGGAATTACTTTGGACATTAGGGCAATTTATTTGTTTGGTGAGAGGGGTGGGCCTGTTGTGGGTGGAAGAGACAGGTTTTATAGGGCAGTTTGTTTATTTTTTATGGCAGCAGTCTTTTGTCTGTGCACTGCTTACATCGCAGCTGAATTTTTTTACTTGACTAATTGCTGCCCTCTGGACAGTCATATACTATACATCGGCTTTTTCCCCTGGACTTTCCCTAACTGATTCTGAAGTCCTTTGCCGCATAATTATTTATTAGCCCACTTACTTTACTTATACCCACAAAAATACCCCACTGCCAGGGTGGGAACAGCACACACACTAGTTATGTATTGCTTGAGGAGGTTCATTTTTGTCACCTTTACAGCACCCACTTATCAAAGTGTATACCAGTAGTTATACACTTGTCCTACTACCCTCTGTATTTATATTGACCACTACCGGGGTATGTCTATGCTTTTTGCCTACAACGGACATAAAAAAGGCTTCTTCTTTAGTAGAACTTATTTACTAAACAAGTTTACTTCACTTATTGGGCCATGTTAGAAACGGGATCTCTGGCTGGCCAAGGCTTGCGCCAAAGTCAGTCCGAGACCACCACTTCCACGTCAGGGCAAGGGAGTCACACACCAAGATAACCCCTGCTCACCCTCTAGGTAACGTGACGCGAGCAGCCAGGCTATACTTGGAGGCTATGTAGGTTAAGTGTTTGCGCGCGCACCCAGCAACAACTCCCAGGCCCACTACAAAGGAAACTCCACACAAGGTTATACAAAAATAGCCTTTGTATTATACCAAAAACACATTAGATAAGAACACACATTTTACAATGTGCCAACAGGCACGGGCAGAATTTACAGGGGATATGTACAAGACAGGGCCACATGGACCACTGTCAGGAATCATCAAATTTTAGGAATAGTAATAAGCACATAGAACACTTTTAGAACAAATTTAGAAAATGTAGCACATAACCAGTAATTACTGGTATAGGGTAAGTACCTCCTACACAACCCTAACCACCTTAGGAATATTGCGCAGGGAACCAAGACCTCACTAGCAACACCTGTACTAGGAGAAAAACAACCACCTAAGTATCACCAACATTTAGGGGTATAAGCATAGGAACATTACACATGATGCATTAACATTCAGCGGTGTAGGGAAAGAAAACACATGATGTATCAAAACACATTCAGAGGTGCAAGCACAAGCAATTGCGCAAAACTCACATGACCCACAACCTGTGGCAGTCCCTAGGCCCTCTGGCCTTGTTGGGGCTAGGACGCCCTGTGTCCCAATGTCAGGGGCCTAAACGTGGCAGCTGCCCACAAAGTGCTGGGCAGGTGTGTCATCAAGGGGCAACGTTGGAGCCTTGTCGGCTCAAGAACAACAGGATGGCACTCCAGAGCCTCTCTGGGGCTCCAAAACAAACATGGGCTGGGAGCCTCGCAGGGCTCAACAAAGGAAATGCCCCCTAGAGCCTCTCTGGGCTCTCAAAACAAATGTGGCACCTTCTTGAGCCTCTCTGGGCTCTCATAAAGAATACTGGGGCCCTAGAACCACCTGTGAGCCTCGCAGGCTCTACCCTCTAGTACAACTGTACCCCTGAGCCTTTCTCAGGGCTCTACACAAGAATGGCCGTCGTTGGAGCCTCGCTGGGCTCAAAACACGCAATGCCCCTCAGACGTTGGAGTCCCTCCTCGGGGGACTCAATATCGCAAATGTCCAAGAGCCTCTCGGGCTCTGAATATTACTGTGCCTCTGCGAGCCTCTCGGGGCTAGAACACAACTGGGCCTCTCTCATGTAACTTGGGAGTCCCCTGCCTGGGGACTCGAAGGAACAACTGCGCCCGAGCCTCACAGGCTCTCCTGACTTGCCCGGAGCTCTCCCTCGCCCGTTCCCACTCACCGGGCTCTACTGAGGTCGGGACTCCTACGCGGGTCACCACGGCTCTCTGTCTTCCTCTGGAGCCTCAGCTGCTCCGCCTCTGCTGTGGCCGGCCCCTCTTCCGGTGCGGGGCTCTCCTCTCCTCATGGGAGCCCAGTGAGTACCGGCAGCCTTTCTCCTCTCCTCGGGCTGCGGCGCCGAGGGCGGGACTTCCGGTCCTTCTGCCGGTCGGGCCGCGTAGGGATTGGCCGGCTGGCCCCATACTTCCGGGTCGCTGCGGGCAGCGCGGCGGCCTGTTTCAGGCAGGCAGGCGGGCTCCCTCGTAAATTCAAATACGAAGCGAGGTAGGCACTCGCAATGCTCCGCAATTTCGGGCAAATGCCGGGTGGGCACCGGCTGGGCACATAAAGCACTTCCCAGCGCTAGATAAAAATAAAGCGCCTCCAGCGCTCGCATCAAGAATACAGCGCTCTGTGCGCTAGCAGGAAAAATAAGCACTCCCAAGCGCTATCACAGCAACACAAGCGCTTCCAAGCGCTAGAGGCCATCAACAGCGCTCCCAGGCGCTTAGAGGCAATAAAGGTCCAGCAAAAGTCCTTCAGCCCTCCAGGGCATCCAGGGGCTGAGCAGGGCCCAGGGAGGCAAGCCTTCCCCTGGGCCCAAGCAGCAGCACGCCCCTTGCAGGATTCCAGTAGAAACAAGAACAACTTCTGTGGGGACACAGCCCCTTCTTATACTCATAACTCCTTTGTTTGGAGGTGCAGGGTGGGGGGAGACCAGTCGCAGCTGGTCTTGGAGCACCCTTGATGGCCCAACCACCCCTTTCATTCACTGGGGAGGCTAGGGTCGTTAGACACACCACAGGGGGGCGGAGCCAGCATTGTGTGGGGAAAAACCCAGCCCATTCAGGACACAGGTACACTCCTCCCACACATCACTCATGCTAATCTCACACTCACCACCGGGCAGACCCATCCAGACTTCCTGGAGCCTGGCATGCCAGCCAGCCCCAGCCAATCACGCTCCAGCACCCTCACTGCACACACACATCAATGTCCAGAAGTAGCACTTCCCTTCTAGACACATACATGCCGCATACACCATCTCGCAGCATTCACTGTCACAAGTTCACACATACTAAACTCGAGCCTGCACTCCCCACACATCAGGAACTACCAGGGACACACACATTCCCCATGCATTCCTATGGGAGGGCAGGCCAGCCATACTACACGCACTCACTTTACTCTGGGACACAGTGAAAAAGTGCGCAGAGACCCAAAAATCACTAACACAGGTTACAGAAACAGGCTAGGCAAAAGCAAAAAGTTGCGGGGTGAACCTGCCAAAAGGACCAGGTCCAACACAACCCCCTTCCAGCCAAAACGCAGGGTAGACCAATCACTCCACTGATGGGCTTCCCTGCTTTGGGCGACAAAACACGGACACGGGCCCGCACAGCAGGGACACCCTCCGGTTTTTCGCCACTCTGAACCTACATGGATTTCTCTCAACAAGAACTTTCTGTCCCAACTAGGATACCCCACTGGCACCCTCTAGTGGTCCACGGTCAGGACCAGGCCCTAGGCCATCCAAATGTCACAGGTTCTGACCACTTCACAGAGTGGGGGGCAGTAACCCCTGGCACACAGTAGCCATTCTCCACTCTCCCTCTCAGTGTAGTTCCAAACTACCACTGATCCTTCATCCTAGGGTCCGCACCCTCAGGCTGATCAGAGGTCACGGGCAAGAATGCCCCACCCTACCTCTATTTCTGGGGTTCCGGACCCTCCCAGGGAGGCACCCACCAGAACACAACTCTCCCACCAGATCAGGACCTCACTCCATCAACTGGTCTACCACCTGGGATCTACCTTCCGGCTACATCGGGGTCAGAGGCGAGGACTCCCTCCCTCTGCACCCCCTTCCAGTTCCATGATCACAGGGTGAGTCCCAGTATGTCTCAGGCTAGACAGAGCACACGCCAGTGGCGTATCAGTGACACACTTTCCTCCAGTACTCCCTATCACAGGGTGATTCTCAATATGTCCCAGGCTAGACAGAGCACACGCCAGCGGCGTATCAGCAACACACTTTCCTCCAGGTCAGGCTGAACCTGAACCTGGCCTCCCCCTCCTCGGGGAACGACCTCCAGAGGCCCCACAAATGGTCAAGCACTCTAGACGGCCAAATGCCCAGCGAACCAGGACTTCACAGGGAGCACGCATGCCCCACTACGAGGGTGACACATAACTACTGTGTCTTGTGACAGTCTGCCTGGCTCTAATCTCGCGACCTCCTGCCCACCTGGCAGGGCGCAGAGATCCCCAGGACAGAAGTGGCATCACCATGGTCACTCACTGGTGGCCCAGCCCTTCTGGCTGGACCCTGACCCACTGGTTCCTCCACTGGGGACTCTTTCCCCCTCTCACTCCTCAACCAGGACTTCTGCACCCTCCACTTAGGAGCGGTACTGCCCAATACTAGGACCGCCGGAGTTCTGGTTACAGAAACTCCCCATCCTCTAGACACAGGAAGATCCTCCTCAAATGACCTGTAAGTACAGCCTAGGCCCCTGACCTGGCGCTCCCTTAGGGCACCCTCCAGGCCCTGAGACAGGGTTTCGGGCCAACGTGAGACACACCGTCCCACACTCACTCCGCCTCCACTGAGACAGGACGTGAGCCCCTACACCCCTACCATCCTAATGGGACCTAGCAGGGCTACACATGAACCTCTTCACCTACACAGGATCATCAGATACACAAGCCACTACTTTTAGAATCACTCCCTAATGCCTCTGCAAGACATCTAGCACACCGCCAGACATCCACCTTCTTGTCCAGTGCCTCTGCAGGACCTCCTGCACACCACCAGAGGTACACCTCCTATGCAAGCTCCTTTTAAAAAAAAAAAACTCACACCAACTCCTCTAGTTCAACACACCACTCATCCACACACTCCCCCTCCAGACTGGCGAGACAGTTCCTCACTGCCCCTGACTCTCAACCTGTACCCCTCTTACTGAGCACCAGGCACCATACTCTGGGAACTGGGAATGGGACTTCACGCACTGGACATATTTTAGCTGCCACCACTGGATCCTACCATACTGGTGAATCCAGACACACATACTACACTCAGGGATAACCACCCTACTGAGCTAGCCATTTCTCCTCCACACCCCCCCCTCTCTCTCTCCTCTATCCTCACCTCTGGGGACAGGAACGGGGATTGGACACTGGACCCAGGAAGGAACTCCCTATCTACTGGCGTCCCGCCCTGTCATTTTCTCTCTTCTGCCACTAAACATAAAGCGCAGGAACACCATTTGAAAATGACACTCTTGAGGAAAAACAAAATCATAACAATAATCCCCAACATGTAATTATCTAAAATGCAGAGTTTTGTAGAGTGGGCTGTTGCCACTGCGGTACAACGCAAACACAAATCCGGATCCTCACCGCCTGCCACCAATGTTAGAAACGGGATCTCTGGCTGGCCAAGGCTTGCGCCAACGTCAGTCAGAGACCACCACTTCCACGTCAGGGCAAGGGAGTCACACACCAAGATAACCCCTGCTCACCCTCTAGGTAACGTGACGTGAGCAGCCAGGCTAAACTTGGAGGCTATGTAGGTTAAGTGTTTGCGCGCGCACCCAGCAACAACTCCCAGGCCACCCACAAAGGAAACTCCACACAAGGTTATATAAAAATAGCCTTTGTATTATACCAAAAACACATTAGATAAGAACACACATTTTACAATGTGCCAACAGGCACGGGCAGAATTTACAGGGGATATGTACAAGACAGGGCCACATGGACCACTGTCAGGAATCATCACTTTTTAGGAATAGTAATAAGCACATAGAACACTTTTAGAACAAATTTAGAAAATGTAGCACACAACCAGTAATTACTGGTATAGGGTAAGTACCTCCTACACAACCCTAACCACCTTAGGAATATTGCGCAGGGAACCAAGACCTCACTAGCAACACCTGTACTAGGAGAAAAACAACCACCTAAGTATCACCAACATTTAGGGGTATAAGCATAGGAACATTACACATGATGCATTAACATTCAGCGGTGTAGGGAAAGAAAACACATGATGTATCAAAACACAGTCAGAGGTGCAAGCACAAGCAATTGCGCAAAACTCACATGAGCCACAACCTGTGGCAGTCCCTAGGCCCTCTGGCCTTGTTGGGGCTAGGACGCCCTGTGTCCCAATGTCAGGGGCCTAAACGTGGCAGCTGCCCACAAAGTGCTGGGCAGCTGTGTCATCAAGGGGCAACGTTGGAGCCTCGTCGGCTCAAGAACAACAGGATGGCACTCCAGAGCCTCTCTGGGGCTCCAAAACAAATATGGGCTGGGAGCCTCGCAGGGCTCAACAAAGGAAATGCCCCCTAGAGCCTCTCTGGGCTCTCAAAACAAATGTGGCGCCTTCTTGAGCCTCTCTGGGCTCTCATAAAGAATACTGGGGCCCTAGAACCACCTGTGAGCCTCGCAGGCTCTACCCTCCAGCACAACTGTACCCAACAGTGAACCTTTGCAACATATTTTGTACTGGTCAGTAAAGACCGGACTGCTGACTGTGGGGGCATCGGCTCCTTAACCGACCCAAACGCCGTGAGGGGAACGGCTGGAATCGCGGCAAAACTTGCAGCGCCGTGAGGGCAATGGCCGTAGTTCCAAGCAGGGAACTACATATCCAAGCAGCCCCGGGGGCGGCGCACATTCTCCATGCCACCAGCGCGCCCGGAGGCGCTTGAAGAGGCAGGAGCACCGCGAGCTCTGTGGGGGCTCAGTAAAGACCGGACTGCTGACTGTGGGGGCATCGGCTCCTTAACCGACCCAAACTCCATGAGGGGAATGGCTGGAATCGCGGCAAAACTTGCAGCGCCGTGAGGGCAACGGCCGTAGTTCCAAGCAGGGAACTACATATCCCAGCGGCCCCCGGGGCGGTGCACATTCTCCATGCCACCAGCGCGCCCGGAGGCGCTTGAAGAGGCAGGAGCACCGCGAGCTCTGTGGAGGCTCAGTAAAGACCGGACTGCTGACTGTGGGGGCATCGTCTCCTTAACTGACCCAAACGCCGTGAAGGGAACTGCTGGAATCGCGGCAAAACTTGCAGTGCCGTGAGGGCAACGGCCGTAGTTCCAAGCAGGGAACTACATATCCCAGCAGCCCCGGGGGCAGCGCACATTCTCCACGCCACCAGCGCACCCGGAGGCGCTTGAAGAGGCAGGAACACCTCTCGCACCGCGAGTCGTGCATTGGAGCACCGCAGGAGAAGCCCGGGACAAGGGCGGGACCATCTGTGGCCATCCGGGGCCAGACGAGGCCGGGCCGGGCCCCGGATTTTGGTTTTACTGTAGTGGCTCCATCTCCCCAAGTGAGACTTTTAACTTTTGACTCTGGGCAGGGCCCTGTTTCTAAGTCAGTTAGTTAGGGTATATGTCTTTAACGCTTGTATTAGGGTAATTTGTATTTCAGGTTTTTTATGTCTGTTTGTTACTGAAACATTGGAATATTTTAGCATCTATTGTATGATTTGATCATGTCGAAAACTAAATCTAATAAATCCGCATCTGGGCTGGCCAACATGGACCATTATTTAGTGAAAGTGGTCAACAAAATTAATAGTGACCGGAGAGCCTCGCTAGGACGGGGAAGTCCCCCTGCCTTACACCCAGACACCCCCAACCCCACTGGTGGAACTACCAGTAGATGATAGCCTTGACTTGGGTAATCGGGTACCAGGAATGACTGAAGCGCAGGTGCACTCTGAGCTTTATCAAGATATTCCGGACACATCTATTGTGGTAACAGAGCAGTGCCCGCCAGTCCCCAGAGCAGTGAGGGCTTGTAGAAAATTACAAACAAAACGAGGGGGTAATCGTAGTAAGAAAAGAGTAGAAACAACTCACTCACCTCATAATAGCCCGTCTGGTGGAATTGACTCAAAGGAAAGAAAAAGCGCTGTTAGTGTAAATATAAACCCTGAGCAATTCGAATTACTAATTTCTGCCATAGAAGCTAAGATAGAGGCTAAGATGGAAGAGATGATTAAACCCCTAGTTCTTAAGTTGGATACAGTTGCTCTAGAAGTTAACAGACTAGGAGGTTTGATAGCTTCACATCTGGCCTCTGTTGAAAAGATTAAGATTGCTCCTAAAGGTCCTGCTGGAGAGGGGCAGGGTATCAGTAAAAATATTCCTCATCAATCCACCCAGCTAATACCATTAATTGAAACTGCTTTGCCTGACTCAACATTAAAAGGTTGTCAAAACAAACAGGCTATAGCAGTACCAGCAGGCAAACTTGGCCCTAGAGAGGCGAGGAAAAGTCGCTTTATTAATCTTCCCTCTGATTGTGCTCCCTATGTGGTTGTCCTAACCAATGTCCCGCCTACTGATTATTATCCTGCTCAACCCCATGAGGAATCTCATGAATCACTTAAAAATAAAACAGTGTCGTGGCTGAACAAGAGATGTGGCTTCCCAATTACTTACTCTGAGCAAATACTGTCTACAAGGAGAGTAAACTGGATTGGCCCGTCTAGAAAGCCATGTAGTGGGGATTGCGTTACTGTCAATTTTAAACAACCGCAACATGTTGCAGCGGCCTTGTTAAGAGCAGCCTCCCTAGTCTATGACGTGAATAGTATCTGTGTACGACCTCTTGGCTACTTCTACACTCATCTTATTAAAGCGCTTCCTGATCCTAGTAGAAGTAGACCATTTACTCCTATTCATCGTCTTGCTCCTGAAGGAACACAATTTAACAACCCCGACAGTCACTGCAGGAATGGGTTTAATGTTGTGACGCAAAATAGATTTGACCTACTTTCAGGCTTAGAGGCGTGTGATTGACGTGAGGACTCTGTGGAACAGGGTAGGGAGATACCGACTGGCTCAGGAGGCATAGAAGCCACACGGCCAAAGAATAGTCACAATAATGTAATTTCATGGAATATCGCGGGTTTGGGTGCTAAGATGCAGGATTGCAATTGGATTAGGTACATAAAACAGTATCACATAATCTGTTTGCAGGAGACCTGGTCCATTGAATGCAATCATTTTCTAGAAGGTTATAAGGCATTTTATGTCCTCGCCATTGCAACTACTAGGGGAAGATCTAAGGGGGGATGGTCACGTACATCTCGGTTGCATTGTCTTGTAAAGTACGTAGAGTACCATCTGCCAACCATGGTATTATCGGTTTAATTTTAACTGGAGAAAACTGTACAGCTGGCCTGGGTAATTTTCATAATTCTGTCAATTTATGCTCAGATTCTAGCCATGTATCTGCGTTAAATGTTTTCGTTAGCACTTCTATGAAACAGAGTGTTCATAACCTTATGATTATGGGTGACTTTAATGTCCTTCCCTGTGGTGACCCCCTTTCCAAATGTATTCGGGATCTGAATTGTGAACGATCTAATGGTCTACATTTTGAACATACGATTGAAGGGGAACTTTTTAATGACTTATTGAATGATCCGGATGTGACACCGACCATGGCCCTGATGAATCCTGTTAAGTGTTTTGAGACCCTGACTTTTAAGGGGCATGGGAGGGGAACTTTTATTGACTATATACTAATCTCATTATCAATGCAGCCCTTTGTAGATTCCTTTACTATAGAAGATAGTGAATTTAGTGACCACAACCCGCTCACTGTGCACTTGTCGGGACCATGGATAGCCAAAGAAGGGCTGAATCACACTCAGGGTAGGGTGAGCACAACTGATGGGAGACGCCGACTGAGATGGTCTAAGATCACCCCAGATCTGCTGTATAGAGACATTAAAGTTATCTGTGCAGATGAAATCACTATCTGCACTCAAGAAGGTATACAGCCGAGTAAGGTACTTTGTGCGTTCCAAGGACTCTCGGACAAGATCTCTAAGCTGCTGTCGGTACCAGCAAAAAATGTAGTCAATGTGGGACCAAAGTGGTTTAACCATGATTGTTCCAAAGCAGCAAGTAACCTTAGGCTGGCTCTAGCAGCTAAACCTAGAATACAGGCAACTGTTCAGCTTTGTCGTAAAGAATATAAATCTACTATTGCCAAACGTAAGGAACTCCTAAGGGAAGAGGCCTGGGATGAGATCCTTGATCCCACTGTCTTGAGGTGCAGCTCAAGATTCTGGGCTGTAATGAAAAAAACTTTTTGGGTTCAGGAGCCTGGTGATGGCTTAGAATGTTACATACCAAAGGGGGAGTGGGAAGCACACTTCAAGCAATTATACTGTTGCCCGATGGATGAAACTTCTGACCCACCGCCTTGTACCACTGGGGAGCAGATTAGAATTGATAGGGGTGAAGTCATTGAGGGTATAATGGGATTAACAGCCGGGAAAGCACCCGGCCCCGATGGGATCCCTCCTGACCTATTCAAGTCTGAACCAACATCTGGGCCCCCATACTAGAGTCTGTTTTTAACGCTGCAGTAAAAAATGGTTGCCCACATTTTGTTTCCACAATTGTCCCGGTCTTTAAAAAGGGTGACAAGTGTAGCCCACACTGTTACAGACCTATTTCATTAATAGACTCCATGGTTAAAATAATAGGAAGGATACTACTGCAGAGACTCTCAGACTGGGTGACGGAAAACAACATCATGTCCATCTCTCAGTATGGATTCTGCAGTGGTCGCTCAACTATAACCCAATGTCTTAACCTTTTTTTAATCCTTAGCAAGTACACAGTGGCGCATAGGGGCACTGTCCACCTCGCCTTCATGGACTTGTCCTCAGCTTTCGACTGTGTGAACAGGGGGAAGTTGTGGCAGTTCATGAGGGCGAAGGGGGTGGACAGTGGTATTGTTGATTTTCTTATAGACCTTCATAAGCAATACTAAAGCCAATGTTAGATACTCCCAAGACTTGAGCGTAACAAACAATTTTTCCATTAGAAAGGGTGTTCGCCAAGGATGCATTTTGGCCCCCTTCCTTTTTAATTTTTATATTAATGATCTTAATAGTGTTTTGCAGAAGGTACCAACTGACTGCCCTAGAGTCGGCAGGCGGGGCATTCCAGTACTTTTATATGCAGATGATGCAGTTTTAATATCCAGAACTGAAAGGGGCCTCCAAGCTTTATTAAATGCTTTTAAAATCTTCATGACAGATAGAGACCTTATGTTTAATAACTCAAAATCATTTGTCATGCAAGTTGGGCAACAACCAAGCAGGAACTTTTTATTTAAAATTGACGATGCAGTAATCCCAGTATCAAAAACGTTCTCCTATCTTGGGGTTCTTTTTGATACTAAACTAAACTGGGGCCCGCATCTAGCTAAAAAGAAAGGAGAATTGGTCAGGGTGAATGCCTTCATTTTTAACTTTGCCTCGAAACTGGGGAAAAAACCTACCGGTGCCATGCTGAAACTTTATAACTCTAAATCTATGGCAACAGCTATATACGGTAGTGAAATTTGGGGGTACGTTGGTGGTGAGCAGCTGCATATTGCTGAAAACATTTTTATGAAGTGTCTCCTGTGTGTCCCAGCGGGCACGTCCAATCTTGCAGTACACGAAGAATTGGGGACGCAATACTTATGTGACATTTTCTCCCTACGCCCACCGACTTGCTGGATAAAACTGTGGCTGAATCCAGATATTCCTTTGACACATTTGATTGTGAGGGACTGCTTGTCCCAGGACAAGGCACTGGGTATCCAATGGATAAAATACCTGAAATCCAGCTTCGCCAGGTTGGGGCGTCCTGACTTACTTGAACACCCAAGTCGGATTGTTAAGGGGGATCTGAAGGTACTTAAACGGGCGTTCCTCTTGGATAGGAAGATCAAGAGGGAACGAGTGGAGCTCCAGAAACAAAGTGTGAGAAAATTTGTCATGTTGAAAACTTGTGTAACCACCGAGCCATATCTATTGGGCTCCCTGACCTCTCATGAAAAGTTCCTACTAACAAGGTTCAGGTTGAATCTGTACCATCATATTCAGGCGGGGCCAAAAACTGTTAATTTTAATAAGATTGCAGTACCTTGCGGCTGCGACGGGAAGTCTCCGCAGGATATGCTGCATTTTATATTTTTATGTACGTTTTATGAATATCCCCGCAAGCGCTATCTGGTGACTCTTTTAAAAAAAACTCAATTTTACTCAGATTAGGCCGGCGTTAATTTATTTACACAGTGATAGTATTCTCCAAATTATTGAATTTTTAAAATTAAGCGTTAAACTGAGAAACTGTCTGGATCAGTAGTCGATTCTTGTGATGAATTTTCGTCAATCCTCTGATTTTTATGTAATGAAGTTAGTATACTCTTGCACTTATTCACACTTTATCAGATATGTTTCCATAACAAATGTACTTTTTTAAAATGTGTTATTATTGTATATGTACTTTTATGGTTTGAACAAAACCGAAATAAAGTTTTCTGACTGACTGACTACTGGTCCTGTTGCAGATGCAACAAAGGGATAGCTCGGCACACCATACTGTCTTCCTTGCTGACTTCCCATGTGAAAATCTCAAAAGGAAGTAGCATTTGTGACAGGCATTTGACTAGCCCCTATTTGTTCACCTTCATGGTCATGCTTTTCTCAGTTGCATCCCCGCCTCTTTGAAGGACATAGTTAGTGATCACTCTGTACTGCTCAAACAGATGCTGCAACCTGTAGTAGGTCAAATTCCAACTTCTTGGCACCTCCTGTGTGAGGGCTTTAACTGGTACTCTATTAGTATGCTGAATGATCCTCAATTGCATTCGGGCTTCAAAAGAATAATTGAAATGAGAACAGATTTTTCTGCAGGTGATCAGTATGTTGCACACTATGTCTTTTTTCTCGAGAAAATTCAGCACAATCAGGTTGCTGCAATGTGCCAAAAACAGGACCCTGACATATTCACCATATGATTTGGCCTTGACTATACTGCTGCATTGTCTGTAGCAATAAATCCAATTTGGAGACCTCTGGGTCACCATCATTCAAACACTCTGCTGTTAAAGTCTTCCAAGATGTTTGCAGCTCAATGAGATCTCTCCGTGGCAAACACTCCTACTGCTGCATGCTGCAAAACACCATTAAAATATTCTCCAGTGCTGACACCTGCAGACAGCTGTTGCCTAATCCCCACACATGAGATCCAGTGTGCAGTGATACACATGTAATCAGTTGCTTGACAACTGGTACAGACGTCTGTTGTCAGGTGGACAGTGTGAACAGCACTATGCTGCAAAACTTGTCCAACCAATTGCAACACATCACAATGGAGCATTGGAACAGCAACTCTGCCAAAATAGGTCCAGCTTAGAACCTTCCATTTTGAGCAGATATCCACCACAATTTTTAAAAATCCCACTGCTTCCACAAAACAAAAGTTAAGAGGTTCAGCGTTAACACTTTAGCAAGTTTTCTTATGTATAAATGTGCCATTGGGTCGTTGCATTTATAAAGCCCCTCCTAAAAAAGATGCCCATAATTGTAGCTTGGATTGATTTCCTTTGTGGTGCTACTGACACAGGGGACTTCCAGAGAGAATACGGAGATAGTTGACTAAATGTGCGTCTTGGGGGAATCATCACGGTTTGTGGTGGTGTCGGCATCTGAGACTTTTGCCATTTGGAGGTTGCTGATGCGGGTGATGGTGGCACACTGCTAGGGACAGGGTTGCTTGGTGTAAAGCGGTCTTCCACTTCTTCCTCATCACATCCTATCACCGTGATTGGATCCGATTCCCCTCTTTCTTCACCACCTTCACCACCAATACCAGCACTTATTTTAAGGTGTTCCTCCGAACAGATTGTGTGATGTTTTTTTCATATAGAGAATATGAATCTAGGTTTACCTCACACACTACCGTAGCAAATGGAACACATTCCAATGTTATCCTCCTGCTTGCTAATTGTAAAGAAGTCCCAAACTAAAGAGGAAAATATTTTTAGTTGCCAGTGCCTAAAAAAGAACTGGAGCTATGTGGGTGTGTCTTCGATTGCCTGTCTGCTGTGCTTACTTTGACTTAGATAGTTATAGATGCAGGTCTTAGCGGTAGCCTTACAAATATGGAATCTGGCGGTAGTGGTATGGTGGTGGAACCAGTGTCACATCCCACTGAGGAGGTTGAATAGGGGGTATAATGTTGGTGTCCTCTGAGCCAACTCCATACCAACAATCACTGGCTTGTCCGCTTCACTGTACTTTTCCATAATTGTAAGACTTTCAGGAACTTTCCAAACCCATGCTTCTCGTGGCAGGCCCCAGACTCAGCAGGGATCCAGTCCATGTCAAGATCATCAGAAAGGGGTCTTGGAGAAGATGGTGGGGTACTCTTTATTTTTCTTGCTGGAGATCAGGAAGCCAATGGGTCACCTACATCTTGAGCCACAGGAAGCTCAACCTCCTGTTCTGCTCTTACTTCTGGAAGCACTGTTGCTGGCTGCGTCTCCTGTTGTCTACTTTGCTCAGTTTCCTGTGACGATTTGGTGCTTTGAGGCTAAGACAAATCCAATTCAGACTCACTTTCGCTCACCATGATTGCAGTGGCTGACTCACTGAGAGACATAGCAAAACCATAGTGGATGATGGACCGAGTGTTGAACAATGCAAGCGCTCACCCCCAGTCAAATGATATGGGTTTAATCCATCATCATTCTTTAGCTTACTCCGCCACCCCAGTTCAGACATGGCCATATGCAAAACAGTTTGACCCTGTGCCGCATGGGAACAGTCCAGCCCGAATTGCCAGGCCATGTCCTCCCTGGGCCGGAAACACACATCCTGGGACCAGTTTCTGGCTAATCACTCAGCCGTCATCAGCTAGGCTAGTTTGAATCCAGTCGCAAAGTGAGCAAGGGACCCACATCTGGGCATACCGTGTCAACTTAGGGCGAACAAAGCAAAACCAAAGGGGATGATGGATGAAGTGTTGAACAATGCAAGCACTCACTCCCAGTCAAATAATCTAGGTTTAATCCATCATCATTCTTTAGCTCACTCCGCCACCCCAGGTCAGACATTGCAATATGCAAATCAGGATGATCCTGTGCCTCATGGGAACAGTCCAGCCCGAACTGCCAAGCCATGTCTTCCCAGGACCGGAAACAAGCATCCTGGGACCAGTTTCGGGCTAATCAGCCGTCATCAGCCAGGCTAGCTTGAATCCAGTGGCAAAGTGAGCAAGGGACCCACGTCTGGGCATACCCTGCCACCTTCGGGCGAACAAAGCAAAACCTGGCATTTTGGGTTGGACTGTTCCCATTGGATGCAGGGTCAAGACAAATTTGCATATGGCTGGGTCAAAACTGGAATGGCATGGTGAGCAAACAAATAATGGATTTAAGCCGAGACCTCTGTACTGGAGTGTATGTATGACATTGTTCTGCATTCTTTTCATCAATAGTTCTTTTCGCATTTGTCAACCCGAGTGGGACGGGTATGCTCAGACGTGAGTCCTATGCTCTCCATGCCACTGGTATCAAGCTATCCTGGCTGAAGAGGGGTGAAACCCCGAAACTGGTCATAGGATGCTTGTTTCCAGTCCAGGGAGGACCTGGCCTGGCAGTTCGGGCTGGACTGTTCCCATTGGGAGCATGGTCAAGACTGATTTGCATATGGCTGTACCCAAACTGGAATGGCATGGTGAGCAAAAAAACGATGGACTTAGGAACAGATCTCTCTACTCGAGTGAATGTCTGACATTGTTCTGCATTCTGTCCATCAATAGTGTAGTGTAGTTCCTATATTCCCAATAGGCTCTGCGCATTGGAATAATATAAACAGCAGTGTAGACGTAGGACTGAGGTCATCTAGGTCTCTACTGACTATATTAGACTTAATTAGTTTTGCCAGCTAGCTCAGAGGTCACTAGAAACTTTCTTGAATGTTCAGGAAAGAGTTAACTCTCCTGATTTAGACAAGAAGGGATTAGTTCCTGACAACCGCATAAACATGACATCTTTGCTCCCTCAGAATAAAGAGTATATCTCTAGAGTTGTGTGAAAACAATAGACAGTTATTTCACTCAGTCAATCGTGCATACTTTAGTTCACCAGAGTGCAGAGAAATAGAGAGACGGGCGTTTTCAATAAAAGGTGTTATTTATCGAGCAGTCTTCTTTCTCATGCAAGAGAAATGAATTGCCACAGTTGCAATACTTATCATGAAGTAAAGTGCATACAGTAAAAGGAGTATTATAAAATAATACTGTAAAAGCATTGATATGGTTTCTTAGCCATATGATACTTTAAAACGGATAAAATATATACAAACATAAAAACATTGACTAACGTACTCAACTGGTGCTTCTAAAATACGCCTACCCCGGTGTACCTGACCGAAGCCTAATACGTGGGAAGGAGTAAGTAAGTTGCAGTTTAAGTTAAGTTGGTTTTTGCCAAGGAATCTGAATCAAGAAATCTCTTAAGGGTTTAGTCAGCTCCGTACCTTGGTTCTAGAATGTAGGAGGTCTTGTATCTCTCTCTCAGGACTGGATCTCCCAGCAACCCGCAAGGGTGACTGGAAACACCGGAGCTGGATTTCTCAGCAAGAGAAAAGACAGCATCTCTCTCAGTGTGTCAAGGGAGGGTCGGCTTCCTTCGGCTCTCGCATCAGCTGGGCGTCAGGCAAGTAGATAGCCGCTCTGCTCCAAACCACCGTGTGTTTGCTTAAGGCAACGTTGGTATATTTATACCTGAAAGGTGTCGTGTTTGACGTCAAGTTGGACAAAAGACGTCACTAAGAACTAACAGTTCTTTCTGGACTCCAGGAGTTCTTGTGCAAATCAAAACAAAAGCAGGGGGAATTCCCAGGCTGCTGGAGGCTTGGTTTGTTTAAAGAACACGTTGTGCTTTCTAGGAGTCTATGGGAGTAGCCTTGCCGTATTTGGACTGCATGGGCTATTACTAAATATGGATGTGATTCTTATGCCTTTATAAGGATATTATTTATTATAACCACATGAGGGCATAAATCGGGAATATCGAATTAGGGTCCTATATAGAAACACAACAATAGTTCTTTTTGCATTTGTCACCCCGAGTGGGATGGGCATGCTCAGACGTGAGTCCTGTGCTCTCCATGCCACTGTAATCAAGCTATCCTCGCTGAAGAGGGGTGAAACCCCAAAACCGGTCCTAGGAACCTATTTCCCAGTTCCGGGAAGACCTGGCTTGGCAGTTTGGGCTGGACTGTTCCCATTGGGCGCAGGGTCAAGACTGATTTTCATATGGCTGGGTCCAAACTAGAATGGCACAGTGAACAAAAAAACAATGGATTTAGGCCCAGATCTCTGTACTGGAGTGAATGTATGACATTGTTCTGCATTCTGTCCGTCAATAGTTATTTTTGCATTTGTCATTGAGAGGCATGGCATTGGGCTTAGTTTGGTGTGGTGCTATCAATGCGGGAGTACTGTTCCCAGATTCCTGCCTTGAAGACCGTACGGCAGGCACATGAAGTGTCATGGAAAAGGAGGATGATGGTAAGTCAGTGGTGGCATTCCGATTCTTCTTCTACTCCTCACTAGCTACTTCATTGTCAATATTTTTATTTAGGGTCAACTTCAAGCTTTGTCAATTGGCACAAGCGGAAGCAGTGGAGGACTCACATGTTGTGGTCACGTGACATCACTTTTTGCCAGCCTTCTGCCTGGCAGTACTCTGGGTGATGTCTCTTGTTCACCTAATAGAAAACAAACAAGAAAAACATTCAGTGAACTGTGGCATTTATTTTTGCAGTTTCAATTATTCATGCAGACAAAATAAATCAGTAGGGTAATGTATCCCATTCCCAAATAATTAAAAACAATTAGTGTATCCAGTGACCATTCCAATCCAGACCAAACCATAACCTAATATTTCAATGAGGATAACAACAACTTACAGATTTAAAAGTTATCTTTATTTGCATCTAAGTTAAGACACTTTTGGCAGTCAGAATGGTGCAGGGAAAATAGGCTAATCCTTGGAAAGGTGAATACTGGTGTGTGCCTATAATCTAAGAGACCTATGGCAAAATCACACTGACTGGCTACACAAAATGGACACCAGCCACATTGTCAAACACCAACAAGCAAGGAAACATAGACAACAGAGAACACATGAATGCCTATGGCAAAAGTCGCTGATATGAAAATTAAGTGAGCTATACAAATTTGACAGCAATACAGATCCTTCTAAGGCATCAAATATTCCTCACTCAAATACAATTTTTGCAGAAATATTCGTGAAATACAAAAAAAACAATTTTATTTATCCAATCCAATGTAATCCCTGGCCTAAATGATGTTTTAAAACCACATATACCACAGAAATATTTTATCGATGTACCAAGTGACTAGTACTGGCCAGATGGCCTATGTGGAGACTAGGCTACATGGCAAAATAAATGAATAGTCTCTGGGTCACTTCCTTCTTGTTGTAAACAAAAGTTAAATAAACTAATGTTTTTTGCACTAAACAACCTGAACTGTCCATTCGAGTAGAATATTTACTCAAAAAGGTATTTTCGAGTCAATTTAGCTGCGTCTCAGATACATAATCTACTCGAGAAGCAGCCGCTCATACTCACCAGTGTCACACAAATGACGTCGGAAGCCTCTTTGGCAATCGTAAGTCACGCTAGCGGCCTGGAAATCTCATTTGCTCATGCAAGTGTGCATTTACACAGGTCTCACTGTGCCAATGGGATTATAATTCTGTTAGATGCTGGAATTTAGCAGGTTCCCCACGTTACATGTGCCCTAAAATCTGCCAACTCCGCCAGTGGAATTATAATTATAATTCTGCCCAAGCCTAGTACTGGGTTGCTTTTATTCCAGTTCAGGGAGGAACTGGCTTGGCAGTTCAGACTGGACTGTTCTCACTTGTGCAGGTTCATGACTGATTTGCATATGGTTGAGTCCAAACTGAGGTGACATGGTGTGTGAAAGAACAATAGATTAGTGTGCAACCTCGAGTAATTAATAGGGCTGAGATTAATTCGTACATTCCATCTATCTCTTTATGTATACTCTAGTGTGTTGTCCTAAATGGGACGAGTATTGCCAGTTGTGGGTCCCGTGCACAGTGTGTCAATGGAACCAAGCTATACATGGCTAATGAGCTAAAGTAGGGCAAAACCGGTCCTGGGTTGCTTGGTATGGCAGTGTGGGCTGGACTGTTCTCATTGGAACTGGGTCAGGACTGATTTGCATATAGCTGAGTTCAAACTGAGGTTGCATGCTGTGAAAAAGAATGATGGATTAGGATGTTGCCTGAGAAAATACCAGTAGCTGATATGAATTCAAGCATTTCATTCTTCACTTTTAAGAATACTTTAGTATGTCGCTTTAAGTGGGACGAAAATGCCCAGATGTGGGTCCAGTGCACGCTTTGTCAATGAAACCAAGCTATACCTTGCTGATGAGTCCAAGTTATTGTAAAACCAACCCTGGGTTGCTTGTGGGATTATAATTCTGTTGGATGCTGGAATTTAGCAGGTTCCCCACGTACATGTGCCCTAAAATCTGCCAACTCCACCAGTGGAATTATAATTATAATTCTGCCCAGGCGTAGTTTTGGGTTGCTTGTGTTCCAGTTCAGGGAGGACATGGATTGGCAGTTTGAGATGGATGGTTTTAGCTAGAGAAGGGCCAAGACTTATCTGCATGCATTTGGGTCCAAAATGCGTCTGCAAAAACTGATGGATTGGAATGGAGCCTGACTAATTACCAATGGCTGAGATTATTTCAAACATTTAATCCACCACTTTTGTGTATATTGTAGTGTGTCATACTAAATGAGATTTGTGTACCCAGATGTAGGTCCCGTGCACACTGTGTCGGTGGAACCAAGCTATATCTGGCTTATTAGCCGGTCCTTGTTTGCTTGTTTTCTGGTTCAGAGAGAACGTGACATGACTGTTTGGGCTGGACTGTTCACATTGGAATAGGGCCAAGATTGATCTGCGTATATTTTGGGCAAAAATAAGGTGGCATGGTGTGTTCAAGAAAGATGGATTGAGATGTGGCCTGAGAAATTACCAGTGGTTGAGATTCATTCAAGAATTTCTACCCATCACTTTTTTGTATACTTTAGTGTGCCATTGGAAGGGACACCTTGGACAAGTTTTTGAAGGGAGCTCTGATTAAGCAGTTTGGGCTGAAGCCAGCCAGTACCTTCTGAGATTCTGGGACTGCAAGGGAGTGGATGGTGTTCTGTTTAAAACTTGTATTCATGGTGTATCAAATTACTGGAATGAGTATATAATAGGGACAGAGGCCAAGGTCTTTCAGTCCCTTAACTGGTTGATGTAATGGTGACATAGTGCTCAAGGAGGAGTGCTCTACCCTCTTTAGCCAATACCTGTTTGATATGACAGAAAGGGATGCAGAGAAATGTGTGGTGTAGGCTTATAAATGGTTAGCTAGCATGGTTCAGAGAGGGCTAGAGTAGCATGGCTCACAGCCAAATGTGGGAGAATAACTTTCTACAAACTGTTTGTAAGTGGGGGAGTCATTCTCAAAGGGCTCAAGAAGGGCCCAGTAAACATGGGAATGGTGATAGTGTGTCTGACAAGGAGCATCATGTGAAGGGAGGCCAGGGAAGTACTTCCAAGTCCAATGTGGTGACTTGCTTCAAGTGTCACCAGGTGGGACAATTTAAGAGAGATTGTCAGACAAAAGATCCTGATCCAGCATCACCAATGGTAGCCAGTTGGGCACATGTGGGTGAAGGGACATGAGGAGACCCAGTTACGCTCAACCCAGTAGCAGTGAGCATTTAGAGGAGATACCAAGATGTTCTGAAGCACATTCATTTAACACAAAGGAGTTTGTCCAGGAATTTAGTATCAATGGGATCAAATGTGCCTGCTCTGACGGATGCTGGCACCTTCTTCTCTATGGTTGAGAGAAAGTACCATAATCCTTAAGAAATACTTCCTGGAACTAAGGAAGCAAGTTTTTTAGCCAACGACAGGGACAATCTGCTTGCCAGGGTTGAGATCAAGGTAATTCTCAAGACAGCTAAAGTAGACTTTGAGGTAATAGAAAACCAAGGTGCTTAATGACTCTTGGGAAATGAATTGATTGCCTCTGGCTTGGTGCTAGCACCAGAAGCATTAACAGCTTGCATAAGGTCAGTTGTGTTGAAAATAGCACAGGCTATACAAAAGCCGCCAGGTTGGTATTGGGATCATTCCAAATTTGCAGGGACCAGAACAAGGTAGTTTGCAGGAAAGGGCAGACTGTTGGAAGGCAATGGCCTGGGAGGACATCATGTATGTGTTACAGGGAGGGGAGAATGAAGCTTCTCAAGTGGATCAGATGCTGGATTCAAGGTCTCTTCCAGGGTTGGAGGGTTTTCTAGCTGCTGGACGATTTATACAACACACAGGAGGATTGACTTACTCTTGTGGGAATCTGGAAAGAAGCTCAAAACAGGTCAGCAAAGGAGTGGTTTGGATACACTATGGTAGCTGGGAGGAAGGCCTACTTTATATGACTAGTTTGTGAGCAAAGAACTAGCAGGAGACCAGTGGTTCCGTTTTGCACTGGAACATTCTGTTGTCATTGGCCCATGAAGTGCCCATACCAAGCCACTTAGGGATTAACAAAACCCAGGATAGGTTAGATCTTCTGTTTTACTGACCAGGACTTCTCAGAGACACAGAGAGCTTCTATAGAACCTGTCCCAAATCCCAGATGAGTGGTAAGACAGGAGGGCTAAGTCACAGTTAATGACTCTACCATTTGTAGGTGTTCCATTTGCGCAGTTGGGAATAGACATAGTTAGTCAATTCGACACGTCCTCACAGCCAGGCAACAAGTATATCTTGGTTGTGGTGGATCATGCTACCAGGTACCCGGAAGCTGTACATCTCAGAAGCGTGACATGGGTGGTAAAAAGAGCTCCCCTGGGAGTTTTTCTCAGGTTGGATTTCAAAGGTAGCTATCTTATAATGGGGGAGCCAATATTATCTCTTCTGATATGATTGAGATATGAGAAAGGGCTGGTATGACGTAGCACCTATCCTTAGCAAACCACCCATGAATCAATGGTTTAGTGGAGAATTTTTAATAGGACACTGAAGAGCATGATGGGGACTCTGTTAGACAACCTGAGGAGAAATTTGGTTCTTTTCCTGCCATGCCTCTTGTTTGCCTACCAAGAGATTCTGCAGAAAGGGGTCGGGTTCATTTCCATTATGCTTCTGTGTGGACATCCGATATCGGGTCCACTCACCTTGGCTATAGAAGGGTGTGAAGGAACCTCAGAGTCTCCACAGAAGGATGTGCTGGATTATGTCATTGGCCTCAGGAAGTTAGCGGTGCAATGCATGAGTCAGGCAAAGGAAAACCTTCAGGTCAGCCAAGACCTAATGAAGGAATGGTGCAACCAGAAAGCTAAGCTGATTGGGTATCAGATATGTCAGGATGTGTTGTTGCTAATGCCTACTAGTCCCAGGGCTTTGGAGGACAAATCATGTGGGCCATACACGGTAGTTCAGGAGGTTTCTGAGGTAAACCACTCGGTGGACACTGGTGCCACAAGGAAACTGAAGAGTGTGTTATATGTATACAGGCTAAAGCTTAACCTCCAGGGAGATTACATAGTGAATATCATGGCTAAGGTAGTGGAAGTAGAAGATTTTAGTGAGCCTCGTCCTGACTTGCTGCATATGGACATAAGAGATGGCACTCTAGAAGAGGTTCAGTTAGCCCCTGAGTTATTGCCTGAGCAGCAGAGAGAATGTACAGTCTGCCAGTGGTGAAGGACAAGATGTGCAGACTATCTGACCTGGTTCAAGGATGTATTAAGGTGGAAGTTGCCAATCTGTAGGGCCAAGTTGTCATTGAGAGAACTCAAAGTCCTTGGTCTAGTCTTGTCGTTCTAGTACCAAAGCAAGAGTCAACTGACTTGCGGTTCTGTGTGGAAAACTGAGCCCTCAATGAGGTAACCAAAACCAATGGCCTTCCAATTCCCAGAGCAGATGACCTAGTGGAATGGTTAAGTGCTGCAAGGTACTTGAGCACCTTAGCGCTGACCAGGGGATGGCAGATTGCTTTGTCATCAAATTTCAAGGAGAAGACTGCATTTTATAAATCAACAGGCTGTATCAGTTTACAGTGTTGCCCTTTAAGTTGAATAATGTTTTGCTGGGGGGTCCCCATAGTCGAGTTCCAACAGCCTTTGTGTTGGAAAGGACAGCACGGAAAGGCTGCTGAAAAATTACATTGTAATCCCAAGGGCGGAAAGAGCCGCACTAGGGATTAACGCCCGCATTACAACTGGCAGATGGGCTCTCCGAGCCCATCAGAAGCCAGTCGGTATGACCGTTTGGAATCATTTACGACCGCCTTTATTGTAATGAAGCTGTCGGAAAGGAATTCAACCTGCATATTACGATGCAGTCGGAAAGGCTCTGACCAACGGTCAGAGCCATCTCCGACTGCATCGTAATAGGGCTCTTCATGTGTAATTATCTCTCATTATTGAGTAAGGCATATAGGCTACACTATTATTAGTATATTTGATGGTATATACACAATAATAATAATAATTATACAGCCATTTGTAAAGCGCAAACAGCTACCTCCCAAAGGAGGTGTTCCGGCGCTTTAACAACAAGTGACAGCGAAATAAATGGTCAAACGTCAGCCATCCACCGGAATTAATCAAAGTTAAAAAGCCAGGTCTTGACTGCCTTCCTGAATAGAAATTCTGATTTGATCTGCCGCAAAGCAGGCGGCAAAGAATTCCAAAGCTTGGCCACACTCACCGCAAAGGATCTGCCGCCCCATCGCGCTTTCCTAACTCGTGGGGTGTCAAGCAGATTCTGATTATTGGCCCGCAATAGGCAAGTTTGTTTGTAGGCACATAATAGTTGTTTCAGATATCTGGGGCAGAGTCCATGGAACGACCGAAAATCTAAGGTTAAGGCCTTAAATTTAATTCTGTTGGCCACCGGTAGCCATTGAAGTTCCTTAATATGCAGAGAGATATGTTGACGCATTGGTACGCGTCTAATCAATCTCGCAGCCACATTTTGGACCATTTGTAGTCCCTTATCCATGTAAGCAGGTAAGCCCAAATAGAGGCCATTCGCATAGTCCAGTCTGGACGTCGCTGTTGCATGAACTATGGTTCAGCAACAGTTTTCTGGTAACAAGTGTAAAAATGTCCTCATTGACCTCAATTTTACAAAGCAGGAGGATGTTACTTGCTGGATTTTAGAGGAAAAGGACAGATCTGCCTCCCATTGTACTCCTAGATTTTTAACAGCATTTCCTGCGGCCACCACAATTCAGAGTCTGGAGGCTTATTGGTCCCGAAGAACATCACTTCTGTCTTTTCGGCATTTAATTTAAATTTATTATTATTCACTCAAATTGCAACATCCTTGAGGCAACTCTGGAAACGCTTAAAGGAATCAGCCGATTGGTCTTTAAAAGGGAACACCAGCTAGGTGTCATCAGCATAAGATATTGCCTTCACTCCCCAGTTGGCAATGAGTGAAAACAGGGGTGCCAAATAGATGTTGAACAGCAGTGGGCTTAAAGCTGATCCTTGGGGCACCCCAACCACAAGCGCTTCTGCTCGGTCTGATAAGGTTGTAAAGCCATCCTTTGAGTCTGCTTGTGGAGGAATTACCTCACCCACTAATAAAGGTATGTTGGTGGGTCCCCTATTATGCAACATGTTTTTGGACAGCTGTAATGGATCATTTATTAACTTATAATAAATTCCAACGGCCCTTCTTTTTTCCAACTGCATCTTTAATTATACCTTGAATCCAAACTTAAAAGCAGATTGAATACTCCATTAGACATGTGACATATAGCAGATATCCTATCTGCTGTAAGTAGATAGTGCACAGATTATAAACAATGCACTGCAGTACAGGCAATGGGATACATTTTATTTGCCACATTTGTCACAGAGTATCCAAGCTGCCAAACTTTAACTCAGGCACTTAGTCCAACATTACACCCTCGCCTCTGCCACAAATTATTTTCAGCAAATACCTTCACTTGGTAGTAGGGAAATTTACTCTACTGAAAGGTAATTTCGAAAGTGTAGATGTTTAGTTATAGAATAGTGGGGTGTCACTGATCATGTGTTAGGCTTTTGCTTAGTCTCATTGGTTAACGGATGACAACTCGACGGAAGGAAAAAATTGGAACAGTCGTAAATCTGTCATGGAAGCCAGGAAATGTGGGACATGTTGAGACGAAATTTACAAATTGGTAGGTAGGCTGAGACAAAATGAAAGAATGATGATGTGAAGTACTAGTAGTAGCAATTAGGTAACTGAATGGACTCTGGAAAACCTACCTTGTTTTCAGTTTGTAATATATTGCACACTTTGTTAAGCCTCACTGTTAACTGATGCAAAAGGAACAATTGATGGATGGAATGCTGAACAAAGCAAACATTTACCCCAAGTCGCAAGGATCTGGGTTTAATCCATCATTCTTTTGCTCACCACGCCACCCCAGTTTGGACCCAGCCATATGCGAATCAGTCTTGACCCTGCTCCTTATGGGAACAGTTGAGCGCGAACTGCCAAGCCAGGTCCTCCCTGGACTGGAAACAAGCATGCTGGGACCACTTTTGGGGCATCCCCCCTCATCAGCCAGCCTATCTTGAATCCAGTGGAGCAGTGAGCATGGGAGCCATGTCTGGCCATACCCTTCCCACTTACGGCGACAAATGCAAAAGAAACAATTGATGGACAAAATGCTGAACAATGCAAACATTCACCCTCAGTCACAAGTATTTGGGATTAACCCATCATTCTTTTGCTCTCTACGCCATCTGGGTTTGGACCTAGCCATGGGCAATTCAGTTTGTAATGCATTGCCCACTTTGTAAAGACTCACTGTTAACTGATGCAAAAGGAACAATTGATCCACGGAATGCTGAACAAAGCAAACATTTACACCAGTCACAAGGATCTGGGTTTAATCCATCATTCTTTTGCTCTCCACGCCACGCCACCCCAAACCACCCCAGTTTGGACTCAGCCATATACAAATCAGTCTTGGCCCTGTTCACTATGGGATCAGTCCAGCCCAAACTGCCATGCCAGGCCCTACCTAGACTGGAAACGAGCATCTTGAGACAGTTTTGGGACATCACCCCTTATCAGCCAGGCTAGCTTAAATCCAGTGGCACAGTGAGCAAGGGATCCACATCTGGGCATACCCTTCCCACTTAGGGTGACAAACAGCAAACAGCACAACTGAAGCAGACACACATTTCACAGCCTGCCATGCAGTACCGGATCAAGCTATGTTTCAGTTTAGGTACGGAAGTGATGGGTGGGATATCTGCCTTACATAAAAAATACAGTATTGCCAGTTAGCAAGCAAGGTGACTTGCCACTTGTCCCTGCCACCTTTGGGACTGCTCCCCCTTCCGACTGCATGACCCATCTTCATCCCACTAGTGGTCTGTGCGGCTAGAAAAAAACATAAATTATCCAATTTAAATACCAGATTTACCACCTAAGTAGTTATTTTGCACAAAGTACTATAGCAATACCTCAATACAGTTCAGTTAGCAGTATCTTCTTTTGGAATTATCACTTTGGGAGGCTTGTTGGTTGACAACATGTTAAAAAAGCCAGGTAGTCAAGTCAGTCAAATACTTTTGTCTCACAATGAAGAGACAAGACTATGAAAAGATGAAAGTGAAGCCCAGAGAAGGAGTTGAAAGCAATGGTCAATGAAGTACATATGATATTGGTTGGTAATAGGATCGCACTCCTTTCCTGCCATGTTGCACTGTCATGGAAACAGCTGGTATACCATATAAATAAGACAACATTTTTTGTCCATGACCATGGCCACTCTATCTCTTTTTGACTGTTTCATCTAAAAATCCTTCTCAACCAACATTTTTGATGTATAATAGTTTACTTGGGCCTGTGATTGTCTTCAAAGTAACAATCTATTTTCTTTTCCTTACTGTACCACAAGGCTTATAACAGAGGGTTGAGGAAAAGCTTACTAGAAAAGAGGGCAGAAGAAAGCTACAGACAGGAGAAAGTGAGCTGCAAAACAGGAAATATAGAAAAACATGATAATTCAGGGATACAAAATATTAGATAGGGGAGTGAAAAAAAGTAGATGGTATAAAAAATGCACACGGCCATATTATTTAATGAGTGGGGAGAATTAAAAGTAGGAAATGATAATAAACAGGAGTTACTGGAGTCAGCGGAATCATCTATTGCTGAACTGTTGGGGTTGATAGTCCTGTCTTCTGCAACTCTGGTGGTGGCATTCACTCTGCCTTCTGATGCGGTCTTGCCCTTGAGTGCTGATTAAGAAATATAAAGGATTAAGAAAGTGATTAGTGGTACTCTCTAAAACAAATTTGACAGGCACAATTTTGTACTTTCTAAATCAGATAGCCTATTCCTAGTTTCCTAAAGCTCAAATTACATTTTGAACTACTCATACATTGCAACGAATTATCTTTGCTTCTACACCCCCTTTAATGGTCAAGTCAGTCTCCCTGTCGAATGCATACTACACATTCGGGAGACTGGAACTGTTTGAGCTACATAAAGGCACAGAGAAAACATCTAACACTATTATACTTCTATCTTAATAGTGACAAGACATGAGTCGGCATCCCTTTATTAATCAGCCCAAGCGATTTCAATTTCAATTTATTGGCAACTTTTCTCCTTTCCGTTGGCCCCTGCTGTTGTGTAGTTACTTGGAGAATTTTCTTCAAATTTCTAAATAGTTAAATAACTAAACTCACACATATCTGGGAGCTGGGTATTTAACCCGTTGACCGCGGCGCGAATTGCACCGCGGTGTGTGTGAATTCACGAGTGGGCGTGCTTCAGACGGCCCCGGGCCATCCTCCACACACACCCACCCACTGTGACGTCAGACAGCCAGGGTCCGTCCAACGCACCGAAAGGGTTAAATTAAATCAGTAACTTGTGTAGCAAGGTTTTTTTTAAAGTGTATTTTTTAAACATTATTGCCACCACCAAACTATGAATTTAGAATTAGTTTGTACATTCTTGTATAAAACATGTTACAGCCAAGGAGCTGCTGAGCACCATTTAACGATTTTAAGCAATGTCAAATTTACTGTGGACAGTGGGGGGACAGGATGAGTTGTACTTCTCCTACTGCCTTTCAGTCTTGTTCAGTTGTTGCTTTTAACGAGTAATTGGGAAATATTTACATCTCTTTTTGAAGCTCCAGCTGTCAGGCAGTGGGCAACTTCATCCACATGCTTGAGTGTTGTTGGGATCTGAAGGGCTTGCTTTGAGCTTTTTTGCCCCGGGAGTTGTCCTTGTGTGTGGACACCCTGGGTACACTTTTTCCTTGTACTGGTGTCAAGGTGGATTGAGTGAGTGCCCTGACAATGAGGTTCACTCTCCTGGCTAACATCTAAAGGTGGCCTGGTGCACACCAAAACTATTGTTTAGGTCACCCTCAAATCTTGGTGAGTGAAGTGCAAGCCCTCAGGCGACGATTTAAGAGCAGTCGCTGTGTATGATGGTCACCTGTCTTATTGCTGCCTCAAGGTCTTGCTATTACTATTCTGACATGATACTGCATCTTGCAAAGAGACAAGAAGAAGAAATGGTAGGGTAGTATTGGCCTTTGTTTTAAAGATTAACAAGCTACTAATCCAGTATCTCTAAAATACTGTTTGCCACTCCTTCTTTGGGGGCTGGTTATCACCTAAACACACTATTTACCTCATGTTGTGCCAGCACTATCCATGGGATCATGACAAACTCCTAAAACAATCTGTGATGGCAACATATTAGGTACTGGGCAGTGAATATATGCTGTGGTTAAGTCTTGAAGAAATGTTTTAATTTCTTCCTGATAGTTAGTGGAGTGCATTTCAAATTGTCAAGAAGAAAATTACAACAGGATAGTTCACATCAGTAAAGGTTTAGCTATACTTTTCTTCTTTAATTGATCTGGCTTTTAATTGAGACAAATATTTGCTGATTGTAATGTTTCTACTAAATTTAGATCGTGAAGAGTCTCTCATCATCCCTCCACGGCTTAGTTTACAAGTACTCCACCAAGCTGACGAAATCCCAACTGCTGTATTTAGATGTGTGTTGGCTGAATCGCCATCTGCGTCAACAGACTGTTTTCCGTCACATAAACAGTTCACTGCTGTCAACCCAGAAGACTTCTCTACTGGCTAACATTACTCTGTCACCACCAGGGTGGTGGGATTGTGAGGAGCCTATTTAGATTTTTCAATTGTCCTGAAGGTGTTGTAGATTCTATTGAGGGACGCGTTCAACATTGGATTATTCCTATGGCTTTTGGATGGATGCTAGCATCACACACCTGATGTGTTTTGGCTAATTATGTTTACCTGCATGCCACATTATAAGACATACTCCATTTCACGGACCTTCTTTCAGTCCTTTCTGCTGCAAGGTCCAACCGTCAAGTATCCTGGCTGGGTCAGAGAGTGTTCCTCTCTCAAGATGTTTCCAACACTACGGTATCAAGAAGAAAATAATTTCTGAACCTTTGTGCTCCTCTGCAATCTCTAGGTGCTCAATATGACTTATTTCATCCATGTATCCTTAAAGTGACTCACCAAAATCGAACATGGACTTTTCAAGATCCTGCTGAACTTAAAAATGTCATACATATTCAGTCTAATAGTGGAATGGATACTTCCACTTCTCCTAGTGGCTGATTGTTTTATTGATTTAACTTTTTCTTCTTGCAGAATTTCTGATATTGTTCAGATATTGTTCTAGTTTCAGGTTTGCATTTAGATTAATTTACTGTTTTAAGAATAGCTTCTTTCATTGTTTATTTCTCCTTTAATGTTTATCCCCATTTGATATTGTAATGTCTCAGAGTTCCCTATGTTTTCACATAGTCTGTTGGTTTGTTGTAGTTATCCTAATGTATTTCCCTGTTGTTAACCAATTTTTATATTTATTCATATAGATTGATCCTATATGATTCCCTTCCTTCGTCTTCCGTCTTGGTGCGGTCTGGACTCCCACTTCTCGGGTGGTTCATCTTGTTAAGTGTCGCCATTGCCCCATTGTCCTCTTTTATGTCCCCCTCAGGTATGTTATTGTCAGTCATCCTTTTTGGATATGTACTGTCTCTTCTCGTATTTTCTTCCTGTCTTCCTTCCCCTTTCTTCCCTTTTTCTCCTTCTTATTTACTGATTAAGCAAATTTTTCCTCTGCTTTTGCCCTTCTTTTACGCCTATCTTTGTATTAACTTCTTTTCCTTCTCCTTCTTTCATTTCGGCACTTTTTCTGATGTTCTTTACTTTTCTTGCTTCTTCTTTCTTCTGTTTTGTGGCATTGTTTTACTTCTATGTCTTATTGTAGTTGTAGTTTCCTTTTCTATTGAATTTCTGTTGTTTGTAAATTCAGAGTTATCTCTTGGAATGTAAAAGGTTTTATTAGTCCTATTAAGCATCAGAGAGTCCTTTCCCACCTGGCCTCTTCTAATCCTGATATAGTTCTTTTGCAAGAGACTCATCTCACAGAAGTTGAATACCTTAAATTAAAGAGGAGCTGGGTGGGCTCAGGTTTGTTCTCACCCTCCAACAATAAAAAAAATGGTGTTGCCATTTTATGTCACAAGAAATTAAAATGCAAAGTTTTGTCACAAGAAAATGATGCCAATGGTAGGTGGATACTTGCTAAGTTACTAGTTAATTCTGTACCTTTAACTGTTTTTAATGTATATGGTTCCAAACAACCGGATTGCTCTTTCTGGCTTTTAAAATCGAAGAAATGTATTCGATATAAAGATGACTTATTTATTTTAGGTGGTGATTGTAACCAGATTGTAGATCCATTCACTGGTTACAAATCCACAGTTCGTTTCATACCTCACAAAACTCACAAATAATTTCTTGATACTATCTTGCAGTCACATTTCATTGATTCTTGGAGACTCTCTCATCCTGACACCCTGGATTATTCCTTTTTCTCTCCTCCTCATGCTCCTCTTTCTTGTCTTGACTACATTTTTCTCTCTCAGTCTCTATCTCAAAATGTATGGACTTCTTCTATTGAACCCATAGTAATTTCAGACCATGCTCCTATCGTGACAGACCATGACCTACTCCCACCACATCCCAAGTCTTCCCGTTGGCGCTTTAATACTTCCCTTCTTACTGATCCTAATTTCGCTTCCTCTTTTCGTTCCTCTGCCAACAATTTCTTTTTGATTAATTCTTCTCCTAGTACTCCCTCCCATATTCTCTGGTATTCCTTTAAAGCCACTGCTAGAGGATTTATTATTGACTTTGTTGCTAAGAAAAAGAAACAATATCTCCAGAAACAGAAAAGCTCATTAGTTCATATCAAAGCGTTGGAACATATATTTTATACCTCTTCAGATAAGTCTCTCACCTGATCTTTTATGAGCTAAATTGGAATTCAATAAATCTACCACTGATAATGCCTCATCTACACTTCTTCATTGTAGTGCTCGTTACTATGGTGGTCTCCGGTCACCCCCGGTGGAGCCGGGGTCCTTACTTGTTTGTAGCCACTCTTGGGACTATTTGCTCTGCCTGCCTTGCCTGCATTCCCAGCACCGCCGCACAAGGTCTCCTCCTGCCGCCGCAGCGCCATTACACCCGAGCGCGACCGCAGTGGGGGGGGGGGTGGGAGACCTGAAGGGGACTACATCACCCAGCAGTCTTTGCGGCCGGAAGCCGCCTACACCCGCGGCAGGAGGCGCATAAATCTCCGGTCACCCCCGGTGGAGCGGGGGTCCTTACTTGTTTGTAGCCACTCTGGGGACTATTTGCTCTGCCTGCCTTGCCTGCATTCCCAGCACCGCCGCACAAGGTCTCCTCCTGCCGCCGCAGCTCCATTACACCCGAGCGTGACCGCAGTGGGGGGGAGACCTGAAGGGGACTACATCACCCAGCAGTCTTTGCGGCCGGAAGCCGCCTACACCCGCGCCAGAGGGCGCATAAATCTCCGATCACCCCCCATGTCGCGGGATCGCTCGCGGGTGGCGCCAGCTTAGCCCGGGACAAGGGTGGGATTGTCCAAGGCCGTCACAGGCTGGAGGAGGCCGGGCAGGGCCAGGTCTCTTGGATTTTCCATTGTCCGGGTAAAGCTAACAGTTTATTGTTCCCAGATGTTTTGATAGCGCTATTCCATATCTTTTAATTAAATTCTGATTGCTATATACCATGATCATTAGTATCTGTTTACCGTGACTGGGGATATTCTGTATTTCTTGGCTAATGGGGAAAAGGAAATTACCCTGTCCTGGTAGCGCCAGGTCAAACACTGACACTCAGCAAACTTTACTAAGTTATTTGACTGGCGTGGTAGGCGCAATTGATGAACAGATCATTGCAGTAGAGGAATCAATCGAGGGAACCTCATCTAGATTAGCACAGGGATCCCTTAGTCCTTCGGGTGATACTCAAGCAAACCAAGCAGACAACATAAATCCACCAAATGGTTGCATTCAGTATGATTCTGACGATCTTCTACTGATTACGAATGATTCGTCAACACAACCTCCCGAGAAAAAGCAAAGAAAACCACGATCTAGTGACATCCAAGTTCCCCATAAAGATAATCCATTAGTCACAGTACATTCCTCTATCATAAAGAAAAAGAAACCTAGCTATACTCTTCAGGGTAATAGACGCGTAGACAAATACAAAAACCAAACTAAACAAAAGGATAAAGTAAATACGAACTCTCTATCACGAAGTGACTCTCCAAGAGATACACAACCTGACGTTCATAGTTGAAAGACTGGACTTATATGTTAGGGTTAGATTAGACCAGCTAGTGGCAAGAATGGAGAATATGGAAAAACTATTAATTAATAACTCCCAAAATCTGAACACAGCTCCTAATCCATCCAGGGGCAATTTATCGTCTAATCCCCAATTGTCAGGAATAACGGTCAATTCACTGAATACGTCACAATCTCCATTAGAAATCATTGCTCAGCCTGAGTCACCACCAAAAAAGCACAGGATAATAGAGCACATTACCTATCTAAACCACAAACCATACCAAAGAGTAACACCTCAAAAACTACATATACTGGTACATTGAAGACCCATCCTCCCGCTGCTCAGCCCCACCCCAAAGAAATACACTCTCTTACTTTAGTTCACCCTGCCATATCAGCTGCAGACAGCCATTTAGATGTGCCACCAAAGGATGCCCCGTATGTTATTGATTTGGGAAATGTACCCTTTAGTCAAGCTTGTAACGCTGAAACTTGTTCATCCCTCAAAAATAAGTCGTTACACTGGCTAAGCAACAGGATTGGCCTACATAGAAAATTATTTCAAGAATTCAAAATGGCCAGACGAGTGCAGTGGGTGGGAACGCGTGAGAAAGCTCTGTCAGGCGACTGTGTAGCACTAACTTTTAGTTTGCCAATGCTGGTAAAAGAAATTTTGAGGAGGGGAGGAAATCAAATGATTGATCCCTTGGAGATAAATATATTACCACTGGGTTTCTTCTACCTACCAAGTAACGGTATGCATCGATTCACTCACCAGAGAATAATTCCCATGCTGCAAGGGCCTTTATACCCCATTACCACCTTTAACAGATTTAATGCTCTCTCAGGGACGGATAACAATGATTGACTCTATCCAGAAGACATCACGAAGGGAGAAGTGCCAGTAGGAAATAATGTGGGGATATTCAATGAACCTCCAATGCCAACCATAGGGAATTTACTTCATTCTTCAGATCCCAATATTTTTGGCCTACTGGATACAGATGACGTAATAAAAATAGATAATGGCGCCTCAAAAACAACTCAAATAAATCACCAAATAAATGATTACTCATCCTTGTATATTACGGGTGAGCTACCTATATTGTCTGTTTTGCAACTCCATATTATTTTCTGGAACATAGCAGGACTTTCTTCAAAATTTCATAATGAGAAATGGTTTGAGCTAGCGAGGAAGTATAATATAATTTGTATTCAAGAAACCTGGCTGAAGTCCCCAATCCACTTAGTAGGTTACAAGATATATTTCTCAGCGGCTATAGCATCGAGCTCAGGAAGATCTATGGGTGGTCTAATAACATATATATCGAATACATTGGCCTTAGAGGAAATAGTTCCAATAAAGATGGGAACAAATGACCAAATTTTGACGCTGCAAGTAACCAAGCGGTCTCTTTATATTTTAGTAAATTTTTATAATAATCTGAATTCAATTGATATAATGGATGTATTAAATCAGGTTTCCTTTTTACTGCAAGAACTACGATCAAAATATATGAACAACTCCATTGCATTAATTTGGGGCGGTGATTTTAATTTAAATTTGTGCAAAAAGAGTTCTACCAATAACTGTGGTATTTATGACGATGAGGAGAATAGCCTAACACATTTTAACCATACAATTACGGGCAATCGAATGAACGAGGGTTTGCTTGGAATAGAGCTAGGATTTGCAAACTAATTAGCGACCCCCCCAGTTTTATTTTCACCAACATTCAACGGGAGAGGATTAAAAAGCTTAATAGATTTCATCCTAGTTTCACTTAGCACCGACTATCTTTTCCTTTGAAACTACTAATAATGTATTGAGTGATCATTTCCCCATTAGTCTTTTCCTGTCTGTGCCAACAAATACGGAGGAAATAAAGTACTTGCATTTACTTGACCAGCAGGCCTTACATTTAGATAGAATAAATGGTTTCACATTAAAATGGGCTAAAATTGATCAGGAAGCTACAATGATTGAAATAGTTAAGCAAACCTTGCCCTCTATTGAAAACTGCCGGAAGAAATACTGTCAAGCTACAGTGTCATTGCACAAAATATAGAGAAAGAGTTAACCCGAAAGCAGGCAAATACTAGAAAGACTAAAAAGGGCTGATTTAACTCTAAATGTACAAAAACTTATTCACTATTAAAAAGGGCCCTAAGCGAGAAAAATCGGGACAAGGAAGAGATCAATAGACTTAGGAAGGTATATGCATTACCCCTAAAATCTCGGAAAAGGGAGATAAAAGATGATTTATGGAGTCAACTTCATAAAAGTTGCTCCACAAAGGATAGTTTAACTTTCTGGCGAATAGTTAGATCTCCTTTCCTCTCTGAAACAACTGAAACTCCCATAATAGATTTAGCCATAGACGCCAAAACATGGGTGAATCACTTTTCAAACATATTTGCTCTGGAAATGGAACAGGGAATACAACAAGAACAAAGTGAGGAAATGGCTCAGGCTTTGAGGCAAGTAGAATACCCAATTTGTTTAAATTTTACACACAATGAGGTAACAAACGCGATGAAAGCATCAAAATCGGGGAAAGCGCCGGGGCCCGATGGGGTCCCAGTGGATTTCTTCAAGTACAACTTAGATCTATCGTCCCCGATCCTTACCAGAGTGCTAAAAGCCGCCAAAGAAATTGGATTATTAGAATCCTGGTCTACCTCAATACTAGTCCCAATATATAAGAAGGGCGATAGAAATAGTCCATCTTGTTACCGGCCGATCTCCCTCCTGGACTCGCTTGGAAAGGTGGCTGGTTGCATCCTCCTTGAACGACTCCAGGATTGGACAACAGACCGGAAAATAATCTCGAATTTGAATTTAACTCTTCTCACAGGAAAACATGTCCAAGCGAAGGGAGGGCTTCTTACATATGGTATATGTTCTGGAGATATATGTGGACTTGACCGCAGCTTTTGACTGTGTCAGCCACTCAAAACTGTGGTCAATCATTTTAGAACTGGGAGTAGATCCTTCATTGGTGAATTGTTTAGGAGAACTTTACACAGGAGCCACAGCACGAGTTAGGTATGGCACCAAAGGAGAGTTAACAGAACCCTTTCGGGTAGAGAGAGGGGGTCAGACAAGGTTGTGTTCTGGCCCGCTTCCTATTCACTCTTTACACAAATGGGCTCGAGGTGGCAATGCTGGCAGAAGGCAAAGGTCTCCCTACAATAGGACGTCGGCAAATTCTAGCGTTATTATACGCGACGACGCGGTAATTCTTGCCAGAACTCCTTTACAGCTGCAGCGGGTCCTAGATAAATATTGCATGTTCATGACCAGCCTGAATCTTAAAGTGAACATAAAAAAGACCTTTGTGATGCATGCTGGCCCACAACCAAGGAAATTTAAACACATATTTGTTAATAATGTTCCACTAGAACACACAACAACATATCCCTATTTAGGGATCTTAATTGACAATAAGTCCAAATGGTCAGAGGCCGTCAACTCAAGAAAATTGTTATTCCTGAGGGCTGCCATGGCATTAGTAGCATTTGCACAGAAATTGGGAAAGAGATCCCCGTTAGAAATGTTAAAAATGTATCAGGCAAAATGTATAAGTGTGGCAACCTATGGCTCAGGGGTCTGGGGACATGCAAATGTTGACCAGTTACAGAAAGTAGAAAATACCTTCTTAAGGTACTTACTTGCAGTCCCTAAGAGTACCACAACATATGGATGCCATCTTGAATTGGGGTTAGATTATATATATCGGACATAATAAAAATACAACCAATCATGCTATGGCGCCGGATTTGGTCCACGGATCAATGCGAGCTAACAAGATTACTCGTACAGGATTGCATGTCTCTAGACAACATGGAAAAGATTAAATCGTTGGCATATGCCAAGGCATTCTTTGTTGATCTTGGGCTTGCCAGATATTTTACCGATCCAAAAACTATAGCCGAGGTTCTGAGAAAATAACTAAAAAAGGCATGCTTAACACATTTGGGCCAGCTGCAGCTTACAAACGAAATAGGGAAATCTTCCGTGCAACATCTTCTACTAGCTCAGACTACCTTCAGCATACGACCATACCTTTTGTATAATCTAAACCGATATGAAAAATTTCTGTTGACTCGGTTTAGATTCAATATATTTCACCGACTGATATCTTTCCCATTGCAGAATGACTGGTCTACGACCTTAATCGCCTGTCCCTGTGATACCATCTCTGCACAATCCTCTATTCATTTTTTTTTTTGTACATTTTATATTACACCCCGTAGGCGATGGATTGTTCCTCTTATGAGAGTATTGGGTATACGAGGGTGTCGTCCAGCTTTTCTGGTGCTTCGGTACCTAGAAAACGAACTATATGCAAAAAGTATAGCCTGTTTTCTTAAATTTTGTGTAAAGCATCGTCCAAATCTTTGATAAATATCTGCATAAAGCTATTTGCACATAGACACTTTTTACCTCTTTGATGAAATTGTAATAATATTAGATACCTTGCACTTTATCTGTTAAAGAACTTGCCAAATCGTTTTATATTTTTAATGAACTGAAATGTGTTTTATATGTACTTTTATGTTTTTTTTACAAATTATGGAAACCGAATAAAGTTGAAATTGATTGAATTGATTGACTTGTCTTTCTTGTTAGCTTCATTACGTTGGCACAGCTTTGGTCACAAATTCATATTTCTTATTTCCCTGTTATACTCTGCACCTAAAGCTTTGGTACTCGGAATGGCCAGGTTTCCTCATATTTCTGGTTTTCCTTATGGTGATAACCCGTTGAAACTTTCTGCATATGCAGATGATATTCTCTTATTTATTTCTGACCCTGAAACATCTATTCCCCCTTTACTATCTGAATTTGAATCTTTTTCACAAGTATCAGGATACAAGATTAACTATGATAAGTGAAATTCTTGCTCTATCTTTCTCCTCTTTCTCTGTCACGTTTCTCTGTCTCTTCTGATTCTAATGGTTGGCCATGTGGTTCTCCTAAGGCTGATCTTCTACATCTCTTTTTTCTCTGTCCTGTTGTTTCTAAATTCTGGGATAAGAATTGGCTATATATTACTCGTAGCTTTACAATTTCTCTGCCTTATTCTATCTCTCTTCTCTTAGTAGGTAGTCTGACTCTCTAGATCTTCCTCCTCACTCACATGTTTTTTTTGATCTCATGATTGCTGTTGCTTTCTAGCACATCTCATCTAATTGGAAATCTCTTACAAATATCTCCATACAAGCTTGGTGGAACACACTCTGTCGTTTTCACAGACTTTATGTCGCCTTTGCCTCTTCCTGTAAACCAGTTTGCAACACAGATCTTTTCCGGTTACCTCTCTCTTCATATTTGGACAGTTTAGCTCTGAAGGCATTTCCACATATTCATTCTGAAAACTTTAAACCTCCTTGAAGGACTTCGACTCTCTCCTTCTTGCCACCTTTTACAGTTTTCTTATATTTTCATCATCTTTTATACTTGACATTATGTACTGTTTATTTACAACATGTAAATTTTAATTTGAATTTTTGAAATCCTCTCTGACCTTATGGTGATTTCACCAGAGGTTGATTCAGGCACATCGGACTAGCGGACATTCAAAGATGGACGCCAATGCAAATATGTAATGTCTATGACAGTGAGTGTTCCTATTTGACTAGTAACCTCGAACGATTGAGCAAACCACAAATTCTGCATATGAAGTATAAAACTTTCATTATAATAAATGTGTGAGTTTTCCAAATAATTGTAAGGGTTTCTTATAATCTTAAAGTAGGACAGGGATCACGTGATCGTAAATAGGGTATTTAAGACCACCTCTGAGCTGGCTCTCAATCCTACCCGGAAATACTTTTGTAAAAAGCAGGGAGTCCGGAATATCTGTATCAGGTAAGGATGGCGTTAGTCAGAACAATGCGTTTTTAAAATTTTTAATATGATTAAATGCATACCAGACTAGACTTTAGTTTGTTTTTATTAATTGCTGTCCTTTAAAATCTTTGGTAGACTGAAGCGGTTACCCTAATTGAGTAGACCGCATACTGCTGACTCAAGTTATGAAATATCACTATCGGTGTTGGCAAAGAGAAACTATTATGGTTCTGTGCCTCATATTAAGTCTACTAACACAACCGGGCAATAGATAAATTGCACTTTGCCATTTACACAAGCGGTTGATCGAACTTAGCATACTACAGTTTGCCGATAAAATATATAATGAATAGCACTGGCTTAGAGACATATTTATCGTTCTATGTTTAATATTAAGTTTGGTTGGGAATATTCTCCCTAAACTTGTAGCGGTCACCCTAACTAATTACACCGCATATTGCCAACTAAATATGAGAAGTAAACACTATTAGCATTGGTAAAGAAACACTTTTAATGCTTTGTTCGGTCACCCTAACTAATTACACCGCATTTTGCCTAACTAAATACTCCACATTTTGCCGACTGAATATGGGAAGTATTATTTGCGTTAGTAAAGAAACACTTTTAATGCTTTGTTGCCTAGTATTCAGTTTGGTTGGTAGCATTCCACATAAGCTTATAGGAGTTGATAAAACCAGAAACCCCATGAACCCCAAGACCGAACAGTGAGACAGCAACAGTTAGACTATCTGCGAGGGAAAGAGCCAGGTCTTTAAGGCTTTTCGAAATGCCAAATGGTTCGCCATTGCTCTCATGGTGGAAGGGAGCGAATTCCAGAGTTTTGTGGCCAGATAGCCGAAGGAACGGCCACCAGCCCTCGCGCTCCAAAACGTTGAACACGGGCCAGCGCAAGGTCAGCAGATTGAAGCATGCGCCCCGGCACATAGTACTCCAACAAGTGGAGTAACCCTGGTGGGGTATGTAGTGTCAAGATCTTATGTGAATAAGAAAGTGCCTTAAACTCAATACGCTGGGCGTCTGGCAGCCAATGGAGCCTTGGCAGCACATATGCAACCGAGTGAGATCTAGGCAATGCAACCAAAAGTCAAGCTGCCGCATTCTGGACCCTCTGAAGATGTTTAATACTTGGCCTTGTTGGCGCCCAAGTAAAGACAGTTAGCGTAATCCAATCTGGACATGATGGACGCCTGAATAATAGTCTGACGCACTTTAGGGGGAATGAACCCGAGCAGTAGACTGAGGCCACGCAATACCCCAAAGCAGGTCCCCGCGACGGCTTTCGTCCGTTTGTCAAACGTCAAGTCACTGTCGAACCACACGCCCAGCTTTTTCACCACCTCTTTAGGGCGGGGGTGGGCTTGAGGCGGTCCAGCCGGCACTGCTCAGACCAAAGCTCATGGTCCTTGCCAAAGAGGAGAATCTACGATTTGCTGGCGTTCAACTGTAAACAGTTAGCCGCCATCCAGTTTGAGATAGCCAAGAGGTCGTCCTTAAACTACCCACATTGGTATTACACTTCTTTGAGAAAGCAAAAACCAGTTGGGTATCATCGGTGTAGGAGACCAGGGACAGCCCCCTGCTCTTACCCACCTCTGCCAAGGGTCTAACATATAAGTTGAATAAGAGAGGGCTCAAAACAGAACCCTGTGGGACTCCCCACTCCAGAGCAGCCTCCGGAGAATGGTATGGGGAAACAGAGACCTGAAAGGACCTATCCTCCAGAAAGGACCAAAACCAGGCCAATGCCACATCTCTCACCCCCACTTCCTTGAGGCGTTTCAGAAGAATTTCATGGGAGACAGTATTGAAGGCGGCACTTAGGTCCAACAGGACCAGTGCTGCTGAGTCCCCAACGTCCAGACTACCCCAGATAATTTCTAGCACAACCAGTAGAGCAGACTCGGTGCTGTGCCAAGGCCGAAAACCATGCTGAGTTGCAGCAAGAATAGCATTCTGCTCAAGGAACTTAGCCAAAGTGAGGTTCACATGGGATTCCCTGGGTCACCCGGATCCAATGAGGGCTTTTTTTAGTAATGGAACCACTTTAGCATGCTTCCATGCCGAGGAACAGAATCTGAGCTCAAGGACATGTTGGCCAGATCTAGACTTACTTGAGAGATTAAAGGATGTAGCTGGCGGAAAAGGGCGGGTGGCATAGGATCCGTCGGGGAGCCAGATCTAATTTTAGAGCACAAAGCCTCATACTGCAGGAGAGTCAAAGGAGGGAAAGAGGACAGGCAAACTGCCCCCGGGTTATCTATCATGTCGGGCACCTCGCCTTCCGACTGGGGAGTCAACGTTGGTAGACCCCTGTAGATCTGGTCCACTTTATTCAAAAAGTACAGCGCAAGCTCATCACATTGACGGCTAGAGCTGATGGAAGACGCTCTCTTGGATCCCGCGCTCTTCATGTCATTCAGCAGAGAGAAAATGGTTGGAACTGGCTAAGATTTTGTTGGCCACATAGTCAGCGCGGGCTCTACGAATGCACTTGTGGTATTGTTTGATAGCTGCACGATACTCTATCTTTGCAGATGTCTCATATGAGCGTCGCCACGCTCACTCTAGCTGCTTGCAGCCCTTTTTAGCCAGCGTGAGTGACTCAGAAAACCAAGGGTTAGAAGGCCCTCGCCCTTTGCCCCCACATTTAGCTGGAATACAACTGTCTAAATCAGCTGTCAGCCATTCCTGCCTCCGCATCGCGTGGAAGCTGAGGCCTATGCTCAATTAGCCAACTTGAAAAAAGGTCCAGGTTTAATTTATGCCAAGGACATTTGAGCACTCGGACTGGACGGGGCTCTTCCGATTTGCCCTGCAGTTGCAGAGCAAATGGGACCAGGAAGTGGTCGGTCCAAACCTGTGGGACCGGTGAGTGGACATTTAAGGACCTTAAGTTGGAGAAGATAGGGTCCAACAGGTGGCCCGCCACATGAGTGGCCCCAGCGACGTGCTGCATTAGCTGGAAGGCCTCTAGATCAGCCAGAAAGCAGGCAATCACAGATTTTCCCCCATTCTCTAAGTGGAGGTTAAGGTCCCCCAGGATGATGAAATTCGCCGATTTGCTCGCCAGTGGCCCAACCACAGTAAGTTGTCCATGAACAAGCTGGACAGTCCAGGGGGCCTATAAATCAGTAGGCCAGATAAAGTGGAATTGTGATTAAGCTGGATTTTAAATATGGCACTTTCACAGCCAGCAATTTTTTCCTTGCACAAGCTGAGAGAATAGGCTTCCTTGGCAATCACTGCAATGCCTCCCCCTCTACCCCGCTGTATTAATTGCCGCTACCACATACCCCTCCGGTAGCGCTAACCAAGACTCTGCCACAGAGTCTTGTGTAAGCCAGGTCTCTGTGAGAAAAAGGGGGTGTTGGGGGACTCGTCGATTAAAAGATCGAACACCTCCGTATGGTGTTTTGCCAACGAGCGACAATTCAAACTCAGGAACCTGTATGCAGAGTGGCCAGCTGGATGGAGGGCCTTCTCTGAAGAGGACAGCTTAAATGGGCAGAGTTGACAATGGAAGGAGGGCTAGTTGAAAACCCAAGGTGGAGAGGGACAGTTAAGTCTAAAAGAGACAAGCTCTTCCCGTGAATACCTGATGAATTTTAAGGGACCAGATGCATGGGTCCTGGCGGCTGGCGGCGGCCCGGCGCGGACAAGCACAGACGGGCTTGCCTTTGGCGCGCCTTCGGTGCGTCCACTGCGCGGGCGCAGCGGTGCTGCATTAGTAGTCTCGGGTCCAGAACAACTACTCCGCTAACCTCCTAACTCCCCCCAAGATGGTGGAGCTCTCAGCCAACCCGGGAGAGCTGCAGGAGATGCCTAACCCGCCACCCGTGACACCAAAGTGCCTCCCGCAGTCCCCGCAATTCCCACAAGTTTCAGGTGAGCAGCAATTAAAAGAGTGAAATGAGCAATTTTAAAAACAGCGATAAAACTAAAACAAGAGTAGTGCGCGAAAAACAGCGTCTACACTACCGGCTCAAGCCTCAGGAATCTAGTTACCTTCACGGGCGCAGCTGTGCCTGCATTAGTAGTCTCGGGGGCAAGAACAACTACCCCGCTAACCTCCCAACTCCCCCCAAGATTGCGGAGCTCTCAGCCAGCCCGGGAGAGCTGCAAGAGATGCCTAACCCACCACCCGTGACACCAAAGTGCCTCCCGCAGTCCCCACAATTCCCACAAGTTGCATGTGAGCAATTAAAATAGTGAAATCAGCAATTTTAAAAACAGCGATAAAACTTAAACAAGAGTAGTGCGCAAAAAACAGCGTCTACAGTCCCGGCTCAAGCCTCAGGAGTCTGTTTACCTTCATTATTAAGATGCCTAATATATAAGGGGCTGATAATACATGGATTTCCCTGTTTTTAGTAAGAATGCAGATTAATATTTGATTAACTCTATTGTAGGTTACTTTTCTTATCCCTTCCATAAAATCAACTGGAAGAACGTGTCTCACTTGAAACATACAGGGGACACATGGTTGAATTTTATTTGGTAGGTCATGAGAAAAATGGATCATGTTCTAATGTGTACAAATGTTTATACTGTATAATCTGTATTTCTAACTGGGGTCATATTGTAATGAATGATATGGAGATTTATATCCAAAGTAGACCTGTAGATAAAAACTAATGCATTGATCTTAGTGCTGAGAAAAACTTTTTTAAATGTGGATATATAACGAACAAATTATTGCATTGTTTAATTTTAAATGTTGTTGAAAACTTTGTCCTTAAGAGGGTGGTTGATCCTAATTGCACCGAAACGCAGCGTCAACTTTTGTATAGTTTTCATGTTCGGATGACCAACACGAACATGTTGGAACAATGTATTGTTTTTAATATATTTTTTATATTTTAAAATGGATGTGCATATTTGAATGTAATAATAAATAAAAATCGATGTGTACCTTTTTATGAAATTTGTTTTGGTGTTTTGCATTATTGTCTTGACTGTATGTACAAGTCACATGTAATTAATGTTTATGTTTACATACTGTATATGATTTTTTAAAATTTTCAAAATATTTTATTATAACCTCATTAAGTATTGTACATGACTACGGTGCAACACATGATCCACACATTAGACTAGGGACTTCTTTTTCTTCCTTGGGTTGTATTACCCTGTCCCTATTCTGTATTATAGAGTAACTCCTTGAATTTTAGTACTATGGCTGGAGCAGTGCCATTGCAAACAGTGTGCTCCGTTTTGAGCAATTGAGGGAATTTTGCTCTTGCTTGTTTAAATCGGAGCACACTGTGCTGTTTACACCCAGGGAGCTGCATGTCAGCAGCTTCCTGCGTGTAAAAATCAATGCCGGCTCCCGCAGGAGGCGAGAGCTGGCCAAGACTGTGTACGCTTTCAAGCTCCTCCTGTGGTCCCCAAAAAGGGGCCTGTCCCCAGGCGTTGGGGTCCCTGGGACCAAAATTGGACTGAGAGACTGAGAGGAAGGCCACACGGCCACCCTTTCATATTTTTATTTAATAAAATTAAGGCCTAGTCCCTCTATTTTTTTAATGTTATTTCAATACAACAGAAAAAGTGGGTCAGACCCCGGTCCCTGGGTCCCAAAAGGGTCATGGGGAAGGGGGCGTGGCCACCAAAAACTTCTCAGCAATCCCACAGTGTGCGACTTCCTGGAGGTATTAGGAGGGGTAATTGGCCCGCAAGGACCCTCAATAGCCAAGGGGACTTCATTCATCCCACTACTAGTAGTGTGCCACAAGGTGCGTTTGCAGAATGGTGGGGAAAGGGGGCATGGCCTGCTACCAGGTCTCAGCAATCCTGTTGTATGGGACTTACTGGAGGTGATAGAAGTCCTAGTTGGCCCCCAAGGACGTCCTTAGGGGCCAACTACCCCTCCTGTCATCTCCAATAAGCCCCACACAGCAGGGTTGCTAAGAGGTCTTCGGAGGCATAGCCCCCTTACTCCACCACTCTGCAAATATGGCTTGTGCTGCACCACTGGTTCGGGGATTAAGTCCACTTTACTTCTGAGGGACCTCGGGGCCAAAAAGCCCTCCTGGTACCTCCTGTAATTCCTATACAATGGGATTTCTGAGAGCTTTTCAAAGACCCAGCCCCTTTTCTCCAATACTCTGCAAATGCGACTACAAGTTAAACAAACATTTGCTATGCAAAAGGTCTCACATTTCTAGAGTTAGAGCTATTAGTATTGTAAATGGAATTGTTTTTCTTTATGTGTTTTGGAGTGGAGTCAATGTATGTGGTGTGCAATTGAATTATGTGGAAAATTGTGCAGTTGAATTATGTTGATAGAAATTTTGTGGTATCAAATGTATAGGAAATATATGGAGTCAGATTGTGTGTTTTGGAGAGTAATTATGTGGTATGGTATTATGTGTTGTGGAGTGTTATATATTGGAGTTTTATTATATGGTGTGCTGTTTTAATTTTGAGGTGTAATGTTGAATTATATGGCGAGGATTATATGTCTGTGGTGTTTTATGTAGTTGCGTTGTTGATTTGTATTATGTGTTTTTTTAAAGGGTACGTGGCTTGTAATGGAAACGTGTGGACTTTATTTGTGTAGTATGGAACTGTGCAATTGTGTGTGTAAAAATAGATAATGTTTGTAAACTTTAAAAATGCACTTGATATGTTTGTGCTTCTACATTTATTCTGACACTTATGGTGTAGCTAATCACCCTAACTGAAAAACTATACAGTCTATTATACCCTTGCACAAATCTTGTCAGAGCTACATTGGCATTCAGTTTCAGAAGCACAGATCTCTTAGCTTGGCAGGAGTCCCAGAAGCACTTGAACAAACAGCTTTATACATGGCTGCCCTGTATAATGAACAGAAAGTGATGCATGCAGTTTCTACTACATACATTTGGTGAGCATGCGGTGTGAAACAGAGGTAATCTAGTACCAATAGGCTATAATACCACCTGTACGAATTTTGTTACAGCTACATCAGCATTCTGTTCTAAAAGCACTGATGTGTTAGTTATACAGGCATCACAGAAGCACTTGAACAGAAAGCTGGCTGCCCTGTACAATGAGGAGAAAGTGATCCATACAGCTTCTCCTACACACATTTGGAGAGCATGCAGTGTGAAATAGATGTAGTTTACTACCTTTAGGCTTCTTTACATGTGTCATTGTATCCCCTAAAAGGTACTGACACTCACAAAAGTGGCATGATAGGCAGCCTTTGATTTTGGGTGAGGCCTGGCATTGCGAGCTCTGCCTTTCTAATGAAAATAGTAAAGAAAAGCAAGCTTTAAAACTTGTTCAAGACATATTAACCTTTATCCCAGTCCATAAAACTCCTTGCAACAGTACACTACAAGAAGGCCATGCTTAGTGGGGTCTGTGCTTTATATTGAAAGCGTACTTTGTCAGGTTTGAATAATTGACTGCTACCATGCCTAAGATATGTCAGCGTATTCTACCTGTAGTTTGACAAGTATTGTGCAGCTGATGATCATAACTTAAAAACGATATAGTATATTATACCCCTGCACAAGTTTTGTCAGAGTTACTTCAATCCCACAACCTCAGACCTCTTAGCTAGGCAGGAGTCACGGAAGCACTGAACATCCCACCTGTTATCTCCAGTAAGTCCCACATAGCAGGATTAATAAGAGGTCTTCAGAGACCACACCCCCTTCCTACACAGTGGGATTTCTAAGAACTGGTCAGAAGCCTAGCCCCTTTTTCCACCATTGTGCAAACGCAGATGCTAGTTAAAAAAGCTTTAAAAATTCACTGAAAAATCAAAGGCTGTGAAAGGTTACAGCCTGCCAGCTCGATGGATTGCCATAATAAAATCACGAGAGCAGCCCGGGAGCCACTGGAGGGCTATGAATATTGAACAAAACGATGGGGTTTTATAAAAACAGTGAGGCAAAAGAAACGGACCCTACTGGAAGGGAATATATGTTTTACTTCAAATCCCAGCATACAGCTTACTGAGAAGCAGATGCAATGTGGGTAAAAAGGACTTTGAAGTAATTTCTGGACTTTGCCTGTGTCCCCCTTTCCCTATGATTAAGTTGCAGGTGCAATGAAACGCGTCAGGGATTCACATCCGCTGGGGCTGCTAGCGTAATTTGGTGCAATAAAGGATTGTATTCATCCTCGCGGAGTGGCGTTTCCTTTGCTCTGGGGCACCTTGGTGAATATATATATATATATTTATATATATATATATATATATATATATATATATATTACCTACTGGCGGTCGCCAGTAGGTAGTTATAGTTAGGACCTAGTTTCCATAGGAAATCCGCAACATTCTATTGGGAATAACTTTGGCCCTGGTGGACGAATGTTTGCGAATTTCTCAAAGAAGATGGCTCGGTCCGCTGCGCTCATTCTGTGAAAGTTTTGGGGGGATTGGTGAAGTGGGGGCTGAGATAAAAGGGGGGCCCCAAAACATGTTTTTCCCATGTTCTTTTCCATAGGACGTTTAGACACGGCTACAGCTCGAACGGCTGAATGGATTTATAAGAAATTTGGTAGAAAGGTAGAGTGTGGGTCGCAGATCACACTTTTGTTTAAATGGTGTAAATCCGTTCAGTAGTTGCTGAGAAAATTAAAGTTGAAATCAGTTATATATCTATAAGCGCGCATGGGTGCGCGCACCTATGCGGGTGTGCGCGAGTGGCATTGTGATTTGCTGTTTAACGTCTGTCAACATTCGATTCGGAGGAAATCAGGAAGTGTTGTCCGCCATTTTGTTAGTGCGAGTGAATATATAATACTGAACAAAGGGTTAGTACATGGAAAGGGGAGAAGGTAGAGATTGTCTGGCTGGGTAGGTTTTCTAAGGGGGTACAGTATGGACCCTGAACGCGAAAAGACCATTTTATTTTGGGAGAAAACATTTGCGGGGTGCATGCATTCGGTCGCGCACCCCTATTTACAAGACTGTAAAGAACTATAGTGGTGAGAATGTAAAGGGAGCAGGGTGGAGAGTGTTTGATTTCGTAGGTTTCTTGAGGGGTTTATTAAGGATGACGAAAGTCTAAAAGTAGCTTTTTTCGCAAATAAGTTACGAGGTGCGCGCACTCGGTCGCGCACGGCGATCAAAAAACATAAAGAAAGATGGAGATAAATTACAAGTTTGAGTGTTTAGATCTAAGGTGGCTCTTAAAAGAGCCCTTGTGTTAATTGAGTTTTTGCTGAACTTATAAGTAAGTTCCGATGCAGAGTCTCATGTTACAGAGGAAAATTCTATTTCCCTCATCCGTGAAATGAACACCATCTCTCCGATAGATGCCTTCCATGTTGAAACGTAGGTTGTTGTTGTATATAGAACCCATGTTATATTCTCTGAGGAAAGCAGAAACAGATTTATTTACATGTTTCCATGCTTTCTCAATCTGTGGACAACGTTCATTGGACCAATTCCATTTTTGTCTTTGGCATATATTTGAATACACCAAGACAGTTCGAGGAAAAAGTGACATCAATTGACGAAAGGTGTCTTTTAGAAGCATTTTTAGACCTACACCTGTTAATGTGCCTAGAACATTCCCACCACAGTGCACAATTATCAGGTTAGGTTCAGGGAGATGCGTAAAAGTTTTCACCAATGGTATCAATTGGTGACATCTTAATCCTCTTTGGCCAATCCACGTAATCTGCACATTTGGTAAGTCAAGGTTAGAAATTCGTCTGTTTGCAGCATATTTTTCACTCCAGTGAATATAACTGTGTCCTACTAGCCAAACCTTCATTTTCAAGGTAGATGCAGTAGTACTCCGATGGGTTCTGGAAGTGGAATGGCAAGTAGATGGTGAAAGTCACGATAAAAAAAGTGTGTGAGGATTGGTGTTAATGAAAAACTGAACATGATTGGTTAATTGATATACTTCAAGATTGAAGACTACGCTGTATGTTATAGTTTTATTACAAACAAATCTTCTATTGGTCGTGGAAAAAAAAGAAATGTAAAACAAGAGTGGATAGGCAGGTGTGTTTGGAGGGAAATTATCCTTTTTGCTTGGATTTAGAACGTTGAGATATGAACTTTTGACCTGTGCCTTCAGCCAGGTGCAGATTGAGCTGTTACCATGGTAACAGCCAGAGAAGGCAGAGGGTGAAGGGTGACCGTTATGTGACTTTGAAAATATTGAAAGGATAACCAACTGAAATGTTAATTTAAATATGAAATTGTGCGGGAACAAATATGATTGGTTGAAGAGACATATATGAGTGTGTATTGACAGAAAATCTATGCCATTATTCTTTGGTTGCAGTGATAGAAGTATTATTGAGAGCTCCGTCAAACGGCTATCGTTTTACAACTATCATTGTTCTACATCTGATAAAGCATTGGTAAAGGTGAGTGTATAACTGTTTGTTTTATGATGTACCGTTAACTGTGGTTTGATCACTATATTTGATTATGTGAGTTACTGTGTCTAAGGAAGCACATTTTTGACTTTGATACAGTTTGATATGTTTTCAACTAATGTTCCATTTTATTACATCAATGTTTTGGAACATTATTTCTTTGTAATTATTAGTTTAAAATTACGATTAATTAATTTGATTAAGGATAGTGGAGTTCAGTCATGTTTTTAAGTTATGAGCTACTGTTAGGTCTATGAATTAAATGTTACTTAGAGACGGATCTGCAACGAAATTTGGGGCGGGGGAAGGACGAAAAAAAATGATTTTTTTGTAGGGGGACATGAACGTGTAATCAGTAGATAGAGTAAAGGTGGAGGGGCTGTTACAATGGGTAAAACAAGTGCAAGGCCTAATTAATATTGTAATGGTTCTTTATAGAGCTGTGAAACGTTCAGGTGTGGCTCTGTGTGTATCTGGGATGTGTGTTATCTTGGGCTTCCACAGCAGACGTGAGAGGGGGGGGAGGGGCTGAAGTTCTGTTAGGTTAATGGGGGTTGATCGCCGTTTCTTCACTTTCTTTCAAGTCTGAATTATAGTTTTGAATGTATTTGTGGAAAAATGAATAAATAGAAAATAAAATGTAATGAAATAGACAGAAGTTAATAAACATTTGGGAGCGTTTGCACATAATTTGTAAAGTTGGTTACAGATCCAAAAAAAAGGAATTGGTAGAGTACAGATAATGCAGGAAGAGAGAAAAATAGTTTATTAGATGTGATATTGTCGAAAAAAAGTGGTAATGCTTTAGGTATTTTAAACTTTAAGTTTGAGGAAAAAATTACAGTGTGGTTTGCAGCCGAGGGATGCAGTGGTGGGGGTGGGGTGAGAAGGAGAGGTGTCCCAGTACAATCAAATGAAAAATTGTGACCATGAGGTTGTAGACAGGTTCGTGGAGTATATGCCTTTTATAAATTGATGTAGAAGAGCAAATATATATAGAGGTTTCTGTGTACCACAGTGTGACTCCATTTTCATCTCACTCCTGCTTTCTATATTAGTTGCTTTGTGTTATGTTAGTGTGTGTATGTGTGTGTGTGTGCGTTCAGTCTGAGCTAAGGAAGTTTGTTCTGCAGGCAGACACAGTTGTTATAGTGGAGATGAAAGGGTGATAAGTACTGAAATAGGATATAGCGTGTGCTCTGTGGAAGCGAGGGAGCAGTGATTAATACTCTGAGTGAAGCACAACTGCGGCGGAGTTTTGTTACAGTAATAAATATTTTTTTTGCCAGAGGTACGATTGATGCTATGGTTCACAACTCGTAAAGAAAGGGTTGACTGACCGTCGCAGGCCAGCGGGTTGAAGTATGAAAAATTCAGGTTGACATAAGAAAACATGAATTGAGTGCAGCTGAGATTACGTGAAACACATGAATACAGTTTTAGTATAAATTATTTCAGTTGTGAATATGGGTTAAAAGAGGGAACGTATATATTTCAAATTTTTATTCAATGATGCAGTGTTTTGACAGAAAGTTTTTTATTTAATACAAGTAAACATAATCTAAAGAAAATAGTGGGTATAGTTACTAGTTCATAGAACAAATGATGGAAATGTAGTATGAAGCAAAATGAATATCGTTTAAAAAACATTGTACAGCCCCGCAATGAAATATATTTAATTATATTGCATGCAAGAAGGTGTGTTTTGATTTTAAGTTCAGTAATCATATATGAAAATAGTAATGGTTAAACATCACTTCATTAACAGTTAGTTTTCAGCATACGAAGCAGTAACAAGCTTGTTATATGGTATTGTGAAAGGAAATGAAAAACGCGCCAAAAGGGAGAATTTGGCTCGAGGTGCATGTATGTTATGTGCAGGGACATTCGAAAATCAGTACTCAGAACAACTATTGTATTGATATAATTTTTTGAAAGGTTTCAGTACACAATGTCTCATACAGGTTGATAAGCAAGGGTAATATCAGGGTAATCATAAACTTTTTAGTTATGAATCAAAAATCTTTCAATAGGCATAAATTAAAAGCAGCACATGTGTGTGAGGCGGAAATAAGGAGTAGAAAGGGAGAATGGTGATAAACCATATAAAATCATATAAAAGTCATTGTAACTATACACATTTCTCAGGCCACATTTAACCATATTTTACGCAGCCTTGGTTCGAGAATATTTTAAATCAGATAAGATAACATAAGGTAGTGATTTGTTGAAATTAGAGCATCATGAAATGTTTTGAACAAAATCGAGGAGGTGTGGAAAAAAAATTAACTCCACATAACTTAAAAAATTCACACCAGCAGGAAATTACAATGTCCTTTGTTAGTAAAGCCAATAGGTCAGTTTATATAAAATATAATAAGAAAAAAAAATAAGAAAAATTAGGAAGGGAAAAAACAGTCAAGATGTCAATGGTTTGCAGAACAGCTATCCTTCCATTGAATAGGCAAAGTAAGTGGCAACTGCTTCTAAAAGAAAGTCATTGTTATCATCCGAAAACAAGTCAGCCATCCAATTGAAAAGAGGAAATGAACATACATGGTCATTAATCACCGAAGCCTCTAGTAGCATCAGAGGAGAACTCGGTGAATTTTGAATGTAGCTGTGTGCCAAGAAATCTTGCGCCGCTGCGAATATATTCCTTTTTTTTTTTTTAATTCTTTTTATTGACAACTTTTTTACACATTATTTTTCCCCCCTGCACCGGGGGTGAGGAACATATTACTATATACATTCAATCATATTTCCAGAGAAGAAAAGAAAAAAAACAGCTTATATTACAATACACATAGAGGAACATATACATCAGGAAGAGCATAAGTTTAATAATTGATCAATCCAGTCATGTGGGGCACCTAAAATTAACAAAAAAAAGAAAAAAAACATATGACACATTGTTACCTACTAGACACTTATGAGTCCTCCCTTCTACCACAATAAACATTACAGACCTATATATTATATACATTATATACATTATGTTTCTTCTCTCCATTTTGCTATCGGCCCCCATATTTTCAATCCTAATCTCCTCCCATTCTTTCCTTTTCTAGAGTATATTGCTTTTTCCAGACTGTAGATGTTTAAAACCTTAGCTAACCATTGTTGAAATACTGGTGGTGCCTGATCGAGCCATGCTGAGGCAATACATAATCTAAAAACAGCCATTGCAACAAAAATAAAATAGTAGCCCTCTCTATATGCATTGCCTGAATTCACTCCCAATAGCACAATCGTGGGGGTTAAGTTGACAGATATTTTCAATGCTTTTTGTAAAAAAATTTGTATTTCATTCAGTAATATTGATAGACATGGACATGTTGCGAAAATATGAATTACATCGGCCTGCAGACTTCCACATCTAGGACAGTTACTCCCAGTAGTCGCCCCCCATTGTGCAAGTTTTGCCGGCGTATAATACAGCCGGTAAATAGTTTTATAATGCTGAGCCTGTAATGTTGCAGAGCACAAAATATTTTGTCCCAGTTCTAATGACAAATTAAAACATTCCAATTCTATATCCAACTTAGTCGACCAGCTTTCCCCCCACTTAGCCATGTCGTCCGGTTTTGTTTCAATTAACTCTGCATAAAACCTTTTAATAGTACAGTTTACTCCGTTATGTATCGCCTCAAGTATAGAGTTTTTCTCAAATCCTCTCGGGCCCCCTCTTTTGTTCACCAAAAAACTTCTTACTTGAAGATACTTAAAAAAATGCCTTGTTGCCAAATCATATTTCTCCTGTATTTGTACAAATTGTTTCATCCCCTGTGTGCCCATCAAATCCCCCGCTTTTATAATACCCTTCCTATACCATTCTATATACACTAGATCAGAAAAAATATCCTCCGGGAATAATGAATTATCTTTTATTCTCGTATATCTATTAATTTTCCCCAAGCCATATTTCTTGGTAAAAGCTTTCCAGATATTGTGGGCTCCCACAATGGTCTTAAATCGTGTCCTTTTGAAGTAAGCTGTGTCAAAGTTTTTCAAGAATATATTTTTTACCTCTTCCCCCAACAATAAACCATATATTGCCAATGATCCTAAATCATCCTCCCCTTCTGCTTCTGCTCCACCTATTAATCCAACCATATACTGTAAAGCTGCAGCCCAATAGTAGAGTTTCAGGTCCGGTAGAGCCCACCCGCCTCTCTCTCTTGGGAGTACCATAAATCTTGCTGCTCTCCTAGTTTTACCTTTAGACCAGATAAATCTGTTAATCATTCCTTCGATCTTTTTAAACCAGAGATTATCAAACCATAACGGGATTGTCCTAAAAATATATGGAAATTTCGGTAAAATTAACATCTTTATAATATTTACTCTACCAACTATTATGAGGTGTAAATTATTAAGTCTGTCTAGATCTTTCCCCACCTTCCTTATAATAGGGTCTATATTTAATTCTACTAACTTTCCCAGCTCTGCGGTGATCGTTATACCCAGGTATGTTCCTGTCTGCACCACTCGTGGATCTTGACACATTGCCTTACTGTTTTTTATAATCTGTGTTTTCCCAGTATTTAAAGAGTAACCTGACACTTTTCCAAATTTTATAGCCTCCAGTTCCAAATATCTGATAGCCTCTGTGGGTACTGGTGTTACAACGGCCACGTCATCGGCATATGCAAGTATCTTACAGTCCCCCCTGGGCGTAACAACTGGAGGTATATTCCCATTCCCTTCCATTCTGCGTATTAACGGGTCCAGATATATAGCAAAGAGTAATGGGGAACACGGACATCCCTGTCTAGTACCCCTTTTAATTATCACTCGTTCAGTTATTCCCGAGTTTATTCTTATCGTGGCCACCGGATCCCTATACAAAGTCTTTATTGCCGTAAGAAAGCCATTTCCAAAACCCACTCTTTCTAAGACACTCCACAAATACACCCAGGACACACGGTCAAATGCTTTCTCGGCATCTAACAATAAAACCGCCAGTGGTTCGCCTATAACTTCCATTTTATCAAAAAGAGTAATTAATTTCCGTGTATGGTGCGTGGTTCCTCTTCCAGGTATAAATCCATGCTGACTAATAGTAACTAATGGTGTTATTACGCTAGCGAATCTTATTGCTAATGCCTTTGAGTAGATCTTTGTATCGGTATTCATTAGCGTTATTGGTCTGTATGAGCCCGGATCTGTGGGTGCCTTTCTTTTCTTTAAAATTACAACTATTTCTGCACCGGACCAAGAGTTCGGTATTGATAAACCCCTCTGTGCCTGTTGCATTGTACATACCATATCCTTCCCTAGCTCTTCCCAGAACACCTTATAAAATTCTAGCGGGATCTTATCCGGCCCAGCTGCTTTGCCAGATGGAAGATTCCTCAGAGCACTTCCTATCTCCTGTTGATCTACTGGATTGTCTAGTCTCTTTCTCTTTGATTCATCCAATTCCACCCCTGCGTAATCATTCAAGTATGCAGCTATCTCTCCAGAATCTTTTACATCGCTTTCTTGATATAGATTTGTATAATATTTTCTAAAGACTTCTCTGATTTGATGCACACTCGTTACCACCTTTCCCGAACTGTCTTTTATTGCCTTTATCTCCCCAATCGATGCCTTTTGCCTTGCTCTGACCGCTAACATCCTGCCTACTCGATCACTCAACTCATAGCATTTTTCCCTATTAGTCACATATTGTTTTGCTGCCTTAGCTGTTATATATTCTTCTGCTTCCATTCTCAATTTCGCTAACTTAGCTATAGCAGGGTTTGTCACAGATCCATTACTGCTGGGTGAATCTACACCCTTACTCACTTCTTCCTCTGCTAATAATATCTCCCTTTTTAAAGCCTGACTTCTCTCTTGTTCCTGCTTCCTTTTCCTTACTCCAAAACTTATAGTCTCTCCCCTCACTCCAGCCTTAAAACTGTCCCAGACCATACCTACAGTTGCTGTATCTCTATTTATTGTCAGGTATTCTACTATCCAAATTTTCATGTGTTGGATATATGCCTCATCTTCCAACAGTGCTCTTTCAAAAGTCCACACCGACCCCCCCCCTTGCCGATGATAATCCTTTTAGATTAATGATCAGGGGGTTATGATCCGCCAATAATCTTGGCAATCTCTCAATATGTGCGCCTTCAACACCCTGGTTACTAACCAAAAAGTAGTCTAATCTTGCACTTACTTTATGCGGTGCAGAGTAGTACGTGTATCCATCCTCTCCTGGTTTGAGTGTATCCCAAACATCCAATAACCCATTATTCCTGGCTAGTGAACAGAGTGCTTGAAACACTCTTCTTTTCCTTCCTTGGTATTTAACTGGGGGTCCTAACCCCAATCCCAGGCCTCCTGCGCCATTGATGTTAAAATCCCCTCCTATTACTACATATGGGGCCCAAGTTGCCAACTCTATATCGACCTGTTCAAAAATTTCCGCATCGTCCCCTGTAGATCCGTATATAGAACCAAGACTTACCCATTGTTCTCCTACCAGGCATTCTATCAGAGCCCATCTCCCCCAAACATCCTCCCATTTTTTCCTAGTAGTGATGTCTCTCTGTCTTGCTAACACTGCCACTCCCCTATTCCTAGACCCCTGTCTTGAATACGCTAATAAAGAAAGTCCCAGTTGTTCAAGCAGATGAATTTCAGACACCTGAATATGTGTTTCTTGCAGTATTAGGAAATCTAGTCTAAGACTCTTAATTAAAATAGCCACCTTCTGTCTCTTTTGTCTGTCATTTAACCCGCAGACATTCCATGTCATTATTCGAGTATTCATTCTGGATTGTTAAATGAGTCAACATTTCTTATATCAATACACAGCTCAAACCTTATACATGATGAACTAACAGCCATATAAAAATCATAATTTTTTTTTTTATTAGTCATTGTCTTCTGACTTACTTCCTTTGTTCCTCTACAGTATCTCCAACATTTTTGTTCCTCACCCCCCATGCACTCCCCCCCCTGAGTTCCCACCCTGACTATCCCACCCCCCCTACTGGCAAATAGGTCCATAGGACCTATGTGTGGCAGCTGTGACTGTCTGGGAACACCGTATCCCCCACTCCCCCTTTCTTAATACCAGCCTATGCAAACAAGATGAAAATAACCTATATATATACAACTTCCTAGCTTACTTGCTGTAATCATTTGTACTTCTCATCCATTTTGTGTGTTTTTACGGCTTCTTGCTTCCTTGCGCCACCAGAGCTACCACTCGCTCTTTATCAGCCTGTATCTGGGACTGTGGGCTATTCTCTTTCAGCCATATCAAAAACTCCTGAGCTTTAATTTCAGAATAAAAAATTTTAAACTGTCCATCCCTTACCACTTTTAGCCTGCTAGGGAACATCAGGTACGCCTCACATCCCATTTTCTGAAAAGGCACAATCAACTCCCGCAATCTCCACCTCCTTTTTACAGTTGTGTGGCAGAAGTCAGGCCTAGCAAAAAACTCAACATCTTTATACCTGCACTTGGCCTGTGGTTTTGCCTTTGCCATTATCTCCTCTCTCAGCAGATAATTACCCACATATATAAGTATTGCTCTAGGTTTGCCTGATACATTCCCCTTTCTCTGTGTAAATGGAAATCTATGTGCGCGCTGTACCTCCGATTCCCAATCCCAGCCTTCTATGCCAGGAAGCGCACCCTTGAGTAACTCAATAACGTATGCTCTCACATCCTGCTCCTCTTTCCCCTCCGCAATGCCCAAGAGTCTAATATTGTTTCTACGCAGTCTATTTTCAAATTCTTCCAGTTTCCATAAGACATCTGATGTAGTCTTCTCTTGCGCCTGCCTTGACTCCTGCCATTTCTTCATCTCATCCTCCAGCAACCCGGTTCTTTCCTCCACCTCTGTGACTCTCCCTGACAAATCTGCGTATAACTTGTTCACTTTGCAGAGAGATCCTTGTATCTTTTTACTTTCCTGCCTGGCTCTGCGACTTTCCACTCTTGCCTCAGTCGGTATTTGCTTCAACATTGAAAACATAATTTCAAACCCTTTAGGTGGTGACTCCCCCTGAGACTGACTCTGATTCGGCCTTTGCTTTTGTTCTAAATCTTGCTCTGATATTTCTACAATACCCATATTTTTATCTCCTGGCACCCCAGCAGTCTCTTGATGCATCTGTGACGTTGCCGAGTAATCCCAGTCCAGTCGCTTTACAATATCAGCATTTATAGGACTTATAATACTTTTTGATTTCCTTCGTTTTTTTGTCAAAATTTTTGACTTACTCTTAACAGGTAGCTTTTGGACCGAACCCTCTCCAGATTCTGACGTGCCCACTGCCTCTGTTGCTAATCCAGACAATGTTTGATCGTTCTCCGTCTCCACAAAGCTTGAAGAGGCTATAGAAGTACTCCCCCCCCAACTCCCCTTCCCCGTCCTCCTCCTCCTCTTTCTCATCCTCCTCACCCTCATTTACAGAATAAAAACATTCATCAGAAGGAGAGCCTGGAATTGCCAAAGGATGCCTGCTAGAATCGCCTCCTTTTTTTGTATAAGGTTCATCGGCGTCTACAATAGCCATGTCATTCACTATTATCGTGGGTCTAGATTTAGTCAGTCCTTGAGCAGACCCCCACCCCGTAGTGTCTTCCGGGGGAAAAATCATAACCTCAGCCTGTATTTCTGTTCTTGCTTTCCCTATTAATCCCCCTATTGATGCCATGTCCTTATCCACACACACAGAGAAAGACCCCTCTTCATCCTGGCAATTGTCATTGTTGCCATTATTTACCGCCCCTTGCTCCTGCCGAGTTAGTGTCACTTCCATTTGGGCTGTACTGTTCGCTTGCACTAGGTTCACCGCCTGTTTCTCCCCTTCCAGTGTATCAGTCTCGTTCTCATTCTTGCCTCGCTCCGCACCATCCGCCTGCAGCACTACTCCTTCCAATTGCTTTGAAACGCATTGCCCCGCCCCTTGCTCGTTTGCTGTGACCGTTGCCTCCACGCTTACCGGTACTGTCAGAGCTGAGTCCATAGCGCCGTCTTGATCCAAATGTTCTGGGGCAGGAGCAGTGATTGACTCAACCACAACAGGGTCAGGGTCTGTGGGAGCCGCTGTGTTTGCTAATGTCCTGCGGGTGCCGGCGCTGACACTAACAGGTAAAAAAGCCTCATAAACCGTAGATTGCCTCATGGTTGTCTGTTCAGCTGCTTTATTGCCCGCATTACATTTCTTGTTAGTTGCCGCCTTGTTTTTTTCCTTTTTCCTCTTCCTCTCGGTCGCGCTGTTATCTACATCATTCCTAAGAGCATTCCTATCTTGCTCGCCAGCGCGAAGATTATCACGCTCCTCCTGACTCCGAAGTAATTTCTTCACTCTGAGGTTAGCCGCCGGAGCATCCGAGTCGCTCCAGGTAGCTCTCTCCCTCTCCTCTCTCGCATTCTTCATTATTTTCGGAGCCATCATAACCCGATAGTTAGACGATGCAGCTAGTGCTCTTCGATAATATGACCGAGTCCAGCCAGTAAACTTAGCAATCAGCTGATTTGAGCGTGTCAGTGCCCACACCACCGCCGTCCTCACCGTCTGGGCGGTTGGTTCTTGTCCATATAGCTTATATTCCGCTATAATTGAAGACACTAAAAAATCTTTCTCGCTCTTTTGTCCAAGCAAGTACACCATATCCTCGTTTTTCTCCGTGTACATCAAGAAGATTCATCCGCCGGTCTGCCTGCACGTTTCCATCTTTGTCTCAAAAAATCAGGGAGAGAGGAGAGACACGTCCTCTCCCTACAGCCTGCCAGCGGCCATCTTGCCCTGCGAATATATTCCAATGACCCAGAACTCAATGTATCGCTGCAAAGGCCATAATCCCTCCGTCGGAACAAAGTTGTTCATGATCAAGTAACGGATTCATGAGATGATTGAAATTCACTTCAGGAGACATAAGTCCAGGGCCCACATGAAATCACAGCTCAGGCAATGAAATACATGCTGCACACAGGTGAAATAGGTAAATCGAAACGATAATCCATATGATGCACTCAAAGTCGCGAATGGCAGAATGCCATACTGGTCAAGCATCCTGTGGCGAAATAGTTCTAAGTGTTCCAGCTCGTTTCCGAAGGCGGGACGGACTTCCATTTTGTAATAACGAAAATAGGAATACAAAGGTTGCAGCTGCTGGTAATAGATGAGGATGTCCAGAAACATAGATCAGAGAGTATGGAGTGAGAGTAGCAGAATGCCTTTAAATGATTTGGTGCAAAAAAAGCACCAAACCATTGGTTAGTAGTTGCAAAAAAAATAGTGCAGCTGGGAAGTGGAGGAGCGTTAAAGATTATGAGAGTCACCTTAGAAAATTGTAAAGGAAGGTCACTATTTAATAAGATATGCAGTTTTCTGCGAATGTTAGCTAAGTGAATGAGATATGTTTGTGAACAGATGCTCGGGTAGCTTGATTTTGGGACAATAAGGCTGTTGTTCAAGTCTTGGGATGGAACTTTGAGTTCAAGGCCGTATTTTGCGGCCAGATGCAAACATGAAGGTTCCCATGCGTGGGTGGGTGAAGTTCATTTTTACAGAGAAACATTTGCAGAGTGACTATTTCAGACTAAAGCTTGTCGTTTATTAAAAAGTCATAGTAATTAACATTGCTTGTAAATAAATAATTACTGCTGAGTGTTATGGTAAAATTAGGCATTATAGGAGATACCGGTGTACCTTTGAAGACACATGCAACATTACAGCGCTTCATGTTAAACAAGTTATGCAATTGGTAGTGCCTGGATGTGAACGCTTATGTGCGGCATTGATATTTTTGACACTGTGGGCCTCCTTTATGAAAATTTTGCACCATAGATGCGTTACTTTTTCCTATGTTAAAAGTGACACACCGGCGGCGCAAGGGCTTCATAAATAAGGCTCTGTGTACTTATGGCTAGTGGAGAAGTGACGCAATGAAATGATGTTAGGTGAGTGTAGTGTAGTTACGGAACGGAAAACCTTTAAAGAGAGTTACATTTATTATGGAATAGTTTTTATTTTTTTCACAAACTAAGGTATGAGAATATTGTTACAGTGTTAGCGGAACTGTTAGTTGAAGTTTGATAAAGATTAGTGAAATAAGTAAATTATGGTGTATTTAATATGTGCAGCTAATAATCTGTGAGAAAAGGTAATAGTCCACAGTCTTGTAAATAGGGGTGCGCGATCCAATGCGCGCACCACGTAACTTTTTACGGAGAAAAAAAAAAGTTTCATTCACGTTCAGGGTCTATACTGGACTTCCTGAGAAAATGTACTGGGTTACATAATCTGTACCTTTTGTTCTTTTCATGTTCTAACCCTTTGATCAGTACAATATATTCACTCGCAGTTACAAAATGGCGGCCAATACTTTCTGATTTGCACTGATTCTAATGTTAACAGATGTTAAACAGCAAAGGAGAATTCTATAAACTGCATATTTTTGTAATTTTAAATAATAGGCAAAATAAGTAAACTTAAAGATCTGAAACGATCTTCAAGTGTCGTCTGCATTTCCAGCATTAAATTTTACTTATAAAGCATGTGAATCACAGTCTTGTAAATAGGGTTGCGCGATCGAGTGCGCGCACCCCGTAACTTTTTTCAGAAAAAAAATTTTGTTCTGGCGTTCAGGGTCTATAGTGCACTCCCTGAGAAAACGTACTCGCTTAGATAATCTGTACCTTTTTCTCTTTCCATGTTCTCACTGTTTGTTCGGTAGAATATATGCAGTCGTATTAACAAAATGGCGGCAACACTTCCTTATTTCCTCCGAATGGAATGTTGAGAGACGTTCAGCAGCTAATTATAATTAATGGTATAAAAAACAGCTGCAATGCATGCATATTGTTAAGAAGTTAGCGATATTCATGCTATACCGAGCTAATGCTCTTAGCTATGTTATCTAGGTCCCATTGGATCACATGACTAAAAACTGCTCAGGGCAGATGTTAGCTTTTGGAGATATTCACGCTTAGCGCGAATATCTTCAAAATTGGTAATAGGCGAAAGTGATCTTAGTGACTGTTTCCAGTTGCTATCATCTTGCCACGCCCACTTTAGGATATCATTAGTGATAATTATTACTTACATGCAAAGTGGCGCACTAGATGGTTGCTATCTGCTACTAGCTGTCGCTAACTGGTGTTAGCGACAGCTACGTAATAGGGAGATAATTTTATCTTCGCTTTGTTGGCACTTGAAGGCAAAAAAGTGGAGATAAACTCCCTTGATAATATGCCCAATTTGGGGGAATTCAGAAAGTGTTGAGCGCCATTATGTTAAAAAACTCCCTGCACATAATGTATATGTATTTACGTAAAAAATATAGAAAGTAAGGTTGTGTAGTAGTGCATATAAAAAATATTGCATGTAGTATCCTGGTAATGTATGGTAGATTATATTGTATATAATGATTGATTTAAAAAAAATTGTAGGGGGAAAAATTTGATAAATAAATGTGGTTCACAAAGACATCTTGGGCCTCATTTATGAAGGCCTTGCGCCGCTGGTGCGTCACTTTTAGCATGGGAAAAAGTGACGCAAGGATTTCATAAATAAGGCCCCTTAAACTTAGGCTTTACGATATATATTGGATAGAAAATTAGGGAATGTATATGGTAGGCATGATATTTGGTAAAATGGGTGTATGTTATGTAATACATATGTGTGTATTATGTTAAGTAAAATTCAGTTGTGTATTTTTTTTAAAGAGTGTTTGGTGCTGAAAATCAACAACCAGAGGTTGAACGTGAGAGTATAGAAACAGAAAATCCTTTTTTACAGGTGAGTTGATAAATTTAAAATGATAACTTATTTTGGAAAAGATTATCATAATATGCATGTTTTAAAAAGAAAATTAACACTGCTTCTCTTATACATGAGGGTTTTAATTTGTACTTTCAACATGTCTGAACATGCTTGTAGTACATATGTATTTTGAAATACGGTTTTATTGTTAATTGTTACAATCTTTTGATGGGCCGGGTTCATGTGTTATTTTGTATACAGTTTGGGTTCATCTATTCTTTGACTGTAAGAGTTTGCTGTTTACCTTGGTTAATTTTTGCTAAGTCATCATTATCTTTCAACTTTATGCTGTATCATTTGTGTACAGTAATTTTTGAGAAATTATAGAGGTATATTGTGACATGGCTGTTGGCGTGATGGACATTTCGGATGCATTTCTGTGACAGTACTATGTATTTGCATTCTATTATATGCATTTGCACAGGTGTATTATGATGAGGTCAGTCGGACGCCATCGAGGGAGTAATGTTAGGGAAGGGAGGGAGGGAGGGGGAGGTGTAGGGTAGAGAGATCTAAAATATGGTATATAGATAAATGTAGGAAAGTATATATTTTAATTAATAAAAAAAAAATTCAGTGTACACAGCATCGCATTTTGGAATGTAGTGCACACTGTAAAATTCATTTAAATAATTAAATTATGTATTTACTACAAATTATCTGTATCCTGGTTTTTAGGTCCCTCCAGCAAAGATCTTCCCCTCCTCGTCTCCCTGTCGCACCATAATTGCCTCCACGAGTTGCGGCTCATTGTGGTTTTATATGACTATGATGAAATGTTTTACATTAGATGAAATTTACATGATGAGTATGCTGTTAAAGGTAAAAGCAACTGCCTCTGTGGGAAGTAGCAATCGGTTTAGTGAATGTTCAATTGGTATGTTGTGAGTTATTCCTTCAGTTTGCATACAGTTTGAATCACAGTTTATAGTGGTGAAGTTAGAAAATAGATCTCTACAATAAAATTAGAAAGTGTATAAATAGTTCTACAGCACGAAATGCAGAAAGCAAATTTCACAGTGAAATGTGTTTTTATAGCACAATTTTAATTAAAAAAATTAAATAGGAAACTGTTAATGTCTAGGATGAAAGTATCTGTTTTTTAGAAAAATAAAGAGGAAGGTCTTATAATAATCAATGTAGTTAATGTCTTTAAAAGTATGAAAGTGTATGTAGTTAAAAGATTACTCAAGGTAATCATTGGTTATTAATAATAAAAAATATATAAATTAGTCTTTATTTTTTTTTAAAAGGAGAAAGAAGATAGAAAATTAATAAAAACATGGAAGATTACTGTAAAAATGAGAATATCAATTTTGAAATGGCAAAAGAAGTCCTAGAAGAATTAATGGAAGGAGTATTTGAGGATGAAATTTCAACTGAAAATGAGGACTTTTTGGACAGCACTTTTATAGTGCATACTTAGATATGGTGGAAGAAGAGAATTTGGAAGAGCAAAATAGTAATGAAATATCAGATGAAATTATGCTAAATGTGATTCTGGAATATGAATTATTAAATGAATAAAATTATTTTTGATTAAATAAAAATAAATTTGAAAATATTATTGTTGTACCGTTAATCAGTATTCTCTTTTTTAAGAATGACAGTAAAAGTTGTGATAAGGTGGATAAAAGATTAAAGTTATAAAAATAAAAAGCATTAGGAACATCGACAATGCTTGAAAGTTAGAATAGTACTTATATGTCTCAAAAATTACATTCATAGAATACATGTGTAAGGATAACATAGATTTGGAGTGTCACAAAATAGAAACAATATTCACTATAGGATTTCCTACTCTGACCAGAGACTGTTTCTTTGTCTTTATTCAAGTTATAAAATCAAGCATTGGTTATAATTTGTATGGTATATGGTAGTAGGGGTCTATAATATTTTTTAACTTTTTTCCAAACAGGTTATCATTAATATCAGAAACATCAATCAGTATGCCGACGAGAAATGAAAAAAGAAAGCTGTATAAAAAGACATACCATTTGAAGAGAAAAGAGGGACAAGATTTACGTAATCAACAAAGGACGGAGAAAAACAAGAGTGCTCCTGGTAAGAGCAGTAAGGAATTTTTAAAAAAATTGTGTCAGAGGAAAAGTCAATTGGATAATGTTGCAAAGGAAAAACAGTTTTCAGGATCTACAAGGAGAAATGGACGAAAAAAGAAAACTGTGTTGGAAAAGAGTGGTGAGGAAAATATGTACAGTAAAAGACGTACAAATCAGTTTGCGGAAATAAGGAAACGTATGTTTCATAAGAGAGTTGTTATGAATTTATTACAAAAGGAAAAAGTTTCAAAAAGGAAATCTGCTTTTTATAAGAAAAAAAATATATAGAGGAAGTTGTGGATGATGCGTTCGAGACGAAAAAAAAATTGTTTATTTTAGTGCTTAAAAGAATAAATACACTAAATAAGGCAATCAGAGTTTTAAAAGCTAAGAGTAAATGGAAGAGACACATAAATAGAACAAATTTTTGTAAAATCTTTTTTGGTAAATGGATGCATACTTCAAATTCTGAGCCATTTTTTAATGAAGAGAGTTACTTTCAAAGTAATGATTTGTTGCATGCAGTTGACACCAGTGGTCGAGCGTATGAAGTGAAGGATGGCTGTCCTATTGAGAAAGAGAAAATTGAGGTCAGAAATACAGAAGGGGAAATAGGTGGAGAAGTTTTACAGGGACGTTTTCATGCTCCTGTTTATAGTTGGAATTGTAGCAGTATTTGCAGTGTGCGACAGGATTCAATTGATTTCTTTCGCAATTTCTTACGTAAGTACACTAAGGAAAGTTAAAAAAAAAAATTGTACTGTTGCAAGAATTAGATCGTTGCAGAGTGAGAGAAAAAATGGGTTTGCAAGGACAGTCTTTGGCTTGTCTTTCAAAAAAAATATGCCAAAGTGTCTTTCATCACTTTAGGATGTTAGCAGTGCATCATACCAAAATGAGAAAATTAGTCAGAAATATGTATTATGCAAAAAGTCCAGCACTTAAACTTAAAGAGTTAAATAGTGCTCTTTTGCATGGGTGTGTATTAGATGTGAAGAGTATTTGTGCAGAAATTGAGGTAAGTTATTTTGGTCGAGATGAAGAGAATGTAGAAACTGATATAGTTATAGAAGGAAATGTGTTAGAAAATGTTGGACACTTTAATACTGAAGAATTTGAACAGGAAATAACTAAATTTAACGGCATTGCAGGTGAAAAACCAAATTTAACTTGTGTGTGTTGTCGACGCATTCATTCCAAAAGTCAAACTAGGTTAGTTGATTTATATTTAAAAAGTGAAGATGAAGATAATACTCAGTGGAGAGAGTTTGCGACTTATTTGCTGGTAGAAAACTATTTTGATTTGGGTTTTGAACAATGTATTTGTAAATATTGTTATAATAAATTGAATGAAAAAAAAATGCCTGCTAGAGCTGTTCATAATAATCTTGAGTTGATAAATATTCCATCGGAACTGAAGGATTTAAATACTTATGAGACTATTTTGATTCAATGTGTACATCCTTTTCAGGCTATTGTTCGTATGGAGCCTAAGACTGGGAAATTAAATCCTACAGATTTACAAAGAGGATTAAAGGGTAGAGTTGTATATTTGCCACTTGATTTAAAAAAAAATATAGAGACAATTGGTATTGAAAATGTAGAAGAGGAACCTCTTGTTATTCTAGTTAATGGCGTACCTACAAAGAGTAAGAAAATCTGGCATGATTTAGTGGATGTTAGGAAAGTGAAGAAGGCAACGTTGTATTTAGTTAAAAATAATAAATACTATAAAAATGTGTATGTAGAACAAGAAGATGTAAGTGATGAAGAGAATAATGATTTCTCTATTGGACAAATTGAAAAAGTTGACATGTCCAGAAGTGAAGAAATGTATGAACATTACAGTGTTCATCCACTGCATTCCAAAGAAGCAATGGGGAATGCAATTGAGTGTTTTCAGATGAAATAAGCAGAAGGAAGTCCTATTAGTGTGTGGGAAAAAAGTTTGGAAGGTCGTTGTTTCCCACACTTCTTCCCAACAGGTGAAGGTGCGCGATATGATGATCGACCTATGCGGATTCCTGCTTCTGAGTACCGGACTACAAGGTTATATGCAGAAGATCCCAGATTTCGTCAATGTATTCCATATTTGTTTCATCTTCTCTTTGAGAGTGACTTATCTGGTCTTTCTTATGCAGTAAACCATGTCTTAAAAAGTGGAGTGCATCTGCATAATGTTTCAGCAAAGGATTTCATGGATAAAGTGCAACAGAAAGATAGTGTTTTGGATTCTCATCTAATTAATTTAATGGCATGTCAGCGTGGTACTAATGAATATTGGTACCGTCGTCATGGAGATTTAAAATGCATGCTACGAAACTTGGGAGCACCAACATGGTTTGTAACTCTAAGCTGTGCAGAGTACACCTGGGAAGATTTACTTGAATATCTTTGAGAGGCGAATGTAAATATTGAAAATATAAACTACAAGACACCAGGAGAATTGTGTTCGTTGGATCCGGTTAATGTTTGCCGATATTTTAATCATCGCTTTGAAGCAATGATGTTGTTTCTTACAAACAAGAAGAATCCACCGCTTGGTGAAGTTTTGGATTTCTTCTGGAGAAAAGAGTATCAAGCTAGAGGTGCTCCACATATTCATATGTTACTATGGATCAAGGATGCTCCCAAATTTGGAAAAGACTCCGATGAAACTGTACTGTCTTTTATTGAGGAATATGCCACTTGTGACATACCTAACAGTACAAGTGATAAAGACTTAAGAGGAAAAGTGTTACGGTTTCAAAGACATCGTTGTGGGAAATATTGTCTGCGAAAATTCAAAACAAAGGATAAGTTCTATACAAAATGTCGTTTTGGATTTGCACGACCAGTGCTTTCAAAAGGAAGAGTGAATAATTTGATGTCATCTTTGCGACATAACATCACTAGAAGATTACCCAAAAATACTTATAATTTAAGAAGAGGAGAAGAGTCCAAATATATAAATGACTACATCCCTGTCATTTTGTCCATGTGGAATGCTAACATGGATATACAATATGTTGCGGACAACTCTATTGCTGTGGCTCGATATGTAACGTCTTACATCACAAAATCTGAAAAGACGGAACTGAAGGAGATGTGGGAAGATATTTCTCATGAAAAGAGCCTAAGCAAGAAATTGTATACATACAGTTTGAAGATGTTATCACATCGAGAAATTGGAGCATATGAATGCTGTGATCGATTATCATCAGCAAGTCTTTATGCGAAATTTCGAAGTATCCTGTGGGTGAGCTTAGGTCTAGCAGGAACACGAAACCGTGTTTTGAAAACTGTGCAAGAAATTGAATATTTAGCACAGAAAGAACCAAACAGTACAGACATTTTGAAAACAAATATGTTGGATACATACTATCCAAATAGAAGTACTCTGCTAGAAAATATATGTCTGTATGAAGTTCTTGAAAAATACACTTTTAAAAGGAATGTTAGAGAGAATGTTGAAAAAGGTATGTACGCTGTAATTGGACAGGAAGAATGTCTGGTGAAACAAACAAAAGGACATTTGAATAATCACCGAAAACTGAGTTGCGAAAATCCAGACAAAAGAGAATTTTACTATTTAGCGCTTTTGCAACTCTTTAAACCATGGCGTACCGAAGAGGAACTACTTGGAGAGTTTATAAGTTATGAAGATTCTTTTAACGCATCTAAAAGTAGTATAGAATGTCCTGCTTTTAGTAATTATCTGAAAATGTTGAACGACGAAATAGAGCAAGAAGCAACAATTGCAGCGGAGATTGCTAGAGAAAGTTCACAAGATACACAAAGTTCAGCATCGTTGAGTCAGGATCCACTGGGAGAACCATTTATCCGAAATGAAGCAGCCACTGCCATGGATGAGGTGGAAAGAGCAATGGAGCAAGCTCAAGAGGATATAATAAACTTAGAAGAATTGGAAAAGGAATTTAATCTTGAGCAAAGACAAATATATGTGGAAGTGACAGAGCACATTGAGCATGGTTTTCCTCATGAGAAAAAAGAATGCTCATGTATGTCATTTCAACCTATTCGACTATATGTAAGTGGAGAAGCTGGTACAGGGAAAAGTTTTCTTATAAAAGGAATTACTGCATATCTACAGCAAAAAACTCAGTCACCATTGTCTTGTGTTGTGACAGCTCCAACTGGATTGGCAGCAAATAATATTAAAGGTATTACTTTACATCGTTTATTAATGCTGCCAGTTGAACATGAAAACAAATTACAATATCACAAGCTATCTGGAGATGCTTGTTATGAAGTTTCAAGAGTTCTTAAAGAAATGAAACTTCTTATTATTGATGAGGTAAGCATGGTATCCAATTTAATGCTTGCTTTTGTGCATTTAAGAATGCAGCAGATACTTAAAACTGACTATGATGTTTTATTTGGAGGGAAACATGTCATAGTTTTTGGAGATCTACTGCAACTAACTCCTGTAAAAGGACAATCTGTATTTGAAACTGTGACACATGAAGACACCAGAAAGTGCCTTGGCAGTATTGGAAATGTAAATATATGGTCACATTTCAAATATACTGAACTGATTCAAAATATGCGACAGGCAAAGGATACTAAATATGGAGAGATTCTTCAAGATATAAGGATTGGAAGACTAACTGAAGATGCAAAAGAAGCTCTACAAACTCGATTAATATGTAAGTTGTTTGCCAATGAAGATAATGTACCTGAGAAAATATATAGTAAAGAGGTAAAAGATAAGTCAGTTATAGGCTTGATGCCAACTCTAAAAGAATGCTCAGTTTTCAATGAGAAAATGTTGATGTTGGAAAATCAAGAAATGAAGAAACTGGAAGCAAAAGATAAAATAGAGTATGAAGGAAGTACTATTGTTTTGTCTGATAAATTAAAGTTAAAATTGGATAGTCTACAGACATCTATATCTAAAACTGCTGGTTTAGAGAAGAATCTGTATGTATGTTTAAATTGTCGGATTATTTTACGGAGAAATTTACTTGTAGAAAGAGGTCTGGTGAATGGAGCAATGGGTAATGTTGTTAGTTTTGTAAATTACCCAAATAGAGATGAGATTGAATTTTTACGAATAAAATTTGATGAAATAGAGGAAGTTCAACTAATCAGTCGCTGCTCAAGTGGTTTTTTACTTGTAAAAGACTTGTATGTCCGTCGGAAACAATTTCCAATTTGTTTGGCAAATGCAGTGACTATTCACAAATCGCAAGGTTTAAGTGTAGATTGTGCTTTGGTAAATATTGGAAATAGTGTATTCAAAGAGGGTATGGGATATATTGCTTTATCACGAGTTAGAACTTTATCTGGGCTTTATCTAATTGATTTTGATGAGACAAAGATCAGTGCAGATTTAAAATGTGTACAGGAGTATAATAGGTTAAGAAGCGAATACGCTCCACATTTACCTCAATATCCTTTAATTAAAAAGAGTATAGTTGGTCAGAAAAGGAGAAATGAGAAACAATGAAGTGAAGTATTAGAGAAACGAAGAAAAAAAGATGAGACTGTCATTGATAAGAGTCAGAAAAATGTTAGTTCTACAGAGATTGTTGGATTTAAATTTGAAAATAGGTCTGGTGTCAACTGCTATGCAAATGTAGTGGTTAATGTGTTTTTTTTTCTAAAAAGGTTACAGGAACAGATTAGAGAAAATCAGGAGCAAACATTGTGTTGTTCTTTAAATTCTGTGTTTGAAAAATGTACTAGTGGTAATAGTGAAGTAGCAAGTGTTTCAGAAGTAAGGAATGTTTTAGACATATGTGCAGAACTAAATCAATTTTCTCAGAATATTCAGCAAGATTGTCAGGAATTTATTATGTATATGCTTACAGTTTTGGAAGAAGAAGGTGTAGGTATTGATAGTCTATTTGGCCTTTCTTATAAATGGGAACATATTTGCGATAATTGCTCTTTTACAAGTAGTACTGACATACACACAGAAAGATTTATATATTTAACATTACCAGATTGTAAAACAGTGTCCTTTAATAAACTAGTTAAAGATGCATATCAGAACATGGTCTGTTCTCAATGTAATTCAGAAATGTTATCTACCTTATTTATCCATAGATATGGACAGTATGTTATTTTAATGCTTCAACGATGCAGAGCTGATGGAAGTAAATTGTCAACTTTAATTAAAAATTATGTGGCTTCTCAAATATCTATTTGTAGAAGAACATGTGTAACTGTAGCAATTATTTTTCATGAAGGGTCATCTATATCATCAGGACATTACATAGCTTATTTGAAGAGTCCAACTGGTTGGACGCTGTGCAATGATAGTCAATTAAGTTTTAAGAAACGTTTGCCTTCTGAGTTAAGAGATTCTTATTTGATATTTTTGCAACCAAAATTTCAGTGAAATTACTTGGTCGAGTCAGAGTAATACTGTAAAGATATGAAAATGTGTTCTTTAGAAATATGATGTGATTAAGGGTGTTCAAATATGGAAATGAGACTATTATGTGCCAAAGTGATAGCATCAGCTAAGGTTTCCTTAATGTTTCTGGTACAGGACATGTTGGAATTAACTTATACTATTTGGCAACACGGAAAACAATGAGATATGGAAATGTTGACTTACGATAATTGTTTTTAGAGTATACTTACTTGGAAGTTTGTGGAGATGTACTAAAAAAACGAATTAACTCATACCATTTGGCCTTGCGGAAATGTATGAGATATCTAAATGTGGAATACAGATAAATGTTTCTAGAACATACTTACTCGCGAGTTTGTTGAGAGGTACTCAAAAAAATAAGGACTTATCTCATAGTATTTGGCCATGTGGAAAAAAATTAGATATCAAAATGTTGATTTGAGATAAATGTTTTAAGAACATAGTTGCACGGTTATTTGTGGAGCGGTATTTAAAAGTAACTGGTATACTTTAGTTAGTTTATAATTGTGGAATATGTGGTGTGCTTACTCAAGAAATTGCGAATTAGAGAAAAACATTTAAGACATGTTTTTTTCTAGGTATTTATAGTATGTATAGAGCTCTTTTATGGGTTTTTTAAATACAATCATTTTGATTGTGGTTTTTTTTCCCCGCTGTTACATGAGGATTACTATTGAAATCACTGTTTATAGTGAAAATCAATTTATCTGAAGACAGCAAAAATAAACCAGTAAATATGTTGTTTAAGATATTTTGTTATATTGGATTTAGAAGTATGTATTATAACAGATTTCTTTATTGTCTTCCACAGATATTATATTTTTAAGGTAAGAACAACTAATCATATCTGAAAGTTTCGTGTACCTATCTCTTACTCTAATTTTCTTCATCCTCTTCCTTTGATAATGGTGTTTAGATATGGTTATTTTCTTTAACTCATGCTTTTACTTTTACATCTTTTTTGTTAGTATTCTATTCAGTCTTTCTTAGTCTTCAGTTTCTTACTTACGTTGCTTTACAGAGAGTTACCTTCATTGAGCTTTTATTGGCTTTGTTTCCTGAATCTTAATTTGTTTGTCTTACTGTACCTTACAATTTGTTCCCTTACTCGGCTTTCTTTATTTATGAACAATTTCCAATCTAAAATCTATAGTTTAGTTTTCTCACCCTACTTTATTTTTGTTTATATGTCTCTCTTATACTCCATGTCTGTTTGTATTTTATTTATCTTCTGTTACTCTACCTTTTTGACTCTTTTTCTCTTAGTGTTGGTTCTTTATTTTATCTATCTCTTTAAGATATTTAGGTACTCTTAGTCTGTTTATTTCAGAGACTATTTGTTTTGTGTATTATCACTGATCATACTCTCATTTTGGCTGTCACTTTAGTTTCCTTTAGACTGTCATTGTTTGAGTGCTTTTATTTCTTTCAAAATATTCTGTCTTGGTCTCTTTCTGTCCCTCAGTCTTCTTTTCTTTCACTTTCTGCTTCAATCACTTCTACTTTGTTTTGTTTAATGAAATAACACTATAACCATATTTTTACTTTTCTTTGACAGATACCATGTTTTTCAAATTTTTCAATATTTTCTTTATTACTATTTCTTAGGTAAGTATAAATAATAAAAATACTTTTTACACCCTGTGTTATTTCTTTGAGTATCATGGTGATATTATTGTTGTGTTTTATATAAGCATTTCCATGGAGGATTGGCTGCACGGTCTCAAGGAGCGTCTAAAAAATGAATTTAAGAAATCAACAACATTTCAGTCAGTCAGTTCACTAATGCGGATGTGTGAAAATATTGCAGGTAAATGATATGTGTTACAGAACTTTTCAGGAAATTATCAAAGGAATTTTATTCTGCATTTTTGATTTTAAAAGGCAAGATAGTGCAGATAAAATTGTCTTATTAGTATGTAGCTGATGCTAACAGCAGTTAGTGACAACTAATGATAGATAATGAGTATATTGGGATGTGCTTTGTTTGTCTGTGAAATTTAATATAATTGACATACAAAGTTAACATTGCAAGATGTAAGTGACTGCAAACAGTTGCTAACATTACTATCTGTTTTTACCCAGTTTGGAATATATTTGTGCTATATTTGAAAATGATCAAAATCAAATAGTTGCCCCATAGCAAAAAAAGTGGTCCACATTCAAGAGGCGTGGTCCATATTTAATGGGTGTGGTCCATATTCAAGGGGCGTGCCCTTTCATGAAACATCATTTGCACATACAAAGCATGAAAGTGGGAGGACACTGTTCTTCTATAGGACACAGGGCCAAGGTGCTAATGGGAACATGCTGAGCAACTAAAAAAAATAGCAAGGCCCCTTTCTGTCACAAAATTATTTCAGCCGTTCAGCACAGGAGCACCTGAAAAGCAGAATAGCCGCTGCTATTACTAACCTACTTAGTCCTTCCCAGGCCTTCAGCTTAGGAGCACTTGAAGAGAGGTAAGGCCCCTGCAATTAGGTAATTAATCAGTCCTACAGGCCTCGGGAAAATGTCCTAGCAGGGGAGCACAAAACACAGCCAGGTAGGCAGGGGGAGGTTGAGGTGAAGCTGGTGCATGGGAAGTGCCATCCCAGTGTGTTCTGGCAGATTAAGTCTTTACCATTTACTGTAGTATTATCCTTGTACTTGTGTATGGTACTCTTTTGTTACTTGCACACTTCAGTTTTTGTTGGTATCACACTGTATGCTACCTTTTACTTTTGTTTACTTTAGATACCTGCTGCATGGGCTGAATGGGCCCCAGGGGGGCTGAGGTGAAAATGGCTCAAAGGCCTGAGAAACACCTAGCCCCCAGGGAGGTCGATTCTTGGAAACAATCACCCCTCCCCAGCCCAGCCTTAGCTTTATTGCTTGGTAGGGCAGGGGTGTTCAGCCGCACAGAGAGGCTGCTTTTATTTTCGGTGTCTGTCTCCGTGTACTCTGTGGGTCGGCTTTTTTTTCTCCCCTTTCCAAGTGCACTCTGTGTGGACTGGGGCAGGGGAGAAAAAAACGGCCCACAGAGGGCACTGAGGCACTGGCCTTTCGGGCCATGCCCGAATGTCCGTCTTGGTAATCCGCCCCTGACTATCAGCACTGTTTTAAAAAAGGAAGGAGTGTTTTCAAAGGAGGTGTTGGATGTTATTCTGTAGGCAGATTAAAGCACCTAAACTACAAATATGCGTGTAGTATAGTGTGGTGCTCGACTGGAGGTATGTTGTATGTCTTACTGCATGCAGATATGTAGTTTAGCAAATACCTTTACACAAATAACAAGCAAACACTATTGCCTTTGAGATTAGGTCCTACTTCCTTTATGTACATAAGCAGTAACCATGGTATTGTTGAATATGTTAATAAAAAGACTGCTGTTTAAAATGTATGAGATAATGAAAGAACGGTATTCTGATTTAATAATTTTCTTTTACAAACTTTTTTAAAGAAACTGTTTCATAATAAGCCTTGATGGTAGTTTTACTTTTTTTATCTAAAACAATGTCTTCTGTTTATTGAGGCAGAAAGCTCCTTTGAGAATTCCAATGCGTGGGACGGGTGCTCCTGCTGCAGTATAATTCAAGGCCGTTTCAGGATGGACTGTCAGCGTTATCACAGGGGAGGAGCGCGCAGCTTTCTGAGATGGATACAGTTACACATAATAGAGTAGTGACGTCTGTGGAATTTACAGACGGTTAGGCATCCTAGTGAGCGCCGTGCTTTTGGCACCTCATTACGGCGGACTGGGGAGCCACGGTGCACAGTTTGGGAATCACTAGTTTTAGAATTAAACTTTGATAATTGTATCACTCCTAAGCGTTAAAGATCACCGCTGGTCTACGAAAAATTATTGGAAGTAAGCCAACATAGTGATAATTTTTGCTAGTTGTATACGGTAAGTAGATTGCTAAAGGCAAAAAACGGGACATAAAATGAAAATAGAAGAAGGACTATGATTTCACTTCTAGTGATGAGAGTGCATGTTAGCAGAGAATTACAAAAGAGGCAGTCTTAATGTAATTTGAATACATATGTGATAGTACCCCTGTAACAGTCTGCGGCACTTAATATTGCCGCGTGAAAACAAGCGTTGCTTTTATGCACTAATGAGTGCTTTGTAAATACGAGAGGGGGTTGATTTAGTTTTATTTTCCACACCTCCACGTTAACGCTGCCAAACGCTTCATCACAGCTGCCCGTGGCACTCGTACGATAAACAAGTTTATTTAAACTGTTTTCCTAACAGGAGCCGTGTACGAGATAGTATTTTCGCCTTTAAACAGGTTTTGCTTGTAGTTTAGCATACCCCTACTATGCATGTCATTAACTGTCTGTGCGGCACAAATGCAAAGTGCTTTTACCGCAGGCGGTGTTATCACGTTCTCATAAAGATGTTGAAGAATATTTACAAAGATTCAAAAGAGTTTAACGCTGCCTTGAACGGCAGGAAGTTGCCGATATAGGGGCGAAAACGGCGTCCATAATATGCTTCATAAATTGCAGTCGAACGTCATGTTAGATATAAAGGCATATAACATACGTTTTATTTTGAATTTTGAAAAACATAGGGGCATATTATAATGGACAGTCGATACATTTTCGCCGCTTTTATCGACATGAAATTGGCGATAAAGCGGCGATAATGTGTTTCATAATTTGCCCTATGGAAATCCTATCAAAGCCCATGTAAGATGCGAAAACATGTAATATGGGCTACGCTAGGAATTTCATACAGCATATTATCAAGTCCATTATCGCCGGTTTATCGTCAGTTTCCTGTCGATAGAAGCGGCGATATTGTATCGTCCATCCTTGATAATATAGCTCATATTATGAAGGCGATTATCGGCGCTTTTTTAACAGCGTTATGCCGATTAAAGCGAAGTGAAATTATCACGTCTTCATAATATGTCCCAAGTATTGCCGCATTCTTTAATTATTGTTCCTAAAATGCGGCAATAATTTAGCTTATGAATAGAGCTCTTTTTGGTACAATGAGGTAGTTCTGAAAAGAACTGTTTTTTTTTTTTTTAAATGTTTTTCATTCTTTAAAATTTGTGAAACAGGAACCAAATTTTTGAACTGTAAAACAGGAACATTTGAAGTTGTTAAAAAATGAGATGCATTCGAACATTTTATGCTGATTAAATCTTCTTTGAATAAGAATGAGGCTTTGCTCCCCGTACACAATTAATCCTTTGCACTTGTTGCATTTTATATGCACTTTCTTTAAAAATGGTTTCAACTCCATCTGTTCAGTCGATGGAGATGTAGGTCGTCTGGTCGATGAAGTGCTGGCCTCAACTGGTGGTAGTTCTGTAGCCACAGCTCTTGTCGCTGCCTGTGCATATTGCACAGGGTGGACTTGGCTCATATGTCTCTTCATGGTATGAATTGAAAAAGAATATTTTTTGGTTGGAATTCCTCTGGAAAGTACTGAGCTACAAATTGTGCACGTTACTTTCGGAGCATTTACTTTTTTTTGACCTTGTGGAAAGGTAAAAAATTGCCCAATAAAAGATTCCTTTTTTTTTTTTTAAAGGAAGATAAACATTTCCTTCAGATTCCGAAGAAGAATTGCCTGCGGCCGCCATTTCAGCAAAGTGTCCGGAAATATGAAAAAGGTTGTTCTCCCTTCAGCGCCAAATAGATAGTAAGGGAAGTTGGTGGTTTCTGGAAAATTGCGGAATAGAAGCTACTATGAACCAATAGGAAGTGTTCTTTTCAAGTCACATGATTTGACATGCGCGTATTAGGACGTATACGCGGTGACGGTATCCGGACACGTACGTGAATTAGAAGTATCGGTCTAATTTAATGAAGTTTTAAAATGTGAAAAGGAGGAAAGGTATACATTCTCAAATATTAAATACCTTCATATGGGGTCACAAGAACAATGCCGATAAAGTATCAAACTTTTTTTATTGTTTCAAAACACCGGGGTGCGCGCACTCTGTCGCGCACCTCGCTACGTTTTTTAACATCTGACAAGTCTGTAAACTGTGAAATGAACGTAAGGTAAAGACTTTGTAAAGCTTTTGAGACTTGCAAGGAGTTCCTAAGCAATTCTGACAGTGAAGAAAACTTTGTAATACTATGAAAGCATTTCTCGAAAATCTATAATAAAACTATAGAATACATTAAACAATATTTTATATTTCGCAATTAATAAAAGCTAAGAAATATAATGAAAAAATATAACTTATAAACAGTTTATAGTTAAGGAGTAGCCTTTAAAAAACCTATGAAATTCACTGAAAAAACCATAGGTTTTACACACGTTATAGTTAGGAAGTAGCATTTAAAAAACCTATGAAATTCACTGAAAAAACCATAGGTTTTACACACGTTATTGTTAGGAAGTAGCATTTAAAAAACCTATGAAATTCACCGAAAAAACCATAGGTTTTACACCAGTTATAGTTAGCTGGAAGTTTTACTCTCATAAAACCATTGAAATTCCCACGTTATAGTTAGTTGGACTCACTATAACTTGCGCGTGCAATGCACTGCTGATGACGTCACATATTACATCACTCATGACATGGTCAGTGACATCACTCATGACATCACTGATGAGACCATCCTTGTGACAGAGTGACAGACCTCCTTTCACTGTAATGTAACCCTTGAAACACATATTCAAAAATAGAAACTTACATTTTCAAAAAAATGGAGATACCCATACCAGTTACAACGACCAATTCATTAATTCCACCATCTATATACACATCCACTCATTGACCAACAGTTCTATATAGACACTCATACATATACTCACTCATTATATGTAGTGATACACCTATACATCCTGTTACACACCGACAGTCATCCAAAAGATACTCTCACACATACTCAGACATGCAAATAAACTATTGGACATCTATTTATTTGGATATACAGCTATACACACACTACCACCTTACTTCTAAGGAAACTTACACATACTTACTCTCTTAAACAATCACTTATAGAAACACATACTAATTTAAATAGGAAATCTTACAATCTCTTACTCTCATATATACTCACTTATAAACAATAATATTCACATATATTAGATTTAAACTTATGTAGTTACTGATAAAGAAACTAGTGAGACACTCATTCACTCAGTAACATACACATATACACAGTCATCCACCCATACAGTCCTGCACATATGGTGTCTTCAAAACACATACAAAGAGAGACTCAGTCATTCATGCATCTATGTGCTAAGTAATACCCCCACCAAACCATACAAACACTTATACTGATACTAAGAAAAACATCTAATAACCCATATACATACACATGTAGCTACTCACCAACCCATGCAGCCACTTATACACAAAGTGAAACACTAATACATATATTTAAATATTTAAACATTACTCAGTAATATTTATTTTTCAAAAAGACACACATTCACTGAATGGTGTCATCAGTGATGTCATGAGTGATGTCACTGACCATGTCATGAGTGATGTAATATGTGACGTCATCAGCAGTGCATTGCACACGCAAGTTATAGTGAGTCCAACTAACTATAACGTGGGAATTTCAATGGTTTTATGCGAGTAAAACTTCCAGCTAACTATAACTGGTGTAAAACCTATGGTTTTTTCGGTGAATTTCATAGGTTTTTTAAATGCTACTTCCTAACTATAACGTGTGTAAAACCTATGGTTTTTTCAGTGAATTTCATAGGTTTTTTAAATGCTACTTCCTAACTATAACGTGTGTAAAACCTATGGTTTTTTCAGTGAATATATATATATATATATATATATTTTTTTTTTTTTCCAGGGATAATCCAGTACGACGCAGGCTTCCTCTAGACTGCAGATACGGACACGAGCCCAAATTTTGGTGCAAAAAGTGATTTATTCAGCAATGGTGTTCCCAGTCATCACGACGAGTTTCGCTCTTCACAGAGCGCTTGATCACATGACACAGTTAATCACCAGCAATTGGTTTAAGTACATTCCCCACATCCTGACCGAGCCTACAAACGGCATAGACATAGAAGAATTAAAACTTTGAAAACTACACAGGCTCATTTGTAATACCATCGAGTTTCACAGGATTCTATAGGTCTGCAATAGTTATTTTTTCAAAGAAGCAGAACACGATTATATCTCAAAGTGTGAATGTAAAAACCATTGTCTGAAATAAACGGTGATTGTGATTTTTGTAAAAATACAAACAGCACAGGTTTTGCAATAACATGAAGATATTCAGTATAGTCATTGTTTGTAGTGCAGTACCTATATTGACGTTTGTTCTGTGATAGGTTTATGTATTTTTTCATAATTTTGAATCTCATGCGATTTTGGACTGGAGATAATATGGAGCTCCTTATATTAGTTATATCTAGTCAATATATCCGCATTTGTGCAAAGGAGAGCGTAAAAGTGCTTGTGCAAATTAACAGACTTGTATCACGAATGAGGATTATATTGCCAATAATGTATTAGGTTTACGGACAAGAGTAAATAATAACAGTAAAATACCTTACTCATCCTTGGTGTTAACCATATTTACATAGACAGTGTGCAAAATAACGCATGTTCAAAACATCAGACATTATTGTTCTATTTTCATAAATTCAGCAATTAATACCCAATAATTCATAAATACACTTATGTCTATAGGATTCATAAATATGCCTATTAAAACCTTAAAATGGTTATTAAAAACGGCTAAAAAATGAATTCATATAGTATATCTAAAATTGTTATTTCAATTGATTGCTAAAATCATAAATAACATAGAAAAGTTAATATAACTTCCATGTGCATGACTGTCTTATGCCAATAAAACACGCTTAGTAATTCACAGATCCCATAGTCTAATTGTACATATTTACATAAAAGCGAAAAGGCCATCATAATCCCATATTAAAGACAGGTGTACAGATCCTCCGTGGTGTTAAGGCCTGAGGGATGTTTTGTATTCAGTTCAATTATATACCTTGTTTCGAGGCGGCGTAGTTTGTCCTCTCTATTGCCACCTCTTCTACTAGCCTGTACACAGTCTATAACAAAATATTTCAGATCACTGCTCCTGGAGTTATGTTTTGCTTTAAATTGTCTGGCTACAGGGTATGTATTGTCCTGGTTTCCTATTGCCCGTAAATGTTGCAAAATTCTCTTATGTACTTGGAGCTTCGTGCTCCCCACGTACAGCAAATTGCAGGGACAAATTAACACGTAGACGGCATATTCCGTCTTGCATGTTAATACTTTAGTAATCTTGTGTTCCCTGCAGTCAAAAGGTGAATAGTAGCTTTTTTTGTTGGTTGCTTGTTGACAGGCTTTACATACCTTGCAGTTAAAAAATGCTGCATGTGTTTGATACCAAAAAGAAGCTTCAAGGACCTCAGGACTGGTTTTAACCAATTCATCCTTCATGGACTGCCCTCTACTGTATGTTATACTGGGCCTCTTATGGAGATCCTTCCCTATCACTGGATCACTAAGAATTAATGGCCAATTCTTGCTGATGATTTTTTCAATTTCCTTGTGTTGGGCACTGTATTGTACAATAAATTTGAATTCAGGGTTTCTTTTGGCAAGATCCTCATTCTTTGACGGGAGTTGTATCATATTAGCCAGCAAAAGGGATCTGTCTTTTAAATTGGATTTGGATATAGCCGCATCTATTATTTTAAGTGAATAGCCCCTTTCAAGAAATCTTACTTTGCTATCCCACTGTGCGTCCTTCAAGTCAATTGGTCTGTGTGCTCTTTTCAGGCGTAGCATCTCGCCATACGGGATGCTATTGATTAGGTGTTTTGTATGTGAACTACTGGCGTGCAGGGTAGAGTTTCCCGCTGTGGTCTTGCGGTGTAATCTAGTTTCTATTACACCCTGTTCAATGAAAACCTCAGTGTCCAAAAATGTAATGGATGTCTTGCTCAGGGTGGCTTTGAATTGAAGGTTTAACGTGTTTCTGTTGAGGTCTGACACAAAGGTTTCTGCTGATGTCATATCCCCCCTCCAAATCACAAACAGGTCATCAATAAATCGTAACCAAGTCGCCAGTAGGTAGTTATAGTTAGGACCTAGTTTCCATAGGATATCTGCAACATTCTATTTAGAATAACTTTGGCGCCGGTCGACGAATCTTCGTGAAATTCTCCAAGAAGATGGGACACTCCGCTCCTATCCTGAAAGTTTCGGGGTGATTTGTCAAGTGGGGGCTGAGAAAAAAGGGGGGTCCCAAAACGTGTTTTCCCCATGCAATTTTCCATAGGGACCTTCAGACACGGCTACAGCCTAAACTGCTGAACGGAATTACACCAAATTTGGCAAAAAGGTAGAGTTTAGTTCGCAGATTATGCTTTTTGTTAAATGGTGTAAATCCATTCAGTAGTTCCTGAGAAAATCAAAAGTAAAATCATGGATGTATCTATTGTGTATCCTCCCGAGCACGAGCTTTATGCTAATTGGCTGTCAACACTCCAAACCAGGAAGTGTTGGCATCCATCTTGGGCCTCTGTAGAACCAAGGCACAAGAAAAGAGAAAAAAAAACTAGAGTGCAAAAGACGCACAGGGGGCAGGGTAGAAACACCCTGACCCCCTAGGCCTGCTTAGGGCGTCCCACAAGGACCCCCAAGGCCCCAAAAAAATTATTATTTTTTTAAATCGTGGGATGGGCGTAGGGTACGCGTACCCTGCCGATCAAAAAAAACACAACTCTGCAAACGCGCACCCTGGCCCGTTTGCAGAGGGGGAAGAAATTCCCCTTGAAGACTGGGGATCCCTGGGGGCCAAGTAGCGCACAAGGAACCTCCAGTATGCGCCAGGGGGCTGCACTGCAGAGAGGTGTAAAAAGGGGCATGGCCTCATTACACCTCTCTGCAATGCTGCCCCCTGGTGCATACAGGAGGTTCCTGGTGGGCTAGTTGGCCCCCAGGGACCCCCAGTATTCAAGCGGATTTAGTTCCCCTCTGGAAATGGGCCAGGTGGCTGCGTTGCAGGGAGGTGTAATGAGGCCACGCCCCTTTTTACACCTCTCTGCAACGCAGCCCCCTTGTGCATACTGGAGGTTCCTGGTGGGCTAGTTGGCGCCCAGGGACCCCCAGTATTCATGGGGATTTAGTTCCCCCTCTGGAAACGCGGCAAGGGGCTGCGTTGCAGCGAGGTGTAATGAGGCCACGCCCCTTTTTACACCTCTCCGTAACACAGCCCCCTGGCGCATACTGGAGGTTCCTGGTGGGCTAGTTGGCCCCCAGGGACCCCCAGTATGGAAGGGGATTTAGTTCCCCCCTCTGGAAATGCGCCAGGGGGCTGGGTTGTGGAGAGGTGTAATGAGGTCAATCCCCTTTTTACACCTCTCTGCAACGCAGCCCCTTGGCGCATACTGGAGGTTCCTGGTGGGCTAGTTGGCCCCCAGGGACCCCCAGTATGCAAGGGGACTTAATCCCCCAATTTAGAACGCGCTACGGGGCGTGTTTGCACAGTGGTGAAGTTAGGGGGCGGGGCTTGAGGTGATATATGTGCAAACATGTAATGTAAGCTTTCTAGGGCTACTTCAACTTAAAACACTCCTTTACAATTAATTAAAGGAAAACATTAAAGTGACACTCTACAAAGATGCTGATGTTTTAGAAAAATATATTTACTTTATTCATATGATATTCTGATTATAAATGTGTAAAACACAATAAAGTTACATACAGAGACAATCACAATAACCACACAAAAATGATAGAGACTTTTACAAGCGCACAACATACATACCACATTCATACTACAAGCGCACAACATACATACCACATTCATACTATCCCAAATAGAACTCAATTCATATACAAAAAATGACAAAATGTGCATATATTAATGATATACAATCTATATAGATGGATTGATGAAAGTTTTTTGGGGGAAACAGATACAAGTCTAACTCGACGCGTGTTTCGACTGAAACACAGGCTTCATCAGGAGTTTCAGATTATAGATGTTGTGCTGGATGTATGACGTTACAACGCAGGCTATTACAATGCCTGCCTTTACAACGCGGTTTTTACATCGCATACCATTACAACGCATAGCGCTTTTGGGTGCTGGATAGTGAATAGTTTAATTTACTATTCCAACTCCAGTCCCCGTGGACACTAGGGAAGGTTATTGGATAGTAAATCAACCTATTCCCTATCCTAGAGCGCCCCCCAGAGCAATGCGTTGTAATAGTTTGAGTTGTAATGACCGCGTTGTAATGGTAGTGCGTTGTAAATGTTTCGTTGTAAGTGATGTTTACCGTTGTGCTGTATGGAAAGAAATTATATACATGTAATCTTAAGTATATACAATAAACAGTGTCACTTATTGGTTACTGAAAACAATTGATGCATAAACAAAGTGAAGATTAAAAAACAACTGCGGCCTATCAGAGATTAAAACTGTATGGTAATGTCTCACATTTACTTTAAATAAACGGGTGCCTTTAAACAAAGAAACATATTTGCTTATATAGTAAGAAAAGTGGTTACATACATATGTATTTTAACGATAACCCTATATGACAGAGAAAGAGAAAGAAAAAACGGGGGCGGGGAAAGGAAGGGGTAGGGTGATGGGAAAGGGGGTTGGGTGGAAAAGAAGAAGAGAGAGAGGGGGGGCGGGGGGAAAAGGAAACAAAGGGAAAGAAGGAAGGGGAGGAGGAAGGAAAAAGGGCGGAGAAAAAGGCGGCAAAAAGGATAAAAGGGGAAGGAAAAAGAGGGGGATGGGAAAAGAAGCAGCAAAAGAAAGGAAAAGATTCAGAATAGCAAGAAAGGAGAAGGAAAAGAGGGGATATGCAAAGAAGACGAAAAGGAAGAGGAGGAGGAAAAAAGAGAAAAGGATGATAGTGGAAGGGAAAGTTGTTACAATTAGATGTCAAATGTCCTCACCAAGAAGTCTCAAGGAATTGTCTCCAATGTTTAGAGAAAGACAGCAGCTGAGTAATTTTCCATAGAGAAAGTATGCTCTGAATAATGAATAAAAAATAAATAGAAAAGAGATGATAAACTGGATAACAGGAGAGAGAGCCTAAACTGCCTAGTTTAATGTGGTTCCAATAAGTAATTACCTAGAGAACAAGAAGAATTCTTTGGAATTAGCTGGTCCCAGAAAACCGCAGTGGCGTACACATAGATGAAGGAAATAGATGTTAAATAGACTCTGAAGAATCAAATGTCCATGTATAGATGATCCTATGCATCCCAGCCTAAAGAGAAACATAATACAAAAAAACGTGAAGTGAAAAAACGGGAATCACATGTTATGCAGACTGACGCTGCGTTAATGCTGCTTTTACATTAGAAGCAACCCAAATATAAGGGTCAAAGAATATCCTGAATTACCTTAATAAAGGTGAACCTAACTTGGGCCCGAGGAAGGCGCACAGCAATACACTTTAGTGGATAAGTAGATGGGTTTAAACACGACTGGGCAGTTCAATTGAACATGGTATAAACTAGCAAACAGCCTGGGAAGAACACAGAGCGGCAGGCTGTAGAAAGAAGGGGAATGGAACAGAAAATAAAAAAAATGATGTGACCCAAATACATTTAAAGCATACCACATGGCTGGCTCAATAACCTAAGGGGCTCTCTGCAAGTAAACAGGGACTAAGGGGCTCTCTGCAAATAAACAGGGTCAAGGAAGATCGAGCGTTACTACTTGCCGTTTAATGAGCAAACACGAGTGTAAACATATGGAAAACGGCAAGGGGACCAATAACTGGAACTGTCAAGTTGCTGAACTCACTATATGTACGTTTAAATTCGACATGAGTCACTAAATATAGGTAAAATGATAAATGACTTCTTTAGAGTGTCCGCACGAAAATGCTTAAAAAAGGCGCACTTCTAATCTCAAACTTACCGAAATTGATGAAAGCGAAGATAGTGTCTGGGACCAGGATGCTAAGCGGCAGGGACGGAACAGCTGCCCCGTGGAGTATCAAGCCTTCTAAGCCACGACAGGGGAGTAAATGTTAGAACCTGGTCATGTGATATATCATGTGATAAGGAAGGGGCAGAGCCAAACCTGTACCTATGGTAAATAGCTAAAAGGAAATAAAAGAAATACTTTAAGAGAAGACCCGGGTGTAAAAACGACTAAACAGATCCAATGGAGGGGAAACCCAAAGTTTACCAAGAATGTGGGTTATTACATATTTTCAAGAACTGTTAACAGAACATCTTACCAAAACTCGGAAGCGGAATTCACAGCTTAAAAAGGAAGATGGAATTTTCAATAATATCATCAGCCGATGATATAGTAGTAGCCAGTGGACACTGGGGAAGTGATTTAATCCAGAATGGAAAAGCGTAACCAACATATATAGCTAATGAAATGTATATAGAGGATGTCATAAGCGAATTAGTTTGAGGTCTCCATTTTCACCCTATGTGCAATCCCTACTTAAGTTATATATTTTGTCAGTAGTTGTACCTTATCGCTTGATCCCACGGAATGTCACAGTTCAATCCATTAATATGGGATTTGAGAAGAAAAATCCAAAACACCTCACGTCGTTTTCTGATTGGTTCTGCTAATTGCGCATTTTTAATTTCAATTTTCTCCAAGATGATCCATCTAATATCTTTTTCCTGATGGTTCTGTTCAACAAAATGTTTAACCATGGGAGCCGAGAGTTTCTTTGTTTTAATGGCAGAGCGATGTTCTGTAAGGCGTGTGGAGAACTGTCTGGAGGTTTCACCAACATAGCCCTTGTTACATGGGCAGAGTAACAAGTATACAACGTTGTCTGTTTTGCGGTTGGTGACTGTTCTCAATTTGAATTCATTGTCATTAAACATGAATTTTTCAGCAACTATGGCTCCATCACATGCCCTACAATGAGAGCATTTATGATTCACAGTGATGGGATGGTTACCCCCTAGGGACTTTTGTACAAACGGGACATCTGTTCGCATCCTAGAGTGAACTATTAAATCTTTAAGATTTTTGTTAAGCTTATGTGCATACATAGGGCGTGCAAGTTTGTTGTTGGGATCTGAATTTGTGTTCAGGATATGCCATTGAGAGTTTATTGTCTGTCGAATTTTTTTGTTCAGTGTAGAATGTCTGGTTATGCATACCAATTGGGGGCATTTTTCTTGTTGGTTCTAAGAAGATGGTCCTGGTCGTAGAACCTCGCCCTCCTGTATGCCTCTCGTACCAGACGCCTAGGGTACCCACGGTCTATGAACTTTTGTTCCATTACAATGGCTCTGGTGTCAAAGTCCAATAAGCTGGTACACTTTCTCCGTACCCGTACAAATTGGCCCATGGGTATGCTCTCACGTTGGCATCTAGGAATGTAGCTAGAAAAGTGTAGTAATGTATTTCTAGCTGTTGGTTTTGTATTAAGATCCACTTGTAGGGTGGAGTCGACTGCTTTAATTTCTATATCTAGAAATTCTATTCGTCCATTACCTATGTTGGCAGTAAAGAGCAAATTGGTAGCACATAGGTTAATCTATTGTAAGAACTCTTGGAGTTTGATTTGGGCATCCTTCCATATAAATAGTATATCGTCGATATACCTCGACCATTCATGTATGGACTCAAAGAAGGGAGCTATTTCGTTATGGATATACTGGTGTTCGAAAAAAGCCATGTAGATATTTGCAAACATGCCCTGTGGCGCGTTTTAAGTTGGGGAATTAATTCCTCTTCAATCCAGAGGTCCCCTAGGGGCCAACTAGCCCAACGGGTACTTCTAGTACTAGTTGTACCTTGGCACTCTAATATTTGATATCCAAAGTATATGCTTTTTTTGGAAGTGATTCTCAGCCCTGACCCGGTTAGGGTGCCCTGACTTGTAACTTACAGTATGTACAATGTTTCTATATTTGTACAGAAAAAGAACATCAGAACATTGCATTTGTTTTGTGATTTTAATATCTTTTCTAGGTAGCTTTTAGTCTCAATATAATTTTTAACGACAGAAAATGATGGTACAATGTACAGATTTCAAAGGACATCAATGATTTTGCAGGTTTCTCTTTCTAGATCCTCCACTTTTGTCTTGAGGAATTGAAGCACGCGAGTTAAAGGCCCACGAGTTGTATCTTGCGCGGGAGCGCTAGAAATTATGGGACATATCATAGCCCGACATTGCGACCAAAAGAAGAGCTGTTTTACATACAAAGACATCATGCTCCACACACAAGAACTATCGCAACCCTATCTCGTGAGGCTTCTAAAAGGCGACATACTGTTATTTTCACAGAACTTATTCATTCAATTTGAGGACATTTCTTATATGCCCAGGAAGAAACAATTTTATCCTGAAACAGGTCTGGGAACTTGCTCCAAAGTGGGAATCTACACAATAATTTACTCATGTTACCTAGTTACAGGATGCTTAAGCCTTGATAAAGTTACGTTAAGTAACGAAACACGTGTCGGCTGCCTGCTTTAATTCCTCAAGACAAAAGTAGAGGATCTAGAAAGAGAAACCTGCAAAATCATTGATGTCCTTTGAAATCTGTACATTGTACCATCATTTTCTGTCGTTAAAAATTGTATTGAGACTAAAACCTACCTAGAAAAGATATTAAAATCACAAAACAAATGTAATGTTCTGATGTTCTCTTTCTGTACAAATATAGAAACATTGTACATACAGTAAGTTACAAGTCAGGGCACCCTAACCGGGTCAGGACTGAGAATCACTTCCAAAAAAAGCATATGCTTTGGATATCAAATATTAGAGTGCCAAGGTACAACTAGTACTAGAAGTTCTTGACGATGAATTCCCTTGGAAATCTCGCCAATCTAACATCCGTGGTAGTGGGATGTTTATGTTACCTCTAGAGGCACCACAACTATCTTAAAAAAACAAATATGTTTGTAAATTTACTCTAGAAATCCTTTGTTGAATTGTAGGTGCGATTTTCAAAACCACCGCTACCTTTGCTGTGTTATTGTAGCCCAACAGGTACCTCCAGTAAGCGCCACGGAGCTGCGTTGCAGAGTGTTGTTAAAAGGGGGCGTGCCCTCTGAACACCTCTCTGCAAAGCAGCTCATTGGCGCATACTGGAGGTACCTGGTGGGCTTAGTTGGCCCACAGGGGACCTCAGGATTGAAGATGAATTAATTCCCCAACTTAAAACGCGCCACAGGGTGTGTTTGCACACATGTCACCTCAGGCCCTCCCCCTTCCTTCACTATCGAGCAACATATTCCTCTAAAACAGCCGTACTACGAATTCCGATTTACTCACCTGTTATCACGAGAGACGTCAGTGCTGCATCTTTGAGCCAAGTACGAACCCTGAAAAGTGCATCTAAGCGTACTTACCAGTAACTTGGATATCCTTCCATAGGAATCTATTGTGTGGTTGTCACCAGAAAAGTTTCTAAGTGTTTATTTTTGAAACGTACAAATATTCCTCTAAAATCAGCCGAACTACGAATTCTGATTTACTCACCTGTTATCAGGAGAGACCTCAGTGCTGCATCTTTCAGCCCACTACTGATCCTGAAAAGTAATTCTAACCATACTTACAGTAACTTGAATTTTCTTTCATAGGCTAACATTGACTGGTTTCACTTGGAAATTCTTCTAAGTGTGGAATTTTGGAACTTTAAAAAATTCCACTAAAATCAGCCGAACTACGAATTCCGATATACTCACCTGTTATCAGGGGAGACCTCAGTGCTGCATCTTTCAGCCTACTACTGATCCTGAAAAATAATTCTAACCATACTTACAGTAACTTGAATTTCCTTCCATAGGATATCATTGCCTGCTATATAAAATAAATTTATATTAAAAAATATAAAATACAAAAATAAATATTAAAATTTCAATATTTTTAAAAACATTTTTTTCCAATTTATATTAAAGATATGTAATGTAATTTAAAATATAAAATAACTAAAAATAAATACTTTAAAACAATGTAGTAAATTAGTATAAAAAAATAATTAATATATTTAAAAATGATCCATTTACAAACCCTTTGAAATTCACTGAAAAAACCATAGGTTTCAACCACATTATAGTTAGGAATTAGCATTTAAAAAACCATAGAAATTCACTGAAAAAAATATAGTTTTCAGCCATGTTATAGAAAATGTTAGTTTCTTTTTTTGAATATGTGTATCAAAAGTTATATTAGGGTGAGAGGAGGGCTGCCACTCTTTCACAAGGATGATGTCATCAGCGATGTCATTTGAGATGTCATCAGTGATGTGATGAGTGATGTCACTGACCATTTCATGAGTGATGTCATATGTGACGTCATCAGCAGTGCATTGCGAGCGCGCGAGTTATAGTTAGCTGAACTAACTATAATGGGGGAATTTCAATGGTTTTGTATGAGTGAAATGTCCAGTTAACTATAACATGTGTGAAACCTATGTTTTTTTCAGTGAATTTCTAATGTTTTTAAAATGCTAATTCCTAACTATAATGTGGCTGAAACCCATGTTTTTTTCAGTAAATATATATATATTTATATATATATTCACTGAAAAAACCATAGGTTTTAGGGGTGTTAAGTTAGCTGGACATTTCACTCGTACAAAACCATTGAAATTCCTCTGATATAGTTAGTTGTACTAACTATAACTTGCGCGCCCGCGATCCACTGCTGATGATGTCACATATTACATCATTCATGACAGTGACATAACTAATGACAATTCAAATGACATCACTGATGACATCAATGATGACATTATCCAGTGAATGTGGTTTTATTTAATATTTAAATAAGTATTATATATATAGCAATGTGCATTGAAGACTGAGTGGGTGTATAGGTGTCTAGATGGAGGATTTAGTAGCACTGTGATTGACTGTCTAAGTGACTAATTTAAAGTGTTTCTCTAAATATATGGGATATTGATTAAACAGTGTGAATATCTATATCACTCTATCTCTTGTTGCATAAACTACTAAATACGTTGGTTACCAGCTAGTTGAAAGTCTATATTACTTATTAATTAGTTAAATGAGTATTTGTATGGGATAGTGAATGTGTGTATAGATGGGTGGGAGGTGTGTGACTGTCCAAAAATTTGTAAATACTTGATTTAATAGGTATATGAGGTTAAGACTGAATGTGGAAACAGTTGTTAGGATGAGTGAATGTCTTTATGGGTGTGGTGTTGAGTAAATATATTTCTCAATGATACATGTCCAACAAACTAGAAATATAAAAGGCAGTGTATGTGACAGTTGTTGTATATAAATAAGTATATATAAGACTCAGTGATTGTATGAGTGACTGTATTGAAAACTTTATACATGCAATAGTAATTTTATAACACACTAAGTATGAGTTACTATCTGAGTTACGATATGAATAATTAAAGTGGTGTTTAATAAGTGTGTAGCTGTGTAAATGTAAGTATGATCAATTATTTGCATAAGTGAGTAGGATGACTGCATTAGTCAAAATGATGTGTGCTAGAGTGTAATGTCGATGTAGGTGTATAAGTATATTTATTAGTGTTCTATTGATCTTTATCAGCATGTATGAGTGAATCTGTAGGTAAGTGTTTAGATGTGTGTGTAGATGTAGTAATCACTGAGTGGGGTTTTAGAAACTTGCATTGGTGTGACAATGGTTTCAAATATGGTACTCAATATTTTACAATGAGTGTCGAAAGGTTATACTAGTGTATGATGAGATTTATCAGATTGTCACGTGGATGATGTCATCAGTGATATCATTTGAGATGTCATCAGTGATGTCACTGACCATGTCATGAATGATGTAATATGTGACATCATCAGCAGTGGATTGTGGGCGCGCGAGTTATAATTAGTACAACTAACTATATCGGAGGAATTTCAATGGTTTTGTACGAGTAAAATGTCCAACTAACTATAACACCCCTAAAACTTATATTTTTTTCAGTGAATTTCAAAGGTTTTTTAAATGCTAATTCCTAACTATATCAGGCCTCAAACCTATGTTTTTTTCAGTGAATTTCCAAGGTTTTTTAAAGGCTAATTCCTAACTATAACATGTCTGAAACCCACAATTTTTTCAGTGAATTTCAAAGGTTTTGTAAATGACTAATTTTAAATGTATTAATTGTCATATTTATTTTTGACACTGATTTACAAAATTTTTTACACTATAATTACATTATACATTATATTATAAAATATACCTTCTCAGAATGAATTACTTTAGTTTAAATACTTTGGAAATAGGCAATAGTCTTTTGAGTGCAGTACTTACAGTTGTTGCAATGGACAACACAATTTCAAATGCAATGCAACATTAAGCTCAATGTGAATTTTTAGTTAAATACAATTAGTTACTTTATGGATTACTTTTCTACCCACAGGACTGGATCCTAGATTCAGTCCTTGGACATCTCCTGTAAACATTTGGGTAAAAGTGTTTTGGTTACAGTAGTGATTTTTAAGGAATATTATTGTATTTTAAAAGTTGACACTTAGAAACTTTTTCACATATAACTACCAATGTTATCCTAAGGGAGGAAACTTTTTCTTACTCAGTGGTGGATCCTGGATCCAGCACTGATGCATCTCCTGTAAACAGTTGAAAGAATGTGTTTAAATCATACAGGCGATTTTTAAGGAATATTTGTATTTTGTGAAAATCAACACTTAGAAACCAGACAATGGATTCCTATGGAAGGAAATACAAGATACTGGTAAGTACAGGGCCGGTCCTAGGACTTTTGGGGCCCTGGGCAGAAATTAAATGTGAGGCCCCCCTAATTTGCATACAGCGTGCAATCACAGAAAATGTGCCATACAGCCAGCTGGAGAACATGCTAAGTGCACATGACTGTTTGGCAGGCCCAAGAGGGCAGGCCAACAGTTATGCACACTTAAGGAGAGCAAACCACTCCTCACTCTGCTCTGGTAAGCTCAGCCCCACCCGACACAGCTCAGATAGCCGCATAAAAAATTAAAAAGATAATAATGCCTTGTTAATATCATTTTATTTTTATTTTTTGCACCGGCCTCCCACTTGGACAAATTGTGTGTTCTTGGGCAACTACATTTCTGAACTTATTTCTTGTTCTCCTTTTTTGACAAGATTGGGAGTATTTTGATTCAATTTATAAACTGCTTAATAGCGTAGGATTATAACATGGGCTAAAGGCTTGATTACGACTACGGCAGTCCTGTGGAACACCGTAGTCACGGTGGCGGTCCACCCGCTGTATTACGACTTTGGCGGTTGGACTGCCACAGGACACCTGCAACTGCTGTGGATCTGCGATTGCGCAGCGTTCAGAGGCTGAAATATGCTGGTGGTAACGCTGCAGCACCGCCAAGCATATTAAGAGTTGCCTCACCACCATCCTTTACATGGCAGTGAGACTGCCATGAAGAGGGTGGTGGTGAGACAACAGAGGGGCCTCGGTGCATGGGAGTGCATGCAAGAGGGCACATGATGTGCCCCCTGTATTTTTGCACCTCCAGTTTCTGCACAGGAAGGAATGCATAACATGGTGCATTCCTTCCCGTGCAGGAACGTATTGCGGTGGTCCCACAGCAGTGCCTTTCTATGGCTCTCTTATGAGCCTTAGAAAGGCCCGCAGTGGGGCTGCTGCAGCGCATTCGCCTGCCAAGGATTACAGTTGTAATATGGCAGGCGGTGTGAGGACGGGTTTGGCAGTCCTACCGTGGAGCGCTTGTGTGCCGCTTCAAGGGAATAATGCCAAAGTCATAATCAGGCCCTTAATATTACCTGGGAGAGAAGTGTCCAGTCACATGGTATATTCACCTAAATGCAATAGTGGTAAATGTATAGCCAGGGCCACTGAAACTATGCAATTGTGTGGCCAAGGTAGTTTTCCCATTATTATGGATTTGTCGCATTTGCCAAATAATCCATCATCTGCTACATAATCTACAGATTTTAACCCCAAAAATGTTTCTTGCTCAACCGGTTCAAAAGTTAGTAAGACCCGGCAACACATGTTGCCATGCAATTAAAGGCCCATTTCAAAGGTTCAATGGTTACCTATTTGTCCCTTATTACTATATTTGAGTGTTAAACCGATACTAATGACAGGCAGCCTATCCACCGACAGTGTTACCAAGTGTAAAATGAGAAAATAATAAAGTAATGCTATGACAAAATGTACTGCATTACACTGCATTATTCATTTTTACCACATAATCTAGAGAACTCTGCTGCACAATTTGCTCATCCTCTTCTGCATAATTACAATGGCCCTGTGAATAGCCTTTGAACCAAATAGACGTGTGTTACACTCTTGGCTGTTTGTTCCTGTTTGTTCATGGGCAAATAATCTCCCTGGGCCTCATTTGGTGATTTACAATTGCGAGAGCACTTTAAAATAACCTTACAGGGCACACTCTCAGTACAGGTCCTGAGTCTAGGTTTCATTCATTCATTTAAGGTTGTTTGTATCCCTGTAGCTGAAGGCTCTACTGAAGCTGCTTGGTGCCTGACACCTCGTGTGCTGCACTGCATCCCTGTCTGCCACCCACAAGCATCTCTTTCACAGCTCATCAAGGGCTGAAAGAGAGTTGAAAGGGTTAAAAGTGCAGGACAGTGCCTCTGTGTGAGCAGTGCGGATTGCCAATTACAAGCCGTGATTAGCTTGGGAGAGGCCCTTTGTTCCCGGAGCATGCACTAATGGTGTAGAGCTGCGAGGCCCAGGGATGAGGCGCCCCTTCCCAGTGCCGTCATGGCACAGTGCGGCGACGCCCCTTCACTTATTATTTCAGGAGTTACCTACAAATGATTGTGAGGCCTTGGGCCTCGCAGTGCTACATCACAGGTGAGAGGCCCAAGGCAGGGGGCCTTTGAGGTGCGAGGCCCCATATTGGTTGTCTGGGCGGGGGGGCTCTGGGCAGCTGCCCATGCTGCCCATGCCTAGCGCCGGCCCTGGGTAAGTACGGTTAGAATTACTTTTCAGGTTCAGTGCTGGGCTAAAAAATGCAGCACTTGGTTCTCCTCTGATAACAGGTGAGTAAATCGGAATTCGTTGTTGGGATGATTTTAGGTGAATATTTTAAAGTTCGAAAACTCCCTACTTAGAAGAATTTCCAAGTGAAACCAGTCAATGTTAGTCTATGGAAGGAACTTCAAGTTACTGGTAAGTATGGTTAGAATTACTTTTCAGGATCAGTACTGGGCTCAATGATGCAGCACAGAGTTCTCTCCTGATAACAGGTAAGTACATCGGAATTCGTAGTACATCCAGTAAGCGCCACAGAGCTGCGTAGCAGAGAGAGGTGAAAAGGGGCCCGGCCTGCGCCACCTCTCTGCAACGCAGCGCAGTGGCGCTTCCTGGAAGCACCTGGTGGGCTACTTGGCCCCCACGGTCCCTCAGGTTTAAAGTGGATTTTTTTTCCCAACTTAAAACGTGCCACAGGGAGTGTTTGCACACATCACGTCAGGCCCTGTCCCCTCCCTTCACCATTCTAAGTTGAGAGATTAAGTCCCCTTCAATCCTAAGGGTCCCTAAGGTCAAACTAGCCCACTAGGTACCTCCAGTAAGCACCAGAGAGCTGCGTTGCAGAGAGGTGTAAAAAGGGGCGTGGCCTCCGAACACCTGTCAGCAACACAGCTCCCTGGCGCATACTGGAGATACCTGTTGGGCTATATGGCCCTCAGGGACCCTCAGTATTGAAAGCAAATACATTCCCCAACTTAAATCCGCCACAGGACGCGTTTGCACAGTGGTGAAGGAAGGGGGCGTGGCCTGAGGTGATTTGTCTGCAAACACACCCTGTTAGAGTTAGATAATTAATTCCCACCAGGTACCTCTAGTATGCACCCGGAGGCTGCATTGCAGAGAGGTGTTCAGAGGCCACGCCCCTTTTTACAACACTCTGCAATGCAGCTCTGTGGCGCTTACTGGTTTTACCTCGTGGGCTACTTGGCCCCCAGGAACCCTCAGGATTGACAAGGAATTAATTCCCCAACTTAAACCGCGCCACAGGGTGTGTTTGCACACATGTGAACTCAGGCCCCGCCCCCTCCCTTCACCACTGTGCAAATGCCCCCCGTGGCGCATTTTAAGTTGGGGGATTAACTCCCTTTGAATACTGAGGGTCCCTGGGGTGCAACTAGCCCACCAGCTACCTCAAGTAAGCGCCACAGAGCTGCATTGCAGAGAGGTGTAAAGGGGCGTGGCCTCAGAACACCTCTCTGCAATGCAGCTCCCTGGCACATACTGGAGGTACCTGGTGGGCTAGTTGGCCCCCAGGGACCCTCAAAATTGAAGAGGAATTAATTTCTCAACTTAAAAGGCACCACAGGGCAGTGGTGTTTGGGTAGTGTAGGGGGTCGTGCCGGGGGTAGTGTTTTAGGGTTTAGGTTAGCGCAGTGGTGTTTGGGTAGTGTAGGGGGTCGTGCCGGGGGTAGTGTTTTAGGGTTTTGGGTAGCGCAGTAGTGTTTGGGTAGTGTAGGGGGTCATGCCAGGGGTAGTGCTTTAGGGTTTAGGGTAGCGCAGTGGTGTTTGGGTAGTGTAGGGGGTCGTGCCCGAGGTAGTGTTTTAGGGTTTCGGGTAGCGCAGTGGTGAATGGGTAGTGTAGGTGGTCATGCTGGGGGTAGATTTAGGGTTTAGGGTAGTGCAGTGGTGTTTGTGTAGTGTATGGGGTTGTGCTGGGGTTAGTGTTTTAGGGTTTTGGAAAGTGCAGTGGAGTTTATGTAGTGTAGGGGGTCGTGCTGGGGGTAGTGTTCCAGGGTTTAGGGTAGTGCAGTGGTGTTTTGGTAGTGTAGGGGGTCGTGCAGGGGGTAGTGTTTTAGGGATTACGGAAGTGCAGTGGTGTTTGTGTAATGTAGGGGTCGTGCTGGGGGTTGCGTTTTAGGATTTAGGGTAATGCAATAGTGTTTTTGTAGTGTAGGGGGTCGTGCTGGGGTAGATTTAGGGTTTAGGGTAGTGCAGTGGTGTTTATGTAGTGTAGGGGGTCGTGCTGAGGGTAGATTTAAGTTTAGGGTAGTGCAGTGGTGTTTGTGTAGTGTAGGGGGTCGTGCTAGGGTAGTACAGTGGTGTTTGGGTAGTGTAGGGGGCCGTGCTGGGGTAGATTAAGGATTAGGGTAGTGCAGTGGTGTTTGGGTAGTGTAGGGGGTCGTGCTGGGGTAGTGTTTTAGGGTTTAGGGTAGTGCAGTCATGAATGGGTAGTGTAGGGGGTCATGCTTGGGGTAGAATTAGGGTTTAGGATAGTGCAGTGGTGTTTGTGTAGTGTAGGGGTCGTGCTGGGGGTAGTGTTTTAGGGTTTAGGGTAGTGCAGTGGTGTTTGTGTAATGTATGGAGTGGTGTTTTAGGGTTTATGGTAGTGCAGTGGTGTTTGGGTAGTGTAGGGGTTCATGCTAGGGGTAGATTTGGGGTTTAGGGTAGCACAGTGGTGTTTGTGTAGTGTAGGGGCCGTGCTGGGGGTAGTGTTTTAGGGTTTAGGGTAGTGCAGCAGTGTAGGGGGTCATGCTGGGGGTATATTTAGGGTTTAGGGTAGTGCAGTGGTGTTTATGTAGTGTAGGGGGTCATGGTAGGGGTAGATTTAGAGTTTGGGTGGTGCAGTGGTGTTTGTGTAGTCTAGGGGTTCGTGCTGGCGTAGTGTTTTAGGGTTTAGGGTAGTGCAGTGGTGTTTAGGTAGTGTAGGGGGTCTTGTTGGGGATAGATTTAGGGTTTAGGGTAGTGCAGTGGTGTTTGTGTAGTGTTTGTGCGTTTGTATTGAGGGTATTGTTTTAGGATTTAGGGTAGTACAGTGGTGCCAAAGTTATTCCAAATAGAATGTTGTGGATTTCCTATGGAAAATAGGTCCTAACTATATCTACCTACAGGCGACCGCCAGTAGTTAATATATATAACGACAATGACGCAAAGACACTATTAAAGCAACTAGAGAAACTGCTGCGTAGCGATCTCACCAAATGATGGGAGAGAAAATTGCTAGAAAAGTATGTGGAGGCAGGCAGAGTGCCTCGAGGTTTGAGAGTGTTAATAGTTCCATCATTTGAAAATCTGAATCCAGCAATGCTAAAGGAGTGGGCCTCCAACAACCTAGAGGCCTCTATGAACATGGGCAAAATTTTAGTGAAGTATGATCCCATAGACCGTGTTGAGATCCTCAAGCAGATAGAGGCAATAAATGAGAAACTGGAGGCACTTGACCAAAAAGAAACAATTAACCCCCCCATGCTCATGACGAGCTCAGCTCGTCTTGAGCCGTGGTTCTCGTGTGCTCATAACATGCTGAGCTCGTCGTGACTGTTAGAACGCTCACACGCTGGGCAAATTCCCCTGCTGTGCGAGCGTTCTAATGAAACCGGTGTGGTCATGAGGAGCTCAGCTCGTCAAGAGCACACAAGAACCATGGCTCATGACGAGCTGAGCTCGTCATGAGCACCGGGGCGCTGTGCGCGCCACCTCCCCCCAGCACGGCAGGGGAATGACCCCAGCAGCCAAGGGGTTAAGAAAGGCAGAGAAGAAATAAATGCCAGGCTGAAAAAACACGAGGAAACCATTAAGACAAGGAAGTTATTTAAATTTGCAAGGGACAAACAAGACTATGAATCAGGTTGAGTCTTTACATTCTCCCGCAAATTTGATACTGTCAAAAGAAAAGCCATGACATTGCAAACTGACAAACCTATGTTGGGAAGTAACGCCAATCAGGATGGTGCAAGTACAGACCTTAGCTCACTAACCAGCATTTCGGACTCTGATGGCAGTACTCAGTCAAGGCAACAACCTCTTGTACCCACTAATTACACACCTTCAGAAGAACTGGGCTTTTTAATAGAGGACCGCCGCCAGACACTGCGGCCAAGACCAGTCCAAAAGAAACCCAGAGAAGGAGAAACCAACTCCGGAAACAAAGGCGCCAACTCAGGCACAAACAAGAGAAACAGGAGAGGCAAAGCCTACCTAAAGAACTAGTAGGCAATAGTTCAGACAATATGGAATCCATTGGTAACACTCTTGTCAATGTATCTGATATTAATCTTGACAAAGCAGAACTCCAACTTCTCTCTTTTGGATTGTCCCACTGCCCTAACCACAGCTTCAAGTATGCACAAACACGCATAGATGTCTTTAAGTTTATCTGCAAGTTAAAATTAAGGACATTTTTCAAACTCAACAATGTAGCGGAATCTGCCTCCACTCTAGATACTGCCAACCAACCTAGTAACAGGTTTCAGGTTTCAGATTTTCCCACTTTTAGAACTGCACATTCTCTCATCTCTAACACAGATGATTCCATTCTTGATACCCAAGCAGAGCTCCAACAAATGGGTATCTCTTGCAACAGTGCTATTAGCAGTCCCTTCCGTCCACCATCCACCTTTGTCCCTATGATGCCAAAAGACTGTACTGACACATTCCATGATGGGGTAACAACAGAGTTGAAGTCTTTAAATAAAAGAGTCTTGGGCAGAACAAAACGACAGAAATACACTGAAATCCAATATTCTAACCTCATGCTCAAATTGAAGAAAGCAAGGTATGTAATAATTAACAAAGCTGACAAAGGTGGCAACATTGTGTTATCGCCCAGAGAAATGTACAGGAACATCAAGTCAGAAAGATAATACTTAACAACTGGCACATCATTAAAACTGACTTAACTCTCTCACAAATACTTTCAGATACACCTTCCATCACATTTAGAAGGGCTCCCTCTATGCGTGACAGTTTGGTAAGAACTAGCCCTGATGTGGCTGAGGCCTCTACAAACTGGCTATCTCTGAAGAATGGTTTTTATAAATGCAATACTTGCAGGGCCTGCAAATTCGGTATCAACAAAACCGAATACACCGATGCATTTCATTCCTAACCTATTCAAATTAAGGGCCGATATACTTGTCGCACTGAATGTGCTGTCTACGTGCTAGAGGGCATCTTTCATCTCAGGTACGTGAGAAGCACAAAGCTTCAAGTATATAACCGCATCTTACAGCATTTAAGGGGCATTGTTAACACAGATCACAATTACCCAGTGGCCCAACATTTCAACTTAGTACCCAATAACAATCTAAAGGACCTGACGTACTATGTCATTGATGCGGTTCTGAATTCACCGAGAGGGGGTAATAGAGAGAGACAACTTCGTCAGCTAGAATCTAATTATGTTCTGACACTTGACACCAAGATGCCCAATGGAATGAACACAGGCAAAGATTTGCACAATTATCTGTAAATAGTGTTGAACTGAGGTGCATTCTTTATAGTTTACAGTGGCTATTCTATCACATGAATGTTTAAACATGTTCCCTGACATTGATGGTTACCCAGTCTTTTAGTGATGGTTTTCTAAAGTACTCCTTTTATTCCAGTATTTTAAACCACAGTCTTTTATCCTAATTTTACAGTTTTTAGCCTTGTGGTTTTTAACTGTGAGTAAGGGTTTTAGACAGTTTGGTTTTTATCTGGTTCACTGGGGAGATGAGTTGAAAACTCCACTATACAAACCACTCACTATATAAATAACAGGCAGAATTTATTTATTTACTTATTTAATAGTTGTTACATAAATGTATTGATATATTTATGGCTTAAATGTTTACATATTTATTTCTATGTGAGTCTGTAGATGGTATAAGGAGGGTTGGGATATTCCTCTGATTCTACCCTTCATAATATGCTGCTATTTATTTGTACGCTACGACTTGGCATTCTTTTGCACAATTGGGATTTCCCCATTTATTGGTGCTATGCATTTATGCTGCTATTGCTGCAACTTACCTACCTCATTTCACTACTCATAGCCTTGTACATTTGTATGACTGGAGGTAAGTTCTAGCTAGTACAATCGTGCAGTACCTTAACTGAAACTTACTGAAATGTACTGCTTTTAAATGACATCCTTTAAGACATTTTTTTGTGTCCAGTTTTGAAGTCTGGATTATTACCAGTTTCCGCCCCAAAGCACTTCCCAATGAATTTTTGAAACATACAGCACGTGTCATATTTTGCACTTTACCAGCACTTGCACTTTTTGAAGCCATTCCCATTTAGATCGACAACTTGACTAATTAACTTGTTTTTTAACATAAGATGTATGCGAGCTTGGAATACTGCTTAAAACCCTGTGAATGTTTCAGGCCACTCAGCCACACAGTTTTATCACAAAACATATGCTTTATTTGTGGTAATGAGGGGAATAGTTGTGAGAATCTTGTACTCATCAACTTATGTATTCTATTATCGCAGCATCTACATTTATGTGAGCAAGATGTTTTCTATGTCTATTCAAATATGAGGAGTGGCTTCCTCTGTACATGCACTATTTAAGATATGCCTCTATGTTGGCACATCATGTGATCAAGACCGGGGAGACCCGGTCAAAACGCGTCATGCTAGAGAGGTCGTGGTGAAATAAAGAAGCACCTACTATTGATAGAGCGCGCGAGGCCACCCGACCAATAGTTTTCGCCGTTTCCGGCTTCAGGGCCCATATACTTTTCAAATCACCATATACATCGATCAGGTGACTTCACGAGCTCTACCAATTTGGTGTGTGTGTGTTCCCTGCTACCAATTCTCAGTGCACCCGACTTACCATCCACCGATGCGGGTGCCTAATGACCACAATGAATCAGGGAGCTAGCTGTAAAGAAAGGCAGAAAAATACAAACCCAACCAATAACATTCAAATACTGTGTAAATGACCACGGACAACTGGAAGTTTTAAAATGTTTATCTAAAGTTCAATATTTTCTTGCATAAGATACAGTAAAATAAGGCAATCAATAACCAAGAAAATGTAAATCACATATGCATAAAGAAATAATGGCAGAGTAATCATCAAAGTACTAATAAAATGTAACGAGAAAAGATACTTATGCAAGTCAGTATTATCTAAAACAGTGATAGACTAAGTGTGTGTGATTATAGAAGAACTTATAATGAATAACACGCTTCACTTAAGGTGAAAGGGCCTTTGAACAACCTAGGCAACGAAGTTCTAGACCATATCAGGAAATGACACACTGCTATGCAAAATATAATTTCTAACAAATGAGAAGACATAGAAATAACTTTGCAAAATTTTAAATGACTTTCAATAGTTGCGGAAAGGCATGGAAAATATCACATTTGCAATGTTGAACTTTATTGAAGCAAAAGTTAGAAATTCAGAAGGTGCAAGAATTTCAAGAGATTTCGGAGCAGTATTTACCTAGAAAGGTGTGGAAACCAAACCCTGGCCACGGGTCAGTTAAAGTCAGGAAACCCTCAAGGAAGGATAACCCTCAAAGGACAGCAGGTGCAGAATGGACACCCAGGACAGGACAGGATACCCTCGGAATAAGAGTCAGGACAGGACCTCAGGACAGGACAGCAAACCCTCAGGACAGGACCCTCTTCAGGACAGGACCGGAACCCACAGTTAGGAAGCAACGCCTGCGCTCCACCCGCTCTGCAGATATCGATCAAGACCCCGATTGGGTCAGCGAACTCCCAGCTAAGTGCCTTGCCAGCACTTTAAGGTTCAGTAAAACCTTAGTCTATGGTCAAATTCGGACAGAGTGCTCCGCAGCTCTCTGTATTTTCAGTCACCTATTGAGTGCGTTGGGTCAGTGACAGGTCAGCTAAACCAGACAAGTCGGACGGTTCACTAGGTGAACCCAGGGTAGATATACAGTTTTGGGACAGTGTACCACCCCCCAATGTTGCAAAGTGTCAGAATCCCTCAATTTCGATTGGTCCTAAGGTAGGATTTGGGTAACACACCAATCACAATATGCGATTTGAAGCCTTCATTTACATATTTTGGGACCGCCTAGCATGTTTGGGTTCCCATGAGCTAACAGTAGCACATCTATACAATGTAACATATAAGAAGCCACATTCGCTGTTCTCGCAGGGCAGAGGTGACTTTCTCAGGAGCATCTCGCCCATCACTGCCAGCTGGCTATGTTCCATCAGCCAAGGTCCCTCGTGCTGCCGAATGTCGCACAGGCGCAGAAGGGACCTCCAATATGGCTCTCCTCTCACTCAGACCCCCATTGCCCGCGGTACATGAAAAGTAAGCGAAAACAAATTAATACATAATAATGTCATTATGAAAACACATCGCAGGGTTTGTACTTTTAACTCATCATCAAGAAATAAACTTATGCAATTTAAATGTTAGCTACATTTAGACGAAATACAAGAGCAGTGGCACGAGCAGTACCACATGATAAGCACAGCTATGAATTACGCATGCGCATAACTTTCCCTCCACTTCTGCAGACGCGTCAGGACACGTGAGTGTGGCTGACGCATGCGCAGTAACTAAAATACAAGCGGCGGCCATTTTTTAGAGGACATGGATTAATTTCATTAGAAATACACATAGGCAAGCGTCTCAAACTTTACTCAAACTTAATATAAACGTTAGTAAAACATACACGGGTTACCTTATTACACATAAATGAGGTTCTTGATTTCGGCAAGCCGCAAAATATGCGAAGCTTTGCTTCATCAATCCCCTCTTTGATGATATCTACTATCATCACAAATTATAATGGAACCAGATGCCAACTTTCTTTCACACTTTATAAAGTTCTATTTCTTCCAGCAACCGTTCTAGCTTTTCTCTTTCAGTTTTAGCAGGGTGAGAAGTCTTCACCTTTTTGTATATCTGATCATTCACTTCCTCTAATTCAATCTCATCCACACTTCGTTTCACCCCTCTTGCATTAACCTCGTGCTTTCTGGTGCGCTTGCGGTATTTACAGCATAAGAAAATGGAAAGTATAATAAGACCTATAATACCAATAGGCATCAGAATTTTGAATAATAAGCTTTTACCTATGCCAGCAAGCCAATGACCTACATTTGAGAGACCATCTACCAGTCTCTTCCAGGCACTATCAACCTCGAGTGGTTTGAGTTCCTTTGCCAAATTAGTAATGTTTCGCACATATCTTTTGATCTGTACACTTTTGTCCGGAATATAAGTGCAACAATGTTGCGCCTTCAACATCCGGCAGACTCCGCCCTCTTTCGCTAATAAGGTGTCAAGAGCAAGTCGATTTTGTAAAACCATTGATCTGATCGCAACCATTTCAGTATTGACCAGCAGGAATCCATGAGCTGTTTCAGTAGACAGCACATCTACTATAGTAGACAATTTGCAAATTCTGTGAGTGTTCAGAACCACTCCCACTCCAGGTATCAGTGCACTGAAAATACTACCCATAATTTCACCTATACTTTCTCTTTTACTACGCACTAAGCCATTAGTATCTTCATTGCTTCCAGCTTTCCCATTCACATGGTATATTTTCGGGAAGACAATGCCAAAGTAGCAGCTTCCATACCAGTGATCCGGCAATTTGAAATAAGCCTTGTCCCCACAAATATAATAAATTCCAGGAAACACAGGCTCTGACCCATTTTTGAAACCCCAACCTCCAATTACCTTGTAATTATGTTCGCATTCACTGGAACCAATGAAAACATTATTATAATAGCTAGTCTTCTCGCGGTGAAGACATAGCTTGCCTTTCTTTTCAAAATCCAGCAACAGAGCAGGACCCGCTCCACCAGATGAGGTGCCTTCCATGTTTTCTGCCCATTTTGGCTTTTTCTGACTTTCGTCATTAGCCTTCTTCTGAATTTTAATTCTCCTTTTCTCTGCCATGTTCAGGAACATCTTTTCCTGCTCACGCAAAGAACAAGTCAAGTTATCTCTGTGTGCGTCTGCTATGTCAATGTTCCCTATAGTCAGAAAGTAGTCTCCCATATATCTTATGGTGTCAGTTTTGGTATGTACAGGATTCAAGTTCCCACGTATAGGTAGTTCAGAAAAGATCACGTCATTGTTAGAGTAATAATACTGTAACGGTCCCCTTTTGTAAAATAAACTAGCTAAAATGCTACAGGAAATTCCATAAGTTAATGGCAGATGATGGTATGTCACGCCTTCAGCCACCGAAGTAGGTAGCTTCATGCAGACATAGCAATCCTCAATTTCCATAGTCTCTACATAGTGTATTAACAAGTTTGCGAAAACATTTAAATGTGTCCTGTTCTTCATGCCATGATAATGTAGTCCTTTCTCATCTGATGCTTCTAAGTCTCGTTTAGTTTGTCTCAATGCTCTCTCATGTCTTTCTACACTCTGTGTTGTCAGCTCTTCACTGTCAGTATTTACAACTTCAGTAGGGACAATGTTAGTATCTTTACTTACAGCAAAGGGAATGAAAATTGTTAATCCTATCCAGATAACTATCAGTACTACTATACTACATATACACACCTTGCAACACGTCTTAAAACGGCTGCAACTAGGTCTACCATTCACTGTTGAATCAGACATTTTAGCTCAGAAGGAGTCTCTTGAACCCCTCTTTGTTGCTTTACACAATTAGCTTACTTTGTGCAAATTCACGGTGGCTCGTCTTCCTCTTCAGCTGAGTACTCTGGGACAGGTTCTCCGTCACTCACGTCAGTTATATCAAGATCTTCAAGCTCCTCCAAAACCAGTGTCCATTCAGGAGACTTGTACTTTTTGTTTTGTCTTTTTATTCGCTCACTCCTTCTTTTGGAAGAGTCTTCTTCCTGCTCTGCTATTCGAGCACTTCTTCTTGCTTCTGCACGTTTTTCTTCCACTGTCTTTATTCTTAGTCTTAGTCTTTTTACAAACCTAGGCTCAAGGTTGTTTCTTTTCTTTATTCTCTTAGTTGGTACTTGGACTTCACTTTCTTTTCTTTTTCTCTTGTTCTCTTTATCTTGTGGTAATTCTTCTCCACTTTCTTCTCCTACTTCCCTTATCTGACTAGTTCCAGGGCTAGCATCAAATTCTTCTGCCTGGTTGCTAATCTGGCCTTGTTCAGGAATATTTTGTTTTTGGCTTTCAATTGTCTCTGTTTCTGTTTCTGTTTCCTGAACCCGTTTTTCTAACTCTATCTGATCCTGTTCAAGCACTTCGATCTCTTGATTTTCTTCTGCTCGAACTATTACTCTATGTCTCGTCTGTCCCTTATCCACATCAGGAGTTAATGGAGGAGTATCGAACACTTGCTCTGTATCCGGCACTTGTTCAATATCAGGTATTTGTTCAGTCTCAGGTACCTGTTCAGTATCGGGTACTTGTTCAGTCTTATTCACTGGATCTGTATCAATCACGTGCTCTGTCCCTGTCTGACCTTCTCCTTCCTCAGTTTTGATTTGGATCTCAAGTGGCTGAGGTTCTTCGCCTGTGCCTTGCTTTTCCTGACTAGTCCACTCTCTACCTTCACTAAGTCGTTCTCTTGTTCTGATAGGATCTTCGGTCAGATCAATCATCGGTATCCATTCTTCTGGCCATATGCTTGGCAGCTCGTCTTCAGCTACTCCTGGCTCAGTTTCCTGGACTTCTTCAGCAGGCTTGTTTCTTGGCAGTTCGCAGTCAACTACTCCTGGGCCAACGTCTGCTGTTCCTGCAACCTGACTGGTGCTGGGCTGCTCGTTGTCAGTTGCTACTGGTCTGGCTTCTTCAGGGTCCTCTGCTGGTTGCCCTGGTTCTTCAAATCCTTTGTCTGGCAATACCTTCTGGGTGTGTCCGGCGTGGATCCACTGGGGAACACCTGCGACTTTCACTGCAGTGGTTGTCACCAGGATTACTTGGCGCTTCTTTCCCCACCTGGGTGCCAGACAGCTTGATCGAGTGTGCTTCTTTATTTTGACCCAGTCTCCTGGAACCAAGTTGTGGAGAGGAGTCGTTGGATTAAGGATGCCGTCGTCTCCAATCTGGCGAGAGATAGAACGCACTTGGTCACCCAATCTTCTGCAGTATTCAAGCACCAAATCATCAGTAATACTCAACAGTTTGCTTCCTGGCACCCATGCTTGTCTCATCACTCTTCCCATAATGATTTCATGGGGACTTAGGCCTGTCTTGCGGTCTGGAACACTTCTTAGTCCCATCAGGACCAGGGGCAGGGCCTTCACCCAGTTCATGCCAGTAGCATCTGTCAGCTTTGCTAGTCTGTTTTTGATAGTTCCATTTACTTGTTCCACTATTCCAGAAGCCTCTGGATGGTATGCACAATGAAGTTTCTGCCTTATCCCAAAGGCCTTACACAGTTCAGCCATTATTTCATTGTGGAAATGTCCACCTTGGTCTGATTCAATAATGTATGGTATTCCGAACCTAGGTATCAGCTCTTTTAGTAAACACTTTGCTACTGTCAGTGCGTCACTCTTGGGAGTAGGGTAAGCTTCTACCCATTTTGAAAATACGCACACAATGACAAGGACATATCGTTTCCCTTCACAACGGGGCATGGTGATGAAATCAACCTGTATTCTTATAAAGGGACCCCCTGACCTCCCAATCTTGCTCAGTTCAACCATTGTCCTCTTGCCTGGGTTCATCTGTTGACATGACAGGCACCTCTGGCAGAGGGACTCTGCTACCTTCCTGAATTTCTTGCTGTACCAAGTCTGTTGAAATACCAGAATCATGGCATCCCTACCAATGTGTGATCCTTCATGTATTAATCTTGCCATTGTGCCAAGCAAGTGTCGGGGTAACACAGGCATACCAGTTGGACCTATGATGACACCATCCACACGTCTCGGTCTACATCCATCCTCTTTCCATTTCTCTCTTTCTTGCCAAGGAGCCGACTCCTGCCACTCTCTCACCTCATCCCATGTAGGCACTTCCTCAAACACCTGAAGCTGGCAGCTGGTTCCTGGCCCCCCTCGTTTTGGATTTATAATATATCGATCTTTGGCACACCATTGAGCCACTCGATCAGCATAATCGTTTCCCAGTGATACTCTGTCCATGCTCCTTTGATGAGCAGCACATTTTACCACTGCCAGTTCTTTGGGCAACTGGATGGCCTCTAAAAGGTCATGAACAACCTTTGCATTCCGAATGGGAGTACCTGAGGAAGTCATGAATTCCCTCTGCATCCATAATTGGCCAAAGTCATGCACAACGCCATAACAGTACTGACTGTCAGTATACACTGTTATGCGTAAGTCCTTCCCAATTTTGCAAGCCATTATCATGGCTATCAATTCGGCTACTTGTGCAGACTTGATGTTATATAGATAACCTGCTTGTTCAATCTTTTCGAAAGACACTACTGCATAAGCAGCACTCAAGCCTCCTAATTCATGTCTTAGACAGGAACCATCCACAAATAGTTCTTTATCATGCTCCGGCAATGGTACTTCTTTTATGTCTGGGCGTGGCTTGGTACTGAACTCTGTCAGATCAATACAATCATGTTCATCATCATCCCTACCTTCCATTTCTGAGGGGTCAGGAAGTAAGGTGGCAGGGTTCAGAATACCGCACCTAACAATGTTTACATTTGCTGCGCCCACAAGAATCCTCTCGTATTTAGTCAGCCGACTAGGGGTGAGATACTGTGTTTTAGTTCTGGTCAATAGAATTACCACTCCATGTGAAACATAAACAGTCACAGGATGTCCCATGACAATGGACTCACTCTGTTCTAAACTTGCACAGGTAGCAGCTACTGCTTTTAGACAACCTGGTAACCCAGCAGCTACTGGGTCCAGTGTGGCAGAGAAATAGGCCACAGGCCTCCTGGTTGTGCCATGTTCTTGAGTCAGGACTGACAATGCGCAATTATCGCGAGTGTCACAGAAAAGGGCAAACTCTTTTGAATAATCTGGCATTCCCAATGCAGGAGCTGTACACAGACAGTTTTTCAGTCTTGTGAAAGCCATTAGACTTTCATCATCCCACTGTACAACATCTGGCATTCCTCTCGTGGTCATTTTTATCAAGGGCCTGGCTAAGGCTGCAAATCCCAGAATCCACTGCCTGCAGTACCCTAAAACACCCAGGAACATTCTGACTTCCTTTTGAGTACGGGGCAACTGCATCTTTTGAATTATTCTCACTCTTTCTGAAGTGACTTTTCTGACACCCTTTTCTATCTGGTGTCCCAGATATTTCACTGATTTCGCACAGAACTGTAGTTTGTCAGGGGACACTTTATGCCCTTTCTCACACAGGTGATTTAGGAGAGCAATGGTGTCAACTACACAGTCCCTGTGACTTTTAGACGCCAATAGAAGGTCGTCTATGTACTGCACTAATACAGAGTTCCCAGGTAATGTCAAAGTCTCTAGACATTTCTTCAAGATCTGATTAAAGATAGAGGGGCTCTCTGTATACCCTTGAGGGACCCGGTTCCAACAATACACGTGACCCTCGAAGGCAAATGAGAAAAGAAATTTGCTGTCGGGGTGCAGGGGTATCGAAAAGAATGCATGACACAAATCAATCACAGTGAACCACTCAGCATCCCAAGGAATCTGGTACAGAATTACTGCAGGGTTCGGGACAATAGGGCAGCAAGGAACTACAATCTTGTTAACCTTTCTCAGGTCCTGCACTACCCTATACTTGCCACTAGGCTTTTTGATGCCCATAATCGGTGAGTTGCATGGGCTGCTCATCACTTCTTGTATGATGTTTCCTTCCAATAATTTTTGTATCTCCAGAGTGACACCTGCTTTCACTTCAGCATTCATTCGGTAGGGCCTAGTGTTAGGATATACTGCATTGTCTTTGATGGCTATTTGTATGGGGTCCACATCTTTCATCAAACCCACATCTTTTCCAGTGAAATCCCACACTTCTGGTTTTACGGCTTCCTGTAGTTCTTGGGGCAAGTCCTGCAGGGTCAATCTTTTAAGTTCTGAGTCAGGTCTAAGCAACAATAATTTATAAATGCCGTCTTCATCTGGGGTCTGTATTTCGACACCCTTTGGTGTGCAAAAGATGGTACAGTTCATTTTACACAGCAAATCACGTCCCAGTAAATTTACTGGACTGGTGTCACAGACTACAAATCTATGCATCTGTTTAAAATTTCCAATTGAAATCTCCATTGGTTCGGTAACAGGAGTACTAATCAATTGATTAGATACACCTACTACTTGGATGTTTTCTCCCGAGAGGGGCAGGTTTGGAACGTCTACTGTTCTTACAGTAGAACGGGTAGCGCCAGTGTCCAACAGAAAGGTGACATCATTTCCGTCAACCTTTCCTTCAATCTATGGTCCAGACTGGTCTACCGGCAAGGAAGCGCCAAGTACGCACTCCTCGTCCTCCCCTCTCAGGCCCCGTCAGTCCTGATCATTACAAAGGAAGGTATCATTCAGCAGATACTGCGAAGTTGCTGTATTTCTGTTCTCCCCGCTTTCCCAAACCTCTATCTCTTCATTTTCTGCCTGTCTTCCCCTGTATACCTGTTTGGGTGCTCGAGGCACCTGAACTGTTTTTACCTGGGGTTGAGTCTTTCTTGGTCTTTCTTTCTGCGTCTGTGGAATTAAATCAGGAGTTGTCTCATTAACATCGACTAATTGGGGACACTCGTTTCGCCAGTGTCCAATTTCGCCGCACTGATGGCAGGGAAATTTTTTCATAGCCTCTTCCCTGCTAAATTTGGGCCGGGGCTTTCCTCCACCCCCTCCCCCAGGACTTTTGTTCTCAGCATTTTTAACCATGTTACTCAATTGTTTTTCCTGCTGTTCTGCGAGCTTCACCTGAGCCCACATAACCTTCTCCTTAAGGGCCTTTTTCTTTTCTGCCATCTCGTCCTCGCAGTACTTAGCGTACCGCAGGACCTCATCCATTTTCTTAGTATGCCAACAGATTTTATTGTCTTTTATCCACTGACAAATTTCAGGTCTTAAACCATTTACAAACCTGTAAATAAAGTGTGTCATATCCTTCAGGTCGATGTTGTCAATACCACTGTATGTTTTAAATACCTGCAATAACCTCTCATAGAAGGAGTGCACTGTCTCGTCCCTTTCCTGTGTTGTTCTATCTATTTTTGTCCAATCAGTTTCCTTGGCGGGCACCTTTTCTTTCAAGTGCTGAATTACCTGCTCATATTTTCGCATGACTTCCTTTGATGGCTCCCCTGTGTCCTTGTCTCTGGGATACTCTTCACTGGGCCAATTTATGTTTATTTTACACTGGGTCCATAAATCTACTGGAACCACAATGTCGAAAAACCCATCCAGGTCTTTCCACAGACATTTCTGTACCTTCACGAACCTCTCCACTTGCCGGTACCAGTCAACTGGTTTCTCTCTTAATTTTGGAAAATCGTTCGTGAAGGACACAATATCCTGCCTAGACCAGGGGACATGCACATATTTCCCTCCTGGAACTTCGCGCATGGGGCATAACTGCTCAGGTTTTTCTACCTCTCTTAAAGCAAACTCGGGAGTCACTTGTCGGGAGCGAACCTCTTCCCTCTTTTTCGCCCACCTGCTTCTCCATTTTTCCACATCTCCCCATTTCTGCAGTACCCCCATTAATTCTTTAATCTGTAGCTTCTTTCCGGCCACATTCAGATGTTCTATATCCTTGTCTGAGAAGTCTGCTCTGTATGGTTTCTGTAAGGGCTTGGATTTTGAGATATCTACCCCCATACTAATTGCTGTTTCGGTCAGTTTTTCATGGAGCACTCTGGTGTTCCTTGTAAAGCTTTTACATATGAACGACAATTCTTCCTCAGAGTAGGTATTCAATCGATTCAACCCCACATTTCCTGCCATTAATTCTTCTATTTCAACCCTCAGCTTGTAGAGGTCTAAAGGCTTTGTTTGCGGAGTCTGCTTTTCTAATTCACGACTCCAACTCTCAATTTCATCCGGAGTTACCAGAGAGACATTCCTAGTACCTGTTGCTGTCTCTAATTTAATTTCCTTTGCATTAAAAGGGTTATACCTCAGCTGTGTTCCCTTTGCGGTCTGTTTGTTTGGCAATTCCAAGAATGCAACTTCAGACTCGCACTCACTGGACTGATCATCTATGATGATTGGTTCCTGTCTCGGGGTTGCTATGACTGGGGTCATGACTGGAGTAATCGGATTTCCCTGACCATTTCCGTATAACGGGACCACCGGTCCAATAGTTACTGGAATAGTCAATGCCTCAGGACTGGTATTTATCTGAGAAATTTTCTGAATTATTTCTGTTCTTTGTCTAGCTAGAGCCTCTTGCTCCTTTTCCACTAGTACCCTTCTTAGAGTTGTGTCATGTAATATCTGTGGGGTCAATGGAGGAGTAAAACTCGGGGCAGTAGGCGGAGGAGTAAAACTCGGGGCAGTAGGATGCGTTTCACTTGGTCCTCCACCATAATTTGGCTTCGGGAATAAAGTTCCAGTATTAAAGGACCTGCGCTCTTCCCCATATGGAGGTTGAACAAAAGGCAGTCCTGAATTCGATGGTTTCTCTTCGCTTTCATACAAGGGTCTGGGGAAAAAAGTTTTTGTACGTGAATATTTTTCTTCCTGACTTGCGGGCACTTTGGGATATATATCCCTTGTTTCCGCCAGTTCGGGTTTCTCAGGATAGGGTAATACTTGACCACCCCCTCCCAGTCCCAGGGACCTGTCTTCTTCCTTTTGGAAGGGGCGTCGGGGAACATCTCCTACACTGGAAGGTCGGGTTCCCTCATTGTAAGGTGGCGGACTTCTGGTACAGATGTCATCTATTAGTTCATCATCTGAATCCCCTAGGGCCCCCCAATGCTTACATTTTTCAGTACTTTTCCCCCCCGCTGCAGGGTTATGACATGCCGGCATCATGGGAAACAGACCCTCAACAATCATGCTCTGCCTCCACTGTTTCATCCTTTTATCCCTGGACTCCTGTTTCAGCCTGGGGTACCACTTGGTCAAACCCTTGTCCATTCGGGGTCTTTCTCTTTCAAAAGCCTCAATCTCCCATTCCTCTAATGCTTCATACTGCGTTAGTCTCGGTCTGGGATGCAGTTCATTCATTCGGGTTCTTAAATTAAATAAGATCCTACCATTGAAAGTACCATCTAACGGAAAAGCCAATACTCCGTCATCTTTTGTGTACTTCACCCAATTCTCCAGCCACACACAGGTATTGTACCCTCGGTCAAACATCATGAATGAGGCAGGAGTATTGGGTGCTGGGACAAGAACACCTTCCCTAGATTTAATGGGTTTGTCCGTTTTAAAATAATTTTTCACCTTATTTACAAGGGACATTTTTCTCTTGGTTCCGTACATAATATCGTATCTGTTAGCCTTCCACTGATCCCTTTCAAACCCTAGATGCCTTGGATCAGGTCGCGTCTCTGTAGTCCGCGAGTGCCACATACGACTTCTGCGCTAACTTTGTTTACAAACTACCTCCAATCAGAATGCGCTTCAGAAAATTCGTGCAACCAATGGGTGCGCGACACAAAATAAGCTCTGCCAATGGGTGCGCGGCCCCTTCGTGAGACAGTTCCCACGCTCCGGCGCTCACCCCTCCTTTACAATTTCAGCTCCGCTACCCGCCCGCTGTTTCTACCAATCCCAGCGCGGCACAGAGTGACGTCAGAGGCGCTTCTCGACTGACTCCCTCCCTTCACAAGGTAACGGAAACTTTCTTACTTTTAAAGTGCTCAGTGCTTGGTTATTTTACAACAAATACACATTCGCCACAGTGCTCAAGTGTCTAGACAGAGATAGAATTCTATTACTGCAAGTAAACTACTTCCATTTACTTTTCACTTGCTGCGGGCAGATCTCTTCCGCCTACCCTTCACTCTAGCATCGGTGAACCTGTTATTCCCCTAAACTCATCCACTTCTTTCCGGGATATGTTCCGAGTTTAAGGTTTCTCAGCGGACCCCTCTGCTTTCACGCTAGCTCCGAGGAACCTGCTACTCTTCCAATGTGACCCTTACTAGGTTACGCCACTATGGGAATTTTGCCAATGAACCCCGTTACTGTCATTTATTCACACATGTATTCAGAAAACCCTAGTTAGTGCTTCCCGGTTATCCTAACCTGCACCTAACTTTCCTCGAACCTGTGACCTCAGGACAATGGATTCTATTCACCACTTGCCCTTTCAATTCCCCGGGGAGTTCGGACAACACTTAACAAGTCGATTTACAAATGCATTGATTAGTACATATAACAATATAAGAACAAGAATAATGACAATACAGTAATTCATAAATTTCAGCAGCGTATTCACAAGAGAGTGATCAGTTCCCTCAGAACAGCCGCTCTTGTAGCAGCATTAATATAATAGCAGCTTCCGACTTAACTAGCCTAACTAGTCCCTGCCTTACTCTCAACTAGTCCCTAACCATCCTCTGATCTACCAGAAAAACTGATAGAGCGCGCGAGGCCACCCGACCAATAGTTTTCGCCGTTTCCGGCTTCAGGGCCCATATACTTTTCAAATCACCATATACATCGATCAGGTGACTTCACGAGCTCTACCAATTTGGTGTGTGTGTGTTCCCTGCTACCAATTCTCAGTGCACCCGACTTACCATCCACCGATGCGGGTGCCTAATGACCACAATGAATCAGGGAGCTAGCTGTAAAGAAAGGCAGAAAAATACAAACCCAACCAATAACATTCAAATACTGTGTAAATGACCACGGACAACTGGAAGTTTTAAAATGTTTATCTAAAGTTCAATATTTTCTTGCATAAGATACAGTAAAATAAGGCAATCAATAACCAAGAAAATGTAAATCACATATGCATAAAGAAATAATGGCAGAGTAATCATCAAAGTACTAATAAAATGTAACGAGAAAAGATACTTATGCAAGTCAGTATTATCTAAAACAGTGATAGACTAAGTGTGTGTGATTATAGAAGAACTTATAATGAATAACACGCTTCACTTAAGGTGAAAGGGCCTTTGAACAACCTAGGCAACGAAGTTCTAGACCATATCAGGAAATGACACACTGCTATGCAAAATATAATTTCTAACAAATGAGAAGACATAGAAATAACTTTGCAAAATTTTAAATGACTTTCAATAGTTGCGGAAAGGCATGGAAAATATCACATTTGCAATGTTGAACTTTATTGAAGCAAAAGTTAGAAATTCAGAAGGTGCAAGAATTTCAAGAGATTTCGGAGCAGTATTTACCTAGAAAGGTGTGGAAACCAAACCCTGGCCACGGGTCAGTTAAAGTCAGGAAACCCTCAAGGAAGGATAACCCTCAAAGGACAGCAGGTGCAGAATGGACACCCAGGACAGGACAGGATACCCTCGGAATAAGAGTCAGGACAGGACCTCAGGACAGGACAGCAAACCCTCAGGACAGGACCCTCTTCAGGACAGGACCGGAACCCACAGTTAGGAAGCAACGCCTGCGCTCCACCCGCTCTGCAGATATCGATCAAGACCCCGATTGGGTCAGCGAACTCCCAGCTAAGTGCCTTGCCAGCACTTTAAGGTTCAGTAAAACCTTAGTCTATGGTCAAATTCGGACAGAGTGCTCCGCAGCTCTCTGTATTTTCAGTCACCTATTGAGTGCGTTGGGTCAGTGACAGGTCAGCTAAACCAGACAAGTCGGACGGTTCACTAGGTGAACCCAGGGTAGATATACAGTTTTGGGACAGTGTACCACCCCCCAATGTTGCAAAGTGTCAGAATCCCTCAATTTCGATTGGTCCTAAGGTAGGATTTGGGTAACACACCAATCACAATATGCGATTTGAAGCCTTCATTTACATATTTTGGGACCGCCTAGCATGTTTGGGTTCCCATGAGCTAACAGTAGCACATCTATACAATGTAACATATAAGAAGCCACATTCGCTGTTCTCGCAGGGCAGAGGTGACTTTCTCAGGAGCATCTCGCCCATCACTGCCAGCTGGCTATGTTCCATCAGCCAAGGTCCCTCGTGCTGCCGAATGTCGCACAGGCGCAGAAGGGACCTCCAATATGGCTCTCCTCTCACTCAGACCCCCATTGCCCGCGGTACATGAAAAGTAAGCGAAAACAAATTAATACATAATAATGTCATTATGAAAACACATCGCAGGGTTTGTACTTTTAACTCATCATCAAGAAATAAACTTATGCAATTTAAATGTTAGCTACATTTAGACGAAATACAAGAGCAGTGGCACGAGCAGTACCACATGATAAGCACAGCTATGAATTACGCATGCGCATAACTTTCCCTCCACTTCTGCAGACGCGTCAGGACACGTGAGTGTGGCTGACGCATGCGCAGTAACTAAAATACAAGCGGCGGCCATTTTTTAGAGGACATGGATTAATTTCATTAGAAATACACATAGGCAAGCGTCTCAAACTTTACTCAAACTTAATATAAACGTTAGTAAAACATACACGGGTTACCTTATTACACATAAATGAGGTTCTTGATTTCGGCAAGCCGCAAAATATGCGAAGCTTTGCTTCATCACTATCACAAGCTGTTGGTGGTCTGTTCCTGTATTTGTTCCTCCAGCCCTGAGTGGAAAAACGAACTTTGGCAGCAGGATCTGTTTGGATATATATATATATATATATTACCTACTGGCGATAGCCAGTAGGTATATATAGTTAGGATTTTTTTCCATAGGGAAATCGCAACATTCTATTGGGAATAACTTTGGCGCCGGTTGAGGAATCTTCCTGAAATTTTCCTTAACTTTGCCTCGCAGCGCTCCGCTCCTTCCCTGAAAGTTTGGGGGGGATTCGTCAAGCGGGGGCCGAGATAAAAGGGGGGGTCCCAAAACGTGTTTTCCCCATGTTAATTTCCATAGGGCGGTTGGACTCACTTTTAGCCCGAACGGCTGAATGGTTTTCCACCAAACTTGGCAAAATTGTAGGGACTGGTAGCCCGATGTGCCTTTGCTATGTCTCAAGATATGTGCTCCAGTGGTTTTTACGAAAATTAACTTTGAAAAAATATATATTGGACTACATTGGGCTATATATATGTTAGAGCCCAAATGTAGCCCAATGTAGCCCAATGTAGCCCAATGTAGCCCAAAGATGGCCACCAGAGACAAAAAAAAAACAAATGTAACCCAAATATCAGCCAGATGTAGCCCAACTATAGCCCAATGACAGAATGTCCCAGAGTGTTCTAAAGAACAACTAGAGCGCTAACAGTCTTACTTATGACAAAAGTATGGCACACCTGAAGTCATCTTGATTGGAATAAAGTGTTAACACTTAAAACATGTAATTTGCAAAGGAACAAAATGAGGGGGTTCATTTTGCCATAGAAATTATGATCAATGCTGAAGAAAGAAAAATTAGGGCACATTTTGAGTGACTTCTCAAATCCTCTTATATTTCCTTAAAAAAATTCTGATATGCAGTCTCTCAAGATGGCCACCAGAGACAAAAGAGCCCAAATGTAGCCCAAATATCAGCCAGATGTAGCCCAACTATAGCCCAATGACAGAATGTCCCAGAGTGTTCTAAAGAACAACTAGAACGCTAACAGTCTTACTTATGACAAAAGTATGGCACACCTGAAGTCATCTTGATTGGAATAAAGTGGTAACACTTAATACATTTAATTTGAAAAGGAACAAAATGAGGGGTTTCATTTTGCCATAGAAATTTTATATATATATATATATATATTCACTGAAAAAACCATAGGTTACACACCAGTTATAGTTAGGAATTAGCATTTAAAAATCCTTTGAAATTCACTGAAAAAACCATAGGTTTCACACCAGTTATAGTTAGCTGGAGATTTTACTCGCATAAAACCATTGAAATTCCCACGTTATAGTTAGTTGGACTCACTATAACTTGCACGTCTGCAATGCACTGCTGATGACGTCACATATTACATCACTCATGCATATATTTAAATATTTAAACATTACTCGCTAATATATGTATTCACTAAGATACACTTAATAAGCCAGTTAACCAATCAATTTTTTAAAACAAAACACTGAAAAAACCATAGGTTTCAGGCCTTATTTGGTTAGGAATTAGCATTTAAAAAACCTTTGAAATTCACTGAAAAAAACCATAGGTTTCAGGCCTTATATAGTTAGGAATAATTAGCATTTAAAAAACCTTTGAAATTCACTGAAAAAACCATAGGTTTCAGGCCTTATATAGTTAGGAATCAGCATTTAAAAAACTTTTGAAATTCACTGAAAAAACCATAGGTTTCAGGAGTTATATAGTTAGGAATTAGTTTTTAAAAAACCTTTGAAATTCACTCAAAAAACTATAAGTTTTAGTGGTGTTATAGTTAGCTGGACATTTTACTCATACAAAACCAATGAAATTGCTCCTATATAGTTAGTTGTACTAACTATATTTCGCGCACCCGCAATCCACTGCTGATGATGTCACATATTAGATCATTCATGACATGGTCAGTGACATCACTGATGACGTCTCAAATGACATCACTGATGACATCACTGATGATATCACTGATGACATCATCCATGTGACAATCACATACACCTTTTCATACACTATTACAATTTTTCATCACTGTTTGTAAAATACAGAGTATCATATTTAAATCCATTGTCACAGCAATACAAGTATCTAAAAATCCACTCAGTGATTCATAGATGTATACACACATCTAATCACTTACCTATGGATTCACTCATACATGCTGTCAATGAACAATAGAACACTATCAAAAATACTTATACATCTATATCGACATTAAACAACAGCACGCATCCTATTCACATATGAAGTCATCCTACTCACTTATGCAAACAATGGATCATACTTTCATATTTACTTAGCAAAACACTTATACAAACACCACTTCTTCTATTCATTTAGATAGTAAGTCATACTTAGTGAATTATAAAATCATTATTACAAGTATACAGTTATCCATACAGTCACTCACACTATCATTGTGTCTTATGTATACTTATTTATATACAACAACTGACACATACACTGCCTTTTATTTTTCTAGTTTGTTGGACCTGTACCTTTGAGAAATATATTTGCTCATCACCACACCCATAAAGAGATTCCCTCACCCAAACTGTTAGAACATGTAGTTTTAACTTCATATATCTACTGAATCAACTATTCACACATCCTTGGACAGTCACACCCCCCCACTGAACCACACACACTTTCACACTCCCACACTCCCATACAAATAATCAGTTAACTCATCAATAACTAATATAGACTTTCACATAGCTAGTAACCAACTGTAGAATCAGGTTACACAACAACTGACAAAGTGATACAGCTATTCACACAGTTTAGTCACTATCCACTATATTTAGTGAGACATTATAAATTGGTCAAGTAAACAGTCAATTACACTGCTACTAAATCCTCCATCCAAATATTTATTTATATATATCCACTCATTCTTCAATGTAAATTGCTATATATATAATGCATATTTAAATAACGAAAAAGTAAGTACAATTTATTAGCACAATTAATTAAAATCAATGCAATCTACACACTCATGATTGACCATTAAAAAAGACAATTTTCAGAATCGAAAAAAAAGTCTGAAAATTTGTGAAATGAGAGGTAAAGAGAAATGTCACTTTTGGGGGGCTGAGCTCATTCTTGGTCGGATGGTAAAATCAAGGCATTAATTTCTGTAATGAATTTGACAAAGCGCGTTGCCATCTGCATATTTAAATAACGAAGCAAACCACATTCACTGGATGATGTCATCAGTGATGTCATCAGTGATGTCATTTGAGATGTCATCAGTGATGTCACTGACCATGTCATGAATGATCTAATATGTGACATCATCAGCAGTGGATTGCGGGTGCACGAAATATAGTTAGTACAACTAACTATATAGGAGCAATTTCATTGGTTTTGTATGAGTAAAATGTCCAGCTAACTATAACACCACTAAAACTTATAGTTTTTTGAGTGAATTTCAAAGGTTTTTTAAAAACGAATTCCTAACTATATAACTCCTGAAACCTATGGTTTTTCCAGTGAATTTCAAAGGTTTTTTTAAATGCTAATTCCTAACTATATAAGGCCTGAAACCTATGGTGTTTTCAGTGAATTTCAAAGGTTTTTTAAATGCTGATTCCTAACTATATAAGGCCTGAAACCTATGGTTTTTTCAGTGAATATATATATATATATATATATATATATATATATATATATATATATATATATATATTACCTACTGGCGGTCGCCAGTAGGTAGTTATAGTTAGGACCTAGTTTCCATAGGAAATCCGCAACATTCTATTTGGAATAACTTTGGCGCCGGTCGACGAATCTTCGCGAAATTCTCCAAGAAGATGGGGCGCTCCGTTCCGCTCCTATCCTTAAAGTTTCGGGGTGATTCGTCAAGCTAGGGCTTAGAAAAAAGGGGGTCCCAAAACGTGTTTTCCCAATGCAATTTTCCATCGGGACCTTTAAACACGGCTACAGCCCAAACTGCTGAACGCAATTAAGTGGCGAAAAAAGGGTTTTTCTTAAACAGGGTAAAGTGGGCGCTTAGCTAATAGTGGACGCAAGAAATGGGTAGTATAAGTAAGTATTGGTGTGGTGCAACTGGGCGAGGGGATAAGCCCTATAACCCCCCAAAAGTATTGTGATGGAAAACCAACATCAATAGAAAATTTCAACAAAAAGCCCTATGCACACAACAGGTTAATGTGTAAAGTGTAACACACACATAAGTGTCTATGGGTCTGAGTGAAACCTAATACCTAATATGATGCAAAATGAGCAACTCAACAACGTGAAGAACAGAAAAAGTAAAATAAACTAGTTCTGACCTATCCCTAAAGAATAAGGATACCCATCAGTCACCACTCTTTACCGCCCTTCATCATTTGGGACTCCTTTAGGAACTTCCTTTATGCAAGCTATAAGTAATATATGAAAATAAGATGGAACATCCTTCATCAACATATAGCTCGCTGTATGGTCCGAGTGTTGTGAACTATTGTCTCTATTTGTAGGTGACGGGATTGCAGTGCGTGTGAATGTGAAAAAAGTGTATTAAAATTAGGTGAAGGAGCAACACATCTTTTATTGTTTTTGCTCAGTCCTCCAATGTTAAAAACAGAATAGCAAAGAGCAGCTTCAAACAAATAACCGCCCAAAAGGTATGTAGGTCAACATGTTTCAGCAATAAAAGGGACCAATTAGTCCATGCCTTCTTCAGGACCTATATGTAAATGCTACTGCAATGTGTAAAGTGATAAAAAGAATAAAAAGGAACGTGATCACCTGAGATCCTAGGTGTCTGTTTCTTCACTACACATGGACCGATTTTGTCACTATTGTGCAGTAGAAATATGCCTCACCTCACCTGTCAGTGGCTCAGGAAAAGGAAGCACCGCTCTCTCCGTCGGTACTTCTCGCCGGCATCCGAGCCGAATGTGTAAAGTGTGTCACAATGGACACATGAAAGTTACAACACAAAGCATAAGCAGAAACAAAATAAATAATTATTGTATGATGTGTCAATAGTTCTGTCTCTTTTAATCACTTCAGAACAAGCCAGCCAACACGTGTTTCGTCACAATGGAACAGTGTTTCCGCGACTCCTCAGGGCTGAATGCAAAGTGTGAACCAAATTGGTAGTCGCTCCGCCAGTGATAATTCCGACCCGGCAGAGCTCGAGACTAATTAAGAGTTCCAGTATGGATGTGAACAGATAAAAGATTCGGTAGTGAGATCTAGAATTCCTGTGTTGAATCACTCGAGGAACTCTTCACCAAGAGCGGATATTGGCTCTATGATGTGCCGATACAGTGTGTGAAAAAACAGCTTGTTGCATGCCCCACAGGATGCGTGTTGGATGGAAGAGTGGGAGCGGATAACTCCTCGTCTGTAAGTAATCTTAGGTAGCAGAGAGTGATTGTTGTAGTCCTGCGGGACACCGTGTTCCAATTGCTGAACAGAATTACACCAAATTTGGCAAAAAGGTAGAGTTTGGTTCGCAGATCATGCTTTTTGTTAAATGGTGTAAATCTGTTCAGTAGTTCCTGAAAAAATCTAAAGTAAAATCATAGATATACCTATAGACGAAGTACGGTATGTGTACAGTACGCGTACCCTTCCGAGCATGAGCTTTATGCTAATTGCCTGTCAACACTCCAAACCAGGAAGCGTTGGCAGCCATCTCAAGAAACGCGAACAATCAAAAAGGGGGTAGGGTAGAAGCACCCTGACCCCCTAGGCCTGCTCAGGGGTCCCACAAGGACCCCTAAGGTATTTTTTTTTAAAATCGTTTCTAAGTGTCTATTTTTGAAACGTACAAATATTCCTCTAAAATCAGCCAATCTACGAATTCCGATTTACTCACCTGTTATCAGGAGATACATCAGTGCTGCATCTTTCAGCCCACTACTGATCCTGAAAAGTAATTCTAATCATAGTTACAGTAACTTGAATTTCCTTCCGTAGGCTAACATTGACTGGTTTCACTTGGAAATTCTTCTAAGTGTGGAGTTTTGGAACTTTAAAAAATTCCTCTAAAATCAGCCGAACTACGAATTCCGATTTACTCACCTGTTATCAGGAGAGACCTCAGTGCTGAATCTTTCAGCCCACTACTGATCATGAAAAGTAATTCTAACCATACTTACAGTAACTTGAATTTCCTTCCATAGGCTAACTGTTGTGAACCATTTTAGGACACTATTGTAATTTTCCCGATTCTTGCCCTTATATAGGGATAAATCACCATATCCTTATATAGGCATAGAAATCATAACCATATTTAGGCATAGCTCATGCAGTCAAAATACGGCAGCGCTACTTCCACTAGTTCCGAAAATCGACAACGATTTCTTGAAAAACTCGGCTTCAGCAGCTAGCGACTTTCCCTTGCTCGAGAACTGACTTGACCAAGAACTCATGGAGTTTTCAAAGAACCGAGAGTCTTAATGACGTTATTATGTCCACCTTTATGTCAAACTCGGCACCTTCAAGATATAAATATGCCCACACTCACCCAAGCAAACACACGGTGGTTTGGAGCAGTTCGACTATCTACTTGCCCGACGCACCCTGCTACAGCAAGTGCTGAAGGAAGCCGACCCTCCAGCAGACGCACTGAGAGAGACGCTGTCTTTTATCCTGCAGCTCCAGTGTTTCCAAGCTACCCTTGCCGGTTGCTGGGAAATCGAGTCCAGAGACTGACCTTCTCCATTCTAAACTAAGGTACGAAGCTGATTAGACCCTTAGAGAAATCTTGAGCAGATTCTTGGCAAAAGAATACTACCGGGGTAGGTGTATTTTAGAAGCACCAGTTGAGTACTTTTAGCCTCTGTTATTTATGTATGTATTTATATATGATTAAAGAACCATACAATGCTCTTACAGTATTATTTTATTCTACTATTTATACTGTACGATTTAAATTTCATACAAACAGTTTTACTATTGTAGCAGTTCATTTCTTATGTTTGAGAAAGAAGACTGGTCAATCACACCTTTTATTGAAAACGCTCGTCTTTCTACTTTCTCTGCACCTCTAGTGAAACAAAGCATGCACGATTGACTGAGGAAAATATCTATTCTTTCCACGACTCTGAAGATACGTTTTATCTTGAGGAAACAAAGTTGTCATGTTTATGCAGTTGTCAGAGACTAATCCCTTCTTGTGAATTCGAGAAAGTTTCTAGTGACTTGTGAGCTAGCTGGCACACACAATTAAGTCTAGTATATATGATACAGCCCTATTCGACCTCAGTCCTAAGTCTAATCTATAGGAAATATCATTCTAATGCGCAGAGCCTATTGGGAATATAGGAACTACACCACATGGCGCCCAACGTTTGGTAAGGCACTAATTTAACGCTAGATACTAGAGTAATTCAGTTGTGCTTTTCACAGAGACCTCTTTTATCTCGTAAAAACTCCAATAGACGTCTAGAGTGGGCTAAAGGATAAAATATCCGCCATAACTGAGTAGGACGAAAATCCTATGTATTCGTTTTTGGTTTGTTCAATGTTGAAGGATACAGTGTTCCAAAATATTGTGCACCTTATCTTTATTTCCTTAAAACTTGCTCTGCAAACCTACATAAAAAATGACGGAGAGTGACGAAGAGTTGGCTAGAGCTGCAGAAGCAGCACTTGCACAAAACCTAGATACTACAGGTTTTAACGAAAATGACCCGGATGTTATACACATCCCGGCAAATGTAAGAAAAATTATAACTTACAAACTCATAAATAATGGAGTATCATCGAGAGGTGGAAAGGTAATATTTGTAATAGAGGCACATGAATATCGTCAGACAGAGGTATTCTATTCATGGATTGTCTTTCCACAAGCAAATCCAGTAACACATGAGTTCCACTACTATAAATTGGAGTAACATATAGCGGAATACGTTCCTTTCGAGGACGTTGAAATTCCACTGACTTACCAAGAGCATTAGCTCTGGTTTAATGGCGCCCTACAACATCAAAATCACATTACCAGGCTCGGTCCACTAGGTAGACCAGGAGCTACATGGCCGGTACTAGCCAGCTATACACCACATCCTAACATTGAAAGAATGCCAAATGTAGAACTGTTAGCTCAGCTAAAACAATTAATTAAAATACATAGACAATTGGTACAAATGTACAATGGACAAATGTAATGCGGACCTTAACAGTCCAACCTGCTATAAGAATTCCACAGCACACCTCTCATCAGGGTAACACAAACAAAATCACACCACAGACTATACAGTCGGTAATCGGTAAGTTGCCCGCAAAAAGGGAACAAATTCCATTCTGGTTAGCTCAGAAAATTACTCAAATAGAGTCAGTATTTCCCCATAGTACACCTCATGAGAAACACAGGATTCTAACAATCTGTTTACCAATGGGGATTGTACCACACGTAGAGGACTGTGACACTTGGGGTACAGTCTTTGCTTCAATATACACATAATCACATGGTGTCCTGTCTATGGTGGTAATACCAGACGTACTGAGACAGATTCAAAATGAATACGGTCCAGAACCGGCCTTGAATCTTGGTATGAAATTACTGAAAAATTTCAAACAGGTCTCAGCTATCTTATTAGCTAACATTAAAGATGAAACAGCATCAGTGGCAATCTGCCAAAAATTAAAAGAACTTGATATTACTGAGCAACCGTATGAACTCGCCAGAATTATTGAAAAATCCTATGAAGAACTTGGAAGAGATAGTTTGGGAGGGAAACCTGTAAAGCCTAAACTAACAGAAAATCCTGAAAAGTTTTTTATCAAAAACAATCTAACTACTCCTAAAAAGAAAAGGGAAAATAATAGACAGTCACTTCCTAAAGAGAAGCGTTCTCAATCCAGAGGTAGATCTCCTCAAAAGAGATATAACCTTAGAAATAGGGATAATTTGAGAAAACCTGATAGATATCAAGATACTGACACACGATCCTCTCGTACCTTTCAGACTTCCTTGCAGAAATCGGAAAGAAGAGGACGATCAGAACAAAAAGAAGAACACGTGAAGTCCAAAGACGAACAACACGTTCCAAAAAATAAGAAAAAACAATTCTCCAAAAAGAAGGTAGAAAGTATTAAAATCAGACATGCCGAGGATCCTGAGGACACAACTCAAGAACGGGGAGTGGGCCCAGACAATGCTGGACAGCGCAGCAGAGGTCACAATAGCTCACAGGATCCTGAAAGATCTTCTGGAGACAGTGGATCTGAATGAATGCATTCAGGTTGAAACTGCCAACACCAGGGTTAGTGTACCCTATAAGTTATATGAAGTAACACTCCGAATAGAAGGGGAAATAACTAGAAAAATAAAAGCACTCTTTTGGGAAAAATGATCTAAAGTTTATGACATCCTTCTAGCTGAAAAAGACTGGCCACCTGAATTTGTCAGGGAGTGCCCACATGCCAAAGAGATCAATATGCCAGCCTTCTCTAATCATATTCCTATTCATAAAAAATACACCTATGCCAGAAAATGGGCTGTTGCCCAGGCTCCAGCATTATATAAAAATCATGTGGGATGGGATGAGGATTCTCCTCACCATAAAATCCAGTTAAAAAATCAATCTTCTGCTCAGAGGCAGTATCCAGTAAAGCAGGAAGCTTAAAAACAAGTCAGGGAGATCTTAGTTCAACTTGAATACCAAGGGGTGATTGAAACATGCACCTCGTCAATGAACAATCGTTTGTTTCCTGTCTCCAAACCAGACGAAACATATTGTCTAGTTTTGGATTACAGATATTTAAACTCTTGTTGCAAAACTTTTGCAGTACAAAATTCACACAGTGCAGTAGTAATGAATAATATAGTTCGGAAGAAATATAAAACTACTTTAGATATTTCAAACGGTTTCTTCTGTCAATACATTGCACCAGAAAGCAGGTACTTGATCGCTTTCTCAATAATGGGGACACAAAAAAACTTCTGTCGTCTCCCCCAGGGATTCAAGAACAGTCCTGGATTATTTTCAGCCAGAGTAACAGAGTTACTACAAATGTACGATGATGAGGCATTATCTCATGTTGATGACATCTATCTTACAGATGATGATTTGGACAGGCACTTGAACAGGGTGAACACCACAATACTTGGATTTGCCTCTGAATGGTATTAATTCAACTTTAAAAAACCAAGAATTGCCCACCTCAACGTCCTATTCTTCGGATATGAACTTTCAAGTGAATGCAAGAGCCTGGCAGCAAACCTTTTAGAAAAATGTGCGCTGCTCCAAACTCCAAAAACGCTGAAAAACGTACAGTCAATTCTAGGATTCCTAAACTTCGGAAGAACTTACATTCTGAATTACGCAGAAGGGGTTAAACCTCTCTACGAACTAATTAAACCTGATTTCAAACTAATTGGACTCAAAAACAGACAGAAATGTTGCGTTCAGTACAAACAAACATGTTGGCAACAACACACGACAATGTACGCAACCTTGTTATCTGAATCATCCCAGGGAGATGCGGATTCACATACCGAACCTTTAATGAAGGTGAAAAGTTACCAATAGCTTACAAATCACACTTGTACACACAAGCTGAAATTAAATTCACTTCACCAGAAAAAATTCTGACAGCGGTTCAGACTGCAGTAGCAAAGGAGAGAGAACTCGCAAAGGGTAAAGGCATTAAAATCGTTACACATGTACCTGCCTTAGAGGCAGTGACAAAGGCAAGCATTCCAAATGCAAAACCTCTACATCCAAGATGGATACAATGGGTTAATTCTCTTGCTGCAACAGATATTGAATACGTTTTTGACCCTTACTTGAAGACACAAGAATTTCTCCAATACGAACAAGAATGTCCTCTGCCTACTGAAATTCTACCTCTAGAACATTACGGCTGTATAATATATACAGACGGATTAGCACAGCCCGCGATTGGGGGAAAACAAGCTTACAGTGCGGCGTGCGCGATTGTTAAAGGTCGCTGGCACGATGGTAAATTCAGACCTATGGTAACAAAAACTCAGTAACTAGGAGACTGTACAGCTCAGCGAGCTGAACTAGAGGCATTCAAGATGGCGCATGAAAATACCGATCGCGAATTCCCCACACTCATAGTGTGCAATTCGTATAACTGCGTCAGGAATTACAATGAATATCTGCAGACCTGGGTTCAAAATGGTTTTAAGAACGCAAAGGGTGGCACAATCAAGCATAATAAAAAGGTCTGGGAACAAGTAGTTCTTTTGCAGAAAGAACTACAAAAGACTCACGTGATTCATACACTGAGTCATCAGCGTGATGGTGTTCACGTTGCAGGGATTTCATTGGCTGATAAAGCCGCGAAGGCAGCTGTGAAAACGGCTTCCGTAGCTACAATCAATCGTTTGAAAACAACGATATACGGTCAAACCATGCTCGCTGTCAATGCCACGAGCAAAGGCAGAGGAGCTGCGTTATTGCAAAATTATACATACATAATTGATGCAAGCTTTGTTCCTTTTGCTCAAAATTCCTGGAGTGGGGGAAAGGGTAATTCCAAACAGGAACCGGAGAGGTGCTCTCATTTTTTAAGCACATATGGGACAGGGTCTGATACATCAAGGGATCTCTAAATCTCTACTAGAATTAGAAGAGATGTACTGGTGGCCAGGGATGAAAAGCTTACATATACGAATTCGGAATTAATTGCGATGACTGTTACAAATACCACAGCTTTGAACACACCAGATTCCTGACTACAGCGCAGTGAGCCCAGTACAGACACCACTGTTAGACAGCATAAGGCTATCTACATGCAGACGTCCGAATGGACTGATGCAGTCCCACAAATATCAAGACAAGATTCATTTGGATGTGGCCTCAGCACTCAGCTGACGCCCGACCTGTTATAAAAGATTTGCGTGTCTTTATCGGCACATACGCAAGTGGCACGCTACATTCTGACCAGGGTATTGTGTTTAGCTCTAGGGCTTACAAGGAGGTCATAGCCAGCTTGGGCGTTGCATTGCAATTTTTGAGTCCATTCCATCCTGAGGGAAATTCGGTTGTGGAGAGAAAAAAAGTGACATAAAGCAATCTATAACAGCTAGGGTATAAGGTTCGGGTGATGGGTGGATCAAACATCTAATAAATGTCCAATGTAGTCCTAATAACCTGCCAAGAAATTCTCTGGGTGGAATCACTCCACATGAAATCCTTTTTGGTACTAGAATGTTGGTTGAAGACCCCGATCATCACACTTCAGTGGTGGAACAAAAACCCTTTGACATCAAAGATCATTTGGCTGTTTTACAGGACTTAAATGAAACAAGAAGTTTAAGCAATACCAACAAAAAGCCAACGACCACTGAAGAAAAACCACCTGTCCCAGCAAGACCTGTCTGGATTCCAAAGATTGGGGATCTGGTCAGGGAGAAAATAGCGGACAAGAAGGAATTTAGGCCTTCTTACAGAAAAACAGTACCTGTACTAGCAATCCACGGATCAAGAACAGTACTACTGCCGCCCCTTGCTGGAAAAAAGCAGAACCGGTCTGTGTCAATTCACCTGGTAAAACCACACCATGTGGCCGACAATAAGTAGCAGGCCCAGTGGACTCCCAAGATGTAGCAGGCGACCAAATCTTGCTACTATCCAAGAGTTTCAAACTGAAAGACTTATCACCTTTGATAAACCTGCAGTGAGACAAGTAGGACTATGCAACAAAGCCAAGGAACTTGTGCCTCTTGAAACCCAAATAATAGTTAGTCAAGAAACCCCCGTCTACAATGATGTAGCATCTGACTATACAAACATGCCAAGGGAACAAGCAACTCCAGCGATTTCAAAGAATCCGGATGCAATACCAACAATTGACAGAACTGCCTTTGGCTATTTTATCAAATTTGATAACTTTTCTGATGATCCCAGTGAACCTGAAGCTATGCCAGCAAAGAAATCTTTCAAGGAAAAAGTAAAGAAACTTGGTCAAGAGCTTACAAATACATATCTGGTTTCACCATGGGTTGAACTTTGGATTGTGTTAGGTGTACTTTATCTCCTGCTATGGCTCATTCTTGTGTTAAGTTTGGGAAAGCTGATAGATGGAAAGCACATTAAAATGAACACAGCAAGTAAGAACATTAACTTGCTCCTGAAGCAACACAAATCATCTCATCGTGAACAACGAGACCTGTCATCAGTGAACATCACAGTGGTCCCACTACCTGGTGGGATAGCATGGGATACAACTGATTATGACATTTCTGGCCCTGTTGAGCTGCTAAAGGTTCCTCATCAATTTAAGGTTTCCTTGAGTGATTTAATCTCACCAAGCACATTTTCTGATGATTGGGACCTTGAGACTGTTAATAACATGATGGCAGACTTAGAAATGTCAGCAAAATGTACAAAACATGAAAACTTAGAAGGTTCATCAAATTATGAAGAAATGTATTGTTTTAATCATTTTGACCATCATTACTTGCATAAATCTGCAAACCTTAGAAATGTTTTAACTTATAATCAATGGGAACATTGTCCAACTCCTCCAAAAGGTAGTTCTAAAATGTTTCTTAGAAAAGTTCTATATTTCACAGGTTTCAATGTTACAAACCCAGATAGTTTTTACTTTAAAAATGTGAATAAGACAGGCATGAAACGTATGTTGACAAATACAAAACAAATCTATTCTGCTGCCTTTTATGCTCAATTGTCCACCTTAGACTTTGACTTTTGGAAAGACAACATTGAGACAAAAACTGTTTGGGGTACAAAAGACTGGCAGGTACAAGGTTTAGAAGCATTGTTCAGAGCCTGCATAATCCCAGAGCAAATGATGTTCCTAAATGACACTGTTCAACAGACATCTTGTCTTGGCATTGCTAAGATAAAAGATTTAAACAAACCATCCATACCTAAACCACACCTGATAGTAATTTTACTTCAGATGAGGAGGTAGATGTAAATTATATTTTACAACAGAACAGAACACATCCCAAATGGAATAAATGGTTAATCTGGCCCACAGACACAAATAACTGTCAAGATAGATTCCTGGACAAGACACAAGGGTTTACAGTAACAAGGCCAGATCCAAGATATATCCAAAGACAACATCAGGGATAATAACAACCTATATTATAGGAAAAATATGCCTTGAGTGGCTACAGAGATCCACATTTCCAGACATAAAACAACACTTATCTTTGCTTAAAGATGGCGTTGATTTACGGGAATTCTTACTTGGACCTCGTAATCCACATCATAAACGTTTCATAGGTATATACGCTGCTTACAATGAAGCTTGGAAAGTCACGCAAATGGAAACAGCTGAAAGAATACGAGAAATTAATTGTATTAATTTAGAGAAATCACTCTCTGTAGTTGATAATGGGTTAACAACTCTGTCGTCCAGAATTTTCTCTTTGAACATCATTGTATCATCTGCCACAGACATAATGGAACAGGACTTGCTAATGCTACAACATGGCCAGTCTCAATTAAGTTCTATAATTCTATTAGACTGGATGTTGCAAAACCTTCGTTCTGGCTATGTGCCTTGGCGTTTAATCAACCCTATGTCATTGTTTACTGTACTTAACCTTACAGATAAACAAACCTCGTTGGCACAAAGGGGAGCAGACTATACGGTGCTGAGCATAGAAAAACTGGAGAGATTACCATTGACCATTTCTGAGAAATCATCAGTTGAATGGATAATACATGGCACCATCACGATACCAGTGACGACTTTCCAGTTTCAATATTGCTTAAAACATATACCAGCAGGCCTGCATGAAAGGTTGGGTAAAGAATACATTAAGTCGACCTGGGATTTACCATACACACATAAATGTTGGAGTGGGGGAAAGGAAGTATTTCTTAGTGGCAAAAATTGTGAAAACTCACTAAGCGGTACACTATTGTGTCAAGGTATTAATTTACCCGCAGCCTGCTAAGGTTCTTCCAATAACCTTTCTTGCCACCTGCAGGGTTCGTCCACAGCGGTGAAAGATCCTATTTATAGGTAGCTTTCCAATGGTAGCTACATTATGTTAAATGATCACAGCTGTTGTGGAATGATGCCAGGAATAAGCTATCTCGTTACTGTGTCAGCCAGGGTCACTTGTTGTATGCAAGTATTGTTTCCTAAAACTAAGACAGACGGGGAGTCGCCACTATGTCCTTCACTGAACATCTCTTCCATACGAATTGATACTTTAAGCAGAATGAAAGCCATTCTTTTGCAAAGAACTGTGCCACTGACCTCGTCCAGGGGGAAGTATGATCTGCAAGTTGCAAGGACTTCTGCAGATACATGCATTATTATCAATAAACTGCCCAATACATTTCGCAGAAATGTTAGGTCATATCTTTAACATGTCTGATACCAGCGGTATTGCAAATGTATTAAAGACAATTTTTTCTGGACTGTTAGCACCCTTTGAAGCAGTCCTGGGCATTTTTAATAACTACGTCCACTCTATACTCGGCGGACTGCCTCTCATTTTGGGACTCGTAGGAGGGATCTTATTTTTATTCTTCCTGCTCAGTTATGGCAAATCCGGCCACCAGTGATACCCAAGTCAGCATGGAAAATGCGCTCCAGGCGATGCGGTATCGTGAGAGAATAACACAGATCCTTGGCTTGGCTCGTTTGAGAGATCTGAATACCACTTGGTTCCTTTTATTCAGACCAATCTGGCAAGATAGCATTTTACCTGTTCTACGATGCCTGCTTTGTGGAGACGAATGCGTGTTAGATGTCTGTCTAACACTACCATCGGTTATGCCAACGGATGCTGACGCATTACGGGGTCCGGTAACGGCCCATGTGTTGTGTTTCCCCCAACGGCTACCAATCCTGATGACGGCATTTATTGAGATCTCACCGGCAATTCCAACTGGAGGTGAGATATGCGGATCAACAGGCACACAGGTACCATCTGCTATGAACATTGCTAACGCGGCAACTGACGGCGATGCTTCGCATATGTGCACAATTGACCTTCTTAATGAAGTAGTCTAACTTTCATCTACTGTGGTAGACGATTTCTTTGCCAGCCTTGATGACTTAATGTTTTCTCCTGACACCGAGAATAACTTTTAATGTTAGCACACAGCGTTCTTTCGAACTCTGAAATTCGACCTTCACTTTTTTCAAAACAAAAACTACCAAGTTTGAGACTCTATTTTTACGACAGATTTATTTGACTTTTTCCAAAAAACGAAATGAACTTTGGCACAAAAAGCAATCTCCTTAAAGTAGAACTATTCTTAGAGAACAAGAATTCCTTGAACACTTCCTAGAAACAATATTAACCTAATCCGCAAACCAAATAGTTTGTATATTCTGCTATGGGATGGTCACTACCTTTTTCTTCTGTAACTGAGAGCCATTTCATAAATGTAATTTTCATGATTCATTTAGATAGCATTGCTAATATTGATGGAGCGAGGTGGAGAAGCAAAATTTTGCGTACCCCTTTCAAAGTCACACTTCCATAACCATAATTTGTACTAATGGAATGATATACGTGACTAATCAACTTAGAATAAGAAATGCACCTACACAAATACACGTGGGAACTAATTTTGCTTATGTTGCAATCATAATTAACTAATTATGTGATTTTGTCATGTCATAAACTAATGAGCAGCTTTAAGATAATCGAATGTAGCATAAATGTGCTTTTGTTTTCGTTATTATTGTGGCAAAACGCGAGGATAAGTGAGTATATCACGCTTAAATGTGGCTATTTGCTAGGTAATTACTAATAGGGAAAACTTTAGAAAGAGGGGCGGTGAACAGAAGGGTCAAATTACTTAAAATTAATGTTCGTTTGTGTCGGTTTCTATGATAGTTCCCATTTTGACTCGTGAGGCCTAAAAGAAAATGGAGTCACTCGATTATTGTGGTCACAAAAGAAATACGCATGTGCGAGCAAAGTCTGAATGCGAGCTGCTTGTGCCTGGAGTGACTACGGTTCAAGGACATAATGGCCTGGAATATAGATGGCTGCCAAAATTATGAGCACAATGATACAGAACGTGGGAATACATGCTAAAGTTGCGAGTAGAGAACAGGACTAGGACAGACTTGGGCCAAACAAAGGACTCATTTTAAAATTGCGGACAGAAGGAAAATTTAATATTATGATGACAAGATGATGTTCATCCACTCCAAAGTTGTCCAATCAGAACTCGAATTTAGGCTGTAAGTTACACTTTTAGATAGATAGAGCTAGTGAAATAGGTATAAAAAGTGCTGATTTTATTGAAGAAAAAAACAGAGATGCTGCTGGAATTTTGATTTATCTGAGACATAAGACTCTGAATAATTTTTCCATTTCCTTACACAGGGAGATGTACTTTAGCTGAGAGCTTAGCTAGGGATGTTAGGCGAATAAGTGATTATTTGAGAACTATCTGTCTTTTGCTAATACTTGCTTTATAAAATAAAGTGAAAATGTCTAATTTCGAAGTTTCCTAAATAAATGAATCTAGCTATCTTGAATTTAAACCCTTATTCTTTAAATGGTGTCTTTTTGAAATAAAGAAATAAATAAAGTGAATAATCTTAGACAAGCTGAATTTAGCTCTTAATAAAAATTAGATAAATGGAGAATTAAGCTGGTCTTGAGTTTTCCTACACCTAATTGTTTACTAGCAGTTCCATTGATCTCAATGGTGGTGTGTCTAAATAAAATGTCGTATTTAATGAAAACCATGGTAAACGCATCTAAACTGCAGGTGTAAATAGTATAAATATTCAATTTTAGTTTTTGATACTCCACTATGATACAGCAGCTTTTCCTTTGAAATTCACCGATCCATGAAGTAGAGTGTAAGTGTTTAGGAGTGATATGCAGTGTTATGGGCCCCACTGATGAGAATACGTTAAAAGTTATACTTCAGAGAAAGGTGACATGGATTTAGAAATTATTTCCAGAGAAGCGCTGCATCAGTAATAAGCTTGGTAGCAGAGCATTAGTTGCTATAGAATTATCTAGGATTATGTATACAGTGTCATATAAGAGTTTCGATGTACAGAATTATGACTAACATCTGTTGAGTTCGTATTGCGTTATATGTATTCCTGAAAAGGCTTCCGAGTATTGCGTGAAGCTGGTGCCTCTGTCTGCAGGCAGAGGAAGTGTGGCAATGAAGTCACACATCGCATAGTCTGTTTCAAAGAAGTAGTATCGTCATATACTGCGGTGGTATCGTTGTATATCACTGTTTAGGGACACTACGTGTCAAAGGATAAATGTATAGCGTGGACAATCTATAAAATCTTGTCTTTCAAGTACAGGGATCATTGCGTATCCTGATTTAAAACTTATCGCTGAGAGAGTAGTAGAGCTTAACCCGAGCTTGTGAGAGGTAAGCGCTGTTTTATCGGCGAGTGTAAAACTCTGTGGTAGAGAAGAGGTAAGCATTGTCTACCAGAAATACAGAATACATGTATGATTGAGAAAACAATCAATTTTGTTTAGCAAAACAGATGAATGGAGTTGTTTTGTGTAAGTTACTAACCGATTTAGTCAAATATTTTGTAAATAACACTTCTCGAAAAATCCTGTAAAGGAGGGGTCAGTCGGTGCTGCAGAAGCCGGAGCGCTGGTGACGTCAAAAGTGCCGTGCTGGAATTGGTCCTCGTGACCAAGACAGAGTAGGAGCTGATAGGCTCATCACGAAAAGCAGCGAAACTATTAGTTAAGGACTAGGAAAACATATCTTGTTCTAATTGGTGCATTAGTGTAAACCGGGCTGTGATAGGTTGGTGTTCCGGAACAGCAACAGGGAAGTGTGCAATCTTTTGAAAGACAGGGAATTTACAGAAAAATAGATTACTATTACGAAGAAAAAAGAAGAAAACTTCATGGTTTAAGAAATTGAAAAATGTTTTTGTGAAGGATAAGGCGATAGTCACAAGAGAGGGAAAATGACTTCCTCCGCCGTAAACGCCTGCTTCCATACGCTGTCAAAATATGGTTACCATACGTGTGTTTGGTTAGAAAATTGGGTAAGATATACCAGAAATTATGGCGTATTAGCTTTCCCGGAAGGAGGAACTTTTGACGTGGCAGTTTTGAGAAATTTGAGAGAAAAGATGATGAAACTTGACCCGAGACCTAGACCGACTCAGTTCGAACCTTTAGTTGAATGGGAGGATGAATTAGAAAGCGAAAGATTCAAAGGACATGTCAGACCAAGAGGTAGATTTCGAAATTTATGGGGAGGGACACATGAGAGTAGAATGAGTAGATGGAGAAATGCTGACATGGGTGATGGCATGTTTCCACTCAGACTAGTGGATGATTATGAAGGGCGGAAATGCACAGAAAAGAGAAAAATGTAGAAACAGGAAGAGAAGGTTATGGTGACAGTGAATCAGAGGATGCTGTACTAGAAGAAATATTAAATAGAAGACCACCACCATATCAACCAGGTTCTTTATGGACTACAACTAATGTTCCAACTGTAGATGAAAGGATTAATGAAACCCCAAGGCAATTTTCAAATTTAGGAAATGTACCAGGAAGAGTAGAAGTGAGATATAATTCGAGTACTTCAATGACAGAACAAAGACTTACTGGTACCCCCAAGCAAAGTACGAACGAGAAAGTGTAAATAGGGTAGAAAAACGAGTTGAAGAACAAGTCAGTTCTGCTGAATATATACGATCTACAAATGCATTGACAGAACAGATACAGGAACTTACGAAAAATATGGAAGCAGTAACAGTTCCAGTAACAATAGGACCTGTAATCCCAGTGTTTGAGAATCAAAGAATAAAAGAGCCAAGTTTGACAATCCCTTTACAACAGAGTTTACAGAAATTAAAAGGAAACATTTATCCAGATTTGTCAGAAATTACCAATTTTGTAAATCCGCCTGAATTGACTTTTAATCAGAGTTTACCCTATAGATATGCGACTGGAGCAGAATCTGACTTTGCTACACCTGAAAAGAGCATAGAGAAAATAGATTTAACGCAGACACCTGTAGGACCATCAGAGCAGGAATTAAGTGAATGGATTAAAACTTTGAAATTAAAAGAACGTGAACCGAAAGTATTGGATGTAGCAAAATTAAAAGTGGATAAGGAAGAATTAATTATTGGAACAATTGAAACAGATAGATTAAAGACGTACCAAGATGATGAACTTATGTTCATGTGTAAAAGTATAACATGGAAAGCGAAGTCAGTACATGATCAGTTGAAAAATTTGGCAAATGAATTCGAAATAGAATTTGCAAAGTATAAATCATTGCAGGAATCCTTTAGAGTAGACTTTTCAGAAAAAGACATTGAAAACATGAACACTGCAGGAAGGTTAACCCAAATAAAAGAATTCATTGTTTTGTTTACCAAAATGGGGAGATGTTAATAAATGGAGAGTGAAATGGGCAAAGAAGAAAGAGGCGACTAGTGACAAATCAACATTAGCGTTTCCAGTCAGAGAAAAAGAGACAGTTGCAAATGAATTCCCTATGAGAGAAATACCAGGAGGAGGATATGTACATGTTCCATGGAGTGGACAGGATATATTATCATTTACAAATAATTTTCCCAGATTGAGAGAAAAGCCAGTAGAATGGTATCGACAGGTAGATAGGTTTGTGAAAGTTTCAAAGGTTTTATGGGCTGATTTGGATGGATTATGTGACATAGTTGTGCCAGCAGATTTGTGGACTAAGTGTAAAATCACTGTGAATTGGCCAAAAGAGGAATATCCTCGAGACAAAGTAACATGTGCTCCGTCACCTGAAGTGATGAGAAAATATGAACAAGTGATTGTATTCCTGAAGAATAAAATGTCACCAAAAGAGACAGATTGGGTAAAATAGACAGAACTACGCAGGAACCAAAGTAATCTGTGCATTAATTCTATGAGAGATTGTTATTAGTATTTAAACATTACAGTGGGTATGAAGAGTTGAATGAAAAGGACATGAGTCATTTTATTTACTGATTTGTGTATGGATTGAGACCAGAAATTGGAGACATGATACGTCATAGTATGATAGGTTGGCAATCAGGTACTATAATGAAATGAAATGAAATGAAATGATTACGCTCTTGTATAGCGCACGACTACCCGTAGGCATCTCGGCGCTTGCTTAGGGAACCCGTCCTGGTATTCCCCTGTGAGATACCCCGGCAGGGTGTCCACAAGGTGAAATCCAGGCATCCCGCCGCGAGAGGGGCCGTAGTGGAGATTAAGCAAGCTATTGCCCAGAGTCGCAGAGTGTGACCCCATGAGTTGAGTAGGCACCGGAACGAGAATTATCGAGCCCGTGGAATTTTTGAGCCCGAGACCCGCCGAGGCGGGGAATCGAACCCTGGTCCACGGCTGATCTCAGCTTCCAGGTCTGCCGCCTCTAACCACTGAGCCACGCTTCTCCACTATAGATGAAGTTTTGAGAAAAGCAAAATATTGTAGTGAAGAGATCGATGCTAAACAAAAGAAGCTGAAAGAAAAAGCTGTGTGGGCACAGGTGAAGGTAGCAGAACACCAAGTGGCACAAATACAAAATAAAAATAGTGATGCAAATCAAGGAAAATCAAAAGGAAATTTCCCCAAAACGAAATTAGTAGGAAATATAGAAGAGCTCAAGAAAAAGTTTCCTTGTCATAATTGCGGCAGGATAGGGCAATGGAAGAAAGAGTGTAAGTATCCACCAAGAGTTAATCCAGAAAATACATAATTGAATCCACAGGTGCAGAATGAGGTAATTCAACAGCAATCACAACAGCAGCAAATAGTTAATCAGCAAAGTCAGGTGCCACAACCGCCACTTCCACACAGTGTAAATCAACAGAGATACAGTGCTGAGACAGGATTCAGCGGAGTCAAGCAGGTAAATAGATCACCTAGAGTGAATGTGAGTCCTCAGTATTGGTTGCAAGAGGAAGGTGGGGGTGAGTCTGATGGTGCCTGAGAGAGGGCTACCTCAAGTGTGTGCTTGGAGCCACTCTTGAGGTAGATCAGTCTGGTCCATTTGTAAGTGGAAAGGTGAATCTTGGAAGTGGAAAAGTGGAGATCTGCACTAATCGAGGGCGGCAGCTTGTACACAGTTTTTGTGGACTTGCGAGCCGCCTTCGATTTGGTGCCAAGATCCAGGTTATGGAATGTCTTGGCAGACCTAGGTGTCCCATTGGATATCCTAGGTATTCTGATGAAGTTGCATCGGAATAACTTTGCCCGTGTCAGATGTGGTAAAAATGGTAATTTAACTGAAAGATTCCCCGTTGACAGAGGGGTGAGACAGGGCTGTGTGCTTGCACCGACCCTGTTCTGCCTCTTTGTGAACGGGGTAATCGCCCATCTGACCGGGATTAATGATATTGACGCCCCCAAACTGAACGGATGCAGGGTGCCCGCTATTATGTTTGCGGATGACACCCTGCTGTTGTCTAAATCCCCCATGGGAATACAACGCGTACTGGATGGGTTTCTGGAATTTTGTTCAGGGAGGGGTCTTTCGATTAATGTTACTAAAACAAAATATATGATCTTAAATCCCACCCCATCATCACGTCCCAATCCCTCCCTGGGCTCAGCGCGGCTGGAGAGGGTATCTACATTTGAGTACCTGGAAGTAACCCTTAATGAGCACATGACCTGAGGCACACAACAGACCAGGGTAAACATGAAATTGGTCCAGATAACGGGAGGAATTTCTAGGATATAATCCACATTTGTAAAGCGCACAATCACCCGTAAGGGTCTCTAGGCGCTGGGGCCGTTGGGAAGATTAAGCGAGCTATTGCCCAGAGTCACATGGTGCTGGGCTAACCTGCCGCCGGAGCCGGGGATCGAACCCTGATCCCCAGATTCCAGCGTCAGTCGCCCTGGCCGCGGCGCCACACCTCTCCCACAATGGATGGCGAACACATCACCTTATCGCCCACTTGGCCCTGTTATCCAGATCTACAAATCCCAGGCAAGGGGGGCAGTTATCTATAGGGCCGAGCTGTGGGGCCACACCTCTGCTAAAAACTTATCAAACACAGAAAACAAATTTATCAGGCAGTTGGTAGCTCTTCCACCAAGCACCCCGTTAATCCCATTGAGAATGGATTTGGGTATTAGGCCAATTGTAGACGAACTGGGTCTAAAACCATTAACTTTTTGGCGGCGTTTATGGAGCAGCCTAGATCTTACCAACTACAGAACGGAGCTCCAGGAGTTTCTAACGCTACCGAAAGTCTCTAACATCCCATGGCTCGGAAACATAAAAAGTTCTTGTGAGAGCTTGAATTTATTAGAATTTTGGACAGACCCGGCTAACACAAGTGTCAGGATCTCTCGCAAAGCGCTGTCAAAGGTGTATTACGACCAAAAGCTGGCCAACACTTTGAGAACAGTGCCTGAGGGATCTTTAACAAATGTATTTATCCAAAGCAAAGACCTGTACCGAATGGAATGTGTTCTGGATGGCATAACTCCTGTGCTGACCAGAAAGTTATTTTTGCAATGGAGATACGGCACACTACCTCTCAGATCATTCACTAGCTCATGGACTTCCCCCCCGACCACTGAGCACTGCCCGGCATGTGCCCACCCCAAAGAAAATGATCTACATGTGGTCTTTTTTTGCAAAGCTTACAGAAGAACTAGGAGATATTGGTTAATTCTCCTTCTAAAATATCTGGGATTCAGACAGTTTTTGCCGGCGTACAGAATTTTAAAAACTGAAGCGTCTCCACCAATTGTGATTGCAGTGGCAAAGTATCTTACAGCCATGTGGTTTATTCGCAATCGTCTCTTGAAAGCAGAACTTGCTAGTCACACAACCTAGTTCTATCATTATTCCATGTATCTTAATGTGATGACGAATTGACTAATGTGTAATTGTATATTTTATATGATTTATATGACTTTTATGATTTTATTGTCTGTATATCTTTGATGATTGCTAGATCGAAATAAAGATTGGAAATGGAAATGGAAAGGTGAATGATGTAGAAATAACTTTCCTGGTGGACACTGGTGCGACCCGTTCTACTGTAATATCAGTGGAAGTCCAAAATCTTCCTCCTTCAGGAGACTCCATCCAATTTATAGGTGTTGCCAATAGACAGATTAAAACTTCCTTGACACAACCAGTTGAAGTAGAAATTGGAAATTTCAAAGACATGCATCGATTTGTGGTGTGTGATAGTAGCCCCGTGAATGTGTTAGGACGAGATATTCTGTGCAAGATAAACTGTGCCAGATACTGTTCACCAGATGGCATAGAATTGCAAACCCCAGATGCAGATAGCCTGTACAAAATGACCAGGCTTATGATTGAGGTAGAACAAAACAAATTGTTTCCTGTGTTTGATCAAGAAAAGATACCGGATGAATTGAAAACAATAGTAACAGAAAAGGTGTGGGATTTCACAGGTGAAGATATTGGACTAATGAAGGATGTAGATCCTGTAAAAGTCTCTATAAAAGAAGGGGCAAGTTACCCAAATATTCCTCAGTATAAAATGTCTGCAGAAATAATTAAAGGAATAACCCTAGTGATAAACCAAATGATTGAACAAGGCATACTAAGAGAGATAGAGAGTAGTCCTTGTAATTCACCAATAATGGGACTGAAAAAGCCGAATGGAACCTTTAGGATAGTACAGGACTTGAGAAAGGTTAATAAAATAGTTGTCCCATGTTGTCCGATTGTACCAAATCCAGCAGTAATTTTATATCAAATTCCCCATGATGCTGAATGGTACACTGTGATCGATCTGTGTAATGTGTTCTTTACAGTTCCATTGCACCCAGAAAGTCAGCCAATTTTTGCGTTCAGATTCGGAGACCGTATTTTGGCATGGTGCCGAATTCCTCAGGGGTATACTGAAAGTCCATCTATCTTTAATCAATTGCTAAAGAAGTCATTATAGAGTTTGAATATGCCTGGAGAGTCTGTATTGGTTCAAGATATCGATGATCTCCTTGTGGCATCAAAAATAAAAAGATGCATTTGTAACAGATACCATTGCATTATTGAATCATTTGGCCGAAGAGGGACATAAAGTGTCTCAGTCAAAATTACAATTTTGTCAAAAGGAAGTGTAGTATCTAGGTCATGAAATTGCCAAAGGAATCAGACAAGTTACGACAGAAAGAATTAAAATGATACAGGGAATGCAGCCACCAAAAACTAAAAGACAAGTGAGAATGTTCCTAGGAATGGTGGGTTATTGTAGACAATGGATTAGTGGATTTTCATTGATTGCAAAGCCACTGCAGAGATTACCAAGAGCAGATATCAGAGACCCTATAGTGCTGACTAAAACTGAAATGAAAGCATTTGAACAACTGAAAACGAGTTTATGTGAAGCACTAGCTTTAGGGATGCCTGACCATGAAAAGGAATTCAAACTATATTGCAGTGTACAAGAAGGATGTGCATTGTCAGTACTGATTCAGAGACATGGAAAACTGAGAAAACCTATTGCGTATTTCTCAGCTGTTTTGGACCCTGTTGCAAAAGCATTGCCAGGTTGTCTGAAAGCAGTAGCAGCCACAAGCGTTAGTCTGGAACAGAGTGAAGGAATAGTGATGGGATTTCCTGTAAGAGTGTATATACCTCACTCCGTGGAGATTCTCCTCACTAGGACAAAACACAGTATTTGACCACTAATAGGATGACCAAATATGAGAAAATAATTCTGGGAGCAGAAAATGTGACAATTTCAAGATGCGTAAAATTTGAATCCTTCCACCTTATTGCCTGACACAATGGAAACAGAAGTGAGAAATGAGGTTGATCACAAATGCTTAGACGTTCTTGAATACTGTACCAAACCAAGAGCAGACATCAGAGATGAGCCATTGCCTGAATCAGATTATGTGATGTTTGTAGATGGTTCGTATCTGAGAAGAGATGAGGGTGTTTTGAGCACAGCATATGCCGTCTGTACAGTGGCAGATGTATTGGAAGCTTCTTGTTTGAAAGGAATTCGTTCTGCTCGGATTGCAGAGTTGATTGCCCAGATTCGAGCATGTGAGTTGGGAAAAGAAATCAAAGTGCCCATAGTGACTGACAGACAGTATGGCTTTGGAGTTGTCCATGACTACGGACAACTGTGGTCCCAAAGAGGTTATTTGACTTCTGCAGGATCCCCCATACGTAATGCAGAATTTGTGCGAATGTTACTTGACGCCATCCAACTACCAAACAAATTGGCTGTGGTAAAATGTGCAGCACACAAAAAAGGGGATTACTATATCACCCGAGGTAACAGGTATGTAGACTCAATTGCTAAATACTGTGCCAAAAATCTTGCATCCATCAATAAGGAAAGGGAGAAATAGCATGTTTCAAGTCCTTTAATGCTAACAACTGTAGTTGAAACTTGGCAGGAAGTGAGGCAAATACAGGAAGAAGCTGATGAGGAAGAGAATAATGTCTGGTTAAAAGCAGGGTGTAGACAAAGAGAGGAAGATGAAATCTGGGTTTACAAAGATGAAAGACCAGTAATGCCTGATAGCATGATCTCAAATATGGCCCGAATGTACCATGGTCAAGCTCATATTGGGAGGGATGCCATTGTAGTGTAGTTCCGATATTCCCAATAGGCTCTGCGCATTGGAATAATATATCCTGTAGTTTAGACGTAGGACTGAGGTCGACTAGGTCTCTACCGAATATATTAAACTTAATTGTGAGTGCCAGCTAGCTCAGAGGTCACTGGAAACGTTCTCGAATTCACAAGAAGGGATTCGTTTCTGACAGCTGCATAAACATGACAACTTTGTTTCCCAAGAATAAGAAATCAATCTCTAGAGTCGAGGAAAGAATAGATAGCTATTTTACTCAGTCAATCGTGCATGCTTCGTTTCACCAGAGGTGCTGAGAAAATAGAGAGACGGGCGTTTTCAATAAAAAGTATTTATTGAACAGTCTTCTTTCTCAAGCATAAGAAATGTACTGCTACAATCGTAATACCGGTTACAAAGTACAAGGCATATATTACGAAGAGTATTATAAAGTAGTAGTGTAAAAGCATGATATGGTTTCTAAGCCACAAGTTGCCTAAAACATATAAAATACATAGAGTGATAAAATAATGACTAAAAGTACTCAACTGGTCCTTCTAAAATACGCCTATCCCGGTGTACCTAACCTAAGTCTAGTACAAGGGAAGGAGTAAGTGAGGAGTAGCTTAAGTTTAGTATTTCTCTGCCAAGAATCTGTCCAAGAATTCTCTTAAGGTCTAATCAGAGCCGTACCTTGGGTAGCCTGGAAACACTGGAGCTGGATTTCTCGGCAGAAGAAAAGACAGCGTCTCTCAGTGCGTCAGTTGAAGGGTCGGCTTCCTTCGGCACTTGCTGCTGCAGGACGTCGGGCAAGTAGTAAGTCCATCTGCTCCAAACCACCATGTGTTTGTCTGGGCAAATCTAGGCATATTTATACTTTGAAGGTGCCGTGTTTGACGTGTGATTGGACTTAATAATGTCATCAAAGACTCAGTTCTTCGAAAACTCCATGATTTCCTAGATAAATTAGTATTCAGGCAAGGGGAAGTTCCTAGCTGCTGAAGGCAGGTTTCTCTAAGAAATCGTTGTTGATTCTTGGAATTTAGTGGAAGTAGCCATGCCGTATTTGGAATGCATAGGCTCAGTCTAAATATGGTAATGATTTCTATGCCTATATAAGGATCAAACAATCTATACCTATATAAGGGCATGAATCGGGAAAAATTACACTAGAATTCTAGATTCATTTACAACACCATGCTTCGCCTATTCAGACAGACATGGTACAATCCCAAGTTCAGGGTGATAGCTGAGAGCTTGTGTCAGAGATGCCTAGTTTATCAGCATTTTAAACCAAACAGAAGAACTATTGTGAGTTTGGAAACCATAGGATGGGAGGGAGGTCTATTTACACGAATACAGTTGGATTTCATTGAGCTTCCGCCATGTAACAGACTCAGCTATGTTTTGGTGATCATTTGTTTGTTCTCCCGATAGGTAGAAGCTTTCCCCACAAGAAGGAATGATGGGCTAACTGTTGCAAAATTACTTTTAAGGGAAATAATACCGAGATTCAGTTTCTCAGTGACAAATGAAACTGATTGTGGCCCACATTTCCAAAATGAACTCATGCAAATGGACACTGGACATTTGTCAGAGACTGCATTGTGCTTACCGACCTGAGGCTTCAGGAGTGGTAGAACAAGTTAATGGAACAATTAAAAACAGGATTGCAAAAATGTGCTTAGCGACAGGACTAAAGTGGCCTGATGCCTTGCCACTTGTTTTGATGACCGTAAGAAGCATACCTGACAGGAAAACTGGATTGAGTCCACATGAGATCTTAATGGGAAGGGTGATGAGACAAGCATATGTACCAGTTGATAAATTGTTGAAAATTAATGATGACATCATACTGGATTACTGCAAAAACCTGTCTGACGTGGTAACTTCTGTGTTACATCAGGTGGGAACTGAATCAAACACCAAAGAGAAAAGTCCAGCACATGATCTAGTCCCTGGAGACTGGGTGCGAATAAAAGTACACCGCAGAAGAAACTGTTTGGTGCCTCGTTGGCAGAGACCAAGACAAGTTGTTTTGGTTAGCACTACTGCAGTCAAATGTGCTGGAGTAAAGAGATGGGTACATGCAAGTCACACTATCTGTGTGCCTGAACCTGAAAATCTAAACAAAGAAAGTGAAAGCACAACTGATTTAGACTCTGAAGGTGAACCAGAGAGAGGTCCAGATACTGAAGATCGTCAGGAACGTCGATATCTGGAAGTATCAGATACTAGCCCTGCGTCTGAAGGAGAAGGAGAAAGTCTTGAAGTACTGAATTCTAAAGATCAATCTGAAGATCTAGAATTGGTATAGACCGACACCAGTAAGGACACTGAATAAAGTGAAGATAAAACAGGTGAAGAAGAAAATTCTGAAGGACAGACTGGAAGCTCTGAAAGCAGGAACGAAAATCCTGACACTGGAAAAGCGGAAACAGCTCACGAAGAGGATGAAATTCCAAGTACCAGCTATGGAGATGATCCTAACAGAGTGAAAGAACTGTCTAAAGAGAAAACTGATTCTGAAAAAGTGCAATACGCTGTAAAAATCATTATAAACAAAACTGTCGAAGACACTGAAAGTGAGACTGATGACAGTGCAGATGAAACTCCATTGAGGAAGAGTCCGAGGAAAAGAGCTTGGAGAGTGGAACATAACACCACAGAGCCTAAGACAAAAAGATTTTGTAAATGAGATAATTGGCCTAAAGGAAATGATGGACTGAGATTTAAACTGGTTAACAAAGAAAGACAACAAGAAGAACAGGTCAACAAAATAACCAGTCAGAGAGAGGCATTGGGAAAGAAAATAAAAGTTGTACAAAGGCCAAAAAGAGTTAGAAGACCAAATCAGAAGTACAAATCACCAGAATGGACATACATTGTATTACCTCCAATTGAAGAAGTAAACAGCAGTAAAGAAAATTTGAGTTGCCCAAAGACAGATGGGAAAAGTGAGCGAAGAACTGAGCCACAAAGAAAAGTGGTAAAAGATCAGAAGGACAAGGTGGAAAGTAAATCTGAGATTCAGAAGAAGAAAAAGGACAGGGGCATTGTAAGTGGAAAGAAAAACTTGTAAGTGACACAAGGTTGAAGAAAATTCTGTTAGAAAACTAAAACTTGTAAGTGACATTAGGTCGAAGAAAACTTGTTAGAAGGGGAGAGGATTATAGGTGACATAAGGTCGAAGAAAATCTGTTAGCAAAAGTCGCTGTGTAAAAAAAAAAAAAAAAAAGAATTTGCCTTCTAATGACCATAAAACGAAATGTTCTATTTTTAGAAAATGGTGTAGGGTGTGTTTAATATGTACTGCATTATTAATATTGATATGGATAATTTTAGCTATTATCATTCCTTTTGAAGATAACTTAGTGAAGTTGAGACATAATGTGAGTTCAAGTGAACAAGAGGTGGAATCAAAACCTAATAAGCAGCATGTATATAGGCCAGAATTGCATCAAGATAGCTCTATAAGTGACTTTACTAAGAATACATTTTCAAGATTGTTAACTGAGTATGTTAGAACAATGGATGCTAGTGATTGCTACGTATGTGTAAAATTACCTGCATCTGTTTCTGAGGGGGTGACTTATCATCACCTTCTGCTTACATATGGAGTTACGTGTAGTGTGATTGCAAACTTGTTCTATCAAACAGGCAAGTTAGAGCATCATTATTCTAATTCGGACAAAGTGTTTGCGAAGCTGAAAATAAATAATGCACTGAATAAGAAAAAGCCTGCTACAGTTATGGTAGAATATTTTTTAGAAGTAGATGAGTTAAGTCATGATTATGCGTTTAAAAACAATTTAACATGTAAAATGAGAGTAGAAGAGATGGCCTTTTTAGATATGGTTGAAGAAAGGCGAATTGCCTATAAACGTAAAGAAAAGGTGAAGCATGAAAAATCAAAATATTGGACATTTAATGATGAAAATGTTGATGAAAGAAATGTGAATGTAGCAATAAATATAGACACTCCATTGTTAGGGAAATTCTGTATAAGGAGAGACAACACCATTTATGATAATTATTTTGTGGTAGCAAGTCATTGTAAAGATACTTATCGAATTCAAGGGGGTTGAGGATTTAAAGGGGAATATGATCCTGTTTTTTCCAGGTGTTTACTTTATTTGCGGAAACAAGGCTTACTATAGACTACCTGACCACTGGTATGGGACATGTTATGTGGGTTTGGTCTTTCCTAAAAATGTTCATGTAGATAGAGGTACTAATGGAATTTATGAGATAGGCAAACCTTTAAGTTGCAGAAAAAGAGAGAGTGTCATAGAAATAATAGGTGATGTTTTTGGAGCACTGATACCAGCAGTGGGAATATCTTTCAATGCAAATCGAATTCGGAGATTATCAACGATAGTAGATCGATTGTCAACAGACACAGCAGGTGGATTCATAATTGTAAACACTGAAATGATTGACATGAGAACTATGGTAATGCAAAATCGTCTTGCACTTGACATTATATTAGCCAAAGAAGGAGGAGTTTGTGGAATTTTAAAGGTACAACATTGCTGTAGATACATTCCAGATAAAAGTCAAAACATTGAAAAGTACATTACAAATATTACGGAACTGCATAGAGAAATTGAACCACTGGAGGTTGATGGTATTCTTGAACGACTTGGTAGAAGTTTTACAGCAGTTAAGCATTGGTTTCTAGAAATAGGTAGTTCAATTATAGGTAAAATACTAATTCCAGTAACAGTAATAGTAGTAGTAATTTTAATGATAAGATTATGCTGCATGTACAGAAAAAGAAGGAATGTTAGAAAGTCATTAAAGAGAATGATCCAAGAGAGACGAGAAAAAGAAAGAGAAAAAGGTGATATAGAAATGGAAGAGTTTCAAGAAAAGATTTTTAAGGAAACAAGAGAAAAGGATACTGAAGTATAGATATACTAATCTGAAGAATTTGAAACATGTTCTGAATAAAAATTTTGCAAACATTTTGGGAGATATTTGGAGATAAATCACCAAAGGGGGGAGTTGATGGAGCGAGGTGGAAAAACAACATTTTGCGTACCCCTTGCAAAGTCACACTTCCTTAACCATAATTTGTACTAATGGAATGATATACGTGACTAATCAACTTAGAATAAGAAATGCACCTACACAAATACACGTGGGAACTAATTTTGCTTATGTTGCAATCATAATTAACTAATTATGTGATTTTGTCATGTCATAAACTAATGAGCAGCTTTAAGATAATGGAATGTAGCATAAATGTGCTTTTGTTTATGTATTATCGTGGCAAACGCGAGGATAAGTGAGTATATCACGCTTAAATGTGGCTATTTGCTAGGTAATTACTAATAGGCAAAACTTTAGAAAGAGGGGCGGTGAACAGAAGGGTCAAATTACTTAAAATTAATGTTTGTTTGTGTTTGTTTCTATGATAGTTCCCATTTTGACTCGTGAGGCCTAAAAGAAAATGGAGTCACTCGATTATTGTAGTCACAAAAGATATACGCATGTGCAAGCAAAGTCTGAATGCGAGCTGCTTTTGCCTGGAGTGACTACGGTTCAAGGATAATGGCCTGGAAGTATAGATGGCTGCCAAAATGATGAGCACAATGGTACAGAACGTGGGAATACATGCTAAAGTTGCGAGTAGAGAACAGGACTAGGCCGGACGTGGGCCAAACAAAGGACCCATTCGAAAATTGCGGACGGAAGGAAAATGTAATAATATGATGACGAGATGATGTTCATCCACCCCAAAATTGTCTAATCAGAACTCAAATTTAGGCTGAAAGATACACTTTTAGATAGATAGAGCTAGTGAAAAAGGTATAAAAAGTGCTGATTCTATTGAAGATAAAAATTTCTCTTCGATTTCTACCAGAGATGCTGCTGGAATGCTGATTTTCCTGAGATGTAAGACTCTGAATAATTTTTCCATTTCCTTAACAGGGAGCTGAGAGCTTAGCTAGGGATGTTAGGAGAATAAGTGATTATTTGGGAACTATCTGTCTTTTGCTAATACTTGCTTTATAAAATAAAATGAAAATGTCTAATTTCGAAGTTTCTTAAATAAATGAATCTAGCTATCTTGAATTTAAACCCTTATTCTTTAAATGGTGTCTTTTTGAAATAAAGAAATAACTACAGTGAATAATCTTAGACATGCTGAAATTTGCTCTTAATAAAAATTAGATAAATGGAGAATTAAGCTGGTCTTGAGTTTTCCTTCGCCTAATTTTTTACTAACAGATCCATTGATCTCAATGGTGGTGTGTATAAATAAAATGACGTATTTAATGAAAACCATTGTAAACGCATCTAAACTGCAGGTGTAAATAGTATAAATATTCAATTTTAGTTTTAGATACTCCACTATGATACAGCTGCTTTTCCTTTGAATGTCACCGATCCATGAAGTAGAGTGTAAGTGTTTATGAGTGATTTGCAGTGTTATGGGCCCCACTGATGAGGATATGTTAGAAGTTATCCTTCAGAGAAAAGTGACATGGATTTAGAAATGATTTCCGGAGAAGCGCTGCATCAATATCACATCATATGCTTACAATGAAATAATTGCCTTTAAATATGTACTGTACAAAATGCTAATTGTTTCGCGTGCAACCATCTCAAATGCATTTTATATGATTTTTTGGGGTTGTAAACACATGCTCTAGATTATATGTTTTAGTGCTTGAACTTAGATGAACATAATAGCGTGGAGTGGGTATTGTGAACCATTTTAGGACACTGTTGTAATTTTCCCGATTCATGCCCTTATAGGGGTATAAATCACCATATCCTTATATAGGCATAGAAATCATAACCATATTTAGGCATAGCTCATGCAGTCCAAATACGGCAGGGCTACTTACACTAGTTCCAAAAATGTACAACGATTTCATGGAAAACTCGGCTTCAGCAGCTAGGGACTTTCCCTTGCTCGAGAACTGACTTGTCCAAGAACTCATGGAGTTTTCAAAGAACCGAGAGTGTTAATGACGTTATTATTGTGAGTACTGACTCGAGCTGCTTCTGCCTAACGACGTTTGGAACTACATTGCCCATGAGGCAGTGGGACAGGAAGTATTTATGTTGGTGTAGCGCATTGGAGGATGCGGTTATTTTGTGGTTTCCTGGTTCCTTTTCTAATGTTTGCCGGCAAGTTGTTATATCGCCAGAGGTCCGCTACATGTTGCTGCTCAGTGACGGAGAAAGCGGCATTCTGCAGAAGTATTCACGGTAGAGGAGCGCCTTGTCCTTACAGCGGAGCGTGGTGGTATTTTCGGCCACGCGCTGCCATTTTGTATCAGAGGGTTGTCGGGCAGTTCCTCGTTCCTCGCTTGGCTATGGCAGAGTGCAGTAGTGAAGGTGAACTACGTGCTGCTGGTGAGTCAGGGAGTGTTGATTTGGTGCGCTAATTGATTTACACCGGAGCGCGGTGGCATTCTGCTACGCGTTACCGGGGCAGGATTCAATACGGATTGCGGCTATTTACTTAACCGGAACGAGGTGGCGGTCGCAGCCACACGTTACCGAGTTAAGGGTTTTGAAAGACTAACACTTCTGGGAATAGGAGCGTGGTGGTAGGATGCCACGCGCTACCTATGATTAATCCTGTGGAACTTAATAGCTGGATGCATTGATAACTGTTAATGGTCTAAGCACTTTTCAACTATAGGAATACCTAACAGGGAAGAGTACAGTTGTATGTCGATTCCGGCTGGATTGCTACATATCGTAACACTGTGCTTCGAAACTTTCATTTGTTCTTTCATTATTTATCTAAAGGATGATGCTACAATCCTGCACATTATATATAGTTTGCTTAAGAAAGAAGGAATAGACCTATTTTGAAGACTTACCTTTTATACCTTTCTTTCCAGATTCTATGGTATGTTCATGTATTATACAGAGAATAACTGGGCACTATTGTTTGTACGTGGAGCTGTTCTCAAACCTTCCTTATGTATTCCAGGTTACATATAGAATCAGACAAGAAAGGTGTTGGAAGGAACACAGATCATATACTACTCCATTGTTTTTGCAGGTATATGTGAGCTTAATGAGCCCTAAAGAGAGTAGACATTTTACTGTTTGCATTTATTATAAATTGTCCTTCTGTTGTTTCAGGTCTCCTTCCCTGCTGTTCCTTACCATCCTTCCCTCGCCTGATGGTTCAAGTACCCTGTTTATCTTATCAGGGTGTTGGCAACGTCAGGAGCTGGACCCTTACTAGCATCAACCGGATTCTGCGGAGCACAATTATGTCCACCTTTACGTCAAAATCGGCACCTTCACGGTATAAATATGCCCACACTCGCCCAAGCAAACACACAGTGGTTTGGAGCAGTTCCACTATCTACTTGCCCAACGCGTCCTGCTACAGCAAGTGCCGAAGGAAGCAGACCCTCCAGCAGACGCACTGAGAGAGACGCTGTCGTTTCTCCAGCCGAGAAATCCAGCTTCAGTGTTTCTAAGCTACCCTTGCGGGTTGTTGGGAAATCTAGTCCCGAGACTGACCTTCTCCATTCTAAACTAAGGTACGGAGCTGTTTAGACCCTTAGAGAAATCTTGAGCAGATTCTTGGCAAATGAATACTACATTTATGCTACACCTCACTTACTTCTTCCCTCGTACTAAGCTTAGGTTAGGTACACCGGGGTAGGCGTATTTTAGAAGCACCAGTTGAGTACTTTTAGCCTCTGTTATTTATGTATGTATTTGTATATGGTTTAAGAACCATACAATGCTCTTACAGTAATATTTTATTTTACTATTTATATTTAACGCATTATATTTTACAAACAGTTTTACTATTGCAGCAGTTCATTTCTTATGCTTGAGAAAGAAGACTGTTCAATAAAACCTTTTATTGAAAACGCCTGTCTTTCTACTTTCTCTGCACCTCTAGTGAAACGAAGCATGCATGATTGACTGAGTGAAATATCTATCTATTGTTTCCACTCATACTTAGTCATGAGTGTTGTAATATGTGACGTCATCAGCAGTGCATTGCGGGCGAGCGAGTTATAGTTAGCTGAACTCACTATAACGGGGGAATTTCAATGGTTTTGTATGAGTGCAATGTCCAGCTAACCGTAACATGTGTGAAACCTATGGTTTTTTCAGTGAATTTCTAAGGTTTTGTAAATGCTAATTCCTAACTATAACGTGGCTGAAACCTATGGTTTTTTCAGTGAATTTCTATGGTTTTTTAAATGCTAATTCTTAACTATAATGTGGCTGAAACCTATGATTTTTTCAGTGAATATATATATATATAGATATATATACATTCAGTATAGCGATCACTGCTGCCGCTGCTGGCACTGTTGTCGACAGGTAGTGGATTGGCCAAGTGCGGCATCTCGCCTGAAAAAATATATATATATATATGGTTGGTAGTTATAGTTAGGACCTCATTTCCATTGAAGAAGTGTTTTTGTTTCCACAATAACCAATAAGTTTGGGAACCATTAGATGAATTCTCACAAAAAAACAACACTTGTTTGCCACTTACTGTAGCTGCTGTGTTGAAAGTTGCGATTTCCCATGCAATCACCTATAGGGATTTTAGACACAACAACATCCTGAACCACTGAAATGAATTGCACTAAATTTGGCAGAAAGCTAGATCTCGGTCCAGAAAGTGTGCTTTTTGTAATATGTTCAGTAGTTTTGGAGTTACTGAAGAAAAAAGAACAATAGATATCAAGGGACATAAATCCTCCTCGGATCCGACAAATCTCATGCTCAAATCCGATGGGCTAATAACACTTCAAGCAGGAAGTGTTGGCATCCATCTTAAGACTCAGACGCAGCTGTGTTCCAAGAAAAACGTCAGAAATAACCTATAACCTATAAGGTACTTTGTGAAGTTTGCGCTACTTCGCACTACGCGAATTGCACGTAGCACAGTGCAAACACGTGTAGCGTAGCTGTCATTTTTTGCTTGGTCGCGGTCCTCAACATCAAGTTGGCGACCGTGAGCGAGCAAAATGACATCCCGGCTAGACTTTTTCCCTGTTCGCGATCAGCAACATCACGTTGCTGATCGCTAGAGTGGAAAATAAGACTCCTGAGGTCAGGTTCTCATTGTGAGTGGTCCAGTATGCTCGCTACCGCTCGCAATGAGAATCTACCAGTCCGTGTTGAGAGAGCTGCCGCTCGAGTAGAAATCTAATCGAGCGGCAGAAAATGACCACTTGCACTGTGCAAAATGCGGTTTGCACTGCTTGGACAGTGCGGACAAGCATCCGGCACTGTGCAGTCAGTGCGAACAGCAGTCTGCACAGTGCACTACACGGTTCGCGTACCTACGCGCAGTGCGAAGTGCACTTCGCATAGCTACGCATAGCGCTACTACGTGAACTACACCCAGGGTTAGTGGTGGGGTCCCACTAAGACCCCCATGAGAAGCAAAAATATTTTTCTCTCTCAATTTTGCCACAAAATCAAAGTAGAACTGCATATTCACTGCAAAATTCAACAGTCACCCTTGCTTGCTTTGTTCATGCCCCTGGATGGGCCAGGTCCAGGGGGTGGATTCATAACACAAATAACCCATCTGATACCTTTCAAAACAGCATCTGAGCCTCTGCCCTTCACCCTACTCACAAACCATCTCTGAGTGGAGAAGTGTGGCTCAATTGGAAGAGCGGCAGACCCTTATGCAGAGGTCTAGCCCGGTACCAGGGTTCAATTCCCCGCCTCGGCGGGTCTTGGGCTCAAAATTCCACGGACCTGATAATTCTCGCCTCGGTGCCTATTCCAATCATGGAGTCCCACTCTGCAACTCTGGGCAATAGCTTGCTTAATCTCCACAACTGCCCCCACAACACTAAGAATGCCTGGCCTACACCTTGGGGGTGCCCAGGAGTGGACACCTCACAGGGAAAGCCAGGATGGGTTCCACAGCGGTATTCGTACAAGCGCCTTGAGACCCTTGCGGGTGAGTAGTGCGCTATACAAGTATCAATTTACAATTTACATTTACATGGCAGCTTAGGCTCTCTGGGACCAGAAAATGCGTCAGGATCGTCGGGCTATGAAAGGCTAGGCTTTTTACCATTATGTTTTTGTTGGACTAATAAAAGGCATGAAAACAAGGCTTCTTTGCACCTAAAATAAAAACCCCTTCTGCTCACCAGAGCCTTCCCTCGTATGCCTATTTTGCTTGCTACATCTCTTACAGATTTAAGGCTCGGCAGAGTACATCTGGGGACTTACCTCCTTGTTGACTAACTGCAGGTGGCAAGAGAATGTCAAACTAACCTTTGTAGTGCTTTTCGAACTGAGTTTTTTAGTTCTACGTCAAGCAAACATCTCTTAACTACAGCCATTATTTGTTTTATTTATTTATTTGTTGTGTTTGCTTCCCTTGGAATTAATGACTACATCATCAGATTTTACCCGGTTACATCGGAAAGAGGAGGGGGGTGGCTATGTTTTGAGCAGCGGTGAACGCCTTTTAGTTGCATTATCTACCAAAAATCTGCACTTTAAAATGGATATTTTTATTGGTAACATCGAGTATGAGTTAAAAAAATACACTACAAATACCTTTAATACTATTTGAGTGTGTAATTTCAGGGTGTACTCCTCACAGGGCGTATTCCACCTTTCACCCTTCTGCAATCAAATAAAAATAGATTAGTAGGGATAACAGCTATTCTAGGGATAAGAGACAATACAGGCAGAGGACCCCCCATCCACTCCTCTATCCTCCTGGAGTTGACGTCACAACCAGAACATTGCCCTGCCATTTAATATTCAATGTCCCTTGATAGAAAAGAAAGCTTGGTGTACATTTGAAACTGGTGCCCATGAATGTGTGATTAAATTTTTTATATAGCCCTTTAATAACACAAAGTCAGTTACAAAGCACTGTGACGAGAACAAGCAGAAGCGGTTTGGGGAGAGGCAGAAGGGAACAAGGATGCAAAAGAGGGAAGTAGGTATGATGGTTTGCCATGTTTTCTATTTTGGTAGTGCGTAAACCACCTAAAGGTCTCCTTAAAGTGCTGCACAGGGTACACAAGAGGAAGAAAGTGACATTAAGTGGGATGCCATGAGGCGTCATTGAGAGGGCCCTAGTGAGCCAGGGTTTGGAGAAAAAACATGAGAACAAAACAGGTAAGAGACACTTTCTGAGGGCTAAAGTGAAAAAAGAAAATAACAAAATTTTTGGGTAAAGAAGTTGGGGGCTGCTTAAGAAAGCATAAGTATGGCCCACTACAGAGCCACAGTAGTGACCAGAGTGTCAAAGATACTCTTTCAGTAATTACATCAGTTATTGTGCTAGTGCTCGTGGCCTCATGAAAGTTGCTAACCTGCCTGAATCACATCAAACAAGCTAATCACAGCACTCAGCTTGAGACATTCCCTCTCCCAGAAGGGAGGGCAACGAGGGCTCTTCTTCCGGACTCCCACACAGTTTCATCTCAGTTTGGCAAACAGTAGCTTTTTAAAACCCCAAAACCCCGAGTTCAAGTCACCAAAATCATACAGCCAATCACACACTCACTCACAGACCTACATAAGCACTCACATACCCACTCACACACCCACATAGTCAGTAACACAGCCACTCACATAGCCTACAAATCACTCGGACAGCCACCAAGATACTGATACAGCCTATACCCACCTACTTCCACACTCACATAACCACTCACACACCTATACATTCACTCATAGACCCACTCACAGACCCATACACACACTCACATACCCAGTCACTGACCTGTAGAGCTACTCATATACCCACTCACTGAGCCATACAGCCACTCACACACCCACTCACAGACCAATACAGCTATTCACACGCCCACAAAACCAATCATGCATCCATACAGTTACACACAAACCTACAAAGCAACTCACACATCCACTCACAGTCCCATACAGCCACTCAATCACCCAGTCACTGGCCCATACAGCTACTCAGATGCCCACTCACAGACCCATACAGCCCCTCACACACCTATTCACACACCCATACAACCACTCATACACCTACTCACATACCCATAAAGCCACTCATACATCTACTCACATACCCAAAAACCTACTCCCACACCCATTACAGAGCCATATAGCCACTCACAGACCCATACAGCTACTCACATATCCACTCACTGACCCATACAACCATTCACACACCCACTCTCAAAGGATATAGATTATAGTTCAGAAATAAAATGGAAAAAACCTTAGACATTCACAAAAAAATCAAAGGCTATAAGGATGTTGTAGTTGGAAAATAACATTGAAAAATAATAAATATTCACTGAAAAAACATTATAGTTAGGAAATAGCTTTAAAAAATCTTTGGAATTAACTCAAAAAGTAAAAGGTTAAAGGGACATTATTGTTAGCTTCAGATTTTACACAACAAAAAAAATATTCCCGGGGCGCGGATTTTATGGATTTTTGGCAACTCTGCGTTCTGCGTAGAATGCAGAGTTACTGAAAACTGTTCGGGATCCCTGCATTCGCCGACGAGTTTTCCTATCCGTTCGCATGCGCCACAAGATTTTGGTAGCCGACCGCGTAAACCCGCGAGAGTGTGCGATCGCGAACACGTCATTCGGACGCCCCACCGACATCCGGGGGAAGTTTGGTGAAGCTTGCGATGCCGAACATGCAGACTTTGCAATCTGGAGAAGAATATCTCTCTAGCAGCATAAAACCTACTTGAAAATGATGATTTGGATGAAAAAACTCCTCAGATTGACATTTGACTGTACTTTTTTGTGCAAGGAGTCCTTTTTCTTTTTTTACTTTTTTTTGTGAGAGGAAGGAAGTGCCCCAGAGTCTCCAACTTCCTGTTCCTGTCCACCATACTCCTCCCAGTGCTTTGTCCATGTTCTGCTCACTTTTCATTTGGATTTGGAGCTGGAAGGATCACCCTTTGTGTCTGCTGCATCATATAGCATTGGATTTGAGAATGTTTGGATTTGAGGACTTTGGGATTTGAGATTTTACAATAAGTTAGTGTTTTTTGTTTGATTGGGGCATTGCAGTTGCTGCAACTGCAATTTTAAAAACATTTATTGTGGATAGCCAGTAGGCCCAGAGCTAGTCATGGGTGCATGAAACAACTGTTTCTGTGGTGTTTGTTGAATTTAATCATCATTTAGGGCATGAATAGCATTAGATGGAGTTGCAAAATGTGTATTTTTGGGGGTATTTCACAATTTTGGTGTGTGTTAAATTAATGCCTTTCTTATGTGTGTGTGGGGTGTGATTGTTGTGTAACTTGCACACTTGGTTTAGCCCTGTGGATTTTCGTTTTTGCATTTTATTGCATTAAAGCTGTGTTGTTTAACATGCCTCCTTTGCCTGGCCATTATAGGCCTATTTCAGTTAATTGTTTTCCAGGCTTCCTGCTTGTTGTGACTGTGAGTGACCATGTGGCTGGTGGCCATTTTGTGGTGGTAGTTTAGAAGTGTGCTGCTTTTGACATATAGGCCAGCATGTGTTTCCTTTGTTCCTTTTGGCTTATGCTTCTTGTTGTTATGGGCCTGGCCATGTGGCTGGTGGCCATTTTGAAGGCAGGCAGTGTGCTTTTGCCATGGGCCTGCATTGCCTGTTTTCCCTTTCTTGTTGCTGTGGGTGGCCTGGCCATGAGGCTGGTAGCCATTTTGTGGAGCCACCCAGTGTGCATTTGCCATAGGCCTGCAAGTTTGTGGCCTAGTCTGCCAATAGGCCTTTCATCCTGTAGGCCCAGAGCTACTCATGGGTGCATGGGTGCATGAAATGAAACAACTGTTTCTGTGGTGTCTGTTGAATTTAAACATCATTTAGGGCATGGGTGGCATTGGATTGAATTTCAAAATGTGTATTTTTTGGGGGGTATTTCACTTCTTTTTGCTGTGTGTTAAATAAATGCCTTGGTTGGATGTGTGTGTGGTTGTTGTGTAACTTGCAAACCTTGTTTAGCCCTGTGGATTTCCGTGTTTGCATTTTTGCATTAAAGCTGTATTGGTTAGCAATCCTCCTTTGGCCATATAGGCCTGCTTGAGTTCATTATTTTCCAGGCCTCCTGCTTGTTGTGACTGTGAGTGACCATGTGGCTGATGGCCATTTTGTGGTGGTAGTTTAGTAGCGTGCTGCTTTTGCCATAGAGGCCTGCATGTCTTTCCTTTGTTCCTCTTGGCTTATTACTTCCATCCCCTTGGCCAATTGTAGCTCCCTGAATGACTTGATGAGCAAATTAATGCCAAACAGTTTCCACTTCCATTACATTTGTATTTTTGTTTTTGTTCTTCTTCTTTCCTATCCTTCCCGAGTGTCCACAGTATACCATGAAAGCCCTTGTTGTCAAAGTCTCACAAATGGCTACACAGTTATTGTTTATTTTATAACTTAAACTAAGTTAATAAAATGGAATAATATAACACTACCAAGTGTGACCACCACACACTAAGTTGTATATTATATTTGTTTGTTTGTACTAGTAGTCATTGAACCACAACAACAAATGCAACATTTCACTGATGTTCTTCTCCTGGCTTCTTTGCTTTTAAGTGCACAAAAAGACTGAGGAGGAGGAGGTGTCATCATCACCCGTTGTACTGCCAGACAGAACTCCTGCTGGGCACCATGTCACGTCCACGTGTGACCACAGACATCTCAGCAACTTATGCCCCTGCATCCTGCTGACATCGGAAGGAAGAAGATGGCCCCAAAGAAAGGTACCAGGTCCTCCAGTACCAAGAAAGTTGCCAGTGGGAGGAGCCAAGATGGCCGACGGGACGGACGTGTAGGCTCCCGGCTCCGCGAGCCTTCCACTCCTGCATCGACATCCTGATATTTATCCTGTGCCTCTGTTGCGGTGTAACGGCGATTTAAACACGCTGTTTCCGATCACGTTCTTCCGAGGTCTCTGCCTGCTGGTTTGACGGAGAACTCGATGCGTTGGCTGTCCTCCATGGCTGTCCCTGGACCCTGTGCCGACCGCCGCCGCTGGGCGCTGCTGTAACGGTGTCGGTGGGACGATCTGGGGAGACGCTGATGCTTGATGTGGCGCTGCTGACTGCAGAGGGAGATGGTGTATACCCTTTCCGATGTGGCGAGATTCCCTACGTGGCTGAGGTGTGTACTGGCGAGGCGGGATCCCTTCTCGCATCCCTTCTCTTTGTTCCGCTGCTGACGGGCTGAGCTGACTCCATCTTGGAGCGCCTTCTCTGCCGTGGGTCGCCCTCATCGACTGGAGGCGCAGGGGCTCTCCCTGTGCGCCGCTCTGGATTACGAGCTGTGCTCCTACCGGCGACCCGGCCTGATGTTTCCCGGTATTGATGTCGCCCCCCCTCCCTCCATTGTGGTCTCATTGACGGGGTGGTGATGGCGCCGGTCTTCCAGGACGAGGAGATGAGTGCCTCCTTGTTCCCTGGGCGTGCTATCGTGCCTGTCCTTGAGCAATATGACGGCCCGACGGCGTCCACTCAAAGCGCGGACCGGTTAGAACTGCAGCGGGTCCTGACTTGCGGCGACATCCTGGCAGCTCTTACCGACTTAAGGGTTACATGGCTGCGATACACCCGAGAGCTGGGTCGGAAGATTGAGGATGCTACATCTGAACTGGGGCGACCGAGGCGCTCCAGCTCCCTGCTGCCTCCAACTACTCCTGGAATGGATACTATGTTTCAGCATGCGTGTACAATGAAGCGGATTGTCCCTGGCAATAATGGGTCGTGTCCATCTATCGACGGAGCTGCTGCTACACTGTCTCCCCCCGCTCCGAGAACTGAGACTCTGCCGATGCAATCGCTACTATTGCTTCGTTTGCCGCCTTCCCGGTTGCTGGCCCTCCTGGCTGCCTTTGCCTCCGGAGCCTTTTTACTACGACGGTGGAGTGTGTTTCATCCTATGCTCGAGGGGACGCTCGTCTTTTGGGACACTGGACTTATTGGTAACTGGAGACATTCATTTAATCTTTTTCTGCTTCTTCTTTGTGGGGGCGGCCATCTTGTCTCTTTGTTCTGCCTTCGGTGGGCTCCCAGCGGTGGCTATGTTTGGTGGGCTTTCAACGTTCGGGCCAGGGCTGATGGTGTTCTTCTCGCTGATTCTGTTTGCTTGACTGGCGAAGACCCGGACTGGAACGCTTCCTGATACATTTGAATGCGCTGTTTGTAATGTGTTTTTCCCCACTTAAAGTTGCAATTGATATGTCCTGTTGTTGATCCTTGTTGGTGGGGTAGAGGTTCTGTGCGGGCTGTGGAGTCCGGGATTAATTGGTTCTGGCCCTCCTCCGGTCTTCTGTGCTCTATGGGAGTTTTAGATTAGGATGCTCTTTTCTTACTCTCATATTTTAGGTATTATACTAATTCTTTCTCTTTTTTCTTCTTCTCTCCTTGTTCTATATTTCGGGTTTATTGGGCGACAGACACACTGCTGGGGGGGGGGTAGGCCGTAGCCTCTGCATGCGTGTAGGGTGGGGGTTTGGGGGAGGGGTTTTTAGTTTCTTGGTTTTAGTTTCTATGGTGCCTTTTTTTTTCTTCGTTTTGTTTCTTCTTCTTTATTCTCTTTGGGTCCGTGTTTTGGATTGCTAGCGGGCGGGTGGCGGTGGACATTGGCTAGGTTCTTGGTTCTGATACCCCCACTGCACACATTTTGAGCCGCCATGCCGCCTGGGGGGACTTGACTTTTGGGTTGTTGAACTATATGGTGGATTTGTCACTCATGTACTGTTACGCCAGCACGGACTCTGCTTTCTTAGTTTATAGTTTATATTTTCAATTTAAAAACCGAAAAGTCGACCTTAATAGTTGCAACGAAAAAGCATTTAAAATTAACCTTCATCGCTCCTAAGACATGGTATCATGATGATCTACGGTGTAACTTTTCAATGCTCGCTTATGGTAGTAATGTGTTACTGTGTCGCCATATTGCATGCGCTGGTGCTTTAAGAGTTTCCGTGGCCGGCCTGATGGTTGTGGGCCCGTAATTGTCCTTTTATTAATGCACAATAAAGGTTTTCAAAAAAAAGAAAAAGAAAAAGAAAGTTGCCATTGAGAAGAAGGAACAGAAGATGGAAGTGGCACTGCCACTTACCAAGACTGGTGTTCCGGGCAGCATGTTTTTAAGGAAACAAAAAATTACCCCTGCATCAGCGGTGTCTGGGGACCAAGCTGGTAGCAGCACCTTGGCTTCCATATTTGCATTTGCAGAGGCCCGGCAGGGACCTACATCCAGCTTAACCACCACCTCAGTAGGTAGTGGTACTGTAACGGCAAAGAGTCAAATTCCAGGCACACCCTCCAGTTCATCCGGCATTGCAATTGGCACCTCCAGCAGCACAAGAAAGTCAACCTCCCCATTTTGGGACTTCTTTTCGGTCAGTAGTAAGGAGGAGAACGTTGCAATATTCTCAATTTTTCGACATGGTATTCGTCGGGGTAAGCTAGGTACAAACTACGGTACCTGAGGCCAAACTACCCATCTGAAAAAACACCACATGATCCAGTGGGAGGCGCACCTACTTAGCCTACAAAAAAGTAAAACTGCACCCATTGCTGTTGGTGGGGATGAAGAAGAAGAAGATATGATCGCGGTTGAAGGTGAACAAGACGGAGATATTTTCTCTGGTACACAAAGTAGCCCTGTCCCCAGCAGTGTAGTGGTACTGACCACATCCTCACCAACATCTTAGTGGCACCATAGTAAGTGTCAAGCTGAGCCTGAGAAACTAAGGCAACAGAGTGCTGTAATGAAAAAAAGTGCATTGCTGAGCCTAACTGGGTTCAAGAAGTCACCTGCATCAGCTGCACCGGAAAGGAAAGAAATCCAGCCTGCCATGGTCAGCATGCTTAGGTCAGAGGGGCAGTACAAACCCAACCACCCAATTGCATATTTTTACAATGAGAAGCTCGCTAAAATGTTAGCGCTGGACCTTCTCCCTTTTTCTTTTGTGGAAGGGGTGGGTTTCCTTGAATTTGTTATAGTCATCTTCCCAAAATGGAAGGGTCCCAGTAGGTCCTATTTTGCCAGAGTTGCTGTTCCAGCACTGCATCACGATGTGCAGGAATTGCTTGGACAAGCTTTGCAGCAGAGTGCTGTTCACAATATCCACCTGACAACAGACATGTGGACCAGTTGCCAAGCCACAGATTACATGTGCATCACTGCACACTGGATCTCTTTTGTGGAGGTTAGAGAAAAGATATCTGAAGCAGGTGTTGTTGACACAGCTGAGATTTTTAAGGCTACTCTGAAACATGCAACTGTAGCCATGTTCGCCATGGAGAAATCTCATGCTGCTGCAAACATTTTGGAAGAGATTAGCTGCAAGGTCTTTGAATGGCTGCGCCCAAGAGGGCTTAACATTGGTTTTGTCATTAGAGACAGTAATATAGTTCAGGCCATGGGCAATTGTGGCTATTTCAGGGTCTTGTGTTTGGCGCACTGCATTAACATTATTGTTTAAGACTTTCTGAAAAAAGAAGCCTGAGTCAGCAACTTACTGACCACCTGCAGAAGAATATGCACACACTTCAGCCATTCTTTTAAAGCACAGAAGCAGCTGAAGATCATTCAACGTGAGCATTGAATGCCAGTCAATGCACTCATCAAGGAGATGCCAACACATTGGAACTCAACTTATTACATGCTTGATCTTCTGTTTGATCAGTATAGACCAATCATTGGGTATGTCATGCAAAGAATAAGGGATGCGACTGTGAAAGGCATGACCCTACAGATGGACCAATGGGGCCTAGTTAAATGCCCGACAGAGATGCTTCTTCCTTTCAAGCTCTTCACACGTGAAGTCAGCAAGGAGGACTGTACTATGGGCAAAGCTATCCCATTGTTGCACATGCTAGAGCAACAGCTGAAGGAGGTGTCTGAAACGTACATAGGTGTGGAGGGAAAAAATGAAGCATATGATTTGGTGGAGAGCATATCACGTCGCATAGCTGAAAATACAAGGGTGCAAACTCGCAATGTTTCAGAAAAACATTACATTTTTGCCACAATTCTGGATCCACGGTACAACTTGGCACTGAACACTAACACATTAATTAGTTCAGAATTTGATGTTGCCCAGTACAAAACTTGGATAGCTGAGGCAGCCAGTGACTTGGAAAATGAACGGCTGGTAATTAAAGGCCCGCTACTCAAACCCACAAGTACTGCAGCAGGGCATCTGGCATCAAGTTCAACTTCAGAGCCTGAGGGCAGTGCGTTTTCTCAGAGAGGTCACCAACACTATAGACAACAGCAAGAACCGTATCATCAGCCCCAGTAAAATCTGCATGGGATTGGTATTTACAGCAAGGGCTTGCTAGGTCCAGTGCTGATGCAAAGACAAAAGAGACCCAGCAAAGTGGAGCATCCCTGAACTTTGAGCGGATGGTCCAGGCCTATCTGGATGACCTAACAGAGGTCTACATTGATCAAAACCCATTGCTGTATTGGTGTGGGAAAAGGGGTCAATGGCCAGTGCTCAGCAGGCTGGCGATAAACTATCTGGCTTGCCTGTTGCATGTGTCACTTCTGAGCATGTTTTCAGTGCTCCTGGTGCCATTGTACCAGTGAAAAGGAGCAGTCTCTCGCCCCAAAACAGGGAAAGGTTAACCATGATAAAAATGAATCAGAACTTTATTCCACTGAATTACAAAATACGTGAATCAATGCAGGAAGCTGAGGACAGTGACTTAGGTGACATAAGTAGTGTCTTAGATTATTACCTACTGTACACCTGCTATACTTCCCTGACAACTAGGCTTTGAACTTCTTACTTTCTTTCTTCCTTATTTTACTTTTATTTGTATGTGTGTCTCTGTCTTTCTGGTTAGAAACTTCGAATCACAACAAATCCATCACCACCGTCTTCTAGTCTTTTTGCTGCCATATTGTAGTTTCAGCTCTGTGCATTTAACTTAAGTCCAGTCCTCCGAGTCCTGCTCCATCCTCCTGAATCGCCAAATCCATTTCCATCAAGCCAGATGATGATTGGATGGAGAATAGTACAAAAAAATGTTGCCTCGTCGAGTCCCTCTAAAAGAAGTGGAAACTGATGACTACTGTAGCTATCCTCCTTTCCGAGCCGAGAAAGACTGCCACTTAACTTAAGATGAAAACACGGAACAGGTAATGATGGAATGCATTGGACGCTGACACTGAGTGATTGGTGTTTGTGTTGTTGTTTGCTGTGCATGAAGTGAATTCATTGTGTACTATTATTTATTTACACACTAAAAGTGACTCAAGTCAATGTTTCCCTTCTTGTTGTTTAATAACAAAATTGTACTTCTACTGCAGGTCGATTCATTGCATTTTTGAATATGGAATCTGGACTCACTCGGTACACTGCAGACTGAGTTGCACAACACCATGATGATGACCACAGTGACATATTATATCCGCAGTTAGTCAGTAGGATCGGAGATGATTGATGGAATAAATCAGGGCATTTTATGAGTGGCATAAAAGGTAAACAAGTCAACAACAACCACAGCAGACCTACATATCTGTGTTGTGGTGGAGTCGAGTCACGAGTGTAGTAGTGGTGGTATGACTGACAGCTATGCATGCCATTGATTGAGTTACTTACTTTGGAAAATGCCATGTTGCTGTATATGTGACATGTGTGCTCTGTCTGCCTCAGTCAAAATCTAAGCTAAGTGGAGGTTGGGTAGGCACCGTGGGCCTGCTCTGTCCTGGTGCTTTTGTAGGTTAATGCTTGAAACAGACAACAGAGTAGACATGATTTAGCCATGCCGCTCTGAAGTGTTTGAACTCCTCCGTAATTTATGATTTTTTTTCTCCTTGATTTTTAGATATCCCTTTTGTTTTTCCATCTACACTCACAGGCCCGCCTTTGCCCTGGGCTAAACAGAGAAAAACAACTCACACTCTTCTATCAATCCGAATTCACCAGGCAGGCAGTGGAACCCAAGACTGACAGACGCAGCGTCCATGGAAGAGAGGAACAAGAGGAATGCCAAAATGCAAATCCCCAATAATAATCAATATTATACTACTGTCCTGTGCTGTCTACTAGTCTATTTAGTAAGTACTACTTATCATCCCCATCAAGTCATCATCATCATGCATGCATTTCCTTTTTCTCCCTTAACAGATTTATGGATATGATGGTCATCTGACAAGATTATGTTTTGTTGTTTGTCCATGCATTGTGTTTTTCTTTGTCAAACCTTTCCCCAAACCTTCCTTCCCAATCATTCATCAAACCCTAACCCTCTTCCCCTGGGCTGTGTGATTTATATTGAGGTGTGACTAAATTTAATGTACACCAATAATTGATCACACGCTTGCTGGGGCAGATGTGGTAAAAGCAACACGAACTCAATTTCAAGGCAGTTAATATCCTCCATCTCCAGCCTGTTCTATGCCCTAGACTCCACTGATCCACGAGCCGGAGCATTGTAACACTCGACGATGCCGAAACTTGAGCTAGTCATCACCTGGGAGGCCATAGATAACAGCGACAACATTGCTGATAGAGCAGGGCCTGTGAGGTGCGCCTGCGCGGCCGACGGTATCCAGGAGGCCGAGTTACGGTGCCTGTGCGATCTCTCCCTTGCTCGGGGGACGCCGCTGAGGGGGCTTTTAGTGTTCTGCAATCATGACAGACTGTGTCTGTCACTTTGCGTGCTGCGGAGTGCTGCCTGCCAGTCGTAGCAGAACCTTTTTGTAGTTGGTTTAGTGAGTTACATAACTTTCCAAGTAGACGGTCTGCGAATCCAGCAATACTAATATCCTAGTAGACCACATTAGATAGGTCAATACATTTAGTGCAATTGTTGTCTATTTCTATTTTTTTTAAATGTTTGATTTGGTTGACAACAATCATCCATGTTTGTGTCTTTCTTTCATGTTGTACATCATCTTCCCGCAGGGGCAAGAGGACAAAGGAGGAGGTAGCGGCGCCGGTGGAGCAGGAACAACAGGAAGGCCAGGATAGGTCCGCTGAGGGCTTCTCTGCTGGCCCCAGTAAGTTTTCCTGTTAATATTATTAATTATACTTCCCTATCTTTTACAGCACCTATTTATTCCAAATGTTCCTCATAATACTATTTTTTCCTAAATCGTCTTTGATATTCTTGTAGACTGTTTCTAAATTCTTATCCTGCCTCTACTATGACTCTCTGTGCTACTTCGCGCCAGGATACTATTTTTTTAGTAACAGAGCGCGCTACAAAAGCCTATAATAAATACTACTAGATTATTATTAGTCTGTCTGTGTAGCTAGCTAAGCTTGCACAGTTGGCAAAAGGTGTACTGTTAAACAAAACTCCTATTCAGCAATAGCACTAGGCACTGAGTGCAGTCCTCTGGGTTGTCCATAATGTCTATTGAAGTGTTCTAAATGTTTACGCTTTGACAATTCCCAACAAAAAAATATCAATGGCCAGCAAGAATAAGATACTAGTTTACTTTTTGATTGGTTAGGAAGATATACTACTACTGTTGCAGGGACTATTCTGCATATACAGAACTATGGACAAGAAAAAGGGCATTGGTGATAACAGGCGCAGTTAGACTTTCCACATACCTCAGTCATAACAGAAGTTGAACCCCCAATCTCCTTACTGACCAGCTAGTGTGTCAGAGTCATTATTTAGCTCCCGAATGCAGCGATGATCCCCAATGATTATACAACCCATAACATAAGACTATAGAGTCAGAGTTCCGACCTCTCAGAGTCACGGACTCATGCTTGCAAATTGCACACCCTTTCGCTCACTCACTCATGACCAAAAACCAGAGTCTATGTAAGTTTTAAAGCTTTATTAAAAGTAAAAAAACTAGCTCTGTGTGTACTCTTTAAAAATTAAAATTGTGCATTATATAAAAACATTTATTAAAATCAATGTCATATAACAAACAGTGATTGACTGAAAAGTGGCTGATTTCACACATTAATTGTGGGAGATCCCTCACCTGGTTGGAACTTAAAGTCTTGGTGGGGATGAATCGTTGACGACTCCGCCTAACATATGATGATGATCTTGCTCTTGTTCGTAGAAGGGAAGCTTCTGTCTGTTATGAGAAAAATGGTGCTTGTTAAAAAGCAAGCATTCATCAGTTGTGTCAAAAAGTATAGCATCACATGTTATGGGTAAGCATAAATAAAAACACCCTTCCCTGAAGAAAGGGAAATTTTTAGTTTAGACTAGAGAGTCACACGTTATTAAATTTGTTTATGTAGTACTAGTAACATTTTTTTATTCCTAGACAAAATAGGGAGTGGTGTATATGGCATCTAAAAATATTAAATGTATTTTCTAGGCGTAACACCTTCGGCACAGCCATCCACCAGTGCCGGGGCCAGCGCGGAGGTGGGCACTACAGGGGCGGATGCGGTCCCACAGCCAGCAGGAGCTGCTGTGGGGGATGCCACGGTAGTGGCGGGCAGTGGTAAGTTATTATATTCCTTACTTATTGAGATTGCAGAGTGGGCTCTATGCAGGGGTGTATATGTTGTACAGTACAAGTATACTTTACTGGTAAGAAGACTTACAAATTTAGAACTAAGTTTTTGTAAACCAGGTAGAAGACAGTCACCCTTGACTTCTCATTAGCAATAGCATTAGCGGTGGTTGACCAGTAACCAATGGCCTCCTCTAAGTTTGACTTCAACTCAGCTGTGAAAGTTTTATCGAGAAGCCAAGTCAGATCAGAGATGAACTTGATGGATGGGATGAACGAAAAGGGAAAGAAGGGTGTAAGGAAGGATGAGCGAGTTATAATTAATGATACGTGTTTTTGAATGCTGCCCGAGGTGGCTGGGTATCTGATGCATGTCCGGTTGAAGGGTGAAGCAAGGATAGGTGGAAGGAGAAAGAAAAGAGGGGTGCCTGGGTGGGTAAAACAGAAACTGTATGTGTGCGCAATATATCCTTTGGTTCAAATTCAAATGCAAGTCAAGCACGGATGCATGGCTGGCGGTTTAAAAAATAAAATAAAAAGGTTGTTTTTCGGTGAGAAAAAGTAAGGTTTGTCCAGTTGAGACATTATGAAGAGTGATTGACATTTACTTTGAATGGATAGATGCCGGGATGGTATATTCCTCAAAGATAGCATAGGTGTATGTAGACAGAGTAGATGGTCACTGTATGAAGAGTGTTACTTTGAAGAGCATGTAACACCGCGCCTCCGTGCCAGAGTAGCAAAGCAGAGGAAAGAAGTTGTAATTTTTCAGACTACTACCATGACTAGTAACAGTAGTTTGCAAGCACAGCATATATCCGGCGATTACGGGGAGTCGGGGACCACTCACCACCTCTCTTAATAACTTTTTTACAACTCTGTCATTGACATTGATGTGTGGCCTATCGCTGTTCAGTCAATCAAAAACAAAGCACCTAAAGTCATCCCATATGCAAGCTAATATCCTGTGAAGGGATAGATGATCATATTATCTTCTTCATTTTCCTTTTGTAGTATTCAGGGGCAGGCCAGGGTGAAAGTTAAATTAATTGAGCAGTAGCCCTTGTAACAGAGTATGGCCAGTGCCACCCGTAATAGAAAAGTAAGATCTTCACCACCTGCATGTACTGGACTGGTAACAGTAACGCAAGTCTGTGTCATCATGGCTTGCGTCTGTTTTTCTCGGGTGCAAGTTGACTGCGCTGGCATTATGCCGGCTTCCACAAGTTTACGTACCAATTTCGCTAAATAAGAGAGAAGAAGAAGACTGGTGTACTGTCTGAGTCTAATGTAGTGAGTCAATATAGTGCTAGTAGTGGGAAGTAAGATACATACATGCCACAAATGTTATGTACTGTGCTTGCAAGTTGCTAGTGCTACTGTGACACAACTTTCTGCTGAATTATTTTGTTTTAATCTTAAAGAGCATTGGTTACAGTATGTTTTTCTTTCTTCATATAGATGCTCCTTCCAAACTAACAAGGAAGGAGTTGGCTAGACGGGCCCGGCAATGGAAGCTGGAGGCAATTGTTGCCGAATATCGGTTGCTGGTGGCCCAGGAGGAGGAGGATATGCAGTCCCAGTCGACAACATCCACGACAGCTGCATCCTCCTCCGCTGCCCCTGGGTCATACGGTCAGCGCAAGCCTTCAGCGGTACGGAGCTGTGGTCCGGCAGCCACCCGCCGCCGCCGAGCAGAAAAAAAATCAGTTACCCCCACAGTACCTGCAGGTGCAAGGCTCGTGTGCACCGCTTGACCCTCAGAGTGTCCAACCTTGAGCAGGAGGTGGCGAGGCAGAAAGCCCTGGACACCGCCGGCGGAAGTAGAGGAGAGACTGTCCCTTGCCCCTTTTTTAAAGACTTTTGGGGGGTTGGGAATTGGGCATTGGAGTTTTTGGACTTTGCGGACTTTGATTTCATGGACATTCGTTGGGGTTAGGGAGGGGGGTGGGTCGGGTCTTCTTGTGGGATAGTTTATTTTTGTTTGGGCTCCAATAATTATTTATTTCTACTTAAACATAGCATACACGTTTTTTACTGTTTTGTGGGGGAGGCGAGGGGGGTTAACTGTACGTTTGTTTTCCTGAAACTTAACTGGCTGGTTGATTCAAATTGTCTAATCGCGCAAATTTGTACAAAAGTGCCACTGACAGTTAGTGAATTAAATTGGCCTACTACTTTACTAGTACTACAGTCAGTCTTTCCTCTCCTCCAGTTTCTTGATTCTGCGTAATCCTGCCATCTGCCTTGAGGGAAATGTATAGGGGGAGTCTGGAGGAGGAGGATAGAGGAGCATGACTGAGTTGTGAAATTGTGAACTTCAGGAATGCAGACAGCAGCACCTTCAATAAGGAAATAAGACAGTGCTGGTGATGGATTTGTTGTGATTAGAGTTTTCTTGTGGTAAAAGTTGCAAAATAAAGAAAGACACACAGGAATAAAAGTGAATAGGGACGGAAAAAAAAGGAAGTCAGTATTTCAGACCTAGGTCGGTGTCAGGGAAATAGAGCTCGTCCTTAAACTCTGTGACTTGCCACGGGAGTAGGTCAGCTAACAGATAAGAACTTCCGTCACCTAAGTCTGTGTCCTCCTCTTCTTCCTGCGTGGATTCATGTATTTTGTAATCTGGTGGTATAAAGTGCTGATTCATCATGATCATTATTAACCCCTCCACATTTTTGGGTGAGAGGCGAGTCCTTTTTGAAGTTACAATGGCACTAGCAGCACTGAAAACACGTTCAGAAGACACGATTGCGAGTGGGCAAGACAAATAATTTAGAGCCAGCTTGGTGATCAGTGGCCCTTGACCCCTTTTCCCATATCAATACATCATTGGGTTGTGATCAATGTAGACCTCTGTTGGGTCATCCAGATAGGCCTGCACCATCCACTCAAGGTCATCCAGGGCTGCTCCACTTTGCGTACCATCTGTGGCCTTTGCATCAGCACAGGAACGAGCAAACCCTTGATGAGTTATCCAATCCGCTTCCGACAATATTATGGCTGGGCCTGGTGCAGGTGAGGATGATGATGATACGGTTGCTGCTGTCGGTAATGGCTCTGAGGGAAAGTGACTGCTTTTGGCCACTGAAGTGGACCTTGACGCCGGATGGCCTGCTGATTCAGTAGTACTTCTGACGGTTCCTTCAATTTCCTGCCGCTCTTTTTTTAACCGAGTGGCTGACAGAGCTAGCCAATGTTTGTACTTTGAAACATCTGCTTCTTTAAAAGGAATGAATGTATTGCTGGCCAGTGCCTTTTTGTACCGTGGATCCAGAATAGTGTTCATCTTTGAACGTTGAAGACACCTCCTTCAGTTGGTGCTCTAGCATGGGCAACAATGGGATAGCTTTGCCCAAAGTACAGTCCTCCCTGCTGACTTCTCGCGTGAAGACCTCAAAAGGACGAAGCATGTCTGTCAGGCTTTTAACTAGGTCCAATTCCTCCACCTCTAGCCTCATGTCTTTCATAGAAGAACCCAGTGCAAAGACATACTCATTGATTACCAAGCACTGCTCAAACAGACGCTCAAGCATGTAGAAGGTTGAGTTCCAACGTGTTGCCACCTCCAGGATGAGTCCTCTGACTGGCACTCTACGTTCACGTTGAATGGTCCTCAGCTGCTTCCGGGCCTTAAAAGAATGGTTGAAATGTGTGCAGATTCTTCGGCAGGTGGTCAGTAACTTACTGACTTTGTTTTCTTTTTTCAAGAAATCTTGAACAACAATTGTAACACTGTGCGCCAAACACGGCACTCTGAAATAGCCACCTTCATTCATGGCCGTAACTATATTACTGTCATTATCCGTGGAAACATACCCAATCATGTGCTTTCTTGGATGCAGCCATTTAAAGACCTTACTGTTAAACTCCTCCGAAATGTTTACTGCAGTATGAGATTTCTCCATGGCAAACATGGCTACTGTTGCATGTTTCTGACTAGCTTGAAAAATTGTGGCAGTGTCAACACCTGCAGACATCTTGTCTCTAACCCCTGCAAAAGAGTCCCAGTGTGCAGTGATGCACGTGTAATCAAGGGCTTGGCAACTGGTCCACATGTCTGTTGTCAGGTGGATAGTGTGAACAGCACTCTTCTGCAAAGCTGCCCCAACCACCCCAGCACTTCTTGAAGTAGTGCTGGAACCGCAACTCTGGCAAAATAGGACCGGTTAGGAACCTTCCATTTAGGGCAGACTGTTGCCACAAATTGTAGAAAACCCACCCCTTCCACGAAAGAAAAAGGGAGAAGGTCCAGCGCTAACATTCTAGCCAGCATTGCATTACAAAGACGTGCCATTGGGTGGTTGCGTTCAAATGGCACCTCTGACCAAAACATGCTTTTAATGGTGGTCCGGACCGTTTTCATATGTGATGAGGAGGATCCAGACCTTTTCAATCCAGTTAGGCTCATTAATGTACTTTTTCGCATTGGTGTCTCTCCCAGACTCTTAGTGTGCCTCATAGATGTTGCTTGGGTAGAGGGTGTGGGCGCTACCACTGCAGTGCTGCTGCCAGGGGTACTGTGTGTACCAGAAAAAATGTCTGTTGCTTCTTCACTTCCCCCCTGCACGATCAGCCCCTCGTCATCGTCAGATGCAATATCAATGGATACATTTGGATTTGTTGTACTTTTGGCTGCCCGGATCTTACTTAGGTGCGCCTCCCACTGGATAGTGTGGTGTTTTTGGAGATTACCTCTCTGGCCTCCGGTACCATAGTTGGTACCAAGCTTACCCCGACTAACTACAGTTTTACAAATCGAACAAATAACTAGGTTTTCTGCCTTTTTGCTAATACTAAAGAAGTCCCAAACTGGGGAGTTGAGATTTCTGGTGGTGGTGGTGGTGGTGGAAGTGCTACTTTCAATGCCAGATGAAGTGGAGGATGGGCGTGGCCGAATTTGACTCTGTTGTGCACTTACAGTTACAGCACCACTACTTGAGGTAACGGAGGTCGAGCTGGATGGAGGTCCCTGCCAGCCCTTCTGTAGAGAAAATATGGCAGCTGTAGGTCGTGTTGGTGTAGTAGTTACCTGTGTTGGTGGTGGTACCAGTGCCACGCCGCCCACATCCCGCTCAGCAGCAATTCGGGATAGGGTAAAAATGTCTGTCTGCTGCATGCCCGATGGGGCTGGAGTGACGACTGTGATGACTAAGTCGTCATCGTCAGACTGTTCATCAGCAGCAGAATACACCACTTCTACTTCTTGTTCATCGTCATCACCCATAAGTGAAAGCCTTGCGGGAACCTTCCTTTTAGGCTTAGCTACCTTTGTCGGCTCATGACGTGCCGCTCTCTCAGACTGCATTGGTGGGTTCCAATCAAGATCTAGATCATCAGAAGGAAGGGGGCTTGAAGAAGAACTTGTACTAGCCCTCCTTGACCTTTTTCTTGCTGGGGATCTGGAAGACAATAGATCATCAGGAGGAGTGGCTTGCTCGGATGATACCTCCGCTTCAATCTCGATTTCCTGATGTGCCCCTACTTTTGGAGGAACAAACATTTTGGGCAGTGGTGCCTCTCCATGTGCCTCTCCATGCACCTCTACTTGCGCCTCTACTTGCGCCACTCCTTGCGCCACTCCATGCGCCTCCACTTGCGCCACTCCTTGCGCCAGCGCCACTCCTTGCACCACTCCTTGAGCCTCTCCTTGCGCCTCTCTTTGTTGCACCTGTGGTTGTCGTTGCGGCTGTGGTTGAACACTCGTCAGATGAGTTACACCCTGCGTTGATTGGATGCTACTTTCTTGCGATGAGTAAACGCCAACATCACTGGTCGATGGTGATTGAGCAATTAAAGTGGCTGCCTCTGCGGCACTAATGGCCTTGGGCCTAACTTAGCGTGGTGGCACTGAGACCAATGAAGCTGAGGTGCTGCTCCCAGCTTGGTCACTGGTGGACACCGCTGCTGCAGGCGTAGTTTTTTTTTCCCCAAAAAAGTGTCTGTGGGTACACCAGTCTCCTTGGTAAGTGGCGCCACTTCCTTCTTCTGCTCTTTCTTACGGGCAGTGGCACTGGCAACTTTCTTGGTAGAGGAGCTACGGCCACCTTTCTTTGGGCCCATCTTCTTCAGATGTCAGAACAGCAGGCTGCAGTTGCACGAGTTGCAGAGTTGTATGTGGCCACACGTGACGTCCGCTGTGCACACACCGCAGCAGGACGTCTTCCTGGCACTGATGATGAACGATGAGGAAGATTTGTGGTTCTCTTTGTGCACTTAAAAGCAAAGGAAGCCAGAGGAACATCAGTTAAATGAACGTTGCATATGTTGTGCTTCAATTAATATTTGCAACTATGCATTTATTATTATTACAACACTCCCAAAAATGGAAAGACCAAAAATAAAAATTGCAATTATTTCTAATCAAAAATGGATGTTTACATTAATAGAAGAGAGACCACACAGAGAGAGTTGTTTCATGCACCACTGAGTACCCCTGGACATAATGGATGAAAGGAGGCAGAATGGGTGCAGTCCTATGGCACAAAGCACACTGCCTGGCTTCAAATAATCCCTTGACCCCCACCCACATGGCAGGCCCTGCCTGGACCAGGCCTCAAAATGTCCCCCACCTACATGGCCAGGCCCCAACAACACCCCAAAAAAGCAAAAAACACACAAAAATCACCGCAATCCAATGCCATCCATGCCCTAAATTATGTTTATATTCAAGACACCCCACAGAAAGCCTTGGTGCATGCACCACTGAGTACCTCTGGGCATAATGGATGAAAGCAAGGCAGAGTGGGTGCAGGCCTATGGCACAAAGAACACTGCTTGGCTTCAAAATGGCCCCTTGACCCCCACCCACATGGCCAGGCCCTGCCTGGACCAGGCCTTAAAATGGCCCCCACCCACATGGCCAGGCCCCAACATTACCCCAAAAAAGCAAAAAACACACAAAAATAACCACAATCCAATGCCATCCATGCCCTAAATGATGTTTATATTCAAGACACCCACATAAAGACTTGGTCCATGCACCACTGACTACATCTGGGCCTGCTGGCTAGTGTGGCTTTACACGCACCCCAAAATTTAAAACAAAATTCCACATATAACAGTGAACTATTCAATTCCATGACATAAATGATATTTAAGTTAACAAAACTCACAGAAACAGTTGTATCATGCACCCATGACTAACCCTGGGCCTACTGGATACCCACAATATATATTTTTTAAAGTTGTGAAAAATTGTAGTTGCAACAACTGCAATGCCCCAAACAAACAACACCAACTTACTTGTAAAATCTCAAATCCAAAAGTAATCCAAAAGTCATCCAAACAAAAAGTCCTCAAATACAAATATCCAGCAGCAGGCACAAAAAGTAATCCTTCCTGCTCCAGATCCAAATGAAAAGTGACCAGGACATGGACAAGGCACTGGGAGGAGCCTGCTGGACAGGAACAGGAAGTTGGAGACTCTGGGGTACTTCCTTCCTCCCACCACCCCAAAAATGGACTCCTTACACAAAAAAGTGCAGCCAAATGTCAATCTGAGGAGTTAATCTGATCAAAATCATCATTTTCAGAAGGTTTATGCTGCCTGTGGTAGATTTCTTGTGCAGAATTGCAATTTTTGCAAGTTCGGGAAAGCGAGCTGTTCAAATCTCCCGTCGGAAGTCAGCTGCGCGTCACATCTACGTGTTCGCAATTGTTTACTCCCACAATGCGTGATCGCGGGCCCTTATGACGTAGTCGTGTTCTCAAACTCTCGCAGTGCAAGATGGCGGGATGCTATGATGTACTCGCGGTCTAAAAGTCTCGCACGATCACGCAGCCAGATCCAAAATGGCGCTGCGCACGCAAACCAGGAGGAAAAAGAACTTGGCGAAATCAGAATCACGGTAAGTCAACACCGCGCACGCGAGATTTTATTTTTGAAGCGCCATCAAGCAAAAAAATACGCCAGCTTGCGAACTGCAAATTTTCTGACAATTTTGCGTGATTCGCGGGCTGCGGAATTGCAAAAATTCGCAAAATCTGTGAGCAGAATGGATTTTCAGCCCACACTTAGAGGTAAGCAGGCCAGAGTGAGCTGGGCTACACTGATGCTGGATTATGGTAAGGGTGGATTCAGTACACCAGATCTATATCTTTACTATTTATATGCACAAGCACAATATGCATATCACTGGTTCAGACCGCATGCTTTCACACCGCATGTTGAGGTGGAAGATGGGGACTCGCACCCGGTTCCGCTGGCGGGCGTTCTCACACATACCTGTAGGAACACGCCCCACGCTGAAATTAACTCAGGAGACACAACTATAGGAGCGTGGCAGGCAATAGGTAAACTTACTAACAGACTGCCTATACATGCTCCAGCACTGCCCATAGCAGACCATGCAGCCCTTTCTGTCACACGAGAGGAAGGCCCCATGAAAGCCATGAGGGACGCTGGTCTATTGTGCATGCGGGATACATTTCCGGAGGGGCGCTTTCTTACGGTGGAACACTTATCCTATATAACAAATCCCTCACTACTTTTTTAATTTATCACCTTCCGATTGGGGCGCGCGATTAGGGATCATTACCACACATACCCAGATGAACCCCCGACTCTAAGAGCTCTACAGATGTTGTTGATAACGCCATCTAGGCACCAATTGATTACCAAATTATACAGGGAAATAAGAGAAGATAGAGTCTTTGCTCCAGACAGCAGTTTAGCTTGTTGGAACGAAAGTGTAACTCCTCCACTATCAGACAAGGACTGGGAGCATATCTGTAGGCTGACTGGGTCCCTTACGCCTAACGGAAATTTGCGTATAATTCATTTCAAATAAATACCCCAGTCCTACCATACCCCGGCTAGGTTGCATAGATACGGCCTTAGGGACACAAGTAATTGTAAACGATGTGGCCATCCTGACGCTGACTTTCTTCACCTTGCTTGGGGGTGCAGACATGTCTCATTGTATTCGAAGGGTGTAGTGCAATGATTACAAGAAATTATAGGAACTACCTTACAGTGTACACCTACAGTCTGCTTGTTGAGTTTTGTACCACAGCTGAAGGGAGCACTGGGGAAGTTTGTACGTATTGCATTACTGTTGGCTAAGTTTCACGTAGCGATGCATTAGGAAAGTGTACTAGCCCCGAGCATCAAGATTTGGATTAAAGACATAGTGTATTGTAATGAGCAATTGGTACTGTATGCAGAGGAACCCTCTGTGACATCTAGGCCGAGAGACATATAGGAACCACTTAGGTAATAACTTCTTCAGAAAGGTGACATCATCCCATAGGCCGAATGTGGAATTTCTGGAGTAATAGGCCTGATGCTGGACTGTCGGGTGGGTCATGATAGAGATAAGATGTATAACAGTAATGTGTTACTTGATACTCAGTGGATCACAACGTGGTTGTAAGGTTTGTTATTGTTATACTGCGTGTTGGAGCAGTATTATGCATACTATTTGAAAAATCAATAAAATAGAATAAAAATAAATAAATTAATTGGCAGCATCGATTGGATTCATCAGCCTCCTACACAGCACTAAAGGTTACATTTGTGTCAAGTGACTCAACACAACTACAGTTTGTAACTTGTTATACTAGGCTATCCTCTCCACCATTATGTTTGATTTTACTTTAGCATTGCTTATCAGCATAATTATTATTGTTTGGCAGTCTTCTTGTGTATGTATTGTACTTTGTTCTACTACTCCTCCCAGAGTTTCTCTCAGTCGACTGACTGTCTCATTTTCTTTTTTTGCAAATGTTACTGCCAGTGTCTACTACTACCACCACAACCAAGGCATCTTAGGAAACAAATCATTATCGCCATGCAGCCATTGCTGTGCCTAAGTTAAACATCAATCACAGATAAGAGAAGAAGTTTGGGGGAGGTATAATTAATAATATTAATTAATTAATTCACACACAACTTCAGTCTTCTTGTTGCAGAATGCATAGACTAGGAGAAGAGACGAACAGTACTAGTAGGACAAGTAACTCAGTGAGGGGTACTGCATCTATCTGTTTGTGTGTTACAAAATCAGCAGATTATTTTTAAATCAAACACTGGCGGCGGCTCTGCATCAGCAAGGAAACCGTGTGACGTAAAACAGTAACCCACCACAAAACATTGGCCTTGTTTGCAAAGTTTAAGTATAAATTTAATCCCCAAACAAAAATAAAATATGTAAAAAATCCCACAACACCTGACCCACCCCTCTCCCTAACCCCAACCAATGTCCAACAGGAAAAAGCCCAACCAATGTCCAGTGAATAAATAAAACCCCAACGCCTAATTCCCACCCACCAAAAAATGGAATAAAAAAGGGGCAATCCAACAGGGTTTCTTATAACATTCAGTGGGCTCTCAGTTGCTTGTCCACCAGGATCTTTACACACTCCTCTAGGTGCTCCTTGAGGCATGTCATTCAGAGGAGCATGCAGTGCTTGAATGCCCTACAATTGGATCCATGAGGGCAGCGGGAGGCTTCCTGACCGTGTCGCCGTACCACTGGAGGGGCCTGGGCCTGTCTGGGGCTCAGGGCATTGGAGGAGGCTGCAGCTGCTGCCTCATCCTCCTCCGCCAGAGCCACCAGCAGCCGGTATTCTGTGCAGATGGTCTTCAGTTCCCGCGCCCGGCCATGGCTGCCAACTCCTTTCTGTCCGGTTTTGATTTTCCTTTGAAAGGAGTAGCCATATCAAGAAGAAAAAAAAACTATTGTAACAATATTCTGTTAGCAAAACAGTAAGACAAATTAATTCTAGACATAGTGTCATAGTAGCACTAGCAAGCACAGTACATAACATTTGTGGTATATATCTATCCTCCCACTTCCTTGGCCTCTTGGAGTTTCAGGCATTATACTAGCACAATGGGCTCGAGTACACAGTACAGCAGTCTTCTTCTTCTCTCTTGTTTAGCAAAATTACGTAACCTTGTTGTAGCCGGCATGCCAGCTCAGTCAGCTTGCGCCCAAGACAAACATACTTGTGACGCAAACTCACATTAGTTTTATTTACTACTGTCTGCAGGTGGGGTAGCTGACTACACAATCATCATACTTTTCTATGATGGGTGGCACTGGCCATACTCTGTTACATCAAGTGCAACTGTTCAATTTCACTTTCACCCTGCCCTGACGACTACAAAAAGGCAGATGATATCTGATCCAAATGATCATTGCTTAGATATGGGATGAATGAGGTACTTTGTTTTGATTGATTGCATAAACAATAAACATGCAGCCGATAGGCCACCCATGGCAGGCTGACACAGTCGAAAATAAGTTTATATAGGTAGGGAGTGGGCCTCGGAGTCGATGGGGGGGTTGATAGCAACATGCATACACAATATATGTGTTGTGCTTGCCGACTACTGTGATTCAAGGGTGTATTCTGAAAATACAACTTTGTTCTATTCTCCTTGGCTTTGCTTCTCTGGCACGGTTTCTTTTACATTCTCTTCAAAATAAGACTCTTCATTCAGTGACGGTCTCCGCCTATGCTATCTTTGATGAATAGTATACCATCCAGGCATCCATCCATTCAAAGTAAACATGTCTATCACTATTCTTAATCTCTAAACAAACCTTAGTTTGTTTCACCAACAACGGACATTTATTCATTTTTTTTAAACCCCCATCCATGCGTCCTTCCTTCCTTGCTTGACTTGGCTTTGAGTTTGACCCATGAAACAGCCTGGAGGATACAGGCATCTTTTCTTTCACCTTCCACCCATCCTTCAACCACCTATGCATCTGATTCCTTCCCATCAGCCACATATGCATGCATCCCTTGTATCCTTCTCTGCCAGTCATAAATATTACAACTTGCCCGTCCTTCCTCCTTTCATCCTTCTTTCCCTTTGCGTTCAACCAATCCGTCCAGGTCATCTGATCTGACTCTAAATCTTCTCCATAAAACTTTTAAGGTTGAGTTGGAGTCAGATAGAAAAGGCCATTACTAGTTACTTAACTACTGCTGCTAATGCTATTGCTAATGCTAAGTAAAGGTGTCTTCTTCAACTGTTGTTCACAACAACTTAGTCTCTCTCAACAGTATAGTGTACACCCATGCAGCGAGTGTAATGTAAATATGTAAGGAGTATAACTTACCACCGCCTGCCACTGCTGCTGGCTCACCCCCTGCAGCTGCCGCATCTTCTATCCCCCTATTTATTCTTTTCTACTAGCAAGATTGAAAAATAAGTTAATATATACATATACAACATACATCACTAGTGCAAATCAGGTACTAGAGTAGAGTAGACTAGTAGTAGTATATCCTATCCTATCAAAAATAGTAAAATATCTGGTTGGGCATTTTGTTGGTGGAAATTGTTGAAAAGATTCAAGATTAAGAAGACTAGAAGAGGACAACCCAAAGGACTGGACTTAGTGGCTAGAGCTATTGGAGAATCTGAGTTTTAAAACCTTTTAAATAAAGAGGGGCTAACTGGGCAAGCTTAGCTACAGACAGAATAATAGTAGTAGTACAGAGATTCATAGCAGCAGCATTTAGAGGCAGGGATAACAAGAATTTAGAAACAGATAGTCTAAATCAAAGAAGAATTGTTAAAAAATAGAATTAGGAAACATAAGTAATAGTTCGGAACAAAATAAGGTTCAGTAAATGTTAGGGAAGTATAATTATTAATATTAACAACAGGAGGACTTACTGGGGCCAGCAGCAGAGACCTCAGTAGAGTAGTGGTCCTAGACGCCATCTTGTGCAGCTGCTCCGCCCGACTCCAACGACCCCGTCTTCTTGCCCCTGGATGCTGATCATGAAAGATATAAGAAAGAAAGAGACAAACATTGATTGGTGTGAAACAAATAAAATATTTTTTTAAACGCTCAAAAAAACATTTATGGAAACAACAATTGCAATAAAATTGACCTGTCTAATCTGGTCAACTAGTAGTATTGAGGGATTCGCAAACCGTCTAGTTATTATGTATGAACACTAATCCAGTGTTCCATTCTGATTCCAGAATACTAACTAAGCCAAGTACCACTTGACCTAGCCCACCTATTCCAGATGGGCCAATTTTTCACTAAGTCTGTATTTCCATTTATTTCAGTCCTCAAAAACACATAAATGGAGGTCACATGCATACAGTTTTGCTTAGACCAAATTGTTTGTCGGTTGCTGCTGATGTTCTGCTACTGCTAAGCCTATTACAACTCACTAAATAAACTACAAAAGGTTCTACTAAGGACTGGGGTAAGCAGCACTCAACAGCACGTGACGTAACAGAGGATGCGTCACGCAGACTGCTAAAAAATTAACAACTAATACTAAGGGCCAGATGTAGGTAATTCCTATTTACCAACTCCTAAATACCAAATTATACCGATTCGGTATTTAAGAGTAGGTAAATAGGAAGGAGGCATATGTAGGTAAATCTCATTTCTAATTTACCGATTCTGTAACAGTCGGTATTTACTGATTCTGTAAATACCGAATCGGTATTTCACATTGATTCCTATGGGCTTCAAGGCCCATAGGAATCAATGTGAAATACCGATTCAGTATTTACAGAATCGGTAAATACCGAATCCTGCAAGGGTGCAGGGGGTGTCACTTTGACACCCTCTAGCACCCCAAGTACAGGCTTGTGTGACATGTGGCACATAGTGTCACATTGCACAGGTGTGCATGCACAGATGTGCATGCACACCTGAATTCGGTATTTTACCACCCAATAGGATTGGGTGGTAAAATACCGACTCTTAAGGGCCTGTGGCACTCTTAGGAGTGTCAGCTACATATGGATTTACAGAATCGGTATGTTTACCGATTCGGTAAAATACCGAAGTGGTAAATTTACCGATTCGGTAAAATACCGATTCTGTAAATAACTACCCACCTAAATCTCAAAAGCCAAATACCGGTCGGTAACGGCCGAAATCGGCCATTACCGACCGGTATTTGGCTACCTACATCTGGCCCTAGGTAACTAAACCTATCGATCCACCACTATCTCTTAGTGACAGGAGAACAAAGGAAGGTCTAGAGTCTCTCTAACATTACCTAACTTAAGTTCTCTAAAGTAAACTCTTACATAATCAGCCCAAGTAAGCGCAACGTGTGGCATAAGAATCACAGAAGATTTTTAAACGTAATTTACCTGCACTGTAGGTAGCAGCATTCTTGCTATTCAGAAAAAAATTATGTTCGCAATATATAACAGAGCAGACGAACAAAAAGTAGTAATGGTAAATAGCTACTCATCAAGCCCCGGGACCTCAACTCCTAGAAGGCCCAGCAGTGCGTAAGCTGGTTAGGGGTGCGCCGGACCCCAGAGCAGCGAAACACTGCCCTGCGCACCCTTCCACACCTCTGGTGATGCTCCTGGAGCACGTACCCCAACCCAGGTCTGCCGCCTGCTGCCAGGGTAATGGGGCGGTGGCGCTGCACAAAAAACAAGTGCGGCCACCTCTGCCTCTCCAAATAAGGCCCATGCCTGCACCCCTTTTGGGCGCCGCCTTCAGCTCTGGCTGCGGCAACACGCCTTGCCCTTTGTCATGGTTCTTTACACTTGCGGGGCGGAAAATAAAAGGTAGGAATTAAAAAAGTAAGTAAAAGAAATGAAAAAAGCAAGTAATAGAAAAAGAGTGAAAAAGCAGTGAAAAACACACATAAATGAAAAAAAAACTAAAAATATAGAATCAGGAAAACAGAGAGATAGATAATAAATCAAAAAGAATAAAAAAAGTTTCCAGAAACAAAGGATTGTAAACATAGAGAGAGGATAGAAAAGCAGGCCAGAACCATAGCAAAAAATTGAAAAACAAGATGGCCGCGACCATTGGGACCACATGGGCAAGTTTGCGCAATATTTCCCCCCGAGCACGCAAAACCCGTCACAAACACGCAAATTGCATTTGCGAACAGGAAATACGCATCGCGAACAGGTGAGAACACGCAATACGCGTTCTGGAACACAAAATACGCAACACAAACGGGTGGGACAAGTGAAAAACAAGATGGCCTCGCCCATTGGCTACCACATGGGCAAGTTTGCAAGATATTTCCCGCCGAGCATGCAAACAGCATCCCGAACACGCAATACGCATTCCCGAAAAGGAAAAACGCATCAGAAACGGGCAGAACAGAGTTTTTTTACCACTTTGCGGAAATTCAGGTATCGTGACTCTGCAAACTCTGCCCAGAGTTAAAAAAACATTAAAATTCAGCATTTATACTTACCTGAGCTAGCTCTAATTTACCTTCCCCCCAATGCACTGCTTAGGAGCTCGCATATTACATCACTCATGACATGGTCAGTGACATCCCTGATGACATCACTGATGATAGCATCTGGGTTTGTTTCTGGTGCTAATTAGTAGAGGGTGGTAAGCTCCACTCCGCTGGCGGAGTTTGTGGAGTATTTTCTACTCTGCACTCCACTTGGAGGACAGAGTTCAGCAAAAAAATCTGGAAACTGCTGTAGTGTAGTTTACTGCCCACTAGCGTTTTTCTATTATTAGCTCTGTGCAGTAGAATGTGCAAAGAGCACACTTTCAAGATGCCTGCTAGTTCTCAACCTTTCACCCTTAAACTATTTTCATGGCTCATCCCTTGCTTACAGGCCCTTCTGTGTGGAAGGAGACTGTGATGTCACTGCTTGTGATCCACCCCTGATGAAGGGCAGGCTGCTTGATCACACCCAGCAGCTGCTGCAGCACACTTATGCTCTGACTACCGGTAGCCAGGAGAACTAATTTCCAGCCGCACATTGGTAGCACAAGGACCCAGTGCCAGCAGCATTACCTGCGACATGATGGGCATCCCCAGAGAGTGAGAGCAGCATAGCCCCAACACTCTCCCACTGCACAGTCATCAGAATCTGGCTGTAATGGAGCTGGAGCAGCTTTGGACTTGGAGGATTACCGGTAAGCACAGCAACCTCCACTGACTGGATGCATTGCTTGCTTGTATTTGAGCCACAGGGCGTTTATAGTTTAGGCTGTTTGATAGCACTTTTGTACACTATTGAGCCCTTGTGCGGCTAGCGACTGTGTTTCACTTACATGTCGTCTGACCTCATTTGCCTAACGTTGGTCACATGCTCCAAGTACTCTGCGTGATGTTTCATGCCTCATTTGCGGGTACACTCCAAGTCCCAGCAGGGAGCTGTGGTGCTGAGGCGGTAGGTTATCCAACGGTGTAGAGGCCCTAGTTGTCCGACACCTATGCAAGCTCAGCACTTTACATCAGGTTGCCAACAATGCCCAGCGTGGAACTCTGTGGAATTAGGTTGAGTTTTTATGTCACTCTGTGCAATTCTGCAAAGAGGAATTATGTGCGCTCCGCCCCGACCTAGAGATTATAGACTGTTCCTAGGAACTAATAAGACCCTACACCTGTGCCAAGAAGACCTGCTCTTGACAATAACACCAGACTGTCCATTTAAAAAACTAAAAAAAATGCATTCACTTGTGAAATATGCACTTATGATTTCACATCACTCATGACTTCTCTAATGACATCATTGATGACATCATTTTTTAAACTGCTACCCACAATAATCCAAAATGTTAGACTTGGCACCGTTTGGCATGTTTTCCCTGAGATTTTGCTCTCTGACCTCACAGTTTTGAATCTGTATTTGCTGGCATAGTGTTTCTGCTCACTTTTCTCACTGCTGATCAATGGTAAAGTGCAAGTGCTCCTGTGGTAAATTGTGTTATGGATTGATGTTTCCATGATTGAATATTTCATGTACTTGTTAGTAGTCTCTAATAAAGTGCACTGAGTGTGCCAGGGCCTGTGAATCAAATACTACTAGCGGGCCTGCAGCACTGATTGTGCCACCCACGTGAGTAGCCCTGAATATGTAACTCAGACCTACCATTGCGGAGTCTGCACACATTTTGTAACTGCCATGTCGACTTTGCCAGTCCCTCACCTTCCCTTTTCTTACATGTTAGCCACCCCTAAGGTAGGCCCATGGTACCCCTGTGGGCCGGGTGCAGTCAGTGTATGTGTGGCGTGTCCTGAAAGTGAATTACGGCCATTTTATTTTTCGCTATTGCAAGGCTACCTGTTTCCCATAGGACAGAATGGGGAGCTTGTTTATAACATCTTATGAACATAACTGGCCCAGGGAATTAGGTAGGAAAATAAAGTTTAGTATGCCTGAACTCAGAATCTAAAGATGCATCTTTTAGTGAAGGTGATTTTTACATTCTGTCTACCACTGTTAGAAAGTAGGTTTTTTCTTGCTCAGTCATCCCATGTGCCTCTGCTGGAATGTGGATTGCCTGTCTGGGTTTTGGATGACAGAAGGCTGGGGAGCAGGAGTGGCTCCAGATAGTCTAGGAGGCTCAGGAAAGGGCTGAATAGACCTGGGCCTGGGCTTCAATTGGGGAAGGGGGAGGAGATTTCTTTGCACCTGAAAGGGCCTGGTCTGCCTCTGCCTGGAAGTCACACCAGAGAAGGCAGAACTTTTTCTGGCTGGGCACAGACACTCTCTGCCTAAGAGATCAAAGGATTTTGGGATATAAATATTGGGGCCCAGATCCTGACTTTTAGAACTCTTTTGGACCAAGAAGACTGCCAAGAGGAAGAGCCGGAGCAGCTGTGAGGAGGAACTACCACTTTGCTGTGTGCTTTGCTGTGTTGGCCTGCAGTGGCTGCTTCTGTCTTGGGCAGTGAAAGGACTGGACCAAACTATCTGCAATCTACTTTGTGTGTTTCTCCAAGGGCTTGAGGTAAAGCTTGCCCCTTGTTCAAGAAGTCTCAGGAACAGCAAAGACTTCAAGCTCTTCTGCCTTTACAACTGTCGGCTGTGTGTTTTGTGCTGCAACAGAAGAAAAGCAACCTGACGACGTCTACGAAACCGCTGCCGACTCCGTGTCCTGAAGGCACCTGAGAGGGAACTGCCACAATGGCGCACGGTGAACCTGGTCTCACCGATGATGCCTGCTGATGCTGCTATCGAGCCGCTGCTCACACCCCGACCTGTGGGCACCTCACTCCCCATCGCCTCACTTCACAATAACACTTTGGTATCTCTGACCATGACGCTAAATGCTGAAATCTACGCTGCTGCTTGCACCGTGGTTCGAGGGCACCGCTCATAAAGTTACATGACGCACCGCCCTTATCCTGCACCACAGCCTTGACCTACTGACGCGGGCACCATCGACTCCAGTTCGTCAGCTGATGACAGCGCTTCAGCAACGACAATGCCGCTGCTTGCACCGTGACTAGCACCGCATTCACTTCGCATTGTGATCCTGATCTCAATAACGATGCCATCTGACGCTGCCACTGAGCCGCTGCTCGCACCGCGACATGAGGGCACCGCACGCCGCACCCCTGTACTTCGCACCCAAAGCCCACCGACGCCAGCGCTCCTGACTTCAACCACGAGGAGTTAAATCTGCAATGCACCTGACTACAAGCGCCCGATGACTCTGCACCAACCTCCGGAACGACACCTGTGTTTGCCATGCTTTCGGAAGCTCAACGAGAGGTCACCGACGTCCTGCATTTCTAAAAGGTACTGTTTGCGAGTCTTCCCGACACCATAGCTGGCCCGCTACGCCGCAGTCAGCCAGATGCCGTGATAGCCCCGGATGGAGCTATCAACATCAAGGAACTGTTTTTCAACCATAGTTTGATAACTAAAGATTTTTAAGTACTGTATGGTGGATTTTTTATCGTTTTTGGTCTTGTCTTATAATATATAAAAATATTGGATATTTTTCTAAACTGGTGTGATGTCCTTTTGTAGTGCTTACACTGTATTACTGTTGGTTATGCGCAAATACTTTACACACTGCCTCTAAAATAAGCCTGACTGCTCGTGCCAAGCTACCAAGGGGGTGAGCAGGGGTTATTTTAGGAGTGTAACTCCCTTATCCTGACTAGAGAGGTGGGTTCTGCCTGGCTTTGGCACATGTCCTAGCCTACTAAAAATCCAATTTCTAACAATAGACTTTCAAAATATTCTACAAAAACACTCTTATAGAAAAGGTTCTTCAATCATATTCAGTATAGAATTGCTATGTGTACATATATGCATGTATAGTATAGAAACAGCATAGCCCTGGGCACAAGTCTGGTATGCTAAAAGATATATGATAGTGCACAGTTTAGCTAACAAGAAGGTTTCATGTCAAAGTTCATGTGAGTTTCAAAGGAATGTTTCGAACAGCAGTGACGAGCACAAGATTTGGTCAACAGGCTAACCCTGATTTATATTTTTTTTAACTTGCTGCTTCCCATATTTAATTCATGATCCCTAGCACAGTACCCGGGTTCTGTGAATCCCTGCTGGGGTCCATGAATATAGTGCAAGCTTCACTGCCTGGTACGATAAGATTATGGCAACACTCACAAGCCTATGCTGGAGCCACAGTTCAAAAGCTAGGTCTGCAAATCCAACAAAAGGCCACTGTAGTTCTGCTTGGTTCCCCGTACAGGACATTTGAATGTAAAAAAAATGCCTGCTGAGAATTCATGATTATTGATGATTATACACTTAAATCAGATGGCTGCCATTACAATATATTTAAAATATGTTTTATTCCCCAATAAGTCACAATAGTTGAGGAGAAGGGTGCATTTTAAATTCTCTTGCCAATTCATCGTTCTGAGGACAAAAAGGTATGCAATTAGATAGTTCTCATATGAGAAGTACAAGTAAAATGCAAGCAAAACATTTGGTGGGAATGCTCCGCACGAGGGCTCAAGATAAAATCTGTATTTTTTTATATAATAATTGTGTTATTCATCGTCCTGGATATTTTTATGGAAACATAAAGGAATTTTCAGCTTCAAGGTAGTGCATGCATTTTCAAGTCATGTGTGAATTATATGGAAAAGATTGAGCATACCAGGGGGGTTTTGGGTAATAATGGCTCTTCTGGCCTAAGCCCATTGGGTTGGCAAAACCCTGGAAAAATACTCTAGTGCCAACATTTCATTAAGCACTGTAACAATAAATTTTACAAATTGGCGGAGAGTCCAAAAAGGGAAAACGTATGAACACTGTTTAATTAAGTAATATTTAAATTTATTTGTTGAACATCTCAACACAATATTAATTTAATTAGTTCTTCATCAAGTATAATAATTGGTTTGATTGATGTTGTGCAGCCAACACATGTTTTGTGGCTTAAAGTGAACTTACGCTTCTTCAGGACTTAAACAAATCTCCTCATGTGCGTTTTGGTAGGATTAATGTGATGGTGGAACTAAAAGAAAATGTGCAGTTTTTTTAGGATATTCCTATGGTATTAGCTCAATTGTCGAAGTGCTATCTTGCAGACAAGTTCCCCCAGGGCCTTCCGGTCCTCCACTCAGTATTACCTGCACCAGCAGGGATTGTGCAACTGGAAATCTCTGAGAGCATCTCTCTTGGGGGTGCAGAGGCTGCCTTGGGTGAGTATCACACACGTGGCTCTGCAAGGGCAACTGTTGGGTGTCCTTAGCGCTTGTTAGATGCAACAGGAAATGTTACTTTGGTCTTCTTCTCGAAAGGGTGGAGGGTTCAGCAGCTTCTGGTTCTGATATTCAGTTGGGGCTCAGGTCTCCACAAGTCACCATGACAGTCTCTCCTCACAAAAATGGTATCCACTGACCTGAAAAAATTGTTGGTATTGAATGTCACTGGGTCATGTCCCCTTACCCAGCTCGGAGACTGGCAGGCCTCAGCCTCCAGCCCTGTCGAAAGTCAGAAGTCTTTCAGATCTTTCCTTCCTCACACAGCCCGTCTTGCTTCTTGACAGCTGACAATTTTGGGGTGCTTGAGCTCCCCTTTTTATAGTCCATTTTCCAGACACCAAATGTGATTTGGGTCTGAGTCTTTGAACTGTGTGTTGGGGTCTGCTTCCTTTGGAAGCACCCTCTTCTGTGCTCTGCCTTCCTCCAGTATGCAGTCTGTCACAGCAGGAGGGTCCCAAATCTCCCACAACACCGGCTATGGGTGTGAATGGAGGTTTGCCCCTGGATGTCAGCCACAGTGACATACATATCAAACTGTTACCCCAGGGACTCGCCCCTACTCTTTACGATTTCTTTAGCTGCCCCATCTCCTTCCTGAGATGTGTTCTGGCCTTTTTCATTGACCTCTCACTGAATAAAATAGCACACTGTGCAGTGTGTAGGAGAGCCTGACTTCCTTCCTCCTATCTGTGTCCCACAACGATCACAGGAATAGAGCAATCTGCAAATCTTTCTGAGAGATGTGTCTATCACCAAAGGTTCTGACAGACAGCCCAGAGTCTCCAAAAATTGAAAACAGAATCTTCCATGGAGTGTACTCTTAACAGGCACACATACAGTCAGCAGGCATACAACACACGCACACTGCACAGCACTATATACTAACTTGATGTAGGTTAAGGGTAAGTTAAGCACACCGCAGTGGAACTTTACATGAGTGAGCTGGTAGACCTCACTCCAGTGACACACGTTAAAACACCTGTTCACTTCTACTGATCCCTACACGGTATGCTGCCACTTCTTAGCAAAGGCAGTAGCCTTTCACTACTATGTAAGTAGCACTTTGAGCACCCCTCCCAGGCCAACAAGATAGCAATCCATGTGACAGACCTATGTCATGGCAGACACACATGATGTTGGTTCACCTCTGACAGCATAAATCAGCACCAAGGGATCCAGACATCATTGCAGGTGGGGCACTCAAGGTAGGGGTACATGTCCGTCACCATGTGAGGGACCTTTCCATCTCAACATCAACCTATTGGCGATAGGTTTTGTGAAACAAGCTTGAGTAAAAGCGTTTATCTTGATACCCTTGATTCTGCACACTTACTGAATTCAAGGACCCAAATTAAGTAAACGTGCTATTATATGGATGAAAGGCAGCATCTAAGAATGGAAAAACATTTACACAATAAATCAGTCAGAAATAACACCAGAAACAAATAGCAAAAACAGCTTGGCAGCATTGTGGAATAAATAATTAGCTAAAGTTGCCTTTAGAACATTGTCACAACCCCTTTTAGAGGGCCATGGGAAAAGCAGGGATTATCTGGCCAATAGTATGGGTTCTGGTCTTTTACTCTGATGTCTCTGGCCGAATCTACTATGGGTCTTGAGCAATTGGACCAAGTATTACCCTTTCAGCACTTGACTCTCAGTGATAATGCGGCACTTGAGGGGACGTAGGTGCAAAGTAGGCAAAGGTACAAGCCTCAAAATATAAACAGGGACCTGAATAATTTGACTGTTTAGTCTAATACTTACTTTTGGTAAGAAAATATATAATTATCACACATGCAGAGTATACTACAGCACACTAAATAATGCATACTACAGTCTCTCAAGGTGAGGGTTCTAGCACTATCCTAGGCATTGCTCCCCCGGTGCCCCTTTCCCTCCTACAAGCTAACAAATTCCCTATCAGTTTACTGGAGGTGACCCACAGGTGTAGTCCACATTAGCAATGCGCAACTAAGTCTTACTTTGGTGCTGAAAGTTCAGCTCACTATGGCGTTATTATGCCAAGTTTGTGCAAGTCTCAAAGGGCTACCAATGTTACTTAAATACAATTTGCAGGGGTGACTAGGGCCAGAGAGAGTCTTTCTTCCTGTGCTCCAGTTTATTTATTTATTTGACGAGTTTTATATAGCGCTCGCTAGACCTGGAGGTATCAGAGCGCTTTACATAAGGATCATTGGGTTATGAGTTACAAATTACATCAGTTACAAGAGAATAGTAAAGCACAGGGGAAAAAAACAATGTTACGGTAAATCGTAGGAGGGAGGGGGAGGAAAGGAGACACAGCAGGGAGACGAGAAGAACTGTGCCCAATGTCCAGCTGCGTAGGTGATGGTCGAGGGGGTAAGCCCTGGCCAATCTCCTCTATAGCTGTCTAGCAGCTCTACCGGGCATCAGCCATGTAGCTCAGGTCTCAGAAAAAATAGAAATAACAGTTTTGCATAGTTACATTAGATACAGCAGCATAGTCAAACGTAGAATAACACGTCCCAATAGAGGATGGGGGAAAGGGGAGGGGAGTTGAAACAAGGCGCTGGGAAGGAGGTCAATTCTCGCAGACTGGCAGTGGAGGGACAGTACATCATGAAGGCCCAAAAAGTTAGAGTGAAAGGGACAATAGCACAGGAGGAGTCACCTAGTCATTAAGTCCAGCGCCAAATTCAATCACCGCATAGGGTTGTGTCGGCAAAGTTGGAGGACCATTAGGAGGGAGTGAGACAAGGGAGCCCCATGAGTGGACAATCAAGTCTGGAGGGGAGAGAGCGTCCCAGTGGGGGCCATCCAGTGGCAATGGACGGGCAGGCAGCCAAAGGCGTGGACCAGCGGTAAGCAGTGATTTAGGAGCCGGTCAAGGCAATCAAGGTGTAGTGCCCGAAACCACAGTCACTAACAATCTCGGCACAAAATGGCGGACCCCCAGATCACCAGAAAATGAGCGCCCCAAAAAATCTGCAGAGCATAAACCAACCTGCAGGAGCAGGACTGGTTGGGGAAGGCAGGCGCAGGGCCAAGAGGCTGCTGGAAATCGGTACCATATGGACCAATGTCTCCCAGGTCGTCAAAAGAAGTCAGACAGTAGAAACCCAACCCAATCTGCTGTAGAGGCAGGTGAAATCACAGTCAGGGGCCCGACAGCCACCTTCACGAGGAGAGGTGTCCAGATATCATAGGGTATGCCCAACCTACCAGACGCTCGTGTATATAGATCACAGTGCAAGGTTGTAGGGAGGAAGGCTCCCTCCAAGTATGCAATTGCCGCCATCTTGTCAGGCAGGTAAGGCAGTGCCCAGAGTGGGATCGGGGATGTCGAGGGGGCACCTTGATGTCTGTCAGTGGCAAGGAGACAGCCACCGTGGAAAGCACACATGACAAACAGCTAGAAGCAGATTGCCCTGACCAGTGTGCGAAATGCAGGACGTTCAGTATACAAATGGAGGGGAGTGACACCATCTCAAAGTCAGGCAGTGATCATGGCTGCTGAACTGACCAAAGGCCACTGCCGGCGAGCGTTAAAATGAACAGTACCTTGTGAGCACAATGAAAGATCCTAGAAGCCGCGGGTGCTCTGGTCTGGCTGGGGCCCAACCAACCCGATGACTCTGCATCCAGCCCAGAAAGGCTCCTCCCCCGATATCAGGGCGGGACGCCCGGGAGCAGTCAGAGTGCGACCTCCGGTCCCACATCACGAGAAACACTGAGCTGTGCATGCCGTGGACACAGTGAATCGCAAAAAAACAAGCACACAGTTCGAGTCCAGGTAAGATAGGTGGCGGCCGGTGGGGGGGACAACCAGCTCATCTCCTCTCAGCAGTGGGCAGCTCGGTTGAAGCAGCAGCCATGATGGTGCCATTTCCACATGCGCTCCACCGGGTAGCCCGGAGGGAAAGTAGCAGGTCACGAAAATTGTTCAGGAGGAGAAGGAAAGCATCGGAACACAGCAAGAATAACCCCGCTGGAGATGATGGAAAAAGGGGAGAGAACATCCCAGTACAAGAGCCAAAGGCAGTCCCCAGTCGGAGGAGCTCCCGGCCGGAGCTCCTCACCCAGCGGTAATCTTTCTTTGCTCCAGTGATGAAGAAGCAGCACTGCATCTTGCCAAGGTGAGCAGGAGTGGTACATTGAGGCAGATGCAGTCAGTCATCGCTTCCAGGTACAGCAAGAGGCTTCTGCTTTGATGTTCATGCAGGTACAGAGAAGGGACTTCAGTGGTGATTCTGGGTGACTTTTGCTCCTGGTTTTAAGTCAGAGGGTCAAGCAGACTCCTGAGATCTGGGTATTCACCCCAAAGGTTCCAGTGGATCCCTCCTTGCATTTCAGGGTCACAGGCATGTCCTCAACAATGTCGGTTTAACTGGCATCAGGTCCCACAGTCCTAGTGGCCCCTTCTTGGCATACAAGGGTCACAGGCATAGGGGACAGCCCCAAACTTCATGGAGGCTCTGGGGGGAGGTCGTTATTGACTTCTACAAGAGGACACATGAATCTATCTTGCATTGAACAGTCCTGACTGGACCAGGCACCTCACACTTCACTCACTAGGATCCACTCAACAGGATCCTCACTGGGCCTCACTTACCCCAGTCTGTCTCCTCCGGCTCAAAGTGGACACTGGTCTTGGCAGGCAGGCAAAAGTGTTCATGACTTCCTGGGTGGTGGCCCCTCACCCAGGTGGGTAACCAGCAGACCTTAGTCCCTAGCCCTGGTTGCAGCAGCTAAAATATGTGGGGATCTTGTCTTCACTGATGAACAGCTTGTGAGAGTTATGCTCCCACTTTTATCATCCATTTCCAGACACAGGTCATTGAAATGTGTTTTACAGGTGTTGACTCCTTTGAAGTGCCCTCTTCCCTGTCCTGTCTTTTCTCAAAGGGAGAGTTTTGTTTGACAAACATCACACACCAAGGGAGTAACTGGCTGCCAGCCTCTACTAAAATATGCCCTGCAAAGGTTCAAAAGCCTTAGAGTGCAATTGTATCACGATTCCTTGGTCCTACAGTGCAAACCTTATCAGACCACAATCTTGGTTTACATTGAGCCAATCCCCACGGACCAGTAACTACACCTGGAATCAAAAAGACCTTTGATGTGAACAGAGGACACTCTGTTCCCCTTCCTCCAGTGTATGTGTTTCCAACCTAGCCATCAGGAATGCCAGCAGTTCGGTCAGGGGGTTGCAGTCCCCACCTCAAACTAGCCTTTCCAGGTATGGGCTACTAAAATGAAGCCAACAGGCTTCCATATTATGTACCATCCACAGGAACACATGCATCCCAGCATCGCGCACTGTCCATTGCTACATACAGTCACCATGTACAAGGGAGAGTTAAGTACACAGCAGAAGAACCTTCATGAGTGGGCTGGCATGCACCATCCCATAGACACTGTACCTTGTGAGCACAATGAAAGATCCTAGAAGCCGCGGGTGCTCTGGTCTGGCTGGGGCCCAACCAACCTGATGACTCTCCATCCAGCCCAGAAAGAGTCCTCCCCCGATATCAGGGCGGGACGCCCGGGAGCATGCAGAGTGCGACCTCCGGTCCCACATCACGAGAAACACTGAGCTGTGCATGCCGTGGACACAGCGAATCGCAAAAAAACAAGCACACAGTTCGAGTCCAGGTAAGATAGGTGGCGGCCGGTGGGGGGGACAACCAGCTCATCTCCTCTCAGCAGTGGGCAGCTCGGTTGAAGCAGCAGCCATGATGGTGCCATTTCCACAGGCGCTCCACCGGGTAGCCCGGAGGGAAAGTAGCAGGTCACGAAAATTGTTCAGGAGGAGAAGGAAAGCATCGGAACACAGCAAGAATAACCCCGCTGGAGATGATGGAAAAAGGGGAGAGAACATCCCAGTACAAGAGCCAAAGGCAGTCCCCAGTCGGAGGAGCTCCCGGCCGGAGCTCCTCACCCAGCGGTAATCTTTCTTGGCTCCAGTGATGAAAAAGCGGCACTGCATCTTGCCAAGGTGAGCAGGAGTGGTACATTGAGGCAGATGCAGTAAGTCATCGCTTCCAGGTACAGCAAGAGGCTTCTGCTTTGATGTTCATGCAGGTACAGAGAAGGGACTTCAGTGGTGATTCTGGGTGACTTTTGCTCTTGGTTTTAAGTCAGAGGGTCAAGCAGACTCCTGAGATCTTGGTATTCACCCCAAAGGTTCCAGTGGATCCCTCCTTGCATTTCAGGGTCACAGGCATGTCCTCAACAATGTCGGTTTAACTGGCATCAGGTCCCACAGTCCTAGTGGCCCCTTCTTGGCATACAAGGGTCACAGGCATAGGGGACAGCCCCAAACTTCATGGAGGCTCTGGGGGGAGGTCGTTATTGACTTCTACAAGAGGACACATGAATCTATCTTGCATTGAACAGTCCTGACTGGACCAGGCACCTCACATTTCACTCACTAGGATCCACTCGACAAGATCCTCACTGGGCCTCACTTACCCCAGTCTGTCTCCTCCGGCTCAAAGTGGACACTGGTCTTGGCAGGCAGGCAAAAGTGTTCATGACTTCCTGGGTGGTGGCCCCTCACCCAGTTGGGTAACCAGCAGACCTTACAGCCTGATTCATGTACGGGCCGTTTTGCGTGGCCCTAATAGCGAATCATAGCGACTCGCTATTGAGGACACGCAAAACGGCATTCATGTAGGAATTGCTAAATCAATAGCGATTCCTACATGTTCTCTATTTGCGAGTAGCAATTTACTACTCGCAAAAAAAGGAATAACTCCCCATTCATTCCTATGGGCCAAAAGGCCCATAAGAATGAATGGGGAGTATCCCTCATTTGCGAGTAGCAATTTGCTACTCGCAAATCAGATAGCGATTTTAAGGGTGCCAGGGGTGTCCAAAGGACACCCTGTAGCACCCCTAAAATGCACAATTGAACAGGTGTTGCGCACACACATGTCCAAAGGACATGTGTGTGTGCAACATGCAACTTAGAAAAATGCTTTTAAAAGCATTTTTCTGAGTTTTTGCTATTTACCGAGAGGTCTGACCTCTCGGTAAATAGCGGCCCAAAAGTGCTAAATCGCAATTTTTTATTGTGTCATGAATAGCATTTGAGGAATCTCTATTAGAGATTCCTTAAATGCCATTCCTCGCAAATATGCGAATTCTTAAATAGCGATTTTTGCATTTGGGATGATGAATACCAAATGCAAAAATCGCACTCGCAAAGGGCCAGATTCTCAGAATCTGGCCCTTTTGCGAGCGCTTTTAGCTACATGAATCAGGCTGTTAGTCCCTAGCCCTGGTTGCAGCAGCTAAAAGATGTGGGGATCTTGTCTTCACTGATGAACAGCTTGTGAGAGTTATGCTCCCACTTTTATCACCCATTTCCAGACACAGGTCATTGAAATGTGTTTTACAGGTGTTGACTCCTTTGAAGTGCCCTCTTCCCTGTCCTGTCTTTTGTCAAAGGGAGAGTTTTGTTTGACAAACATCACACACCAAGGGAGTAACTGGCTGCCAGCCTCTACTAAAAAATGCCCCGCAAAGGTTCAAAAGCCTTAGAGTGCAATTGTATCACGATTCCTTGGTCCTACAGTGCAAACCTTATCAGACCACAATCTTGGTTTACATTGAGCCAATCCCCACGGACCAGTAACTACACCTGGAATCAAAAAGACCTTTGATGTGAACAGAGGACACTCTGTTCCCCTTCCTCCAGTGTATGTGTTTCCAACCTAGCCATCAGGAATGCCAGCAGTTCGGTCAGGGGGTTGCAGTCCCCACCTCAAACTAGCCTTTCCAGGTATGGGCTACTAAAATGAAACCAACAGGCTTCCATATTATGTACCATCCACAGGAACACATGCATCCCAGCATCGCGCACTGTCCATTGCTACATACAGTCACCATGTACAAGGGAGAGTTAAGTACACAGCAGAAGAACCTTCATGAGTGGGCTGGCATGCACCATCCCATAGACACAGGTAAAAAAGCCTGTTGACAGTACCAATCCTTCCTAAACTCAACACAGGTATGTTACCATCACTGTGCTCATGCACTTAATTCCTGGCTTCTACCACGATGAGGAGATCCATTGGTGTACCTCTCCCATTCTAAAAAACAAAACACATTACCACTACCATGAGAGGTCATGTGGCACACACATGATCGATGTTTGCCCATGAAGAACTAGCATTGTCAAGCCCAATAGGTCTCACCTACGCAAGAGCTATTGGTTTTGCCAATGTGTTTTTGATATGTTGTATACTAGCATGGCTAAATATTAGTGGCATAAAGAAGAGTGGCAGGCATGGAGTTGAGTGTCGTAAGGTGGAATGTTGTGGAGTAGTGTCTGTTGTTATGGTGTGGCATAGAATGGTGTAGAGTGGGGTAGGGTGGCATGGGGTGACAAAAGGTGGCATAGAGTGGTGAGGAGTAGAGTTGGAATGGTGTGAATTGAAGTGGAGTGTCATGGAGTGATGTAGAGTGGAGGGGCATGGAGTGTCATGGAGTGTCGTGGAGGGAGTAGAGTGTCCTAGAGTTAAAGGGCATAGAGTGGAGAAGACTATCATAGTAGATTGTCAGAGTGAAGTAGAGTGTCATAGAGTGGAGTGGAGTAGCATAGAGTGTCATGGAGTAGCTTAGATCAGAATTGAGTGGCATAGAGGATGTTGTGCAGAGCAAAGTAGAATGTTGTGGAGTAGAGTGGCATAAAACAGAGTAGATTGTCAAAGAGTAAAGTGGCATAGAATGGAGTAGAGTGGAACTGCACACTGTGGAGTAGAGTGTTGTAGAATGGAGTGGCATACAGTAGATTAGAGTGTTGTAGAGTGGAGTGGCATAGAGTGGAGTATAGTGCTATAGCATTAAGTGGCATGGAGTTAAGTGGCTTAGAGTGGAATACTGGAGTGGAGTAGAGTGCCGTGGCATAGAGTGCAGTGGGGAAAATTTATTCTTGCAAAGTAGAATGTGCATAAAGTGCAGTGATTTAGAGTAGAGATGTGTAGAGAGCAGTAGAGTACAAAGGTGCAAACAAGATTAGAGTGGCATAGAGTTCAGTGATGTAGAGCACAATGCTTTTTAATGGGGAAGCATGCAGTGACGTATAGCGCAGTGGCATAGAGTAGAGTGTTTCAGAATAGAATATAGTGGCGTAGAGTGCTGTGGTGCAGAGTAGTTGTTGGGGAGAGCAGTGTTGTAGGATACAGTGGAGCAGAGTAGACTAGAGGGGCATAGAGTTCGGTGACATAGAGTACAATGGTGTATAGTAGAGTGGTATAAAGCAGAGTGTTGAGAGTAAGGTGTAGGCGCATACAGTGCAGTGGTACAGAGTAGATTGGCATAGAGTGCAGTGATGTAGAGTTCAATGGTTAAAAGTAGAATGGCCTAAAGTGCAGTGACGCAGAGTAGAGTGATGCAGAGTAAAGTGGAGTAGAGTGGCAAGTATAGATTGCAGTGACTTAGAGGACAGTGGCGTAGAGTGCAGTGGCACAGTGTGGAGTAGAGTGGCTTAGAGTGCAGTGGCACAGAGTGCACTGGCCTAGAGTGGAGCGGTACAAAGCAGAGTGGATTGGCATAGAGTGCAGTGGCATAGAGTGCAGTGTTGCAGAGTAGAGTGACATAGAGTGGAGTGTCGTAGAGTGGAATGGTACAGAATAGAATGGAGTGGCCTAGAGTCAAGTGGTGTAGAGTCCAGTGGCAAAGACTGCCGTGGTCCATAGTAGAATGGTGGAAAGTGCATTAGCATAGAGTAGAGTGGTGCAGAGTAGAGTAGAGATACGTAGAGTGAAGTGGCATAGAGTGCAGTGTCATAGAGTGCAGTGATGCACAGTAGATTAGAGTGCAATACAGTGCAGTGACATAGAGTGTAGTCGCATAGAGTGCACTGGTGTAGAGTGCAGTAGAGTAGCATAAAGTAAAGTGAAGCAGAGTAGAGTGCAGTGGCATAAAATTTAGTGGCACAGAGTAGAGTGGTGTGGAGTTTAGCAATGGAGGGTGCAGTGTGCTAAGTACAGTGTTGTAGAGTGCAGTGATGTAGAGTCGAGTGGTGCAGAGTGGATTGGCATAGAATGAAGTGGCATAGAGTAGAATGGTGCAGAGTATAATGGCATAGAGAGCAGTCTTGTAGTGTACAGTGGTGGAGATTAGAATAGAATGGCTCAGTGTTCAGTGACATTGAGTGCAAAGGTGTGTAGTAGAGTGACGGAGAGTGCTGTTGCATAGAAGAGAGTAGAGTATAGCAGCGTACAGAGCTGTGATGCTGAGAAGATTGCAATAGAGTGCAGTGGTGTAGAGTGCATTGATTATGAGTAAAGTGGTGTACAGTGCATTGGCGTATAGTGCAGTGGTTAGAGCAGAGTGCAGTGGCATAGAGTGGAGTGGTGCAGAGAGGAGTGGAGCAGCATAGGTTGCAGCACCATAGAGTGCAGCTGTGAACCGTAGAGATGAGTGATACAAAGTGGAGTGGCGTAGAGTGGAGTGGCGCAGAGTGGAGTGGAGCAGAGTGCAGTGGCATCGAGTAGATTGTTTTAGAGTAGAGTGAAGTGAAGCGGCCTAGAGGGGAGTGATGCTCTGTAGAGTGGAGTGGTGCAGGGTAGAGTCCAGTACTATAGAATGTAGTGGCATAGAGTTGAGTGGCCTGGAGTGCAGTGGTGCAGAGTAGATTAGAGTTGCATAGAGTGGATTGGCATAACGTGGAGTGGAGTGGCATAGAGTGGAGTGGTCCAGAGCAGAGTGGAGTGGTACATAGTAGAGGACAGTGACATAGAGTGTAGTTTTGCAGAATTGAATTGCATAGTGTGGAGTGGTGTTGAGTAGAGTGGTGCAGAGTAGTGTAGAGTGGTCTAGACTGGAGTGGTGAAAGTACAGTGGAAAAGAGCACAATGGTGCATAGTAGAGTGAGGTAGTGTGCATTGGCATAGAGTTGAGTGGAGAAGAGTAGAATAGAAAGTTGTATAGTGGAGTGGCATAGAGCACAGTGTCAGAGAGTGCAGATGTGCACAGCTGATTAAAGTGGCAAAGAGTGTAGTGGCATACAGTGTAGTGGCATAGAGTGGTGTGATGTAGAATGTAGTGGTGTAGAGTGCATTAATGCAGTGTGCAATAGAATTGCATAGGGTAGAGTGATACAGAGCAGAATCCAGTGGCATGGAGGGCAGTGGCACAAAGTAGAGTGGCACAGAGAAGAGTGGCATAAAGTTCAGCAGCGGAGGGTGCAGAGATGCTGAGTACCGTATTGTAGAGTGCAGCAGTGCAAAGTAGAGTGGGGTAGAGTGCAGTGGCATAGAGTAGAATGGTACAGAGGAAAGTGGAATAGAGATCAGTGGCATAGAGTACAGTAGAGTCACGCAGAGTACAGTGGTGTGGAGTAGAGTGGCACAGAGTACAGTGGCATAGAGTTCAGCAGCGGAGGGTGCAGAGATGCTGAATACAGTATTGTAGAGTGCAGTGGTGTAGAGTAGAGTGGTGCAGAGTAAAGGGGAATAGAGATCAGTGGCATAGAGTACTGTGATGTAGAGTAGAATAGAGTGGCATAGAGTTCAGTGACATAGAGTGCAATGGTGTACAGGAGAATCGCATAAACTGCAGTGGCAAAGAGCAGAGTGCTGGAGAGTAGAGTATAGTGGCGTACAGTGCAGTGTTGCCGAGTAGATTGGCAGAGAGTGAAGCAGAATATAGTCTATTGGTTTTCAGTAAAGTGGTGTAAAGTGTATTGCTGTCGAAGGCAGTTGTTAGACTAGAGAGGTTCAGAATAAAGTAGTTTGGCACAGAGTGGAGTGGTGCAGTGTAGATTGCAGTGGTATAGAGTGCAGCAGCGCAGAGTGGAGTTGAGTGGCATAGAGTGGAGTGGTGCAGAGTGAAGTGGTGCAGAGTGGAGTAGTGAAGAATGAATTGGCATAGAATAGATTATTTCAGAGTAGAGTGAAGTGGCGTAGGGTGGAGGAGTGCATTGTAGAGTGGAGTAGTGCAAGGTAGAGTACAGTGGCATAGAGTGAAGTGGCCTAAAGTTGATTGACATAGAGTGCAGTGATGAAGAGTAGATTAGAGTGGAGTAGAGTGGTTTGGAATTGAGTGCACTGGTGGAGAGGGGAGTGATTTAGAGTAGAATGCATTGGTGTAGAGTTCAGTGACATAGGGTGCAGTGTTGCAGAGTAGAGTGGTGTGGAGTGGTGTATAGTTGGGTGGTGCAGAGTGTAGTGAACCTAGACTGGAGTGGTATAGAGTGCAAAGGCGAAGAGTTTAGTGATACATAGTAGAGTAGAGTGGGGTAGAGTGCATTGGCATACAGTAGAGTGGTGCATAGGGAAGTAGAGAGGCATAGAGTGAAGTGGCACAGAGTGGAGTGGTGCAGAGAAGACTGCAGTGATGAGTGTGGATTGGCATAGAGTGGAGTGGCATAGTGAGGATTGGTGCAGAGTAGAGTGCAGTAGCGTGGAGTGGTGAACGGTAGAGTGTAGTGGGGTAAAGAGGAGTAGGCATGGTGTGGTAGTCCACTTCCATTACAGACAACACTTGTGCAATTGAAATGACAATTACATTTGTACAGAACTACAGTTTTCCTGATATAAATGGGTGGAATGCATTCCAAGTGAAGCTTTCAAAAGGGCCTCAAGATGTCTTTAGCAAACCAGATGGCTTCTGCCTAAAGATCAGTACCAAGGGGTCCAGATATCCATGCAGCAGGGGAACACAGTACAAGGGTGCATTCCATCGCCATGCATTGACATTTCTGTCACAACAAAAGTATTAAAAATACATATTTAATTGAATTGTAATATGTAATATGTTTTGATCTAAAATTAATGTTTCCCTAACGTTGGTTTTTGGGAGCGGAGCATCATCAGATCTCTGGCGTCGTTTTCAGCCAGCTGTGCCGACTTATAATGGTTATTGTTGTTTACTGTGGTGGCACTGGTAGTAGGGGTGCACACGTGGCTGCAGCACCCCAGATGTCCTAGAGCGAGTGCCTCAAGAGAATGAAGCCTATGGTGTGTGTTCCAAAATTGTCAGCATTACAAGTTACTTTTTTTTTAATACAGGGTCCGATTTATGAAACGTTTATATCTGTAAATTAAAAAAAAAATACATGTAAAATATAGAATTTGTGTTTTCAAGTTTCTGATTCACAAAAAAAGGATTTCAAGATGTTTGCGTGAAGTTGTTGATTTACACATGTGGCATTTCTGCAAGATGTACGGAAATGCAGCGGTATCAAATAGGTATTCCCAAGAGAGTGCCAGAGTTCTTGCAAATTATGTGAACATGTTTAGTTTATTGTAGTTTATTAGTAAACTGCAGATATATGCCAGATATATGCCAGAAAGCCCAATTCAGGGCGTCAAACATGTCAAAGGTGAATGCAATGGACAAGTCAAAACAAGACAAAGCAAAAACATTGTCAACGATCACAGACGTGTCAATGGCTTCCCCACTTCTCTGCACTTGTAAATACATATTAATGATCCAAGAGTAGGTGACAGAATTAGAGTAGGGCTATAAATTAAAATAACACATTTTCCCAGGGAATTAGGTTAAAGAAAGATTTTACTATTGAAAGCACAGGTATATGACAGTGAACCAAACATCCAAGTTTCATGGAAATGTGGGAAAATTAAAACCATTGTGCATAGATTAATCTTACACATTTTCAGATAATGTGCAAGCCTCAATTGTTTTTGCTATCAAGGATGGGCTGTTGAAGTAAATGCTGCAAAGTATGCGATAGAATTATATTGACTCTTAATAGACAACTGTGATGAGGAAATTAATGCATCAGACAGTATTCTGAGACAGAAAAATATGGGCATGATCCTAGTTATGTTCTAGCTTGACAGCACAGCTGTCACTAGACAATTATGTGAGAACACCAAGAGTGGGCCTTTGGCTCTACCCACATGTTGAGAGCCAAGGCGTACATGTTTGGATTGGACAGAATTTGCTTGCTTACACAAAAAAGTGTTTGTTCTCTCCTCAGCTGTAATCATTTTTTATTTATTTTGCTAGCTGCCTAGGGTTGAACTTTTAAGGGCACAAACACGCTATTATATTGTCTTAGATAAATAGATAATGTATGTGTTTTTCCCTCTGGCAGCAGAACAGACGGGAGGAGGTCAGTCATTGCCCTGCATTGCTTTCTAGGTCTGACTAGACAGTGACGCTTTCACCTGACCATTTAACCTGCACCAATATTATTTTACCGTTCTTTGCTTCTATACAAAAACATATCCATGCCCACGCTATCTACTTGTAATAATTCACATTACCATACAACATTCTTTTAAAACCAAACAAATTTGCTGTGACAATCTTTGTTTAATAATCGGAGCGGCATTGCTCCTTGGAATAGTATTGTTATAGACGTTTGACATTGTCTGCTTGGAACTCAGTGTGTATTATGTCATTACTGCTTCCTAGTGAGAAATTAAATGGGGAGAGGAGTTGGCCTAACGGCTAGGGCGGTCGACCTCGAATCCGGAGAACTGGGTACGAGTCTCGGCAATGACGCTGAGCATCCTGTGATTCTGGGCAAATCACTTAATATCCCTGTGCCTGAGAAAAATGAATGTGCTCTCATGTAATGCAACTGGTGCTATGCAAAGCACTCTGATTCCCAATTCGGGTCAAGTTCGCGCTATATAAAACTCTGTAAAAAAAAAAATGTTTTTTTTAACAACACTACACTTTCCCCTATCATCATTGTTTATTGTGACAGTATATTTGTGATGAGCATTACTTTAGTTAGGACACACTGTCTCTGTTAGACAGTTGGCGTTTGCACAAATATAATTCTGTGGTGCAGAATGCAAACTGGACATAACAATTGAAATAGACAAATAAACTCAAATCTAGAGTAGGGCTACAATATCGTACCAATGCTGTTTCTATTCAATAGCTGGCTTATGCACAAATACATTTGTGTGGTGCATTATTATGCAAACTGGACATAACAATTGAAATGGGCATATAAACCCAATTCTGGTGTAGGGTACTATATTTTGGCATTGCTGAAAATTGGAATTGAATTCTGAAGGTCCCTTCCAGATCATCCTGAGTTGTGAAGTACAATTAAAGTCGGGTCTGTGCGTACACCGAGGTTGCCCTCCAATGGCTATTTGCTGAGATTATTAGCATCCAAACACAAATTCAGTGGAAAATGTGATCATTCTAAAGTAGTCAAACCCAATCAAAACGCATTTGAGCAAATACGTTTAGACATATATATATATATATTTTTAATTCAAAATGCACTACTATAGCTCATTTTTATAAAAACAAATGTTGGTACCCCTCACACGGTCCGGCACAAGATGTTTCACTTACACACTATTGCATTCTTTAAGATTGTCTTTTGTTTAATACTGGAGCCGGTAAACTCGCCAGGACCCTCACTCTAAAAATTGTTCCAGAACCACTATTTTACAGTGTTGCTTTTAAAATTGGTGGGGTTAGTAAAGTAGTGTTCCGGCTTCCTCTGATACGATCAGGGTGGAAGAGGCTTTAGATTTGAGCACAATTTAGTCCAAGTGTCACAGTTACTGAGAGGCTAAGATTGCAAATCCTTGTATATTTAGGTATACAGCCAATGCATTTGTGGATGGATTTCAATTCCATTTTGGGAGCAATACAATATATGTCAACCACATGCTTATTCCAAAGATTCAAAATGAAGACTTCAGCAGGCGTTTGTCACAGTAGTGACTGGGATTAACCACCCCACCGTGTCTTCTTGATTCCTTTTTTGTGCGAGTTGTGCCAGGTGGCAGTGGTATTTTTAGTTTCTAGTCCCTGCGGACTTCACAAAGCCACATGACTGATACTGTCTGACTGGAATTTATTCGCAGAAGGCTCATGCTGCAGCGATGTAACCGCAATGATTAAGTGTTATCGACGTACAAGCTTGCATTGTGCAGCCGCCACTGAAACATTACCTGCCACTGTTATGCGGATCACTTATAGAGGAATAAACACAGCCTCCGAGGCACGGTGTCAGATATGACCTTCTGTCTACTTTGTATTATTGTTACTTTATTTTTATATTGGATTTCTCCTCAGGGTTGCACACTGGTAAGTCAATCTCAGCTTAGGCAAACTACGTGGAGAGTACCAAGCAAGCATTGGAATTCTTTACTATTCATAAGCATTGCACTGATACCCCATGGCCAGACTTCCACACCTAATACACTGAGTAAATGCATGCAAAAGAAAAGTGCAAAGGCAAATGACTGACCGCATACTAGTTTTGTTTGGAAATAATTATGTTGCAGGTTCGTTTTGTAAATTAAAGCGTAAATTTACGAGCAACCGAAGGGCAAACAAACAATATGAACTAAGCTGATTGCCCACCCGATTGGGCAATGAACACTTGGGGGCAGATATACAAGCCCCTTGCGCCTCTTTTACGTCGCCGTTGCGACACTTTTGTGACGCAGCGGCGGCGCAAAAGATGCGCCATGGTGCGGGGTATTTACAACGTGACGCGTCTGGCAGATGCGTCACGTTGTAAAGCCCTGCGCCAGGAGGAGGCGTTCCTGCGCGGGGGGGGGGCGTTCCAGTGCAGGAACGCCTCCTAAAAGTGGCTAAGTGAAATCTACAAGATTTCACTCAGTCACTTTGGGGCCCATGCTGCGTCAAAACCCTGCGCCTGCTTGAAGTAGGCGTAAGGATTGATGCAGCATTAACAAGATAGGGCGCTCCCAAGCCTTCCTGGAGCTGCGTCACGCTTGCGACGCAACTCCAGCAATGCGCCACCTTTACGGCACAGATGCGTAACGCATCTGTCCGTTTTTGCCCATGGTGCAGGCGCATCCGGGGTGGCGGAGGCATGGGGCACAATAAGTGGCGCATCCCTGCTGATATGCAGGGATGCGCCACATATTGTAAATCTGCCCCCAGGAATATACAATAGCTTGTGCTAGGTAAGTGGGGTTCACCCGACATCTGGATCCCATAGTCCAGGAAAAATTAGCGTTACCAGACAAGCCTCCACTTGCTTAAGCGTCAGGTGACCATGGGACTAATGAGGTGCCTTCGCTTTCATTTCAGGGTCGTACCATAAGGACTCCAGGGGAATTGGCATAAAGTTACTTTTGGGCTCTTTCTTTTGGTTTCCTTCTGCAGCAAATTGGTTTGGATCACCATGCAACTCCGCTTGAAGTGCAGAACAATAGAAACATAAAACATCACAACATGTGCATTACATCCCTATTCACAAACATGTGAAATGAATGAAATGAAATGAAATGAAATCTGATTTGTATCGCACTACTAAGCCCAATAGGCGTCAAGGCGCCTAACCAAAAAGAAGCTAGCTGGAGCAAATATACTCTCTTACTGGTAGGCCTTGATAAAGCACCAAGTTTTGAGCGCCTTTTTAAAAAGGGACAGAGACGGTTGGGCCTTAATCTCCAGAGGGAGGGCATTCCACAACCGAGGGGCAGTGATGGAAAAAGCTCTGCTGCCCCATCTGACCTTTCTTGCTCGGGGAACTATAAGCAGATTCATCTCCGAAGATCTAAGGGTCCTGCTAGGAGCATAGCGAATTAAAAGAGAGCCCAAAGGGTCCAGAGGGCCAGCTAAAAGAGCTCTGTAGGCCAGACAGAGGATCTTAAATGAGATCCTCTGTTGAATGGGAAGCCAGTGCAGGCTCTTCCTGGCCATTGTAGCAGAGGATGCATTAGGTAGAGCCAAAACAAATCTCGCAGCTGCGTTCTGCACGACCTGAAGGCGCTGGATGAGGCCCTTGTTGGAATCTGCATAAAGAGCATTACAGTAGTCCAACCTGGAGCCCACTAATGCAACAACCGTCTGCTTACGTGCTTGGGGAGAGAGATAGTGCAGAATTCTTTTAAGGATCTTAATGATCCCCCAGCAAGTGGCCACCGTTCTGTTGACCTGAAGAGTCATGGACAGCGATGTGTCAAATATAACGCCGAGATTTATGGCCGATTGGGAAGGAGAGGGGCAGGTTCCCAAAGATGTAGGCCACCACTCCTTAGACCAAATGTCCTGGTCTTTGCCAAAGATCAGGATCTCTCTTTTATCGCCGTTCAACTTTAGGGAGTTTTGGACCATCCACTCCGCGACTGTCTGCATTGTGGTATATAAATAAATAATACCGGATCTAGGTTTGACTGGACATAGTAATAACAGATAGCTCAATAAATAAGAGTCAAGATTCGAGGTAGTAGGAGTTTGCAGGTTTAATACAGCATAAGGACAGGAACAGGACAACCTGCAAAATCTGGGATGGCTAGCTAGCACTACAGGGGGGACAGGGAATGAGCGCGCTAACTTTATTAACAGTACACAAGCATATATACTAAAACAGTTGCATTATAATACATACAATAGGCGGAGCCGTGGGTGTGGTCAATAGCAGTCGCGAAAGATAAGGGTGAAAGTGGGTGTAACAGGAGGCGTATACATAGGCATGTGATGTAAACGTAACAGAATATGTCATAAATGGGGCGGAAACATGGAGGGGGCTACCTGAGGAGCCGGGACCTCTAACCTAATGGTGCGCGCAAACTGACAATGACGTGTTACTAGGAGAAGCTGGGGGCTATGACTTCTGTGCTAGGAGCAGAGACTGAAGTCTGGAGAGTCAGGTCGACATGTGCCTAACCACTATCTAGTATCTGATGTTTAGAGAACATGTTGATATAAACTAAAAGGTATCGGGGTAAAGGCTAACAGACTCTAAGACTGGTGCATGCATTATTCTACATGTAGTGCGTGATGAAGAATATTAAATGACCATAAATGCAGTATTTCTCTTAAATGGAGACGTAAAGGCTAGACAATGACGGAAACTATTGATGCGATTCAGTAGCTTAGGAATGCAGAGAAGGAGGGCTGGACTGATAACTAGAATCATAACATACTCTTGGCAGACTCGTGGGCAGAGCCAGGCCGAGCCGGGCACTGCGAGGCAGGAAGTAAGTGAAGGGTCGAGGATACAGGTGGGGGCTGTATCGCTCCTCAGCGAGGGCTCAGGAGACATGAGCTGAATCTGGTGTCCGGGCCCTTTTGAGGCCTAGAAACGGGGACTTTTCAATGAAATAACGTGCACACTGAGAAACGTGGCAACGTAACTTTACATAGGCCTAATACTCGTAGCTTTCACGAGAACTGGAAACTGGCATACTAGAGATGGACACAACTGTAATTGCGTCTTTAATCAAACATGGGGAATACATATGCATATTAATCATGCACACATAACATAAGATGGGGGACACGTAGGGACACAGAACATGGCAAATTTTACTTTTCCACATTCCCTCCTTGTCACTACGTTTCCATCAGGAAACATCAATATTCATGATACCATCTATCATTTCATATAGTATCATTTGCTCGTCTCGAATTTTCTTGGAACTGGATTTAGAGCGGGACTTGGGACTAGGAATACAAGAGGTAGCACAAATGCCGCAAATCGCAGGGCCACATTGTATACAGAGGCAGCAACTGAATATGATCGCTACTGCAATACCTAGAAAGGACAACACTTTCCATCCCCAGGCGGAAATTATATTCCAGAACCAACCGGACCATGTCCAGGTGCCTGGATCTTGGTGTAACAGATGGGCAATTTTATGGAGTCTGGTTATAGCTGAATAAACAGACGGCGCGTTATTTGGAATGAAAATGCAGCAACTAGATCCGATGACTCTACATGCCCCGCCCCTATCGGCCAGTATGACGTCAAGGACGAGACGATTCTGGAGCACGACAATTCTCATAAAGGATTGCTCTTCGGTTAAATTACCTAGAGCAGAAGTAGTCTCAATCACTACTGCTTCGAGTGTTCTGGTTAATCTACGTATCAGTTTACTATTCACGACAGTACCTAAGTAGGGGAAGACACCTTTATTGATATCTATGTATTGTTCTAGAGCAGTTTCAGTATAATCGACAATCGGGAGGTCTCTCTTGTGTCTAGTATGTACTAGGCGGGAATTCCTATGATAGTCAGGTGGGGCTAGAAAAACTGGTGGCAGAAGGAATGCAATGTAACAGGTTCCCTCCCAATCGAGGGACAGACGAACATATGCGGTCTGACCACAAACAAAATAAGAATGACGTGAAGCTTTGAAAATAGATTTCCTACTGTCACTATACTTGACAATAGTAGTACAATCACTATGTCCTACATGTACGGAACCATTCTTTCGGACACATAATTCACCTTTAACGGGTAGTACTGACATAGCAGGTAAGTCTGGAGTAGTATCAGACTGAACATTCAGGACCATGAAATTCGAAGAATAATTACCTAAATTATAAACTTCATTTTCTAGATCTAACCCGGTTCTGTGGGGAAGACCTTGCTTGTCTGGAAAACATGTACTGTTAAGAAAGGACATATCTGTTGAGGATGACGTTAACGTGGACCATGCTCCACATGAACCATTATGTGAAAATGGATAAGGAAAGAGTGGCAGAACTCCCTTCGGTGTCTGGAAAGGGGGAAATCGGCCACACACCCAACAATTAGTGGCATTGCTGGTCTGGTGTGAATAATGTAACATGCGGATAAAGGAATTATTACGCATAGCAAGACGATAAGAAAGTTCATGAGGAGGCAGATCACTAAACGTGTGCTCTACCATAACATTAGAAGACTTATTTACACGAGAAATAGGAAAACACAAATAAAAAGCATAACTTGTGCAGGTAGTCATAAGGCTGAAAAACAATATGAAACTTAGAAAAACGATACATCGGATTGAGTTTTGACTAACTCTCTCACTATGGGGGTCTATTTTATACATGTCAGAAACCGGTCTAACCGTTTCACCTAGGGGAGGACTTAGACAATCAAACTGGCTGACTTATCTTACTAGACCTTAATTTTAACTTATACTCCTGTTGCGGAGTTTTCTCTAACAGGGAGGGATTTATATCATTGTCTTTTGCGGGACAGTCCTTAAGAATAGTACTTTGGCAGTCTTTCAAATCCTGGGAAATGTTCTTGGAAACAGTCTTTAGTCCATAAAACTTTTTCACGTGAGACAGATGCACCCAGCCCTTCCTGCCTTCCAGCTTGACGGCAGTACGGGTGGCCAGGAGTACTTGTTTTGGCTCCTTCCAGCGAGGCTCCAGCGGACTTGAACGATCAAAGTTCCTTACAAGAACCAAACTTCCGGGAACGATTTCATGCGGTGCCACCTCGGTATTGTCTGGAAATGCGGCGGCAACCTGTGAACGACAAGAGTGTAGGGCAGACATCAAGGAAGCTAGGTAATCTGTCAGCATATTACTTGAAACATCTGTAATACTTCGGGGTCTAGGTGTACCCCACATGTTAGGGGGGCGGCCGAATACGACCTCGTACGGGGACAGACCTGATCTGGAATGTGCGACCATGCGCATATAAAACAGGGCGACTGGCAGAGCTACTAGCCAGTCTACACCTTTTTCTTGACAGACTTTGGCAATACGGATTTTCAGGGTCTGATTATGTCTCTCTACGAGACCGGCTGCTTCAGGATGGCGTACACAATGGAACTTCCACTGGTACCCTAACAACAGGGAAACGTGTTTCATCAATTCAGATGAAAATGGCTGGCCGTTATCAGAATATACGACCCTAGGGAGTCCATAACGGGGGAAGAATTCACGAACCAGCTGTTTGGCAGTGGTCGCGGCTGTGTAATCTGAGACTGGATATGCCTCTGTCCACCTGGACAAAGCGCATACAACTACAAGAACATACTTGAAACCTCGACATCGCTCCATCTGAATATAATCCATCTGGAGGACCTCAAAAGGGTGGTCAGGGGGCTGGAATCCACCTTGTTCCACCGGGACACTTTTACCTGGATTAAACTGGCAACATATCATACAGGTACGGACTTTCTGCTTGGCTGCAGCTCGTAAATGCTTGTTAAACCAAATGTTCTGGATGCTGTCTAACATAGCTTTTTCTCCTAAATGTGCTGGACTATGTGCGGTATTGATAATGACTTGAACCATAGAGTCGGGGAGAAACCATGTGGCTCTACCCTTCGTTACCCATCCCTGATCTGTCTGGACCCCTCCTTGTTCGGACCATTTCTTGATTTCATCGGGAGTAGCATGTAACTGGATATCTATGACATCTTGAGTGGGGTCCTTAACTGTCATACAGGTAGTCGGATCTGGAGTATGTGTCTGTGTCTTGTTAACTGAAATGTCTGGAGTCTGTGCTGTAAGCTTGGCTGTGCGATCTGCTAGATCATTACCCTGGGAAATAGTGTCAGTAACTTTCGTATGTGCTTTGCATTTCATGATAGCAATAGATGTCGGTAAATGTATGGCATCTAACAGAGCTTGAATAAGGAGACCATGCTGAATCTTGGTTCCATGAGAAGTCATGAAATCTCTCTCCTGCCAGAGCACTCCGAAGTCGTGTACAACTCCAAATGCGTAGCGTGAATCTGTGTAAACATTAACTTTCAGGTTCTTGGCGTGTATGCAGGCTTGTGTCAGAGCAACTAGCTCTGCTGCTTGAGCAGACAGGGTGTCAATACGGTGTGTTTCTATAACTTCAGTGTCAGTAGTCACTGCATACGCGGCTACTAGTTCTCCTGTACTTGTTCTCATACATGAACCATCCACATAAAGTGTCAGGTCAGGATCTGGTAATGGAATATCTGTCAGATCTTGTCTTGGCTTAGTCATAATGTTAACTACTTCCACACAGTCGTGTGTGGCAGGATTTGGATTAACTGACGGTAACAGTGTAGCAGGATTTAGAACGTTGCAGCGTCTGATTTCTATGTGTGGCTGGAACAGTGTCAATTCATAACCTGTTAAACGTGCAATTGTCAAGTGCTGAGTCTGTGTTCGGTTTAAAAGAACTTCCACGGAGTGTGGAACTTGTACTGTCAGAGAGTGTCCTAATACTATGGAATCACTTTGTCTGATAGCTAGTGCTGTGGCTGCAACTGACTTGAGGCACGCAGGCAGAGCCTGGGCTACAGGATCTAATGTGCTCGAAAAATAAGCACAGGGCTTGTATTGTCCTGCTTGATCTTGTGTGAGAACAGATAATGCTGTACCATCACGTTCAGTGACGAAAAGTGTAAAAGGCTTACTGTAGTTCGGTGTAGCTAGAACTGGAGCTTGGCATAGAGCTTTCTTCAACTCATTGAAACTAAGTGTATGTTCAAATGTCCAAGGGAGGACAGTCGGTACGGCTGCCTCCTGTGTCGTTAACTGTATCAGTGGCTTAGCTAGAAATGCATACTGAGGAATCCATTGTCTGCAATAAGAAGTGAGGCCAATAAAAGCACGTACCTCCTTCTGGGTCTTGGGCTGAGGAAGACTCGCTATTAACTGGATGCGGTCTGGTGTCAACTGCCTACCCCACTTGGACAGTAAGTGGCCTAAGTAGATCACTTGCTGGACACAGAATTGAAGCTTCGAAGGGGACACCTTGTGCCCCATCTCGGCAAGGAAACACAAGACTGTAAGTGATGCTCGCTCGCAAGCACGTTCAGAACGGGCTGTGATCAGTAGGTCATCGACATACTGGAGCAGGGCAGTGTCTGTTGGCATGTGAATGTTGTCTAGTTGTCTCTTAAGTGCTTGACTATAAATACTAGGACTTTCTGTGAAACCTTGAGGAGCTCGTGTGAATTTATAGCTCCTTCCATTTAAACAAAAACCGAAAAGAAACTGTCTATCTGGATGAATGGGGACACTGAAAAACGCGTTCTTGAGGTCTATGACTGTGAAAAATGTTGCTTCGGAATCAATGGCTGTCAATAGGGAAGAAATATCTGGAACAACTGGATACTGGGGAATAATACATTTATTGAGTTCTCGAAGGTCAATCACTAATCGATATACTGGGGGTGCATTTGGATCAGTACGTTTCGTGACTGGAATGATCGGAGAATTACATACATTGGAGTCAGTTTCTACAACTACTCCTTGAGCCATGAGCTCGTCAATAATTTTGGATAAGGCTGCTACAGCCTCAGGTGGTAATCTGTACTGTCTGATTCGTGGTAACACTACACCTGGTTTGAGAGTCACACGATGGGGTGTGATTTGCATGAAGCCAACATCAGTTGGACCTTGCGCCCATAGATGCTGCGGAACATTAGACAATCTTGGATCAAAATCTCGTAATACATAGTGACCCTTGAAGTCACGTAAAAACAGACGTATTCCCTCTGGGGAACAACATATGACTGCACCTAATTCTTTCAGTGTCTTAATGCCTAACAGATTTTCTGGACATGACTTCGTAAGTAATAGATCAGTAGTACGGGACAATGGACCTACGTCTAGAGTAACTGGCTTAGATATCTCATTTACAATAGGCTTTCCTGAAAATCCAAGGGAAACATTTCTAGAGCCTGAGAGCGGAGCCCCTGGAACCTCGGCGTGACTAATGGTAGTCCTACTTGCCCCTGTATCAATCAGAAACTTTCTGTCTTTCCCTAGTACCTGACTATGAACATAGGGACCTTCTTGATCTACAGGAATCTCGATGAGAGGCAAGCCTACCTCCCTCTCTAGGCTGTTTCATGAGTACTGTTGATACTCTGGATACTCTGTCTGAGCATACTGGTACATCTGCTGTGTAACATGCTGTGTTGCAGCAATAGGCTGCGGTGCTGGAACTGTCTGTTGTGCATTCTGTGGCTGAGAAGTCTGTGAAACTTGTTCTTGTCTAGGCGGACGTGGTCTTTCTTTAGTTTTACCGGTAGCTATATTATGTTTCAGAACTGCACACTCGTTTATGAAATGACCTGGCTGTTTACAATAATTACATGTCCCTTTAACGGGAGCTGCAGGATGACTGGCTTGATTCGGACCCCTCTTCTGACTGTCTTGTGGGACAGATTGTGCAACTAGTACTTTCATTTTCATGTCTTTCATACGTTTTCTCTCGTGTTCTTGCTCTTCTCTGATTCTATTCTGGTGATACTGGAGCATCTGTAACATCTGGGACGGGGTACTAGCTTGCCATGTACTTTCGACTTTCAAAACTCGATTTTTAACTTGTGGACTTGAATTCTCGACTAATTTAGTAACAAAAAGATGAGGGTATGACTCGCTACTCGTCTTCAAGCCACTGTTTATAATAAAGCATTTCTCAAATCTAGAATAAAAATCACTAGTGTCTTCGTCTTGTTTCTGTTTACAGGCTGAGATTGCATCCCAGTCTTCCTTTTTCGTGGCTAATAATCTGGGCAAAACTTGTATTAACAGTTCTGGTAATTCTTTACATTTGTCTCCAAGACCGGTACCTGGTACTCGTATCTTATCTTCAGCTTCTAGAACTGCCCAATCGATCTTTTTCTCTCCCACCTCCCAATCTTTTTCCTTGAGTTTTTCATATACCCCTGCGGGCAACAGGACCTTTAACATTTTAATAATATCTGGATACGTGTATTCTCCCATACGGAGCATGTCCTTTAATTCTCGGTGGAACCCTGCTGGATCTTTGTCATGACAAGGAATTAATTTCTTCATCTCTAAGAGTTCCATCTTTGTAATCGGGGTGTAAACAAATACTCGTTGCATTTCACCATCTGCTGTCCTGACCGGGTGTACTTCTCGTAACGGATTCTGTCTATCTATGTAAAATGGTTCACTTTCTGGAGGTGAGACATGAACAAAATGCGGGTTCAAAAACATACTATATTTATGACGCTGTACTAGAATGACACTAATTAAATCGGTACCTAAACCTTTCCATCTATACTGGAGTAACTTGTTCAGGACATCATGTAACGGACCTGGATCAGAATGTTGACCCTCATACAATGTGATGAGGTGCTGAATCATATACATACCCACCAGTCGCTGTTCGGCTGGGGTCAGTTTCAGAAACATTTGTGCCACTATTTCGTCTGGAAAAGTGGTAGAATCAGTAGTCCATCGGACTGCTGATCGGGCTAGTTCTTGTTCATGCATAGTACTTAACTCACTATAACCAATTCGTGATTTCAAAATGTGATCGGTAGCTTGAAATACTTGTTCTAGAGAACCTTGTTCTGGTGCTGGGAGATGAACAGTTTTCTTGTGTTCTAGGCGTAAATGGCGGTCTGGAATTCTAGATTTACCTACATACGCTATTCTGGCGGTATTCTCGTCGTCTACCTCTTCAGTAGACGAGTCATTTTCTTTCTCGCTTACTTGTACTTCTTTGCGTTGTTCGTGTAACCTTATTATTTCTTTACGTATTTTCTTGTACATACTCTCTATACTATTGAGTGTCTTGTGCTTACCCTCGGCTATATTATCACTCCACCTTGTCAGGGTTCTCATTTCTGTCGGATCTTTGGACGGGTAATCTTGTTCCCTTATTAAACAATTAATCAGAAACTTTAATAACATCAACTGGATCTCAGCTTTTCTGAGAGACATGACTTCACCAATACTTTCTGAATCTTGTCCTGTACGAATGAAACGATACACTCTGTCTAAATCTTCTTTCATGTTCGGTAGGGTGACCAAATACTCGGACACCTGTCTTATACGTATGGAATATAGAACCATACTATCCTCGCCTGGAACTGGATCATAACCGCATTCAGTAAGAGCTCGCCTGATTTCTGCAACGGACTTATATTTGGGCGTACGCTGTAACGCACGTTCATGTAACTCGATTGTTCCTAGACGTCTACTTGGCGGTGGGGTACCAGGAGGACCTCCTCCTGCGGCCCCTATACTGGAATCATCGACTGATACTCTTCGTGCTGGCAGAGTGACTGATGTGGCGGGGATTTGTACTACTGGCTGGACCAGGGGTACCGTAGCAGGTACTGCAAGAGGTGCCCCGGTGACTGAAGGAGCAGGATTTACATTATTTACAGGAGCTGGTGGAACAGGATTTGCATATTCTGGGACTGTGTCGTCCAAATAGGACGAGAGGAAAATATCAGCTGCGGTCGGTTTGTGACGTAGCTTGGTCGGAACTAATGGTGGCGGAAAATTACTGGATGTCTCCGGGGTCGCTTTTGGCAAGCCCTCGGCAAGAAGAGGATACATACCCTTAATAAGAGCATGCCTCTGTCTGTCTGACTGTTCGGTTTTAACTCGTTCACCTATCTCGATTAATTCCCTTTCTTGGGCTCGTTCTAAGGATTCTCTACTTAATTCTGACTTTCTGATTTCTTTTTCGGTTCTTTTATGAGATTCTTTGCGCCATAACTCGATGGCATCTTTCTGTGACTGTCTGGCTTTCTTTTTCCATAATGCTTCTTCTACTCGCATGATGCACTCGGCATCCCACGTACCTGATACGGGCCATCTATACTTTTCCTCTAACTCTTTGGTGTACTCCACCCATAAATCTAGATACAATATGGCACTTATGCCATGCTTTTGATACATAAAATGACCTGGACTGTCCCTAGGCGGGACAGGAACTGCTTCTTCTAACAGACCTTTTCTAGTTTTTAACTGACGTAGTTTGGAAAACCACGGCCTGACTGGACTGTAATCTAGACACAATACAATACACAATGAACACGATAATTACACCACTTTCATTCCACGACATTAAAATACATGAATGACATTTTAAAATAACAGTCTTGACAAAATACTACCTGGAATACTGAAAATAGGATACATGAATTTTCTCGAGAACAGAACTGACTAGAACAGAAACTAGATGCACTGCTTAAAACAGTACGAAACTTACCGGTCTCATAAAGAGACACGTCAGGACCCGCATCCACCGGAGTGGACACTTCGTTTTGGGATCTGTGTACCACCAAACCCCACGGACCAGAGACAATTAAATTGACCCTGTCTAGATACTCCCCAGCAACGGTACTCACCGGGCAGCAAGAACGGAAGGCCTCGGACTGGACTGGACTGCTTCGACGCCGGACGGACGCACTTCGGACTTCTGTTACGGGTGGGCCTCCGGATACCTCGGACCTTGGACTCTCGGCTTGGGCTCTGGTCGGGACTCGCCGCGTTCCTCCACCGCCTCGTCTGGATGCTGGACCGCAACCTCCGTCTCCTCCGTGGGCCTGAGGGATACTTGAAGCAGAAATATCTGCACGTGCACGGTATGGTTCCGTCACGGCTGCAGAGGATCAGGGGGCATACGTGGCTTCACCGGTGCGTGGGGAAAGGGCAAGTCCCTATTCGGGCGCCATTATGTGGTATATAAATAAATAATACCGGATCTAGGTTTGACTGGACATAGTAATAACAGATAGCTCAATAAATAAGAGTCAAGATTCGAGGTAGTAGGAGTTTGCAGGTTTAATACAGCATAAGGACAGGAACAGGACAACCTGCAAAATCTGGGATGGCTAGCTAGCACTACAGGGGGGACAGGGAATGAGCGCGCTAACTTTATTAACAGTACACAAGCATATATACTAAAACAGTTGCATTATAATACATACAATAGGCGGAGCAGTGGGTGTGGTCAATAGCAGTCGCGAAAGATAAGGGTGAAAGTGGGTGTAACAGGAGGCGTATACATAGGCATGTGATGTAAACGTAACAGAATATGTCATAAATGGGGCGGAAACATGGAGGGGGCTACCTGAGGAGCCGGGACCTCTAACCTAATGGTGCGCGCAAACTGACAATGACGTGTTACTAGGAGAAGCTGGGGGCTATGACTTCTGTGCTAGGAGCAGAGACTGAAGTCTGGAGAGTTAGGGCGACATGTGCCTAACCACTATCTAGTATCTGATGTTTAGAGAACATGTTGATATAAACTAAAAGGTATCGGGGTAAAGGCTAACAGACTCTAAGACTGGTGCATGCATTATTCTACATGTAGTGCGTGATGAAGAATATTAAATGACCATAAATGCAGTATTTCTCTTAAATGGAGACGTAAAGGCTAGACAATGACGGAAACTATTGATGCGATTCAGTAGCTTAGGAATGCAGAGAAGGAGGGCTGGACTGATAACTAGAATCATAACATACTCTTGGCAGACTCGTGGGCAGAGCCAGGCCGAGCCGGGCACTGCGAGGCAGGAAGTAAGTGAAGGGTCGAGGATACAGGTGGGGGCTGTATCGCTCCTCAGCGAGGGCTCAGGAGACATGAGCTGAATCTGGTGTCCGGGCCCTTTTGAGGCCTAGAAACGGGGACTTTTCAATGAAATAACGTGCACACTGAGAAACGTGGCAACGTAACTTTACATAGGCCTAATACTCGTAGCTTTCACGAGAACTGGAAACTGGCATACTAGAGATGGACACAACTGTAATTGCGTCTTTAATCAAACATGGGGAATACATATGCATATTAATCATGCACACATAACATAAGATGGGGGACACGTAGGGACACAGAACATGGCAAATTTTACTTTTCCACAGCATACAAGTCCTAAAGTTGACAGCGGATGTAGTAACAGAGTGGGCCAGGGACACCATAATTTGAGTGTCATCGGCGTATGACACAACCTCCATCCCCTGCGATTTTACTAACCTAGCAAGGGGGGCCACATAGATGTTAAAAAGGGTCGGACTCAAGGCCGACCCCTGTGGCACCCCGTATTGCACGGATTTGGCAGGGGAGAGGAACTCTCCGAGCATGACTCTCTGCTCTCTTAGATGTAAAAAAGAGTGCAGAAGGCTCAAGGCCGACCCCGCAATTCCTGCCTCCCTCAGGCGAGATGTTAAAGTAGAGGGAGACAGGGTATCAAATGCTGCTGTGAGGTCAAGTAAGACCAACACAGTGGTTTGGCCCAGATCTACCTTCAGGTGGATGTTATTGACCACCATAGTAAGTGCGGATTCAGTGCTATGGAACTTTCTGAATCCTTGCTGGGAGTTGTCTAGGTACCCTGAGGAATCCAAAAAAGAAGATAGATAAAAATTCAGATGAGATTCGAGGATTTTTGCAGGGGCCGGTAACAGAGAGATTGGTCTGAAGTTTTTAAGCTGTTCGGGGTCCAAGGTGGGCTTTTTTAAAAGGGGCTTCACTATTGCTTTTTTCCAAACCGAAGGGAAGGTACCCTGAGCCATGCCACCATTCATCACTTCAAGAAGAGGCGGCAAAAGGGTATCCCTACATTCCTTCAGAATCTTCAGTGGACAAGGGTCCGCAGGGGAAGCCGACTTTGTCCTGTCTAACAGGCGAATAAGCCCATCAAGGGAGAGCGGGGGAAAATGAGTAAGGGTCTTGGTGGGGTCTCTCGACCAAGACTCTAAGTTAGCTAGAGTTAGGGAGGAAAAATCCCCCAAAGTGTTCCTCTGAGTTTCCAGAGCGAGATATATATCCTCGATTTTTTTATGGAAGAACTCTGAGATATTATTGCACAACTCCTGTGATCCCACAGCTCGATCAGGCACTTGAAGGGAACACAGAGAGTCCACAATCCTAAAGAGTTCCCTAGACGAGGTGAGAGATGTGGTAAGATTAGAGAAAAACTCCTGTTTTTCTATAATTGCTCTAGTCTTATATTCTCGCAAAAGACGTTTGTGTGCCTCTCTTCCAATAGGATCCCAGGATTTCCTCCAGCTTCTCTCCTGTCTCCGGCAGCTCTGTCTCAGAAGTCTTAACGGCTCCGTGAACCAGGGGGCTGAAGGTTTACGCCTTGCCGAATACCGAAGAGATGCGGGGGCCAGCTCATCAACAGCTTTAGAGATGGAATTAAAAAGCTCTTGAGCCGCTTCCCCAGCTTCTCTCGAAGAGGAGTGCCCGCTAGCTTTTATATAAGGAGCAAGGGTTTTGTTCGTAATATTCCTGTAGCTCCTTTTAGGACCTCTATTAATAGCACCCGGAAAAGACATCTCTACAGGGAGTGATGCCAATTCAAGAGGCACTGCCAGATGGTTGATATGGGTAAGCGGTAGAGTGGGTTTCCTGGTGTTGTGGGGAGAAGCAAGATGGCGTCCGCGAGGGAGGACGTGTTGGCTGACCACTCCTCGCGCCCCCTGCGAGCCGTTTGAAGTGAAAGGACCGGACCGGGAGAGTTGGCGTTTTGCCGGGACCCACAGTGCTGTACTGGGCGTAAACGGCGGACTGTGCCTGCTTTTGGAGAATCCCTGCCGGCAGTGTGTCAAAGACAGATTGTGGAGTTTGGGAGAAAACTTAATAGCAATAGTCTGGCGGCGGCGGCGGTGTCCGCTGGGTTACGGCGTTCCCCACCTGGTCTCCTGACTTCCTACACCTGCGGCTGATCGGGCCGATTTGGGCTCAGCGCAGAGTTGGAGGCTTTGACGGAGTGAAGAGCAGCGGAGGGAAAACGCCAGGGAAAACGCTGAAAGCGCCGTGGGGGCTTGTTGTGCAACATTGTGACAGGAGAGCCATTTGCCTGGTAAGCGTCGAGCGCAACATACGGAGGATTGTGCGGTGAGTGCCATGGCAAGGCAAAAAGGCTAACCAGGCAGTGTGAGACTTTTGGGAACATTTCTCTTAATTGCTATTTAGATTTTAAAAAAAGACTTAAAAAGACTTTAGCTTCAAAAGCTTCAAAGGGTGAAGATATGGCTCCTAAGGGTACAAGGGGGAAACAGAAAACTGCAGAATACCAGGGGGAAAAGGGAGCTCCCAAAGAAGGAGCCAAAACTGCCACGAGCAAGAAAACCCAGCCCAAAACACCAGTGGAGACAGGAAAGGTGAAGGGTGCACAGGCAGGTGTTAAGGCAGCTACAACTGCAGGAGGCATAACTGCGGGAGGTACAGACAAGAATGTAGTGATCCCATCTATCTTTACAGCAGCAGCAGCAGCGATAGGAAAGGAGAGAACCAAGGGGGCCGGTGGAAAAACTACAACTCTTGTTACACCTATAGAAGTTGATGATATGATCACCGACCTTGGCGCCACTGGGGGAAAGGAGCAGGAACAGGAACAGGCTCAACTTGATGGCGAGTCTGGTGACTTTTACTCCATGTCCGAAGCGTCGTTGCCCTCGTCTTGTGAGTACTTAGCATCACAATATGCTTTACAAATGAGTTTGGAAGGAGGGAGCCCGGCAAGTAGCTTATGCCGGGATGATTCTATTGACATCACAGAGGACAGCCCTTCCACTGTTCGGGACTTAAATATTGAAGCCCCAGACTGCACAAGGAATGAAACAGGTACAGAGGAGGCTGCCATTGTAGGGCATACTGAGATCTCACAAGCACTGATCTATGAATCCATAATCTCACTGCGGGATGAGACCAGGGAAGAGAGCCACAGAGTTCAGAGTATGTGTCGCAAACTCCAAAACTCAGTCTGAAGGCTTGCAAAATCACAAGCAGATACGGCTAATAGGTTCAACGAGGCAGAGACTCATATCTCTAGTTTGGAGGATGCAGTTGAACAGCAGAAAGGAGCTACACATGCACTACAAGGGTTAAAGGAGGACACTCTCTGGAAATTGGCAGATTTTGAGAATAGGGCTCGTCGCAATAACTTGAGGGTCCTTCAAGTCCCTGAAGGCAAAGAAGGCCAAGATCCACGTAAATTCATAGTCAACCTGTTTAAGGAAGCCTTCCCGGAACTTACAAAGTGGGACTGGGACAGGGAGGTCGAAAGGGCACATCGCTTCCCATTTAACTTGAAAGGGGCTGTTGGACAAGCAATGGAGAAGGGGGGAGAGAGACATTTGGGCAGGCCTAGGGCTCTCCTAATTTCTTTCAACAGCTTTCTGGCCCGGGAAGAGGTATTCAAGCTTGCAAGACCTGGAAAAAAACGACCCGGCCCAGGGTTTGAGTTTTTTGTAACCCCCGAATTCTGTAAATATACGGTTGATAACCGATGGCAACTACAGCAGTTAATAACCCCACTACAGGCTAAGGGCGCTCAAGTGTTTCCTCTAAACCCTGCAAAGTTGAAGATTATCTTTAAGGAGCGAACACATTTCTTTACCAATGTGGGGCAGGCTAAGGAGTTTTTGAGTAAGATTACCAACCCAACTAGATAAATATTAAGCATAGGGGTAGAAAAGAAGGAAGGAAGGGGTGCTTGTAGCCGACAAATGAAATTGGAGGGTACTATGTTTGTTCTATTGTGTTCTTTTGTGTGCACTACAAGGTGTCGTAGATGTTAATTAAGCTGCAATTTTTCTTAAAAAACAAAAAAGTGACTTTTTGGGCACATAATCTGTATTTCGGTTTAGGTCACTCTAATGGAGGAAGGAAGGATTTTTCCTACCTTACGTGGATGATAGAGTGTACAGGAGCAGCCTTGCGGGGGTGGGCGGGGGATTGTCAGCTACACCTACAGGACCATAAGTCCGAACGCTTCGTTATTGAGAAGGGTGGGGGGTGGGCAAGGTAGAGGGAGGGAAGAATAGGTGGAGGGTCTTGGTGGAGGGGTTAAAAGGGGTTAAAAAATCCACACTTGCATTTATAGATGGAATTGGAATTCGTAAAAGAATTAATAAAGAATATGGTAGGCAAATTGACAAAAGACACTATATGCTGTCTAGAAGGTTAAATGGGTCCATTCTTGCGGAATCACTAGCTGAGTTTTATGTTTACCAATAGAGATCTTTGAATATGCTCGCTAAATGTCTCCGGGCTAAATAACGTCAATAAACAAAGAAGAGTAGCGCAGAGCTGCATCATGTTGCCGCAGATGTGGTCTGCGTACAAGAAACCCATCTTCCTTGGAATAAACATCAAGTACTAGCTGAATTGGGATTTACTATTTTCGCTTTGTCCCAACAATCTAGTAAGGCGCGGGGAGTAGCCATCTTAGCAAAAAGGGATTTGGTTATGATACGACGGAAAGCAACAGATACAAATGGAAGGTGGGCGATGGTTGAATGTGGGGGGCAACATGGGAATTTTACAATATGTAATATCTATGGCTCCAATATTGATGACTCTGGGGTTCTGGAGCGAGCACATGAGGAACTGGCAACATGGGCTACCCCCCTGATTATTTGCGGGGATATGAATATTAGTTTAACAAAACATGAAATTGATGGGGAAATGAAGACTTATAAAGGCCGGAAGCCGCAGGTATGCAGGGCCCTCCTTCAATTGTTAAAGGATTATGGTCTGGTGGATGTTTGGAGTACCCTGTTTCCAGCGGATCCCGGCTTCACTTATTATTCTTATCCTCATCAAAAAAAGGTTAGATTGGACTATTTCTTTGTGGAAGTGCCCCACCTAGCCAAAGTAAAGATGCACACTTATCCTAATATTTCGTCTGATCATACACCTATTGTTCTGTCAATTCGAGGCTGGGGGATTCCTGTTGCAATAAGGAAATTCACCTTTGATCGAAAATTATGCTACTATGAAGAATTTATAGTTTTTATGAAGAAGTGGATAAGAGAATTTCTTAGGATCAATATAAATTCGGCTCCAGTCAATATTGTTTGGTATACATTTAAGGCCTGTTTTAGGGGAGAGGTTTTAGGTTTTTGGTTTGGTCAGCAAAAAAACCTAAAAACAGAGATGGAGAGGCTATACCAGGGATTACAATTGGCAGAGGAGAACCTAACGAGTGGGATAGCTACCCAGGGTGATGTGAAAGCACTAGAGGTTGAGGTTGCAAAGAAAAAGGCAAAAATACTGGGCATATGGGATAGCGAAAATGCCAGGAAATATTTGGCGCAACGCAAGATCTGCCACGAGTATGGCGAAGCAATAGGACGACCTTTAGCGTTAAAGTTACGTATGAAGGAGGCTAATCGGAATATAGCATTTATGAAAGATAAAACAGGGATTTTAAAAACTGGACCCCAAAACATATTTGCAATTTTCTACGATTTCTACTCAGAATTGTACAAGACAGAACAAACTAACTTGGAGGAACTAGATCCTACTTTATTAGGTACACTTGTTAAACTAGACCCATTAGTGGCTGACTTATTGGAGGCACCTCTATCAAAGGAGGAGGTAGCCATGGCTGTTAAAACACTAGCAATGGGTAAAGCAGCAGGGCCTGACCAACTACCAGGGGAGATATACAATTTTATTTTGAGGAACTTAAAGATATGATGCTAGATACATTTAGGGCTGCCCAAGATGGAGTAGCACCGAAATCATGGGACGAAGCCACTATAGTTGTTTTTAGCAAGAAGGGAAAAGAGATTGATCTTCCGGGGTCATATCGCCCATATCACTTTTAAATTGTGATGGGAAGATTTACTCGAAAATCCTAGCAAACCGGATATCAAAAGTTATTACCTCATTAGTATCTGATGACCAACATGGTTTTATTCCAGGGAGAGGAACAGTAGCACATATTAACAAAGTTATTACTTTGTTTGATATAGCAGAGTTAGAGAAACGCCGTTTAGGGTTGACTTTACTCGGTGCTGAAAAAGCTTTCGACTGCGTAGAATTGAAGTACTTAGGGATGTTAATGGAGAATATGGGAATTCCCATTAAGTTTATGATCGCATTGCAAACTTTATATGTGGCACCAAATGCTAGGATTGCGGCTATGGGTATGACTTCAGACATAGTGCAGATAACCAGAGGAACAAGGCAGGGATGCCCCTGCTCCCCTCTTCTTTTTGCATTGTACATAAATCCCTTTATTGGTATGCTTAATAGTAGCGAGGCTATTAAACCTTTTCACGTCCATAATATCCCCCATACTGTGTTTGCCTTTGTAGGCGATATCGCAGTGACTACAGAAGATCCGGCTCTTGGACTGGTAGAAATAGAACGTTTAGCTAAGATTTTTGGTCAACTGTCCGGTTACAAGTTAAATGCTGCAAAGACACAACTGGTGTGTTCTTTGGCAGCGAAGGTCAATGATCCCAGAGTAGTTGTGGAAGCAACCTATTTGGGGGTTAAGATAAGGGCAGCCATGGAGGAGGTAGTTTCAGCTAACTGGGTTTCACTGTACAGAAATATAGCGGAATCTTTAGAGAAGTGGGGAGGCTACATTTTACTCTAATTGGTAGAATCAATATATTAAAAATGAATGTACTACCAAGGATTCTATACCTTTTTAGATCCTTACCACTAGAAATATTACCGGCTCAACAATTGCAGGCAATGTGTGCCAGATTTATATGGACTCCTGGTAAACCACGGAGAGCTATACGGTTTATGACGCTACCAAGAGATAGGGGGGGACTATCGGTCCCTGATTTTCTATTGTACTATTACGTTTGCTTTTTGCAAAAGATGCATACTTTATTGATGGGAGGTGAAGAGGGAATTAATGCAACAACATCAAGGTCTAACATCTCTATATATTATTTAACCCTGGGAATAGCAGTACATCGGAGTTTGTTCAGGGAGATAGAATGGAGCTATTATAAAAAAACGAAGTTCAAGACGGTAGTTGCAGCTAGTAAAGTTTGAAAGAAAGTACGCAAATTAATTAGCTTAGGAAAGGTAACTTATTATACCCCAATAAATGCGATAAAACTGCTCCCAGCTATCTGTGTGTGAGAGTGTGGTGAGGACCTGGCAGGGCAAAGGGATTAAGCCGTTAGGTGATTTGTATGATCAAACTGAGGCTCTTAAACAGTTTTCATCATTGTCGCAGGTTTATGGTATACCACAAGCACAGTTTTTCAAATTTTTACAAATTAGGGATTTTCTAGTTAAAAGGAACTTAAAATTAATATCGAATCCTTTGATGGAGGCTCTAAAGGCTCACAGTAGAATTGGTGATTTATATAAAATCATAAATTCCAGAAAGAAAGATGACCTGGAAAAACTTATGGCATATTGGTTGGAAACTCTGGGGGAGACCGAAATAGATATATCAATAGAGAAAGCGATTGGAAGAGCGAGGGAAGCTCTTATGTCAGCAAATTTGCAAGTACAATTTTTTTAAACTACTTTTAGGTTATATTATACACCAGCGCGGATGAAAAAATGGGGCATCAGATATAATGGTAAATGCTTCCGGTGTGCTTCACCCGATGCGGATATAGACCATATTTTCTATACTTGTGACAAATTGCTTCCTTTTATACAAGCTATGGAAAGATTTTTATCAGATATACTAGAGACACATGTTCGGATAACCCCTGATTCGATGCTGCTAGGGATGGGCCAGGAGGTTTCCAAGGGGGGCAGTTTATATAAGTCTAGATACTTTTTGTTTGTTGCAATGACTGTAGCCCACTTATGTATAGCCGGGGACTGGCTTTCCCAGGAACCTCCAAGATTTGAGGTGTGGAGGGCTAAGTTATACAGAATTTCAAGTTTGGAATTTAGTTTATATTCGCTAAAGGGGGTAAGGAAACGGAAATTGGGTCTAATGATTTGGGAGCAATTTTTGGCTTACATGAATAATTGATGATATTATGTTGCAAAATATAAGGATATATGTACAAACAGTAACAACTGTGATAGCTACATTTTTTGTTGAGTTAACGTTAAAAAACATGGGGATTGTTGCAATGTGAAGGTAAATCTATCTTTCCTAATTGACTACCTATATCTTATGTTTATCGGTGGGTATTTTTCTTGATGGACTTCGCGAGAGGGCCCAGTTGGATAGTCGGATAAAATAATGTATGATATTTATGTAAAAACTGCAAATGGAAATTGTGTATTGTCATATGTCTATCATGTCTTGAAAGTGTGGAACTAAAATAAAATTAAAATAAAAGAGTGGGTTTCTTGAACAAAGTTCCTCCAGACAGAAGGAAATAGTGTGATAAGGCTTATATAGAGGACCTCAATGGAGGTGGTTTGGCCTACTTTCCTCAGTATGAGCCTTGCCTCAAAGTCCCATGGCAGGGCAAAGCAGTTGAAGAAATGTGTGCAGACTGGCAGTGGAATACTGTGCTAAGTGGCTGCCTGGCCAATGTGTCACCCTGCGTGCAATGCAGACAGCCAAGTTAAAGGAAAAATTCAGTAGATTGGTAAAATAATTGTTGCAAATGTTTGTTGGAAGCTTTAAATGAGAGGTGAACACATTCGTTGCTTCTGTTAATGAGGACATGTATTTTGTAAGTGAAGTACTTGGACACCTAGCTTGCCATTTGCCTGTGGTTTTCATTTCTTGTGTGTTACAGAATGAACCAGTAACACCACTGCTGCCTGAGTTTTCCTGCTGGGGTTCTCCTGACTGGGTTTTCCCACTCACCATTATTCCCGCCAATAGAAGCCCCACCCACCCAATGACCTACCTTCGCAAAAGGCAGATGTATGACGTTACAACGCATACTTTTACAACGCATACCTTTACAACACATTTTTTACAATGCAAAATCCATTACAACGCATTCCATTACAACGCATACCATTACAACGAATTTTTAAAAACTACCTTTACGACGCATTCAATTACAACACATACTAACTTTACAGCGCATACCATTACAACACATACCATTACATTGCATGTATGGTAAGTATTGGATAGTGTAGGGGTAAAAATTACTATTCTAACTCCAGGGGGGTGCAACAGTAGGGTAAGTATTGGATAGAGTAGGGGTAAAAAATACTATTCTAACTCCAGGGGGTGCAACAGTAGGGTAAGTGTTGGATAGTGTAGGGGTAAAAATTACTATTTTAACTCCAGGGGGTGCAACAGTAAACCAGCAAACGATTTCTGGTAACCACTGAACATGACAACCTTGACCCCTCAGGGATTGTGGAAACAGCACAGAACCTTTTGCTATGTCACTCATGTTTACTTATTCTCAGAGTAATATCCAGAGCATACTCAGTGGAACGTTTTCAATAATATTTATTGAACCAATGTTATTCTTGCATAAAATACATGTGCTACAATAATTAGAAGACAGAAGCAGATAAACGTGAGTATAAGAACCAAAAGCGTAAATAGTAGATATAGTTCTACCATGGTTCTAAACAATGTATACATGCAGACATATAAACAAGGCAGTAATCTAGCGTACAACTACTATGCAAACCCTACTCTCAGTCTACCTAGAGTATGTGGAGGTGTAGAGCCAAGAATCCCCCTAAGGGGCAATCCAACTCCAATACCTGATGAGTTAGAGTGAAGGACCCCGTCTTTATCACAAACTGGACACCCCTCTGGAGATATCAGACCGCTGGGTGGTGACTTCGCAGCATGCGAGGACCCTCGGTGTCAGCAGAAGTATCTCCTCTGCTAATCTATCAGGATACTCATCTTTTATCATAGAAAGCAGCCAATGTTAGTAATGGTATGGATATATAGATAGCCCTCTCGCCCCGTGGATGAAGATAGTGAAGACATTTGTATGTAGTGTGAAACAGGCCTTGTACGTGATGTTCAGGGTGTTGTGATAATGTTGTGTGAAGCTAGATGTAAAAACAAGTTTAGTTTCAGAGAAACTAATCCAACTTTGTCATGAGTGAAAATGTGTGCGAAAGGTCACAGCGTGAAATGTTATTTGTGAGGACAATGTAAGAAAATAAGCTGCTTCGCTACATGGGCCTAACTAGTAAATATAACACCCACTCCTCATACTAAGAGTGGATATCAAAAAAGCTATCTATAAAGCCAGCAGACAATTTTTAAAAGGTTCAAAACTACTCTTAAAAGTATCTAAAAGCGGGAATTCCAAGAAAATATGTATTAAATATTCTTAATGTCATTATATTATTTGAGATCCCAAGCACTGAAAAAGCCATGGTGCTTAGAAAAGAAACAGCTGTTTTGGTACATTTTGTTTTAAAAAGAGGCCAAATTGTTCCCACAAGGAAAGGGCCAATTGTTTATGTGTTCTGAGTGGCAGACGCAACATTGCTGTTGCCCTCATCCGCCAAAGTTCCCAGAGGCGCACCTAATAGCAAGTTTATGGAGCAAAGGTGATATAATCTATTTACCACAGCAGCTACTGAGGGAGGCGTTGTATTGCACAAATTGTCAACAGAGCCTTTTTTCACATCACCAGGAGCTAAAGCATCCCAGGGTGGCTCTAAGAATGCATTCATCATAAATGGAATATGCTGGGAACAGCAATACACATGAGCCTTTTTTAAGGGGTTCATGCGTACTTCAATGTCCAATGGCACAACCAATTCTGATCCAAGACATATATCCAGGACACATTCGTGGCTGCAAAGCAGGCAGCAGAAGACAGGTTGTATGCAGTAAACCCAGACTGGCAGGAATAACAAAAATCACTGCTCATTTACTACTTGAAGCCGAGATGTGAAGAAGCAGTGTATCATGCGCTCACGGCAATGCAGCACTAGCAGTGCTATCTCCATTCTGAGTTGAACTGGGATGTCCATTGCAGAGCAGATAGAATAAAATCAGTATTCCCGCCACACGCAGCAGGAGCACTCCATTAACCCTTCCAAACACGGAGTGTATGAAAGATTGTAATACTCCAAATATTGTCTGAAAGGTGCTAACCAAACCAGAACCGATACATTTAAAAAAATGCAATATTCCTTTCATATCAGACATGTTAAAGATATGATGGACCAGCTTCAAAAAATGTTGCGTGAAATTAGTTTAGAGTAGTATCTGTATCTCAGCCGATGACCTTCCAACCTGGAAATCAAATGTCTTTTTGGTAGTGGTTAAGGCCACATCTTTTTGCAGAAGCATGGTTTTTAATTTGCTTAGGGAATCAAATTTGATGTTGGAAGCATTTATTGAAGGCCATAGCACTTCCTCTGTAACTGTGCGGGCAGGTGGAAACAATACTTTAATTGGCCAAATGAGACATCAGTTGGTTCATGCACTCTGTTGATTGTATTACATTTCCATAAACTTCACTGATTCTTCAATTAATAGTGAACAAATGTTTCTAAGAATATCTCTTTTATATCAAAAACAAATAAATAAAATGTTATATTTTTGAATAATTATTGGTTTATGGTCACATATTGTTGTTAACATACATTAACCCTATCAGTCTTGTGTAATCTCTCAACAGCTTCCTGTTGAGAGATATTCCACAGCTCATGGTATATTCTATTACGAAAAGCGCTTTTGACGTGGATTCCGGGGCCCTAATAAAAAATCTCTGAGATTCATGTCATCAGAAAAAAGGGACAAGTGTTGTTTCACCTGGGAGAGTGTTGAGGTTTGAAGCCAATCTAGGCATAACTTCCCAACACTATATGACATCACCACTCCGAGTGTTCTGTTTGTACATATCGTTGATCATGCCCATTGATCCTGAACCCTTTAGGGTTACCCAGGAATCTAGATTGCACCTATTGTGTCCTCAGGCCAAACCAATTAACCCTTCCAATTGGGATCTGATAAATTGAAAGATCCATTTCATATAATGGTATCTAGTGTATCCTCACTAAAGTGTGTAAGGTGCTGCCAATTCTTGAAAATGGGAGAATGTGGGAATATGTGGTGCATTCAATTCCTTCATTTTTGCTATACCCAGACATGAGGTCTATTGCACTGTCTTGTTCGAGTAAATCATTTGATGTTGTATGAGACATGCTCTAAATAAGGCTTCTGTCCCCTGAACCTGCTAATCTTTTGTCTTACAGATAGACTTTGGGAAATAAAGGAAGCAGAGTATATCAGCTTGGTGTTTCTTAGCATATTTTTCTTTGCAGATATAGGTGCAAACCTATAGTAATTTGAGGCTGGGTCTGATTTTCAAAACCTGAAAAATGAGTCAACTTCTGTGCAAAAGTCTTTGAACTACCTTTCGGCGGTGTTGGGCAATGTTCCCATTGTGTGTAAATATAAAGAGCTCATGGGATACTAGCTTTATGTAAAATATGGTGACCATATTGATGTTAACAGAACATGTCTCCAAAATTACTTGTATCATCATACAATTTGCTATTAGAAAATGCTGCTGATTTCTCTAAATCTGAAAGCAAATTATGCACAATGTACCAATCATCAGAAAAAGTACTAGAACTTATGATGTAATCTAAAGAAATTTTAAACAAAAATAGAATTTTCAAAAGTTGCCTCACTATCCCGCCCTCCTCCTATCCTTGGCCCTCCATTGGCGGACCTTGGGCGCTTGTCTCGCCCGGCGGCAACATTCCCATCCTCCCGCTGGCCCACCCATCAATCCTGGTCAAGACCCTCGAGGGACTCGATTTTTAAACAAAAAATACTGCGGCACGTACTTTCGCCAGACCACGGCCGGCCACAAGGGACATAAATCCGCCATCCCAGTGAAGACTCTCACCAGTACATCGACTCCCCTTGAAATCGGGCAGTACCTGAGGGCCTCCTTGCCCTGGCAGCCCCCTGGCTAGGCCTGATACTATTAGAGCCCTAGGGTAATACCAGGTCCACACAACCACCTTAAACTCCCGTCTACGACCTCTCTGAGGCCCGGGGTTTCACCATAGCCCCCTACTACCTGGCTAACCTCCACTCCTGCACGCCACAAATTGTACTGCTCTGCCTGAGGACCTATCGCGACTCACAATGGTCAAGAAAGACCCAAGACAGCCTAAACTACAATTTGAAAAGCACCCAGATGTCTCGGTCCCTCTGCGGGCCCCTCCGCTGCAGCAGTTGCGCCTGTGGAGGTGGCTGACTCGAACTCCCTTGCTGCCGCCATGATAGCTGAAATGAGATCTGGCTTCAAGGCCCTCGACGCCCGTTTTGACGACCTGGATGTAAAATTGGCCACCATGAACGCAACAATCCAGGGCCACGACCGCAGGCTCGACGTGGTGGAGTCCCGGGTTTCCGACCTCGAAGATGGCGCTTCTTCCTCCCTGAAATGACTAGAGGGGGTTGAGACGATCATCAAAGATGTGGCAATGAAGAACGAGGATTTGGAGGCAAGGGGACGCCGCAACAACATACGCCTTCTTGGCATTCCGTAAACAACCTCCACTGGTCCTCTAGACACATTTGTGGAACACCTCCTGTCGGATCTTTCTGGCAGGGAAACTTTCACCCAGGGCTTTGTGGTGGAACGTGCGCATCGGTCCTGGGTCCTCGAACTTAGTCGGGCCTAACACCCAGACCGATCATCGCACGGCTGATGAACTTCCGCGACCGTGACTTGGCCCTCTGTGCGGCCCGTGAGAAGGGCGACGTCCAATGGCAGGGCAACAGACTGTCCTTCTTTCCAGACTTTACGTTCATGGTGCAGGAGGCTAGACGGAAATACCAGAGCGTCAAGGCCATGTTGAGGAATCTAGGACTCCGTTATGGTATGCTCTACCCGGCCCGACTTAGGGTGGACATTGATGGCAAAGCGAAAATCTTTGATACACCACAAGCTGCTCAGGACTTCTTCCGCAACTTCAAACATTCCAGAGGTGGTTGGCCCGGTGGCTCTCGGCCACATTCCCCTCCTCAGCAGTCCTCACAATCCAGTGTGGACCTTTTCTCCCAGACCGGGAATGGCTGAATAACTGTTACTGCTCTATTCCATTGTTCAGGAGATGTCTAGTGGTTGTTGCTCGTTCTACTGCATATTACCATTCTAATGTTTTACTTTTCAGAATGCTGGTTGACCGACTGGCGTGGTGTTGCCATGCCCCAGGTGAATACCTCCATGGTTTATTTTTGTGGGAACGGTACTTGGGTATTCCTCTTTCTAGTTAGGGAGAGGGTGAGTGGTGGGCGATAGTTTTTTTGGGGGGGTTTTGTGTTCCCCTTATTGTTTATTGCAGTTTGCAAGATGTATTGATATTATTAGGCAATACGACTAACCAATACTTTGAATCCGCTTTTAAGACATTGCTAATATGGTTACGCTAGGTAATGTGTCCGGTCCCTCCGGACTTTCACTGATGACCTGGAATGTGCGGGGCCTGAGCGATAATAGGAAGCAGAGGCGAGTCCTGACTTTTTTGGCACGTCATAGAGTGGACGTCCTGTTCATGCAAGAAACTCATTTAGCTGTCACTGCAGCTGGTGGCATGGCATTAGGGTGGGGCCCACATAGATGCTTCTCCAGTTATGGTTCGTACTCCAGAGGGGTGGCCATCCTTATACACAAGCGCGTCCAGTTTGCACACTTTGCCACAATCGGCGACCCTGAAGGTCGTTTTCTGATCGTCACTGGGCAGATGATGGGACATAGGATATCCTTGGTCTGTGTCTATGGCCCGAATACTGACACTCTCTCTTTTTTCAATCCCTTTCCACTCACCTCCGGCGATAGACACCGAGCTGTTGATTCTTGGCGGGGACTTTAACCTACTTCTGGACCATGATAGGGACAGCACAGCCTCCACTCCTGACTCCAAACCCCCACTCCCGCCTGGCCCTCCGTGAAATATGCACACACTATTCCCTTGTGGATGTTGAGGCACACTTACACGCTAACAACCCTGCCTTCACTCACTACTCCGGGTTCCACAACACATGGACCAGACTAGATTACTGGCTGGTCTCCCCTATGATCGCTGGTTGGTTTGGAGCGATCCACACTCTCCCTCGCACTCTCTCCGATCATGGTCCGGTCAACTTCAACTGTTTGTCCTAAGGGAAGAAGTGTTACGAGAGACGTTAGCGTTTCCCAGGACTGGCACTTCTTGACCCCGTCTATACGGAAGAGATACGACAAGCGATCGAAGATTACTTCAATTTGAACACTGGCTCCGTTGACACATGGGCAGTCCTGTGGGAGGGCTTTAAGGCATTTATTAGAGGGGTGTGCATTTCGAAGCACGCAGGGATCCTCCGAGACCTGCGCTCCACCTTAGACAAGCTTGAGGAGGAAATTGCAGCCGCGGACCGCGAACTGCTGATTGCCCCCTCAGAGGCCCTGTCCACCAGTCGTTTAGCGCTATAGATGAAATTCCGAGACGCGGCGGATAGAGAACTTTCCTTTCTTAACAAACACTGCGTTGCACGGCGATACGGAGAGGGCGACCACCCTGGTCGCCTACTGGCAAACACACTCCGGCCGCCTAGGGGCCCTACTTGTATTATTTTGATGACAGGTCCAGACGGCTCCCCAGTACAATCCACACCTGCGGTCTGTGAACTCTTCCTCTCGTATTACAAATCCCTGTACACCTCACACCTGTCCGAGAGTCTGGCCGACCAAGAAAAGTATTTGTCAGAGGCGGCCCTTGTGTATCTGGAGTGATACATGCAGGATTTCCTGCTAGTGCCCATCACTACAGACAGCATCATTGGGGCCATCGACGTCTTGCGAGGCTCCTCGGCCCCCGGTTTGGACGGCTTCTCCTCCGACTTTTATAAAGTCTATAAAGACATACTAGTCCCCCGCCTGGTCGAGGTATATGCGGAGGCCTTGGAAGTGGGCACCCTCCCCCAACCGTTCGTGAAGTGGTGATAATTCTGCTGCCCAAACCCGGGAAAGACCCCATGCTTTGCATTTCTTATAGGCCGCTGTCACTCCTGAACACGGACCACAAAATGCTAGCCAAAGTCATAGCAATCAGACTGTCACTCCTGTTGGAATTTATCATCTCTCCCGTGCAATCGGGTTTTGTTCCACATAGATCTACATCCCTTAACCTCCGCACTTTATTTACAGTCTTACACCGCATTGACCCCGCTACCCCAGCCGCTGCGATTTTATTAGATGCAGAGAAAGCCTTCGACTCCCTGGAGTGGCCCTTCTTTCTCTCAGTTAGGCGCCGCATCGGCATACCGGAATGCTTTATTGCAACCATAGCCCTCTTGCATACCGGGCCCTCTGCAAGACTGCGACTCAACGTAATGCTATCGGATCCCTTCCCTCTTTCGCGGGGTACGAGGCAGGGTTGTCCCCTCTCCCCCCTGCTGTACATTTTAGCTCTCGATCCCCTGGCGCGACAGTTCCAGGAGAATCACCTCCAGCGCGGGTTACAGTTTCGTACAGGCCCTTTACTATTGTCCATGTACGCAGACGACATGATACTTTACGTCAGGCAACCCCACTGCAATCTATCCCCACTAATACGGGAAATTATACGCTTTGGAGCATTCTCAGGCTTAAATATCAATTGGCATAAATCTGTCATCTTCCCGCTCACCACCAGCACCATTCCCTGGTCTTTTGAATTTCCACTGGAATGGTGTGCTGACTCCGTTAAATACTTAGGAATACATATTCATCTAGATACGGCGTCCCTGAAACGCCTCAATTATGGAGCGGCAGTCTCCAAGTTGGAAACACAGATCTACCGCTGGATCAGTTTGCCGCTCTCCATGGCCGGGAGAGTTGCAATTATCAAAATGGTGGTGCTTCTGCGCTTTTTATATTTTTTCAATAACATACCGGTGCCCCTGACCAACTCTTTCTTTAACCAATTACGCTCACTTCTACTCCGCTTGGTCTGGGGGGACCGCACACCCCGTGTCAGCTGGAAAGTCCTGACCCTGCCGCCTGATAGGGGCGGGTTGGGTGTTCCAGACTTCCATCTGTATTATTTACTGGCCCAATGTTCCTAAGCCTACGCATGGTTCCACCCGGATACACGAATTCCATACTTGCGCCCAGAGGCAGACTTGGTTCTCCCTAGGCAGCTTCTTACGCTACTCCCCACCGGCTTCCTTCGGGACCAGCGTGACATACAGACAGTGTCCACCACATGCTGGGCGTGGGTTAAACTACGTAAACTTTTAGGATTCGATACGCTGTATTCTCCGCTACTGCCCCTCCCCAATGCCTCCCTTCTTCCCATTACAGAGGAAAGATTAGTAACTCACACCTTACAGAATTTTTTCATCGGCACCCGACAGTTTTTTTCCCCGAAGGCCACGTATTCTCGGTAACGGAGGTCTCCTGTTTCTCTGACCGCTCTTTCATGGACGCATTTATCCTCACCCGGCTGCGCTTAGCGCTAAGGGAACGCTTCCCCTCATTTCCTCTGGCCCCCGATGAAGTCCCCCCTCTGACGTTGCTAATACAAAGTCAATCCAGCGCACATCTAATTTCCAAGTTATATAAACTATGCGCTGCCCTTAAACCTCTCGATGACTCCAAACTCAGAACCGAATGGGAGGTTGACCTGGGTGGCCCTATCTCAGATGAGCAATGGACGTACTGCTGTGCGGCCACGCCGAATGTCTCCTTGAACAGTAGGCACAAATTGGTGCAGTTTAAATTCCTCCGGCGGATGTATTTTACCCCAGCGCGTGCGCATAGAATAGACGACTCCCGACCCCACAATTGCCCGAAATGCCGCTCCCCTTTTGCAGACTTTGCACACTTAACATGGACATGCCCCAAGATACATCAATACTGGTCAAACGTCCACTCTGCAATGGGGGATATACTCTCGATACCACTCCTACCCACCCTGGAGATTGCGCTGCTGGGATATGTTGCAAACTTCCCCCGAAACGTTAGAAAATTAGTAGCGCTTGGCTTCATGCTGGCCAAAAGGGAAATAGCATTGCTCTGGGGTAGCGGGAAGGCCCCTACTCTCCGATCATGGTTAAACAGCTTAGCAATGTGCAACACTAACTGCGGGGAGTTCAGCACTTTGCTCCCCCCACTACCAGACCTATTGATATATGGGAACCCTATCGCGTTTACATCTCCCAACAACGAGATGCCCAGGAGTCACTGACACAATCCGGCATCACCGGATTGAGGGCTGACCCCCTCAATCTTAGCATCTGTACAGCGTAGTCCCAGGATGGACATATTTCACTAATGGTCATTTTTACGTTTACATCTCTTTCATATGCAGAATTGATTATTAACATGTTTACCAATCAATAGAATGCCTCCGATATAAAGCAACACTATGCTGCCAGGGTTTTCCCCTCTTAGACTTTCCCTTGACGTTTGTAATTTCTGTTCCTATTGCCTGGATATGTTTCGTTACGCTATGGTCACTGTCATTAATCGATATATCACGGCGATGCCTTTGTTTTATTATGCATTTGTTGAACTGATATCTTGAGTTTATCATGTTTTGGCATTATTTTTATTTTTGTTTTGCTATTCGTCCTATGTGAAACTTTAAATAAAGTTAAAAAAAAGAATAAACCAGACGCTGGAAGAAAGCCAATTGATTTGGCTGTCAAACGTCAGTCTGCAGTCAAAGGTAATCCCAAGGTTTTTGGCCTTTAGGACTGGTGTAGGACACTCACCCAGCTCTAAAGGCCACCAATTTGGAGACGAAGCAATCGGTTTGGCGCCCAGCAACAATACTTCGGTCTTACTGCCATTAAGTTTAAGACAGTTGGATTGCATCCAGGAATTAACGTGGCGCATGCAATTATTGAAGCGAGCGGCAGTTTCCTCCACATTATTGGTAACTTAGACGACTACCTGTGTATCGTCCGCATATGAAACTACTGAGAACCCATGCTGTCTTATCAGTACTGCCAAAGGTGTCACCTTAATGTTGAATAGTGTAGGGCTTAAGGAGGAACCCTGCGGTACTCCACATTGCAGCTTGAAAGTTTGAGAGCTGGATTCCCTGAGTTTGACTCTAAAAAATCTTTCAGTGAGATAGGATGTTAAAAGAGTCGTGGCAGAATCTTGAATGCCCAGACAGTCTGGAGATTAGGATGTTATGATTAACGGTGTCGAAGGCGGCCAATAGATCTAATAATATCAGGGCAGCCTTCCCTCCTTCATCCAGTGTCTTCCTGAGCTCCTCGCTCGCGGTAATTAAGGCAGTTTCAGTTCCATGGCCTTCTTTAAAACCAAATTGTGAGTGGTCGAGTAGATTATTGGTGGATATGTAGGCCGACAGCTGGATGTTCAGTAATTTTTCCAGGATCTTGGAAACAAATGGGATTCTAGAGATGGGACGGTAATTATTAGGTTCGGCAGGGTCCAGATGGGGTTTTTTCAACAAAGGTAGTACAGAAGCTGTCTTCCATGCAACAGGAAACTGCTCCTGAAGTATAATCTCAGAGAACAGTTCAGATAACTGTTCGTTGAGGATATTTGGGAAGATATGGAAGATTTTAGGGGGACACGGATCAGAGGGGCCCCTGATTTTGTTCTTAATATAATTTCAGTAATCTGTTCTCTAGTTGAGGGGGTAAAGAAAAAGCCAGATAGGTTTGGGGAGTGGTCGTTCCTATTAGGTGGTGAGTCATTGGGGAGATTGGAAAAGGTTCTGTATACCAGCTCCACCTTGTCCACGAAAGCCTGGCCAAGGATATTGCAAATATCTGGGTTATTGTCAGATTTAGTTTTAGATGGCAGTTTAGCTAAATTCCTGACAGTTGCAAAGAGGTCTTTGCTCGAGTTTTTAGCAGCCAAGATTTTTGTAGTAAAAGTTACTTTTGTCCTCCATAATTAGTTTTTTATAGGTGGCTAAAGCCTGTGCATAGAGCTTTACTATGGTTTGTCTCCATGGTTTTTCTGTTCTCCTACAGAGCTGTTTTTGTTTCCTTAATCTATCAGAAAACCATGGCTCGGAAGGTTTATTCCTTCTTGAGGGAGTGGTCTTAAGGGGAGCTACGACGTTAGTTGAATTGGTGATCCAGGACGTTATATTCTGTACTGCTAAATAAGTTTTAACCTGTAGATTAGGCTTATTTGTTAGTAACAATGCCTGAAGGCGTCAGTACTTGCCCAGGCACGGTAAATGTGTGTTGCTGTAGGAATGATTTCTGTCTTTGGCTGCGGTGTGGCCTTGATGGTAAACATAATGGCTCTATGGTCTGACCATACCACTGGTAGGATCTCCCTAATTTTGATGTTGGGATTGGAGGTGAAGATGCCATCCAATGTGTGTCCAGTGATATGGGTGCTCTCCTCAACTATTTGCTTCACCCCTAAGCTTGACATAACATCAAAAAGCTCGGCATTCTTGGCGTCCAGAATGTTCTCTAAGTGGTGATTAAAATCTCCTAATATAGTATAGTTTGCATGATTGATACTGGTTTCTAAATAAGGAGTAAGTTTGTCCACCAGAGGGGTCTGAGCTCTCAGTGGGTAATAAATTAGTAGGCCATTCCAAGAGTCGTTCAGACTGAGTTGTATCTGAAACGATAGCAAATTGCAGTCCTGTCTGGTGCCTAGTGAAGATGTCGTTATAATTATGCAATCTTTGGCAATAATTGCTAGTCCACCTCCTCTTTTGTTATTTCTATCTTCTCTAAAAATATGGAAATCAATGGGGAGTGCTTGTATTAGGTCAGGATCAGATGATTCATGTGGCCAAGTCTCTGTTACAAAAACTAGATCCAGGCAATGACTGTCTCTTATTTCAGCCATCTCTACATTATGTTTGATTAGAGACCGTGAGTTGCTTAGCATAGCTTTTATTTCTCTGGTTACTAATTGTTTATTTTTGGTAGGAGGTGATATCTGTTAAAAATAAACTGCAATTTGCAGTGTTCACATTCTTTGGGTTCTAATGATAGATCAAGTTTAGGGCAGCAGAGAGGAGCTGAGCTTAGGTTTAGACTATTTAGGTCCGCTCTAGAGTAAGTTATATGTGCTGGGTATTGTTGGGCAGGAATTCTGGCCTTCGGCCCGGGCTAGGCGCGGACTGGCGCAGATGGGCTTGCGCATTAGTGCCTGCTTAAATAGTTTGGTGGACAGCTAGACCGCTGACCTCGCAAATGGGGAAGATATCCCGGAAGTTACAATGCCCCTTCTGACCCTCCGATCAATCGGCATTTGCCGCGTCGGAATGGGGTCTGGAGCTCGCAATGAAGAGAGTGTAAGTAAAAGCAGTATTTCATGCAATATTGTGCGCCGTACAGTCTCCTAGAGACTGTGTGTGTATTTTTCGAGGAAGAAATTTTCCATCCTGCATGTGCTCTTCACAATTGTGCATGCTGCAGAATATTGTTGTTTTGTTCCTGTGGCCAACATGGCAGATCCATCAATATAAATGATGAATTCATATCGATCTAGAGCCATTAATTCATTCAGCAGAGGATGTTCTTGTTTGTACTGCAAGAATTCTTGTGTTTGTAATATAAAACCGAATCTATAGTCTACATCTGTTGTAGTGAGAGAGTTAGCCCATTGAATCCATTGTGGATGTGATGCTTTAGCATTCTAGATGCTTGCCTTTGTAACTGACTCTAGGGTCGGTACCAGGGTGATGACAATTATGCGTTTCCCCAGTGTTAGTGCTCTCTCTCTCTCACTACAGCAGTCTGTACTGCTCTGAGTATTTTTTCTGTTGGTGCAAAGCGCATTTCAGCGTTTGTGTTCAAATGTGATTTGTATGCAATAGGTACTGTTTCTCCTTCATTGAAAGTTATGTAGGTGTACCCAGTTGGTCCAGCGACCACACGTATCACCAGGTTAGCTTTGTTGACACATGTGTGTAAATGTTCAGAAGCTATCACTATCATGTCAGCTTGTACAAAATGTAGGATATCAGTATGTTCTTTTGTCCAATGGTGCACTGAAAAATCAGGACTAATTAAGCCATAGAGAGGTTTCACCCTTTCTACGTAGTTGAAAAAGTATGTCCTGCCATAGTTCAAGAATCCTTAAATGGATTGTGGTCCTTTCAGAGTTGTTGGAGGTTGAAGCAGTGCTAATTTTTTAAGAAATTGTGCCGTCAGGCTTTTGCCTTGATGTGACAATTCATACCCTAAAAATAGGACACTGAGGTGTTCAATTTTTAATGTTTTTTTAAATTAAATTTGCATCCCTAGCGGGCGAACCCAAAAATGATGTGGTTCACCCTAGACAAGTGTTCCATTAATTCATCATCAGTCAGATGGATGTCATCGGCATAGGACAATGTATCCTCAGAAAAATCTTGAAGTAACTCTATAACCCTGGCTGGAAACAACCCGTGGCTATTCTTGTACCTCTGGGTAATCAACAAAATTGGCGTTGAAAGACTAGCGCAGGCAATGTTGCCAAATATATGCCCCCAGGAACTTTATTTTGGCAGGAAAATCCATTTGAAATGTCTTGTGTTGTTTTGTATTTTTTCCGAATGATGGTATTCATTAGTGCTGCACTGCATGCATTTTGTATGGCAAATGTGCATGTGGATGCGTTTAAATGTCTATAATGAATGTAGCATGTTACAACAGGTGCTTTTACTACATGGTAGGTAACAACGCTGTTGTTACAACGACTGCATTGTTATCATGCGTGGCATTACATCGCAAGTCATTTCAACAACTTGCGCTAGATGGCGAGCTGGACTTAGGAAAAGTAGATACTACTATTCCTACTCCAGTTAGCGCAACAGCAGGGAAGGTGTTTGACCAGCACAATCCCTGGTGTTGCATACCACCTAGCGCAAATTGTTGAAACGTCTTGCGATGTAAAGGCACTCATGGTAACAACAAGGTCGTTGTAACGACCGAGTTGTTATGTACCTGCATGCTATTGCCAGCGTTATAAATGCTGTCTATAACCTAACCCTAGACAATATGAATTATCGGGCTTCATTACGAAAAACAAGGGATTATTCATAGATGGGGCTCAATTTTCTATCACCCCTGGTATTCGAGTTGATCTAGGATCTCCCTGTCATGTTTCTTTGCCTCATGTTTAATTGGGTATTGTCTCCTTGGTTGAGGAATTGATTTGATAGAATTTCATGATGAGGTGACTCATTCATTCATTCATTCATTATTTACTTTATTCGGTTATAATACAAAATACAACCATAAAAGTACAATTAATATCACATTTAAAAATACATGACAAAAATAAGCCTGTTATATTTCATTAATAAATAGATTTCCGAAACCTAAAAACATTTTTAAGAAACACAGAGACAGATGCAACAGTTAATATATTATCTAATCTTTGGATAGCTAAAAAAGCAGGACGACACTGATTTACTTACATGATCTTCAAAATGGGAACAATCCATCTTTTTCTAGAAACTGTATAAAATTTACAGAAAAACAAGATATGGATGTCTGATTGTTCAGACAAATCATCACATGGGCATTTACTAAGTTGCTTCGACCAATTATTCCTGTTTGGAAAACTTAAAAATCTAAATACAAGGTTTACCCTAAAACCTATTAATAAAAACCGTTCAAAGTCGCTCATGTGTAGCTTAACATAAGGTTGCATGTTTTTCGAGGTCATTATTAGTTGGTGCGCAACCACAGTCTTTTTTTGTCATTTCAGCATTGATTCTGCGCTCACCCAAATACTCCATGCATATATTCCTAAGGTCTTTTCTAGATACCTGACAGAGCAATACAGGATTCTCATAATAATCATGGTGGCCTATATTTATAAGAAACATCTTTACATAGCTTAACCATCCCATCTTGCCGCCATTATCCAGGCTCATCACGTCCCTCACAATAGAGCGATTGAGAACGCACTCCTCGGTGGTCCAGACCCTATGCCACAGAAGAACCGGTGCCACCTAATAATATCTTCAATGTATGGTTGACCTAGTTCAGCGTGACAAACATACGTTGAAATACTATCAGGGACTGCAACAATTTAACATTTGCGTAACCCCAAATTCCTGACCCATATATTGAGATGGCTACACAAATTGCTCTATAAATAGTTAAAAGTTCACTAATTGTTTTTTTTGCCCATCTTTTTCCTAACATTTTTCAAGGCCATTATAGATTTACAAAATAACAGCCTACTTGTCTTTATTGCACGAGTCCATAGGCCAGATTGATCATACAATACACCTAAATATGGGAAAGTTGGGGTAATATCCAATGGTTTTGAGTCAATGTACATTATGTTTTTTGTTCATATCTACCCCGGGTCCACAGTTCATGCAGAATGTCTTTGTACAATTAATTCTCATATCTAGGTTGGTCATAAATTGTGAAAAAGAGGTGACCATCCTTTGCATGGCCAAGGGTGTCCTGTCCATCAAGACCGCGTCATCAGCATATTGGAGTGCAGGGACAGATCTATTAGCTATCATCGGCATGTCCCTGCACTCCCGTAACAGTGTTTTTTCCAAATCATTTATATAGATTTTAAATAGAAAAAGGGCAAGGATGCAGTCCTGCCGCACTCCTCTTGTAATGGCGAAAATCTTGGCGCACTCTCCATTTCTACCATACCTAACTCTGTCTAAAGCCCCCAAGTAGAGCTCCCTAAAAAAATTATTGATGTTGTTCTCCACCCCAAGTTTCTCCAAAATCAGCCAAAGTTTACTATGGGTGACGCAGTCAAAAGCTGACGTCAAGTCAACAAATGTTAAAAATATGCGACTTCCCTTAGCTTTGGTGTATTTTTCTAAAAGAATGTGCAAATTAAGACCCTGGTCAATAGTATCAAGGCCGTTCCTGAACCTATATTGAAGATCGCTAATTATTGAGTGTTTCTCAGCCCAAGTTTTTAGTCTATTTAAAATCATACGGCCAAAAATCTTGATGGATGAGTCCAATAGTGATATAGGACGATAGCATAAACAACTTCCCCTATCTCCCTTTTTAAAAATAGGGACAATAATAGACTCATACCATGATGGTGGCAAACCATTAGAGCATGATGCATTAAACAACTGTATAAGAAGTGGGCTCCATATGTCCATATTATTTTTATACAGGTCAACCGGGACACCCTCGGGGCCCGGGGCGTTTCCTCCCGAACTAGCTTTAATACTTAAAATTAATTAGTTCAGGGTAATACCCAGATCCAATTGAATATTGTTATGTGTGGTCTCATCAACCACATGGTTCTGCGGTAATATTGGCTCCAAAGGTCCCGGGGCACTGTATAAGTCTGCGTAATGCTTTACCCATTCAGTCTCGATAATGGCTATTTCAACCCTTGCCTTGTTTTTATCAGTTAAAAAAGGGGCATTAACTGCTAGCCAAAAAGCTGCAGTGTCTCTGTTCGAATATGCCTCGCACAAAGAATTCCAGGATTCCTTTTTAAGGATATGCTTTCTCTTTTTCAAGGTCTTCTTATAGACCTTTCGCAACTCCCTGATTAAAATCAGATTTTTAAATGGGGCGTTTAAGGCATGCTTGAGATTGTAATAGGCCTTGGTGCAAGCAGTATCAAACCAGCCCACTGGTTTCTCATTAAAAAATGTCATATCCACCCAAAGGCTGTTTTTAATGTTGGAGGCAATAACCATAAAATGATTAATAATTGCAATGTCATCCGAATTTTCATCCAGGCAAAGATCAATACTGGATTTACATTTCTTAATTAAATTATAAAGAAAATCCTCAGGAACCACTTTGGTCCACTTTAGGGAGTAGCCATTTTGTCTCTTCAAGGCAATATTGTCTATATGTTGCCTTGGCGTTTTGACTTTATCATGGTTATTGTATACATTTAAAACTTCCATGCTTAGTGGAAAATGGTCACTCAATGGAGAGTATTAATGGTTTGAACCTGTCCTCCATACCTAGCCGATATCAATATAAAATCTATTGTTGAGAAGACCTCTCTACCATTAAAGGTAGGACAAAAAGGGACCTCTACTTTACAAATTCTATTTGCGAAACTCATATCGCAAGAGAACATAATTTCGTTCAGGAGGTAGTATGTAGTATGTTCAAAATGGCTTACACTGGTATCATTATTCAGCATTATACCACATGTCCCTTTTTCTCCTAGTTTACATACAGAGCAATTAAAATACCCTCCCAAATTACGCAGGCTTCTTTGGATCTTCCCCCCAACAAACATTTGATGTCAATACCCAACGCTTTCATTGTTTCTTCCATATCACCTGCAGGAACATTATTATAAAAATTAACAATAATCAAGCAAACGAATTATCAATATGTATCTTAATCATGTGGTAATACCTCCTATTAAAAACAATCTCGATTTTCTTACAATTAAACAGGTTCGATACATAAGTACACAACCCCCCTTCGGCCCTGCCGTGTACTGAACTTATTGCTGGTGAAAACAAAGTTTTAAAACCACACAAATGGAGAGCCTTTGTAATCCAAGTTTCTTGCAAACTCACAATGTTGTACTTATTCAGAAGGTTAACCCAGGTTTGGTTGGACAGTTTTGTTTTTAGTCCTGCAACATTCCAAAACATTATCGACCACCTGCCCGTGTTAGCTAAAATATCCAGACTACCCATAGGGCAAGGAATATCACGACTACGCCACTCCCCTTCAATACGCCAGGCTCTTCATAGTTAATTGGCCCAGATCTCACCCTGAGATCTGCCCAAGGGCAGTCTACTGCTTCAGGGGCATTCATAGTGAGAGGTTTTTCATTTACACAGTTAGGCACTGGTTTAGCGGTGGGGTGACCATATCCAAGTCAAATTATCCCCTGTGGCCCACTGAGCATATCATATCCAGAATGCAGCAGCTAGACTTCTTCTCAACATCCCTAAATTCAAACCAATAGCTGAGACCTTAAGAAATCTTCATTGGCTCCCTGTCAGGAACAGAATTACATTTAAAACACTGTGCATCGTCTACAAGTCATTACATCAGCAAACGCCTCAATTTTTGTGTGACCATCTCACCCCATACATTCCTACTCGGACACTACGATCAGCAAGACAGAACGATTTGGTAGTGCCACGGACTAGGCTGGTCAACTGGGGAGACAGACGTTTCCTAGTTGCCGCCCCAAAGCTATGGAACACACTCCCACAAACCATAAGATCTAGCCCAAATCTCATGTCCTTCAGGAAGAAACTGAAGACATGGTTATTTGACCTCTGAAAATTGTAAGATCACACAGGAGAGTAATAAAAGTACAGCGCCGAGACGCCTGCGGGCAATTGTTCGCGCTTAATAAATGTTAAAAATAAATAAATAAATCTATTAAATGTTGGAATGTTGAAGTCATTTCTATGTACAGCCATAAAACCTCCACACCATGCCTGACGAACATTTGGTGGGGCAAAAGAAGAAGGGTAAAAGTAACTTAAATCAATGGTTTGTATACCACCATCTCCTTTTCGATAATACCAATCGCAAATATGATTAACCACCCGTCTGTCTCTAAAATTAACAATGATGCAGTCACCAACTAAGTCCTTTGATCTGGTGACTGAACATCCCACCCAACATGATTGTGGTAAAGTGCAGGAGCTAACACTAACACCTACTCCTGTGTGAATTAACTTTTAACTGATTCGGGCAAAAGGTCGGACAAAGCAGGTAAAATAAATTCTTCTCCCATCGGGCAATCCACCACAAAGTCAGGTGGCCTATCCTTTGTGGCCAAAAGAATATTGTAAACATGGGTCAGGTTCCTCCAAAAAAGACACTTTGTCCTCTTGGGTATGTCTCCCTTCATTTGGAGCATTATTTCATATAAGAAATGTGGGGCGCTTACCCTTGTATCAGGTGTTTCCACCATGATATTATCACTCAGCGTTATTACTCCCAGATAATCCATAAGGTTCTGGCAAACTATTGTGACTTCTGCCGCGCTGTTGAGCATCATCTCTGCTCATTCCCTGTTCAGAAGCAGAGTCCTCAGTAGCCTGGGAATTTCAAATTTTAACTCCGGCTACCTTCTTCTTTTTAAATTGAGTTTTCGAAGTCTTTTGTTTGTCTTCCTGTTTAATGATGTAGTCCGAAGTGCGATGTGTCTCCCTTTTCGGCTTGACTCACTCTTCTGATCTGTATTCTGACCGTCCGTCTCTATCTGAACGCTTTTCGGATGTCTCCTGAAATGAACGAGATGAACTTGTATCAGTATCCTGATACCTGTCAGGTTTTCTAATATTGTCAAGGTTTCTCAGGTGGTATTTTCTTTAGGTGGGTTACTGTTGAGGAGAACCCCCCCCCCATTGACTGTGTTTTGCTTTGTTTATTTTTTTGTTTATTATCCCATTTTTTTCTTTGAAAAATCAGGTACTTGCTCAGAGTTATCCTTTTCAGAAATGCTCTTAACTATTGGTTTCCCAGGTCTGGCTCCCAGATTATCTCTGCCAAGTGAGGCATATGTATCTGCGATAATCTTAGGCAATTCTTTCTCCGGTTGTGCAGGAGTGAATTCCCTCAGGCCTTGGCATATATCCACCGCTGCTGCCTCCCCTTTTATGTTACTCAGCAAAATGTCTGATAACTGGGCAAAGTTGCCCATCAGTTTCATCCCATCCCTAGACCTAAGGAAGGCTCTGCCCCATACTCATTCCCTATATGCTTCAGTACATCTGGTATGACCACTATTGAAGTGGTACCATGTGCTCTTGTATATATGGTAGCGAAAATTGTACCCAAGTGACACAATCTTCTATTGGCGGATCCATCCCCATTGGCAAGTAAATTATGCAGGCAAAATACTCAGTATGCATGACTGAATTGCTTATTCTGGAGTAGAAAAGAATTCTATCCAGCTGGACATCTAAATTATGTGATGGAAAGAAGAAGGAGTATTCTCTGAGTCCTTCATTCCTAAATCTACAAATGTCCCAAGTCCCCAATGACCCATCCATTCTACAAAGTCTTGTTCAAGCTTTAGAATCTGGCAATTCCGAGGCAGTGAAGTGGTTTCTGGATTGGTAACTGCTAATTGCAACCCTTGGCCCCAAATATCAGCTATGATGGAATCTGCACTCCAAGAGTGATGGAGAAAAATACATTGAATCTGCGTCAATTTCAAGCCGTTTCAAAACTTATGTTTATTATAAAGAGGTGAACATAAGGCAAACGTGCTGGTAGAGACATGTTTTGTTGGGGTAAATATGACTGGAGTGTTTTCAAGGCTCTCAATAGAAGAGGACCAAAAGGACAAAATAATATATCGCAACTAAATTAATAGTGAAGGGCCAGATGTAGGTTGACAAATACCGAGGGGTAACGCAGAAATTTGCAGAATTTCTGCGTTACCGACCGGTATTTGGCTGAGAGCAATGTAGGTGAGTTTAAACCTACTTGCAAAATAAGGAATCGCAAAATTGCGATTCCTTATTTTGCTCTTGCATTTAAGGAATCAGAAATTGCAATTCCTTAAATGCAATGTAAGCAGCACAAAAAAAGTGCACTTCAGCCTTAAGGAATCGCTAATTACCACCAACTTCAAGTTGGTGGTAATTAGCGATTTCCTTTAAAAAAGCACTTTTTTGATTTTTGAAAAGTGCCATGTGGCACTTAGGGCGTGTTTGGGAGCCCTAAATGTGCAAATATGCACATCTTCCCATAGTGAATATCTTCCCATTCATTCCTATGGGCCTCCTAGCCCATAGGAATGAATGGCTAGGTATTACTTATTGAGTAATCTCAATTAGCGATTCGGTATTAAGGAATATTAGGGAATAGCTAATACTTTAGCGATTCCTACCTACATTCAATTTAGGGAGTCCTTAATAACGATTCGGTAAAAATCGCTATTAAGGACTCTCTAAATTGAATTTACCTACATCTTGCCCGAAATGTCCCTATCATCTCATCATGGGATGAAGAAGACATTATGTACAAAGACCCTTTAAAACACTGTAGGGAGTGATAAAAGTGAAATGAATATTTTCAAAACTCATACAGTATCGGCATCATAATGTAACAATTGTAAAAGTATGTAAATATAACTGCATTTCAACTTTATGAGAATCAATATTGGGTCATTCTTAGACTTGCATTTTTTTCAGCGGGTTTACCCCCATACTTGTTGCTTTTTGACCTCCTGTTTTTTACCTCTTTTTACATTGGTTTTAGGTCTCTGGGCACTCTACCACTTCTATTCAGTGCTAAAGTGTATCAGTTCTGTGGATATCCCCCCGAAACCCACAGTTAATAAACTGGGGCAGGAGTCACGCTTAGATTATATCTTTGTGGAGATGCGTGACTGGGCCAAGGTAAGGAGCTTCCAGGTAACCCCACGTGATGAAAGCGACCATAATGCGCTAATCCTGAAATTCCTGGTGCCCGGTAAATCTACTGAGAACCAGATGGCTAATACTTCCCCGGATCCTAGAGTGATCCTATCTAGTGATAGATGCAGAATTAGATGGGCTAAAGGTATAGGGAACCGAGAAGCTATCTCTCGACTCTATGCCACGATAGTACCGGTGTTACAAAGAGTTGAAGAACTTAATTTACTATGCCCGTCGGTGGAGAACTACAATAAACAATATTATAAACAATAAAATGTGAGATGGTAGTAACTGAGAACAAATTCATCAGGCAGCTTTTATCACTCCCCCCTAGCACGCCTTTGCTGCCGATGAGGCTTGATTTGGGATTAAGGCCACTTGATGAAGATCTGGGTGTTAGGCCCCTAATTTTTTGGCGCAGAGTTTGGACCACAACAGAGTTGGTTAATTACAGGTCTGAGCTGCAGGAAATCCTGACCTATTCGATTGTAGGGAATATCCCCTGGTTTCAACACATAAAAAATTAGCTTGTGGGCTTGGGACTAGCTAATCTGTGGTATGATCCTGCGATTGCTTGCCCCACGGACTCTCGGAAGAAGTTGCTTTCATTGTACCATGAAAGCAAAGTCGCGGCACACAGACAGGGCATACAGTCTGGTACTCTGACTGATTCTTTCCTAAAGACCAAGGATACTTATAAGCTGGGGGGAATCCTAGATGTCATATTTCCAACTAATACCAGGAAACTGTACCTACAGTGGAGGTACGGAAGCCTACCAATTCGAGCCTTCACTAGTAAATGGACTGAGCCCTCTTTGAGTCATTGCCCTGGGTGCAATTATGAGCAGGAAACTGAGCTGCACATACTGTTTTTTTGTCGAACTTAGGTGCAGGCAAGAAGGCACTGGATTGTACCGGCCTGTAAAAACTTGGGCTTTACCCACTGCCTGAAGGCTTAAAACAGATATCTCTGGCATGATTGTGTTTGCGGTAGCTAAATATTTGGAGACTTTCTGGCAGAAGAGAAGACGTTTATTATCCAGGGTTCCTATGGACTAATTAAATTTGCCTGTAAGATGTTATGTATTAAGGAATAATGCTGCTGTTTTTATGATCTTTGACTAGCTGTCCATGATGTAATTAACTGTTTTATTTTTGTGTTTATCTTTTAAGGCAAATGTTGGCGAAATAAAGATGTTGATGATGATGACAGGTTATGGGCCATCATCATAGGCAGACAGGCAGTATCAGTTCTCCATGGAAATGGTGTTATGAGTGGTCATCCATGATTAGGATATTTGATTTACTGGTAGGTCCCTAGTAGAGTGCACGGTGTGTCCCCAGGGCCTGAAAATTAAATGCTACTTGTCGGCTTCAGTACAGGTTGTGCCTCCCACACAAGTAGCCTTTCAAATGTGTCTCAGACCTGTCACTGCAGTGTCTACATGTAGTTTCTACTGCCATGTTGACCTGGCACGTGCACCCACTTGCCAAGCCCTAACCTTCCCTATTCTTACATGTAATGCATCCCTCAGGTAGGCCCAAGGTACCCCCATGGGCAGAGTGCAGTATTTGTGAAAAGTGGTGTGTTTTATATGCACTGATAGTGAATTGCTTGGTATTTCATTTTTCACTGTTGAAAGGCCATCTATCCTTTAAGCTAACATGTGAGTTGCTTGTAACATCTTTCAATCATAACTTTCCATTGGGACTAGATAGGGAAATGGAGTTTAGTATGCCTAAACTAAGGATTTAAAAATGCATCTTTTAGTGAAGAGGATTTCTATATTGTGTGTTCAAAATACCACTTTTAGAAAGTGGGTATTTTCTGATCTAACCATCTATGTGCCTCTGCCTGCTGTATATTCGCTGTCTGGGTTCTAGGCTGACAGTGGGTGGTTTGTGCATTCACACTAGACAGACAAAAGGCGATAGTGTTGTATCCTGCCTTTCCTTAGTGACTCATAGCCAGGCTGAATAGATCTGGCTACATTAAGAGTAGTGGGAGAAGTTGTTGCTTGCACTTGAATGGACAGTGTGTGCCTTTCCACTACCTGGCGTGAGCATGGACTGAGACAAGCAAAACTCATATATGTATGCCAGTGGCACTTTGTTTGTGCCAACTTCAAAGTGAAATGTGGAATAAATATAGGGGCCTTGACACCAGAACTTTAGATTACTGCTGGACTAAGAAACCTGTCAGGAAGAAGAGCTAGAAGAGCTGCCAGGAGGAGTACTGCTCCTTTGCTGTTGTTGCTTTGTTGGGATGGCCTACAGTTGCTGCTTCTGTCTTGGGCAGGAAAAGGACTGAAATGGTCTTTCTTCATACTCAAAGGGTTTGATGTAGAACTTGCCTCCTGTTGGAAGTCTCAGGGAAATCAAAGACTTCAACATCTTCTGAGTACTGGCTTCTGGAACTGGATGTTTCAGCTGCCACGGAGGAAAACGGTAACCCAACATTGTCATTGATGCGGTTGCCAGCTCCGTGACCTGAAGGCACCACAGAGGAAACCACCCCACTTCACACCACAGCCCTGGTCTCACTGATGATGATACTTCCAGGTCACATCAACACTGCTGCCTGCACTGTGATTTGGGGCACCGGTCGTGGGTTACGTGACGTACCGCTCCATCCCATACTGCAGCCTTGGCTCACCGCCGCCAGCACTTTTGACTCCAAGCCGTCCACAGACGCTATTGCCTGCACGTGACCTTTGGGCCCCGCACACTGCATTGCTCCATCTCACACAGCAGCCTTGGGTCTACCGATGACAGAGCTGCAGCAATGACGCCAACGCTACTTGCACCACGACCAGTCAGCACTGCAATGAGCACAACCCTGCTTCATACCGCAGCCCTTGTCTAACTCTCACCAATGCCGCTGGATGACAATCACCGAGCCACTGCCTGCACCACACCGTTCCGTTTCACATCACAGCCCTGACGCCTTCCAATGGAGACGTTGCTGGCTTTAAACTCACAGAGTTCGACCTGCAGCGTGTGTAACTTCAAGGGCTCGATGATTCTTGCATCGACTTCTGGGACCAACATATGCCAACACTGCACCTTCGTAGCTCATCGCAAGGTCCGAGGCCCTACATCCCTATACGTACTTTTTTACAGTGATGCCACAACTGGTCAGAACTATTGAATATGTTTCTTCACGATGCCATGATAGCCCCAGATGGAGATATTAACTTCAAGAAACTGTATATAAAGTCTTTTCTAGCATCATTTAGATTTTTGATCACTGTGTGTTGGATTTGTATAGTTTTGGTCTTGTTTTACTAAGTTAAATAATGGATATTTTTCTAAAACTGGTGTGGTGTCCTTTTGTAGTGTTTTCACTGTATTACTCATTGTTATGTGCAAATGCTTTACACATTGCCTCTGCAATAAGCCTGACTGCTCATGCCAAGCTACCAAGGGGGCGAGCAAGGGTTATTTTAGGCGTATAATCTCCTTACCTTAACTAGAGTGTTGGATTCTGCCTGGCTTAGCTGCATACTCCAGCCAACCAGAAAACCCTTTTCTAACACTAATATTTGGTCATTTAAAGCACAGCTTTCCTTATACATAGATTGTATGTGGTGAGGTCTGTATAAATCGATGTTGTGCTAATGTTTGTGTTATTGTCTCTTGCTCAGTGGCCCAGTATCTATGTTTTACTGTCCAGCTGTCGGTGTATATTATTCAGTGTTTATGTCAATTTTCCAGCAACTCTCTGGGAGTTTCTATCACGGTATACCAGTATCATTAGTGAAAATAATAGTAATATTTAATAATAATAATAGCACTGAGAAGAAGAAGAAATATACTAATACTAATACTTCTAATAATAATAACAGTGTGTTTTATATAGTACACTCAGTTGTTTTGAAATTTGTAACGACGTGCATAACACAAAACAAGTTATTGTTATCCTGGTAAACAGAGGACATTGCCAGTGTTTGGTGCCGGGTTTTTGTCCTAATGTCTTGTTCTATTACCCCCGCATAGGTCCTCCTCATCCCAGTCATTCCAATATGAGGCATCCCGCCTCCAGACAGGCAAACTAACATGCTAGTATTTTGTTTATTTTTAGGGAACAAAGTGGCATATGTATCACGCCCTTTTTCCGTTCGCAAACAGGCCCATTCTCCGAATCGGCCCGTTTGTGAACGGGAAAAAGCATTTTGGTATGTATCATCACATTTTGCAATTCTCTATTTTGCAAATGCATTTAAGGAATCACAAATTGCGTTTCCTTAGATGCAATGTAGGAAGCACCCAAGTTATGCGAATTTTTTGCATTTTTTAAAGTGCCATGTGGTGCACATACATGCCCTTAGACACATTTCAGCGGTGCTACAGGGTGTCCTTTGACACCCTTGTACCCTTGAAATTGCATTCGCAATTTGCGAGTGCCTTCCTCTTAATTCCTATGGGCCTCCAGGCCGATCGGAATGAATGGAAAGGTATTCCTTAAATTGTGCATCGCAATTTGTGAATTGCAATTAAGGAATATGTAGAAATCACAATTATTATTGCGATTCCTACATACATAGCATTTTGCGAGTCCACAATAGTGATTCGCAAAAAATCACTATTTAGTAGTCATAAAACGGCTATTTCATACATATGCCCCAATGGTCCCTAACATCTGCCTCTTTGCCTGCTTGTTTTCCTGTGTTTTGACTAAACAACATTCACCTGCCCAGTGCAGTGCGTGTTTTATGTGTTTTTCTACACCACGGAGGCCGTGCTCCTCGTGCATGTGCTTGGCTGAGGCGGAAACATTTCCAGAGGTCCCAGGTGGGCGATCTAGGGCTGAGTGGTTTCTAGCAGCACTTGAACCCTTGATTCATGACTTCCATGGGTGTGGATGCTGGGGAGGTGGCAGCCCGTCTTAAGCATTCAGTCTTGTTGCATGAGCCATTGTTGCTTCTTTACATGTGAGAATTGTGCTCTAAGCACAGTTCACTTCCTGGTTGAATTGCCAACTGTCTGAGTGGTTCCTTTTAAGCCTACTGGTGATTCTTCACTTGCACCTGGATATGCTGCTTCTTTGAGGTATCATGTGCAAGGATGAATTTTGGGGACGTTCTACTTCTAGGTTCTTCTTCATGGGCTGGTTCTGGTTGCTATTGATGCACCTGAAGCTGGATAAAGCAGATGGCAGCAGAACAGAATGTGACTTACTGATTCCTGCTGATCCAGACACCTAAGGCATTTGTCATTGGTGGCTCTGGCCCATTTACCAGTGAATAACCTTGTTGGCACAGTGACCACCCTAAGCTGAAAATACAATTTTCGATCATAGGGCTTCTCGATAAAATCCCAATACTTTTCTAGTACGGGCCAGGACTTATATTCTAAAAAATATCCAGTAAGATGGGTGGAGAGTCCTTTACAGCATGCTGATGAGAGGACCATTTCCCAATATCTTTGCTTCGAGATCTTTTTTGAAGGAAAGTCAGCATTAGAAGGATCATCCCATAGTTCGATCATAACCAATCTCACTAACAAAGATCGGATCTCCCTCAACCATTTAATTTTGTGGAAGGAGTCTGTTTCAATTATATCCATAAGGCCCAGAACATAGTGTGATAGTTCCTCTGTGCACCATATTCTACACCAAAATATTAAGGGGCGAAGCTTGGCAGAATCTTCCACCGCTTTCCTACCGAGGTCCAAAAGAAGTGGCCTCAGAGGAGTACTCTGTGGAACACCAGTAATTTTGCGTAAGAATGCATTCTCCGATAGAGTTAAGTGCTTTAAATTTTCGAACCCCCACAATTCGGCACCATATAGGGCCGTGCTCAATACCTTCTTACCATATATATCTAATACAGGGCTAATTGGTTTAGTAAATGAGGATGTAAATTTAGATACAAGAATCCCTGATTGCTGGTGATGTTTCAAAGCTGCCAAATCAAATTGGCTTTTCCAGCGCATATCCCTCTGCAAGGTGACACCTAAATAGGTAAAAGCATTAACCTGTTCCAAGGGGAGTTCGTTCATATACACCATACCTCTAAAAGATTTATGTTTGTTAAAGGACATGAATTTGGTCTTGGCAGTATTGATTTCTAGACCACGAAGAAGGCAAAATTCTTCAAACCGTTGTAAGGCCCTCTGAAGGCCGCTCGTGGTTTTGGAAATAATCAAGGTGTCGTCCGCAAACCTGAGGATAGGAATACGAATTCCTGCCAGCACCGGCGCATCCATGGGGGTCAAGGAAAGATGGTCTGCCACTCCATTGATAAAGAGCGAAAACAGGGTAGGCGCCAAAATGCATCCATGTCGCACTCCTCTTTCAATGGGAAAGATTTCTGTTACTTCGCCCTGTGAACCCCATCAGACCCGGGCAAAATTATCCTCTTGTAAGCGGACGATCAATGACAGCAGCTCCGGGGCCATCCCCATCTCCCCCAAGACTCGCCATAGTTTGCTACGCGGTACTAAGTTAAAAGCTGACTTTAGGTCGACAAACACGGCGTACAATGCCCCTTTTCCTAAAACCACTGTCCTCCAATAAATGGTAATAAAGCGAAATACTTGATCAATCGTACTTGTTAAGGGACAAAAACCGGCCTGCAATGGGGTCAGTATATTATATTCCTCCATCCAGGTCTGCACGTTGCTCAAAACTAGTCTACCCATGACCTTCTGCATCGAATCAATTAGACTAATAGGCCTATAGTTGCCTGCAACAGACTTATCTCCTTTCTTATACACCGGGATAATTTCTGCCACTTTCCATGAGGGGGGGGACAGCGGCTCCATGAGCAATTGCATTAGCCAGATAAACGATATATTGACACCAGATTAATCTATCATTTAGAAAGACATCGGCTAGAATACAATCTATGCCTGGAGCTCTTCCCTCTGTAACTGCTTCTAGCGCCATATCAACCTCCTCTGTTGTAAAAACCACACCAAATAAAACGTGTGTGGAAATGTTCCTTTATTCCCTTCATCTATACAACAGGCATATTGTGGCTTAAAATGATCGATCCACAGGTGCTGGGCTACATTGTTCTGTGGAGGGTCTGGACGTCCCCCCCTATCCCATTTATAAGTATCCCAAAATAATTTGTGGATTTTGGCCTCGCATGCTTGTTTCAATTCCTGCCATCTACATTGGTCCCATAACTATTTTGCCTCCATCTGAATTTTCCTATAGCAATCCCGAGCCACTTTAACATTACCAGGGTCCCTAACTCTTAGTGCTGAGCCCAACTTAGCCCGAGCTTCTCGACAGGCCTCATTGTACCACCCTCGGGGTTTCTTATTCTTTATGCTCTTGCCTGAACCCGATTTACAAAAATATGTTTTTAATCGAGCGTAGAGTTTAACATGGGTATCAATCATAAGGGAGTGACAATCCAAATTATTGGAACTGGCACCCAGGTCTACTAATGCATTATTAACATCATTATTTATGGCGACCAGGGTTTTGGGATGTTCAATGATTTTGCTCCATTTAAGGTGGTGCATATCATTGGTTAAAATAAGATCTGATGTTATTACACCATGGGTTGCTGGTGCCACATCTCCCACAGATATATTAAATGTTGAGGTGAGGGGATTATGGTCACTTTCTATACGTCCCGTTACAACCATATCCTTAAGGCGGTGCCACAGTTTTATGTTGACTAGCAAATAATCTATGCGACTGGACCTATGGCCATTGTCATATGTACTGGCACCCTGCCTGTCAGATGGTTTTACATATAAGGGGGTAAACCCAATGGTACTGGGACCTGGGTAAGAACTGGTATGCTATAGCGTGGCCCCAGTAACTAAGGACAAACTAAAGTTTATGAATTCCAAAACATGAAATTATAACAGATGAATCTACAACAATTTTTAAAGGGAATGTTATTTAATCACATTACCACAAACGGATCATTTGTCGTAGTTTAGTCATTATATTTTTAAATATACAGTGCCCTACAGGACAGAGAAGGAAGGAAGGTAGGTGAATTGGGGTGAGGATCGTGATCATGTGAAAAGCATCATTTTTCAGAATATCATTGAGCTCATTAATTATGGGCAAATTCTCCATGATTTCATGTATACATTCTTAAAAACACTATGCACTAATGTTGGAACACAATAGAAATGTTTGTTGAAGCAAGGGCTAGTTGTAGACAAAAGAAAAGTTGACGTTTCGACCCCGTAGACACAACATAGGTTGGTAAACACCTTACACTGGGGTCTTCATCAGGACAAAGATGTGTGTAGGAGGGCACCTGATATAAAAAATATCAGAATTAAAATCGATACTGTGTGATCCACTACTTAATCCACAGAAAAAGCCAAATGTGCAGATGGGATATTTACCGATGCAGGCCAAACAGCTCCTAGAAAATGGAGGGCGACATCGACCCCTACAAAAAATAGAGGGGTAGGAGAGCAAATATTTTTCAATATTTGAGAGATTCCCCGGCACAGGTCATAGCCATTCAGGAGTCACACCTCCTCCAGGCGGATCCAACAGAGTTTAAAAAAAAGGAAAAATGGGTTGACAATTTTATTTGCACAGACCAATCAGTAAATATTAGGGGGGTGCATTTTATTTTCAAAAAACAAGCAAAAGCACAAATCGTGTAATATGGGGAGGATAGGAGTGGTAGGTGGCTTATTGTAAGGGTTATGTTAGATGGCCTTCCTTTCACTCTGATCGGGTATTATGGCCCTAACCAGGACGACCCCACCTATTTGAATATCATGCGGGACAACCTACTGGCTCTTCATGACCCAGCTATTTGGATGGGTGACTTTAACATCGTCTTAGACCCAAAATTAGATAAGTCTGCCAAATCTGGAGCCTGTGCCCTCTCCAGATCTAGACAAGATCTCTTAATAGCAATGTCACAACTGGGGCTTGCAGATGTTTGAAGGGAAAGGGCAGGGGATACGTTGGGGGTTTCTTTTCGAAACTTTAAATACAAAACATGTGTCTAGGATAGACTATGCTTTGTTTAGTTATTGTCTGAAAGACCTATTGATAGATATTTCATACCTTCCCTCACATCTCTCCGATCATTCGGCCATCTCATTTATATTGAAACCAGGACACAAACATAGTCATACTTCTTGGTCATTCGATCGCACCATTCTTTTAGAAAATGAGGAGGTCAGTTTTTTTCGATCAGAGACGCGGCATTTCTTGGAGGTGAATATAGATTCTACGGAAATCCACGTCATGTGGGATGCATTAAAAGCCTTCTGGAGGGGGTGCATTACGAGCAGAGCTTCTTATAGAAGGAAGAAATACAGGGAAAGTATTCAAAATTGGAGGGGGAAATGAAATCTATTGAAAGCAGCTTGGGTGCCCAAACTAGATCAGGTGCAGACTATGAAAGATATGGAGAGCTAAAGTCACAACTAGAAAATATATTACAAGCTAGGGTCTCTAGAAGGTGGGAGGCGAGCAAAATCTCTCATTTTGAGTTTGGCGAGGTGGCTGGTGAAATCATCGCTTGGAAAACTAAAACCGACCAAGCCGGAAACTACATCAGGGAGATTAGGGTGGAGGGAGAAGCTTCCCCCCGGATTACAAAGGATGAAATAGGAGATGCTTTCCGGGACTTTTTCCAGGACATCTATAAGGAAGACACCCGGGAGGACAAGGCAGGGAGGGAGGCCTGGCTAGATCAAATTTCTTTCCAAAGCTATCACCAGAGCAAAGCAGGTCGCTGGAGGAGGAGATTTCTGTTGAAGAAATTAGGAAGGTTTTGGGGCAAGGAAAGCGGGGGAAGGCAGCAGGCCCCGACGGGTTACCAGGGGAATTGTATAGGGCCCTTAAAGAAGAGATTGCCCCAATAATGGCTTCTGTTTTCAATAACATCCTTTTGGAGGGGAGGGACCCTCCAAAGTCTTGGAACGATGCCACGGTGGTCCTAATACCTAAACCAGGGAAAGATCTGAAAGAATGTGGGTCATATCGCCCGATATCGCTCCTCAACAGCGATTATAAAATCTTTGCAGCTATTATGGCAACCAGGCTGGGGAGGGTGGCATGCTCTTTAATTCACGAAGACCAAAAGGGCTTTATTAAGGGCAGACACTTAGCTGACCTCACGCAAGATCTGGTTGGGGTGATTGACATCGCTACTACTTTTTCTTTGCCTCTGGCTGTCTTTACGCTGGACACGACTAAGGCCTTTGATAGGGTCAATTGGTCCTATTTGGCTGTAGTCATGGAGAAATTCAATCTGCCCGGAAATTTCTGCCGTATGATTTCACTCATATATAAGGCCCCGACGGCAAAGCTTCATGTAAATAACTCCTTAACAGAGCCTTTTGAAATTTCAAGAGGCACACGGCAAGGTTGCCCGCTTTCTCCCCTCCTTTTTAACCTCTATATTGAACCTTTTGCACAGATTCTTAGAGAGGTGGCTACTATACCACCATTTAGCTTTGGAGGGTGTGATAAGCGGGTAGCCCTATATGCCGATGACATCCTCATTATGACATCAAATTTAGATCTGGCCCTTCCCTCAGTGATCAGGAGGGCTAAGGAGTTCGGTAAAATCTCCGGATATAACATAAATTCCGAAAAGACGGAAATTATGGTTTGGAAAACCCCAAATACTCAGGTGGATGTAGTGTCCTCTATGCGCTATCTCGGCATCAGAATAACCCAAGACATAAGTAAAATCGCCACTTACAATCTTGAGCGAGTACATAAGGAATGTCGAAAACAACTAAAGACATGGAACCATCTCCCGTTATCTATCTTTGGGAGGACAAACCTTATAAAAATGTCCATCCTGCCTAAATATACCTTTTTGTTTAACTCTATCCCTATGGCCTTTGATGTCAAACAAATATCTAAATGTCAACAAGAAATAAACTCTTTTATTTGGAGGAGTAGAGCCACGAGATTGGCTTGGAAAAAACTGAGAAGGAGAGAAAAAGGAGGGATAACGTCTCCAGACATCCAATATTATGCTTGGGCATTCCAATTATCCTTTTCAAGAATGCTCCTAAAAACACCAGTGGATACCCCTGACGGCTTCCTTTTTAAGTTTGGGGACCAGAAGTTCTTTAAAAAAATAAAATTAAAAACTCTTCAATCATTGGCCAGTAGTTGGTCCACAATTAGGAGACAAACAGGGATGAGCTATTTTTCCAACTTAGCCCCCATCTGGGATTCGCCAGGCACTCCTTTGTGTCTTAGAGACAGGCTGGCATGCTCAATAAAGGAAGCCGGAATTCTTAACTGGGGAGAGCTGATAGCAGGAGGTTCATTGATACCTTGGGAGGCTTTGCGGGAGAGAGTCGGGCCAAGGTTAACCAACTTTAAATACATACAGCTGACCAGTTGGGCTCAGGCTTTGACAAGGAAGGGAGTCCCCCTGGGAAACTGCAGTAACTTAGAACATCTATTGATGACAAGACCAAGGGGGGGAAAGGAGGTTGCTTGTTGGTACTGGGCGATCCTGGAGGAGATAGATGATGACACCAATCTACCGGAGGTGTTATGGGGTAGTAATGTGGGTGAACAGTGCCAGCATTTGTGGTTGAACTCTTTTAGTCTACTGTATAAAATTGTGAAGCCAGCTTGGCTGAGACGAAACCACCTATTTACTTTACATCGAGCATATCTGTCTCCCCATAAGTTAGCCAAATTCCAGCCAGGAAAAAAGTGTAACAAATGTGACCTTTCAGAAGCCTCAGATGTGCACATGTTTAAAGAGTGCCCAGCCATTAGTCGTTTTTGGGAAGAGGTGATGGATGCCCTTTCTTCTATTCTAAATATCACTTTGAGTAGTACTCTCCCTTTGATTATCTTCGGGATTGATGAAAACATCTTAGGGCATGCCAGATCCTTCCTGTTTTTTGCAATTTTAATGGCAAGGAGACAGATTTGTAGGTTTTGGGTGGATACAGCCCCTCCAACATATTCAGGATGGTTATCGTCCCTATATGAAGTTTCTAAAGTAGACTTGTCCAGATCCTGCAGTAGGAAGAAAGTTGCTTTTTGGGAATATTTGATACAGTGGAAGTAGGTTTCCGGGGATTTTTTTTTTTCTTCCCAGGGTCCTATGATTATGCCAGCTTCCCTGCTCCATGGACCTACAACAAGGGTCTTTCTCCGAATCTCTGGTCCAACAGGCCGAAATATGCCTAGATGGAGTTTTCTGAAGGACCCCCTCTTTGTGTGTGGTTTTCTCCTTCTTCCGCCAAGTTAACATCTGTTTTTTGTGCAATTGTCTGATGCACACTACTGGTTCTGGTGGGCAGGACAAGGCAGCACAAAATGGTGGTCGGTGGCTTCTTCGAGCACACATAAGGGTTCGGCAAATGAGGACAAAAAAAATAGAGGGGTGATTAGAGCGCATTAGTAGCTCTAAGACAAATTAAGTAAATTGGCAGCAAATGAGATAGAAACACACTCAAGTCCGTGGGACAGAACGGCTTGTCCTCGTTAAACTAGCGTCGCTCAATTGTAATTACTGCATGAACTTACGACTGAATCACATGAATCTAAAAAAACAAGGGAGGACAAACAGGAGGAAGGAATTAATAAATCTACACATTACATATACAAGTCGTTAAAATCCATTAACACGGTATGTGATATACCTGTCCAAAATCTGGAGTTTAGATCTCAATACATGAATGTGCTGAAAAACACAAGAAATAGAGTCATAAGACTCATCACATAATTGTTACCAGGATTTAGTTAGCAAAATAGGTGGTTTCAGAAAGGGTTAATAGACTCACCGATCTTCGGTGTACAGAAACCAAATACTCAGGCGGTGCAACGCTACGAGAAAAACAAACATAAAACCGAGCATCATTAGCTAGCTTGCCGAAGGAGAATGAACATCTCCAAATATTAAGAAAATGTTAAGAGACCGCATGGGGGAGCCCCGAGCCAGCTTACCGCTACACGCCTCAGTGGTACTTCTCAAAAATGAATCAGGAGAAGGAACCGGCACGGAATGGAACTCCTTAATAAAGCACGCGACCGCGATGAGTCAGCGTGTGTAACGGAACTGGTGCTGGCGCTTGATGCTGACTGCAGCGCGTCACGGCATCGTTCCAAAAGGAAGTGAAAAAAGACTAATTACGCAGTGTTTACAAAGTAGCGAAAACATTCACCAAATATTTCAAAAGGACACAATATCTGGCTATGTAAAGATAACAAGCACTTATGTGAACACTATCGACTGTTTCATAAAGACTCCTTTTCATGTGTTGATACACGTAGTGAGCTTAGTCAAAATAACATTAGAGTACAATTGTCTCTCCGGCCGTCTTATTATGCATTCCTTGTGTTACCATAGTTAGTAGTGACATTGTACAATCTACATTAATAAATGCATTTAACAAGTGTCATGGTCAGATATTGGGCGCAATTGCCCTAAAAAATTAATGCATATATGTTTACATTAACAAGATGTACATCATTGCATTGGTAACTAGGACAATAAACGTGTTCAGATATTGAATACGCTTCGTAACAACAGGAGTAAAATGCGTGTCTGTTTATCAACCAAGTAGTGATACGCAAAATTGAACCAGCATTGTATTAGTCAGACGAACATGTTTACATAGCTACTAGATGGTTTAGCAATTACAGGTAGCAGATTTGTGATGTAAGTGATGTTCAGGTCCTAATAGACATTCAAACAGCAGACCTAGGTGAACTTAGGGTATTGACATAAATATATGATGCGATTATTCTATTGCTAAACATGCAAGTTGTGCGTAGCTGGAATCGAGTTCGTTCAAGCCTGTATGTATTGAGTCAAATCGTGTTATCCATTTTGCCTCACGTACATTAAGAATGGGTCCTATGTTCCCACCCCGGGGCCCCAGGGTGGCTTTTTCAAGGACAATCCATTGGAGTTCCTCAGGAGAGTTTCCTGCACTTTTAAAATGTTCGACCAGTGGCGCACCATGAGTGTCGCACCGTATCCTACTACAGTGTTGTAGTACTCTTGTTTTGATTTTTTGCTGGGTCTGTCCAACATAAATGGAACCACAGGGGCAGATGATGCCATAAATTACATTATTGGTGTTACAGTTAGTGAATGCTTGTAAGTCTAACTGGTAGTGTTTGTACGTGAATGTTTTGGTCTGCATGGTCAGTCCACAGGCTTTGCAACTACCACATCTGTAATGCCCCTTGGGGGGAGGAAGGTTCCAGACTGATTGTATTGACGGTGTAACTGGGTTATCCAGATAGGAGCATATAACATAGTCTCTGACACATTTGACCTTCTTAAACGCATGCATAGGTGGCTGAGGTTGGGAAATGTCATCTGAGATGATGGACCAATTTTTATTTCTAATTTTCTTGATGGTATGACTATGAGTGTTAAATGTTGTTACACATACCATTCTGTTCAGTTCCTGGTCACTCTTGTTCTTGGTCATTAGTAATGCCTCTCTAGGGCTGTACCACGCTCTCTTGGAGGCTCTTTTGATCAGGCGGCGTGGGTATCCTCTCTCCAGGAGACGCTGGCTCAAGATGTCAGCTTCCAGTTTGTAGTCGCTCTTCTTCGAGCAATTCCGGCGAATCCTGAAAAATTGTCCCACCGGTAAATTATCCCTCAGGCTTCGCGGATGGTGACTGCTATAACGTAATAGTGAATTGTGTTCTGCTGGTTTGCGATATAGGGTGGTGTAGAGCTTTCTATCCTCATGGTAGATCGTAATATCAAGAAAGTCAATGCGCTGGTTATCCGAATGCATCGTAAACTGGAGGCCGCCCCCATGGCTACTCCCTTGGTCTGTAGGTAGAAGTTACCTTGGAATAGAAAGACGTTTTTTATCATGGCTATCGAGAGAAGATCCACAATGAAGTCCGTCGGTACTGGCACTGGTGCTGGTCTGTTATTTAGGACTTTGCGTATGACCTCAAGGGCCAAAGTCTGGGGGATGCTTGTGTACAGGGACCCTATATCACAGGTTACCAAAAGCTGTACTTCAGGGTCGAAAGGTGCCTCATCAATAATCCCAATTGTTTGTAGTGTGTCTCGTAGATATGTCTTTGTACATTCTGTGATGGGTTTGAGAAAGAAGTCTATATATTTATACAATGGCTCTGAAATTGAGCCACACCCAGATGCAATCGGTCTCCCGGGTGGCCTTGAGAGGCTCTTATGAATTTTAGGCAATGTGTATATGGTCGGTAGTCTAGTATCCTTCTGATTCTGGTATTGAAACTCATGCTGTGATAAGAAACCCTGTTGGAGGCCGGACTCAGTTATTCGTAAAATTTCACATGCCAGGTCCTTAGAGGGGTCACAGCGTAGTTTACAGTAGCTCACACCATCCTGGAGCTGTTTCAGAATTTCGTGTTTATAATGGTCAAAGTCCTGTACGACAATAGCACCGCCCTAGTCCGCAGGATTTATAACGATCTCTTTGTTGTTCGTGAGTGACAACAGGGCTTCTCTTTCGGACTTGGTGATGTTGATGGCAGTGTATCTAGGAGAACTTAGAGACTTGAAGATGTCTTTAAGGACAATGTTCTCATATGCCAAAATCTGGTGGGTCATAGTGGTAGATGATGGTACAAAATGGATGGTATTCGCAATCCTGTTTGAGATGTTCTCAATGGAGCCTGTGAGTGTCGGAAAAAATATTGAAGGCATATTTTATGAAAAAATCGCAGAATTTCCGTTTTCAGAGTAAAACGATTGGGGTGTGTTGTCGGTACAAAAGACAGTCCCTTATTCAGGATCTTTTCTTCATCCTTCTTTAGGACATAGGAAGAAATATTGACCACTGATGTGGATTGATTGGTCATCAATGTTGTAAATTGGTTGGTCACCAACGGTAGACTTTGCACCGTGTTGCAATCTCGCCGTGGCTCTCCGGAGGGAAACGTACCTGTTTCTGTCCACGGCCTGTGCCTCTTTCCCATGTTTGTTCTGTCTGTGTTTGGCCCCTTGCTTGACCTCTGGGGCAGTAGCCTCCACGGCCCCTCGGTGGTCTCCAATGGCCTGAGCCTAAAAAAGGCAGTGGACCCTGCGGTTGGTGCCAGTTTTCTTGGTAGACGTAACCGGAACTTGGGCCGGCCTGCTCCTGGTCGCTATCTGTACTATATGACGAATCGGAGAAGGTACTGTAGTTCCTCCTTCCGCGATATTACCCTCTGCTTCGTCCTGTAAAACGGCCCTGTGTATTCTTCTTATTATAAAAGCGGATGTCCTTCGCTAATTTATCGAGTTTTTTGTTTTGAGTTGTCAAATCAAAATCCTTTAAAGATTTTCCTAGTTGTTCCAAAGCTTCTTTGGCATTTTTCAACATGGAATCTCCTGTAATCTCAGGTCTTCGTGCAGTGATTTCGCGTGTAAGTGATGGTGTTCGGCCATTGGCAGCTCTCAGTCTTTTCCCCATACACAACCCCTTCAGTTGTATGGCCACCTCGGTCCATTTTTTTATAGGAGTTATCTCAAGGTTGGGGATACCCCCTTTAGTGTCTTCCTCCTCCGTGAGGTTCTGATCTTCTTGCCCTAATGTCTCTAATGTCGTGTTAAAATCCCCCACCACAAGCGGCAATATATTGCTAGGCATAGCATCGATCAGATCATGTAGGGCTGAAATTACCTCTGATTTTCGTCCCCCAGGATGACCTCTTGCGTATATATTATAAATATCTATGCAACTACCTGAGGATAGGCTTAATCTCACTGCAAGTATATCGTTATTTGATACAGCAAGTTGTTGTACTTTACAGCTTAAGGCCTGCCGGACCCAAATCAATAATCCCCCTAGCGGGCGACCTTTATCTTTCTTTATCGCAGGGACCTGGAAATTAAGATAGCCTATACGAAAAACAGAGTCCACCGACCATGTCTCTTGAAAGAGACAAATGTCTTGTTTTTCGATAAAATCAGACCAGTCGGGCGATACCAATTTAGATCCCAGTCCCGCTATATTCCAAGATAGCATTGATGTATGGAAATTATTAAGGAATGAGCCATCAGCATTGTCAATCCTACCGGGTGGTCATTGCTGCCTATTTTCATTACGTGGTCCTGGAGCAAATATTGATGTTATTTCTCCCATCGATTGAATTGGTGCTAACTCACAACCCGGAGAATCCAGATCCAGTTTCGCTGTACTTGTTTGGATTCTATTAAACTGGGGGTCTAACGTCTCGTTCTGAGTGTTAGCCTTGCCGACAGTTGGATTCCTACTCCAGTCTAACTTGCCATCATGTAGCAATACCACATTTACCCTTTGCTTAGGATTGGATGATCGTCAATCACAATCTTCTAAGCCAGACAACACATCATACCTGTTGGTCAGCCTAAGTCCCCCTATGTTAGTCTTGACTTGTCTCCCCCCTTCTGGAGACATATTTCTGGGATCAGTGAGAGTGGCAGGGAAGAAGTAGGTTAAGGGCAGGGATTGAATTTGCGTAGCTGAACATACCGGGACCCATTTACAGATGTGTTCAGCGGCCCTTCTATCCCTAAAATTATTTATAACACAGTCTCCTTTGATAGACTTTTCCCGTGGCCCTACCCAAACCACTCGCCTAGCGAACAGAATTTCACCAGATACCATAGTGGGAAGTGGCTTGTTGTAATTAAGTCAATGAATACATTTGTTTTTAAGCTCCGAATACACCTCCCTTTTACCCTGGCTCTAGGCTCGGACCCCCGCAAGCACCACCACATACGGTATAGACTCAGGAGGGAGATCTAGGCACGGTAAACCATTTGTTAGTAAATCACGGGGCGTGTTACTGTTCACTCAGAATTGTTGATTTACAGTCCTGCTGCCATCCCCTATCTCCGCCCTTCTACTCATTACAGTGTGATTAATCGCTGCAGCATCGCTAGAGTGAGGTAAAGGATCGTTAGATACTACAGCTGGGGAAATTGTATCAGCTATATTGTTTGTGGTCGACGGGGCAAGATGATGGTCATCTTCGTTGGTTTGCCTAGTCAATCTCTTTTGCATTTCAATTGCCCCTTTATCCCGTTTTCCATCCAGTGTCTGGGCCGAAGTCAAAGATGATTCAAGGCATGCAAGTCTATATTCTATCATATTAAGTCTATCATAAATAGGGAGACATGTCTTATTAAAGATGTATTCCACTTTGGTCCAAAAGTCCAATCCCAGTTCAGTAGGGGTGGCAGCACTAGGGCTCGTTGAGGATGTAATCACTTGGGTAATAGGCTGATGTATAGCAGGGCGATTTGGCGATGTTAATATCATGCCCTCCCCTGCATTGTTGGGTTTCTGAATTTTTGCTTTTCTTCCTTTCAGGGGGGCACCCCCACCCTTCCTTTTAGGAATTAAATTTGTTGTAGGTTGTATGGCCCCCAATTTAGAGTTATGTCCAGATCGCGTTTTTACGCTTAGCGTCGGCGATCCAGAGTGCTCATTATGGTGAGCCTTCAGCGGCTTGTGGTGGTCGAAGCCCCTCACACTCGCCATTGCCATCTGGCCTAGTAATTTCAATATCGTGTTGGAGGTCTGGCGACAATACCTGGGCCCATCTACCCATAGACGACCGTTTATCAAAGGCAGGGTCCATTGATAGTCTCCATTCGGTCAGCTCTATTTCGTAGGCCAGAACGGAATATGCTCTTGTAAGAAACTGGTCCAATGTGCCCACTATTGACCCACCGGTGATGGACTTCCTGCCCCTCCCAGCTTTTGAAGTAGTCATTGCAGGAGAAAGAATAAAAGCGCCTACTCCTTTAAGCACTTAGAGTAATTACTGTGGTGAATGGCAGGATGCCGGTTGTGCACTAACCTTTGCTTGCAAATGATAGAGAGGGGCCCGTCCCGTCCTCAACCGTTCTCGAACGGGCTCAAACGGACCCGCCCTTGGCCCGGGTTTTGCCCGGTGCGCGTCCCGCGGAGCGGGGGCCCCAAGCAGTTAAGTGGCGGCAGGAAGAGGAGCACAGCTGAAGTGAATTGCGGGGCTGCTGGTCCTCGCAGTCCCGCTATGAGCTCCCCAGTGACTGCAAGGGTCGGAGAAAATCCAAAAACTGTTGTGAGTGGCCCCCGCGGAGAGGGCGCGCGAGCAGTTAAGTGGCGGCAGGAAGAGGAGCGCAGCTGAAGTGACTTGCGGGGCTGCTGGTCCTCGCAGTCCCGCTATGAGCTCCCCAGTGGCTACAAGGGTCAGAGAAAATCCAAAAACTGCTGCGAGCGGCACCCCTGTGTCACTTGCGGCCTGATTGTCATGCTCTCTTGCTCTCATTGGGTGGATTGGGCTGGGTGTCTTAGTGGTCATTCCCTGCTCAGCTTTCCTAAATGATTTGGCTTTGCACCTCTGCATGTCATTGTCTGGGACATCCTGGCGTATGATGTAAGGATGTTGATGACCTGTGTATTTCGTGTCTTTTGAGTGTCAGGGTTTTATGGTTCTTTTATAGACCCAGACCCACTGGTTCCAGTGGTCAGCTCTTTTGTGTCTCCCATTGCCTCTGCTTTTGGTATGCGGTCTGGTGCGGCTTCTGCCTGTCAGTCAGTCACTGGTCCTCCTTAGGGGTCGTAAAGTTCGACTTTTGGTATTCACAAAGGGCATTTATGAGTACTAAATGTCCTTTGTGAATACCGACATGTGAATTGGGCCCGTAGTGTTCTCCTGAAACTCTATTAATCAGAAAGCAATTCACAATGTTACCACTGAATGTATGCAGTACAAACCTTCATCTAGAAATAATTAGGATAAGCAAAACACCAGACCCTCATTAAAAGTAGCCTATTAAAAAGGGAGGGTGATACCAGATACATTATTACCAACATCATGCAATATTACCTCACATTCAATGGGGTGTTACAGCTTTTGCAGCGGAAATGAGAAACAGCTTGTGTCAATCCGTGTTTCCATACTGATTCTCGCATGTAATTCACCATTTGCTGGAGGATTTTCCTTTGAGCGAAATTTGAAAACCGTGTTATTTCTACTGATTTACTACATATTCATGTAACCCCAATGGAGACTACGGGGCATATTATCAAGCCCCAGCGATAATTATCGCTGAGCGTGCTTAGTGGGCTTTTTATTATCGCCGGCTATCGCTGGAATATATCGCCAAGCTAGCGCTGTATTATCAACACTTACCGATAAATATTCTAACAATAGCAGGAAAATGACCAAACACCTCTGAAAAACCAGCAATGTCCCTTTTAAAACGGCGATAAGCTTGGTGATAAGGCCATGTGGCCTTAACCCCATAATCCACCTCCCATGTTAGGTATGCCTTAGTCAGGAATTTAGCAGACGTTAAATTCCTGAGTTAAGGCAGAGTTAGCGCGCTTATGATTAACGCTCCGCCTCGTTGTTAATATTGCAAAGCTGCCTTAGCGATATTTTCCCGTGTTGTTTTGACAGCCACGCCTACTTTGCATTTCATTATCGATGCAATGCGAGTTGTGACAAAAATGGGAGCTAAATCACGGAAACAGGCGCTAGCGTGTCCTTGTTAATAATGCGATAGAAATTTGAAAACTGTGTTATTTCTACTGATTTACTACATGATCATGCAACCCCAATGGAGACTACGGGGCAGATTATCAAGCCCCAGTGATAATTATCGCTGAACGCGCTTAGCGGGCTTTTTATTATCGCCGGCTATCGCTGGAATATATCGTCAAGTTCGCGCTGTATTATCAACACTTACCGATAAATATTCCAGCAATAGCAGGAAAATGACCAAACACCGCTAAAAAAAACAGCGATGTCCCTTTTAAAACGGCAATAAGCTTAGTGATATGTCCTTGTGGCCTTCACCCAATAATCCACCTCCCATGTTAGGTATGCCTTAGCCAGGAATTTAGCGGTACAAAAGGGGGTAGTGATGGACGGAGCATCTGAACCAATCAACCACTCACACCCAGTCAACAGATCTGGGTTTAATCCATCACCGTTCTTTAGCCCACTCTGTCACCCCAGTTCAGACATGTTCATATGCAAATCAGTCTGTCCCTGTGCCTCATGGGAACAGTCCAGTCCGAACTGCCAAGCCATGCCTTCCCTGGACCAGATTCAAGCTTCCTATGACCGGTTTCTAGCATTACAGACGTCTTCAGCCAGGCTTGCTTGAATCCAGTGGCAAAGTGAGCAAGGGACTCACGTCTGAGCATACTCTGCCAACTTATGGCGAACAAAGCGGTACAAAAGGGGGTGGTGATGGACGGAGCATCTGAACCAATCAAACACTCACACCCAGTCAACAGATCTGGGTTTAATCCATCACCGTTCTTTAGCCCACTCTGCCACCCCAGTTCAGACATGGCCATATGCAAATCAGTCTGACCCTGTGCCTCATGGGAACAATCCAGCCCGAACTGCCAAGCCATGCCTTCAATGGACCGGATTCAAGCTTCCTAGGACCGGTTTCTGGCATTACAGCCGTCTTCAGCCAGGCTTGCTTGAATCCAGTGGCAAAGAAAGCAAGGGAGTCACGTCTGAGCATACCCTGCCAACTTATGGCGAACAAAGCGGTACAAAAGGGGGTGGTGATGGGCGGAGCATCTGAACCAATCAAACACTCACACCCAGTCAACAGATCTGGGTTTAATCCATCACCATTCTTTAGCCCACTCTGCCACCCCAGTTCAGACATGGCCATATGCAAATCAGTCTGACCCTGTGCCTCATGGGAACAATCCAGCCCGAACTGCCAAGCCATGCCTTCCCTGGACCGGATTCAAGCTTCCTAGGACCGGTTTCTGGCATTACAGCCGTCTTCATCCAGGCTTGCTTGAATCCAGTGGCAAAGAAAGCAAGGGAGTCACGTCTGAGCATACCGTGCCAACTTATGGCGAACAAAGCGGTACAAAAGGGGGTGGTGATGGACGGAGCATCTGAACCAATCAAACACTCACACCCAGTCAACAGATCTAAGTTTAATCCATCACCGTTCCTTAGCCCACTCTGACACCCCAGTTAGACATGGCCATATGCAAATCAGTCAGACCATGTGCCTCATGGGAACAGTCCAGCCCGAACTGCCAAGCCATGCCTTCCCTGGACCGGATTCAAGCTTCCTAGGACCCTTTTCTGGCCTTACAGCTGTCTTCAGCCAGGCTTGCTTGAATCCAGTGGCAAAGTGAGCAAGGGGCTCACGTCTGAGCATACCCTGGCAACTTATGGCTAACAAAGCGGTACAAAAGGGGGTGGTAATGGACGGAGCATCTGAACAAATCAAACACTCACACCCAGTCAACAGATCTGGGTTTAATCCATCACTGTTCTTTAGCCCACTCTGCCACCCCAGTTCAGACATGGCCATATGCAAATCTGTCTGACTCTGTGCCTCCTGGGAACAGTCCAGCCTGAACTGCCAAGCCATGCCTTCCCTGGACCGGATTCAAGCTTCCTAGGACCGGTTTCTGGCATTACAGCCGTCTTCAGCCAAGCTTGCTTGAATCCAGTGGCAAAGTGAGCAAGGGACTCACGTCTGAGCATACCCTGCCAATTTATGGCGTACAAAGCGGTACAAAAGGGGGTGGTGATGGACAGAGCATCTGAACCAATCAAACACTCACACCCAGTCAACAGATCTGGGTTTAATCCATCACCATTCTTTAGCCCACTCTGCCAACCCAGTTCAGACATGGCCATACGAAATCAGTCTGACCATGTGCCTCATGGGAACAGTCCAGCCCGAACTGCCAAGCCATGCCTTTCCTGGACCGGATTCAAGCTTCCTAGGACTGGTTTCTGGCATTACAGCCATCTTCAGCCAGGCTTGCTTGAATCCAGTGGCAAAGTGAGCAAGGGACTCACGTCTGAGCATACCCTGCCAACTTATGGCGAACAAAGCGGTACAAAATGGGGTGGTAATGGACGGAGCATCTGAACCAATCAAACACTCACATCCAGTCAACAGATCTGGGTTTAATCCATCACTGTTCTTTAGCCCACTCTGCCACCCCAGTTCAGACATGGCCATATGCAAATCAGTCTGACCATGTGCCTCATGGGAACAGTCCAGCCCGAACTGCCAAGCCATGCCTTCCCTGGACCGGATTCAAGCTTCCTAGGACTGGTTTTTGGCATTACAGCCATCTTCAGCCAGGCTTGCTTGAATCCAGTGGCAAAGTGAGCAAGGGACTCACGTCTGAGCATACCCTGCCAACTTATGGTGAACAAAGCGGTACAAAAGGGGGTGGTAATGGACGGAGCATCTGAACCAATCAAACACTCACACCCAGTCAACATATCTGGGTTTAATCCATCACCATTCTTTAGCCCACTCTGCCACCCCAGTTCAGACATGGCCATATGCAAATCAGTCGGACCCTGTGCCTCATGGGAACAGTCCAGCCCGAATTGCCAAGCCATGCCTTCCCTGGACCAGATTCAAGCTTCCTAGGACCATTTTCTGGCATTACAGAGTCTTCAGCCAGGCTTGCTTGAATCCAGTGGCAAAGTGAGCAAGGGAATCACGTCTGAGAATACCCTGCCAACCTATGGTGAGCAAAGCGGTACAAAAGGGGGTGGTGATGGACGGAGCATCTGAACCAATCAAACACTCACACCCAGTCAACAGATCTGGGTTTAAAACCATCACCATTCTTTAGCCCACTCTGCCACCACAGTTCAGACATGGCCATATGCAAATCAGTCTGACCCTGTGCCTCATGGGAACAGTCCAGCCCAAACTGCCAAGCCATGCCTCTCCTGGACTGGATTCAAGCTTCCGAAGACCGGTTTCTGGCATTACAGCCGTCTTCAGCCAGGCTTGCTCTAATCCATTGGCAAAGTGAGCAAGGGACTCACATCTGCATCAAATTGTGGTGAATCTGGGTCTTATACATTTGGTGTAATGCCACATAAATCCAAGACATCTTTTCCTATCTTATTCTAAATCTATCCTGAAGTCTAAGTGCATTTTGACTCTGATTTGGGTTTTGCTAGTTTTTATGGAAAGTTCATTCATCAGTTTTCTGAAATAGTAGCACCATTGCCAGATTACAACACAATCCCTACCAGAGTGTGATAAGACAGATCAGTTTCAACAATAAATGGGTAATCTACACGTGGATGCTGCAAAACTAGGATACCAGAGGATTGTTTCTTTTTGAAGTAAAGCCCTGTGTTTGATGAGATTGCAGCACACCAGCTGTTTCTTCTCTTTTGCTCTACATGCTCACTTATACATGTGCAGATACATGTTCTGGGGAGTAGGATGGCTTGCCTTCAGACCCTATTGATGAAGACAGAGGGTCTAATTTAGATATTGGAGCCACCCATTCTTCCTAACAGAGGTTTCGATCCATTGGTCATCCTGACAGAGGTTCTCCAGCCTGATTTATGTAATGATTGGAAGAACCTCCTTCAGCCTTGATGGACCAGCAGTGGTCTTCCATCAGCCGCATACTTGCATATTGTGGGAGTGCAACAGGGATCAGGCAGACCACAAGAGAGTTCTTTTGCGAGGGAGGGGCTCCCATTTATTAGTTTACTCCAACAGATATAAGAGTAGTACTGCGTTAGTACAATTAGTTCAATAATGACAGTCCCAGCGACATTCTCTCCAGGGAAGAAAGCCTCTTCTCCTTTAACAATGTCAGCCTGAGCTTCTCTCTCAGTTGGGAATGAGGAAAACAAAACAAACCACACAAAAAGGCACTGGTTAGTGCTTACGTATTATGGAGCCAAAAGCAATTCAGGGAGGGTAAGAGACCTGTGCTGGGATACACCGTCACCGGAGAAGACAGAATTCAAAGGCGCAGCCTGATGCTGACTTTTTACTTAAGGTGCAAATGGCGGAATTAGGTGAGCTTCCCCACATGCCCGGATGGTTTATGAGCTCCCACCCCACTCCCAAGCCCCCGTACCCGAGCACGCACCTGTTCAAGCCATGACCCTCTGGGGCCGTGGCTGGGCGCAGTGGCCTTCGGTGGGCCAAAAGGCTCTTCAAACGAAGGTTTAATGTCTCCTCTCGGCTGCTCCAGGAACCTCGGTGCCTCCTCACACAATCTCCAGCTCTCCCCTTCCTCCTTCCGGGTTCCGTCTTGTTCTTGGAGCCACCTGTCTTTATCCGGCTCACCCTACTGCAACTCCGCCTTCCAAGGGGTTGGGTCATCGAATTAGGAGCAGGGATTAAACGGGCAGCTGCCGCATTCCTCCTGCTGAATTCCGATGTGATCACCTGCGTCTGTGGACTGGAGGTGAAAAAGAGCGGAAGTGTCAAGGGGGCCCTGGGGTGCGGCAATGGCGGAACGAGGTGAGGTCCGACACATAAGTAGTCGGAAAATATTCCCCCGGCATTGCAGTGGCAGTTAACCGACCACCAGATTTATATGAGCCTGTCATACCAGCAGGGTCGCAAGGGTCTTGTAACAGAGTAATTACATAGCAGCCATTATTTACGTTGATGTATCCTTCCATCTTAGTGATGAACGTATCCCTCAAGCACACCTGAGTTTGATGTACACATGAATCACACCTGGAGACCACACCATGAAACACAGCTTTTCCTAACCAACAGTGTTTTTTTCCTTAACATGGCAGGGAGAAGGAACCCCAGTTTTTCAGAGACAGAGTTAACAGTCATGGTTGATGAGATTATTAGGCTAGAGAGATAATTGATTGGTGTCCTTGTTCTGACCACCGCCATGATACAAAAAGGGCAAATGTAGAACTGATGTGTTACAAAAATGAATGCACTATCTAAAATTAGATGTGAACAAGAGGACATTAGGAAACACTGGAAAGATCCTTGGGGGAAAGTGCACTCCCTGGCCTCCAAAGCTCACCTAGACACCCAGCAGACAGGTGGTGCTTCTCCCATGCCCATGAACCTCGTTCCCTGGAAGGAGAAGGTTGATCCTGCACACTAAAATTTTGCAGGAATCCCTGGTGGAATAGAGAGTTGTAAGTTAATTCACTGTATGTCATTACCCAAATGTTACATATTCCTATTTATAATTGTGTATATATAGATTTAGTATTTCATTAATTAAAACGTATGTTTTGCAGGGTGATTAAAGTTTATTTTTCAATTATGCATTGAGGACTACATTGTTCAAAAATAATGGGGTGGCAGTAGAGATATCTTTAGTTTATGCTCATCATATATTGTGATAATCAATGCATCTCAAGTTGATGTCAGAACTGTACTATGAGTAACATATTTGCTTTACTCTCAACACTAACAGAGTAAGCATGAATACAACATATATTGTGTGACCCACTAAGGCGGGGATCTAGAGAAAGGAACTTAACATGTCATTAAAAATGTTTTTGACATCTTCGTTCTTGTTGACCTAGTTCCTCTTGTAGCTCTTTCACAAATATCTGATTGGCTTTATGTGTTAACACCTTGAAAACAAGGAGAGAGACTCTAGCGTACCAAAGGGACAGAGCACCAAAGACCGAAAGGGTAAAAATAATATTTCCCTTTGGAGGTATCTTACAGTTAAATCACCGACCTATTTGTTACCCGCTACATTCACACAGTCTTAGGTTAAAATTCCACTTGGGATACTAGAGCACGTATTAAAAAAATATATATTTGTATTCGAAAATTACACGGTATGTTAAAAACATGTACAAATAAACAATTACTAATAAATGTTTTCCTTTAGTAAAACATATTAAAATTCATCCCTGTTACATAAGTAACACAATCAAACAAATTCAGTACACTTCAAAGGTTCCTGGAAAGGAATATGGTGAGACAACTGTATTTGTCATAACACTGTTAATCCTGGAGTTATAAACAGCACAACCCAAAAGAGTAAAGTGTTTGTATTGCTGCTGTCCTTCCACAGATCTAACAACATTTATAAAGTGTCAATGCGTTTCAGTGGCATAACATCATTAAAGCCACCTTCTTCAGGACAAGGGGTTTTGTTCATTCTTTTCTAGATTTGGATATTCCACAAACCAGTGCGAAAGCACTTAGTTGGATTTCAATCCACAAGGTTATATATATTTTCCCTTATAACGATGCACCAAATGTTTGTCGTTTTATTTTCTGTAGGACTTCTTATTAATCCTGTTCATGTATAGCCACTATTTAATCTGTGGTTTTCTAATGATGAATTGCACCCTGGATTCAATCCACTTGGTTTGTATAGTGTAATTCTGATGCTGGAGCGCATGCCCTTGGCTATTCAGCTCCTGGGTGCAGCTAACTCCAGCATATCGTTCTCTTTGTAGTTCTGTTAGTTCCTCTTGTAGCTCTTTCACAAATATCTGATTGGCTTTATGTGTTTACAGTTACTAAAACTTTTATTGAACCACACACTATTTATTTATCCTGTGTAGCTTCTCCTAAGGGCCTACATCGCGGTGAACATGGTTTCGGGAGAGGACCACATCTCTCATAATGCCCCATGGCTGGCCTTGTTTCTAGTATAAAGTATGTAACCTCAGTCTGCCATATGCTTTACATATAAGCACTTCAGGGATGTTTTACATATGCAATTTTGTAAATAGCACATTTTACGAAGGGATAGCATGTCAACGATGTGTCACTTTTTAAGTTTTTCTGACAATCTTCAATATTTGTCTGGAAAACATGTGTTTACTGGTCACTATGAATGCTACATAGATGGCTCGATTCTGGTCTCGATCGGAAAGCATACAGACTGACTTGGTTCTGGAATGCTTTCCATAAGACTCGGATTGGGGGAGTCCAAACGAACGAGTAGGATGCATCCGTATGCATCTGGATACAATTCGGTCGGACTCCCATTGACTTTACTGGGAGCCTGTGTTCCAAATGGGAACACAGGCCCACATTGAAGAAAGTGGTGGTCAGGGAAAATTGTGCACCCTGTGGTGGGCACCTCAAGGTGCGTGCCACCCAGTGCATGGTTGTAAAGGAGGGAGCCATGTGTAAACCAGAAAAACCGAATCCGAAAGGCTGATCAAATCGATCATCGTACTTGCTCATTTGGAACAAGGGCGTCAGATCGGATTCAGCAAACCCGATTCTGATTCACAGCCCTTCCAACCGAGATTGGAATTGACTCCTTATTAGTGAATGTCCCAGTTCTGAATATAGTTGTCCACTCATGGGTACCCTCAGAACCACACTAGGACATTTACAATCACTTTGCTTTGACAATCTTTGAATACTAAATAGGATATTTTGCTTTTGTTTTACCAGCCTGAAGGACAGCAGTTTTGTCTAATTATCTGTAGTCTCCTCAGTGGTACCCTACTTATTAAAGTTTAACTCACATTGACCAAATAAAAAAAATACTTACGTTCCCTTAGATACTATAAGTAAGTTGAACCTCTTAAAACATTCATGTATTAGGCAATGGATTTGTCTTTTAGCGTGAGAGCACATACATTTGGCATGTTACACCTGTGTTTTATTTTACCTACATTTTACAATGATTTTCAAATCTCCAAAACAGGTAGTAAAGCAAAAGTTGAAATGTAACAAACATTTTGTCTGTAACCTACAATACTTAAGTTGGTTGAAACATTACTCTTGCCTACATGTTGAGTTTTTCAAACAGTGTACTCAGTGGCACACATGATGGATTTCCAGTCCACTGTATTACAGGGCTACAGGATATAATTGTCTTCTAAATTAGTGGATAGGAAATATCTCATGTTTGTAATAGAATATTCCATCTGATGAACTGAAAATCAGTTCCTGTTTCCCTACAGCCTACTATACCATATCTGTATATTAGCCATGCATAAAGGAGTGTGTTAATATCTATCAGATTAGAAGGCCACCCTTTGTAAATATGGAATGTACTTCGAAGATCATGGATTAAATGTTTATCAGCATAAGTCTGTCTTTCATGATTTGTTTTTTGTTCATTATATTTTCATTGTAGGGCCCTCAGCCAGAGGTGAACCTCAACCAACCACTGATAATCTTCCACCAACCACTCTAACTCCTGCAGAAACCTTAAGTGGACAGGCATCCACTGCTGGACTTGATTGTATGGAGGAACAGCCTGGCCCCTTTGGTTTGTCTGGCCAAGCTGCAGGGGTAAGCCTCACTCATCTAATATACAGTAACATAGTGTAGTGTAGTCCAGGCCACTCCTCAACAATCTGTTGGAGAACAAAAGATGGAACACTGAAAAAACAAAAAAATCAGTCCTAGCCTACCAACAAATTACTACTGAACGGGGCCTGCAATTGTACCTTAATAGTGATACTAATTGCTATGCTAGAATGCTTCTTTCAAGGTTCAGAATGGGTTACTTTTTTCGTTTAATCACATTCCCAACTTGCAATGATTGGTCAAGACAATTGTTGCCTTGTCACTGTGATGATGTTGCCCCTCAATCTAACTTGCACTGCATTTTATTTAGCAAATTTTATCTTGTTCCCAGAAAGATCCTTCTAAAACCAATTCTTAAAGAGTGGGGTCTCCGATCTTGTAGAGATGCGTTTTATCGACTACAAAGGATGGAAACCCCGGAAGTGATTCATACTTTAGCTAAATTCTTGAAACTATTGGTTAAATTTAGGAATTCGATATAATATATAAATTGATTGTAAATATTTTATACATTTTTACATTGTATAGGGCACTGAAAGATAAATAAGTTTTTAATGTTAATTGTATTTATATGTATAAATGAGTTCTATATTTCCCCTATCTTACTGAAACTGATATGACACTGGCTTGATTTGACTTATATCTGTATTTGTGCTGTGTTTTGTATCTATCCCTTTTTAACAAATGTATGCTTTTATGATATCAAAGTTTATATCGAAATAAAGTTTATTTTGAATTTTGAATCTGTTATTGTATCCACCCCCTGAGGCCCTACAACCACTACCTGTTCTGTAGTATATACCCCAGTTGTGACTCCTGTGTGTACTATAACAACTACTCTGCTGTTGAGCCAGGGCTCGCTGTAAAGGTGAACACCGTATCAAGATCATGGGGTATATGAGGTTAGGGGTAAGCCTAGATTGCCTCAGTTGAGCCAACCCACACATGCCCATTGTTTTCGCATAACTAAGGGCCAGATCATTATTGGTGCAGCCTCCAGACATGAAGATAAGACGAGGCAGATGATAGTGCTACCCTGAAAAAACAATAACCTCTTTGGAAATAAATCAGTTTCAGATGGAGCACAATGATCTTATGAAGCATCAGATATCAATCTTGTGATTCCCTTTTAGGAGAGGATGGTTTTCGGGACACTTTAGGGCCATTAGGGATTCATTAAATCCTTTCTGTAGAGAGTCCGCAAAATCCATCCATCCAACATCCATCCATGCTCCGCCACAGAAAGAGTTGGCCAGGTCTGAGATGCCTGATATCACATCCAAGCCTGCAACTCAGGAGACATCAGTCCCCCTCAGGAGCAGTCGTTTCTCAGGTTTGTAGAGGAAATTAGACAGCCATCTCTGCTTTTTAGTCATAGCTTTGTTGTGCCCTAAACAGCCTAGTGAGCAAAATACAACGAAGGTGGTAACAGTTCCGGATTACCAAGTAGGCAAAGTAGGCACCTCCCTATGGGTCCCACTCCTTTTAGGGGCCCAGGGACAATGGAACAAAATAATATTGATTTGATCTTGCAAGAAAATTAGAAACAAGCTTTCTTAAATATTTTTTCCAAAAGATAAAAAAAATTAATCATCTCAAGGAAATGAAAAAACATTAAAGACTCTTCAGGGAAAATACTGTATCAGTATAACATATCCATTAACAATTGAAAGTATATAAAACAGAGACATCAGGTTCACAGAACAGTTTGTCTCATAAAAGTTCATTGTCCAAAGGATGTCACTTTGTAAAACAATTCAGTGCATTGGGTATTAGAATATAATTTTCTAGCGGGCCCCAAAATGTGGACTGCCTACGGGTCTCCAAATGGTTTAATCTGGCACTGGGTGGTAAGAACACAAACTTGTGCTGTGTATTCTGGAAATTTTAACAGTGCTTTTTTCCTCTAACTATGACTGTTCCAATTTACATTTTGGTTTTGTTGCAATTTATACCTTTCAAACTGCTATTTAATTTTTACCTTTACTTGTTTAAACTTCTCTCCTAATTCTAACCTGTCTGCGCGGGCAATCAACCCCACCCTGCTTTTTTACACAGTAAAAAGGCAAAATACAACTCAGAGGCTAACCAGACTGTGTATTAAAGACTGCTGAGTCAGCTTTATGGTTTACACTGTGTTTGGAAAAAGTGCAAAGCACTAGTTTTTGACTAGAAAAGTGACTTGTTTAAATATGCAAAAAGTAGTATTTTTGGTGGCTTTTGTTTTGGGCATTACCTGCAGGGTTGAACAGGAAATAAAAAAACATGGATTGAGCTTATCTATATTTAAGGAGATTGTGACTTCAGAAGCACCTCCCTGACCCCTGACCACCAGTCTGTGCTTTACCTATTGGCCTTCTAGCTCCCAAGCAATCCTGAACACTTTTCTCACACCTGCACAGAGCTTTATAATCTGTAGAGGGAACCCCAAGACAACCACCTCCATTTTGTTGTCTCAATTTCTCTATGCCCTAAACAGCCCAGTAAGCAAAAAGACAAAGAAGGTTGTAAGAGCACAGACTTTCCGATGTGTATCATTGAAACTTTAACAATGATTTTTCCCTACCAGTGACTGTTATAATTTACCTCTTGATTTTTCTACAATTTGTACTTTTAAAACTGCAGTTTTTTTCCTACGAATGACTGTTTAAACTTCTATCCTAGTTTGCCCCTATACTGTGCTAAGATCTGTTAAATGCACCCCCTCACTGTTTATACAAGGTAAGAAGACAATAAACACCTCTGAGGCTAACTGGAGTGTTTTTAGGAGACTGTTAATCTGGTTTACCTTTTCAAATGTGTTTAGAAAATATATTCAGCAGTCATTTGTGGCTAGAAAAGCTTATGTTTAAATCGATAAAGGGTTCTGATCCCTAATCAGCAAGGCTATGCCTATACAACAATATACACAACAAAAACAATGCCAATGCTGATTACTATTTAACTAATCGCTCATCTAACTCACACGTGACACTCATAGTGATTGGAAGGAAAACAGATTGATTTTTAATTTTAGATTTTTAAATAGGAATTTTAGTTTTCAAATTTGGTCAGTTCATGTTATTAATTCAATGAACATAATCAATAATCATCACACCACATGAAAAAATACAAACATACAGCACATTACTTTTTCATTACATTTCACATTTAAAAACATTTAACCCCTTGTATGCTCATGACGAGCTGAGCTCGTCATGGCATACAGTGCTCGGGTGCTCATGACGAGCTCAGCTCATCATGAGCCCCACCCACGGGGGAAGCACTGACGCTCCCCCCATATGTGCCCGATCTAATTCTTTTTTACGGGGAAGGCAGAGATAGACCTTCCCCTGCCTCCCCCCGCGAGGCGCGCTGACGTCATTGGAGGTTCCCTTTCTCCTCCGACGCGCAGGGAAGCCATTTGCTTCCTGCGCGTCGGAGGAGAAAGAGGTAAGTTTTGGGGCTGGGGAGGAGTAGATACGAACGAAAGAGGCATCGGGGGCAAGGAAAGGGGTTTCCTTTCCCTCGATGTCTCTTTTGTGCATTCCTGCTGCACGGTCGTGCGATCGTGCAGCAGGAAAGCCCACTAGACGCCAGGGATTTTTTGGGGGGGATTTTGCATAGTTTGTTAGTTCGGGGGAGCAGCTCCTTGGGCAAGGGTCACTCCCCCTTTTGGGGACAATTTCTTTGGCTTTGTCTGTCCCCCTGGGGGGCAGAATTTCATTATTTTACAAAAATCGGCGCACTGGGGCAATGAGCAGGGGAGTGGCCCCTTGGGAAAAGGTCACTCTCCTTTTGGGGGCCAGACATAATTGCTTATAAATAATTTTTGATTTGTAAGATTGGCAGAACCAATGTTTCGCTTGTAGTATTAATCCCCAGGTTCTGCACTAGACTGGGCCACCCCATTTCTTTATATCGAGTCTGATGTTAGGGCAGGAAAGGCTGGCACCTTTTGATCTTCAAATGCCTCTTCATTGAAGTCTCCCCCAATTCAAGGACACATTTGGGTATAAGTACTGGACCACTGACACAACCAAATCAGAACTTTTCTTAAGCCAAGGACATTCTACGTGGAAGAAGAGCTGATGTGCTGTAGGAGGGACTGCCACTTTGCTCTCTGCATTGCTGTGTTGGCCTGCCGCTTGTTGGGCTGTAGGAGAGACTGCCACTTTGCTAACTGCTCTGCTGTGTTAGCCTGTTGCTTGCTTCTTGCCTGGGAGTGAGAAGAACTGGACCTATTCTCTACATCCTGGAACCCAAGTTTTTTCAAGGTCTTGTTGATTTGCTTCCTGTTTTCCGAAGTCTCATGGTCACAAAAGACTTCTGGCAACTCTGCTGGTGCTGCTCGACTCTGCCATCTGTGAGTTATACCCTTGCCTGGGGTGCCACCTCCAGTCCTGGGTCTCAGAAGTGGGGTTTGCAGCTGTTTTCTGCAAAAATCAATGCATTGACCCCTTTGCACCAATCAGAACTGATATAGTGCCCTCCAACCCTGATACAGTGCTGATTCAACGATGACGCAGGTCCCGACTGTGGGGTTCGACGATTACTCGGCGTTGACCAGAAGATGTTGCTGCAAGGCTTGGCTTCGATACAGCGTTGTTCCTTTGAAACCAGCTGGAAGGCTCAACTTTGTTGCAGCTCAGAAGTTCGGATTTACCCCGGTCTAGTGTGATCTCAAGTAACCCTTTGGTGCTATTGACTTTTAAGCAGTGTTTCGGGATTTAATCTTTAAAAATTCATATCTCGACTTCTAATCTATTGAAATGTTGTTGTTTTTGTCTTATTTTACTCATATTAATATACTCAATTTTCTAACCTCGTGTGGAGTCTTTTTGTGGTGTTTTCACTTTGTTACTGTAATTTAAGTGTAGCACAAATACTTTGCACATTGCCTTTTAAGTTGAGCCTGACTGTTTTTTGCCAAGCGACCAGAGGGTGAGCACAGGTTAATTTAAATTGTGTGCCTGACTTACCCTGACTGGGATTGTAGCTCCTGCTTAGATAGGGCGCATACTCTGCCAACCCAAAACCTCAATTCCTAACAACATTAGTAGATTGAGCAAATTGAAAATGTGAGAATTCTCTTTAGTTGTTGTAAATTGTGAGTCCTCAATCTCTGAAAGTCGAGTTTCTATTGTATATATATGCATACAGAAACAGTCTCCATTTGAGCATTCATCTTATCTATATGTTCCTGGTTCGATGTTACACAGCTGATTGTGTGAACTTAATCTCTCTGATCTTTCAAAGGAGTGTCAGTAAATCCATTATGTGATTGTCTATTCGCTGATCGAGTTTGACATGAATTGATTGCTTTCAAATTCAAGCTGAATGTTAATTATGCAAACTATGTCTGTCATTTTCTTAATAGTGAAAATATTTATGATGCCTGGTTGGATCTTCATGGGCAATATCTTGATCAAAGCTGTTTGTATGTAATCTTCATTGATATGTCTGTTTGTACGATTGGATAGGAATCAATATTCTGTTGAATGGAGTCAATGTTTTCAGTGTTTATAGGAGTCTAGAGGCAAAGTTTGTTTTCTATCTATTAGAAGTCATATTTCTTTCAACTAAAGTCATCTAGGACTATGTATCAAGGACTATGGATGGGTATTTTTTGAAGATAAAATTGACTGATTCTGTGATTGTTTCTCTGGTGAATCTGCTGTGATCTGTTGGTGCACTCTAATGGGAATCCACCTGGTGGTTGATAACGGTAGGCATGTTCTTAACCAGGGCATTCAAGTCATCTGGTGATGTGGCAAATGCTGAAACAGGTGCTTGTGTGATTAACACAAATGATAGAATTTGTGATGGATTTAGGTTGGCTTTTCTAACAGATTAGTTGGCAGGCTGAGGTAAGCTATCAATACAATCTCATGGTGCGTTGCAACCCTGCTTGGATTAGGATTGCAGGTGGCTTTTGATGTGGGCTTTATTTTGTAACCCAGCCAGCACTAAAAAAAATAGGTGCTAGATATTTGAGAGCAGAAGCAAGCAATGCCACCTATTTCAGCTGCTGTGCGGTCCCCTTAAATCTAGAGTGTGTACAAAGAGTTTTGAGGTAGGCCGCCTTTAATCTATTGGTACGTCCAACCTCTACCTCCAGCCTTCCAACTCTGTTTCTTTCCTACAAAAACACTTTTACCCACTTATGCCTCCCATTCACATGACATACACTGTATTATAGCAGTCATGCAGAAATAAAGAGGTCAACACCGTCAGGTCGAAAGTTCATGCTTCCAGGTACGCATGAGCACCTAATTAGCAATAGCCAGTTACAGATGTTGCTATATTGTAATTGTAACTGTTACTGTAGAACTCCTGTTGAGCTTCCAGTCTATCCTTCTGGCAAAACTGTTGCAATTCCACCTGATTTACTTAACTCAATTTAGGGAGCAAGCGATAGCAGAGAAATAGAGATTTAGAAAACATTGTGCATGAAATGGCTTACTAGCTGGAAGCAAGCTAGGAGCATATACAGAAATAGAATTAGACAATCCTTTGTCGTTTTGTGGTTTACTGTATTATTCAAGGTTTTGGTGTCTATTCAATCAAAAGAAAAAAGAAAAGGAAGCTCTCATCACTGCAGTCCAGCAAGCAATGAAGGCTAAGCCAGCTGCAGGGGGCCCTAATGTCTCTTGCAGCGTGTAAGCTGGGAAACATTTAAACCAGATGCCGTAAAGGAGTTTTCTTATGGTGGGCGGTGGAAATGAGGTGAAGGGTGTCTGGTGTCTAGTGTTAACAAGATGGTACCTCTATGATTCGTGCTTGGTAGTCTGGCAACTTGACATTTAGAGTTACTGCTTCCACAGCAGTGGTGGAAGGCTCAACATGAAGATATCGGAGCCCGTCCTTCATAAACCCTTCTTGTTGCCTGCTCTCAGGCTGATGCGGTGACAGTACTGCTGCTTGGAGAAACATGGGAGCTAGGCAGTGTGTCTTATGGGAAAACCGGGAATGCCCCTCGTTTTCAACCCCCGCACTTGAGTACTATCAAACTGTGGAACACAAACAAGGCTACTGAGACCAGAATATCTAGGGAGGATTCAGTGGCATAACATAAGCACCCGCAGTCCCCGCGGTGCGGGGGGCCGAGCTCCAGTGGTCCATCTCAGCAAAAGTGGTAGTTGGTGGGCCGAGGAGGGGGCCCCCTCCATGTACTTTGCACCACCTCAAGATTTGTTACGTTGGTTCACTGACAGGATATCGACACCCAAAATATCCACATACAAGAATATCCAGTTATAAATATTGAAAAAAATTAGAATTAATATACATTAAGTTAAACACAGATATATAATAATTCATATATATTTACTTTAAAACAATTATTAAACTAATATTGTTAATGTATTTTATATATGTATATACACACACACGTATGACAATAACGTAAAATCTATAATATAACCATTCTAATTAAATTTAAATATGTAACTATTTAAAATATTTAAATGTAGTTAAAAAAATCCAATTAACAAACATTAATAATAAAATATTATAATTTCAAATAAACAAAATATTTTAAATTATAACAATTCAAAATTAATTATAAAATGTCATACGCATACTATTCCCAATACAATTTAAACAAAACTACACAAACTATTAAAATAAATATCAACAAATTCAAAATATAAAAAAATAAAAACATATCTAAATATGTGAAAAAAAATATATATATATTTAATATTATAAACAATTAAACATGTATCATATTGTTAAATATATATCACAAATACCAACAAATATTATATGAAATAAAATAGAAAAAATAATTTTCAAACAGATATTTGTATTTATTTAGAAATTAATCATTCACAAATACATTAATTATGCCATAAATGTAGTTTCTTTACTTCCAACCCTACAACACCACACACACAATTTACAAATCACATCTAAAATAAAAACGTAATTATCAATTAAACAAATATTATTAATAAAAAAACAAATTAAACCACATACAAATTATTTAAACCCCCAACCTTTACCCCTATAATCCCCACAGCCCACACCTAAAATTAATCTGTAACAAAAAATGAATTACACAATTAAATGTTATTTTCAAATCAATAAGTAATAGTATTTAACAACTAATTATAAAGTAAGTAAATTGTATTTACTTCCCACCCTTTACCTCTATAAACACAAAACCCACACACTAAAACAATTAACAATTACTCTAATTATTGATCAATTAATTAATAATATTCAATATAATCTAAATAGTAATTAATTAAAAATAGCTTACTTCACAACCTTCACACCTATAAACCCCACAACTCGCACCTAACATTGATTACCAATTTCCATATTTAATTGTCAATAAATTAATTAATATTAATTAACAACTAATTATGAATTAAAAATAAATACCTTCCCACATTTTTATTCTATAAACCCAAAACATACACCCCAAAAATATAATTAAACAATTAACAAAATGAATTATCAATGATGTATTATTAATAATCAACTAATTATTACTTAATAAAAATAAACTACTTACCACCCTTCACCCCTATAAACCTCAAAACCCGCACCTAAAAACAAATGACACAATTACCATAATTAATTACCAATTAATTAATATTAATTAACAACCAGTTAATTATTCATTATAAATAAATTACTTCCCACCTGTTTACAAAACAAAATTAAAAACACAATTAACACTATAAAATCTCAATTAAATAAATATTAATAAATAGAAAATAATCATTAGTTTATTATAATTAATTACTTTCCACCCTATTCCCCTATAAACCCACAACCCGCTACTGAACTAAAAAACACAATATTGTATTACATAAAATTATAACTACAAAAATGTTAACACATATATAAAAAAAACAATACTCATACAAAAAATATATTGCATACATTTAAAATATATACTAAAATACATAACACTAATTATAAAATCGATATTTTAAGCAACTATATTTTTGCAAACAATATTAATGACTTCTACATTTTTGAAAACTATATTTCTTACCTTCAGTTCGATATTCTTGGACACAATGGGACTCATTTATGAGGCTGTGCGTCACTTTTACGCCACCGGTGCGTCACTTTTTGTGACGCACCAGTGGCGTAAAAATGCACCTTGTTGCGCCATATTAACAAAGTGACGCATCTAGTTAGATGCGTCACTTTGTAAACCCCTGCGCCACATTATACCTGCGCCTGGTATAATGTATGCAAGGGGGGCGTTTTGACGCAAGAAAGGGTCATGGAAGTGACGCAGTGAAATCTATAAGATTTCACTGCGCCATTTCTTGGCCGCTAATTCGTCAAAATCTTACGCCTGCTTCATGGCAGGCGTAAGACTGACCCAGGCACTAACAACAGGGACTTGCCCATGTGAAAGTACACATTGCTGGAGTTGCGTCACTTTTGTGACACATTCCTGCGATGCGTCACTTTTGTAGCCTACAGATACATCAGAAATACTGACGTATCTGTAACTCCTTGCGACATGATGCGTCATATTATAAATATGACGTATCAATCATGACGCAAGGAGTGTGCACTGAGAAGTGACGCATCGCTGCTTTCACGCAGCGATGCGTCATTTCTCATAAATGAGGCCCAATAATCTTGCTGTCAATATTTCTGTGTCAGGATATTTCCAACTCGATATTTGTGTAAGTCGACATTTCTAACTCGATATTCTGTCTGAATACTGTTAAGACAATGGAAGGATCATAAGTGTACGTTGTAGTGCTGAAGGAGTTTGCTGCCATAACATGTTAGGATTAAAATAAGGAGTTTTGTGAGGTTATGGCCATAAGCCTGTTTCCTGGCTTGCATTTGCACCAAAATTGATTACAGGAGCAGAATGGCCAGCCCCCACACCACTAAAAAGGTATGGACTACACTTTTTCAGATGAATTCCAATGAGAATGAAATGCCCATAGACCAAATTGCCTGGAAATTTCTGAGCAGTACTTAAACTGCAAAAATTGAAAAAGCAGAAGGATTGCATAGTGTGTGTAGCTCAGAGACACACCACCCTCTGCCTCATTGCGTGAGAAATGTTAAACTGTGAAATAATGATAGTTAGAATGCGGACACCAAAACACCTATGGAGACTCACAGCGGTGCCTAGTGAAAAGCACGTTCTGGAATGCTGAAGGGGTGTGCGGTTATAATGGACACACCTGCACCCATTTCCGTGTCAGAGCAACTTTTTCTAAAATGGAAGCATGCGACTGTCCTTCCCAATATTCCACGCCCACTTTAACCTCTTCCTTGCTCTGTCCCCCACTCCACAGTAGTAAATAGATGGCTGAATGGGGGAAGGGTCATCGACTGTCAAGGATGGTTTGAGGTCACTTCCTCACCCCTCGCCATTTTGTTGAATGAACGCCATTGGCCTGAGGGGAGTAGAAATAAATAGCGCAGCATGTGCAGTGTTGCTGCAGCTCAAGAGGCCAAAGAGGCACTCAGCACCCCAAGTACTGCTATATTTTTCTACCAACAGGGATAGGGGAACACTGTCCCTGCATTAGTTAGTTTCCGTGTGACACTTGCTACGCCAAGAAGTACATATTTCACTAATCATTACATTTAAATATTTCTCTCAAATACGGAAAGCTCAAGAAGTTTACTTTAAAATCTGATGCTTTTCTACTTAACTTTCAAAATGTTTGTCATTGGTGTAAATCGTGCGTAACGATTCAGAAGAGAGTAGAAGCTGACCTGACTTTTTGCAGGATTCAGTTCACCCCAGAAATTGAAACTGGCTGTCTCTTACCTCGGTTCTTTTATTAAACTAATCTGTGTAAAGTTTGAAAAAATTGGACAGGCAAGAGATGCGGAACAGACTTGTTGGATGCAGTCCATCCTGCTACGGGCGGTGCTAATTTGGAAGAGGGCCGCAAAACAGCTCGTGCAGTAACTCAGCTTAGCTGAGCTCCCACTGAAAGCTTTGGCCAAGTTTAGGGAGTTCTGTACAACTTCCAGTATTTTATTCAGTTTTCTTTTTCCCCATGTTATTTACCTTATCCTTTTAGGCATTCATTGAAGGCAGTCTTTGGGCTGAATTTCTGTGTGTGCGTGTGTATATCCATTCCAAATCATAATCATTTAAAGACATTTGAAAATGTGACGTCATACTTCTGGATAATAGTTTGATGTCATTGTTTGATATTATGCTTGCAGGCAAAAATTGTCAGAAGCCAACATCTCAATATGTATCATTTGGAGGTGCGCCCATATAAAGCTTGATATATTATGGCGTTCCGCCGAGTACATGTGCCCACTTGACAAGCTGTACAACATGTTGTGCATTTTAAAACTAGGAGTTCACAAACACTGCTGAGAACACCCAACTTTTCATTACAGGGTGAAATTGGCCATATGACTCCATCACATCTTAAGCGTAGCATATGACGGTGTGACTCCAATAACTGTGTTTGGGAAGTATCTCAGCCCAATAATGTCGAATTTTGTATTTATCTGTTTTCCTACTCATGGTAACTGCACTATTTGCTTATTTGTAAATTAAAGATGTATTTTAAGTTATTGTTCTGGCAGGACATTGAGTTTATTGATTGAAACTGCTTGACTTATGAATTTCCTGAGTTCCAAACACTGTATCAGCTGTTGGTGTAAGCCTTGGCTGCTTGCCTTCAAAGCCTTTTTAGAGTCTCATATAAATATAGGGAGGAACTTGGATATACCATTGGAGTAAATTAGTATCTGAAAATGACACACTAGCAGAAACGACTGAGTCCACCATGGATTGCACATCATTGTGTTGTCTGCTTATGTACTAAATTTTTCTGTTTCTATTGGACTTTCTGTATCTCTTGTTGTTGCTTCAAAGTGCTGTCTATGAGAGTGACCAAGTAGGATCCAATCTTCGGTGCATGGATGAGCAAGGCCAATGGTGCAGTGTCATATAAATTGTAGGGTATTCATGTTGTGTGTGAGGCACAGAGAGTGTGCTACTAGCATGTTGCTGCAACAGGTAGAAGCCCTCTTCGCATTCATACTTCTTCTCTTCTCCACTCCCATGCACTAATCTGTCTTTCCAAGCTTCTTGACTCATCATGGCCCATTCTGGAATCAACCAGAATGTTTTAGTTCTGCTATTGGTTTGCGGTGGTTCAATTGTTAAACTATGTTTCTTCTGTCCACCTCCATATCAGCTGAATGGTTTGCATACACCTCAGGTTTAAGTGTGATATAGATGAATGCATATCTAAATTAATCAATGACATTCACGCATTTATTGCACAAAACACTGCCAAATCGTTCATCTTCTCACTGAATTTCAGCAGCTTGGAATACAGCAGTAATGTTTGGATTGATCTACCTAATTAGTCCTATACTCCTTTGGATACGAATCTCAACTTTGTAACCTTCTACTTTATATAGTATGCCTAGACACACACAAACCTCCCTCTAGTACCACGGAGTTGGGTGGCAAAATATAAAAAACGGAGTGTTACACAATAAAACATAATTTTGAAAAATCAACAGTCTGTCTCCAATCTACGTAGCCAACCGTAGCAAGCCACAAGCTGTTATGTAATATTTGATCCACTAATTGCAACGATTTGACTACACCAAAGGTTTCATGTGACTCTTCTAGCTTTTGGGTTTGCACCTGCTATGCCCAGTCAATTGAAACTCCTTGCCATCTCCTATTTGGACATCTCACTTTCTCCATGACATCAACATTACACTACAATAACATTTATAACAACAAGAGTAGCATACTAGATAACTATCTACTCTATGGAGAATTTCCATTATATAGCTGCAACAAACATACCATCTAAAAACTTAAACAACACTAGCTATACAAAGTTGTCTGTGTTCTTGGACTAAATGTTGACCTGAATGATCATATTCATATTTGGTGCAATTTGGAATACACATGCTCTTCGTTCCTTCACTCTATTCTATTCCATGCTATGCCATACAGGGGAGTGGCGTACGATGGAGTTGCATAGACTGGAGTGTCGTATAGTGGAAAGGCATAAAGTGGAGTGGCATAGAGTGTGGTGGAATAAAGTGGAGTGGAATAGAGTGAAATAGAGGAGAGAGGAGTGGGGTAGTGTGCAGTGGCATACAATGGAATAGTGTACAGTGTTGTGGCATACAGTGGAGTGGTGTAAAAAGAGGAGTGGTGTAGAGTGGAATAGTGTAGCATGGAGTGGCAAAGAACTGAGTGGAGTGTAGTAGAGTGGCAAAGAGTGGAATAGCGTGGAGTGGAGTGGCATAGAATGGAGATGCGTATAGTAGAGTGATATAGAGTGCAGTGCCATAGAGTGGAGGGCTGTAGAGTGGAGTGGCATAGAGGGAAGTAGCATAGAGTAGAGTGGTGTACAGTGACGTAGAGACCAGTGGCCTAGTGTGTAATAGCATACAGTGAAACAGTGTAACTTGGAGTGGCATACAGTGGGGTGGCATACAGTGGAGCGGTGTAGAGCGGAGTGGTATAGAGTGGGTTAGTGTGCTGTGAATTGGCATAAAGTAGAGTGGTGTACAGTGAAGTGACAGAGTGAAGTAACATAAAGTGGAGTGACATAGAGTGGAGTGGTGTAAAGTGAAATAGCATTGAGTGCAGAAGAGTGCAATATCGTAGCATGGTGAGGAGTTGGTAATTTATAACCTTTGGTTTTATCAATGTAGATATATATATATATATAATGTGTCATGTGATCAAGCCTCCTTGGAGGCGAAACGCGTCATGGCGGCAACACTGGCAATCATGGAATAAAAGTCACTTTCTTGCATCAGCAACTATCGGGTTCACTCTTCGTCATTTTGGATGCTTTGCTGTGGCAGCCTGCAGTGTGGCGATTTTCCGAAAAAAAATAATATATATATTACCTACTGGCGGTCGCCAGTAGGTATATATAGTTAGGATTTTTTCTCTATGGGATTTTTGAAAATTCTATGTCTAATAACTTTGGCGTTTGTGGACGGAATTGGCTGAAATTTTCAGGAAAATGGAACATTTTGTTTCTGAGCAGCCCCTGACAATTTGGGGGGGTTTCATCAAGGGGGGGCCGAGAAAAAAGGGGGGTCCCAAAACGCGTTTTTCCCATGTTAATTTCCATAGGGCGGTTGGCCTCACTTTTAGCTCGAACGGCTGAATGGATTTGCACGAAACTTGGCAAAATTGTAGGGACTGTTAGCCCGATGTGCCTTCGCTAGGTCTCAATATATGTGCTCCAGTGGATTTGGAGTAATTTACGTTCAAAAAAAGATATATATCTGGGCGGAGCCTAACCACACATCTGATCTGATTGGCTGTCAGCACTTCATCCAAGAAGTGTTGGCAGCCATCTTGGGACCAATATACATGATAGCACCTCATTAAAAAGCATTGTAGTTAATAGAGGGTTTTAGGACTTTAGTTACATTATAAATCATTTGTTGATGGTACCATACTCGTTTTAGGAATTGTGGTGGGTTCTAAGGTGATTTTACCATGTGAAAAAACCTTCTGCTGTGATATCATGAATATTGTTTGAAAGAAAACTAATATCTCATGATTTTCCCACAGTGGTTTGGAAGGGGATCTATAAGCTAAACTGAAAGCATATTTTCTGTAAATTCACATTATCTTTCTCAGTCATGTGAAAATGAAGTCTGACATTCTCAGTAAAACATGTACATCCAACAAGGACAGAGACTGTCAGTTGATTCCTTTGTGTTCTACTGCAGCCTCCTAGAGTGTTCTAAAGAACAACTAGAGCGCTAACAGTCCTACTTATTACAAAGGTATGGCACACCTGAAGCCATCTTGATTGGAATAAAGTGGTAACTCTTAAAACATTTAATTTAAAAAGAAACAACATGAGGGGGTATATTTTGCCATAGAAAGTATGATTAGTGCTGCAGAATGAAAAATTAGGGCACATTTTGAGTGACTTCTCAAATCCTTTTCTATTTCATTAAAACATTCTGACATGCAGTCTCCCAAAATGGCCACCAGAGACAAAAGAGCCCAAATGTAGCCCAAATATCACCCAGATGTAGCCCAAGTATAGCCCAATGACAGAATGTCCCAGAGTGTTCTAAAGAACAACTAGAGCGCTAACAGTCCTACTTATTACAAAGGTATGGCACACCTGAAGCCATCTAGATTGGAATAAAGTGGTAACTCTTAAAACATTTAATTTAAAAAGAAACAACATGAGGGGGTATATTTTGCCATAGAAAGTATGATTAGTGCTGCAGAATGAGAAATTAGGGCACATTTTGAGTGACTTCTCAAATCCTTTTCTATTTCATTAAAACATTCTGACATGCAGTCTCCCAAAATGGCCACCAGAGACAAAAGAGCCCAAATGTAGCCCAAATATCACCCAGATGTAGCCCAAGTATAGCCCAATGACAGAATGTCCCAGAGTGTTCTAAAGAACAACTAGAGCGCTAACAGTCCTACTTATTACAAAGGTATAGCACACCTGGAGCCATCGTGATGGGAATAAAGTGGTAACTCTTAAAACATTTAATTTAAAAAGGAACAAAATGAGGGGGTATATTATGCAATAGAAGGTATTATTAGTGCTGCAGAAAGAAAAATTAGGGCACATTTTGAGTGACTTTTCAAATCCTCTTCTATTTCATTAAAAAATTCTGACATGCAGTCTCCCAAAATGGCCACCAGAGACAAAAGAGCCCAAATGTAGCCCAAATATCACCCAGATGTAGCCCAAGTATAGCCCAATGACAGAATGTCCCAGAGTGTTCTAAAGAACAACTAGAGCGCTAACAGTCCTACTTATTACAAAGGTATGGCACACCTGAAGCCATCTTGATTGGAATAAAGTGGTAACTCTTAAAACATTTAATTTAAAAAGGAACAAAATGAGGGGGTATATTTTGCCATATGAATTATGATTAGTGCTGCAGAAAGAAAAATTAGGGCACATTTTGAGTGACTTCTCAAACCCTCTTCAATTTCATTAAAAAAATTCTGACATGCAGACTGAAACATGCACTTTGAATACCAGCAGCAGACGTCCCTGGTGAGCAGTAGCTTTACTACAGTGATCTAATGTGCAACTAGAGTGCTAACATTCAGAATTTATGGCAAATGTGTGACACATCTGAATGCCTTCTTGATGGAACCAAAGTAAACAAGCATTGAAAATGCAATAGATCTCGCCCTCGTTTAAGTTAAAGCCATTCTGTTTGTAATGAGGTGGCTTTTTAGCTTTGCTTTTATTAGTGTTTTTTCAACTTTCATGTACATAACATGCATCTGTATGCATATAAGTATATGTATGCATGCATTTATGTTTGTATTTATATAGATATACAGATGATATATGTTTATATATGTATGTATATATTCACTGAAAAAACCATAGGTTATAGACCATATATAGTTAGGAATTAGCATTTACAAAACCTTGAAAATTCACTGAAAAAACCATAGGTTATACACCATATATAGTTAGGAATTAGCATTTAAAAAACCTTATTTTACTCACACAAAACCATTGAAATTCCATATATAGTTAGTTGCACTAACTATATATCGCGCACCCGCAATCCACTGCTGATCATGTCACATATTACATCATTCATGACATGGTCAGTGACATCACTGATGACATCACTGATGACATCTCAAATGACATCACTGATGAGATCACTGATGACATCTCATTTGACATCAATGACCACATCACTGATGATATCATTCATGTGACAATACAATGCATCTCCTCACGTTTTAATATAACCTCTGTTTCACCCAGTGTTAAATACAGAGTATAATTTTTGAAACCATTGACACACCAATACTAGTTACTACATACTCACTGATTCCTACGTCTACACACACATTCACTCATTCACCCATACAATCATTCATACATACAATCACTCATCTTTACAACACTATCATATGCACTCATACACCTATACAGACACTTACACTCTGCCACTCATCCTTGGAGTTACTCACACACCTAGTCAGTCCTGTAAAGAATCAATCACACTTCCATTTTCTTGTCTATACAGTTAAACATAGAGCACCTTACATTTTCAAACATATACTAACACATACTTACTTTCTTATACAATCATTGATACAAGTACACATTGATCTGCACAGAGTCACACACCTCCCAGCCAGCCACACACACACTCAGTCTCCTATACAAATACTTGGACAATCAATCAATAACCCATATAGTTAATCATATAGCTACTGATCAACACATGCAGCAGTTTACAGAACAACAGACATAATGATGCACAAATTAAGACAGTTTAGTCACTAACCCATGCACTCAGTGAGACACATTTAATCACTCACTCATACATTCAGTCATGCACCTACTAAATCCTTCGTCCAGACACTTATACATCTACTCATTCTTCAATATGTAAAACATATTTAAACTTTACAGAAGCACACAGTCACTGGATGATGTCATCAGTGATCTCATCAGTGATGTCATTTGAGATGTCATCAGTGATGTCATCAGTGATGTCACTGACCATGTCATGAATGATGTAATATGTGACATGATCAGCAGTGGATTGCGGGTGCGCGATATATAGTTAGTGCAACTAACTATATATGGAATTTCAATGGTTTTGTGTGAGTAAAATAAGGTTTTTTAAATGCTAATTCCTAACTATATATGGTGTATAACCTATGGTTTTTTCCGTGAATATATATATATATATATATATATATATATATATATGTACATATATATATATATATATATATATATATATATATATATATATATATATATATATATATATATATATATATATATATATATATATATATATCCACACTCCGGTTCAACGTTTCCCGGCCATTAAGCGCTCATTGTGGGTGCGTAACCTTACGGCAGAACCACGCCGTTATCTATTCCACACTCCTTCACTTGCCAGCAAAGAATCTAGGCGCACACCTTCTGAAATCCACAATTAGATTTATTTCAATCCATTTACTGTTCACGATCGTGAGCAAGATGCTTGTAGCATCGAAACGCGTAGATCATCTGCTTTCATGCTAAATGGATTGAAATAAATCTAATTGTGGATTTCAGAAGGTGTGCGCCTAGATTCTTTGCTGGCAAGGGAAGGAGTGTGGAATATATATATTTATATCAACACAAACTTCTCTTTCCACAGACCACTTCAAAGGAAAAGAAGAGAGCTGCACATCGGATTCCTTGAAGTAACAAGTGCTTTAATTTCCAAACACCAGGAGAACATTAGGTTGTAAAATCACTGTCCTTACGCATTTCAGCTATCGTGTAGCCTTGATCAAGAGTGAGACTTCTTTGGTAGACTGCATGACGCTCTCTTTTTTAAGCGCCTGATTGGACTACAATGTGCTGCGTAGTAACCTTGTAAACTGCAAGTCCCAAAATGCACTTTGTCGGTTATTTTACATCCCTTTGCATTGTTTCACCTTCTCCATTGATACTGCTTCCAGTCGGAGAAATGCAGCTTTATCATAAAACAGGTCACCATTCAAAGTGTGCATATCTTTATCATATGGTGCAGCTGTGTTCTTATTGCAAAACGTCCTGAACAACCGGGATCCATAGGCAAAACAATGTGTGTCATTCTGCACTCCCTTGCCACGTATCCTTATAATATTATATATATATATGTGTATATATTACCTACTGGCGGTCGCCAGTAGGTAGTTATAGTTAGGATTGTTTTCCATAGGAAATCCGCAACATTCTATTGGGAATAACTTTGGCGCCGGTGGACGAATCTTCGCAAATTTCTCAAAGAAGATGGCCCGCTCTGCTCTGCTCCTTCCCTGAAAGTTTGGGGGGATTCGTGAAGCGGGGGCCGAGATATTTGGGGGGTCCCAAAACGTGTTTTCCCCATGTTAATTTCCATAGGGCGGTTGGACTCACTTTTAGCCCGAACGGCTGAATGGATTTCCACCAAACTTGGCAAAATTGTAGGGACTGGTAGCCCGATGTGCCTTTGCTATGTCTAAAGATATGTGCTCCAGTGGATTTTGGGTAATTTAGGTTAAAAAAAATATATATATCTATAAGCGCGCCCCGGTACGCGCACCGGGGAGCACACCCGGCGCGTAACGCGAGTACGCGAGCGGAAAGCTGATTGGCTCTCGGGTGTCTGTGAACATTCCAAACAGTCCAGAGCGGCCGCCATCTTGTGTCTCGGTAGGATCGAGACACAAGAGGTGGCAAAAACAAAGGGGGAAATGACCAAAAGGGGGCAGGGTAGACCCCCCCCTGATCCCCTAGGTTTGATGTGGGGGCCATAAAAGGGCCCCGCGGGTTAAAACATTTTTTTTTTTTTTCGCGGGGGGAGCGTATCGGGGAGCGTACCATGGGGACAACCAAGTGAAACAGTAAAATAATAATTTAAAGGCTTACAGGTAGGGTAGCTCTGAATAGAGTTGTTGTGTTGTGTGGGTGATTTAAGTACCAACATGTAGTTACCAATGCAGAGTCTTAAATTCAATGTACACCGTCTCCTCTGTAAATATCTTGCATGTTGTTACAGAAGTTATTGTGGTATATGGAATCCATACCATAGTCTGTCAGGAAAGCAGAAACAGATCCTTTAAGGACTCCCTAAGAAGGCCTAGGGGATCATGGGTAGTCTACCCTGCTCCCTTATGATGTTTTAAAATTGCACAGTATACTGTAAGTCTCACTTTATATTATAATCATTTTGGTACTACTTCATGAATTACATATAAAAATGAATAATGTCTCAAACAATTTTTAATTATTAAATAAAAATTTATTGGTTAGAATTTTAATAGTTTAATAAAACTTCCAGCATCAGTTGATCTGGAATCTCCTCAAAATTGCATGATTCAATTTCTTGTAAATAGTCAATAAATTGTTGGTCCAGAGACTCATCCATAAAATCATTGTCAACAAAATCTTCTTCAACAATCTCCTCATCGGTAATTTCGAAAGAAATATTGATGATTTCTTGTTCTCCTTCCATTTTCTTGCTGTAAATTGCATACAAAATAACTATATCAGTAGAGTTAGGGCACTGTTGGGTTTAAGTTCAGAGAGGTACTTCTGAGTTTTTAACAGTGAAGTTATCTTTGGGCAGTGTATGGTATCAGGCAGGAAGTAGAAATATAAAAAAGTGTATGTAAGGAAGCCTAAGTAAATTTATAATTATACCAGAGAAGCCTAACTCAATCCATAACTATAACAGAGAAGCCTATCTCAATCTATAACTATAACAGAGGGACAGTAAAAAACTATCAGAAAACTTTTTTCCAATTTAAGTTAAAGTGCAGAACATAGTTGCCCTTACAAATTAACAACTTACCTTTCAGAAAGGAGTTGATCTTTTCAGAGGAAATCTTTTATAAATGTACCTCAGGTAGTACTAGTCAAAATGGCCGTGTTTCCCTCTCATTTTTAATATATATTCATGTCTATAACCAATGAAATGTCAGCACATAAAAATACAAAATGAAAGTAACATTTTCATTGGTTGCAAATTCTAACACTTTCATATGTGTTATAGTCATGTAATTTACCTCAGGATATTTAGACAGGGCCACAGGCCAAATGGCTCATTGGAATTCGACAAAATTTGGGAAAATGGTAGGGACTAGTATGTAGTAGGGCCTATTCTATATTTGGTGAAAATCTCTACAGGGGTTTTTATGTAAATTAACTTTAAAAAAAATTTGGGAGCGCTTACCGGTGAGCGCCCCGGTACGCGTACCGGTAGCGCTACGGAAGTCCTCCATCTTTTGTTTTGGAAGAATTGAGACACAAGATGGACGACAAACAATGTTGGGAATGGGTAAAAGGAGGCACGGTAGACACGCCCTGACCCCTTAGGTTTTCTGAGGGGGGCTTAGGAGGACCATATAGGCCCAAATATATATATATTTTTTTTTTTCGCGGGGGGAGCGCCCGGTACGTGTACCGGGGAGCATACCGGGGAGCGTACTTTGGTGAAAAACAGTGAAAAAAGTTAGAGTAAAATAATCATTTTGAGTGATCAGAGGTAGGGTAGCCCTGAAAAGAGCTTTTGGGTTCTGTGGGTGATTTAGGTACCTACAAGTAGGTTCCAATGCACAGTCTTAAATTTAGGAGGAATATTCTATTCCACTCATCTGAGAAGTGCACACCATCTCCTCTGTAGATATCTTGCATGTTGTAACACAAGTTGTTGTTGTATATTGAACCCATTCCATAGTCTCTCATGTAAGCAGAAACAGATTTATTCACATGTTTCCGTGCTTTCTCAAATTGTGGACAAAATTGGTTGGACCACTTCCATTTCTGTCTTTGGCATATATTGGAATATACCAAGGCAGTTTGTGGAAAAAGTGTCATCAATTGCCCAAAGGTGTCCTTTAAAAGTATTTCCAGACCTACCCCAGTCAAAGTGCCTAGGTCATTTCCACCACAGTGCAAAATTATGAGGTCAGGGTGTGGCAGATGGTAAAAGGCTTTCACCAATGGTATCAATTGATGACATTTCAATCATCTCTGGCCAATCCACTTGATGTCTACATTTGGTAAATCAAGGTTGTGAAAATTTCTGATAGCTGCATGCCTTTGAGCCCAGTGGATGTAGCTATGTCCAATAATCCGGACAGAATACATGGTGAGAGGAGGTTCTGGTGCAGTCAGATGAAGTGTAGGAATGAAATGGCAGTTGGAACAGTAGGAGTTTGCAAAAACAAAACTGTGGAGTTTCAGTGCTCTTGAATCACAAGCAATGATTGGTGGATTCAGATAGTTGAAAACTGAAAGTTAGGGTGCATGCTTCTGTTCTGTGAAAGAAGTAATTTGAATGGTTAAGAAAAAGTCATTTAAAGAAACATAGCACCGGATAAGCGGGTGTATTGAGAGGCCAAACATCCTTGCTGAGTTAGTTTGCAACATTGTAGAATAAACTTTTAAACCTGGGAGCTCAGTGAGGAGGGAGTTGCTATGGTAACAGGTAGAAAGGGCTGAGGGGGGAAGGGTGTTGGTTTGAAAATAGAGAGGGAAGAGTTTGATTTGGTTAACATGAGGGATATGTGTGTAGAATTAGAGGTTTTCTGTGCCATTCATGGTTGCAGTGCCTGGAGTACATACCTTTTGCTCTGTTAAAGAAATATTGGTGTGTGTGTCTGACACTGTTCTCAATCTACCAAAGCATTTGTAAAGGTGAGTAATGATTCATTTAATATAGATAGAGACTTGTATACTCTATGGAGAAGATTTGGAAGCAAATGTGGTTTTTTAATGTGACTTTCTTCATGTTTTTTGAACATGCTTGATAAAAAGTTGTTGCTGGAAAGAGGAATTGTATTTTGTAAAAATGTGAAGTTTCAGTAGTGACCTGGAATGCTTGTACATATGACCTGCGCTTTGTTTCTAAAATGTTATTTAAAAAACGATTTTGGGGCAAATGAATGGCTTTTACATTTTTGAGAAGGAATAAATAGTGCCTGCATAATTAAATAAATATATTTGAACCATTCACAATCATGTCACCTGTGTTACCTCAGATTAGGAAGCACGTTGAGCTTCTTTGCTGTTGGTTTGTGTCATGTTTTTTGATAATGCTTGGTATCAACATTTGCAAGATAGAGGATTTGTATTTTGTGAAATAGTGAGGTTTCACTAGTGAAAATGAATGGTTGTACATAGGATCTGTGCACTGTTTCTTAAATGTTATTTAAAAAACGATTTTGGGGCAAATGAATGGCTTTCACATTTTTGAGAAGGAATAAATAGTGTCTGCATGATTAAATAAATATATTTGAACCTTTCACAATCATGTCACCTGTGTTACCTCAGATTAGGAAGCACATTGAGCATCTTTGCTGTTGTTTTGTGTCATGTTTTTTTATAATGCTTGCTAGGAATGTTTGCAAGAGAGAGGAAATGTATTTTGTGAAATAGTGAAGTTTCAGTAGTGACCTGGAATGCTTGTACATATGACCTGCGCTTTGTTTCTAATATGTTATTTAAAAAACGATTTTGGGGCAAATGAATGGCTTTTACATTTTTGAGAAGGAATAAATAGTGTCTGCATGATTAAATAAATATATTTGAACCATTCACAATCATGTCACCTGTGTTACCTCAGATTAGGAAGCACATTGAGCTTCTTTGCTGTTGGTTTGTGTCATGTTTTTTGATAATGCTTGGTATCAACATTTGCAAGATAGAGGATTTGTATTTTGTGAAATAATGAGGTTTCACTAGTGAAAATGAATGCTTGTACATAGGATCTGCGCACTGTTTCTTAAATGGTATTTAAAAAACGATTTTGGGGCAAATGAATGGCTTTTACAGTTTTGAGAAGGAATAAATAGTGTCTGAATGATTAAATAAATATATTTGAACCATTCACAATCATGTCACCTGTGTTACCTCAGATTAGGAAGCACGTTGAGCTTCTTTGCTGTTGGTTTGTGTCATGTTTTTTGATAATGCTTGGTATCAACATTTGCAAGATAGAGGATTTGTATTTTGTGAAATAGTGAGGTTTCACTAGTGAAAATGAATGCTTGTACATAGGATATGCACACTGTTTCTTAAATGTTATTTAAAAAACGATTTTGGGGCAAATGAATGGCTTTTACGTTTTTGAGAAGGAATAAATAGTGTCTCCATGATTAAATAAATATATTTGAACCTTTCACAATCATGTCACCTGTGTTACCTCAGATTAGGAAGCACATTGAACTTCTTTGCTGTTGTTTTGTGTCATGTTTTTTGGTAATGCTTGCTAGAAATGTTTGCAAGAGAGAGGAAATGTATTTTGTGAAATAGTGAAGTTTCAGTAGTGACCTGGAATGCTTGTACATATGACCTGTGCTTTGTTTCTAAAATGTTATTTAAAAAACGATTTTGGGGCAAATGAATGGCTTTTACATTTTTGAGAAGGAATGAATAGTGTCTGCATGATTAAATAAATATATTTGAACCATTCACAATCATGTCACCTGTGTTACCTCAGATTAGGAAGCACGTTGAGCTTCTTTGCTGTTGGTTTGTGTCATGTTTTTTGATAATGCTTGGTATCAACATTTTCAAGATAGAGGATTTGTATTTTGTTAAATAGTGAGGTTTCAGTAGTGAAATTGAATGCTTGTGCATAGGACCTGCGCTCTTTTTCTAAAATGTTATTCAAAAAACGATTTTGGGGCAGATGACTTGCTTTCACATTTTTGAGAAGGAATAAATAGTGTCTGCAAGATTAAATAGATATATTTGAACCTTTCATAATCATGTCACCTGTGTTTTCTCAGATTAGGAAGTAGATTGTGCAGATGAGGTGAGGCATGTGCAGGGGTGCAAAGGAGGTGAGGCCTGTGTCCATGAGTGCAGTGTAGAGGACTCACGTCCTCTGACTCTTGGACAAGACTCATCTCTTCTGTGCCCCTTGGACAGGCCTCAATGTATTGGGTATAATTGATGGTAACAGGGTGCAGATGAGGTGAGGTGTGTCCAGGGGTGTAGATGAGCTGAGGCCTGTCTAGGGGTGCAGATGAGGTGAGGTTTGTTCAGGGTTGCAGATGAGGTGAGGATTGTCCAGGGGTGCAGAGGAGGTGAGGCCTGTGTTCAAGAGTGTAGTGGGAGAGACGCCTGTCCAGGGGTGTAAAGGAGGTGAGGCCTGTGTCTAGGAGTGCGGTGGGGGAGAGGCTTCATGAAGTCCATTCCACTGCCCTCTTAGACACAGGCCTCAACACCTCTGCTCCCCTGGACAGGCCTCACCTCATCTGCACTCCTGCTTAGGGCTCACCTTATCTGCATCCTGTTACCATCAATTATACCCAATACATTGAGGCCTGTCCAGGGTGCACGGAGGAGGTGAGGATTGTTCAAGGGTCAGAGGAGGTGAGTCCTGTCCAATGCACTCTTCGACACAGGCCTTACCTCCTCTGCACCCCTGGACAGGCCTCACCTCATGTGCACAATGTACTTACTAATCTGAGAAAACACAGGTGACATGATTGTGAAAGGTTCAAATATATCTATTTAATCTTGCGGACACTATTTATTCCTTCTCAAAAATGTAAAAGCTATTCATTTGCCCCAAAATCGTTTTTCCAATAACATTCAAGAAACAGAGCCCTCGTCCTATGTACAAGCATTCGATTTGTAAGCATATTGTGCAGATGAGGTGAGGCTTGTCCAGGGGTGCAGAGGAGGTAAGTCCTGTCCACAGCACTGTTGGACACAGGACTTATCTCCTCTGCACCCTTGGACAGGCCTCACCTCATCTGCACAATCTGCTTACTAATCTGAGGAAACACAGGTGACATGATTGTGAAATGTGCTAATATATTTTTTTAATCATGCAGATACTATCTAATCCTTGTCAATAATGTAAAACCAATTCATGTGCCCGAAATCTTTTTTTAAATAACATTTACAAATTAGAGCACAGGTCATATGTATAAGCAGTACACTACTGAAATCTCACTCATTTACAAAATACAATTCCTTTATGCACCAACATTTCTTTACCAAGCATTATCAACAATGTATTAGTCTCCATTATATTGTCTTCCTGACTTACTCTATTTTTCTTTTTTTTTTTTTTTATCAAAAGGGGGGAGGTAAGGTAAGTGATCAATTGATCAACGGACACTGTTTACCACTCAGGGGGGTGGAAGGTCCAGTGACAGCTTGTGTCCGTATCTAGTGCTGAGCGAGCAAAAGAGGGGTTGCTGAACTGTTCCTATGGAGAGAGAGGGAAGTTTTTAGCTGGCGTGACCAAAGGTGTTCGTGTGACACCCTAGGGCATCCATTATGTTGGATGTATTTGCCTCACACACCCAGAAGGGTGTCATGCTTCATCATCGGCGTTTGCTCCTCGTCGGGGAGGCGGTGCAACCCCCGACGGGCTCACCTCAAAGAGGGGCTCTTTGACGGAGATCTTTTTATCCAACAGCCTTATGGTGAGGTGGGGGTGTGTGGGCAAGATGGTGTATTATTGTGATGGGAAGATTAAAATGTAGCAAGGGGTACCGGAATTAGCTTTATTCTGGGGGTCCCCTGGCTGCAACTAAAATGTGGGGCTAGCTCGCTAGGTGTCAACAGGTTAACTCAAGTGATCCTAGAGGAGACTAGAAGTGGAGGTGGTCGACATGTTTCTCGCAGAGGGTAAAGTCACCCGCGATTCATCAGGACCTTTACAAAAGTGAGGGAAAGGAAAAACAAAAAACAACAACAACATGCTAGTGTCATGTATGTGGTGTATGTTACCTCAGTGGATTCTCCTATGCCTATACATAGAGAAAAAATAAGGAAACAATGGTTAAAATGTAATTTCATTGAACCAAAACAAGTCACGTTATTGCCAGGGCATGAAAAAGTAGTGGCATGCTGGCGGTGTTGTGAACTATTGTGCACAATCACTGAATGCCTGGGAAAGTGGAGTGTGCAACGTGCAAAGTTGGGTGCACACACAACCACTATAAATGTGAGCAGATCTGTGGCGTGAAGGAGTGAAATTAAAAACCAGGGTTTAAAATGCAGCATACTAGGAGCGATATTTTGCCCATCCATTATCATTTTAATGAGCAGTTCTTGTGGTAAAGGCACCAATAAAAAACATACTATGGCTAAGCAACACACAGACAGACACCCAACTCACTCACTCTGTGACCTAATATGCGCTGAAGTGGTACAGCACACGTTCCCTTCTTACCTATTAGTCAAGGACTATTTGCCACATGAGGGATCGGCGGGGCAGAACATCAGGGATGAGCCTATGAATTGTAGCTGGAGGGAAGCACATAAGTGTCGCCTTAGGGTTAGTACTACGAACACGGAAGTGTTCGTCGGTCAAGGCTATAGCTTCTCTGCTCCCGCTTGGAGCGATGTCACTCACCTCAAATCACCAGTGTCCGCGTGGGGAGACCTACCCATATCCGCCGAGCTCGAGTAGATGAGTGAGCTCGGCGGTCGGTGTGTTTTAACCTGGTAACCTACCCGGCGTGCAGGGACGTGGCGCTGCCCACTCCACAAGGTCACGTGTTTGAAGCCGGTATTGAGGCGGCCATCTTGTAATGGTGAACGGGCGCTGATTTCTTGGGTTAAAAATCACCAATGGTTTATATTGAAGGGCCTAAATGTAGGGGACCTTCGGGAGAAAGCAGGAAGGGAAGACCCCGTGTGTATCTAAATAGTGTACCCTACGAGTTTCTATATGTAAACCAGAATTTCCAACTGACCCGGTGTCAGTTCGAAGTGTGGCGGCCATGTTGTAATGGGCAAGTGGCTCGTAGTAGGTAGACAGTGGCAGGAATAGTATGACGGCCACTTGTTGGTCTTATAGTTGTGCGGACCCCGGTGTATTGGTAGAAGGGAACAACCGGCAAAGTGTGAGTTAGGACCAGAGAGGAGGGGGTGTGATAGCAACATAGTGAAGTAAGGTAAGATGTCACTATTGCACTCAATGTATGCCCTTATCAGATGTAAAGGCAAAAGCAAGGGATGGTGGGGTGTAACCAATGTCCACTAATTTACAGCTGGATGGATTAGAGTGAGTGCCAGGGAATGTCTTCGTTAAGGCCCTGTTTATCTGTAGACAGTCGGTGTACCCATCTCTGTTCCTTGCGGAAGAGGGCATTTTTTGGGGAGTGTGGGCTGGACTCTAACACTACCCACTTCATAGAATCTTCATTGTGGTTGGAATCAACATAGTGTTTGCACATTTTTGTGTGGGTCTTCTTGCAGCGGAAATTGCTGCGATGTTCAATGATCCGGGTTTTGACTGGGCGGGTTGTCATCCCGATATATTGCAAACCACACGGGCACGTGAGCATGTAGATGCAGTGTGATGTGTTGCAATTGGTGTGGTGTCTGAGCTCCCATTTGAATGTCACAGAAAGTTGTATGGTCTTCAGTGTCATGGTGTATTTGCATACCCCACACATGCCGCACGGGTAGTGGCCCGTCACGGGGGGTAGATGCCACAAGGTTTGTTGAGTTTCTTTCCTGACAATCTTGGGCCTGGTGCTGATTAGGATATCCTTCAGGTTTTGCGATCTCTTGAAGGCGAACCTTGGTGCATCCAGGACCATGTCTCCTGTGTTGGGAATACCCCAGTGGTGTTTGATCGTATTCCTGATTTTGTTGGATAGTGGGGTGAAGGTGGTCACACAGGTAATCGGTTGATTCTCAACCGGGACTCTTTCCTGACGATCAAGAAGTGCTTCTCGATTATTGTTCCTGGCCCGTTTTCTAGCTTTTAGAACAGCGCTTTTAGGGTACCCCCTATCAAGTAGGTTCCTCGAGAGGACTGAGGACTCCTTCTTGTAATCCGATACAGCACTACAGTTGCGCCTTATCCGCAGAAATTGGCCAAAAGGCAAGTTGGTGCGTAAGGCCCTGGGATGGTGGCTCTTGTAGTGTAGGAGGCTGTTGCGGTCTGTGGGTTTTCTGTACATCGTAGTGCTTACAGACCCTTCTTCCAGTTTTATTGTTAAGTCAAGGAAGGCGATCTCATTAGGTGAGGAGGCCATGGTGAAATGTAAGTGTGGGTTCAGTGTGTTAATCCATTCAAGAAACGCTGCATGAGAGGTAGGCGGGCCCTTCCACAGGATTAGGATGTCGTCTATAAAGCGTCGCCACATTTTGATAATGTCCCGGAAAGGATTGGACTCATGGTGTATATGTAGTCCCTCAAATTTGGCCATATACAAACAGGCCACCGAAGGGGCAAAAGTACTGCCCATGGATGTACCTTGGGTCTGGTGGTAGTACTTGCCACTGTACTCGAAATAGTTTTCGGTAAGAGCTAGGGTGGCGCATTCCATGACAAAGGTCTGTGGGGTGTTGGAGTTCCAAGTTTCTAGGCCCAGTTTTTCCTCAATTACCTCTAGAGTGGCCCTCTGGGGGATGTTGGTGTAGAGGGCTTCCACATCTAGGGTAATCAAGAAATCAATCTCTCCTATGTCCTGTATGGTATCCAGGATTCGTAATACATCCGTGGTGTCTTGGATGTATGAGGGAATGCTTTTCACAAGAGGTTGTTCAAATCCCCCTACAAATTGAGCCCACACCATTGGGTTGGGTCCTACTTGGTCCACAGCCTATTACGGCGTTGGAACCTTTTCTTATCCTTTATCTTTTTCCTCCCCCTTTCCCTGCCTTCTGTGAAGGACTCCACCCCACCGAGACCAGACACCCTTGTTCTCACCATCATGGAGGGTCAAGGACTGAGTTTTGGTGAGGAGGATGCAGCAGCGATTATGAGGACACCTTCTCTGTTTGGCATCGACATCGAACAGGCAACAGGGAGTAATACAACTGAGTGGCAATCCCTGTCTGATCTCAAACGAGAATGGATAAGGGTCACAATCCACGGGACAATGATGGCTGAATATTTTAAAGCCAAAATTGCACCTAATGGCTTGATTGTCAAAAATTTCCCCAGAATTTTCTGGGAGGACGGAGTATTTAAAGTTGAATGGTCACAGGTATCATGGAAATGCACCCACGACCTTCTCATCCTCATCGTAAACACAGCTAAACGATTAGCGGATGCGCTTCTAGTCAAGATCCAAGCAGCAGAGGCCGCCTTGAAGAATGCGGTACAAAATCCGGGCTTCAAAACAAAATTGGCTGAGCTAAATAAGGAAATGGCGGAACATAAAGAATACCTCATGAACCAGAAGGTAGCTAAACTACAAAAGGACATAAAGAAATTTTCAAAGGAAAAAGTCTATCCCTATCTTAGGGATGACTATGTCCCCCCAGGCACAAGCTACAATTCAGACTCTAGCGCGAATTCCTCGAGAAGGGGTTCCAATAGTGGTTCTGATAGTAGCGGGGAAAATAATCCTGCACAGATGCCTCCCAGGGCTAAAAGAGGAAGGGGACGGGGACAACATAACTACTCCAATTACCCAAACCAAGGACAACCAGCTGGTCCCCTTGTTTGGCAATACCCACAATTCCCCCATTTCCAACCCCCGTTCGCACCACAATATCCTCCGTTCTATCCCCCACAAAACCCTACACACCCTCCTTTTTTAGGCAGAGGTTGGGGCAGAGGGCGAGGGCGAAAAAGAGGGAACTTACCAGAAAAGAAAGTTCAGTGGGAAGACACACGCCCCCAAGGGATGGACACGAGGACCACGACCCGATCAGGACCAAAATAAGCCTGGTGGTAAATCTATCTGACCGTTCCCTCACAGAGAGAGAGGAAGAAGTCCTTCAGAAAGGCTTGGGCTTTGTACCCACCCCTAAAATAGATTCATTCCAGCAAACCAGGGAACTCAAATCGTTTTTCAGGAAAATAAGGTTAAAAACTTTCTTTGAAGGCAAGCCCTGTGAAACAAATGAAGACTCAGGACTACGCAATCCTTCAACCTTCACACCCAATAACGGTATGGTCCCTAACGAAGTCTTGACATTCGAACAAGCTGTACTTAAAGACATTAACAAATTAGATCGGCAGACACCACACTCCAACATCTCCAAGAATGAGATGGCAGTATTGAAATCATTGGCTGATGACCCTTTGATTACTATTAAACAGGCGGAGAAAGGGGGAGCCACAGTTTTAATGAATACTGTGGATTATGAGTTAGAATGTAACAGACAACTCAGCGACCAAAGATACTATACACCCATCCCTTCTGATCCAACTATGCGCTTACTGACCACGATCACAAGCTTAGTCACAAGCGCGGAGTGTGAACAATGGATCACCAGAAAGGAGGCAGATTTTCTTATAAAGAAGGACCCACGGGTACCATATTTTTATATACTGCCCAAGATCCATAAAGTGACCAGACCAGTACCAGGGAGACCGATTGTCTCAGGGATAGACTCCGTTTTGGAGCCACTCTCCCAATTCTGTGACCATTTCCTACAACCTCTTGTGAAAAGCATTCCTTCATACATCCAAGACACCACGGATGTATTACGAATCCTGGATACCATACAGGACATAGGAGAGATTGATTTCTTGATTACCCTAGATGTGGAAGCCCTCTACACCAACATCCCCCAGAGGGCCACTCTAGAGGTAATTGAGGAAAAACTGGGCCTAGAAACTTGGAACTCCAACACCCCACAGACCTTTGTCATGGAATGCGCCACCCTAGCTCTTACCGAAAACTATTTCGAGTACAGTGGCAAGTACTACCACCAGACCCAAGGTACATCCATGGGCAGTACTTTTGCCCCTTCGGTGGCCTGTTTGTATATGGCCAAATTTGAGGGACTACATATACACCATGAGTCCAATCCTTTCCGGGACAACATCAAAATGTGGCGACGCTTTATAGACGACATCCTAATCCTGTGGAAGGGCCCGCCTACCTCTCATGCAGCGTTTCTTGAATGGATTAACACACTGAACCCACACTTACATTTCACCATGGCCTCCTCACCTAATGAGATCGCCTTCCTTGACTTAACAATAAAACTGGAAGAAGGGTCTGTAAGCACTACGATGTACAGAAAACCCACAGACCGCAACAGCCTCCTACACTACAAGAGCCACCATCCCAGGGCCTTACGCACCAACTTGCCTTTTGGCCAATTTCTGCGGATAAGGCGCAACTGTAGTGCTGTATCGGATTACAAGAAGGAGTCCTCAGTCCTCTCGAGGAACCTACTTGATAGGGGGTACCCTAAAAGCGCTGTTCTAAAAGCTAGAAAACGGGCCAGGAACAATAATCGAGAAGCACTTCTTGATCGTCAGGAAAGAGTCCCGGTTGAGAATCAACCGATTACCTGTGTGACCACCTTCACCCCACTATCCAACAAAATCAGGAATACGATCAAACACCACTGGGGTATTCCCAACACAGGAGACATGGTCCTGGATGCACCAAGGTTCGCCTTCAAGAGATCGCAAAACCTGAAGGATATCCTAATCAGCACCAGGCCCAAGATTGTCAGGAAAGAAACTCAACAAACCTTGTGGCATCTACCCCCCGTGACGGGCCACTACCCGTGCGGCATGTGTGGGGTATGCAAATACACCATGACACTGAAGACCATACAACTTTCTGTGACATTCAAATGGGAGCTCAGACACCACACCAATTGCAACACATCACACTGCATCTACATGCTCACGTGCCCGTGTGGTTTGCAATATATCGGGATGACAACCCGCCCAGTCAAAACCCGGATCATTGAACATCGCAGCAATTTCCGCTGCAAGAAGACCCACACAAAAATGTGCAAACACTATGTTGATTCCAACCACAATGAAGATTCTATGAAGTGGGTAGTGTTAGAGTCCAGCCCACACTCCCCAAAAAATACCCTCTTCCGCAAGGAACAGAGATGGGTACACCGACTGTCTACAGATAAACAGGGCCTTAACGAAGACATTCCCTGGCACTCACTCTAATCCATCCAGCTGTAAATTAGTGGACATTGGTTACACCCCACCATCCCTTGCTTTTGCCTTTACATCTGATAAGGGCATACATTGAGTGCAATAGTGACATCTTACCTTACTTCACTATGTTGCTATCACACCCCCTCCTCTCTGGTCCTAACTCACACTTTGCCGGTTGTTCCCTTCTACCAATACACCGGGGTCCGCACAACTATAAGACCAACAAGTGGCCGTCATACTATTCCTGCCACTGTCTACCTACTACGAGCCACTTGCCCATTACAACATGGCCGCCACACTTCGAACTGACACCGGGTCAGTTGGAAATTCTGGTTTACATATAGAAACTCGTAGGGTACACTATTTAGATACACACGGGGTCTTCCCTTCCTGCTTTCTCCCGAAGGTCCCCTACATTTAGGCCCTTCAATATAAACCATTGGTGATTTTTAACCCAAGAAATCAGCGCCCGTTCACCATTACAAGATGGCCGCCTCAATACCGGCTACAATCACGTGACCTTGTGGAGTGGGCGGCGCCACGTCCCTGCACGCCGGGTAGGTTACCAGGTTAAAACACACCGACCGCCGAGCTCACTCATCTACTCGAGCTCGGCGGATATGGGTAGGTCTCCCCACGCGGACACTGGTGATTTGAGGTGAGTGACATCGCTCCAAGCGGGAGCAGAGAAGCTATAGCCTTGACCGACGAACACTTCCGTGTTCGTAGTACTAACCCTAAGGCGACACTTATGTGCTTCCCTCCAGCTACAATTCATAGGCTCATCCCTGATGTTCTGCCCCGCCGATCCCTCATGTGGCAAATAGTCCTTGACTTATAGGTAAGAAGGGAACGTGTGCTGTACCACTTCAGCGCATATTAGGTCACAGAGTGAGTGAGTTGGGTGTCTGTCTGTGTGTTGCTTAGCCATAGTATGTTTTTTATTGGTGCCTTTACCACAAGAACTGCTCATTAAAATGATAATGGATGGGCAAAATATCGCTCCTAGTATGCTGCATTTTAAACCCTGGTTTTTAATTTCACTCCTTCACGCCACAGATCTGCTCACATTTATAGTGGTTGTGTGTGCACCCAACTTTGCACGTTGCACACTCCACTTTCCCAGGCATTCAGTGATTGTGCACAATAGTTCACAACACCGCCAGCATGCCACTACTTTTTCATGCCCTGGCAATAACGTGACTTGTTTTGGTTCAATGAAATTACATTTTAACCATTGTTTCCTTATTTTTTCTCTATGTATAGGCATAGGAGAATCCACTGAGGTAACATACACCACATACATGACACTAGCATGTTGTTGTTGTTTTTTGTTTTTCCTTTCCCTCACTTTTGTAAAGGTCCTGATGAATCGCGGGTGACTTTACCCTCTGCGAGAAACATGTCGACCACCTCCACTTCTAGTCTCCTCTAGGATCACTTGAGTTAACCTGTTGACACCTAGCGAGCTAGCCCCACATTTTAGTTGCAGCCAGGGGACCCCCAGAATAAAGCTAATTCCGGTACCCCTTGCTACATTTTAATCTTCCCATCACAATAATACACCATCTTGCCCACACACCCCCACCTCACCATAAGGCTGTTGGATAAAAAGATCTCCGCCAAAGAGCCCCTCTTTGAGGTGAGCCCGTCGGGGGTTGCACCGCCTCCCCGACGAGGAGCAAACGCCGATGATGAAGCATGACACCCTTCTGGGTGTGTGAGGCAAATACATCCATCAACAACACATATAATTAAGGGGGACCCAAGGGCAATTTAACGACCAGCTCTGAATACAAGCCCTAATTACATTTATCACAAAAGAGTATCAGAGGGTCAGATTCCTTCAGGTGATTACTATGAACAGGGGTGGTTAACAAAAAGCCAAGCAGTGAAAGTTATAACAGCCAGGTCAGGTTTGCGTCCGATCTCTGGCACCCATCAGTCACCACTCGGAACCGCCCTTCATCATTTGGGGCTCCGAGGACAGACAACGCACCTGTTATTTTCTCCAACAGAGAAGGACTATCCCTCCTGTTGGTCAGTGCATGGTTGTTGAAAGTTAGAAAGATATGTACTCACAACGTGGCTGACGGGGTAAAAAAGAGTGCAGTGCTAGGAAAAAGTAATACCAAGAGTAATAAGGAAAGTGAGTAAAATTGGTTTGAGGAGCAAAAATGTTTTATTAAAGTGTAGCTCCCGACACCAAGGTTAAAAAATAGCCAAGACAGGGGAAATTTATAAACTGTCTAGCGGTGGGACGTGGTCGACATGTTTCAGCAATAAGTGGCCCTCTGGCCTTGCTTTCTTCAGGACCTAGAAATGACGCTACTGCAAACAAAAAAAACCCCTATAGTGAGAAGATTTGTGTTCTATAAAAAGAAGAGTACATGGAACGATTTAGTTATTGTTTTAAATGTCACCTGAACCTTCTAGGTGTACTCGTTCCGATACCTCTTACGAATTCAGTATCCGACTGAAAAAGAAATGCATGGCATAAGTACATCACCCACCACCTGTCCAACAGTAAATTCCCTTATCCACCATTGAGCATTCTCAACATTGGTGAGGTCTATATCCAGGACATACAACCACTACACACTGTATTCAACTAGTGTCATCCCATTTTATTAGAATTTGAAATTTTTTACAAATTTCACGGAATACTTCTTACCTGATTTGTAAGAAGTAAAGACCTCACCCCACCTGGCTGCGGCTCAGGACATAGGTGAAGCACCGCTCTGAAAAAGGTGAATCAATCCAACAGCTGAATCACTCACCACAATGTCAACACAAGATTCATTCATTCGTCGCCGAGACATACTGTCATATTTTAAGGCTAGGGCACACAAGAGTATGGTGGTGTGCTTGTGTGACACAGCAGAACGGTACAATTGATGTCATACCCGTTCTAAGCCTGTACAGCCATGTGTCCATCTGGATTTCCCATTGTAAACAAGGGATTATTCCATAGTGTTAAGCCTGCTCTCAGCATACTGTATGTTATAAGGGGATATCGTGCTACTGCTGAACAAATGCCCTCAGGCAGTGCTACCACTTGCATGACTACGTGCAGTAGCGGTAATCCCTTTGTTGATTAAAGAGCCCCGAAATGAATACCAGTATTTTAGCGATGCAGCGTGAAGTGGAATCATTTCGCCACAAAATCGCTCTGTATATGTTGTCAAAACGGGGATGCTGCGCCCTGTAGGAATATGGGTGCTAGCAACAAAAGAAATCGTGCTCAATGCACTCACAGAAGCCTTACCTCTCCGTCGGTACTCCAACGCGGCATCTGTGCCGTCTGGGGAGGTGCCGGCAGTCTGTTTACACGCTATTTTGTATAGTTGTGTCTAATTGGCCCAATATAACCACGTGATACGCGAGGAAGCCGCGTCACGCGTTAATGATGCCAAACGCGTTGTGATAGGGTCAGCGCTAGAGGGATTCGGTCTATAGCGTGCAGGGATTGGGTCAGCGCTAAAGGGATTCGGCCAATAGCGGGCAGCCCCCGCGTTGTTATAGAGATGGTTGGTAAACAAACACTGAACTACAGTGTTTGCCGGGGTCAAGTCTGCGCGCTGTTAGTAATAGAACAAACCTAAGCCCCTGTGCGACTTTAAATGGTAGTAAGTGTCCCCCAGAAGTTAAAAGGTCACCAAAAAGGTAGCATTTTACTCTGTGATACTGGATAAACCACTGAAAAGAACGTTTTCAGAATACGATTATTAGCACATTTAAATATTTATTTAAATAAATCTTGGTCATACAGCAGAATGTTAGTCAGGCAGTTGTGTCAGAACGAAGACCAGGGTATGTCATCGTTCAAACCTGTACGATCAGTGCCAAGGGTCAAAACCCATTTTTGCTCTTTCTTAAGCAGGAAATTGCTCACATTTGTGACGTGGGACGGAATGAACGGTTTCTCTAAGACCGTCCATTTGAATGACGTCGGTGAGTGATTCATGGTGATGAAATGGGTGGTAAGTCTTGTTGCCTGCCTCTTACAGTTGATGGTACTTCTGTGTTCAGACAGCCTCACCTTGATCTTGCGAGTAGTGAGCAATTTCCAGCTTAAGAAAGAGCAAAAATGGGTTTTGACCCTTGGCACTGATCGTACAGATTTGAACGATGACATACCCTGGTCTTCGTTCTGACACAACTGCCTGACTAACATTCTGCTGTATGACCAAGATTTATTTAAATAAATATTTAAATCTGCTAATAATCGTATTCTGAAAACTTTCTTTTCAGTGGTTTATCCAGTATCACAGAGTAAAATGCTACCTTTTTGGTGACCTTTTAACTTCTGTTGGACACTTACTACCATTTAAAGTCGCAGAGGGGCTTAGGTTTGTTCTATTACTAACAGCGCGCAGACTTGACCCCGGAAAACACTGTAGTTCGGTGTTTGTTTACCAACCATCTCTATAACAACGCGGGGGCTGCCCGCTATTGGCCGAATCCCTTTAGCGCTGACCCAATCCCTGCACGCTATAGACCGAATCCCTCTAGCGCTGACCCTATCACAGCGCGTTTGGCATCATTAACGCGTGACGCGGCTTCCTCGCGTATCACGTGGTTATATTGGGCCAATTAGACACAACTATACAAAATAGCGTGTAAACAGACTGCCGGCACCTCCCCAGACAGCACAGATGCCGCGTTAGAGTACCGACGGAGAGGTAAGGCTTCTGTGAGTGCATTGAGCACGATTTCTTTTGTTGCTAGCACCCATATTACTACAGGGCGCAGCATCCCCGTTTTGACAACATATACAGAGCGATTTTGTGGCGAAATGATTCCACTTCACGCTGCATCGCTAAAATACTGGTATTCATTTCGGGGCTCTTTAATCAACAAAGGGATTACCGCTACTGCACGTAGTCATGCAAGTGGTAGCACTGCCTGAGGGCATTTGTTCAGCAGTAGCACGATATCCCCTTATAACATACAGTATGCTGAGAGCAGGCTTAACACTATGGAATAATCCCTTGTTTACAATGGGAAATCCAGATGGACACATGGCTGTACAGACTTAGAACGGGTATGACATCAATTGTACCGTTCTGCTGTGTCACACAAGCACACCACCATACTCTTGTGTGCCCTAGCCTTAAAATATGACAGTATGTCTCGGCGACGAATGAATGAATCTTGTGTTGACATTGTGGTGAGTGATTCAGCTGTTGGATTGATTCACCTTTTTCAGAGCGGTGCTTCACCTATGTCCTGAGCCGCAGCCAGGTGGGGTGAGGTCTTTACTTCTTACAAATCAGGTAAGAAGTATTCCGTGAAATTTGTAAAAAATTTCAAATTCTAATAAAATGGGATGACACTAGTTGAATACAGTTTGTAGTGGTTGTATGTCCTGGATATAGACCTCACCAATGTTGAGAATGCTCAATGGTGGATAAGGGAGTTTACTGTTGGACAGGTGGTGGGTGATGTACTTATGCCATGCATTTCTTTTTCAGTCGGATACTGAATTCGTAAGAGGTATCGGAACGAGTACACCTAGAAGGTTCAGGTGACATTTAAAACAATAACTAAATCGTTTCATGTACTCTTCTTTTTATAGAACACAAATCTTCTCACTATAGGGTTTTTTTATGTTTGCAGTAGCGTCATTTCTAGGTCCTGAAGAAAGCAAGGCCAGAGGGCCACTTATTGCTGAAACATGTCGACCACGTCCCACCGCTAGACAGTTTATAAATTTCCCCTGTCTTGGCTATTTTTTAACCTTGGTGTCGGGAGCTACACTTTAATAAAACATTTTTGCTCCTCAAACCAATTTTACTCACTTTCCTTATTACTCTTGGTATTACTTTTTCCTAGCACTGCACTCTTTTTTACCCCGTCAGCCACGTTGTGAGTACATATCTTTCTAACTTTCAACAACCATGCACTGACCAACAGGAGGGATAGTCCTTCTCTGTTGGAGAAAATAACAGGTGCGTTGTCTGTCCTCGGAGCCCCAAATGATGAAGGGCGGTTCCGAGTGGTGACTGATGGGTGCCAGAGATCGGACGCAAACCTGACCTGGCTGTTATAACTTTCACTGCTTGGCTTTTTGTTAACCACCCCTGTTCATAGTAATCACCTGAAGGAATCTGACCCTCTGATACTCTTTTGTGATAAAGGCAAATACATCCAACATAATGGATGCCCTAGGGTGTCACACGAACACCTTTGGTCACGCCAGCTAAAAACGTCCCTCTCTCTCCATAGGAACAGTTCAGCAACCCCTCTTTTGCTCGCTCAGCACTAGATACGGACACAATCTGTCACTGGACCTTCCACCCCCCTGAGTGGTAAACAGTGTCCGTTGATCAATTGATCACTTACCTTACCTCCCCCCTTTTGATTAAAACTTTTGCACGGTGCCAACCGTGGGAGTTCCCTCCTGGCGGGTTAGATTGTTCAAATCCCCCTACAAATTGAGCCCACACCATTGGGTTGGGTCCTACTTGGTCCACAGCCTATTACGGCGTTGGAACCTTTTCTTATCCTTTATCTTTTTCCTCCCCCATTCCCTGCCTTCTGTGAAGGACTCCACCCCACCGAGACCAGACACCCTTGTTCTCACCATCATGGAGGGTCAAGGACTGAGTTTTGGTGAGGAGGATGCAGCAGCGATTATGAGGACACCTTCTCTGTTTGGCATCGACATCGAACAGGCAACAGGGAGTAATACAACTGAGTGGCAATCCCTGTCTGATCTCAAACGAGAATGGATAAGGGTCACAATCCACGGGACAATGATGGCTGAATATTTTAAAGCCAAAATTGCACCTAATGGCTTGATTGTCAAAAATTTCCCCAGAATTTTCTGGGAGGACCGAGTATTTAAAGTTGAATGGTCACAGGTATCATGGAAATGCACCCACGACCTTCTCATCCTCATCGTAAACACAGCTAAACGATTAGCGGATGCGCTTCTAGTCAAGATCCAAGCAGCAGAGGCCGCCTTGAAGAATGCGGTACAAAATCCGGGCTTCAAAACAAAATTGGCTGAGCTAAATAAGGAAATGGCGGAACATAAAGAATACCTCATGAACCAGAAGGTAGCTAAACTACAAAAGGACATAAAGAAATTTTCAAAGGAAAAAGTCTATCCCTATCTTAGGGATGACTATGTCCCCCCAGGCACAAGCTACAATTCAGACTCTAGCGCAAATTCCTCGAGAAGGGGTTCCAATAGTGGTTCTGATAGTAGCGGGGAAAATAATCCTGCACAGATGCCTCCCAGGGCTAAAAGATGAAGGGGACGGGGACAACATAACTACTCCAATTACCCAAACCAAGGACAACCAGCTGGTCCCCTTGTTTGGCAATACCCACAATTCCCCCATTTCCAACCCCCGTTCGCACCACAATATCCTCCGTTCTATCCCCCCCAAAACCCTACACACCCTCCGTTTTTTAGGCAGAGGTTGGGGCAGAGGGCGAGGGCGAAAAAGAGGGAACTTACCAGAAAAGAAAGTTCAGTGGGAAGACACACGCCCCCAAGGGATGGACACGAGGACCACGACCCGATCAGGACCAAAATAAGCCTGGTGGTAAATCTATCTGACCGTTCCCTCACAGAGAGAGAGGAAGAAGTCCTTCAGAAAGGCTTGGGCTTTGTAACTACCCCTAAAATAGATTCATTCCAGCAAACCAGTGAACTCAAATCGTTTTTCAGGAAAATAAGGTTAAAAACTTTCTTTGAAGGCAAGCCCTGTGAAACAAATGAAGACTCAGGACTACGCAATCCTTCAACCTTCACACCCAATAACGGTATGGTCCCTAACGAAGTCTTGACATTCGAACAAGCTGTACTTAAAGACATTAACAAATTAGATCGGCAGACACCACACTCCAACATCTCCAAGAATGAGATGGCAGTATTGAAATCATTGGCTGATGACCCTTTGATTACTATTAAACAGGCGGACAAAGGGGGAGCCACAGTTTTAATGAATACTGTGGATTATGAGTTAGAATGTAACAGACAACTCAGCGACCAAAGATACTATACACCCATCCCTTCTGATCCAACTATGCGCTTACTGACCACGATCACAAGCTTAGTCACAAGCGCGGAGTGTGAACAATGGATCACCAGAAAGGAGGCAGATTTTCTTATAAAGAAGGACCCACGGGTACCATATTTTTATATACTGCCCAAGATCCATAAAGTGACCAGACCAGTACCAGGGAGACCGATTGTCTCAGGGATAGACTCCGTTTTGGAGCCACTCTCCCAATTCTGTGACCATTTCCTACAACCTCTTGTGAAAAGCATTCCCTCATACATCCAAGACACCACGGATGTATTACGAATCCTGGATACCATACAGGACATAGGAGAGATTGATTTCTTGATTACCCTAGATGTGGAAGCCCTCTACACCAACATCCCCCAGAGGGCCACTCTAGAGGTAATTGAGGAAAAACTGGGCCTAGAAACTTGGAACTCCAACACCCCACAGACCTTTGTCATGGAATGCGCCACCCTAGCTCTTACCGAAAACTATTTCGAGTACAGTGGCAAGTACTACCACCAGACCCAAGGTACATCCATGGGCAGTACTTTTGCCCCTTCGGTGGCCTGTTTGTATATGGCCAAATTTGAGGGACTACATATACACCATGAGTCCAATCCTTTCCGGGACAACATCAAAATGTGGCGACGCTTTATCCTGTGGAAGGGCCCGCCTACCTCTCATGCAGCGTTTCTTGAATGGATTAACACACTGAACCCACACTTACATTTCACCATGGCCTCCTCACCTAATGAGATCGCCTTCCTTGACTTAACAATAAAACTGGAAGAAGGGTCTGTAAGCACTACGATGTACAGAAAACCCACAGACCGCAACAGCCTCCTACACTACAAGAGCCACCATCCCAGGGCCTTACGCACCAACTTGCCTTTTGGCCAATTTCTGCGGATAAGGCGCAACTGTAGTGCTGTATCGGATTACAAGAAGGAGTCCTCAGTCCTCTCGAGGAACCTACTTGATAGGGGGTACCCTAAAAGCGCTGTTCTAAAAGCTAGAAAACGGGCCAGGAACAATAATCGAGAAGCACTTCTTGATCGTCAGGAAAGAGTCCCGGTTGAGAATCAACCGATTACCTGTGTGACCACCTTCACCCCACTATCCAACAAAATCAGGAATACGATCAAACACCACTGGGGTATTCTCAACACAGGAGACATGGTCCTGGATGCACCAAGGTTCGCCTTCAAGAGATCGCAAAACCTGAAGGATATCCTAATGAGCACCAGGCCCAAGATTGTCAGGAAAGAAACTCAACAAACCTTGTGGCATCTACCCCCCGTGACGGGCCACTACCCGTGCGGCATGTGTGGGGTATGCAAATACACCATGACACTGAAGACCATACAACTTTCTGTGACATTCAAATGGGAGCTCAGACACCACACCAATTGCAACACATCACACTGCATCTACATGCTCACGTGCCCGTGTGGTTTGCAATATATCGGGATGACAACCCGCCCAGTCAAAACCCGGATCATTGAACATCGCAGCAATTTCCGCTGCAAGAAGACAAGAAGACCCACACAAAAATGTGCAAACACTATGTTGATTCCAACCACAATGAAGATTCTATGAAGTGGGTAGTGTTAGAGTCCAGCCCACACTCCCCAAAAAATGCCCTCTTCCGCAAGGAACAGAGATGGGTACACCGACTGTCTACAGATAAACAGGGCCTTAACGAAGACATTCCCTGGCACTCACTCTAATCCATCCAGCTGTAAATTAGTGGACATTGGTTACACCCCACCATCCCTTGCTTTTGCCTTTACATCTGATAAGGGCATACATTGAGTACAATAGTGACATCTTACCTTACTTCACTATGTTGCTATCACACCCCCTCCTCTCTGGTCCTAACTCACACTTTGCCGGTTGTTCCCTTCTACCAATACACCGGGGTCCGCACAACTATAAGACCAACAAGTGGCCGTCATACTATTCCTGCCACTGTCTACCTACTACGAGCCACTTGCCCATTACAACATGGCCGCCACACTTCGAACTGACACCGGGTCAGTTGGAAATTCTGGTTTACATATAGAAACTCGTAGGGTACACTATTTAGATACACACGGGGTCTTCCCTTCCTGCTTTCTCCCGAAGGTCCCCTACATTTAGGCCCTTCAATATAAACCATTGGTGATTTTTAACCCAAGAAATCAGCGCCCGTTCACCATTACAAGATGGCCGCCTCAATACCGGCTTCAATCACGTGACCTTGTGGAGTGGGCGGCGCCACGTCCCTACACGCCGGGTAGGTTACCAGGTTAAAACACACCGACCGCCGAGCTCACTCATCTACTCGAGCTCGGCGGATATGGGTAGGTCTCCCCACGCGGACACTGGTGATTTGAGGTGAGTGACATCGCTCCAAGCGGGAGCAGAGAAGCTATAGCCTTGACCGACGAACACTTCCGTGTTCGTAGTACTAACCCTAAGGCGACACTTATGTGCTTCCCTCCAGCTACAATTCATAGGCTCATCACTGATGTTCTGCCCCGCCGATCCCTCATGTGGCAAATAGTCCTTGACTAATAGGTAAGAAGGGAATGTGTGCTGTACCACTTCAGCGCATACTAGGTCACAGAGTGAGTGAGTTGGGTGTCTGTCTGTGTGTTGCTTAGCCATAGTATGTTTTTTATTGGTGCCTTTACCACAAGAACTGCTCATTAAAATGATAATGGATGGGCAAAATATCGCTCCTAGTATGCTGCATTTTAAACCCTGGTTTTTAATTTCACTCCTTCACGCCACAGATCTGCTCACATTTATAGTGGTTGTGTGTGCACCCAACTTTGCACGTTGCACACTCCACTTTCCCAGGCATTCAGTGATTGTGCACAATAGTTCACAACACCGCCAGCATGCCACTACTTTTTCATGCCCTGGCAATAACGTGACTTGTTTTGGTTCAATGAAATTACGTTTTAACCATTGTTTCCTTATTTTTTCTCTATGTATAGGCATAGGAGAATCCACTGAGGTAACATACACCACATACATGACACTAGCATGTTGTTGTTGTTTTTTGTTTTTCCTTTCCCTCACTTTTGTAAAGGTCCTGATGAATCGCGGGTGACTTTACCCTCTGCGAGAAACATGTCGACCACCTCCACTTCTAGTCTCCTCTAGGATCACTTGAGTTAACCTGTTGACACCTAGCGAGCTAGCCCCACATTTTAGTTGCAGCCAGGGGACCCCCAGAATAAAGCTAATTCCGGTACCCCTTGCTACATTTTAATCTTCCCATCACAATAATACACCATCTTGCCCACACACCCCCACCTCACCATAAGGCTGTTGGATAAAAAGATCTCCGCCAAAGAGCCCCTCTTTGAGGTGAGCCCGTCGGGGGTTGCACCGCCTCCCCGACGAGGAGCAAACACCGATGATGAAGCATGACACCCTTCTGGGTGTGTGAGGCAAATACATCCAACATAATGGATGCCCTAGGGTGTCACACGAACACCTTTGGTCACGCCAGCTAAAAACTTCCCTCTCGCTCCTTACTCTATTTTTCCACCTGTCCCCTTGTAACTCCCTCTCTCTGACTTATTCCTTTTACATCCTGATTCTGTGTTACGCTCTCTTACACTCTCTCTTTGACTACTTGTCTCTAATTTATTCCCTCTCTCTCTTTTTTACAGCAATTTGTAAATCATACTTTCTCTTACATCCTCTTCCTGATTTACACCGTCTTACAACCTTTCTCTTTGTAACATTCTCTCCCAGACTTACTCCCTATTACACCTTTTGTCTGTTTTACACCCTCTCTCCCTCTTTATGACTTTTTTATTCTCTTCCTCTCTTTGTGTTACACCCTCTGTCTGATTTACTCCTTGTTACATCCTCTCTCTGATTTACTTCCTCTTACACCCTCTCTCAAAGTTACTATCTCTCTCTCCCTTTTACAGCCTCTCTGTGTTTTAGTCTCTTTTACATCCTCTCCCATTCTAATACCCTCTCTCTGTCTTACATCCTCTTACACCCTTTCCCTATCTTCCACCCTGTTACATCATTTTTTTGACTTACTCCCTTTCTTTGACTTACTCCCTCTCCCTATTACATCCTTTCTCTGTCTTACAACATATTATACACTCTCTCTGTCTTACTCCTTATCTATGTTTTACTCCCTCTACTTGTTTCTTTGCCTGACTCTCTCTGTCTCTTTGTGTTACTCCCTCTAGCTCTTTTTCTCTGTCTTACTCCTAGTTACATAGTTGCTGTGGTATAAACTTAGATATGTTGTAAACTAGTGTTTATATCATTTGGTTATTGTCATTGCTTTGTTGTTTGCTAATAGTGGTGTATAATATGTTTTATTTTTATTTGTTTACCACAGATTGAAAACAAGATTTCAATAGTAAGGAAATATGCCGTCAAGGCAGAGGAGAAGGCAAGCGGAAACAATTAAAAAAAGCAACGGAATTAAAGCAGTCGTCTACAACAAATACTTCAAAAAACAGGAAAAAAGCTCCTGGTAAGACAACTAAGTCTTTCTTTCGGAACACATGTAGATAAAAAAAAATGTTGATGAGGATCAGACTATACTGAAGGAGAGAGCAAATTTGAAAAGGAAGGAGAGGCCCCCCAAAAATGTTACTACTGAAGCAGGAGAGAATAATATGTATAAGAATAGAAGGCGAAACCAATTTAGGGACATTCGTAAACGAATGTTTCGCAATAGGGTGGTTTTAAATTTGTTAAAAAATATTAAAAAAGGTAAACAGAGAGCTGCTTTTTATAAGAAAAAGAAAAGTGTAGAGAAGATTGTTGATCAGGCTTTTGAACTTAAGAAAAAATTATTTATTTTAGTAATCAATAGAATTAGGACACTTAACAAGACAATTGATGTTTTTAAATCAAAGAGTAGATGCAAAAGAGTAATTAATCGGACTAATTTTTGTAAAGTTTTTTCTGGAGAATGGATGCATAGTTCAAGTTGTGAGCCATTTTTTAATGAGGAGAGTTACTTCCAGGAGAATGATTTGTTGCATGCAGTTGACATCAGTGGTCGAGCATATGAGGTGAAAGACGGTTGTCCGATTGAAAAAGAGAAACTTGTGTCTAGAAATGCAGAAGAGGTGTTAACTGATGAAGTTTTAGGGAGACGTACTAAGGGTCCAGTGTACACTTGGAAGTGTAGTAGTATTTGTAGTGTGCGACAGGAATCAATCGATTTGCTTCGTAATTTCTTACGTACATATAGAAAGAAAAGTCTAAAACAGAAAATGAAGATGTTGCAAGACTTAGATCCTTGCAGAGTGAGAGAAAACACAGGTTTGCTAGGGCATTCACTGGCTTGTCTTTCTAGAAAAGTATGTCAAAGTGTTTTTCATCATTTTAGGATGTTAGCAGTGCATCATAACAAAATGAGGAAATTAGTGAGAATGTTGTATTATGCAAAAAAGTCCAGCACTTAAGCTTAAACAGTTAAACAGTGCTCTTTTGCATGGAACTGAATTATATGTGAAGAAGATTTGTGAAGATATTGAGATTTGTTACTTTGGTGAAAAAGAGGACAGTGTAGAAATTGACACAGTAATAGAAGGTAATGTGGAAGACAATGTACACATTTCAAGTACAGAAAAGTTTGACCAGGAATTCACCAAGTTTAAGGTGAAATCAAGTTAAAGGCCTAATTTTACTTGTGTGTGTTGTAGACGAACTCATTATAAGATTCCGACTAGGTTAGTTGATTTATATGCAGAAAGTGAAATGGAAAATAATACTGAATGGAAGAATTTTGCAACTTTTTTGTTGGTGGAGAATTATTTTGATTTGAGTTCTGATCAGCGTATTTGTAAATATTGTTATAATAAATTAAATGAAAACAGAATGCCTGCTAGAGCTGTTCACAATAATCTTGAGTTGGTAGACATTCCTCCTGAATTGATGGATTTAAATACATATGAATCTATTCTGATTCAATGTGTCCATCCTTTTCAGGCTATTGTTCGCATGGAGCCTAAGATAGGGAAATTTCCTCCTTCGGATTTACAGAGAGGATTAAAGGGAAGAGTTGTTTATTTGCCTCTAGATTTCAAGAAAAATATTGATACAATTGGTGTTGAGAAGGTGGAAGAGGAACCTCTGGTTGTTCTAGTTAATGGGGTTCCAACAAAGAGTAAGAAAATCTGGCAAGATTTAGTGGATGTTAGGAAAGTCAAAAAGGCAACGTTGTATTTGGTCAAAAACAATGAGTACTACAAAGATGTATGTGTTGGAGCAGATGAAACAGCTGCAGAAGAAGACAGTGATTGTTCAGCCGGCCAAATTGAAAAAGTTGATGTGTCTAGAAGTGAAGAAATATATGAACATTATACTGTTCATCCTTTGCATTCCAAAGAAGTAATGGGGAATGCAATTGACTTGTTTCAAATGAAAGCAGAAAAAGGAAGTCCCATTAGTGTATGGGAAGAAAGTTTAAAAGCTCGTTGTTTTCCACAGCTATTTCCAACAGGTCGAGGTGGACGATATGACGATCGACCACTTCAAATTCCAGCATCTGAATACCGGACTTTAAGATTATATGCTGAAGATCCAAGGTTTCATCAATGCATCCCATATTTGTTTCATTTACTGTATGAAAGTAACTTGTCTGGGCTTTCTTATGCAGTAAACCATATACTGAAAAGTGGAGCACATCTGTAAAATGTTTCGGCGAGGGACTTTATGGAGAAAGTCAATCTGCAAGACAATATTTTGGAATCTCATCTAATCAATGTCATGGCATGTCAGTGTGGTACAAACAAGTATTGGTACCGTCGTCATGGAGAATTGAAATTTATGCTAAGAAACTTAGGAACTCCTACATGGTTCCTCACTCTTAGCTGTGCTGAGTATGCATGGGACGACTTACTTCAATTTCTACGAGAGGCAAATGCAAACATTCAAAATATAGAATTCAAAACACCTGGAGAACTGTGTTCTTTGGATCCAGTGAATGTATGCAGATATTTCAATCATAGATTTGAAGCTATGATGTCTTTCATTACCAACAAAAAAAATCCTCCCCTTGGAGAGGTTTTGGATTTCTTTTGGAGAAAGGAGTATCAAGCGAGAGGTGCTCCTCACATACATATGTTGTTATGGATTAAAGATGCACCCAAATTTGGAACAGATTCGGATGACACAGTGATGAGTTTCATTGAAGAGTATTCAACATGTGCTGTTCCGAAAACTACCGAAGAAAACAGTTTAAGGCAACAAGTTTTACGCTTTCAATCACATCGTTGTGGAAAGTACTGTCGTCGAAAATTCAGAAACAAGGACAAGTTCTACACAAAATGTCGTTTCGCATTTCCACGACCAGTGATTTCTAAAGGACGAGTAAATAATTTGATGTCTTCTCTGCGACATACTGTTACGAGGAAATCACCAAAAAATACATACAATTTAAAAAGAAACTAAGAGTCCAAGTACATCAACGACTACAACCCAGTGATTTTGTCCATGTGGAATGCTAACATGGATATTCATTTAGTTGCTGACAACTCTATTTCTGTGGCTCGATATGTGACGTCTTACATCACAAAAAAAGAAAAGACAGAACTGAAGGAAATGTGGGAGGACATTTCACATGAAAAGAGTATAAGTAAAAAATTATACAGTTTCAGTTTGAAGATGTTGTCGCATCGAGAAATTGGAGCATATGAATGTTCTGATCGGTTATCATCAGCAAGTCTCTACGCCAAGTCTAGATCAATTATTTGGGTGAGTCTAGGTCTTGCTGCAACACGAAACCGAGTTTTGAAATCTGTACAAGAAATTGAGTATTTGACGGAGAAAGAACCAAACAGTACAGATATTTTGAAGACAAACATGTTGGATACATACTATCCAAATAGAAGTAGTCATCTTGAGAACAGTTGTTTGTATGAAGTTCTGCAAAACTATATTCATAAGAGGACCATCAGAGAAGATATCAATAATGGAATATATGCTATCATTGGGTGTGAAGGATGTCTAGTGAAGCAGAGAAAAGGCCATTTGATTAATCATCGAAAATTGAGTTGCGAAAATCCAGAGAAAAGGAATTTTACTATTTAGCTCTTTTGCAACCCTTTAAGCCATGGCGTACAGAAGAGGAACTACTTGGAGATTTTCTCTGTTACGAAGATTCTTTTAATGCAACCAAGGATACCATAGAATGTCCTGATTTTCCAAATTATCTGCAAATGTTGAATGAAGAAATAAAGCAAGAAGCCACAATTTGCTGTAGAGATTGCTGGAGACAGTTCTCAAGACAGTCAGAGTTCTGCTTCATTGAGTCAGGATCCACTAGGAGGACCAATTATCCAAAATGAAGCTGCCACTGCCATGGATGAGGTGGAAAGAGCCATGGAACAAGCTCAAGATGATGTAGTTAACTTAGAAGATTTGGTGAAACAACTAAACCTTGAGCAGAAACAGATATATGACGAAGTCACAGAACAGGTTGAACATGGATTCAGTCATGAGAAAAAAGAGTGCTCGTGTACATCATTTAAGCCTGTGCGACTGTACGTGAGTGGAGAAGCGGGAACTGGAAAACGTTTTCTGATTAAAGCAATTGCAACTTATCTGCAGAAAAGGACTGAATCACCACTGTCTTGTGTTGTTACCGTTCCAACTGGGCTGGCAGCACGTAACATTAAAGGGATTACTTTACATCGTTTACTGATGCTACCAGTTGAGCATGATAACAAATTACAATACCACAAGCTATCTGGAGATGCTTGTTCTGAAGTTTCCAGAGTCCTGAAGAAAATGAATCTTCTTATCATTGATGAGGTAAGCATGGTCTCAAATCTAATGCTTGCTTTCGTGCATTTGAGAATGCAAGAAATTCTTAGAACAGACTATGATGTCTTCTTCGGAGGAAAACACATTAATGTTTTTGGAGATCTACTGCAGTTGACTCCAGTGAAAGGACAACCAGTGTTTAAAATGCTCACGCATGAAGATACCAGGAAGTGCCTAGGAAGCATTGGAAACGTTAATATATGGTTACATTTCAAATATGCAGAACTGCTTCAAAATATACGACAGGCAAAGGATGAAGATTATAAAAATATTCTACAAGATGTAAGAATCGGAAATGTAAGTGAGCATGGGAAAGAAGCATTACATGCACGATTAATTTCAAATTTGTATCCAAATGAAAACATTCTTCCAGAGAATATTTTTAAGAAAATTACTGAGAACAAATCTGGGATATGTTTGATGCCAACTCTGCAAGAATGTTCCATCTTCAACCACAAAATGTTAACGTTAGAAAATGAAGCGATTGTGAAACTGGAAGCTATAGATAAAATAGAGCATATGGGAGCAACAATTATTTTGTCTGAAAATTTGAAATCAAAATTGGATTCATTAGAGAAGAGTATAACTAAAACTGCTGGTTTTCAAAAGACTCTGAATGTGTGTTTAAATTGTCGTATCATTTTGAGAAGGAATTTAAATATTGAACGAGGTCTGGTAAATGGAGCAATGGGTCATGTTGTTGATTTTGTGAATTACAAAAATAGAGATGGAATTGAAATTTTAAAAATTAAATTTGATGGCATTGACGAAATAGAACAAATTTGTCGTTGTTCAGCTAGATTTTTGCTTGTGAAAGACTTATATGTTCGCCGAAAACAGTTTCCTGTTTGTTTGGCATATGCGGTGACAATTCATAAATCTCAAGGTTTAAGTGTAGATAGTGCTTTGGTGAACATTGGAAGTTCTGTGTTTAAAGAGGGTATGGCATATGTGGCATTATCACGAGTCAGAACGTTATCAAGATTGTACTTGATTGAGTGTGATGAAACAAAGATTTCTGCTGATCTAGATTGTGTTAAAGAATACAATAGGTTAAGAAGAGAGTATGCTCCACATTTGCCTCAATATCCTCTGTTTGAAAAACGTGTGGTAGGCCGAAAAAGAAGAAATGAGAATAATTGCAGTGAGGTAGCAGCAAAAAGACAAAAAGTAGATGAAAATGTAATTGTAAGCAGAAAGAAAAAGGATTCTGTTGAAGATGTTGTTGGATTTCAGTTTGAAAACAGTTCTGGTGTCAACTGCTATGCTAATGTAGTGGTTAATGTTGTTTTTTTTCTTCAAAATATACAAGAACAGAAAATCGGGATCAAACATTCTGCTGTTTATTGAATTCTGTGTTTGAGAAATGTAGCATTGATAGAAGAAAAATAGAAAGTGTTTCAGAAATTCGAAATCTTCTAGACATATGTTCTGGTCAAAATAAATTTTCACAGAATACTCAGCAGGATTGTCAGGAATTTTTAATGTATATGTTTGATGTATTGGAAGATGAAGGTGTAGATATAAAAATCTTTTTAGCCTTTCTTATCAATGGCAGCATGACTGTGACAACTGTACTTTATCAAGTAGTACTACAATAGACACCGAAAGATTTATATATTTGACTTTACCAGACTGCAAATCAGTGCCTTTTAATAATCTAGTTAAAGCAGCGGATCACAATATGGTGTGTACCCAATGTAAGTCTGCAATGCTGTCCACATTATTTATACAAATTTATGGTCAGTATGTCATTTTAATGTTCCAACGATGTAGACCTGATGGAACTAAATTGACAACTTCTATTAAAAATTTCGTGGCTTCTCAGTTATCAATTTCAGAAAGAACTTTTGCAACTGTAGCTATTATTTATCATGACGGTCCTTTAACAACATCAGGGCATTACACATGCTATTTAAAATGTCAAAAAGGTTGGACTTACTGTAATGATACTCATTTGACTTTCAAACAAAGTTTGCCTTATGACTTAAAAAATTCATACCTAGTGTTTTTACAACCAAAATTTAAGTAAAGGTAATTGGCTTATGAAGACGGGAGCAGTTAATAAAAGTTAGTCTGCTGTTTAAAATTATATTGTGAGTAAAAGTGATGAAGATAATATAAAAATTATAGTTCTCATATAGGTATGGTAAGTGGATCGCATACTGAGTGATATCAGTATTATAGGAAATGTTCAACATGAGAGAGCCAGATATGGAATTATGAATATTTAAATATTGTGAAAAAGTTGTTTGAGCCTTTCTTTCAGAACGTCGGGAAAACAGTAATTTTAGAGTTTGTTTTAAGTAATTTGAAAATATACTGCTACATCTGACACTATTTGGCCTTAAGGAAAGGTGAAGGAATGAGAAAAGAGTCATGACTGAACACAAGGAGTATATGAAAACATTGAAACATATTTCAGATGTTCTTGGAGCTTTTCTTCTAGAGAGTCGATGAAATGGAATTTTTAGAGAACAGCAGAGTACCTTACAACGAAAAGGACCTTCATGATGTACTATTTGGCCTAAAGGAAAAGTAAGTGAATCAAAGATTAGTGTACATATGTGATTTGTAAGTTTATATGGTTTTTTTTAAACACAATCTTTTTGATTGTGTTTTTTTTCCCGCTGTTATATGATGAATAGTTTGAACTCACTGTTTTTAGTGAAATTCAATATGTTCTGAGAACAGCAAAAATAAACTATCTAACATGTTGTACAAATTATTCTATAGTTTGTATTGTGTAATTTATATTGTATTCCCATTGTCTCACACTCATTTTCCTTTTTTCTCTCTCTTTCAGCTCTCTTTACTCACTCACACTGCCTTTCTCTCATTCTGTTTCACACCCATTCGTTTACTCAACTTCTTTCACAACCCCTCATTTCCATTTCAACTGTCTGCATCCCCCCTCTCTCCCTTGCACCACTTTTCAGCTTTCAGTCTCTCTGTTTTACTTCCCTTTTCCGTCTTTTCCTCCTTTGCTCTTTTAGTAATTCCTCTTTACTCACTCAACAGTTTTGTCACACTCTGTCACTATAACTCACCCACTCTCCCTCGCTTATCTTCGTTTGCTCCTTTTTTTTACCTCTTCTCTCTATTTTCCGTTCACTACCTCTATGTCCTCAGTCCCTCACTCTCCTTGTGTTATGTTCACTTGTGTTTATCTACCTTCTATCATTTCTCTTAGAACAACTTTACTGCTCCTCTCTCATCGTTCTTCACCCCATTTCTTTTAGTCCGGTTCCATTACTGCCTCTCATTTCCTATCTTTCAATGTTCTTCTCTTTACTTTCATCACCGAATCACTTTCTCTCAGTACCACTGCTTTGGTCCTCTTCTCCTCTCTTTCTTTCTTTTGCTCCCTTACTCATTTTCCTTTCTTCACTCATTGTACTCCACTTCACTCAGTCCTTCCCTTAGTCTCTCTGTGTACTAAATTCCTCACTCCTTTTCCCTCAATCCTTCTATATTATCCTCTCTCCCTTCATCCCTTCACTCTATGACTCTGCTTCACTTACTCTCAGTTATCTTCCATTCCTCATTCTTCTAAATGCATCCTTAATTAGACTCCTTTCCCTCTCAGTCATTGTCTTTTTACTTACACCTGTTTCCTGATTTAGTTTTGCTAACTCACATTCTTTTAGTATATTTCTTACCTTCAGTTCATTTCTCTCTTCTTATCTTCCTCTCTGTTAGTGAATCTATATGTCTTACTCTTAGTAATTTGCTCTCTTTCTATTTCTTTTACCCTCTTTTTGTCCTTTTGCATCACTTTATTTCCCTTTCTGTGTCTTTCACTCGTACTTTATTTCTTAATACACTCTTATGATTTTTAACCTCTTCATTTGTATCTTTTATTTTAAAATATATATTTTACTAATTATAACTTATTTTTTCTTCTCTCTTTCACAGATACAAAGTGTAGTAAAAAAATGTAATTAAAGTTACATTAATTATATGGTAAGTGTGACTAAAAAAATGTAGTTTGTCATCACCCTTTCCTTTAACCTCACAATTATTCTCTCACCCTACCTCACTCCTGTTTCCTTACTCTGCTTCCCTCAGTTATTCTTATCCTTCATGTTTACTCCCCTTTCCCTAACTCCCCTCCCACATTCAACTTCTTTCAGTCCCTCTGCTTTACTTCCCTTACCCTCTGTTCCCTTCCTTTGCTCCCTCACTCATTCCCTTTCCCTTAATCATTTACTTCACTCCTGTCACTCCTTCTCTCAGTCCGTCTGTCCTCACAGTTCCTCACTTCCGTTCCCTCACTCTGTCTCTCTTATCGTCGCTGTCTCTCTACCCTCATTCTGTCAATACTCTTTTGTCATGCTCACTCCCTACAACTCACCCACACTCCCTCACTTACCTTTGTTTGCTGCTTCACTCACTCCCTTTCAGTCACTCCTTCCTTTACTCTCTCTCTCTCCTTTCTCTCTGTCACTCCCCATGTCTTACCCTTATTCACTTTTATCCACCCTCTTTCACCCCTCTTTACTTAGAGTCACTGCTCTTTTCTAATCCTCCCTCACTGTTTTACTATCTAATACACATTCCCTTTGTGTTGCTCCCTCTAGCTCTCTTTCTCTTAACATCACTCTCTCTGTCCCTTTCCCTCATGCTCACTCTTTCATTCTTTTTTTTTTTTTTTTGGTACGCTCCCCGGTACTCGTACCGGGGAGCGTACCGTTACGCGTACCCTGGAGAAAAAAGAATGACAGAGTTTTTTTAAAATGTTTTTTTTTTATAAATTAGAGGTAGTTCTAAAAAGAACTGTTTTTTTAATTCTTTTTGTTGTTTTATATTTTTTTATTGTTTTTTTGAATTTTTTTACTTTTGTTGGCTCTTCTGAACAGTTTTATATTTTTTTGGTATTTTTTATGGGGAGAAACAAAAAACAGGGAATTGAAAACGGCTCAACTGGAGCACAAAAAAACCAGGAAAAATTATGGTTTCCTCGGGCATTTGTGGTTATCCATAGCAACATTGATTAATGTTATGCTTTGCTGACCATAACTAATTGTTTTGTTACAATATATACAAACAATTTTGTATCCCCAAAACTTTGTTTGTATATTTGGAATCACCTCACTTGCCTCTGGACCCGATGGAGTGGGTTCTTTGGATGTTGAGGGTCTGGATGATGATTGGGGTAGGTTTCTGCAGAGGTCCCTTACCTCTGCTGCAGAATAGTTGTTAGGGTGCAAACGCATCATGTGCCGAATCATAGTATGATTCCCAAAGGAATATTTTTTTTAGGGTTCCCCCTGGATAGCACAGCACCACAGAAGAGACAAGTCACCTTCGCAGCGTTGACTTTTTTGAAACCCCTTGGGATTTTGTAAAACTCCCATATGAAGTGCTCTTTTGGTTTGTATGGGGGATTATCTTCAGGCAGGAACTGCCTTCTCTCTTCCTCCTCTTCATCCTCCTCCTCCTCTTCTTCTTGACCACCAATGTGATCTTCTGGTGGTCCTTTTGATGGTGGTGGTGGTGGGGCAGATGCTCCAGCTGCTGATATGACTGTAGCCATCTCTGTAAGGAAAAAGCAGGTCTTCCACACTCAAATAACAAAGTGAGAATGAGGAAAAAAGGTGGGGGCTTTCATCATTTGGAAAACAAAACTGTTCTGAACCAATGAAAAGTGTTATTTTCAAGTCACATGATCCGGGCTTTCATCATTTGGAAACCAAAACTGATCTGAACCAATGAAAAGTGTTATTTTCAGATCACATGACCCGACGCGCTTACGCTACGCGCCCCGGGGCGCGCGCGGCGGCGCTTACGTTGCGCGATCGTATGCGCTCGGGTGCTTCCGGGTGCGCTTACGCCGTGCGTCATAAGAGGCATCACGCGGCTACGCGATACGTCACGATGTTGTTTTCATTTGCGGCAATAGCGCTAACGGGACGCTCACCGGTACGCGCCCCGGTACGCGCCCCGGGGCGCGCCGTAACATTGCGCTCACCGGTGAGCGCATCGGTATGCGCCCCGGGAGCGCTTCGGGGCACAAAAAAAATAAATAAATAAACATAAAGAAAAATAGTATTACATAATTATAAAATATAAAATTCATTATAAAAAATATTACATTTCATACCTATAGAGATTTGCTATTAAAAAACATATGAAATTCACTGAAAAAACCATAGGTTTGACACCAGTTATAGTTAGCTGGAAAGTTTACTCGCATAAAACCAATGAAATTCCCACGTTATAGTTAGTTGGACTCACTATAACTTGCGGTGCAAAGCACTGCTGATGACGTCACATATTACATCACACATGACATCGTCAGTGACATCACTCATGACATCACTGATGACACCATCCTTGTGACAGAGTGACAGACCTCTTTTCACTGTAATGTAACCCTTGAAACACATATTCAAAAATAGAAACTAAAATTTTCAAAAAAATGGAGATACCCATACCAGTTACAACAACCAATTCAATAATTCCACCATCTATATACACATCCACTCATTGACCAACAGTTCTATATAGTCACTCATACATATACTCACTCATCATATGTAGTGATACACCTATACATCCTATTACACACCGACAGTCATCCAAAAGATACTCTCACACATACTCACACATTCAAATAAACTATTGAACATCCATTTATTTGCATATACAGCTATACACACACAACCACCTTACTTCTAAGGAAACTTACACATACTTACTCTCTTAAACAATCACTTATAGAAACACATACTTATTTAAACAGGAACTCTTACAATCTCTTACTCTCACATATACTCACGTATATACATCCATATTCACATATATTAGATTAAAACATATGTAGTTACTGATAAAGACACTAGTGAGACAGTCATTCAGTCACTAACACACACATATATACACTCATCCACCCATACAGTCCTGCACATATGCTGGCTTCAAAACACATACAAAGAGAGAGTCAGTCAATCATGCATCTATGTGCTAAGTAATACCCCCACCAAACCACACAAACACTCATACCGATACTAAGAAAAACATTTAATAACCCATATACCTACACATGTAGTTACTTACCAACCCATGCAGCCACTTATACACAAAGTGAAAAACTAATACATATATTTAAATATTTAAACATTACTCTCTAATATATGTATTCACTAAGATACACTTAATAAACCAGTTAACCAATCAATTTTTTTTCAAAAAAACATCCATGTAAACACTTATTTAAACATTTATTCTTCCATCAACATTTACATATACATATATAACACATAATTATTTTTTAAAAATACACACATTCACTGGATGGTGTCATCAGTGATGTCATGAGTGATGTCACTGACCATGTCATGAGTGATGTAATATGTGAAGTCATCAGCAGTGCATTGCACGCGCAAGTTATAGTGAGTCCAACTAACTATAACGTGGGAATTTCAATGGTTTTATGCGAGTAAAACTTCCAGCTAACTATAACTGGTGTCAAACTATGGTTTTTTCAGTGAATATATATATATATATATATATATATATATATATATATATATATATATATATATATATATATATATATATATATATATATATATATATATTCACTGAAAAAACCATAGGTTATAGACCATATATAGTTAGGAATTAGCATTTACAAAACCTTGAAAATTCACTGAAAAAACCATAGGTTAGAGACCATATATAGTTAGCTGGACATTTTATTGACATAAAACCAATGAAATTCCATATATAGTTAGTTGCACTAACTATATATCGCGCACCCGCAATCCACTGCTGATGATGTCACATATTACATCATTCATGACATGGTCAGTGACATCACTGATGACATCACTGATGACATCTCAAATGACATCACTGATGACATCACTGATAACAACATCCAGTGATTTTTTTGTTTCTGTAAAGTTTAAATATGTCTTACATATTGAAGAATGAGTGGATGTGTAAGTGTCTGGACGAAGGATTTAGTAGGTGCATGACTGACTGTATGAGTGAGTGATTAAATGTGTCTCACTGAGTGCATGGGTTAGTGACTAAACTGTCTTAATTTGTGCATCATTATGTCTGTTGTTCTGTAAACTGCTGCATGTGTTGATCAGTAGCTATATGAGTAACTATATGGGTTATTGATTGATTGCCCAAGTATTTGTATGGGAGACTGAGTGTGTGTGTGGCTAGCTGGGAGGTGTGTGACTCTGTGCAGATCAATGTGTACTTGTATCAATGATTGTATAAGAAGGTAAGTATGTGTTAGTATATGTTTGAAAATGTAAGGTGCTCTATGTTTAACTGTATAGACAAGAAAATGGAAGTGTCATTGATTCTTTACAGGACTGACTAGGTGTGTGAGTAACTCCATGGATGAGTGGCAGACTGTGAGTGTCTGTATAGGTGTATGAGTGCATATGATAGTGTTGTAAAGATGAGTGATTGTATGTATGAATGATTGTATGGGTGAATGAGTGAAGGTGTGTGTAGACGTAGCAATCAGTGAGTGCGTACGTAGTAACTAGTATTGGTGTGTCAATGGTTTCAAAAATTATACTCTGTATTTAACACTGGGTGAAACAGAGGTTATATTAAAATGTGAGGAGATGCATTGTATTGTCACATGAATGATATCATCAGTGATGTGGTCATTGATGTCAAATGAGATGTCATCAGTGATGTCATCAGTGATGTCATTTGAGATGTCATCAGTGATGTCATCAGTGATGTCACTGACCATGTCATGAATGATGTAATATGTGACATCATCAGCAGTGGATTGCGGGTGCGCGATATATAGTTAGTGCAACTAACTATATATGGAATTTCATTGGTTTTATGTCAATAAAATGTCCAGCTAACTATATATGGTCTCTAACCTATGGTTTTTTCAGTGAATTTTCAAGGTTTTGTAAATGCTAATTCCTAACTATATATGGTCTATAACCTATGGTTTTTTCAGTGAATTTTCAAGGTTTTGTAAATGCTAATTCCTAACTATATATGGTCTATAACCTATGGTTTTTTCAGTGAATTTCAATGGTTTTTTAATAGCAAATATCATAAGCTGTCGAATGTCAAGTACGTGGTAAGTAAAAACATTTTCGTGTTTATGCACACTGATCTGCTTTGAATGCTGCCCCCCACCCCTCATTTCTATTAGGAGTACTCTCTCTTTGCAGATAGTGAAGGGTAGTTAACGCAGGCCTTTGCCCCCGTTGTAATCCGTCGTGCCTGCTTCTCTCTCCATTTGATTGATTGTTCTCTTTGGTTCATTCTCTATTTACAAACAAGCACAGAGTCGCAATACTCTGTTTAGTCTTTGCAGATAGCGAAAAATCGTGTAAAAAAACAAAAGGAATCGAGCAAAATCAGTAGGCCACTAATGGGATCTCTTTTTGACCTCGCTAAAATAGAAACATTAGGAACAACCTGTTGAAAATAGCAATGTGTATGTACATAAGCGGCGTTCATTTGTGTTCACAGTACCCCTTGTTGATTGTTTGAATCGAGCATTGAATTGTTCGAAGTTGGTTCTCTTAAGGATCTTCTCTGCCTGCAAACAAGGAAGAATAGGAATATTCTCTCTCCCTTTGCAGATAGTGAAGGGTAAGTAACGCAAGCCTTTAACACGTCGTACCTATTTCATTCCTCATTGATTGATTGATTGTCCGAACATTGACTGTTTAGGAATTAGTTCTTTTTGGAGGTATTCCCTGTTTGCAAATAAACGTAGGAAAATCCTTTTAAGTAGTGAAAGGGAAGGTAATGCGGACCTTTCTCCCCCGTTGTAATCTGTCATGCCTATCTACTCCCCACTGATTGATGCACCTGTTTCACCCGGACCATTTACTAGAGATATCTGGCCCAACAAGAGAGCACCCCTAGTGAAAAGGACATATGCAATAATAACGAAGTGATCACTGTATCCTGTTAACAGAAACTTTAGCATGAAACAACCTGGAAAGAAAAGAATAGGAAAACGAAAATCAGTAGGCCACTGATGAACTTTTTATTAAATAACAAACAAAGAAACGATAACAATACGTAATGATAAAACCTATTATTGTCCTAGAAACAAGAAACGTTAGAAGTAAGCCCGTAATAAGAAACCTGAAAACATCGCCCCTCACTGCCCCAAAACGTGTCTGTCCCACCGCCTGCCACGGCCAAATAACGGCAAACTGGGAAAGATAGAAGTCAGCAGACATCCGCCCCATTCTAGAAACTTCCAAAGGGCAACAGGTTTTCGGCTACGCCCAGCCGGAAACAACACATATAAGGCGGGTCCTGCTGCCACGCCTCGGAGATCATCACGTAGGGTGTAGCCGGAGGAGAGGCCGAGGCCGAGGCCAGCGGGACCCGGCCAGGGGGATTGACAATGCTGGAGAGTTGCAGGGGGGGGAATGTCCGTGTCCTCGACCCTCCCCTCTCTCTCCCAGTCCGGCCGCGGTGGCCCTTGACAGTTTCAGGTAGTCCCGCCACATTCTCTACCAGTCCGGCCACCAACGGCCGGGGCCGATGGGATCCGGCTGCAGCCGATAAACCAAGGAACCCGTTCATGGGGCCAGAGCAAGGGGCTTCCGGCCGACATCCACCGGAAGCCCGGCCCGAAGACGGACGGGACACTTCTTCTTTCTTGAATAATGGCTGCGACAACACTGGGGGGGGATGTCTTGCACATGCCTCCGACCCCCCCCCCTCTCGTCCTCATCGCCTGGTCCGGCCATAACAAATCTCCAAACATTCGATAAATTCGCCATCAACAGATTGATCCAAAAAATCATTCAAGTCATCTCCTCCTTGTGACAATATTTCATTATTGGTGCTGTTAATTTCAATCAATGTAGTGGAATCATTCAAGTCATCTCCTCCTTGTGACAATATTTCATTATTGGTGCTGTCAATTTCAATCAATGTAGTGGACAATTCAAAAGAAATTACCACGGTCTCTTCATTGTGAGCCATTTTATTTTGAAATTGCTTGCTGTAAATTGCAGAAAAAAATAATCACTTTCATTTATCGTTTTTAGTAATACATAATATAAAACTAACTTTATCAAGTATTTAGTATAACAGAAGGACTGCAAATAAATAACAGAAAACATTTTTCAAATTATCTTCAAGTGTACAACATAGTTCCCCTTACAAATTAACAACTCACCTTTTTAAAAGTAGGAGAAGTGTTAGTACTGTGTAAATCAAACACCAGAAATTCAACACCAAAAATTCCTCACAAATGTACCTCAGACAGTAGTATCACAAAAGGGCTGTGGTTTCCTCTCATTTGAGATATATACATAACCAATTAACTTTCATCACACACAAATACAAAACCAAAGTAACATTTTAATTGGTTCTAAATTTCAACACTTTCAAATGTGTTTTCCCCATGCAATTTTCCATAGGACATTTACATACGTCTACAGCCTGAATGGCTGAACGGAATTACACCAACTTGGCAAAATGGTACATCAAACCTAAGAGGTCAGGAAGGATCTACTATGCCCCCTTAGGGTCATTTGCCCCTTCGCTTTGGCCTCCTCTTGTCTCTCGATCCTACCTAGAGACAAGATGGCGGCCGCTACGGACTGTTTGGAATGTTTACAGACGCCGGAGAACCAATCAGCTTCGCAAAGCTCCGTAACGCGAAAAGTACGCGAAGCGGAGCGCTGTTACAGATATATATCTTTTTTTGAACGTTAATTTCTCAAAATCCACTGGAGCACATATATTGAGACCTAGCAAAGGCACATCGGGCTACCAGTCCCTAATATTTTGCCAAGTTTCGTGCAAATCCATTCAGCCGTTCGATTATTATTATTATTTTTTTTTTTTGCCCCGCGGGGCCCTTTTAAAACCTCCACATCAAACCTAGGGGGTCAGCGAGGATCTACTATGCCCCCTTATGGTCATTTGCCCCTTCGCTTTGGCCTCCTCTTGTCTCTCGATCCTACCGAGAGACAAGATGGCGGCCGCTACGGACTGTTTAGAATGTTCACAGACGCCGGAGAACCAATCAGCTTCGCTTCACAAAGCTCCGTACCGCGAAAAGTCCGCGAACCGGAGCGCTGCCCGGTCCGCTGTTACAGATATATATCTTTTTTTGAACGTTAATTTCTCAAAATCCACTGAAGCACATATATTGAGACCTAGCAAAGGCACATAGGGCTACCAGTCCCTACAATTTTGCCAAGTTTCGTGCAAATCCGTTCAGCCGTTCGGGCTAAAAGTGAGGCCAACCGCCCTATGGGAAACTCAATGTTAAAAACACGTTTTGGGACCCCCCTTTTTTCTCGGCCCCCCCTTGACGAAACCCCCCCAAATTTTCAGGGGCTGCTCAGAAACAAAATGTTCGATTTTCCTGAATATTTCAGCCAATTCCGTCCACAAACGCCAAAGTTATTAGACATAGAATTTTCAAAAATCCCATAGAGAAAAATCCTAACTATATATACCTACTGGCGACCGCCAGTAGGTAATATCTATATACATATATATATCTATATACACATATATATATCTATATACACACATATATATATAGATATATATATATATATATATATGTATATATATTACCTACTGGCGGTCGCCAGTAGGTAGTTATAGTTAGGACCAAGTTTCCATAGGAAGAACATTTTTTGTTTTGCTTATAACTTTGGGGTCATTTGATGAATCTTCATGAAATTTTCCAAGCTAATTCTTTGTTCATATCAGCTCCTATGTTGAAAGTTCCCAAAATGTGTTTTCTCCATGTTAATTTCCATAGGAAACTTTAGACAAGACTACAGGTCAAATGGGTACTCAAAATTACCCCAAATTTGGCAGGGAGAAGGGTCTTGGTCTAGAAAGCACGCTTTTGTTTTTTTGGTGTAAATACATTCAGTAGTTTTAGAGAAATATCAAAATTTACAGATATCAATATTTGGGAATTCTGCCATCTGATTGGCTGAGGCGTTACAAGCATAGGCTTGCTGCTTATTGGCTACAAGCGGTGCGAGCGGTTGCAACTAGCAAGTGTTGACCGCCATTTTGTGATTCTGTTGAAGAGAGTAAGGGGAAAAAAGGGGAAAAAGAGGAGGATAGGAGCACTGTAACCTCTGTGGGGTGTTTAGGGTGTGCTATAGAGGGGATGCGAAGCGAACTACTCATACCTACTGGTCTGAAAGTGCTGGGCTATGGAAATTGAGTGAGGTATTGGCTAGAGTCTGATGCCGCTAAGGTGAGCTGCTGTGGGCCTCTGGGATTAAAGCGTGAGCCCAAACTGTGTGTCATATTCTGTGAAGTCATGTGCCCTGGCCGCTGCACTACAGCTGTGGAAATAGTGTCAGCATGTGTTTATACCTACTAGGACGAAGTACTGACCCGTACTGGTCTGAAAGTCCTGGGGTGCAGAAAATATGTGAGGTATTGTCTAGAGTCTCATGCTGCTAAGCTGAGCTGCTGCCGGACTGGGTGATGAAAGCGTGAGTCCAAACTGTATGTCATATGCTGTGAAGTCATGTACTCTGGCCACTGTGCCACATCTGTCCAAGTAGTGTCAGCATGTAGTTATACCTACACGGAGGAACTTTTGTTTCAAACATTGTAACTTGTGTATGGTGCTTAGGGGGTGTTATGCAGGGAGTGAGAAGGTAAATTCATGCGTATCAAATCAATTTGGTATTTGTAAAGTGCAAACTACTCACTCCTACGGGTCTGATGGCTTTAGGGGCATAAGCTGAGCTGCTGCCGGACTTGGGGATAAAGCCGCTGAACTACTGACTCCAACCAGTCTGAAAGTGCGGGGTACGGAAATTAAGTGAGGTATTGCCTATAGTGTTATGATGCTAAATTGAGCTCCTGCTGGACTCGGGGATGAGACCGTGAGCCCAAACTGTGTGTCCTAAACTGTGAAGCCATGTGCTCTGGGCGCTGTGCCACACCTTTCCAACTTGTATATGGTGCTTAGGTGGTGTTACATAGGGATTGCGAAGGTAAATCAATACGGTATTTGTAAAGCCCAAACCACTCACCCGTATGGGTCTGAAGGCCCTCGAGGCCGGCATGGAATTATGTGAGCTATTAAGTGAGCTATTGCCCAGAGTCACATGGTGCTGAGCTGAGGTGCTGCCAGAGCAGGGGATTACATTGTGAGCTGTGTGCTCCGAACTGATGTTTTCTGGCCGCCTCGCCACACCTGTCCAAGTAGTGTCGCATGTGTGCATACGTACTAGGAGGAACTTTTGTTTTAAACAGTGTGATGTCTGTAAGGTGATTGGGCGGTGCTACAGAGGGAGTGTGAAGTTCAATTGTGCCGTCACCAATCAATACGGTATTTGTAAAATGCAAACTACTCACGCGTACGGGTCTGCAGGCGCTGGCGGCCGGCGTGGAAATTAAGTGAGCTATTGCCCAGAGTCACATGATGCTATCCTGAGCTGTCGCTAGAGCCGGGGATCAAAGCGAGAGCTTTGTGCTGCAAAGTCAGATGGTCTAGCCGCTGCGCCTCAGCTGTGTGGAGAATACATTTTGGCAAGGGTCCGGGAGTTGCCATTGCGTGGCCCTAAAATAGCGGGCCTAAGTTGTCAGTTATGGGGAGGCTCTAAAAAGAGCCCTTGTGTTCATTAGTTGGAGCTACATATAAGTGCAGATGCACAGCTTCAAATTATTCATAAAAACTGGATTTCCCTGATCTGTGAAGTGTACTCTATCACTTCTGTAGATATCAGCCATATCAAAACGTATGTTGTTGTTGTAGATCGACCCCATTCTATGGTCTCTGAGGTATGCAGACACAGCTTTGTTGATTTTTTTCCTAGATTTTTCAATCAGAGGACAAAATTGATTTGACCCTTTCCACTTCTGTCTTTGGCATATATTGAAATGTACAAAGACACTTTGAGGTAAAAGTAACATTAATTGCCAAAGGTGTCCTTCATAAGCATTTCCAAACCTACTCCAGTTAATGTGCCCAGGTCATTTCCACCACAATGCACAATCATGTGGTCAGGGTGTGGAAGATGCAAAGAGGTTTTAACCAAAGGCAACAATTGGTGCCACTTCAATCCTCTCTGTGCAAACCATTTAATGTCCACATTTTTGTAAACCTAGGTCTAAGTCAATACGTCTCTGTTCTGCATGCCTCTTGCACCAGAAAATATAGCTATGTCCTACGATCCACACTAGCATTTTGAAGGTGTGACTGGACGGTATGGAAAGATGTCTGTAGCTCATGCAGTTCCTTCATAGAATAAGAGATATGTTTAAAGATGGGGCACTACTTATTTTTTGCCATACAAAACGATACCTGATTGGGAGATGAAAAACATTGTTTTTTAAAAGTAGGGTGCACATTCATTTTGTGGAAAAGCATCTTTGTGATTGATTAAGAAAAAGCAGTTTCAACATGGAGTACATATAATAGGATAACATTTGCTCAAATCAAACACACCTGCTACTTGCATTTGGAAGGCACTGTTTGAACTTAAAACAATCGTGAACTTTTAACCTGCACGTGCCGTTAAATGTTCGAGAAAATGTTGCCCAAAAATATTGTTATGTTTAAAAGTTGATGAACTTTTAACCTGCACATGTTGTAGAATGTTCTAGAAAGTGTGTTGATAGAATATGTTGCACTGCTGACTTCTATGTGTTGTTGAATATGAAAAAACTATTCATATGGAAAATTAAAAATAAACTAATAGAGGGAAGTTTTGAAACGTAAAAAGAATCAAGGAAGCATTCTATTTTGTTCTTTACAAGTATTTATGTGTGGAGGAACAAAATTATAGAAACAACAGCACAAGGAAGAGGAAGAAGCAGGGATTGGGGGACGGGGGCCGATGGGCACAATGGCAAAAATGAACAATCAAGTACAACAGAAGTATAGACAAACAATGGCCAAAATGACACACCAACAAGGAGCACAAGTCACACAACCCGCCAACATCACACCACTGAGCGAGTATAGAAGTGAAAAACCATGCTGCATTCATACAAGATGTGTACAAAGGCCGGTCGTGGGTATTGTGGGATGTCTGCGACCGTGGGTATCATGGATGAGATGCCCAGCAAGTGGCATATGGGCGGGTTCGCTCTGTGTTACGTTGCCAAACAGCTGTTCATCCCTCCCACGAGCCCCCACACTTTTTTACGGTGTGCTGTTGTATCCTGTGCAGTCGTACGGCACAGCATTGTAATGCCTATTTGCCATTTGGTGGTGGTGTATGCCACTTTACAACATCGTCTGCTGTGGCCCTTGTGACAGGCCACACCAGAACACAGACACACTTACAGCACACCTTGCACACGGACATGTTAGATACACCCAGTTCCCCTTGCCAAATAGGTACACCCCTGCCCTGACCTGTGTATGCTGGACCAGCACAGGCCTGTTGTGCATGCAGGAGGATGCATGCAGAGCTACATGTCCAGGGTCACTGCCAACGCTGAGGTGACATGGTAACGTCTGCTGAAGATAGCAGACTGTGATGTTGCAGGGCCCGTTCCTATCATGCTAACACAATGACCACAGGGACACACTTGCTCAGATGCGGGTTTGGGGGGGCATTGGCAGTCCTGGGGTTGTTGTGATGAGTCTTGTGGCCCTCATGGGTATCCCTGTATCATGCTCATTGACTCTATGGCACCTGTCGGTGTTCTGGTGTGGCTCTTGGCTGTGCTTCCTTTCATGCTGCAGGTAGTCGTCCTGCTTAACACCAACAGAAAGCAGGTGTAAAATCCCTGGTTGTAACGTGACTTATCGCCGGAATTTGTTTCGCATTGCAATTGTTGTGAAAGTTGTGATGTGATTTTTTTGTGTGCAGAACAATATACGAACTGGGCAGTGTATCCCATCAAGATCCAGCACCTGACGCACTATTCCCAATCAATATAAATAAAATGAGATTTCTTCATTGATTTTGTGTGTACACTGTAAGTGCAACCACTACCTCAGTGCAATTCAATACAGGATTTTAGTATTTAGAATAAATCGCAAAGGTGCACCTCATGTCTTTTTGCATGGGAATGGCTACTCTGCATTTCATTATCAGCACTTTAATGCAACTAAAGTTGAGAAAAATCTAAAACAGTATTCAGAAGTTGGTGCAAACTGCAGATATCACCAGTATTCCTGCGATAAGTGCCCCAAAATGTAATCCCATGGTGGATACCACCAAATAACAGTAATAAGAACAAGAAAGAGTCACACAGCAGTTAGGAAAACAACCAAAAAGGTTAAAAAAAAATTGCTAAACTTTATTTTTTATAAACATATATAAACGAAAAACTATTTTCAAACTTTATTTATTAACACATATATATATAAATGATAAACTAAAAAACAAAATTTAACAAAAATAATACAAAGCAACAAGGCGGAAGACTCCAGTGGGGACCACGGATGTCGCCGACTGAGCCTGGAAAATAAAGCACAAAATAAAGACGTGTGTAATGCGCATATCAAAGGACTGAGAGAGAGAAACAGAGAAGGAAAAACAAGCCATAGAGGGAAGGAAAGAAAGGTAGAAGGGAGAGAGAAATAGAAGGAAAGGAATGAAGAGAGTGTGTGAGAGAGAGAGAGAGGGAGAGAGAGAGAGAGGGAGAGAGAGAGAGACAGACTGTGGAGCAAATAATTACCTGGTGCCACTGGAGTGTGCAGCAGTGGCCACTCCACGTACCCATCAAAACTCCGCCGATCTCAGAGGTGTTGCTGAGTCTCGAGTCTTGAATGGCGGAGACCACATTAAATTCTCCGCGGATCTCACAGATGTCGCTGAGTCATGACTGGCGGGGACCACATCAGCTTCTCCGTGGATGTCATAGATGTCTCTGAGTCCTGAATGGCAGAGACCACATCAGCTTCTCCGCAGCCAGGCAGATCTCACATATGCCGCTGAGTCATCAATGGCAGAGACCAATTCGGGCTTTGGTGCCGCTAAGCCTGTGGAACTCAAGTCTGTGCCACGTGGTGGTAGGCCCCTGATGATCACATGAGTTTCAGGTGGCACTAACCCTATGCATTTGAAGTCCGCGCCAAGGGGATGGTAGTCTCCTGAAGGCCATACAGCTGAGGGTGCAACTAACCTTTTGCTCAACTTTTCATGGACTCTTTATGGTTGAGACCCGTGGAGCGTCCGCCAGCCAGTGAGCACCGGCAGTAAAGGATGTGACGTTGTCGATCTATTATATTTGCGTGGTCACATGGACTGTGACGCATGTCCCGGATCGGTGTGGTGTTTGTGCACACCTGCCCTCAGGGAGTGGCCGTGAGATGTTGAGAACTAGACTACTGACCTGCACACCAACAGCAAGTACGCCTGCGATATGTAGCTATGTGTAGCTATGTGGGGCCAACGTCAGAACGTAATCAGAGTGGTGTAGCGTGGCGTAGCGTGGCGTACGATGGAACAGGGCAGGGATAGCCACAATGACATGGAGGGCTCGTAGTACTGTGTCTGTGAGTTGAGCGGACGGGCCGCAGATGTCCCTCTGCAAGCCTGGGTGTGACCTATTCATAACTCACACTACATAAGTAATGAAGAATCATTTTGTTATTCAATTAGTCAGCTGGCATCTGTCCAAGGCATTTTGTGGAGTTCTTTCTGCAAGAGATACCCCTTTGACGCTACCTCTCCCCACATTAGCAGGTAATGCGCCTCTTCCCACATTACCAACATACCCCCAACAACCTATAGATTTACATATAAAAAAGATTTAAAGAAAAGAACAAGAAATAAGACTGAAGGGAGTCTGGTGCTGTGGTCGCTGCCACGAAGTTGGGGTCCCTTCCATTCAGGACTAAGGACACAGTTACACATGTGAGATTGGTTTGTGTTAAATAGGGTTAGTGGCATCAGAAGCATTGGGACTGTATGAGGCTGTGATGGTGCTTGGTGTGGACGGCCTCACTGGGAGTAATGTGTGTTGCCTACTGGAGTGCATCATGTGGAATTTGGACTCTATCTGAATTGTGAGGCCTGCTGACCATAGTGTAGGCCAGAGGTAGCGAGGAGGAAGGGCCCACAGCCATGTGCATATGTTGGTGGCCCCACCGGCCATCGTAGTGCAGGTTCAGTGGGACCACTTGTCGCCAGCCTTCAATATGAAAATACTCCTCACTAATCAAAAGGAGTCAGGTGCTATGGTCGCTGCCATGGACTTGGGGTCACTGCCATTTAGGACTCAGGACACAGTTACACATGTGTGATCGGCTTGTGTTAAAGAGGGTTAGTAGGACTTCGTGTCGCCAACCTTGCATATCAAAATATGCCTCACTGATCCAAGGGAGTCTGCTGCTGTGGTCGCTGCCCCGAAGTTGGGGTCACTGCCATTCAGGACTCAGGACACAGTTACACATGTGGGATTGGTTTGTGTTAAATAGGGTTAGTGGCACCAGAAGCATTTCGACTGTATGAGCCTATGATGGTGCTTGTTGTGGACGGCCTCACTGGGAGTAATGTGTGTTATGTGGTCTCGGGACTGTATCTGAATTGTGAGGCCTGCTGACCATAGTGTAGGCCAGAGGTAGCAATGAGGAAGGGCCCACAGCCATGTGCATACATTGGTGGCGCCAACAGCCTGCGTAGTGCAGGTTCAGTGGCACCACTTGTCGCCAGCCTTCAATATGTAAATACTCCTCACTAATCGAAGGGAGTCAGGTGCTGTGGTCACTGCCACGAAGTTGGGGTTGCTGCCCTTCAGGACTCAGGACACAGTTACACATGTGGGATTGGCTTGTGTTGAAGAGGGTTAGTGGAACTACGTGTCGACGGCTTTGCATATCAAAATATGGCTCACTGATTGAAGGGAGTGTGGTGGTCTGGTCGGTGCCACGGACTTGGGGGTCACTGCCATTCAGGACTCAGGACATAGTTACACATGTGGGATCGGCTTGTGTTAATGAGGGTTAGTGGGACTACGTGTCGCCGGCTTGCATATCAAAATATGCCTCACTGATCAAAGGGAGTCTGGTGCTGTGGGGGTCTCACAGAGTTGGGGGTCACTGCCATTCAGGACTCGGGAAACAGTTACACATGTGGGATCGGCCTGTGTTAAAGAGGGTTAGTGGGACTACGTGTCGATGGCTTTGCATATTGAAATATGCCTCACTGATCGAAGGGAGTGTGGTGCTGTGGTCGGAGCTATGGACTTGGGGTCACTGCCATTCAGGACTCAGGACACAGTTACATATGTGGGATCGGCTTGTGTTAAAGAGGGTTAGTGGGACTACGTGTCAATGGCTTTGCATATTGAAATAAGCCTCACTGATCGAAGGGAGTCTGGTGCTGTGGTCGCTGCCACGGATTGGGGTCACTGCCATTCAGTACTCAGGACACAGTTACACATGTGGAATCTGCTTGTGTTGAAGACGGTTAGTGGCACCATGTGTCACCGGTCTTCCACAGTGTAGGCCAGAGGTAGCAGTGTGCTAGGTCCCACAGCCACGTCCATACGTTGATGGCACCACCGGCCTGTGTAGTACAGGTTCAGTGGCACCACGTGTCGCTGGCCTTCCATATGCAAATATCCTTCACTGATTGAAAGGAGTGTGGTGCTGTGGTCGCTGCCATGAAGTTGGGGCCGTTGCCATTCAGGACTAAGGAACCAGTTACACATGTGGGATCGGCTTGTGTTGAACAGGATTAGTTGGCACCACGTGTTGCCGGTCTTACACAGTGCAGGCCGGAGGCAGCAGTCAGCAAAGGCCCACAGGCACATGACGTTGACTTGAGCAGCACAGATTGGGAGCATTTGGTCTTCTTAACCCATTATAGTCCCTTACACAATTTGCGTCGCTACTAATCTTAAATTGTGAACCGTGGTAACCCCAGTGTAGGCTGGAGGCAGGGTTCAGGATGGGCGCACAGCCACGTGGCGTTGAGTTGTGCTGCACAGTTAGGGGCACCTGGAGCACTCAGTGTGTGCGCACCCTGCGATGATACGTGGTCCCGGCGGGCCGCACTGGGAGCAATGTCTTTTGTCTAATAAATTCTGCCTTGATAAGGCCACGTGGCGATGACTTATGGCGCAGTGAGTTAGAAGCACCTGAAGCACTAAGCGTGTGCGAAGCCTTCGATCATGCGTGGTTTGTGCATCCCGCACTGGGAGCAACGTGTTTTGCATACTTGAGTGCATCATCTGCAATCGCCACTGCATCTGAATTGTGAGCCCTGCTGTCCGCAGTGTAGATCAAAGGCAGTAGTCGGTCCAGACATAAGTCTGCGGTGCTGTGCTGCTGGGTTCACAGGGGACTTGTGTGGAGGACGCCCACGGTCATGGGGGAAGCCATGTGCCAGGGTGAGGGCCGCCGCTCTGCAGACTCATTGGTCTTCCCACAAGTGAACGACGCCCAGGGCCTGGCCTATTTATTCATACTCCTGCACTGGAGAGGCGTACGTTGGACCAGCCTACTCCACTTCTGCTTCCAGGGGGAGACAACACAGCTACATGACCGAGATCTTTCCCACTGCCTGGGTTAACATGGTTGCGTCCACTGTGCCCTGCACTACAAGTATCAATAGTATATCTCCACATGGAGAGGTTTGTGCTTGCATAGTGAGGTCTGTGCAGCACATCAGCATTACACTTAGCATTGTGTGCATTATTATTGATGGATGACTTGCTTCATTTATATATAGTTGGTTGCCATATCTTCCAACATTCAAATATTGTGCGAATGAGGGGCTATGGCATTTTGGGAAGGTCTGTTGTCCTGTTTTGCGCTGCCTCGGTGGTAGTAGCGGGGGTGATCCGAGGGGGGAAGTTCTGGGGTGGTGCTGGCGCTGGGTGTTGTGGCCTTGTTGGATGTTGGAGATGCATGATCAGTAGCTCTATCATGTGTTGGTCTTTAGATGTGACTGTGAGTTGGGTCCAATTCACGCAGTAGATAGTTGACCTCCTTACACCAGTTAAAGGTTGATGTTAATTTGTTACTGGTAACTCGGCTTATCGTCTGCTTTTTGGATCTCATTGCAGATTTGTCTGGTCTCTGAAAATAATGGGAAGTGTTATTTTCGTGTTTTTTTTGCACAGGAACGCCTACTTTGCATATCATTAGCGTTAGTTGTGGCTCTCATTTGTGACGATTTTGTTGGCGGAAGGTATCGATGGAAGAGTGGTGAGATTTGCAGTTTTCACCAGGTTGAGAATGGGATGCTAATTAAAAAACACAGAAAAAAAGATAGGTTTAATGAACATTATAATTGGAAATTAGCATTTGAAAAACCTTTGAAATTCACTGAAATTCACTGAAAAAACCATAGGTTTCAGGTACGTTATAGTTAGAAATTAGCCTTTAAAAAAACCTTAGAAATTCACCGTAAAAAACATAGGTTTCAGGGACGTTATAGTTAGTTGGACATTTCACATATTTGAGTTAACTATAACTAGCACCCCGCAATGCACTGCTGATGATGTCACATATTACATTATTCATGACATGGTCAGTGACATCACTGATGACACCACTGATGTCATCTCAAATTACATCACTGATGACATCATCCAGTGACTATGTGTTGCTATAAGATATAAATATGTTTATATATATATATTACCTACTGGCGGTCGCCAGTAGGTATATATAGTTAGGATTTTTTCTCTATGGGATTTTTGAAAATTCTATGTCTAATAACTTTGGCGTTTGTGGACGGAATTGGCTGAAATTTTCAGGAAAATGGCACATTTTGTTTCTGAGCAGCCCTTGAAAATTTGGGGGGGGGTTCGTCAAGGGGGGGCCGAGAAAAAAAGGGGGGTCCCAAAAAGTGTTTTTAACATTGAGTTTTCCATAGGGCGGTTGGCCTCACTTTTAGCCCGAACGGCTGAATGGATTTGCATGAAACTTGGCAAAATTGTAGGGACTGGTAGCCCGATGTGCCTTTTGTAGGTCTCAATATATGTGCTACAGTGGATTTTGAGAAATTAACGTTTAAAAAAAGATATATATCTGTAACAGCGGACTGGGCAGCGCTCCAGGACGCGTACTTTTCGCGCAACGGAGCTTTGTGAAGCGAAGCTGATTGGTTCTCCGGCGTCTGTCAACATTCCAAACAGTCCGTAGCGGCCGCCATCTTGTCTCTCGGTAGGATCGAGAGACAAGAGGAGGCGAAAGCGAAGGGGCAAATGACCATAAGGGGGAATAGTAGATCCTCGCTGACCCCCTAGGTTTGATGTGGAGGTTTTAAAAGGGCCCCGCGGGGCAAAAAAAAAAAAAAATAATAATAATCGAACGGCTGAATGGATTTGCACGAAACTTGGTAAAATATTAGGGACTGGTAGCCCGATGTGCCTTTGCTAGGTCTCAATATATGTGCTCCAGTGGATTTTGAGAAATTAACGTTCAAAAAAAGATATATATCTGTAACAGCGCTCCGCTTCGCGTAACGGAGGTTTGCGACGCTGATTGGTCATTCTGTCACTGGGCTATAGTTGGGCTACATCTGGCTGATATTTGGGCTACATTTGTTTTTTTTCGTCTCTGGCGGCCATCTTTGGGATATATTGGGCTACATTGGGCTTCATTGGGCTTCATTGGGCTACATTGGGCTACATTTGGGTTCCAACATATATATAGGCCAATGTAGCCCAATATATATTTTTCAAAGTTAATTTTCGTAAAAACCACTGAAGCATATATCTTGAGACATAGCAAAGGCACATCGGGCTACCAGTCCCTACAATTTTGCCAAGTTTCGTGCAAATCCATTCAGCCGTTCGAGCTAAAAGTGAGTCCAACCGCCCTATGGAAATGAAGGAAATGAATGGGTAATTTGTAATTAGCAAATAGCTCATCGCAAACTCTGAATGGTAAAGAATCGCTATTTATTCCTTAAAGTTCGCTATTTAGGAAATGCAAAAAACTTTGATGATACATATGGCGGTTCATCTCTAACAAGATAAGAAGCATAGGGATAGATTTATGATGACTGGCGCATCACCAGGGATGTGTTAGTCATTCTGTGCCGCTGTTCCGTCACCTATGGTGTGCTGCATTTACAATGCGGCGCATCATGGGGCAAAAACAGCACAGATGCGTGATGTATCTGTGCCGTAAAGGTGGCGCATTGCTGGAGTTGTATCGCAAGTGTGATGAAGCTCCAGCAAGGGTCGGGGGTGCCCCTGTCGCAGGGTTTCTGTTCTCACACAGAACTGTGGACAGAGGATTGGAACCTCGGCGAATTAGGGTGTCCCAAAACTCACCTTAGTAATCAAAAACCCCTTAGCAAGCTAGGTACAGTGTCACATTGGATATAACAAACTCTCAATGTTTAGCAATCCAGAATATGAACTTATAGTACCTCAGGATACGTGGAACTCATGAACAGTCGGTCGTTATATATTTCTTAGAAACCAGAACATGGAGTTAAGAAGAACACATGTGTATTTGAAATGTTTATTTACTAATGCCGTCTTCTCAGGCGTAGTATCTTAGATAATACAAGTACACATATTATCAGTAGCAAAATTACCAGCATAGTTACTAGTACATAAAAAGCGAATGGTGACAGTATGTTAACATGCTGTAAATGAATAAGAGTTAGCAACACTTATAAGCAGCCGCGGGCCGTGGAGGGAGTTACGGTGGGGCAGGGAGGCGGGGAGGGGGAGGGGCAGGGTGGAGAGGGCTCCACCCTGCTTCTCCCCCTCCCCGCCTCCCTGCCTCACCGTAACTCCCTCCACGGCCCGCGGCTGCTTATATCTCACCCTCCCTAATACACATATTATATTATTTGCTAAGAAGGTCTCTTTGTGTTGGTTTAGGGCGTGCCCATACTTTAGTGTCTTAGATTTGAAGGAATCACATCAGCATACACCAGCTCTCTCTTCATGTGAACCGCATCAAGTGTTGTGTATGTGTGTTCGGCAAAGCAATATAAAACCCGCCTCATGCCCAGAATTGGCAGAAGTTGCACTTATGTTATGAGTATGAAGTCGTGGAGATCAGACCTCATAACAATTCTGTATCGTGTTGTTCTTGAAACTTTAGCACTCGCTGTACAGATATAGTTTAACAAGCAAAGCAGATAGTAGAGCGATAACATATTATTCTCATGTAAACCACGATGAACTACTAGGTTGAAAGCTAAAGCAACAACTAAGTGTCGTGTGCAGAAGTTGCAAAAAAGGAAAAATGGCGTTTAAACCGGTAATGAGCCCATGCTAACTTAACACGGTGTAAAGATATCCAGGACGTAGATGACACCTCCCCATGATCCGGAAACGAACTGAATAAGATAATAGAAGTGCCATCTCATGAGAGCAGATTGCAAGTTTATATGTGGACGGTCCGCAAGGTAAAGCATTTAAAACTAGGAAAATTTAATGCTAAAGAAAAATAAAACAGCCAAGTACTTTATCGAGTCTTAAGCCAATAGGCAAGCTAAATAATAAAAACTTGACAAATAAGTCAATGAATTGTCAATGAAATGCTAGTACTCAGCATATCAAACATGAAAAAGGTCTATGACATAACTGTGTATGCAAAATAAGCTGCAACAGCCTCCAATAGGAAGTCACCGTCTTCATCCGAAAAGAGTTCAGCCATCCAATTTAAAAGCGGAAAAGAACATACGTGCTCTCCCAGCACCGGATCCTCTATCACCATCAGAGGACAGCTCGGTGGGTTTTCAAGAAAGCTCTGTTCCAAGAAAGACTGTGTTGCCGCCAGTAAATTCCAGGGACCAATTAGTCCATGCATCAATGCCACAGCCATAATCCTTTCGCCAGGACAAACCAACTCGTGAGTAATGATAGGAGTCATCAGCTGATTAAAGTCGACGTCAGGAGAAACCGGTCCGCAGAGACACAAATCAATGGCCCAATCGAAATCACAGGTCAGGCAGTGAAATGCAGGCTGGACACAGGTGAAGTAGGAGAATCGAAAAGATAATCCATATGCCGTGCTTAATATCGCCAACGGCATTGTGCCATAATATTCTAGCATGCGATTGCGGAACAGTGTCAGCAGCTGCAGGGCGGGAGGTTGCATAGGAGGGACATCCATATTTAAAAATGTAAAAAAGCACAAGAGCGTCCGCTGGTAATGCAAGTAAAAATGGCAATCCACGAAGCAGAGTGGAAAAAATCGAATGAAAGAAAGCAGGGATGACTCCAAAGATTTTCTCAAATGAAGTCACGAGACCACTGGTAACAACTTTAAAAAAGTGCGCCAGGGCCTTTGTGGAGGATGCGTTAGAGATAGTCCGAACCATCTTGCTGAAATGGAAAGGCAAATCTGAATTGAAAAGGGTCTGCACCTCTGTACGGGTGTTCGCTATGTGAAGCACGAAAGTTTCACGGGCCGAACTCAAGGCCACCTCTCTCTGAGACAAAAGAGCTCTTATTCTTGCCATGCCGTTGAAATCTGCTCCCAAGGTTGGTATTTGTGGCGAGATTGAAAACTCCCTATGTTCATGTGTGGGAGGAAATAGAACATTTCTGCAGCAAATAACCCGTTCACTTACTGTTACGATAAAAGGAATACTTTTAATTAACCCAGAACAATCTTCATTATTGAGCATCAAATAACTACCATTTTCCAACAACTTGAACGTGGGGATGATAGCAGGAACTGGCGTGCCTTGCAACACGCAAGCCATATTTGGTCGGTGTTTGTTGCATGAACCGTGTAACTGTATGTGCCTACACATTAGTGAATGATCTGGCGTCTCAGTGCATTCCTCTCCATTCAGATAAACTTCTTGATCATCTTTGAAACATCTGTATGTGTATGGAAGCGACCAGCCCTCATGAAGAAAAGCACTACCTAAAGGTTCATAACGACCTATTGGTATATATTTCATACAATTTGAAAACTTATATAAAGCAAAAGGCAGCGTTATTAAACCGTGGATAAGGCACGTTGCCAAAAAACCCGCAATCCTCTGCTGATGATGTCACTGAGCATGTCATGAATGATGTAATATGTGACATCATCAGCAGTGGATTACGGGTAATAGTATCTCTAGTTTACTCCCCTATAGCGGTCTTTCTTTTAACATAAGTGTCTGTTTCCTTCCCTTATACTTACTGTTTTTGGTTCGCTTCCGGTTCGCGTACCGGCGAGCGAACTGGGAAGCGAACTAAGAGAAATAGAGGTTGGCACAGTTCCAAATATTGTACCAATTTTTTAATAACGGGGAGGTAGTTCTGAAAAGAACTTTTTTTTTTATTGTTTTTGTTGTTTTATATTTTTTTTATTATTTTTCGGAACATTTTTTTACTTTTTTTGAATTTTTCTGAACAGTTTTATATTTTTTTGGGTTTTTCTTGGAGGGGGCAATGAAAACGATTCATTGTAAAGGGCTCAACAGGAGCAACAAAACAAAAAAAGAAGTATTTATTATTTTGGGCGTTTCGTACAAACTTGTATATGATAGTCAATAGCTCTGTTGATCAGAGTGATGCTTCTTTCTCCGTAGGAAATGAATCCATCGCAAAATACGCAGATGTGTTTTACTTCACCAAATTTCATTTGTATATTTGGCACCATCTCCCTGCCCTCTGGTCCCGTTACTTCCGGTACAACAGATCTTCTGGCCATAATAGGGAGATTATCTAGGTCGTTCCGAAACTGTGCAGCACTGTAGTTGTTAGGATCCCACCTAGTCATATGGCGATGCATTGTGTAGTTTCCGAAACTGTATTTTTTCTCGGTTCCTCTGGACAGTCTATCTTGACATATAAGGCAAGTTACGTATCTTGCATTTACTTTTTTCTGACCTTTGGGAATTTAAAAAAATTGCCAAATGAAGTTTTCTTTCCGGTGAGACGTCCTGGGCTGCTCAGGCAAAAACTGCCTCTCTTCGTGCTCGTCGTCCTGTTCCTCTTCTTCCTCTTCTTGTTAAATTATAACTTGAGCAGGTGGTCCACTCTTCCTTGGATGTGGTGGAGGTGGTGGGGAAGCACCAGCTGAAGCTACTAAAGAAGCCATTGCTCAGTGATCACAAAGGGTCTTTCTCTCACAATGATGAAAGTCAGAGTGAGGAAAGAAGGAGGGATTTTCATCATTTGGGAAAAACAAGAGTTCTCAACCAATGAAAAGTGTTCATTTTAGATTATATGACCTAGTCTTACATCATTAGGAAACCAAAAGTGAAATGAACCAATGAAAAGTGTTATTACCAAGTCACATGACCTGCTGTGTTTACGTTAAGCGCTTTGCAGGGCCTCCCGGTTTGCTTCCAGAAACCTGCGCTTTGCGACTCGCTTCGCGTACCAGTTCGCTAACGTAGCACGTCATATGACGTATCACGCGACAACGCGAAACGTCATGCGGACGGGAGGCGTCACGATGTTGTTTTCTAACGTGGCAGTTGCGGTAAAGAAACGTTTACCGGCTCGCGGTCTATTTCGCGGCATCAAGGTCAGCTAACGGGAAGCTTCCCGATTCGCGAAGCGGGAACGAAGAAAAAAAAATATTTAAAAAAAAAATTATTCATAAACATATAAAATATATTTTTGGATTTAAAGAAGAATACATTTTACAGCTACAGATATTAGCTGTTAAAAAACCAATGAAATTCACTGAAAAAACCATAGGTTATAGACCATATATAGTTAGGAATTAGCATTTACAAAACCTTGAAAATTCACTGAAAAAACCATAGGTTATAGACCATATATAGTTAGGAATTAGCATTTACAAAACCTTATTTTACTAACACAAAACCATTGAAATTCCATATATAGTTAGTTGCACTAACTATATATCGCGCACCCGCAATCCACTGCTGATGATGTCACATATTACATCATTCATGACATGGTCAGTGACATCACTGATGACATCACTGATGACATCTCAAATGACATCACTGATGACATCACTGATGACATCTCATTTGACATCAATGACCACATCACTGATTATATCATTCATGTGACAATACAATGCATCTCCTCACATTTTAATATAACCTCTGTTTCACCCAGTGTTAAATACAGAGTATAATTTTTGAAACCATTGACACACCAATACTAGTTACTACATACGCACACACTGATTCCTACGTCTACACACACCTTCACTCATTCACCCATACAATCATTCATACATACAATCACTCATCTTTACAACACTATCATATGCACTCATACACCTATACAGACAGTCACAGTCTGCCACTCATCCATGGAGTTACTCACTCACCTAGTCAGTCATGTAAAGAATCAATGACACTTCCATTTTCTTGTCTATACAGTTAAACATAGAGCACCTTACATTTTCAAACATATACTAACACATACTTACCTTCTTATACAATCATTGATACAAGTACACATTGATCTGCACAGAGTCACACACCTCCCAGCCAGCCACACACACACTCAGTCTCCCATACAAATACTTGGGCAATCAATCAATAACCCATATAGTTACTCATACAGCTACTGATCAACACATGCAGCAGTTTACAGAACAACAGACATAATGATGCACAAATTAAGACAGTTTAGTCACTAACCCATGCACTCAGTGAGACACATTTAATCACTCACTCATACAGTTAGTCATGCACCTACTAAATCCTTCATCCAGACACTTCTACATCTACTCATTCTTCAATATGTAAAACATATTTAAACTTTACAGAAACACACAGTCACTGGATGATGTCATCAGTGATGTCATTTGAGATGTCATCAGTGATGTCATCAGTGATGTCACTGACCATGTCATGAATGATGTAATATGTGACATCATCAGCAGTGGATTGCGGGTGCGCGATATATAGTTAGTGCAACTAACTATATATGGAATTTCAATGGTTTTGTGTGAGTAAAATAAGGTTTTGTAAATGCTAATTCCTAACTATATATGGTCTATAACCTATGGTTTTTTCAGTGAATATATATTACCTACTGGCGGTCGCCAGTAGGTATATATAGTTAGGATTTTTTCCCTATGGGATTTTTGAAAATTCTATGTCTAATAACTTTGGCGTTTGTGGACGGAATTGGCTGAAATTTTCTGGAAAATGGAACATTTTGTTTCTGAGCAGCCACTGGAAATTTGGGGGGAGTTGGTCCAGGGGGGCCGAGAAAAAAGGGGGGTCCCAAAACGTGTTTTTAACATTGAGTTTTCCATAGGGCGGTTAGCCTCACTTTTAGCCCGAACGGCTGAATGGATTTGCACGAAACTTGGCAAAATTGTAGGGACTGGTAGCCCGATGTGCCTTTTGTAGGTCTCAATATATGTGCTGCAGTGGATTTTGAGAAAATAACGTTCAAAAAAAGATATATATCTGTAAGCGCGGACCAGGCAGCGCCCCGGTACGCGTACTTGACGCGTAACGGAACTTCGCGTAGCGAAGTTGATTGGCTCTCCGGTGTCTGTCAACATTCTAAACAGTCCGGAGCGGCCGCCATCTTGTCTCTCGGTAGGATCGAGAGACAAGAGGAGGTCAAAAGCGAAGGGGCAAATGACCTTAAGGGGGCATAGTAGATACTCCCTGACCCCCTAGGTTTGATGTGGAGGCTTTAAAGGGGCCCCGCGGGGCAAAAAAAAAAAAAAAAATTTTTGTTTTTTTTCGTGGTTAGCGCCCGGTACGCGAAGCGGGAAGCGTACTGGGGAGCGTATCACAATAAAAAATGAATGATAGACTTTTCAAATGCTGTATGTTAATTGATTGTTGGTTTTGTTGATTATTTTTTTTTTTTTTTAACTTTTTTTATTGTGTTTCATAATTTATTAAACTTTCTAACATTTCATTGTCAGAAATTTCATAATCATGGAATATAGATTGTAGTCTCTGAGGTTGTAAAATGTCCTCATTTGCAAGGAGGTTATCTACTGCTTGCACACATTGCAGTAGTTCTTGGTCCCATGTTTCATCCATAAATTCAATCTCATTTGGATCAATGATTTCTGTGTTGGACTCTGGAAGGACAATTTCAAATGAAATGTTTTGTTCACTTTCCATTTTTCCTGAAATTTGCATAAAAAAAATATATATTAGTAGAGGTAGGGCACTGTTGGGATTAATTTTAGATAGGCAGTTTTTATCAGAGAATTTATCTTTGGGCAGTGTATAGTATCAGAGTGGAAGTAGGAATATAAAAAAGTGTATCTAAATTTATAAGTACTACAGAGGGATAGTATATAACTAACAGAAAAAGTTTGCCATATTAACTTAAAGTGCACAATATACTTCAGTTTTAAAAATAACAACTTACCTTTAAAAAGAAGTTGAAGTTATTAATGAAAATCCAAATGAAATGTACACCAGGAAGTAGTAGTCAAAATGGCTGTGTTTCCTTCTCTTCCTTTATATATATTCGGGTACATAACCAATCAAATGTCAGGTAAAAAAAGTAGAAAATGAAAGTAACATTTTAATTGGTTGTCAATTCCAACACTTCAGATGTGTTTTGTGAAGTAATTTACCTCACGGTATTTAGAGAGGACTACAGGCTAAATGGCTAAATGGAATTCCAATCAAATTTGTGAAAATGGTAGGGATTGGTATGTAGTATGAGCTATTCTATATTTGGTGAAATTGTCTCCAGTGGCTTTTCTGTGAACTACTTTCCCACCTTTTTTGATGGTGCGCTTCCCAGGAAGCGACCCGGTACGCGAACCGGTGAGCGCCCTGGTACGCGAACCTTAAGCGTAACGGGAGTCCACCATTTTGTGTTTCGGTCGAATTATGATACAAGATGGAGGGCAAATAATGTTCAGAATAGGTAGAAGGGGGCACGGTAGATGTATCTTGACCCCCTTGGTTTTCTGAGGGTGGCTGAGGAGGACCATAGTTCTTCACTCTTGTTCACTCTCTCTGTTTCTATTAATGTCACTGTTTATGACTGATCAAAAAAATGTTTTTTAAAAAAGAACAGTAACTATAAGGGAAGGAAATAGACAGTTATGTTAAAAGAAAGACAGCTATAGGGAGTAAACTAACGATACTGTTACCTACAATCCACTGCTGTTGATGTTACTGACCATGTCATGAATGATGTAATATGTGACATCATCAACAGTGGATTGTAGGTAACAGTATCCTTAGTTTACTCCCTAGAGCTGTCTTTCTTTTAACATAACTGTGTATTTCCTTCCCTTATAGTTACTGTTCTTTTTTAAAAAATATTTTTTTGGTTAGCTTCCGGTACGCGTACCGGGTAGCGCTCCGGGAGCCAACTAAGAGAAATACAGGTTGGCAGAGTTCCAAATATTCTACCAATTTTTTTATAATGGGGAGTTAGTTCTGAAAAGAACTTTTTTTTTAATGTTTTTGTTGTTTTATATTTTTTTTAGTATTTTTTGAACATTTTTTTACTTTTTTTGTATTTTCTGAACGTTTTTAAAAAAATTTTGGTTTTTTTGGGGGGGGGGAAACAAAAACGATCCATTATAAAGGGCTCAACAGGAGCAAAAAAAAAAAAAGAATTTATTTTTTGGTGCGTCTTGTGCAAACATTAATATGATTTTGAATTGCTCGCAAAATCAAAGTGATGCTACTTTCTCTGTAGCAGATGAAAGCGCCACATTCCACGCACACTTGTTTTACGTGCCCAAACAACATTTGGATGTTTGCAATCACCTCCCTCGCCTCTGGTCCCGACACCTCTGGAACCACCGATCTTCTTGCCATTTGGAGGGGATTTTGTTGTTGGTCACGTAGCTGGGCAGCACTATAATTATTTGGGTGCCACCTACTCATATGCCGATGCATAGTATGATTGCCATAACTATATTTTTTATCAGTGCCCCTTGACAATCTGTCACCGCATATGCGGCAAAACACGTAACGAGCATTCACTTTCTTTTGCCCCTCAGGAATTCTGTAGAATTGCCAGATATAATTCTCCTGTCGATTGTACCTCCTGGGCTCCTCTGGCAAAAACTCATGCTCTTCCTCCTCTTCCTCCTCTTCCTGTTCTTCCTCTTCTTGCAGAATTACTTCTGCAGGTGGTCCTCTCTTTCTTGGATTTGGTGGAGGTGGTGGGCTAGCACCAGCTGAAGCTACTAATGAAGCCATCACAAAGTCTCAATAAAGGGTCTTTCTCTCACCAAGATGAAAGTCAGAGTGATGAAAGAAGGAGGGGTTTTCATCATTTGGGAAAAACAAAAGTTCTAAACCAATGAAAAGTGTCCATTTTAGATCACATGACCTTGTATTACATCATTAGGAAACCAAAAGTGAAATGAACCAATGAAAAGTGTTATTATCGAGTCACATGACCTGCTATGTTTACATTACGCGGTCGGCGCCGCGCCGCGGATCGCTTCCGGTTCGCGTACCGCTGCGCTTCCGGGTACGCGAACGTAGCACGTAATATGACGTATTACGCGAGAACGCGAAACGTCATGCTGACGCGAAGCGTCGCGATGTTGTTTTGTAACGCGAGAGGTGCGCTAAAGGAACGTTTACCAGTTCGCGTACCGGGTCGCGCCTCCAGATTGAGCTAACGGGAAGCTAACCGGTACGCGTACTGGGAGCGAAACAAAAAAAATACAAAAAAAATTGTATAAAAAACATGTAAAAAATATTTTTCTTTTTAAAGAATAATACATTGTAAAGGTTTTGATATTAGCTATTAAAAAACCAATGAAATTCACTGAAAAAACCATAGGTTATAGACCATATATAGTTAGGAATTAGCATTTACAAAACCTTAAAAATTCACTGAAAAAACCATAGGTTATAGACCATATATAGTTAGGGATTATCATTTAAAAAATCTTATTTTACTCACACAAAACCATTGAAATTCCATATATAGTTAGTTGTACTAACTATATATCACGCACCCGCAATCCACTGCTGATGATGTCACATATTACATCATTCATGACATGGTCAGTGACATCACTGATGACATCACTGATGACATCTCAAATGACATCACTGATGACATCACTGATGACATCTCAAATGACATCACTGATGACATCACTGATGACATCTCAAATGACATTACTGATGACATCACTGTTGTGATAATACGATGAACCTCTTCAGACTCTAATATAACCTTAGATACACTCAGTGTAAACACAGACTCACAGATTGTCACTCATCCATGAAGTTACACACACACCTAGACAGTCATGCAAACAATCAATCACACCTCCATTTCCTTAACTATACAGTTAAACACACCTTACTTACTTATTCAAACAAATACTAAAACATATTTACTCACTTATACGATCCTGGATACAAGTTCACAATGATCCATACAGCCACTCACACATTCACTGGCTCTTATGCACAGTTATTTATATATGTCAACTCTCACATGTACTGTATTTTACATATGTACTTAATTTGACATGTAGCACTGAGATATCTATTCACTCACCAATACAGTCATGCACACAGTCAACCGCCCATACAGCTGTTTCCAACATGCACTTTTGAACCCATACATCTATGCACAGAGTCATACACTTCCCAGCCACTCACACACACACTCAGTCTCCCATACAAATGCTTGGGCAACCAATCAATAACCTATATAGTTACTCATATAGCTACTGATCAACACATGCAGCAGTTTACAGAACAACAGACATAATGATGCACAAATTAAGACAGTTTAGTCACTAACCCATGCACTCAGTGAGACACATTTAATCACTCACTCATACAGTCAGTCACGCACCTACTAAATCCTTCATCCAGACACTTCTACATCTACTCATTCTTCAATATGTAAAACATATTTAAACTTTACAGAAACACACAGTCACTGGATGATGTCATCAGTGATGTCATCAGTGATGTCATTTGAGATGTCATCAGTGATGTCATCAGTGATGTCACTGACCATGTCATGAATGATGTAATATGTGACATCATCAGCAGTGGATTGCGGGTGCGTGATATATAGTTAGTACAACTAACTATATATGGAATTTCAATGGTTTTGTGTGAGTAAAATAAGATTTTTTAAATGATAATCCCTAACTATATATGGTCTATAACCTATGGTTTTTTCAGTGAATTTTTAAGGTTTTGTAAATGCTAATTCCTAACTATATATGGTCTATAACCTATGGTTTTTTCAGTGAATATATATATATATTCACTGAAAAAACCATAGGTTTTACACCAGTTATAGTTAGCTGGAAGTTTTACTCGCATAAAACCATTGAAATTCCCACGTTATAGTTAGTTGGACTCACTATAACTTGCGCGTGCAATGCACTGCTGATGACGTCACATATTACATCACTCATGACATGGTCAGTGACATCACTCATGACATCACTGATGACACCATCCAGTGAATGTGTGTCTTTCTGAAAAATAAATATTAGTGAGTAATGTTTAAATATTTAAATATATGTATTAATGTTTCACTTTGTGTATAAGTGGCTGCATGGGTTGGTGAGTAGCTACATGTGTAGGTATAAGGGTTATTAGATGTTTTTCTTAGTATCAGTATAAGTGTTTGTATGGTTTGGTGGGGGTATTACTTAGCACATAGATGCATGAATGGCTGACTCTCTGTATGTGTTTTGAATACAGCACATGTGCAGGACTGTATGGATGGATGAGTGTGTATATGTGTATGTTAGTGAGTGAATGACTGTCTCACTAGTGTCTTTATCAGTAACTACATATGTTTTAATGTAGTATATGTGAATATTGATGTATATAAGTGAGTATATGTGAGAGTGAGGGATTGTAAGAGTTCCTGTTTAAATTAGTATGTGTTTCTATAAGTGATTGTTTAAGAGAGTAAGTATGTGTAAGTTTCCTTAAAAGTAAAGTGGTAGTGTGTGTATAACTGTATATGCAAATAAATGGATGTTTAATAGTTTATTTGCATGTGTGAGTATGTGTGACAGTATCTTTTGGATGACTGTCGGTGTGTAACAGGATGTATAGGTGTATCACTCCATATGATGAGTGAGTATATGTATGAGTGACTACATAGAACTGTTGGTGAATGAGTGGATGTGTATATAGATGGTGGAATTACTGAATTGGTTGTTGTAACTGGTATGGGTATCTCCATTTTTTTGAAAATTGTAGTTTCTATTTTTGAATATGTGTTTCAAGGGTTACTTTACAGTGAAAGGAGGTCTGTCACTCTGTCACAAGGATGGTGTCATCAGTGATGTCATGAGTGATGTCACTGACCATGTCATGAGTGATGTAATATGTGACGTCATCAGCAGTGCATTGCACGCGCAAGTTATAGTGAGTCCAACTAACTATAACGTGGGAATTTCAATGGTTTTATGCGAGTAAAACTTCCCGGGCGCGTAGCGTAAGCGCGTCGGGTCATGTGATCAGAAAATAACACTTTCTATTGGTGCAGAACAGTTTTGGTTTCCAAATGAGTAAAGCCTGGGTCTTGTGATCTCAAAATAACACTTCTGATTGGTTCAGGACAGTTGTTTTTCCCAAATGAGTAAAGCCTAGGTCTTGTGACCTGAAAAATAACACTTCTGATTGGTTCAGGACAGTTTTTTTCCCAAATGATGAAAAAACCCACCTTTCTTCCTTATTCTGACTTTGTCCTTTGACTGAGGAAGACCTGTTTCATCTATAGAGACAATTCTTTTGAAATGGCTACTGTAGCAGCAACAGCTGGAGCATCTGCACCACCACCACCACCACCATCACCAAGAGGACCACCACAACAATACATTGGTGGTGAAGAAGAGGAGGAGGAGGAAGAGGAGGAGGAGGAGGGGCGAAGATGGCTGCCTGAACAAAATACCCCATACAAGCCAAAAGAACACATTGTATGGGAGTTTTTTTCACTCCCAGAGGGCAAGAAAAAAGTGAATGCGGCCAAGGTAACTTGCCTAATCTGTGGCGAACAACTCTCAAGGGGCAATCCAGACAAAAAATATTCATTTGGTAATAATACCATGATTCGACATATGACCCGGAAGCATCCTAACAACTATTCTCAAGCAGAGATCAGGGAACTGGCCAGTCACCTCCCCCAGTGTTCAAGGACCAGCTCCAAAAGAAAGCAACCCACTCCATTGTATTCAGCCACGATTTGCAGATTTTAGAATCACATGTATTGCATGTGGCAAGCTCATCGCCTATGGTGAACAGAGCATGAAGCTCGTCGTCCTTGCTGGTGACAATCACAAATGCCCCAAAAAACTGTAATTTTTTCCGTTTCTTGTTTTTTGCTCCTGTTGAGCCATTTACAATTCCCTGTTTTTTGTTTCTCCCCATAAAAAATACAAAAAAATATAAAACTGTTTTGAAAAGCCAAAAAAAGTACAAAATGTTCAAAAAAACATTAAAAAAATATAAAACAACAAAAAGAAGAAAAAAACTGTTCTTTTTAGAACTACCTTTCATTTATAAAAATAAACCTATATTTTTAATGAATCACTGTCAATTTTTTTTTCTTAGGGTACGCGTGATGAAGCAAAGCTTCGCATATTTTGCGGCTTGCCGAAATCAAGAACCTCATTTATGTGTAATAAGGTAACCCGTGTATGTTTTACTAACGTTTATATTAAGTTTGAGTAAAGTTTGAGACGCTTGCCTATGTGTATTTCTAATGAAATTAATCCATGTCCTCTAAAAAATGGCCGCCGCTTGTATTTTAGTTACTGCGCATGCGTCAGCCACACTCACGTGTCCTGACGCGTCTGCAGAAGTGGAGGGAAAGTTATGCGCATGCGTAATTCATAGCTGTGCTTATCATGTGGTACTGCTCGTGCCACTGCTCTTGTATTTCGTCTAAATGTAGCTAACATTTAAATTGCATAAGTTTATTTCTTGATGATGAGTTAAAAGTACAAACCCTGCGATGTGTTTTCATAATGACATTATTATGTATTAATTTGTTTTCGCTTACTTTTCATGTACCGCGGGCAATGGGGGTCTGAGTGAGAGGAGAGCCATATTGGAGGTCCCTTCTGCGCCTGTGCGACATTCGGCAGCACGAGGGACCTTGGCTGATGGAACATAGCCAGCTGGCAGTGATGGGCGAGATGCTCCTGAGAAAGTCACCTCTGCCCTGCGAGAACAGCGAATGTGGCTTCTTATATGTTACATTGTATAGATGTGCTACTGTTAGCTCATGGGAACCCAAACATGCTAGGCGGTCCCAAAATATGTAAATGAAGGCTTCAAATCGCATATTGTGATTGGTGTGTTACCCAAATCCTACCTTAGGACCAATCGAAATTGAGGGATTCTGACACTTTGCAACATTGGGGGGTGGTACACTGTCCCAAAACTGTATATCTACCCTGGGTTCACCTAGTGAACCGTCCGACTTGTCTGGTTTAGCTGACCTGTCACTGACCCAACGCACTCAATAGGTGACTGAAAATACAGAGAGCTGCGGAGCACTCTGTCCGAATTTGACCATAGACTAAGGTTTTACTGAACCTTAAAGTGCTGGCAAGGCACTTAGCTGGGAGTTCGCTGACCCAATCGGGGTCTTGATCGATATCTGCAGAGCGGGTGGAGCGCAGGCGTTGCTTCCTAACTGTGGGTTCCGGTCCTGTCCTGAAGAGGGTCCTGTCCTGAGGGTTTGCTGTCCTGTCCTGAGGTCCTGTCCTGACTCTTATTCCGAGGGTATCCTGTCCTGTCCTGGGTGTCCATTCTGCACCTGCTGTCCTTTGAGGGTTATCCTTCCTTGAGGGTTTCCTGACTTTAACTGACCCGTGGCCAGGGTTTGGTTTCCACACCTTTCTAGGTAAATACTGCTCCGAAATCTCTTGAAATTCTTGCACCTTCTGAATTTCTAACTTTTGCTTCAATAAAGTTCAACATTGCAAATGTGATATTTTCCATGCCTTTCCGCAACTATTGAAAGTCATTTAAAATTTTGCAAAGTTATTTCTATGTCTTCTCATTTGTTAGAAATTATATTTTGCATAGCAGTGTGTCATTTCCTGATATGGTCTAGAACTTCGTTGCCTAGGTTGTTCAAAGGCCCTTTCACCTTAAGTGAAGCGTGTTATTCATTATAAGTTCTTCTATAATCACACACACTTAGTCTATCACTGTTTTAGATAATACTGACTTGCATAAGTATCTTTTCTCGTTACATTTTATTAGTACTTTGATGATTACTCTGCCATTATTTCTTTATGCATATGTGATTTACATTTTCTTGGTTATTGATTGCCTTATTTTACTGTATCTTATGCAAGAAAATATTGAACTTTAGATAAACATTTTAAAACTTCCAGTTGTCCGTGGTCATTTACACAGTATTTGAATGTTATTGGTTGGGTTTGTATTTTTCTGCCTTTCTTTACAGCTAGCTCCCTGATTCATTGTGGTCATTAGGCACCCGCATCGGTGGATGGTAAGTCGGGTGCACTGAGAATTGGTAGCAGGGAACACACACACACCAAATTGGTAGAGCTCGTGAAGTCACCTGATCGATGTATATGGTGATTTGAAAAGTATATGGGCCCTGAAGCCGGAAACGGCGAAAACTATTGGTCGGGTGGCCTCGCGCGCTCTATCAGTTTTTCTGGTAGATCAGAGGATGGTTAGGGACTAGTTGAGAGTAAGGCAGGGACTAGTTAGGCTAGTTAAGTCGGAAGCTGCTATTATATTAATGCTGCTACAAGAGCGGCTGTTCTGAGGGAACTGATCACTCTCTTGTGAATACGCTGCTGAAATTTATGAATTACTGTATTGTCATTATTCTTGTTCTTATATTGTTATATGTACTAATCAATGCATTTGTAAATCGACTTGTTAAGTGTTGTCCGAACTCCCCGGGGAATTGAAAGGGCAAGTGGTGAATAGAATCCATTGTCCTGAGGTCACAGGTTCGAGGAAAGTTAGGTGCAGGTTAGGATAACCGGGAAGCACTAACTAGGGTTTTCTGAATACATGTGTGAATAAATGACAGTAACGGGGTTCATTGGCAAAATTCCCATAGTGGCGTAACCTAGTAAGGGTCACATTGGAAGAGTAGCAGGTTCCTCGGAGCTAGCGTGAAAGCAGAGGGGTCCGCTGAGAAACCTTAAACTCGGAACATATCCCGGAAAGAAGTGGATGAGTTTAGGGGAATAACAGGTTCACCGATGCTAGAGTGAAGGGTAGGCGGAAGAGATCTGCCCGCAGCAAGTGAAAAGTAAATGGAAGTAGTTTACTTGCAGTAATAGAATTCTATCTCTGTCTAGACACTTGAGCACTGTGGCGAATGTGTATTTGTTGTAAAATAACCAAGCACTGAGCACTTTAAAAGTAAGAAAGTTTCCGTTACCTTGTGAAGGGAGGGAGTCAGTCGAGAAGCGCCTCTGACGTCACTCTGTGCCGCGCTGGGATTGGTAGAAACAGCGGGCGGGTAGCGGAGCTGAAATTGTAAAGGAGGGGTGAGCGCCGGAGCGTGGGAACTGTCTCACGAAGGGGCCGCGCACCCATTGGCAGAGCTTATTTTGTGTCGCGCACCCATTGGTTGCACGAATTTTCTGAAGCGCATTCTGATTGGAGGTAGTTTGTAAACAAAGTTAGCGCAGAAGTCGTATGTGGCACTCGCGGACTACAGAGACGCGACCTGATCCAAGGCATCTAGGGTTTGAAAGGGATCAGTGGAAGGCTAACAGATACGATATTATGTACGGAACCAAGAGAAAAATGTCCCTTGTAAATAAGGTGAAAAATTATTTTAAAACGGACAAACCCATTAAATCTAGGGAAGGTGTTCTTGTCCCAGCACCCAATACTCCTGCCTCATTCATGATGTTTGACCGAGGGTACAATACCTGTGTGTGGCTGGAGAATTGGGTGAAGTACACAAAAGATGACGGAGTATTGGCTTTTCCGTTAGATGGTACTTTCAATGGTAGGATCTTATTTAATTTAAGAACCCGAATGAATGAACTGCATCCCAGACCGAGACTAACGCAGTATGAAGCATTAGAGGAATGGGAGATTGAGGCTTTTGAAAGAGAAAGACCCCGAATGGACAAGGGTTTGACCAAGTGGTACCCCAGGCTGAAACAGGAGTCCAGGGATAAAAGGATGAAACAGTGGAGGCAGAGCATGATTGTTGAGGGTCTGTTTCCCATGATGCCGGCATGTCATAACCCTGCAGCGGGGGGGAAAAGTACTGAAAAATGTAAGCATTGGGGGGCCCTAGGGGATTCAGATGATGAACTAATAGATGACATCTGTACCAGAAGTCCGCCACCTTACAATGAGGGAACCCGACCTTCCAGTGTAGGAGATGTTCCCCGACGCCCCTTCCAAAAGGAAGAAGACAGGTCCCTGGGACTGGGAGGGGGTGGTCAAGTATTACCCTATCCTGAGAAACCCGAACTGGCGGAAACAAGGGATATATATCCCAAAGTGCCCGCAAGTCAGGAAGAAAAATATTCACGTACAAAAACTTTTTTCCCCAGACCCTTGTATGAAAGCGAAGAGAAACCATCGAATTCAGGACTGCCTTTTGTTCAACCTCCATATGGGGAAGAGCGCAGGTCCTTTAATACTGGAACTTTATTCCCGAAGCCAAATTATGGTGGAGGACCAAGTGAAACGCATCCTACTGCCCCGAGTTTTACTCCTCCGCCTACTGCCCCGAGTTTTACTCCTCCATTGACCCCACAGATATTACATGACACAACTCTAAGAAGGGTACTAGTGGAAAAGGAGCAAGAGGCTCTAGCTAGACAAAGAACAGAAATAATTCAGAAAATTTCTCAGATAAATACCAGTCCTGAGGCATTGACTATTCCAGTAACTATTGGACCGGTGGTCCCGTTATACGGAAATGGTCAGGGAAATCCGATTACTCCAGTCATGACCCCAGTCATAGCAACCCCGAGACAGGAACCAATCATCATAGATGATCAGTCCAGTGAGTGCGAGTCTGAAGTTGCATTCTTGGAATTGCCAAACAAACAGACCGCAAAGGGAACACAGCTGAGGTATAACCCTTTTAATGCAAAGGAAATTAAATTAGAGACAGCAACAGGTACTAGGAATGTCTCTCTGGTAACTCCGGATGAAATTGAGAGTTGGAGTCGTGAATTAGAAAAGCAGACTCCGCAAACAAAGCCTTTAGACCTCTACAAGCTGAGGGTTGAAATAGAAGAATTAATGGCAGGAAATGTGGGGTTGAATCGATTGAATACCTACTCTGAGGAAGAATTGTCGTTCATATGTAAAAGCTTTACAAGGAACACCAGAGTGCTCCATGAAAAACTGACCGAAACAGCAATTAGTATGGGGGTAGATATCTCAAAATCCAAGCCCTTACAGAAACCATACAGAGCAGACTTCTCAGACAAGGATATAGAACATCTGAATGTGGCCGGAAAGAAGCTACAGATTAAAGAATTAATGGGGGTACTGCAGAAATGGGGAGATGTGGAAAAATGGAGAAGCAGGTGGGCGAAAAAGAGGGAAGAGGTTCGCTCCCGACAAGTGACTCCCGAGTTTGCTTTAAGAGAGGTAGAAAAACCTGAGCAGTTATGCCCCATGCGCGAAGTTCCAGGAGGGAAATATGTGCATGTCCCCTGGTCTAGGCAGGATATTGTGTCCTTCACGAACGATTTTCCAAAATTAAGAGAGAAACCAGTTGACTGGTACCGGCAAGTGGAGAGGTTCGTGAAGGTACAGAAATGTCTGTGGAAAGACCTGGATGGGTTTTTCGACATTGTGGTTCCAGTAGATTTATGGACCCAGTGTAAAATAAACATAAATTGGCCCAGTGAAGAGTATCCCAGAGACAAGGACACAGGGGAGCCATCAAAGGAAGTCATGCGAAAATATGAGCAGGTAATTCAGCACTTGAAAGAAAAGGTGCCCGCCAAGGAAACTGATTGGACAAAAATAGATAGAACAACACAGGAAAGGGACGAGACAGTGCACTCCTTCTATGAGAGGTTATTGCAGGTATTTAAAACATACAGTGGTATTGACAACATCGACCTGAAGGATATGACACACTTTATTTACAGGTTTGTAAATGGTTTAAGACCTGAAATTTGTCAGTGGATAAAAGACAATAAAATCTGTTGGCATACTAAGAAAATGGATGAGGTCCTGCGGTACGCTAAGTACTGCGAGGACGAGATGGCAGAAAAGAAAAAGGCCCTTAAGGAGAAGGTTATGTGGGCTCAGGTGAAGCTCGCAGAACAGCAGGAAAAACAATTGAGTAACATGGTTAAAAATGCTGAGAACAAAAGTCCTGGGGGAGGGGGTGGAGGAAAGCCCCGGCCCAAATTTAGCAGGGAAGAGGCTATGAAAAAATTTCCCTGCCATCAGTGCGGCGAAATTGGACACTGGCGAAACGAGTGTCCCCAATTAGTCGATGTTAATGAGACAACTCCTGATTTAATTCCACAGACGCAGAAAGAAAGACCAAGAAAGACTCAACCCCAGGTAAAAACAGTTCAGGTGCCTCGAGCACCCAAACAGGTATACAGGGGAAGACAGGCAGAAAATGAAGAGATAGAGGTTTGGGAAAGCGGGGAGAACAGAAATACAGCAACTTCGCAGTATCTGCTGAATGATACCTTCCTTTGTAATGATCAGGACTGACGGGGCCTGAGAGGGGAGGACGAGGAGTGCGTACTTGGCGCTTCCTTGCCGGTAGACCAGTCTGGACCATATATTGAAGGAAAGGTTGACGGAAATGATGTCACCTTTCTGTTGGACACTGGCGCTACCCGTTCTACTGTAAGAACAGTAGACGTTCCAAACCTGCCCCTCTCGGGAGAAAACATCCAAGTAGTAGGTGTATCTAATCAATTGATTAGTACTCCTGTTACCGAACCAATGGAGATTTCAATTGGAAATTTTAAACAGATGCATAGATTTGTAGTCTGTGACACCAGTCCAGTAAATTTACTGGGACGTGATTTGCTGTGTAAAATGAACTGTACCATCTTTTGCACACCAAAGGGTGTCGAAATACAGACCCCAGATGAAGACGGCATTTATAAATTATTGTTGCTTAGACCTGACTCAGAACTTAAAAGATTGACCCTGCAGGACTTGCCCCAAGAACTACAGGAAGCCGTAAAACCAGAAGTGTGGGATTTCACTGGAAAAGATGTGGGTTTGATGAAAGATGTGGACCCCATACAAATAGCCATCAAAGACAATGCAGTATATCCTAACACTAGGCCCTACCGAATGAATGCTGAAGTGAAAGCAGGTGTCACTCTGGAGATACAAAAATTATTGGAAGGAAACATCATACAAGAAGTGATGAGCAGCCCATGCAACTCACCGATTATGGGCATCAAAAAGCCTAGTGGCAAGTATAGGGTAGTGCAGGACCTGAGAAAGGTTAACAAGATTGTAGTTCCTTGCTGCCCTATTGTCCCGAACCCTGCAGTAATTCTGTACCAGATTCCTTGGGATGCTGAGTGGTTCACTGTGATTGATTTGTGTCATGCATTCTTTTCGATACCCCTGCACCCCGACAGCAAATTTCTTTTCTCATTTGCCTTCGAGGGTCACGTGTATTGTTGGAACCGGGTCCCTCAAGGGTATACAGAGAGCCCCTCTATCTTTAATCAGATCTTGAAGAAATGTCTAGAGACTTTGACATTACCTGGGAACTCTGTATTAGTGCAGTACATAGACGACCTTCTATTGGCGTCTAAAAGTCACAGGGACTGTGTAGTTGACACCATTGCTCTCCTAAATCACCTGTGTGAGAAAGGGCATAAAGTGTCCCCTGACAAACTACAGTTCTGTGCGAAATCAGTGAAATATCTGGGACACCAGATAGAAAAGGGTGTCAGAAAAGTCACTTCAGAAAGAGTGAGAATAATTCAAAAGATGCAGTTGCCCCGTACTCAAAAGGAAGTCAGAATGTTCCTGGGTGTTTTAGGGTACTGCAGGCAGTGGATTCTGGGATTTGCAGCCTTAGCCAGGCCCTTGATAAAAATGACCACGAGAGGAATGCCAGATGTTGTACAGTGGGATGATGAAAGTCTAATGGCTTTCACAAGACTGAAAAACTGTCTGTGTACAGCTCCTGCATTGGGAATGCCAGATTATTCAAAAGAGTTTGCCCTTTTCTGTGACACTCGCGATAATTGCGCATTGTCAGTCCTGACTCAAGAACATGGCACAACCAGGAGGCCTGTGGCCTATTTCTCTGCCACACTGGACCCAGTAGCTGCTGGGTTACCAGGTTGTCTAAAAGCAGTAGCTGCTACCTGTGCAAGTTTAGAACAGAGTGAGTCCATTGTCATGGGACATCCTGTGACTGTTTATGTTTCACATGGAGTGGTAATTCTATTGACCAGAACTAAAACACAGTATCTCACCCCTAGTCGGCTGACTAAATACGAGAGGATTCTTGTGGGCGCAGCAAATGTAAACATTGTTAGGTGCGGTATTCTGAACCCTGCCACCTTACTTCCTGACCCCTCAGAAATGGAAGGTAGGGATGATGATGAACATGATTGTATTGATCTGACAGAGTTCAGTACCAAGCCACGCCCAGACATAAAAGAAGTACCATTGCCGGAGCATGATAAAGAACTATTTGTGGATGGTTCCTGTCTAAGACATGAATTAGGAGGCTTGAGTGCTGCTTATGCAGTAGTGTCTTTCGAAAAGATTGAACAAGCAGGTTATCTATATAACATCAAGTCTGCACAAGTAGCCGAATTGATAGCCATGATAATGGCTTGCAAAATTGGGAAGGACTTACGCATAACAGTGTATACTGACAGTCAGTACTGTTATGGCGTTGTGCATGACTTTGGCCAATTATGGATGCAGAGGGAATTCATGACTTCCTCAGGTACTCCCATTCGGAATGCAAAGGTTGTTCATGACCTTTTAGAGGCCATCCAGTTGCCCAAAGAACTGGCAGTGGTAAAATGTGCTGCTCATCAAAGGAGCATGGACAGAGTATCACTGGGAAACGATTATGCTGATCGAGTGGCTCAATGGTGTGCCAAAGATCGATATATTATAAATCCAAAACGAGGGGGGCCAGGAACCAGCTGCCAGCTTCAGGTGTTTGAGGAAGTGCCTACATGGGATGAGGTGAGAGAGTGGCAGGAGTCGGCTCCTTGGCAAGAAAGAGAGAAATGGAAAGAGGATGGATGTAGACCGAGACGTGTGGATGGTGTCATCATAGGTCCAACTGGTATGCCTGTGTTACCCCGACACTTGCTTGGCACAATGGCAAGATTAATACATGAAGGATCACACATTGGTAGGGATGCCATGATTCTGGTATTTCAACAGACTTGGTACAGCAAGAAATTCAGGAAGGTAGCAGAGTCCCTCTGCCAGAGGTGCCTGTCATGTCAACAGATGAACCCAGGCAAGAGGACAATGGTTGAACTGAGCAAGATTGGGAGGTCAGGGGGTCCCTTTATAAGAATACAGGTTGATTTCATCACCATGCCCCGTTGTGAAGGGAAACGATATGTCCTTGTCATTGTGTGCGTATTTTCAAAATGGGTAGAAGCTTACCCTACTCCCAAGAGTGACGCACTGACAGTAGCAAAGTGTTTACTAAAAGAGCTGATACCTAGGTTCGGAATACCATACATTATTGAATCAGACCAAGGTGGACATTTCCACAATGAAATAATGGCTGAACTGTGTAAGGCCTTTGGGATAAGGCAGAAACTTCATTGTGCATACCATCCAGAGGCTTCTGGAATAGTGGAACAAGTAAATGGAACTATCAAAAACAGACTAGCAAAGCTGACAGATGCTACTGGCATGAACTGGGTGAAGGCCCTGCCCCTGGTCCTGATGGGACTAAGAAGTGTTCCAGACCGCAAGACAGGCCTAAGTCCCCATGAAATCATTATGGGAAGAGTGATGAGACAAGCATGGGTGCCAGGAAGCAAACTGTTGAGTATTACTGATGATTTGGTGCTTGAATACTGCAGAAGATTGGGTGACCAAGTGCGTTCTATCTCTCGCCAGATTGGAGACGACGGCATCCTTAATCCAACGACTCCTCTCCACAACTTGGTTCCAGGAGACTGGGTCAAAATAAAGAAGCACACTCGATCAAGCTGTCTGGCACCCAGGTGGGGAAAGAAGCGCCAAGTAATCCTGGTGACAACCACTGCAGTGAAAGTCGCAGGTGTTCCCCAGTGGATCCACGCCGGACACACCCAGAAGGTATTGCCAGACAAAGGATTTGAAGAACCAGGGCAACCAGCAGAGGACCCTGAAGAAGCCAGACCAGTAGCAACTGACAACGAGCAGCCCAGCACCAGTCAGGTTGCAGGAACAGCAGACGTTGGCCCAGGAGTAGTTGACTGCGAACTGCCAAGAAACCAGCCTGCTGAAGAAGTCCAGGAAACTGAGCCAGGAGTAGCTGAAGACGAGCTGCCAAGCATATGGCCAGAAGAATGGATACCGATGATTGATCTGACCGAAGATCCTATCAGAACAAGAGAACGACTTAGTGAAGGTAGAGAGTGGACTAGTCAGGAAAAGCAAGGCACAGGCGAAGAACCTCAGCCACTTGAGATCCAAATCAAAACTGAGGAAGGAGAAGGTCAGACAGGGACAGAGCACGTGATTGATACAGATCCAGTGAATAAGACTGAACAAGTACCCGATACTGAACAGGTACCTGAGACTGAACAAATACCTGATATTGAACAAGTGCCGGATACAGAGCAAGTGTTCGATACTCCTCCATTAACTCCTGATGTGGATAAGGGACAGACGAGACATAGAGTAATAGTTCGAGCAGAAGAAAATCAAGAGATCGAAGTGCTTGAACAGGATCAGATAGAGTTAGAAAAACGGGTTCAGGAAACAGAAACAGAAACAGAGACAATTGAAAGCCAAAAACAAAATATTCCTGAACAAGGCCAGATTAGCAACCAGGCAGAAGAATTTGATGCTAGCCCTGGAACTAGTCAGATAAGGGAAGTAGGAGAAGAAAGTGGAGAAGAATTACCACAAGATAAAGAGAACAAGAGAAAAAGAAAAGAAAGTGAAGTCCAAGTACCAACTAAGAGAATAAAGAAAAGAAACAACCTTGAGCCTAGGTTTGTAAAAAGACTAAGACTAAGAATAAAGACAGTGGAAGAAAAACGTGCAGAAGCAAGAAGAAGTGCTCGAATAGCAGAGCAGGAAGAAGACTCTTCCAAAAGAAGGAGTGAGCGAATAAAAAGACAAAACAAAAAGTACAAGTCTCCTGAATGGACACTGGTTTTGGAGGAGCTTGAAGATCTTGATATAACTGACGTGAGTGACGGAGAACCTGTCCCAGAGTACTCAGCTGAAGAGGAAGACGAGCCACCGTGAATTTGCACAAAGTAAGCTAATTGTGTAAAGCAACAAAGAGGGGTTCAAGAGACTCCTTCTGAGCTAAAATGTCTGATTCAACAGTGAATGGTAGACCTAGTTGCAGCCGTTTTAAGACGTGTTGCAAGGTGTGTATATGTAGTATAGTAGTACTGATAGTTATCTGGATAGGATTAACAATTTTCATTCCCTTTGCTGTAAGTAAAGATACTAACATTGTCCCTACTGAAGTTGTAAATACTGACAGTGAAGAGCTGACAACACAGAGTGTAGAAAGACATGAGAGAGCATTGAGACAAACTAAACGAGACTTAGAAGCATCAGATGAGAAAGGACTACATTATCATGGCATGAAGAACAGGACACATTTAAATGTTTTCGCAAACTTGTTAATACACTATGTAGAGACTATGGAAATTGAGGATTGCTATGTCTGCATGAAGCTACCTACTTCGGTGGCTGAAGGCGTGACATACCATCATCTGCCATTAACTTATGGAATTTCCTGTAGCATTTTAGCTAGTTTATTTTACAAAAGGGGACCGTTACAGTATTATTACTCTAACAATGACGTGATCTTTTCTGAACTACCTATACGTGGGAACTTGAATCCTGTACATACCAAAACTGACACCATAAGATATATGGGAGACTACTTTCTGACTATAGGGAACATTGACATAGCAGACGCACACAGAGATAACTTGACTTGTTCTTTGCGTGAGCAGGAAAAGATGTTCCTGAACATGGCAGAGAAAAGGAGAATTAAAATTCAGAAGAAGGCTAATGACGAAAGTCAGAAAAAGCCAAAATGGGCAGAAAACATGGAAGGCACCTCATCTGGTGGAGCGGGTCCTGCTCTGTTGCTGGATTTTGAAAAGAAAGGCAAGCTATGTCTTCACCGCGAGAAGACTAGCTATTATAATAATGTTTTCATTGGTTCCAGTGAATGCGAACATAATTACAAGGTAATTGGAGGTTGGGGTTTCAAAAATGGGTCAGAGCCTGTGTTTCCTGGAATTTATTATATTTGTGGGGACAAGGCTTATTTCAAATTGCCGGATCACTGGTATGGAAGCTGCTACTTTGGCATTGTCTTCCCGAAAATATACCATGTGAATGGGAAAGCTGGAAGCAATGAAGATACTAATGGCTTAGTGCGTAGTAAAAGAGAAAGTATAGGTGAAATTATGGGTAGTATTTTCAGTGCACTGATACCTGGAGTGGGAGTGGTTCTGAACACTCACAGAATTTGCAAATTGTCTACTATAGTAGATGTGCTGTCTACTGAAACAGCTCATGGATTCCTGCTGGTCAATACTGAAATGGTTGCGATCAGATCAATGGTTTTACAAAATCGACTTGCTCTTGACACCTTATTAGCGAAAGAGGGCGGAGTCTGCCGGATGTTGAAGGCGCAACATTGTTGCACTTATATTCCGGACAAAAGTGTACAGATCAAAAGATATGTGCGAAACATTACTAATTTGGCAAAGGAACTCAAACCACTCGAGGTTGATAGTGCCTGGAAGAGACTGGTAGATGGTCTCTCAAATGTAGGTCATTGGCTTGCTGGCATAGGTAAAAGCTTATTATTCAAAATTCTGATGCCTATTGGTATTATAGGTCTTATTATACTTTCCATTTTCTTATGCTGTAAATACCGCAAGCGCACCAGAAAGCACGAGGTTAATGCAAGAGGGGTGAAACGAAGTGTGGATGAGATTGAATTAGAGGAAGTGAATGATCAGATATACAAAAAGGTGAAGACTTCTCACCCTGCTAAAACTGAAAGAGAAAAGCTAGAACGGTTGCTGGAAGAAATAGAACTTTATAAAGTGTGAAAGAAAGTTGGCATCTGGTTCCATTATAATTTGTGATGATAGTAGATATCATCAAAGAGGGGATTGATGAAGCAAAGCTTCGCATATTTTGCGGCTTGCCGAAATCAAGAACCTCATTTATGTGTAATAAGGTAACCCGTGTATGTTTTACTAACGTTTATATTAAGTTTGAGTAAAGTTTGAGACGCTTGCCTATGTGTATTTCTAATGAAATTAATCCATGTCCTCTAAAAAATGGCCGCCGCTTGTATTTTAGTTACTGCGCATGCGTCAGCCACACTCACGTGTCCTGACGCGTCTGCAGAAGTGGAGGGAAAGTTATGCGCATGCGTAATTCATAGCTGTGCTTATCATGTGGTACTGCTCGTGCCACTGCTCTTGTATTTCGTCTAAATGTAGCTAACATTTAAATTGCATAAGTTTATTTCTTGATGATGAGTTAAAAGTACAAACCCTGCGATGTGTTTTCATAATGACATTATTATGTATTAATTTGTTTTCGCTTACTTTTCATGTACCGCGGGCAATGGGGGTCTGAGTGAGAGGAGAGCCATATTGGAGGTCCCTTCTGCGCCTGTGCGACATTCGGCAGCACGAGGGACCTTGGCTGATGGAACATAGCCAGCTGGCAGTGATGGGCGAGATGCTCCTGAGAAAGTCACCTCTGCCCTGCGAGAACAGCGAATGTGGCTTCTTATATGTTACATTGTATAGATGTGCTACTGTTAGCTCATGGGAACCCAAACATGCTAGGCGGTCCCAAAATATGTAAATGAAGGCTTCAAATCGCATATTGTGATTGGTGTGTTACCCAAATCCTACCTTAGGACCAATCGAAATTGAGGGATTCTGACACTTTGCAACATTGGGGGGTGGTACACTGTCCCAAAACTGTATATCTACCCTGGGTTCACCTAGTGAACCGTCCGACTTGTCTGGTTTAGCTGACCTGTCACTGACCCAACGCACTCAATAGGTGACTGAAAATACAGAGAGCTGCGGAGCACTCTGTCCGAATTTGACCATAGACTAAGGTTTTACTGAACCTTAAAGTGCTGGCAAGGCACTTAGCTGGGAGTTCGCTGACCCAATCGGGGTCTTGATCGATATCTGCAGAGCGGGTGGAGCGCAGGCGTTGCTTCCTAACTGTGGGTTCCGGTCCTGTCCTGAAGAGGGTCCTGTCCTGAGGGTTTGCTGTCCTGTCCTGAGGTCCTGTCCTGACTCTTATTCCGAGGGTATCCTGTCCTGTCCTGGGTGTCCATTCTGCACCTGCTGTCCTTTGAGGGTTATCCTTCCTTGAGGGTTTCCTGACTTTAACTGACCCGTGGCCAGGGTTTGGTTTCCACACCTTTCTAGGTAAATACTGCTCCGAAATCTCTTGAAATTCTTGCACCTTCTGAATTTCTAACTTTTGCTTCAATAAAGTTCAACATTGCAAATGTGATATTTTCCATGCCTTTCCGCAACTATTGAAAGTCATTTAAAATTTTGCAAAGTTATTTCTATGTCTTCTCATTTGTTAGAAATTATATTTTGCATAGCAGTGTGTCATTTCCTGATATGGTCTAGAACTTCGTTGCCTAGGTTGTTCAAAGGCCCTTTCACCTTAAGTGAAGCGTGTTATTCATTATAAGTTCTTCTATAATCACACACACTTAGTCTATCACTGTTTTAGATAATACTGACTTGCATAAGTATCTTTTCTCGTTACATTTTATTAGTACTTTGATGATTACTCTGCCATTATTTCTTTATGCATATGTGATTTACATTTTCTTGGTTATTGATTGCCTTATTTTACTGTATCTTATGCAAGAAAATATTGAACTTTAGATAAACATTTTAAAACTTCCAGTTGTCCGTGGTCATTTACACAGTATTTGAATGTTATTGGTTGGGTTTGTATTTTTCTGCCTTTCTTTACAGCTAGCTCCCTGATTCATTGTGGTCATTAGGCACCCGCATCGGTGGATGGTAAGTCGGGTGCACTGAGAATTGGTAGCAGGGAACACACACACACCAAATTGGTAGAGCTCGTGAAGTCACCTGATCGATGTATATGGTGATTTGAAAAGTATATGGGCCCTGAAGCCGGAAACGGCGAAAACTATTGGTCGGGTGGCCTCGCGCGCTCTATCACGCGTACCGGGGCGCGCCCCCCAAAAACATAGAAAAAAAAAATTTAATGAAGGAGTTACCATGAGGGAAGAACACAAAGAGAGTAATGTTAAGAGAAAGAGAGCTACAGGATGCCCACAGAGGGATTGTTTATTACATAGTAAAAAACAGAGAAGGTGTAATAGGGTGAAAGTGAGAAAAGTAAAATGACTAAAGGAGCGAAAGAAGGGAAAAGAGAGAGGAAGAAGACTAAAGTAGAGATAGTGGGAGAATGTGAGTGGGTGTTGAAAGAAAAAGAAAGGACAGTAAAAAATTGAGAATGAAGGGTAGTGGCGTAACCGGGATAAACGAAGAACGGTGAGTGAGGGTAAGAAAGACCAGTTAGTGTAAGTAAAGAGGGGTGAAAGAGGGTGAAAAATTGAATTAGGATAAGACATGGGGAGTGACAAACAGAAAGGACAAAGAGAGTAAAGAAAACAGTACCTGAATGGATTTGAGTGAAACAGCAAAAAAAGATAAGTAATGCAGGGTGTGTGACTTATAGGGAGTCAGTGGCTGTAGGTCGGGGTGTGGGTGTGTAAGGTGTGTCTGTGGGTGTGGGTGTGTGGGGTGTTTTGGTGTGGGTGGAGGTGAGGGTGTGTGAAGTATGTGTGAGGAGTGTATGGGTGTGGGGTGTATATGCGTGCGATGTATGTGTGTGTATGGAATGTGTGTGTGTGTGTGAGGAGTGTGTGTGGGGGGATTTTTTGTGTGTATGAGGTGTGTGTGTGGTGTGTGTGTGGGGTGTATGTTAGAGGTGTGTGTATGTGTTGAGAGGGGGATGAGGTGTGTGTGTGTAGGAGTAAGATAAATAATTAAGAAAAACAAAATGAGTGAAGAAGCAAAGGAAGGGAACAGAGGGTAAGTGAAGTAAAGAATAGGGATTGAAAGAAGTTGAATATGAGAGGGGAAATAGGGAAATTGGAGTAAACATGGAGAATACGAATAAGTGTGGTAAGCAGAATAAAGACACAGGAGTGAGGTTGGTTGAGAAAATATTAGTAAGCTTAAAGCAAAGGGTGATGACAAAGTACATTTTTTTAGTCATACTTACCATATAATAAATGTAACTTTAATTATTTTTTACTGCACCTTGTATCTGTGAAAGAGAGAAGAAAAAATAAGTTATAATTAGTAAAATGTGTATTTTAAATAAAAATATACAAATGAAGAGGTTAAAAATCATAACAGTGTATCTAGAAATAAAGTAAGAGTGAAGGACACAGAAAGGGAAATAAAGTAAGGTAGAAGGATAAAAAGAGAAAAAAGAAATAGAATGAGAGCAAATTACTAAAAGTAAGGCATATAGATTCACTAACAGAGAGGAAGAGAAGAACAGAGAAATGAACTGAAGGTAAGAAAGATACTAAAACAATGAGACTTAGCAAAACGAAATCAGGAAACAGTAGTAAGTAAAAATATAATGACTGAAACGGAAAAGATAAACACAAGTGAACATAACACAAGGAGAGTGAGGCACTGAGGACATAGAAGTAGTGAACGAAAAATAGAGAGAAAAGGTCAAAAGTAAGGAGCAAACAAAGATAAGCGAGGGAGAGTGGGTGATTTATAGTGATAGAGTGCGATAATACTGCTGAGTGAGTAAACAGGAATTGCTAAAAGAGCAAAGCAGGAAAATACGGAAAAGGGAAGTAAAGCAGAGAGACTGAAAGCTGAAAACATATGCAAGGGAGAGAGGGGATGCAGACAGTTGAAATGAGAATGAGAGCTTGTCAAAGAAGTGGAGTAAAGGAACGGGGGTTACAGAGAGTGAGAGAAAGACATTATAAGTGAGTAAAAAGAGCTGAAAGAGGATGGAAAAAGGAAACTGAGTGTCAGAGAATGGGAATACAATTTAATTTACACAATCCAAAGTATAGAATAACTTGTACAACATGTTACATAGTTTATTTTTGCTGTTCTCAGAATATATTGAATTTCACTTAAAACAGTGAGTTCAAATTACTCATCATATGACAGCGGGAAAAAAAAAACACAATCTAAAAGATTGTGTTTTAAAAAAAACTTAGATACTGACAAATAACAAATGTACACTAATCTTTGATTGATTTACTTTTCCTTGAGGCCAAATAGTATATCATAGAGGTCCTTTTCTCGTTGCAAAGTACTTTGCTGTTCAGTAAAAAATCCAGTTCATCGACTTTCTAGAAGAAAAGCTCCAAGAACATCTTAAATATTTTTATTATTTTCATATATTCCTTTTTTTCAGTCATGACTCTTTACTCATTCCTGTACCTTTCCTTTTGGCCAAATAGTGTCAGATGTATGAGTATATTTTCAAATTAATTCCAAGAAACTCTGAAATTACCTTTTCTCCGACGTTCTGAAAGAAAGGCTCTACAACATTTTCACAATATTTAACTATTTGTAAAACCATCTCTGACTCACTCATGTTCATCATTTTCTATAATACTAATATCACTTACTATGAGATCCACTTACAGTACCTATATGACAAGTCAATTTTTTATATTACCTGGATCACTCTTACTCAAAATATATTTTTAAACAGCAAAATAACCTTTATTAACTGCTCCCGTCTTCATAGGCCAATTACCTTTACCTAAATTTTGGTTGTAAAAACACTAGGTATGAATTTTTTAAGCCAAAAGGCAAACGTTGTTTGAAAGTCAAATGAGTGTCGTTACATTGGGTCCAACCTTTACAACTTTTTAAATAGCATGTGTAATGCCCTGATGTTGTAGAAGGACCTTCATGAAAAATAATAGCTGCAGTTGCAAAGGTTCTTCCTGATATCGATAACTGTGAAGCCACGAAATTTTTATTAGAAGTTGTCAATTTAGTTCCATCAGGTCTACATCGTTGGAACATTAAAATGACATACTGACCATAATTTTGTAGAAATAATGTAGACAGCATTGTAGACTTACATTGGGTACACACCATATTGTGATCCGCTGCTTTAAGTAGATTATTAAAAGGCACTGATTTGCAGTCTGGTAAAGTCAAATATATAAATCTTTCAGTGTCTACTCTAGTAGTACTTGATGAAGTACAGTTGTCGCAGTCATGCTGCCATTGATAAGAAAGGCTAAAAAGATTTTTTATATCTACACCTTCATCTTCCAATACATCAAACATATACATTAAAAATTCCTGACAATCCTGCTGAATATTCTGTGAAAATTGATTTTGACCAGAACATATGTCTAAAAGATTTCAAATTTCTGAAACACTTTCTATTTTTGCTCTATCACTGCTACATTTCTCAAATACGGAATTCAACAAACAACAGAATCTTTGATCCCGATTTTCAACAATCTGTTCTTGTATATTTTGAAGAAAAAAAACAACATTAACCACTACATTAGCATAGCAGTTGACACCAGAACTGTTTTCAAACTGAAATCCAACAACATCTTCAACAGAATCCTTTTTCTTTCTCCTTACAATTACAGTTTCATCTACTTTTTGTCTTTTTGCTACTACCTCACTGCAATTATTCTCATTTCTTCTTTTTCGGCCTACCACACGTTTTTCAAACAGAGGATATTGAGGCAAATGTGGAGCATACTCTCTTCTTAACCTATTGTATTCTTTAACACAATCTAGATCTGCACAAATCTTTGTTTCATCACACTCAATCAAGTACAATCCTGATAAAGTTCTGACTCGTGATAATGCCACATATGCCATACCCTCTTTAAACACAGAACATCCAATGTTCACCAAAGCGCTAACTACACTTAAACCTTGAGATTTATGAATTGTCACCGCATATGCCAAACAAATAGGAAACTGTTTTCGGCGAACATATAAGTCTTTCACAAGCAAAAATCTAGCTGAACAACGACAAATTTGTTCTATTTCATCAATGCCATAAAATTTAATTTTTAAAATTTCAATTCCATCTCTATTTTTGTAATTCACAAAACCAACAACATGACCCATTGCTCCATTTACCAGACCTTCTTCAACATTTAAATTCCTTCTCAAAATGATACGAAAATTTAAACACACATTCAGAGTCTTTTCAAAACCAGCAGTTTTAGATATAGTCTTCTCTAATGAATCCAATTTTGATTTCAAATTTTCAGACAAAATAATTGTTGCTCCCATATGTTCAATTTTAACTGTAGCTTCCAGTTTCACTATCTCTTCATTTTCTAACTTTAACATTTTGTTGTTGAACATGGAACATTCTTTCAGAGTTGGCATCAAACATATGCCAGATTTCTTCTCGTTAATTTTCTTAAAAATATTCTCTGGAACAATGTTTTCATTTGGGTACAAATTTGAAATTAATCGTCCATGTAAAGCTTCTTTCCCTTGCTGACTTACTTTTCCAATTCTTACATCTTGTAGAATATTTTTATAATCTTCATCCTTTGCCTGCCGCATATTTTGAAGCAGTTCTGCATATTTGAAATTTAACCATATATTAACGTTTCCAATGCTTCCTAGGCACTTCCTGGTATCTTCATGCGTGAGCATTTTGAACAAGATTGTCCTTTCACTGGAGTCAACTGCAGTAGATCTCCAAAAACAATAATATGTTTTCCTCCAAATAAGACATCATAGTCTGTTCTAAGAATTTCTTGCATTCTCAAATGCACAAAAGCAAGCATTATATTTGACACCATGCTTACTTCATCAATGATAAGAAGTTTCATTTTCTTCAGGACTCTCGAAACTTCGGAACACGCATCTCCAGATAGCTTGTGATATTACAATTTGTTATCATGCTCCACTGGCAGCATCAGTAAACAATGTAAAGTAATCCCTTTAATATTATGTGCTGCCAGCCCAGTTGGAGCGGTAACAACACAAGACAGCGGTGATTCAGTCCTTTTCTGCAGATAAGTTGCAATTGCTTTAATCAGAAAACTTTTTCCAGTTCCCGCTTCTCCACTTACGTACAGTTGGACTGGTTTAAATGATGTACATGAGCACTCTTTTTTCTCATGAGTGAATCCATGTTCAATCTGCTCTGTGACTTCGTCATATATCTGTTTCTGCTCAAGGTTTAGTTGTTTCACCAAATCTTCTAAGTTAACTACATCATCTTGAGCTTGTTCCATAGCTCTTTCCACCTCATCCATGGCAGTGGCAGCTTCATTTTGAATAATTGGTCCTCCAAGTGGATCCTGACTCAATGAAGCAGAACTCTGACTGTCTTGAGAACTGTCTCTAGCAATCTCTGCAGCAATTGTGGCTTCTTGCTCTATTTCTTCGTTCAACATTTGCAGATAATTTGGAAAAACAGGACATTCTATGGTATCCTTGGTTGCATTAAAAGAATCTTCGTAACAGAGAAAATCACCAAGTAGTTCCTCTTCTGTACGCCAAGGCTTAAAGAGTTGCAAAAGAGCTAAATAGTAAAATTCCCTTTTCTCTGGATTTTCGCAACTCAATTTTTGATGATTAATCAAATGGCCTTTTTTCTGTCTCACTAGACATCCTTCACACCCAATGATAGCATATATTCCATTGTTGATATCTTCTCTGATGGTTCTCTTATAAATATCGTTTTGCAGAACTTCATACCAACAACTGTTCTCAAGATGACTACTTCTATTTGGATAGTATGTATCCAACATGTTTGTCTTCAAAATATCTGTACTTTCTGGTTCTTTCTCCGCCAAATACTCTATTTCTTGTACAGATTTCAAAACTCGATTTCGTGTTGCAGCAAGACCTAGACTCACCCAAATGATGGTTCTAGATTTGGCATAGAGACTTGCTGATGACAATCGATCAGAACATTCATATGCTCCAATTTCTCGATGCAACAACATCTTCAGACTGTAACTGTATAATTTCTTGCTTAGACTCTTTTCATGTGAAATGTCCTCCCACATTTCCTTCAGTTCTGTCTTTTCTTTTTTTTGATGTAAGACGTCACATATCGAGCCACAGCAATAGAGTTGTCAGCAACGAATTGAATATCCATGTAAGCATTCCACATGGACAAAATCACTGGGTTGTAGTCGTTGATGTACTTGGACTCTTCGTTTCTTTTTTAAATTGTATGTATTTTTTGGTGATTTCCTCGTCACAGTATGTCGCAGAGAAGACATCAAAATATTCACTCTTCCTTTAGAAATCACTGGTCGTGGAAAGCTGAAACGACATTTTGTGTAGAACTTGTCCTTGTTTCTGAATTTTCGACGACAGTACTTTCCACAACGATGGGATTGAAAGCGTAAAACTTGTTGCCTTAAACTGTTTTCTTCGGTAGTTTTCGGAACAGCACATGTTGAATACTCTTCAATGAAGCTCATCACTGTCTCATCCAAATCTGTTCCAAATTTGGGTGCATCTTTAATCCACAACAACATATGTATATGAGGAGCACCTCTCACTTGATACTCCTTTCTCCAAAAGAAATCCAAAACCTCTCCAAGGGGAGGATTTTTTTTGTTGGTAATAAAAGACATCATAGCTTCAAATCTATGACTGAAATATCTGCACACATTCACTGGATACAAAGAACACAGTTCTCCAGCAGTTTTGAATTCTATATTTTGAATATTTGCATTTACCTCTCGTAGAAATTGAAGTAAGTCGTCCCATGCATACTCAGCACAGCTAAGAGTGAGGAACCATGTAGGAGTTCCTAAGTTTCTTAGCATACATTTCAATTCCCCATGACGACGGAACCAATACTCATTTGTACCACGCTGACATGCCATGAGATTGATTAAATGAGATTCCAAAATATTATCTTGCAGATTCACTTTCTCCATAAAGTCCCTCGCCGAAACATTTTGCAAATGTGCTCCACTTTTCAGTATATGGTATACTGCATAAGAAAGCCCAGACAAGTCACTTTCATACAGTAGATGAAACAAATAGGGAATGCATTGACGAAACCTTGGATCTTCAGCATATAATCTTACAGTTCGATATTCAGATGCAGGAATCTGAAGTGGTCGATCGTCATATCGTCCACCTCGACCTGTTGGAAATAGCTGTGGAAAACAACGAGCTTCCAAACTTTCTTCCCATACACTAATGGGACTTCTTTTGCTGCTTTCAATTGAAACAATTCAATTGCATTCCCCATTACTTCTTTGGAATGCAAAGGATGAACAGTATAATGTTCATATATTTTTTCACTTCTAGACACATCAACTTTTTCAATTTGGCCGCCTGAACAATCACTGTCTTCATCTGCATCGGTTTCCTCTGCTGCAACACATACATCTTTGTAATACTCATTGTTTTTGACTAAATACAACGTTGCCTTTTTGACTTTCCTAGCATCCACTAAATCTTGCCAGATTTTCTTACTCTTTGTCGGAACCCCATTAACTAGAATAACTAAAGGTTCCTCTTCTACTTTTTCTATACCAATTGTATCAATGTTTTTTTTAAATCTAGAGGCAAATAAACAACTCTTCCCTTTAATCCTCTCTGCAAATCTGTAGGAGGCAATTTCCCTATCTTAGGCTCCATGCGAACAATTGCCTGAAAAGGATGGACACATTGAATCAAAATAGACTCATATGTATTTAAATCCATCAATTCACGGGCGAATGTCTACCAACTCCAGATTATTATGAACAGCTCTAGCAGGCGTTCTGTTTTGATTTAATTTCTCATAACAATATTTACAAATACGCTGATCAGAACTCAAATCAAAACAATTCTCCACCCACAAATAAGTTGCAAAATCCTTCCACTCATAATTATTTATCTTTTCACTTTTTACGTATAAATCAACTAATTTAGTTTGATGCTTATAATGACTTCGTCGACAACACACACAAGTAAAATTCGGCCTTTCACTTGATTTAACCTTAAACCTGGTAATTTCCTGCTCAAACTTTTCTGTACTTGAAATCTGTACATTGTCTTCCACATTACCTTGAATTGCTGTGTCAATTTCTACACTGTCCTCTTTTTCACCAAAATAACAAATCTCAATTTCTTCACAAATCTTCTTCACATCTAATTCAGTTCCATGCAAAAGAGCACTGTTTAATTGTTTAAGCTTAAGTGCTGGACTTTTTGCATAATACAACATTTTCACTAATTTCCTCATTTTGGTATGATGCACTGCTAACATCCTAAAATGATGAAAAACACTCTGACAGACTTTTCTAGAAAGACAAGCCAGTGAATGCCCTTGCAAACCTTTGTTTTCTCTCACTCTGCAAGGATCTAAGTCTTGCAACAACTTCACTTTCCGCTTTAGACTTTTCTTACTATATGTACGTAAGAAATTACAAAACAAATCAATTGATTCCTGTCGCACACTACAAATACGACTACACTTCCAAGTGTACACTGGACCCTTAGTACGTCTCCCTAAAACTTCATCAGTTAACACCTCTTCTGGTTCTCTAGGCACAAGTTTCTCTTTTTCAATCGCACAACCGTCTTTCACTTCATACGCTCGACCACTGGTGTCAACTGCATGCACTAAATCATTCTCCCGGAAGTAACTCTCCTCATTAAAAAACTGGCTCACAACTTGAACTGTGCATCCATTCTCCTGAAAAAACTTTACAAAAATTAGTCCGATTAATTACTCTTTTCCATCTACTGTTTGATTTGAAAACATCAATTGTCTTGTTAAGTGTCCTAATTCTATTAATTATTAAAATAAATATTTTTTTTCTAACTTCAAAAGCCTGATCAACAATCTTCACTACACTTTTCTTTTCTTATAAAAAGCAGCTCTCTGTTTACCTTTCCTAATGTTTTTTAACAAATTTAAAACCACCCTATTGTGAAACATTCGTTTACGAATGTCTCTAAACTGATTCTGCCTTCAATTCCTATACATATTATTCTCTCCTGCTCCAGTTGTAGGATTCTTTGAGGGTCTCTCCTTCCTTTTCAAATATACTCTCTCATTCTCTTTTTCTACATGCTGTCCAACATTTTTTTTTGATCTACATATGTTCCGTAAGAAAGACTTAGTTGTCTTACCAGGAGCTTTGTTCCTGTTTTTTGAAGTATTTGTTGTTGAAGAGTGCTGTAATTCCGTTGCTGTTTTTGTTTGTAACCGTATTTCATTTTTCCTTCTTCTTTGCCTTGAGGGCATCTTTCCTTACTCTTGAAATCTTGATTTCAATATGTGTTAAAGAAAAAAATAGCACATTATAGACCACTATTATCAAACAACAAAGCAATGACAAAAAGCAAACGGTCTATTCAGGGTTACAGATCAAGTGAGGATTCTCCAAGGGTGCAGAAGAGGTGAGACCTGTATTGAAGAGTGTAGTGGAAGAGAGGTATGTCCACAGGTACAAAGAAAGTGAGACCTGTGTCTAAGAGTGCAGTAGGAGATAAGCTTCATGAGGTCTAGTCCACTGCACTCTAACACACAGGCTTCACCACCTATGTTCTCCAGGAAAGGCCTCTCTCCCACTACAGTCTTGAACACAGGCCTCACCTCATCTGTCCCTCTGGACATGCCTCACCTCATCTACACAATCTACTTCCTAATCTAAGGTAACACAGGTGACATTATTGTGAAAAGATGAAATATATGTATTTAATCATGCAGACACTATTTATTCCTTCTCAAAAAATTAAAAGTCATTGTTTTCCACCAAAATCGTTTTTTAAATAACATTTTAGACACACAGTGCAGGTCCTATGTACAACCATTCACTGTCCATGACTACAGTGGAGAGGACTAAGCTCCTCTCACCCTTGGACAAGCCTTACCTCATCATTGTCCTCTGAACAGGCCTCAATGTTCTGAGTATAATTGATAGTAAGCAGGTTCAGATGAGGTGACGCGTGTCCAAGGGTGTAAATAAGCTGAGGCCTGTCTAAGCATGCCAATTAGTTGAAGTCTATTCAGGGTTGCAGATGAGGTAAGGATTGTCTAGGGGTGCACAAGAGGTATGGCCTCTATTGAAGAGTGTAGTAGAAGAGAGGTCTGTCCACGGGTGCAAAGAACTTGAGACCTGTGTCTAAGAGTGCAGTGGGGGATAGGCTTCATGAAGCCTAGTCCACTGCACTCTTAGACACAGGTCTCACCACCTACGCTCCCCAAGAAAAGCCTCTCTCCCACTACAGTCTTGAACACAGGCCTCACCTTGTCTGTCCCTCTGGACATGCCTCACCTCATCTGCACAATCTACTTGCTAATGTGAGGTAACACAGGTGACATGATTGTGAAAAGTTCAATTTTTTTTATGTAATCCTGCACACACTATTTATTCTTTCTCAAAAATGTAAAACTCATTGATTTGCCACAAAAATGTTTTAGTAGTGTAATGAAAAGCTTATACATATGACCTTTTCTCTGTTTTTCAAATGTTATTCTAAAAAAAGATTATGAGGCCTAAGCAGGAGTGCAGATGTGATGAAGCCTGTCCAGGGGAGCACAAAAGGTGAGGCTTGTGTCCAAGAGTGCAGTGGACAGGACTAAACTGGAGTAGTGTGCAAAAAAATAGATGAGCCTCATTTATAAAGCCCTGCGTCAGTTTTGCGCTACTGATGCATCATGTTTTGTGACGCATCGGCGGCATAAAAAGTGTGCCTTGTTGCGCCATATTTAAAAAGTGATGCATGTAGGTAGATGCGTCACTTTTTAAACCTCTGCGCCACATTATACCTCTTTCAGGTGTAATGTACACAGAGAAGTCATTTCTCCGCAAAAAGCCTCGTAATAGTGACACAGTGAAATCTATGAGATTTCACTGCGTCACTTTTAGGACACTTTTACGTCAAAATCTTGCGCCTGCCTTACAGCAGATATAAGACTGAGGTAAACGCTTTCACATGCAGCTTTCCCCATGTGAAATGATGCATTGCTGGAGTACAAGCATTCCATTTCAGTACTGAAAACTCACTATTTTACAAAATATATTTCCTCTCTCTTGCAAACAATCCTACCAAGCATTACCAAAAAAATAACACAAACCAACAGCAAAGAAGCTCAGTGTGCTTCCTAATCTGAAGTAACACAGGTGACATGATTGTGAAAAGTTTAAATTTTTTTATGTAATCATGCACACACTATTTATTCTTTCTCAAAAATGTAGAAGCCATTGATTTGTCCCAAAATTGTTTTTTCAATAACATTTTAGAAACACAGTGCAGGTCCTACTATTTATTATTTATCAAAAATGTAAAACTCATTATTTTGCCCCAAAAATATTTTAGTAGTGCAATGAAAAGCTTATACATATGACCTTTTCTCTTTTTCTCAAATGGTATTCTAAAAAAAGATTATAAGGTCTAAGCAGGAGTGCTCATGTGATGAAGCCTGTCCAGGGGAGCACAAAACGTGAGGCTTGTGTCCAAGAGTGCAATGGACAGGACTAAACTGGAGTAGTGTGCAAAAAAAAGATGAGCCTCATTTATAAAGCCCGGCGTCAGTTTTGTGCTACTGATGCGTCACTTTTTGTGACACATTGGCGGCATAAAACATGTGCCTTGTTGCGCCATTTTTAAAAAGTGACGCATGTAGGTTGATGCGTCATTTTTTAAACCTCTGCGCCACATTATACCTCTGTCAGGTGTAATGTACACAGAGGGGTCATTTCTCCGCAAAAAGCCTCATAATAGTGACGCAGTGAAATCTATGAGATTTCACTGCGTCACTTTTAGGACACTGTTACGTCAAAATCTTGCACCTGCCTCACAGCAGGCGTAAGACTGAGGCAAACGCTTTCACATTGGGCTTTCCCCATGTGAAAGGATTCTGACACCTAAGCAGGAGTGCAGATGAGATGAAGCCTGTCCAGGGGAGCACAAAAGGTGAGGCTTGTGTCCAAGAGTGCAGTGGACAGGACTAAACTGGAGTAGTGTGCAAAAAAAGATGAACCTCATTTATGAGGCCCTGCGTCAGTTTTGCACTGCTGATGCGTCACTTTGTTTGACGCATCGACGGCATAAAACATGCGCCTTTTTGCGCCATATTTAAAAAGTGACGCATGTAGGTAGATGCGTCACTTTTAAACCTCTGCGCCACATTATACCTCAACTCCTTTGCGCCCCTGGACATGCCTCACCTCATCTGCACAATCCACTTCCTAGTTTGAGGAAACACAGGTAACATTCATTTCCTCTCTCTTGCAAACATTCCTACCAAGCATTACCAAAAAAATGACACAAACCAACAGCAAAGAAGCTCAGTGTCCTTCCTAATCTGAGGTAACACAGGTGACATGATTGTGAAAAGTTCAAATATTTTTATGTAATCATGCACACAATATTTATTCCTTCTCAAAAATGTAAAACCATTGATTTACCCCAAAAGTGTTTTTTGAATAACATTTTAGAAACACAGTGCAGGTCCTATGTACAATCATTCCATTTCAGTACTGAAAAGTCACTATTTTACAAAATACATTTCCTATCTCTTGCAAACATTCCTACCAAGCATTACCCAAAAAATGAAACAAACCAACAGCAAAGAAACTCAGTCTGCTTCCCAATCTGAGGTAAAACAGGTAACATGATTGTAAAAGAATCAAACATTTTTATATAATTATGCACACACTATTTATTCCTTCTTAAAAATGTTAAAGCCATGGATTTGCACTAAAATCGTTTTTCAATTACCATTTTAGGAACAGAACACAGGTCCTATGTACAAGCATTCATTTTCTCTACTGAAAGCCATTAATTTGCCCTAAAATCGTTTTTTATTTAATATTTTATGAACAGAGCACAGATCCTATTTACAAGCATTCATTTTCACTACTAAAACCCATTGTTTTGCACTAAAATCATTTTTCAATTAACATTTTAGAAACACAGCACAGATCCTATATACAAGCATTCATTTTCACTACTGAAACCCATTGATTTGCACTAAAATCGTTTTTCAATTACCATTTTAGGAACAGAACACAGGTCCTATGTACATGCATTCATTTTCACTACTGAAACCCATTCATTTACCCTAAAATTGATTTTTAAAATAACATTTTAGATACAGAGTGCAAGTCCTATGTACAACCATTCAACTTCACTACTGAAACATCACTATTTCACAAAATACAAATCCTCTATTTTACAAATATAGAAACCATGCATTTTCAAAAAGCATCACACAAACCAACAGCAAAGAAAATCAATGTGCTTCTTAATCTAAACTCTCTATCTAAATGAATCATAACTCACCTTTACAAATGCTTTAGGAGATTCAGAACAGTGCCAGATACACACACCAATATTTCTTTAGCAGAGCAAAAGGTATGTTCTCCAGGCACTGCAACCATTAATGGCACAGAAAACCTCTAATTCTACACACATATTCCTCATGGTAACCAATCAAAACTCTTCCCTCTCTATTTTCAAATCAACACCCTTCCCCCCCTCAGCCCTTTCTACCTGTTACCATAGCAACACCCTCCTCACTGAGCTCCCAGGGTTAAAAGTTTATTCTACAATGTTGCAAATCAAATCAGCAAGCATGTTTGACCTCTCAATATACCAGCTTATCCACTGCAATCTTTCTTTAAATGACTTTTTCTTAACCATTCAAATTACTTCTTTCACATAACAGAACCATGCGCCCTAACTTTCAGTTTCCAACTATCTGAATCTACCAATCATTGCTTGTGATTCAAGAGCACTGAAACTCCACAGTTTTTTTTTGCAAACTCCTACTGTTCCAACTGCCATTTCATTCCTACACTTCATCTGACTGCACCAGAACCTCCTCTCATCATGTACTCTGTCTGGATTATTGGACATAGCTATATTCACTGGGCTCAAAGGTATGCAGCTACCAGAAATTTTCACAACCTTGATTTACCAAATGTGCAGAGAGGATTGAGATGTCATCAATTGATACCATTGGTGAAAACCTTTTACCATCTGCCACACCCTGACCTCATAATTTTGCACTGTGGTGGAAATTACCTAGGCACTTTGAGTGGGGTAGGTCTGGAAATGCTTTTAAAGGACACCTTTGGGCAATTGATGACAATTTTTCCACAAACTGCCATGGTATATTCCAATATATGCCAAAGACAGAAATGGAACTGGTCCAACCAATTTTGTCCACAATTTGAGAAAGCACGGAAACATGTGAATAAATCTGTTTCTGCTTAAATGAGAGACTATGGAATGGGTTCAATATACAACAACACCTTGCGTTACAACATGTAAGATATCTACAGAGCAGATGGTGTGCACTTCTCAGATGAGGGGAATAGAATATTCCTCCTGAATTTAAGACTGTGCATTGGTACCTACTTGTAGGTAGCTAAATCAGGCACAGAACCCAAAAGCTCTTTTCAGGGCTACCCTACCTCTGATCACTCTAAATGATTTTCTTTTTCTAACTTTTTTCACTATTTTTCACCAAAGTACGCTCCCAGGTACGCTTTCCGGTGCGCGTACCGGGCGCTCCCCCCGCGAAAAATTATTTTTGTTTCCCGCCTATATGGGCCTCCTAAGACCCCCTCAGAAAACCTAGAGGGTCAGGGAGTGCCTACCATGCCCCCTTATACCCATTCCCAATGTTGTTTGTCCTCCATTTTCTGTCTCAAATCTACAGAAACACAAAATGGAGGACTCCCGTAGCGCTGCCGGTACGCGTACCGGGGCGCGCACCAGGAAGCGCTCCCAAAAATTTAAAAAGTTAATTTACATAAAATATACTGGAGACACTTTCACCAAATATAGAATATGCCATACTACATACCAGTCCCTACCATTTTTCCAAATTTGGTGGAATTCCATTGAGCCATTTGGCCTGTAGCCCTCTCTAAATATCCTGAGGTGAATTACTTGACAAAAACACATCTGAAGTGTTAGAATTTACAACCAATTAAAATGTTACTTTCATTTTCTACTATTATTTCATGACATTTGATTGGTTATGTACATGAATATATATAAAGAAAGAGAGGGAAACACAGCCATTTTGACTACTACTTCCTGAAGTACATTTCAAAAGGATTTTCACTGAGAACTTAAACTTCTCTTTCAAAGGTAAGATGTTATTTTGAAAACTGAAGTATGTTGTGGACTTTAAGTTAATTTGGAAAACATTTTCTGATAGTTATATACTATCCCTCTGTAATCGTTATAGATTGAGATAGGCTTCTCTGTTATAGATAAGGATGGAGTTAGGCTTGTCTTGTATAATTATCAATTTACTTAGTCTTTATGATATACACTTTTTTATATTTCTACTTCCAGCCTGATACCATACACTGCCCAAAGATAACTTCACTGTTAAAAAATCAAAACTACCTGTCTGAACTTAAACCCAACAGTGCCCTATCTCTACTGATATATTTATTTTTTATGCAATTTACAGCAACATATTGGAAGGAGATCAAAATAAATGTAATATTTCATTCGAACTTGATCTTCAGGACAACCCAGAGGAAGAGAATAACGATTCAGATTTTTTGGATCAGTCTCTTGATGAAGAGTTTCTGAAATATGTGGCAGAAATGGAATCATGTAATCCAAATGAGGACATTCCCGACGAGATAATGTTGGAAGTCTTCTTAAATTTTGAAAAATCAGAGCAATAAATGTATATTTAATAATTAAAAATTGTTCCAGACATTATTCTTTTTTATATGTAATCAATGAAATAGTACCAAAATGAATATAATATATTGTGAGACTTATAGTATACTGTGCAATTTTTTTGTGATACATAGTAATTTTGCTCATAGTTACTTCCTTTCTCCCACTTTATTATCTCCAATGTGTATTTGACATCTCTTTTTCATCTCCTGCCTCCATGTTGTTTCTGCTTTCCTGACAAACTATAGTATAGATTCCATATACCACAATAACTTCTGTAACAACATGCAAATTATCTACAGATGAGACAGTCTACATTGAATTTAAGACTCTGCATTGGTACCTAAATGTTGGTACTTAAATCACCCACACAACACAACAACTCTATTCAGAGCTACCCTACCTCTAAGCACTTTCAATTATCATTTTACTGTTTCACTGAGTTTTCCCCATGTGTGGGGGGAGGAGGTGTGTGTGGGGGATGTATGGGGTGTGTCTGTGAGGTGTGTATGTGTGTGTGTGTGTTTGTGTCTGGGGAGGATGAGGTGTATAGGTGTGTGTAGGTGTGTGGGGTATGTGCGTGTGGGTGGGGATGTGGGTGTGTAAGGTGTGTGTGTGGGTGTGTGGGGTGTTTGGGTGTAGGTGGGGGTGTGGGTGTGTGAGGTGTGTGTGGGGTGTGTGTGGGTGTGGGGGTATGTGTGTAGGATGTGTGTATGTGTGGGATGTGTGGATGTGTCTGTGAGGTGTGTGTGTGTGTGGGGGGAGGTGTGTGAGCGGGATGTGTGGGGTGTGTCTGTGAGGTATCTGTGTGTGCGTGTGTGTGTTGGGGGGTGAGGTGTGTGTGTGAGTGTGGGTGTGTGGGATGTGGGTGTGGGTATGGATGTGTAAGGTGTCGGTGTGGGGGTGTGGGGTGTTTGGGTGTGGGTGGAGGTGTGCGTGTGTGAGGTGTGTGTGGGGAGTGTGTGGGTGTGGGGTTGTGTGCGTGTGGGTGTGTGTGGGACGTACTTGTAGGTACTTAAACAGCCACAGAACCCAAAGGCTCTTTTCAGAGCTACCCTATCTGTAATCACTCAAAATGATTATTTTACACTATTATTTTCACTATTTTTCACCAAAGTACGCTACCCGGTACGTTCCCCGGTGCGCGTACCGGGCGCTCACCCTGCGAAAATCAATTTTTTTTTTTTACCCGAGGGACCCTTTTATGGCCCCCACATCAAACCTAGGGGGTCAGGGGGGTCTACCCTGCCCCCTTTTGATTATTTCCCCCTTTGTTTTTACCACCTCTTGTGTCTCGATCCTACCAAGACACAAGATGGCTGCCGCTCCGAACTCTTTCGAATGTTTACAGACACCCGAGAGCCAATCAGCTTTCCGTGCGCAAGTCGCGTGGCGCGCCCGGAGCGCTCCCCGGTGCGCGTACCGGGGCGCGGCTATAGATATATACATTTTTTTGAACCTAAATTACTCAAAATCCTCTGGAGCACATATCTTGAGACTAGCAAAGGCACATCGGGCTACCAGTCCCTACAATTTTGCCAAGTTTGGTGAAAATCCATTCAGCCGTTCGAGCTAAAAGTGCGACCGACCGCCCTATGGAAATTAACACGGGGAAAACACGTTTTGGGACCCCCCTTTTATCTCGGCCCCGCTTGACGAATCCCCCCAAACTTTCAGGGAAGGACCAGAGCGCCGCGAAGCAAAGTTGCTGAATATTTCAGGCAGATTCCTCCACCGGCGCCAAAGTTATTCCAAATAGAATGTTACGATTTCCCTATGGAAATCAATCCTAACTATAACTACCTACTGGCGACCGCCAGTAGGCAATATATATGTTACGTCGATTAGAGACCAAATACATAGTGGAGCTGGAAACTAAAAAGCCCATGCGGTCTCAATATCTGTGAAGATCTGTACCACTATTTATAAAACATTGGGCCTAGTATGATTGATTTGAGATGTGTAGATATATGAATTTGAAAATTGACTGGTTTTAGACATTCATAATATTTATTCTCTTAATTACGGTATGGTTTTAGATGTATTTATTTCACAATGCAGCTTGGCCGGTGTGGCTTTGAGTTGGGTTGGAATGGATGGGTTTATAACCAGCACTGACATACATCTAGAAGGGCCAAAGCGAGTCATACTATGGTAACCACAGAGGGTTTATGTTTTTTGACTGAAAAGGTGGAAAGGGATATAATGGTGGAAGTATTAAGAACAATTGTATTTATTGGTGGTTGTAAGATATGTGCAATATTTAAAGTTAGGAATGTTGGAGGTTCACTAGAGAATACATGTTATGTATTTGTACAGGTATGAAAAATGAGTGATAATCATATTCATTCTGCCCTAGTACCACTGTTCCCCTGGTTAAGAGTTGATGTTTTTAAACAATACTTATGAAAATTTCAAAACTCCCGGCTGGGAGTTTTACAGACTGTTTTGCACATATGCACTTTATTTAGGCTCAAATTAGATTTTTTTATTGCACATTAAGATGGTAGCCAACCACTAAATAGTAAATAAGCAGCGAGCGGTGCACTTTAAAGAGGACACACTGTCGCAGCTAATGTCAATTTTGTATGATGGGGTTAAATGTACAGAAAATCATTGTCAATATCAATTCTATAGGCTACTTGATATTGTCGTTTTGTTTAAAGCACTGATTTATATGTATTTATATTTTGCTATGTATATACATATTCCATAAGATGTGTTTTAATCATGACAGAACAGCATGTGATGTTTTTTAAGACAAGTCGCGAATAAGGGAGTCTGTCTTTTATGATGTGTACCCCAAGTGTCTATGCCTGCTTTAGTCTGTTGACAGTGTTTATCAAATGGATGGCGACCAGGGATTGGCAGTACTGAGTTTAAAACATAGAGGGGGTGTGAGCACTAACTGACCAGCGAGCAAGGCGACCGGGATCGCCGAAACGCGTTTGGTGGAGGGCACAGCAATGCACTTGAAAGAAAGAAAAAACAAACAAAATTACAGCAGCTGCTGTTGAATTCAAGAGTCCGTCTCTCTCGTCTTCTTTGGCATGGATATCAATCACGTAGAGAGTGGTTATCGGATATATATATATATATTACCTACTGGCGGTCGCCAGTAGGTATATATAGTTAGGATTTTTTCTCTATGGGATTTTTGAAAATTCTATGTCTAATAACTTTGGCGTTTGTGGACGGAATTGGCAGAAATTTTCAGGAAAATTGAACATTTTGTTTCTGAGCAGCCCCTGGAAATTTGGGGGGGGTTCGTCAAGGGGGGGCCGAGAAAAAAGGGGGGTCCCAAAACGCGTTTTTCCAATGTTAATTTCCGTAGGGCGGTTGGCCTCACTTTTAGCCCGAACGGCTGAATGGATTTGCACGAAACTTGGCAAAATTGTAGGGACTGGTAGCCCGATGTGCCTTTGCTAGGTCTCAATATATGTGCTCCAGTGGATTTTGAGAAATTAACGTTCAAAAAAAGATATATATCTGTAACAGCGGACCGGGCAGCGCTCTGGTTCGCGTACTTTTCGCGTTACGGAGCTTTGTGAAGCGAAGCTGATTGGTTCTCCGGCGTCTGTAAACATTCCAAACAGTCCGTAGCGGCCGCCATCTTGTCTCTCGGTAGGATCGAGAGACAAGAGGAGGCCAAAGCGAAGGGGCAAATGACCATAAGGGGGCATAGTAGATCCTCCCTGACCCCCTAGGTTTGATGTGGAGGTTTTAAAAGGGCCCCGCGGGGCAAAAAAAAAAAAAAAAATAATAAGAATCGAACGGCTGAATGGATTTGCACGAAACTTGGCAAAATTGTAGGTACTGGTAGCCCGATGTGCCTTTGCTATGTCTCAATATATGTGCTCCAGTGGATTTTGAGAAATTAACGTTCAACAAAAGATATATATCTGTGACAGCGGACCGGGCAGCGCTCCACTTCGTGTACTTTTCGCGTTACGGAGCTTTGTGAAGCGAAGCTGATTGGTTCTCCGGCGTCTGTAAACATTCCAAACAGTCCGTAGCGGCCGCCATCTTGTCTCTCGGTAGGATCGAGAGACAAGAGGAGGCCAAAGCGAAGGGGCAAATGACCATAAGGGGGCATAGTAGATCCTCCCTGACCCCCTAGGTTTGATGTACCATTTTGCCAAGTTTGGTGTAATTCCGTTCAGCCATTCAGGCTGTAGACGTATCTAAATGTCCTATGGAAAATTGCATGGGGAAAACACATTTGAAAGTGTTGAAATTTAGAACCAATTAAAATGTTACTTTGGTTTTGTATTTGTGTGTGATGAAAGTTAATTGGTTATGTATATATGGGGAAAACACATTTGAAAGTGTTGAAATTTAGAACCAATTAAAATGTTACTTTGGTTTTGTATTTGTGTGTGATGAAAGTTAATTGGTTATGTATATATCTAAAATGAGAGGAAACCACAGCCATTTTGTGATACTACTGTCTGAGGTACATTTGTGAGGAATTTTTGGTGCTCAATTTCTGGTGTTTGATTTACACAGTACTAACGCTTGTCCTACTTTCAAAAAGGTGAGTTGTTAATTTGTAAGGGGAACTATGTTGTACACTTTAAGATAATTTGAAAAATGTTTTCTGTTATTTATTTACAGTCCTTCTGTTATACTAAATACTTGATAAAGTTAGTTTTATATTATGTATTACTAAAAACGATAAATGAAAGTGATTATTTTTTTCTGCAATTTACAGCAAGAAATTTCAAAATAAAATGGATCACAATGAAGAGACCGTGGCAATTTCTTTTGAATTATCCACTACATTTATTGAAATTGACAGCACCAATAATGAAATATTGTCACAAGGAGGAGATGACTTGAATGATTTTTTTGATCAATCTCTTGACGGCGAATTTATCGAATGTTTGGAGACTATAGAGCTACAAGAATCATCATTGCAGACTTTTCATGAGGAGATTCCTGATGAGATGATTGAAGAGGAAATTCCTGATGAGGACATGTTACTAGTTCTTTCAAATTATGAAAATTCAGAAGAATGCATTTATATTTAGAAATCAAAAATTGTTTGAGACATTATTCATTTTTATTTTTAATTTATGAGGTTGTAGCGAAGTGATTGTAAGGATTTTTGAAAATTCTATGTCTAATAACTTTGGCGTTTGTGGACGGAATTGGCAGAAATTTTCAGGAAAATGGAACATTTTGTTTCTGAGCAGCCCCTGGGGGGGTTCGTCAAGGGGGGGCCGAGAAAAAAGGGGGGTCCCAAAACGCGTTTTTCCAATGTTAATTTCCATAGGGCGGTTGGCCTCACTTTTAGCCCGAACGGCTGAATGGATTTGCACGAAACTTGGCAAAATTGTAGGGACTGGTAGCCCGATGTGCCTTTGCTAGGTCTCAATATATGTGCTCCAGTGGATTTTGAGAAATTAACGTTCAAAAAAAGATATATATCTGTAACAGCGGACCGGATGGTTCTCCGGCGTCTGTAAACATTCCAAACAGTCCGTAGCGGCCGCCATCTTGTCTCTCGGTAGGATCGAGAGACAAGAGGAGGCCAAAGCGAAGGGGCAAATGACCATAAGGGGGCATAGTAGATCCTCCCTGACCCCCTAGGTTTGATGTGGAGGTTTTAAAAGGGCCCCGCGGGCCTGGGGAGCGTACTACAAGGAAACAAGAATGATTGACTTTTAACTTATTGTATGTTTATAGACTTTTTTTTTCTTTTTTTTCTGCTGAGTGACGTCTCGGCCTATCTCCACGGGATGCAGTCCCTACCATCTCGGCGTTTAAGCCCAGGGGGACCGGTAGTGTGGTAGAGATAACGTCTGTTAACGTTCGATTCGAAGGAAATCAGGAAGTGTTGATAAACATTGTCTGCGCCATCTTGCCTTTTTTCAAATGCCACACTTTTGTCGTGCACGGCAGCCATTTTAGATGCCTTGACCAGACCCACTCTCTGCACGCTGTCGATCCTTAGCATGGCTCCCCACCCTCGCAAGCATCTCCCCCAGGCACTGGTCACCCCTGCTCTCTGTCTTACGCATGGGCAATAAACCTCCCCCCATCTCTTCCCTGAGAATCACAATCTGTGCCTGTCCGACACCTCCCTTTCGCCCTATTCACTACCGCACCCTCTGACACTCCTCTTCCTCTGTGTCCGATTGTCCAGGCCAGTCCCAGGCTATCAGCTAGCCCTGCAGATGTAGTTTATGGCCCCAGCTGTAAAGAATCACCCCTCTTCAAAGGAGTTATAGTAGATCAAGGCCCACACCCGATGAGATCCGTCACACCACACGCGTTCCTACTATCTGAAAACCATTCTGTATTGTGATTGGGGAGGGGACCGAGCCTGAAGCGGAAGATTCCAGGGATGCCGCTTTGTACATCAAAGTTTTTACAATTATGTGTCACGTTAAAAATATATAGCACTCCAACAAAGTAGTAGGATTATAAAACTTTAATAACTTATAAATATATACAACAAAACAAAAACAGTAAAAACATTTAAACATTTTTAGGGAAAAAGAAGGAAGTAGCGGTCGGTTGTGCGAATAGTCCCAACGCAGCACAACGTCCAGATTTCTGGACGGCACCCAGGTGATGTTGCCTGGGTGCCGCACTGATTTCGGTATCCGGCGTGGGGCGTCGCGGGGGGTGGGTCATCAGTAGCGGTCTGTTGTGCGAATAGTTCCAAGGCAGCAGAACGATGGCACCAAGGTGATGTCCAGTAAGTTGCCGCCCTCCGAATAACGGCGTGGGGCGCCCCGGGGGGGGGGGGTGAGGTGGCGTGAACGGGCCTCCCCAGGTGGAGGCTCGTCTGCTGTAGTGGGGCGCCCCTTTACCGTTTCAGTTGCCATTCCGTCCGCTTTTGGTCCACTGTGTCAAAATCCGCCATTCAGCTGAGTTGCGCCCACTCTTGCGGTGCAGCGATAGGCGGCTGCCACAGGACTCTCAAAATGGCGGCCGGCTCTTCAGATTTGGGCGTGGTCCACTGAAATGGCCCTGGGACACCTTGGAAATTGGACGCTAGTCTGCTAGGTCTTGGACCCCATTCTCAAAAGCGTTCCCTCAGCCTTGAGGATTGTACAAAAGTCTTGGGGGCCCCCGACTCCTGCAGGCTTCCGGTGGGTAGCGGCTGCCATGATTGCTCGCGGAATGACCACGACGGAGCCACGAGATGGTGGTGCTTTCATGCTGACGCCAGCTTCAGTCTGAAACATCCAGAAACAAGGTGGGGCTTTCATCGTTTGGGAAAAAAAAAAGTTTTCATCCAATGAAAAGTGTTATTTTTAGGTCATATGATCAAGCCTTCCATCATTAGGAAACCAAAAGTAAAATGAACCAATGAAAAGTTTTATAAACAAGTCACATGACCTGTTATGCGGCATAGGGTATAAAAAGCGTAGAAAATCCGTTGGCACGTGAGGCAGCGTCAGTAGCGGACCGATGTGCGAATAGGCCGAAGGCAGCACAACGCGCCAAGATTCGGATGGCACCGAGGTGGTGTCTAGCAAGTTGCCGTACTGGTGTGGCCATCCTACAATGCTGAAAGTCGGCGTGGGGCGCCCCGTTGGCCTGTGAGGTGGCGTCAGTAGCGGACCGATGTGCGAATAGGCCGAAGGCAGCACAACGCGCCAAGATCCGGATGGCACCGAGGTGGTGTCTAGCAAGCTATGCAGCTGAGTTGCGTGCGCACTTGCGGCGAATAGGTCGAAGGCAGCACAACAATGTTTTCTGAATAGAAGACACCACAAGGCGCTGAGATTCGGTTGGCACCGAGGTGGTGTCTAGTAAGTTGCCGCATTGGTGTGGCCATCCTACAATCCTGCTCCGAATAACGGCGTGGGGTGCCCGAAGGGGGGGGGAGGCGGCGTGAACGGGCCTTGCCAGGTGGAGGTTCGTCTGCTGTAGTGGGGCGCCCCTTTACCGTTTCAGTTGCCATTCAGCTGAGTTTCGGCCGCTCTTGATGCTACAGCGACAGGCGGCTGCAACAGGACTCTCAAAATGGCGGCCTGTCCTTTGGATTTGGGCCTGGTCCACTAAAATGGCCCTGGGACACCTTAGAACTCGGACGCTCCTTTCCTCTACATGCAAAAAAGGTAAATTCCCGGTACGTTACACGCTTCATCTGCCACGATGTACTCTCCAGAGGAACCGAAAAAAAAATATAGTTATGGTAACTATACCATGCATCGTCATATGAAGAGGTGGCACCGATTAATTATAGTGCTGCATAAAAGAGAGATTTGGAGGAGAACCCCCGACCTGCCAGTACATTCATCAAAGAACTGGCACTGACAGCATCAGAGGCAAGGGAAACGGTCCCAAATATTTAGAAGAACTTTGGAAAGATTAAAATGACATGTTTAGATTGTGGCAAATTATTTTCATGTGGACAGATGAGTGTTACTCTAATAAATACAGCATTTGAACATCATCATAGTCGATGGTTGGTAGAGACATTTTGACTATATCCTGGACCTGCCCGTCCTCGCCCAAAATGGCACCGGAATAAATGGGACTCGTAACTCGTTGTTGTGTACTGGTTGCAGAACCTTGAAATCACGAGATACGTATGCAGTTTTAAAGCACATGGCGGGCGGGGACGAGAATTGATTGAATATTTCGACATCCCTATTGATATTAAGTTCTGATGTGTTATTGATTACTGTACTATTGAAAGTTCGAATTAACGTCACCCATGGTACTTGCCCGCAAATGTATATCTAGATAATTTTATTGTAACTGGCCCTGTCGTATTTTAATTATAAAATGTACGTCCACCGATTCCGCAACTGTTAGACACCTTAGTTCTTGCAACCTAATGGCCCGCCCGTTACGTTCCTCTACAGTGTAAATGTCTACTCATCATATACGATTACAGTTTGCTCCGTGGCCGGCCCACGTGGTTATAGGCCCGTATTTGTATACTGACATTTTCACAATAAAGGTTTTTAAAAGAAAACATGGTAGTAGTATTTACATTGGTAAAGTTTTTAATAATAGTCACTGTTTTAGAATCAGTAAAAGGCAAGTGAAATAAAGCATTCGAATTACATGAAGGGTAAAAGGTATAATACGCAGGAACGCAGTAAAGATAAATGGTCAAGGGTTGTTGTATTTTCTACTCCTGCAACATAAAGTGATCGATAAGAATCTGATATTCTGGCGTATCGGCGACTAAGACAGCAGGCCGACCCTCTTTTGCTCAACGGCTCCGTCATGGGACGAAGAAACGCCCTTTTTCTCGAAAAAGGAATATATTTTACTTGCAGGACAGTTGTAAATTTTCCGGGAAAGTACATTAGCCTGGAACATTATAACATATGTTTAAGAAAAAATAATGTTCGAAAGTAATAAAAAGCGTAATTTTTAGGTCATATGACCAAGCCTTTCATCATTAGAATAAGAAAAGTAAAATGAACCAATGAAAAGTTTTATTAACAAGTTACATGATCTGTTATGCTTACGTTACGCGCTGCGCGCCGGATCACTTCCGGATGCGCTAACGCGGCGCGTCATATGACGCATTACGCGACAACGCAGGTCCAGAATATAGTCAAAATGTCTCCACCAACCAGCGGTCGGAACACAACCCCTTTCAGCAGGCTAAATAGTTCTGTTAAATGACAACAGAAGGGACAGGCAACAAGAACCATCAGTCAAAGAGGGGAGGGCAAGTTCTTCTCTACCGGGTCACGTTGGGGCGCTACCGGAACTGATCGAATTGGTAGTCTACAGAGTTTCTGGATGTTTCAGACTGAAGCTGGCGTTAGCATGAGAGCACCACCATTTCGTAGCTCCGTCGTGGCCATTCCACGAGCAATCATGCTAGCCGCTCCCCACCAGAAGCCTGCGGGAGTCGGGGGCCCCCAAGACTTTTGTAGAATCTTCAAGGCTGAGGGGACGCTTTCGAGAATGGAGCCCAAGCTCTAGCAGACAAGCGTCCGAGTTCCAAGGTGTCGCAGGGCCATTTTAGTGGACCACGCCCAAATCTGAAGAGCCGGCCGCCATTTTGAGAGTCCTGTGGCAGCCGCCTATCGCTGCACCGCAAGAGCGGGAGCAACTCAACTACATGGTGAGCGAGACGTTGTAGTCGAAAGAGCGGGCGGTAAACAGCTGAATAGCGGAAGAGGCACAGTGTAGCAAAAGCGGGCGGAATGGCAACTGAAATGGTAAAGGGGCGCCCCACTACAGCGTGTCTTTAGGTGAAACGGATTGTGGGACAAGGTCAAGAATGCAAGAGTTACCAAAAGGCAAAAAGTTCCGCTTGATCCCGGGAGCCGGCCACCTATGTCGGGGGCGATCTCAGGCAACACCAGGAGAACACGACTTGGGGAGGGGGCCGGAGCCAAGCGCCCCCTCCGAGTCCGCGCCATCACACTGTCCCTCGGGGGCCTCCGTTAAGCGGTTCAGGGTGGCACCGCATCACATTGTTTACAAATGCAGTAACGTACTCAAACAGCCCCCACTTACTTTTAGAATAGTGAAGATGAAGCAAGTGCAAATAGGCTTCAGACAGTGTTACAAGCACTCTTCAAAACTTTGAATCATCAGAGTGTATGAGTTTCATGCTCGATCGATTGAGCTAGCCGGATCGGGCAACAAAAAGTTTAAAATAGTTATGTAAATAGTTGTTTAATAAAATGTTTTACCCTGTTACTTTGCTGGTGTGTTGTATATATTTGCATAGAGTTTATCGTTATTTTGGGCGGGGTGGGTGGCGGAGCCGAGCTGTCTTGCAGCCATCATGGTGTGGAGTTCAGTTCATCTCACTAGTTTCGTATTTGTCATGAGGGGTTGTTCCTAATGTTTCTATTTTAGCGAGGTCAAAAAGAGATCCCATTAGTGGCCTACTGATTTTGCTCAATTCCTTTTGTTTTTTTACACGATTTTTCGCTATCTGCAAAGACTAAACAGAGTATTGCGACTCTGTGCTTGTTTGTAAATAGAGAATGAACCAAAGAGAACCAATTCTAAAACAGTAAATGCTTGGATAACAATCAATCAAATGGAGAGAGAAGCAGGCACGACGGATTACAACGGGGGCAAAGGCCTGTGTTAACTACCCTTCACTATCTGCAAAGAGAGAGTACTCCTAATAGAAATGAGGGGGGGGGGGCATTCAAAGCAGATCAGTGTGCATAAACACGAAAATGTTTTTTCTTACCACGTACTTGACATTCGACAGCTTATGATATTTGCTATTAAAAAACCATTGAAATTCACTGAAAAAAAACATAGGTTAGAGACAATATATAGTTAGGAATTAGCATTTACAAAACCTTGAAAATTCACTCAAAAAACCATAGGTTATAGACCATATATAGTTAGGAATTAGCATTTACAAAACCTTGAAAATTCACTGAAAAAACCATAGGTTATAGACCATATATAGTTAGGAATTAGCATTTACAAAACCTTGAAAATTCACTGAAAAAACCATAGGTTATAGACCATATATAGTTAGGAATTAGCATTTAAAAAACCTTTTTTTACTCACACAAAACCATTGAAATTCCATATATAGTTAGTAGTACTAACTATATATCGCGCACCCGCAATCCACTGCTGATCATGTCACATATTACATCATTCATGACATGGTCAGTGACATCACTGATGACATCACTGATGACATCTCAAATGACATCACTGATGACATCTCAAATGACATCACTGATGACATCACTGATGACATCTCATTTGACATTACTGATCACATCACTGATGACATCATTCATGTGATAATACGATGAACCTCTTCAGACTCTAATATAACCTTAGATACACTCAGTGTAAACAGACACTCATAGACTGTCACTCATCCATGGAGTTACTTACACACCTAGTCAGTCATGCAAAGAATCAATCACACCTCCATTTCCTCAACTATACAGTTATACACACCTTACTTATTCAAACATATACTAACACATATTTACTCTCTTTTACAATCCCTGATACAAGTTCACAATCATCCATACAGCCACTCACACATTCACTGTCTCTTATGCACAGTTATTTATATATGCCAACTCTCACATGTACTGTGTTTTACATATGTACTTACTTTGACATGTAGCACTGAGATATCCATTCACTCACCAATGCACAGAGTCATACACCTCCCAGCCACCCACACACACACTCAGTCTCCCATACAAATACTTGAGCAACCAATCAATACCCATATACTTACTCATATAGCTACTGATGAACACATGCAGCAGTTTACAGAACAACAAACATAATGATGCACAAATTAAGACAGTTCAGTCACTAACCCATGCACTCAGTGAGACACATTTAACCACTCACTCATACAGTCAGTCATGCACCTACTAAATCCTTCATCCAGACACTTCTACATCCACTCATTCTTCAATATGTAAGACATATTTTAACTTTACAGAAATACACAGTCACTGGATGTTGTCATCAGTGATGTCATCAGTGATGTCATTTGAGATGTCATCAGTGATGTCATCAGTGATGTCATTTGAGATGTCATCAGTGATGTCATCAGTGATGTCACTGACCATGTCATGAATGATGTAATATGTGACATGATCAGCAGTGGATTGCGAGTGCGCGATATATAGTTAGTACTACTAACTATATATGGAATTTCAATGGTTTTGTGTGAGTAAAAAAAGGTTTTTTAAATGCTAATTCCTAACTATATATGGTCTATAACCTATGGTTTTTTCAGTGAATATATATATATATATATATTCACTGAAAAAACCATAGGTTTCACACCAGTTATAGTTAGCTGAACATTTTACTCATACAAAACCATTGAAATTCCCACGTTATAGTTAGTTGGACTCACTATAACTCGCATGCCCGCAATCCACTGCTGATGATGTCACATATTACATCATTCATGACATGGTCAGTGAAATCACTGATGACATCACTGATGACATCTCAAATGACATCACTGATGACATCACTGGTGACATCATCCAGTGAATGTGTGTTTCTGAAAAGTAAAAATATGTTTTATATATTGAAGAATGAGTGTATGTATGAGTGTCTGGATGAAGGATTTAGTAGGTGCGTGACTGACTGTATGAGTGAGTGATTAAATGTGTCTTACTGAATGCATTGGTTAGTAACTAAACTGTCTGAATGTGTGCATCAGTATGTCTGTTGTTGTGTAAGCTGCTGCATGTGTTGATCAGTAACTATATGAGTGGTTATATAGGTTATTGATTGGTTGCCCAAATATTTGTATGTGAGGGTGAGTGTGTGTGGGTGGCTGGGAGGTGTGTGACTCTGTGCATATATCTGTGAGCAGTTGATTCACTTGGTATATGGGTTAAAGAGTGCATGTGTAAAGAGCTGTATGGGTGGTTGACTGTGTGCATGGGTGTGTTGGTAAGTGAATGGCTATCTCAGTGCTCCATGTCCAAGTAAGTACATATGTAAAACACAGTGCATGTGAGAGTTGGCATATATAAATGACTATACATGAGAGCCTGTGATTGCGTAAGTGACTGTATGGATCAATGTGTACTTGTATCAGTGATTGTAAAAGAGAGTAAGTATGTGTTAGTATATGTTTGAATAAGTAAGGTTTAGTGTGTAAAACTGTGTAGTTGAGGAAATGGGAGTGTGATTGATTCTTTGCATAACTGACTAGGTGTGTGAGTAACTCTGTGGATGAGTGTCAGCGTGTGAGTGTTTGTATAGGTGTATGAGTGGATATAAAAGTGTTCTATTGATGAGTGACTGTATGTATGAGTGATTGTATGGGTGAATGAGTGGATGTGTGTGTAGACCTAGTAATCAGTGAGTGCGTATGTAGTTACGGGTATTGGTGTGTCAATAATTTCAGGAATGGTAGTTCGTATTTTACGCTGGGTGTAGCAAAGGTTAGATTAGAGTGTGAGGAGGTGCATCGTATTATCACATGGATGATGTTACCAGTGATGTCATCAGTGATGTAATTTGAGATGTCATCAGTGATGTCATCAGTGATGTCATTTGAGATGTCATCAGTGATATCATCAGTGATGTCACTGACCATGTCATGAATGATGTAATATGTGACATCATCAGCAGTGGATTGCGGGCGCGCGAGTTATAGTGAGTCCAACTAACTATAACGTGGGAATTTCAATGGTTTTGTATGAGTAAAATGTTCAGCTAACTATAACTGGTGTGAAACCTATGGTTTTTTCAGTGAATTTGAAAGGTTTTTTAAATGCTAATTCCTAACTATAACGAGTGTGAAACCTATGGTGTTTTCAGTGAATTTCAAAGGTTTTTTAAATGCTAATTCCTAACTATAACGATTGTGAAACCTATGTTTTTTTTTGTGAATTTCAAAGGTTTTTTAAAAGCTAATTCCTAACTAAAAAGATTGTGTAACCTATGTTTTTTGCAGTGAATTTCATTGTTTTTTAAAAAAAAAAATCCTTTGTATATCGACTTTGTAACCTACGATTTTTTTTTATTAGCTGTTTTTTATAAGTATTAATTATATATTTTTTTAATAAAAAATTATTTGTTCAATGTATATATTTTTTTTAACATTTTTTCCTGGTGCGCTCAGGGTGCGCGCACCAGTAAGCTTACCAGTACCATTTTGTTTTGGAGCGCTCAGGGTGCGCGCACCGGTAAGCTCTCCTGAGAGCGCACCGAGAGCACTATGTCTACGTTCGTAAAAAAAAAAGTATGAAAAATAAATAATAATGCAAGACATTTAGTCCCATACTTATAAAAGCAGTCTTTTTTATTTACGAAATGAAAATGATTTTGCATTTCCGTAAAGCTATCAAAACGTCACTCAGGCACGCCACGTAAGCGCCCCCGGAAGCGCCTACGTTCGCGCCGCGTAAGCGCCCCCGTAAGCGCTCCAATGCGCGCAGCGTAAGCGCATCAAGTCATGTGACCTTAAAATAACTCTTTTCATTGGTTGCTAAAGTTTTTTTTACAAAGAATGAAATCCCCACCCATTTCCTTCACTTCTTCTTTCACTTTTGTGACTGCAAGACCTGTCTTTTTGCTGCTTAATCTTTGTTGGAATATCATGGCTGCCAGAGCATCCAGCAGCAGTGATGACACTGAAGGATTTAAAGATGAAGAGGTTCCTCAGCCTAGAGTTAAGGAGCATTTTATCTGGAAATTTTTTGATATACCTGAGGGACGTAAGAAAGTAAATGCTCCAAAGGTGGAATGTAAGATCTGCCACGCTGTACTTTCCAGAGGAGACCCCACAAGGAAATACAGTTTCGGTAATTCTGCCATGATTCGCCACATGCAGAGAAGGCATCCCCAGAACTATGCCCGGGAGAGTGTCAGGGCTCTGGCACAATAGGCTCCCAGGGATGGTGCCTCTACTTCAACCGGAGGACCAACTACATCGGTGAGGGGAAGACCAGAAGGCTGATCCCTAATATTCAGCCTGCTTTTAATGAAGCCGTAATTAAATGCAGAAAATGTGATCAGCTACTTTGTTATGGGGAACAAAGTGTTATGCTCATGGTTCGAGCATTAGAGAACCACCGCTGCCGTCCCCAGCCCAAATTTTGATAATTTTTTTTTTGCTCCTGTTGAGCAGTTTCCCATTCCCTCTTTTTGTTCAAAAAAATAGGAAAAAAGAAGAAAAAAAAAGTTCTTTTCAGAACTACCTCCAATTCTCATCAAACAGCTGTATTCTTAAAAAAATTAAAAAGAGTAACTGAAGTGGAGTGCAGTGAGAGAGGAGAGGAAAATGAGTGAGAAAGCAAAGAAAGGGACGAGAGGGGAAGGGAAGGGAAGTAGGTGGACTGAAAGAAGGTGAGTGTGGGGAAGGAGAGTGAGGAGAAGGAGAGTGAACATGGGGAATGTGGATAAGTGAAGAAAATGTAGTAAAAGAACGGTGGTGTGGAAGGGTAAGAAAAGAGCAGTGATGTTTAGGAAAGAGTGGAGATACAGACTGGATAAAGACAAATGAGTGTGAGACAAGGTGAGTAAGGCAGTGAAGAAACAGAGAAAGTGAAAGAAAAAGTAAGAGTAGAAGACTTAAGGCCTCATTTATGAGGCCATGCGTCACTGTTACGCCACTGGTGCGTCACTTTTTGTGACGCACCAGTGCTGTAAAAAATGCACCTTGTTGAGTCATATTTACTAGGTAGATGCGTCACTTTGTAAACCCCTGCGCCACATTATACCTGCGTCAGGTGTAATGTATGCAAAGGGGGCGTATTGACGCAAGAAAGGGTCATAGAAGTGATGCCGTGAAATCTATGAGATTTCACTGCGTCACTTTTAGGACACCGTTGCGTCAAAATCTTGCGCCTGCCTCACAGCAAGCGTAAGAGTGACACAGGCCCTTTCACATGGGGCTGGCCCCATGTGAAAGGATGCATTGCTGGAGTTGCGTCACTTTTGTGACACACTCCAGCAATGCATCACTTTTGCGCTTACAGATACGTCAGAAATACTAACGTATCTGTAACTCCTTGCAACATTATGCGTCATACATTAAATATGACACATGAGTAGAAGACTGAAGGCCTCATTTATGAGGCCATGCGTCACTTTTACGCCGCCGGTGCGTCACTTTTTGTGACGCGACTCAAAAAAGAGAGAGTTTTCCCAAATAAACGCAGAAAGGATCGGGAAATATCAAGATCAAATAAAAAAATTCCTTTCTGTGTGTTACAAATCATAAACCAACACTTTCTTTTCAAAACACCATTTGTTTAGACCAGTTTTTAGCACCAATTAAAGCCCTATGCATAACATTGTAATCAAAACATAAAAGTGTATATATCTTAGTACTATTTATTAAAAAGGTTTCAAATTAGATACAGGTTCGTTTAACAATTCATAAAAAACAAACATCCATATATCTCAATATTTGGTTCAATTTATATAAATTTCAAAATAAATCAACACATAAAACACAATACATCATTACAATAAAAATATAAAAATCCGTATGTCGACGCGTTTCGGTGCTTCGTTTTTTTAGAACACCTTCCTCAGGACGGTATGGGTTAAAAACATCAATTCTTCTTTCTAAAATTAAATACATACAAATAATACATTTCTACTTGTGTATGAAAACGACTACTTATTACTAACGGGCTGGTCAAATAAATGGTCATAAACAGGTCTTACATTATTTTCAAAATATTTGGGTACCAAATATATCCCTGGGGTCACAGTAAATAATGGACCTCGTCTTCACCTCTGTATTTCATCAGAAAATCTGTGTGCAGAACAATATATATTTTTAATTTTTAGGTGGGGTCTTAATTATCCTCTTATTTTAGACATCCCACCCAATGTGCACTTACTTATTGCCTGTCAGCGACACGATTCGTTTGAAACGTGGTGTGTCTTTTAAAATCAAGTTTATTCCTTCTTGACCTTGTTTGAATGAGGATATTCCTTCCTTTTATCTCCTCTTTACGTGTCTCAGGATTCCTTCCTCTTTATAATTTGAGGAGATTTTCAGCATCTAGGTATATAATATACATTGTGAGGGACACCTTCCCCTTTGGTGATATCCACAGTTCCTAGACATTCTGCCTAATCTTCATTATTTACAAAGTATCCTCTTCCCTCCTCGATTTTAGTTCTGGGTTTGAGGCCAACACACAGTATTACGGTATTACAAGTGTGTTTACAAATACGGGTACAGCTATTCCCATATTCCTTCTCATATACATTTTATTAGTCAGAGCCATTGTTTACAATAAAGGCAGTCCGACAACTGACACACTTTAAAGTGTAGTCGTTATATCCAGGGCTGTTTAAATCACTCCTTTTGCTAATTCCCTTAGAGAAGAACCTGTTTATTCGATCTGTAAACATGTCTGAGTCAATGTTATTTATTCTAGTAAAAGCGATCCCACCGCCAGTTAGCATTCGGCATAGATTTTATTTGATCAAATCCAGTGTCAGTTTTATCACTATTAGGACAAAGCTCCCATAAAGAATCGCCGCTTTTTTAGGAGATTTCAATTTCTCAACTAACTAAGACTCAGGGCGCATACATGTCAAGCGACAATGTACGTTTGCCTTACCTCTCGTGAAAATCGTAGCGGTCCGCCTACCCGGTCTCCCTGGTCTCCCGAGTCCGATATCACGCTGATCTCGCGAGCTCTACTCATATCGCTCAGCCCTCCACAGGGCTTGGTCGCCCCACTCACTGCTGCCGCTCCTGCCTGCCTTTGCCGCCTCCTGCCTGCAGATTCCTTCGCTCGCTGCCCGCTGCTCCTGGGAATTTCCCGCTGCTCCTGGGAATTTCCCGCTGCTCCTGGGAATTTCCCGCTGCCCGCTGCTTCTTGGAATTTCCAGCCGCTGCCTCCCTGCGGCCCCGCCCCCCTGTGATTCCATTCGCCGCCCCGCTTCCGCCACCTAGCTGCTCCTCCCTCCCGGCTCCTTACTTAAGGGGACCGTAGGGGACCACAGAGTGTGACCGCTCAGCCCTCCACAGGGCTTGGTCACCCCACTCACTGCTGCCGCTCCTGCCTGCCTTTGCCGCCTCCTGCCTGCAGATTCCTTCGCTCGCTGCCCGCTGCTCCTGGGAATTTCCCGCTGCTCCTGGGAATTTCCTGCTGCTCCTGGGAATTTCCCGCTGCCCGCTGCTTCTTGGAATTTCCCGCCGCTGCCTCCCTGCGGCCCGCCCCCCTGTGATTCCATTCGCCGCCCCGCTCCCGCCACCCAGCTGCTCCTCCCTCCCAGCTCCTTACTTATGACGCTCCCAGAGCGACCGCGCAGCGGACGCGCGCAGCGGGAGCGCCGATTGAGCACTGAAGGTGTGCCAAAGGTAAGCCCGTCTGCGCCCGTCCGCGCCTGGCCCGCGCCCAGCGCCAGGACCCCTGGCCCTCCCCGCCGAGGCAAGACGACCTGACTGACCTACGACGCCACCACTCTCAACGCACTCAATGCCGGCCGGACCCACGCCTGCTGCCGAGCCACCCCGAGACGCACCCACGGACCCTTCACCTGCTGCACCTGCAAGTTCACCTGCCTCCGAACCTGCCCCGCACCCGCCAAGACAAACACCAGTAGCAACCACCTCAAGTGCATCCTGATCAACACCCGCTCCGTCCACAGACACGCCGTGGAACTCTGGAACCTCCTCGACGCTACATCACCGGACGTCGCCTTCCTCACGGAAACCTGGATGAACGCCTCTTCTGCACCCGACATCGTCATCGCCATCCCGGACGGGTACAAGATCATCAGGAGGGACCGCATCAACCAGACCGGAGGTGGCATCGCCATCGTCCACAGGAACACCATCCGCATCACGACCGACGCCAACGACTCCTTCGCCGCAGCCGAACATCTCCACTTCCAGATTCACACCAACCCTAAGACGACCCTCAGAGGCACCCTCGCCTACAGACCCCCGGGACCACGCACACAATTCAGCGAAGACATCACAGACTTCATCAGCCCGCACGCCCTCCCCTCCACCGACTACATCCTCCTCGGGGACCTCAACTTCCACCTGGAGAACAACAAGGACCGCAACACCACTGCCCTGCTGGAAAACCTCGCCAACCTTGGACTCAAGCAACTGGTCAACACCCCCACCCACTACGCCGGCCACACGCTTGATCCCGTCTTCTCTTCCAGCAAGTACATCACCTTCAGCCACGCCACCGGACTCCACTGGACCGACCACAGCTGCGTCCACTTCAGCTTCAAAAGATCCACGACCCACCACCACCCACAACAGGTACCTCACAGGAATTGGAGCAAGATCACCGCAGACCAGCTCACCACCTCCCTCAGCCAGAGCCCACCTGCCAACACAACGGACCCCAACGAAGCAGCCCGCAACTTCACACAGTGGCTGACCGCCTGCGCCGACGACCTCGCGCCACTAAAGAACCCTCCCAGCAGACCCAGAAGCAAGAAGGCATCCTGGTTCACCGACGACCTCAAGGACTTCAAGAAGACCTGCCGCACCCTCGAGAAAGCCTGGCTCCTCGACCAGACCACCGACAACATGACCGCCCTCAAACACGCTACCCGCAAGCACCACCAGCTCATCCGCACCACCAAGAAGAAATCCCTGAAGGAACGACTGGACAACAACGCCCACGACAGCAAAGAGCTCTTCACTATCGTCAAGGAGTTCTCCAACCCCAGCACCGGCACCAACGACATCACTCCGTCACAAGACCTCTGCGACTCCCTCGCCTCGTTCTTCCACCGCAAGATCGCCGACATCCACAACAGCTTCGGCGTCCCACCCACGCACCCAACCGTCGAACCAACGCCCCCCACCGCCACCCTTCGCACCTGGACCACGGTGACCACCGAAGACACAGCCCGCACGATGAACACCATCCACTCCGGATCACCGACCGACCCCTGCCCACACCACGTCTTCAACAAGGCCGACTCCACCATCGCACCCCAACTCCGGAACATCATCAACGCCTCCTTCAACACCGCCACCTTCCCGGAGAGCTGGAAGCACGCCGAGATCAGCGCCCTCCTGAAGAAACCTACAGCGGACCCCACCGATCTCAAAAACTTCCGCCCCATCTCGCTCCTCCCTTTTCCTGCTAAAGTCATCGAGAAGATCGTCAACAGACAGCTGACCGCCTTCCTCGAGATGAACGGATCCCTCGACCCCTCGCAGTCCGGCTTCAGAGCCAACCACAGCACCGAGACCGCGACATCCGGACTCTGCTCGACAAGGGGGAAACAGTGGCCCTCATCCTCCTGGACCTCTCCGCTGCGTTCGACAGGGTCTGCCACCGCACCCTAGTCCAGCGCCTCAGCAACATCGGTATCCAAGAGAAGGCACTGGAGTGGATCATCTCGTTCCTCGCCGGAAGAACACAAAGAGTCCGCCTCCCCCCGTTTCGCTCCGAGGCCACCGAAGTCATCTGCGGCGTCCCGCAAGGATCTTCACTCAGCCCCACCCTCTTCAACATCTACATGAAACCTCTCGCAGCCATCGCACGCCAGCACAACCTCAACATCATCTCTTGCGCCGACGACACCCAGCTGATCCTCTCCCTCACCAGAGACCCCGACACCGCCGGAACCTGCCTACACGAAGGGATGAAAGACGTCGCCGAGTGGATGAAGGACAGCCGCCTGAAACTGAACTCGGACAAGACGGAAGTCATTATCCTGGGATCTTCGCCCTCCGCCTGGGACGAATCCTGGTGGCCCCCAGCCCTGGGCACCGCACCCAAGCCAACCGACCACGCACGCAACCTGGGCTTCATCCTGGACCCCTCCCTCTCGATGACCAGACAAGTCAATGCCGTCTCCTCATCGTGCTTCAACACCCTGCGTATGCTTCGCAAGATCTTCCGCTGGATCCCGACCGAGACCAGGAAGACTGTCACCCAGGCACTCGTCACCAGCCGACTGGACTACGGAAACGCCCTCTACACCAGAACCACAGCCAAGCTACAGAAAAGACTCCAGCGCATCCAGAACGCCTCCGCCCAACTCATCCTGGATGTCCCCCGACGCAGCCACATCTCCAGCCACCTGAGGAACCTGCACTGGCTCCCCGTCGACAAGAGGATCACGTTCTGGCTCCTCACCCACGCACACAAGTCTCTCCACGACCTGGGCCCCAAGTACCTCAACGACCGCCTGACCTTCTACACGCCCACCCGCCAGCTACGGTCCACCAGCCTCGCCCTCGCAGCCGTACTACGCATCCGAAGAGCCACCGCCGGAGGAAGATCCTTCTCTTACCTGGCTGCCAAGACTTGGAACTCCCTCCCCATCCACCTTCGGCTGACCCAGGACCATCTCGCCTTCAGGAAACAACTCAAAACCTGGCTGTTCGAGCAGTAGCATACCCCTCCCCCCAAGCGCCTTGAGACCCTCCAGGGTGAGTAGTGCGCTATACAAATGGCATGATTGATTGATTGATTGATATCTCTTGTCCCTTTAATCACACTAATAGATCGGTTGCAGCTGGCACTGATCGGACGTTAATTACCCCACAGCCACGCCATGTTGGTAGTTTTTGACAGTAGTTTTTACCCTCATAGTTAAAAATGGAATAGAGAGCGGACTTCATCATACACAAGACCGGGGCCTGGATGTGAATATATATTTTTTCAATTAATCGCCAGTTGCGTCCTCTAAGCGTTGTATAATCATATCTATGTGCCTCGCACTTGTTTTTAAATAAGTTCAAATATTTGTATCTACACACTTATTAAGTTTATTTTCGGGCCGATCACATCATGTGTAAGCATCCGCCATGTTTGTAGTTTCTAACACAGCATGGATCAGATCTGTCCACAACGGATAGACAACTAACTCGAATTTCTATTATAGGAGGCCCACACGTCTAATGTTACATATACGTGGCACTCTTGTATTAATATCTAGAGTACAATATGTTGTCCCGGAGCCCATAGTTGGAATAACATATACTGTTTATCAATACCTGCTAGGCAATATAACAGTCACAAGGATGACTGACAGTTTAATTAATACAGAAAACAGTCAGTTTTTTTGATATTAAGAATTTTTTCAAGAATTTTTAAAGAATTTTCTTACAACACTCCAATAATATCATATTAAATTCCCATTTGAGCTGGTTACATCACATATTGTTGCAACTTGCAGTATTCACAGTAATTAACATTGAATTAATATCACAAATTATAGTTCAATCAGTTGAGTCCCACTATCACCAACGGCATGATTATATACCTGGGCTCGTGTGTTGATTACAACTATTTATATTTACAACCCATTTTATCATTCCAATTATTGCAACAAGCATCATACTAAGAATTTTGATTAGTGCTTATAAGCAAATGGATCACAGATGTCTATATTTTACTGATTTTTCACAGCCCAGTGTTGGTTAATACCCGTTTTAATATTAGGACCAAACTTATGCATTTATATAATGACCATTGTGGATATTTATTAATACAAACGTAATTATATACACATAGATATATATACATTTTTTATGTAGTCCTTATCTTTCAGGTTTTTTATCAATGTCAATTTCGTTCTTTTATTGCTGGTATTATGACTATTGATCTACTCTATCTGGTTAGATGTGCAGCTATTGTTACCTAACTATCCTTTCCCATTCCTCCCTGCTGTTTAGTCCATGGGTATATGTTTGAAATTTGGACATAAAGAATTGTTCCCTTTGTTTTCGTCTCGACTCTGTGTTCCCTCCTCTCATAGATGTCTTGATTTTTTCTACAATAAACCATCTCAGATCGTCTTCTTTGTGGTTCTCTGCCATCCAATGTTCTGCCAATGGGGCATTCTTCCTGTGGTTTTTTAGGGCTGATCTATGTTCTGTTAGGCGTAACCTCAACTCTCGACCTGTTTCACCAATGTAGCCTTTCTGACAAGGGCATATTAACAGATATACAACATTGGATGTTCTACAGTTCACGTGCTCATTCATCCAATGTGTAGTACCGTTTAGTTCAATTTTATCTGATTTCACAATTGATTTACAATGAGAGCATGTTCCACATGGCAGATTCCCACGAATAGGCATGCCCTGATCAATACTAAGCTGAGACCCTCTTTTTGGCTCTCTGTATGATTGAACCAAGCAGTTGCAAATTGTTTTGTTTCTTCTATACGCAAAAGTTGGTTTTGGTAGGGTTTTTTGGCCTACTGTGTTTAAGATCGTCTTCTTTGTGGTTCTCTGCCATCCAATGTTCTGCCAATGGGGCATTCTTCCTGTGGTTTTTTAGGGCTGATCTATGTTCTGTTAGGCGTAACCTCAACTCTCGACCTGTTTCACCAATGTAGCCTTTCTGACAAGGGCATATTAACAGATATACAACATTGGATGTTCTACAGTTCACGTGCTCATTCATCCAATGTGTAGTACCGTTTAGTTCAATTTTATCTGATTTCACAATTGATTTACAATGAGAGCATGTTCCACATGGCAGATTCCCACGAATAGGCATGCCCTGATCAATACTAAGCTGAGACCCTCTTTTTGGCTCTCTGTATGATTGAACCAAGCAGTTGCAAATTGTTTTGTTTCTTCTATACGCAAAAGTTGGTTTTGGTAGAGTTTTTTGGCCTACTGTGTTTAAGATTGACCAGTTCTTGTTCATAAGGTTTTTGAGTTTGTAGCTCATGCCGTTATAGTCCGATACCATTACAATGTCAGATTCTTTTTGTTGAGCCTTAATTTTAGGTTCAAAGAGAGTTTCCCTATTCTGATATTTAGCTCTCTTATAGCTCTCTCTTATTAGTCTTTTTGGGTAACCCCTTTGGAGCAATTTCTCTTTAAGATTTTCTGCATGTTTTTCAAACGTTATTCTGTCAGTGCAATTACGTCGGATCCTTATAAATTGACTATAAGGAATCCCATCCTTTTGGCTTTTGGGGTGATAGCTGGTGTGGTGAAATAGCGTGTTTCTATCCGATGGTTTCACGAATAGTTCCACGCATAATTTCGATTCCAGTGCCTTAATCTTAATATCCAAGAAGTCAACTGCCACTTGACTCTTGTTGGCTGTAAACTTAAGATTTAGGTCACCACAATTAAGCCACATCAGGAAAGCATTAAGGTCATTCTCACTTCCCTCCCAGATAAAAAACACATTGTCTATAAATCTAGACCAGTGTTTAATATTTTCGTTGAAGGGGCTAATCTCATTGTGGATGTGTAGCTCCTCAAATTTTCCTACATAAAGGCATGCTAAGCTGGGAGCACATGTGGCTCCCATGCTCGTGCCTTTGATTTGACAAAAGAAGTCTTGATCAAAAAGGAAGATATTATTCATCAAGACAATCTCAATACACTCCACAATAAAAGTGTTCTGCGCTGTAAGGTCCCCCTCTTCATTGCATAAAATATTCCGCATCATATTTATTGTGTCCTGCTGGGGTATGTTAGTATACAAGGACTCGATGTCCAAGCACACTAACCACTGAGTTTCCTTATTAAATGCAAGACCTTCTACTTTTGAAATCATGTCCGTAGTGTCTTTAATGTAAGACAGTAACTTTTCAACTAGCGGAAGAATTAAATGGTCTGCATATTTACTTAACGGCTCAGTGATTGAATCAAGTCCAGACACAATAGGCCTCATCGGTGGGTCCCTCATGTCCTTGTGGACTTTCGGTAGCCCAAAAGGACAGGTATTTTAGGATGGTCGTTGACAAGGAACCTAAATTCTTCTTCACATATGACAGAATCTTCTTTTGCTAAAGTTACTATCTCTCTTACTTTCTTTTTGAGTCTGTTCCATTCTCCTAAATTGGACCTTCTATAGTGTAATTTATTATCCAAGAGGGAGTGAATCTTAGAATTATAATCTTTAGTGTTAAGAATCACCACACTCCCCCCCTTGTCCCCAGGTTTTATTGTTATATCTTCACTTTTTGTGACGCACCAGTGGTGTAAAAAATGCACCTTGTTGAGTCATATTTACAAAGTGACGCATCTAGGTAGATGCGTCACTTTGTAAACCCCTGCACCACATTATACCCGCGCCAGGTGTAATGTATGCAAAGGGAGCGTATTGACGCAAGAAAGGGTCGTAGAAGTGACGCAGTGAAATCTATGAGATTTCACTGTGTCACTTTTAGGACACCATTGCGTCAAAATCTTGCGCCTGCCTCACAGCAAGCGTAAGAGTGACGCAGGCCCTTTCACATGGGGCTGGCCCCGTGTGAAAGGATGCATTGCTGGAGTTGCGTCACTTTTGTGACACACTCCAGCAATGCATCACTTTTGTGCTTACAGATACGTCAGAAATACTAACGTATCTGTAACTCCTTGCGACATAATGCGTCATACATTAAATATGATGCATGAGTAGAAGACTGAAGGCCTCATTTATGAGGCCATGCGTCACTTTTACGCCGCCGGTGCGTCACTTTTTGGGATGCACCAGTGCTGTAAAAAATGCACCTTGTTGAGTCATATTTACAAAGTGCCGCATCTCGGTAGATGCGTCACTTTGTAAACCTCTGCGCCACATTATACCTGCGCCAGGTGTAATGTATGCAAAGGGTGCGTATTGACGCAAGAAAGGGTCACAGAAGTGACGCAGTGAAATCTATGAGATTTCACTAAGTCACTTTTAGGACACCGTTGCGTCAAAATCTTGCGCCTGCCTCAGAGCAGGCGTAAGACTGACGCAGGCCCTTTTACATGGGGCTGGCCCCATGTGAAAGGATGCATTGCTGGAGTAGCGTCATTTTTGTGACACACTCCAGCAATGCATCACTTTTGCGCTTACAGATACGTCAGAAATACTGACATATCTGTAACTCCTTGCGACATAATGCGTCATACATTAAATATGACGCATGAGTAGAAGACTGAAGGCCTCATTTATGAGGCCATGCGTCACTTTTACGCCGCCGGTGCGTCACTTTTTGTGACGCACCAGTGGTGTAAAAAATGCACCTTGTTGAGTCATATTTACAAAGTGACGCATCTAGGTAGATGCGTCACTTTGTAAACCCCTGCGCCACATTATACCTGCGCCAGGTGTAATGTATGTAAAGGGGGCGTATTGAGGCAAGAAAGGGTCGTAGAAGTGACGCAGTGAAGAGATTTCACTGCGTCACTTTTAGGACACCGTTGCGTCAAAATCTTGCGCCTGCCTCACAGCAGGCGTAAGACTGACGCAGGCCCTTTCACATGGGGCTGGCCCCATGTGAAAGGATGCATTGCTGGAGTTGCGTCACTTTTGTGACACACTCCAGCAATGCATCACTTTTGCGCTTACAGATACGTCAGAAATACTGACGTATCTGTAACTCTTGCGACGTAATGCGTCATACATTAAATATGACGCATGAGTAGAAGACTGAAGGCCTCATTTATGAGGCCATGCGTCACTTTTACGCCACCGGTGAGTCACTTTTTGTGATGCACCAGTGCTGTAAAAAATACACCTTGTTGAGTCATATTTACAAAGTGACGCATCTAGGTAGATGCGTCTCTTTGTAAACCCCTGTGCCACATTATACCTGCGTCAGGTGTAATGTATGCAAAGAAACGTAAGTAAGGGAGTGTGGGAGAGTTAAAGGGAGTGAGCATGAGGAAAGGGGACTAAAAGAGTGAGGGGACAAGAGGGAGTGAGGCTAAGACAGAGGGAGTGACAGAAGGAGTGAGTGAAACAGAGTAAGGTGAGTAAGGGAAGGGCAATGAGTGAGGGAGTGAAGGAAGGGAACAGAGGGGAAAAGGACTGAAGCAGAGGTACTAAGAGAAGGTGACTGGGGGATGAAAATAAAAGGAAGGGGAATGAAGGATAGGGAATGAAGGGTAGTGAGGGAACCGGAGTAAGGGAACAGCACTCTAAGCACTTTAAATTATTTTTTTCACTCTAATTTTTTACACTGTTTTTCCCCGTGGTTTATGCATCTCCCACACCATTTCATATGGTTTTCTATCTGCTATTCCTATCCCTCTCCATACATTCACTGCTTCCACCCATGCGAAAGGTTGCAGAAGGCGCTTCAAAAAAAGAGCATATTTACAAGTCCAATGAAACCATAACACAATTTCTAAACCAGCATTGAATCCAAGCATAAAAAACAATTTATAAAGAAGTCTACCTTATAAACACACAGCTAACATTATGGAAAAAGGTAAAAATATAATTCCTTAATTCACACAGACACTCACTATGATACTTGTCAAAAATCTTTAAGCTCTCTTTTTTAAAACAATCATTACTCACCTTTAAAAATGCTTTGGAAGATGTAAAACAGTGTCAGTCACAGTCAACAGATATTCTTAAGCAGAATCTCTGAATATTGCTACCTTCAATGGAGCCTTTCAATAATGGCACAGATTCTTTCTCATTTCAGACCCATATTCTTGTACATAGCCAATAAAAATTGTTCACACACAAATTCAAAACCAAACTGCACATTTTAATTGGTTGTATATTTGAAGCCTTTGAAACTCACATAACATTCACCCATCCCCCCAGTGCTCATTTACCCTGTAACCATGGTAACTCCCTCGTAACCAGCACACCGTTCACAAGTTCATCATACTATGTTGCAAAACAATCCTTCACGGTTGTTTGACCTCTCAATCTACTAGCTAATGAAATGCAATGTTTCTTTAAATGACTTTTTCTCAACCATTGAAATGACTTCTTACAAAAAAAAGCATGCACCCTAATTTTCAGTGGAGATTTTTAACAAAGCTCCAATCATTTATGGTTATTCAACTGCACCGATTCACAACCACTTTTTTTCATAATCAAACTGCCATTTCATTTCCACAACTCATCTGACTTGAAGCACATCTACCTTCACAATGACAAAAGTCTGGTTTGTGGGTCATAGCTATGTCCACTGGAGTCAAAAATACGCAGCTAACAGAGGTATTTACAATCTTGATTTACCAAATGTGGACATTGTATGGATTGGACAGAGAGGATTGAGGAATCACCAAATGATACCATTGGTAAAATCCTTTATGCATTTACCACACCCTGACCTTTTAATAGTGCACTGTGGTGGAAATGACTTAGGCACTTTGACTGGTGTAGGTCTGGAAATGCTTTTAAAGGACATCTTTGGGCAATTGATGTCACTTTTTCCAAAAACTGCCTTGGTATTTTCTAACATATGCCAAAGGCAAAAATGGAACTGGTGCAACCAATTTTGTCCACAGATTGAGAAAGCAAGGAGACATGTGAATAAATCTGTTTCTGCTTACCTCAGAGACTATGTATGGGTTCCATTTACCACAACAACTTGCGTTACAACATGCAAGACATCTATAGGAGAGATGGTGTGCATTTTACAGATGAGGGGAATAGAGTTTTCCTCTTGAATATAAGACTCTGCATTGGTACCTACTTGTAGGTACAAAAACCACCCACTTAACACAACAGCTCTTTTCAGAGCTAACTTACCTCTAAACACTCTACATTATTTTTTTACTCTATTTTTTTCCACTATTTTTCCCCGTGGTGCGCTCAGGGTACGCGTACCGGAGAGCGCACCTGGGAGCGCACCCAGCGCTTACCCCGCGAAAAAAAAAAAAAAAAAAAAAAGTTTTTTTGCCCTTCAGGGTCCTTCTAGGCCCCCCTCAGAAAACCTAGGGGGTCAGAGGATGTCTACCCTGCCCCCTTTTAATTATTTCCCCCTTTCTTTGTTACCTCTTGTGTCTCGATTCTACCGAAACACAAGATGGCGGACTCTCCGGACTGTTTAGAATGTTGACAGACACCCGACAGCCAACCAGCTTTCCGCTCACGCACTCCCGTAGCACGCCGGGTGCGCTCCCCGGTACGCGCACCTGTGAGCGCTCGGAGAGCGCTTATAGAAATATATGTGTTTTTGAAGTTAATTAAAAAAAAAACACTGGAGCAATTTTCAGCAAACAAAGCAAAGGCACATCTGCGTACCAGTCCCTACAATTTTGCCAAGTTTGGCGTAATTCCGTACAGCGGTTCGGGCTGTAGACTCGTCAGACCGTCCTATGGAAATGAACATGGGGAAAACACGTTTTGGGACCCCCCTTTTTTCTCAGCCCCCACTCCACGAATCCCCTCAAAACTTCCAGGGAAGGAGCGGAGCGGAGCTGGCCAAAATATTGGAAAATTACACGCAAATTCCTCAAGCGGCGCCAGAGTTATTCCCAATAGAATGTTGCGGATTTCCTATGGTAGCCAATCCTAACTATAACTACCTACTGGCGACCGCCAGTAGGTAATATATTATATATATATATATATATATATATATATATATATATATATATAGATATATATAGATATATATCTATATATTCACTGAAAAAACCATAGGTTTCAGGAGTTATATAGTTAGGAATTAGCTTTTACAAAACCTTTGAAATTGACTCTAAAAACTATAAGTTTTAGTGGTGTTATAGTTAGCTGGACATTTTACTCATACAAAACCATTGAAATTGCTCCTATATAGTTAGTTGTACTAAGTATATATCGCGCACCCGCAATCCACTGCTGATGATGTCACATATTACATCATTCATGACATGTTAGTGACATCACTGATGACATCTCAAATGACATCACTGATGACATCACTGATGACATCATCCAGTGAATGTGGTTTGCTTCGTTATTTAAATATGTATTATATATATAGCAATTTGCATTGAAGAATGAGTGGTTATATAAATAAATATTTGGATGGAGGATTTAGTAGCAGTGTAATTGACTGTTTACTTGACCAATTTATAATGTCTCACTAAATATAGTGGATAGTGACTAAACTGTGTGAATATCTGTATCACTTTGTCAGTTGTTGTGTAAACTGATTCTACAGTTGGTTACTAGCTATATGAAAGTCTATATTAGTTATTGATTAGTTAACTGAGTATTGTATGGGAGTGTGAAAGTGTGTGTGGTTCGGTGGAGGGTGTGTGACTGTCCAAAGATGTGTGAATAGTTTATTCAGTAGATATATGAAGTTAAAACTACATGTTCTAACAGTTTGGGTGAGGGAATCTCTTTATGGGTGTGGTGATGAGCAAATATATTTCTCAAAGGTACAGGTCCAACAAACTAGAAAAATAAAAGGCAGTGTATGTGTCAGTTGTTGTATATAAATAAGTATACATAAGACACAATGATTGTGTGAGTGACTGTATGGATAACTGTATACTTGTAATAATGATTTTATAATTCACTAAGTAAGACTTACTATCTAAATGAATAGAAGAAGTGGTGTTTGTATAAGTGTTTTGCTAAGTAAATATGTAAGTATGATCCATTGTTTGCATAAGTGAGTAGGATGACTTCATATGTGAATAGGATGCGTGCTGTTGTTTAATGTCGATATAGATGTATAAGTATTTTTGATAGTGTTCTATTGTTCATTGACAGCATGTATGAGTGAATCCATAGGTAAGGGATTAGATGTGTGTATACATGTATGAATCACTGAGTGGATTTTTAGATACTTGTATTGCTGTGACAATGGATTAAAATATGATACTCTGTATTTTACAAAGAGTGATGAAAAATTGTAATACTGTATGAAAAGGTGTATGTGATTGTCACGTTGATGATGTCATCAGTGATGTCATCAGTGATGTCATTTGAGATGTCATCAGTGATGTCACTGACCATGTCATGAATGATGTAATATGTGACATCATCAGCAGTGGATTGCGGGTGCACAATATATACTTAGTACAACTAACTATATAGGAGCAATTTCAATGGTTTTGTATGAGTAAAATGTCCAGCTAACTATAACACCACTAAAACTTATAGTTTTTTGAGTGAATTTCAAAGGTTTTGTAAAAGCTAATTCCTAACTATATAACTCCTGAAACCTATGGTTTTTTCAGTGAATTTTAAAGGTTTTTTTAAATGCTAATTCCTAACTATATAAGGCCTGAAACCTATGTTTTTTTCAGTGAATTTCAAGGGTTTTTTAAATGCTAATTCTATTAGCGGATAACGTTTAAATATATTAATATCCTAGTGGGACCACCTGAGCAGCCCTAGGGGGTCAGGGTGTTCCTACCCTGCCCCCTTTTTGTGTTCTACACGTTTGTTTTTCTGCTTTCTTGTGCCTAATTCCTAACTATATAAGGCCTGAAACCTATGTTTTTTTCAGTGAATTTGCAAGGTTTTTTAAATGCTAATTCCTAAATATATAGGGCCTGAAACCTATGGTTTTTTCATTGAATTTGCAAGGTTTTTTAAATGCTAATTCCTAACTATATAAGGCCTGAAACCTATGGTTTTTTCAGTGAATTTGCAAGGTTTTTTTTAAATGCTAATTCCTAACTATATAAGGCCTGAAATCTATGTTTTTTTCAGTGAATTTCAAAGGTTTTTTAAATGCTAATTCCTAACTATATAAGGCCTGAAACCTATGGTTTTTTCAGTGAATTTCAAAGGTTTTTTAAATGCTAATTCCTAACTATATAAGGCCTGAAACCTATGGTTTTTCAGTGAATTTCAAAGGTTTTTTAAATGCTAATTCCTAACTATATAAGGCCTGAAACCTATGTTTTTTTCAGTGAATTTCAAAGTTTTTTTTAATGCTAATTCCTAACTATATAAGACCTGAAAGCCCACCAGGAATCTCCAGTATGCACCAGGGGACTGCATTGCAGAGAGGTGTAATTAAGCCACGGCCCTTTTTACACCTCTCTGCAACGCAGCCCCCGTGCATGTTTGAAGAGGGGGAACTCATTCCCCCTGCATACTGGGGGCCCCTGGGGGCCAACTAGCCCACCTGGAACCTCCAGTATGCGCCAGGGGGCTGCATTGCAGAGGTGTAATGAGGCTATGCCCCTTGTTACACCTCTCTGCAACGCAGCCGCCTGGCGCGTTTGCAGAGGGGGAACTAATTCCCCTTGTATAATGGGGGTCCCTGGGGGCCAACTAGCCCACCAGGAGCCTCCAGTATGCGCCAGATGGCTGCATTGCATAGAGGTGTATTGAGGCCACACCCTTTTTTACACCTCTCTGCAACGCAGCCCCGTGCATGTTTGAAGAGGGGGAACTAATTCCTCTTGCATACTGGGTGTCCCTGGCAGCCATCTTGTGCCTTGTTCGAACCAAGGCACAAGAAAGCAGTGAAACAAAGGTGTGAAACTCGCAAAGGGGCCAGAGTAGAAACACCCTGACCCCCTAGGCCTGCTCAGGGGGTCCCACAAGGACCCCCAAGGCAAAACAATGCTAATTCCTAACTATATAAGACCTGAAAGCCCACCAGGAATCTCCAGTATGCACCAGGGGACTGCATTGCAGAGAGGTGTAATTAAGCCACGGCCCTTTTTACACCTCTCTGCAACGCAGCCCCCGTGCATGTTTGAAGAGGGGGAACTCATTCCTCCTGCATACTGGGGGCCCCTGGGGGCCAACTAGCCCACCTGGAACCTCCAGTATGCGCCAGGGGGCTGCATTGCAGAGGTGTAATGAGGCTATGCCCCTTGTTACACCTCTCTGCAACGCAGCCGCCTGGCGCGTTTGCAGAGGGGGAACTAATTCCCCTTGCATAATGGGGGTCCCTGGGGGCCAACTAGCCCACCAGGAGCCTCCAGTATGCGCCAGATGTCTGCATTGCATAGAGGTGTAATGAGGCCACACCCTTTTTTACACCTCTCTGCAACGCAGCCCCGTGCATGTTTGAAGAGGAGGAACTAATTCCTCTTGCATACTGGGTGTCCCTGGCAGCCATCTTGTGCCTTGTTCGAACCAAGGCACAAGAAAGCAGTGAAACAAAGGTGTGAAACTCGCAAAGGGGCCAGAGTAGAAACACCCTGACCCCCTAGGCCTGCTCAGGGGGTCCCACAAGGACCCCCAAGGCAAAACAAATAATATATTTCTTTTTTTTAAAGTCGCGGGGTACAAAAAAACAATAAAAAAATATAAAACAACAATAAGAATAAAAAAACAGTTCTTTTCAGAACTACCTCCAATTTATATAAAAATGCTACATTTTTAAAAAACTCTGTCTTTCTTTTTTTCTCCAGGGTACGCGTACCGGTACGTGTACCGATACATGTACCGGGGCGCGCACCCCCTCAAAAAAATAAAAAAAAATAATGAGTGTGTGTGAGTGGTGTGTGTGTGTGGGGGGGTGGGTGTGGGGTGTGTGTGTGTGGGGGGGTATGTGTGTGGGGTGTGTGTGTGTAGGATGTGCGTGTGGGGTGTGTGTGTGTGGGTGTTTGTGTATGTGGGGGGTGTGTGGGTGTGTGTGGGGGTGAGGAATGTGTGTGTGGGTGTGGGTGTGTGTGTGTGTGAGGTGTGTGTGTGGGGTGTGTGTGTGTGTGGGGGGGGTGTGTGTCAGAGGTGTGTGTGTGTGGGGGGGAGTGAGGTGTGTGTGGGTGGGGGTGTGTGGGGTGTATGGGTGTAGGTGGGGGTGTGGGGGTGTATGGTGTGTGTGGGTGTGGGTGTGTGGGGTGTTTGGGTGTGGGTGGAGGTGTGGGTGTATGAGGTATGGTGGGGGGGGTGTGTGGGGGGGGGGTGGGTGTGGGGTGTGTGTGTGTCAGGGTATGTGTGTGGGGCACCCCCTCAAAAAAAATAATAATAATGAGTGTGTGTGTGGTGTGTGTGTGGGGGGGGGTGGGTGTGGTGTGTGTGTGGGGGGGTATGTGTGTGGGGTGTGTGTAGGATGTGTGAGTGTGTGTGTGGGGTGTGTTTGTGGGTGTGTGTGTGGGGGGGTGGGTGTGTGTGTGAGAGGAGTGTGTGTGTGGGTGTGTGTGTGTGTGTGTGAGGTGTGTGTGGTGTGTGTGTGAGTGTGTGGGTGTGTGTGTGTGTGTGAGGTGTGTGTCAGAGGTGTGTGTGTGTGGGGAAGGGGTGAGGTGTGTGGGGGGGATGTGTAGGGTGTGTCTGTGAGGTGTGTGTGTGTGTGTGTCTGAGGGGGGATGAGGTGTATAGGTGTGTGTAGGTGTGTGGGGTATGTGGGTGTGGGTGGGGATGGGGATGTGTAAGGTGTGTGTGTGGGTGTGGGTGTGTGGGGTGTTTGGGTGTAGGTGGGGGTGTGGGTGTGTGAGGTGTGTGTGGGGTGTGTGTGGGTGTGGGGGGTATGTGTGTAGGATGTGTGTGTATGTGTGGGATGTTTGGGATGTGTGGGTGTGTCTGTGAGGTGTGTGTGTGTGTGTGTGGGGGGGGAGGTGTGTGTGTGGGATGTGTGAGGTGTGTCTGTGAGGTATCTGTGTGTGCGTGTGTTGGGGGGGTGAGGTCTGTGTGAGTGTGTGTGGGATGTGTGGGTGTGGGTGTGGATGTGTAAGGTGTCGGTGTGGGGGTGTGGGGTGTTTGGGTGTGGGTGGAGGAGTGCGTGTGTGAGGTGTGTGTGGGGAGTGTGTGGGTGTGGAGGTGTGGGGTTGTGTGCGTGTGGGTGTGTGTGGGATGTACTTGTAGGTACCTAAAACAGCCACAGAACCAAAAGCTCTTTTCAGAGCTACTCTACCTGTAATCACTCAAAATGATTATTTTATTATTTATTATTATGATTATATAATTTTTTTCACTATTTCTCCCCATGGTACGCTCCCCGGTACGCTCCCCGGTGCGCGTACCGGGCGCTCCCCCCGCGAAAAAAAAAAAAAAAATGTAATGGCCCCCACATCAAACCTAGGGGGTCAGGGGGGTCTACCCTGCCCCCTTTTGGTCATTTCCCCCTTTGATTTTTGCCACCTCTTGTGTCTCAATCCTACCGAGATACAAGATGGCGGCCGCTGCGGACTGTTTCGAATGTTTACAGACACCCGAGAACCAATCAGCTTCCCGTGCGCAAGTCGCGTGGCGCGCCCGGAGCGCTCCCCGGTGCGCGTACCGGGGCGCGGCCATAGATATATACATTTGTTTTCACCTAAATTACTCAAAATCCTCTGGAGCACATATCTTGAGACATAGCAAAGGCACATCGGGCTACCAGTCCCTACAATTTTGCCAAGTTTGGTGAAAATCCATTCAGCCGTTCGAGCTAAAAGTGCGACAGACCGCCCTATGGAAATTAACATGGGGAAAACACGTTTTGGGACCCCCCTTTTATCTCGGCCCCCGCTTGACGAATCCCCCCCAAACTTTTAGGGAAGGACCGGAGCGCCGCGAGGCAAAGTTGCTGAAAAATTCAGGCAGATTCCTCAACCGGCGCAAAAGTTATTCCCAATAGAATGTTGCGATTTCCCTATGGAAATCAATCCTAACTATATATACCTACTGGCGACCGCCAGTAGGTAATATATATTACCTACTGGCGGTCGCCAGTAGGTATATATAGTTAGGATTTTTTCTCTATGGGATTTTTGAAAATTCTATGTCTAATAACTTTGGCGTTTGTGGACGGAATTGGCTGAAATTTTCAGGAAAATGGAACATTTTGTTTCTGAGCAGCCCCTGAAAATTTGGGGGGGTTCGTCAAGGGGGGGCCGAGAAAAAAGGGGGGTCCCAAAACGCGTTTTTCCCATGCAATTTTCCATAGGGCGGTTGGACTCACTTTTAGCTCGAACGGCTGAATGGATTTGCACGAAACTTGGCAAAATTGTAGGGACTGTTAGCCCGATGTGCCTTTGCTAGGTCTCAATATATGTGCTCCAGTGGATTTTGAGAAATTAACGTTCAAAAAAAGATATATATCTGTGACAGCGTCCCGGGTAGCGCTCCGGTTCGCGTACTTGACGCGTAACGGAACTTCGAGAAGCGAAGCTGATTGGCTCTCCGGTGTCTGTCAACATTCTAAACAGTCCGGAGCGGCCGCCATCTTGTCTCTCGGTAGGATCGAGAGACAAGAGGAGGCCAAAACAAAGGGGGAAATGACCATAAGGGGGCATAGTAGATCCTCCCTGACCCCCTAGGTTTGATGTGGAGGCTTTAAAAGGGCCCCGCAGGGCAAAAAAAATAAAAAAAAAATATCGTTTTTTTTCGTGGGGTGCGCCCGGTACGCGTAACGGAAAGCGGACTGGGGAGCGTACTACAAGGAAACAAGAATGATTGACTTTTAACTTATTGTATGTTTATAGACTTTTTTTTTTTTTTTTTTTTTCTGATGAGTGACGTCTCGGCCTATCTCCACGGGATGCAGTCCCTACCATCTCGGCGTTTAAGCCCAGGGGGACCGGTAGTGTGGGAGAGATAACGTCTGTTAACGTTCGATTCGAAGGAAATCAGGAAGTGTTGAAAAACATTGTCTGCGCCATCTTGCCTTTTTTCAAATGCCACACTTTTGTCGTGCACGGCAGCCATTTTAGATGCCTTGACCAGACCCACTCTCTGCACGCTGTCGATCCTTAGCATGGCTCCCCACCCTCGCAAGCATCTCCCCCAGGCACTGGTCACCCCCGCTCTCTGTCTTATGCATGGGCAATAAACCTCCCCCCATCTGCGCTGCTCTTCCTAGAGAATCACACCCTGTGCCCGCCCGACACCTCCCTTTCGCCCTATTCACTAACGCACCCTCTGACACTCCTCTTCCTCTGTGTCCGATTGTCCAGGCCGGTCCCAGGCTATCACCTAGCCTTGCAGATGTAGTTTATGGCCCCAGCTGTAAAGAATCACCCCTCTTCAAAGGAGTTACAGTAGATCAAGGCCCCCACCCGATGAGATCCGTCACACCACACGCGTTCCTACTATGTGAAAACCATCCTGTATTGTGATTGGGGAGGGGACCGAGCCTGAAGCGGAAGATTCCAGGGATGCCTCTTTGTACATCAAAGTTTTTACAATTATGTGTCACATTAAAAATATATAGCACTCCAACAAAGTAGTAGGATTATAAAACTTTAATAACTTATAAATATATACAACGCAACAAAAACAGTAAATACATTTAAAAAAAATGTTGAAAAAAGAAGCAACAATGGTCAGTAGCTGTGTTTTGTGCGAATAGTCCCAAGGCAGCACAACGTGCTGAGTTCTGGACGGCACCCAGGTGATGTTACCTGGGTGCCGCACTGGTTTTTGGTATCCTACAATGCAGCTCCGAAAAACGGCGTGGGGCGTCCCGGGGGGTGCGGGGGGAGGCCTCGTCAGTAGCGGTCTGTTGTGCGAATAGTCCCAAGGCAGCAGAACGCGCTGAGATGTGGATGGCACCCAGGTGATGTCCAGTAAGTTGCCGCACTGGTTTTGGTATCCTACAATGCTGCTCCGAATAACGGCGTGGGGCGCCCCGGGGGGGGGGTGAGGCGGCGTGAACGGGCCTCCCCAGGTGGAGGCTCGTCTGCTGTAGTGGGGTGCCCCTTTACCGTTTCAGTTGCCATTCCGCCCGCTTTTGGTACACTGTGCCAAAATCCGCCATTCAGCTGAGTTGCGCCCACTCTTGCGGTGCAGCGATAGGCGGCTGCCACAGGACTCTCAAAATGGCGGCAGACTCTTTCCTTTTTGGGCGTGGTCCACTGAAATGGCCCTGGGACACCTTGGAACTCGGACGCTTGTCTGCTAGGTCTTGGACCCCATTCTCGAAAGCGTCCCCTCAGCCTTGAAGATTCTACAAAAGTCTTGGGGGCCCCCGACTCCTGCAGGCTTCCGGTGGGGAGCGGCTGCCATGATTGCTCGCGGAATGACCACGACGGAGCCACGAGATGGTGGTGCTTTCATGCTAACGCCAGCTTCAGTCTGAAACATCCAGAAACAAGGTGGGGCTTTCATCGTTTGGGAAAAAAAAAATTTTAATCCAATGAAAAGTGTTATTTTTAGGTCATATGATCAAGCCTTCCATCATTAGGAAACCAAAAGTAAAATGAACCAATGAAAAGTTTTATAAACAAGTCACATGATCTGTTATGCGGCATAGGGCTATAAAAAGCGTAGAAAATCCGTTGGCACGTGAGGCGGCGTCAGTAGCGGACCGATGTGCGAATAGGCCGAAGGCAGCACAACGCGCCAAGATCCGGATGGCACCGAGGTGGTGTCCAGCAAGTTGCTGCACTGGTGTGGCCATCCTACAATGCTGCGCCGAAAGTCGGCGTGGGGCGCCCCGTTGGCCTGTGAGTTCGCGTCAGTCAGTGGGGGCTGTTTGAGGATCTGACTGCATTGGAAAGCAATGTGATGCTGTGCGTCGCCCCCAAGATGGAGGTTCCTCGGCTGCAGTGGGGCGCCCCTTGGTGTTTCACTCGCTATGCAGCTGAGTTGCGTGCGCACTTGCGGCGAATAGGCCGAAGGCAGCACAACGCGCCGAGATCTGGATGGCACCGAGGTGGTGTCCAGCAAGTTGCCGCACTGGTGTGGCCATCCTACAGTGCTGCGACGAAAGTCGGCGTGGGGTGCCCCGTTGGCCTGTGAGGTGGCGCCAGTAGCGGACTGATGTGTGAATAGGCCGGAACCAGCACAAGGCGCCAAGATCCGGATGGCACCGAGGTGGTGTCATAGTTGAGAGTTCTGAGCAGCGCTTGTAACACTGTCTGAAGCTTATTTGCACCTGCTGCAGCTTCACTATTGCCCTGGTGTGGCCTAAGATCGCCCATGACATAGGCGGCCGCCTCCCGGGGTCCGGCGGAACTTTTTTCCTTTTCCTTTGTGCATCTTGTCCCACAATCCGTTTGACCTGAAGACACGACCAGGTCCCTGAATGTGTGCAGGGGGACGCTATTGATTGAATCAAAATGGCGGCTTCACACAAAGCTGACTCAAGCGTTGCTGCTGATGCTATACAGACAAAAAATGGTTTTCAGTTTGTACATTCTTCAGGATTTTTCCATCCAAGGCTGGTTGAGAGTTTGTAGAACAATGGCTTCAGATTTTCAACATACTACTCTTCAACATTCTTCCTAAATGTAACAATGTGAGAGTCACTAGGAGAACGGTGTAGTGAGGGCCACAAACGGCTGTTTATTTTTCCTTTCAAAATGTTGCCAACAATATTTTCGGAATGGAAGACACCACAAGGCGCTGAGATTCGGATGCCCGAAGGGGGGGGGGGGGAGGCGGCGCAAACGAGCCTCTCCCGCTTCTCCATGTGGAGGCACTTCATCTGCAGTGGGGCGCCGAGATCCGGATGGCACCGAGGTGGTGTCTAGCAAGTTGCCGCACTGGTGTGGCCATCCTACAATGCTGCGCCGAAAGACGGCGTGGGGTGCCCGAAGGGGGGGGGGGGAGGCGGCGCAAGCGAGCCTCTCCCGCCTCTCCAGGTTGAGGCACTTCATCTGCAGTGGAGCGCCGTCTAGCTGAGTTTCGCCCGCTCTTGCTGCTACAGCGACAGGCGGCTGCAACAGGACTCTCAAAATGGCGGCCTGTTCTTTGGATTTGGGCCTGGTCCACTAAAATGGCCCTGGGACACCTTAGAACTCGGACGCTCGAATTTTTTTTCCTTTCCTCTACATGCAAAAAAGGTAAATGCCCGGTACGTTACCTGCCTCATCTGCCACGATGTACTCTCCAGAAGAACCAAAAAAATATATAGTTATGGTAATTATACCATGCATCGTCATATGGAGAGGTGGCACCGATTAATTATAGTGCTGCACAAAAGAGAGATTTGGAGGACAACCCCCGACCTGCCAGTACATTCACCAAAGAAGTGGCAATGACAGCATGAGAGGCAAGGGAAACGGTCCCAAATATTCAGAAGAACTTTGGAAAGATTAAAATGACATGTTTAGATTGTGGCAAATTAATTTCATGTGGACAGATGAGTGTTACTCTAATAAATACAGCATATGAACATCATCATAGTCGATGGTTGGTGGAGACATTTTGACTATATCCTGGACCTGCCCGTCCTCACCCAAAATGGAGCCGGAATAAATGGGACTTGTAACTCCTTGTTGTGTACTGGTTGCACAACCTTGATATCACGAGATACGTATGCAGTTTTGAAGCACATGGCGGGCGGGGACGAGAATTGATTGAATATTTCGACATCCCTATTGATATTAAGTTCTGATGTGTTATTGATTACTGTACTATTGAAAGTTCGAATTAACGTCACCCATGGTACTTGCCCGCAAATGTATATCTAGATAATTTTATTGTAACTGGCCCTGTCGTATTTTAATTATAAAATGTACGTCCACCGATTCCGCAACTGTTAGACACCTTAGTTCTTGCAACCTAATGGCCCGTCCGTTACGTTCCTCTACAGTGTAAATGTCTCCTCATCATATACGATTACAGTTTGCTCCGTGGCCGGCCCACGTGGTTATAGGCCCGTATTTGTATACTGACATTTTCACAATAAAGGTTTTTAAAAGAAAACATGGTAGTAGTATTTACATTGGTAAAGTTTTTAATAATAGTCACTGTTTTCGAATCAGTAAAAGGAAAGTGAAATAAAGCAGTCCAATTACATGAAGGGTAAAAGGTATAATACGCAGGAACTCAGTAAAGATAAATGGTCAAGGGCTGTTGTGTTTTCTACTCCTGCAACATAAAGTGATCGATAAGAATCTGATATTCAGGCGTATCGGCGACTAAGACAGCAGGCCGAGCCTCTTTTGCTCAACGGCTCCGTCATGGGACGAAGAAACGCCCTTTTTCTCGAAAAAGGAATATATTTTACTTGCAGGACAGTTGTAAATTTTCCTGGAAAGTACATTAGCTTGGAACATTATAACATATATGTTTAACAAAAAATAATGTTCGAAAGTAATAAAAAGTGTAATTTTTAGGTCATATGACCAAGCCTTTCATCATTAGAATAAGAAAAGTAAAATGAACCAATGAAAAGTTTTATTAACAAGTCACATGACCTGTTATGCTTACGTTACGCGCTGCGCGCCGCGCCCCGGATCGCTTCCGGGAAGCTGCGCTTCGCGCACCGGAGCACTTCCGGATGCGCTAACGCGGCGCGTCATATGACGCATTACGCGACAACGCAGGTCCAGAATATAGTCAAAATGTCTCCACCAACCAGCGGTCGGAACACAACCCCTTTCAGCAGGCTAAATAGTTCTGTTAAATGACAACAGAAGGGACAGGCAACAAGAACCATCAGTCAAAGAGGGGAGGGCAAGTTCTTCTCTACCGGGTCACGTTGGGGCGCTACCGGAACTGATCGAATTGGTAGTCTACAGTGTTTCTGGATGTTTCAGACTGAAGCTGGCGTCAGCATGAGAGCACCACCATCTCGTAGCTCCGTCGTGGCCATTCCACGAGCAATCATGGCAGCCGCTCCCCACCAGAAGCCTGCGGGAGTCGGGGGCCCCCAAGACTTTTGCAGAATCTTCAAGGCTGAGGGGACGCTTTCGAGAATGGAGCCCAAGCCCTAGCAGACAAGCGTCCGAGTTCCAAGGTGTCGCAGGGCCATTTTAGTGGACCACGCCCAAATCTGAAGAGCCGGCCGCCATTTTGAGAGTCCTGTGGCAGCCGCCTATCGCTGCACCGCAAGAGCGGGAGCAACTCAACTACATGGTGAGCGAGACGCTGTAGTCGCAAGAGCGGGCGGTAAACAGCTGAATAGCGGAAGAGGCACAGTGTAGCAAAAGCGGGTGGAATGGCAAGTGAAACGGTAAAGGGGCGCCCCACTACAGTGTGTCTTTAGGTCAAACGGATTGTGGGACAAGGTCAAGAATGGAAGAGTCACCAAAAGGCAAAAAGTACCGCTTGACCCCGGGAGCCGGCCACCTATGTCGGGGGCGATCTCAGGCCACACCAGGGCAACACGACTTGGGGAGGGGGCCGGAGCCAAGCGCCCCTTCCGAGTCCGCGCCATCACACCGTCCCTCGGGGGCCTCCGTCAAGCGGTTCAGGGAGGCACCGCATCACATTGTTTTCAAATGCAGTCACGTCCTCAAACAGCCCCCACTTACATTGAGAATAGTGAAGCTGTAGCAGGTGCAAATAAGCTTCAGACAGTCTAACAAGCACTCCTCAAAACATTGAACTATCAGAGTGCATGAGTTTCATGCTCGATCGATTGAGCTAGCCGGATCGGGCAACAAAAAGTATAAAATAGTTATGTAAATAGTTATTTAATAAAATGTTTTACCCTGTTACTTTGCTGGTGTGTTGTATATATTTGTAATATTTGCATAGAGTTTATCGTTATTTTGGGCGGGGTGGGTGGCGGAGCCGAGCTGTCTTGCAGCCATCATGGTGTGGAGCTCAGTTCATCTCACTAGTTTCGTATTTCTCATGAGGGGTTGTTCCTAATGTTTCTATTTTAGCGAGGTCAAAAAGAGATCCCATTAGTGGCCTACTGATTTTGCTTGATTCCTTTTGTTTTTTTACACGATTTTTCACTATCTGCAAAGACTAAACAGAGTTTTGCGACTCTGTGCTTGTTTGTAAATAGAGAATGAACCAAAGAGAACCAATTCTAAAACAGTAAATGCTTGGATAACAATCAATCAAATGGAGAGAGAAGCAGGCACGACGGATTACAACGGGGGCAAAGGCCTGCGTTAACTACCCTTCACTATCTGCAAAGAGAGAGTACTCCTAATAGAAATGAGGGGGGGGCAGCATTCAAAGCAGAACAGTGTGCATTAACACGAAAATATTTGTACTTACCACGTACTTGACATTCGACAGCTTTTGATATTTGCTATTAAAAAAACATTGAAATTCACTGAAAAAACCATAGGTTAGAGACCATATATAGTTAGGAATTAGCATTTACAAAACCTTGAAAATTCACTGAAAAAACCATAGGTTATAGACCATATATAGTTAGGGATTAGCATTTACAAAACCTTATTTTACTCGCACAAAACCATTGAAATTCGCATATATAGTTAGTTGCGCTAACTATATATCGCGCAGCCGCAATCCACTGCTGATGATGTCACATATTACATCATTCATGACATGGTCATTGACATCACTGATGACATCACTGATGACCAAAATATATAGTTATGGTAATTATACCATGCATCGACACATGGAGAGGTGGCACCCGCTTAATTATAGCGCTGCACAAATGAGAGATTTGGTGGACAACCCCCGACCTGCCAGTACATCCACCAATGAAGTGGCACTGACAGCATCAGAGGCAAGGGAAACGGTCCCAAATATTCAGAAGAACTTTGGAAAAATTAAAATGACATGTTTAGATTGTGGCAAATTAATTTCATGTGGACAGATGAGTGTTACTCTAATAAATACAGCATATGAACATCATCAATGTTCAAAACGTCCCCGAAAATAAATTTCCTTTTTTTTTGGTTGCTCCTGTTGAGCCCTTTGTACTGAATCATTTTTGTTCCCGCCCCTCCAAAAAAAAAAAAAAAAATATAAAACAACAAAAAATAAAAAATAAAGTTCTTTTCAGAACTACCTCCCCTTTATAAAAAAAATTGCTAGAATGTTTAGCACTCTGGCAACCTCTATTTCTTTTGGTTCGCTTCCCCGTTCGCTCCCCGGTACGCGAACTGGGAGCGAACTAAAAAAAATTAAAAAAAAAAAAAGAAGAGTAAGTATAAGGGAAGTAAACAGAGAATAATGTTAAAAGAAAGACAGCTATAGGGAGTAAACCAGAGATACTGTTTAATAGATTTATTTACCGAAGAAAAGATGGAAGAGGGTATAATTGTGAAAAACAAAATAGATAAGGAAGTGAAAGAAAAAAAAGAGAGTAGAAGAATAACAAAGAAGAGTTTCTTAGAGAATATGAGTGAATGTTCAAAATAAGATTAAAACATGTGGAATAACAGAGAGAAAAAACAGAAAGCAGAAAAGAAGAAGTAACAGAAAAAGAATAATTGAAACAGCAAAGAAATGTAAATAACATAGGGCCATATTATCAACATAGGCAATAAAAGTTTTGCAGCTTTTATCGGCAGAAACGTGTCGCTAAATCCGCTTTTGCGGCAGAAAACTGCCGCTAAAACCACTTTTGCAGCAGTTTTCTGCCGATAAAAACAGCAATAATTTTATTGGCTGTGTTCATAATATGCCCCTTAGTGTGCTTCAACTACACAGAAAAAGCATAATGAACAAGTAGTGAAAGAGTGATCAGTCAAAGACACTAAGAGTAATAGAGATGGAGTGAGTGAACAAGAGTGAGGAACTATGAGAAGAGAGGGACTGAGAAAAGGAGTGGAAGGAGTAGAGTAAGTAGGTAATAGAGAAAGGAATGAGGGAAGTAGCAAAGGCAGGAAACTGAGGGTTAAAGAAATGAAGCTGTGGAACTAATAGTAGGTGAATGTCATAGAAATGTAACGAAAAGAGTACAAAACATTTACCTTATAATTGTCGTTAACTTACTCACTTGTTATTTTTATACTTTCAATCTGTGAAAGAGATAACAAACATTTGAAAAATATTAAAACATGTATTTAAAAATTAGAAAAGACAAGGGAAAAGATTGAAGGACAAACAGTTTTTCAACAACTTTGACACTTACAGAAGCTTCTGCTTTTCCAAGCCCCCTACACAGTCCTAAAGATATACATTTTAAACTAACAGTATCTTGATGCAGATGAAGTGAGGCCTATCTTGGAACATGGTGCATCTTTTGCACTGCTGTTGTCTCACAAAAGTGACGCAATGGCAGTGCAAAAGAGGTGCACAATCATCATAAAACTGTTCCTAACATTTTAAATGATTGTTTCATGATGGCAATAAGGTGTGTCCTATCCAGACGTTTGTTTCAGGTGAGGCCTACTCAGGGTTGCAGATCAAATTTAGACTTGTTGAAGAGTACAGAGGAGATAATACATGTGCAGGCCAACCAGTAAAGTTCAGACTTCCTCTGTTTCCCTGGACAGGCCTAAACTTCATCTGCACAATGTGATTCGTAATGTTAGGAAACACAGGTAATGTATTTGAAAAACTTGCAATTTCTTTTGCTCATTTCACAATCACATCACTTGTGTTTCCTTTGGTTAGGTATCTCATTGTGCAGATGTAGTCCAGCATATGAAAGAGTACGCACTGCATGCAACAACTTTGACACTTACTGAAGCCTCAGCTTCTCCATACCCCCTACACAGTCCTAATTATATACATTTTAAACTGACGGTATCTTGCTGGAAATGAACTGAGGCCTATCTTGCAACATGGTGCATCTTTTACCCAAAAGTGACGGAACAGCGGCGTAAAAGAGGCACACAGCCTTCATAAAACTGCCCTTAACATTTTAAATAATTGTTTCTAGATGCTGATAAGGTGTAACCTATCCACAGATTTGTTTCAGGTAAGTCCTACTCAGGGTTGCAGATGAAATTTAGGATTGTTGAAGAGTATAGAGGAGGTAATACATGTGCAGGCCTACTAACGAAGTGAGTCATGTCCACTGCACTCTTGAACAAATGTCAGACCTCCTCTGTCTCCTGGAACAGGCCTAAACCTCATCTACACAATGTGATGTCTAATGTTAGGAAACACAGGTAATATAATTGAAAAACGTGCAATTTTGTTTGCTCATTCCACAATCACATCACCTGTGTTTCCTTTGCTTAGGTATCTCATTGTGGAAATGTAGTCTATCATATGAAAGACTACGTAGAATGTGAGCACTGTATGCAACAACTTTGACACTTACAGAAGCCTCACCTTCTCCATGCCTCCTACACAGTTCTACATGTACATCATAAATACAAACAGTACAGAATTAATTATACATGTTAAATGGTTTATTTTTGCTGTTCTCAGAATGTATAAAATTTCACTAAAAACAGTGACTTGAAGGTATTCATCATATAACAGCGGGGAAAAAAAAACACAATCAAAATGATTGTGTTTAAAAAACCCATATAACATAACCAATCAGAAATCAGAACTCCTCAAAAGTAACTTACTTTCCATGACGTCGAAGGATGTCCTATGAACAGCTTACACTCGGTTGTGCTGTTTTTATTTTCAGCCCGCCACTTTCTGAAAGAAAAACTCCATCGTTTTGAAAAATATGTTACATACAATAAATGACTTCTCGCTCTCTACCACACGTTTCCACAAGGCCAAATCATGTAAGAGCCATTTATAACTCTTGGAATTCTTGTAAGCAAATCCCGTCATTTTGTATTTCCGCAACTTTCAGAAAGAAAACGTTCAAGATCACTTTCACAATCCTGGACTAGTAATATCTTACCCTTCTTGCTCACTCATGTTCTACATTTCCTATGACACTGATACTGCTTACTATGAAGCAGACTTACACTACCTCTATGACTACTACAAATATTTAATTCTCTACATCACTTTTAATCACAAAGCAATATAAAACAGTAGACAGCATTGCAGACTTACATTCCCTCTACTCCATGTTTTGATTGACTGCTTGAATTAGCTTATAAAAAGAAACAGTTTTTCTGAACTCATTCAAAGTGCAGCTATTTTTTCATGACGTCAAGTGTTATGGTAAGAACTTATGTCTCTGTACTACACTTATCCTCAAGGCCAAATCGTGTAGGAGCCATTAGAACCTCTTGAAATTCCTCAGAGCACATCCCGAGATTCTTTCCCTAAAATTTTGGTTTTAAAAACACCAGGTAAGAATTTTAAGGTCATACGGCAATTTTTTTTTGAAAATTAAAACAGAATCGTTGCAGAATGACCAGCCATTTCTAGACTTTAAATAAGCTGTGTAATGTCCTGATGTTATTGAAGGACCGTCATGATATATAATTGCTGCAGTTACAAAAGTTCTTCCTGATATTGACAACTGCGAAGCCACACAATTTTTAATTAAAGTTGTCAATTTTGTTCCATCAGGCCTACATCGTTGGAACATTAAAATGACATACTGGCCATATGTTCGTATAAATAATGTTGACATCATTTCAGATTTACATTGGCTACACTCCATGTTGTGATCAGCTGCTTTTACTAGCTTATTAAAGGAGACTGATTTACTGTCTGGCAAAGTTAAATATATAAATCTTTCTGAGTCTACACTAGTAGTACTTCAGGTTTTAAAGTCTTTATTTCGATATCAAAATCATAAAAGACAATAATAAAACACATTTCATTATAATTACAATATTTTGAAAAACACTAACGCCATTGTTTAAAAAAGTTATTAAACATACAGAAATACAAGACAAACCTGACCATTGCATATTAAAATGTATGAGACAAACAAAAATACAGGGAGCATACCTCAGACTATATACAGTATTACAGAATTAGTTGGGGATAATGTAAGTGATCCTTTGTAAAGGATTTATGAAGCCCTAATATGTTGTCTACTTCTTGCCCTAATGGCCCAAGCCCACCCTAAGAATTTGGCTACACTCACCACGATCATCTCTGAGGTATTGGTTTTTAAAACCTGAATAGCCTCCGAGGACCTTCTGAAAGGGAGGTGCTGGAACAGAGGTTTTAGCCATTTTGTACGGGGCACTGAATAGATCGGGCAGGCGAACAGGAAATGTCCCTCTGTTTCTTTATAGCTTGTACAACAACTACAAAATTCAGTTGTTCCGTTAGCCCATTTTTTTGCAAAGGAGTTCAAGGGCAGTGATCCTACCCGAAACTGATGGTAAAGCTTCTTGTCCAGCTGTTTCGTAATAATGTCCCAGTAGATCTCACGGGAGGGATCCAACTTAATAGTCAGGAATCTTCCCGTGAGACCAACAGAGCTGGAGGCAGTTATTAATGATAAGCGGGCCGAGGCCCAGTACAGTGCCTTGAAATCCTGTTTGGATGGGAAAGTATTAGTGCTAGGGGAAATCCACAAATGTTCTAAACCCATTTCAATCAAGATGGTTTTTACGCTTTTTAGCCAGGGGATTCTCCCCGATCCCCCAATTGACCTAACTTCGGCCAGTTCCCTAGCAAAAAGGATAAGGTCAGGGGATGTCCATAAGCGCCTCCAGAAAGCCACCAGTCTAAATCTAGCCATCTCATTGATGGGGTTACATCCCATGTCCAAACACAGGGGTATAGAAGGTGAAGATTGGGGTAGCCCAATCAAGCCCCTTAGGAACTTACACTGGGTTCTGAATAGGCTGGAGAGATCAGTATAGCCCCAGAGATCAGCACCATATAAAATTGCGGTGTTGATCTTGGTGTCATAAATTTTTAACGCTGGGGAAACCCGTTTGGTAATTGATCTCCTTTGCTCACTCAGAAGGCAACCAGTGAGTCGGGCAAACTTGAGCTGTTGGGCACTGACCTGGTCTTTCCAACCCAGACGACGGTCCAGGGTAACCCCCAGGTACGTCATGGTTTCAACTTGTTCCAGGTTAACTCCACTCAGACTTACGGAGCTCCGGACAAAATGTCTCCTATTGAGAACCATGAACTTGGTTTTACCAACGTTTACCTTAAGGTCATTAATGGCACAAAACTCCTCGAAGCGGTCCAGCGCCCGCTGGAGTCCGCTACGTGTTTTCGAGAGGAGCAGAGTGTCATCGGCAAAGATAAGCATTGGAAACTTCAACCCTGCCAACAAAGGGGCGTCAGTGGGGGTATCTGCAAAGAACTTGACCACTTGATCAATAAAAAGCAGAAAAAGTGTTGGGGCCAGGACGCAGCCCTGGCGAACACCACGGGTCACGGAGAAAGATTTTGATACTTGTCCCTGGCCTCCCCATCTCACCCTAGCATAATTATCCTCATGCATTTTAACTATCAGATCAAGAAGTTCCCTTGGTAGGCCCAAGTCCCTCAGGACACACCACAGTTTAACCCTCGGCACGAGATCGAAAGCAGACTTCAGATCAATAAAAGCGGCAAAGATGGTACCACCGCCGAGCAAAACCACCTTCCAGTAGATCAGACAAAATCTGAACACCTGATCGATGGTGCTCGTTCCAGATCTGAAGCCTGCTTGCATAGGAGATAGAATGTCCTCTAGTTCAATCCAGCCTTGAACTCTACTCAGAACCATACGTGTAATATTTTTTTGGAGGGAGTCGATAAGGCTAATCGGGCGATAATTGCCCGGATTAGACCTATCGCCTTTTTTGTGGATAGGGAGTATCTCCGCTCCCTTCCAAGACCAAGGGATTCTTGCCCCATTAGCTATTGCATTGGCGATCTTTGTTATGTAAGGCACCCAAAGAGCGGGGTTGGCTTTAAACAGGTCTGCAGGAATTAAGTCCATACCAGGTGCTTTTCCCCGCTGGGTCAAGCCGAGTGCTAGCTCTACCTCGGTATCTGTGAATATGAGTCTCTCCCCGCGAGTGGGTGGCAAAGGTACCTCATCCAGATTGAAAGGGGGTTCGGATGTTTCGGCACAGAATTGGGCCGAGTAGTGGCTCACCCAGGCTTCAGGGGACACATGATTTGTAGGGGTATGTGAGTCAGAATCCCTACCCCATTTCACTAAATTCCAGAACTTAAGCTGGTTGTTTGAGGTAGAGGCGTCCAGGAGATCAGACCAATACATATCCTCCCACTCCCGTTTGGCTTTCCACTGAACTTTCTTATATAGCACCCTAGCTGCCTTAACCGCACACATATTGCGGGACTTGACCTCTTTAACAAGATGTCTGTGGGCCTCCCTGCATTTTTTGTTATACCATTTCTGGCGGATTGCATTCTGTTTAACAATGCCCTTCTGACCTGGTAGAGAAAGGAGGGATTTGAGCTCGTTAAAGCAGCGCTCATGAAGGTCAATAACAGTATTTACAGATCCGCCCCCCCTGCAAATCCTCACCCATAATGTCGCCTAACAATTTAGAAACCACAATCTCAACACACTCCTGGAGGGTCTCATCGCCCGCCAGCCTAGACCATTTCAACCTTCTACGGTCATTGGTCAAGAGAACGTCCCCTGTCCGGGTGATGTCGGGTTCTTTTAGTCTCTTCATACCTGGGAGCTTCAATATAAGTGAGAGGGGGTTATGGTCGCTTTCTGGGCGAGGTACAACTTCCATATCTACCAGCTGCGGCCAGAATTCCAACTTCAACAGGAAATAATCAATCCTGCTTTTCCTCAATCCGTTATCAAAGGTGTAGTTAGCACCCAAATCAGAACCTGACCGACCATTTATTGCCCTGAGCCCCCAGGTAAGGCACAGAGCCATCCAATTCAGTGCGGCCTCAGTAGCTTTAACAGTTTTATTTACCAGTAGATCTGGGATATTCCAAACTGCGTCTTCTGCAGAGCCCCAGCTGTCACCGGCTACATATAACGGCTCAAAGGTGCAGTTAAAATCACCTGCCAGGAGGACAAAATCTTCTCTGGCCTGTCCTGCGAGAAGGTGGTCCAATACGTCCAACACAGCTGGGCGACGGCCCCCTGGGAGCCCTCGTGCATAAACATTAATAATATTCATGTCCCGGTGGCCCTCTTTGCTCAATTTAATTACCAGAAGGTCCGGGTTATCTACAAATATCTCAGATGGATGATATCCAAATGACTGTTTCACCCAGATCAACAGACCCCCAGAAGCACGCCCTTTGGCACCCTTTATAGCTGGTTTAAAAAAATTTACAAAACCTACTCTATGAACTGGATCGGGTGCCCAGGTTTCCTGTAGCAGAATAATATCAAAACTGTCCACAAACTCCAACCAATCTTCTGAATTCAAGCTAACCCTAACCCCTGCAACATTCCAGGATAGTATGTTAAGTGTATCCACTGGGGGGACTACTGGGGAGATCATGCGTACAGGCGTAGCAGGGAACAGTACTATACCACCCCTTGGCCCAACTATGTTGCAGGAAGCCACCCCTGGAGGACTCACTAAAGCTCTAGATGGTAGCACCTCAGATGGACCTGCCTCTTCGGCTTTGGTCTCAATATAGCCGAATACAGGTTTCAAAACAGGTGGTGAGCCCTCCAAGGGTGTATCAACAACAACATGAGTTGCATGTAAATTAGTGGTGGGAAGCTTGATTACATGTCTTGTAACATAACCTGTTAGTTCGAAGGGGACAACATTTTCTACACAGACTTCTAGACGGGTAGGAGCAGAAAACACAGGCATAGGGGTGGATTTAGGATAATAAGCTGGCGCATTGTCCCTCCGAAGTCAATCGACCTCGTCGAGGCAACCATACCTGTTTGAGGTGGGGACCCCTTCCCACCAACCATTTTGACCTTGCCAACCTTCCCTTCGTCCACCCCATGTAGTATTGTGGACTGTAGACCAATTCCCTCCTAGGTTTGTGTGTAGTCGTGGGGGATAAAAGAAGGTGAGTGGCTTAACAGTAATACCAGAGTTATCACCCCGTGCATCCCAAGAACATAGATGGTGGGCTGTCTTTGGATCTGTAAAGGAAATAACAATGCAATCACCCGGGATAGACTTGAATGAAGGGCCTACCCAAGGAACCCTGCGAACCATTAGGATGTTACTTCTAAGATTGTTCGGTAGTTGTCTATTTACGTTAAGCCAATGGATAGCCTTGTTCTTTAATGAACAATGATCCTCTTGAGACCATGGCTCCAGAACAGGCACACCTGCCAACACTACAACATAAGACCTGGCATCTGGTGGTAAATCAATGTAGTACTTGTAGTAGTAGTACTTGATACCCTACAGTTCTCGCAGTCATGCTGCCATTGATAAGAAAGCCCAAACAGGTGATCTACATCTACACCTTCAGCATGCAATACATCAAGCATATACATTAAAAACTCCTGACAATCTTGCTGAATATTTTGAGAGAATTGTGTTTGACTTGAACATCTGTCTAACAGATTTCGAATTTCAGACACACTTTCTATTTTTGTTTTATCAGTGCTACATTTCTCTAACACAGAATTTAACAAACTGCAAAATCTTTGATCAGAATTGACCACAATCTCTTCTTTTACATTTTCTAGAGAAAACAAAACATTAACCACTACATTATCATAGCAGTTGACACCAGAACTGTTTTCAAATTGAAAACCAACAACATCTTCAACAGAATCCTTTTTGTTTCTGCTTATAATTTCAGGTTCATCGACTTTTCGTCTTTTTGCTACAACCTCCCTAGTATTGGTCACATTTCTTCGTTTCCGGCCTACCACACGTTTCTCAAACAAAGGATATTGAGGCAAATGTGGTGCATACTCTCTTCTTAACCTATTGTATTCCTTAACACAATCTAGATCCGCACAAATGTTTGTGACATCACACTCAATCAAGTACAATCCCGATAAAGTTCTAACTCGTGACAATGCCACATATGCCATACCCTCCTTGAACACAGAACTGCCAATATTCACCAATGCACTGTCTACACTTAAACCTTGCGATTTATAGATTGTCACTGCATATGCCAAGAAAACAGGAAACTGCTTACGGCGAACATATAAGTCTTTTACAAGCAAAAATCTAGCAGAACAACGACCAATTAGCTGTACTTCCTCAATGCCATCAAATTAAATTTTTTAAAATTCAATTCCATCTCTATTTCTGTATTTCACAAAATCAACAACATTACCCATTGATCCATTTACCAGACCTCTTTCAACATGTAAATTCCTTCTTAAAATCATACGGCAATTTAAGCACACATTCAGAGACTTTTCAAAACCTGCAGTTTTAGATATAGTCTTCTCTAATGAATCCAATTTTGATTTCAAATTCTCAGACAAAATAATTGTTGATCCCATATGCTCTACTCTGTCAATAGCTTCCAGTTTCACAATCTCTTGGTTTTCTAAATGCAACATTTTGTTGTTGAAGATGGCACATTCTGCAAGAGTTGGCATCAAACATATTCCAGATTTCTTCTCAGTAATTTTCTGAAAAATATTCTCAGGCACAACGTCTTGTTCTGGATATAAATTTGACAGTAATCGTGCATGTAAAGCTTCTTTCCCATGCTCGTTCACTTTTCCAATTCTAACATCTTGTAGAATATTCTTGTAAACTTCATCCTTCGCCTGACGCATATTTTCATGCAGTTCAGCATAATTGAAGTTTAACCATATATTGACGTTGCCAATGCTCCCTAGGCACTTCCTGGTATCTTCATGCGTGAGCATTTTGAACACAGGTTGTCCTTTCACTGGTGTCAGCTGCAGAAGATCTCCAAAAACAATGATGTGTTTGCCACCAAATAACACATCATACTCTGTTTTAAGAACTTCTTGCATTCTCAAATCAGACCCTCCAGCCTTTCGCGATTTCGCGATTTGCAAAAAAATCGCGAAATTGGCTGACTAGCGCGATGGCCGCGATTTTTACAGTTATTGCCGCGATAATTGTAACCAAATCAAACATTACCCTTTTATAGGCTGTTTGCGCACATGTCACTACTGCCGCCGTCCAGCGGCCGAATACCTGCTGTGTCCCACTTGACAAAATCCAATCCTTTAGCCTGTGTGGCTTTCATGTGTAAATGCAGCTACTGGCGCCTCGCTCCGGGGAACAGGCTCTCTCTCAACATGACGCCTGAGGCCAATAACAAACTCTGAGCCTGCTGGCGAGGCCGCACCCCTTCCTACCTTCTGGCAGGCGAGTTAACAAACTGGCCGCAAAAAAGAGTCTCCCGGTAGGCATCACAAAAATTATGCCATTGTTTTGACTGTACGTGCCTACGTCACCCCTTGAAACTGCTCTGTGCGGCCGTATGGTATTATAGCTGCCTGTGGAAAGTTAATTGCCTTCGTCAGAAACCATGGTATCACCACACAGTTCAGAAAAAATATTATAGGCAGAAAAAGAGGAATACTGTGCTAAAAGATCACTGTTACGGCACAGAAGCTGAAATCCCCCCCCCCTCCCACGTCGTGTCTGTCAGCCCGAGCGGAGACAGCTTCGCGGGCTGGCAAGCACCTAATTGCGGCCGCACCCGAGTACTTAACAGGTCTTTAAAAGACGACTTAGTTGTAAATGAGGCTGTTGTGTGTTCACACCTTCTAACATCCACTTTCTCCCTGGTTGGAAGAAGTAGCCCCCCCCCCCGAAATATTTTACAGCCCCCCTCGAAATGTGGCTCTAGTTGCCCGCCTGAATGTGTCTGAGACACTTTAATCTTTTAGCACTCACTACGGCTTTGGAAAGATGACTAAACTAGCCTTTGACAGGCTGGTCGGTTACTTGACAGGTGCCCATGTCGGTTTGAAAAACAAAATGTAATGATTCAGCCTAACGTAAACACTCCCATGTCCTATAACCAAGTAGCAGTTTTTATTCCAATATCAAAAAGAACCGAGCACATCTCTGATTTATTTATAACATTGCATTATCAAAATGACAATTAGCACATACCAACCAACTATACCAAATCAGCTAACTCGTAATATATGTATGCTTTCTACCCTTAGGCCCCCATCTCGAAAAAGCACTCCAATACCTATATTAAACTTCCAAAAAAAAAGGCATCCTTGATTCATGTGGAATGCAGGAGATACCAACTGAATCTGGGTTAAGGAATACCACGTTCCCTGTTGTTTCCAGCTTGACCTTACACCAACTAAGAGCTGAAAAAATATCCGGGTGGAAAATGCCCCAGATTTCAGACTCACCATGGTAATCTGGTGAAGTAAGAGATTCCTTTTCCATCACCCATTTCTAAGGAGACTCTGAGGTTTCAATCGGAATACCACAGCATTCCTGGAATTACCAATACCCTCAATGAGAGGATGTGTCCTAACAGCCAGGGGGTCGACCTCAAATCTGGGGAATCAGATTCGAGTCTCGGCAACGATGCTCAACATCCTGTAATTCTGGGCAAATCAATTAATCTCCCCTTGCATAACAAAAATAAATGTGTCCTTGTGTAACGCAACTGGTGTTCATGTAATGCCTCTGATACCAAATACTTTCCGGTCAAGTTCGCGCTATATAAAAGAACGCAGAAAAAGAAAAGATTTTTTTTAATGACGGGTGTGCAAAATACTAATGCAGTATTTCGAGCCATAGTGGTCAAAACGCAATAGATAGAGTGCAAATCATGCATGTCCATGACATATTGTTCTGTAACCCTTTCGAATTTCAAGGATTATTCAGAAAATGCACATACACTCTTAAAAAATCAGGGTTCACTACAAAACATCCAGGCAGTGATAAGATCAGCCGCGGCTCTTCCCCTAAAGTGAAATACTCTGCTAAACCGTTTCCATTGTTTTAACGTTGAAAATTGATGATTATGAGTTAAATACAGTGCCGCAAAAATGCCGCTAAATTTCCATATTTGTGCCGCTAAATTTCCATATTTGTGCCGCTAAATTTGCTAATCCATGCCGCAATATCCTGGGGGGTCTGTCAAATGCACAAAGGCAAGCATGACATTGGAAACCATGCTTACTTCGTCAATGATAAGAAGTTTCATTTTCCTCAAGACTCTTGAAACTTCACAACAAGCATCTCCAGATAACTTGTGGTATTGTAATTTGTTATCATGCTCCACTGGCAGCATCAGTAGACGATGCAAAGTAATACCTTTAATGTTATGTGCTGCCAGTCCAGTTGGAGCGGTGACAACACAAGACAGCGATGACTCAGTCCTTTCCTTCAAATAACATGAAATTGCTTTAATGAGGAAACTCTTTCCAGTTCCCGCTTCTCCACTCACGTACAGTCGGACAGGCTTCAACGACGTACATGAGCACTCTTTCTTCTCATGACTTAATCCATGATCAATTTGCTTGGTAACTTCGTCATATATTTTCCTCTGCTCAACGTTGAGTTGTCTTTCCAAGTCTTCTAAGTTAACCGCATCCTCCTGAGCATGTGCCATGGCTCTTTCCACTTCATTCATGGCAGTGGCAGCTTCATTTTCGATAACAGGTCCTCCTAGTGGATCCTGACTCAATGAAACAGAACTCTGACTGTCCTGAGAACTGTCTCTGGCAATATCGGCTGCAATCGTTGCTTCCTGCTCGATTTCCACATTCAACATTTCTACATATTTGGGAAAAGCAGGACATTCTATGATCTCCTTGGCGGCAGTGAAAGAGTCTTCGTAACAGAGGAAATCTCCAAGCAGTTCCTCTTCTGCACGCCAAGGCTTGAAAAGTTGCAAAAGTGCTAAATAGAAAAACTCCTTTTTTTCAGGAGATTCGCCACTCATTTTTCGATGGTTTACCAAGTGGCATTTTCTTTGCTTGACCAGACATCCCTCACTTCCAATTACAGCATACACTCCTTTATCAATATCTTCTTTGATGTTCCTCTTGAATATGTAATTTTGTAGAACCTCATACAGACAAACATTCTCAAGGTGACTGCTTCGATTTGGATAATATGTATCCAACATGTTGGTCTTCAAAATGTCAGTACTGTTTGGCTCCTTTTCCGCCAAATACTCAATTTCCCGCACAAGTTTCAGAACTCGATTACGCGTTGCAGCAAGACCAAGATGCGCCCAAACGATACTCCTAGATTTGGCATAGAGACTTGCTGAAGACAACCGGTCAGAACATTCGTAAGCTCCGATTTCTCGATGCGACAACATCTTCAGACTGAAACTGTACAACTTCTTACTGAGGCTCTTTTCATGGGAAATGTCCTCCCACATATCCTTCAATTCTGTCTTTTCTTTTTTGGTGATGTAAGATGTCACATACCGAGCCACAGCCATACAGTTATCAGCCACAAACTGTATATCCATGTTAGCATTCCACATGGACAAAATCACTGGGTTGTAGTCGTTGATGTACTTGGACTCTTCATTCCTCTTCAAATTGTATGTGTTTTTAGGTGATTTCTTCATCACATTATGTCGCAGCGAAGACATCAAACTGTTCACTCTTCCTTTAGAAATCACCGGTCGTGGAAAGGCGAAACGACATTTGGTGAAGAACTTGTCAAAAGTCAAAAAGATTTTATTTGTATTGGTACTCATATAGAGGACCACAAATATACAATTTACAGATATAAAGGAAAAATAATTTTTACATATAATCAATACAATGGTAAAAAAGATTTTAGAAACTTAAAAAAATTATAACAAACAAATTCATTTGACGGATATTTACATAGCTGCAAAAGTTCACTCACTTTGACAATTCTACAAGTTTGATAGATCGGGGCAAGGTATCTGGTGCGTGCAGTAGTTACATTTATATTGGGACACACAAACAGCAAATGCTCAATATCTTGGTCTCCCCCTTCACACAGGGGGCATAGGAGTGATCTTCCAGTCGACCACCTTGCTGTGTAAGTTAATACTGGTAAAATACCCAGTCTTAGCATGGTGATTGTCCTCCTTACACCATGAGTCAGGGAATACCTGATATATGGTTGAATTTGCTTATATTCCAATGAGTCCACGAAGGATTTATATGTTTTCAGTTTTTTGCAGTGTTCATAGTCTAATTCGTAGCTTAGTTTCGGGGTGTAACATCTTAGAAACAATTTCAGTTGAGCTGCTGACCAACTGCATAGAATATCCGAGGTGATTTCTGCCATTTGGAATATAATTTTCATATTGTTTGAGAAGGTCTGGTTTTTTGTTTCACTATAAAGAAGTTCATTTTTCAATAGGTGTCTTAATGTGCCCTCCTTAGCTTTAAGTAGATTGTAGCTCCACCTGATTACATTGGCTACTGCTGTGGCAAAAGAACTTGTAATCGAGAACTCCAAACGTAAAGCCTGAACAGGTACGGAGTCAGAGACCTTCATTCATTTTCTTAAAATTTTCCCCTCTTTACGGTCCATGTAGGTCCACTGTTTTATCGGGATGTACTCTGTTGCATATGATAATACAGGTGGAATTTTTACTTTATAAATTTTGATTAAGGAAGAGAAGTGCCGACTTCCGGTGGAGCGATAGAGTCTTAAAAGAGCCTCAGTGTGTACATCAGATTTCCTAATTAGATTTTCAATGTGTTTTGCATTGGAGATGTTCTTTGATAGTATCCTGCCAAGATAGGGATACTCGTTCACTATTTCTACTTTTCTTCCACCTAAGTTCCAACTGTAATTATTTCTACGTTTCTTCCTTGAAAAAACCACAATCTGTGTTTTATTTAAATTCGGGGTTAAAAAGTTTGCTTTTGAATATGCGTGAAGTATATCCAGGGAGTTTTGTAACCCAAAAGGGGTTAGGTCAAGCATTACTATGTCATCAGCGTACATTAGTACTTGTATGTTTTGTTTGGCAATTTTAGGTGATAAACATAAACCCTGCTGTAACTGTTTAGGCAGGTCGCTGAGATACAGGGAAAATAATAATGGTGCCAGTAAGCACCCTTGCTTCAGACCATTGGCTGTTTGTATCCTTTTTGTTAGGCCCTTTTCTCCTCCCATTTGCACCTGACACCAGGTATTGGTGTGGAGATTCACGATGGTTTGTAGAAGTTGTTCTGGAATTCCAAGTTCCCTGAGTTTATGCCATAGAGTTGGTCGATCGACACGGTCGAACGCAGTCGTGTAATCAACGAACACTGCATATACCGGCTGTGATTTTCCTATTACATATTTGTCTAGTATCGTTTGAATAACAGCAATGTTATCTGTGACCGAATGTTTTGGCCTAAAGCCAGCTTGAAACATCGGAATTTTATCCAGTGAAAAAGCCCAGTCCTTTAGTCTTTGTAGAACTTCTGCTGCAAAGATTTTACCCGCAGCGTCCATTAACGCAATTTGCCTATAATTTCCGGCAACTGTCCTGCTCCCCTTTTTATATATTGGGATAATCGTACTCCCCTGCCAGGATTTAGGTATTTGTCCGATTTTGAGGATAAAATTGAATAGATCCGATAATGATTTACCCCATTCCTTTGGATTTGTTTGATAAATCTTTATACGGATCTGATCTGGACCAGAGGCACCTGTTTTTCTTGCTTTTTTGATTGTCCTTTCCACTGAAGTAGCAGAAAGAAATTGTAAGTCCACTTTAGCTTTGCTATTTCCTTTTTCCAGGCTTTTCCCATCTGATATAGTCAGATTTGCTTTGTACAAATCAGTGAGATAAGTTTCCCACTCCTTTGGGGGGACAGGTATTGATTGTAATTTCTTTTTTGTCCCTGTTAATTTTGCTATGAGGGACCAATATTTGCGTTGATTAGAGTCTTTTGCTGCTACCTGAATGTCAATCCAATTACGGTCTTGAATATCTTTTTTATTTCTTAACTTCTCTCTCCTGAGTTTATTTTTTAGTCGGTTAATTTCTTTCTCAGTAGATATAGAGGCATTCATGTAATGACCACGAATGAGTTTGTTCAGTTTTTTCTTCGTAATGGAGTTTTGGTTGTTTTTATTGAAGTTTTGATTTTTCCACCTATTAACTCCAAAAGGCTTGTCCTTGTTTCTGAATTTACGACGACAGTACTTTCCGCAACGATGGCTTTGGAAGCGTAGAACTTGTTCTCTTAGGCTTTTGTCCTCCTTTGCGTTTGGAACAGCACATGTAGAATACTGTTCTATGAGACTCATCACTAAGTCTTCTGGATCTGTTCCAAATTTAGGTGCATCCTTGATCCACAGCAGAATATGTATATGAGGAGCACCTCTTGCTTGGTACTCCTTTCTCCAGAAGAAATCCAACACCTCTCCAAGAGGTGGATTCTTCTTATTCATGATGAAAGACATCATAGCTTCAAATCTATGATTAAAGTACCTGCATACATTCACTGGATCCAAAGAGCACAGTTCTCCGGGTGTCTTGAATTCGATGTTTTCGATGTTTCCATTTGCCTCTCGTAGAAATTCAAGTAAGTCTTCCCAGCCATACTCGGCACAGCTCAGAGTGAGGAACCATGTGGGAGTTCCTAAGTTCCTCAGCATACATTTTAAATCACCATGACGACGGTACCAGTACTCATTAGTACCACGCTGACACGCCATGAGATTAATCAGGTGACAATCCAAAATACTGTCTTGGACATTGACTTTATCCATAAAGTCACTTGCCGAGATGTTTTGCATCTGTATACCACTTTTCAAGATGTGGTTCACTGCATATGACAGTCCAGACAGATCGCTTTCAAACAGGAGATGAAACAAATAGGGAATGCATTGTCGAAACCTAGCATCTTCTGCATACAATCGTAAAGTCCGGTATTCAGAAGCAGGAATTTGATGAGGTCGCTCATCATATCTTCCTCCTTGACCTGTTGGAAATAGCTGTGGGAAACACCGAGCTTCCAAACTTTCCTCCCAGACACTAATGGGACTCCCTTTGGCTTGTTTCATTTGAAACAACTCAATAGCATTCCCCATGACTTCCTTGGAATGCAAAGGATGAACACTATAATGTTCATATATTTCTTCACTTTTAGAGGGTTCTACTTTCTCAATTTGACCAGCACACAAATCGCTATCCTCTTCCTCACTTACTTCCTCTTCTGCAACATATACATTCTTATAGTACTTATTATTATTTTTTCAAATACAATGTTGCCTTTTTCACTTTCCTAACATCTACTAAATCTTGCCATATTTTCTTATTCTTTGTCGGAACCCCATTAACTAAGATAACCAGAGGTTCCTCTTCCACTTTTTCTACTCCAATTGTGTTAATGTTTTTCTTCAAATCTAGAGGCAAATAAACAACTCTTCCCTTTAATCCTCTCTGTAAATCTGATGGAGGCAATTTCCCTGTCTTTGGCTCCATTCTTACAATAGCCTGAAAGGGATGGATACTTTGAATCAAAATAGATTCATAAGTATTTAAATCCTTCAATTCAGAAGGAATCTCAACCAATTCCAGATTATTATGAACCGCTCTAGCAGGCATCTGGTTTTGATTTAATTTATTACAACAATAAGTACACACACGTTGATCCGATCCCAAATCAAAACAATTTTCTACCATCAAGTATGTTGCGAAATCCTTCCATTCACTATTATTTTCCCTTTCACTTTTTGCATATAAATCCACTAACTTAGTCTGATTCTTATAATAAGTGCGTCGACAACACACACAAGTGAAATTAGGCCTCTCACTTGATTTCACCTGAAACGTGGCAATTTCCTTCTGAAAATTATCTGTACTGGAAACCTGTACACTATCTTCCACATTACCCTCTTCTTCCGGGTCAATTTCAACATTCTCCTCTTTACTTTCAAAGTAACAAAACTCAATTTCTTCACACATATTCTTCACATCTATTTCAGAACCATGCAAAAGAGCAGCGCATAATTGTTTAAGCATAACTGCTGGACTCTTAGCATAATACAACATTCTAACTAATTTCCTCACTTTATTATGATGCACTGCTAGCATCCTGAAATGATGAAAAACACTCTGGCATACTCTCCTGGAAAGACAAGCAAGTGAATGACCATGCAAACCTGTCACTTCTCTGACTCTGCAAGGATCTAATTCTTGCAACAACTTCATTTTCTGCTTCAAACTTTTCTTATTAAATGTCCGTACAAAATCACAAACCAAATTGATGGAATCCTGTCGCACACTGCAAATACTACTACACTTCCAGGTTTACACAGGTCCCTTAGGACGTCTTCCTAAAACCTCATTACCTAACATCTCTTCTGCCTCTGTTGTCACAAGTTTTTCTTTTTCAACTGGACAACCATCTTTCACCTCATAAGCTCGACCGCTGGTGTCAACTGCATGCACCAAATCATTATCCTGGAAATAACTCTCCTCATTGAAAAATGCCTCACAACTTGAACTATGCATCCATTCTCCGGAAAAAACTTCACAAAAATTACTACGATTAACTGTTCTCTTCCATCTACTATTTCTTTTGAAATCATAAATTGCCTTGTTTAGCTTTCTAATTCTATTGATTATCAAAATAAATAACTTTCGTTTAATTTCAAATGCCTGATCATTAACTTTCTCAACTTTTTTTTTCTCTTATAAAAAACAACTTTCTGTTGACCTTTCTTAATATTTTTTAACAAATTGCCAATTATCCTGTTGCGGAACATTCGTTTACGAATGTCCCTAAACTGTTGTTTCCTTCTACTATCATGCACAGAGTTATCTCTTGCTCTAGCAGTAACATTTTTGACTGGCCTTTCCTTTCCGTTTAAATTGCTTCTCTTTTTCTGGACAAAAACATTTTCTGTAGTACTACTTTTTTTTCTAGAAATGTTTCTTATGAATGTTTTCGTGGTCTTACCCGGTGCTTTCTTGGTGACTTGACGATTTTTTATTGTAGAGGACTGCTGCAGTAAATGATGGACCTGCTGTCTTTGACGTTTTGTAGCCTTTCTCATTCTATCCTTAGTTGGCATTCTCAAAATTTGAAATGATCTGCAGTTGAATCTGTGGTAAAATATAATAAAAAATGTTATTAACCACTATTACCAAACAGTAAATCAATACCAGTCATCAAAAACTAAACACACTACATGACATTTTTACATAGAATATTTTTTAGTGCTTTGGCAAATTTAGAATACACAAATATCAGAAAAGAAATGGAATTCTTATTCATTTTACCTGTCCTGTTTTATATGTGAATCTGATCTAATTTTATGAGCATATTTTAATATTTTATTGAAGACACTACACATAACCTGTTTTTGAAGGTGTGTTTAATTTTAAATGAAACGGTTTACATTTTTATTTTTCATTTATTGTAAATTTTAAAAATAAATGTTTATAGTTCCATAGGCCCAAGCAAGTCAGCTTCCCACCCTATGTCATACAATTCTGACAAATCGGCATCCTCATCATGTTCTTCATCATCCTCAGGATTTAAATCATCCAAGGGATCTACTTCCACTGACGTTTCAATTACAAGTTCAATGATGAGGTCGAGATCAACTGATTGCTGATTGTCACTCATGGTTGATGCTGTCGTTATCTTTAAAGAAAGAGAACAACAATGAGATGTTGCAGATTAAGAGACAAATCTCAGAGATTATAATAGTAAAATTGTTTAACAAGAGTAACATTTTGCAGCTATTATTTAGCTATGTCCAGCGATGCTGAGGAGGTGAGGCCTATGTCCAAGTTTTCAGTGAACAGGACTCATCTCTTCTTAACCTTGGATAAGCCTCACCGACTCTGTGTCCCCTGCTCATACTTAAATGTAATGGGGCAGATTTATGTTAACTGGCGCATTCCCACGGATGCACCAGTTAATGTGCACCGCTGCTCTGCCACCCATGGTGTGCCGCATTTACAATGTGGAGCACCATTGAGCAAAAACAGCACAGATGCGTCACGCATCTGTGCTGCAAAAGCAGCACATTGCAGGAATCACGTCGTAAGCGCGACATGTCTACTGCAATGCACAGGAGGAAGCCTCACATTGCATGGTGCATCACTCCTTATGCCTGTTTCAAACAGGCGTAAGGATTTGATTCAGCAATGCTATAAAGCTGACTCAGTGAAATCTTCTAAATTTCACTGTGTTAGTTTTACAGGGCTTTCATGCAAATAAATGCATACCCTGCAACAAAACACCTATATGAAACCTGACGCAGGTTTCATGGGCACAGGACTTTACAGCATAACACATCTGCCTAGATGCATCAAGTTGTAAATATGTCGCCACATAGCAAATCTTTTGCACCGCCGCTGCGTCACAAAAGTGACGCACAGTGGCGCAAAACAGGCATACACCTATCATAAATCTGTCCCAAACATTTTAAATGATTGATTCAAGATGACGATAAAGTGTGGCCTATCCAGAGGTTTGTTTGAGGTGAGGCCTACTCAGGGTTGCAGATGAAATTTACGCTTGTTGAAGAGTACAGAGGAGATAATACATGTGAAGGCCTACCAATGAAGTAAGTCATGTCCACTTCACTCTTGAACAAAGGCCAGACCTCTTCTGTGTCCGTGGACAGGCCTAAACCTCATCTGCACAATGTCATTCGTAAACTTAGGAAACACAGGTGATGTAATTGAAAAATGTGGAGTTTCTTTTCCTCATTTCACAATCACATCACCTGTGTTTCCTTTGCTTAGGTATCTCATAGTGCAGATGGAGTCTAGCATATCAAAGAGTACACAGAAGTTCAGCAGTGTATACAACAATTTTGACATTTACAGAAGATTCAGCTTCTTATCTTGTTGGAGATGAAGTGAGGCCTGTCTTGCAACATGGTGCATCTTTTGCATCACTGCTGCATCGGTTTCATGTGGCACGGGACTTTACAGCATGACACATCTGCCTAGATGCATCAAGTTGTAAATATGTCACCACATAGCAAATCTTTTGCACCGCCTCTGCGTCACAAAAGTGACGCACAGTGACGCAAAAGAGGCACACACCTATCATAAATCTGGTGTGTGTGTGGGTGTGGGTGTGTAGGGTGTTTGGGTGTGGGTGGAGGTGTGGGTGTATGAGGTATGGTGGGGGGTGTGTGTGGGGGGGTGGGTGTGGGGTGTGTGTGTGTCGGGGTATGTGTGTGGGGCACCCCCTCAAAAAAAAAAATAATAATGAGTGTGTGTGTGGTGTGTGTGTGTGGGGGGGTGGGTGTGGTGTGTGTGTGGGGGGGTATGTGTGTGGGGTCTGTGTGTAGGATGTGTGAGTGTGTGTGTGGGGTGTGTTTGTGGGTGTTTGTGTGGGGGGTGTGGGTGTGTGTGTGAGAGGAGTGTGTGTGTGGGTGTGCGTGTGTGTGTGTGTGTGAGGTGTGTGTGGTGTGTGTGTGTGTGTGTGTGTGTGTGAGGTGTGTGTCAGAGGTGTGTGTGTGTGGGGAAGGGGTGAGGTGTGTGTGGGGGATGTGTAGGGTGTGTCTGTGAGGTGTGTGTGTGTGTGTGTCTGAGGGAGGATGAGGTGTATAGGTGTGTGTAGGTGTGTGGGGTATGTGGGTGTGGGTGGGGATGGGGATGTGTAAGGTGTGTGTGTGGGTGTGGGTGTGTGGGGTGTTTGGGTGTAGGTGGGGGTGTGGGTGTGTGAGGTGTGTGTGGGGTGTGTGTGGGTGTGGGGGGTATGTGTGTAGGATGTGTGTGTATGTGTGGGATGTTTGGGATGTGTGGGTGTGTCTGTGAGGTGTGTGTGTGTGTGTGTGTGGGGGGAGGTGTGTGTGTGGGATGTGTGAAGTGTGTCTGTGAGGTATCTGTGTGTGCGTGTGTTGGGGGGTGAGGTGTGTGTGTGAGTGAGTGTGTGTGGGATGTGTGGGTGTGGGTGTGGATGTGTAAGGTGTCGGTGTGGGGGTGTGGGGTGTTTTGGTGTGGGTGGAGGTGTGCGTGTGTGAGGTGTGTGTGGGGAGTGTGTGGGTGTGGAGGTGTGTGGTTGTGTGCGTGTGGGTGTGTGTGTGACGTACTTGTGGGTACCTAAAACAGCCACAGAACCAAAAGCTCTTTTCAGAGCTACTCTACCTGTAATCACTCAAAATGATTATTTTATTATTTATTATTATGATTATATAATTTTTTTCACTATTTCTCCCCATGGTACGCTCCCCGGTACGCTCCCCGGTGCGCGTACCGGGCGCTCCCCCCACGAAAAACGAAAAAAAAAAATTAATGGCCCCCACATCAAACCTAGGGGGTCAGGGGAGTCTACCCTGCCCCCTTTTGGTCATTTCCCCCTTTGATTTTTGCCACCTCTTGTGTCTCAATCCTACCGAGACACAAGATGGCGGCCGCTGCGGACTGTTTCGAATGTTTATCCGATTTGTGAAAGCGAGTTTATCTGATATAAACGCGCTGTGCTGACAGACTTGAGGCAACGCACTGTGGAGTGCACCCTGGAAAGCTGAGGCAATTGAAATGACAACATTTTGACACGGGGGCCTTCCCGTGCAGGATGCACCGGCTCACACACCGAGCGGCAAAGGCAGAGGAACTACTCCAGTCTGTCAGCACAGCGCGTTTATATCAGATAAACTCGCTTTCACAAATCGGATCCTACTACAGGAAAAAACATTATCTCCAATATCTGCTTCAACTGAACGAACAATGCAGCGCAAAGAACTACAAAGTCCAGCATGCAGTGTGGCTCAACTAAAAATCATGATAGTCCCACAAATGATAATTAAGAAATGAGCATGCGTCAAAGCAGCGCGGTTCAATTGAATGCAGGAGAACGCCTCTGATGAAGTGGTGATTGGACCACAGAAACGCGTCAGGCGAACGTACTTACCCGGATGATGGCGAGAGATTTAAATGACCCTTGAGGCAACGCACTGTGGAGTGCACCCTGGAAAGCTGAGGCAATTGAAATGACAAAATTTTGACACGGGGGCCTTCCCGTGCAGGATGCACCGGCTCACACACCGAGCGGCAAAGGCAGAGGAACTACTCCAGTCTGTCAGCACAGCGCGTTTATATCAGATAAACTCGCTTTCACAAATCGGATCCTACTACAGGAAAAAACATTATCTCCAATATCTGCTTCAACTGAACGAACAATGCAGCGCAAAGAACTACAAAGTCCAGCATGCAGTGTGGCTCAACTAAAAATCATGATAGTCCCACAAATGATAATTAAGAAATGAGCATGCGTCAAAGCAGCGCGGTTCAATTGAATGCAGGAGAACGCCTCTGATGAAGTGGTGATTGGACCACAGAAACGCGTCAGGCGAACGTACTTACCCGGATGATGGCGAGAGATTTAAATGACCCTTGAGGCAACGCACTGTGGAGTGCACCCTGGAAAGCTGAGGCAATTGAAATGACAAAATTTTGACACGGGGGCCTCCCCGTGCAGGATGCACCGGCTCACACACCGAGCGGCAAAGGCAGAGGAACTACTCCAGTCTGTCAGCACAGCGCGTTTATATCAGATAAACTCGCTTTCACAAATCGGATCCTACTACAGGAAAAAACATTATCTCCAATATCTGCTTCAACTGAACGAACAATGCAGCGCAAAGAACTACAAAGTCCAGCATGCAGTGTGGCTCAACTAAAAATCATGATAGTCCCACAAATGATAATTAAGAAATGAGCATGTGTCAAAGCAGCGCGGTTCAATTGAATGCAGGAGAACGCCTCTGATGAAGTGGTGATTGGACCACAGAAACGCGTCAGGCGAACGTACTTACCCGGATGATGGCGAGAGATTTAAATGACCCTTGAGGCAACGCACTGTGGAGTGCACCCTGGAAAGCTGAGGCAATTGAAATGACAAAATTTTGACACGGGGGCCTTCCCGTGCAGGATGCACCGGCTCACACACCGAGCGGCAAAGGCAGAGGAACTACTCCAGTCTGTCAGCACAGCGCGTTTATATCAGATAAACTCGCTTTCACAAATCGGATCCTACTACAGGAAAAAACATTATCTCCAATATCTGCTTCAACTGAACGAACAATGCAGCGCAAAGAACTACAAAGTCCAGCATGCAGTGTGGCTCAACTAAAATTCATGATAGTCCCACAAATGATAATTAAGAAATGAGCATGCGTCAAAGCAGCGTGGTTCAATTGAATGCAGGAGAACGCCTCTGATGAAGTGGTGATTGGACCACAGAAACGCGTCAGGCGAACGTACTTACCCGGATGATGGCGAGAGATTTAAATGACCCTTGAGGCAACGCACTGTGGAGTGCACCCTGGAAAGCTGAGGCAATTGAAATGACAAAATTTTGACACGGGGGCCTTCCCGTGCAGGATGCACCGGCTCACACACCGAGCAGCAAAGGCAGAGGAACTACTCCAGTCTGTCAGCACAGCGCGTTTATATCAGATAAACTCGCTTTCACAAATCGGATCCTACTACAGGAAAAAACATTATCTCCAATATCTGCTTCAACTGAACGAACAATGCAGCGCAAAGAACTACAAAGTCCAGCATGCAGTGTGGCTCAACTAAAAATCATGATAGTCCCACAAATTATAATTAAGAAATGTGCATGCGTCAAAGCAGCGCGGTTCAATTGAATGCAGGAGAACGCCTCTGATGAAGTGGTGATTGGACCACAGAAACGCATCAGGCGAACGTACTTACCCGGATGATGGCGAGAGATTTAAATGACCCTTGAGGCAACGCACTGTGGAGTGCACCCTGGAAAGCTGAGGCAATTGAAATGACAACATTTTGACACGGGGGCCTTCCCGTGCAGGATGCACCGGCTCACACACCGAGCGGCAAAGGCAGAGGAACTACTCCAGTCTGTCAGCACAGCGCGTTTATATCAGATAAACTCGCTTTCACAAATCGGATCCTACTACAGGAAAAAACATTATCTCCAATATCTGCTTCAACTGAACGAACAATGCAGCGCAAAGAACTACAAAGTCCAGCATGCAGTGTGGCTCAACTAAAAATCATGATAGTCCCACAAATGATAATTAAGAAATGAGCATGCGTCAAAGCAGCGCGGTTCAATTGAATGCAGGAGAACGCCTCTGATGAAGTGGTGATTGGACCACAGAAACGCGTCAGGCGAACGTACTTACCCGGATGATGGCGAGAGATTTAAATGACCCTTGAGGCAACGCACTGTGGAGTGCACCCTGGAAAGCTGAGGCAATTGAAATGACAATATATATATATATATATATATATATATATATATATTACCTACTGGCGGTCGCCAGTAGGTATATATAGTTAGGATTTTTCCTCTATGGGATTTTTGAAAATTCTATGTCTAATACCTTTGGCGTTTGTGGACGGAATTGGCTGAAATTTTCAGGAAAATTGAACATTTTGTTTCTGAGCAGCAACTGAAAATTTGGGGGGGGTTTGTCAAGGGGGGGCTGAGAAAAAAGGGGGTCCCAAAACGTTTTTTTCCCATGTTAATTTCCATAGGGCGGTTGGCCTCACTTTTAGCCCGAACGGCTGAATGGATTTCCACGAAACTTGGCAAAATTGTAGATATTGTTTGCCCGATGTGCCTTTGCTAGGTCTCAAGATATGTGCTCCTGTGAATTTTGAGTAAATTAGGTTTAAAAAAGATATATATCTAGAGCCGCGCCCCGGTGCGCGTACCTGGGAGCGCTCTGGGCGCGCCACGCGACTTGCGCACGGCAAGCTGATTGGTTCTCGGGTGTCTGTAAACATTCGAAACAGTCCGCAGCGGCCACCATCTTGTGTCTCGGTAGGATTGAGACACAAGAGGTGGCAAAAATCAAAGGGGGAAATGAGCAAAAGGGGGCAGGGTACACCCCCCTGACCCCCTAGTTTTGATGTGGGGGACATAAAAGGGTCCCGCGGGTAAAAAAAAAAAAAAATTTTTAATTCGATTTTCGCGGGGGGAGCGCCAGGTACGCGCACCGGGGAGCGTACGGGGGAGCGTACCATGGAGATAAAAAATGACACTTTTAAAAAAAAAAAATAGCATTTTTTTATAAATTGGAGGTAGTTCTGAAAAGAACTTTTTTTTTGTTTTTGTTGTTTTATAATTTTTTTAGACTTTTTAAAACGATTTTATATTTTTTTGGGATTTTTGTCAGGGGAAAAACAAAAACAGGGATTCCAAAACTGCTCAACAGGAGCAAAAAAATGTGAAAATTTAGGGACTGGCAGGGCAGCGGTGTTGCTGTTTCTTTATGGCAATGAGTTCAACACTCTGCTCCCCATAGCAGAGCAGTTCGTCACACTCCGCTCCCCATAGCAGAGCAGTTCGTCACACTCCGTGCACAGAAATTTGATGCCTGCAAACACCGGCTGAATGTTAGGGACCATTCTTCCACGGGGTGGTCCCGAAGGTGTTGCTCCACCAGTGGAGGTGCTGCCGCCATCTGTGTGTAAATTCCGTGCCAGCTCTCTGACACTCTCCCTGGCAAAGTTGTTAGGGTGTCTTCTTTTCACATGCCTGATTAAATTAGCATTTCCAAAACTATATTTTTTCAGAGGATTGCCTCTGGATAAAGTACTACCACATATTTTGCAGGTTACTTTTGGAGCGTTGACTTTTTTTTGTCCTTCAGGGATGTCATAGAATTTCCAGATGAAATGTTTTTTTTTCTTCTGCTGAGGAGGGTCCTCATCTAAAAATCCGTCGGAATCACTGCTGGATGACTCTCTTGCAGCCATTGCTGTAGATCAGAAAAGTAGGAGATGAACACAGTACACAGAACAGCTCTTGCTCTCTCCAAGTACAAAGCAATAGTGAGAGAAATGGGTGGGTTTCACACAATTTGGAAAAAAAAAAGTTATGAACCAATGAAAAGTGTTATTTTAAAGTCACATGGTTTGACGCGCTTACGCTACGCGCCCCGGGGCGCGTCCCGGGGCGTGTTTCGTAAGCGCATCAGGGCGTTTACGTTGCGCGATCGTATGCGCTTCCGGGTGCGCTTACGCGGTGCGTCATAAGACGCATCTCGCAGCTCTGCGATACGCGCTTATGACGCAAGGCGTGGCGGCTACGCAATACGTCACGATGTTGTTTTCGTTCGCGGCAATAGCGCTATCGGGACGCTCATCAGTACGCGCCCCGGGGCGCGCCGCAAGATTGCGCTTACCCGTGCGTTCACTGGTCCGCGCCCCGGGAGCGCACCAAAAAGAATTAAAAAAAAAATGACATAATTATACAATATAAAATTCGATTTAAAATTTATTATTTTTAAAAACTATAAAAATTTGCTATTAAAAAACCTATGAAATTCACTGAAAAAACCATAGGTTATAGACCATATATAGTTAGGAATTAGCATTTACAAAACCTTGAAAATTCACTGAAAAAACCATAGGTTATAGACCATATATAGTTAGGAATTAGCATTTACAAAACCTTATTTTACTCACACAAAACCATTGAAATTCCATATATAGTTAGTTGCAATAACTATATATCGCGCACCCGCAATCCACTGCTGATGATGTCACATATTACATCATTCATGACATGGTCAGTGACATCACTGATGACATCACTGATGACATCTCAAATGACATCACTGATGACATCACTGATGACATCTCATTTGACATTACTGATCACATCACTGATAACATCATTCATGTGATGATACGATGAACCTCTTCAGACTCTAATATAACCTTAGATACACTCAGTGTAAACAGACACTCACAGACTGTCACTCATCCATGGAGTTACTCACACACCTAGTCAGTCATGCAAAGAATCAATCACACCTCCATTTCATCAACTATATAGTTATACACACCTTACTTATTGAAACATATAATAACACATATTTACTCTGTTATACAATCCCTGATACAAGTTCACAATGATCCATACAGCCACTCACACATTCACTGGCTCTTATGCACAGTTATTTATATATGTCAACTCTCACATGTACTGTGTTTTACATATGTACTTACTTTGACATGTAGCACTGAGATATCCATTCACTCACCAATACACTCATGCACACAGTCAACCGCCCATACAGCTGTTTCCACATGCACTTTTGAACCCATACATCTAGTGAATCAACTGCTCACACATCTATGCACAGAGTCATACACCTCCCAGACACCCACACACACACTCAGTCTCCCATACAAATACTTGGGCAACCAATCAATAACCCATATAGTTAGTCATATAGCTAATGATCAACACATGCATCAGATTACAGAACAACAGACACAATGATGCATAATTTAAAACAGTTTAGTCACTAACCCATGCACTCAGTGAGACACATTTAATCACTCACTTATACAGTCAGTCATGCACCTACTAAATCCTTCATCCAGACACTTATACATCCACTCATTCTTCAATATGTAAGACATATTTTAACTTTACAGAAACATACAGTCACTGGATGTTGTCATCAGTGATGTCATCAGTGATGTCATTTGAGATGTCATCAGTGATGTCATCAGTGATGTCACTGACCATGTCATGAATGATGTAATATGTGACATCATCAGCAGTGGATTGCGGGTGCGCGATATATAGTTAGTGCAACTAACTATATATGGAATTTCAATGGTTTTGTGTGAGTAAAATAAGGTTTTGTAAATGCTAATTCCTAACTATATATGGTCTATAACCTATGGTTTTTTCAGTGAATTTTCAAGGTTTTGTAAATGCTAATTCCTAACTATATATGGTCTATAACCTATGGTTTTTTCAGTGAATATATATATATATATATATATATATATATATATATATATATATATATATATATATATATATATATTACCTACTGGCGGTCGCCAGTAGGTATATATAGTTAGGATTTTTTCCCTATGGGATTTTTGAAAATTCTATGTCTAATAACTTTGGCGTTTGTGGACGGAATTGGCTGAAATTTTCAGCAAAATGGAACATTTTGTTTCTGAGCAGCCACTGGAAATTTGGGGGGAGTTGGTCCAGGGGGGGCCGAGAAAAAAGGGGGGTCCCAAAACGTGTTTTTAACATTGAGTTTTCCATAGGGCGGTTAGCCTCATTTTTAGCCCGAACGGCTGAATGGATTTGCACGAAACTTGGCAAATTTGTAGGGACTGGTAGCCCGATGTGCCTTTTGTAGGTCTCAATATATGTGCTCCAGTGGATTTTGAGAAATTAACGTTCAAAAAAAGATATATATCCAGAGCCGCGCCTGGAGCGCTCCCACGTACGCGTACAGGGGAGCGCTCCAGGCGCGCCACGCGATCTGCGCACGGCAAGCTGATTGGTTCTCGGGTGTCTATAAACATTCGAAACAGTCCGCAGCGGCCGCCATCTTGTGTCTCGGTAGGATTGAGACACAAGAGGTGGCAAAAATCAAAGGGGGAAATGAGCAAGAGGGGGCAGGGTACACACCCCCTGACCCCCTAGGTTACATGTGGGGGCCATAAAAGGCTCCCGCGGGTGAAAAAAAAAATAAAAAAAAATTCGATTTTCGCGGGGGTGAGCGCCCGGTACGCGCACCGGGGAGCGTACGGGGGAGCGTACCATGGAGATTAAAAATGACAGACTTTAAAAAAAATAAAGCTTCTTTTTAAAAATTGGAGGTAGTTCTGAAAAGAACTTTTTTTTTCATTTTGTTGTTTTATATATATTTTTTTTTTGTTTTTTTTGTTTTATATTTTTTTAGACTTTTTAAAACAATTTTATATTTTTTTTGTATTTTTTTCAAGGGAAAAACAAAAACAAGGATTCCAAAACTGCTCAACAGGAGCAAAAAAAATTGAAAATTTAGGGACTGGAAGAGCAGCGGTGTTGCTGTTTCTTTAGGGCAATCAGTTCAACACTCTGCTCCCCATAGCAGAGCAGTTCGTCACACTCTGCGCACAAAAATTTGATGCCCGCAAACACCGGCTGAATGTTAGGGATCATTCTTCCACGGGGTGGTCCCGAAGGTGTTGCTCCACCAGTGGAGGTGCTGCCGCCATCTGTTGGTACATTCCGTGCCAGCTCTCTGACACTCTCCCTGGCAAAGTTGTTAGGGTGTCTTCTTTTGACATGCCGGATCAAATTGGCATTGCCAAAACTATATTTTTTCAGAGGATTGCCTCTGGATAAACTACTCCCACATATTTTGCATGTTACTTTGGGAGCGTTCACTTTTTTCTGTCCTTCTGGGATGTCGTAAAATTTCCAAATGAAATGGGTTTTTTTCTTTTGCTGAGGAGGGTCCTCATCCAAAAATCCCTCTGAATCACTGCTGGATGACTCTCTTGCAGCCATTGCTGGAGATCAGAAAAGTAGGAGATAGAGTAGACACAACAGCTCTTGCTCTCTCCAAGTACAAAGCAATAGTGAGAGAAATGGGTGGGTTTCACACAATTTGGAAAAAAAAAAGTTCTGAACCAATGAAAAGTGTTATTTTAAAGTCACATGGTTTGACGCGCTTACGCTACGCGCCCGGGGCGCGTCCCGGGCGTGTATCGTAAGCGCATCGGGGCGCTTACGTTGCGCGATCGTATGCGCTTCCGGGTGCGCTTACGCGGTGCGTCATAAGACGCATCTCGCGGCTACGCGATACGTGTCTTATGACGCAAGGCGTGGCGGCTACGCGATACGTCACGATGTTGTTTTCGTTCTCGACAATAGCGCTTCCGGGACGCGCATTAGTACGCGCCTCGGGGCGCGCCGCCAGATTGCGCTTACCCGTGCGTTCACCTGTCCGCGCCCCGGGAGCGCACTAAAAATAATATTAAAAAAAAATAAAAAAATTATAAAATATAAAATTAGATTTAAAATGTATTATTTTTATAAAGATTTGCTATTAAAAAACCTATGAAATTCACTGAAAAAACCATAGGTTATAGACCATATATAGTTAGGAATTAGCATTTACAAAACCTTGAAAATTCACTGAAAAAACCATAGGTTATAGACCATATATAGTTAGGAATTAGCATTTAAAAAACCTTATTTTACTCACACAAAACCATTGAAATTCCATATATAGTTAGTTGCAGTAACTATATATCGCGCACCCGCAATCCACTGCTGATCATGTCACATATTACATCATTCATGACATGGTCAGTGACATCACTGATGACATCACTGATGACATCTCAAATGACATCACTGATGACATCACTGATGACATCTCAAATGACATCAGTGATGACATCATGACACACCAATACCAGTTACTACATACGCACTCACTGATTCCTACGTCTACACACACATTCACTCATTCACCCATACAATCACTCATAAATACAGTCACTCATTATTACAACACTATCATATGCACTCATACACCTAGTCAGTCCTGTGAAGAATCAATCACACTTCGATTTCCTCATCTATACAGTTAAACACAGAACACCATACTTTTCACACATAAACTAACACATACTTACTCTCTTATACAATCACTGATACAAGTACACATTGATATGCACAGTCACACACCTCCCAGCCAGCCACACACACACTCAGTCTTCCATACATCCACTCATTCTTCAATATGTAAAACATATTTAAACTTTACAAAAACACACAGACACTAGATGATGTCATCAGTGATGTCACTGACCATGTCATGAATGATGTAATATGTGACATGATCAGCAGTGGATTGCGGGTGCGCGATATATAGTTACTGCAACTAACTATATATGGAATTTCAATGGTTTTGTGTGAGTAAAATAAGGTTTTTTAAATGCTAATTCCTAACTATATATGGTCTATAACCTATGGTTTTTTCAGTGAATATATATATATATATATATTTATGTGTGTGTGTGTCTATATAATGTTTATATGTTATAATAGATGTTTAAATATATGTAGATATATATGTTGTGGGGAGGAAAGGTGTGCAGTAAGGGACCCATTGGCAAACCATATTCATTGGCGGCCAAACTTTCTGACAGCAATTCTACAAATATAAACTACTATGTCGGCTGACACGGTACGAGATAGAGAGGCGGGAGCTCTTGATATTTTTAGTGAGTGCAATACAGTGACAACAAGTTCAATTACAAGCAACACAGCATTGACAAGTCAAATAAATACAGTAAAGGATACATTTAAAAAACTTGAAAAAAAGATGAAAATGGAACAGAGCAAGTGATGGGAGTTGTGGTCCCAACAAAGATACATAGATGTAGGTATTTTCCCCGCAGCTTATGTATACTAATAGCTCCAAGTTATGAGAACCCGAACTCTCACATGATGTGGGAGTGGGCTGACTGCAACCTCGAGTCATCCAGAAGATTAGTACTTATACAAAGCAAGTACGCTGATATATGCCGCGCTACACTCCTAGAGGAAATTGCCAAATTAAACGAGGAACTGGAAAGTATGGGACAAGAAGATGAAAAAGATGAATTGCGAAGTGAAATGATAATACATCTAAAAAAAGAGGAAGAGAAAATTAAGGAAAGAAAAACTTCCACATTTCACCACGATAAAACCAATTATGAATTGGGGCAAGTTTTCACTTTTGCTAAAAAATATGAGGCGCTGCGCTCAGCGAAAGCTACAGAGGAACAAAGAATCAGTGGTTACAAAAGTGGTGAAGCAGGATCGAATACGTCTCAATCAGAACTTAGCTCAGCCGTCGACTGCGAATCTGAGCATGAATCTAGAAACACGAGTAAGGCACAACAACCTCAGAAAAGAACACTAGAAGAACAGCTCAATTTTTTTATGCTATGACAGGAAACAAACTCTCTGACCTGGAGGACAGAGAACCAACGTAGATCAGGCATATACTACGGGCAGAGACAAAGGAGGAAAGGGCACAGGAAATGCGACCAAACCGAAAAGGTCAACTGTCGGATGCTGGAAGAAAAAATGAGCAGGGATGAAAAAACCATCATGAATCTTGCAAAAATACTGTTGACAGATGAGGAAAAACAAATCCTGAACTTAGGACTTTCATTTTGCCCTACTAATATCTTTAACTATGCAAAATTAAGGCTGGATGTATACAAAGGTGTGCAAAAACTAAAATAAGAAAAAGTTCACATATTAGCAAACAAAGACATCAACCAGCAGACACAGACTCTAGGAAAAACAATGCAAAGTGATCTACCATTGAATTTGACACAATCGGAGGTACCTTTAATCAACAATCTGCATGAATTATGGGACCTGTAAATTGACACTCCAGGAACAGGAGACAACACAGAAGGAGGGGTCTCAACTAACATTACAACAATGATTAGGGAAAAGCAGATAACACCCTTTAAACCCAAATCTATATTTAATCACGACTCTGTGAGAGATTCAATTGACGTTTTTCATGAGCAGGTATATATATAAAAAATTTCTATGGCAAAATGAAACCCCTCATTTTGTTCCTTTTCGAATTAAATGTATTAAGTGTTACCACTTTATTCCAATCAAGATGACTTCAGGTGTGCAATACTTTTGTCATAAGTAAGACTGTTAGCGTTCTAGTTGTTCTTTAGAACACTCTGGGACATTCTGTCATTGGGCTATAGTTGGGCTACATCTGGCTGATATTTGGGCTACATTTGGGCTCTTTTGTCTCTGGTGGCCATCTTGGGAGACTGCATATCAGAATTTTTTTAATTAAATATAAGAGGATTTGAGAAGTCACTCAAAATGTGCCCTAATTTTTCTTTCTTCAGCACTAATCATAATTTCTATGGCAAAATGAACCCCCTCATTTTGTTCCTTTGCAAATTAAATGTTTTAAGTGTTAACACTTTATTCCAATCAAGATGACTTCAGGTGTGCCATACTTTTGTCATAAGTAAGACTGTTAGCGCTCTAGTTGTTCTTTAGAACACTCTGGGACATTCTGTCATTGGGCTATAGTTGGGCTACATCTGGCTGATATTTGGGCTACATTTGTTTTTTTTTTGTCTCTGGTGGCCATCTTTGGGCTACATTGGGCTACATTGGGCTACATTGGGCTACATTTGGGCTCTAACATATATATATAGCCCAATGTAGCCCAATATATATTTTTTCAAAGTTAATTTTCGTAAAAACCACTGGAGCATATATCTTGAGACATAGCAAAGGCACATCGGGGTACCAGTCCCTACAATTTTGCCAGGTTTGGTGAAAATCCATTCAGCCGTTCGAGCTAAAAGTGCGACAGACCGCCCTATGGGAATTAACATGGGGAAAACAAGTTTTGGGACCCCCCTTTTATCTCGGCCCCCGCTTGACAAATCCCCCCCAAACTTTCAGGGAAGGACCGGAGCGCCGCGAGGCAAAGTTGCTGGAAATTTCAGGCAGATTCCTCAACCGGCGCCAAAGTTATTCTCAATAGAATGTTGCGATTTCCCTATGGAAATCAATCCTAACTATATATATCTACTGGCGACCGCCAGTAGGTAATATATTACCTACTGGCGGTCGCCAGTAGGTATATATAGTTAGGATTTTTTCTCTATGGGTTTTTTGAAAATTCTATGTCTAATAACTTTGGCGTTTGTGGACGGAATTGGCTGAAATTTTCAGGAAAATGGCACATTTTGTTTCTGAGCAGCCCCTGAAAATTTTGGGGGGGTTCGTCAAGGGGGGGCCGAGAAAAAAGGGGGGTCCCAAAACGCGTTTTTCCCATGTTAATTTCCATAGGGCAGTTGGCCTCACTTTTAGCCCGAACGGCTGAATGGATTTGCACGAAACTTGGCAAAATTGTAGGGACTGGTAGCCCGATGTGCCTTTTGTAGGTCTCAATATATGTGCTCCAGTGGATTTTGAGAAATTAACGTTCAAAAAAAGATATATATCTAGAGCCGCGCCTGGAGCGCTCCCGGATACGCGTACGGGAGAGCGCTCCAGGCGCGCCACGCGACTTGCGCACGGCAAGCTGATTGGTTCTCGGGTGTCTATAAACATTCGAAACAGTCCGCAGCGGCCGCCATCTTGTGTCTCGGTAGAATTGAGACACAAGAGGTGACAAAAATCAAAGGGGGAAATGAGCAAGAGGGGGCAGGGTACACACCCCCTGACCCCCTAGGTTTCATGTGGGGGCCATAAAAGGCTCCCGCGGGTGAAAAAAAAAAATAAAAAAAAAATCGATTTTCGCGGGGGTGAGCGCCCGGTACGCGCACCGGGGAGCGTACCATGGAGATTAAAAATGACAGACTTTTAAAAAAATAAAGCTTCTTTTTAAAAATTGGAGGTAGTTCTGAAAAGAACTTTTTTTTTCATTTTGTTGTTTTATATATTTTTTTGTTTGTTTTTGTTGTTTTATATTTTTTTAGACTTTTTAAAACAATTTTATATTTTTTTTGGATTTTTTTCAAGGGAAAAACAAAAACAAGGATTCAAAAACTGCTCAACAGGAGCAAAAAAAATTGAAAATTTAGGGACTGGAAGAGCAGCGGTGTTGCTGTTTCTTTAGGGCAATCAGTTCAACACTCTGTTCCCCATAGCAGAGCAGTTCGTCACACTCTGCGCACAAAAATTTGATGCCCGCAAACACCGGCTGAATGTTAGGGATCATTCTTCCACGGGGTGGTCCCGAAGGTGTTGCTCCACCAGTGGAGGTGCTGCCGCCATCTGTAGGTACATTCCGTGCCAGCTCTCTGACACTCTCCCTGGCAAAGTTGTTAGGGTGTCTTCTTTTGACATGCCGGATCAAATTGGCATTGCCAAAACTATATTTTTTCAGAGGATTGCCTCTGGATAAACTACTCCCACATATTTTGCATGTTACTTTGGGAGCATTGACTTTTTTCTGTCCTTCTGGGATGTCGTAAAATTTCCAGATGAAATGGGTTTTTTTCTTTTGCTGAGGAGGGTCCTCATCTAAAAATCCCTCTGAATCACTGCTGGATGACTCTCTTGCAGCCATTGCTGGAGATCAGAAAAGTAGGAGATAGAGTAGACACAACAGCTCTTGCTCTCTCCAAGTACAAAGCAATAGTGAGAGAAATGGGTGGGTTTCACACAATTTGGAAAAAAAAAAGTTCTGAACCAATGAAAAGTGTTATTTTAAAGTCACATGGTTTGACGCGCTTACGCTACGCGCCCCGGGGCGCGCCCCGGGCGTGTATCGTAAGCGCATCGGGGCGCTTACGTTGCGCGATCGTATGCGCTTCCGGGTGCGCTTACGCGGTGCGTCATAAGACGCATCTCGCGGCTACGCGATACGTGTCTTATGACGCAAGGCGTGGCGGCTACGCGATACGTCACGATGTTGTTTTCGTTCTCGGCAATAGCGCTTCCGGGACGCGCATTAGTACGCGCCCTGGGGCGCGCCGCAAGATTGCGCTTACCCGTGCGTTCACCTGTCCGCGCCCCGGGAGCGCACTAAAAATAATATTAAAAAAAAATTAAAAAAATTATAAAATATAAAATTAGATTTAAAATGTATTATTTTTATAAAGATTTGCTATCAAAAAACCTATGAAATTCACTGAAAAAACCATAGGTTATAGACCATATATAGTTAGGAATTAGCATTTACAAAACCTTGAAAATTCACTGAAAAAACCATAGGTTATAGACCATATATAGTTAGGAATTAGCATTTAAAAAACCTTATTTTACTCACACAAAACCATTGAAATTCCATATATAGTTAGTTGCACTAACTATATATCGCGCACCCGCAATCCACTGCTGATGATGTCACATATTACATCATTCATGACATGGTCAGTGACATCACTGATGACATCACTGATGACATCTCAAATGACATCACTGATGACATCACTGATGACATCTCAAATGACATCACTGATGACATCATCTAGTGTCTGTGTGTTTTTGTAAAGTTTAAATATGTTTTACATATTGAAGAATGAGTGGATGTATGGAAGACTGAGTGTGTGTGTGGCTGGCTGGGAGGTGTGTGACTCTGTGCATATCAATGTGTACTTGTATCAGTGATTGTATAAGAGAGTAAGTATGTGTTAGTATATGTGTGAAAAGTATGGTGTTCTGTGTTTAACTGTATAGATGAGGAAATCGAAGTGTGATTGATTCTTCACAGGACTGACTAGGTGTATGAGTGCATATGATAGTGTTGTAATAATGAGTGACTGTATGTATGAGTGATTGTATGGGTGAATGAGTGAATGTGTGTGTAGACGTAGGAATCAGTGAGTGCGTATGTAGTAACTGGTATTGGTGTGTCATGATGTCATCAGTGATGTCATTTGAGATGTCATCAGTGATGTCATTTGAGATGTCATCAGTGATGTCACTGAAGTATGGTGTTCTGTGTTTAACTGTATAGAGGAGGAAATGGAAGTGTGATTGATTCTTTACAGTACTGACTAGGTGTGTGAGTAACTCCATGGATGAGTGGCAGTGTGTGAGTGTCTGCATAGGTGTATGAGTGCATATGATAGTGTTGTAATAATGAGTGACTGTATGTATGAGTGATTGTATGGGTGAATGAGTGAATGTGTGTGTAGACGTAGGAATCAGTGAGTGCGTATGTAGTAACTGGTATTGCTGTGTCATGATGTCATCAGTGATGTCATTTGAGATGTCATCAGTGATGTCATCAGTGATGTCATTTGAGATGTCATCAGTGATGTCATCAGTGATGTCACTGACCATGTCATGAATGATGTAATATGTGACATGATCAGCAGTGGATTGCGGGTGCGCGATATATAGTTAGTGCAACTAACTATATATGGAATTTCAATGGTTTTGTGTGAGTAAAATAAGGTTTTTTAAATGCTAATTCCTAACTATATATGGTCTATAACCTATGGTTTTTTCAGTGAATTTTCAAGGTTTTGTAAATGCTAATTCCTAACTATATATGGTCTATAACCTATGGTTTTTTCAGTGAATATATTTATATATATGCCAAGGTGTACTGAAGAATGAATGGGTGTATAAGAGTCAGGATGGATAATTAAGTAGGTGTGTGACTGACTGTATAAGTGAGTGATCAAGGGCGGGATCGCCCGAAATGCGTAGTGGCAGAGCTGGTTAAATAAAAAATCTGCGCAAATACTTGGGTCCACGCTCGTCTTTTCTGGGTGAGACAGACGGTGTGTTTTGCTGAAATCATACATATATATGTATATATATATATATATATATATATATATATATATATATATATATATATATATATATATATATATATTTATGTGTGTGTGTGTCTATATAATGTTTATATGTTATAATAGATGTTTAAATATATGTAGATATATATGTTGTGGGGAGGAAAGGTGTGCAGTAAGGGACCCATTGGCAAACCATATTCATTGGCGCCCAAACTTTCTGACAGCAATTCTACAAATATAAACTACTATGTCGGCTGACACGGCACGAGATAGAGAGGCGGGAGCGCTTGATATTTTTAGTGAGTGCAATACAGTGACAACAAGTTCAATTACAAGGAACACAGCATTGACAAGTCAAATAAATACAGTAAAGGATACATTTAAAAAACTTGAAAAAAAGATGAAAATGGAACAGAGCAAGTGATGGGAGTTGTGGTCCCTACAAAGATACATAGATGTAGGTATTTTCCCCGCAGCTTATGTATACTAATAGCTCCAAGTTATGAGAACCCGAACTCTCACATGATGTGGGAGTGGGCTGACTGCAACCTCGAGTCATCCAGAAGATTAGTACTTATACAAAGCAAGTACGCTGATATATGCCGCGCTACACTCCTAGAGGAAATTGACAAATTAAATGAGGAACTGGAAAGTATGGGACAAGAAGATGAAAAAGATGAATTGCGAAGTGAAATGATAATACATCTAAAAAAAGAGGAAGAGAAAATTAAGGAAATAAAAACTTCCACATTTCACCGCAATAAAACCAATTATGAATTGGGGCAAGTTTTCACTTTTGCTAAAAAATATGAGGCGCTACGCTCAGCGAAAGCTACAGAGGAACAAAGAATCGGTGGTTACAAAAGTGGTGAAGCAGGATCGAATACGTCTCAATCAGAACTTAGCTCAGCCGTCGACAGCGAATCTGAGCATGAATCTAGAAACACGAGTAAGGCACAACAACCTCAGAAAAGAACACTAGAAGAACAGCTCAATTTTTTTATGCTATGACAGGAAACAAACTCTCTGACCCGGAGGACAGAGAACCAACGTAGATCAGGCATATACTACGGGCAGAGACAAAGGAGGAAAGGGCACAGGAAATGCGACCAAACCAAAAAGGTCAACTGTCGGATGCTGGAAGAAAAAATGAGCAGGGATAAAAAAACATCATGAATCTTGCAAAAATACTGTTGACAGATGAGGAAAAACAAATCCTGAACTTAGGACTTTCATTTTGCCCTACTAATACCTTTAACTATGCAAAATTAAGGCTGGATGTATACAAAGGTGTGCAAAAACTAAAATAAGAAAAAGTTCTCATATTAGCAAACAAAGACATCAACCAGCAGACACAGACTCTAGGAAAAACAATGCAAAGTGACCTACCATTGAATTTGACACAATCGGAAGTACCTTTAATCAACAATCTGCATGAATTATGGGACCAGTAAATTGACACTCCAGGAACAGGAGACAACACAGAAGGAGGGGTCTCAACTAACATTACAACAATGATTAGGGATAAGCAGATAACACCCTTTAAACCCAAATCTATATTTAACCACGACTCTGTGAGAGATTCAATTGACGTTTTTCATGAGCAGGTAGCTGAGCAACTAAACTACAAGGTGCAAAAGTCCACAAATAATGACAACTGGCGAGACAGAAAATATCGTGAGCTCATGAAAAAATTGAATCAGAATAACAAAATAGTAATACGAAACTCTGACAAAGGTGGAAATATTGTCATTTGGAGTAAGAATGAATATACAAAAGAGGCGTATGCACAGTGGAATGACAGAACATGCTATTTGAAAATGAGTGTCTCCAATCTAAAATCAATGTATGCTGAATTTTATCATAAACTACAGGCATGGAAACGAGATGGTTTAATCACAACTGTTGAATACAAGTTTTTAAAGAATGATAATCCTGTGATACCAACAATTGACTGTATCCCTGAGGTCCACAAGGACCCAGAGAAACCTCCAGGCAAACCAATCATCCCTGCTGTAATAGTCTTTCGGAACATACTTCACAATACGTGGATTATTTTCTACAGGACCACCTATGTAAGAGACACAAGTGACTTTTTAAAAAAACGAATGAAAATCACTTGAAAGAGTAACTATTGCTTAAGGGCATTGGACGCAACATCCCTATACACTAGTATTCAGCATGCAGATGGTGTAAAAGCAATTGAACATTTTTTGAGCAAAAAACCTGGACATTCAAAAGAACATAATAGAATGTTAATTTATTTGGTTTCTTATTGTTTGAATAACAATGTTTTTTATGTTCAATAATGTCTTATACCAGCAGACAAGGGGCGTAGCCATGGGGGCCTACTTCTCCCCCAGCTATGCATGTCCACAAATGGGGTTGTGGAAGGAGTTGGTCCTTAGATTCATACATTCCCATTACAAGCAGCAAAACATAAAAGCATGGTTACGGCTCATTGACGATTTATTTGTGATCTGGGAAAGAACTGAAGATCAGGCAAAAGGAGTTTTTATAGGTCATCAACACTAATGATTGGAATCTACATTTTACAGCAACAATCAGCAACTCAACGGTGGATTTCTTAGATACAGAGATTTACCTTAAAGATGACAGAATTAAGATTAGGCTGTTTCGTAAGGAAACAGCAGGAAATTCTACCCTGCATACTAGCAGTGCCCATCCCAGGTATTTAGTGAACAGTATCCCTTAAGAAGAGAGGTTGCGTCTAAGGCGCATACACAGTAATCATTCAGATTTAGTAACAGCACAGGCGGAGAGCAAATTTAGGGGCATATCATCAAGAACGGTGGTTAAAAATTATCGCCGGTTAAGTAGCAGAAAACTACTTCTAAAGCGGCGATAATGGGCTTGATAATATGCCCTGGAGAATTCCAATAGAAGCGATTTTGGAAAAGGGGGGTGGTGATGGACAGAGTTTCTGAATGATGCAGAATACTCTTACCAAGTCAATAGATCATGGTTTTAATCCATCACCGTTTTTTAGCTCACTGCACCATCCCAGCTCAGAGCCTGGCTATATGCAAATTAGTCTGTTCCTGTCCCAGTGCATGATGGGAACAGGGCAAACCAAACTACCAAGCCAATTCTTATACTGGGAAGGAAACAAGCTCCCGGGGACCGGTTTCTGGCATCACAGCCTTCTTCGGCCCGGCTTGCTTGAATCCTGATGGTGCAATGAGCAAGGGACTCACGTCTGAGTATACCCTCCCACACATAGTGTGGATAAAACCGATTTTGGAAAAGGGGGGTGGTGATGGACAGAGTTTCTGAATGATGCAGAATACTCTTACCAAGTCAATAGATCATGGTTTTAATCCATCACCGTTTTTTAGCTCACTGCACCATCCCAGCTCAGAACCTGGCTATAAGCAAATTAGCCTGTTCCTGTCCCAGTGCATGATGGGAACAGGGCATACCAAACTACCAAGCCAATTCTTATACTGGGAAGGAAACAAGCTCCCGGGGACCGGTTTCTAGCATCACAGCCTTCTTCGGCCCGGCTTGCTTGAATCCTGATGGTGCAATGAGCAAGGGACTCACGTCTGAGTATACCCTCCCACACATAGTGTGGATAAAACCGATTTTGGAAAAGGGGGGTGGTGATGGACAGAGTTTCTGAATGATGCAGAATACTCTTACCAAGTCAATAGATCATGGTTTTAATCCATCACCGTTTTTTAGCTCACTGCACCATCCCAGCTCAGAACCTGGCTATATGCAAATTAGTATGTTCCTGTCCCAGTGCATGATGGGAACAGGGCAAACCAAACTACCAAGCCAATTCTTATACTGGGAAGGAAACAAGCTCCCGGGGACCGGTTTCTGGCATCACAGCCTTCTTCGGCCCGGCTTGCTTGAATCCTGATGGTGCAATGAGCAAGGGACTCACGTCTGAGTATACCCTCCCACACAAAGGGGCCGATTAGGATGGCGGACGGACTTACGTCCGTCCGCCATCCCAGAGGTGGAGGGACCGTCCGCATGGACTGCGGAGGTCCCTTCGTGCAAATCAGGATGTGACCGCCACCCTGGCGGTCACATCCTGGATATTTAACATTGCGGCCGGTGCTGCTTCAAGCGGCACCCGCCGCAATGTTAAATGTGCATGTGTAACATTTACATGCACAAAGCGGCAGGCACCGCACGGTGCCTGCCGCTTTGTGCATGTAAATGCTGGGGGGTACCATAGGTACCCCCCATGTGCACCCCCCACCCGCCTACGCCTTGGGGGCCCGCAACGGGCCCCCAAAAGCAAAAGTACACATGCTTTTCCACGGCGGAAAAACCGCCGCGGAAAAGCATGTTTACTAATGCTTCCTAATTTGGCTGGCGGTGTCTGATAGACACTGCCAGCCAAATGAGAGCTTTTCCGCCGCGGTTGTAATCCGACCGCGGCGGAAAAGCAGCGGACAGAATCCAAGACCCACCAGCCATCGTAATGCGGCGGTGGGTCTTTGGTGACTCCGCAGAGGATTTTCCGCCTCCTCCGGGCCGGCGGTGGCTTCCGCCGGCCCGGAGGAGGCGGAAAATCCTCTATCATAATCGGCCCCATAGTGTGGATAAAACCGATTTTGGAAAAGGGGGGTGGTGATGGACAGAGTTTCTGAATGATGCAGAATACTCTTACCAAGTCAATAGATCATGGTTTTAATCCATCACCGTTTTTTAGCTCACTGCACCATCCCAGCTCAGAACCTGGCTATATGCAAATTAGTCTGTTCCTGTCCCAGTGCATGATGGGAACAGGGCAAACCAAACTACCAAGCCAATTCTTATACTGGGAAGGAAACAAGCTCCCGGGGACCGGTTTCTGGCATCACAGCCTTCTTCTGCCCGGCTTGCTTGAATCCTGATGGTGCAATGAGCAAGGGACTCACGTCTGAGTATACCCTCCCACACATAGTGTGGATAAAACCGATTTTGGAAAAGGGGGGTGGTGATGGACAGAGTTTCTGAATGATGCAGAATACTCTTACCAAGTCAATAGATCATGGTTTTAATCCATCACCGTTTTTTAGCTCACTGCACCATCCCAGCTCAGAACCTGGCTATATGCAAATTAGTCTGTTCCTGTCCCAGTGCATGATGGGAACAGGGCAAACCAAACTACCAAGCCAATTCTTATACTGGGAAGGAAACAAGCTCCCGGGGACCGGTTTCTGGCATCACAGCCTTCTTCGGCCCGGCTTGCTTGAATCCTGATGGTGCATCACCACCCCCTTTTTCCAAAATCGATTTTATCCACACTATGTGTGGGAGGGTATACTCAGACGTGAGTCCCTTGCTCATTGCACCATCAGGATTCAAGCAAGCCGGGCCGACGAAGGCTGTGATGCCAGAAACCGGTCCCCGGAAGCTTGTCTCCTTCCCAGTATAAGAATTGGCTTGGTAGTTTGGTTTGCCCTGTTCCCATCATGCACTGGGACAGGAACAGACTAATTTGCATATAGCCAGGTTCTGAGCTGGGATGGTGCAATGAGCTAAAAAACAGGTGATGGATTAAAACCATGATCTCTTGACTTGGTAAGAGTATTCTGCATCATTCAGAAACTCTGTCCATCACCACCCCCTTTTTCCAAAATCGATTTTATCCACACTATGTGTGGGAGGGTGTACTCAGACGTGAGTCCCTTGCTCATTGCACCATCAGGATTCAAGCAAGCCGGGCCGACGAAGGCTGTGATGCCAGGAACCGGTCCCCGGAAGCTTGTCTCCTTCCCAGTATAAGAATTGGCTTGATAGTTTGGTTTGCCCTGTTCCCATCATGCACTGGGACAGGAACAGACTAATTTGCATATAGCCAGGTTCTGAGCTGGGATGGTGCAATGAGCTAAAAAACAGGTGATGGATTAAAACCATGATCTCTTGACTTGGTAAGAGTATTCTGCATCATTCAGAAACTCTGTCCATCACCACCCCCTTTTCCCAAAATCAATTTTATCCACACTATGTGTGGGAGGGTATACTCAGACGTGAGTTCCTTGCTCATTGCACCATCAGGATTCAAGCAAGCCGGGCCGACGAAGGCTGTGATGCCAGAAACCGGTCCCCGGAAGCTTGTCTCCTTCCCAGTATAAGAATTGGCTTGGTAGTTTGGTTTGCCCTGTTCCCATCATGCACTGGGACAGTAACAGACTAATTTGCATATAGCCAGGTTCTGAGCTGGGATGGCACAGTGAGCTAAAAAACAGGTGATGGATTAAAACCATGATCTCTTGACTTGGTAAGAGTATTCTGCATCATTCAGAAACTCTGTCCATCACCACCCCCTTTTTCCAAAATCGATTTTATCCACACTATGTGTGGGAGGGTATACTCAGACGTGAGTCCCTTGCTCATTGCACCATCAGGATTCAAGCAAGCCGGGCTGACGAAGGCTGTGATGCCAGAAACCGGTCCCCGGAAGCTTGTCTCCTTCCCAGTATAAGAATTGGCTTGGTAGTTTGGTTTGCCCTGTTCCCATCATGCACTGGGACAGGAACAGACTAATTTGCATACAGCCAGGTTCTGAGCTGGGATGGTGCAATGAGCTAAAAAACAGGTGATGGATTAAAACCATGATCTCTTGACTTGGTAAGAGTATTCTGCATCATTCAGAAACTCTGTCCATCACCACCCCCTTTTTCCCAAATCGATTTTATCCACACTATGTGTGGGAGGGTATACTCAGACGTGAGTCCCTTGCTCATTGCACCATCAGGATTCAAGCAAGCCGGGCCGACGAAGGCTGTGATGCCAGAAACCGGTCCCCGGAAGCTTGTCTCCTTCCCAGTATAAGAATTGGCTTGGTAGTTTGGTTTGCCCTGTTCCCATCATGCACTGGGACAGGAACAGACTAATTTGCATATAGCCAGGTTCTGAGCTGGGATGGTGCAATGAGCTAAAAAACAGGTGATGGATTAAAACCATGATCTCTTGACTTGGTAAGAGTATTCTGCATCATTCAGAAACTCTGTCCATCACCACCCCCTTTTTCCAAAATCGAATTCCAATAGAAGCCCATGTTCTGGAGTTAACATGGGCTTTTATTGAAATTCTCCAGGGCATATTATTAAGCCCATTATCGCCGATTTAGCTGCAGTTTTCTATCGCTAAACCGGCGATAATGTTAACGCCGTCCTTGATAATATGCCCCTGAGATTTTTGGAAAGAGGATATTCTCTAAAAGTCATAGATGGGGCTATATTAAAGTCAATGACCAAAGAAAGAGTGGAAATATTAAAAGACAAAAGAACAGGATCAGACTTAGCTACTTTAAAACAGGGGGAAGAAATAAACTCAAGAGTAGATGATTTCAGGATTATTTTGGAATACAGTAATCAACATAAGAAGTAACAGTCAATTGTAAGACACAACTGGCCTCTGATATTAAATGATCCAGTTATTGGACCCCTGTTACCACAGAGAGTGTCCATTACATATAGCAAATGACTGTCCATGAGCGGCAGTGTGGTCAAAAGCAGTCCTAAGACCATCGAGGGTACGAGCTGGCTACAAACACATAATGGGTTTTACAAGTGCAAAACGTGTAAAGCATGACAGCAAGGAGAGAATAAAACTACATATTGAACCCCATTCAGCAGTAGAGACATGTGCTATCTTGTCCTTGTGAACTACAATACATAGGTAGCACTAAACTACAGGTACATAAACGAATTTTACAACATATGAGCATAGTCAATCATGACAACACGTATCCGGTGGCATGGCACTTCAAAGAGTACCATGCAGCCAACAGTCTTAATCTCAGATGTTTTGTTATTGATGCTGTTCCTCCTAGCAAAATGGGAGGGGACAGGGAGACTAGTCTAGGGAAACTTGAAACACGGTACATATTAGAACTAGATTCAAAACAACCTTGTGACCTTAATATGTCAGAAGATCTATACACCAGCCTATAAATCATGATTTTTGAAGTTTTACAGTTGTAGGATTCTCAGATATAATTTTATCCAATATTTATTCATTAATATATAAGGATTTTACATATTTATGTATTATTTTACTGTGTCTGATTATGTATAATTATGTATTTATTAATTTAGTTACTAAACTGTATAGATCTATATTTATATATATTTATTGGAGACAATCATGTATAATTGCCCACCATGCAAACACAATGGTCGATTATGTACCCAAAATTAGCTTTGGTAAGCACATATTTCAGGATGTACATAGGACCGCAGAACCAAGAGTTGGCACAATGTATAGGCTTGACAAAAATCATGAAGTTTACTTAATTAACTAATGACTTGAAATGTTACAAAAAGTTAAAAAATATATATATATTTGCACTGAGCACTCACTTTAGCACTATTTGCAAAATAAATGTGTTTATGGTACAAGACAGATAGACATATTGAGGGCATGTATATGATCACTAAGAAGTTCATAATTCGAATGAGCGAAAATATTGATATGTTGTGTAAAAGGTTTTATCACAATGTATTATACACATCATGACTTCAAAAGGACATATCTGCTTTTGTTTTGAAGAAGCAGGATGTATTGGTGTAATATAGATATATTCAACATAATTGTATGTTTAAATCATTTGATATTACAAATAATCTGGACAATACCAGTCGCTCTACAAATAACACGAGGATTTCCTGTTAAAGTTTGTCTTCTATGTCTATTGCTTTCTTGGTCACGTGGTACGCCACAAATAGCACTCGTCATTTTGAAAATTGAATCGCTACGTTGGTACCCTGTCATGTGATCAAGGCTTGTCCAGAGCCGAAACGTGTTATTGCGACTGTGGAATAAAGGATTTTAAGCACAGAACTATGGTCCATATCCATTTTATGGAGGAATTACCTGTACTGACAGAAGTGGTGATATATGTGTATATACATATATATATACATATACATATATATATGACTGAAAATCCTTTCCCAATTGAAAAGATGAGAGGCCACGCGGGGAACACAGAACAAACAGCCGTTTAATTCAGAGGTCCTGGTATGGCGAATGCATTTCGGCTATCGTGCCTTCTTCAGCGCCTTGCGCCTGAACAACTTCCTTCCCAGTGTCCTCCTGTTGAAAGCTTAAAGGCACTGTGTTCCCTCCCCCATACAGTCTGCACAGCCAATCACAGTCCATTTTAAATTTCGTGGACTCCAAACCCCAACATGCAACAGTTCTGGCAATGTTAGGTGGCCGGTGTGGAGGAGTAGTGATCCATGTCGTCTTGTGCCCAATCAGGTAGGTGGGATGGTTGAAGGACGATTGAACATCGCGGTGCATGCCCTGTGTCCCCGCTTGACTGCAGCGCCTCTCCTCCCAGGTTAGGACAGAAGCTGGGGCATCAAATGTGGGACTGTTTGCCCCGTGGAGATAAAATACCCCAGTCTGCTTCCTCCACGCTGAGATTCCTGGCGGACTCCTGGGTTTATCGATCCCTCGATTATCTTGAATGCTGCAAGCAGCGCGGTTGCCAGTTAACACCCAGAGTCACTTTTCTGCAGGGCCATCTCTTCTGCGCGTCTAGCTGCGCAGTAAATATGACTGAAAATCCTTTCCCAATTGAAAAGATGAGAGGCCACGCGGGGAACACAGAACAAACAGCCGTTTAATTCAGAGGTCCTGGTATGGCGAATGCATTTCGGCTATCGTGCCTTCTTCAGCGCCTTGCCCCTGAACAACTTCCTTCCCAGTGTCCTCCTGTTGAAAGTTTAAAGGCACTGTGTTCCCTCCCCCATGCAGTCTGCACAGCCAATCACAGTCCATTTTAAATTTCGTGGACTCCAAACCCCAACATGCAACAGTTCTGGCAATGTTAGGTGGCCGGTGTGGAGGAGTAGAGATCCATGTCGTCTTGTGCCCAATCAGGTAGGTGGGATGGTTGAAGGACGATTGAACATCGCGGTGCATGCCCTGTGTCCCCGCTTGACTGCAGCGCCTCTCCTCCCAGGTTAGGACAGAAGCTGGGGCGTCAAATGTGAGACTGTTTGCCCCGTGGAGATAAAATACCTCAGTCTGCTTCCTCCACGCTGAGATTCCTGGCGGATTCCTGGGTTTATCGATCCCTCGATTATCTTGAAGGCTGCAAGCAGCGCGGTTGCCAGTTAACACCCAGATTCACTTTTCTGCAGGGCCATCTCTTCTGCGCGTCTGGCTGCGCAGTAAATATGACTGAAAATCCTTTCCCAATTGAAAAGATGAGAGGCCATGCCGTTTCACCATGAACAAAGCCTGTGCTAGGCTGAAACTCGTTGGTCCGAGCTTGAAGCTGTAATAAAATCAAAATAAAAACCAAATCTTGAGTGCCGCAACTCTTGCTGTAAAATTGTCGTTTTGGGCCAAGATCCGGCCCCTATGCAAAGCACCAGTAGATGAGTGCGTGGAGTCTAAGGGATCGCATTGTGGAAAATATATATATATATATATTCACTGAAAAAACCATAGGTTATAGACCATATATAGTTAGGAATTAGCATTTACAAAACCTTGAAAATTCACTGAAAAAACCATAGGTTATAGACCATATATAGTTAGGAATTAGCATTTAAAAAACCTTATTTTACTCACACAAAACCATTGAAATTCCATATATAGTTAGTTGCACTAACTATATATCGCGCACCCGCAATCCACTGCTGATCATGTCACATATTACATCATTCATGACATGGTCAGTGACATCACTGATGACATCACTGATGACATCTCAAATGACATCACTGATGACATCACTGATGACATCTCAAATGACATCACTGATGACATCACTGATGACATCTCAAATGACATCACTGATGACTACATCCAGTGACTGTATAATTCTGTAAAGTTAAAATATGTCTTACATATTGAAGAATGAGTGGATGTATAAGTGTCTTGATGAAGGATTTAGTAGGGGCATGGCTGACTGTATGAGTGACTGATTAAATGTGTCTCACTGAGTGCATGGGTTAGTGACTAAACTGTCTTAATTTGTGCATCATTATGTCTGTTGTTCTGTAAACTGCTGCATGTGTTGATCATTAGCTATATGATTAACTGTATGGGTTATTGATTGGTTGCCCAAGCATTTGTATGGGAGACTGAGTGTGTGTGTGGGTGGCTGGGAGGTGTATGACTCTCTGCATAGATGTGTGAGCAGTTGATTGACTAGATGTATGGGTTCAAAAGTGCATGTGGAAACAGCTGTATGGGCGGTTGACTGTGTGCATGAGTGTATTGGTGAGTGAATGGATATCTCAGTGCTACATGTCAAAGTAAGTACATATGTAAAACACAGTACATGTGAGAGTTGACATATATAAATAACTGTGCATAAGAGCCAGTGAATGTGTGAGTGGCTGTATGGATCATTGTGAACTTGTATCCAGGATTGTATAAGTGAGTAAATATGTTTTAGTATATGTTTGAATAAGTAAGGTGTGTATAACTGTATAGTTGAGGAAATGGAGGTGTGATTGATTCTTTGCATGACTGACTAAGTGTCTGAGTAACTCCATGGATGAGTGACAGTCTATGAGTGTCTGTTTACACTGAGTGTATCTAAGGTTATATTAGAGTCTGAAGAGGTTCATCGTATTATCACATGAATGATGTCATCAGTGATGTGATCAGTAATGTCAAATGAGATGTCATCAGTGATGTCATCAGTGATGTCATTTGAGATGTCATCAGTGATGTCATCAGTGATGTCATTTGAGATGTCATCAGTGATGTCATCAGTGATGTCATTTGAGATGTCATCAGTGATGTCATCAGTGATGTCACTGACCATGTCATGAATGATGTAATATGTGACATGATCAGCAGTGGATTGCGGGTGCGCGATATATAGTTAGTGCAACTAACTATATATGGAATTTCAATGGTTTTGTGTGAGTAAAATAAGGTTTTTTAAATGCTAATTCCTAACTATATATGGTCTATAACCTATGGTTTTTTCAGTGAATTTTCAAGGTTTTGTAAATGCTAATTCCTAACTATATATGGTCTATAACCTATGTTTTTTTCAGTGAATTTCAATGGTTTTTTAATAGCAAATATCATAAGCTGTCGAATGTCAAGTACGTGGTAAGTGAAAACATTTTCGTGTTTATGCACACTGATCTGCTTTGAATGGTGCCCCCCCCTCATTTCTATTAGGAGTACTCTCTCTTTGCAGATAGTGAAAGGTAGTTAACGCAGGCCTTTGCCCCCGTTGTAATCCGTCGTGCCTGCTTCTCTCTCCATTTGATTGATTGTTATCCAAGTATTTACTGTTTTAGAATTAGTTCTCTTTGGTTCATTCTCTATTTACAAACAAACACAGAGTCGCAATACTCTGTTTAGTCTTTGCAGATAACGAAAAATCGTGTAAAAAAAAAGAAAAGGAATCAAGCAAAATCAGTAGGCCACTAATGGGATCTCTTTTTGACCTCGCTAAAATAGAAACATTAGGAACAACCCCTCATGACAAATACAAAACTAGTGAGATGAACTGAACTCCACACAATGATGGCTGCAAAACAGCTCGGCTCCGCCACCCACCCCGCCCAAAATAACGATAAAGAGCGGCTGCCATGATTGGTTGCGGAATGGCCACGACGGAGCTACGAAATGGTGCTGCTCTCATGCTAACCCCAGCTTCAGTCTGAAACATCCAGAAACACTGTAGACTACCAATTCGATCAGTTCCGGTAGCGCCCCAATGTAACCCGGTAGAGAAGAACTAGCCCTCCCCTCTTTGACTGATGGTTCTTGTTGCCTGTCCCTTCTGTTGTCATTTAACAGAACTATTTAGCCTGCTGAAAGGGGTTGTGTTCCGACCGCTGGTTGGTGGAGACATTTTGACTATATTCTGGACCTGCGTTGTCGCGTAATGCGTCATATGACGCGCCGCGTTAGCGCATCCGGAAGTCATCCGGGGCGCGCAGCGCGTAACGTAAGCATAACAAGTCATGTGACTTGTTAATAAAACTTTTCATTGGTTCATTTTACTTTTCTTATTGTAATGATGAAAGGCTTGGTCATATGACCTAAAAATTACGCTTTTCATTACTTCCGAACATTATTTTTTCTTAAATATATGTTATAATGTTCCAGGCTAATGTACTTTCCCGGAAATTTTACAACTGTCCTGCAAGTAAAATATATTCTTTTTTCGAGAAAAAGAGCGTTTCTTCGTCCCATGACGGAGCCGTTGAGCAAAAGAGGGTCGACCTGCTGTCTTAGTCGCCGATACGCCTGAATATGAGATTCTTATCGATCACTTTATGTTGCAGGAATAGAAAACACAACAGCCCTTGACCATTTATCTTTACTGCGTTCCTTCGTATTATACCTTTTACCCTTCATGTAATTGGTCTGCTTTATTTCACTTGCCTTTTAATGATTCTAAAACAGTGACTATTATTAAAAACTTTACCAATGTATATACTACTACCATGTTTTCTTTTAAAAACCTTTATTGTGAACATTTCATTATACAAATACGAGCCTATAACCACGTGGGCCTGCCACGGAGCAAACTGGAATCGTATATGATGAATAGACATTTACACTGTAGAGGAACGTAACGGGCGGGCCATTAGGTTGCAAGAACTAAGGTGTCTAACAGTTACGGAATCGGTGGACGTACATTTTATAATTAAAATACGACAGGGCCAGTTACAATAAAATTATCTAGATATACATTTGCGGGCAAGTACCATGGGTGACGTTAATTCGAACTTTCAACAGTACAGTAATCAATAACACATCAGAACTTAATATCAATAGGGATGTCGAAATATTCAATCAATTCTCGTCCCCGCCCGCCATGTGCTTCAAAACTGCATACGTATCTCGTGATTTCAAGGTTCTGCAACCAGTACACAACAAGGAGTTACGAGTCCCATTTATTCCGGCGCCATTTTGGGCGAGGACGGGCAGGTCCAGCATATAGTCAAAATGTCTCTACCAACCATCGACTATGATGATGTTCATATGCTGTATTTATTAGAGTAACACTCATCTGTCCACATGAAATTACTTTGCCACAATCTAAACATGTCATTTTAATCTTTCCAAAGTTCTTCTAAATATTTGGGACCGTTTCCCTTGCCTCTGAAGCTCTCAGTGCCACTTCTTTGATGAATGTACTAGCAGGTCAGGGGTTCTCCTCCAAATCTCTCTTTTATGCAGCACTATAATTAATTGGTGCCACCTCTCCATATGACGATGCATGGTATAGTTACCACAACTATATATTTTTTCGGTTCCTCTGGAGAGTTCATCGTGGCAGATGAAGCGTGTAACGTACCGGGCATTTACCTTTTTTTGCATGTACAGGAAAGGAAAAAAAAATCGAGCGTCCGAGTTCTAAGGTGTCCCAGGGCCATTTTAGTGGACCAGGCCCAAATCCAAAGAACAGGCCGCCATTTTGAGAGTCCTCTTGCAGCCGCCTGTCGCTGTAGCATCAAGAGCAGCCGAAACTCAGCTGAATGGCAACTGAAACGGTAAAGGGGCGCCCCACTACAGCAGACAAGCCTCCACCTAGGAAGGCCCATTCACGCCGCCTCCCCCCCCCCCCTTCGGGCACCCCATGCCATTATTCGGAGCAGTATTGTAGGATGGCCACACCAGTGCGGCAACTTGCTAGACATCACCTCGGTGGTAACCGAATCTCAACGCCTTGTGGTGTCTTCTATTCAGAAAACATTGTTATGCTGCCTTCGACCTATTCGCCGCAAGTGCGCACACAACTCAACTGCATAGCTTGCTAGACACCACCTCGGTGCCATCCGGATCTTGGAATCTCAGCGCCTTTTGGTGTCTTCTCTTCAGAAAATATTGTTGCGCTGCCTTTGGCCCCATTCGCACATCAGTCCGCTACTGACGCCATCTCACAGGCTAATGGGGCGCCCCACGCCGAGTTTCAGCATTGTAGGATGACCACACCAGTACAGCAACTTGCTAGACATCACCTCGGTGCCATCCGAATATTGGCATCTCAACGCCTAGTGGTATCTTCCATACAGAAAATATTGTTACGCTGCCTTTGGCCCCATTCGCACATCGGTCCGCAACTTAGACATCACCTCGGTGCCATCCGGATCTTGGCATCTCAGCGCCTTGTGGTGTCTTCTACTCCGAAAATATTGTAGAAAATATTGTTGCGCTGCCTTTGGCCCCATTCGCACATCAGTCCGCTACTGACACCATCTCACAGGCCAACAGGGCGCCCCACGCCGACTTTTACCATTGTACGATGGCCACACCAGTGCCACAACTTGCTAGACACCACCTCGGTGCCATCCGGATCTTGGCATCTCAGCGCCTTGTGGTGTCTTCAAATCAGAAAATATTGTTGCGCTGCCTTTGGCCCCATTCGCACATCGGTCCGCTACTGACGCCATCTCACAGGCCAACGGGGCGCCCCACGCCGACTTTCAACATTGTAGGATGGCCACAGAAGTGCGACAACTTACTAGACACCACCTCGGTGCCATCCGGATCTTGGCGCGTTGCGCTGCCTTTGGCCCCATTCGCACATCGGTCCGCTACTGCCGCCATCTCACAGGCCAACGGGGCGCCCCACGCCGACTTTCAACATTGTAGGATGGCCACACCAGTGCGGCAACTTACTAGACACCACCTCGGTGCCATCCGGATCTTGGCGCGTTGTGCTGCCTTCGGCCTATTCGCACATCGGTCCGCTACTGACGCAAACTCACAGGCCAACGGGGCGCCCCACGCCGACTTTCAGCATTGTAGGATGGCCACACCAGTGCTGCAACTTGCTGGACACCACCTCGGTGCCATCCGGATCTTGGCGCGTTGTATTGCCTTCGGCCTATTCGCACATCGGTCCGCTACTGACGCCGCCTCACGTGCCAACGTATTTTCTCCGCATTTTATACCCTATGCCACATAACAGGTCATGTGACTTGTTTATAAAACTTTTCATTGGTTCATTTTACTTTTGGTTTCCTAATGATGGAAGGCTTGATCATATGACCTAAAAACAACACTTTTCATTGGATGAAAACTTTTTTTTTTTCCCAAACGATGAAAGCCCCACCTTGTTTCTGGATGTTTCAGACTGAAGCTGGCGTCAGCATGAGAGCACCACCATCTCGTAGCTCCGTCGTGGTCATTCCGCGAGCAATCATGGCAGCCGCTCCCCACCAGAAGCCTGCAGGAGTCGGGCCCCCAAAACTTTTGATGAATTCTCAAGGCGGAGGGGACGCTTTCGAGAATGGGGTCCAAGACCTAGCAGACAAGCGTCCGATTTCCAAGGTGTCCCAGGGCCATTTCAGTGGACCAGGCCCAAAAAGGAAACAGCCTGCCACCATTTTGAGAGTCCTGTGACAGCCGCCTATCGCTGCACCGCAAGAGTGGGCGCAACTCAGCTGAATTGCGGCTTTTGACACAGTGGACCAAAAACGGACGGAATGGCAACTGAAACGGTAAAGGGGCGCCCCACTACAACAGATGACACTCCACCTGGAGAGGCCCGTTCACGCCGCCTCCCCCGGGGCGCCCCACGCCGTTATTCGGAGCAGCATTGTAGGATACCAAAACCAGTGCGGCAACTTACTGGACATCACCTTGGTGCCATCGTTCTGCTGCCTTGGAACTATTCGCACAACAGTTTGCTACTGATGACCCACCCCCCGCGACGCCCCACGCCGGAAATCTGGACGTTGTGCTGCGTTGGGACTATTCGCACAGCCGACCGCTACTTCGTTGTTTTTCCCTAAAAATGTTTATATGTTATTACTATTTTTGTTTTCTTGTATATATTTATAAATTATTAAAGTTTTATAATCTTACTACTTTGTCGGAGTGCTATATATTTTTAATGTGACACATAATTGTAAAAACTTTGATGTACAAAGAGTCATCCCTGGAATCTTCCGCTTCAGACTCGGTCCCCTCCCCAATCACAATACAGGATGGTTTTCAGATAATAGCAACGCTTCTGCTGTGACGGATCTCATCGAGTGTGGGCCTTGATCTACTATAACTCCTTTGAAGAGGGGTGATTCTTTACAGCTGTGGCCATAAACTACATCTGCAGGGCTAGCTGATACCCTAGGACCAGCCTGGACAATCGGACACAGAGGAAAAGTAGTGTCAGAGGGTGCGGTAGTGAATAGGGCGAAAGGGAGGTGTCGGGCAGGCACAGGGTGTGATTCTCAGGGAAGAGCAGCGCAGATGGGGGGAGGTTTATTACCCATGCATAAGACAGAGAGCGGGGGTGACCACTGCCTGGGGGAGATGCTTGCGAGGGTGGGGAGCCATGCTAAGGATCGACAGCGTGCACAGAGTGGGTCTGGTCAAGGCATCTAAAATGGCTGCCGTGCACGACAAAAGTGTGGCATTTGAAAAAAGACAAGATGGCGCAGACAATGTTTTTCAACACTTCCTGATTTCCTTCGAATCGAACGTTAACAGACGTTGGGGCATATTACCAAAGTTAAGCGATATTTATCCCTAACGATGCTTAGCAACGATTTTTTTACCGTCAGAAATTATCGCAGATAAACCTTGCTATTATCAAGGTTTATCGCAAATACGATAAAAAACGACCACAATGCATTAATATCGCTGAAAACTCAGCGATATTCATGCATTACCGAGCTAATGCTCTTAGCCATGTTATCCACCTCCCATTGGATAACATGGCTAAGAACTGCTCAGGGCAGGTGCTAGCTTTTGGAGATATTCGCGCTTATCTCGAATATTTCCAAAAGTTGATAATAGGAGATAGCGATGTTAGCGACTGTTTCCAGTCGCTAACATCTTGGCATGCCCACTTTGCATGTCATTAGTGATAAATATCACTCACATGCAAAGTGGTGCCCAAGATGGTCGCTATCTCCTACTAGCCGTCGCTAACTGGTGTTAGCAACAGCTAGGTAATACAGATATAATTTTATCTCCGCGAAGCGGAGCGCTGTTACAGATATATATCTTGTTTTTGAACGTTAATTTCTCAAAATGCACTGAAGCACATATATTGAGACCTAGCAAAGGCACATCGGGCTACCAGTCCCTAATATTTTACCAAGTTTCGTGCAAATCCATTCAGCCGTTCGATTATTATTATTATTTTTTTTTTTTGCCCCGCGGGGCCCTTTTAAAACCTCCACATCAAACCTAGGGGGTCAGCGAGGATCTACTATGCCCCCTTATGGTCATTTGCCCCTTCGCTTTGGCCTCCTCTTGTCTCTCGATCCTACCGAGAGACAAGATGGCGGCCGCTACGGACTGTTTGGAATGTTTACAGACACCGGAGAGCCAATCAGCTTCGCTTCGCAAAGCTCCGTAACGCGAAAAGTACGCGAAGCGGTGCGCTGTTACAGATATATATCTTTTTTTGATTGTTAATTTCTCAAAATCCACTGGAGCACATATATTGAGATCTAGCAAAGGCACATCGGGCTACCAGTCCCTACAATTTTGCCAAGTTTCGTGCAAATCCATTCAGCTGTTCGATTATTATTATTTTTTTTTTTTTTGCCCCGCGGGGCCCTTTTAAAACCTCCACATCAAACCTAAACGGTCAGGGAGGATCTACTATGCCCCCTTATGGTCATTTGCCCCTTCGGTTTGGCCTCCGCTTGTCTCTCGATCCTACCGAGAGACAAGATGGCGGCCACTACGGACTGTTTGGAATGTTTACAGACGCCGGAGAACCAATCAGCTTCGCTTCACAAAGCTCCGTTGCGCGAAAAGTACGCGAACTGGAGCGCTGCCCGGTCCCCTGTTACAGATATATATCTTTTTTAAATGTTAATTTCTCAAAATCCACTGGAGCACATATATTGAGACCTACAAAAGGCACATCGGGCTACCAGTCTCTACAATTTTGCCAAGTTTCGTGCAAATCCATTCAGCCGTTCGGGCTAAAAGTGAGGCCAACCGCCCTATGGAAAACTCAATGTTAAAAACACGTTTTGGGACCCCCCTTTTTTCTCGACCCCCCCTGGACGAACCCCCCCCCCAATTTTCAGGGGCTGCTCAGAAACAAAATGTGCCATTTTCCTGAAAATTTCAGCCAATTCCGTCCACAAACGCCAAAGTTATTAGACATAGAATTTTCAAAAAACCCATAGAGAAAAAATCCTAACTATATATACCTACTGGCGACCGCCAGTAGGTAATATATGTAAAGTGTCAGGCAGGAGATTAAAATCTGACTGTAAATGCTGTTTTTTGTTAACAAAGCACTCAGTTGAATTACAGTGTGGTCGAGTGTGTCTTCAATGAGGACAAATTTGGGGGAGTGTATGTATCTGTGTGTGTATATATACATATATATGTATATACATATATATGCTGCTAGTGCTTTTCTGAACATAATAAACTAAAACCTCCACTTACTTGTGGTCCATGCTCCTGTGCTTGCCTGCTTGTCTGCATGGTGAAATCAGAGGTTGGAGTTTTCGTGAAAATATATATGTGATCAAGGCTCTACAGAGTTGAAACGAGTTATGGCTGACTTACTTCAAGGTAAATAAAAATATTTGAACGAGCAGAGATGTGGTCCGTGCTCCTTTCTCCTTTCTTCCAGACATTAAAGTGCCAAAGCAGCAGCGGCACTGGAGTGCTTTGATTTATATATATATATATATATATATGTGTGTGTGTGTGTGTGTGTGTGTGTGTGTGTGTGTGCGTGTGTATATATACATCTATAAATATATATATACAAACATACACATATATACATATGTATGTATGTTTGTATATTTATGTGTGTCCTATGATTTTGAGATTAGAATGTTTAGGATAGATTATGTGATGAGAATGTAATATTATTGCTAAAAACAAGTCAAAATAAAGTAGGAATGACCGTTGTGACTAAGTTAAGAAAACAATTGCATCTGTGTACATTAAGGGCCCGTTTACAATGTTGGTCATAAGGCCTAACAAGTGATGTTTAATTTCTGACTGGCCGTTTATGATACAGCTGGTCGGAATTGAAACATGGCAGTTATTTCGGCTGGCTTCCGATGGGTTCCAGGAACTCCTCTGCCCATCAGAGACCAGCTTGTAATTGAAATGGAAGGAATTTCCGCCTTCTGGATTACAATGCACGGTTTATGGGAAGATGTCCATAGCGGCCTTTCCGACATGGAAACTGTGTCAGAAAGCGTGTCTGGTGATCCCTAGCAGGGCCCCCTTCTGTATTTGGGGTCCGGTTGGGGGCTGAGGAGGCACCTATGGTGCCCCCCTGATGGTGCCTGCCACAAGGAACAAGGATGAACACAGACTCCCATTTCTCAATGGGAGAATGCAACTACACCATGTCCGCCCGACATCGTAATAAGACCCTAAATGTCAATCAGTGGGGAAATATACTATTTTAAAGCATACAGGTGCCTCCATTCGTGCACCACACTGCTGCACTGCAGTGCAGCAGCGTGGTGCACGAATGGAGGCACCTGTATGCTTTATCTTTGATATGCTGTGGTGGGATGATACACAGCGCTGTTTTGCACGCAAAATATTCTTGGCATTCTCAGCAAAATTTAAAAGCATAAAGGAAGGTGTGCAGCCGTTATTATTCTTCTTGCTTCGAAATATACTTGTTTGCCATATATCATGAGAGGAAGATAACCCACAACCATTAGTATTTAGCTTAAAACATACTGCACAGCACTAGGATTTAGCTTAAGACACATAGCACAACATTGTCACTTAATGTTAAAATGATCTAGCATATGAGGTTTTTTATGCAGATAGGCACACAGCTCAAGACAAATCTTGTTTTGTACGTACATGCTGGAAAGGCTTATCAATTTTGGAACACTCTTGGTCCAATTTAGATGAAATAATGGACTCTGTCATGTTTTTTCTAGAATTGCTCATATATAAAAGTAAGTGGTATTAATAGGAACACAAAAGAATATTATTGTAAATATACCTTAAAGTATTATCAACTGTTTGAGGTTACTGGTCACTAGCATATGATTTTATATTGATGAATTACATACCCGCTGTTATTTCTCTGTTATTTCTACAGAATAATGTAAAAAGTCTTCCAGTAACGTTGTCAATAAAGTCCTTTTAAAGATGTTAAGCTAAGATTATGAAATAGAACGTTTGTGTGTCTGTATTGTATTATTGTACAGCCTTGTGAAAGTGGGACCTTCGTAAAACACGTGTTGGCTGTAGGATTCAATATGAGAACACGTTCTTGTTGAATCATATACAAAGATAGAAAAGGATGAACTTTTTTGGGATAAAATAGCCAAGGTGATGCACCGTTACATCGCAACTTTTACAACGGGAGGCTTTTACAACGGAACTTTTACAACGCAGGATCCATTACATCGGATGCCATTACAACACATGGCATTACATAGCAGATGCTATTACAACGCATGGCATTACATCGTAAGTATAGGTAAGTATTTAATTTTTTTAATTTTATTAATATTAATTATAATTAAATATATTTATTTATGTTTTTAATATTATTAATTTATTATTTATTATATTAATTAAAGTAATTTTTAAAATAAGTACAGGTGTACAGGGGTGTTTTTAGGTTTCAGGGTAGGGTTTGGGTTTTGGGGTACAGGGGTGTTTTTAGGTTTCAGGGTAGGGTTTGGGTTTTGGGGTACATGGGTGTTTTTAGGTTTCAGGGTAGGGTTTGGGTTTTGGGGTACAGGGGTGTTTTTAGGTTTCAGGGTAGGGTTTGGGTTTTGGGGTACAGGGGTGTTTTTAGGTTTCAGGGCAGGGTTTGGGTTTTGGGGTACAGGGGTGTTTTTAGGTTTCAGGGCAGGGTTTGGGTTTTGGGGTACAGGGGTGTTTTTAGGTTTCAGGGTAGGGTTTGGGTTTTGGGGTACAGGGGTGTTTTTAGGTTTCAGGGTAGGGTTTGGGTTTTGGGGTACAGGGGTGTTTTTAGGTTTCAGGGTAGGGTTTGGGTTTTGGGGTACATGGGTGTTTTTAGGTTTCAGGGTAGGGTTTGGGTTTTGGGATACAGGGGTGTTTTTAGGTTTCAGGGTTAGGTTTCAGGGTAGGGTTTGGGTTTTGGGGTACAGGGGTGTTTTTAGGTTTCAGGGTAGGGTTTGGGTTTTGGGGTACAGGGGTGTTTTTAGGTTTCAGGGTAGGGTTTGGGTTTTGGGGTACAGGGGTGTTTTTAGGTTTCAGGGCAGGGTTTGGGTTTTGGGGTACAGGGGTGGTTTTAGGTTTCAGGGTAGGGTTTGGGTTTTGGGGTACAGGGGTGTTTTTAGGTTTCAGGGTAGGGTTTGGGTTTTGGGGTACAGGGGTGTTTTAGGGTTCAGGGTTGGGTTTGTGCTTAGGGCTAATTAAATTATATTTACCATTTATAAATTAATTAAAATATATTTATTAAATTAAATTAATTATATTATATTAATTACATTTTTTAATTAAATTAATTAAATTAAATAAAATATTTTAATTAATTTATTTTAATTATGTTTAAAAATATTTAAATTAAATTAATTTCATTATATTAATTAATTAAAATTAATTACAATTTTTATTAAAATTAAATTAAATAAATAGATTTAAATTTATTAAATTAAATAAATTACTATTTTAAAATGTATTTTAATTAAATTAATTAAATTAAATTAATTAAATTAACTTAATTACATTTTTTTTAAAAAGATATACTTACCTATACTTACGATGTAATGCCATGCGTTGTAATAGCATCTGCTATGTAATGCCATGCGTTGTAATGGCATCCGATGTAATGGATCCTGCGTTGTAAAAATTCCGATGTAACGGAATGCGTTGTAAAAAACCACGTTGTAGTGACACCAATCCAATAGCCAACACCAAGAGTTCGATTGCACGGAGCATTACTTCGTCGTGGTGAAACCTCAATATTTCTATACACTTTGTTTTACACATGGGCACACTAGCACTAGCATAGGGACACTGGAACACAGATGGGGACATTAACACTAACATAAGGGCACCGGGCTCCTCAACACTGGCCAGGGCTACTGCCACTACGACGATTTCTGGTGCATAGGCACTAACATTGACTCAAATACACTGACATTAGCACATGGACAAAGACATGGAGGAAATGACACACACACTTTGCTACTCGGTGACAGACACCAGGGCGCTGACATTGTGACGGAAGTAAATAGGAAATCGGGAATCTGGCACTGACACTGGAACACAGTGAGGGAAAACAAACAGAGGGACACTTACTAGGGGACACTAATCTAGGAACGCGGGCAAACCCACAAACACTAGTGCTATGGCATTAGCATTGGGACACTGACAGAGGAATGGTACCACACAGAGATACTGACACTCACACTAGCAAGGACACAAGGACACCATTGTGGAGGCACTGAAATTGGCCAATGCATTTAGTGTGCACTAAATACCATAAACATTGAAACTGCTTGGAGCTGATGCCACGGGACACTAACATTTGCACATCAATACTGATAAAGGGGGCAATGTCACAGGGATACTGACACTGGGACCCTGAAACAGGGGATACGATAGAGACACGTTGACTCAAGAACACAGGGATATTGATATTGACCCAGGAAACTCACTCAAACATTGCCAAGTCCACTGCTACCACTCGGAAACATTCTCATTTACAATAGGACTGGGGGCTGAAGCTCGACGTACCTGGGGACTTACCTAGAGACACTGACATTGGAAATGGAGACACAGGCACGATAACACAGGCAGTGTGGATAGGAGACCTGGGACATTGACATAGAAATGCCAAGACTAGAAAAGGGACTCATATGGGCATGGGGCCACCAAAACTGATACAGGGACATCGATGTGAGACATTGACAGACGGACATTGTGACTGACAGTGACATTGCGACATTGGGACACTGAAACTGGCACCAAACCTTACACAATGCCACTGATACTGGAACAAGAGGACACTACGACACTAATGCATGGGCACAATGACTGAGTACGTCACTTAGACTGGAAGACCGTAGAGACTCATTTCATTGACATAGGTACAAGCAAATCTACTCATCAAACTAAAAAACATTTTTTGCAGCTTTAAGCACCAAGAGATCATACCTTTGCCAAGTATGTTCCTCAACAATACTTCCTCACCTTTATTCCTGAGATAAAAAGGCAGCTTATCATCTTCATCACACAATATCCCCCCCCAAAAAACAATCCCAACCTTTACTTAAGTCAATGCGAGCTCCCAGAAAACACACTTTCAGGTTCCATGAATGGGAGAAGGCCACATGCTTTCTTTTGTCACACTGCAGAAGAGTGGGCTTCCATCACCTTAGCACTGCTGTATGCAGAGAAAATTTGCTATTTTTTCCTTTATTGCAGGAGCCTTCCTCGTCATTCTAATTGCATTGTCTGCCACCTGTCCAGTTAGGTTGAAAGCACTGTGCAAGCAACTACAGAGAGAACAATAATTCAATGCAAATTGAGAGTCAGAACTCAATGTATCGATGTTATTCACTGTCAGTTGGTTGGTTTCAAAAGACACACAATTGATGGACGGAAAGCAGAACAAATCAAAACATTCACCCCCAGTCAAGAGATTTGGGTTAAATCCATCATTCTTTTCCTCACCATGCCACCCCAGTTTAGACCTGGCCATATGCAAATCAGTCTTGACCTGTGACTCATGGGAACAGTCCAGCCCCAACTGCAAAGCCAGGTCCTTCCTGGACCAGAAACAAGCATCCTAGGACCAGTTTTGGGGTTTCACCCCTCTTCAGCCAGGATAGCTTGATTTCAGTGGAACAGTGAGCCCAGGACCCATGTCTGGGCATACCTGGCGCACTTATGGTGAGAAAGCAAAAGACACACAATTGATAGACGGAATGCAGAACAAATCAAAACATTCACCCCCAGTCAAGAGATCTGGGTTAAATCCATCATTCTTTTGCTCACAATGCCACCCCAGTCAAGCAGTTTTTAATTTGTAGCAAAAAAAGTGCAGAGACCCACTGCGTTTCCAAGGAGCCTGTCTCTGGCACTACCGATGTCTGAGTTGCTCACTGACAAGGCTGTCTTATTTTGATTGTACTTCATGCCTCTCTTTTCCACAATCCTGTACTTCTTGTCTTTTTTTCTCACTCTTTCAGGTTGTTTTATTTTATATCTGCTTTCATTCTTTATCACTGTATTACCTTTTCTTCTCCTTTTCTCTTTTTATTCTGCAGTTTAATCTTTTAATCTGGGTCACATTCTGATAATTGAGAATAATGGTGGGTCCCCAAAAATGGGTGCAGTTGCTAGGGTGACCACCTCACTCCATGTCTTTTTTGAACAGCAGTAACAGTCCTTGGCTTTCCTCCATCAAATATTTACAGATAAGAGATGTGTTAATCTAATTAGATCAATGGACACATAGCATAACTACAGTACTCAAAGACTATTAGGTTTTCACACAAATGTCTAAGACTGGAAAAAGTGTCCATAATGACATTAATTATATGAGGGGAGGGAGTCACACTATCTGGTGTACACCACCTGCAACCACCTAAAAACATGAAGCACTTGGTCCAAGACTCCAGTGGAAGTAAGGTCATCACCGATCACAATATGCATGTCTTGGCTCCCTGTCATGCTGAATATTCCATTGATGTGTCACTCACCGAGCCAGGTATAGTCAATGTAGTGTTTGCTGACAGTGGGCCGTGTGTGTGCCTCTATCAACTCTGTTTGCTCATAACTGTGTTCCATTGTGTTTAGAACTGCCTTTAAATCACACTCAACACTTCTCAAATGTAATGTGTGCCTGGAAATTAATTATTTAACACCTATGTCTCTGAAGCTACCTTCAGGTATACAGCAAAATACCATGGTTAATTGAATTGTTGAAGAAACCACAGCCCTGTGCAAACTAAAAACCGATTGTATGCCTTAGTGGATGTATATCATTACATCGTATACCAATACCACGCGTGCCATTACAGCGCGGGTATGACTACGTGATGTAATGACAACGAAATGCCATTACATTGCATACTTTTACCACGACTATGCCTTTACCACGCATGCCATTACAACGCAAAGGCACGAGTGGTAAAGCTATAGTTGTGGTAAAAGTTTGCAAGGTAAGTGACTCTACTCTACCCTACCCTAAACACTAATATAGTATCCCCACACAACCCTCCCCCGACCCCCAGTCCAATCCCTACAATAACACTACACTACCCTGCACGACCCCCTGACACTACCCTAAAACACTACAATACACAACCACTACAACACTACCCTAAACCCTAAAACACTATACAAACACTACAACACTACCCTAAACCCTAAAACACTACACAAACACTACCCTAAACCCTAAAACACTACACTACACAAACAGTACCCTAAACCCTACAACACTACACAAACACTACAACACTACCCTAAATACTAAAACACTACACTACACAAACACTACAATCAATCAATCATAGTACTTATAGAGCGCACTACTTACCCGTCAGGGTCTCAAGGCGCTGTGGGGGGGTGCTGCTACTGCTCGAAGAGCCAGGTCTTGAGAAGTCTTCTAAAGGTGAGCAGGTCCTAGGTCAGTCGTAGGTGGGTGGGGTGGAGTCTGTTCCAGGTCTTGGCAGCGAGGAAGGAAAAGGATCTGCCGTCAGAGGTTGTACGCTGGATGCGGGGGACAGCGGCGAGGGCAAGGCTGGCGGAGCGGAGCTGTCGGGTGGGGGTGTAGAAGCTGAGTCGGCCGTTGAGGTAGGCTGGTCCGGTGTGGAGGGCTCTGTGTGCGTGGGTGAGTAGCTTGAAGGTGATCCTCTTTTCCACGGGGAGCCACTGTAGGTTTTTCAGGTGGGGTGGTGATGTGGCTGTGGTGAGGGACGTTGAGGATCAGTCGGGCAGATGCATTTTGAATGCATTGCAGTTGTCGTAGTTGTTTGGCCATGATACCTGCGTAGAGTGCGTTACCGTAGTCCAGCCTGCTACTGACGAGGGCCTGGGTTACCATTTTTCTTGTTTCGGTGGGGATCCACTTGTAGATTCTGCAGAGCATGCGGAGGGTGTAATAGCAGGAGGAGGAGACAGCGTTGACCTGCTTCGACATGGAGAGGGAGGAGTCGAGGATGATTTCGAGGTTGCGTGCGTGGTCGGTGGGTGTCGGTGCTGTTACCAGCGAGGTTGGCCACCAGGAGTCATCCCAGGCTGAGGGGGTGGATCCGAGGATGAGGACCTCCATTTTGTCTGAGTTGAGCTTCAGTCGGCTGTTCTTAAACCATTCGGCGACAGCTTTTATTCCCTCGTGGAGGTTGGTTTTGGTGGTGTGCGGGTCTTCGGTGAGGGAGAGGATCAGCTGGGTGTCGTTGGGTATGATATGATGTTAAGATCGTGCTGGCGGGCGACGTGAGCGAGGGGGGCCATGTAGACGTTGAACAGTGTCAGCCTGAGGGATGAGCCCTGGAGAACACCGCAGATGATGTCCGTGGCTTTGGAGCGGAAGGGTGAGGCGGACTCTCTGGGTTCTGCCGGAGAGGAAGGAGGTGGTCCAGTTCAGAGCCTTCTCTTGGATTCCGGATTCTTGGAGGCGTGTCTTTAGTGTGCGGTGACAGACTGTGTCAAAGGCGGTTTACAGCTCCAGGAGGATGAGGGCTGATGTTTCACCGTTGTCTAGTTGGATTCTGATGTCGTCCGTGGCGGCGATGAGGGCTGTCACGGTGCTTTGGTTTCTTCGGAATCCGGTCTGGGATGAGTCTAGGATAAGCATGGGCGTAAAATCCGCTCCGCTCGCGGATTTTTCGGATTTTCGGCACATTCGCAATCCGCGAATCCGCTCGCGGCGGATTTTTTGCTTGGTTGCGGCGCGCGGCGTGGTGCACGGCGTTCACTTTCCGTCATTAAGCGTTTGCCGAGTTGTTTTTCTCGATCATATTTTGCGAGTGCTGCGCCATTTTGGATCTTGCTGCGTGATCCCGCGTGAGTTTGGCGCCCGCGAATACGTAATCGCGGCTTGCCACCTTGCACAGCACACCTCGCGAGAGTTCGCAATTGCGAACACGTAGTTGCGGCGGAAAGGAACAATCTCGCACTCGCGAAATAGAGATTTTGCAATTCTGCACAAGAAATCCACCAGCAAACGGGATAAACCTTCAGAAAATGATGATTTTTAACAGAATCACTCCTCAGGTTGACATTTGCATGGCCTTTTTTTTGCAAGGAGTCCATTTTTTGGGGGGGGGGAGGGAAGGAAGTGCCCCACAGTCTCCAACTTCCTGTTCCTGTCCAGCAGGCTCCTCCCAGTGCTTTGTCCATCTCCTGGTCACTTTCATTTGGATCTGGAGTTGGAAGGATTACTTTTTGTGGGTGCTGCTGGATATTTGGATTTGAGGCCTTTTTGACTTTCTTTGGATCACTTTTGGATTAGAAATCAACTTTCACAAGTAAGTTTGTTTGGGGCATTACAGTTGCTGCAACTACAATTTTGGAACTTTTTCAGAACATTAAATAAATTATACTGTGGGTAGCCACAGTATCCAGTAGGACCAGGGTTGGTTATGGGTGCATGATACAACTGTTTTGTTGAATTTAAACACCATTGAGGCCATGGATGGGCTGGGATTGTGCTTATTTTTGTTGTTTTTGTCGTTTTTTTGGGGCTGCTGGTGTGGCCTTTTGCCCAGGGGTGGTGGTGCATGGACTGAGTGTGCCTGTGGTGTGGTCTCACTCTCTTTAATGTAAACATCATGGATGGCATTGGATTGTGGTGATTTTTGGCAGTTTTTCTGTTTTTTGGGGGTGTACTGTTGATGTGGACTGGCCATGTGGGTGGTGGTGGTGGCCATCTTGAGTGCTGGCTGGTACAGGCAACATGTGCTTGGGGTGCAAGGGGCCATTTTGAAGAGGGGCAGTGTCTGAGGCCTGCACTTATTTTGCCTACTTTTCATCCATTATGCCCAGGGGTAGTGAGTGTTGCATGGGCCTAGTCTTTCTGAGGGGAGTGAGTGTTGCATGGGCCTAGTCTTTCTGAGGGGTGTCTTCTTGAATTTAAACACCATTGAGGCCATGGATGGGCTGGGATTGTGCTGATTTTATTGTTTTTTGTTGTTTTTTTGGGGCCGCTGGTGGGGCCCTTTGCCCAGGGGTGGTGAGTGTTGCATGGGTCTAGTCTTTCTGTGGGGTGTCCTCTTGAATTTAAACACCATTGAGGCCATGGATGGGCTGTGATTGTGCTGTTTTTTGTGGTTTTGGTCGTTTTTTGGGGGCTGCTGGTGTGGCCTTTTGCCCAGGGGTAGTGGTGCATGGACTGAGTGTGCCTGTAGTGTGGTCTCACTCTCTATACTGTAAACATCCTGGATGGCATTGGATTGTGGTGATTTGTGGGTGTTTTTCTGTTTTTTTGGGGTGTACTGTTGATGTGGACTGGCTTGAGGTGTAAGGGGGGGCCATTTTGAAGAGAGGCAGTGTCTGAGGCCTGCACTTATTTTGCCTACTTTTCATCCATTATGCCCAGGGGTAGTGAGTGTTGCATGGGCCTAGTCTTTCTGTGGGGTGTCTTCTTGAATTTAAACACCATTGAGGCCATGGATGGGCTGGGATTGTGCTGATTTTATTGTTTTTTGTCGTTTTTTTGGGGCTGCTGGTGGGGCCCTTTGCCCAGGGGTGGTGAGTGTTGCATGGGTCTAGTCTTTCTGTGGGGTGTCCTCTTGAATTTAAACACCATTGAGGCCATGGATGGGCTGGGATTGTGCTGTTTTTTGTGGTTTTTGTCTTTTTTTGGGGGCTGCTGGTGTGGCCTTTTGCCCAGGGGTAGTGGTGCATGGACTGAGTGTGCCTGTAGTGTGGTCTCACTCTCTTTAATGTAAACATCCTGGATGGCATTGGATTGTGGTGATTTGTGGGTGTTTTTCTGTTTTTTGGGGTGTACTGTTGATGTGGACTGGCTTGGGGTGTAAGGGGGGGCCATTTTGAAGAGAGGCAGTGTCTGAGGCCTGCACTTATTTTGCCTACTTTTCATCCATTATGCCCAGGGGTAGTGAGTGTTGCATGGGCCTAGTCTTTCTGTGGGGTGTCTTCTTGAATTTAAACACCATTGAGGCCATGGATAGGCTGGGATTGTGCTGTTTTTTGTGGTTTTTGACGTTTTTTTGGGGCTGCTGGTGTGGCCTTTTGCCCAGGGGTAGTGGTGCATGGACTGAGTGTGCCTGTAGTGTGGTCTCACTCTCTATAATGTAAACATCCTGGATGGCATTGGATTGTGGTGATTTGTGGGTGTTTTTCTGTTTTTTTGGGGTGTACTGTTGATGTGGACTGGCTTGGGGTGTAAGGGGGGGCCATTTTGAAGAGAGGCAGTGTCTGAGGCCTGCACTTATTTTGCCTACTTTCCATCCATTATGCCCAGGGGTAGTGAGTGTTGCATGGGCCTAGTCTTCCTGTGGGGTGTCTTCTTGAATTTAAACACCATTGAGGCCATGGATGGGCTGGGATTGTGCTGTTTTTTGTGGTTTTTGTCGTTTTTTTGGGGCTGCTGGTGTGGCCTTTTGCCCAGGGGTAGTGGTGCATGGACTGAGTGTGCCTGTGGGGTCTCACTCTCTTTAATGTAAACATCCTGGATGGCATTGGATTGTGGTGATTTTTGGGTGTTTTTCTGTTTTTTTGGGGTGTACTGTTGATGTGGACTGGCCATGTGGGTGGTGGTGGTGGCCATCTTGAGTGCTGGCTGGTACAGGCAACATGTGCTTGGGGTGCAAGGGGCCATTTTGAAGAGAGGCAGTGTCTGAGGCCTGCACTTATTTAGCCTACTTTTCATCCATTATCCCCAGGGGTAGTGACTCAGTGTTGCATGGGCCTAGTCTTTCTGTGTGGTGTCTTAAATGTAAACATCATGGATGGCATGGGATTGTGCTTATTTTTCTGTGTTTTTCCATTTTTTGGGGTGTATAACTGAACTGATGTTCCTCTGTCTTCCATTGCTTTTAGGTGCACAAGACTCTAGAGAACCACCAGTGCCAGGAAGAAGTCCTGCAGCGGTGTGTGTGTGCAGCATAACGTCACGCGACGTCACGTCTGGACACAGACAACTCTGCAACTTGTGCAACTGCTGCCTGCTGTTCTGAAGAAGATGGCCCCAAAAAAAGTTACCCGTAGCTCCTCTAGCAAGAAAGTTGCCAGTAAGGAGCAGAAGAAGCAAGTTACCAAGGAGACTGGTGTGCCGGCCGCCCCTTTTTTTGGGAGTAAAAAAAAAAGTATGCCTGCAGCAGCAGCGGGATCTGCTGGGGACCAAGCTGGGAGCAGCACCCCCGCTCCATTGGGCTCAGTGCCACCACCACCACGCCAACTTAAGTCCAAGCCCTTCAGTGCTGCAGAGGCACTTAGTCTAGTTGTTCAATCACCATCGACCAGTGATGTTGGCTCATCGCAAGAAAGTAGCAGCAATGTCCCTCAATCAACACAGGTTGTTGTAACTCATCTGACGAGTGTTGAACAACCACAGCCGCAACAAAAACCACATGTGCAAGTATAAGCCCAAGTACATGTGGAAGGAGAGGCAGCGCAAGGAGATGCGCAAGCAGAGGTGCATGGAGGGTCACAAGTGCCCACAATAGTTGTTCCTCCCGAAGTAGGGGCACATCAGGAAATCGACAATCAAGGCGGGTTATCATTTGAGGAAGACACTCCTCCTGATGATCATTCATTGTCTTCCACACCCCTAGCAAGGAAGAGATCAAGGGTGGTGTCTACATCTTCTTCAAGCACACCTCCTTCTGATGATACGGATCAAAATTGGGAACCAGCACCACTGCCGTCTGAGAGTGAGGCACATGATCTGACAAAGGTAGTTAAGCGTAAAAGGAAGCTCGTCCAAAGTCTCAGAGTTATGGAGTGTGATGATGAGGCTCAACAAGAAGTGGCGGATACTGCTGCTGATGAAGACTCTGACAACGACGACCCAGTCATCATAAAGGTCACTGCAGCCCCAGCGGGCATGCAGCAAACAGACATTTTGACCCTAGCCTGAAAAGCTGCTGAGCGTGATGATGATGATGTTGTCGACGAGGAGGCAGTGGAAACACCACAATCATTGGAGTTAAGTACACCAACTCGTACCGCTTCCATATTTCTTTCTCACAAGAAGGGACCTCCATCCACCTCGACCTTAATTAGTGGCGGTGAAAGTGCACAACGTACAAAAGTTGGGCAATCCAGATCCTCCACTTCATCTGGCATTAGCAGCATGACCACCACCACCAGTATCGCTGCCTCCTCCAGGCCCCACAGACACTTCAAGTCCCCAGTTTGGGACTTCTTTACTGTTTGCCCAAAAAGGGAAAAGTTCGCCATTTGTACCCTTTGTAAGCTTGCAGTTAGTCGTGGTAAGTCAGGTACCAACTATGGTACCGGAGGCCAGAGAGGTCATCTTGAGAGACAGCACACTGTCCAATGGTTTGCGCACCTAGATGCGATCAAGGAAGCCCGAATTGGAAGTCAAGAAAATGTTGATGTTGCATCTGATGATGACGAGGAGGAAGAAGACGTGTCAAACACTTCACTTACACCCAGTACCCCTGTCAGCAGCACACCCCGTGTGAGGCACACTAAGAGTGTTGGAGCGAGTGAGACACCAAAGCGCAAAAGTTCACCAGCGAGCATAATTGGGTCAACAAAGTCATTATCATCCCGTAAATGCTTGGTCCAGGGCAACATTAGAACCATGTTTTCTTCAGACGCGCCATATGAACGCAACCACCCACTGACGCGTCTGTATAACACTAAGCTGGCTAAAATGCTAGCTGTGGACCTTCTCCCTTTTTCTTTTGTAGAAGCGGTAGGTTTTCTAGAATTAGTGGCAACGCTCTGCCCTAAATGGAAGGTTCCTAGCCGGTTCTATTTTGCCAGAGTTGCGGTTCCAGCACTACATGAAGATGTGCTGGAGGCGATTGGGGCAGCTTTGCAGAAGAGTGCTGTTCACACTATACATCTGACAACAGACATGTGGACCAGTGGCGCAGGCGCTGAGTACATGTGCATCACTGCACACTGGGTCTCTTTTTCAGGTGTTAAAGCAAAGCTAAACGCAGGTGTTGACCCGGACCAAGTTTTTAAAGCTGCTCGGAAACATGCAACACTAGCCATGTTTGGCTTGGAGAAAAGTCACACAGCACAAAACATTTTGGACGAGTTTAACAAAAAAGTCTTTCACTGGCTGTCCCCAAAAAAACGCCGGATTGGTTATGTTTCCATGGATAATGGCGCCAATGTAGTTAAGGCCATGGCGCTGGGTGACTATTTCAGAGTGCCGTGTTTGGCGCACTGTATCAACCTGGTAGTTCAAAAATTCTTGAGTGATAGAGACAGTACAGCGTTCGAGGTAATGGCCACCTGCCGCAAAATGTGCAACCATTTCAGCCATTCTTTTAAGGCCCGGAAGCATCTGAGGAGGCTGCTACTTGAACGTCGAATGCCAGTGAAAGCACTCATCCAGGAGGTGGCAACACGTTGGAACTCAACCTTCTACATGCTTGAGCGTCTGTATGAGCAGTATACGGAACTCGATCACTATTTCTTAACAGAGGGTACAGCTCAGATGGACCTGCGGATGGGTGCGGCGCAATGGGACATAGTTAAAAGCCTGACAGACATGCTTCTTCCTTTTGAGTTCTTCACGCGTGCAGTCAGCCAGGAGGACTGTAATTTGGGAAAAGCTATCCCATTGTTGTGCATGCTGGAGCACCAACTGAAGGCGGTGTCTTCTGAGTTTGAAAAAGATGCCAAAAAAAAAGACCCTTTTATTTTGTCGGAGAAATTATTAGAGCGCCTACGTGGTGATGAACGTCTTAAAAAGATCAACTCAGAACAGCATTACATTTGTGCTACTATTCTGGATCCACTCTACAAAAAGGCGCTGGCAGGCCAAGCATTCTTTCCTTTTGCTGATGAAGATGTTAAAAAGTACAAACGTTGGCTAGCCTGGTCAGCCAAGAGGTTTGAAAAAGAACGGCAGGATATTGAAGGCGAAGAAGGCAGTACATCAGCATCAGCATCAGCAGGCCATCCCCAGTCAAAAAAATCCACTTCTGCACCTGTGGCTGTGACACAAGTGACCTCTCAGCCGTTAAAGACACCGGCAACCGGATCATCTGCACCAGACACAACAGTAACAGTGGCTGCTGTAGAGGATTGGCTAACTTTGCTTGGGTATGGTTCTCGAAAAAATGTCACAGGCACAGCAAAAAGTAAGCAAAGTGGAGGAACCGCTGAGGACCTTGAGTCGATGGTGCAGGACTATCTGAATGACTCAACAGAGGTCTTTCTTAATGATGAGCCATTGCAGTATTGGCATGGGAAAAAACAATTGTGGCCACAGCTCTCCAACCTGGCTATAAACTATTTGTCTTGCCCACTCGCAAGTGTGTCTTCTGAACGGGTTTTCAGTGCTGCTGGTGGCATTGTAACTCCCAAACGGAGCCGCCTCTCGCCCAAAAATGTGGAGCGGCTGACAATGATCAAGATGAATCAGCACCTCATACCACCAGATTACAAAGTACGAGAAAGCAAGCCGCATGAAGACCAGGAGGACGGCAACGTAGATGAGGGGATTTGTTCTCTGTTCGGTCACACTGACCTCATCCTGCCTGAATTCGCAGAGTATGATGACGAAATCTTCTTCTTATTCCCTGACACCGAGCCCTGAAAATGAGACAATGAATCAATAACTTTCTTTTTCGTCCTTATTCACTTTTATTCCTGTGTGTCTGTCTTTCTTTGTTTTGCACAGTTAATTTAATTCAAACTTTAATCACCTAATCCCAAAAACAAGCCCATCAGCAGAACTGTCTTCACTTGTTTGCTTATTGATTTGAAGGTGCCGCAGTCTACATTCCTCAGGTTCACAAGTTCTGAAGAACATGCTCCTCTATCCTCCTCCTCCAGACTCCTATTTCCCTCAAAGCAGAGGGCTGGATTACGCCCAATGAAGAAAGACTCAGCACTTTTGGAGGTGTTCTACTTCTTTGCGGGTGAGTTGACGGCTCTGGGCCCATTGCTGTGAAGCTCTAATAACGGATAAAAGTGTTTTGGACCAAATATGATGCGTAAATTTCTTGCCGTTTTTGCTGACTTGCTTGCCTTTGAGGTGCTCTTTGGCGGGGTTCCGGGTGTTTGTGGGTGAGTTTTGGGGTCTGGGAGCACTGCTGCGACAGTCTAATCTTGATTGCATTTGCTTTTCAGGAAATCCGTGGTGGAAAACAGGAGTTATGATGATGACCTAGCTGCACAGCGCGTTTGGACCGAAGGCCGAGAGATATTGTAAGTATGAGATTTCGCTTTTTGGCTGTTTGGGGGTGTTGTCGTGTGCTTTTTGGCGGGTGGGTTGGCGGGTCTCTTGGGGCATTCCTGTGAAGGTCTAATAACGGATAGAAGTGTCTAGGACAAAATCCATGCAGATTTTTTTATTTGCTATTTCTTCTGACATCTTGCTCAATGTAGCATTTCCGGGGACCTGTTTGAGGGGCTTCCTGGTGTTTGTTGGTGGGTTTTGGTGTCTCTGTCGGAGCACTGCTGCGACAGTCTAAACTTGATTGCATTTGCTTTTCAGGAAATACGTGGTGGAAAACAGGAGTTATGATGATGACCTAGCTGCACAGCGCGTTTGGACCGAAGGCCGAGAGATATTGTAAGTATGAGATTTTGCTTTTTGGCTGTTTGGGGGTGTTGTCGTGTGCTTTTTGGCGGGTGGGTTGGCGGGTCTCTTGGGGCATTCCTGTGAAGGTCTAATAACGGATAGAAGTGTCTAGGACAAAATCCATGCAGATTTTTTTTTTGCTACTTCTTCTGACATCTTGCTCAATGTAGCGTTTCCGGGGACCTGTTTGAGGGGCTTCCTGGTGTTTGTTGGTGGGTTTTGGTGTCTCTGTCGGAGCACTGCTGCGACAGTCTAAACTTGATTGCATTTGCTTTTCAGGAAATCCGTGGTGGAAAACAGGAGTTATGATGATGACCTAGCTGCACAGCGCGTTTGGACCGAAGGCCGAGAGATATTGTAAGTATGAGATTTTGCTTTTTGGCTGTTTGGGGGTGTTGTCGTGTGCTTTTTGGCGGGTGGGTTGGCGGGTCTCTTGGGGCATTCCTGTGAAGGTCTAATAACGGATAGAAGTGTTTAGGACAAAATCCATAAGGAAAAACCTTTTGGCACTTTTTGTAACTTAGGGTTCGTTAGGGTTAGCTAACTATTATTTTGGCCATACTTATTTATCCTTAAAAAGGGGACTCAGACAGAGTACGCAATTTCAACAATATTGTACTGTCTTAGGGAAATCAAAGTGTGACTTTTTGCACCACACAGCCTACATACCTTATATTTATTTATCAGTGGTATTGTAATAGCACTTCCTGTTTTACGTTCAATAATTACAGGCCGGGTTTCAGTCAACATCCGCCAGGCAGGCAGTGGACAGGGTGTCTTCTGTCAGTGGTCACCAACATTGATGGACGAAGCATCAGCTGGAATGGAGGAGTGCCGCTAATAAGAGGAATTGTTTGCTGCATGCAACTTACTTACCAAATTCAACAGGACAACTCCAACAACATACAGAATACAGATACAGTATCCATTGTTTTCTTCTATGAGTGTGACTGCATGTGGTTAGCTTTAGTTTGTACCCAAAGATTTCTTTATCTTCAATTATTGTTTGTCCATGCTGTGCTTTTTTTTTCTTCTCTCAACAAAACCTACCCAAAAAGAAACCCCTATTCCCATCCATTTTCCAAACCCTAACCCTCTTCCCCCGGGCTGTGTGGTTTTGCTTGATGACTGACTAAATGACATCAATAATTCCACACACTTGCTGGGGAGGATAAGGTCATAGCAACACTCTGGTGAAGGAATACGAGGATATATTCTAGCCTTACTCAGCTTCAGTACTATTTCTTGTAGTAGTAGGAGCCAATGTCAAATAAATTCAACGCAAGTACTAGTTATACTTGCAATACTTTACCATTTTGTTAGGCTACATTGTGGCACTGTTCTAGTGTACTGTCACCTGCTATATTCTCGATCGTGCCGTAACCGTTGTAATGCTACAGTAAGGACAAACCAGGTTTCGTTTTATTTTTTTCCATAGGCATGCAACTGCCACTGTGTCACACCACTAGTACCACCGCAATGAGGAAATTTAATCCGCCCAGGATTGCCAACCTTAATCCCCATTTCACGTGGAGCCAGCCCTGGGCCTAGCCCTAATTTCTAACACAAATTACAGGTAAGATAAGCGTTTGGTGGGTGGTAGTAGAATGGAGTATTAGGACTAGACGAGAGATTGACGGTAGTACTACTAAAGTCCTAGGACTCTTCAGGAAAACAAACTTACTGTTACACCCCCACCCACCAGACTGAAAAGCAGTAAAAAACAGGTATGGTCAGATAAAGTTTAAAAAAGTATATTTATGTAGCCCTAACAAAATAATCTCCCTCAAGACCCTCCCTAACCCCAACGATTGTCTTTGAAAAGTCCCAAAAAGCACCCAACTCCCAAATCCCACCCCCCAAAAGTCTCTAAAAAAAGGGCAAGGGACACTCCACTACTGGAGGGTGCTGGTGAATTTTGCGGCCAGGGCATCATACTCCTTGCGGAGGGTGGCATGCTCGAAGCGGAGGCCCTCCACCAAGTTCTCGTACCTATGGACCTCCTGCTCCAGGTAGGACATTCTCACTCCTAGGCGGCGCTGGCGTGCCTTGCAGCTCCTATGGGGGGCAGCTGGTCTTTTTGCTGCTTGGCGGTGGCGGTTGGCTTTGTTAGCCCGGCTCCGTACCGCTGGAGCACTGCGCTGGCTGGCAGCCCGTGGGTTCACGGAGGAGGATGCAGCTGTCCCAGTCGAGGATGTTGTGGTTGCACCGGTCGACTGCGTGTCCTCCGACTCCTCAAGGGCCACCAGCCGCCGATATTCCGCGACAGTGGCATCCAGCCTCCGTTGACGGGCCATTCGAGCCTGCTCCCTCCGTGATGTCGATTTGGAAGGAGCAACTATATGAAGAAAGAAAGACATAGTCTGTAACCATTGCTCCTTAACATTAATAACACAAAGTGATTGAGCCGAAAGTTGTGTCACAGTACAAGTAGCAAATTGAAAGCACAGTACATAACTATTGAGGACAGTATCTATCTAACCTCCCACTTCTGCATCCTTGCTCTAACATTAGTGGTAGTTTAATGAACAAATTCTACGACCACTATGGACTTCCATTACAGTCGACTATGACAGAACACCAGTCTTATTCTTCTTCTTCTCTCTTGTTTCGGAAAATTGGTACGTTATCTTATGCAAGCCGGCAGAATGCCAGCGCAGTGAACTTGCACCCGAGAAAAACAGACGCACACCATGATGAGTGAGACAGACTTGCGTTACTGTACCGGTCCAGTACATGCAGGTGGTGAAGCTATTACTTTTCTATTACGGGTGGCACTGAGAATAATCTGTTACAAGGGCTACTGCTTAATTAATTTACCTTTCACCCTACAGTGCAAATAAGTACTAGAAAAGGAAAATGAAGAAGCTAAATAATTAGATTATCTATCACTTCACATGGGATGTATTTGATGACATATGGGATGACTTTAGGTGCTTTGCTTATTATTGAGTGAACAGTGATACACCCACACATGAATGACGTACTACTACTAAACTAAAGTTATTAAGAGAGGTACGGAGTGTCCACCGTAATAACCGGATATATGCTGTGCTTGCAGTTGCAATACAAACTATTGCTACTATTCATGGTAGTATTGGACAAATTTACAATTTCTTTTCCTTGCCTTCCCTACACTGGAACGGACGTGCGGGTGCGGTGTTACATGCTCTTCAAGGTAACACTTAGTTCATCCAGTGACCATCTACTCTCTCTAGATACACATGTGCTATCTAAGAGTCAGATAATACCATGCTCCAGGCATCCATCCATTCAAAGTATATGCACACATACAGTTTATGTTTCACCCACCCAGGCTGTTGTCCTTCCACCCATCCTTGCTTCATCATTGACCCAGCCATGCACCATACCATATTCTTTCCTTCCCAGCCACCTCGGGGGCCAAGCAAACACATATCATTCTTCTTTGCCAGCCATCATAAAATTTCTCGTCCTTCCACACTTACTTACACCCTTCTTTCGCTTTTCAAATATATAGCTTACCTGTGCCCGCCACCACCGTGTCAACCCTCACAGGCACATTGGTGTTGTCCAGCACTCGCACCGCCTCCTCCCCAGAAGAGTTGTCCTCCTCATCCACCACCTCCGCGCTGGCCCCGCCACCAGATGTTCCACCTACAAAGTAAATTTTTAGAATGTTAGAATACACCACTCACTACTGTATAATATTTGGTCGAGGAGGAATAAAGAAAGTTAAAAAAAACGAAATACAATGTAATAATTTGTAACTGTATACTCTACAGTAAAAATGTCCCTTTTTTCAGGAAAGGCTGTTGTCTTGCTGCACTTTTTGTCACAACTGATGAATGCTTGCTTTTTATTTTTAACACACAACACTTTTTCTCCTAACAGAAGCTTGACTTCTAAGAACACGATCAGGGTCAAGCTCAAGTTCAAACCAGGTGAGAGCTCAGCTCGACCACAAGAAATGTGTCCAATTAATCGTTAGCACTAAGCACTTTTCCATTTTCAGTTAAACGTTTACTTTTATGACAAAGTTGATTTTAATAAATGTGTTTAGTTTTAATAAAGCTTTTAAACTTAAATAGACTCTGTGGTTTTTGGTCCTCCAGACTAGAGTGGATGAGCTAAAGGTTTTGGAATTTTTGCAAGCATGAGTGCCTCTGACACTTCTTGACTGTGACTCCGTACTCTTGCCCTGCGTAGGATAATCTAATGATCATTGGGGATCAATCATCGGTGACTTAGGGAGCTAAATGACTCTGCCACACTATCTAGTCAGTAAGGAGATTGGGGGTTCTTCAAAGTCTGATATCACTGAGGTATGTGGAAAGAAAGTCTACCTGCGCCTATTATAATTGATAAACAATGCACTATTTAGTGTTCATAGTTCGGTTTGTGCAGATTTGTCCCTGCAACAGTGGTAGAATGGATTGTCCTTCTATCCAAAACAAAAGTAAAGTAGTATCTTATTCTTTCTTGGTGGTCATTCACCTTTTTATTGTTGGCAATTGTCAAAGCATAAACATTTAGAAGACTTGAAAAGACATTATGGACAATCCCAGAGGACTGCACCCAGTGCATAGAGCTATTGCTGACTAGAATGGGAGTCCAATGGAATTGCCAAATGTGCAATCTTAGTTAGCTACACAGACAGACTAATAAGAATAATCTAGTAATACCACAGGGAGTCATAGTCGAGGCAGGATAAGAATTTAGATCCAGTCTACAAGAAGATCAAAGACGATTTAGAAAAAATCGAATGAGGAACGCTAGGAAAAAATAGGTACTCTTTATTAAAATTAAAACTTACTGGGGCCAGCAAAGGAGCCCTCGCCTGCCCGATCCTGGCCTGCATCCTCCTGAACAGCACCCTCCTCCTGTGTCCTCTTGCCCTTGGGGGGAGCTGATGTACAACATGAAAGAAAGAAAGACCAGAAAACATGGGTGAGATTTGTCAACCAAATCAAACATTTCAAAAGAACTATAACAAAATATTTTGGAGAAATAGCAAATAGATAGGTCAATATATCCCGTGGAATAGTTGTCTATCTCATGTGGTATACTACGTTATTCGTATTGCCTGATTTGCGGACCGTTGACTTTCAAAGTTCCTATGTAACTCAATAAACAGACTACTAAAAAGGTTTGCCTAGGCCTGGCAGGCAGAAGTCCGCAGCACGCAAAGTGACAGACAAAGTCCATCCTGCTTGCAAACTCAAACTATCAATCCACCGACCACCACCACTATTTCTTCTTATAGCCATGTGTCTAAAGGAAGGACTGGACTTCAGTCTGTTGGGGCTGATTTAGAAGTCCCTTGCGGCTCATTTTCCTCCATTGTTGCGTGACTTTTGTGACGCAGCGGCAGAACAAAAGAGTCGCCATGGTGCGACGTATATATTTTAAAAAAAACGCATATGGGACATGCATCACGTTGTAAAGCCCAGCACCATCAGGGGGCGTTCCGGCGCAAGGGAGGGCAATCCTGCGCAGGAACGAATCCTAAAAGTGGCTGAGGGAAATCTACAAGATGTCATTAAGTCAATTTTAGGACAATGATGCGTGACTCAAACCCTGCGCCTGCTTGAAGCCGACGTACGGCGTGATGCAGCATTGGGGAGATAGGGCACCCCAGAGCATTGCTGGAGCTGCGCCATCGTTGGCACGCAACTCCAGCAATGCGCCGCCTTTACGCCACAGATGCGTAAGGCTTCAGTGACGTTTTGGGCCAATGGGTGGTGGTGGCATGGCGCACAATTACTGCCGCATCCCTGCTACTTTGCAGGGATGCGCTGGTAATTGAAAATATGACCCTTAGTGTCTAGCATTACGCAGTTCTTTACACTACACTCATACATAATTTCTCAGGCCAATGAAATGAACACAAAATACAAAACAAATAGGCATAGTAGCAACCAAGGCTACTGAGAAGGAGAGCAGTGCACCTGAAATGCATAGAAGATTTTGAAATATAATTTACCTAATGTAATCGGCAGCATTATTGCTCTTGGTAAAGAACAAAGATTTGCAAATAACAGAGCCGGATAAAACAGATTAGTGATGAAATAGCTAGAAATGGCTAGGCTACTACTACTCACCAAGCCCGGGGACCTCTACGCCGAACGCGTCCAGCAAGTCCCGTTCCCGGTCCATGACATCCGTCCAGCGGTGGGTGGCCTGGTTATAGGTGCGCCGGACCCCAGAGAGCTTAAACATGGCCCGGCACACCTTCTCCCACCGCTTCCGGCGCTCCCGGATGCCATAGCCGGTTGCGATCTTGCCGCCTCCCAGGATCGTCTTGGGGAGGCGGCGCTGGACGTGGAAGATGAGTGCGGCCACCTCCTCCGCGCTAAAGATCTCCCGTGGCATCACTTGCTCCCCCCTCAAATGCCCGCACGGGGGCTGGGCACGGGGTGCGGGACCCTTCCCCTTCTCAGGGTGCTTCCCGGCTCCCTTTACCATGGTCTGGGCAGAAATGAGTGAAATAATAAAGAAGAAATAGAATAGGGAAGAAGAAAAGAAAAGAGTTTAAAAAAGTAGTTTAAAATTAACAAAAAGTAGCAGAAAACACAAAAATATAGAGCTAGAAAAATAGAGGGATAGATAATAAGTAAAATAGATCAAATAAACTTCAAAAAAGCAAAGGATGGCAGAGATTCAGAGAGGATACAGAAAGCATGCCCAGAACCATAGCAATGAATGAGAAACAAGATGGCCGCGCCCATTCACGACCGCGTGGGTAAGTTCGCGCGAGATTTTCCTCGCGATCACGAGCGAAATTGTACTAGCTAGCAGCACACTTTGCGAGATTACACATAGCGGCCGGAAACGGAATTACGTCACGCAAACAAGATGGCCGCGCCCGTGTCCGACCGCTAGGGTAACTTCGCAAACGTATAGCTACAAGCGCCTTGCGAACATGCAAAAAATCACGCGAACATACACGCCGCAAAAAAAAAATTTTATTCGCACGGATTCGCGCCCCGCAAATCGCGCGAAATTGCAGAAAAACGATTTTTGCTAAACTGAAAGCAATCAGCAGGTGCAAAAGTTCAAACTTAACATTAGTAACCATTCACTCTAGTGCTTCCTGAGGGGCCCCTCCAGAGTTCAGTTGCCTATTTGCAACTATTCCATGACCCTGCTATGACCCAAACAGCAGGCTCATAGAATAGCTACAAGTAGACCATAAAGGTCATGTGACAAAAAAATTGCACTGCAACAGAAAGCAAATTACAGATAAGGAAGGAAGCAGGTGCCAGCCAGACTGGAATTTTCAAAATCACTGACACATTAATCAACCCCAAATTAATTCATGGCAGTTGAAGCAGGGCAGGTGTGCTTGCTGTTTTTCACCCCCATAATCTATAGTGATAAACAAACCTAATGGGTGGCAGTGAGGATGTACCAGAGGGTGGCATGGGTGTACCAGAGGGTGGCAGTGGTGAAACAGAGGGTGCTGTGAACCTGTGATCATAAACCAGACGTAGAAACAACATAGTCGCGGCCGTTGCGAGCCGAAAAGTAAGTTCGCAAATGCGAAATGGTCCTCAAATCCTCGCGAACGCTCGCCAACACAAAAAATGTAAAAATCCGCAAATCCGCGAGAGTTCGCGTATTTTTGCGGATTGCGAATCCGTAAATTCGCAAATTCGCGTACGCGAGATCCGCTAGATCCGCCCATACTTAGTCTAGGATGTTGTTATCCTCGAGGTAGCGGGTCAGTTGTGTGTTGACTTTCTCTATGACCTTCACTGGGAACGGGAGCAGGGAGATGGGCCGGAAGTTCTTGAGGTCCTTGGGGTCCGCCTTGGGTTCTTGAGAAGGGCATTGATCTCGGCATACTTCCAGCTTTCCGGGAATTCGGCTGTCTCGAGGGAGATATTGATTACTTTCCATAGTTGGGGTGCAATGGCTGCATCTGCTTTGTTGAGTATGTGGTGCGGGCAGGGGTCTGAAGGAGATCCTGAGTGGAAGGAGTTCATGATCTTGCGTGTTTCGTCGTCGTTGACGTTGGCCCAGGAGGTCAGGTGGTTGGTGCGGGAGGTGTTTGCAGGGTTGATGGAGTCTGGCGTTGTTGCGGCGGTCGTGGTGTTGAAGCTATCGTGGATGTCAGCGATCTTGCGGTGGAAGAAGATGGCCAGCGAGTCGCACAGTTCTTGTGAGGGAGGTGTGTCGTTGTGTTGGCAATGGGGTTGGAGAGTTCCTTCACGATGCTGAAGAGATCTTTGCTGTCATGTGCCTTGTTGTCCAGGCGGATTTTGAAGGAAGGCTGATCTGATGAGGTGGTGATGTCTTCGGGTGGCGTCCTTGTGGGCTTTGTGGCTGTCTGGTGTTCGTTCGAGTAGCCAGTTCTTCTCCAGTTTTCGGCATGTTCTCTTGGAGATTTGGAGCTCTTTGGTGAACCAGGTGGCTTTTTTGCTGGTGCGTTTGTTGGGTGGTTTCTTGAGCGGGGTGAGGGCATTGGTGCAGTCGTTGATCCATTGTCTGTCGCAGGTGAAGCTGCAGTTGTGGCAGGAGAAAGGTCGATGGATGCGTTTTGGGGCGGCCTGGAAGCTGGTTTGGTCTCGTCCGGCGTTGAGTGCGTGGTTGGTGCTGGCATCACAGCGGAGTCTGGCGTTGTGGTGTTCGCGGGGGCCAGGGGTTCTGGTGCTGGGCGTGGTCCAGGCGCGGACGAGCACGGATAGGCGCGCCATCGACGCGGCTGCACATCGGCCGGCATTTGAGGCGGGGAGGGAGGAGCAGCTGGGAGGCGGGAGCGGGACGGCGAATGGATGGCGAGGGGGTGGGGCCGAAGGGGAGTAGTGGTGGGAATGGGCGGAGGGGTACAGAAGAAAAAAAGGGGTGGAGACGAGGATGCAAGGGCAAAACAAGGATAAAAGTACACAAGACAGTGGGAACAGTAGAGCACTACCAATGGGGCACAGAACTAAAAAATGCACAAATACAGTGGAACACGAACAGCAGGATCGAACCTATGGACTGATTGGCAGCGAGGGGGGGAAGGCACTCACACACAGGAGGAGCTGTGCGGCAACACTACCCTAAAATCTAAACCACTACACAAACACTACAACACTACCCTAAACCCTAAAAGACTACACTAAAACACTACCCTAAACCCTAAAACATTACTCCACAACACTACCCTAAACCCTAAAACACTACATTACACAAACATTACAACACTACCCTAAACACTGCACTATAACACAACCCTAACCCATAAAACACTACACTACAACACTGCCCTGAAACAATACACTACACAAACACTACAACATTAACCTAAATCCTAAAACACTAAACTGCAACACTACCCTAAACCCTAAAACACTACCCTACCCTAAACCCTAAAACACTACACTACACAAACATTACAACACTACCCTAAAGCCTAAAACACTACAGTACGCAAACACTACAACACTACCCTAAACCACCCACTACCCACACTACTCCCAACCCTACACTACCCCTAACCCTACACTACCCCAACCCTAAAACACTATGACACTACAACACTACCCTAAACCATGCACTACCCACACTACTCCCACCCCTACACTACCCCTAACCCTACACTACCCCAACCCTAAAACACTATGACACTACAACACTACCCTAAACCACCCACTACTCACACTACTCCCACCCCTACACTACCCCTAACCCTACACTACCCCTAAATCTAAAACACTACGACACTACAACACTACCCTAAACCACCCACTACCCACACTACTCCCACCCCTACACTACCCCAAGCACCCTTACCTCTCTTTCCTCAGGGTTCCTCTCCAGCGACGCCGTCTCTGCTCCCGGGTCCTGCTTCCTGCTTCCTGCTTCACGGCGGTGCACGTCGTTGTGAGGAGACAGAAAAGCCTCAGTTTCCTAACAACGAGGTAGATTGGCATTACATACCATGTTGTAACAGCGCATGCAATGTAATGGCACGCGTAGTAATGGTACGCGTAGTTACATCACATGCGTTGTAACGCATGCAATGTAATGGCAATGCGGAGTAAAATCCGTGTTGTGATTGCTGTTTCCCTGCTTTAGTTGTTGCTTTGAACCATGCTACTCAATAAATCTACTCCTTCCTACAGGTTGTTGTATCGTAACAAGGCCGTGTTAGACTCGAATAGTCCTGTCAGCCTCAAGTTTAGTAAACAGGTAAGCAGCCAGGACTGAATGGCTGACGCTCTTACACTTAGAAAGAACCCAGAACAGAAGAGGTGTCCTTAAGAAGGCACAGCAGACTATTCATGCCCTTTAAATGACAGCAAAAGTTAAATTGGCAAAATTTCGAAATACACATAGAAAAGTGTAGAAAAACTTGTGGGGCCTTGTGGCAACTACAGGCATAAGAAGATTAGGAATGAAAGTTATCGAAGGCAAGCATTTAGGAGCAGTTGCTCATATACGAAGTGGAATCCTGAAGGGCAAAGGGCACTACCACTGATACCGATGCATGCCAGTTGGAGAATGAGAAGTGTGTGGTAAAATGTGTGAAATGCACCAGTAAGGTCCAGACAAAAAAATCTGTTGTGTCACTGTAGTCAAGGACGAGCTCAGATCAAATGACATTGCCAATAGGACAGATCCCACGCCTCTTCAAATCCTAACCCTTTCCAGTGGCCTGATTTCAGGGGCCTGATTTCCTGATTTTAGGTGGTTTGTTAACCACCGGGAGATACCCTTCACTAATATTATAGTAATCACAGGCATAAGGAAAATTACTTTTTACAAATGCAAGTTGTAGTTGTGAATGTGGAATTTCCCACAAAAAAAGTTTCTTCAGCAGCAGCTTTAAGATTAGGGACTAGTTAGGGGGCATTCTTGGGAGATTCTACAGGTAAGCAAATACTCACAAACATACGCATCTGCGGCCCAAGCAGGTAAGAGCAGTGGGTCAGGTGGGAGGTGGATTTTGACAAACGACTACAAGGGAAAGGGAAAATTAAATAAACAATTAATTTTTCCTTGTGGTTGTTTGAAGAAATACCCCCTCACCCGGGCCCACCGTTCCACTGCTCTTACCTGATGGGGCGCGGCTGTGTATACATTTGGAGGTATGCAGTAGGGATGTGTGAAAATGAGAAATTCAGTGACTCCTAACATGCAGGTTTCTTTAAAAAACAAAAGGCAGCCTCAGTCGTCCTTTGATGCAGTGGAAAAGTATTCCTACTGCATATGAAGCTGCAGAGGAGACTTATTTATAATCATCTGTCCAAATGCTTCCTGCTCTAAGCTCCCACCTGCAAGCAAAGTCACAAGTCCTGTGCACTGCCCCCACAAACTCTATTCCTGGCTTAGCTCACCTTCTTAACATTGAAATCCCATAGCTTTCTCCTGATCAGTACCCTGCCTGCTGAGCACCGATGCCCCGGCACTTTCTTATTTCCTTTAGCCTCCCTGACCTTCTAGCCTGAACAGGGAGTCTTTGCAATAGCTGGTTTTACATTTCCTGACCCGTTTCCTGTTTGGTCTTCCAGCAGGCATGGAAAAGTTGCTGCAATTTTCTGACTATGTTCAACTTCACAGATGTCATATCGTAACTGCCTGACCCCTGTCTGTGACAGGACTGGCAGTACAGGAAGGGGCGTGGGGAGGAAGAGGAAGGGAGGAGAAAGGGAAGTCAGTATGGAGTAGGACACAGAAGAATAAAGAAGTGTCGAATACTGCTCCCGGCTCCTGTTGTATTTTGGGGGGGCATGACACTGGCGACGAGGGTGGGATGACTGCTGAAGCCCATACTGCCCGAACCCCTGCCGTTCGAGTACGGCCTGAGAACAGAGAGCCTGCAGCCCGTGTCAGCCCAGCGCGTGAGGAGTGCGGGAGAACGGGACGCTCCACGCGCCGCGCTTGAGTGCTGCACCACAACACGGCAAATGTTGCAGAGAAACTGCCTACACGGTCGGAGGGCCAATGAAAGCACCTGAAGCACTCCAAGTCGGGGAAAAGCGGCCAGAAGCGAGGAAAACGGCGCAAAACCGGCACAGGGATCTAAGAGTGATGGGAACAGACTGCCACGATCGACGGAGTGATGGTGAGTCCAAAAGGCCTGCGGAACTACTTGAAAGACTTACTAAGTGAAAGCAGTGACTGCAGAGATATCGAGAGTGCAAGCTGCATGAGGCCACGTGTCCCGAGCGGCAGCCATCTTAAGGTCAGGCACCGTCCATAGACACTCATTCGAATTTTGGTGTCGGCCAACTTAGAGTCAGGCATTACAAAAAAAAAAAAAAAGGAATTCTGCACAAACTGCTCAGTGGACACTGGAGAAGCTGAAACATTGATCTAAATAATAGCAGCTAGCGGAACAAACCCACAAGCAGAGATGTTGGTCACTAGCTCAACAGGTGCCACAGGAGGAGCACCAGCAGCCCCAGGCAACCCGCCACCGCCTGCACCAAACCCTCAGACATTCATGGAAGTGGCATACCTACGGCCTCCGGACCCCCTGGAACTAACGTCCGAAAACAGCATGGGACCCAAGTGGAAGGGCTGGGCCGAGGATTTTGAGGACTATATGACTGGGTCTCAGGTACAAGACCCTAAGCAGAAGTTAATAGCCCTGCGGAATTTGGTGGGGAAAGACATTGCGCAGATCATCAAAGAACTGCCTAACGCGGCCACCGCCTCATACGACGATGTCAAGGGAGCCCTAGACCGAAGATTCCTGCACAAGCGCAACTTAGACTACGAACGTTACACATTTAATCTAGCCACTCAAGAGAGAGACGAGCGCATGTGCGACTTCATCGTGCGCATCAGACGGTTGGCTCGCCATTGTGACTCCGACAACTTCACTACCGAGGATGCACTGCGGCTCCGCATAATTGAAGGCTGCCACTCCGAGTCACTGCGTCGGCGACTGCTGAAGAAGCACTACAATCTTGAAGACATTGAAGAAATGACACGAATCAACGAGCAGGCGGAAGATCACGCAAAGAAGATGGAAACGAACAAAACGGACAGAAAGGAACAAGCATTCAGAATGCAAGCGCACAAGGAAAAGAAATACCGGACTGACCACCACAAAACGAACAAACCCTTGCATTTCAAGTCTTCTCGAAGTCCGTCGTTACGACATGAATCGCGACACACCAAATCTAATAAATCTGCACCTGCGTGCTACAGATGTGGCCAGTACTATCCTCATTCAGGACAATGCCCAGCTATTGGTCAGAGATGTCACCGCTGTGGCAGAGAAAATCATTTTGAAAGTGTCTGTCAGACTCAACGCTCAGGGCGAAGGTCATCAAAAACTCGACCAACCACCCAACATCACACCCGTGCAGTGAAAGGGAGAGAAGAACGCTCCTCCAGCTCCTCCCGATCGAGTGGTCGATCTGTGAGCTCACATCGCTCACGAAGGTCAACCCTTTACATGGACAGCTGCATGTGACCACTCTTTTCACAAAATCAAGCATGCCGTTGGTTCCGCCATCAACCTGGCCTACTTTGATGCAAAGAAACGAACTGAAGTCACTGTTGACGCCAGCCCGGTGGGCCTTGGCGCTATCCTGGCACAGTATCAAGAGGATTCGGAACAACGCCACATCATCGCTTATGCCAGTCGCAGTCTCACCAGCACTGAGAAACGGTACTCTCAATCGGAGAAGGAGAGTCTAGCGGTGGTTTGGGCCTGCGAACATTTCCACCTTTTCGTCTACGGCAAGCATTTTACCATCATCACGGACCACCAAGCTCTTGTCACCATTTTTGGCAATCCAAATGCCAAGATGCCTCCGCGCATCGAACGCTGGGGCCTGCAAATCCAAGACTACATATACACCATTGTCCACAAGCCAAGGAAGTCGGAGAATCCCGCAGACTATATGTCCCGACACCCTAGGTCATCCACCAGTGAGGAGCACTCATTGGCTGAAGAATATATCCACTTTGTCATTGACTCGGCATGCCCGCCCACAGTTCCTCTAACAGCGATCCAAGAAGCATCCGCCCAGGATCCCATCCTTCAAGATGTCATGGATCGCATACGTAGCAACTCATGGCGCCATGTGAAGGACATGTCTCAGGACTCTGGCCAGAAGTCCCAGGAACTGTCCGCGTTTAAACACATCCACGAGGAACTGTCTGTCAGTGAAGACGGCCTGATCTTGAGAGGGGGGAGGAGTGTCATTCCCCAAAGACTAAGGCAAGGAGTGATCAATCTCGCTCATGAGGGCCACCGAGGGATAAGTGCCACGAAAAAGGCTCTACGAGAACGTGTCTGGTTTCCGACACTCGACCAGATGGTAGAAGCCACACTCAAAGACTATGTCTCATGCCAGCTGGTAAGCCGTGATGAACCACCTGCTCCGTTACAGATGTCAGAACTACCAGAAGGAGTATGGCAGCAGGACGCAGTCGACTTCTTCGGCCCTCTGAAATCCAGCCAATACATTATCGTCATTATGGACGAGTACTCCCGGTTTCCTTTTGCACATCTGATATCGTCTACATTCGCAGCATGGGGCCTCCCATTGCGAGTCAAATAGGACAACGGACCACCGTTCAATGGACACGAATTCGCAGAATTCGCAAAACACCTTCATTTCAAACATCAAAAGATTACACCCCTATGGCCCCAGGCCAACGGCATGGTAGAACGCTTCATGGGGACATTGAAGAAAGCAGTGCAACAAGCGGAACTGAACCACCGGGACATTCAACAAGCCCTAAATGAAGTGCTAAGAGCATACCGCACCACGCCTCACAACACAACCAACCGATGTCCAGCCACTTTGATGCTGGGAAGAGTCCCACGCACTCAACTGCCCACCCTGGACAGTGCACCCCGGCCAAAAGTTACAAACATTGATCATGAGACACTGGTCAGAATAGATTATGACAAGAAACTACAAATGAAGACATATGCTGACCAGCGCAGACACGCAAGACACACCGATATCCAAGAGGGAGACTGGGTGATAGTCCGACGTGACCGAAAGACAAAAGCGGACAGCCGCTACCTCAACAATCCTCTGATCACTCGAAACATCTCACATTTCAAGAAATGCACCCGTCTTGGACGGCATGAAAATCAACGCTGGGAGTCCACCACTGACTCAGAAAGCCAAAGCAGGAGCAGTGATCGAAGTCATCCCAGTTCGGCAAGACAAGATAACATCGTGCGCCGCCGAACCAGAACGGGCTGACCGCCCCAGGCGACAGACCAGACGGCCAGTGCGCCTCATTGAAGTGATCTAAGAAGCAGCAAGACTTTGTACAAAAGGGGGAGATGTCATATCGTAACTGCCTGACCCCTGTCTGCGACAGGACAGGCAGTACAGGAAGGGGCGTGGGGAGGAAGAGGAAGGGAGGAGAAAGGGAAGTCAGTATGGAGTAGGACACAGAAGAATAAAGAAGTGTTGAATACTGCTCCCGGCTCCTGTTGTAATTTGGGGCGGCATGACAACAGACACAGTGAAAATCTTCACCCAGCCCTAGTTTTCACTCACCCCTTGAATGTGACATCCCATTCTAGAAATGCTCAGGTAATTCCTCTATCCAAGCTCAAGGGTAAAGTAATGTCCGTGAATGAAATTAGGATAACACCTGCACATTTTTTGTTCAGATCGGTTAAGGAGTTTTTCTACTGTAAAAAAAATCTTTATGAAAAAAAAAAAACGTATGTTAAAATGCAATTCCCCATCAACATCAGATTTCCAAAGGCGGAATTGTACACATGGCAGAATTTCAAAATGTGCAAATTCTTTACTATACTATACATATTCTAGACAGGCTAGGCCTTAGCCAGTTTGCATTGGCATCATTTCACATTTGCAGACAGAAACTTACGTGGATGAACATTCTCCACATGTGCTTCTCCTTGTGCTTTTCCATTTCAGAGAATCAGCAAAATAGAAGCCTCATTAATGTATGAATAAATGTAATTAATGTGCTTCCTCATGAGGAAGCCAAGATTCCTGGCTTCGTAACAATCAAAATCCTTTGCTAGGAACCATTCATTATCTGAATTGTTTATTGTATTTCTGTATTATGTATATGTTGTGTTATTTCCTTCATTTCTTAGGCATACCTCTTTATTAATATGCGGCAAAGTACATGTTTACTAGATATATGCTATTTGATATATCTTGTTTTTTCAAAAGTGACTGATTTATTTAACTGTGAATCCAGCCCTATTATGTCTTGTCAGATCATACTGAGTGTGTGGCTTTTCTTAGCCTGAAATACTATAACATGCCAAGATTTTGAGAGTTGTGTGAGTTTTTTCTGCCTTTTAAACTGAGCAGACTCTGCACCAGTCTGTTTACTTACTTCAGACTTGGGCTTGTCTTGCTTTCCTACCTGTACAGACTCTATGTCAGTCTTTCATTTAATTAAGACTTATCTCTCTCCCTTTTTTATTTAAATGATTTGTATTAATGATTTTTGAAAAACACAAAATCAGTGAAAGGAGACAGGGAATGACATAGATTACATGTCCAATAGGAAGTGAGAGCAATGCTTAAACTGAGGATACACCCAGAGGAGCAGCAAACCCGATCCGCAACCCAAATAAGTATTCATAGTATATAATAGAAAAAGAAAATACATATACATGTGGAGGGGAGCAACGTAGTGAAAAAAATGCTTAAATGATAGACCTGTGTCTTGGGAAGCAGCCACATCCACTAGCCAAGCCGGAATGTATTACAGATCTGGCTCAGTCAACACCTCCGTTGATCCTTCTCAATTAATGCTATATCCAACATGCTAACATTAAGAAATTCTCTCCACCAGATCCACTGATCGGGAGGCTCGTTAGAGAGCCAAAAGAGTGCCAGAACCAGTCTTGCCAGAGAAATTGTGATGAAAAATAGACCCACTAACGGGTGAGGGATAGCCGATTAATGTCCAAGTATAATCAGCTTCGAATCGGTTTCAACACGAAGATTCGATATAGTCTACATCTTTCAAAAACAAATTCCCAGAACCAACGCAAAGTAGAGCATGAACCACATTAGCCCCCTCAGGCCCACAGCGAAACCAGCAATACTCCACCCGCAATTTCCTAACAAAGAGATGATGGGGAGTGTAATACAGAGTGTTAAGACATTAAAAAGGATGAGCCTTTATACACAACACATTTAATGCTGATTGTGCCAGAATATTGCTACTCCGCAGATCGCCGGCCGTTACTTCTGAGTTAAGGAGTTTGCTCCACTTGTTTTCTCTCAGCAGAAATGTATCAAACTGTTGACTCTGAAAAGAGAAATAGATTAACTTATATACTAGTCCGATATTTATCTTCATTGGGGCCTTCTGTATTAGCGCCAATCAAGAGTAACCCTGGGCAAAGCACTACGCTACGCTCGCGTAGTTTGCGAAGTTTGCGCAACTTTGCACTACGCGAACTGCACGTAGCACAGTGCAAACATGCGTAGCATAGCGTAGTGCAGCGGTCATTTTTTGCTTGCTCGCGGTCCTCAACGTCAAGTTGGCGACCGCGAGCGAGCAAAATGACATCCTTGCGAGACTTTTTCCTTGTTCGCGATCAGCAAAATCAAGTTGCCGATCGTGAGCATGGAAAATAAACCTCCCGGCGAGATTCTCAACGCGGGGGAGGTCAGGTTTCTCATTGTGAGTGGTCACGCATGCTCGCGACCGCTCGCGATGAGAAACTACCAGTCCGCGTTGAGAAAGCTGCAGCTCGAGTAAAAATCTACTCGAGCGGCAGAAAAGTACAGCTCGCACTGTGCAAAATGCCATTTTCAATGATTGCACAGTGATGAATGCTTGTCCGCACTGTGCAATCATTGAAAACGACATCTTGCACAGTGCGAACATGCTACTACTCAGTTCGCGTAGTGCTACAAGTAGCTTGCGTGGTGCGTAGTGCACTTTGCGTAGCTATGTGTAGTGCTACTTCCCAAACTATGCCCACCCTTAATCAAGAGTTATCAGAATATTCTAACTTTTCTTCTTTTAGAATTTAAATAGAATGTTGTATCTGCAAACATCGATAAAAATAAGTATTAGGCAGCAAAAATTGCTGCTGTAAGTTCCCAAGAGATAGAAAAACATAACCCTCGAACAGCTGGCCAGATAAGGCAATTAGCTCTCTCCCAGTATTCTGGGAAGCTGTCATGAACACAGGAGGGTAGTTTGGGATTATATCCTTAAAATGTAAAATGGTGTATCAAGGTAATGCCAGGAAAAATACGTAGAATGGAGTCACAAATAAGATGGAGAACATTTAAGGTCTTGAAATGAGTTCTCCTAAAATAATGTCTAACAACTTTGCCGACCCCAGAGGCGATTGATTCACCCGCAGCAAATAATCCATAAACATGCTCCTTTGTTCCCATTGCCCCGCCCCAAGACCAGACGAAGTCCTGAGAGGAATGAAACTATACAGTAGTACCAAAGAACAGGGAACGAGACCCCGCCAGCCTCATTGGGCTGTTTTAAGAACTGGATCATGCAGTAAGGCTTCCTATAACAGCATATAAACAGCTGCCATGAAACCTCAATTGTAGAAAAAAAGGCAACAGAAAAAAAGAGGGATGCCATGGAAAAGATATAGAAACCATGGGAGACTAATCATCTTGATAAGGTTATAATGGCCAATCAGCCCGATGAAGGTGGTTCCATTTAGTTAATAAACATAGCTTCCCATAGTTATCTATACTACTAATAAAAAAGAGAGAACACAAACCTTTGAGCCAGGTAAACTCGGGAACCACAGCGCCAATCCACACACCCGATACATCGTTGTAATCCTCAGGGTGTGCAGATGGACATAGGCTATATAAATTAAAAATAAATACGTTATTAAAAAATATAAGTTAAAAAACAAAGTAGTCCCTTCTGGAGTAGCGCCGGCCGTGACGTGCGTGCTGACATCAGGAGCAGCGTACACACGAGGAGCGGCGTACAGGAGCAGCGGAGATCAGCGCGGGGAGGAGCAGTGACGAGGAGCGGCGGAGATCAGGGGAGCAGCGGACATGACCGGGGGACAGGCGGAGGGGATCAGCGGGCAGACAGTGAGGAGCGGCGGCGGGGAGAAACGGTCAGCGGTGGATGAAATAGGGCGCCAAGTTACTAGTCAGCAACGTGAGGGAGGAGCGGCGGCGGGGAGGAGCGGTGAGCGAGCCACAGGTAAAGGAAGAAAAACAAACGTGTGCAGGAAAAAGTAACGTTGGCAGGTTAACAGGAGGAAAAAGAAACGGGAGGAGCGGTGAGCGAGCCACAGGTATCGGAGGAAAAACAAACGTGTGCAGGAAAAAGTAACGTGGGCAGGTTAACAGGAGGAAAAACAAACATGTGCAGGTGACAAAAGCGTACAAAGTGGAGCGGGGAGCAAACGGGCCATTACAGGACAAAAAAGTGAAATGGGGCATTACAGGAGGAAAAAGTGACGTGGGCAGGTTAACAGGAGGAAAAACAAATGTGTGCAGGGGACAAAAGCATACAAAGTGGAGCGGGTAGCAAACGGGGCATTACAGGACGAAAAAGTGAAACAGGGCATTACAGGGGGAAAAAGTGACATGGGCAGTGACGTGGGCAGTGACGTGGGCAGGTTAACAGGAGGAAAAACAAACGTGTGCAGAGGACACAAGCATACAAAGTGGAGCGGGTAGCAAATGGGGCATTACAGGACGAAAAAGTGACGTGGCAAGTGACGTGGGTAGGTACCAAACGGGGCATTACAGCAGGAAAAAGTGACGTGACCAGTGAGGTGGGCAGGTTACACAACGTCAGGGCGGGCGGGGGCCCTGAGCCATAATTGCTCCCGGACAACGTCGGGACGGGCTGCTAGTTCTCTAATATAGCTGTGATGTGGTCAGATGGGGTTACCCCCAGATACACCACAGACTGTATCCATCTTTCATTTGAGTCTGAATTCAACTTGTAGCCAAAGACTTGATCTGCTGCTATTAGTTCAAATAACCAATGATCAGGATGGGAGTTAAAATTGCCACATCGTCAGCATAAGCTAGAACTTTGACTTCATAGTGATGTATTCTCAAGGGCAAGAGCTCTTCAGACCATTTAAGGGATTGAATGAAAGGCTCTATATATAAAGCAAATAACTGGGGGTAGAGAGAGCACACCTCTGATGAGTACCCTGAGATGTGCTGGGCTGCCTTCCAAGTACAGCCTATCCTCAAACAGTATTTAACAGCTTTGGCGCCTGGTGCAAAGTCATGTCCAACCTCATGACCATAAAGAGGACCACATCAGTGCTTCCTCATTGCAGGTGGCTTAATTGTGAATGTTTGACTGTGCATAACAATCTAAATTAGTGGTTAAGTCATCCCCTAGGAATGCAAATGCTATCAGTCAAGTAAGGAGATTATATATGCAAACCCTAGATTTCAGGAAGAAAGAGATAAGAGAAAAGGTCTGGGAGAACTGTTAGCAGCCACTCAGTTTAGTCCCTTCGCCGCTGGCGGGATTCCCCCGCTGTGCTGGGGGGCGGGGGGCGCGTACAGCGCCCCCATGCTCATGACGAGGTCAGCTCGCCATGAGCCACGGCGCTCCGGTGCTCATGACGAGCTGAGCTCGTCATGACTGCGCCCGTTCCAATGGAACGTTCAGCACAGCAGGGGAATCAGCCCAGCGTGCAAGCGTTCTATCTAACGGGCACGGTCATGACGAGCTCAGCTCGCCATGAGCGCCGGAGCGCCGTGGCTCATGACAAGCTGACCTCGTCATGAGCACTCACGAGGTTAAGAACTCTAAGGCCTTTTGGGAGGTGATTAACCACCCATATTTTCAAGAGGATAAAACTATAAGATTGGATGCCATGTCCCTTTAGACGTTTGGCAGACTTATTTCTTAAACATTTTTGAGAATAATTTGCCCTCTTAGTTAATATTAGATCACTCAATTTCTCTCTTAGCTGGTGAGTCACATTTTGTTCCACAATGTAATTGTTGTAAACCTTGCCCTTTCTCTATTGATGTATATAACCTTCCTTTGGCGATCATGAAGAGCACCCCAAATAAAGTCCCCGGCCCGATGGGGTTCCAGTCAATGTCTTCACATATAACTTAGCATACTGGAACCCTTTGTTAACAAACACATTCCAAGACACCTTTTTGGCTGAAACACCTCATTCTTAGAGAAAATAAAACATCGCTCCATTTTTAAAAAGGGTGATCGAGGAGATCCTTCATGCTATCATCCAATTTCTCATTTGGACTCCTCGGTCAAGATACTGGGAAGGGTGATTCTCCAGAAACTAGGACAGAGGAGAGAGGATTTTTTACTGATTCTTAATTTGGTTTCAGGCTGGGCGTTGCTACAGTGGAGCAGTCCCTCAACATGCTACTGATTACTTGAAAATAAGTAAAGGCCGTGAATGGCTCTTTACATCTTGTTTTCATGGACCTTTCCACTGCCTTTAATCTGATGGACAGGGTTGGCTTTGGGACTTAATGACAACAGCTGGAGTGAACACCTCTTTGATTGAGATCTTACAATGCCAACACTAAGACACCATGGCTCAAGTCTGTTACAGCCCTGTTGGGATTGCTGTCCCCTTTTGAAGGTCTGTAAAAGGGTCAGACAGGGCTGTCCTTTAGCTTCCTTTCTATTTTTCTTTTATATAAATGCACTAAAACTAAACCTAAAACTAAAAACCCATCTTTTTAGGAAAGCTTTCATGACAGTCTAGGCGGTGGAAGACCTGAGGGTTCTACGGGGACCAGTGTGTTATGTTTTTCTGTTAATCGCTTAGAGACCGGAGGTGATAGGCGCTATATAAACACTCCTTAACATAACATAACTTAACCAATTTCTACAAAATAAAGGGAAGGATTTATCTAGGGGACATGCAAGGTGCCGATTGTACTTTACGTAGATAATACAGTGCTTTTATCTTGATTTGGAGATGGTCTCTATTTTATATTAGACTAATTTAATGAATTTATGGGGGATTTGAAACTAAGAGTCAACCATGAGAAATCCTTTATTGTGACTCTGGGTCCCAAAAGTACTCGCTCACAAAGGTTTCTTATCTTGGAATTTTGTTAGATTTTAAATGGGACAAGATACTTCCCCAGAGAAGGCCTAGGATGGGAACTGGAGCTACTGCTGTTTTCAAATTTGCCAAAGGGTTTAAACCGAAGCCAGTCCACACACTTATTCCTTCATATAAATCTAAGTGCCTTTTCCGTGGCTGTATGGAGCCGGAGAATGGGGGTGTGTGGACTGTCATCACCCAAAAGGTTTGTTGGAATACATTTCTCGCTAGATTGCTAAGGGTACCGAGAAGTACTGCCAGTATCATATTCCACTCTGCTATTGGTCTATATCATATAGAAGATTTAGCTAATTTAGCACCACTTTTACTTTGGGCTAAAATTTGAATTTCTCCACTTGCCAGATTTCCCCACTCTATCCTGAATGATGGCATGACATTTGACTATGATGAAATCTATTATTAAATAATCATTCTCTGAATTGGGCATCTCTCACATGTTTCCACTCCTGAGGAAATTGACGTTAAATCTAGAGCTCTGACCTGAACCCTGTTCCACAATAACAGGTATCTGATATGTCCAGATAACTCCTTGTATATGGATAGGCTCCCCATACTAAGAGATTACATCTCCTTACTGTATTGAGCCTTATTTGTTGTGGGTTCCTCATCAGGAACACATGTTCAACTTGACTTGTTTTTGTGTGTCCACATCACATTTTGTGGTAGGCTGCCCTATTCAAGGTAGCTGTTTTATTTCCTTACCATGCTCCCCATGTCATAATACCAACCATCAATCTTTCATCCATTTATTTTATTTGTACGTTTTATTCTGTCCCAGAGCTGAATTTTTGCATTCCGTGTTACGTTCTTATAATTTGAGATCTGCACGATTAAGTTTGAAACTCCTCCAGTGCTTTGAAAGTATTTTTATATTCTAGGATGTAACTAGCTTTATTTTCTGTGCCGTTAAGATCAGAAAATCCACAGGGGTGCCAGTCCATTCTTCATTATATCATTGAATTCTAATTGTACACTTCAGTTAGTTCTTACCAGTTTGCTGTTTTTTTAAATATATTTTTAATGCATCTATATTTTGTACTTATTCTATTTTAATTGATGGTGTTTATTGTTTTATGTCTTTTTATGGCTAAAATTAGTTGAATAAAAGTGGTTTATTGACTACTTACTTTAACCTTAGAATTGTCTTGTTTTCATAACTGTACATACTCAATGTCAGTCTGTCATTTGATTAAGACTTATCTCTTTCCCATTGCTTTTGAGGAAAATTGGTTGTCAATCCTCTTCTAAACTAGATTTTGGTTCTGGCTAATCATTTGCTTCAATTATTGATCTTATGGTATTCTTCTTACACATTTTCATTTTCATTTATATTGTTGAACTATAATGGCCGATTCCACATGATTTATCTAAGGACTTTTTGCCTTTTGTAATGATCCTAATTTTGAAGAAGCCCTAATGGTTTTGACTTAAGTACTATTCATGTGGATGTGTCATTTATTGGCATTAGACTTAGTCTTATGAGAACTCAAAACAGAACTGATTCTATGCCTTGGTCATCTAAATTGTTTTAATTAGAGTATAAATTACTTGTTTGTATTTCCAATTGATAAGAGTTATGTCTATACTAAATTCTATGCACAAGCATATCACAGGTCATGAGCTTACCTAAAAAGCACGTAAGAACTAAAACAGAGAGGAAAAACATTGCAAAAGGAATAGAGGGATATCTAAGCAGCGGTCGGTGCAGGTAACAGCGGTGGGCGGTGGGGCCGGGTAAGGGGAGGTTCCGACAGACAACGCAGAGGGAAAATTAATTATTTATTTAATTTCCAAACTGCATCGTCCCTCGAAATCCCCCACAACCCGGTCCCACCGCTGTTACCTGCACGGACCGCGACTGGATATCTATAAACAGAAACAAAAAGAAGAGAAGGGTACAAGAGACAACAGAAAGAAAATGGAAATAATAAATACCGTGAGTAATAGAGATGAAAAGAAACTATAAAAAAATATCTTCCTAGAAAAGATGGAAGGAAAGAGACATATTAGGTTAGAAAAAAAGGATAAAAATGCATAACAGTAAGTTTAAAAGAGAGTAAAAGGGTTTATAAAATAAAGAGTAGAAGGGGAAGATAAAATAAAGAGTAGAAGGGGAAGAGCTTTGGAAGAGGAGAAGACAAGAGAAAGCACAGAAATGAATAAAAAAGAAACAAATCCAGTCTAATTCAAGTGGTGAATAAAGATGACAGAGTGGAATGTAGAAAAAATGGGACCAAATTTTGAACACAAGAACTAACAAGAATCAAAAGGGTAAAATAATGATCACAAAAAGAAAAGAACAATGCACACTTTGAGAGAAGCCTGAAAGTGTGATATTTCTGAAATACATTCATTACTGTGCTCGCATACACTTAGGCTACTATCACAAGCAGGGCAAGAAGAAGTATGAAAACTAGTAACTACAGACACAGAGTTGTGAGCTAATTATACCAGCCAATAAACACACCCTCTTCTCAGTTAAATCCTGAAAATAAGGTATAATGTGCTCTGAATTACGTAAATCCTAGATATTTCCAGACATTTTTCCCCTCATTCATTTTAGCTAGTTTTTAACCTGACAAAATTGAGAAGGGAAATTTGCAGTTGTGTGGAATTTCAAGCATCAGATAATTGCTAGGTGCCTAAGCTACGCATTAATTGTACTTTCAAAACCTGCACAAATGGTGTTACACAGGGTTTGGAACGCCATTGTCCACTTGTGATACGGGCTTTGGATAGAATTTGAGAAATCCTCCACTGATAAGGGGTATAGGCTTCTGTGTTAAAAGCTAAAATGCGCTTGAGATCCCTCAGTGGGTTTATGTACCAATGGTACAGATATCTGTGCAGTTCGTAGGTTTAAATCCCTGACAGATATATCTCTGGATTAATATATCTACTGCAGAGATTATGGGGTATATTCACAAGAAGGCGTGATAACTACTGCAAGAGTACTGTAACGCAACTTTCAACATCGCTGCCCATCACGGATAAATAACCCAGTGGCAATGTGGAATTCACATCACAGTGGTAGCATGCAATAGACACCAGACAATGCAGCAAATGTCAATGTGAAAATCAACGCCACGCTGCAAAAATGCTATACTCGAACGCAAAAAAAATGTGATGAGGCCAACCACGGTACAAAAAGTAGCAAAAACCGGCCACTGGCCTGCAAATCCCACACGTCTAGTGGGACAATGTACCATAAAAACCCTGGGAAAAACAAAACCAGAGACAAGCCAAAGCACGTAGAAACATGGATGCACCCCGACGCAGCTCAGAGCCCAACTCGAACCCCACAACCCCCACAGACTACCAGCAAGGAACAACGGGGTTGGGGAAGACCAAGGACAAGAGGGAGAGGAAGAAGGGTTGCAGATCGCAGGAAAAGAAAACCAGCATCACGGAGGTGACATAGCACTACCAGCAACTGACCCACAAGCAGAGGTATCCAGCACCCCCAAACAGACACAATGTACACCACCATACAGTCTGCATGCAAACTAGCACAATGTGCCAACATATATGCCAACACAAAGGCAACACACACCTCCCTTTCACATCGCAGAGGGGCACACAACACCTGCAGCAGAGCACATAATACAACACATCAGTGATGCCAGGGAAGACCACCACACCGTTGACACCGACGCCCTACAACAGCCCATGGACATCCCATGCATCCCCCCATCAGGACCCGGACAGCCAAGAAGCCGAGTGGAGAACACCGAGCCTGCAACAGACCACACATCTAGAACAGTTTGCTCATGACACTATACCCACCCACACAGGGCACCCCAATGGCATGTGTCAGCATGCCAAAAGGAGCTGGCCCAACAGGTGTCGGAGGGGAACGAACCCATGGATTGCGAACCAGGACACATACGTAGGGATCTCTCACCCTACAGGGCCCAACCACACCCCACTAAGGAGACCCACGCTGCCATAGAGACACATGCAGATGCACATGCATAGCACAGAACCACGTCCAGTGGCGCGCAATTAGCATTCACACACCCATGTTGGTTGTGCATACCGCGGCCCTGGCCACTGCCCTCCCGAATGGAGTGGGCCACCAACAAAGCTACATGTCCAGGCCCCAAACCGCTGCCTCCAGTGACATGTCTGCATCGGTGGAACACCTCACAAGGTAAAGTCGTAGGGCCCAGGGACCACATGCATACTACAAGACCAGAGGGACACACGCAGAGATCATGTTGAACTGTCTACAGGCATATGTGCCCAGCCCCTTTACTGGCAGGGCCACATGTACAGTGACGCCTGTGCTGGATGTGTGTGAGGTGAGTGTAAGCCATTCCGCAAGGAATGTCTGGTGTTGGCAACCACTTGGACATTGGACACCATTGCAACGCAAACAGAAAACACATGCAATACAGAGACAACTGATGAGCAACATGGGGTGATCCAGATAAAGTCCAGAGTACAGGCAACATGCAAACAGAAGTGTCCGTGAGTCGCAGTGCACTGGGCTGTGGACACTAGAATGAGCGTGCTCATGTGCAGAAAAAGTCTTGGATTGTGTCCCTACGATAAGTTCCTTATGCAGATGCAGTGGGGTGTGTCAGACCTGCATTATCTTCACCATTATTGTCTCAGGGCCCACACACTGTGTGAGGTGACATACCTACGCAACCACTCCACAGCACAAAACACAATCAGCTACGGACAATGGCCTGCGGTGCACTGAGTCACCGGCACCTGGAGTGCTAAGCAGGGTAACAGGCCGATGATGGCAGCCAGACAGGCCTGAGCAACTGTGAAGTCTGTCAGGGCTCTGGCAGATGGCATTTGGAGGTGGTCCTTGCGGTGGTGGCATGTGCCTCCTGCGGTGATGCGTCGTCTGAGCTGGTCTGGACTCACCTTGGTTTGTGAGCCCTGGTGAGAAGCATGTGGGCCCGGAGGCTGCTTGCAGCGCAAGGCCACAGAGTCATGGCGTTGATGAGCCCCAGGCCCACGCCTCAGGGCCCAGCATATGTCTACAGAGAAGGGGTCCCAGACTTGACCAGCACAGAGTTAGTGGCCCCGGATGTACTGCGGCCGGCAGAGGCACCCAGCCACGGGATGGTGACTTGCGATGCAATTAGACGGGCCATGCGACCTGAGCGGGTAACCTTCATTGTCCGAGGTGTATGTTTCGGAGTGTTTCAGGGGACAGTGGAAGGTGTCCTCCAGGTCAAGACGCTGAAAGGTTTGACTTCATTCGTAAGCAGCAAATGGAGGAGTGGAATGCGACAGTCCGTTGCCACCACCAATTACGTATCAACTACATGGGGGTGAAAATTGCCCCCTAGTCCATAGGCTCAGACGCCACCACTGTTCAACCAGAGAGTGTCCATGAATGTCGGGGTACAGACTTAGTGGCACCGGGGCTGAGTGGGGATGCAGACAGTGATGATGCTGGTACACTGATATGGACCATTGCTGAATCATGACTCTGTGACCTACTGGACAGTAGTGTAGACCGTAGGCAGCGGTCAGCAGTGGTCCACAGCCACGTGCCTTTGCCTTGCGCTGCACAGCGCTAGCTAGTGGCACCAGGACAGTTGTTGGTAGTGTACGAACACCTCCGTAATGATGATCCTTTTCTCTTCGCCAAGATGCAAGGCGACATCCTCTTAGGCCTCCCCTTGCGCGCTATGATGTGTAATCAGCATTAGCACACTCAAAGTTCAGTTTCAAATCTGGGGGTTGGGAGGCGCCACCCTGGCAGAGACATTGGGCTTTCTGGAAGAGGACAACGCCCGGGCCTAAGTGCTTTTTATTCACAGACCTACGCTGGCCTGGAGTACGCCGGCCCATCCCACTCTGCTCACGCTTATGGGTGGGGCGTAACAGGCAACATTTCTGCGAGGACCCCCACTGGCTGGTGTGAAATGGATGCGTCCACTATCCACTGTCCACTACACTCCATTCACCAGAGTGTATGTTGCCGTGTATATGGGTGTGTTCTGCATACTGCGGTTGGTTCAGCACTTCGCCGCCACTCTTGGCATTGGGTACTCTCACAATCATGTTTCAACTGCATCCTTCACACATGCCTGGTTGACACCTCTCCCCACATTCGGATATTGTGTGGCTGAAGTGCCATGCCGTTGATGGCTCATGTTCACTGCTTGCCCAGTCTACCATTGTGAGTTGTTCTGTCGTGTCTGGTGTGGGGAATGTTGTGCATGTTGGTTGTGATTTTGTGACGTGTGCATTGCCAGAATTGAGGATTGCATGGTTGTGGAGTTGAGGTGAGTGGGGTGTTAATTGGGAATTTGACAAGGTGCAGTGCATTTCCCTTTGTGCGATCTTGGGACGGCCGGTTGCTGATGGACTGATGGAGGGTAAAGGGATCATCCACACTGGCTGTGTATTTAGAGGTGACATTGTTGAGGGTCCCACGGTGTTCAGATTTTGCCTGCACATTGATGTGTGACATGTGCTTCCTGTTGGACTGATTGTGTGCTGTGTCACTAGGGGGCACAGGTGGGACATGTGTGCAGTGGATTTCCCCCCTACACATGCGTGCATCCGGCTATGACGTATGTTCCTTGCTTGGTCACCAGCGGGGTCCTGCGCATTGTGTTGGCCGTATGGGGACTGGGGTGCCAGGATGATGGTGATTTCCAGGACAGGTGTGGGGGACTTGGATGTGGCTGGCTGTGAGACTCCCCAGACTCTGGCGGGTGTTGTTTGGCGGGGTCCTCTGTGGCAAAGTTTTTCGTGGCTGCTATTGCGGGAAAAGTGGTGCTGTGGGCTGTTAGCACCTGCTTGTGAATGGTGGGGTAAAATTATCATGACTTTGACTGTGATAAAGTGCAGTTAATTCTGCGATAACTCCTTGTGAATATGCCCCTATGTGTATTGTGCTTTCTCAGATCTTGTGATAAATAATTATGTTAATTATATACCTACTGCGGAGAGTAGTGTGTTATCTGTAAGTCAATGGCCAGATGGGTTACCACTGGATTACAGCTGCAGTGAAACAGATCAGTGGTACATGCTGCAGGTTCTACTCGCTCAAAAAAAGTCAAGTGGATTAGTACAGTACCTACAGAGAGCTGTGTGCTCCAATGGGCAGCGTGACCACAAGGTGACCCCTACATCAGCAAAGACCGCCATTATGGAGGATAAACCATAAAAAACTAACAACAGTAACATAACTCTTAAAATACCCCCAAGTCTTGCCCGCCCCTTTTCTAACCCTAATATTAAACTTATCAATAAGCATTCATTTTATTGCCCCCCTCCCACCCCGCCGTTTACTTGTTTAATGATAAAAAAAAGTGTTTTATTTTATCCATTCTTTCAGAGGAGTTTTCTGTAATGACATTTTTTTAAATTATATTTTCCCCTTAAAACGTTCTTCAGCAATGAACCGTACAAGTAGATGCACATAAACAGTTGCAATCTGCCTTTTTGGTTCAGTATTGTACTACTTGCTGTTTATTGTCGTCTGGATTCACTTCTCCACAGTTGTGTTTATATTTCCATACTACACTAAAATGCATCAAGAAGGTGATTGCAAAGATAACTAATGGGACATAACTTAAGTAAAGTGTCAATGAAAGCACGTTGTAATTGAATGTAATTTTAAAGATGTAAAACTCAACTTTCAATATTTTGAAAGGTTCTTTTTTGTCTGACCCGACTCTAGTGTTAGTTTTATTGTACCAACAATTAATACAAGTACCAAAAAAACTGTCACCAAGTGACGGAAACTGAGGGGAACGTTTCTGTTCCAAAGATGGGGCCTGCGGTGGAGTAATGAAACATGATATGGCACCCCTTGTAGAATGTAGTATTTAGCTACCGAGACTCCCATAGCTCACAGATACCGTAGCCTTGGATTGAAAGGGGACAGACTGAAGAGTGAGGACCCACCGCATCTCAGAGGCTTTTTTTGCGGTTTTATATAATGCGAACTCGACCCGAAGGTTTTGGAGATCTTTACATGCGCACCAGTTACTACGTATTGCCACAGTTACGTCCCTATACACCGAATCGATCAAATGGTTTTACCCATTTTGGATCTATGGGGACATACTCTGCTACATCAGGGACAGGACGTTCGCAACATTATTAATAAATATTAAACAGCAAACTAACCCAATGACGTGAAACATAAGCAACCAGCCCCGAATCTAACACTCGATTTGATTTTACAGAATATTTTTGTTCAGTGCGTGTAGCAGAGTTTTGTTGTGTGAAGTTCATTCAAGAGCGAATGGAAAGCTCCTGCCTGCAATGCTGTTGACGTTAAACAACACTAGTGTTGCGTTTCACGGTCGCACCACTGACAGCTATTAAGGTCTCTGTCAGTGTCACATTTCTCTCCAGTTCTGGCTAAGTACCAGCCCCCTCGGATGGCTTTCCTCTGTATGCGGCCTTCTATTGTTTCAAGCAAAGCAAATGCCTATTTTAATAATGGGTCAAGTCTCACTCGAACACGCTTCAACGAAGGCCACCACGGGAGAGTGAAAGGGTATTGTCTTTCCAAAGGCAAACGAACTGCAAGCTGCTCCAGCCGTATGTGTTTCAATATAATGCAGCTTTCCCTTACAGCCCTTTCCGATTTCTAAATTCATTGCATGCAATTTAATTCATGGATTACTTTGCAATGAACTTGCCAGACGTTGCCAAATGAAATATAAAGTGACAGGTGCAATTTAAGCATTATACTTAAAAAGCAATGCACAGGTATATGTTTAAATATGTTTAATTTATGTAATGATTTGTCTCTTTGCCCCAGTGCCCATATAACCTGATCCTGCGTGCCTGGGCCTACAAATCATGCACTCTGGATCTCTTTATTCTTACTTACTTTCTATCTTGATCTTCCAATTTATCACACAGAGGAGAAAGAGAGTTAGCATATCAATGTACAATCTAAACAATTATCAACAGTGTAACCCATGTGGCTACACAATGAAGACCAGCAATTAGTAGCTAAATTCAAGGTGTTTGTTACAAATTAGCAATCAAGTTCAAATAGATCACTCTTAAGACCATTCTGTAAAGATACAAAACAAGCAACTCGGGGGTTTAAATTCAAAATAATAACATGAGAATATGATGCTTGGAAAAGAATCTCAGTTGGTCTTTTCTATACATTAGTAATCTAAATCTTTCAAGAGAATTTAGTACTCGGAAAACAATCTCAGTTGGTCTTTTCTATACATTAGTAATCTAAATCTACCAAGCTCAGTCCAAAGCCCAATAATAGTTCAAATATCTATAGAGTTCATGTTAGAAATGGGTCTTCTGGTGGGCTTGGTTATGCACCTAAACCAGGTAGATTCCACCACTCTAGTCATGGTAAACTGGATACACACCTAGGATAATCTGTGCTCATCGTCTGGTAGTTTGATGCAGAGCAGGCAGGCTTATCATAAGAAGCAATGTGTAAAGTATTTGTCCAACGTACGCATACACAGTTACACAATGAAAACACCACAAAAAGACTACGCACAGGTTTTGAAAAATAAGGAATGTTTATATATGTAATATATATATATATATATATATATATATATATATATATATATATATATATATATATATATATATATATATATATATATATATATATATATATATATATATATATATATATATAAATGAGACCAAAACAGCAAAAATCCAATCTGTAGATTCGGAGATATGAGTTTTGCAAAGTTACATATCAAAGCAGTGCTTTTAATTCAACTAGGCTCCTTTTTAGAGCCTTTACTGTAACCCTCCTGTGTTAGAATGCTACAATGACAAGTTGCAAAAATGGAACTCAATGTATCCCTACACCCCCAGTACCTTTGGTGGCTGATTCCAGCTGCTGGAGCCTTTAATCCAGCAAATAAACTTCCAGGTGCAGTTGTGTATATTTGATAGGGCTAGAGCTCTAATACTTATACTTCCTAGTGCCTATGATTTAGGGGGTGACTTCAAAAGAGCCTTCTGAAGTGCACAAGGACCCCTTTCAGCTCCGTCCTTGCTCCAGACGTCCGGTAGGGGGTAAATCAGACCTTTGTGTGGGGGCAGGACAAAACCTAAGCAGTTATTGGGACCTTTCTCCTATATTCTGGATTTCCTGTTTGGACTTGGGTTTTTTGCATTTGTACTTTTGTGCGGGACGCGGTAGCAAGAGGGAGTCACGGGTAGTATCTTGGTGACTTTCCCGTTTTCGCTTCCGCATTCAGTTGAGTTTTCCTTTTGTAGTTATCGTTTTCGTTGTGTGTTCCGGTGTATTCACGAAGCACGGGAAACCACAAAACAAAAAAGGCATACATTTAGGAATGCCTGTAGATAAGTGTTTTTTTACCTGCCAAGGCATTTTTCCCCCGTATAGAAGGTGACTTTGAGTTTAACCCTTCTAGACAGTCTTTTGGGGGTTTCCAATTTATTTGTACATGTAGAAATCACCACAAGTGAAGACATTGGAACAAAGGTGGTGTTGCTAATATTTGGGGACTTGGACCATCATGAAAAGGGGTAAGAAAGATGTGTCTCCTTGTTCATGGATGGATATTATTGATGTATGAATGGTGACTTGTTCTTGGCACACACTGTTTAAAACTATCCTCATTTCTCTTTTCTATCAAGGCTATCTGTTCTACTTTCCAGGTTCCTTTTAGAACCTGAGAGGGAGAACCTAGACGGAACGGTCCACCTGGTCATTTTTTCTCTTCTTATGTTTATTCCCCTCCACCTTCTCCCGGTGCCTTCTTCACCAGTTGCCGTTTTCTGTCCAGGCACTTGTGACTGAGGTACTGGCAGGGGATTGGGACATTCTTAGCTCCTGCAGTGTTGGTACAATTAGTGAGATGGGGCAGAACACTGACAAACCAAATTCTAGAAGGAGCAAGTATCCCAGCAAGCTGGAAGGCCGGTCAAATTGTGCCCATATATAAAAAAAGTTCAAGAGACTCCCCACTAAATTATAGACACTTTCCTTTTTCAAAAGCCGTGAGGTGAACGGCCATCGAGGTCAGCAGTAAACAGATAGCCTACCGCTATAGCGCTCCAGCGCTCTACCGACGCCGTGAGGGAAACGGCCAGCGTTACCAGCGCTCAGCGCTCCAGCACTACAACTCCCAGGTGCCCCGGCGGCGGAAGTGACGCCGCACGAGCGCCCGGAGGCGCTTGAAAGAGCGGAGCGCCCAGAGCTCCGGCGGGACACTTTCCTTTTTCAAAAGCCGTGAGGTGAACGGCCATCGAGGTCAGCAGTAAACAGATAGCCTACCGCTATAGCGCTCCAGCGCTCTACCGACGCCGTGAGGGAAACGGCCAGCGTTACCAGCGCTCAGCGCTCCAGCACTACAACTCCCAGGTGCCCCGGCGGCGGAAGTGACGCCGCACGAGCGCCCGGAGGCGCTTGAAAGAGCGGAGCGCCCAGAGCTCCGGCGGGACACTTTCCTTTTTCAAAAGCCGTGAGGTGAACGGCCATCGAGGTCAGCAGTAAACAGATAGCCTACCGCTATAGCGCTCCAGCGCTCTACCGACGCCGTGAGGGAAACGGCCAGCGTTACCAGCGCTCAGCGCTCCAGCACTACAACTCCCAGGTGCCCCGGCGGCGGAAGTGACGCCGCACGAGCGCCCGGAGGCGCTTGAAAGAGCGGAGCGCCCAGAGCTCCGGCGGGACACTTTCCTTTTTCAAAAGCCGTGAGGTGAACGGCCATCGAGGTCAGCAGTAAACAGATAGCCTACCGCTATAGCGCTCCAGCGCTCTACCGACGCCGTGAGGGAAACGGCCAGCGTTACCAGCGCTCAGCGCTCCAGCACTACAACTCCCAGGTGCCCCGGCGGCGGAAGTGACGCCGCACGAGCGCCCGGAGGCGCTTGAAAGAGCGGAGCGCCCAGAGCTCCGGCGGGACACTTTCCTTTTTCAAAAGCCGTGAGGTGAACGGCCATCGAGGTCAGCAGTAAACAGATAGCCTACCGCTATAGCGCTCCAGCGCTCTACCGACGCCGTGAGGGAAACGGCCAGCGTTACCAGCGCTCAGCGCTCCAGCACTACAACTCCCAGGTGCCCCGGCGGCGGAAGTGACGCCGCACGAGCGCCCGGAGGCGCTTGAAAGAGCGGAACGCCCCTCGCACCCGCGAGTCGCGCGCGGGAGCGCCCGGGAGAAGCCCGGGACAAGGGCGGGACAGTCCTAGACTGGCCGGGACTGGACTGGGCTACCCCTCTAACATCTGCAACCCAAGCAAGTAAGCAAATCTTATTCTTTACTGACTTTCCTATATAGTGTCATCACGTAAGGCTTAATTCAAGTATCCGGTGTGTATTGGAAAAGCTTATATAATCCCAGGTCAATTGACTACATACTCTCAATATGTCTAAAAAGAATTCTAAAAAACAGCCTCCTGCTAGCTCTAAGCCTACAGTCAACTCTAAGCCCATTGAAAACTACATGCTTCAAGTCATAACAAAAATAAATAAAGACAGAAGAGAATCATTGGGATTAAGTCAGTCGCCTGACTTACAGTTACTAAGCCCAATTCAAAGTCCTCAACATTCAGGTTCTCTAGTACTGGATGATACCCCAAACCTAATAGACATCACGGTTCATCCTACTCCAAATTTGGATGATCAGATTAGTCTTAATCTGGATGATGCCGCTAATGCTTTACAACTAGACCAAGGAGCAAACACTGATCATGACCATGAGATTCTGGTGCACAATGCTGATGATTTACCTTCTCCTGAACAGGAAACTCGACCTACGAGGAAAAACAGGAGAACTCATCAAAAACGGATGGGGTTACGTTCCAGTAATAGGAGGAAAAATGTTTCTCCAACAGGTCAAAACAAGTCAAAAACTTTAGATGATGGTGATATTAATGTCCTTGATAAAAGCAATCATGAAAAAAGCTATAACGAAGATGATTTGCTCCAGAAAATAGCAGACATTATTGATTCCAAAATCCAAACTATCATAAAGCCTTTGATCGCTAAGATCGATAAATTGAATGCGGAGGTAAAAAAGATGACTACTCTTCAAGTCAAAGCTGTGGAAGGGGCTGAGACGGTCAATACTTTAGTGACACAAATGGTAAAATCAATTGAGTCCAAGGCAAAGAGTTCTATAGAAAAGGAGATAAGTCCTATGCTCCCAGAAAGTACAGTCGGGAATGAATCTCACCCTATCACTCGACCTCCAAACATTGCCGGGGTATCAGGACTGAAAAACTTGCCATCAAACTGTCAGGAAACAGATCCCCTCCAATTTATTGAGGAAGCGTCTCCTGTGGTCCTGGTTCTGGCAAATGTTCCCTCGCCAGCAGATGCACAACCCGAAACATCGGAATCTTTGTCTAGCAAAGCCCTCCATTGGTTAACAAACAATATGCAAATGGCACCAGGAGGTAAACAACAACTTGCGTCTGAGATTAAATCCACTAAGAGGGTGGCGTGGATTGGAAATCGACCGAAAGTATTCAAGGGAGATTGTGTTTTAGTGACTTTTTTCCATCCAGGTGTTCTGCCTAATCTTCTAAAACATATCAATCCCCCCCAAAGAAGAGCAGGATCTGTTGTTCCCCTTACGTTAAAATTCTTTTACGGAGAGCAAGAGAATGTGACTTTTCCTAGGACCCCCGGACCTATGTGGAACACTGTGAGAAACAACAGAGGCCAAGGCGTTCCCCAAAAAGACTGGGGTATGGTTCTAGGTAATAGATATGATGCCCTATCAGGGCTAAATGACTGTGATTGACTGGGTAATAGTCTTAAAAATTTTTTAATTCCTGTTGTCACTTATGAGGCTAGGGAAACGGGCATCCGTTTAAACACTGGATTAGCTGATGTTCTGAGTAATGAAAGTAGCACTCAGGTCGAATCTGGCAATGTGATTAATGTTGAACAGTGTACTGAATGTCCCAAACTCACTACAAATAATGATATATTTGAGTCATATGAGATTCTCTCCCCTGAATTGGGTACTATAGAAGGTAATGCATGTGAATATATTTTTACTCAGCGACATGGTAAAGGTTTAACCAATAGTACAAAACCTATCAGTGACAATGTTGATACACAAAGTACCTTGTTGTCCTGGAATGTGGCAGGGTTAAAAAACAAGATTTTATCACAGGATCTGCTAAATTTCCTGGATTCTAAGGATATAATCCTTTTGCAGGAGACTTGGCAGATAGAACCGGATCCAATCCAGGGATATTTACATTATTTTACTCCAGCCACCCCGAGTTCAAGGGGAAGGGCAAAAGGTGGCTTGGTTACATGGATTAAGCAGAGGAATGACTACACAGTGTTACAAATAGATACCAAAAGTCCTGATATATTACTGGTCAAACTACAGCGACCGCCAAGTAGGGACATCTTTATTTTTAATATTTACTCAAGGGGCCTACCGGGTGGCAAATCCACCAAGGCGGTTGAGATATTGGATATACTATTAAATCAACACTGTTTGAATGCTGATATTATTATTGGTGGTGATTTTAATTGTTGTTTTGAACCACTTGACAACCAGGATGTTGACCTCACTATCGAAGAGGACTTCATTTGGGAAATCCCACAGCTTTCCCTGATACCCATCAAAAGATGGACTGAGGCTGCATTACAGTTAAAAGTATTATGTGTCGAGTCTGGGTTGAGGGCCACTAATGGAAGAACGCCATCGGACAAGCAGGGCGCCCCTACTTTCTCTAATGGAACTACGCAAAGCCGTATTGATTACATATTAACTAATAAAGAGAATTGGGGGAAAGTTCTTGATATGAGGGTTGAGACTAGGGTGGAAAGCGACCATGACCCACTGATTCTAACCTTTAAATTGTTCGATCTGATGGCAAATGAGGAGGAGAGGGAAACTATCCAGATAAACCTCTCTAACGATCAAAGACACATTAGATGGGCAACTTGTGCAGCTAATGAGGAAAGCATGGTAGCCATAAGGGATTTAACAATTTTGGCCATTCAAGAAGTCCAGGATACACTTGAAAATAATACCCCGATAGCTGAAATTAGCAGGATCCACGATAAATTTTTTAACAATTTAAAAACATTTTTTGTAAAGAAAGCTAAGAAAAAGCCACGTAGACCAATTAGAAAGGAGGATCAGTGGTATGACAAGTCCTGCAGGACTGCCTATAGACTATTGTCAGATGCGGTAAAATCTCGAGACAAAACTAAAATAAGGGAGGCCCGAGTTGTGTACAAAAAAGTGCAACTCAGTGCAAAAAGGGATTGGGAGGAAGGCTACTGGAGGGACCTACTTGATGCCAGTAGGGAAAGATCCATGACACCCTTCTGGAATATCGTCAAATGGGGAAGGGGCTCTAGTAGAGGAGAACCCATTAACCATGTGCTACCAGAAGCCTGGGTATCCCATTTTTCTACCCACTTTTCTGCTGAGGATGAAGTCGAAGAGGAATGTCTAGCTTTTGAAGATATCCTCGAGAGCCCTTTAGTCTTTTCAAAAGATGATATCTTAAAGACTCTGAGCTGTATACCTAAAGCCAGAGCTCCGGGCCTAGATTTTATCCCTGCAGATCTGTTTATGCATGACAAGGATCTATGGACCACCTACATTCAGCTGTTAGCCAATGCTATTGCAAAGGGCTCGCCTATCCCTGAGACCTGGAAGGGAGCCGAGATTATCCCCATCTTTAAAAAGGGGGCATGCTCGGATCCAGGCAATTACAGGCCTATTAGCCTGATTGCATGTATGCAAAAAGTTGTGGCAAGACTATTATTACAGCGAATTCATGGGTGGATAGATGACAATGATATATTATCTCCCCTGCAGGCTGGTTTTCGTAGTCATACCAGCACTATTGATCAAATTTTTAGATTTGTTTTATTATATTGGCGCACAGTTTTATTAGAAGGCGGGATGCTTTTTGCAGCTTTTGTTGATTTAAAATCAGCTTTTGATTTAGTTCCCCGCCACAAACTGTGGAATATCCTACACGATCAGGGCATTCCAATAGAAATCCTGTCTTTATTGATTAGGATGCATGAAAATAGTTTTGCAAAAGTCCGATGGAATCAGCGGGGTAGTACTACAGAGAAGTTCCCTATAGCGAGGGGGGTACGTCAAGGGTGCGTGTTGGCACCAACTCTCTTCTCGCTATACATCAACAGGGTGATCGGCTATTTTGAACAAAAGCCTACGGATGCCCCTAGGTTGGCGGGAAGGCCGATCCCCCTGTTGATGTTTGCGGACGACACCTTGCTGATATCAAAGACGCAGCAGGGGCTACAAAAGGCCATTAGGGTGTTTGAAGGTTTCTGCAAGGATCATGGCCTTGTAATTAACACGAGCAAAACCAAGTTTATGGTTATGCACAAACGAAAACACATTAGAGGCAGAGTTATTATGGATGGGGTTCAGCTTGAGCAGACCCAGGTCTTTAAGTATCTTGGCATCAATCTGACTTACAATCTAGATTGGAAACATCATACTAACGAACTAGACACAAAGCATGCTCAACTTGCAGGAGCTCTTACAAAGGAGCTTTTTTCATCTCACACTAAACCAATTAGACCTGTCTTAAAAATTTACAATGCTAAGGTGGGAGCAGCTGTTCTTTATGGAGCAGAATTATGGGGGTCCAGTAATCTGAATAAGTTGACGGTTGCACAGAATAAATTTCTCCGCAACATTACTGGGCTACCAATGTCAACCCCTTTGATACCTTTAAAGTATGATCTGGGAATCTATAGCTTTAGTGACATAGCCAAGTATAGAATTGTGGCCTACTGGAGAAGGTTATGGACAACTCCGGAGCTTTCTCAGTATGCCCAAGGCTTCCTGGAGGTGAGATCCCTAGATACTGCTAATAAGATAGTCTGGTTGAAAGAGGCTAAGCTTCTATATAGGGCATTGGGTCTATCCCAAATGTGGGATGATCCACTAAATAGTGTTTTTCCACCAAAAAAGATACTTCGTGAACTCTACTGGAGTATGGTGGAGATTAAGTGCTTTAGGAATCATATTGACCGTTCTTTTACATATGATTATTTGGAGCTCAAGCACTCACCGGCCCTAGAATTATACTGGGATTGGATTACGGTCCCAGGGGACCGGAAGAGGTACCATCAGATGAGGGTGGGGACACTCCCACTGAATGCCCTAACAGTGAAATGGTATAAAGCACAAACTCCAAGGTGCCCTTTCTGTCCGGACCATAATGAAAACATTGGTCATGTGTTATTTGCCTGCCCTGAATATAGAATACCGAGACAATCATGGCTCAAACCAATTTGCATCCAGCTAGGTATAAAGACGTCAAATGAGGCTGCCAGGATTTTAAGAACAGATTCCTCCCAGCCTGTTGTTATAGCTATGGCAAAGTTCCTTCACTGGATGTGGATAATTCGGGCACGCAAAATCTGTTTGGAATAAGCTAGGATTTCTATTCAATGCCGCACAGTTTGCATTTATTTAAGTTTCTATTAAGTTACATTTTACGTGATAAAATATGTAATTTTCAACATATAGTTGTTGTTTTCTATCCTTGTTTGATTGGATTCTAATGAACTTAGCTGGATATTTTAAGATTAGGTAAAAATGTAAATAGAATGTTGTAAGATTGTGTAAAGATGTAAGTAGTATATATAGTAGTAGTGTAAATAGTATGAGATAGGAAGATTTTTATTATTTTTCTTTTTTCTGCTTATTTATTGTATTAACTGATGTGGATTCTGTATTTCTGTGGGGTGGGGGGATGGGGTGGGATAAAAAACAACGCATTTTATTTTTATTTTGGAAAATGTCTTTTATGATTGAAATATATCGAATAAAGACTAATTAAAGTGAAGTGACCCATTAGACTGATACATGTTGCCCAAAAAGTATTTTCTTTACAAGTACTTAGTAAATTGGACTCCTGGATAGAGGACTACCAGGTCCTTTCCCCACTTCAGGCTTGTTTTAGAAGAGGTGTTAGGACTATTGACAAGATTTTTAGGTTTTTATTAGTTTATTGGCAAATTGTCATTATGCAGAAGTCACATCTTTATTTGGTCTTTGTTGACTCAAAGTCTGCATTTAACCTCATTCCTAGAGTTAAATTGTGGGCGGTCGGCTCTCATTGTTGACATTTTGGTACATCTCCATTAGGAAACCTATGCCCAAGTGAGATGGGGCCAGTGAGGGGAGTTGCACCAAATGGATAGAAATTAAGAATGGAGTCCAATAAGGCTGTATCCTTGTGCCAACCCTCTATTCCTTGTATCACAACGATGTGAAAGCTTACGTGGAAGATGGATTAAACGAAGCCCACTCATTGGATGTACGTAAAATCACTCTTTCGTTATTTGCAGATAATTCACTCCTGATTTCTAAAACCCCAAGGGCCCGCAGCATTTGGTTAATAGACTTGAAGTTTTTTGCACTGAACGTGGTCTTTTAATAAATAATTTGAAACCTACATTTATGACCATTAGGACTCATAAATCTTTCAAGGGTTCAATAATGCTGGAGGGCCCCCCCCCCCCCTTGAAAAGGAATAGTGAATTTGACTATCTGGGCTTCAGCATGAATAACTCTATGTCATGCGCCCTTCAGGTCAAGAAGCACAGCCTAAATTTAACTCACCATTCTGCTGTAATAATGAGACGATATAGAGCCTCTAGGAGTAGGACTATTTCTCCTGCACTTAAGTTATATAAAGCCAAAGCTGTGGGAAGTGCCCTCTATGGGGTTGAAATGTGGGGTATCGTAAACTTAACTAAATTGGGTGTAGTAGAATTTTTTTTATTGAGAGCCCTAACAAACCTCCCAAAGAATACCCCACTAATACCCCTTAGAAGAGGCTTTGGTCTAAATGTAATAACATATAAGCCCTAATTTAGGCCGCTGCTTTAATGGAGGAGGCTGAAGTACTCCTAAGATCTGCAAGATTATTGTGGAGCGCTGGAGGTGGTCGTAACATGGACAGATTTGGAAAATGTATGTGTGTTTCATATGTCCATAGGTGGCTGTTACAAATCAGATTGAGGGAATATTGGTCCTCCTCAGCTGATACAATTAATTTGTGTATGATTGCACTTAAGGAAGCGTATTGGGATTACGTGTATTTTAGTGAATTCCAGAATGTGACCGAGGGGTCTCTCATGTCTCCTTTCTAATTGCCAATGGGAGCCTTTTTTGGAATCTTACAAACCTGTTAACTGCAAAGTCCCCTTTTCTTAAGTTCCACTAAGGCACATTACCCTTGCTATCACTCTTAGCTAAATGGAATCAATTGACTACACTGAGTACTTAATGTCGTGTTTGCCAACAGTCGGATGAATCTTTAGTGTACATTGCTGTTTTCTGTCCGGGCTATACTCTGTAGGAGAGTAGGATCCGCTTCTTATAGTTACCCCCACTTCTTGCTGATGTTTCACTGTTTTCAACTTAGTCTGGCTAGGATCCTGCTATTCAGGACCCCAGCCTAGCTGCTTTCTCCTTTAAACTGATTGCATGTACTTTAGGTACACTTCAGATAGATTCTGGGGTAACCTTATAGCTCCCTAGTATATAGTATACTATATACCCAGGGCATAGGTACCCCAGGGGCCTCACAGGTGCTGCAGCATGTATTCTGCAACCCATGAGAGGCCACTCATTTGACACCACAGGTTTGCTACTGCAAACTGTGTAAGGTGGTGCATGCACCCCTTACTTAGATATAGGCTCACTATATCTACCTTATCACTGCACATATACACCTTTCAGACACCCCTATGGCATGCCTTTTCAATCCTGAAGGCAGGGTGCTGGGTTTTATGTGAGAGGTTGCCCCTTTGCAGCCTTCAGAATCTATTCTCTGGGGTTGTTCTGTGATGCAGCCATACCATATACCCATAAGTGCATTATAACCTCGCAGTAAATGCTACATTTGAAATGGCTGCAAGGAAACATGTTGTGTTTGGTGTCAAACACCTTGGAATCATACCTCTCCTGGAATCATACCTGCCTGCAAGTACTGGCGGGGGAGGTATGATTCCACTATTCCTAGCGGGAGAAATATGACTACACCGGTATGCCCGGTAACAGCTTAACAGTACCCTGGCATCACAAGATGGATGTTGCCAGCCAAAAACACGCATCTGTCCTCCTGCTGCTGGACGAAACTCCGGCAGGGGAGGCTGGACAATAGGTTTCCTGTCACCGGGAGGAGTGACCACTTCCCAGAGCGGCTTTTGTGTATTGGAGCTGGGTGGGTGCACTCCAAGAGTGCTTTGATGTCTGCACTCGGGGCACATTTGGTGTCCCTGTGCATAGTCCAGCTCAAACCGGTCAGCCCCTGCTCTGGTGCGAAACTGGACAAAGGACATGGGTGTAACCACCCCTCTGTCCTGACCCTCCCATAGGTGGGTCCCCAGAGTTTGTCCCACCCCTTCATTGGGTATAAAGTAGGAACCCCTGACTACAGGACTTAATATTTACCTGGATGAAACTCTGCTACAGAATCCCAGAACTTCAACTATCTACACGTCATTGGATGATTGAAGAATCTCACTTGAAGTAAAAGTGATACTCCCCTGCAAGGCAGGCACCAAAGATGCATCTGCCTGGTTTGCAACTAGGCAGCTCCTGAAGGACTCCGAAGACTTTGCAACACAGGAAGTGGGTTTCCAAGCTTCCCCGAGGCCGATCAATGCTCTCAACAAACCTGAGATCCAAAGCCCTATTGGGGACCGTGCAACCCAAACCCCTGGACACCGTGCACATTTGCAGCAGCTTATGCTTTTTGGTGACTCCTGAGGCTGTGCTTTGGGCTACTTGTAGTCCAGAACACGAGCAGTGATTCCACTGAATATTACTGGCCTACACTCCATGAGTAACCCGTGGGTTGGTATTTAGTGATTCCTCTTGAGGTTCCATTGCAAACCCTTGTCCGTCAACTTGTGGGTCCCTGACAAGGGTACTGTAACTTTCAATGGGCTTTCCTGGTTGCTCCAAATGTGCCCTGACTCTTGCTTATGGAGTGACCATGATCTTGCTGGTCCGCACCGAAGCCTTTTTACTCTTATTGCATGGGTTGCTGTTGCCAAGGCTGGTTGGTCTCTGATCCGGACACCTACCCCTCACCCACCCCCCCCCAGCAATCGACATCCTTCATGGGACAGCTTGCTGAGGACTTTGGTTGTCATCAACGTCTCCTAGTCCCCGTGGCTGTGGAGTCAAACTTCACCTCATCGCACCTGAAACACTCGACATGGGTGGGTATTGGTCTACCGTGCCCCTGGTCAACCTGAAGTGACCCAGACTCTGTCCCCTCTGCTTTCAGGTTCTTCCCATCTCTGATCCATGCTTGGACCACACTGGACACTTTTCCTTTCCACCGTAGCAGCACTTTGCAGCAACTGGCCATTGAATACAGCGACGAATGCCAACACCATTTGACACCTATGCACTCTGCTTTCCTGGGTGAGGTAGCAAAAGTACTCCAGTACGCATCACATGAGTGCTGGCCTTCAAACCTTCTAAGTCTAAAAGGGTTTGCTCCAAGTCCTCTTCGAAGTGTTCCTAATCTTCAAAATTCCACCTGCGACTTTGCCATAGGAATGTATGGAGCTCGCGACTGTGTCCTCACACTGCACGTGTCCCCCGTGGGTCCCCTGTGTCACTACCTTTGGTGGTTCCTTGGGGTCCCAGCAAAGATCCAGTTCTCCTTCACAGGAATCTACTCATTCTGGTACATCTGTAGGGATGTCTGTCTCTTATATGAACTCAGCTTCTCACAGGAGAGAGACCTCATATGAGAGAAAGTGTAGACTGCTTGAGCTTCAAAAAGAAAAGGTTAGAATCAAGAGAGAACAGTTGGCCTTAGACAGGGAATCCCCGGAGCTTCAGCAAGCTTCACAAAAGTGGGGGCTAGATCCCCATGGTGGTAGCAACAGTAAACCTAGAGGTAGAGTATATACTCATGACCATAGGAACCTGAACAAGATTGTCCCTCCCTAGCAGAGTGGGGATGACATCCACAAATGGATAAATGCACTTGAGAGGGCCTGTAAAGTACAGAGGGTCCCTCAGGAGCAGTGGACAGCAATCCTGTGGCTCTCCTTTGCAGACAAAGATAGAGACAAGCTCCTCACTGTTAGAGAAGAGGATGCTCATAATTACAAAGTCTTGAAGAGTGCTCTGAATAATGGGGTTGGCTTAACCACTGAACAATACAGGATTAAGTTCAGAGACACCCAAAAGGCATAGACTCAAGACTGGGTTGACTTTGTAGATTGTGATACTAAGGCTCTGGAAGGCTGGTTACTTGGCAGTAAAGTGTGAGATTTTAAAGGATTGTACAATTTAATTATAAGGGAGCAGATCCTTAATAATTGTCAAAATCAGTTGGTGCCTCAGTACCTGGTGGACTCTGATTTGACCTCTCCACAAGAATTGGGTCAGAAGGCAGACAAATGGGTTAGAACCAGGGTGAGACACAAGGTTCAGAACCAAGGTGGTGACTCCAAGAAGCAAGATTCAAAACCCTCAGACAAGGGTGGGGAAAGGTTAGAGACCAGAAGTTTTCTCAAGGGCCCCTAATATCTTTTACTGGTGAGGAGTCACAATCAAACAAGGGAAAAGGCAAGAAGAAACCCTGGTGTCAAATCTGTAAATAGAAGAACCATTGGACAAGTGACTGTAACAAGTCCAGGGACTCAACTTCCACCTCCACTGCCCCTACGGCAACTGTTCCCCCTAGTTCAGCTCCAAGTGGTGGTACTCAGAATAATGGTGTAGTATGATTAACCATTGGATCTGACATGGACTCCTGCCTAGTCAGAGTTCCAACTCAGGCTGTACTGCTTCTGTGATGGAGGCCTGGATATGGACTCCTTATTTGTAAGCCCCAGTAACATGAGAAAATACAGACAGCAGCCTTAGATAAATGGAAAAGAGGCCTTGGCATTCAGGGACACAGGAGGAAGTGTCACCATGGTGAAAAAAGATCTTGTAGCTCCTGAGCAAATCATACTTGGGGAGATGTACCAAGTGACCAATGCTTGCTATGTCAGGACCGACCATTCCTTGGCAGTTGGTAATTTCACCTGGGAAGGAGTAACTGGCCCTAAGAAGGTTGTTGCACGTGCAGACCTCCCTGTTGAAGGCTTGTTGGGCAATGATTTGGAAACTTTAGCTTGGGCTGAAGTGGAGCTCAGTACTCATGCAGAAATGCTGCACATCCCTGCAGATGTGATTGCTCTGACTAGGTCACAGGCAAAAATGTAATCCACTGAAAAGTTCCTGGATCCTGGAAAAATGGACCAGGCACCTTCCAAGAAACATAGCAGTAGGGGTAAGGCAGTGTCTGTCCCCCTGACTCAGAGTCTAGATCAGTCTCTTGAGGGAGATGGTCTCAGTCCTAAAGAATGAACGGTCCCAGAGGAGCTTGAGCCTTATCAGGTTGAGTTCTTGGAGACAGGGGGCCCTTCCAGGGCAGATCTGAGCCAGGACCAGCTGAGACACCCTTCTCTTGAACCCCTAAGACAAAAAGCTGTTGCTGAGGCTGCTGGGAGTACTAATGGGTCCCATAGGATTTACCGGGATGATGGACTCTGTTACTCTGAGAGTAGAGACCCCAAGCCTGGTGCAGTTATACTTCTGAAGTTTAGGGGCTTCCTATTGACACTAGCACATGATATCCCATTAGCAGGTCACCGAGGCCAAAACAAGACTTGGGACAGAATTGTTCCTCACTTTCATTGGCCTCACATGTCTGAAGACACAAAGGAGTTTTGTCGCTCCTGTGTCACGGGTCAAGCCAGTGGTACAACAAAGGCCCCCCTGATGTCACTACCTGTGGTGGGGGTTCCCTTTGAGAGCGTTGGGATTGACATTGTTGGTCCATGGATCCTAAAACTGCATCTGGGCACAGATATATTCTAGTGGTGGGGGTGGACCGTGCAACTAGGTATCCAGAGGCAATCCCACTTAGGACCACTACAGCTCCTGTGGCGGCAAGGGCCCTCCTGGGAATCTTTTCCAGGGTGGGTTTTCCTAAGGAGGTAGTTTCAGAGTTCAGACAGAGGTGCAAACTTCATGTCTAGTTACTTAACTGCTATGTGGAAGGAGTGTGGACTAAATTACAAAAGTATCACCCCTTATCACCTACAATACAATGGATTATTCGAAAGGTTCAACAAAACCTCAAAGGGCATGATTAAAGGTCTCCCATGAAAGCTTAGGCGCAGATGGGACATACTTTTGCCCTGCCTTCTCTTTGCCTACCGAGAGGTTCCACAGAAGGGGGATGAGTGCAGCCCCTTTGAGCTTCTGTTTAGACATCCAGTTAGGGATCCATTGTGTCTAGTGAAGGAGGGATGGAAGTTACCTCTCAAACCCCCTAAACAGGAAATTTTGAACTATGTACTTGGTCTCCGCTCCAGGATGGCTGAGTACATGAAGAAGGCAACTAAAAACCTTGAGGCTAGCCAGGAATTACAGATGGCCTATCATGACCAAAAGGCTGTACTGACTGTTTATCAGCCAGGGCAGAAAGTATTTGTGTTGGAGCCTGTGGCCCCAGCAGCCCTCCAAGACAAGTGGAGTGGCCCTCATACCATAATTGAGCAGAAGGGAGAGGTTACCTATCTGGTGGACCTAGGAACTCCACGGAGCCCCCATAGGGGACTCCATGTCAACAGGCTCAAACCATATGTTGACAGGGCAGAAATGGGCTTGCTCATGGCTGCTGCTGAGGGACAGGAGGAAGAGAGTGATATATTCCCTGACCTGCTTTCACAGAATCCTGATGAGGGTTCAGTAGATGGTATAGCCTTGGCAGGCAGCCTAACTGACCAGCAACAAAATGATTGCAGAAAAGTTCTACAACAGATAGGACATATGTTTTCACTGACTCCAAGGCAGACTACTTGGTGCACTCATGAAGTGGACACTAGGGACAATCTACCTGTTAAAAATAAGATTTGCAGGCAACCTGACCATGTCAGGGACTGTATCAGGACTGAAGTCCAGAAGATGTTGGAATTAGGAGGTATTGAACCCTCATATAGCCCATGGGCTAGTTCCCAAACCTCACACCAAAGACGGTAAGAGAGAAATGAGGTTTTGTGTTGACTACAGGGGTCTCAATGCAGTCACTAGGACAGATGCTCATTCAATTCCAAGGGCAGATGAGCTCAGCCAAGTTTCTGGGCACATTTGACTTGACAGCTGGCTACAGGCAGATCAGACTAGCTAATGAACAAAGCCAAAAACAGCATGTTCTACCCCTAGTGGGCACTACCAATTTGTGATGATGCCCTTTGGTTTGAAGAATGCACCTGCCACTTTTCAAAGGTTGGTGAACAAAGTCCTTATAGGCCTGGAAGACTATAGTGCAGCATATCTTGATGATATTGCTGTCTTTAGCTCCACTTGAGAGGATCAGCTGGTCCACCTCAGAAATGTTTTAGAGGCCCTGAAGAAATCAGACCTCACTATCAAGGCCACCAAGTGCCAGATAGTGCAGAGCCAAATTTTATACCTGGGCCACCTGGTAGGTGGAGGTCAGGTTCAACTATTGCAGAGCCAATTCCAGACCATAACGGACTGGGTTGCTCCTACCACCCAGACTTAGGTCAGAGCTTTCTTGGGCCTGAATGAATACTAAAGGAGATTTGTTAAAGGTTATGGATCCATAGTGACCCCTGTGAATGACTTAACTTCTAAAAGAATTGTGAGAAAGTGCCATCTTTCTTGCATTGGTATGCCCCCACTTTTTGCTGAACTGCTCATGTGCTTTGACTGAGTGTGCCCTGGGCTCCTGTCAACAAGGTACCCAGGGCCTGTGTTCCTTCCCTAAAACTGTGTTAAAACTAAAATCCAATTGGCATCTCTGGCCACCGGTCAGCCCCTAGTAAATGGTACCCTAGGTACCCAGGGCATGGTGACCAGAGAAGACCCCTAAGGGCTGCAACACTTATTGTGCCACCCTTAGGGGCCCTGTACCCTGACACCCACACACTGCCTTTGCAGGCTGAGTGTCTAAGTACAGAACTAAACAAAGAGTCGACATGGCACACATCCCTGTGTGCCATGCCCACAAGACCCACTGCCCTGGCATACCTCAGTCACCCCACTAGCTGGGTACCCTATGCCAGTGGTGTGGGCACAGGTGCATGAGCCCTGTGCCCCTACAGTACCCAGGGCCATTCCTGGGCACTGTAAGTGCAGTGATGCCATTAAGAGTATATGGTGCTGGGAGGTCGACATTACGAACTCCACAGCACCATCATGGCTTCACTGAAAACTGAGAAGTTTGGTATCAAACTTCTCAGCACATTAAACCTGCACTGATGCCAGTGTGAGATTTAATGCCAAATGCACCAGAGGGCATCTTAGAGACGCCCCCTGAAACCTAACCTACAATCCACATATGGACTGAGAGGCTGCCCAGGCTGCCACACAGCAGACATGTTGCTGGACCCCTGGGTGGAGAGCCGCCCGCTCTCCTGGACCTGCAACAATGCACATCCTGGGCGAGGTGCTAGGTCTCCTCCCCCAGGATGGGCGGGGGAAGCTTCAAAGGCCTGCCACCTCTGTGAGCTTCTCCAGACCATTTGCTGTACCCAGCAACTGGCCCCCACCGGTTCTGACCCCCACTCTGGTGGGAAGACTGGTGGGAAACCATATATCAGGAAGGGGGGTGCCAGCCTGTGCCAACCCCACCAGTCAGGTGGGAGAGGAGAGGTAAAGCACGACCCCGGGCTCCGGCTATCTTGAGGATGGGGAACCCTGCCCAATCACAGCTAGGCTCCTGCCCCCTTCCCACCGGAGAGGAGCAGACTAGGGGGTGTACCCTAGCCCTAGCTGTAACGCCCCAAAATTCAGTATTTAGAGGCTCCCTGAACCTTCCTTCCTCAGATCCCGATAAGAAAAGAAGCAAGAAGATCAATAAGAAGAAGACCCGCCATGCAGCTGCTTAAAACAGTACGACACCCACTGACTTGGCCCCAGCCCTACTGGCCTGTCGTTCCTGGAACCTGCTCCTGCTTAATCCGAGTGACTCCTACGGACAGCAACCTTGGGACCCCCGGAGGACCTGCCTGCCTTGACCCTCTTGAAGACTGGGACTCCCATATGCAGAGGCTCTGCTTCAACAACCATACCCCTGGTGCCAGCCAGGAAGCACCAGACCAACCCACTCTGCACCCGCCGAACCCGGCCCGTGTGCGAGTAATCCAAGACCATGAGGACATCCCCCCGGCGACTGGGACCCAAAGTCCAGTGCCCAAAGACCCTCCTTGACAAACCAGACAACGCCTGCAGCCTCAGAAACAGGGACACCTCCAACCACGACCAGCCAAGGGTAAGATTTCCCAACACCCAAAGACTCCCCTGCACCCGGTGCCCTGTGGCCCCCTGTGCCTTCCTTTGGGGAAAGTACCTCTGCTCCAAGATTCCAACCTACCTCTCGAAGTGGTGGTTGCACTTGAAGAATCACCGTCCCCGAGTCTGCAGCCTTTGTTCCCTTTTTACCTTTCCCATTGAATAACATTGAGCGCTTGATGGCTCAAAAGCACCCTGCACCCAGCCGCTCAAGTGCCTCTGGCCGTGCACCCTGTGTCCTATCCTAATTCCCCATTTGCCCTGAAGAAATGACCAGGAGCCCAGCTCCCACAGCCACTTGGCCTGCTAGCCAGCAGCCACCAACCGAAGGCCCCCTGCCTCTCATTGGATAACATTGGGTCTAACTACCTCTGCACCCGGCTGCCCCTGTGCCGCTGAGGGTGTACCAACTGTACCTACCTGACCCTGGGGGACCCCTGAGTGTATGCCCAGAACCTTAACTTCACTGGTCGAGTACTCACCTGGAAACCGATAACTGACTTTCCTGCCATAGGATAGCATTGACTGGTTTGAATCGAAAAATCTTCTAAGTGTGAAGTTTTGAAACACTAAAATATTCCTATAAAATCAGCCGAATACTGAATTCCGAAGTACTCACCTGTGATCAGGAGAGAAGCCACGATTGTACCTTGTAGCCCAGTACTGAACTGCAAAAGTAATCCTAGCCGGGTTAGCAAGAAATCTGAATTTTCTCCATAGGAATCCATTGTCTGCTTTTCTGTGAAATTTCTTCTAAGTGTCTACTTGGAAAACTTGAAATATTCCTTAAAAATCATACCAACTAGGGGGGGCGTGGCTTCGCCGGTTGCAAGATGGCCGCACTCTGAGTGTGCTCTGCCAGCCAAGCTCGACAATCCGGCAACATCCAGACTGAATCCCTACCTGATCGGCACATCCATGCTGCTCCTGTGATTCCCACGAAATGAGGCGCTGTTAGACGGCTCTGCCGCCCTCCAGCTCAACTCCTAGGTGGAGAGCGGCCATCCGGTGCGGTTGCCAGGCCTGGTTCCTGTGCCTCAAGGCTCGGCCTTCCTCTCTGCCACCTGCTGCTGCCCACGGCCGTGGCCTGCTCTTGTGGAGACGTCTCCTGCTTTTGGCTGAGTTGCGCAGCCTCTCTGGTTCTGCCGGCGGGGTAGGCGGCCCGAGGGCTGTTCCGCCCGGCCGGAGTGCTGCGGGGTGGGTGCCGATGCATTGGCGCCTCTAGTTCCACCGGCCTCTGCTGGTGCTAGTACCTGGGTCTGGTGAGGTGAGCATCGGGGCCCCCGCACCTCCCCGCCGGCCTGGCCCCTGTTTGGCTGGTGTGCTCCCCTTCTCCTCTGGCTGCTGCTCTCTCTCGTGGTGCGGGCCCCGCCTGTGGGCCACACTACTACCGCCGGGTCCTTGTGTGCTGAGGGCCCAAGATTTCTGCCGTGTCTAAGCCCTGCTGCCTGCCTCCATTTATTCTGCCAGGGAGGATGGCGCGGGGGCCTGGAGTGTCCGCCCCCACATCTGCATCATCTGGGCGGCTCCGCTGTCAGGGTATTGGTGACTCTCGGCCGATTCGGCCCCTGTTGAGCTGGCGCACTCCCCTCCTATTTTGCCGTTGCTTTGCCTCAGGGTGCGGGTGCGGCCATGGTTCTGCATCACCATTGCCGGGCCCTGGTGCACTGAGGGCCCGGGATCACTCTACTGCCGTGTCTGGGCCCAGCCACTGCCCTCCTTTCTGTTTTCTCCTGCCCGGGAGGGCACCGCGGGGGTCTGGAGTGCCTGCCTCTGCACTTACATTATCTGTGCAATGCTGCTCCCGGGGCCGCGTTGGTGGAGCTCCCCTGGGGGTGCCCCGGTCCGGGCACTGTGGCCCCCTCTTGTTTGCTTAACCACTGCTTCAGCACTACCGCCTTGGCCTCCGTGGGTGTGAGGCCCATTGTGGTGCACCTACCTTGACGCTGCTGGGCACATCTGCGCTTCGGGGCGACCTGTAACCCCTGGTGCCCTCCTGCTTTGTCATCTGGTGGTTCCTTCCTGGCTTGGCTCCTTGGGAACTGTGGTATGCTGGGCGCCATAGCTGATTGCTGGATGCTGGGGCCTGAGATGGCAGCCTGAAGCGGGCGGAAAGGCCTTCTGGACCCCGCCCTCAATTGCGTTGGTGGCTCGCCTGGCTGCATCCTCCTACTTTGCGACCACTCTGGTCTAGGGCTCTACCTGTGGATTGCATGTTTGTTGCCTGCTGATTTCTCCGCTTGAGTCTCCCATCTGCCTGCTGCTGCGTGACTCTGCTGGTCCCCTGCCATCTTCTTCCTGTGGGCCCGCTACCGCCTCCATTGCTCGGGAGGTTTTTCCGCGGGGTCCAGCGGCCCTGAGTGCGGGGACTCTGTCTGCCCCTCAAAAGCCACGCACTGTCGGCAGCCGGCGATTGGGGACTGCGGATCTGGTTTGATTGCCTTTTGCCCCATGGGGGTCTATCTCTTTCCTACTGGCCCCCCCATCATGTGGAACACAGATCGTAAGCAACCCAAGATTGCATTCGAACTCCGACGGTCTGCTAGGCAGGACATTGCTGGATCGGAGGGTGCCGGCTCTTCTACCACCATGGACGCCCCACCGAATCGTGAGGATGACCTCAAGGCAATTATGCTGGATGTTAAAATTACCGTGACTGGTATTGCGACTCAGTTGGACCAAGTCTCTGCCCGCTTGGACATGGTTAAGGCCCGCGTGGACTCCCACAACAATCGGTTACTCCACGTCGGGTCCAGGGTGTTGGACGCTGAAGATGCGGCCACCCAGGACCGTCAGAAGCTACTCAAGATGGACAAGATCCTAGCAGTAATCCGGGAAAAAATTGAGGATTTGGAGGCTCGCTCCTGCCGGAGCAACCCCCGCATCATGGGACTCCCGGAGTCCACCAACATTTCCAGGATGGAGGACTTTGTGGAACAGGCAGTCAGGGAGATCTTCGGCGATGTCCTCTCCCCGGCGTTTATCGTCGAGCGGGCCCACCGGTCTCTGGGTCCACGCCCGGTCTCAGCTCCGTCCCCGCCCCATCATTGCCAAAATTTTGAACTATCGGGACATGGACACCATTCTTCATGCTGCACGGGATAGGGGTGCCATCAATCACCAAGGTAACACACTTTCCTTTTACCCGGACTATACCCTCACTTTCCAGGCCGCCCAAAGAGAATTCCTCCCCGCCATGCGCATCCTGCAGAAGCATGAAGTCCAGGAGTTGCCCAAGCTTTTGCTAAGCAACTGAACAAGGAGGCCTGCTCCCCCCACTAAAATCTCAGCTGAAAGCTGCTGACCGCCTCAGTGACAATGATTGATTGTGCAGCCACTACTGCTTCATTACCTACTCATTTTCTGAAGGGATTCCTAAACTGATTTTAGCTTGGCCACCCTGCTCCATAGCGGGGGTGTCCGCCGAGCCCTGCCATGCCCTCATGGGATGATTCCCTCTCTGCCTGACGTTTCTCCCTTTCCCAGGTGTGGGTTCCTGGGGTGGGGTGGGTGGGTTAATCAGCCTATTTGTAGGGTTGGAGTGGGTGTGGGGTTGCTGAGATTTATTTGTCTGGGTTGGTCGGGTTGGGACGGGGTGGGGGGCCCCCCTTGGGGTTTGTTGTCTCTTCTTTGGGTCGGTGGCTTCACTTTGCTGCATTATGTTTGCTATGTTTTGTTCCCACAAGTTATGACCACAACACTGCACTGTGCTCCACGCCTCTTATTGACTCGAGTCCACCACTATCCTCATTATTTGCTTACGCTGCTTGGTTCTTGACACTGCATTGTGCTTCCTGCATAGCTTCACTGCAAGCCAATTTCAGTCCACAATCTGCCTTGTTTGTATTTTAACACAGCACTGTGATCTCCGATCTGCCCTGTTTACACTCATTGGTCCTTCCCTCCCTCTATGGCCTGCGCCTCCCTGTGGACTGGACTGTGGGGCGCTCTCGCAGCATGCCAGAGCGCTCTGCCCTCTGAGCCTCACCTGCCAGTCAGATGCTCGCACGCCTCTCCTGCATTGCCCTGTGTGTGGTATTCCATCGAGAGCTGTTTCTATCTGCCTGCACTGCTCCCTACCCGTGCAGTTCCCTGCCACCCTCTGACTCCCTTGCTCCATGTGTGTGCCATGCTAGTTGCGTACTTTGCCATCCGTGCCGCAAAGTGCCGCACCCTGACCTGACTGACCATTGCTGACATCGTCTGCTGGACTTGAAATGTGCGGGGCCTGAGTGATCACCACAAGGCCATTCACACCTACAGTGCCACAAAGTGGATATATGCCTCTTACAGGAGACGCACCTGTTGCACGGATCTGTCTCCAGACTCCAATCTAGCTATTGGGGGGAATCCCAATCTTCAACGTACTCGTCGTATGCCAGGGGCGTCTCAATTCTGCTGCGCCGGGGCCTTGCGATCCTCTATGGTTTACTATTGGCCCAGCCTGTCACAATTGCCGTGGTTTACGGCCCCAACTCCGATGACCCGGAATTTTTTAATCACGTTTGGCACCTCATTTCCTCCTGTTGCCCTGCGGTGGTGGTTTGGGGTGTGGATTTCAATGCTACTCTTTCAGCTACCCTGGATTGCTCGGGCTCTTACACGTCCCATCCGCGTGCAGCAGCAGCTCTTATGTCTATTCTAACTGACAACGCTCTCTATGGTGCCTGGCGCCACCTCCGTCCTGATGCTCGTGAAGTCACCTGTGTCACTGGTGCGAGTGGCTGTTGGTCGCAAATTGATCTCTGGCTGACCTCGCTGGATGTCTTGTCCTGGCTCACCGATGCAGTGCACATGGCTCGCACCTTCTCCGATCATGCACTGGTCCAGATTCGTCTTCAACCTCCTCACTCCCCGCGACGGGCCTTCACTTGGCGTCTTCCACCCAATGCCCTTTGGGACTATGTGTTCTGTGCGGACATTCATACTGCGATCACCAACTATTTTGAGTTAAACAGGGGTTCTGTTGATTCCGCCTCCACCCTATGGGAGGGTTTCAAGGCCGTCATTCGGGGCGAATATCTTTCTAAACAGGTGGCGTCCTCCGCTCTATTCGCTCCACCCTGGCTAAGCTCGAGGGGGAAATTAGAGACCTGGATGCCTCTCAGGCGACGTGCCCTAGCCCTGAGACGTTGGCACTGCTACGCCAAAAGCATACCGAATTCTCGGATGAAACTGACTGTGAGCTATCCTTTCTGGGCAGAGAGGGTCGGGCGTGCCGCTTCGGGTATGGGGACCACCCGGGGCACACTCTAGCTAACCTTCTCTGCCCACTGCGAGCTGCCTCCTATATAACAGCCCTCAGTGACAGGGGCCCGGATAGGACAACCTCCCCGGAGGATATAAAATCCAGTTTTCTCAATTTTTATTCACATCTCTACTCCCCCGGTGCTCCTTTGCCACAGGAGGAGTTTGATCAATACTTTGAGTCCATTGCCCTCATCTGGGTCGAGGACTATGATCAAAAATTCCTTGATGAACCGTTTTCCAGGGAAGAAATACTCGCAGCCATCAATAGCCTTCCTGGTGACAAGGCCCCTGGCCTTGATGGCATGCCAGCCTCTTTCTACAAAACGTTCGCTGACATCCTGGAACTGCATCTGGCGGCCATGTACAATGAGTCTTTTGACACCAGTCTATTCCCGCCATCTTTGCGTGAGGCGCTGATAACCTTGCTTCTCAAACCTGACAAGCCTGCCTACCGAGGCTACTCCTACCGCCCTCTTTCCCTTATAAACATAGATAACAAGATCTTTGCTAAATTGATCCCCTCCCGTCTTCTTCTACTAATGCCCACCATCGTTCTCCCTGATCAATCTGTTTTCATTCCTGGTAGGGCAACCTCATATAACCTTCGTACCATTTTCTCAATCTTGCATCAAATTAATCCGAATCTGCCGGCAGTGGCTGCCCTTCTCGAGGCTACTAAGGCGTTCGATACGCTGGAGTGGCCCTTCTTATTTTACATCCTACCGCGTATGTGTTTCCGTGACATCTTTCTGCGTAAGGTTAAACTCCTCTACACCAATCCATCGGCACGTCTCTGCATTAATGGTCAGGTTTCCGACCCCATCAGTATTGCCCATGGCACGCGCCAGGGGTGCCCGTTATTGCCCATGCTTTTTACCATCGAGATGGAGCTCCTGGCCGCCAGGCTTCGGCAGCATCACACTCACAGGGGTATTGGATTCTCGTCCTGCTCCCTACTCGTCTCAATGTACACGGACCATGTCACCCTATATGTCCGCATCCTCAGGAAAACCTCAGCCCCCTGGTCCGGGAAATAATATGTTTTAGCAGGCTCTTGCGCAACTAGGTAAACTGGAGCAAGTCTGTTCTATTCCCCTTGACTGATGCCACTGTACCATCCCCACCTGATTTTCCATTAGTGTGGGCATCCGGCCCCACGCGCTACTTGGGTATCTGGTTAAGTAGGGTTTTGGACGAACTTTGGATGTCAAACTTCGGGCGGGCGGTGGACTGGCTTGAATCCAGAATCCCATTGTGGAGCCGTCTGCCTCTATCTCTGGTGGGCCGCATCGCAATACCCAAAATGGTGGTCCTTCCTAAATTCCTTTATCTCTTCTTAAACATCCCCATACCCCTCAGTTCTCATTTCTTTGGCAAAATGCGCTCTCTAGTCATCTCGCTTGTTTGGGCGGGTAAACAACCTGGAGTGGCTTATGATATCCTCACTCTCCCTATGTCTGCTGGCGGGATGGGCGCGCCTGATTTCAGGATCTATGCCTTATGCGCCAAGGCCAATTTCCTGCACTTTGGATTCACCCCACCCCATATCAGCCCCACATCGCAGTTGAGACCAATGTGGCTTCTCCTTGGCCCTTGTCCACTGCTCTGTTCGCACCTGCGTTGCGCCCTCGGGCAGAGGTTGACACTGTCAAGACGCTACGGTGGGCCTGATCTTGCCCTCTTTGGCTTTCTGATTTTCCTCTACTCTCTGCCAACTCCATGCAAATTGTAAACCACCCAGACTTCCCCTCACTTCAGTCTTCCAGCATGTCCCGACACGCGTCGCGATTGGGTTTGATGACGGTGGCGGATCTTTACCCAGAGAACTCCTTTTACTCTCCCCCAGACTCATCAGGGTTGCAGGACACGCTTCTATTTTATCAGCTGCGCGACACTTGCCGGAAGTTGCACCCCACATTCCTCAGCCCCCACCTACCATTCCGGCTTTGGACTTCATATATACTTCCCCGTCACCGCACAAGTTAGTCACCAAACTGTACGCTCTTTCCCTAGTGTCAGCCTCCATTTCCTCCGATCGTGCGCGGGAGGCATGGAGTGTGGACCTCGGTATTGCTATTTCAGAGGCTGACTGGCTTTAATAATGTAATCAAACAAAAAAGCTGTGACAGAATTACCGTCTCCACCTGATTCATTTCAAGTACTTGCATAGGTTGTACCGCACCCCGGTACAGCTCCACTGGCTCTGGCTTACTCCTGGGGATAGTTGTGTGTGTTGTGCTGCTCCTGCCGCGGATTTTGCCTAATTAGTGAGGCTCTGCCCTAAGGTCTCTGAGTTCTGGTGGGCGGTGTTTTCCACCATTTCTGACATCACAGGCGCTGCAGTGCATCCCGATCCACCCCTGTACCTTCTCGGCTTCGTTAAATTTTGCCCTGACGCCTCTCCGTGTCAGATCTTGATGCTGCTGGTCCTTGCCAGACGCAGGGTGGCCATGTGTTGGGGTCGGCGGCCTGCTCCTAAAGTCGAGAATTGGTTGGAGGATGCCTCTCGGTGCCAGACTCTCCTATCGAAGTTCTGGGACTCATTGCCTACCAGATCTTGACCTGTCGATATTTGGGGCCCCCTGGTCGCCTATCTCCTCTACCGATCCCACCCCAGCGGCGCTGCCTCTCCTGCGCTCTCCGCCGGCCCTGGGTCCGCAGCGGCCGCCGGCGCTGGTCAGTGACCGCCCCCCCTTTTCCATTAGCGCCCCAGCTGTTTTAGTATTCCCACTGATGCTGCCATTTCATGTGTGCTCCCCTTAGGGGGATGTGCCCCTGGTACAGAGGAGCTGTGTTTCAACATTCCTGGTTTACCAAGTTGCTGTAAATATAATCTACCTGTAACTAAATGACTGACTTGAACTGTATTTTGCTGATGAGAGATGTGGATTTGCACGGTGTACTGTCTCTGCCATGATTTTGTTCCTTAATAAAGGTTTTTGGAAAAAAATCAATAAATAAAAAAAAAATCATACCAACTACTGAAACATAATCACTTACCTGTCTTAGGTAGAGATACCAGTGATGGACCTAGGAGCCCAGTACTGGATTACAAAAGTAACGAGAACGTACTTTACCTGTAACCTGAATTTTCTCCAATTGGATAACATTGCTAGATTTTCACTGAAAAGTTTCTAAGTGTGAACTTTTGAAATACCTTTATATTCCTTAAAAAGCATTGCAATAACCAAAAAGTTTTTACTAAACTGTTTTCAGCTTACACCCCAGGACTGAATCTAGGATCCAGTCCTGGAATGCAAAAGTAATCTACAAAGTAAATAACTGCATTTTTGTAGAAAAACTCATTGAGATCAATATTAAATTGTGTTTAGAATTGTGTTGCCTGCTGCAACCCCTGTACCTATTGTGTTTACAAAGTTATTACCTTTCTGCAAAGTACTTACCTGAGATCACTCATAATTTAGAAAAGTATATTTTGATACCTGTTGGTTCTAAAAATAAAATGACTATATCTTTTGTTATAAAAACAATTGGCCTGGAGTTCAGTCCTTGAGTGGGTGAAACATTTTGCTGACTGAGTGTGTACAACAAATGCTTTACACTGTTCTCTGGTACTTCCTTACTGCTCGACCATGCTACCACTTTTGAGAGTAAGGTCAGCCCTGACTTTAACCTCTGTTATACCTCCGGGGTTTGTGGTCTCTATACACACTGTACCTTACTTTTGTCCAGTATATATAGAGCCACTTTCTCACAAGAATTCCAAAGAAAGTTCAGTGAACAGTTACCTTTCAAAAGACATTTGATGGCCTGAAGCAGGCCATGGGCACTGCTCCCATTCTGCAAAGTCCTAACAGTACTCCAAAGAATTCATTGTCCAAACAGATGCATCTGAGTTGAGGGTAGGGGCTGTGTTATCACAATTGAATGATGAAGGTCAGGATCAGTCAGTAGCTTTTATTAGCAGAAAGCTGACCTCAGAGAGAGACTTTGGTCAGCCATTGAGAGGGAGGCCTTTGCTGTGGTTCCGGCTCTGAAGAAGCTGAGGCCATACTTGTTTGGCACTCACTTCATTGTTCAGACTGACCACGTCTGAAACAGATGAAGGATGAAAAACCCAAACTTTTGAAGTGGTCCATTTCCCTACAGGGGCTGGACTATACAGTGTAACAAAGACCTGGGAGTAACCATGCCAATGCAGATGGACAATCCGGATATTTCTACTTAGAACATGAAGACTCAACTGGTCAAGGTTAGTTTCATTTCCTTACGTTGGGGGGGGTGTAGGAGAGTAAGATCTGCTTCTTATAGTTACCCCCAATCTTTGCTGATGTTTCACTGTTTTCGACTTAGTCTGGCTGGGATCCGGCTATTCAAGACCCCAGCCTAGCTGCGTTCTCCTTTAAACTGATTGCATGTACTTTAGGAACACTCCAGATTGGATTCTGGGGTGCCCTTATAAGTCCCTAGTATATGGTGTACTATATACTCAGGGTATGGGTACGCCAGGGGCCTCCTAGGGTCTGCAGCATGTATTGTGCCACCCCTGAGAGGACACTCAAATTGATACCACAGGTCTGCTACTGTAACCCATTTTAAGGTGGTGCAAGCACCACTTACTTAGATATATGTTCACTATATCTACCTTATTACTGCACATGTATACCTATTAGTCACCCCTTTGGCAGGCATTTTCAATACTGAAGGCAGGGTGCTGGGTTTTATGTGAGAGGGTGCCCATGCATGAGCAGGGCCCCTCTGCAGCCTTCAGAATCTATTCTCCGGGGTTGTTCTGTGATGCAGCCAAACCAAATACTCTTAAGTGCATTATAACCTTGTGGTAAATGCTAACTTTGAAATGGCTGCAAGGAAACATGTCGTATTTGGTGTCAAACACCTTGGAATCATACCTCCCCACCAGTACTGGCGGGGGCGGTATGATTCCACCCTCCTAGAGGGAGACATGAGACTACCGGTACCAGCTTAAGAGAACCGTGGCATCACAAGATGGATGCTGACACCCACAGACACACGTCTACCCTCCTGCTGCTCGACAAAACTCCAGCAGGGGAGGCTGGGCAATAGTTTTCCTGTCACAGGGAGTTGTGACCACCTCCCAGAGGGGCTTTAGTGTATTGAGGTTAGGTGGGTGCACTCCAAGTGTGCTTTGATGTCTGCACTGGGGGCACATTTGGTGTCCCTGTGCATAGTCCAGCTCAAACCGGCTGCCGGGGCACTCAGCCCCTGCTCTGGTGTGAAACTGGACAAAGGACATGACATAGGTGGGTCTCCAGACCTTGTCCCACCCCTTCCTTTAGCATACGGTAGGAACCCCTGACTACAGGACTTTAGATTTACCTGGAGGAAACTCTGTTACAGAATCCCAGAACTTCAACTATCTACACTTTGTTGGATGACCAAAGAATCTCCCTTGCACAAAAGGAGTTACTCCAATGCAAGGCAGGCAACAAAGACACTTTTGTCCGGTTTGCAACTACTTGAAGCTTCACCTCATCACACCTGAAACACCCAACAATGGTGGGCATTGGTGTACTGTGCCCCTGGTCACCCCGAAGTGACCCAGACTCTGTCCCCTCTGCTTTCAGGTTCTTCCCATCTCTGATCCAGGCTTGGATCACACCGGATAATTTTCCTTTCCACTGCAGCAGCACTTTGTAGCGACCCGCCATTGAAAACAGGGACAATTTCCGACACCATTTGACACCTATGCACCCGGCATTCCCTGGGTGAGGTAATATGAGTACTCCAGTGCTCACATGGATGCTGGCCTTAGAACCTTCTAAGTCTAAAAGGGTTTGCTCCAAGTCCTCTCCGAAGTGTCCATAATCTTCAAAATTCCAACCGCAACTTTCCCATGGGATTGTATGGAGCTTGCGGCTGTGTTCTTACACTGCATGCATCACCCGTGCGTCCACTGTGTCACTACTTTGGGTGGTTCCTTGGTGTCCCAGTGAATCTACGTGCTCTAGGCCTTGTGTCTTGTCAAGTTGTGGTTCTTATACCACTTTCCTAATATATGGTATGGTCTCCCCCTGGGGCCCATTGTCTATTGTGCTATTTACTTACATTCTAGTGTGTTGATATTGTGTATATTGTTCTCTAATCTCATAAAGAGGTTAGCAGAGAGTGCTTAGTAATAAATATCTATATTTGTGTGGTTCTCCTTTCATTTGGTCATTCAAGAGGTTATAATCTGGTAAACCAAGCTGCTTTACTCTCCTTCAAGACTTAGCCTGAAGGCTGCTCTCCATAGCTACCATTAGGATAGCTTTCAATAAAGGTCATCTTAAACCTAATCATCAATACGGGTTGTTTAGACTGGTGCAAGGTGCCCACTATAACTAGTGGATAGCATAAACCAGGTCAATTTCTCACATTGGTGTACAGCTATGGGATTCAAGCTTGCTATTGCTTTGCCAGATACTCTCATTGAGTGACTAACTGAAAACCACTTTAGGTACTTAGGTACATAAAAAACAAGTCTAGAATAAAGAAAGTTCTACTGAATTTAGAGTTGGGTAAGTCAAGGGTCTAGCACACCCTTTCTTCAACTCAAGAGAGAGTTTAGTAGCCGCACTAGCTTAGGTAGGTGCCTACACTACATAACACTAGTTTGTCTTCAAGGGCTGAAGCCAGTGGCACAATGCTAAGTAAGTATGGCCATGTCCCATTTCAAGAATTGAGGAACATGTGTGCCTCTAGACAACTGAAGACCATGAAAAACCCTAGAGCTCAACTCCTCATAGAGGTATTGCTTTTAGATGACCTCAGAAAGACCCCAAGGTCTGATGAGGCAGGCAGATTGGGTAGGCTAGCAGAAGAAGAAAGGCTAGGAAATGAAAACATCCAAGAGCTAGACTCTGAAGCTGACCAGGAGGATCATAATGATTCTAAACTGGACAATCCAATTTTCCCTGTGGATGAATAAGATAACCCCAGTGGCCCTCTCTTCACTCCACCAGGAAGAGTTCACAGTGTGCCTAGAAGATCCAGATCTCCTTCACAGGAATCTACTCATTCTGGTACATCTGTAGGGATATTTGTCTCTTATAGGACCTCAGCTTCTCACAGAAGAGAGACCTCCTATGAGAGAAAGTGTAGACTGCTTGAGTTTGAAAAAGCTAAGCTTAGAATCAAGAGAGAGCAGTTAGCCTTAGACAGGGAATCCCTGGAGCTTCAGAAAGCTTCACAAACGTGAGGGCTAGTGCCCCATGGTGGCAGCAACAGTGTCCCTAGAGGTAGAGAACATACTCATGAACATAGGAACCTGAACAAGATTGTCCCTCCCTATCAGACTGGGGATGACATCCACAAATGGATAACTGCACTTGCGAGGGCCTGTAAAGTACAGAGGGTCCCTCAGGAGCAATCTTGTGCCTCTCCTTTACAGACAAAGTTAGAGACAAGCTCCTCACTGTTACAGAAGAGGATACTGATAATTACAAATTCTTGAAGAGTGCTCTGATTGATGGGTTTGGCTTAACCACTGAACAATACAGGATTAAGTTCAGAGACACCCAAAAGGCACAGACTCAAGACTGGGTAGACTTTTTTGATTGTGATACTAAGGCTCTGGAAGGCTGGTTACTTGGCAGTAAAGTGTGAGATTTTAAAGGATTGTACAATTTAATTATGAGGGAGCAGATCCTTAAAAATTGTCAAAATCAGTTGTTGCATTAGTACCTCGTGGACTCTGATCTGACCACCCCCCAAGAATTGGGTCAGAAGGCAGACAAATGGGTTAGAACCAGGGTACGGCAGATGGTTCAGAACCAAGTTGGTGACTCCAAGAAGCAAGATTCAAAATGCTCAGACAAGGGTGGGGAAAAGAGTAAATACCAGAAATCTTCTCAAGGGTCCCAAAAATCTTCTACTGGTGGGGAGTCACAACCAAACGAGGGAAAAGGCAAGAAGAAAAAATGGTGTCATAACTGTAAACAGAAGACCCATTGGACAAGTGACTGTAACAAGTCCAAGGACTAATCTTCCACCACCACTGCCCCTAAGGCAACTGATGTTCCCCCTAGTTCAGCTCCAAGTGGTGGTACTCAGTATAAGGGTATAGTAGCGTTAACCCTGCCATCTGAGATGGAATCTGGCCTAGTCAGAGTTCCAACTCAGGCTGTACTGATCTGTGATGGAGGCCTGGATATGGGCTCCTTATTTGTCAGCCCCAGTAATCTGGGCAAATACAAAAAGCAGTCTTTGATAAATGGAAAAGAGGCCTTGGCATTCAGGGACACAGGAGCAAGTGTCACCAAGGTGACAAAAGATCTTGTGGGTCCTGAGCAAATCATACTTAGGGAGATGTACAAGTGACCAATGCTAGCAATGTCAGGACCGACTATACCTTGGCAGTTGTTAATTTTACCTGGAGAGGGGTAAATGGCCCTAAGAAGGTTGTGGTAAGTGCAGACCTCCCTGTTGAATGCTTGTTGGGCAATGATTTAGAAACTTCAGCATGGGCTGAAGTAGAGCTTAAGACTCATGCAGAAATGCTGGGCATCCCTGATGTGTTTCCTATGACTAGGTCACATGCAAAAATGTAATGCACTGAAAAGGTCCTGGATCCTGGAAAAATGGACCAGGCACCTTCCAAGAAAAGGAGCAGTAGGTGTAAGGCAGTGTCTTCCCCCCTGACTCAGAGTCCAGATCAGTCTCTTGAGGGAGATGATCTCAGTCCTGAAGAAGGGACGGTCCCAGAGGAGCTTGAGCCTGATCAGGTTGAGTTCTTGGGGACAGGGGGCCCTTTCGGGGCAGATCTGAGACAGGACCAGCTGAGCCACCCTTCTCTTGAACCCCCAGACAACAAGCTGTTGCTGAGGCTGCTCGGAGTGCTAGTGGGTCCCATAGGATGTACTGGGATGATGGAATCCTTTACTCAGAGAGTAGAGACCCCCCCGGTAAACAGTCTAAATATAGAGTTTTTTATTTCGACCTACAAGAATATCGAGTTGGAAATATCGGAGGGACAGAATATCGAAATCAAGATTATCGACGACCAGAATATTGACCCGAAGGTAAGAAATATCTTTTTTGTTAATATTGAAGTAAGTAATATCGATAGCAAAAAATCGGTGTTACTAATATCGATATTAATATTAGTGTTATGTATTTTATTATGTATTTTATATTTTTGTTTTTATAACTTTTGTTAATTATTGTACTAGTTTTAAAATATATGTATTACATTTTTAGAAGTTAGTAATAATTTTTTTAAGTAAATTATGCATTTTAGTACCGTAGCGGATTGTGGGTTTATAAGGGAATAGAGTGGGAAGTAATTTAATAATAGTATATTCATTCATTTTTTTAGGAACTAGTAAATATTTGGAGCTAGCAATTATTTTAAAATAAATTTTGCGTTTTAGTTCTCTAGCGGGTTAAGGGTTTATAGGGGAATAGGGTGGGAACTAATTTAATTGTAATTAAGTAATTATTTCATTTTTATCTATTGGTATTGATAATTAATTTTATGTTAAATAATTAATAATTGGTAATTGATTTTTATTAATTGGTAATCAATTTTTATTAATTGATTAATTGGAAATTATATTAAGTGTATTAATGGGGGCGTGGCCAAGGAGGCCAAGATGGCGGCAGCCCGCTATATTCGACTCTAATATGCCACATAGCCACTACAACACGCGATAAAAGCCAGCACAGCCGTGGCACCCGCAGGGGGCACCGGTCAACTCCGAAGGAATGAAAAAGGAAGCGAGGATGAAGACGCCGGAGGCTCTGACGGGGTTGCGGCTGAGGTTTCAAAATGGTGGCACCCTGTGAGGCCCGGGCGCTTCCGCGTCTGTGCCGGGACCGATAGCGAGACCCATCAGGCACTGTCCCCTAGACCTGTCAACATTCCCTACGTGAATCCGAAGACCACCCGAAGGCGGAAAACACTTGAGGAGGGCAGGTAAGAGCGTTGCAGTGGTCGCCAAAATTCCTGCTCAGGAGAGGACCCCCACTGACAGGGACAGCACGACGACATCCAGGAACACCACAGAGGCCGCATACCCTATTGCAACGTACCTGCAGGAGACACAATACCGACAACACCGGTGGGAGGTGCCTGGTTGGCGCGCGCAGAGACACCCTCCCCCATGCAGTGACACCCCTTCCCCGCCACGGCACCAGGCCTCGAGGCGCACAGGAGGCACACGATCGGAGTGCGAGCCAAATGGTTGGGACAGTGAGCGATGACTAGACGAGGTCCCCCTAGCCATCGCCTGTAGCGTCCTGCCGCAAAGGCCTACCAACTTTGCGGGGACCAGATCCGTGGCCTGTAGAGCGAAGTGAAGCTCGCACATACATCAACATCCTAATCAGGGGGCACCTGGGGCACGACATTGACGCCACCCTGGACTGGGGCAGACCAAAGGCTGCGTTACCCCGATGCTCATCCTACGGCCCCGCTAAGACCCAGAGGGGTGAAGGCACAGTCTGGAGAAAAGCAGGTATGTGTGGTTGACCTCTGCCACGCACAAGACCCTTTGAAGGCCTGAACAGGACATCTGATCCCCTCACTTGGCAGAACCTACATAGATCGCAGCAGGACCCACGCTCTAGGAGACCCTGTGCCCCGCTGGTGGAAGTTGGACACCGTGGCCGTGTGGAAAAGTAAATTTTGCCATGTTCTGTGTCCCTACGTGTCCCCCATCTTATGTTATGTGTGCATGATTAATATGCATATGTATTCCCCATGATCGATTAAAGACGCAATTACAGTTGTGTCCATCCCTAGTATACCAGTTCCCAGTTCTCGTGAATACTACGAATATCAGGCCTATGTAAAGTTACGTTGCCACGTTTCCCAGTGTGCACGTTATTTCATTGTAAAGTCCCCGTTTCTAGGCCCCAAAAGGGCCCGGACACCAGATTCAGCTCCTGTCTCCTGAGCCCTCGCTGAGGAGCGATACAGCCCCCACCTGTGTTCCTGACCCTTCACTTACTTCCTGCCTCACAGTGCCCGGCTCGGCCTGGCTCTGCCTGCTAGTCTGCCAAGAGTATGTTATGATTCTAGTTATCAGTCCAGCCCTCCTTCTCTGCATTCCTAAGCTACTGAATCGCATCAATAGTTTCCGTCACAGTCTAGCCTTTACGTCTCCATGTAAGAGAAATACTGTATTTATGATCATTTAATATTCTTCATCACGCACTACATGTAGAATAATGCATGCACCAGCCTTAGAGTCTGTTAGCCTTTACCCCGATAACTTTTAGTTTATATCAACATGTTCTCTAAACATCAGATACTAGATAGTGTTAGGTACATGTCGCCCTGACTCTCCAGACTTCAGTCTCTGCTCCTAGTACAGAAGTCATAGCCCCCAGCTTCTCCTAGTAACACGTCATTGTCAGTTTGCGCGCACCATTAGGTTAGAGGTCCCGGCTCCTTAGGTAGCCCCCTCCATGTTTCCGCCCCATTTATGACATATTCTGTTACGTTTACATCACATGTCTATGTATACGCCTCCTGTTACACCTACTTTCACCCTTATCTTTCGCGACTGCTATTGACCACACCCACTGCTCCGCCTATCATATGTATTGCAATGCAACTGTTTTAGTATATATGCTTGTGTATTGTTATTAAAGTCAGCGCGCTCATTCCCTGTCCCCCCTGCAGGGCTCTGCCATCCTATTCCTGTGCAGGTTGTCCTGTTCCTGTCCTTTATGCTGAATTAAACCTGCAAACTCCTACTACCTCGAATCTTGACTCTTATTTATTGAGCTATCTGTTATTACTATGTCCAGTAAAACCTAGATCCGGTATTATTTATTTATATACCACATAATGGCGCCCGAATAGGGACTTGCCCTTTCCCCACGCGCCGGTGAAGCCACGCCGGCCCCCTGACCCTCTGCAGCCGTGACGGAACCATACCGTGCACGTGCAGATATTTCTGCTTCAAGTATCCCTCAGGCCCACGGAGGAGACGGAGGTGGCGGTCCAGCATCCAGACGAGGCGGTGGAGGAACGCGGCGAGTCCCGACCAGAGCCCAAGCCGAGAGTCCAAGGTCCGAGGTATCCGGAGGCCCACCCGTAACTGAAGTCCGAAGTTCGTCCGTCCGGCGTCGAAGCAGTCCAGTCCAGTCCGAGGCCTTCCGTTCTTGCTGCCCGGTGAGTACCGTTGCTGGGGTAGTATCTAGACAGGGTCAATCTAATTGTCTCTGGTCCGAGGGGTTTGGTGGTACACAGATCCCAAAACGAAGTGTCCACTTCGGTGGATGCGGGTCCTGACGTGTCTCTTTATGAGACCGGTAAGTTTCGTACTGTTTCAGCAGTGCATCTAGTTTCTGTTCTAGTCAGTTCTGTTCTCGAGAAAATTCATGTATTCTGTTTTCCGTATTCCAGGTAGTATTTTGTCGGAACTGTTATTTTAAATGTTCTTCATGTATTTTAATGTCGTGGTATGAGAGTGGTGTAATTATCGTGTTCATTGTGTATTGTAATTGTGTCCAGATTACAGTTCAGTCATGCCGTTATTTTCCAGACTACGTCAGTTAAGAACTAGAAAAGGTTTGTTAGAAGAAGCAGTTCCTGTCCCGCCTAGGGACAGTCCAGGTCATTTTATGTATCAGAAGCATGGCATAAGTGCCATATTATATCTAGATTTATGGGTAGAGTATACCAAACAGTTAGAAGAAAAGTATAGATGGCCCGTATCGGGTACATGGGATGCCGAGTGCATCATGCGAGTAGAAGAAGCATTATGGAAAAAGAAATCCAGACAGTCACAGAAAGATGCCATCGAGTTATCGCGCAAAGAATCTCATAAAAGAACCGAAAAAGAAATCAGAAAGTCAGAATTAAGTAGAGAATCCTTAGAACGAGCCCAAGAAAGGGAATTAATCGAGATAGGTGAACGAGTCAGAAACGAACAGTCCGACAGACAGAGGAATGCCCTCATTAAGGGTATGTATCCTCTTCTTGCCGAGGGCTTGCCAAAAGCAACCCCGGAGGCATCCAGTAATTTTCCGCCACCATTAGTTCCGACCAAGCTACGTCACAAACCGACCGCAGCTGATATTTTTATTTCGTCCTATTTGGACGACACGGTTCCAGAATATACAAATCCTGTTCCGCCAGCTCCTGTAAATAATGTAAATCCTGCTCCTCCAGTCACCGGAGTACCTGTTACGGTACCCCCGGTCCAGCCTACATTACAATTTCCCACTCTGCCAGCACGAAGAGTATCAGTCGACGATTCTAGTTTAGGGGCCGCAGGAGGAGGTCCTCCTGGTACCCCGCCACCACACCAACGTTTAACGTTAGTCGAGTTACATGAATGTGCGTTACAGCGTACGCCCAAATATAAGTCCGTTGCAGATATCCGACGAACCCTTACTGAATGCCGCTATGATCCAGTTGCAGGTGATGATAGTACAGTTATATATTCCATCCGTGTAAGACGGGTGACCGGGTATTTGGATACCCTACCGAATATGAAAGAAGATCTAGACAGAATATATCGTTTCATCCGTACAGGGGATGATCCAGAAAGTATTGGTGAAGCCATGTCTCAAAGGAAAGCTGAGATCCAGCTCATGTTATTAAAGTTTCTGATTAATTGTTTAATAAGAGAACAAGATTATCCGACCAAAGATCCGGCCGAAATGAGAATCCTGACAAGGTGGAGTGATAATATAGCCGAGGGTAAACACAGAACTATCAGTAGTATAGAGAGTATGTACAAGAGAATCCGTAAAGAAATAATAAAGTTACATGAACAACGTAAAGCAGCACAAGTAAGCGAGAAAGAGAATGACTCTTCTACAGAAGAGGTAGAGGACGAGAATCCCGCCAGAATAGCGTATGTAGGAAAATCGAGACTTTCCGACCGACATTCACGTCTAGACTACAAGAAAACTTTTCATTACCCAGCACCAGAACAAGGTTCTCTAGAACAAGTATTTCAAGCTACCGATCAAATTCTGAAATCACGAATCGGTTATAGTAAGTTGAGTACTATGCATGAACAAGAACTAGTCCGATCAGCAGTCCGATGGATTACTGATTCTACCACTTTTCCAGACGAAATAGTGGCACAAATGTTTCTGAAATTGCCCCCAGCCGAGCAACGACTGGTGGGTATGTATATGATCCAGCACCTCATTACTCTGTATGAGGGTCAACACTCTGATCCAGGTCCGTTACATGATGTCCTGAACGAGTTACTCCAGTATAGATGGAAAGGTTTAGGTACCGATTTAATTAGTATCATTCTAGAACAGCGCCACAAATATAGTATGTTCTTGAACCCGCATTTTGTTCATGTCTCACCTCCAGAAAGTAAACCGTTTTACATAGACAGACAGAACCCGTTACGAGAAGTACACCCAGTCAGGACAACAGATGGTGAAATGCAACAAGTGTTTGTTTACACTCCGATTACAAAGATGGAACTCTTAGAGATGAAGAAATTAATTCCCTGTCACGACAAAGATCCAGCAGGGTTCCACCGAGAATTAAAAGACATGCTCCGTATGGGAGAATACACGTATCCAGATATTATTAAAATGCTAAAGGTCCTGTTGCCCGCAGGGGTATACGAAAAACTCAAGGAAAAAGATTGGGAGGTGGGAGAGAAAAAGATCGATTGGGCAGTTCTAGAAGCTGAAGATAAGATACGAGTACCAGGTACCGGTCTTGGAGAGAAATGTAAGGAATTACCAGAACTGTTAATACAAGTTTTGCCCAGATTATTAGCAACTAAAAAGGAAGACTGGGATGCAATCTCAGCCTGTAAACAGAAACAAGACGAAGACACTAGTGATTTTTATTCTAGATTTGAGAAATGCTTTATTATAAACAGTGGCCTCAAGACGAGTAGCGAGTCATACCCTCATCTTTTTGTTACTAAATTAGTTGAGAATTCTAGTCCACAAGTTAAGAATCGAGTTTTGAAAGTCGAAAGTACCTGGCAAGCTAATACCCCGTCCCAGATGTTACAGATGCTTCAGTATCACCAGAATAGAATCAGAGAAGAGCAAGATCATGAAAGGAAACGTATGAAAGACACGAAAATGAAAGTACTAGTTGCACAATCTGTTCCTCAAGACAGTCAGAAGAGGGGTACGAATCAGGCCAGTCATCCTGCAGCTCCCGTTAAAGGGACATGCAATTATTGTAAACAGCCAGGTCATTTCATAAACGAGTGTGCAGTTCTGAAACATAACATAGCCACTGGTAAAACTAAAGAAAGACCACGTCCGCCTAGACAAGAACAAGTTTCACAGACTTCTCAGCCACAGAATGCACAACAGACAGTTCCAGCACCGCAGCCTATTGCTGCAACACAGCATGTTACACAGCAGATGTACCAGTATGCACAGTCCGAGTATCCAGAGTATCAGCCATATTCATGAAACAGCCTAGAGAGGGAGGTAGGCTTGCCTCTCATCGAGATTCCTGTAGATCAAGAAGGTCCCTATGTTCATAGTCAGGTACTAGGGAAAGACAGAAAGTTTCTGATTGATACAGGGGCAAGTAGGACGACCATCAGTCACGCCGAAGTTCCAGGGGCTCCGCTCTCAGGGTCTAGAAATGTTTCCCTTGGATTTTCAGGAAAGCCTATTGTAAACGAGATATCTAAGCCAGTTACTCTAGAAGTAGGTCCATTGTCCCGCACTACTGATATGTTACTTACGAAGTCGTGTCCAGAAAATCTGTTAGGTATTAAAACACTGAAAGAATTAGGTGCAGTCATATGTTGCTCCCCAGAGGGAATACGATTGTTTCTACGTGACTTCAAGGGTCACTATGTATTACGAGATTTTGATCCGAGATTGTCTAATGTTCCGCAGCATCTATGGGCGCAAGGTCCAACTGATGTAGGTTATATGCAAATCACACCCCATCGTGTGACTCTCAAACCAGGTGTAGTCCTGCCACGAATCAGACAGTACAGATTGCCACCTGAGGCTGTAGCAGCCTTATCCAAAATTATTGACGAGCTCATGGCTCAAGGAGTAGTTGTAGAAACTGACTCCAATGTATGTAATTCTCCGATCATTCCAGTCATGAAACGTACTGATCCAAATGCACCCCCAGTATATCGATTAGTGATTGACCTACGAGAACTTAATAAATGTATTATTCCCCAGTATCCAGTTGTCCCAGATATCTCTTCCCTATTGACAGCCATTGATTCCGAAGCCTCATTTTTTACAGTCATAGACCTCAAGAACGCGTTTTTCAGTGTCCCCATTCATCCAGACAGCCAGTTTCTTTTCGGATTTTGTTTAAATGGAAGGAGCTATATGTTCACACGAGCTCCTCAAGGTTTCACAGAAAGTCCTAGTATTTATAGTCAAGCACTTAAGAGACAACTAGACAACATTCACATGCCAACTGACACTGCCCTGCTCCAGTATGTCGATGATCTACTGATCACAGCCCGTTCTGAACGTGCTTGCGAGCGAGCATCACTTACAGTCCTGTATTTCTTAGCCGAGATGGGGCACAAGGTGTCCCCTTCGAAGCTTCAATTCTGTGTACAGCAAGTAATCTACTTAGGCCACTTACTGTCCAAGAGGGGTAGGCAGTTGACACCAGACCGTATCCAGTTAATAGCAAGTCTTCCTCAGCCCAAGACCCAGAAGGAGGTACGTGCCTTTATCGGCCTCACTTCTTACTGTAGACAATAGATTCCTCAGTATGCATTTCTAGCCAAGCCACTGATACAGTTAACGACACAGGAGGCAGCCGTATCGACTGTCCTCCCTTGGTCATCTGAACATACACTTAGTTTCAATGAGTTAAAGAAAGCTTTATGCCAAGCTCCAGTTCTAGCTACACCGAACTACAGTAAGCCTTTTACACTTTTCGTCACAGAACGTGAAGGTACAGCATTATCTGTTCTTACACAAGATCAAGCAGGACAATACAAGCCCTGTGCTTATTTTTCGAGCACATTAGATCCTGTAGCCCAGGCTCTGCCTGCGTGCCTCAAGTCAGTTGCAGCCACAGCACTAGCTATCAGACAAAGTGATTCCATAGTATTAGGACATTCCTTGACAGTACAAGTTCCACACTCCGTGGAAGTTCTTTTAAACCGAACCCAGACTCAGCACTTGACAATTGCACGTTTAACAGGTTATGAATTGACACTGTTCCAGCCACACATAGAAATCAGACGCTGCAACGTTTTAAATCCTGCTACACTGTTACCGTCAGTTAATTCGAATCCTGCCACACACGACTGTGTGGAAGTAGTTAATACTATGACTAAGCCAAGACAAGATCTGACAGATATCCCATTACCAGATCCCGACCTGACACTTTATGTGGATGGTTCATGTATGAGAACAAGTACAGGAGAACTAGTAGCCACGTATGCAGTGACTACTGACACTGAAGTTATAGAAACACACCGTATTGACACCCTGTCTGCTCAAGCAGCAGAGCTAGTTGCTCTGACACAAGCCTGCATACACGCTAAGAACCTAAAAGTTAATGTTTACACAGATTCACGCTACGCATTCGGAGTCGTACACGACTTTGGAGTGCTCTGGCAGGAGAGAGGTTGCATGACCTCTCATGGAACCAAGATTCAGCATGGTCTCCTTATTCAAGCTCTGTTAGATGCCATACATTTACCGACATCTATTGCTATCATGAAGTGCAAAGCACATACGAAAGTTACTGACATTATTTCTCAAGGTAATGATCTAGCAGATCGCACAGCCAAGCTTACAGCACAGACTCCAGACATTCCAGTTAATCCGACACAGACACATACTCCAGCTCCGACTACCTGTATGACAGTTAAGGACCCTACTCAAGATGTCATAGATATCCAGTTACATGCTACTCCCGATGAAATCAAGAAATGGTCCGAACAAGGAGGGGTCCAGACAGATCAGGGATGGGTAACGAAGGGTAGAGCCACATGGTTTCTCCCCGACTCAATGGTTCAAGTCATTATCAATACCGCACATAGTCCAGCACATTTAGGAGAAAAAGCTATGTTAGACAGTATCCAGAACATTTGGTTCAACAAGCATTTACGAGCTGCAGCCAAGCAGAAAGTCCGTACCTGTATGATATGTTGCCAGTTTAATCCAGGTAAAAGTGTCCCGGTGGAACAAGGTGGATTCCAGCCCCCTGACCACCCTTTTGAAGTCCTCCAGATGGATTATATTCAGATGGAGCGATGTCGAGGTTTCAAGTATGTCCTTGTAGTTGTATGCGCTTTGTCCAGATGGACAGAAGCATATCCGGTCCCAGATTACACAGCCGCGACCACTGCCAAGCAGTTGGTTCGTGAGTTCTTCCCCCGTTATGGACTCCCTAGAGTCGTATATTCTGACAACGGCCAGCCATTCTCATCTGAGCTTATGAAACATGTATCCCTGTTGTTAGGGTACCAGTGGAAGTTCCATTGTGTACGCCATCCAGAAGCAGCCGGTCTCGTAGAGAGACATAACCAGACCCTGAAAATCCGCATTGCCAAAATATGTAAAGAGAAAGGTGTAGACTGGCTAGTAGCTCTGCCAGTCGCTTTGTTTTATATGCGCATGGTCGCACATTCCAGATCAGGTCTGTCCCCGTATGAGGTCGTATTCGGCCGCCCCCCTAATATGTGGGGTACACCTAGACCCCGAAGTATTACCGATGTTTCAAGTAATATGCTGACAGATTACCTAGCTTCCTTGATGTCTGCCCTACACTCTTGTCGTTCACAGGTTGCTGCCGCATTTCCAGACAATACCGAGGTGGCACCGCATGACATCGTTCCTGGATGTTTGGTTCTTGTCAGGAACTTTGATCGTTCAAGTCCGCTGGAGCCTCGCTGGAAGGAACCCCGACAGGTCCTCCTGGCCACCCGTACTGCCGTCAAGCTGGAAGGCAGGAAGGGCTGGGTCCACCTGTCACATGTGAAGAAATTTTATGGATTGAAGCCTGTTTCAAAGAACATTTCCCAGGATTTGAAAGACTGCCAAAGTATTATTCTTAAGGACTGTCCCGCAAAAGACAATGATACTGAACCCTTACTGTTAGAGAAAACTCCGCAACAGGAGTATAAGCAAAAATTAAGGTCTAGTAAAATAAGTCAGCCAGTTTGATTGTCTAAGTCCTCCCCTAGGTGAAACGGTTAGACCGGTTTCTGACATGTATAAAATAGACCCCCATAGTGAGAGAGTTAGTCAAAACTCAATCCGATGTATCGTTTTTCTAAGTTTCATATTGTTTTTCAGCCTCATGATTACCTGCACAGGTTATGCATTTTATTTGTATTTTCCAGTTTCTCATGTAAATAAGTCTTCTATTGCTACAGTAGAGCACACGTTTAGTGATCTGCCTCCTCATGAACTCTCATATCGTCTTGCTATGCGTAATAATTCCTTTATCCGCATGTTACATTATTCACACCAGACCAGCAATGCCACTAATTGTTGGGTGTGTGGTCGACTCCCCCCTTTCCAGACACCGAAGGGAGTTCTGCCACTCTTTCCTTATCCATTTTCACATAATGGTTCGTGTGGAGCATGGCCCTCAACAGATATGTCTTTTCTTAACAGTACATGTTTTCCAGACAAGCAAGGTCTTCCCCACAGAACAGGGTTAGATCTAGAAAATGAAGTTTATAATTTAGGTAATTATTCTTCGAATTTCATGGTCCTGAATGTTCAGTCTGATACTACTCCAGACTTACCTGCTATGTCAGTATTACCAGTCAAAGGTGAATTATGTGTCCGAAAGAATGGTTCCGTACATGTAGGCCATAGTGATTGTACTACTATTGTCAAGTATAGTGACAGTGGGAAATCTATTTTCAAAGCTTCACGTCATTCTTATTTTGTTTGTGGTCAGACCGCATATGTTCGTATGCCCCTCGATTGGGAGGGAACCTGTTACATTGCCTTCCTACTGCCACCAGTTTTTCTAGCCCCACCTGACTATCATAGGAATTCCCACCTAGTACATACTAGACACAAAAGAGACCTCCCGATTGTCGATTATACTGAAACTGCTCTAGAACAATATATAGATATCAATAAAGGTGTATTTCCCTATTTAGGTACTGTCGTGAATAGTAAACTGATACGTAGATTAACCAGAACCCTTGAAGCAGTAGTGATTGAGACTACTTCTGCTCTAGGTAACTTAACCGAAGAGCAATCCTTTATGAGAATTGTCGTGCTCCAGAATCGTCTCGTCCTTGACGTCATACTGGCCGATAGGGGCGGGGCATGTAGAGTCATCGGATCTAGTTGCTGCATTTTCATTCCAAATAACGCGCCGTCTGTTTATTCAGCTATAACCAGACTCCATAAAATTGCCCATATGTTACACCAAGATCCAGGCACCTGGACATGGTCCGGTTGGTTCTGGAATATAATTTCCGCCTGGGGATGGAAAGTATTGTCCTTTCTAGGTATTGCAGTAGCGATCATATTCAGCTGCTGCCTATGTATACAATGTGGCCCTGCGATTTGTGGCATTTGTGCTACCTCTTGTATTCCTAGTCCCAAGTCCCGTTCTAAATCCCGTTCCAAGAAAATTCGAGACGAGCAAATGATACTGTATGAAATGATAGATGGTATCATGAATATTGATGTTTCCTGATGGAAACGTAGTGACAAGGAGGGAATGTGGAAAAGTAAATTTTGCCATGTTCTGTGTCCCTACGTGTCCCCCATCTTATGTTATGTGTGCATGATTAATATGCATATGTATTCCCCATGATCGATTAAAGACGCAATTACAGTTGTGTCCATCCCTAGTATACCAGTTCCCAGTTCTCGTGAATACTACGAATATCAGGCCTATGTAAAGTTACGTTGCCACGTTTCCCAGTGTGCACGTTATTTCATTGTAAAGTCCCCGTTTCTAGGCCCCAAAAGGGCCCGGACACCAGATTCAGCTCCTGTCTCCTGAGCCCTCGCTGAGGAGCGATACAGCCCCCACCTGTGTTCCTGACCCTTCACTTACTTCCTGCCTCACAGTGCCCGGCTCGGCCTGGCTCTGCCTGCTAGTCTGCCAAGAGTATGTTATGATTCTAGTTATCAGTCCAGCCCTCCTTCTCTGCATTCCTAAGCTACTGAATCGCATCAATAGTTTCCGTCACAGTCTAGCCTTTACGTCTCCATGTAAGAGAAATACTGTATTTATGATCATTTAATATTCTTCATCACGCACTACATGTAGAATAATGCATGCACCAGCCTTAGAGTCTGTTAGCCTTTACCCCGATAACTTTTAGTTTATATCAACATGTTCTCTAAACATCAGATACTAGATAGTGTTAGGTACATGTCGCCCTGACTCTCCAGACTTCAGTCTCAGCTCCTAGTACAGAAGTCATAGCCCCCAGCTTCTCCTAGTAACACGTCATTGTCAGTTTGCGCGCTCCATTAGGTTAGAGGTCCCGGCTCCTTAGGTAGCCCCCTCCATGTTTCCGCCCCATTTATGACATATTCTGTTACGTTTACATCACATGTCTATGTATACGCCTCCTGTTACACCTACTTTCACCCTTATCTTTTGCGACTGCTATTGACCACACCCACTGCTCCGCCTATCATATGTATTGCAATGCAACTGTTTTAGTATATATGCTTGTGTATTGTTATTAAAGTCAGCGCGCTCATTCCCTGTCCCCCCTGCAGGGCTCTGCCATCCTATTCCTGTGCAGGTTGTCCTGTTCCCGTCCTTTATGCTGAATTAAACCTGCAAACTCCTACTACCTCGAATCTTGACTCTTATTTATTGAGCTATCTGTTATTACTATGTCCAGTAAAACCTAGATCCGGTATTATTTATTTATATACCACAGCCGGGAGACCGGAAGATGCAGGGGACGTTCCTGTATGCCCTATCCATCAACGGGCCCCCACCGACTGGAGCAGACATCGAACCGAAGGGGCGAATGGGCGCCCTACACTCTCTCCTATCAGGGTGGGGCCCTCCACTGATTCAAACAGAAGACACTCCAGGAAGCTTGAGGGCGTCGCCGAGAAGAGTCCGGGCAGCTACCATGAGCCACAATTGAAATAAGAGCGGGAGAGACCGCAAGACATCATGGCCGCCACACCTGACCACAAGCAATGAGACCTCCACAGAGGAGGAGCACCGCGGGGGACAGTCGGAAACTGTCGGCGGAAGACGCGATCACCATGGGGTGCCAACGTACAACGGGCACGACACAGACCTCGGGACCCCCAAGGTCAACGTCCCCGACATCACACACCACACAACTGGGAGGAGAACCCCCAAGTGCCGATTCCATGTCGAATAAACTGGATAAAGTCCTAGCAGCATCGAATACTCGAAATTGACCATGGAGCACAAGTTTGGAGAGCTAGCCACGGATCTTTATTTACTCCAGGAAGACCACAGGAAATTAGCGGACAAGGAGAAAAAATGCTGCACTCTTTGGAATCGCAAGTGCAACAACAACAAGACACCCTGAAAGACCTGCAACCATGGGTGAAGATCCTAGAGAGCAGATGATTTAGAAGGATGATCCCGGAGAAGTAACATCCGCATTATCAATCTACCGGGTCACCACCCCAACCATTTTTTCTGAAATTGCTCCATTACCAGGACAGAGACACTATCCTCCAAGCCGTGAGGTGACAGGGCATAATCAGAGTGGAGAACAAGCAGGTTATGCTATTCCCGGATTACTCACGGTCAGTTCAACAACAAAGGTCCACCTTTATAGCGGTCAAACACATCCTATTCCAAAAGAACATCCAATATGCACTTCTGTTCCCAGCTCGGCTCAAGATCATCCACAACCGAACCGCGCACTGCTTCTCGGACCACGCGGAGGCCAGCGATTGGGTTGATCAACACCTGACAAACTTGAACATCCCCAGAAAGGCGCATACCATTGACCATCAGGTCGCCATCGATGGCAACAGAAAAAAGTCACACTCATCCAGCTAACTTCACGCTCTGATTCCTCTAGCAAGAACTCTCAGGACCTTACTCAAATCATTGCAGAACGCCGAAACGCACTTCAAGCAGCTTCAGAGGTGGGTCCTCCGGGGGACAGCTTGGATGGCGAGAGAGGCCCGCACCTGTTCACATCAGAAGAGGAAGGCAGTGACGGAAACACGCCCGGGGATGGCTCAATGACTCCACCAATAGGGACCCCCAAAATGGAAGACACTCTGATCTGACACTCCCAGTTTGACATACCAGACCCCTGAGAGAGGTGAAACTCGAGTCCTACATGCCTCCCACTCTAAGAGACACTGCTCGATACGGCTGAGGCGCCATGGTGACCAATCCTGTACTTGGTGAGACTGAAAGCCAGCTCTTGCATTGGACTCCACCGAATGGCAATGGTAACAATCCAGCTCAGGCAATGAGCGGGCAGCTGGAGCGGCAACGGCTGACGGAGGCTGACGACCACTTCCCCCACGTAAAAACTAGAGTTAGCACATGTTGTGCAGTGTGATAGCCCCGAGTGATAGTTCCTTTTAGTTAGGATGGTTTCCCGCTGATTAACTTAACTTCCCCCAGTTTCATACCCCTGCCACATTCCCCGGGGAGCGAACACACGGCGCGTAGAATGGTGGTTCGGTTAACAGAGACCGGCAATTGGACAAAGGGGGGACACAAGAGATGCAGGGGGCATTACACCACAAACGCCATCACCCAGACATCAGGGAAAAATGACGCCTAGGATCCCTAATACAGACCTGAAAGTTGTAACATTAAATGTCAGGGGAATGCATACAGCCAACAAACGGTATGCGATTAATGCCTATATGAAAAGACAACAAGCACAGATTGCTCTCCTCCAGGAGACGTACCTTAGGGCGACAGAGATGGACTGACTGCGCAAGAAATGGCGAGGTATTATCTGTGCCACAACATACTCCGCATTTGCCAGGGGAACCCTAATTTGGATCAGACCTGGGATCCCCTTCAGAGAACAGTCCAGGGCAGTGGATTAGGAGGGCCGGTACTCCCTAATAACAGGTCACCTTGAGGGCAGGGAGATACTGATAGGAAGCATTTATGCCCCCAATATGGAACAGGAGCAGTATTGGACCAGATACACTGGAGCGCTAGCACAATACACTGCAATGCCGTGGTTGCTAGGAGGGACTACAATTGCACCCTAGACATCAGTTTAGACAGATCTCATCCCCCGCCGGCACATTTATCCGCTCTGAAACAGACAGAACAGTTTTAAAGCTGGGGTACCCACTGGACACTAGTCCTGGTGAGAAAAGAACCTGAACACTAAGATATATACCTTTTACTCCGCCCGGCACAATCTCAGAGTGAGACTCGATGGATTCCTCTGCTCAGCAGCATTACTTCCCCAAATACAGCACACTGACTACCTAGGCAGAGTATTGTCAGACCATGATGCACATACCGTGACCCTTAGATGGAGACCACCTCATCCCCCAGTCCCTACGTGGAAGTTGCCCCGGGAATGCCTTGCGGACCAGGCATTTTGACATACACATGGTGAGCACATTCAGGAATACTTCTTACTGAATGCGGGCACAGCATCATCTAGATCAGTAGAATGGGATGCATTTAAGGTCGAGGGACGGGGACACTGCATTCAACACATAGTAGGTGTGCGGCAAGTACTAGAACCGTCACTACAAACTGCAGAAACACGACTGGCGGACCTAACGAAAAAACTAGATAAGGGGAGGCTGCCCTAGAACAGGTAGCGACAGCAAAAACAACATATGCGGAAACCACATGTGACCTCCGCAAATACAATTTTAGAGCATATTCTGCCCGAGTTCATCGAGAGGGAAACAGGGTGGGTACACTTCTCGCCTGGCTCGCGAAACACCAGAATATGGATAATGTGAGGTAAGTAAACAATTTAATAAAGAAAACGAATTTCGTAGCACGCCCTGCATCTCAAAATGCGATGCAGGGCACGCTACGAAATTTGTTTTACTCTGTCATTTGAGATGTCATCAGTGATGTCATGAGTGATGTCACTGACTATGTCATGAGTGATGTAATATGTGATGTCATTAGCAGTGTTTTGCGGGTGCGCCAGTTATAGTGAGTACAACTAACTATAACGTGGGAATTTCAATGGTTTTGTATGAGTAAATTGTCCATCTAACTATAACTGATATAAAACCTATGGTTTTTTCAATGAATTTGCTAGGTTTTTTAAATGCTAATTCCTAACTATAACGTGTGTAAAACCTATGGTTTTTTCAGTGAATATATATATATATATATATTCACTGAAAAAACCATAGGTTAGAGACCATATATAGTTAGCTGGACATTTTATTGACATAAAACCAATGAAATTCCATATATAGTTAGTTGCACTAACTATATATCGCGCACCCGCAATCCACTGCTGATGATGTCACATATTACATCATTCATGACATGGTCAGTGACATCACTGATGACATCACTGATGACATCTCAAATGACATCACTGATGACATCACTGATGACATCTCAAATGACATCACTGATGACATCATCTAGTGTCTGTGTGTTTTTGTAAAGTTTAAATATGTTTTACATATTGAAGAATGAGTGGATGTATGGAAGACTGAGTGTGTGTGTGGCTGGCTGGGAGGTGTGTGACTCTGTGCATATCAATGTGTACTTGTATCAGTGATTGTATAAGAGAGTAAGTATGTGTTAGTATATGTGTGAAAAAGTATGGTGTTCTGTGTTTAACTGTATAGATGAGGAAATCGAAGTGTGATTGATTCTTCACAGGACTGACTAGGTGTATGAGTGCATATGATAGTGTTGTAATAATGAGTGACTGTATGTATGAGTGATTGTATGGGTGAATGAGTGAATGTGTGTGTAGACGTAGGAATCAGTGAGTGCGTATGTAGTAACTGGTATTGGTGTGTCATGATGTCATCAGTGATGTCATTTGAGATGTCATCAGTGATGTCATTTGAGATGTCATCAGTGATGTCATCAGTGATGTCACTGAAGTATGGTGTTCTGTGTTTAACTGTATAGATGAGGAAATGGAAGTGTGATTGATTCTTTACAGGACTGACTAGGTGTGTGAGTAACTCCATGGATGAGTGGCAGTGTGTGAGTGTCTGCATAGGTGTATGAGTGCATATGATAGTGTTGTAATAATGAGTGACTGTATGTATGAGTGATTGTATGGGTGAATGAGTGAATGTGTGTGTAGACGTAGGAATCAATGAGTGCGTATGTAGTAACTGGTATTGGTGTGTCATGCTGTCATCAGTGATGTCATTTGAGATGTCATCAGTGATGTCATTTGAGATGTCATCAGTGATGTCATCAGTGATGTCACTGACCATGTCATGAATGATGTAATATGTGACATCATCAGCAGTGGATTGCGGGTGCGCGATATATAGTTAGTGCAACTAACTATATATGGAATTTCATTGGTTTTATGTCAATAAAATGTCCAGCTAACTATATATGGTCTCTAACCTATGGTTTTTTCAGTGAATTTTCAAGGTTTTGTAAATGCAAATTCCTAACTATATCTGGTCTATAACCTATGGTTTTTTCAGTGAATTTCATTGGTTTTTTTAAAAGCTAATATCTATAGCTGTAAAATATATTCTTTATTACGTGACGTATCACGTAGCCACGTGAGACGCCTCATGACGCGTCGCATAACCGTGACGTATCGGCTCTGCAGCGCAAACAAAACCCGTAACGTAAGCGTGCCGGAGCACGCTTACATATATATATAATTTTTTTTAACCTTAATTAGACAAAATCCACACGTGCACATATCTTGAGGCCTTGCAAAGGCACATCAAACAAACAGTCCCTACAATTTTGCCAAGTTTGCTGGAAATCTATTCCCTTCATTTTTTTTTTACTGTTTCTCTTGGTTTTCGCCTTGTTACGCTTACCGGGACGCTACCCGGTACGCGAACCGGACGCTCCAAAAACACAAGATGGCGGACTCCCGTTACGCTGCCGGTTAGCTGCCCGGTTCGCGTACCGGGAAGCGCCTCTACCGCGAAAAATCGCGGGGGACTTTAATATTGGTTCAATTCTTTCCTACAGAACAGGACTCAGCGATTCCTGGTTAACCAAGCAATCTCTTCCCCGAGCCCCAACACAATAGGGGTCCCACAAGGCTCTTCGCTGTCCCCAGATCTATTCAACTTATATGTAGAACCTCTCACGGAGATCCTTCAAAAATCACAGGTATCTTATCATATGTATGCGGACGACACGCAATTATACATAAAGATCGCCTCCCTTGAGGACATTGACCTAATGAATAAGACACTGAAGAGTACTTTGCGATGGTTAACAATGAACCACCTGAAACTAAACGCCCAGAAAACTGAATTCCTGCTAATCTCAACGACTAGAAACCAATCTGATGTTAAAGAGTGGACTAAATTGGTGACAGCACTAAACTGCACCCCGACCCTAGTTGACTCAGCCAAATCACTAGGAATTACACTAGACAAGAACCTCGACATGAAAAACCATATTAACTCAATGGCCAAGAGCGCCCGTTTCCACCTGAACTATTTAAGAAAATTGAAACCCTTTATCACTGAGGCAGATCTAAAACTGGCTATCCAATCACTAGTCATCTCGAGGATCGAATACGGCTGCACCACATTAGCGGGCCTACCAAAAACTTCCACAGCACCTCTGAAAGCCTGCCTCAACGCAGCGGCGAGACTCATTACGGGAACGAAGAAATTCGATCACATATCTCCTCACCTGAAAGCACTAAACTGGCTACCATACGAGGCCAGAATTCAAATGAAGATGGCCTGTATTACGCACAAAGCGGTTCACTACAACACACCTAGATACTTAGCTAAGAAACTGAAGATCTCAGGAGGCAACAGAACAACTAGAAGCGCAAAAGACTTGCTATTACGTCCAGCCTTTTTCCACAAGAAAAAGACCTACAACCGAGCATTCTCTGGAGCTGCCCCCAGAATATGGAACTCACTCCCTCCAAACATCAGGAAGATTCAAAATACAGTAACATTCAAACGAGAACTGAAGAGCCACTTGATGAGTAAATACCCTACTTAGAGAAACCCAAGGATCACTGGGATGATCAAGTACGCTATCTGAGGGCCCCCCTCTCCATGAAAATGGGAAAATCACTATCGAACAATGATCTGATGCCGTGCCCAAGCCAAGGCTTGACACATCACTACTACCTCTTATATGTGTGAACTTTTTAACTATATTTCACAGTCACACTTTATAACTTCTACCTCACTGGATTTATTTATCCCTATATGTGGTACCGTAACTATATGTCACAGTCATTATATATAACTTCTACATCACTTGATTTATCTATACTTATTATCCTTGATATGCACTCGATCGCCTTCTAACCCTACCTCAACGAGCATGGTTTGTTACCAGGACACTAGCCAAGCCTTGCTCGCCACATAATGCTAATTGTGCAGCCATTATGAATATATTTATATTTAATCTCGTCCATTCAGTATATTGCCTTCTACCTCACTACCCTCTTGTTGTTTTTTTATTGTTTTTATTATCTTTATATGTAATTCCTCCCTTGTTAAGCGCTCTGATACCCACGGGTCTTGTCCGCGCTATACAAAACACTATAAATAAATAAATAAATAAATAATAAAATAATATCCCCCTCATCAATCCTAGGGGGTCAGGAGGGGTTTACCTTGCCCCCTTTCCTTCATTTCCCCCTTCTTTTTCACCACATCTTGTCTCTCGAACCTACCGAGAGACAAGATGGCGGCCACTCCGGACTGTTTACAATGTTGACAACTACGCTGCCGGTTAGCTGCCCGGTTAGCTGCCCGGTTCGCTGCCCGGTTCGCGTACCGGGACGCGCCTCTATGGCGTAAAATCGCAAAAAAAAAATTATTTTTTATTTTTTGCCCCGCGGGGCACTTTAATATCCCCCTCATCAATCCTAGGGGGTCAGGAGGGGTCTACCTTGCCCCCTTTCCTTCATTTCCCCCTTCGTTTTTCACCACATCTTGTCTCTCGATCCTACCGAGAGACAAGATGGCGGCCGCTCCGGACTGTTTAGAATGTTGACAGACACCGGAGAGCCAATCAGCTTCGCTTCGCGAAGTTCCGTTACGCGTCAGGTACGCGAACCGGGGCGCTAACCGGAGCGCTGTCACAGATATATATTTTTTTTTAAACGTTAATTTCTCAAAATCCACTGGAGCACATATATTGAGACATAGCAAAGGCATGTCGGGCAAACCATATCTACAATTTTGCCAAGTTTCATGTAAATCTATTCAGCCGTTCGAGCTAAAAGTGAGTCCAACCGCCCTACGGAAAAATGAATGTGAAAAACGCGTTTTGGGACCCCCCTTTTTTCTCGGCCCCCCCCTTGACGAAACCCCCCCAAATTTTCAGGGGCTGCTCAGAAACAAAATGTGCCATTTTCCTGAAAATTTCAGCTAATTCCGTCCACAAACGCCAAAGTTATTAGACATAGAATTTTCAGAAATCCCATAGAGAAAAAATCCTAACTATATATACCCACTGGCTATCGCCAGTAGGTAATATACATATATAAACATATATAATCTGCATATCTATATAAATATAAATGCATGCATACATATACATATATGCATACATATGCATGTTATTTACATGAAAGTTTTAAAAACACTAATAAAAGCAAAGCTAAAAAGCCACCTCATTACAAACAGAATGGCTTTAACTTAAACGAGGGCGAGATCTATTGCATTTTCAATGCTTGTTTACTTTGGTTCTATCAAGAAGGCATTCAGATGTGTCACACATTTGCCATAAATTCTGAATGTTAGCACTCTAGTTGCTCATTAGATCACTGTAGTAAAGCTAGTGCTCACCAGGGAAGTCTGCTGCTAATCATGGTTTGCAGCCATTTTCCCGCATTTTTTATCCGGCAGACTTTCAGTCCGCATACCATTATCTCGCAAGGTCATTGACCTCGCATACCATTATCCCGCATTTTTTCAAAACGCATGTGCATTTATCGCGCATGCCTTTACAAAGAATTACGTTTTAAAGGCATGTATGGTAAATGCATTTGCGTTGTGAAAACCACGATGACGAGAGAGGTAAGTGGGTTTGTGTTAATTTTTTCGTGGGTTAGTGATTGTGTAGTGTAGTGTTGTGTAGTGTAGTGTTGTGTTAGTGTAGTGTAGAGTTGTGGTGGTTGTTTAGTGTAGGGTCATGCTGGGGGTAGTGTTTTAGGGTTTAGGGTTGTGTTGTAGTGTTTGCGTAGTGTAGGGTCATGCTGGGGCTAGTGTTTTAGGGTTTAGGGTAGTGTTGTAGTGTTTGCGTAGTGTAGGGTCATGCTGGGGGTAGTGTTTTAGGGTGTAGGGTAGTGTTGTAGTGTTTGCGTAGTGTAGGGTCATGCTGGGGGTAGTATTTTAGGGTTTTGGGTAGTGTTGTAGTGTTTGCGTAGTGTAGAGTCATGCTGGGGGTAGTGTTTTAGGGTTTAGGGTAGTGTTGTAGTGTTTGCGTAGTGTAGGGTCATGCTGGGGGTAGTGTTTTAGGGTTTAGGGTAGTGTTGTAGTGTTTGCGTAGTGTAGGGTCATGCTGGGTGTAGTGTTTTAGGGTTTAGGGTAGTGTTGTAGTGTTTGCGTAGTGTAGGGTCATGCTGGGGGTAGTGTTTTAGGGTTTAGGGTAGTGTTGTAGTGTTTGCGTAGTGTAGGGTCATGCTGGGGTGTAGTGTTTTAGGGTTTAGGGTAGTGTTGTAGTGTTTGCGTAGTGTAGGGTCATGCTGGGGGTAGTGTTGTAGGGTTTAGGGTAGTGTTGTAGTGTTTGCGTAGTGTAGGGTCATGCTGGGGGTTGTGTTTTAGGGTTTAGGGTAGTGTTGTAGTGTTTGCGTAGTGTAGGGTCATGCTGGGGGTAGTGTTTTAGGGTTTAGGGTAGTGTTGTAGTGTTTGCGTAGTGTAGGGTCATGCTGGGGTGTAGTAGTTTAGGGTTTTGGGTAGTGTTGTAGTGTTTGCGTAGTGTAGGGTCATGCTGGGGGTAGTGTTTTAGGGTTTAGGGTAGTGTTGTAGTGTTTGCGTAGTGTAGGGTCATGCTGGGGGTAGTGTTTTAGGGTTTAGGGTTGTGTTGTAGTGTTTGCGTAGTGTAGGGTCATGCTGGGGCTAGTGTTTTAGGGTGTAGGGTAGTGTTGTAGTGTTTGCGTAGTGTAGGGTCATGCTGGGGGTAGTGTTTTAGGGTGTAGGGTAGTGTTGTAGTGTTTGCGTAGTGTAGGGTCATGCTGGGGGTAGTGTTTTAGGGTTTTGGGTAGTGTTGTAGTGTTTGCGTAGTGTAGGGTCATGCTGGGGGTAGTGTTTTAGGGTTTAGGGTAGTGTTGTAGTGTTTGCGTAGTGTAGGGTCATGCTGGGGGTAGTGTTTTAGGGTTTAGGGTAGTGTTGTAGTGTTTGCGTAGTGTAGGGTCATGCTGGGTGTAGTGTTTTAGGGTTTAGGGTAGTGTTGTAGTGTTTGCGTAGTGTAGGGTCATGCTGGGGGTAGTGTTTTAGGGTTTAGGCTAGTGTTGTAGTGTTTGCGTAGTGTAGGGTCATGCTGGGGTGTAGTGTTTTAGGGTTTAGGGTAGTGTTGTAGTGTTTGCATAGTGTAGGGTCATGCTGGGGGTAGTGTTTTAGGGTTTAGGGTAGTGTTGTAGTGTTTGCGTAGTGTAGGGTCATGCTGGGGTGTAGTGTTTTAGGGTTTTGCGTAGTGTTGTAGTGTTTGCGTAGTGTAGGGTCATGCTGGGGGTAGTGTTTTAGGGTTTAGGGTAGTGTTGTAGTGTTTGCGTAGTGTAGGGTCATGCTGGGGTGTAGTGTTTTAGGGTTTAGGGTTGTGTTGTAGTGTTTGTGTAGTGTAGGGTCATGCTGGGGGTAGTGTTTTAGGGTTTAGGGTAGTGTTGTAGTGTTTATGTAGTGTAGGGTCATGCTGGGGGTAGTGTTTCAGGGTTTAGGGTTGTGTTGTAGTGTTTGTGTAGTGTAGGGTCATGCTGGGGGTAGTGTTTTAGGGTTTAGGGTAGTGTTGTAGTGTTTGCGTAGTGTAGGGTCATGCTGGGGTGTAGTGTTTTAGGGTTTTGGGTAGTGTTGTAGTGTTTGCGTAGTGTAGGGTCATGCTGGGGGTAGTGTTTTAGGGTTTAGGGTAGTGTTGTAGTGTTTGTGTAGTGTAGGGTCATGCTGGGGGTAGTGTTTTAGGGTTTAGGGTAGTGTTGTACTGTTTGTGTAGTGTAGGGTCATGCTGGGGGTAGTGTTTTAGGGTTTAGGATAGTTTAGTTGTTTAGTGTATGCTAAAGGCATATTCGTTCTAAAAGTTTTCGTTATTTTAATTTGCGGCCTAATAGTACATGCAGGATTTTTTTTGCGGACTGATGGTATGCGGGATTTCGTCATATATTCGCTAATCATACTTTCTATGGCAAAATGAACCCCCTCATTTTGTTCCTTTTTAAATTAAATGTTTTAAGAGTTACCACTTTATTCCAATCAAGATGGCTTCAGGTGTGCCATACCTTTGTAATAAGTAGGACTGTTAGCACTCTAGTTGTTCTTTAGAACACTCTGGGACATTCTGTCATTGGGCTATAGTTGGGCTACATCTGGCTGATATTTGGGCTACATTTGTTTTTTTTTGTCTCTGGTGGCCATCTTTGGTCTACATTGGGCTACATTGGGCTACATTGGGCTACATTGGGCTACATTTGGGCTCCAACATATATATAGCCCAATGTAGCCCAATATATATTTTTCAAAGTTAATTTTCGTAAAAACCACTGGAGCCTATATCTTGAGACATAGCAAAGGCACATCGGGCTACCAGTCCCTACAATTTTGCCAAGTTTGGTGTAAATCCAATCAGCCGTTCGGGCTAAAAGTGAGGCCAACCGCCCTATGGAAAATTGCATGGGAAAAACACGTTTTGGGACCCCCCTTTTGTCTCGGCCCCCCCTTGACGAAACCCCCCCAAATTTTCAGGGGCTGCTCAGAAACAAAATGTTCCATTTTCCTGAAAATTTCAGCCAATTCTGTCCTCAAACGCCAAAGTTATTCGACATAGAATTTTCAAAAATCCCATAGGAAAAAAATCCTAACTATATATACCTACTGGCTATCGCCAGTAGGTAATATATATATATATATATATATTCACTGAAAAAACCATAGGTTATAGACCATATATAGTTAGGAATTAGCATTTACAAAACCTTGAAAATTCACTGAAAAAACCATAGGTTATAGACCATATATAGTTAGGAATTAGCATTTAAAAAACCTTATTTTACTCACACAAAACCATTGAAATTCCATATATAGTTAGTTGCACTAACTATATATCGCGCACCTGCAATCCACTGCTGATCATGTCACATATTACATCATTCATGACATGGTCAGTGACATCACTGATGACATCACTGATGACATCTCAAATGACATCACTGATGACATCACTGATGACATCATCCAGTGACTGTGTGTTTCTGTAAAGTTTAAATATGTTTTACATATTGAAGAATGAGTAGATGTATAAGTGTCTGGACGAAGGATTTAGTAGGTGCATGACTGAATGTATGAGTGAGTGATTAAATGTGTCTCACTGAGTGCATGGGTTAGTGACTAAACTGTCTTAATTTGTGCATCATTATGTCTGTTGTTCTGTAAACTGCTGCATGTGTTGATCAGTAGCTATATGATTAACTATATGGGTTATTGATTGATTGTCTAAGTATTTGTATGGGAGACTGAGTGTGTGTGTGGCTGGCTGGGAGGTGTGTGACTCTGTGCAGATCAATGTGTACTTGTATCAATGATTGTATAAGAAAGTAAGTATGTGTTAGTATATGTTTGAAAATGTAAGGTGCTCTATGTTTAACTGTATAGACAAAAAAAATGGAAGTGTGATTGATTCTTTACAGGACTGACTAGGTGTGTGAGTAACTCCATGGATGAGTGGCAGAGTGTGAGTGTCTGTATAGGTGTATGAGTGCATATGATAGTGTTGTAAAGATGAGTGATTGTATGTATGAATGATTGTATGGGTGAATGAGTGAATGTGTGTGTAGACGTAGGAATCAGTGAGTACGTATGTAGTAACTAGTATTGGTGTGTCAATGGTTTCAAAAATTATACTCTGTATTTAACACTGGGTGAAACAGAGGTTATATTAAAATGTGAGGAGATGCATTGTATTGTCACATGAATGATATCATCAGTGATGTGGTCATTGATGTCAAATGAGATGTCATCAGTGATCTCATCAGTGATGTCATTTGAGATGTCATCAGTGATGTCATCAGTGATGTCATTTGAGATGTCATCAGTGATGTCATCAGTGATGTCACTGACCATGTCATGAATGATGTAATATGTGACATGATCAGCAGTGGATTGCAGGTGCGCGATATATAGTTAGTGCAACTAACTATATATGGAATTTCAATGGTTTTGTGTGAGTAAAATAAGGTTTTTTAAATGCTAATTCCTAACTATATATGGTCTATAACCTATGGTTTTTTCAGTGAATTTTCAAGGTTTTGTAAATGCTAATTCCTAACTATATATGGTCTATAACCTATGGTTTTTTCAGTGAATTTCAATGGTTTTTTAATAGCAAATATCATAAGCTGTCGAATGTCAAGTACGTGGTAAGTGAAAACATTTTCGTGTTTATGCACACTGATCTGCTTTGAATGGTGCCCCCCCCCCCTCATTTCTATTAGGAGTACTCTCTCTTTGCAGATAGTGAAAGGTAGTTAACGCAGGTCTTTGCCCCCATTGTAATCCGTCGTGCCTGCTTCTCTCTCCATTTGATTGATTGTTATCCAAGTATTTACTGTTTTAGAATTAGTTCTCTTTGGTTCATTCTCTATTTACAAACAAACACAGAGTTGCAATACTCTGTTTAGTCTTTGCAGATAACGAAAAATCGTGTAAAAAAAAAAGAAAAGGAATCGAGCAAAATCAGTAGGCCACTAATGGGATCTCTTTTTGACCTCGCTAAAATAGAAACATTAGGAACAACCCCTCATGACAAATACAAAACTAGTGAGATGAACTGAACTCCACACAATGATGGCTGCAAAACAGCTCGGCTCCGCCACCCACCCCGCCCAAAATAACGATAAAGAACGGCTGCCATGATTGGTTGCGGAATGACCACGACGGAGCTACGAAATGGTGCTGCTCTCATGCTAACCCCAGCTTCAGTCTGAAACATCCAGAAACACTGTAGACTACCAATTCGATCAGTTCCGGTAGCGCCCCAATGTAACCCGGTAGAGAAGAACTAGCTCTCCCCTCTTTGACTGATGGTTCTTGTTGCCTGTCCCTTCTGTTGTCATTTAACAGAACTATTTAGCCTGCTGAAAGGGGTTGTGTTCCGACCGCTGGTTGGTGGAGACATTTTGACTATATTCTGTACCTGCGTTGTCGCGTAATGCGTCATATGACGCGCCGCGTTAGCGCATCCGGAAGTCATCCGGGGCGCGCAGCGCGTAACGTAAGCATAACAAGTCATGTGACTTGTTAATAAAACTTTTCATTGGTTCATTTTACTTTTCTTATTGTAATGATGAAAGGCTTGGTCATATGACCTAAAAATTACGCTTTTCATTACTTCCGAACATTATTTTTTCTTAAATATATGTTATAATGTTCCAGGCTAATGTACTTTCCCGGAAATTTTACAACTGTCCTGCAAGTAAAATATATTCTTTTTTCGAGAAAAAGAGCGTTTCTTCGTCCCATGACGGAGCCGTTGAGCAAAAGAGGGTCGACCTGCTGTCTTAGTCGCCGATACGCCTGAATATGAGATTCTTATCGATCACTTTATGTTGCAGGAATAGAAAACACAACAGCCCTTGACCATTTATCTTTACTGCGTTCCTTCGTATTATACCTTTTACCCTTCATGTAATTGGTCTGCTTTATTTCACTTGCCTTTTAATGATTCTAAAACAGTCACTATTATTAAAAACTTTACCAATGTATATACTACTACCATGTTTTCTTTTAAAAACCTTTATTGTGAAAATTTCATTATACAAATACGAGCCTATAACCACGTGGGCCTGCCACAGAGCAAACTGTAATCGTATATGATGAATAGACATTTACACTGTAGAGGAACGTAACGGGCGGGCCATTAGGTTGCAAGAACTAAGGTGTCTAACAGTTACGGAATCGGTGGACGTACATTTTATAATTAAAATACGACAGGGCCAGTTACAATAAAATTATCTAGATATACATTTGCGGGCAAGTACCATGGGTGACGTTAATTCGAACTTTCAACAGTACAGTAATCAATAACAACACATCAGAACTTAATATCAATAGGGATGTCGAAATATTCAATCAATTCTCGTCCCCGCCCGCCATGTGCTTCAAAACGGCATACGTATCTCGTGATTTCAAGGTTCTGCAACCAGTACACAACAAGGAGTTACGAGTCCCATTTATTCCGGCGCCATTTTGGGCGAGGACGGGCAGGTCCAGGATATAGTCAAAATGTCTCTACCAACCATCGACTATGATGATGTTCATATGCTGTATTTATTAGAGTAACACTCATCTGTCCACATGAAATTAATTTGCCACAATCTAAACATGTCATTTTAATCTTTCCAAAGTTCTTCTAAATATTTGGGACCGTTTCCCTTGCCTCTGAAGCTCTCAGTGCCACTTCTTTGATGAATGTACTAGCAGGTCAGGGGTTCTCCTCCAAATCTCTCTTTTATGCAGCACTATAATTAATTGGTGCCACCTCTCCATATGACGATGCATGGTATAGTTACCACAACTATATTTTTTTTCGGTTCCTCTGGAGAGTTCATCGTGGCAGATGAAGCGTGTAACGTACCGGGCATTTACCTTTTTTTGCATGTACAGGAAAGGAAAAAAAAATCGAGCATCCGAGTTCTAAGGTGTCCCAGGGCCATTTTGGTGGACCAGGCCCAAATCCAAAGAACAGCCATCTCACAGGCTAATGGGGCGACCCACGCCGAGTTTCAGCATTGTAGGATGACCACACAAGTACAGCAACTTGCTAGACATCACCTCGGTGCCATCCGGATCTCGGCGCCCCACTGCAGATGAAGTGCCTCTCAACTATGAAACCACCACGGTGACATCCGGATCTTGGCGCGTTGTGCTGCCTTCGGCCTATTCGCACATCGGTCCGCTACTGACGCCATCTCACAGGCTAATGGGGCGACCCACGCCGAGTTTCAGCATTGTAGGATGACCACACCAGTACAGCAACTTGCTAGACATCACCTCGGTGCCATCCGGATCTCGGCGCCCCACTGCAGATGAAGTGCCTCTCAACTATGAAACCACCACGGTGACATCCGGATCTTGGCGCGTTGTGCTGCCTTCGGCCTATTCGCACATCGGTCCGCTACTGACGCCATCTCACAGGCTAATGGGGCGACCCACGCCGAGTTTCAGCATTGTAGGATGACCACACCAGTACAGCAACTTGCTAGACATCACCTCGGTGCCATCCGGATCTCGGCGCCCCACTGCAGATGAAGTGCCTCTCAACTATGAAACCACCACGGTGACATCCGGATCTTGGTGCGTTGTGCTGCCTTCGGCCTATTCGCACATCGGTCCGCTACTGACGCCATCTCACAGGCTAATGGGGCGACCCACGCCGAGTTTCAGCATTGTAGGATGACCACACCAACTTGCTAGACATCACCTCAGTGCCATCCGAATCTTGGCATCTCAACGCCTAGTGGTATCTTCCATACAAAAAATATTGTTACGCTGCCTTTGGCCCCATTCGCACATCAGTCCGCAACTTAGACATCACCTCGGTGCCATCCGGATCTTGGCATCTCAGCGCCTTGTGGTGTCAGTCAGAAAATATTGTTGTGCTGCCTTCGGCCTATTCGCACATCGGTCCGCTACTGACGCCATCTCACAGGCCAACGGGGCGCCCCACGCCGACTTTCAACATTGTAGGATGGCCACAGAAGTGCGACAACTTACTAGACACCACCTCGGTGCCATCCGGATCTTGGCGCGTTGTGCTGCCTTCGGCCTATTCGCACATCGGTCCGCTACTGACGCGAACTCACAGGCCAACGGGGCGCCCCACGCCGACTTTCAGCATTGTAGGATGGCCACACCAGTGCGGCAACTTGCTACACACCACCTCGGTGCCATCCGGATCTTGGCGCGTAGTGAAGCTGCAGCAGCTGCAAATAAGCTTCAGACAGTGTTACAACCGCTGCTCAGAACTCTCAACTATGACACCACCTCGGTGCCATCCGGATCTTGGCGCGTTGTATTGCCTTCGGCCTATTCGCACATCGGTCCGCTACTGACGCCGCCTCACGTGCCAACGTATTTTCTCCGCATTTTATACCCTATGCCGCATAACAGGTCATGTGACTTGTTTATAAAACTTTTCATTGGTTCATTTTACTTTTGGTTTCCGAATGATGGAAGGCTTGATCATATGACCTAAAAACAACACTTTTCATTGGATGAAAACTTTTTTTTTCCCCCCAAACGATGAAAGCCCCACCTTGTTTCTGGATGTTTCAGACTAAACTGGCGTCAGCATGAGAGCACCACCATCTCGTAGCTCCGTCGTGGTCATTCCGCGAGCAATCATGGCAGCCGCTCCCCACCAGAAGCCTGCAGGAGTCGGGGCCCCCAAAACTTTTGATGAATTCTCAAGGCGGAGGGGACGCTTTCGAGAATGGGGTCCAAGACCTAGCAGACAAGCGTCCGATTTCCAAGGTGTCCCAGGGCCATTTCAGTGGACCACGCCCAAAAAGGAAAGAGCCTGCCGCCATTTTGAGAGTCCTGTGGCAGCCGCCTATCGCTGCACCGCAAGAGTGGGCGCAACTCAGCTGAATGGCGGATTTTGACACAGTGGACCAAAAGCGGACGGAATGGCAACTGAAACGGTAAAGGGGCGCCCCACTAAAACAGATGAGACTCCACCTGGAGAGGCCCGTTCACGCCGCCTCCCCCGGGGCGCTCCACGCCGTTATTCGGAGCAGCATTGTAGGATACCAAAACCAGTGCGGCAACTTACTGGACATCACCTTGGTGCCATCGTTCTGCTGCCTTGGAACTATTCGCACAACAGTTTGCTACTGATGACCCACCCCCCGCGACGCCCCACGCCGTTATTTGTTGGGTGGCAACTTACTAGACATCACTTTCGTGTCATCTAGATTTCGGCGCGTTCTGCTGCCTTGGAACTATTCGCACAACAGTTTGCTACTGATGACCCACCCCCCGCGACGCCCCACGCCGGAAATCTGGACGTTGTGCTGCGTTGGGACTATTCGCACAGCCGACCGCTACTTCGTTGTTTTTCTCTAAAAATGTTTATATGTTATTACTATTTTTGTTTTCTTGTATATATTTATAAATTATTAAAGTTTTATAATCTTACTACTTTGTCGGATTGCTATATATTTTTAATGTGACACATAATTGTAAAAACTTTGATGTACAAAGAGTCATCCCTGGAATCTTCCGCTTCACGCTCGGTCCCCTCCCCAATCACAATACAGGATGGTTTTCAGATAATAGCAACGTTTCTGCTGTGACGGATCTCATCTAGTGTGGGCCTTGATCTACTATAACTCCTTTGAAGAGGGGTGATTCTTTACAGCTGTGGCCATAAACTACATCTGCAGGGCTAGCTGATAGCCTAGGACCGGCCTGGACAATCGGACACAGAGGAAAAGGAGTGTCAGAGGGTGCGGTAGTGAATAGGGCGAAAGGGAGGTGTCGGGCGGGCACAGGGTGTGATTCTCAGGGAAGAGCAGCGCAGATGGGGGGAGGTTTATTACCCATGCATAAGACAGAGAGCGGGGGTGACCACTGCCTGGGTGAGATGCTTGCGAGGGTGGGGAGCCATGCTAAGGATCGACAGCGTGCACAGAGTGGGTCTGGTCAAGGCATCTAAAATGGCTGCCGTGCACGACAAAAGTGTGGCATTTGAAAAAAGACAAGATGGCGCACACAATGTTTTTCAACAATTCCTGATTTCCTTCGAATCGAACGTTAACAGACGTTGGGGCATATTACCAAAGTTAAGCGATATTTATCCCTAACGATGCATTGCAAAGATTTTTTTACCGTCAGAAATTATCGCAGATAAACCTTGCTATTATCAAGGTTTATCGCAAATACGATAAAAAACGAGCGCAATGCATTAATATCGCTGAAAACTCCGCGATATTCATGCATTACCGAGCTAATGCTCTTAGCCATGTTATCCACCTCCCATTGGATAACATGGCTAAGAACTGCTCAGGGCAGCTGTTACTTTTTGGAGATATTCGCGCTTATCTCGAATATTTCCAAAAGTTGATAATAGGAGATAGCGATGTTAGCGACTGTTTCCAGTCGCTAACATCTTGGCATGTCCACTTTGCATGTCATTAGTGATAAATATCACTCACATGCAAAGTGGGACCCAAGATGGTCGCTATCTCCTACTAGCCGTCGCTAACTGGTGTTAGCAACAGCTAGGTAATACAGATATAATTTTATCTCCGCGAAGCGGAGCGCTGTTACAGATATATATCTTGTTTTTGAACGTTAATTTCTCAAAATGCACTGAAGCACATATATTGAGACATAGCAAAGGCACATCGGGCTACCAGTCCCTAATATTTTACCAAGTTTCGTGCAAATCCATTCAGCCGTTCGATTATTATTATTATATTTTTTTTTTGCCCCGCGGGGCCCTTTTAAAACCTCCACATCAAACCTAGGGGGTCAGCGAGGATCTACTATGCCCCCTTATGGTCATTTGCCCCTTCGCTTTGGCCTCCTCTTGTCTCTCGATCCTACCGAGAGACAAGATGGCGGCCGCTACGTACTGTTTGGAATGTTTACAGACACCGGAGAGCCAATCAGCTTCGCTTCGCAAAGCTCCGTAACGCGAAAAGTACGCGAAGCGGTGCGCTGTTACAGATATATATCTTTTTTTGAACGTTAATTTCTCAAAATCCACTGAAGCACATATATTGAGACCTAGCAAAGGCACATCGGGCTACCAGTCCCTACAATTTTGCCAAGTTTCGTGCAAATCCATTCAGCCGTTCGATTATTATTATTATTATTTTTTTTTGCCCCGCGGGGCCCTTTTAAAACCTCCACATCAAACCTAGGGGGTCAGCGAGGATCTACTATGCCCCCTTATAGTTGTTTCCCCCTTTGTTTTGACCTCCTCTTGTCTCTCGATCCTACCGAGAGACAAGATGGCGGCCGCTACGGACTGTTTGGAATGTTGACAGACGCCGGAGAACCAATCAGCTTCGCTTCACAAAGCTCCGTTGCGCGAAAAGTCCGCGAACCAGAGCGCTGCCCGGTCCGCTGTTACAGATATATATCTTTTTTTAAACGTTAATTTCTCAAAATCCACTGGAGCACATATATTGAGACCTACAAAAGGCACATCGGGCTACCAGTCCCTACAATTTTGCCAAGTTTCGTGCAAATCCATTCAGCCGTTCGGGCTAAAAGTGAGGCCAACCGCCCTATGGAAAACTCAATGTTAAAAACACGTTTTGGGACCCCCCTTTTTTCTCGGCCCCCACTGGACGAACCCCCCCAAATTTTCAAGGGCTGCTCAGAAACAAAATGTGCCATTTTCCTGAAAATTTCAGCCAATTCCGTCCACAAACGCCAAAGTTATTAGACATAGAATTTTCAAAAAACCCATAGAGAAAAAATCCTAACTATATATACCTACTGGCGACCGCCAGTAGGTAATATATTCCAATTTTCTCCAATGCCCACCAAAGAGTAAGATATGAACTCAGTACCGAACGTTCAATATTTTAGTCCTTTATGGGACACAAAATGCAGTGTTCCTCCCCTACGTGTTTTGGTCATGCGACCCAATTCATGGGTGCAAGCGGCAGTTCAGCAGACCAATGGTAACTGCTCTTAATTTAAAGCCATTGTCCTTCTCACAAACCAACCAATTGGAAAATGTTCTCAAATGCATTGTGGTCTCAGTCGTCATTTACCTCATATTGCCCACCAATGGGCAACTCAATTGGTACTTGCTATTCCAATATATGAAGCAATGCTGATATGTATATGACCCCTGGGAACTTCGGAGTTCAAGGCCATCCAAAACCGAACTGTGTTTGGGCATCACTGGATGTAAGGCGTAACGGAATACTATGTCCGTAGTCTGTTTGGGAGGTGACTAAACTCCGACCTGGATCTTGGAGAGGAGGAACGCTGAGGGGGTGGGGCGAAGAGTAACACCAATTAGGAGAGACTCCAAAAGACCTTTAAAAATCGATATTTGGCAGCGAAACGGGCACTGAAGAGGCCGCAAGGCTGAAACGCGTCTGCCCCTGCGTTTCGCAATTTTATGAACTGAGCCCTGTCATTTAAATAAAATAACCTGAGCCAGCTAGCATGTGTCGGTTCCCGTTCTTATGGATGGGAAGTGGTGTGGAGATAGTAGACGGTTAGGAAGTACCGTCTTACCGGTACGCCTTCCAGTCAGGTGCACCGCGTCAAACTTGCAAAGAGAGTGGCAGCTCGAAAAATTGAGTTTCTAGCAGAGACAGCGCGGCGCCCCCTCAAAGCGGTCAGAAGTGCTCACCTGGAATGCTGACTGCGATGGGGAGGAAGCATACGGCGGGCAACACTGTCTGTTGTTTGTAGCAGACTCAGGGAATGAAAGTTCATCGGTCCCCCACCCCTGGGAACTTCGGAGTTTAAGGCCATCCAAAACCGAACTGTGTTTGGGCATCACTGAATGTAAGGCGTAACGGAATACTATGTCCGTAGTCTGTTTGGGAGGTGACTAAACTCCGACCTGGATCTTGGAGTGGAGAGGAGGAACGCTGAGGGGGTGGGGCGAAGAGTAACACCAATTAGGAGAGACTCCAAAAGACCTTTAAAAATCAGGAGCCCCCACAGCATGTTCGATATTTGGCAACGAAACGGGCACTGAAGAGGCCGAAAGGCTGAAACGCGTCTGCCCCTGCGTTTTGCAATTTTATGAACACTGGGTGTAACAGAGGTTATATTAAAGTGTGAGGAGATGCATTGTATTGTCACATGAATGATTTCATCAGTGATGTGATCATTGATGTCAAATGAGATGTCATCAGTGATGTCATTTGAGATGTCATCAGTGATGTCATCAGTGATGTCACTGACCATGTCATGAATGATGTAATATGTGACATCATCAGCAGTGGATTGCGGGTGCGCGATATATAGTTAGTGCAACTAACTATATATGGAATTTCAATGGTTTTGTGTGAGTAAGATAAGGTTTTGTAAATGCTAATTCCTAACTATATATGGTCTATAAACTATGGTTTTTTCAGTGAATTTTCAAGGTTTTGTAAATGCTAATTCCTAACTATATATGGTCTATAACCTATGGTTTTTTCAGTGAATTTCATTGGTTTTTTAAAAGCTAATATCTATATCTGTAAAATATATTCTTTATTACGTGACGTATCACGTAGCCACGTGAGACGCCTCATGACGCGTCGCATAACCGTGACGTATCGGCTCTGCAGCGCAAACAAAACCCGTAACGTAAGCGCGCCGGAGCACGCTTACAGATATATATATATTTTTTAACCTTAATTAGACAAAATTCACACGTGCACATATCTTGAGGCCTTGCAAAGGCACATCAAACAAACAGTCCCTACAATTTTTCAAAGTTTGCTGGAAATCTATTCCCTTAATTTTTTTTTGCTGTTTCTCTTGTTACGCTTACCGGGACGCTACCCGGTACGCGAACCGGATGCTCCAAAAACACAAGATGGCGGACTCCCGTTACGCTGCTGGTTAGCGGCCCGGTTCGCGTACCGGGACGCGCCTCTATGGCGAAAAACCGCAAATTTTTTTTTTTTTTTGCCCCGCGGGGCACTTTAATATCCCCCTCATCAATCCTAGGGGGTCAGGAGGGGTCTACCTTGCCCCCTTTCCTTCATTTCCCCCTTCGTTTTTCACCACATCTTGTCTCTCGATCCTACCGAGAGACAAGATGGCGGCCGCTCCGGACTGTTTAGAATGTTGACAGACACCGGAGAGCCAATCAGCTTCGCTTCGTGAAGTTCCGTTTCGCGTCAGGTACGCGAACCGGGGCGTTGCCCGGAGCGCGCTTACAGATATATATATTTTTTTGAACGTTAATTTCTCAAAATCCACTGGAGCACATATATTGAGACCTAGCAAAGGCACATCGGGCTACCAGTCCCTACAATTTTGCCAAGTTTCGTGGAAATCCTTTCAGCCGTTCGAGCTAAAAGTGAGTCCAACCGCCCTATGGAAAATTGCATGGGAAAAACGCGTTTTGGGTCCCCCCTTTTTTCTCGGCCCCCCCTTGACGAAACCCCTCCAAATTTTCAGGGGCTGCTCAGAAACAAAATGTGCCATTTTCCTGAAATTTTGAGCCAATTCCGTCCACAAACGCCAAAGTTATTAGACATAGAATTTTCAGAAATCCCATAGAGAAAAAATCCTAACTATATATACCTACTGGCTATCGCCAGTAGGTAATATATATATATATATATATATATATATATATATATATATATATATATATATATATATATTAATGAGCAGGCAAACAGTGCAGGAACTCAAGACTCAAAGGGGCACCTTGTCTGGCATTCAGTCCTCTTCATTTGCTCCATCTGTCCTCTTCAATTGCTTCATTGATCCAGTTCGGGCCTCAGAGAGAGCTTATCTACAGGTCCTCACATGACTGCCAATACAAAAGAAACACTGGTCAAGAAGGATGCTGAGAACTATGGAAAACCATGACAAAGAGAGAAAGCTGGAAGGTGCAAGAGATGAAGGGACAAGGATTGTCTAGAGGTGGATGAGGTGGTATAAAGATTACGCAGACTTTGTATTTGACACACCAATATTCAGTAGCTTCTAATCAAAACTTTGGGCCCTGGCTCTTCTTGTTTTAAAAATGAAACTCTGCTAAACAATCATGGTTGCTAAATGAGAGCAGGCAGGCACTACTATTATGTCTAAGAGAGAAATTAGATTGATAGCATGTCCCCTTTCCGCTGGGCTTTAGCCAGCGTCCTTCTGTGTAGAGAAGGTAGAAAAAAAACGTAATTTGCATATGCTAAAAGTCTCATTCATTGGAACCACATTCACTCATCCATCTATTCATTATTCTGTTGATCCACTCACTCATAGACACATTTATCTATCACAAATTCTGTTATTGGGCCTGTCATCCATCCATGCACTCCCTCCTCCAACCTTCTAAGACCTCACTCACCTATCCATTCATTGAGGCACTCCATTTCCTATGCATTCATCCTTCGACATATTCCCTGATTCACCCATTTGTGCAGTCGCCATTCATCAACAGTCTGCACACTGAGTAATCCATTCATCTGCCCATTCACTCACTTACCTATTGTCCACTTGCCCATTCACTCAATGTCGCACTCGCCCATCTACTCACATGGGGAACATCACTTACAACGCAACTTTTACCACGCAGTGCCTTTACGATGCAACTTTTACAACACAAACCATTACAACGAAATGCGCTGGGGGGCGCTCTAGGATAGGGAATGTGTTTAATGTACTATCCAACACCTTTCCTACTATCCACGGGGACTGGAGTTGGAATAGTAAATTAAACAATTCCCTATCCAGCGCCTAAAAGCAATATGCGTTGTAATGGTATGCGTTGTAAAACTCGCGTTGTAAAAGCATGCGATGTAAAAGCATGCGTTGTAATGTCGTACATCCTACTCACATATATCATCTAAGTACTGAAGGAGCACTTACACTTAAAAAGTCAGACCTATTGCCTCCAGCAATGCTAGTTTTGTTATTTTTTCCAGTTTCAATGAATACTTCATGTACGGCAAAGGGCATGAGCAAAGGTAAAATGAGAGCTTTGGCCATATTTTTTGTTTTTGGCTCCTGGTTCACATGGAATCAATAAATGGTCTATAAAAAGTAGATTGCGGCAAAGTAGACTGCCAGTGCCCAGACAAGCTTTCTGCGAGAAGCAGTGTAGCCTTGCTTCATTTTTTAATTTTCCTTGCAAGCCAGATTTTCAAAGGAGGCTTTGCATGTGGCTGCTCCTGCCAAACGCTTGGCCTGATGTTTACAAGAACTCTCGCAAAGAGAATCTGTGGATCTTCAAATCCACGAAACTAAATGTTCCCTTAGGTTGATTAGCATGTGGAGCAGACCAAAGTGCAACTCGTCAAAAAGGTAGAAAGCAGGACATTTCAGCCTGTCTGCTTAGGATACATTTAACTGTTTCAGTGGCAATGTGCCTGTAAACACGGGGAAGAATGAAGGGCTTATTTTTAAAAATGATTTCCAACAACCTCTCAGGTTTTCTATTCTAGTTTATCCAGAGATCTGCTTAATTTCTTAGAAGAAAAAGGTTTACATTAATGTGAACCAAATACACATAGCTGTCTATAGGATAAAGAAACAATGGCTGTTATGGATATGTTGCCCATTGAAAACAGAACGAAATAATTCCTTTAAAACTATTAAAAATATTTATTTTTTCCTGATTCTCTCACGTCTGGCGTCAGGAAACATTTTGATGATTGTAAAGCTTATTCCCAAACAAAACGAATATATGTTTTCCTCCTTCTCACTATGACATATCAATAGTTGTGTGCGAAATCCCGTTTTCATATTGTTCTCATAAAAATGACCTTAATTATTTACATGATGGCAATATGATTCGGCATTCTTGTGATAAGAATACGAGAAAGAGGCAGTGGATACAGAAATGTGAGGTATAGGTCTATCAGGTACATAAACAGCAAGGACTTATGCTTTTACTTAAAAGGTTGTTGTGAGAAGCTGCCTGGTATACGATGTCCACTAATTGAAGGGGGCACCTTGCACTAGTCCAGACAATCCTTATGGTGATTTAAGAGGTCTCAGACAACCTTAGAAAGCTATCCAAGTGGTAGCTGTGGAGAGCAGCCTTCAGGATTTGTCTTGAAGAAGAATAAAGCAGCTTGTTTTACCAAAATACAATCTTATAGTATAGATTAAATGATAAGATAACCACACAGTAGTTATAAAAATACGTATTCAATATATATCTAGTACGGTACAGTATCTCCTACATGGAGATAGTCACAAACCACACAATACGTTAGCAAAGAAATGACAGTAAATATCACTAATACAGAGTGGGCACCGGGGGGGACCAAACCATATACTAAGAAAGTTGAATAAGAACCACAACTCCCCTCAGGACAATGTTGAGAGGAAGTCGAATTGCTGGGACCCCAAGGAGCCACCCTAAGTGAGTAGATAGGGACCCCAAAGAGTGTGTGTGTGCGTGCGAACACAACCACATGCTCCGTACAAGTCTATGTGCAAGTTACGGTTGGACTTTTAAAGTTTAAGGGCCCTTCCCAGTGGACTTCGAAGTAACCCCATGGAAGACAGGTTGGAGAGCCGCCCCACCCCTGGATACCGAAGATCCCAAGTGACCTATCCCAGGGAAGCTGGGTGCATAGGTGTGAGGTGTTGTTGGAAACCACGTTTGGACCCAATGGAGGACTTCAGGAAAGTGCTGCTGCTGGAAGAGAAGAAAGTGTCCATTGGAATCCAAATGTGGATTCTTCTTGAGGAGAGCCTCAAAACAGAGGGGATAGCTTCTAGGTCACTTGAGAGTGACCAGGGGCTCGGTAGACAAACGCCCACCGATATCTGGTGCTTCAGGATAGTTGACGGTGACCTGGACTCTGCAGCTGCGGAAACCTGGCAACGTCGAGGATAACCAGGATTCGGATGCGAGCTGCCCGACAAAAGATGTCAAGTGCTGACGGGTCGCTGTCCGACAGGACCACCAACAAACCATGGCAAAGGCAACCCACGCAGGAGGTCAAGGAAGTGTACGGTTCAGACCAGCAAGATCCAGGAGACTTCCCACACACAGGGGAGTCAGAGCAGGCCCAAATAATCAGGGGAGCCCAAGGAAAGCAAAGATGACACTCAATTGGACCCACAGGCTGGAGGCACAGGAATCGCAAGATGACCTCGAGCAGCTTCACAAAACAACTGGCCACAGAGCACTCAGTGTGAGATGGTTGAAGATCTTTGCAAGAGAAGTTGCCAGAGGTTGAGGCTACTCAGAGCCCAATGCACTTGTTGCAGAATTGCCAACAAGCACTTGCACTTGCAAAAGGATGCAGTGCCCAGGGGATCGGGTATTGCATCCCCACGAGGGGTTCTGGCCTCAAACTGAGTGAGAGGGCAGCTTGGGTATCGAGGGATGCAGTAACCCACCTCCTGTGTAGTTGAGCCCTTCAAAGTCCGTAGGAGCTTGGGATGAACAGATGGGTCAGCAGTGTTGCATTGCCTGCGAATGCAGGGGAGTGACTCTTTCACTCCAAGAGAGAATATCTTCAAGTGTCTTGCATTCTGCACAGGTCCTGCACAAATCCTGTATGGTGCACAGGCATAAACAATGCAGCAGACTGAAAGGGAGATGAAGTCAGGCCCGAAAGAGATCCAGAGAAGTCCAGAGTGCCCAGATGGTTGAGGCGCAGTAGTTTCAGCTCTGAATCTTATCCAATATGAATCTAAGGTCCTACAGCCAGGTAAGTCCTTGAGTATCCACAGGAGAGGGCTGGAAAGATTAGGGGACCCTCCCAGGCCAGTGTCTAGACAGGGGGGAGGTTACTCCCATGTCCTTTGTCTAGTTTCGCGCCAGAGCAAGAGTCAATGGCTCCTAGGAACGGTTTGAACCGGACTATCCACAGGGACACCAAATGTGCCCCACATGCAGCCTTTCAGGAGCTGGCAAGTGCACCCACCCAGTCCTAATACACTAAATCCTGTCTGGGAGGTGGTCAAACTTCCCTATCACAGGATGCCTATTGTCCTGCCTTCCCCTGCTTGAGCTTAGCTCAGCAGCAGGAGAGCAGAAATGTGTCTCTGGCTGGCAGAAACCATTTTGTGCTGTCCGGAGCTAGAAGGCTGGTACCGGGAACATCGAAAGCCCCACAAAGGGCCCTCCGGGTGTGTGGAATCATACCTCCCACACTGGTTACCAGTGTGGGGGTATGATTCCAACATGTTTGACACCAAACATGTTAGGGTTTGCTGCAGCCGATTTCGAGATGGTCAATACGCAGTTGCGTAATGCCCCTCCATATTAGTATATGGCTGCTTCACTGACAACCAGGGAGAATAGACTCTGTATGCTGCAGGGGTGTCCTGCTCATGCAGGAGCACCCTCTTACTTACAACCAAGCACCCTGCCCTTAGGATTGTAAAGGCCTGCTATAGGGGTGACTTAAGGTTTTAAGTGAAGTGGATCTTAGATATAGTAAACCTATATCTAAAGTAAGTGGGGCATGCACCAACTTACACAGGCTGCATTGGCACACCTGTAGTTCCATTTTGAATGGTCTCTCATGGGGGGATATTACATGCTGCAGCCCATGGGGGACCTCTGGGGGATCTATGCCCTGGATGCAAGGGTACCATATACTAGCGACTGACAAGGGTACCCCACTATCCAATCTGGGGTCTACCTAAGTACATAACACAGCAGTTTAGGGAGAAAGCAGATAGACTGGGGTCCTGATTAGCAGGATCCTAGTCAGACTAGTCAAAAGCAGCATCACATCATGCAAAAAGTGGGGGTAACCATAAGAAGAAAATCCTACTTTCCTACAGTTGTGGTCTGCTTAAGGAATGTAAATAGTATAAGCCCAACTAAGAAATTATTTTTGAAAGTACCTTTCTTGCAATGTCACCTAAATGGTGGTCAGAAACATATACAATCTAGACCCTGGGATTAAACATAAAGAACGTCAGCCATTGGTGAGTAAAAGTTTCAGTAGGACTCATCCTGAACATCCCCCACCATAGCCACATCACCAGTTACCTGAGAGACTTCCACTGGCTCCCGATCACCAAAAGAATCATCTTCAAGCTCCTCACGCATGCCTACAAAGCTGTCAACAGCGCCAGACCTCCAAACCTCAACCACCACCAGTCGCAGCCGGCATGACTCGCAGGCAGGGGGCAGCGGGTCATGCGGAGACGGGGTCGTGCGGGGGGTGGTTTAATTTAAAATTACAATTAAAAAAAGTTAACTTACCTTTGAATGCCCGATCCTATGTTGTCTCTACTCCTCTCCTGCTCTCCTGCCTCTGACAGGAACAGGAAGCAGGCAGCCCCTCCCCTCCCCTAAGCCAAACACAACACTGCAATGGGACGCCGACCTGCCAGGCGCCTATGGAGATGCCATTTTCTCCAAGTAGGCTGCACGCAGCCTACATGGAGAAAAGTCAGAGTGCGCATGACTGGTTTGGTCGGCCCCAAAGGGCAGTCAGCGACCTCAGCAGTGAGCAAGCCACTCCTCCCCTGCCCTAGAGCAGCCCCTCCCACCCCAACCAAACACTTCTACTATCTCCCAGTGTGAGATACAGCAATATAAAGCCACCCCTAACCACAACCACCTACTCACACACCAAACATCTCTGCTCTGCCCCACTGGCTCTGGCCACCATCCAACAGATCCACAATATCTAGAATGGAGGAAGATCCTTCTACCTTCCTGCGAAGTCCTGGAACTCCCTGCCACTAACACTCGGGCATCAGAGTCACTGCCTCAATTCAGGAAGGACCTCAAAACCTAGCTCTTCGACTGAACCGCAGATCCTCCCCCCCACCCCCCCCCCCGCCCGGAGTGCCTTGAGACCCTAACAGGTGAACAGTTACACTATACAGGAACCTGATTGATTAAATGGGTCATTAGGGATCACGGAAAAGGGTAATCATGTATTGGCACAATATCATTCATATGTTTACAATTCTGCCCTGCCACTTGCAGACAATATCAGCAAAGAGAGAAATGGGAGTTTCATATATTTCTTTTTGTCTAGTGTTATAGGAAATGTAAAATAGTGCTATGTACTAAAGTATAAACTGATTACAGTTTGTCAAAATTAGGGCTTTGAAAATGTGTTATCAAGAGAGGCTGTATTTCACATAGAGCACCTCCTATTGTCAATAAGCAAGGGAAATAAATCACTACAAAAAAAGCTAAGGCCTCCTATACACAAACAGATCGTTTCAGATAATCAGCAAAGAATGAGAAAATGAAGATCTGCCAGGGGAATTTGAGCTAGGAACAGCAATAACCCAGTACTTCCAAATGTAAATTACAAATGCCTCAAAAGTCAGTAAAAAATCTGCCCACAAAATATAACTAACAATGGACACTCTTCGGATCAAACTGTGTTTCATGCAAAAAGGACAAACTAGATCTTCACGTAGTGATGATAGTTCGAAATGCCGAAATCCTACAGCTAGTCTATTGCATCTGCTCGCAGAGTGGGCTAAACCCAACAAAGTGATGGCCTGAAATATTCAGAGCTATATAAATAATGAAGAGTATTTCTGTAAATCCCCGACTGTTGGTAATTATCTTTAATAGCAACAGTGCCTGTTCAACTTTAGTTCTACCATAAAGCTGTGGATGCAACACACGTTTATCACTGTGAAAAATTAATTAAACAAGAAAATGAAAATCTGCATTTTCTTTTCTTTTCTTTTTGCTGTTTTTTAATGTAGTGCGAACTCTGGGGCATATTACCAAGGAATAGCGATATTTATCGCAAAATGCGCTTAGCGCATTTTTTTGTATCGCTGCCTATCGCTGGATATGTTAGCAGAGAAAACATGCTATTAGCAACGTTCTTCTCCATTGTGCTAATATATCCAGCGATAGCGGCGAAATGCGTGAATATCGCTGAGAATACAGTGATATTCACGCATTAGCGATGAAATGCTCTTAGCCATGTTATCCACCTCCCATTGGATAACATCGCTTAGAACTGGTCTGGGCAGGTGTTAGTATTTGGAGATATTCGCGCTTAGCGCGAATATTTCCATCGCTACGCCTGCCTTGCTAATAGGCAATAGCGACGCTAGCGACTGCTTTCAGTCGCTAAATGGTTGGGTACGCCCACTTTGCATGTCATTAGCGATAAACATCGCTGACATGCAAAGCGGGCCCCAAACCGCTCGCTATCGCCTAAAAGCTGTCGCTAACATCAGTTAGCGACAGCTTGCTAATAGGGCAATAGATAATTGCCTATCGTCCCCCTTGGTAATATGCCCCTCGGTCCCTGGGCATCAGAATGCTTTACACAAGAGACACATCACAATACCCATTTGTAGCATAGGGCCGAATAAGTGACTTGCTGAAAATTAGACAGGGCCTGAACACGAATGTGGCTCCTCATATTCAAAGATGGCGCCTCTGATGGTCAGGCCACAACTCCCCCTATGGATTCTGAAAATAGATCGTGAACTGAATCACGCAAAAGCAGAATCTGCCGCAGACACACATATAATCTTCGGATTGAAAAATATAGACTCTCTTGTCTCGCAGTCAAGGAATGGCATCGTAGACCTTTACAACTGAATAAGGGGCATATTAGCAAGAACCTTGTTAAAATTATCGCCGTTTTAGCTGCAGGAAACTGCAGCTAAAACGGCAATAATGTGCTTTCTAATATGTGTTATCGAATTCCAATAGAAGCCGAAGTTAGATGTCCTGCACATCTAACGAGGTTCTTGCTAATATGCCCCTATGTTCTTTGTCAACACTGCAGTGTATTTTTCATTATATACTTTATTAAACGGTAAGGTATGTTAACGTGACACAATATATTTACATTGTAATGCCTTTATTTATCTATCTTATATTTCACCTAATGTAACTGGACATTGGTTAGAGTTAGGGGTTGATCGTAGCATTCAGATTGCTCTTGTACAAGTGCAATTAGAATATAGGAGTTTTACATAGACAACATTATCAACTCAATTTAAGGACATTCTGCTATATAGCTTTTAGTATGACTTACGTATAATTGCTACTAAGATATGCTTTAAAGACATTCTTCTACAATTCGGTAATATTACTTCTGTTATTAATATTTTAAAGCATTCAAAACAGTATCATTTTTCTTTGTAAAATCTGGTGATCCTTAAACAAATTTTGACGTGGAAGAAAATATATACACTATATGGTATACTAGCAGCCCGTCCCGATGTTGTCCGGGTATGAAATAGAATGTGTGTAATGTGTGTATTTGGCAAGGGCAATTTATTTTAAAATCTCGCGGTAGACAACATTTTTTGTTTCATTAGAATAGGGACGGAGTAGGCCCAGCTGCAGCCCTGGTTGATGTTAGCAGGAGCGTGTAATTGGTGTAGTGCTCCGCCGCCTGAGCCTGGCTACAGCCCTGGTTGATGTTAGCAGGCGCGTGTAATGTCGTTGAATGAGAGAGTTATCAGCCGCGGGTAAATCCGTTTAATGAGAGAGTTGAGTGACAGCGAGTAGGAGAGTCTGCAGTAATTGTCCCTGCAGACACGCTCATTTGCGTGTTCCCCCGCTTGAGGCCCAGATGCAGGCCTGTTTGATGTTAGTAGGCGCGTGTTCCCCCGCTTGAGGCCCAGCTGCAGCCCTGGTTGATGTTAAGATGAAACGGGTTTTAGTAGGCAGGAAGTGATGGCACTCTAGCAGAGTTAACGTTCAATCAATAAACAGTACAAAGTATTAGAGTGGTGCTGTCAGGGAGGGGAGACCCTTAAAACCCCTCAATCTGTTTGGAGCAAGCCACACAAACATAAATTCACAACAAGTCCTGCGCACTCAAAGTAATAACACACAATGTGTAAATAAATATTCTGAAGAAACCATCCAATGTAGCAGTAAATTCTGGAGTGTAAGTTCTCCCTTTTAATCGGTCATAAGGTACAGGTTATGCACAGCCAGCCCTGGTTGATGTTATCAGGCGCGTGTAATTAGTGTACTGATCCACCGCCTGAGCCCAGCTAGAGCCCTGGTTGATGGTAGCAGGCGCGTGTAATTTCGTTGAATGAGAACGTTCAGTAACAGCGCGCAGGAGAGGCTGCAGTAACGTTACTTACCAGGCCTCGAGGTGAACGCATTTGTCACGCCCCCAGCACACGGCCACAGCAGACGATCTTCTGATTAGTGTTCGATCCACATGGCATGAAGGGCGGAAGGTAGCACACGCCCCGGTGTTTCTCACGCCCCAGCGTGCCCCTTTATGCGGCGCAATTGCGTTCACATGGCATGAAGGCCGGACACACGCCCCCAGCGTTTCTCACGCCCCCAGCGTGCCCCTTGATGCTGCGCAGCAACGTATTTGGCGCTTGTATGTACGACTCACATGGCATGAAGGGTGGACACACGCCCCCAGCGTTTGTCACACCCCCAGCACACGCCCACAGCCCACGATGTGATTGCCAAACCACACGCCCCCAGCATTAGTCACGCCCCCAGCCCACGCCCACAGCACAACGCAGACATGCCCACAAGGGACTACTTTGCTGGCACGGTTCTTTTACCTTTTAAATGTATGGAGGAGTTGGCCTAACGGTTAAGGTGCTCGACCTCGGACCTGGGGATCTGGGTTCGAGTCTTGGTAACGACGCCAAACATCCTGTGATTCTGGGCAAATCACTTAATCTCCCTGTGCCTAACAAAAATGAATGTGGGTCCTCATGTAATGTAACTGGTGCTATGTAAAGCGCTCTGATACCTGATTCAGTTCAGGTCAAGTTCGCGCTATATAAAACTCTGCAAAAATATATATATATATATATATATAGTGGCTGTCTGCGTAGCCTAAGTCCTTCTGCTGCAACTGCCCTTTCCAACGCTGTATTGGGTGTTGTGATTGGTGCTGTGGTTACTGAGATTACCCGCCTCAAGTGTTTGGGCTCTCTCTTTATAATATTAGTATGGATGGATATGTATATGTGTAATATGCTGTTTATTACCGTTTTTAAATATGCAGTAAGGCATGACTCGTGGAAAGGCAATCGTGAGACCTTTGGACTCAGAAACAACACTCTAAAATCAGATGTCTCTTTTTGGTTCTACTGTGTGACCCTTCCAGAGTACTGCCTTAAATAGGCAGAATAGGCTTGGTGTTTAACCTAACAATAAAGGGAAAATCAATACTGTGACACCATTTGATAAAACCTCATTGTGTGTGAAAACAATTCCCTTAGTTTTGGTAGGACACATTGAACAAATCGTGTGGTATCCACAGTCTTCGTGGTCAAAAAGATCAGAAGGGTTTCAAAGACATTCACATTCTAGTCAACGTGTAACTGACATTAGGCGAAGGTGTGAACAAGAGGTCCCACAAGAGATAACACATCAATCCCAGAAATTCAGTTATTTTGCTATTGGAGATGCCACGTGGTTTGTGACATTTTAGACACACTTGTTTACATATAATTAGAAGGCATTCTGATTTTTTTCAAGATCCCTAATCAGATCAAACCAAGCATGTGAGATAGGTTTTACAAATGCCTCTGAAACCACTTGTTATATGTCAAAATGAAGAAATGCAGATTTGAGGCCTCATCTATCTTCTTCCAGAGTTCAGATGGACTCTGAAAAAGGAAAGCTATATCAAATTGGTCTCCACCTCGAAATGTGAGGAGCATAGTGCTTTTTACAGGCACATTATACAAAAGGAAGAGGCATTTGTGCATTTGAAAAACACTTTTTCCATGTGATCCTATCCTCAGAAATCCTGATTGACCTTTGCGGTTTATAGTTGAAACACATGCTTCTGCTTTTGCAATTGAAGCCATGCTTGATGCCCTGACACACACAAGTTATACCCATTAGCACTGTCATTTAATGGGAACAGAGAAAATTAGATATCTACAATCAAGAGTGTTTAGCTGTCAAAGAAGCCTTTACCCCACAGAGGCCCTTAGTGGAAGTGGAAGAACAGTAAGAGCCCAATTATGAGTTTGGGGCCACCGCCAAACCCACCTGCATGATTAGGAGTTTCCACCTGTCTGGCAGTCTTTTTTTTTTTGGTGCTTCCACAGTGGTGTCTTCAGCATACAGGCACCGCAATGGGAATGCCAAATACAGTTCCTGCACGGCTTCCTGTGTGCATCAATAGGGCGAAGAGGTACCCGGGGGCCCTGTAGGGACCCCTTGTTTCCTCTCTGCTAGGATTTGCACAGAGGAGGAACTGCCATGTAAACCGTGGTGGAGAAGAAACTCCTAATATGCTTTTCGGGACTGCTGCGGCCCTGCCAAGCATATGGATGCCGCCTGACCTGCGCAACACTGCCAGGGAACAACAGGTCCCTGGCAGCTGCGGTGAGACTGTGGCGGGTGGTTACAGTACCGTCGCATGATATAGCAGTAGGGAGACCGCCACTGCTGCACCCCACGAGTCTGGTGGTCCGTGGACTCCCAGACTTGTAATCAGCCCCCAAGTTTAGGCTTGAGCAGATCATAAGAATTCACAAATTTTCAAGTCAATGAAATCCTCTAACAACCGCATGTACGATGGACAATACATTTTTGCTTTTAACATAGAAAATCACATATGGACTACGGAAGAGGCATTTAAAGCCAGAGACAATATTATGGCAAGGAATGGTGGAAGAATGTCAAAGGTCCAGTCTATCTGTATTGTCATTTCAATTTAGGTAAAGGGATGAAACTTAGGAAATGATCGAAAAAATACAGGGAAAACAAGCTAGGGTGAATACGGAGAAAGAGTTAAAAGAAAGACAGACCAAAGAAATCATATGGAAAGAGATTATACATTCCAGAAGCAGACCTGCAGGCGTATCGCTTCAGTGTACCATGACATCCTTGCAGCTGGAAACCCTAGAATTAGGAAGACTAGAGAATTGGTAAAATGTATATTAGCTGTCCATAAATGCAAAAGACGATTGAACAATTCATCAGGAAATGTACTGAGCATGCAGAGGCTAAAGCCTTCCATGGAAAACCAACTGGAGCTGTATTACAGAGAGTGCCCCAGGGGTGCAAGGGGCATTTGCGCCCGCTTTGTATGCCCCCATGGCACTTTGGTATTACAGAAGGGGGCACAGACGCTTGAGCGGCCATTTCTGTAATACCAATAGCGTTGGTGCACATAAAAGCACCAGCGCTATCTGCAGGGGGTCTTCCTTCATTTACATGGGGGTGTGCCCTATGCAAATGAGGGAATCCCTTTGCCTCTGTGCCCATGCCGTATTACAGACACAGATGCAGAGGCAAAGAAGCTATCAGGAGGCACACTGACAGTGGACCACCTAAAAGGTGGCACACTGTCAGTGTTTTCCCTGAGAGCAGCCCTCTGCAGGGGGTAAGGAGGGTCCCCAGACAGACCCTTGCAGGCAGGTGCAGTCACTGATTGCATCCGCCTGTAAGGTATCTCTATGCCTCTTTAAAAGTGCAGGCGGGTTACCGCCGACACTGTGAAAACACAGAGCGGATTTAAAGCAGCTGCTCCGTTTTTCACCTCAATTCGCTGCCCTGGGGCAGTGCGAGTTCGCGGCTGTCCTGGGGGCAGTGGATTCCTGGTAATAGGGCACATTATCATTGTTTGTGATGGGTGCACCTTTTAAAAGGTGCGCCTGGCACAAACAATGAACTGCACTTTTACTGTAATACGGCCCCATGTCTATTACTGTGCTACCTAGTGTACCAATAATCAATGTGTTTGCCTTACAAGGTTTGGCTACAGGATGGTGGTAGACTCTTTTAATAAAGGTGGCTCAGTTTGTTACTGTAGAAAAACTGCCATAAGCTCCCATGTTTACTGAGATATTTTTAGTAGAGGCAGGATTACTGTTTGACAGAGAAAGTACTCCAATACAAATGAGGTTGCATTTGGAGTGGGTCAGACAGTCATGTTGCTGCCAGTAGTGCCCCCACTGACCCTGCTGGCAGAAATCTTACATCGATGGCCTAATGGCATTGGGGCCATTGGGGTAAGTACATTACATTATCCACTCTGTTTACAGCGGACCCTTTAGCGTATGTTTTATTCTCTTCTGGACACCCAGTAAAGTATGGTGATTCCAAAGACAAAAAAAGAAAAATTATTCCACTATTCCAACACCCTGAGAGAAATCTACAAGGGTGTCAGGGTCATCAGTATTTTTGTTTTACAGGAACAATCTCCCACTCTGTAAACAAAACAATTTGCTGGGGTGCTGCGTGAAACATGACATGGTTCAGGAAGCATTCAATGCCTTCATAGGAACCTTTTAGACAGTGGCTTCTCATAAGGCATTAAGATCTCCGTCAGGCCAGTAGAGATCTCTAAATATGGTGGCAGTAGTCTTCCAGAACCATCAAGGTTATTACCTCTGCTCCTTTGACAGGCAGTGGATCTCCCATCAATCTATAAATCAGCGCCGTAGTCAAGTTAATTGGGTTATATTGGTGGCCAGAGGTCATCATTACAGAAAAGGGATCACAATCCATTTCTAAAATCCGGAATGAGCTATGGAAAAAACTGGGTACCACAAAGTACATACATCAAGTCACCCACCACAGACATAGGGTCATACAGAATTAACAAACCAGACTTTTAATATTTTTTTAACCACTCCATGAATAGGGAAAGTGGCTTCCTCTGGAAGAATTTTCAGATATTTCCATGCACACATTTTTAGGTTATTCCAAATATTTACAGATTATAGCATTCATCCTATAATGTGGCCCTTCCAAGTTTTAGAAAACATCTATTTTCTTACAAGAACCTTCTATATTCACGGTTGACCTGGTCTTCCAAACCTTTCTCTTCCTCTTGCAAAGGCTTATACTGAGATATATCCCTAGAAATAACAAAGGTCCTCAGAGAAGCTTCATGGTGTCCCAAAATATGCCAGCTGTGGCAGAACCCTATTCTACTGAAAAGAAACCTCTCTATCTCAATTCTTTATGAACCAACCCAATTTTTATCCTTTAAATAACATTTTTTAAATACCCATCTTACGATTCTGAGGCCCACTTTCCTATTGTTCATTTCAAACTTCTGAACATAATGATTAGAGAAAACATTAGGCAGCATATTCAAACTTTTAAACCCGCTGTAGGTGAGATACAAAAGTAATCCAAATGGGCAACTGGTTTAAACCTAGCTGAAAAACAGGTGTACTCTTTCTTAGCAGTATTAACCACTCTCCACAGATCAATCAGTCCCCAGGTCCTCCAAATTTCTTCCAAGGTGTTTGCCATCTTGTGTCCTTTTACTAGAGGAGGAATCAAGGTCTGGCTGTAGTTAATAGTTAAAATCTCCACCGATAACCAACTCTTCCTCAACAATAACTTGTCACAAAATAAATTTACTAAGAGGAGCAGGATCGTCTTCAGTCAGTGCATAGAGATTAACTGATGTTACCCGTGATTGATTAATCGTGCAGTCCACCAAGTACCACCAACACCTATCTGAATCTGAGTGCCACCTATGGACCAGCAACTGAGCATGTTTGTCAATATAGATAGCGGGCCTCTGCGGGCCACTTCCACAGAAGAAAAACATCTAAAGAGAGCAAATGTTTTGAACATTTCAAATTTAGATATACTATTATAAGGGTTATGGGTCTCCTGCAAAAATATCACTGTGGATGTATGGTTATTTTTCCAAATTTCCACTGATTGCTTCTTCCTAACATTGTTCAATCCATTCATTGTAAAAGAGAACACCTTCCTGTTAAAATCAAAAGGTCTGACTGAGATAGAAGGGCAAAGTCCAAAAGTCAAAAGTGTGAACAACTGCAATTGAGTGCAAACATATGCACACATCTTACCTTCAATAACATACTTGCCCAACTAAAGTGCAGCACACATTTCATATTTAAGGAACTCAAAGTGCTTTAAATTGCCTTAAAGTACACAGCATGACCGCCCTATAACTCTTTGGCTGGATTCCCTGAATCCTGGTAATGCAAAGCGGCCAGCCTGGACTGCCCTCTAACCCTTCAGACCAGTTGAATTCAATCTTTTAGATTGATTGTAGCAAAAATAGCCACCACTAAACCTCATTTTTCTCCATGTACCCCCACCACTAGGTTAACCTCTGACTCCCTCACTGCTGACCAGAGGCGCAACTAGAGTCAAATTTCGGGGGGGGGGGCTAAGAAATTTTTTCGGGGGGGCTGATTCTTCAGGCAAAAGGCAAAGTGGAGCTGCAGGGGCTCTGAGCGGGGGGGGACATCAAAGCCTCATTAACAAGCTAAAGGTCTTTAAAAGACCTGTGAAGTGCTCTGGTGTGGTTGTGTGTGTGCCTGGGAAGCTGTCACATCCCGGGCTGCCACACACAACGTTGGGGGGGAGGGGCTGAAGGCCTTTGTGCGTTGCGCGCCTGCTGATGACCCTGACACTAAGAAAACACTCAAAACATTCTATTTTTTCCAACAATACAAAGTTAAATCTTTTCATTAGTCTGTAATGGTATTTATTTTATTTTACAGAGTTCTATATAGCGTGAACTTGACCCGAATTGGGTATCAGAGCACTTTACATAGCACCAGTTGCATTACATGAGGACACATTCAATTTTTTTTATGTTAGGCACAGGGAGATTAAGTGATTTGCACAGATTCACAGGATGTTCAGCATCATTGCCGAGACTTGAACCCAGTTCCCCAGATTCGAGGTCGACCGCCCTAGCCGTAAAGCCAACTCCACTCCCCATGCCATTGAAGCCCAAGCCTAATACGCACATATCTGATGGAGGAACATTTGTCACTATGCCCCCACGTAGAAGCCGCCACACAAAAAACTTGATGTGGACTTATGAAATGAATGAAATGATTACTCTCTTGTATAGCGCACGACTACCCGTAGGCATCTCGGCGCTTGCTTAGGGAACCCGTCCTGGTATTCCCCTGTGAGATACCCCGGCAGGGTGTCCACAAGGTGAAAGCCAGGCATCCCGCCGCGAGGGGCCGTAGTGGAGATTAAGCAAGCTATTGCCCAGAGTCGCAGAGTGTGGCCCCGTGAGTTGAGTAGGCACCAGAACGAGAATTATCGAGTCTGTGGAATTTTTGAGCCCGAGACCCGCCGAGGCGGGGAATCGAACCCTGGTCCACGGCTGATCTCAGCTTCCGGGTCTGCCACCTCTAACCACTGAGCCACGCCTCTCCACTTAGAAGTCACGGCCTGCATTTGCTTCCCATTCTTCATACACTGCACATTCGGTGTTAACCCTTTAGGTTGCTTAGTCAGACCACAGCCTCTTTGAGGAGTAACCAAGTAGAGGGCGCTACTCATATAACTCGCCCCCCACCCCAACACTTTCTCCTTTGCTATCATCCATTACCGTGCTCATTTACCCCTTGCTCGGCATCTAGGGCTAGATGTAGGTAATTGACATTTACTGATTCGAATATATACCGAATTTTACCAATTTGGTATTTTCGAATCAGTAAATGCTATGTAGATCATTTTTCGGTAAAAAATACCAAATCATTAGGGTTCGGTATTTACCGAATCGGTAATTACCAAATCGGTATTTGCCATTCATTCCTGGCCCATAATGAATGTCAATTACCGAATCGGTAATTACAGATTCAGTAAAATTGGGAAAAAGTCAAGGGTGGCAGGGTGTCACTTTGACACCCTGTTGCACCCCTGATTAGTGCTTGTGTTCATATGTGGCACACATACATGCCCTAAGGGCATTTATGTCTGTCACATGGCACAGGCTTAAATGCACATATTTGCATTTACATAGGAATTCGTTATTTACCACCAACTAATAGTTGGTGGTCTTCCCGACTTGAATAAGCCCTCTCTGGATCTTTAAATATTTAATGCTGCTCTTCTTTGGCTAGACGCGATGATCTCTGGTGACTGCCTCTGGCCGCAATGCCACCACCCAGCCTGCTTGCGGCAAGCCCTCTTGGGAACCTCCAGTATTCGATGGCGCTCCTCTATAGTTTAACACGGCACTCCCCAGTGGCCAAAGCAGACCGTGATGCTGCCATCCTGCTAGTTGCAGCAAGCAAGATGTGTGAGTCTGGTGGGAGGGCCTGAAGATGTGGTGCGCTGTGTAGGTGGCGTGGTTTCTCACTGCTTTCTGTGCTCCTGGATTAGGGATCTTATCTGAAGCTGTCGGTTTACATTTATGTCATGGTTAAATGACACAGATTCTAGTTTTCTTTGACGATGAAGATCATGCATCCACCCTAAACTTTTAGGTTTGAACCATGGCACTACCGAGGTGAATGAAGCTGCATTCACTGAAAGTAATCTCAGGCAAACTGCGGTGCAGCTGTTTGGAGGAGCATCCATGATCAAGCCCTCCATATCGACGAATTCAGGACTAGGTATTACCCTGACAACAAATGATTCAGTGAGAAACATTGGTGTTGTCATGGATGTGAATCAGGCCTTCACAAAACAGACCAAAGTAAATAAAACTTAATGTTTTTACTATTTAAACATGATGTGGAAAGTTCGTCCTCCTCTGCCTGAAGACAGCTGTGTGTGCATTTAACCTGTCTTGTACTGACTATTGCTATTCCTTGTATCATAGACTTCCAGAGAAATCCAATCAAACTATCCAACACATCAGTACTTTGCAGCTAAGGTCCTATTGGGATTGCCCTTTCGAACCCACACGTTTTAAAAGTATGCATTGGCTTGCAGGCTGATAGCATTTACATGTCTAAGCTTTGTGCATCTGCCATAGGGTGTTTATGAAAAGTGACTGCTTTTCATGCAAACTACACTGGCAGGTTATTCCCCCAGATGACCTCTGTGTTCCTCAGAGGCACTGTTCTTATTTGTGCCTTGTACGTTGCAAAAGAATCACATCTACCACATCAGCTTTAGATACGGAAATTACCAACCAAAGGAAGAGGTTTGAAGCAAAAGGATATCCAAACGAAGTGATACTAACAGCAGAAAACAAAATCAGAGAAATCCAAAGAGAACAATTGTTACAAACCAAAACTAAACCCAAAATGGAACGACAAGTGTTTGTAACCAAATACTCCACACAAACCAATCAGATTAAAAGTATCATTAACTCCAGGTGGGAACTATTGCAAAAAGAGGAAGATTTCTGCGGCATTTTTGCAAACAAACCTGTGTTTGCCCATACTAGACACCTCAACTTACATGAAATCGTGACTCGTACCAAGGAAGACATTGAATCTACAGGATCCACTAAAGGCATGAAAAAATGTTACAATTGTACTCATTGTAACAACGTAATGGAAGGACCATACATACAACATCCTCAGACTGGCAAAAGAATCACTCTCAGACAACAAACAAACTGCAACTCAATGCATGTTATTTACAGTATAAAATGCCCTTGTGGTAAATTATACATAGGGAAAACTGAGCGAAAGATAAAAGTCAGGATCACAGAACATAAGAGCAGAATACGGAACAAAAGCCTGACATCCAGTCTAGTAACCCATTGGACGGAGATGAAACATACAATTCCGCAACTAAGATTTCAAGTTCTGGAGCAGATACAAATCAAACCTGATCGGAACAATGAATTGTGGCTCTCGCAAAGAGAAATTTGGTGGATAGATTTTCTACAGACTCAAACACCAAAAGGCCTTAATGACAAAATAGATATGTCCTGTTTTTTGTAAATATTCACATCTTTGGAAATGTGTATCAATTGGAATTCACTATGTATGGATAATTTGCTAAGCCACAAATCTTTATTGTATTACTAAAGTGTTGTAGTGCTATCTACTAACCGGTATTCATTCACATACACACACATCTTCTTTCTTAATCTTCCAAATCATCACGAGGTTTAAATAACACTTAACATCTTATTAAGACATTCTTTTGACAGTTTTATATAAAATTTAAGCATCCACACCAAATATAGCTAACATTGTTTATCAGTAAACTATAGTTAGTTAGTATTATCAGGTCACTTGTCCTGTTTTCCAGTCATTTTTTCCTAACCATTTTTATGATCCATTAGCTCTAGTCATACACCTATAAATAGATTTTCTTAGCCCATGATCCATCTATTCTTGTACGTCACCTAAACCCGAGCTTTCTAAATTCATAATATTAATTTGCACCCAGCACCTATTTCCCAATCGGTACTACGCAAGCTATTCCCCGGACATTCAGTGCTTCGCACTGTACCCGGTCTAGTAGTCTTTCTTTCATGTTCATACTACCATCCACATCGAAGTATATATATTTCTTCACATTATTACATTTCATTTTCATTTCAGTATCAGTTCATTTTAGTATTCAGAGGGCGATTTAGTGAAAACTTTATGTTTCAAACTGCACTCGTTTTTGCAGTAATTCTTCTATGTCTATCGTCACATAGTAACTAGAAACTTCCGGAGTCCGTCATTAATTTCGACACTTTTGAACGCCATCAATACCGCGAAGGAACACGGACCGAGTTCGTATGATCCAGACGCCGATTACATAGATGCGTACTCCCGCAGCTCAGGTACCGCAGTTAGTTTTTTAGTTCACCCACCGAGCCAGATGCAAATCGTTTTTTTAAGTCATTTTTTTGTCTATTAATCTAGGTACAGAGACTCCGTATTGGACCACAGCAAAGATCTACATAGCGCAGATTACCTGGTATTCCATTAACACAGGTACCCAGTTACCAGCTTTGTCATTTCAGTAGAGCTCGTTTTTAACATTCAACACCTCTAACGTATACTTTCTGGTTTACAGTTAGATACCAGAGCAACTGCAGCAGATATATTTGCTGGTCCTCTTTCCGATGAAGATAACTGTATAATATACCATCACTATTTTTGGAATATTGGTAAATTGGAACCTAGGCATGCTTCTAGTTCACTGTTCGTTATATTCACTAGAAAAGCGAGAATTTTAATTACATGTATACTTTTTTAGGGACATCCCATTTGAACTTTCAAGTTCATACATTCTTGGAACGACGACACGCAGGATTCTATGCCTCAAGCCTAATTGAATATAAAGGTAACAGTTTATCTTTACAGTGAAACAATCACAGGAAGGTGCCTCAGAGCCCATCCACGAAATACTTTCTAATTAAACTTATGAATATTTGTTTTTTTTGTTTACGTATTCAGCAAACAAACAAAGGGTTCACGTAGAATATTACCGCTTTTTCTTCATGATTGGAGTCAGTGAACACAAAGATATTATACTTTCCTTAGTTACCAGAGTAAAACGCTGGAGCAATGTTCAAACCGTCATATAAATCACAAAATACTTTCTCTTGGTTCTAGAAACCATCTGGGAAGAGAAAACGGTTTCCTCTTTTTCACGCATCTACAATTGAGCGGCTTCCTCTTAGATGGTAGGAGCCAGCAGTTACTTTTGGTCATCTTGTACGAGCTAATTCTAGAATGCCTCATAAATCAAAGTATCCCTTCTTTTTATTCTTTAAAGGTCTTCTGTCTTTGAACCTTCCGTCGAACACAGAATCTGTACACAAACTTTTCAAAACAGCACATTCTAGATGGTAAGTTTTCTAACTGAGTTAGAATCTCCCATGACAGTACCGTGTACTACCCTGAGTTTTTTTCCAGCGCGATATATGCTATGAATACTGGTGAAAATTATGATAAAGATAGACGTTTATTGCAACACTCTAAAGGACTTTTCGGGTTATAAATTAATACGATACCGTTCATAGATAGAAGCACATTTATGTCACACAGTGTTAATTACCAATGTCTCTCAACATAACAAACTATGAAATTATTGTTTAAAATGTTCGTGTGCTACTGATCATATGTCAAATATATTCATGTAATTATTTCATATTTTTTCCAGTACCCCTGACGAAGGGATATAATCCCGAAATGCATTGGGACACGACTATGTTTGATTTTACCTTGTAATTCATGAATGCTTACCAAATCAGAAAGTGAATGATTTTTTGGAAAGAAGTAACATGAAAATAATTTCTATGGACACATGTTAAAGTACAAACTGTGAAAAAAGCAAAAATAAAAGAAAATCATGAAGTAAACTAAACCACTTTGGAATTTTGATTAACAGGTCTTATTGCAGATCATAATAGGCAGTTGGATTCCTGCCACAGGTAGTGCGGAGAGGGTCTAATGACGTCTGTCACTAGTTCATTTATTGTATGAGGATAGCACATCTTGGTAGGAGAGCTTTTTCATATCTTAGTCCTAAAATGTGGAATGAGCCGCCCATTACACCTTGAGCTGAAAAGGTCTTTTGAAAATTATTCAAGGGTTTCAAGACCTAGCTTTTCAGCTAGATCGCGGACCTGGACACCCTATTGGGTATATGTTCGCACTGTATAAATAGCACAGCATCATCATCACCAAAATTCGCTTCTCAGTTTCTGGTTTATTTATTCAAAGTTTTATTCAAAGTTTTATATAGCGCGAACAGGATCCTTACAGATATCAGAGCGCTTCACAAGACAGGGTAGGGGCAGTAGGAATCAACAGAGATAATGGGAGCAGTATAATAGTCAATAACATGGTAATAACAAGGATAATAATAACATACATAAAACATATCAATATACAATCAGGTAAAGGAGTAATGTAAGACAGAACAAGTCATTTATCCCACTACAGAGGTGTTCAGGTACACCTTGGGTGTGTGGATGGCTTATACCAATGTTTTAGTATAGAGAGAACAATGAGTGAGGGCATCGGGAGAGTGGATCAGTAAACCAACGTGTATCATATATTGGTCGGAAGTAAGAGAGTATCGTAATAGTGCCCCCATCCAGTAGAAGTATAATGCCAAAGGACAAGGTGAACAGTGATACAGAGCAATGTAGAGTCTCTGATCCAACACCTATAAGGTTCAGGAGATCTTGGCCAGAAGGATGGTTTTCACCTCTTTCTTGAAGAGTGCAGTGGAGGAGATAAGCCTGGTTTCAGGAGGGAGCGCATTCCAGATCCTGGGTGCCATTCCTGAGAAGGAGCGCTTGTATGTTCTCTCTTTCCGGAATCTACGAGGTTTCAGGAGTAGATTTTTTGTACTCCTATTGGATCTCGAACCTCCTGATATAGACAACTTTTGAGCGAGGTAGTTGGGTGCATTGTGGTGCACGGCCGCGTGTGTCATAACTGCTATTTTTAGCTGTATTCTGGCTTCAAAAGGCAGCCATTTTAGAGACTTTAAGTCTGGGGATATATGCGAATGCTTTCTTGAGCCAGTAATGAGTCTCGCGGCAGCGTTCAGGGAGGCTCTTAAGGGTACTGTTGTGGATAGCGGGAGTCCGCTGAGGGCCACAATTCCGTAGTCTATTCGAGGGATGACTAAAGCTTGTACAGCAGTTTGGAAGTCTTCGGCAGGGAGGAAGGGTTTAATTTTCCTCAGTGTGTTGATTTGGAAATTAGCTGCTTTTGTGGCTTTGCTAACGTGCTGCTGCATGTTGAGCTTGGCGTCGAGTGTGATGCCTAGGGATTTCGCCGAGGCCACTATGGTAGGTTGGACATTGAGTGCTGTTAGGTTGTTGAGCCAGGTTTGGGTGGTGGAAATTTTCGCCGGGGGTGAGATGAGTAGGAACTCAGTTTTCAGAGCATTTAGTTTGAGGTGATTATCGGCCAGCCAAGATTGAGTGTTCATAAGCGTGGAATTCAGATGTTTGATATCATCCGGGGATTGTAGCTTTAGGTAAAGTTGTGTGTCGTCGGCGTACATATGGAATTGGACATTGGAAGCTTGGAGCAAGGTGGCAAGCGGTTCCATGACGAGGTTGAACAGTGTGGGGGAGAGGGAGGATCCTTGTGGAACACCTAGATCTGCAGGCACAGGTGTAGATAGCACATTATCAATCTTGAACATCTGAGACCGGTTGTGAAGGAAGGACGAAAACCATTTGAGAACAGTTCCCGATAGACCCATTCTAGTGCTCAGCAGCTCCAGCAAGTTCTCATGTTTGACCGTGTCAAATGCTGACGAGAGGTCGAGAAGGATGAGGAGGCAGGACTCATTGCTATCAAGAATTTGGAGGGCGTCATCAATTATGTGTGTCATAGCTGTTTCCGTGCTATGTTTCGCTCGGAAGCCTGATTGATGAGGGTTGAGGAGGTCAAATTGGTCAATGTGTTTTGTTAGTTGGAGTTGGACACATTTCTCCAGCAGCTTGGCCAGGGTGGGGATATTGGTGATGGGCCGATAATTGTTTAGGTCAGACGGATCAGCTGTAGGTTTCTTGAGTATAGGCGTGACTTGCCCCACCTTGAGGGAGTCTGGAATGAGGCCTTGTTGCAAGGAGCTGTTGATGATTTTGGTCCAGAGAGGGAGGAGCAAGGGGATGAAGTCTTTTACAGCATTAGCAGGTAGAGGGTCTGTGAGGTGATTAGAGGGCTTCAAGGTGCAGAGCAGTTTGTGTATTGCTTCTTCCGAATAAGTATCGAAGTACAGCCAAGATGCCTTGTTTTTAGGTTGAGTGTTAGCCATTCTGGTGTGGTTGGGGAATCGGCTTACATCCATGATGAGGTCATTTCTTATGTTGTCAGTCTTTAGCTTAAAGAAAGCAGAGAAGGCTTCACAGTGTGGGGTGTCGCTTGTTGTGCTGTTTGATTGTAAGGGTTGTGCCTTTGTTTGGGTCTTGATTAGTTCGAACAGTTTTCTTGGCCTGTTTTTAGCTTGGTCCAACTGGCGGCTAAAGAAGTCCGACTTTGTGCGCTTTATTTTCCTGAAGTAGGCATTTCTCTTGTTCTTAAGCCTTTTGAGGTGCAGTGCTGAAGGGTCCGATCTCCAGGTGCGCTCTGCCATTCGCATAGTACGCCTGTCGTCATTGAGTCTATCATCATACCAGGGGTTAGAAATTTTGGTGGAGACTCTCTTCAGTTGCAGAGGGGCGACTTCATTGACTATTGTGTTCATAGAGACAAGGTAGTGGTCAATCAGTGATTGAACATCCGAGGCACCTGAAGGGGGAAGGAGTTGATTGCCGATGTGGGGAGGCAGGGTAGAGGGGTTAAGATTCTTTATGTCCCTTTTCCATGTTTTGGATTTGATTGGTTGAGCCAGGTTAGGTTTAACTTTTTCATTGATAAAGAAGGTGATAATGTGGTGATCAGACCAATCGCAGGGTAGAATCGCCTCCAGTTGTGTAGAGTTCTCTTTGGCAATGATGAGATCGAGTATCGAGCCTTTGTCGTGTGTTGGTCTATCGCATATTTGGGTGAGGTCAAGCGCATTAAGGAAAGTTTTGAGACTATTTACCACTGTGTCTTTCTGATCGTTCCAGTGGAGATTGAAGTCACCCAGGTAGACTTGGGTGGTCTGCCGACCGGCATTGGAAGTGATCATGTCCATGAGTTGTTGGGTGAAGATGAGATTGTCACCAGGCGGGTGATAGATGAGATGTAAAGTACAAACTTGTTTGCCCTCGCTGGTGATGTCGAGGCAGAGGAGTTCACAGGAGGAAAGGGAGGGGGAGGTGACTTTAGTAACGGAGAGGTTGCTCCTAAAAATGCATGCAATTCCCCCGCCCGTCTTGCCAGGAGACCGGTCCAGCCTAATGATGTGATAATTGGAGGGGACTAGAATGTCCATAATCGGGGTAGAGGCTTCAGTGAGCCACGTTTGTCCACCGCGCCTCACTGTGACGACACCCGGGTAGGTGAGCGCCCGATGGTCGTGGAGCCGAAGGAGGCGAAGGACGGGGCGGACTGGCGGAGAGCGGGCGAGTCTGGGTTTCCCCGCCTGGCTGATGCCCGCAGGCTGTGATCGTGGAGCCGAAGGAGGTGAAGGACAGGGCGGACTGGCAGAGAGCGGGTGAGTCTGGGTTTCCCCGCTTGGCTGATGTCCGCAGGCTGTGATCGGCGCGTCCCACCCGGCCGGGTGAAAGGCAGCTCGTCCTCCGCCTGCAGCCGCCATATTTCTAGGAGTGGGGGAGAGGGGTTCCTTTGAAAGAGTTGCAGATGGTGGGGGCTGCAATACTATTGTTAGAAATTCCACATAATTAGTGTTGCATCCTGTTGTACACATGTCCCTGGTTGATCCAGCGTACTCACAGGGTCAGAGATCTGCTCTACTGGTAGCGACCGAGAGAGAACCTGAGACTGAGAAAGATGACATCTTAGATGTTGGACTCAGAAAAGGACAATTGCATTGCATTTTTGTATTGTATTGTATTTGCATTTATATAGCGCTTACTACCCCTGACGAGGCGTCAAAGCGCTTTTTCGACGAGTAGCACGCTACTCCGGGACCCATAGAGGATTAATGTTGAATTAGTATAGTGAAACATGCAAGTACATTTTAAGTGGTGGATAGGTTAGTCAGTTATTTGGATTTGGAACGATAGCAGAAGGATAGAGGAGGGCAAAGGTTTGTATTTATATAGCGCTTGTTGACGCACGCTATTCAGGAAGCCTACAAGGGAGTAGTGGTGAATTAATATGGTGAAATATGAAGTAATTTCAGTGGTGGGAGTGAGTACTTGGAGTGAGAAGGATAGCTTAGGGATAAAAGGGGAAGAAAGATTTGCATTCATATACCACTTGTTACCCGTGATGGGTGTTGAATCGCTTTTCTGGCGAGTAGCACGCCACTCCGGAACCCATAAAGGATTACTGTTGAAAATTAGTATAGTATAAATATGAAGTAATTTGAGTAGTAGATATTTTATTCAGTTATTTGGGTAGTATATTAGTATAGTTGAATATGGAATTTGAGAAGTGAACATGTTAGTCTGTTAATTTTGATTGAAAAGGATAGTGGAGGGATAATAGAGTGAAGGATTTTTTATTTTTTTTATTTTAGGTCTTAGCAGTAGGAGGAGGCTTTTGGATGAGTAAAAAGGAGTTTTGGAGGAGAGGAGTCAGAGGGAAGAGTTTAGAAAGGTTTTTTTTAGGGGATCGGTATAGTAAAAAGAGGTGTCAGATGATGCAAGGAGGGGTAGAGTAGGAGAGAGTCTAGAAAGGGTTATTTTGGCGATCATAGTAGTGGTGTGGGGTTTGGGATAAATGAGAGAGTGGATGTAGATGATATATTGATAGATGTATAGGATGAGAGATCGGGTAATGCATTGGAAAGAGTAGTAGAAAGAAGTTTGAGATGAGTCAGAAGGTTGGGCTAGAAGATATATTGAGCGAAGTATAGGCTGAGAAATAGGGTAGTGCATTGGAAATGCTAAATTAGAAGAAAGTGATAAATATATAGATCCATAAGTACATTACTAGCATATAGATACATACAGGAAGTAAGCATATGTAGATTAAAGATATTGATAGAGGCACAAGATGAAAAATAGGGTAGTGCATTGGATATGCTTTTTCAGGAGAAAAGTAACAGACCACAGATCCAAGTACATGGAAGGTACATAGATGCACAGTGGAAGTATGTACATGTAGACCAAAGATGATTTTCATTTATTTATTATAATTTTCTCTCTCAACAACATAATTATTTTACATGTTTATACAAAGTAATACACAAAGATAGGTACATATCTATAGTGAACAAAATGCTTGTATACAGAGGGATATGCTGTAAATTTCTGTTTACGTATGGTGCTTATGTGGAGAAGAGCCAAATCTTGAGCAGTTTTCTGAAGATAAGGTGGTTGTCGGTGGATCTTATGTTGGGGGTAAAGAGTTCCATAGTTTGGCTGTTTGAACAGAGAAGGATGTGCCACCCATGTTTTTTTTCTTTTATGGTGGGATTTTGAGGCAAGATGCTCCTTTAGAGCAGAGGTTCCTTTGTTGAATGTGTTTGGTGATTTTATTCCTGATGAAGTGTGGTCCTATTCCATGTATTGCTTTGTGGGTGATACAAAGCAGCTTGAACGTGGATCTTCTGGCAACCGGTACCCAATGCAGGGCTTTCAAGGCAGATGGAGATGTGGTCTCGCGGTTTGATATGCAAGAGTAGTCTGGCAGCCGAGTTCTGAATTCGTTGTAGTCTTTTCATGGTCGTTAAAGGTGATCCGTGGTAGAGGCTATTGGCTTAATCGAGTTTGGACAGAACAAGGGAGATGGTAGCTTGGACTTTGTGTGGAAATCCCAAATGATGGAAAATTCGTCGCAGCGTTTTTATAGTAGCAAAGCTTGATCTTGCTAGTTTATCCACTTGGGCATTCATCCACAGCTTGGAGTCCATGGTCATTCCGAGGTTTCTTACTTCCTTCGATACTTTAGGCAGTGATCCCAGTTCATCAGGCCATGCGGCAAGCGGGTTGTAATGATTCCAATCGCCACATGTGAGTATTTCAGTTTTTGAAGCATTCAATTTGAGATGGCTCCAAGTCATCCACTGATCCACGGCTCTGGGACAGCTGAAAATTGGTGATTTTCCAATGTCTTTGGGGCATTCCAGTTGAAGGAGTATTTGCGAGTCATCTGCATAGTTGTAGCACGCGAGGTGAAATTTATTGATCAGCACTGGTAATGACTTCATGTAGATGTTGAAAAGCATGGGCGAGATTATAGAACCTTGAGTGACCCCTGCTTTTTGTGGAGTACGGTTTGGACGAGAAAGGTGGGGTATGGATGACATTAGTTCTGTTTCGAAGGTAGGACGCGATCCAGTCTAGAGCAGTTCCCTCTATGCTGGCTTCATAAAGTCTTTGTTTCAGAGTGTCATGGTCAACCGTGTCAAAGGCAGCTGAGAGGTCCAATAGGAGTAGCGCAGCAACCCCGTTGCGGTCAACTGTATTCTTTAGGTCATCCCAGATGGCAAGGAGGGCAGATTCAGTGCCTCTTCCGGGACGGAAACCTGTTTGGAAGTCTGAAAGTATGCCATTCTCTTCAATGAATTGTGACATCTGGGCGAACGCTGCTCTTTCTATCAGTTTGCCAAGGAACGGTCCATTTGTAATGGGTCTGTTGTTGTCAGGGTTCAGCGGGTCCAAGTTTGTTTTCTTCAGTAAAGGGCGTATGTATGACTTTTTGAGTTCTTCTGGAAGTATTCTAGTAGTTAAGGAATTGTTGATGATTCTTCTTACTGGAGTGGCAGCAGAGGTTGTCAAAAGAATGGTCTTGAAAGTTTGTGGCGGACAGGGGTCAGAAGGGCTGCCAGCAGGCCTTCCGTGCTTTGACCAGGTCCATAAATTCATCGTGTGAGATGTGTTGGAAGAAATGGAGAGGCTTGATTAGAGCCTTCTTGGATTGTTGTTTTGTACAACGGTTAGTACTGGTGCTTTGTTTCTGTTTTAAGTACGAGTCCAACGTGTCTGCTTTGTCCGTGTAATGATTTGCCAGTTTGTTTGTGAAATCTTGAGTAACAGGATGAGTTCCTTCTAGGCGATTTAGTTTGTGAAATTCATTGAATATTTTATAGAATTCTTTATTTGCACATTTATTGTTTTGAATTCTGTCAGAATAGTACCTTTTCTTAGCTTTTTTGATAGCCGACTTGTATAATCTGTTAATTTTCTGTAGGTGAAGTTTGTCTTGTTTGGCGTTGGTTTTGAGCCAGGTACGTTGCAGCTTTCTAATTTGTTGTTTTATGTCTTTTATTTCTGTGTTTCTCCAAGGCAATTTTTTTCTTTTGTTCTGTTGTGAGGTTTTGAGTGGTATCAGGATGTCAAAAGCTTCTTGTAGCCACTCGTATAGATTTTGAACAGAATTTATGGTTTCCAGATTTGTACTGGATGTTAGTTGTATTTCCAAGTGTTCCAAATTGAGTTTGTTCCACGGCCGATAGGTGGATGGATGTAAGTTAGTTTTAGGTGAGTCGCTTAGCGTTGTTTTATGTTGGAAAGCAAGCAAGTGGTGGTCTGACCATGCGACTGGAGTTATAGTTTGAAAGGTAACTAGTTCAGTATTAGCAAAAATGACATCTAGGATATGTCCAGCGGTGTGTGTCGGATTGTGGACAATCTGATGCAGGTTCAATGCGTCTAGGCCGGTGGTGATTGTTTTTGGAGGGGTCATATTGGGTTTATCAAACCAAATGTTAAGGTCACCCAGAACGCATAGGTTGGAGTGTATTGTTATCAGGTTTGAAACTGTGTCTACAAATGCGTCTGGGAATGTTGCCTTGCTAGGTGGAGGTCTGTAAAGGAGCAGGAAGTTACAGAAAGAAGATGGTGTAGTGTTGCATCTTGTTAGAAGAGCCTCACAATTTTTTATGCGGTACAAAAGTGGGTGGTGATGGACCACTGGATTCAAGCAAGCCGGGCTGAAGACGGCTGTAATGCCAGAAACCGGTCCTCGGAAGCTTGTTTCCGGTCCAGGGAAGGCATGGCTTGGCAGTTCGGGCTGGACTGTTCCCATGAGGCACAGGGTCAGACCGATTTGCATATAGCCATGTCTGAACTGGGGTGGCAGAGTGGGCTAAAGAACGGTGATGGATCAAACCCAGATCTTTTGACTGGGTGTGAGTGTTTGATTGGTTCAGATGCTCCGTCCATCCCCACCCCCTTTTGTATCACAATTCTTTATGGAGATGTTGTCAATTTTAGTGATATGTATTGTTTGCCTGAATACAAATGCTAGATCACCTCCTTTTTTGGCTATACAATTTTGGGTGATTATTTGATAGCCTAGAGGAATGGCTTCATGCAGGACTGGAGCCATATCCTCTCCCAACCATGATTCGGTTACGAACAGTATGTCTGGTTTTGCACCGGTGAGAAGGTCGCAGATGTGATGCTTGTTTTTAGAGAGGGATCGAGCATTTATTAGTAGAAAGTGTAGAGAGTGGCTTTTGGTGACAGTGGGGCTTTCTTTTGTAGAAGAGTGATCAGTATTGTGTGGGTTTGTAGCAGGTGTGTTTTTAGTGCTGGTATTAGCTGTATTAGTATAGCAATCGTGTAGCTGTTCTGTATCGTGTTCCTCATCCAGAAAGCTAAGAAGGCATTTTGATGGGTCTGTGTGTATATGTGTTGGAGATGGTGTTTGAGAGTGAGTTGGAGTGCTGTGTTGCTTTTGTGGTGTAACATTGTTGTGAAGTAGACATGGGGAAGCAAAGTTGTGAGGTGTGGCATGTTGCTTATATTTTTTGCGTGTGTTTAAGGTGGAAGGTGTACGAGTCAGGGGAGGTGGTGCAGCATGTGGGTCATAGAGTAATGTTTTAAATTGTCCAATGGATGAGAGGCGGTTAGAAGAGAGGTGCTGTATTGCTGTATCTGTGTTAGGTGTGGTGGAAGAGTGAAAGCTTGGCATTGGAGTTTGTTCCTTTGTGTGGTTTGAAAGGTGGGTATATGTATGTATTTTGTGATGGTAGGCATTATGAGGTGTTGTGCTTTGAAGATCTTGTTGTGCTGAGTGTGTGATATGTTTTGCTTTTGAGGAGTAGTGAAAAGGGGTGCTGATGTATATGTTTCATGCACTGGATTTGTTGTATAGTATTGTTTGTGAGAGGAGGTTGTACGGTAGAGGTGAGAGGAGGTTGTACGGTAGAGGAGGTGGTGATACGTTTATGAGTAGAGTGTATGTTGTGTGTAGGAGGGAATGAAGTAGAGGTGAGAGTGTTTATCTTAGACTGGTTTGTTGCAAGAGTTACAAAGTGTGGAGGTGTGCAGTGTGTGTTAGTGGTATTATGGTAGAAGGGAGAGCAGGGTGTTTGTTGGACAACTGATGGAAGGATCATTATATATTTGTTAGTGATAAAAGATGGTCTGTTAGGTGTGATTACAGCTGGGAGAGTGTTATGTATGGTGTTGATTGGCGTTGTGTTAGTGATGAGTGTATTGGTTAGCGGTATAGGATAGAGTTGTGTATTGTTTGTAGGTGATGGTGGATATGTGTGGTAGTTGGGATAGTAGGGTGTGTAGATGTGGTTTGTTTGGGTTTGTGGTGCATGCTGGTACATTAATCTGTGCATAGTGTTGTGCGTGGTGTACATTTGGTGTGAGTGTGTTGCTCTGTTTGTGGATGTGGATGGTGTGGGCTGGGTATTGCTAAATGAGAAAAAGGGCAGCATTTCTGGCCCTAGTCCTAAGCCAATAGTTATTGTATGCCCAAGGCGGTCCTGGAGATCTGCACAGCATTGTCAGCATAGAGCAAAAAAGGCACTGCCCGGCCACTGACCAAGGGCAAATTTGGCCCTGTTGAGGATAGGACCATGTCCAAACTATTAACATACATCGTGAATAAGAAGGGAGATAATTTGGATCCCTGTCTAACCCCTCCCCTTGAAGGGGAACTTTGAAGTAAATTCTCCCTTGAGTCCATAACAGACTGAGGCTGTCAAGTCCATGTGTAGATCACACAAAAAGGCAACAATAGACTTCTCTATTCCCATGCTCAACATAATGTTTCAAACTTGTCCCTATTTACCATGTCAAAAGCAGAGTTCAAACCCATGAATTCCAAGTAAAGAGAGCTCGCCTTAGCTTTGGTATATTTTGTTATAGGATAAAGGTTTAAGCATTGACCCACCGTCCCCCTGGCAGATTGGAAGCCATTTTGGACATCTACCAAAACTTGGTGGGCATGAAGCCACAACATCAGCCTATTTAGAACCATTCTCCCCACTACCTTGACAGTGGAAACAATCAAAGAGATGAGGCGATAGCAACGCGGGTCATCTTAATGACCCTTTTTGAAAACAGACACAGTGATAGAGGTGGACCAGGAGGATGGAAGTTGATGTCCAATAGGGGACTTGAAAAGAGAAAGTTGATTAGGAAGGCGAAAAAAGGCCAAAATGGCTGAAAGTTAGCCTTTTAGAGTGCCCAGGGCAGAACCCTGCTGGGCCAAAGAAAGTATGTAAAAAAGAACCTCAGACAGAGGGACAGAGAGGGGATCCACTGCCTTTACTGCGCACCATGCCACAAACTTGTTCCATCTGCAGACATATACAGATTTGGTTGAGGGATGGCTGGCTGCCAAGATGATGTTACAGACTTTGGGAGGAAGGTCAAAAGCGGTCAACTGCCGCCGTTCAATCTCCATGCAAGGGGTGGAGGCTGGACAGGTGTGCGTGGAGAACCCTCCCCTGCTGCTGCGACAGAAGATCCTCCCGAATAGGCAGTCTGATCGGAGGATCTAGGGCCATGCTCAAGAGCTCGGGGTACCAGACTTTATTTGCCCAGTCCGGGGCCACAAGAATTACTTGGGCCCGATCGCGCTTGATCTTCTTCAACACTCTGGGTAGAAGTGGTACAGGCTGAAACGTGTACAAGAGACCGCAACTCCACTCACACCGAAAATTGTCGCTGAGCGAGTGCCCCTTTGGAAATTACAACACAAAAAACTGCTGACATTGCACGTTCTCTTTGGGGGCGATCAGATCTAACCAAGGCTCTCCCCACTGCCGAAAGAGAGCCTGCACCACCTCCGAGTGCAGACGCCATTCGTGATCCACCAGGCACCTATGGCTGAGTTTGTCCGCCCTGGCGTTTAGAGAACCTGCCAGATGCTGAACCAACAGGCTCATGCCCTGATGTTCCAGCGACGTCCAGAGGCGAAGGGCCTCCTGGCACAGGGTACACGACTCCACCCACCCCTGTTTATTGCAGAACCACATGGCGGTGGTGTTGTCAGTGAACATCTGCACCACTTTCCCCTTGAGAGAGGGAAGGAACGTTTTGAGTGCCAAGCGGATCGCCCGGAACTCCAACAGGTTGATATGGAGCCCAGATGCCTCTGATCTCTGCCTCTCCCAGATGGTCGCCCCATCCCCCGTAGTGACGCATCTGTCATTACTGTGAGATCTTGTTGGGGAAGGGAGAGGGATCTGCCTCTGACCCAATCTCGGTTCGTGAGCCACCATTGCAATTGGTGTGCAGTGCCCTCCGAGATCTGAACGCAATCGGAAAGATTCCCCTGACGCTGCGCCCACTCGAACTTCATGTCCCACTGCAGAGCCCGCATATACCACCTGGCATGATCCACCAGCAGGATGCAGGAGGCCATGAGGCCCAGCAGCCTCAGAGTCAATCTCAATGAAATCCGGGATAGAGGCTGAAACCTCAATATCATAGCCTGAATATCCTGGACTCGCAGCCGGGCGGATAAGCCTGAAACTGCGCTGTATCCAGAACTGCTCTGATAACAAGCATTTGCAATGCAATAGGTCTCGCATTAGGAAAGTTTGAGCTATTGGTCTTGTAAATGACAATTTATTTATTTATGTGTTGGTTTTGAAAATAGGTAAATTAATAGCTTTGTCCTTTACAATGCCAATAGTTATAACTTTCGCAAATGTGACACCTATAACCTGGGGTTGTGCTGAGTGATGCTGTGGTGGTGCTGAGTGGTGCTGTGGTGGTGCTGAGTGATGCTGAGTGATGCTGTGGTGGTGCTGAGTGATGCTGTGGTGGTGCTGAGTGATGCTGTGGTGGTGCTGAGTGGTGCTGAGTGGTGCTGTGGTGGTGCTGTGGTGGTGCTGAGTAGTGCTGTGGTGGTGCTGAGTGGTGCTGAGTGGTGGTGCTGTGTGGTGCTGTGGTGGTGCTGTGGTGGTGCTGAGTGGTGTTGTGGTGGTGCTGAGTGGTGCTGTGGTGGTGCTGAGTGGTGCTGTGGTGGTGCTGAGTTATAATGTGGTGGTGCTGAGTGATGCTGTGGTGGTGCTGAGTGATGCTGTGGTGGTGCTGAATGATGCTGTGGTGGTGCAGAGTGGTGTTGTGGTGGTGCTGAATGATAATGTGGTGGTGCTGAGTGATAATGTGGCGGTGCTGAGGTGGTGCTGAGTGATAATGTGGTGGTGCTGAGTGATGTGGTGGTGCTGAATGATAATGTGGTGGTGCTGAGTGATAATGTGGTGGTTCTGAGTGGTGCTGGGGTAGCGCTGAGCGATGATGTGGTGGTGCTGAGTGATAATGTGGTGGTGCTAAGTGATAATGTGGTGGTGCTGAGTGATAATGTGGTGGTGCTGAGTGATGCTGGGGTAGCGCTGAGTGATGATGTAGTGATGCAGAGGGCAGAAAGGCACAACAAGTGCAAATTTCTTTTAAAACCATCCCTATTTATACATTTTCCCTGGCACCCTTGGCTGTGTGTGTGCGTGCAGTGCCGGTGTGTGTGCGCAGTGCCGGTGTGTGTGTGAAGTGCCTGTGTGTGTGAGCTGCGTCTGTGTGTGTGAGCTGCGTCTGTGTGTGTGTGAACAGTGCCTGTGTGTGAACAGTGCTTGTGTGTGAACAGTGCCTGTGTGTGTGAGCAACCTGTGTGTCTGAGAGCATCGTGAGTGAACAGTGCCTGTGTGTGAGAGCAGCCTGTGTGTCTGAGAGCATTGTGTGTGTGACAGTACCTTGTGTGTGTGAGGGCAGTGTGTGTCAATGCAACGGGGCTCATGTTATCGACCTCAGAAGCATGAAAAGTGTGTGTCTTGGAAAGTCTGAGGGCAGCTTGTGTTACAAGCTTGCTTTGAAGATGGTCATGCAGTGCTGGGAGTGGAGCAGATGGTCCTGTTTATGACCTGCAGAGCACTTGTGAAGTGGGCGCGGATGAAGTGACTGGGGATGAGGGGGTGTGCAGCCTGGTGTGCTGAAGCCTGGCAGCAGAGGCGGCGCGCGCACACAAAGTGGCTAAGTGGCTGGTGGCAAATGGACGCACATCAAACGAGCCGCGAAAGTAGCATGCAAGCAGAGGGCTTTTGTTATTTATTTATTTCCTCCCATCTGTACTAGTGTTCGTGCTCAAATGACCCCAGATAACACGTAAATTATACACGATGAAAGGCCAAGAAATTATGTTGGGTTACTGCCACAATATATGTACAGTTCATGAATGTGCAATTTGTTGTTTGCTGACAGCTGGATTAATAAAGCTAGCTCAGAGGGTTAAAGCGCTGACGACCGATCTACCTGTGATATGCAGTTAACACGATGGAGAGACCCTTAGGGCCGACGCAGCCTCTCATGTTTCTGCGGTCAATAAAATGAGCAGCTCGGTTTATGTGCACATATAAAATAAATTAGTCTCTGTTTTCTTAGTATTATTACACTTAAAGTGTGGGCTGTTTTTCTGCATTTAGTTCAATATACACTGCTATAACCAGTGTCGCACGTTTAGTCATAATGTTTCCGATTGTCAGTTAGTTTTCGGGTGGATTAACTTTCTTCTTTAATCCTTCAGTGTTGTCCTGTATTGTTTTATACGCATGTCAATGTTTGTTGGTGAGTTTAGTACACGAATTCCGTATGAGTTTATCTCATCCGATTATCTCATGGAATGGAAGGGGTATGACAGATCCTAAAGATCGTGGGAACCTGCACCATTTGTGCATACCCGTAGGTTGATTAAAGAGTTCTGTCATAGTTTAAAGAGTTCTATCATAGTTCCCTCTACATGCCTTCTATATCTTTCTGCGGGAGGGGATTTTCGGGGGGTGAATGGATGCCTGCCAATGTAAGGATTTGATTCATAATGATAGACCAGGTGCAGCCTCCTACAAACCCTGGTCAATTAAAGAGATGGCGAATAGGCCTGTGGAGGTCGAGAGACAGATTGGTGTGGGATGCAGGATAGACGGGTCAGGAAGGAGGTTGTGTGGGAAAGGCTCCGTGACAATACAGGCAGAACTAGCAATGACAAATTTGTCTTGCATCTTTCTAGATTTGTAACTTCCAGATAGTCCTATCAGTCCTCTTGGCTTTGCTTCCTTTATTTTTTTTGTTTGATCTGTTTATTAAAGATTTTTCAGTTTGTATACATAAATATAAAGCAACATAACAACATAGATAGCACCGTATCGAGCCAGTAAGTAGTCATTGAATCCAAGTAAGAAATCAACAACATAGCGGCATGATCACATTGAGAAGTATAGACAACTCAATAACAGCTTCCAGTATATCCCATCAATCATAGTACCTGCTCCCTTGATAAGAAAAGCTGTACGATCACTTTATGGTGCATCATAACTACAACTATTCACCAGCCAGCAAATTACATAATCAATCACATTTCGTATGGCTTCACTTCGCCATATCAAATGAATATCAGTGTAAAGTCAACCTTTTTTATGGAAACACCATACACGGGAAAAACTATCTGGGAGGGGAATAGGAAGGGAAGCAGGAACCTCGGCACAGGAAGGAGGGAAACCAATGTTCCTGGCGTCGGGAAAACAAATTCCTATTGGCTACCCTGTCGCAGGGTTTCCGTTCTCCCACAGAACTGTGCATAGAGATTTGGAACCTCGGTGAATTAGGGTGACCCAAACCCCCTTACCAGGCTAGCTACAGTGTCTCATTGGTCATAACAAACTCCCAATGTTTAGACAAACCAGAACATGAACTTACAATACCTCAGGTCACGTGGAACACATGAGCACACTTTCGTTATACAATCATTTCAAACCAGAACGTGGAGTAAATGAGGACACGTGCACATTTGAAATATTTATTTACTAATGCCGTTTTCTCAAACGCAGTATCTTAGATAATACAAGGAAACATATTATCAGAAGCAAAGTTATCAGTATAGTTACTAGTCCATAAAAAGCAAATGGCGACAGCATACTAAGATGCTGTAATGAATAAGGGTTAACACCACTTATTTCTCACCCTCCCTAACTAGCATATTATATTAATATCTAAGAAGGTCTCTTTGGGTTTTAGCAGGGCAGGCCCATACCTCAAGATCCTAGTATGAAGAGATCACATCTGCTTCCACCAGCTCTCTCTGCATGCGAACCGCATCAAGTGTGTATGTGTGCTCTAAGCAAAGCAATATAAAACCCGCCTAAAGCCTGAATTTGGCCAAAGCTGCACTTATGTTATGTCTATGAAGGTGCGGAGATCAGACCTCATAACAATTCTGTATTGTGTTATCCTTGAAGCTTCAGCACTCTCTGTACAGACATAGTTTATTAAGCAAAGCTGATATCAGAGCAATAACATATTATTCTCATGTAAATCACAACGGACTTCTAGGTTGAAAGCTAAATCAACAATTAAGTGTTGTGTGCAGAAGCAGCAAAAGGAAAAATGGCGTTTAAACATTTAATAAGCCTATGCTAATTTAACACATTATAAAGATAAACAGTAGCTATATGACACCCCCCCATGATCCGAGCATGGACAAGATAAGATAAGATAAGGGCATCTTCATGAAAGCAGAGTTCAAGAACGATGAGCAATGTTATAATTTAAAAACTGATGGGACAAAATTCCATGAACCAACTAAAAAAATCCAAAACGGCAATGCTGTGTCCAACATCACTCAAGTCAATAGGCCTGGGAGGTGAAAAAATGTAAAGAATATGGTGTCATGAGCAGAAACCAAGAAAGTTTTTAGGGCAAGACCGAATATGCAAAATATGCAGCAACAGCCTCCAACATGAAATCACCGTCTTCATCCGAAAACAGTTCAGCCATCCAATTCAAAAGTGGGAAAGAACATACGTGATCTTCTAGTACCGGAGCCTCTATCACCATCAGAGGACAACTCGGTGGGTTTTCAAGAAAGCTCTGTGCCAAGAAATCTTGCGCTGCTGCGAGTATGTTCCAGGGACCCATTAGTCCATGCATCAATGCCAAGGCCATAATCCTATCGCCAGAACAAATCAACTCATGAGCCACGACGGGACACATCAGCTGATTAAAATCGACGTCAGGAGAAACCGTCTTGCAGAGACACAAATCAATGGCCCATTCAAAATCACAGCTGAGGCAATGAAATACAGGCTGGACACAGGTGAAAATAGGAAAATCGAAACGATAATCCAAACGCCGTGCTTAAAGTCGCAAGCGGCAGTGTGCCATAATATTCAAGCATCCTGTTGCGAAACAGTGCCAGGAGGGACTGCGCGGCTTCTTGCACACAAAGGGCATCCATATTTAAAGAAACAAAAAATCCCCAGAACGCCTGCCGCGAGTGCCAGTTACACCGGGAATCCACCAAACAGACTTGAAAAAATTGAATGAAAGAAAGCAGGAATGACTCCAAATATTTTCTCAAATGAAGTCACGAGACCGCTGCTAACTATTTTAAAAAAGTGCGCCAGCCCCGTCGTCGAGGAAGCGTTAAAGATAGAATGAACCAGTTCGCTGAAATGCAACGGTAAATCAGTATTTAAAAGGGCTTGAACCTCTGTACGGGTGTTAGCTATGTGAAGCACGAATGTTTCTCGAGCCGAACTCAAGGCCACTTCTTTTTGAGACAATAGAGCTCTTATTCTGCTCATGCCATTGAACCCCGCTTTCAAGGTTGGGATGCGCGGCCAGATGGAAACATCCCCGTTCCCATGCGTGGTTGGGTATAGTACATTTTTGCAGCAAACTACACGCTCAGATACTGTTACTACATAAGCAACACCTTTAATTAACCCGCAACAATCCTCATTATTTAAAAGTAAATAACTTCCGTTTCCCAGTAAGGTAAAAGTCGGGATAATTGCTGGAACCGGAGTCCCTTTTAAAACACAGGCCAAGTTTGGCCGGTCCTGGTTACAAGAACCATGCAATTGTCTACACATTAACGAGTGATCTGGTGTTTCTGTACACCCTTCTCCATTCAGATAAACCTCCAGTCCGTCTTTCAAACATCTATAAGTGAAAGGAAGGGACCAGACTTCATGGAGAAACGCACTACCTAAAGGTTCATATCGACCTATGGCAACATATCGCATACAATTTGTAAATTTATACAAAGCAAAAGGTAATGTTATCAAACCGTGGATAAGCCACGTTGCAGCGGTGGCCTCTGCCACAGAAAAAGGCAAGGACTCTAATCTCTCAATATGTAACATTGAAAAGGATGCATCTTGCATGGAAAGCAGACGCTGCTTGTCAGTTAAATTAAAGGGGGCAAAGAGAGAGGAGACATTCATGTAGGTCCATGGCACCTTGCCAGACTTAAGAGTTTGTAGGGTCCACGCAAATTGCATAATAGAACGCAATTGATTCTGACCATGGTACAATACAGACACCTCATCCTGCACAATATCCACTACAGAAGACACAATATTATCCAACGTGTAAATGCGGGAAGAAAGCATGTTAATACTATTATCCACCACAGCAAGCACTTTTTCTAGATTGGCTTGATCTATAGCTCTAAGGCGTGTCGCCGCCTCAATCTGTGATGTCGTCCAGATTTCATTGTGAATAGCATATATCCACCTTTTTGATCTACCACTAGCCGGGCCTTTTATGAAATCATTTAAATCTACATCATCATTTAGCTTCGCAAGATGTAATTTAACTGCAGACAATTTAGAATGTTTCAGCCAATTTTGACATAATTTGCCCACTGAATAAGTCGTGATAGAATGTTCAGTTTCAAAACGTGGATCAGGTCTGACCTGTGTAAAGCCCCCAGACAAACCCAGAAAACGGCGCTGGCATAAATCAGCACTTCTGTGCCACATCAGCCAACCTTTTGGATCCATACTGGATATGTTAAAGGATGAATTCAGCAATAGGGTCTGTAAGTCCCTAATCGAAAACTGAGTATAATTACTCCAGCCAGAATATTCTTCTAAGTCAGGGATGGTTGGAGCATTTAATTTTTTAGAAGTAGCCAATCCAAAGCATGTTGTCTGTGAAAAAGAGAATTTCAAAAACAACATTTGATTCGGGACGAGACAAGCACGGTGCAAAGCCTCAGTGCCTTGTACCTGCCAGCTTTTAGAACCCCAAACTGATTTTAGGTCAATAGTTTACTTCCATAATTCATAGCTGCCAACAGCCAGCTGATCAAGAAAGGACTTCGAGTACAATAATTTGGTATAGGTAAGTCTAAACTTGGACATAGGCTTCTGTGTCATTTTGAAATAAAAGGACTCGGGATTAGACTGATTGAAGTCAGTAAACTAAGTGTACTTTTTCAAAAAAGTACTTGAACTGCCTTGTTTAGGGGGCGGGGCAATGCTCCCATTGCGTATAATTTACAGTATTCCTTCTGGAAGTCGTTTTATGTAAGAAGTGATTGCCAAAATGTTGAAAGCAAAACAAATCACCATAATTAGCAGATTCTAAGTACAAATCTTCAGCATCAAAGGCAGCATAGTATTTCAAATCAGAAAACAAAGACTCTACGGCCTGAACATCCCAATCATCAGAACGTATGTTTTTTTTCACTACATCCCCCATATTAACTCTAAGCACATTAGGGACATTAACAATCTCAGTAGGGCCATGAATTTGAAATCTAACGGCATCCCACACTATCCCATCAAGGACAGGCCAAGCAGTGATGTTAACAAACGTCAAGTCTCTTTTCAGTCTGTGTGCAGAACGCGATGAGGAAAGGGGGGCCAAAGTTCCATTGAGATGTCGAATGCATGTTCTTTATTCGACATAGTGTCCATTTACAATCCGGAAAAAATAAAACACAAACCCAATTGACATAAAAAGGTCAATTGAAAAAAGCACCAGCCAAATATATGTCCAAGGGGGTATCAAAAAATGTTTTTTAAATAAGCTGGCATAAACTTCAAAACGTGAGGGTTGCTTCGAGGCATTGGAAACAGTGTCAAAAGAAAATCTGGATTCTGTGGCCAAACGTGCTTGCAGGTCAGGCATGGATAAGTCAGTGGGGTAAGTGTAGTCTATTTCATCGTGGTCAGTACCAGGCAAAGTACTTAATAAACGACTGGAAATTGCAGGTAATTCGATGGCCACTTCAGTTTCAGGGTTAGAAGCAGTGCCAAAACTGAATTTCTCACAATGGAAGGACAGGAAACTGCTGGTGTCATGCTAAGAAGAATCGGCCACTCTGTGTATCTTGACATTGTCAATTGAGATAAACCTGTTTTCCTTACGACCAGGAAGTGGTGGTAAAATGACTGTTCTTGTGCCCTTCACTCCAAGGACTGGAACCGGAGCTCGATAGGAAGGACCAAATTCTTTCTTGTTATCGATCTTCTCTCGAACCTGTTCTCCAACTTGGGGTAGCCAGCCGACTACCGGGATCTGCAACGCAACATCCGACGTGGAGGGCAAATGTTCCTTTGCAAGACTGTCTCTGGTCTTTTGTAGATCCTGTAAAACAGTGCAATGTTCATCTACGTCAAAGGTTGTGGCACGAGCCACACAGTCTAGACCGTCAAGGTCAGGGACGTACATCTTGATGCCAAAGAGCATTTCGTATGGGGTCCGCCCACCCAGAGACCTTCTAGGGAGATTATTAAGAGCACGCTGCACGCCATTGAGGTGGGCCAGCCAGTTTCTGCCAGTGCCTATAACTCGAGCTGTCAAAGATTGCTTTAAGTCACGGTTCATTCGCTCCATTACACTATTACCCTCAGGTCTGTAGGGAGACGAAAACTTGACTTGGACCCCCATCGAAGTCATGGCATCCTTATACGCCTTAGAGGCGAAAGCCGGACCCTGATCCGAATGGAAGGTACCACAGGCAAAAATCCCTACAAAGACACGCAAATCTCTAATGACAGTTCGTGAATCAGCGCTGCGATGGGGCCAGACCCATACAAAGCGTGTGCATGAATCCACTGCTACTAAGATGTACTTATACGCAGTATCAGAGGAAAAAGGACCGCAGTGATCTAAATAAACACAACCTAGCGGTTTATTAGAAATGTACAACTGTGTCTGTGGCGGACGCGCAGCAGTCGAAGGTTTAATCTGCTGGCACATGTCACATTGAAGGACAAAATCTCGTGTCTGTTTGTACAGCCCCCGCCACCAGAAACGTTGTTGTAATTGAGCTACAGTGGCCGAGACGCCCGCATGCGCAGACGCCACACCTTCATGCGCCGCTGTAATCAAGCTAGCCCTGCGATCCGAGTTGGGAATCAAACGTTCTCCAACATCAGGAATTTTCACAAAAGGAACCTTTTCGGGACTTAAGTGGTATGTGTACTTCGAAGGGAATCCCGTAGGATGTTTACCTCCCTTCTCAGTGGCAGCAACAGCCGCCAAGATGTCATCATCAATCTTACTTCTGGACCGAGTAACTGCTGCAACTAAGTATGTAGACACCGCTAATTTTGCTGCTTCATCAGCAAGCGAGTTATCGACAGCGTGGACTCCAACACGCTGATGGCCAAGAGTATGAATTACAAAAACGAGTGGCAACGTAGCCTGAAGCTCAGCCACTCGAACCCAGATCATCTTGTGTTTTATTGTGTTACCCTTGGAATCACGAAAATCATTCTGAATCCAAAAGAACAAGTTTTCATTGTAAGACTGTACACAGTAGTAAGAATCACTTACAATAAGAGTAGTTACACTAGGATCAGCGTACTCCAACGCTAGTAAGAGAGCACGAAGCTCTGCCAATTGTGCGGTGCAGTCCCCTAGAGGCTGCGTGTGTACTGCCTTGGACTGGAACTCATCGTTCACCATGACACCGACCACAATGGCGCATGCGGAAACGTAGGCGTGTTTAGAGCCATGCGCAACCTGCGCCGAACCATCAGTGTAAATGATGCAATGGAAGTCCTCCAAAGGTCGCATAGCTAGAGGAGCAGGATGAACGAATTCATACTGCAAGTACTCTTGCGACCGTAATGAGGCGTCAAAAATAAACGTGACATCCGTGGACGTCAAGGACGCAGCCCATTGAATCCAGCGAGGGTGCAAAGCTTTTGAATTTGGTACACTGGTTTCGTAACTGCCTCCAAATGAGGACAGGGTGTAACAACCAACATGCGTTTCCCCTGTGACAGAGCTCGTTCCTTAAGAATCGCCATCTGCACAGCTGTTAAAACCTTTTCCACAGTAGGAAACCGCATTTCAGCCGAAGTGTACAAGTGTGACTTGTAAGCAATAGGTACTGTGTCTCCTTCATTAAAAGTGAGGTACGTGAAACCCACTGTCCCAGGAATTATTCTTATCACCAGGTTGGTGTGGTTATCACGAGTCAGTAAGAATTTAGAAGCAAGCAGATCAGCCTGCAGGGATTGCAAGATGGCTGAGTGCTCAGGCAGCCAGCATGATTTGGAAAAAGTTGGTTGTATCAACGCATACAAAGGCTTGATACGCTGGGCATATTCCGGAATGTAAGTTCTCCCGAAATTTAAAAAGCCCAGTAAAGACTGTAATTTTTTCAGTGTTGTAGGAGCGCACAACCGTGCGCATTTCTCCAAGAAGTGAGGAGCCAAACCTCTACCTTCATTGTTGAGCTCATAGCCCAGGAACAACACTGTGTACTCAGCAATGTGCGATTTTGCAAAGTTAAACTTGTAACCCATGTCTGCAAAGTTACAAATAATTGAATTTACACGACACAGATGCTCCCAAATTTCGTCGTCTGTGAGATATATGTCATCCACATACGATCAAGCATCTGGGTCGATCCTCTCCAAAAGAGAGACAATGCGGGCGGTAAATATACCAGGACTATTCTTATAGCCCATTGGGAGACGCCGGAATTGTTTTCGGACCCCAGCGCATGTAAAACTGGTCCATTGGGAGCTAAAGCTATCCAATCTGTGGGCATAGAAACCGTTGGAAATGTCAAGCGTTGTTTTAAAACGCTTACGCACTAGACTATCCACTAGGGCAGAGCCGTGAGTATTCTGTACTGCACAGTTACGGCAATGCGAGTTCAAATGCCGGTAATCCAATACCAAACGATACGATCCATCAGGCTTGGTCACAGTAAAAAGTGGGTTATTCATCAGTGACACACATGTTTCAATAACTCCCTGATATTCCAATTGTTCAAGGATTCCCGCGATGGAAGCCTTGGCTTCACGTCGAATGGGATATTGAGGTTGAGGCTGCGGCTGAGACCGCAAAGGAATCTCGTGGCATGGCGACAATTCATCCCATCCACATTGGTTGTGGTACAGAGCCGGCGCAAGAGCCCTAGCCCACTCTTCTGCAAAATGCTGCGCATGCTCTTTCAAGACAGTGTCCGCGAAACTCGGGAGGATTACCTCCTCCCCTCGCGGCGCCGCGAGCACAAAAGGTGGGGGCCAGTCAGCCTCCGAAAGCAAAATGTCATACGTAGACGAAAGATTTTCCCAAAATACCCCCTTGATGGTACGCTGTATGTCACCTTCTATTAACAGGACAATTTCATAAAGTCTATCAGGGGGAGCAAGACGTGTATCGGCTGTTTCTATTACAACGTAAACATCAGTCGCTGTCACCCTCAGTAGTGGATGCAGGGCCTCTCTCACAATGGTAATCTCCGCCGCGCTGTCCAGCAAGGTCAGAGCCCACGTCAGATTCCGAAGCCGCGTTCTCACTATCTGTGGCATATCAATGCGCTGTTAATGCTGCGACTTTTTTCTTGGCAAACTGCGGTCTCTTCGGCGTTGAGCTGTCCTGCTGACCCGTGCCTTCTGTCTTGCGGGGATCGTCACGTCCTTGCTGACCACCCCGTCCCCTTCCGCCTCCTCCGCCACCGGTCTTCGGAGCCTATGAGTCCTGAAAGGAACGAGGAGAGCGTTGATCAGAAACCTGAATTCGATCAGGTGATTTAATCATCGCGCGATCGCGCAAGTCATAAACTCTCTCTGTCGGCGCAGGCACTTGAGTCGCAGGATAAGATTCCTGAGTCTGCTGTTTCTGCTTCCCCTGATTTTGTTTCTTAGGCCAATTTTGTTTTTTGGACTTGTGCTGGACATCTGCCTGAGCAGACTGCCCCGGCGGTTGTTTTTTCTCTTTGTCTGAAAAATACTTTAGACCCTTACTTGTGCGACCCACTGTTTTATAAGCAGCCACTACAATCTTCGCTAACTGGCGGGGTTTTTCGGCATCGGGAATAGCTGCCAACGCGTTAAACACCTGAAAGTTCACAGCGTCCCCCTTGACATTAGCAAGTACGAGATCGCAAACTATTTCAAAGGAGCCACACAGGCGCATACCCAACTCAACCGCTGCTTCCGGTCCGTGATCGTCCTGAACACGTTTAATGATCGTAGGCAGTACAGCCATAGACGGGGTGCCGAAACACCTCGCATAAACAGCCGCAAAAGTTCTCCCCCAGCTCTCACAGTCAACGAGTTCGGAAGCTAAATCTTTAGGTAAACTAATCGTCAAGATTCTATGTTTTTCACCAGGAGTCGTGTTAGGAAACACTGCTTCCAGTTGGTCAAATTTCTCGGCAAGCCAAAAAGGAAAGTCATCCTTATCCTCCGGACGCTTACCAAACACTGCATTGACCATAACCGGATTGAGCTTCAATCCGCCATGTTCCGCTGGAAGAGCCGGACCCCCCGGGGGTCCACCCGGGAGATGACGACCTATGTATTGCACTAATGCACGAATCACCGCAACGGAAACTTCATGTAGCCGACGTACCTCCGCTAGGGTACAATTGCCGCGTTGAGGATGAAGAGTAAATCCAGCCAAAACAGGCCAATTTGCGCCTGGAATGGACAAAGGACCTAACCTCAGAGCGGTTAACGAATGGGGTAGGGCACCACCAAACCAAACGCGATGCTGCCAATGATCAATAGGTATTTCCAGTGCCCTGTACGGAGTATATTCATTCGGTACAGGTGAGGCAGTGTAGTTGTGGAACACACCAGAATTAGCGTCCACAGCCGGAAACGTCACCCACGAATAAAACAGTTCGTATGGGTAAGCTGCATCCGCACTCACTACCAAAACCACAGCCAAGCCTTCCAACGGGACTAGGAAAGTCCGCAAATGGTTGCGCACCGCAATGCGACTATGCTGCGGGATGTCCACAGGTTGGGCCATGATAACACAGGAACTTAAAAAAACAAAGTAAACTTTGTAACACAACTGGGTAGTAATTCAAGGAAACCGTTTTAGAAAGATTCAAGCTTGAAAAGACCTATTTAAAAAAAAAGGTAGGTTTGTCCGACACCACCGTTATCCGGAAACTACAGTGAAGGGGTTAAGGTTTGAATGATATACTACTCGAGTGTCATGATATAAGACCACTGTTAGAACCCGGGGTCTCTAGTTGGCAGAGGTAAGTACCTTAGACCAAGTAGGGACCCTTGCTTCTAGTCAGGGTGAAGGAATAACCCTCTGAGATAACCCCTGCTCACCATCTAGGTAACATGGCGCGAGCAGTCTAGGCTAAACAGAGGCAATGTGGATAACACTTGCACTTAACACAACAATAATCCCCAATCCACCACAAACTGAGACCACACAGGTAGGTATATTTTATAAAAATATATAACTTTATCTAGTTTCAGCAATGTGAATAAGGCAGTTGCACGATAATCACTTGGTTATAAAAATGATGCACTTAATCTTAATGGTGGTACGCTGTTTCAGGAAGTTCTCATGTAAAACAATGTCTCAAGTCTCTCAAATCAGGGGTTAAAAATAATGCCACTGATTTCTATTCCATTCGCTCTCAAAACGAGCAGTCAAAGCAGGTTCAATACCAAATTACCGAAAGCCAACCTTCACAGGCACTTAGCCCCCCAGGTACCCTCGGGACTCTTTTGCCGATGCTCAGTATGGCCACGTGTGCCCGATGGCCTCATGCGCCTCGTGCCTGCCAGAGCGCACTCGCTCCTTGCCCCGGCCGGTCCCCTCTGCTCCCCCCGCCTGCTCTCGACAATCCAACGAGCGGCGGGGGATGCAGCACTCCTCGGGGGCTGGTAGGCCAGGGGCGAGGAACACACGCAGACTCCCTCGGCGAGGACGGGTCCGGCGGCTGCTCCGACTGTCGGCTCCTCGCTGGGGGGGGGACGAGATCCCGGCCTCTTCGGCGGCTTGCAGGCTGCTCCACGCTGCGGGCCAATCAGGTCGCGGCACCAAGGGCGAGCCTCCACACATGCCCGGGAGTCAGCCAATGGCAGAGCGGCTCCCGGGACAGGCAGACGATGACGCTCCGCTCCTTCGGCTAATCACGGCACAACACCACGGATGACGCTGCGCCGCACGGACCAATCCCGTCGCGGCGTTAGTGAGGGGGCTCGGCTCCCTCCACCAATGGGAGCGCGGCGGCTTCGTTCTTCGCCGCTTCAGCTCCCCAACGATCGGTGATCTTGGGGGGGGGTATTCCTGGCCCCCGGGCCGCGGCGGTGACACGGCTGGCAGTTGTTTTCAGTGCGCCCTGCAATGGGAATGCCCAAAAGTCTCCGGTCTGCCCCACACACACGCACGTGTCGATGAACACGCCGATCTTGGCCCCGCAGCAGGCTGGGTCAGCGCGGCGCTCTCAAGCAGATTAGAGAGCAGCCCACGCGCTAAGCAGGCAAACTACAGGGTTTCACGATCTCCTCGCCACACAGACAGTAGAACAGGTCAGCCCTTAGAGCACACAGCAAGGCAATCTTCCTTTGGTACTCTAGCCGTCCTCCTTCCAGCCGAGGTTCCTTCTTGCTTGTAGAATTTCAGAATCTAACTTCTCTAGTCAGGGGTCCTTTCCTTATACCCCTCAATGTCTTTGAAGTCCTTTGAAGTCTTTGTGCAAGGAGGCCCTGGGTCCAGTCTAAACCAGTTCTGGGGGTTGCGGAGCACTGAGGTGTTTCTGGTTTTCTTCTTCCTCTCAGCTTCAGGGTCAGAGGTGTCAGTGGGCCGGCAGGAGCAGGGTGGTCAGGCAGGCACAGCCCAGCTCTTATCAGGCGTTTCCTCCTCCCACCTCCCGGGCAGCAGATGTGCCCTTTCATCCCCGGGCTGGCTCCGACCCTCTCCTCCGGGGCTCTGCAGCCCCCCCTGTCACATCCAGACCAGGCAGGCATTCCACAAACCCAGGCACACAGAAAGGTTTAGACAAGAGAACAGCCACTTTCTAAAAGTGCTATTCTCCAACACAGGATTTAAAAACACCCTTCACTAAAAGATGTGTCATTAAATTCTGAGTTCAGGGATATCTTTCACTTATGTCCCATCTTGTTCCTATAGGAAGATAGGCTGGTATCACATGGGCCCAGCCTCCTCCATGTTACTCTATGGAGCAAGATAGCCTTACAGCAGTGAGCACATAAAATGGCTGCAGCCCACTACCAGAGCATGTTACCTGCACTAGTACATGCTCTACCTTATCAATACACGGCACCCTGCCCAGGGGGGTACCTAGAGCCTTCCATAGGGGTGACTGATGTGCACAGACAGGGAAGGGTTAGGCCTAGCCAGTGGAGACACTGGCCAGGGGGACAGGGCAGTCCACTGACTGCACACAAGCCCTGCGCTGGCAGGCCTGAGTCCATTTTAAAGCTACTCATGTGGGTGGCGCAATCTGCGCTGCAGGCCCACTAGTAGCATCTGTCATCACCAGCCCTGGCACACACAGTGCACTTTACTAGGGACTCCATGGTGATACAAATATGCCAATCAGGTATATTCAATTAATATGACAATTTACAGAGGGAGCACTTACACTCTGACACTGATCAGCAGTGGCAGAGTGTCCAAAGCATCTAAATGAGCAAAAACGAAATCCAGCACAGCATCAAAACACATGAGTCAGAGGCAAAAAGATGGGGGAAGAACCACGCCAAAAGGTGTCAGGTCTAACACGTGTCCCCTCCAGCTGAAAGTGGGGAGAACTACCCAACCTCTTGGGAGTCCTCATCACTAAGGCGGAAGAATCTGGACAGACCGTCAGCATTGGCGTGTTCTGTACCAGGGCGGTGCTCCACCGTAAAGTCCATCCCCTGTAGGGAAATGGACCACCTCAACAATTTTGGATTCTCACCCCTCATCTGCATTAACCATCTGAGGGGCCTGTGGTCGGTCTGAACACGGAAGTGAGTCCCAAACAGGTAGGGCCTCAGCTTCTTCAGAGCCCAGACCACAGCGAAAGCTTCTCTTTCAATGGCACTCCATTTCTGTTCCCTGGGGATTAGCCTCCGGCTAATGAAAGCCACTGGTTGATCTCCTCCCTCCTCATTGATCTGTGAGAGCACTGCTCCCACGCCTTGCTCTGAAGCGTCAGTTCGCACAATGAACTCACTGGAAAAGTCAGGTGCCTTAAGCACCGGTGCTGTGCACATGGCAGTTGTGAGGGTGTCAAAAGCAGTTTGACAGGCCTCAGTCCAATTCACTCTTCTGGGCTGATTCCTAGATGTCAGCTCTGTTCAAAGGGGCCACAATGGTGCCATAACCTTTGACAAACCGTCTGTAATACCCGGTGAGACCTAGAAAGGCTCTCACTTCAGTCTGGGTCTTGGGGGGTTCCCAAGCCAGAATGGTATCAATCTTGGCCTGTAGGGGCGCCACCTTGCCGCTCCCCACTTGGTGTCCCAAGTACACCACAGATCCCTGCCCTATCTGGCATTTACTGGCCTTGATAGTGAGGCCTGCCTTCTGCAGAGCCTTCAACACTTCAGTGAGGTGTTGCAGGTGTTCCTCCCAAGTGGAGCTGAACACAGCAATGTCATCCAGGTAGGCTGCGCTAAATTGCTTCAGCCCCGCCAGTACCTGGTTGACCAATCTCTGAAATGTGGCGGGGGCATTTTTCAACCCAAAGGGCATGACACGGAACTGGAAGTGCCCCTCGGGTGTGGAAAATGCTGACCTCTCTTTGGCCCCGTCAGTTAAGGCAATCTGCCAGTACTCTGAAGTCAAATCAAAAGTACTCAGGTACTGGGCAGCTCCCAACCGATCCACCAGCTCATCAGCTCTGGGGATGGGGTGCGCGTCAGTCTTGGTGACCGCATTGAGCCCACGGTAGTCCACGCAGAACCGAAGTTCTGGGGTGCCACCGGGGGTAGCAGCTTTCTTAGGCACTAAGACCACTGGGCTAGCCCAGGGGCTGCTGGAGGGCTCAATAACCCCTAGCGTCAACATCTTGGAAACCTCTTCCTTGATGCTGGCTCTGACCTTGTCAGCCACTCTGTAAAACTTCTGTTTCGCAGGCAGACTGTCTCCAGTGTCCACGTCGTGGACGCACCACTTGGTGACACCTGGGGTCAGGGAGAACAGGGGGGCGAACTGACCCAAGACTTGGCGACAGTCATCCTGCTGCTCTGGAGTCAGGGTGGGGGAGAGGACCACACCATCCACTGACCCATCTTGCTCCTTGACTGCCAGGAGGTCAGGGAGAGGATCACTATCCTCCTCCCCTCCAACATCTGTAGCCATGAGCATAGTCACTTCAGTCCTCTCAAAGTGGGGTTTGAGGCGGTTCACATGTAGCACTCTCAGGGGCTGCCTGGGAGTCTTCAGGTTAATCAAATAGGTAACCTCGCTCTTGCGCTCCACCACCTCATATGGCCCAGACCACTTGTCACGGAGCGCACAAGGCTCCACTGGCGCCATCACCCACACTTTCTGACCAGGGTGGAACTCAACCAGAGAAGTGTTCTGGTCATACCACCTCTTCATTTCCTCCTGGCTAGCCTCCAGGTTCTCTTGAGCGAGCTTCCTGAAGCGCTTGTTCTGGTTGCGAATGGCCAGCACATAGCTGAACACATCCTGAGGGGTTTTCCCACGGGATTTCTCCCACCCCTCTTTCACCAGAGTAAGAGGCCCTCTGACAGGGTGGCCATACAGCAACTCAAAGGGACTGAACCCTAAGGATTTCTGAGGCACCTCCCGGTAGGCAAACAACAGGCATGGCAACAAGACATCCCACTTTCGCCTCATGGGCTCTTCCAGGCCCATAATCATGCCCTTCAATGTGCAGTTGAATCTCTCAACCAAACCATTTCCTTGAGGGTGGTAAGGTGTGGTGAATTTGTAGGTCACTCCACACTCACTCCACAGGGACTTCATATACTTAGAAATGAAGTTCGTCCCTCTGTCTGAGACGACCTCCCTGGGAAATCCCACCCGGGAAAAGATCCCCATCAGGGAACGGCCCACCACTGGGGCGGTGACTGTCCTGAGCGGGAGGGCTTCCGGGTACCGAGTGGCATGGTCCACCAAGACCAGGATAAACCTGTTGCCTAGGGCTGTCTTGGGATCCAGGGGCCCCACGATGTCAATGCCCACCCGCTCGAAAGGGGTGCTCACCACAGGAAAGGGTTGGAGGGGTGCCACGCACTTCCCTCCGCTCTTGCCACTAGCCTGACAAGTCTGACAAGACTTACAAAAGGCAGCGACGTGCTTCTTCATCTGGGGCCAGTAGAAATGGGTGACAAGCCTGTGATAGGTCTTGTCTTGCCCCAGGTGTCCTGCGAGAGGCACGTCATGAGCCAGACCCAGTAGGAAGTTCCTGAAGTGCTCCGGTACTACCAGCACACGGGCTGCACCGGGCTCAGCGAACTTAGGCTCACTATACAGTAAGTCATCCTCCCAGTAGATCAAATGCTCCTTGGACCCCAGGCCTGCTGCTTGGTCTGCAGCCTGCTGCCGCACACCAATGAGAGAAGGGCACTCCTTCTGAGCCTGGCAGAATTCCTCCCTGGAGGGACCACCCTCTTGCTGCCACTGGGACAGCTCAGGCAATTCCCCTAGTTCGGCCACCTGCTCCCCTGTAGGTTCCAGGGCATCCCCCTCTGGGTCTGCCTCCTCCTGGACCGTGGGATCAGTGGGGGCCGGTTTCCCGTGCCCTCTACCCCTTCCTCTCTTGGCAGGTACCTGGGCCATTGTCCCAGGCTCCAGTTCTGCTAGACCGCCCTCTCTGGCTGTCATTGCACGGGTGGACACACAGATCCACGCAGGCGAACCCAACATCTCCAAGTGAGTCCGGTGCTCCACCTCTTTCCAGGGGGAGCTCTCCAGGTCATTACCTAATAGACAATCTACAGGCAAGGCATCACTTACAACAATTTCCAAAATACCGGAGACTCCTCCCCACTCAAATGGAACTTTTGCCAACCTGCAGTAGCGCACTGAACTGTCAGATGCCACCACAGGTCGGAGTACCTTGGGAACAATTTGCTCTTCAGACACCCACCGACACCTGACAGATGTCACGCTGGCCCCGGTGTCTCTCAGAGCCTCCACCTCCCGTCCATTGATGGTCACCTTCTGCCCGTATTTCTTAGTGTTTTGGGGCAGCAAAGTTTCCTGGGCAATCTCTTGGTCTCCTAGAGAGACAAGGGTCATCGATGCTAACCCCTTCTCCCCACTAGAAATCAACTCCCCTCCCAAAGCTACACTGGCTAACGCCGGGGCTGGAGCTGGAGCACCCGTGGGTGCTGATTTCTTCTTTGGACAGTTTGGAGCAATGTGCGCCACCTCCCTACATGAATAACAAGTAAGGGTCTTTTTGACCTGCGGGCTCTTATGGGGCCAGGACTTCTTAGGCTTGGGGGGTTGAGACACCTTCTCCTGGGAACTACTTTGGGGCCCTTTAGAAGACTCCTTTTGATTACCCGTGTCCCCCCCACTCTTCTGCTGGGGACCCTGTTCACCTTTGGCGGGGGTACCTACCACCCCCTTGTGGACCCTGGTGCTAGTCCACCGGTCCGCCTCTTTAGCAAGCTCACTGGGATCAGTTAACTTGCTATCCAAAAGATGCTGGCGCAGCTCTGGGACACATAAACTACTTAAGTGCTCCCTACTAATCAAGTGACACAACCCCACATAATCAGTAACTTTGCTGCCCTTCATCCAACCTTCCAGTGCACGCGTGTACATACTCACACACTCCACCCAAGTACTTGAATCAAGCTTCTTGAAGTTCCTAAACTTCTGGCGGTACTGTTCAGCAGTGAGCCCATACCTGAGGCACAAAGCCTCCTTCATGGCGGAGTAGGATAAAGCACCCTCTGCTTCTAAGGGTGCCAAAACATCCCTCCCAGAGGCCTCAAAATGCTTCCACAATCCTGCTCCCCAATTCTTCTCAGGCACTTCATTCATCTTTAAGGCAAGTTCATACGCTCTGAACCACGCATAAATATCCTCACCCCTCTGATAATTCTGTACCAGATCCTTTGGTATGTATACTTTACCCGCCTGTACTGGTTGTGCGCTGCCACCATTAGAACTGGACACCCCCTCTTTAAATTTGAGGGCCAATTCCTTCATGCTCAACTCATGAGCCAATGGGAGTTTCCTCTCCTCCAAAGCGAAAGCGGTTCTTCTATCCTCCGCCTCTGCTTGTGCTTTGAGCTTAAAAAGCTCAATCTCATGGGCCCTAGCTCTCTGATTTTCCTCCACTTCCTCTGAAGAAATAACCCTACCGGAGTGGTTGCTGCCGGGCCCAGGCGCTGGACTCACCACTGGCAATTCACTGGACAAAAAACCATTCTCCTGTGTGCCTCCCTCTCCAATAGTAGCTTCTGGAACACCATGTTTGGCCTCCCACCAGGCCCTCAGAGCTGTCCGTAGCTCTTCCTTATTTGCGCCGCCCCTTACTGGGCATTCAAGCTGTCTGCAGACTTTTCTCAGTTGCTCCTTGTTATAGGTTAACAACTCCTGGATTTCAAATTCCACTTCCGCTTCTCCATTCACGCTTGGCGCTTTCCGAGACATGATGCTTCCTAACCTTTTCAACTAAAAAGATTTCACCAAATAAAGAAAAAATCTTGCGCAACCTGTTCTGCTAAACTAGACTAGTGATGTACAAGAAATCACTGCAGGTCAAGTGCAATTATTAGTTCAAAATCCCACCACTGTCCAACAATGTTAGAACCCGGGGTCTCTAGTTGGCAGAGGTAAGTACCTTAGACCAAGTAGGGACCCTTGCTTCTAGTCAGGGTGAAGGAATAACCCTCTGAGATAACCCCTGCTCACCCTCTAGGTAGTATGGCGTGAGCAGTCTAGGCTAAACAGAGGCAATGTGGATAACACTTGCACTTAACACAACAATAATCCACAATCCACCACAAACTGAGACCACACAGGTAGGTATATTTTATAAAAATATATAACTTTATCTAGTTTTAGCAATGTGAATAAGGCAGTTGCACGATAATCACTTGGTTGTAAAAATGATGCACTTAATCTTAATGGTGGTACGCTGTTTCAGGAAGTTCTCATGTAAAACAATGTCTCAAGTCTCTCAAATCAGGGGTTAAAAATAATGCCACTGATTTCTATTCCATTCGCTCTCAAAACGAGCAGTCAAAGCAGGTTCAATACCAAATTACCGAAAGCCAACCTTCACAGGCACTTAGCCCCCCAGGTACCCTCGGGACTCTTTTGCCGATGCTCAGTATGGCCACGTGCGCCCGATGGCCTCAGGCGCCTCGCGCCTGCTAGAGCGCACTCGCTCCTTGCCCCGGCCGGTCCCCTCTGCTCCCCCCGCCTGCTCTCGACAATCCAAAGAGCGGCGGGGGATGCAGCACTCCTCGGGGGCTGGTAGGCCAGGGGCGAGGAACACACGCAGACTCCCTCGGCGAGGACGGGTCTGGCGGCTGCTCCGGCTGTCGGCTCCTCGCTGGGGGGGGGATGAGATCCCGGCTTCTTCGGCGGCTTGCAGGCTGCTCCACGCTGCAGGCCAATCAGGTCGCGGCACCAAGGGCGAGCCTCCACACACGCCCGGGAGTCAGCCAATGGCAGAGCGGCTCCCGGGACAGGCAGACGATGACGCTCCGCTCCTTCGGCCAATCACGGCCCAACACCACGGATGACGCTGCGCCGCACGGGCCAATCCCGTCGCGGCGTTAGTGAGGGGGCTCGGCTCCCTCCACCAATGGGAGCGCCGCGGCTTCGTTCTTCGCCGCTTCAGCTCCCCAACGATCGGCGATCTTGGGGGGGGGGTATTCCTGGCCCCCGGGCCGCGGCGGTGACATGGCTGGCAGTTGTTTTCAGTGCGCCCTGCAATGGGAAGGCCCACAAGTCTCCGGTCTGCCACATACACACGTGTCGATGAACACGCCGATCTTGGCCCCGCAGCAGGCTGGGTCAGCGCGGCGCTCTCAAGCAGATTAGAGAGCAGCCCACGCGCTAAGCAGGCAAACTACAGGGTTTCACGATCTCCTCGCCACACAGCAGCTTCAGGGGGCACAGCAGGGTCTTGTAGTCCTTGGGCAACCTTTATGTCCCTGGGTTGCAGACAGGGGGCCAGCTCTTCTCAGGCCCTTGGAGATTCAAGATTGTAGACACAGCACACAGCAAAGTCTTGGCAGTTGCAAGCAGGCAGGGTCACAGCACACAGCAGAGTCCCTTTCTCCTCCTCAGCTTCCAGGTAGACAGTAGAACAGGTCAGCCCTTAGAGCACACAGCAAGGCAATCTTCCTTTGGTTCTCTAGCCGTCCTCCTTCCAGCCGAGGTTCCTTCTTGCTTGTAGAATTTCAGAATCTAACTTCTCTAGTCAGGGGTCCTTTCCTTATACCCCTCAATGTATTTGAAGTCCTTTGAAGTCTTTGTGCAAGGAGGCCCTGGGTCCAGTCTAAACCAGTTCTGGGGGTTGCGGAGCACTGAGGTGTTTCTGGTTTTCTTCTTCCTGTCAGCTTCAGGGTCAGAGGTGTCAGTGGGCCGGCAGGAGCAGGGTGGTCAGGCAGGCACAGCCCAGCTCTTATCAGGCATTTCCTCCTCCCACCTCCCGGGCAGCAGATGTGCCCTTTCATCCCCGGGCTGGCTCCGACCCTCTCCTCCGGGGCTCTGCAGCCCCCCCTGTCACATCCAGACCAGGCAGGCATTCCACAAACCCAGGCACACAGAAAGGTTTAGACAAGAGAACAGCCACTTTCTAAAAGTGCTATTCTCAAACACAGGATTTAAAAACACCCTTCACTAAAAGATGTGTCATTAAATTCTGAGTTCAGGGATATCTTTCACTTATGTCCCATCTTGTTCCTATGGGAAGATAGGCTGGTATCACATGGGCCCAGCCTCCTCCATGGTACTCTATGGAGCAAGATAGCCTTACAGCAGTGAGCACATAAAATGGCTGCAGCCCACTACCAGAGCATGTTACCTGCACTAGTGCATGCTCTACCTTATCAATACACGGCACCCTGCCCAGGGGCGTACCTAGAGCCTTCCATAGGGGTGACTGATGTGCACAGACAGGGAAGGGTTAGGCCTAGCCAGTGGAGACACTGGCCAGGGGGACAGGGCAGTCCACTGACTGCACACAGGCCCTGCGCTGGCTGGCCTGAGTCCATTTTAAAGCTACTCATGTGGGTGGCGCAATCTGCGCTGCAGGCCCACTAGTAGCATCTGTCATCACCAGCCCTGGCACACACAGTGCACTCTACTAGGGACTCCATGGTGATACAAATATGCCAATCAGGTATATTCAATTAATCTGACAATTTACAGAGGGAGCACTTACACTCTGACACTGATCAGCAGTGGCAGAGTGTCCAAAGCATCTAAATCAGCAAAAACGAAATCCAGCACAGCATCAAAACACATGAGTCAGAGGCAAAAAGATGGGGGAAGAACCACGCCAAAAGGTGTCAGGTCTAACAACCACCAACGGTTGGGCGCCATGTCGCAGGGTTTCCGTTCTCCCACAGAACTGTGCATAGAGATTTGGAACATCGGTGAATTAGGGTGACCCAAAACTCACCTCAGTACCCAAAACCCCTTACCAGGCTAGCTACAGTGTCTCATTGGTCATAACAAACTCCCAATGTTTAGACAAACCAGAACATGAACTTACAATACCTCAGGTCTCGTGGAACACATGAGCACTCTTTCGTTATACAATCATTTCAAACCAGAACATGGAGTAAATGAGGACACGTGCACATTTGAAATATTTATTTACTAATGCCGTTTTCTCAAACGCAGTATCTTAGATAATACAAGGAAACATATTATCAGAAGCAAAGTTATCAGTATAGTTACTAGTCCATAAAAAGCAAATGGTGACAGCATACTAAGATGCTGTAATGAATAAGGGTTAACACCACTTATTTCTCACCCTCCCTAACTAGCATATTATATTAATATCTAAGAAGGTCTCTTTGGGTTTTAGCAGGGCGGGCCCGTACCTCAAGATCCTAGTATGAAGAGATCACATCTGCTTCCACCAGCTCTCTCTGCATGTGAACCGCATCAAGTGTGTATGTGTGCTCTAAGCAAAGCAATATAAAACCCGCCTAAAGCCTGAATTTGGCAGAAGCTGCACTTATGTTATGTCTATGAAGGTGCGGAGATCAGACCTCATAACAATTCTGTATCGTGTTATCCTTGAAGCTTCAGCACTCTCTGTACAGACATAGTTTATTAAGCAAAGCTGATATCAGAGCAATAACATATTATTCTCATGTAAATCACAACGGACTTCTAGGTTGAAAGCTAAATCAACAATTAAGTGTCGTGTGCAGAAGCAGCAAAAGGAAAAATGGCGTTTAAACATTTAATAAGCCTATGCTAACTTAACACATTATAAAGATAAACAGTAGCTATATGACAACCCTATGGGTGTACTGTCAGACTGCCGAAAGAAAAGATCATCCAGTAAAGAGGACATAGGTCCTAGTTCGCATATCCATACGCCATTCAGAACAGGGGCTGCCTAAGTCAACCTCACTAATCACCAGGAAGGGAAACATCAAACGGAATTTCTGGCTCCAACAACCCCTGTAGCACACACAGCATGGCACTCCATTCAGTGGAGATGGGATATTTATGTAAACCCAGTGTATCCTCTCTTATGAAGGAAACAGCTTTAGCCAACACCCAATTCAGCATGGAGAGGAACCAGTTGGCTTTGCTTCCTTTATGTTTGTTTATCCTTTGGTTCACTTGCATTTTTGAGGAACAGTATATAGCTTGCAGAGGTTACCCAATTCAGCCCTCTGATCTAATGCTCTAACTGCAGGAAGAAATGCAAGACTCTAGCTCCAGAAGTCCGGATCTTCTGTTTTTGACTCCACCCCCACACTTCCCCTGTATGCTGACATTTAATAACAGAATTCCATTTTTATTTCCATTTCCGAGCTTCAATGGGAGAAAATATGTGGGAAATCTGCTGTGCTACACCCCAAATCCTGGACAGGTGTATTAACTAGCTTGAGAGTTCATAGGACTGTGTTTGACTCCATTTTCAGACATAAACTAAAAAAAATCTCAGACCTGGAAAATCACCAGGGGCAGAATAAGCAGTTTTGGCTCCTCCACTAAGGCTGATGAGCGTCTCCCCACTGTTTTTTTCAGCAGTATAGAAAACTATGAAATGATATTCTTATTATCATTTTATTTTATCCTTTTATTTGCACTGCAGCTTTGTGAGGCGGGTGGGGCTGACAGAGCAGAGGAGTGGTTAGCCCCACTCCTAAGTGCACATGGCTGTTTGGCCGGCGCTCTCGGGCCGTCCATAACAGTCATGTGCACTGTTTGTCTTTTCCACCCAGGTTGCATTACAGCCCTGGTGGAGAACATGCCCAGGCCCCCATGCCCCGTCTGAGCATCGAGCCATGGTGCTCAGACCGATCCCAACGCTGCATTGCAGCATTGTGATTGGCCCAGGGGAGCCTGGGTGCTTCCAGGCTGTTTCCTGTTCCAGCCGGCAGGAGGAGTAGAGACACGACCAGGAGGAGTGGCAAGGAGGACGCGGCAAGCAGGTAAGTTATTTTTTTTTTGTTTTTAACCTCACACCCTCCTGCCACCTCCCCTCCACCCTCAATCGGTGCCGGCTGCCGCTGAGAATAATCTATGCATCTTTGGCATAGGAGAGGAAGTAGGGAGCATGAATACCAAAGTATGTGTTATTTGGTTGTTCAAGCACATATTTCTGGTGCTTGAACTTTGTAACTTAAAAACAAAGATCCAGATGGCCCAACAATTTCCTCTTAAGAAGCTGCGAGCAGCCTCAATAAGATCTGAGCCTAGTCCTATCTTAATACGTAATATCAGCTTCATTTTGCAAAGTTTTCCTATAATAAAGCTGCCTTAATAAACCAATGCAATGTGAATGCCACACATGTTTTGTTTGCTCTTACTTTTGCTCAAGTATTGTTGACAGACGTTGGCAGCTTATGCAATTTATTAAACCGCTGAAAGCAAAAGAAGTACAGTTTCCTTTTACAAGATCCTGCTAAATGTTCAGTTGTCAGAAATAATACAATTACATATTGTGTGTCTGAAAGCCAGAACTAATGGCTGCAGGACAAGTGATTACAGAGAATAGCAATCAGATTTCAAAAGATACATTATCCAGTGTTGAGTAAAGTTAACTGTTATCGCTGGGATCCCACCTTGTCCAGAGGAACTAATGGCTAATGCCTATAAACAAGTGGAAAGGGGGAGAGCTAGTAGTATCTGCCTAGTGACAGCAGCCTCAGGCCAAGGAGCCAATGTGAAGGTGATTTCTCTGTGGATGGAGTGATTAGTGGTGGGAGTGGATGCTACACTGTGGGGACACCAGGTAAGGCAGAGGGATAAAAGGGTTGGCATTGCATGAGAAAAAAGACTCTGAAGGTTGCAGAATAAACAGGCAGATATTATTATTAAGGTGGTCTTTTATAACATATTGTGATTTAGCAAGGAGAGGAGTCCAAAGTTGTTGACACTAGGCAGTTACGTTCATATTGCTACATGGAATGTAAAGGTACTGAACAGCTTGGGTAAAGGGTACAAAGTTAAGGTGGAAAGAGTGCAAACAATGCAGATATGATCTTCATAAAAGAGACTAATATCACTGTCTTAAACCAGCAATTGTCTTACATATTGTTATCTTACTTATATCAATAAACTTACTTTGAACTTAAAAAACCCATCAATTGTTTCAGTTACGTGGTTAAGAGCAGATTGTTTCTAAAACACAGACTACTGGGAGATGCAGAGTTGCTATTCTGATAACAAGCATTACAAATGCAATAGGTCTCGCCTTTAATTAAGTTAAAGCTATCTGCTTTGCTATACAATACCATTAGCAAAGGCTTTAATTTAATAAAAGGCAAGACCTATTGCATTTTCAATGCTTGTTACAGGAGGTCTCGAAACGGGTCTCTATCGGGCTCTGTTTTGTGTCCTGGCACAGGCGGTCCGTATTTTTCCGGACTGCAGTGACAGCAGGCACATCATGTGCGCTGCTCACACTGCTCACTTTTCACTAGTGGAGAAGTTACGGCATGACGTCATGGCAGGTGAGCGTTGTAGGTAAAGGGAAATCATTTAAAGAGAGTCATTTTCTCTCTGGATTTCCCTTCTATTTTTGAAACTCAGGAGCAGCAACATTGTTGTGGTGTCAACAGGGCTTTAAGTGGAAGCTTTTTCAATATTATATACAAGCCATAGTTGCTGCTTATTTATCTTATGCAACTGACAACTATTAACAAAACAAATAGTCCTGACTTGTTGTAGGTATGATGTTACTTGTTGTATCATATATCTGGGTGCAATGACAGAAACAGCAAAATAGAAGTCGGGGACACACTTTGCTAAGCACAGATTTTTAGCTTGCTGTTTTTAAGACACACCCAATTATACATTGGCCACGCCCCTTTGAGTGTCACCCCAGTTTTTTCATCCCACTTAAAGCCCTGAGTAGGTCACATTCATAATTTGAGGCAGGGTAGATTAAGTGATTTGCCCAGAATCACAGGATGGTGATCCCACGCCAAGACTCAAACCTGGCTCCCCCAGGCTGCTAATTACAAACACAAGCAGCTACAGGGTCAAAGTCAGCAGCTGTGACTGGAACGCTACACCCTGGGTAGAGGGAAGGTGCCAGGCAGAATACATCCACCTCTAGTCCAGATGAACTTTCGTTCATCTGGACTAATAACAGGTCTCCTGGTAAATAGAAATCTGATTTAACAGGCCACTGGAGCAGAGAGTATCCGGCGAGAAGAATAGATCTCCAAAGCTGTGTTTTATTTCTTCATTAGCGCGCCGTTACTCTGGCCGGGTACTAACGCAGGGTTGGCTGGGAATTGTGGAGCTAAAGAGAGCATAATGATGAAAGGTGGGGCCTTCTAATGATGGCCCCCGGGCAGTGGAATGAAGGCGGTCACCTGGTTTAGGTAACTGGCAAGAATTGATGGCCGCCTGCAAGGGTGCTAGACAGAGGCCCTGCGTTGTAATGCCACTGCCATAGTGCCCACACCGTCATCCGCTCCCACCCAACATCATGCACATTTTGCCCATATAATGATTACACTGGACACATTGTTTATGGGTAAGGAACTGCTGCAGGTTTATTTTCATACAACAAGCGTATGACATTAAGTGGGTTATCTTACGGGCGATCCAGGGCAGGCAGCCCCTTGCTGCCCCGCCCACCTAATGAGCCAGCCAGCACGGTGAGTCGACGCCCGGACAGTGCAGCACCTTGTAGATCCTTATCGTCTACTGCCGCTCCTTTCAGGGCGGAGCGGTATGGCACACCCCCGGTTGGTTCAGGCCCCCCAACCGCCCGAAGGACTAACGGGGCGCCTTCGCGGTTTCCTGGAACCTCCTGCGGCTCCAGGTCTTTGGCTCAGGCACCCTTACTGTGCCAGGCAGAGGTACCCTTACTGTACCAGTCTGCCGCAGAGTTACCCTTACTGTACCCGTCTGCCTCCAGATCGCCCTGTAACTCTGCCACAGCTCTGGAGGAGGCTACCGTCGATGACAGAGCCCCCCATCCCATAGTGGTTTACTGACATCCTGCAGCTGAAAGTGCATCTTGCTCATCCAACAGGAGCATATCCATCCCAACCTTGGACAAGTGCAGCCCATCTTTTTCATAATAACCTTCAATTTTCTCCTGTATCAATGCATGCCTGATGAATCCCAAGCCTCTCCGTTCCATGAACTTCTGCATAGACCTATTGACCCTCCTGCGTGAATGTTCTACTGCCGCAGTGAATCTCGCCCCCCTCCATTCCCTGCGAGGAACGATCTCTGACCACCATAGTTCGCACGCTCCAAGCCTGTTGCTGATTGCCACGATGTCCGTTTGCATGGCCTGTATCAGTGCCCTCCTCCCCTTGGTGACCAAGTCATTACCCCCCAAGTGGATGATAAGGACATTGGGTAGAGATCCCCCTAATAAGAGGCGCTGCTCTAGACTAATCCTCAGGCTGCTCCATTTCATCCCTGAGGAGCCCAACCATACAAACTGCGTCTGCGCGAAACCCCAGGTCCAATTCTTGTGTGCTGAACCCCCTGTTCCAACCTGGCAACGTATGAATGTCCCATCAACCACACTTGACAGCCTGCTGCAGCGCGTCATGGCGACCCCGGGGAAGGGCAGGTGAGGCTCGCCGAGCCTCCCCTCCTAGCCCCGGACAGGGGGGGGCTCCGACTAATGGCCACTAGGGTGGCTGCCCTGCCAATGTCCCCCTGCGTGGGACGCGGGCAGCGGCAGACATGTCAGTGGCAGTATGGCTCAGCGAGCTGAACATTCTCTACGGCAGCAGGTGACGAATGCGACCCAGCCTTCCCCTTTCAAAGGTCATTAAACTAAGCAATTTGGTAATAGCAACAGCTGATGTTCACAGCAATTACATACTGCAGAAGTGAATTAATTATTATATACGTTAAATAAAAAGGTTAATTAATCTTATTGAGAGTCGCTGACAACTTCTGAGCTTCCTTAGACACTGGTATATATTTCTCCTCCGTTCATGCGACTTAATGACTGACAGTACAACATTATAAGATTTGTCAATGGGGAAGGAGGTGTGTCTGAAAACTGTATTTATTTTTATTATTTTGGGAGTTTTATAAAGCGGGAACATGACTCATAGGTATCAGAGCACTACAACATGAGCAAAAACAGAGTCTGACATCCCCAGTGTGATACCGCGAAAATGCACCTATCAATAGCATCACTGAATTCTATACACAAACTGAGTGGCAGTTCTGACATGACGTCCCTCGTGATGTGCAGAGGGCTGGTAAGGCCATCAATATGCCTTTGCTTGCTCATGCCTGGATCTATTGCATGGTCAACACACAGCCTGGCACATCCTGCTGAATAAACATCGGTGATGGACAAAGACATGGCTTGGCCACACAGCAGGAGGGCAGGACAGGCCTCCTTTTTCAGCAGTATGTTAGGGTGTAAGAGAGGAGGGGGTTAAACAGACAAATCAAATATTAAATGAGGAAAACCAGTCTCCCGGCCACCCCGTTTGAAAATTATTCATCTGGCAAGACAAGCAACAGTAATCCCCTGCGAGCACACTGCTGTGACAATCACAGCCAGCCTCGAGGACAATTTAGCGCAATCCTAACACCCCATTCCATGAACACAACTTCACAACGATGGCTGTGTTTCCTAGTAAGCTGCTTGGACGTGTAGCCATCATCGACAAAAATGTCAAAATACAGATTTCAATCTACAAATTAAGGCAACACCTGTAACCGTATGCAACTTTAGGAAAGCATCATTTATAAAATATATTTTGTTTGCATAAAAATACGCCAATTGCCAATGAGAATTACCATTTTTACTCCCACAGAAAGCAATTTTACGGGAAACTTCAATAAAAAGGGCGTAGAATGTTGCCAATCAATCAATCAATCAATCAATCACAGAACGTGTAAAGCGCGCTACTTACCCGTGAGGGTCTCAAGGTGCTGCGAGGGGGGGGAGGTGGCTGCTGCAACTGCTCGAAGAGCCAGGTCTTGAGAAGCTTCCTGAAGGTGAGCAGGTCCTGGGACTGCCGCAGGTGGGTGGGGAGGGTGTTCCAGGTCTTGGCAGCGAGGAAGGAGAAGGAACTGCCTCTGGCGGTGGTACGCTGGAATCGTGGGACGTTGGCGAGGGCGAGGCTGGCAGAGCGGAGCTGGTGGGCGGGGTGTAGAAGTTCAGTCTGGTGTTTAGGTAGGCTGGTCCGGAGTTGTGGAGTGCTTTGTGAGTGTGGGTGAGGAGCTTGAAGGTGATCCTCTTGTTGATGGGGAGCCAGTGAAGGTCTCTGAGGTGAGGGGAGGTTGAGGATCAGATGGGCCGAGGCATTCTGGATGCGTTGTAGTCGCTGTAGGTGTTTGGTCGGGATTCCCGCGTAGAGTGTGTTGCCATAGTCCAGCTGGCTGCTGACGAGGGCTTGGGTCACCGCTCTTCTGGTTTCAATCTGGATCCACTTGTAGATCCTGCGAGCATGCAGAGGGTGTTGTAGCAGGAGGAGGAGACGGCGCTGACCTGCTTGGACATGGAGAGGGAGGAGTCGAGGATGACTCTCAAGTTGCGTGCGTGGTCCGTGGTCGTCGGTGCTGTTCCTAGCGCTGTCGGCCACCAGGAGTCTTCCCAGGCAGACGGGGTGGGGCCGAGGATGAGGACTTCTGTCTTGACTGAGTTCAGCTTCAGACGGCTGCTCCTCATCCACTCGGCGATGGCCTTCATTCCTTCGTGGAGGTTGGTTTTGGCGGTGTGTGGGTCCTTGGTGAGGGAGAGGATGCGCAGGGTGTCGTCGGCATTGGAGATGATGTTCAGGTTATGTTGGCGGGCCACTTGAGTGAGGGGGGCCATGTAGATTTTGAATAGCGTCGGGCTGAGGGATGATCCCTGGGGTACGCCGCAGATGAGTTTGGTAACTTTGGAAAGGTGGGGTGGGAGGCGGACCCTCTGGGTATTGTCGGAGAGGAAGGAGGTGGTCCAGTCCAGAGCTTTTTCCCAAATTCCGGCTTCTTTGAGGCATATTCTTAGTGTGTGGTGGCAAACCGTGTCGAAGGCAGCTGACAGGTCCAGGAGGATGAGGGCTGAGGTTTTGCCGTTGTCTAGTTGGCGTTGGATGTCGTCTGTGGTGGCGATGAGGGCTGTCTCGGTTCTGTGGTTCCGTCTGAATCCGGATTGCGACGGGTCTAGGATGTTGTTGTCCTCGAGGTGGGGGGTCAGCTGTATGTTGGCGATTTTCTCAATGACCTTCGCCGGGAAGGGGAGCAGGGAGATGGAGCGGAAGTTCTTGAGAGTTGAAGGAGATGTTGATGACTTTTCGTAGTTGGGGTGCTTTGTTGAACACGTGGTGTGGGCTGGGGACTGCTGGTGATCCCGAGTGGATGGAGTTCATGATCTTTCTTGTCTCGTCGTCATTGACGTGGGCCCAGGATGTCAGCTGGTAGGTGCAGGTGGTGTTCGGGGTGGGGTCAGTCGTGGTTGGGGCTGGCGGTGCGTTGAAGCTGTCGTGGATGTCTATGATCTTGCTGTGCCACTTCAACTAATGCGCACAGAGGGAGCCCGATGGTCAATGAGAAATAAAATGTTTACTCCCACGGAAATCAATTTTACGGCAAACTTCCATAACAAGGAAATTGTCCGCCTTACGAGGAATGGCTGACCCTCAGTAAAGTGTAGGGCTGGGCTTAGTTTGCGAAGTAGCGCTACTCGAAGCTACGCAAAGTGCACTTCGCACTACTCGAGCTATGCGTAGTACCCTGTTCACACTGTGCAAGGTGCAATTTTCAATGATTACGCTGTACAGACAAGCATCCGGCACTGTGAATCATTGAAAACGGCAACTTGCACAGTGCGAGCTGTAGTTTTCTGCCGCTTGAGTAGATTTTTACTCGAGCGGCAGCTTTCTCAACGGGGACTGGTAGTTTCTCATCGCGAGCGGTCGCGAGCAAATGCGACAACTCGCAATGAGAAACCTGACCTCCCAGCGTTGAGAATCTCGCCGGGAGGTTTATTTTCCATGCATGCGATCAGCAACTTGATGGTGCTGGTCGCGAACGAGGAAAAAGTCTCGCCGGAATGTAATTTTGCTTGCTCGCGGTCGCCAACTTGACATTGCGGACCGCGAGCAAACAAAAAATGACCGCTGCACTACGCTACGTGTGTTTGCACTGTGCTACGTGCAGTTTGCGTAGTGCAAAGTAGCGAAAACTTCACAAACTAGGTGAGCATAGCGTAGTGCTTTGCCCAGGGTTAGTAAAGTGCCAGCAAAAAAGAGGAATGTGTCCTTGTGTAACGTAACTGGTGCTTATGTAAAGCGCTCCAATACATTGAAGTCGAGTTTGCGCTATATAAACCTGCAAACAAACAAAAAAGTATGGGGATAGAGTTCCGCCGGCAGTGGAAGTCAGTAGCATCCCCGCTATCCATCGATGACGAAGATGTCTGTCTCAGTATCGGGTCACGTAGGTGGTGAGCACACTCCCCATGTCTGGGCACTGCCTCCAGCCCTCGGCCTCATCAAGAAACCATTACACAGGCAGTTGTATAAAGACCTCTCTATCCGACAGGACCGCTCTGGTGTGCACGCTCTCCGTGGTGCCCACCTTGAGACGCATCTCATAACGGAAGTTTCCCTACAAGCCCCCGATGTCCTCCCTCAACAGCCCAGTACCCACTAAGATGAATAAAAATGGTTGGTTCATCAGGAATGCATCCTACTGTCTGCCCCCGGGACCCAGTGTGCAGCCCTGAACATCTGTCCAGCGAATCTATGACAGAATATCGAGAGACAAAATATCGACCTACAAAACATCGATGCTGGAATAGCGAATCTATGACAGAATATCGACAGACAAAATATCGACCTACAAAACATCGATGCTGGAATATCGAAGGCAAATATATCGACATCCTATCTACAACATGGTAAGTACAAAAATATCGAAACAAAAATATCGATGTTAAAAATATCGTGATTAAATATATATCGTTTTATATCTGTTAAAATATAATGTGTAAAATAATACTTATAAATAAAATAAACATTGTTAAAAATATTTAGTAATGTTATATAATATTATAACACTACTTAAACACATATGTAAAATATATATTATATATTTACTTAATAATACATTTTAATAATTACTTTACTTACTTATAAATTGTTTAAACATACTATAAATTACAAATAGATCTCCACACATAAAATAATTACATTAAAAAAGTAAATAATTTACTTTCAATATTTTTAAAATTAATAACATAATACATTATCGAAATTCATTCTAAATAATAAATAAAACTAAAGTTAAAAAAAACTACAGTATTAAAAACATTGGATAGCCTAAAACGTAAAATTACTATTCCCACTCCAGCAAATACAAAATTAGGGAAAACATTGTATAGCATAAAAATAAAAATTACTATTACCACTCCAGAGAGTGAAACAGTAAAGAAAACATTGGATAGCGTAGGGGTAAAAATTACTATTCCAACTCCAGAGAGTGAAACAGTAGGGAAAGCGCTGGATAGCGTAGGGGTAAAAATTACTATTCCAACTCCAGAGAGTGCAACAATAGGGAAACAGTTGGATAGCGGGTGGGTAAAAATTACTATTCCAACTCCAGAGAGTGCAACAGTAGGGAAAGCGTTGGATAGCGTAGGGGTAAAAAATACTATTCCCACTCCAGAGAGTGCAACAGTAGGGAAAGCGTTGGATAGCGTAGGGGTAAAAATTACTATTCCCACTCCAGAGAGTGCAACAGTAGGGACAGAGGTGGATAGCGTAGGGGTAAAAATTACTATTCCAACTCCAGAGAGTGCAACAGTAGGGAAAGCGTTGGATAGCGTAGGGGTAAAAATTACTATTCCCACTCCAGAGAGTACAACATTAAGTAAAGCATTGGATACCATGAAAATTAAATATAACATTCTTAGAAATAATTTTTATATTTAAATTTAATAATATTTACATTTTTAAATAACTAAACATCATTTCAAAATACCCATTAATATTAAAATAAAATAGATTTGAATAAATAATTAACAATAAATTAACAATAAACATTAATTAAAAATTAATAGTTACCAAATAAGAAATATTAAGCAATAAAATACTGTAAAAAACAAAAATAATAATAATAATTGATTACCAATTAAAAAACATTAAACAATAAAATGATTTGTATACCAAAAAAGACTTTTTATAACACATTAATTACCAATTATTTAAAAATAATTTCCAATAAAAAATGTTTTAATTACCAATTAAATAAATTAATTACCAATTACAAAAATTAATTACCAAATAAATACATTAATTCCCAATTACAAACATTAACTACCAATTTAATAAATTATTTACAAAAATTAATTACCAATTAAACAATTAATTAACAATTAACATTATTAATTGCAAATTAATAATTAATAAAAAATACATAAGTTATCAATACCAATAAAAAAAAATAATTACTTAATTACAATTAAAATACTTCCCACCCAATTCCCCTATAAACCCACTACCCGCTACGGAACTTAAACGCAAAAATGTATCAAAATTAATTTATAATTCCTAAAAATTAATAATTAATTTAATATAATTAAATTACTTCCCACCATATTCCCCTATAAACCCACAACCCGCTCCGGTACTAAAACATAAAATTGACTTAAAAATAACATTATAAATATATGAAAATAGTTCACATATAAATAACAAAAAACATATAACACATACATATTAAATACATACTAAAATACATAACAATGGTACAAATATCGATATCAGTAACATCGAAATTACTAACATCGATATATTTTATATCGATATTACTGACTTCGATATTACTTACATCGATATAAAAAAAATCGATATTACTTACCTTAGTGTCGATATTCTGTCCAACGATATTCTTAACATCGATATTCTTTACCTTAGATATTTTTAACTCGATATTTGTGTAGGTCGATATTTACAACTCTATATTTTGACTGTGTACTCTGTCCAGCGCCTATCGTGTGCCCTGGCCTCGCGGTACAATAATGTATGTAGCACCTCCTGCCACAGGATCTCTGCTTCAAAGAACTGTAAACACCACGTGTAAAGAGATGATTTTTCCAATAAGAAAGGGTTATTTGGTATCAGTCCAGGCGCTGAAAGCTCGAGCACAGTCTTCAGTGGAGGCCCAGTACTGAGTCCAACGTCACAGGCAGGCCTCTAGGGTTGGTCATCTAATGGTGCAAGCCAAGATGTGAACTCGCTTGCCACACTCCCTTTGCCATGGCTCACTAAAGCTGCACACTGGTGCAACACGGGCAGACTGGAAAACCCTGCTCTTGAAAGTGCAGGGACGGGAAAGCGCATAGTGCAGCACTTAAAAAAATAAATAAAAGAAACAAATACATGTAGGGTTGTTGTACGCTTTTCTGATATAACAGGTGAGAGGAAGTGTGAAGGAGAATGGAAGGGAGGAGATGGAAGGCAGTGAAAAAGAGGAAAGGGCAAGCGGAAGTCTGTAGTATTCTCCGAATAGAGAACACGTCCTTCCACAGCCTGAAAAGGGTATTTCAGTCAGAAATGCAAGTTCTCTTTTTGGACCAGACCCACTCCCAACAAGACAGCCCATGCAGTGTAGGATGCTACTGGTACAGTTAAGAGCTCAGCGTCCCACCCAGGGGCAATAGGCGCTATATAAATATTACTATACAATAGTCTAATCTCAGGCCTACAGTGTAGCCAGTGCCTCCCGCCTTGGAAACAGTGCCAGGAGCATCACCTGACTCTGAAAAAGCGGCTTTGCCCTCTCTCATCTTTAAGCGTCATATTGGCACTCAGCGATGGGTGACACTTTAGATATACACCTGCGTGCAGTACATGGCGATTATGGGTGAGCATTCTTTACGGGCTCTTCTAATTCAGCCCGTAAAGAGGCCCCTTCCACAGCATGGGCCCCTCTTAGCCAGCACCTCCTCGGGGTGTGAACACAGTACAGAGTGCTAACAGTGTGCCAAGCGCCCCACGTGGCCCTTCCGGCGGGGGGCAGCACCTGTGAGGATCGTCGCCAGACAGGGGCACCAGGGGCCGCCTACCGCTGGAGTTACCTACTGTCTTCTGACCTCGCGGCATCCTACCTCAGTGGAGGAGTGTGATCCCGGATAAATAACTTTATTGAACTGTGCCAGGCGGCCCTTCTCTGCCAACAAAGCGAGTTTTTAGAAACTGTCAGCCACACAGTATTAGAAGTTACATAACATTCCTATTTGTCTCCAATGTCCCGAGAAGTCTGCTCTCTGTTACTGTAAAATCTCTGTTCTCTACTTAGAAAATTATACACATGAGAAGGCTTCCCTAATGCTGTCCTCAACTCATGCATTCCACTTTATAGGGCAATTCCAAATCTATGGGGTATCCTTTCCTCCAAAGACACTGGCGAGTTCCTTGTATGCTTCACATCACTGACTGAGAAGAGGTGAGACCTGTCGACTTATGTGTGCGCTGTGGTGTCATGGGAACACACCTCTGATCCCGGCTTCCCCATATGAGCGCACTGTGATCCTGGGCAATTCCTTTCTCTCAGTGTACCGCGGTGCCCAGACAAGGAGCCAATAAGAGACAGGATGAGCAGCCGCATGAATTGCTGCCTCCAGTTTGGGCATCTGTGAGTGTATAGATATCGTCACAACTTTTTCAGTTCTTATTTCTAAATGTTGGCATGTGCGCTCCCGACGAGGCCTGCAAGAGATCCCTCATACATTGCTAAACCTCTGTGGCCCATGGAGGACGCACTTAACCTTAAGTCCGGAGTCTTAGAGGACATTCCAATTAATTAGAAAGACCACGTGAACAACAAGCACTCGCCAGGCAGCCACAGTTTATTATTGCATTGCGCAAGCGATATGCAAAAATAAACACGCGACGGAGCTTGTCTTTATGGGGCCAAGTGTTTAAACAAATGGCCCCATAAAAATAAGAAATTGTTTGCGACGAACGGAAAGCAGGCGAGCCCGTCCAAGTGGGACGGCAGAAAGAGCCAAAGGGAGGTAACTCGCACAGCTCTTTTCCAATGGCTGGCGACTGTTTAACATAAATGTTGACGCCAGCCAATGGAAAAGAGGGGCGGGGCTTAAATACCTCTACTGAAACTCCTCCAAAACATTAAATCTCACCGAGCGGGCTGCGCATGTGTGCAGCCACACTAGCCGAGGCCTAATTCCTGCAGAGAGCCATAACCCCTGAGAAATTAGGGCCTTACAGAGACACAACTACTGATTCACTTTGTTTGGGCCAAATTCTTATGATATGACTTTTGATTTGATTAATGAATTATTTAACAGTTTACTGCTACATGGGACCCAGACTGTATATTGTGAGAAGAGTTTAATGTTCTGGTTAACCTGGTTATGGACTCTACTAACAAATGGATTTGAGCTGTTTTGTTTAATTTTGAGTGTAGAAATCACTCTTCAATGGTTGGAGATATATACATTCACAAATTCTCGAACATAAATGTGATTCTTCTCCTTATGTAGTATAATCGAGGATAGCCATACCTTGATTACTGTTGAAACAGCGATCAGGTGCTAAGGTCATAATATGTCACATAATTGCTACTAAACATGCTCCTATCTCAATACATATGTTTTTCTCATATAATACTAAATAAATATTCATGACATGATCTATTGCTCATTGATCAACCAACAGGATTTTTTTGTTACTTTAAAAGCAAATATTAAAGTAGCCTATCACATCAATAAAACGCTGTGCTAACTAGAAAGGTTTGGCATGCAATGAAAGCTTTTATAAGGGATATGATTATTGCAGTCACAATCTAGTCTCAGTAGAACAGGCTAATGCGCTCCAAATAATTTTAGAAATCAACTGGTACACAAAAGGCTCATGAATTACCTTTTTTTAAAAGAGAATTTGCATTTGGCTCAAGGTTGCTGTCTAAAATGAAATTAGTTAGATGTTATAAACTGAAGGATTTTGTGCATAAGGCCGGGGGAACACGTTGTGACTGAGGATGCAAGTTCAGTTCAGTTCATACGCTTTTATTCGGGTGTAATATACAACCATATAAGCAAGCAGTGCATATGGTCTTCAAAAAAGCAATAAAACATAATAGAATACAAAGCAGACAACATATACCAACAGTTAAGAGACAAAGGAGATACATAAATCGACAAACAAGATCATATATTCACAACGTTGTTAAAAACAATGGGGGAAAGTGCATTGTGCAATTCAGATTTTCAATTTTCCATTGTTTAGACAGTACTATACATGCCAAATATTAATAATGAAGTGCATCGTGCCATTTACATTACAGGTGCCATAACATTGTCCACATTAACTATCAATGATTTAGGAGCAGTTAGCTATACCCTCTCAGTTGTCGGACTACAATAGATTTCCTGATAGCAATAGAATGTAATAAATATGATGCTACATGAAAACATAATCCTGGGTTGTCCAAAGAGATCAGCAAATTCATTGCAGTTGTTGTCGATCTTACATTATACTTTAGGAAGATAGGTTTTAAGTAAAATGTCCTTATAAAAAGATACAATTTGCAAAATAATAGAAAATGACAGCAACTTTGTTGTGATATATTGCCACAAGGGCAAACGGCAGAAGAACGCTTTTTCATGATGACTGGGAATGCCACAAGATGATGGGCAATACTCAGCCGAAGACGGGTCAAAACAAAGCGATGAGATGGTTTAGAAACAATAGTTAAGTAATCCTGGAAACCATTATTAATGCCCAATTGCTGATAAAACATAAAAGTTGACTGGTCACCAATAGCACTAAAACTGGTCTTTTTTGTTATATTTAAGGAAAGAGGTTTTTATCTCCGATTTGGCAATTAAAGGTGCATAATCTAATTCAGCCTGGGCATCATAATTAAAAAGGAGGCCATACCAATGGTGGATGTACTTTAGCCAAGGGATTTTAAGGCAATTATCTGATCTCATACAGTCTTTAATTATTGATTGGGTAAAAGCGGTCCCGTTCTTTGCCCAAATAGATCTCCATAGGAGAAGCGGTCGTAGGGCAGCGAGATCTGTAATATAATTAATACCCACTTTGCGGAGTATGACTTCCGTTGAAGCTGATTGTGGAACACATAAAAGATGTTTAAGAAAAGTATTTTCATCCTGCTGTAATAGATCAAATTGGCTATGGCCCCATACCCCTGCACCATAAAGGGCAGAGGTAAAACATCTCAGCAAATCTAAAAATCCCGTTGGTGTTCCTAGTCATCTTAGAGCGTATATTTTCCTATTCGCACACCAATCTCCCCTTGCCTGCAAAAGTAATGCCTAAGTAGCAGAAAGACTTTACCACTTGGACTTTTTAGTTTTTTATATAGAAGGAGCTATTGATTTTAGGCTTCATGCCACAAGCCATAACAAATGTCTTTGTCTTATTAATTAAAAGTTTCCTATTTTCGATAAATAAAACAAACTCATTCATCAGACGCTGCAGTCCAATGGGTGTGCGCGACATTAATACAGCATCGTCTGCATATAGTAGAATGGGTATAGCACTTCCCTTGACCATTGGGGTGTCCGCAGGTATCAGTCTCAGGGATGCATCCACATGATTAATAAATAAAGAAAATAATAAAGGCGCCAGGACGCAACCCTGGCGGATTCCCCTTCTGACCCTAAAGGATGGTGTACATTCTCCCTTATACCCATAACGTACTTTGCTAGAGAGCGTCCCATATAGTCTTGCTAAAAAGTGAATAATTTCCTTGGGAGCTCCAAGTTCTAGCAGTATTGGCCACAATATAGAGTGGTCGACCAGGTCGAAAGCACTGCTGAGGTCAGCAAAGCAAAGATACAGATTTCCCCCTTTGGCCAGGGTATATTTTCCTAACAATAAATCAAGATTGACACATTGTTCAAGAGTTCCTAGGCCCTTTCTAAACCCATATTGGACCGGGGACAAGATCTTATTGTCATTCACCCAGGTTTCCAATCTCTTTAATAACACCCTACTCATAACCTTGACTGAAGAATCCAGCAAGAATATTGGGCGATAATTACAAGCTTCAGTTTTTAGACCTTTCTTAAAGATTGGAATTATAATGGATTCGCTCCAGGTATTTGGGAAATAATTCTCAGCAGCAACATTAAAAACTCTGGTCAATGTCGGAGACCACAGATCCATTTCACATTTATACAGGTCTACTGGGATCGCGTCTGGGCCCAGTGCTTTGTTTCCCTTACTGAAGATGCAAATGATCACCTGAAGGAAGAATACTAGTAACTTTATTGATGGATAGAACTGTGCCATCCCAGATAACAGAAATTTGAAAGGAAGAAAGGTCTATTACACACTCTCTGAATGAGAATATCCAAACCTACCATTTATATTAGTCTCGAAATACTAAGGAGAGCACAAATTCAGGGGAGGATGTAAAGAGATTAGTCAAAACGTGCAGTGGGCCACGTTTGTATTCAGACATATCTGACAATTGAGAAAATTCACTAGAGATAACAAAGCTTAGTGAAAGTACAAGGTCTCTGGCTGTTAATAAAGTGGTGAAGGAGTATGGACTGGCATCAGCCAATATTATATGATAGTTGTATCAAGGAATGAGTTCCCGGATTTCACAAAGTAAGTACATTAGAGGTAGGGCAGAGTGAAATAACCTACTCGAAATAAAGTTCGCTTTGTGGTTGTTCCTAAATAAAGGCATGTCACTAGCTGAATAGGCCTCTTACAAGTCAATATCTCTGTTGAATAAAAAGATATTTCCTGAAGCTTTGGACAATCACTCAGAACCACTAATATCCTATGTTTGACCTTGACGCTGGAAATACATCAGTGTCAATACCTCTAATGCATGTTGAAAAGGCATTGGATAGGGTATCTTGAGAATATTTCTGACAACTACTTCTAGTTATGGATTGGATAGCTATTTTATCCACTACATGTATGTAAGCAATCTGCCAAACACCCTGGGGAATACTCTCAAGAACATGCGATAATCATCGCCAAAATGGGCTAACGCAAGTTTTTCATATTGCCTTCTATAGCTGGAAAATAACTCTGTGTTAACGTCGTATTCACAACACGGCAGTAACATGCGATAGTTTCCCGATAATGCGTCAAATGTCCACGATAAAATTACTGGTAAGGCGATATAAATCTAAACCTGAATGTGAAAAAAGTTGCGGTGGGCTCAACTGCAATGAAAAATTCAGCGATAAGCAACGCCAGGCTTACAAGTCCCACAAGTCAGGAAGGAAAAATCACTATAAAAGCGGCAATAAAAAACACCAACAAAACACAAACAACTGCAAGGCACCATGGAGGTAGTCCGAGCACTAACAGAGGACAACAAGAACCCCACAAGCCCCACGGAGGACCAGCCTGGGACCTCGGGGTCAGGGAAGGGCAAGGAGAAGAAGAAGAGGAACCCGCTTTTCAGTCCGCAGGAAAACAGGATCCTGATAATGGAGGTGATAGAACACCATCAACTACTGTTTGTCAGCTCCACTGTATAACTGGTAACAAAAAACGGAATATGGCAGTCCATCGTGGACAAGCTGAATGCAGTCTGAATGCTGAGGAGGACAATGGAAAAGGTCAAGAGACGCTGAAATGATGTAAAGCGCAAAACCAAGCAGAACCTCTGCAACAACCAGAAGGCATCAATGCAGACTGGAGGTAGGAGTCAAGCACCACAGTTGGAGCTGGATGAGATGGAGGAAATGGTGTCCACAGACATCAGTGTGGAGATGGTGGCAGGAGCTGGGGGACCGAACACTGCACAACCTGACCTGAGCCAACAGCAACAGGGTGGGTAATGACCAGGGAATGCGGGGACGGGAGAGATGCGCAAAATGGCACACATGCACAAATAAGTATAGCACATCTGCGGACAAACCATACCCAAGAGTCACAACTCCGACCACGAGCCCAATTTACCCAAGTCTGCAACATCTCAGCAATGTAAAAGCTCTGAAGTGAAAGGCACACTGCCTGAAAGGGATAAGGTCCAGACAAATGAGAGCTGAAGGGGCAACTCACCCACAATGCAGCACACACACATAAGAATCAGAGCACCTCAACATTGAAAACAATGTGGTACAAACTGCAATACTTTCACAACAGAACAGAGGATACAACTGCTGCAGCTTGTGTGTAGAAAATGTCCATTCACATTTGCCATAGCAGGAAACTGTGAGATGATAATGTACAAGTACAACCTCACATCCATGATGGTGTAGAAATGTCAACTGTCCCGCATCAAATAGGCATCTCCTCACAAACAGTCACAATGTAAATTGTCATGCAGTGTGTTTGTAAAATTGTACAATGCGTGAACATACATATGAACACAATGTCAATCTGCATCTCCCCTTCACATTGCAGAGGGAGAATCAACACCTCCTGCAGGGCAGGCCCAGCAACTCAGCAGTGATGATGAAGAGGACCTCCCCAACATCGACACCAATGCCCTCCAACAGCTCATGGACAGCTCCGGCACCCCACCTCCAGGAGCAGGGCAGCCCAGCTGCATCGAGGAGACCACACCCCTGCACAGACCACACAGCAGGAAGCACCCACCACCATGGCTGTCTCCCAGGACCCCCACGACCAACACATGGCATTCCAACGCAATGTGTTAGGGTGCCAGGAGAAGATGGCTGATCAGCTGTGGGTGAAGTTCGACCTCATGACAGCCAAACTAGATGCCATACGTGGGTGTCTAAGTCCCATCTGGAACCAGTTACAGTCCCTAACGGACACCCACTGTCCACTCCATGCTCTCCAATAATCCATGTCTGACATCACTGGTGTCATGACTCTGAGCCAAGAACAACTGTCAGAGTGGTTTCAGCGATGTCAGACGGAAGTTGGGACACATAAGGAGAGTGATGGAGAGCTTGGAGCGGATGCAGGTGGAAGGAATGTTTGTCACAGCTGCACACCAGCGAGATGTAGCTGTGATATTCCATGTAGAAAAAACAACAATGGACCGCACAACGCTAGCCCCTCCTCCAGGTCGCCCCTAAGCACTCTGGTATGTGCAGTTCCTGAAGTTCAAAGAATTACTGAAAGTTCGCAAGTGGTTCACCTATGTAGGTGCAAGTAGATACCTGTTGTTCCCCCGATCTCTAGACCCGGGACATGGCCCCGGTTTCAGGATATCTTCCCTCATCAGTAGAGAAAGTCAATAGGGGTGGAAGAGAAGGCCGCCTCGTAACCGTCACGGGCCTCATTGCCCAGCACGCAGGTGCGTCGTCCAGAAGCTCGTCAGCTTGGGAGGCTCAAGGGAGCCCTTATGTAGAAAAAACAGCAATGGACCGCACACTGCTAGCCCCTCCTCCGGGTTGCCCCTAAGCACTCATTGCCCATGTTCTGCAGATCCTCGTCATGGCATTGCCACCACAAGGCCTTGCATGGATGAATGCTGCTACTACTACTCCATCCACATCTCCGCCCCCGAAGTGTCAGTGCCACAAAGTGAGACAGACATTCCACCTCCAGCCCCTGATGTGTCACTGCCACACAGTGGTGCCGACAAAACACCACCAGTTACATGTGCGGCACCTGACACATCAGAGGACGAAGATGATGATGAATCTGGCTTAGTGGTAAGAATGAAGTGGTAGCATTCATCTCCGCCATATGGCCAGGTTCAGCTTGGTTCTGCCCTCTGCATCATGGCCTGGAATAACACCTTCCACTGTCCCCCGATACACTCAGCGACACTCACATTGGACCTCGACATGGACTACCATATTTTGTTTGGTTACCAATGACACAGCAATCACACTGCGGACTGAAGTCATCCACTTCAGATGAACTTGTCAATCCCTAAAGGATTTTGGCTGGCACTCCACGGGGCAACAATGTAAATATAACCCTGATTGCCCAGGGGATGAGATGGTGACACCCCACTGTTTAGTCGCACAATGCAGAAAGACTACAGTCGCAGACTGATGTGGTTTGGTTCAGGTTTTTACTCTATAAAGAACACAGACACCGGTTCAAGTAAAACTAAGAGTTACTCCACTCTGTTCCTATGTTAGCTGTCGAAACCGTCCTCCGCATGAGTGTCGTCCTGACACTCTCCAACGGAGGGCACTGTGCTAAGCAGTGGCCGACAATGCCACTCGACTCTTGAACAGCTAGCCAGCTGTTCTGAAACCGTCCCCCGCAGTGGTGCTGGTCCCAGCACCTTCCAACGTGGGGTACAGCACGTCCTGGTTAAGAATGCACCAGAGACCCAAGAGTCAGTAATTGTCTTGCCTGTGCTTGTTAAGTTTGGGATAGCTTGCGAGCTTCTGCTCTTCCAGTTATCCCACACGAGGGTTTTTGTCTTTAATGATCAAGGAGAAGGAGCTGCTGCTCTCTCTCCGGTTTAGGGAATCCTGTCAGCGTGCAACTGACGAGGTCTGTCTTGTAACCGGGGCACCCGAGTTCGTGCAAAAGCTGGGTCAATATCGAACTCCAGGGTCGGGATGACCAGGCTTTAAGGCTACGGGCGTCTAAGGCTATATAACGAGTTCTCTGAGTCAAACTCAGAACACAGAGCAGGGAACGCTTGTCCCTTACCTTTCCGGCGTCTTCCCTCGGTATCTTCAATATCTGGCGCTGACGCCCGGCGCCGCTTCAGTTTTTAAGCATCACCGCATTTCGCGCATGCGCGGCGCACAGGCTCCCGGGACCTGTAGTTCTATCGGCTTCGCGGCTGTTTGCACCTGCGCGGCGCACAGGCTCACGGGATACGTAGTCCCTTCGTCGGCCGTTCTTGTAGTTCCCTGCGTCCGGCCAGGTGCACAGCGGAGCTGAACATGACAGTAAAGTGGGGTTTACATGGCCCTGTACTGGCCCTGCTTCAACACTTCACTGAATGTGAATAAAACATTCTAAATCACACAGTTGTGTCATGGCTATGACCAATCAAGTATGAAAGTATGGATGAATGTAGGGACAGCGGTTCCACAAAAAGGTATTCCCTGGGTAATGCTATCAATGCGCATGTATAGCCATGACCCAGATAGGCAGTGAGACACACATTGTCATTCAAATCAACACTCATCACAGTTGAATACATGTGAAGGTGCGTAGACTTTATTAGCATATGTGTGTCAGTACGGGCAAGATAAGTGTCACTTGCAGACCAATGCAGCAGTATGTCAGAATGAGGAACATTGCCAAGAGCCGCTGTCCATTCCGGGGGAGTGCCTCACCTTTCACAGGTGTGTGTTAACCAGTGTTGTTGTCCGCTCATGTATTTGGAGTCCAGGCAAATGCAGCCATGCCCACTGTTGTCGTGGGATATGTGACCCGATCTCCAAGATGCAAGAAGGTGTTGGGACATGTGCAATGGGTTCCATTCTGTTGTGGCTGCAGGTACGTAGGTACTCGTCCATGAAAGCGATTGTAATAAATATGCATTGGCAATTTTGGGTGCAGATGCAGAAAGGCGTGCATATTGGCCATTTAAAACAAAAAAGAATTTGTGAGTTAAATCAAATCAAATCTATATTGAATAGTTACAAAAAACAATTACAAATCACCATAAAAATACACAATTTGGAAATGCATTAAATAAAATGGAACATTAAAATGCACTCATTTCTATACCATGTCTTCAAAAACTTTGCTAAATATTTGTGTCTGCTTTGAGAAACAACTCTTTTAAAAATGTAATGTTGGGTTCTGGCCACACAATATATACAAAAATAAGTAAAACCATTTGTTTAAAGCTTTTGAAGCAGCTTTTAGCTTGCTAAACTACTAATCAAAACATCACAAAACCCATTGCTAGCTGCAAATATTTGGGGTTAAAGCATCCTTTGATTTCCTGGGAACACAACCTAATGCCTAAACAACAAAATTATGGAATTTTAAAAAATGGCACACTCAGAACTGATGGTTTTACAACAGCATATATTATGTGCCAGAGATTATGTTTTCAAATTCTCAGAGCCTGTAGTTAGATGTTGACCAAAACCTTTTCGTTCCAGGTTTATTTCTCCAATATCGTTTAGTTTATGATAACTTTATTTCGGTCAACGACCATAAAAGCACAGATAAAATATGTACATACAATAAAATACATAAATAATTAAGAACCAACAGTTAAAACATTATTATACAATCAGTTATCAAACGAAAAATGGCCATCATTATAATCAGTCACAATTAATCAAAGTGGACCTTCTACGCCACATGCCGTACAAAAAGCGGGAGACCGAAAACACAATGAGGGGGGATGTATCATATTTTAAAATTCTAGCGGCTTGAGCACAATGTTTTAGTCCCAGATTTTTACATAGTGGTACCAGCCAAGCTCTCCGGATTGCGCTATAGGCAGGGTAAAAGAACAAAACATGGGCAATGTCTTCTTTGCTAATGTTGCAGACAGGGCAGATTCCCTCCTCTTGACCTGCCCATTTGCAGGTCAGTGTCCCAAGTGGCAGGCAACCATGCCTTAATTGTGTATATAGTTTTCTTGCAAGGGGAGGTTCTATTTGGTCCAGAAATTCCTCCCTTCTGGGCACGAGTTTTACCTGCAAACATTCCGAAGACAACCTGCCCATACTTGGCAAGCGGTGCAGCAAACTTAGGTTGTAGTGCCTCAGAGAGGCCAGCAGCTCAGTTCTCCGCACCACTGGACAACTCTCGGCCGGGGTCTCCCATATTTGGGGCATTCCTATTCGATTGGCAATAGTTTTAATGTGGAGCAACCAGGGTATTTTCTTACTCTTCAACGACCTCCAGACAGCAGTGAACTCAGCTCTGTAGTCCGCAAGCTCAGGTACTGTCCAGAGCCTTCTCCAGTACAGGAGGGGTCGGGCCGCTAATAGTTCAGAGATGGGCTCCACACCTAGGTCAAATCTCAAGGGTATGAGCGGGGTGCTTTGGGGTAGACCAATCAGATTCCTCATAAAGGCCCGTTCAACCCTGAGAAGGCTTGCTATGCTCGAATGTCCCCAAAGTTCTGCACCGTAGGTTACAGCAGGTCTCACTTGAACACTGTAGATTTCAAGCGCTGGGGAGACTGGCTTAAATTGCATTGTCCGGTGGAACTTGCCTATGCCCCCTAGTATCTGTGAGAGCTTTAGGGTAGATTTGGCTACCTGAGGGCCCCAACCAAAGTCCTCAGTCAAGGTGACCCCCAGGTATACGAAGGTTCTCACCCTTTCGAGCGGGGTGCCGTTTAGTGTAGGGCTAGGGTCCCCGCGAGGCGCAGAATGTAACAAAACCGTCCAGAACCCGCTGGATGCCTGTTGATGTTCGCGACAACAATAAGGTGTCGTCTGCGAACATCAGAGCAGGCATCCCTGACTCTATCTAGTTCCCCCACCAGGCCATTTATATATAGACTAAAAAGCGTAGGAGCCAGGGCGCAGCCCTGGCGTACGCCTCTAGTTACAGGGAAACGTGCAGATAGTTCCCCGTTCTTCCCGCACCTCACCCGGGAATAGTTCCCTTCATGAAACCGCTTCAAGACCTCCAATAGATAGGGAGGAAGGCCAAGGTATTTTAAGACCCTCCATAAACTCTCCCTCGCCACAAGGTCGAAAGCGGCCCGCATGTCAACGAAGACCAGGTAGAGGCTGCCACCCTCGACACTTACGGTCTTCCAGAAAAGGACCTGCAGCCTAAAGAGTTGATCCATGGTCGAGATCCCTGATCTAAAGCCGTCCTGAAGGGTAGTCATTACTTCATGCTCCTCCGCCCATCCCAGTATTCTATCCAGGAGTATCCGGCCCATCAGTTTCTGGGTAGTATCCAAGAGACTGATTGGTCTATAATTTGACGGCTCCAAAGGGCACCCCTTCTTAAAAATTGGGACGATCTCGGCCCCCGCCCAGGTGTCAGGTATCTTTGCCCCCAGTAGGACTGCATTAAACAATACGGTTAGGTACGGAGCCCAGATCTTTGGCTGAGAACGGAAAAGGTCACCCGGTACCCTATCGAGGCCTGGTGCTTTGTTAGGGAGTTGACTAGTGATTGCAGTCTCCACCTCTCTAGCTGAGATACTCTCACAACTTCTCGGGGCCATCCTCGCCTCGGTGCCCCTATCTGGTGTCCCATGCCCGAGGCCCCCCGCAGTCGACACTCGTGCGGGGGGTCTTGGGCAGGAGAGATTCAGGAGGGACCTTCTAGCTCTAGCATCCCAGACCTATCTAAATGGTCACTGTAGCTGGTCACAGGGCTAATGTAGGGTGCAGAGAAATGCGCCTCCCACACTGAGGGGGGATATTTGGTAGGAGGGTCCCCCCACCATCATTTGCACTGGAATTTACTAATGCCCAGAATAGTTTGGTATCTTTTGTCACAAGGGCACCTCTGAGTTCTTCCCACCTGTCTTCTTCCCACTCTCTTTTGCCCCTGGTCAGCTCCTTTTTGTAAATCAGTCTAGCTGCCCTAATATTCTCTCTATCTTTTGCCTTAATTGCCGCAAGGAGCTCCTTTTTTGAGTTCCTGCATGCATCATTAAACCAGGGGTGTGTTTTTGGAACATGCTTCTTAATTCTACTTATGGGGTAAAACACATCCCCTAGTACCTCAACTAGCTGTTTATGCATATCTAGTGCCTGCTGCCAACCAGGCGAGTCACCCATCTGCTCTATAAAAGGGATAGCGAGTTGGTAGATTTTGGCAAGCTTCGAGGTTGAATCTACAAGGTGGGGCCACTTAACCCTCCTTCTGTTATTGGTCAGCGTGAGAGGAAGTGTCATCGTGGCAGGTATGCGGTCAGGGGTGGTTAATCCAAATGACACTGGTTTGAAAGTTACTACCAGGGCATTGTGATCACTGTCCTGTCTTTGAATGACCCTAAATTCTTTCAGCTTGTCCCAGTTTTTAGCATCCACCATTAGGTAGTCAATGATGGTTGTTTTGTTTGCCCGATTAAAAGTTGCCATTGCTGGGCGGTCAGGGTCCAGTCTCCCATTGCACGCCCGCAGGGATGTCGCAAGGGAGAAACTTTTTATTTGGAGCACGAGAGGTGTCCACGCCCTGACAGGGGCAATATTCGGGTCCGGGATATGCCATAGTGCATCTACCTCGTCTTGGTCACCCAGTTCTAAACTACCCAGAGGTTCAAATTGGCAGTTAAAATCCCCTCCGAGGATTACTGAGATAGAGGGGTCTAGCCCTTGAATGAAAGAGTTCAGGGCTCTAAATGTAGCTGATTCCTGGCCATTCCTAGATGGCCTCGAGTAGGTGTTTATTATTGCTACTAGGGGTTGGCTTGGGGGTTCTATTAATATACACTGGATGTCCGGGGAATTTGTTTGGATTTTGGTTGCTCGGATTCCCAGGTGAGTTCCTATCCAAATTGATAGCCCGCCCGACGGGCGCCCTCTGCCTGTAGATACTGCCAAGATGTCAAACGTTGCAAAGGTCGCACTCGAGCTCTCTTCTAGTGCCCAGGTCTCTTGTATCAGGCAGATGTCATATGCTGCCATAAAGGTGGCCCACTCGGGAGTAAGCAGCTTGTTTTTTAGCCCGGCTATATTCCAGGAGACCAACTTTAGGCATCCTTCTTCTGAGCTTACTGATCCTTCAACTTCCCTAGTCCCCCTATTGCTAATCCTTTTCCTTACTATGTTGACAGCTTTTGGAGCCTCCCTCATCGTTTGCGGCAGAATATTTTCCTCTGGTGCCCCATAGCTTCTGTGTACTACATTTGTGGCTTCTGAGGGTGACATTCCTCCTTGACTAAGTCAGTCTACATCTTCCAGAGCAGTGAACCTATTCCAGTGTGGCTGTATCGGGAGTAGTGAACCATAGGAAGACATGCCCTCCCTAAATACCCCCCCATTTATAGTTCTATGTGATGTGGGAAAACCCCCCCTGTTATTATGTGTGAATCTTGGGCGGCATGGTTCCAGGCTAGGAGTGGGGTAAAAATACGAGAGGTGCAGAGGACATATTTGCCTGTCTGAACAATAGTGCGGGGCATTACAGATATACCCTACACAGGGACGTCCCTAAAATTCAGAATTATCACGTCACCAGCTACTGTCTTTGGGCTCCTCCCAATCCAGCCCACTCTTCTGGCTGACAGGATTTCCCCTGAGACATTCCCCGGGAGGGGTCTATTTACACCAAGCCACTGGATGCACTTGTTTTTCAGCTCAGTCTCCCTTTCTCTTTTCCCCTCAGTTAACGGAGGAACTCCTACGAGTGCCACCACATATGATTGGGCTTCGGGGGGTAAGTTAATTGTTGGTGGCTGTCGAGAAAAGGTTCTTGGTGTTTGGCTTTCTTTCGGTGGCGAACTAGTGTTGTTAATCCCCTTATCGCCCTCTTTTGTCTTTGGCATATCTTTTGCTAAGGCATTTGCCAAGTTTCCTGCTGCTTGGCAGATCTGCTTCTGAGCGTTGGTCCTTGGCAGGTGTTGTGGTGGAACGTGCGTGGGCTTTTGGGAAGTTGATGTAGCTACAACATTGACGGTCTGTACTGAGGGGTTTTTGCTTTCCACTACTCTAATTCTTGGGACACTTTGAGATGGAGTATCAATAACATGAGGTACAGAGTTTCTCGCTTGTTTGGCTGGCTCAATTATCCCTCCCCCCTTTATATTTATAGCAGCAATGAGTTTATCAAGTTTTGAAACCAGAGGCTTAAGTTGGGCAACAATGGTCCGCTCCAAGGATGCTTGTAAATCGGCAACCATGTTTGTGACCCAGCATGGTATTCCTAGCGTCGGGCCAATTGTACTGGTAGTCGGTGTCACCAGGTCATGATTTGCCAATTTATTATTACCCAATTTATTTAGGATATTTCATTTCTTTTTCCTTATGCATGGTTTACGTACTGCTGTCCTTTTCTCAGGGGAAGGGGGCGACAGGGTAATTGGGTGCTCCTGCACGTCTATAGAAGTCTCAACGGGCATCTGACTGCAGGGCAAGTCTACATATGATGGCGCCAAAAATGAGCTAGTGTCCAAGACATCAGTCGTGGTAGCTGAGATGTCTCTTCCCGGGTTTTGCATACCTAGTGTTGGGGTTATCGATAGCCTCCTCTCTGTGTTCTCGATAGCATTAACCACCACACCGATGGTCTGTTGCAGCATTTTATCGATAGCCGTCAAAGTTGGTAGAGGTTGTGATTCGGCTGCCAACAGCTTGGTGTGTGATCGTGTCGCGGGGGTTATAGTTTTATTTCCCCGTTTGTTCATTTTGGAAGTGGGATGTTTCAAGGTCAGTAGCTGCTAGAATATATCTAACGATCAAACGCCCCACCTTAGGGTTTCCCACTACGTTGCTAGGGCACTATATACATCAAAAGGCTTTAATCCAAATGGAAACAGTACCTTTGTGAACTTCGATGGATGAAGAAAGGGGGGGTGGCCCGTCCCGTCCACTTCCGTCCCCTGACGGCCCGCCCTTTGCCCGGGCTTAGCCCGGCGCTCCCGCGCGCTCCCGCGACGTGGGTATGGAGCCTGATTTAAATGCGCCGCCTGGCGCGCTGCTGAGGGCTAAAACTTCCGGTTTTGGGGCAAGGGCTGCTGGGCAAGGTAGTTTGTAAGCCCTCTCGCTCTCCCCTACTCGGCGGCTGCTGGTGACATGCAGCGGCGAGGGGAGAGAGGAACACCAGCACCAGTCCTCACTCGGGGAAACAGCAGACGCAAGGCAAAGGGTAAGGCGTCAGCAAATCAACAGGTAAAGTCGAGCAGAATGGTGTGTCCCTCGCTCCACCGGTATGGAGCCTGATTTAAATGCGCCGCCTGGCGCGCTGCTGAGGGCTAGAACTTCCGGTTTTGGGGCAAGGGCTGCTGGGCAAGGTAGTTTGTAAGCCCTCTCGCTCTCCCCTACTCGGCGGCTGCTGGTGACATGCAGCGGCAAGGGGAGAGCGGAACACCAGCACCAGTCCTCCCTCGGGGAAACGACAGACGCAAGGCAAAGGATGAGGCGTCAGCAGATCAGCAGGTAAAGTCGAGCAGAATGGTGTGTCCCTCGCTCCACCGGTATGGAGCCTGATTTAAATGCGCCGCCTGGCACGCTGCTGAGGGCTAGAACTTCCGGTTTTGGGGCAAGGGCTGCTGGGCAAGGTAGTTTGTAAGCCCTCTCGCTCTCCCCTACTCGGCGGCTGCTGGTGACATGCAGCGGCGAGGGGAGAGTGGAACACCAGCACCAGTCCTCCCTCGGGGAAACGGCAGACGCAAGGCAAAGGGTGAGGCATCAGCAGATCAGCAGGTAAAGTCGAGCAGAATGGCGTGTCTCCAATATCAAAAGGTCTAAAGCTGTCTGGTAAAAATCTTTGTTTTTAGGCCTATTAGTGACACTGCTCCGATGCAGTAATGTTGCCAGTCAGGTAGGACTGACTGAAAATGAATTAATGAATCAGAACCAAAAAAGCTTTGTTGTAAGGCGATGTATCTGCCCACCAAATCCACCAGTTTTTTTTATTTTTAATCACCAGGTTTTTGTCCTTTTTTTGCGGGTAAACCTCATAACTTGTGACACCCTTGATAAACTCATAGTAAATGTACTGCAGGTGTTTACCCTCAGTGCCTGCCTTTTAAGATAAAGCCCCTGCAACTTAGCAAGTATGAGGGGCACTGGACTGGTTAGACATTGACACATGTACCCATGTGGCACACTAGTGAGGACTGCATGTGTAAGACTCCAAACGTGCGCAGCCCGGTAACTGTGCACAGGCAACCTGATGCAGAGGAGGCTCTACAGGATTGGATATTGACATGGGGTAGGCCTCATAAGGTTAGTACACACTCATAAGTAAGGTGAGTGGGGTTTACTGTCGTGTAAGCAGTGACACTCAATTATACACCTATGAGGAAGACTGCCTTAGAGTGCAGTTTGGCTTCCCTTTTGTCTACAAAGATCAGTGATGTATTGAACTGGGGTGGAATCTGTATGTTAAACCCAAACAGGAGAGTTACAAGAAGATATCTGTACAGCTTATGGGTCATCCATGGTTGTTAAATTTCTTTGGCTGAGCTCTGGATCAGAGCCCAGGCCCTTTGTCACCCTGTTGTGTCAAGTTAATTACATTTCTCTATAGCAGCAGGAACAATGCCTCCCCACACAAAAGAAGCAAATAACAGTGCTTCACTCAGCTCCTGAGGAGGAAAAGGTGCAGGATCTGCATCAACCAGCTGTCACACTGTACTAGAGATGGGCCTGCCCAACCCCACTGAACAAAAGAGAGAGCTCAGACCTCTAGAACCAACATAAGAGGGAGCTCTCCATCTACATTTTGGCGACAAAAGCCCTGGCAGTGATAAAAGGGAGGGGTGGAACTAAGTCCCACAGAAGATATTTGACTAGTGACTCCTGGGTGATGCCATTATGGATTGTCCCACCTTGCTGTATAGGAGCCACCTTAAAGGCCAGGACGTCTTAGGACATTTCTCCAGGTAGCTTGGGTCTATCACCAGTGGCAAAATGAGCCCAAAAGTGTGTGAAACAGCCTAACAGGTCCAAGATACCAGCAGAAGGATTTGACCATTGACCCCACCAACACAATCATAGAGCACGTGGAGCTCCACTGAAGCATTGGTAAATACTCCTGAGGTGGGCCAGGGCCCAGGGGTCACAAGTCACCATGAGGAATAATGGTCAAAATTAACCCAAGGAGGTGGCATGCATGAGGCCCTCTCCCAGAGGTAAGAGGGCCCAGAATCCCCAACTCCTGGGCCAGATTTTCATCATGGGATCCTGGGACGACCAACTCCTTGCTTTTCCACCACAAGGAAGCATGAGCTCCATTGCACCTGCAACAAAGGAAGCCAGGGGCCCTGAACCACCAACTCTGGGCCCTGCAGGAAAGGAAGCACCGGGGTGAGGGCTGCTGCACTCCTGAGTAGCGATGGGCTTGCCCTGCTCAGAGTGCTCATGCCTGGGGGGGAGTGGGGAGCCCTTCAAATTCTGACACTGTGCATCTAGGAGCTGGTAGGAGATGAGAAGCTCCTGGCTTCCAGGGGCATTGAAGGAGATGCTGCTAGTGAAGGGTGCCAGCTGGGGCAAACAGGGGTCCCTTAGGCTTCCCCCGATGACCCAAGACCTGCCGGGTGCCTGGATGTTAACAGGCAATCCCTGAGATAGCAAAATGTTGGAATAAAAATTACCAACCCAGGAATTCAACTGCCTTTTCACCCACTCACTGGGCTGGAGCCTCAGCTCTACAGCTGGGAGTGCAGTGCAGCACTACCTAGGGGCATGAATAATGGCTGCCACTCAGTGGCCTAAAGTTTGTCAAGAAAGACATTGAGGTATTGGGACATGGTTATGAGCGGTTTGCATCATGCTTGCACCACACAGCATGGTGCATTCAAGATAAAAGCCTCTACGTCAAATTTATGAAACCACTCACATACACTTTGTGTGGCTTTAAAAGGCTTCATAAATCTGGAGCAATTTTCACTAAATTGCATTACTCTATGCCAGGGAGGCGTTCCATGGACTTCCATGTGTGTTGCATGGGTGTTCCCACGCAACTCCCATGTTTTTTCCATATTTCCATATTTACCAAACCTGCTAAACCATGGAATGTGCCAAAAAGATACACCACTCTCAAATATATTTATTTCTCCTCATTTGTTCCTCTTTCTATGTGTGCTGCATTCTGCAGTACACCTAAAAAGAGTAAAAGCCTTCCAGGACAGTTTTTTTTGCAGGTAGGTGCTACTTCCTGAACAAAAACAATCCGGCCTACAACGCTGGGACGGTGCAAGGGTGCCTGAATTGGCGCTAGGCTGCCAAAACGGCACCAGCGCAGGGGGAAAGGAAAGGAATGAACCATATTGGATAAATATAGTGCATTCCTGCCCTTTACCTGTGATGCAGGACAGCACAGCCACAAACTCCAATATTATGCCTCTTTGGTGTATTGAAATTGCTTTATTAAAAAGTATTCTCCATGGTCTGATGCAATTCCTTATTCAAAGATCCCAACAATGCATTACTTGAAGGGGTTTTAATGCTGCCAGTAATTTCTTTTCAAAGGAGGTGGCAATGTGTATTACTAATGATACAAGCACCTTATTGCAATGCCTGATTACTCATAAGTGCAGAAGAAGATGTCATGCTTTGCTATTCATTATGCAGGTATGTCATGCTGTATTATTAAGGGCACATGTTTGAAATGCTTGACTATTCCTAACCAGTGCAGAGTGATTATGGTTAATAAAGTCACTAATGGTTACTCATTTAAATGGATGCCCTCATATAGGGGTATGTGCTGCATTGTGCTTGAAGGGAGTTACTGTAACTTTTGAAGGCTTGATCCTTTGATGAGTCAAATGTAATAGTGCCAAAGATATTTCCACCAGCCTTACTTATAGTTGCAAGTTACTGTGTGGTATTGAATAGAGTGTGTGCAATTAATGTATTTTTAATTTTCAAAGGTAAAAGCAAAGACTTGACAATTACTTATTGAGTGTTATTACTGTGTACCAGCAAATGGTGATTACTAGCCCATACCACCTTCTTTGTGTAGGCCTTGGACTGTTTTGCTCTGCTACCCTGAGAGAGTATGTGCTACAATGGGGTGTTTGGTTTCCAGTGGAGGGTGAGTGTAGACAAATTACTTGTGCAGGCCACAGAACTGATAGGCTGTTTCCTCACAACCACAAGAAGAACTCATAGAATTATTACACACAATTAGAAAACAGGATTTATAAAGTATTGAGGCACATAGATTGTACCACGTGATAGCCTGCGGTGTAGAAAAAGAGCAAAATGAGCGAAAATGTGAGTGTGAGTGATCCTGAATGTGAACATATTGCCGAAAAAGAAGTTTCATTGAGAGAAGTGAAGGCAGGGGCATATTTGCTTTTACCTTGTTCAAGGAGTGATCTTTACACATTCACAAAGAATTTCCCAAAGCTCCAAGATGAGCCTGAGAAGTCATATAGAGATGTGGAATGGATTGTGACCATTTCAAAAGTGTTTTGGACAGATTTGTTTGTTTTATTTTCAATTGTTGTGCCTCAAGATTTGTGGGCTGAATGTACAACCATAATACAGAGGCCAAAAGAATAATCACAGTGGAAATCCCCACCAAATGAAATTCCCTAAATGTTGAGGAGAAATATATTCAGGTCATCAAGCATTTGAAAACTAAAGTTTCCCAGAAACAAGTAAATTGGACAAACATCATTAAAGTGACAAACAAGATCCAGGAGAATCAGTGCATGCATGCTAAATGAGATTGATGAACATTTACAGATGCATTAGTGGAGTTGAAAACCCCATGGTCGAATGAGGGCCATAACTAAAAACCTCATGCAAGAAGATGTTTCTGGATTTGTTTTGGGTTTTGTGTTGGGATTGCATCCGGAAATTTGTTTGTATATTCAGCACATTTAGTGATCTGTTGACAGGCCACCTCGTTGGATTAAATATAGACCTTTGGGAAGAATTGTAGTGATAGTTGCGATTCTGAAAAGAAAATGATAAAAAATAAATTGATGGTGGCTCAAAATAGGGGCCTGATTATGAGCTTGGTGGGTGAAATACTCCATCACAAATATGACGGATATCCGGTCCGCCCTATAACAACTTCCAGCATATCTATGGAACATGTAGTACAGTGGACAGGATATCTGTCACGTTCGTAACAAAGTAGCCCATCTGCTAAGATCATAATCAGGCCCTAGGTTTTTCCAAAAGAGTGGTCAAGGTAGCTTTTCGGCATCTGGTTTTGATACTGGTAATGGTGTTTGTGTGTAAGGTGTTAATGCAAAAGACAATGTTGTGCCAATTATGCAAGGTGAAAACAGTGGTCCTCCTGGATGAGATAGATAGTTCACTAATATGGTTAATCAAAATATTAAAAATATATTTTTAAAACACGGCCCATGCCACATCTGTGGAAAAAATGGACATTGGAAATGGGATTGTACATTTAATCCAAATAGATTTCAAAATGAGTTGCAAATGGTTCTCCTAATACAGCAGAATATTAATCAAATGGCATAGAATGGGATGATACAGGCAATGCTGCCAGCCCTATTACCCACTATTCAGAACATACAAAATTCAGGACAGTTCAAATGCAGAATAATAAGCAGGAATTGAAATAAAGTTTCAGATTTCAACAAAAAGCTTCAGTGATTATTATTGATAATTTTCCACAATTTGCAGCTTCATTTTGAGGTCCTGCAGGACCGAGTTCGGCACAATGAAGGTGCCTGAAGATGGAAGGAGGGTTACACTCTTGGTGCAGTCCTAGAGGTGAGCCAGAAAAGCTCTTTAGGGGAATGATATATGGATGGCTATCCAGTAAAGGTTTTGATCAAAACAGGTGCTATCCACTCCACAGTTAGACCGGTGGATGTTCCCGAACTACCCCTTTCAGAAAAAACTCCAAGTTGCATGTGTTTCAAATACAGTGATGACTAATACATTTTCATCTGATGTCCCCATGAAACTACTTCATTCACAAACTTTCAGGAAGTAATATTCAGTGTGACAAGTCCAGTTAATCTGTTGGGACTAGAACTCTTGTGTAAACATGTGTAATTTACTGTACACCAAATGGTGTCCATTTTCAAACAAGGGATGAGCATTATGAGTATGAAATAAAAATGAAAAAGTTAAATGTTCCGAGTTCTCAGAGAAGAAGACTTACCTCCAAATTTAAGACATACTTTGAATAAGAAGGTTTGGGATTTTCCAGGAAAAAAATGGGTTGATCAAAAGTGCAGAGCCAGTACAGGTCACTGTAAAACCGAAATTAGTATATCCCAGCACTCCTCAGTGCAAGATTACTTATGAAGAGAGGAGGGGATTTCACCTGTTATTGATACAATGGTTGGGAAGGACATTCTATAGTACTAGGGAGCACCAATTAACTCTCCAAATATAGGAATAAAGAAGCCTAGTAGAAAATTGAGCATAGTAAAGGACCTGCACAAAACTAATGATATAGTGATCCCTTTGTGCCCCATGATACCAAATCCTACAGTAATATAGTTTCAGATTCTCTCAGAAGCTGAGAAGGTTTCAGTCTTAGACTTGTGTTAAGCATTTTTCTCAATTCCTCTTCCTGAGGAAAGCCAATATCATTTTGCTTCCTGATTCTGAAATAGAATCCTTGTTTGGAATAGAATCCCACACAGGTCTTTGGGAAGCCCTTTAACCTTTTTCCAAATCCTGAAGGAGAATTTGGAAAGTCTGAATTTGCCCTGTGACTCAGTGCTAGCCCAATATATTGAAGACCCGTTGGTCGCAGCCAAAGCGAGAAAGTGCTGTAGCATGAACGACGACTTGTTGATTGCAGTCAAAATAATTGAGGGTTGTGGACTTCATACAATTGCATAGTTGAATCATTTGAATGAAAATTACCATAAATTATGTAATGCAAATCTATAATATTGGCAGGACAATGTTATTTATTTTAGAAACCAAATTAAGAAGGGAGTATGGAAGGCATTTCTGCAATTCTGAGAATTAAATTATAAAGGCCAAAAATGCCTTATCAGACTAGATCCTGCATTCCCTTGATACACAGAGCCTTAAAAGTCAATCCAGCCTGGGGGGCGGAGCTAGCCGGCGTCAATGGTGGACGCTTAAGAGCGGAGCTCCGAGCCAGCGCCGACAACTATCCGGCATAAATCCTCGCACAGTGGTGCAAACAGCGCAATAACACCAGATATCGTCGCCCCTGCCCTTCACGGATCTCCGGCTGCAGTTTGGGCGGAAAACGGGCTGCGGAAACCTCACTTTGCCCGACTGCACTGCGGACGCCGGACCAGGCCCCAATCACCGGTCTTTCCTAGCTGGCGACACCGGGCGACGTCACCCGACGTGCGGCAGCGACGAGCGTTCGCCTGGGGGTCTGACGGAGACCGGCGGAGGTTGACCCCCCAGCTGCCCCTCGCTGAGGAATCAAGCACTGGAGGTGCTACACGACCCATGAGAGCTGCGGAGGGCGGCGGGGGAGACACCGGTACAACAACAGAACCAGTGGCGATCCACGTGGCTATGGCGGAGCACCCCCGAAGGTAGGATCGGCCTGGGCGCCTGATAAACGGCCACGTCTGAGGCGAGAGGGGCTTTGGCGTGGTGGCGAGTACACACCGGAGGGCGGAGGATACTCCCCACGTGCACGCCCATCCGTTACCGTCCTGGGCCGATCCGGGGGGTCTGGAGGGTGGATTACCGAGCACACCCAAAGGGGCCTATGAATCCAAGTGGTGTCGACGATCCCTAGCAGGACTCACGCACTACGTTGCCCCGTCTACTACACCCCTGAAGCCACTTGCAGCCAGAGCGGGGGCACGCACGGTGCTTCGGTCTCCAGTGGGGCCTCCGCCGGAGCAGGACACAGCCTCCCTCGTGAAGATTATTCACAATGGGCAAGGGAGACCGCACGCAGCCGAAGCTGACGTTCGATCAGCGAAAGCATAAGGACTCGGAGCAACAGGCTGCCCAATCTTCCAGCACGGCTACTGACCCGGGTCCCTCCCTGTGTGCCGAAATCAAGGAAATGCTTAACACCATGGAGAAAGGCCTTCAGGAGGGCATGTCGGCCATTGGAACCAAGATTGATGCGTTGTCCTATCGGATGGATCGGATGTCAGAAAGGGTGGACAAGCACTCGGAAAGGCTGGATATGGCAGAACGAAGACTGACAGAGGCAGAGGAGGCGCAGACTGAATGGGACACTGACCGTAAACAATTTGGTAGATTGCTTCAGGTAATCCAGGAGAAGTCGGAGGACTTGGAGGCGCGGTCCCGGCGATCCAACATTCGCGTCACGGGTGTGGCTGAGTCAACCCAAACAGGCAAGATGGAACTGTTTATTGAGAAGCTCCTGAAGACGATGCTGGGGGATGACACCTTCTCGCCAATGTTTATAGTGGAACGCGCGCACCGTACCCTCGGACCGAGGCCTCCCCCGGGCGCCAACCCTAGACCGATTATAGCGAAATTGTTAAATTACAGGGATAGGGACGCAGCCCTCAGAGTGGCCCGTGAGAAGGGCAAACTGCAGTACGAGGGAATGGACATATCGCTATACCCTGATTTCACGTCGAAAGTCCAGGAGGAGAGACGAAGATTTGTCCCGTACAAACAGCAACTTAGAGCCCTGGGCCTGGACTATGCCATGTTGTACCCAGCGAGGCTACGCGTCAACAGGCAGGGCCACTCGCATTTCTTCACTGACCCCAAAGAACTGCAAAAATCCCTGAAGGTCTGGATGAAAGAGTCCCGGGGAAGTCCAGCACCACACACGGCGGAGCGGACCAGTGACGGGGACCTAGAGGAACAAGACTGAGGAGTAGAGGGCGGAATGCAGTACACTGAGGACTTTTGTTCGCTTCAGCGCCACCGATCCCCCTCATTGGACTGAAGGGGAGGGCCTCTCGGAGTATCCTGCCACAGGCCCTAGGCTATTTCAAGCGGAACTGTGGGTGAGATCTGTATGTTTTTGATTTAGGGCCGCTGGGGAGTTGCGCTTACACACCTGGAAATCCCCTAGGCGAGTCTTGGCGCTCAACTGCACGTTATGGGAGTGGACTAAAGAAATTGAGGGCGGGGGAGTGGAGGGGTGAGACCTCACACACAAAGGTGGACTATTGCGTTTAGCGGACACTGCTGCATTTCATAAACGGGGCGCTGGCGTAGGGGCAAGCTAAAGGACACTGTTTGGTGGTCCCAGAAGGGAAGTGGTCGGCTAAAGGGTTACACAGGCTACCTCTGCCCCAGCGCTCACTGCGGTTACGGCTCGGATAGAGCTGGTATGGGGAATTGTTGCATGGGTTTAAATGTGGGTGGGAGGGAGGGCCACGGGGGCTTCGGTCATACCAGGTTGGGGTTGGTTGACTGTGGGAGGCGGGGGGAAGTGGGAGTTTGGGGTTCCGACAGGTTTGAGGGGGGGTTCTTAGAGTGCTCCACAATGTTACTACCCACTGTGATGTTTGGCAATTGCTGTTTGCGACGAGGGGCGGGGACGACATTTGCTACGCATATGCAATGTTGCTGCACTACGTATGGCAGACTCACCACATGAAGATTCACTGACTGACACAGAGACACTGAAGGCCCTGACATGGAATGTGAGGGGGTTAAACGACTATCGGAAACTCCGTAAGGTGTTACACTATCTCCAAAGGCATCACATAGACCTAGCGCTGCTGCAAGAAACTCACTTACCCAACAACAGCAGGATGCTCACGCATAGGGGCCTTCAGGGTAATTCTAATTATGCTGGCTTCACCACACATGCAAGGGGGGTGCTCACTTGGGTCAACCCAAAGTCTAAATTGTCCCTCACACTGTTGAGGGCTGACCCGGAAGGGAGGTTCGTACTCAGTAAGTGTACGGGTAAGGGCCATACTCTGCTGGTCATGAACGTGTACGGCCCGAATTACGACTCCCCGGACTTCTACGCAGCAATTGCGGGACACTGCACTGAGTGGCCCTCAGATAGACTGCTGTGGGGGGGAGACTTTAACTTTGTTTTTAGCCCGGAGCTGGATAGGTCGGCGGGGCCGCCTCGTCGTCCGGCCGCAGCGGCGCAGCAAATGCAAGCTGAAATGTTGAGACTGGGGCTGGTGGATGTCTGGAGGGATAGACACCGAGATAGAGGGGGATACACACATTACTCTGCATACCACGACATACACACCAGAATAGATTATTGGTTGTCCACTCCCCAGCTGCTGGCGCAGGTGAAGGGCTGTAAGGTGCTCCCCCGTACGCTATCGGACCACTCCCCTATATTGTTGGAGTTTAGCACTCCCAGGCGGAGGATACCCCCGTTCACGTGGCGCTTCCCACCATATTCCCTGCTGGATGACACGTTCAGGGCCGAGCTGGGGGAGGAAATAGATGTGTTCTTCGATACTAACCTAGGCACGGTAGACGATTTCGGGACGATATGGGAGGCTTTTAAGGTGTATGTCAGGGGGATAGTTATGGCTAAGCACTCTAGTGTCCTGAAGGACATCAGGCGTAGGCTGACACATCTGGAGAGGCAATTGGCAGATTGCGAGCGACAACAGCTGACGGGTCAGACCCCCACAGGGGATGGGACACTCCAGGAACTCCTGAAAGAGTATCACGAGGAAGCAGACAGAGAAGTTAAGCACCTAGGAAAATATGCGGCGGCGCGCGCTTATGGTGAGGGAGATAGACCGGGCTCGCTATTAGCTAGACTAATGAAGGGCGCCAGGCGTAGGCAGGTGATTACAGAGTTACAATCAGCAGAGGGAACGCTGCTAACGGCGGAGGAGGACATTCTAGCGGAATTCAGGGGCTTTTACGAGGAGCTATACACTAACAAGCTTTCTGGGGTAGAGGATCAAATTGATAACTATTTAAGCTATATTAAAATGCCGTTTCTTGAGAACTGGCAGCGAGACTTCTTGATGTCTCCCATCCTCCGGGAGGAGATAGCGGACGCCCTGGATGGCATGAGGTCTGAGAGCGCCCCCGGGACGGATGGGTTGACTGTGACCTTCTACAAGGCATACAAAGAGAAGTTATTGCCCTACCTCTCCACCCTATTTGATGGAATTGGTGAGACTGGCGCAATGCCGCCTACTCTGAGAGAGGCCCTCATCGTTACGATATTGAAGCCGGGCAAACCACATGATCTTCCGGGCTCGTACCGCCCTCTGTCCCTTCTCAATGTGGACGCCAAGCTATATGCTAAGGTGCTGGCGACCAGGTTGGCACTCGTGGCCCCTGAACTGGTAGCCCCAGAGCAAGCGGGATTTATTCCTGCTCGGAACCTCACGTACAACATTCGCACAGTGATGGGAGCCATCCAGCACACTAAACACGACACCAAGGCTATAGCTGTCTTTCTAGACATGGAGAAGGCGTTCGATTCTGTGGAGTGGGCATTCATGCGTAGGGTGCTTGTGAAGATGGGACTAGGAGACCCCTTTCTCCAGCTCCTGAGTGCGCTTTACCACAAACCCACTGCACGAGTTAGGCTGGGCGATGCAGTTTCGGAGCCGTTTTTCATCAGCAGAGGCACGAGACAGGGATGCCCCCTCTCGCCGCTACTCTACGCTCTGGTTGCGGAGCCTCTGGCGTGCGCAATCCGGGAGTATCACTCTTACGAGGCCATCAATTACCCCACGTACAAGATTGGCATCTCCACATATGCAGACGACACTCTGCTGTATGTCAGGGATCCCGGTAACAACCTTGCGTCGGTGCTGAGGGAGGTGGTCCGTTTTGGAGCGCTCTCGGGGTTGAAAGTCAACTGGTCCAAGTCGGTGGCCTTTCCCCTGACCCCTGTTACCGAACCCTTCGAGATGGAGTATCCGCTTCAATGGTCCACGGAGCCGATACGGTATCTGGGCATTTGGATACATACGGATCCCGAAATTCTGCTGAGGGAGAATTACGGTACTGCCTATAGCAAACTCGCAGATGACGTGGAACTCTGGATTAAGCTCCCGCTGTCATTGATGGGACGAATTGCTTTGATAAAAATGGTGGTTCTGCCGAGGTTTTTGTTCCTCTTTAATAATATCCCGATTGTCCTCTCCAGAACCTTCTTTAAAACCTTAGACAAGCTTCTAGTGCGTCTGGCCTGGGCCGGGAAGCAACCTAGAGTGCAGTGGAAGGTCCTCCAGCTGCCGTATGAGCAGGGGGGGCTGGCGGCGCCTGATATGGAGCGCTATTACAGGATAGCGCAGGCCTCACACCTCCACACTTGGATTCATGGAAAACAGGACATACCGCATGTGATACTGGAGAGATTATTTGCTGACCCCACCCCGCTCCCAGCGACGATCTGCGGCCCTAGGGACCGTAGGGTGGGAATACTGGACTCCCTACTGTCTACTAACCATGCATGGCACTCCATAATGCAGAGGCAAGATAAAGAGCTGATGTACGCACCTAATATGCCGATACATTGGGCGCTATGGCTCCCCACGCTGGCGGAACCAGGCGTTCACAGGGCCCTTAGTGAACTAGGCGCACGCACTCTGGGAGACCTCTTCCAGGATGGAGTGGTTAAGACATGGGATCAACTGTCACAAGGGAGAGAGAATCTCACGTTACTACAGCGCTTTCAGTATCATAGGGTGCGTAGCGCCTTTCTAGACCTTCTGGGCCCCGATATGGCAGAACCCCCTGAGATCCCAGAACTGGTTTATGTAATCGCCACCGAGGCGCCGCAGAAAATGATATCCAAACTTCATAAGATAGGGCATGGACATACGGCGCTACAATACACGAGGGCACGCTTGGCCTGGCAAACCGACTTGGATACCCACATAGATGACGATATGTGGGCATACTGTTGTGCGGCCTCAAGGCGGATATCGCTGAACGGGCGACACCGCCTGGTCCACTTTAAATTTTTACAGCGAGTGTATTATACGCCGGAAAGGCTACACAGGTACGGCCTTCGAGATTCGCCGGGCTGCGAAAGGTGCCGCGCCCCAGTGGCTGACTTCTTACATTTAGCATGGTTGTGCCCGGGCATTCACAGGTTTTGGTCCGGGATCTTTGCGGAAATGAGCACTATTGTGGAAATGGACCTAACCATGGACCCGGCACTCGCCCTGCTAGGATACACAAAGAAGGTGCCGGTGTCAGTGAGAAAAATGGTCAGCATGGGCATGTTACTTGCCAAACGTGTAATTGCATGTTGCTGGATGAGGGGCCCCCTCCCGACATTGCAGCGTTGGGTGCATAGCATGACATTTTGCAACACACAAGCAGAGATTTATAGTGAGCTGCTGCCGCCCCGGAGTCGACCCAAAAACTTCTGGGGACTGTACCAAATTTACTTGACTTCTAGGACGGCCGAAGATGACCCGACAGAGGAGGGTGGGGAGGAGCAGGGGCGCGACCCGCACCTAGACCCGGGGTGAGGCAGTCAGGGTAGTCACTTCCACAGCAGCGCGTCTACGTCAGGTGGGAGGAGAAGTATCCCTGGGTGAGTGGGGACCTGGGAGGGATCGCTTGCAGCCATGAAGGGTAGCACGCAACGTAAGCCACAACACCTCTGTAGCCTATACACTGCCACACTTGAGGAGCACTGATTGGGGAACTGTTGGGGAGGAGTGGGGTATTTCGGGAAGGGGGGAAGGTTGGGAGAAAAAGTTAAAATTGTTTGAAATTGTCCATGTATCGGCAACGCACGATACACTATCGAAAGTATTGGCTAGCCGGAAAGGGCCTGACCCTGGTTGGATGCTTGGTTGATATGCCGTTGGATTTATTCTGTTGCTCTTGGCCAGGATTCGCTGATGAGATACCTTGTACTACTGCCGGCCCGAGAAGGGATGTAGGCGAATGGCTGTTTACGATATGTACTTTGCTGTTTTGTGGTAAATAAATAATAAAAAAAAAAAAAAAAAGTCAATCCAGCCTGCAAAAGAATGGAACGGGCTTGGAGACAGGACCACGGTCCAGTTCTGAGGGGAGCATTATCGGGCAGCCATCAAAAACTATCTTAGGGCCATCCAGAAGAAAAGGGAGGCTTACTATGCTGACGAGATTAGAAATAGCAGTAACCCTGCTAAATGCATATTCACGATACTTAAAGATCTCAAATCCTTGAAGCAGCCTAAAGCCCCCCTCTCTCCTCTAACCACAAATGTGAAGGCCTTGCTGCCTTCTTCATTAAGACAGTTGAGAACATCTACAGGACCTTCCCTCACACCAGTATTAGAACAGGCACTGCACGTAGGCCCCATGCTACCTCTACCGCTACCCCTACACTCTCTGTGTTCCCATTGATCTGTCAAGAGGAGATGCATATGATCTAAAAACAAGTTTAATCAGGCTCTCCTGCAGACCCTCTTAAACCTGAGCAATTCCTCAAATCTTTGCCTCAGCTCCTTACGCCTTAGAATAAGCTAATCAATATGCCTCTGTCCACGGTGGTAGTCCCAAGGGCCTGGAAACGGGCCGTGGTGGTTCCCTTTTAAAAGAAACCTACACTGAAAACATATAATCCAGAGAGCTTCCGTGCTATCTCTCTCCTGCCATGGGTATCCAAGATCACCGAAGCGTATACCAGTTCCATTCTCACAAGATTTAAAGAAAATAACAATCTGCTCAACCCTTCTCGGAATGGTTTTCGCCCGGGTCAAAGCACGGAGACTGCCCTCCTAGCTGTAACTGAACATCTGAGGGATGCATTGGATGCAGGGCGTATGTCAGCTCTGATAATATTGAATCTGAGTGCTGCATTCGACACTTTATCCAGATTCTGTTGCAGCGTCTGGAGCAGGTTGGCATTGAGGGCCTGGCCTTAGGCTGGATTGCCTCTTTCTCATCTAAGAGAACCTTTAAAGTGTCAGTCCCTCCTTTCAGCTCCCAGGCATACGTTATTGAACAAGGGGTCCCGCAGGGCTCAGCTTTGAGACCAACTTTATTCAATATATACGTCCAACCATTAGCGTCAGTAGCCCGGAGTAGAGGACTAACTGTGGGATCTTATGCTGACGATACCTAGCTAGTGGTGGCACTATCCGACGACTCCGTGCAGGACGTGCTTAAGTTCAGGAACGATTTAACAGCTATAGTAGATTAGATGACTGCGAACTGCCTCCAATTAAATGCGCTACAAAAGGGGGTGGTGATGGACGGAGCATCTGAATCAATCAAACACTCACACCCAGTCAAAAGATCTGGGTTTAATCCATCACCTGAACTGGGGTGGCAGAGTGGGCTAAAGAACGGTGATGGATTAAACCCAGATCTTTTGACTGGGTGTGAGTGTTTGATTGGTTCAGATGCTCCGTCCATCACCACCCCCTTTTGTACCGTCCAATTAAATGTGAGCAAATCCGAGATCTTGCTAGTGGAGAGAGACACTGAGCTGTGGAGTAAGCGCTGGTGGCCTTTGACCTTGGGCTGTCCACCCTCCCTAAACAGGCGGTCAAAAACTTGGGAGTATAGGTCTATTCCGCCCTTAACTTTCAGGTCCAAACTAAAGTAGTAGATGGGACCTGTTTCGACTCCTGCGCAGGCTCAAACCATTCTTGGGTTTCTTCGACCCCACAGTCTGTCAAGTTATCATTCAGGCCACTATTCTATTGAGGCTGGACTATGCCAGCTCACTCTATCTAGGGGCAAATAAAGCAGAGATCCTCCACTTGCCAGGGGGACAAAATGCTGTTGCCAGGACACTTATTGGCGTTCTGAGAGTCTGTCCCACAACTAACGGCAGCCGCAGACTACATTGGCGAAACGCATTAAGTTATGTCCCTTTGTATCGCCCACAGAACCCTGAATTTCCACTTCCCGGGCATTCTGACGATTCTTCTCACACTCTGTATACCCACCGGTCAATTACGATCTATGTGCAAACACCTGGCTTTAGTCACTCAGGCGAGGAAAGTGTAAGTGGGAGGGCGTTCTTTCAGCGTCCTCGCTTTGGAACTCTGGAACTCTCTTCTTGTCCACATCAGAAGCATCAATAATCATTCTCTGTTCCATAAAACCTTTAAACCTTATATCTTTCTGACTTCATAGGCACTGGTCTCTGGTGTCTCTCTCCCAGTGCCTTTTTTAACAGTTGCAGTTGTGAGCGCTGGGGCGGCCCTTAACTGGGGCAGCTGCACACTCTACAAAACTTATAACATAATATAATAATGGGGCTTCCAGGTTTTATGGTTTTTTAACATTACCATCTGTATTTAACCATATTTATTTTTTGCTAGTTTTATCTGTATTTATCCATATTTAGTTTGGGTTTTGTGGAAAATGAAGCTGAAATTAGTATATTTCCATATTTATTTAACCAATAAATATGCACTCATCTTTGAGTGTCTGCCAGGTTTCAATGCTGTGAACACCCGCAGAAGATAAATCCATGCACTTATCTGAAGATATGCAATTTCAGTATCAACCTTGTGCATATCTACTGCTGTTAAGCCTCTTTACTAAAATGTATTTCTTCTTTAACCCGTGTACCTATCAATCCACACAGCTATTGACCTGGCAGTCATGACAGACAGTATTCAGATTTACTAAAAAAAAAATATATATATAAGATTTTCCATTTTTGTCCACATTTAAAAAAAAATACAAACAAGAAAGTAAATGTTTTTTTGTCTGTATCTATCAGTAAAAATAAGTAAAAATGGAAAACAGGGAGTCTTAACTATAAAAAACGCAGAGAAGTCATGATGTTTCTGTTGATGGATGGCTACTGTTATCAATGGATTTCAAACTTTTTTCTGAGTGTAAAACTTACTTTCACACGTGCTGGCTCACATTCATTCTAGGGACCTTTGCCTTGGGACAAAGAATGCATGCAAGCCTTCCTGGAGCTTAGCCAATGTTTATGTAGTACTTTTGCTCTAGTAATGCTAAATTGTGATTTTTATTTATTTTCTCCTGAAAGAGAATGGTGCCCACTTATTGCTTTGGCTCAGTATCGTGGTGGAGAGAAACATGACATTGCATATTTTTTTACTGCCTTAGACTCAGTGGCCTCTGGCCTCCCACGGCGCATGAAGCACATTGCAGCAACTCATTTGGCAATTGTTCAAAGGTAGATGATTGTGATGGGGCACACAGTTATTGCGACAGTTTCACATTCACTTGAAACCATGTTGACTCATACCCACACTTAGCATCTTACAAACAGATGCTTAACTAAGTATGATCAGATTATTCTGGCAGTAGAGAACATTTCAAATAAACGATGCAATATCCTGAATTCTGAAATGCTTCTACCATTGCCAAAGAAGGACACTGATGAAGAAATAGATGAAAGTGATCCTGATTGTATTGATGTGACAGAGTCTTGCACATGATCAAGAAGACTATAAATGTAACCTGTACCAATCAGATTGGCTGATTTTATTTTAGTTGTGGGTGGTTCTTGTTTGAGGGACCATTCGGGAACTCTATGAACAGCATATGCAGTTTACACAACAGCAAATAATGTGGAAGTTCCATATGTATTATAACTTAAGTACAAGTATCAAAATTGATTGCAATTTCAAGGTCATGCTGTGTAGCCAATGGATTGGGTGTTACAATCTATACAGGTACCCAATACAGTGTATAAGTGGTCAACGACTTTGCCCAATTGTGCTCACAAAGAGGTTTCTGGCATCTGCTGGCACACCTATTAGAAATGGGCCACATATTCTATATTTATTGGAGGCCCTACAATTATCAAAGAAGGTGGCTGTTTTTAAATTTGCTGCACATAGGAGTATAGAAAACATTGTTTCAATGGGCATTCATTATGAGGATGAGATTACGAAGTGATATCCTCTTGTGTGAAGTACATTGAGAACAAAATAAAGATCAGAATGTGAATTTGAAAATGTCAATAGTTTCTTGACAATGTCTGTTCAGTTTCTTGATGAATTTAGAGAACTAAAAAGGGAAGGGCCAAAAGATGAAAGGAAAAGTCCAGAGAAAATGCAATGTTAAAAAAACAATAATGAGATTGGATGGCAAGTGAAAAAAGATCTGTAGTGCCAAATCTGACATTGTTGACAATGGTAAGGTACTTACGTGGACTTACAAACGTTGCATGTGATGCTATGGTCAGAATCTTTAAAAAAGTTTGGTTCAATCCTAATTTCAAAACAATAACAGATAATTGTGTTAGAGATGTGTCACCTGTCAAAAGGTGAACATTAGCAGAAGAATTAGTATGACCATGAGTCATATAGGAAAATCACATCATATCATATCATATTTTATTTATTTTTTCGGTCAGTAAGCACCATTACACATTCATTCATTCATTCATTAGATTTCATAAAAGTTAATCACAACTTATGTTTCTTACAACTCTTTTAAAACAAACTTGTACTTCCATTTTAAAAATAAGTATTACAATTACATTAATACTGTTCTAGTATGGCCTCAATTTGAAAAACTAGCACTCTGTACATGGCATTTTTTCTCAGTGCTTTATGTAATCCCATTATTCAATATACGAGAGCTGGTTTTTAAAGTGCTATTATGCAGAGGTGCATTTTAATTCAAGTGTCTTCTTTCTCGTTATCACAGGTTTTAAATTGATTGCTCTAATGCTTTCATGTTTATTTTTACAATTTTTACTCCCCAGCATATTAACGGTATAGAGCACCCTCCCAACCAATGCGTCAATCCTTGCCTGCATGTTCCTATTTCTGGTTCTCTAAAGAGTCTTTTCAGCATTATCTTTCTTTCTGGCAGGTAACTCGGGCAAACACAGAATATGTGTCCAAGAGTTTCATCCTTATATCTGCATAAGCGGCATTCTATGTTCGATGTCTTATCCTTCCATTTTCCAAAATGGTACTGCATAAACTGGAGTTTTATTTTTAGTGAAAAGACTGCTGTAAGATAATCCTGGTGCTGCCGTTTTTTTAGGAATTAATCACTGTCCAGGCATGACGTCTGAGTGAAAGGCTTGTCTTATCTGTTAAGTATGAAAGATGCTTTTTACTAGATTTTATCACTTATAAAAAGCCTGTTTGGCAATACTTGCACTCCTATGAACTCCTTGAACTATTGCAAGTTCCTCAATAGTCTGTTTCAGATATAGCCCCCTAGAATCGTTTTACTTTTGTTGAAGTTGCTGCTTGTATTTCCTTCCCGCAGATATGGTTAATTGACCCTCTTTCTGGAAAATCAAAAGTTCCATCTATGAGATTACAAATGTATTTTTGTTGTAATGCCCCGGTGCAATGGCACAAAGTATCTTCTAATGGCTGTTTATTTGTTTGGTAGGTGAGTGGCGACATACCCAACCAGAATATGTGATGTTGTAACTGTAGCCAAGGTTTTATTACAGGAACTGATCCCTAGATAAGGTGGGCCAACTCTTTAGAGTGAAAAGGAGGAACTCATTTAAAAAATGAGGTCATGACAGTCCTTTGCATGGCACTTTTATGTAGAGAAGAAATTCCATTTTGGGTATTATTCAGAAACATCAGGAACTGTAGCGAGTGCAAATAGTACCTTGGAAGCAACGTTTACCAAAGCATGTGCATGGACAGCATTGAAATGCCAGATGCCCTTCTCTTGGTTTTTCTGAGCATTGGAAGCACACCCAACAAGACACCAGGATTGTCTTCCAATGAAACCATAATATGGCAAACTATGAGGATTCCTGGTATTCCTTCAGCTGCACTTGTGAGTAGTACTGATAAGCTGCTTTTGGTTTATTGCAAGGGTCTGGCTGGTCTGATTCACTTTATTTCTCACCAGGTGAATTTGACTACACTTTCAGCAATTGAAAAACCCTGGACGACCTAGAGCTTGGTTATTGGGTTACGGTGAAGAAACATGTTTGTAAAAATGATTTACAGGCTCGCTGGACAGGCCCTTATAAAATGTTGTTTGAGACTAATATTGCTGTGAACTGTTGAGGTTTACCACAATGAATTCATGTTTCTCACATGAAGAGAGTGAAGATTGCGGCTGAAACACTCATTTACAGGGTCAAGCTTGATTTTTTAATTTTGTAATGTGGATCCAGGGGGGGTAGAACAAAGTATTTATAAAGAACAATAACAACAACATACAAAACAACAAGAAAATGTAAATTAAAAACATTTTTTTAAAATAAACATCAATCATTTGAATTCAGAAAACACCATAAGCAACTCAAGGTGCTCCAATTGTAAGTTGTACAAACCATGAAACAAGTGAAGCTGGAAACAAGGCAAATGGAAAAAATCTAACAGAGGATGAAAGATTGAATCAAGCTAATTGGTATGAAGGTATGAGAGAAGGAAAAAACACTGCAACAAGTAAGCAGTTTAAAGGAAAATGGAGAAAAACAGCTGAAACAGTGACAGATCTAAATGACAGAGATTCTGAAAAGACCGAAGATAGAAGGTCAATGAGTGTAAGACTGCAAAACATGAAGTACTCAGCTCCCGAAGGGGCATTTTTGTCACATATTACACCAGAAGAAAGAGACATTGATCTGAGAGATTATTGATTTCTGCTTAAGGAACCTCCATGAATAGACATGAACTGAGAATGGAGGTGATCAAGATTGAATAATGTCCTGATAGAGTAATTTATTTTAATTTTGAGAGGAACGTTTTTTAGTTTGGATTTTTCATTTTGCGCTAGCATACCTTTTTTCTTTCTTTGTGTTTGCCTCTATTGTCTTGATGTCTTTCTCTCCATGAACTCTAAATGTTCTCATGGACCACAATTCAGTTATTCCACCCTCATGGCCAAACGATTTTTTTCTGAATATATATTTTTGTGTACTCCTCCCACTCTGCCTAATTATATTTTCCCTTATATACATTTTATGTTTACTTGAACATCTGATTACTGCACGTCATATGCTCAGTGACTGATTATTGCCTTGCTCTCAATTCTGTAAGGCGCTCTGTTACCTCGGGGTCTAGCTAGCGCTATATTAAACCTTACATAAAGAAATAATTAAATAAACAACTCTCTTATAGGAGAGTTTTAGAGACTTTTTTGTGGATGCCTGATTTTTTTTTAATAGTAATGCCCACATTGGAAGAAGATTAATTTCATACCCTGGGTGTCCAGATGAAGATAGTGTTTTGCCTGCATTGAACTTTATGACATACACAGCTGATTTATTTGCCTGTATTTGTTTGCATCAACTTTGTTTTGAAGCCTGAAATTATTTATCAAAATTGCTAAAGAAAATGTAGCCATTTTTTGTTGACATTGTATTTAAATAGACATTTGTTTTTGGTTTTGAACATTTTATAGAAAGAAGATGGTAACCTTTACAATTTTCATATTATTAATATTGATCAATGTACTGTATCTGTTAGGAAAGCCTCTGAAGGTATAAGTGAATCATATCACAGTAATGTTATAAGAGATAGTAGATTAGGTTATAGAGATGTTCCCGTTTGGAATTTTAGGAAAATACTCATGTTAATTTGCTGATAGAGTCTCGGAAGAAAATGAATGTTACAGAATGTTACAAACTGTTACACATGTACTTACTCACTTCTGTTTTAGAGGCAGTAACATATTTGCAAATCCCTTCCGCTAATTCATTCATTCTTTATTTTTAGATCGGACAACAAAATCCATCAGCCAAAAAATATATATATATATATTGTTAAACATTAGCATAAACTCTTATATATACATTAGAAACAAATCTAAAAAAAACTCCTAAAAGTATATAATCACCTAAAAGGGTATGGTTAGAATAAAAGAGTGCATTTGAACAACTGGTACTTTGTTATGAATTAAGTGAGTCCAAACTCTCTAATACTTTGGATCTTGTCAGCCACACTGCATAGACCAAAGTTGGAAACAGAGTACTCGATGAGTGTCCTAAAGTCAGTTTTCCATTTGGTATGTTTATTCTATCCAATATGCCTTAATCCAATATACCTCACCTCATTTCACTCTACATATAGAATAAGCACCACAAAAGAATAATATGTGCACCTGGCACCTTCCGTGAGGGACAAGGGAGGACACTGGTTGGACTTAGCGACACATAAAGATCAATTACATGTGTATTTAGCTAATGGTAAAACACTGTATCTACACTTCAGATATAAAGATATTTAAAAAAGGTGAGGTAATATGATATAAAAATACCTCATCTGGAATTCACTCTGCTTGCAACATTTGGGAGAATGGAAGATGGATTATGCCAGAACTCCCCTAAGCCAGGTTCCACCAGGGATTTTTTGATGTGTTTTAGCTAGTGAGTCCTAGTTGACCCTGGCTGAGTGATAATATATTGGAAGGCATTGCTGAATGGACTTTACCATCTGATGCTCCAGATACAGATCTAAAACATTATAGGCCTCAATTTAGGTAGCTCTATAACAAGTTTGACTGCAAGATGTAATCTTAGGGGTAGGAGAGGGGTATTTTCACCAAGTTCTATTAATGACCATATACATTTGTTTTCTTCAGTCCCTAGGATTGAGACAACAGAATGTCTGAAAGGTTTTGTTCCATAAAGGGCAGCATTATTTACTTGGGCTTTATGAAACTCTATTGCAGGGAAAATGTAGATTTTCTTGGTAAATTATGAGGTAAAGTCTTAATTTTATTACAGACATGTGGTGAGTATTATCTCTTACTCAAACAAGAAATCCAACTTCCTTACCCTCATTCAGTTTACTTTTCTTGGTTCAAAAGAAGAAGCAAATGATGAGGCGTATCTTAAACCTTAGAAACTTTAATCAGTTTATCATTTATCGCCATTTCAAAATGGAAATTATAATACAACCCAGAGACGCGTTGTTGCAAAACAATTAGATGGCACATTTGAATTTGCAAAATGCACATCTCCATCCCGATTCATCACGAGTTCATGAAATATGTTCAATTTCAATGGCAGGGAAAAACATATCAGTTTTTCTCTCTTCTTTTTGATCTTTCTTCTGCCCCATGGTGCTTTACAAACCTTATGAAACCAGTTGTGTCCCATATCATGTCTCAAGGTATGAGAATTATAATTTATCTGGACGACATTCTTCTAAAGTATTAAAATCTTCAGACCTTTTAGTCTCACATTCACATTGCTTGTTCTCTCCTTTCAGATTTAGGATTTCTAATAAACTCAAGAAAGTTGATTTTAGTCCCAGCGACTCAAATGGAATTTCTTGGTTTTCTAATGAATTTAGTGGATGCAGCTGTTCATTTCCCTAATCCAAGGTGAAATCAATTGAACCAGAAAGTGCTCAAACTTTACAATAATAATAACTCTTTATTGTTCAGTTAATAAAAACCATTACAAAAATATGAAATACCTGAATATTTAAAAAGCTGAAGATGAACATTAGACCACAGATAAGCAAGTAATGAGTCATTAAATTTGTGAAAATTAATCTCGTACTTAAAAGATGCCATGTCTGGGACATGGAGAACAGTCATGTTAAGTGTACGAGTTTGTGATGAGAATTAAGACTTTACAGATTTCCACCATATCCCTCAGGTCCCTTGCAAGATTTGTCAGTCTGCTTTCTTAATTCAGATTTTTTTTCTGGGCCCTCTTCACTATCAAGCACTCTAGAGATTGAAAATGTGTTATCTTTTCAAATGGCTTACTTATTCCGACATCATTCACCTAGATAAAGAGTCCCATTTAGAACTCAAGTGGTGGATGGGCCCTTTAGATGCCTGGAATGGCAGGACTATCTTCGCTTCTGCCCTATGTCCTGTATTAGAAACCGATGCAAGCCTGACAGGTTTGGGCAACCGGTGTGGTCAGATCTCGAATGGAGGTACATGGTCTCGGCAGGAGTCAAAATTGCACCTAAATTGTTAAGAGATGCTTGCAGGCTCCTTTGCAATCAGAAGATTCCCCAAAAACAAGGTCCAATGTTCAATTCATCTTCGGATAAACAATCTCTCAACAGTAAGATACATCAATCACCTCAGCGGTCTAATATACAACCCCTCGCGGAGGTGGCAAAAAGCTTTTGGGAATTCTGCCTCCTTCATGAGTTATCAGTTCACACAGAATTTTCGCAAGGCATTCTCAACCCGGTAACATACTGGCATTCCTGTTATCTTCAAGATTCCAGTGACTGGAAACTTTAACCCTCTGTTTTCAATATGCTCTATCACAAATGGGGGCCTTTCCAAATATGCCTCTTTACATCCCTGCTCAACACTCATCTATCTGACTTTTTCTATTGGCATGCTGATCCGATAGTCTAAGCAATCAATGCTTTTCAACAAGATCCGTCTAAACCAACCAACTGTGCCTTTCTTCCCTTTCTCCTGATAAATAGAGCACTAGCCCAGGTCTGAAGGCAGAACGTGACTTTAGTAATCGTAGTCCCATTTTGGCAAGCACAAATATTGTAGTCTCCCCTCCTAGAACTTACAGTCGATGATTACTTTCTGTTACCATACTTTCCCAATCTCCTATTAGATTCGAAGGGGCATGGTCACAATCTAACTCTGGGCAATACTCTTACTCTATCCACCTGGAAGGTAGCGGGCCTTCACAACCTTGTACAGGCATTTTGGCTGAAGCTTCTGAATATATAAAAAAAACCTGGGCGCCAAACACTCCTAAAGCTTACAAATCAACTTGGTCTATTTAGTCAAGTTGGTGCGTGGGAAAATCTATTAATCACTTTTCAGCAGACATCACCCTTATAGTACATTTTCGAGCTTCTCAAGCTAGTGGACAGAACACTTATCCTACAGTAATTCTTTACCATTCTACAATCTCCATGAACCATCGTCATAACATTGGGATGCCCGCTGGAGAACACCCTCTCATCTGTCATCTGTTAAAGGGAGTAAAGGTTTGCAATCCTCCAATTCCGAAATTCAGTCAATTAAGGGATGTGAATGTATTTTTTCAAATGTTTATTTCTAGGCCAGAAAGGTTTCTATCTTTCTTAAAATGGTTTCTGCCAAGTTAACAATCAATCAGTCAATCAAGTGTCTGTCTGATGTTAAAGCGTTGAATAGTTCTCCTCATCATTTTATTCCTACTGGTATTCTCAACACCAAAAAACTTACAAAAAGTAATTAAACTTAGTTTTTTAATTCTTGTTTTTCTAATGAACCCAAGTTGTGCGTTGTAAATTGTCTCAAAACTTATGAACATAAGACCATCCATTTCAGAATGCCCTCTGATACACAACTTCTTATTTCCTTCAGAAAGCCCCACAAACGAATTTCTTCCCTGACTCTCACCCATTGGGTTAACTGGGTTATGACCTTTGCTGGGATTGATACTATCATTTCTGGTGCTCACTCTTCCCTGGGAGCCATGGCATCCAAAGCCTTCTGAGCCAAACCTCGCTTAGAGAACATTTTGAGACTGGCTAATTGATCTAAAGATGATACTTTTTCCACTTTCTACTGTAAACCTGTTAATTCAGCCTCTTCTGTAGTAATTAATATGCTTTGAACAATGCTTAATATGAGCTTCTGATATTGCAATTAAGTGTATATTTTCCTAGTAAACTGTGAAGGAAAGCCTTAATTTTATTAAGAACACAGATGCAAGTATTATCCTTCTGCAGCACTATATTAATCAGGTGTTCTTTCCTGCCCTAACAGTAACTACTCCTCTAACATCGGCATCCACATAAAAAGTGTCCAGACTTTCTCCACTCAGTGTTCTCAGATACAACAGAAGCAAATTCACCAATCCTACTCTACCCTTCTTCATTTCACTGTCTCTTTATTTTGGACCCAGTTTTATGGACATGTTTCTAGCAACATCCATTATGTTTGTCATTGTTCTTTTGTTCAATACCTACTTATAACTCCTACCAAAAGAAAAGAGGGCTGTTTGCAGATAAGATAGGTATTTTTGGGGGTCCCTAGTCCCTGATTAGTCAGTTGTAACACTGCTGTTTGCTTACCATTGGCATATTTTTCCTAATGCTGATAGGATGTGTAGTCTTTTTAGTGTTCTCAACTGCTGCTGTTTAAATAAAGTAAAATTAGAGTTAATCTTTTTGTTCTTATTTTGAACCAAGAAAAGTGAGCCTACAAAGGCTGTAGTATGAGGGTAAGAAAGTTAGATTTTTTTGTTTGTGTAAGAGGATATTATGAGCTTCCGGTCTTACCATAAAATTGGATAAGCTGAAGTACAATTTGCAAACATAAAAACAGCCTCAGATCTGTACTTTTTAAGAAGGGTTATTTTTTAAATCCATGAGATAGAGTCTACCAACCTATTCCACAGATATTCAAACTTGGTGACTCTCTCCAGGCGGTTCTCCCCCAACCTTAAGAGCCCTCTATCAATGTTCTTGTGATTGAATCACATGAATTTATTCTTCTGGTCAATCCCTTCCAGCTTTTGCATGTCACAAAAAGTAGTAAACCTAGAGAGCAGTGTTTGTAGTGAGATAGGCAGGGAATCATTGGCAAAGAAAAGGCCTGTATCCTCTCACCAGTTATTCATAGGGTGCCATTTTCACTACCAGACAAAAAATGCACACAGTCATTGATGAAGAAAATAAGCAAAGTAGGGACTAAAATACACCCTGGGCGAACACCTCTGTCAGCACTGAATTTGGCTGTGAGTTCACCATGTGTGCCTCACCTGACCTGAGCAAAATCATCTTTATGGAGAATAAGTATGAGTTTTAAAAGCTCTGATGAGACTCCCAATTTGTTAAGGACTTACCACAGTCTCCTTCTTAGAACCAAATTAGGTGCAGCTCTCAGGTGTAAGGTCAACAAAGGCATCATAAAGATTCCCACTGCCAACATCTATTGTGCTCCATTTGATCATAAAGAATCTGAACACTTAGTCAACAATTCCTATTTTCTCCCTGAACCCTGTTTGGTAGTGATTTAGTAAATCATTTTCCTAAATCCAATCCAAATGGCTGATAGGGAGTTTCCTGACAAGTTCCTACAAATGTTTTTTGGAACAATCCCGGCTCCCGTCCATGAGAAGGGAATGGGAGCACAAGCAGCTTTGGCCTTGCAACTAAGGTTTATATAAGGCACCCATATTTTTGGCTCCAAATGGAATATGTCTGCAGAAACCCTATCCAAGCCTGGAGCCTTGTCATGCTTGTTGGACGTAACTGAATTATCGGTGTCTTACAAAGAAAAGGTAATGTGTCTCGGATCTGTGTTCTTATACCTAAGGAACGTGGTTAGTGGTGCGGGTTGGAGTGGCATAAAGAGATTTGAAATTATTTGCCATATCCTCGTGTTGGATATGCATCTCTGGCTTTATGGCAATGTAACGGCCACCATGGGTCACTATGTCCCAGAAACTCCTTGGGTCATTAGTGGCAGCTGCATTTAATAGGCCCTCACACCTTCTCTTTTCCCACTCCCTTTTTGCTGATTGTTGCATAGCCTCATAGGTTGCCCTGGCTTTTTGCAATCATGGTCATATCTCCCTCTTTGTTTGTTACCAGGAATTCATTCTTGGCAGTTCTTTTGGTTGATGTCTACTATTCTAGTGACTTCGGGGGATCTATGAGTGGCTTTGTAATCTTTATGGAAATGGAATTCAGTCTGTTAAAGAGATTGGCATGGGTCTCTACTCTAGAACTGTGTTGGCCTCATTTTGTTTCTCTGTAATCTGGTTTAAAGCAGTTACTACAGTTACATAAATTACCGAAATAACTGTATTGGATTTAGCAATAGCTTTCCATCTGTCTGTGCTGCATTTGTTACTAACTGCCTGTACATATGAATTATTTGTGACTGTCAGAGCCTTGTTGTCGACTGAAGTATACATTTGGAGTGATAGCGGGTACTGATATCGCTCCTCTGTTTGTATGATCACCATATCAGACATGGTGCTCCAAACTCTTATGTCCAAAAGCATATAGTGTATGTTGCCACTATAGGTCTGCCTTCAAAAGATCAAGCAAGCATGTGTACGATGGGGAGCAACCATTGCACAATACAGTTCATGGGAAGGGTTGTATTGGTCTTTTGGAAAGCCTGACTGCTCAAATGCGTCCTTTGTAGGGTTACTAGTTGTGGTATACCAAACAAAGTAGCATTGTCTTTCGTTAGATCAACTGCCACTGATAATGGTTTGTATGCTAGGTAAAAATCACCTGCGACTAAACAACAGTGGGAATACATTTGGTAGTAAGGAGGCTTTTAAGTAGTTGAAGTGTGACCAATTCTGTTCGAGGATTTGTACCTTTGTTATTGATGTTAATTATAAGGAGGGGCATATCCCAGTCAAATGTGATCCTCAGTCCCTGGATGTCAGAGGAGCCTGTCGGTATCTGTCTTAATGAACACCATAATTATCCATACAACAAGGCCTTCCAGAACCTTTCCCAGCTGTGACAGGACAGCCAGAATGGAAAAATCCCTAAAATGCGACCCTGAAAACATTGACTGTAGCCCATGTCTCTTTAAACTTGCATAATTGATATTCATCAATAAAGTTTGATCAATCCCTGTTATTCAATCTGGATTTTAATCAAACCATATTCCAGGAGACAATGGTTAAAGTGTCTTTCGAATGGAGAAGGCTGTTGGAAGACATCCCACTTGAACCCACAAATTGCATCTGTACAGCAACAACAGTTTGATGACTTTTAGAGCTGGCAGCATTCTCCTCCCTTCCCAGAGTCTCCTCAAATGCAGTAGATGGATGGTTGAGCTCAGAGCACCTAGAACCATACAGTGAAGGCAAAATACATGAGAATCAATCATGCTCTTAGAGGTCCAATGATGGCGAGAAGCTGGTAACAGAGATGACAGATGAGAGACAGTAATGGCCTTTGTGTTACCAAATTGAGGTGTCTATAAAAGTAACCCAAAGGCAAGAGCTTATAAGCTTATAAGACCAGAATAAATAGGAAATTGTTGGAAATTATGCAAAAGCATTTTGGTGGAGTCCAGGTTACTGAAATTAACAATTGAAATAACACAATCACCAGAATAGTTTTTTGAAAGTGAACCAATCCAACCCATCCTTTGCACCAGTAAAATATCATCATGCAGGCAAGTAATATGTCTTACATTTCTATGAAGCGAGTGGGTAACCTTGTTTTTTAGAGTTTCTTTAGATTCCAGGGCATGAAGACTCAGAGGTGCAATATTCGCTAAGACAACACCCCTGCAAATAATTACATTTGGCTAAGCATGAAAGGACTGATCATCAACTACAGGGCAAAAACATAAGCGCCCATCACCCAGGCCCCAAACAATGCAAATCAATAATCATCTCAAGAAATTTCCCATATCACAGTTCAACACAGACCCTCCCTGAGTGTCTGCCCCCACATGAATCATCAATCAACTTAAATAATCAGTCGCGCAATCAGTCAATCACTGTTGCAATAGTTTAAATTACATCATCCAATCCAAGCACGGGTAGTTCAGGTATTGGTTATTCAATCATCTTGCTGCAGGCAACACATGACATTTGGTTTTGGCAGGCAGACCTGTACATAATGAATGATTTTTTGGGGTAGACCTTATAGTACTAAGTGATGCAAAAAGGGATATGCATCAGGCAAAAGGCATGCAGAGGAGCAGTCATTGACCCCAATGTCAGGAAGGCTTTTTGAGTGCACACTGGTCCAACTACAATCCGGCAATATATATGATGCTAAAAAACAGGCATTTGCAATGCATTTAGTCTCGCCTTTTGGACCGTATATGTATTTAGCTATGCAGCATATTAGCCTGGGTGCTGAAACACCTACAGTTCTTTAACGTGGAGGAAAAGAGAGCACCAAACTGCGTGACACGCCAGGTATGGGTACACATGGAGAGAAATATTGCCTTTCAGCAGGAAATGGTAATCCAAAGCTCTGTTTTTAATATAAAATCAGGGCCTTCAGTGGTCATATCACTGAAAATACAAGATTTGAAAAAAATATTATTGTCTTCGAGTGCTGTGGAAACAATTTCTATGGACGGAAATCTAGAGAATGCTAAAGTGATTCTGGTATTTTACTGACCTCTGCTGGTCAGTATCTATCAAGAAAGTTAAATAGAAGTAGTTGCCAGAAAAAAAAAGACAGTCCTTCAGCAGAAAGCAATTCTGGTATATTACTAACCTCTACTGTTCGTTTTCTATCAAGACAGTTAAATAGAGGCAGTTGAACAAGCAGAAAGCAATTCTGGTATTTTACTGAGCTCTACTGGTAGTTTTCTATCAAGACAGTTAAATAGAGGTAGTTGAACAGAAAAATCTCCTAAGTGGAAGCAAACAAGTCCTAGGGCTGATCTCTAGAGCCCTCAAAGTACATACACATATAAGTATATACTAAAGTTTCTACAAGAGGTCTTGAATTCTTGACCTAAAACTGCCCATCAAACTTTGCAGTTGCAACTGTTTGACGAGGGGACCAGGACATAGAACAATATATTCTATGTATGTTTTATTCATTAAGGAAACAATCATATTGTACTGAAAAGGTTTTGCGAATTCCTAGCATTAAAGAGCATCTATATTCAAAATCAAAACAGCTGTTACATAAAACATCAACAGTGGCCTCCATTTGAAAGCCAAGATGTTTTGCCCAATCCCAGAAGCAACCCCAAAAACATATAAGACAAGACAAAACAAATAAAATGAAGGAAGGCACAGGACAATACAATGGTAGGAGGGTGCCCTATCTCACTATAGTATTCAACCAAAAACAGAGATTGAATCTAATTGTTGAACATGATAAATCTCAAAAGTTTTCCATGCTGTATCAGATTTACGTGACATGTGTCTCCCTTTTGCATCGTTTCTTTCATATCTATGTAATTACAAAAAACTTTACAAAATCTTTCAATTTAGGTTCATGCATGGATTTCTGCTTTGTGTAAGTCATTCTCTTGGTCCCAGACAAAGTTTATAGAGTAATAGAGTGTATAGAGTAGAGACCTTTACACATTCTATCAAAGGACCCATCACATTGGAAAATTGACAAACAAGTAAACGCCCTTGGCTGAGTGTAAGATATGAATTGAAGTATTTCATATATATATATATATATCATTCTAACTCATTACTACTTGGATGCACAACTCTGTAAGAAGATGTGGTAGATAATATAATATTTTGGCCAAATTGGTGTGTATTATTTCCATAAAATAACCTTTTGCACAGAGAGTCTCAGAGTAGGAGCTAGTAACTGCAAGCTACACTCTTTCATCACTCCAATTCAGAATTGCAATCTGTCAGTTCCATTGACCTGATACACCGGAAGTTAATCATCATGAACATATACAGGCAATATCAATCATTTGGTCAACATTGATGCAGGAATCACACTACCTTATAAAAGTATGGGCACGGGGAAAACATCCAAATGTACCCCTTTAACCCTGCATGCTGATGCTCGGTGAGCTTCACATAACAACAGATTGACATTGTACTTCAGATGGAACAGTCGTTTGAGGGTGAAAAGTGGAACATAACAATACTACTACCAAATATGCTTCTCCCAGACTTAAAGTGGTATTAGCCAAAGATCTCCAAAGCAGTGTTAAGCTTAACATTTGGATTTTACATAATGAGGAATCAGATATGTCTCTTCGACAGTCCCAGGTCTTGTCAACCCTGCCACAAACAGGAAGTATTGCTGCTTTACAAGGTACTAATCCAACGAAATGGTCCGTGGTCAGGTCTCTAATGAATGGTAAAGCTGCCTGATCCCTTATCATCCAACGGGGTCTCTAGTCTGGACCTAGTAAGCCACCTCAACTAGAGATGAAGTACAAAGCATTTCTGAAACAGTTGTAGATCCTGGACTCCAAGAGTTCTTTTTTCAACTCAAACTTCTACAGTGCCCATTAGAACCATGGATTTTTCTTTCCACCTCAGAGATAATAAACACTAAAGAGCTGATTGCTTTTTTCAATAGATGTATAGGTATGCGCAAAAGTACACATAGGCACAGCCAACATTTTCGGGACATTTATTTTGGCCAAAGATACAGTATTTCTCCACACCAGCTAGCACAGCCTTCATTTCAACAAAAGAGCAACATCGGAGAAGTTAGCCTGAGCCACTCTCCCCACTCCTTGTTCAATTTTTGTTCTCCATAATTTATTGACATACAAACTCCACATTGTAGCCGGGAAGGTAAATTCGTTGTTCTTGTGTACCTTAGGGTTCTACCAGGCTCACCATAATCACGACTAGATTAAATTTACGATCTGGAGATTGTTCTCGATTTTAAACAAAAGAACACAAGACAGAAACCTACATTATGAATCCCCATTCCAATGGTATGGATATTGGTCCATCCCTTTCTGCACAGGACACCTGCTTCCAGGGCAGCCAGCCTCGGTGATGTACTGGGTCCTGACTTTATTCCACCAGGTGGTCCTCCCTTTCACAGATGAGAAGTGAGGTCCCTGCTTGCCTATGTTTATGAAATACTCCTGGTTTCTCAAGACAGTAGGTTGTATCCACATGGCCTAGAGAACAGTGAGAGAGTCAATACACCAACACACACTCACTTTGTTGCTCACACAAACACTTGCTTGTACACAAACTCTTTCAGATGGACACTCCCACACACATAGACATGCAAACACGCTTAAATACAAACACAGACACTCTCACACAAATATGCTCACCCATAGTCTTTCTCTCTCTTTCACGAGCACACTCAGTGACACAATAATCCACTGTCTGACACACATTTCTAATCGCATCACATGCACAAAAACATTTGCTTAAACACCAGACAATGCTTAGTTTGAGCTTTTGGTTTCTGGTGCTGAAGCCCTTAATCATCAACACTGGTGCTTTTCTTGTACATTAATTTACAGGGAGATTAAGCAATTTGCCCATAATCATAGGGTGTTGAGCCAATGCCCAGACGTGAAGCTGGTAACCTATCTTCATTGGCAGCTCTGGACATTAGCCACATCCTCTGCCCATTTTCAGGGTTAGTAGTTTGTTCTATTTGAGGCTACTAACAGGAGAAATGGGATTGTGCAAGCTGCCTCCCGATTAGAGCCCCAGCACTAATTTTTATTTTTATAAATTAACCACTACCGCCACACATGCACTCTCAGCTATTATGACGTGTACACTCTCTCGCACTCACACATACACACACACATGGATTCTTTCACTCTCTCTCAGATGCACAACCTCAGTGATCAGCCCACTCATACACACGCATTATAAGTCACCCACCTTCCTGCTTTCTCTCTCCTGTTAGCCGCCTAAAACAGAACAAACTACTAACCATGAAAGTGGGCAGATGATGTGGCTAATGTCCAGAGCTTTATTTAAGTAGAGTCTCCGTGCACACTTTTTTGATTGTGATTTATCTTTAATTCGTTGTGGCGCTGTCCTTGTCGCACTGTGTCACTCAGTGCCTTCTTGAAGTGGGTGATGGTGTGAAAATCATTTCACAGAAGGGCGCGCTCCTTTAACATGAAACAGAACGTTTCTTCAACTTATTTTAACATATATTGATTGATTCTTATCAGACCGTTGTTGTTGATAACATTCATTTTATTCAAATGTTCAGTGTTCATCAAGTTCATAGATTTTCAAAACAATTTTCATACATCCATTTTAATCATGGGTTGTCTCATACGTTTCATTATACCCAATGCATTTCGGGTTATTGAGCTAACCCTTCATCAGGTGTCTGTAAAGAAGAGACATACAGGATCTTATTGTTCAGCACATAACATAAACATTCATAAGCGTTTGTATTCAATAACTGTATCTTTGCTATGGCTCCTTCATTAAATGCTAAACATAACTACAAAATAATTTGAACTAACAACTAAAACATATGTAATACTAGTTCAGGAATGGAGATACTGAATGTATTCTATTGTTGGGCAACGCTCGTATAAAACAATATAAACTAATGAGGTCATTTCTACATTTACTGCATCATCACAAAAGGTCGTGAAATACTATAGCGTGCAGATTCAATTACTATACAGCGTGGCGGGATTTCACAAAAACGATTTAATGCTCACCGCGGCAGACATACTATTGCACACTATGTCGGACAACAAACTGCCCGTCGTAATATCGACAAATTAATCTTAGGGCAAACAAGTATACCAGATGTTGGTAAAAGACCAACTGTTATGACATGAGTAAACTTACTTCTGGAAACGCGTGGGTTGTGGAGTCAGTGTTGGCTGGTTCTAACGTGAGCCTATCGCTGTGTTTGTTTATAACTTCTTGAATCAGATCCAACTAATGAATACCAAAAAACATTGTCTCAAATCATAGAACATGCACTAGAGATGAAATGGATCAATGAAAAAACGAAGAACTTTTTGGAAACCAAATTCCCACGGAGACCCAAGCTATATATGCTGCCAAAGATTCACAAAGACGCTTTCAAACCACCATTCAGACCCATTGTATCAGCTTGTGGGTCAATATCTGAAAGTATTGGAAAATATGTTGACTGGTACCTTCAACCCATAGTTCAAAAATGCGCAACATATATCAATGATTCTACCGCATTTCTGAACCTACTTAACAATATTCAACTCAATGAAGATGAAGAATACTGGCTCTGCACAATAGCCGTTGTGGCGTTATATACCTCAATCCCACATAATGAAGGGCTAGAAGCCCTAGAATGGAACTTACTAAAAGCAAATGATTGTGAGGCGAACAAAATATTCCTAATTGAGTTAATGCAATTTTCACTGTACCATAGCTATTTTCAATGGAAACATAACTACTACAACCAATGCAATGGAACCTCAATGGGTTTTGGGGGGGCTCCCTCATATGCAAATTTGTATATGTCCAAATTTGAGACTGAAAACATTCTACACAATGAGGATTGGACAACCAACTTAGTTACGTTCAAAAGATTCATAGATGATATATTCCTGATATGGAAAGGCAAAAAAGATCAACTCATTACCAACATAGCCATATTGAACGATTTGAATCCACAAATCAAATTCACTCATACCATTGAGAAAGAATCAATATCTTTTCTAGATGTACACATTACCATTGCCAATCACAAATTGCACACTAAAATATTCAAGAAACCAACTGATCGAAACTCTAGCCTTCTCTTCCAGAGTTTTCATCCAGATTCTCTGAAAAAACATTTACCTACATCTCAGTTTATCCGGATAAAAAGGATCACTTCTGATGAGAACATTTTAAAATCATCTCTGATTGACCAACATAAACAATACATACAAAGAGGATATCCTAAAGAAATACTAGAGGAATCTTTGAAAAAAACAGAAAAATTATCTAGAGAACTACTACTAAAACCATCGAGCCACACGGCCAAACAAAAAACAGTATGCATACTAAAATACTCAACATCATCACAAAGGAATAAAAAAGCAATCAATCGACATTGGGATTTGATTAAAACAGAACCAGATCTACAAAATTTGTATGATGATCATGTGACCTTTGCGTTTCAAAGATCCAAAAACCTGAAAGAAATTCTATCTACTAAAAAAGAAGCAAAATTACCCTTCAAAGGAATGGCTAAATGTCTTAATTGCATCCACTGCAATAACGTAATGACAGGTAATATTTTTATGCATCCCACACAAGGCCATAAAATCGACCTGCAATACTCAGGGACATGTGACTCTACAAACGTCATTTATGCAATCAAATGTCCTTGTGGAAAAATGTACGTGGGACAGACAGAACGCAAAATTAAAGTAAGAATATCAGAGCACAAAAGCAACATAAGAACAATGAACAATAAATCCACTATAGCCATGCATTGGCTTGAAGCTCATCATACAATTGAGCAATTGAGATTTACAATACTTGAGATACTCCCTCACAGCTGTGATATGGATCCTGTTAAACAACGTCTTAAATCTGAATTCTTCTGGATCAAAAAATTAAATTCCCTACAACCCATAGGGATGAATGACCGAATTGAATTTTCGTGCTTTCTATGATGTCCTTGTTATTTGAGAAATATTCACAGCCCAGGTTTTAATTATTCTCAACCCAACGGACTAATTCAACAATCAATACTCTAATAAATTTTAAGAGACATTGAGAGAAATACTTACTAGTAATTATATGTATCTATACTATGGTTGTTTATATATTTGTTAGACTATTTTGTATATACATTTTATTTTGATTTTATATTTTATTTTGGTTCAACACTTAGGGGCCGATTATGATGGCGGACGGACTTGAGTCCGTCCGCCACCATAGAGTAGGAGGGACCATCCGTGGGGGCAGCGGCGGTCCCTCCATACAGTTTAGGATGTGACCGCCAGGGTGGCGGTCACATCCTCTATTTTTAACATTGCGGCGGGTGGAGCTTCAAGCTGCACCCGCTGCAATGTTAAAAATGCATGCACAGCATTTGCGTGCACAAAGCGGCAGGCACCGCGTGGTGCCTGCCGCTTTGTGCACGCAAATGCAGGGGGGTACCATAGGTACCCCCCATGTGCATCCCCCACCCCCCCTTCACCCAGGGGGCCCGCAACGGGCCCCCGAAGTGAAGGTCCGTATGCTTTTCCACGGCTGAAAAGCCGCCGTGGAAAAGCATACTTTTTACTCCATCCTAATATGGCTGGCGGTGTCTGATAGACATCGCCAGCCATGTTACAGCTTATCTGCCGCGGTTGTAAGTCAACCGCGGCGGAAAAGCGGCGGACTGAAACCAGGACCCACCAGCCATCCTAATGTGGCGGTGGGTCTTTGGTGGGTCCGCAGAGGATTTTCCGCATCCTCCGGGCCGGCGGTGGCTTCCGCCGGCCCGGAGGATGCGGAAAATCCTCCATCATAATGAGCCCCTTAGTATGCATCACTAAGCCTTATACATTATGGTCCTCGATTATACACACGAGCCATCACTCGCTACACAATAATTCACCAGTGATAACATCACCATTTCTATCTTTGTTTACACGCGATATCACGTGATCGGAACCACTTCCAATCACAGAGCGGCTTTCAGCGTGAAGCAGAACATAGCATTTTGTGCATCTCAAACGTAATGAACATAATTGTGCACGTTGTATTTTTGCCACCTATGAGGTTTTTCAATAGAGTTGTCGAGACACATTTATATTATTCCTTTCCGACGCATATTTTATTCACGATATCGAGTCACGTGACTTGCTACACTTATTTAAAAACAAACACAGCGATAGGCTCACGTTAGAACCAGCCAACACTGACTCCACAACCCACGCGTTTCCAGAAGTAAGTTTACTCATGTCGTAACAGTTGGTCTTTTACCAACATCTGGTATACTTGTTTGCCCTAAGATTAATTTGTCGATATTACGACGGGCAGTTTGTTGTCCGACATAGTGTGCAATAGTATGTCTGCCGCGGTGAGCATTAAATCGTTTTTGTGAAATCCCTCCACGCTGTATAGTAATTGAATCTGCACGCAATAGTATTTCACGACCTTTTGTGATGATGCAGTTAATGTAGAAATGACCTCATTAGTTTATATTGTTTTATACGAGCGTTGACCAACAATAGAATACATTGAGTATCTCCATTCCTGAACTAGTATTACATATGTTTTAGTTGTTAGTTCAAATTATTTTGTAGTTATGTTTAGCATTTAATGAAGGAGCCATAGAAAAGATACAGTTATTGAATACAAACGCTTATGAATGTTTATGTTATGTGCTGAACACTCTAGTCCTGTATGTCTCTTCTTTACAGACCCCTGATGAAGGGTTAGCTCAATAACCCGAAATGCATTGGGTATAATGAAACGTATGAGACAACCCATGATTAAAATGGATGTATGAAAATTGTTTTGAAAATCTATGAACTTGATGAACACCGAACATTTGAATAAAATGAATGTTATCAACAACAACGGTCTGATAAGAATCAATCAATATATGTTGAAATAAGTTGAAGAAACGTTCTGTTTCATGTTAAAGGAGCGCGCCCTTCTGTGAAATGATTTTCACACCAATGTCCAGAGCTGCCAATGGAGGTAGTGCACGTATGGCGGCAGATGTTAATTTGTAAAAACAAAGAACAAGTTCTGGGGCTTTATTCACAAGGCAGCTTGCACCATCCCATTTCACAAATACACGAAGTCTAACTCACAGACTTTCGCATCATCCTTCATACTCTCACTTTCTGACACAGACTCTCTCCAGTACATGTTTGTCGACTCTCGCACGTCCTCTGCAGTTTCTTGCACTGTGATGAGCCTGTCCTATGTACGTGCCACCTTATAAATCTTCACAGCAGCAACATTTAATCAGACGTGTTTCTCTCGAAATGTATAGTTACACTCTGGTTTTCAAACCTTCGAGGCCACAATATATCCAACCACCTCTAAGCAGACTCAGACTGACTGCCGTGCACCCGTGGTTGCACTGCGTGTCCCCTCACTCCGAGAGATACCTCACTACAGTGCCTCACTGTAGCTGCACTTCAACTGCCCTTCCAGCTGCACCTTGATTCCCGACCCCTCTCATACTATCCCCCACTTGACCTCTTTCCTGGATGTGGCAAGCAGCCCTCACTCCAAGATTGAGCGCCAGCTCTCTCAGGGAAGTGGCTTCAATCAATTGGTGCAGCAGGTGAAGCGGCACAGGAGGCCCAAAGGGTGCCACTGAGCTCTGTTTATGGCTGTATCTTATAATTCATACAGCTGTCAGGGGTGCGGGAGCATTTCATTGTCTACACTAAGACCCAAGACACAGCAGCTGCACTACCGAGCTCTCTGAGTGACTAGCGCACCCTTGGGATGTGGGTGCCCCACCTTCCTGTCCCTCAGACAGCCACAGCGTGTGGGCACTCCTCGACCAGTGCTTTCTGTGAGCATCACACTCTCCATGACACCAGAGGATGTCCTGACCTCACATCACGGCACGCGGTAGTGAACCCAGGTGACACTCAAACGTGTGCGCGCAAAATGTGCATCTGCATGCGTGCTTCTGTCCTGGAGATGGAAAACTACCTGAGGAGGAGGAGATAAGTGTTCACAAACCCGACCCTCAACAGCTCTTTCAGTAGAATGCCAGCTGCTGCCACTGTCTGCGTGAAAATAGCAGATAGTGGGTTCTAGGCTGATGAGGCCAACTGAGTCTTTCATTCTTCCGATGTAAAAAAAACGAGTGACATTGACGTCAATGCAGAGAAGTAGCTGATGTATATAGCGCTTTGAACCTGCAACCAGGTTCAGTACGGGCCATGCAAATGTGATGTTGTTGTTATGATATATGATATGTTTCACAGACAGCCTCATCCACCTCACTGGCCAGTCAGAGAATTAAAATATTGGGGTATCATCCCTTTCAATGCCTACTACAACACGGGTCATGACACGAGTCCGCTGTCTGATACGTTTCTCACCGTGACCACATGGATGTTCTGTTTCCTGAGCCTGGAAACCTGAAAAATAGTCAAGTATTTTTATGCACCGCCTGCGGAAGCTGGCGTGATTTCTGAGGGAACTGTTCAGAAAATTAAAAAAAGTGATTAGTATTATTGAAAAGATCTGTCTATGGCAAAAGGGGTTCTACCCTGAATCAGTCGCCCTTCAGTTATAGCTCTGCTGTGCACAAGAAACAGCCCGGTGCGAGTCACAGGTGTGGCTCTTGGAAGAGACAACATACTTTTACCATCCTTGACACAGACGACAAAAGGACCACTGATTTTGGGTTGCAACAATGGAGTATGAAGGGTCTATGTACGATGGACTAACTTTTCTGATCATGTTTCAAACACAGACGAATAACTACCATTTATCTGGATAACAGTGCTGTCTGCTATCATGGCACTTAGAAGTCTACAGTTATTTAGTGCTACAGAAGCACACCTTCATCATTATTGATTATTGAGAAGTCATAGACTGCGGGAGGGGACAGGGGAGACAGGGAAGAAAATAGTTTTTTGAATAAAGGGGCCAGTAGCCATGGAAGTATACAAATGACAATATGGGAGTCATGAGGAGGGACTAACACGCCTTAAACCAATCAGAAGGCTGCATTTAGGACCTAAGCCAATAAAAACAAAGGATGGAGAGTGGGCGGAGCTTCTACAACGCTTCCACCCTATACTGAATACTGCATGCCTTGCAAAGTGAGCAGCGGATGCACTGCCTTGCTAGGCTCGACCTAAAAAAATATGGAGCAGCATAAATCTGACACAAAATAATAATGTTCATCTAGCCAATTTCATTTTTGCAAAAATGGAACCAAGTTTAACAATGACATTTTAAACTTTCTATGGGGGCATTGGCATACTTAGTCTGGGAAGGAGATTTTGTCCTCAAACTCAAGTGGTTCACACAGAAGTTGGTCAGCTAACACATTTGATTCAATTTCAGACCAATCACCCTCTTCCTCCTCCTGTGCAGCTGTTTCAGGAATGGTCTAATTGTGTGGTACAAAATGTTTGGTAATTTTGATCATAGTCAATCTCTCCACATTTTGAGGCGAGAGATTGGTCCTTCTGACTGTGATGACAGCACCAGCTGTACTGAACACACATTCAGTATACACAGCGGTGACAGGACAAGCCAGATACTTTATTGCCAACATGCTGAGCTCTGGCCATTGGTGCATCTTCCCATTCCAATACATCAATGGATTTTGATCCATATAGACCTCTTTTGCATCATCCATGAACTCCTGGAACATCCTGTGAATGGTCATTGGTGTGGCCACATGCTCTACCTGATTTGCCAATAGTATCGGACTACATGAGGTAACCCTTAAACCACAGGGAGACTGTGGCAGTAATATGTAACAAACAACAGTGTTTCAGACAAGGGTATTATTTTGCGCACAAGTATACTTGGCACAATTAATTACCATGGATTAAATCCAGAGGGGAGAAAAGCCAGGGAGACATTTTTACAGAAAATAATTTGTATTTCAATTCTTTATCCAGTATATAAAGGCGCCCGGAGTTTCGCTGTGGAAGTCAAAGTGTGACACTGCCTGACTGATGCCGGCGTGCATGATTTGTTCCACTATTGATCAAGTAGTGTGGCACATATGTACTCTTTTGACTTGATGATATCATATTGCAGCCTTATATTAGAAACCAAGCACAGGACTAAGCTCCCAACCAAGTTAGGTGCTTCTATGTTTTAAGTCACACCTGCAGGGTCAAACCTTTCAGACGCCTTCTATACCTGGTCTTGTAGGAGATGCAGCAACAGGATAGGTTGGCCCATCGTCCTGTGCTCCTTGCTAACTTCCCACGTGAAAACCTCAAAAGGGAGTAGCATCTGTGTCAGACATTTGACTAGGCCCCGTTGTCCACATCATGGCCATAGCTTTCCCAACTGCATTCCCTCCTCTTTGAATTACATAGTCATTGATCTGCAGGATGTAAAGGGTGGAGTTCCAACATGTTGTCACCTCCTGCATCAGGTATTTAACTGCTGCCCTATTATTAGACTGAATATTCCACAGCTGTTTCTAGGCTTTAAAAGAATTGCTGAAATGGGTGAAGATTCTACTGGAGGTGCCCAGTATGTTGCTGACTATATCTTCCTTTTTGGGGATTTCTTGTAACACCATATTGATGCAATGGGCCAAACACAGGACCCTGACATAGTCTCCTTCTGACATGGCCTTGACAATTTTAAGGCCTTTGTCTGTGGCAATAAATCCAATTCTAAGACATCTGGTTCACAGCCATTCAAACACCTTGCTGTTAAATTCCTCCAAGATGCTTACAGCTGTATGTGATATATCCATGGTGAATATGGCCACTGCTGCATGTGGTCATATGCTCTTAAAACTTTCTTCAGGACTAAGACCTGAAGATATCTTTTGCTTTACCCCTGCAAAAGAGATCCAGTGGGTGATGATGCACATGTAATCAGTTGCCTGACAACTGGTCCACATGTCTGTTGTCAGATGAATAGGGTGGACAACACTTTGCTGCAGAGCTTCTCCAACCAACCGCAGCACATCATGATGCAGCGCTATAACAGCCTCTCTGGCCAATAGGCCCTACTTGATACCTTTCGTTTTGGGCAGATGGCTGCCACAAATTGTAAAAATCCCACTCTTTCCATAATTGAAAAAGGCATAAGGTCCAGCGCTAACATTTTTGCCAGCTTCTCATTGTACAAACTTGCGTTTGAGTTGTTTTGCTCGTAAGGCCTTTCCTGCTCAAACATGCCAGTAATAGTAGCCTAGATTTTCTCCTTTTCTTGGGACACTATCAGAGGCGCCTTTTTTTAAGCAGATGCTAGTGCGTGGGGGTGGTGGGGCAGTCACTGTATGCCGTGGTGTCTCCATCATCTCTCTCTGAGTCTTCTTGTGCCAGTGTGAAGTCAATGAGGTGGTTGAATCTGCTGGTACACTGCTGAGGACAGGGCTGCTTTGCATGAAGATGTCACCCTCTTCTTCCTCATCATCATCACCTTCCCTCATGATTGGACTTGTAGCTGGTGTTCCCCGGCTCACCCCCCCACCAGGACCACATTCAGCAATTTTTTGAAGGTGCTTCTCCCACTTGGTTGTGTGTTGTTTTTTCATATGGTTCATCTGACCTCCAGTAAAATAATGTGTACCAGGCTTACCTCGATGAACATTTGTGTGGCAACATGGTGCATACTGCAATGTGCTCCCCTCTTTGCTAACTGTAAAAATGTCCCAAACTGGAGAGGAGTACTCTTCTACTGGGCCACTCCCATTGCCTGAAAAAGTAATGGAGGTAGGTGGGCTTGTCATTGATTGCCTCTTTGCTTCTCCTGAGGCAGGGATTGGTGCTGGTCTAAGCTGGAGCTTTACAAATATGGGAGCTGGTGGCAGTGATACCTGTGCCCCAACCCTCGGATCTGGTTGAATTGCAATGCCAGATTCCTCTGTGTCACCTTCCAACATGCCTACACATCATCGTCATATTCCTCTTCATCCCCTTCCATAAGTTTAAGTCTTTCTTGAACCTTTCTTTTCCCTTGCCTCTCCTGTTGTCTCCTGGTCTCTGTCGAGATCCACCCCATGTCCCTATCATCATCATCAGAAGTGGTACTTGTAGAAGATGGTGCTGTAGTACCCTTCCTTTTCCTTGCAGGAGATGTGAAAGACAATAATTCTAAAAGAGGCGGTTCAACATCTTGCTCTGAAGGAAGCTCAATCTCCTGTTCTGCTCTAACAGTAGACAAATCCATTGATGGCTGAGGCTACTCTCCACTTTGCTGTCTTTCCAGAAAAGATTGTGCACTACTTTGCGAATGGGACAAATCTAATTCAATGTCACTACTCATCATCATCGACATGATTGCACTGGCTGCCTCACTGACAGACGTCCTGGGCTTTAGTTGCAGAGGTGGCGCTGTTGGTGCAGGAGTGCTGATCTGAGCTTGTTCACCGGGGGCCTTTGTGGCAGGGACAACTTTTCAAAAAAAAAGTTTCGGTCAGCACGCCAGTGGTAGAAATCTGCTTCTTCTGCTCCCCAATGACACTTTCTGGGCAGTACCTTTCTTTAGGATCATCTTGAAGTTGTCAGTTGACAGTGGCACTTTACTTCACAACAAGCTGAAGAAATGATGGTGCTGCACGTGTCACGTTGTGCATAGGCCTTCTGTCTGGCAGTACTGTTGGTGATGTCTCTTCTCATTTGAACGTAAAAGCAAACAAGCAAGAAAAATATCAGTGAAATGTGTAATTGCCGCAGTTTAAGTAGTAGTATAAACATACAATATTTAGTGTGGTTACTTAAGTTATTATAAATAATTGATAATAGTATACAGTGTTCATTCGTAAAACAGAAAACTATACTAACATAAACTTTCATGGTGACTGTACAGTCATGGAGGATTAGAAAGAGCAACAACAAAACTATGCAACTGTAACTGTCTGCTTTATGTGCAATTAATCATATTGGATGTGGCACCCAGAGAGGTGCAGCTGACAAATGACAATTGAATAAACCTTAAACAATGATTGCTGTTGTGCACCTATAGCAGACATGGGATTGATTCATTGATGCCAGATGTTAATGATAAAAAATATCAACACTATTTTAAAATAATTATTAAAATATAGTAAAAAAACAAAAAACGAAAATGTATATAAATAAAAAAAAAAAGTGACATTGGGCCAGATGTAGGAGCCCAAATACCGGTCGGTAACAGCCGATTTAGGCCGTTACCGACCGGTATTTGGGTTTTTCAGATGTAGGGGGCTGAAAATTACAGAATCGGTATATTTACCGAATCGGTAAAATTACCGATTCGGTAAATTACCGAATCGGTAAATATACCGGTTCTGTAATTCCAAATGTAGGTGGCACAGTTTACAGTGCCACAGGCCCTTAAGAGTCGGTATTTTACCACACAATCCTATTGTGTGGTAAAATACCGAATTCAGGTGTGCATGCACATCTGTGCATGCACACCTGTGCAATGTGACACACAGAAATGCCCTTAGGGCATGTATGTGTGCTACATGTCACACAAGCCTGTACTTGGGGTGCTAGAGGGTGTCAAAGTGACACCCCTTGCACCCTTGCAGGATTCGGTATTTACCGATTCGGTAAATACCGAATCGGTATTGCCCATTGATTCCTATGGGCTTCAAGACCCATAGGAATCAATGGGCAATACCGATTCGGTATTTCCAGATTTCGGAATTACCTACATCTGCCCCCTTCCCATTTACAGACTCTTAAATACCGAATCGGTAAAATTCGATATTTAAGAGTCTGTAAATGGGAATTACCTACATCCGCCCCAGTATCCTCAAGCATTTCATTAATTATAATTGACTAAAACTCCTATCTCATTGCTGAACCATCCATGCAAGCATATGGCAAAGGGCCACTCTGGATGGACATACAAAATGGCTGCCTGCCGTTGCCACATGGTCGTCAACAACAACAATACAGACCAAATAGGCATTGGGAATGGGAACATAGAAAAGAAGACATGCAGACTATGGCAAAAGCACACTGGCTACCTATACAAAATGGTCATCGATGACCACATGGTGAACCAGCAAGCAACGAGGCATGGGAGCAACATAATGATAGAACAGCAACACATGCAAGCATATGGCAAAAGCAAACTCGATGCCTACGCAAAATGGCCACTAGCCACAGAGTCAAACAACAGGCAAGGGGAACAAAGAGAAAATATGCAGGCCTGTGGGGAACGCAGAAGCATACTGGCTGGCAACACAAAATGGCCACCAGCAACATAATCAGAGAACAACCAACAGCAAGGAGGCATGGCCACAAACAGAGAAGACATGCAGGCCTATCACAAAAGCACGCCGGCTGGCTACCCAAAATGGCATCAGCCACATGGTCACAACAAACAGCAAGGGGGCATGGCCACAAAGAAAGAAGAAATGCAGGCCTATGAGGAAAGCACACTGGCTGGCTTCACAAAATGGCTGCCAGACACATGGTCAGATGAACAACAGCAAGCAGTAGGCCTGGAAAACGAAGAACACATGCAGGTCTAGAGTGGATACAGACTATACAAAATGGCCCCTGGCCACATGGCATAATGATTCGTGAATGACAAGGGCAAATGGTGTTCTATGCCAAACACACATGCGCACACACACTGTGGCCAGACAAAAGAGGCATGGTAACAAAGAGAACACATCATTAATTCAGCAATGCCAAGAATGAAAATGAATAGGGCTAATAATGTTCACAACAACAAAAGTCATTACCCCACCTAAACACTGTTTGGAGGGAAAAACGGGTGAAAAACTCACAAAAACACTTTTTGCATTTTAATTCAATGCCATCCATGGCCTAAATTATGTTTCAATTCTACAGACACCACTGACACAGCTGCTTCATGCACCCATGAATAGTACAAGGCCTACTGGTTGGAAGGACAATTTGCAGACTAGGCCACATAGTATATGAAATCAGCGAATATCGCAAACTTATTGAAAAACCATGAGAAGAAAATGTACTGAACAGTGCAACAATTTTCCTTTAAAAAAGAAGATAAATGTCATGCACAAAAAAAACTGGGCTGCTACTAAAAATGCAGGCCACCCAAGACAATACATTTTAAAAATGTAATAAAAGTACAAATAAATCCAGGTGCATGCACGCAATCAAACAAACAACTTTATACATCAGTTCTTCAACTTACTTGTGATAGCTCAAAAACAAAGTCCTTAAATCCAATGGTATATATGCAGCAGAAAAACAGAGTGATCCTTCCAGCTCCAAATTCCACTGAAAAGTGACCAAGGAGGAAAAAAGCACTGGGAGGAGCCTGCTGGACAGGAACAAGAAGTTGGAGTAGCTGGGGCACTTCTGGTTTAAAAAAGTTTAAAAAATATGGCTTCTAACACACAAAAAAAAACTTCAACAGCCAGTCTGAGAAGAAAATCCACTCCAAATGCCTCTCAGCTGCATTCTCATGTGGAAAAGCTGCTCGACCACTCCGTTTGCAGCTGCGATTGGCTCTATGAATGCTAGATTGGTGCCGTCGCGGCTAGAAGCCGTGTGAGTGAGCGCGAAGTCTCGCAGGAGCTTGCAAGTGGTGTGAAAAGTCTCTTGGGTACTCGCAAGTGGCCCGAGAATCTTGGCACAAGGAAACTCAAGTAAGTATGGGCATAATGCGCGAATTCGTGATACGCGAATTAATGCGAAAGCAAATTCGCGATCCGCAAAATCCGCGACTTCGTGTGTATTTGCGGATTTTTTTGGGCGTGTTCGCGGGGTTTTTTGCATATTCGCGGGCCGCTTGCAGCGCACCGACCGCGAAGTTACCTATGCGGTCGTACATGGGCGCGGCCATCTTGTTCGCATTGTGTATTTCCGTTTCCGGTCGCTATTTGCATGCTCGCGTTGTGCGCGGGGCGCGATTACGTGTTCGCGTGCGTTTATTGCGTTTTCGCAGGGGAAATATCACGCGAACTTACCCGCGCAGTCCTCAATGGTTGCGGCCATCTTGTTTTTCATTCATTGCTATGGTTCTGGGCATGCTTTTTTCAATCCTCCCCTAATCTCTCCAATCCTTTGTTTCTTTGAACTTTTTTTTTATCTTTTTTACTCAATATTTATCCCTCTCTTTTTCTACATCTATATTTTGTGTTTTTTTCTACTTTTGGTTACTTTTAAAGCTACTTTTTTTAACTCTTTTCTTTTCTTTACTTTTTCACTATTGTTTCCTATTTTTTTTTTCAGCTGTCCAGGACCATGGCATAGGGAGCCGGGAAGAGCAAGGGGAAGGGTCCCGCACCCCGTACCCGGCTCCCTTGCGGGCGATTGAGGGGGGAGGATGTAGTGGCCAGGGAGATTTTCACCGCGGTGGAGGTGGCCGCTCTTATATTTTTTGTTCTGCGCCACCTCCCTAAGACCGTGGCAGCAGGGGGCAGGCCCGGTCAAGGGTATGGCCTCCGTGAGCGTCGCCAGCGGTGGGATAAGGTGTGCCGGGCCATGCGGAGGGAGTCGGGGGTTCGGCGCACCTATGACCAAGCGACGCACCGGTGGGCGGACGTCCTCGACCGGGAGCAGGACCTGCTCGACCTGCTAGGCGTGGAGATCCCTGGCCTTGGTGAGTAGCTATTTAATAACTACATTGTTTTCTTCTGCTCTGTGTTATAATGCTAACATATGTTTTTCCCGAAGAGTAAGAATGCTGCCTATTCGATTACATTGCAGGTAAAATAATGTTTAAATAGCTTCTGTGATTGCAGGTGCTCGCCTCCTCAGTGGCGTTGCTACTATGCTTACTTGTTTGCAACTTTGTGCTCATTTGGCCTGAATATGTATGAGTGTAGAACTTTACAGAACTGCGTAATGCTAGAGAGACTAGAGACTCAAGTCTAGTCCTTCCTTTGTACTCCTGCTGCCACTAAGAAGAAGAGATAGTGATGGATTGATAGGTTGAGTATATTATGACTTGTTATAAGTAGTAGGACATTTTTTAGTGGTCTGCAATCATGATGACGGACTGTGTCTGTCACGTCGCGTGCTGCTGAGTGCTGGCAGTCGTAGTAGAACCTTTTTGTTGCTGGTTTAGATAGTGATTTACATAACTTTCCGAGTAGACGGTCTGCGAAACCAGCAATACTGTACTAGTATCCTCCTAGTTGACCAGATCAGATAGGTCAATACATGTAGTGCAATTGTTGCTAATTTGTTTCCCCGAGATAATTTTAGATTGTGGTCAAAGAAATCAAATATTTCAAAAAAACAATCATCCATGTTTGTGTTTATTTAATGATCATCAGCACCTCCCAGGGGCAAGAAGACAGCAACACCCCAGACTCCGGCGGAACAGAGTGGGCAGGAATGGTCCTCTGCAGGCTCTTCTGCTGGCCCCAGTAAGTTGTTCTGTTGTTAATATAATTATACTTCCCTAACTTTTACAGCTCCTATTCATTCCAAACTGTTTCCTAATTCAATTTTTTACAAAATAGTCTTTGATCTTCTTGTAGACTGTTTCTACATTCTTATCCTGCCTCTCTACCATCACTCTCCGTGCTACTACTATTTACTATTATTATGAGTCGGTCTGTGTAGGTAGCTAAGCTTCCTCAGTTGGCAAACGGTGTTAAACAAAACTCTGTTCCAGCAATAGCTCTAGAGGCACTCAGTGCAGTCCTCTGGGTTGCCCTTGCTGTCTATTCCAGTCTTCTTAATGTTAGTGCTTTGACAATTTCCAACAACAAAATGTCAATGTCCACCAAGAATAAGCTTAGTACTTGGCTTTTTGATTTGATAGTAGCACATACCATACCGGTAGTGTTTCAGGGACTATTCTGCACATACAGAAGTATGGACAAGAGAAATAGGACATTGTTGATGATAGGTGCAGTTCGACTTTCCACATACCTCAGTCAGAAGTAACTGTGTGGGACTCGGGAGCCCTCACCTTGTTGAAACTTCAAGTCCTCCTGGTGGTGATGAGGAGTAGTTGGTAGTTGGTTCTGTCTGTAATTAGAAAAATGTTGCATGTTAAAAAGCAAGCATTCATCAGTTGTGCCAAAAAGTGTTGCATGTTATGGCTAAGCATATAAGTTAACACCCTCCCCAAAACTGTGACTTTTCTTCAGTCCCAATAATTAAAAATTGTATATGTACTATTAACATTTTCTCTTCCATTACGAGACGAAATAGGGGGTGGTGTATGGCATCTAAAAATATGACATGTTTTTTCTAGGTGTCACAACATCGGATGCGGTACTACCCACCACCAGTGCCGGGGCCAGCAGCGCAGATGGGTCCACTCCAGGGGCGGATGCGGCGGCGCCACAAGTGCCACCAGGAGGAGCTGAGGGGGATGGCTCAGCAGCGGCGGACGGTGGTAAGTTATTATCGCAAAGGAGTGTATGATGTACTCTACAGTAGACAGTACACTAGTACAAGTACACTGTACTGTTAAGAACAGTTACTGATTCAGAACTACATTTTAGCCAATCACGGAGAAGACAGTCACCCTTGACTTAGCAATAGCATTAGCAGCGGTAGTACTCGAGTAAGCAATGGCCCCCTCTATTTGACGTCAAATCAGGTGGGAAACTTTTATCGTGAAGCCAAGTCATATCAGATGAACTTGAGGGATGTGATGAACGAAAAGAACTTAGGGTCAATGGAAGGACGAGTGAGTCGTAACATTTATGACTGTAAAGAATGATACGTGTTTTTGAATGCAGGCAGAGGTGGCTGATAGGAAGGAATCAGATGCATGGCAGCTTGAAGCAAGGATAGTTGGAGGACAAAGAAAATTGACTGCCTGTGTGGGTGAATCAGAAAATTCATGTGTGGTGTGCATTGCAATATATCATTTGGGTGAAACTCAAATGCAAGTCAAGATGGTGGTTTACCAAATAAAATGAAAAGTGTGTTATGTGGTTGTTGAGAAAAAGTAAAGTTGTTACAGTTGAGACATTAAGAAGAATGATAGATGTTTACTTTGGAAGCCTGGATGGTATCTACTTCCTCATACATAGCAGAGGTGTATGTAGAGCAGACGCTCAGTGCATGAAGAGTGTTACTTTGTTCGAACAGCATGTCCATGACAGAGTAGCAAAGCAGAGTAAATCCAAATATTACAAGTTCAGAAACTCTCCCTTGCCTAAAGTAACAGTACAGTACTTTACTTTGCAAGCACAGCATATATTGTGTATGTATTGTATAGTTGACAATTATATCAAGTCAAGTCCCTACCTCCGGCAATTATGGTTACCACACTCACTCCCTATGTTCATAATTTTCTTTCTGCTGTGTTAATCATGGGTGGACTATCGCTGTTGTTCACTCAATCTATCACAATAAAGCACCGTAAAGTCATCCATCATATAAGCAAAGAGATCATGAGATCGGCTGGATACATGATCAGAAATGAATAATGTTCATTTTCCTTTTGTAGTACTGAAGGCCCGGGGGGGGGGCAGTGCGAAATATAAATTACATTGAGTAGTGGCCCTTGATGTAACCGAGTATGGCCAGTGCCACCCCTATACAAAAGTAAGTGTTTCCCTATCCCTACCTGCATGTACTGCGCAAAGTAATGCATGCAAGTCTGTGTCATCATGGCTTGTGTCTCTTTTTCTTGGGTGCAAGCTGACTGAGCTGGCATTATGCCGGCTACCACAAGTTCACGTACAAGTAATTTCTTTCGCAAAACTAGAGAAAAAAAGAAGAATACTGGTGTACTCTCTGACTCTCTGACTATGTATTGAGTCCATAGTGCTACCTGGTAGTAGAATTCCTGAAACTCCCACTGTTACAGGCCTACAAAGACGGCGGAAAGATACATGCCAAAATGTTATAGTGTGCTTGCAAATTACTAGTGTTACTGTGAGACAACTTTCTGTTGAATTATTTTGTGTTATTGTTAAAGAGTATTAGTTACATTATTTTTCTTTCTTTCTTCATATAGATGCTCCAAAAAAGCTCACCAGACAGGAGATGGCTGTCCGGGCCAGGGCCCGGAAATTGGAAGCCATTTGTGTGGAATATCGCCAGCTGTGGGCATGGGAACAGGAGGAAGGGGCGTCAACAAACTACTCCAGTGCCCCCGTGTCCACCAGCCAGCAGCCTCCAGCACGGCGCCGTACTCGGACAGCCTCCCGCCACCGCTCAGCTGCAACAACACCAACAGCTGGCCCCCCCAGAGCCTGGATGGCACGCCTGCGCCGCCTACGCCTCAGAGTGGACTACCTGGAGCGCAAGGTGGACAATCTTGAGCAACAGCTTCGGGACCTCCGCAAGGAGCGACGGGACCGCTTGTCCAGATACCGCCGGAAGTGACTGTGTCCCTTGCCCCTTTTTTAAAGACTGTTGGGGGTGGAAATCGGGAGTTGGGTAATATTTGGGACTTTTCAGAGGACTATTTGAAATGGACAATTGTTTGGGTTAGGGAGGGGTGGGACTAGTTTATTTTTGTTAGGGTAAATATATATATATATTTTTTACATACTTCAACATAGTGTACGCGTTGATGTTATTTTGTGGGGTGGTGGGCGGGGGTTACGGCACGTTTGGTTTCCTCAAACCTACCAGCATGAATTATCTAAAACGTCCAAAAATGTTCAAAAGTGCCACTAACAGAGTTAGTGTATTCAATTGGCCTACTAGTACTTTACTAGTGCCACTGTCAGTCTCTCCTCCGAGTCCTAGCCCATTATTCTACCTCCCCAAAATGCTTATCTTACCTGTGATTCGTGTTTGAGAATAGAGCTAGGCACAGCGCTGGCTGCATGGCAAATGGCGATTACGCCACCCCGGACCGAAATTCCGTTGTTGTGGTGTTAGTAGGAGTGGTACCACACTAGCAGTAGCAGCATATGAAAAACAAAGTAAAAAAATGATACATTGATTGGCCTTAGAGGAGTATTAGAAAGAACAGTAGCCTAAGCAATGCTGAAGATAAGTATGGGGAAAAAAGAATTGCATGGATGATTATGGCTACAACAAGAACAGTGATACAGCAGCGTAACAAGTCTTCTTGACATGTAGGAGGATGATGTTGACAATGGATCCAATCGATGGTGGGCATGAAATTCAGAATTTATTATAACATACTCGTTGTTATTTTAACCAGAATTACAATATTCTAGGATTCATCTAGCTGCCTTAAAAATGATTTGAGGAGGTTGCTTGCACCTTATCCTCCCCAGCAAGTGTGTGGAATTATTGTTGTGATTTACTCACACCTCAATGAAAACCACACAGCCCGGTGGAAGAGGGTTAGGGTTTGAAACTTGGATAGGAATGGGGTTTGTGGGGAAAGTTTTGTGGAGAGAGGAAAAAAAAGCACAGCATGGACAAACAACAAATGAAGATGAACAAATCTTTGGATACAAAGCTATCCATAAATCTTTTAAGGGACGTAAAGGAAGTGCATGCACTACTGCATGCATGAAGTTGTTTGCTACATGGATAGGTTACAGAAAAGTAAGTAGTACTTTCTACAATGTACTAACTATGAAGAAACAATGTGACAGTACAGGACTGCAGTAATTATGCAATTTCACTTGCCTATCTGCCCTCAGAGAGAAGAACCACTTAGTACATTAAATTAGTTGAAAAAATAGCAAAGAAAAAAGTATACAATGGCTGGAGGGATGAATTGAAGCAGAGAGCAAACAAATGCACAGTCACACTCATAGAAGTTCACAGCAATAACATTACTTAAAAGATAAGTAGAAATGAAGATGGATACTGTAACTGTATGTTGTTGTAGTTGTCCTGTTGAATTTGGGAAGTTGCATGTATCCAGCCATTCCTCTATTTCGCGGTACTCCTCCATTCCATCTGACGCTCCGTCGATCAATGTTGGGGACCAGAAGGCACCTTGTTCACTGCCTGCCTGGCGGATGCTGAATTGCGGCTCGTTAACGGTAAGCCTGAGTTCATCCTTTTTCCCATTGCACAGGGTAAAAGCCGGCCTGTAATTGTTGATGGAAAAACAGGAAGTGAATTTAAAACATCACGGAGAAAAAAATATAAGGTACGCTGTGTAGTGCAAAATAACACTTTCAGTTTCAGAGTTGACAGTATTACAATACATACAAGCATCATTTCGAAAGTGCGTACTCTGAGTCTCCTTTTCAAGGATAAATAAGTGTGGGCAAAATTTGCGGATCTTTCCCCTCAAGCTAGGTGTAAAGTGTAAACTGCGATTTTAGAACAAAATTAGACCTTCCCAGCAGTGCTCCTAGACCCCTCAACCCACCCCCAAAAATCTAGAACACCCCCAAGTAGCCCCCCAAAAACATGCGGTACTGCGACCTGGCTGAGGCCTACTTGAAAATCGTGCTAAAACGCACTCTGAAAGTAGGCCCAAAACACTCCTTTTCCACCATGGATTTTCAAACCACTTCCAATCAAAATTAGACCTTCCCAGCAGTGCTCCCAGACCCCTCAACCCACCCCCAAAAAGCTAGAACACCGCCAAGTAGCCCCCCAAATAATGCGGTACTGCGACCTGGCTGAGGCCTACTTGAAAATCGTGCTAAAACGCACTCTTAAAGTAGGCCCAAAACACCCCTTTTTCACCATGGATTTTCTCCAAACCACTTGCATTCAATATTAGACCTTCCCAGCAGTGCTCCCAGACCCCTCGACCCAGCCCTAAAAATGTAGAACCCCCCCAAACTGGCCATCACAGAAATGCAACAGTTAGAATCTCCAGAGGCCTACGTTTAAATCGCTCCAAAACGCACTCTGCAGCTAGGCCCAAACCCCCTTTTCCACCATGGATTTTCTTCAAACTACTTGCAATCAAAATGAGACCTTCCCAGCAGTGCCCCCAGACCCCCCAACCCACCCCAAACATCTAGAACCCCCCCAAGCAGCCCCCCAAAAACATGCAACGCTGCTAGGCCTCAGTTTAAATTGTGCCAAAACGCTGTCTGCAACTAGGCCCAAACCCTCTTTTTCCACCATGGATTTTCTTCAAACCACTTGCAACCTTCCCAGCAGTGCCCCCAGACCCCTCAACCCAGCCCCAAACATTTAGAACCCTCCCAAGCAGCCCCCCAAAAACATGCAATACTGCTAGGCCTCAGTTTAAATTGTGCAAAAACGCTGTCTGCAACTAGGCCCAAACCCCCCTTTTCCACCATGGATTTTCTTCAAACCACTTGCAATCAAATTTAGACCTTCCCAGCAGTGCTCCCAGACCCCTTAACCCACCGGCAAACATCTAGAACCCCCCCAAGCAGCCCCCCAAAAACATGCAATACTGCTGTCCCCAAAACATGGGAAATCGCAAATCGCGCCTTGACAAAAAGTGCTGTTTTCAGCACTTCCACTACTTCGATCCTCTTGAAACTTACCAGGACACTTGTTCCAGTGATTCCCAAGAATCTCAGCAAGGCAGAACAAAATCGATCCACTGTAAGGTGTACGACTAGTTCACCCAAGCACACGCGCCCGCAAAACACCAAAAAAGGCCACAATTTGGCCAATTCTGAAAATACGCCAAACCCCCCCCTAAAACCTTGCCAACATCATTATGAACAAGCCTGCATCGGGCCCTGAGCCCTAGACTCCGGGAACCCTACCAAATTATTAATTAAACCCAGAAACTCTAGTAAACCGCACTGAACCCTAAACCCTAGATATGTTTTGTCTGTCCGTGTCAAAGAGCCTAGGTATGCTACATCAGGTTGCTTCACTTAGTGGTGCCTGCCTTGACCGTCTGCATGGCCCTGCCGCAAGCATGGGCCAACAATCCGTTCCGCTCGCGAATTTACTGTTTTTTGGCGGCAAATTCACAATCCGAGAATCTCGCGAAATTGCCAAAAATTCTCAAACTCTTGAGCGTAACAGATTTTTGGCCCATGCTTGTAGCAGGGCCATACAGACAGTCAAGGCAGGCAGCACTGAGTGAAGCAACCTGATGTAGCATACCTAGGCTCTTTGAAACAGACAGACACAGCATATCTAATTGTATGCAGCAAGCCACATAGCCCCAATTTTACATGAACTGCTGTACTCTGTAATCTGCCTGGCATAACAACACTACACTGCCTCGACCACTCCATACCACGACTAGACAGACATGTAGTTCTGCTGTAGTAGTTGTTGTAGACTGGTTTACCTGTTTGACACTCACAAATTTACCATAGATCTTCCCTAAACCGACGCTGATGATCAATCCATCCCAGTGAGTGACTGTAAAGAAAAAATATATAATATTTAATCAATCATCATGGTATATTGGCAAACAGTAAGTCCAAGGACATTTTGCATATTGGAAAATGCAACGCAGTGGCCACTACAGTTAAACTACAATTTGAATTAAACAAGGTAAAAAAAAGCAGAGTAGACTTGAGTTACATTTAGTGTGTAAAAGATTAAATAATAACAGAGGACTAATAATTCATTTCATGCACAACAAACAAAAAGCAATTGCTTTCATCAGAGCCAGACAGTCATTGATGTCCACTGCATGCCATCTTCTTCTCATTATTCATTACCTGTTCCACTTTTTGTCCGCATCTTCTTCTGAAAGTGCGGGACCACAGGGCAGCCTCTCCTGTCAATTTCAGAAATAACTGTCAGCAATCAGCAAGCATGTAGTCAGTAATTCCAGTCCCACTTGAGGAGACTCGTCTATGAGTACGAAGACAAAGGTTCTTTATTCTGCGTAATCCAGCCATCTGCCTTGAGGGAAATGGATAGGGGGAGTCTGGAGGAGGAGGATAGAGGAGCATGATTGAGCTGTGAACTTGTGAACCTCAGGAATGCAGACTGCGGCACCTTCAAATCAATAAGGAAAGAAGATGAAGACAGTGCTGCTGATGGACTTGTTGTGATTAGGTGATTAGAGTTTTGTTGTCGCAAAAGTTGCAAAACAAAGAAAGACACACAGGAATAAAAGTGAATAAGGACGAAAAAAAAGGAAGTCATTTTCAGGCCTCGGTGTCAGGGAAGTAGAGCTCGTCCTCAAACTCTATGAATTGAGATGGGAGTAGGTCAGCTAACAGAGAAGAACTTCCGTCACCTAAGTCAGTGTCCTCTTCTTTCTGCGTGCATTCACGTATTTTGTAATCTGGTGGAATGAAGTGCTGATTCATCTTGGTCAGTGTTAACCTCTCCACATTTTTGGGTGAGAGGCGGGTCCTTTTTGAAGTTAAAATGGCACCAGCAGCACTGAAAACATGGTCAGAAGACACACTTGTGAGTGGGCAAGACAAATAAGTAAGAGCCAGGTTGGTGATCAGTCGCCAATGAGGCCTTTTCCGATACCAATACAGCAATGGGTTCTGATTACCAAAGACCTCTGTTGGGTCATCCAGATAGGCCTGCACCATCGACTCAAGGTTCTCCAGGGTTGCTCCACTTTGTGTACCATCTGTGGCCTTTGCATCACTGGAACGAGCAAACCCTTGATGAGTTAGCCAATCCGCTTCCGACAATATTATGGCTGGGCCTGGTGCAGGTGAGGATGATGATACGGTTGCTGGTGTTGTTAACGGCTGTGAGGGAAAGTGACTCCCTTCGGCCACAGATTCAGGAGTGGAACTTGACGCCGGATGGCTTGCTGATTCAGTTGTACTTCTGCCGGTTCCTTCAATTTTCTGCCGCTCTTTTTCGAACCGAGTGGCTGACACAGCTAGCTAATGTTTTTACTTTGAAACATCTGGTTCATCAAAAGGAATGAATGCTTTGCTGGACACTGCCTTTTTGTACGGTGGATCCAGAATAGTGGCACAAATGTAATATTGTTCTGTATGGATGTTTTTAAGCCTTTCATTGTCAACTAGGCGGCTTAATAACCTCTCCACCAACTGATATGCGTCTTGCTTTTTAGCATCATCTCGGAACTTTGAAGACACCGCCTTCAGTTGGTACTCTAGCATGCGCAACAATGGGATAGCTTTGCCCAAAGAACAGTCCTCCCTGCTGACTTCACGCGTGAAGACCTCAAAAGGACGAAGCATGTCTTTCAGGCTTGCAACTAGCTTCCATTCCTCCAACTCTAGCCTCATGTCTTGCATAGTAGAACCCAGTTTATAGACATACTCATTTATTACCCCCCACTGCTCAGACAGACGCTCAAGCATGTAAAAGGTTGCGTTCCAACGTGTTGCCACCTCCTGGATGAGTCCTTTGACTGGCAGTCTACGTTCATGTTGAATGCTCCTCAGCTGCTTCTGGGCCTTAAAAGAATGGCTGAAATGTGTGCAGATTCTTCGCCAGATGGTCAGTAACTTGCTGACTGTGTTTTCTTTTTTCAAGAAATCTTGCACCACAATGTTAATACTGTGTGCCAAACACGGCACTCTGAAGTAGTTACCATCATGCATGGCCTTAACTATATTACTCCCATTATCCGTGGAACCAGAACAAATTTTGCGATTTCTTGGATGCAGCCATTCATAGACCTTCCTATCAAACTCCTCCAAAAGGTTAGGTGCAGTATGAGTTTTCTCAATGGCAAACATGGCTACTGTTGCATGTTTCCGAGTAGCTTGAAAAACTGTGTCCGTGTCAACACCTGCTCTTAACTTGTCTTTAATCCCTGCAAAAAAGACCCAGTGTGCAGTGATGCACATGTAATCAAGGGCTTGGCAACTGGTCCACATGTCTGTTGTCAGGTGGATAGTGTGAACAGCAGTCTTCTGAATAGCTGCGCCAAACACCTCCAGCACATCTTGATGTATTGCTGGAACAGCAACAATGGCAAAATAGGACCGGCTAGGATCCTTCCATTTAGGGGAGACTGTTACCACAAATTCTAGAAACCCCCCCCCTTCCACGAAAGAAAAAGGGAGAAGGTCCAGCGCTAGCATTTTAGCCAGCTTTGCGTTATACAGAAGTGCCGTTGGGTGGTTGCGTTCAAATGGCGCATCCGACCAAAACATTCTGCTATTGGTGGTCTGGACCGTTTTACGTGATGATGATGATGCAGACTTCTTCAAACCAGTTATGTTATGTTATGTTATATAAAGTTTTATTAAGCGCTCAGCTACTCGGACCGAGTGTCCCGGCCCTGTCAGACCCAACACAACACAACCAGCACGGCCGGGGGGAGTTAATTTCAGAACAACCACGTCTTCAGCTCCTTCCTAAAAGACAAAAGGGTCCCGCATTTCCTAAGTGACAGTGGTAGTGCATTTCAGGCTCGGGGAGCAAGGTATCCAAAAGAGCAGCCCCCGATGCGAGCGCGTCTGACTGCCGGGATAGTGGCCAGTGAAAGGGACGCAGAGCGAAGTGCTCTGGATGGAATGTGAAGTCCCAACCGCTTCCTTAGGTAACCTGCACCAGAGCCATGGAGTGCCTTAAATACCAAGGTCAACGTCTTAAACTCGATGCATTTCCGTATCGGGAGCCCGTAGAGGGACTTCAGCAGGCCCGCAGCGTGAGACCTCCGGCCGAGGCCGAAGATGGCACGAGTGGCCGAGTTCTGCACCACCTGCAGACGAGAGAGAAGATAATCAGGGAGGCCGAGGTAGAGTACATTGGCATAATCAAGCCTAGATCCTACCAAAGCCTGCACTGTACTTTTCCTGTGGGCGATGGATAGAAAAGGAAGGAATTTCCTGAGCATTCTCAGTATCCTGAAGCAATGACCCACCAGGCCCAGGATCTGTGGTTTAAGGGACAAACCGGTGTCCAACTTGACTCCCAGGTTCTTTGCCATCCCCGTCTCCACAGAGGGGGGGTGGATATCAGCCGGCCACCAGGACTTCCAACAAGGGTCAGGAGGACACCCAAAAAAAGGACCTCAGATTTATCTGGGGTGCATTTCAGCTGGTTCGTATGAAACCAGCCGAATACAGCACCCATGCAGTTCTTAATAAGCTCTCCATCAAAGTCCCTATTCTTGCCACAGATGAAGCGAAGCTGGGTGTCATCAGCGTAAGAGACAATCTGGGCACCACACGCCTCGGCCAGCACCGCCAAAGGGGACATATAAATGTTAAAAAGGGTGGGACTTAGAATCAACCCCTGGGGGACTCCAACCTCCAATGGCGGTACTGAGGCCGAGTAAGGCGGGGCCCAGACCGTCTGTTGTCGATTAGAGAGAAAGGACTCAAACCATCTGAACACCGTTCCCCTTAACCCAATCTCCAAGAGTCTAGCCAAGAGGCGGTCATGAGGAACGGTGGCAAAGGCCACCGACAGATCTAATAACACCAGCAGTGCCTTTCCTCCCTTATCCTGGACTTCCTTGATCGCTTACGACACCTCTAGCAGTGCCGTCTCCGTGCTCATGTTAGCACGAAAACCGGACTGGGTAGAATGGAGGATGCCGTGGGATTCCACAAAATCCGCCAGGACCGCCTGTACATGCTTCTCAGCCACCTTGGCCAAAACCGGAAGCAGCGAAATAGGACGGTAGTTGGCATGGGCGGCTGGATCTAATGCCGGCTTCTTTAAAAGGGGAAGGACCAGGGCTTCCTTCCACGATGGAGGCACAACTCCTGTCTCAAGAGAGAGATTCAAAATTGGATTGACCATAGGTTTAATCACGTGTGCCAATTTGGCGAGGTGCTTGGCCGGACAGGGATCAAGGGGTGATCCCGATCGCATCTTGGATAGAATCTCGAACGAGTCTTGTAATGCAATAGGAGGGAAATTAGCAAGCAAGGGCTGCCCCAACACAGGTTGGGGGACAGGTAGAGCCATGATGGAAGATGCTGCCCCAGCAACTGGAGGGAAAGTTGCCTGGATACTGATGATCTTATTAGCAAAAAAGCTTGCCAATTGAGTAACCCAGGACTTCGAAAAAGAACGTTTAGGAATGATAGAGGCTGGAGAGGTAAATTCTTTTACAATCAAGAAAATCTCTTTGCTGGTATTAGAAGCCTCCTCAATCCTCCTAGCAAAGAATGATTTATTTTCCACAAAAATTGCCTTATGGTAGCCCTTGACACACTGCCTATAAACCTCCATGAGGGGCTCATCATAATTTGAGCGCCAAGCTCGTTCGCCAAGCTCGTTCGGCCTTCTCAGTTAGGCTCATTGATGTACTTTTTCGCATTTGTGTCTCTCCCAGACTCTCAGTGTGCCTCATACATGTTGCAGGGGTAGAGGGCATGGGCACTACCACTGCAGTGCTGCTGCCAGGGGTACTGGGTGTACCAGAAAAAATGTCTGTTGCTTCTTCACTTCCCCCCTGCACGATCAGCGCCTCATCATCATCAGATGCAATATCAATGGATACAATTGGATCTGTTTTTCTTTTGGCTTCCTGGATCTTCCTTAGGTGCGCCTCCAACTCGATAGTGTAGTGTTTTTTTAGATGACCTCTCTGGCCTCCGGTACCATAGTTGGTACCAAGCTTACCCCGACTAACTGATGTTTTACAAATCGAACAAACGACCATGTTTTCCGCCTTTTGGCTAACACTAAAAAAGTCCCAAACTGGGGACTGGAGATGTCTGATGGTGGTGGAGTCGCTACTTTCAGTTTCAATGCCAGATGAAGTGGAGGATGGGCGTGGCTGAATTCGACTCTGTTGTTCACTTACAGCACCACTACTTGAGGTAATGCAGGTCGAGCTGGATGGAGGTCCCTGCCCGCCCTTCTGACGAGAAAATATGGAAGCTGTGGGTCATGTTGGTGTTGTAGTTAACTGCGTTGGTGGTGGTACCAGTGCCACGCCGCCCACATGTGGCTCACTGGTTAGAGGAGGCAGACCTGGAAGCAGAGGTCAGCCCGGGACCAGGGTTCAATTCCCGGCTCGGCGGGGTCTTGAGTCCTAAAAGGTCCATGGACTCGACAATTCTCGCTCCGGTGCCTACTCGATTCACGGGTTCACACTCTGCGACTCTGGGCAATAGCTTGCTTATTCTCCACAACGGCCCCTCGCGGCGGGATGCCTTGCTTTCACCTTGCGGATACCCTGCCGGGGTTATCTCACAGGGGAATACCAGGACGGGTTCCCTAAGCAAGCGCTTAGAAACCGCTTGGTGATTTGCGCTATATAAATTCCTGTACATTTACATTTACATTTACATTTACATCCCGCTCAGCAGTCATTCGGGATATAGTCAAAATGTCTGTCTGCTGCATGCCCGCTGGGGCTGGAGTGACGACTGTGATGACTGAGTCGTCGTCAGACTGTTCATCAGCAGCAGAAGACACCACTTCTTGTTCATCATCATCACCCATAAGTGGAAGCCTTGCGGGAACCTTCCTTTTAGGCTTAGCTACCTTTGTTGGCTCATGGCGTGCCTCCCCTCAGACTGCATTTGTGGGTTCCAATCAAGATCAAGATCATCAGAAGGAAGGGTGCTTGGAGAAAAACTTGTAGTGCCCTCCTTGACCTTTTCCTTGCTGGGGACCTGGAAGACAATGGATCATCCTCAGGAGGAGTGGCTTCCTCGGATGATACCTCCGCTTGAATCTCGATTTCCTGATGTGCCCCTACTTCTGGAGGAACAAGCATTGTGGGCAGTTGAGCCGCTACATGCGCCTCTAGTTGCGCCTCTCCATGCGCCTCTTCATGCGCCTCTCCTTGCGCCTCTCCTTGCGCCTCTCCTTGCGCCTCTCCTTGCCCATGTACTTGCGCTTGTACTAGTTGCACCTGTGGTTGTCGTTGCGGCTGTGGTTGTTGAACACTCGTCCGCTGAGTTCCACCCTGCGTTGATTGTATGCTACTTTCTTGCGATGAGCCAACATCACTGGTCGATGGTGATTGAACAACCAAAGTGGCTACCTCTGCAGCACTCATGGACTTGGATCTAACTTGGTGTGGTAGCACTGAGTCCAATGAAGCGGAGGTGCTGCTGCCAGCTTGGTCCCCAGCGGACCCCGCTGCTGCAGGCGTTAGGTTTTTTCCCCGAAAAAAGTGTCTGTGGGCACTTCAGTCTCCTTGGTAAGTGGCACCACTTGCTTCTTCTGCTCCTTCTTACTGGCAGTGGCAACTTTCTTTGTAGAGGAGCTACGGCCACCTTTCTTTGGGCCCATCTTCTTCAAATGTCAGAACAGCAGGCCGCAGTTGCACGAGTTACAGAGTTGTCTGTGGCCACACGTGAAGTCACGTGATGTTGTGCTGCACACACCGCTGCAGGACTTCATCCTGGCACTGGTGGTTCTCTTGTGCACCTAAAAGCAAAGGAAGTCAGAGGAACATCAGTTAAACACCCCAAAAAGTCAAAAAACACACACAAATCAACACAATCCAATGCCATCCATGCCCTCAATGATGTTTAAATTCAAGAGGCCCCACACAAAGCCTTGGTCCATGCACCACTCACTACCCCTGGGCATAATGGGTGAAAGCAGGGCAGGCTGGGTGCAAACATATGGCTCAAAGCACACTGCCTGGCTTCAAAATGGCCCCTTGCCCCGCAGCCACATGGCCAGGCCCTGCCTGGACCAGGCCTCAAAATGGCCCCCACCCACATGGCCAGGCACCAACAACACCCCACAAAGTCGAAAAACACACAAAATACACCACAATCCAATGCCATCCATGCCCTCAATGATGTTTAAGTTCAAGACCACCACTCACTACCCCTGGGCATAATGGTTGAAAGCAAGGCAAACTGGGTGCAGGCCTGAGCACACTGCCTGGCTTCAAAATGGCCCCTTGACCCCCACCACATGGCCAGGCCCGGCCTGGACCAGGCCTCAAAATGGCCCCTACCCACATGGTCAGGCCCCAACAGCACCCAAAAAGTCAAAGAAACACACAAAGATCACCACAATCCACATGGTCAGGCCCCAACAGCACCCAAAAAGTCAAAGAAACACACAAAGATCACCACAATCCAATGCCATTTATGCCCTCAATGATGTTTAAATTCAGGACACCCTACGGAAAGACTAGGTCCATGCACCACTCACTACCCCTGGGCATAATGGTTGAAAGCAAGGCAAACTGGGTGCAGGCCTGAACACACTGCCTGGCTTCAAAATGGCCCCTTGACCCCCACCACATGGCTAGGCCCTGCCTGGATCAGGCCTCAAAATGGCCCCCATCCACATGGTCAGGCCCCAACAGCACCCAAAAATTCGAAAAACACACAAGAATCACCACAATCCAATGCCATCCATGCCTTCAATGATGTTTAAATTCAAGACACCCCACAGAAAGACTAGGTCCATGCACCACTCACTACCCCTGGGCATAATGGTTGAAAGCAAGGCAAACTGGGTGCAGGCCTGAGCACACTGCCTGGCTTCAAAATGGCCCCTTTACCCCCACCACATGGCCAGGCCCTGCCTGGACCAGGCCTCAAAATGGCCCCACCCACATGGCCAGGCCCCAACAACACCCCAAAAAGTCGAAAAACACACAAAAATCACCACAATCCAATGCCATCCATGCCCTCAATGATGTCTAAATTCAAGACACCCCACAGAAAGACTTGGTCCATGCACCACTCACTACCCCTGGGCCTACTGGCTAGTGGGGCTTTACAGGCACCCCAAAATTTAAAAAAAAATCAACATATAACAGTGAGCTAAAATTCCATGACATAAATGAGATTTAAGTAAAATAAAATCACAGAAACAGTTGTATCATGAACCCATGACTAACCCTGGGCCTAGTGGATACTGTGGCTACCCACAATATATGTTTGTTTTAAAGTTGTGAAAAAAGTTTTACAATTGTAGTTGCAGCAACTGAAATGCCCCAAACAAACAACACCAACTTACTTGTAAAATCTCAAATCCAAAAGTGATCCAAACTCCAAAAAGTCCTCAAATACAAATTTTCAGCAGCAGCCACAAAAAGTAATCCTTCCAGCTCCAGATCCAAATCAAAAGTGACCAAGACATGGACAAAGCACTGGGAGGAGCCTGCTGGACAGGAACAGGAAGTTGGAGACTCTGGGGCACTTCCTTCCTCCCACCCTCCCCCCAAAAATGGACTCCTTGCACCAAAAAGTGCAGCCAAATGTCAATCTGAGGAGTTATTCTTATCAAAATCATCATTTTCAGAAGGTTTATGCTGCCTGCGATGGATTTCTTGTGCAGAATTGCAATTTTTGCAAGTTCGGGAAAGCGAGCTGTTCCAATCTCCCGCCGGAAGTCAGCTGCGCGCCGCATCTGCGTGTTCGCCATTGTTTACTCCCGCGATGCCTGATCGCGGGCCCTTATGACGTACTCGCGTTGTCAAACTCTCGCTGTGCAAGATGGCGGGCCGCGATGGCATAATCGCGGTTGAAAAACTCTCACGCGATCACGCAGCAAGATCCAAAATGGTGCAGCACACACAAACCGGGAGAAAAACAACTCGGCGAACACAGAATCACGGTAAGTCAACGCCGCACGCGCGATATTGTATTTTTCAAGCGCGACCAAGCAAAAAAATCCACCAGCTTGCGTATTTACAGATTTTTGGGCAAATTCGCGGGATTCGCGGACCGCGAAATTGGCAAATTCCGCAAACGGAACGGATTTTGCGCCCACGCTTAAACTCAAGCATGCGGATGGAAAATAAATCTCTGCTTCGAACCCAAATTGCAGATTTCAGGAATTCCATGTTCCTCTGTGGAGCGCCGGAATTCTGCAAACTCTTTGAGTGGAGCAGAGTTCACCACCCTGGCTTAGAAACCAGCCAACAACAATGAGCCACTTGCACAATGGTGAAATAGTGAATGAACTATTGGCAGGCACCAATGTATCCCAGCGCAGTTTGGAATCTGTAATCTGTATTGCTAAAACTATGCCAACTGTACTTGTTCTACCACTGTCACACAGAGTGCACCAGTAGTATTCTGCCTTTGTTGTGTTATGAGAATTTTTTTTAAAAAATGGCCCACTTACAGTGGCTAATGTTCCAAAAGCCACCACACTTGACTCAACTGTCATATAGACTATCAATTCCCCATAGGGTTCTGATAAAACAACACTTAACTACAAAGTCAGCAGGTCAATACCCACATCATGTATTCAAATCAACTTACACCATGCTAGCAAATTATAATTTAAACAAGCATTGGCCTAGCTAATAGGTCTTGCCTTTGGGACCTAATAAGTGGTTAGTCATGCACCACATTATCCTGGGTGCACTGCCACTCTGCAGCTCTGCAGAAATAGCGATCAGAGTCACGGTGTGGACGGCTGATAGAGCAATGGAAATGCTGACAACGCGAGGGGGGAGCGGGAGCATTGTGAACACGACGGGAAGGGGGCGGGAGCCTAGTAAACACAGCGGGAAGGGGGTAGGAGCAGATTCGAAAACTGCAACCGAAAGTACAGTGGGAAGGGGGTGGGAGCAAAGGAAATGCAGACAACGGGAGGGGAGGCGGGAGCATGGTGAACACAGCGGGAAGTGGGGCAGGAGCAAAGTAAAACCACAGGAAATTAGGAAACAAATAGTGTGCTTAGGTACACCTGTCATAAACTGCACGACACTCAGAAGCAAACCACGACGGATATCTAACAGCAGTTCCCACAGCTCAGTTCTGAAGCCTGCAGCTCTGCAGAAATAGCGATAGGAGTCATGGTATGGGACGGCTGATAGAGCAAAGGAAATGCAGACAACGGTAGGGGGTGGGAGCATGGTGAACACGGCAGGAAGAGGGGCGTGAGCATAGGGAACATGGCGGGAAGGGGGACAGGAGCAAAGTAAAACAGGAAATTAGGAAACAAGCCCACACAAAACAACAAGCGTGGCCGCCAAAGTGAAAGCAACGCGCTGTGTTTAATTAGTAAACTGATCCACAGCTGCCACCCTGTGTGCCACTGCTCGCTCCCGAAAGCAAAACGCCGTGGGAGTGACACATTGGACAGAAGGTGGGACATGCACCCGCCTTTGGCCATTTGTGTACTTTCATTATTGAAAGACACACGTAAAGGCCAATCCAATGTGTGGGAGGATTCAAACCCACATGGAGAAGTTTGGAGTGCTTACAATAAGGCTCCCATAGAGCATACCTATATTGCTAGGGGCAAATTTAATAGCGAGAAATCTTCCAGGAAAGTTAGATCATTATTATTTTTTTATTGAATTTTGCAGTAATCTCTTATAGCATGGTAACACGACAGTGTGCATTCAGGAATCATAAACATAGAGGAGTTGTTCGTCTCCCACATCCCTGTCTGGAATGCTTCTGGAAAGTCATAGGGCTAGCAGCAGGGAGAGAAAAATCAGAAACACACAGGAGGCTTAAAAAAAAGAGGTGGGGGAGAGGGTAGGGAGATAAATGCCAGGGTGAGAAAGAGCAGTGGAAGAGGGGAAAACTTGCCACTCAGCAGAATCCATAGCCTCTAATCACTTGTAAAATGATTTTGTTGGGCGTTGGGGTAGAACATTGTGTTTTTTTATGCTTTAACTATTGCTAGGCTTATGATTGCTAAAGCATGTACTCCTGAATCCTTGCCCTTGTACGAAGAATGGTGGAGGGTAACCACGGAAGCATATGAACTTTAATTTCAGATAGCTAAAGTACGTGGGCCAACTGTCAAATTTCAACATATTTGGGGTAAAATTATGGATTATCTGTTAATATGAGTTTGTTTCTATGATTCCTATGATTATTTTTGCTATCTTGATTCAATGTATTTGATCCTTATATAAAAATAGGGGGAAAATCTGAAGCTAATTCCAATACTTATTCTCCTGATCAGCACCCGTTATTTGGTCCATTTCCCAGGCCTGATGCCCAAATGAAAAAAAAAACCTTCAGTTTAATCTCACATAGAACAGGAACATCACAAAACTGAGGCACAACAGACTTAACTTGCCCTTCTTTTTTGTTTAGAAAATAGTGCACAGCAAAACTAGTAATACAGTCAAAAACAAAAACATAACTAGTATAATTGTCCTCCTCTGATGATGCACATTTTGGCAAGTGCTTGAAAATGTGACCCTCCATCTTCAAGCGATGGTGTAATGTCCATCTCCTCTAGCTAGGCCTAAACCTGGATCACAAGCCCCAAAATGGACATCGAAGGTCCTGATTCAGTACTTCCAACCGATTGCCTGCATCCTGGTGTTTAAACAAATGAAGGTTGCGGCTGTGACATAATCTGTATGTATGCCATTGGCAGTGCTAGGAGGCAGAAAATGACAGTGACATATTGTACAAGCGCAGAAAATAAACAATGCCTCCCGCAACCCCACGGTGGAAGAAGTAAAGTGCACCATATCTAGTAGGAGGTGAATTAAGAATTGTCCCACTCCAAAATGACACGCTCAACAGTACAGTACTCCATTGCGGAGCCAGGGGCCTTTCCTGAAGAGACTTCAGGTGGCTCCCAGCTGCGACGAACTCCGCACTGATCCAGTTTAGTGGATTCCAGATGTAGGCGCCATAAACAGCAAAACGGATAGGAGAGGATTTACAGTGAGAACAGTGATGTGCCTCCATTACTTATGGTTACACAGCCACCTAAAGCTCGGCCATGTACCATTCGCACACTCAGTTGTGATGTGTCACTAGGACAGTGACAGCAGCATGGCTTGCCTTACCTCTAACAAGCATGGACATGAGCTGTTTCTGTCCCGGTCAGCCGCCAAACTACCCTAATGATTTACAGAGCCAGACCCATGCGCCACTTCATGTGAAGAGAAGATGCTCAAGGTCTTGACGCAAAAGCAGTTGCTGCTTTGGTGGTCCCAGCAGAAGGGTGTTGTTCCACTCCGAGACCTTCTGCTTTATTACAGTAAAGGTTCGGTAGACCTCAATCGACAAGGAGCACTATTTTTCAAGGTTTCATTATTTCATGGCCTGACTACAGTAACACACTCTTATCTTGGCATTGATGACCATGCACTGCACTGTCGGCAGGTGATTCCAAACTTGGTAGTGAGGCTCATTCTTAATCTTCCTTCCTCTACTCACATTTATCATCATCTCAATCACCTTCATCGGCTACATGTGTGCAGATGTGCTGTATTCAAAGCCTTTTGCTCTGCGCACAAAGCTCTGTACTACAAATGCTCCTTCTACCTCAATAAGAAATTTGGGGTCATATTATCAAGAAAGGGCGATACATTATTGCCGCTTTTATCGGCAGGAAACTGCCGCTAAAGCGGCGATAATGGGCTTGATAATATGCCCTTGTGAATTCCCATAGAAGCCCAGGTTCTGGTGTTAACCTGGGCTTCTATGGGAATTCACAAGGGCATATTATCAAGCCCATTATCGCCGCTTTAGCGGCAGTTTCCTGCCGGTAAAAGCGGCGATAATGTATCGCCCTTTCTTGATAATATGGCCCTCAATTTCCAAATCCTGAGCTTTACTTGCACTCTGCCAACTTCCATCTGGCAGCCGTTGCTCACATATACTGCCGCAGGCGTGGTGGGCGTTCCTTTTTTTATTTGGTTTCCATGAATTGGAACTGGTACCTTTTCACTCTGCCAACAGACTGAGTTTGCTCTTATTGAAAAGATCTCAAAACACCAACAGAGCCAACCTTCTGTCAGACCTTCTTGCATTATGATCTTTTCAGTTCCAGGATGCCCAATCCAGTGTAAAAATCATATAACTCAATACATTCTGAGCAAATGTACACCTAAAAAATATATACTACAGACACGTTATAAGACCGTACACAACACCGCCCTGAAGAAATATACACTCTGTACCCAAAGGGATCCTTGGCAACTTCAAAATTAAGGGTTCGTTCCCTCTTGTGGGAGTACTTTTGAGAATGGGGTGAGGCTACATGAAAAAAACAGGAGTTGTGTCAAACAGTGAAAACCAGTGATGTAAAAGAAATAGGAAGTGCCTCCGTAGATAATCACCGAAAGCCTGTCACAGTGCTACAGACTGGCTGGTATCTCATCATCGGCAGTTTCCTACATAGGGAAAGACCATTATTTCCAGGTCTGCTGTGGAAAGAGGCCTTAAAAGCTGTGTTTGCAAAAGCTTGGGCATTTGTGCCTGAATTAAAGAAGGGAAGGTACTCTATACAATGAGCGTTCTCTCTTCATTCTCTCTCTCACAGATGACCCAAAAATAGTAAAACTATGTAAGAAGTACCCAATAAACATATTTAATTGGATGGGTCATCCACACATGATGAAAAGCTGTTTAACATGCCAGTGGTGGTCACTGTTTGACACTACTCCTGTTTATTTTGTGCAGTCTCATCCACATACTCGAAAAAGAGATGGAAAAGAACACAGATCTATCATTATTTGGAATACTGACTCATTTGAGGCTCTGCCATCCAAACAGTAACTTCATATTTAACTCCTTTCTTAACTTATGGTTGTATACATGGCCTTGGGACGGGAAGAAGTTAACTTGTACTGTCCCTGAAGTTTTACCGACTTCTAAAAAAAATTTTTTAAAGACCTTGCAGCATAAGAATGAAACTAGCCTTGTGTGATTTATAAAATCTTTTTGGATATGTATAATTTGGGAGAAATGTCCTTAAAGCCTACGCTGCTGAAATAATTTCTGCAAATCATGATCATGACATCCTTAATGGTACTTAGAGCCTCATTGGATAAGATTTAAATATTGCTGCACGTGACCAATTGCTCCAAGATGCTGATTTGTGGCGCATGCATTTAAAAAGCCACTTTGGCTATAATGTCGTTTTGTATTCCTCTCAGACCCTACTACTGGATCTGAATGTGGCCAGGTTATAATGATCGGATCCACAGCGTGAAGTGGTAACAGGACAGTGGGATGACTTCATTCACTCATGCCAAAAGAAATGTAACCGGTTGTGGAAGAACAACTCCAGCTACCGGGGATTTATACCGTTCCAGTACACTCTGGGATTACGGTAATAGTAGATTCCTGCCTGATGGGGCAGGGTGCAGAGTTGTTGGGACAATGGGTATGAATGCATTGCTCAAAAAGAAAGGGCTGTATAGACATCACATGTTTTCAATTTGGTGCCGTCCGATTATCCCCACAACTAGCTTGCTCTTGTGTGTGTGGGAAGTTAGTAGGAATTTCGACAGACAATACAACAGCCCTGTTTAACTACACTAAACTGGGTGGAAGAAGGTTACCCAATTAGAGAGAAACCGAACCTTGAGGAAGTGGGCTTCCCAACACAGTTTCTGTCATGACCTTGGGTATAAAAACAGTTGTGAGACCTAAAGGAGTTGCAGCTGCAGGATGCCCTTTGCCTCTGGGGTCCTTCTGCTTTAATCTCTTTGTAATTAATGTAAAGCTGACTGCTCCTCTTAAGACCCCTGTACACAAGACAAATATCAGATTGCACCAAGTAATCAAAGCTCCTGTCATCTCCAAACAGCAGATTTTAGTGCATCGCTGCTGTCATTCCCATTCAAGGCAGACGTGTGTTCCAGGAAGACGGCTGCACTACCCACAAACACGTCCGCAAAACAGGCTTTACAAGTTAGCAGAAAGGGAGGGTACCAACCAGAAGTCACGGAACTGTGGTAGTTGTTGCAAACATTTTGTGTAATGTACATAGAGTGAGGCCTTCCAGGCTGAAATGAGAGAAGCACAGAATTAGCAAGGTAGTCATTGAAAATCTCGAACCCATTCTCCTAAATCCAAGATAGAAGAGCGTATCAGCAGAATTCAAGGAGTAGCAGCATACATAAAACAAGCATTGGCCGCGCGGCAGTATTAGTAACGCCGCGTGGCCGTGAAAGAGAAAGTGATCGCGATCGCTGTGAAAGCAAAAATGATCGCTATGACGCGCTAAAACACAAAAGGGATGCGCGCGCAGCGGGTGTGCTTGTTGCGCATTCTAGCAAGCTGGTCGCCGCTTTGGGAGCATTTCCCAAAGCCGCTACTAAAAGTCTCTCCGAGCAGCACATGCTCGCTGACTCAGCGAGACCTAAAAATCAGCACAGTATAGAAACACGTGCATCCTAAATATGCACTACTTATATCTTCAAATCTAAGCAAATATACATTTTTTTGGTATTGAAAAAAAAATAATTCTTTAGCACACATCAACCCCCCTCCCCACAACCTACTCGTCTAAAAACACACACTTAAACTGCTACCTAGTAAAATATTTTAAAAACGTACACTAACCTATACTATAAATATCCTAACTCCTAGACTAGACTATGCCTAAATTACTGTAGTTAATAACCAACATGTTAGAAAATGGGGAAAGGGAAATTATTGAGGGAGAGTCTGATTTGTGCACTGATGTGCTCCATTGCCAATGCCTGCTATCTATATTTTTAGTTCCTGTACGTCTTTAAGGGCCTGTGCCTCAAATAAGGAGCCTATGGCAGGGTTTGTTTATATGGCCTGTGTGGCTGGCATCTGATTGGGAGATAATGGACCTTGAACGGCCTGAGGTACATCTATCAGCTGTTGGGCCCCCTCCTGTTGTGTTTTGGCCTTTTGCTGTTCTGGAAGTTACCGCCTGCCTGCGTTTGTGATTCTGGCTGCGTTTCCTTATTCATTCAACATGCCCATCTTTGAATATGCCTTTGTAACATGACGGATGCTTACCCTCTTAAGCTGTCATGTTGTCTGGGGAGGTAAAGGAAATATGTATCAGCTAAAGTTGAAAATGTACATGATGTCTGCAATAATAGGCTCACAGTGTCAGACCATTACATGTGGCAGGCCATCTCAAAACCAAATACTGAGAAAGTGATATGAACAATAAACTTTCTGTATATACCCTTTTCCTCATCAAACAAGGTGAACACACTCAAGTGCTGACCGTGTAGGTATACCATATGGCAATGTCAAGAGAAATTTAATTGTAAACATACCATTCCTAAGAATGAGTCGCAAGTATGATGTTTTGTTCGCATGGAAACAAAACATCTGGAAAAAAATATATGGAAAAAAATGCTTTGGAAACCCATACATGGTTGGAGAGGGTAGTTGACACTTGTCTTCCCATTGCCAGGTGCAGAGGCAATGTCCATCGACCACCGGCTCCCTGGTATACTGAGGATCTCAAATTAGAAAAATCGAAGTGTAAGGCACTTGAACGAAAATGGCGCAAACACTACGACCCTCTAAAAAAAGAGACCTACCGTAAGGCCAGAAACCTATATCATTCGGCCTGCACGAGAGCCAAAGCCTGTTATGTAACAGAGACTATTAACACTGCTGCTAACAAAGCACGGACTCTCTTTAATACAGTCAAGGAATTAGCTGAAGCAAATTCAATGGCTGCTGCACGCCCTCTTACCACCCAAAAATGTCAAGACCTTGCCACCTATTTTGTGGAAAAGATCGAGACCATTATTGCCAATATTAACCCTCCGTTGAGGGACGGCAGAGAAGTTCCACTACTAGTTAGATCAGTAGGATGCCGGCTTGAGTTCTGGCCACTTATGACTCTGGAAACCTTGAAATCCTTAGTTATCTCTATCAAGTCAGGCTCTCCTTGTGACCCTCTTCCTATTAACATTCTGAGCCAACTTGATGACTCTGCTTTGAAGATCATCTCTGAGACATTAAATGCCTCTATTCACTTGGCAAAAGTCCCTGCGTCCTGGAAGCACGCTATGGTCAGCCCTTTGTTGAAGAAGCCTTCTGCGGATCCTGAGGTGCTGGCCAACTATCGCCCCATCTCCCTGCTGCCTGCTTTCTCAAAAATTTTGGAGAAACACAATCACGGTGTACTTACCACATTTACGGAGAATAACAACTTACTCCACTTCTCCCAGTCGGGTTTCAGGACTGGTCACTCAACCGAGTCCGCCCTCCTGGGTGTCACCGAGAAGATCAGGGGGCTTTTGGATGAGGGGCAAACGGTTGCACTTGTCCTGCTTGATCTAAGTGCAGCCTTCGACACCATCTCACACGACGGACTGCTTGCCAGGTTGAGTGAGGATGGTGTCGGAGGAGCAGCGCTAGACTGGATTAAATCCTATTTGTGCAACCGGACGTTTCAGATCTCGTCTTCACAGGCTCAGTCTGACACCTTTGTTTCACCCCATGGCGTGCCTCAGGGCTCAATTTTGAGTCCGTTATTTTTTAATCTGTATCTCCGCCCTCTCGCCGATTTAGCAGAGCGAGTTGGTCTAGAACTCATGACCTATGCGGATGATTCGCAGATTATTTTTTCTCTTACCAATTCGGATCCTTCATCCCCCTCTGTGTTGAAACTAGGTCTTCATGAAGTCTTCAGCTGGATGTCAACGAACCAGCTGAAGCTTAATGGGGAGAAAACGGAGATCCTTCTCTTAGGAAAAAACAGAGATCTGTGGCAGGATACTCACTGGCCGCCATCCCTGGGTGTTTTTCCCACTCCAGCCACCCATGTCAGAAATTTAGGGGTGCACATCGATGATACACTATCGATGAAACAGCAGGTCAACAAAGTAGCTGGTACTTGCTTTACTATCCTCAAATGGCTGCGGAAAATTATCTGGATGCTGCCTGTTGATACCCAGAAGACAGTAGTCAATGCCCTTATTACATCCCGGCTTGACTACGGTAACATCCTTTATCTGGGGTCCAACTTAGCCGTGATTAGACGGCTCCAGCTAGTCCAGAACTCCGCAGCCAGGTTGCTGTGTAAAATCCCCAGGAGAGCAAGGATTTCTAAGCACCTTAAGGACCTGCACTGGCTCAGGGTGGAGAACCGGGTGCGGTTCAAAGCCCTGAGCTATATGTTCAAAATAAAGGCAGGAACCGCACCAAAGTACTTGCAAAAGTTAGTTAGGCCCTACTCTCCTGCACGTGATCTCCGTTCCTCAAATGGAGCGAACTTTGTGGTACCCAGATTTAAACTGGCCAGAATGGGAGGGAGATCCTTTTCCTATCTGGGACCTGTCCTCTGGAACTCCCTTCCCCCAGCTCTACGAAAGGAGGAAAATTTTGCCAGCTTTAAGAAAAGCGTTAAAACCTGGCTTTTTAATAAATAATTGTGGTCTCTGGCCGTTTTGCTTTCTGTGTTGATTGGCTTTTAGTCCTGGCGCCGGGAAACCCTTTGTGGGTATCTGTGCGCATTACAAATGCAAAAAAAAAAAAAAATGGAATCAGACACATGGTCTACATACGGACACTTTGGTATTGGTATTGCAGCATGCAACTTGGTTTGCTTTTGGCCATTAACATATGTGAAATGAGTTGTGTCAAGCAAGTACAGGTTGTATTCCTCTGCTTTGGTTTATTTATGTGATCTGGAAATACACAAGGTAACACACATTGCTATCTTTACTGACTCTGTGTCCGGTAGTCAAACATAGATGAAGGGTGGGTAGCTACTTCCCGTAAAATATACCTGTTGTACACTTCACCAATATAGACTCAGGCAAATACCAGGAATACTAACAGACAGCTTCTGGAATACAGTTGTAGCAATACCATTGTGACCTTAATGTATCCTAGTGTCTGTATGCACATTTCAGCAAGGCTGCTTTCCTTGACACAAATAAAAAATTAGACCATGCATGTCTGGAGTGTGTGCATGCATGCTGAAATTCTCATCTGCATAAGTACCTAGGGCTGTATTTTGCATGTATCCTTCCACCATGTGTCAAGGGTGACAGCATTGGTGCTAGCTAGTAGAAGTAACACCACCAGTATGTGTGCAGTGCAATGGACTGTATGCTGCTGACACAGCGAATATCTGCATGTGGTCCTTTCCACATTGCATCAACATTTTCAACTACCTGCCTTTGTATGAATGCCTCCCAGAAATGGGACATAGGGTATATGAGGCCATGAGTTCCATAGGTGAGGAACTAGCTCCCTTAAAGTGCACTGCTAGAATGAGTAAAAGAAAAATCCATAATCATCCATGGTTCTCGAAAGAATTGGAGGGACTTCATTTGCTTTGCAAACAACAGGAACGCAGATGGAGAAGGGGATATGAAGCATCAAATTTGCAGACCTTCAAAACTTTTAGGAAACAATTTCATTTAGCTATTAAACTAGCTAAAAAATAGTATTTCTATAATAGAATAACTATGGCAAAGCATAACCAAAAAGAAATATTCGAAATTGTAAAATCTTTTACAGATCCTAAAGCCCTACACTCAGAAATCCCCTCTTCCCATAAGCTATGCAATGAAATCACACTATATTTTGAAGACAAGATTAACACCATTCACAAGAATTTTGAGACCCACAGTCCCCTGGATCACATTGAGGGAAAGGTATCAGATTAAAGAGAGGATAGACTTGTCCTTCAAGCTTTCCAAATGACTAAGCTATCCCAGACCAAGGAGGGCATATTAGCCTGTAAATCAGGCTCCCTGCTGGACGCATGCCCCCGATTTTATTACATCATATTATCAATATAGTGAATCCCGTGATTAACAACATCTTACATTCCTCCCTATCAACTGGCATAGTATCGGATTAATGGAAATTCCCCATTGTGAAGCCACTTAAGAAAAAACAGAATGTAGATCCATCCAACCTCTCCAATTACATGCCCATATCCCTGTTACCAATCTTAGGTAAGATCACAGAGAGAATAGTTTATAAAGAACTTTCTAGTTTTTCGGAGTCAACTCTGATCTTCCACCCCCGCCAATCTGGATTCCGCCCAAAACATTGATATCGGACACCTTGAAATTTATGGCAATGGCAAGAAGGCAGTCTTGATCCTTTTGGATCTGTCTGCCGCTTTTGATACCATCTTGCATAATATCCTGCTAACCAGATTGAGAACCTGTGGCAATTCTGACTCTGCATTGGCATGGATTTCATCTTTCCTGTCAAATAGGAAGCAGGTTGTCTCTTTAGGATCCTTTTGCTCATCGGAACGTACCGTTACCACGGGTGTCACACAGGGGGCTTCTCTTAGTCCACATCTATTTAATATATATATGGCCTCACTCATCGCGCTGATCTCAGCATTTGGGATCAAAATCACATCTTATGCTGACGACACTCAGCTGATCCTGTCATTGGATAAGAGCTCCATGGAAGCCTAAGAAAATTTTAAAGCTTGCTTTACGGCAGTCATCAAATGGATGAAAAGTAACCATCGCTGCTGTAATACTGATAAGACGGAAATCCTACAGATTGGAAAAAACAATCCTTTCCAAACAAAGAATTGGTGGCCGGATGATACGGCAGTCCCCCCATTAATGGTGGAGGTTGCAAAAAATCACCTGGGAGTATGATTTGACTCTTCCCTCTCTTTTAATCCCCATGTCCTGAAGGTGACAGGGACTTGTTTTGGCCTCATTAAAACTCTGAAAAAAGTATTTTATCTGATCCCGCTTGCTGCTAGGAAAACAGTGGCAGTGGCTCTTATACTAGCATGGATGGACTACTGTAATAGCCTTCTGGCAGGGATTAACAAAGCCACCCTGAGGAAACTGCAGGTAGTACAGCACGCAGCAGCCAGTTTGGTCTAGGGCTTCCTCGTAGAGCGTCTGCCTCTGCCGCTCTGAAGACCCTTCACTGGCTCCCGGTCTATAAAATAATTTTGTTTAAACTACTGTTGACGACCTTCAGAGCATTCCGCAGGCTGGGTCCTGTACACCTCTCAACAAGATTTAAACCATACACTACAGTAAGGACAATCAGATCCAGTGCGGCAAACCTGCTTAAATTGCCTGGCTTCAAATTGATAACTAGAGGAGGGAAATCGGCCATGGTATTAGGGGCAAAGGCCTTGAATTGCATGCCTAAGGAACTCAGAGCAACGGAAGAGGAAGATCAGTTCAGAAAGGCTCTAAAGACATGGATCTTTGGAATATCAGATGCCTACTGCTTGGCAATAATCTAGGTTCTAATCTAATACAGCTGATATTTGTTATTTATATGTTTTCAGGGTTTAAAAAAATAATTCATGCTCTTTCAAGCATGTATGTGAATTCAGGTCATGTTTACAAATGCATGCATGAGAATTATTTTAAAAACACCACAATACCCTGAACATTCCCCTGCAGCAGGGTACAGCAATTAAACAGATGTACACTGGATTTTTGTATCCTACCCCTCAAATGATTTGTCCCTTACATGTAACATTTTTTAAATTTATTATGAAATGGAAACAATTACATGCAGTTGGTATGTACATACATACCTATGAGGCCCCAAACATCAAAGTCAAGGTGGTGTAGGAGATCTGTGTCTTGGGACACCAAATCTGCCCATTGGTTCTTAAACTGGTGGCTAGACATGCCACTGAGCCCTCTCATAGCGCTCCTTGCTCTCCTTGTTGGGAACGCAACGAGCATCATGTTCTGTACATAATGGGTCAGCAGTCATAGCAGGCCCACAAACTCTCCTTTACAAAGATTCTCAGCCTTACTCTTCCCCGACATGACCCAACCAACTCTATACAGCCAAAACCCAACACAAACACCCACTAACCTAACCCCTACCCCATAAGTAGTAAACCCCTAAATGGACAAACACCCAACAATACAATGACAAAAACAATACAATTTGCAAATACAACACACAATAAACACAATTAGCACAAGACACGGAATGAGCAAACTCTAACAAGACCATAAAATCACCACAAGCCACTCTATAAAACACTTCCAATACACAGCACAAACTAATTGCCTGTATGTGAAAGTGAAACAAACTTTCACACTTCCTAGTTCGCACACCAATTGTGTCATTTCCTGTGTGTAGCCTGTCCATTTTCCATTTTTCTTTATAATACATTGGAACCTAAACAGTTAATGCGTGGTCCCTACACTATGCATTTTAACTTCTGCTGTCATTTCCACACATTGGCCTGGATGAACCACTTCTGAAAGTGTTGCAATGTGCCACACAAACGGGACATTGCGTGGGTTGTGACCCACGAAACTGGATTAATGTGTTGGTTCAACTATAGAGGTCTGTGGGATGCTGGACCACACACCTTGGGCAGTCTGTCATTGGGCCACGACAGAGGTGGCACCACTTGGCATCTCTGTGTGACAGAGGGCAGTGTGCAGGTGGTTAAGCAGGGTGGTTGTATGTTCCTTCATGTGCCTGTAACTGCATGACAGGTGATGCAGCATTTACAGGTGGGGCAACAGACTGCCCATGGAGTCAGCATGGGACCAAAGAATGTATGTGCAGTCCCTATCATAATACAAAAGGCAACAGTAGGCAGTGTGGCAGCACAGCAAGACAAACATTATGAGCTATAGCATCACACATCAGTTATCACAGCCCTTACACACGTGGGTGTCCCCCACAGTCATATGTGCATATTAAGATGGCTCCTTGGGCCTGTGTGCATCGCTATTGCATTCCCTAATCTGGCTAGGCTCTCTATTCATGCAATGTGTGGGTAATATGTCATTGTGATGTGTCAGAGATGCAACACACAATTGGGGAAGCAAAAAGTCATGCTGGCTCACCCATACTACAATGTATGTCCCACTCAGTTTCCTCATTTCCAGGATTTATCAACACAATCACGTGTAATTCCAAACTGCAGCATGTTTTCCTGAGTCAACCATGTCTTACGGACAGAGAAAAGCAGGATGTTCCATGTAATGTAGTGGCACAGGCACTTCAGCACTCAGGGGAATATGTTGTGTGGTGCTTCCAAAATGCAACATGGTACATCTGTAATGCACATCTATTATGATATTATCTCGTCAACCCAAGTACACTTTACATAGCCCTGTGATGAGTCATTCATCATGTGTGATGCTGTGCTTTAGAAAACACTGTCTTGCCTTACTCAGCACCAGAGAGAGATTCCATGACCGTTGCATGTGTGAATCCATGCAGCTTCCATGGTTTGAGACCCATTCCCAGACGTACTTATCTAGGGAAACCTGGGAATGCCCCAGTAAGTACAACCTTCCCAGGAGTGCAGTAGCAAGGTGTTCTATCTTTAGGTCTCCTTTTTACTTCCACTTTCCATGTGTGCTGCATTCTGCAGCATACTTACATTGTGTATTATGCCTCGTGTTCCTTTTTTGCTTATCCGGAAGACACACCTTCATGACCAAATACATTCCTGCATACAAATGAAGCACTCATGCACTATGTTGCAAGGTTGGCTGCGTACGAACTAGCCAGCCACAATGGCACTGGCAGAAATGCAATGTATATTATTGGATGCAGCATGTTCCTGCTCTTTCCCTTTCACACATAACAGTGTCGTAAGGGGACTTCTTGCCCTGCACTGTGTGGCCATGCTCATTTGCTACCCATCTGTTTACTGTCACAGGAAATTCATTCCACAATGCTGTGATGCACATGTGTTTGACTACCACCTGTTTTATAACATGCAGCACACACACTCAGTCACCACACACTGATTGGTACTACACTCCCTTTTGACTGTACTTGAGTGTGTGAGGGCGGACGCACACTACCAGTACACACACACTCACCATGTGCACACTGTTCAACAATGGAACCCATGTGTTGTGTACATCTTGCAATGTGTAGAATGCATATGACTGTGCAAGATATAGTCATATGAATTCTGCACATGGGTTTATCATCTATACTTATTTTCAACATCATGTTGGTCAGGGGTGAGTGTGACACAGATCAACAGTCATTTATGAGAGGTAAGTGAGACAATAGGCCTTACTACAATCAGCCAGAGTCACATGGTCATGTTCACTACTACAGCTCACTAAACAGTATGCTGCCAAACCATGTTTCTCTCTGTCTTAGCCCTGTCAAAGACAATAGCAGGGCACCTTCTTGGAGGGCAGGTCTTTGTTTGGACATCCCCATAGCCCTCTTACACGACCCCGGTAGCTTGGAAGCTGGCCCGTAGGCCCTGGAGCGTGTCCCCCTCATGCGCCCCTGCTTATCTCTGGCCTGTGGCATACCTTGGCTCTTGGTGTGACCCTGCCGCGCTTCTCCTACAAGTATCCGTTGGCCCCCAGCTATCGGAGGAGAACACAACGTGCTGGATGGGCTCCGGTTCACGCAGGCATCTTCGGAACACCTCCGGCACTGCTGACCTCACTCCGGTGTTTGAGCAGAGGGTGGGGCCAATATCGGATTCCCCCTGGTACTTTCTTTACATTGGGTGCACAGCACCTGGGGTAATCGGCCAATCTGCGCCCAGTTTTGCGACTCCACATTGCGCCCCTCCCCCTTGGTGGATGACAGGCCCGAATGAGGCCTTACTGCTGCATTTACACAGAGGGTACGTGCTGATGGATTGATGCAAGCAATACCCCCACATCTCACTGCAGTTATTGGTCACACCGCCGATCTGGGTGCTGACTAGGGGACCAAGGTCTGTTCTACTATAGCCTCAAGAGTGCAGCAGGACTGTATATCAGTAGTGCAGGTGAGGAGCTGTGGGCACATTCGCTGTGGTGTGCGAGTGAGGGACAGCGTCACTGAAGCTGGACTCGGATCCCTGGGGCCACCGGCTGTAGTGGAGCACCGCTGGTGTTTGGTGGTGAGGCATGGTACATTGGTGCTTCTTCCTGGCTGCTGTTCGCATCCATCCCCTACATCTGCGCCCCCACTACTTCTCGTATCTGGGGTCTTAACGCGTCATTTGGCCCTGACGCCATGGCCACGGCGAAAGGTTCCAGGCAGACCCACCTGTTGAAATTAGCAAAATGTGCCCACTCTAAGCCTGACGCTGCGGACGAGAAGCACGCCAAGCTTGCACCGAAGCAACAAATCAAGGGAGAGGCCCCGATGCTACTGGACATCATGGAGGCTATTCAGGGGGTTCGATCGGAGCTGGAGCACAAGATCGATACAGTGAAGACTGAAGTTGCCCTTATACGTGCCAACCTCCGCAATATGGGAGAAAGGGTCAAGGTGACCGATGATTCAGTCACAGCGCTTCAAACCTCCACGAAGACACTTGAAACGACAGTTAAGCGACTACAGGCCCAATCATCGGACCTCGAGGCAAAACTGGAGGATTATGAGGGATACGCATGTAGCAACAACGTGCAGATTTTGGGGGTTTCCGAGAGGGCAGAGGGGAAAGCCACAGATCTGTTTGTTGAGAACTTAATTCAGACCCACCTGCAGCCTCGGTCCCTCTCACAATACTTCTCGGTGGGGCGTTGTTAGAATTGGGGGTCTCTGGTTGGCACAGGTAGGTACTCTTGACAAGCAGGGACCCTCTCTGCTAGTCAGGGCAAGGGAATTACTCTCTCAAAATAACACCTGCTCACCCTCTAGGTGGCGTGGTGCGAGCAGTCAAGGCTTATTTCAGAGGCGATGTAAGTTAAGCAGTTGTGACCACATACAGTAACCTAGTGACAACACTACAAATGGACACCACACAGGTTTTATAACAAAAATAAGTTTTACTTTATATAAAGTTACCACAAGACCAATAAACGACAAAAAGAAACCACAGTACTATCAAATTTCAAGAGTTCAGGTTTAAAAAGGCTTAATTCAAGATTCTGTGCGAGTCGGTAGCCTTGTCCTGCTTCAGCGTTGCTGAAAAGAACACAGAGTCTAACAAATCCAGCGGACCGCGGCGGTCTGGTCCCACTCTAATGTCGACAGACTCAGTCTCAGTACCTTTTCCTTGAGGCGGACGGCAAGGATATGCGGGCCGGTTCCGGAGTTCGTCGCGGTGTAGAAAAAGAAAGCTTTGCAGGGCACGGTGTCCTTCCAGTCGCGGTGCAGGCTACGGCTCATTGACGGCGCCGAGACGTTGTCGGTGAGCTCAGAGCTTGCGTTGTTTGAGGCGGACATTGCTCGTTGCGGTGCTTCCACCTTTACGGTGCGGCGACAGAGCCGGAGTTCGGGAGCTGGCGTCGGTCAGTCCGGATAGCGGTGCGAGTCGGGGGCGGTGCGTCGTGAAGCGTGCGAGGCGATGCCAAACTCCGGTGCGATCACAGGACTGGAAGCCAGCAGCAGTGACTGCGCCGGCCAGGCCAGTTCGATTCAGTGTAGCGAGGCGTTGCACGTCGCGGTGTCCTTCCAGTCGTGGTACAGGCTATGACCCGTTGACGGAGTCGGTGAGCGCAGAGCTTGCGCTGTTCGAGGCGAACATGGCTTGTTGCGGTGCCTACAGGACACCGGGCAGGTTGCGATAGTCAGTCACAGCTCCCTGCCTCTGTAGCCACTTGTTTCCGGCAGCAATTCACAAAGGTTGGTGAAGTCCACTGGTCCTGGGACTTCGGCCAGGGGGCAAGCTCTCTTCCAAGCCCTTGGAGATCTTTGCACAAGTTGAAAAGAAAAGTCCACATAGTCTTTCTCCTCCCTTTGGCAGCAAAGCAACCACTGCAGGCCAATCCACCAAGCAGTACAAAAACACAATACCTCCCCTGGTAATAGTTTAACACATGGGTATTACCTCATTGTAGGAGGGTGGATACCTGACTATGGTTACCCCAGATGTTTTGCCTTGTGTTTAGCTGGTTTTCGAATTAGTTGGCCTGGGGCCCTGATTAGCAGGGTCCCAGGCTATCTGCTCTCTCTTTAAAATGGACTCCATGTACCCTAGGTGCATAACTAAATTGGATATTGGGTCACCTTATCAGCCCACGTACAGTGTACTATAGGTACCCAGGGCATAGGTGCATCCAAGGCCTACCAGGGGCTGCAGCATATCTTTTGCCACCCCTGGCTGGCCATCCAAAATGACACAACTGGCTGATCACTCCGCTGGGGCAAGGTCGTGTAATCACCCCTTGCTTAGATATAGTATACCTATATCTAAACCTAAATCTGGACACATATACACCTATAGGTCACTCCTATGGCAGGCCTTAACAATCCTGGAGGCAGAGTGCTTGGTTTTATCTGAGATGGTGCTCTAGCATGAGATGAGCCTGTCTGCAGCTTTCGGAACCATGTCCTTATAGCTGTTCTGGGATATTGCCATACCATATATTCTTAAGTGCATTATAATCCTCGCGGTTATTGCTAACTTTGGTTTGGCTTTATCAAAACATGTTGTGTAAGGTGTCATACACTTTGGAATACTACCCCTTCGCCAGTTCTGGCGACGGGGGTAGCATTCCACCCTTCTAGAGGGCTAAGACATGTGGGTAACAGTAAATGCGGTTAAATCTAACCAGAGCCCCAGCATCACAAAATAGATGCTGCTGCCACAGACACGGGTCTGGCCTCCTGCTGCTGACCGAAACTCCGGCAGGGGAGGCCTGGACAAAAGGTATCCTGTCACAGGGAGGTGTTACACCACCCCAGACAGGAGATAGTGGATTGAGGTAGGCAGGGCGAGTGAAACTAGACACTGCCTGGGGCGCACAAGGCTCCCCATGCATAGCCCAGTTCAAACTGGTCCTGGGGCACTCCAGCCCCAGCTCTGGCGCGAAACTGGACAAAGGGAAAGGGGTGTAACCACCCCCTTCCTGGGTCCCGCCCATAGGAGGGACCTATGTATAGGATGAACAGGAGGGAACCCATAGACCAAGTTGGGATGGGTATAGACTGTAAATATGAACAATTCCCAACAGGTTTCAATTAGAAGACAATTTCAACGGGTGTATGCAATATGCATTACAAAAGAAAGAAAATAAGGAGTCACTGCAGTTTTTAGAAAAAACGGGTATTATTCACCATTTAGAAAGCAAGGCGGGTCTGTTGCAAAATTATACAGTTACACAGCACTGTACACAATAAATGGGGTGACAACCCGGTGGCACTTGGTGAAGGTGATATATACATGAATATATACAGTGAATAGTGATGGTGGTGCAAGTGCTGGGGTCAAAACAGCGTACCAGATTTCTTCTGGTAGGCTATTACCCGTTGAAATTGTCTTCTAATTGAAACCTGTTGGGAATTGTTCATATTTACATAGGAGGGACCTAGCAGGATATCCAGCCCCTTGATTTGGAATAAAGGTAGGAGCTGTGCCCATTGAAGGCAGATAATCCTGACTGAAACTTTGAAATGAAATTCTGGACCCTTAGACATCCCACTCGACGTGGAAGACTGAAGAATCTCCCTTGTGGTCAAGGAGTGACCACCCTGTGCAAACAGGCACCATCCAGCGCCCAACAGTTTGCTTTGTTGCAGCTCCCGCCAAAACTCGAGCAACAAAGATCGACAAGAACCAAATTCCCAGACATCCAGCAGCCCGATACACAGCCACAGCAAAGCTGAGACCCGTGGAGGCAACGTGAGACGTGGGACTGGCCATCTTGAAAAGACTGCAAAGTGCTGACCGTGCAGCTCCCGAGGCACCCTCGAAGCTGTGTATTGGGGTTTGAGAAGCCCCAGCCCAGCGCAGCTATTGCACTGAAGATCACCCCTCCACACTCACTGAGTGCTGTGTGGGGCCCTTTTGCATTTTCCTGCTTGACGCATCTGTCCGATCACTTGCCCTTTGGCTAGTGGCCTCTACGATGACGAATCTTTAAAACTACTCTGCTAGTCTGGTTGCTCCAGACTGGTCCTCGCTTCCCTGAAAAGGAGCAACCTCTCTGACCTTGCTGGTCCGAGTAAGAAGCGATCATCAAGTATTGTGTGGGTTGATTTTGCCAAGGCATGTTTACTCCGATCCGGAAGCCGACACCGCTGACAGCGAGAGCCTTTGTGGGACAGCTTGTGATCCACTCGATGCCCCAGAGTTCACGTGGCAACGGAGACAAGCTTCTCAACAACCACCTAATTGTGCCCGACATCGCCTGGTTCCTTCCTGGTTCCACCCTGGTCACTGGCTAGTGACCCAGACTCTGTCCCCTCTGCTTTCAGGTACTCTACATCTTTGATCCACCCTTGGATCCCACCGGACTCTTCTCTCCTGGCCGCCTGCAGTATCTTCATCTCCAGGCTCCATAGATCTCCATGACGAAACCGACACACTTGGGCTCCTATGCACACGCTTTCTGTGGGTGAGGTAACGATCAAACACCGGTGCTCCTGTAGTGGTTTACACCTCTAGTGTCCTAGTTTTAAGTGGCTAAGTTCTAGTTCAGTCGGAAGACTTCCAAAGCAGAAACTTTGTAATTTTTAGGCACCATTGACTTTGCATTGGTGCATGCGTGTGCTTTTTGAGCTGCACCCGAATCCCGCGGGCTACTCCCGTCCTAACTACAGTTAGTCCAGTGTAGTCTCAGCGATTCCCAAGTCCCTAGGCCTTACCACTGTTCGTAAAGCGGTTCTTATACCACTTATTTAATATATGGTTTGAGTGGCCAACAGGCCTATCCATAATTGTGCAACTTTTGTATGTTTAACTGTGCTTTTGTTTAAACGCTTGTGCCTCTGCACTCATAAAGAGTACAGAGGATTATTCTAGTAATAAATACATATATTTTTATAATATATAACTTGTGTGGTGTCCTTTCATTTGATATTACAGGATTGCATATGGTAAAACAGCTGGCTTCACATGCCCTCTTGAGTTAAGCCTAAGACTGCTTAGGTCTATTCTACCCCTAGGATAGCTAGTCTATAAGGTTGACTTACAACCACCACCATAAGGGTTGTTTGGACTGCTACAAGGTGCTCACTAGAATAGTGAACATCATACATCAGGCCAACTTCACACATTGGTATGCAGCAGTTGGGATTTGAGCTTGCTGTTGTTTTACCATTGTAATCTTTATATCATTTGAAAGATCACATTAAGTGCCATAGGTAAATATAAACAAAGCTTACATACTTAAGTACTACTGAACTTAGTAGTTGTAGACTAAAGGGCTTAGCACACCCTGACTACAACTCACTAGCAAGGTTCTAGTAGGAAAACACATAGTGTAGGTAAGTGCACCACTTACACCTCACTAGAGTCATGTCTGGCACAGGTGAGCAACCCAGTTCTCTCCCTGTGGCAGGTGACCTTACCAAGGCACCTTCCAGCTATGACAACCTCAGCTTCAGAGACTTGAGTGCCTTGTGCACTACAAGGGGGCTGAAAAAGGGTCACAACCCTACCATTCCTATCCTAGATAGGGATGATCTTGAGAAGTCTAGTGCAGGCCCCTCGGGTAATTCAGGAGATGGAGTGAATCCCCCAGATGATGAGAACATCACCCCAGAGGAAGAGGAGGATGGGAATGAGTCAGATGACCAGGGGGATATCCAGGTCCAAATTAGGAGGCTTAGTCAAACTAACTTGAGCCTACATGGGGATGGAGAGGTGAACCTCCTTTCCAGACCCAATAACAGAATACTCCCTGGCAATAGAACAGAGAGATCCTGTTCCATGGAATCTAACCTTTCTAATGCCTCAAGGGCTTCTCAAAGGGGAATGACTTCCCCTCAGAGAAAAGAGCATCAGGCCAGGATGAGAGCTGTCAAACTCCAGATAGAGAGGGAAGAGATAGCCCTGGCCCAAGCTAAACTTGCTTTAGCAAGGGAACAAAAATTGAGTGGATTAGATTCCACTGGTGGCAGCAATATCCCTAAGGATAAAGACAGTAGAAACCTGACAAAGATTGTGCTCCCCTATAAAGAAGGGGATGACATCCACAAATGGATGACTGTTCTAGAGAGGGCCTGCATGGTACAGCAGGTTCCCCAGGATCAGTGGGCAGCAATCTTATGGTACTCCTTTTCTGAGAAAGGGAGAGATAAGCTCCTCACAGTTAGACCTGACGATGCTAAAAACTACGCTGTCCTGAAGAGTGCTCTTATTGATGGGTTTGTCCTAACCACTGAGCAATACATGTTGTTGTTCAGAGATACCCAAAAAGCTCAGACTCAGGACTGGACTGATTTTGTAGATTGGGCTCTGGAAGGTTGGTTACTTGGCAGCAAAGTACATGACTATACAGGATTGTATAATTTGATTATGAGGGAGCAGATCCTTAGTAATTGTCAAAACCAGCTTTTGCACCAGCACCTGGTGGACTCAGATCTGGCCTCTGCACAAGAATTGGTTAAGAGGGCAGACAAATGGGTCAGAACCATGATTAGGCCTAAGAATCAGGGTAGTGACCAAAAGAAGGATAATTCCAAGGCTCAAGAGAAAGGTGGGGATAAATCAAAAGACAAGTCTCCCACAGGGCCCCAAAACTCCAAGGATGGGGGTGGGTCCCAAAACACTTCCTTTTTTTTCTTTTTTGTTTATTGGGATTTAATAGTGCATCACAGAAATAGAAAAACATTGTTGAGTTAATCCGGACATTAAAACACCACCTCGGCAGCAGACTCAGTACAAAAATACATTCCATAGGTAATACATAACTACACATAGTATCAAGTCCTTTAAAACAGAGAGATAAAACAGATAAAATGCAAAAATTACATCTCAGGCAGTTACAACTTGGTCTGCCTCCAATTAGTAACCGGGGCCCAAATCCTTCTTCCAAAGTCCCGTGTTTTCACCCCCCTTTGTTCGTACAGGCAGGTCTCAATATTGTGAGTTCCAAGAAACCTAGAGAGCCACATGTGGAAGGATGGGGCCACAACATCCTTCCAACCTGCAGAAATTAAAATCCTGAGCACAGCCACGGAAATAAAAGCCAAGGCTTCTTCCTCTTTCACCAGTTTTAAATTAGAATCAATGCCCAAGATCATCAGGGTAGGGGATAGATCGATTTTATGACCTAGCAGCCCCTCCCAGAATTTTTCGATTTCATTCTTAACTGGGGACAGGAGGCTACAATTATAAAACATATGCAATAGGTCTGCTTATCCAGTCCCACACCTTGGACAAGTATCATCATCCCTGACCCCCCAGGCAAACAATTTCGCAGGGGTGTAGTACACATTAAACACAGTTTTATAATGCTGGGCCCGCGGGTTTGAGACTCTGAAGATCCTTTTATTCAATAGTATGGCCAAGTCGACATCAACATCTGGATTTCCCAGTTTACCAGACCAGGCTACTTCTATCTTATCAACATCGTCTTGAATCTCTAAGAGAAGGATGTTATAAAGAGTCTTAATTTTTTTGCAACCTCTAGTCAATGCCTCCAGAAGGGGGCTATTGTCAGGGGGTGGCGGTTTTGGTCTAAGTGCCTTCAGAGAACGTATCAATTGGCCATATACAAACCAATGATTACCTGGTATTCCAAATCTATTTTGTAGGGCATCAAAGCTAACAAACCCCTCTCCATCCATGAATTCCCAAAGAGTCTTAATGCCCATCCCTCTCCAAACTTTAAATGTCCTATCTGCTTACGGACTCAAAAAACGCATCGAATACTCATGTTACCTATAATGATCTTATATAGACTGATCCTTAGGACCCATCATTCATGGGCATCACGTTTCTGGACTGCCTCCTCACTGTTAATATATAGTGTATAATTCTGTACCATTTGGTTATTATCTTATATTGTAGCACCATTTGATTATTATCCTATGCTTTACTCTTTTTTTATTTACTATTCGCAGCAGACAAACCAATTAGCATTCCGGCTCGTTTTCTTTATATATTCCTGATAGTTATCTAACACATAATCACTGGTACCTAACACTTGGTAAATACGCGCGACAGTCCTATTTCTATGACCTTTACTTGTCACCACGTGATCGGCACCAGTCTGCAGTTTAACCGATCGGTGAAACGCCGACTAATACAATCCCCGTCACACACGGCAGAGCAGCTTCACATCGCATACCGCTAGGAGACTTCTCGCGTAAGTAACTTGCTCTTAAATCCAGTGGTATTAATTCGCATCACCGCATGAACTTGAGTAAGCCGTTTTAGGCGACACGCTATAACCACCACGATGCGGGTACATTAAATACCGATCGCTTCAATGTTCTTGTCACTTTAATAATCCACAGCCTTTAAATTAGGTCGTTAGAGCTCACTGACCCTCACTTATTTTTTAACATCATCCCACTATCCCTTCAACGATATCTATCATATCTCCACATTACTTTCACTTGATTCACTTGAACGTGCCTAGTCGGTTCATTTAAATAACCTCTTTGGTTCACCGTTTTTTTACACCACCACTGTATATTCACACTCTTAACAAATGTAGCATCCATGTTAATTTAGATTCTCATTTTGTAACAGAATTTACACAGGTTATATATGTTCGTTTCTTGTAGATGCTCCCAGACGAAGGGTATTAACCCGAAATGCATTGGAGCAGGAGAATATAAAACATTCAAAATGAAAAAACGTTATCAACTGATGTGAATTAACAAGTTGACAAAACTGAACTGAAGCAAATAAAATCTTCATACTACCAACTCAAGTGAACATGTTTTCTTAATATATGGAGGATAATTACCCCGAACATTAGTGTGCCCTAAGGGATGCCTTCAATTCTCAATTGATCTCACTGTTAGTGTTAAATCATACTCGTCTTTGTGGGTAGAAGACGACACCTCAGGAGCACCTACCTAAATCATAAACTTTTCCAAATTTTCAAATTATTACAGCAGTGCACAGGTCGAATAATTCTAAACTATCTGCTCCTATCCCTGAGAAAAGGCTTGAATTATAAATATGTAGGTATGGGTTAACCTTGGGGATGTTACACAGCTTTCCACAAGCCTTCCACACCCGCCAGACACCGTCCACGATCTTATATATAGCTTTCTTATAAAAATCTGCGGTCAACCTCGCATAACATTAAACCCATCGCCTTCCTTCCTAACAGCAGCTCGAATATAGAAGGAGGCCTCTGAACTTCAGGGCTTAAATCATTGGGGCATGCCTCTGACTGAAAAAGCACAGACATTTGGGTCAGAAGACATGTCCAATGATACAATCTTAAATTAGGCCTAGCCAGTCCACCCCTTTCTCTTGGGAGTGACAACAAATTGGTAGACCGCCTTACCTTCCCAAATTTCCAAATAAATTTAATAAAAACAGATTCTAACTTCTTAATTATTTTCTCCTCCAAAAATAGTGGTATAGCCCGAAAGAAATATAATACCTTGGGGAACATCGTCATCTTGACCGCATTCACCCTCCCTATCAGTGAGAGATGTAGCCCATCTATCCTTCTCAGATCAGCCTCTATTGATTAATGAGGGTAAATAATTTTCTTCCACTATTTTATCTACTGAGGGGTTAATTTTCACCCCTAGATAAATAGCTGCGTCCACAAATCTCGAAACTGATTTAACTATGTTTTTAGTACAGATAATCTGGGTCTTTGCTTCATTTAATAGATACCCGGAATGGGCGCCAAATTGTTTTGTAATCTCAGACAGGACGACCATTGCCTGCTGGGGATTGGTTGAGAATACCGCGAGATCATCTGCGCAAGCTAAAATTTTATTTTCAAACCCATTGAAAACCACAGGACTTAACCTAGGACACCCTAATATAGCCTGGATAAGAGGGTCAATATAAAGAGAGAAAAGAATCGGGGAGCACGGGCACCCTTGACGCGTTCCTCTCCCTATAGAGAACAAGTCAGATTTCTCCCACATGACCGTGACTCTGGCGACGGTATCTAAATACATCGCCCTGAGTTCTCTAATGGTTTTCTGCCCAAACCCTTTTCCTACCAAGATACCCCAGAGAAAGCTCCAGACCACACGGTCGAAAGCCTTCTCTGCGTCGAGCAGGATCATGGCCATCCCTCCCCCCGTGGTAGCATGGGCGTCAAATAAAGCTATTGCCCTGCTGGTATGATCCGTCGTGCCACGCCCGGGGACAAACCCATGCTGCCAAGGGGAGACGAGACCGCCAATAATCCTGACCAACCTCAAAGCCCAGATCTGCGAATACAACTTGGTATCGGCATTGATCAGCGAGATTGGTCGGTATGATCCCGGGTTCTCACTAGGTTTCCCTTTTTTGTGGAATATTATAATATTCGTTTCTTTCCACGAATCCGGGATGAGCCCGGTACACACAATCCCATTAAAAAGATCTGCTAAAAGTGAGATGATTTCCGATTCAATACGCTTATGCACCTCCAAGGGGATGCCGTCAGGGCCGGCGGCCTTCCCTGAGGCTAGCTCCTGTAAGGCAACCTTAATCTCTGTTTCAGTAATATCCCTATCCAGTTCTTCTTGAAGTGAGACATCCAGGCGCGGTCCTATATCACAAAAATCATCCAACTGGCCTTTGTCTCTAACCTCCTCGTCATACAATCTCTGATAGAAGTCACTAAAAACAGATAAGATCTCCTTAAACCTCTGTATACTCCCTACCATTCTCCACTATCTTTGTAATTACATTTTTGGACTTCTCTTGCCTTAAGTGTAGAGCCGGGGCTCTACTGGCGTGTTCTCCCGTTTCATAGCGATTAGCTCTAGTAGCCTGGAATTCCCCAATCGCTTTCTGAGAAACCAATTTCTGTAGTTCTGCCTTAATGGCCAGAAGCACATTATGACTATTACTACCATCCCCGCCCGAGGCGATAACCTTGATATGTTCTTCTTCTATAGTTACTAGCCTCTCCAATAATTGCAGTTCCTCTAAGCTGTCTTCTTTCCTCATTTTGGCTGAGAAACTGATAGTTTCGCCTCTCAAGGCTGCTTTAAAAGACTCCCATACCATGTTACGGGATGAACTGTATCTATTGGCAGCATAAAAAAGTTATCAGTCCACCTCTTAATATGGGCTACAAACCTGGTATCTTCCAATAATCTCCTCTCAAAGGACCAAGAGGACCTTACCCTTCCACAGGAAACCCTTTGATATGTAATTACTAGAGGATTATGATCCGAGAGTACCCTCGGTAGCCTAGATATAGCTACTCAATTGATTTCCGAGGTAGAGATAAACAAATAATCCAGTTTGGAGTGCTTCTGAGCTGGGTTTGAAAAATAAGTAAAACCAGGGTTATGGGGCTCCTTGGTCCCCCAAATATCCACTAATACAAGTGAGCCCATAAGTGCCTTTATCGCCCTAAAGACCCGAGGTTTCCGCCCGGCATAGTTTACCCAATCAACCCAGTTGGCTGAGATATTTCAATCTCCGCACACTATTAAAGGTGCCAGCCAACCAACTAATTCAATTTCCAAAAAATCGAAGATCTCTGGGTCATCCCCATTAGAGCCATAAACTACACACAGAGTGTAGCCCATATCCAATTCTGCGATATCCCATCTACCACAGCTATCTACCTTCACCCTTTTTAACACCTCCCAGATATTTCCTAACCAATATGGCAACCCCCCTGATTGTTGAGGATTGTGATGAGCAAGCAACCAACTCAAACTCATTTAAAGACAAAAGATTCCTCCTCTTTGCCTAAGGAAGATGGGTCTCCTGGAGACACAGAACATCAATCTTGTTGAATTTATCAAAATATGCCAATCTTTGTCTCTTCCTCCAGTCGTTTAGTCCCCCCACATTTACTGTACAGATTCTAATATCCGCCATCCTGACAATCGGCTTGACCAAACAACATGCCCTGAGCCTTAAGCCTGCTAGTTTTTATTGAACACATCTTTAGTCTGAATAAAACAGCAGCAACAATGATGCACTTTATCCTCCCATTTTCTGTTTTCACCCTTCCACACCCGCCCTCTTCCCCATCCACCCCATCCACCACCCTTCCCCCCTACAAACCATCCCCCCTGCCCCCTCCCCCCACTCTGTGAGGCGCACAGATCTGGTCTGTGCATGTGACGGACGGGCAGTGTTTGCGGTGAGGACAGCAATAAACCAACTCTTACCACCTAGAATAAGCCCATGCAAAGAAAGCAAAAAAAACACAACATCAGTGCGCCAGGAGCCCCTGTCCGAGGACCTATAGAAGCATCAACTTGAGCCATAAGGACTAGCCCCAGAGATAGACCTATTTGCCCAGGCTATCTAGATACTCCTTGGCCTTGACTTCTGAAGAGAAGTACAATGTTTTCCCTTCATTAATAATTTTTAACTGTGCAGGGTTTATTAAATAAGCTTGAAGTTTTCTGTCCTGAAAAGGCTTAATCAACCCCCTAAGGCGCAAGCGTCTTTCCACAGTCACGTGGCAGAAATCCGGGCAGACGAAGAACGACACACCATCACAATTTCTCCTGGCATCCGGTCTTGCCCTCTCTGCGATCGCCTGTCGTAGAATAAAGTTGCCAAGAAATATCAGCAACGCCCTGGGTTTGTCCCCTTCCTTTGCACTCCTTCGTATTTTAAAAGGAATATGATGCACTCTTTGTAGCTCATTAGGCCAATCCCAACTGGACAGCTCGGGGAAGGCTTGCTGGAAAAGCTTAATAATATATGCCCTGATGTCTGAACCCTCGACCCCCTCCGGGATGCCCAGGAGTCTCAGATTGTTTCTTCGAAGCCTATTTTCCATCTCCTCCAGCTTTCACTGTATGTCTGTCAGCTGGGTACATTGAGTATCCACCTTAGTCACAGCCTCTGCCACCTCGGCTTCTGTAGCCACCACCCGCTCTTCCAAATTTGACACTCTGTCCCCCGTGTTAGCACATGCCTTAGAGAGTTTCCGCACCACTCCCTGCATTTTCCTCATAGCAGCCTGTGATCTACGACTGTACTGGCGCGTTTCTTCTCTATGTGCTAGAATCTCTTGATGTATCGTCTCAAGCAGGGACATTTGTGCCTGTTCCATCAGTGGACTGCCTTGTAGTGGCTGGGCAGACGAGTGGTCCCAGCTTAGTTCCCGATGCAAATGAGCTTGACCCCAGACAGCCGTTTGGGACTTCAGGGCAGTTGCCGGCTGCTCGATCTCAGGATCGCTATCTGACCCCACAAATGAGCTATGTTCCTCATCATCTTCTGACCACTCTGCCCCACCATCCGAAACAGAAAAGAAGGCTTCACTCGGGGCACTCTCTTTTTCCAAACCCTCTCCGCCTGTTGCCCCGTCTATTGCTGCTACCACTTCCGCTGCTGGGGGCTCTAATGTGCCAGTTGATTCCACTATTACAGCGACTATGGCCTCCCCAGTACTTTGGACCAAAGATTGCGGCTCGCCTACTGGATGCTCCATCCCAGGGGGGCTCACCACAGTCTCAGGGTTTCCCTTGCTCCCGACAACGGGATCTTCCCCCAAGATTGCTCCTTCGGACTCTTGAACCAGGGGAGATACTGAGTTAATATCCAGTTCATAAGCTGCATCTGAGGCGTTGCCCCCTCCCAAATCCTCGGCCCTTTCTCCTTACCCGCTTTAGTGAGCAAGTCCATTATGGAGGCCGTGGCCTGCCGGGTCTTTGGGGCGCCTTGCTGCCTCTTCTTTTGCTGGTCCTGCTGGGGCAGATCTACCCCCGAGTAACATCTAAAGCCTCATTCTCAATTTCTTCTCTTGGGGCTTTTTTTCTGAAAATGCTCGTTTTCGAGCCAAGGTTCTGTTTGGGAGCCATACCCCACTGCGGCCGCCTCTTCTGCCGATACCCGGGCCGGCTGTAATCAATGGCGACCTCCGTACACAGCTTCGCCTCACTCTGCCGGCTCCGTCGGCTCTGCGTCAGGCTCCGCCCTCCTCCTGAAGCGTAGCGTCCTCGGCTGGGAATGAGAGCCTCCAGCGCCTGTACTACCGCCCTCAGAAGCAGCCTCGCCGATCCGCGACAGGTAAGAGCCGATAGCATTACTTTCGGCTTCCCTCGAAAAACGAGCCCTTGTCCTTCCAGCAAATATGCCACTTGAATGGCTCCTCAATGTGCGCTAAACCGCCATAGGGCTTACAATGCAGCGTCCTCACCTCAGCTCTGCACCAGCCACTCAAGCGGCCGCCATGTTATGTTATGTTATGTTATGTTATCATAAGTATATTGAGCGCCTTATCACCCCGGGGTATCTAAGCGCTATCAGCGGACACATAACACTAGTGAAGCACACAGCCACCCGATCAGAGGGGCCCCCAAGCCTCCAGGAAAAGCACAGTTTTCAGATTCTTCCTGAAAGGGAGAAGATTGGTTTCTTTCCTGAGGCTAGCTGGAAGGTGGTTCCATGCCTGAGGAGTGGTATTAGAGAAGGCCCCGCCACCCTTAGACACAAGGTTAAACCGGGGGCAAACCAAATGACATGCCTCAGCGGATCGCAAGGTCCTCCTTGGCACGTAGGTAGTAAGTCGTTCCTTAATATAGCTTGGAGCCGAGCCATACATGGCCTTATGTACAATACAAAGGCTCTTGAATTTTGCTCTTTGGGCAATTGGCGACCAATGAAGCTCCTGTAATAGGGGCGTGGCCCGAGTTCGCCTGGGCTTGTTGAAAATAAGTCTAGCGGCGTCGTTCATTACGACTTGTAGCCTATCTAAGAGATGTTTTGGTAGGCCATAGTATAAAGAGTTCCCGTAGTCCAGGCGAGCCAATATCAGGGCAGAAACCGCGAGCCTAAGGGTAGAGAATGATAACAGAAAGGATAGTTTCCGAAACTGGCGCAGTAGGCTAACACATGTGCCCACCACCGCCGACACCTGCTGAGTCATGGACAGTAGGGCATCAATTCTAATGCCCAAACTTTTTACTGCCACTGCAGGTTCTGGGAAAGTTCCCAGTTCCGCCAGCCTGAACAGATCACTCCATGGGCTCCATCTTGCCTCCTCGGGTCCCAAAACACTTCCTCTAACCCAAAGAAACCTTTTTGCCATGCCTGTAAGCAGACTGGCCACTGGAAAACTGATAGCAGTTGCCCAAAGAATAACAATAAAGAAAATATTCCTCCAAGTAATGCTCCAACACCTCCTGTTACTGTTAGTAGTAATCCCCCAGGTGGTGGGAGCACCCCCAAGAATTTGGCTGGGTTTACTTTTGGAACTCATGTGGACTCTGGCCTAACCAGGTCCCCAACTACAGCTACTCTTGTCTGTGAAAATGGCATGGGGTTTGCCAACTTCACTGCTTGTCCCAACACTTTGAGCAAGTACAGACAGGAGCCCCTTATCAATGGTCAGAAAGCTGAGGCTTATAGAGACACAGGGGCTAGTATCACTATGGTGGCTGAGAATCTAGTCCCCTCAAGGCAACTTTTACCTGCCGCCACATACCAGGTGACCAATATTGATGGAGTGCAGACCAATCATCCCATAGCAGTAGTAAATCTCAGCTGGGGAGGTGTCACTGGCCCAAGAGAGTGGCAGTGTCAACAAACTTTCCTGTAGATTGTCTACTGGGGAATGATCTGGACATCTCAGCCTGGGCTGAGGTAGAACAAGAAACCCATTCTAAAATGGTAAATCTCCATGGAAAGGTTAGTGGGGCTGTGATGGCAACAGCCCCAATCCAAGATGTCCTTCCTGAACAGGTTGGTAGGGCTCTGCCAGTCTCAGCCCCATCTCAAGCAGATTCCCTCCCTGAACAGGTTAGCAGGGCTGTTATGGTAACAGCCCATACCCAAACTGAGTCCCTTCCTGAAAAGGTTGGTGGGGCTGTGATGGCCACAGCCCAAACTCAAACAGATTCATATGTTGTGAAGCCTGAAACTATGGATCACTCCACACAAACAGAGAGCATTGAGGAGGAAGAGAAATCTCCCTCCCCAGACTTTAGGAAAGGATCAGCCTCCTTAGGGAACTGATCTTACCCCTTGTGAAGAAATTGCCCCAGAGGTAGTCAGGCCTAGCCTGGCAGAGCCCCTGATATCAGTGGACCCTTCCAAGGTGGGACCCAGTCTGGAACAGGTAACCTGTCCCTCTCTACCCTGCCTCAGCCAGCCCAGGGCTGCAGAGGTCAATGAAGTCAGTGGACCCCAAAGGGACCCCTGTCCAATAAAACACCCCCATCAGCAGATTAGGGGGACCAAAGCTAGCAGCCCTAGCCAGGTGGAAAATTCAACAACTCCTGAGGGATCCCCCTTACAACTAGTTAGGGACCTCCCCCAGATGGACACTGTTCGGCACAGCCAAACCTGGGAACCCAATGCCCCAAACCTGACCTGTCCATCCAGTAAGCCAACCAAAGGGACCCAGCCTCCAGCTGTAGGCAGCCAGAGGTTGACCCTGAGAGCACAATGCAACTCAGTCATGGAAAGAAAGGCATGCATGGTGGATAGTGATTGGAGGAAGTTGAGTCCTACATTAGTGGAGACTCACTTCAGTACTCCATCTCAACACCAGCCTTTTACTTTGCCAAAACACACTACAGGTAGTAATTCCCTATGGTGGAAACCCTCTGATACCCCTAGGGTGAGGGATTGCTTAGTTGACCATGAGATAGAGGGTAACCATGCAAGTGCAGGTTCCTCCTTATATGGCCACTCAGGCAATATAGGCTTACCTGGTCAAGGATAGCCTTATCTCCTTTCCTTTGGGGGGGGGGGGGGTTATGTAGGAGGGTGGATACCTGACTATGGTTACCCCAGATTTTTTGCCTTGTGTTTAGCTGGTTTTCGACTTAGTTGGCCTGGGACCCTGCTAATCATGGCCCCAAGCTATCTGCTCTCTCTTTAAAATGGACTCCATATACCCTAGGTGAATAACTAAATTGGATATTGGGTCACCTTATCAGCCCCTGTACAGTGTACTAAAGGTACCCAGGGCATAGGTGCATCCACGTCCTACCAGGGGCTGCAGCATATCTTTTGCCACCCCTGGCTGGCCATCCAAAATGACACAACTGGCTGATCACTCAGCTGGGGCAAGGTCGTTTAATCACCCCTTGCTTAGATATAGTATACCTATATCTAAACCTATATCTGGACACATATACACCTATAAGTAACTCCAATGGCAGGCCTTAACAATCCTGGAGGCAGAGTGCTTGGTTTTATGTGAGATGGTGCTCTAGCATGAGCTGAGCCTGTCTGCAGCTTTCGGAACCATGTCCTTATAGTTGTTCTGGGATATTGCCATACCATATACTCTTAAGTGCATTATAATCCTCGTGGTTATTGCTAACTTTGGTTTGGCTTTATCAAAACATGTAGTGTAAGGTGTCATACACTTTAGAATACTACCCCCTCGCCATTTCTTGTGACGGGGGTAGCATTCCACCCTTCTAGAGGGCTAAGACATGTGGGTAACAGTAAATGCGGTTAAATCTAACCAGAGCCCCAGCATCACAAAATGGATGCTGCTGCCACAGACACGGGTCTGGCCTCCTGCTGCTGACCGAAACTCCGGCAGAGGAGGCCTGGACAAAAGGTATCCTGTCACAGGGAGGTGTTACACCACCCCAGACAGGAGATAGTGGATTGAGGCAGGCAGGGCGAGTGAAACTAGACACTGCCTGGGGCGCACAAGGCTCCCCATGCATAGCCCAGTTCAAACCGGTCCTGGGGCACTCAGCCCCAGCTCTGGCCCGAAACTGGACAAAGGGAAAGGGGTGTAACCACCCCCTTCCTGGGTCCCACCCATAGGAGGGACCAAGCAGGATATCCAGCCCCTTGATTTGGAATAAAGGTAGGAGCTGTGCCCATTGAAGGTAGATACTCCTGACTGAAACTTTGAAACAAAACTCTGGACCCTTCGACATCCCACTCAATGTGGAAGACTGAAGAATCTCCCTTGTGGTCAAGGAGTGACCACCCTGTGCAAACAGGCACCATCCAGCGCCCAACAGTTTGCTTTATTGCAGCTCCCACTGGAGCTCGAGTGACAGAGATCAACAAGAACCAAATTCCCAGACATCCAACAGCCCGATCCACAGGCACAACAAACCTGAGACCCGTGGACGCGACGTGAGAGGTGGGACCGGCCATCTTGAAAAGACTGCGAAGTGCTGACCGTGCGGCTCCCGAGGCACCCTCGAAGCAGTGCATTGCGGTTTGAGAAGCCCCAGCCCCGAGCAGCTCGTGCATTGAAGATCACCCCTCCGCACTCACCGAGTGCTGCCTGGGGCCCTTTTGCATTTTCCTGCTTGACGCATCTGTCTGGTCATTTGCCTGTTGGCTAGTGGCCTCTACGACGACGAATCTTTAAAACTACTCTGCTAATCTGGTTGCTTCAGACGGGTCCTCACTTCCCTAAAAAGGAGCAACCTCTCTGACCTTGCTGGTCCAAGTAAGAAGCGATCTTCAAGTCCTGCGTGGGTTGCATTTGCCAAGGCCTGTTAACTCCGATCCGGAATACGACACCGCCGACAGCGATAACCTTTATGGGTCAGCTTGTGATCCACTCCTGGTCATCCTCGATGCCCCAGAGTCAACGTGGCAGCAGAGACAAGCTTCTCAACAACCACCTGATTGTGCCCGACATCGCTTGGTTCCTTCCTGGTTCCATCCTGGTCACTGGCTAGTGACCCAGACTCTGTCCCCTCTGCTTTCAGGTACTCTACATCTTCGATCCACCCTTAGATCCCACCGGACTCTTCTCTCCTGGCCGCCTGCAGCATCTTCATCTCCAGGCTCCCTAGATCTCCACGACGAAACCCGACACACTTGGGCACCTATGCACCCGCTTCCTGTGGGTGAGATAACGATCAAACACCGGTTCTCCTGTAGTGGTTTACACCTCTAGTGTCCTAGTTTTAAGTGGCTAAGTTCTAGTCCAGTCGGAAGACTTCCAAAGCAGTAACTTTGTAATTTTTAGGCACCATTGACTTTGCATTGGTGAATGCGTGTGCTTTTAGCGCTGCACCCCAATCCCGCGGGCTACTCCCGTCCTAACTACAGTTAGTCCAGTGTAGTCCCAGCGATTCCCAAGGCCCTAGACATTACCACTGTTCGTAAAGCGGTTCTTATACCACTTATATATAGTTTGAGTGGCCACCAGGCCTATCCATAATTGTGCAACTTTTGTATGTTTAACTGTGCTTTTGTTTAAACGCTTGTGCCTCTGCACTCATAAAGAGTACAGAGGATTATTCTAGTAATAAATACATATATTTTTATAATATATAACTTGTGTGGTGTCCTTTCATTTGATATTACAGGATTGCATATGGTAAAACAGCTGGCTTCACATGCCCTCTTGAGTTAAGCCTAAGACTGCTTAGGTCTATGCTACCCCTAGGATAGCTAGTCTATAAGGTTGACTTACAACCACCACCATAAGGGTTGTTTGGACTGCTACAAGGTGCTCACTAGAATAGTGAACATCATACTTCAGGCCAACTTCTCACACTCATTCATTAAATAAACATCAATATTGTCCCAAACCAGGAGTATATAAACATATTTTCCTTTTATTGAATCATAAGTTTCATAACGCTATTTATAACATTTACAACTTAATTATCTATACATCCTATATATTTACATAACACATGTCCCCTCCAGCTGAAATGTGGGGAGAACTACCCTACTTCCTGGGAGTTCTCATCACTAAGGCGGAAAAATCTGGACAGACCATCAGCGGTGGCGTGTTCTGTACCAGGTCGGTGTTCCACCGTAAAGTCCATACCCTGTAGGGAGATGGACCACCTCAACAGCTGTGGATCTGCACCCCTCATTTGCATCAACCATCTGAGGGGCCTGTGGTCTGTCTGAACCCAGAAGTGAGTCCCAAACAGGCATGGTCTCAGCTTCTTCAGTGCCCAGACAACAGCAAATGCCTCACACTCAATAGCACTCGACCTCTGTTCCCGTGGAAGTAATCTCCTATTGATGAAGGCTACAGGTTGATCTAGGCCCTCCTCATTCCTCTGTGACAGAAGAGCCCCCACACCATGCTCTGAAGTGTGTGTTTGAATGATAAACTCTTTGGAGAAGTTGGGTGCCAGGAGCAAGGGCGCCGTGCACTTCTCAGCTTTCAGGGCCTCAAAAGCTTTCTGACAGGTGTCAGTCCAAATCACTTTCTTGGGCTGCTTCTTGGAATTCAGCTCTGACAAGGGTGCAACCATGTTGCCATACCCCTTGACAAACCTCCTGTAGTACCCTGTGAGTCCTAAAAAGGCTCTCACCTCTGTCTGGGTTTTGGGGGGTTCCCAAGCCAGGATGGTTTCAATCTTGGGTTGTAGGGGCGCCACCTGGCCACTCCCAACTTGGTGTCCAAAGTACACCACAGAACCCTGCCTGATCTGGCACTTACTCGCCTTGATTGTGAGGTCTGCTCTCCGCAGTGCCAACAACACTTCCAAGAGGTGGCGCAGATGTTCTTCCCAAGTGACACTGAACACTGCAATGTCATCCAGGAACTCATCCAGCCCAACCAACACCTGTTTGACCAACCTCTGAAAGGTGGCAGGGGCCTTCTTCATCCCAAAGGGCATAACACGGAACTGGAAATGCCCATCTGGTGTGGAGAATGCTGACCTCTCCTTTGCCCCAACAGTCAAGGTGATCTGCCAATACCCAGACGTCAAGTCAAACGTGCTGAGGTACCGTGCAGCCCCTAGCCGATCAATGAGCTCATCAGCTATGGGGATGGGGTGCGCGTTGGTCTTTGTGACCAAATTGAGGCTCGGTAGTCCACACAGAACCGGAGTTCGGGTGTGGCATCCGGCGCTGCAGCCTTTGGGACCAAGACCACTGGGCTGGCCCAAGGACTGCCGGAGGACTCAATCACCCCTAGGGCAAGCATCTTTGAGGCCTCCTCTTTGATGCAAGCCCTCATCCTGTCAGTTACCCTGTAAGTCTTGTGCTTCACAGGCAAGCTGTCTCCTGTATCCACATCATGGACACACCAATCTGTGATACTAGGAACCAGGGAGAACAGACCAGGAAACTGTCCCAGCAACTGGCGGCAGTCATTCTGTTGCTCGGGGGTCAGGGTGGAAGAGAGGTTAACACCATCCACTGACCCATCTTGCTCAGTCTCCTCCTCCATTCCAGCATCTGTCGCCAAGAGCATGCCCACTTCAGACCTCTCTAAGTGGGCTTAAGGCGGTTGACATGCAGGACCCTCAAGGGGTTCCTGGGAGGCCGCAAGTCCACCAAGTAGGTAACTGGACTCTTGCACTCCACAACCTCAAAAGGTCCGGTCCACTTATCCTGGAGTGCACAGGGCTCCACTGGGGTCATGACCCACACTTTCTGTTCAGGTTGAAGCTCCACGCCCTCCGCCTGGGACGACTCCTGGTGGCCCCCCGCCCTGGGCACCGCGCCCAAACCGACGGACCACGCACGCAACCTGGGCTTCATCCTGGACTCCTCCCTCTCCATGACCAGACAAGTCAACGCCGTCTCCTCGTCATGCTTCAACATCCTGCGCATGCTACGTAAGATCAACCGGTGGATCCCCACCGAGACGAGGAAGACGGTCACCCAAGCCCTCGTCACCAGCCGACTGGACTACGGCAACGCCCTCTACGCCGGAACCACGGCCAAACTCCAGAAGAGACTCCAGCGGATCCAGAACGCCTCGGCGAGACTCATCCTCGACATCCCCCGACGCAGCCACATCTCCGGACACCTGAGAGATCTGCACTGGCTCCCGGTCAACAAGAGAATCACCTTCCGTCTCCTCACCCACGCGCACAAAGCCCTACACGACCAAGGCCCGAGCTACCTCAACAACCGGATCAACTTCTACACTCCCAAGCGCCTCCTCAGATCAACCAACCACGCCCTCGCCGCCGTCCCCCGCATCCGAAGAGAGACAACAGGAGGAAGGTCCTTCTCCTACCTGGCCGCCAAGACCTGGAACTCTCTTCCCACCAATCTGCGCCTGACCCAAGACCACCTCTCCTTCAGGAAGAAGCTCAAGACCTGGCTGTTCGAGCAGTAGCGGCACCCCCCCCTCCCAGTGCCTTGAGACCCTACGGGTGAGTAGTGCGCTCTACAAATGACCTGATTGATTGATTGATTGATTGATCAGAGTGGCATTCTGGTCATACCAGCGCTTCATTTCCTCCTGGCTGGCTTCCAGACTCACCTCAGCGAGTTGTCTGAAACGCCTAGTCTGGTTCCTGAAGATCAGCATGTAGCTTATACATCCTGGCGAGGGTTCCTGGGAGATTGCTCCCAGCCTTCCTTGACTAGACTCAAAGGTCCTCTGACCGGGTGTCCATAGAGAAGCTCAAAGGGACTGAACCCTAGAGATTTCTGTGGCACCTCCCAGTATGCAAACATCAGGAATGGTAAGAGGACATCCCACTTATGTCTCATGGGTTCCTCAAGACCCATAGTCATGCCCTTCAGGGTTCGGTTGAACCTTTTAACCAACCCATTTCCTTGGGGGTGGTAAGGAGTGGTGAACTTGTAAGTTACCCCACACTCCTGCCACAGGGACTTCATATACTTGGAAATGAAGTTGGTACCCAGGTCAGACACCATCTTACAAGGGAATCCCACTCTGGAGAAAATTCCCATCAGTGCTCGTCCCAACACGGGGCCATCACTGTCCTTAAAGGTATGGCTTCCGGGTACCGGGTGGTATGGTCCACCAAGACCAGGATGAACCTGTTGCCCATGGCTGTCTTGGGGTCCAGTGGCCCCACAATGTCGATCCCCACTCACTCAAAGGGGGTACCAACCACAGGGAATGGTTGGAAAGGAGCCTTCTGCTTCCTCCCACTCTTTCCAATTGCCTGGCAAGTCTGGCAGGTCCTGCAGTGAGTGTCTGAACTCCTGCGCATTTGGGGCCAATGAAAGTGGGTGACAAGCCTCTGAAAGGTGTTGTCCTGCCCCAAATGTCCTGCCAATGGCACACCATGAGCCAGCTCCAGTAGGAAGGCTCTGAAGCGCTGGGGTACCACCAGCACCAAGGCTCAGCAACCTTAGGCTCACTATACAGGAGACCTTTCTCCCAGTAGATCCAATGTGACCCAGACTGATCACCTGCTACCTGGCTTGCAGCCTTTTGCCGCAAGCCCTCAAGAGAAGGGCATTCTTTCTGCTCCCTGGAGAATTCTTCCCTGGCGGGACCCCATCCATCTTGGACTTCAATCTCCTCTCCAAAGGCTACTCTAGCTATCTGCCGGGGTGGAGCACCAGTGGGTGCTGGTTTACCAAACAGGCAGCACCTGGGATCATTCGCCCTATGACCCAGGTCTCCACATTTGTAACATCTCAGGGGTCCCTGTTGAACAGGACTACCTGTCGGGACCACTGGCTTTCTCTCAGGGGGAGGCTGGGAACATTTCACTTGGTTCCCTTGGGGATTACTTTGGGGCCCTCTGCGGAACTCCCTCTCTTTACCCTTGTCCACCCACTCTTCTGCTGGGGACCCTGCCCACCTCTGGCTGAGTCTCCCATGTGACCCTTGTGGACCCTGGTACTGACTCAGTGGTCCGCCTCCTCAGCAAGCTTCCTAGGGTTAGTTAGCTTGCTATCAATCAGGTGCTGCCGCAGCTCTGGTAAACAATTTTCAGACAAGTGCTCCCATGCAATCAAATCTAAGAGACCTTGAAAATCATTCACTTTGCTGCCCTTTACCCAACCATCCAATGCTCTGCAAAAGAACGTGACATACTCTACCCAAGTACTATCCTCTATCTTCTTGCATTTCCTGAACCTCTGCCTATAGAGTTCAGGGGTAAAACCATACCTAGTCAAGAGTGCCTCTTTCCTGTGGCTATAGGAGTTAAGGACTTCAGAAGGCAAGTCCAACAGTGTGTCCCGCCCCTCACTAAGGAACCTTCCCCACAACCCCGCTCCCCAATCTCTCTCAGGGACCCGGTGGGAAAACATGGCTACCTCATAGGCTCCGAACGGGAAACATCACTTACAACGCAACTTTTACCACGCAATGCTTTTACATCGCAGCTTTTACAACGCATACCATTACAACGCATTGCGCTGGGGGCGCTCTAGGATAGGGAATAGGTTAATTTACTATCCAATAACCTTCCCTAGTGTCCACGGGGACTGGAGATGGAATAGTAAATTAAACTATTCACTATCCAGCACCCAAAAGCGCTATGCGCTGTAATGGTATGCGTTGTAAAAACCGCGATGTAAAAGCATGCGTGGTAAAAGCATGCGTTGTAATGTCGTACATCCGCTCTGAACCACTGCCCAATATCATCATTCTTAAAAAACTCCTTTACCACATCTTTGGGATGTATACTCAACCTTCCCCATGCTCTGGCAGTGTGCTGCTTCCTGAGGGAGCGCTCTCTAGGCTCCTAGCTTTCAGATCTAACTCCCTCAAAACTTGGTCATGCTCCAATTTCAATCTCTTTTCTTGCAGAGCCAATTTCCTACTCTCTAGCTCCACTTCTAGAGCAATTTTCTTGCTTTCTAGCTCCAGTTGCCCATTCAATTTGAGATTGGCCATCTCCATTTTGTGCACCCTGTTTACTTTCCTGTCTGCCAACTCTTCTGGGGACAGACCTCGGGCAGAAACACTGCTACCCACTGGGGAGGGCGCACCCCTCCTCTCAGGCCCAGTGTCCCACCAAGCTGCTCCTCTGCATCCTCCTCATTCAATAACTCACTAGGGGCATTCCTTGCTTCCACCCAGGCCCTCAGCACCTTGTGGTATTGTTCCTTTTTGATGATTCCAGCTACTGAAATTTTAAACTTTTTGCAGAAGCTCTTGAGCTGGCTGTTGGTGTAACTTTCTAGTTTCTCTTCCTCCCAATCACAGTCAACAGATGCAATGGATGCTGCCTTTTCTATTCTGACTGAACCAGGCATGATTTAAAAAACAAAAATGCAGATTTCTGGCAAAAACAAGTATCAGAAGTACGTGGTTGCGTTATGATCTGCACTCTCTAAGTAGTGTTCACCAATCACTGTACATGAGTCACAAATGCAAATTCGGAATCCTTTCTTCTTGACTTCCAATGTTAGAATTGGGGGCCTCTGGTTGGCACAGGTAGGTACTTGTGACAAGCAGGGACCATCTCCGCTAGTCAGGGCAAGGGAATTACTCTCCCAAAATAACCCCTGCTCACCCTCTAGGCGGCGTGGCGCGAGCAGTCAAGGCTTATTTCAGAGGCGATGTAAGTTAAGCAGTTGTGACCACACATAGTAACCCAGTGACAACACTACAAATGGACAACACACGGATTTTATATAAAAAATAAATTATACTTTATATAGAGTTACCACAAGACCAATAAACGACAAAAAGAATCCACAGTACTATCAAATTTCAAGAGTTCAGGTTTAAAAAGGCTTAATTCAAGGTTCTGTGCAAGTCGGTAGCCTTGTCCAGCTACAGCGTTGCTGAAAAGAACACTAACAAATCCAGCGGACCGCGGCGGTCCGGGCCCGCTCAAATGTCGACAGACTCAGTCTCAGTACCTTTTCCTTGAGGTGGCCGGCATGGATGTGCGAGCAGGTTCCGGGGTTCGTCGTGGTGTAGAAAAAGAAAGCGTTGCAGGTCACGGTGTCCTTCCAGTCGTGGATCAGGCTACGGCTCGTTGACGGCATCGAGACGGAGTCGGTGAGCTCAGAGCTTGCGTTGTTCGAGGCGGACGTTGCTCGTTGCGATGCTTCCAGCTTTACGGTGCGGCGACAGAGCTGGAGTTCGGGAGCTGGGTCAGTCAGTCCGGATAGCCGTGTGAGTCAGGCGGTGCGTCGCAAAGCGTGCGAGGCGGTGCCCAACTCCGGTGTGATCCCAGGACTAGAAGTCAGCAGCAGTGACCCGGTTGGTCAGACCAGTTCAATTCGGTGTAGCGAGGCGTTGCACGTCGCGGGGTCCTTCCAGTCGCAGTGCAAGCTGTGGCCCGTTGACGGAGTCGGTGAGCGCAGAGCTTGCATTGTTCGAGGCGGACGTGGCTTAGTGCGGTGCCTACAGGACACCGGGCCGGTCGTGAGAGTCGGTCACAGTTCCCTGCCTCTGTAGCTCTCTTCCAAGCCCTTGGAGATCTTTGCACAAGTTGAAAAGAAAAGTCCACAAAGTTTTTCTCCTCCCTTTGGCAGCAAGGCAACAACTGCAGGCCAATCCCCCAAGGAGCACTTCAGCTTGGGAATAGTCTCTCCTCAGTTTCTTCAGGTTCATTCTCCTCAGCAGAGGTTTTGTCTTGTCAGTTCCAGGAGTGATCTAATTTCATGGGATCAGGGTCCCAATACTTATACCCCAAAATCCTTTGTTCTCTGAGGGGAGAGGGGCATGTGCCCAGTCCAAACCAGTTCCTGAGCACTCTGTTTACCAGACTGCTCCTTACCTTTCACCATGCAGGGCAGGAAGATCAGACGCCCCACAGGAGGTGGAGCCAGCATTGTGGAAGGCAAGTACAGAACAGGAGCACTTTGTTGTCAGTCTTCCTTCTCTCCTTTCAGTGTGCAGGGCAGAGACATCAGACACACCACAGGGAGTGGAGCCAGCATTGTAGAGGGAAGGCCCAGCCCTATTCAGGTCCCAGGTGCAACTCCTCCCTCCCATCTGGTTGCAGATCTCCCTATTCACCACCGGGCTGCCCCAGCCTGTCTCCTGGAATTCCCCAGTCCTGTCACACACAAACCCAGACAAGGAATACACAACCTGGCAGAGGCGGGCTCAAATGGTTAAGCAAGCAAATGCCTACTTTCTAAAAGTGGTATTTGCAAACAGAGAATATTAAAATAAACTTTACTAAAAGATATATTTTATTATTTCAGGCATACTAAACTCGAATTTCTACCATCTTCTCCGAGTCTGCTAGGATTAAAAACATGTAACAATCTAACAGCCCATTCTAGCCTATGGAGAACAGGTAGCCTTGCAATAGTGAAAAAAGAAATTTGCTGTAAGTCACTATTAGGACATGCCACACACATCAGGGGGGCGTGTCCTGCCTCATACTTACAATGCACCCTGCCCTTGGGCCTACCATAGGGGTGACTAATATGAAGAAAATGGAAGGTTTAGGGACTGGCAAGTGGGTGCACTTGCCCAGTCAGCATGACAGTACCAGACTGCACATAGACTCTGCAATGGCAGACCTTGGACACCATTTACAAGGCTGCTTCTGTGGGTGGCACAACCAGTGGTGCAAGCCCACTAGCAGCATTTGGATTTACATGCCCTGGGCACACTCAGTGCACTGTACTAGGGTCTGACAGTAAACCAAACATCCAATCAGGGAACCACTAATCAATATTTCAATTTACAGTAGGGAGCACTTGCACTGTGGCACTGGACAGCAGTGGCACAGTGCCCAAAGCATCTATTACCAGAAAAACACATGAGGCAATAGCGAAAAATGGAAGGGAGACTCACCCCAATGGTGCCAGGTCTAACAGGCGTGCTCACAGAGTGTCTGAGGGCCCACCAAAGCCAGGTGCCCCTCCGCAATTAATATTTTCATTTTGATGAGATAAGAGTTTCTAGCAGTCTATAAGCAAGAGTGAGCAGGAAGAACCTAAGATAAAAGGCCAAGGAGAAACTCTTTCCCAACCAGAAGGTAGCAACACAGACAGGAGGTGGGGGAGCACTGCCACAGCTCGTGCTGGATGACATGGAGAAGCTGGTGTCAACAGTCATCAGTGTGGAGACTGTGGCCAGAGTCAGGGGATCGGACACTGCTCGACAGGACACAACACAACCGCAACAGGGAGAGTGACCACCAGGTACTGGGGGGAAGGTGGAGATGGGCCCAGTGGCACACATGCACAATCAAGCAGAGCACACTGCAAACCCACAATGACTCTGGGTCATCGCCTAGATCTACAGACTGTCACAATGTACAATGCCATGCTGTCTGAATGTCAAAATGTACCATGCGGTTACATACTTGTGGACACATTGTAATACACCATCTCCCCTTCACATCGCAGGGGCACCGTCAACACCTCTTGCAGAGCAGTCCCAGCCACTCTTCACTGACGATGAAGAGGACAACACTAGCATCGACACCTAAACCATCTAAGACACCATTAACCTCATCTGCCACTCACCTCCAGGATCAGAGCAGCCCAGCTGCATCAAGGAGACCCCACCCACTACCCAAACCACCCAGCAGGAGGCACCCACGGCCCGGCACTCTCCCAAGACCCCCAGGAACAAAATATGGCCTTCCAATGCAGCGTGCTGGAGTGCCAGACGGAGAAGGCTGAGCAGGTGCGGTTAGGCTTCGGCATCATGGCAACCAAACTTGACGCCATCCTTGGGTGTGTAGGCCAGCACCACGGTCTCCCACGAGCCCTGACTGACATCGCTGGAGTCATGACGTGGAGAGAAGAACACCTGTCTGCTCAGAGTGGCTCCAGTGATACCAGCCGTGAGCTGGCACACATGGGGGGGCTCATGGAGGACATGGTGCGGATGGAGGCGGAAATGATGGCAGCCACCACTGCACATCAGCGGAATGTGGCTGAGATCTACCATGCCCTTCAGATCCTCATCATGGCATTGCTGCCACAAGGCGTGATGACGATGAATGCTGCTGCCCCCACACCATCCACATCTCCACCCCCTGGTGTGTCAGTGCCTCCCAGTGTGGCAGGTCTACCCACTCCGGCACCTGATGTGTCAGTGGGACACAGTGCGGCTGACAATCCTCCTCCAGCCCCTGATGTGTCAGTGGCACACAGTGCCACAGCCAGTACAGCAACACACACAAGTGGGGCAGAGCACTCATCCAGGGACAAGGACATGGATGTGCCTGTGATCAGAAGGACTCAGTAGCATTAATTTCCGCCACCTGGCCTGTTTCTTCCTGGTCCCGCATATGGCCTCATGACCTTCCACTGACCCCCGATTCACTCAGATGCACTCACCTTGGACAGCGACATGGACTGCCACATCCTGTTTGATGACCAATGACACAGCGACCAGACTGGGGACTGTACCCTTCCTCTTCCGCAGTACTTGTTATCCCCGGATGGACTCTGGCTGGCCCTCCACGGGCCCATATTTTATAGTGTGCTCGGCGTTGCCCTGTACCGCACCAGCTGCAGAACTGCACTGGATGTGCAATAAACATCCAGTGATGCATTGCTGTGTCATGTCTTTCATCATTCATGTATGAATGTGTGGATGAATGTAGGGACAGTGATTTCCCTTGCGTCAAAGATGCTCATCCTGTGGGATACCAGTCACAGGGCAAGTCCCATGGACACCACAACAGGGACACACACATCAGCCACTTCCTTGTCTGGACATGGACTGAACCATGCCCAGAGGCCAGGAGTCATTGTTGCAATCCCTGCACTGTTCTAGCGTACGGCAGGCCAAACCAATCCACTAACACTTTGAGGGAGGGCCTCATTGCTACCCGTCGCAGGCGTACTCGCTGGTGGTGTGCATGTCACTGGTCTGGTTGTCAGCATGTCACAGCCACTCCCTGAGGGCAGGTTTGCACGCACACCACACCCATCCGTCACAGGCGTCACAGGCCATGAGTCCCCACAAATATAAGGGGCAGACAACGTCACATTCCCCTCTGCTGGTGGTGACTGGAAGACGGACGCTCCATGGTGCTCAATCATAAAGGTCCCATGATTTGCTGCGCACAGGGTTTGTGGCACACGGTGCATTGCGGCCGGCACGGGCCTACCACCACGTGGCGCTGACTGGGGTTGAACAAGGTTTGTGGCACACAGAGCATTGCGGCTGGCACAGTCACCCCAGCCACGGGACGGTGACTTTGGGTGCACTGAGTCATTAAGCTGCTGAGCAGGTGTGCAGCCAGCAATGATGCCCCGTCCCAGCGTTCGGACAGCTCAGGTTTTGTGTGCCCCGCTCGACCGCAGTGTAGGACAGCGCCATCGGGCTGCGCGGGTCTACCGCCACGTGGCCTTGCTTCCGGGATCACAAACTTAGTGGCACCCATTGGGCTGACTGGGTGTGCAACCTGCGATGGTGCTGGGTGCACTGGTATGTCCTATGCCATGGACTAATCAAGACCCAGCACCAGACGTGAGACCTGGTGGCCTGCGCAGCGTGGCTGCATGGTGTGGAGGGTGTCATTTACTCTGGCCCGGGCTTGTGGCTTGCAGCGGCACATGGTGGGACCTCCTGTCTACACGCCGGTGGTGGAAGGTGAGCAGTGAGGCCCGGGTGTGCATGCGCGACCATGCTCCGATGGGCAGCGGGAGGGGCTGGGGTGCTTCTGCCTGGATGTGCATGGGCGGGTGATGTTGTCTTGTGCATGTGTGTGTACTGTACCAGTCATATATCTGGATTCTGTTTCAGATGACGGGGCTGACGTGTGACCTGGTGTACTGCTATACATACCGGCAAGTGGTTGGAGACAGCGGTGGCGGCAGGTGAGCAGTGTGGCCTGGGTGTGCAGGAGCGGCACTCTCTCTCTCTCCCCCTCTCTTCTTCTCTCTCTCTCCCCATCTCTTTTTCTCTCTATCTCACTCTCTTCTTCTCTCTCTCTCTCTCTCCCCCTCTTTTCTCTCTCTATCTCTCTCTCTCCCCCTCTCTTCTCCTCTCTCTCTCTCTCGCCTCTCCTCTTCTCTCTCTCTCTCCCCCCTCTCTTCTTCTCTCTCTCTCTCTCCCCCTCTCTTCTTCTCCCTCTCTCCTTCGCTCTCTCTTTGTCCTTTGATGTGCGCAGGACACACCTTCTCATCATGTTTTTTTGTCTTGCAGGCTGTGACCTACGGATTGTCCCGAGGTGAGCCGCCATGGGTCTTCATTTCGTTTCAGTGTTCATTTCAATAAAATGGTATTGGTTGCTTCAAAAGTGAATGTGTGATGCTCATTTCTGTGATGACACATGCATGTCACCAGTTGTGATTGTGCGACATCAGGGGGATTATTCTGTACATGTTTAGGTATAGCTGATGTGGCACGTCTTTGTTCGGGGGGCGCCAGGTAGGGAATTGTCCTGGGTGTGGTGTTGGTGGGTGTTGTGCCCCTCTTGGGTGTACGTGCAACATGTTCAGTTGCTCAATGGCATCTGCTTGTCTTCAGGTGTGGCTCTGGGCTGTGTTCCCTTTTGTGGTGCAGGCTGTGGTCCGACTTTACACCAGGTCAGAGCAGGTGTTAATTTCCTGCTGCTAACGCGCCTTATCACGTGTTTTGTGTTCTTATCCCAGATCTGACTGGTCGTTGAGAATGTTGGGCAATGATGTTGTCGCTGCTTTGTGCTCGGGAACGCCTACTCTGCATCTCAGTAGCAATAGTTGCCGGAGTCATCCATGGCAATGTTTGTTGCGGATGCTAATGCAGGAAATGTTGTGCTGTGGGCTGTTTGCACCAGCTTGTGAATGGGGAGGTAAATTTATCACGACTCTTTTAGGGGGATGCTATTGCAGCAATAATGTTTGAATTCTAGGAATTCACTGAATCCACTCAGGTTACCAACATGGAACTCTTTGTAGAGGGCTTACTAGTTTCTCTATATGGACGTAATGCCTTCTCTGAATTATTTTTAGTGGAGTAGGCCCATCAAACTATGGCCTCTTGGCCCCGGCCAGGACAGAATATCAGACCAATCATTACCAGTATTTTAAACTGTAGGAACTGGGAATTAATTATTTGCATTAACAAAGCCTCTCCTTATCTGCAATGTGAGGGCTTCTCCTTCTCATATCCAGGACTTCTCCCCTATAATGCAGCGGGCAATGAAGGCACTTCAAGTAGTTAAGAAACAACTTCGAATGAAATCTGTCAATGCTCTTTCCTGCAAAACTCCATGTGAAACATAGTGGAAAAACCTTTGTCTTCATTCAGCTGGATCTGTCGTTGAAATTCATTGAACTTCACCCAAAACATTTGTATGTGCCTTGGTCGGGTGCTGGTGGTCCTGCGTCATCTAGAAGTGGCTGCCTACATGGCCCCTCAGTGATGACTAACCGTCTCTTCATGGTCTCTGTCCCACTTCCAGACTGTGCATCGCTGACTGTCTTCTTTTGATCATTGCATAATACCTGGGAGCAACAGTGGTGCTGCATGCGCCTCTGGATATAATCTAGGACTCTTCCTCTATCATGTATAGCCCTGGTATTGCTGAAGTATTATGCAAAGCAAGCTTTTACAATACCAATCACATTCCTTTATAATTATCATATATGTAATGTATACCAAAGTGGTTATTGTTGTTTTGTTAGCTGGAATGCTAACAATTTACGATATAGTTACATTGTCCAGAAATAGGTTTTATTGCCCAATACGTGACCTGGCTCCTTTGCACCCCTCTTGCATGGAGCACACACATGGTGTATACTTGTGTTTCTTGGTGCGGCAGGGGAATTCACTGATGATTGGGGTTGGCGTGGATGGGGTGGTTGAAGGGGGATTGTTGATGTATTTTTTAGAGGTTTTCTTTTTATACAAAGGTAACATATTTTCTATGAATTCAACTGTTGCCACCTGCAGTGACTTTTGGTGCAGCACTGACACTCAGGCCAACAAACTGCAAACATAGTATGCTTTCTATGACAAATTGTAACACTACTTAGCTGGAATGTGTGTGGCATGAATAATCTGTGTGAGACAAGGCAAATGTTAAGATGTATTAATATGTATAACATGACATCGCTATGCTGCAAGTGTTCACCATTAAGTCCAGTTAAGTTTTCTCCCACATGGACCCCCATCAATATTTTTCATATTGCTCTACCCACTCTCAGGAAGTTGTCACTGTTATCAGGGAATTTTAGAATTTCCATTTAATACAATTTATACCTGATGTTTCAAAGCTTGTCATTATTGTCGCAGACATTCTGGAAGTGTTGTTACCTCTACATGTTTATGCACCTTACATTAATGTTCCTGATTTCTTTTTTTAAGCTCTGCTCCTCTACAGTAAATGCACAGACCAACCCATTTTATGGGAGGAGGGGGAGGCAATTCTGACCTTGCATTGTATGCACAGATGGACAGAACCTAAGTGTCTTTACAGACTGTTTCTAAGGCTGGCACTTGCCCACATTCTGCAACCTTATAATCTAGTGGACAGCTGGTGTGCATTACATTCAGAGGAGGACGAATTTACATTGTATGGTCCTGTCCATGATATGTACTCCGAGGTTGAAATGTGCCTGCTCTCCCGGCACTTGATGCTACTGGGGGAGAATGAGCATATTTGTTCAAGAGTTTTGTCAGAGCATTGGCCAATCATTTCAGGCGCGGCCGCTGCAGGTAAGAACGGTGGGTGGTGGGGCCGGGTGGGGGGGATTTTGAGTGACGACCACGAGGGAAAATAAAATAAATAATTAGGGGCATATTACCAACAACTAGCGATATTTATCGCTAAATGAGCTTAGCAATATTTTTTTTATCGCCGCGCATTGCCGGATTTTATCGCAGAGATAAAGTGCTATTAGCAACGTTTATCTCAAATGTAGGGAGGCATTGAAAGTATGCTACGATTGGGAGGGATTGAACGTATGCTACGATTGGGATGGATTGAAAGTATGCTACGATTGCTGTGCACTAGGAGGAGAGTCTTGAAGTGGAAGTTAAACAGCTGGATACAACTTATGGATCGATCAAAAGTAAAGCCATCCTTACTAAGCAACAAGAGACTCTGATGGAGTTTTGTGAGCTGGGGGATAGGGAGGTCATCTACCTTGGTAAACGGGCCTGGTTGCAACTTGTTGGGGAGAGGGACAGACCAGGCCGGACATTAGCATGGGGTTATTGATACACTAGGGATCAGAGATAAATCCATGGTATCTGCACCAGTGCAACTGAAATATCCTCAGCACCAGTGGACATTCTAGCTACATCAAAAAAAAATTCTATGATTACCTCTACTATCCGGGAAGGAGTACCAATGCAGCACATATATCATCATATTGGGATCAGGTTGTCATTACATGGGTGGAGTGTGCAGCTAAGGCGTTGTTGAGTTCACCTCAGTCCCTGTAAGATATACAAAAGTGTCATCATGAGTCTCCCAAGAGGCAGGGCTCCAGGGGGAAACAGGCCTCCAGGTGGATTTTTTTAAAGCCTAGCTAGACATCTTGGCATAAAGATTATTGTATCTTTGCAAATCAGTCAAGACTAAAGTTTGCTTGCCACCTTCCACGATGGCGGCTACGATCACAGTCTTACCGAAGGCAGAGGAAAATCCCACTACCTTATTTTCTTTTAGGCCACTATTACTATTGAATATAGATAACAAAATATTGGCGAAAATATTGGTGCAATGTTTGCAGCTCATAAATACATTTCCTATCTTGCCAGAACAATCTCATTTTATACTCAAGAAGTCAACTGCCTTCAACCTATGTACAATCATGACTGTTCTGCACAGGGTGGATACACAGCTCCCATTTGTGTCATTTTTGGATGCTGAACAGGCCTTTGATTTGCTGGATTGGCCATTCGTGATTGACCTTCTCCTGCACCTTCGCCTAGGCTACAAGTTTTTTCAATAATCTCTCTTTTATGTACTGCACTGGCAGCTAGGATAAATATATTTGGGATGTGCTTTGGGCAGATCTTGATAGGTAGGGGGCCACTTCAGAAGTGCCCCTATCATAGCTGATCTTTGCTTTAGTTGTTGAACGACTGGTCTATTTTGTTTTGGATTATCACTCTACTCTTAGTTTACGGATGGGGTAAACCTCTTTTTATTTCCCCATATGCAGATAAAGCCAATTTTCCACCATAAAAAGCCAAGAAAAATGTGCCCCATGTCATTACGAATGGTATACAAATTAGAGGCCACTAGGTTTTACATATAAACTGGAGCAAGTCAGAAGTCTTCCCTCTCACAACTTCCCTACCGACCTCAAAATGGAATATCCTCTCAGATAATGCCCCAACAACATCAAATGTTGGGATTGTTTGTGACCCATGACATCCTTAAGCTGAACAGGAGTAATTTTGGGGTTGCACTGGACGAGCCCAAAGATCTTTTAAAAAAAAAAATGTTTTATTGAAGTCCAAAAATAACAATGCATTAAATCCATTACGGCCAATACATCCATTCAAAGAAATGACCTTCAGGAAAACATAACATTTCCACATTATCATAAATAATACACAAAGCATTATGAAGTCAGGGACAAATGCACAGAAACCCATGAAGAAGTTTTTTTTTAACCACATAAATAAGGTAATCCCCCCTCTCAATCTCAGTCAAAATACGTAGCCCATATTTTCCCAAATTTCCTAAGACTCCCCCACACGTAGTGCATAAGTACGTTCACTTTTTCTAACTGCTTTCATTTTAGGAGCCTATTCCAGGACATAAGGAATCACAGCGGTGCGCCACCTTTGCAGTATAAGTGATCTGGCTACTGCCATTGCAATATATAGAAATGTTACCAAATGATGGGAAAAGGAAAGGTCAGGATCGTAACCAATAACGATTAACAAATCGCTCACTACTAATTGAGTGCCACATTCGATTTCCAAATAAAAAAAAAGATATCCTTCCTGAATTCCTGGATCATAGGGCATTGTGACATTATATGTGAACAATTAGCTAAAGGAAAATTGAGACAACAAAAGCATTGTGGTGAATGATTGGCATACATTTTCGACAAAGATAAAGGGGTTCGATAAAGTTGCCATTTGTTTAAAAAAAGCATCCTACGCCACTTCGCACCTCTAAGTGCGTTGAAATTAAGATTATTATTAGATGACCACAGATTAGCTGAGATTTCTAAGTCTTCACAATCCTTCCATTTTTTAATAGCCTCTGCCCAAGATCTGGGGCCCTGACTGAGGCTAAGCGCGTTTTCCATGCCCCTGGTTTCCTCACAGATGGATCTTCTAAAAGTTCGTTAGTTAGCTGATGTTGTTCGCTAATTTGAGAGACATCTAACTCAGCGAGGAATTTAAGGAAGGTGTTATATGACCCCAAAAGAATAAAGTCATTGACTATTAAATGTGGGCAGGAGTGCTCTCTAAAGTTTTTACAGCCGCTAATGGAAACGCTATCCCCATTTCCTGGGCCACCTCAGTTATAGTACCCATTTTCAAAAAAGGACAGAGGGAGGACCCCGGGTGTTACTGACCCATATCCCTTTTAGACTCAGCCATTAAAATTCTGGGCAGAGTCCTTCTGATGAAACTAAGGGATAGTGTGGAAAGTAGTGGGGGCATAGCCAATGCCCAATATGGGTTTAGGGAGAAGAGAGGTACGAGCAGTGTTCAAATTTACATCTACTACTTGCTAAATACACTGTAGCCAAGGAGGGGTCTTTATTTTTGGCCTTTATGGACCTCTCCTCGGCCTTCGATCTGGTAAACAGAACCAAATTATGGGACATCCTCTTGAAGATGGGTATAGACGGGGCCCTGGTAAATTTTATGGCTTCATTACACCAGGAATTGTTTGCAAAGATCAGAGTCACTAGGGAGGGTAGATGCACGGCCGCATTTAGGTCCATGCGTGGGGTGCGCCAGTGTTGCATCCTGGCCCCCCCTCCTCTTTACACTGTACATTAACGGCCTAAGCAGCTATTTGGAGGCGGTACAGGGCGATCTTCTGCGTATAGGAGAGGCTAAACTACCTGCCCTCTTGTACGCGGACGACGCAGTACTTATAGCCCGCACTGGCGTCTGTCTGCAACGGCTGCTGGACTCTTTTGGGGCCTTCATGGACCAACTTGACTTAAAGATTAATGCCAACAAATCCCACACCATGGTACTAGGCCTTCACTGCAGAAAGGGAAAAAGGATGATATTTAAATGCAAGGACGAGGTGGTTTCGAGGGTGGCTGTTTTTCCTTATCTAGGAGTATTATTTGATGAGAGAGGCTCATGGAGACCACAGGTTAGAGCGAGAAGTCTAGCCGTCGCAAGATCAACGGCATCACTTATGGGGTTTTCTAAAAGGCTGGGGGCTAGACCGATGCAGGCAATGTTAAAAATCTATAACTCTAAATGCGTTGCATTTGCAACATATGGTTCCCCCTTATGGGGTTACATAAAAGACTCTGTTCATCGGATTTGCCTGGAGGAACTTTCACTCTTGTTGCCTTTCGTCGCGGGGTCTTCGTGTGCGACCTACGACTTGCCGAACCCGCTGCGCGGGTCCCGCTGTGCCTGCAGACTACGTGGGGCGCTGGGAGGAGATTCGAACACCCCTGAACCCATTGCTCACCGGCAGGGCTGCGAGCAGTCCAGCAGGGACTCCATTGCCCAGGAGTCCCTGCGTGCTACACCTGTGGCCGCTCTCCCTGCCGGCCCGCCCCCTGACTGTAGTTAAAGCTGCCCTCTCTGTACTCTCCAGCGGGAAACTCTGTTCATCGGATTTGCCTGGAGGAACTTTCACTCTTGTTGCCTTTCGTCGCGGGATCTTCGTGTGCAACCTACGACTTGCCGGACCCGCTGCGCGGGTCCCGCTGTGCCTGCAGACTACGTGGGGCGCTGGGAGGAGATTCGAACACCCCTGAACCCATTGCTCACCGGCAGGGCTGCGAGCAGTCCAGCAGGGACTCCATTGCCCAGGAGTCCCTGCGTGCTACACCTGTGGCCGCTCTCCCTGCCGGCCACGCCCCCCACCCTGCCAAGTTCTAGCCCCATTTAAGAGGGTGGTTTTACCGCTGCGCGGTAGCGCGCGGGAGCGCCCGGGGCGAAGACCGGGCAAAGAGCGGGCCGTTTGAGGCCGTTCGAGTACGGAGAGGACTGGACTGGCCTAACCCCTTGTGCTTTTCCCTCGGCCATCTGGTCTATATTATTGTTCTTTCATAGCATATTAGGGGTGTTTTCTATTTTGTTAGATATGTGTACCAGGGCAACACGCAGTAGGGTTACTAAGGGTGGGCTGCAAACAAATGACCCAATGGATGATTTTATCACCCGTACTAACTTAGCCATTGATCAAGAAATATCTAAATTGCAGACTCGTGTCTCTTTGGATTTGGCCGCCGCTAGGAAATTGTCACTGGACTTTGCAAACTCAAAAAAATCCTCCTTGGGACACATAGCAACTTCTGTAACTCCAGAGCGCCCGGCCATCCCGCACTGCATAATTACGCAGGCAGATGTTCACTATAGTCCAACCACACCCACTTCACCCCTATCCATGTGTCCCGCATCTCTGTCTGATAATCAGAACTTATCTTCTGCCACTTCCAGTCAGCTAGCCACTAATTCCCCCTCCTTGATGACTTTTGGGATACCTGTATCTAATAACACCAAAGGTAAACTACCCAAAAGGAAACGCAATTCTAGGTCTGCTTACTCTCGTAAGAAATCTAAAATTGCTGTGGCATATCTGTTCAATGTGGGAAGCGCACCTGTGATTAATGCTATAGGAGGGTGTGCCTCTCCAATTGAGGCACTCACAGAGGTAGCTGAAGAGGGAATTGCCTCTGTATCCGTTAACACAATTGCTGAGGGTGATGGTAAACATTCTGAGGGACACGAAGAGAGGGATGGGGAATTTATAGGCTTGGTTTGGGAAACACTAAAGAAGCTTCTTTCCCCCTTAGACCTGAGACTATCACGCATTGAAAATAATTTGTTGGAGATGGAGAAGAGCATTATAGCTCTGGCTACTATTGGCTTGCGTGGATTAGAACACCAAGGTCTCTTAGAGAAAGTTCCAGCGCCACACGCCGTACAATCACCATCCTCATTACCTGCTATAGCACGGCCAGTTCCCAAACCACGAACCATAGGTGTGGATCGAAAAATCGGTGACTTTACATCTACACAACTGAAGCTCCCCATCACCCTACCTCCTGTAAATCCCAATGCTAGTGCTCCCCTAAGACCAAATGCCAGCAAAGCTGTTCATCAACCAACCCAGGGCCCACGTAGTAAGAACAATTTTCGAGGGGGATACATTGATCTCCCTCCGGAGGCTAATGAGTATGTGGTTGTGTTGACGGGGGTTCCCCAGCTTGGAAATGACCAGCATGAGACCGACTGGTCTCTGAAGAATAAGACCATGCACTGGCTCAACGTGAATAGACCGATTCCAAACGGTCGGAGAAGCAGAGTCCTTATGGTCCGTCGAGTTCCATGGGTGGGTCCCTCATGGAAATCTAGCCCGGGGGACTGTATAGTGGTAACATTTGAGGATTCATATACGGCGCACCACATTTGCTCATGGGCCATTGATGGCGAAGGTTCACCTATTGTACCTAGGCCACTGTCTTTTTTCTATCCCCCACGCAGTACGCATATGCAGGATGGCGATTGGTCTCTGGTACGCCATCGGCCACGGAGGGGGCTCTCAAATAAAGACCAAGATCGAGAGCTATCGAGACGCTGGCTAGGGCTCCCTACTATGAATAGGTTCAGCTGCCTCGAGGATGTTGACTGACGCCCTAGGCTATCTGTTTCTACAGTCTCTAAAAAGGCCCCCTTATTTTTGGGGTCTTCAAATCACTTACCCCTCTTGTCTGATTCTGAGGATACCAATCCTACTACATTTACACAATCTATGTTATATCCCCCGCAAACAGAGGGGGCTTTGAACTCCTCAAATAATTTAGGAACCCAACCAGTAGTTCAGGACCTAGATGTTTCTCCTATGTTACCTGTGTCACCCCATCGAATGGCCCCACCGGATGGCTGCGACCCAACGTAACCAGGGCCGTTATCCGATCCCAGAATGAGCCCCCCCAAAGACAAAATATCGCTGTTGCAACAGCGCCAGGAATAGAGTCTGATCCCGCTACATTGGCTGGGTTGCCGAGAGAGGTTACCCCTGGTAGAACTCAGATAAAGATCCTAAGTTGGAACGTGGCTGGGCTTGCCTGTAATTTTGACATTCCAGAGTGGAATTCTTTTCTGGATCCTTTTAACATCTGTATTTTACAGGAAACCTGGTGCCTAGAACCTAGACACAGGGTAGGCTTTATAACCTACTTCATTCCAGCCACCCAGCAACCAGGCAATAAAGGTCGCCCGTCTGGCGGCCTACTTATTTGGGTCAGTATTGCGCTGGGTCTTAGTGTTAATCATAAACCCACCCAATCCCCCGATCTTCAGAGGCTAACTATACAGTGCCAGGGGGGCAGGAAGTTAGAAGTATTTAACCTCTATCTAAGGGGGGCCAGAGGAGGGGTATCAATGTTATCTTCAACAGGTCTAAATAGCGAACTTGAATCCTGTAACATTGACTCCTATGTAATCCTTGCTGGCGATTTTAACTGCTGCTTCGAGCCTCTGGCAAGTGAGGATATACTAGATAATTGGGAAGATGACACAAGGAGAGGTATCCCCACGCTTGCCTTAGACCCGATCCAAAAATGGACGCAGAGTGCAATTGATATTAATTCTCTCTGTATGGAACACGCCCTGAGAGCAACCAATGGGCGCTCCAATTCAGATCTAAGGGGAGCGCATACCTATAATAGGCTGGGATATACCTCCAGAATAGATTACATCATGCTGAACTACAATTTATGGCCATTCCACCAAGATATGGAAGTTATATCTTCTTGTGATAGCGATCATAATCCCTTGTCTCTAACTCTCACTCCACCGTGGCAGGTTGGGAACCAGGTTAAGGCCGCCTCTGCATGGAAATCATCCCATGAACTTGTTCCCTCCAACTGTGGTAGGCGGCTAAAATGGGCCAAAGTAGCAGCGGATGAGGGTAGGATGGAACAAGCGAAGATTATAATGGTAGCTATGAGGTCGAGCTTAGATGCTTTGGAAAACACCGACCTTACTGCCCTGGCGACCTTTACAGAAACCATCTCGGCCCTAAGTGAGTTGTTTATCGTTCCACAAAATAGGGTAAGGGCCGGGATGAGTAGTGTCTCTAAGGTAAGAGACAGATGGTATTCTTCGGAATGTCGGGTCGCTAAAACGGATCTTATTCTTGCAGTAAAATCCAAAGATCCAGGGAAAATTAGACTTGCCAGGAAATTATATAAAAAGACTATAGTTTTGGCCAAGGAAGCATATGATTCCATCTTTTGGAGTGACCTAATGAAGGCGAGTTCTAAGAAAGACTCTAAGGGGTTTTGGGATCTGATGAGAGCCAGGGATAAGCCCATTGATGTACAACTGACCTGTAACATCTCAGGGGAGGCTTGGTTTGTCCACTTCTCTAAGCTTTATTCTATCCCCTTAGTTGTATTACAATCTAGCACGGATTCCTTACCTAGATTGCCGGTTACCACCGCAATTAATGATTACCCCTTTAGTGTCAAGGAAGTAGAAGGGGCAATTAGGTCCCTTGTTATAAACAAAGCTGCTGGCCCGGATGGCATTCCTGGTGATCTGTTGAAGGAAAACGTACGTGAGTGGAGTAGACTAATTGCTTCACTCCTGAATGAGGCTGTTTTGGGAGGCTGCCTACCTGATTCTTGGAGGGGTGCTGAGGTCGTCCCGATTTTTAAGAAAGGCTGTCGGGACGACCCAGCCAATTACCGTCCAATCAGTCTGCTCGACTCAACACAAAAGGTAGCAGGCAAAGTAATCTTAGGCAGGATCCTCCATTGGGCTGAAGAAAACCAGGTTTTATCGGATTTCCAGACCGGATTTAGATCAGGAACGGGTACAATCGAGCAGACATTTCGCTTATTAATGTTGTATTGGAAAGTGGTCGTATTGGGCAAGGGTAGTTTGTATCTAATTTTCATCGATTTACGGACTGCCTTTGACCTGGTCCCACGAGCCCATCTGTGGAATGTCCTGGAAGGGTTGGGTATCCCCCCTTACTTGTTGGGTTTGCTTATCAAGTTCCACGAGCGCAACTTTGCTCAGATTAGGTGGGGTGATCAAGGGCAAAAAACAACTCGCATTCCTGTAGATAGGGGTGTCCGCCAGGGATGTGTGCTAGCCCCCACTCTGTTTTCACTTTACGTAAACGGAGTGGTTGAGCATCTTCTTCAACAACCAACAGATGCACCCTCCCTGGCCGGTAGGAAAATACCTACGCTCCTATTTGCAGATGACACCCTCCTAATCTCAAAGACTCCTGCTGGCATCCAAAAGTTGCTCACCAGCTTCAAGGACTTTTGTGACATCAGGGGCTTAGCTATTAATATAAGCAAAACCAAATTCCTTGTTCTAAACCCTCCCAGGAAATCCGTTATCCCCCCTGTCTTAGACTCTGTCCCCCTTGATAGGGTTAAGGAGTTTGATTATTTGGGCATAAGACTCTGTGACACCATGAACTGGAAGGCCCATCATCAAAAAAAAATGTTGACTCTTAAGAGGGTTACAGGTGCCCTATTAAAAGAACAACGCGCCTCATCCCTTAAACCTATTGGGGCGCTATTAGACATATACAGGGCAAGGGTGGTGAGCGCTGCATTGTATGGTGCGGAATTGTGGGGTGTACAGAGAGTTAACACCTTAACTTACCTCGAAAACAACTTTCATAAGGATCTTATGAAGTTGCCACATAGTACCCCCACACTCCCTCTCCTGCTTGATATAGGCACACGCCCAATAAGTGAGCAAACTAGGCTACGTCCCCTCTTATTATGGGCCCGGATATGGAATGTTCCAGAATTATGCAGCTACGCTGATGCCCTAAGGGAACTCCTTGCTCTACCTGGTTGGCACAAGGTCGGCTGGCTTAGGGAAGTCAAGCGGCTTCTCTATGAATTGGGTTTAGGAGACGCCTGGGTCAACAGAACAGCCCCATCAAAGCAGGTGCTCAAGAAATTATATTGGGCATGGGCGAGTAATGTGAGAATGAGCAACCCTAATCTTTGTAGATCAGCTGTAGAGTTTCTAGCAATTATGGAGCTCCCTTACAGAGAACCCTACCTGGATATGATTCATAATCCGTGGGACAGATCACTGTATTTTAGATTTAGGGTGGGAGTTCTCCCATTAGGGCAGCTAACCTCCAGTTGGAAGCCTCTGTTGCAAACCATACCATACTGCCCTTTTTGTGAATTAAAGGTTGAGTCCACTGCCCACCTGTTGTTTGAGTGTCCCGCATATGTAGTTCCCAGGTCCAGATGGCTGAAATCATTATGTAGGAGCCTTGGTACTAGATCACATCTGGAGGCTCTACGTATATTACGATCGGATGCTCATCCTTTGTTCGCCTGCTGTCTGGCTAAATTCCTGGGCTGGGCTTGGCGGTTAAGAACAGCAAAGAAACTTTTGCTCCAGTAAAATGTTCTGGTGGAATCTGCACCTATTCTGTTTTTGTGTCAGGCAAATAGTTTATTATATGGCTTTTATTGTCTTTGTAGATTTTATATAAAGTGTATTCTTAGATTTTCATGTATTTTTATTACTGTTGTATTGTAATGCTTTTATGATATGTAAATATATCGAAATAAAGCTATCCAACATCCAACATAAAAGACGACACCATTCAGAAGGTGGAAAATAGGTTTTTACGATCGCTTCTGTCGGTCCCTCAGTCTACCCCTACCTTTTCGACACATGTGGAACTGGGGTTGGATTTTGTTTCCGATAGGTTACGGCTAGCCCCAATAACCTTCTGGCTAAGGACTTGGTTGAACAGCGAATTATCCCTGAACCACTCTATTATGGCTGATGTAATGTCCTTAGATCACTTCAACAGGGTGCCTTGGCTGGAGTACATAAAAAGATCCTTAGTTGAGATGGGTCGCCCAGAAGTTTTTTACTCACCCTCTTGTATTAGGAGGGAGGATATTGGCATGATTAAAAAACACTACATGGAGGGGGCTAGATTGGCACGAGAGGAAAGGGAATTGATGAAGCCAACCGTTAGATCCCATTATTTGCTCCTACAATCCCCCTCAATGGAACCATATCTTGCCATCGTCACTAAACCATTTCATAGGTTCTTGTTGACTAAGTTCCGTTTTAATTTAATTCACTTCCAGTTGGGTAGCTTCCCTAAATGGGCAAAACCGGAGGCAGCCTCATTTTGTAAATGCAATAATAGATCTCTACAAAATACAATGCATTTTACTATGTTCTTCAGGTTTTTCACTGTGGAAAGGGATACATTTTTGCTACCTATTTTAAGAAAGGAGGGCTTTACTCAAGTAAGGCCTACTGTAATTTACCTTCAGCTCCTAGGTAGCACTTATGTTATATTTAGTGTTGCTAGTTTCATGGTGATATGTAAAGGGGTCCCTGACCAAACATACAACATTAAAGAGATATTATTTAATTATTTAAACAGAACACAAATGATGGTGACCAGTGTTTTTATTATCACTGTACCAGAAAAAACATATATTATTTTTGCGATTGCTAGTAAGGTTTACAAAATTTCAGTGCGCCCACAAAAGGGGAGGGGAAGGGGGGTGCAAGGGAAGGGGTGTGTTTCAATTAGTTAACATCACTAATCAGAGAAATCATTAAGCACCAATACACAAGCTGAAAAACAATATCATTGATCCATACGTTGGAGATCAAGAAAACACACATGTTAAGCAGCAGAACATGTCACATAGAAAAGAAACTCCTGTGATGATTATTATTATCAATCTTGGGTTAAGGAGTTCTTGTAGGTAGATGGTGGTCTACGTTTCGACCCAAAGGTGTAGGATACTTGATCCTTACTCGCGGGTCTTCATCAGGACGTGGGGGGAGGTGAAGGAAGGGTGGGGCTGTGCCCTAAGTAAGAAAAACGAAATGCGCTGAATTATTTCAAACGGTCTCAGAAGAGTCCCGACATAGTTGGATAACAAAGGGCCAAGGGGCCAGCTAGGACAAGACATTAAAAATATTATTAAAAAACTTTAGAAGGAGGTTAAATTATACTGAGGACATAAAAAACTGGGTAGCCCGGGCAGCCGCCCTGTGGGGTTTTTTGTTACGGAGGATAATGCCAGGTGATACACATTGCGTCTACAAAACATTTCATTAGAAAACGGTACCGTTACACAATGGCCCATTATTTGGGCTGAAATAGAGTGACATTAACAACGTAACCATAGTAAAAAGGGGGGGGGGGATTTCATCACCTGGTCTTGATGCCAGGACAGGATATATGGATATGTAACCGCTTTTTGCTGGGACAACGGGCGTTTATCTACAAAAAATCGAGTAAAGACCGAACATCAAAAAATTGCAGATTGAGATCAGACAAGACGTATCACACGCATTGTTCTTGTGCAAAGACTCACCCGAGGGGATTTATTCATCAAACCCTACGAAGGAGCAGTCACAGCACATCACCTTCGCATCATAGTGTGCTTCTTCGCGCGTCCAACACGTGGATCGCGCACCGTGGACCGCCGTCTGAAAAAGCGGATTACCGAGAGTTAGGAGTACTAAGGACAAATGGTCTCAGAAGTATAACGGCGGTTCCAACAAACGGACTTACCCGTGGTCGGTCAGAGAATGAATGAGCCAGCGTCAGCGCGTGTCAAACCGGGAAGTGTTACCTTGGTAACCAAGCCCGTTTATGTAAACTCCTAGAAGAAAGACTCAAAGGCGTTGCTAGGTTACCGAGAAAAAAACAACCTGAGGGAAGATATACCGACCCAGGAGGTTTTCTTGCCGACAGGGGGGCGTTGTTGTTGATGCAGATAGCTTCTAAATGTGACGAACCATAAAGGGCATTTAACAGATGTTTCATCAAAAAACTGCATGATTCAATTGACATTTTAGTTATACAAATTACCAAATATGAATAACGTTGAGGGCATGGACCTGCCGCACATGGCGGTCAAACGCACATCACTCCCAAATGCAGAGTCATCAAAGCATTTCAAAACATTTCAAAAATGTACTATAGGTCTGTAATAATGAGTCCCTGACTCACATCAATTAATACACGGAAAGCAATAGAAAAATCAATTATTTGGCATATAAGTCCAGAAGGCAAAACATAATATAGTATAGTGCAGTGTAGTGCCCCGTTAAACGCCCTCGAGACGCATAAACGCCCTACAAAGGCGTGGACCAACCACACAGGGTAGTCAAACGCCTAGGGGTCATTATTAAAACTGTATCCTCAAAAAATGCATGATTCACTTGTCTGAAAAGGCTGTACTGCCAAAGCGTGGACCAACCAAGCATGGTAGTCAGACGCCTTGGGATCGGTGGGAAACACTCAGAAGAGGATGCAAAGAGAAATCAGTTAGGTGTATTACAGGCTAGTGTAGTTTAGTGTAGACAACCAAATCACAAGGTGGCCATTTGCGCAAAACTGCTTTCAGATTCATTCAAACCCCTGGTCACTGAGTCAAAGAAACGGATCCATTTAATCTCCCTTACATTGAGGATGGGAGCGATGTTGCCACCCCTTGGGCCCAGTCGGACCTGTTCCAAGATTGTCCACTTCAGGCTTTCAGGGAGGTGATTGTGTGTGTGTGTTACAGTGTTCAACCAACGGGGCTCCTACGACCTTGCATCTCACCCGGCTGCAATGTTGCAGAAAGCGAACTTTCGCACGCTGTTGAGTTTGCCCCACATATATCTGGTCACAAGGGCATATTATACAATACACCACATTTGTGGAGTTACAATTGGTATGTGACTTGAGCAGTACTTGCTGTTGTTTATGGGTGAATATCTTAGTCTGAATTGTCAACGGGCAGGCTTTACAGGACCCACACCGGAAATGTCCCACAATTGGCGGCAGATTCCACATGGTTGTGATTGTTGATGTGGTTGGGTTAGGGAGAAAAGAGCGCACCACATGGTCTCTGATATTCCTTGCCTTTTTAAATGCATGAAGGGGCGGGGAAGCGATATTAAGATCCTCAGATACCAGATTCCAATATTTGTTAACAGTTTTTTTTATCCTGTTGCTCTTTGTGGAAAAAGTTGTTACACAGATCATGCGATCATCATTCTTATTCTGTCTTTCTCCTGGTTCCAGTAGAGTCTCTCTGGGGTTGAACCATGCTCTCTTCATGGCTTTCTTTACCATGCGTCTAGGGTATCCCCGGTCAAGTAATCTGCCCATCAATATGGAAGATTGATCCATATAGTCCTCCTTTCTGCTGCAATTACGGCGAACCCGCAGAAACTGGCCAAAGGGGAGGTTATCCCGAAGGCCCCTCGGGTGGTGGCTGGAGTACAGAAGAAGGGAATTCCTCTCCGTGGCTTTCCTAAAAAGGTTGGTTTTCAGGGTCTCATTCTCCACAAAAATTGTTAGGTCCAAGAAATCGATAGATTTCTTGTCAAATTTTGTTGTGAACTTTATGTCAGGGGATTTTCCATTGAGCCAGATGAAAAAATTATTGATATCTTCCTCAGAACCTGACCAGATACAGACCACGTCGTCTATGTATCTCATCCATAGGTTTATTCGGGATCTGAATGGATTGGCGTTGGTAAGTATAAAGGTGTCTTCGTACATTGCCATGAAGATTATGGCCAGATCAGGAGCGAAGGCCGCCCCCATCGCCACACCCTTTGTCTGGAGATAAAAGCAATTTCGAAAGATGAAGAAATTCCTCATCATTGCAATCTTGAGCAATAGAATAATGAATGATGTTGGAACTTGAACTGGTGCCTCCCGTTTGTCAAGCGCAATCGACATTGCGGCCAGGGCCTCCTCCTGGGGTATGCTAGTGTACAATGACACAATGTCACATGTTACCAGGAGGTCTCGTGTGGAATCAAAAGGGTGTCCATCGATCAGGTTGATAGTTTGAGTGGTATCCCTTAGGTATGTGGTTGTAGCCTCCGCCAGCGGTTTCAGAAAAAAGTCTATATACCTGCAGAGAGGTTCCAACAGGGAGCCGCATCCAGATACAATAGGTCGTCCAGGGGGCTTATGGAGATCCTTGTGGACTTTGGGTAACGTGTAGATGGTAGGAAGGCGTGGGTGCTTCTGATTCAGGTACTGAAATTCGTGTTCCGATAGGAACCCTTGTTGTAGGCTAGTTTCATGGTAGCTGCGATAAGAACGAAATCACGTTTAACAAGATCATGAATTTATTATTATTCGAACTGTTTACATTCCTCGAAAAGAAATCTTTATAATCAATTGTACCTTTTATAATTCCTGCTGCTAATTTGTTTTAACTATGTGTTATCTTGCATTTGGAATGTATGTACATTGATTTTTATACCTTTTATGATTTTAACAATCGAATAAAGAGTACTTGACTGACTGACTATTAAATGTGCCATTTCGATCATGGTCAGCCATTTTCCATTACTCAGAAAGTCTAAAACGTTACAAAATCCTACCGACGCCCATTTTAGAGGGAGTTCTGAGGATTGTGTGATACCTGCTAGTGATAAAATATCAGCTAGTAAAGTGGTTGAATTAATTACCGGAATAGAATATCTTTTATAAAGTGCCTGTAATTTAAAAAAAAAACAGTGAACGCACTTATAGCGAATCCGCTTAGGGGTTCGAAAAATAAACAATGGGGAATGGATTTGACATTCCTTACACATTCATTCCATAAAGCGATTAATAAAAAGATTTGACTGAGGTTGAGATTTAAATCTAGACCAATACTGAGCAAAATAAGCATAGTAATAATCCCTGAGGTTCGGGAGTGTTAAGCCTCCTTGGTCCTGTTCTTCATATAAAGTGCTGAATGCGATACGTGATGATTTTTTTGCCCAAAGAAAAGATGTAAACATAGACTCTACTTGGGTGAAAAAGGCGCTTGACAGACAACAAGGAATGGTTGAGAACAAAAAATTAAACAGAGGAAGAACAGACATTTTAATCAATGCGACCCAGCCCAAAATAGATAACGGCAAAGAGTTCCAGCGTGAAAACAAGGCCTGGATTTTCTGCAAAAGCGGAAGAAAATTTAGATGATATAAATAGGAAACTCTTTCAGAGAAATATACGCCAAGATATCTTTTAGGATGGGTGTTGGCGCAAGCAAGAATATCGGGGTGCAGATCCAAACCTGCACCACCGCATTGTAAAATTTCGGTCTTCCTTTTATTAATGCGATACCCCCCAAGCGCCTCAAAGTCTTCAAAAACCTGGAAGACTGTGCCCTGAACCTCTATTTCTGGTTTGATAATAAGCATGATATCACCTGCGTGTAATTTCAATTTCGACATAGATGGAATAGGGGGACGGATATCAGAGCGGTTTCTTATAGCAATCGCCAATGGTTCGATGAAAAAGGCGAACAAAACCGGTGACAGAGGGCACAATTGCCTTGTGCCCCGTTTTACTTTGACCCGTCCAACCACTGAGTTGTTAACAATTACATTAGCTTCTGCATTATTGTGCAAATTATGAATCAGGGACGTGATCTTCAAGGAAATACCAAAGTGATCTAGAATCCTAAGCAAGGTTTCCCAAACAACAAGGTCAAAACCGTTCTGGTCCAGATGTATCTATTTTGCCGCATAATGATTGAACCGAAGTGACAACAATTTGGTAACAATTTTATAGTCAGAGTTTAACAACGTTATCTACCGATAGGAGTTCGGATCCTCGCTGTTCTTGCCTTTTTCAGAAAGCTGACTATGTTTCCTTGTCTAAAGGACTCTGGTATTTCCCCCCTTCAAACATAGAATTAGCCAAACGAAGAAAAATGTCCGCCACTGAGCTAAAGAAGACTTTAAAAATTCAGGCGGAAACCCATCCGGGCCACAGGCCTTCCCATTTGGTAGATTTTTAATAACGTCCTCCAGCTCTTCCATAGTGAAGAGGCTTGCCATAAAGAGTTTCTCAAAATCCGAAAGTATTGGGGGGCTGTTGTTCTGGAGAAATTCTTTTAGCGAGGTCATCTCCATAGTCTGGTGTTGACCATAGATGGACTCATAATGCCGTAACATTATTTCCCCAATTTTGACTGGGTCGTCTTTGCATGAGGCAGTTGAAGGGCATTTCAGTGTCCTAATCTGATTTGATACAAAAGGGGGTGGTGATGGACGGAGCATCTGAATCAATCAAACACTCACACACAGTCAAAAGATCTGGGTTTAATCCATCACCGTTCTTTAGCCCACTCTGCCACCCCAGTTCAGACATGGCTATATGCAAATCAGTCTGCCCCGGCGCCTCATGGGAACAGTCCAGCCCGAACTGCCAAGCCATGTCTTCCCTGGACCGGAAACAAGCTACCGGGGACCGGTTTCTGGCATTCCAGCCGTCTTCAGCTCCGTCCATCACCACCCCCTTTTGTACCGCGTTGGCCGCCATAAGTGTGGCAGGGTATGCTCAGACATGAGTCCCTTGCTCACTTTGCCACTGGATTCAAGCAAGCCGGGCTGAAGACGGCTGGAATGCCAGAAACCGGTCCTCGGAAGCTTGTTTCCGGTCCAGGAAAGGCATGGCTTGGCAGTTCGGGCTGGACTGTTCCCAAGAGGCACAGGGTCAGACTGATTTGCATATAGCCATGTCTGAACTGGGGTGGCAGAGTGGGCTAAAGAACGGTGATGGATCAAACCCAGATCTTTGGACTGGGTGTGAGTGTTTGATTGGTTCAGATGCTCCGTCCATCACCACCCCCCTTTTGTACCGGTAATCTGATTTGAGGCATCTTGCTCCCTGGCCTGCCAAGGTAAGAACCTGCCCGTGAAATTGCTTTCCTCATAAGATTTTTTCCGATGTTGTTGAAAGGAGGCATCACTCTGAGTGTAATAATTAGCACTGAGAGCATGCTTAGCCTGATCCAATTGCTGCTGATTAGAGACGGAGGGGTTACTTAAAAAAGCAGACTAGGACACTTGGATCTTCTGCTCCAAGATTCTTTTATCTTCCTTAACTTTTTTAATAGTTTCTGAATCTTTGTCAATAATTAACCCCCAAATGAAGGACTTAAGTGTGTCCCATACCACACTCAGAGGTGCAGAGTCAATATTTTTTGATAAAAACTCCTTAATCTCTATCCCCATAAGGTTCACCCAGTCCTCTTCATTCAAATATTGTCTATTCAATGACCACCGTTTAGGGGACCTAGTGCAGTTACCTAAAAATAACTCAAGAACCAACAAGGCGTGACCAGAGAATCCGTTGTATAGAAATCTTTGCTGACTTTAATTCAACATACGTGAAACCAAGAAAAAATCAATGCGTGATGAAGAACTAAATCTACCTGACCAACAAGTATACGCAATTTTGGTTGGGAAACCCATATGTCAAGGATCCTGAAGATTCAAGGTTGCTCCGTAATGTTGCAGGGTTCTCAAGTATTTAGGTTTCAGCGGCTTTTAACCTTTCACTGACAAATCTATTTTGGGGTTCATTAAGATATTAAAATCGCCCCCCACAACCAACTCCCCAGGAGCCTGAAATAGGGACTGAAAAAGATCTTCATAGGGCTTATGATTATCCTCAACCGGGCATAAATATTGACAAACATTAAGGGTCTCTCACTTTGTCTAAAAGAACAGGTAACCCAACACCAGCGCCCGTGCAGATCTTTTTTTAAATTAACAACCTCTGCTTGAAGTTTTTTGCTTAAAAATATTGCAGTACCTCTATGGGAGGCTTAGGACGAAGATAATCCCCTTTAAGCAGACCAGGATCTGAACATCAAAAAATCGGGCAGCTTTACAGCTGGTATATGTGTCTCATGTAACAAAATCACCGCCGGGTTATCTGTTTTAATCCATGATTCGATTGCCCGCATTTTCTTTTTGCTATTAAGACCGTTAACATTATGAGATACCACTTTCAGCAGTTCTTTACTAGCCATGGTTGAAATCTAAGCCAGTTTTAAGCCCCCTAAACATTCTAACAAGAGTCAAACTAACAAAACAGGAGTATACGACCTGAATGGAATCAAAACACAAAAAAAGGACTTGATTTTTTTGCTCTCTCTACTCTCCGCCCACCCCTTGTGACCCGCCCCCCTGAAATGTGGAATCCCTCCCCCCAACCACACCAACCACATTTCACCCCCCCTAACCTGGGTGTCATGTAATTACACCCGATCTTGCCCCTGATCCCCCCAGTAAAAGTGTAAAATATAAAACAAGTAATTGAATATACAGACAAGCAGGCATGCATGATAAGAATACACCGTCTACTATAATCAGATAGTAGCTAAACAAACCACCCGGCCTTAGCTGGACCCACCATTGAGAGAAGCAACGGGTAAGCAATGCTCCTCACCCCTGGCCGCCCCACTGAACTAACATTACTATCAAAAATACAAAAGGCGAGTGAGCATATGCAATAAGGACACATCTCCTGATATAATCAATTCACAGCTAAACAACAAAACACACAACCTGACCTTAACTGGGCCTTCCGATGAAAGAAGCAGCTGGTAAACACTGCTTAATCCACCTAACCCCCCAATTTCCCTATCAGTGGGGTTATAACAGTAAACAGCACCTCCCTCTAAACCCCAGACCCCTGAGAAATTTCTTTTAATAATTCCTGGGCTTCATCCAGGTCAAAAAACATAAAAAATGTGCCTTTAACCAAGATCCTCAGTTTGGACTGCTGGGCAATAGATGATTGTGCCCCATTAGCTTTGAATAAATGGAGGATCTTCACAAATTCTTTCCTCCTGCGGGCCGCCATGGCTGTCATGTCGGAAAAAATGCGACATTTAACAGTCTCATTCACTGCAAATTGTCTCTGCTGGATGGCCTTAGACAATATCCTCTCTTTTATGCGATAGTCGGCAAAATGTAACAGTATTGTATGTGGCATGGGGGAATTCGGAAACAGGCGGGCAGGAACACGATGAGCCCTGATAATGGTGAGATCACCTTCGAACTCTGGAATGACCTTTTGTTTGATAAATGAGTTGACCCACTGCAGGGTTTGGGAGCCCTCTATTCCTTCCGGAACTCCCACTATCCAGAGGTTGGCCCTCCGGGAATGATTTTCCAACTCCTCCAGTTTGTTCTCCAGGGCATGCTTGCTTTTAACTGCTGCTTTAGCCTCACCCATTACGATGGTCATCTGATCCTCTAAGGTTGAAATCCTGGCTTCTGCCTCCTGCAGTTTAACTGGAAGGGTTGACATTGCACCTTCAATTTTCTCTAAACGTTGATGAAGAGAGGCAAGTTCGGCTTTCTGCGTCCTTTTCAGCTCCCGGACTTCGTCCAAATTAAATGTAGCATGTCTTTAACCCTCATCTGAAATTCGCCCGCTAGTTCCATATTGGGGCTAGCGATAACATGGTACGGGTCCACAACAGGGGTAGAGCTCTTTTCAAAAATTCCCACAGGAGACATCAAGCCAGTTAAGGGAGCAAGCTCGTATAAGGGGCCTGCACCTGGACTTGAGCCTGAGGCTGAGGCTGAATTGGTAGCCTATCTTGAGGAACTGAAGTTGTACTGGGGGCACCGGAGGTGATGACGGCCTGTCCTGAAACCTGAGGAATTTCCGAGGATTCCGAGGTTCCTGAATGTCCCCCTTGTCTCTCTTTCTGAGTGGTTAGCAATGTTAAAGATGTTGTCACGTCCGGATTGGATGTTTGGCCCAGGGGTGTCTCTGCAGACCAGACTTCAGATTTGCTTGTGGAATTACCAAACTCTTGGGCTCAAGTATTAAGCCGGATGGAATTAAAGCTGATGGATATATAACACCAGATGATTCCTTAGAGGGCTTGAGGGCAGAGCTAGGGCCAGGAGAAGGGGACTGCAATGTTGCTTTTTTCAAGAATAGAGCAAATTGTTTTTCCTCTTTTGTCGCTTTCGCCTTTTTGAGTCCTTCGGACCCTCAGACCTCCTGTGGAGGTATTCAGGCGATCCAGGCATGACTGTGGGTATATTCTTATTAGCCACATTCAAAGAACCTGCCTGAACAAAGGATGCAACTGAGGACGGTTACTCTCCCTCTGAGCTCTCAAAAGTTGAATCAAGGTCAAGCAGATTTGGAGAAATTTCTTTACAGGCCAGCTGAGCTGCCTCTTTCACCTCCTTAGCCTGGGCTCGGGGAGTTTTAGCCTTGAGACGAGCATTGAGCAGTTTCCCCATTCTGACCACTGTTCCGCCGGAGCACCTCCTGCCCACTCATTGCTGTTCCTTTACAGCCTCTCGAGAAAAAGTAGGAAGTGGTTATAAATGCGCCTCTTTTATTGAAACAGTTTCAACTGATGAAGCATAAAGGTAAAAAAATAAAAAAGAGCCAGACACCAGCCACAGCTTCTCCCAGAATGCAGTGATGTTGAATCCAACGTGGATCCAGCAAGAAACAGACTGTAAGGACCTTATTGCAGGGTATAACTGGCCGCAGGATACAAAAATACAGAGGTGTTTACTACTGTACACAGTCAGGAGGGGTTCATCTTTCTTTTTTTTCCCCCACAGATAACGTGAGGCCAGCATATTACCGATTGGAAAATGCAAAGGGAGAGACTCCTACTAGGCAAAGGGACAAATGCCAGAGTTTATCCAAAGTCCTGTGACCTGTTATGGCAATTTGTGGCAGGGCAAACAAGATACAAAAAAAATCAGTTCACCGCCTGTGCCCAGACCCCCGGCGTAATACGACTGCAATTGGGAGGGAAGCGGCTTTCAAAACATCAAAGCGCCGCTATGACCCTTTTGCCCCCTCTCCTCACCTCCAGCAGGCGCCGTCCACACCTGGCAAGGGAAGCGGGAAAAACGGAGAAAGCATGACGCTGCCAACCTATGCCTCCAAATTGCAAACAGGCCGAAAACGGGAGACAAAACGCCGTGAAAACCTCCAGCAGGGTCCGAGGTATGAAGTCAAAGGAGCGAGGACGCCAGCCTCTCGCTCACACGCCAGGCACATTTCGCCATTGCTGGGGGCGGGGCTCAAATCACCTGAGGCTACGCGGCATGGAACTCTGCAGCCATCGCAGTGTGACTAGCCCAAAGATCGTATCAACAGCTGGCTATGTCTCCCACCTTCCATGATGGGCAGACCCAGCTCATTAAAATGATTGTATTACCACCGTTCATGTATCTATTTGCTAATCTTCCAGTGCGCCTCCCTATTGTGTACTTTGTCTTCCACAACAAATGCTCCTTAAATTGATCTGGGGGGCAGGGAGCCTTGTGTGAAATGTGAGGTACTAGTGTGCTCTATGAAAAGTGCTGTACCAGACTTGCATGTCTATTATCTGGAGGCCCAGGCACATTACTTGAAGTACTGGGTTGTAAAACTACTTTGGTCCTTCTGCATGTCAGGGTTCAAGGGTTGATAGTTTGCTCTGGGTCAATCCTATGCTGTGTCTCTTTGCAACCTGTCATTGTGGTGATTGATGTGGATCTCTTTAGCACAACACGCCGAGTTTTGTTGCTTCTTGCATGACACTTGCAGCTTGTCATGCCATACTGCCTGCTTCTCGCCATAGCCCAAACAATCTATTACCCCCCCCCACACAACACACACAGAATGGAAAAAGGCACTGTGAAACGGCTGCACAGGTTGGCCATCAGGATTATGGGTGACCTTTTTGAAGACAGGTCCATTCTCCCCCTCAGAATTTTATGGGTAAGGGATGGAACTGAGCATTAGCTATCTTACTCTCTAAGGACTATGCAGCAGCTCGGACTGTGGGGTCGATTAGGATGGCGGACGCACCCCAGAGTAGGAGAGACCGTCCGCAGGGGCAGCGGCGGTCCCTCCTGTGCAATTAGGATGTGACCGCCACCCTGGCGGTCACATCCTGTATTTTTAACATTGCGGTGGGTGCTGCTTCAAGCAGCACCCGCCGCAAGGTTAAAAATGAAAGCAGTGCATTTGCATGCACAAAGCGGCAGGCACCTCGAGGTGCCTGCCGCTTCGTGCACGCAAATGCAGGGGGGTACCATAGGTACCCCCCATGTGCACCCCCCACCCCCCTTCACCCCTGGGGGCCCGCAACGGGCCCCCAAACAAAAGTCCGTATGCCTTTTCACGGCGGAAATGCCGCCGTGGAAAGGCATAGAAATGCTGACATCCTAATATGCCTGGTGGTGTCTGATAGACACCGCCAGACATGTTAGAGCTTTTCCGCCGTGGTCGGAAAGCGACCGTGGCGGAAAAGCTGCGGATGGTCTTCTTGACCCCCCAGCCATCCTAATCTGGCGGGGGGGTCTGTGAAGGCTCCGCAGCGGTTTTTCCGCATCCTCGGGGCCGGCGGACTCTTCCGCCGGCCCGGAGGATGCGGAAAAACCGCTATCCTAATGAGGGCCTATGTTCAGGGTTTTCGTCTCACCCCCTTCAGAGATGGCACTATTGATTACTTATGTAGAGTGTGCGGATGCAGGCAAATCCATCTCCTTTCTAGACACAGGGCTGACTACCGGCATACTTACCTTACATGTTGAAGCCAGACAGAAATGGGAAGACAACATTGGGCAACAGTTTTTCAGATGAGTTAGGCGTACTTCTGCTGCCAGGTCAGGGAAACCCCACTTAATTACAAACACAAATTGATACATTTTAAATACCTTCATGGATTGAAAATGTTCCCCTTGCCTCCGCTTGCATTGCTAGGGGTCATCTGCTCTCCTAGGATACGTTCTCCGATTTGTCTCCATGGCATTTGTCCATGCTAAGAGGCATGTGGCACTAGTAAAGGATGCAAAAAAATGCCACCACAATGGCTCACTGGCTGGAGGACATGAATTACTGCAGTGAGCAGGCTGAATTTTATGCTGGGGCGTTGCATCCAACAGTCCGCCCAGGAGACATCTCGGTACCCGTCAGGTCCTATTTACCTAAAATGATGGATACTATTGACCCATAGCATCTGTAATTATTGTGACCTTGTAAATGTTGATGCTTGCAAGAAATCACTGTTTCACATCTATTGTACATTGTACCCTGCTGTGCTTTTCAATACTCGCTGTCACAGACCTTCCCTCATGGGAGAGGATGTAGCCTTACGGTTAGAGCTGTTGACTTCGAATCTGGGGAACCGGGTTCCAGTCCCGGCAAGGATGCTCAACATCCTGTGATTCTGGGCAAATCACAAAGGGCCTCATGTAGGTAAATAGTATTTACCGATTCGTAAATACCGAATTTTACCGATTTGGTATTTACGAATCGGTAAATGCTATGTAGCTAAAAAATCGCTAAAAATTACCGAAACGGTAAGATTCAGTATTTACCGTTTCGGTAATTACCATTCATTCCTGCCCATAGGAATAAATGTCAATTACCGAATTGGTAAATACGGATTCGGTAAAAGGGGGAAAACATTGAAGGGTGCAGGGTGTCAATTTGACACCCTGTTGCACCCCTCAATTGTTTATGGGTGCACATGTTGCAGACATACATGCCCTAAGGGCACGTATGTCTGCACCATGGCACTGAAGCAATTTGCATGAAATTGCTTTTTTTTTTTTTCGTTATTACCACCAACTTGTAGTTGGTGGTAAATAACGAATCCTAACATGGGATAAGCACTCAATTAAGTGCTCCCTACATTAGGAATTCGGTAATTTACCGAATCGGTATTTAAGAAATCGGTAATTTACCGATTCCTTAAATTACTGATTCGGTAAATTACCGAATCCTTAATTTCGGCCCCCTACATAAGAAAAGCCCATTACCGGTCGGTAACGGCCGAAATTCGTTAATTTTGGCTGTTACCGACCGGTAATGAGCGACCTACATCTGGCCCTTAATCTTCCCATGCCCTACAAAAATGAATGTGTCCGTCTGTAACAAAACTGGTGCTCATGTAAAGCGCTCTGATTCCCGATGTCTTGAGTCTAGTTCGCGCTATATAAAACTCTTAAAAAAAAATAAGGTACAACATTTTATTTGACGGTTTTGACACTATCCCTCAAACTTGTAACTTTGTTATATTTTTCAAAAGCACGATCCCTAGATCAATGCATACTGTCCATTTTTTGCAGTAACCAGCTCTGTCTTTGACCCTCCACTATGATAACACCATGGAGGATAACTAAATAGGTAATCAAATTCCTGCATAGATATTGGTGATGCATAAAAACCACCAGGCATCCCTGATAGGCCAGATGCCCTGCCTACTGCAACCTTGTAAAACATGCTTAGTGGGGCATTTAGACCTTGGTGGACAGACAACAGGTCTGCTGGGGGGATAAGCCCATAGTCTCCTTTGCTCTTGCAGAGGACCATCCACCCTTTTTTAGAATTTCTACCTGCCTGCTGGGATTGTTGTGCTGGAGGGAAGCTGCGGCACCCCTTCATAGCACAGCCGGCATTTTTTAAAGTATTCACTTGATGCAGGCAGCAATCTACCTGCAAGTGTCGAACAGCTCTGCATTGCCCCATACAATATTCAAAAACTACAGGCGTAAAAAATGAGTGATGGTAGCCTCTCCATCACCAGAGTGGGATGAGCATTTTATGACTTGGGGCCTCTTGGCAGATGAAGGACCATGTCAGAGGTGTACACCAGTAGATCCAACATGTCCCTTCCACCTACTCTAAAAGGAGCCATGGAGCGATGGCACTCCGAGTCTGGCAGAGTAGAAAAGCCACAGTGTTATGGTGCTACTCCAGCTTCACCAAACTCTAAATGAGGACCTTAGTTTAAACGCCGCCTTTGCTTCTGGTACCTTGAAGCTGCCTTAATGCCTTATATAATGCTAAAGAAAATGCCTAAAATGATCTAATAAACAGCAACGCATAGGGGGCATATTAGCAAGAACCTCGTTAAAATTATCGCCGTTTTAGCAGCAGGAAACTGACGCTAAAACGGCGACAATGGGCTTGCTAACAAGGCCTATAGAATTCCAATAGAAGCCCAGGTTATATGCCCTGCACATCTAACCTGGGCTTCTATTGGAATTCTATAACGCATATTAGCAAGCCCATTATCGCCGTTTTAGCTGCAGTTTCCTGCCGCTAAAACGGCCATAATTTTAACGAGGTTATTGCTCATATGCCCCATAGTTCTTTAGACAAAAGGACATACTGGTGGCAGTTTAGGCATATCGGATTTAGGTCAGGGGAGGAGAAGAAACAGCCCTGCAACCCCACCACCTTTGTTACTAAAAATACAATTTTCCATGAATCAAAACATAGACTTCTATGATCAGACTTTAAAAACACCACATACATGCCAACAACTCATGTCTCGTGCTGCTAATAAGGTCCCATTAATTTCAAATTCTATTTCTCAGGCCTCTAAGGCTCTTTTACAGTCAGACTCCAATCACACAACCTGCCCTGTTTCAAAATGAATGTTCCCCCTTTCATGTTGTTTGTCACAACTGTGTCTTTACTTTCTATGAGATGATGAAGGCCATTCATGATTGTATTGCTCATCTTCAGGTTTCATACGGCATTATGCAGAACAAGACAAGCCTTCGCCCTTTTTTGTAGCTCCTCTCACAACGCTCTGTATGATTAAGGACGTTTTATCCTCTCCTTCCTCTCTAAAGGCAAGCTCCCCAGATGATGTATTTCCAATCTGGGCTTTAAAATCTCTTACTATGATCATTACACCTGATTCACCATCACCGTCATTCCTGAACCTGTTGTCCGGTACTTTCCGTAGTGTAATGGAATTAAGTGGTCATGAAACTCCTTTTACGTTACAGCACCACCTACATTCATAGGCTCCTGGGCATGATAAGCATAATGATGCGTATACAGCAATGAAGAAAAACAGAACAAGAGAGGATCTTTTCCCAACAACCCTCTCCTCACAAAACCCCTTTTAAAGAAGCCAGACTTAGAGCCCAGGGCCTAAGCTAGTTACAGGTTCACATTAAACACCAGTTACTGGATACTAGCAGGGCTAATTTAAGCCCTGACTCAGGCACTGGGACTGCCCCCATGGATGTGCTAAATGACGCCAGACAAGATTATAGTGATCATATTTCCTCCTACCTGTTGCAGTTGTGTCATCCTGTTACCTCCAAATGAAGATCATGAAGAAAAACCTCCCTTTTGGCCCATGCCACTTGAAATATTGTTCAAGTTCAAGTTCAGTAATTTGTATAGCGCAGCAATTATGTTTAGATTTAACCATGCCGGGGCCTGCTAAATTGGCCTTCCTGAGTTAGCTACTTTCAAACCTCAAGGTTGTCAGAATATTGCAGCGTGACTTTTAGGAATTTTGGTTCTACAAGGCTGGCCATAAGCTGCACTGGTTGCCAGTGTCTGGAAAAATCCATTATAAGGCACTCTCCTTTGCCCACTGAGCCTGTTCTGAAACAATCCCTATGCCGCTATTTTGTTTGCTCCCAAGTCTAACTGAGCCTTTCATTTTGGCCCTTTCCTTTTGCTATCAGTCCAAGATTTAGAAAGTCTTGGTGGAGGGTAGAGGGGAATGTCTCTTCAAGAATTTGCTTCCTTTATTTGACTTTGTCTTGTTATGCTCAAAAGAGAGGATTATTTTATGTTTTGGAAGGCTGTTAACCCCTTCAGCGCTGCAATAATTTTCGTGCTGTGCGGGTGTTTTAATGAGTGGAGGGGATTCGGACGGCCCCTGCACAGGTCTACTGTGACGTCAGACAGCTGGGGGCCATCCGACACATGGAAGGGGTTAAAATTTCATCTGTTTTAATGATTGTCTTCATATCTCTTCTGATGTTGTTACTTCTGTGCCAAAATGCTTTCGGGCATTCGTTGCACTTTGTAAGTACTTAACTCATATATTGCATATATAGATTTTCAATCTATTTGGTGGGTGCTGTTAGGCAGTAAAGCTGAAGCCAGTGGTAATTTCAGAAGAAATCCAGCAGAAATGATGGGTTGTGGCTCTTTGCTTCTGGTGATGGTGCACTGTCACCTGAGAGATAGCTCAGGTGCCTTACACATGACCTATGGACAGACTGAGAAAAAGCTCAGCTATGGGAAGCCTGGACATTTAATTTGTATCTAACTAGAGGTGTTGGAAGTGGCCCTTTTTACAAGGTTACCCCCAGGCTTTTGCCTTTCTCCTCTTTTTCTGACTGTTTTTTTGGCTTTGGGACTTGGGGCACTTTTTGAATGCTAACCTAAAGTGCATATGCTCTATACCTAAAACATGATCATCTATGCTTAAAACATGGTGAAGATGCCACAATTGGCATATTTAATGTACTTATATGTCCCTAGTAAAGTACACTACATGTGTCCAGTGCCTGTAAATTAAATGCTACTAGTGGGCCTTCAGCACTGACTGTCACCCACTTAAGTAGGCCTTTAAACATGTCTAAGGCCTGCCATTGCAGAGTCTGTGTGTGCAGTTCTTAACTGCTGTAGAAGGATGGATATCTGACTATGGTTACCCCAGATGTTTTGCCTTGTGTTTAGCTGGTTTTTGACTTAGTTGGCCTGGGACCCTGCTAATCAGGGCCCCAGGCTATCTGCTCTCTCTGTAAAATGGACTCCATGTACCCTAGGTACATAACTAATTGGATTTTGAGTCACCTTATCAGCCCCTGTACAGTGTACTATAGGTACCCAGGGCATAGGTGCACCCAAGGCCTACCAGGGGCTGCAGCATATATTTTGCCACCCCTGGCTGGCCATCCAAACTGACACAACTGGCTGATCACTCAGCTGGGGCAAGGTTGTGTAATCACCCCTTGCTTAGATATAGTATACCTATGTCTAAACCTATATCTGGACACATGTGTGTGTATACTTGTAAAGCGCACTATCACCTGAAAGGTATCTTGGCGCTGTATACCGCTGTGGAACCCTTCCTGGCTTTCCCTGTGAGATGCCCCCTTACTGGGCACCTCCAAGGTGAGGCCAGGCATCCTAGCGCTTTCGGGGCCATTGTGGAGATTAAGCAAGCTATTGCCCAGAGTTGCAGAGTGGGACCCATGATTAGAGTAGGCACCTAGGCGAGAATTATCGAGTCCGTGGACATTGAGCCCAAGACGCTGCCGCATTGGGAATTGAACCCTGGTCCCGAGCCAGGCCTCAGGGTCTGCCACTCTAATCGGTGAGCCACACATATGCACCTATAAGTCACTCCTATGGCAAGCCATAACAATCCTGGAGACAGAGTGCTTGGTTTTATGTGAGATGGTGCTCTAGCATGAGCTGAGCCTGTCTGCAGCTTTCGGAACCATTTCCTTACAGCTGTTCCAGGGTATTGCCATACCATATACTCTTAAGTGCATTATAATCCTCGCGGTTATTGCTAACTTTGGTTTGGCTTTATCAAAACATGTCGTGTAAGGTGTCATACACTTTGGAATACTACCCCCTCACCAGTTCTGGCGACGGGGATAGCATTCTACCCTTCTAGAGGGAGAAGACATGTTACTTTACTTAAACGCGGTTAAATCTAACCAGAGCCTCAGCATCACAAAATGGATGCTGCTGCCACAGACACGGGTCTGGCCTCCTGCTGCTGACCGAAACTCCGGCAGGGGAGGCCTGGACAAAAGGTTTCCTGTCACAGGGAGGTGTTACACCACCCCAGACAGGAGATAGTGGATTGAGGCAGGCAGGGCGAGTGAAACTAGACACTGCCTGGGGGGCACAAGGCTCCCCATGCATAGCCCAGTTCAAACCGGTGCTGGGGCACTACAGCCCCAGCTCTGGCGTGAAACTGGACAAAGGGAAAGGGGTGTAACCACCCCCTTCCTGGGTCCCACCCATAGGAGGGACCTAGCAGGTTATCCAGCCCCTTGATTTGGAATAAAGGTAGGAGCTGTGCCCATAGACTTTAGATAATCCTGACTGAAACTTTGAAATGAAACTCTGGACCCTTCGACATCCCACTCGACGTGGAAGACTGAAGAATCTCCCTTGTGGTCAAGGAGTGACAACCCTGTGCAAACAGGCACCATCCAGCGCCCAACAGTTTGCTTTGTTGCAGCTCCCGCCGGAGCTCGAGCGACAGAGATCAACAAGAACCGGATTCCCAGATATCCAACAGCCCGATCCACAGCCACAGCAAAGCTGAGACCCGTGGAGGTGACGTGAGACGTGGGACCGGCCATCTTGAAAAGACTGCAAAGTGCTTACAGTGCAGCTCCCGAGGCACCCTCGAAGCTGTGCATTGGGGTTTGAGAAGCCCTAGCCCCGAGCAGCTTGTGCACCCTCCACACTCACAGAGTGCTACGTGGGGCCCTTTTGCATTTTCCTGCTTGACGCGACGACGAATCTTTGAATCTACTCTGGTGGTCTGGTTGCTCCAGACTGGCCCTCGCTCCCCTGAAAAGGAGCAGTCTCTCTGACCTTGCTGGTCGGAGTAAAAAGCGATCTTCAAATCCTGCATGGGTTGCATTTGCCAAAACCTGTTGACTCCGATCCGGAAGCCGACACTGCTGACAGCGAGAGCCTTCGTGGGACAGTCCGTGTTCCACTCCTGGTCATCGTCGATGCCCCCGAGTCCACGTGGCAGTGGAGACAAGCTTCTCGACAACCACCTGATTGCGCCCAACATCGCCTGGTTCCTTCCTGGTTCCATCCTGGTCACTGGCTAGTGACCCAGACTCTGTCCCCTCTGCTTTCAGGTACTCTTCATCTTCGATCCACCCTTGGATCCAACCGGACTCTTCTCTCCTGGCCGCCTGCAGCATCTTCATCTCCAGGCTCCATAGAACTCCACGACGAAACCCGACGCACTTTGACACCTATGCACCCGCTTCCTGTGGGTGAGGTAATGAGAGTACTCCGGTGCTCCTGTAGCGGGTAACACCTCTAGTGTCCTAGTTTTAAGTGGCTAAGTTCTAGTCCAGTCGGAAGACTTCTAAAACAGTAACTTTGTAACTTTTACGCACCATTGACTTTGCATTGGTGCATGTGTGTGCTTTTAGCGCTGCACCCGAATCCCGCGGGCCTCTCCCGTCCTAACTACTGTTAGACCAGTGTAGCCCCAGCGATTCCCAAGGCCCTAGGCCTTACCATTGTTCGAGACGTGGTACTTATACCACTATTTTAGTATATGGTTTTAGTGGCCACCGGGCTTATCCATAATTGTGCACCTTTTGTATCTTTAACTGTGCTTTTGTTTAAACGCTTGTGCCTCTGCCCTCATAAAGAGTAGAGAGGATTATTCTAGTAATAAATACATATATTTTTATAATATATAACTTGTGTGGTGTCCTTTCATTTGGTATTAAAAGGATTGCATATGGTAAAACAGCTGGCTTCACATGCCCTCTTGAGTTAAGCCTAAGACTGCTTAGGCCTATGCTACCCCTAGGATAGCTTGTATATAAGGTTGACTTACAACCACTCACCATAAGGGTTGCTTGGATTGATACAAGGTGCTCACTAGAATAGTGAACATCATACATCAGGCCAACTTCTCACAACTGCGATGTCAGCCTGGCAAGCTAACCTACTTACAAGGACCAAACCTTTCTTTTTAATGCTTATAGTTCACCCATAAGGTAGGTCTGTGATAGCCCATAGGCAGAGTGCACTGTATTTAAAAAGTAGAACATGTACTTTTAACTTTCCTATGTCCTGGTAGTGAAATAATTTACCTTTGTTTTTCACTAATGCAAGTCCTATCTGTCCCATAGGAGAACAATAGGGTTGCCTCATTGCATTTTTTAATTGTAATTTCCAATTGGGAAGAGAAAGGACCCCCATATTTGGTGTATCTGGATTCAAATCGTAAAAGCACAACTTATGGTGAAGTTGGCTTTTAAAATACAATTCTGAAAATGCCATTTTTAAAAGTTGGTCTTTTCTTACTGTAAACATTTGGTGCCTTCCGTCTGTCTCTGGAATACAGGTCTGGCATGGGTGACAGATGACTTCTAGCATTCCCTTGAGACAGCCACACACACAGGAAAGGGTAGGTGTGACTAGGTAGCAATCTGCATGCTGATAGGTCATCCTGAGCAGGATGGGAAGGGGAGGTCATACTTACACCTAAAAACACTGTGTCCTGTCCCCACATCAAATGTTGTATACTCCCATGTAGTGATTCTGGAGGCAGGGCAGAAAAGAAGGGGACTTTGTGCACTTCAAGGCATCTATTTGAGGTTTCCCCTATTTCAAAGTCCTAACTGGGTGTAAGGACTGGACCTCTGACACCACCAAATCAGAAAACTACTGGAGCTGAGGACATTCTGCCAGGAAGAAGGACTGCTGTACTGCTGGAGAGACATCCACTTTATTGAAATGCCTTGGTATGTTGGCCTGCTGCTTCTTCCCTGGGAGTAGGAAGGACTGTACCTGTATTTCTACACCCTAGCTCCAAAGTATCTCCAAGGTCTTGTTGGCTTGCATCCTGTTTTCTAATGTCTCAGGGATATCAAAGATTCTCCCTTCAACCTGCCTACAGCACCTGGACACTGTCTGCTGTGAGTCGTGCTCTGTCAAGTGCTGCCAATTCAGTCCTGAGCATTTGGAAGTGTGCATGAAGTGCTGCATCTGCCAGAACCCACTCATCAACATAGCTGCACCAATCAGAACCGACGCATCCCCGCCTTTGCGGGAACCAGATTGATGTATTGCATTTTGAACCACCATATTGCCTCTGGACCTGCCACATCAGAACCAACGCATCCCTGCCTTTGCGTGTAGAGGTCGGGTGCATCATCCCAACTGCATGGGGATCACCAATGCCTTTCGTTGCTGGCGACCAGGGTCAAGGTACTTTTGCTATCAGCTGGACCTGTGTGGGTCCTTTTTCTGGCTCATGTTCCATTTTGGTTGGCCTGAACTATTGCCTTTGGCCTAGTCCAGCACAACCAATTAACTCTTTAAGCACTTACAGCATCTAAGCGCTATTTTAGCATTTGATTTTTAAATATGCAAATCTTGACTTCTACTGATTGTATTTTTGTAGATCTGGTTTTATGTTTAGTTTATAAAGTTATTCTCTATAGTCTTGTTGTGGTGTTTTCACAGTGTTACCATTAGATTTGTTGCTCAAATTGCCTCTTAAGTTAAGCCTGACTGCTCTGTGCAAGCTACCAGGGGGTGAACACAGGTTCATTTAGGTTTAACTCTTTTTTTATTTGAAATCTGCACCTGGAAGGCAAAACCATTTTTAGTAGACAACACAACTTCGACAGTAATAATACACGTGAGAAGGGAAAGGATAAGACATGATAAACCATTAGAACAGTCCAGTATTCTTCTGATCTGTCGCTGTGTTGATCTGCCAGGAAGGGTGCTTCGTGCCAACCAGGTGGAAACTCCCTTTCTACCTCCCCCCCAACATCCCCAGGCCCTCTCCCCGTCCAGTGCTCGAATCGTTCTCCCCCTGTGTCTCCCCATCAGTCCTCAGTTCTGAGTCCCCTCGTTTCCCCAGAGTTATGCCTCGCCCTCTGGTTCCGTGAGACGTAACAGGCGAAGATACCGTGGGCATGTAAGTTCCCTGAATTCGGTGATTAGTAAAGTGCGAAATGGTTGCCAAAGCTCGCCAAATTGATCTTTATCTCCGGCTATAGTAAGGGACATCTTCTCCATCTCCAACACTCCCCATAGTCGATGGAGCCAGCCTATTGTGGAGGGAATCGTAGCAGTGCGCCAGTGTATCAAGATGTTTTGGATCGCTGAGCCTAGGGCGATAGCCATTTGGCGTCCTCTTCGCGAACGTAGGGGGTAAGTTAATGGGTTAGGGAGCCCCAGTATGATGTAGGCGGGGAAGCGGGGCAACTCGGTGTGGAAATGTGTATCTATGTCATCGATCACTTGTGTCCAGTATGGTTGTATTAGGGGGCAGTCCCACAAGATGTGCAGTAATGTGCCCAATTGGCCGCAACCCCTCCAGCAGTTCTTATCTTTGCTGCGGTCCATTTCTTTAACGCGTTCTGGTGTATAGTACCAATATGTGGTCACCTTAGTCAGGGTCTCAATAAGTCCTGAGTGATATGCCGAGTGTCGCGCTCTGTGGGATATTTGGCTCCATTCTTTGTGGCTCAGGGCCCTGCCCAGCTCCCTCTCCCAACGTTCCCTTCCTGGGTTGTAAAGATGGGTTGATTGTGTGTGGAGGAATTTGTAAAGGTCCGATATGAGTTTGGTATCCAATGTGCGAGTCAATAACCATCTCTCATATGGCCGGAAGTGTCAATCGGCTGTTTCCCTCACCTGCGGCTGTAGGGCCCAGTGGCGAACCTGAAGGTAACGCATGTGTTCCGTTTCGGGAAAGTTGTATTCTTGTCGGAAGAGGGGGAAGGGGAGCACGCCCTCTGGGCCATAGATGTGACAGAGGCAGCGACATCCCGCCGACCGCCAGTGGGCGTAAGCCCCCCCTGCCATACCCGGGGTGAAGTCTGGGTTGTCGACCAGGGGTGTAAGCGGCAGGGGAAAGGTAGTGAGATCGTGTACTATGTTAGTGGCATCCCACGTTTGCAGCGGGACCCGTGTGATGAATGATGCGTATAGGTTAATTGGACGGGCTGCTCTGCGAAGGAATGGGATTTCCTGAAGTGGACGTCCCGCTATTGCTTGATCCTGGAATAGCCAGGGTTTTTCGGACTCCCACCTCCTCCATTCTACCAAATAGCGCAGTTGCGCCACTTGGAAATAGTTGCGGAGGTCCAGTATTCCTAGCCCCCCCTCCTCGGGGGCCAGCGTGGTCAAAGCCTTTCACATCCTCGGCTTCCGGCCCTGCCAGATAAAGCGGGCAAGATCTGCCTGCATTTGCCGGAGCCATCCCACGGGCGGCTGGAGTGGCAATGCTCGGAAGAGGTACAGAATTTGAGGTAAAATTGTCATTTTGACCGCCGCAATTCTGCCCAGCCATGAGAGGGGAAGGCTTTTCCATCGACCCAGTTCGTCACGTATTTTCTTTTGAAGCGTGGCGTAATTGACCGCCGTCATCGCTGGTAGTGTGGAGGTCAACTGGATCCCAAGGTATGGCACCGCGTCCGATGGCCACTGGAGGGGAAGGGTGGTCTACAAGTAGTCCCTGGTGGTGGGCTTCAGGGAAAGGTCAAGGGCCAGTGATTTATCTGCATTCATTTTGAAGCCGGCCACTGCCGCAAAATTCTCCAGTTCTGCCAAGCTCGCGGGGAGGGTCGACCGCGGGTTGTCAAGTGTGAGCAGGACGTCGTCCGCGTAGAGGCTAATGGTGTGTGTGTAGCCACCGAATTTTATCCCTGTCACCGCGTTGTTTTGACGGATCCTCTGGGCTAGTGGCTCCATATAAAGGGCAAAGAGCAGAGGCGATAGCGGGCATCCCTGCCTCGTGCCTCTTTCAATAGGAAAGCTCCGGGAGCTGTGGCCGTTAACTCGGACCACTGCTGTTGGAGATTTATAGCAATTAAAGATGAAGGTGCGGAATTTGTCCCCAATGCCAAGTTTCTTCAAGACCGACTCTAGGTATGGCCAGTGAACTCGGTCGAATGCCTTTTCGGCGTCAACTGCTAGTAGCATACGTTCTCCCGGAGTTCGGGAGGTCTTCTCTATAAGGTGAGTAACTCTCTTGGTGTGGTCAACCGTTTGGCGGTCCGGTATGAATTCCGCTTGGTCCGGGTCTACGAGGCCCGGCAGGAGGGGGCCTAGTCGAGCTGCTAAAATGCTCGTGTATAATTTGAGGTCGACGTTGAGCAGCGAGATGGGTCGATACGAGCTGCATTTAGATTTATCTTTCCCCGGTTTGGGGATGACTGAGAGAGACGCCCGCAGGAGGTCCCGGGGAATGGCACCAGGCTCCGAGAAGGTGTTGAATAGACGGGTGAGGATCGGAGCTAGGATAGTGCAGAAGGTCTTATAGAAAAGGCCTGTGAAGCCGTCAGGCCCCGGGGCCTTCCCCAGTTTAAGTTTAGCTATGGCCGAGATCACCTCCTTTATGCGGATGTCTCTATCGAGATCCTCCGCCTGTGAGGGTTCTAAGGAGGGGAGCACTACCGTGTCTAGATACTCGGCCGCCGCCTGTCCGTCAAGACGGTCACCGGCATAGAGAGTGGTGTAGAAATCTCGGAACGTGGCCGCAATCTCCGCATCTTCCGTGATCGTAGCCCCATCGGTGCTGGAGAGCTCTTTCACCGTTTGTTGATGACGCAAGACACGGAGTCTGCTTGCCAGCAGCCTGCCGCACCTGTCCCTCCCGTGTAATAGGCATGTCTCAGCCGTAAGGCTGCGTATTCGGCCCGATCCATGTCGGACAGGAGGTGTCTGGCCGTTTTAAGCTGTTTACAAATCCGGGGGGCACCTGTCCGCTGGTGGATGCGTTCTAACTCCCGCACTCTTTGGGTGAGTTCATCTCGCTTGAGCTGCCTATCTTTGTTCTCTGCTGTGGAGAGGGCTATAAATTCTCCACGGAGCACTGCTTTCATGGCTGCCCATTGCGTCGCCTGCGTTGTGTCTCCGTTAGCATTGTGTAGTTGATAGTCATGGATTGCATACTGAATGTGTTTCACTACTTCTTTTCTATGAAGAAAAGTGTCGCGAAGGTGCCACACCCTGAGGGGATTAGAGGTAGGTGGTAACGTGAGAGTGGTGGTAACCGGCGCGTGGTCTGAGAGTGAGAGCACCCTATCTCTGTCGAGGTGGCTAGTGTGCAGACCGGGCCCGAGGCCAGGAGGTGATCTAGTCTGGCGTAAGTCTTGTGTGAGTTAGAGTAATAAGAATATTCTCTGTCATTTGGGTGAGTGCGGCGCCAAAGGTCATGAAGATCCAGCTCGGTTAGTCGGTCTGTGCAGTTGGCGGAGAAAGTCCCGGCCTGGGGAGTGCGTTGCGCTGACCTATCTAAAACTGTGTCAAACACCATATTGAAGTCCCCTCCCAGTATGATGTGTCTGTCTGGCGTGACGGTAATGTCGGTGAGGGCTGAGTGCAGGAAGCGTTCTTGGCCTTCGTTGGGACTATAAATGGACCCTATTGTAAACAACAGGCCTCCCAGAGCAAAGCGGTATGCTAACAGCCTTCCTTTCTGTTCTGCGCATTTGTGTAAGACTTTACCTTTAAACGTCTGTGCTACTAAGATCGCCACTCCATCGGTCTTATTGGGGCCAGAAGAAAAAAGCTGAGTGGGGAATTTTTGGGACCGTAGGCGATGGCAATCACGTGCCATCAAATGTGTTTCTTGCAGGAGGCAGATGTCTGCCTGGGTGTTCTCTAGCAAAGACAAAATGGCGTGCCTCTTAGCAGGATTTTTTATTTTTTTTGCAGAGTTTTATATAGCGCGAACTAGACCCGAACTGAATCAGGTATCAGAGCGCTTTACATAGCACCAGTTACGCTACACGAGGGCACGCATTCATTTTAGGCACGGGGAGATTAAGTGATTTGCCCAGAATCACAGGAGGTTTTTGGCGTCGTCACCGAGACTCGAACCCAGATCCCCAGGTCCGAGGTCGAGCGCCCTAGCCGTTAGGCCAACCCCTCTCCCAAGGATTGTTGAGACCCCGGATGTTCAGAGTCAAAATTTTAAGGGTTGTAAGTGGCATGGTGTCTGTGGGACTTGAACTGGCTGGCTTGGACACCTAACGGGATGCGGGATGCCGCGATCGGACCATGACCATTGTGTATAGAACTGAGCACTGGACAACCCACCCACTCCCCCACCCATCCCCCTTCCTGAGGCAACCCACCCCCCTTTCCCAACTCACCCCCCCAACTGCCCCAACCCCAACAAAGTCCCTCCCGACTCCCATGTACCCCCCCAACCTCCCCAATGCAATCCTGAGCGACTGTGGTAGGGTCAGGTTTCAGTAGGGACCTCGGGGATCGTCTTCGCCGTACTGTCTGCCAACCTTCGCCTGGTCGTCGCAGGGGACCATCTTGTGATCTGCCTGGGGAAGCCTCTCTAGATCCTGCTTCGTTCGGCATGTCAATGTCTAGCAGTGCACAAGTGTCGCGGAGCGACTTGAGTTGGTGTAGTGATCCTTTCCATCTAAAGATGAGACAAAACCGGTGTCCCCAGGAGTATGGTATTCCATTGTCCCTCAGAAAGTTCGTTGCAATCCGGAGAGATTTACGTTTCTGTAGGGTGATGGCGGAGAGGTCTTGAAAAAGGGCTATCGGATCACCCCGGAAGGAGAGTGGTTGTTTCGATCGGGCTTCCCTCAATATACGCTCTTTCAAGGAGAAGTCCGGGAGGAAGGCCAGTATGTCCGGGGGGGGGCCGGAGCTCTTCGCGCCATACCGACTCTGTGCGCGCGGTCAATTCGTATATCAAACTCCTCAGATTCTCCCAAGATCTCCCGGAATAGCTCCTGCAGATACTCGACCACACTGTTTCCCTCGGACTTCAACGGGATCCCTCGGACCCGTACGTTGTTCCGCCGAGAGCGGTTTTCGAGGTCCTCCGAGTGTGCCTGTAGGTCCACTTGCTGATCTTGAAGACGGAGAATCTCCTGTTGCAGCCGCTCAACCTCCATGCTACGGGATTGGTCTGCTTCTTCCACCAACACCACACGTTTGCCCAGGCCGTCTATATCACGACGCAGCTCCTGTTGTTCTCCACCAGTTCCTGCTTCAGGGCCTGGAAATCGTCCCTCAAGGTGTTAAAGAGGGAGGCTAGGAAGGCTTTGGTTATGGGCGCAGTCTCGTCATCCTGTCCCTGGGGGCTGACTGGAGTCTTCGGGGACGCCGTCGCTTGGGTTTTCTCTACTTTTGGCGCCCCTTTGTGGAGTAGGTCCACTATATTACGGGATCCCTTGTGCCCTGCGTGCGCCATGCCGCTGACGTATGAAGTCCTGTGTGTTCAGGCACGTTATTCCAGGAGGGCGCAGGTGGTACTGTAGCGATGCTGGGAATGGCACCCACGAGGTCCGGTGATCTGACAAGGATTCTCAGGGCTCGTCGTGCGTCAGTCACTGAGGTTGGCACGTAGTCCTGCTTGGCCGGGGCGCCTGGGGGCTGTCTCGTGGTGGGCCAGATTCAGGCCGGCAGGCAGAGGCCAAACGTGATGGTCAGGGATGGGCGAGTTAGGCGTATTAGTCCGTCTTGGCAATGGTGGAAGCGTTATTCTTCAGTTGGCGTCGTCACTGGGCAACTCGCCTCGAGTGGAAGTTGTGGGCTGGGGAGTGCCAGTCAGGGTCTGCAGTGTCTCTGCCTGTATGGCCGGGGTATGAGGGCCCCCCTCTGGGTCCGAGACTCCCGCAGCCAGTCCTCCGCAATGGGAGCTGTTGATCGGATCTCCCCCTGGGGACCCCCGTGTAGTCCGTGATCGAGGGGTGGTTCTCCCAAAGGGGCCTCAGGCACCTGCCCCCCAGCCGCTCTCAGGCTATAAAATGGTGCCTTGTCTCCGGCTGTTGATGCCTCCCCGAGGCAGGCCCAAATCGGGAGTCGTGGGCACCAGCCCTTTGTCACAGGGCAAGCAGGTCCGGGGCCCCTCCGCTGGTCTCTGGGGAGCGCCGCTAAGCAGTAGTGTGTAGGGCGCCTGGGTCCAGGGTGGTACAGGTCCCCCCCGCCTCTGTCCTCTGGGTCCCGACCGTGGCCCTCTCTGGGTTGAGGCCCGGCCCGTCACCCACGTCGCCGCACACCCTACTCACCTCTACTCTGGCTCAGTCTCGGAGCGGTGGGTGGAGCTGCTGCTTCCTATGCCGGGGGTCTGACGCGTCCCACAGGGGCTCACAAACGCTCGGGGAGCGGGAGTTGCTTCCCGGCTCCGGACTCCTCCCTGACTAGGCCCCAAGCCGGGGGCTCGAGTGCTCCAGCAGTTCGTTCTGGTGCAGGTCGACCCTTCCACCGCCTGTCCCCGTCGGAGGTCTGCCGCGCGGGCTCCGATCGGCCACTCGTTGCTTCGAGGTCGGCGGGGTCGGCGTCTGTCTCCCCGACTGCTCCGCCTCGGGTCCCACGGTCCTGTATTCACTCCGGGCGGCGAGCGCCCGCGGCCGCCATTTCTCTGCTGTTTGTCGCGGGAGCTCTCGGGAGGTGGTTCCAGGCTCCGGGAGGCTGCGCCGTCTGAGTCTTCAATGGAGAGGCACCGGGACCAAGCGCCCGACCCCGGGTGAGGAATTAGTGCATTTATGGGGCAAATCACTCGGTTAGAAGGGTGCTTTGGGGTTCAGGGCCGGAGAGCCTCGCAGGAACGCGTCCGCTCAGACCACCATCTTTGCCACGCCCCCCACAGGTTAATTTAAATTATGTTTTTGACTTTCCCTGACAATGATTGTGGTTCATGCTTGGACAAGGTGCATATCTCTGCTAACCATTAACCCAATATCTAACATTGGTGGCATTGGTGGGATAGGACTTGTATTTATGCAATGCTATACAGTGATTGGGGTACACTACTATCGATATCAAAGGCCAATTGGAACCTTTTTCAATTTTCACTGATTGGCATTTTTTAATTTTTCCAAAAGTTTTTCCTCTTACTGGAGGAGTTGTATCTCCACCGCAAAAATTGATTTTGAGCTGGCCAAACTAGAGAGTTTTACTGTGGCCCAGCTTCAGGATTTCTGCACAAGGGTTGATCTTTCTACAAAGGGATTCAGAAGGAAAGTGGAGCTGCAAAAGGCACTGAGGGCCTGGGCAGAAGCTTGTGATGCAACACCTGTAACCTCAGAGGAGGATTAGAAACTGAATGATGAGGAGGAGCTGGGCCAGGATTCACTGGACATCTGGGACTACTTGTGGGACAGGGGCAATGACTACTGATGATATTTGAAAGTGGTGGTGCTTAAAAGTTTGGTAAGACCTTTATGCGGTCAGCAACATGGGCAAACTTAATGAACAAAAATGGGGTGCAGGCTAGATCCTCCTCCTGAGAAAATATTTTAACAAAAAATTGGCAAATGTTGCATTTTAGAGCAATTTAATTCAGTGATAAAGCAAGGATTGAAAAGCAGCGGGAACGTATAGTTTTGAAAAACAAATGCTCTATATCTTATTGCAGTACTATGTTTGACAGTTGCTGTAATTTGCAAAGTGTACAACGCAAAAACTTCAGCCTTTGAAAGTGTGTGCTTGCCCAGTGTCTTGCACTACATGTGACATCCACTTTAGTAGAAAAAGCTCTACCAGGTTTCAGGAAGAACCCACAGCTGCTGCTTGCAATCAGTCATATAGGAAATATGTGAAGACCGGTCTTTAAGTGGGATGAAAAATGTGTTGACTCTAAAAGGGAAAACAGAAAATATATTTCTGTGACTCCCATATTGTACTACCCAACCAGTATTTTGGCTTCTCTCTGAGAAGTAATTTCATCCAGATATATAACACAACTGATCTACACCTAAAACCTGTCAGTATGATTGGCTTTGTCAATGGTTAGCTGTTTAATATAAATGAGTAACAATAAGGATTTGTTATACATAATTAGCCTTCAAAATGTTTCATTTCTGAAATTTCAATAGTATTGAGGACTGTGGAAGGAGTTTTGGTTTTCAGATATGTGAGCTTTATGTTAGATAGCTATACATATATGTCCTTTTTCTCTGCATATCTCGTCCATTTGCACCTCTTCAACCAACTCTCCTTCCTCTGCAGCACCCTCTTTTCACTCTTTCTAGAATGCACTTCCTTGCATCATGCTCACGTCACAACTTCCAAACATACACTACACTCACTCACATTTAAGGAATGTATTCACTTTTTCTTATGCCCTGTAGGTATTTTGTCATCTGTGCACCCCTTCACACACATTTTCACAAAATTGCTATTACAACTGGAATACATGACCATTGTTTTGTGTGTGCTCTGCAGAGAGGCCAACCCTCTGACAGGCACTTTGCTTTGGCTTCAGAACCAGCGTCAGAGCTCTCAATCAAAGACCCGGTAAAACCTACACAACTCAAAGTATGCATGGAAAACAAATACAGAAAGAAACACAGCATGATTACTTAGCTAACTCTGAGGGAGGCAAAATTAGGTAAAACTTTAAATAAGAGAGTAACTAAGTAGCTGACATGCATTGGCTTAACTTTTTAACACTCTTTGTTCATAAATCAATCCATGGTTTTGGCATTAATGTTGTTAAGGGCGTGTCACTGGTGTGTGAGACTGCGCTAATGTGGGCTGGAGAGCAATGGTTAAGACTTCTATGATCTCTAAAGTCTACCTTTATCTTGTAAATCAAATTTTAAAACTCCACATGATACTTTTGTTTTCAAAGTATTATTTCTTCAAACCTTGGGAACATTAACTATGCCATTAATTCCATGTTATTGCTGAAGTCTGCATTTCATTCTCTCGATCTGGAGCATGACCAAGCACTTGCAGGGATGTAGTACTTGCAGTGAGGCATGCAGCTGATTTAAAGACAGTCTGCCGGCAGACCGCATTAGTACTGTACATGTTTCTTTATTAATTGTCCCCATGGGTCGGCCAGGTTCCGGGGGCAGTTTACAAATAAAGGGGGAGAACACATGAGCCCACCTTCCTGGGATTCATTATGCAGGGGGGTCTAATAGTGTGGGGGTTGCCCTTGCGGCAACACCCGTGCCCTGGGGATTGCCACTTCTGTGGTTCTGAAAATTCTGGACTTGTGTAATTATTCTGGACTCGAGAATAAAAACTTCATCATAACATGACGAATTTAGTATCAAAAGACCGAGAATGACGAGTACACCATGTACAAGCATTTTCAGCATATTCGAGTGACAATTTCACCTCGAAATCGTCATTATCGTTCAGAACCCTTGGCTTCCATTTTATGTATGCCAGCCATTTTGCGAGTTGCCCTTTACATAGGCCTATAATCCAGCTGAATTCGATCCCAAAAGGACACGTACACCTTAATCGACTTTCCTATGACCTGTGCAAGTTGGAACCATTGCCCCAGGCCGAACTCGTTAGGTCAGTTCCCCTCCCAGTGGCCGAACAAGATAGCATCAAGGCTCAACAAGCCATAAAACCATTTCAGCACACACACACCTGCCGTATCTTGCTCGCATCTGTCTCTGCTCTTTTTGCTTCACTTGCTTTATGGTGGGGAGGTGCCCGTTTTTATTGGGGGTCCACCAATATCTGATGAAATGTTGGGCCCTACCGGGTGATTTGTTGTGGGCTGGACGAAGTGAAATATGGACATGTCATCATGACTCTGCTTTTCTTTGTACCAACGGAATGTAAATGATATACTGTAAATTCGAAGAATGTTTGCCTGAAGCTGAATATTTTGTATAAAAAGAGAAGCCTGGTTTCGTGAATTCGAGCAGTCTCCTGAGAATATACTTCCCGTGTGTTGTACTTCTAGGACACTTGTTACCTTGGTTGCAGCCAATAAAAATCGATCCTTGACTTCACCTAGAAGACTCTGAGTTTCTGTGGTCTGAATCAGGAAGGACTCGAGGTCTCTGGGTGTACCCTGACACCGCTGGGTTGCCGGTTCTGTGCCGGTTCTTAAAAACCCAGTACCTCAGTTGGCGCCCAACGTTTGGGGCGATTCTAGCGGTACCAGCCCAGCCAGAGGTTCGTGAGGAGCTTTGTGTGAAAATTCCGGAGGACGGCCAACCACTTCATCAACCCCTGCATGTCGACGTGGTCCGAAGGTCTTTGCTGCGAGGTTCCCCGCTTCCCGACGGCTACGAAGGACTGCTGCCCTGGCTATCGCCCTGATTTGGACCCTTGAAGTTTGGTAGAGCGAAACATTCAGACGAGTCTTCTGGTGACGTCATCGATATCTCAGTTAAGTATAAGTGGAGCGTCTCCCAGTCTTTAGTTGGCTTTGATTTGGAGCTTGCAAGCGCCAAAACCGAAGGGCTCGTGTATTCACAAGAAATATCGTAATCGATAATCCTTTGAAGTTTGGAACTAGACTAGAGAGCGAAGATGCCTGGTCTTAGACTTGGAAATTTGTTTTGTCTTGGTTGTAATAATAGGGACTCCCGATTGGAGGACTCATGTCCGGTTCCTCCGGTTGGAACTCCAACTTACGAGTTATATGTCAAACACGGAGTAGGCCCCATCACATACAATGAAGTATGGATCAAATACACCAGAAAAGATGGTGTTTTAAAATGGCCCCAATATGGTAGCTTTGATACCGAAATCCTAGATAACCTCGAAGTTAAACTTTTCAAAAAGAAAGCCCGGCCGGCGATGTTTGACTCTTTTCGCCTATGGCGTAACGAGGCCAAACAGAAGGAAATTAAATTAGAGAAGAAAAATAAGAGAGAAAGAGGTATTTCAGTAATGCAACTGCTATGCAGTTTAAAGACGATGAAGAAGAACAGATGAGTGAGCAGTTGCACAGGCAACGTAAAATGGCAATAGATAAATGCTATCCAGTTTTGCCGTCTCTTCAGCAAGAGGCAGCAAAAGAGCGTGAAAAAGATCTGTTAATGTCGCATTTATTAAGTTCGCCACCCCCCTACGCACAAAATGCCATGGCACCTCCGCAACCTTTAGTTTTGCAACCTGTGCCCCATGTTCCTCCACCGCACCCACCAGCTGTTCTTCAGCTGGCTCCTGTTCCTATGGTGCAGCCTCCTCAAGGCCCACCGATCACATCTGTTTCACCTGCGCTTCCTACAACTTTGCCTAGTGCACCTTCTACTTCTCCTAATGATCCCTCTGCTATTGCTTCTGCCCCTGCCCTATCTCACCCCGTTTTTCCACCCATTCTTCCTTCGGTTTCACCTTCCGTTCGGCAGAAAATGGCCAACACTGTTACTAACCTTTTCTCACCTCTTTTTGGGTCGCCTACTACGACCCCTAACACAGGACGTAGACAGTTGCGAAGTCGACTGCCTGACTACCAAGAGAGAGATTTATTGCGCGTAAATGGGTTATGGATACTGTAAAGTATGATGTAGAGTCTGTCATGGAAGTCTTCCGTCAATGGGAAGCACAGACGCAGAGATATGTTTTTGAACAAATGTGTGTGTTCCTTTGTGAGGATTTGGAAGACAATGATCTGGAATGCAACCCGCAAGAGTTGTGTCGTGTACGGTTCAAGTTTGGAGAGGGCATGATCGTAGGTCCCGATGTCGAGAGAGCGGTTGAAATATTGTTATCATATCGGAGTAAGGGGAGCACTTCTGGGTCACAATCTGAGCCTGGTGCATCTAGTAGGAAAAAGGCGCGACAATACCCCATGAGAGAAGTTCCCCCACAATGGAGAGAGGGTGACACAACTGTTGACCCCCCTATTCTTCCACACTTTCAGCGTGTATGGTTACATGTCCCATGGAAGCGAGCCGAAGTTTTAGCCCTCAAACAGACATTACCTGATCCCCGTAAAAATCCTGCAGGGTATTACAAAGAATTGTCACAGACTGCTGGGTCATGTATAATGAATTTAGCCGATATCGATATGTTATTTGGGAATGTTGTTCCACAGCCTTAATGGGGTAAGATTCGTCATACAGATCATGATCAGGAATTAGGTGACTCATGGGCTAATATTGCTGCTGCAGATGCCCGACAAGTTGGTGGTGCTAAGCCTGAACCTTTAATAGCAGAACTTTCTGGTAAAATAGTTGATTACATGAAAACGATAATGCCTGCAATACGTGTAAATTGGGATAAGTTGTCTGCATGCAAGCAGAAGAAAGATGAGATGGTCTCAGATTTCTTCACCAGGTTTGAAGAAACATTTGTCTACCACAGCGGTCAAGATATGACCACAGAAGGTGGTCAGAGATTGTTCGTCGATAAATTTGTGCACAATCTGCTTCCAGAATTGTGTAAAAAGTTAAAGGATTCAGAAAGTTCTTGGGCTGTTTCGTCTTCAGCACAGATATTGGCTACTGCACAATATTACGAAAATAGAGACAAGGACGAGAAAGATAGAGCAGAAAAGAAAACTAAAGAACTGAAAACGAAGGTTTTATTACAGCAAGCATATCCGCCACGTGGTGGTGGTAATCAGAATAATGGTGGTCAGAATAACTATCAAAATAATTATCAGCAGCCTCAACAGTATCAGAGGAACTCGCAAAGAGTCGAGTACACTCAGCCACGTGTCCCTGTAGGCCCCAACCAGTGCTCATATTGTAAAGAAGAGGGTCATTTCAAGTATAGTTGCCCTATTCTGTTACAGCGCGCAAATGGTGCAAGAGGTCGTGGTGTTCAGCAAGCGCCTAGAGGTAGAGGACGTGGAAACGTCCCCCAGAACGCACGTCCCCTTCCACCTCAAAATTCTATGAATAGGTTCGATCAGCAGAACAACACATCTGACAGAACAGCTCAATACTATGTTGATGATTATTATACAGAAGATGAGTATTTGGAAGGTAATAATTGCTAGGACAGCCATAGACAAAGAGAGGGAGTTGTTTCAGTTCCAGTAGATCAGAGTGGACCATACGTTGAGGTGATTACATCAGGTGTGTCAGAGCCTTTTCTGTTGGATACTGGTGCTACAAAGAGTTCTATTATGCACTCCAAACTCCCTGGCGCACCTTTATCTGGCGAAATGAATGTTTCTGTAGGTTTTTCTGGCGCCCCAGTTAGAAATCCGATTTCTGACCCTTTGTCCCTTTCCGTTGGACCTTGTGAATTCGAAGCACCCCTTATTCTGACAACAGGTTATGGTGAAAACTTGCTAGGATTGGATTTGTTAAAAAGATTGTATGCAACTTTGTACTGTTCTCCTTCAGGAGTACAACTTACTTTAGGTAAGAAAGTGGTTTCTCCAATGTATTTGTCGAGAGACAAACTTCCAACAGAATTGTCATCCCTCCCTAAAATTCTTTGGGCCTCTGGTCCTAATTATGTAGGTCTTTTAGAAATACCACCATATGTTGTAACATTGAAAGCCAATGTTCAAATGCCACGAATTCCCCAATATAGAATCTCTAGTGAAGGTGAAAAAGCTTTGCTAGCGATCGTTTACGAGCTAATTGAAAAAGATGTGATTGAAGAAACACGAGGCAACGTTTGCAATAGTCCTGTTCTTCCTGTTTTAAAATGAACTGATCCCTCTCAGCCACCTGTGTACAGATTTGTGATTGATCTTAGAGAGAGATTGACCTGAAGAATGCTTTCTTCAGCATCCCGATTGCTGAGGAGAGCAGGGATATTTTTTCCTTCAGTTTAGGAGGTCGCAGCTTCCGCTTTAAACGCGCTCCTCAGGGCTACTGTGAAAGTCCATCAATATGTAGTCAAGCTCTAAAAAGACAGCTTGATACGATTGTTTTACCTGAAGGTGCTACTCTTGTACAGTACGTCGATGATTTGCTTATTGCTGCAGACACTGAGGAAATTTGTATGAAAGCAACAATGTCATTGTTGCGCCATCTGTGCGATTTCCATCATAAGGTGTCACTTTCCAAATTACAATACTGCCGACAAGAAGTGATCTACTTAGGTCACCTCTTATCGAAGGAGGGAAGGAAACTGACCCCAGAAAGAATTCAGGCAATAGCGAAATTAAGTGTGCCAAAAACGCAGAGAGAAGTGTGTGCTTTCTTGGGCATTACATCGTACTGTAGACAGTGGATTCCAAATTTTTTGTTATTGGCCAAACCTTTGGTGGCATTAACGTGTAAAGATACACCCAATCCTATTCCTTGGTCTGAAGAGTGTCAGAAAAGTTTTTCTGAATTACGCACAGCATTATGTTCGGCTCCTGTGTTAGGTACCCCCAACTACAGTAAGCCCTTTACATTATATGTCCATGAAAAGGAAGGTTGTGCATTGTCAGTTCTGACTCAGTTATTTGGGGACAAACAGCGTCCGTGTGCATATTTTTCGTCGACTTTGGATCCAGTGGCTAGAGCGTTGCCAAGTTGTTTAAGAGCCACAGCGGCAGCAGCTGTTTCTATTCGACAGTCTGCTGGTCTAGTAATGAATAATACACTAGTGGTGATGGTCCCACATGCAGTAGACACGTTGCTAAATAGAACCAAGACACAGCACTTAACTAGTGCTCGATTGTCGGGTTATGAATTAACATTGTTAGCGAGTCATGTGCACATAAGAAGGTGCAACACTCTAAACCTAGCTACATTTTTGCCAATTGTAGAGGAATCAGACGCTTCAGAACAGCACGATTGTTTTCTTAGAACAGAAGAAGAGACAAAAGGAAGAGTTGATCTTTACGACACTCCTCTTGCTGAATGTGATGGTACATTATGGGTGGATGGTTCATGCTTCAAGCTCCCGAATGGTGACACGACTGCAGCATATGCTGTTACGACTTTGCATACAATTGTTGAAGCTGCACGTGTCCCACATAATTCAGCTCAGGCAGCAGAATTAATTGCACTTACAAGAGCATGAGTGTTGTCGAAAGGAATGAAAGTGACTGTCTATACCGACAGTCAGTATGCTTTTGGTGTGGCTCACAGTTTTGGACGATTGTGGAAAGAACGTGGGTTCCTGACTTCGCATGGAGCTAAGATTCAGCATGGTCAGTTGGTGAATGAGCTTCTTGAATCGCTGACCATGCCTCTGCAAGTGGCGATTGTGAAATGTAGTGCTCACAAGAAGGTGACTGATGATGTTGGTCGTGGAAATGCATTTGCTGACGAAATCGCGAAAGAAACTGCAAGGAATGTGGTGAGCCGAAAGTATGTTGCAAGCCCTGCAAGGTGGACTGGTGATGTTGGGATGTGTGAAGACACGATAGAGAGTGTGAAGTCCATCCAAGCTGAGGCCACAGAGAAAGAGTTGAGCACTTGGAGAGAAAGTACGGGTAGAATGGATGCAAATGGTTGCTGGATTGAATTGTCAGAGCATCAGAGATGGTTGTTACCCGATGCATATGTGCTTGCAGTGGTTACAATGGCTCATGGAATGGCTCATATCAGCGTAAAAGGGATTTGCGAGTTGTTGGCTCCAGTATGGCAAAATTCAGGAATTCCCAAGTGTGCAGAGAATGTCGTCAAGAATTGCATGGTATGTCTGAAGCACAATCCTGGTAGGGGAACCCCAACTCCAGCTGGTCATTTTGCACCTCCTACGTATCCGTTCGAGGTTTTGCAGCTAGATTTCATTCACATGGAGAGGTGCAACAATTTAAAATACGTACTCGTTGTTGTTTGTGCCTTCTCAAGATGGGTGGAAGCCTATCCCCTAAAAGACAACACTGCCTTATCCACAGCAAAAGCCCTTGTGAAAGAGTACTTCCCCTGGTTTGGAATGCCTAGAATGGTCTGGTCTGAAAATGGAAGTGAATTTGTGGGTCGTGTGATGAAGAGAGTGTGTGAAGGGCTAGGTATTCGGCAGAAGTTCCACGCTGCAAATCACCCCCAATCAGCTGGATTAGTAGAATGCTACAACGGCACTTTAAAACTTAAATTGGCCAAAATCCAAGCGAGCACGGGTCTTAAATGGCCTGACGCTCTCCCTTTAGCACTCCTATCCACCAGAGTGACTGTGCATTCACGAGTGAAACTTAGCCCCTACGAAATTGTTTTTGGCCGCCCGGCCAACATATGGGGAGTGCCACGACCCACCAGATTCAGCGAGATTGAACACCCTGTTTTGCTTGATTATTTGTATGAATTGACGGCTAAATTGAGTGTTTTGCATCAACAGGTTCACGACATCCTGCCTCCGGTCTCTGAGACTCCAGGTCACGCCATCGACCCTGGATCCTGGGTGTTGGTAAAAAATTTCCAGAGAACTAAGAACGACCAACCCAGGTGGACCGGACCGCACCTCGTCCTTCTTTCCACAAGATCAGCTGTTCGAGTGGAGGGGAAGGCCAACTGGATCCACGGGGTCCACTGCAAAAGAATCCCTTCACCTCTGCCATATGACCAGTGGGTCCAGAAGGGTGTCGCTGACCCAGAACCTTAAACCGTGCCACGTGTCATACCTTTCAGTGATGCACGTGTAAAAGGAACTAACTCTGAACGTGAAAGCGAGAACATTTTGCACAAGGCTGTGCCACCATCCAAGCGATTGAACACTACAGAGCCTGAACTCTTGTTCCAGGATCAAACAGTACCCGGAAGAGAACATTACAATTTGAGACCGAGACCTATGGACAAATAAAGATATTTCTTTTTTCCTTCCAAGTACTATTTTTTAAGTGCAGCTCTCCCATCTGAAGAAAACTTGCTTATTTTTGTTTTTCGAACCGCCATCCGGGTTCCGCTGCTAGGGCCACGATTGCTTAAAGTCTTTGGGGTGCAGCTGATGACGTTAGGTCGGCAGTTCTGGTTGGTCCAAGGGAGTTGCCCTAGACTGACGGAAGCATTCCTTAGCAGAATCAACCTCCCGTCGCGGGCAGCACTTTAGAGAGGATGGAGTTTTCCGAGATGGAGAGACCTGCCAAACCAACGAACTTTAAACACAAATTATGTAAAGTGATGACAAAGAAAAAGCTTTTTAATATTGTGTATTTGTATGTTATTCAGTATGATGATATTTTTAATAAGTTACGTTTTATTCTCTTTTCGTGTAACATTTGCACCCACTGCATCACCCATACCTCCTCCTACTGTTTCCTCTCATTCTTTCCACCCTCTTCCTGACCATGAATCCAATAGGAGATTGGAGTTCATTAATAACTCCTTTGTTCAGCTGTTGCACCAACACCAACTTGTAATGAACAATACTAACTGTTGGGTGTGTGGTCTTATGCCTCACACAACGGATAAAGGTATCCCTTATCTGGTCCTGCCATTCAGCCACAATGGTTCTGTGTGGGCATACAGAACAATGTTCATATACGCACGTGAAGTCCAACCCCTACGTTCTGTAAAAGACAACCCCAAGACTAGAGCCCTAGTCAAAGGTATATTTGACATGATTAAGGGAGAAATCTCTTATGAAAATACCCTGGACGATGAGATATTTGCATATATAAATTGGAACGTGACCGGATATGAAGCTACTCTGAGTGAGAAACAGCAAGCTAAGAGATCCTCCCCGATTTGGATTGTACCCCATCAGGGTCACCTGTGTCTGCAAGGTACTGGCAAGAATCACAGAGCTCAGTTAGGGAAGAGTGTCTGTACTGAAACGTATGTTTTTGGGTCTTAGACTTCCCCCGCGTTTTTAGCAGCTAAGGGTACTTATTTCATCTGCCATGATAGAGCCTATACATGGTTGCCCCCTGACTTTTCGGGCTCATGTTTTGTTTCGTTTCTGTTGCCCCCACCTACACAGCAGCGGCAGATTACCACAGGACAAGGATAGTTAGAGGTGTCTTGAGTAAAGAAGACACTGCAGGTCAAGAATTTGGGGACTTTGCAAAGGGTTTTCTGCCGTTCTGGGGATCCATGGCTAACAGCAGGAACATAAGGCAATTGACAAGGGTAGTTGAGTCCACCGTGATTGAAACTGCTGGTGCCCTTAGTAACTTGACTGCTGAGCTCCAGTCGGATCGACTTATGACCCTTCAGAACAGGGTTGCGTTAGATGTCATACTTGCAGAACGAGGTGGGGTATGCAGATTGATCCAATCGAGTTGCTGTGTATTCATCCCAGATAACGCTCCAACAGTGTACCAGGCCATCTCCAAACTGCATAAGATTTCCGAATCTATTCATGTGGATAAAGGAGATTGGTCGTTAATGGGGTGGTTCTGGGAACTGATATCCGCCTGGGGATGGAAAATTCTGATGGTCATTGGGATGGTCTTAGCCATTCTTTTCCTGTTCTGTCTATGCGTACAGTGTGTTCCTGCAATATGAGGCCTTTGTGTCACATCATGTGTAAGGAAGCCTGTATCAAGAAATTAACTAAGTACTAGAATGATGTTACAGCAACATCTCAATGACTTTAGGAATATAGATCTGGACTCAGATTAGCATGAGGATAGATTAATTGCCTATGTAAGGGCAAAAGGAGGGTTTGTGGTTCTGAAAATTCTGGACTTGTGTAATTATTCTGGACTCGAGAATAAAAACTTCATCATAACATGACGAATTTAGTATCAAAAGACCGAGAATGACGAGTACACCATGTACAAGCATTTTCAGCACATTCGAGTGACAATTTCACCTCGAAATCGTCATTATCGTTCAGAACCCTTGGCTTCCATTTTATGTATGGCAGCCATTTTGCGAGTTTCCCTTTACATAGGCCTATAATCCAGCTGAATTCGATCCCAAAAGGACACGTACACCTTAATCGACTTTCCTATGACCTGTGCAAGTTGGAACCATTGCCCCAGGCCGAACTCGTTAGGTCAGTTCCCCTCCCAGTGGCCGAACAAGATAGCATCAAGGCTCAACAAGCCATAAAACCATTTCAGCGCACACACACCTGCCGTATCTTGCTCGCATCTGTCTCTGCTCTTTTTGCTTCACTTGCTTTATGGTGGGGAGGTGCTGTTTTTATTGGGGGTCCACCGATATCTGATGAAATGTTGGGCCCTACCGGGTGATTTGTTGTGGGCTGGACGAAGTGAAATATGGACATGTCATCATGACTCTGCTTTTCCTTTGTACCAACGAAATGTAAATGATATACTGTAAATTCGAAGAATGTTTGCCTGAAGCTGAATATTTTGTATAAAAAGAGAAGCCTGGTTTCGTGAATTCGAGCAGTCTCCTGAGAATATACTTCCCGTGTGTTGTACTTCTAGGACACTTGTTACCTTGGTTGCAGCCAATAAAAATCGATCCTTGACTTCACCTATAAGACTCTGAGTTTCTGTGGTCTGAATCAGGAAGACTCGAGGTCTCTGGGTGTACCCTGACACCGCTGGGTTGCCGGTTCTGTGCCGGTTCTTAAAAACACAGTACCTCACTTCCCCAGGGCCAAATGTTGATTTTAACAGGGGCCTGCCTGCCCTCTCCCCCCCACAGCCTCTGGACCCACCACCTACCTGGGGCAAAAGAAAACATTAATGAAGAGGGGTAGCGCGGCCCCCTAAGCCTTGGGAACCGCCACCTCTGACTTAACATTGAAAGAGGGACAATAATATACTTGGGGACTGCCAACTCCCAGGAACGGCTCCTGCAATGTCCCATGGTGCTCACACCATGGACATTCCTGTTTGCTATCGCTTGCAGGAGCACTGCTCCCGCCAAGCCACAGCAAGCACTGCTCCAGTTTTAGTAAACAAGAACAGAAAATGCTCTTGCTTTCTAAAAGCGGAGCAGAATTTCTTTTGGACAAAGGGAGCTGCATGCTAGCAGCTCCCTCTATCCAAAAGCAATGTCGGCTCCTGCTGGACGCAGGGAGCTGGCAGGGACTGTGGGGGCCTTCAGGTTCCCCCCATGATCCCCAATGTTTAAAGAGTGTGTGCCCTCGGTGGGACCAGGGCACCCAGTAAAGATGCCAGGCCCAGGTGGATGGGGTCCCCGGGGCAAAAATCAGCCCAAGAGGGGGGGCCTTGCAGCCCTCTCCCTTTTTTATTTTAAAAAAAAATACAAAAGGGGCGGCCTAGGGGGATGGGGTCCCCGAGGCCAAAGTAGGACTGAGAGGGGGAAAATACAGCACTTCTCAATTTTAAAAAAAGGCCTGGTCCTGGAGGATTGGGTCCCTGGGGCCTTAATCGGCCCAGGGGAGGGAGGCAAACAGCCCCAAGTCCTTTTTCCAGGCAAAACAAAAAACATTTTTGTTAAAATCCTCTGGCAAGTCATCAGAAGCCATGCCCCCTTCACCGCCACTCTGCAAAAGCACCTCCTGGAGTAGTGGTGGTTGTGGAATGAAGTGTCCTTCAATGTTGTGTGTCTTTGGGGCCCAACAAGCCCTCCTGTTATTTAGAGTAAGTCTCAGATAGGAGGATTGTTGGGAGGACTTGGAGACCATGCCCCCTTTCTCCACCACTCCACAAACATGCCTCCTGGGGTGCTGCTGGTCTGGGAATTGATTCCACTTTACTCTTGAGGGCCTCAAAGCGGACTTCTTCCCCCAACCAGGAGTGGATCAAGAGGTGCATTTGAAGAGTGGTCGAGAAAGGGTGTGTGGCCTTTGATGACCTCTGAGGAATCTAGCTGTATGGGTCTTATTAGAGGAAAAGGATGGGTAATTGGCTCCCAAGGACCCTCAAGAGCCAAGGGGACTTCATCCCCCAGCTAGTAGTGCACCAGAAGATCAGTTTGCAGAGTAATGATATCCGAATCCATCCGGGAATGCACGGACAAGGGAGAGGAGGCCATGCTGGTCCTCCTCGACCTATCCGCTGCGTTTGATACCATCTCACACGACAAACTTCTGATTCGACTACAAGAAGTTGGTATCGGCGGGCCCCCTCTCGCATGGATAAAATCTTTTCTCACAAACAGAATACAGCAAGTGATGCTAGGACCTTTTCTATCCTCCAAAAAACAGCTAATCTGGGGTGCCCCACAGGGCTCTGCCCTTAGCCCACTACTATTTAATGTGTACCTCAAACGGCTGGCTAAAGTTGTTGAATCCTGGGGCGTCAAAGTAACCTTTTACGCTGATGACACCCAACTAGTGTTCTCCTTCAGAGAACACACTGAAAAATCTTTTAACAACTTTTGCCTCTGTATGCTCGACATCGCCTCCTGGATGTCGGCTAACAATCTAAAACTCAATACTGACAAAACCGAGGTCCTGTTTTTCAATCTTAAATCGCCCATACCCTCCAATCTCTGGTGGCCGACTGAACTCAACCCCCCCCCCAGAACCAGTTCAAACCGCCCGCAACCTTGGCTTTCAATTCAATACCTCCCTCTCCTGCAAAACTCAAATCAATAAAGTTACATCAGCCTGTTTCGGGAAACTTCAAATGATTAAAAAAAATCATCCCATACCTACCACTTGAGTCCCGTAAAACTGTAGTTTATGCCCTCATCACTGCTCATCTGGACTATGCCAACAGCCTATACGTAGGCGCCCCTACTTACCTCATCCACCAACTTCAAAAAGTCCAGAATGCTGCGGCCAGATTGATCTGCAATATCCCATACCGTCATTCCATCTCACCCCACCTAATCAAACTACACTGGCTCCCTATAAAACTCCGTATTCAATTCAAGGCCTTAACTCTGGCCTTCAGAGCGCTTAATGACCGAGGCCCAACCTACCTACGTCGCAGAATGAGGTTCTCACAAGCACCAAGAAACTTAAGATCCAATCATCTCCGCCTGATGATCTGCCCCCGTTTTCGCCTTTCACGTACAGGAGGAAGGGCCCTGGCAGTAGCCACCTCCAAACTGTGGAATCAGCTCCCCATAGAGTTAAGATTCCTGACGTCGGAACCCCAATTCCGAAAAAAACTAAAGACCTGGCTATTCTCACAGATCTAATGATCTCACTTCACTCCTTCTCGACCCTCCTGAGATTATGTCTTCAGCGCCGGGACACCTCCGTCGGAGGTAGCTGTGCGCTCAACAAAATCCTAAATAAATAAATAAATGGAAAAAGGGGGCATGGCCACCGAAAACCTCTCAGCAAACCCCCAGTGCGAGATTTACTGGATGTAACAGGAGGGGTAGTTGGTCCCAAGGACATTCAATAGCAAAGAAGACTTCATCACCCTACTAGTAGTGCACCAGGAGGTGGTACTTACTGGAGGTAACAGGAGGAGTAGTTGGGGCAAAATACCACTCCTGTTACTTCCTGTAAGTCCCACACAGTTGGACTGCTAAGAGGTCTTCGGAGGCCTCGCCCCTTTTCTCCACCACTCTGCCAATGTATCTCTTGGTGCACTACTGGTTGGGGAATGAAGTCCTCTTAGATGGTGAGGGACCACGGGGGCCAAGAAACCCTACTGGTACTTTCTGTAAGTCCCACACAGCGGGATTCCTGAGAGCTGGCCAGAAGCCCCACCCCCTTTTCCCACATTCTGCAAACGCCATTACTACTAAAAAAACTGAGAAATACACTGAAAAAAACAAAGGTTGCAGAGACTTTATAGTTAGGCTCAGAGTCCACTCGTACAAAACCAGTAAAACTCAGCAGTTGTAGTTAGCTGAGCTAACTATAACTCATGCTCCTTCAATGCACTGCTTATGACCTCACATATTACATCACACATGAGTCATGACATGGTCAGTGACATCACTGATGACATCAAATACCCCAGGGCTTGATAAAAAAGATGGGAGGGAGCCCTCCCATATTTATCTAACATTTTGCAGTGATCTGGGGCCCGTGAGAGGTGGTGCGGTGTGCTGGCGGTACACGCCAGACTTTCAGTACTTCACAGCTTAGGTTCAATGAAACACACTCTCAGTAGGATTGCAAATATAGAAGTGATTTAATCATTTCTATAACGCGTTTCGACTCTTACACAATCTTGTTCACATATCGAGTTACAAGTGAAGCAAGATTTACATACTCTGACTAGACATTGAAAATGGACTACAACATATAAATAAATCAAAAGTCAGGTACTAATGGTGGCCATTTTGAAATGTACATATTTATGCCTAAATACATGATCATTGTTATTAATAGGGGGTAACCCAATTGGAGTCAAACTGAGTGAAACTCCCACACTTATTGTACCTTCAAGACGTGGTGGGTTATGACGTATATGTAATGGACTATTGATATTTTTAAGCATTATTTAGGAGCAGCAGTTTGCTCGGTTTAATGGCACCATTGGTCACTTGTATCCGATACTGATACACACAGTGGCACAGCATGATTTATACCCTGTTGCTAGTCTGAAGTGATCAAATTGAGTGATCTATTGATTAATATTGCGCATTCAGTAGACAATTGAATTGTCTTATAAACCTTTACGTTAAATCAACCGTTGACAGCTTATATGGCCAGTAACAGCACTGATGGTCATTTTTCCCCCTTTCTTATTTATCCATTTAGTGTTGACGAGCAAAGTGGAGCAGCTTGAGTCTTACCATAGCTATTAGGTGCTGATTGATTTCGCACAAGTAGCATACCTTTGAAGGGTGAGTGACCCCGCCTTTCTTGTTTTTGGACACGCTGGAAGTGTCGTTTGTGGAGTTACTTAGCCCGTTTATTTATTTGTTGTTACAGGTGCCTACCCACTGTGGGGTTGCTTTTTGTTGGTGCACATTGAGTTCCCACCCCTTACCCGTCCTGATGAAGACCCATCCCTGAGGAAACCAGTTACCCTGTTTACTTTTGGGTCAAAACGTCGACAATCTTGTTTCCCCCCCCGAGCTTGTACCTGTATTTTTGTCCCAACATCCCCTGTTCCCTTGTGCCAATCAGATTATTCAATCACGTGCCAGCAAGAAAGAGTTACATATTTTTGCGACAAAAAACGTCAAGGGCAGGCTCTCCCATGTTTCATACTAAAGACTGAAACTTAGTCTCCGCAAAACTTTTCTACTAGACCCTCTTGGTCACTCTATTCTCACGAGCACTCACTATCACTCTTTTCTGTGCACGTCACTTAACAGTGAACCCCTTGTGTATATAACTATACTATTATATTGTGGAAGTGTATTATGTCATTTTTTCTAAACATATATTAAATAAGAGAGTCTCTCGGACCTTGATGAGACATAGCTGTTTACTCTAAGTGTGTGTTTCTTGCACCAATCAATATTCCGGGCTAATATAACTGTTGTGTTTCGATTTGCATCAACCATAATGGATTCAATTGGATGGTGATCAGAAGTAAAAAGAATATTTTGAAATAATCTTACACTGTATGAGTTGAATGAATGTCTAGGACCATTTTGTTTATAATACTAAATACATGAAAAAAAACATAACCTTGTATCCGGTGTATTCCTTGTAAAGTAAGAAACATTTGGGGAATTGAAATATATCAATATAGTCACAAATAAAAACCGAAGAAACATGACAAGGTAACGAAAAACAGGCTAAACAGACAACTGGTACCAATTCACTGTGTTGAGGTCGAACATGCCCTGTACCATGTATAGAGAAAACAGTTTTGATGGCATATGGTGGTTTTCTGGAAGACAGATAGTGTCAGAGTCAAACAGGCAGCCAAATTGAATTCACACAACAGTGTAGCCAACACGTACCTATTACATAGTCCTAGGTGAAGGTATAGGTACTGGGGCGTGCTATCATTTGTCTTTCAGGCAAACCATCAGGTTTCAGCTTGTTTAATACTCTGGGATGCATTTCTCATGAGAGTTTCATTTACTGCAAACAGTGTGATACAGAATAAACTCTTTCCATATTGAATAAACTGGTTCAGTACCTACTTTTAGGCTCATATCAACTTCATTTCTCAATGTAGGTGTGGGGAGTGTCAAATGGTTTATACAGATAAAAGCTTTCCATACTAGGGTATTTGTTTTTGAGCTGACACTCACTGTTTTGGCTTTCTGTCAACATTTGCATAGGTATTAAACACTGCGGTCAAGGAGTGTTTTTTGCATATTTGTGGGCGATTGTTAAATTTCTCTATGCTACCTGTATAGTGTATGCAATAGGCTCAATGTTGTATATTATGCTTGCTTTCCACATCTAAGTAATGTGTTTGTGTGGTGACAGTAATAATGGGGGATTTTCTCCTGCTCTATTTTGTAATTACTGTCAAGCCTCTAACGGCATACTAAATTATAGAGCAGTACGTGGTAGAAAAGTTATATGACAGCTATCTGCCAACAAATATACCATAAAACAAACTAGCACACTCATTGGATTATGTCATCAGTGATGTAATTTGAGATGTAATTTGAGATATCATCAGTGGTGTCATAAATTATGTCATAAAACATGTCATGAATTATGTCATATGTGAGGTCATAGGCAGTGCATGATAAGGATGCAAGTTATAGTCAGTGTTCCTAACTATAACTGCTGAATTTCTGTTTTTTTTAACATTGTCACTGACCTAACTGTATTGTTATTATAACCTTTGTTTTTTTCAGTGATTTTCTGTGTTCTTATTCTTTAGTGAATCCTCACCCTCATACATTGAAGGGGAGGAGAGATTGACCATGTAGATATGGGGTAGTGTTGAAAAATCCCTCTGTTGGGCCTGCTGAGCTGTCTTCTGACTACTGTTAGGCAGGCACAAATTACTAGACCCAACTTCCCAGAGCATTAAAACCAGGGTTGCATGGCAGTCAATCTCCAACCTTCCTAAGGACCTAGTTTCCCTGGTAGTCCCAAGCCTTATGGTACTCTGTACAGGGCCCCTCAGTTATCATCCCAGAGTTTCCTTGCATCCCCCACAGAGTGCTAGGTGTCATGTGATGCTTTGAGGCAATCCCAAGTAGCTTTTGTTATAATTACTTGAATTAATGATATTATATCCAGCTAAAGTTGATGTCAGTTGCTTCACCAAATTAGTTAAATATAATATCTTAATATTGAAACCCCATAATGTCGAATGGCTTGTACCTCACCGGTGAAACAGTGTATTTGTTCGACATTATATTTGTCAGGATTGTGCCAGACTGACACTGTGCACACTCTCAGGATATGTATGTCTGCTAGCACACTGTGCACCGAAGATATACACAAGAAATACTAAGCAAGGTGTTTCAATATTTATTGAAGCATTGTGATTCTTATATAAAATATGTGCACTATGATCATCAATAGAATAACACAGATTAATTAGCATTACAAGAGTAGTGAAAAAGATCAACATTTCCACCATTGTACTAAGACACTGAATATATGCAAGCATAGCAGTACTGCATATAGTGTATTCCTCCCTCCCAACCTAATCTAGCCTATGGTGGGTGATCTGCCAAAACCCTGTCCTGGTGGTACAACTTCCCATTACCTGTGGGCTAATGTCATTAGGCTGTCTGTCTTGTTGTAGAGCTGGACATCCCTAATGCTGGCATGCAGGAATTAGCTGAGCTGGAATTCCATGTAGTGACCTCGCAGTGTCAGCTCAGTGCTCCTCTTCCCCAACAAGAATGTGGTTCTGTATATATAATAAAATGTACCCATGTGGCTATGTTGCAACCCCTGTTAAGCTGCAATTGTTTATTCTAGTTGGGTAGTGTCGTCGGCTACTGAGCAATAGCAATGATGACATTTGCTCAGTAAACTTTATCCCTTGTACTAAATATTCAAGGTGCCACGATAGTGTGCCTACAAACTAGAAATATCAGTAGTGCCGAATCAGAGAATGCTATCCTGTATTGTCACACATACAAATGTATGTCAAAAGTCATTGTGTGTAAAAGATTAGGCTAACCAAGGGAGTCTCCTCGGCTATGGTAGATGAGGGTCGCTCCACTGGCCCAGAGCCTGCAGCAAAAAAAAAAGAACGTCATTATGGTTTTATTTGAGTCTTAACAAAATCATATCTCAGCCAAAGATGGATTAAAATCTAAGTTGCTTGTTCCTGGAAAAGGGCAAAGTAGTTGTGGAACACAGCCGTTCCAGTCATCATTGAAAAAAATTCCTAAAAAATTGACAGTACCTTCATCTCAGAGCCAAGGAAGTAGCCCAGCCAAGCCTCTTCAAGTCTCTGATGGGCTCAAATCGGCCGGACCTTGGCCTGGGCAGAGCCTGGGCCCGTGCTGCCCTGTGGGATGTAAAGTGCACTTTTAAGCAATCTCAAAGATGATATTCCCAGGGTCCTCCTCCTCCTCCTTGGTCCAGAGCTCGGTCACTCTTACCGACGAGACGAGCACAGAAAGAGTTCTGCTTTTTCAGGCTCTTTTATGGTCACGGACGTACCCGCCCGCCTGACCGCTTTGCAATCTACTTTGTCAACATTATTTTACCCGCACTCCGGGTTGGAATTATCACCGGACCCTCGATATCTGCACCACGCCTTCAAGCCCTGAATAGTCACAGGCACTGTCCTGTTGACGAAACACGTGTCGGCTGGCGTTTGTCTCTCATTTCTATGAACATCCACACGTATTAAAATCTTCAAGAAGAATATCCGGTGTCGACTACGCTTACTACTAATTACTGTATATACTGTTGATAATATTATGTGTGCCCAGGTTCTTGATCTTTGTTGCAGAGGGAAGGGCTTTCAGCTCCTCACTCTTTAAGGGGTTTTGGGTTTTCCCCTATCCTGGTAGCACCATACTCTTCATGACATCCTTTGCCTAATTATTCCTACTAGCTACCTGTTTGAGCGCCTCTCACCTGCTACACCAAACCCACCATAGTAGCCATCCTTGGTCCAGAGCTGTATGGGACAGGTAGCTACCGACAAGTCAGTAGCAATGCAACACATCCTGGTCTGCGGAAGGTAAAGTGCACTTTTTAGTGCTCCCTAAGATGATGTTGCCAGTGCCCTTCTCCTCCTTGGCCCAGTGCTCTATGGGACAGGTGATCCCTGATAAGTCAACAGCAAAGCAACTCCCTTTTTTAAAAGTCATGGTCTTGTGGGATGGGTTCCCCAGAGCCTTTTAAAGGTTTGGGGAGGGGAAATGTGTGGGCTCCACACCATAAAAAATACATTTGGCCCCAGGGATAGTGGTTCTATGGAAAGGCTGGAACCAAATGGGCCTAGACATGAACAATGATTTAGTCACAGTGTGGACATCATTAGGTCTGGTTCCTGGGATAACCAGGTTTAGTTTGCTGGATTAAGTAAATGGTAACTACAGTGAACAAATTGTATTAGGAGACAGTCGAAATTGTTCTGTGCAGAGCTTTGTTCCAATTTAAGTCCTGGTTTTAAGAAGAGAAGTTTAACATGATGAATGTGTGTAATGTTCTTGCCTGTTCTTGCCTCCTCCTCTCTGATCCGCCCCATGTCTGGAATTCTTACTGAGGCTGTGTTCTAGAAGTAAGGGAAGAATGTATTCCTATGGTGGCAGTTACTGGGAGCGAAGATGTGGATAGGACGTAATGGTATTTACTTAAATGTATATATTGAATAAACCTCTTCTCTTTAATTCATTACCGGTGTACTTACTTTATTACAATGTGATTTTTTGTTCACAATTTGTGATGGTGCCTGCTATTGATAACTTCTGCTTCTCTGGTGTATTTTCAGGGAGCAGGCAATGCTCATTTAACATGTATGTATACATACATGTTACAATGAAAGACTATAGTTCTTTTGCAGCATTTTCTTTACATCTGTGGAGAGAGAATCTATGCACAACCATGCAAGAGCTACTAAGACATGTAGGAATCCATTGGCGGAAGCAGGAAAGTGGAAAGCATTATATAAGGATAGCTCAGTATGCATATGGGGCAGATTTACAAGCCCATTGCGCCTCATTTACGCCGCCGTTGTGTCACTTTTGTGATGCAGCGGCGACGCAAAAGATGCGCCATGTGCGGGGTATTTACAACGTGACGCATCTGGGAGATGCGTCACGTTGTAAAGCCCTGCGCCATAAGGAGGCGTTCTGGCGTGGGGGGGGGCGTTCCTGCGCAGGAACGCCTCCTTAAAGTGGCTGAGTGAAATCTACAAGATTTCACTCAGTCACTTTTAGGCCAATGCTGGGTCAAAACCCTGCGCCTGCTTGAAGCAGGCGTAAGGCTTGACGCAGCATTAGAAGAATAGGCCCCCCAGAGCATTGCTGGAGCTGCTTCGCGCTTGCGATGCAACTTCAGCAATGCGCCGCCTTTACGGTACAGATGCGTGACACATCTGTGCCGTTTTTGCTTCATGGTGCGCCGCATTGTAAATGCGGCGCATCATGGGTGGCGGAACTGCCGCGCACAATTACTGGCGCATCCCTGCTAATTTGCAGGGATGCGCCAGTAATTGTTAATGTGCCCCAAGATCTTTACGTTAGAAACAATGTGGTTAGGAAATGGTGAATGATGTAGTACCAACAGACTTCAAGAACTGATTATGTGTATTCCTGAAAAATCCAAAACAAGTTTAGGTTTAAATTAAGATTCAATTTATTACATAAAAAGGCACGTGAAAAATTTGACTTCTCGAGTAGATTTCAATACCTTCTATTTACTATGACATTTTTCATTTACTAATCTTCAACTTCCTCACGTAATTCATCAAATCTCGAATTTCCGCCTCTCTACTGTGCTGCTATCGATTTTCTCTACATAGCATAGTCCAGAGGTACCACTCCTACGGTATATATCGCCGCCTAGTTATTCAAATGTACATATTCTTTTTTTTAAAAAACGATCTATAAGGACAAAAGGATGAATAAATATAAAAATATATTTAAAATGCAGGCAAAACAGTAAACGGTTCCGAAGTCTGTCTCTTGAGTTTGTTTTTCGCACACGTACCAATGTCAAAGACGTAAGGAAAAACATCTGTCTCAGCAGTGGATAGTTTGATCTTTCGAGCCAGCATGAGAATTCCCCTATGCGTGGTTGAAATTAGCAGGTTTAGCTGCTCCAATCTACCAACATCTTTTTCTGTTTATGGCAGGTGCTAGTTTTCTATTTCGTGGACTGTCAGAAGTTGGACGGACAGCAGTTAATGCCGCATGTAGTATGCTGTTAGAAGAACGCCCGCCATCTGCTCTAAAATGCAAACACTGCCGATGCTGGTACACCTGCCAGTGAACCTGAAAGTACGTCTCCGATTTTTTGTTTGGCCCAGGACGCCTCCAACTGCAGCCCACGCTCTCATGCCGCTGGTCGGGCATTGCAATGACCCCTCGTTCCACTTATCTCCTTCCCAGTGGCGTAACACAGGCCCCCACCGCCTTCACGGTGGGGGAGGGGGCTCCAGGTGCCCCCCTCAGCACAGTACTCTGGCCAGAGAGCTCCTGAAAGAGTCCGAAAGGGACCCTTCCACGTACCTTGTAGGGGGTCCCCCTCAAGTTTCTCTATGCCAATGCTCCTTCCTCAAAATAAGATGGCGGGCTCTCACCCTTGAAGTATGGGCAGGCTCATTCATGCACGCGAACCCTCTCCAAATGACAATTAAGCTGGACTGATAACGGCGGGACAAGCCTTTGAAATGTAAGACACGATGATGCCTGAATATCTTGCGCAGACGATTCCGTTTTGTTGCAGGTTGTATCGTGTCTAACTTGGTACAGGAAGATGCATAGTCGACACTGTTAGTGTTAGCAGAGACAATGCGTGCAGTTGTGGGTTATGTCTGGCAATATGATAGCAAAACAGGAACATGCCATTCTAACCGATCGTTTGTTCCTGTAACTAGCGCAGCTGCATTAAGGGCATCGCCGAATTCGTGTACTGTCTGTGGCACACCTGCATTACTGGTGATATACAATCAAAAGATTGTCAGTGATCGGCAACGGAGTATCATAGCTGTATCTATGCAGGTCCTTCAGGAATTAGAACGAATGAGAAGGCCCGGTTACCCAAATCACGTGCACATAACTGAAGCTTTCAACCTATCGTTTTTTTTATGTTTTTGTTAGACAAAACCCCTTAAGTCATAGTAAAGTCAAGCACCATGTCTACAAAACGAACAAACTACGTAAAATAGTAATCCATGAGAAAAGATGCGCCTTTATGCATTCCCGTTGAAACGGATGAGCATTTCTCAAAGTGAAAAACATTTGCAGGTTCAAGGTTTCTTCATGTCAATGACTGAGACAACCTATTCCCTCAGAAATAAATAATTTGGTACTACTAGGACCCACTCGTTGATTCAAAAGCTGACTGATGACATACATATGTTTGGGTCCTGTGTAAATAGTGGCAGGTTCTCATGTTAGTGGCAACATTGGTGGTGACCTTGGGGCTTGTATTGTATTTGATGCCACCTCAGTTTGGACCCAGCCATTTGCAAATCAGTCTTGACCCTGCTCATCCTGGAAACAGTCCAGCCTGAACTTCCAAGCTAGGTCCTCCCTGGACCAGAAGCTAGTATCCTGGGACCAGTTTTGGAGTATCACTCTCATCAGCCAGGCTAGCGTCAATCCTGTGGCACAGTGAGCAAGGGACCCACGTCTGGGCATACCCATCCCATTTAAGGTGAAAAATCCTGCGACAACAAATGATGGTCGGAATGCTGAATAAATCAAACATTGACCCCCCCAACCCAGAGATCTTGGTTAAATCCATTTTTGTTTTGCTCACTGCTCCACACCTGTGTGGACCCAGCCATGACCAGACACAAGCATCATGGGACCGGTTTTGGGGTATCACCCGTCTTCAGCCAGGCTTGCTTGAATCCAGTGGCACAGCGAGTAAAGGAACCACGTCTGGGCATACCCATCCCATTTAGGGTGAAAAATGCTGCAGCAATAAATGATGGATGGAGTGCTGAATAAATCAAACATTCACCCTGAGTCAAGAGATCTGGGTTTGTTGCCACAGTATCACCAACTACTTAGGCCTGACATAAACCTTCTGCAGCTGGTATCCATAGAAGTGCAATTGAAAATTTAGAATAAAACAAAAAGAAGCATTAAATACCATAGGGTACCAAGGAGCAAACTTTCGGCAGCCAAGTACCTGTTCACTGTGGGAAATCACAAGCAAAGTAATTAATGACAAAGCACTGGGAGAGCAATCACGAATTGGGGATTCAAACAGGCCAACTACTGCAGGCATATTTGGTGAGGCACAGAAAGAGCCCACTACATGCATCAAACATTATGGAAAAAGCAAGTGCATTCTGAAAACTCTATTCCATTTTTTAATTTTTTTTATTTTTTTTATTGAGATTTGAGTTGCAAGTTTAAACAAATCAAAACATGTCCTTCCCTTATTCAAAGTATACATATACATTTTGTAAAAAAAGAAATACATTCAAAAAGAAATACAAGACGTAAAGAATGGAAGAACGTAGATCCTCTTAAGTCATTACTCCATCAATCCACTTTTGAATTGGTGTCCAAATTTTTATACCAATTAGTTTCCTTTTTCTTCCCTTGGTTGCATATATTGCCAGTTCAAGTTTGTATCTGGCTAGGAGACGACTCCTCCATGTAGAGAACGACGGCGGTTCTGGACTGATCCAATCCTGCGTGATGCAGGCGCGCAATTCAGACATCATAATAAATAATAAGTTAACTTGTTCTAGATCCATCGAGTCTTTGGAGACACCAAATAATAGTAATTCAGGTGATATAGCAATAGCTCTACAGAAAATGTTTTCAATAAAGTTCTGAATATCAGAGATTAGCCTTGCAATTTTTGCACAAGAGTAAAACATATGTATTGTGTCAGCCCCTCTCATATTACATCGATTACAGTTAATTCCCGCAATGGCCCCCCATTTCAGAACCTTAGCAGGTGTATAATAAAGATCACACAAGATCATCTAATGTTGAGTACGGGTGCGCCCAGAAAATAGGATAGAAGTAGCCATTTTAATCGAATCTTTTAAACATAGATCCTTTATTCCTAACTTTTCTTCCCATTTGCCACACAGATTATTAAAGTCATCCGGGAGGTAAGTCATTAAAATGTTATAGTAATAGCCAATTTTTCTTTTATTAGTTAAGCTATCTAAAAGCAGAATTGGGTTTAAGTCCTGCCTTACTACATTAGAGGATGAATGTAAAAAGCTATGGATCTGTAAGTATTTAAAATAATCTTTGGAAGGAATTTTGAAATTCTTTTGGAGTTCACCAAAAGAAAGTAACGAGTCAAAATTATGTGTATATAGGTCAGAGAGAAAAAAAATCCCCTTAGTATTCCATTTTTTCATCGTTTGATCTCTGAATATTGAAGGGAAACAATGAATTGAATTTAATGGAGTGTATCTGGTGATTTTTCTGATATCAGCCATTTTTTTAATAATTCGCCAAGCTTTATACGCTGCCGTTAAGATCTTAAATTTTGTTTTTTTATAGTAGCTTGGTTCAATTATTTTTAGCAAATGATGATTAGCTTCAGCACCTAATACAAGTTCAAAAATATTAGGATATACTGCCGAAGAAGTAGGGGTTTTATTACCGATAATCAGCGGCAATATAAATTGAAGTACAGCTGCTAGATAGTAGAATAGAAAGTGTGGTACAGCCCAACCCCCTCTATCTTTCGGTATAATCATCTTCTTATATGCTCGTCTAATGCCTCTATAGCCCCACAGAAATTTAACTGCGCTTCTTTCAATTTCTTGAAAGAAGCTTAAGGGAAATTCTAGAGGGATTGTTCTAAATAAGTAAATACATTTCGGCAATATAAGCATCTTTAAAACATTATTTCTACCATGGAGAGACAGATGTAAATGATTTATTCTTTCCAAGGTTGACTTCGCCTTTTTAAGAATCGGGGTATAGTTTAGACTGGGAATTTTCGAGATAGGTGTAGTCAATTTGATTCCTAGATAGACTGCCTCAGATACTATATTTCTGATTGGCGGTGGATTTGGACCTATAAAAAGGACTTGAGTTTTAAACAAATTTAGTTTATATCCAGAGAAAGACCCAAATGTCTCCGCTAATTCTTCAATCCTCAAAAAGGTTCTTTCAATATCCTTAGTAACCACTACCAAGTCATCTGCATAAGCAAGTGCTCTATATTCAGTACCTCCTAGCTGTAACGGTACTATACTCTCGTCCCTGTTTAACTGATTAAGAAAGATATCTGTGTATATGGCAAAAAGAAGAGGGGAGGATGGGCATCCCTGACGTGTTCCTCGCTGTATAGGGATATTTTGTAGAGCCTATTTTTATTGCTGATACTGGATTTTTATATAAAGCCTTAAATGCATTTATTATTCCTGATCCGAAACCTTTCATGGATAGTATGTTCCAAAGATAGGGCCATGCCACTCTATCAAACGCTTTTTCAGCATCTAACAGGGTAATCCCTATTGGTGTATTAGAGGCCTCTGCCCAATCCATCATAGCTATGATTCTGCGTATATGGTCAGCCGTATCTCTATTAGGAATAAATCCATGTTGCCAACGAGAAACAATTAGCGGTATTATATTTGATAGTCTTATGGCAAGTATTTTCGAATATATTTTACTATCGGTGTTGATTAAAGATATTGGCCTATAAGAAGCTGGATTAACTGGATCTTTATCTTTTTTTAGGAACGTCATAATTATTGATGAAGCCCAAGATTCTGGTGGTACACCTTTTTGGGCCTCTAGAAACATTATAGGCAAATCACTCTTTATATAACTTCTAAAAGACTTATAAAATTCTAGCGGGATAAGGTCCGGACCAGTTGCTTTGCCTATTGCTAGTAGATTTAGTGCATTTTCGATTTCTTCCCACGTAATCACAGCATCCAGCGCCAGCTTTTGATCATAGGCAAGGGATGGTAGGAGATTTTCCATGGCAAAGTTCAAACATACATCAGACAAATACTAGTCATTCTCTTGTGTATAGAGTTTGAGATAAAATTTGCGAAAAACTTCCAAAATTTCCTCTTGTTTATTATGCATTTGTCCAGATTCATCTTGAATTGTATTAATAGTATTGTAGGTTTCTTTTTGTCTGATTCTTTTTGCCAAAATTTTCCCTGTATTTTCACCAATTTCATAAATCTGAGTCTTATAATTCGCCATCTGTTGTGCTGATTTATCTGCGAAGAATTCATAACAGATAGCTTTACTAATCGCTAGACTCGATTCTATATTTGATATTGGTTGTTGACGTGCAATTGCTGTTATTAGTTCCTTTTCCCAAAATAATACCTTCTCAAGTGCTTTTTCGTTCTTTTCACGCATAATTTTCTGTTTTTTTATAGTATAAGAGAGCGTCTCTCCCCTTATCCCTGATTTAAACGTATCCCAGACAATTTGCACAGAAGCAGTTCCTCTATTAAAATCAAAAAATTCTTTCATCCATATAGCCATCATATCTATATATTCTGAATCAAATAGTAATTTACGATCAAAAGTCCAAAACGTCGGTTGAATAATTGAATTATCAGTTTTGATTTCAATAAGTATTGGGTTATGGTCAGAAATTATGCGTGGAAATAACTCAAACTTTGTGTCATGAATAAACGGTTTCCTAAGGAAAAAATAATCCAAACGCACAAACTTTTTATGTGGATGGGAAAAGAATGTAAACACGGGAGATAATGTTTTTTTTTCGTAAACTGCATCGGCTAAACCATGGTCCAAAACCAATGATCGTAAAGACATAAATGACTTCTTTTTAACCCCCTGATAGCAAGATGCATCACAAATATCCTTATTAGAGTCCAAGTGAATATTAAAGTCACCACAAAGTATTAATGATGAAGACCAATTGGCTAGTTCCAAATTTAGAAGGTCCAGAATAGCTGGATCATCCACATTTGGAGCATAGAGAGCACAGACAGTCCATAATATGTCATTGATTTTGAACTCTGATATCGCCCATCTACCATATTTATCTGCCTTATGACGAATTAGTATGCCCAAACCCTTCCTGAATAGAATAGCAACACCTTTTGTTGTTGAACCTTGAGACGTACATACAGCTAACTGCATACCTAAATCTGTATATAAGTGTCTATCCTTCCACATTATATGTGATTCCTGGATACACACTATATCATTTTTCATAGTCTGTAAGATTTGAGCGGCTATCCCCCTCTTCTTTCTATTATTCAAACCACATATATTCCAAGAGCAAACACGTAATTTTCCCATTTATAACAACATTTATTTCGTAGATGAGGTACCAGATTATGCCAAAAATAGCTATATATGATCAGATGGAATTTCAAACAATTCTCCCTAACAAAAAGCTTCGCAAAACATAGCAAAATAACTACACATAGTGAGATAATAAACGTTCTGTTTTTACTTGCAACTTCGTTTTTTTCCCCAGCCCTCCCCACACCCCCCTCTGGGCTCCCCCTGAGCCGCCCCCACCCTCCCCACCCCTCAGTGCTATCAGGGCAGAGGGACATAATAGTCCCTCGTGTTGATGATGTGATGAGCGCTAGGTGGTTCTCATCGTGTGGTTCTATTCATGATTATTATACCCTCTTCATAATCATTTTAGAGCCGCTTTTCGAAAACATATCTAGGAATTTCGAAAGAAAATCTAAGCAAATTTTATCATTCATTCGCTAAATCTTTTTTTTTTTTACTAGCCCTTACTAAGCCTGCTTTCCCCCTTTTTAGCATATTAGTATGTATCAGTATATACTACATTACTTTCTTATTGTACTCCTAAAAAGATAAACACAAATTAGAGCTAATAACAATATTAATTAAAAACTCAAAGTTCATAGTTCAAACGTTCGTAATCCTCTCAGATAGACATCAAAAATTCCTTAGCTGCTACCTCGGAGGTAAAAAAAACGGAACGTTCTTTATGAATCACTTTAAGTTTGGCCGGATTTAAAAGGAATGCTTGGGATCCTTTTGCCTGGTATAAGGTAATAAACTGTCTTAACTGCCATCTTAATTGCACAGTAGTATGACAGTAATCCGGTCGCACAAAAAATTCAATATCTCGAACCTTACGCTTTTTGTTAGGTCTTGCCAAATCATAAAGTGCTTCTCTGGCTAAGAAGTTATTCAATGAGATCAAAATAGCTCGTGGTTTAGAGACAGAGTCTTGCCTGACCCGGAACGGAAATCTGTGCGCCCTTTGAATTTCAGTCTCCCATTTCCATTGATTTAGCTCTGGGAAGGCAGCAGAGAAAAGTTCTATCATGAAATGGCGTGGATTTGAGTTCTCCTTCCCTTCCGGCACGCCCAGGACTCGGAGATTGTTGCGACGTGATCTGTTTTCCAAATCCACTAGCTTCCAATTAATCTCTTATTTCAGGCCCTCCATAGATTTTAATTGTGTAGTCTGCTGTGCCATAGAGTCTTCCATTTGTGAGATTCTATTTTCCGTCTCCGTAACTCTAGCAATTGTATCATTGGCAGTTTTCATTACTCTTCTCAAGTTATTTTGTAGCTTTTTTACAGCTCCCTGGGTTCGGAGGTTTTCGGTCTTGGTTTCTTCTCTATGATGAAGCATTACACGATATAGGACTTCCAATGTTATTTCAGGTATATCATCAGATGGGTTATGATAATCAGGAGTTACGGATGTCGGAAGTAAAATAGACCTGTTTTGTCCCCGCAATGTAGAATTAGATTTCTCTGCTTCTTCTTCACCCCCCCATTCAGTTCTGGTTGGGGATTCCTCCGGATCTGAATCTAATTCTTCGGGGTCACTAAGCTCTTCTAGGCCTAGATCAGAATGAGATTTCTCTTGTCCCTGCAAAGATCCAATATCCTGTACCAACTCGTCTATACTGTCGGAGTCCAATGCTTGTGAAAGATCAGTCATGGAGTAAAAGTTGCCAGCTGAGTCTAAGGACTCTGCGTCATCACTTCGGATCTCTGCAGTGGACATTGTCTTTTGTATCGATTCACAGCTTTTGCCACTGGATACCCCCCCTTTAGCAGACCCTTCAGTAGTTCCCAGTTGTTTATCTAGAGCCTTCAGATTAATATCAGAATTAGCAGTTTTTTTCCTAAACATAACTGGAATTTTCGGTGTGGCACCTTGCCTACAACTCCCAGAATTCATCATGCTTGTGTTTATATTTTCGACAGAGACTGTTGTAGATGCATTAGAATTACTTGAATGTAATTGTGACACAGTTTGAGGTGCCCCCTCAGCCAGAGTTATAGCGGTCGACAGAGGTTCTATATTTAAACTCAGGGGGACATTCGTACTCACAGTAGTAGAAGTCTGAGAAGCCTGAGAAGGATCGTCTATTGAGGCAGCAGACTGAGATGTATCCTGTGCCGCTGCAGTATCTGCTCTTGTTTTCGGCTTTTGCTGCCGTGAAAGCGCAGTCGGATTCTTCGGTGCCATTAAAGCTGGAAAGTTAGTAAGAACCTCAGAGCTGCAAGAAGCCGATACAATGTATCCGTGTATTTGCTGTTGCTGTTGTGAGCGGTCCTTCCGTGTTTGGAGTCGGCGTGATCCCAAACGCCGTTTTTCCGCTCCGATCTTATCTCGAGAAGACGGTAAAGACGTTAAAGGCAGGAGAGTCGGGCACGCCGAAGCCAAACGTAGAATTCGAGTCTGGCTTCTCCAAAGATCAAAGCGCATAGCCGTGGATACCCGAACCAAGCAGTTGCATATGCACCTCCGCACCTCCGCCGTCGCCGTCCCCGTCACCGCCGCTATATGCTTCTAGCCCTCCTACAGCCGTCGGCAGCAAAACGTGAGTTGCTTGACAAGAATTATAAACTTGCAGAAAGTAATGAGTTATACCCTCTGTCAGCTCGAGTAGAGAGTCGGCATGCCGTAGTACCGTAGTACCGCAGAAACACACGAGAGCTCTGACCAGCGTCTTCTCACTCGGACTTGCAGTCCGCCATCTTGCCCACACACACGTCAGCCAGGCTAGCGTCAATCCAGTGGCACAGTGAGCAAGGGACCCACGTCTGGGCATACCCATCCCATTTAAGGTGAAAAATCCTGCGACAACAAATGATGGTCGGAATGCTGAATAAATCAAACATTGACCCCCCCCCAACCCAGAGATCTTGGTTAAATCCATTTTTGTTTTGCTCACTACTCCACACCTGTTTGGACCCAGCCATGACCAGACACAAGCATCATGGGACCGGTTTTGGGGTATCACCCGTCTTCAGCCAGGCTTGCTTGAATCCAGTGGCACAGCGAGTAAAGGAACCACGTCTGGGCATACCCATCCCATTTAGGGTGAAAAATGCTGCAGCAATAAATGATGGATGGAGTGCTGAATAAATCAAACATTCACCCTGAGTCAAGAGATCTGGGTTTGTTGCCACAGTATCACCAACTACTTAGGCCTGACATAAACCTTCTGCAGCTGGTATCCATAGAAGTGAAATTGAAAATTTAGAATAAAACAAAAAGAAGCATTAAATACCATAGGGTACCAAGGAGCAAACTTTCGGCAGCCAACTACCTGTTCACTGTGGGAAATCACAAGCAAAGTAATTAATGACAAAGCACTGGGAGAGCAATCACGAATTGGGGATCCAAACAGGCCAACTACTGCAGGCATATTTGGTGAGGCAGAGAAAGAGCCCACTACATGCATCAAACATTATGGAAAAAGCAAGTGCATTCTGAAAACTCTATTCCATTTGTTAAGCAACATTAAACATCTTCTCGGTGAGCTCTCGAAGAGGTTCAATAATACATCTAGGCTTAAAGATGGACACAATTTCAGATTCTGCTGGGGGAAACCAATGATATGTTGCAAAAACATCAGACTATTGATGGTGTTTTTCTTTATTATATCAATTTACAGCGGTTCTAAAGGACCGGGAGTGGTGTTAATCCCCAAGGATATTATAGTTTATCAACATGATCTAGTCAAAATAATTATGCAATCTATATGCTTCACAATGAAAACGGGACGCATAGTAAAATAAACCCATGAAAATGTATTTCATATTAACGTCACAGAAGGCAACTGAATAGTAAAAAGTCAGTCAACTAAACTTTTATATCAAGAAATGCACAACACTCTGAATGAAATGAAAGAAATAATTAACAAAACCAGATATAGTTCCTTCCTAATGAATAAATCATAAACCAAGGTAAGACCAGCTTGTCCTGCTACCTAAGGTCAAGAGGATAGAATGAGCCCCTACCCTAAGTTTCTTTTATAATGCATTATACTATGGAAGTCATACATTTAGCACAATTGTGCAAAAGTCACAAGGTTTGAACCAATCACATTATAGGTAGAACAAGACAGTTTCTGAGTTCACATTCTCAACACTATCCCACAGATTCACATAATGCAATTCCCATCTCTGATGCCTTCAAACACCTAAAGTGTTGATACAAACTTTATTAGTCAATATACAATGATACATTCTCATTAAGGATTACACAGTAGTACCAATAGAAGAGGCCGTGGGAAAATTCACTCTGAGTGGAACATTGTGCTGCAGAACTTAATGGAAAGAAACATCATTATGTACATTTGAAAGAGACATAACGTCTTAAAACAGTATTTTCAAAGTTGCTTGTACATGAAACGTTTGTGCGCAGGGTGAGATGGGAAAAGATGAATACATGCCGAAAAGAAGGCTACTGGCAGCACCAGCCATTCTGAATCTGAGGACTTGATTAACCTATGTTGGAATAAACGTAGTTATCTCAGCATAATGTCATTGTCTCAACTACGTTATTCTTGTTAGCATTATTGTGTGTTTAGTTAACAAAAAAAAACTATTTTTAACCCCCTCTAATGATTTTTTAAATCATCGATACTACATTAACTACGTTCCTTTACACGTCATTTTTCACTAAATTCCACTTCTTGCATTTAGATTCCTCCAACTCCTTCATTTCATCATGCACACCAGCTTTTATAACCTCCTGTTGGGATGGAAAAGTTCATCGCATAGTGGTGGATGTGCATCCCTGCCCTGTCTATCCCAACTGCAAAGATGTCAGAATCCTTAATGCTGATTTTTCTTGCCTTAGGCAAACACAGATCATTCATGTGTGCCATGACTTAGGGCAGTTTCATGGATTGCAGTCTTGTAGCAAGGCGTTTGAGTTTGGTGGTTTTGGCAGCGAGGAGACTCTGGGGCAAAGACCGGCGGGACTGCGAGGACCAGCAGCCTGCGCGGCAACGCTGCGTGCTCTTCCCGCCCCTCCCCCACTGACCTATATTTGTAGCCACCCCTTCCGCAATGCGGTACGCGCGCAGACGTGCGCCGAGCGAATCCCAGGCCAAGGGCTGGCCCGTTTTAGCCCGTTCGAGACCGGCAGAGACCGGACCGGGCCACACCCTTTGGCTTTCCACCATTTCAACGTGGGCGAGTTAAGAAGATTTGCAAGTTTAAGAAATGTTTTTCCTGGGCGGCTGCAATAGATCGAGATGGCTGGCCGCGAGCTTAGGAGCAAAACCATAACTGCGGCCAGTAAAACAGTAGGAACTTTGGACAATTTTATTATTAGAGCCAGCTCGCTTTTGTCCAATGAAATTACCATTCTGGAAAGGCGCCTTTCTCAGGAACTGTCAAATGTCAAAAGATCGTCCTTGGGCCACATCATGAATGCAAAGACACCGGACAGGGGAGTGGTTACAAACATTGTTGGTCGCATGGAAATGATGGACAATGCAGCACAGGAAGGGGTAGACCTGTCGGGGGGGTACGTGCACTTTGTAACCCCACTATTGAATTAAGTGTGTTGGAAGTTAATCCTACGCCTAATGTCAATGCTAAATCTGTTAATGCTATACAGGAGAACCAGAATGGTAGTAATCCAAGGGGACATCATGAGGGGGCTATACCCAAAAGGAAGCGCATCACCCACAAATCTGGTGGGCAAAAGGCCAAGCTCACTAAACAAATGAGCGGCCCAGAACCCCACGGGATGTCCTCCGTGGGGGTTTCAGTAGCGGCTGCCCCCACAGAGGAAAGTTCCCCTATTTTGAATACGGTTGATTCAAATATTAGCAATTCTGCACCCATGTCCCTTAGTTCGACCTTGTTTAACATCTATGTGGCCCCCCTTGCTAGACTAGTAAGATCGCAGGGGATGGAGGTGGTGTCCTACGCCGATGACACCCAGATCATGGTGTCTCTGGCTCACTCCTCTGTCCATACATCTGCCATTGCCTTTAGGACATGCATGCAGCATGTAGCAGACTGGATGATCATCAATTCCCTAAAGCTAAATGGCGATAAGACAGAGGTCTTGGTCTTTGGGAAGGACCAAGACGCCTGGTCGAGTGAGTGGTGGCCTTCATCTCTTGGCACCTGCCCCACCCCCTCCCAATCAGCCAGAAATATCGGCGTGGTCTTTGACACTTGACTCTCCATGAAGCTCCAAGTAAACAGGACTGTGGCCACTTGTTGGGGTGTTATTAGGATCCTAAACAGGATCCGTAACTATCTTTCTCTCCAGGCCCGCAAGCAGATTGCAGGCGCTCTTGTTGGCTCAAGGCTTGATTATTGCAAATCCTTGTATGCGGAGTCCAACAAGGGTCTTATCCATCGACTACAAATAGTGCAGAATGCGGCAGCGCGTTTTGTGTTGGCCCTTCCCCTGGCATCCTCCGCCACGATGGCTAGGAGAGACCTTCAATGGCTCCCGGTCCAGCACAGAGTCTCTTTTAAGATTTTATGTCTTACGTATAGAGCTCTCGCGGCCGGTTCGGATGATGCACTCGGGTCCCTGCTCTTTCGTTATCTCCCAACTAGATCTCTCCGATCTGCTGGGTTACTTCAACTGGTAGTGCCCCGTACACGTCTAGCCAGATGGGGAGCAAGAGCCTTTTCTGTTGTTGCTCCTAAGCTCTGGAACGCCCTTCCATTTGAGGTTAAATCTCTACCCTCAATTGATTTGTTTAAAAAAGGCCTGAAGACGTGGTACTTTATCAAAGCCTATCAATGATGGACTGCTGAGTTGATCTGCGAGCTGTATTTTCTGTTTTAGGCGCCTTGACGCCCATTGGGCAAAGTTTGCGCATGACAAAACTTACATCATTCATGCAAGAAGATCTAATGATCGCTAAATTGAGTATGGTTTGCAAGGCTCTGCTCGGCCCCCTGGAAGCCAGACTAGCCCAGATAGAGTTAAGGCTGTCTAGTATAGAGAGGGCTACAGTCTTGACTGGTGATGGCTTGGACAGGGTTAAAACAATGCTGAGGGAGGGTGCAAATGGGGCCATGAAGGGTCAGAGGGGTTCCCAAATTGACATCTTTAATTCCCCAGCAGGTGTAGGAGCCACAGTACAAAGGCCCCATACTATTACTACTACTAATGCCCCGATGCAATCACTAGTAGAGATCTCAAGGACAGAGATTGATTCTGACCAAACCGTACAAAGGGAAACCAATGCTGTTGGGCGTCAGCAAAACAAGTTCGCAATGAATTTACCTCCGGAAGCTAGTGCCTTTGTGGTCGTATTAACAGAAGTCCCAGTGTTGGAGGCTTCGGCCAGGGAATCCTTCCAATCACTGAAAAATAAGGTCATTAGCTGGCTGAGCAAGAATAGGCCTCCCCCCCCAAAATCTCTAGTGAGATTTTGATGGTCCGTAGGGTGCAGTGGATAGGTAACACTACTAAAAATATTAACGGGGGCTGTGTTTTGGTAAATTTTCGAGACCCGAGAACAGTCTCCCACATATGTTCTTGGCCTTATCGAGACCTTGATACTCCTTTTCAGTCCCTCCCCCTGTCCTTCTTCTACCGGCCTGGTTCTTGGAGTCCTAGCGGGGAGGTGGAGGATGGTTGGACGAGAGTGGGTTCCAGGGGAGGGAGTAATGGGACCGGGGATGGGAATGCTAACATCTACCTACCAGGCACCCTCCTGAGCCGTAATTGCTTTAGCCCCCTGGACATGGTCGATTGACTCCCCCCTATGTTATGTGGGAGGGTGGCTCGGAACCAATAGACCGCAGCAACATGACAAAACCTAGGGGGCCTCCTATAACGAACCTTGACGTGGATTGCTGCAGTACCAACGAATGTACCAGGCAGACTGAGAGTAATAACAAAGCAGTTATAAACAGCACTGAATTTCATCCCTGTATTCTTACTCTCCAGCCCACTCAGTCGGAAGGTCCACCTTCTCCTGATGTGGCACAGGAGACCGTGGAACCCATTACGGGAGATTCCAACGGGGGCAGGAGGGGTACCGCAATTTTGCTAATCAGGGCCCTCTAACAATATTGTCATGGAATCTGGCAGGCCTCTGTAATAAGATCGATTGCCCAGAGTGGGGAGCATTTATAGATGGGAATGATGTCTGTCTTTTCCAAGAAACATGGACCAGAGAGGATAAGACACGCACTGGATATGCCTCGTTCTCCATACCAGCGAGATGGGGGGGAGGGGACGCCCATCGGGGGGCCTTACAGTTTGGGTGGGTTCCCACCTAGGCTGTACGGCCAAGACCCTGAACCCACTATATGATGACGTGCAGTGCGTATTTTTGGAATGGTCCAATGGCTCCAAGATTGCACTGGTCAACGTATATTCTAGACCACTGGGTGCCACCGCGGAGTCAAAAACAGTTGAGGAATTGTCCTCATTTATAAGTTCCATCCCCAGCGGTGCCCAGCTTGTGATTTGGGGCGACCTCAATTGACACTTCGAGCCACTGGCAGGCCTGGCAGATGGAGGTCTTCTGGAGGAGGACGCGCGCTGGGCAATACCGCCACTGGAGGCTCCATTTCCTAGGCCATGGACACCACTGGCGGTACAAATCACGTCACTAACACTTAAGCACTCCATTAGGGCATGCATTGGGCATGTCAAATGAGATCTCCCCCAAAATGTACTTTTAACAGACTGGGCCACGAGTCTCGTTCGGATTACATATTTGTGGAAACTCGATCTTGGGCCAAAATAAGGGATTTCTCTGTAATTCCACGAAACAATAGCGACCACAATGCCCTAAGTTTAAAAATGACCGTGCCTGGTGTTGCAAGGGAGACTCTGGATGTCAGTGGCGCCCCGGACCCGAGAATGCTCCTAACTAATGCTAGGAGAAGAATAAAGTGGGCGAAAATAGTGGAAAGGCCAGAGCGAGTTTCGGAGCTCTATGCTCTAATTCTTCCTATTATAGAGGAGATCAGTGCTGCAATGAATGATGAACACACTTCTGACATTTTCTGTAAGTTAGGGACCCTACACAAACAGTTAATAAACAAATTGTCAGATGTGTTCTATCCTTGTATTGTCAAGCGGCCAGCAAAGGGTACCAGTGTTACATGGTACAATTCCGCCTGTAGAAGAGCAAAGGCCGAACTCGTTACTGCAATAAAACACAAGGCTGCTAAGTTAGTATTACAGACCCTGAGAGTTAATTATAAGTGCGCAATGAAGTGCACAAGAGAGGAATGGGACCATGACATCTGGACTGGCTTATCTAATGCGCTCGCAGCTAGAGACCTACTTAAATTCTGGTCCATTGTAAATACAGGCTCGGCAGAGCCAGCTGTAGCTGTGGAGGCCAACATAGCTGAAAGTGTTTGGGAAGAACACTTCCGAACCCTCTACGCAGTAGGACCCACTAACCTGGAGGGATATTTAGGGGCGGTGCTGCCAGATCAAATACGGCAATCAGACGTTATTGAATTCACGGTGAAGGAGGTCAGTGATGTAATCTCTAAACTGGCAGCGGGGAAAGCCCCGGGGCTGGATAAGCTCCTGGGTGACCTCTTTAAACATCAACCCGTAGTATGGGCCCCATACCTCTTAGTTATTTACAACGCAGTCTTGAGAGGGATGCCAATACCTGGTACTTGGCTGGGCGCAGAGATTGTGCCTATCTTCAAGAAGGGTTCACCTCTACTCCCAGCCAACTACAGGCCGATCAGCTTGATCGATGTCCCGCAAAAGATCTTTGGCAGGTTAATATTGGACCGCCTCCAGGACTGGATGGAGGAAAATTCCATACTAAGCCCCTACCAGGCAGAGTTCAGAAATAATATATCTACAATGGACCAGATTCTCTGGCTGAACATGCTGTTCTGGAAATCTGTTAAGATCAAGGGGGGGAAGCCTCTACATGGTTTTCGTGGATTTGCGAGCAGCCTTCGACTTGGTCCCGAGATGGAAGTTATGGGCTGTACTTGCCGAATTGGGCATTCTCCATCAAATTTTGTATATTTTAATACAGCTCCATCATGACATCTTCGCACGGGTCAAGTGTGGAAGAAATGGTCTCCTATCAGCAAAATTCCAGTTGGCAGGGGGGTGAGACAGGGTTGCGTCCTAGCGCCTACCCTGTTTTGCCTTTATGTCAACGGGGTAATTTCTCACTTAAATGGGATACAATATACTGACGCCCCCAAACTAGCTGGCAGCAGGGTGCATGCGATAATGTTCGCATATGACACCCTGCTGCTTTCAAAATCGCCAGTGGGGATACAGAAGGTTTTGGATGGCTTTGTGGGATTCTGCGAGGAAAGGGGTTTGGAAATCAACGCTTTGAAAAACAAATTCATGATTTTCAATCCCCCTGTACCCACGAGACCTAACCCCGTAATTGGAACAATCAGGCTGGAAAGAGTTCAGACTTTTGACTATCTAGGGGTAACCCTCAATGAAAACATGACGTGGGCCCGCACCAAATTAAGTCTCAACTCAGGCAGTCCCAGCTTACAGGGGGTATTCTAAAGCTCTCTAACACCTCTACAATAAAACCTATTCGACCAGTTGTGGAGATTTATAAAACACAAGTGAGAGGGGCGGTCACCTATGGGGGTGAACTTTGGGGGTATGCCTGCAGGCCTGAGATTGTTGTTACAGAAAATAAATTCCTCAGGCAATTGTTGATGTTGCCCCCTAGTACTCCCCTGTTACCTATTAGACTTGATATGGGACGTAGGCCAATAGACTGAAGCCTAAAGCGTTCTGGCGGAGACTATGGAGTACTCCGGAGCTCTCTGCTTATAGACAGGAATTATTAGAAATTCTAAGCTTACCAAATGCGTGGAAAATCCCGTGGCTCGCTTGCATTAAAAATTAATTTATCAAGCTAGGGCTCCCGCAAATGTGGTACAACCCTGAAATTGCTTGTCCTAGGACCCCAAGAAAAAGCTTGTCCAAACTCTTTTATGAAAGTAAATTAACTGCCTCCATATGTAGTGTATACAGCGGCACTCTAACAGATTGTTTCTTAAAAGAAAAGGATTTTTATAATTTTGAAATTGTCATGGATGATATCTTCCCTGTTTTTATGAGGAAGCTGTACTTGCAGTGGAGGTATGGCACATTACCAATCAGAGCTTTTACATGTAATTGGTCTCCAGCTGCTCTGAAAAATTGTCCTAATTGCAGTTGTGATCTGGAAAGTGAAATACATATCATGTTTTTATGCCCTGCTTATCGAAAAATTAGGAGGCTCTGGCTGGTGCCCTTATGTAAAAAAAAATGCAAATTACACACTGCATGCAAGCCTACCTCATTCTTAAAACTGATTTGTCACCTATAGTTGTTTTTGGTGTTGCAAAATGTCTTGCGGCGATATGGCTTAAACGCAGGGGCGTGCTGAACACTGTATCATTTTGCTAATGCCTATGCACTTTACAAAGAAAACTTTTCATGTAGAGATTATTGATTGATTTGAATTATTTACCACACAGATCTTGTACCAGCATGATTTTTTTCTTCATCCAATGTTTTTTAAAATGTTGTTTTTATGATTGTATGCACGTCTTTTAGGGCATGTATTGCCGAAATAAAGATTATGAAATGGAAATGGAAAAGGAGGAATGCACTAAGTGCTACCCACATAGTAGTGAAACTGGCACTGGTCTTTGGCAAAATTGGAAATTAGTTTTTAATTCTTTTAATGACGAAATTCCTGGGAATAGGTTGTCGACGTGATTCGGCCTTACAAATGTAGGCTTCTTCAGAACAGTGCAAAGGAGTGCACGACAGCTTTAGATAAATGAATAGGGTACAGTGATCAATCAGACTTAGGTGTGGTGCAGCGGCAAGGGCGACTGAAGCTGGACGCTGAGGATCGCAGTTCGATCCTGGGCACCGGCGGCAGAGGTCTGCCCAGCACCATGTGACTCTGGGCAATACCTCGCTTAATCTTCCCGACGGCCCCCAGCACCTTGACACCTTCGGGTAATTGTTCGAGCTTTACAAATACTGGACATTTACATTCAATAAAGATAATGTATGCTTAGATTTCACTTAAATATGGGATTATATATTTTGCAAAATTGCTCCACTGCACATGCATACTCTCATTATCTAGCATCCTGCTTCAATAGTGAATAATTAAAGTGATTTATCAATATAATATATGACTCAATTAGCTAACATTAAAAAACCGGATACAGTAAGTGGCACAGATATTTACATAGAAGGCACTTCTGAAAGGTGCTGAAAACAGGAACCTACTCCAGCACACTAGCATGTCACATATTGCAAGAAGAATAACATGAGCAGACATTCTAATGCATGCTTGTACTGTGTGCTTAGGTGAAAAGTACTATGTTTGGCATTGAGAAGAGGACCATATCCTGTTACCAAAGTAATTGGTTACAATCGGGTAGTCACCAATAGTCGCTGCAAAAACTGCTCTATGTAAAAAGTAAATACAAATGAAGAAAGGGAAAGGCAGACTCCATGCAAACAACTAGGAGTATGCTCATAAGGAGCAAGCCATAGAGACATAAAAAATTTACTTTACAGGATGAAATACCAAGAATGGAGTTGCAAAGCCGCAGCACAAAAAAAGGATCCCTTGGGTTGTGTCCACGATCTACGGGGAGGTGAGGTGAAATTCTGAACTCCACAGGTATTCTAGTCTTGCACAAAACCAGTGGAAAACACTCCTAATCTGGAGCTGTGTTGCATGTATGGGGAGAAACTGCAAGACCAGGAGAAATACATCACCTGGTTTAAAATGCCACACTGGTTCGTGAACAATGTTCCCATGCTGCAGTGAGAAACAGGCGTCATGTTGGAATGTATCAGGTGTAAAGAAAACCATTATTATGCCCAGTGCACAAATGAGTAAGTGATTACATGAATAAATAATTGGCTAATGAAAGACGCATGGGCATGCCCTTTCATATTGAGATGTTATAATTGGGCAAATAAAAAGTGTTGAAAAGTACAGTAAAAATGTATTCCACATATAGGTTTGAAGGCTAATGTCCTTATTGAAGTAAAATACCATCAACAACGGACATAATTGAAATAAAGCGTATCAGCGATGTAGTCAGGGACTGTCATGAGGACAAATAGCCGCTGTTTGAAAGTGAATCGGCCATCTTGAAATGTAATGACTGGGTGGGGGACATACCTAGATAGAGGCTTACAATAAGTCCGTCCACACAACATATGGGTGAAGTTTCATGAGAGGAGAATGTGGTACTAGAAGATGACTCAAAATGACTCACTTAGCGTGGTAATATCTAAATGAAGAGGATTATGGGGCATATGAAGGTAATTTCCATTTTGCGATTCTCAAATAGCGATTTTTAAGGAATCGCTATTTCAAAATTGCAAAATAGAATGTAGGTAATAATTCGCAATTTTTTAGCGAATCTCTAACATTCCTTAATTGCTATTAGCAAATTGCAAATCACAATTAAGGAATGAGTGTCCCATTCATTCCTATGGGCCAAGAGGCCCATAGGAATGAATGGGAATACATTCTCAAATTGCGATTTTCTATGAGAAAATCGTAATTTGAGAATCGCAATTCCAAGGGTGCCAGGGTGTCCAAAGGACTCCTGTTGCACCCCTGGAATGTGCCTGAAAGTACATGTGGCGCACATACATGCAATAAGGGCATGTCTGTGCGCCACATGGCACTTTGATTTAAAAAAAGCATTTTGACAGGAAATCGCAAAATACCGTCTACTTGAAGAAGGTGGTATTTTGCGATGCCTTAAGCCAAAATCGCTATTTTAAAAGCACCCCTACATAGAATTTAAGGAATCGCAATATTACGATTCCTTAAATGCTTGAGCAAAATAAGGAATCGCAATTCCTTATTTTGCTAAGTGGCACCTACATATCAAAACGCCGTTTGCGATTCGGAAACGCTGAAATTCGCCGAATTTTGGCGTTTGCGAATCGCAAACGCCTACCTACATATGCCCCTAAATATTTTTTTTTAAAAGAGCGTCAATATATCTTACATGTGCAGAAATTTATAAACACATTGGAACTCAGACGTACTTATAAACACATAAAAAATGAAATATAAACAATAGCATGTCCCATCAATATTGTGGAACCAAATATCGAACAAAAATGAATAGCTATGTATACATATAGCTTGATAAAGATGTAGTCAGCAGCATACATAAAACATGCCAAATAGAGCCTGAAACAGAATGGACTCATTGATAATGTAGAGCATTCAAGTGATATCCTTATTTTTTAATAAGTGATCATAACTTGTCATGCTTATTTGGACATTGTGTATGAGTATGGTATTTCTCAATGAATTTGCACCCTGTTTGAAGTTGAAGGGATTCAATTGAACCACCTCACTTGTCCATGTTAGCAACAAAAAGTACTTACCATTTGATGTCATTCTCAGAATGGTGGATATCTGCAAAATGATCAACTAAGGGGGCACCTGTTGTTTTGCAACAAGTCCCAGATCTATGTTGCAAAATCTGTTTTTTAACTGGTTGAATGGTGTGTCCTATATAGATTTTGTCACAAGGACACCATATGCAGTAAACCACATTTTTAGCATTGCAATTAGAAACATTTCTGCTGTTTGTGCTTCCCTCCAATGACAGTGTTCTGAACTTCTCTTGCGGGGGGTCCAACTCGAGACCGAGAAGGGCTCCTACATTCTCACACCTCAGGTAATGGGGTTCAACTAAAACCTAGAGGGATTCTTGGCTTTACACCTACTCACATACTAGGTACACTTAGGTACATCTAGATAGGCATCGTAGGAGTACGAGCACTTTTATCATGCATTTTATATTCATGTATTTATTCATGCTTATTGCAAGATGGTAGAACTGCACTATCCTTTCATAGTCATTGTACTGCTAATCATATATCTCTGCTACTATCTAATGGTTATTGAAGCTCATATATTTTACATGTGAATGACAACTGTTCAATAAATTCTTATTGAAAAGTCCAGTCTGTGTATTCTGTGTATCTCTGAGACAAACTAAGGGGCCGATTAGGATGGCGGACGGACTTGCGTCCGTCCGCCATCCCAGAGGTGGAGGGACCGTCCGCATGGACTGCGGAGGTCCCTCCGTGCAAATCAGGATGTGACCGCCACCCTGGCGGTCACATCCTGGATATTTAACATTGCGGCGGGTGCTGCTTCAAGCAGCACCCGCCGCAATGTTAAATGTGCATGTGTAACATTTACATGCACAAAGCGGCAGGCACCGCACGGTGCCTGCCGCTTTGTGCATGTAAATGCTGGGGGGTACCTTAGGTACCCCCCATGTGCACCCCCCACCCGCCTACGCCTTGGGGGCCCGCAACGGGCCCCCAAAAGCAAAAGTACACATGCTTTTCCACGGCGGAAAAACCGCCGCGGAAAAGCATGTTTACTAATGCTTCCTAATTTGGCTGGCGGTGTCTGATAGACACTGCCAGCCAAATGAGAGCTTTTCCGCCGCGGTTGTAATCTGACCGCGGCGGAAAAGCAGCGGACAGAATCCAAGACCCACCAGCCATCGTAATGCGGCGGTGGGTCTTTGGTGACTCCGCAGAGGATTTTCCGCCTCCTCCGGGCCGGCGGTGGCTTCCGCCGGCCCGGAGGAGGCGGAAAATCCTCTATCATAATCGGCCCCAAAGTGAGCCCCAGTGACTGAGCGAAAAGTAGTACATTGTTTCCACGATCCTGAAGGATCAGAGTTGTCATGTTCTAAGGTTGCCAGAAACTATTCTCGTCCCGATAAGTGGAGACTCTAGTTGCACTGTGAGCTAGCTAAGCCAAACAGGCTAACATTTCCAGTGGGGGTGCTCAAAATCAGTCTGCCACCAAACCCACAGTGTATGTTACCTGAACGAGCAGATTCTGTATAGGTATATATAAGAACTACACGCATGGCACCACCAATGTTGGTTGAGTACTTATTTAACAGTAGAATCTGAGTAGTTCAGTCATGCTAATTCTCAGAGACCCCTACTCACACAACACCAGAGACGTCTGGAGTGGGTGGGCACAAATTCCACCACAGCTGAGTAGGCAAAATATCCTATTTATTGGCGGCTGATTAATCAAGCTTGAAGGACATTTTGCTCCTACAAATTGTGCAAAACACCTTATCATAGTTTTCTTGGAAAGTTAGTTTGTGTGCTGTACACAATGACTACCCTGGTCTTAGACCCACTACAGCAAGCACTCCCCCTCACAGACGAGGAAGGAGATGCAAACACAATCAAATTGCACCTAAAGTCAGACATACAATCACCCTGAAACTATTAGACAATTTTTTATCACCTAGGGGTGGCTTAGTAGCCTTTGGGATTGAGGCACACAAACCAAATAAAACAGAGGTATTTTATTTGTGGGTTACATTCCCAGCAGCAGATGCATGAACACAGACATTTCATTACTATACAGAAGGAGCTGCACCAGTGGAATTTGGTCCATGCGAGGACATAGAGGTTCAACTCACGTACCAGGAACATTTATGCTGGTTTAAAGGCACCCTACCCCACATAAGACACAGAGTAAGATTAGGCCTGCTCGGAGGAGACGGGGCAACATGGCAATATTAACAGCCTACACACCACATACTGTCTTTTATACAATGCCACAACCAGACTTACTTATACAACACAAAGATTTAATTAGAATCTACAGAAAGCTGACACAATTCGTCATGAGGACTTTCACAGTCCAACCAACAACAGTGTCAACAAATGGAACTCAATCTCACGGTATAGCAACTAAAATCACACCACAAACGTTACACTCAGTAATGGGCAATATGCCCACGAAACGTGAACAAATGTCATTCTGGGTACCTCAGAAAACAACTCAGCTCGAGGCAGTATTCCCGAATACTACCTCTTTTGAAAAACATAGAATGCTAACAATATGCTCGCCCATGGGAATAACACCACAAGTAGAGGACTGCACCTCTTGGGGTACAGTCTTTGCTGACATATATATCAGGAAACATGGTATTCCTCCATTAGCAGTGATATCAGATGTATTAAAACTAATACAGAATGAGTACGGAGCAGAGCCTGCTCTGAACTTAGAGGTGTAGTTACTAAATAACTATGACCAGGGATCAGCCATAATACAAGCTAATATGAAAGGGAAGTAGCTTCAGTGGCAATCGGCCAACGCCTAAGGGAGTCCAGTCCATTGGATCAACCACACGAACAGCCCAAAATAATTGAAACTGCACATGCAGAATTTGGCAGAGACAGTTTGAGTGGAAAAGATTTAAAACCACAACTGATGGGCAGTCCTGAAAAGAACATTTCTAAGCAGACACCTGTCTCTTCTAAAAATACGTGGATAATAAAGAACAACAAAACTTTCCAGAAAAGAGATCTCAATCCCGAGGTAGATCTCCTCCACAGGAGCACTCTGAAAAGAGGTACAACCTTAGAAATAGGGATAATATTAGGACACCAGACAGGTATCAGGATACTGATACACGTTCCTCTCGTTCCTTTCAGGGCTCGACAAAAAACTCAGAGAGAGAAGGATGGTCAGAACACAAAGAAGAGCGCACAGAGTCCAGAGACAAGCAGCACACTCAAGTCTAAACTTCCAAAAAAGAAGAAAAACCAAAATCAAAATCTCAATTTAAGAAAATGAAAGTTGCAAGTCTGAAGATCAGACATGCCCAGAATTCTGAGAATACAGATTCTGAACAGGAGATGGGCTCTGACAATGCTAGACAGTGTGGCAGAAGTAACAATAGCTCGCCAGAACCTGATGGAATATCTGTATATACGGAATTTCATATATATATGCACATTTTTCATTAACTCACGCACTGCACACTAACTACCCCACCATACGATGCGCTCCTTATTTCTCCCACACCATATTTACTACTCTTAAAAGATTGGCATTGATCACTGAGAACCTTTGTTGTTTGCCAACATACCTTCCCTGGTGTAGGGAGAAGCCAAATGATGATAAGGGCGGTACAGGATGGGTACTGATGTGTACTTTTTACACCCTGGTGATACCATGTTGTGTGTACAGTACACACAGGTATGATTTATTTTCCTCCTTTCCCAGTAGATCACACCTATATCAGGCCTTCAAAAGACGCTCTTATAGACCCATAGACATTTAGTGTGTGGTTACATGATTGACTAATCGGGGGTTATGTCTATGATGTGGTCTCTAAATATGCCCTGAGACCCTCTTTTTCTAACTGTTGTTTCTTACAGTTTGGCCCTTAGACACAAACAGATGTCATAAAAGATTCTTGGGTGTCACCAAAGGGTTCAATATCCATAGACCATACCCACGTTATGTACAAAGAGAACACCCAGGTGCAGTGTTGGGAAGTTGTACCTTGATTGGCTAGAAACCTCAACACTCATAGATGTGAAATAACACTTATCCTTCCTGTCACAAGACATGGATCTTAGTTTTTTTTTACAAGGTCCCAGTAAACCCCGCCAGAAACGTATCATATATACTGCCATTTCTGCTGCCTATAAAGGAATTTGGAAAATATCCCAACAAGAGGCCGCAGAGAGAATACAGGAAATAGACTGTATTAACTTCGAAAAATTGTTAGCTGTGGTAGACAATGGGTTAACAACTTTGAACTCCAGTCTATATTCTTTAAGCAACATTGTGTCTTCTGCGATAGACACATTAGAACAAGATTTGGCCACATTATAACAGTTACGTTCTATTATGTTATTAAGCTGGACGCTGCACTCTTTGCGTGCATGCTATGTGCCTTGGCTTTTCACCAAAAGTGCGTCTCTATTTTCTGATTATAATCTAACTGATAAATAGGTTGAAATGGCACAGAGGGGAGGTAAATATACAATGATGAGTATTGAAAAACTGGATAGATTATCATTCACAGTAGCGGAATCACCATCAACAGAATGGCTACTCCATGTCCACATAATTGTACCGGTCACAACTTTTCAATTTCAATATTGCCTTGAGCAAAGGCAGGCTGGCAAATATGAACAAATGGGTAAGGAATACATTAAGGAATCCTGGGAATTACCATATAGATTTTGATACTGGAGTGGGGATCGAGAAGTATTTGTAAGTGGTACAAACTGCAAGAACGCTTTAAGCGGTTCTCTCATGTGCCAGGACATTTGTCTTGCCACATGAAAGGGACCCCAGCTGCTGTGATTACGCAGGTATTCGAGCTGCTCTCGAATGGGAGTTACTTGATGCTGAACGATCAAGGTTGTTGTGGGATGCCTCCGAGCATTGCCTATCTGGTCACTGTGAACTCCAGGGTTACTTGCTGTATGCAAGTTTTGTTTCCCCCAACAATCCCAGTCAGGGAGGCACCGTTATGGCCTTTCTTGAATGTTTCTTTTATACAGTTTGATACTTTGAGCAGACTGAAAGCCATTCTTTTACAGCAAACCGTACCTGTAACCTCTGCTCTAGAGACCTTTGATCTCCAAATCACCTCCACTGAGATACAGGCACTTATGCATACAAACTGCCCCTTTAGTTTCAGAGAAATGGTGAGTCGTATCTTTAATATTTCTGATACGAGTGCTATTGCACACCTATTTAAGACCATACGGTCAGGATTTCTAAGCACCTTTCAGACAATCCTCGGAGTTAATCCAAACTTTATACAGTCCGTATTTGGAAGCATTTTTGGAGGTTTACCTCTGATTCTTCTCTCAATAGCATGAATCCTGATTGTCATTTATCTGCTATGCAATGGATGGCCCAATCACCAACGAGAAAAGCACTCCTGGAGTAGAAATACCGTAAACGCATGGTTCAACATCTGGATACACATCCCGCCTACGGGAACTAAGCTCCTCCTAGTTCCGTCTAGATGGACTGCACCTTCCCTGGTCTTCGATGCCAATTTTGCGGTGAAGAATGCCTGTTGGACCTCTGTCTGACACTTGCAACTGACACGCCTGCAGACTTGAATACCAGGTTGGAACCCTTGTGATCTCTTGCTCGGCAATGTCCCCAGCATATTCGTATACTGATGGCTGCATTCCTTGTGAACCCGCAGGTGCCTTTTACAACTGGGTTGAGCATCAGCTCTAGCACCACTAGCACCCAGATATCAACTACATCACCGGCTGCCTCTACACCAGCTATTGGCAGTGTTGAATATCATCTGTGATCCATTGACGTACTCTGTGAGGCGTTACAAGGTCTGTCCCCTGCTGCAGCAAGCAAAGACGATGTTGCATCTCCCAGCCAGGACATTTAATCTATAATTGGCTCATCGTGTGCTGGGAAAGTATTTGGATTTTCTTCCCTTTTTCGAAATTCAACTAAATTTGGAACTTTTCCTAAAATTGACCCTTTCTCTAGAAAAACATTGTCTTCTAAATGCTTGTAGTGGTTCGAATTATATAAACAAACTCATCTAGGACTTTTGCTTAAATAACAATTCCAAAAACTAATTTTCAGAAATGTTTTCCCTTCTTAGACTATTTTTAAAAATATGATAATGTTATGTGCTGCTACCTAGTAAAAATAGTAGTAAGCTAGCATTTTATTATTGTTGACTGTTCGAAAGAGGAGTGGGTGTTATGTTTCATATAGGTACCCTAATTTAGGCCCGGGTAACTTCATACCCCTTCACCTACATTACCTCCCCTACACCACACTGTAATGAGCCTTTTAGGATTGAACCTTTACCTAGTTATAGTCCTGGGTGCCGAAGGAGGGTTCTTCTAAATAATTGAGTCCTATATCTCCATCAATAGACTCACACAATATGAATGAATATTCATAAGGGTTTTTGGAAACCAGGCTGGGGCTACACCACCTTCCTCCCCATATCTTCGTACACGGTTCATACCATACATCATCCTCAAATCCAACAATGGCTATTACAAGAAACAAGGGACAAAGGAACCCTACATACTTTCTGTATAAATACAGCACCTCTTGCTAGTGTTAGCTAAAGGTAACTGAGACTTCCAGGCCGACACACTGACTAGAGACTCTGCGGCTCCTGCATGCAGATGCTTGAGCTGACAGTAGTCTGAACATCCTTCGCGGGGTGTCCAACTCAAGACCAAGACTGAGCGAAAAGTAGTACATTGTTTCCACGATCCTGAGGGATCAGGGTTGTCATGTTCTAAGGTTGCCAGAAACCATTCTCTCCCCGAAAAGAGGAGACATTAGTAGGACTGTGAGCTAGCTAATGCAAACAGGCTAACATTTCTGGTGGGGGTGCTCGGTATCAGTCTGCCACCACACCCACAGTTTATGTTATCCGAACGTGCAGATTCTATATGGGAATATATAGGAACTACACAACAGCATCTGTGGTGTCCTATAACCAGAGGACATTTCCTGTTAAATCTTTGGGCTTAAGTTTTGTGTGCAGCTCTAAGTAAGTGTTGCTGTAGGGTTTGTCCCATTTAATGAAGGAGAAGGGGTTAGGGATCTGGAATGGTGCCATAATTTTAAGGTTGTTTAAATGATTTTCTTTTATTTTGCTGACAACAGTCGGAAAGGGCAGTACACATGTTAGCAGGATATTGTTATCTTTAGTTTTTTTGGGCTCAAGAGGCTTGCCCTTGGTGAGAACCAGGCTATATTTAAAGATTTATTTACCAGTTATCTATGATAACCCTGATTTTTGAGTATGCTGCATAAAACTCTGCAGTTGTAAAATCTTTCTGGCTACAATAGCTGCATATCCACCAAAATTGGTCATATTTCAGAATATTTTTAAATAATTTAGGGTGACTGCTGTTGTAATAAAGAAGGGTATTATGATCAGTGGGGTTGGTGTATAGATTGATGTAAATCTGGCTTTCTTCTATGGGTACCCAGAGATCTAGAAAAGTTCTTTGAGATATAGTGAAGTGGAGGTCATAAGACCTGTTGTTAAGCTCACCCTGAAGCTCTAAAAAAGTATCAGCAGGCCCTTGCCAGATCAAAAACATTTAATCTATAAACCGGTTCTAGGATTTGATGTTATCTTTGCATATGTTGCTGGCACTGTATATCAATTTGTCCTAATATAAGCCATAAATATATTGGATATCTCAGGCATGAAGGTGAGGCCCATCGCTACTCCTCAGTAGCAATCTGCATCCTGAAATGATTGGACACCCTGGGGGATTTAGTGAATCTTTATGAACCTTGGGAAGAACATATATTACTGGCCTTCTAGGATGTTTATTATGAAGAAAGTCAAATTCCTTATTAGTTACCCAGTTGTTAGTATGGGCCTCTTCAGTGAGAGACATTATTTCAGAGTTCAGAGGTAAGATTTTGAGTAAGGTGATAATGCTCTTTGTTTATAACTGGCAAATGACCTCTTTGTCATATCTTTCAGAGTCAAGAACAATTCCCCTGCCTTCATCTGCAGGTTTCACAACATTTTTAAAGTTTTGTGATTGAGATTTCAAAGAGTATATTTTTTCAGTCATACTCCTGCTCGGACAGACTGCCTTCTGGAGGAAGATAAGATAGAGGCGTGAGCACTTCAGAAAGAAGATGACCCCCAACATAAACTTCAAAGACTCAGACTCTATATCACATTGGGTGTGTGGAAATTGACCATAACAAGGGGAGCTTGAGTCCAAAAATGACTATCAAGCAGCCAGTAAGGTTGTGCAATGAGGAGAAACTATGCAGATATTCTTGTGACCAGGACTGGGGGCCTGCTAGTCTCTGGGTGAGGGGACATTACCCAGAGGATCCAATACCATCTCCCCTGGAATCTGGAGCCTGGAGCACTAGCACCTACCTCCTTATCAAAAGCAGTGTGCCGTGTTAGGAAGAGGAGAGCACTGGAGGAAGTGAGGTTTAGTGATGAATCCTGGCGAGTGGATTCCCTTAGCGAGGTGTGAGGAGACAATTGCTGCACTGATTGGGTCATTGCTCATGAGCAGGGAAAGTCAGCAATTTCCAGATTACAGAAGAGGGCTGCCACGAAGTAAGCCAGAAAGGCTGATGCACCGAATTGGTTCTGACCCGTGTGCAGAGTGAAGGTGGTGAACAGATATGTCAGGTGAGAACGCTTTGAAGAGTGCTGCCATGCCGAGTGATCCGTAGCCTGTCTGCAGTGTTAAGTCAGTGACCCTGTACATCTGGGGGGCCATCATGAATACTGCCACTGTGCGGATTGGGCCATGCCCCTATGCAGTAGAGGGACAGTGACCCTGTATGACTACCGGTGGGAAGAACCAAAAGCAAACCGAGCTTGGAGAAGCCGGGAGAAAACCTTGACTTCTGCTTTTGCAGGGCTGCTTGTGGGGGAACTCTAGGACAGCTAAGTGCAACGCACCTGGACAACAAGAGAAAACTTACTTGAGACAGCCTATGCATCTCTCGCTTCCACAGGCTGAGACTCCTATCACTCGGATCCTGATCGTATGGGTAAGACCAATTTCGGGCCAGATGGCCTTGGGGAAACTTGTAGGTCTGATAGTGATGTGGTGCTAGAACACTTCTGACTTTAATATGGAATCAGAGCGGCACTCCTGGGACAACTAGGGGGGCTTCACACAACCCGAATGTCGCCTAAAGTGCATGGGGAGTAACCACTGCCGTTAATTTGAGAGGATGGGATTCCGGGATCCATCTATGAAATGCTAGAGCCCTGACCCTTCTGTTCTTATTTAAATACTCTTTTTAAAAAAAAATAAAAGAAAGTATTTGAGTGGAAAATCATCTATTGCTGCTGATGCGCATAGTTTGAGTTGTAAGGCTGTATTTACCCCGTGTCTAAGCAACCCAAGAAGCTTTGGACTGCTCACACCACGCTAAAACTGAGAGTCAAGTTTTAAAGGGGTACTTGCCCAGTTGCTCAGGACCCATAAAAAAGTCTGGTCCTGGGACATCAGGACAAAAACACCTCAACCCCCAATGTTAGGCCCAGTAACCCCTGCTTGACCTGTGGACCTCTAAATGGGGTTCTGATACTTCCATGTTATGCTCTTTTCTTCTTCTGTTTCTTTCAATCATTTTTGACGCCTTCTTCCAAAATTCAAGCCTTTCTTAAACAAATAAATCCAAACCATTTAATTAAAAGAGCAACACCCATTACATAAATTAAAAGAATTATCAGGGGCATTAATATTTTCCTTAGGATAGTTCCACCTAGATGTTCAAACCATTCACCAAACTTTGAAAACACCTTTCCAGTCACACTAATTGAGCATTTCCCAAACTGTGGGTTGGAACCCACGGGTAGGTTGCAAGTCTATTTTTGGAGAGGTCATGAAAGTACTGGCCTATTTATAAGTAATATTTAAAACCATTAGAACTATTTGTACACTCCTGCAAAGGTACTGAACACAGTCCTTAAATCCAGTGTTAAAACAAACTCATGCAAGTATTCCCAAGCAAGACTCCAGGTGAACCTTCTAGTATTTGTTGCTGCTATTTTTTGTTCTTTACAAAGGGATTTAAACGTGTGCTCACTATATGTGATCATACACAACCATACCACTTATCTTTTACTTTAACACAGAAATTGAGAAATATGTATGTGTCCTATTGGCCAGAGCTGCAGCTTTTGGATCTGGAAAATCAGGTTTGAGTCCCATTGTTGGCTCAATGTCCTGTGGTTCTGGGTAAATCACCTATTCCCTTATGCTTATAATTAAATGAATCTGACATTGTAGAATGCAATCTGATGCTCATGTAAAGTGCTCCAATGCCCTTGGGCTGTGTTTGTGCTATACAAAACTGTAAAATATATATATGTGGACTCCAAAATGTGCCAGTGGGCAGTGTTTTAACACAAAAATAGATATGAGGTCTTCTTCCATACCCTGCTGCAAAAGGGGTTTCTCAAATTTGCAGAAAATCACTGGAATCAAAACCAAGATTTTTCAGAAGCCTTGTGGTTTTAGTGAACGGATGCCATAGGGCAGCATTCCACACTGACAAGGATTCTTTCCAAAGACTCCAATGCAGTTCAAATCTGCTTCTTTAACAGGCAGATCAAAATCTTGGCCACATTGCAATATTGAAAAATGAGGTCATGATTGTGATGTTTCCAAACAATTGCAGTTATTACATAAAAAAAATCCCCGGTCTCATATCCAGGTTCCTCTCAACAGCCTAGGTATAAACCTAATTCATTAGGATGCAGCTTGATGACAAACTGTAGTGTCAGACCCAGGGCACTGCGATGGGTACTTGTTTCACTCCCAGCTATATGGGTTTATACCTAGCCTTTTGGGAGGAGCAGATAGCGTACAACAGAGTGCAAAGCATGTAAACATAGTTTGAACATCAAGCAGATACTATTTCGCAAGACTGTTGAATCTTTCACTATTAAATTACACCTTACATACAATTCAGACTTCGGCTTATACAGTTTGAAATGCAGTTGTAATAAATTCTATAGTGGAAGCATGATCCATAAAGTGAAGAACACCTCAGAGCAATCACTCATAATGATAGGCAATACTCTGTTGCCAAGCATTTCAATGAATTCCATTCTGGGGACAATACTCCGGTATAAATAATGGTAACTGACAGAATAGCACCGAACTTTGGAGGAAGTAACAGAATCCTTAATCTAAGACATTTGAAATCACGCTACATTATTGTGTATAATATTAAAAGTCCGGTCGGTTTGAACTCCGCTGAGGAGTTGGCTGTTCACTTGGGATAAATTAATTGTATTTATTTACTGTTATAATGATACCCATTTGTCCACATATTAATGGTAAGAGCTTGGATTGTAAATAAGTGAAGTGGATACACTTCGATTTTAATAGAATATTAAAAAATGTTTTTTACACAGATGCCTAAAATCGTTCATGAACAACCTAATCTCAAGGAAGATGGGCTTAAAATAACTTTGTAATTTATTTAAAGAGAACAAATGCTGACACTAATATACACCAATTTTAAGTATTAACATCTCTATACATTGAGGAGATAGCTTGTGGACACTAGTCACTTTTGAAAATTTAAATGACCGGTTAGATGATTATTGACACCATTATTAAGCTTGTGACTGATGACACACTTTAGATATACCCATCCGGCTGATATGCTGTATTTCCTTAAATTGAATATGATAGTATTTATTGAAACATTTACTGAGCGTACTATTAAGGTTGGTGAATAGCACAAGCCCACTGTGCATGATTCTTAACTTTTACCATGATTATATTCTGAAGGCAAAAAAATGACTGATCACTCGCAAAAATGAAGTAGCATCATTTCAGAATGTGGAATTTTGTAAAAAAGTTTATGAAATATTTTCATTATTCTTATATCATTATCACAGTCATAAGTTTACTGTTTTAAGAACATTGATGAAACTATACAATGAATAATGGGCAATGCCCAATCAGTTTGTAATCAGTCCAAAATCACGCTTCGGTAACTTGATTTCCATGAATACCGCTATGTACACAGCTCATCATCAATGTTTACAAGCACAGTCTCTGTATAACATGTGTAGATGTGTCCATTTGAATTTGACCCATGAGCAAGGGGAGCAATCCTCGAAACGCGTAGGGTATGAAGGCTATTGTTGCCTGAATAAAATCACTTGAACTCACTGCATAACATTTTTGCCATGTGTTTCTTCATAGTGAAACAATTCATTTGTATATCTATCTATCTATCTATCTATTTATCTATTTATCTATCTATCTATCTATCTATCTATCTATCTATCTATCTATCTATCTATCTATCTATCTATCTATCTAGCTAGCTAGCTATCTAGCTAACTATCTATCTTTCTCTATCAAGATAGATAGATAGATAGATAGATAGATAGATATACAACACAAATGCCACTCTGAAACTTCCAAACACAATAGAACGTGTGCCTCCGTACCATGGGGCAGATTTATGAGGCCCTTGCGCCACATTTACGCCGCTGTTGCGTCACGCAAGGTGGCATAAACGCGCGCATCCCTACGACCGATTTACAACGTGACGCATCTAGGCAGATGCGTCACGTTGTAAAGCCCTGCGCCGCTTGTGGGCGTTCCGGCGCAGGGTGGGCGTTCCGGGGCAGGTGCGCCTCGTAAAAGTGGCTGAGTGAAATCTATAAGATTTCACTCAGTCACTTTCAGGCCAATGCTGCGTCAAAACCCTGCGCCTGCTTGAAGCAGGCGTTGGTCTTGACGCAGCATTGCAAAGATGGGGCAACCCCGAGGCTTGCTGGAGCTGCGTCGCGCTTGCGACGCAACTCCAGCAATGCGCCACCTTAACGGCACAGATGCGTCACGCATCTGTGCCGTTTTTGCCCCATGGTGTGCCGCATTGAAAATGCGGCGCACCATGGGTGGCGGAGTAGCGGCGCAAGATAACTGGCGCATCCTAGGGGATGCGCCAGTTATCATAAATCTGCCCCCATGTAAGTGGTTTCACGTTGTTTAATTTCTAAAAAAATTCCAAAAGTAACAAGGAGCACTCTCAGGTTGCTAAAAGTTTGATTTATTTGCCAATGTTTTGCGTTTAAAGTCACAGGATTGTCCTTTAAATATAACTGCACTTGCTCCCCTTGGATAACACATTATTGACTATAGAGACGTGCTGTCCTGTCTCCATTTCATCTCACAGCTAGCGTGTGGCCATCTTAACTTATGCTTTATAGTCACTGTCGATGGCATTGTCAGAGACCACAATACAGCTTAAGTAGCTCTTCCTTTCACAATGAAACTAAGCTGCACAGAACATTTTTATCACAAAATGCTGGCTGTATTTAGTTTTTTATTCAATTAGCCTTTGGAGTGATGTTTATTCAGGGCATTTTATGGTACTTTCTTCTTTAATTGCCGCAATTACCAACTCCAGCAAATATTCCAGAAGGCGCTGGTCTTCGTAGACACAGTCTAGACATGAAAACTTTGGCCCATATTTATAGGATTGTAACACAACGCAGCACAGCACAGCTTGTCACCTTGCAGTGCTGTGTTACAGGAAAAGGGCAGGAATGCACCATGTTTAATGTAATATGGCACAATCCTGTCGTTTTCCCAGCATTGCACACAATGGGCTACCAAGTGCCAACGCAGGCACCCTTGCACCAAGGTGCAAGGGTGCCTGAGTTGCAGGCAGGATTGTTTTGGTGAAGAAAAGGACATCTTCTTTCGCTAAACAGTCATGAGAGGCATATTACTCTTTCTATGTGTGCTGCAGGATGCAACTTGCATAAAGAGAGGAAGTAACAAGGAGAAATAAAGATATTCTGAACTCATATGCCTCCCCTGAGAAGGTGTATCTTTGTGTATCATTCCCAGGTCTACCAGTTCTAGGAAATCTAAGAATGTGTAAAAAACCATGAGAGTCGAATGAGAACAGCCATGCAATGCCCATGAAGTGTCTTGCCAGGGCGGGATAATACAATGCAGCAATTTGCACTGTGTGGCATTACTCCAAATATATGAAGCCACGCAGAGCCATGCAAAGTGGCCTCGGGTGGCTTCAGAAATCTCTTCTCTGAATTATGCCTCTCTTGCACCACGTCGTGTAGTGCAAGAGAGACACACCTGGGCTCATAAATATGGCCCAAAGTTCTTTACGCCAAACCTTGAAAATATCTAGAACCAGATTCCGTCTGATCTGTTTTTCTGGGCACATCCTTGTCTACTGGTGGCAAAATATGGGAAATATGCGTACAGTCGAACTTGGATAGAGAATAGGGCCTGGTACCAAAGTAAAAGTGGCCGTCATTAGTGAATTAGATACCTAAAAAAATGGACCCATGCTTGTAAACTGGGGCAGTTTTGAACTTGTAAAGACATGCTATAGAAGTGTTTTTCAGGTTATGCAAGACTGTATGAATTTGAGCTTGCTGCAGACAATATTTGTTTCAATATGAGAGAATTCATCAGCAAAAATCAGCCCAAGGGACCATAAAACAGGCCCACAAACAGCCACAAAACTGACCCATGCACTGACCTGTCAGACCAGTCCTTCGGGCACACCCTGACTACCCTTTAGGCCAGTCTGGCCCTGCATATGCTCTGCCTTCTGAAAATCATTTCTCTTATGGAGCTATAAGGAAGTCCCACAATAGGAGGTTTTTTGATAACAAGATGTATCTCTTTAGAGGTCCTCTACTTTGATGTGGACTCTGCAAGAAACAGGACTGCTTTGACTGTATATAGCACACATGATCCTGGACTATATAAGGAAGGCGGAATAGAATCAAAGCCTACTCATTAACTGCACTACAATGAGGTGGACATCACTTTCTCTTGCAGGCAGAGATCTGCAGCAGTAAGTAGGTCTTGCTCATCCTAAGCAGAATGGCTTAGAAGAGGGGCTTTGAAAGGACAAGCTGCTAGAATGCCCTACACAAAGGAAAGGGGAGACTGAGGAAAGAATGCCACCCACTCCACCTCCAGCAAAGCCCTACACTGATCCAGTTCAGGAAAGACCTCAAGGCCTGACTCTTCAGATGACCCCAACTGATCTGCCCTATCCCAGCACCTTGAGATCCTAACGGGTAAGTGATGCACTTTACAATCCCTTATTGCTTGATTGACTAGCATTAAACCATGGGGGGTGCTGGTGCAGTATGCATAAGGGCTGTGGCACTTTGGCGTCATCAGAGCAGAGCTCCAAGTGATCTAGGATCTACAAGCATTTTTACACAGAGTATTTAAACACCTAAAACCCGTTTCCCCAGGAGAGAAAACAATGTCACCGAACAGGGCTGTAAGTTGTAAGGAGCAGACTTTGGCTGCTCTATGCTCTTGGTATATAGTCTTCTGCTGCCAAGAAAGGAAGGGGCTATGGGAGATATCCTCAGTGGATTGGGAAAGAAAAACATGTTTTTTAAGCTGATGATAATTTTACAGCAACAGAGATTTTCAAGTTTCTTTAAAGTAACCCAGAGGTGATGAAGACATAGGTTTCAGGCAGAAACAGTAGGTGCTCACTAATTAGTTACTGTACGTCGGTGAATTTAATGACTTTTTTGCTTCCACCATAAACTGCAGAGAATGTTAATTTTCCCAAATTACTCTTCAAACATAGCTATATTACTGTCATTGCACAGAACCATAATGTTTGCAACAGTTGACTGATTAAATCACCCGAAGCACGAAGTGTGCAGCCAGCATACTGCATTTGTCAGCACGACAAGGGGATGAGAAGTGATGCCAACAGGTGCCCGGGCACCGCTCTATTGTCAGCCTATGAATTTCAGGACTGTGTGAGCGAGAATGCTACCGGGAGCTAATTTTAAGACCACTGAAAGGCTATATCTTTGTCCTTGCGTGTTGTCAGATAGAATTTGATTTGACAGTTATTGTGTCCCTCGGTTGGCGGTCTGTGCATGTGAGAAGCTGTTGTAATGTAAGCTATCGCCCACTGCTCTCTTGACACTGTGCTTAGAATGTGAGCAGAGGCCGTGCCTACCCCGTGTTGCTAACACACTCTCCATTGTTGACTGAATGTGTAATGTTAGGACAATGCTTACAACTCAATGGTATATTGTAATAGCATGACAGAGCAGCTGTCAACATGTAATAGAGCGTGCATCTTACTGTAGCAAAGCAAACTGATAACGCCTATGACGCAGACCTGCATAGGCTGGATTCAGTTAAACAAGGTATTTATTTATTTTGAAGGTTTTATTTAGCGCGGACATGACCCTTGCGGGTATCAGAGCGCTTTACAAGGGAAGAAGGATGAACAAAAGAACACTGTATGCCCTGCTATATAACACCCGTTATGAGGGTTAGATGCATTGTTCGTGGGAGTTTACTCGCGAGTAGAGACTTTACTTCTTTCTTGAAAGAGGCTGTGGAGGGATTCAGTCTGGTAAAGCGCATCTATGTTGTACATCACTTGCTGTGATGCTGGCATTTCACTGTCGAGAAATAAGTATTGTTTGAGTGGTTCTTGGGTTTGTGGAACATGTTCGTATCAAATGAACAGGGCTATTTCAGCTGCATTTGAATTTGACCGTGGAAAAAGCTGTTTGTGGTATTTTAATTCGTTGTGATAAACTTAATCAGCAGATAGCATGTCACCGCCTTAGTGCACTATACATGGTGCTTGTCATGGGAACTTTGTGAGTGTCTGCTGCTCTTGAATCGAAAAGGGCATAACAAACTAACCCACAAAGACTAAAACACACTTAAAATACAACAGGGCACTGTACATTAACATAATCAAATATAATCCCAATGTAGTACCATAGCACCGTATATTTTATAGCAATAATGCAGTACAAAAGCACCAAAAACAACGGAACACATCACAAGTACAAAAAAATTACATACAACAAACACAGAAGTTCTAGTCACACAATAGCATTTCAAGGAACCTGTTTTCCTTATAGAGAATGAAAAGGTGTTTGCACTAAGCACAGCCTTAACTTGCCATCCCTTCACAAGAGCACAACATCCACACATTTGTATCATTCACAATCAGAAACTACTTTGGCAATATACGAGTCTGTGAGGTAAAAATATTTTTGCCTTTAGCCACTTTTTCAGTTAAGGTGGTCCCAGTACCTTCCACAACAATAACGTTTTGTAAAAACCATGACAGAATAAAATAAATATTGACAAAGCCAAAAAACTAGCAGCCAATTCCAGACTGTTTGCTTTGTGCATACTTGTTTTTCATTGGTTATCCAAGCTTTTTTAAAGTTTTGAAAATGAGTTTATTGAGAGCATAATAAAGCATAGGAGTGTAGAACAATATAGTACAAATAATTATGCAACAAATAATACATAACTAAGCAGTTCAATTCATCCATGAAAAGGAAAACTATACAAAGTTTGAAATAAGAAAAGTTTGGAGGTACAAATAGAGGAAAACAATTGTATTACCTATGACTTCACATACATAACTATGTTAACAAGCAATGTACTTAATTATATTAAACAGAAATAAGAGGAAAGTCAGGGAGGTTGAGGAACCTCTTGTTGGGCTGGTGTATGTGCAAAGGACCTTTGTACACTATCATCCACGTCAATGACAATGCCACCATCAAGACCATGAACACCATCCACTCCGGCTCACTATCTGACCCCTGCCCCCACCACATCTTCAACAAAGCAAACCGCATCATCGCACCCCAACTCCGGAAGATCATCAACAGCTCCTTTGAGACCGCCACCTTCCCGGAAAGCTGGAAGCACGGCTAGATCAATGCCCTGCTCAAAAAACCCACAGCGGACCCAAAGGACCTCAAGAACTTCCGGCCCATCTCCCTGCTTCCGTTCCCAGCAGAAGTCAGGGAAATGATCGCCAACAGGCAACTGACCCACTTCCTTGAGGAGAACAACATCCTGGACCCGTCCCAATCTGGATTCCGCAGCAATCACAGCAACGAAACCGCCCTCATTACTGCCACAGACGACATCAGGACCCTACTGGACAATGGCGAGACCGCGGCTCTCATCCTCCTGGACCTCTCTGCCGCCTTCGACACCGTCTGCCACCACACCCTACGCACACGCCTACACGATGCAGGAATACATGACAAAGCCCTGGACTGGACCACATCCTTTCTCACCGACAGAACCCAGAGGGTCCGCCTCCCCCATTGCATTCTGAAGCCACCAAGATCATCTGCGGCGTACCCCAAGGATCATCTCTCAGCCCTACCCTTTTCAACGTCTACATGGCACCGCTCACCATCATCGTCCGCACGCACAACCTCAACATCGTCTCCTACGTCAACGACACTCAACTGATCCTCTCACTCACCAATAACCCCGCCACCGCCAAAATCAACCTCCGTGAAGGAATGAAGGCCATCGCCTACTGGATGCAGAACAGCCGCCTGAAACTTAACTCAGACAAGACAGAGGTCCTCCTCCTCGACTCCACCCCCTCCGCCTGGGATGACTCTTGGTGGCCAGATGCCCTGGGAGCTGCACCCACACCGCCTAACCACGCACGCAACCTGGGGTTCATCCTGGATTTGTCACTCTCAATGACCCTGCAAGTCAACGCCATCTCCTCCTCCTGCTTCAACACCCTTCGCATGGTCAGCAATATCTACATATGAGTCCCCACCGGAACTAGAAGGATGGACACCCAGGCACTCGTCAGCAGCAAACTGGACTACGGCAACACCCTCTACATGGGAACCAAGGCCTAACTCCAGAAAAGACTCCAACTCATACAGAGCGCCTCTTCACACCTCATCCTCAACATACCCCGCCACACCCACATCACCATCCACCTGAAAGACCTGCACTGGCTCCCTGTCAACAAGAGGATCACCTTCAAGCTCCTCACCCACGCTAATAAAGCACTCCACAACGCCGGACTGGCATACCTCAACAAACATCTTACCTTCTGCACCCCCATCTGCCAGCTTCGTTCCTCCGACCTTGCCACCGTCCCATGCATCCTCAGGACCTCCACCGGCGGCAGATCCTTCTCCTACCTTGCCACCAAGACATGGAACACCCTACCCACACAGCTGCGACAGAGCCAGGACCTGCTGACCTTCAGGAGACTTCTCAAAACCTGGCTGTACGAGCAGTAGCTGCACCTCCTCCCCACCCCTCAGCACCTTCGAGACCCTCACGGGTGATTAGTGCGCTCTCCAAATGATTGATTGATTGATGAAGGAACTAATTTAAAAAAAGAGGCCATGACAGTCCTTTGCATGGCACTTTTATGTAGAGAAGAAACTCCATTTTGGGTATTATTCAAAAGCATCAGGAACTGTAGCGAGGGCAAATAGTACCTTGGAAGCAAAGTTGACCAAAGTGTGAGCTTGAACAGCATTGAAATTGCCAGATGCCCTTCTCTTGGTTTTGCTGAGCATTAGAAGCACACCCAACAAGATAAAAGAATTGTCTTCCAATGAAACCATAATATGGCAAACTATGAGGATTCCTGGTATTTCTTCAGCTGCACTTGTGAGTAGTACTGATAAGCTGCTTTTGGTTTATTGCAAGGGTCTGGCTGATCTGGGCCACTCTATCTCTCACCAGGTAAATTTGGCTACACTTTCAGCCAGTGAAAAACCGTGGACGGCCTAGAGCCTGGTTATTGGGTCATCGTGAAGAGACATGTTTGTAAAAGTGATTTACAGGTTTGCTGGACAGGCCCTTATAAAATGCTGTTTGAGACTAATATTGCTGTGAAGTGTTAAAGTTTACCATAACAAATCCATGTTTCTCACATGAAGAGAGTGAAGATTGCGGTTGAAGAAGTGGTGACAAAAAACACTGATTTACAGGGTCAAGCTTGATTTTGTAATTTTGTAATGTGGATCCAGAGGGGATATAACAACGTATTCATAAAGAACAATAACAACAACATAAAAGACAACAAGAAAATGAAAATTAAAAACATTTTTTAAAAATCAAACTTCAATCATTTGAATTCAGAAAACACTATAAACATTCAAGGTGTTCCAATTGTAAGTTGTGCAAATCATGAAACAAGTGAAGCTGGAAACAAGGCAAATGGACCAAATCCAACAGAAGATGAAATATTGAACCAAGCTAATTGGTATGAAGGTATGAGAGAAGGAAAACACTGCAATGAGTAAGCAGTTTGAAGGAAAATGGAGAAATAATAGCTGAAACAGTGAGAGATGTAAATGAAAGAGATTCTGAAAAGAAAGAGTTAAGATAGAAGGTCAATGAGAGTAAGAATGCCAAACATTGAGCTCCCAGTTCTTGAAGGGGCATTTCTGGCAAATAATAAATCAGAAGAAAGAGACATTGATCTGAGAGATTATTGATTTCTGATTAAGGAACCTCCCTCAATGAATAAATATGAACTGAGAATGGAGGTGATCAAGATTGAATAATTTCCTAATGGAATTGAATTTTCTTTTAATTTTGAGAGGAACATTTTTGAGTTTTGATCTTTTATTGTGTGCCAGCATAACATTTTTCTTTCTTTGTGTTTGCCTCTTTTGTCTTGATGTCTTTCTTTCCATGAACTCTAATTGTTAGAATGGACCTCAATTCTCAATTCCACCCTCATGGCCAAACGATTTTTTCTGCGTATATATTTTTGTGTACTACTCCTACTCTGCCTAACTATATTTTCCCTTTTATACATTTTATGTAAACTTGAACATCTGATTACTGCACGTCATATGCTCAGTGACTGATTATTGCCTTGCTCTCGATTCTGTAAGGCGCTCTGTTACCCCCAGGTCTAGCTAGCGCTATATAAAACCTTAAATAAAGAAATATTTAAATAAACAATTCTCTTATAGGAGAGTTTAGAGACTTTTTTAGTGGATGCCTGAATATTTAATAGTAATGCCCACATTGGAAGAAGTTGAATTTCGTACCCTGGGTGTCCAGATGAAGATCGTTGTTTGCCTGTGTTGAACTTTATGACATAAACTGCTGATTTATTTGCCTGTATTTGTTTGCATCAACTTTGTTTTGAAGCCAGTAATTATTTATCAAAATTGCTAAAAAAAAAAAATGTAGGCATATTTTGTTGACGTTTTATTTAAAGAACAAATAATCAACAAGGTCCACCTTACGTAGAGTTAGTGTATAACCAGGTGTTCATGGAATACACAATGTGTGTTAAAATACCCCTCACACACCAAAAGGGCCCTTGGTGTCATGCTTCATCATTGGGGTCTTCCCGCCCCGCTGCGGGTCGGGGCAGTGCTGCGACAAGCGACTACGCTGGAGCACCTTTTATTATGAGAGTGCTATGTGAGTGAATGGGAGTGAGTGTCAGTAGGGTCAGGGGTGATAATAGATAAGTGATGTTAAAAAATACCTGGCCTAGTGGTAGAAAAAACTTTTTAATAAACACTGGCTCGTATTGTTAAAAAAAGTGAAGCGGAGAGGAAAAGTAGGTTAATGGACTTACTCTCCTGTGCGGGTCAACATGTTTCGGGGCCTCAAGCCCCTTCGTCAGGACCGGGGACTGATCCCCCTGTCACTCACTAATGTTTTACCACAAAAATATATGGTGTATGTACTAAGAATAAAGATCAATGTGTATATATATATTTTATGAATCTATGTATTCCTGGCTATATCAGTAATGCTGATGTAATATGCCTGAAAAGATAAGAGCATACAATTATAATTGCGCAGATCCCAGAGCGCAGGACTAATAGTCACCTGTAAGGAAAAGGCAAAATAAAGAAAGAACACACATATATAGAATATGGTACATAGTATCCAGGACCGTGCTGGTAAGTACCCTGTAAGTGAAGTGCTAGAGGTCAAAACAGTACAACTACAACACATATCATGAGCACTACACAAAAAGTCAAGCATTCATTCTGGCTGGGATACATACTCAGGATGTTTGGAGTCAGTGCCCCATGAGCCAACTCTGGAGCGAAGGGTAAAATGAGGATCCAAACTGTAAATAGGGAGAGAGAGGGAATGAAAGAAAAGAATGTTTTCTAGATCTAAGTAGTAGGAGCAAAATGATTCCTAAACTCAAATTAGGGGTAGAGCAGAAGTCAGCTATTCCATTCGGCTGTGCCGTACTCACTCAATCCCCAGCACCGCGGTGCTTCCTCCTTCGTCCGTGGCTTCCGTGATACTGAGAAGCTGGGGAGGTGCTCTTTTATGTGGTGGGGTTAATTGAGTAATTGGGAGTTAATAGAATTATTGGTCTCACCCGGGACAGGGTGGGCCCACGAGATCGAGTTCAAAACATTGTTTTGCGGCGGCCATTATTGTCAGGCTAGTTTGTTATTGAGGTACCGCTTATTTGTCGAGATTCGTCCCTGTTGGGTCAACAGAGAAGGCCTGGATGTACCGCTAAAGAATCTCGTTTATCCATACTTCCAAATACGGTGCGGAACGAAAATATCGCCCGCTCTGGGCTTCTATTTGTGCGCATGCGCGGTGAAGGTATACTGATCATTTTATTTAAAGAGACATTTGTTTTTGCTCTTGAACATTTAATAGAAAGAAGATGGGAACCTTTACAATTTTCATATTATTTAATATTGATCAATGTATTGTATCTGGTTGGAAAACCTCTGAAGGTATAAGTGAATCATATCACAGTAATGTTATAAGAGATAGTAGATTAGGTCATAGAGATGTTCCTGTTTAAATTTTAGTAAAATACTCTTGTTAATTTGCTGGCAGTATATAATCACCTAAAAGGGCACAGTTAGAATAAAACAGTGCATTTGAACAACTGGTACTTTGTTATGAATTAAGAGAGTCCAAACTCTCTAATACTTTGGATCTAGTCAGCTACACTGCATAGACAAAAGTTGGAAACAGAGTACTCGATGGGTGTTCTTAAGTCACTTTTGCATTTTCTTGGTATGTTCATTCTATCCAATATGCCCTTAATCTGATATACCTCGGCCCATTTCACTCTACATATAGAACAAGCACCACAACAGAATGATTTGTGTTCCTGGCACCTTCCATGAGGGACGAAGGACAATGTTTGGACTTAGCGACACATAAAGATCAATTACATGTATATTTAGTTAATGGTAAAACACTGTATCTACACTTCAGATACAAAGATATTTAAAATGGTGAGCTTATTCTGGGGTGTCATAGGTGGATGGAAATATGACCAATAGAGAATTTTAGTACCCTGAGGTTTATACAGGCAACGTTGGACATCCAGGGTATAACTAGATTTGTGTAGTTTGGGGTTCCTGAGTTATAAATGACAAGTAAAGAGATTCTTATGCAGGCACAGCACCTTAGCCAAATATCTTTTGGTGTCTTTAGGCTGAGGACGCCTCCTGACACCTTTTAATTAGCACTTGAACAATAAAGGATTTACTGAAATAAATAGTGATTTTGAAAACATTATTTACGAAGTGAATATTCTATATATCATGTATATTTTAGCTTTTGAAGTAGTACAAGAAATGGAATGTTTCACCTTCTTACATATATCCATTTATATGAAATTAATATATTAATGACTAATGTTATCCTAGATACAGGATTAGAAATAATGCTGAATGAATTTATTAAGCACAGCCAGTTTGGTACAGTTTATCATTTCCCTTTTTTGTATTGTGTTATTTTCTTATATAAATTTGGCACTAGCTATGAAAGATGGACACATCAGCACTTTATTAGGATCAATGAAGAATGTAATGGTCTTTAATGCATTATAAGTTATAAGAAGACATTTCACATGAAATATATATGAAGTAGAATGATTTAATAATTCAACTTTTTAATACAGATTTTATATTGAACGAGACATGTATTTTAGACTAAGAAATGAAATGCCATTTTTATTAACATGCTTAAACATGGTGCTGATGGTTAACTCTATGCACAGTCACTTTATTTGCAGTCCTTCTGCCGTTTTGATGATTGCAGAAGTCATTTAAAATACCAATCACATGGTATTTTGTATTTGTGAACAAGGCTACAGAGGTAGCCGGAACGCGTAGATGCAGTTTTATGTTTCCTGAATTAACGAACTTTGAAAATCCTACCCAAATGCCGATAACGTCCTTTCTTCTGGATTTTTCTTTCAGTGATCTATATATATATATATATATATATATATATATATTACCTACTGGCAGTCGCCAGTAGGTATATATAGTTAGGATTTTTTTGAATAGGGATTTCTGAAAATTCTATGTTGAATAACTTTGACGTTGATGGACGGAATTGGCTGAAATTTTCAGGAAAATGGCACATTTTGTTTCTGAGCGTCCCCTGAAAGTTTGGGGGGGGATTCGTCAAGCGGGGGCCGAGAAAAAAGGGGGGTCCCAAAACGTGTTTTTAACATTGAGTTTTCCATAGGGCGGTTGGACTCACTTTTAGCTCGAGCGGCTGAATGGATTTCCACAAAACTTGGCAAAATTGTAGGGACTGGTAGCCCGATGTGCCTTTGCTATGTCTCAAGATATATGCTCCAGTGGTTTTTACGAAAATTAACTTTGAAAAATATATATTGGGCTACATTGGGCTATATATATGTTAGAGCCCAAATGTAGCCCAATGTAGCCCAATGTAGCCCAAAGATGGCCACCAGAGACAAAAAAAAACAAATGTAGCCCAAATATCAGCCAGATGTAGCCCAACTATAGCCCAATGACAGAATGTCCCAGAGTGTTCTAAAGAACAACTAGAACGCTAATAGTCTTACTTATGACAAAAGTATGGCACACCTGAAGTCATCTTGATTGGAATAAAGTGGTAACACTTAATACATTTAATTTGAAAAGGAACAAAATGAGGTGTTTCATTTTGACATAGAAATGTTATATATATATATATATATATATATATATATATATATATATATATATATATATATATATATATATATATATATATATATATTACCTACTAGTTAGGATTTTTTTGAATAGGGATTTCTGAAAATTCTATGTTGAATAACTTTGGCGTTGATGGACGTAATTGGCTGAAATTTTCAGGAAAATGGCACATTTTGTTTCTGAGCGTCCCTTGAAAGTTTGCGGGGGGGTTTCGTCAAGCGGGGGCCGAGAAAAAAGGGGGGTCCCAAAACGTGTTTTTAACATTGAGTTTTCCATAGGGCGGTTGGATTCACTTTTAGCTCGAACGGCTGAATGGATTTCCACAAAACTTGGCAAAATTGTAGGGACTGGTAGCCCGATGTGCCTTTGCTATGTCTCAAGATATATGCTCCAGTGGTTTTTACGAAAATTAACTTTGAAAAATATATATTGGGCTACATTGGGCTATATATATGTTAGAGCCCAAATGTAGCCCAATGTAGCCCAAAGATGGCCACCAGAGACAAAAAAAAACAAATGTAGCCCAAATATCAGCCAGATGTAGCCCAACTATAGCCCAATGACAGAATGTCCCAGAGTGTTCTAAAGAACAACTAGAACGCTAATAGTCTTACTTATGACAAAAGTATGGCACACCTGAAGTCATCTTGATTGGAATAAAGTGGTAACACTTAATACATTTAATTTGAAAAGGAACAAAATGAGGGGTTTCATTTTGCCATAGAAATGTTATATATATATATATATATATATATATATATATATATATATATATATATATATATATATATATTACCTACTGGCGGTCGCCAGTAGGTATATATAGTTAGGATTTTTTCCCTATGGGATTTTTGAAAATTCTATGTCTAATAACTTTGGCGTTTGTGGACGGAATTGGCTGAAATTTTCAGGAAAATGGAACATTTTGTTTCTGAGCAGCCCCTGAAAATTTGGGGGGGTTCGTCCAGGGGGGCCGAGAAAAAAGGGGGGTCCCAAAACGTGTTTTTAACATTGAGTTTTCCATAGGGCGGTTGGCCTCACTTTTAGCCCGAACGGCTGAATGGATTTGCACGAAACTTGGCAAAATTGTAGGGACTGGTAGCCCGATGTGCCTTTTGTAGGTCTCAATATATGTGCTCCAGTGGATTTTGAGAAATTAACGTTTAAAAAAAGATATATATCTGTAAGCGCGCTCTGGGCAGCGCTCCGGTCCGCGGACCTTAAGCGTACCGGAACTTCGCGTAGCGAAGCTGATTGGCTCTCCGGTGTCTGTCAACATTCTAAACAGTCCAGAGCGGCCGCCATCTTGTCTCTCGGTAGGATTGAGAGACAAGAGGAGGCCAAAACAAAGGGGGAAATAACCATAAGGGGGCATAGTAGATCCTCCCTGACCCCCTAGGTTTAATGTGGAGGCTTTAAAAGGGCCCCGCGGGGCAAAAAAAAAAAATTATTGATAGACTTTTCAAATGCTGTATGTTAATTGATTGTTGGTTTTGTTGATTATTTTTTATTTTCTTTATTTTTTAAGCATTTTTTTTTATTGTGATTGTGTTTCATAATTTATTAAACTTTCTAACATTTCATTGTCAGAAATTTCATAATTATCATGGAATATACATTGTAGTCTCTGAGGGTGTAAAATGTCCTCATTTGCAAGGAGGTTATCTACTGCTTGTACACATTGCAGTAGTTCATTGTCCCAAGTTTCATCGAAAAATTCAATATCATTTTCATCAATGATTTCTTGGCTGCTCTCTTGCAGGACAATTTGAAATTCAACTTTCTGTTCGCCTTCCATTTTGCCTGAAATTTAGATTAAAAAAATATATATTAGTAGAGATAGGGCACTGTTGGGATTAATTTTAGATAGGCAGTTTTTATCAGTGAATTTATCTTTGGGCAGTGTATAGTATCAGAGTGGAAGTAGGAATATAAAAAAGTGTATGTGATTTAACGTAAGTAAATTCATAATTATACAAGAGAAGCCTAACTCCATCCATAACTATAACAGAGAAGTCTATCTAAATCTATAACTACTACAGAGGGATAGTATATAACTATCAGAAAAAGTTTACCATATTAACTTATAGTGTACAATATACTTCAGTTTTAAAAATAAAAACTTACCTTTAGAAAGAAGTTGAAGGAATTAGTGAAAATACTATTGAAATGTACACCAAGAAGTAGTAGTCAAAATGGCTGTGTTTTCTTCTCTTCCTTTATATATATTGAGGTATATAACCAATGAAATGTCAGGTAAAAAAAGTAGAAAATGAAAGTAACATTTTCATTGGTTGTCAATTCCAACACTTCAGATGTGTTTTGTGAAGTAATTTACCTCAGGGTATTTAGAGAGGTCTACAGGCTAAATGGCTCAATGGAATTCCAATCAAATTTGTGAAAATGGTAGGGATTGGTATGTAGTATGAGCTAATCTATATTTGGTGAAATTGTCTCCAGTGGCTTTTCTGTGAACTACTTTCCCACCTTTTTTGATGGTGCGCTTCCCAGGGAGCGACCCGGTACGCGAACCGTTGAGCGCCTCGGTTCGCGGACCTTAAGCGTTCCTGGAGTCCACCATTTTGTGTTTCGGTCGAATTAAGATACAAGATGGAGGGCAAATAATGTTCAGAATGGGTAGAAGGGGGCTCGGTAGAGTTATCTTGACCCCCTAGGTTTTGTGAGGGTGGCTGAGGAGGCTTATATGTGCGAAAAAAACCAATTTTTAAAAAAAAATTTGCGAGGTTAGCTCCCGGTTCGCGTACCGGGTAGCGCCCCAGGGAGCGTACTTTGTTGAAAATTAGTGAAAAATGTTAGAGTAAAATAATAATTGTGAGTGATTAGATGTAGGGTAGCTCTGAGAAGTGCTTTTGGGTTTATGGTACATTTAGGTACTTATAAGTAGGTACCAATGCACATTCTTAAATTCAGAGTGAAAATTCTGTTGCCCTCATCTGAGAAGTGAACTCCATCTCCTCTGTAGATATCTTGCATGTAGTAACACAAGTTATTGTTGTACAGGGAGCCCATTCCATGGTCTCTCATGTAAGCTGAAACAGATTTGTTTACATGCTTCCTCGACTTCTCAATTTGTGGACAAAATTGGTTTGACCACCTCCATTTCTGTCTTTGGCATATATTTGAATATACCAAGGCAGTCTGAGGAAAAAGTGCCATTAATTGCTCAAAGGTGTCCTTTAAAAGCATTTCCAGACCTACACCAGTCAAAGTGCCCAAATCATTACCTCCACAGTGCACAATTAACAGGTCAGGTTTGGGCAAATGCATAAAGGTTTTCACCAATGGTATCAATTGGTGACATTTTAATCCTCTGTGGCCAAACCACTTAATTTCCACATCTTGTAAATTGAGGTTAGGTAAATTCCTGTTTTCAACGTACCTTTGAGCCCAGTGAATATAACTATGTCCAACAATCCAGACAGAAAACATGGTGAGAGAAGGTTCTCCTGCAGTCAGATGAAGTGTGGCAATGAAATGGCAGTTGAAAAAATGAGAGTGTAAAATGAAAAAAAACTGTGGAGTTTCTGTGTTCATGAAGCAGTAACAGTGATTGGTGGATTTTGATTGCTGAAAACAGAAAGTTAGGGTGCACGGATGTGTTCTTTGAAAGATGTATTTTGAGTGGTCAATAAAAAATCATTAAATGAAAGAATGCACTGGATATGCAGGTGCACTGAGAGTTCAGAGTTCAATTGCAACATTGTTGTGTGAACTTGCAAAGAACAGAGGTCTTCCAAGAGGTGGTTGCCATGCAGAAAAGGCAGAAAGGGCAGAGGGGGGAAGGGTTTTCATTTGAAAAAAAGTGAGGGAAGAGTTTTGATTGGGTGACATGAGAGATATGTGTGAAGAATTACAGCATTTCTGTGCTTTTGATAGCTGCAGACTCTGGAGTGCATACCTTTTGCTCTGCTGAAGACAAATTGGTGTGTTTCTGAGACTGTTTTCAAACTCAAAGTATTTGCTAAGGTGAGAAAATATTTCTTTAATTTAGATAGAGAATAGTGTGCTTTAAGGAGAAAATTATGAATTATGTGGCGCAAATTGCTTGTAAATATGCTCCCACCTGTGCATGGAAAATTTAGATTTTGAATGTTTGTGTTACATAGCCATGTTAAAAGTGATACAAACATGCTGCAAAGGCAATCAAAAAACGCTTTTATGTGTCTTAAGGACATTTTAAGTAATTTTCCCATGTGCAGTGTCTTTTGTAATTATGATTTGAAAATCGTTTTTGAGGAAAAGGAATTGTTTTTAAATTTATGACAAGGACATAATGGTGTATGCTTCTTTATAAGGCAATTGACTGTCCCTGATGTTATTTTTCCCATTTTAATGTAAGACCTTTCTCTGTGGCGCAAATTGCTTGTAAATATGCTCCCACCTGTGCATGGCAAATTTAGATTTTGAATGTTTGTGTTACATAGCCATGTTAAAAGTGATACAAACATGCTGCAAAGGCAATCAAAAAACGCTTTTATGTGTCTTAAGGACATTTTAAGTAATTTTCCCATGTGCAGTGTTTTGAAATTATGATTTGAAAATCGTTTTTGAGGTAAAGGAATGTTGTTAAAATTTATGTGCGCCATATGCCCCCAAATTTCTTTTTCAAGGGTGCAGCAGGGTGTTATTGAGACACCCCTGCACCTTTGGAAAAATTTCTAATTTGCGATGAGCAAATTGTTAATCGCAAATTGCACCTTCATTTATATGAGCCTCCTAGCCCATGGAAATGAATGGGTAATTTGCAATTAGCAATTTGCTCATCACAAATTTGGAATGGTAAAGAATCGCTATTTATTCCTTAAAATTCGCTATTTTGGAAATGCAAAATAGTTATATGATACATATGGCGGTTGATGTCTAACAAGATAAGAAGCTTAGGGATACATTTATGATGACTGGCGCAATGAAGTGGACATCACTTACTTCATTGGTCGAGCTTTACATGTATTATGTCCTCTGTATTCTTCATCAAGCGTAACTTTAATCTGCAATCCTGAGTAGGCCTCACCTTAAACAAACCTCTGGATAGGCCACATCTTATTGTCATCCTGAATTAATCATTTAAAATGCTAGGGACAGATTTATGATAGGTGTATGCCTCTTTTGCGCCACTTAGAAAACACTGTCCATGGGGAAATGACTTAAAATGTCCTTAAGACACATGAATGTGTTTTTTTAAAGCGTTTGCAATTTTTTTGGGTCACTTTTAACATGGCTATGTGACTCAAACAGTCAAAATCTAAATTCGCCATGCACAGGTGGGAGCATATTTACAAGGAATGTGCTCCATGGGGAAAGGTCTTATAATGTAATATGGGAAAAATGACATCAGAGACACTGAAATGCCTTATAGAGAAGCATACACCATTATGTCCTTGTCATAAATTTGCAAACCATTACTTTTCCCCAAAAACGATTTTCAAATCATAATTTGAAAACACTGCACATGTGGAAATGACTTAAAATGTCCTTAATTCAAAATTTGCTATTCCTTATTTTGCGATTGCACTGAAGGATTTGCAAATTTTGCGATTCCTTAAATGCAATGTATCAAACAAAAAATATGTAAAAAATGATATTAAGGATTTGGAAACTACCACCAACTTCTAGTTTGTGGTAATTTGCGAATTCTTTTCAAAAAGCATTTTTTTCCAAAAAACAAAAGGTCCCATATGACGCCCATACATGCCCTTAGGGCATGTATGTGTGCCATATGCCCCCAAATTTCTTTTTCAGGGGTGCAGCAGGGTGTTCTTGAGATACCCCTGCACGCTTGAAAAAATTCCTATTTTGTGATGAGCTAATTGCTAATCGCAAATTGCAACCTTCATTCCTATGAGCCTCCTAGCCCATGGAAATGAATGGGTAATTTGCAATTAGCAATTTGCTCATTGCAAATTAGGAATGGTAAAGAATTGCTATTTATTCCTTAAAATTTGCTATTTAGGAAATGCAAAATAGTTTGATGGTACATATGGTGGTTCATCTGTAACAAGATAAGAAGCTTAGGGATACATTTATGATGACTGGCGCAATAAAGTGGACATTACTTACTTCATTGGTAGGCCTTTACATGTATTATCTCCTCTGTATTCTTCATCAAGCGTAACTTTAATCTGCAATCCTGAGTAGGCCTCACCTTAAACAAACCTTTGGATAGGCCACACCTTATTGTCATCCTGGATTAATCATTTAAAATGCTAGGGACAGATTTATGATAGGTGTATGCCTCTTTTGTGCCACTGTGCGTCACTTTTATGATGCAGCGGCGGTGCTAATTTGCAATTAGCAATTTGCTCATTGCAAATTAGGAATGGTAAAGAATTGCTATTTATTCCTTAAAATTTGCTATTTAGGAAATGCAAAATAGTTTGATGGTACATATGGTGGTTCATCTGTAACAAGATAAGAAGCTTAGGGATACATTTATGATGACTGGCGCAATAAAGTGCACATTACTTACTTCATTGGTAGGCCTTTACATGTATTATCTCCTCTGTATTCTTCATCAAGCGTAACTTTAATCTGCAATCCTGAGTAGGCCTCACCTTAAACAAACCTCTGGATAGGCCACACCTTATCGTCATCCTGGATTAATCATTTAAAATGCTAGGGACAGATTTATGATAGGTGTATGCCTCTTTTCTGCCACTGTGCGTCACTTTTATGATGCAGCAGCGGTGCAAAAGATTTGCTATGAGGCGACAAAATTACAAATTGATGCATTTAGGCAGATATGTCATGGTGTAAAAAAAACGTACCACATGAAACCGATGCAGCAGTGATGCAAAAGATGCACCATGTCGCAAGACAGGCCTCACTTGGGGCCATATGTATCAAGCTAATTAGCATTCGCAAAGATCAAAATTCTACGAATTTCGGCCTTTGCGAATGTTAATTAGACAAATGGTATGTATCAAACAAGTTTGATGCAAAATAAGGAGTAGCAAAATTTGCTATTCCTTATTTTGCAATTGCACTGAAGGATTTGCAAATTTTGTGATTACTTAAATGCAATGTATCAAACAAAAAATATGTAAAAAAATGACATTAAGGATTTGGAAACAACCACCAACTTCTAGTTGGTGGTAATTTGTGAATTCTTTTGAAAAAGCTTTTTTTCCAAAAAACAAAAGGTCCCATATGACGCCCATACATGCCCTTAGGGCATGTATGTGCGCCATATGCCCCCAAATTTCTTTTTCAGGGGGTGCAGCAGGGTGTTCTTGAGACACCCCTGCACCCTTGGAAAAATTCCTAATTTGCGATGAGCAAATTGCTAATCGCAAATTGCAGCTTCATTCCTATGGGCCTCCTGCTGCATGGAAATGAATGGGTAATTTGTAATTAGCAAATAGGTCATCGCAAACTAGGAATGGTAATGAATCGCTATTTATTCCTTAAAGTTCGCTATTTAGGAAATGGAAAAAACTTTGATGATACATATGGCGGTTCATCTCCAACAAGATAAGAAGCTTAGGGATAGATTTATGATGACTGGTGCATCACCAGGGATGTGTCAGTCATCCTGCGCCGCTGTTCCGCCACCCATGGTGTGCTGCATTTACAATGCGGGGCATCATGGGGCAAAAATGGCACAGATGCGTGACGTATCTGTGCTGTAAAGGTAGTGATTGCTGGAGTTGTATCGCAAGTGCGATGCAGCTCAAGCAAGGCTCAGGGGTGCCCCATCTCCACAATGTTGCGTCAAGACCTATGCCTGCTTAAAGCAGGCGCAGGGTTTTGACGAAGCTTTCTCCTATCTAATTGTAAATACGGCACAACATGGGTGGCAGAGTAGTGGTGCACGTTAACTGGTGCATGCCTGGGGATGTGCCATTTAACATAAATCTGCCCCTTTACATTTAAGTATGTGCAGGACACACAGAGTCGGTGAGGCTTATCCAAGGTTAAGAAGAGATGAGTCCTGTTCACTGAAAATTTAGACATAGTCTTCACCTGCTCAGCATTGCTGGACATGGCTAAATAATAGCTGCAAAATATTACTCTTGTTAAACAATTTTACTATTATAATCTCTGAGATTTGTCTCTTACTCTGCAACATCTCATTGTTGTTATCTTTCTTTAAAGATAAAGACAACATCAACATGAGCGACAATCTGCAATCAGTTGATTTTGACCTCATCATTGAACTTGTAATTGAAACATCAGTGGATGTTGATCCTTTGGATGATTTAAATCCTGAGGATGAAGAAGAGCGTGATGAGGATGCAGATTTGTCCGAATTATATGACATAGGGTGGGAAGCTGACCTGCTTGAGCCTATGGAAATATAAACATTTATTTTTAAAATGTATAATTAATAAAAAGTAAAAATGTAAACCGTTTAATTTAAAAATAAAGACACCTTCAAAAACAGGTTATGTGTAGTGTCTTCAATAAAATATTAAAATATGCTCATAAAATTAGATCAGATTCACATATAAAATAGCACAGGTAACATAAATATAAATGTCATTTCTTTTCTGCTATTTCTGTATTGTAAATTTGCCAACGACTAAAAAATCTTCTAATTAAAATGTCAAGTAGTGTGTTAAGTTTTTGATCACTGTTATTGATTTACTGTTTGGTAATAATGGTTAATAACATTTTTTATTATATTTTACCACAGATTCAACTGCAGATCATTTCAAGATTTCACCATGCCAACAATAGAAAGACAGAGAAAGGCTGTAAAACGTCAAAGACAGCAGGTGAAAGAAAATAAGCAGCAGTCCTCTAACAAAAAGATTTGTCAAGTCACGAAGAAAGCACCGGGTAAGAGCACAAAATATTTCATAAGAAATATGTGTAGTAAAAAAAATATTACTACAGAAAATGTTTCAGTCCATAAAACGAGAAGGAATTCAAATGGAAAGGAAAGGCCAATCAAAAATGTTACTGCTAGAGCAAGAGATAACTCTGTGCATGATAGTAGAAGGAAACAACTGTTTAGGGAGATTCGTAAACGAATGTTCCGCAACAGGATAATTGGCAATTTGTTAAAAAATATTAAGAAAGGTCAACAGAAACTGGTTTTTTATAAGAGAAAAAAAAAGTTGAGAAAGTTATTGATCAGGCATTTGAAATTAAACGTAAGTTATTTATTTTGATAATCAATAGAATTAGGAAGCTAAACAAGGCAATTTATGATTTCAAAAGAAATAGTAGATGGAAGAGAATAGTTAATCGTAGTAATTTTTGTGAAGTTTTTTCTGGAGAATGGATGCATAGTTCAAGCTGTGAGGCATTTTTTAATGAGGAGAGTTATTTCCAGGATAATGATTTGGTGCATGCAGTTGACACCAGTGGTCGTGCTTATGAAGTGAAAGATGGTTGTCCAGTTGAAAAAGAAAAACTTGTGACAACAGAGACAGAAGAGGTGTTAGGTAATGAGGTTTTAGGAAGACGTGCTAAGGGTCCTGTCTACACCTGGAAGTGTAGTAGTATTTGTAGTGTGCGACAGGATTCCATCAATTTGCTTTGTGATTTTGTACGGTCATTTAATAAGAAAAGTTTGAAGCAGAAAATAAGGTTGTTGCAAGAATTAGATCCTTGCAGAGTGAGAGAAGTGACAGGTTTGCATGGTCATTCACTGGCTTGTCTTTCCAGGAGAGTATGCCAGAGTGTTTTTCATCATTTCAGGATGATAGCAGTGCATCATAATAAAGTGAGGAAATTAGTTAGAATGTTGTATTATGCTAAGAGTCCAGCAATTATGCTTAAACAATTATGCGCTGCTCTTTTGCATGGTTCTGAAGTAGATGTGAAGAATATTTGTGAAGAAATTGAGTTTTGTTACTTTGGAAGTAAAGAGGAGAATGTTGAAATTGACCAAGAAGAAGAGGGTAATGTGGAAGATAGTGTACAGGTTTCCAGTACAGATAATTTCCAGAGGGAAATTGCCACGTTTGAGGTGAAATCAAGTGAGAGGCCAAATTTCACTTGTGTGTGTTGTCGACGCACTTATTATAAGAATCAGACTAAGTTAGTGGATTTATATGCAAAAAGTGAAAGGGAAAATAATAGTGAATGGAAGGATTTCGCAACATACTTGATGGTAGAAAATTGTTTTGATTTGGGATTGGATCAACGTGTGTGTACTTATTGTTGTTGCAAATTAAATCAAAACCAGATGCCTGCTAGAGCAGTTCATAATAATCTGGAATTGGTTGAGATTCCTTCTGAATTGAAGGATTTAAATACTTATGAATCTATTTTGATTCAAAGTATCCATCCCTTTCAGGCTATTGTAAGAATGGAGCCAAAGACAGGGAAATTGCCTCCATCAGATTTACAGAGAGGATTAAAGGGAAGAGTTGTTTATTTGCCTCTAGATTTGAAGAAAAACATTAACACAATTGGAGTAGAAAAAGTGGAAGAGGAACCTCTGGTTATCTTAGTTAATGGGGTTCCGACAAAGAATAAGAAAATATGGCAAGATTTAGTAGATGTTAGGAAAGTTAAAAAGGCAACATTGTATTTGAAAAAAAAAAAATACTATAAGAATGTATATGTTGCAGAAGAGGAAGTAAGTAAGGAAGAGGATAGCGATTTGTGTGCTGGTCAAATTGAGAATAATTTACAACAAGGGGTGGTGATGGACAGAGTCTCTGAATTAAGCAGAGTACTCTCACCCAGTCAAGAGATCAGGGCTAGATCCAACACCGTTTTTTAGCTCATTGCACCATCCCAGTTTCAGAACCTGGCTGTATGCAAATTAGTCTGTCCCTGGCCCAGTGCATCATGGGAACAGGGCAGACCAGACTACAAAAGCCAATTCTTCCACAGGGAAGGAAACAAGCTTCCGGGGACCGGTTTCTGCCATTTCAGGCGTCTTCGGCCCGGCTTGCTTGAATCCTGATGGTGCAATGAGCAAGGGACTCACATCTGAGTATACCCTTCCACGCTTAGGGTGGACAAAATAATTTACAACAAGGGGTGGTGATGGACAGAGTCTCTGAATTAAGCAGAGTACTCTCACCCAGTCAAGAGATCAGGGCTAGATCCAACACCGTTTTTTAGCTCATTGCACCATCCCAGTTTCAGAACCTGGCTGTATGCAAATTAGTCTGTCCCTGGCCCAGTGCATCATGGGAACAGGGCAGACCAGACTACAAAAGCCAATTCTTCCACAGGGAAGGAAACAAGCTTCCGGGGACCGGTTTCTGCCATTTCAGGCGTCTTCGGCCCGGCTTGCTTGAATCCTGATGGTGCAATGAGCAAGGGACTCACATCTGAGTATACCCTTCCACGCTTAGGGTGGACAAAATAATTTGTAACAAGGGGTGGTGATGGACAGAGTCTCTGAATTAAGCAGAGTACTCTCACCCAGTCAAGAGATCAGGGCTAGATCCAACACCGTTTTTTAGCTCATTGCACCATCCCAGTTTCAGAACCTGGCTGTATGCAAATTAGTCTGTCCCTGGCCCAGTGCATCATGGGAACAGGGCAGACCAGACTACAAAAGCCAATTCTTCCACAGGGAAGGAAACAAGCTTCCGGGGACCGGTTTCTGCCATTTCAGGCGTCTTCGGCCCGGCTTGCTTGAATCCTGATGGTGCAATGAGCAAGGGACTCACATCTGAGTATACCCTTCCACGCTTAGGGTGGACAAAATAATTTACAACAAGGGGTGGTGATGGACAGAGTCTCTGAATTAAGCAGAGTACTCTCACCCAGTCAAGAGATCAGGGCTAGATCCAACACCGTTTTTTAGCTCATTGCACCATCCCAGTTTCAGAACCTGGCTGTATGCAAATTAGTCTGTCCCTGGCCCAGTGCATCATGGGAACAGGGCAGACCAGACTACAAAAGCCAATTCTTCCACAGGGAAGGAAACAAGCTTCCGGGGACCGGTTTCTGCCATTTCAGGCGTCTTCGGCCCGGCTTGCTTGAATCCTGATGGTGCAATGAGCAAGGGACTCACATCTGAGTATACCCTTCCACGCTTAGGGTGGACAAAATAATTTACAACAAGGGGTGGTGATGGACAGAGTCTCTGAATTGAGCAGAGTACTCTCACCCAGTCAAGAGATCAGGGCTAGATCCAACACCGTTTTTTAGCTCATTGCACCATCCCAGTTTCAGAACCTGGCTGTATGCAAATTAGTCTGTCCCTGGCCCAGTGCATCATGGGAACAGGGCAGACCAGACTACAAAAGCCAATTCTTCCACAGGGAAGGAAACAAGCTTCAGGGGACCGGTTTCTGCCATTTCAGGCGTCTTCGGCCCGGCTTGCTTGAATCCTGATGGTGCAATGAGCAAGGGACTCACATCTGAGTATACCCTTCCACGCTTAGGGTGGACAAAATAATTTACAACAAGGGGTGGTGATGGACAGAGTCTCTGAATTAAGCAGAGTACTCTCACCCAGTCAAGAGATCAGGGCTAGATCCAACACAGTTTTTTAGCTCATTGCACCATCCCAGTTTCAGAACCTGGCTGTATGCAAATTAGTCTGTCCCTGGCCCAGTGCATCATGGGAACAGGGCAGACCAGACTACAAAAGCCAATTCTTCCACAGGGAAGGAAACAAGCTTCCGGGGACCGGTTTCTGCCATTTCAGGCGTCTTCGGCCCGGCTTGCTTGAATCCTGATGGTGCAATGAGCAAGGGACTCACATCTGAGTATACCCTTCCACGCTTAGGGTGGACAAAATAATTTACAACAAGGGGTGGTGATGGACAGAGTCTCTGAATTAAGCAGAGTACTCTCACCCAGTCAAGAGATCAGGGCTAGATCCAACACCGTTTTTTAGCTCATTGCACCATCCCAGTTTCAGAACCTGGCTGTATGCAAATTAGTCTGTCCCTGGCCCAGTGCATCATGGGAACAGGGCAGACCAGACTACAAAAGCCAATTCTTCCACAGGGAAGGAAACAAGCTTCCGGGGACCGGTTTCTGCCATTTCAGGCGTCTTCGGCCCGGCTTGCTTGAATCCTGATGGTGCAATGAGCAAGGGACTCACATCTGAGTATACCCTTCCACGCTTAGGGTGGACAAAATAATTTACAACAAGGGGTGGTGATGGACAGAGTCTCTGAATTAAGCAGAGTACTCTCACCCAGTCAAGAGATCAGGGCTAGATCCAACACCGTTTTTTAGCTCATTGCACCATCCCAGTTTCAGAACCTGGCTGTATGCAAATTAGTCTGTCCCTGGCCCAGTGCATCATGGGAACAGGGCAGACCAGACTACAAAAGCCAATTCTTCCACAGGGAAGGAAACAAGCTTCCGGGGACCGGTTTCTGCCATTTCAGGCGTCTTCGGCCCGGCTTGCTTGAATCCTGATGGTGCAATGAGCAAGGGTGATGGATCAAGCCCTGATCTTTGGACTGGGTAAGAGTGGTCTGCTTAATTCAGACACTCTGTTCATCACCACCCCCTTTTCTGTATCGTTTTTGGCCACTATAGGTGTGGCAGGGTATACTCAGACATGAGTCCCTTTCTCACTGCTCCATCAGGATTCAAGCAAGCCGGGCCGAAGAGGCTGAAATGCCAGAAACCGGTCCCCGGTAGCTTGTCTCCTTTCTGGTGAAGAATTGGCTTGGTAGTTTGGTCTGCCCTGTTCCCATGATGCACTGGGCCAGGGACAGACTAATTTGCATATAGCCAGGTTCTGAGCTGGGATGGGGCAGTGAGATAAATAACGGTGATGGATCAAGCCCTGATCTTTGGACTGGGTAAGAGTGGTCTGCTTAATTCAGACATTCTGTTCATCACCACCCCCTTTTCTGTATCGTTTTTGGCCACTATAGGTGTGGCAGGGTATACTCAGACATGAGTCCCTTTCTCACTGCTCCATCAGGATTCAAGCAAGCCGGGCCGAAGAGGCTGAAATGCCAGAAACCGGTCCCCGGTAGCTTGTCTCCTTTCTGGTGAAGAATTGGCTTGGTAGTTTGGTCTGCCCTGTTCCCATGATGCACTGGGCCAGGGACAGACTAATTTGCATATAGCCAGGTTCTGAGCTGGGATGGGGCAGTGAGATAAATAACGGTGATGGATCAAGCCCTGATCTTTGGACTGGGTAAGAGTGGTCTGTTTAATTCAGACACTCTGTTCATCACCACCCCCTTTTCTGTATCGTTTTTGGCCACTATAGGTGTGGCAGGGTATACTCAGACATGAGTCCCTTTCTCACTGCTCCATCAGGATTCAAGCAAGCCGGGCCGAAGAGGCTGAAATGCCAGAAACCGGTCCCCGGTAGCTTGTCTCCTTTCTGGTGAAGAATTGGCTTGGTAGTTTGGTCTGCCCTGTTCCCATGATGCACTGGGCCAGGGACAGACTAATTTGCATATAGCCAGGTTCTGAGCTGGGATGGGGCAGTGAGATAAATAACGGTGATGGATCAAGCCCTGATCTTTGGACTGGGTAAGAGTGGTCTGCTTAATTCAGACACTCTGTTCATCACCACCCCCTTTTCTGTATCGTTTTTGGCCACTATAGGTGTGGCAGGGTATACTCAGACATGAGTCCCTTTCTCACTGCTCCATCAGGATTCAAGCAAGCCGGGCCGAAGAGGCTGAAATGCCTAAAACCGGTCCCCGGTAGCTTGTCTCCTTTCTGGTGAAGAATTGGCTTGGTAGTTTGGTCTGCCCTGTTCCCATGATGCACTGGGCCAGGGACAGACTAATTTGCATATAGCCAGGTTCTGAGCTGGGATGGGGCAGTGAGATAAATAACGGTGATGGATCAAGCCCTGATCTTTGGACTGGGTAAGAGTGGTCTGCTTAATTCAGACACTCTGTTCATCACCACCCCCTTTTCTGTATCGTTTTTGGCCACTATAGGTGTGGCAGGGTATACTCAGACATGAGTCCCTTTCTCACTGCTCCATCAGGATTCAAGCAAGCCGGGCCGAAGAGGCTGAAATGCCAGAAACCGGTCCCCGGTAGCTTGTCTCCTTTCTGGTGAAGAATTGGCTTGGTAGTTTGGTCTGCCCTGTTCCCATGATGCACTGGGCCAGGGACAGACTAATTTGCATATAGCCAGGTTCTGAGCTGGGATGGGGCAGTGAGATAAATAACGGTGATGGATCAAGCCCTGATCTTTGGACTGGGTAAGAGTGGTCTGCTTAATTCAGACACTCTGTTCATCACCACCCCCTTTTCTGTATCGTTTTTGGCCACTATAGGTGTGGCAGGGTATACTCAGACATGAGTCCCTTTCTCACTGCTCCATCAGGATTCAAGCAAGCCGGGCCGAAGAGGCTGAAATGCCAGAAACCGGTCCCCGGTAGCTTGTCTCCTTTCTGGTGAAGAATTGGCTTGGTAGTTTGGTCTGCCCTGTTCCCATGATGCACTGGGCCAGGGACAGACTAATTTGCATATAGCCAGGTTCTGAGCTGGGATGGGGCAGTGAGATAAATAACGGTGATGGATCAAGCCCTGATCTTTGGACTGGGTAAGAGTGGTCTGCTTAATTCAGACACTCTGTTCATCACCACCCCCTTTTCTGTATCGTTTTTGGCCACTATAGGTGTGGCAGGGTATACTCAGACATGAGTCCCTTTCTCACTGCTCCATCAGGATTCAAGCAAGCCGGGCCGAAGAGGCTGAAATGCCAGAAACCGGTCCCCGGTAGCTTGTCTCCTTTCTGGTGAAGAATTGGCTTGGTAGTTTGGTCTGCCCTGTTCCCATGATGCACTGGGCCAGGGACAGACTAATTTGCATATAGCCAGGTTCTGAGCTGGGATGGGGCAGTGAGATAAATAACGGTGATGGATCAAGCCCTGATCTTTGGACTGGGTAAGAGTGGTCTGCTTAATTCAGACACTCTGTTCATCACCACCCCCTTTTCTGTATCGTTTTTGGCCACTATAGGTGTGGCAGGGTATACTCAGACATGAGTCCCTTTCTCACTGCTCCATCAGGATTCAAGCAAGCCGGGCCGAAGAGGCTGAAATGCCAGAAACCGGTCCCCGGTAGCTTGTCTCCTTTCTGGTGAAGAATTGGCTTGGTAGTTTGGTCTGCCCTGTTCCCATGATGCACTGGGCCAGGGACAGACTAATTTGCATATAGCCAGGTTCTGAGCTGGGATGGGGCAGTGAGATAAATAACGGTGATGGATCAAGCCCTGATCTTTGGACTGGGTAAGAGTGGTCTGCTTAATTCAGACACTCTGTTCATCACCACCCCCTTTTCTGTATCGTTTTTGCCCACTATAGGTGTGGCAGGGTATACTCAGACATGAGTCCCTTTCTCACTGCTCCATCAGGATTCAAGCAAGCTGGGCCGAAGAGGCTGAAATGCCAGAAACCGGTCCCCGGTAGCTTGTCTCCTTTCTAGTGAAGAATTGGCTTGGTAGTTTGGTCTGCCCTGTTCCCATGATGCACTGGGCCAGGGACAGACTAATTTGCATATAGCCAGGTTCTGAGCTGGGATGGGGCAGTGAGATAAATAACGGTGATGGATCAAGCCCTGATCTTTGGACTGGGTAAGAGTGGTCTGCTTAATTCAGACACTCTGTTCATCACCACCCCCTTTTCTGTATCGTTTTTGGCCACTATAGGTGTGGCAGGGTATACTCAGACATGAGTCCCTTTCTCACTGCTCCATCAGGATTCAAGCAAGCCGGGCCGAAGAGGCTGAAATGCCAGAAACCGGTCCCTGGTAGCTTGTCTCCTTTCTGGTGAAGAATTGGCTTGGTAGTTTGGTCTGCCCTGTTCCCATGATGCACTGGGCCAGGGACAGACTAATTTGCATATAGCCCGGTTCTGAGCTGGGATGGGGCAGTGAGATAAATAACGGTGATGGATCAAGCCCTGATCTTTGGACTGGGTAAGAGTGGTCTGCTTAATTCAGACACTCTGTTCATCACCACCCCCTTTTCTGTATCGTTTTTGGCCACTATAGGTGTGGCAGGGTATACTCAGACATGAGTCCCTTTCTCACTGCTCCATCAGGATTCAAGCAAGCCGGGCCGAAGAGGCTGAAATGCCAGAAACCGGTCCCCGGTAGCTTGTCTCCTTTCTGGTGAAGAATTGGCTTGGTAGTTTGGTCTGCCCTGTTCCCATGATGCACTGGGCCAGGGACAGACTAATTTGCATATAGCCAGGTTCTGAGCTGGGATGGGGCAGTGAGATAAATAACGGTGATGGATCAAGCCCTGATCTTTGGACTGGGTAAGAGTGGTCTGCTTAATTCAGACACTCTGTTCATCACCACCCCCTTTTCTGTATCGTTTTTGGCCACTATAGGTGTGGCAGGGTATACTCAGACATGAGTCCCTTTCTCACTGCTCCATCAGGATTCAAGCAAGCCGGGCCGAAGAGGCTGAAATGCCAGAAACCGGTCCCCGGTAGCTTGTCTCCTTTCTGGTGAAGAATTGGCTTGGTAGTTTGGTCTGCCCTGTTCCCATGATGCACTGGGCCAGGGACAGACTAATTTGCATATAGCCAGGTTCTGAGCTGGGATGGGGCAGTGAGATAAATAACGGTGATGGATCAAGCCCTGATCTTTGGACTGGGTAAGAGTGGTCTGCTTAATTCAGACACTCTGTTCATCACCACCCCCTTTTCTGTATCGTTTTTGGCCACTATAGGTGTGGCAGGGTATACTCAGACATGAGTCCCTTTCTCACTGCTCCATCAGGATTCAAGCAAGCCGGGCCGAAGAGGCTGAAATGCCAGAAACCGGTCCCCGGTAGCTTGTCTCCTTTCTGGTGAAGAATTGGCTTGGTAGTTTGGTCTGCCCTGTTCCCATGATGCACTGGGCCAGGGACAGACTAATTTGCATATAGCCAGGTTCTGAGCTGGGATGGGGCAGTGAGATAAATAACGGTGATGGATCAAGCCCTGATCTTTGGACTGGGTAAGAGTGGTCTGCTTAATTCAGACACTCTGTTCATCACCACCCCCTTTTCTGTATCGTTTTTGGCCACTATAGGTGTGGCAGGGTATACTCAGACATGAGTCCCTTTCTCACTGCTCCATCAGGATTCAAGCAAGCCGGGCCGAAGAGGCTGAAATGCCAGAAACCGGTCCCCGGTAGCTTGTCTCCTTTCTGGTGAAGAATTGGCTTGGTAGTTTGGTCTGCCCTGTTCCCATGATGCACTGGGCCAGGGACAGACTAATTTGCATATAGCCAGGTTCTGAGCTGGGATGGGGCAGTGAGATAAATAACGGTGATGGATCAAGCCCTGATCTTTGGACTGGGTAAGAGTGGTCTGCTTCATTCAGACACTCTGTTCATCACCACCCCCTTTTCTGTATCGTTTTTGGCCACTATAGGTGTGGCAGGGTATACTCAGACATGAGTCCCTTTCTCACTGCTCCATCAGGATTCAAGCAAGCCGGGCCGAAGAGGCTGAAATGCCAGAAACCGGTCCCCGGTAGCTTGTCTCCTTTCTGGTGAAGAATTGGCTTGGTAGTTTGGTCTGCCCTGTTCCCATGATGCACTGGGCCAGGGACAGACTAATTTGCATATAGCCAGGTTCTGAGCTGGGATGGGGCAGTGAGATAAATAACGGTGATGGATCAAGCCCCGATCTTTGGACTGGGTAAGAGTGGTCTGCTTAATTCAGACACTCTGTTCATCACCACCCCCTTTTCTGTATCGTTTTTGGCCACTATAGGTGTGGCAGGGTATACTCAGACATGAGTCCCTTTCTCACTGCTCCATCAGGATTCAAGCAAGCCGGGCCGAAGAGGCTGAAATGCCAGAAACCGGTCCCCGGTAGCTTGTCTCCTTTCTGGTGAAGAATTGGCTTGGTAGTTTGGTCTGCCCTGTTCCCATGATGCACTGGGCCAGGGACAGACTAATTTGCATATAGCCAGGTTCTGAGCTGGGATGGGGCAGTGAGATAAATAACGGTGATGGATCAAGCCCTGATCTTTGGACTGGGTAAGAGTGGTCTGCTTAATTCAGACACTCTGTTCATCACCACCCCCTTTTCTGTATCGTTTTTGGCCACTATAGGTGTGGCAGGGTATACTCAGACATGAGTCCCTTTCTCACTGCTCCATCAGGATTCAAGCAAGCCGGGCCGAAGAGGCTGAAATGCCAGAAACCGGTCCCCGGTAGCTTGTCTCCTTTCTGGTGAAGAATTGGCTTGGTAGTTTGGTCTGCCCTGTTCCCATGATGCACTGGGCCAGGGACAGACTAATTTGCATATAGCCAGGTTCTGAGCTGGGATGGGGCAGTGAGATAAATAACGGTGATGGATCAAGCCCTGATCTTTGGACTGGGTAAGAGTGGTCTGCTTCATTCAGACACTCTGTTCATCACCACCCCCTTTTCTGTATCGTTTTTGGCCACTATAGGTGTGGCAGGGTATACTCAGACATGAGTCCCTTTCTCACTGCTCCATCAGGATTCAAGCAAGCCGGGCCGAAGAGGCTGAAATGCCAGAAACCGGTCCCCGGTAGCTTGTCTCCTTTCTGGTGAAGAATTGGCTTGGTAGTTTGGTCTGCCCTGTTCCCATGATGCACTGGGCCAGGGACAGACTAATTTGCATATAGCCAGGTTCTGAGCTGGGATGGGGCAGTGAGATAAATAACGGTGATGGATCAAGCCCTGATCTTTGGACTGGGTAAGAGTGGTCTGCTTAATTCAGACACTCTGTTCATCACCACCCCCTTTTCTGTATCGTTTTTGGCCACTATAGGTGTGGCAGGGTATACTCAGACATGAGTCCCTTTGTCACTGCTCCATCAGGATTCAAGCAAGCCGGGCCGAAGAGGCTGAAATGCCAGAAACCGGTCCCCGGTAGCTTGTCTCCTTTCTGGTGAAGAATTGGCTTGGTAGTTTGGTCTGCCCTGTTCCCATGATGCACTGGGCCAGGGACAGACTAATTTGCATATAGCCAGGTTCTGAGCTGGGATGGGGCAGTGAGATAAATAACGGTGATGGATCAAGCCCTGATCTTTGGACTGGGTAAGAGTGGTCTGCTTAATTCAGACACTCTGTTCATCACCACCCCCTTTTCTGTATCGTTTTTGGCCACTATAGGTGTGGCAGGGTATACTCAGACATGAGTCCCTTTCTCACTGCTCCATCAGGATTCAAGCAAGCCGGGCCGAAGAGGCTGAAATGCCAGAAACCGGTCCCCGGTAGCTTGTCTCCTTTCTGGTGAAGAATTGGCTTGGTAGTTTGGTCTGCCCTGTTCCCATGATGCACTGGGCCAGGGACAGACTAATTTGCATATAGCCAGGTTCTGAGCTGGGATGGGGCAGTGAGATAAATAACGGTGATGGATCAAGCCCTGATCTTTGGACTGGGTAAGAGTGGTCTGCTTAATTCAGACACTCTGTTCATCACCACCCCCTTTTCTGTATCGTTTTTGGCCACTATAGGTGTGGCAGGGTATACTCAGACATGAGTCCCTTTCTCACTGCTCCATCAGGATTCAAGCAAGCCGGGCCGAAGAGGCTGAAATGCCAGAAACCGGTCCCCGGTAGCTTGTCTCCTTTCTGGTGAAGAATTGGCTTGGTAGTTTGGTCTGCCCTGTTCCCATGATGCACTGGGCCAGGGACAGACTAATTTGCATATAGCCAGGTTCTGAGCTGGGATGGGGCAGTGAGATAAATAACGGTGATGGATCAAGCCCTGATCTTTGGACTGGGTAAGAGTGGTCTGCTTAATTCAGACACTCTGTTCATCACCACCCCCTTTTCTGTATCGGTCAAATTGAGAAAGTAGAACCCTCTACTAGTGAAGAAATATATGAACATTATAGTGTTCATCCTTTGCATTCCAAGGAAGTCATGGGGAATGCTATTGAGTTGTTTCAAATGAAACAAGCCAAAGGGAGTCCCATTAGTGTTTGGGAGGAAAGTGTGGAAGCTCGGTGTTTCCCACAGCTTTTTCCAACAGGTCAGGGAGGAAGATATGATGAGCGACCTCATCAAATTCCTGCTTCTGAATACCGGACTTTGCGATTGTATGCAGGAGATGCTAGGTTTCGACAATGCATTCCTTATTTGTTTCATCTCCTGTTTGAAAGCGATCTGTCTGGACTGTCATATGCAGTGAACCACATCTTGAAAAGTGGTATACACATGCAAAACATCTCGGCAAGTGACTTTATGGATAAAGTCAATGTCCAAGACAGTATTTTGGATTCTCACCTGATTAATCTCATGGCGTGTCAGCGTGGTACTAATGAGTACTGGTACCGTCGTCATGGTGATTTAAAATGTATGCTGAGGAACTTAGGTACTCCCACATGGTTCCTCACTCTGAGCTGTGCCGAGTATGGCTGGGAAGACTTACTTGAATTTCTACGAGAGGCAAATGCTAACGTAGATAACATCGAATTCAAGACACCCGGAGAACTGTGCTCTTTGGATCCAGTCAATGTATGTAGGTACTTCAATCATAGATTTGAAGCTATGATGTCTTTCATCATGAATAAGAAGAATCCACCTCTTGGAGAGGTGTTGGATTTCTTCTGGAGAAAGGAGTACCAAGCAAGAGGTGCTCCTCATATACATATGTTGCTGTGGATCAAGGATGCACCTAAATTTGGAACGGATCCAGAAGACTCAGTGATGAGTTTCATCCAACAGTATTCTACGTGTGCTGTTCCAAACGCAAAGGAGAAGAAAAGCCTAAAAGAAAAAGTTCTGCGTTTCCAAAGCCATCGATGTGGAAAGTACTGCCGTCGTAAATTCCGAAACAAGGACAAGTTCTACACCAAATGTCGTTTTGGCTTTCCACGACCGGTGATTTGTAAAGGAAGAGTAAACAGTTTGATGTCTTCGCTGCGACACAATGTCATGAAGAAATCACCTAAAAACACATACAATTTGAAGAGGAACGAAGAGTCTAAGTACATCAATGACTACAACCCGGTGATTTTGTCCATGTGGAATGCTAACATGGATATACAGTTTGTGGCTGATAATTGTATGGCTGTGGCTCGGTATGTGACGTCTTACATCACCAAAAAAGAGAAGACAGAATTGAAGGATATGTGGGAGGACATTTCCCATGAAAAGAGCCTCAGCAAGAAGTTGTACAGTTTCAGTCTGAAGATGTTGTCGCATCGAGAAATCGGAGCGTACGAATGTTCTGACGGGTTGTCTTCAGCAAGTCTCTATGCCAAGTCCAGGAGTATCGTTAGGGCGAGTCTTGGTCTTGCTGCAACGCGTAATCGAGTTCTCAAACCTGTCCGGGAAATTGAGTATTTGGCGGAAAAGGAGCCAAACAGTACCGACATTTTGAAGACCAACATGTTGGATACATATTATCCAAATCGAAGCATTCACCTTGAGAATGTTTGTCTGTATGAGGTTCTTCAAAATTACATATTCAAGAGGAACATCAAAGAAGATACTGAGAAAGGAGTGTATGCTGTAATAGGAAGTGAGGGATGTCTGGTCAAGCAAAGAAAATGCCACTTGGTAAACCATCGAAAATTGAGTGGCGAATCTCCTGAAAAAAAGGAGTTTTTCTATTTAGCACTTTTGCAACTTTTCAAGCCTTGGCGTGCAGAAGAGGAACTGCTTGGAGATTTTCTCTGTTACGAAGACTCTTTCAATGCCGCCAAGGAGACCATAGAATGTCCTGCTTTTCCCAAATATGTAGAAATGTTGAATGCGGAAATTGAGCAGGAAGCAACGATTGCAGCCGAGATTGCCAGAGACAGTTCTCAGGACAGTCAGAGTTCTGCTTCATTGAGTCAGGATCCACTAGGAGGACCTGTTATCGAAAATGAAGCTGCCACTGCTATGAATGAAGTGGAAAGAGCCATGGCACATGCTCAGGAGGATGCGGTTAACTTAGAAGAGTTGGAAAGACAACTCAACGTTGAGCAGAGGAAAATATATGACGAGTTACCATGCAAATTGATCATGGATTAAGTCATGATAAGAAAGAGTGCTCATGTACGTCGTTGAAGCCTGTCCGACTGTACGTGAGTGGAGAAGCGGGAACTGGAAAAAGTTTCCTCATTAAAGCAATTTCATGCTATTTGCAGGAAAGGACAGAGTCATCGCTGTCTTGTGTTGTCACTGCTCCAACTGGACTGGCAGCACATAATATTAAAGGGATTACTTTACATCGTTTACTGATGCTGCCAGTGGAGCATGACAACAAATTACAATATCACAAGCTATCTGGAGATGCTTGTTTTGAAGTTTCAAGAATCTTGAGAAAAATGAAACTTCTTATCATTGACGAAGTAAGCATGGTTTCCAATGTCATGCTTGCCTTTGTGCATTTGAGAATGCAAGAAGTTCTCAAAACAGAGTATGATGTGTTATTTGGTGGCAAACACATCATTGTTTTTGGAGATCTTCTGCAGCTGACACCAGTGAAAGGGCAACCTGTGTTCAAAATGCTCACGCATGAAGATACCAGGAAGTGCCTAGGCAGCATTGGCAACGTCAATATATGGTTAAACTTCAATTATGCTGAACTGCATGAAAATATGCGTCAGGCGAAGGATGAAGTTTACAAGACTATTCTACAAGATGTTAGAATTGGAAAAGTGACCGAGCATGGGAAAGAAGCTTTACATGCACGATTACTGTCAAATTTATATCCAGAACAAGATGTTGTGCCTGAGAATATTTTTCAGAAAATTACTGAGAAGAAATCTGGAATATGTTTGATGCCAACTCTTGCAGAATGTGCCAAATTTAACAACAAAATGTTGCATTTAGAATAGCAAGAGATTGTGAAACTGGAAGCTATTGACAGAGTAGAGCATATGGGATCAACAATTATTTTGTCTGAGAATCTGAAAACAAAATTGGATTCATTAGAGAAGAGTATATCTAAAACTGCAGGTTTTGAAAAGACTCTGAATGTGTGCTTGAACTGCCGTATAATTTTAAGAAGGAATTTACATGTTGAAAGAGGTCTGGTAAATGGATCAATGGGTAATGTTGTTGATTTTGTGAAATACAGAAATAGAGATGGAATTGAATTTTTAAAAATTAAATTTGATGGCATTGAGGAAGTACAGCTAATTGCTCGTTGTTCTGCTAGATTTTTGCTTGTAAAAGACTTATATGTTCGCCGTAAGCAGTTTCCTGTTTGCTTGGCATATGCGGTGACAATCCATAAATCGCAAGGTTTAAGTGTAGACAGTGCATTGGTGAATATTGGCAGTTCTGTGTTCAAGGAGGGTATGGCATATGTGGCATTGTCACAAGTTAGAACTTTATCGGGATTGTACTTGATTGAGTGTGATGTCACAAACATTTGTGCTGATCTAGATTGTGTTAAGGAATACAATAGGTTAAGAAGAGAGTATGCGCCACATTTGCCTCAGTATCCTTTGTTTGAGAAACGTGTGGTAGGCCGGAAACGAAGAAATGTGACCAATACTGGGGAGGTTGTAGCAAAAAGACGAAAAGTCGATGAACCTAAAATTACAAGCAGAAACAAAAAGGATTCTGTTGAAGATGTTGTTGGTTTTCAATTTGAAAACAGTTCTGGTGTCAACTGCTATGCTAATGTAGTGGTTAATGTTTTGTTTTCTCTAGAAAATGTAAAAGAAGAGATTGTGGTCAATTCTGATCAAAGATTTTGCAGTTTGTTAAATTCTGTGTTAGAGAAATGTAGCACTGATAGAAGAAACATAGAAAGTGTGTCTGAAATTCGAAATCTGTTAGACAGATGTTCAGGCCAAACACAATTCTCTCAAAATATTCAGCAAGATTGTCAGGAGTTTTTAATGTATATGCTTGATGTATTACATGCTGAAGGTGTAGATGTAGATCAGCTGTTTGGGCTTTCTTATCAATGGCAGCATGACTGCGAGAACTGTATGGTATCAAGTACTACTAGTGTAGACTCAGAAAGATTTATATATTTAACTTTGCCAGACAGTAAATCAGTCTCCTTTAATAAGCTAGTAAAAGCAGCTGATCACAACATGGAGTGTAGCCAATGTAAATCTGAAATGATGTCCACATTATTTATACGAACATATGGCCAGTATGTCATTTTAATGTTCCAACGATGTAGGCCTGATGGAACAAAATTGACAACTTTAATTAAAAATTTTGTAGCTTCGCAGTTGTCAATATCAGGAAGGACTTTTGTAACTGCAGCAATTATATATCATGACGGCCCTTCAATAACATCAGGACATTACACAGCTTATTTAAAGTCTAGAAATGGCTGGTCATTCTGCAATGATTCTGTTTTAATTTTCAAAAAAAAATTGCCGTATGACCTTAAAAACTCTTACCTGGTGTTTTTAAAACCAAAATTTTAGGGAAATAATCTCGGGATGTGCTCTGTGGAATTTCAAGAAGTTCTAATGGCTCCTACACAATTTGGCCTTGAGGATAAGTGTAGTTCAGAGACATAACTTCTAACCATAGGACTGGACGTCATGGAGAAATACGTGCACTTTGAATGAGTTCAGAAAAACTGTTTCTTTTTATAAGCTAATTGAAGCAGCCAATCAAAACATGGAGTAGAGGGAATGTAAGTCTGCAATGCTGTCTACTGTTTTACATTGCTTTGTGATTAAAAGTGATGTAGAGAATTAAATAATTGTAGTAGTCATAGAGGTAGTGTAAGTCTGCTTCATAGTAAGCAGTATCAGTGTCATAGGAAATGTAGAACATGACTGAGCAAGAAGGGGAAGATATTACTATTCCAGGATTGTGAAAATGATCTTCAACATTTTAATTCTGAAAGTTGCGGAAATGCCAAATGACGGGATTGGCTTACAAGAAATCCAAGAGTTATAAATGGCTCTGACCAGATTTGGCCTTGTGGAAACTTGTGGTAGAGAGCAAGAAGTCATTTATTGCATGTAACGTGTTTTTAAAAACGATGGAGATTTTCTTTCAGAAAGTGGCGGGCTGAAAGTAATAACAGCACAAAAGAGTGTAAGCTGTTCATAGGACATCCTTGGACGTCATGGAAAGTAAGTTAACTTTAAGGAGTTCTGAATTTTGATTTCTTATGTTGTATGGGTTTTTTAAACACAATCATTTTGATTGTGTTTTTTTTTCCCCGCTGTTATATGATGAATACCTTCAAGTCACTGTTTTTAGTGAATTTTGATACATTCTGAGAACAGCAAAAATAAACCATTTAACATGTATAATTAATTCTGTACTGTTTGCATTTATGATGTATATGTAGAACTGTGTAGGAGGCATGGAGAAGGTGAGGCTTCTGTAAGTGTCAAAGTTGTTGCATGCAGTGCTGCACTTCTGCGTATTCTTTCATATGCTAGACTACATCTGCACAATGAGATACCTAAGCAAAGGAAACACAAGTGATGTGATTGTGAAATGAGCAAAATAAATTGCACGTATTTCAATTACATCACCTGTGTTTCCTATCATTACGAATCACATTGTGCAGATCAAGTTTAGGTCTGTCCAGGGAAACATAGGAGGTTTGGACTTTGTTGAAGAGTGCAGTGGACATGACTCACTTCATTGGTAGACCTTCACATGTATTATCTCCTCTGTACTCTTCAACAAGTGTAAATCTCATCTGCAACCCTGAGTAGGCCTCACCTCAAACAAACCTCTGGATAGTAGACATCTTATTGGCATCCTGAAGCAATTATTTAAAATTTTAGTGTCTTGCGACACTTTTCTGAAACAACAGCAATGCAAAAGATGCACCATGTTTTAAGATAGGCCTCACTTCATCTGCCTCAAGATACTGTTAGTTTAAAATGTATATCTTTAGGACTGTGTAGGGGGCCTGGAGAAGCAGAAGCTTCTGTAAGTGTCAAAGTTGTTGAAAAACTGTTTGTCCTTCAATCTTTTCCCTTGTCTTTTCTAATTTTTAAATACATGTTTTAATATTTTTCAAATGTTTGTTCTCTCTTTCACAGATTGAAAGTATAAAAACAAAAAGTGAGTAATTTAACGGCAATTATAAGGTAAATATTTTGTACTGTTTTCGTTACATTTCTATCACATTTAACTACTATTAGTTCCACTGCTTCATTTCTTTAACCCTCAGTTTCCTGCCTTTGCTACTTCCCTCATTCCTTTCTCTATTACCTACTTACTCAACTCCTTCCACTCTTTTTCTCAGTCCCTCTCTTCTCATAGTTCCTCACTCTTGTTTACTCACTCCGTCTCTATTACTCTTAGTGTCTTTGACTGATCACTCTATCACTACTTGTTCATAATGCTTTCTCTGTGTAGTTGAAGCACACTAAGGGGAATATTATGAACACAGCCAATAAAATTATTGCTCTTTTTATTGGCAGAAAACTGGTGCAAAAGTGGTTTTAGCGGCAGTTTTCTGCCACAAAAGCAGCTTTAGCGACACATTTCTGCCAATAAAAGCTGCAAAACTTTTATTGCCTATGTTGATGATATGGCTCTATGTTACTTACATTTCTTTGCTGTTTCAATTAATCTTTTCTGTTATTTTTTGTTTTCTGTTTTCTATTTTTTCTCTCTGTTATTCCTCATGTTTTAATCTTATTTTGAACATTCACTCACATTCTCCAAGAAACTCTTCTTTGTTAATGTTATACTCTCTTTTTTTTTCTTTCACTTCGTTATCTATTTTGTTTTTCACAATTATACCCTCTTCTGTCTTTTCTTCGGTAAATAGATCTATTAAACAGTATCTCTTCTTTACTCCCTATAGCTGTCTTTCTTTTAACATCACTCTCTGTTTACTTTCCTTATACTTACACTTTTTTATTTTTTTTATTTTTTTTGGTTAGCTCCCGGTCCGCGTACCGGGAAGCTAACCCGGGAGCGAACCAAAAGAAATAGAGCTTGCCAGAGTGCTAAACATTCTAGCAATTTTTTTTGATAGGGAAGGTAGTTCTGAAAAGAACTTTTTTTTATATATTTTTGTTGTTTTATATATTTTTTTTTTTTTTGAACATTTTTGTTTTTTTTGTATTTTTTGAACGATTTTATATTTTTTTTGGTTTTTTTTGGGGGGGGGAAACAACAAAAAACAGGCGTTGAAAAGGGCTCAACAGGAGCAAAAAAAAATTACTGGGGGCGGTTAGGGCAATCATGGTGTTCATACGCCAGGTTGAGTGCATTGATGCTCATGTTGCCACAAGCTAATAATGCACGACAGTGCATACATAAGTGAATCATGTGCCCAAAATTTTCTTGAATATTTGGCACAGTTTCCCGTGCCTCTTCTGGTGTTAGAGAAATCGGTATTGTTGGTCTGGCCACAGGAGTTGGTCTTGGATTGTCCTGCATATCCCTTATTTCCGCCCGGCTGTAATTTAGTGGATGCTTCCTTGTCATGTGCCTGTGCATTGTGTGATTTCCATAGCTATATTTTTTGTCCGTCCCTCTGGACAATTGTTCTTTGCATATGAGGCAGGTGACATACCTCGCATTGACTTTTTTTTGGCCACGAGGGATCGAATAAAATTGCCAGATGAAACTGGCTTTCTTTCTGGAAACCCGGGGCACCTCTTCTAAGAACTGTGGTTCTTCTCCCTCCTCATCCATTTCTTCATCTTCCTCCTCAGTGTTGGTAATGACCTGGGGAGGTGGTCCTCTCTTCCCATGAGGAGGTGGTGGTGGTGGTGGGGGTCCACCAGCTGAAGCTACCAATGAAGCCATTTTCCAACAAGCAAAATAGGTCTTCCTCTCACAATGATGAAAGTCAGAGTGAGGAAAGAAGGAGGGGTTTTCATCATTTGGGAAAAACAATACTTCTCAACCAATGAAAAGTGTTATTTTTAGGTCACCTGACCTAGCCTTACATCATTATGAAACCAAACCTCTCACGCTCATGTTACGCGCTGCGGAACGCGCCCCGGTTAGCTTCCGGGTCGCTAAGCTTCGCGCCTCGGTCCGCGCCCCGGGACACTTCCGGGTGCGCTAACGCGGTATGTCACAAGACGCATTACGCGGCAACGCGATACGTCGCGCTTTCGCGACGCGCCACGGATCGCTTCCGGGGAGCTGCGTTTCGCGCCTCGGTCCGCGCCCCGGGGCACTTCCGGGTGCGCTAACGCAGTACATCATAAGACGCATTACGCGGCAACGCGATACCGTCATTATGTTGATTTCTTACCGGTTCGCGGACCGGGTCGCGGCATCAAATTGAGCTAACGGGAAGCTTCCCGGTTCGCGGACCGGGAGCGAAACAAAAAAAATATTTAAAAAAAATTATTAATAAACATATAAAATATATTTTTGTATTTAAAGAAGAATACATTTTACAGCTATAGATATTAGCTTTTAAAAAACCAATGAAATTCACTGAAAAAACCATAGGTTATAGACCATATATAGTTATGAATTTGCATTTACAAAACCTTGAAAATTCACTGAAAAAACCATAGGTTATACACCATATATAGTTAGGAATTAGCATTTAAAAACCTTATTTTACTCACACAAAACCATTGAAATTCCATATATAGTTAGTTGTACTAACTATATATCACGCACCCGCAATCCACTGCTGATCATGTCACATATTACATCATTCATGACATGGTCAGTGACATCACTGATGACATCACTGATGACATCTCAAATGACATCACTGATGACATCACTGATGACAACATCCAGTGACTGTATTTTTCTGTAAAGTTAAAATATGTCTTACATATTTAAGAATGAGTGGATGTATAAGTGTCTGGATGAAGGATTTAGTAGGTGCATGACTGACTGTATGAGTGAGTGATTAAATGTGTCTCACTGAGTGCATATATATATTCACTGAAAAAACCATAGGTTATAGACCATATATAGTTAGGAATTAGCATTTACAAAACCTTGAAAATTCACTGAAAAAACCATAGGTTATAGACCATATATAGTTAGGAATTAGCATTTAAAAAACCTTTTTTTACTCACACAAAACCATTGAAATTCCATATATAGTTAGTAGTACTAACTATATATCGCGCACCCGCAATCCACTGCTGATCATGTCACATATTACATCATTCATGACATGGTCAGTGACATCACTGATGACATCACTGATGACATCTCAAATGACATCACTGATGACATCACTGAAAAAAACCATCCAGTAATTTTATGTTTCTGTAAAGTTTAAATATGTCTTACATATTGAAGAATGAGTGGATGTATAAGTGTCTGGATGAAGGATTTAGTAGGTGCATGACTGACTGTATGAGTGAGTGATTAAATATGTCTCACTGAGTGCATGGGTTAGTGACTAAACTGTCTTAATTTGTGCATCATTATGTCTGTTGTTCTGTAAACTGCTGCATGTGTTGATCAGTAGCTATATGAGTAACTATATGGGTTATTGATTGATTGCCCAAGTATTTGTATGGGAGACTGAGTGTGTGTGTGGCTGGCTGGGAGGTGTGTGACTCTGTGCAGATCAATGTGTACTTGTATCAGTGATTGTATAAGAGAGTAAGTATGTGTCTAGTATATGTTTGAAAATGTAAGGTGTTCTATGTTTAACTGTAAAGATGAGAAAATGGAAGTGTGATTGATTCTTTACAGGACTGACTAGGTGTGTGAGTAACTCCATGGATGAGTGGCAGAGTGTGAGTGTCTGTATAGATGTATGAGTGCATATGATAGTGTTGTAAAGATGAGTGATTGTATGTATGAATGATTGTATGGGTGAATGAGTGAATGTGTGTGTAGACGTAGGAATTAGTGAGTGCGTATGTAGTAACTAGTATTGGTGTGTCAAAGGTTTCAAAAATTATACTCTGTATTTAACACTGGGTGTAACAGAGGTTATATTAAAGTGTGAGGAGATGCATTGTATTGTCACATGAATGATATCATCAGTGATGTGATCATTGATGTCAAATGAGATGTCATCAGTGATGTCATCAGTGATGTCATTTGAGATGTCATCAGTGATGTCATCAGTGATGTCATTTGAGATGTCATCAGTGATGTCATCAGTGATGTCACTGACCATGTCATGAATGATGTAATATGTGACATGATCAGCAGTGGATTGCGGGTGCGCGATATATAGTTAGTACTACTAACTATATATGGAATTTCAATGGTTTTGTGTGAGTAAAAAAAGGTTTTTTAAATGCTAATTCCTAACTATATATGGTCTATAACCTATGGTTTTTTCAGTGAATTTCAATGGTTTTTTAATAGCAAATATCATAAGCTGTCGAATGTCAAGTACGTGGTAAGAAAAAACATTTTCGTGTTTATGCACACTGATCTGCTTTGAATGCTGCCCCCCCTCATTTTTATTAGGAGTACTCTCTCTTTGCAGATAGTGAAGGGTAGTTAACGCAGGCCTTTGCCCCCGTTGTAATCCGTCGTGCCTGCTTCTCTCTCCATTTGATTGATTGTTATCCAAGCATTTACTGTTTTAGAATTGGTTCTCTTTGGTTCATTCTCTATTTACAAACAAGCACAGAGTCGCAATACTCTGTTTAGTCTTTGCAGATAGCGAAAAATCGTGTAAAAAAACAAAAGGAATCGAGCAAAATCAGTAGGCCACTAATGGGATCTCTTTTTGACCTCGCTAAAATAGAAACATTAGGAACAACCCCTCATGAGAAATACGAAACTAGTGAGATGAACTGAACTCCACACCATGATGTATGCAAGACAGCTCGGCTCCGCCACCCACCCCGCCCAAAATAACGATAAACTCTATGCAAATATTACAAATATACACAACACACCAGCAAAGTAACAGGGTAAAACATTTTATTAAATAACTATTTACATAACTATTTCGTTTCGTTTCAAAAACTTTATTCGATTCAGAAAAAAGAATCATAAAAGTCAAACAATTGCATTTACAAACATAGTTTGAAATTCATTTAAAAACAATTTTAAAATTATAACACTAAACTAAACTAATAAAATACATTAATTAAATATAATCACAGTTGTAACCCATAACTTTTTCAATCAAATTAGGTTAATTCATAAGTTCTTCATACCAGGGTATACATTAAAGGACAGGGAAAGAAAATCATGAAACAACAATATACATGAGCAAAGAAACAAGTTCTAGGAGCCGGAATTAACCATACCGTTTTCTAATCAAGAGTGACACTCGTATGAAATTTAACATTGCACAACAGACACCAGATGAAGACAAAGATAACAGATGGTCATAACCCTCTTTATAGTGACATGGTTGCTTTTCCTTAAGGATCGGCTTAATAAACCTAATTCTCGGATCCTTATATAGGGAACAGAAAAGAACAACATGCATCGTGCTTTGTCTATCTTTGTTGTTACAGGGACAGGGGGGCAGTCTCTCACACCAGCCCCCCTGTTTAGGAAACGCAAAAAGAAAATGCAAGATGTGTAACCTAAACCTTGTCAAATAGAATCGCCATTGCACATGATTTGTAAAGGTTAAATAAAACTGGTGCTGTAAAGTAACCTTAGGAACGTGAGGGCTGACCGAAGAGTGCACAAGTGAGGATTTCCAATAACTTGATTTGATAACAGCTTTAATATCTCCCTGAATATTTTCGGGGTTGTCAAAAATGTCACCCAGACCTATTTTATGGAGTATTTCGTTAACATAAGATAGCCATGGGATCTGTTTCATGTTTGCCAATTTTAAACAGTCCCGGAGGATATCTCTAGAAAGCTGTAAATCCTCTGATAACCATATTTTACCCCATAATAATAAGGGGGAGAGGCAAATGGTATCACTCACGTAACTCAGACCTATCTCATCATGGGCAAATCTATTTGAGGAACTTGATGGAATAGCCAATACACGCTTTAAAAATTTGTTCTCCATGGTTTGTATCGTGTCAGGGCTTTCAGTCCCCCAAACCCCTGCCCCATAGGTAGCTACCGACAAACATTTTGCTTTGTACAGGGTTTTTAGATGTGTAACAGGTTTTTGACCTAGTTTGCCACAGAAACGAAACAGACCTTCAATAGAACGACTGGCACTCTGGACTCGAGTCTTCATTAACGGGGCCCAGCTTAATTTGTTATTGAAAAGGTTTCCCAGATAGTTAAAATTTTCAACCTTTTCGATGGTGGAGTTATTTACTACAAACTTTCTGGTTTTGATACCCTTTGGACCACAGACCATAGCAAAAGATTTGGTGAAGTTTACCTTCAGGTCTAGGTCCAACATGAAGTTGTGGAAGGCATCAAGACAATGCTGCATGCTGTTTCCTGTGAGTGTCATTAGTACCGTATCATCGGCATAAGAAAGCATTGGTATGCTCCTGCCGTTGACCTTTGGAAAATCATGGCAGTGGTCCAACAAGTATTTTTCCAGCCCATTGGTGTACACTAGAAACAAAAAGGGGGCTAATATGCATCCTTGGCGGACGCCCTCAGTTGAGGGAATGGACTTAGTTTTCTCTCCCCCTGGCCCGAACCTTATGGCTACAGTGGTTGATTCATGGAGTCTACGGAGCAGGATGACCAAGGGTTCCTCGAAACCCATAACCTCCATCATTTGCCACAGCTTGCTCCGACACACAGTGTCAAATGCACTTGAGAGATCCATGAAGGCAAGATAGATGGAAGAATTCCTTGCCTTCATGTATTTCCCTATGATCAGAGCCAGGTTCAGGCACTGTTCGACGGTACCTTTGCCTTTTCTGAACCCATATTGGGAATTTACAATGAGGCCCACCGAATCTGCCCATGTTTCCAGTCTGGCTAAGATAATCCTACCCAGTATCTTACACGATGCGTCAATTAATGAGATTGGGCGATAGCATCGAGGATCAGATCTATCGCCCTTCTTGAAAATTGGCACAACTACTGCCTCCTTCCATGATGTCGGAATACGGCTAATAACAACTGCTCTAAATACATTTAACAAAAGAGGGGCCCAAACCTTAACATTGTGCTTAAAAAAGTCCAGAGGCACTAGATCAGGGCCAGGTGCTTTTAATGGTATGCCTTTCGACAGGGCATCCTCCACTTCTTGCAGGGTGAGCGATAAGCTCAAGGACAAAGAAGATTGAGAGACCACCAATTCCCTAGGATCTCCTAGTAATGGTTCATTAAGTAAGATTCCATGTGGGTTAAAAATATCCCCAAAATGTGATTCCCATGTTTCACACGCGATCTGCATCACAATATTGTCCTTGCCATTACTTATAAAAAGGGGGCGATTAATAACTTCCCAAAAAAGCCTGCTGTCCTTCAATTCCGAGGCCTTTTCTAGATCTTCCCAGGCTAGGTTTTTTAAGTCCAGCTTCCTTATTCTTATGGCTTCTTTATAGGCCAGTCTAGATGCTCTAACCAAATCTATATCCCTAGGTTTCTGTTTTAATGCCACTTTCAGGGATCTATGTGTTGCCGAGCATGCAGCATCAAACCATCTGGGCCCTAACCTTTTATTTTTCCCAATTGGTTTTATGAGACGTTCGGCTACGTGCCCGCATAATGATTCAAAATTCCCTATAACCTTTTCGGGGTTAGCTGTAGGTGATAGACATGCCTCATATTCGGAGCTATATCCATTTAGGATCTCAGCCTCAAGACCTGCTGCGTCTATTTTACCCCATTTAAGAGTGATTCCTTGGTTCCTGTTATACTTTATAGATTGTTCCCAAACAGGATGTTTGGGTTTAACAGGACAAAGCAGGGATAGGATTAAAGGGTTATGGTCACTGGCAGCATTAGCGGTTACTTCCAATTTATCAACATAGTGAAAATACCCACTGGAAATAATTGCAAAGTCGATAAAACTCATCATACCTCTACTTCCCTGAAAAGTTGGTATCGGAGCCGAATTTAGACCAACCCAGGGTTCCACTATACATAAGTCATTTAAGATAATGATGTTATTTAAAGCGTCCCCCTGGGGTGTATGGTTGAAGTGTGTCAGGGGATGGTCATGGGAATCTCTCAAACCACACAACTTCGAGTCCCCATGGGTGCATAACGAGCAGTTGAAGTCTCCCACCCAGATGACAAAGAGTAGGGGTTGCTCGTAACGTGCCCTGGCTATGGCCTCCTCCAACTTCGACATTACAGTTGTCTCATTATTAACAAAGATGTTGTAATACCAATTAATCAGTAACAATGGTTCAGGAAACAAGTTGACCAACATTAGCACTTGAAACCATGGGGTGTCAGCTATCTTAGAGATTGCAAGTTTACATAGTTTTAACGAAGTTGCTGTCATTAGACCACCCTTTGTCCTACCCGCTTGTGAAGGTACCGCTAGGGTGTTAAAGGCTTGGAAGCCCTCAATGTTCTGAGTGGATCGACTCCATGTTTCCTGGAGGCACAAAATGTCACAAACACCCACAAAGTCTAACCATGCCTCATCCTCCAGTCTTGAGGCAAGCCCAGCAATGTTCCAGGAAATTAGGCACAACCTTAGTTCACTTTGGTTCTTTCTGGCTGGTTCAAGTGATACTTCCAGATTTTGCCTTAAGATAATTGAGCTTGGTGCACTTTCTTTAATGAGACCAGCCTCAGGGGCTTGGGGGTTGGAGGTACGATCGTCACCAATGGAAAGATTCTCCCATAAGTTATCGTTACGACTTTCTCCCTTCTCCCTCTGGCTGGACTCTCCTATTATCAGGGCATTACCAAGAGAATTTTGTGATGGTCAATCTAACTCCTCCATGCCCACAAGTGGATCAAAGCGGTTTCTTAAGGGGATGTTACCTGGAAACCATCATACCACCTCCTCCATGCGACCAAACATGTTGGTGGTGGGTGCCCCTTGCCACCAATTATGCTGGCTGTATCTATCGGTCCTGTTTGTTGTCCGTCTGGGATTCTGAACAGTTGACCATAAGCCTTCCTTCGCATGATGTCTTGGGGGGTAAAAAAAGGTAAGGGGTCTCACAACTATTGTGGGATTTACTTCATACGATGGCCAAGCACATAGGTGCTGTGCTGTGTGAGGGTCAGCAAAAGATACCACGATACAGTCACCTGCCAGGGACTTTTGTGTGGGACCTATCCAAGGCACTCTTCGTACCATTAGTACACTGCTTCTTTGATGGGCAGGAAGCTGTTTGTTGGAATTAAGCCAATGAATGACTTTATTTTTCAGGGAATGATGGTTCTCCTGGGAGTGCTGGTCCAACTCAGGAACGCCGGCTAGTATGATAACATAAGGCCCAGCTTCTGGTGGAAGATCAATAAATCCTCCACGAAAATTGGGACGACTGGGCGGCCGCTGAGGGTTATTCACACAGTCTTGCCTTATAGCGTGTTGTGGGACAGCTCGTGGGTTGGAATTCTGCCTATGGGCTTGATTAAGCAAGGGACGGAAGTTTGGAGCAGCAAAACTAGGAGTTGATGCAGTGTGGTTTGCAACAGTGGTGCGTGGCTTCGGTATAGGTTTAGGTATTGGTAGGGGCTTAGGAATATTTTGAGGTGTTAGTGAGGATAGTGGTAAGGGTTCTGTGCTGTTGTCTGGGGGGATGGTTCAGTTTCACGAGGAAGCTTAGCTTCCATTTCCTTTAGGCTCAGGCTGGCCAGAGTGACTATGGTCCTATCCATTTCTAACAGATTATTCTCTATACGAGAAAGCCTTAGTTCCAAGGGGGTAAGTAGTTGTTTTAACGTGCCCCAAACTATATTAAGGAATTCTTCATCACCCCCTCTATCATTCTCAGATCCACTCAGCCGCCCCACCAGATGATTCGTTCTGTTCGACCCTGGGGAGGCAACCAAGATGCTGTCATCCGCAGAGGTGATTAAGTTAGGAGCGGCAGCCCCACCCAGAATACTGGGATTAGTTTTAATACTATCATCCTTTATCCCAAGAGATCCTAATGCCCTTCTACTATTAAAAAACTGTGATCTGGCAATTTTTGCTTTTTTCCGTGCATGTATGGACCTAGCAATGCATTTCTTTTTATAAATTGCAGCTTTTCTGGCCTTGCTTAAACTCATGGGTGGATTAGTTTTAGGGGGATAGGAGGTGCCTGACATGCAAATTAGTGGGACAGGATCCTTATTTGATTCCAATGGAATGGGTGGAAGGATGGAGGAGGATATTGGAGAAGTGGTAGAAGGGGCTGGATGGATGGCAGCCGTTGTTAATAATAATGGCCGAGGACCTACTATATGCTCGGGGGTACGGGCAGAAGCGATATTCCCCAGGGAGGATTTTCTAGTGCTGGCTAGGTGCGCGGATAGCCTTCGTGCAGCTTCAAGATCCAAAGAGACCCTGTGCTGCATTTTGGTGATTTCCTCATCAATGGCCAGATTGGTTTTGACTAGGAAATCATCCAGTGTTCGGTTAGAATTACTCGCAGCCATAAGGGTTTTACTCCGACTGCCCCGTGAGCACATTATACAGAATAATAAATACCAATAAATATAAAACCAATAAAACTGTATAATGCACCGACAAGGGGGCGTGGCCCAGCCCAGTCCTCTTAGTCCTCGAACGGCCTCAAACGGCCCGCTCTTAGCCCGGTCTTTGCCCCGGGCTGCGTCCCGCGCTGCGGGAGAACCAATACTGTTTATAGCGGTTAGAAAGGGCGGGGGGGCGGGCCAGCAGGGAGAGCGGACCGGAAGCTATCCGTCGGTCTTGCAGGGACTTCTGGGTATTGAAGTCCCCGCACGCTCGCAGCCCCGCTGTAGCCTCACGCCCGTTTCCGCCTTGCCGCCACCGACGATGGTCCCTGGAAGATATGCCCCGTCACCCACAGAACGAAGCGGCACCCGCGGAGCGGGTGCGGCGAGGGGTGAAGATGGTGCGCTGGGACGCTGGTCAAAGTGCTGCTGTGCCTCGCTGGATATAACCAAGAGCCTCTGCTAACAAGCGAGTAAGTGCCCCACACGTTTAAAATTCAGGATGGTTTTTAAAGAGTCAGATGGGCGGGGGGGGCGGTCCAGCAGGGAGAGCGGACCGGAAGCTATCCGTCGGTCTTGCAGGGACTTCTGGGTATTGAAGTCCCCGCACGCTCGCAGCCCCGCTGTAGCCTCACGCCCGTTTCCGCCTTGCCGCCACCGACGATGGTCCCTGGAAGATATGCCCCGTCACCCACAGAACGAAGCGGCACCCGCAGAGCGGGTGCGGCGAGGGGTGAAGATGGTTCGCTGGGACGCTGGTCAAAGTGCTGCTGTGCCTCGCTGGATATAACCAAGAGCCTCTGCTAACAAGCGAGTAAGTGCCCCACACGTTTAAAATTCAGGATGGTTTTTAAAGAGTCAGATGGGCGGGGGGGCGGGCCAGCAGGGAGAGCGGACCGGAAGCTATCCGTCGGTCTTGCAGGGACTTCTGGGTATTGAAGTCCCCGCACGCTCGCAGCCCCGCTGTAGCCTCATGCCCGTTTCCGCCTTGCCGCCACCGACGATGGTCCCTGGAAGATATGCCCCGTCACCCACAGAACGAAGCGGCACCCGCGGAGCGGGTGCGGCGAGGGGTGAAGATGGTGCGCTGGGACGCTGGTCAAAGTGCTGCTGTGCCTCGCTGGATATAACCAAGAGCCTCTGCTAACAAGCGAGTAAGTGCCCCACACGTTTAAAATTCAGGATGGTTTTTAAAGAGTCAGATGGGCGGGGGGGCGGGCCAGCAGGGAGAGCGGACCGGAAGCTATCCGTCGGTCTTGCAGGGACTTCTGGGTATTGAAGTCCCCGCACGCTCGCAGCCCCGCTGCAGCCTCACGCCCGTTTCCGCCTTGCCGCCACCGACGATGGTCCCTGGAAGATATGCCCCGTCACCCACAGAACGAAGCGGCACCCGCGGAGCGGGTGCGGCGAGGGGTGAAAATGGTGCGCTGGGACGCTGGTCAAAGTGCTGCTGTGCCTCGCTGGATATAACCAAGAGCCTCTGCTAACAAGCGAGTAAGTGCCTATTTTATACTTTTTGTTGCCCGATCCGGCTAGCTCAATCGATCGAGCATGAAACTCATGCACTCTGATAATTCAAAGTTTTGAGGAGTGCTTGTAACACTGTCAGAAGCCTATTTGCACTTGCTTCAGCTTCACTATTCTTAATGTAAGTGGGGGCTGTTTGAGGACGTGACTGCATTTGAAAACAATGTGATGCGGTGCCACCCTGAACCGCTTGACGGAGGCCCCCGAGGGACGGTGTCATGGCGCGGACTCGGAGGGGGCGCTTGGCTCCGGCCCCCTCCGCAAGTCGTGTTGCCCTGGTGTGGCCTGAGATCGCCCCCGACATAGGTAGCCGGCTCCCGGGATCAAGCGGAACTTTTTGCCTTTTGGTGACTCTTCCATTCTTCACCTTGTCCCACAATCCGTTTCACCTAAAGACACGCTGTAGTGGGGCGCCCCTTTTCCGTTTCAGTTGCCATTCAGCCCGCTTTGGCTACACTGTGCCTCTTCCGTTATTCAGCTGTTTGCCGCCCGCTCTTTCGACTACAGCGTCTCGCTCACAATGTACTTGAGTTGCTCCCGCTCTTGCGGTGCAGCGATAGGCAGCTGCCACAGGACTCTCAAAATGGCGGCCGGCTCTTCAGATTTGGGCGTGGTCCACTAAAATGGGCCTGCGACACCTTGGAACTCGGACGCTTGTCTGCTAGAGCTTGGGCTCCATTCTCGAAAGCGTCCCCTCAGCCTTAAAGATTCTACAAAAGTCTTGGGGGCCCCCGACTCCCGCAGGCTTCTGGTGGGGAGCGGCTAGCATGATTGCTCGTGGAATGGCCACGACGGAGCTACGAAATGGTGGTGCTCTCATGCTAACGCCAGCTTCAGTCTGAAACATCCAGAAACACTGTAGACTACCAATTCGATCAGTTCCGGTAGCGCCCCAACGTGACCCGGTAGAGAAAAACTTGCCCTCCCCTCTTTGACTGATGGTTCTTGTTGCCCGTCCCTTCTGTTGTCATTTAACAGAACTATTTAGCCTGCTGAAAGGGGTTGTGTTCCGACCGCTGGTTGGTGGAGACATTTTGACTATATTCTGGACCTGCGTTGTCGCGTAATGCGTCATATGATGCGCCACGTTAGCGCATCCGGAAGTGCTCCGGTGCGCAAAGCACAGCTTCCCGGAAGCGATCCGAGGCGCGGCGCGCAGCGCGTAACGTAAGCATAACAGGTCATGTGACTTGTTAATAAAACTTTTCATTGGTTCATTTTACTTTTCTTATTCTAATGATGAAAGGCTTGGTCATATGACCTAAAAATTACGCTTTTTATTACTTTCGAACATTATTTTTTCTTAAACATATGTTATAATGTTCCACGCTAATGTACTTTCCCGGAAAATTTACAACTGTCCTGCAAGTAAAATATATTCCTTTTTCGAGAAAAAGGGCGTTTCTTCGTCCCATGACGGAGCCGTTGAGCAAAAGAGGCTCGGCCTGCTGTCTTAGTCGCCGATACGCCTGAATATCAGATTCTTATCGATCACTTTATGTTGCAGAAGTAGAAACACAACAGCCCTTGACCATTTATCTTTACTGCGTTCCTGCGTATTATACCTTTTACCCTTCATGTAATTGGACTGCTTTATTTCACTTGCCTTTTACTGATTCGAAAACAGTGACTATTATTAAAAACTTTACCAATGTAAATACTACTACCATGTTTTCTTTTAAAAACCTTTATTGTGAAAATGTCAGTATACAAATACGGTCCTATAACCACGTGGGCCGGCCACGGAGCAAACTGTAATCGTATATGATGAGTAGACATTTACACTGTAGAGGAACGTAACGGGCGGGCCATTAGGTTGCAAGAACTAACGTGTCTAACAGTTGCGGAATCGGTGGACGTACATTTTATAATTAAAATACGACAGAGCCAGTTACAATAAAATTATCTAGATATACATTTGCGGGCAAGTACCATGGGTGACGTTAATTCGAACTTTCAATAGTACAGTAATCAATAACACATCAGAACTTAATATCAATAGGGATGTCGAAATATTCAATCAATTCTCGTCCCCGCCCGCCATGTGCTTCAAAACTGCATACGAATCTCGTGATTTCAAGGTTCAGCAACCAGTACACAACAAGGAGTTACGAGTCCCATTTATTCCGGCGCCATTTTGGGCGAGGACGGGCAGGTCCAGGATATAGTCAAAATGTCTCTACCAACCATCGACTATGATGATGTTCATATGCTGTATTTATTAGAGTAACACTCATCTGTCCACATGAAATTAATTTGCCACAATCTAAACATGTCATTTTAATCTTTCCAAAGTTCTTCTAAATATTTGGGACCGTTTCCCTTGCCTCTGATGCTGTCAGTGCCACTTCTTTGGTGAATGTACTGGCAGGTCGGGGGTTCTCCTCCAAATCTCTCTTTTGTGCAGCACTATAATTAATCGGTGCCACCTCTCCATATGACGCTGCATGGTATAGTTACCATAACTATATTTTTTTCAGTTCCTCTGGAGAGTACATCGTGGCAGATGAGGCAGGTAACGTACCGGGCATTTACCTTTTTTGCATGTAGAGGAAAGGAAAAAAAATTCGAGCGTCCGAGTTCTAAGGTGTCCCAGGGCCATTTTAGTGGACCAGGCCCAAATCCAAAGAACAGGCCGCCATTTTGAGAGTCCTGTTGCAGCCGCCTGTCGCTGTAGCATCAAGAGCGGCCGAAACTCAGCTGAATAGCAACTGAAACGGTAAAGGGGCGCCCCACTACAGCAGACGAGCCTCCACCTGGGAAGGACCGTTCACGCCGCCTCCCCCCCCCCCTTCGGGCACCCCACGCCGTTATTCGGAGCAGGATTGTAGGATGGCCACACCAGTGCGGCAACTTGCTAGACACCACCTCGGTGCCGACCGAATCTCAGCGCCTTGTGGTGTCTTCCATTCCGAAAATATTGTTGTGCTGCCTTCGGCCTATTCGCACACAAGCACTTTAGCACTGGTTAGCAGGAGGACAGTGTGCAAAGTCCTGTTGCCAACAAAAACAGGTTCATCTACAGAAAGTGAAAATATGGGGTGACTCTACAAACAGGGCAAATTTCAAACAGCCATCAGTGTGTTATTGCTACAGAGTGACAGGATTGACCTTTGTTTAAATCGCCCTCAAGATAACTTTTAATCTTAAAGTCATTCCTTAAAAGGTATGCAACTTATTCACAAGTTCCAACCTAGCTCGTCTGGAGTGCACTACAACTGTGTGCAGTCAGGTACATACCAAGGGCAATCTTATATCTCTCTGCTTGCCCAAGTCTTCATCTCTGATTTGGCTCAATCGTCCAGAAAATTATACATCATAGAATGTTAGTTTTGAAAACTGGCCATAAATCAGTAAAGGACATGCCTCTATCAATCTAAATCTCATTTAGGAGAATGTAGGACAAAGTTCCGCCGGACCCCGGGAGGCGGCCGCCTATGTCATGGGCGATCTTAGGCCACACCAGGGCAATAGTGAAGCTGCAGCAGGTGCAAATAAGCTTCAGACAGTGTTACAAGCGCTGCTCAGAACTCTCAACTATGACACCACCTCGGTGCCATCCGGATCTTGGCGCCTTGTGCTGGTTCCGGCCTATTCACACATCGGTCCGCTACTGACGCCACCTCACAGGCCAACGGGGCGCCCCACGCCGACTTTCGGCGCAGCATTGTAGGATGGCCACACCAGTGCGGCAACTTGCTGGACACTACCTCGGTGCCATCCGGATCTTGGCGCGTTGTGCTGCCTTCGGCCTATTCGCACATCAGTCCGCTACTGACGCGAACTCACAGGCCAACGGGGCGCCCCACGCCGACTTTCAGCATTGTAGGATGGCCACACCAGTGCGGCAACTTGCTAGACACCACCTCGGTGCCATCCGGATCTTGGCGCGTTGTGCTGCCTTCGGCCTATTCGCACATCGGTCCGCTACTGACGCTGCCTCACGTGCCAACGGATTTTCTACGTTTTTTATACCCTATGCCGCATAACAGGTCATGTGACTTCTTTATAAAACTTTTCGTTGGTTCATTTCACTTTTGGTTTCCTAATGATGGAAGGCTTGATCATATGACCTAAAAATAACACTTTTCATTGGATGAAAACTTCTTTTTTTTCCCAAACGATGAAAGCCCCACCTTGTTTCTGGATGTTTCAGACTGAAGCTGGCATCAGCATGAGAGCACCACCATCTCGTGGCTCCGTCGTGGTCATTCCGCGAGCAATCATGGCAGCCGCTCCCCACCGGAAGCCTGCAGGAGTCGGGGGCCCCCAAGACTTTTGTAGAATCCTCAAGGCTGAGGGGACGCTTTCGAGAATGGGGTCCAAGAACTAGCAGACAAGCGTCCGATTTCCAAGGTGTCCCAGGGCCATTTCAGTGGACCAGGCCCAAAAAGGAAAGAGCCTGCCGCCATTTTGAGAGTCCTGTGGCAGCCGCCTATCGCTGCACCGCAAGAGTGGGCGCAACTCAGCTGAATGGCGGATTTTGACACAGTGTACCAAAAGCGGGCGGAATGGCAACTGAAACGGTAAAGGGGCGCCCCACTACAGCAGACGAGCCTCCACCTGGGGAGGCCCGTTCACGCCGCCTCACCCCCCCCCCCCCGGGGCGCCCCACGCCGTTATTCGGAGCAGCATTGTGGGATAACAAAACCAGTGCGGCAACTTACTTGACATCACCTGGGTGCCATCCACATCTCAGCGCGTTCTGCTGCCTTGGGACTATTCGCACAACAGACCGCTACTGACGAGCCACCCCCCGGGACGCCCCACGCCGTTATTCGGAGCAGCATTGTAGGATTCCCAAAACCAGTGCGGCACCCAGTCAACATCACCTGGGTGCCGTCCAGAACTCAGAACGTTGTGCTGCCTTGGGACTATTCGCACAACCGACCGCTACTGACCATTGTTCCTTTTTTCCTAAAAATATTTAAATGTTTTTACTGTTTTTGTTGCGTTGTTTATATTTATAAGTTATTAAAGTTTTATAATCCTACTACTTTGTTGGAGTGCTATATATTTTTAATGTGACACATAATTGTAAAAACTTTGATGTACAAAGAGGCATCCCTGGAATCTTCCGCTTCAGGCTCGGTCCCCTCCCCAATCACAATACAGGATGGTTTTCAGATAGTAGGAACGCGTGTGGTGTAACGGATCTCATCGGCTGGGGGCCTTGATCTACTGTAACTCCTTTGAAGAGGGGTGATTCTTTACAGCTGGGGCCATAAAATACATCTGCAGGGCTACCTGATAGCCTGGGACCGGCCTGGACAATCGGACACAGAGGAAGAGGAGTGTCAGAGGGTGCGGTAGTGAATAGGGCGAAAGGGAGGTGTCGGGCGGGCACAGAGTGTGATTCTCAGGGAAGAACAGCGCAGATGGGGGGAGGTTTATTGCCCATGCATAAGACAGAGAGCGGGGGTGACCAGTGCCTGGGGGAGATGCTTGTGAGGGTGGGGAGCCATGCTAAGGATCGACAGCGTGCAGAGAGTGGGTCTGGTCAAGGCATCTAAAATGGCTGCCGTGCACGACAAAAGTGTGGCATTTAAAAAAAGGCAAGATGGCGCAGACAATTTTTTTCAACACTTCCTGATTTCCTTTGAATCGAACGTTAACAGACGTTATCTCTCCCACACTACCGGTCCCCCTGGGCTTAAACGCCGAGATGGTAGGGACTGCATCCCGTGGAGATAGGCCGAGACGTCACTCAGCAGAAAAAAAAGTTAAAAAAAGTCTATAAACATACAATAAGTTAAAAGTCAATCATTCTTGTTTCCTTGTAGTACGCTCCCCAGTCCGCTTCCCGTTACGCTAACCGGGCGCACCCCACCAAAAAAAACAATTTTATTTTTTTTTTGCCCCGCGGAGCCCTTTTAAAGCCACTACATCAAACCTATGGGGTCAGGGAGGATCTACTATGCCCCCTTATGGTCATTTGCCCCTTCGCTTTGGCCTCCTCTTGTCTCTCGATCCTACCGAGAGACAAGATGGCGTCCGCTCCGTACTGTTTGGAATGTTTACAGACACCGGAGAGCCAATCAGCTTCGCTTCGCAAAGCTCCGTAACGCGAAAAGTACGCGACCCGGATCGCTACCCGGGACGCTGTCACAGATATATATCTTTTTTTGAACGTTAATTTCTCAAAATCCACTGCAGCACACATATTGAGACCCAGCAAAGGCACATCGGGCTACCGGTCCCTACAATTTTGCCAAGTTTCATGCAAATCCATTCACCCGTTCGATTTTTTTTTTGTTGATTTTTTTTGGCACCGCGGGGCCCTTTTAAAACCTCCACATCAAACCTAGGGGGTCAGGGAGGATCTACTATGCCCCCTTATGGTCATTTGCCCCTTCGCTTTGGCCTCCTCTTGTCTCTCGATCCTACCGAGAGACAAGATGGCGGCCGCTACGGACTGTTTGGAATGTTTACAGACACCGGAGAGCCAATCAGCTTCGCTTCGCAAAGCTCCGTAACGCGAAAAGTACGCGAAGCAGAGCGCTGCCCGGAGAGCTGTCACAGATATATATCTTTTTTTGAACGTTAATTTCTCAAAATCCACTGGAGCACATATATTGAGACCTAGCAAAGGCACATCGGGCTACCAGTCCCTACAATTTTGCCAAGTTTCGTGCAAATCCATTCAGCCGTTCGGGCTAAAAGTGAGGCCAACCGCCCTATGGAAATTAACATGGGAAAAACGCGTTTTGGGACCCCCCTTTTTTCTCGGCCCCCCCTTGACGAACCCCCCCCAAATTTTCGGGGCTGCTCAGAAACAAAATGTTCCATTTTCCTGAAAATTTCAGCCAATTCCGTCCACAAACGCCAAAGTTATTAGACATAGAATTTTCAAAAATCCCATAGAGAAAAAATCCTAACTATATATACCTACCGCCAGTAGGTAATATATATATATATATATGTATATATATATCTCACACAAAAAAAAGGTTGCCCTTATGAAGCTGCCTCACAGATGGTTAGCGTAATCAAATGGTGGAATCTGTGCACGACTTGCCACAGACATCAGATCCCTTCTTGATGGCTTTACGCGTTTTGGGCTCTGTCGCCCTTGATCACAAGCCAGGAAAGCACACATGACACTTTGGCAGTTCACCTGTTTTTATTCGTAATCAATTCACACGCCCCCTGTGGGCGTTGTAAGTGTGCTAAGGATTCTGGTAAAGGTAGTCCTGCAATTAAAACCCATGTGGGCGTGCCGTTGAATGTGCTCGAAATGTTCCAAAATAAAAGAATACCCAGTGGCGTGATTCAAATGTCTGCTCCAGACGTGCTCAGCAGTAGAATTCCCACCATAGTTCCATCTGCTCCTCGGGTGGCCCGTGTTTACAAGCCGTCCTGGATCCGCTTTCATGCGGCGGGCAAGCTTCGCGACCGGACCGGCCGCTATTTACATCTCACACAAAAAAAAAAGGACGGCTTGTAAACACGGGCCACCCGAGGAGCAGATGGAACTATGGTGGGAATTCTACTGCTGAGCACGTCTGGAGCAGACATTTGAATCACGCCACTGGGTATTCTTTTATTTTGGAACACTTCGAGCACATTCAACGGCACGTCCACATGGGTTTTAATTGCAGGACTACCTTTACCAGAATCCTTAGCACACTTACAACGCCCACAGGGGGCGTGTGAATTGATTACGAATAAAAACAGGTGAACTGCCAAAGTGTCATGTGTGCTTTCCTGGCTTGTGATCAAGGGCGACAGAGCCCGAAACGCGTAAAGCCATCAAGAAGGGATCTGATGTCTGTGGCAAGTCGTGCACAGATTCCACCATTTGATTACGCTAACCATCTGTGAGGCAGCTTCATAAGGGCAACCTTTTTTGTGTGAGATGTAAATAGCGGCCGGTCCGGTCGCGAAGCTTGCCCGCCGCATGAAAGCGGATCCAGGACGGCTTGTAAACACGGGCCACCCGAGGAGCAGATGGAACTATGGTGGGAATTCTACTGCTGAGCACGTCTGGAGCAGACATTTGAATCACGCCACTGGGTATTCTTTTATTTTGGAACACTTCGAGCACATTCAACGACACGCCCACATGGGTTTTAATTGCAGGACTACCTTTACCAGAATCCTTAGCACACTTACAACGCCCACAGGGGGCGTGTGAATTGATTACGAATAAAAACAGGTCAACTGCCAAAGTGTCATGTGTGCTTTCCTGGCTTGTGATCAAGGGCGACAGAGCCCGAAACGCGTAAAGCCATCAAGAAGGGATCTGATGTCTGTGGCAAGTCGTGCACAGATTCCACCATTTGATTACGCTAACCATCTGTGAGGCAGCTTCATAAGGGCAACCTTTTTTGTGTGAGATGTAAATAGCGGCCGGTCCGGTCGCGAAGCTTGCCCGCCGCATGAAAGCGGATCCAGGACTGCTTGTAAACACGGGCCACCCGAGGAGCAGATGGAACTATGGTGGGAATTCTACTGCTGTGCACGTCTGGAGCAGACATTTGAATCACGCCACTGGGTATTCTTTTATTTTGGAACACTTCGAGCACATTCAACGGCATGCCCACATGGGTTTTAATTGCAGGACTACCTTTACCAGAATCCTTAGCACACTTACAACGCCCACAGGGGGCGTGTGAATTGATTACGAATAAAAACAGGTGAACTGCCAAAGTGTCATGTGTGCTTTCCTGGCTTGTGATCAAGGGCGACAGAGCCCGAAACGCGTAAAGCCATCAAGAAGGGATCTGATGTCTGTGGCAAGTCGTGCACAGATTCCACCATTTGATTACGCTAACCATCTGTGAGGCAGATTCATAAGGGCAACCTTTTTTGTGTGAGATGTAAATAGCGGCCGGTCCGGTCGCGAAGCTTGCCCGCCGCATGAAAGCGGATCCAGGACGGCTTGTAAACACGGGCCACCCGAGGAGCAGATGGAACTATGGTGGGAATTCTACTGCTGAGCACGTCTGGAGCAGACATTTGAATCACGCCACTGGGTATTCTTTTATTTTGGAACACTTCGAGCACATTCAACGGCACGCCCACATGGGTTTTAATTGCAGGACTACCTTTACCAGAATCCTTAGCACACTTACAACGCCCACAGGGGGCGTGTGAATTGATTACGAATAAAAACAGGTGAACTGCCAAAGTGTCATGTGTGCTTTCCTGGCTTGTGATCAAGGGCGACAGAGCCCGAAACGCGTAAAGCCATCAAGAAGGGATCTGATGTCTGTGGCAAGTCGTGCACAGATTCCACCATTTGATTACGCTAACCATCTGTGAGGCAGCTTCATAAGGGCAACCTTTTTTGTGTGAGATGTATATATATATATATATATATATATATTACCTACTGGCGGTCGCCAGTAGGTATATATAGTTAGGATTTTTTTGAATAGGGATTTCTGAAAATTCTATGTTGAATAACTTTGGCGTTGATGGACGGAATTGGCTGAAATGTTCAGGAACATGGCACATTTTGTTTCTGAGCGTCCCCTGAAAGTTTGGGGGGTTTCGTCAAGCGGGGGCCGAGAAAAAAGGGGGGTCCCAAAACGTGTTTTTAACATTGAGTTTTCCATAGGGCGGTTGGACTCACTTTTAGCTCGAACGGCTGAATGGATTTCTATGAAACTTGGCAAAATTGTAGAGACTGTTTGCCCGATGTGCCTTTGCTAGGTCTCAAGATATGTGCTCCAGTGGATTTTGAGAAATTAACGTTCAAAAAAATATATATATCTGTGACAGCGTCCCGGTTGTTGTGTTGTGTGGGTGATGTAAGTACCAACATGTAGGTACCAATGAAGAGTCTAAAATTGAATGTACACCGTCTCCTCTGTAGATATTTTGTATGTTCTAACATGGGTTATTTAAATGTAAATGTGTGGAAAAGCACTTCATGCTTTAAAGCAATTGTATTTTTGAACTGATTGTTCTTTCCTCTTAGTCCTCCTCTTTGTTTTTTTTCCCCACACTCTTCTTCAGCATGATAGTTGATAAATTCGTTCCCTCAAAAAATTTATATACATAAAAAAATTATATTAAATACATATAACATATATTTTTCCTTTAAAAGAAGAATACATTTTACAGATTTTGATATTTGTTATTAAAAAACCATTGAAATTCACTAAAAAAAAACATAGGTTATAGACCATATATAGTTAGGAATTAGCATTTACAAAACCTTGAAAATTCACTGAAAAAACCATAGGTTATAGACCATATATAGTTAGGAATTAGCATTTACAAAACCTTATTTTACTCACACAAAACCATTGAAATTTGCATATATAGTTAGTTGCACTAACTATATATCGCGCACCCGCAATCCACTGCTGATCATGTCACATATTACATCATTCATGACATGGTCAGTGACATCACTGATGACATCACTGATGACATCTCAAATGACATCACTGATGACATCACTGATGACAACATCCAGTGACTGTATGTTTCTGTAAAGTTAAAATATGTCTTACATATTGAAGAATGAGTGGATGTATAAGTGTCTGGATGAAGGATTTAGTAGGTGCATGACTGACTGTATGAGTGAGTGATTAAATGTGTCTCACTGAGTGCATGGGTTAGTGACTAAACTGTCTTAATTTGTGCATCATTATGTCTGTTGTTCTGTAAACTGCTGCATGTGTTGATCAGTAGCTATATGAGTAACTATATGGGTTATTGATTGGTTGCCCAAGTATTTGTATGGGAGACTGAGTGTGTGTGTGGGTGGCTGGGAGGTGTATGACTCTGTGCATAGATGTGTGAGCAGTTAATTCACTAGATGTATGGGTTGAAAAGTGCATGTAGAAACAGCTGTATGGGCGGTTGACTGTGTGCATGAGTGTATTGGTGAGTGAATGGATATCTCAGTGCTACATGTCAAAGTAAGTACATATGTAAAACACAGTACATGTGAGAGTTGACATATATAAATAACTGTGCATAAGAGCCAGTGAATGTGTGAGTGGCTGTATGGATCATTGTGAACTTGTATCAGGGATTGTATAAGAGAGTAAATATGTGTTAGTATATGTTTGAATAAATAAGGTGTGTATAACTGTATAGTTGAGGAAATGGAGGTGTGATTGATTTTTTGCATGACTGACTAGGTGTGTGAGTAACTCAATGGATGAGTGACAGTCTGTGAGTGTCTGTTTACACTGAGTGTATCTAAGGTTATATTAGAGTCTGAAGAGGTTCATCGTATTATCACATGAATGATGTCATCAGTGATGTGATCAGTAATGTCAAATGAGATGTCATCAGTGATGACATCAGTGATGTCATTTGACATGTCATCAGTGATGTCATTTGAGATGTCATCAGTGATGTCATCAGTGATGTCATCAGTGATGTCATTTGAGATGTCATCAGTGATGTCATCAGTGATGTCATTTGAGATGTCATCAGTGATGTCATCAGTGATGTCACTGACCATGTCATGAATGATGTAATATGTGACATGATCAGCAGTGGATTGCGTGTGCGCGATATATAGTTAGTGCAACTAACTATATATGCGAATTTCAATGGTTTTGGGCGAGTAAAATAAGGTTTTGTAAATGCTAATTCCTAACTATATATGGTCTATAACCTATGGTTTTTTCAGTGAATATATATATATATATATTCACTGAAAAAACCATAGGTTTCACACCAGTTATAGTTAGCTGGAAATTTTACTGGCATAAAACCAATGAAATTCCCACGTTATAGTTAGTTGGACTCACTATAACTTGCGTGTGCAATGCACTGCTGATGACGTCACATATTACATCACTCATGACATGGTCAGTGACATCACTCATGACATCACTGATGACACCATCCTTGTGACAGAGTGACAGACCTCCTTTCACTGTAATGTAACCCTTGAAACACATATTCAAAAATAGAAACTAAAATGTACAAAAAAATGGAGATACCCATACCAGTTACAACAACCAATTCAGTAATTCCACCATCTATATACACATCCACTCATTCACCAACAGTTCTATGTAGTCACTCATACATATACTCACTCATCATATGTAGTGATGCACCTATACATCCTGTTACACACCGACAGTCATCCAAAAGATACTCTCACACATACTCACACATGCAAATAAACTATTGAACATCCATTTATTTGTATATACAGCTATACACACACTACCACCTTACTTCTAAGGAACCTTACACATACTTACTCTCTTAAACAATCACTTATAGAAACACATACTTATTTAAAACAGGAACTCTTACAGTCCCTTACTCTCACATATACTCACTTATATACATCAAAATTCACATATACTACATTAAAACATATGTAGTTACTGATAAAGACACTAGTGAGACAGTCATTCACTCACTAACATACACATATACACACTCATCCACCCATACAGTCCTGCACATGTGCTGTATTCAAAATACATACAAACAGAGAGTCAGTCATTCATGCATCTATGTGCTAAGTAATACCCCCACCAAACCATACAAACACTTATACTGATACTAAGAAAAACAATTATTAACCCATATACCTACACATGTAGCTACTCACCAACCCATGCAGCCACTTATACACAAAGTGAAACATTAATACATATATTTAAATATTTAAACATTACTCACTAATATTTATTTTTCAGAAAGACACACATTCACTGGATGGTGTCATCAGTGATGTCATGAGTGATGTCACTGACCATGTCATGAGTGATGTAATATGTGACGTCATCAGCAGTGAATTGCACGCGCAAGTTATAGTGAGTCCAACTAACTATAACGTGGGAATTTCATTGGTTTTATGCCAGTAAAATTTCCAGCTAACTATAACTGGTGTGAAACCTATGTTTTTTTCAGTGAATTTAATAGGTTTTTTAAATGCTAATTCCTAACTATAACTGGTGTGAAACCTATGGTTTTTTCAGTGAATATCATTGTTTTTTTAATAGCAAATCTCTATAGGTATGAACTAATATTTTTTATAATGAATTTTATATTGTATAAATATGTAATTATTTAAAAAAAAAAAATTTTTATATTTTTTGCCTGTTGCGCTCCCGGGGCGCGTACCGGTGAACGCACGGATAAGCGCAATGTTACGGCGCGCCCCGGGGTGCGTACCGGGGAGCGTCCTGTTAGCGCTATTCCCGCGAACGAAAACAACATCGTGACGTATCGCGTAGCTGCGTGATGCGTCATATGACACACTGCGTAAGCGCACCCGGAAGCACGCGATCGCATACGATTGCGCAACGTAAGCGCCCCGACGCGCTTACGCTACGCACCCCGGGACGCGCCCCAGGGCGCGTAGCATTAGCGCGTCAAGCCATGTGACTTTAAAATAACACTTTTCATTGGTTCAGAAGAATTTTTTTTTCAAAATATTGAGAAACCCACCCATTTCTCTCACTATTGCTTTGTACTTGGAGAGAGCAAGAGGTGTTCTTTGCATTATCTGCTTCTCAAAGTTTCCTGATCTACAGCAATGGCTGCAAGGGAGTCATCCAGCAGTGATTCTGATGGTTTTTTGCGCGAGGACCCTCCTCACCACAAAACAAAGGACCACTTCATTTGGAAATTTTATGACATCCCTGAAGGAAAAAAAAAGGTTAATGCTGCTAAGGTAACCTGCAAGATATGTGGCAATATTTTTTCCAGAGGCAATCCTAATAAAAAATATAGCTTTGGAAATGCCAATTTAATTAGGCATGTCCAGAGAAGACACCCAAAAAACTATGCCAGGGAGAGTGTGAGGGACCTGGCACGGAAATTACCAAGAGATGGCAGCAGCACTTCCACTGGTGGAGCAACACCTTCAGGAACACAACGTGGAAGAATGGTCCCTAACGTGCAGCCGGTGTTTGCAGGCATAACATTTCTATGCGTGGACTGTGATGAACTGCTCTGTTATGGGGAGCAGAGCGTTGAACTCATTGCTATAAAGAGACAGGAACACCGCTGCCCTCCCCGTCCCTAATTTTTCACAATTTTTTGCTCCTGTTGAGCAGTTTTGGAATCCCTGTTTTTGTTTTTCCCCTGAAAAAAATCCCCAAAAATATAAAATCGTTTTAAAAAAGTATAAAAAAATATAACAAAACAAAAATTAAAAAAAAATTCTTTTCAGAACTACCTCCAATTTATAAAAAAATGCTACATTTTTTAAAAACTCTGTCATTCTTTTTTCTCCATAGTACGCTCCCCGGTACGCTCCCCGGTGCGCGTACCGGGCGCTCCCCCGTGAAAATCGAAAAAAAATAAAAAAAATGTTTTGTCCCGCGGGACCCTTTTATGGCCCACACATCAAACCTAGGGGGTCTGGGGGGGTGTACCCTGCCCCCTTTTGGTCATTTCCCCCTTTTATTTTTAGCCACCCCTTGTGTCTCGGTCCTACCGAGACACAAGATGGCGGCCGCTCCGGACTGTTTCGAATGTTTACAGACACCCGAGAGCCAATCAGCTTCTCGTGCGCAAGTCGCGTGGCGCGTCCGGAGCGCTCCCCGGTGCGCGTACCGGGGCGCGGCTCTAGATATATAAATTTTCTTGAACCTAAATTACTCAAAATCCTCTGGAGCACATATCTTGAGACATAGCAAAGGCACATCGGGCTACCAGTCCCTACAATTTTGCCAAGTTGGGTGAAAATCCATTCAGCCGTTCGAGCTAAAAGTGCGACTGACCGCCCTATGGAAATTAACATGGGGAAAACATGTTTTGGGACCCCCCTTTTATCTCGGCCGCCACTTGACGAATCCCCCCCAAACTTTCACAGAAGGAGCGGAGCGCCGCGAGGCAAAGTTGCTGAAAAATTCAGGCCGATTCCTCAACCGGCGCCAAAGTTATTCCAAATAGAATGTTGCAATTTCCCTATGGAAATCAATCCTAACTATAACTACCTACTGGCGACCGCCAGTAGGTAATTACCTACTGGCGATAGCCAGTAGGTATATATAGTTAGGATTGTTTTCCATAGGGAAATCGCAACATTCTATTGGGAATAACTTTGGCGCCGGTTGAGGAATCTTCCTGAAATTTTCCTTAACTTTGCCTCGCGGCGCTCCGCTCCTTCCCTGACAGTTTTGGGGGGATTCATCAAGCGGGGGCCGAGATAAAAGGGGGGTCCCAAAACGTGTTTTCCCCATGTTAATTTCCATAGGGCGGTTGGACAATTGTGGGGACTGGTAGCCCTATGTGCCTTTGCTATGTCTCAAGATATGTGCTCCAGTGGTTTTTACGAAAATTAACTTTGAAAAAATATATATTGGGCTACATTGGGCTATATATATGTTAGAGCCCAAATGTAGCCCAATGTAGCCCAAAGATGGCCACTAGAGACAAAAAAAACAAATGTAGCCCAAATATCAGCCAGATGTAGCCCAACTATAGCCCAATGACAGAATGTCCCAGAGTGTTCTAAAGAACAACTAGAGCGCTAACAATCTTACTTATGACAAAAGTATGGCACACCTGAAGTCATCTTGATTGGAATAAAGTGTTAACACTTAAAACATTTAATTTGCAAAGGAACAAAATGAGGGGGTCATTTTGCCATAGAAATTATGATTAGTGCTGAAGAAAGAAAAATTAGGGCACATTTTGAGTGACTTCTCAAATCCTCTTATATTTCATTAAAAAAATTCTGATATGCAGTCTCCCAAGATGGCCACCAGAGACAAAAGAGCCCAAATGTAGCCCAAATATCAGCCAGATGTAGCCCAACTATAGCCCAATGACAGAATGTCCCAGAGTGTTCTAAAGAACAACTAGAACGCTAACAGTCTTACTTATGACAAAAGTATGGCACACCTGAAGTCATCTTGATTGGAATAAAGTGGTAACACTTAATACATTTAATTTGAAAAGGAACAAAATGAGGGGTTTCATTTTGCCATAGAAAGTTTATATATATATATATATTCACTGAAAAAACCATAGGTTACACACCAGTTATAGTTAGGAATTAGCATTTAAAAAAACCTTTGAAATTCACTGAAAAAACCATAGTTTTCAGGCCTTATATAGTTAGGAATCAGCATTTAAAAAACCTTTGAAATTCACTGAAAAAACATAGGTTTCAGGCCTTATATAGTTAGGAATTAGCATTTAAAAAAACCTTTGAAATTCACTGAAAAAACCATAGGTATCAGGAGTTATATAGTTAGGAATTAGTTTTTAAAAAACCTTTGAAATTCACTCAAAAACACTATGAGTTTTAGTGGTGTTATAGTTAGCTGGACATTTTACTCATACAAAACCAATGAAATTGCTCCTATATAGTTAGTTGTACTAACTATATTTCGCGCACCCGCAATCCACTGCTGATGATGTCACATATTAGATCATTCATGACATGGTCAGTGACATCACTGATGACATCTCAAATGACATCACTGATGACATCACTGATGACATCATCCACGTGACAATCCCATACACCTTTTCATACACTATTACAATTTTTCATCACTGTTGGTAAAATACAGAGTATCATATTTAAATCCATTGTCACAGCAATACAAGTATCTAAAAATCCACTCAGTGATTCATAGATGTATACACACATCTAATCACTTACGTATGGATTCACTCATACATGCTGTCAATGAGAGGGAGAGGGAGAGGGAGAGGTGTGGCGCCGCGGCCAGGGCGACTGACTGCTGGAATCTGGGGATCACGGTTCGATCCCCGGCTCCGGCGGCAGGTTAGCCCAGCACCATGCGACTCTGGGCAATAGCTTGCTTAATCTTCCCGACGGCCCCCAGCGCCTAGAGACCCTAACGGGTGATTGTGCACTATACAAGTGTGGATTAATAATGAACAATAGAACACTATCAAAAATACTTATACATCTATATCGACATTAAACAACAGCACGCATCCTATTCACATATGAAGTCATCCTACTCACTTATGCAAACAATGGATCATACTTACATATTTACTTAGCAAAACATTTATACAAACACCAATTCTTCTATTCATTTAGATAGTAAGTCATACTTAGTGAATTATAAAATCATTATTACAAGTATACAGTTATCCATACAGTCACTCACACAATCATTGTGTCTTATGTATACTTATTTATATACAACAACTGACACATACACTGCCTTTTATTTTTCTAGTTTGTTGGACCTGTACCTTTGAGAAATATATTTGCTCATCACCACACCCATAAAGAGATTCCCTCACCCAAACTGTTAGAACATGTAGTTTTAACTTCATATATCTACTGAATCAACTATTCACACATCTTTGGACAGTCACACACCCCCCACCGAACCACACACACTTTCACACTCCCATACAAATACTCAGTTAACTAATCAATAACTAATATAGACTTTCACATAGCTAGTAACCAACTGTAGAATCAGTTTACACAACAACTGACAAAGTGATACAGATATTCACACAGTTTAGTCACTATCCACTATATTTAGTGAGACATTATAAATTGGTCAAGTAAACAGTCAATTACACTGCTACTAAATCCTCCATCCAAATATTTATTTATATATATCCACTCATTCTTCAATGTAAATTGCTATATATATAATGCATATTTAAATAACGAAGCAAACCACATTCACTGGATGATGTCATCAGTGATGTCATTTGAGATGTCATCAGTGATGTCACTGACCATGTCATGAAGGATCTAATATGTGACATCATCAGCAGTGGATTGCGGGTGCGTGAAATATAGAGCAATTTCATTGTTTTTGTATGAGTAAAATGTCCAGCTAACTATAACACCACTAAAACGTATAGTTTTTTGAGTGAATTTCAAAGGTTTTTTAAAAACTAATTCCTAACTATATAACTCCTGAAACCTATGTTTTTTTCAGTGAATATATATATATATATATATTCACTGAAAAAACCATAGGTTATAGACCATATATAGTTAGGAATTAGCATTATCAAAACCTTATTTTACTCACACAAAACCATTGAAATTCGCATATATAGTTAGTTGCACTAAATATATATCGCGCACCCGCAATCCACCGCTGATGATGTCACATATTACATCATTCATGACATGGTCAGTGACATCACTGATGACATCACTGATGACATCTCAATTGACATCACTGATGACATCACTGATGACATCATCCAGTGACTGTGTGTTTCTGTAAAGTTTAAATATGTTTTACATATTGAAGAATGAGTGGATGTATAAGTGTCTGAATGAAGGTTTTAGTAGGTGCGTGACTGACTGTATGAGTGAGTGATTAAATGCGTCTTACTGAATGCATGGGTTAGTGACTAAACTGTTTGAAAGTGTGCATCAGTATGTCTGTTGTTGTGCAAGCTGCTGCATGTGTTGATCAGTAGCTATATGAGTGGCTATATGGGTTATTGATTGGTTGCCCAAGTATTTGTATGGCAGACTGAGTGTGTGTGTGGCTGGCTGGGAGGTGTGTGACTCTGTGCAGATCAATGTGTACTTGTATCAGTGATTGTATAAGAGAGTAAGTATGTGTTAGTATATGTGTGAGTGTGTATGTAGTAACTAGTATTGGTGTGTCCATGGTTTCAAAAATTATACTCTGTATTTAACACTGGGTGTAACAGAGGTTATATTAGAGTGTGAGGAGATGCATTGTATTATCACATGAATGATATCATCAGTGATGTGATCATTGATGTCAAATGAGATGTCATCAGTGATGTTATTTGAGATGTCATCAGTGATGTCATCAGTGATGTCACTGACCATGTCATGAATGATGTAATATGTGACATCATCAGCAGTGGATTGCGGGTGCGCGATATATAGTTAGTGCAACTAACTATATATGGAATTTCAATGGTTTTGTGTGAGTAAAATAAGGTTTTGATAATGCTAATTCCTAACTATACATGGTCTATAACTTATGGTTTTTTCAGTGAATTTTCTAGGTTTTGTAAATGCTAATTCCTAACTACATATAGTCTATAACCTATGGTTTTTTCAGTGAATTTCAATGGTTTTTTAATAGCAAATATCAAATGGTGTAAAATATTTTCTTCTTTTAAAGGAAAAATATATTTTATATGTATCTAATGTAATTTTTTTATGTCTTTAATTTTTTTTTTTTTTTGTTTCGCTACCGGTCCGCGCACCGGGTAGCTTCCCGTTAGCTCAATTTGGTGCCGCGACCCGATCCGCGCACCGGGAAATGTTCCGTTAGCGCAACTCCCGCGATCGAACACAACATCGTGACGCGTCGCGTAAGCGCGACGTATCGCGTTGCCGCGTAATGCGTCTTATGACGCCCCGCGTTAGAGCACCCGGAAACGCTTCGGTTCGCGTCCCGAGGCGCGAAACGCAACACCCCGGAAGTGAACCGGGCGCGTAACGGGACGCGTAACGTAAGCGTAACAGGTCATGTGACCTGAAAATAACACTTTTCATTCGTTCATTACATTTTTTTTTTCACAAATGATGAAAGTCCCCACCTTTTTTCCTCACTCTGACTTTCATCTTTGTGAGAGGAAGACCTACTTTCCATATTTTCTAAAATGGCAAGTGTTGTAGCTGCAGCTGCTGGAGCAATCCACCACCACCAAAAAAGGATGGACCACCTCCTCAGGTCATCCTTAATCAAGAGGAGGAAGAAGAGGAAGAAGAGGAAGAGGAGCAAGAGAGGAGGCAGTTTTTGCCTGAAGAGCCAAGGAGGTCCCATGTGAAGGATAATTATATCTGGCAATTCTACACATTTCCCCGGGGCCAAAAAAAAGTAAATGCCCGCTACGTCACATGTCTGATCTGTGACAAAGTTCTGTCCAGAGGGACTAATAAAAAGTACAGCTTCGGGAATTACACCATGCATCGGCACATGGAGAGGTGGCACCCTATAAATTATAGTGCTGCGCAGGTACGTGACCTGCAGGAAAACCCCCATCCTGTGGCCAGTACATCAACCGAACAGGCAGTGACGGGACCAGAGGCGAGGGAGACGGTCCCAAACATCCAGATGAACTTTTTTTGCGGCAAATTAATTTGCTATGGGGAGAAAAGCATAAAACTAATCAACAGAGCTGTTGAAAATCATAAATGTACAAAACGCCCCAGAAAGTAAATTATCTTTTTTTTTGTTGCTCCTGTTGAGCCCTTTATAATGAATGATTTTTGTTTCCCCCCCCCAAAAAAAACTAAAAAAATATAAAACCGTTCAAAAAATACAAAAAAAGTAAAAAAAAATTCAGAAAAATAATAAAAAATATATAAAACAACAAAAATAATACAAAAAAATGTTCTTTTCAGAACTACCTCCCATTTATAAAAAATTGCTAGAATGTTTAGCACTCTGGCAACCTCTATTTCTTTTGATTCGCTTCCCGGTTCGCTACCCGGTTCGCGTACCGGAAGCGAAACAGAATTTTTTTTTTTTTAAAAAGGAAGAGTGAGTATAAGGGAAGGAGACAGAGAGTAATGTTAAAAGAAAGACAGCTAGAGGGAGTAACACAGAGATACTGTTTAATAGATATATTTACCAAAGAAAAGATGTAAGAGGGTATAATTGAGAAAAACAAAATAGATAAGGAAGTGAAAGAAAAAAAGGAGAGTAGAAGAATAATAAACAAGAGTTTCTTGGAGAATGTGAGTGAATGTTCAAATTAAGAAGAAAAACAGTAAAGGATGTGGAATGAGAGGTAGGGATAGAACTGGACTAAAAGAACAACCCTGAGGGAAAGTGTTAAGAAAACAGTGAGCGAAAGTAAATAGGAATAAAACAAGATGTATGACAGTGACTAAGGTTAAAACATGTGGAATAACAGAGAGAAAAAACAGAAAGCAGAAAAGAAGAAGTGACAGAAAAGGAATAATTGAAACAGCAAAGAAATGTAAATAACATAGAGTGCTTGAACTACAGGGACAAAGCATAATGAACAAGTAGTGAAAGATTGATGAGTCAGAGACAGTGAGAGTAATAGAGACGGACTGAGTGAACAGGAGTGAGGAACTATGAGAACAGAGGGACTGAGAAAAGGAGTGGAAAGAGTAGAGTAAGTAAGTAATAGAAAAAGGAATGAGGGAAGTAGCGAAGGCAGGAAACTGAGGGTTAAAGAAATGAAGCAGTGGAACTAATAGAAGTTAAATGTGATAGAGATGTATCGGAAAGAGTACAAAACACTTACCTTATAATTGTCGTTAACTTAGTCACTTGTTATTTTTATACTTTCAATCTGTGAAAGAAAGAACAAAAATTTGAAAAATATTAAAACATGTATTTAAAAATTAGAAAAGACAAGGGAAAAGATTCAAAATCATCCAATTTTACAAAGAAATAAAGTTAGAGATAAACATGCAGAAAGAAAGAGAAAGAAACGGTGATAGACAGACAGAGACAAAAAGAAATTGTAATAGAGTAAATTACTAAGAGAAAAAAAAGGAAGATACTTTCAGTGACAGAAAAGAAGGATAGAAGAGAAAACTAAATTGAAGTTGTGCAAGCTACTAAAAGAAAGTGAGTAAGGTAAACTATATAAGGAAAGGGTGAATAAGGAAAAGAGAGTGAGTGAGAGAGGACATAGAGGAAGTGAAGGAAAGAGTGTCAGATACAGACTGAGTGAGGCAACAAAGAAAGATAAATGAGTGAGGGTGAGTTATACTAACTGATTGCACCAAAAAAGGAGAACCCAAAAATATTTAATTTAGAAAACAAAGGGAGGAAAGATGGAAAAGACAAGCGAAGCAGAGGGTCTAAAAGCTGGAAAATGGTGCAAGGGAGAAAAGAAAAAAGCAGAGTTGGAATAGGGAAACAAAGGTTGAAAGATAAGTGGAGTTAGAGAACAAGGGTGAAAGAGAATAAAACAAAAGGGAATGTGAGTATGTAAAGAGGATTGATAGAAGGTAGTAAAAGACGAGTGAGCATGAGACAAGACGAGTACAAATTAAAATTCACAATACAAAGTACAGAATTAATTATACATGTTAAATGGTTTATTTTTGCTGTTCTCAGAATATATCAAATTTCACTAAAAACAGTGAGTTGAAGGTATTCATCATATAACAGCGGGGAAAAAAAACCACAATCAAAATGATTGTGTTTAAAAAACCCATATAACATAACCAATCAGAATTCAGAACTCCTCAAAAGTAACTTACTTTCCATGACGTCGAAGGATATCCTATAAACAGCTTATACTGTTGTGCTGTTATTATTTTCTGCCCGCCACTTTCTGAAAGAAAAGCTCCATCGTTTTGACAAATATGTTACATACAATAAATGACTTCTCGCTCTCTACCGCACTTCTCCTCAAGGCCAAATAGTGTAAAAGCCATTTATAACTCTTGGAATTCTTCTAAGCAAATCCCGTCATTTTCTTTTTCCACAACTTTCAGAAAGAAAACGTCCAAGATCACTTTCACAATCCTGTACTAGTAATATCTCACCCTTCTTGCTCACTCATGTTCCACATTTCCTATGACACTGATACTGCTTACCATGAGGCACACTTACACTACCTATATGACTACTAAAATTATTTAATTCTCTTGATCACTGTTAATCACAAAGCAATTTAAAACAGTACATAAAATTATATCAACTCCTAGAATCATTATAGGCCAGTTACCTACCCTAAATTCTCTCTTCTGAAAACACAAAGTAAGAATATTTTAAGTCAAAAGGCAACATTGTTTCATAGTCAAATGGGAATCATTTCCGAAACACCAGCTTTTTTTACATTTTAAATAAGCTGTGTAATAAGCGGATGTTGTCAAAGGACCATCATGTCATATAATAGCTGCAGTTACAAATGTTCTTCCTAAAATCAACCACTGTGTAGCCACAACATTTGTAATTAAAGTTGAAAACTTACTTTCATCAGGTTTATATAGTTGGAAATTTAAAATGACATTATAACCAAATGTTTGTACAAATAATGTGGACAGCATTGCAGACTTACATTACCTCTACTCCATGTTTTGATTGGCTGCTTGAATTAGCTTATTAAAATAAACAGTTTTTCTGAACTCATTCAAAGTGCAGTTATTTTTCCGTGACGTCAAGTGTTATGGTAAGAACACCGTTTGCTTTGGGAAATACTCTGTTGTCCTTTAACTAATCCGTGCCCACCACTTTCTGTAAGAAACCCTTCTTTTTTTTCAGGAACTACTTAAAACTCAAAAATAACTTTTCACTCTATACTACACTTATCCTCAAGGCCAAATAGTGTAGGAGCCATTAGAACCTCTTGAAATTCCTCAGAGCAAATCCCGAGATTCCTTCCCTAAAATGTTGGTTGTAAAAACACCAGGTAAGAATTTTTAAGGTCAAAAGGCAATATTTTTTTGAAAGTTAAAACAGAATCATTGCAGAATGACCAGCCGTTTCCAGACTTCAAATAAGCTGTGTAATGTCCTGATGTTGTTGAAGGACCGTCATGATATATAATTGCTGCAGTTACAAAAGTCCTTCCTGATATTGACAACTGCGAAGCCACAACATTTTTTATTAAAGTTGTCAATTTTGTTCCATCAGGCCTACATCGTTGGAACATTAAAATGACATACTGGCCATAGCTTCGTATAAATAATGTGGACAGCATTGTAGACTTACATTGGCTACACTCCATGTTTTGATCGGCTGCTTTTACTAGCTTATTAAAGGACACTGATTTACTGTCTGGCAAAGTTAAATATATAAATCTTTCTGAGTCTACACTAGTAGTACTTGATACCCTACAGTTCTCGCAGTCATGCTGCCATTGATAAGAAAGGCCAAACAGATGATCTACATCTACACCTTCATCTTGCAATACATCAAGCATATACATTAAAAACTCCTGACAATCTTGCTGAATATTTTGAGAGAATTGCGTTTGACCTGAACATTTGTCTAACAGATTTCGAATTTCAGACACACTTTCTATTTTTGTTCTATCAGTGCTACATTTCTCTAACACAGAATTCAACAAACAGCAAAAACTTTGATCCGAATTGATCACAATCTGTTCTTTTAAAGTTTCTAGAGAAAAGACAACATTAACCACTACATTAGCATAGCAGTTGACACCAGAACTATTTTCAAATTGAAAACCAACAACATCTTCAACAGAATCCATTTTCTTTCTGCTTATAATTTCGGGTTCATCGACTTTTCCTCTTTTTGCTACAACCTCCCTACTATTGGTCACATTTCTTCGTTTCCGGCCTACCACACGTTTCTCAAACAAAGGATATTGAGGCAAATGTGGCGCATACTCTCTTCTTGACCTATTGTATTCCTTAACACAATCTAGATCCGCACAAATGTTTGTGACATCACACTCAATCAAGTACAATCCCGATAAAGTTCTGACTCGTGACAATGCCACATATGCCATACCCTCCTTGAACACAGAACTGCCAATATTCACCAATGCAGTGTCTACACTTAAACCTCGCGATTTATGGATTGTCACCGCATATGCCAAGCAAACAGGAAACTGCTTACGGCGAACATATAAGTCTTTTACAAGCAAAAACCTAGCAGAGCAACGACCAATTAGCTGTACTTCCTCAATGCCATCAAATTAAATTTTTAAAAATTCAATTCCATCTCTATTTCTGTATTTCTCAAAATCAACAACATTACCCATTGATCCATTTACCAGACCTCTTTCAACATGTAAATTCCTTCTCAAAATGATACAGCAATTTAAGCACACATTCAGAGTCTTTTCAAAACCAGCAGTTTTAGATATAGTCTTCTCTAATGAATCCAATTTAGATTTCAAATTCTCAGACAAAATAATTGTTGCTCCCATATGCTCTATTCTGTCAATAGCTTCCAGTTTCACAATCTCTTGCTTTTCTAAATTCAACATTTTGTTGTTGAAGATGGCACATTCTGCAAGAGTTGGCATCAAACATATTCCAGATTTCTTCTCAGTAATTTTCCGAAAAATATTCTCTGGCAGAATGTCTTCTTCTGGATACAAATTTGACAGTAATCGTGCATGTAAAGCTTCTTTCCCATGCTCGGTCACTTTCCCGATTCTAACATCTTGTAGAATATTTTTGTAATCTTCATCCTTCGCCTGACGCATATTTTCACGCAGCTCAGCATAATTGAAAGTTTAACCATATGTTAACGTTGCAAATGCTCCCTAGGCACTTCCTGGTACCTTCATGCGTAAGCAGTTTAAATACTGGTTGTCCTTTCACTGGTGTCAGCTGCAGAAGATCACCGAAAACAATTATGTGTTTGCCACCAAATAACACATCATACTCTGTTTTAAGAACTTCCTGCATTCTCAAATGCACAAAGGCAAGCATGACATTAGAAACCATGCTTACTTCGTCAATGATAAGAAGTTTTATCTTCTTCAGGACTCTGGAAACTTCACAACAAGCATCTCCAGATAACTTGTGGTATTGTAATTTGTTATCCTGCTCCACTGGCAGCATCAGTAGACGATGTAAAGTAATCCCTTTAATGTTATGTGCTGCCAGCCCAATTGGAGCGGTGACAACACAAGACAGTGATGACTCAGTCCTTTTCTGCAGATAACATGAAATTGCTTTAATTTGGAAACTTTTTCCAGTTCCTGCTTCTCCACTCACGTACAGTCGGACAGGCTTCAACGACGTACATGAGCACTCTTTCTTCTCATGACTTAATCCATGATCAATTTGGTTTGTAACTTCGTCATATATTTTCCTCTGCTCAACGTTGAGTTGTCTTTCCAAATCTTCTAAGTTAACCGCATCCTCCTGAGCATGTGCCATGGCTCTTTCCACTTCAATCATGGCAGTGGCAGCTTCATTTTCGATAACTGGTCCTCCTAGTGGATCCTGACTCAATGAAACAGAACTCTGACTGTCCTGAGAACTGTCTCCAGCAATCTCGGCTGCAATTGTTGCTTCCTGCTCGATTTCCGCATTCAACATTTCTAGATATTTTGGAAAAACAGGATATTCTATGGTCTCCTTGGCTGCATTGAAAGAGTCTTCGTAACAGAGGAAATCTCCAAGCAGTTCCTCTTCTGCACGCCAAGGCTTGAAAAGTTGCAAAAGAGCTAAATAGAAAAACTCTTTTCTTTCAGGAGATTCGCCACTCAATTTTCGATGATTTACCAATTGGCATTTTCTTTGCTTGACCAGACATCCCTCACTTCCAATTACAGCATACACTCCTTTATCAATATCTTCTTTGATGTTCCTCTTGAATATGTAATTTTGTAGAACCTCATACAGACAAACATTCTCCAGGTGACTGCTTCTATTTGGATAATATGTATCCAACATGTTGGTCTTCAAAATATCTGTACTGTTTGGCTCCTTTTCCACCAAATACTCAATTTCCCGTACAGGTTTCAGAACTCGATTACGCGTTGCAGCAAGACCAAGACTCGCCCAAATGATACTCCTAGATTTGGCATAGAGACTTGCTGAAGATAACCGGTCAGAACATTCGTAAGCTCCGATTTCTCGATGCGACAACATCTTCAGACTGAAACTGTACAACTTCTTACTGAGGCTCTTTTCATGGGAAATGTCCTCCCACATATCCTTCAATTATGTCTTTTCTTTTTTTGTGATGTAAGATGTCACATACCGAGCCACAGCCATACAGTTATCAGCCACAAACTGTATATCCATGTTAGCATTCCACATGGACAAAATCACTGGGTTGTAGTCGTTGATGTACTTGGACTCTTCGTTTCTTTTCAAATTGTATGTATTTTTGGGTGATTTCCTCGTCACATTATGTCGCAGCGAAGACATCAAACTGTTCACTCTTCCTTTAGATATCACCGATCGTGGAAATCCAAAACGACATTTTGTGTAGAACTTGTCCTTGTTTCTGAATTTACGACGACAGTACTTTCCACAACGATGGCTTTGAAAGCGTAAAACTTGTTCTCTTAGGCTTTTGTCTTCCTTTGTCTTTGGAACAGCACATGTAGAATACTGTTCTATGAAACTCATCACTAAGTCATCCGGATCTGTTCCAAATTTGGGTGCATCTTTGATCCATAGCAGCATATGTATATGAGGAGCACCTCTTGCTTGATACTCCTTTTTTCAGAAGAAATCAAACACCTCTCCAAGAGGTGGATTTTTCTTGTTCATGATGAAAGACATCATAGCTTCAAATCTATGATTGAAGTACCTGCATACATTCACTGGATCCAAAGAGCACAGTTCTCCGGGTGTCTTGAATTCGATATTTTCAATGTTTCCATTTGCCTCTCGTAGAAATTCAAGTAAGTCTTCCCAGCCATACTCGGCACAGCTGAGAGTGAGGAACCATGTGGGAGTTCCTAAGTTCCTCAGCATACATTTTAAATCACCATGACGACGGTACCAGTACTCATTAGTACCACGCTGACATGCCATGAGATTAATCAGGTGAGAATCCAAAATACTGTCTTGCACATTGACTTTATCCATAAAGTCCCTTGCCGAGATATTTTGCATCTGTACACCACTTTTCAAGATGTGGTTCACTGCATATGACAGTCCAGACAGATCACTTTCAAACAGTAGATGAAACAAATAGGGAATGCATTGACGAAACCTAGGATCTTCTGCATACAATCGTAAAGTCCGGTATTCAGAAGCAGGAATTCGATCAATTCGCTCATCATATCTTCCTCCTTGACCTGTTGGAAATAGCTGGGGAAAACACCGAGCTTCCAAACTTTCCTCCCAAACACTAATGGGACTCCCTTTGGCTTGTTTCATTTGAAATAACTCAAAAGCATTCCCCATGACTTCCTTGGAATGCAAAGGATGAACACTATAATGTTCATATATTTCTTCATTTTTAGAGGCTTCTACTTTCTCAATTTGTCCAGCACACAAATCGCTGTCCTCTTCTTCACTTACTTCCTCTTCTGCAACACATACATTCTTGTAGTACTCATTGTTTTTCATCAAATACAATGTTGCCTTTTTGACTTTCCTAACATCCACTAAATCTTGCCAGATTTTCTTACTCTTTGTCGGAACCCCATTAACTAAGATAACCAGAGGTTCCTCTTCCACTTTCTCTACTCCAATTGTATTAATGTTTTTCTTCAAATCTAGAGGCAAATAAACAACTCTTCCCTTTAATCCTCTCTGTAAATCTGATGGAGGCAATTTCCCTGTCTTTTGCTCCATTCGTACAATAGCCTGAAAGGGATGGACACTTTGAATCAAAATAGATTCATAAGTATTTAAATCCTTCAATTCAGAAGGAATGTCAACCAATTCCAGATTATTATGAACCGCTCTAGCAGGCATCCGGTTTTCATTTAATTTGTTACAACAATAAGTACACACACGTTGATCCGATCCCAAATCAAAACAATTTTCTACCATCAAGTATGTTGCGAAATCCTTCCATTCACTATTATTTTCCCTTTCACTTTTTGCATATAAATCCACTAACTTAGTCTGATTCTTATAATAAGTGCGTCGACAACACACACAAGTGAAATTAGGCCTCTCACTTGATTTCACCTGAAACGTGGCAATTTCCTTCTGAAAATTATCTGTACTGGAAATCTGTACACTCTCTTCCACATTACCTTCTTCTTCTGGGTCAATTTCAACATTCTCCTCTTTACTTGCAAAGTAACAAAACTCAATTTCTTCACAAATATTCTTCACATTTACTTCAGAACCATGCAAAAGAGCACTGCTTAATTGTTTAAGCTTAATTGCTGGACTCTTAGCAAAATACAACATTCTCACTAATTTCCTCACTTTATTATGATGAACTGCTAGCATCCTGAAATGATGAAACACACTCTGGCATACTCTCCTGGAAAGACAAGCCAGTGAATGACCATGTAAACCTGTCACTTCTCTCACTCTGCATGGATCTAATTCCTGCAACAACTTCATTTTCTGTTTTAAACTTTTCTTATTAAATGTCCGTACAAAATCACAAAGCAAATTGATGGAATCCTGTTGCACACTGCAAATACTACTACACTTCCAGGTGTACACTGGACCCTTAGCACGTCTCCCTAAAACTTCATCACCTAACACCTCTTCTGCCTCTGTTGACACAAGTTTTTCTTTTTCAACTGGACAACCGTCTTTCACCTCATATGCTTGACCACTGGTGTCAACTGCATGCACCAAATCATTGTCCTGGAAGTAACTCTCCTCATTGAAAAATGCCTCACAACTTGAACTATGCATCCATTCTCCTGAAAATACTTCACAAAAATTTGTACGATTAACTATTCTCTTCCATCTACTATTTGTTTTGAATTCATAAATTGCCTTGTTTAGTTTCCTAATTCTATTGATTACCAAAATAAATAACTTTAGCTTCATTTCCAAAGCCTGATCAATAATTTTCTCAACATTTTTCTTTTTCTTATAAAAAGCCAGTTTCTGTTGACCTTTCTTTACATTTTTCATCAAATTTACAATTATCCTGTTGCGGAACATTCGTCTACGAATGTCCCTAAATTGATTGTGCCTTCTACCGGCACTCACAGAGTTTTCTCCTGCTCTACCACTAACTTTATTAAGGGGCCTTTCCTTCCTGTTTAAATTGACTCTCTTCTTCTGGACTAAAACATGTTCTGTAGTGATACTTTTTTTTCTGGAAATGTTTCTTAGGAAACCCGGAGCTTTTTTGGTGACTTGACGAGTTTTTATTGTAGAGGACTGCTGCAAGCATGTACTAAGCTGCTGTGTTTGACGTTTTGTAGCCTTTCTCCTCCTTTGCCTTGAAGGCATTTTTTATTTTGAAATGATCTGCAGTTGAATCTGTGGTAAAAGATAATATAAAAATGTTTATTAACCACTATTACCAAACAGTAAATCAATAACAGTCGTCAAAAAATTAACACACTAGTTGTCAATTCTACATACAATAATTTTTAGTGCATTGACAAATTTAAAACTCACAAATAGTAGCAAAGAAATGGAATGCTTCTACATTTGACCTGTGCTCTTTTATATGTGAATCTGAACTAATTTTATTAGCATATTTCACTATTTTATTAAAGACACTTCACACAAGCTGTTTTTGAAGTTGTATTTAAATTTAAATAAAACGGTTAACATGGTTACTTTTCATTTCCAGTAACTTAAATTTATTTTTAAAAGTCTTTATAGTTCAATAGACTCGAGCAGGTCAGCTGCCCACCCTATGTCATACAATTCTGACAAATCGGCATCCTCATCATATTCTTCATCATCCACAGGATATAAATCATCCAAGGGATCTACTTCCAATGACGTTTCAATGACAAGTTCAATGATAAGATCGAGATCAACAGATTGCTCATTATCACTCATGGTTGATGTTGTCGTTATCTTTAAAGAAAGAGAACAACAATGAGATGTTGCAGGGTAAGAGACAAAACTCAGAGACTATAATAGTAAGATTGTTTAACAAGAGTAACATTTTGCAGATATTATTTAGCCATGTCCAGCGATGCTGAGGAGGTGAGGCCTATGTCCAAGTTTTCAGTGAACAGGACTCATCTCTTCTTAACCTTGGATAAGCCTCACCGACTCTGTGTCCCCTGCTCATACTTAAATGTAAAGGGGCAGATTTATGTTAACTGGCGCATCCCCAGGGATGCACCAGTTAACGTGCGCCGCTGCTCTGCCACCCATGGTGTGCCGCATTTACAATGCGGAGCACCATGGGGCAAAAACAGCACAGATGCGTCACGCATCTGTGCCGCAAAAGCGGCGCATTGCAGGAATCACGTCGCAAGCGCGACATGACTCCTGCAATGCACAGGGGCAAGCCACACATTGCATGGTGCGTCACTCCTTATGCCTGTTTCAAACAGGCGTAAGGATTTGATTCAGCAATGCCATAAAGCTGACTCAGTGAAATCTTGTAAATTTCACTGTGTTAGTTTTACAGGGCTTTCATGCAAGTGAACGCCCACCCTGCAACAAAACGCCCACATGAAACCTGACGCAGGTTTCATGTGGCGCAGGACTTTACAGCATGACACATCTGCCTAGATGCATCAAGTTGTAAATATGTCGCAACATGGCGCATCTTTTGCGCCGCCGCTGCGTCACAAAAGTGACGCAACGGCGGCGCAAAAGAGGCGCACGGCCATCATAAATCTGCCCCAAACATTTTAAATGATTGGTTCAGGATGCCGATAAGGTGTGGCCTATCCAGAGGTTTGTTTGAGGTGAGGCCTACTGAGGGTTGCAGATGAAATTTAGGCTTGTTGAAGAGTACAGAGGAGATAATACATGTGCAGGCCTACCAACGAAGTGAGTCATGTCTACTGCACTCTTGAACAAAGGCCAGACCTCCTCTGTCTCCCTGGACAGGCCTAAACCTCATCTGCACAATGTGATTCGTAATGTTAGGAAACACAGGTGATATAATTGAAAAACATGCAAATATTTTTGCTCATTTCACAATCACATCACCTGTATTTCCTCAGCTTAGGTATCTCATTGTGCAGATGTAGTCTAGCATATCCAAGAGTACGCAGAAGATGAGGACTGTATGCAACAGAGCAATGTACATTACTCACCTCCCTTGACACTTACAGAAGCCTCAGTTTCTCCATGCCTCCTACACAGTTCTAAATGTATATCATTATCATCATAGTGACTATGAAACTCTAGCATTACATATTGTGAATCCTAAATGTCTTAAAGTAACGATTTTTTAACCGACAAACAAGCAAATTATTCTCCCAGATTGATGGTGAGAAGTGATATATTTATTTAAAGAAGCAGACACCTTTTTGTCAGTGTCGTAAATGTAAAAAGCATTCCTTTTCTTTATGAACCATTTTCATGTCATAATTTGAAAACACAGCACAACTCCTATGTACAAGTACACCCTGTCAGTACTTAAATTTGCCAAGCACACGTGGGGGCGTATTTACAAGGACCTTGCACCACGGGGAAATGACTTAAATTTGCCAAAGCACTCATGAGGGCGTATTTACAAGGACCTTGCACCACCTTTAAAGTCACTTTTAACGTGGAGAAAATGACGTGAATGTGGCTCATAAGCTTTGTAAATTTGCCCCCATGTTGACTATGAAACTCTTGCAGAACATATTGTGAAACCTAAATGACTTCAAGAAACGTGTTTTTAAACTGACAAACAAGCAAATTATTCTCCCATTTCATGGTGGGAAATGAAATATTTATTTAAAGAAGCAAACACCATTTTGTACTTCTCATAAATGTAAAAAGCATTTCTTTTTTTTTAAAAACGATTTTCTGGTCATAATTTGAAAACACAGCACAGCTCTTATGTACAAGCACACTCTGTCAGTACTAATACTTCACATTTTCTCCAATTACAATTTGTCAAAGAAACAAAATCTTTTTGGAAAATATAATGAATACACTTGACACAAAACAACATTTTAAATGCACAGCTGGCTTCCTTATTTTCTCCATAAACCATACTAGTCTCTATCTAAAGTAAATGAATCTTTTCTCACCTTAGCAAATGCTTTTTGAGTTTGAAAACAGTTCCAGGCACACACCAATTTTTCTTTAGCAGAGCAAAGGGTATGATCTTCTGAGTCTGCAACCAGCAATGGCACAGAAATCCTGTAATTCTTCACACATATCCCTCATGTCAACCAATCAAAACTCTTCCCTCACTTTTTTTAAATGAACACCCTTCCCCCCTCTGCCCTTTCTGCCTTTTTTCCATAGCAACTACCTCCTGAAAGACCTCTCACACAACAATGTTTCAACTGAACTCTGAACTCTCAGTACACCTGCTTATCCAGTGCAATGTTACTTAAAATGATTTTTTCTTAACCATTCAAATTACATCTTTCAAAGAACTCATCCATGCACCCTAACTTTCTGTTTTCAGCAATCATAATCCACCAATCACTGCTACTGAATCATTAGCACTGAAACTCCACAGTTTTTTTCATAACAAACTCCTACTGTTTCAACTGCCATTTCATTCCCACACTTCATCTGACTGCAGCAGAACATCCTCTCACCATGTTTTCTGTCTGGATTATTGGACATAGTTACATCCACTGGGCTCAAAGGTATGCTGATAATAGAAATTTACACAACCTCAATTTACAAAATGTGGAAATCAACTGGATGGGCCACAGAGGATTAAGATGTCACCAATTGATACCATTGGTGAAAACCTTTTTGCATTTGCCAAACCCTGACCTGTTAATTGTGCACTGTGGAGGAAATGACTTGGGCACTTTGACTGGGGTAGGTCTGGAAATGCTTTTAAAGGACACCTTTGAGCAATTGATGGCACTTTTTCCTCAAACTGCCTTGGTATATTCAAATATATGCCAAAGACAGAAATGGAGGTAGTCCAACCAATTTTGTCCACAAATTGAGAAATCGAGGAAGCATGTAAATAAGTCTGTTTCAGCTTACATGAGAGACCATGGAATGGGCTCCATCTACAACAATAACTTGCGTTACTACATGCAAAATATCTACAGAGGAGATGGAGTTCACTTCTCAGATGAGGGGAACAGAATTTTCATCCTGAATTTAAGACTATGTATTGGTACCTACTTATAAGTACCTAGAACTTACACAGAACCCAAAAGCTCTTTTCAGAGCTACCTTTCTATGATTACTCTTTAAAAATTAAAAATGCACCTTTTTTCACTAATTTTCACTTTTGTTAGCTTCCCGGTTCGCTACCCGGTTCGCGTACCGGCAGCTAACCTCGCGAAAAATTCAATTTTTTTTCTTTTTCGACATATATGAGCCTCCTCAGCCACCCTTAGAAAACCTAGGGGGTCAGGATACGTCTCCCGTGCCCCCTTATACCCATTTCCCACATTGTTTTTCCTCTATCTTGTGATTAAATTCGACCGAAACACAAGATGGCGGACTCCCGTTACGCTACCGGTTAGCTACCTGGTTCGCGTACCGGGTAGCGCCTCTACCGCGAAAAAACTGAATTTTTAATTTTTTTTATTTTTTGCCCCGCGGGACCCTTTAATAGCCCCCTCATCAATCCTAGGGGGTCAGGAGGGGTCTACCTTGCCCCCTTTCATTAATTTCCCCCTTTGTTTTTCTTCACCTCTTGTCTCTCGATCCTACCGAGAGACAAGATGGCGGCCGCTCCGGACTGTTTAGAATGTTGACAGACACCGGAGAGCCAATCAGCTTCGCTTCGCGAAGTTCCGTTACGCGTCAGGTACGCGAACCGGGGCGCTAACCGGAGCGCTGTTACAGATATATATTTTTTTTAACATTAATTTATCAAAATCCACTGGAGCACATATATTGAGACCTAGCAAAGGTACATCGGGCAAACAATATCTACAATTTTGCCAAGTTTCGTGGAAATCCATTCAGCCGTTCGAGCTAAAAGTGAGTCCAACCGCCCTATGGAAAAATGCATTGGAAAAACGCGTTTTGGGACCCCCCTTTTTTCTCGGCCCCACCTTGACGAAACCCCCCCAAATTTTCAGTGGCTGCTCAGAAACAAAATGTTCCATTTTCCTGAACATTTCAGCCAATTCCGTCCTCAAACGCCAAAGTTATTCGACATAGAATTTTCAAAAATCCCATAGGAAAAAAATCCTAACTATATATACCTACTGGCGACCGCCAGTAGGTAATATATATATATATATATATATATATATATATATATATCCTAGCACATTCTGAAAAACTGCATTCTCGGACCACAGAATGACGGACCACCAAGCAGCAGATAAGTATTTCAGGAAGATTTATTAACTATTCTCACGGCTTCCTCTGGCATGACGCGTTTCGGTTAACAAGTAACCTTGATCACATATATATATATATATATATATATATATATATATATCTTCCAGGTTTAGGTTGCAGCCGCCCCAGCTCCAAAGCAGAGGGTGTGTTGTCAAAAACGGACCACCCACACAAAGCCCGGTAACATTTACAAGTGCCTCGCGAACTAAGGAATGACGACGCAGTGTTCTGGCTAACAAAATCACAAAGCAAATTGATGGAATCCTGTCGCACACTGCAAATACTACTACACTTCCAGGTGTACACTGGACCCTTAGCACGTCTCCCTAAAACTTCATCACCTAACACCTCTTCTGCCTCTGTTGACACAAGTTTTTCTTTTTCAACTGGACAACCGTCTTTCACCTCATATGCTTGACCACTGGTGTCAACTGCATGCACCAAATCATTGTCCTGGAAGTAACTCTCCTCATTGAAAAATGCCTCACAACTTGAACTATGCATCCATTCTCCTGAAAATACTTCACAAAAATTTGTACGATTAACTATTCTCTTCCATCTACTATTTGTTTTGAATTCATAAATTGCCTTGTTTAGTTTCCTAATTCTATTGATTACCAAAATAAATAACTTTAGCTTCATTTCCAAAGCCTGATCAATAATTTTCTCAACATTTTTCTTTTTCTTATAAAAAGCCAGTTTCTGTTGACCTTTCTTTACATTTTTCATCAAATTTACAATTATCCTGTTGCGGAACATTCGTCTACGAATGTCCCTAAATTGATTGTGCCTTCTACCGGCACTCACAGAGTTTTCTCCTGCTCTACCACTAACTTTATTAAGGGGCCTTTCCTTCCTGTTTAAATTGACTCTCTTCTTCTGGACTAAAACATGTTCTGTAGTGATACTTTTTTTTCTGGAAATGTTTCTTAGGAAACCCGGAGCTTTTTTGGTGACTTGACGAGTTTTTATTGTAGAGGACTGCTGCAAGCATGTACTAAGCTGCTGTGTTTGACGTTTTGTAGCCTTTCTCCTCCTTTGCCTTGAAGGCATTTTTTAATTTTGAAATGATCTGCAGTTGAATCTGTGGTAAAAGATAATATAAAAATTTTTATTAACCACTATTACCAAACAGTAAATCAATAACAGTCGTCAAAAAATTAACACACTAGTTGTCAATTCTACATACAATAATTTTTAGTGCATTGACAAATTTAAAACTCACAAATAGTAGCAAAGAAATGGAATGCTTCTACATTTGACCTGTGCTCTTGTATATGTGAATCTGAACTAATTTTATTAGCATATTTCACTATTTTATTAAAGACACTTCACACAAGCTGTTTTTGAAGTTGTATTTAAATTTAAATAAAACGGTTAACATGGTTACTTTTCATTTCCAGTAACTTAAATTTATTTTTAAAAGTCTTTATAGTTCAACAGACTCGAGCAGGTCAGCTGCCCACCCTATGTCATACAATTCTGACAAATCGGCATCCTCATCATATTCTTCATCATCCACAGGATATAAATCATCCAAGGGATCTACTTCCAATGACGTTTCAATGACAAGTTCAATGATAAGATCGAGATCAACAGATTGCTCATTATCACTCATGGTTGATGTTGTCGTTATCTTTAAAGAAAGAGAACAACAATGAGATGTTGCAGGGTAAGAGACAAAACTCAGAGACTATAATAGTAAAATTGTTTAACAAGAGTAACATTTTGCAGATATTATTTAGCCATGTCCAGCGATGCTGAGGAGGTGAGGCCTATGTCCAAGTTTTCAGTGAACAGGACTCATCTCTTCTTAACCTTGGATAAGCCTCACCGACTCTGTGTCCCCTGCTCATACTTAAATGTAAAGGGGCAGATTTATGTTAACTGGCGCATCCCCAGGGATGCACCAGTTAACGTGCGCCACTGCTCTGCCACCCATGGTGTGCCACATTTACAATGCGGAGCACCATGGGGCAAAAACAGCACAGATGCGTCACGCATCTGTGCCGCAAAAGCGGCGCATTGCAGGAATCACGTCGCAAGCGCGACATGACTCCTGCAATGCACAGGGGCAAGCCACACATTGCATGGTGCGTCACTCCTTATGCCTGTTTCAAACAGGCGTAAGGATTTGATTCAGCAATGCCATAAAGCTGACTCAGTGAAATCTTGTAAATTTCACTGTGTTAGTTTTACAGGGCTTTCATGCAAGTGAACGCCCACCCTGCAACAAAACGCCCACATGAAACCTGACGCAGGTTTCATGTGGCGCAGGACTTTACAGCATGACACATCTGCCTAGATGCATCAAGTTGTAAATATGTCGCAACATGGCGCATCTTTTGCGCCGCCGCTGCGTCACAAAAGTGACGCAACGGCGGCGCAAAAGAGGCGCACGGCCATCATAAATCTGCCCCAAACATTTTAAATGATTGGTTCAGGATGCCGATAAGGTGTGGCCTATCCAGAGGTTTGTTTGAGGTGAGGCCTACTGAGGGTTGCAGATGAAATTTAGGCTTGTTGAAGAGTACAGAGGAGATAATACATGTGCAGGCCTACCAACGAAGTGAGTCATGTCTACTGCACTCTTGAACAAAGGCCAGACCTCCTCTGTCTCCCTGGACAGGCCTAAACCTCATCTGCACAATGTGATTCGTAATGTTAGGAAACACAGGTGATATAATTGAAAAACATGCAAATATTTTTGCTCATTTCACAATCACATCACCTGTATTTCCTCAGCTTAGGTATCTCATTGTGCAGATGTAGTCTAGCATATCCAAGAGTACGCAGAAGATGAGGACTGTATGCAACAGAGCAATGTACATTACTCACCTCCCTTGACACTTACAGAAGCCTCAGTTTCTCCATGCCTCCTACACAGTTCTAAATGTATATCATTATCATCATAGTGACTATGAAACTCTAGCATTACATATTGTGAATCCTAAATGTCTTAAAGTAACGATTTTTTAACCGACAAACAAGCAAATTATTCTCCCAGATTGATGGTGAGAAGTGATATATTTATTTAAAGAAGCAGACACCTTTTTGTCAGTGTCGTAAATGTAAAAAGCATTCCTTTTCTTTATGAACCATTTTCATGTCATAATTTGAAAACACTCCTCGAATTGGTTTGGAGTGCACTTGGGAGCGTGTTAATCTTCAAGATCCACAACACTTAGAATATGAAAATTGAACTGAAACCGGCTAGAAGTTAGAAAAACAGGGGAGTTGCACTGAAACAACCCAAGCGCCAACAATAAGGTGCAACAAGACGTGTCCGCCGCCGGCTGGCGGGTGGGAGCTGATTTTTGTCCTACGCACGGCCGATTTGAATACATACTAAACAGAATTGCAGACTATTGACTCTAAGAAAAGAATCAACAATGATCGAATAAGATCTCTTGAAAACTGAAAACCCGCTGCCAACTTGAAAATAAAGAAGACTAAAACGAGAAAGCCCTGATGAGAACTTGCCAAATGACAGAGCGAGTTCGAAACGCGTCGGCAATAGCAGAAAGGAATTGGCAATAGCAGAAAGGATTTAAGCTCATTGATCAGACAATTGAAAAATTTGTATTTGTTACAATTCATTTTGTCTCCTTTTCCTAACTGCAAATAGCTTCATTCTTTTAATTAAGTTTTTGCTAAATACCACATAACGATTGATGCTTCTCGTATTACCGTATTCGCATATCTATGTACACTAAATGATTGGATGTCACTTTGTTACTTTTTTTGTCAAATATTCGTTGTCAAATGTTTTTGAGTTAAATGTTTTCTGTACAAATTGTATGCACGTAGTGTTTTTCTCATGCAACTAATGCTTTAAATTAATGAGATTTATATAAAAAGTAAATGGTTTAAATAAATTTGACCATACAAATCATAACAAAGTTTTGGTTTGTTGCTTAAAATAAAATAGCCATCAAAAACCGCAGGGCCAGCATTTCTCTCTTCATAAATAATTTGAAAACACAGCACAACTCCTATGTACAAGTACACCCTGTCAGTACTTAAATTTGCCAAGCACACGTGGGGGCGTATTTACAAGGACCTTGCACCACGGGGAAATGACTTAAATTTGCCAAAGCACTCATGAGGGCGTATTTACAAGGACCTTGCACCACCTTTAAAGTCACTTTTAACGTGGAGAAAATGACGTGAATGTGGCTCATAAGCTTTGTAAATTTGCCCCCATGTTGACTATGAAACTCTTGCAGAACATATTGTGAAACCTAAATGACTTCAAGAAACGTGTTTTTAAACTGACAAACAAGCAAATTATTCTCCCATTTCATGGTGGGAAATGAAATATTTATTTAAAGAAGCAAACACCATTTTGTACTTCTCATAAATGTAAAAAGCATTTCTTTTTTTTTAAAAACGATTTTCTGGTCATAATTTGAAAACACAGCACAGCTCTTATGTACAAGCACACTCTGTCAGTACTAATACTTCACATTTTCTCCAATTACAATTTGTCAAAGAAACAAAATCTTTTTGGAAAATATAATGAATACACTTGACACAAAACAACATTTTAAATGCACAGCTGGCTTCCTTATTTTCTCCATAAACCATACTAGTCTCTATCTAAAGTAAATGAATCTTTTCTCACCTTAGCAAATGCTTTTTGAGTTTGAAAACAGTCTCAGGCACACACCAATTTTTCTTTAGCAGAGCAAAGGGTATGATCTTCTGAGTCTGCAACCAGCAATGGCACAGAAATCCTGTAATTCTTCACACATATCCCTCATGTCAGCCAATCAAAACTCTTCCCTCACTTTTTTTAAATGAACACCCTTCCCCCCTCTGCCCTTTCTGCCTTTTTTCCATAGCAACTACCTCCTGAAAGACCTCTCACACAACAATGTTTCAACTGAACTCTGAACTCTCAGTACACCTGCTTATCCAGTGCAATGTTACTTAAAATGATTTTTTCTTAACCATTCAAATTACATCTTTCAAAGAACTCATCCATGCACCCTAACTTTCTGTTTTCAGCAATCATAATCCACCAATCACTGCTACTGAATCATTAGCACTGAAACTCCACAGTTTTTTTCATAACAAACTCCTACTGTTTCAACTGCCATTTCATTCCCACACTTCATCTGACTGCAGCAGAACATCCTCTCACCATGTTTTCTGTCTGGATTATTGGACATAGTTACATCCACTGGGCTCAAAGGTATGCTGATATTAGAAATGTACACAACCTCAATTTACAAAATGTGGAAATCAACTGGATGGGCCACAGAGGATTAAGATGTCACCAATTGATACCATTGGTGAAAACCTTTTTGCATTTGCCAAATCCTGACCTGTTAATTGTGCACTGTGGAGGAAATGACTTGGGCACTTTGACTGGGGTAGGTCTGGAAATGCTTTTAAAGGACACCTTTGAGCAATTGATGGCACTTTTTCCTCAAACTGCCTTGGTATATTCAAATATATGCCAAAGACAGAAATGGAGGTAGTCCAACCAATTTTGTCCACAAATTGAGAAATCGAGGAAGCATGTAAATAAGTCTGTTTCAGCTTACATGAGAGACCATGGAATGGGCTCCATCTACAACAATAACTTGCGTTACTACATGCAAAATATCTACAGAGGAGATGGAGTTCACTTCTCAGATGAGGGGAACAGAATTTTCATACTGAATTTAAGACTATGTATTGGTACCTACTTATAAGTACCTAGAACTTACACAGAACCCAAAAGCTCTTTTCAGAGCTACCTTCCTATGATTACTCTTTAAAAATTTCCAATGCACCTTTTTTCACTAATTTTCACTTTTGTTAGCTTCCCGGTTCGCGTACCGGCAGCTAACCTCGCGAAAAATTCAATTTTTTTTCTTTTTCGACATATATGAGCCTCCTCAGCCACCCTTAGAAAACCTAGGGGGTCAGGATACGTCTCCTGTGCCCTCTTATACCCATTTCCCACATTGTTTTTCCTCCATCTTGTGATTAAATTTGACCCGAACACAAGATGGTGGACTCCCGTTACGCTACCGGTTAGCTACCCGGTTCGCGTACCGGGTAGCGCCTCTACCGCGAAAAAACTGAATTTTTTAATTTTTTTATTTTTTGCCCCGCGGGACCCTTTAATAGCCCCCTCATCAATCCTAGGGGGTCAGGAGGGGTCTACCTTGCCCCCTTTCATTAATTTCCCCCTTTGTTTTTCTTCACCTCTTGTCTCTCGATCCTACCGAGAGACAAGATGGCGGCCGCTCCGGACTGTTTAGAATGTTGACAGACACCGGAGAGCCTATCAGCTTCGCGAAGTTCCGTTACGCGTCAGGTACGCGAACGGGGGCGCTAACCGGAGCGCTGTTACAGATATATATTGTTTTGAACATTAATTTATCAAAATCCACTGGAGCACATATATTGAGACCTAGCAAAGGTACATCGGGCAAACAATATCTACAATTTTGCCAAGTTTCGTGGAAATCCATTCAGCCGTTCGAGCTAAAAGTGTGTCCAACCGCCCTATGGAAAATTGCATGGGAAAAACGTGTTCTGGGACCCCCTTTTTTCTCAGCCCCCCTTGACGAAACCCCCCCAAATTTTCAGTGGCTGCTCAGAAACAAAATGTTCCATTTTCCTGAACATTTAGCCAATTCCGTCCTCAAACGCCAAAGTTATTCGACATAGAATTTTCAAAAATCCCATAGGAAAAAAATCCTAACTATATATACCTACTGGCGACCGCCAGTAGGTAATATATATATATATATATATATTCACTGAAAAAACCATAGGTTATAGACCATATATAGTTAGGAATTAGCATTTACAAAACCTTGAAAATTCACTGAAAAAACCATAGGTTATAGACCATATATAGTTAGGGATTAGCATTTACAAAACCTTATTTTACTCACACAAAACCATTGAAATTCCATATATAGTTAGTTGTACTAACTATATATCGCGCACCCGCAATCCACTGCTGATCATGTCACATATTACATCATTCATGACATGGTCAGTGACATCACTGATGACATCACTGATGACATCTCAAATGACATCACTGATGACATCACTGATGACATCTCAATGACATGACTGATGACATCACTGATGACATCTCAAATGACATCACTGATGACATCTCAAATGTCTTACATATTGAAGAATGAGTGGATGTAGAAGTGTCTGGATGAAGGATTTAGTAGGTGCATGACTGAATGTATGAGTGAGTGATTAAATGTGTGTCACTGAGTGCATGGGTTAGTGAGTAAACTGTCTTAATTTGTGCATCATTATGTCTGTTGTTCTGTAAACTGCTGCATGTGTTGATCAGTAGCTATATGAGTAAGTATATGGGTTATTGATTGGTTGCCCAAGTATTTGTATGGGAGACTGAGTGTGTGTGTGGGTGGCTGGGAGGTGTATGACTCTGTGCATAGATGTGTAAGCAGTTGATTCACTAGATATATGGATTCAAAAGTGCATGTGGAAACAGGTGTATGGGCGGTTGACTGAGTGCATTGGTGAGTGAATGGATATCTGAGTGCTACATGTCAAAGTAAGAACATATGTAAAACACAGTACATGTGAGAGTTGACATATATAAATAACTGTGCATAAGAGCCAGTGAATGTGTGAGTGGCTGTATTGATCATTGTGAACTTGTATCAGGGATTGTAAAAGAGAGTAAATATGTGTTAGTATATGTTTGAATAAGTAAGGTATGTATAACTGTATAGTTGAGGAAATGGAGGTGTAATTGATTCTTTGCATGACTGAGTAGGTGTGTGAGTAACTCCATGGATGAGTGACAGTCTGTGAGTGTCTGTTTACACTGAGTGTATCTAAGGTTATTTTAGAGTCTGAAGAAGTTCATCGTATTATCACATGAATGATGTCATCAGTGATGTCATCAGTAATGTCAAATGAGATGTCATCAGTGATGTCATCAGTCATGTCATTGAGATGTCATCAGTGATGTCATCAGTGATGTCATTTGAGATGTCATCAGTGATGTCATCAGTGATGTCACTGACCATGTCATGAATGATGTAATATGTGACATGATCAGCAGTGGATTGCGGGTGCGCGATATATAGTTAGTACAACTAACTATATATGGAATTTCAATGGTTTTGTGTGAGTAAAATAAGGTTTTGTAAATGCTAATCCCTAACTATATATGGTCTATAACCTATGGTTTTTTCAGTGAATTTTCAAGGTTTTGTAAATGCTAATTCCTAACTATATATGGCCTATAACCTATGGTTTTTTCAGTGAATTTCAATGGTTTTTTAATAGCTAATATCAAATCCTTTACAATGTATTCTTCTTTAAATCAAAAAATATTTTTTACATGTTTTTAATACAATTTTTTTAAAAATTATTTTTATTGTTTCGCTCCCGGTACGCGAACCGGTTAGCTTCCCGTTAGCTCAATTCGGAGCCGCGACCCGGTCCGCGAACCGGTAAACGTTCCGTTTGCGCAACTGTCGCGTTAGAAAACAACATTGTGACGCGTCGCGTCAGCATGACGTTTCGCGTTTTCGCGTGATACGTCATATGACGTGCTACGTTAGCGTACCCGGAAGCGCAGCGGTACGCGAACCGGAAGCGATCCGCGGCGCGGCGCGGACCGCGTAACGTAAACACAGCAGGTCATGTGACTCGGTAATAACACTTTTCATTGGTTCATTTCACTTTTGGTTTCCTAATGATGTAATACTAGGTCATGTGATCTAAAATTAACACTTTTCATTGGTTTAGAAATTTTGAATATGAGAGCTATTGAAAATCATGTTTGCCCGAAACGCCCCAAAAAATAAATTCTTTTTTTTTGTTGCTCCTGTTGAGCCCTTTACAATGGATCGTTTTCGTTTCCCCCCCCAAAAAAACCAAAAAAAATATAAAAACGTTCAGAAAATACAAAAAAAGTAAAAAACATGTTCAAAAAATACTAAAAAAAATATAAAACAACAAAAAAATTAAAAAAAAAGTTCTTTTCAGAACTACCTCCCCGTTATAAAAAAATTGGTAGAATATTTGGAACTCTGCCAACCTCTATTTCTTTTAGTTCGCTCCCCGGAGCGCTACCCGGTACGCGAACCGGAAGCTAACCAAAAAAATTATTTTTTAAAAAAAGAACAGTAAGTATAAGGGAAGGAAACAGACAGTTATGTGAAAAGAAAGACAGCTCTAGGGAGTAAACAAGAGATACTGTTACCCACAATCCACTGCTGATGATGTCACATATTACATCATTCATGACATGGTCAGTAACATCATCAGCAGTGGATTGCGGGTAACAGTATCCTTAGTTTACTCCCTATAGCTGTCTTTCTTTTAACATAACTGTCTGTTTCCTTCCCTTATAGTTACTGTTCTTTTTTTAAAAATTTTTTTTTGATCAGTCAGAAACAGTGACATTAATAGAAACAGAGAGAGTGAACAAGAGTGAAGAACTATGGTCCTCCTCAGCCACCCTCAGAAAACCAAGGGGGTCAAGATACATCTACCGTGCCCCCTTCTACCCATTCTGAACATTATTTGCCCTCCATCTTGTATCTTGATTCGACCGAAACACAAAATGGTGGACTCCCGTAACGCTGCTGGTTTGCGAACCGGGCCGCTTCCCGGGAAGCGGTCCAAAAAAAAAGGTGGGAAAGTAATTCACAGACACTAAGAGTAATAGAGACGGAGTGAGTGAACAAGACTGAGGAACTATGAGAAGAGAGGGACTGAGAAAAAGAGTGGAAGGAGTTGAGTAAGTAGGTAATAGAGAAAGGAATGAGGAAAGTAGCAAAGGCAGGAAACTGAGGTTTAAAGAAATGAAGCAGTGGAACTAATAGTAGGTGAATGTGATAGAAATGTAACGAAAAGAGTACAAAATATTTACCTTATAATTGCCGTTAAATTACTCACTTTTTGTTTTTATACTTTCAATCTGTGAAAGAGAGAACCAACATTTGAAAAATATTAAAACATGTATTTAAAAATTACAAAAGACAAGGGAAAAGATTGAAGGACAAATAGTTTTTCAACAACTTTGACACTGACAGAAGCTTCTGCTTCTCCAGGCCCCCTACACAGTCCTAAAGATATACATTTTAAACTAACAGTATCTTGATGCAGATGAAGTGAGGCCTATCTTAAAACATGGTGCATCTTTTGCATTGCTCTTGTTTCAGAAAAGTGTCGCTTCAGGATGCCAATAACATGTCTCCTATCCAGAGGTTTGTTTGAGGTGAGGCCTACTCAGAGTTCAAGATGAGATTTACACTTGTTGAAGTGTACAGAGGAGATAATATCTGTGAAAGTCTACCAATGAAGTGAGTCATGCCCACTGCACTCTTCAACAAAGTACAAACCTCCTATGTTTCCCTGGACAGACCTAAACTTGATCTGCACAATGTGGTTCGTAATGATAGGAAACACAGGTGATGTAATTGAAATACGTGCAATTTATTTTGCTCATTTCACAATCACATCACTTGTGTTTCCTTTGCTTAGGTATCTCATTGTGCAGATGTAGTCTAGCATATGAAAGAATACGCAGAAGTGCAGCACTGTATGCAACACCTTTGACACTTACAGAAGCCTCACCTTCTCCATGCCTCCTACACAGTTCTACATGTACATCATAAATGCAAACAGTACAGAATTAATTATACATGTTAAATGGTTTATTTTTGCTGTTCTCAGAATGCATCAAATTTCACTAAAAACAGTGACTTGAAGGTATTCATCATGTAACAGCGGGGAAAAAAAACCACAATCAAAATGATTGTGTTTAAAAAACCCATACAACATCAGAAATCAAAATTCAGAACTCCTTAAAGTTAACTTACTTTCCATGACGTCCAAGGATGTCCTATGAACAGCTTACACTCTTTTGTGCTGTTATTACTTTCAGCCCGCCACTTTCTGAAAGAAAATCTCCATCGTTTTTAAAAACACGTTACATGCAATAAATGACTTCTTGCTCTCTACCACAATTTTCCACAAGGCCAAATCTGGTCAGAGCCATTTATAACTCTTGGATTTCTTGTAAGCCAATCCCGTCATTTGGCATTTCCGCAACTTTCAGAATTAAAATGTTGAAGATCATTTTCACAATCCTGGAATAGTAATATCTTCCCCTTCTTGCTCAGTCATATTCTACATTTCCTATGACACTGATACTGCTTACTATGAAGCAGACTTACACTACCTCTATGACTACTACAATTATTTAATTCTCTACATCACTTTTAATCACAAAGCAATGTAAAACAGTAGACAGCATTGCAGACTTACATTCCCTCTACTCCATGTTTTGATTGGCTGCTTCAATTAGCTTATAAAAAGAAACAGTTTTTCTGAACTCATTGAAAGTGCACGTATTTCTTCATGACGTCCAGTCCTATGGTTAGAAGTTATGTCTCTGAACTACACTTATCCTCAAGGCCAAATTGTGTAGGAGCCATTAGAACTTCTTGAAATTCAACAGAGCACATCCCGAGATTATTTCCCTAAAATTTTGGTTTTAAAAACACCAGGTAAGAGTTTTTAAGGTCATACGGCAATTTTTTTTTGAAAATTAAAACAGAATCATTGCAGAATGACCAGCCATTTCTAGACTTTAAATAAGCTGTGTAATGTCCTGATGTTATTGAAGGGCCGTCATGATATATATTTGCTGCAGTTACAAAAGTCCTTCCTGATATTGACAACTGCGAAGCTACAACATTTTTAATTAAAGTTGTCAATTTTGTTCCATCAGGCCTACATCGTTGGAACATTAAAATGACATACTGGCCATATGTTCGTATAAATAATGTGGACATCATTTCAGATTTACATTGGCTACACTCCATGTTGTGATCAGCTGCTTTTACTAGCTTATTAAAGGAGACTGATTTACTGTCTGGCAAAGTTAAATATATAAATCTTTCTGAGTCTACACTAGTAGTACTTGATACCATACAGTTCTCGCAGTCATGCTGCCATTGATAAGAAAGCCCAAACAGGTGATCTACATCTACGCCTTCAGCATGCAATACATCAAGCATATACATTAAAAACTCCTGACAATCTTGCTGAATATTTTGAGAGAATTGTGTTTGGCCTGAACATCTGTCTAACAGATTTCGAATTTCAGACACACTTTCTATGTTTCTTCTATCAGTGCTACATTTCTCTAACACAGAATTTAACAAACTGCAAAATCTTTGATCAGAATTGACCACAATCTCTTCTTTTACATTTTTTAGAGAAAACAAAACATTAACCACTACATTAGCATAGCAGTTGACACCAGAACTGTTTTCAAACTGAAAACCAACAACATCTTCAACAGAATCCTTTTTGTTTCTGCTTGTAATTTTAGGTTCATTGACTTTTTGTCTTTTTGCTACAACCTCCCCAGTATTGTTCTCATTTCTTCGTTTCCGGCCTACCACACGTTTCTCAAACAAAGGATACTGAGGCAAATGTGGCGCATACTCTCTTCTTAACCTATTGTATTCCTTAACACAATCTAGATCCGCAGAAATGTTTGTGACATCACACTCAATCAAGTACAATCCCGATAAAGTTCTAACTCGTGACAATGCCACATATGCCATACCCTCCTTGAACACAGAACTGCCAATATTCACCAATGCACTGTCTACACTTAAACCTTGCGATTTATGGATTGTCACCGCATATGCCAAGCAAACAGGAAACTGCTTACGGCGAACATATAAGTCTTTTACAAGCAAAAATCTAGCAGAACAACGACCAATTAGCTGTACTTCCTCAATGCCATCAAATTTAATTTTTAAAAATTCAATTCCATCTCTATTTCTGTATTTCACAAAATCAACAACATTACCCATTGATCCATTTACCAGACCTCTTTCAACATGTAAATTCCTTCTTAAAATTATACGGCAGTTCAAGCACACATTCAGAGTCTTTTCAAAACCTGCAGTTTTAGATATACTCTTCTCTAATGAATCCAATTTTGTTTTCAGATTCTCAGACAAAATAATTGTTGATCCCATATGCTCTACTCTATCAATAGCTTCCAGTTTCACAATCTCTTGCTTTTCTAAATGCAACATTTTGTTGTTAAATTTGGCACATTCTGCAAGAGTTGGCATCAAACATATTCCAGATTTCTTCTCAGTAATTTTCTGAAAAATATTCTCAGGCACAACATCTTGTTCTGGATATAAATTTGACAGTAATCGTGCATGTAAAGCTTCTTTCCCATGCTCGGTCACTTTTCCAATTCTAACATCTTGTAGAATAGTCTTGTAAACTTCATCCTTTGCCTGACGCATATTTTCATGCAGTTCAGCATAATTGAAGTTTAACCATATATTGACGTTGCCAATGCTGCCTAGGCACTTCCTGGTATCTTCATGCGTGAGCATTTTGAACACAGGTTGCCCTTTCACTGGTGTCAGCTGCAGAAGATCTCCGAAAACAATGATGTGTTTGCCACCAAATAACACATCATACTCTGTTTTGAGAACTTCTTGCATCCTCAAATGCACAAAGGCAAGCATGACATTGGAAACCATGCTTACTTCGTCAATGATAAGAAGCTTCATTTTCCTCAAGATTCTTGAAACTTCAAAACAAGCATCTCCAGATAGCTTGTGATATTGTAATTTGTTGTCATGCTCCACTGGCAGCATCAGTAAACGATGTAAAGTAATCCCTTTAATATTATGTGCTGCCAGTCCAGTTGGAGCAGTGACAACACAAGACAGCGATGACTCTGTCCTTTCCTGCAAATAGCATGAAATTGCTTTAATGAGGAAACTTTTTCCAGTTCCCGCTTCTCCACTCACGTACAGTCGGACAGGCTTCAACGACGTACATGAGCACTCTTTCTTATCATGACTTAATCCATGATCAATTTGCATGGTAACTTCGTCATATATTTTCCTCTGCTCAACGTTGAGTTGTCTTTCCAACTCTTCTAAGTTAACCGCATCCTCTTGAGCATGTGCCATGGCTCTTTCCACTTCATTCATAGCAGTGGCAGCTTCATTTTCAATAACAGGTCCTCCTAGTGGATCCTGACTCAATGAAGCAGAACTCTGACTGTCCTGAGAACTGTCTCTGGCAATCTCGGCTGCAATCGTTGCTTCCTGCTCAATTTCCGCATTCAACATTTCTACATATTTGGGAAAAGCAGGACATTCTATGGTCTCCTTGGCGGCATTGAAAGAGTCTTCGTAACAGAGGAAATCTCCAAGCAGTTCCTCTTCTGCACGCCAAGGCTTGAAAAGTTGCAAAAGTGCTAAATAGAAAAACTCCTTTTTTTCAGGAGATCCGCCACTCAATTTTCGATGGTTTACCAAGTGGCATTTTCTTTGCTTGACCAGACATCCCTCACTTCCTATTACAGCATACACTCCTTTCTCAGTATCTTCTTTGATGTTCCTCTTGAATATGTAATTTTGCAGAACCTCATACAGACAAGCATTCTCGAGGTGACTGCTTCGATTTGGATAATATGTATCCAACATGTTTGTCTTCAAAATGTCGGTACTGTTTGGCTCCTTTTCCGCCAAATACTCAATTTCCCGCACAGGTTTGAGAACTCGATTACGCGTTGCTGCAAGACCAAGACTCGCCCAAACGATACTCCTGGACTTGGCATAGAGACTTGCTGAAGACAACCGGTCAGAACATTCGTACGCTCCGATTTCTCGATGCGACAACATCTTCAGACTGAAACTGTACAACTTCTTGCTGAGGCTCTTTTCATGGGAAATGTCCTCCCACATATCCTTCAATTCTGTCTTCTCTTTTTTGGTGATGTAAGACGTCACATACCGAGCCACAGCCATACAGTTATCAGCCACAAACTGTATATCCATGTTAGCATTCCACATGGACAAAATCACCGGGTTGTAGTCGTTGATGTACTTGGACTCTTCGTTCCTCTTCAAATTGTAAGTGTTTTTAGGTGATTTCTTCATGACATTGTGTCGCAGCGAAGACATCAAACTGTTTACTCTTCCTTTAGAAATCACCGGTCGCGGAAAGCCGAAACGACATTTAGTGTAGAACTTGTCCTTGTTTCGGAATTTACGACGGCAGTACTTTCCACATCGATGGCTTTGGAAACGCAGAACTTTTTCTCTTAGGCTTTTCTTCTCCTTTGCGTTTGGAACAGCACACGTAGAATACTGTTGGATGAAACTCATCACTGAGTCTTCTGGATCCGTTCCAAATTTAGGTGCATCCTTGATCCACAGCAACATATGTATATGAGGAGCACCTCTTGCTTGGTACTCCTTTCTCCAGAAGAAATCCAACACCTCTCCAAGAGGTGGATTCTTCTTATTCATGATGAAAGACATCATAGCTTCAAATCTATGATTGAAGTACCTACATACATTGACTGGATCCAAAGAGCACAGTTCTCCGGGTGTCTTGAATTCGATGTTATCTACGTTAGCATTTGCCTCTCGTAGAAATTCAAGTAAGTCTTCCCAGCCATACTCGGCACAGCTCAGAGTGAAGAACCATGTGGGAGTACCTAAGTTCCTCAACATACATTTTAAATCACCATGACGACGGTACCAGTACTCATTAGTACCACGCTGACACGCCATGAGATTAATCAGGTGAGAATCCAAAATACTGTCTTGGACATTGACTTTATCCATAAAGTCACTTGCCGAGATGTTTTGCATGTGTATACCACTTTTCAAGATGTGGTTCACTGCATATGACAGTCCAGACAGATCGCTTTCAAACAGGAGATGAAACAAATAAGGAATGCATTGTCGAAACCTAGCATCTCCTGCATACAATCGCAAAGTCCGGTATTCAGAAGCAGGAATTTGATGAGGTCGCTCATCATATCTTCCCCCCTGACCTGTTGGAAAAAGCTGTGGGAAACACCGAGCTTCCAAACTTTCCTCCCAAACACTAATGGGACTCCCTTTGGCTTGTTTCATTTGAAACAACTCAATAGCATTCCCCATGACTTCCTTGGAATGCAAAGGATGAACACTATAATGTTCATATATTTCTTCACTAGTAGAGGGTTCTACTTTCTCAATTTGACCAGCACACAAATCGCTATCCTCTTCCTCACTTACTTCCTCTTCTGCAACATATACATTCTTATAGTATTTATTATTTTTTTTCAAATACAATGTTGCCTTTTTAACTTTCCTAACATCTACTAAATCTTGCCATATTTTCTTATTCTTTGTCGGAACCCCATTAACTAAGATAACCAGAGGTTCCTCTTCCACTTTTTCTACTCCAATTGTGTTAATGTTTTTCTTCAAATCTAGAGGCAAATAAACAATTCTTCCCTTTAATCCTCTCTGTAAATCTGATGGAGGCAATTTCCCTGTCTTTGGCTCCATTCTTACAATAGCCTGAAAGGGATGGATACTTTGAATCAAAATAGATTCATAAGTATTTAAATCCTTCAATTCAGAAGGAATCTCAACCAATTCCAGATTATTATGAACTGCTCTAGCAGGCATCTGGTTTTGATTCAATTTGCAACAACAATAAGTACACACACGTTGATCCAATCCCAAATCAAAACAATTTTCTACCATCAAGTATGTTGTGAAATCCTTCCATTCACTATTATTTTCCCTTTCACTTTTTGCATATAAATCCACTAACTTAGTCTGATTCTTATAATAAGTGCGTCGACAACACACACAAGTGAAATTAGGCCTCTCACTTGATTTCACCTCAAACGTCGCAATTTCCCTCTGGAAATTATCTGTACTGGAAACCTGTACACTATCTTCCACATGACCCTCTTCTTCTTGCTCAATTTCAACATTCTCCTCTTTACTTCCAAAGTAACAAAACTCAATTTCTTCACATATATTCTTCACATCTATTTCAGAACCATGCAAAAGAGCAGCGCATAATTGTTTAAGCATAATTGCTGGACTCTTAGCATAATACAACATTCTAACTAATTTCCTCACTTTATTATGATGCACTGCTAGCATCCTGAAATGATGAAAAACACTCTGGCATACTCTCCTGGAAAGACAAGCCAGTGAATGACCATGCAAACCTGTCACTTCTCTTACTCTGCAAGGATCTAATTCTTGCAACAACCTTATTTTCTGCTTCAAACTTTTCTTATTAAATGACCGTACAAAATCACAAAGCAAATTGATGGAATCCTGTCGCACACTGCAAATACTACTACACTTCCAGGTGTACACAGGACCCTTAGCACGTCTTCCTAAAACCTCATTACCTAACACCTCTTCTGCCTCTGTTGTCACAAGTTTTTCTTTTTCAACTGGACAACCATCTTTCACTTCATAAGCACGACCACTGGTGTCAACTGCATGCACCAAATCATTATCCTGGAAATAACTCTCCTCATTAAAAAATGCCTCACAGCTTGAACTATGCATCCATTCTCCAGAAAAAACTTCACAAAAATTACTACGATTAACTATTCTCTTCCATCTACTATTTCTTTTGAAATCATAAATTGCCTTGTTTAGCTTCCTAATTCTATTGATTATCAAAATAAATAACTTACGTTTAATTTCAAATGCCTGATCAATAACTTTCTCAATTTTTTTTTTTCTCTTATAAAAAACCAGTTTCTGTTGACCTTTCTTAATATTTTTTAACAAATTGCCAATTATCCTGTTGCGGAACATTCGTTTACGAATCTCCCTAAACTGTTGTTTCCTTCTACTATCATGCACAGAGTTATCTCTTGCTCTAGCAGTAACATTTTTCATTGGCCTTTCCTTTCCATTTGAATTCCTTCTCGTTTTATGGACTGAAACATTTTCTGTAGTAATATTTTTTTTACTACACATATTTCTTATGAAATATTTTGTGGTCTTACCCGGTGCTTTCTTCGTGACTTGACAAATCTTTTTGTTAGAGGACTGCTGCTCATTTTTTTTCACCTGCTGTCTTTGACGTTTTGCAGCCTTTCTCTGTCTTTCTATTGTAGGCATGGTGAAATCTTGAAATGATCTGCAGTTGAATCTGTGGTAAAATATAATAAAAAATGTTATTAACCAGTATTACCAAACAGTAAAACAATAACAGTGATCAAAAACTTAACACACTACTTGACATTTTAAATAGAAGATTTTTTAGTCCTTGCAAATTTACAATACAGAAATACCAGAAAAGAAATGACATTTATATTTATGTTACCTATGCTATTTTATATGTGAATCTGATCTAATTTTATGAGCATATTTTAATATTTTATTGAAGACACTACACATAACCTGCTTTTGAAGGTGTCTTTATTTTTAAATTAAACGGTTTACCTTTTTACTTTTTATTAATTATAAATTTTAAAAATAAATGTTTATATTTCCATAGGCTCAAGCAGGTCAGCTTCCCATCCTATGTCATATAATTCGGACAAATCTGCATCCTCATCACGCTCTTCTTCATCCTCAGGATTTAAATCATCCAAGGGATCAACATCCACTGATGTTTCAATTACAAGTTCAATGATGAGGTCAAAATCAACTGATTGCAGATTGTCGCTCATGTTGAGGTTGTCTTTATCTTTAAAGAAAGATAACAACAATGAGATGTTGCAGAGTAAGAGACAAATCTCAGAGATTATAATAGTAAAATTGTTTAACAAGAGTAACATTTTGCAGCTATTATTTAGCCATATCCAGCGATGCTGAACAGGTGAAGCCTATGTCTAATTTTTCACTGAACAGGACTCATCTTTTCTTAACCTTGGATAAGCCTCACCGACTCTGTGTCCCCTGCACATACTTAAATGTAAAGGGGCAGATTTATGTTAAATGGCAAATCCCCAGGCATGCACCAGTTAACGTGCACCACTGCTCTGCCACCCATGGTGTGCCGCATTTACAATCAGATAGGAGAAACCTGCGTCAAAACCCTGCGCCTGCTTGAAGCAGGCATAGGTCTTGACGCAACATTGTGGAGATGGTGCACCCCTGAGCGTTGCTGGAGCTGCATCGCACTTGCGATACAACTCCAGCAATGCGCCACCTTAACGGCACAGATGCGTCACGTATCTGTGCTATTTTTGCCCCATGCTGCGCCGCATTGTAAATGCAGCACACCATGGGTGGCGGAACAGCGGCGCAGGATGACTGGCACATCCCTAGTGATGCGCCAGTCATCATAAATCTATCCCTAAGCTTCTTATCTTGTTAGAGATGAACCACCATATGTATCATCAAACTATTTTGCATTTCCTAAATAGCAAATTTTAAGGAATAAATAGCAATTCTTTACCATTCCTAATTTGCAATGAGCAAATTGCTAATTGCAAGTTAGCACCGCCGCTGCATCATAAAAGTGACGCACAGTGACACAAAAGAGGCATACACCTATCATAAATCTGTCCCTAGCATTTTAAATGATTAATCCAGGATGACAATAAGGTGTGGCCTATCCAAAGGTTTGTTTAAGTTGAGGCCTACTCAGGATTGCAGATTAAAGTTACGCTTGATGAAGAATACAGAGGAGATAATACATGTAAAGGCCTACCAATGAAGTAAGTAATGTCCACTTTATTGCAACAGTCATCATAAATGTATCCCTAAGCTTCTTATCTTGTTACAGATGAACCACCATATGTAGCATCAAACTATTTTGCATTTCCTAAATAGCAAATTTTAAGGAATAAATAGCAATTCTTTACCATTCCTAATTTGCAATGAGCAAATTGCTAATTGCAAATTACCCATTCATTTCCATGGCCTAGGAGGCTCATAGGAATGAAGGTTGCAATTTGCGATTAGCAATTAGCTCATCACAAAATAGGAATTTTTTCAAGCATGCAGGGGTATCTCAAGAACACCCTGCTGCACCCCTGAAAAAGAAATTTGGGGGCATATGGCACACATACATGCCCTAAGGGCATGTATGGGCGTCATATGGGACCTTTTGTTTTTTAGAAAAAAATGCTTTTTGAAAAGAATTCGCAAATTACCACTAACTAGAAGTTGGTGGTAGTTTCCAAATCCTTAATATCATTTTTTACATATTTTTTGTTTGATACATTGCATTTAAGGAATCACAAAATTTGCAAATCCTTCAGTGCAATTGCAAAATAAGGAATAGCAAATTTTGAATTAAGGACATTTTAAGTCATTTCCACATGTGCAGTGTTTTCAAATTATGATTTGAAAATCGTTTTTGGGGAAAAGTAATAGTTTGCAAATTTATGACAAGGACATAATGGTGTATGCTTCTCTATAAGGCATTTCAGTGTCTCTGATGTCATTTTTCCCATATTACATTATAAGACCTTTCCCCATGGAGCACATTTCTTGTAAATATGCTCCCACCTGTGCATGGCGAATTTAGATTTTGACTGTTTGAGTCACATAGCCATGTTAAAAGTGACCCAAAAAAATTGCAAACGTTTTAAAAAAACACATTCATGTGTCTTAAGGACATTTTAAGTCATTTCCCCATGGACAGTGTTTTCTAAGTGGCGCAAAAGAGGCATACACCTATCATAAATCTGTCCCTAGCATTTTAAATGATTAATTCAGGATGACAATAAGATGTGGTCTATCCAGAGGTTTGTTTAAGGTGAGGCCTACTCAGGATTGCAGATTAAAGTTACGCTTGATGAAGAATACAGAGGAGATAATACATGTAAAGCTCTACCAATGAAGTAAGTGATGTCCACTTCATTGCGCCAGTCATCATAAATGTATCCCTAAGCTTCTTATCTTGTTAGACATCAACCGCCATATGTATCATATAACTATTTTGCATTTCCAAAATAGCGAATTTTAAGGAATAAATAGCGATTCTTTACCATTCCAAATTTGCGATGAGCAAATTGCTAATTGCAAATTACCCATTCATTTCCATGGGCTAGGACGCTCATAGGAATGAAGGTTGCAATTTGTGATTAGCAATTAGCTCATCACAAAATAGGAATTTTTCCAAAGGTGCAGGGGTGTCTCAATAACACCCTGCTGCACCGCTGAAAAAGAAATTTGGGGGCATATGGCGCACATAAATTTTAACAACATTCCTTTACCTCAAAAACGATTTTCAAATCATAATTTCAAAACACTGCACATGGGAAAATTACTTAAAATGTCCTTAAGACACATAAAAGCGTTTTTTGATTGCCTTTGCAGCATGTTTGTATCACTTTTAACATGGCTATGTAACACAAACATTCAAAATCTAAATTTACCATGCACAGGTGGGAGCATATTTACAAGCAATTTGCGCCACAGAGAAAGGTCTTATATTAAAATGGGAATAATACCATCAGGGACAGTCAATTGCCTTATAAAGAAGCATACACCATTATGTCCTTGTCATAAATTTAAAAACAATTCCTTTTCCCCAAAAACGATTTTCAAATCATAATTTCAAAACACTGCACATGGGAAAATGACTTAAAATGTCCTTAAGACACATGAAAGCGTTTTTTGATTGCCTTTGCAGCATGTTTGTATCACTTTTAACATGGCTATGTAACACAAACATTCAAAATCTAAATTTTCCATGAACTGGTGGGAGCATATTTACAAGCAATTTGCGCCACATAATTCATAATTTTCTCCTTAAAGCACACTATTCTCTATCTAAATTAAAGAAATATTTTCTCACCTTAGCAAATACTTTGAGTTTGAAAACAGTCTCAGAAACACACCAATTTGTCTTCAGCAGAGCAAAAAGGTATGCACTCCAGAGTCTGCAGCTATCAAAAGCACAGAAATGCTGTAATTCTTCACACATATCTCTCATGTCACCCAATCAAAAGTCTTCCCTCACTTTTTTTCAAATGAAAACCCATCCCCCCTCTGCCATTTCTGCCTTATCTGCATGGCAACCACCTCTTGGAAGACCTCTATTGTTTGCAAGTTCACACAACAATGTTGCAATTGAACTCTGAACTCTCAGTGCACCTGCATATCCAGTGCATTCTTTCATTTAATGATTTTTTATTGACCACTCAAAATACATCTTTCAAAGAACACATCTGTGCACCCTAACTTTCTGTTTTCAGCAATCAAAATCCACCAATCACTGTTACTGCTTCATGAACACAGAAACTCCACATTTTTTTTTCATTTTACACTCTCATTTTTTCAACTGCCATTTCATTGCCACACTTCATCTGACTGCAGGAGAACCTTCTCTCACCATGTTTTCTGTCTGGATTGTTGGACATAGTTATATTCACTGGGCTCAAAGGTACGTTGAAAACAGGAATTTACCTAACCTCAATTTACAAGATGTGGAAATTAAGTGGTTTGGCCACAGAGGATTAAAATGTCACCAATTGATACCATTGGTGAAAACCTTTATGCATTTGCCCAAACCTGACCTGTTAATTGTGCACTGTGGAGGTAATGACTTGGGCACTTTGACTGGTGTAGGTCTGGAAATGCTTTTAAAGGACACCTTTGAGCAATTAATGGCACTTTTTCCTCAGACTGCCTTGGTATATTCAAATATATGCCAAAGACAGAAATGGAGGTGGTCCAAGCAATTTTGTCCACAAATTGAGAAGTCGAGGAAGCATGTAAACAAATCTGTTTCAGCTTACATGAGAGACCATGGAATGGGCTCCCTGTACAACAATAACTTGCGTTACTACATGCAAGATATCTACAGAGGAGATGGAGTTCACTTCTCAGATGAGGGCAACAGAATTTTCACTCTGAATTTAAGAATGTGCATTGGTACCTACTTATAAGTACCTAAATGTACCATAAACCCAAAAGCTCTTCTCAGAGCTACCCTACATGTAATCACTCACAATTATTATTTTACTCTAACATTTTTCACTAATTTTCAACAAAGTACGCTCCCTGGGGCGCTACCCGGTACGCGAACCGGGAGCTAACCTCGCGAAATTTTTTAAAAAAATGTTTTTTTTTCGCACATATAAGCCTCCTCAGCCACCCTCACAAAACCTAGGGGGTCAAGATAACTCTACCGTGCCCCCTTCTACCCATTCTGAACATTATTTACCCTCCATCTTGTATCTTAATTCGACCGAAACACAAAATGGTGGACTCCCGGAACGCTTAAGGTCCGCGAACCGAGGCGCTCAACGGTTCGCGTACCGGGTCGCTCCCTGGGAAGCGCACCATCAAAAAAGGTGGGAAAGTAGTTCACAGAAAAGCCACTGGAGACAATTTCACCAAATATAGATTAGCTCATACTACATACCAATCCCTACCATTTTCACAAATTTGATTGGAATTCCATTTAGTCATTTAGCCTGTAGACCTCTCTAAATACCCTGAGGTAAATTACTTCACAAAACACATCTGAAGTGTTGGAATTGACAACCAATGAAAATGTTACTTTCATTTTCTCCTTTTTTTACCTGACATTTCATTGGTTATGTACCTGAATATATATATAAAGGAAGAGAGAGAAACACAGCCATTTTGACTACTACTTCCTGAACTACATTGCAAGATCATTTTCACTCACAACTTAAACTTGTTTTTAGAAGGTGAGATATTATTTTATAAATTTGAAAACATTTTCAGATAGTTATATACTATCCCTCTGTAAGAGTTAGACATTGAGAAAGGCTTCTTTATTTTAATTATGGATTGATTTAGGTTTCTGTGGTATAATTATGAATTTACTTAGGCTTCTTCACAGGCACTTTTTAATAGTACTACTTCACGCCTGAAACCATACAGTGCCCATAGATTACTTCTCTGTTATAAACTCACAAGTACCTGTCTGAACTTAAACCCAACAGTGCCCTATCTCTACTGATATATTTATTTTTTATGCAAATTACAGCAATAAAATGGAAGGTGAGCACAATGTTTCCTTCGAAATTGTTCTGGAGAACAACACAGAAAAAGATATTGAGGACAATGATGACTCAGATTTCATGGATGAATCACGGGACCATGAATTAGTTCAATGTGTAGAATCTGTGGATCATTTACTTCATTATGATGACGGTCAAATGTGGGAACTTATGTTCACTCAACAAGAGGACATACCGGACAGTCAAATGCTAGACGTTCTATTAAATTTTGAAAAACAATCCGAAAAATAAAATTGTATGTAATATTAAAAAATTGTTTGAGTCTTTAATCATTTTTATATGTAATTCATAAACTAGTTAAATGTTAGAAATGTTATTACATTTTCAAACACAATCACAATAATAAATAATTGCTTAAAAAATAAAAAAAATAAAAAATAATCAACAAAACCAACAATCAATTAACATACTGCATTTGAAAAGTCTCTCATTCATTTTTCATTGCAGTACGCTGCCCAGAACGCTTCCCGGTTCGCGGACCGGGCGCTAACCACGAAAAAAAAATATATATATTTTTTTTTGCCCCGCGGTGCCCTTTTAAAGCCTCCACATTAAACCTAGGGGATCAGGGAGGATCTACTATGCCCCCTTATGGTTATTTCCACCTTTGTTTTGGCCTCCTCTTGTCTCTCAATCCTACCGAGAGACAAGATGGCGGCCGCTCCGGACTGTTTAGAATGTTGACAGACACCGGAGAGCCAATCAGCTTCGCTACGCGAAGTTCCGTTACGCGAAAAGTACGCGAACTGGAGCGCTGCCCGGTCCGCTGTTACAGATATATATCTTTTTTTAAACGTTAATTTCTCAAAATCCACTGAAGCACATATATTGAGACCTACAAAAGGCACATCGGGCTACCAGTCCCTACAATTTTGCCAAGTTTCGTGCAAATCCATTCAGCCGTTCGGGCTAAAAGTGAGGCCAACCGCCCTATGGAAAACTCAATGTTAAAAACACGTTTTGGGACCCCCCTTTTTTCTCGGCCCCCCCTGGACGAACCCCCCCCAAATTTTCAGGGGCTGCTCAGAAACAAAATGTTCCATTTTCCAGAAAATTTCAGCCAATTCCGTCCACAAACGCCAAAGTTATTAGACATAGAATTTTCAAAAATCCCATAGGGAAAAAATCCTAACTATATATACCTACTGGCGACCGCCAGTAGGTAATATATATATATATATATATATATCCTAGCACATTCTGAAAAACGGCATTCTCGGACCACAGAATGACGGACCACCAAGCAGCAGATAAGTATTTCAGGAAGATTTATTAACTATTCTCACGGCTTCCTCTGGCATGACGCGTTTCGGTTAACAAGTAACCTTGATCACATATATATATATATATATATATATATATATCTTCCAGGTTTAGGTTGCAGCCGCCCCAGCTCCAAAGCAGAGGGTGTGTTGTCAAAAACGGACCACCCAAACAAAGCCCGGTAACATTTACAAGTGCCTCGCGAACCAAGGAATGACGACGCAGTGTTCTGGCTAACTTTCGTTTATTCATTCAACTGGTAGGACGTGTATCGCCTGACCAGCAGGCTTGGTGATCAAGCTTGCTGGTCAGGCGAAACGCGTCCTACCAGCTGACTGAATAAACAAAAGTTGCCCTGAACACTGCATTGTCATTTCTTGGTTCGCAAGGCACTTGTAAATATATATATATATGATTTATGAGCTATTTGTAGCCCATTTCTTTAATCTGACTCCATTTCAGAACTTTGTTTACATAATGTCCGGACTCGTTGACTCCTGCCTAATGTTGCACGTTACATTTCCTAGATGTACTTTGTCCTTACGATATGATTATTAGAGAGGTGTAAAATCATATATGATTCATTTGGCACTTGCCTACTATGTCAAAAATGCAATATTGGTTGTTATTGTTGTAGGTTTAATTAAGAGCGGTTTTAATATATAGAACCTTAACACTGATTTTTATTGTGGTTCATTATAAACCAACAAGGTTTCTGATATATATTTTTCACTCTCATGATTTTAACACCTAACCAATGTATTTATTCATATTTGTATAGATGTATACATATTTATATGTTATAACTTTATATTGACTAGGAAAGTGTTACAGCCTATCTTCTATACAAATGGGCGTGTTCTCAAGTGCACTCTGGTTCTTGTAGTTAACGTGGGTATTAGCCATAGTGGTGCTGCTGTGAATGTCCCTCCATTTCCATTAAAATCACTGTTTGGGGCGGGACTTTAAAAACCTCGGCAGGTGCAATACGAACTGCATGCTGTTGTTCACCAGAAGCCAGCCAGTGAAGAAGGCAATCATCCCGAAACGCGTTTGGGAAAGTGGCAAAATCTGCGCTGAAAGGTTGTGTGATGTATTCCTATAGGTTCTGTATCGATCCCCCTATTCCTGACCCTGTTCTGGTTAATAAATAACTAGCAGCCATCCCACGGCACAAAAAACCGTTATCTGATTAAGCCACACCACGGCACAGGAACGCGTTATCTGATTAGGTCATAACGCTTGCCATCTAATTAGGCAAGCACTATTCCTCCAGCCCCTGATAAGGCATACGGAGTTCTCAAAACAAATCAAACCTATGACAACCTGGGAAAATCCCTGCGGCCATTGTTTTGATTTCACCGAGAACTTCAGCAAAAGAATGTGCGAACGAGCCCGTTCATATGACATCCTTATTGACGTATCCATGTCCATCCTTACGTCAATCTCGGCACCTTACAGGTATAAATATTACCGACATTGCCTTAAGCAAACACGCGCGGTGGTGACGAGATCGGAGCAGCGAGACGCGCTGAGGAGCCCAGCAGAGAGCGAAGCCCACACGCGCTGCCCCGCCTTCCTGACGCGCTGAGAACGAGACGCTGCTTTTCTCCTACCGAGAAATCCAGCTCCGGCGCTTCCAAGCGGCCCTCGCAGGCAGCTGGAATATCAAGACCAGAGACGAGAGATACCAGCCCTCAACCATTCTAGATCTCAGGTACAGAACTGAACAACCCCTTGCAGAGAATTCTTGAGTCAGTCACTTGGCAAAACAAACTTAACTTAAACTGCTACTTATCTACTCCCGCCCACGTATTAGGCTTAGGTCAGGTACACTGGGGTAGGCGTGGTTAGAAGCACCAGTTGAGTACGATTAGTCAAATGTATATATGTATGTATCTATTTTATCAGTTTTAAATATCATATGGCTTAGAAACCATATCAATGCTTCTGCAGTATTATTTTATACTCCTGCTTTTATTGTATGCACTTTACTTAACCATAAGTATCGCAATAATATCGATTCATTTCTCTTGTACGAGAAAAGAGACTGATCAATAAATAACATCTTTTATTGAACACGCCCGTCTCTTCCTTTTCTCTACAATCTGGTGAAACTAAGAATGCACTGAACTGACTGAGTAAAATAAGTTGTCTTTTGTTTTCACACGACTCTAGAGATACACTCTTGATTAGGGGAGAGCAAAGTTGTCATGTTCTATGGTTGTCAGAAACTAAATCCCTTCTTGTCTATCCAGGGAGGTTAAACTCCTCCTTGCCTATTCGAGAAAGTTTCTAGTGAACTCTGAGCTAGCTGGCAAAACCCAAAACTTTAAGTCTAATACCGTCAGTAGAAGACCTAGTTAACCTCCGTCCTAGGTCTATACTATTGAAGGTATTATTCCAATGCGCAGAGCCTATTGGGATAATAGGAACTACACTACATGGTGCCCAAACATTTGGATAGGCGATAAAACTAACGCAAGACATTAGAGTAACTCAGTCGTGCTTTTTCACACAGAACCCCTTTTTTCCCATAATACTCCAAAGACGTCTGGAGTGGGTGAAAGGTCATATCTGCCAAACCTCGCAGGAGGAGACTCCTATGTATGGTTCTTGGTACAGTCAACGTTGAAGGATACACTGTTCCAAAATATTGTGCATCTAATCTTTGTTTCCATAGAAACCTGATCTGCAAACAAACAAAATAACCTTCCTGTCGGTAAAATGGTAGACAGTGATGATGAAAGGGAGACAGTTAGACTAGTAGCTGAACTCCTAGCAGCTGATAATACACTGCTATAAAATGACCCGGATATATTACTCATCCCGGTCAACATAAGAAAATCTATAACTTTAAAACTTATAGAAAATGGACTGACATCGAGAGGTGGTACAGTCATATTCGTAATTGAGGCACACGAATATCGGCAGACAGAGGTATTCTATTCATGGATAAACTTTCCAGCAGCAAACGCTGTAACAAAAGAGTTCCACTATTATAAAATAGAGGAACCACCGGATACCTACACTCCTTTCGAGGAGGTGGAAGTACCACTCAAATTCCAAGAGCACCTGCTCTTGTTTAAAGGCGCCCTAAAACATAATAATCACATCACCAGGCTCGGTCCACTAGGTAGACCAGGAGCAACGTGGCCGGTCCTAGCCGGATATACACCACATCCAGACATTGAAGAAATGCCTGCACCAGAGCTTTTAATACAGCTAAAACAACTAATCAAAATACATAGACAATTAGTCCAATATGTAATGCGGACTTCAACAGTCCAACCAGCAAGTAAAATTCCACAGCTGACCCCTCATCAGGGTAACACAAATAAAATTACACCACAGAACACACAGTCCTGTCTGGGTAAAGTACCCGCAAAACGGGAACAAATACCTTTCTGGCTAGCACAAAAAATCACTCAAATAGAGGCGGTGTTTCCAGACACCACCCCGGTAGAGAAACACAGGATTCTGACTATCTGTCTTCCAATGGGAATCGCACCACACGTGGAGGACTGTGACACTTGGGAATAGTCTTTGCTTCCATTTACACAAAAACACATGGTGTACCATCCATGTCAGTAATACCAGATGTGCTAAAACAGATTCAAGATGAATATGGTCCAGAGCCCGCTTTAACTCTTGGTATGAAATTACTGAAAGACTTCAAGCAGGTCTCGGCTATACTATTAGCCAACATAAAGGGAGAAGCAGCAAACGTGGCAATCCGCCGAAGGTTAAAAGAGACAGATATAGCAGACCAACCAACTGAAATTGCCAGAATCATAGAGAAATCCTATGAAGAACTAGGAAGAGATAGTCTGGGTGGAATACCGGTAAAACCTCAACTGATTGAAAGTCCTGAGAAGGTATTTATTAAAAATAATTTAAACACTCAAAAAAAGAGCTGGGATGGAAACAAACAATCCAATCCTAAAGAAAAAAGATTCCAGTCCAGAGGAAGGTCTCCTCGGCGGAGAGAAAGATCTCCGAACCAAGGACGCAGGTCTCCCCAAAGTGAGCCCTCTGGGAAAAAATAGAACCTTAGAAATAGGGATAATATAAAGAAACCTGATAGATATCAAGATAATGATACACGTCCCTCTCAATCTTTTCAGACTTCCTCGCAGAAATCGGAAAGAAGAGGACGATCAGAACACAGGGAAGAGCACGTCAAGTCCAAAGACAAGGAACCTGCTCATCCAAATAAAAAATTACAATTTCCAAAAAAGAAGGTAGCCAGTATTAAGGTAGTCAAAGATGCCGAGAATACTGAGGACACAGCTGAAAAACGGAGAATGGGCTCAGACAATGCTAGACAGCGCAGCAGAAGTGAGCATAGCTCGCAAAGTCCTTATGAATCATCTGGAGACAGTGGACACGAATGAATACATTCAGATACCAGAGTTAGCAAACCTCATAAAATATATGAAATAACATTACGTATAGAAGGGGATAAGACTAGAAAAATAAGGGGACTATTTTGGGATAATCTGTCCAAAGGCTATGACATCCTTCTAGCTGAACGAGACTGGCCACCAGAGTTTGTCAGGGAGTGTCCTCATGGCGAAGAAATAATTATGCCTGCCTTCTCAAATCATATTCCAATTCATAAAAAATATACACTTGCTAGAAAGTGGGCAGTAGCTCAAGCTCCTGCTTTATATAAAAATCATGTAGGATGGGATGAGGACTCTCCTCCTCACAAAATCCAGTTAAAATCACAACCTACTGCACAGAGCCAGTACCCAATTAAGCAAGAAGCTAAAAAACAGGTAAAAGAGATCCTAGATCAACTTGAATACCAGGGGGTGATTGAAAGTTGCACCTCACAAATGAACAATCCTTTGTTTCCTGTCTCCAAACCAGACAACTCATATCGTCTAGTTTTGGATTACAGACACCTTAACTCATGTTGCAAAACCTTTGCAGTGCAAAACTCGCATAGTGCTGCACTAATGAATAACATAGTGCGCAAAAAATACAAAACAACATTAGACATCTCTAATGGATTCTTTTGTCAAAATATAGCACAAGAGAGCAGATATTTGACTGCGTTCTCGGTAAATGGCTCGCAAAAAAGTTTCTGCCGTTTACCCCAGGGGCACAAGAACAGCCCAGGATTATTCTCAAAGAGAGTAACAGAATTACTACAAACATACGATGACGAGGCATTATCATATGTCGACGACATTTACCTAACAGATGATGACTTGGATACTCACTTGAAGAGAGTGAACACCATAATACTTGGGTTCGCAGCAGAGGGTTACAAATTCAACTTTAAAAAATCAAGAATTGCCCATCTAACAGTCCTGTTTTTAGGATATGAATTATCAAGTGAAGGCAAAAGCCTGGCTGACAATTTCCTAGAGAAATGTGCTGTACTCCAAGCTCCTAGAACACTAAAAAACTTACAATCAATTCTAGGCTTCCTGAATTTCGGAAGAACATACATTGCAAATTACGCAGAAAGGGTTAAACCCCTTTATGATCTAATAAAACCAGATTTTAAAAGAATCAATTGGACTCAAAAACACACAGAAATTTTGAGATCTTTACAAACAGACATGTTAATTAAAACAAAATTAGAAACACGTGACAACACACGCAATCTTGTGATTCGAGTCATCCCAGGAAGATGCGGATTCACATACCTGACCTCTAATGAGGGAGAAAAGGTACCAATTGCATACAAATCACACTTGTACACAGAAGCTGAAAAGAAGTTCAGTATTAAAGAAAACATTGTTCATGCAGTTCAAACGGCTTTAGCAAGAGAAAAAGACAACGCTGGCGGTAGACGTATCACAGTCAGAACAGCGGAGTCAGCCTTTGAGGCGTTAACAACCCCATGTAATTTACCAACAACAGCGTTGAATCCAGAATGGATACAATGGGTGAAGTCAATTACAACGGACAGAGTAAAATACTACTTTGATCCAGAATTAAAGGAATTAAAATATCTAGAATATGAAATGTCATACCCTCTGCCAATCGACATTCTGCCTTTACGACAGTACGCCTGTGTAATACATACAGACGGGCATGCTCAACCCTCAGTTTGGGGAGAGCTGACTTACAAGGCCACATGCGAAATCGTAAAAGAAGTGTGGCGCGGAGGTAAATTAAGACCTCTACTTACAAAAACACACTCAGTGGAAAATAATTCAGAACAACAAACGGAAATAATAGCGTTAAAAATGGCGCTAGATAATGCCGATCGCGAATTCCCGACACTTATTGTGTGCGATTCGTATTACTGCGTCAAATCATACAATAACGATTTACAGAAATGGATTCAAAACGGTTACAAAGATGACACAGGTGCAACAATAAAGCAAAAAGTGCTTTGGGAACAAGTAGTTCTTTTACAGAAAGAACTACCAAAAACTCACGTGATACACTCACTGAGTCATCAGCGTGATGGCGTTCACGTTGCAGGGAATTCATTGGCTAAGAAAGCCACAATGGCAGCAACTGAATCGGCTTCCGTAGTCAGGGAAAAGCGTGCAGTAAAATGCATTGACGGTGAAACAGTGCTGGCGGTGAAAACGTCATCAAAAGGTGACTGCTCAGCACTACCGATCAACTATCCACTCAATTATACATACATAATCGATGTAAACTCAGTCCCTTTTGCTCGAATCCCTGGAGTGGGGGATAGAGTGATTCCAAACACGGACAGGAGAGGCTTGTTAATAGCAGACGCACATATGGGTGAAGGTCTCAGACACCTTAAACAAAAAGATTCTCTAGAAGAATTACAATCAGTGTACTGGTGGCCAGGCATGAGCCTGCATCATCAGATTTTTGTAAAAAACTGCCCAGATTGCAATAGAGATCGCAGTGGCGAGCGAGGAGGACTATTACCATGGCACTTCGCTCCAGAAAAACAACAACAATAAGAAAGTACCCATCACGAAAAAGCGTTATATTAACATAAAAAGACTAATTTTCACTTATGATGTAAGACACCAGCACTCGGCTGACGTCTGGACTGTTATAAAAAGATTTGCGAGTCTATAATGGCATATACGCTAGAGGCATGCTACGTCTGGCTGAATGTTTTTTCTTCTTGCCCTAAAGCGTATGAAAAAACATGGTCAAATGAGCATAGCATAGCGGGACTCTTCTCACTTCCTACCTGAGGGAACGGGATGGTGTAAAGAAAAAACCAAGACATAAAGCAATCTATAACGGAAAAGGTATTAGGTTCGGGAGCTGGGTGGGTCAAACATCTAATAAGTGTCCAACGTAGTCTAAATAACCTGCCAAGAAATTCTCTGAGGGGATTCAGTCCGTACGAATTATTGTTTGGAACTAGAATGATGGTCTTAGATCTTGACAGTCAGACTTCAGTGGTTAAAGAAAAAAGCTTTGATATCAAAGATCGTTTGGCTATTTTACAGGACTTAAACGAAACAAGGAAAGACCTGAGCAACATAAAGTTGAAACAACAGCCGACGACCACTGAAGGAAAACCACCTGTCCCAGCAAGACCTGTCTGGATTCCAAAAGTCGGGGATCTAGTCAGAGAAAAGATCGTGGTAAAGAAGGAATTTGGGCCTTCTTACAGAAAAGCAGTTCCTGTCTTGTCTATCAACGGGACAAGATCAGTAGTACTACCGCCCCTTGCTGGTAAAAAGGAGAACAGAGTTGTATAAATCGACCTGATAAAACCACAATCATGTGGCCGATAACAAACAGTAGGCCAAGTGGACTCCCGATAAGTAGTAGAATACCAAGGTTTGCTACAAACACAGAGGTTCAATCTAAGAGGCTACTCACATTTGAAATGCCAACAGAACAACAACAAGGACTATGCAACAATGCTATGGAACTTAAACCTCTAAAAACCCAAATAAAAACATTTAGCAGAGACACACCAATCTACAATGAAGTAACAAATGACTATGCTGCTGCAACAAAACACACTAATAAAGCAAACAGCAATCCTGAAGCAATAGGAACAATAGACAGAACGGCATCCGGTTACTTCATCAACTTCAATGATTCATCTGAAGATCTGAGTGAATCAAAGGAACAACCATCAACAAAATCCTTTAAAGATAAAGCTAAGGAACTTTTTCTACATCTGAAAGAAACCTATCTGATTTCTCCATCGATTGAATTCTGGGTGGCCTTAGGTGCACTTATCCTCATACTTTGGCTCATCATGGTACTATGTTTGGGACACTTCATTGAGGGAAAATATGCTAAAATGGACACAGCAAGCCAGAAAATCAACTTGGTCCTCAAACCACACACGTCTTCACACGTCGAGAAAAGAGAACTTTCTTCAGTCAACTTCACAGCCAATCCTATACCCGGTGGGGTAGCATGGGACAATACTGATTATGAAATCTATGGTCCGGTTGAAATCCTGAAGTATCCACATCAAATTAAGATCTCATTGAGTGACTTTGTAAAACCAAGCTCAGTTGCTGATGATTGGGACGTTGAAAGCATTAATAATATGATGTCTGACCTAGTGATGTCTGCTAAATTTACAAAACATGATTATTTACAGGGTTCGTCTAATTATGATAAAATGTTCTGCTATAATCACTATAGTAATCATTATCTGCATAAATCTGCACAACCTAGAAATGTTTTAAGTTATAATCAATGGGAACACTGTGCAACCCCTCCAAAAGGTAGCTCAAGAATTTTTTATGACAAATATTCATATTTTTCAGGGTTCAACACAAGTAATGTAGAAACATTTTATTTCAAATTATCGAATAAGACAGGCACAAAGACCATGCTTACAAACACTAAATTGATATATTCAGACTCATTTTTTGAGCAAATGAGTAAATTTGGTTTTGATTACTGGGACAAAAATGTTGAAGTAAAAAGTGTTTGGGGTACAAAGGAATGGCAAGTACAAGGTATAGAATCATTGTTTAGGGCCTGCATGATCCCAGAACAAATTATATTTTTGAATGACACTGTTCAACAAACTACCTGTCTTGGTCTAGCCAAAATCAAAGACTTAAACAAACCGTCTATTCCAAAGCCATCAATGAACGGTAATATATCTTTAGATGAGGAGATAGACGTAAACCATATATTAAGCCAAAACAGAACACATCCTGATTGGAAACAGTGGTTGATCTGGCCCACAGATATAAATAACTGTCAAGACAGATTCCTGAACAAAATCCAAGGGTTCACATTGACCAGGCCAGACCCTAGATATTCCCAAAGACAACACCCAGGGATAATTACCACGTACAGTGTGGGCAAACTCTGCCTTCAATGGCTACAAACATCCACACTGGCAGAAATTAAGCAACACCTGACTTTACTTACTGATGGTGCTGACTTGCGTGATTTCATTATGGGACCGCGCAAACAGCGTCAAAAACGCTTCATAGCAGCCTCTGTATATACAGCTTATAACGAAGCCTGGAAAATAACTCAAATTGAAACATCAGAGAGAATACGGGAAATTGACCGTATTAATTTGGAAAAATCCCTTTCTGTAGTGGACAATGGGTTAATGACTCTGTCCTCCAGAATATACTCTTTGGACAGCATTGTGTCTTCAGCAATCGACATAATATCGCAGGACTTACTGTTGTTACAACACGGTCAGTCCCAATTGCGTTCTATTGTACAACTTGGCTGGACGTTACAAAATCTGCGTTCAGGCTATGTGCCTTGGCGTTTAATCAACACAACGTCACTGTTCAATATCTTTAACCTTACTGATAAACAAATCAGTATGGCACAGAAGGGTGCTGATTATACAATCCTGAGCATTGAGAAACTCGAGAGATTAATATCATAACAAATAAAGCAAGTCTCAGTTCGGCTTGTCTCCTTGGGCACAAGTTTAGGCTGGATCTCCAGCAATTAATTCGCTACAATTCAATACTTGATTCCAAAACTTTTAATTATAATCATAGTCCATGATTTATACAACAATCCTTGATGTTGATACACATCATTCGAAATTTCATGATTATCATCAATATAACTTTCTTGTTGATTTTAACATGGAGTGGTCTCCCAATGCATTTCGGCGCGATAGCGCCTTTGTCAAGGGATCTGTAAATCAGAAATGAAGGTAATTAGTGCTACTTTACTAACGCCACCCACATAATACTGTGTTTAAGATACTAACAACCTAAATCATAACAATTTATACTTAACGTTTTGCGCTTTTCGTACTGTTTAAATCACATAGCATCTCTTAAAGTGATATGTCCAAACTAACCGTAGGGTTATAAAGCAACTAAAACGAAAAATCGCTAAGTGGGTCGTGTGCGCGTTTCTAAAACATACAGTCATTCAGATGGTTTATACGGATGTAACATGACTGTTTGGAGAGGGTGTACGGTCTCACGGATTTGAAGAGAACGCTAAGAGTTCTCATACGATGCGGTGTGCTGAACTATATTTAATACCGCTACGCATTGTTTAAATACATTGATTCTAAAGTTGACAATGTCACCGCTCTATAAATTCACATGTTTAGAGGCTGCCGCTTACCGCTATTCAAAGCTGTGTTGCACGCTCTGGCTGCTACTCCGCCGAACTCCGGATAACAAATGCGGAGGTGCTGGCGGGAAAATGTATTAAAAGGGATAGAGGGAAGGGTTTTCGACTACGCCTACGCGCAAAGGTTACTGGGACATGTATTTCTGGAAAAATTAAAGGGCAAGTGACAGAAAACGGTTAACCAAATGTACCATGACAAGAAGTTCATAATGTTCACGTATATATGTCTGCAAATGGTTATAGATAACATAGAAATTCCACTCTTTCATTAAGCCCCCCCGGTTTTAAAGTTCTCAAACGATAAATCCAATGATTTTCTCTCTTTAAAAGTTGTGCTTTGTTGTTTGTGTCTTCATGTTTCTCAACAACTTCCAAAATACACGCTTTCAATTGGGTTATATCGTGGTTGGCTTCCATAAAGTGTGTGGCTACTGTAGACTTGAGCATTTTCGTTCTGATGTTACTTTTATGTTCGTTGAGCCTCACTTTCAACTTGCGTTCTGTGTGTCCTACGTAATGTAAATTGCATGGGCAACTTAACAAGTAGATGACGTTCATGGTGTCACACGTTCCATTTACTTTTTTTTTTTTTTTTTTAAATGTCTTTATTCAAATTCCCCCCCCCCCTTTTTTCTGTTACAACCAGTACATTTTAATCGTTACAAAGAGTTTTTTAAACCGGGTACAGATTTGTGTTTTAGAAAGTTATACGATTACAAATACTCACATTACAAATGAATAGAATATATCATGGATCATTCATTACCATCTTATAGGCTATACATATTTCGCCAATAATACCAAAGAAGCAAAGGAAACATACTTTTAACTCTTTCCACTCTTCCATTGATCAATGGGGAACCATATCCTGTCCCCCAAGGCTCTTGCCTTTCTGCCTTTTCTATCATATATTGCCCTCTCTAGATTATATGCAGATAGTAATCTTGCCATCCAGATCTGAAACGACGGTGCTGATTTCTCTTTCCAAGCTTTTGCGACAATTATCCTGAAAACTGCTGTGACCATAAATAAAAATTCTGGATGTATGATATTTTCTCCTAAACTTATGCCCAATATTATCAATTCGTCGGTTAGTTTAGTTTTTATTCCCAGCGACTTTTCCAAAAACTCCTCTATTGCCAATTTTAAGGTGTAAAGTTGCGGACATTGTGCAAACATGTGTGTGATATTAGCACCTGTTGAATTGCATCGTGGGCATGTTATTCCGGTGAGTCCCCCCCATTGGGCAATTCTGGCAGGCGTGTGATATAATGAATAGACTGTTTTATAGTGTTGGGTTTGAAGTGTGGCTGAGCACAAAATGGTTCGACCAAGGTCTAAGGAGGTTTGTAAATCTTCTGGGCGGGCTCTTACTTGTTCACTCCATTTATTACTGAATTTCTCTCTATCATCTGTTTTGTAGACCTGTAGCTCTGCGTACAACTGCCTAATTGAACACGAAAAGCTGCTTCCCAGATAGTCCATTATCCTGCAGTTTGTCATTCCCCCAACTTTTGTGTGAAAATAGCTCCTCACTTGTAAAAATTTAAAGAAGCTATTCCCAACTATTTTATACCTGTGCTGTAAGTCTTGGAACATTAAGAATCCTCCTCCTGAGTCCATTAAATCCCCCAATTTCTTGATCCCTTTTTCATCCCACTCTTTCATAGCTGTGTCTTTAAAAATTTCTGGTGGAAGGTCGTTATTTACATAGAGCCTCAAATATCTGTTGTACCTTCCCAATCCCAATTTTTTCTTTATTGCCCTCCAAACTTTATATATTGCACTCAGAGTCTTAAATCTTGTGTGTTTGAAGTATGCATAGTCCACAGTTGTAACTAAGGCGTTCTCTGCCGCCTTTCCCAAAAGTGCTTCATAAACATTCGCTGGACCCCTTCTATCCTCCTGTTGAACACTTCCACCTAATAACTCTTTAGAATATTGTAGAGCTTTTGCCCAATAGTAAAACTTAAAATCAGGTGCCCCCCAACCTCCCCTCTCTCGTGGTAATGTCAAAAAACGGTATGCTCTACGTGTCTTCCCCTGTGCCCAAATTAGTTTATTTACTGTTGATTCTATTCTGTTGAACCATATGCCTTCAATGAATAATGGGATCGCTCTGAATAGGTATAGAAACTTCGGAAAAGTAACCATTTTAATAAAATTAATACGCCCCATAAGAGTCAGGTGTAGGTTATTAACCCTCTCCATATTGCTTTTAACCTTTCCTATCAGGGGTTCCAAGTTTATCTCCACTAGCTTTTCTAAGTCTGCAGTCACCCTAACCCCCAAATATTTTGTGTCTGAAACTACTCTTGCATCTGCAAATGTAGTGTATCTGTTCTGTACTACTTGTGTTTTTCCCCTGTTTATTAGGTACCCAGACACCTCACCAAATTTCCTTGCCTCTTGTTCTATTTCAATCAATGATTCCTCTGGTGTCGGTGTTATAACAGCCACATCATCTGCATAGGCAAATAATTTATACTCTTTCTCATGCAGTGTAACTGGGGTAATCCTCCTATTTTGTGTGAGCCTTCTTAAGTAGGGATCTAGATATATCGCAAATAATAAGGGTGAAGCTGGGCATCCCTGCCTAGTCCCCCTTCTGATCTGTACCGCATTAGAATAGGATCTATTGATACGTATCCTAGCACTAGGGTGTTTGTAGAGTGCCTGTATTGCGGTTATATATCCTCTACCTAAACCAGCCCACTCCATAGCTTTCCATAAGTATGCCCAAGAGACCCTGTCAAAGGCCTTCTCGGCATCCAGAAAAATAGCCGCGACAGGGTCTCCTGCGACCTCTACTGCGTCCAGAATAGTGATCAACTGTCTAGTGTGTTCCGTAGTTCCTTTGCCAGGTATGAAGCCATGTTGTGTAGGGGAGACCACTCTTTCTATTACCTTGCTCAGTCTATTGGCCAATGCTTTGGAGAATATTTTTGCATCAGCGTTGAGCAGTGTGATCGGCCTGTAAGAGCCTGTAAGAGCCTGGTTCGGTGGGGGGCTTATCTTTTTTTTATATCCGCGCCCGCCCAAGACTGAGGGACTATTCTACCCCCTTGCGCCAAGCAGCAGATTGCCCATATATCCTTAGCTAGCACATCCCAAAAAGTTTTATAAAATTCTACCGGGATCTGATCTTGGCCAGTTGCTTTACCGGATGGTAAGCTGAATATCGCATCTCTTATCTCCTGGACTGTTAGTTGTGTGTCTAACTTGTCCCTTTCTTCCGTATTCAACCCATCCTGTGTACTTTGCATGAGGTATTCCAAACTTTCCGCCTCTATCCTTTCGTTATTTATATCTTGTCCATATAGCGCCTCATAAAACTTTCTGAATACCTCCTGTATCTCCTCCACTTTCTTGACAATTATGCCAGTACAGTCCTTAATTTCTTTAATCTCACCCGCTGCTAGCGTTTGCCTGGTTCTAACTGCGAGCAAGTGTCCAGCCCTCTCATTAAATTCATAACATTTCTCCTTATTTGCTAGGTACTTCCTTGCTGTTTTCTGTGCCAGAGTAACCCCCGTTTCTGATTTCTGCACTTCTATCGTCACTAGGATCTGATCAATGGGGTCTTGCCTGCCTATTGCATCTAATAGCATTTTTTCCAAGCCCATCAGAGTTCTGATATCCTCTTCCACCTTCTCCTTTTCCTTTTTACTTCTTGCTAGACTGTAGCTTAGTGTCTCTCCCCTCACTCCTGCTTTAAAGCTGTCCCACACCATGTCTGCTGAAGCTGAATACCTATTCATATCCCAAAATTGGGTTATCCACTCTTGCATTCTTATGATGTACTCCTCCTCCTTCAACAGACCTCTCTCAAACGTCCATGTCGAATTTATTCTTTCTGTCTTTTGGGACACTGCTAAACTTAAAACCAGCGGGTTGTGATCTGACATTATTCTGGGGAGACATTCTATTTTAGCACTGCTAACTAGTGAGCTAGAGATAAAGAAGTAGTCCAGTCTGGCTACTGTTTGATGTGGCGCTGAATAAAAAGTGATGCCTGAACCTAGAGGGTTAAATTCCAGCCACATGTCCACCAGTGCATTATGATGAGCAAGGTTTTGTACTGCCTTGTACACCTTCTTTTTCCTCCCTTGATATCCCCCCCCCCTACCTATTAAACCGTTCAATCCATTAATATTAAAATCCCCGCAACAGATCACAGGCTCTGGCCACAATGCTAATTCGCTATCAATGAATTCAAATAATTCAGGTTCATCTTCATTTGAACCATACAACGAGGACAGTGTACATCTTCCTGCGGCAGTTTCTATGTCTAGCATTACCCATCTCCCTTCATGATCCTTTTTTTTCTTTTTAATTTTAACAACACCTTTTCTGGCCAGAACTGCTACTCCCTTGTTTCTCCCCTCCTGTCCTGTACTAGCAAGAACCTCAAGGCCCATCTGATCAAACAAAAATGTATCTTCAGCTGCTACATGTGTTTCCTGTAGGCAAGTTATATCAATTCTCCAATATCGCAGCAGCGCAGAAAGCTTCTGTCTTTTCTCCTTATTGTTTAAACCACAGATATTAATCGTCATTATCCTAACTGCCATGATTTTAGTTTTGCTTTTACCAACACTTCCGCTACTATTTTATCTTCATCTGTACATTTTCTTTCTACTTCCTTGCAAACTTTACAAATCTGTACCATTTTACACCTCCACCTTTCACCAGTGTTTTCTTCCCTACCCCCTCCCCCCCCCTTTAACCCCCCCCGCCCCAACTGCTGCCCCACACCCCCTGTGACAGGCAAATAGGTCACTCCTGACCTATGCGTGTCCACTTAGCGTCGCAGTGTCGCTCCCCCTCTCCTCCCCTCTTATCTAATACTATTCTTATCCATCAGCCTCGGTAGTTGATCCAACATTTCTGCTTTCATAAATTTGGGCACATTCTGCCCCCTTTCTTGCCTATTTCCTTCTGGCTCCCCCTTGTTCTTTTAACTCTGTCAGAAACTCCCCCGCTTTTATCTCAGAGAAAAACATTCTTGTGCGTCCCGCTGAAATAACCTTTAACTTTGCTGGGAACATTAGATAGGCCTCTGCTCCTTGTGTCTGAAATGCAGTGATCAACTGTCTGAGCTTCCAACGCCTTTCCACAGTTACGTGACAAAAGTCAGGTCTAGCAAAGAAAGTTATTCCCTCAACCGTCTTTTTAGAATCAGGCCTGGCTTTTTCCATTAGTTCTTGCCTTGCCAGGAAGTTACCAAAAAATACTAGTATGGCCCTTGGAAGAGCCCCTGAGCCCTCTTTATGAGTTTTCCTTACAAAAAGCGGGAATCTATGGGCTCTCTGCACTTCTTGTTCCCAGTTCCATGGCACCTCCGGGAAGGCTCCCTTTAGTAACTTGATGACAAAGCCTCTGGGGTCTTGCCCCTCCCTCCCTCTTCTATTCCAAGAAGCCTAGCATTATTGCGTCTCTGGCGATTCTCCAAATCCTCCACCTTCCACTGTAAGTCCTCCATGACCTTAGTCTGTTCCTCTCTGGATGTTTGCCAATCCGTTACCTCATCCTCTAATCTGCCAGTTCTCTCTTCAACTCCGATGACTCTCTCCTCCACCTCCTCAAACTTTTTATTTATTTTCCTGATTGACGCTTGGATTTTTTTAGTATCATGCCTGGCCCTCCGGCTTTCAGCTCTAGCCTCCATTTGCATCTGTTTTAGTGTGGCAGACATTATATCTAGTTTCTCTCCATCATTTTGAGGCTCTTGCCCCTCTTCTTTATACAAACTAGAGGTAGCGGAGTAATCCCACGCAAGTTTCTTTTGTGTGCCCTTATATGAGCACAGGGGGGAGCCTGTCTTTCTGGATGTCGTTTTACGCCTTTTTTGCGTGCCTCTCCCCCTGGAGCTATCGCTATCACCAGAGCTCGAACATGAGTCCGAAGAGTCCCTTTCTTCATCACTGCTTGCCAGCGTTGATTCAGATTCTTCAGGGACAGAGAAAAATCTATCTCCCTCAGCACCTTCTGCAAGATCCACCTCTGATATGTTGTTATACAGATTGTCATTTGCGGTGTCCTCCCCCAGCACAGCGTTATCTTTCTTCTGAGCTTGGTTCTGTTCCTTTTGTATTTCCGCCTCCACCTCTATAAGGGCTTCTAACATTTGCCCAGTATTTGACATCCCTACCCCTCCATCAGCCTCTCTCACCTCTTTTGCACTGTCCCAGCCTTTGTCTTGACTTCCCTGCACCAAGTCGCGTTCGACGCTGTCTGCCTGAGCCTCTGTGCGAAGTTCCGCGGGAAGCGTGAGCTCCGTTGGCCCTGGTTGCTTGGCAACACCAACGCTTGCGTCCGCGAGGACGCTCTGGTCTGCTCCGATGGGCGGCCCGATTGCCGTGTTGGACAAGGTTGCCGTAGCGGTTCCTAAAGCCTCTGGAGAGGGGTTTGGAGGGGGTTTGGCGCTGAATACCTCTGATACCGACGGCTGCCGGTAAATGGTATCGGTCTTCTTCTTTACTGCTGCGTCCCGCGCCGCTGGGGTGATATTGATATTGACACCTCGTGTATCTTGGGCGATCCCTTTCTCTTTCTCGCTGGCTTTCTCCAGCTTACGCATTTGTGCTTTAGTGATGGTGGAGACTGTAGGGGTTGTTCTTTTGCTGATGGAAATCGCTTTTGTTTTTGGGATAGTGCCCGTTCTTCCCGCTTCCTTCTGAAACGTTTCTTTGTTTGCTCCACCCAATGCAGGTTGTTGTTGCTGCTGCTGCTTATCTTTGCCACGGGTCGACATGTCCGCCATAAATGCTTTAAAGGTCTTGATATAAAATGTCTTCGCTTTCACAAAAATGCTTGCGAGGCCAGCAACTCTGTTGTGAAGTGTTCTCATATAAATATTTCCTGCTTGTTGATTCCAGAGTACGGGTAGCATACTGCTCTCACATCTCCATTGAGGCCTGAGTTCATGCGTAGGTTGGAGAGGGGTCTGAGAGCGACTTACTCTTGCAGCGCTTCAGCGGCCATCTTGCCTCCTTCTCTAGTACCGCCGGGATTTTATCTTTTTTTATCGAGGGAAACGCGGCAAGTGTCGAGAGCCCATTTACTTTTAGATTCATTTTCTCTTTGAACTCAGGAGGTAGTAACACGTTACCTTTACTGATGTTGGTACAGTTGTGACAGTTTAAGCAAGGTTGTGTGTCTTTAAATCTCACCGTGCTTGTTATTTTATTCGTAGGTTTCAGTAATTGCCCTATGTTTCTTGACCTAGTGTGAGCAAACAACGGTTCTTTAGCAAATGCTCCTTTGAAATCGGGCTCCACACGTAGGATTGACCAATGCTTCCTAATAATGTTTTTGAATGATTGGCTAGATGTAGAAAATTTACTGACGCATGTGATGCGTGACTCTTTAGTGGAGGATGTGCTGGAAAATAACTCTTCTCTCGTGACATTAACGATTCTTTGTCTGGCTTCATTAAGTATGGGCTCGGGGTAGCCCCTTCTATGAAATCGTGATATCATTTCATCCATTTGTTCTTCAGCTTTGTCCGGTTCCGAGACAACTCTCTTTACCCTCATCAGTTGTGAATAGGGTAGGTGCCTTTTTAATGATGGTGGGTGATAGCTGTCATACCTGAGTAAATTATTGCGATCTGTGTTTTTTCTGAACAAAGTGGTGGTAAATTTGTTTCCTTGTCTGGTGATTGCTACGTCCAGAAAATTGATAGGAAAGGAGCATTTGCTAAAGAACCGTTGTTTGCTCACACTAGGTCAAGAAACATAGGGCAATTACTGAAACCTACGAATAAAATAACAAGCACGGTGAGATTTAAAGGCACACAACCTTGCTTAAACTGTCACAACTGTACCAACATCAGTAAAGGTAACGTGTTACTACCTCCTGAGTTCAAAGAGAAAATTAATCTAAAAGTAAATGGAACGTGTGACACCATGAACGTCATCTACTTGTTAAGTTGCCCATGCAATTTACATTACGTAGGACACACAGAACGCAAGTTGAAAGTGAGGCTCAACGAACATAAAAGTAACATCAGAACGAAAATGCTCAAGTCTACAGTAGCCACACACTTTATGGAAGCCAACCACGATATAACCCAATTGAAAGCGTGTATTTTGGAAGTTGTTGAGAAACATGAAGACACAAACAACAAAGCACAACTTTTAAAGAGAGAAAATCATTGGATTTATCGTTTGAGAACTTTAAAACCGGGGGGGCTTAATGAAAGAGTGGAATTTCTATGTTATCTATAACCATTTGCAGACATATATACGTGAACATTATGAACTTCTTGTCATGGTACATTTGGTTAACCGTTTTCTGTCACTTGCCCTTTAATTTTTCCAGAAATACATGTCCCAGTAACCTTTGCGCGTAGGCGTAGTCGAAAACCCTTCCCTCTATCCCTTTTAATACATTTTCCCGCCAGTAACTCCGCATTTGTTATCCGGAGTTCGGCGGAATAGCAGCCAGAGCGTGCAACACAGCTTTGAATAGCGGTAAGCGGCAGCCTCTAAACATGTGAATTTATAGAGCGGTGACATTGTCAACTTTAGAATCAATGTATTTAAACAATGCGTAGCGGTATTAAATATAGTTCAGCACACCGCATCGTATGAGAACTCTTAGCGTTCTCTTCAAATCCGTGAGACCGTACACCCTCTCCAAACAGTCATGTTACATCCGTATAAACCATCTGAATGACTGTATGTTTTAGAAACGCGCACACGACCCACTTAGCGATTTTTCGTTTTAGTTGCTTTATAACCCTACGGTTAGTTTGGACATATCACTTTAAGAGATGCTATGTGATTTAAACTGTACGAAAAGCGCAAAACGTTAAGTATAAATTGTTATGATTTAGGTTGTTAGTATCTTAAACACAGTATTATGTGGGTGGCGTTAGTAAAGTAGCACTAATTACCTTCATTTCTGATTTACAGATCCCTTGACAAAGGCGCTATCGCGCCGAAATGCATTGGGAGACCACTCCATGTTAAAATCAACAAGAAAGTTATATTGATGATAATCATGAAATTTTGAATGATGTGTATCAACATCAAGGATTGTTGTATAAATCATGGACTATGATTATAATTAAACGTTTTGGAATCAAGTATTGAATTGTAGCGAATTAATTGCTGGAGATCCAGCCTAAACTTGTGCCCAAGGAGACAAGCCGAACAGAGACTTGCTTTATTTGTTATGATATTTTTCTCCTGAGTGGGGAGTAAACCCTGGAGCACAGTAAACCTCATCGTCTATACATCCATAAATTTTGTAGTAGTGCTCAAACTTACTCATATTTCTAAACTCGAGAGATTACCATTGACAATGTCAGAACGACCTGTCAGTGAATGGATAATACATGGAATAATTAATATTCCAATATCTACTTTCAGGTTTCAATACTGCCAAAAATATATACAGGCTGGCATGTACGAAAAATTGGGTAAAGGGTACATCAAATCAACATGGAACTTGCCCTATTCACATGCATGTGTCAGTAATAAAGGCCGGAAAGTGTTTCTTAGTGGCAATAATTGTGCGATGTCACTAAGCGGTACACTTCTGTGTAATGGTATTAGTTTACACGGAGCCTGTGAAGGGTCCTCAAATAACCTTTCATGTCACCAGCTAGGCACACCTGCGACACAAATAGAACCATTCTTTAGGAGACTATCGAACGGGAGTTACATTATAATCGTAGACCGCAGATGTTGTAGCTTGGTGCCCGGAATAGCTTATCTCATAACTACGACTGCGAAGGTTATGTGCTGTGAACGAGTATTGTTCCCCAGCGCAATGCCAGACAGGGAGGCAAGGTTATGGCCGAATTTGAAAATTGCTTCCATTCGAGTGGATACTTTAAGCAGAATGAAAACAGTGCTCCTTCAGACGCCGACCAGGCTCACGTCATCAAAAGAAACGTATGATCTCCAAGTTGCAAAGACAACGGCAGAGATTCATTCATTGTTATCAACTAATTCCCCCATACATTTCGCAGAAATCCTGAACGAAATCTTTAATATTTCTGATACCAGTGGAGTCTCAAATGTATTTAAGACAGTGTTTTCGGGGGCTTTAACACCATTTAAAGCCATTCTGGGTATTTTTCCGGACTTTGTCCATTCCATCTTTGGTGGACTTCCTCTCCTTTTGGGACTAGTGCCAGGAATCCTATTTTTGATTCTGTTATTTCGCTATGGCAAACCGTGTCACAGACAAAACACCTGCGACAAGGGAAGAAACAATCCTAGCCATTGGATACCGGGACCGGATATCTAAAATCCTTGGACTGTTCCGGCTTAGAGACCTGAACATGACTTGGTTTCTTTCATTTAGACCAATGTGGCAAAGCTGTGTTTTACCTGTATTAAGGTGCTTGCTATGCGGAGAAGAATGCGTGTTAGACACCTGTCTGACGCTACAATCGGATGCGTCAATGGATGCAGATACTTTGTTGGGTCCGGTCACGGCTCATGCATTGTGCTGTCCCCAGCGGCTACCAATCCTGATGACGGCATTCGTGGAGACTTCACCACTACGATTGAGGGGTAGTGAGGTTCAAGATGAAAGCAGCATCGATCAGGTACGACCTTCTGTCAGCTATGCTGATCAAAACATCAATGAAGGCAATCATGCTCATGAGTGCATGGTAACATCCTTTTCCGAGTTAATGGAACTTTCACAGGAAGCTGTTGACAGCTTTTTCGAGAGTCTAAATGATATGATGTTCTCACCAGAGCAGAAATAATGACTTTGAGCAAGCTAGCACACGGCGTTCCCAACATCCTGAATTTGGCCTTCAACTTTGATAATAAAGTATCATGAACTATTTTTCTCTAGTTTACGGACAGCGGAACATAAATTTTTTAGCGACCCCCAAAATATTTTGCAATTTTTCGGGACACTTATCTTCTGCTTAAAGTAGAAACTATTCTTAGAGAACTAAATTTCTATTTTAGGAACTTTAGAGACATTAGCTGCCCTCTGGCATGTTCATAAATATTTTATTTTGTGATGAAATGGTCTCGCATTTTTTCTTCTGTACTAAGAACCATTTCATGTGTTATTTTTCGATAATGTATTAATAATGATGTATGAATATGCGTGATTAATTTAGCATTTTTATACTGCTTGAGTGCATATAATGCTTATGATTATTGTTTTCTCGTGTATTACATAATTTCAAAATGCATATGGATGTATTTTGGGGTGGTACGGTATACACATGCTCTACTAGTATATTTACTATGCCTAGATTTGTAAATATGGACATAGTCTGCGTGGAGTGGGTGTGATGTATTCCTATAGGTTCTGTATCGATCCCCCTATTCCTGACCCTGTTCTGGTTAATAAATAACTAGCAGCCATCCCACGGCACAAAAAAAGTTATCTGATTAAGCCACACCACGGCACAGGAACGCGTTATCTGATTAGGTCATAACGCTTGCCATCTAATTAGGCAAGCACTATTCCTCCAGCCCCTGATAAGGCATACGGAGTTCTCAAAACAAATCAAACCTATGACAACCTGGGAAAATCCCTGCGGCCATTGTTTTGATTTCACCGAGAACTTCAGCAAAAGAATGTGCGAACGAAGCCCGTTCATATGACATCCTTATTGACGTATCCATGTCCATCCTTACGTCAATCTCGGCACCTTACAGGTATAAATATTACCGACATTGCCTTAAGCAAACACACGCGGTGGTGACGAGATCGGAGCAGCGAGACGCGCTGAGGAGCCCAGCAGAGAGCAAAGCCCACACGCGCTGCCCCGCCTTCCTGACGCGCTGAGAACGAGACGCTGCTTTTCTCCTACCGAGAAATCCAGCTCCGGCGCTTCCAAGCGGCCCTCGCAGGCAGCTGGAATATCAAGACCAGAGACGAGATATACCAGCCCTCAACCATTCTAGATCTCAGGTACAGAACTGAACAACCCCTTGCAGAGAAATCTTGAGTCAGTCACTTGGCAAAACAAACTTAACTTAAACTGCTACTTATCTACTCCGACCCACGTATTAGGCTTAGGTCAGGTACACTGGGGTAGGCGTGGTTAGAAGCACCAGTTGAGTACGATTAGTCAAATGTATATATGTATGTATCTATTTTATCAGTTTTAAATATCATATGGCTAAGAAACCATATCAATGCTTCTGCAGTATTATTTTATACTCCTGCTTTTATTGTATGCACTTTACTTAACCATAAGTATCGCAATAATATCGATTCATTTCTCTTGTACGAGAAAAGAGACTGATCAATAAATAACATCTTTTATTGAACACGCCCGTCTCTTCCTTTTCTCTACAATCTGGTGAAACTAAGAATGCACTGAACTGACTGAGTAAAATAAGTTGTCTTTTGTTTTCACACGACTCTAGAGATACACTCTTGATTAGGGGAGAGCAAAGTTGTCATGTTCTATGGTTGTCAGAAACTAAATCCCTTCTTGTCTATCCAGGGAGGTTAAACTCCTCCTTGCCTATTCGAGAAAGTTTCTAGTGAACTCTGAGCTAGCTGGCAAAACCCAAAACTTTAAGTCTAATATCGTCAGTAGAAGACCTAGTTAACCTCCGTCCTAGGTCTATACTATTGAAGGTATTATTCCAATGCGCAGAGCCTATTGGGATAATAGGAACTACACTACAGTTGTACCTGTGTTTCCTGCTGCCTGCCAAGCAATAAAAGGCTCATTTGAACATCGCGAGTGGAGTCTTCTCTGTGGGAGCAGTTTCGTTTGCATATTATGTGGCCCGCCCTGGCGACGAAGACAACCCACTGCAGTTCAAGCAGGTGCTTGCGCTACCAAATTCAAGCGCATACAAGGAGCATGCCATGTACGCCCAAACAGTGATTTTAATGGAAATGGAGGGACATTCACAGCTGCACCACTACGGCTAATACCCACGTTAACTACAAGAACCAGAGTGCACTTGAGGACACACCCATTTGGGGCGGGACTTTAAAAACCTCTGCAGGTGCGATACGAACTGCATGCTGTTGTTCACCAGATACACACACACACACACACACATATATATACCCGGAACTGCCACGCTTCTCGAAGTAGCTGAGGCTTTGCTGTCGGATGGCAGACCAATACATTTGGGAAGATGCGGTTAATTTAACAGGCACCTCGGAGTCCGCGATCATCGAGACTGTGCGGTTGGGAGTGAGGGCACAGGAGCCGTTTATTGCCCTGCACAGCGCTTTGAATTCCAGCCTGAACCGAATCCAGCCAGCCGCCTACTTTAGTCAATCAACAACAAGGATGACAGAGTCATTCAGCAAGATGGAGAACCAACTGCACGCTGGATATTGCAGTCCCTACAAATCAAATACAACTGAATGGACTCAAAATGAGATTGGCTCAGGTGCGAACCGCCCTACTTTAGGAGCAGGAAACTAACAGAAATGATAGCAAGAAACCAATGGAAGTGAAATCAGTTATAGTTAGGACCTTGTTTCTATTCAAAAAGCCTTTTTTTTGTTTGCCAATATCTTTGGCGCCGTTTGAAGAATTTTCCAAACTAATGGTTCACTCAGATCAGGTCCTGTTGTTAAAGTTCCGGGTTGATTCGTCAAGCGGGGGCTGAGAAAAAAGGGGGTCCCAAAACACAGTATCCCTATGTTAATTTCCGTAGGAACTTCAGACAAAGCTACAACCCGAACTGCTGAACGGAATTACACCAAATTTGGCAAAAAGGTAGGTCTGGGTCCAGGAAACGTGTAAATCCATTCAGTAGTTGCTGAGAAATTTAAAAAAAAATCAAGATTTATATATCCGAGCACTGAGGAGAATTTGCGACTCCTTACAAGCACGAACTTCATTCTGTTTGGCTGCCAACACTCCAAACCAGGAAGTGTTGTCAAACGTCTTGTGACTCAGTAACCGAGTCACAAGAAAACAATTGTAAAAAGCATGAAAAATGATAAAAGGGGGCAGGATAGAAACACCCTGAACCCTTGGCCTGCTCAGGGGTCCCACAAGGACACCCAGGGCCAAAAAAGCATTTACATATTTTTATAAATAAATTGACCAAATTTGCGCTAGGTGCGCAAATCCGTCCGAAAAAATTAATAAAACAAAGCGCGGACACCAGCGCTTCATTTTCTATAAGCCCCCGGGTGGGCCAGGTCCCGGGAGCAATGTTTAATTATGTAGCGGGGACCCGTGGGGGCCCCCATAGCCCTGGGGACTGCAATCTCCCCTCCGCTTAGATAATTATATGCGGGGGCACGCAGCTCCCCCCAGCATTGGAGACCGCCACCTCCCCAGGGCTTTTTAAAAAAACTTCATGGGGGCTCCTGCCCCCCCACGCTGGCCCAGGGACCGCCACCTCACAGGGGCATTGTTATTTTATGGTGGTGGAACCTCACAAGCCCCCAAAACCCCGGGGACCACCACCTCCCCAGGACTTTTTTCTAAAAATGTGGGGGGGCTCGACCTCCCCCCATGCAGCCCCAGTGACCACCACCTCCCCGGTGCAAAATCCATTGAGAGAGCGGAGGAACCTAGAACGACACAAGGAAATAACATGGATTTGACATACGATGGCATGACAGCTAAAGCACAACACTAAGCAACACTGTACAAGAGGCATTCCAGATCACACTGGACAATGCCTTCACCATGAAAAGAAGGGGGATGGAAGCACACCACTTCACCTCCCAGCACAGTTTAAGCCTCGGCATCATGGTAAATGCACTTCATTTGAAATGCTTACTTGACTTGCCTGTGAAGTGTTTCATTAAGGTTGTTGCAGATTAGTGAGGTGAATCTCTAGTCACATGTGTTCCGTGATATTAGCCTTCATCAGTAGAGATAATAAACTGAAAACGTGGTCAGCTGAGAAAGCTGCCACAATCCTTTCAGGTCTCTGCCCCTAACCTTGTCAAAATTTGGTGAAACACATCAGCTACATTTCAAGTAAGCAATTTTAACTTAAGTGTCTTTACCAGGATACTAAGGGGTGAACTGTGCTGGGAGGTGAAGCAGTGTTCTACCATTCCCCTACTACCATCAACATAGACATGACGTAAGTGGCTAAAATTCACACAGCGCTGTACAATGTAACCCTTAGCAGTGTGCCAACAAGAGCCAGCATCCAAACACATCCTGTTAAATGTACATTGGTGACATTGTTGGGGTCAGTAAGTCAAGTACAGTCACACTGGACTTGTAAGGTATCAATGTGGTTTTTAGCCTGTTTTCACAAAAGAACACGAGTCCCAGCCATATGTTCCACCCTAAATCTCCTTTATTTACGGAAGTCATCTAATCCTGAATAACCCAAACAGCTGCGGTTAAAGGGCAGGCCTCCTGTATACAGAAACAGTTTCACTACGTGTCACTTGCTGTAGCAATGTCCTTTCACTCCCCCATATGTGAATGTTGATATTCAGTTGTGGCATCACATTCCCACCATGAAAGCATACTTCAAAGAGTTAAGCCGGCTGAAAGCGCCTTTGTTTCTACAAGAAGACACTCTGACATCAGCCCGTGAGACCTTCAAATTGCAGGTGGTTCGAACGTCCTGCAAGATCCAGTCACTGCAAAACAAGACTCTCCCAATTTATTTTGGAGAACTGATACACCAAAAATTTAAAACTTCTGATACTGAAGGCCTTGCACATATAATTTTTAACTTGGGGGCTATGGCTTTGTTACTTTGTTTCAGGCTATTTCAGGAATACTACCGGGGTCGTTCCAACAATATTTGTAGTGCAATAGGCGGGTTGGCATCATTCCTTTGGCTGGTCTGCAGAGTGCTGGTTCACTTACAGCTCTTACACAATGGCTGCCCATCCTGTAGTACAGCCCAACTCGGTCAGTTGCATCTGTACCGTGAACGAATGCAGCATATTTTCAGATGTTTGCCATTAGCTGTGCTATGCATCACTTATAGGCTAACCTTCTGCCATGCCTATTTCACCTGCGTGCAACCTGTGTTCCACTGTTGCAGATGCCGCTTTCAATGTCTGCCTTTCAAATACATAACTTGCTGATCTGGATTATGAACTGTGGGTGAGTCCTTTGTTGGTCCGCAACCAGGACTGTTCCGGAGATGCCTTTCAACATGGCAGACAGGCTGTCAGTTGCGCATGTGCGTTTGGGTAACATCTCCAGTGCCATGCCTACATGGAATCTCTTCCAGGTTGCCCTGAAATGCTCCTTTTGTCCACGGGGGTGCAAGGAGCAAATCTGTTCCTTCATACTACTGGATTAGATGGCAGTCCTGTTTACTGATCCTGATTCTGATCATCCTTTGAAACTGATTGCCTATGAAGCTGCAAGGGCTTTCCTGGATTAGTTATCACTTTCCAGCATCCGCAATTGTTTGGAACTAAATCAATATTGTTTAACCTTTTCTCGCCTCTTTCTGAAATTCAGTCTGATTTATCACACACTTGGGCCATTTCTGCATTCGCTTGGACTCTGCTTTCCTCACCGGTCTGTTTCGCTTGGGACCACATACCTGAGCAAGGGGAGTCTGTTATATTCCCATTGTGGACATTGTTGCCTAGTACGAGCCCAGCTTCCATCATGCAGCTCTAGCGCACGTTAATACATGGCTTTGTTGTTTTGCAAGTAGCTTCATTTATGTCTTTCACATGAGAGCTGTCCGTAGAGCTTGTTCTCTGTGCTGTCCAGGAGTACAGTACATTTCACCATCTATGGGCTGAGGAATGGGCTCTGCTGACAAATCCCAGAGAGCTTTTTGGATACATTACATGACTACTTCTAGCAAGGGGAGGGGGCATAGGCTCCTAGGTCTTCCTTCTGAGAGCTCATGAATATAACATTTCCCTTCATTACATATGGACATGTTTCTATGCTAACTGTAAGTGTATGCTGCATTTATCTGCTTGTTAACGGATGTATGACGTTACAACGCATGCTTTTACCACGCATGCTGTTACAACGCGGTTTTTACAACGCATAACATTACAACGCATAGCGCTTTGGGGTGCTGGATAGTGAATAGTTTAATTTACCATTCCAACTCCAGTCCCCGTGGACACTAGGGAAGGTGTTGGATAGTAAATTAAATCTATTCCCTATCCTAGAGCGCCCCCCAGCGCAATGCGTTGTAATGGTTTTCGTTGTAAAACCTGCGTTGTAATAGCACTGCGTGGTAAAATTTGCGTTGTAAAGGATGTTTCCCATTGGTAACGCATGTATATGGCATGTTAGGACATGTTATTTTAAATAAACATTTAGAAACGTTTCTTGAATTCAACTGATATTATTGGAGAGAAGTATAAGAGTGAGAGTGACAGGGTGTGTTATGTTACTGCGATTCCAGAGAGATGTGACAGTGTTGTGTTATGTGTTGTGTAAGCGCTTGTTTTACTGTCAGTGAGTAGGAGAGCTACTGAGGCACGAGAGCTATTTGGTCCTGGCTAATGGGTACAAAGGTGGTCAGATGACTCAGTCCCTGCCTGCCCAAGTCATATATTACTGTGCTTAGTTCTGTATGTGGGCAGAATCCCTGCATCAACCCACAAGGTTTGTGAGATGAAAGCAAAGTGCACAGACACAGTCACAGTTCATCAATGCTAACTTAAACTCAATTGAAGTAATTGGCGATAAGCTGTTCATTCAGGTCAAGACTTTCTTCCTCACCACTATCATCATCACTGTGCATGTGTGGGTTTGCAGCGGGGAGCTCAATGGAAGTAATTGGAGATAAGCTGTTCACGCAAATCAACAACTTCTTCCTCACCACTATCATCGTCACTGGGCATGAGTGGGTTTACAGCGGGGGGCTGCTACTGCTCATCATCATCCTGAATCAGGGGGATCTTTTTTCGCAAGGCCAGGTTGTGTAGCATGAAGTAGGCAACTACTATCTCACACACCTTCGGCGGTGAGTATAGAAGTGCAACATCACTCTTGTCCAAACACCTAAATGTAGTCTTAAGGAGTCCAAAAGTGTGCTCCACCACACGACGTGTTTTCCCATGGGCATCATAGAAGTGGACTTTCCTGGGCATAATTAGATACCGCAGTAGGGTCAGCAACCACGGACAATTGGGATACCCTGAGTCACCTATTTGTGAGAAACATAGAAAATCAATTTAACTGGAATGTGTGAGGAGAGCAGCATGTCACTCATACATAACACTCATTGACACAGCCTACTCACCAGCAAGCCAGGCACGCTGTGGGTGAAGATTTGCCATAAATTGTGGTATGCTGCTGTCCTGCAGAATGTAAGAGTCATGTGACAAACCTGGATACTTTGCACACCCGTGTGAAATGTTCTGATCCACTTGGTATACAACTTGCACATTAATGGAGTGGTAATGCTTGTGATTTCGATATATGTGTTCATGTGCCTGTACTAGAACTAGGCCAATGTGGGTTCCGTCAATGGCTCAAACAACATGTGGAATGCATCCAAGTTCATAAAAATCCCCCTCAACATCTGCCAATTCATTGCGCCTTGGAAAGTGTATGTAGTTGTCCTTGTATTTCATTAATGCAGACAGGACATCATGCTGAACATAAGTAGTGAAATCCCACCGGCGCTGGACACGGTGTACTGTAAATACCCAGTGGCAAAGTAATGCAGCGCAGCCATCACTTTGACTGTGGCAGACAATGCAGCAGGATATGTTCTGTTTGGCTTCAAATGGGGCTCCAACTGAGCACATAGCTCACGCAGTGTAAGGCGATCCAGATGGAATTTGTTAATGATTTCAATATCCTCCATCATTGCCAGCACTGGGACAGGGTGGTATATAGGTGGTCTCCTCCTATGTACTCTAGCAGGTGACACATGTGAAATATGAGCAAAAGATGATATGTGTGAGGCAGCTTAACAAAGACTCACACAAACACAACATTGCCATGACTCTTGAAGACTTTAGATGCACAAGTGACCTGCATACAGAAATTCATTTCATCCACTCACTCGACATACTAACTACTACAACATCTAAAGAGGTAAATGTGTGTGACATGTGGTACACAGCTACAGCAAAGTGTGAGAAGCCCTGTGGGTGTATGGCACAGCACACATGGTTAACAGCATCAATGCTGAGTTGCATTATCTCCTGTCATTGCACAACCTCAGGCTTCAGTCCCACAATACACATCAATTTTACAAAATGAGCTGGCATCTACAGCGGTAACACGCATTAGCCCCAACTGAATGATGCAGGATAGCGGGCATGGCTTCCTGTCCTCTGCAGTGCATCACCGCCACTGAGGAATAGCCATCAGCCAACGGGAGCATCCAGCGGCATGATTTTTTCAAAGTCGCGGAAGCTGTGCTCCGCCACTGCGTGGCCCTGCATTGGCCCCAATTGAATGATGCAAACCAGGTTGGCCAATGGTATCAGCAGAGTCACATTGGAATGAGCCTAGGGCACTATATATATGCCTGTGAAATGTCCACACCTTTCACTTGCCTACAGACACTGCTACCTGCCATTCCTCCCCACGGACTGCTGCTGTACCTCATCTCTGGACCACTCATGGCTTGTACTGAGAACCAGAGGGCCGTCCATTCACCAGAGAGGAGCTAGAGGTCCTGGTGGACGAGGTCCTTGGACAGTACAATCGGCTCTATGGTGCTCCTGAGGTACTGGTAAGTGAATGCCAAACTTACTTAGGGTGGTCCGAAGGCGCACAACATGTCACTGTAAAGTGCCCTGTGCCTCAGACTGCTAGCCTATATTTGTGTTTTCTAATTTAGTCATCTGCATTTCACATACATGACATACTACTTGATGCACTAGAGTTCATGGGGAGGATGGCACACTCGTCAATGTTGCAGCTCCATAGTTGGGAAATGTCACACATGTGAATCTCAGTAAGAATGATGTATACGTGTTGGAGTCTGTGTAGCCAAACAAGTTCAAGTGCATGGTGTTGAGCCTTCTTCCACCTGAGCCCTGAGTGCATGCTTTTACGATTGAGCCAGAACCTGGTTTATCTGTAGTACAGTTAAAATGATGAGTCCAAGGAATCTCTTTTTGGACACACATTCCCTGTGCCATGTCCTCTATGAGTTCATTACATGTACATATGTACATTAGTGAGATGGCAAGTTTCGATTGGGCAGGGTGTGGTGATTATGGGGTTGTGCTCATTCTGCATGGATACTATGGAGGTGAGCCCAGTATGCATGAGAGTAAAGGGCCTGTTACTGTTTAGTTAAGTCTTGCATCTGATAAATATATAGTGGACATGTCATCCTTCTTTTGGACTCATAATGTATCTAGTCGCTCATGGGAATGCACTATGCAATGACACACAATGCACCACTACAAAGTGTTACAGAGGTCTCCTCTTGTCTCCCATGCCTACAGCTCAAGGTCCATCAGGGGAAGGCAATATGGAGGGTCATCGCCCTGAAGGTGCCGGCTCTAGGGGTCTCTGTCTACACAACCACTGCCACAAGAGGTGATGACATCTGCCGCCTTAGCAAAAATGTTGCTGAAATGACGCTGGCCCTGGTTCCTCGGACTGGTCATTTGGCGCGCCGGAGCATGACCCCACTTTTGGCCCGCCTCCTGGCAGTGACATAGCCAGAGCTGGATGGGCGTCTGAGGGCCTAGGAGCAGCAAGTTGAGGGTGAGTATTATACAAAGTGTGATGTTGTGAATGAAAGACTGCACTCATCCCAGCCCAAAGCAAGGCAGTAACCTATGAGTTGTCTCTAGTGTGGGGTAATTGCCTCTAAGTTGACTCAGTGGCGAGTGCAGATATTCTGCACCTGTACAATTTCTGGATTGTCTTGTAGCCAGGGGACATCAGCATAAGTGTCAGTCTCTGTGGCATAAACTGGAAGTGAACATCAGTGCGCATCATGTCTGGGTGAATTTCGAAATAGAGGTTGGGCATTTCCATGTAATTGATACATCTACAGATTGCTTACCAATGTTCAACAGTGCTTGTGTTGCAGTACCTACATTAGTGGATGTAAGGATGTCATGTCACTTAACAATTGTTTCCTTTACCTTTCTATGAGTGTGGTTCTCTCACCTCTAACTTCCAGTGTGACACACACAGTTAATTCAGATGTGTGGCTCTCTTAGCTGAAGCCATGTCGATGTGCCTTCAGACGATAGGATGTGATGTTGAAATGCCAGCACATGCCTAGCAATTTGCCAGTATGAAGGCAACATGGAGCATGATTGTCCAATAAGCATGTTAACAAGTATCAGCTGAGCATAGCAACCTTTAGACTTATGCAGACAGTACATGGAGAGTCAAATGTGTGCCTTAAGTTCAAGCTTTTCAGTTGGTCTTGCCTAACATGTTTGTGGTCCGGCCACTTCACTGAACAGTGTCTCTGTCTCCTACAGAATCTACTGAGTTGAGAGAAGGAGAGGGGCACAAAACCATTGGTAAAGCTACTGGCATTACTGCTGCCCGGGAGTACAGCGACATTGAGGGGACCAGCACATCGAAGAGGGACAGGAGTGTCCACTCCAGAAAAGCCTACATCTACTTCATCACACTCCAGCTGTGACTCCTCGGTGTTGTGGGGAAAGGGAGGATCGTCCTCTGCTTCATCATTCGTCACACCCTGTCCTGTGTCCACCCACCCTGATGCCCCACAATGTTATCCTGCCCACTGCCTTAAGAAGGGTACAGTATTTTTTCCACCAGGCACCGCTGACCCAGCCCCTGTGTTCCCTGTAAGTATGGGCGAAATTTGCAAATTCGCGGTCCGCAAATTCGCGCAAAAGCAAATTCGCGGTCCGCGAAGTCCGCGATTTTTTTTTTCCGTGTTCGCGGGGCTTTTCGCGTGTTCACAGGGCTTTTTGCGTGTTCGTGGGATTTTTTCAGCGCGTCTACCGCGAGGTTACCCATGCGGTCATAAATGGGCTAGTTGCATGTTCGCGTTGTGCAATTGCGTGTTCGTGTCTGTTTTTGCGTGCTCGCGGACAAAAAGTCTCGCGACCAAGCAAAAAACTCAGCAAGCTTGCGAATTGCGAATTTTTTGACAAATTCGCGTGATTCGCGGAACGCGAATTTGTCAAAAATTCGCAAATTCCGCGAGCGGAACGGATTTTACGCCCATGCTTAGTCCCCTGCTGCCCTCAGTGTGGAGGCCATGGAGATCTTGCGTCAGGTGTCTGTGGGGCAGATTTTGCACTTGAATGCCTTCCAGGATCACGGCAACGAGTTGTCACAGGTTGTGGCATTCATGGGGGGCATCCATTCTAACGTTGGTGGCCTGCACAGGACTGTCCAGTCTTTGGCCTCCACACTGATGGCTGCCATTCTGCAGTCACAGGCTCACAGTCCGGCTCCTGTCCCTTCCACAACCACCCTGTCAGTGACCCCACCTGACATGAGTACACACACACCAGTACACTCAGACACCAGGTCATCCCCACGTAGCACACAACAACAGGAGTCCGAGCGACAAAGAAACAATACATCATCCCCAAGGAGCACAAGGAGCACACATGGCAGACCCACCCCAAAAACAAAACAGGATACAGAGAAGCCAAAACACAAAAAAACATGTATCCACATTGGAGATCCCACATTCCTCGCCCTCCAAGAGCCCTCTAAGAACTACAGCTGATCCTGAATCAGAACAGGAAGTTGCCCTGGCTGTCATGGGCCTGTTGTGTGCCACAACTGCACCCCTGCAGTTCAGAGGGCGGTTGTGCCCAGGACTTCCACTCCCACCAAGCCACCTCTTAGGAAGCATGGATAGAGAAGCAGTGAGGTAGTGGTATCTCCAAAACAGGGTAGGAAGGGTAGAAGCCCCCCCCAGCGTACAACCATATCCGAAGGTTTTTCCCGGAAGGATCCACAAGCACCTGCTCCACTTTTTGGGAAGGAGGGAGCTGTTGTGGCCAATTAACCTGACCCATATCCCAAAACAATTGGGGGCTATTGTAAGCCCAAGCAAGTGAGGCCCAGCCCTCCACATGAAACAGCAGCCACTGAGCCTCCCCAGTGCATTTCACCACCTCCTCATGTGACGACTCCACCAGGTCCAGCCAGCCCTAAGGCTCCCACATCCAGGGATCCCTCAATTCAATCAGTTCTACGCCTCCAAAGTCCAGTCCTCTGACTACCCCAGAAAGTTATCCCCCACTCAGTTCCAGTTCTCCCCAAATTTGAAGCAAAGTCTCCCTTCCCACCCCATTCCTCCCTGAGTGGTGACTGGGCTGCCTATTATCTGGCTCTATCCTACTGATGTTTCCATGGCTGTGGACTGTGATTCAATCAGCTCTGTGCAATTTCAAAGCACACATGTGCAGACCTGAGTTTTGACTTGCCGTTGCCCTTAATGTTTTGCACTTTACATGCTGATGCTGAGTTTATATTTTAATAAATATATTTATGTTCTGAAAGTTGTCGATGGCCTTACCAATGATGCTGTACAATGTAAGTGTATATGTTCATTCAGTTCCATGCTCTTAATTTACACTTACCCATTGGCATGTCCTTAAGTTGATATTGCATGTGTTGCCAGAGGTTACGACAACTAATGTCCACTTTTGACTCTGAGGATTGATGGGGGTGATTTAAGATTTAGTTTATTGTACAGTTAATAAAAACTCACAATATTTAAAAACATACAGTTCTAAAAACAATTAGTGGCAAGAATTTTTCACTTAAAATAGCGGGTGGATTCCCCTTATTAGTTAATAAAAGCACAATTTGGTATTGTACTGTCCTTAAGGGCGGCTGGATGCTAGCAGTTTTTTTTGTTTTATCTAGTGCTTACGGTAGACCCTTCGGCTGTTTCTTTTAGTCTTTTGGCCACAATGTCAAAAAATCTCGTTATTCTGCAATTTAACTGAGTTTCTCCGGGATTAAAGCAGAGCATCACAGCCTGTCTACAGCTTGTTATTCCCTGCTGATTCCATAGGGGCCGAAGCAGGGAGCGTCTTATGTCCAAGAAAGTTTTGCAGATGCAGATAATGTGCATCAGGTCCTCTTTTCCAGAGCAACAAAATCTGCAACTATTTGCTGCGTTTTCTCTTTTCCAGGGTGCTAAGTGAGGCCTTATGGGTATATTGCCAAGGCGCATATTGAGGAACTTATTTTTTGTTGTATGGGGGTGAGCTGCTAGTCTGTGATGGTCCACTCTGGTCCTGTTCATTATGTGGGATGAACTCTACTTATTCATACGTGTCGGGTTTGTTTGATCTGCATCATGAGAATCTATTCCAATTTACATGATGACTTGAGAGGTGGACAGGGTACAACATATCTGTGTGATCTATCTTGATGTGTGCACACCAGTGTAAGTGTGTTGTCATCATGGATAAATATGGCTTCATAGTTAAATGGATGTATGTACATGTGCTTACTGGAGTCATCAGACAGTGTGAGTGTCCTGTCATTAGCAGAGGTGTTAATGTGTATGTGCATTTGGGCATTGCCCTTTCACAGGCACATGTATGATCCAGTTGATGAGTGCCTGTTTGTTTTCCTGATCAAACACCTTGTGGAGTGTTTTTGGACATGTTGCAGTTGTTGCCGGAGCAGTGTGCAATGTGTCATTGTAACCTTGCAGTCCTAGGGTACACCTACATCTTATCCACATCATGTGTGAGTATGCAGTGTGTGTCACTGCAATGTCTGTGTTGTGTGTCTTGGGATCTGGCCTAGGTCTTGCTTACCTTTGTCATCACTGTGCTGCATATCTCTGGAATACAAACATGAAATGTGAGTTTTCACATGCATTGCTGTCACTTTCCACTTCATGGTCTCCAATTGGTGTTGGTCTGATTTCTTCCAGTCACAGTCATTCCATTTAAGCCCACACAATGTGAGATATTCCACTATGGATTTTTGCTCTGTACACTTCTTACTTGTACAATTCTCGTGTATACACCACTTCAGTCAAAACATGTGTCACTGCATGCCATGCACATGTTTGACCCTCCCCACCACTCCATTTTGTTACTCTGTACTGTGTGCTAATGATTTGTATCCTGAAGCATTGTGGTCATGAGCACTGTTTCAGTAGGTGATCTGTGCTATTTGTACCTACTTGATTTCAATCATGGTAGTTGAGGTACAATACAGATGGATTACCAGCACAGTCCTCTTGTCTTGTTCCAGCATGGCTGTTTGCCTGGGTTGTGTAGCACTAGGTGATAGCAAAAGTGTGTAGCTGTGTCCTGCGACATTGCTACCAATCGTGGGCATGCATCTTCCTCAATTTGCAGTCTGCAGTGTATCTAATGAAAATTGAGGGAGCCTCACACATTGCATTTCACAAGTTTCTACAAACATTGTAGAGCAGGACCTGCCTGTATGCTTGGTATGAATTGTTGTTGTCCTGGGGTTGCATGCCTGGATATGTTTTGGACGTACCTCTGCTGTAGATCATGGCGGCATATTAACTGTTGGTGATACATCAGGTAGAGCAGCGGGTGTTCTGCTTTGACTTTCCCTCCGTTGTTGTGCTTCAGTCATCTGCGATGAGGTGGTATTTCCGCCGCAGTGGGATTGACTGTTTGATCCATCGCAATCTGGTTGGTGGACTGGACGCAATTCCGCATGCAGTTCTTGCTCTATTGGCTATGTTCACCACGCTTGCATGAAGTAAAAATGACCAGAGCCTGAGACAATGCAGCGTCCCGAAAAAGGCCTATGTTAGCCCATTGTAATAGGGTGGTCGCAATCACTGCATCAGGAGCTGAATGATCTACGGTTTTCCACCACCACCATCACTATGGATGCACTTCCGTCCGCCATCGTAATGACCCCCTTAATGTAGATTTTTGGAGGTGCCTCCAAATGCATTGTTTAAAGGGATAGTAGCAACCTTAAATTGCTGTGTAAGGATAGTTTTTAGTATTGCTTGTATCATAGACTGCTCAAAGTCTACTATTATTTTTTTGGGAAAATAATTGTTATTTTCATGTTTGACGTTTCTTAAAAATTCTACATAGGTTGTTCTTTGCTTGTTTGGCAGTAGATCATATATGAAGGGGATGTTTGTATGTTGAAATAGTCCATGTATTGTATAAACTGGTAAAATGGTTTGGGACATATTTTAAAAGTCCCATCCATCATCCATGTCTCACAGTTTTGTAATTTTTGTAAATTTGTTGGAATCCCAAACATTATTCTTTTGTCAGCTGATTTATTGTCATACAGAAGAAATTGTTCTTCGGTATGTGTAACTGTGAGTTCAGGAGGGATTTCTACTTCTCCAAAAGTTTTATGGATAGGTGCAGTGGTAGCAGTAGCTTTTTTAGTTCTAGACATAGTTTGTTTTAGTGAGGATATTGAGGGCATTTGGCCAGTTGCATGCTCTGGGACTCTGGGAAGCATGTGTTTAAGGATTTCTGTTATGGGCGTCTGAGATGCAGTAGTAAGTTCTTTGATATTTTCAATAGCATTTCTAACTTCAATTTCAGCTAGTTATGCTCTCTAACATATAACACAGTTCTTTCCTTTGTAGCAGCTCTTTCATAACAATTGTTAGAATGATATTTGCTACATTTCCAGTTGACTTTGTCGCCTGTTTGCTTTTTTTGAGTGTACACATACCCTATATAACATAATAATAATTTTCCTTTCTGGGAAGTAGTACATTGGGCACCTTCAGTCATGATGGTGCTTCAAATGCTAAAAGAAATGTATTTAAAAATTAATAACAAATTTCTGTTATGTTTTATTATCTATAAATTTACTTTGGCAAATTTATACTTACAATGTCTTGTTTAAATGTTGATTCTTTTTCGTTGCTGTTTGTTTTTCGTTCTGTAAAGATTCCTGTTTAAAAAAAGTGATATTAATTAATGTGTTTAATTGCTTTTTTGGCTGGGGGAGTTGTGGTTAGCTAGTGCTTCTGTTTGGTATTTACATTTTTTTTTGTTAATCTGAGAGTAGTACTTGCCTTATTTATAAATTAACTTTTCACACTGTTGTGCAGTTCTTTGAGCTTGTTCAGATTTATCTGTAGAGGAGATATAATTAAAAAAATACATATTAATTATTTTATTTATAGGAAATGTATTTGAGAGCAGTTTAAGTAGCAGTAGTTTTAAAATGCTATTTTACTTACCTTGTGGAAGTAATCAGAGTTTTTTGTGATGCAGTTCAGTGTTCTATCAGCAATTCGGTAGAGTTTCTCCTTATTGTTGCATTTTTGGTAGCAAAGTGAATTAATGTTCAATTTGTTTGTGTTTATATAGAGTGTTATTAATTACTTTTCCAATCTTATTGGGTTATTTCAATTGTATGTGTATTTCACTGGTTGATACTGTTTGTTTTAATTATTTGGCAGTTTTCTATATATGGAAAACTCTAAGTTTCAGTTACTTTTTTGAAAGAAAGAAAATGGTGCACTACATTATTTCATATTTATAACTTTTTAAATGTTAGAGTTGCATTTTATTTTTACATATTATGTTTAGATTAGTAAATAATATTTGGATATGTATAAATGTTTATGAGATTGTTTTATTATTTTTATAAAATATGTGTTGTGATTTATAATTTAAGTTGAGTGTGTTATTGCTATTTTAAAATTGTTGTGGTTATGTTTTGAGTTAATATAAAATATTTACCATGTGATATATTTTTTTTAAACAATAATTTTGTTGTCAATATTTTTGTGATCTATATTTTTGTCATTTTGTATGTTTATTTAATGTGTTCGATATTACTTATCCTGATTTGTTTGATTTTGATAATGTTGAAAACGATGTAAATATGTTACAATATTTTGTATTCGATATTTTTGTGTTTTCCTAATTAAGTATAGGATGTCGATATTAGTGTTATTGATATTTTTGTCCCGACATTTTGGTAGGTTGATATTGTGTCTGTCGATATTATGTTAGTGAGCCCACACTAGTTCCTCCGGACCAGTGCGGGATCATGCCTCACAGGAGTACGCGACTAAACCTGAGACGACTATAATGGGTACTTCATAAGACTAAATTATTATGAAAGAGCAGCAGTTCTCCTATCGCTGGACGCTCAAATGGCATTTGAGAGAATCGAATGGCAATTTATTTTTGTCACCCTGGACAGGTTAGTTTTTGGACCCAAGTGCTGCTCCTGGGTAAACTCCTTTATCAAAACCTGCAGGCAAGAGTGAAAGTAAACAGAAAGGTGTCCCGCTCATTTTCCCTCTGTAAGGGTACGTGGCAGGGATGTCCGCTGTCACCAATGACATTTGTCTTTGCTTTGGAGCCTCTGGCGACAAGGGTCCATAGCAGCCCGGTGATGCAGGAGATACCGGGAGGAGGGGAATGGGAAGGTAGGATATCACGCTACACCAACAATATTCTCCTGTATTTGATTAACCCATATAGGTCGGTCCACAGGGTCCTCCATATTTTCCAGCTGTTTGGTACCTACTTGGGATACACAATCAACTGGACAAAATCCCTCATGTTTTCACTGGTGGGGAAATCCCACAGAGATTGGAGGTTACCTTTCTCATGCAAGTGAAAATTACATTTACATACCTGGGAATGCAGACCTCCACGAAGGATGATGATTTTCTGGTGGAGAACTTGTATCCCCCGAGACTAGGTAGGGACGTGGAACACTGGAGGAAACTGCCGGTGTCACTGATGGGGAGAGCAGTACTTTTTAAAACGATGTCCCTGCCCAGATTACTATATGTGATGCAAAACACCCCCTACACGATACCAAAAAAAGTCTTCCAAGATATAAACAGTGAAGTACGTAAACTCCTTTGGGATGGGGGAGTGCTAGGAGAGCCCTAGGTAAGCTTCAGAGGTAAAAATACGAAGTGGGGTTGGCTGTCCCAGATATAACCAAATACTAATGGGCCTCGCAATTGATAGTAGTCAATGATTGGAATGTTTAAGACCGCGGAGAACAAGCATTTAGGGCAGATCAATGGACAATGAGGGAAAGGGGACATGTAGCAGCACTATATGGTGGACAAATAGATAAACATCTTCCCCCACATACACTGTCTGTAATACAGATTTGAAAAGAAGCAACAAATCACACAGGGTGGAAGGGCAAATTAACAGGTAGAACACTACTCTGGAATAGCGAACAGTTGAGAGAACTGGGGGCCTTGAGGGAGATCTTTAAGAAATGGGAAGTGCTCGAGATAGAGAAACTAGAAGACATATGGAAAGGCCAGAAACCGCTCACTTTCCAGGAGCTTCAAAGTGAATACGACCTAGCAGAAACGGGAAGGTACAAATATTTGCAACTAAGACATGCGCTTCACCAATACATGAGAGAGGGGGACACACTCCCAGGCTATTCTCCTCTGGAAAGTAGGCTGCTGATGGATCCGATGGAAACAAAGACTACCTCCTTGACATATAAAAAGTTGCTCTACAACTCTCCCAATCCAATAAAGCCCCTCTAGCCAGCATGGGAAAATTGTTTGGGATTACTAGAGGACGAGGATGGGAAGAAGTGGTACAAAGCCCCCAGGAAGAAGCAATTAGAGCCAGGTTCTGGCTGGTGCAGCTGCGCATATTACACAGATCCTATGCCTCCAGACCGCTACTTCACAAAATGAGGCATGGGTTATCCAGTTTTTGCCTTAGGGAATGCATTGAAACAGGTACCCTTTTCCATATTCTATGGGACTGCAAATATGTTAATAACTACTGAAAGGAAGTGGCGAGAGTCATGTCAGAGGTCACGGGGATAAATATTCCAGTAGAGCCACGATGGCTGCTTCTGTGTGTAACGGGGGAAGAAAAATCGCCCAAAATCTACCACTATTTCGTTGAGAGTTGCGGTATGGTGGCAAAACGAAACATTGCCCAAAAATGGGGTGCATGGTATGCACCACAATTGAGAGAATGGGAAGGTGACATGGACTGGTGCTCCAATGTAGAGAAAGTGATTTATAAAGGCAGAGGCTGCCCACACAAATAGGTGAAAACTTGGGGGGACTGGCAAAAATATCGGGGGTATTTAGCCTGAATGGGGTAGGGGGGCTAAGCTGTAGATTTGATTAGAGAGCTTCTATCGTTACTATGGGTAAGAAGAATTGACTTGTAATTGTGGTCATGCTATAGTCAAAGAGGATATCATGTGAATACGGAAATATGACTTAGTGATCCTTTGATTAACACTGAACTTGTTTAATATAAATAATACACGTTAAAAAGTCTTATAGTGTTGTTGAAAGAAACACAGGCCTTTACAGACATATACTGAATTTGCAATTAAACAGAAGGAGATGGATAAGGCTTTCTACATGGATCTGAGGGAACCTGGATTGAGGTCTATACTCCAGTGCAATTCCCAAAGCTCAAACAATTTAGTAAGCATCTTATTCTCATCCCCATCCCTCTCTTTGAGGGTCTGACAGGAGGGTCTCATTGCAAAATATTTTGATTAGGGGGAGGCATTCATAATAATATTTGAAGATTACTGATAGATCTGGTTTGAGTGACCAGTCCCAATTAATATTAACAATGCAAATGCTTTCTGGTTATAGATGTGCTGTCTCAGCCCCTCAAACTGAGTATTGATGTGGCTTTAATAGTTTATAAGCTTGGTGGGGGCTCCTCATGATTATTTTATAGACTGAGTATCTCTTACTATCTCTAATGTAGTCAATTACAACAGGGGAAATATTGTATCTTTTACATTTCTGTTGTCGTCATCAACAGTTGGTTTATTTCTACCACCATATTGCACATAACTAACTTGCTTAATGGAAAGGGTAATGAACAAATCTTTATGACAAAAAGGACATTTCTAAGCAAGGCATTACATTTAAAATGAGAGCTGGGAATCAAGATGACGGCACTCTATTCAACAAGCTCTATTAAAGCACATTTTACTTTTAGAATATTCTTGCTAAAGCTCTGGAGACAGATATTGGTAAAAAGTCTATCCCTATAGAAGATACAGCTTGGTGTTCACATTCTAATGTCTTGTATCAGAAATCAATATCTACACTTTTATTGTAACAGCTCTTGTGCTCAAGGTCCTGACAGCATACCAGCCTCCATCATGAAGTCTGTGCTGGTTTTAGTGGGCACAGTTTTTTAAACCACTCTTTACCTACTGCATGATATCTAATTGTATCCTCACTTTACAAAAAAGTTGATAGAGTTGAACCCTCGAACTACTAATAAATTGCCTTGTTTGGTGCACTGGGGAAGGTTTTTGCAAAAGTCATTATTTGCCAACAGGATTTCGTTCTTTTCTGTTGACATTGGAGAACCAGGTAATATCTGGAGTACAGTATGCTGATGACTTAGTATTTATTGACAGTTACCCCTGGTTCTTTTGGTATGGATTTGTCTTATTTTTTCAAGTCTGTAAGGAAGACATGTTATTTCTTTAATGAAAATGTATTTGTCTAAAATTCCTGTATTTGCACTTTATGTATTTGAGGATAAACCTTTACCCTTATTGAACAGATGAATAAAGCAGACTCACAATTAAAGAAGGCATACCTTGAAAAACAATGCTCCACACCATTTATATATTTGAGATTAAATATGGGTATGACTTTCTTGAGCTATCAAACCCTCTATCAGGTAGTGCCTAATTTTTCATCTTTCCAAGGCCTGGATATTTGGTAACAAATGATTATCTGGGGTGAAGTTTTAGAAAATATAATAGACTTCCAGGTTTTCAGCGGTAGCAAGTCCATTTATTTTGTAGCATGATCAGATTGTTTTCCTTTTTATGGACCCTCATTTTGCTGGCTTTAGTACTCTGTTCACTTTACCACTGTTAAACAATAGTAAAGTGTCTGTCCTACTCTAAATCATGTGCTAAGCATTAGAATTCCATATTTTGCCTATATAACTTCCTTATAAGACCATTGTAATGGTGGCTTAAGTGCATTTATGGCTACAAAAAAACATATCTCTATTGCAGTGTGCCTAGTAAGCACACAGGGCAGGGTATTGACATACACAAATAGGGCACACTACATATGTGTGTTAGTTTGTCCTCACAGTGAATTATAGGCCAACAGTTATTTCTTTTGTATTTTCCACTTCCGCTTAGAAAAGGGCTATAAAAAGCATTTTTATAGGGAACTGCCTATCTCCCGATTGTGTAAATGCAAGATTGTTTCAAGTAGATTTTTACCTGCAAGAACCTGTATGCACTGCTGAGTGTATATAACACCAAACCAACCCAATAGCATATTCTCTTCTTCACAATATTTTCCTAAAAAGGATTTTTTATATTGTTCATATATATGTATTCAAATGATATCAAACAATCTCACAACATCTTATTCACATTTGTGGCATCAATTTTACAAATCAGTAACACCATTGCTTTATTAAAGATTGATGGTATTTGCTTCATCTGTGAGTTTCACATTGATGTTTTATGCTGCCCTATGCATTTCGGGACCCATAGTCCCTTCCTCAGGAGACATTGTATTGACAAACAAAAATAATCCAACTGATTCTTCAAATAATACTTCGACTTACAATGTCCCCAAGTGGACCTACATAAAACACAACTACCAGTAACACAGTAGAATTCACCATACTGTGACTTAATGATGTACTAATGCCCAATGAGTTGACCCATGACTGCCAACATGCCTCATGCATGCTTATCTGAAAAAATGTACACCTAGTGATAGCAACTGTTGACCCAAAGTAGTGAGAAACACTACTTCAGTAATCCTACCACTGCACCACACATCTTCCTATGAATACACCATAATGATGAAATGTGCCCACACAGAATGTGGAACCAAAACTGTATCCTGAGACAGCAATAACGTCTAGTTATTGTCAAAATCATGTACTGTTCCCTCAGTGCGCACATGTGCACCGTGTTAAAGAACTGCAAGCATACCTCATAGATGATCAAAAATAACGATTTAGCCTAATTGTCTTCACAAATGGGAAAGGTTTCTATCCGGCTGCACCCAAGTGCTGCTGATCAAATGGATCAAAGTGTTATCAGCTGCCAATACCAAAATTAAAAAGCCTAAGCATGTAATCTCCCTGTCCACACTAACCGCATACCTGCGAGCCTGTTCCGTTCAGCACCTTGAAACCGGAGGGGCCAATCAACTGTACTGACTATCCATTCCCATACTGAAGCTTGGATTAGCCAGCTTAGTGATTTTTTTATTAATAAAATTAAATCCATTCAAGACTCTTTCCCTGACGCTGGCCTTATTCCAGCTGCCAGCCATCACTTTACCATCTTCATTGGAAAAGAATGGTCCTCTCCTTTCTGTTTTCCCTCCTATTTCTATTGCTGGCTCCCTTGACGTCCTGTCTCGACTCCAGTCGGGCTCACCACCTGACCCTTGCCCAGCGAAATGCCTGGGGAGAGTAGCGCCTGCATTCAATACCTTGCTCAATCTGCTGCTGAACTCTTCCCTGACTTCGGGAGAGGTACCTCCGGCATGGAAGCATGCCTTGATTCTGCCGCTGCTTAAGAAACCTTCGTTAGATCCCCTTGTTCACGCGAATTACAGACCAATCTCCCTCCTCCCTTCTCTGGCCAAGGTGATTGAGAAGCATGTGCATCTCTCTATTTCCAGTTTCATCGAGAGTAATAATATCTTGCATGTCTCTCAATCGGGTTTTCGTGCAAATTTCAGCACGGAGACTGCTCTTTTGGAGGTCACCGATGCCATAAGAGAGATTCTGGACTCAGGGGGGAAAGCCATCTTGGTCATGTTGGATTTGTTGGCGGCTTTCGACACCGTTCCCCACGACAGTCTCCTTTTAAGACTCTGGGAGATCGGTTTTCGGGGGACGGTGTGGAATTGGTTTAAGTCATTCTTGACCGACCGCCGTCAAATGGTCTGGGCACCTCCGTTTTCCGCCGAAATGCCGCCGCTGGAGGTTGGGGTTCCTCAAGGGTCTATCCTGAGCCCCACTCTTTTTAACATCTATATGGCCCCTCTGGCGGCGGTGGCGGAATCTTTTGGTGCCCGGATCATATCCTATGCTGATGACACCCAGCTACTTTTTACGTGCAACAAGGGTGAGGGTTTTGATGGCGGCCGGATCAGGGAATGCCTGGGCGCTGTCTTTGACTGGTTTCAGGGGAACAGTCTGAAATGCAACTCCGATAAATCTGAGCTGCTTTTTTTCGGGTGTCCGCCTGATCCCAGTTGGAAGACATGGTGGCCTCGGGATATGTTTCCGCCTGACGCTGCCTCGTCAAAAGCCAAAAATCTCGGTGTCCTGTGTGATGTTGAGCTTTCCTTCAGACCCCAGATTATAGGGCTGACAGGGAAATGTTTCGGCATCCTGAAAATGCTGCAGAAATTTCTTCCATTACTGTCTCTGCAACATAAAAAAATTATTGTTCAGGCTTTGATAGGCTCGGGTCTTTATTACGCGAATGCCCTTTACCTTGGCCTTCGCAAATATCTGCTGGCACGTCTGCAGATCGTGCAGAATTCTGCTGCCAGAGCCATTTTTGGCCGACAGCGCAGGGTCAAGGCCACGGAGCTGCTCAGGAGACTGCATTGGCTCCCAGTCTCTAAGAGAATTACTTTTAAGGTTTTGGCCCTTGCTTTTAAGGCCCTCCACTCGATTGGCCCAAAGTATATTGGGAAGCGTCTGGCTTTCTATACCCCCAGGAGGACTCTTAGATCGGCTTTGTTGGCCAAGGCCGACGTTCCTACTGTCAGACGTGCTCGTATCGGAGGCCGCTCCTTCCGACATCTGGCACCGCGCTGCTGGAATGAGCTTCCTGTTTCATTAAAGAAAGCCAATAGTCTGTTCTCTTTCAGAAAGGAACTGAAGACCTGGCTTTTCGCCCAGTAATACTTCTTTGGCCTGCGGTTGGGCGGTATGTCGTGTACTCATCCTTTCAGTTCTCTTTGCCAGAGCGCCGGGACACTCCGAGGAGTAGCCGTGCGCTATAGAAGAGACTTTATAACATAACAAGTGAACTCCTATTCCAACCTAAGTACATCGGGCAGACGGTGTCTTCTGCATGTGAACAAGGACTATGGACTGGCAAAAAATGAACTCGCCTCAATTCATATGGCAGGCATCTTAAGGTGGTATGAATATGAACCAGTGAAGTTTCGATCTAATGGCCGGTTTACAACTCATCTAATGAGACAAATCCAGATGACTTCCTAAGGCTCTCGTGAAACAGGTTGAGTGATCACAAGCAGTCACAGTGCATACAAAACATCAGTGTCTTAGTTACCAGTTCTGCCACTCATTACATCCCCAGACCTGAAATACACATTCTTGGCTGAGAGTGTTAACTGAGAGGACAATGGCATGCCTCTCGGCCCATTTAAGGCCAATGGGTGTTAACTGCTGACAACTAAGTATGGATTTGCTATCTGGAAAAGGAATGAGCAATTGGCAAAACAGAGGTAGTGGAGAAGTGAAATTTTAGGTCTGCCCTTTAATGTTTAATTAGGCCACATATCTGTGTGTGTATAGCTTATGTACTTATGTGATGTCATTTTATTAGCAGAATGTAGTGCACTTGAACAGTTACAGAAAGTGCATCTACTATGAAATCTTAAGAATTATATGTGTGTATATCAACATTTTCTTTACAGTAAACACAATTTCGAGATTTCACAGATATATATATCTGTGTGATTTGAATAACATTCTATTTCTCATATGTTTATGTATTTCTTCAAATAATATTCTCCATTATATAACTGAAAATGTACCCATTCGAATAGTGCTCTACATCTATATTATAACTGTGTATGTATTTGTAGCCATGTATTTAAATGAGTACCAAAATGCTTGTTGTACTAAATTTGACCTAAGGCATAAAGCCTTTGGATTTCATGATGTTTCTTTTTTATCGTGAATGCTTGCCTGTGATGCAATGTTTTTCTTTCCTCTGCAGGTGCAGTCACATAGGCCCATGGATAAATTACGACACATTGGGTGAAAGACATAGCGAAGCTTGAAAGGAGTATCTCTTGGCAAGTATAAGAAGGTTAATGAACGCATGGGAGGAATTTAAGGATTTTTTAACTTGTAGACAAAAGCAAAGAAATCTTGAGTGTAGTTGCCAAGTTTGTTGTTTGGAGATGAGAAATAATTAGACATGTGACCTGGATTTCTCAAAAGTTTTTTGGGTGGGTATATTTAGGCATTGCACTTTAGCTTTGTTCAGATTTCTGTTAGACTCTAACAGGTACCAACCTATTTGTGATATCTCTGTTGTGTGGATTCATGCTATATAAAATACTTTACCTTTATGAACTTCTACAGAAGTTGTGTCAAGCTGACACCTTTCTCAACTTCTCTGATTTAATAGGGTTTCCTGACCCCCCAGCTAGAATAGGTTTAGTAGATCTCAGTAGAGAACCTCATGTATATGCAAGAGGATCGAATCTCTCAATCTACGCGGCAGACTTTTTTGCTTATTCTTTGTGTAGTAGCCACCAAATTATTCATTTACCATCTATTATTGAGGATACATTTTATCAGTCGCTTCGGATATCTGTTAGCGGTAATACATTGTTATACTATGTTTCTGCAACTGATTTATATCAGCTTGGCTTTGAATTTATAATAAATCCATACTTAATCCCATTAATCGTCTCTGAACTTACTGTGTGACCAAATGGGTTACATTGTAATTGGTAAATTGTAGTTGATCCTAACATCTTCTATTCCTAAAGCACCTAGAACCTTACATTGCAAGGTTCCAAGAAGTAGGAGTTCATGTTTGATGCATTCTCAGTAGATTTTGTGCTACATCTTTTGGCTTGGTGAGGACAGGAACAGATTTACTTGTTCATCCCCAGGACCCATCTAGACAGTCAGGTCCTAGCCACAATAAGAGGGAAAACCAGTGTTGATCCTGTGAGGTAGAGGAGTGACAAAGAAACTGAAAATAGGCCTGCTTGATGGCAGCTGAGTAGTGCATGTTGAAGCAGAGGATTTTGAGTAATTGTACAGTAGGGCAAAGAATTAGTGCTTCAAAAATAGATGAGGGGGCTGTGAGAACATTTTTAAGATTGGGCAGTAGAATTTCTTCAGTTACTGGCTAGTGCACAGGATACATCTGTCACCTCCACCAGTACCTCATCAGAACATCACTGAACCTGGAAAGACTCAGTCTGAATAAGAAGTTCCTGCTGGAATCCTGTCTCCAGATTCCTGGCTTCTACTGATAGAAAAGGACTTGCACAAGGACTGATGGATTTCTGAATCCTGAAGGCACTCAGAAACTGGAACTGCTCTCTAGGCACTATTGGCCTACTGTCTACCTGCTTCAAGGACACAAAAGCAGAAGAACTCCTGACTATAATGTTTCACAGCTAACTTAAGAGGAGTAGACCATGGAACCTGGATGGAGACAGACCTGATGCCCAGAAGCCAGCCTTAGGGAGCTAGGTTCTGCAGCACTGACCAGAAGAAATAGTCCCAGCAATTGGACACTAATATCCTAATTTAGGAACATAGTGCAGCCTGTCAGGGTTGTGGAGGACAACACCTCTGCCACCCTGCAGTACTTCCATGTGCCAAACTTAGAGATAACTGTCAGCCCAGAGGTAATTTCTGTACATTTAAAAACAGTTCCTTTCAAGGGGCAACATGTTTGGTGAATAGCTGTATCTATTTGATAGTCATCTGGCATTTTCTGTTTTTCAAAAACAAAAGCCTAAAGCAGGAACTAATTTTTAAAAAACAATAAATAAATGACCACCACACCCTGAGAGTTATTTCCCATGGTATAGGGGCCATTAATGCTTTTTATCACCTTCACTGCCACCTCCAGAAAAAAGGACATTACACCACCCACCCTAAATAGAGGTGGGTGATGTAGTGCCCTTGTTCGGATGGCCCCTATTCCATCAGGCCATTAAAAGCTTTTCCCCAATGGAGCTAACGGGGGCTCTGCCAGCGAGAAACGCGTGGTCTGCCTGGCACTAAATAAGGCAGGCTTATCAGAGTCTAATGGACACGGTACTCCATCACATTTCTGATAGAATACCCTGCCCACCAACCTCTAAATCAGGTCCTAATTCTGATGGTGAAACCTTTGACTGTGACAATCTCTTTGCTGTTTCCTATCTCCCCTCCATCATGGTCAGCCTAAAATTGCACTTAGGGTCCGGTTCATAGAAAACTCTTGTTTTTCTATAGTGCTTATGTTTTTTTCATGCTGCTTTACACCTTAACATTTTACAATAAATATCTAATACAATAATACTATTTTGATGATCTTGGGGTCTATTTGATCAATAAATATTTCTAAATTGTTTGAGAATATTATTGTGGTTTGTTCCATATTTTAAAAATGTTAGTTCTGCTTGAACTTAGCACTCACTACTTTGGGGATTGTCTGTTGCTTGGCGATAACTACCAGAGTTTGAGGTGAGATATTCTGTATTTGGTCTACCCAGAGTGGCTTTATCAAGTTGACAAGGATTCGCCCTTACACAATATTATCCCATTTCTAACAGTATCCTTCTGTTTGTGATCTCTGGCTATTTCTAAAGCAGATAGGTGATGCCAAACTAGTACAACTTGTATGAAACTATGATTGGAAAACAAATGCAAAACAATAATGTTCTGATAATTACTTTTTCTACTGTGTAAATATCAAAAGCTCATATCATCCAACCTGATAAAAGGCTGCATACCTCACGTCTTTCTTTCTGTAGGTCTTTTCTCATCTCAAGGCACAGTAGCACAAATGTCCTCTCTATTAAAATTGTCAGTTTGGAAAAATGTGAATGGTGTACCCTGTTCTCAGCCATCATGTCTCTTTGTCACTGACCTTATGTAATGGTTATTACAATTAAAGTAAATGATAGAGCCCTGGGGCTAAAACATGCACTCAAATGTAAAGGAGATGGAAGGCTGACAGTCATGTAGATTGGAGGGGATTGGCAGAAGCAGCTATAAGAACCTGGAGCCTTATTTGTGTAAGAACTATCAGATAAAAATTAGCAAACAAGGCAGTTAGAGCTTAGATGGATGGTACATGGAGACAACCCTCTTGAAAACACAAAGTTTCTATTCCTGTGTTTTATCTAGCCTTTTCTCATTGGAAGGAAAGAATCAGTATTCCTTTGTTTGAAAAGTCTGTAGCATCATCCACCCTTGGAAGCTGTAATCCTTACTTTGTGTTGGAAAATTGAGTAAGTTTAGAGCACTTCTTTGCAAAATATTTGTGTTGACTGGTGCCACTATTTTTAGGTATACAAAAAACAGCCGAAAGGCCTGAATGGTGGAGAGGTATTTCCACACAAGGTGTGGGGGGGGGGTGGAACCCCTGGAAAGGATACGTTCTCCCAAATCAATATACAATACCAAGAAGTATCCAACCCAGCAAAGACTAGTAAATAGGGTGTCATGCTTCATCATCGAGTTCACCCTGGCTCCTAAAGGCCAGGGTGGGCTCAACGGTATTTCAGGGAGCGCATTGTATCCTGGGAACACCCTATCATTGTTTTTTTAATATCCACCATGTTGGGGATACCTCTGGGGCGGACGAACTCCCATTTACTGCCACCGAAGCAGCGATGGCGATTAAACGGTTAACCCCCAAGAAGGCGGCCGGTCCGGATGGGATCCCTGGGGACCTGCTGATTGTGGAACCATTGGCTTGGGCTAACTTAATCGCCACAATTATGAACCTGATCGCCAGGGGACACCCGGTGCCAGACTCCTGGAAGGGGGCTGAGGTGGTAACAGTGTTCAAGAAGGGGGCAAGAGATGATCCTGCGAACTACAGACCTATCAGTTTGATAGATATAATCCAGAAAGTGGTCGGCAGGGTCATCATCTCAAGGGTAGACGATTGGATGGAGGAGGCTAGTATTCTCTCCCACCTTCAAGCGGGCTTCAGAAGGAAGGTAGGCACGATGGACCAGGTCTTTCGCTTTTTTGTTATCTATTGGAAGGCAGTCACCATCAAGAAAGGCAGTTTATATATTGCCTTCATAGATCTCAGGACAGCTTTTGACCTGGTCCCTCGGGCTAAATTATGGGAGATCCTAGGAGAGATGGGATTTCCTAGTAGACTTCTGAGTCTAATCGTAAAGCTCCACGAGGGGAACTATGCGAGGGTCAGATGGGGATCCCAGGGACAGTTAACGGATAGGGTCCCGGTTAGGAGAGGAGTACGCCAGGGCTGTGTTATGGCCCCGACTCTTTTCTCCCTATTTGTGAATGGAGTGGTGGACCTTCTGAAAGGGGAAGAGTCGGATGCCCCATCCCTGGCGGGGGAAAGAATCCCCACCCTACTCTTCGCCGATGACACCCTATTGATCTCCAAATCCCCAGTGGGTCTGCAAAAACTCTTGGACCGATTTAGCTCCTTCTGTATTAATAGAGGCTTAATTATCAACACCTCGAAAACGAAACTGATGGCATTTTCCCCCTCCAAAAGATTTAGAAATAACTTTCTCCTTAACGGGGCCCCCCTGGATATGGTCGATTCATTTGACTATCTTGGAGTTCGCATTAACAGTCGAATGACTTGGAAGGACCATCTGGCCAAAATGTTACTCAGTCACCAAAGAGTATCTGGGGTGACTTTGAGGGAGCTCCGCGAGTCATGTAGTAAACCCGTTTCTCCGGCCATGGCGATCTATGAGGGTCAGATTCTCCCGGTGGCATTATATGGCTCCGAGCTCTGGGGGTTCGAAAATGTGTCAGATCTCTCCACAGCAGAAAATAGTTTTCTGAGGAAGGTGGTGGCTCTCCCCGCTTCCACACCATTGATCCCCCTGAGACTAGATTTGGGCAGAAGAGCCCTTAAGGATTTGGTAAGACTACGCCCATTGCTCTTCTGGACCCGTTTAAGAAGGACTGAGGAGCTTGCTAAATATGCTGCAGGGTTGGATGATCTTCTTCTGCTTGACACTGGAAATAAAATAGGATGGCTGAATAATGTGAGAAACCTGGTTCTCAAATTAGGACTAAGTGATGCTTGGGAGTCTCAAACGCCGCCGCCCAAGGAAATGATTAAAAAACTATATTGGGACTGGGTACAGAGTGAGGCACTGAGGGGTTTGGATGGAGGTTCACTCACGGAGCAATTCTTGCAAATTAAATGGGTGAAAAAACTGGAACCCTTCCTCGACCTGATAACCAAACCCCTAGATAGAGCGCTATATCTAAAACTGAGGTATGGGACGCTCCCGGTGTATGACTTTACGGCGAGGTGGTCCAACTCTGGTGCCCCACTGCGTTTGTGCCCAGGCTGCGCAGCACCCAAGGAGACTGTGGCCCACTTATTCTTTGCCTGCCCTGCCTACAAAGTGGCCCGGAAAATCTGGCTGAAACCTGTGTGCAGGGAGTTGGGGTTGAGGTGTCACAGTCAGGCACTACGTGTACTTTCTTCAGATTCATCATCCACCTTCATGATATGCGGGGTGGCAAAATTTCTGGGTAGTGTGTGGGTGACGCGCTCACGGTTACTGAAACTGCATCTTAGGGAACCAACGGTTTGATGTTGTAACCGTTGTAGTAAGCTAGTGACTGTGGTGCATTCCTTAAACCCAGAACTTTCCTCTTATATGCCGTAGCATTTTAAAGTTTTAGCGGGAGAATTGATAAAGTATAAAGTTTTTATGTGTATGTATTCTTTTATGGTGATCAAATTTGCCGAATAAAGATTATTATCTATCTCTATCTATATCCACCATTGCTCCATACTAACGGGATACCTGGAGTTTCTGGTGGTATTTTAATATTTATCCCTCTGGCCTTTTCTCATAAGCGCTCCCTGAAATACTGTTGAGCCCAAACTAGACTTTAGAAGGCAGGGTGAACCCATTGATGAAGCATGACGCTATTAGAGTGTGTGAGGGTCACTATAGAAAGAGGTATTGCTCCCAATAGTGGAAGTAGCATATTATTAGATCTCCTTTTGATAGAGAAATGTGCCTATACCCTAGTCTCTACTGGGTTGAATACCACCATTTCTGTCCCTTTTTTATTTTGCTTGTTTGTTGCTGATGGCATGGAGCTTGGTTTAGAGAGAATATAGGCAGGCCATGTGAGATTAAATCATAATGGGCATTTTTTTATGGTGGAATCCTTTGGATATTAATTCTCCTTTTGGTTGTTTGTGAATGGAGTCAAGACATGTCTTCATACCTTTTGGAAAAAACACAGTTGATGGACAAAATGTAGAACAATGTCATACATTCACCCCAGTACAAGGATCTGGGCCTAAATCCATAGTTTTTTGCACTCCACACCACCCTGGGTGAAATTGCAAAAAACACAGTTGATGGACAGAATGTAGAACAATGTCATACATTAACCCCAGTACAAGGATCTGGGCCTAAATCCATTGTTTTTTGCACTCCACACCACCCTGGGTTAGACACTGGCTATATGCAAATCAGCTCTGACCCTGTGCCTCATGGGAACAGTCCAGTCCGAACTACCAAGCCATGTCTTTCCCAGACCGGAATCAAGCATCCAAGGACCGATTTCTGGCTATCAGCCTTCATCAGCCTGGATAGCTTGACTCCAGTGGTGTGGAGAGCCTGGGACTCACGTCTGAGCATCCCCAGCCCACTCGGGGTGAAATTGCAAAAAACACAGTTGATGGACAGAATGTAGAACAATGTCATACATTCACCCCAGTACAAGGATCTGGGCCTAAATCCATCGTTTTTTTGCACTCCACACCACCCTGGGTTAGACACTGGCTATATGCAAATCAGCTCTGACCCTGTGCCTCATGGGAACAGTCCAGTCCGAACTACCAAGCCATGTCTTTCCCAGACCAGAATCAAGCATCCAAGGACCGGTTTCTGGCTATCAGCCTTCATCAGCCTGGATAGCTTGACTCCAGTGGTGTGGAGAGCCTGGGACTCACGTCTGAGCATCCCCAGCCCACTCGGGGTGAAATTGCAAAAAACACAGTTGATGGACAGAATGTAGAACAATGTCATACATTCACCCCAGTACAAGGATCTGGGCCTAAATCCATCGTTTTTTTGCACTCCACACCACCCTGGGTTAGACACTGGCTATATGCAAATCAGCTCTGATCCTGTGCCTCATGGGAACAGTCCAGTCCGAACTACCAAGCCATGTCTTTCCCAGACCGGAATCAAGCATCCAAGGACCAGTTTTTGGCTATCAGCCTTCATCAGCCTGGATAGCTTGACTCCAGTGGTGTGGAGAGCCTGGGACTCACGTCTGAGCATCCCCAGCCCACTCGGGGTGAAATTGCAAAAAACACAGTTGATGGACAGAATGTAGAACAATGTCATACATTCACCCCAGTACAAGGATCTGGGCCTAAATCCATCGTTTTTTTGCACTCCACACCACCCTGGGTTAGACACTGGCTATATGCAAATCAGCTCTGACCCTGTGCCTCATGGGAACAGTCCAGTCCGAACTACCAAGCCATGTCTTTCCCAGACCGGAATCAAGCACCCAAGGACCGGTTTCTGGCTATCAGCCTTCATTCAGCCTGGATAGCTTGACTCCTGTGGTGTGGAGAGCCTGGGACTCACGTCTGAGCATACCCAGCCCACTCGGGGTGAAAATTGCAAAAAAACACAGTTGATGGACAGAATGTAGAATAATGTCATACATTCACCCCAGTACAAGGATCTGGGCCTAAATCCATCGTTTTTTTGCACTCCACACCACCCTGGGTTAGACACTGGCTATATGCAAATCAGCTCTGACCCTGTGCCTCATGGGAACAGTCCAGTCCGAACTACCAAGTATGCTCAGACGTGAGTCCCAGGCTCTCCACACCACTGGAGTCAAGCTATCCAGGCTGAATGAAGGCTGATAGCCAGAAACCGGTCCTTGGATGCTTGATTCCGGTCTGGGAAAGACATGGCTTGGTAGTTCGGACTGGACTGTTCCCATGAGGCACAGGGTCAGAGTTCTACATTCTGTCCATCAACTGTGTTTTTTGTCATAATGTCTGGACAACATATTGAGCACTGAATACTTCTCTAACTGTGGGGGGTATATAGCTGCATGAAAGTACGCTATGAAAAACTTGCTAAGTCATTTTCCCCATAGAAGGAGGGTATTATGCCATTTTTCTAATCTTCTCTTTTCCATTAAATGTTTCCTCATTGCATGATGTAAAAATATCCTCATGATTATATGGTCAAAGTCGATAATTCTTATGACAAATTATAAGGTTAGAACTATGATAATGTTTTACAAAGCTGTAGTTTTTATGATGAATTATGACATTGGATCTATGAGAAAATTTTATGAATCTTTATAATGAATTATAATTACTCTAGCTGAAGGTTATTATAGGAGAATGCATTGTACATAAAAGGGCGAGTAATCTGTCGAAATAAGCTCAATTCAGCAGTCTAGTGGTGAGGCTTAGTAGTTCAATGGTAGCTTTTAAATCATGGGGTGAGAGGTTACAGGTTGTACAGTTCAAGGTGTAAGCCAAAAAGATTAGACATCTTGTTCTTGAATTGGTGTACAAAATGCACTCAATAATGAAGCTTTAATCCACCTTCCTGAGTCCGGCGTCTCATACAACAATTTCCTGAGTATGCTGTAGCAGTTGTTGGTGAATGAAGATCACCAATAGTATCAAAATATATATATATATATATATATATATATATATATATATATATATATATATATATATATATATATATATATATATATATATATATATGTATATATTACAGCTCAGTGGGTGTTCCAAGAAGCGGGTTGCACTCGAGTCTGCGTGCGCCTTCCCCAAAGCGTTTTTTTGTATGGGCAGTTGCCTGTTTGAAATAGGCCCGACGCGTTTCAGAAATTTATTTTCCTCATTAGGGGCCAGCAGGGCCGGACTGGCTACCGGGCGTTTTGGAGTGCTGCCAAGCTGGGGGCTGATTTCACTGCAGTGGGAGCTGATTTCGTTGATGGGGACCTGCGTGTGCTTCTAAATAAACAAAGCAAAACAAATATGTTTAAGCACACGCAGGTCCCCATCAACAAAATCAACCCCCAGCTTGGCAGCACACCAAAATGCCCGGTAGCCAGTCCGGCCCTGGGGGTCAGCAGTAAAGTGCACGACGTCTACCATCTCCCTTTATGAAAACACACATTGTGCTTATGGGAGATGTAGTCCTTATGTCCTGGATGGATGCACGTCATGCACTTTACTGCTGGCCCCTGATGAGGAAACCCGCTACTTGGATAACCCCACGGAGCTGTAATATATATATTTATTACCTACTGGCGGTCGCCAGTAGGTAGTCATAGTTAGGACCTATTATCCATAGGAAGTCCACAACATTCTATTGGCAATAACTTTGGCATTGATTGAAGAATCTTCTTGAAATTTTGGTCAGCTCAGTTCCGCTCCTTCCTGAAAGTATGGGGGTGATTGGTGAAGCAGGGGCCGAGAAAAAAGGGGGATCCCAAACAAAACATGTTTTCCCTATGCAATTTCCCATAGGACCTTTAGCCATAGCTACAGTTCGAACGGCTGAACGGAATTACACCAAATTTGGCAGAGAGGTAGTCTTCAGTTCCGACTTGTGCGTTTCACATATCTGGTGTCAATCTGTTTAGTAGTTTCTATGAAAATTATGGTTAACGTCATTTATATATTTATGGGCGTGGAGGATCTGCGGATTATGCGAGGATTGGCCTCGTATGATAAGCTCACCGTCCCGATAACGCGCTCAATTCTAATTGGCTGTCAAGCGGTTGTAAACATTCGAAATCAGGAACTGTTGGCAGCCATTTTGTGCCTCCGTAGAAGCGAGGCTGAGAAAGTCATTGCAATATGTGTGGAACGTGTGAAAAGGGGGCAGGGTAGACACACCCTGACCCCAAAGGCCTGCTGAGGGGGTCACATAAGGACCCGTAGGGCCAAATTGTAAGATAGTATTTTTCTTTTTAAAAATAAAATCACGGGATGCACGTAAGATCCGCGCATTTCGCCGCCGAAAAAAAAGAAGCATGTATTTTTGAGATATACATCAAGCTTATGTGTATAGATGTTGGGTGGCTCTAAAAAGAGCCCTTGTGTTTATTGAGAGATTTTAGTACTTACAAGTAAGTACCGATGCAGAGTCTAAAGTTCATGAGAAAGACTCTGTTCCCTTCATCTGTAAAATGTACAGCATCTCTCCTATAGATGCCATGCATATTGAAACACAGATTTTTGTAGTATATGGACACGATTCTATAGTCCCGGAGAAAAGTAGAAACGGATTTAATCACATTTTTTCCTAGCTTTCTCAATCTGTGGACAAAATAGATTGGAGTAGTTCCATTTCTGCCTTTGGCATATGATAGAATAGACAAAGGGAGTTTGGGGGAAAAGTGAAATTAAAACAGAAAAGAAATGATTGGTTGTTTGACAACATTCTACACAGAAAACTAGGGTGCATGTTTTTGTTTTTTAAAAGCATGATTCTTATTGGTTATCAGAATGTGATTGAAAATAACATTACGTAGGATAAGGTAGTATATTGAGAAGTCGAGCACACTTGCTGTTTTTTGTAGCAAAATTGTGTGATGAATGTTTGCGTTCTTTGGGAGCCAGTATTGCTTTTTTGCATGGGTAGATGCTAATTTGTATATGGAAATACAATCTGTTTTGGATTTTGTAAGTTAGAATAAATTTCACTGCTCTGTCTTTCAAAATGCAAACTATGTTTACTATGGGAGGGTGGGAGTCGTGAGAGTCCCGCTCTGTCAAAGCAAACAGCGGTATACCGGGGGTAGGCACCCCGGGACAATGCAGGAGCCGGTCGTAGTATTTTCCAGGGCCCTTGAGGGCACCAGGCAGAGGGCCACACAGTCTGCCTTCCATAATACACAACTTCCCGGGTATGGTGATTCCCAGAGCTTGAGGGGGGTCGTTGAGGCCCACATACTTGTAATTTTGTAGGGGGGGTTGGATGCGATAGTGGTGCAAGGGGGTTATAAATGTTAAATTAAATGTTAAATGTCGTATACTTGTAAAGCGCACAGCTGCCCCAGCAAAGGGGCGTCCCGGCGCTGTATACTGCTGGGGAACCCGTCCTGGCTTTCCCTGTGGGATGGTCCCTACTGGGAATCCCCAAGGTGGAGCCAGGCATCCCCGGCGTTGATGGGGCCGTTGTGGAGATTAGGCAAGCTAATGCCCAGAGTTGCCGAGTGGGACCCCAGGTTAGAGTAGGCACCGAGGCGAGAATTGTCGAGTCTGCTGACCCTGGTCCACGACCCTGCCGCGTCGGGAATTGAACCCTGGTCCCAGGCCGACTTCTGCTCCCGGGTCTGCTGCCTCTAACCAGTGAGCCACACCACTCCACTAAATCTGGTACACATTGTTTTGTTTTACTTTGCTTTCCTTTCATGTAGAGGATCCAGGGTAAATATAACAGCTTCTGTACAGCCAGTAACTTTTAACGCTACCCCAAACGGTTTTCTGCCTGTTACTATAGTAACAGTTCATGGAACACTTACGTGAGCACAGAGGTTAGAAGTTCAGCACACTATGTTGCTAATGGCGTTGAACTTTTTATTCTTTTGAATTGGAACCGTAAGTTGTAGCTATACACTCTGGTAAAGATCTGGTGAAGAGCTAGCCTCAGAATTGTACTTTAAATAATAAATATCATTTCTATTGTGGACTGCTACCCCCACAAAAAGAAACGTATGTTTTTTTTTAATAACTTTTATTAAAACAATAAATACCTGGAAATATAACTAAATGATAACAATACAATAAATAACTAGAACCATAACTTTAACAAAACAATGTAACAAACAACATATAATATGGAGTCCAATAGAAGTACTGCAGTTAATCTGCAAAACAAAAAAGAAAATTAGTTTTTAAAAATTAGATTGATGTGTCTAAATGAGGTCACACATTACAAGTCAAAGTAACAATACAATATTTTTTATTTTTTTAATGTGTGCAGCGTACCTGATAGATTTCACTTATCTTATAGGCTTGCATTCAAACGGTGTCTGTATAGAAGTGCCTACTACGTCATATTTATATTACAGATGAACAGGTCTTTAAAATGATTCACAGATGAGACAGAATTAGGTGAGAGATGAAGTCATTATGCAGAACAATATTTTTTAGGGCTTATTTACAAAACTCTTGTGCCACTTTTGTGTTAGTTTTCTCATGTTGAAAGTGACGTAAAAGTGAGCAAGGGGTTTGTAAATAAGATCTTTTATTTCTAATGCATTTAATTGGAGGTATTGTATATCTGTATATCTAGGCCGCTCTGCTTACCTTGCGTAAACACTGTGGCCAACAGAGTTCACAACTAGAACTCCGCTTTGGTTGGTTACTTGCTGGATATGCAAGACTGCTTTCAAGAGGAGACCCCACTAAAGAGTACTGGTGTGGAACTGCAAGTATGCGGAAGGACTTGCAGACTAAGAATCCGGTCAACTTTGGAAGGGAAGAGTTAAGGATATTGAGAGAGGCTCCTTCTGTTTCATGAGAAGGCCCAAGTACCAGTGGAGCAACACCGTCAACCTCTACTGCACAGCCTAATATTCATCCCCAATTTTGAACCCTTTAAGAGAAAAAGTAAGAAGATTGGGAGCTTTGTATGCCATCCTAATACCTAATCATCCATTAGTTATACAGAGATCCACCTTGTATCAGACTCATCCGTACAAGTGTGAATTGGACATTATCTGACACCAAAAACCCCTCAAGTACTTATATCTGTTACATTTTAACTTAGTCGACTACTCATATTGAGAGTATTTACCTTAACGTTATCCGTTAAAAATGTGTGCATCTGTATGGCTTCAGGCAACTAGATCATGCCATATTTGAGACATCGGTGTAATCAGCTGGAACAGGAGGATATACTTTTTTTCAACCTCTACAATTTGCTACTGATTTATGCAACATTCTCCAAACTGAAAAAAGAGTTCGAAATGTATATGTTGTACATATGTCCAAGATTAATTTAAATGTACATAAAAACATTTGTTCTCAATAGGATTGGGGTTGAAAAGCAATCATCAGAGGTTATATTTGGCATGCAAAATAGGAAATAGCATTGCATTATACAAATGTTAGGCCGAGATTGGTCACTCCTTTCATTTGCAAACTCCTGGCCTTGATCTGATAGAACCCTTTTTGGTCTTCCATGATCAAGAAGTTGAGAAATAAACATCAAGAAAAATTGAAAGACATGTCTTCAAATAAAAAAATTCAAAGCAACATTTTCACTTTGAATCTCAAGTGCAGGCTGAAAACGTGTAACGAGCATTTAAATGAGAAACATATGGGTTTCAGAAACAAACGTCTATAAGACTATCACAATGGAGATTTACATTTTATAAAAAATATTTTTAGAAGAAAGAAAAAATGATAACACACACTGTTCAATTTCAAGTTCAAATCACATATTCGGCCAATAAAGTCGCGAGGACATGTTTTTATTCATTTTCTTGATACCAGAATGCACACAAATTCTACCAAAACATGAGAACAGCACAGTTACCTGTCTGCAAACACATGAAATACACAAATGGTTATCTCAGAATGCTTTTCAATCATGAAATGTTAAAGTCAAACCTGATGACTCAATTAGGTCCTTTGCAATTTCGAATTATAGCATATGGAGAGCAGTTAGTGGATCTGGTATGTCGAGTGGTTGACCACCATCTGGTATAGTGCATGGGCAGGAATAAACAGCTTGTGGCAACCAGTACGTCTCATGGTTGAGATATCTGTATAATGAGATAGAACAGGGGACAAATCAAGTTTAAGGTTATTGAAAAACTTGGAGAGCATGCTAAAATACAACATTGACCTATCGATTACATGTGCAGTGCATGGGGAGGAAGTAGCATGTGGCGCACTACTTTCAAAAATTAAAGGCAGCAGGATTAAGTGGTTTGTCCAGAAACATCGCCTACCAAGGCAAGATATTGGAGGTATAAGAGCTGGAAAGCGTGCCAAAATACAACATTGCCGAAAACATTACTTTTGCAATGCATGGGGCACGTGACGCACTACTTACATGAGAAAAACTACATCGCATTAAGTTGAACAGCACGTAGCACACTGCTGCGGGAATGGCCATGTGGCGGTTGGCAAATTAAAGAAACTTGGCAGGATTAACTGATTTGCACAGAACAAAGAATAGCAAATCAAGTTTAACATTATTAAAAAACATGGAGAGTGTGCTAAAATACAACATTGACAAATCAATTACATTTGCAGTGCATGGGGAGTAAGTAGCACGTGGGGCACTACTTACAAAATTGAAGGCGGCAGGATTAAGTGATTTGCCTAGAAACATCGCCTAACAAGGTAAGATATTTGAGATATAAGAGCTAGAAACCGTGCTAAAATACACTATTACCGAAAATATTACTTTTGCAATGCATGGGGCACGTGACGCACTACTTACACGTGAAAAACTATATCGCATTAAGTTGAACAGCACGTAGCACACTGTTGTGGGAACGGCAACGTGGTACTTGGTAAATTAAAGAAACGTGGCAGGATTAAGTGATTTGCACAGAACTAAGGAGAGCAAATCAAGTTTAACGTTGTTAAAAAACATGAAGAGCGTGCTAAAATTCAACATTGGTCAATTGATTACATGTGCATTGCATGAGGGGGAAGTCGTACGTGGGGCACTACTTACAAAATTGAAGGCGGCAGGATTAAGTGATTTGCCTGGAAACATCGCCTACCAAGGTAAGATATTTGAGGTATAAGAGCGGGAAATCGTGCTAAAATACACTATTGCCGAAAACATTAATTTTGCAATGCATGGGGCATGTAACGCACTACTTACACGAGAAAAACTACTTCGCATTAACTTGAACAGTACATAGCACACTGATACAGGAAGTGCCACGTGGCGCTTGGCAAATTAAAGAAACATGACAGGATTAAATGATTTGCACAGAACAAAGTATAAGAAATCAAGTTTAATGTTATTAAAAAACATGGAGAGCCTTCTAAAATACAACATTGGCAAATCGATTACATGTGCACTGCATGGGGTGGAAGCAGCACGTGGCGCAATACTTACAAAATTGAAGGCAGAAGGATTAAGTGATTTGCTCAGAAACAAAAGATACGAAGTCAACTTTAACGTGATAAAAAAGTAGGAAAGTGTGCTTAAAAACAACATTTCCAAATCGAACAAAAATTTGCATTTACACAGTATTTAGAGATCATTCAGATTAATTAATGTAATTATTCTTAAAAAAGTGCTCAACTACGAAGAAGTGGATACAAACACTATCAATGGCTGCGACTGCAGAATAGGAAAAGTTCGAGGAGGTTGGCAGGTTATAAATGCTTTGCAGAAGGATGATTGGTTGAGCATGATGTCACTGGGTATGAGAGCCGTAATTGGGCATGTTGTAATTGAGCATGCTCAAATAAAATGAAATACGTTAGGGGCACATAGCCAGACGGTGGGACGTATTGTGCGCATATGTAATATTAACACGGATGCGCTACCACAAACGTGCATGCGCAAAGTGAAGGCAACTCCTAGGTGCTACATACACAGATGGACTTTGGATATCGATAGAACACCGGCTCCCGCAGGAGGCGGGTAGCCAGTGGGACAGTGGGGGAATTGAAGACCCCCGCACGGCCCCTAACGGTGACGGCCATAATACATTTTTAAAAAAGGCCTTCCCCGGGGGAATGAGGTCCCCAGGGCCTTGAAGTGGCTTCAGTAGGGGGGCTATGCAGCCCTCCTCCATAAAATATTAATATATAATTAGCCATGCCCCGGGGGTGGGGACCTCGGTGCCCGGAATTGACCACGGGAGGGGGCCACGCGGCCCCTTCTCATAAAAAATTTAATACGGATACTCCGCTTATTGTCATCGTACCATAAGCGCAACCTCCCGATCACACGCTGAATGCTAATTGGCTGTCAAGTGCTTGTCAACATTCGAAACTTGAAACTGTTGGCAGCCATTTTATGCCTCGGTAGAAGGGAGGCAGAAGAAGCATGTGAAATGTGAGTTTAAAACGTGAAAAGGGGAGGGTAGACACACACTGACCCTCTATGTGTGCTCAGGTGGTTCCACCAGTACCTCCTTGGCACCCAATTCGTTTTTTTTGGGTAAAATAGCGGAGTACGCGTATGATCCACGCATTCTAGCGATATTAAAAGAAAAAAATGAGACGTGGGCTTCCGCGAGTCTTTGGTCATTTGCATTCTTTCAACTGTTTAAAGGTGATGCAGCAGTGCTGGATTCCGGATCCACCCCTGAGTAAGAAAAAGTAATAATAACACTATTTACCTTCTAAGTGAATTTCCTTTCATAGGCTGACATTGACTGGCTTCAGTTGCAAATTCTTCTAAGTGTGTAGTTTTCAAACTTTAAAATATTCACCTTAAGTCATCCAAAGAACGAATTCCGATTTATTCATTTGTTACCAGGAAAGAAACCAGTGCTGCATCTTTTAGCCCAGCACTGACCCTGATAAGTAGTTCCAAGCAACCTTACAAGTAACTTGTATTTCCTTCCATAGGAATACCATACCTATAAAAAAATGAATACATTTAGTTTTGCGGGTCAGGCGCTAGGGGATGGGGTCCAGGGCCCCCCCCCCAAAAAAAGAAGAGGGCACACAATGTAATGTAATTTACTAAAATAAAATATCTAAAAATAAATATTTTAAAAAAATTAGTAAATCAGTATCAAAAAAATAAATATAAGAATAAATATATTTAAAAATTGTCATTTACAAACCTTTAAAATTCACTGAAAAAAACATAGGTTTCAGACATGTTATAGTTAGGAATCAGCATTTAAAAAACCTTAGAATTTCACTGAAAAAGCCACAGGTTTCAGGGGTGTTATAGTTAGTTGGACATTTCACTCTTACAAAACCATTGAAATTCCCCCGTTATAGTTAGTTGTTCTAATTATAACTCACGCGCCCGCAATCCACTGCTGATGATGTCACATATTACATCTTTCATGACATGGTCGGTGACATCACTGATGACATCACTGATGACATCTCAAATGACATCACTGACGACATCATCCATGTGACAAACTGATACGCCTCATCATACAGTAGCATAACCGTTCAACACTCATTATAAAATATGAAGTCCTATATCAGAAACCATTGACACACCAGTACAAGTTTCTAAAAACCCACTCAGTGATTCCTAGATCTACACACACATCTAAACACTTACCTATAGATTCACTCATACATGCTAACAAAGATCAATAGAACACTATTAAATATGCTTATACATCTACATCAACATTACACACCAGCACCTATCCTATTAACTTATGCAGACATTCTACTCACTTATGCAAATAATTGATCATACTTATATTTACTAAGCTACACACTTACACAAACACCACTTTATTTATTTATATAGATAGTAACTCATACTTAGTGTGTTATATAATCACTATTACAACTATACAGTTATCCATATCTCACACATACAATCACTGAGTCTTATGTATACTTATTTATATACAACAATTGTCACATACACTGCCTTTTATATTTTTAGTTTGTTGGACATTTATCATTGAGAAATATATTTAGTCATCACCACACCCATAAAGAGAGTCACTCACCCAAACAACTGTTTCCACATACAGTCTTAACCTCATATACCGACTATATCAACTATTTACACAACTTTTGACAGTCACACACGTCCCACCCACCCAACCACACACACATTCAGTCACTATCCCATATAAATACTCACTTAACTAATTAATAACTAATGTAGACTTTCACATACCTAGGAACCAACTTATGTAGTAGTTTACACAACAAGAGATAGAGTGATACAGGTATTCACAAAGTTTTATCACTATCCCACATATTTAGTGAGACACTTTAAATTCGTCACTTAGACACTCAATCACATTCCTACTAAATCCTCCCTTCAGACACTTATACATCCACTCAGTGTTCAAGGCAAATTCCTATACATATATAATACTTATTTAAATATCGAAGCAAACCACATTCACTGGATGATGAGATCAGTGATGTCATTTGAGATGTCATCAGTGATGTCACTGACCATGTCATGAATGATGTATTATGTGACATAATCAGCAGTGGATTGCGGGCACGTGAGGTATAGTTCGTACAACTAACTATAATGGGGGAATTTCAATGGTTTTGTATGAGTGAAATGTCGTACTAACTATAACACCCCTGAAACCAGTTGTTTTTTTCAGTGAAAAAAAAGAGAAATATATATATATATATATGTATATATATGTATATATATATATATATATATATATATATATATATATATATATATATTCACTGAAAAAACCATAGGTTATAGACCATATATAGTTAGGAATTAGCATTTAAAAAACCTTATTTTACTCACACAAAACCATTGAAATTCCATATATAGTTAGTTGCACTAACTATATATCGCGCACCTGCAATCCACTGCTGATCATGTCACATATTACATCATTCATGACATGGTCAGTGACATCACTGATGACATCACTGATGACATCTCAAATGACATCACTGATGACATCACTGATGACATCTCATTTGACATCATTCTTGTGCTAATACGATAAACCTCTTCAGACTCTAATATAACCTTAGATACACTCAGTGTATACAGACACTCACACACTTCCACTCATCCATGGAGTTACTCACACACCCAGTCAGTCATGCAAAGAAACAATCTCATCTCCATTTCTTCAACTATACAGTTAAACACACCTTACTTATTGGAACATATACTAACACATATTTACTCTCTTATACAATCCCTGATACAAGTTCACAATGATCGATACAACCACTCACTCATTCGGTGGCTCTCATGCACAGTTATTTATATATGCCAACTCTCACATGTACTGTGTTTTACATATGTACTTACTATGACATGTAGCATTGAGATATCCATTCACTCATCAATACACTCATGCACACAGTCAACTGCCCATGTAGCTGTTTCCACATGCACTCTTGAACTCATACACCTAGTGAATAAACTGTTCACACATCTATGCATAGAGTCACACACCTTCCAGCCACCCCCACACAAACTCAATCTCCCATAGAAATACTTGGGCAAGCAATTAATAACACATATAGCCTCTCGTATAGCTAATGATCAACACATGCAGCAGTTTACAGAACAACAGACATAATGATGCACAAATTAAGACAGTTTAGTCACTAACCCATGCATTCAGTGAGACACATTTAATCACTCACTCATACAGTCAGTCACGCACCTACTAAATCCTTCATCCAGACACTTATACATCCACTCATTCTTCAATATGTAAGATATATTTTAACTTTACAGAAACATACAGTCACTGGATGTTGTCATCAGTGATGTCATCAGTGATGTCATTTGAGATGTCATCAGTGATGTCATCAGTGATGTCACTGACCATGTCATGAATGATGTAATATGTGACATGATCAGCAGTGGATTGCAGGTGCGCGATATATAGTTAGTGCAACTAACTATATATGGAATTTCAATGGTTTTGTGTGAGTAAAATAAGGTTTTTTAAATGCTAATTCCTAACTCTGGGGCCGATTAGGATGGCGGTTTTTCCGCATCCTCCGGGCCGGCGGAAGTGTCCGCCGGCCTGGAGGATGCGGAAAAACCGCTGCGGAGCCTCCAAAGACCCACCGCCAAATTAGGATGGCTGGTGGGTCTGGAATTCCGTCCGCCGCTTTTCCGCCGCGGTCGGCTTCCGACCGCGGCGGAAAAGCTATAACATGGCAGGCGGTGTCTATGAGACACCGTCCGCCATATTAGGATGTTCGTAAATACATGCTTTTCCACGGCGGCTTTTCCGCCATGGAAAAGCATACGGACATTCACTTTGGGGGCCCGTTGCGGGCCCCCTGGGTGAATGGGGGGTGGGGGGTGCACATGGGGGGTACCTATGGTACCCCCCTGCATTTGCGTGCACAAAGCAGCAGGCACCGTGCGGTGCCGGCCGCTTTGTGCATGTAAATGTAAAACATGCTTTTTTAACATTGCGGCGGGTGCAGCTTGAAGCTGCACCCGCCGCAATGTTAAATATAGAGGATGTGACCGCCACCCTGGCGGTCACATCCTAATCAGCACGGAGGGAACGCCGCAGCCCCTGCGGACGTTCCCTCCTCCTCAAGGGTGGCGGACGGACGCAAGTCCGTCCGCCATCCTAATCGGCCCCTATATATGGTCTATAACCTATGGTTTTTTCAGTGAATTTTCAAGGTTTTGTAAATGCTAATTCCTAACTATATATGGTCTATAACCTATGGTTTTTTCAGTGAATTTCAATGGTTTTTTAATAGCAAATATCATAAGCTGTCGAATGTCAAGTACGTGGTAAGTGAAAACATTTTCGTGTTTATGCACACTGATCTGCTTTGAATGGTGCCCCCCCCCCCTCATTTCTATTAGGAGTACTCTCTCTTTGCAGATAGTGAAAGGTAGTTAACGCAGGTCTTTGCCCCCATTGTAATCCGTCGTGCCTGCTTCTCTCTCCATTTGATTGATTGTTATCCAAGTATTTACTGTTTTAGAATTAGTTCTCTTTGGTTCATTCTCTATTTACAAACAAACACAGAGTCGCAATACTCTGTTCAGTCTTTGCAGATAACGAAAAATCGTGTAAAAAAAAAAGAAAAGGAATCGAGCAAAATCAGTAGGCCACTAATGGGATCTCTTTTTGACCTCGCTAAAATAGAAACATTAGGAACAACCCCTCATGACAAATACAAAACTAGTGAGATGAACTGAACTCCACACAATGATGGCTGCAAAACAACTCGGCTCCGCCACCCACCCCGCCCAAAATAACGATAAAGAACGGCTGCCATGATTGGTTGCGGAATGACCACGACGGAGCTACGAAATGGTGCTGCTCTCATGCTAACCCCAGCTTTAGTCTGAAACATCCAGAAACACTGTAGACTACCAATTCGATCAGTTCCGGTAGCGCCCCAATGTAACCCGGTAGAGAAGAACTAGCTCTCCCCTCTTTGACTGATGGTTCTTGTTGCCTGTCCCTTCTGTTGTCATTTAACAGAACTATTTAGCCTGCTGAAAGGGGTTGTGTTCCGACCGCTGGTTGGTGGAGACATTTTGACTATATTCTGTACCTGCGTTGTCGCGTAATGCGTCATATGACGCGCCGCGTTAGCGCATCCGGAAGTCATCCGGGGCGCGCAGCGCGTAACGTAAGCATAACAAGTCATGTGACTTGTTAATAAAACTTTTCATTGGTTCATTTTACTTTTCTTATTGTAATGATGAAAGGCTTGGTCATATGACCTAAAAATTACGCTTTTCATTACTTCCGAACATTATTTTTTCTTAAATATATGTTATAATGTTCCAGGCTAATGTACTTTCCCGGAAATTTTACAACTGTCCTGCAAGTAAAATATATTCTTTTTTTCGAGAAAAAGAGCGTTTCTTCGTCCCATGACGGAGCCGTTGAGCAAAAGAGGGTCGACCTGCTGTCTTAGTCGCCGATACGCCTGAATATGAGATTCTTATCGATCACTTTATGTTGCAGGAATAGAAAACACAACAGCCCTTGACCATTTATCTTTACTGCGTTCCTTCGTATTATACCTTTTACCCTTCATGTAATTGGTCTGCTTTATTTCACTTGCCTTTTAATGATTCTAAAACAGTCACTATTATTAAAAACTTTACCAATGTATATACTACTACCATGTTTTCTTTTAAAAACCTTTATTGAGAAAATTTCATTATACAAATACGAGCCTATAACCACGTGGGCCTGCCACAGAGCAAACTGTAATCGTATATGATGAATAGACATTTACACTGTAGAGGAACGTAACGGGCGGGCCATTAGGTTGCAAGAACTAAGGTGTCTAACAGTTACGGAATCGGTGGACGTACATTTTATAATTAAAATACGACAGGGCCAGTTACAATAAAATTATCTAGATATACATTTGCGGGCAAGTACCATGGGTGACGTTAATTCGAACTTTCAACAGTACAGTAATCAATAACACATCAGAACTTAATATCAATAGGGATGTCGAAATATTCAATCAATTCTCGTCCCCGCCCGCCATGTGCTTCAAAACTGCATACGTATCTCGTGATTTCAAGGTTCTGCAACCAGTACACAACAAGGAGTTACGAGTCCCATTTATTCTGGCGCCATTTTGGGCGAGGACGGGCAGGTCCAGGATATAGTCAAAATGTCTCTACCAACCATCGACTATGATGATCTTCATATGCTGTATTTATTAGAGTAACACTCATCTGTCCACATGAAATTAATTTGCCACAATCTAAACATGTCATTTTAATCTTTCCAAAGTTCTTCTAAATATTTGGGACCGTTTCCCTTGCCTCTGAAGCTCTCAGTGCCACTTCTTTGATGAATGTACTAGCAGGTCAGGGGTTCTCCTCCAAATCTCTCTTTTATGCAGCACTATAATTAATTGGTGCCACCTCTCCATATGACGATGCATGGTATAGTTACCACAACTATATTTTTTTTCGGTTCCTCTGGAGAGTTCATCGTGGCAGATGAAGCGTGTAACGTACCGGGCATTTACCTTTTTTTGCATGTACAGGAAAGGAAAAAAAAATCGAGCGTCCGAGTTCTAAGGTGTCCCAGGGCCATTTTGGTGGACCAGGCCCAAATCCAAAGAACAGCCATCTCACAGGCTAATGGGGCGACCCACGCCGAGTTTCAGCATTGTAGTATGACCACACAAGTACAGCAACTTGCTAGACATCACCTCGGTGCCATCCGGATCTCGGCGCCCCACTGCAGATGAAGTGCCTCTCAACTATGAAACCACCACGGTGACATCCGGATCTTGGCGCGTTGTGCTGCCTTCGGCCTATTCGCACATCGGTCCGCTACTGACGCCATCTCACAGGCTAATGGGGTGACCCACGCCGAGTTTCAGCATTGTAGGATGACCACACCAGTACAGCAACTTGCTAGACATCACCTCGGTGCCATCCGGATCTCGGCGCCCCACTGCAGATGAAGTGCCTCTCAACTATGAAACCACCACGGTGACATCCGGATCTTGGCGCGTTGTGCTGCCTTCGGCCTATTCGCACATCGGTCCGCTACTGACGCCATCTCACAGGCTAATGGGGCGACCCACGCCGAGTTTCAGCATTGTAGGATGACCACACCAGTACAGCAACTTGCTAGACATCACCTCAGTGCCATCCGAATCTTGGCATCTCAACGCCTAGTGGTATCTTCCATACAAAAAATATTGTTACGCTGCCTTTGGCCCCATTCGCACATCAGTCCGCAACTTAGACACCACCTCGGTGCCATCCGGATCTTGGAATGTCAGCACCTTTTGGTGTCTTCTCGTCAGAAAATATTGTTGCGCTGCCTTTGGCCCCATTCGCACATCAGTCCGCTACTGACGCCATCTCACAGGCTAATGGGGCGCCCCACGCCGACTTTCAGCATTGTAGAATAACCACACCAGTACAGCAACTTGCTAGACATCACCTCGGTGCCATCCGGATCTCGGCGCCCCACTGCAGATGAAGTGCCTCTCAACTATGAAACCACCACGGTGACATCCGGATCTTGGCGCGTTGTGCTGCCTTCGGCCTATTCGCACATCGGTCCGCTACTGACGCCATCTCACAGGCTAATGGGGCGACCCACGCCGAGTTTCAGCATTGTAGGATGACCACACCAACTTGCTAGACATCACCTCAGTGCCATCCGAATCTTGGCATCTCAACGCCTAGTGGTATCTTCCATACAAAAAATATTGTTACGCTGCCTTTGGCCCCATTCGCACATCAGTCCGCAACTTAGACATCACCTCGGTGCCATCCGGATCTTGGCATCTCAGCGCCTTGTGGTGTCAGTCAGAAAATATTGTTGTGCTGCCTTCGGCCTATTCGCACATCGGTCCGCTACTGACGCCATCTCACAGGCCAACGGGGCGCCCCACGCCGACTATCAGCATTGTAGGATGGCCACACCGGTGCGGCAACTTGCTACACACCACCTCGGTGCCATCCGGATCTTGGCATCTCAGCGCCTTGTGGTGTCTTCTACTCCGGAAATATAGTAGAAAATATTGTTGCGCTGCCTTTGGCCCCATTCACACATCAGTCCGCTACTGACACCATCTCACAGGCCAACGGGGCGCCCCACGCCGACTTTCAACATTGTAGGATGGCCACAGAAGTGCGACAACTTACTAGACACCACCTCGGTGCCATCCGGATCTTGGCGCGTTGTGCTGCCTTCGGCCTATTCGCACATCGGTCTGCTACTGACGCAAACTCACAGGCCAACGGGGCGCCCCACGCCGACTTTCAGCATTGTAGGATGGCCACACCAGTGCGGCAACTTGCTACACACCACCTCGGTGCCATCCGGATCTTGGCGCGTAGTGAAGCTGCAGCAGCTGCAAATAAGCTTCAGACAGTGTTACAACCGCTGCTCAGAACTCTCAACTATGACACCACCTCGGTGCCATCCGGATCTTGGCGCGTTGTATTGCCTTCGGCCTATTCGCACATCGGTCCGCTACTGACGCCGCCTCACGTGCCAACGTATTTTCTCCGCATTTTATACCCTATGCCGCATAACAGGTCATGTGACTTGTTTATAAAACTTTTCATTGGTTCATTTTACTTTTGGTTTCCTAATGATGGAAGGCTTGATCATATGACCTAAAAACAACACTTTTCATTGGATGAAAACTTTTTTTCCCCCCAAACGATGAAAGCCCCACCTTGTTTCTGGATGTTTCAGACTAAACTGGCGTCACCATGAGAGCACCACCATCTCGTAGCTCCGTCGTGGTCATTCCGCGAGCAATCATGGCAGCCGCTCCCCACCAGAAGCCTGCAGGAGTCGGGGCCCCCAAAACTTTTGATGAATTCTCAAGGCGGAGGGGACGCTTTCGAGAATGGGGTCCAAGACCTAGCAGACAAGCGTCCGATTTCCAAGGTGTCCCAGGGCCATTTCAGTGGACCACGCCCAAAAAGGAAAGAGCCTGCCGCCATTTTGAGAGTCCTGTGGCAGCCGCCTATCGCTGCACCGCAAGAGTGGGCGCAACTCAGCTGAATGGCGGATTTTGACACAGTGGACCAAAAGCGGACGGAATGGCAACTGAAACGGTAAAGGGGCGCCCCACTAAAACAGATGAGACTGCACCTGGAGAGGCCCGTTCACGCCGCCTCCCCCGGGGCGCTCCACGCCGTTATTCGGAGCAGCATTGTAGGATACCAAAACCAGTGCGGCAACTTACTGGACATCACCTTGGTGCCATCGTTCTGCTGCCTTGGAACTATTCGCACAACAGTTTGCTACTGATGACCCACCCCCCGCGACGCCCCACGCCGTTATTTGCTGGGTGGCAACTTACTAGACATCACTTTCGTGTCATCTAGATTTCGGCGCGTTCTGCTGCCTTGGAACTATTCGCACAACAGTTTGCTACTGATGACCCACCCCCCGCGACGCCCCACGCCGGAAATCTGGACGTTGTGCTGCGTTGGGACTATTCGCACAGCCGACCGCTACTTCGTTGTTTTTCTCTAAAAATGTTTATATGTTATTACTATTTTTGTTTTCTTGTATATATTTATAAATTATTAAAGTTTTATAATCTTACTACTTTGTCGGAGTGCTATATATTTTTAATGTGACACATAATTGTAAAAACTTTGATGTACAAAGAGTCATCCCTGGAATCTTCCGCTTCACGCTCGGTCCCCTCCCCAATCACAATACAGGATGGTTTTCAGATAATAGCAACGCTTCTGCTGTGACGGATCTCATCGAGTGTGGGCCTTGATCTACTATAACTCCTTTGAAGAGGGGTGATTCTTTACAGCTGTGGCCATAAACTACATCTGCAGGGCTAGCTGATAGCCTAGGACCGGCCTGGACAATCGGACACAGAGGAAAAGGAGTGTCAGAGGGTGCGGTAGTGAATAGGGCGAAAGGGAGGTGTCGGGCGGGCACAGGGTGTGATTCTCAGGGAAGAGCAGCGCAGATGGGGGGAGGTTTATTACCCATGCATAAGACAGAGAGCGGGGGTGACCACTGCCTGGGTGAGATGCTTGCGAGGGTGGGGAGCCATGCTAAGGATCGACAGCGTGCACAGAGTGGGTCTGGTCAAGGCATCTAAAATGGCTGCCGTGCACGACAAAAGTTTGGCATTTGAAAAAAGACAAGATGGCGCACACAATGTTTTTCAACAATTCCTGATTTCCTTCGAATCGAACGTTAACAGACGTTGGGGCATATTACCAAAGTTAAGCGATATTTATCCCTAACGATGCATTGCAAAGATTTTTTTACCGTCAGAAATTATCGCAGATAAACCTTGCTATTATCAAGGTTTATCGCAAATACGATAAAAAACGAGCGCAATGCATTAATATCGCTGAAAACTCCGCGATATTCATGCATTACCGAGCTAATGCTCTTAGCCATGTTATCCACCTCCCATTGGATAACATGGCTAAGAACTGCTCAGGGCAGCTGTTACTTTTTGGAGATATTCGCGCTTATCTCGAATATTTCCAAAAGTTGATAATAGGAGATAGCGATGTTAGCGACTGTTTCCAGTCGCTAACATCTTGGCATGCCCACTTTGCATGTCATTAGTGATAAATATCACTCACATGCAAAGTGGGACCCAAGATGGTCGCTATCTCCTACTAGCCGTCGCTAACTGGTGTTAGCAACACCTAGGTAATACAGATATAATTTTATCTCCGCGAAGCGGAGCGCTGTTACAGATATATATCTTGTTTTTGAACGTTAATTTCTCAAAATGCACTGAAGCACATATATTGAGACATAGCAAAGGCACATCGGGCTACCAGTCCCTAATATTTTACCAAGTTTCGTGCAAATCCATTCAGCCGTTCGATTATTATTATTATTATTTTTTTTGCCCCGCGGGGCCCTTTTAAAACCTCCACATCAAACCTAGGGGGTCAGCGAGGATCTACTATGCCCCCTTATGGTCATTTGCCCCTTCGCTTTGGCCTCCTCTTGTCTCTCGATCCTACCGAGAGACAAGATGGCGGCCGCTACGTACTGTTTGGAATGTTTACAGACACCGGAGAGCCAATCAGCTTCGCTTCGCAAAGCTCCGTAACGCGAAAAGTACGCGAAGCGGTGCGCTGTTACAGATATATATCTTTTTTTGAACGTTAATTTCTCAAAATCCACTGAAGCACATATATTGAGACCTAGCAAAGGCACATCGGGCTACCAGTCCCTACAATTTTGCCAAGTTTCGTGCAAATCCATTCAGCCGTTCGATTATTATTATTATTATTTTTTTTTGCCCCGCGGGGCCCTTTTAAAACCTCCACATCAAACCTAGGGGGTCAGCGAGGATCTACTATGCCCCCTTATAGTTATTTCCCCCTTTGTTTTGACCTCCTCTTGTCTCTCGATCCTACCGAGAGACAAGATGGCGGCCGCTACGGACTGTTTGGAATGTTGACAGATGCCGGAGAACCAATCAGCTTCGCTTCACAAAGCTCCGTTGCGCGAAAAGTCCGCGAACCAGTGCGCTGCCTGGTCCGCGCTTACAGATATATATCTTTTTTTAAACGTTAATTTCTCAAAATCCACTGGAGCACATATATTGAGACCTACAAAAGGCACATCGGGCTACCAGTCCCTACAATTTTGCCAAGTTTCGTGCAAATCCATTCAGCCGTTCGGGCTAAAAGTGAGGCCAACCGCCCTATGGAAATTAACATGGGAAAAACGCGTTTTGGGACCCCCCTTTTTTCTCGGCCCCCCCTTGACGAACCCCCCCCAAATTTTCAAAGGCTGCTCAGAAACAAAATGTGCCATTTTCCTGAAAATTTCAGCCAATTCCGTCCACAAACGGCAAAGTTATTAGACATAGAATTTTCAAAAAACCCATAGAGAAAAAATCCTAACTATATATACCTACTGGCGACCGCCAGTAGGTAATATATATATATATATATATATATATATATATATATATATATATATTATTTTATTTTTTTTTAAATCCCAAAGTGTTCCACAAACTGAGACCGCACTCCGCAGCTGATGAGTACAACCCGTTTTGTTCAAAACATACAGCTTCCATTCCCCTTATACTGTCCTGGCCTGACGCGTTTCAAAGCTTTGGCTTCTCTTCAGAGGCCCGTGTCAGCAGCATATTTAAATTTGGTTTCGACCAGCATCCCCTGCGAGATTTATACATACTTGGCTTCCGGTGTGCCTTCACAGTGAGTCTTTCAATTAAACAATGCACGCTGGGATCTGTTGTGCAACCCTTTGTTTTTATATCCTCTGGTGAGTTTGTTGCTGATACGCGATTTTGGACACACAACTCTCGCCCTCCAGTGGGCTCCAGGTCTAGATGCTGTATGTTTACACTTATGAACCTGATGTGCACTTGAAAAGTGAAAACGTTTCACTCCTCCGAGTCCGCCGATGCTTTTCCGGTGGTGCATCGACTCATGCGGCTAGGACTGCTGCTATGTATTTTTCCAAAAGTGTTCCACAAACTGAGACCACACTCCGCAGCTGGTGAGTACAACCCATTTTATTCAAAACATACAGCTTCCAGTCCCTTCATACTGTCCTGGCCCGACGCGTTTCGAAGCTTTGGCTTCTCTTCAGAGGCAAGTGGCAGCAGCATATTTAAATTCAGTTTCGACCAGAAAAAATGTTCTTTACTTCATATATATATTTAATTATTAGACCACCAAACATTGTCGATTTCTTCACCTCTTGTGACGCCGGCCTCAAGAGGGGTGGCAGGTCCCTGTAAACATACACACCAGTACTTTTTCCTGTCCACAGTGTCACATCAAACCCACAAAGGGTAGTCTGCACTTAGTTTCAATAAGCGTGATTTATTGATATTGCAGCAGTAAATATATATATTTATGTATATATTACCTTCTGGTGGTCACCAGTAGATAGCTATAGTTAGAACCTAGTTTCCATAGGAAAAGCATTTTTTGATTTGCTAATAACTTTGGCGTTGTTTGATGAATCTTCGTGAAATTCTCCAAATAAAAGGTCTATCCCGGTCAGCCACTATCCTGAAAGTTTGGCGGTGATTCGTAAAGTGGACGCTGAGAAAAATGGGGGGGCCAAAATGTGTTTTCTTCATGTTAAATTCTTTAGGAAATTTTATTACAGTCTACAGCCTGAACTGCTGAACGGAATTACACCAAATTTGGCAGAAAGTAGAGCTTGGTTCAGAAAGTGACCTTTTTTTTTTAAATGGTGTACTCCGTTCAGTAGTTGCAGAGAGATTAAAAAACTAAAAGTCAAAAAATCATTTTCCAATACAAAACTTTAGGCAAGGCTACAGCCCGAACTGATGAAAGAATTTACACCAACATTTGGAAAAAGGTAGTTCTTAGATGAGAAAGCGACCTTTAGTAAAATGGTGTGAATTCGTTCAGTAGTTGCTAAGAAATTAAAAAAATACAAGTTTAAATATCTGGTGAGCCGTGGGTTCACGCACCATCCCAATCACGCGCTTCACTGTGATTGGCTGCCAACACTCCAAACCAGGAAGTGTTGGCAGCCATCTTGTGTCTCGGTAGAACCGAATCACAAGAAAATAGTCGAAAAAAGATTAAAAGAGAAGAAAAGAGGGCAGGGTAGAAACACCCTGACACCCTAGTCCTGCTCATGAGGGTCCCACAAGGACCCCCAGGCCAAAAAAGTATTTTTATTTAAAAATAAAAACGTCATACTGCGCGCTGGGTGCGCAAATGCGAGCAAAAAAATGAAGCGGGGGCTTCCCACTTCATTTAAATGAGCCCCTGGGTGGGCCATGTTCCAGGGGCAATCCTAGAATAAAAGTTGCAGGGGCCTGCGGGTCTCCGCAGCCCCATGGACCGCCACTTCCCCAGGGTTATATAAATTAGGTGCGGGAGACCGCCACCTCCCCAGGGCTTGGTTTGCAATCGTCTGAGGCACCCCCAAACCCCGGGGATCACCACCCCGGGGGCTTTAATTAAATATGTAGGGGTTGGCTTCGTGGGCTCTCCGAAGCCCCGGGGTATACCACCTCCTTGGGATTTTGAAAATGGAGGCAGAGAGCAGCGTGGTTCCCCTGCTGTAGTCTTTGATGGCCCCGAGGACCGCCATTCCCCATGGCCAGCTCTTGCAATGTCCCGGGAGCTCACCCCCGGGAAATTATTATTTGGTATGAAAGGTTGGAAGCATGTCTCGGACACTGTCATAGCAAACCCTGGTTGCTTCGTTGAATAGAGAGTAGGAAAACCTGCTCTTGGTTCAATGAAGCAAAGCAGGATTGGTTTTGGGAAAGGGGAGCTGTATGTTAGCTTTCAGCGCGTCCCCCTAGTGTGAATGCGATGGGTGCGCGGTCCCTTAGTGTGAACGCAATGGGTGCACGACTCCAAGCATAAATGATTAACAACCAAAAATTTGTAAAGCTAGGTTATATGTTGGCTTATTGAGTGGCTCTAAAAAGAGCCCTTGTTTTTATTGGGAGACTTTTGTAGCTACATGTAAGTGCCGATGCAGAGCCTTAGGGTATTGAGAAGGACTCTGTTTCCCTTATGTACACCATCACTCCTGTAGATGCCATCCATATCGAAACGCAGAGTGCTGTTATATATGGAGCCCATTCTATGGTCGCTGAGATAAGCAGAAACAGCTTTATTAACATTTAGCTTTCTTATTCTGTGGACAGAATTGATTGGACCACTTCCATTTCTGGCTTTAGCATATGTTAGAGTATACAATGACAGTTTGGGGGAAAAGTAACATCAATTCGGCAACGGTGTCCTTCATTAGCATTTCCAGCCCTACCACGGTGCACAATCATGAGGTGAGGGGCTTGGAGATGTAGAAAGGTTTTAACCTAAGGCATTAATTGATGCCACTTTAATCCTCTTTGTCCAATCCATTTAATGTTCACATTTGGTAAAGCTAGATCTTTTTCAATACCGCTGTGATCATCCAGTCAGTATCTATGAACTCATGTAATAACCTAGTTAGTAACAAATGCGCTATTAGAATCCCCTGAGCAGTATCCATGCAGAGCTCTAATCACCTTCACCGACAAGCTCCAGACCTCCAAACACGCATGCCGGAAACTGGAGAAGACCTGGCTCCACGATCACACACCGGACAACTACGCAGCCCACAAGGATGCCACCCGCAGACATCACCACCTCATCAGACTAGCGAAGAGATCCTCCTTCAGAAACCGCCTAGACAACAATGCACACAACTGTAAAGAACTCTTCAGCATCGTAAAGGAACTCTCCAACCCCAGCGCAAACACCGACATCCCGTCCTCACAAGAACTGTGCGACTCACTAGCCATCTTCTTCCACTGCAGATTGCTGACATGCACGAAAGCTTCAACACCAAGACCGCCCCCACCACGCCAGTCGCCACCTCCCCTGCGAACACCACCAGCGCCAACCGCCTGACCTCCTGGGCCAACATCAATGACGACGACACACGCAAGGACATAAACTCCATCCTCTCAGGATCCCCGTCAGACCCTTGCCCACACCACTTATTCAACAAAGCAGAAGCGGCTATCGTACCCCAACTATGGTAGGTCATCAACATCTCCTTTGAAACAGTGACATTCCCGGAAAGCTGGAAGCACACCAAAATCACACCCTCCTCAAGAAGCCCAAAGCGGACCCCAAGGACCTCAACAACTTCCGGCCCATCTCCTTGCTCCCGTTTCCGGCAAAGGTCGTCGACGGAATGAAGGCTGTCGCCGACTTGATGAGGAACAGCCAGCTGAAGCTGAACTCGGACAAGACGGAGGTCCTTATCCTCAGACCCACCCCTTCAGCCTGGGACGACTCCTGGTGGCCGACCACAATGGGAACAGCATCAACACCCACCGACCATGCACGCAACCTAGGCTTCATCCTCGAATCCTCCCTCTCCATGTTGAAACACGTCAACGCCGTCTCCTCCTCCTGCTACAACACTCTCCGCATGCTCCGCAGGATTTACAAGTGGATCCCGACCGAGACAAGAAGAATGGTTACACATGTCCTCGTCAGCGGCAGCCTGGACTACGGCAACGCACTCTACGCAGGAATTCCAGTCAAACATCTACGCAGACTACAACGCATCCAAAACACCTCCGCCCGAATGATCGTCAACATCCCCTGCCGCAGCCACATCACCCCCCACCTGAGAAATCTACACTGGCTTCCCATCGACAAGAGGATCACCTTCAAGCTCCTCACACGAAGCACTCCACAACGCTGGACCAGCCTACCTGAACAGCAGACTCAGCTTCCACATCCCCACCCGCCAGCTCCGATCCTCCAGCCTCGCCCTCGCCGCCATACCCCACATCCATCGCACTACCTCCGGAGGCAGATCCTTCTCCTACCTCGCCGCAAAGACCTGGAACACCCTCCCTACCCACATAAGACAGACCCAAGACCTACTCGCATTCATAAGACTCCTCAAGACCTGGCTCTTCGAACAGTAGCAGCTCTCCCCCATCACTTTGAGACCCTCACTGGTAAGCAGTGAGCTTTACAAGTGCTCTGATTAATTGATTAACCTACAGACTACTGATTCAATCCTCTAATTACCCAGGTAGTACTCATACACTTTAGCAAACACCCTGTCAGTCCCTATGCATGCCTCTAATCACCAATCCAGCAGTATATACTCATCAAATCACTGTGCCAATACCCCAGCACTTATAAAGTCAGCATGCAGTCTATTTAAAGCACTGTAATCATCTAGTCACTACTTACGCACTCATGCAATGACATAGGCACTGAGATAAGCACTGCGACAATCCTCCACGCAGACCTCTAACCAGCTACATACTACTGATTTAGTCGTCCAATTATCCAGGTAGCACCCGTGCAGTCCAGCAACCCCCCTGGCAATACCAATGCTCTCTTCCAATCACCTATTCACACCATATACTTATCCAATCACTCTGAAAATATCGAAGCAGTTATAAATCCACCATGCACTCTGTTTGTAGTACTGTAATCATCCAGTGACTTCTCACATTCTCATGCAATGATGCAGGCACTAACATATGCACTGCAACAAACCTCTGTGCACTACAGATGCAGGAAGACCTCTAACCAGCTGCATACTACTACTGATTCACTCCTTTAACTATCCAGTTAGTACCAATGCAGTAAAGCAGTCCCACTGTCAATCCCCATGTACTCTATGGATTACCCATTGAGCAGCATGTAATTTTACAATCACTCGGCCAATACTCAAGCACTGGTAAATTCAGCATGTACTCTCTTTTCAGCACTGTAATCATCCAGTCACTACTTATGTTCTCATGCAATGACCCAGGCACTGACATATGCAGTGTACAATTGTCTATGCACTATCAATGCAGGCCTCTAACCAGGTACACACTACTGATCCGGTCTCCTCTAATTACCCATATACTACTAATGTAGTCCAGCAAACCCCCTGTCATTCTCCATGCACTCCTCCAATCACCCATCCAGTAAAGTGTAGTTTTCCAATCACTCTCAGAAGACTTAAGCACTTATAAATTCACCATGCACTCTCTTTGCAGCACTGTAATTATCCAGTCACAACCTATGTACTCATGCAATGACCCAGGCACTAACACATGCACTTGTATAATCATCTGTGCACTATCCATGCAGACCTCTAACCACCTACTCACTTCTGATTCACTCTTCCAATTACCCGGGTAGTACCTATGCCCTACAAGAATTTTCCTGTCACTCTCCATGCACTCCTGCAATGAGTCATCGAGCAACATGTACTTATCCAAGCATTCCGCCAATACTGAAGCAGTTATAAATGCACCATGTAGTCTCTTTGAACTAGTCTAATTATCCAGTTAGTATGCATGCATGCATGTGACCCTTGACCCTCGGGTAGGTCACTTCCCTGCCGCTGCAGCTCGCCTCCTGTTCGCCCTGTGAACGCCTCCTGTGCATTGTTTGGCTGCCGCTACTCCAGATCGGCACTCCCCTCCCCTACACGAGTGCCGCCTGGAACTGCCTGTGCCCTTAGAGTGTGCCCGCCCCGCTTTTTGACTTCTGTACCCTTGAGTGTGTGCCCGCTCCCTTCTCATTTCTGTACCCTGTGTGTGTGGTTGCTGGTTCCCCTGTTTACCGCCGGGCTCCTCAGCCCCGTCTTTCCCGCCGCTGCCTCCTGCGCGGCCCCGCCCCCCCTCACCCCTTGGCTCCTTCCCTCCCGCCTCCCAGCTGACCCCTCCTCCCCCCTTCCCTTATGGAGACCGCTGCGCGACCGCGCAGCGGACGCGCACCGCGGGCCCGCCGATTGTGTGCCGAAGACGCACCAAAGGCAAGCCCGTCTACGCCCGTCCGCGCCTGGACCGCGCCATGAGCCCTGGCCCCCGAAGATGCCAGCCCACAGGACGGACATACGACGGCACCACCCTCAAAGCACTCAAACCCGACCGGAACCCCGCCTGCTACCGAGCCACCCTGAAACGCACCCACTGACCCTTCACCTGCCAAGCCTGCAAGTTCACCTGCCTCCGGACCTGCACCGCACCCGCCAAGCCGAGCATCAGCGCCAACCACCTCAAGTGCATCCTGCTCAACACCCGCTCCGCCCACAGACACGCTGTCGAACTCTGGAACCTGCTCGACACAACATCACCAGACGTCGCCTTCCTAACGGAAACCTGGATGAACGCCTCCTCAGCGCCCGACATCGCCATAGCCATCCCGGACGGATACAAGATCACCCGGAGGGACCGCGTCAACCAGACCGGAAGAGGCATCGCCATCGTCCACAGGAACACCATCCGCATCACAAACAACTCCGAAGACACCTTCACCGCCGCCGAACACCTCCACTTCCAGATAGACACCGACCCAAAGACGACCCTCAGAGGCACCCTCATCTACAGACCCCCAGGACCACGCACACTATTCAGCGAATGGAGCCTCATGTCTTTATTCTTGTTTACAAAGAAAAAAATTCTCTCTTGGGTTGACTGTATTTGTGGTGAAGAGCATAACGTGCAAGTATTGAGTCTCTATCCCCTATGCAAAAGTAAAAAATTGGGACGATGTGCACCACATTTGTAGCAATCGACTCTGGATGGCTCTGCATGGCTAGAACCCTAAACTGCATTTCATCTATTCCGCAACCATTCCTGATTAAGATAGCGACTCCCTTACAGCAGTGCAGTTGATCTGAAAGAATACAATTTTGAACCTAACCACACCTCTCAAACAGCTCCTTACTTTCATTTGCCAAACGGTGCGTTTCCTGTAAAAGCATGACCTGTGCTTGACTATTCTTTAGAAATTCCAATATTTTTTTCTTCCTGGGTTTGGACCAAAGACTATTCACATTCCATGTGAGAATATTAATGCTCGGAATTTTAGCCGAAGCCACCTTTCTTGATAGATTCCCTTCCTAGCTTCAAACCTGAATTATAAAAATATTCCTGCATGTGAGGTGTTGAGGACCTTTTTGTTTTTTTCCCTCTGCTCCACACCTGTGCTCCCCCATCACCTCCCCCTTCCACACCCATGCCCACCCTGAGGAACCATCCCTTAAATATTAGGCATAATAATGCCCATGGGCATACCATCGGGCGAGACTTGCTAACACACTTCTAATGTATAGAGAGCTATTTTTTTCCTTTGAGGTATTTCCCTTACTAATCCTGTTAATTAACGCTTCCACGTCGTCTACTGAATGGTAGTTATACATTTGATAGTTCCACATAATACGTAGCATAGCGGGGAATTTTAGATGAACTTACGCTCCCAGCCTACGAAGCTCCTCCATCTTTCCACCTAGCTCCCACTGCTTTTGCTCTGTGGCCTTACATACATCAGATCTAATAAGGAGAGAGTAGCCATCAACTGCATTGGGGCAATTTCTGAAATGACTGCTGAGTATCTCCTCCTTAATAGTGTAAGAGAGGAAGTTTACCAAGATCTTCTTGGGTTTGGCTCCTTGTGGGTTATGCCAAAACGGCTCTCTGTGTCCCCTCTGTATGTCGAACTCGAGATTTATCTATTCCTTATGTTACAGGATCGTTTTTCAAAGGAGGGTGATAATAAAAGCCTTCATATCTGCCCTTTCCTTGCTTTCAGGAATATTTAGGAATCTTAAATTATTCCTGTGAGAATGATTCTCGATTATCTCTATGTCATCTCTTTTCAGCATTTGATTTTGTTTGCCAAGTTTGGAGATCTCGATTACATTTTTCTCGGCATTGGGAGCGAGAGTGGTCGGGGAACATGGTGGCCACTAGCTAGACGCTAGCGGACACGGGCGCCAGTCTGAGGGAAATACCGATGTGAGAGCAGGAGAGCAGCGCAGTGGAGCGCAATAGAAAAACGGTCAATAAAGCGGCATATGCAGGGGATTACAAAAAAAGTGAAGCCTGTACCTGAAGTGCTTTAGGGCGCTTGGCAATGGTCACAGAGCCTGGTTTCTCTCCGGGAAAAAGCTGGAGAGTACAGTGTGGATCACAGTGGATACGCTGGAGCGAGGCAGCTGGGAGCCTCCAGCGGATCTGGTCGGCTGCAATCGGAGGCCGAGGCAGAACAAGCAGGACTTGCTTGCACCAGGTGGAAGAGGTAGGGGCTGAGGAGAGAGGTCTGACTGAAGCTGAGAGACAGCAGAAGACGAGAGAGCGGAGAGAGAGGGGAGGAAGACTCCTGCGTATGGAGACAGGGAACAACAAGGAAGGTGAGGTCCCCTCCAGGTACACGCTGAGGACCAGGAACAAAGGAGGTAAGACAAATCTTCTTCCTATTTCGCCAGATGCCCTGCCTGAACAACCACAAGGGGTGAAGACCATAATTAAGGTGAGAAGGGGGCGACAAAGAGTATCCTCACAAGGTAGAGGAACAGGGAAGACTTTAAGTGGGAACACCAACGAGGGTAAGAGTGTAAAACAAATCCTGCCTCCTAACTACGAGAGTTAAAGTAACACCCTCTCTCAAATCCATTTTTCTAGTGCTGCCTTGCATGCAGAAAAATGACGCAGAGAGCCTAAGCTCTAGCCCTGAAGAGTGTACCCCTGATAATATACTGACGAATGTAATTAACCTGGGTAAAGATAATAATATTGAAGACATGGCTGGACAGAGCACTTCGAGGGGTCAGAGTAGGACCCCGAATGGGATATAATAACAGTCCCAGTAAGTAATAGGTATTCGGTCTTAACATTAGCCGATGAGCAGGAAGCATCGCCTTGAGAAGCAAATGGGGACAGGCTGAATATGCTAAGCAGGTCAGGTGTGGGAGCGCCTGTAATAAACAAAGAGGCAGATATCTCACTGGCTAGTATGCTATTGGAGTTGAAGAATGATATTAAAAAGCGTTTTGAGGTATCAGAGGCCAATCAACTAGGTATACAAGCATCTTGCTCTGAACTAGCCCAGAAGCTAGACCATTTTACCTCACGCACAAAGATCTTGGAGGAAGAAGTTGGCGCAGTGAAACTGGAAGGATTGGGTTAACAAGAAGATAGTTCAAGCGAAACATTTATTTCATGGAATGCACCCTTTCTCCTGAAGTGAGCTTCAATTTAAATATGGATTGTCTGCCACCTCCTTCCTTAAATATGACTCTTTAAAATTGATCCTTACTCTTCGTGTTTACCTTCTTTTTAGTCCCTCTTCTCCCCTAATAGATTTCTCAATAGAGACGCTCCCTCTGTCCTCTTCTCTTTGGGCTTCTCACATCTATAAATATCTTCACTGCTCCCTTCCTAATTATCCTAAGAGTAAGGTTGACCTTTTATGGGAGTCGGATTTGCAACAAACCTTTCCTATACACACTTGGAACTATCTGCCTGATTCATCAAGCTTAATTGCGCTCGCAATGGGCCAGATTATGAGAATCTGGCCCTTTGCGAGTGCGATTTTTGCATTTGGGATTCATCATCCCAAATGCAAAATTCGCTATAAAAGAATTCGCACATTTGCGAGGAATTGCAATTGAGGAATCTCTATTTGAGATTCCTTAAATGCAATTCATCAACCATTTTAAAATTGCGAAATCAGAATTTTGGGCCGCTATTTACCGCGAGGTCAAACCTCGTGGTAAATAGCGAAAACTTAGAAAAAAGCATTTAAATGCATTTTTCTAAGTTGCATGTTACACACACACATGTCCTTTGGACATGTGTGTGCGCAACACCAATGTAGATTACATTTCAGGGGTGCTACAGGGTGTCCTTTGGACACCCCTGGCACCCTTGAAATCGCTTCCTTATTTGCGATTAGCAAATTGCTAATAGCAAATAAGGAATAACTCCCCATTCATTCCTATGGGCCTTTAGGCCTTTAGGCCCATAGGAATGAATGGGGAGTTATTCCTTATTTGCGATTAGCAATTTGCTAATCGCAAATAAGGAATGTGTAGGAATCGCAATTTATTTAGCAATTCCTACATGAATCCCGTTTTGCAAGTCCTTAATAGCGATTCCTTATGAATCGCTATTAGGGGCTCGCAAAACGGGAGAATGATGAATCAGGCTGCAAATTTGTTCCAGATTACATAGCACGTCCAATAATACCAGCACCAATCAGACTCTATATTACTTTTCTAATAGGTTGTATTTAACTCCAGCATCTATACATGTTCATCACCTGATAGTTGGACCGGCTCAACTACTTCTAGCACATAGATACATTCTTATTTCTATGTCCAAACATCACCTCTTTCTGGATAAAAATTTGTAAAACTATCTCCTCTATATGTTCTATTAGTTTTCCATTTGAAATGAATTTTATATTTTTAGGAAGTATCTCCCCAGTTTATTTTGGTGCTCGTAAATTGGGATTGTTTGTGGATTTGTTACTGGCCATTGCCTTTCAAGTTATTACTTCCAACTAAAAAAATGCCACTAAGGTTACTTTTAATGGTTGGTGGAACCTTCTCTGTCATCATCATAGGTTGGACAGAGCATTTGTTACGTCATCTCACCAACTTCTCAAAAAAAGAGACCTTTTAGTCTCCACTTACCAACTATTTATCCTCTTGTACAATACAATTTCAGGATAGTACTTTTGTTTTTCAACCACCATGAGCTCTTCAGTGTTATTTCTCTCAAATTGTACATATTAGGTTAATTTATTGTTTCCAGTGTGTTGTCTGTACTTTCATTGTGTTACTATTGGAATTCAATATTGACTATCATTGTTACAGTGCTGAACTTTCTTTTTTCTGTTCTTCCCTTTCTGCTTTTTTCCCCTTCTTCTTTGACTTATAAAACAAAAATGATGTTTTATTAAGGTACTTTTTGGAATATTGTTATTTCTTACCTGATACCTAACAATACTATGTTATCATTGCATACTAGTTTTTGTATTTAATATGTTATGCGCTATGTTTCATTGTTTATTTCTAACTTCGGTTGTAAGATGTAATTCTGTTCTTTTTATACGTCGAGAAAGCTATCTTAAACTTTTTTTAAAATCCCTTCCATACATAAATAATATGAAGAGTCTCACACAGCAGTCATACCAGGTGCTTAATAGTTCAAATGAATATCAAAAATGATAATAGGTAAATGTTCCTGACAGTGCGCATTGTGGGCCATATTTACAAAAATATCATGTAACACAGTATAGCAAGAAAAGTTGCTGCGTTGCAATGCATGAACAAGAGTGAGATGAACAGTGCCATATCTACTAAAATATGACGCTCCTCAGATCACTGCCTGTGCTGGTACCCTTCAGGCTGCCTAGTGTCAATGCAGGTACCTTTGCACCATGGTGCAAGGGTGCCTGCATTACTGGCAGGGTTGTTTTTGTGTGGGAAGGTAAACCTTCCTGCACAAAAACAACCCTAAGAAGCAATTTCGTCTTTCTATGCTTGATGCAGAATGCATCACAAATAGAAAGAGGAAATAAAGAGAAGAAATAAACATATTTCTCTTCATTACGCCACAGTCAGAGAGATGTACCATTTTGGCACTACCCCAGGTTTACTGATTTCAGGAAATTTTGGATTGTGTCAAATTGCAGGGGTGGATGCATGAGAGCGCCTTTTCTCTATCCATGGAATGCCTACTACTACAAAATGTAATGCAACGCAGAGCAAGCCACTGCATTGCATTATATTACTGTACAAAGTCACAGAAGGCAGCTGAATTCACCCCTTATGTAGCTTTATAAATCTCTCTTAAGCCTTTAATTGCACAATGGGCTGAATGAATCTGACCCTACATCTGAGCAAAGATTGTTAATCTTCACAGGAAAACAAGAGAATTGTAGGAGGGTTAAGGGAGAGGGTTGATGATGCCACAGTAAGAAAAAAGGGGGCAGAAGGAAAAAACAAAGGTGACAAGTGGAAGTAGGCCACAGAAAATAAAGGACATATAAAAGGACACACAAGGGCAGGGTATACAAACAGTATTTAAAGTAAATGAAGAGGAAGTTTGGAAAAACTTGGAAAACTATTCAAAAAGAAGAAAATACAGTTTGACAGAGGGCCATTCTGCATATTATTCTAAGTAAGATTATTAATTGCAATCTAAGAAGAACATATAATTAAGTATACATTACTTATTGGCACCAGAACAAATACTTCAGGGATGGTGGTGGTTGCAGCAGATGACTTCGCTCTTCTGGGCTTCCTTTTAGTTGGTGTTCCTGAAAGGAGCAAAGAAAACAAAAGCAATTATTATTGAAAATGCTAACTATATTATTTTTAATGAGCTTGCGTCTTGTTCCGCTTTATGTGAGTATACTAGTTGTGTGCATGATTGGATCCGGTCTGCGGACGATCCGATAATGAAGGCAGTACACATCATGGTGCAGCCTCCTTGCTCTGGAAGTACCCAGGTCAGCCGGCTTGCACTACCGATTGAGACCACATTTAAGCCCGCAGTTCTCAACCCGACAGTGCTTCGAGTACTGTTTATGCCAGCTATCTGAAAGTGGCATTTTCAAAATTGTAATTTAAAATCCGATTTCACCATAAGATATGATTTTTCATTACAATTCTAAAGAGGCCAAATATGAACTGGTTACCTGCTCAAATTTTGAAAGTGCCGCATAGTAAATCTAATAAGGTAACTCTAATGTTATCCTATAGGAACGGTATGGCTTGCAGTGGTTTATCACTACCAGAACATGTACATCTTAAAAGTGCCAGTCCAACGTTTCAAATATACTGCACCTTGCCCTCTGAGATGCCCAGGGTGTTCCATAGGGGTGACTGATATATAGTAAAAATGGGGGATTGGGGCTGACAAAAAGTTTATTTTGCAAGGTCGAAATGGCTGTTTAAAAACTTGACACAAAGGCTGCCATTGGGAGGCCTGAGACATATTTAAAGGGCTAGTTGTGTAGGTGGCACAATCAGTGCTGCATGCCTACTAGTAGCAATTAATTTACAGTCCCCGAGCACATCTAGGGTCACTCTAGTATGGAATTACAATTAAATTAAGTATGCAATTGGGGATTAGCAAATGTTACCATATTTTAAGGAGTGAGCACTAAAGTCAGCAAAAAGGATATCAGCTAAAATGGAGGAGGAAGGCAATACAAGTTTGTGGGAAGACCGCACTAAGGCTGAGAGGTTTAATAACAGGCAAACAAATATACAGCCTAAATAACTGTTCACAGTCAAACAAATAAGTCTCAACTTTAAGTTATATTGCTCCTCCGCTACCGTCACACATTTTCAATATTCTCATGCAAAATAAATCTGTTGAAACATTTTTAGCATTAATGTTTCAACTTCTAGCCGTAACATAGAAAAACAATATATCGCAAAATCAAAATTAAACAGTACAAATACAATTCCAATTTACAATACTCTAAAAATAAAAAGATAGGAAAGTTCCATCTAACAATGATAAATTCATGGAAGATAATTTATTCTGATTCATTCCTCAAAATTATCCAGGCGATCCTTGTGTGCAAAATGGCAAAAAGACACTAACAGCATCATTGGCCCTATAGCAAAGAGACAAAGATCAAACTATAATCTTGGTCCATTTCAATAAAGCAGAAACCAATTCGAACTTCCGCCACTTGTTTTTGTGCGATGAATTGGAAATAAAGTTCCAACATTGTGCAATAAAAACTGAGAAGGAAAACTCATTTTGATTCTCTCCTGAAAATAAACCAGGCTGACATACGAGAGAGTATCAGAATGGAGCCTCATGTCTTTATTCTCGTTTACAAAAATGGCAATTCTCTCTTGGTTTGACTGTATTTGTGGTAAAGAGCATAACGTGCAAGTATTGAGTCTCTATCCCCTATGCAAAAGTACAAAATTGGGACGGGTGTGCACCACATTTGTAGCAATCGACTCTGGATGGCTCTGCATGGCTAGAACCCTAATCTGCATTTCATCTATTCCGCAACCATTCCTGATTAAGATAGCGACTCCCTTACAGCAGTGCAGTTGATCTGAAAGAATACAATTTTGAACCTAACCACACCTCTCAAACAGCTCCTTACTTTCATTTGCCAAAAGGTGCGTTTCCTGTAAAAGCATGACCTGTGCTTGACTATTCTTTAGAAATTCCAATAATTTTTTCTTCCTGGGTTTGGACCTAAGACTATTCACATTCCATGTGAGAATATTAATGCTCGGAATTTTAGCCGAAGCCACCTTTCTTGATAAATTCCCTTCCTAGCTTCAAACCTGAATTATAAAAATATTCCTGCATGTGAGGTGTTGAGGACCTTTTTGTTTTTTTCCCTCTGCTCCACACCTGTGCTCCCCCACCACCTCCCCCCTTCCACACCCATGCCCACCCTGGGGAACCATCCCTTAATTATTAGGCATAATAATGCCCATGGGCGTACCATCGGGCGAGACTTGCTAACACACTTCTGATGTATAGAGAGCTATTTTTTTTCCTTTGAGGTATTTCCCTTACTAATCCTGTTAATTAACGCTTCCACGTCGTCTACTGAATGGTAGTTATACATTTGATAGTTCCACATAATACGTAGCATAGCGGGGAAATTTAGATGAACTTACGCCCCCAGCCTACGAAGCTCCTCCATCTTTCCACCTAGCTCCCACTGCTTTTTACTCTGTGGCCTTACATACATCAGATCTAACAAGGAGAGAGTAGCCATCAACTGCATTGGGGCAATTTTTTAAATCACTGCTGAGTATCTCCTCCTTAATAGTGTAAGAGAGGAAGTTTACCAAGATCTTCTTGGGTTTGGCTCTTTGTGGGTTATGCCAAAACGGCTCTCTGTGTCCCCTCTGTATTTCGCACTCGAGATTTATTTATTCCTTATGTTTCAGGATCGTTTTTCAAAGGAGGGTGATAACTCTCACTAACAGCATCATCGGGCCTAAAGCAAAGAGATAAAAAACAAACTATAATCTTGGTCCATTTCAATGAAGCAAAAAACAATTCGAACTTCCGCCACTCGTTTTTGTGCGATGAATTGGAAATAAAGTTCCAACATCGTGCAATAAAAACTGAGAAGGAAAACTCATTTTGATTCTCTCCTGAAAATAAACCAGGCTGACATTATGTACGAAGCAGCAGAGCATACAATGGCCTGTAACATACGAGAGAGCATCTGAATGGAGTGTCATGTCTTTGTTCTGGATTACAAAAATGGCAATTCTCTCTTGGGTTGACTGTTTTAGTGGAAAATCAATCAATCAATCATTACATTTGTTGAGTCCGATACAGACCCGTGAGGGTCTCGAGGCGCTGGAAAAGAGCATAACATGCAGTATTGAGTCTCTATCCCCTATGCAAAATTAAAGTACAAAATTATGACGGGTGTGCACCACATTTGTAGCAATCGACTCTGGATGGCTCTGTGTGGCTAGATCCCTAATCTGCATTTCATCTATAGCTAGCGCGTCAGTTCTGGGTATAATACATCTAAATATGTCACTTGACCCTGACCATGGTTGTAATGCATGAAATTATTAGCAGCCATGGGCAAGTGCTGTTGATATCCATAGTTGTCTTCATTCACCAACAAGCATTCTTTACAGATATGGTATTTCTACATTATTATTTTTGTATTTTTTAAAAGCTATCTGTTTGTTTTACTCTCTCAAACTTTTTCACAAATGTATAAATGCAACCAATCAAGTAGCCATCTTTGTCTCTTTGGAATTTTGGCTGTTTTCTTTCAATTAATGCCTACTTATGTTTTCTAGCCTCTATTCCATTAAAACAAATATTTACCTACATTCATCCTCATGTCCTTTTCCAAGATTTTGCAGTCAATCTTTTAAATCATAAATTGATGACCTCATTGGTGATATCACCAATGAGGTCATCCAAGCTGCTGCTTCTCAGATTTCTCTGTAAACCACTCGATTGTGTTGGAAAATAAAGTAAGTACTAAAGGGCCCGGAAACATGCTTGGCATAGATTTACTATATGTAGGGGGGTATGTCTGAAATAAAGTAATACTGGAGACAAGTCTGGTTCACTCTGGTAAGATTTATATGGTGCACACTTAACTAGCAATAACATTTTAAGTACAAGTTCATTTAAACAAGGTAGAGAATTAATGCAACTATTGTGAGTTGTAGACTCATCTCATAAATAAGTTGCAGTTTGTAACCAAAGCCCTCTTGCCAAAATATTACGATAACACAATGCTTATCCTTAAACTACATTATTTCCCTGTCGAATCCTGTGCACAAGAAGATGTTCAAGAGTTCCCATGTTATGCCACTGACAATTTATTAACCCTGTCGTCGTACCCCGCTCCCCCAGCAGAGTTTGCAGAGATTTACCAACCCCGGGCTGCGCTGGGAACGTGAAGTTGGGCAAATCTCCACCTCCAGTACGAGGTTAGCCCCATATTACAAAAAAAATCACCACTTACCTTGTCTTCTACCTTTCCCTCCTCCTCGCCACGGTGTCTCCCTTCTTCCGGCTTCTTCCTCCTCGCTGCCCTTTTGGTATTACATCATGCGTGAAATGCGCATGTGCAGTTCATGAAATTCACGGAAGACGTAATACCTACAGGGATCCGAGGAGGAGGACACAGGATGAAGGGAGACACCACGGCGAAGAGCAGGGAAGGAAGAAGACAAGGTAAGTGGTGTTTTAAAATTTTTTATTATGCTGCTGATGTAACCAAGTATGGAGGGAGGTACCCTTTTACTGGAAAAGGAATGGGTCACAATATTAAAACAAGAAATTTCCTTTTCCAAAGTTTTTTTCAAGGATGGAAAATCCTGGCAAGTCGCTAAACTGTATAACGACCTACCCTTCAGTGTGAAGAAAGTCTTTGCGCAGGTTACCAAATTTACAAAACTCTTTGTAACAATTATTCAACAGGGGCACATTATCACACATGAGCTTAAAATTTCAATTATTTATTAAAGATCTTGTTAAAATATCAGTGCAGTACTGAAATCATTTTATGCATCATTTAAAAACAATTAGTCACAATTGTAAAAACATCTTTAGTGAAAAACATTCAAATTTACAATTTATTGCTAAAAAGCCCAAACAAATTTTTTAACCCCCAACATTTTTTTCTTTGGTCACACTACAGTTAATAGTAAACAAACAAATTGTCGACGTGGCGTTTCGGTGATCTACACAATCTTGCACCTTCTTCAGGACATTGTTCATTACAAGCACATCTATTGGACCTCCAATAGTCTGTGCGATTAAAAACTCGGCAGATCTCAAGTAAATCAAGCTAGGGATTATTTCCTTCCTGGCAAGTTATTTAGATGTCCAAGTGCGTTATCTTCCTGTCTTTGGTTGCTTAAGAGAAGGTCTTGAAAACTTCTTCTCTGTTATTTATGAAGAAGTGGTATACTTTCCGCTGATAGTTTTTCAGGGGTGTAGGGAGGACGTCTTTCTATCAAAAGTTCCTGGAAATCTTGGCTATATCCCAAAAAGGTTTTATTTACCCTTATTGGTGCTTCTCTCTGGGTTCCTCTTTTTTATACTTTGGCAGAACCACTGATTTGGAATTTTTAAATTGTTCCAAATTGTGAAATGGGTGATTCCAGCTCGACGTCCTTCCTTCTCAACTTCCTTTCTTGCAGAAAGGAAGTTGAGAAGGACGTCGAGCTGGAAACACCACTACGCATACTCCACCCAGGGTTACAATTTATATCTCAACTGGAAATTCATACGGTGCAAATATGTATTTCCAGACTGAGGCATTATACATTGTTGTAAAATATATAATGTATGGGTGACTCACAAACTGCTTATGTTGCGGTATAATTGTAGATGTTGTACCAATGGTATGCATGATTTGCTCATTTCAGAAATATGTGTAAGGTATCTTCACAAACTATGGAGAGCTGTGCAGGCCTTATCAGTGACTAATATGCAGATGTGAAGTTTATGCATTTAAATTCTTTGTCTGATGAGGTATTTAACAGGTACATTCCATTGAGGTAAATATTTACTAAACACTCTGTTGAATGGTATTCAAGGTTTATTAAATTGCAGATTTCTTGCTTTTTACATAGATGTTACTGTGGCTATTCACAAAGGTAACATACACTTGCTTGTAATTTACACATATACGTTTATTCTTACATAAATTACTCATTGCATTAATTTCTACAGTCACAACAGTAATAAAGACACAAAATGTTGTAAATGTGGGTGAATGCACATATTTATTACATGTTATACATGTTGCAAAATGTTACACTCATTAGCATTACAGATATTACAGTAAATAGGGTCTAGGTGTAGCTCACTGAATACCTTCCGGTATGAAAAGCCATATCAGACTGTCAGATTCATTGGATGATGTCATCAGTGAGTTTTTTCGTGTACTTATAACTTTCGCACTGTTTGATGAATCTTCACAAAATGTTTCAAAAGAAAGTCTCATCCATCTCAATTCCTTTGTGAAAAGTTTTGGAGTGATCCGTCAAGCTGGGGCAGAGAAAAAGGGGATCCCGAAACATGTTTTTCCAATTCATTATTCAATTGGAAAATTAAACACACCTACAGCCAAAACGGCTAATTAAACGAGCAGCAAATTTTGCAGAGAGACAGATACTGGTCCGGAAGCGTGCTTTTTTGAATTGGTGTAAATACGTTCAGTATTTTTCAACAAATTAAGCTTAAAAAATAGATGTTTCATGAGCTGACAGATCTAGAGATAAGATCTGATTGGCTGACATTGATCCAGCGGCTCACCAGCAACAGGTACTCCACCACCACCTGGGCCCATAAACACGCTCATAATCTGGCAATTACCGCTGGAGTCAAAGTTTATGATTTGCTACCATTTCAAGATTAGTCACCTCTTATTCTCAACTAATCTTTCACTGATCAAAAGTTCTTTCCTCTGGTCAACGGACCATCAGTTGAACTTGTTGATGGTTAAATGACATAAAATAATCTTCTTACATTTATACATGACCACAGACTCTGTAGGTATTTTAAATCTTTATCTAAATTATTTTCATGTGAACCACTTACAAAGTACAGTACACTCTCTACTATTCATAGGAAGAAAGAATTAATTAATCAATCATCAAACGCATACTTTTATACCTTGCAGTGATTTATGCTCAGAAAGGAGAGGATAGAGAGAAAAGAACATTGGCACATACACAGAAATGATAGTTACCTAGGATGGTGTGAAAACCAACCCCCTGGCCAAGGAGCTGGGAAGGGTCCTCGGGAAAGATCAGGTGACCAAAGCTTCAGGACAGGAATCAGGACAGGATAGATGACCTCTCTACCACCGACGCTTGCGTAGCACCCCTCTCTGACAAACTCTTCCTCCTCGACATTCTTCCACGATCTTCTTCTAAGTAAATTAATTTAAGATAAAGTAGTTCTGGGTTTGATTCCTCATCAGCATCTCTCTTCACTCTGACAGCATCCCGAACTCTGCAGCATTCAGCAAATCTCTGTCTCAGTCTACATACTCCTCCATCTCTCTCTAACTAACTAAGACTACCTCAGTTATACCCTACAATATTCATGTACCTCCCATTAATGTTTCAATATCATAAAATTACTAGCTCTTATTGGACAGGCAAGGGGGATGATCATCACACCATGCTTATTTTTCATATTTGTCTATCAGTATATTGTTAAAAAATCCCACCCCTTAATTTTGTATTCACAAATCTTTATTCCCACTCGTATTCACATCTTATTAGACACACAAGTCTAAATTTCATGTGTTCCCATTCATTCAGAGGACTTTGGAGCTGGTTCCCAGGGTTTGTGTCTTTTGCGTCCTTGGACTGTGTTCAAAAGTCACATCACTTCTTCTGGCTCAATCACACCACGCATGTGCGGAGGTAAGGTGGGTTATAGACTCTAAATTCGTACGAGAGGCCCAAAGGCATACCAATAGGAAAGTCAGAAAAACTAATATTAATTTCATAATAAAATGGTTTCACTGTATACCACCTATCTCTACTCTAATCCCATTCATGTATTAATGCTCTCCCTGCACTATCATTAGTAAAATAGCTCATGTTAGTTTCAGCAAAGCAGCTGCTAAGCATGTGAGTTCTCAAGCAGCCATTTTAATAGCATCTGCGCAAGCACAAGAAATTCCCTCCAAGCGACAGCTCGTCATACTGCATAGGTACAGTTGAAGCATGCGCAATAAAGATTTCCCGTTAGCAGCCATTTTAGAATTTCGCTCGAGTTACTTATTAGTAAAACATGTAGGCAAGCTTCTCTGTCTTTTATGTTCAATGTTGTGCGTATTGATGTACACAATACATGGTTAATACATTATAAGAAGTTAAATGAGAGGATTGCTTCCAAGCAAGTCTCTTTTCAATGAGTCCTTGCTCCATCACATCAACAAAGAAGTGGCGGCAACCATGTTGGGATTCAGTCCTCCATTCTGAAAAAAGTTTACAAAGACATATAAAGGGGTATGGTAGGGAAAACCTTCCTACCTAGGCCTGATTGGGGGCAGGGTGGGTCCCAGAGGAACGCCTCCCCCTACGCAAAACGCAAAAAAATAAAAAAATAATACTGCACATTTGTGGAGGATCCATGGATCGGTGGTAAAAAGTTAAAAAACAATAGCACAGGCTCCTGTGCATTAAAAAAAGAAAAGATGGGCCAGTGCATGAGAATGTCAAAATGAGGTATGGGGAACTCTGTTCCTGTCACTCAGCGCACTGTAAAAAAGTCCCTGAGGTTTCTACCAAAAGTATATGTGTGTGCAATAGATACAAAAAACTGTTTTATATAATCAAAAACATGATTTAATGCATTATGCTAAATTACATAATATTCTGCAATGTCTTAATTTCGAATCACTGACTCAATGTGAAATACAATGTAAGAAATGATACATTTCGTTGACAACTCATATGCTCAATCTAAATTATTTAAACTTCTAACATATTTTAAAGACAACGTAATGCATTTCGGGTACAACCCTTCGTCAGGGGCATGATATTACAAAATCAAAACTTTTACTAGACATATAATTCCACGTTCTTACTTGTAGCCACCGGCTGGAACAAAAAGGGAACAAATCAAAATCAATGTAGGCAAAAATACACCTAATCCGTTCTTGCCATCACTATCACCAATGCATGGTGAATATGGTCAGAAATGTAAAAACAGTGCGCTGAGTGACAGGTACAAAGTTCTCCATACCTCATTTTGACATTATCACAGGTCTATTTAGGCTGGACCTTTAGCACACAGCAGCCCGCTTGGTATTAATTGATCAATTTACATACTGCATAACAAGTGCAGGTTGGAACCCAATTCGTCTGCATTATCCAGTGCATGAGAAGGCATATTGACAAAGAGGAGGGGGCATATGCCCCCTCCCTGGGCCATTTTCAGGTAACTGGGACTACATCTACTGGGGCTGATTAATTAGAAACGGGGAGGGAGCATGGCCATTTCCAGGTTTCTGGGACTCCATCCTTTGGTACTCATTAATTAAAAAATGTGAGAGAACATGCACCCCCCCCTCCCTGGGCCATTGTCAGGCCCGGTGACCCTATCCCCAAGGGACATCATCCCTCAGGGCCAATTAAATAAAAAAGTGGATGAACACATGGCCTCTTCCCCTGGGGTGGTGCATTACATTTCCGGAAGGGGGCATGTGACCCCACCTCCCTGAGCCATGATATTGCCCTGCGGATCCCATCCCTTAGGGCTAGCTCTGTTACAGTGCCCCAGAGCCTGTATCCACTGGGACGCTGTACTTTCCCTGTCCATGAAAGCACAAGCAGTGAAGTCACGTGTTCTCCAGTCGGGAGTAGAAAGGCTTCCGCCAAGTGGGAGCACAAAAGTTCCACCCTACGTGCTCTCGTGGTAAGGGAAACACAGTGTTTTGCCAGCCCAGTGTCACACTCAGGATTGGTGCCCCAAAGTAACTATGACTCATACCCTGAAGTACCATAACCTATGGCCTTTCCATGCACTGCTAATTACCATACATATTACATCACTCATGATGAGTTCTATGACATCATTGATAACATCACTGTAACATGTGAAATGACACAATTGAGGACAAGACTTTGCATGGAGGGACACGCAGAAAAATTACTTTCGGGCATAATTTATAGTTCCTTAAGGCAACTATAACTGGTAAATTCCAGTGTTTTTTTATGTTTAAAACATTACGGTTTCACTGACATTTTCACTTATGTTGTTACTTTAACCTTTGCTTTTTTCAAACCCTATAATCAGCCAACCCCACATATTTGCGAATCCACCCTCCTCAAGCCCTATACCCTGGTGCCTTTTTTGTTAAAGAGGATGGGAGTACGCAGTCACCCTCCCCGAGCCTCTTTGGGCCCCGGGTTCCTCATCCCCCAAAGTATTTTTTTCAAAGTAAGGAGAGGAGGCATATGGCCCCTCTTACTGAGCCACTAATTGGCCAGTGGACCTCATCCCATGGTGCTGTTGCTGTTTTTTAAGGGGAGGGGGCATGCAAATCCTCTACCCAAGACACTAAGGGACTTTGGAGCACATCCCCGGTGGCCAAATTCTATTAATACTCGGGTACACAGCCCTTTGCCAAGCCTCAATAGGCCCCGAAACCCCTGCACCTTAGGTCAAATTCTTTCAATAAAGGGAGGAGTCACGCAGCCTTCCTCCCTGAGCCTTATTAGCCCCTAGGAACTCCATCTCAAAGGACCTCTGACCATTATCAGTGCGTATCCTGGTGCTCGTCTGAGACACCCACCAAATAATACATTGAGGACTGTGGGGGAAGCATCAGAACCTCCTTGGCCCCATCCGGCTCCTTCCATGCTGCAGAAGCCGGCTTTTCTCCCACCTGCTGTGAGTAGCTGTTTTTGTTTCCTCCCACCTAGCAACAAAAATGTGTGTTTCACTGCCCACAGGATTTTCAAACCTCTTGTGGACTGAAAGCAGATGTCAGTCGTGCCTGCACTCCTGCAGGCAAGGAAGGCATGTCTGCTCCTACCAGATGGGAGCTTTAAAAATGCTCCCACTGGTGGGAGCAGACATATATTTCCCTTCCTGCATTAATGCGGGCATGGAAACTACTGTGTACCGGTGCTGGCCTCCTCTGTACTTTGTGTGTGAGCCAGACTCGAGGATGCGGTCACCAGGTCCATTACATGCTCAGGGTGGGAGGGGCTGTGCAGCACTCCTCCCTTTTTTTAACACATTCAACCCCAGGGATGGGTCCTATTAAGAATATTTCAATTTATCTCATCTTTAGCTTTAGCTCATCTTTGTAATATAGGACTTCATATTGAGTAACCATATTGAGTAACCATGACAACAGAAGAAAAAGAAGATAATACAGGGCTACTATGAACAAGGGACTGAAGCAACAAGACAGATAATCATAGGAAAAAGTGAGAGAAAAAGAAAGTACAGATGTGTTATATTTCTAACACAGGTGTTAATGAAAACAAAGGAGCATTAACATACATGGTGACATCAGGTGCATTTGTGAAAAAAGGAAGGGTCTGATTAAGACTTTGGAAGGAGGGTTACTAATTCAGAAATGTAACAAAATATACTGTTCGCTATATTATAAGAATGATAGGATATAATGGATTTGTAATATGGAAGACAGGATGTATGTCATGCTTGTGATGGAGTAGCCCATCCACCAAACTAAGGGGCTCATTAGGATGGCGGACGGACCTGCGTCCGTCCGCCACCTTAGAGGAGGAGGGGCCGTCCGCAGGGGCAGCGGCGGTCCCTCCAGTGCAATTAGGATGTGACTGCCAGCCTGGCGGTCACATCCTCAATATTTAACATTGCGGCGAGTGCTGCTTGAAGCAGCACCCGCCGCAAGGTTAAATATGCATGCTTAGCATTTGCATGCACAAAGCGGCAGGCACCGCGCGGTGCCTGCCACTTCGTGCACGCAAATGCAGGGGGGTACCATAGGTACCCCCCATGTGCACCCCCCCCACTCATCCTGGGGGCCGGCAATGGGCCCCCAAAGAATTCACCGTATGCCTTTCCACGGCGGAGAACCGCAACGGAAAGGCATCTGTTTTCCGCCATCCTAATATGGCTGGCGGTGTCTGATAGACACCGCCAGCCATGTTAGAGCTTTTCCGCCGCGGTCGGAAGGCGACCGTGGCAGAAAAGCTGCGGACCGATTTTGAGACCCACCGCCATCCTAATTTGGCGGTGGGTCTTTTGTGCCTCCCCAGCGGTTTTCCCGCATCCTCCTGGCCGGCGGTGGCTTCCGCCGGCCCGGAGGATGCGGGAAAACCACGATCCTAATCGGCCCCTAAGTCAGGCTCTAAATTATTTGAATAGAAGACATCTGGAATCTTATGGGAGGTACAAGAAATTTAAGGGACTTTGTCAGACGTTTCTTCCTGATATGGTAGTGTAGAACATTATAAGGTCCATAAAACATTTAAAGAATAGACATGCTAAACATAAACAGAAAAAGGTGTTGTAGAGACTTTGGCAGAGAAAACATTGCTTTTATAAAGTGAATTCATTCTTGTCTTAAACAGATTGAAAACCTTAGATATGGTAGTAACTTCATTGAAAAAGAAGTGCTGTGAAAAGTTGCAAATTAATACATTTAACTTTTGTTCTATGTTTGAGGGAGAGTAGAAACACTTTCAGTACTGAATCATTTTTTAATAAGTTATTTATAGAAGAATAGCTTGTGTTTGATACAGATGCACGTGCATATGAAATAACAGAAGGTAAACCAGTTTAGAAAGAGAAATTAATGCCTCAAAACAGAGGATGACACAAGTGATGGAGTGCTACAATTATATCCCAGAGCCCCTGTGTATTAGTGGCAGTGTAGGAATATGTGCATCATAAGACAAGAATTTATTGAAAAACTTACATCAGTATACCAGGGGAACTGTGAAGCAAAAAGTGAAACTTTTACAAACTCGAGATCCTTGCAAAGTTAGGAAAGGGTCTAGTCTACTAGCACTTACATTGCTGGTTTCTGACATTACTTTTCATCACATTTGAATGCTGGCTGTGCATCAGGCAAAAATGCATCAACTAGTGAAAAGGTTGTGCTTTGTCAAAAGTCCAGCATTATTTACACGTCTTAAATAACAAGTTGTGTTTTCTGTTGGTGAGCACATTGAAATTGTACATACACTAAAAATAGGTATCTGTGCCAAAACAGAAGACACAGAGCTTGCACATTGGTTTAAATTCTCTTTCGATTTATGTATCATGTATTAGCCAGATTGAGTGCAGATACTGCATTAGCAAACTGGATGAAAACACAATCCCTGCAAGAGGCATTGATAACAAGTTACTTTATCCCATTCCTGCTGACCTTCAACAGCTTGATCTTTACAAGATTTTTCTGATTCAGAGTGTCCATCCTTTCTAAGCTATAGTATAGAATGTATTTATAAATTACACAATTACTTCCAATAGAGGCACTAAAAGGACTCAAAGGGAAATTTGTATATTTGCCATTTGATTTGAAGGAGAATGTTGAACCTATAGGCGTAGATAGTAATGTAGAAGGACCACTAGTGGTTCTCGCCAAAGGTGTGGCAACAAAAGTTAAAAACAAAACAGCAGGAACTTCAAAGCATTGATAAGGTGAAGAACACTTTGCAATACTGGCAAAAACTAGAACATTTTCTTTACAGAAATCTATATGTAGATCATTATATAAATTATATCAGTATACATCCTTTAAAGTTTAGCGATTGTGGTCAGTTTGAAAAAGTTGATTATATTAACATTATAGCATTTATCCTCTATACCCTAGAGATATCATTGGTAATGTATTAGAATTATAGCAAAATAATCAAGCTAACAGAGAACTCATTGGTGTGTAGCAAAAGACTTTAGAATTCTCTTGTTTTCCACTATTGTTTCCTGCAACAGAAGGTGGTCAATATGGTGATCATCCAGCACAGATTCCTTCTTGAGAATACAGATCAACTAGATTATATTCTAAAGATGGACGTTTCAGACAAAATGTCCCATATGTTTTTCATCTTCTTTGTGAAAGTGAGATCTCTGTGCTGCTGTGTACTGTATGGGACAACAACTGTTCAAAAGCATTCCTAGAGTTGAAAGACAAATTGTGTCATACCCTGGCACTAGGAATGTCTGAATATTCAAAAGAATTCACACTATTTTGCAGTGTGAGAGATGGGTGCACTCTCTCAGTGTAGACACAGATGCACAGAGATGCCCGAAAGCCCGTGGCATAATTCTCTACTCCACTTGATCTCGTAGCTGCAGGTCTTCCTAGTTGCCTAAAAACGGTTGCCGGGGTGAACACTAGGCTGGAAAAGAGTGAGAACATAGTGATGGGTTACCCCTTTTGTTATGGTTCCACACTCTGTGGTGCTATGGTTGACTAGAACAAAAACAAAGTACCTAACTCATAATTGTTTGACAAGATATGAGCAGACCATTTTGTTCTGTGATAATGTAGTTCTCAAAAGGTGCAGTGTACTTAACCCTTCAACTTTACTACCTGTTAAGGATGCTGATTGTGATGAAATTGAACCCGATTGTCTAGATGTCACAGATGTATGCACCAAACCAAGACCATATATTAAATATTAACCCTAATTGAGGCTGATCATGTATGTTTTGTAGAAGGCTCATGTTTAAGAAGTAACAATGCTACAATAAAAGCAGTATATGCAGTGTGCACAAGAAATTATGTGCTTCCTGATTTCAAAGAGCTGCTTCAGCCCACATTGCCCAATGTATTGCCCTTACAACAGCATGCAGTTTAACTGCACAAATGAGAGTCACCATATTTACAGACAGACAGTTTGGGTGTGGTGTTGTCCATGACTTTGGGCAGTAGTGGTCACGACAAGGTTTTTTAACTTCTTCAGATACCCCCATCCGGAATGGAATCCACATCAATAATCTGTTGGAGGCTTTGCAGTTGGCCTGGGAAATTGCAGTGGTTAAATGTGCAGCTCATCAAAGTTGTAGCAGTAACATTACCATAGTCAACAGATTAGATATGTGGATTCAGTGGCACTGTATTGTGTTTTGTTGGCCTGTACTTTTCAGGGCATTTTCAAATGTTAGTCAATAGAAAAGAGTTCATCCATAATAATATTGATGAAAGTCAATCATAAATGGGATGAATTAAATAGAGTGCAGGAAAATGTTTCAGAGGCAGAATAGAACAGTTGGATAAAAGCAGGTTGTGAGAAAAATGCAAACAACATGTGGTTGTCTGCTGATGGCAGACTAGTGTTGCCTGATACCTTGTTGTTTCCTATGACAAGGTATAATCATGGATACACACATTTAGAAAGGGATTCCATGGTGAGACTCTTAAGGCTAAGTTGGTGCAATCCCAGATTTCGAATGTTGTGTAATTTGTCAAGAAATGAAAGCAGAAAAGAGAACACGTGTTACACTGGCACACAAAAGGAGATCAGGTGGTCCCTTCAGCAGAATGTAGAAGGACTTTATCGAAATGCCAGTTAACAATGGATGGAGATACTTCCTAGTAATTGTGTTCAGATAGATGGAAGCCTTCCCAACCCAGAAAAAGTATAGCCTCACTTTAGCAAAACTGTTTTTGCATGGGTGGGTACCCAGGTACAGAATGCCAATTTCTTTTGAGTCAGACAGAGGAACTCATTTTAATAATGAGGTACTGAAAATGATTTGTACAGCATTACAAATTGAGCAAGATTGCACTGCAGATACAGGCCTGAAGCTTCTGGAATAGGCAAATAGGTGAATGGGACTATTAAGTCTCAATTGGTCAAAGTCTGTGCTTCATCTTCTCTGGAATTGCGAAATGCACTACCCTTGGTGTTAATGAGCATTCAAAGTACTTCAGATAGAAAGACAGGTTTGTTGCCACACAAAATTCTCATGGACCGAACCATGAGATTACCAGCTGTCCACGCAAATCCTCTTTTGAATATCACTGATGATAATATTTTGGATTACTGCAAAGGATTGGCTGCTATGGTATGTTCTATTTCTCATCAGGTTTCGACAACATCAACTACATCAATAACAGTGCCACTGCCTCAGTCCTAGTGACTGTGTAGTGACCAAGAACCAGGTTCAGAAGACTTGTCTAGAGCCCAGATGGAAAGGCACTTTCCAGGTTATTTTGACAACTAATACTGATGGTAAGGGAGCTGGAATTCTAGACTGGATTCATGCCTTACACACCATAAAGGCGAGCAAGACGGAGGAAAGAATTGTGATCTATGATCCTGAACAAAGAGCATTGGCAACTGCACCTACACCCGATCAGACCACCTAGATTAATAGCATTATTGCCTGTACAACAGCAAGAGGAAGAGAGGGATGATTATCAAGAAGCTGAATGGGAACGTCAAGTGCCTGAAGCTACACAGAGTGGATTACAAGTCTCTAACAAAAAAGAAGCAGAGACTAATCCTCAGAACAGAAGAGCTACTGAAATCGTGCCCACGCAAACAGAAGATCCGGGTGAAGGAACGAGTACTGGATCAAGAAAAGTAGATCAACAAACTGAATGGCCATAAAGCTGTGAACACAGAAACCTGAGAAAAGCTTGTCAATAGCATGGATACCAGAAACTATACCTGATGAAACTGAGTCTAGTGATGAAGTGGTAGAAAGCCAAATCAAATAACTCTGAGAAGATTCAAAAGAGCAAGCGTGTCTTGTTGCAGATACTCAGAACCTGAGTGGTCATACTATATAAACACTGCATTGAGTGTCACTTTGAAATACTTGTGCAAAGTGAACCTTGAACTGCTACAACCCCCTTGAAAGCAATCTGGAAATTGAGGGGAGAGATTTGAGAGAGAAATAAAAGAAAGAAATGCTATAGAGCTCGCGGATAAAACAAATTGTGCAGTTAGACCTTTTTTATTTTAGCCTTTTGTTTTACTGAAGATCAGGCTAGACCCAAGTGAGCAGTAGAAGATTAGGGATAACATTTTAGAAGAACACAAGGTAGGGTTAAGATTGTCTAATTAGTACCTCAACTTCTAAAAGACTAATATTGTCAAAGTAACCAAAAGAAAGAAAAGAACTGCTGAACTCAGTCAGTAAATCTTTATTCGATCTCTTTAAAAACAGATCATAAAAGCACAATTTCATCAATTACCCCACAAAAATGGACAAATATAAGCAGTGTATAAAAACATTTAAAATCATGGTGAGCTTCGAGTATCACTTATACCGGGGCCAGTTAGGGCCAACTAACAGGCTTACAACTTTCTCTTTCTCTTACAGTCCCATAAAAAGGAGGCTGCAGAGAAACAAATAAAAGGGTCAGGAAGTGACTTTGAAAAATACAGTGCCACCCTACATTGTTTGAAGTTGTATTGCCTTAAAATTGGAAAGATAAAAGTTTCTCTTTCAGCCTGATACATCTTGCAGAACAGTACTAAGTGCAGGTCTGATTGGGGTGATAGGTTATTGCAGGGACATCGTATCAGGTCTTAATGTTTAAATGTCCTCTCTAGACACCCTAACATAAAAGGGATGAGGTTCACAATCGCAATAGGGTGTATCTTTGCTGCGTTATTGAGGTGTGTGCTGAGTAGGAGTATCCATCCTCTAATCTAGGGGGATAAGGTCGTAGGCGAGGGATGCCTTTTCTTGGCAATTCTTTTCTCTACGAACAAGGTTAGCCCTCTGCATACACACCTCAATTACTTTCTGTTTGGACAGCCTCCTACAAGCAGTTTGATCACAAAATAAATCTCCCAACCCAATTGCAGTTCTGCCTCTACAGATCTGAGCCATTCAATCGTTTTATAGTGAGCCATTTCCAGGCACGTTTTAATGATACATTGGGTTAGATTGACCATGGTCCTACGCCATATGGAGAATCATAAAAGAATTGGTGCCAATCTAATAGTGTCTGTCAAATAAGGTAACCCTAATTCAAGATTTTAAAATATAATTAGAGAAAGAGGAGGGTAGCGATACTCTTATTTACCAAAGCTGTCTTCCAGCTTTTGGAGTTGGTCAATGTGCGACATATCCCAGACTCCCACCCCGTATGTTGCCCCAGCCTTTGTATTTGCACAGTAAATATTTTGTATTGGGTCCAAGGGACTGATGCCTAACTTCTTAGCAAAACCCTTGATGGCTTGGAGACTTCTTTCCATGCCTAGCTCTTTTGCCGTCACCAGATTTTCCCATGAGTATTTTTTATCAATAAAACTCCTACATACAGGAAGGACTCTACCACTTCTATTTCCATGAGTCCAGGTGGAAGTACGGGGATTATTCACCTTTTCTGGTTCCTGCTATGATAAGAAAAGATTTGATTTTATTCACTTTGCGGTCTAGAGAGTCCATAAATGATGCATATGACGTTATGAGGCTTTGGAGTTCTACCCCTGTCCTAGTAATTAAAACCGTGTTGTCAGCGTATGCTAGTATTGGTAAGGGAGTATTATCAAGTGTGGGGACATCTAGAGGAGAGCCAGACAGGGCTGCCCCAAGCCTGTTAGTGTAAAGGGAAAAGATGAATGGCAAGAGGACACATTCCTGCCTGACTCCTCTATTGATCTTAAATGATCATGTGCACTCCCCATTTCGACCATACCGGACACAAGCAGCGGCATTAGCACATAGCTAATGAATAAAGCTAATTATGGGGGGTCAATCCCCATCCCCTCAATCAGGATCCACAGCTTCTGATATGACACACAGTAGAAGGCTGCTGTCAGGCCCATAAAGGCCATATAGATCTTCCTGCCTTCCACTTTCGTATATTTATCTATCTATACAAAGTGAGAGGTTGAGGCATTGATCCACAGTACCCTTCCCCCCCGGCAAACCATATTGAGCCTGCATCAGGCTGTTGTTTTCTTCGAACCATTCTTCCAGCCTAAATAATAGATGCCGGCCCATGAGTTTAGTGGTGGTGTCCAGTAGGGAAATCGGCCAGTACTTTTTAGGACTGCCCCTGTCCCCCTTCTTGTATATCGGGACTAAAACACTGCGCTTCCAGGATAGAGGGGCCCTTCTAACACTACGCTATTGAGAAGATTTGATAAATAAGGGGGCCCACAGGTCATCATTTTTTTGAAAGATGTCGATTGGCACCCAGTCTGGCCCAGGGGCCTTCCCAGAAACACTTGCTGCCAGCCCTCTTCTGACTTCATAAATTGAGAAATATAAGCTGCCTGATGGTCTGGTGTCAGTCTAAGGTAGGGACATAGCAGTAGGGGTAATAGAACCAAACATGCTTTCAAAGTGTCCCACCCATGACTCTTCACCTATATGTATGTCCAGGGACTGGTCCTTGGGATCTTTAAAATAGGGGCATTTACCACTTGTCAGAAGTTGCTACTGTTACCTGAGTTAACCGCTTGTTTAAGGCCGTCCCTAATGTCCTTTTCTCTTTTTTTCTAGTGGGTTTAAAATCACTATGTCAAGACCTTCTTGCTGCAGGGTTTCTGGGTTGGATTTTTAGTGCGGTGCAAAAGGCTCTATTGGCTTTGGAGCATGGCGAGTCAAGCCATTGTTTGGCAGGTGAGTTCCTTGCTGACTTCCAGCGAGTGAGAGCTATATTTATTTTCGCTATAAGGTCTCTAAATCAAGAGACTAATAATGGTGTGAAGGTCTCCTCGGCTAGACAGTGTAAAATATCCTTCCTTATGTATACTATGATTGCTGGGACCAGGGTTTAGTGTCTCAACTTGTGCCCACATTAATTGGTCCTGTTCTTCCTCATGAACAAGATATTTACTAATTCCTGGTGGTGGTTCGCTGCCTTAAAGGGAATGCCTAGCCGGATTAGTAGAATGGCGTGGTTGCTATAACATGTAAATAAATTGTCTATATTGGACACTTTTACACTGTATGGAAGTGAAGCTAAAATGAAATTGATCATGGATTGATAGTTAATCCGCTTGAAAGTTTTCCCTGTCAATTCTGCCTTCACATTCTTCAGTATTCCCATGTTCCTGGTATATAGGATAAGGATATCTCCATAATCACTATGGGTGAAATGAGGGAAGGGGTTACCCTGGTGATACCATATATACCATATCCTCATTAAACTTGTAAAGGTGAATATTGAAGTCCCACATCCATATGATGTTAAAAGGACCCTTTTTGTCGGCAGGTTAACTTTATCAATCTCACTAATTAATTCCTCTATCACTGACTTCATGTTTCCTCCAAAGTCATTTTTGTAGTAATTGATTAGGAGCTAGACTCCTTTGTTGGCAGTCTCTAACAGGAGTAGATGGAAATGGGTATTCCGTGTAATGGTAGAGTGCTAGAGATCAACATGAAAAGACCCCCTTCGCTCTGCCTGACACTCAGGGGACTGCTGATGTTTGGAAAGAGCGATACCCGTTGACAAAGACAGGTTTCTTGGCCCAAGTTTCATTGAAGCAGATAATCTCTTGTGATTACCAGAGGTCATGCCACTGTTTGATGACTATCTTGTAAGCGATGCCCCCGACATTCCAAGGCGCTAAGCTAATCTTGCTAGTATTAAATACACTTTGAGAGGGAGAGAGCGCAAGGCTCCCATCTGTCACTGGTGCAGGGTCTACTGGAGTAGAGGCTACCCCATCGCTGAAAGGGACGTCAGGTAATGGTCAAACACCGGATTCCAGGGCTCACAGGGCAGCAAATCATTTGTAAAGTCTTACCCCTGGGATGCTGCTAGGGCACAGTGCACAGTGGCCTGACCTTGCCCTACTCCATGGGCAGTTCCAAGCATGCCAACTTGGTTGTAAAAGTGCTCTAGCAGTAAAGGGATAATCTGGGTATTCTGAAGGGAGTCTCTGTGGCAATGGTTTAGAAGTAGATTACCAAGATAAGCTTTGGTAAAGTTTACCACCACGCAATCTCCGGCAATGGATTTAATAGAATTGCCCAGCCACCCCACCCTCCTGGCCATAATGATTTGGTTAGACAGCAAACACTTCCTTGCCCCTGGGTCAGTTAGGTGACATGATAGCCAGTGCAAACATTTATATATTAGCTGTGTTGCTGATCTGAATTGGTCCTTCCGCAGAGGGGGAACATTTGCCAGGAACAGTACCAGGGAGGAGGTTGCAGGGGGGAGATGAAGAACTTGCTGAGTTTATTAATCTGTGCCTGCCGTGGGGCTATCTGATCTTCTGAGCAGCCGAGGGTCAGTTATTTTATACCCGCCACTGGTTGAGTCAAGACCCTTGCGCCTACTAGCAATAGAGATGAATCCTTTGGCGAGATGGTAGAGGGGCCAATAGCTACCGGATGTGGCTCAGAGATTCGCATGGCAGAGCTTAATGAAGTAGAAGGAATGGGTAGTGCAGTCGAGCCCAGCTCGATGTACGTTGGAAGCTGGGCTTTTTCCACATCAAGTCTTTCAGGCCCGGTGCTTGAGGGAACTATGGGGCGCTGAAACGGTGCCCAGTGGGCCTCTATACAGGTCAGACGCAGTTCATTCAATCAGTGTCACTTTGATGAAATAGGGTCCAGTAAGGTAGCCATCATTTACTTACTTCTGCCTATAATGCATCGCCAAGTAGTGGAGATGGAGGGGGAGTACTTGGAGGAGGCGGCATGGAGGAGCACACTGTGCAGGACCCCTGGCCACTTTAGTATTTACTACCTTAAATTTTGGCACATGAGTAGCTTTGATTGGCCTCGGCTTAGATGGCCCACCACTACTGCGCTGCTTAGCAGGAGGGTCACTTGGGGGGTCGGGTGTGGTGATTGCTCCAGATCTCTTCTGTAAGGAGTGGGTGTGGTTGATGTATTGGGGTGAGTACCCGAGAGACATTATGGAGAGTTAACGAGTGGCAGCAGTTGCAAGATCTGAGTAGGAGAATTGAGGGTAGGTGAACACCCTCGAGAGGTCCTCAGCGGGTGAGTAAGAGGTTCCAATGATAGAAGCTTCTCTGTCAGCTCAATCTCATGGGTGAGCACACTTGCTGCTGTGGACAGAAAAGCATTGAGTGTTGCTACGGTCTCTCCCCCCACTTTCTTACTAGTCCCTTTCTGCTTCACCATGCTGGTGGGCAATATAGAAAGAGAGTACCTTAGCTTGAGCGTTGGATGTTAGAGAGTGGCCCCAGCCCAGTCTCCTCTGGGCTCCGTCAGCCATAGACAGGCCCGCTGTGGCCTGGGCATGCCTTGCGCTGTTCCCCATGAGCGTCCCGTAGGACTCCTGGCGTGCTTTTATGCATGGCATCGGCGGCTGGCATCTGGAGACACAGGGGCTGCTGGCACTCCAAGGCCCAAACAATGCAGTCCTCCCAGCGGGTGTAATGAGGTTGCGGCTACTGCTGAACTTAAGAAGCGCGGAATTGCCTCAAATAGAAATATGTAAGCATGGGCGGATTTTGCGGATTCGCAATCCGCGAATTTGCGGATTTGCGTATTTGCGGATTGCGAAAATCCGCAAACTCTGCGAATTCTCACGGATTTTGCGGATTTTTTGGGGGGTATGTGTTCGCACGGGTTTCTGCAAGTTCGCGAGGGTTTTGTAGAATTTCGCAAATTGCGAACTTACTTGTCGGGTCGCCAGTTTTGCGAACTTGTTGTTTCTACGTGCCCAGCCTGTTTGCAAGGCTTTCTTCATCACTGCCACCCTCTGTCACCACTGGCACTCTCTTTGTTCACCCATGCCACCCTCTGGCTCACCCATGTCACCCTCAGTGTCATCACATCACCCTCTGGTTCACCAGTGTACATTATTGGGGCAAAGCAAAATACTGCCATCCTCTGTCAACACTGGCACTCTGGTTCACCCATGCCACCCTCTGGCTGGCACACCCATGCCACCCTCTGTGTCATCACAGCACCCTCTGGTTGACCAGTGAGTGTACATTATTGTAGCAAAGCAAAGCACACCTGGTAATTGCTTCAAGTTTTGCAAACAACAACACCTGCCCTGACCCAACTGACATTAAAGAAGGCTGGCACCTGCTTGTCTGCTCCCTTTCCTTTTTGTTGCAATGTAAAAAAATTTTAACAGGATGCAATGGCATACTTCTAACTATTCTGTGACTGTCAAAGCAGGGTCACACAATAGTTGCAAGTAGGCAACCGGATTCTGGAGGGCCCCTTCAGGAAGCACTACAGGGAAATGGTTACAAATGATGAGCTCGAACTTTTGCACCTGCTCGTTGGTTTTGCTTTTGCAAAACTCTTTTTTCGGTAATTTCGCCCTATTCGCGAGGCGCGGCGTCGTGCGAACTCGACCGTGGAAGCCGCGAACTCGTGCGAGTTACCCCAAGGTTGAGTATGGGCGCCGCCATTTTGTTTACGTGACGTATTTCCGTTTCCGCCCGCTATGTGTAATCTCGCGGAATGAGCGCATTGCGAATGCAAGTTCGCACGAGTTCGCGAGAAAAATCGCGTGCGAACTTACTTACGCGCAAGTGATCGGGCCGCCATCTTGTTTTTCATTCATTCCTATGTGTCTGGGCATGGTGTTTCTATCCTCTTTATATCTCTGCCATCCTTTGCTTGTTTTAATATTTTTTTGATCTATTTAACTTATTTTCTATCCCTCTATTTTTCTAGGTCTATATTTTTGTGTTTTAGGCTACTTTTGTTTACTTTTCAACTACTTTTTTAAACTTTTATTTTCTTCTTCCCTAATCTTATTCTTTTTCATTTTGTCTCCTTGCTGCTAACACCTGCCCAGACCATGGTGAAGACAACTGTGAAGCTGCCCAAGACGGCCCCCGCAGCCCGTGCCCGGCTCCCGTGAGGCCGTTTGAGGGCAGAAATGGTGGTGCCCAGGGAGATCTTCAGCCCTGAGGAGGTGGGCGCACTCGTTTTTTATGTACAGCGCCACCTCCCCAGGACCATCGCGGCAGGCGGCAGTATCGCTGGTGGCTACACCAACCGCCAGGAGCGACGGAAGCGGTGGGAGCAGGTGTGCCGGGCCCTGTTTCACATCTCGGGGGTCCAGCGCACCTACAATCAGGTGACCCACCGCTGGACCGATATCCTGGACCGGGAGCGCGACCTGCTCGACCTGCTGGGAGTGGAGGTCCCCGGGCTTGGTGAGTAGTATTAGCAATTTTTTCATCACTCACTACTCTGTTTTTTCTCCTGCTCTGTGTGTTATATTGGAAATGTTTGCTTTAACTTTTTTACAAAGAGCAATAATGCTGCCGATTAAATTGATAGGAGAGGTAAATTAATATTTCAAAATCTTCTGTCATTTCAGGTGAACTGCTCTCCTTCTCTGTGGCGGTGCCACTGTTAAATTGTTTTCTATTTTGTGTTCATTTAATTGGGCTGAGTAATGTATGAGTGTACTTTACAGAACTGCCTAATGCTAGACACAAAGGGGCAGATTTACAAGCCCCTTGCGCCACGTTTACGCTGCCTTACGTGGCGCATCCCTGCGAGTCATTTACAACGTGATGCATCTAAGGAGATGCGCCACGTTAAGGCCTGTGCCTGCGCCACGATGGGTGCGTTCCCACGCAGGGGGGTGGGGGGGTGGGTGGCGGTCAGGCAGCTGTGCGCCTCGCAAAAGTGCCTGCGTGAAATCTACAAGATTTAACGCAGGCACTTCCGCGACGCTGCTACGTCAATTCTTTATGCCTGCTTGCTTGAAGCAGGCGTAAGGACTGATGCGGTATGTTGAGTATTGGGCAGCCCTGAGCATTGCTAGAGTTGCATTGCACCTGCGACGCGACTCTAGAGATGCGCCCCTCTTTCGTCACGAGATGCGCCACGCATCTGCCTACCCTTGCGCCAGGGTTTGCCGCATTGTAATTGCGGCGCATCTGCCGTGACGCAAGGTTAGTTTTGCGTTACGCATTTGTTCTGGTGCACCTCTGAGTAGAGGCTCAGGTGCAGTTCTTCCTTTGTAACCCTCTTTTTGGCTGAAATAGTTGGTTCTTGTTCTTTCTAAATGTTTGATTTGGTTGACAAGGACATCGACAAGCAGCAATCATCAATGTTTTCTGTTCTTTTTTTCATGTTGTACGTCAGGTCCGCCCAGGGGCAAGCGGACAGAAAAGGAGGATGCTGTGGCTCCAAAGGAGGAGGATGCAGGCCAGGGCGGCGAGTGCTCTTTTGCTGGCCCCAGTAAGTTTTCATTTAAATATAGAGGACCTATTGTTGTCCAAGCGTTCCTAATTTAATTTTTTTGACATAGTGTTTAGATAGGAGTAAAATCCATAATACTACTGTTGCAGGGACATTTCTCCACAAACCGAAGTATGGACACCAAAAACCAGAGTAATAATATTTCAGAGTGGCGTGTTTGGCACACTGTATAAACATGGTAGTGTCAGCGGCACGGACTCCTCCTTGCAAAAATTGCAAAACCTTTCGCTCAGTCACTCGAGTCTGGAGGACCAAAAACAACAGAGTCTATTCAAGTTTAAAAGCTTTATTAAAAGTAAAAGTAAACACATATATTAAAATAAAGTTAGCTAGAAATGGATAAGTGCTTGGTGCTGAGTTGATGAGTAATGGAACACATTTCTTGTGGTCGAGCCGAGCTTTCACCTGGTTTGAAGTTGATGTTGCTCTTGTCCTTAGAAGTCCAGCTTCTGTCTGTTCAGAGAAAAATGGTGTGTGTTAAAATTAAGCAAGCATTCATCAATTGTGACAAAAAAGTGCAGCAAGACAACAGCCTTCCCTGGAAGGAGGGACATTTTTACTTTAGACTAGAGTAGACAGTCAATTACTTTTTCTGTTGTTTTCACATTTCTTCATTCCTAGACCAAATACTAGTGAGTGGTGTAATCTAACAGTCTTAAATCTACTTTGTAGGTGCAACATCTGGTAGCGGGGCCAGCTCGGATGAGGTGGTGGTGATAGACTCCGATGACAGCTCTGGGGAGGAGGCGGCGCAAGAACAGACTGTGAGGAAGCAGACAGTGGTGGTGGCGGGTACAGGTAAGCTGGATCATGGTACTATCTGACTCTTAGATAGCATATGATGTGTATCTACAGAGAGTAGACGGTCACTGGATGAACTACGAACATACTATGAAATGTTTCCAGGGGGGGGTGCAACATCATCAGCATCTCCTGAGTCCTACTCCTGACATGATTAAGCACAAGTATTAAATATATTTTTTTTAAATCTAACACGACATAGAGCTTAAATAAACAAAGAACCCCATAGGGAGAAGAGAAAAATCTTGTGCAGCACCACAGCAGACGACCTGGCAACTAAATTAAAAGAGAGGGAAAAACAAAAAATGCCAGAAAAAAAAATTCAATCTAAATCAGGAGGATGTGGTTATAGAGCATGGGTCCTCACAAACTTTCTCTCTGGGCCAAATTGATAGTGTGGTTTGTGGCCAAGGGCCGCACCGAAGGGGGCAGGGTCAGTGGGGGTGGGGGGTGGATCTAGAGCAACAAAAAAAATATGACCATGAAATTGAACTCATGCCCCTGCAGCGGATGCCTTCGTCCACTGAGCCACCAGACCTGGCATACACATTACACATATCTTTCTTTCTCTCTCCCTCTCCCTCTCTCTCTGTCTCCCTCCCTCATCCTCCCTCTGTCACCCTCTGGCTCCCTCCCTCTCTCTCTCTCTCTCCTTCTGTCTTCCTCTCTCTCTGTCTCTGCCTCTATCTGTCTGTCGGTCCCAGCCTGCTGTAATTACCATATTGTAATTTGTCACTGGGCCAGCACTGGATGGACCTGCGATCCAGGGGGGGGCAATCGCGCCCTCTCTTGCCCATCCCTGCGGACGCCCATGATATTGGCCTGAATAGTTTCTTTTGTACTGCGCTGGCTAGTTGCTAGTTGTACTGTGACACAACTTCCTGCTGAATCATTTTGTGTTAATCATATTCTTAAAGAGCATTGGTTACAGATTATGTCTTTCTTTCTTCATATAGTTGGTCATACTAAAACAACGAAACCCACAAGGAGTATGCAGGCTGTACTGGCCCGGCAACGGAGGCTGGATGCAACTGTTGCCCAATATCGGCGGCTGATGGAACTGGAGGGGGACGACACGCAGTCCAGTACTTCGAATGTAACATCTGCATCCTCCTCCGTGACCCCACGTTCTGCCGGTCAGCGCAGTGCTCCAGCCAAACGAAGCCGTGCTGGCAGACGCCACCGCCGAGCAGCAAAGGCTGCACCTCACAGTACTGTAAAGGCTCGCTTGCGCCGTGCAATCCGCAGAGTGTCGGACCTGGAGGCGGAGGTCCGGAAATGGAAAGAGTACCAGTATTTGTTGGAGGGCCTCCGTTTAGATCACGCCACCCTCCGGGAGCAGTATGATGCCCTGGCCCTAAGGCATGATGCCCTGGAGGCCAAAGTCAACAACATGCATCCCTAGAGTGTCCCTTGCTCCTTTTTTAGAGACTTTTGGGGGGTGGGAATTGGGAGTTGGGTTTTTGGGGGACTTTTGAGGGACTATTTCTTTCTTTGTTGGGGTTAGGGAGGGTCTTGCGGGAGATTATTTTGTTAGGGATATAAAAATATACTTTTTCATACTTTATCTGAGCATATCTTTTTTTTTTACTACTTTTGAGCCTGGTGGGGGATGTATGACGTTATAACGCATACTTTTACATCGCATGCCTTTACAACGCGGTTTTTACATCGCATACCATAACAACGCATAATGCTTTTAGGCGCTGGATAGTGATTTATTTAATTTACTATTCCAACTCCAGCCCCCGTGGATAGTAGGGAAGGTGTTGGATAGTATATTAAATACATTCCCTATCCTAGAGCGCCCCCCAGCGCTATGCGTTGTAATGGTTTGCGTTGTAAAAGTTGCGTCGTAATGGTAGTGCGTTGTAAAAGTTTCGTTGTAATGGATGTTTCCCCCTGGTGGGTGGTGGTTTTGCAGTAAGTTCGTTTTACTGAACACTGTCATCGTGTTGGTTCACGTGTAATTGGCCAAATGTTTTCCAAAGTAAATGCCTGTCACAGAGTTTGTTAATTGAAGAGTCCTAGGACTTTACTACTAGTACCACTGTCACTCTCTCGCCTCTCCTAATACTCCATTATACTACCTCCCATCCAAACGCTTATCTTACCTGTAATTTGTGTTTGAGGGCTGGCTCCACCTGGAATTCACGGTGTCCTAAAGCGTTCTGCAGCAGGGCCCCAACTGGAGTTTCCCGGTGTGGATTTTCTGCAAAACAAAAGCAATCAACATTAGAAATATGGCAGCGGTGCTCACAGACCCCAAAATCCTAGAAGCCCCACAGACAGCACCCCTAAGACAGGCAAGCGAGCAATAATAACGCCTAAACGTTCACGTGTAATAGGCCAAATGTTTTCCAAAGTAAATGCCTAACCAATTTCATCCCTTAATAGACCTTGCCAGCAATGGCCCAGCCAAGACCCGTAAACCCAAACGCAAAAAAGTCACACTTAGCAAAATGTATTTAAATGAGGACTCACTACTTCCAGACAGTCCCTCTTTAGGGGACTCGTCAACGTAAGTTTCTTCATTGTGCAGAATCCAGGCATCAGCATTACGGGAAATGGATAGGGTGAGTCTGGAGGAGGAGGATAGACGACCAGGACTGAGTTCTTGTCAACTAACTGTTGTGAACCTGAGGAATGCTGCGGCATCAAAATCAAGACAGTTCTGCTGATGGGCTTGTTGTTTGATTGGTTGATTACAGTTTTGTTGTGAATGCGATGAAGCACTTGCTAAAAAAAGAAAGACAGACACACAGGAATAAAAGTGAATAAGAACTAATATTAAAGTTAATGAATCATTGACTCATTTTCAGAACTCGCTGTCAGGGAAGCAGAGCTCGTCCTCAAACTCTGCAAATTGAGTCGGTAGTACTTCTGGTAACTGAGGAGAACTTTCCTCAGGTAGGTCGGTGTCCTCTTCTTCCTGCGTGCATTCTCGTACTTTGTAATCTGGTGGTATGAAGTGCTGGTTCTGTAGTGTAGTTCCTATCATCCCAATAGGCTCTGCGCATTGGAATAATACCTACAGCAGTAAAGGCCTAGACCAGACGTTAACTAGGTCTACTACTGTCGATACTAGACTTAAAGTTTTGGGTTTGCCAGCTTAGCTCAGAGTTCACTAGAAACTTTCTCGAATGTTCAGGAAAGAATTAACTCCCCTGATTAGACAAGAAGGGATTTAGTTTCTGACAACCATAGAACATGACAACTTTGCTCTCCCCTAATCAAGAGTATATCTCGAGAGTCGTGTGAACAAAAGGCAATTTATTTTACTCAGTCAGTACGTGCATTCTTAGTCTCATCAGAATGTAGAGAAAAGGAAGAGACGGGCGTGTTCAATAAAAAGGTGTTATTTATTGATCAGTCTCTTTTCTCGTACAAGAGAAATGGATCGATATTATTGCAATACTTATAGTTAAGTACAGTGCATACATTAAAAGCAATAGTATAAAATAATACTGTAAAAACATTGATATGGTTTCTAAGCCATAAGATGTTTTAAAATGAATAAAATATATTACATACACATATACATTTGACTAAACGTACTCAACTGGTGTTTCTAGATACTCCTACCCCGTGTACCTGACCTAAGTCTAATACGAGGGCGGGAATAGAAAGTTACAGTTTAAGTTAAGTTTGTTTTTGCCAAGTGAATAACTTAAGAATTCTCTGTGAGGGGTTATTCAGTTCTGTACCTGGAAGTTAGGATGAATGAGGAATGGTATCTCTCTCTCTGGTCTCGATATTCCAGGCTGCCTGCGAGGGCTACCCAGAAACGCCGGGGCTGGATTTCTCGGCAGGAGAAGTCAGCGCGTCTCTCAGCGCGTCAGGAAGGCGGGGCTGCTGCCAGCGGGGTCTGCTCTGCTCTTGGCTTCGGCAAGTATGGCTGCTCCGTCTCGTCACCACGCGTGTATGTGCATAGGGCAAGATCGGTAATATTTATACCTTTAAGGTGCCGAGATTGACGTAAGGATGGACATAGATACGTCAATAAGGATGTCATACGACTTGCTCGTTAGCACATTCTTTTACTGAAGTTCTCGGTGAAATCAAAACAATGACCGCAGGGTTTTGCCCAGGTTGTCATAGGTTTGATTTGTTATGAGAACTCCGTATGCCTTATCAGGGGCTGGAGGAATATCGCTTGTCTAATTAGATCGCAAGCGTTATGACCTAATCAGATAACACGTTCCTGTGCCGTAGTGTGACTGCGTCAGATAACGGTATCTGCATCATGGGGATTTTCTGCCTCGTGGGCTGATTACTAGTTAACTTGTTAGTTTACTAACCAGAATAGGGTCAGGAATAGGGGGATCGATTCAGGACCTATAGGAATACATCACTCCCACTCCATGCTAACTATGTACATATTTACTAATCTATGCATAGTATAACATAGTACAACATACTATAGAGTATAGTGTATACCTTACCACCCCAAAATACATAAATGCATTTTGAAATTTTTCAAATATACGGAAAAATTGCAGACATATGTATTGTATGCACTCAAGCTGTAGAATAATGCCAAAGTAATCGCATTTGTATACATTATTGCTTATTTGGTATATGAGAATTACACATGAAATGGCTTCTTAATACAGAAAAAAAGTTCGAGACCATTCCATCACATAATAAAGTATTTGTGAACGTATCAGCGGGCAGCTAATGTCTATAAGCTATCTAAAATTTAGAAACCTTAGTTCTTTAAGAATAGTTCTTACTTTAAGCAGAAGATAGTGTCCCGAAAAATATGAAAAAATATTTGGGGCTGCTGAAAAATTGCTGTCCGTGAACTGGAGGGAAAATCTGTTCATGTGACTTTATTTTTAAAGTTGAAGGCCGAATTCAGGGAACGCCGTGTGCGAGCTTGTTCAAAAGTCTCTATTTCTGCTCTGGTGAGAACATCATATCATTTAGGCTTTCGAAAAAACTGTCAACAGCTTCCTGGGAAAGTTCCACTAACTCGGAAATAGGTGTAATCATGCATTCTTGCGCATGATTGTCTCCATTGACATTCTGATTTGCATTGCTGACAGAAGGTCGTACCTGTTCGATGCTGCTTTCATCTTGAACTTCACTACCCATCAATCGTAGTGGTGAAGCTTCCACGAATGCCGTCATCAGGATTGGTAGCCTTTGAGGGCAGCACAAAGCATGAACCTTGATCGGGCTCAACAATGTTTCTGCATCCATTGGCGCATCCGATTGTAGCGTCAGACAGTTGTCTAACACGCATTCTTCTCCGCATAGCAGACACCTCAATACAGGTAAAACACATCTTTGCCACATTGGTCGAAATGATAGAAACCAAGTCATGTTCAGGTCTCTAAGCCGGGAGAGTCCCAGGATTTTTGATATCCGGTCCCGGTATCCAATGGCTAGGATTGTTTCTTCCCTTGTCGCAAGAGTTTTGTCTGTGACATGGGTTGCCATAACGAAAAATAAGGACTAAGAATAGGATTCCTGCAATTAGTCCCAGGATCAGGGGAAGTCCGCCAAAAATCGAATGGACGAAATCTGGAAAAATACCCAGTATGGCTTTGAATGGTGTTAATGCCATCGAAAATACTGTCTTAAATACCTTTGAGACCCCATTGGTATCAGAAATATTTAAGATTTCATTCAGGATTTCCGCGAAATGTACGGGGGAATTAGTTGATAATAATGTATGTATCTCTGCAGTCGTCCTTGCGACTTGTAGATCATACGTTTCTTTTGATGACGAGAGCCTGGTAGGCGTTTGAAGAAGCACTCTTTTCATTCTGCTTAAAGTATCTATTCGAATAGAAGTAATTTTCAAATCGGGCCATGCCCTTGCCTCCCTGTCTGGGAAGGAGCTGGGGAACAATGAGCGTCCACAGCACTTGACCTTCGCAGTCGTAGTTACTAGATAAGGAGTCCTGGGCATAAGACTACAACATTTGCGGTCTACAATAAGAATGTAACTCCCATTATAGAGTCTTTGAAAGAATGGTTCTATTTCTGTTGCAGGTGCGCCTTGCTGGTGACATGAAAGGTTGTATGAATTCCCTTCACAGGCTCCATGCAAACTAATTCCGTTACACAGAAGCGTGCCGCTTAGTGACATCGCACAATTATTGCCACTAAGAAACACTTTCAGTCCTTTATTACTGACACATGCATGTGAATAGGGCAGGTTCCATGTTGTTTTAAAGTATCCTTTTCCCAATTTCTCGTACATGCCAGCCTGTATATATTTTTGGCAGTATTGAAACCTGAAGGTTGAGATTGGAATATTTATTATCCCATGTATTATCCATTCACTGACAGGTCGTTCTGACATTGTCACTGGCAATCTCTCAAGTTTCTCAATGCTCAGGATTGTATAATCAGCACCCTTTTGTGCCATACTGATTTGTCTATCAGTAAGGTTAAAGATTTGGAATAGTGACGTTGTGTTGATTAAACGCCAAGGCACATAGCCTGAACGCAGATTTTGTAACGTCCAGCCAAGCTGTACAATAGAACGCAATTGTGACTGACCGTGTTGTAATAACAGTAAGTCCTGCGATAATATGTCGATTGCTGAAGACACAATGCTGTCCAAAGAAAAAATTCTGGAGGACAGAGTCATTAACCCATTGTCCACTACAGAAAGTGATTTTTCCAAATTAATACGGTCAATTTCCTGTATTCTCTCTGCTGTTTCAATTTGAGTAACCTTCCAGGCCTCATTGTATGCTGCATATACAGAGGCTGCTATGAAACGCTTTTGACGCTGTTTGCGTGGTCCCAAAGTGAAATCACGCAAGTCAGCACCATCAGTAAGTAAAGTTAGGTGTTGTTTAATTTCTGCCAGTGTGGAAGTTTGTAGCCATTGAAGGCATAATTTGCCCACACTGTAGGTTGTTATTATCCCTGGGTGATGTCTTTGAGGATATCTAAGGTCTGGCCTGGTCATTTTGAACCCCTGTGTTTTGTTCAGGAATCTGTCTTGACAGTTATTAGTATCTGTGGGCCAGATCAACCACTGTTTCCAATCAGGATGTGTTCTGTTTTGGTTTAATATATGGTTTACGTCTATCTCTTCATCTGTAGAAGTGTTGCTAAACATTGTTGGCTTTGGAATAGACGGTTTATTTAAATCTTTGATTTTGGCTAGGCCAAGACAGGTGGTTTGTTGAACAGTGTCATTTAAAAATATCATTTGTTCTGGGATCATGCAGGCTCTAAACAAAGCTTCTATACCCTGTACTTGCCATTCTTTTGTACCCCAAACACTTTTCAATTCAACATTTTTGTCCCAATAATCAAAACCACAAGTATTCATTTTTTCAAAGAATGAGTCTGAATATAACAATTTTGTGTTGGTTATCATGGTCTTGGTCCCTGTTTTGTTTGACAATTTAAAATAAAATGTTTCAGCATTACTTGTGTTAAAACCTGAAAAATATGAATATTTGTCGTAAACGGTTCTTGAGCTCCCTTTTGGAGGTGTTGCACAATGTTCCCATTGATTATAATTTAAAACATTTCTAGGTTGTGCAGATCTATGTAAAAAATGGTTACCATAGTGGTTATAACAGTACATACTATCATAATTTGTAGAACCCTGCAAATAATCATGTTTGGTAAATTTAGCAGACATTACTAAGTCAGACATCATATTATTAATGCTTTCGAAGTCCCAATCATCAGCAAATGAGTTTGGTTTTACAAAGTCACTCAAGGAGATCTTAATTTGGTGTGGATATTTCAGGATCTCGACCGGACCATAAATTTCATAGTCAGTGTTGTCCCAAGCTACCCCACCAGGTATCGGATTGGTTGTGAAGTTGGCTGAAGAAAGTTCTCTTTTCTCGACGTGTGAAGATGTGTGTGGTTTGAGGATCAAGTTGATTTTCTGACTTGCTGTGTCCATTTTAGCGTATTTTCCCTCAATGAAGCGTCCCAATGTTAGTATCATGATGAGCCAAAGTATGAGGATAAATGCACCAAAACCCACCCAAAATTCAATCCATGGAGAAATCAGATATGTTTCTTTCAGTTGTTTCAAAAGTTCCTTAGCTTTATCTTTAAAGGTTTTTGATGATGGCTGTGTCTTTGATTCACTGAGGCCTTCAGAGGAATCATCGAAGTTTATGAAGTAGCCGGATGCAGTTCTGTCAATTGTTCCAATTGCTTCAGGATTTCTGTTTCTTGCATTTTCGTTTGGTACTTCATTATAGATTGGTGTGTCTCTGCTAAATGTTTTTATTTGGGATTTCAGAGGTCTTAGTTCTATTGCATTGTTGCATAGTCCATGTTGTTCTTCTGTAGGCGTTTCGAATGTGATGAGCCTCTTTGTTAGGACCTCTGTACCGGTAGCAAACCTTGGTGTTCTGCTACTTATTGGGAGTCCACTTGGCCTACTGTTTGTTATCGGCCACATGATTGTGGTTTTACCAGGTCGATGGATACAACTCGGTTCTCCTTTTTACCAGCAAGTGGCGGTAGTACAACTGATCTTGTCCCGTTGACAGACAAGACAGGAACTGCTTTTCTGTAAGAAGGCCCAAATTCCTTCTTTACCGCGATCTTCTCCCTGACTAGATCCCCGACTTTTGGAATCCAGACAGGTCTTGCTGGGACAGGTGGTGGTTCTTCAGTGGTTGTTGGCTGTTGTTTCAACTTTATGTTGCTCAGGTCTTTTCTTGTTTTGTTTAAGTCCTGCAAAATAGCCAAACGGTCTTTGATATCAAAGCTTTTTTCTTTCACCACTGAAGTCTGACTATCAATGTCAGAGATCATCATCCTAGTTCCAAATAATAATTCGTACGCACTGAATCCCTTCAGAGAATTTCTTGGCAAGTTATTGAGACTACGTTGGACACTTATTAGATGTTTGACCCACCCAGCTCCCGAACCTAATATCCTTTCCGCTATAGATTGCTTTATGCCTTGGTTTTTTCTTTACACTATCCCGTACCCTCAGGAAGGAAATGAGAAGATTCCCGCTGGGCTATGCTCATTTGGTCATGTTTCCCCTCAGGCTTGAGGGCTAGAGTGGAGACAATGGTCAAACGTAGCATGCTCTTAGCGTATATGCCATTTAGACTCGCAAATCTTTGTATAACAGTCCGGACGTCAGCCGAGTGCTGGTGATCTACATTATAAGTGGAACTAGCCTGTATATGTTAATCGCAACCCTTCCTTTTTACTCCTGATTTTTTCTGGAGTAGAACGACGAGGTATTAAACTGTTTCTCTCCCCACTGCGATCTCTGTTGCAGTCTGGGCAGTTTTTTACAAACATGGTGTGACGCAGGCTCATGCCTGGCCACCAGTACCTTGATTGTAATTCTTCCAGAGAATTTTTTAGTTTGAGGTGTCTGAGACCCTCGCCCATATGTGCGTCTGCGATTAACAAGTTTCTCCTGTCCATGTTTGGAATCACTCTATCCCCCACTCCAGGGATTCGAGCAAAAGGGACGGAGTTTGCATCGATTATGTATGTATAATTGAGTGGATAGTTGATCGGTAACGCTGAGCAGTCGCCTTTTGATGACGTTTTCACCGCCAGCACTGTTTCACCGTCAATGTATTTTAATGTACGCTTTTTTCGAACTACGGGAGCCGATTTAGTGGCTGCCGCTGTGGCTGTTTCAGCCAATGAATTCCCTGCAACGTGAACGCCATCACGCTGATGACTCAGTGAGTGTGTCACGTGAGTCTTTGGTAGCTCTTTTTGTAAAAGAGCTATTTGTTCCCAGAGCAGTTTCTGCTTTATTGGTGCATCTGTGTTATCTTTGTAACCGTTTTGAATCCATGTCTGCAAATCCTTGTTATATGATTTGACGCAGTAATATGAATCTGACACTATAAGTGTCGGGAATTCGCGATCCGCATTATCTAGCGCCATTTTCAGAGCTAATATTTCAGTTTGTTGTTCTGAATTAGTTTCTACTGAGTGTGTCTTTGTTAATAGAGGTTTTAGTTTACCTCCGCGCCACACTTCTTTTGTAATCTCACATGTGGGGTTGTATGCTTGTTCTCCCCAAACGGAGGGTTGAGCATGTCCGTCTGTATAGATTACACAGGCGTAATGTCGTAATGGCAGAATGTCGATTGGCAGAGGGTATGTTTTTTCATATTCTAGATTTTCCATTTCTTCTAGTTCTTAGAAAATTGTCAGCCAGGCTACACTTGATAATTCATATCCTACGAACAGGACTGTCAGATGGGCAATTCTGGATTTTTTAAAGTTGAATTTGTAACCCTCTGCAGCGAACCCAAGTATTATGGTGTTCACTCTTTTCAAGTGAGTCTCCAAGTCATCATCTGTTAAGTAAATGTCATCGACATAAGATAATGCTTCATCATCATATAGTTGTAGTAATTCTGTTACTCTCGCTGAGAATACCCCCGGGCTGTTCTTATACCCCTGGGCTAACCGACAGAATTGTTTTTGAGTGCCATTTATTGAGAACGCAGTTAAATATCTGCTCTCTGGTGCTATATTTTGACAAAAGAATCCATTAGAAATGTCTAATGTTGTTTTGTATTTTTTGCGCACTATGTTATTCATTAGTGCAGCACTATGTGAGTTTTGCACTGCAAAGGTTTTGCAACATGTGTTAAGGTGTCGGTAATCCAAAACTAGACGGTATGAATTGTCTGGTTTGGAGACCGGAAACAAAGGGTTGTTCATTTGTGAGGTGCAAGTTTCAATCACCCCCTGGTATTCTAGCTGATCTAGTATTTCATTTACCTGTTTTTTAGCTTCTTGCTTAATTGGGTACTGCCTTTGTGCAGTAGGTTGTGATTTTAACTGGATTTTGTGAGGAGGAGAATCCTCATCCCATCCCACGTGATTTTTATATAAAGCAGGAGCTAGAGCCACTGCCCACTTTCTAGCAAGTGTGTATTTTTTTATGAATTGGAATTTGATTTGAGAAGGCAGGCATAATTATTTCTTCGCCATGAGGGCACTCCCTGACAAACTCTGCCGGCCAGTCTTTTTCAGCTAGAAGGATGTCATAGCCCTTGGAGAGATTATCCCAAAATAGTCCCCTTATTTTCCTAGTCTTATCTCCCTCTATATGCAATGTTATTTCGTATATTTTGTGAGGTTTGCTAACTCTGGTGTCCGCAGTTTCCATTTGAAGATATTCATTCGTGTCCACTGTCTCCAGATGATTCATAAGGACTTTGCGAGCTATGCTCACTTCTGCTGCGCTGTCTAGCATTGTCTGAGCCCACTCTCCGTTTTTCAGTTGTGTCCTCAGTATTCTCGGCATTGTTAACTACCTTGATACTGGCTACCTTCTTTTTTGGAAATTGTAATTTCTTTTTTAGTTGAGCAGGTTCCTTGTCTTTGGACTTGGCGTGCTCTTCTCTTTGTTCTGATCGTCCTCTTCTTTCCGATTTCTGCGAGGAAGTCTGACACGGGACAATCAATAAAGTGGCCCCCACCCACATAGCAAGCCCCCAACACCACCCCAAAAAGTCGTAAAACACACAAAAATCACAACAATCCAATGCCATCCATGCCCTGGCCAGAATAATGTTAAAATTAAAAAAAACAGTTGTATCATGCATGCACCCATAACTAAGCCTGGTAGTTTTCAATTCATGTGCAGAATTGTAATTTTTACAATTTCGCGAGTGCGAGATTGTTGCTGCGCGGGACGCGAGCAGTGCGAACACAGGCAATTTTTTTTTTATAAAATCTGATTTTCGGGTAATCCGCGGGAGTTCGAGGCCCCCTGGGCATAATGAAAGCAATCAGAGCAGACTGGGTGGGCATAGGGCACAAAGCACACTGCCTGACTTCAAAATGGCCGATTGACCCCATCCACATGGCCAGGACCTGCAGGACCATGCCTCAAAATGGCCTCCCACACATAGCCAGCCCCCAAACCCACCCCAAAAAGTCGAAAAACACACACAAAAATCACCACAAACAAACAACATCAACTTATCAACTTACTTGTAAATCAAATTTCTAATCAAAAAGTAATCCAAAAGGCCTCAAAGCCAAATCTCCAGCAGCATCCACAAAAAGTAATCCTTCCCAGTCAAGATCGAATTCAAAGTGGCCAGGAAATGGACTAAGCAATGGGAGGAGCTTGCTGGACAGGAAGAGGAAGTTGGAGACTGGGTCACTTCCTTCACCCCTCCCCAATTGTAATTTTTGTAATTTCGCGAGTGCGAGATTGTTGCTGCCCGCGCCGCGGCCCGCGAGCAGTGCGAACACAAGCAAAAAATCCGCCGCGCGCGGATTTGCGTATTTTCGCCACATCCGCGAGAGTTCGCGGATTGCGGATTTACCGAAAATCCGAAAAATCCGCGAGCGGAACGGATTTTGCGCCTATGCTTAGAAATATGTTACATTAGAAAATAGTATTAAAATATCATGCGTTCGATTTTCATAATAAGAGGAATAATGATTTCTATAGTACTAAGAGGATTTTACTTGACACCAGAGACTGAAACCAAAAGAAAGAATTATACTGAACTACACACATATCTTAGTGTAGAAGATACATTTAAATATTCTTTTATTAGCTTTAAGAAAGATTTTCTTTCGATTAATGTTTACTGTAGGTTAGAACAAAAATACACAAATGCCATGGATGCAAGAGACTGTTATGACTGCACATAGTTACCAACGTCTGTTTCAGAAGACGTAACATACTACTACATGCCTTTATCTTATGCAGTTTCATTCAGAGTCCTACTTTTATTAGTTTATAGATTAGGGAATTTCAAATACTTCTATTCTAACTATGATATAATACTTTCTATGGTTCCTTTGTCAGAAAGCATGAATTTTCACCCACAAGCAAAAGGAATGAATACAGCCTGGTATTATTTATTTTCACACAGATCTATAGATAGTGTTCAATCGTACAAGAATAATCTAACATGTGTAATACGACCAATGGAGAAAATATACATAATGGCTTTAGAAGAAAGGTACACTAACATAACACAAACTAGTGATAAAAATAGTGATGTTCTAGCTAAAAAAAAGCTTGGAAAATGGAAGAAAATGAATTGAGAAAGAAGATGGTTTACTCTAAATTAACATTAGAAAGTCAGCACAATGGGAAAATTTGCGGTTACAGAAGAAGGACACCCAAACAAAACAGACATGTAGGAATTAGAAGTTGTTCACACAGGAGGAGCTTGGCAAATTTTGCAAGGAGAAGAGTGTGATTCCTTGGGTTTACTGTATCTGAGGACTAAATGCTTATTTCTTGTTGCCAGCAAACTGGGAGGGTATTTGTTATTTAGGCCTACTAACTTCCTAAGATATATCATGTGCAAAGCTTAGTGTCTCCAACAAGTAGATCGTGAGCTACAAGTAGCTCTCCCACTACTTGTGAGTACCTCTCCTGTGTGCAGCCCAGCCTACTAATGTAGAAGCTTAAGCTTGATTGAATAATGATATGTATACTAAAATTCAAAAGCTTGTACTCAAGATGAAAATGTGTCTATGTTAAAACTCATAAGCTGATGTTAAAATGTTTTTAAAGCTATGATGGAGTTGGGGAAGGTTATTACTCCTAATATTACTTTAGTGCCAGGGGGACTGAGGCTAAGGGTTTTATATATTACCCATGTACAATAATTTCAAATTGTCAAAGGATTGTTTCTTTACATTAGTGCTGGAAACCCTGCCTGATGTGGTCACTGCTGACAATCTTGGATGGGGTAGTCATTATTACATCACTAATATTAGTAGCTTGGGTTGATTTCTTCTGAACATAAGTAGCTCCTATTTCAGAAAAGGTTGGAGACCCCTGGCTTAGATTAAGTAACCATGACACCATCACATTGACAGAAACAAAATGCTGAAACTGGAACAGGCTTTGCAGTGAACATATTTGGAGAAATCTTTCCACTTGATGGCATCATCCTAAATGACGAAAAGATCAGGAAGTTGGCTACAGTTTTTGGCAAAATGGTAACAAGCACATTTGGAGCTTTACTTATAATACTGAGTTAATTGTAATACAGCCTATGGTACTTCAAGATCGACTTGCACTAGACATCTTACAGAGAAAGGTGGAGTATGCAAAATGCTTAAATCAACTCACTGCTGTACATGCTTACCTGACGGAAGTAAGGAAATAGAAGGCTATGCTAAGAAAATGTATGCAAAAGACAGGAAAAGATGCACAGCAAGTTTATGAAAAGGATTTAGTTTTGAGGGAAAACATGAATAATGAGTACATATAGTGACTGAAATTTAGTGGTCTTAAATGAAAGAGACAAGGCTCAACTGATAATAAATGTGCAATCTGAAATGAACTCACACAGAAAATCAATTTGTGCGTTTCTTAAATGTGCTAATTAATGTGTAGCATGAGTTTGTTTTTGTATTAAGTAGCCTGCATCCACTCACCACCTACTTGCTGGGTCGCCCTGCCTGGAGCGCCCCTCAGCTGCAACATTCCTCACTCAGCCCGGGACCGGAGGAACACCAGAAGCTGAACCTAGAAACACTGCCAGTGGGACTACAATCCCCAGCAATACTAGCGCCCAGCAAAAGCACAAAAAGGAAGTCGCCGGCCCGTGGTGCAGGGGCACGCCCGGGCGAAGCCCTGGCCAAGAGTGTGCCCGTCCACGTCTGTCAGAGCCCGGAGGAGGCTAGGCTGGGCCTCATCACTAACCTCCTACTCCAGAACTAAGGTACTATTATTCCTTTTACATCTCTGTATTGTCTTTTAATTAACATGGTGAGATGGAATGTCGTTGTGGAGAAAACAGGGGGAGCGTAATGTGGCAACACTTGATGCGTTCCTGATTAGAGCAGCGAGTGTGCTCTCCCATGAAATAGAATTGACAGAGAGATACCGTCCATGGCACCGCTCCACCTTGCCAATAGGTCGTACCCAGGAAGCACCACTGAGAATGCCCCTCTTACTCCAAGGACACAATTGCCACTACTTGACAATCTCCTGCCTGGTCAACGGGAGCCCTCACCTATTATTCAATTGCCATCTACTTTCAACATGAGGGACATTGAGTCCCCACCCCTCACTGTTGTAGCAAATGACCCTCCTTCAAAGCAATGTAGGGGCCGTGGGATCGTCATACCCAAACAACCTTTGGACACTTTGACAGCATCAACACCAACAACTATAAGTTTGAATCATGGAGGGTGCACCAGGAAAGAAGTCACACTCTGTTAAACAAGCCCTTTTAGATTTCTTGTATTCTTCTTTTTAAAACAAGCAACAGGGCATCAGCCAATGCGTTTCATTTCTTTCAAAGGCAGTTCATCAGGGCTAAATATTTCAGGTGAAATGGTCCAAAGCATCCAGTATATCCACAATCAAAATCCAAAATATTAAAAGAAAATATTAAAAGAAGAAGTCCCACAATAAGGGTTAAAATTAATCAAGTCCAGCCAAGATGATCTGGAGATTCTCAGTCTTTGAGATGGCTAGTGTGCCCAGGTATGATGAGTTTTGGAAGGTCATAAACGCCCAATACTTCAAAGACTCAAATGATCCGTCTCTGGACACGCATGTAGAGGAAGACGCATGGATAGAGCATTTTGAAAGCATCTTTGCATAACAATGTACCTAAGAGCTCCCACAACTTGATCTACTGCATGAAGTGAGAAAAGGACTGGTAGCCTGCATTCGAGGGAAAGCCCCGGGACCAGATAGGGTCCCAGTCAACTTCTTTCAGGCTAATTACAATCTGTGGATTCCCTTAATAACAAACATTTTTAATAGTATAGTGGTAAAGGCCCCCCACCATCCTGGAACCATAGTGTAATAGTTCCAAACCTCAAGAAGGGAGATATTGCCTGTCCCAAGAACTATAGGCCCATCTCCCTTCTGTATACAACTGCCAAACTTATGGGCTGGCTCTTATTAGCCAGAATGGAGGAGTGGGCACGAGAACGCAATATCTTCATGCAGGCGCAATGAGGCTTCCAGAAAGGAAAGGGGACGGTGGACCATTGTTTAAATCTCTCACTTTGCATAGATAAATATACGAAGGCCAAAGGTGGGAAGATATATATGGCCTTCATGGACCTGTCAGTGGCCTTTGATTGTGTGTCCCATCATAAGCTGTGGCTTATGATGATTCATGATCGAGAAAGGAGTCCGACAGGAATGTGTCCTTGCCCAGCCCTGTCTGGCCTTTCTCTAGAAATGCCAAAATTGGATAACATCTCCTTCCCAATATTGGCGTATGATGATGATGGGGTCTTAATTGCCAGGACAGGGGTAGCCCTCCAAAGCCTTATATCTTTGTATGCTTCATTTATTGCTTCACTAGACCTTAGAGTGAATTCATCCAAATCATTCATCATTATAGCTAGAGCTGTCAGAGGCGCGAAATCGCCTTATTTCCATCTGGCCTCAAAGAAAATCGAGGTGGATGACTACTTCCCATACCTGGGAAACTTGTTTGATAATAAGCAATCTTGGAATATCCGCGTGGCATCAAGAGCCCTGGGCATGGAAAGAGGCCTCCAAGCTATAAAAGGTTTTGCTAAAAAATTAGGAGCTAGCCCACTGGACACAATTAAAAACATCTATAAAGCTAAAACAAAGGAGGCGGCAACCTATGGGGCGGGAGTTTGGGAAATGGCCCACATCGGCCAATTACAGAGTTTGGAAGATACCTTTTTTTAAGCCTAGGTTTTAATTACCACCCTCATCTTCCAACTGCATTTTACACCTTGAACTGGGCCTTCCCTACTTGCTTGACTCCAAAATATTCGTGCCCATCCTGCTGCGGCTCTCCTTCCGGTGCCGGTACACTGTCAACCTAACCCGACGTATAATTGGGGACTGCCTAAGGTTGGAGGGCTACAGTAGGATTGGTTGGCTTAGATACGTGGAGACCGAACTAAATGCAATTGGGCAGGGAGAATTACTTAGGGACCCTTCGTCTTGTAGCAAGAATTCTAAACTGAAAATAACTGAACTATACTTGCAGAAGGCTAACTTTGATCACAGGGATAAGAATAGGTACCTACAGGCACTCACAGTTTACGATCAAATCCCACCAAGACCTAGGGAACGCTATTCCTACCCCTCCTATATCAGTGTAGCACAGCATAGATTTATTCTGCTGCATTTCCATCTGAATCTTATCACCCTGATGCTTGGGTTACCAGAGAAGAGGTACAAGCATGCAGACTTAAGCCTCTGCCCCTGTGACAATTATTTGCTCCAGTCCCACTTACACCTGGTACTGTTTTGCAAGCTTTATCATACTGAAAGAGAAAGGTTTCTCCCAATCTTAAGGCGTCAAAATGTTACCCAATGCCGAATGCCATTGTACTTTTTAAAATCTCTTTCTAATCTCCATGTTTGCATTATGGTAGCATCTTTTCTGTGGGCTTGTTGGAAAAATAGAAGGGTGAGGGGTCTGTCGCTCTGAATTTTAGTAACAATGGATTAAAAATGTACATGTAATTTTGGTTTTAATAAGGCATCTCAAAGTTTAATAAGATCTTAAATGTTTTTGGTCTTCTGTGTAATCTGTTTTTATTATGGTCTACTTGATGAAATTGTGCTTTTATGATCTGTTTGTAAATAGAGCGAATAAAGATTTTAATGAAATGAATTATGACTGAAATTTAGCAGTCTTAAAAGAAAGGGACAAGACTCAACTGATAATAAATGTGCAATCTGAAACAAACTCACATGGAAAATGAATTTGTGTGATGGTTAAGAAAACCATCAGATGGGAGGATTGATAGAGCAGGAACATTTTGCTTAAAATAAGTGCCATAATGTACATTACACATTAACACAGAAATGCTTAAAAGAATAAAAAAAGTAATAAAATATGTGTTTCTTAAATGTGCTAATTAACATGTAGCATGAGTTTGTTTTATGTATTAAGTACTTATATTAATCATAATTACAATACTAGTTCAGACTATGCCTCCTTCACCTTTCTCCTTTCTATCTTTCAGTTTAATTTCTTCTTTAATAAATAAATGCCTTTAGGAAATGCTGAACTATGCAATATTATTAGATAAAGGATTCACATTTGGCTTGCCTAAATATGCCATCTCTTTAGTATGTGGTGTCTTTAAAATGTATTTCCTCTTTTCCTAAGCTACATGTTCTCATTGTATTTAGTTAATTTCTAGTTGCCACATATTCACAATGCTGAATACTGACTAGTGTATTAAAGAATAATGCTTACATGAAGATGCAAATCTTGTGACCTAATGATGTGGGTTAAAATTAGAATGTTTCTACTTTAGAATAGTTCATTCTTATGCAGTGGAATACTGATCAGCTAATAGGTTAGACTGCAGGGATCTCGTGAGAACTCAGAGTGAAGCTAACGCACATGAATGTTTATTAACCAACTTGACACCTAAAGATAGTACTTCATACGTCATATATTTACTGCAGGAATGAAGGAAGAAGCAGCAGACCATCGGACAATCCTTCCTCATAGGCTTAAGATGATCTAACACCAACATGGATTGTTACATGTGTTTTTGTGCTTATAATATAGTGTTCGTAGTTAGAATTAGGAGAGTGCTGTTCAGACTGGTCCAGGCTGTTTTTCTGGGACCATTCCAATTTTCCCTTAGCACTTGTTTCCCTATTCACCATGAGCTACTGCTGACTGTGATTTCTGTTACCTACTACTTTGTGGGTGTCTACTGTTCCTTTAACTGTTATGGCTACTACAGTGACTATTTCTTTGCGTTATTTTGGACAGTTGTTACTGCGACTGTTTGCCGAAGCTGTTTGAGAGAATAGACTCAGGGAGTTTCCAGAACTACTCTTCATGAGGAGCTCAACTTCAGTCTGATTCTATTTCAATGCTGCTTTCAATCTTCCTCTTTTCCAAAAGGACTCTTTATGGGTTTTGGTAGGTTAGGACCCATTTAAAGTATAAAAGAGACGTATTCATTTATGGAACAAGCTGCTATTTTCTTGATTCATTCTAACCATAATTTTCTTGATATTTCTGTAAATGAATTGATCTGATTTACTAATTTGAAAAAAGAGACGAAAACCATATACAAAACTCTTATGGATGAATAAATGTTTTCAAACTCTCATCATTGACTGAACTAAGAGTGTTAGTAAGGTTTTGGCGGTCCTATGGACCGCCAAACTCACGATAGTGGGGCAGCTACTGAAACACTAGTATTCCAACCACTGTATTACAAGTGGGAATGTTGAATCACCATAGGACCACTGCTGCCACCAGATATCTACTATCCCTGGCACTCTTGCAGCATTCTGTGGCCCCTAATATGCTGGCGGTGCCACTGATGCACCACCAAGCATATTAGGAGGATCCTCACGCCACAGTTTTCATGGCGTTATGCCCACCATGAGAAGTGTGGTGGTGAGGAAACAAAGGGGGCCCTACAGGGCTCCCTGTTGCCTCTGCGCCAGGGAATGCATGCAGGGGGCACATGGTGCACTGCCCTGTATGCATGCCCCCCCTTCTGCAGGCCATGGACTTGCCAGTCCATGCCCTGCAGCAACTTGTCTTTGACAGTCCCATTGTGGTGCCTTTTCATAGAACTGTCCGCCAGAGACAAAAAATCTCATAATAAGGCTCTAAATGACTAACTTGATGATATCTATTGAAATGATTTTAATAGATGGTCCATTTTAAAACGGTGGCAAATATCTGTTGCAGAGAAGATTTCAGTGCAGAGCTGGAGACCTGTATTGTAAGTTATAAGTTGAACATTTAAAGTAAAATGTTTCAGCACCAGGACTAATAGTGTATTTTGGTAAATGCTGGTATCTAGAGCCAAACTATCCATGAGCAAAACAAAGTTCTCAATGAAAGCCTGAAGACCATTAGGTATACGTGAATGCAAAACCACATCATCATCATCATACAATAAGGCTGCACAAAATTTGATTTACCCTAGGTAAATTCTTACAGCTTCTTATAGGAAAATGTATGTTGTTATATATAGAAAAGGAATTAAGTCGGGGCTAAAACGCATCCTTGGCGGACACCCCGGGACAAGGGAAAGAGGCCTGAGCATTCCCTATCTGTGCCCTATCAAACCATTGATGAGACCCCATGATGCATTGCACATAGAAAGTCCAGCAGATCCTGTGGTATGCCCATCTGTTGAAGGATATGCCAAAGTTTGGATCTGTTGACGTGATTTAATGTGTTACTCAGATCCATGAAGGCAAGATAAAGGGAGCCTTTCTTGGCAATGTTGTATTTCCCCGCCAATAAACTAAGATTGAGACATTATTTCTGGGTTCCCAGCCCCTCCCTAAATCTATATTGAACCCTGCTTAGGTCCCTATTCTGTTCAACCTAAGCCTCTGCCCTGCGCAAAATAATTAGTCTCACGCCTTTAACCACTGACTCCAGAAGTGAGTTTGTTCTACAGAAGCAAGGATCCCACCTATTGCTTTTTTTGAAAATGGTAATAATGGTAGCTTGTTGCCAGGAAACAGGAGTCTTGCAACATACTGCAACATTCAAGTTTATTGTGGTAATGGGGGCCCATAGAGCAATTTTCTATTTTACTGAGGTCCATGGGGACCCCATTTGCCCCAGGTGCTTTTCTGGAAGGGGAGGAGGAACTAGCCTGAACTACCTCATAAAGATGACATCTAATGGCCAAGGGAAAATGAAAAGAAACCTCATCTGGGTCTATATGCGACTAATAAGGGACACTGCGTTGAGGCTTGTGTGCAACTACATGGTTCCATCTAGTGCTACAGTGCTATAACCTTTGTGTTGGTGTTGTAGCTCAGCATTACAGATCCCCCCTGGTTCGCTGAAGGTTGCCATTTACCTAGGGACAGAAGATGCTTCTTTTAATTCTCAATATTTTAAGAACTCCAGCACTCTCAGTTTTTGTATCACTGCCTGACATAATGCATGATGGCATAGGAAATGCTACAACCTTCCACCATGAGTATGTCCTAGTTTGTCTGAGTGTTGCTGCAAAATGTTTAGCTAGATTTGCTTTAGTAGTTGCTTTAAAAGGCCTGTGCTGACCTTGTATAGATCTTTGTCACAGAACAATTGACTATCCATAGACAACTAGTATTTTACATCATGTTTTATTGAGTCCTGGACAAGCCTCTTCAAAAAGTATTTACCCAGATGAGAAATTCCAGTGTTGGCTGTGTGAATGTACACTTAATTAAGTAAGTATTTCTGTATAACCTGTTGCCTTTGCCCCATTACTTATCTTATCCCAGTACCTTGTCAGAACGACGTGCAGAGGGCATTAGGACCCGGCACAAGGGAGAAGGGAGGGGCCAGCAACCAGCCACCACTTCCGGTCAGGGAAAGGGGGTGGGAGGTTTGAGGAGATAAGGGGAGGAGCAGGACCTGCCTGCAAGCACGGCAACAAAGAAAGTACTTAAAGGAAACAACAATCTCTACCTGTGTTCTGGTGTACTCCTTGGGGTCTCGGGCAGATGCAGTAGAGTCGACGCAGTATACAACATACATCACATTCAGCACAAAGAACGTAACCAGACTCTGGGTGAATACAAGCAAGAAGGGTGTATGGAAATGCTGGGGGTGCTAACTCTAGAGTTGAAAGGAGACAAGATGGCGGATTGATACCGTTTGTGAGCTTCGGCACACAGTGGAGCTCCCGAGGGTGTGGAAGCCAGTACGAAACGCGGTGAAATAGAGAAAGAATTAGTGAAGAATTGGTGGGAAATGAAGAACGCATACAAACATCTATTTGGGATACAAGCACTTGGAGAGAAACACGGGATTGCTACTGTAGACCGGGGCTGATCCTGAAACCTAGTCGGACTTACCCGTAATCTCCTTCTGGAGTGGGCTCTGGCAAACCTGCGCCGAATGCGGGCGATTGGACCAAAGTGCTTGCCGTCTACAAGGATAGCCATTTGTTTGGCGGCTCAACGTCTATCACTAAGGCTGGGAGTACATTTCCAGGTTGTACTGTGCTGGCAGACCTTCACAGAATGTAGCGACTCACATGATATGGCTCCGCCGAAGTGCACAGCGAGGGGCACCCGAGCGACGAGGCTCCTACCGGTAAGCGCTGCTAGCGGTATGGAGGGGGTGCAAGGCTCGGAAATGCAGAAGGGCGAACTGAGTGGCTATGCTGGTGGGAAGCTTGGGAGGCCGGTGCTGCACTTGCTGCAGTCTGAGCGCTCAGCAGCACTTTTTACTTCAGAAGTTGGCTCGGAGGCAATCGACGGAAACAAACTGGCAGCAATTGTTACTCATGCTATAGACGTGCAACATTGTAGCAAAGCTATGAACGCTATAGACGCAGATTGCTCTAAGCCACACTGTAACTCACACGATAATTCTGAGGCGAGCTGCATGTTTATGGCTGGGGACCAACTGATTGAAAACATTGAAAATATACAGACAATCGGAGGCAAGATGGCGATCTGACGAGGATCGCAGTGGTCACGCTCCAGGTTCCTTCCTGTTCATGCTATGGAGCTTCTGTTCTTTTCTCGAAATACAGGACGTAACCTACCAGAATGAAAAGACCAGCTAATGCTCTAACCTGAAGTGTTTGAAACAGCTGACAAACTCGAAAATTTACTCAGCTGGCTTACCGCGGCAGTGCCGGACCGGACCCCCTCCATGCATCCGGCGGTGGTACTCTACATTTATATTGGCCGTGCAGTTTTAATGCACTACTACCTGTTGACTTGACCTCTGCAGCAGCCATCAAGAACCCCTGCCTGTTGCGAGTGCAGGACTCACCTCTCGAATATAAGGGTGATCCGGACCACAGCCACAGATCCAGCGCTCGTTCCAGTGGTAGCCCCGGTGGGGATGGCTCCTAAGGTCGCTCCTAAGGTGGTGGCTCCTCCAGCACTCTCGGCAGCTGCCCATGCCAGAGCAGCAAGACCGACCCAAAGGGAGGCAGCCGAACGTCGGGGCATGGAGAGACAATCTGTTGTGCTGGAAAAGTCAGCTTCCCCGGCGATACCCCCGGCAGCGTCATCACCCTTGCAGGTATCCAGGATGGAGGGGGCTGCAGTATCAGAGACAGCCTGGGGTCGGAAGAAAAATGCCCGAAAGGATCCTACGGGGTCATCGATAGTAGATGTGATGCGGAAGGGCTCGAATTCGCATCTGGGTCAAGAGAAGCAGCGCCAGGGCTCACCCGGAGGCAGCAGCAACAGCCTTGCTCCGAGTGATATTCCGAGTGATATTACGGGGGAGACTGTAACCGCTGAGACCAACAATGCCAACAACGCTATCGAGACTGAGCCTGAGCCCGTACCCCGAACGAATATTGGAGGAACTCTCGGTGAGTCAGCAGGTTCGCCGCTACCCGCGCGTGCCGAGGTGAGCAATTCATTGCATAACGCACCAATCCTTCACACGCAGAGTAACATTGTGGCTATCTATGAAAATATCGGATTAGATTCAAATGTGGCTAACCCCAGTTCAGGGGGAGCAGATGATTTTACCGACAGCATTGATCCTGGCAGAGACAAGGGCTCTTGCACATTAGCTGGAGTAAGTAGTGAGCAAGTGCTAATACAAGCGCAAGTACAGACCCAAGGAAATCCTGGCGCTAATCCCAGCGCTATTCTCACAGATAGGGAACAAACTTAAATTATTGCAACAGGGGGCACTCCATCACAAATATCATCCGATCTCCCTATAGACTCTGGCACTAGGGGCACCATTCACAAGGCTCTTGAAAAGGATCCTGAGAAAGAAGCCACAGACTTTTTCTCTTTCTCTGATGAGGCTGACCTTGATGAGGAAGGATGGAGGGATACTTCATATCTTACCGACGAATCCAACAGCCCGTCTGAAGAAGAGGATGCTCCAGAACCCCTTGCCTTGACCGTCAAACCCAGGCAAAAAAAGGTAGAAAGCGAATAATTAAGACTCATGGGACAGGCCTAGACTGGGATCATTCTAACACTGAGCAGCTAACTCCTGTGGCCCTCCCTTCATCATGCGCCACCACTGCCTCCGCTTTGGCTACTGCTCCTTCATATATAGATGCGTTTTTACAGGTAATTGCAGCCCATCGAGAGGAAACTTCCCAAGATGGGCGAAGAGCTCAGGCAGCACTTTGCAGGGTGCAAGGAGTGGTGAGGAAACTAGTAAAGACTTGTGAATCATTTGGCGACCGTTTGACCGAAGTTGAATCCAGGACTTTAACAAATGAAACTGAAGTGGCCGCAAAAGGAGAACGGGTTGAGTCCAATGAAGCGCAATTTAGGGACATTCGATGGAAGCTCGAGGACTTCGCCAGCGTAGGAACAACCTGCGAATCCTGGGTGTTCCGGAAAAAGCTGAGGGGGAAGATATCCGCTCCTTTGTTATAAACTTGTTTCGTGACTCCCTCCCGGAGCTTTCTATATGGAACTGGGATGTTGAGATACAGAGGGCTCACCGTATGCCACTCACACTGAGGTCCCCCGTGAAACCTGGAGCATACCCCAGGGCTATCCTAGGTTATTTTGGAAACTTCTTGCTTAGACAGGCGGTTTTTGAGAAAGCTAGGCCAGAGGCGCAACGTACCCTAAAAGACATCTCCTATTTTACGAGACCCGACTTTTGTCACACCATGGTCGAAAGGAGGTGGAGGCTGCGCCAACTCATTAAACCTTTTCAGGATAAAAAGGCGACAGCGTACCTAAACAATCCTGCTCGCCTAAAGGTTATTTATGGGGGGCAGACGAAGTTTTTTGTCTCAGAAATTAAAGCCCAAGAATATTTGGATAGCTTAAAATAGGCAAATCTTGGAAACAACTGTAAGTTAGCTTAAAAAATGCATGAGAAATTAATGAGAAATTAATGTCGTTGGTTTACATACATAGTGTATTGTACGTAGCTCCAACGTCTGCTAAAGCACCGGGTACGGGTAAGCCATTGTTCGGATAAGCCTCATTGTTATATTTGCTAATCTGTTTTTTTTTCTCTTCTTATAAATATAAGGCCCCAGTAGCACTGAAATGGCATTGCCCTGAGGGGGGTCAATAACTGAATTATAGTAGTCAGGATTATAGCAAGGGCTGGATTGTTTTTTTTCACTTGTTTTTTTCTAGAAATGCTTTTGAAAGTTTTTTCGGTGGTCATAAACCGTTAGCATCAAAGTAAAGAAAAACTAACGTAGCTGGTTTGATGTTATAGCAGAGCTCTTTATTTTCTCCTCTTTCTCTATATAGTTTTTTTCTCTTTTTTTTAGCATGTCGGGAGGGACCTGGCAGCTGAGATCACACACATCGCTCTTAAGACTCTGATGGAGTCTGTTTGCCTCATTTGGGGAGCAAGGGGGGGGCTAGGTGGGGGGGAGTAGACGGGGAGGGGGAACGTGGGTGGGAAGGGGGAGAAAACTCAAAAAAAAGAAAACAATTCCACTGCAAAGAAAACTGTTCTATGTTTGTAAGTGTATCTCTTTAAAAGCAAACAGCAATCCAGAGACAGGAAATAAAGGAACACTGTACAGTATTCAATGGGGAGGTTAACCGTTTGGAGCTGGAATGTTGCTGGGCTCCTAGACAGGGATAAACGGGGTCGGCTCGCCGAAGTAGTTAAGCAGCACTCACCGGACATTATTTGTCTACAAGAAACTCACCTTGCTTGGAACCAAAGGAGCCTATTACAAATTCAGGGGTATGATATTCTAGTAACCACAACACATACAGTTAACACACGGGGTGTAGCCATCCTAGGCAAAAGATACTTAGGTAAGCCGGTCTGGCAGGCCCAGGATCTACACGGTAGATGGGCAATTGTGGAGTTGGCGCTCGGCGCAACTATATGTTCGTCCTATGGCTCCAATCTGGACGACCCATCTGTATTTGAAGCTTTAGAAATTGATCTAGCAAGATGGCCCGGCCCACTAATTCTCACAGGGGATTTTAATATTTCACTCGGCTCAGACCTCAACAGTGCAATTAGTTCAAATGATCGTGGCCGTAAGCCTAGGGTTTTTTAAGCAATCAGCTCACTAATTGCTAGCTACAACCTTGTAGATATTTGGGGCCAGATGTAGGTAGCCAATTACTGGTCGGTAACGGCCGAATTCGGCCGTTACCGACCGGTAATTGGATTTTGAGATGTAGGTGGAAAAAAACAGGCATTTTAGGTAATTTTACCGAATCGGTAAATATACCGGTCGGTAAAATTACCGAAAATGCATTTTCGGTATGTAGGTGCCAAGTTGCACATTGACACAGGGCTTTGAAAATCGGTATTTTACCATGCAATACAATTGCATGGTAAAATACCGATGCAGGTGTACATGCACATCTGTGCATGTACACCTGTGCCATGTGGCACACATACATGCCCTAAGGGCATGTATGAGTGCCACATGGCACACAAGCCTAAAACAGGGGTGCCAGAGGGTGTCAAAGTGACACCCCCTGCACCCTTGCTAAAATCGGTATTTACCGATTCTGTAATTACAGAATCGGTATTGCCAATTGATTCCTATGGGCTTCACAGCCCATAGGAATCAATAGGAAATACCGATTCGGTATTTCCAGATTCGGTAAATACCGAATCTTAACGATTTGGTATTTCCACATCTGGAAATACCTACATCTCCCCCCTTCATATTTACCACTTCTTAAATACCGAATCGGTAAAATTCGGTATTTAAGAGGTGGTAAATATGAATTACCTACATCTGGCCCTCGGTCCTTAAAGCGCCCTGCAGACCCAGGCTACAAATTTTTTTCTCACCATCACAATAAATATACCAGGATTGATTATATATTTACCACCAGAGATATCTCAAATAAAGCCGCCATCACAAAATACCCGAAGCTGATATCAGATCATAATATCCTGGCTCTGATAGCAAATATATCTCCCTCAACTCGTAAGATCCGCAACTGGACATTTGACCGGAAGTTGCTGGTCAATGAGGATTATATTTCTTATATCAGGACCTGGACTCAGGGATATTTTGACTTAAATAGATATAGCGCCACTAGAAATACAGTGTGGGACAGCTATAAGGCTGCTCTCAGGGGTGAAACCCTCAGCTATGTAGTGAGGGTTCAGAAGCAGCAAGCCTCCGAGCACTCTAGGAAAATTTCAGATTTAGCTAACCTTGAAACTGCACATATAACGGCGATTGCAGAGAACAGGACTTTAGATGGGTCGCAGATACTTCGCCAGATTTTAATATGTAAAACAGAGCTTAATAAGGTATTAACTCAAAAATCGACGGAATCTTTTAGATCCCAGCGTAAAAATCTCTATGAGAACGGCGAAAAAGTAGAGAAACAATTAGCCCTGCGAACTAGACAGCAGGCCTCCTTGAATGCAATTTCTTTAATAAAAGACAATAATTTAGAATATACCCAAGTAGAAGATATACTCAAAGTATTCCAGAGATACTACCAGAAGCTATATCAGGAGGACCGGGTCTATAATAGTGAAGAAGCCAAAACATTTCTTAGTAGGTTCCTTTCCTGCTTTGATAACTATCTCGACTTCCTTGGTAAGAACGACTTAGAGAGCGTAATTACCATCTCAGAGCTTGAAATTGCTTTGTCGGAATTGGCATCTGGGAAAGCGGCCGACCCCGACAAAATCCCCTTAGAACTGTATAAAATCCTAGGTAATACAATACTCCCTTTATTGTTAGATCTCTTCCTTGGGATTCAATGGAGTGGAACCCCGCCAGAATCCTGGAAGGTCGCCAGTATTATTATCTTTACAAAAAAAGGAAAGCCTGCTGACTCCACTGCCTCATACCGCCCAATTTCTTTAATTAACTCTGATTCAAAACTCTATTAAAAATTTTTGGCCAACCACCTGAGGAGAGTTAATGCACAACTGGTTAGCCCATGGCAACATGGCTTTATCCCAGAGAAGGGCACCACCGACCATACCCGCAGAGCAATCACAATGTTTGACATTATGTCGGCGACAGGGGGCCAAGCTTCAATGATCCTTCTTGATGCCAAGAAGGCATTTGATCGGGTGTCCTGGGAGTATTTGTGGGCCATCCTAGATCATTACAATTTTGGGTCTCTATTTATAAAATCAATCAAAGCCATGTACTCTAATCCAACAGCGAAACTACAAATAATGGGGCAGGAATCAAATGTGATTAACATAACAAGAGGGACGAGGCAGGGGTGCCCATGTTCCCCAATTTTGTTTGCTCTTTATATTAATCCCCTGATTCTTAAAATACTCGCCAACCCTAGAATTCATCCGGTAGTGACAGGTACCTTTGAAACTAAAGTCCTAGCCTATGCGGACGACGTCGCTATCTTAACACCTGACCCGGTGGCAGCTTTAGTCGAGATAGAGGAAACTACACTTTTATTTGGGTCTTATTCAGGCTACTCCCTAAATAAGGACAAGACAGTAATTTTATGCACGCAAAACACGCTTTGCTCTGATCCTAGGCGGGCTTCGAAGGCCACGTATTTAGGAGTGCATATTACGGCTGAAACTCAAGACATCATCAAAAGCAACTATGAACCCCTTATTGACACAATTAGACAGGACTTAGCCAGAGCAAATAGCCTTCATCTTTCCATCATAGGTAGGGGGAATTATATTAAAATGACCATTTTCCCTAAAATTTTATATTTATTTCGCGCCATTCCTCTTTTCGTAGACGACAAATTTATAAAAATTCTCAACTCCCAGATTTCCAAATTCATCTGGCAATACGGTAAGATTAGAAGATCAGTCAAATACATGTCCCTGACCTACAATCGCAGAGGTCTGGCTATCCATCAATTGCTCCTGTACTATTGGGCTGCTTATATGCAGCAATTTGCTCCCATGGTCAACCTAACACAGGAGAAAGCTGGGGTTGGCATTCCTTCAATTTATCAGCTGGCCCTTTGTCCTAAAGTCAGAGGGTTTCTACTTAGACATTATGACCCTGGCTATTATAAAAAAGTTAAATTCAAGATTGTTATAGGGGCTTGGAAAGCTTGGTCCAAAATAACAAAATGTATGCATATTCCTAAATATAGCCGATATACCCCACTTTGGCAATCCCCTCTTTTTCCGCAAAACATTAACGATGGGACTTTTGCTAACTGGGAGAGCAATGGACTTACCTCTCTTTTCGATCTTCTAGGTCCGGATAAAGAGTTAAATTTTAGCGTCCTCCAGACGCAATATGGCATACCTAACAGGGATTTTTTGAAATTTTTTCAATTGAGGTCAAGCATTAGTCATTTGCTTCCTAACATAAAGTGGAATAGAATATCCCTTATGGAAGACATCCAGAAACCCTCCTCCAGAATAGGCACACTCTATAACACTCTTCTTGCCAACTCACCAGACGACATCGAACATACTGAAGTAGCCTGGTCCAGCAAATTAGATAATCCAGATGTGGACTTAGATAAGGTATTGGCATCGGCCTCCAAACTTTTACTTGCAACTAGTTTAAAAGCCCAGCTGTATAAAACAGTCTACAATCTCTACTATACCCCCGCTAAATTGTATACATGGGGTAAAACCGCTAGCGATCGCTGCCCTAGATGCAAAGGCGGACCTGCGACTCTTGTGCATATGTTTTATGATTGTGACAGCTTGGGGCTCTTCAAGAAGATGATTTGGGAGTTCTGGAAGGAGGTGTTTGGACGGGATCTGCCGGAGTCTCCAACTATTTTTATGTTGGGATATGACTGCACTCTGAGATTGCTTCATAACGAGGAATCAATCTTATTTATTGGTACTGCAGTATATCGCATCATTTTGGCCGCTCGCTGGAAGGAGGAAGATCCTCCGAGTTTTCAAATGTGGCTTGCTCGGTTTTTGGCAGTCTATAATTACGAATTAGCATGTTATGCTACCAGGGGGCTAAAGTCTAGGATGCGGGGGGAAAAGGTTTGGTCTCCCATTACTGCCTGGTCAGCTCTATCCTCTTCTATGTGATAGTCAAGGTTCCCCAATTGTTTTCGCAGAACCGTATTCTCCGATATTTCGGCAGCATGGCTGTTGGATTGTTTTATTTAGTGCCAATATATGCTGCAAATATCTTATTGTCTCTTGTATATAATATAAAAAAAAATGTTTTTTGTTGGTTATTTCCTTTTCTGCTTGTTAAAATGTATCAATTGCTTTCTCTTATGGTTAAGTATTTGGATAAACTGTATTGGAATTGCTTTCACAAAAAAAAAAAAAGAAAACATTGAAAATATTGAAATAGAGCATGAAAAAGAGCACAAACCGAATTTCAATCCTGAGTTTGGTCTCAAAGAGAAACAACAAGACATACTAGATGCCACCCTCAGTGACCGAGTGCGATACTGTCTGGGGCTAAAGAAAACCAGCAGGAGGGACTTTTTGTCAGTCTGGGTGCAACTGCGCCATTGATAGAGGATGGCAAAAAGCCAAATAATGCTACAGTAATGAAAATCAATGTGACAGAAGATGCAGTAGTGGATTGCATTGTGGCAGAGGACGCTTTAAGGCAGAGCGCATCAGAGGAGGATGGTATGGCTTGCGGAAGTGTTCATGGTAGATCGGTTACAGTTTCGGAAAGCCAGGGCGCACATACTGAGGTCAGATTGAGATTCAAAGGAATAATGGCACGGTGAATGCCTTAGCACAGCGGGTATAAAGCAAAAGCAAAAGCAGAAGCAAACCCCAAGATCAGTAGACAAAAGGAAAGATCCTAGATCTATAACACCAAAGGAAGTACAAGAAAGTTGAAGAAAGCTTAGAATGAGTCATACGATTGGTAAACCGAAAGCGAAGCAGGGGAAAAACACAGAAGCTGTAAGCCCCATACGGAGGTGGGTTCAGTCAAAAGGAGGGGTTAAAACCCTGATATCCAGAATTTCGGATGTGGGATCAGCAGATGACGTTTGATGATAAGGCTATCATCTGGAGAAACCCCCTAAGGGGTCATCGGAGGCGGTTTGTTGTCAGCAAGATGCCTGTGCTGCATACATCGAAGAAGAGCCTACCAGATAGAGACACTCCAACCAGAACATTTTCACTACTCTCACTTATATTGCAGTCCCTCAAAGACCAGAGAGAGGAAACAAGGGAGCTATTCTCTCAAGTCAGAGCCGATAATCAGGATATCCAGCAGTCATTAAAAGAAGTTAATTGAAGGTCGGGTCTATTACTAACGATATAGTGGAACTACAAGCAAAGGGTTGGTGGCACGGCTGAAGCATCTTTGCAAATGACACTTTCTGTCAAACAACATCAGGATTTGCTAACTTCAATGCAGGCGAAAATCGAAGACATGGAAAATCGCGGCGGCGGAATATTTTGAAACTGTTTGGAATCCCGCAGGGACAAGAAGTGACTGACCCCAGGGGTTTCATTGTACATTTAATGCAGAAGGCTTTCCCGGACTTGGTGGACTGGGACTGGGATTGCCAGATACATAGGGCCCACTGACTACCATTAGTACAGCGAAGGCAGGATGCTAGATACCCGCGCCCCTTTCCTATTAATTTTGGCAATTTTTTGATTAGACAAGCAGTTTCATTGAAAGCCAAACCTAAAACACCTATCACAGTAGAAACATACTCTATTTTTTTAGGTCAGATTTTTGTAAAGAGACAATGGAAAGGCGTTGGCAACTAAGGTTATTGATTGACCCACTAAAGGCAATGGGGGTACAGGGATATCTACAAGAACCGACGCGCTTGAAAGTAATACAGGAAGGGCAGTTATATGTTTTTATGTCTGAATCTGAGGCAAAGGATGCACTATGCAGATGGCAGAAAGGGGGACGGGACAAGGAAAAGAGTCCATGATTAGATCAGATTAATACTTGGGATGTGTTATTAGGAGGCAGCTCTTGGTGATATAACTTTATGTAGTATTTTCGAAATGCCCTTTTTTTTTCTTCTTCTTTTCTCACCTTTTTTTCTTTTGGGTTTTTTCCTTCCTAACAGCTGTAAATATGGATCAGGCTCTACTTAATGTCAGACAAAATGATGTATAGATTACAGGGAATAAGGTCTCAGGGGGCCACTGTGGGGACCGGAGTCTCATTTAGCTGCCAAAACCAGCGGCAGCTCAAAGAAGAGGATGATTCCTCCTTCTAGGAGTTGGGGCTCGCATTTTTTGGGGGCTGGGGTTGTGAGGGGGAAGGGAGTGAGCAAAAATTGGGGGAAAATAAAGGGAAGGAAACAAGGAACCAGAAGGCTAGTAAAATAGGGGAATACTGCAATAAAACAAAACCAATATTCATGGAGGCTACGAGTGGTAGTGTTGATTATATTGTTTTTCGGAATGGCTCAATTTAAGTTTAATTGTCTAGCATGGAATTGGGCTGGATTGAACAGTAGGACTAAGAGGCAATTGGTAGCAGAGGAATTGAAAATGTATAAACCCCATGTCGTTATGTTGACGGAAACACATCTTTCGTATAAAGATCGTGGGTTACTGCAGCAGTTAGGATATGATGTGATAGTATGTTCTACGCAAAGTGCCTCTATACGGGGGGGTCGCTATATTGAGACATAAATTGACTGAGGGAGCAATCGGTAACATAATGGCAGACAAATGTGGTAGGTGGGCAATGGCTCAGATAAAGGGAAGAAAATATGTATTTTGTGCAGTATATGGCCCGAATATGGATGATCCAACTATTTACGATGTAATAAATACAGAAATTTTTAATTTGGAGGGGGAGAGGGTCGTGATGGGCGATTTTAATTGCATCATGGATTATAACATCTACTCAACACGACAAGGGGCATTGCAAAGAATGAGGAGGACAAGAGCTGCAATAAGGGAACTAGGGCGGTTGCAGGGGGTTAGGGATGTGTGGAGAACTTTATACCCTAATATACCGGGGTACACTTATTTCTCAGCTCCACACAAACTATACTCTCGTATTGATATGGCCTGGGCCACCGATTCTATTGTATGGTCGTCTGATATTGAAATCTGTCCAAAGGTGACTTCTGACCACAACCCCATACTCCTTACTATTAAAATCACAGAATGATTTTTAACTAAATCGAATACAGATTACTTGACTGACTGACACAGAAGAGCACAAAGTAGTCAGACCCTTTTCATTTCCTAGATATCTGCTGGCTGATGAGGAATATGTGGCTAAGGTTAGGGGTCAACTAGAGATGTTTTTTAAGGAAAATGTAGGAACAGCTCCTCCTATAATTGTGTGGGACACATGTAATGCGGTTGTTAGAGGTTATACTCAGCAATATATTTGGCGACAAAATAGGGAACAAATAAATATGACCAACACAACTATACTAGAGATTCGGAAGGTGGAAGATCTACACACAGAAGCTATTATAAAAGGCTTGGAGGATATTGAGCGATTAAGCTTTAGGCTAATTGAATTACGCTCAGCCTTAAAGAAAACATGGAGAGAGAAAAAAAGACAAGCTATAATAAATATCGCTTATCACAGTATGAATTTGGCGAGAGTATAGGTAAAGTACTCGCTTATAAGGTGGCAGATGATCGGGCTAAGGCTCATATTAAAACAATTAAAGGGCTAGATGATAAAATGTATGAACAACCACAGCAGATATTAGAACAGTTTGCTTGTTATTACAAAAAATTACATACTCCAATGATACATCCTAGACAAGATGATATTTAAAGGTATCTTCAAAATAGCTCTATTAGAAAAATGGGGAGAGATGAATCTGACTCTCTTGAAGAAAACATCTCCAAAATGAGATAGAATTAGCAATGGGTGCACTACCATCAGGGAAGGCAGCGGGAGAAGATACCATTCCTCTAGAATTGTACAAACTATTCAAAGATGTTATGCTGGAACCGTTCAGTCAGGTAATAGAGGAAATTGGAACTAAGGGGAGAACTCCTGACATATGACTAAGATCATTTTTTTTCTAAAGAAAAATAAACCAGCGGAGGAAAGTGGGTCTTACAGACCAATTTCATTGATCAATGCAGATGCAAAAATATCCGCTAACATTTTAGCTATCCGCTTGTCACCTATGATGCCTAATCTAGTATCCCCTCACCAACATGGGTTTATTCAAGGGAGGGACACTACTGCTCATGTAAATATGGCAGCATTTGATTTCGCCAACATCAGACCCACCCCACTTGGTATGATTTTATTAGACGCAAAGAAAGCGTTTGACTGAGTGGGGTGGGAATTTTTGTGGGCTACGATAGCAGCCTTCGGGATAAAGGGCCAATTTTTAAAACAGATACAAGCACTATACGACAAACCATGTGCTAAATTGGCTTATCTGGGGCTGCAGTCATCTATTTTCCCCATGTTGTGTGGTACCCGTCAGGGATGCCCTCAGGACACCCCCACGCCGCACGGCCACCAGCTGTAGCGTGTGCGTTCCCCCCGCTGCTGATCTCAGCCTCGCTGAGCCCGCCCTGACAACCCCGCCCTCCGCCATCATAACGTGATAGTAATTGACTGTCTGTTTTTGCTCGTTCTGTGCATCTTTCTGTACTGTTCCCCATATCGTTGTTAGAGTGCCTGTTCCCATTTTGTCTCCCATTCTGTTGCTCTTGCCGTTTCCCTCTCTCCCCCTGTGCCCCCCGCCCCGCTCCCCGCTTCCCGCCACCTGTGTGCGGCCACGCCCCCTTTTCCTTCTGTACCCTCCCCGCGCCCGCCTCCCAGCTGCTCCTCCCTCCCTCCCACTTGGCCATAAATGGCGACCGTGCATACGCGCAGCGTTGACGTGCAGCGGGCGCGCCGAATGTGTGCTGAAGGCGCGCCAAAGGTAAGCCCGTCTGCGCCCGTCCGCGCCAGGACCCCTGCCCCCCACCGACGGAAGACGACCCGACTGACCTACGACGCCACCGAACTATTCGCACCCAACACCGGCGGGGTCCCTGGCTGCTACCAAGCCGCACCGAGGCGCACCCACGGATCCTTCAGCTGCCACTCCTGCAAGTTCTCCTGCAGACCAGCACCGCACCCGCTCCCACCAAGCCGAGAACCAACAGCAACCACCTGAAGTGCATCCTGATCAACACCCGCTCCGTCCACAGACACGCCGTCGAGCTTTGGAACCTCCTCGACACAACATCACCAGACGTCGCCTTCATCACGGAAACCTGGATGAACGCCTCCTCAGCACCCGACATCGCCATCGCCATCCCAGACGGTTACAAGATCATCCGAAGGGACCGCGGCAACCAGACCGGAGGAGGCATCGCCATCATTCACAGGAACACCATCCCCATCACGAGCAACTCCGACGACACCCTCACAGCCGCCGAACACCTGCACTTCCAGATCCACACCGACCCCAAAACCACCCTCAGAGGCACCCTCATCTACAGACCCCCGGGACCACGCACACAATTCAGCGAAGACATCGCTGATTTCATCAGCCCGCACGCTCTCCCCTCCGCTGACTACATCCTCCTCGGGGACCTCAACTTCCACCTGGAGAACAACAACGACCGCAACACCACCACCCTGCTGGACAACCTCGCCACCCTCGGTCTCAAGCAGCTGGTGACCACCCCCACCCACTACGCCGGACACACCCTCGACCCCGTCTTCTCCTCCAGCAAAGACATCTCCTTCAGCCATGCCACCGGACTCCACTGGACGGACCACAGCTGCGTCCACTTCAGCTACAAAAAGAACACGACACACCACCACCAGCAACAGGTTGCACGCAGAAGCTGGAACAAGGTCACAGCCGATCAGCTCGCCACCTCCCTGAGCCAGGACCCCCCCGCAAGCTCAGCAAACCCGAGCCAGGCCGCCAACAACCTCACGAAGTGGATCAGCAACTGCGCAGACGACCTCGCCCCACTGAGGACCCCGCCCAGCAGACCCGGCAGCAAGAAAGCACCATGGTTCACCGACAAACTTAAGAGCTCCAAGAGAAACTGCCGAGCCCTCGAGAGAGCCTGACGCAGAGACCCAACACCAGACAACATGACCACCCTCAAGCTCGCCACTCGAAAACACCACCAACTGATCCACACCACCAAGAAAACCGCATTCAAGGAACGACTGGACAACAACGCCCACAACAGCAAGGAACTCTTCAACATCGTCAAAGAGCTCTCCAAACCTAGCGTCATCGCACCCCACCTGCGAGACGTCACCAACACCTCCTTCGACACAGCGACCTTCCCGGAGAGCTGGAAGCATGCCGAACTCAGCGCTCTACTGAAAAAACCATCAGCGGACCCCACCGAACTCAAAAACTACCGCCCCATCCCGCTCCTCCCGTTTCCAGCCAAATTCATCGAGAAGACCGTCAACAAGCAGCTGGCCGCCTTCCTCGAGACGAATGGATCCCTCGACCACTCGCAGTCCGGCTTCCGGGCCAACCACAGCACCGAGACCGCCCTCATCGCAGCCACCGACGACATCCGAGCCCCGCTCGACAACGGGGAAACAGCGGCCCTCATCCTCCTGGACCTTTCCGCGGCTTTCGACACTGTCTGCCACCGCACCCTAGAGCAGCGCCTCAGCAACGTCGGAATCGAAGAGAAGGCACTAGACTGGATCATCTCCTTCCTCGCCGGAAGGACTCAGAGAGTCCGCCTCCCCCCTTCAGATCAGAAGCCACCAAGGTCATCTGCGGCGTTCCTCAAGGCTCCTCGCTCAGCCCCACCCTCTTCAATGTCTACATGAGCCCCCTCGCGGCCATCGCACGCCAGCACAACCTAAACATCATCTCTTACGCCGACGACACCCAGCTGATCCTCTCCCTCACCAACGACCCCGCCACCGCCAGAGCCAGCCTACACGAAGGGATGAAAGACGTAGCCGAGTGGATGAAGACCAGCCGCCTGAAACTGAACTCAGACAAGACGGAAGTCCTCATCCTGGGATCTTCGCCCTCCGCCTGGGACGACTCCTGGTGGCCCCCCCCCTGGGCAGCGCACCCAAACCAACAGACCACGCACGCAACCTGGGCTTCATCCTGGACTCCTCCCTCTCCATGACCAGACAAGCCAACGCCGTCTCCTCGTCATGCTTCAACATCCTGCGCATGCTACGTAAGAACATCCGGTGGATCCCCACCGAGACCAGGAAGATGGTCACCCAGGCCCTCGTCACCAGCCGACTGGACTACGGCAACTCCCTCTACGCCGGAACCACTGCCAGACTCCAGAAGAGACTCCAGCAAATCCAGAACGCCTCTGCAAGACTCATCCTGGACATCCCCCGACACAGCCACATCTCCGGACACCTGAGAGACCTGCACTGGCTCCCGGTCAACAAGAGAATCACGTTCCGACACCTCACCCACGCACACAAAGCCCTACACAACCAAGGACCAAGATACCTCAACAGCCGCCTCAACTGCTACACTCCCACACGCCAGCTTCGATCTACCAACCACGACCTCGCCGCTGTCCCCCGCATCCGAAGAGCCACCACAGGAGGAAGATCCTTCTCCTACCTCGCCGCCAAGACGTGGAACTCCCTCCCGACTCACCTTCACCTGACTCAAGACCACCTCGCCTTCAGGAAGCAGCTCAAGACCTGGCTGTTCGAGCAGTAGCGGACCCCCCCTCCCCAAGCGCCTTGAGACCCTCCGGGTGAGTAGCGCGCTATATAAATGCTATGATTGATTGATTGATTTCACTTTTATTATTTGCTCTTTATATAGAGCCCTTTATTTCAGTTTTGCAAAATGATGTTTGAATAAGGGATTTTAAATCAAGTGTGAATTCTCTGAAGCTTGTTGCTTATGCGGACGACGTAGCGTTTTTTTCAACAGAACCGGGAGACGCATTGAATTTTATAACGGAATTAGCAGGACAGTTTGGCTTAATTTCATGTTATAAATTAAATGTTAATAAGCCGCAAGTTCTCCTGAATTATAAATCTGCGATACCAGTACCTGGAACTTGTCAAACGGTTATTTATTTATCATTGAAATATGATGCATTATTAGAAGAGACGAATAGGAATTTTAAAAATGGCATAAGTTACTGATTCGGATTATTGGTGGGGTTAATATTATCAAACTGAAAATTCTGTCTAAGTTTCTGTATCTTTTTCGCTCCATTCCATTACGCGTTTCAAATATATTCTGCAAAAAATTTAATGGAATATTAGGTAGTTTTATATGGGGATATAAGAAGGCACGATGAGCAATAGATCACTTAAAACTTCCCTTTAGTCATGGCGGTCTAGAGCTCCGAGATTTTAAAACATATTTTTGGGCAGCGTGTTTTATTCATTTACGTAGCCTTATTAACCCAGCCAGCACTATTTTCAGCCATAAGGTTATTTTGGGGGGGTGAGAGCTATATGTTTTTGTACAGACTTAATGATCCTAACTATTTTAAAAGGGTTAAATTCAAGACCATAAGAGACGATGTATGTGTCTGGCGCTCAATTCTGCTAAGTAAGAATATTTCTTGATATCACAGCGAGCTACCTCTCTGGCAGAATCCATGATTACCTGAGATATTCCATGACTCAGTAGGCAGGAATTGGGAAAAAACGGAGTTAACTTTATGGGAGATTTGTACGACTATAATGGCTTGTCTCATTTGAGAGTTTACAGAAAAAAAAACATGAGCTACCGGGGTCTATGCTTTTAAAGTATTATCAGATTCAAGACTTTTTTCTGAGAAAACTAAAATTGGAAAACACAAATGACTCGGGGATGTGGGGTTTTCTCAATACAATTGAATCAAAATCTATGATAAGTAGAGCTTAGAAATGGCTTAGTATTGGGAGACCCGACAAAAGCGGGAGATTGGCGGAACGGTGGAGTGGAATATTGGGGGTTTCAGTAGCGGCTGGTAATATTTCACAGGCTTTTAGTGTTATAGAGAAGGCAGTACATGCGACCAATTTAAGACTTCAACAACATCGTATGATCTGTCTTTTATATTATACTCCAGATAGAATTGTAAACTGGTCATCGGGTAATAATGCTAATAGTGAACGTACAAAATGTCCAAATGGGATTTATATGCGGCAGACGTTAAGCACATGTTTCTAACATACCCAGAACTAACAATATTTTGGCAAAGTCGGGGATGTTCTACATCAAAAGTTAGGGATAGAACTACCTTTGTTGACCTCTGAGGTTATGATGGGATACAGCTCTAGGAATTTAAATTGTAATAATTTGTTTTCAATTCTATTAGTTGTAGCAAGATTAGTTATAGGCAGGGTGTGGACCTTACCGAAACCTCCAACAGTGATGGAATGGTGGCTGTTAGTAAAACAGATTTATGATATGGAATTATCATTGGCTGGGTCGAGAGGGGCTCGTTCTATGGTAAAATGTACTGCAATTTGGGGACGTATCTTTTGAATGAAATTGCAAATTGCTATACTTTTTCCTCCATTATTTTTTTGTAATTTTTCTTTTCCGGATTATATCAGATGACTGTTTTTTTATTTCCTTTTCCATATAACATGTATTGTATTGGTTTTTACTTGATGCCTTCTCTTGGTTAATAAAGAAATATAAAAAAACGAGCAAGAAGGGTGTGAACCATGCAGCAGAAGCATGCAGTCTCCCTCTGAGTATCCCACACCCCTTTCATCCACATAAGTAAGTAAGAAACGCAGCGTGTGACATTTCATGTCTGTGGTCACAAGTGAGCACAGGATTGTTCGGCACCAGTAGCTCCATACTGGTTTGTGCACATTTATGGCTGTAATTTCCTGGGGCCTCATTTATGAGGCCTTGCATGAGTTTTGCGCTTCCGATGCGTCACTTTTTTTGACGCATCGGCGGCGTAAAACATGCATCCTTATGCGCATCTAAGCAGATGCGTCACTTAGTAAACCCCTGCGCTACATTATACCTGCGTCAGGTATAATGTATGCAGAGGGGGCGTTCACCCGCAAAAAGCCTCGTTATAGTGACGCAGTGAAATCTATGAGATTTCACTGCGTCACTTTTAGGATGCTGTTGCGTCAAAATCTTGCGCCTGCCTCATAGCAGGCATATGACTGACGCAAGCCCTTTCACATGGGGCTTTCCCCATGTGAAAGGAAGCATTGCTGGAGTTGCGTCACTTTTGTATTATAAATATGACGCATCAATCATGTCGCAGGGAGAGCGCAGTGAAAAGCGACGCATCGCTGTTTTCATGCAGTGATGCTTCACTTTTCATAAATGAGGCCCCAGGTGTCTGTGGAGGCACATCATTTTGTACTGATAAAGCTGTTTAAGATATTATCCCTATTGCTACCTGCTGTAAGATTTGATATATCGCTGAGTTCATTATATCTCTGTAATTTTGCACTGCCCTATGAGCCTTTTGGATACATCTGGCTCTGCTGTCTACAACATGAGAGTCTGTGATCTTGTACTTTTATTTCATCCCATTCCTTCCAGTTTGATTCTGATTCACAACATATGGCCATGAACATACTGAAAACATATAGGAAGGAAAAGTGAAAGTCAGTGAGGTGTAAAATTGAAGAAAGATATTTTTGGGTTTTGGGACATTATATGCAATGTGAAATTGCATACACAGATATTTTAACCAACTTTAAAACCTGCATCTTGGTGCCAGTTTTCAATAATGCAACATATCTAACATTTTGCCACACATTTTTCAAAGGTTGCTAGGGGGTGATCCCCCAATCCCTTGCCTTGTAATAAAATTAGGGCAAAATATCTTTATGGCTCTGATATAAAATATTGCATTTTAGTTCATTTATATGAAGATTGTGCTGTAAAAGACACAATCTGACCGCTTGTTCCCCCAAATGTCTTGGTGAAAAAAACACTCACCATCATCCACCCTGAGGAAGTCTGGATCATTCTGTACAATTTAAGATGGATATTCATTTCAATGTTATTTTATGGTTAGGAAATTAGTGTCACAGCATTTTAAAATGAAATTTGGATATTATTACTATATGTCTTGCCACTGACAAAATTATATGATATCTGCTTTGGGACCTTTTCAAATGGAAGATACATTATTAACACATTTCTTCCAAAAGGTATGTTTAATAATGGCACAGTAGGCATTTTATTTATCCGAAGCAACCACAAACAATCTTAAAATGTAGTGAGGAATTTGGTGCCCATAGCTGTATTGTTAGTTTACAAATAAAAATCTTGTTTCCACATATTATAGTTAATTGTAAATGTAAATTCTGCCCAATTAACAGCAAATAGAACTGGTCAGGTCTTCTTACATTTGTATTAAGACCATAACAAGAACACACATGAATCACCTTTTTTTTGTTTGATTTTATTGAGAACAAGAAAAAGAACAGCAAGGCAGTGAATACAATAAGTCCTATTTAACATAGTAATTGTAGGAGAAAGAATAATATATGAAGGTTGTAACCATCAAACTGTATATAAATAAAAATATATACTATATAAACAATAAAGGAACTATATATAATTACTTTATGATATTAAAAGTAAGAACATGAATAATAAATGATTTTACACTGTAAGCATAATAATAAGAAAAACTAAAAAGCATGGTAAGAATATAAGGGTACAAATAGCCACTAATCATTTGGGAGAGATGCAAAGGGTGAGGTTGAGGTGGCTTCCGAATATTATCTGATACAGTAATGACTTCAAAAGCAGAAGAGGCAGATGAAGATAAATACGTTGGTAATGGAAGCCATAGGAGATCTCTTTTAATTGCTAGAGATATGGGGGAGATATAATTAGTGTCTAATCTATGATGAAAACATACAACGTTCCACCAGGATCTAAAAGAGACTTTATCTGCTTGTTTTCAATTTCAGGTTATTAAATGCAAAGCAATAGCTAACAATGGATCTAACAACTTAAAATTTGATGGTGACTGTGGTTATTGGAGAGACAAAGAGCCTAGGCATAAATTGGTTAGAGAAAAGGGGACATTGCCTTTGAAAATCTTCTTAATTTGGGTCCAAACCAATTGCCAAAGCTGATGAATAGGGGGCACTCAAATACAATGTGTTTTAAATCAGCATTTGAGAAGAGACAGGACCAACAAATAGAAGATGTATTTGATGAAAAAGACTCTAAGGTCATTGGAGAAAATAACACTCCATAAACAAAATAAAGGTTTGTGTGGTGTTAGCAGCTCGAGAAGTTTTGGTAAGCTTAGACCATAAATTATCTAATGTTTCAGTTGGCCAACATTGTGATAAATCTTTTTCCCAGGTAGTTCGGTCTTTCATTTTAGTCTGTTCGAGAGTAATTGTGAAGTCTTGTAAATAGTGGAAGCAGAAGGGGAGGTATCTAATAATGAAGAAAGAGTAGTACATTGTGCAGGGGGATTGGTAGTACTAGGTAGCACAAGAAGATCTTGGTTAAGGGAGCGACATAAAAGATCATATTGTGATTTAAAAGTAGCTGGTAAAGAAAGTTTTGTTTGAATATCAGTAAACAAAAATGGTTGATTGTCAAGTAGAAGTTGAGATATCCATCGCAAACCCTTAGAATGCCAATTTTTTCAATAAATGGTACGATTCTTAATTCGTAATGATTTATTATGCCAGATGGGTTGTTGTTGATAAGAATTAAGTTAGGGATAAGATGAGGGTAGGAGAGGAGCCGAAAGTTTACAGAAGTGAGAAATAATAGGAGAAAGTATTAATGAGGTATTAGTATTAAACGAAAGGCACTCCATAAAATCAAAGGGGGAAATAGGAGATTTTTCTATTCGTAGCCAGAAGGGAGGATATGTGGGGAGCTCCGAAGAGAGCCACTGGGCAGCTTGTTTTAGGGAAAATGCAGAATGATATGTTTTGAAATTGGGGAATCTAAGACCTCCATTAGATTTATCCTTTTTAAAGAAGTTAAAGGAATACGGGGGGGTTTGTTTTTCCATAAAAATTTGGTTGAGAGGGAATCAATTTTCTTCAAATAATATCCAGGAATGTGAACAGAACCTTAGAAATAATATATAATATCAGAGGGGTGAGCATCATTTTAATTGAATCCATGTGGCCCGCCAGGAGACCAAAGTGTAATAGTATAATTTAATGTTTTGGTAATGTGATCAAAATGTTATTTTACTGTTTCAGGAATTATCGGACAAAACCACAGACCTAGATATTTTATTTTAGAGGTTTGCCAAGAGAAGCCAGAGTGATCAAAAAGATGCTTTTGACATGAAACATTTAAAGGGAGAACTTCATATTTATCAGCATTAAGCCGATAACCTGATCGCTGAGAAAATATTTTAACTTGTTGGAAAAAAGCGAGGGAGATAGGTTATAGGGTAGAGCAATATAAGAGAATGTCATCAGTGTGAAAAGGACATTTTAACCTGATGAGGACCAAATTGGAAGCCTGAAATACAAGCACCCTTCCTGATTTAAGTTAGAAAGGGTTCCAGCGCGATGACAAACAAAAAAGGTGATAAAGGGCACCCATGACGTACCCCTCTAAGTAAAGGGAAATAATCTGAGGTTGTGCCATTAACAAAAATTGAGACTGTGGGACCTGAATATAACAGAGAAATTAACAAAATCAATTTAGGTTTAAAACCAACCCATCTTATTGTGTGAAACATAAAATCTCATCCAACCCTGTCAAAGGCTTTTTCCGCATTCAAACCAAAAGCAGCAATAAAGTGATCCAAAGATGAAGCCTTGCTAAGGAAATTGAAAAAGACTTGAGAATTGTCAGAGCTAATAGTCCTTTAACATAGCCAGATTGTTCAGGGCCTATCAGATCAGGCAGGATGGGGACAATGCGCAATGTTAGAATCTTGGCAAAGATCAACTAGCAAGATGGCCGCAGGGAAGGAGCTCTAAGATGGAGCTCCTGGACCCTGGAGTCACCCCACTGTTCAAATTCTTGCCACCCCCCCACATCGACCCTCAAAACAACCGACACCCCCTGGAGCCTGGACCCACAACTGCTCTAACATTGTGGACACTGTAGACGCGCCCACGAAACCCGGAATGCCTGACCCCATGATGGCCGTTCCTCATAACCAGACACCTCCACAGTGCGGCTCACAATTACGGTGAGATGAGGCTTTCTGTTGAATTCGGACTCTTATGATCCCCACCGTGTGCTTTAGTGCTTCTTTTCACTCTGGTTTAATTGACGACTAACCCCAACGTGCCAGACTCAGCAACTAATTTGACGCGATAAAGCAGTTCCTGATGCCTGTCCCCAATATGGCGGCCCCTTGCAACCTGATTCCTCCATCGTGCAGACCACAATCAAAATGAGGTGAGGCTTCTAAAGACTCCGGACTCCCTTATTCCCACTGAATGCTCCCGCTCACACTGGCTCCTCTGAAATCCACCCCAGTGATGCTGAACTCTACAACGATGAGACACAGTCAGTAACCATGGATGCATGACTCTAAAATGGCTGCTCCTTGTGACATGTTACCTCGAATTCAACAGCGATATGCCACTTTTTTTCCTGAAAATTGCCTGTTGTTGTGAAAATCAGGCTACAACTCGAAGTGTGCCAGGAAACCTCGGTAGACCCCCCTTCACCCCTGAACGAAATAGAACTGGCCTGGCTAGAGTGAGGGCATCTACAGTTATTTTACTTCCAAAGAGACCCAAGTAAGACCTGTTCTTGCTTTCTTCCTTGTCTATTGCTATCAAGCCCTTTCACCTAACCAACCTCCATCCTGCCTCAGAGGTCTGACCTTAATATGGCGGACCTACCTGCAATCGACCACCACCAAATTGGCCTTCACCCACCCCCTTCTCTTTCCACAGGTCTGCAGCAAAGAGAGAAGCCCCTCCAACCACACCGGACTACATAGACTGGCTCTCCGGGCTTACACCAGCCAGGCTAGGGATGCTCTCCCACCATCCTCCCCCACTCGGATCACCCATCATGACACTGAATATGCAATTCATCTATTTTCTTTAAATGTTTTACCAGTAACTGCTGTAACTTTTTGACTGATGTTAATTTGTACCCTTTTGAAAACTCATGTAAAGTGCTCTGATACCTTCAGGTCTAGCCTGCACTATCTCATAACCCTAACACCAACCTACCTTTCAACCAACAGCTCCTCAAGACCTGTAATCATTTTTGTTGTGGCTAATTTATCGTTAATTGAAGAGTAAGAGTGGTAGACTTTGGGCAGATTTTTCCCTTCGTCTTTCTTTCTTATCTCCCCCCTACCCTGTTACCCCACCACTTACCCCACTACATTTTCTCTGACCTCGTCCTCAAAGATCTCTATATGTACTTCCTACAACCGAGGTAACCGGTAACTGATGTAATTTTGGAACAAAAAGGATGTCATGTAAAGTGCTTTGATACCTTCGGGTCTAAACTTTTTTAATCCTGAATTCTGAGACCTGAGCAACATGGCTGATGCCTGGTGGAGCTGCTAGACAGCTAATGAGTAGATTGGCCCCGGTTTCCGCCTCGACCGTCACCTAACCAGACGTACATTGGGCACAGTTCTTCCTTGTCTCCCTGCCCTGGCTTCTTCCACCCCTCCTTTCATTCGAATTCTTTCAACCTCGTTGTTTCTTTACTGTACGTTACTACGTTACTACGTTACTACGCTATGGTAACAGATGTAGCTTGTAACACAAAGTTCCTCTGGTAAGGCGCTCTGATAGCTCCGGATCTAGCCATCACTATATAAACTTATCTAATCAAATAAACTCAAAACAGTTTCCCCATATCATTGAGACCTGAGCAACATGGCAGATATCCGGTGGAGTTGCTAAACTGCTATTGAGGAGATGGGCCCTGGTTTCCCCCTGACCATCACCTTCTCAGCCGGACATTGGGCACAGTTCCTCCTCGTCTGCCTGCTACTAACTCCTTACTTCCCTCCCTCCCACAACTTCTTCCAACATTATTTTTGTGTACTGTACCTTTCTATGCTCTTGTAACTTTTAACATAACAATCCTAAATGTAAAGCGCTCTGATACCCTCTCGGGTCAAATTCGCGCTATATAAAACTTTAGAAAAAAACAACTTTATTTTCTTTTGGAATTAAGCAAATCATGGCTTCTTGGAAAGTCAATAGAGATAGGTTTATGAGTAAATTAATTAAATAGAAGTAAAAGATTGGGTAGGAGAAGTTTTGCAAAATGATTTTAAACTTCAATTGTAAAGCCATAAGACCCAGGGGCCTTCCCTCGATGTAGCAATGAGACTGCATAGGTAATTTCCGCTAATGAAATATTCGTTTCTAATGAGTCAAGATCAATGTGATGGGAGGGAGGAGAAGCAATGGACTGAAAATAAGCCAGAGATCAAACTGTACTGGTTGCTTTTATAGAGAATATAAGTTTTCATAAAAAGAAACAAATTCATTTAGAAAATTGTTATCTTTAAAAGAGGAGTCAATGCAGGGCCTTGTAAAGATTCTATTCTAGTTCTGTCCCTTTTTATTTTTAGCTAGCAGTTTCCCCATTTTATTCTAACCCTCATAGTACAGAGTATTACTTTTCAATAGATAGGAAGAGGCAGCATCCATAGATAACCTGTTAAAAGTGTGTTTAGCATTAACAAGATTTTTAAGGAAGACTCATAATTGGAGTGATAGTAAGTATGTTCAAGCTGTTTGATTTTATTAAGTAGTTGGATAGATTGGGCATCTAAGGATGTTTTCTTTTGTGAGATGGAACTTGTTCCAGGCCTTAGCCGTGACGTAGAATAAGGCTCTTCCATCCACTCTGGTTCTGTGAATGCGAGGGGTTTCTGCTAGGGCGAGGTCGGCAGAGCGAAGGATTCTTTTGGGTACGTGGAAGGAGACCTTTTCGTTGAGGTATTTGGGTCCAGTGTTGTGGAGAGATTTGTAGGTGTGGGTGAGTAGCTTGAAGGTTCTTGGGTGATGGTTGGACTACTTCATTGTCCACATCACAACCACCGCTGCCTCCCCCAATGCTCCCTACAGGAGCTGGAACAAAGTAACCGAAGTCCTCTGGACCAACTCCCTCATAAACTCACCCCCAACACCAAGACCAACCTTGAGGCAGCAGTCAGAAACTTCAACGCATGGATCAACACATCCGCTGGCAATTTGCCCCCCCCCCCCCTCAAGCACACCAAAACCAGAAGATTCTCTTAACTTCTCAGCTGGTTCACATCAGAGCTTAAATCACACAAACACTCATGTAAGCGACTTGAGAGAATTTGACGCACTAGCAAAACAAAGACATACCGTGACAACTTCAAACTAACAATTACTACCACCAGCACAAAACCACCAAAACAAACACCCTGGGCGCCAGCTCGAACAACAGCTAAAAACTATCCTGCATCATCAAGGAGTTTTTCAACCCCACAGCCACCGAGAACATGTGACCTCCTAACAGGAGCTCTACAACACCCTTACAGACTTCTTCTAAAATGTTGTATTCTCTCCTCCGCTTTCTTTTATGTTCAGCCTTCGTGACACCTTCTGCCTAAAGCTTGTCATGGTTTCCCTCCTCGCCACTTGCTAATGTATACCTGAGATTTGAAAGCCATATGTGAAATAATATTAAGGGACTGACTAACTAATGATAACAGATCATGAAAATAGTACCTAATGTTCCTACAAAATGTGAATACATGATTTTTCAATGTAAAAACCAACACTGATTCTATGTTTTCTTCACTTTTTCTATTTTCTTTTCCATATATTCTCTCCACTTTTTCTTGTCCTTCCTAAAATTTACTTTCTCTTATACTGGTATTTTTTGATGGCTTGCTTCTCTTTCTTTAATTGTGTTGATTTTTGTTATATTTCAACTGTGGACATATCATGTCCAATCTTGATTATCAATGTTGCTTTCATGTCTCTTATGTTGATCATAGAAATGTTATCTGTGCACTTGGTGTACTTTGTCCGCCTTGAGAAAGCCCTAGGCGTGCCAGCCATACAGGAGAAACATGTGTGACCTGCATCTCTCACATCAGGCCTACATCCTAATGATCAGAATAAAGCATTGGAATACTTAAAGAGGATTTGGACATTTAGTCCTGTAAATAATTATTAGTTTTGGGTACTTCCTGCTGTTCTCAAATTATAAATAAAGGAGACCTTAAGACAAGCAGGGGATGCTGCTTCAGTGATCTCTGGAAAACAGCTGACTTTGCTACTTCCATTCCCCTGGAATGCATGCAAACAGAAAGTTATTGCCCCCTTTCTCTCATCCTTCTTAATACTGTTGTACTTAGATCTCTCACTTCAATGGAGATTTTAAGGTAGGCAGAACATGACGTGGTCCTCAATGCCCATGGCATGTAAAGAGCACCGATTGAGTGTGCATCTGATAATGAGCCTGTGGGACTGAGAGGTGTGGTGGGAATGTAACTGATAAGATTATCAGGGTGATAAAGTTGTTTAGTAGGCCTGGTGTGGTGGGTCTGGGCAGTCTAAAGTATTGGGGCTGTAAAGTACTGGTGACATTATCAAGTGTTTTATGCATTGAAGATCTCGCTTACTCGCTTTATGAATGCCCAAAGAAAAAGTGATTCCTCCTAGTAGAAACTGATTCATTCTGCATTTAAAGTACATATTAAAGGTATCATGTGGCTCTTTGAGGCAGTCCTATTTAGGAGGATAAAAACCACAAGGGCAGAAATCTCTCCCCTGCAATATGGATATTTCTTGATTTAAGATGTAGAATTTACTATAAATGGACAGTAAACCACCACTAAAACTAACTTGAGAGAGAGCACAGAAAGAGAGTGGCATAATCTCCCAGGCTGAATAATTCAACAGGAAAAACAGCTGCAGAAAGACCATCCCTCAGATTCAGACCTTACTATACATGGAAGAACAGGAAATTACTACAGAGGAAGATGGATGAACACCATCTTGGCATAGGGGAGCTTTTGACAGCACAAATAGTGAAGGGACCATTTTGATTAGGTATTAGGATTTAGTGTTCCCCTAACCACACCCACTGTTACAGAAAAATGGCCTTCTACTTGTGTTACCGGTACAAGAAGGGTAATTCAGTGCCCAACATCCTGCCCTTGATCTATCTGGCGTCTCTTGTCCACCATATTGGATCTCTTCTGAACTCTTTGCACACATCCAGGACCACACTCTGTAGAAATCCTTCAGGACTACTGTGGCCACAGGCACACCAAAGCCATCCCACAGTTCCAGGCAAAGCAGAAGGCAAGCAAGCCACCTTCTCATCTGCTGATGTGGAATCAGATGATCATGACACCTCTGCATCAAAACCAAGGCTGCCATTCAGTGAATTCTATCAGTGGATATCAAATAATTGTGTTGTGTGTGAAGTGGTGTATGCAGACCTAGAGTGATTTTAAGGAGTGCGATTTGTTACAAAGTTGTGTAAGTAAGGTTTCAAAGTGTTGTGGTATTGCATGGTGACATATGATGAGATTTGGCATGATTTGATGTGAGTAGGGACTGAAGAAGTCTGAATGTGAGGAAAGTAGAGGGAAAGCAGCAGGTTCTTTGTCCAAGCCACTATACAACCTTTTCACAAATTATGTGCCCCCTCATATTGCGGCGGGACACTGCCGGAGATCTGGACTGTTACAATGTGTAGATAATCAAGCATGCTGCAGTCAGCCTGCCCCTGTCTGCCCACTGGACATTCTTGAAGAGGCTGGATGTTTTATATCATGGGCATTATTATTTTTGGGTGCTAACAATATCTATATCATTGTCTGTTATGTGATTTGTTTTCCCTATTGTTGGACTTGGCCCTTTTGGCAGGTTCATCTCTAAACTTTTTGCTTTAATTGTGACCTGCTACTGGTTGTTTTTGGCTTCTGCGCACTTTAACACTGTGTCCCAGTGTAAAGTGTGTGCGCAGCTGAGGTACTGGGTTTTAAGAACCGGCACAGAACCGGCAACCCAGCGGTGTCAGGGTACACCCAGAGACCTCGGGTTCTTCTTGATTCAGACCACAGAAACTCAGAGTCTTCTAGGTGAAGTCAAGGATCGATTTTATTGGCTGCAACCAAAGTAACAAGTGTCCTAGAAGTACAACACACAGGAAGTATGTTCTCAGGAGACTGCTCGAATTTACAAAGTCAGGCTTCTCTCTTTATACAGAATATTCAGCTTCAGGCAAACATTCTTCGAATTTGCAGTATATCATTTACAGTTCTTTGTTACAAAAGAAAAGCAGAGTCATGATGACATGTACATATTTCACTTTGTGCGGCCCACAACAAGTCACCCAGCAAGGCCCAACATTTCATCAGATATCGGTGGACCCCCAATAAAACAGGCACCTCCCCACCATAAAGTAAGTGAAGCAAAAAGAGTAGAGACAGATGTGAGCAAGATACGGCAGGTGTGTGCGCTGAAATGGTTTTATGGCTTGTTGAGCCTTGATGCTATCTTGTTCGGCCACTGGGAGGGGAACTGACCTAACGAGTTCGGCCTGGGGCAATGGTTCCAACTTGCACAGGTCATAGGAAAGTCGATTAAGGAGTATGTGTCCTTGTGGAATTGAATTCAGCTGGATTAAGGCCTATGTAAAGGGCAAAACATAAATGGAAGCCAAGGGTTCAGAACGCAAATGACGATTTCGAGGTGAAATCGTCACTCAAATATGCTGAAAATATTTGTACAGGGTGTGCTCGTCATTCTCGGTTTTTTGATACCAAATTCGTCATGTTTCGACGAAGTTTAATTCTCGAGTCCAGAATATTTACACAAGTCCCGAAGTTTCAGAACCACAAACCCTCCTTTTGCCCTTACATAGGCAATTAATCTGTCCTCATGCTAATCTGAGTCCAGATCTATATTCCTAAAGTCATTGAGATGTTGCTGTAACATCATTCTAGTACTTAGTTTGTCTCTTGATACAGGTTTCCTTACACATGATGTGACACAAAGGCCACATATTGCAGGAGCACACTGCACGCATAGACAGAACAGGAAAAGAATGGCTAAGACCATTCCAATGACCATCAGAATTTTCCATCCCCAGGCGGATATCAGTTCCCAGAACCATCCCATTAACGACCAATCTCCTTTATCCACATGAATAGATTCGGAAATCTTATGTAGTTTGGAGATGGCCTGGTACACTGTTGGAGCGTTATCTGGGATGAAAATGCAGCAACTCGATTGGATCAATCTGCATACCCCACCTCGGTCTGCAAGTATGACATCTAACGCGACCCTGTTCTGAAGGGTCATAAGTCGATCCGACTGGAGTTCAGCAGTCAGGTTACTAAGGGCACCAGCAGTTTCAATCACGGTGGACTCAACTACCCTTGTCAATTGCCTTATGTTCCTGCTGTTAGCCATGGATCCCCAGAACGGCAGAAAACCCTTTGCAAAGTCCCCAAATTCTTGACCTGCAGTGTCTTCTGTACTCAAGACACCTCTAACTATCCTTGTCCTGTGGTAATCTGCCGCTGCTGTGTAGGTGGGGGGCAACAGAAATGAAACAAAACATGAGCCCGAAAAGTCAGGGGGCAACCATGTATAGGCTCTATCATGGCAGATGAAATAAGTACCCTTAGCTGCTAAAAATGCGGGGGAAGTCTGGGCTGCAAAAACATATGTTTTAGTGCAGATACTCTTCCCTGAGCCCTGGGATTCGTGCCATTACTTTGCAGACACAGATGACCCTGATGGGGTACAATCCAAATCGGGGACGATCTCTTAGCTTGCTGTTTCTCACTCAGAGTAGCTCCATATCCAGTCATGTTCCATCCTATGTATACCAGTGTCTCATCTCTCGGGATAGTCTCATACGAACTACCTTCCTTAATCATGTCTACTATACCCTTGACTAGAGCACTTTTTCTAGGATTGTCTGTTACAGAATGTAGGGGGTAGATTTCATGTGCATATATGAACATTGTCCTATATGCCCATACAGAACCATTGTGACTGAATGGCAGGACCAGATAAGGGATACCTTTATCCGTGGTGTGAGGCATAAGACCGCACACCCAACAGTTAGTTGTGTTCATTACGAGTTGGTGTTGGTGCAAGAGCTGAACAAAGGAGTTATTAATGAACTCCAATCTCCTATTGGATTCATGGTCAGGAAGAGGGTGGAAAGAATGAGAGGAAACAGTAGGAGGAGGTAAGTGGGTGCACATGTTACACGAAAAGAGAATAAAACATAACTTATCAAAAATATCATTACACTGAATAGCATAAAAATACACAACATTATAAAACTTTTCTTTGTCATCACGTTACATAATTTGCGCTTAAAGTTCGTTCGTTTGGCAGGTCTCTCCACATCGGGAAACTCCATCCTCTCTAAAGTGCTGCCCGCGGTGGGAGGTTGCCTCTGCTAAGGGATGCTTCTGTCAGTCTAGGGCAACTCCCTTGGACCAACCAGAACTACCGACCTAACGTCGTTAGCTGCACCCCAAAGACTTTAATCAAACGCGGCCCTAGCAGCGGAACCCGGATGGCGGTTCGAAAAACAAAAATGAGCAAGTTTCTCAGATGGGAGAGCTGCACTTTAAAAAAAAATGGGGTTTGGAAGGAATTCCATGGGTCTCGGTCTCAAATTGCAAAAGAAATCGCTTTTATTAGTTTGTTTTTCTTGGTCTCAAATTATACCGTTGTCTTCCAGGTACGGTTTGATCCTGGAACAAGAGTTCAGGCTCTGTAGTGTTCAATAGCTTGGATGGTGGCACAGCCTTGTGTGAAATGTTCTCATTTTCTAGTTCAGAGTCAGCTCTTTTTACACGTGCATCACTGAAAGGTATGACATGTGGCACGGTATCAGGTTCTGGGTCAGCGACACCCTTCTGGACCCACTGGTCATAAGGCAGAGGAAAAGGGATTTTCTTACAATGGATCCCGTGGACCCAGTTGGCCTTCCCCTCCACCCGAACGGCTGATCTTGTGGAAAGAAGGACGAGATGCGGTCCAGTCCACCTGGGCTGGTTGTTCTTAGTCCTCTGAAAATTTCTGACCAAGACCCAGGATCCAGGGTCTATCTTATGTCCCGGAGTTTCAGAGACCGGAGGCAGGGTGTCGTGAACCTGTTGATGCAAAACACGCAATTTAGCCGTCAATTCATACAGATAATCAAGCAAAACAGGGTGTTCAAGCTCACTGAATTTTGTGGGTCTAGGCACTCCCCATATGTTGGCTGGCCGGCCAAAAACTATCTCATAGGGGCTAAGTTTTACTCGTGAATGCACAGTCATTCTGGTGGACAGGAGTGCTAAGGGTAGACCATCAGGCCATTTAAGACCTGTACTCGCTTGGATTTTGGCCAGTTTAGGTTTTAAAGTGCCGTTGTAGCATTCTACTAATCCAGCTGATTGGGGGTGATTTGCAGCGTGGAACTTCTGCCGAATACCTAGCCCTTCACACACTCTCTTCATCACACGACCCACAAATTCGCTTCCATTATCAGACCAGACCATTCTAGGCATTCCAAACCTGGGGAAGTACTCTTTCACAAGGGCTTTTGCTGTGGACAAGGCAGTGTTGTCTTTTAGGGGATAGGCTTCCACCCATCTTGAGAAGGCACAAACAACAACGAGTACGTATTTTAAATTGTTGCACCTCTCCATGTGAATGAAATCTAGCTTCAAAACCTCGAACGGATACGTAGGAGGCGCAAAATGACAAGCTGGAGTTGGGGTTCCCCTACCAGGATTGTGCTTCAGACATACCATGCAATTCTTGACAACATTCTCTGCACACTTGGGAATCCCTGAATTTTGCCATACTGGAGCCAACAACTCGCAAATCCCTTTTACGCTGATATGAGCCATTCCATGAGCCATCGTAACCACTGCAAGCACATATGCATCGGGTAACAACCATCTCTGATGCTCTGATAATTCAATCCAACAACCATTCGCATCCACTTTACCCGTACTTTCTCTCCACATGCTCAACTCTTTCTCTGTGGCCTCAGCTTGGATGGACTTCACACTCTCTATCGTGTCTTCACACATCCCAACATCACCAGTCCACCTTGCAGGGCTTGCAACATACATTCGGCTCACCACATTCCTTGCAGTTTCTTTCGCGATTTCGTCAGCAAATGCATTTCCACGACCAACATCATCAGTCACCTTCTTGTGAGCACTACATTTCACAATCGCCATTTGCAGAGGCAAGGTCAGTGATTCAAGAAGCTCATTCAACAACTGACCATGCTGAATCTTAGCTCCATGCGAAGTCAGGAACCCACGTTCTCTCTACAATCGTCCAAAACTGTGAGCCACTCCAAATGCATACTGACTATCAGTGTAGATAGTCACTTCCATCCCTTTAGACAACACACATGCTCTCGTGAGTGCAATTAATTCTGCTGCTTGAGATGAATTATGTGGCACACGTGCAGCTTCAACAATTGTATGCAAAGTCGTGACGGCATATGCTGCAGTCGTGTCACCACTCGGGAGCTTGAAGCATGAACCATCCACCCATAATGTACCATCACATTCAGCAAGAGGAGTATCGGATAGATCTACTCTCCCTTTCGTCTCTTCCTCTGTTCTAAGAAAACAATCGTGCTGTTCTGAAACACCTGATTTCTCTACAATTGGCAACAATGTGGCTAGGTTTAAAGTACTGCACCTTTTTATGTGCACATGACTCGCTAGTAATGTTAATTCGTAACTGGACAATCGAGCACTAGTTAAGTGCTGTGTCTTGGTTCTATTTAACAACGTGTCTCCTGCATGTGGGACCATCACGATTAGTGTATTATTCATTACTACACCAGCAGACTGTCGAATAGAAACAGCTGCTGCTGCTGTGGCTCTTAAACAACTTGGCAATGCTTTAGCTACCAGATCCAAAGTCGACGAAAAATAGGCACATGGACGCTGCCTACCTCCAAATAACTGAGTCAACACTGACAATGCACAGCCCTCTTTCTCGTGAACATACAATGTGAAAGGCTTACTGTAGTTGGGAGTACCTAACACAGGAGCCGAAAATAATGCTGTGCGCAATTCGAGGAAACTTTTCTGACACTCTTCAGACCAAGGAATGGGATTGGGTGTATTTTTACACGTTAATGCCACCAAGGGTTTGGCCAATAACGAAAAATTTGGAATCCACTGTCTACAGTACGATGTAATGCCCAGGAAAGCACGCACTTCTCTCTGTGTCCTTGGCACACTTAATTTCGCTATTGCCTGAATTCTTTCTGGGGTCAGTTTCCTTCCCTCCTTCGATAAGAGGTGACCTAAGTAGGTCACTTCTTGTCGGCAATATTGCAGTGTGGAAAGTGACACCTTGTGATGAAGATCACACAGATGACGCAATAATGACAGCGTGGCCTTTTTACAAATTTCCTCAGTGTCTGCAGCAATGAGTAAATCATCCACGTACTGTACAAGAGCAGCACCTTTAGGTAAAACAATCGTATCAAGCTGTGTTTTTAGAGCTTGACTGTATATCGATGGACTTTCACAGTAGCCCTGTGGAGCGCGTTTAAAGCGGAAGCTGCGACCTCCTAAACTGAAGGAAAAAATATCCCTGCTTTCCTCAGCAATCGGGATGCTGAAGAAAGCATTCTTCAGGTCAATCACCGAAAACCAAGAGGCAGATGCTGGAATCATAGTCAATAATGTGGTAATGTCAGGTACAACTGGGAATTGTGGCACAACTATTTTATTCACCTCTCTTAGATCAATCACGAATCTGTACACAGGTGGCTTAGAGGGATCAGTTCGTTTTAAAACAGGCAGAACAGGACTATTGCAAACGTTGCCTCGTGTTTCTTCAATCACATTCTTTTCAATCAATTCGTAAACGATCGCTAGCAAAGCTTTTTCACCCTCACTAGATATCCTATATTGTCGAATTCGTGGCATTTGAACATTGGCTTTCAATGTTACAACATATGGTGGAATTTCTAAAAGGCCCACATCATTAGGACCAGCAGCCCAAAGAATATCTGGAAGAAACGACAATTCTGCTGGAAGTTTATCCCTCGACAAATACATGGGGGAAACCACTTTCTTACCTAAAGTAAGTTGTACTCCTGAAGGAGAACAGTACAAAGTCGCATACAATCTTTTTAACAAATCCAATCCTAGCAAGTTTTCACCACTAACTGTTGTCAGAATGAGGGGTGCTTCGAATTCGCAAGGACCAACAGAAAGAGACAAAGAACAGAAATCGGATTTCTAACTGGGGCGCCAGAAAAACCTACAGAAACGTTCATTTCGCCAGACAAAGGTGTGCCAGGGAGTTTGGAGTGCATAATAGAACTCTTTGTAGCACCAGTATCCAACAGAAAAGGCTCTGACACACCTGATGTAATCACCTCAATGTAGGGTCCACTCTGATCTACTGGAACTGAAACAACTCCCTCTCTTTGTCTATGGCTGTCCTAGCAATCATTACCCTCCAAATACTCATCTTCTGTATAGTAATCATCAACATAGTATTGAGCTGTCCCGTCAGATGCGTTGTTCTGCTGATCGAACCTATTCATAGAATTTTGGGGTGGAAAGGGACGTGCGCTCTGGGGGACGTTTCCACGTCCTCTACCTCTAGGTGCTTGCTGAATACCACAACCTCTTACACCAGAAGCACCATTTGCACGTTGTAACAAAATAGGACAACTATAATTGAAATGACCTTCTTCCTTGCAATACGAACACTGGTTGGGGCCTACAGGGACACGTGGCTGAGTGTACTCGGCTCTTTGCGAGTTCCTCTGATACTGTTGAGGCTGCTGAAAATTATTCTGGTAGTGATTCTGACCACTATTATTTTGATTACTACCACCACGTGGCGGATATGCTTGCTGTAACAGAACCTTCGTTTTCAACTCCTTAGTTTTCTTTTCTGCTCTATCTTTCTCGTCTTTGTCTCTATTTTCGTAATAATGTGCGGTAGCTAATATCTGCGCTGAAGATGAGACTGCCCACGAACTTTCTGAATCCTTTAACTTTTTACACAATTCTGGAAGCAGATTGTGCACAAATTTATCGACGAATAATCTCTGACCACCTTCTGTGGTCATATCTTGACCGCTGTGGTCGACAAAGGTTTCTTCAAACATGGTGAAGAAATCTGAGACCGTTTCTTCTTTCTTCTGCTTGCATGCAGACAACTTATCCCAATTTACACGTATTGCGGGCATTATCATTTTCATGTAATCAACTATTCTACCAGGGAGTTCTGCTATCAAAGGCTCAGGCTTAGCACCACCAACTTGTCGGGCATCTGCAGCAACAATATTAGCCCATGAGTCACCTAACTCCTGATCATGATCTGTATGACGAATTTTACCCCATAAAGGCTGGGGAACAACATTCCCAAATAACATATCGATGTCGGCTAAATTCATTATACATGATCCAGCAGTTTGTGACAACTCTTTGTAATAACCTGCAGGATTTTTACGCGGATCAGGTAATGTCTGTTTGAGGGCTAAAACTTCAGCTCGCTTCCACGGGACATGTACCCATACACGCTGAAAGTGTGGCAGAATAGGTGGGTCAACAGATGTGTCGCCCTCTCTCCATTGTGGGGGAACTTCTCTCATGGGGTATTGTCGCGCCTTTTTCCTACTAGATGCACTAGGCTCAGATTGTGACCCAGAACTGCTCCCCTTACTCCGATATGATAACAATATTTCAACCGCTTTCTCTACATCGGGACCTACAATCATGCCTTCTCCAAACTTAAACCGTACACGACACAACTCTTGCGGGTTACATTCCAGATCATTGTCTTCCAAATCCTCACAAAGGAAAACACACATCTGTTCAAAAACATATCTCTGCGGCGGTGCTTCCCACTAATGGAAGACTTCCATGATAGACTCTACATCATACTTTACAGTGTCCATAACCCATTTCCGTGCTAAACGATTCAATGAGTCTCTCTCTTGATAGTCAGGCAGTCGACTTCGCAACTGTCGTCGTCCCATGTTAGGGGTCGTAGTAGGCGACCCAAAAAGAGGTGAGAAAAGGTTAGTAACAGTACTGGCCATTTTCTGCCGAATGGAAGGTGAAACTGAAGGAAGAACGGGTGGAAAAACGGGGTGAGATAAGGCAGGGGCAGAGACAATAGCAGAGGAGGCATCAGGAGAAATAGAAGGAGCACTAGGCAAAATCGTAGAGGGAGCATTAGGAGAAGTAGAAAGTACACTAGGCAAAATCGTAGAAAATACAGGTGAAGCAGATGTGGTCGATGGACCTGGAGGAGGCTGCACCATAGAAACAGGAGTCAGCTGAAGAACAGCTGGTGGGTGCTGCGGAGGAACAGGAGGCGTAGGTTGCACAACTAAAGGTTGCGGGGGTGCGGTGGCATTTTGCGCATAGGGGGGTGGCGAACTTAATAAATGCGACATTAATGGATCTTTTTCACGCTCTATTGCTGCCTCTTGCTGAAGAGACGGCAAAACTGGATAGCATTTATCCATTGCCATTTTACGTTGCCTGTGCAACTGCTCACTCATCTGCTCTTCTTCATTGTCTTTAAACTGCATAGAAGCTTGCATTACTGAAAGTCCCCCTTCTCTCTTATTTTTCGTAGCCAATTTGATTTCCTTCTGTTTGGCCTCCTTACGCCATAGGCGGAAAGAGTCAAACATCGCCGGCCGGGCTTTCTTTTTGAACAGTTTAACTTCAAGGTTATCTAAAATTTCGGTATCAAAACTACCATATTGGGGCCATTTTAAAACACCATCTTTTCTCGTGTATTTGATCCACACTTCGTTGTATGTGATGGGGCCTACCCCATGTTTCACATATAACTCGTAAGTTGGAGTTCCAACCGGAGGAACCGGACATGAGTCCTCCAATCGGGAGTCCCTATTATTACAACCAAGACAAAACAAATTTCCAAGTCTAAGACTAGGCATCTTCGCTCTCTAGTCTAGTTCCAAACTTCAAAGGATTATCGATTACGATATTTCTCGTGAATACACGAGTCCTTCGGTTTTGGTGCTTGCAAGTACCAACAATTATCCCAAAGGATACCCAAGATTAAGACCAACTAAGGACTGGGAGACGCTCCACTTATACTTAACTGAGATATCGATGACGTCACCAGAAGACTCGTCTTATCGTTTTGCTCTACCAAACATCAAGGGTCCAAATCAGGGCGATAGCCAGGGCAGCAGTCCTCTGTAGCCGTTGGGAAGTGTGGAACCTCGCAGCAAAGACCTTCGGACCACGTCGACATGCAGGGGTCGATGAGGTGGTTGGCCGTCCTCCAGAATTTCCACACGAAGCTCCTCACGAACCTCTGGCTGACTGGTACCACTGGAATCGCCCCAAATGTTGGGCGCCAGCTGAGGTACTGGGTTTTAAGAACCGGCACAGAACCGGCAACCCAGCGGTGTCAGGGTACACCCAGAGACCTCGGGTTCTTCCTGATTCAAACCACAGAAACTCAGAGTCTTCTAGGTGAAGTCAAGGATCGATTTTATTGGCTGCAACCAAAGTAACAAGGGTCCTAGAAGTACAACACACAGGAAGTATGTTCTCAGGAGACTGCTCGAATTTACAAAGTCAGGCTTCTCTCTTTATACAGAATATTCAGCTTCAGGCAAACATTCTTCAAATTTGCAGTATATCATTTACAGTTCTTTGTTACAAAAGAAAAGCAGAGTCATGATGACATGTACATATTTCACTTCGTGCAGCCCACAACAAATCACCCGGCAAGGCCCAACATTTCATCAGATATCGGTGGACCCCCAATAAAACAGGCACCTCCCCACCATAAAGTAAGTGAAGCAAAAAGAGTAGAGACAGATGTGAGCAAGATACGGCAGGTGTGTGCGCTGAAATGGTTTTATGGCTTGTTGAGCCTTGATGCTATCTTGTTCGGCCACTGGGAGGGGAACTGACCTAACGAGTTCGGCCTGGGGCAATGGTTCCAACTTGCACAGGTCATAGGAAAGTCGATTAAGGAGTATGTGTCCTTGTGGAATTGAATTCAACTGGATTAAGGCCTATGTAAAGGGCAACACATAAATGGAAGCCAAGGGTTCAGAACGCAAATGACGATTTCGAGGTGAAATCGTCACTCAAATATGCTGAAAATATTTGTACAGGGTGTGCTCGTCATTCTCGTTTTTTTGTTACCAAATTCGTCATGTTTCGACGAAGTTTAATTCTCGAGTCCAGAATAATTACACGAGTCCAGAAGTTTCAGAACCACACAGTCTGAGCGCGTGTGGTGAGATTAGCCTGCCCTCCCATAGGAATGTATGGGAAATGTGTGTGTCCATGGTAGTTCCTGATGTGTGGGGAGTGCAGGGGCGAGTTTGATATGTGCGAACTCGAGAGATTAAATGCTGCCTGACGATGTGCGCAGATTTAATGTGTCTAGTGTAGAAGTGCAACTTCTAGAAGTTGGCATGACAGTGTAGTAAATGTGAATTGACTATCTGGCTTGTGATTGGCTGGAGGTTTCTGGTGTGCTTGGCTCCAGGAGTCAGGATGAATCTGCCCCGGTGGTGAATGGAGAGATCTGCATGTTGATGGTAGGGAGGGGTGCACCTGGGCCCTTAATAGGGTTGGGCCTTCCCTACACAATGCTGGCTCCGCTCCCTGTGGTGTGACTGATGTCCCTAGCCTGTCCTGTGAATGGGGAGAGGGGCTGAGCACAACAAAGTGCTCCAAAACCAGTTGCATCTGGGTTTCCCTTAACCCTGTGCTACCAGACAAATGATATGTGTGTATAAGAAAGGGCTGTAACCCCATGTATGTGTTCACTCTTGTTCCTGACTTGAGGGGGGCCTGCTGCTGGGCACCAGGAGGAACCGCCACTGGGGACTGCCTCCCTGTTGGAGGGCCCTATGAGCTGGCCGCTGGGCCCAGCCTTTGCCCCACACCTTCATTCTTTTCCCTGGAATTTTACATTTGGGCGCCTGGGAAGCGCTGACCTTCCCTTCCAAAAAATAGCGTGTTGCACCGCTGGAGCAGCAATCCCTATCCTGAGGGATTCCCCGGCGTGGGGATCCCCCTATCCTTTGATTTTCAGCGCGGATGCCCACCCCGCTTATTTGCCATACTTTTAAACCTTTGGCAGGTGCCCACCCTGCATGGTGTGCCTAGCGGGTGCCTACCCCGCTTTATATTACAGTTTAAGAGGGAGCCTACCCCTCGCATGCCTCGTATTGCCGCTGCCGCCGAGGAACTCCTGAGTGTCGCCACGCTGCCCGCGGTGACCCAGAAGCGGAAGAAGTAAACAGAAAGCGGACGGGAGCCTACCCCACGCTACTGTGTAGCAGAGGCGGAGAGTGCAGCAGGAGGACGGGAGCCCACCCCGCCTCCACCCGATACGGCTGGAGGCTAGCCGGCAACTCAGCAAAGTCCCGTCCCAGAAGAGGGACCGGGGGAAGAGGAGCAGCTGGCAACTGGGAGCTAAGGCAGAGGGGGGCCCGAGGTACATTGTCGGTACCTGCCCCGCCGCCTGTCAGCCCCGTGCTGCCGGCAGAGAGGAGTCCCCGCCAGAAGCAACCCGGTGAGTGCGGGCGTCTCGGGGGGGGAAACTCTGACTCAAGTGAGGAGCGGCCCCGGATGGCAGCGGGTTGCTCTCCTGCTTAGTGTGGACTTTAGTTGTATTAAGAGCGGCCCCGGACGGCAGCTGGCCGCTCCAACGTAGTGGGGCATTCCTTATCAATTTAGAGCCCACAAGGCTCACAGGAGCATTTTTTATTGATTTAAAGCCCACGTGGCTCCCACGCACACAGGGGCATTTCTTATAGGTAGAGCCTAAGAGGCTCCAATGTTGGAATTTGTCTCTAGAGTCCCAGTGGTGGACTCATAAGGCACAGTGGTGCCTGTGCCATCTACAGCTGCCCTGCGAGCACGCAGGCAGCTGCGCCATTTTGGGGGCACATTGATTTTGATGGATCCCCAGAGGAGAGCCTGGAGACTCAGTTTACCCAGCTGCCCAGAAAGTAGTGGGCAGCTGCCACGTTTAGGCTAAACTCTTGCGCATTCTTCTTTGGCTGCGTGCGCAGCCAGCCCTGACACTGTTGGACAAAGGGCGTTTGAACCCCACGGAAGGCCAGTTGGCCTGGGGTTAGTATCTCATGTGATTCTTGCGCAAGGTGATGGTATATTGTGTTTATGTTCATAATTACCTGATGCCTAATGTGATTTTTGCATAATGTGCCATGCCTTTATGCCTGTTCTATACCTCTAACTGTATTTTCATGCTTAGGAGGTTGTTTTGCCTAGTATAGGTTATACTAGTGAGTTTATGTTTACCTGCGTGATCTATGCCATCTATGCCTAAGGTGATTAGTATTGCGTAGTGTGTACCTACCTTTTACCCGTGATTACTGGTTGTGTTCTACAATTGTTATTTTGTGCTACAGTTGTTCTAAGTGCTATTTCTACTAAGTGCTGATTCTGACAGTGGCCCACGTGGCCCTGTCCTGTGTAAATAATCCCCTGTAAATACTGCCCAGTGCCAGTTGGCACAGTGTATCTGTGTGATTATGATCTAATGTGCTTATCGTCATACAAAGGCTATTTTATTATATATAACTTTGTGTGGAGTTCCTTTTTGTGGTGTGCCTAGTGTGTTGCTGCTGTGTGTGTGTTGCGCAAACGCTTTACACATTGCCTCCGGGATGAGCCTTACTGCTCGTGTCAAGTTGCCAAGGGGGTGAGCAGGGGTTATCTTGGAGTGTAACTCCCTTGCCTTAACTAGAGTGGTGGTTTCTGCCTGGCTTTGGCGCAAGCCTTAGCCAACCAGAAATCCCATTTCTAACACTGGAAGTCAAGCGGAAGGGATCTGGACTTGTGTTTGCGCAATACCCCAGTGACAACTGGTTGCACTACAAACTCTGCATTTAGATAATCACGTGTTTGGGGATTATTGTTTTTGGGTTTTATTGTTTCTCCTAAGAGTATCATTTGTAGATTGTGTACTCTTGCTTCAGCTCAGACAGTTAGGTCCCCTGTGTTGCACGTGTCTCTGAGCATCCTGCCAAGATGGAGTGTGCTTTCAATTTCTGTGGTCTGTTTAGATACAGTATGTATGAGTTGGTAGAGTTCTGTGAAGAGAGAGTCATAGCAGTGAGTGGATCAGACACCCAGTCCAAGCTTAGGGATAACCTAATCCAGTGGCAGAAGGATGAATGGGAACATGAGCGCAGTGAGGAGGAGAGGGCCCGGGCCGCACGCTATGAGGGTGGTGGGTCTGAGGGGAGCCCTGAAGAGTCTCAAGAGGAGGAAGAAGATGACAGTGCATGGACACCAGTAGATAGTGAAGACCCCATAGATAGGGAGGCCCTTGCTGGGTCCAGTGTCCGGGGCAGCACCCCATCCCTTTCCCTGTCCCCAGATGACTGGGTAGATAGGAGGGAAGAAAGGGAGTATCAGCTGGCATTAGAGAAACTCCAGAAGGAGAGCTATGAGTATATGGAAGCTCAGAAATTAGAGTTGGAGAATAGGAAGTTAGCCTTCAAGGAGAAAAAGGCATTATGGGCTCAGGAGTTGAGTCTTAAGGCGTTGGGCATTGAAAAGCAAAAGCTAGAGACTGAGAGGGTCTTTGCGCAGGAGAGGATGGAGGAGGCTGAGAGGGCCTTCACCAGAGAGAAATTAGCTCTGGAGGGTAGATTATCCCTTGAGCGCAGTGGTATTTTTCTGGGTTCCCAAGTGAGGGTTTAGTCCAGTGGAAGCAGCGATATAGAGTCCAGTGCGGAAAGTCCTATTCCCGGTTCCCAATGTATGGTACCTTGTTCCCGAGAGGAGGAGTACAGGTTGAAGTTCAGGGATTGTAGGAAACTGTCTCACCAGTCTTGAGAGAGGTTTGCGGATGAATGTCATGAGGCACTGGCTGAGTGGTTAGAGGTTCACACTGAACCTAATTTCGATGACCTGTTCGATCTGGTTATCAGAGAGCACCTGCTCAGTTGTTGTTTGCCAGGGTTGCGCCAACACCTGTTGGAGGGTGGATTTTCTGATCTAGGGGTATTTATACATGAAGCAGACCGTTGGGAAAGTGCCAGAGGTTCTGAAGAGTCATTGGTGAGTGATCCCAAAAGTAGTGGTTCAGGTATCTTCCAGCCCAGAGTGCTGGAAGAGGTTCAGAGTAGCCCAGCTTGGTCCCAGGATAGCGAGAGGGGTGTAGGGGCTTACGTCCTGTTTCAGTGGAGTAGAAGTGAGTGTGGGACTGCGTGTGCCCAGGTGCGCCTAATCCTGTCTCAGAACCTGGATGGTTTCTTCAGGGAACACCAGCTTGGGGGCCTAGGCTGTCCTGTTAGTCCATTTGAGGAGGATCTCCTAGTGTCTAGAGTACCTGCAGCGTCTGTAATTATTGCTCCCGTGGTTCTAGAGTCTGGCAGTGCCTCTCCCGTTGGGAGGGCACAGAAGTCCGAAATGAAGAGTGAATGGGGGATGTGTTCCCCAGTAGAAGAAACAGTGGGTCAGGGACTAGCCAGTTGGGCTAAGTTCCTGTGAAGTGACCATGGTAATACCACTTCTGTTCTGGGAGATCTTTGCGCACTGTTAGGTGGACAGGGGGTTGGAGATCTGCGCCAGACAGACGATCACACAACATATGAGTCATGTGTTAGCCTCAGGGGGATAGTGTGCGAGTCCCCAGAAGTCCTGGAAAGCCAGGCAAGTATTCCGCCAAAGGTTTTAGACCAAAGGTTGGGAGGCCAGGTTCAGGATCTGCCTGGAAGGAAGGACATCTGTAACCAGTGTCCTGACCGGTTCATCTTCCAGGGGTACCACTCCAGTTGGGAGAGTGCAGAACTCTGGAAGGGGTGCAGAGGGTGGGAGTCCTCGTCTCTGACCCCGGTGCCACCTGAGGGGTTAAACCCTAGGTTGGGAGACCAGTTATGGGAGAGAAGTCCTGAACTGGTGGGAGAGTGGTGTTCTATGGGTACCTCTCAAAGGAGGAGAGGGCGGAACCCTAGAAGGAGAGGTAGGGGGAGGAGAGTCTCACCCGTGACTTGTGGTCCGCCTGAGGGTGCAGACCCTATGCTGGAGGATCAGTGGCAGTCTAGAATTGTTCTGAGGAGAGGAAGAGTGGAGAATGGCTACTAGGTGCCAGGGGCTACTACCCCCCACTCTGTGAATAGGCAAGGACCAGTGGCATCTGGGTGGCCTAGAGCCTGGTCCAGGCTGCGGACAGCATGGGAGTACCAGTGGAGTAGCCCAGTTGTTCCAGACAGCTTTTTCAGAAGGAACCACATGGGTTCACCGTGGCGTAGAACAGGAGGGTGTCCCTGCAGTTGTGGGCCCGTGTCCCTGTTCTATCGCCCAAAGCATGAAAGCCCATCACAGTGGTGATTGGTCTGCCCTGCGTTTTGGCTGGAAGGGGGTTGTGTTGGACTTGGCCCTTTTTGGCAGGTTCACCCCTAAACTTTTTGCTTTTAATTGTGACCTGATACTGGTTTTTGTTGGCTTCTGCGCACCTCTCACACTGTGTCCCAGTATAAAGTGCGTGCGTAATCTGAGTGCGTCTGGTGAGATTGGCCTGCCCTCCCATAGGAATGCATGGGGAATGTGTGTGTCCATGGTAGTTCCTGATATGTGGGGAGTGCAGGGGCGAGTTTGGTATGTGCGAACTCATGAGATTAAATGCTGCGCGACGGTGTGCGCAGATTTAATGTGCCTAGTATCGAAGTGCCACTTCTAGAAGTTGACATGCCTGAGTAGTAGATGCGAATTGACTGTCTGCCTTGTGATTGGATGGAGCTGGCTGGTGTGTCTGGCTCCAGGAGTCAGGATGGGTCTGCTCCGGTGGTGAATGGAGAGATCTGCATGTTGATGGGAGGGAGGAGTGCACCTGGCACCTGAATAGGGCTGGGCCTTCCCTACACAATGCTGGCTCAGCCCCCTGTGGTGTGACTGATGTCCCTAGCCAGTCCTGTGAATGGGGAGAGGGGCTGAGCACAACAAAGTGCTCCAAAACCAGTTGCATCTGGTTTCCTTTAACCCTGTGCTACCAGACAAAGGATAGGTGTGTATAAGAAGGGGCTGTAACCCCAAGTACGTGTTCACTCTTGTTCCTGACTTGAGGGGGGCCTGCTGCTGCTGCTGTGCACCAGGAGGAACCACCACTGGGGACTGCCTCCCTGTTGGAGGGCCCTGTGAGCTGGCCCCTGGGCCCAGCCTTTGCCCCCCCGCCTTCATTCTTTTCCCTTGACTTTTACATTTGGGCGCCTGGGAACCATTGGCCTTCCCTACCTAAAAAATAGCGCGTTGCACCACTGGAGCGATGATCCCTGTCCTGAGGGATTCCCCGGCGTAGGGATCCCTCTATCCTTTGATTTTCAGCGCGGTGCCTACCCCGCCTATTTGCTGTACTTTTACATGTTTGGCAGGTGCCCACCCTGCATGGTGTGCCTAGCGGGTGCCTACCCCGCTTTATATTACCGTTTAAGATTGTGCCTACCCCTCGCCTGCCTTGTATCGCCGCTGCCGCCGAGGAACTCTCGAGGGCTGCCACGCTGCCCGCGGCGACCTAGAAGCAGAAGAAGTAAACAGGAAGCGGACTGGAGCCCACCCCGCCTCCACCCGACGCGGCCGGAGCCTTGCTGGCAACTCAGCGAAGTCCCGGTCCCAGAAGAGGGACCGGGCAAAGAGGAGCTGCTGGCAACTGGGAGCTAAGGTGGAGTGGGGCCCAAAGTACATTGTCGGTACCTGCCCCGCCGCCTGTCAGCCCCGTGTTGCCGGCACAGAGCAGTCCCCGCCAGAAGCAAACCGGTGAGTGTGGGCGTCTCGGAGGGGAAATCTGACTCAAGTGAGGAGCGGCCCCGGATGGCAGCGAGTCGCTTTCCTGCTTAGTGTGGACTTTAGTTGTATTTAGAGCGGCCCCGGACGGCAGCTGGCCGCTCCAATGTAGTGGGGCATTCCTTATCAATTTAGAGCCCACAAGGCTCACAGGAGCATTTTTTATCCATTTAAAGCCCACGTGGCTCCCACGCACACAGGGGCATTTCTTATAGGTAGAGCCTAAGAGGCTCCAACGTTGGAATTTGTCTCTAGAGTCCCAGTGGTGGACTCATAGGGCACAGTGGTGCCTGTGCCATGTTCAGCTGCCCTGCGAGCACGCAGGCAGCTGCGCCGTTTTGGGGGCACATTGATTTTGATGGATCCCCAGAGGAGAGCCTGGAGGCTCAGTTTCCCCAGCTGGCCAGCAAGTAGTGGGCAGCTGCCACGTTTAGGCTAAACTCTTGCGCATTCTTCTTTGGCTGCATGCGCAGCAAGCCCTGACAATGTTGGACAAAGGGCGATTGAACCCCACGGAAGGCCAGTTGGCCTGGGGTTAGTATCTCATGTGATTCTTGCGCAAGGTGATGGTATATTGTGTTTATGTTCATAATTACCTGATGCCTAATGTGATTTTTGCATAATGTGCCATGCCTTTATGCCTGTTCTATACCTCTAACTGTATTTTCATGCTTAGGAGGTTGTTTTGCCTAGTATAGGTTATACTAGTGAGTTTATGTTTACCTGCGTGATCTATGCCATCTATGCCTAAGGTGATTAGTATTGCGTAGTGTGTACCTACCTTTTACCCGTGATTACTGGTTGTGTTCTACAATTGTTATTTTGTGCTACAGTTGTTCTAAGTGCTATTTCTACTAAGTGCTGATTCTGACAGTGGCCCACGTGGCCCTGTCCTGTGTAAATAATCCCCTGTAAATACTGCCCAGTGCCAGTTGGCACAGTGTATCTGTGTGATTATGATCTAATGTGCTTATCGTCATACAAAGGCTATTTTATTATATATAACTTTGTGTGGATTCCTTTTTGTGGTGTGCCTAGTGTGTTGCTGCTGTGTGTGTGTTGCGCAAACACTTTACACATTGCCTCCGGGATGAGCCTTACTGCTCGTGTCAAGTTGCCAAGGGGGTGAGCAGGGGTTATCTTGGAGTGTAACTCCCTTACCCTAACTAGAGTGGTGGTTTCTGCCTGGCTTTGGCGCAAGCCTTAGCCAACCAGAAATCCCATTTCTAACACTGGAAGTCAAGCGGAAGGGATCTGGACTTGTGTTTGCGCAATACCCCAGTGACAACTGGTTGCACTACAAACTCTGCATTTAGATAATCACGTGTTTGGGGATTATTGTTTTTGAGTTTTATTGTTTCTCCTAAGAGTATCATTTGTAGATTGTGTACTCTTGCTTCAGGTCAAACAGTTAGGTCCCCTGTGTTGCACGTGTCTCTGAGCATCCTGCCAAGATGGAGTGTGCTTTCAATTTCTGTGGTCTGTTTAGATACAGTATGTATGAGTTGGTAGAGTTCTGTGAAGAGAGAGTCATAGCAGTGAGTGGATCAGACACCCAGTCCAAGCTTAGGGATAACCTAATCCAGTGGCAGAAGTATGAATGGGAACATGAGCGCAGTGAGGAGGAGAGGGCCCGGGCCGCACGCTATGAGGGTGGCGGGTCTGAGGGGAGCCCTGAAGAGTCTCAAGAGGAGGAAGAAGATGACAGTGCATGGACACCAGTAGATAGTGAAGACCCCATAGATAGGGAGGCCCTTGCTGGGTCCAGTGTCCGGGGCAGCACCCCATCCCTTTCCCTGTCCCCAGATGAGTGGGTAGATAGGAGGGAAGAAAGGGAGTATCAGCTGGCATTAGAAAAACTCCAGAAGGAGAGCTATGAGTATATGGAAGCTCAGAAATTAGAGTTGGAGAATAGGAAGTTAGCCTTCAAGGAGAAAAAGGCATTATGGGCTCAGGAGTTGAGTCTTAAGGCGTTGGGCCTTGAAAAGCAAAAGCTAGAGACTGAGAGGGTCTTTGCGCAGGAGAGGATGGAGGAGGCTGAGAGGGCCTTCACCAGAGAGAAATTAGCTCTGGAGGGTAGATTATCCCTTGAGCGCAGTGATATTTTTCTGGGTTCCCCAGTGAGGGTTTAGTCCAGTGGAAGCAGCGATATAGAGTAAAGTGCGGAAAGTCCTATTCCCGGTTCCCAATGTATGGTACCTTGTTCCCGAGAGGAGGAGTACAGGTTGAAGTTCAGGGATTGTAGGAAACTGTCTCACCAGTCTTGGGAGAGGTTTGCGGATGAATGTCATGAGGCACTGGCTGAGTGGTTAGAGGTTCACACTGAACCTAATTTCGACGACCTGTTCGATCTGGTTATCAGAGAGCACCTGCTCAGTTGTTGTTTGCCAGGGTTGCGCCAACACCTGTTGGAGGGTGGATTTTCTGATCTAGGGGTATTTATACATGAAGCAGACCGTTGGGAAAGTGCCAGAGGTTCCGAAGAGTCATTGGTGAGTGATCCCAAAAGTAGTGATTCAGGTATCTTCCAGCCCAGAGTGCTGGAAGAGGTTCAGAGTAGCCCAGCTAGGTCCCAGGATAGCGAGAGGGGTGTAGGGGCTCACGTCCTGTTTCAGTGGAGTAGAAGTGAGTGTGGGACTGCGTGTGCCCAGGTGCGCCTAATCCTGTCTCAGAACCTTGATGGTTTGTTCAGGGAACACCAGCTTGGGGGCCTAGGCTGTCCCGTTAGTCCATTTGAGGAGGATCTCCTAGTGTCTAGAGTACCTGCAGCGTCTGTAAATATTGCTCCCGTGGTTCTAGAGTCTGGCAGTGCCTTTCCCGTTGGGAGGGCACAGAAGTCCGAAGTGAAGAGTGAATGGGGGATGTGTTCCCCAGTGGAAGAAACAGTGGGTCAGGGACTAGCCAGTTGGGTTAAGTTCCTGTGAAGTGACCATGGTAATACCACTTCTGTTCTGGGAGATCTTTGCGCACTGTCAGGTGGACAGAGGGCGGGAGATCTGCACCAGACAGACGGTCACACAACATATGAGTCATGTGTTAGCCTCAGGGGGATAGTGTGTTAGTCCCCAGAAGTCCTGGAGAGCCAGGCAAGTATTCCGCCAAAGGTTTTAGACCAAAGGTTGGGAGGCCAGGTTCAGGATCTGCCTGGAGGGAAGGACGTCTGTAACCAGTGTCCTGACCGGTTCATCTTCCAGGGGTACCACTCCAGTTGGGAGAGTGCAGAACTCTGGAAGGGGTGCAGAGGGTGGGAGTCCTCATTTCTGACCCCGGTGCCACCTGAGGGGTTAAACCCTAGGTTGGGAGACCAGTTATGGGAGAGAAGTCCTGAACTGGTGGGAGAGTGGTGTTCTATGGGTACCTCTCAAAGGAGGAGAGGGCGGAACCCTAGAAGGAGAGGTAGGGGAGGAGAGCCTCACCCGTGACTTGTGGTCCGCCTGAGGGTGCAGACCCTATGCTGGAGGATCAGTGGCAGTCTAGAATTGTTCTGAGGAGAGGAAGAGTGGAGAATGGCTACTAGGTGCCAGGGGCTACTACCCCCCACTCTGTGAATAGGCAAGGACCAGTGGCATCTGGGTGGCCTAGAGCCTGGTCCAGGCTGCGGACAGCATGGGAGTACCAGTGGAGTAGCCCAGTTGTTCCAGACAGCTTTTTCAGAAGGAACCACATGGGTTCACCGTGGCGTAGAACAGGAGGGTGTCCCTGCAGTTGTGGGCCCGTGTCCGTGTTCTATCGCCCAAAGCATGAAAGCCCATCACAGTGGTGATTGGTCTGCCCTGCGTTTTGGCTGGAAGGGGGTTGTGTTGGACTTGGCCCTTTTTGGCAGGTTCACCCCTAAACTTTTTGCTTTTCATTGTGACCTGATACTAGTTTTTTTTGGCTTCTGCGCACCTCTCACACTGTGTCCCAGTATAAAGTGCGTGCGTAATCTGAGTGCGTCTGGTGAGATTGGCCTGCCCTCCCATAGGAATGCATGGGGAATGTGTGTGTCCATGGTAGTTCCTGATATGTGGGGAGTGCAGGGGCGAGTTTGGTATGTGCGAACTCATGAGATTAAATGCTGTGCGACGGTGTGCGCAGATTTAATGTGTCTAGTATCGAAGTGCCACTTCTAGAAGTTGACATGCCTGTGTAGTAAATGCGAATTGACTGTCTGCCTTGTGATTGGATGGAGCTGGCTGGTGTGTCTGGCTCCAGGAGTCAGGATGGGTCTGCTCCGGTGGTGAATGGAGAGATCTGCATGTTGATGGGAGGGAGGAGTGCACCTGGCACCTGAATAGGGCTGGGCCTTCCCTACACAATGCTGGCTCAGCCCCCTGTGGTGTGACTGATGTCCCTAGCCAGTCCTGTGAATGGGGAGAGGGGCTGAGCACAACAAAGTGCTCCAAAACCAGTTGCATCTGGTTTCCTTTAACCCTGTGCTACCAGACAAAGGATATGTGTGTATAAGAAGGGGCTGTAACCCCAAGTACGTGTTCACTCTTGTTCCTGACTTGAGGGGGGCCTGCTGCTGCTGCTGTGTACCAGGAGGAACCGCCACTGGGGACTGCCTCCCTGTTGGAGGGCCCTGTGAGCTGGCCCCTGGGCCCAGCCTTTGCCCCCCCGCCTTCATTCTTTTCCCTGGACTTTTACATTTGGGCGCCTGGGAACCATTGGCCTTCCCTACCTAAAAAATAGCGCATTGCACCACTGGAGCGATGATCCCTGTCCTGAGGGATTCCCCGGCGTAGGGATCCCTCTATCCTTTGATTTTCAGCGCGGGTGCCCACCCCGCTTATTTGCTGTACTTTTACATCTTTGGCAGGTGCCCACCCTGCATGGTGTGCCTAGCGGGTGCCTACCCCGCTTTATATTACCGTTTAAGATTGTGCCTACCCCCCTCGCCTGCCTTGTATCGCCGCCTCTGCCGAGGAACTCTCGAGGGCCGCCACGCTGCCCGCGGCGACCCAGAAGCGGAAGAAGTAAACAGGAAGCGGACTGGAGCCCACCCCGCCTCCACCCGACGCGGCCGGAGCCTTGCTGGCAACTCAGCGAAGTCCCGGTCCCAGAAGAGGGACCGGGCAAAGAGGAGCTGCTGGCAACTGGGAGCTAAGGCGGAGTGGGGCCCGAAGTACATTGTCGGTACCTGCCCCGCCGCCTGTCAGTCCCGTGTTGCCGGCACAGAGCAGTCCCCGCCAGAAGCAAACCGGTGAGTGTGGGCGTCTCGGGGGGGGAAACTCTGACTCAAGTGAGGAGCGGCCCCGGATGGCAGCGAGTCGCTTTCCTGCTTAGTGTGGACTTTAGTTGTATTTAGAGCGGCCCCGGATGGCAGCTGGCCACTCCAATGTAGTGGGGCATTCCTTATCGATTTGGAGCCCACGAGGCTCACAGGAGCATTTTTTGTTGATTTAGTGCCCACGTGGCTCCCACGCACAAGGGGGCATTTCTTATAGGTAGTGCCTAAGAGGCTCCAACGTTGGAATTTATCTCTAGAGTCCCAGTGGTAAACTCACAGGACACAGTGGTGTCTGTGCCATCTTCAGCTGCCCTGCGAGCACGCAGGTAGCTGCACCGTTTTGGGGGCACATTGATTTGTATAGATCCCCAGAGGAGAGCCTGGAGGCACGCTGGTGCCAGGCTCAGTTTCCCCAGCTGCCCAGCAAGTAGTGGGCAGCTGCCACATTTAGGCTAAACTCTTGCGCATTCTTCTTTGGCTGCGTGCGCAGCCAGCCCTGACACTTTTGGACAAAGGGCGTTTGAACCCCACGGAAGGCCAGTTGGCCTGGGGTTAGTATCTCATGTGATTCTTGCGCAAGGTAGTGGTATATTGTGTTTATGTTGATAATTACCTGATGCCTAATGTGATTTTTGCGTAATGTGCCATGCCTTTATGCCTGTTGTATACCTCTAACTGTATTTCAATGCTTAGGCGGTTGTTTTGCCTAGTGTAGGTTATACTAGTGAGTTTATGTTTACCTGCGTGATCTATGCCTAAGGTGATTAGTATTGCGTAGTGTGTACCTACCTTTTACCATTAGTTACTGGTTGTGCTCTACAATTGTTATTCTGTGCTACAGTTGTTCTAAGTGCTATTTCTACTAAGTGCTGATTCTGACAGTGGCCCACGTGGCCATGTCCTGTGTAAATAATCCCCTGTAAATACTGCTCAGTGCCAGTTGGCACAGTGCATCTGTGTGATTATGATCTAATGTGTTTATGGCAATACAAAAGCTATTCTTTATATATAACCTTGTGTGGAGTTCCTTTTTGTGGTGTGCCTAGTGTGTTGCTGCTGTGTGTGTGTTGCGCAAATGCTTTACACATTGCCTCCGGGATAAGCCTTACTGCTCGTGTTACGTTGCCAAGGGGTGTGAAGGGGTTATCTTGGCGTGTAACTCCCTTGCCCTAACTAGAGTGGTGGTTTCTGCCTGGCATTGGCGCAAGCCTTAGCCGACCAGAAATCCCTTTTCTAACACCTATCATTTGAAAATCTCCTGCAAGATTGCATGAAGTATGGCACCACAATACTTTCATCTAGATACTTTTAGGAATAAAGTCTTGTTAATTCCTCTGGTGTTCACTTTTTTTATTAATAGATGACATGTACTTCTCCTTCTCCTGCACTTCTCCTACTTCATCCCCAAAAATGTCAGTGAGTCAGTAATTTATAGGTCACTCTTACAGACAGATTGTAGTTTGCTGTCTGATGCTGAAGACCTATTGTGGACAATGCCAAGCTTACAGTAGTTTCTAGGCCAGCAAAATGCTCACCAGTGGTTGGATTTCTTGTCAACTTCCTTTGCTTACTTCTTATTCAATGGCTTTCCTTCCACTTCATTCTTTGACTCTCCCCTGAATAGCTTCTTTACCATCCTTTTAATTGGATTATTTGCATGTTTCCATTACTCACGTTCAAGACACTGCGGGCAGATAAATCAAGAAGTTGCATTGCCCCTGCTTAATGCAATGAGGCGCAAGGGCATTACAACTACTAAGTAAAATTTATCTAGCCACGACAGGCCACCTTGTGTGGCATCACAAATCTAAAGTAACGCAATGCAGCACATATCATTGCTTTGTGTTACTCTGGCCCATGATGGCGCTCCTTGATTGGAGCATGGATGTTCCCTTGCATTCACCCATGAATTTTGGCACATTCCCAGATTTGCCATTACTGGTAGACCTGGGACTATGTCAAAATGCAATTCTTCCCCAAGTGAGACATAATGAGAAATATCTTTATTTCTCCTCATTTTTCTCTCTTTGTTTGTGTGCTACATTCTGCAGCACACATAGAAAGAGGGAAAATGACTCAGAAGATTGTTTTTGTACAATCCTGCTACAACGCAGGCACCCTTGCACCATAGTGCAAGGCTGCCTGCATTGGTGCTAGGCAGCCAAAAGGGTGCCAGCACAAGGAAAGGACAGAAATGTGCCGTATCATTTTAAGTACGGCACATTCTTGCCCTTTCGGACAGCGCAGCAAGGTGGCTTCCTGCGATGTGCTAGGTGAAGTAACGGCAAGTATGGCCCTACGTTTTTCTGATTCTTTCAGCACTCTATGAGATTGCATGTGTAGTCTAGCTCTCTCCCTCAAGTGCTGCTTCCTCCCTCATGGACATAACACCTCTATATGCATTATGTTTCTCACTCCTCCCCCTCCATCTCTTCCATTACTACCTGCCTTTTTTTTTTTGCTATGTATTATTTTTCTGCTTTTTTTGCCCCCACCTCAAGCCTCCGTGTTGCCTACTGCTGTGCATTGAATTTCCCACCTACCCATTACTTGATTGCTCCCTTACCCCTCTCTGCCATCTTAAAAAAAAAATACCTAATTGTAGGGCCCAGCTGCTGCAATTTGCTGCTGGGCCACATCTTTTACAAACCATGTTTTTAGGCACCTTTGATTTATTTTGTTAACTGTTTTACTGCACAAACGTTGACACCTGCTGTCTCAAAATGGGAAATAAAAAAAAAGACACAATGGTAGCAGAGTAATGCTGTTTGCACTCGCATGTGTGGTGATGCATATGAACTTATGTCATCACGCTGGTATTCTGTGGCATCATGATGAATGTGCACATCTGTGTGATGACACATGCACATGTATATGTGATTGCCATTTTTAAGCCACTGCTTTTCAGCATTAGTAAAAAAGCTTTTACCTTTGCCAAAGATATGGCATTGGCAAATTCAACCGCTCTGCTTTGGGAGCCAAAAGTTGAGGCCAATAAGCTTTGCCAACTTCATCCATAGGCTGCCTCTTGCTGTGTGGTATGAGCGGCGCCGCCTGGACATTTCCATGTGAGGGGGCCCACTGGTAAAGAGGCGCTGAGTCTTCTCATTGCTGTCCCCGGGTGACGCGCTACTGACCATCGCCACAGAGACCAGTGATTGGGGACCCTAGCATTCCCAGAGGCCCGCTCGGGCCGAGGTACCGCGCCGCAACGCGGAAAGCGCTGCTCTGGCCGAGAGCGGCTGCGGGGGTAGGTGCCACTGCCGAGCCGAGCAAAGTCCTACCTCCCAAAGAAGATACAGCACAGCGGATATCGGGCCGGCCTTGGCCGAGTTATGAGAGCGCCGCGTGGTCTGGAGGAGTTGGGGGCTGCACAGAGAGTGAGGCGTCGCCTGGTTGTTACTGCGTGAGGGGAACGGCTGCTTTTGCCCTGCTCTTCCCACTACTCCAGTACCACTGGAGGACTACAGCCCCCGGAATCCTCTAAGCTCGCGCCGCCTCTGATATTGTTGCTGAGAGGTGCTTGGACAAAAGGTTTTGTTGTCATGAGTAATTTTCTTTCTGTCATGACGCAACACACTAAATGAAGGGATGGCCAACTGCAAGTAGGTGGGGGGGTCGTGGGGACTTTGGACGCCTTCCTTACATGAGCAGAGTCAGTATTAGCCCACGAGATTCTGCTCACAGAAAAGAGACTTTCCCTGGACACTATAGTTGCACAGAAGAGATCTTCAATGGGCGGAATTAGTAGGGCAAAATCCCCGGTAGTTGTTCCCCCAGAAACCCTGTCTCCATCTGGCAACAAGGTGGGTATGTCTTGCCTTGGGAAAGGGGAGGTGGATGGGGCAAGGGGGGGTTGTGTACAGACTGCTTATGGGGTTATGCAAAACTGTGTAACTGCTCATGGTATGGAGCTGGGGGAGCCCAGTGTGGTTGATATATTGAACCAAGAAACTGCTTTCTCGACCCAGCCATCTATCACAAAACCAGTAGCCCCTCCTATAATGCTAGAGGCTCAGTCTGTATCTGTTGATAGGGATGCAGAAGTCATAACGAGGTTCAAAAGGAAACAAAATGTAATGCCGGCAATGGTTTGTGATTCAGAAAAGGGGGTGGTGATGGACAGAGCATCTGAGTTAAACAGAACACTCATACCCAGTCAAAAGATCAGGGCTTGATCCATCACCGTTTTTTAGCTCACTTCACCATCCCAGTTCAGAACCTGGCTACATGCAAATTAGTCTGTCCCTGGCCCAGTGCATCATGGGAACAGGGCAGACCAAACTACCAAGTCAATTCTTTACTGGAAAGGAAACAAGCTTCCGGGGACCGGTTTCTGGCATTGCAGCCGTCTTCGGCCCGGCTTGCTTGAATCCTGATGGTGCAGTGAGCAAGCGACTCATGTCTGAGCATACCCTGCCACTCTTATACTGGCCAAAACGATTCAGAAAGGGGGTGGTGATGGACAGAGAATCTGAGTTAAACAGAACACTCATACCCAGTCAAAAGATCAGGGCGTGATCCATCACCGTTTTTTAGCTCACTGCACCATCCCAGTTCAGAACCTGGCTACATGCAAATTAGTCTGTCCCTGGCCCAGTGCATCATGGGAACAGGGCAGACCAAACTACCAAGCCAATTCTTTACTGGAAAGGAAACAAGCTTCCGGGGACCGGTTTCTGGCATTGCAGCCGTCTTCAAAGGTTTGTGAGGCACAATTCTCCACTTGTAAACTGGTTCCTAGGTGCTTGGGGGTAGTACTTCGCAAAAGCCCAACTCTAAGTTAAAATCCAAGCCCAGAGCAAAGAAGTACACCGCTAAGACACTTCCATATGAAACCATGGTGACGGACAATAACAAAGGGTCAAAAGAGCCCACGATCTGTTCGAATTCAGACTCCAACCAACAGACTGGGGAATGTAATAATGATCAGTGGAGTAGATTGGAGTTGTTAATCTCTGTATTGCTTGACCCTATTTGTAATAATCAACGTTTGATAGAGGATAAATTATCTAGGCTTGAGGATCTGATTAGTTCACCGCTAGTGGTGTTAATGTGGTGGTGACATCTCCCCTAGAAGATGTAACAGATAATAAAAACTTCCTACCAATATTGCAAAGACTGTGGCATCCATGTGCACATTGGTTGGGGACACGATTTCATGCTCTGGGGTAAAATCTAAAGATTCAGTCGGGGGTTCAGCTCGTAGTGGGCACTCTGAATCAAGAGAGAGGCCATCAATTAACCGTAACGCTGAACCGTTCAGCTTAGTGAGGAATGGTGTCATTCGAAGCCATGCTAGTGTAGCCGTGCAGAAGAACGGTAGGCCCGAATGTTCTAGCCATTTGGCCAACAAGGATCCGCCCCTAGTGCTAGCAGGCAAGGTCCCTTTTCCACAGACATTAATGTTATTAATGGGAACAATGGGCACAGAAAGGTCATAAATGAGCAAGCATCCACACTGTTGTCTCCAAATAGAAAAGTCTCTAATACCCGAGATGATAAGAGGACGTTACATCTTCCTTCAGAGTGCAGTCCTTATGTAGCAATTCTCGTAAATGTTCCTCCCTTGTGTAATGTGCAAGTTGAATCCCAGTCACAGTTGAAAAACAAAGATTGTTATTGGCTCTCCCAGAACACAAATTTTCTAAAGTCAGATTACGGGGACATTTGATTTGTGAGGAGAGTCAACTGGGTGGGCCCTCTTTGCAAGTCTCACTATGGCAATTGCATTGTTATTAACTGTAGATCTCCACACTTTACAGGTCAATTGCTGGGTGGGGGACTTTTTCTACTTATCAGAGGTCGGATCAAGCGATAACTATGTTACCGCTAGGTTATAGACACTGTGATAATAAAGGGAGGAACTTTGACGCTACCGAAATGGATAGAGCAATGCCCTGTGCATCCACTGAGGTACCACCCCTGGAATTTAGTAATAGGTATTATCCCTTGAGCGGCTTAGATTCCCAGGATTGACTGTATAGAGTACCCCCCTCTCTGTTACAGTCACAAGAGGTTGGATCCGCTCTAGACCTTACTGTTATCTGTGGTACTATTTCAACACCACACATTCATGGTAACTTAGGTTCTTGCGACCAAGTTACTAATACTGTGCTGCTTCCCTCTTATTGTGATCCTGAGGGGCCAAAAACTTTAGTAGACCACCCACAGGAAAATGTTTCTGGTTGCTGTGATTTAATATTTTTCTCTTGGAATAAACACGAAGATAATTGACCCAGACTGGGGTAAATTTATGGACGCTTTTGACGTCTGTTTACTACAGGAAACCTGGGCAGTAGGGTGTGTCCATAGGGTTGGTTTCACCACATATAGTATAGAAGCGATACAGTCTGCGGTTGGTCGCCCAGTGGGTGGCCTCCTGATATGGGTCAAAAATTCACTGATCTATAAAGTAAAGGCCCTGCATCTTGGTTGTCCCAAACTAATTGGTTTAGAACTGTCCCTAGGTAAGGGGTCTGAAAAAATTATACTTTTCAATATATACAATCGATTCCACAACCCACAAAGACTCTCAGGGACAATAACATCATTGGCCAACTACCTTGATTCGACCATGGGAAATCACCGGTTGATTGTCGCCAGAGATCTTAATACAACTTTTGAACCGGTGAATTACATACAGGATCTCATCCTTGAGGGGGACGAGGCTAGGAGGATTGCAAAACTTCAGATTCCACCCATTAAGAAAACTTCAAGGGTGGGGCAACAAGTACTATCGTTTACTATTGCCTATGGTGTTAGAGCCTGTAATGGCAGAACAGACTCTGATTGAGTAACAGGTCATACTTTTAAGAGGGGGGCATCAAAAACACGGATTGATTATATCCTTGTTGACCTAGATCTGTGGTCACTAGTTAAATATATGACCATTATTTCTAGGAAAGATAGTGATCATAACGCTCTTACAATGTCAGGCTTAGTTACCGAGTGCAGGCACTTTAGGTCTGAGTTTGCACAGGTCATTATAAATAACAACAATAGGAGAGTTTAATGGCCACTGATCTTAGCCGACTCAAGCTCTCTCCCCAAATATATTCTGTGGTGGAGTGGTCTCTTAAAGATATAAGTATCCACACAATTGGGCTAGGGATTGTCATGAGTATTTTTCATGAATTAACTTCGAGTTTAAAACCTTTTTTTTAATAAACAAAGTAACAGAGTTAAGCAGCAAATAACACCCTGGTTCAATGATGCATGTAAAATGGCTAGGAACGAGTTATTGGTGATGGTTAAAACAAAATCCCATGCAGAAATCGTTAATGGCAGGAGTTTATTTAAACTAGCCCAAAACAAAGCAAAACGGGACTGGGAGTATGAAACTTGGAATTTGCTTTTAGAAGCTGCTAAAAACAAGAATAGTGAATATTTATGGCACTTATTGGCAAAGGGATCATCTAATCTGGTAGCACAAACAGACTTTCATATTCAGCCCCACGTATGGGAAGATTACTTTGGGGCATTGTTTGCATATCATGGGCTGCTGTCTGCTCCAGTATTAAGTTTTGATCCTTGTGAACAGACAGTAGCTGATGTTGAAAATAGCACTCTTGCGGAAACAATTATGGCCATCAAGTTCCTGCAGAGTGGTAAAGCAATGGGTCTTGACAAGCTCCCGGGAGACCTGTTTAGGGCTGAAACGTCCGTCTGGGGTCCATTGCTTCAAAGGGTTTACAATACTATATTGAAGGGGGGTGCAATTCCGGAGACCTGGCGTGATGCTGAAATTATCCCTATCCACAAAAAAGGCGAAAAAAGGGTCGCCAGGGAATTACAGGCCCATCAGTCTTTTTGATGTAACGCAAACATATTTTTGTAAAATCATCTTGACCAGAATCCAAAACTGGATAGAGGAACACAATGTTCTATCCAATCTACAGGCAGGATTCAGGGCCGCAATCAGTACCACGGACCAAGTTTTTAGGTTTCTCCTGTAACTCTGGAAAGAAGTCACAATTAGAGAAGGTCACCTATATGACCTCGACCGATCCCAACTTTGGCTAGCACTGAGCTCATTGGATTTACCAGCATATTTGTTCAGACATTTGGTTAGGTTACATCAAGATACCTTCGCCAGGGTCAGGTGGAATACTGAAGGCTCCCTGACTAATGCCATAGCTGTCCAGAAGCCAGGGATGTGTTCTTGCTCCTACATTGTTTATCCTCTATATAAATGGCCTAAAAGGAGAACTTTTTAACCCCTTCCATGCTGCCATCGGCCATTGGCCGACGGCAGCACAACCTGCCCAGTGCTGCCGTCGGCCAATGGCCGACGCGGCCCCGCCCGTTTTGCGGAAGTGCCGCACTTCCGCAAAGTCGCAGGCGTATGAAACGGGTTAGTTGCGGTGGTGACCCCCCAAAATTGGCTGGAAAGGTAGTGCCCTGTCTGCTTTTTGCAGATGACACACTCCTTATTGCCAGAACACCCTGTGGCATTCAAACTCTTTTAAACAAATTTGCCCTAGTTTGCAAAGATAAGGGTCTAAAAATAAATGGGCTGAAGACCAAATATATGGTCTTTAATCCATATAAGTCTAATGAGAGTAAACTTACCCTGGGCACGCATAGTTTGTAGCAGGTTGGTTCTTTTGACTATCTGGGTATCCGTATCAACGATAGGCTGGCATTGACACCGCAGATAAAAAAAAAGTATTGAGACCCTTCAGCATGTTGATTGTGCTATAGTTTAAAGGGCTTGAACTTCCACCTTTTGGCCAATATTTCCATTGAAATTCGTAGCGCTAAGGGATTAGGTGCAGCCCTATTTGGGGCTGAATTGTGGGGGTTGGAAAACCTGACAGAACTAACTCTTGCTGGAAACAAATTCATGAGAGCCTTTATGAATCTCCCAGTGAATACACCACTCCTGCCACTTAGGTTAGTTCTTGGCCTAAAACCTATTGACCATTACGCCATTTTGAGGTCAATCCTGTTCTGGATCAGGGTGCGGATAAGCAAAACACAGGTGCCCCTGAGGGAGGCTTTGGTAGAGCTGACTGCTCTGCATAATCAAACAGGCTGCATCAAGTGGTTTAGTAAGATCAAGGTCTAGTTTACAAAAATTGGGATGGTGCAGCTCTGGGAAGACCCAGGGTCTATGACTCAATTTACGATCCCTTTATTCAAAAAAAGGTTTTGGGAATTAATGGTCTTAGAAAGGGTTGACCGGTTTGCACATGGCACTTTGACTGCGGGGTTTTTAAATAATGAAGGAGTATTTGCGTTTGAAGGGTTTCTGGATGATATTGAACTGCCCACTCTCAAGCTCGGTATGTTCACTTTAGATACAGAACCCTACCTTTGAATGCATTGAAGAGTTCATGGGGAAACCTGTCTGTTAACCCATTATGTCCTTTATGCCATATTTCACCTGAAACCACTGACAACTTTTTTTTCTGCTGTTCCTTTTACTCTGAACTTAGGAAAATTTGTCTGGCTCCTGTATGTCGTATTTTATCTTTTAATTGTCCATTGGAAGCCATGCGTATTTTTAAGTCAGATACCACAAGCTGGTTGGTATTCGCTGTTTCGAGGTCTTTAATGTTTGCGTGGTGGAAAAGGTCAAAAATGGGCAAACTTGTTCCTGTGTTGTAGCACTGTTAACATAATTCCAACCAGATTCAGTGGTATCCTTGTTCAGACGCAGGATCTTTTTTTTATGGAAAATACATAAGATTGTCTTATTGTGTTATATAAATCACTTACAATTTTTTTTTTTACTGCTGCACTTTTTAATGGTATATTGATTTTGTATTGTATTTTAAGATGTGAATGATCATATTTTTGATTGATCGAATAAACTAAAATATATATCATTGTTCTTCTACTTTAGGCTAGTCTAAACCCCTGCTTAAGTTGAGCTGATTGTCACCAAGACTGATGCATACCCCATACAATGAATGAATATGATTATTGATGAGTTTTAGGGTTGCAACAGAATTCTGAAACGGGGTGAACTTGATAGAGTGCTCCGTGCTCTTGAAATTTATAGGGGTGCATTATAGTCAAGAATAATCTGTACTCACATATATCTTGTGGTTTTGCTGTAATCCATGTGATTAGAATGAAGCTTGTATCGTTATATAAGGACATTAGAAATAAATATTTAATGCTGTATATGAGATTAATTAGGATTTTGCACATGTTTAGAGAATCAATGTAGTCATGCATGCGTATTACAAATATTATACTATATATAATGTATTCACTTCCGAATAAGCGGTTCATATAACGTCTTGTGAAATGTGTGTGTATTAATGGATGTTCTTCGGTTAGCCAACCTTGTAGGCCTAACTTTCGTTTCTTTAAAGTTTTGTTTTTCCTTGTCTGCTCTCAAATTATAAGTTAGTTAGAATGTATGTGCGTCTTTCTCATCCCTACTGCTGGTGCAGGAATTCAACCTCGTTATTAAGATTTAAGAAGAGACATAGGGAGGAAAGGAATGTCTTTGAAGAGTCTGAACAGATGGAAGGGAGGACGCATTTCGTGTTTTTGTGAACCAAGGTCATTGGACAAAACCTGAATTAATTGGAGTGCTGTGGAAAATTTCCTGAAGGAGGTGTCCACGGAGCAGGTTACCATGTGACCTGTTAGGAGTGTAACTTTGTCTTTTTGTATTAGGAACAGGGACAGATTCGGGGGACATCTGCTTTATACAAGGAAAGAGAGCATCTTAGAATGAGCTCCGTAGCTTTACGCTACTTGATCCATTTAACGTAAGTGTGCTTCTTAGGAAGTTTTCACGTGTTGACACCTTTGAGGGGAATCAACTGGGAAGATAAGTAGGGATGTCACTCTAGAAGTAGAGTTGGGGCAGATTACTTTTCTAATTCTGAAATATAAATCAAAAAGGATTTGGACACAGCATCTATAATCAATTGTGTTCTTGTTTTGGAATTCATTATTCTGTGCCTACTGTGCCGAATGAATTATATTCGTAGGCTTGGTTCTGTATTGGTGTTTATGTATCTCTATACTCTTATATTGAGGTGTACTTTTGTTCTGCTTTTTTCGGTCTTATAATATATTTAGCATAGATTTAAATCAAGAGTCTGTGCTCCTTTAGATGCATGGGGTAGGGGAATGAATAATCCGTTATAAATTCTTTTCTCCCCTCCACACTTTCTCAGCAAGCAATAAAGACCATCGGCCAAAGGTTCCTGAGTAAACCTGAACCATGAATCCGGGCCCATCAATTGGTAGCAGAGTAGGCTAGTTGCCTCTAGGAGTGAGGGGAGAACCCAGGAAAATCTAGAATAGAATTAGATCCATAGAGCCCATAATATATAGACCTATGATCAAGAGCAGAGGAAGGCGGGCGTTGACGGAGGGCGGCGAAAATTGATGGTGCGGCAAAGACAGCAGTGGCATGAGTATGAATAGTGAAATGTGTGTTAGATTGCAGTGAATTGATTGTGTGATGTCTTGCGGAGTTGGGATGATGGTCGAGTGAACTTGGGTTTATCGGTTTACTGGGCTGAACACGTGCGGTTCAGGAGGTTTTTGGAAATCGGGCTCAAGAGTAGCCTAATATCCCAGAATAGGTTTGTGGTGTAAAAGGCACCACTTAGCTGTAATTGTCTGATCATTAATGTGGGTGTCGTGGAGTGCTATTGACAACTTCCTTGGGATAGGGAACTTTGTGTGAGTGGATTCAAAAGAGTTGTGTGTGGAAAACCTCGTGTGTAAGGGGTAGACTACAGCAATTTGAGTGCAGGTCGAGGATCACGGGGTGTGAATGTTCTTGAGAAAGTGTATACTATCGATCTTTGAAACAACAGAAAATTACTTGGTTTTATGTACTATGACTGCATGATAAGTGGTTACTTGGTTTAGTAACTTTAAGGTAAACAATTACTTGGTTGTATGAATGAGAGAGGGAATGCACATGGTGTGATTGTGAAGGAGGGTGAGCTGCTGCAATGGGGAAAAAGGTGACATCAGAGTGCACCGTGCTGTGATAGGCTGGTCGTTGTAACACCATGCTGGGATTGGTAGGTTCTCGGCAGGGATTTAAAAAGGAAAGTTGTGTTCTGTAACAATTGGTTTCAAAATGAGATGTTTTAAGGTTAAGGTATTACGAGAAATATGTAGAGAAGATTTAGGTGTGGTAACTCAGGTAGGGGAAGGAGCCCTGCCAGAGGATACCCCGGAACACTATTTGGCAACAAATGGAGGAATTCATACTATAGTGTTGCTCCAAAATTGGCATTAAATTACCGAAAAGGAGGGAGAATTGGCTTTTCCACATTATGGGTCATTTCGATTGGATGTGTTGCATCAATTAAGGGGAGTGATGTCCCTATTAAAACTTCATCTAGACCATGGGTACTCATAGTACGGCCCGCGGGCCAGGGGGGGCCCGGCAAGCCTTCCCTGGCGGCTCGCGGACCTTGCAGACATCCTACCAATGTATTTTTTTTTTCCTTTAAAGATTGTCTGCTGCAGCGCGACTCTGAGAGTCTCTGCTGCTCTGTGGAGGCCAGGGGCGGGCGATTCTCACTTAGCCAGAGTGGAGCTGCAGGGGCCTAAGAAGAGGTGGAATACAACAAAGCCTCATTAGCATGCAAATGGCCTTTAACGACCTGTGAAGTGCTTGGGTGCGGCTGTGTGTGTCAGGAAGCTGTCTCACCCGGGGCTGACACACAGGCAGGGTGAGATGACAGAGGGTGACAGAGGGATGTCAAGGGACAGAGACAGAGGGAGGGATGGAAAGAGAGGGAGACAGAGGGAGAGAGGGAAGGGGAGGGAGAGAGAGAGAGAGAGGGGAGAGGGAAAGGGACACAGAGAAAGGGAGACAGAGAAAGGGAGACAGAGGGAGGGCGGCGACAGAGGAGGACGATGGAGGGAGTGAGGGTGACGGAGGGAGTGAGGGTGACAGAGGGATTGAGGGTGACAGAGGGAGTGAGGGTGACGGAGAGAGTAAGGGTGACGGAGGGAGTGAGGGTAACAGAGGGAGTGAGGGTAACAGAGGGAGTGAGGGCGACGGAGGGAGTGAGGGCAACGGAGGGAGTGAGGGCGATGGAGGGAGTGAGGGAGACGGAGGGAGTGAGGGCAAAGGAGGGAGTGAGGGCAAAGGAGGGAGTGTGGGCGAGGGAGGGTGGGTGAGGGAATGTGGGCGAGGGAGTGAGGGTGGGGAGTGAGGGCAGGAGTGAGAGGGGGAGGGAGTGGGAGGGAGTGAGAGAGAGAGAGAGACAGACAGAGGGAGGGAGACAGAGGGAGGGAGAGAGGGAGAGAGGGAGGGAGAGAGAGGGAGCAATAGAGAGGGAGCAATAGAGAGGGAGTGAGGGAGAGAGGGAGTGAGAGAGAGAGGGAGTGAGAGAGAGAGGGAGGGAGTGAGAGAGGCAGACAGACAGACAGGGAGGGAGGGAGGGAGAGAGAGAGGGATCAAGGGAGGGAGAGAGGCAGCGAGAGAGGGAGCGAGAGAGGGAGGGAGAGAGGGATGGAGGGAGAGAGCGAGGGAGGGAGAGAGACCGAGAGAGGGAGGGAGCGAGGGAGGGAGGGAGGGAGGGATGGAGAGAGCGAGGTAGCGAGGGATGGAGAGAAAGAGGGAGCGAGGGAGAAATGGAGGGAGACAGAGCGGGAGAGGGAGGGAGGGAGAGAGGGAGCGAGGGAAGGGAGATAGATGTGTGTATGCCGGGTGAGGTGGCACAGTCGAAGAAGGCATCCGCTGCAGGGACCTGTGATCAACCTCATGGTCATAGGTTATTTTGTTGATGTAGCCCCGCCCCCTCCCCCACTGACCCCACCCCCACTGGTGCGGCCCTCGGAAACAAACCACACTGTGAATTTGGCCCCCAAGAGAAAGTTTGTGAGTACCCATGATATAGACCCACACAATTTGAGGCTTTAGATGAATAGATGCAAGCAGCACAGGCAAAGCAAAAAGAACAATTTGAGGGAAGGTTGAAAAAGGCAATGAAATCATGTCAAGATGCAAAATGGGATGCTCAGTTGAAGAGATGGAAGGTGAACACCTTCGAGGGAGAAAGAATGTACCCATTTCTGGTACAAGGAGCTGGTACACAAAATGAGAATACGGAGGATGTCAGTGACACAGATCATAGTCTGTTGGACAGACTATTAGCAAAGCGTCCCCCACCTTATAACCCTCAGTCTGAGGTGATGAGATGAGAACCGGCGGAGGAAGGAAACCCAGAAGAAGTGGGATCAGCTCCGGTAGGTCCTAATGCAAGAGTAGTGGGAAAGATCTCAGCTGACCAGAAAGGGTAGGGAGGCCAGTAGTTGGAAATACTGAGATGAGAGGAGTTAACAATGCCATACAGTTACCGGAAGACCTTAAGGTACCGGTTACCACTGGACCTGTGGTCTCGATATACAATCCGAACTTAGGGGAAAGAGGGGATCAGCAGCAGACAGGAATGGGAAAAGAAACTATATCTGGAGGAAGTAACACAATGGGAGGAACGGGTATATCCTGGGTGCCTGTGAAAGCTAATACTCAACTTCCTGCTACGGCAGACCTTTCAAGGGTGTGTATCGGGTCCAAAACAAGAAGATCAGGTACACTGACAAACTCTAGGTCAGAAATAAGAATGTGGGTTCCCCCAGTGAGGGGAACTATGGGAAGAACACCAGAGATGGGAACGAGGCAAGAGGTATTTGGAATACAACCTGATTTCCAGAGTGTAGGGTTGGAAAGTCGGTGAAAGAGTCAGAGTTGTGAGAGGGAAGCCCGAACTACCACTCAAGCTGAGGGAAAGGAGAATCGCTGGAGAATTCAGAGTTGTGATAGGGAAGGACAATGTAATGTGACAAATCAGGGAACACTTAAGATTACAATGAAGGCAAAATTGCTAGATGTATTAAAATTGAATGAGAGGTAGATAAGTTAATTGATGGGAACTTTCCGTTGGAAAGGATAGACCTTTATGATCTAGATGAACTATTTTTTGTGGCGAAGGATGTTACTCGCGAAGACGATACCACCATGACTCCACTTACAGCCCACCATATTAATACACCGTCCAGACTTCCACCAGGTCTAAAGGTAGCTCTACTGATTACATGTTTACTGCCAAAACACTGCCTTGAAATGTTCTCACTCCTCCAGGATGGAGATATCGATGTCTTATCGGTCACAAAAACCTGGGGGGCGATTATGTTGGCGGTGAATCCGCATCCTCCGGGCCGGTGGAAGCTACCGCCGGCCCGGAGGATGCAGATTCACAGCCACGGACATTGCAAACACCCACCGTGACATTAGGATGCCGGTGGGATCAGCGGCGGACGGCAAGTCCGTCAGCCGCTGATCCGCAGTGTATGCACGCAAATATGGTGGTGGTGTCTGCAAAACACCGCCAGCCATATTAGGTTGCAGGCGGAAACATGCTTTTCCACGGCGGCTTTTCCGCCGTGGAAAAGCAGGTGGTCTTTTGTGTTTGGGGGCCCATTGCGGGCCCCCAGGGTGTTGGGGGGTAGGGGTGCACATGGTGGGTACATATGGTACCCCCCTGCATTTAAAGGCAAAAAGCGGCAGGCACCGCACGGTGCCTGCCGCTTTGTCCATGCAAATGCAAGGCATGCCTTTTTAACCTTGCGGCGGGTGCTGCTTCAAGCAGCACCCGCCGCAATGTTAAAGATACGGGATGTGACCGCCAGGGTGGCGGTCACTTCCTAATTGCAACGGAGGGACCGCCGCTGCCCCTGCAGATGGTCCCTCCACCTCGGGGGTGGCAGACGGACGCAGGTCCGTCCGCCATCCTAATAGGACTCCTGGTTAGGAGACAGCTCCACCCCAGATATGACTGCAGCACTACCCGGGGAATTTGACGCTTTATGGCACAACAGGAAGAACAATGCCAGAGGGGGTGAAGTGGCTATCTTTTACAAAAAAGTCTACTAGTAGATCAAATACTGGCAGAAAACCTTGAGAACGCTGACACATTAGGTGTCAATATCTCGAGTAAATCCTCTTGCATGATACTACTAGTGGCATACCTCCCTCCACGTCCAACCCCCAGGTTCAACAAACTCTTCTCCGAGTTGGTTAGTGATCTCTGCTCACGCTACCAACGACTCTTAGTGGTGGGTGACTTTAACTACCACTGGGACGTGACTACCAGAGAGTCGCAGGCTAGCCAATTCGAAATAGCTTTGTGCTCTTTGGGGCTTCACCAACTGGTGAATGTTCAAACCCATATTAAAGGCCACATACTCTACCTCATCTGGACTTCCCAGCGATCAACCCAGCTTACAGACATCAGCACATGCACCTGGTCAGACCACTCGCTGATTAGGTGATGGGTCCCGCTGGATAGCCCCCATTGCAGCCAGCACTTGGTTGGAAAACTGTGCACAACTGGAATAGACTTGAGGAAGATAATCTGGTGGGGACCCTACTTCGACTCCCCATGAAAGCACCCATTTCAGGCAACCTAGACTATGAGTGCACTGCCCTCACCAACACGCTTTAGAAAGCCATTGATCAGGTAGCACCGGCACGGACTGAGAAAGTTAGAGATAAGGGAAAAGGCGCCCTCTGGTTCAACAAAGAACTGAGGAGCAGGAAGCAAACCCTCCGGAAAGCTGAGAGGAGGTGGCGGAAATCAGATAGCCAAGCGGATCTTGCTGCCCACAAACTCTTGCTTGCCTCATATAAAAAGGCCATTATGACTAGGAAGGCTAAATACAATGAGGCAAGAATCACATCTGCTTCAAATAAACCAAAATAGACCTTTAAAACATTAAAAGAACTCAGCCAGAAGTCAACACTAGGATCTACAGCTTCACCAGTAGACTGCAACACCTTCCAGACCTATTTTCTGCATAAGATCACAGACATCCTAGCTGAGATTGAGAGCATCCCGAGCATTCAGGTCTCACCTAAACAGCACCCCACGCCCCTTACGCCGACAAACCAGCTCCCCTCTTTCCCCAATTTAGACTCAGCCTCTCTCTCAGGCCTGATGAGCCATATAAAATCAGGCTCACTAGCAGATCCCTGTCCTCCAAGGATCTTTCGCATGGCCCTCCCTGGTCTTGAAAGACAGATCCTCGCCCTACTTAATCGCTCCCTGGAGACAGGCTACCTTCCCTCCGGCCTGAAGGAAGCCAGGGTCACCCTCAGGTTGAAAAAACTTGGGGCGGATGTTGCCACTCTCAAAAACTACAGGCCAATTTTCCAGCTCCCCTTCCTGGTGAAAGTCTTGGAGCAGCACATCCTAAAAACACTTGCGGTCTTCCTGGAGGAACACCTGCTACTCCAAGGGCAGCAGGCGGGCTTCGGGCCCCACCACAGCACGGAGCTGGCAATGCTATCAGTACTTGACGAGCTCAGAGTCATGGCCGACAAGAAGAAAACGTGCACACTGGTACTGTTAGACTTGTCTGCAGCATTTGATACAGTCAATCATCTGCAGCTTCTAGCCAGCATTGCCGAGCTAGGCATCTGTGGGGTAGCCTACCAGCGACTGGAAACCTTTCTCACCGGGCGGTCACAGAGGGTCCAGCTTGGGGAGCAGGTGTCCGAAAGGGGTGCCCATATGTGTGGCGTCCCCTAGGGTTCTGTACTGTCCCAGCTCCTCTTCAACATTTACCTCCAACCGCTTATAGCTGCCCTGGCGTGCATGGACTGCCAAGTCTTTAACTATGCGGACGACATGAAGCTCATCCTCCAGATCGACAACTCCCAGCAGGCCCCTTCATTGGTTCAAAATATTCTTAGGTACACCGTTAACTGGATGATGACAAACTCTCTGAAGGTCAACCCAGGCAAAAATTAGGTCCTAGTCATCCCCGGGAAGGAAACCCCTAGAGTGACCGTTTTTGGCCCCAAGAGCTGGGCATAACCCCTACGCCAGTCACAACCGTAAAAAGCTTGGGCATCAAGATAGAGGCGGATCTCTCTATGTCCAACCAAGTTGCATCTGTGACTGGTACATGCACTGGCCTGCTGAGACAGTTGCGGAGACTCACCCCCTCCTTTCGATGGCAGCTCTACAAATGATAGTATCAGCCACCATCCTCTCCAGATTAGATTACAGTAACGCCCTATACATTGGCCTACCGGAAAAACTAACCAACAAATTACAGATGACCATGAATGACGCAGCTAGACTGATCTTCAGGCTCCCCAGAATGGCACATGCAACTACTCTCTTGCGCAAGCTTTATTGGCTCCCTATCAAGCAGAGGGCCAAATTCAAGGGCCTATGCATTGCCCACAAAGCAATCTAGGGCCAAGCCCTGTCCTACATTAAAGAGCGTCTTCAAAACTATATACCAGGCCGTAAACTCCGGTCCGCCAAGAGCTGCCTACTGGCAGTCCCTCGGTTTGTTACAAAGTCCAAGGGAGGCAGAGCCCTCTCTGTTCTGCTTCTGCAATTCTGGAATAAACTACCTGATGACCTCCGTAAGGAATGCGCTCTCCTCCCTTTCAGGAAATACCTCAAAACGCTCCTGTTCAGGGAGGCGTTAGATTCCATTTAATCATCTGTCACGCATGATCCTGGGGACTGCAGTGGGTTTTGGGCATTAGCCCCCTCTGTTAAAGCGCTAAGAGACCTGATGGTGATTATGCGCTATTGAAGCAGCAGTTAACATTAACATTAACAATAACATTAACAACGAGCTCACAAGACATTAGTCCAATTAGCACGGAAGTACAATGTGGATTTGATAAAAACTAAAGTGTTACAGGGAAATCACAGGTTAAACTACACTGATCAGGAATTGGAAGAGAAAAGTAGGGTTGAAAGCCCACATTTGAGAATTAGTCATACGAATGCACGCATGGAAAGAGTTGGATAGACGGGAAGAGAGGTGGTCAGAGAAAAAGAGTGCCAAGAAAGGGATAGGAGACACTCCGCCTCCCGGAGGGGGAATGGGGAGAGTTGAAATTACCCATTGCGAGAGGTGCCAAACGGAGGATATGTGCATGTGCCTTGGAGCAGGGGTGATTTGGCCTCTTTCACAAATGATGTCTCTCGGTTGAGGGAAAAGCCTGCTGAATGGTATAAGCAATTTGACCCGTTTTGTGAAAATTTTGAAAGTAATGTGGATAGATTTGAACACCTTGTTTGATATTGTGGTCCCAGGGGATCTCTGAATGGCGTGCAAAATTGCAATTGAGTGGCCCACTGAAGAACAAGAAAAAAAGCCTGTAAACCATGGCCCTTCGCCTGAGGTGATGAAAAAATACAAACAGGTGATCTTACGGCTCCATTCTAAAGTTGCCCCACTAAGTATTGATTGGCTTAAGACTGATCGAACTACCCAAGATCCTAATGAGTCAGTGCATGATTATTATGAGAGACTCCTACTAGCCTTCAAACAGCATAGTTGGCTGAACACGCTGGAACAGAAAGACATGGGACAGTTTGTTTATTTGTGTTGAGTTGAAGGTCTGAGATTAGTTTAATAATCCGGCAACATTTTAACTGTTGGCAGAACAAGTCGGTGAACGAGATTCTGCATTATGCTAAGTACTGTAGTGATCAAATAGAGACTAAGCATAAGAAAATGATGGATAAGTTGACGATGCTACAATTGAGGAATGCACAGAGACCAGATCTACCACAGGGAAATGGAGGTACAATGGGTTGGAGACAGGGGAGTGATCAAGGAGTGAACCAAAATGTTTCAGCTACTCCAGGACAAGGGAGAGGTAGAGGATTATATCCTGGGACAGGAGTGGAGTTGGTTAACCAGAGGAGGAATACTCGCTGTCATTATTGCAACAAGATCGGGAATTGGAAGCACGATTGTTGTCTAAGCCCAGCAAATCAGATACAATATGAGGAAAATGTGCAAGTGTCTGCTGGTTTGGACATTGCAACTATGCCTAGGTCCATGTATGGGGGAGGTCTAGACCAGTCGGCACAGGTACCTCAACCTCCGAGAGTTCCCCAAGGCAATAGTGTGTACCAACAGATGCCTTTCATTGAAACATCAGACGATTTTGATTCAGACACATTCCAAAGACAGTGTCCGAGGGAGGAGGGTAGGCATGGAAGTAGACCAGAGTGGCTCGTTTGTGAAGGCAGGTGTTGACGGTCATCCCATTACATTCTTGATTGATACCGGTGCTGCCCGCTTTACTGTAAAGTCAGCAGTGGTTCCCAACCTACCCCTCTCGGGACAATCGATTCAAGTCATAGGAGTTACTAATCAGAAAATTAACAATCCACTGACAGATGAGTTACATGTGAGAATAGGATCATTTCAGGATCAACACCAGTTTGTTGTGTGTGACTCAAGTCCAGTTTATCTACTAGGACGTGACCTTTTGTGCAAGCTAAATTGTAGTCCAAAGGGGGTACAATTACAGATATACAACGACAATGCTGTCTTCAAATTGGCAAGTTGTTTATTGTCCTAACCACAGAAGAAGTACCATTTGAATGGAAGGATTCGGTCTATCCGACTTAAAACCATGTGTCGTATCCCACAAGATGTCGTATCCCACAAGGGTATACTGAAAGTCCGTCCATTTTCAATCAGATTCTGAAAAAGAATCTTGAGAGTCTGGAACTGACACAGAATGTAGTTCTTTTTCAGTACATAGATGATCTTCTGCTTCCCTCTGAAACTGAGGATGCCTGTAGAATTGATACAGAGGCTTTGCTGAATCAAAGAATGGACACAAGGTGTTCCCTGAATAAGCTTCAGTACTGTTTGCCTGAAGTCCAGTATCTGGGTCATCCGATTGAAAAGATAAGGAGGGAGGTGTTACCTGATCGCATTGAGGTGATCTTACAAATAGGTACTCCTAAAACGCAAAAAGAAGTCTGAATGTTTTTGGGAATGGTCAGCTACTGTCGACAGTGGATTCCCAATTTTTCCCTGAAGGCAAAACACAAAAGGATGTAAGTGACCCGTTACCATGGGATAATGACTGTTTGGTTGTGCACTAGCGGTACTTACTAAGACCCATGGAGGGGTCCCGTAAACCAGAAGCTTATTCTTCAGCTACCCTAGGCCCGGTAGCTTCTGCCTCACCCGGATGTCCCAGATCCGTTGCTGCAACAGGTGGCAGCATTGAAAGATGTGAAAGCATTGTAATGGGTCACCCTCTTACTGTCTATTTTTCGCACTCAGTAGAGCTCCGGATGAAGAGAATCAAAACACAGTATTTGACAAATAACAGGCTCACTAAGTATGAGCAAGTTATATTGGCATCTTAAAATGGTTCCTTGAAGATATGTTCTATGTTGAATCCTACTAAACTGATGCCATTTCCACACATTGAAGGGCAAGATTGTGAGGAACAAGTCTGCCTGGATGTGACTGAACTTTTTACCAAACCAAGACCCGACATTGTCGACGAAACTTTACCCGAATCAGATCTGATCCTTTTTGTTGATGGTTCAACCTTAAAAAACAATGAGGGTCGTTTGAGAGCAGCTTTTGCTGTTTGTACTATTTCTGGAGTTGTGGAAGCTGCTTGTTCAAAAGGAGTATACTCCACACAAGTGGCAGAAATCATCGCTTTGATGTGTGCATGTCTCATTTCCAATCAAGTTCGGAGTGACTATCTTCACCAATAGTCAGGATAGATTTGGGGGTTTTCTTGATTTCAGGCAGTTGTGGTCACAGTGGGGATTCATAACATCATCAGAATCTCCTATCAGGGATAGAGAATATGTGCAACTACTGTTAGTGATGTGGCTCAGTTTTGTGCCATACATGCTTGTGTTTTTTAAAGGGGAATATATAGGAGAGAGCACAGAAAAGACCGAGCTCAGCATAATGTTAGCTGTAGCTGACACTTGGGATGAGGTTAAACGTCTAAAGAGATTTCGGAGGAAGAGGCAGAAGCAAGGATTAGAGCAGGATGTGAGAGGAGAGGTGATGGCATTTGGGTCTCAACGGATGAAAGCGCAGTGTTACCAAACTGTTTGTTGAGTCCTATGGCGAGACATATTAATGGAGCGGTTCACCTTGGGAGAGATGTTATGGTGAGGGTGTTCCGAAAGACATGTTTCAATCCAAGGTTTTGCGTGTACACTCAGACAGTGTGTCATAGGTGTGCTACATGTCAAAAAATGAATGTAGGAAATAAAACTGTGGTTCTTTTGAGTCACATTGGGATATCGGGAGGTCCTTTTCACAGAATACAGCTGGACTTCATCGAGATGCCCAGGTGCAAAGGCTTTAGGTATGTTTTGCTGGTGGTGTGGGTCTTTTCATGTTGGGTCGAGGCGTATCCAACCAGGCAGTGTGACAGTCTTACAATGGCTTAGCTATTGCTTAGAGAGGTTATTCCATGGCCCAGATTTCCAACCTCATTGGAATCAGTCAGAGGAATTCACTTTCATAGCGAGATTATGAAGCTATTGTGTGCTGCTTTACAAGTTCATCTGAGACTGCACTGTAGCTACAGGCTGGAGGCATCGGGCCTGGTGGAGCACATTAATGGGACTATCAAGATGAGAGTTGAAAAGGTTTGCTTGTCGACGTCTTTGAATTGGCAGGATGTGCTGCCCTTGGTGCTGATGAGCTTGCGTAGCACTCCCAATAGGAGGACAAGACTTTCACCTCACAAAATACTAATGGAGAGGGTGATGCACTTGCCTGCAGTGCCAGCTACAGCATTGATAAACATCACAGAGGATTTGGTTCTCGATTATTGCAAGGGACTCGCTACTGTGGTTAATTCAGTATCTCACCAGGTCGCAGCTGCAACCGCACCCACATCGAAGGATCTCTTGCTTGACCTAAGCACGGAAGATTGGTGCTGGTCCGGAAACATAAGAGGAAGAACTGTCTTAATGCACGGTGGCAAGGTCCATATCGAGTGATTCTGGTCACAAGCACTGCCATGAAGTGCGGAGGCTTACTGAACTAGATCCACGCCTCCCACACCCACAAAGTTCCCTTGGAAGAAAAAGCTCCTCTCACTCAAGAAGATCCAGCTGTTATTGCAAGGTCTAAAGAGAGGTCAAGCCAAACTGTGAGGTTTCCTGTTGAGGCTGAAGGCTCACTAAGTCAAGCTGAGGGGGGTCATGTTGTGCAGGACCCAGGTACAGACTCAGAGAGACAAAAACGTTGGTGTTGATATAGAGTCAGACTCAGCTGAACAGACTGGTGTGGGGCAGGTCTAGGTGGTAAGGAGGAAAACAAAAGCTGGAAACAAGACATAGCCGGTGAGAAAAGAAAGACTGAATTTGAGGCTTGCATCAGAACGGGATCTTGCTCCAATCACTGAAACGACTGAATCTGAGCAAAGTGACACAGAACCAAGTCAAGAAGACTTGAGGAGATCAAGGAGAGTGAGGCTGTTGTTATGGAAGTACGCTGCTCCAGAGTGGATGTACCTGGTCACAGACGCAGGTACCAGGGAGGTCTGGGAGGCTGACGTCAGAAAGAGTGAGACATAGGGAAAGAGCACTGATAATTGACATTGAACTATTGGTCCCTGGAGTCGAGGTCCCCAGGCTCTTGACACTGACCGTACCAGACCCTCCGAGGCTGGGCAGGTTGCCAATTCTGATCTTTAAACCAACTCTCATTTCCAGCATTTGGCCGTCAACCTTCAGCTGAAGAATTGGCAGCTTTTCGTATGAAGATTTTACAGCTCGTTATTGATGCTCTCGGCCACGATCTGATTTATAATGAAAACTGAACTGTATACAGAAAAATATTATATGAACTATGCTCTGAAAGAAGATAACTTAGGTCAGAGTGGAAGAAGAATACATTTAGGGATGTTCCAGTTGAAGAAGAAAATGGGCTAGGGATGGCTGTTTATGAAAGGTAAATAATTATTGACAAACTGTTGAGTTCTACCCCAGACATACCATTGATTAAGAACATGCGCACCCCATTTCTGCTATATGCAGACGATGTTGTCCTGATTGCCCGTACTGGCCGAGCTCTACAACAACTCTTAGGTACATATGTAAACTATATGGACAGTTTAGGCTTAAAAACAAATTAAACAAAGTCTCGTCTTAATAACTGGTTGCAGAGAGAGGATGGTCCCACATTTCTACATAGAAGGTCATGAACTAGCCCACACAGATACTTTTTCCGATCTTGGGATAACCTTTGAGAGACAATTTTCTTGATCCAAAGTGATCAAAACCAGGGGACTAGCACTAGAGAAAAGCACTTAATTCTGAGTGCGAAGCACCTTGAAATGATGAAAAAGGTTTACTCTGCCAAGTCAATATCAGAGGCAACCTATGGAGCAGAAATGTGGGGCTATACTAACACCCATTCTCTCCAGACTATTGAAAATTCCTTCTGGAAGAGACTCATTAGCCTCCCAGTTAGCTGTTCCAATGTTCTATGTCATCTTGAGTTAGATGTACCATATATAAATGACACAATTAGGCAGACCCCCATTTTGCTATGGCACTCCATCTGAAGAAGACCTTCAGTAAACCTTACATAGAGACTAATAGAAGACTGTCTCATGCTGGAACACGCCCTAAGAAACCCATTGTTATTATACATCAAAAATAGTCTTACCTCCCTTGGGTTAGGTCAATTATTTACATCTCCTTTAAACTGTATTACAGTATAAAAAAAAGACGTAAAAAAATTAGTTTTTAACCAAAGGGCTTAGGAGCGTTCTAAACTAATTTCTTCAAAGGCATCTGTAAAATGATATTTAGAGTGCCCTATCGAACAAGATGGCTCCTCGGGATATCTATCGCTTGTAACTAACTTGCACCATCTATTTGTTTTGGTACAATTTCGTCTTAACCTTATTCCTTCTTTGTTTTCCTATCTGGCTGGCATCTATTCCTTAGTTGACCATTCCGCCTTGTCCGTGTGATGACTCATACCCCTTATCAAATTTACATATTATATTCTTTTCTAAATTTTATAAAGCGCACCGCAAAAGATTTATTGAATTGAAAAGTCATTTGTATAGCGCATGGCTACCCGGAAGCATCCCAGCGCTGAGCAGTAATAGAGGTAACAGAAACTTAATGGAAGAGCAAGGTCTTTAGCTGTTTTTGGAAGGCAAGATGATTAGGTTCCCTGTGAAGGTGCAGGGGCAGAGTGTTCCAGAGCTTGGGGGCATTATATGAAAAAAGCTGGCCTCCACTTCTGGCTTTCTTGATCCTGGGGACCACTACTAAATGGAGCTGTTCCAAGTGCAACTATCTGTTAGCCCTGTAGGTGGCAAATCATGGCTGAATTTATCGGTGGCCCGTTCCCTTGCAGGGATTTACGGACAACGCAGAGGGACTTGAAGCTGATTCTTTCCTGCACCAGAAACCAGTGGAGGGAATGTAGTGCAGATTTTGCCAAAGAGCGATTAGAAACTTCCATCAGCAGTCTAGCTGCACAATTTTGTACAGTCTGAAGTTTTGCGACTTCTGAGTTTGGGGTGCCTAAATATAGGATGTTGCTATATTCTAACCTTGAGAGTATTAGTGCTTGAACTAGCACTTTTTTTGCTTAGAAAGGTAAAAGGGGAAGCACTTTGCGGGCCATTCTGAGCAAACCATAGCATGTAGCCAAAGTTTTCCTAGCTTGCGCCATAAAGGTTCGATTCTGATGTAGCCAGATGCCCAGGCTCTTTATTTCGGCTTTTTGGGCCGGTACCGTACCCATGCAAGCTGGCCACATGGTGCTAGATTTAAAACTTGCAGGATTACCGAGAATCATGAGCTTGGTTTTCTCACTCTTGAATTTCAGGTGTGACATGCCCATCCACTTAGAAACTTCTTCAAAACATGAGTGGAGGCCGTCGGGCCTCTGACCTGCATGGTTCAGCGCCACAACCAACTGTGTATCATCAGTGTAAGTCACTATGTGGATCTTGAACGGGGCTACAGTGGGGCCATCTAAACATTAAAAGAAGTCGGGCTCAACGATGAGCCCTGGGGGACTCCCTACTGTAGAGGTATGAGTTTTGAGGTGATATCATCCTCAAATACCTGGAAGAATCTTCCCTCCAGAAACTAATGCAGCCATTGAAGTGTTGTACCAGTTTCTCCTGCGCTCCTGAGACGGTGAACCAGGATGCGGTGGTTCACCGTGTCAAAGCCAGCGCTAAGGTCGAGGAGTATTATGGCTGAAGACCCTCCTGAATCAAGAATTTTTCTAGATTCTTCCACCATGACCAGCAAAGCAGTTTCAGTCCTTTGCCGCGGGCGGAATCCCAGATAGAGGGATGGAGCAGGTCATGGCATTCAAGAAAAGTGGTGAGTGTGTGATTTACATATTTCTCACAATTTTGCTGATTCCCGAAAGAAGAGAGATGGGGCAATAATTGTCCAAGTCGGCAGGATCCAGATTGGGTTTTTTTAACAAAATTTTCACCACAGTCCTTTTCCATTTGGGGGGGGCCGTACCTGTTGATAGCGAGGCATTGATTAGGCCGGTGAATGTGGGGGCAACTATAGGTGCTTCCAATTTCAGCATATACGGTGGTGCCAGATCCCTGGGCGACCCGCTTTTGACCGATGACAGAAGGGTTAAAAATGATTTATCTGGCTGGTAATGCGTAAATATTACTTTACCCAATGTCGTCCAGCTTTGTATTTTTTACAATTACTACCCAAATGAATTAGTATGTTATGCTGTGGCTTTATACCTACTTCTCTCATGGAAGACTAGGCGGCTGGAGTACCCTGGTTCATGAATTATGAAATATATATTTTAATCCTGTTTTTAAATTTGATGTTCGTTATCAAATTACTGTTACTATTTCTATCATGAAAGCTGTATTATTCTCTTTTAAACTGTATATTGTGCATTTTTGTACTTTTATGATCTTAAAAATGTGCAAGTATTGAATAAAGTGATTTGACTGACTGACTATTTACGAACTGAGTACAGAAGATTTGCAGGATACCAAAGATATTGAGTAAGAACTTTGTACGCAGAATCATTACGTGGGAAGAAAATACATTTGCTGATCCGATTGCTGCATGCTGTCAGAGATCTGATTCAACATGGAGTCTGGAAATTCGAACTGTAGGCAGAAATGCATGATAGGTGTGGAAAAGTAAATTTTGCCATGTTCTGTGTCCCTACGTGTTCCCCATCTTATGTTGTATGTGCATGATTAATATGCATATGTATTCCCCATGATCGATTAAAGACGCAATTACAGTTGTGTCCATCTCCAGTATGCCAGTTTCCAGTTCTCGTGAAAGCTACGAGTATTAGGCTTATGTAAAGTTATGTTGCCACGTTTTACAGTGTGCACGTTATTTCATTGAAAGTCCCCGTTTCTAGGCCTCAAAAGGGCCCGGACTCAGATTCAGCTCCTGTCTCCTGAACCCTCTCCGAGGAGCGATACAGCCCCCACCTGTATCCCTGACCCTTCACTTACTTCCTGCCTCACAGTGCCCGGCTCGGCCTGGCTCTGCCTGCCAGTCTGCCAAGAGTATGTTATGATTCCAGTTATCAGTCCAGTCCTCCTTCCCTGCATTCCTAAGCTACTGAATCGCATCAATAGTTTCAGTCATCGTCTAGCCTTTACGTCTCCATGTAAGAGAAATACTGTATTTATGGTCATTTAATATTCCTACAACACACACTACATGTAGAATAATGCATGCACCAGTCTTAGTGTCTGTTAGCCTTTACCCTGATAACTTTTGGATTCTATCAACATGTTCGCTAAACATCAGATACTAGATAGTGTTTAGGTACATGTCGCTCTGACTCTCCAGACTTTAGTCTCTCCTTCTAGCTCAGAAGTCATAGCCCCCAGCTTCTCCCTAGTAACACGTCATTGCCAGTTTGCGCGCACCACTAGGTTAGAGGTCCCGGCTCCTTAGGTAGCCCCCTCCATGTTTCCGCCCCATTTATGACATATTCCGTTACGTTTACATCACATGTCTATGTATACGCCCTGTTCACGCCTCTTGTTACACCTACTTTCAGCCTTATCTTTCGCGACTGCTACAGGCCCTGCCCACTGCTACGCCTACTGTATGTACTGTAATGCAATTGTTTTAGTATATATGCTTGTGCACTGTTATTAAAAAAGTTATCCCTTTAGCGCGCTCATTCCAGCTCCTGCCCGACAGCTGTCGGGGCCCCCCTGTTGGCTAGCCATCCCAGATCTTACCCGTGCAGGTTGTCCTGTTCCTGTCCTTTATGCTGTATTAAACCTGCAAACTCCTACTACCTCGAATCTTGACTCTTATTTATTGAGCTATCTGTTATTGTTATATCTAGTCAAAAATAGAGGTATTATTTATTTATTTACCACATAATGGCGCCCGAACAGGGACTTGCCCTTTCCCCACGCGCCGGAGAAGCCACGCAAGCCCCCTGATCCTCTGCAGCCGTGACGGAACCATACCGTGCACGTGCAGATATTTCTGCTTTAAGTATCCCTCAGGCCCACGGAGGAGACGGAGGTTGCGGTCCAGCATCCAGACGAGGCGGTGGAGGAACGCGGCGAGTCCCGACCAGAGCCCAAGCCGAGAGTCCAAGGTCCGAGGTATCCGGAGGCCCACCCGTAACAGAAGTCCGAAGTTGGTCCGTCCGGCGTCGAAGCAGTCCAGTCCAGTCCGAGGCCTTCCGTTCTTGCTGCCCGGTGAGTACCGTTGCTGGGGTAGTATCTAGACAGGGTCAATTGCATTGTCTCTGGTCCGTGGGTTTGGGTACACAGATCCAACACGAAGTGTCCACTTAGGTGGATGCGGGTCCTGACGTGTCTCTTTATGAGACCGGTAAGTTTCGTACTGTTTTAGCAGTGCATCTAGTTTCTGTTCTAGTCCGTGCTGTTCTCGAGAAATTCATGTATCCTGTTTTCAGTATTCCAGGTAGTATTTTGTCCGAACTGTTATTTTAAATGTCATTCATGTATTTCAATGTCGTGGTATGAAAGTGGTGTAATTATCGTGTTCATTGTGTATTGTATTGTGTCTAGACTACAGTTCAGTCATGCCTTTGTTTTCCAAGTTACGTCAGTTAAAAACTAGAAAAGGTCTGTTAGAAGAAGCAGTTCCTGTCCCGCCTAGGGACAGTCCAGGTCATTTTATGTATCAAAAGCATGGCATAAGTGCCATATTATATCTAGATTTATGGGTGGAGTACACCAAACAGTTAGAAGAAAAGTATAGATGGCCCGTATCAGGTACGTGGGATGCCGAGTGCATCATGCGAGTAGAAGAAGTATTATGGAAAAAGAAAGCCAGACAGTCACAGAAAGATGCCATCGAGTTATGGCGCAAAGAATCTCATAAAAGAACCGAAAAAGAAATCAGAAAGTCAGAATTAAGTAGAGAATCCTTAGAAAAAGCCCAAGAAAAGGAACTAATCGAAATAGGTGAACGAGTTAAAACCGAACAGTCAGACAGGCAGAGAAATGCCCTTATTAAGGGTATGTACCCTCTTCTTGCCGAGGGCTTGCCAAAAGCAACCCCGGAAGCATCCAGTAATTTTCCGCCACCTTTAGTTCCGACCAAGCTACGTCACAAACCGACCGCAGCTGATATTTTTCTCTCGTCCTATTTGGACGACACAGTCCCAGAATATGCAAATCCTGTTCCACCAGCTCTTGTAAATAATGTAATTCATGGTCCTCCAGCCACCGGGGCACCTGTTACAACACCTGTTACGGTACCCCCGGTCCAGCCCGTAGTACAAATTCCCGCCACATCAGTCACTCTGCCAGCACGAAGAGTATCAGTCGACGATTCCAGCTTAGGGACCGCGGGAGGAGGTCCTCCTGGTACCCCGCCGCCAAATAGACGTTTAGGAGCAGTCGAGTTACATGAACGTGCGTTACAGCGTACGCCCAAATATAAGTCTATTGCAGAAATCAGGCGACTTCTTACTGAATGCTGTTATGATCCAGTCCCAGGCGAGGATAGTATGGTTATATATTCCGTACGTATAAGGCAGGTGTCCGAGTATTTGGTCACCCTACCGAATATGAAAGAAGATCTAGACAGAATGTATCGTTTCATTCGTACAGGAGACGATCCAGAAAGTATTGCTGAAGTCATGTCTCTCAGAAAAGCTGAGATCCAGTTCATGTTATTAAAGTTTCTGATCAATTGTTTAATACGGGAACAAGATTCCCCGACTAAAGATCCGACCGAAATGAAAGTTCTGACAAAGTGGAGTGATAATATAGCCGAGGGTAAGCACAAGACACTCAATAGTATAGAGAATATGTACAAGAAAATCCGTAAAGAAATAATAAGGTTACACGAACAACGCAAGGAAGCACAAGTAAGCGAGAAAGAAAATGACTCTTCTACTGAAGAGGTAAACGACGAGAATCCCGCCAGAATAGCGTATGTGGGTAAATCTAGAATTCCAGACCGACATTTACGCCTAGAACACAAGAAAGTCTTTCATCTTCCAGCACCAGAACAAGGTTCTCTAGAACAAGTATTTCAAGCTACCGATCAAATTCTGAAATCACGAATCGGTTATAGTGAATTAGGTACTATGCATGAACAAGAACTAGCCCGATCAGCAGTCCGATGGATTACTGATTCTACCACTTTTCCAGACGAAATAGTGGCACAAATGTTTCTGAAACTGCCCCCAGCCGAGCAGCGACTGGTGGGTATGTATATGATCCAGCACCTCATTACGCTGTATGAGGGTCAACATTCTGATCCAGGTCCGTTACATGATATCCTGAACGAGCTACTCCAGTATAGATGGAAAGGTTTAGGTACCGATTTAATTAGTGTCATTCTAGAACAGCGCCACAAATACAGAATGTTTCTGAACCCGCATTTTGTTCATGTCTCACCTCCAGAAAGTAAACCGTTTTACATAGATAGACAGCATCCGTTACGAGAAGTACACCCAGTTAGGACACCGGGTGGTGAAATGCAACGAGTATTTGTTTACACCCCAGTTACCAAGATGGAACTCTTAGAGATGAAGAAATTAATTCCCTGTCACGACAAAGATCCAGCAGGGTTCCACCGAGAATTAAAAGACATGCTCCGTATGGGAGAATACACGTATCCAGATATTATTAAAATGCTAAAAGTCCTGTTGCCTGCGGGCATATACGAAAAACTCAAGGAAAAGGATTGGGAGGTGGGAGAGAAAAAGATCGATTGGACAGCTCTAGAAGCTGAAGATAAGATACGAGTACCAGGTACCGGTCTTGGAGACAAATGTAAAGAATTACCAGAATTATTAATACAAGTTTTGCCTAGATTATTAGCCACTAAAAATCTCAGCCTGTAAACAGAAACAAGACGAAGACACTAGTGATTTTTATTCTAGATTTGAGAAATGCTTTATCATAAACAGTGGTTTGAAGACGAGTAGCGAGTCATACCCTCATCTTTTTGTTACTAAATTAGTCGAGAATTCAAGTCCACAAGTTAAGAATCGAGTTTTGAAAGTTGAAAGTACATGGCAAGCTAGTACTCCGTCCCAGATGTTACAGATGCTCCAGTATCACCAGAATAGAATCAGAGAAGAGCAAGAACACGAGAGAAGACGTATGAAAGACACGAAAATGAAAGTACTAGTTGCACAATCTGTTCCACAAGACAGTCAGAAGAGGGGCCCGAATCAAGCCAGTCATCCTGCAGCTCCCGTTAAAGGGACATGCAATTATTGTAAACAGCCAGGTCATTTTATAAACGAGTGTGCAGTTCTGAAACACAATATAGCCACTGGTAAAACTAAAGAAAGACCACGTCCGCCTAGACCAGAACAAGTTTCACAGACTTCTCAGCCACAGAATGCACAACAGACAGTTCCAGCACCGCAGCCTATCGCTGCAACACAGCATGTTACACAGCAGATGTACCAGTATGCACAGACAGAGTATCCAGAGTATCAAGCGTATTCATGAAACAGCCTAGAGAGGGAGGTAGGCTTGCCTCTCATCGAGATTCCTGTAGATCAAGAAGGTCCCTATGTTCACAGTCAAGTATTAGGGAAAGACAGAAAGTTTCTGATTGATACAGGGGCAAGTAGGACTACCATTAGTCACGACGAGGTTCCAGGGGCTCCGCTCTCAGGCTCTAGAAATGTTTCCCTTGGATTTTCAGGAAAGCCTATTGTAAACGAGATATCAAAGCCAGTTACTCTGGAAGTAGGTCCATTGTCCCGAACTACTGATCTATTACTCACGAAGTCATGTCCGGAAAATTTGTTAGGCATTAAGACACTGAAAGAATTAGGTGCAGTTATTTGTTGTTCCCCAGAGGGAATACGTTTGTTTTTACGTGACTTCAAGGGTCACTACGTATTACGAGATTTTGATCCGAGATTGTCAAATGTCCCGCAGCATCTATGGGCGCAAGGTCCAACTGATGTTGGTTTTATGCAAATCACACCCCATCGTGTGACTCTCAAGCAAGGTATAGTCTTGCCACGAATCAGACAGTACAGATTGCCACCTGAGGCTGTAGCAGCCTTATCCAAAATTATTGACGAGCTCATAGCTCAAGGAGTAGTTGTAGAAACTGACTCCAATGTATGTAATTCTCCGATCATTCCAGTCATGAAACGTACTGATCCAAATGCACCCCCAGTATATCGATTAGTGATTGATCTTCGAGAACTTAATAAATGTATCATTCCCCAGTATCCAGTTGTTCCAGATATCTCATCCCTATTGACAGCCATTGATTCTGAGGCTACATTTTTCACAGTCATAGACCTCAAAAACGCATTTTTCAGTGTCCCCATTCATCCAGACAGCCAGTACCTTTTCGGATTCTGTTTAAATGGAAGGAGCTATAAATTCACACGTGCTCCTCAAGGTTTCACAGAAAGTCCTAGCATTTACAGTCAAGCACTTAAGAGACAACTAGACAACATTCACATGGCAACTGACACTGCCCTGCTCCAGTATGTCGATGATCTACTGATCACAGCCCGTTCTGAACGTGCTTGCGAGCGAGCATCACTTACAGTCCTGTATTTCCTAGCCGAGATGGGGCACAAGGTGTCTCCTTCAAAGCTTCAATTCTGTGTCCAGCAAGTGATCTACTTAGGCCACTTACTGTCCAAGTGGGGTAGGCAGTTGACACCCGATCGTATCCAGTTAATAGCGAGTCTTCCTCAGCCCAAGACACAGAAGGAGGTACGTGCTTTTATCGGCCTTACTTCCTATTGCAGACAATGGATTCCTCAGTATGCATTTCTAGCTAAACCACTGATACAGTTAACGACACAGGAGGCAGCCGTATCGACTGTCCTCCCTTGGACATCTGAACATACACTTAGTTTCAATGAGTTAAAGAAAGCCTTATGCCAAGCTCCCGTTCTAGCTACACCGAACTACAGTAAGCCTTTTACACTTTTTGTCACAGAACGTGATGGTACAGCATTATCTGTTCTTACACAAGATCAAGCAGGACAATACAAGCCCTGTGCTTATTTTTCTAGCACATTAGATCCAGTAGCCCAGGCTCTGCCTGCGTGCCTCAAGTCAGTTGCAGCCACAGCACTAGCTATCAGACAAAGTGATTCCATAGTATTAGGACACTCCCTGACAGTACAAGTTCCACACTCCGTGGAAGTTCTTTTAAACCGAACACAGACTCAGCACTTGACAATTGCACGTTTGACAGGTTATGAACTGACACTGTTCCAGCCACACATAGAAATCAGACGCTGCAACGTTTTAAATCCTGCTACACTGTTACCGTCAGTTACTTCAAATCCTGCCACACATGACTGTGTGGAAGTAGTTAACACCATGACTAAGCCAAGACAAGATCTGACAGATATTCCCTTACCTGATCCCGACCTGACACTTTATGTGGATGGTTCATGTATGAGAACAAGTACAGGAGAACTAGTAGCCGTGTATGCAGTGACTACTGACACTGAAGTTATTGAAACACACCGTATTGACACCCTGTCTGCTCAAGCAGCAGAGCTAGTTGCTCTGACTCAAGCCTGCATACACGCCAAGAACCTGAAAGTTAATATTTACACAGATTCACGCTACGTATTCGGAGTTGTACACGACTTCGGAGTGCTCTGGCAGGAGAGAGGTTTCATGACTTCTCATGGAACCAAGATTCAGCATGGTTTCCTTATTCAAGCTCTGTTAGATGCAATACATTTACCGACATCTATCGCTATCATGAAGTGCAAAGCACATACGAAAGTTACTGACATTATTTCTCAAGGTAATGATCTAGCAGATCGAACAGCCAAGCTTACAGCACAGTCACCAGACATACCAGTTAACAAGACACCGACATCCACTCTAGAACAGACTACTTGTATGACAGTTAAGGACCCTACTCAAGATGTCATAGATATCCAGTTACATGCTACTCCCGAAGAAATCAAGAAATGGTCCGAACAAGGAGGGGTCCAGACAGATCAGGGATGGTTGACGAAGGGAAAAGCCACATGGTTTCTCCCCGACTCAATGGTTCAAGTCATTATCAATACCGCACATAGTCCAGCACACTTAGGAGAAAAAGCCATGTTAGACAGTATCCAGAACATTTGGTTTAACAAGCATTTACGAACTGCAGCCAAGCAGAAAGTCCGTACCTGTATGATATGTTGTCAATTCAATCCAGGTAAAAGTGTCCCGGTGGAACAAGGTGGATTCCAGCCCCCTGACCACCCTTTTGAAGTCCTCCAGATGGATTATATTCAGATGGAGCGATGTCGAGGTTTCAAGTATGTCCTTGTAGTTGTATGCGCTTTGTCCAGGTGGACAGAAGCATATCCAGTCCCAGATTACACAGCCGCGACCACTGCCAAGCAGTTGGTTCGTGAGTTCTTCCCCCGCTATGGACTCCCAAGGGTCGTATATTCTGATAACGGCCAGCCATTCTCATCTGAACTCATGAAGCACGTTTCCCTTTTACTAGGGTACCAGTGGAAGTTCCATTGTGTACGCCATCCAGAAGCAGCCGGTCTCGTAGAGAGACATAATCAAACCTTGAAAATCCGTATTGCCAAAGTCTGTAAAGAGAAAGGTGTAGACTGGTTAGTTGCCCTGCCAGTTGCCCTGTTCTATATGCGCATGGTCGCACATTCCAGATCAGGTCTGTCCCCTTATGAGGTCGTATTCGGCCGCCCCCCGAACGTGTGGGGTACACCCAGACCCCGAAGTATTACAGATGTTTCCAGTAATATGCTGACAGATTACCTAGCTTCCTTGATGTCTGCCCTACACTCTTGTCGTTCACAGGTTGCCGCCGCATTTCCAGACAATACCGAGGTGAAACCGCATGAAATTGTTCCAGGAAGCTTGGTCCTCGTCCGCAATTTTGATCGTTCAAGTCCGCTGGAGCCTCGCTGGAAGGAGCCGAAGCAAGTCCTTCTGACCACCCGTACGGCTGTGAAGTTGGAGGGCCGTAAGGGGTGGGTCCATCTGTCACACGTCAAGAAATTTCACGGACTAACAACTGTTTCCAAGAACTTTTCCAAGGATTGTCAAGATTTTAAAGACTGCCGAGATACTATTCTTAAGGACTATCCCGCAAATGACATTGATATCAAGCCCTCCCTGTTAGAGAAAACTCCACAGCAGGAGTATAAAAGTAAGCTTCGGTCTAGTAAAATAAAGTCAGCCAGTTTAATTGTCTAAGTCCTCCCCTAGGTGAAACGGTTAGACAGGTATCTGACATGTATGAAATAGACCCCCATAGTGAGAGAGTTAGTCAAAACTCAATCCGATGTATCGTTTTTCTAAGTTTTATATTGTTTCTCAGCCTGATGGTTACCTGCACGAGCTATGCATTTCATTTATGTTTTCCAATTTCTCATGTAAATAAGTCTTCTAATGCTACAGTAGAGCACACGTTTAGTGATCTGCCTCCTCACGAACTGTCCTATCGTCTTGCTATGCGCAACAATTCATTCATCCGTATGTTACATTATTCACACCAGACCAGCAATGCCACTAATTGTTGGGTGTGTGGTCGACTCCCCCCTTTCCAGACACCGAAGGGAGTTCTGCCACTCTTTCCTTATCCATTTTCACATAACGGTTCATGTGGAGCCTGGTCCATGTTAACGTCATCTTCAAATGATATGTCCCTTCTGAACAGTACATGTTTTCCAGACAAGCAAGGTCTTCCCCACAGAACAGGGTTAGATCTAGAAAATGAAGTTTATAATTTAGGTAATTATTCTTCGAATTTCATGGTCCTGAATGTTCAGTCTGATCCTACTCCAGACTTACCTGCTATTTCAGTACTACCAGTCAAAGGCGAATTATGTGTCAGAAATAATGGTTCCGTACATGTAGGACATAGTGATTGTACTACTATTGTCAAGTATAGTGACAGTGGGAAATCTATTTTCAAAGTTTCACGTCATTCTTATTTTGTTTGTGGTCAGACCGCATATGTTCGTCTGCCCCTCGATTGGGAGGGAACCTGTTACATTGCCTTCCTACTGCCACCAGTTTTTCTAGCCCCATCTGATTATCACAGAAACACACATCTAGTACACATTAGAAATAGAAGGGAGGTTGAATCCCCAATTGTCGATCAAACTGAAACTGCTCTAGAACAGTATACAGATTTCAATAGAGGATTCTTTTTCTTTATAGGACCTATCCAGAATAGTAAGTTAATACGTAGATTAACCAGAACCCTTGAAGCAGTAGTGAATGAGACTGCCTCTGCTCTAGGTAACTTAACCGAGGAGCAATCTGCTATGAGATTTGTCGTGCTCCAAAATCGTCTCGTTCTTGACGTCATACTGGCCGATAGAGGAGGAGCATGTAGAGTCATCGGATCTTGTTGCTGCATTTTCATTCCTAATAACGCGCCGTCTGTTTATTCAGCTATAACCAGACTTCATAAAATTGCCCATCAGTTACACCAGAATCCAGGCACCTGGACATGGTCCGGTTGGTTTTGGAGTATTATTTCTGCCTGGGGATGGAAAGTATTGTCATTTCTAGGTATTGCAGTAGCGATCATATTCAGTTGCTGCCTCTGTATACAATGTGGCCCTGCGATTTGCGGCATTTGTGCTACCTCTTGTATTCCTAGTCCCAAGTCCCGTCCTAGATCCCGTTCCAAGAAAATTCGAGACGAGCAAATGATACTGTATGAAATGATAGATGGTATCATGAATATTGATGTTTCCTGATGGAAACGTAGTGACAAGGAGGGAATGTGGAAAAGTAAATTTTGCCATGTTCTGTGTCCCTACGTGTTCCCCATCTTATGTTGTATGTGCATGATTAATATGCATATGTATTCCCCATGATCGATTAAAGACGCAATTACAGTTGTGTCCATCTCCAGTATGCCAGTTTCCAGTTCTCGTGAAAGCTACGAGTATTAGGCCTATGTAAAGTTATGTTGCCACGTTTTACAGTGTGCACGTTATTTCATTGAAAGTCCCCGTTTCTAGGCCTCAAAAGGGCCCGGACTCAGATTCAGCTCCTGTCTCCTGAACCCTCTCCGAGGAGCGATACAGCCCCCACCTGTATCCCTGACCCTTCACTTACTTCCTGCCTCACAGTGCCCGGCTCGGCCTGGCTCTGCCTGCCAGTCTGCCAAGAGTATGTTATGATTCCAGTTATCAGTCCAGTCCTCCTTCCCTGCATTCCTAAGCTACTGAATCGCATCAATAGTTTCAGTCATCATCTAGCCTTTACGTCTCCATGTAAGAGAAATACTGTATTTATGGTCATTTAATATTCCTACAACACACACTACATGTAGAATAATGCATGCACCAGTCTTAGTGTCTGTTAGCCTTTACCCTGATAACTTTTGGATTCTATCAACATGTTCTCTAAACATCAGATACTAGATAGTGTTTAGGTACATGTCGCTCTGACTCTCCAGACTTTAGTCTCTCCTTCTAGCTCAGAAGTCATAGCCCCCAGCTTCTCCCTAGTAACACGTCATTGCCAGTTTGCGCGCACCACTAGGTTAGAGGTCCCGGCTCCTTAGGTAGCCCCCTCCATGTTTCCGCCCCATTTATGACATATTCCGTTACGTTTACATCACATGTCTATGTATACGCCCTGTTCACGCCTCTTGTTACACCTACTTTCTGCCTTATCTTTCGCGACTGCTACAGGCCCTGCCCACTGCTACGCCTACTGTATGTACTGTAATGCAATTGTTTTAGTATATATGCTTGTGCACTGTTATTAAAAAAGTTATCCCTTTAGCGCGCTCATTCCAGCTCCTGCCCGACAGCTGTCGGGGCCCCCCTGTTGGCTAGCCATCCCAGATCTTACCCGTGCAGGTTGTCCTGTTCCTGTCCTTTATGCTGTATTAAACCTGCAAACTCCTACTACCTCGAATCTTGACTCTTATTTATTGAGCTATCTGTTATTGTTATATCTAGTCAAAAATAGAGGTATTATTTATTTATTTACCACATAGGTACACTCATGGTAGGGGTGATTGTAGTCATCACCGTAGTAGTCATTACATCCATAGTTGAGTCCCACACTACAATAGAGGAAAGGGTATAAGGGACGCCTACACCTTCCACACATAAGAGAGGGTGCATCGGAGTCCGATGGGACCATCATAGACGAAACCAATCGCTTATTACATGTAGATCTATTCAAGGGTGATTTCACATTAAATACGTGGACACCATGGGTGCGAAGGATTGCTATGTGTGCAGTATCTGTGGAAGAGAGCATTAGATATCACCACTTACCCTGACATATGGTATCACTCGTAGTGTGTTGCTTAGTATGTTTTATGGCAAGGCACATTTTGAATACTATTTCACTAATTATGATGTAGTACTCCTGGAAGTCCCAATTCTTAAATATTTGAACAAGTATGATTACTATAAACAAGAAGAGAGAATGTTGAAATATTTTGTGCCCACAGTAAAATTTGACACCGCATATGCCCACAGGCACAATTTGATGTGCATGTTATCTGACAGATAAAAGAAATTTGTAGATCAGAACGAGGACAGGCATAGGAAGACATCATTAGGCCCACTCCTAAACATGAGTTAATCAAATGAACCCAAGAGAAGTTAGATCATAAGGCAAAAGGAACCTTTGGTCCAATAGCCCTAGATTTGCATCACAAAGGGAAACTTTGAATTAGACAGACACTGACATATTATGATAAAATATCTGTGGGGGAGAGTGAATGCGAGCATATTTCCCTGATTGAGGAATCGGTGAAGAAGGCACTGTTGGATAAGTTGACCATAGTGCCCAATGTGTATTTTGTGTGCGGAAGCAATGCGTGTGTTCGGTTAACACTGAATTAGTATGGAACGTGTTACTTGGCTGTGATATTTCCTAAAATATTCCATGTGAAAGACTGTGGCCATTAGAAGGGACACAACCTCATAAAGAGAAACGTGGCACAATTGCAGGAGAAATTGTTGGTGATGTGTTTAGGACAATGATACTGAGTTTGGAGGTGGATTTGAATGATGTAAAGATTAGAAATGTGTCCACTCTGGTGGATAAGCTGTCAGTGAATACGGCTCAAGCCTTACAACTTGTTGATGGAGAGATGGTCTCTATAAGCACCATGGTGCTCCAGAACTGCCCTGTATTATACGTATTAATGGCAAAAGATGATGGAGTCTGCAAATTGCTGAGGGTCCAACATTGCTGATACATCAGGACATACATGATCTGGCTACCATAGAGATTTGGGATAAAATTGGCCAAGGATTTGGAAATGCCGGATGTTGGTTGGGAAAACTGGGACAGGGAATTGTTGGTTACATCTTGAAGCCTATCATAATAGTCGTGGTCTACATCATTATTTTATTGGGTGCCTTTAGAACTTATAAGTGGCATATGGCAATACAGGCTGAGAGTTCTCTTAGGAGACAGGAAAGACAAATGGAAAGACTGCAGGACAGTAACTACCTGAACCAGAAGAATCTGCTGAAGTTTAGACAGGGAATGTAGGCTATAACTTCTGTTTAGGTCAGACGTTTCCACAAAGAGAATGTAGGAAGAAAGGAGTGATGTATTTGATGACATAAGTCATCAGAGCGGGGCTGATAGAGAGCTCAGAGCTCTTAAAATTTGTAGGGGTGCATTATACTCTAGAATAATCTGTGCTTACAAATATCCTGTTGTTTTGCTGTAATCCATGTGATTAGAATGATCACTATAGAAGGACATTAAAATGAAATCTGTATTGCTGAATATGAAAATATATAGGATTTTGCACATGTTTAGAGAAACAATGTAGTCATGCATGCGTATTATGAAGATTATACAACATATAATTTATTCACTTCTGAATAAGCGGTTCATATGACAACTCGTGAGATGTGGGTGTATTAATGGATGTTCGTAGGTTAGCCAATTTTGCAGGCCTAACTTTAGCTTCTCTAAAGTTTTGTTTCAACTTCTCAGCTCTCAAATTATAAGTTAATTAGAATTTATGTGCATGTAGAGAGTTTTTTCTTTCTTATCCCTATTGTAGGTGCAGGACTTCTACCTCATTAATAAGATTTAAGAAGAGACATAGGGATGAAAGGAATGTCTTTGAAGAGTCTGCACAGATAGAAGGGAGGACGCATTTCGTGTTTGGTGAAACCTGGGAACCAAGGTTGTTGGACAAAACCTGAATCAATTGGAGTTCTGTGGAAAACTGCCTAAAGGAGGTGTACACGGAGCAGGTTAAGATGCGACCTGTTAGGTGTTTAACTTTGTCTTTTTGTATTAGGTTAAGGGACAGATTCGGAGGACTTGGGCTTTGGACTGAGGAAAGGGGGCATCTTAGAACGAGCTCCGTAGCTTTACGCTACTTGACCCATTTAACGTGAGTGTGCTTGTTAGGAAGCATTCACGTTCTGACATCTTTGAGGGGAATCAACTGGGAAGATAAGTAGGGATGTCACTATAGAAGTAGAGTGGGGACAGATTACTCTTCTATTTCCGAAATACAAATGAAGAAAGATTTGGTTACAGCATCTATACTCAGTTGTGTTCTTGTATCGCTATACTCTTATATTGAGGTGTACTTATGTTCTGCATTTTTTGGCCTTATAATAAATTTAGCAACTCGAATCAAGAGTATGTACTCCTTTAGACGCATGGGGAAGGGGAATGTATAATCCGCAGGCAGTTTTCTCATCCTTTTCCGAAAAGTCAGAGGCTTAAGACCAATGCCTTAACCTCTCTCTTTTGTAATTACACTGCGCTTACATCTCTCATACCAGCGGCCATCTTTTAATGGGTATCTCTAGTGTTTACATTATGGAGATTACATCAATATCATTAGTTATTAACGCTTTGGATCCTTTTCACTATAAGGACTCTTACAGTATGTTGTGCAGTATTTCAAATTTGCATGCCATACGTAAGTGCATTACCCCAAATTTTCGTTGTTACTTCCTAAACTACACGAATAATGAACACAAAAAAGTGGGGTATATTATTCACATTCATATCTGCTTTCTAATTGCAGATCTTTCTATTTCTTTCTTTTTCAAAGTTAGGTCATGTTTCTGGAAACCTTCAAATCTGCATGATTAATATGAAAAACAAGTATTTTCCTGTTGTGACTGATAAGAGAGAAATAAAGTCAGATGTTTAAATAATTCTCTCACATTCTTCACTGCTATTCAATCCACATTTATATGTATTACATTCTGACATATAATACTGCTCTCCCTTTTTACGTTTCGCTGTTAGGTCACCTCCTCTGGTATTTATTGTTACTGTCTCAAGTTCTAAGTTTGGAGCTTAGAATGTAAAAGCGAAAAATATAAAACTCAAGGTATAGGCAAAACATAATACCTTTTACAATTTTACTACACTACAAGATGGCCGCTAAGATAATAGTGAGATCTCAGAATATCGTATAGGGCAATACTAATAAGCTGTTCTCATTAGGAAATTAGGAATCAATCAGAACAGGGATCAAAGGGAACAGGAAAGAAGCTAACATCAAGATTCAGTCTGGAAGGCTAGCAAGACGGACGTTTGCTTGTTACACTCTTTATCCTCAGATGAGACTCTCTAATGCAGGAACACTAGGGGTAGTTTTACTCTAAAAAGCAATAAGGAGATTAGAATTCTTAACCAAGTTATGTTCTAATTCTTAGCTCATTGTCCAACAAGTAAGGACACACACCACAATTGAAAGAAAGTGGGAGGAATTACAAGATAAATGTTTTTCATTCAAGGTAAGGTATAGCCAAAATTGATATATAGCAAAAATAGTAATTTAATATAAACTAAAACTGCATTTTTAAAACAAATTATAAAAAAGTGGTTTCTACTTCATCGAAAGTGAACAAAGAGGAAGGAATAAAGTAATAGTCATCAGAGGTAGCCTTGCATTAAGATATCTATAAAAAAGTATTAAGGTAAGGGATGAAATGAGAATATGTAAATTCAAAAAGATATAAGAGTTCATTTCCACAGTATATATATTTAACAAATCTCCTTGCAGTATATCTGAACTGACTGATGACGCAAGCAGGAAATTTATAATCAAACAAGATTGCTTTACAAAAAACGAATTCATCGTTAACGTATATTTTATCAAAAGTAACAGATTACTGTTTTAGAATGAATACACAGACCAAAAATACTCATTGAAATAAATTAAAAATGTCCCTCTAAAAAGGTTTAGTTACTAAGTGATAACCTTGGATACAAAATCAGGTATCATGTATGGGTACCGCAAATTATTTTCAAGTAGAACAATGACATTGAAAGGGACAAAAATAACAGGAACAATCAAGAAAAATTAAAAATTAAAATTGTTTTTCTTCATTTCAGTACTGAACTGTATCTTTTAATTGAGCACACTGAAGGATTTATTCAACTATTGAAGCCAATTGAGAAAGGCTTATATAGCACTAATTCAGGTATGTTATGGTATTAATTGACAATTTATATGATTATAAACCATTGGAATAAAAAGTGAATTGATTATTAAACCTTAAAAATGACCACCCAAAGAATATGTATCAGAGGCTTGTCTATAGATTACCAAATACAATAATAGTAAATGTAATAAAAACAGCACTTTGCCGATGATATTTGGGTCCAATCATACAGATGTTTTTAGTATAAAAGAAATTACAAGAATGGGTGAAAACATTACTGTTTCTAAGGAGAAATGTATGATTTAAAAAATGATTAGTTTACTACATGAATTGATGACCAATAAAATGTGTTTTTTTCTGAATTATAAAGATTGTGATGATAAAAGTATAACAAGAATGTATTCAAAGTAATTGGGATAATATCTGAAATGTAGTGGCGGATAAAATGATACCTCAGATTGTCAAATGGGAATAATTATATATAGAATACTGATCAGAATAACTGCCTAGGGTGCCAAATAGAAGAATAGTTGAGAAAGCAAAGGAATGTATCTATAGGTCGGTTGCTAACACAGTGTTTATATTTTATTTAGATTATTTTTAAATCTTGAAATCATTGTCCCGAAGAAGGTGGCGATCATTTTGAACACCGAAACAGATATACAATGACAATGCTGTCTTCAAATTGGCAAGTTGTTCATTGTCCTAACCACAGAAGAAGTACCATTTGAATATAAGGATTCGGTCTTTCCGACTTAAAACCATGTGTCGTATCCCACAAGATGTCGTATCCCACAAGGGTATACTGAAAGTCCGTCCATTTTCAATCAGATTCTATAAAAGAATCTTGAGAGTCTGGAACTGACACAGAATGTAGTTCTTTTTCAGTACATAGATCTTCTGCTTCCCTCTGAAACTGAGGATGCCTGTAGAATTGATACAGAGGCTTTGCTGAATCAAAGAATGGACACAAGGTGGTCCCTGAATAAGCTTCAGTACTGTTTGCCTGAAGTCCAGTATCTGGGTCATCCGATTGAAAAGATAAGGAGGGAGGTGTTACCTGATCGCATTGAGGTGATCTTACAAATAGGTACTCCTAAAACGCAAAAAGAAGCCTGAATGTTTTTGGGAATGGTCAGCTACTGTCGACAGTGGATTCCCAATTTTTCCCTGAAGGCAAAACACAAAAGGATGTAAGTGACCCGTTACCATGGGATAATGACTGTTTGGTTGTGCACTAGCGGTACTTACTAAGACCCATGGAGGGGTCCCGTAAACCAGAAGCTTATTCTTCAGCTACCCTAGACCCGGTAGCTTCTGCCTCACCCGGATGTCCCAGATCCGTTGCTGCAACAGGTGGCAGCATTGAAAGATGTAAAAGCATTGTAATGGGTCACCCTCTTACTGTCTATTTTTCACACTCAGTAGAGCTCCGGATGAAGAGAATCAAAACACAGTGCCAGATCCTTCTCCCACAAGGGTAAGCTATTCTCGTCGAGACCTTCTTAGTCTCAGACCTGCTAATGATAGCACTTGCAACTATGTACACGACCTAAACGGTCCTTTTACTAGCTGCAGTATCTGCAACCCAGTCCAGTTACAACTTCCCAAACTCCCAGTTCCCCCCCCGGGCCTTAAACTAGCCACATTAAACTGCAGGTCTCTACCCATGCATGCTATGCTCATTAATCATCTCATAGTAGACCACGACCTGGATATTCTGTTTCTTACAGAAACGTGGATCACCGACCACTCGGATTCGGATATAGTCATGGCCCTACCCCCGGGCTTCCTTATCCAGTCTCAACCACGCCCCTCCGGCAGAGGAGGCGGACTAGCCATCATCTTCCGGGATCACTTATTTTGTAGATCTAGCGATGCCCAAATCATGGACTCCGAAAGCTGCTTCTTTACCATCCAGCTAGCCCCGACAAGTACTTTGTCTGGCCTATTGGTATATCGTCCCCCTGGCCATTTTGGCCCTTTTGCGGTCGCTCTCCTTGAAACCATATCATCCTTGGCCCATCTCACCTCCAATTTTTCCATTCTGGGAGACTTAAACATCCACTTCGACGACCCTCTGGACACAGGGGCATCTGACCTGATCAATGACCTGGCTGCCTATGGCCTCCCTCTTATTAACTCCGGAGCCACGCACATTAAGGGACATTTGCTAGACCCAGTGTTCACTAACTGCCCTTCCCTACAAACCATAGAGTCCCTCCCCCTCCCGTGGACGGACCATTTCTTGGTCACTATCCACTTACCAGGGTTATTCAGGAAACCCCCAAAACCAGCCACCTATACCAGGGACAGGGCATGGGCCAGACTCTCGGCAGAGGACTGGACTAAAGCCCTAAACTCAACAACCCCTAGCCTTCCTGACAACCCGGCCACTGCCGACAAACAGTTCAGGGAATGGATTTCCACCTCCCTCGACTCCATCCTCCCTAAAAAAACTCGGGTGGAGAAAAACAGGAAAATTGGCTCGGCCCCCTGGTACAGCCCTGAACTCCGATCTCTCCGCAAAGAGTGTAAAAAAGCAGAGAGAGTGTGGAGAAAGGAATGGCTCCATGCCAGTAAGGATGCCTACCGCAGGTCGGTGAGAATTTATAAATCCACCCTGAAGCTTACTAAAGCCGCCTACTATGACGCCAGAATACAAAATGCTACCAACTCGGCTAGAGAATCTTACCTTATCGCCAAAGAGCTGCTTAAAATACCAGGGCCATCGTCTTCGCACCCACCCCCACCGGACAGAAGTAACGAACTGGCATCCTACTTCGACTCCAAAATTGCCCGGATACTAGCCTCCCTCCCACCTCCTAGTCCATCCTACCACACAGACAAAGAGGCGGCCGATATTCCTTTGGGCAACAACCTACATCCCCAGCTGTCCACTTTCAGAGCGATTTCTCTGGACGAAGTAGTCTCAACACTGGCCAAGATGAAAAGCGGCTCTCCTCTTGACCCGGCCCCTGTGAGATTCCTAAAAACTGTGTCCCCTAGCATAGCGCCTACTATCAGGGAACTAATCAACATCTCTCTTTCGCAGGGCTCTGTTCCTTCGAACTGGAAGAGCGCTGTTGTCAAGGCCCTGCTCAAAAAACCTCAACTGGACCCCGTGGACATGGCCAACTACAGACCGATCTCGCTTCTCCCTTGTATAAGCAAGATGGCTGAGAAGTTGGTTAATGTGCAACTTTCCCAGTACCTCGAAGTTAACAATCTACTGCGTCGGTCCCAAACTGGATTCCGACCCGGCCATGGCACGGACACCGCACTCCTCACTGTCATCGAGGAGGCAAGGTGCATTTTGGATTCAGGAGGGTCAGTGGCGGTGATCTTCCTGGACCTCAGTGCAGCCTTCGATACGGTAGACCACCGTGTCCTTCTCCAACGGCTGGCCATGGCAGGAATCGCGGGTACTGCGCTCGCTTGGATAGACTCATTTCTATCAGGCCGCTCATTTCAGGTTTGGGACGGCAACTCACACTCTGCCCCTCTTCCACTCTCTAGCGGAGTCCCCCAGGGGTCCTCGCTTAGTCCCACCCTGTTTAATGTCTACATGGCCCCCCTCGAGGATGTTGTTGCACCCTACGGGATAAAAATAGTGAGCTATGCGGACGACACGCAACTGGTCGTCTCACTATCCCACCTTGAAAACCACCCAGATAACCTGTTGAACTGCCTCCAGGACATTTACAACTGGATGAGCGAGTCCTCTCTGAAGCTCAACGGAGCGAAAACTGAAATAATGCTTATGGGCAAGAAATGGACAACCATCCCCCTCTCGGTCTGGCCAGACGTCCTCGGTGAGGTGCCAACCCCGAAAAAGGAAATCAAGACACTGGGAGTCTGGCTAGAACCCGAGTTGACCATGAAGACCCAAGCAGCCAAAACAGCAGGAATCTGCTTTGGGCTCATGCGATCCATCCGCAGGATCCTCCCACTTCTTCCTCCGTTATCAAGGAAACTACTGGTTCAAGGCCTTATTCTTGCCCGGCTTGACTACAGCAATGCCATCTACCTCGGGGCCCCTGAATCCACCTTGGCTAAACTCCAACGCATCCAAAATGCGGCGGCGCGGCTCATTATGGGCCTCCCCACCAGAGCATCGGCCAGACCTGCCCTCAAGGCTCTTCACTGGCTCCCGGTGCGGCAGAGGGTAGAATTCAAGGCCCTGTGCACTGCCCATAAACTCATCAATGGTGTTGGCCCAGCTGTCCTGAAGGATATGGTCACTCCCTACAAAGCCCCCAGACTCCTGCGCTCGGACAACGAACGCTTGGCCAGTGTCCCCAGATTCAGGAAGGTACGCACCGGTGGTCGACGCTTTTCGGTCAAAGCGTCCTTAGGATGGAACTCACTCCCCCGCAGCCTGCGTCTGGAATCCTGTTACCCCCTCTTCCGTAAAAGACTGAAAACTCTCCTATTCCCCAAATAGTACCTCTCCTCATTACCTCCGGTCTCCAATAACTTTCACAGCGCGGGGATGCCTTCGGGTCACCAGGCGCTCTATAAATCGCTAAATAATAATAATAATAATAATTTGACAAATAACAGGCTCACTAAGTATGAGCAAGTTATATTGGCATCTTAAAATGGTTCCTTGAAGATATGTTCTATGTTGAATCCTACTAAACTGATGCCATTTCCACACATTGAAGGGCAAGATTGTGAGGAACACGTCTGCCTGGATGTGACTGAACTTTTTACCAAACCAAGACCCGACATTGTCGACAAAACTTTACCCGAATCAGATCTGATCCTTTTTGTTGATGGTTCAACCTTAAAAAACAATGAGGGTCGTTTGAGAGCAGCTTTTGCTGTTTGTACTATTTCTGGAGTTGTGGAAGCTGCTTGTTCAAAAGGAGTATACTCCACACAAGTGGCAGAAATCATCGCTTTGATGTGTGCATGTCTCATTTCCAATCAAGTTCGAAGTGACTATCTTCACCAATAGTCAGGATAGATTTGGGGGTTTTCTTGATTTCAGGCAGTTGTGGTCACAGTGGGGGTTCATAACATCATCAGAATCTCCTATCAGGGATAGAGAATATGTGGAACAACTGTTAGTGATGTGGCTCAGTTTTGTGCCATACATGCTTGTGTTTTTTAAAGGGGAATATATAGGAGAGAGCACAGAAAAGACCGAGCTCAGCATAATGTTAGCTGTAGCTGACACTTGGAATGAGGTTAAACGTCTACAAGAAGAGATTTCGGAGGAAGAGGCAGAAGCAAGGATTAGAGCAGGATGTGAGAGGAGAGATGATGGCATTTGGGTCTCAACGGATGAAAGCGCAGTGTTACCAAACTCTTTGTTGAGTCCTATGGTGAGACATATTAATGGAGCGGTTCACCTTGGGAGAGATGCTATGGTGAGGGTGTTCCGAAAGACATGTTTCAATCCAAGGTTTTGCGTGTACACTCAGACAGTGTGTCATAGGTGTGTTACATGTCAAAAAATGAATGTAGGAAATAAAACTGTGGTTGTTTTGAGTCACATTGGGATATCGGGAGGTCCTTTTCACAGAATACAGCTGGACTTCATCGAGATGCCCAGGTGCAATGGCTTTAGGTATGTTTTGCTGGTGGTGTGGGTCTTTTCACATTGGGTCGAGGCGTATCCAACCAGGCAGTGTGACAGTCTTACAATGGCTTAGCTATTGCTTAGAGAGGTTATTCCATGGCCCAGATTTCCAACCTCATTGGAATCAGACAGAGGAATTCACTTTCATAGCGAGATTATGAAGCTATTGTGTGCTGCTTTACAAGTTCATCTGAGACTGCACTGTAGCTACAGGCTGGAGGCATCGGGCCTGGTGGAGCACATTAATGGGACTATCAAGATGAGAGTTGAAAAGGTTTGCTTGTCGACGTCTTTGAATTGGCAGGATGTGCTGCCCTTGGTGCTGATGAGCTTGCGTAGCACTCCCAATAGGAGGACAAGACTTTCACCTCACAAAATACTAATGGAGAGGGTGATGCACTTGCCTGTAGTGCCAGCTACAGCATTGATAAACATCACAGAGGATTTGGTTCTCGATTATTGCAAGGGACTCGCTAATGTGGTTAATTCAGTATCTCACCAGGTCGCAGCTGCAACCGCACCCACATCGAAGGATCTCTTGCTTGACCTAAGCACGGAAGATTGGTGCTGGTCCGGAAACATAAGAGGAAGAACTGTCTTAATGCACGGTGGCGAGGTCCATATCGAGTGATTCTGGTCACAAGCACTTCCATGAAGTGCGGAGGCTTACTGAACTAGATCCACGCCTCCCACACCCACACCCACAAAGTTCCCTTGGAAGAAAAAGCTCCTCTCACTCAAGAAGATCCAGCTGTTATTGCAAGGTCTGAAGAGAGGTCAAGCCAAACTGAGGTTTCCTGTTGAGGCTGAAGGCTCACTAAGTCAAGCTGAGGGGGGTCATGTTGTGCAGGACCCAGGTACAGACTCTGAGAGAGACAAAAACGTTGGTGTTGATATAGAGTCAGACTCAGCTGAACAGACTGGTGTGGGGCAGGTCTAGGTGGTAAGGAGGAAAACAAAAGCTGGAAACAAGACATAGCCGGTGAGAAAAGAAAGACTGAATTTGAGGCTTGCATCAGAACGGGATCTTGCTCCAATCACTGAAACGTCTGAATCTGAGCAAAGTGACACAGAACCAAGTCAAGAAGACTTGAGGAGATCAAGGAGAGTGAGACTGTTGTTATGGAAGTGCGCTGCTCCAGAGTGGACGTACCTGGTCACAGACGCAGGTACCAGGGAGGTCTGGGAGGCTGACGTCAGGAAGAGTGAGACATAGGGAAAGAGCACTGATAATTGACATTGACCTGTTGGTCCCTGGAGTCGAGGTCCCCAGGCTCTTGACACTGACCGTACCAGACCCTCAGAGGCTGGGCAGGTTGCAAATTCTGATCTTTAAACCAACTCTCATTTCCAGCATTTGGCCGTCAACCTTCAGCTGAAGAATTGGCAGCTTTTCGTATGAAGATTTTACAGCTCGTTATTGATGCTCTCGGCCATGATCTGATTTATAATGAAAACTGAACTGTATACAGAAAAATATTATATGAACTATGCTCTGAAAGAAGATAACTTAGGTCAGAGTGGAAGAAGAATACATTTAGGGATGTTCCAGTTGAAGAAGAAAATGGGCTAGGGAGGGCTGTTTATGAAAGGTAAATAATTATTGACAAACTGTTGAGTTCTACCCCAGACATACCATTGATTAAGAACATGCGCACCCAATTTCTGCTATATGCAGACGATGTTGTCCTGATTGCCCATACTGGCCGAGCTCTACAACAACTCTTAGGTACATATGTAAACTATATGGACAGTTTAGGCTTAAAAACAAATTAAGCAAAGTCTCGTCTTAATAACTGGTTGCAGAGAGAGGATGGTCCCACATTTCTACATAGAAGGTCATGAACTAGCCCACACAGATACTTTTTCCGATCTTGGGATAACCTTTGAGAGAGAATTTTCTTGATCCAAAGTGATCAAAACCAGGGGACTAGCACTAGAGAAAAGCACTTAATTCTGAGTGCGAAGCACCTTGAAATGATGAAAAAGGTTTACTCTGCCAAGTCAATATCAGAGGCAACCTATGGAGCAGAAATCTGGGGCTATACTAACACCCATTCTCTCCAGACTATTGAAAATTCCTTCTGGAAGAGAATCATTAGCCTCCCAGTTAGCTGCTCCAATGTTCTATGTCATCTTGAGTTAGATGTACCATATATAAATGACACAATTAGGCAGACCCCCATTTTGCTGTGGCACTCCCTCTGAAGAAGACCTTCAGTAAACCTTACATAGAGACTAATAGAAGACTGTCTCATGCTGGAACACGCCCTAAGAAACCCATTGTTATTATACATCAAAAATAGTCTTACCTCCCTTGGGTTAGGTCAATTATTTACATCTCCTTTAAACTGTATTACAGTATAAAAAAAAGACGTAAAAAAGTTAGTTTTTAACCAAAGGGCTTTGGAGCGTTCTAAACTAATTTCTTCAAAGGCATCTGTAAAATGATATTTAGAGTGCCCTATCGAACAAGATGGCTCCTCGGGATATCTATCGCTTGTAACTAACTTGCACCATCTATTTGTTTTGGTACAATTTCGTCTTAACCTTATTCCTTCTTTGTTTTCCTATCTGGTTGGCATCTATTCCTTAGTTGACCATTCCGCCTTGTCCGTGTGATGACTCATACCCCTTATCAAATTTACATATTATATTCTTTTCTAAATATTATAAAGCGCACCACAAAAGATTTATTGAATTGAATTGAAAAGTCATTTGTATAGCGCATGGCTACCCGGAAGCATCCCAGCGCTGAGCAGTAATAGAGGTAACAGAAACTTAATGGAAGAGCAAGGTCTTTAGCTGTTTTTGGAAGGCAAGATGATTAGGTTCCCTGTGAAGGTGCAGGGGCAGAGTGTTCCAGAGCTTGGGGGCATTATATGAAAAAAGCTGGCCTCCACTTCTGGCTTTCTTGATCCTGGGGACCACTACTAAATGGAGCTGTTCCAAGTGCAACTATCTGTTAGCCCTGTAGGTGGCAAATCATGGCTGAATTTATCGGTGGCCCGTTCCCTTGCAGGGATTTACGGACAACGCAGAGGGACTTGAAGCTGATTCTTTCCTGCACCAGAAACCAGTGGAGGGAATGTAGTGCAGATTTTGCCAAAGAGCGATTAGAAACTTCCATCAGCAGTCTAGCTGCACAATTTTGTACAGTCTGAAGTTTTGCGACTTCTGAGTTTGGGGTGCCTAAATATAGGGCGTTGCCATATTCTAACCTTGAGAGTATTAGTGCTTGAACTAGCACTTTTTTTGCTTAGAAAGGTAAAAGGGGAAGCACTTTGCGGGCCATTCTGATCAAACCATAGCATGTAGCCAAAGTTTTCCTAGCTTGCGCCATAAAGGTTCGATTCTGATCTAGCCAGATGCCCAGGCTCTTTATTTCGGCTTTTTGGGCCGGTACCGTACCCATGCAAGCTGGCCACATGGTGCTAGATTTAAAACTTGCAGGATTACCGAGAATCATGAGCTTGGTTTTCTCACTCTTGAATTTCAGGTGTGACATGCCCATCCACTTAGAAACTTCTTCAAAACATGAGTGGAGGCCGTCGGGCCTCTGACCTGCATGGTTCAGCGCCACAACCAACTGTGTATCATCAGTGTAAGTCACTATGTGGATCTTGAACGGGGCTACAGTGGGGCCATCTAAACATTAAAAGAAGTCGGGCTCAACGATGAGCCCTGGGGGACTCCACACTGTAGAGGTATGAGTTTTGAGGTGATATCATCCTCAAATACCTGGAAGAATCTTCCCTCCAGAAACTAATGCAGCCATTGAAGTGTTGTACCAGTTTCTCCTGCGCTCCTGAGACGGTGAACCAGGATTCGGTGGTTCACTGTGTCAAAGGCAGCGCTAAGGTCGAGGAGTATTATGGCTGAAGACCCTCCTGAATCAAGAATTTTTCTAGATTCTTCCACCACGACCAGCAAAGCAGTTTCAGTCCTTTGCCGTAGGCGGAATCCCAGATAGAGGGATGGAGCAGGTCATGGCATTCAAGAAAAGTGGTGAGTGTGTGATTTACATATTTCTCCACGATTTTTCTGATTCCCGAAAGAAGAGAGATGGGGCAATAATTGTCCAAGTCGGCAGGATCCAGATTGGGTTTTTTTAACAACCTTTTCACCACAGTCCTTTTCCATTTGGGGGGCCGTACCTGTTGATAGCGAGGCATTGATTAGGTCGGTGAATTTGGGGGCAACTATAGGTGCTTCCAATTTCAGCATATACGGTGGTGCCAGATCCCTGGGCGACCCGCTTTTGACCGATGACAGAAGGGTTAAAAATGATTTATCTGGCTGGTAATGCGTAAATATTACTTTACCCAATGTCGTCCAGCTTTGTATTTTTTACAATTACTGCCCAAATGAATTAGTATGTTATACTGTGGCTTTATACCTACTTCTCTCATGGAAGACTAGGCGGCTGGAGTACCCTGGTTCATGAATTATGAAATATATATTTTAATCCTGTTTTTAAATTTGATGTTCGTTATCAAATTACTGTTACTATTTCTATCATGAAAGCTGTATTATTCTCTTTTAAACTGTATATTGTGCATTTTTGTACTTTTATGATCTTAAAAATGTGCAAGTATTGAATAAAGTGATTTGACTGACTGACTATTTACGAACTGAGTACAGAAGATTTGCAGGATACCAAAGATATTGAGTAAGAACTTTGTACGCAGAATCATTACGTGAGAAGAAAATACATTTGCTGATCCGATTGCTGCATGCTGTCAGAGATCTGATTCAACATGGAGTCTGGAAATTCGAACTGTAGGCAGAAATGCATGATAGGTACACTCATGGTAGGGGTGATTGTAGTCATCACCGTAGTAGTCATTACATCCATAGTTGAGTCCCACACTACAATAGAGGAAAGGGTATAAGGGACGCCTACACCTTCCACACATAAGAGAGGGTGCATAGGAGTCCGATGGGACCATCATAGACTAAACCAATCGCTTATTACATGTAGATCTATTCAAGGGTGATTTCACATTAAATACGTGGACACCATGGGTGCGAAGGATTGCTATGTGTGCAGTATCTGTGGAAGAGAGCATTAGATATCACCACTTACCCTGACATATGGTATCACTCGTAGTGTGTTGCTTAGTATGTTTTATGGCAAGGCACATTTTGAATACTATTTCGCTAATTATGATGTAGTACTCCTGGAAGTCCCAATTCTTAAATATTTGAACAAGTATGATTACTATAAACAAGAAGAGAGAATGTTGAAATATTTTGTGCCCACAGTAAAATTTGACACCGCATATGCCCACAGGCACAGTTTGATGTGCATGTTATCTGACAGATAAAAGAAATTTGTAGATCAGAACGAGGACAGGCATAGGCAGACATCATTAGGCCCACTCCTAAACATGAGTTAATCAAATGAACCCAAGAGAAGTTAGATCATAAGGCAAAAGGAACCTTTGGTCCAATAGCCCTAGATTTGCATCACAAAGGGAAACTTTGAATTAGACAGACACTGACATATTATGATAAAATATCTGTGGGGGAGAGTGAATGCAAGCATATTTCCCTGATTGAGGAATCGGTGAAGAAGGCACTGTTGGATAAGTTGACCATAGTGCCCAATGTGTATTTTGTGTGCGGAAGCAATGCGTGTGTTCGGTTAACACTGAATTAGTATGGAACATGTTACTTGGCTGTGATATTTCCTAAAATATTCCATGTGAAAGACTGTGGCCATTAGAAGGGACACAACCTCATAAAGAGAAACGTGGCACAAGTGCAGGAGAAATTGTTGGTGATGTGTTTAGGACAATGATACTGAGTTTGGAGGTGGATTTGAATGATGTAAAGATTAGAAATGTGTCCACTCTGGTGGATAAGCTGTCAGTGAATACGGCTCAAGCCTTACAACTTGTTGATGGAGAGATGGTCTCTATAAGCACCATGGTGCTCCAGAACTGCCCTGTATTATACGTATAATTGGCAAAAGATGATGGAGTCTGCAAATTGCTGAGGGTCCAACATTGCTGATACATCAGGACATACATGATCTGGCTACCATAGAGATTTGGGATAAAATTGGCCAAGGATTTGGAAATGCCGGATGTTGGTTGGGAAAACTGGGACAGGGAATTGTTGGTTACATCTTGAAGCCTATCATAATAGTCGTGGTCTACATCATTATTTTATTGGGTGCCTTTAGAACTTATAAGTGGCATATGGCAATACAGGCTGAGAGTTCTCTTAGGAGACAGGAAAGACAAATGGAAAGACTGCAGGACAGTAACTACCTGAACCAGAAGAATCTGCTGAAGTTTAGACAGGGAAAGTAGGCTATAACTTCTGTTTAGGTCAGACGTTTCCACAAAGAGAATGTAGGAAGAAAGGAGTGATGTATTTGATGACACAAGTCATCAGAGCGGGGCTGATAGAGAGCTCAGAGCTCTTAAAATTTGTAGGGGTGCATTATACTCTAGAATAATCTGTGCTTACAAATATCCTGTTGTTTTGCTGTAATCCATGTGATTAGAATGATCACTATAGAAGGACATTAAAATGAAATCTGTATTGCTGAATATGAAAATATATAGGATTTTGCACATGTTTAGAGAAACAATGTAGTCATGCATGCGTATTATGAAGATTATACAACATATAATTTATTCACTTCTGAATTAGCGGTTCATATGACAACTCGTGAGATGTGGGTGTATTAATGGATGTTCGTAGGTTAGCCAATTTTGCAGGCCTAACTTTAGCTTCTCTAAAGTTTTGTTTCAACTTCTCAGCTCTCAAGTTATAAGTTAATTAGAATTTATGTGCATGTAGAGAGTTTTTTCTTTCTTATCCCTACTGTAGGTGCAGGACTTCTACCTCATTAATAAGATTTAAGAAGAGACATAGGGATGAAAGGAATGTCTTTGAAGAGTCTGCACAGATAGAAGGGAGGACGCATTTCGTGTTTGGTGAAACCTGGTAACCAAGGTTGTTGCAAAAAACAACAAGTGATGGACTGAATGTGGATCAATGTCACACACTCCCCCAGTCAAAAGATCTGGGCCCAAATCCATCGTTTTTTTGCACTCCACACCACCCTGGGTCAGATAATGGCTTTATGCAAATCAGCTCTGACCCTGTTGCCCCATGGGAACAGTCCAGTCCGAACTACAACAGCCATATCTTTCCCAGAGCGGAATCAAGCATCCGAGGACCGGACCGGTTTCGAGGTAACACCTCTCTTCAGCCCGGCTAGCTTGACTCCAAGTGGTGTGGAGTGCCTGGGACCCACGTCTGGGCATCCCCAGCGCACTTAGGGCGGCAATTGCAAAAAACAACAAGTGATGGACTGAATGTGGATCAATGTCACACACTCCCCCAGTCAAAAGATCTGGGCCCAAATCCATCGTTTTTTTGCACTCCACACCACCCTGGGTCAGATAATGGCTTTATGCAAATCAGCTCTGACCCTGTTGCCCCATGGGAACAGTCCAGTCCGAACTACAACAGCCATATCTTTCCCAGAGCGGAATCAAGCATCCGAGGACCGGACCGGTTTCGAGGTAACACCTCTCTTCAGCCCGGCTAGCTTGACTCCAAGTGGTGTGGAGTGCCTGGGACCCACGTCTGGGCATCCCCAGCGCACTTAGGGCGGCAATTGCAAAAAACAACAAGTGATGGACTGAATGTGGATCAATGTCACACACTCCCCCAGTCAAAAGATCTGGGCCCAAATCCATCGTTTTTTTGCACTCCACACCACCCTGGGTCAGATAATGGCTTTATGCAAATCAGCTCTGACCCTGTTGCCCCATGGGAACAGTCCAGTCCGAACTACAACAGCCATATCTTTCCCAGAGCGGAATCAAGCATCCGAGGACCGGACCGGTTTCGAGGTAACACCTCTCTTCAGCCCGGCTAGCTTGACTCCAAGTGGTGTGGAGTGCCTGGGACCCACGTCTGGGCATCCCCAGCGCACTTAGGGCGGCAATTGCAAAAAACAACAAGTGATGGACTGAATGTGGATCAATGTCACACACTCCCCCAGTCAAAAGATCTGGGCCCAAATCCATCGTTTTTTTGCACTCCACACCACCCTGGGTCAGATAATGGCTTTATGCAAATCAGCTCTGACCCTGTTGCCCCATGGGAACAGTCCAGTCCGAACTACAACAGCCATATCTTTCCCAGAGCGGAATCAAGCATCCGAGGACCGGACCGGTTTCGAGGTAACACCTCTCTTCAGCCCGGCTAGCTTGACTCCAAGTGGTGTGGAGTGCCTGGGACCCACGTCTGGGCATCCCCAGCGCACTTAGGGCGGCAATTGCAAAAAACAACAAGTGATGGACTGAATGTGGATCAATGTCACACACTCCCCCAGTCAAAAGATCTGGGCCCAAATCCATCGTTTTTTTGCACTCCACACCACCCTGGGTCAGATAATGGCTTTATGCAAATCAGCTCTGACCCTGTTGCCCCATGGGAACAGTCCAGTCCGAACTACAACAGCCATATCTTTCCCAGAGCGGAATCAAGCATCCGAGGACCGGACCGGTTTCGAGGTAAGACCTCTCTTCAGCCCGGCTAGCTTGACTCCAAGTGGTGTGGAGTGCCTGGGACCCACGTCTGGGCATCCCCAGCGCACTTAGGGCGGCAATTGCAAAAAACAACAAGTGATGGACTGAATGTGGATCAATGTCACACACTCCCCCAGTCAAAAGATCTGGGCCCAAATCCATCGTTTTTTTGCACTCCACACCACCCTGGGTCAGATAATGGCTTTATGCAAATCAGCTCTGACCCTGTTGCCCCATGGGAACAGTCCAGTCCGAACTACAACAGCCATATCTTTCCCAGAGCGGAATCAAGCATCCGAGGACCGGACCGGTTTCGAGGTAACACCTCTCTTCAGCCCGGCTAGCTTGACTCCAAGTGGTGTGGAGTGCCTGGGACCCACGTCTGGGCATCCCCAGCGCACTTAGGGCGGCAATTGCAAAAAACAACAAGTGATGGACTGAATGTTGGACAAAACCTGAATCAATTGGAGTTCTGTGGAAAATTGCCTAAAGGAGGTGTACACGGAGCAGGTTAAGATGCGACCTGTTAGGTGTTTAACTTTGTCTTTTTGTATTAGGTTAAGGGACAGATTCGGAGGACTTCCGCTTTGGACTGAGGAAAGGGGGCATCTTAAAACGAGTTCCGTAGCTTTACGCTACTTGACCCATTTAACGTGAGTGTGCTTCTTAGGAAGCATTCACGTTCTGACATCTTTGAGGGGAATCAACTGGGAAGATAAGTAGGGATGTCACTATAGAAGTAGAGTGGGGACAGATTACTCTTCTTATTCCGAAATACAAATGAAGAAGGATTTGGTTAGCGCATCTATACTCAGTTGTGTTCTTGTATCGCTATACTCTTATATTGATGTGTACTTATGTTCTGCATTTTTTGGCCTTATAATAAATTTAGCAACTCAAATCAAGAGTATGTGCTCCTTTAGACACATGGGGAAGGGGAATGTATAATCCGCAGGCAGTTTTCTCATCCTTTTCCGAAAAGTCAGAGGCTTAAGACCAATGCCTTAACCTCTCTCTTTTGTAATTACACTGCGCTTACATCTCTCATACCAGCGGCCATCTTTTAATGGGTATCTCTAGTGTTTACATTATGGAGATTACATCAATATCATTAGTTATTAACGCTTTGGATCCTTTTCACTATAATGACTCTTACAGTATATTGTGCAGTATTTCAAATTTGCATGCCATACGTAAGTGCATTACCCCAAATTTTCGTTGTTACTTCCTAAACTACACGAATAATGAACACAAAAAGTGGGGTATATTATTCACATTCATATCTGCTTTCTAATTGCAGATCTTTCTATTTCTTTCTTTTTCAAAGTTAGGTCATGTTTCTGGAAACCTTCAAATCTGCATGATTAATATGAAAAACAAGTATTTTCCTGATGTGACTGATAAGAGAGAAATAAAGTCAGATGTTTAAATAATTCTCTCACATTCTTCACTGCTATTCAATCCACATTTATATGTATTAAATTCTGACATATAATACTGCTCTCCCTTTTTACGTTTCGCTGTTAGGTCACCTCCTCTGGTATTTATTGTTACTGTCTCAAGTTCTAAGTTTGGAGCTTAGAATGTAAAAGCGAAAAATATAAAACTCAAGGTATAGGCAAAACATAATACCTTTTACAATTTTACTACACTACAAGATGGCCGCTAAGATAATAGTGAGATCTCAGAATATCGTATAGGGCAATACTAATAAGCTGTTCTCATTAGGAAATTAGGAATCAATCAGAACAGGGATCAAAGGGCACAGGAAAGAAGCTAACATCAAGATTCAGTCTGGAAGGCTAGCAAGACGGACGTTTGCTTGTTACACTCTTTATCCTCAGATGAGACTCTCTAATGCAGGAACACTAGGGGTAGTTTTACTCTAAAAAGCAATAAGGAGATTAGAATTCTTAACTAAGTTATGTTCTAATTCTTAGCTCATTGTCCAACAAGTAAGGACACACACCACAATTGAAAAAAAGTGGGAGGAATTACAAGATAAATGTTTTTCATTCAAGGTAAGGTATAGCCAAAATTGATATATAGCAAAAATAGTAATTTAATATAAACTAAAACTGCATTTTTTAAAAAATTATAAAAAAAGTGGTTTCTACTTCATCGAAAGTGAACAAAGAGGAAGGAATAAAGTAATAGTCATCAGAGGTAGCCTTGCATTAAGATATCTATAAAAAAGTATTAAGGTAAGGGATGAAATGAGAATATGTAAATTCAAAAAGATATAAGAGTTCATTTCCACAGTATATTTATTTAACAAATCTCCTTGCAGTATATCTGAACTGATTGATGACGCAAGCAGGAAATTTATAATCAAACAAGATTGCTTTGCAAAAAACGAATTCATCGTTAACGTATATTTTATCAAAAGTAACAGATTACTGTTTTAGAATGAATAAACAGACCAAAAATACTCATTGAAATAAATTAAAACGGTCCCTCTAAAAAGGTTTAGTTACTAAGTGATAACCTTGGATACAAAATCAGGTATCATGTATGGGTACTGCAAATTATTTTCAAGTAGAACAATGACATTGAAAGGGACAAAAATAACAGGAACAATCAAGAAAAATTAAAAATTAAAATTGTTTTTCTTCATTTCAGTACTGAACTGTATCTTTTAATTGAGCACACTGAAGGATTTATTCAACTATTGAAGCCAATTGAGAAAGGCTTATATAGCACTAATTCAGGTATGTTATGGTATTAATTGACAATTTATATGATTATAAACCATTGGAATAAAAAGTGAATTGATTATTAAACCTTAAAAATGACCACCCAAAGAATATGTTTCAGAGGCTTGTCTATAGATTACCAAATACAATAATAGTAAATGTAATAAAAACAGCACTTTGCCGATGATATTTGGGTCCAATCATACAGATGTTTTTAGTATAAAAGAAATTACAAGAATGGGTGAAAACATTACTGTTTCTAAGGAGAAATGTATGATTTAAAAAATGATTAGTTTACTACATGAATTGATGACCAATAAAATGTTTTTTTCTGAATTATAAAGATTGTGATGATAAAAGTATAACAAGAATGTATTCAAAGTAATTGGGATAATATCTGAAATGTAGTGGCGGATAAAATGATACCTCAGATTGTCAAATGGGAATAATTATATATAGAATACTGATCAGAATAACTGCCTAGGTTGCCAAATAGAAGAATAGTTGAGAAAGCAAAGGAATGTATCTATAGGTCGGTTGCTAACTCAGTGTTTATATTTTATTTTGATTATTTTTAAATCTTGAAATCATTGTCCCGAAGAAGGTGGCGATCATTTTGAACACCGAAACGCAGCGTCAACAGTTTTTTCTTAATTTTATTATGTATAATGTATGTTTTAAAAAAAAGTTGATGATTAATTGTTTTTAATGCATTGTGTTAAATATTTTGATAAAACAATTTGCTGACTAATAAAATAGACAAATAGAACTTTCCTTTGTACTTGTATTGTTTCTAACTATGGTGCACTTTGTATAAATCTATATGTAAATTTTGTAACTTGGCAAGATTAGCCCTTGTAAAAGTTTGATTCTAAAAAACGTTTGTTGATCCAGCCCTAGCTGGATAGACAATTGGGTTCGAAGATACTGATATTTTCCATCTATAACAAAAGGAAAAGGGAAGGTTTTTTTGTGTAAATGCTTATACCCATCCCTATTCCAAAATAAGGGTACCTGTTTCATATGTTGAACCTGAAGCACACCCTTTTCTTCTTCATGCTTTAATTTCATCACAATTTTCCTCAGTTTAGCGTGCAGCACTCCTGTGCGCCCGTCCCAAAACAGCGCCACTATTATCAGAAGTCCATATTGTGGCACGCTGTTTGCGTGTCACGAAGGAGTGGCACAGCAATATCCACACAATTGAACAATATTCACGAATACTCCATAGTTTTGCCAAATACTTCCAGTTTATTCCAAATTTCCTCCGTTTTTTAACCATCACGTCAAAGGCAAAAAGTTTCCATGTTTCATGCGTATTACTGCTCTGAGATTGCCCATCCAGGCCTATTCACAAGCAAGTGCAGAAACTTCATGATTTACCGGACGTGTCAGTTACCCAATGCATTTCGGTCCTCACGACCTTCTTCGGGGGTATCTGTGATGTTTAAAAGTATATTTCAATATATATGTTTCAACTAACAGTTCATATACGAATTGGTTTTACAATGAAACATTTACCCATGCTACCCTTATCCCCCCACAAAAATGCGACAAAACATTTTACTCTAATGCCCTTATCCCCCATAGAATGATAACAAAAAATATATATTGTGCTAAAGGCTTTTAAACACGATATTCACTTCCCCCTCCTTCAACTTAAAGCTCCCCACTGAAACTTCCCCAGTTCCCATCACGCATAACTGGATGCGCCGTCCTGGTAAACATCGCGCTAGAAACCCTTTTTAAATTCAAATTGAAAACCTCCTTTTCCCAGTCCTTAACCGCAACACCCTTAAATAAACAAACAAATCCCTTGCGTACCTGCTTCTAACATCCTGGTTTTCCAAAAACACATAACCTCCTTGTCTCCCTCCAGCAGGCTTTCTAAACGTGTGCCTCCCAACGCAACTGCTTAAATAAACTCTCACACCTGTGCTAGAGATCCCCACCCATCCTTAAAGTGCACCCTGCCTCTAAAAGCATCGAATCAATACAAACAATAATAATCGTCACCAACATTTTCCTATCACCCCTCGCTTTCACCCTAAAATTGCTCAATAAACAGTGTTAACAAAACAAATGCATAATACAAATTTACATGGCCACCCCAACGCCTTAGTACATTGTAAAATCATTCATAGTTAGTCAACCAGCACATTCTGTAAAAAAGCCTCTGACGTGAAAAATGTCCTTTGCGCTCATTTAATCTTTTTCCATTCTTCCAACGGGGTGCTCTAACACGGTTTGGAACGAAGGTAAATGTTTCATATGTTGAACCTGAAGCGGATGTATGACATTACAACGCATACTTTTACAACGCCTACCTTTACATCGCAAGTTTTACAACGCATACCTTTACAACGCATAGTGCTTTTAGGCGCTGGATAGTGAATTGTTTAATTTACTATTCCAACTCCAGTCCCTGTGGATAGTAGGGAAGGTGTTGGATAGTACATTAAACCTATTCCCTATCCTAGAGCGCCCCCCAGCGCAATGTGTTGTAATGGTTTGCGTTGTAAAAGTTGCGTTGTAAAGGCACTGCGTGGTAAAAGTTGCGTTGTAAAGGTTGTTTACCACCTGAAGCACACCCTTTTCTTCTTCTTGCTTTAATTTCATCACAATTTTCATCAGTTTAGCGTGCAGCCCTCCTGTGCGCCCGTCCCAAAACAGCGCCACTATTATCAGAAGTCCATATTGTGGCACGCTGTTATATGTTAAGATAAGGGTACCTCCCATATTACCTTTTGGCTCGTCAAGTAGCGATCACTTCTTATGTAAAACAGTATTCTGATGAAGCTTGTGTTGAGACTGTTCCTTTTTGTAAACTGATCTTCTGCGCCATGCATCTGTTCTTAGGTGAAATCTTTTTGAAACTTCCATTCCCCCATGTCACACTCCGGGTGCACTGCCAGAGGTCTCTGAGGAGGAATGTACAGAGCCTGCTCACAAAATCAGTGAACAGCCAGTGCTAACAGCCTTGAGCCTTCCAGAGCTTTTGACTTTACCAAAACCGTTAATCACGCATCTAGACAGCATTAATATTACACTTTTAACCAAGGGCAAATAACTAGAGAAAACAACATACACAATTTTATGAAACAAAATATTCTCATAACTCTTCTACATGGACGCAAAACGTTTCTTCCAATTCTTTTTCCATTGTGATAAAATAAATTGTATGTAGTCCCTTGTGTCCTGCATTTATTGCCCCAAGATGTTGCATCTCTTTGAAATATGTGCACGTTGAAGAAATAATTCCTGGAGCGAGTGGGTTCCATATGTTCCAGAGAAAAAAGGTTTATTTCATTGGAAGGTCATTCTCGACGCCATTTTCTGATAAGTTGTTCTGGGCAGAGTGCTCTATGAGCTTGCAATCTGTTTGGGTAGAGCTCGTTAATGGAGGTTACAGACCTTTCAAGCCATTCTCGAGCAGCCAAGACGCCGACTATAAAAGATAAAGACAGTCACTACGGAATTTGGAGAGGAAAACAAAAAAAAATGTATATTTCAAATTCAAAGCACACAAGGACATCGAGGAGCCAAAGTAACAAACATTTACCATCTGTCTGACATAGGGGCAAAAATAGTTGCTTTAAGGCAAAATGTCATCAATTTGGATGCATACCCAGAATACCTGCATATCCAATCCAACCACATCAAGAGGCACATTTTTTTCAATTTGCTCGTAGCTACCATGACCTGAAAATGGTGTGTGCAACCTGTAATTGATTATCATGTGTACGTGTATAAATAAGCGCCATTTAGAGTTCCTTCAAGTCCTAAAGCAAGGAAACTCGGGTTTCTGTGTATAAACAGGGTAGAATATGTCACATTGCATAAGAATACCCTCTTCACTTAACGAAACACTTAGAGTAGCCTTTTAGAAATGTACAGAAGCAGTTCCTAATGTGTACTGGTAATTGCATGTGGTGTATTTGTTAAAAGTTAGACTTTTTGAAATTGCACTGAGAAACATTCTGCCCCTGCCCTGATGGCAATGCTTTTAGGGACCTAAGTTGCAAAATCGGTTGTGATGTCTGCCCTATACATGGACTAAATTCATATTATAACTGGAGAAAGAATATATGCCATCAGGGCCGGACTGACTACCGGGCAGTTTTGGAATGCTGCCGAGCTGGGGGGTGATTTAATTGCAGTGGGGGCTGATTTCGTTCATGGAGACCTGCGTGTGCTTCAAAATAATGAAAGCAAAACGAATTTCGTTTAGTACACGCATGTCCCCATCAATGAAATCAGCCCCCAGCTCAGCAGCATTCCAAACTGCCCAGTAGCCAGGCCGGCCCTGTATGCCATTAAATCAAATGCAAGAGAGGTTTTTGTACAGAATATTTTTTAAGGTGCTCTCACACATGATAAAGAACAAAAAGGAGGGTTTGTGAAATAAAGTATTTGCCTAGGATCACACAATTTAGTCAGGCAGGGAAGCAGGGATTGATCCCAGATTTTCCAGTTTTACATTGCATTTCAACCAATAGATGGGTACCTCTTGTGGACATTGAAGGTTTGCTTTGTGAATGATTGTTGGAGGATAAGATTGGAGCATAGGTGACAGACAGAGCCTACATTTATTTTTGGGCAATTTCACATTGAGGAAACTTTGCCCAAGCACATAAGAGTTGTTCACAAATGACACAGACAACTAAACACATTTTTTCTGACTTAGTGAGATTTGCGAGGAATCACAAGATGTTGAGTCGAAGCTGGGATTTAAACCGGTTCCCCATGATACAAAGCACCTGATTATGAATCTGGTTGCGCAAGAACCGCCGGACATGTGGTGGCGTGGAAGTAGCAGACCAGCCACCGCCGCACCGGCGGTCCAACCATCCCATTATGAGTTGGGCCTTCGGACCGCCCTGGGACTGCCTCCACCACCAGGGTACCACTGTTCCCGGGGATGGTGCAGCAGGGTAGAGGCAGCAATATGCTTGGCGGGACTGCGGTGGTCCCGCCAAGCATATTACGAGTTTCCTTTCTGCCGGTGGTGTCATGGAGTGTCCTACTCCATTAACATTGTGCTGGAGAGGAAACAAAAGGGGGCCTCAAAGGGCCCCCTGTGCCTCCTCCACATAATGAGTCCTCCTATGTGCATGCAATCCAGTTCCTGCACGGTATGGATTTTTGAGTCAATGTCATGCAGGAACCTTTTTGTGCGCTCCCATTGAGGTGCCTTGTTTTTTAAGCCACTGCAATGAGACCGCCATGCCGCCTGCCTGCCAGACCACTTTAAACTAGTAATCTGCGGGAGGGCAGCTTTGACCTTCAGCGGTGGAATACCACCCAGTCCTGCACTGCCATAAGTCATAATCAGGCCCATGGTCGACAGTAATCAAAAGGGGGGGCTCTTGGCCCCCCCGCCCGCATGGCGGCGCGGCGACCGCCTCCTCCTCCGTGCCTCTCGGTGGTGGGGCGTGCCCTCCCGGGCGCACCCTGCCACCGATTGGTTGACGCCCTCCCTGACCCGGATGTCATTGTAGGACTTCCGGGTCAGGGGGGGCGGGCCGCAGGAGGGGCTGGGTGGGGGGCGTAGCACCCCCCACCGGGCCCCTTGGGGATAAAGTAGCGGGGAGCGCCCAGGAGACCCTCTTGTTCCCTGGATGCTCCCCCACAGCGTGTCGTGCCCCGCGCTCGGGGCTTCTTGATTTTTGTTCTTTTTTGTCTTCCAGGTTTCGAAACCGCGGGAGCTGGTTCCAGTGTTGCCCGGGCTGGCTCGGTGCTATTGTAGGAGTTTGTTGACCGTGATCGGAGTTTCGGGCATCGCGAGAGGAGTTTCGTGCGGCGGGGGAGCTGGTCCCAGGTCGCTGGAGGCTGTGTCGGTGTACGGAGCTTTGAGGTATTTCTCGGGGGCGGGCTGCGCATCGGCAGAGCAGGTTGACGAGTGACTTTGTGTCAGCCGACCGGTTTGTTAAAGGAGCTGATCTCTAGAGACACAGTAACAGCCGCTTAGGCGTGCACAAACATTGTTTCCCGCCACCCAGGGTTAGCGCGGGTTTTGCATTGTGTGTGTTAGGTGTGCCCCACATTGTGTTCGCATCTGCCCCGTGTTTCTTTGCTTTGCCCCGCCCTGCATCAGATAATTAACTCCTTGTTCGTGCGCTTCCAGCGCCCCCCAGCCTGCAGAAGCTATCGGGCTGAATTTTAGTTCAACATTGCACAGAGTGGGAAGGGAAGCGAAGCAGGGTCGACCAGGGTAGGATCTGGATGGGAGACCCTTAGAGGAATTTTTGTGCAATTTTTGAGTTTCCTAATTGCGAGGCGGGGGTTGTTTTTGATTAAGGCTTCAACTGTATTTAGTTTACCAGCCGAAGGCAGCTTTAGGGGTGGTTAATAAGGGGGTTCAAGCTTCCAATAAGTTCGAGCCTTTTTACAATTTTGTTTCATCAACTGCTCCTGCCTCATACTCCCAGGTATTGATAAATTTTCTATTTAAGGCAATTTAAGACAATATTGCTGCACTTCACGTGGTGAGCTCAAGGAGGTGGACATAAGACGTGGTTGCAGATCCGATACCGGCTGGGAGTACGCAGGATTGGATCGGTAAGAGGAGAGCGGGGGGCTTGCATTTCATTGCTTCTGGTAGCCGCCGGGGGGGTCTACGTTAGAGTTTACTCACCCCTGACAAAACCGGATAAGCCGGGGCGTTGCGGTTGCCGTTGCATGGTGCTTACAGCCCCCTGTACATCCTACAGCTGGTGAAGTTACAAAAGCGCACGGTCAGCTAAGTCATAACACTAGGAGTGTAGGGCAGTGGCGTGCTAATCATGCCGGGGCTAAGGGGTGGTAAAAGAGGGTCTAGCATGTAAATGTAAATGTATAGGCATTTATATAGCGCACTACTTACCCGTAGGGTCCCAAGGCGCTTCGACCGCTGCGAAACCCTTCCTGGCTTCCCTGAGAGATGGTCCCTTAATGGGTATCTCCAGGGTGAGACCAGGCATCCCCGGCGGTCTGGTGGGGCCGTTAGTGAAGATGAGGCAAGCAAATGCCCAGAGTTGCCGAGTGTGATCGCTGATCAGAGTGGGAACCGAGGCGAGAGAATTATCGAGTCCGCTGACCCTAGTCCAGAAACCTGCCGCGCCGGGAATCGAACCCTGGTCCCGGCCGTCCTCTGCTCTCGGGTCTGCCGCCTCTAACCAGTGAGCCACACACCGCATGGAGGCGATGATGCAGGCCATGATGCGTGAAATGGCTCAAATTAACAAGAAGTTAGGGAAGGTTGATGAATTAGAGGCCCGCATAAATGAGAGGTTTCCTGATCCCCCAGGCCCATCAGGCAGGCCAGTGCGGGAGAGAACGGCACCCCTGCCGAGGGGGGATTTCGTTACCCCACCTAAGAAATCCAAGACCAAGAAGCCGAGGTACAGTGCCCCAGCCCCCGTACCCCTCGACCCGGTCCCTGGTATGCCCGTACCTGCGATACCGGCTCCTCTTGCGCCTCCACTGGTAATTCCGGCGCCCGTGGCACCGGTTCCAGCCTTGCCACCGGCCCCCCCTCCTGCAGCGCCTACCCCCCGCGCCCGTGGGGCCGATACCAGTCCCGAGTGGGCCACCGACACCTGCCCCCTTGCCTACTACGCCAGGGCCATCGGATATTCCCCCTGGGGGCCCAGATGTGCCAGCTGGTAATCCTGACCCAGTCCCGGTTGAGTTGGTATCGCAGATAACGGCCTTATTGGCTTGGCTGCAGAAGGGGGGTGTGTGTTTTGCCTCATCTGATCATGCGGCAGAAGCGGTGAAATTGGTAGAGAAGATTAAGGCTGCAACAGCGGCTGACAGTATTGCGGTGCCCGTATCTTCTTCACTTACAGGTTCCAGTCCCGCCCAGCCGAATGGAGATAGTGTTCTACCGGCCCAGGTGCCAGTAAATGGTAAGGAGGTGGCGCTGCCTCTCTTGGGGGACGGCTTAGTGCCATCCAGGAGTGAAAACTTGGGGCAGCATGTGTCCCAGGCAGTGAAAGAGTTGATTTGGGCAGGAAAGTATGTATATATTTTTTCTTTGTTGCTAGACAATAGGGAAATGGAGCAGGCTAAGTTACTGAAGGAATGGATGCATCCAAGTGAATGGAGGGCACAGTGCTCCAGGTTCAGGGTAGAGGAGACTTTGAAGAACTGGATCAGGGCCTTTTCCGTTCTTTCAGCTATCACGGCCGAACGGCCCCCAAATGTCCAGGCAGCAATGGCTTGCTACCAGAGCAGGATTGTGGGGTGGAGCGATCAATACACTGGAGATGCGCGGAAGGAGTATGATGTTAATTTCAGGAAGGCTAAGGAATTTGATACATCACTGGCGTGGGACAGGGTGGATTCTATGTCCTGGCACAAGCAGTTCTCAGGGGACACAGCCCCTACCCAAGCTACCAGTGCAGTCAGGGTGTTCTCTGCCAGACCCCAACAGCTCTTTCGGTCAAACCAGGGGAGTGAGGTCCCGGGGAAGAATAGGGGGGGGGATCTGAGAGGAAAGGGGTATGCTGGGACTTTAATAAGCACTCCTGCACGAGGGCCCAGGGCACCTGTAGATTTAGACAAGCGTGTGCAATCTGTGGTCACCCATCCCACCCCGAGACAACGTGCAGGAACAAACAAGGCAACCACGGTCACAGGGGAAGGGGGAAGCCAGAGTAATTCAGACGAGCCGGTTCCCCCCACGCCAATAGACGTGTTAGCAATGATCCCATGGTTGAATAGATATCCTGATCACACAGCGGCCACTCTACTTCAGGAAGGTTTTTCACAAGGTTTTAGGATCCCGGCGATGGGTTACACAGGTAGCCCACACTGCAGGAACCAACTGTTAGTAAAGCAGAACCCAGAGGTAGTGGCCGCTAAGATTTCCAAGGAACTGTCTCTAGGCAGGATAGCTGGCCCCTTCCAGGAGGTGCCTGTCCCCAACTTTGTGTGTTCACCGCTTGGGGTAGTACCCAAAAAAGAGAATGGCGAATTTAGACTGATCCACAACTTATCGGCGCCGAGAGGGGCATCCTTGAACGACGCGATTGATGAAGGGATTTGTAGTGTAAAGTATGCCTCGTTTGACCAGGCGGTTGATTTATTGCGTGCTCTGGGAACAGGAGCATTGATGGCGAAATCTGACATTGAATCTGCTTTCCGTCTTCTCCCAGTACATCCGGTGGATCACCACCTCTTAGGTTTCACGTTCGAGGGCAAGTTTTACATGGACAAATGCATGCCCATGGGCTGTTCCATATCATGTGCATACTTTGAGACATTTAGCTCATTTCTAGAATGGGCCATGAGACAGGCGACGGGCCATCAGCAGGTTATGCATTACTTGGATGATTTCCTTTTCTTAGGTGCGGCGAACTCGCAGGAGTGCGCTTGGGCATTGCAGGAATTTTGCGTGCTCATGCGGGCTTTTGGGGTCCCGCTGGCACCGGGGAAGACGGTTGGCCCAGCCACTTGCCTGGAATTCCTTGGTATCGAAATTGACTCAGTAGAGGGATGCTTCAGGTTGCCCAAGGACAAAATGTCTAAGTTTAGGGCAGCTCTGCGTCAATGCCAATGTAAAAGCAAGGTTTCCTTGCAGCAGCTGCAGGAAGTGGTGGGGCAATTGAACTTTGCACTGCGGGTCATCCCAATGGCGCGCCCATTCTCACGCTCTATTGCCCAGGCTATGAAAGGACTACGGGAGAAACATCACCGCACTAGGCTGTCATCTGAGGTTCGCCAGGATATGCATATATGGATGGCATTCCTGGAGGGCTTTAATGGCAGGGTAGTGTGGTCAGGTCCTCCCGCTACATCAGCATAGTTGGGTTTGTGGACAGACGCTGCTGGTAGTGTGGGTTTTGGTGCCATCCTAGGGACCAAGTGGGTCGCTCAGCGCTGGCCGGAAGAATGGAGAGCGTGGGGCCTGACCACCAACATAGGCTTCCTGGAACTTTTTCCAATATGGGTGGCATTGAAGGTCTGGCCAGAACACATATGTAACCAATCAGTGGTGTTCTGGTCGGATAACATGACAGTGGTGGGATGTATAAACCAACAGGGGGCACTCTGTCCGTTTATACTGCGCCTGATAAAAGAGATTGTGCAGCAGTGCTTGAAATGGAATGTGGTTTTCAGAGCCAAGCATGTCCCAGGCATCCTCAACAATGCAGCTGACTCCCTTTCTCGCTTTAAAATGCAGGTCTTCAGGGAACATCTTCCTGCAGCAGACCCCTCGCCAACACACTTCCCGGCAATACTTTGGCAGATTGGTGCCCCAGATTACAGAACCTCGTGGTTGCTAGCTTAGCCCCCAGGACCAAGACCGCTTACGAAGGGGCGTTTTTGTCTTACCGCATTTTCTTGGGACAGGAATGGGAGGTTAGGTGGGCACAGGAGGACAGCTTCGCGGCCTATTTAGAATGGATGCACAGGGAAGGGCGCACAGTGGCAGCGGCAAGCAGACATAGGGCGGCGGTCTCCTTTGCGCAGGCTAAGGGCATGCGAGACCCCACTAATACTTTTATGGTGCGCAAGGCTTTGAGGGGATGGCGCCGGTTACAGGGCCACTCTGTGGATACGAGAAGGCCCATAGGATTGGCGGGGCTGGCAGCATTATTGGGGGCATTGCACGAGGTCTGTAGCTCAGAGTGGGAGGTACTTCTGTTCAAAGCTGCATTTTCCCTGGCTTTCTATGGGGCCCTGAGAATTGGTGAATTGGTGGCAAGATCAAAAGGGGATAAGTTGGGCGGCCTACAATGGACTAGTGTTAGGATCAGAGAGGATACTATGTGGGTGACAATTCAGAGGTCGAAAACTGACCAGGAATCTCGGGGTCACACCATAGTGCTCCATCGGGCCCGGGTCAACCCTTGCTGCCCGGTTTCTCATGTGGAGGTTTTACACAGGCAGCGGGGGGGGGCACGGCGGGGGGTGCACTGTTGTGTCACGCCGATGGGACACCACTGACTAGGTACCAGTTTAGGCGAGTCCTGGAGCTGACAGTTAGACAGGCAGGTTTAGATCCCAAGGAATTTGGGACTCACTCCTTTAGGATAGGGGCTGCAACTGAAGCAGCGTTAAGGGGTCTCTCAGCTGAGAATGTGAAGAGAATTGGGAGATGGACATCCGAGTGTTATAAACGATATGTACGAATTGACATGTTGTGACAGGATGGTGCTCACGCTTGGTATCTTTCTGGTTCATGCAGTTTCTCAAACCTGTGACGCGGGGGAGGAACTCGCCACCGGGCGTCAACGATCGGCACCATCACAGCACAGGCAACATGAAGGTCGCGGGACAAAGGTTATTTGGATTGTGGGCCACTCTTATGTGAGGCGTGCGGAACATGTTTTTCTTTCAGGAGACCGTAAGAAACGGGCGGTGCATAAGGGGTTTGATATCTCATTCTTTGGGAGGGGGGGTCTGTGCCTCAGCCGGTTTAGGAGCTTCTTCCAGGGACTCTTAGCTCAGCAGCCCGCCCCCCCCCGTCAGTGGTGATACTTCACTTAGGGGAGAATGATCTGGCCAAACTGGGTACGCGCATCCTTATTGAGGAGATCATCTCCACTGCGGGGTGGGTGGCCAGGACTTGCCCAGGTTGCACTGTAGTATGGTCGCAACTTATCCCTCGGTGGCGGTGGCGAGAGGGGGACTCGGTCAGGGCGTTGAATCACTTGGTAAAGAGGATCAACACACAGTTGGACAAACTATTTCGAGCCCCCCAGTTGCAGACAATTCCACATGGGTGTATCTGGGGCGAGCAGTTCTACCTGAGGGATGGGGTGCATTTAACGGAGGCAGGGAACGTCCTGTGGTCTAATAATCTCTGGGCCTGGTTGGAGGGATCTGCTAGGTGAACGCGCTCCTTGTTTAGGTCTAGTACGGGGGAGGCCAGATCGTCGGTTAACAATGCTGGCCTGTGGCGGTAAGGTCATGACCGGTGAGCAGCTATTTTAAGGTCTGAGGGGGCGGGCATCATCCTATGGAGGTTCCCGCTCAGGGGGAGGGGCCATTGGCCCCTCCTAGAACTTCAGGGGCAAGGTAACTGGTGCTTAAAAAGGGCGCGGGTTGGAGTAGTCACGCTTTCCTCAGGCTGGTAGCCACACGCGCGCGCATACTTATGACGTCACTGGAATAGCGCAGAGTAAGGGCCCTCCTTTAGTGGGTAAATGAGTTCATGCCGTGGACCGGGTAATTACCGGGCTCGGCTGCGCATGCGCACATCCCTAGGGAAGGCGCAGCTAGTAGGACCTGACACCGGTTAGCGACCTTGCCATATGGCCAGAAATGTAGTATACAAAAATCTAGATGAGGATGTTAGATTCGGTTAGGAAACAATCTGTATTAGAGTTTCTGTTAAGGTTAGTCTCTCAAACTTGTTGACAATATTGTATCTAATGTCCGATTGATTTTTGTATAAATGCAATAAAAATTTATAATTTTTATATCTTAATAAATACGGCCGGGGGGGTCTTGCGACCCCCCACCTTCCAAAGACAACCATGTTTCATGTCCATGTGTCCGGGGGTTGGTGTGGTCAGTTGGGGGGGGCGGCCGCCAGTCGCTGACCATGTGAAAAGGGGGGGCTCTTGGCCCCCCCACCCGCATGGCGGCGCGGCGACCGCCTCCTCCTCCGTGCCTCTCGGTGGTGGGGCGTGCCCTCCCGGGCGCACCCCGCCACCGATTGGTTGACGCCCTCCCTGACCCGGATGTCATTGTAGGACTTCCGGGTCAGGAGGGGCGGGCCGCAGGAGGGGCTGGGTGGGGGGCGTAGCACCCTCCACCGGGCCCCTTGGAGATAAAGAAGCGGGGAGCGCCCAGGAGACCCTCTTGTTCCCTGGACGCTCCCCCACAGCGTGTCGTGCCCCGCGCTCGGGGCTTCTTGATTTGCCCACCCACCATCCCTGGAACTAAATGGTTGATGCTTACTAGTCTGGTTTAGGCGTAATTTGCTAGGATATTGTTACCAACTTTCCATGCGTAATTGAACTTTCTCTGGTATGTATATTTTGCTGATGACGATGTTTTCTTTAGGAATTTTTACCTTTTAGTGAATTGTGCCGAAATATGTTTTGATGTTCCAACTGTTTAGGCATTTTCTTCCTTTGTAGCTATATGTGGATACGTGATGTGATTTAGCCAGTGTAGTTGTCCTTTAGTGTTTTTTCCCATAGGTCGTCGTATTTATTAGGTATGGGGCATGCGGTAAGGTCATGACCGGTGAGCAGCTATTTTAAGGTCTGAGGAGGCGGGCATCATCCTATGGAGGTTCCCGCTCAGGGGGAGGGGCCATTGGCCCCTCCTAGAACTTCAGGGGCAAGGTAACTGGTGCTTAAAAAGGGCGCGGGTTGGAGTAGTCACGCTTTCCTCAGGCTGGTAGCCACACCGCGCGCGCATACTTATGACGTCACTGGAATAGCGCAGAGTAAGGGCCCTCCTTTAGTGGGTAAATGAGTTCACGCCGTGGACCGGGTAATTACCGGGCTCGGCTGCGCATGCGCACATCTCTAGATAAGGCGCAGCTAGTAGGACCTGACACCGGTTAGCGACCTTGCCATATGGCCAGAAATGTAGTATACAAAAATCTAGATGAGGATGTTAGATTCGGTTAGGAAACAATCTGTATTAGAGTTTCTGTTAAGGTTAGTCTCTCAAACTTGTTGACAATATTGTATCTAATGTCCTGCTGATTTTTGTATAAATGCAATAAAAATTTATAATTTTTATATCTTAATAAATACGGCCGGGGGGTCTTGCGACCCCCCGCCTTCCAAAGACAACCATGTTTCATGTCCATGTGTCCGGGGGTTGGTGTGGTCAGTTGGGGGGGCGGCAGCCAGTCGCTGACCATGTAGTCGTGAGGATGGGAAGCTTGGCCCATTTAGGCTCGATTCCAAGAGGAATTTAGCTGAGCCAGAGCCATGTACTTATTTTTCACCACTAGATTTTGACCCACAGCAAGAACGAGAGAAATGCAGAAATAGAAGAAATAGGAACAAGCAACAGACTGCAAAACTGTGAAAATGAGAGAAAGCTGGGACGGAAATGAACCTGCAACAGTGAAATCAAGACAGAAAGTGCAGATGGTGGAAGAAAAATACATTAGGTAGAATCAAAACTAGGCAGCCTCAGTATTCAGCAAGCCCTACAGCATCGGACACCTAAGAAAAGCTTTGTATGTTTTTGTTTTTTTACAAACAAAGCAATGTATAGAAGCCGCCTAAAAAATGGCGCCCAATTTTTTCCCACATAGCCCACTCTATAACCCCACTCTACACAAACAAACACAACGATGGAAGGTCGTTCTGATGTTTCTGCACTTTGCTACAGGTTTATGTGCACTGCGATACAACAGGAGCACCCACATGGGTCCTCGAAAATTATAACATCAAATCTCCCACGTAGACCGCACCAAAACGCATATTCTATCAGCCAAGGAGAAGCAGCAGAGCAGAGCGCTGTCAGTCCACCTATCAGAGCTAGAGGGCCTTGTTAGGTATAAGAATGGTAAATAAATAAAGAGACCTCTCCTGGTCTCTCTTTTATCTAGGCCCAACCATTACCGTAGGCTTATTCAGAGGAAATGATGCCAAAGGTGCCAGGTCTCCCCTTCTTTAAAAGTGACTGTACCGGTGCAAGAACAAACAGCATTACTGAAACTGACTAGGCAGTGGTAATTTACAGTTGGGTGCTGGTTGATATAGTATAATTTAGGCTCCCTAAGTTTCCCTAGGGATTGGTGATAACTTTTGCACCCATTAAAATCTAATACCCAGAGATCTGAATTTACTGAATAACAGGGGCGGTGCGTCCATTGGGGCGTAGGGGCGAAGCCCCACTAAGCCCCATGGACCCACCACGTCGTCACTAGAAGCCAAACACAATCATTTTTAAAAATCGCGCTATCTGCCGGCCGGGAAACCAGGAGACACCCGACCTTCCCGGAGTGCGCAAGGGGGGGGGGATCGGGCTGCTGCAGCTGCGCAAGTGTATTTTTGGGCACAAACAAGCCCGCGCACGCGCAGATCGTTTTCTTGTGAATTCCCCCTTCGAGAGAGGACCAGGGGGCGGGCCACAGCCCCCGGGGTTACACAGGGCGACTGGGCGAGGAGTCATGGTGCCCCCCCAGCCAATCCTGGCGCAGGATTGGCTGGTAACTACATAGCCCGGTTACATAACCCCTGACGGATAGCACGGCCGACTTTGGTGCTGGGAAACCAGGTTCGAGCCTCTTATCGAACCATAAAAATGTATACATGACTTACTTTGGTGTTAAATAAATAGATATTTTAAAAAACAAATAAAATGATGTTCCGACTAAGGTGTGAAATTGGTGTCGAATAAATACATGTTTTTAAAAACAATTAATATTAATCATGTATCATTGGTGCTGGAGTACAAGGTTCGAGACTGGTATTAAACACTGACAAGCTGTGTGCAAGTTATATGGTCATAAAAATACATGAATGATGGATGCAGGATGGGTGGATGCATGAATGGATGCAGGATGAATGATGGGTGGATGAATGGATGGGTGGATGCATGAATGGATGCAGGATGGGTGGATGGGTAGATGAATGAATGATGGATGCAGGATGGATGCAGGATGGATGGGTGCATGAATGAATGATGGATGCAGGATGGGTGGATGGATGGATGGATGATGGATGAATGATGGGTGGATGAATGGATGGGTGGATGCATGAATGAATGATGGATGCAGGATGGGTAGATGAATGAATGATGGATGCAGGATGGATGCAGGGTGGATGGATGGGTGCATGAATGAATGATGGATGCAGGATGGATGGATAGTGGATGAATGATGGGTGGATGAATGATGGGTGGATGAATGATGGGTGGATGCATGAATGGATGCAGGATGGATGCAGGATGGGTGGATGAATGAATGATGGATGCAGGGTGGATGGATGGGTGCATGAATGAATGATGGATGGATGGGTGGATGCAGGAATGGATGCAGGATGGATGATGGATGGGTGGATGGATGGGTGGATGGATGGGTGGATGGATGAATGAATGGTGGATGGATGGGTGGATGAATGAATGATGGATGCAGGATGGGTGGATGGATGGATGGGTGCATGAATGAATGATGGATGCAGGATGGATGGGTGGATGGATGGATGGGTGCATGAATGAATGATGGATGCAGGATGGGTGGATGGGTGGACACATGAATGGATGCAGGATGAATGATGGGTGGATGAATGGATGGGTGGATGCATGAATGAATGATGGATGCAGGATGGGTGGATTAATGATGGATGCAGGATGGATGCAGGATGGATGGATGGGTGCATGAATGAATGATGGATGCAGGATGGATGGGTGGATGCATGAATGGATGCAGGAATGGATGCAGGAATGGATGCTGGATGGGTGGATGGATGGGTGGGTGGATGGATGGATGCATGAATGAATGATGGATGGGATGCTGGATGGGTGGGTGGGTGGATGGATGGGTGGATGAATGAATGATGGATGCAGGATGGATGGGTGGATGGATGGGTGCATGAATGAATGATGGATGCAGGATGGGTGGATGGATGGGTGGACACATGAATGGATGCAGGAATGGATGCAGGATGGATGATGGATGGGTGGGTGGATGGATGGGTGGATGGGTGGGTGGGTGGGTGGATGGATGGGTGCATGAATGAATGATGGATGCAGGATGGATGGGTGGATGGATGGGTGGATGCATGAATGAATGATGGATGCAGGATGGATGGGTGGATGCATGAATGGATGCAGGAATGGATGCAGGAATGGATGCTGGATGGGTGGATGGATGGGTGGGTGGATGGATGGATGCATGAATGAATGATGGATGGGATGCTGGATGGGTGGGTGGGTGGATGGATGGGTGGATGAATGAATGATGGATGCATGATGGATGGGTGGGTGGATGGGTGCATGAATGAATGATGGATGCAGGATGGGTGGATGGATGGGTGGACACATGAATGGATGCAGGAATGGATGCAGGATGGATGATGGATGGGTGGGTGGATGGATGGGTGGATGGGTGGGTGGGTGGATGGGTGGGTGGGTGGGTGGATGGATGGGTGCATGAATGAATGATGGATGGATGGATGCAGGATGGATGGATGGATGGGTGGGTGGATGCATGAATGAATGATGGATGCAGGATGGATGGGTGGATGGATGGGTGGATGCATGAATGAATGATGGATGCAGGATGGATGGATGGGTGAATGCATGAATGAATGATGGATGCTGGATGGATGGGTGGATGCATGAATGAATGATGGATGCAGGATGGATGCAGAATTGGTGGATGGATGGGTGGGTGGGTGGGTGGGTGGATGGATGGATGGGTGGATGCATGAATGATGTATGGGTGGATGCAAGGTGGTTCGGGCTCGCTCGCTGCGCTCGCTCGCTGCGCTCGCTGCGGTGCAATATGCAAATTAGTTTACGCCACACCACTTTCAAATGTCACCAGCCGCCCCTGCTGAATAAGATCCCTTTGAACTTTGTCCTGACGACAGTTTTGGTGCTTTCCTCACTGAAGCCCCTTGAGCTTCTGGTGCGTCACTTTTAATATGAGAAACAGTGAGGTGGTAAATGTTCTTTGTTTGTTCTTTTCGAAAACGCACTTCTAGTGAGTTTATATCCAGGTAGGGAGCAGTACGATCTCTCATTAGGGCCTCTCCCTTTGATTCTTTGTGTGCATTAATAAATTGTAAATAAGCACCCCAGTGCTTAGCAGGCATTTTTTTTCTAGGAATATATTGGCAGATTTGACCTGCCGACTAGTACTGTGGGAAACTGTGAGTATGTGGAAACGATTGCACAAGGTCAATTTCTATGTGTTGTAAGCTCCACCCAATTCATGAGCTTGGCCCCTGTGTTAATAGGGGTTTGTCTAGGTGTCAGAACTATCTGTCCCTCTTGTAATCGGAGCCATACTGTAAGGACGAGCTATTTCGTGCTCATTTTTCATGGGCATTTTTTTAATGTAAAATGGAGGGACATAAAGACTGCTTTAACGGGCTCATTAAAAAAGTTTTCTGGATCCACTATGAGAGGATGTTCCTGAGTCCATTGGCTCAGGAACTTGGGATGCGGGCGGTACTGTAGGATAACACTTTCAACAGATTAGATATGGAAATAAAACTGCCTTTCACTGTTTTTCTTCTGGCAGGATTTGTGGTCTTTTGAAGGATAGACTGTCACATAATCTCTATGCATATACAGCTAGATTCATGAACGAAAAATCGGCTCGCAAAGGGCCAGATTCTGAAAATCTGGCCCTTTGCGAGTGCAATTTTTGCATTTGGGATTCATCATCCCAAATGCAAAAATCGCTAATTAAGAATTCGCATTTTTGCGAGGAATTGCATTTAAGGAATCTCTATTTGAGATTCCTTAAATGCAATTCATTAACCATTTATAATTTGCGAATTCGCAATTTTTGGCCGCTATTTACCACGAATTGTAACTTCGTGGTAAATAGAGAAAACTTAGAAAAATGCACTTCAGTGCATTTTTCTAAGTTGCATGTTACACACACACATGTCCTTGGGACATGTGTGTGCGCAACATCTGGCTACATTTGCTTTTCAGGGGTGCTACAGGGTGTCCTTTGGACACCCCTGCACCCTTGAAACCGCAAAATCAAAATGCGCAGATTGATATGTGTTCCCATTCATTCCTATGGGCCTTTAGGCCCATAGGAATGAATGGTGAGTTATTCCTTATTTGCGATTAGCAATTAGCTAATCGCAAATAAGGAAGCTGTAGGAATCGCAATTAATATTGCGATTCCTACATGAATCCCGTTTTGCGAGTCTGTATTAGCGATAACTTATTATTCGCTATTACAGACTCGCAAAACATGCCGATGATGAATCTGGCTGTTAGTGAGGTGAAGTTGTGGGCCGGCACCCTCTCTAAAAATTGTCAAGAGCGGACGTCCAGGAGCACAAGGTGAAGCAAACAGCAGCCAGGGTTCAGTGAGAGCATCGCTGATGGGAGAGGGCAGGATTTCTAGGTGAATGAGAACTCCCCCATTCAGATAAGCCATCACACACAATGCCGACTGCTTTTAGCAAGCATCCCTTACAGAAAGGATGGGCAGGGAACGGCTGGGGGCAGCAGCAGGATCAGATTCCCTCACGGATCAGGATAGGTACAGCAGTGGCAGCAGCAGTGCAGCTGCCCTGAAGCACAGAGGGCTTATGGCAGACACAACCGCAGGGCATGCTACTGCACATGCTCAGAACAGAGGCAGCATGTGAACTTTAATTATGATGAGGATTATTCATTTTCTTTTTTTGGAAACAGATTTTTTAGGCATTTATAGTAAAACAATCAGTGTAGCATAACCTTTTGGTATAGGCATGTGTGTCAATAAATAACCATTGGCGGCAGCCATGCGGCTGACCACTGCTGTATCGTGGTTTGTGTCCAGGCACTAGATTCTCAGTAGATCCATTTATAATCAACTCCACAGCCCTCATTGATATGCCATGAGAGTTACCAAAATGTGATCCCCCATCCTCAATGTTATTAACAGCCGCACCTACTCTACCCTCCCTCCTGGCGTGCAGTGAATTCCCCTGCTCAGGAAACTTTCTCAGGTCTACTCTTTTATAATTTCCATCCCATTGGCTTGGTATCCATGGCCTCCAGTTAGCTGCCGATAGAGGAAGATTACCGCAGTACATCTCCCACCCGCACCTCCTTCCATTGCAGTTTACCAACCGCCTACCTATGGGGCATCTCCATCAACCTCATCTGTAATGTCATTCAAATGATAATGATTGTTACTAATAATAATGCCAATAATAATAATAATAAGAAGAAGAATAAGAATGATAAGTGAAATTATAAACTGAACAAAACATAACGTTTACAACAACATAGACAGCAACTCAATGCCAACATTTACACGCATGTCTTATACAGCCCAAGGTCATTCAGTGACAGCACTGATATTTCCAAATCCCACCTTCGCCTCTTTACATTGCTTACCAGTTTTACATTGAATAAGGTTCAGGAAATCGACTCACTTAATTTATGAGCAAGTGTAATTATTTTTTATTGTAAATCACCTATTACTGCGCTTTAGTTTTTTTAGTGCTATGCATAGAAAAAAAATGTGTGGAGTCCAAAGGTTGGGGTTTGCCAACTTGCAAAAAGGCAGTGGGGCAGAAGGAGAGGACACAGGAGCCAGTTTAAGGTCAGCAAGGGCTGGCTATCTTGCAATAGCTCTGTGCATCACTTCTGGTTACAGTCCTTAAAGTCAAAGAAGGACGCCATTGGTAATCAATATTGAATCTTTTTGATATAAGGTGATGAACCAACTATCATTCTAGGATAGCAACAATTAGTGACATAATGAAGAACAGTACACTACAATTAAACCCGTTGCCACTTCATTACAGCAGTTCTGATCTTTCATATTGAATTAAGGGCCAGATGTAGGTAGCCAAATACCGGTCGGTAACGGCCGGAAACACAGAATTTTGGCTGTTACCGACCGGTATTTGGATATTGAGATGTAGGGGCTCAAAAAAGACCGATTCGGTAAATACGAGTCGGTAATTTACCGAATCGGAATTTACCAAATCGGTATTTAATGATTCGGAAATTACCGAATTCTTATTTACCGAATCGGTAAATAAGAAATGGTAAAAAATGAGTTTTGAGATGTAGGAAACTTCTAAAATACCGAATTTCATCAAATTCAGTATTTAAGAGTCGGTATTTACCATGGATTGAAAGCAGGTGGTAACCAGGTGCAGGCCATAAAAAAGCCCCCAAAATGCAACAGTGTAACCAGAATGGCGGCATTCTACGTGATAGCAAGGCGGCTATGGCTACAGGCAGCAGGAGAGAGGGTCTGGAGAAGGGAGGAGCACGTGTACAGAAAGAGGATAACGCTCCTTCAACTCACTGAGCCAGAGATATTGCAAAGTTACAGGCTACACCCCCACACCATCCTGGACTTAATCAGGGACCTGCACCCACTTTTGGAGCACCCAACCCCAAGGGCGCATGCCATCCCACCCCATGTGCAGGTGCTATGTAGCCTACACCTGCTTGCATCTGGGAGTTACCATGGGGTGATTGCTGTGGTAGGTGGGGTGTCTCCAAGCTGCCTCTCCCATTTCTTTAGGAAGTTCCTAGAGGCCATGATGCAGAGGATGCATCATTACATCTGCTTCCCTAACACACAGGCGGAACTGCTCAAGACCAAGACTGACTTTTATCAAATTGCACATTTCCCACACGTCATCGGCTGTATTGATGGCACCCACATCCCTACATGCCCACCTGCTGCCACAGAGTACATTTACAGAAACCGGAAGTCAACCCACTCTATCAATGTACAGGTAATCTGTGATGCCAACAACATAATCACAGACATTGTGGCCAAGTTCCCAGGAAGTACCCACGACTCCTACATCTTTCAGAACAGATCTACACACGCCTGACAGCAGGGGGAATTTGACGAAGGATACCTGCTAGGTAAGACACTGTGACACACCCTGATAGATATAGCACATGTATTTGTATGTGTGCATGTGAGTAATGGCTTTCTCATGTACATATAGGGGATAGTGCATATGCCGTCCGTTCATTCATCCTGACACCCTACCTCAACCCTTCAACCTGCAGCCAGAGACGATACAAAGTGGCACACAAATCTACTAGGAATGTTGTGGAGCACACCTTTGGGCTAATAAAAAGCAGGTTCCGCTGCCTCCACAAAAGTGGAGGGGCACGGCAGGTCTCGCCGATCATCTGCTGTAAGATAATTGCAACTTGTGCAATGTTGCATAACCTTGCTACAAAGAAGAGCACAGAGGTGGAATTGAGCGACTATGAGAACACGATGATGAACATGCACTGCCTGAACCACACCCAGCAGGAGTTGCGCCACCAACAGATGGCAGACAGAGACGGGCAGAGATCACACAGAACTTTTTTTGAGTAAGTAAAGAGACACAGACAGGTGGAGTATGAACCCAACGTAGTTAAATATTTGTCACTACGCAGGTATTCAAAAGCACAAATGTGCAACATAAATGTCATCCATTTACTAATGGTAATCCTGGCTTACTTCCCCATTTAAGGTCATGGAGTGTGGGCTGTTAAAGTCATTTCCGGCCACGCCTACCAGTGACAGATGAAAGTGGCTGGCTGTCCTCACTGGGTGTTTGGGCTGTTGGCTCACCATGGCGCCTTCTGCTCCTCTGTGTCTCAACAACAGGGAGGCTTGTCATGCTGCTCCTACTGGTACTTTCCTCACTTTCCGGTACATCCAGAGCAGCAGTTTGTGCTGTCTGTGCATTAAGCAGCACCTCTACAGCACTGGTTACCATTGCAAGGCCCCTAGACACCTCATTGCTGCTGTGTGTCAGTCCCTCTTGCATGGTAATGCATTGTCTGCATAGAAGGGAAGTGGCTGTGGCCAGGCGGTTCATTGCCTTAGTTTGTTGCTGCGCATGTTGCCTGTCCTTGTGCCTTGCTGACCTGTCCTCGTCCATTTTAGTGCACAGAAGCTGCACCGATTGTGTCATGTCCTGCACACCTCTGGCCATCTCCCGCATCCCTGCATCCATGTCCCTCATATGTGATGCCATCTCTTTGTTTTCATCAACCAGTGCACTGATGCCCTTCCCTATGTTTTCCATATGTGTATTCAGGTGCCTCATCTGGCGTTGCACGGACTGGATGGCCTTCCCCTGCATTCTTTGGATCTTGACCATGCTACACTCCAGCCCACGGAAGACACTGGGACCCTCCACATGTTGTGCAGCACTGCTACCTCTGGGCCTGCGGCGTCTGCTAACTGTACGGGCAACCTCTGCACTGGACTGCTGCGTGGCAGTGTTGCTTCCCCAGCCAAGGTTTGAGTGTCATCCCCCTCCATTTTACCTGCTGAGGTTTCCATTTCAACCAGTGGAGCAACTGCATGCCTCCTGCTCTTTTGAGGTGCAGGTGTTGTTTGCGGCAGTTACGCAGGCAGTTCAGGTGAGGACAGTAGCAGAGGGGATCCTGAACGTTCTGGGGATGCCTGCAGATGTGGAGACATTTCAAGTAACCCTGGGCGTAGTATGCGTAGTGGGACTACGCAAAGCTACGTGAAGTGGGCATGAAGCTACGCCCACCCTCCCACTTAGCGTAGCCCCACTATGCACCGCCCGCCCCCCTCCCACCCTCTTTTACAAACCTAATTTCTGCTTAAAAATACTTGAAAAGTAAATTAAAGGCACTTACCTGGTCCGCGGCATTCCGAGGCTTCCTCTTCTATTTCGCGCTGCGTCTTCCATCCAAATGCGCATGCGCGGCCGCCCGCGCATGCGCATTTGGATGGAAGACATGGCGCGAAATAGAAGAGGGAGCCCCGGGACACCACGGACCAGGTAAGTGCCTTTAATTTACTTTTCAAGTATTTTTAATCTGAAATTAGTTAAGTAGAAGAGGGCAGGAGGGAGGCGGGTGGCGGGCAACTACGCTCCGTCCACGGAGCGTGCGTAGTGTTGCCTACTACGCCTACTTTGCAAAATGCAAAGTAGGTAACACTACGCACACTCCGTGGGCGGAGCGTAGTCTTGCGCCCAGGGTTAATTTCAAGGTCTTGGGATGGGAGCAGTGGTGTTGGTGCATCAGTGTCCCCTGTGACATTCTCTGCACTTGTGCCTGTCCCCTGGCTGTCATCCCTCTGTTGTGCAGTGCCTTCCTTCTCCCTGGTACGCCTACGAGATGTCTCGCCTGTGGACATAAAACCATACATTAGCTCTGTGCTCCTGCCTCACTGCTTCTACAATTAAAGTATTATCACTGTAACACTATACATATTGCCTCAGCTTCATTATGACTGATATGTTTTGCCTAACTTGTTGATTGCTGTGCTGTATGACATGGTAGGTATTTCAATGACTACATGTCCCATAATGCATTACTCCTGTATAGTACTACCTCTTCTGGAGTGTGGTACACTTTGCCACATAGGGAAAAGGGAAGGGGATGGTGTGGGGGTGATTGCTGTGCATGCGTCTTACCTTTTCTGGTGGCAGCTCTGGCTGAGCTGTCTGCATATCCCAGTCCACAGATGCTCTCAGTTTCAATGGTGGACCCCACCAGCTCCTCCAGCTCAGTCAGGGGAGGGGCACAGTTCTTCCCTCCTCCAGTTTTGTTTGCCTCTTTGTGCTGCTCTGCAATGTTCTTCTTGGTCAGGCTCCTGAGGTCATACCACCTCTTTTTCAGGTCATCTATGTCCCTTGGAGTCACTCCTATAGCATTCACCTTCGACTGTATTTCCAGCCAAATCTTTCTTTTGGCAGATTCAGCCACAGTCAGGGACTGCTTACCAAACAATTTCTGGTGTTCTTTAACCACCTCCTCCACGAGGACCTGCAGCTCCATGGTTCTAAATTTAATTTTTCTCTTCCTCTCTGGAAGTTCCTTTTCACTGCTGCTTGCCATTTCCAAAATTTAAATGCACAAAAAAGTTTTCCTGTGGCACAGTGACTCAGCCCTGCTTTCTCTGCCTTTCCAGAAGCTTCTAATTACTTCCAGCTGCCTGGGTGTAGCCACTTCCTGGTTGGGAGGAGGTGGGTGGTAGCACCTGATTGGCTGACTCCTAAGTTTCACTTTTCTTTCCTTTCCGATTCGGTATTTACCGAATCGGTATTTACCGAATCAGTATTTCCCATTCATTCCTATGGGCCCATAGGAATGAATGGGAAATACTGATTCGGTAAATACCGATTCGGTAAATACCGAATCGGTAAATACCGATTCGGTAAATTCCAAATGGCAGATACCGAATTTTACCGAATCGGTAAAAATTACCGATTTTTGACCTACATCACAAATACCGATTATAAAATACCGAATCGGTAATATTCGGTATTTTAGAATCGGTATTTTGAAATTACCTACATCTAGCCCTAAGTCTCTGAAACTACCCTCTTAAACTAGGTCACCCAAATAACTGATTTTTGAATGCAGATTTACATAGCGTGAACTCCACCCGAAGGTATAGGAGCGCTTTCCATGAACACCGGTCACGTTACACATTCAGGCACGGGGAGATTAAGTGATTTGCCCAGAATGAAAGTCGGCAGTCTAGCTGTCAGACAAGATGCTCTCCCCAGCCCTCATTTAACCATTCACTCAAATCCTGGCATAACCCTTTACTGATAATGTAGGCCATAGCTTCCTTCAGTCTTTCTAACAGACTATTTGGGGCTGCCTGCACGTCAAATCCATTCTGCAGGCTTTGTACCACCCTGGCTTGCAGAAAACGAATACGGAGGTAGGTCTATCAGCGCCAAGAAACTTCTTGGAGTGAGAGTGTCATATATAAAAATCTTTAAATAAATATACTGTCATGGGATTTGCATTGTGACTTTTCTGCATGAGCTTCCAGGGACACACATTAATGCTGCAAAATACGATGGGACATATTTACAAACCCCTTGTGCCAGTTTTGCGTAACTTTTCCCATGTTAAAAGTGACGCAAAAAAGGCACAAGGGGCTTGTATATCTGCCCCGATGTGTCTAGAAGCTCCATAGGATATTGCTTCAACTATTTTTTGCTACACATACTACCCACAGCCTTACAATCTTATGTTTTCATACTGAACATGCAAACCTCTTAATTCAGTCAGTGAAGTGATGACTGATCACTTTATAGGTTGGAGTAAAGGTTTATAACAACAACGTTGATTTAATATCATACCGCAATAATTAAATAATTTTACTGGATCCTATTTGAAACCATGAAAGAATCTCAAAGACTTTGTGTTGCTTTGTCTTCTTTTATTTGAATTTCATCGATCTGCCGATGTTTAGGTTTATTGCCATGTGATCTCTATACATCCATTATAGTGTCATCTATTAAAACCGCGCCATCTGCACACAGCAATACAGGAGCATGTTTTCACTCCAGCTCAGTGGAAAAATATTGTTAATGTTAACCATATTTGATGTAGTGCTGTGCTTGCCTGAAACTGACCTCTTGGAGCTGAAGGGATTTGTCAACCTCTTGATAGACAGGATTATTGATTCAGAAACAGCAGCATTTTAGTCATCGCCTGAACCACAGACAATTTATCTGCAGCTTTATAGTAAATTGATGAAAATTCCATAGAAGAGCCAATGCCACTAAAAAGGCACGTCTCCCACTTCTGAATGTGGCCACAAGAGGTCTTAAATTGATAGTTTTCCATGCTTTTCTAAACATTGTCTTTGTATATATCTGTGAAGAATTCCCAGGCAATCAAATGTAATTCTCTCTGATGCCAGAAACCAATAATGAGACAGTAATGATGGACCAATATGGACCATCTGCTTTAACACCAAGGCTGCATGGGCAATTGCATTTTGCAGTCTTGGGAACTCCTTTATAGGGTAAATATGACACATCAGGTATATATATTCAGGCAAAAGATGATTACTAATATGGCCAGTATTCTCTAAGGGCGGCTAAGGAGAAAGAAGATGGAATTCAGAATCTGCAGATGAAAGAATCAAGTTATCATTGCATGGCTTTTGATACCTCCTGGTTATCTGTTTATCTATATTAGTTCCCCAAATGTTTTACTTAATAAATTGGAAATGGCAAAGATCCGAGTTGCTGCAGTAATATTCCCTTGCAGAGCTCTGCTTTGGGTGCATCTACTACCAATGCCTCAGGTTTGCATTGTAGTAGGTTCAGGAAATCGAAATTCATACATTGATTTATGTTGAGTAGGCCGGACGAAAAAATTGATGCCCCATGCCGATGGAAATTGGATACTAAAAAGCAGGACAGTTATGAAAATTCCCTACTGATGAATGCGGAAGCAAGAAACACGTGTCTAGGGATAAGATTTGAAAAAATAATTTGAGCACTGGCTATGAACATTATGAACTGAGTACTGAGCGAGACATGAGGAACTACACTAACCAGAATGCAAGAGGTAATTACGCTGGGCATGTCCGGGCGCGCTCCCACCCCCCTAGTTGTTGAAAATGGCTCTCGTGAGCCGCTGAGCTGACGAGCTCGAGAGCAGAGCCTGCATGCTGGGAGTGGAACTGGTCCTGAAAGATGACAGCAGCATGCACAGCAACCTATGAATAATTTGCTTTTCCCTACTGATGAATGCGGAAGCAAGAAACACGTGTCTAGGGATAAGATTTGAAAAAATAATTTGAGCACTGGCTATGAACATTATGAACTGAGTACTGAGCGAGACATGAGGAACTACACTAACCAGGATGCAAGAGGTAATTACGCTGGGCATGTCCGGGCGCGCTCCCACCCCCCTAGTTGTTGAAAATGGCTCTCGTGAGCCGCTGAGCTGACGAGCTCGGGAGCAGAGCCTGCATGCTGGGAGTGGAACTGGTCCTGAAAGATGACAGCAGCATGCACAGCAACCTATGAATAATTTGTTTTTCCCTACTGATGAATGCGGAAGCAAGAAACACATGTCTAGGGATAAGATTTGAAAAAATAATTTGAGCACTGGCTATGAACATTATGAACTGAGTACTGAGTGAGACATGAGGAACTACACTAACCAGGATGCAAGAGGTAATTACGCTGGGCATGTCCGGGAGCGCTCCCACCCCCCTAGTTGTTGAAAATGGCTCTCGTGAGCCGCTGAGCTGACGAGCTCGGGAGCAGAGCCTGCATGCTGGGAGTGGAACTGGTCCTGAAAGATGACAGCAGCATGCACAGCAACCTATGAATAATTTGTTTTTTCCTACTGATGAATGCGGAAGCAAGAAACACGTGTCTAGGGATAAGATTTGAAAAAATAATTCGAGCACTGGCTATGAACATTATGAACTGAGTACTGAGCGAGACATGAGGAACTACACTAACAGGATGCAAGAGGTAATTACGCTGGGCATGTCCGGGCACGCTCCCACCCCCCTAGCAGTTATGAAAATTCTAACCGTCCAAATGCCAATGCAGACAGAGAAAGCACTTTACTAAACTTCCATCATGTGTTCTTTTGATGATGCGGCTCAGACAATTAGTCAGTTGGTTGATGAAAGACTCCTATCAAACAATGTTATTCAGCTGCTCTTCCAAGAGCGACGTTGGCACCCAGAAGTGTGAAGTATAAGTGCTGTATCTCCACTCAAAAGATGAGCCTTGCGTAGTTTCCACCAAGAAGAACTTATTACATTACAGAGCAACAGAAATCGGCCGGGCAGAAGGGCAGCTTGCACTGATTGACTCACAGGAGGTAGTAGCATCCCTTAGTCACTTACCTTTTAGATTCTGGTTAATATTAGACAATTTCAGAGTCCTTGCTATTCGTTATCAGCAAAAGCTATACAGCTAGAATGAGGAAAAGCACAAAAAAAAAAACATAGGGACAAAATAACACAATATCACTCTCATTGAATACAAAATGCATATTAGGAAAAAATGCCAGTGCATATTTACAGGAAAATAGTATGCCTATGCAGATAATAAAATCAGTGATGCAAGAATCTATAATGTCTCAAATAATTCTTTATCCAAAATGGTGGTGGTGGTAGTCAATTAAGATATTTGAAGCATTCCCTGGCTGGTCCAAAATGGATTTTTCTGCTACTTTTTGGAGTAGACTATATTCACCCAGCAAAAAGAAGTGATGTCACAAGATGTAAGTCTGGATATTGCTAGGTCCAAAGATATTTGAAGCACACTTCTCATAAAGCATAGTTTCTTCACCAAAACTTCACCACCCAATTGTCTCAAGACACACTTGGTTTTACTGTTATTGTTGTTAATGTTATTTGGGATATAAAGTGCATAATCACCGGCAGGTCTCTTAGCGATGAGAGATAGTAGCTAAAATCCCACCATCGGCTGACTGTTAGTACACCAGGTCAAAGTGTGTTGTTCCCAGGCCTCTGTTAATAGGATGGTCTTAGGTTTTCCCCAATTGGGAGACTGGTGGTTACCTTGTGTAAGCTTTCTGATTGTTTGTTCCATAACTGAGGGCTCAGGATAGAAAAGGATCGCCTGCCTTTTGTAGTTGTGTTGAACCGTGGACAGGGCAGCAGGCCTGCCTCAGACAACCGGAGGGGTAAGTCCTGGCACATAACATCCAATGCGCTCATTAATGTATACTGGGGCATGTCCATGAAGGACTTTGTGAGTTATGCAAAGTCCCTTAAACCTGACTCGCTGTTTGACGGGGAGCCAGTGCAGCTGCTGCCACAAAGGTGTGGCATGTGCTGTCTTGGGAGCTTGAAGATCAGCCTAGCTATATCGTTCATAGATACTTGCAGCTTGCCTAACATCTTCACTGGAAGGGCATTTCTGTAAGTCCAGATGGGACACAATCATTGCTGACCCCACCATCCGCAGAGTAGAAAATTAGAGGAGAGGTGGCAGTTTCCTCAGTTGTCTCAGCAGGCCCTCACAGATACCAACCACGGTGAACACTTGGTTCGACAGGGTGAGCTTGGCTCCAGGTTTTCACAATAGCCTCAAAGACTCTGACGCTGCATTCCATGCGAGAGCAAGCGTGAGGAGGGAGATGCCGCGCTGCTCTTCGCTCACATCTCTTCACTGTTCTCGTCGTCCTGTCCCACCTGTTTGCCCCTCACCCATTCCCCCTCAGGGTGAAGCCCCATCGAGGCATGCAGAGGTCCCGTGGCCCCCGCAGCCTCCGCTGCTCCGGGACTTCCAGTGGCCCCGTAGCTTGTAGCTGCAGCTGCAGGCAGCGGAGAGAGGAGAACAAGCGTGAGTCGGGAACTGGAGGCAGTGAGAGGTGCTGAGGCGTTGCACCTGTGCTTTTTGGTGGCCGACTGTGCAGCACTTCCCAGCACTTCCCAGCTGTGGGCACTGACCTCTCAAATGGCACTCCGCGCCCCCCTCATACGGCACGGTAAGTTATAGTGGCTTGTACCGGGCGCGGTTGGTGCTGCTGTGAGCGTTGAAAGGCGTTGTGAGGCTTGCTCTTGGAGGGTCTGTGGAGCCTGTGGAACCCATGGAGAGTGCAGGGGTGGAGCCAGGCTCTCTGTCTGCATCCGGTCGCCTGCCTGCCTGCCGGCCTGGAGACAGCGCCAGCGCCAGAGCCAAAAAACAAAAAGCTAAAGTCAAAGTAAAAAACGCCTTGATATTGAGGAAGCAAGCGGCGCCCCGTGGTGGAGACAGTGGCAACAGTGATTGTGGTTGTGTTTGTGCTTCAACCCTTTCATGAAACCCCGAGAACCTACAGCCAGTGGTGTTGTTGAAGTTTTGTTGAAGTGGTGTTGAAGTGTTGAAGCTGCTGAGATGGACCAGCAAAAGTTTTTCTCTCTTTTTCTCGCCACCTAGAAATTCAACTTGCTGGAGAGCTGAGGGAGCTGGGGGGGTAGGGCAGGGAATACTCACCTTGCTCCAGGATCCCAGCGTGACCATTGAAACTTGCAGGTGTGGGTGTTTTCCCCAATACGTTGGAGGTTGGCAGCTGATTTAAAGTGAAATCAGGAAGGCTTGCAGTGCTTCTGACACAGCAGGAGTGATGTGTAACATACAGAGGACAGTGAATGCGAAGGAAGGCATGGAGAGTGCATGGCTTAGAGGAAGGTCTGGAGAGGCAATGAGATAAGGAGCCACAGAGCTTAAAGCGATCTTCAACCACCGGGCTAATCTGCTCCAGGCTATTAGGTTACCCCCACCTCTCCCAAGCTCGCTGGTTCCCTTTGGGCCCAAAAAACCTTGTGGGATTACAATAGATTACAAAAGAATATTTTGTAATGCCATCCAGGTGCTTGCGCTCAAATGCACCAGTAGAATCAGCTACAGGACTGTCAGGGCCATCTGCAAGCGCAGCAAGTCGCTCTATGAACCATTGTAGTCCAATAGCCATAATAAAACAGGATGGCAAAGCATGGGCACATTTTTACATCCACTTTTTGTCCACAGTTATACCCATGGCGACATCCCACAATCCTGAAAGGGAAGTATAATTGTTCCACTATACAAAAAGGGTCCCAAAAATTTCCCTGCCAGTTTTAGACAGATCTCTCTCCTGTATGTGAATGGCAAATTATTTATGAAGAGCATTCTTACTCATTTGCAAGATTAGGCATTTGGAAACTATCTCATTCCCTTAGAGCAAACAGGATTTCGCAAAAACAGAGGTACCTTGGATAATATCACCGCCATGCAAACTTTAACCGAAAAATATCCAGTGAGCCAGAGAATGCTGTTATATATGGCTTTTGTAGGTTTCTCTATGGCATTTGACCAGGTAGATCGGGGGACGTTGTGGAGAAAACTGGTCACCACGGGGATACAGGGAATTTATTATGATTGGTTATTGCACTGCACTCCTGTAATAGCCTGAAAATTCTGCCAATAATCAGGACATACAACCTTATCCCCTCTTGGGACCCAAAAGGACACAATACTTCACAATACTCACCCAAGAAAGGAACACTAACACTAAGAAAGCTTTTATAGTCCTGCTGAGAGGCGCGCAAACAACAACAACAAGCCTCCTGGTGACAGGCGCTGTGCAAGAGGCAATTAAACACTCCTCTCCGACCACAGAATACACCCAGGTAGGATTACAACGCATACCTCTCCAGCAAGACTGGGGGTGGAAGAATTAGAATTTCGCTCCTCGCTAAGGGCCAGACAACCTTCCGAATCTGCAATTACCCATTAGAAGGGAATTCACCCATCCTTCTATAAGGATTTGTTCAAAAAGTAGCCTGTTCTCCATTCACAAAGAATACAGACAAATAATCATATGCTCTTTTATTACACAATGATAGAATGAAAAAGAATCGCTACTATGTTACGATAGGCCTTCTTCATATTAGCACCTAAGCAATTGCTAAACGCAATCAGTAAAACATATATCGAACTTATATGTATATCAATGTATAGAACCTGAAAATAGAAGAGGATAGTTAGGCAAGAATAGTAAGAATATAAGAACTAGTTGAACACCTTACCAAGTATCTACACATCCCCTTTCCACTTCACCAGAGCAGAGTCCTTTTCACCAGCCGAATCAGGATTCTGCTCCACCGTCACATCTACACGTCTGTACTGTGATGAACTACCCAGTGGTCAAGACCCAGATGCCCCCTTTAGCACAAGTGGAAACGTAAGACGAAGCTCCTAGTGAGCCTCGCCCCCTCATTCTCATGAGAGCCAGCACCAGACCGCTCCAAGGACACGGCATCGGTTGATCAGTCCTTTGCTATGGTTTCGAGACAGAGCCTGTAAATTCCTCTGATAAGAACCAGTTTCTACCAGCATATGAGGTACAGAAAACAAGTGAAAAGCATAACATGGCTTCTCACCTACAAAGGCTCAGAAGATGGCGACAGCTTAGAAAATGGAGTAACTTAAGCATAGGCCACTACTCCCATAAATGAGCAAAATTAGTATGCAAGACGGCATAAGAGTATGCCAAAGCCCAATAGGCAAGCACTACCACAAAGCAAGATAAAGTCGGAAACAGAGAAGGCATAATCAAGCCCTACTTTGTAGCTTATTCATACTATGCAGGCCTACACATCACTATATTAGATCAAAATATACTGAGATGGTGGTGGGTAACGGTCATAATCGGGCCATTCTACCATATAAATGGCGCAGTCACTACAACTCCTCTACTTGGACGCAGGTTTTATTGGGGAGAACACTGGGTCTTTCAGGAAAAATTGAAATTAATAATGGGCTGAAACAAGGGTGCCTCTTCTTTTTTCTATTTACATTAATGATTTGCCAAGAAGAGTGGGGCTCAGCAAAGGGGATTCGCCTACATTACAAAATTTAACGTTGAGCTGCCTGTTATATGCAGATGATGCCATATTAATGGATTTAACTCCAATTGGACTTCAAAGACGCCTTGCTTAGTTGATTAGGTACACAGAAGAATACTCTTTAAAAATAAATATTTTAAAGAGTAAAGTTATGATTTTTAGTTATCGGGGATGTAAAGTCAGAAAAAAATTGCATTGGTTCTTGGGAAATGAGAAACTGGAAGTAGTAAAGTTTTATCAATATTTAGGAAAAATCCTTACAAACAGGGGTTCCGGTAGCAATCATATGTATCATTGTAAAGGTACGGCAATCTCACAGGCCTTTGTAATTAAACAATTGTATACTCACTGCAGGAAAAGGCACTTCACTCATATTTTATCAGTTTAGAAAATAAAGATACCACCAGCATTGAGCTATGCCAGTGAAACAATAGATGCACAAGAGTGGCATAAATTTGAGAAGGTGCAAGGACGGATCTGGCGCCAAATATGTAATTTGAATTGCGCTGCTCCTATCGCAGCGATTAGGCTTGAATTTGGTTTACTCTCCACTTATGTTCAATCAATGGCTGTGTGCTTAAGATGGAGCAACGCACTCATAAACTGCTCCGAGAATATGTTACGGGTAGCACTATGTGAGGAAATCTTTGTCAGCATGAAAGAAAAGAGTGCTCTTATTAGAAATGACAATGTTTGGCTGAGATATGGATAGTATGGCGGTACTCTGTGAACATGCTTTGAAACTCAGAATAAAAAAAACAATCTATGGGGTTTCCCGTGAAAGAGATACTGAAATGTGTGCAGAGAATAGTAAAAATTATTGTATTGTGAGGAGTAGTATTTACAAAAACCCCCAACCATATGTTTTACGGAATCTTAAACATGGAGTACGGAGAGTTATTCTGTTGCTTAGACTGAATTTACTCCCTCCTAGAATCATAACAGGAGCTTGGGAGGGCATTGCTTGACAGGAAAGACTTTGTCAGTTATGTAACTCCTATATACAAGACTTAACACCATGCGCGCTACGCGTTTTTCCGCTGTGCGCTGACTTTTCCGAAAAGCCGCGGTTCATGACGAGCTCAGCTCGTCATGAGCGTATGAGAGGCGTAACTCATGACAAGCTGAGCTCGTCATGAGCGTCGAAGGGGTTAAATCATGTTCTATTTGTTTGCCCCACATAACAACCAGTACGTCGCAGATACCTAAGGAATTGTTTTTCAAAGTATAATATCACCACAGCAGAAGAGGCTCGTAACTGTCTGCTGGTACCTCCATCAGAACTTGTTTGTTTTTGATTTTTTAAACAATTTTTAAATATATATTAGAACAGTATTGATTGATTACTACATATTTTTCGGAGCACTTGCACTTTTCCAACATTTTTTGCTGCTAGCTTTCGAGTATTGTATGGTGAATCTTTTTCTGTGAGGTTTGAAATATTCGTGCACTATTATTTTGGTGCTGGTAATCTTGTACTGTATTGTGAATTGACAAATTCTCGCAGTTCACTACATGGTTATGCTGCTGGTTATCTTGTACTGTATTGTGAATTGATCACACTTTATTATATGGTTTCAATTTTGAAAGTTTTATGATAGCATTACATTGTAATCTTCGTAAAAGTCTCCTAAATACCCATCTATGGCAATCTAATTTATTATGGATCAATCCTCTTGGAATTGAATGATTCCCATACATACGTTTTACTTTTGTTTTTATATGATATGATATGATGAATTTAGCACTTCACTGTCTCTCTTTTTACAGAGTGTAATGTTGGTTTTGAATGTATATTTTTCTTTTATGTGGAACTCTTCGGAGACCCAAATCATAATTAAAAAAACTGTAAACTGGGTGGGCTTGGAATCTATTTTGATGCCTAGGCCCCTTACGACTGGAACTGGTGTGAGTGTGGCGCCCAACTCTTGTGGCCAAAAGAGGTCAGTCCATGGTTCCTGTGGTCACAACTAGGACCTCTGTTTAGTCAGGATTGACTTTTAGCGGGTTAGCTGTCATCCAGTTGACTGTGTGCCTGAGGATGCTTTGCATGCTAGAAAGGGCTTGAGAAGAGCTGTCAATGTTAAGGATTAATTGTGCGTCATCTGTGTGATTGAACACCTGACAATCCATACGGGCCAGAGAATCAACCAGTGCCAGAGATAGATATTGAAGAATATTGGATACAGCGCTGAACCTTGTGGGACTCAGCAGGTCAGTGCCTCTTTGTTTGACACGCGGTCTGCCAGTTGGATCCTTTGTGTCCGATCTGTCAGAAAGGAGGAAGTCCATTGATGTACCACCCCACAGATACCCATGTCAAGGTTGCGGACCATTAGTTAATTCTGACTTAAATTTGTGACTCCTATCGAGCTAACACTAATACCTTCTGTGATGTTCCTTGATCCTATATGGCACCCAAATCCTCTCTAATTCCTTATTACTTGAACTACACTCTAACCACAGTTGTTCAACATTGTACTTGGTGGACATCCTTTCAAGCTAACAAAATCCTAGTCATGCAGTTGGTGGCTGTTCTATGAGCCCACTATATTCCATGTAGCACACCCTTGAGTAGCTACCTAAACTCCACATCTTTCTGCAAACAACACCTTGACCAACATATTAATCCATTTAATTAACCCATTAGCGTGCAGGAAATGCAAGCCACTTTTTGATGTATACTTGGCAGCTCCCCGATAAAATATTGCATTTCCTGCAACACAAATTGGACCCCGTTATTCTATATAATGGCCTTAAGTGTTCCCTCACTGGCAAATGTATCCCTCAAAAACTCCATAACAGAACTGATAGTGATTGAGCTCACATGTCTTACCTATCCAGAAGTGAAATGATAACCTTCTCCAAAGGCTGTAAAAGGTTATAATGTCTGACAATGCCCATTGCTAACATTGACCATGGTCCCCCAGGAACTTCCCCTGGTAAAAACACAGCCGTTTATATTTTTGTTTTCCCTACAAACTGCATACTTTCCATCACCACACCTTGGGCTACAAGCATTGTTTTCTAAGAAGGGCTTTTGTAAGTTTCCTTCTGAGATGACCATCAGCACGGGCAAAGTTAGCCTCTCACTGTTTAAAACTGATTTCCTGCATTAGTCTACTCATAGTAATTAGGCCACCTTCAAACTACCATCTCCTTCAGTTTGATCAACACCACATCCACCAACATAGCCTCATCCAATTCTACCTTTTCCATTCATAGACCTGGAAAACCTTAGAGAAATCTTTGACAATCCTATGACCAGATTAGGAGTCAGAAACAGAAATCAGCCATCTTGTTCAATATTCCACATATAAAGTTCACAGAAAGTCAACTATGCAGAGCCCTGCAGCCACATGTTGATCTCAGGTGTTGCTCTCTCATCTGCGTTACAAGACAACACATTAAGAAAAGGATGGCTGCCACTCCTAACAATGAATAGTGTGCACCACAGAAAAACAGGAAATGGTGAATGGCTTATGAGCGGGCAACGCTTCTCTCTCACTCACACAGTAGTTGGCTTCTTCTCTCTTTGTGAGAATGAGAGGCAAATACCACCTCCCTTTATTTTCCACTCTCAAACCCTAGCTAGCACTGAAACCAAGATATGCAAACTAGCATCCCGTGTCAATACTTACTTCTTACTGATATCAAAATGCTCCATTGTTGGCGTCTTTCCTGTTTCCTCTTTGATAGTTAGGATTACCTTTTAACAATCCTTGAATCCTGAATACCTCTCCCTTTTCTTCATCAAAAAGCTAAAAAGGGATTTCAAACTGGCAACACTTCTGAAAATCTGGAGTAATATTCAGCCAGGACCAAGAAAGAACGTAGCTGATCTTTATACTCAGGAGCTGGTGCTTTCAGTTTCTGTAATCATCACACATGGGTAACTGTTTCTAAAGTAAAGGAGAGCTGGCCTATTATGGTCACTGGGAGAAACTGTGAGTGATTACCTCACAGGGTAGGTTGGAAACAGAATAGAGGAGGTGAGAAAATTCCTCCTTTTGGAAGTAGTGCCCTCACACACCATGCAGGAGTCATGCTTCATCATCGGGCGTTGCTCGTCGGGGGGGTGCCGCTGCAGTCCCCCATGAACCCTGTAGAGAGGGCTCTTTGTTAGAAATCTTTTTATGAGTAACGCCGCAGTTGTGAGTGCCGTTGTGTCGAGGGGAGAAAAAAGAGAGGTGAGTGAATAAAATAACCACACTGGTACCGTTAAGAACTATGAGGCAGGAGTCCATGTGGTTGGGTTAAAACTGATGACAAAGAAGGACTCTAGGAAAATTATATCTTAGATGTGAATATTTTCCTTCTGTGTTGTTGTCAACAGGTAACGAAATGTGATAGTGGTGAGTGAATGTGTTAGGCCAACATGTTTCATGCCTTTGGAGGGTAGCTAATGGATGCCGTGGCGTTTCTTCAGGACCGTGCTAGAAGTGCAGAGAAAATAAAAAATAGGAATCTGAGACCGCAACACGCATTATTCCTATAGTAGCTATATTCAGGTTATAAAGGGGTGTCAATACACCTTGAAGAACGTCCTCTCGGAGTTCCTAAGTCCAACCTGTAATTAGATAAAAATGGATAGAGAGAAAACACAGGCAACACTATTATGAGAAAAGAACATAGCACTTGTTTCCATCATATTCAAAATAGTGCGTATGAATATTTTAATCTATATAGGCAAAGAGGCATGCTGGCACAATTATACCTCAGTCACCGGGAAGCGGCTATGCAGTGTCCATTCACACTGTAAACTTAGAGCCCTCTGTAAATGCTCGTAATGAGATTTTGGGGTCCCCAAAACACAAAGGTTGTGTTATCAAGGCATCATGCTGTTGTGTATACAACACTCATCGTATATCCACGATCGAATTGACACACGTCTGTGATGTCTATAAAAAATGGTGTGGGAGCTATGATAGGTGTGGCAGTCCGTTAAAAAGTATACTCATTTGCTCCTTTAAGCAGACATACAAACAAAAAACATATACATATATCTCCTACCCCGCAAGAAGTTAAGGTTGGCTGCATCAGCGTTTGTAGCATGGAATTGAGGAGGATATCTGACTGACATTATTGAAGTCAGTATCACAAATGCGCTCGTGACCGTGATATTACCTCTGTGGGTGTGAAGAACCAGAAGGAAAATACTCACATAGCCTCTACGGAAAAAGCAGCCCATTACCTGCCCGCCACTTCCAGGATGCGGAAAAGGGTCAGGGAGAGCTACCTCCTAATATCTACCCCACCTGCTCGCCAACCCAGTGGAGTGGGTGGGGACGGGGAGTAGAGCGTGATGACGCACACAAAGGCATGCGGGCAGCATGAAAACCTGGTGTACATAAAGGATGATGAGTGTCTGGGCATTGTTAGTAGTTCTGTGACAAAGCGTCACACATCAATAAGACAACCTAAACGGCGACTAAAAAACTCAAAATGAATGTGGAGTAATGAGGCTGCCGCCTCGGTATCCAAAAACTCACCACTGTCAGAAGGAATCTGACAGACGAAAACAAGACACAGACGGCATTGTTAGTAAGAATATGAGATGTGGTTTGTTCTTGTCAGGTATAAGAGATGAGGATTAAGGGCATACCTAGTCGCAGGATCTGGACACAGGTCGTCGGTCCGCATAAATGAATACATGTGTCAAATTCAGGTAATCGGCTGATATTAGCATCTAAGTAGCCCCTACGAGAGATGTTATGGCGGCAAGTATTTGTGGCGGCCATCTTGGGAGAGGGTAATGCCTGGACATTGTCAATAGGAACTTAAGAGGTGGTTTGTTCTAGTCAGGTATGGCACATTTAGATTAAGAACATAACTTTTCGTAGAAGGTTGACAAAGAGAGCAAAGCTTGGACCTTGTCAGTAGGAACTTAAGATGTGGTTTGTAATTATCAGGTATGACACATGAAGATTAAGGACATACCTAGTCACAGGAGGTGGACTAGGGTAAACTGTCAGCAGAGAGCAAACCTTGTGTCAAGTCTACAGTTTCTGCTCAGCAACATCTAACTTAGGACTGATCCTGTCGCCTGGCATTGTGTACCCCAAATATGACACCTTGCCAACACAAATTTTACATTTATCACACTTGACTGTATAGTCACTTTCCTCTAAATTCTCTAACACCACTATCAAAACGTCATCATGCTCTTTTCTGTTCTTCCACTACACCAAAATATCATTTTGGAAGAACACAACACATCTCACACACTCCAACACTCTTTATAACTCTGCGGAAACACGCTGCAGCGAACCCTATGCAGTTGGCAAACAGAGAAAGCAATACTCCCTCAAAGATATTGCAAATGGAAACAGTGGCCCCGACATTTAGAGTAATAACAATTGATGGTACATGGATGATAGTTTGTTCACGCTCAACATTTCAGTAGATGCTGTCTGCTGACCCAACTGTCTTTATTCAGAACACGATTGTGGAAGGACTGCATTACAAGTGACATCAACTGATACTGCACATCATACTTAATGCACCCTGTTAGCAGAATGCGACCTGGAAGACTCTGACGTTCAACCTGATAAGTGAGCGCTACCATTGAATTTTAACATTCAGGGTATGTTATGTTATGTTATGTTATATATATTTCTATAGCGCTCGGCTGCCCCAGCAAAGGGGCGTCCCGGCGCTTACACCAATGCAAAGAGAGGGTTGCTGCGGATGTTGGTTGCAACTTATATAACATAGACATTTTTAGCAGAAGAGGTGGGTTTTTATAGCTTTCCTAAAAAGCAGAAGGTCATTCAGACTGCGGATCTGGGGAGGTAAGGCATTCCAAAGCTTGGCTGCCAAATACCGGAAGGATCGGCCGCCCATCCGTGACAGCTTGACACGGGGGATGACTGCAAGGTTCTGTCCTTCTGAGCGCAGAGTGTGCCGAGGTGTATACGGTGTTAGTAGCGGACTCAACATGGGTGGAGAGGCGGTTTTCAGGATTTTAAATGCAAGACATAGGGTTTTGAAGTGTATCCTCTTCTCTACCGGAAGCCAATGGAGTTTGACGATGTAATTAGTCAAATGGCCTGGCGGGACCTTTGAAAGAGGTAGTTGTGTTGCTATTTTTTGATCTGTAGCAAGCATGTCTAAAAATAGCTTATAACCCTAGTCATCCCTTTGATTTTTTTGTATTTACAGAGTGAGACTAAATGGTCCATCTGTCCCTTGACACCTAAGATGTCAAACTAGCCATAAGTCTAAGTATATTTCTCTAAAGAAATATATTTCAATCACAACATATATATTGCATGTGTGTGTACAGCATTCCTTGACACCAACAACCAATTGGTACACATGGTAGCAAGTTCTTCTTCATAAGAAGACTAACACAGACACCACAGAGAGTATGACAAGTTGCACCCGTCACATGAATGCACAATACACGCTTTGTGATAGCATGTTTCATCACCATCCCAACAATTAAATGATGAAGTTCTCATTGTTTTTTTAGCTGTGATTCTAGGAGTGGAAAGATGCTTAATTATTTAGAAATTGCTGGGGGCATGACAGTGCACTAATAATCATATGTGCTGTGGACCACAGAGTGTATGCTAACTTTGGGGTACCTGATGTGAAACAAGAGTGCAAATACCCATGTTTGGATTTCCTATACCCTCAGATACCATCCTGGAAATACAAGTGTGGTATGTATTAAGTGTATCAGCCGAATGAGCGGATGTTCATGACTGGCACAAATGTTTTACAAATAGTGATTAGAATACTACTTAGCAGAATGCAGAAATCTCGTTCTGGTCCTGAAGAAAGCTGGGTGACTGCAGGGGCATATAAGAAGCAGACTGAAGAATGGCTGAAACAGGTAGAACATACTTATGAATGTAGGAGAAATAATGTATTCCAGTGGCATCTGACCTAGTTTTTAATTTGCCAAAGGACCCTAAGAATCAATTTTATAAGAGAGGGTGTACCTTTCGGCAGTTTTAACAGTATCATGTTTGAAGATACCATTCAAGAGCTCCTTCCACTAGAGAGGTTGAGCCCACCCAGATGCATTCACTATCTGCGAAAAGACTTAATGATGAAGCATGCCACACACTTTCGGTGAGTGAGAGTTCTTTTAAAACACCTTGTGTATTTTCTGTAGGGGTACAGAGACTACAACTGTGACAATATAGGGCACCCTCTCTGTTTTAATGGTAACAACTGTCGGTACACATCCCGATATTCCTGTCAATATTCTTTGGTGCTAAAATTACCAGGATCAACTAATTGAAATCTTCTATTTCCTTGATAACGCCCAAATGCGGATGTACGTTTTTACAACGCATGCTTTTACCACGCAGGTTTTTCAACGCAAGTCGTTACAACGACTTGCGTTGGGGGGTGCTGGATAGTGAATAGTTTAATTTACTATTGCAACTCCAGTCCCCATGGATAGTAGGGAAGGTGTTGGAAAGTAAATTAAACTGTTACCTATCCTAGAGCGCCCCCCAGCGCAATTCGTTGTAATGACTTGCATTGAAAAACCTGCGTTGTAAAGGCATTGTGTGGTAAAAGTTGCGTCGTAAAGGATGTTTCCCCCAAATGCTTTAGTCCATTCGAATCTAACCTCAAAATGCTCCAACACAAGGTGTGGCACCTTCTGCACCTCATGCATCTCATGTTTTAACTTTTCTTTTAAAGCTATTTTATCTTCAGAGGTATTCAAAAGTCCTAATGATATTCATGGATAGCAAGAGAACATTATAACCTGCTCTGGCACAGTGGGCATCAATGTAATGGCTAGATCCATTTGTTTTCTCCAATCTAATGAATTATCCTCCTTCCTGGCCACATGAACATTTCTTATGTTCTCCCTTCCCTTGAATACTATGTTCATGGGATGAAAAACAATCAAATCAATCCTCACTCCTCTATACTTACCAGTATTGGTGTCAGATTCCAGTAGAATCATGTTGTCGCCACCAAACACCCTTTTCAAAACAGTCTCCAAGAAGACTAACGAGCTCATGAGTCTGCCAAGTTTTGTTGTTTGTGATTTGCAGAACAATTTTAAAGATATTTTGCATCTCTATCAACTGTTGTACTACAATTTCCTCTTTGTTTCCTTTGCACAGCCATGTGGAACTCTTCACAATGCACATTGTAGCTGTAATCCCAGTTGGAAGCATGTGAGTAACTTCCACATCTTTAACACTTAATAACAGCTTGTTCACTCCTTTGTCTTGATTTTTTATGTCTTCGTTATGGGGATCCATCACAGTGACTAAGTATCAGCCGATCACAAACTGAGGATTCTGTTTATTCCCCACACCCATGTGTTCTAACTATGTGATAAGGCCACCACATAGACCGTGCACTGTCGATTGTATATTGTTGTGGTACAAAAAGGCATGCCTTCCTGTACAACATTGCCCTAAAATTTAATTCTGGCATGTTTACTGGCATTTTAACACCCACCACCATATGTTAGGGTCTCCTGCAACAGAAAAGATGTGTTGTGTAAAGTTTCTACCAGGAATAGTTTATTACCTTACAGAACACCACCAAAGGACTAGGCAGAATGACTTGCTCCCAGCACATCTTGTTTTAGCATACCCATTCTCCCACATTCTGCCTTCTGATTTAAGGGTGATTTCACAACATCAAAGATGCCCTTCTCTACAAACAAAATGCATGCAATCAAACCACAGGCGCCTGATTGAGTATAGGAAACCGCAAACATCATTCATTGTTCATCCTCCTAAATCCAATAATCAACATCTTGACATTTCAGCGCTTTATTACACTAAATTAGGGTCTGGCATTGCAGAATGATGGAACATGTTCTTAACCAAATTCAGCAGTGTCTGAGCTTTTAAGGGCATATCTTGGCTAGGATGTAATTAAACAGACCACAGATCCCAACAAAAAGATAATTTTTGTTGGCTCATCCAACAGTAGAGGTGGACACTCAAAAACATAAAGGATATGCTTTCTTGAACAGCACTGGAGCCAGATCAACTGAAGCTCTTGCAAGGGTGCCCTCATATTTTGAAGGAAGAGTAATCCAGACCCTAACGAGTCCCATTTTGGAGAGGTGTCTAATTCATATTTTATCTTGATGCTCCACAATCAGCTATTGGGAAGGTTTCTTATGAAATACATTTAAATAACCTTATCATTTGAATTAAATAGAAAGCATGTGATTACACATAATTAGACCACGTAAATAATCTGATATTGCAGGAATAGGGTGTTATTATGAAGCATGTCATGACAGAAGTTGCGTATTTCATAACAATAAGCATGTGCATTAAATTGCAGTTTCCAATGTATGCTATAATAGAACCTCACAGTGACCACATGTAATGCTGGTTTATGTGTTAGGGCCAAATACTGGGGGATATTTACTGTTTTGTTATATATAATTGTGAAAAAATAACAAATCAATCAAAAAAATGAAGCATAGTATTGTAATGAAGAAGGCATGGCATCCAAGTAAGTATGAGGCTTTATTTTTGATTCCAAAACAAGGGGTATACCCATTAAGAAAATACACCAGTAGCAGATTCCAATCATTAAGCCCCAACTGACAAACAGGTAGACCACAACATGGTCACATTCTACATGACACACCAAAGATGCCACACAGCACATTAATCAAACAGCTATCAGGTCACTAACCCACATCTCCATTCTTTCCAAAAGAAAACAATAACGGAAAATAATAATAATAATAATAATAATAAAAATATTTATAAAGCGCCTGGCTGCACAAGACTGTGTGTCCCCGCGCTAACTGCTTACAATTCATAAACTGAGGAAGATGAAACCTGAGGGAGTAAGAACAGCAATTATTTAGGGAATAGAAGAGTTTTCAGTTTGGCCCTGAATAGTGTTTCGGAAAAATGTACAGTATATTGAAACAACACAACACACTCACATCAAATGACAAGAGGAAGAAACCAACAAGCCTAACACTAAACCCACAACTCGATTAGCACACTTACATATGCAAACCACATAATAATACACAGACAACATTTTAACCACACCATAGACCATTGAAACCATATCATTTCTAGATAGACTTCTACTGTGTTTACTATTCCAGAATGAGCAAGTCTGCACTTCTCAATCCACACTCAAAACTACAGGATACACCCCAGAATTAGATGGGTCTGAGAGTGACTGTCTCATCCAACCTAGTAGATCAGGTGGATCCTAACATAGACAGAAACTGCCACCCGGGAAAACATTACTTCTGCCCACTTTTGAGGCCTTGCAACCTCATACCCATCTCTCTAGATGGGTAATCTGCCCAGATTCCAAACCTTGACATTTTCCACCCTCAAACAAAACTTTTGAAAACCTATGAAACATCCTGGGAGGAGACCACTTTGCAGCCCCCTTACCACTGGCACTCAGTCTCATGACTTTCACCAACTGGCCAATTGAAAAGCTCCGTTTCCAAGAACCCACTCTGGCCTTGTTCATGTATCACCTTATCTTATCGTTGACTTTAAGGATGTTTTCCTCTGCCAGTTTGGGAACTACATCAGCAACAATATCATGACACTTCCTTAACTACCAAGGAAATAACTTGTAACCAGGAACACAACGACTCAGTAACTCAATTACTTTTATGTGATCTTTATTGGGCTTGAAATGCTGTATCCAAGGCACTCCACGTGTCAGCAGGCAAAATGACAATTGTCCGAACCCAAAGTCAGGCCTTGCAATTATAAATATTAATACCTCTTTCAAGTTCAAATCATGATCAATTCAATTTTTCCCGAAAACTAAAATGTCATATTGAAAAGCTACAGATTTAGTAATCCCATCAATTAGTCTCTGGATTACAACAGGTGATTTCTCTTGCCTAAAAGGTATCCTTATATACTGAAATAGGTCATCTGGCATGAAAAACACTGTGGAAACATTTGTGACTCTTTGCAAAATCACCCAATTGTACTCATTAAAAGAACTAATCCTGTAAGGTGAAAACAGTGGCCCTTGCTAAAATCAAAACTAATTTGTGAATGTTGGAAAGAGGATGATTATCTATCCCTGTTGCATTGTTTGCACTACAAATGTCAATACATAAAAAAGTTACCCAGATTAGTTTAAGGATAAAACAACTAAGTCTGGGCGGTGAACTCTGCTGCACTCGCGGAGTTTTCCACACTCTGCGTTATGCGGAGTTCGCGGAGTTCTGAAAACGGAGCGGAGTTTATTTCCTTGTACGCGCTCGTCACCACAAACTTGGCGAGTGCAAGTGAGGAAAATCCACCTCCCAGAGAGATTTTTCCTCTATCGTGATCTTCAACGTCAAGTTGGCGATAGTGAGCATGGAGAATCAACCTCCCAGCAAGATTTCTCAACACAGGCAGTCATATTTCTCATTGCGAGTGGGCGCATGTGCTTGCAAATGCTCACATTGAGAAATCGTCTGTTTGCGTTAAGAAAGCTGCCACTTGGGAAAAAAATCTACTCAAGCAGCAGAAAGGAAGCAACGCCTGCTTGCGCTGTGCATGGTGGCGTTTGTGCTGATTTCACAGTACGGACAAACAACCGGCACTGAAAATCACCATGAACGGCATTTATTTAATGCACTCCATCGCTTGCGCAGCTCCGCGTAGTGTGGCAGAGGTTTTCTTTGCACATCACGGAGTACCACATAGTGAATCTCATGATCTCTGCCCAGGCTTAAAAACAGCCCAAGAATGAGATTCTATGGACTCTAAAATACCTTCATCTCCGTAACCCTGCAGCATACTTTTAAGCCACCACCTACAGTCAATTGGAACATTCCTGACCTTATGGCGCTCTGGTAATGCACCTTTCTTAAGTATAATCTTAAGTTTAAAAAACATGTACTGATTAAATTTAAATCCAATAATTACTGAAAACTTCCTCTTCAAAGTCTGCTCTAAATCCATGCTAGTCTCTCTCTCTTACTAAACTACTTGATACAGGATAAACTGGAGGTTTGGCATAGTAATTTGCTGTTATCTCTAAATGTTCCTGGTGTGTCCAACCTAAAATTGACTCACCGTTGTCATCAACAAAAATTTCCCAAACTAACCAGATTAAACCCAACATGTTGATTCTGTGTCCTCGCCAAACTAATTGAGAAATGTGTACAAAATCAGCTGAGCAACCACATCGCCAATTTCAAGCTGCTGGACGACTGCCAATCCGGATTCAGACCGGGCCACAGTACGTAATCAACAATCCTATACATAGTGGATGATGCACTGCAGGCCCTAGACCACAATCAAATATGCCTATTAGTACTTCTTGACCTGTCATCTGCCTTTGACACTGTAAACCATGAAAAACTGCTTGCCAGGCTTCAAGACAGGATGGGACTATCTGGAGTGGTTTTGAAATGGTTTGAATCATTCCTACAAAACAGAACTCAAAGATTCCTAGTCAACCAGACGCTTTCACCATCTTGTCCAATTTCAATTGGAGTCCCACAAGGATCAACACTATCCCCTTCACTATTCAACCTATATGTCGAACCCCTCACAGAAATTCTCCAAGATGCTTGCATATCTTATCACATGTACGCTGATGACACTCAGATTTACATCAAGACAACTTCAATGGACGACATAAAGAAAATGAATGAGGCCTCAAAGATGTCATTGCACTGGCTAACTAGTAACCATCTGAAACTAAACTTATAAAAAACTGAATTTCTCTTAATATCACCTCCGAAGAAACCCACAGAAGTGAAAGAATGGAAAAAAATGATCACAGGACTAAACTGCACCCCTACACTAGTTGAATCCGCAAAATCTCTGGGAATCACACTGGATCAGAACCTAGACATGAAAGCAACATCAAATCAATGACAAAAAGTGCCCGGTTTCACCTGAACTATATTAGAAAAATGAAACCACTCATCACTACAGCGGACCTCAAGCTTGCAGTCCAGTCCTTAGTTATCTCAAGGATTGAATACGGTTGCACAACTTTAACAGGTCTATCAAAAATTTCCACAGCCCCACTAAAAGCATGTCTAAATACGGAAGCAAGCCTCATTACTGGATCCAGAAAATATGACCATATCTTCCCCCATCTGAAAGCATTAAACTGGTTACCTTACAAAGCCAGAATTCAATTCAAGCTGGCATGTACCACTCATAAAGCGCTCCACTACAAAACACCAAGGTACCTAGCCCAGAAAATAGAGCTGTCAGGGGGAAGCAGACCAGCTAGGAGTGCCAGAGATCTGCTGCTGAAACCACCCATCTTCCGAAAGAAGAAAACCTATGACAGAGCTTTCTCCGGAGCAGCCCCTAGAATCTGGAATTCACTCCCTCCAAACATCAGAAAAATCCCAAACATAGCAACATTCAAAAAGGAAGCGAAGAGATTCCTAATGAGCAAGTTCCTTCTTTAAGACTAGACTACCCTTTAACATGGAATTCCAAACATCAATCATGAACCAGTCTTGTGGTAAAACCCACAGAAAGCTCTTCAGAACCTTGTATACAAAACACTGTTGCTCAGCTGAAACGGATAAGAATATCTCGTCCCGGAATATTACTTGCTGAATCAGATAGGAATGTCTTGTACAGGAACATTTATATAGGAAGGCTGACGTGTTGAAAATGATAACAAAATATTGTACAGAAAATGTTTTTATACGGCCAATCAAAAATGTATCACTAATGTTCAACATGCATCTGTGAAGCGCTCTGATACCCAAGGGTCAAGTCCGCGCTATACAAAACCCTATAAATAATTAAATAAGTAGGTAACAATTCCCTATCTGGGTATACTGGTTTCAACAAATGTTGTCTTATAATAGTGTACCAAATGTAAGAATCCACCATGTGTACATCCACACCATCCTGTTTGATATATGTAAAAGGTAACATATCTTGAATTCTTCAATCACCTACACAAAGTAGTAGTTTAGGATTTAAGTTCTTATCCACTCCTGCTTCCTCTTCCATAACCACACCCGTAGCAAAGGAAACCGCTGTCACAACTCTTGACACATTTGCTTCCCCTCCCTTTCTCTTCCTCTAGTTTTTAACAACAGCCTTTACTCTGAAGATTTGATCTTAATTTCCTTTACAAATCACTCTGAAGTTACTATATCTTTAGCTATATTTACTGGAGCACTCAAGGTTAACGCAGAACATAAGCACAACCCTTCTTGCACTTTTAAAATCGTGCAGCTCATGAGTATCTGGTCCATTCACACCAACTTAAAATTAAGATGCTCAAAGTCATTTGATGTTTATAGAGTGTATTCAACCAAACTATCAACGAAACAATATTGGGATACAAGAATATTCGGTCAAAAATGTGGTCAACTCAAACATATTGTGGTACTTAATATGGAAAGTAAGAATATTGCTTTTATGTGTATAATACAGTTTTTTATAAAATGTTTGCATGATATAGTGTTATTTAACAACATGGTATAAACTACTTTTTTGATTATTTGAACGTATATTAGTTATTGTCTTATTTTTGGAATTATTAAAAATAGGGCCTTATTATGAGTTTGGCAGTCCATGAACCACCGTATCCACGGTCCGCCACCGCGAGCTCGGTGATCCGACCTCCTTTTTATGACTTGGGCAGATTGCTATTGCAGAGACCGCAGCTGAACCCCCAACCCCGCCCTTAGACCGCAGACCACTGGAGTTGTGGCTGGGGAAAAGTAGCTTCCATAGGGTGGTACAAAGGAGTGTAACCACCATCTGTATTACAAGTTGGCTTTCTGACTAGCCGACTGTGGCGGTGGGACTGCCGGCTTCAAGTTGGCAGAAACAAAGGATTTGGGGTGCGTACTCATCCCTTCTCTGTTCTTCCCATCATAGTTTGATGTGGATTCCTTTCTCCAGGTCCCCTTCACAACAGCATCTTCTCCTCAAGGATTACAACCCAGTTTGAGGCAGTATACAGGTGAGTACATTTTGTGCCATTTACCCATTGCCTGGACTCCCACATACGGGCCAGACTCCGGCAATGGGTAGATTTTAACTTTACACATGGTTTATGCATCTCTGTGCATTCAACACATATGCAGTCGAAATGTTCTCACAGGCATCGATACATATGGAAAACTAATCACCACCACCGCAAGTTCTCCACAGCCATACCGCCAACACTGTGGTAATCTCGTAATATGGCGGTCTGAGGACCACCAGCGTAGTGGTCTACTGGCTCCCATGGCTGGAACATTCGGGCGGTCAGACTGCCAAACTGGTAAACAGGTCTTAAGTGTGCATTTTATTATATTTAGCCTAGTTTGCAATTTTTAATGTAAAAGTGTATTCAAAATGTTGTGGTGTGTTGTATTTGTAGGGCATTGGATGGGAAGCTATTTAAAATAGAAATGAGTGTTTTTACTTATTAATTAAGTCACCAAAGTCTAATTCTTTCCTTACTATTGTTCAGATCGGAGTGGGATAATTATCTAACCCTTCTAAAGTCAAACACTTTTCCCCTTTTTACTTTTGTTGAATGGGAATAGTAAATATAACCCTTCCAAAGTCCCACACTTTCCCTATTGTTTCTCGGATTGGAATGGGAATAGTAAATCTTACTGTAACAAAGTGGATTATTATTTGAGATGGATGGTTGCCCAACTCAAGGAATCATGACACTAAGTTGTCAGGGTGAACCCCAAAGTCACTTAATTAACCTCAGTTAAACCCCTTGATGGTTATAGCACAAGACAGACAGGCCTAACGTAAGGCAATGTGTACGCTATTTATGCAGTTTTAAACCAGTAATAGAGTCAAAATTCCAAACAATAAAAATCTCTTCCTGAATTAGATAAATTAAGTAAAATTAAATAATCAAAATGGCACCAAAATGACACAAACCCAATAAAGCAACCAGAGATATGATTTTTTTATTTTATTTAAGTGAAAATTATGCCAAAAAGTACGAAGCCCAATGGAAGTCAATGGTCATAGTAGTCAGTGACATGGGTGCTATTTGATGCCGACCATGATGGAGACTGGTTCAGACACACCAAGTGGATTGTTTACTTAGAAAGTCTGGAAGTCAAAAAGTTAGAAAAGATTTCTAAGTCCCACTTCAGAAAGGGATCTTCGAGAGATGCATTTACCTTTCTTTAACTTGCCAGCACATAATGGGACTTTGTCACTTTTTGAGAACAGAATTATCCAGAGCGGAATTCCACTGAAACTGTACCTGCTACTGTGGAACTGAAGGACAGACACCTAAACCAAGTTGGCCCTGCTGGTGCTAAGGAGCTTTGGAGATTCCTCACACAAATTTTCTAAGTCAGAACACAGAATGGGATTTTGTCACTTTTTCAAAGGTGAAGAGATCTTTGAGTGAGATGAAGCTGAATTCAATCCAGTGGTGGAGAACTGCCAGGTAAACATTTTTATTAGGTGGTCCCGCTGAAGCTTTGGGGCTCTGCAGGAAGAGTTTTCAAAAGTTTCTCAGCTTTCCTTTAGTGCCTAAGAAACCACAAAAATACTCTTCTAAGGACCACATGGCGTCAGAGGAAGGCAATAAGAGACTGTCAGGTGTCAGGCAGAGGCCCCGACTACAGTCAAGTACAGGTCCAATTTCCACTGATCAAGAGGGCATGAGAGGGAAAAGGCTTCCTGTAGCTTGTTACACCCCTGTATTCACACAGGAGGCCAACCAACTGACCCCTGGAGTTCACTTTTTTGTCCTAGGTATAAGAGAGAGAAGATACAGTCCTTCAGTGCCCGTCTCAGGTTGTGAACATCAGGTCCTGCCCTCTTATGATCTTCTACAGTTGCAGAAAGTGTTCAGAGAATGGTGCATTGGGGTGCCACATTTATGTCTGGAACCAGCTAGTGGGTGGGGGAAACTCATTGCTCTACCTTAATAATCGGGTAAACGTTCCCATGGGCAATGCTTCTCAATTTTGCAGCAGTTTCTGTTTACCCTACTGCAAGCAATCCCACATTGCACCCTGTACAAAAACTCCAAGATGGAGAAACACTCTTCAGCTTGTAAACAGGCTGTGTGCGCTTCTAAAAAATGTGGTTAGGATAATGAGTGAGCAGTCTCCTCTTCTATAGTCACATGAAACGGGTTCTGGAGGTACCTTTCCTCTAACTGGGTTTGGTGCCAGTCTGTCATTAGGGACAAAGACTGGACCTTTCTAAGTGTCACTTAACATTTTTGTGTAATAGGGCAGGCCCCTTTGAAAGGCATTAAGTTGCTGAGCCCACCCCAACTAGTCTTCTTGCCAAGGGGAAAACATCTCCCTACTCTGAGGCCATAGTCCCTGCTCTGGAAACAGTTTACACACCTCATTAAGGTCAAGTACTTGATTGTCTGCTGCTGGAGAGCTAATGGAAATTAGCCACCAGGAGCATCAAGTAAGAAAAAGATAGTTTTCTTCAAGTACATTTTTCTAAATAGTTATTGAAAATCGTACTCCACCCCTGAATTGGGCTTTTAATAAATATTTAAATGAGTGGTTGAATTATTTTGCTGGGTAGTCCTAAACCCAAGATACAAAACCATTTTTCACTGTACTCTGGTTTTCTATATTGGATAGCCAGTTCTGCCACATTGTAAATAGCTTAAGGGCCTCATCACTGTAGGAAAATGGTGATACTAATATCCTACATGTCCTACTTTCACATGCCATTCTGTCTACTTTGTGTGCTACAAGGTCTACAAAAATGTACATTATCAATAATTAAAAGGGAAGTTTTTGCTGTCAAAAAAGGTTTATTATGAAAACTCACATGCAGATTGTACACGGCAACAGTCAAACTACAATGGTAGACCTGAAGCCATATTTTATGGACCCTCTCTGTGGATGGCACTACAGATGCTAGAGTCTACAGGTGGCTTTTAATTTCCCGGTCCTGAGTGCATTTTCTACACTATATACTAGGGATGGACGTATAGGCAAGATAAATGTGTCAAATAGGAATACGTCAAGGTAACCATATTTAAAAGGGGAGCATAGGCCATTCACTTCTATTTAGCAGGAATTGCAGTGCACAGATTTCCAGTCCAGCAAAAATAAGGTCTAAAGCAATTTTAGAATTCGGGGGTGAACCCAGAGAAAAGATTAATTTCCTACACTAACTGCTGTAAAGTCCAATACTTTCCCTACTGTTGTTCAAATTGGAGTGGGAAAGGTAAATCCAACCCTTCCAAGTGTAACACTTTCACTGTTTTTGCTTACATTGGAGTGGGAATATTAAACACGACCCTTCCAAAGTCCACTTCTTTCCATACTGTTGCTAAGTCAAGAGTCCAGCACTTCCCTTGCTTGTGTTTATGATGGAGTGGGCAAGTTAATGTGTGTCCCCCCATAAAGGCAACACTTACGCTACTGTTGTTCAGGTTGGAGTAGGAATCGTAAAACTAACCCCTTTAAACTCTGATACTTTCTCCATTGTTGCTTAAGTTGGAATGAAAATAATAAATCTAACCCCTCCAAAGTCCATCACTTTCCCTACTGTTGCTTAGGCTGGAGTGCGAATAGTACATTAAACCCCTCCAAAGTCTCACACCTTCCCTGCTTTTCCTTACATTCGAGTGGGAATAGTAAATATGAGCACTCCAAAGTTTATCACTTTCTCTACTTTTCTTTTAGTTTTTTACGTTGGAGTGGGAATAGTAAATCTAACCCCTCCAAAGTCCAACACTTTGCCAACTGTTGCATACATTGGAGTTAAAATATTAAATCTGGCTCCTTCAAAGTCTAGCAATTTACCTCTAGCCTACTATTGCTTAGTTTGAATTATTAATATTTATTTTATTTGTTGGTATTTTTTAATTAAAACAATATTATATATGGGAAATAATTAGAATTTTATTATTTACATTTAAAATGTGTTTTTGCATGCATTTTATTTTTATATTTAATCCTACCTATATTTTTGTGAAATGTACGTATATGTGAATGTGTTGCTTCATTTTCCAATATTCAATATTATTTATGATTTTAATACAGTTTCTAAAAAATTTTGCAGATCGCTTTTATTTTTCATTTAAATATTTTGATTTTGTTTTTCCATTTATAATGATTATTTTCTTGATTATGTTAGAATATAATATTTTTAGTACATTGCTATACATCTACAATTTCCTCAATGGGTCAATGCTGCAGTCAGGAGCTGAAGAGGGCTTAGCTCGGATTCTGGCATTGAGGAAAACTATCAAACGTCTCTCCATAATATGTTTAACCTAGATCTAGTTCCACTTATAACATTTCTCCATCCCGACAATTGCTTTATCTTGCCTCAAAGCCTAATAGTAGTGCAGGTCCAGCTCTCTCGGAGGATAATTGTTATCATACTACAAAACAGCCATCAATGGTATTGGGTAAACAGTGTGCTTATTTTAGTGATATTCCAAAATTAAAGGCAAGAAATGAAAGGGTGCTGCATTGTTAATAACTATTACCAGCTGAAATCGTTATTGCCTTTTCTTGTTGAGATGAGAAGATGATGCTCCTAATGAGGACATTTTTCTCTCGTCATCATCTGCACCCTTTTATAGGTTTCTAGTGGCATTAGAACGTGCCAGTGATATAGAAGATGTTTGAAATAAAGCACATTTAGGATCAACTTAATGGATTTTTCATTTATTTTATTTTTGCTTTTTGGCTCATTTCTCCAAAAACCTATATTAGAGACAAGAGTCATTGACCATGCATGGTGCCTACATCCCTAGACGGGCCGGCATTGCAATACACCGATTTCAAAGAATGATAGACGGGGAAGAGAGTACACATCAAACTGCCTACAACCACTTCAGGCCAGCTGCCTCAAGTGGGACAAGTTCTTGTTTAAGTTATTATGGCCGATACAGAAAGACTCATGTAGTACACCTCTGTGACATAATTGGAAGTGATATTAAATAACAAAATCAAAACCAAATACAGCCCAACCAACAATTATGTGGCCATATCTTACAAGAGACAGGGGCAGATTCCATATGGTTACAACTGATATACATCATATACTAGAACTCTGTTCAGAAGTTATGTAGACACAGTATCCGGCGTACTTGGTGGGACAGCCATACGTAGATAGATGAACAAGGGCTCCCAAATATCATTCGGATGGGAGGTCACAGGTAGCTCCTCCGCACATAGGACTAGGTTCTCTCTACAATATATCAAGTCCCTAAGCCACAAATCTGGCGTGGGGTTTCACCTGCTGTTCCACATCATTGCCACACGCCGCTTAGCAATAAGCAGTGCCACGCATGCCAGCCTACCCCGTGCCCCTCTTAGAAAGGGGATTAAACCCAGTAAACACACCTGTGGCGTGCAGGGCACATCCACCCAAAAATTCTGGACAATTTACCAACCACCGCATTCCAGTATGCCCATACCCGCCCGCAGGCCGACGCTAGGTTCCAGAAGTCTATGGGCTGTATGGTAAGCCTGATTAAGAAATTTGAAATGTATAATACGCAAATTCCCGTTTGATGTTGGGGCTCCGGTCAAGCTACAAAAGTGCTTCCAATCATCCTGAGAGTTCGGGGGTTCCAAATATTCATTCCATTTGTCCAGACTTTTATCAGCACGGAGGGCCCCGTCCTCTCTCATGGTGTGATATAATTTAGTGACAAGTTTGTGTCGAGTGGGACTGGTGAGTAAGACATGTATGGCAAGGGATTCTGGAGGCTCTGCAGGGAACGTTGGATAGTAGGCACATGCTGCATACCTAAGTCTGTGTATCGAGAATGTAATTAATAAAGTCTGATGCTGAATGTAAGCTGTGTCAGCAGACGTTAAAAAAGAGCCATTGGGGTACAGATCCTTCATTGTATCAATACCTGCCTGAGCCAGTAAATTCATGGCTCCCTTCTCATGTGTCAACAACAGGCCCTCGTGATAGGCGATAGGCAGTAGCGGAGAGTACAGTGGTAGTTTCCCAGGCAGTCTGCCCAACGCCTGCCAGGCTGAGATCGTCATGTTAATAGTGTTGATCGTAGCCCGGTGGGCGAACCTTTTCTTATATGTTAAAATGGTTGTTAATGGGATGGGGTGGGTGTCCCATTGTTCTACCGCAACGTGTGGGATGAAATTATGATCAGTGAACCAAAAATGCGCGTATTGTGCCTGCGCACATAGATAGTAGACATAGAGATCGGGCACCCCAAATCCCCATGCTTATAATCTAAGGTGAGTGTGCACCAGCTTACACGGGCCTGCTTTCCACCCCAAATCAGACGGAGCAGTGACGATCGCAGCGTTCTAAAAAAGGGCAGTGAAAGAGGGATCGGTATGTTCATGAAAAGATAGAGGAATTTGGGCAATACCACCATTTTTATTAATGCAATGCGGTCGGCGAGTGAAAGCGGTACTCAAACCCTACTGTCAATCTGTTGCTCTAACAAAGTGACAGCAGTGCCGTAGTTCTCACGAATGACTCTTTCAGGATCGTGATGCACCCAAATTCCCAGATATTTAACTGAGTCCTGCACCCATTCAAGCGGGAATTCCAGCTCCTGCAGACATGTGGCTTCAGTCAGTGGTAGTATCACCGACTTAGACCAATTAATGAGTAACCCAGAAAATCTGGCAGAGCGTATGTACTCCCGCAGCACAGACGCCAGATGCAAATTGGGCTCATGAATAAAAAGCAACATATCATCCGCATACAGTGACATGATGAGGGGATGGTGGTGCAGATTAAGAGCCGAGTGTTTGTTATGTTGCCGTATCAGACATGCTAACGGTTCTAGCGTTAATGCAAACAGGAGGAGTGACAAGGGGCATCCCTGCCTGGTGCCTCTAGTGATGGGAAAGGGATCTGATGTGTGCCCACCCACCCGGGCTCGCGCTGAAGGACGGGCATACAGAAGCCGTACCCAGCTGACAAAAATGTGGGGAAAACCCATCCGCTGGAGGATTAAGAAGAGATAACCCCATTCAATAGAATCAAATGCTTTGGCAGCGTCAAGCATGACAGCTGCCGCTGGGAGATCAGGAGACAGAGTGTGAAAGAGGGCAAACACAGTGCGAAGATTGTGGGAGGTGGAACGCGTGGGTATAAACCCAGACAGATCAGGTAACACCAAATTTTGCATGAGTGGCTGGAGATGAGTAGCGATTGTCTTGGCCAATATTTTGGCATTCGATTTATGAGCGATAAAAGGCGAGAGGAATCGCAAATGTCGGGTGATTTGTCTTTTTTTAATAAGGTAATGATGAGCACCTCTCGGAGGGAAGCTGGGAGCACGCCTGAATCGTGGACCTCTGTGTACATTTCTATCAGGAAGGGGGTGAGCTCTCAGCATATGCCTTGTAAAATTCAGGTGGGAATCCATCCTGGTCTGGGGCTTTTTTATTAGGAAGAGAGGCTATCGCCACACGAATATCTTCCACAGTGATAGGCTGAGTGAGATATTCTCTCTGCCCGTCCGACAACCAAGCAAAGGCTACTTGTGGCAGGTAGTCCTCGCTGCCATACGTTGTAGAAATGTGTGTGCCCTCTCGCACCTCCTTATGTCGGTGACGCCATATATCCAGCAATCCAAATTCCACCATCCAACTAGCGATCACACTCCCTGCACCCGGGGAATGCCACTATATTTATCCCTACTGGGATCCAGATGAGTGTTAAGATCGCCTCCCCAAAGAATCGCAGCATCTGGCCAATCTCTCAGTACCTCGAGGAGGCGCTCAAAGAATCCAGGGTCATCCACGTTTAGATCATATGAATTCACAATGGTGAACAGCTTGCCTGCCAATGTCCCATGTACCAGGGCATATCGTCCGAGTTTCCTGAAGGAGGGCAATGTCAACACTATGGCATTCTAAATGAGCTATCACTTGTCGAATTGTTTTAGGCGAATTGAGCCCCCGCATGTTCCATGTGAGGCAAGAGATTTTCAAACCAATACTGTGCATAGCAAGCGTAACTCATGTGGAATAAGGAATCTGCTTAAGTCCAATATATAAACAAGGGTGTGTTAGACCTCACATCATTGGTGTGAGTCTCCCTTCCATTTTTGAGGGATTGCCTCCTCTGTTTTGATATGTTTTTGCTGGATTTATGATGTACTGATTGGTTATTCCACAATTGGGTTATTTGATTTACTGTCAGCCCCTAGTACAGTGCACCATGTGTGCCCAGGGCTTGTAGATCAAATACTGCTGGTGGGCTTGCAGCACTGGTTGTGCCACCCACAGAAGCAGCCTGTAAAGTGTGTCTCCGGCCCGCCATTGCAAGGCCTGTGTGCAGTCTAGCACTGCCATGTCGACTTGGCCAAGTGCACCCACTTGTAAGTCCCTAAACCTTCCCTTTGCTTCATATTAGAGACCCCTATGGTAGGCCCAAGGGCAGGGTGTAAGTATAAGGTAGGACATGCTTGATGTGTGTAGCATGTTCTAATAGTGAATTACAGTCATTTTTGTTTTTCACTATTGAAGGCTACCTGTTCTCATAGGCCAGAATGGACAGTTAAGATTGTTACATTCTTACAATCCTAACTGACACAGGGAACATGGTAGAAATTCGAATTTAGTATGCCTGAACTCAGAATAATAAAATACATCTTTTAGTAAAGTTTATTTTAATATCCTGTGTTTGCAAATGCCACTTTTAGAAAGCAGGTATTTGCTTGCCTAACCATTTGAGCCCGCCTCTGCTGAGTTGGTATTCCTTGTCTGGGTTTGAGTGTGACAGGGCTGGGGAAATTCCAGGAGACAGTCTGGGGCAGCCCACTGGCGAATAGGGAGATTTACATCCAGATGGGAGGGAGGAGTGCACCTGGGACCTAAATAGGGCTGGGCCTTCCCTCTACAATGCTGGCTCCACCCCCTGTGGCTTGTCTGATGTCTCTGCTCTGCACAGTGAAAGGAGAAGAGGAATCCTGTCAACAGAGTGCTCCAGAGCTGTATCCTCCCTCCCCTGTGCTGGCTCCACCTCCTGTGAGGCGGTTGATGTCTCTGCCCTGCACAGTGAAAGGTAGAAGAGAGTCATGTCAACAAAGTGCTCAGGAACTGGTTTGAACTAGGCAGAGACCTCTCTGCCTTCAGAGAACAAAGGATTTTGGGGTATAAATATTGGGACCCAGTCCCACAGACTTTAGATCACTTCTGGAACAAGAAGCCTTTCTGCCAAGGAGAAGAACCAAGGAAGCTGCATGAGTTTGGACTGCCCCTCAGCCAGTGTGCTGTTTGCTGGGTTGGTCATCAGTGGTTGCTTCATTGCCAAAGGGAAAGGAGAAGGAACTTTGTAAGGACTTTGATCTACAGAATATTTTCCAAGGGACTGAACTGTGCTTGCCTCCTGCTGAAGTCTCAGAGCCAAAAGACTTCACCTCCAGCTCCCTCCTGAATTTCCTTTCTGGTAATTCTGACTCCAGTCACTTGCGTGCCGCTGGGAGGTGGAAGCGCGACGCATCGAGAAGAAGCATGTCGCCGCCGCAGCTGAAATCATCGCAACGCCGGAGAAGCGAACCTTCGTCGCATCTCCCTGGAAGCGTGTGTTCATCGAAGCTGCCTGCTGTCGCATCGCCGGAGAAGCATGACGCCATCGAGAGAGTCGCCATCGCATTGCCGGAGAAGCGCATCCCAGGGCCTGTCGCGGTTCCAAGGTACAGAGTCGCCGCAAGGCTGCCAGGGCGTCATCGCATCGTCATCGCATCACCGCATCAAGGGCGCCATCTTCTCGCATCGCAACTGGATCATCGCATCAAGGCGCCATCTTGCGCACCTCAACAGGCCCGCAGGCCGAGAATCTATGCATCACCTCCACACCAGTAAGGCTTACGACGAGTCCCCTACTCTGCGCAAGCATTGAGGAAGGACGCAACCGTTCCCCCCGGGTCACGGAACCGACGCATCTCCCCTTCTGGAGCCTTTTTGTCTACTTTGCGTTATACATCCAGGTACTTTGTTGAGAACTTTGTCGCATCTACCAACAACTTAAACTAAGAGACTTTAATCATCTTTTAAGTAATCTTAAGTGTAGTATTGTTGATTTTTGTTGTTTGTGGTCTTGTGTTTAAGTCTATATAAAGAATACTTATTTTTATAAAAACCTGTGTTGTGTCCATCTGTAGTGTTATCACTGCATTACTGTGTATATTCACAAATGCTTAACACACTGCCTCTGGGATAAGCCTGTCTGCTCGTGCCAAGCTACCAAGGGGGTGAGCAGGGGTTATTAAGGAGTGTAATCCCCTTATCCTGACTTAGAAGTAAGGGTCCCTATTTGGACAAAGGTGAATACCATTGCGAACTAGAGACCCCCAGATCTAACAGGGTGCAAAAGCAACACCCAGCTGGATAGCAACAATGGGTAGCCACAGAAACAAACCCCAACCCGGCACCCTCCCCCCTCACCCCCACGCACTTTAGCAACCCCAACTCGCCAAAGCCATCCCACAACCCCAAAAACAGATCCCAAGTGCAACACCAGGGAAAGAACCACGTGCGGGGAACACCCATAGAGGGGAATGCCAGAGCACAAACTCCCTCCCAGTGTAGTTAGGAGGTGGCTGAACCATCTTACAGAGACTATCCCGGACCCCCACAACCACATATCAGAGAACCACATGCGGGGGAATCCCCCCAACAAATAGGAAAATTAGCCATTGTAGGATATCAGGAAAGGAAAGAGTCAAAAAGCCAGTGAGCAATGATAAAACTTAGGACCCCTCCCATACCTAGGCAGAACTATTATGGAGTCAGCCCAGGCCACCCGCCGATTCACCATGTTCAGTATCTTGATCATTATCTGCATGTCTGGGGAAGCGGTTTTGGCGGGAGACAGATTTGGCAAAGTCCATGGCGGACGCGCTGTTAAGGAGCGATGTGCCTGCTCCACAATAGGAACCTGAGGCAAGTGCTCCTCTCCAAAGATGTCACGCAGCAGTTTCTCGACAAAGGTATCTAGGCGGCCCATGTTGGTAGATTCCGGAAGGCCCGTAATGCGCACGTTGTTTCTTCGTGACCTGGCTTCTAAATCTTCATTTGGGCCTGTATAACAGCCAGAACCTTCTCCATGGAGGCCGCCTTGGTCGTAACCTGCTGCAAACTGTCCTCAGTGCTTGAGATGCGTGTCTCCACCTTCCCCAACCGCTAAGCATGCTTGTCCAATTTTGACGACATATGATCCATATGAAGATTAAGATGATCAATGTTACCATCGATGGATTGCAAGCTGGCCTGCACAGCAAGGAGAGTTTTATCAATAATGGTAAGATGGTCACTAGGTAGGTAAGCCTCTGAGTCCGATGCTGTATGCTGCGTAGCCCTGCCAGTTTTCCGGGGCTCGAAGGTGAGATGCGGCTGGCTGCGCTCACTTTTCCCCATGCTGTTGCCCGGGTCTGAATGCGTTCACTTGCAGGGGTAGCAACACGTTGCAGGTCACACAGTGCCGCAATCAGAAAACAGCCCCCCTCACAGAAGAGCGTAGGGGTAGGTCAACAATGGGGGGTTCCTCGTTCTCAGCCAGGCTGCACAGCCCAATGAGAAATAACTATGGCGCAGCACAAATATTATTCCCTGCAGCACCACTTATGATGGATGACACAGAAAGTCCATAAGATGCAGTTCAGGGCTCGCAGCACTGCAGGATGGGAACAATGCCACATCCAACGAAGGGAGGAACATCCACTCCAAGAGCCCTCAGCAGCAGGTCACCAGCGAGGCTTTCACTGTCCATAAACCAGGGCAGAGGTGAAGATGAGGCCCAACTGCAGCACAAGTAAGTACCACTGCGGAGGGCGCCACGCGAGATCCCCAAACACAATATGGCAGGAACACCAATGAACGATTTCAGCACAAGACACCGGGAGGAAAAACAATGGATTGCAATCAGTAATAGTAGGGCGGGGGAGCTCGCTGCCGCAGGCAGTCAGGTCCGCCGCGTAAATTATTCTGCCCGATGGTTGTCTGCCAGAGCCCTCCGGCCGAGAGGGTGTATGTTGCAGCCAAGGTGTATCCGATCAGACAGGCCACCAGAGATCAGCACTCGCGGCAGCACCTAGCAACAGAAAACACGACCCCAGCGACAGGGGGACAGGCCCGTATCAGCCCAGCAGCCAGCCACAATGCCAAAGGGCGCCGCCCGGCCCCCCGCCCGGACCCAGCAACTGCAGGCATACAACCGGCTACCCAGAGACAGCGCAGCCTACCCCAATCCTTCTGCTGAGCAATCAGAGAGCGGCCGCCAAATCCCCCAGACGCGGCATAGCGCCTACAGAGCACTCGGACCCATGAGCCAGGCACACACCCCCCAGCACTCACAGCCCGCCTCAAGGCCCGGCCCCGTCCTACCTCACTCAACTGGTCCGTGCACATCTGGGTTCGCCATGTTGCCAGAGGCTGGTACGGCTCCTCTCAGCTGGCAATTCATGCTGCAGCGATGATTCGGTCCACAGCGCCCAATCAGGTCAGTCGGCCGATCACGCTGGCATCATAGTTGGCATTTCCCGCGAGGTGCGGGCGGGATGGCAAGGATACCTGGTGGATTGTTATTTCAACCGGCGGAGCAACTCTAAAGAGTGGCCATGCTGCTTTGTGCCCTCTAGCGTCCCCCTACTGCCTGGTTACATAATTTGTTTATCCCAAGTCTTTTTTCATAAGGGAGGCTAATATTCCTAAAAGATGCCAACAGACATCTTGAGGCACAGCCGACCTGTTTATGGGCACACATAATCAACTCTTGTCCTCTCTTGATTTCTATTCCCTGGTTTGCATGCAAAAGAACCTAAGTTCAGAACCTTTAAAGACATAACTCTTGGTTCAAATAGAGGAGGAATCATGCAAAAAATCCTTAGATCTATGTAGGAGTAGATCCTTGGTGGGATTAAAGATAGAGCAATAGTACAAATATATGGGTTGAGATTAATTTGGGAAGTACTCATCCAGCCTAACTAGGATGAAAGTCACTGGGCAGTAACTGTTAATTTCCTCCACCTCATTCCGTGGTAACTTTTTCTCCCCTTGTTTGGAAAGTAATTTATCCAGTGATAAGTGCCTGAAAGTCTCATCCATCTTTGGAGGAACATCATTTTTTCTGTAGTTTAAGCAGATTCTTTGGTTATTCTTTCGATCTGGGTCACTTTTTTCCCTTATATTCAGTGGACTATCCTCCTTTTGACAGTTTCTTTTGCATCCTCATTTATTTATTTAATTTAATGTCTAGTGATATCTAAGATTGCACTAATTTAAGTTTTCATTCACTAGATGATTGTCTTCTAGTCTTTTCAATCTTTCAGCCACAGTCAGAGCACCTTAGTTACAACCTAGCTCAAATCTGACTGGTTTTCCAGACAATTCTTTTTTTTTATGTGTTTATTGCTTTTTCAGTTAATAACAACAATGATGCATCATGAAGTCAGGGAAAGACAATCTGAATCGTATTGTGGGCTGACAGTATGCCTGTATGGTTGCACAGTTACAGGTCAAATGGGCAAAGTCAGTGAGGTCAGCTTCACACTTGTGGCAGTGGTGAGCACATGAGGGATCTAGCTTTGCAAGGACCATAGGAGTGTTATTGCCCAATGCAGGAACCTATAGTGGAGAGGCTTATGCCTGCTATTTGTGGATATCAATTTGGTTTGTGGGTAACAATATTGCCATGTCTTATCTGGGAATGGGTAGCCCAGGTCACACTCCCAAGCCAACCGGGATGTACTTGTCTGCACCGGTTTCAATGCCAGATAGGAGTGATATGAAAAAGAGACCAGGTTGGAGCTCTCTATTGTAGATATCAACAATGGCAATGAAGAAAAATCTGTTGGTTCCTCGGATTAGGTGGGCAAGATGTCATGGAGTGTGCTGTGTAGACGGCGGCATAAAAATGGATCCAAAGCAGCAATTGCCCCATTGGAGGCAAACGCAGGGTGAAGATGTACCTTGCCCTTGGTGAAGAGGTCCCCCATAGTATGCAATTGGTGAGTCGAAAGTGTACGCTGCCCTAGTGTTTCTTGTGTCAGAGGAAGCTGTGGGTTATTTTGAAGTGGAATGTCTGGGAAATACAGAAGATGTCAGGAATCGAAGGTTACGTGCATGCCTAGTTGTAAGACTACATTTCCCATATGCTGGAGGGGCGGAGCCAGCGTCTACAAGTAGACACGACGCACGGTGGTGAGTGTGCGTAATACTGAATGTATTTAAGTCTTGGATTAGGCTCGACTGGATGTCGGAGCCTCTAACTAAGAATTTCCTGGCTGGTTAATGGCCAGCGTAGAAATGGACAAATTGTCACAGCGCTCGGCAGTGAGCGCATGCTGGACTCTATCACGCTGGGTTTTGGGGCGGTAAAGTACCGCGGAGCCCAGCTGTGTCCCGAAGCCTTGCTGGATCGGATGACGCGGTGAGTGAACCGTTAACTCAGCACTTGACTGTGAGCGCATTCTGAATTCTACCACGCTGGGTTTTGACAGTGGTGAAGCAACCGCGGAGTTCACCTGTGCTGTGGAGTCATTCAGAATCAGAGACTCTGTGAGTTTAACCGAGGGGCCTCTGCTCGGTATCAAGGGCATAGCGGGACTAGTTGCTATTGCGAACAGTACTTATGAGTAATGCCAACTCCATTGCAACTCGAATTTTGTGTTATTAAGAGGGGAACAGTTTCTTTTTTACATTTCTGAAATTCTTATCCTTGTGGTTTGGAACAAAGATTGAACAGAGTGGCATTCTGGTTCTTGTGTTCAACTGGACTTCCATGGAACAAGACACTGTACTTTTGTTATTTTCAGCTATAGATATTTCTTCTAGTTAGGGTGAGCACAGGGGAATCCTGTACTGGGTGTGCTAGGCACTCGGTCTATTACTAAGCAGGAGTATGTCTGTGAAATATGTGTAATCTCATGCGAGTGTGTTTTATTTTGTAGACTTATCCACTCCGGGAGACTGGTTGTTATCATTGGCTGTATAGGCTGGCTGTACTACTACGGCGGATAAGGTATTTTATGCATCTTTCAGTGAGAATTACAAAGAGTAGGATATTGTGGATGTGTATTTACTCTGTTTGCCTTTGTATTACAGGTTCTACTCCCCGCTGTTCCCATTCTTTCCTTTTCCCTCACTTGATCGCCCTACAGCTCTGTACCTTTTAGTTGGAGCTTGGGGTGGACCTCTTAATGCATCCACCGGACCCTGAGGAGTACACAGAACCTACCAGAATTACGCACCCAACATAGTTTACTCCTCCCGGTCCACGTACGGCAATATACGGCGTCCATGGATGATGTGGTTCAGCCATTGGCGACAGTTCAACAGGAGCTGGTGGCCTCTAGACTTGAAACTGCGGCTTTGCCTGACAAAGTAGGCAGGGTGGCTAGGAATCTTTTTGATGCATCAGGCTTCAGCACCCCTCAAGTACAGGTCACGGTTCCTCCTCCTATACCGTTGGCTAGTCCCGAAAGATATGCGGGTGACCCCTTAAAGTTCCAGGTGTTTTGAACCCAGATCATGCTTCACTTCTCCAGTAAACCGTCGTCCTTTCCGAGTAATCACTCCCTGTTGGCTTTTGCGATTTCATACTTGGTGAGGGATGCTACCAATTGGGCGGTTTAGTTGGTTAGGAAGAATGACCCCATGTTGTCTGATTGGGATGCCTTTCGCGCCACTTTTGAGAGAGTGTTCGATAGGAGGACCACTGCATATAGTGCTGATAGAGAACTGCTAGAATTACGACAAGGGAGACAGGAACTGGTAACATATCTGACTAAATTTAATCGGTTGGTAGCGGAAGCAGAATGGCCAGAGGAAAAAAGGATGTCTCTGTTTTATAATGGGTTGTGCGATGAGTTGAAGAATGTGATAGCCCAGATCGATTCGCAACCTACTACCTGCTCCGATTTAATTCATCTGACGTTGAGACTGAATGGTCAGATGTCTGAGAGAGGCGGAGATAAACATAAGGGTGACAAGTCCTTCTATAGGTCGGACAAGTTTTTCAGGAAAGAGACAGGGTCCTCCGATACAGGGAGTGAACCCATGGAGATTGGGGCTATTTGGGAACCACCCTCGCGAGTTGAGCGAGAGAGTCGACATACACAAGGGCTGTGTATGTACTGTGGGAAGCGAGGGCATTTCGTATGTGACTGTCTGTTGAAACCCAATTCACAAGGTTATTCCTACAGGAATAAGAAGGCTGCAGTGTCAGTGATGGGTACAGAAGCAGGGACTGCAGTTACCACTCCTTCAGCATTATTGGGAGAGAAGGAGTGGAAAATACCCTTTGTCCACCAACAGGGTAAAAGATACCGAAACACACGTAGCGTTGCCAATAGGATTGGAGTACAAACATCAGGTGCATCAAGTGTTAGCCATGTTAGATTCCGGAGCAACGGGGAACTTCATTGATAGTGGGCTGGTAAGACAAATTTCAGTCGGTAGAGTACACATAGACTCCCCCGATGAGGTTGTGGCTGTGGATGGTAAACCCTTAAAATCGGGTCTCATTACTGAGCAAACGGAATATGTCAGGCTATCCATAGAAGATGGGACAAAACATAATCTAGAAGAGATAGCCTTGAACATTATAGACGCCCCACAGTATGAGTTGATACTGGGAATGCCATGGTTTTGACATCACAACCCCACCATAGATTGGAAGACCAAGACCGTACACTTCCTGTCCAAAGACTGTGAGGAGCACTGAATACAAGATCATAAGTCATAAGCTACAGCTCTCGCTTTCCTGTTTTGTGTGGCTATGGCAACATAGAAGGAAGTAGTGTTGCCTGAAGTGTATGCTCAGCTTCCGCCCCACAGGATGTACGATTGCCAGAATGACTTGATTGAGGGAGCAATCATTCCAGTTTGTAAGGGTTATGCCTTGTCACAACCTGAGACTCGCCATCTCAGGAAGTATTTGGATAATTTTCTGGAAATCGGGGTTTATCAGGCCATCATGTTCTCCGGCAGCCTCTCCTCTTTACTTTATAGCGAAGGCTAGTGGCAAGCTCAGAGCGTGTTGCGATTACAGAATGATAAACAAGACTACAGTGCGAAACAGATATCCTTTGCCGCTTATCTCAGTCTTGTTGGATCAAGTACGGGAGGCTACAATTTACACCAGGTGAGACTTGAGAGGAGCGTATCATTTGGTACGCATCCGAGAGGGGGATGAGTGGAAAAGGGCTTTAAAGACACGCTATGGGTTGTATGAGTATACTGTGATGCCGTTAGGGCTGTGTGACGCCCTGGTGGTATTTCAGTATTTTCTGAATGACGTTTTGAAAGACTATGTGGACCGTTTTGTGGTCCTATAAATAGACGATATATTGGGGTGTTTTGTCTGGATCACAGGAGGAACATCACAACCATGTCATCATTGTATTGGAGAAAATGAGATAGATCATTTGATTTGCAAATTGAGTAAATGTGAATTTGGAGTGAGAGAAGTTGAATTTCTAGGGGTTATGCTGTGTTCTGAAGGTTTGAACATGGCAGAACACAAGGTAAAGGCAGTACAGGACTGGACTATACCCAGGAGCATGAGGGACGTTCAGTGCTTTCTGGGTTTCGCTAATTATTACCGCAGGTTTATCCTGAATTTCTCCCAGAAAGCAGTCCCCATCACCGGACTGCTTCAAAAGGGGGTTCCCTTCCTATGGACCAATGAGGCCTCTGAGGATTTTGCTCGCTTGATTCAAGCATTCACCACTGCTCCAGTGCTCAGACATCGCCAGTTGGAGGTGCCTTTTATCGTGGAAGCCGAAGCCTCGGATGAGGCTATCGGAGCCATTCTCTCCCAAAGAGACAGGGATACTGGGCAATTGCATCCCGTAGCGTATCTCTCCAAAAAATTGAACACGGCGGAAAAGAACTGCACCATAGACGAGAAGGAACTGTTGTCCATAAAAAAGGCGTTTCAGGAATGGTGACATTATTTATGGGGGGCCTGTTTTACTATCACAGTGTATTCCGATCACTGCAATGCCTGAAGATGACGTGACATCTCACACAGAGGCAGATGAAGTGGACATTGTTCTTTGCGGAATACGATTTTTTCATCACCTTTTAACCAGGGATGGAGAATCGTAAAGCGGATGATTTGTCCAGGCAGGAAACAGCAGTTGAGAACCCTCACTAAAGCCCATGTGGCTCTTATCGATCCGGATAAAGTCATCTGTGTACTACGGGCTGACAACTTCCTCAGAGAAGTGATCAGGCATAAATCAGGCAATCAGTAGGAGGCCTGGGCAGGAGAGGAGATGGATCGCCACATCAAACAAGGTCTTCCCTTTCAGAAGTATAAACTGTGTCTCCCTACAGAAAAACTACAGAAAAAAAGGCATACAGCTGGTGTCATGTATCTCCCTTAGCAGGTCATCCGGGAACACGTAAAACTGTGAAGTTGGTCCAACGTTACTTTTGGTGGAACTCATTAAGTAAGGACGTATGCACATGGGTAGTGGAATGCGAAGACTGTGCTAGAGGGAAGGGAGAAAACTCCAGGAAAAAAGGGAGGCTAATGCCTATGCCATCTCCTCAACAGCCCTGGCAGAATATCAGTGTCGATTCCATCACTGGATTACCGGTGGACCAGGGTTTTTCCGCTATCTTGGTAGTAGTAGACAGCCTTACGAAAATGGGACACTTCATTCCGTGTAAAAATCTACCCACTGCCGGGCAGCCAGCACAACTACTGATGGAAAACGTTATACAACTGCATGGATTACCACAAGTCATAGTGTACGATAGAGACCCACAGTTCATAGCAAGGTTCTGGAAAACGTGGTGTAGATCTATAAAGATCGAGTCAGCTGTCTCAACCAGTTTTCACCCACAAACTGATGGACAGACTGAAAGAGTGAACCACACGCCGAAAAAGTACCTCAGGTGTTATGCTCAAGAGGCTCAGGAGTCATGGGTGTCCCTGTTATGGATAAAGGAGCTATCTTATAACAATACTGTACACTGTTCTATCGGGGTATCTCTGTTGTTGGCGAATTACGGGTACTGTGCAAAGACCTTGCCCATCGCCCTACCAGCGGATTTGAGAAATCAGCCCTCTGTGCAGGCACATATCAACATATCAAATCCCTGCGCTCTGTCCATAGGGAAGCTAGACGATGTCTGATAGTAGCTAAAAAGGAGTATTAACGATGGGTGGATCGACACAGGACCAACGGCCCTCAGTATCAGGTTGGGGGTCTGGTGTGGCTGTCCATCAGGAACATCAAGTTTAAACTATGCAGCCAGTTCCACCCCAGATTCATAGATCCTTATGTAGTGGTGAAACAGGTCAATCCTGTAGCTTACAAGCTGAAGATACCAGGCAGTCTCCGCATTCATCCGGTATTCCATTGCAGCCTACTGAAGCCTGCGTTGGGAACACGTCGGCGGGTGCCCCCTCCAATATCCTTTGACGGGGGATTGGAATACGAGGTGAAGAGGATTGTGGATTCGCAGTATCGACAGGGCAAACTGTGGTACCTCATCTCATGGAAGGGATATTCTGCAGAAGACGATTCTTGGGAGCCATGTTACAACGTGCATGCCCTGCGGCGGTGAGGTCTTTCTACCGCGGACATCCCTCCAAGCTTGGATCTAGGAGGCGCTAGGTGGAGGGGCCTACTGTCAGGAATCGAGGGTTACGCGCCTGCCTAGCTGTAAGACTACATTTCCCATAAGCTGGAGGGTGGAGCCAGCATCTACAAGCAGACGCGACGCACAGTGGTGAGTGTGCGTAATAATGAATGCACCTAAGACTTGGATTAGGCTCAACCAGATGTCGGAGCCTCTATCTAAGAATTTCCTGGCTGGTTAATGGCCAGCGTAGAAATGGACAAATTGTCACAGCGCTCCGCAGTGAGCGCATGCTGGACTCTATCACGCTGGGTTTTGATGGCGGTGAAGTACCGCGGAGCCCAGCTGTGTCCCGAAGCCTTGCTGGATCGGATGACCCGGTGAGAGAACCGTTAACTCAGCGTTTGACTGTGAGCGCATTCTGGATTCTACCACACTGGGTTTTGATAGCGCTGAAGCAACCGCAGAGTTCAGCTGTGCTGTGGAGTCATTCAGGATCAGAGACTCTGTGAGTTTAACCGAGGGGACTCTGCTCGGTATCAAGGGCACAGCGGGACTAGTTGCTATTGCGAAACAGTACTTATGAGCAATGCTATCTCCATTGCAACTCAAATTTTGTGTTATTAAGATGGGAACAGTTTCTTTTTGACATTTCAGAAATTCATATCCTTATGGTTTTGTACAAAGATTGAACGAAGTGTTATTCTGGTTTTTGTTGTGTTCAGCTGGACTTCCACAGAACAAAACACTGTACTTTTGTTGTTTTCAGCTATAGATATTTCTTCTAGTTAGGGTGAGCACAGGGGAATCCTATACTGGGTGTGCTAGGCACAAGGTCTATTACTAAGCAGGAGTATCTCTGTGAAATGTGTGTAATCTCATGCGATTGTGTTCTATTTTGTAGACTTATCCCCCCTGCAGACTGGTTGTTCTCATTGGCTGTACAGGCTGGCCGTACTACTACGGTGGATAAGGTATTTTATGCATCTTTTAGTGAGAATTACTGAGAGTAGGATATAGTGGATGTGTATTTACTCTGTGTGCGTTTGTATTACAGGTTCTACTCCCTGCTGTTCCCATCCTTTCCTCTTCCCTCACTTGATTGCCCTACAGCTCTGTAACTTTCAGTTGGACTTGGGGATGTCAAGGGGTGGACCCCTTATTGCATCCACCGGACCCCACGGAGTACACAGAAACTGACAGAAGGTCAGCACCCATGTATCTACAGAGTTTGGACCACTCCTAACAGGTTAAAGATACCACCAAACCAGAAAGGACCTGATGATTTCCCTAATAATTTGTGGGAGGTGCATGAAAGGGTCCTTCACAAACAGGAGCTTATTGTCCACATACACTGGTGCCAGTAGCGGACCCTCTTAAAAGGGTTGGACCTATGCTTATGTTACTTATGTAGTCAGATTAAGGGGTCCAGGGCTATAATAAAAAGAAGAGGGGCATCCCTGACAGGTGCCTCTGGAGTTAGGGAACAAATCAATATGTCGATTATTTACACTCAGGCAGTCCACCGGGCTAGCATACAGTAGCATTATAAGGTCGCAGAATCCACTGGGTATGCCCAGCTTAGTGAGGGTTGCTTTTAAAAAAGGCCACTCCAGGGAGTCTAATGCCTTTTCAGCATCAAGGAGAGCAACTGCTGCTGGGAGGGTCGGGGAAATTTGGTTAAGATCTGTAAATACAGTACGTAAGTTAATATTGGTGAAGCCATGTGGCACAGGACCTGTTTGTAAAGAGGAAATTATGTTTTCCTTAAGGAGCACTAGGCGCATTGCAATTAGAGTGGTGAGAATTTAGGTTTGTAGATGTGGAGAGATAGGTAGGCTTGCCTGGTTTGAGTAAAAGAGTAATGACTGCCACCCATTAGGTAGGGGGCATAGTGCCTTCCTCCAGTCCCTCAGAATAAACCTCAGAGATGTGAGAGACCAACCAACATGTGTTTAAAGGCCTTGTAGAAGTGTCCCATAAACCAATATAGGCTGGGTGCCTCAGAGTCTCCTATGGCGTCAATGGCCTGTGGGATTTCCTCACATGTAATGGGGCTGCTAGAAACTGTCACTGTCCAGCAGTTAGCTTGAGCATGGCTTTGAAGTCCTCTCACAGAGTAGACTGTTTGGGTCCGTACCTGAATTCAGGACAAAGATTTTGTTTATGGCACCCAAGAGTTCAGATCTGAAGACCGCATCATGAAGAGAATTTTTAGGACAATGCCATTGTCTGAGAGCATGCCGAGAGTGTGAAAGAGCCAGTGCAAGCACAACGGAAGTATGGTCAGACAATGTGCCAGACATGTGGGTTACCTCTGATAGCCACAGGAGAGTGCTGTAAGAACCAAGCCACTAATCTATGCAGTACCCGGTTTTGTGGAGGGCAGAGTAGATAGAGTATCGTTTGGCCTGTGGGTGACTGGTACGCCATGCGTCAGCAAGGTGGTACGTGTAGAGAATGTCTTGGAGGGCTTACAGTAAGCTGGGTTTCATGGTGGTAGAAGTGCCAGCAGAGTATACAGGTGGACTGTGGGCAATATATAAACCTCTCCCCATAATGACAAAGTCATTTCTCAGGCATCCTATCAGGGCAGGGAGGTTGTGGTAAAACTAAGAGACATCAGTGTTAAGGGCATATATATTACCTAACAATATTTCCGTACCAGCCATTCTGCCGTAGACCAGAACATACCTGCCATCATCGTCTGCAATGTGTTCAATGTAAGTGAATGGAAGGGTTCTATGAATAAGAATACCAACCCCATGGGAGTACGAACCACAGTATGAAAAGTATCACCCCATGTGTGTGCATATCAGCAGGTACTACAAGGGGACAGATGAGTTTCTTGAAGAAACACACATTTTAGATGGTGCCTGTTGAGGTAAGAAAATACCTGCGTTCCTTTCCTGGGATTAATGAGGCTGCAGATGTTCCAGGAGATGCGTGTTCATTTTAGGTCTCAGGGAGCTGTCTGGCAGTGTCTAATGTGTATTGGGATGAGGTTGTATCATCGTGTGCTTTATGACTATAGTGTAGGGGAATGTGAGGTGGTGACAAGTATGTAACAATAACACAGAAAACAAAACAAGATAACAATTAAGGCCCTTTCCCCTCCCACATCAATTGTCCCATTAACGGGTGTATCCCCATCAAACATCAAACAAAACAATAAAGTAAACATTCAGGTGTACACCTCTGGAGGAGTGGCAACGCTGTGGAATATTTGCCCCTACAAAGGATCGTGAGGCATTCATATAAGCAGTCTGTGTTTGGAACATTTGTGAAGCAGGCATGCCTACTGCAGGAAAAATCAAAGTAACACAGTGAATTCAAGAAGGGCGACTCAAATGCTGTAGCATTAGAGGAGGGTGTAAGGCAAGGAATGTTAGTCTGGTGAGACATGCGGGGGAGAAGATCCTGAGGCATCAGAGGATGTCTTGCCAAACTTAAATGCCTCCGCAGGGGTGTTAAAGAGCAGGGGTCACCCATCTACCTCAATCTGGAGACGCGCAGGGTAGAGCATGCTGTACTTAAGGCGCCACTTACCGAGGGAGTTTTTCACATCTGAGAACATACGTCTGGCTTCTTGAATCTTGAAGTAAGGATATAGTGTCAGCGTTGAGCTTAGCTATTGAAGTGAAGCATGCTCCCTGCCAGGCATAATGCAGTGTCCATATCCAGAAAGTTGAGGAGTCAGACTTTGATGTGTTGAAGTGGGGCACCGATAAGGGGGGAGGCCCGAAGGATCTATGTACTCTCTCCACCACAAAAGTGTCTATGAACGCATGGTGTACAAACCGTTTGGTACGTTGTTTTTTGGTGAGGGTGTCAGGGCGCCACATGTTGGTTGTTTCCATGATCCCCGTAATACGTAGATTGTTCTTCCATGACCTAGCCTCAAGATCTTTGTTTTTCACTATTGCAGATTTGAGCAGGCATTTTCCAGGAACATATTGGTGTTGGAAACATTATCTTCCATTTTGGATATTCTGCATTCTGCTCCATCATGATGTGTCTTGTGCCTGTCCAGATTCTTCCCATGCAGTCCAAGCGATTGGTGAGAGTGTCAAAAAGGGTATCAAGTGACTGAAACTCAGCTCACAGTTTTGCCATAATGACTGTTGTGCCATCGAATGACACGGTGGTGGGCTCATTAGTAGGGGGCTCCTAAGTATCGCGAAGTAGTGTTGTTGCTTAGGGCCCATGACAGAGTCAAAAGCCTATTTTCTTGGCTTGACGTCTCCATGCCCCAAGGTGCAGCACTACTGAGAGGAGAGGGATGGTCAGTGGTCCATCTACGGGCCCTGGCAGTGTAAATTTGTAGGTAGGTATACCCCTGTACCAGGTGATGATAAGTAAGGGGGGTGAATTTGCACGCGGAGCTGAGCGTCCACATACCTGCTGGGTTCCTGCTGACTCTGCCGCACCTGGGGGGCTAAAGCTGTGTGTCTCCCCTGCCGCCGCTTCCAACCACCTCGCGGCCGCAGTTGGGGGAGACTACTTCTCCCAGGCTGCACAGCGGCCAACTTCCGGTTTCCACCTACCATCCCGCCCGGATGCGCTACAAAAGCGGAGCGGCTCCCTCCGCGTCACGGGACGCGAGCGGGATGAGCAGGGCTGAGCCCGGGCAGAGGGCGGGCCATCTGTGATCATCCGAGGTAGGAGGAGGCAGGGCTGGGCCATTCCCTTGATATTTCGCTTTTGACAGACGACCTGTGAGTGGTTCTTAAGTTACTTCCATTACCTGGTATTCATCTGTTGAAAAAATGGGAAAGAATGGTGCCATAGCCACTGCGACCAATTTAAATATCATTGACACTGTACTGGAGCATGCTATGACCCTGGTGAGCAATGAAATTCAGATGGCGAAGAGAAGATTGTCCGTGGGCCCCTTTAAACAACTCAGACAATAGCTTGGCACAATCACTGATACACGCAGTAACTGTACACTTACCTCAGACTGTAACAGGAGAAATCTCTCTGGACTTGGAAGGTCTTGATCGGACCAGTCCGGTTACCAACGTTGAAGCTGACTCCAGCCAAACTGACCCCTCATTATTAGCGAATGCACCCACCACGCCTGACCCTGAAAATTGTGGGACCAAAAAGAAGAGGAAGGCATCAAAACCACCCTGCCCCAAACCCAAAAGAAAACAGTCACCTCGCCTGAAATCCCAAAGTGCAACTCTAAATAAATGGCTCGAGGGCAACTCCACCACCATTGACTCTGCCTCAGATCGAATTCCAATCAGTGACAGATGTAGTGATACCACCGTTCCAATCATCGTAGTTGAGAAGGACTTACAAGGCAACTTTACGGAAACAAAGTCCAAACAAACAGGCTTTTCAGACTTTACATTGGGGGACACTGCAATTGATATTATTGTTGATACAGTGTGTAATCGCATTAAAGGGTTTGTAGATTCAAGCTTTGATAGGTTGTGGAAATGATTAGACCGCTTGGAAAGCTAACCCTGAAACCCACACTGTCAAACAAGGAAAATAATGAATTTACCAATCTTGCTAATACTCAGAGAATTCATATGCCAGGAAGACAATCGCTTATCCCACCATCCTCAGCACCCAAAGCTGTAAAACCTATGCCATCAGGGACATCACTGCCCTCCCCCGCACCCCCAGCAACCCAAATTGCAAAACGTATGCCATCCACCACTGATTGTAATATATCTTCACGCCCCGGTATATCATGCAATGCTAATTCAAACCCTGCTTATAGCAGGACGACAGATAACGCTAGCACTGCTGTGGCTGTGGATAAAGGGCCTGACGAACCTAATAAGGACATTCTGAACCTGCCACCCCCATCTTGCCCATATGTCTAGTTCTTGCAGGGGTACCTCCCCTACAGAAAAATAAATCCGAGTCATGGGTACAGCTAAGAAATAAATGTATGGATTGGTTAGCTAAACATAAGAGGTTCAAAAGGCCCGACATGCGCGAAATCCTAATGGTCCGCAGGGTGGGCTGTCTTGGACCCGCATCAAAAACCATCAAAGGGGACTGTATTGTCATTAATTTTTCACACCCGAGGACTGCTGGATCCTTACTTGGAGTTAAGGAAACTAGCAGTTTTAGCCAAACTAATATTTGCGCTTTATCCCTTGGTTTCTTTTACAAATGTCCACTGACACGACACTCAGTCTCTAGTTTCCCCCAGTCTGCAAATCAATACTTGGCTATCTCTGATTTGGACACCCTCGACTGACCCTCTGAGACAACCATCTCTAATAGCCTGATGGTGTGTGGGAACGTGGACAGGACCGTTCCTGTCAACTCTGAGGTGTCTAACTCCTGCCAAGTTGATAGCTCTGAATCCATACTGAAGGTCCTAAGTTGGAATGTGGCAGGCCTAGCCCCAGAGTTAAAATTAGTAGAGTGGGTGGATATGATTAGAGCATTTGATGTTCTTCTGTTCCAAGAGACCTGGGCCTCCAAAGAGTTATACCTCGATGGATACGAATGCTTCAACATCGTTCCTGCCACCCCCACCCACGGCAGACCGATAGGGGGTCTATCAATATGGACCAGAATCGCCTCAGGGGGTAGAACAAAACTAATCCCTACTGGGTGTACTAACTTCCAAGTTCTAATCTACACACAGGGTGCTTCTATTTGTTTTAATAATTTTTATAATAATGATTTTTTAACAACCCCGAACCCAAATTTAGTACAACGTTTTAATTTCATTATGGATCGAGACAACCTATTAGGGAGATATAACTTGGCGGGGATCTGTCTGGGGGTGATTTTAATGCAAAGATTGCAAGAGGTGTCAACGGACTCCCCATTGACTTAAACACTCACAACCCATGCAAAAGGGGGTATGAGTTAATACATCACCTAGTAAACTCACCTAGTAAACTCAAGTCTCCTAAATGTGATGGATATTGCCCCAATTAACACCAACGGGAATCCAATGCCCACATATAGAGGATTTGGACGAGCGTCAGTTATTGACTATGTTTTTCTATCTCCCTCGTTACAAGGTCACCTCCTCGGGGCAGAGGTAAAGCCGTCCACCTTTGGAGATCACAACCCCATAATTGTCCTGCTAAAGGTAGCACGTCGCACCAATTTTAGGAAAGAACTGGGAGCGAGCAACTTACATCTCTCTACTGACACCCTGAGAGTTAAATGGAGAGGTCTAGACTATAAAGAGATTTTTGTGAAGATGGTAAAAGCATACCCCACTCTATGTGAGACGTGCCTGGTCTTGTCAGACCCCAATCCTGAGGCCGTCACTGCATTTAACGAATTATGTGTAGGTATAAAAAATCTGATCTCTAGACCAGTGGGCATACGTAACCCCGACCATAAATGGTTTGATAACATCTGCTCCAGAGCTAATAGGGAGTTGAGAGTGGCTTTGTCGGCACACCCCAGAGATCCCATCCTTATTCGTGTACTAAGGTCCAACTATAAAAGGGAATTAAGACTCAGGCGTGACACCGTCCTGAAAGAACACTGGGATAATCTGGCCTCTGCCGCCAACACCAAAAGTACAACTGTCTTTTGGTCCGCAACCAAATCCCTAAGAACTCTTGGGAACCCTTCCACTCCCCTCGACTGCAATATCTCTAGCGAAGTATGGGCTGCCCACTTTTCTAAGATATATGCCCCCAATTATACTGTGATAATTCCTTGTCTAATATGTGTCCTACCGAAATCACAATAACTATAGGTGAGGTTGAGGAGGTAATATCCCAGAGCGCGGGCAATAAAGCCCCAGGCCCGGATGGCCTACCTATAGACCTTATAAAATCAGAACAGGAATTCTGGGCCCCCCTACTATTAAATGTTTTTAATAACTTAATTACAACTGATATCCCCAGTACATGATCAACTTCTGTAATCGTACCAATTTTTAAAAAAGGATCAAGATCGGATCCTAGTTGCTATAGGCCGATCTCACTAATCGACAACACCCTCAAAATATTAGGCAGAGTTTTATTCAATAAAATCAGGGCATGGGTAGAGGAAGAAAACATTCTAAAAAAATGCCAGTTGGGATTACGGAGTCACCTGGGTACAGTGGAACAGTGTCTGAACCTGAACCTAATAATAGGAAAATATACCATCGTCCGACACAGTCAACTGTACCTGGCTTTTATGGACCTTTCGTCCGCTTTCGATTTTGTTAACAGATCAAGGATCTGGCAACGCCTCTTGGACTATGGTCTGGATAATAATTTGGTATACTTTCTAGCATACCTCCATAGAGATCTAAAAGCCAGAGTAAGGATAAGTATGGATGGAGCAGTGTCAGGAGACATAACGGTCGGTAGAGGCGTTAGACAAGGGTGCGTCCTTGCCCCTCTTTTATTCATTTTATACATTAACGAACTCCACAACATTCTGTCTAACCTAACTCCCGATGTCCCTATAATAAATGGCACTAAACTCCCCGCCCTACTCTATGCTGACGATGCAGTTTTAATGGGTCGCACACCAAATGCCCTGAGGGTTTTAGTGAGGGGATTTGTGGATTTTATGTATAGTCTTGATCTTTGCACCAATTTAAACAAATCATTTTTAATGTGTTGTGGCCCCAAAAAACGCCACATCAATAGGATCGTCCTAGACCAGGGATCACTGTTATGCACTCGCACTTTTCCCTACCTGGGCTTACAATTCTCCGACAACGGTTCATGGACCCCACACTTGGCCTATGGTCGGTCTAAGTTTATTAAAGCCATAAACTCTGTACTGACCCTTCCCAAGCCTAAGAGATTTGAGGTGGTACAGTCTTTATTAAAAATCTATAGGACACAATGTGTTCCAATTATGACGTATGGGGCCGAAATTTGGGGACACTCAAACTTAAAAAATGCCCAGGCTGAGGAGAACAGATTCTGCAGAAGACTTTTGGGTCTACCAATTTCATTATCCCCTTTCATAAGCCACACTGAACAGAAACTGTCTTATTTGGAGGACTACATTAAGGCACGTCCTGTGTTGTTCTGGATTAAGGTTTGGAAAAACCCCGAAGCCTCATTGACAAGAGAAATCCTGGCTGACTGCCTAAAATGTGATCAGGGTATTAAAATCCCATGGCTGGCCCAAGTTCAGGCGAGCCTGGCAGCAGTCAATCTTGAACATATGTTTGATAGTCCAAATGGACTAGAGGGGATTAACAGGAAGACAATCCGTAACTTCCTCTACAGGCACTACGGGGAGACCAGACACAATGTAGAACTAGCCAAATCATCTGTGAAACAGTATATTCAAATAGAAGGCGATATTGAATCCACTTCGCTTACACCAGCCGGTTACCTCCTTAAAGAGATTACATGTTGGGAGCGTAGTCTTCTGTTTCGCTTAAGCGCAGGATCCATAAAGTACCTATTGTGTTTCCCCATGGGCTACCACTCCAACATTTAGAATCTGGTTTGCCCATGTCAGAACACAGGAAAACAAACACTAATGCACTTTTTGTTCTTCTGCTCCTATTATCAAAAATACAGCAATTTCCTCCTGATACCATTCTTTAGAGCTAAAGGTATAAAGGATTTTAATGTGGCATTTAAGTCTGTTCTGCAGCTTAAAGATGATGGATTAATATACCGTGCGTGTACTTTTTTAAAAATGGCTATTCGATCTCGTATTTCTATGAATTAATACCTATTTGCATGGACTAATGTGATCTTTACAGACTGGGAGGAGGCCTCTTTGCACTTTGCACAGTTGCACTTTAACCCATGCTGCTATTTGTAAATATGTGAATCACAATAACCTGACAATTAACGCCTATCTGGCCAACATGTTTTTAGGGATCTTATATATTAGCACTTGGCACAGTTGCACTTTTTTCCCTGCATTTCCATTTGTAAATACGGAGGCATAGACAACGGCTCACTTTTGATCTTTGGCTGACATTGCATTCTGCACTTTACCTAGATGGCCTATTAACTAGGATTTATGCTCTATGCACTTTACAAAATTTGTGCCTAAAATAATGCTGCTAAACATGTGTTCTATGTATATATTGCTGCTAGATTAAGGGTGATTCCTGTATACGTACATTTTATCTGATAAGGCCATAGAAATAGACATGAATTTGTGGACTCGGACATTAATGATACCTTGCACTTTTTGCTGTCACTGTTTTTATCAAGGAAAAACGCAGTATTGTTACCGTATTTTAATGTGATTTTATCTTGACCATGTACGTAATTATGTGTGTACTTTTACGGATAATGCAATATCCGAATAAAGGTTATTTGATTTTGATTTGATAAGTAAGGATACCAAAGAGTATTAATACCAGTCCAAGGCTTGAAGCCACAAGGGACCAGGTACAAACCAGCAAGCACAATGTGTCCCAGATGAGCCAGAGTAGGCCACGATGAAGGTATAGATAGGTAAGCATCAGCATGTCAGCCTATGGGCCACTTGGAGGTAGGCTGATGTTAATTTACTGCTGGGTGCAAATCCAAGATGTGCGGCAGAAAGCGCAGCCCCATGGGGCATTCCAAGGGCCATGCATCAAAGTAGGAGAGGCCTCGAAGGCCTGGGCCATGGGGGGGACAGCAACCAGTAGCTCAGATATAGCCTACTGTATCAATGATGAGGACATCACAGCCAGCGAGACAGGTGGAAGACATGCCTGCAGTTCTGGTCCAGTTACTAGATGGGGCAGCCCACCCAGACATGACTGTCTGACTCCAACACTGGGCAGGCCCCGAAGAGAAGACCCAATAATGAAGGCCACGCCTCCAGGCAACGGCCTGCACACAGATGTTCTGTGCCTCAGGTCAGTGGTCGCCAGCAGCTCCTCAGATGGAGCAAATTGCAGGAGGGGGGCAATCCGTCCGCAATGTGATTTTGGCGCCAGCCCTGGGATTCCATCTGGGTCTCCCGCAGCCAGAATGAACTCTCTATACATAGACTTGGCATTCAAGATGGTATCTGATTCCTGATACTGGTGCTATATCACAAATGCAAAAACAACAGTTGATGGACAGAATGCAGAACAATGTCATACATTCACCCCAGTACAGAGATCTGGGCCTAAATTCAACGTTTTTTTTGCTCACCATGCCATTCCAGTTTGAACCAAGCCATATGCAAATCAGTCTTGACCCTATGCCCCATGGGAACAGTCCCGCCCGAACTGCCAAGCCAGGTCCTCCCTGGACTGGAAACAAGCATCCTAGGACCAGTTTCGGGCTTTCCGCCCTCATCAGTCAGGATAGCTTGATTCCAGTGGCACGGAGAACACAGGATTTACGTCTGAGCGTACCCGTCCCACTTGGGGTGACAAATATAAAACAACAGTTGATGGACAGAATGCAGAACAATGTCATACATTCACCCCTGTACAGAGATCTGGGCCTAAATCCATCGTTTTTTGCTCACCATGCCATTCCAGTTTGAACCCAGCCATATGCAAATCAGTCTTGACCCTGTGTCCCATGGGAACAGTCCAGCCCGAACTCCCAAGCCCGGTCCTCCCTGGACTGGAAACAAGCGTCCTAGGTCCGGAGGGAGATAACCTTAAAGAATTATTTACGAGAAACAAAAAAAATGCCACGCAGGCCACAAAAATGTGATGGTTCATCTAATATTCAATTTTGAGGAAATTGCTTCCGATGCACAGGTGGGTATACATCTAGGAAAACAATCTCTGCTGACACTTCGGAGACTTTAAGAAAAGTTGATTGGTCCTTCACTAAGGAAGTGGAGGAGGGGGTCTCTAACAACCTGGCACACTAAGAAGGCCACCCACCTGACTCTAAATTAGTCAACAATCTTTTTGAATTTGGGGATACCTCAACAGATGGATTAAATGATTTTATAAGCTCTGGTATCAGTTGGAGATATGAAATGAAGAGCAATGAATAGACGGTGAAACCCTGTGGGATACCAGATGTGGAACAAAAAGTCATTGAAGAATAAGAAATATGTGAGATTATGCATGATCTTTCAGTACATGATGAAGGATATTCAGTACCGGTTGGTTCACAGAGTGACTTGGACATCTATTTCGAATGCAGGAGGCAGATCATTCAGTAGTTCTGGTCCTCAGATTGAATGAGTTGGAAATCGGAGCAGATATGGTTCTTCTGTTTGGCAATCTGTGAGCATGTTATTTTCTTTGAAGAAATTGGAAATGATGATGATGGAAATACTTTTTATGTGTTTGCAGAACAATTTTCCTTTGGGAATTAGTAAGTAGCTGAGTTTTTGTTTCATCATGATCAGTATTATGATGTAGGTTCTGATGTGAATGGGAAAGTTGCCTGAATGTAGGGAGTTGTTCACAAATTTTCTTGTGAGATAGTGTCTCTGGAGATGAACATAATGTGCTTGAATACCTAAGGTTTTCATGGATTGACAGGTCATCTGTCCAGGTCACCAGTTTTGAAACGTTTCTACATTTGATGGTCAAGAGATTCTTGAGGTTGACCATGACAAGTTGGTAATCTGAGAGCAACATCTCTGTTTTAGCACTCAGAGGAAGGAGGATATATAGCATAACATTTGTATTAGGTGTTTGCCCAGGCTCTTAGATTTTAAGGCAATAGCTTGGGAGGGAGGAATATGTGTTGCAGAATTCTGAGAGGATCCTGTGAATTTCTTTGAATGGGCATTTAGTTCAGAAATCTTACTGGAGTCATGCAGTCCTCTAGCTATCTTGACAGATAATGTATACATTTTTAAGTTTGTTGAATAAGGAGCAGATCATTGGGATGATGAGTCTTCCCATTAAAGTTTAATTGTTCAGTATTTTGAGCTCTTATACCTAGGTGTAGCCAGTGTTCCTTTAGCTGGTGTTGTGAGGGTGAAGTCTCCAGCTGTATGATTTGCTTGGAGACTTTGGGACACAAGGGACAGAGATACGCCACTTTCCACTTTAGGTTGAAGGGAAGAAGCTTTCCCACTGAGACTTCCAAGCAATGAGTTTTATCTTGCTTCATGGTCTATGGTAAGTCTTGTTCAATTGCATGCCAGGTGTGTTGTTAGATTATTGAGGCCCTTGTGTCATTGTGATGTACCTAGCAATATCATGAGATAGTCAGCAACAGTATCAGCCAGTAAGTCAGTCAAAACGATTCACTGGTTCATGAAGCATTACACTATAATAAAAGAAGAAATTAGTCATATAATCATGCATACATGGAAAAGTTTAAACAAATTAGATAAAACTAAATATTGCACATCCTACCTTTGAAACAGAACTAATGTCATCCATACCCCACCTTTCTCGTCCAAACCATACTCCACAAAAGCAGGGGTCCCTCAAGGTTCTATCATCTCGCCCATGCTTTTTAACATCTAAATGAAGTCATTACCAGTACTGATCAATACATTTCACCTCACATGCTATAACCATGGAGATGACACGCAAATACTCCTTCAACTGGAATTTCCCAAAGACATTGGAAAATCGCCAATTTTCAGCTGTCTCAGAGCCGTGGATGACCTGGAGCAATCTCAAATTGAATGCTTCAAAAACTAAAATACTCACGTGTGGCGATGGGAAACATTAAAACCTGCTTGCCGCATGGCCTGATGAACTGGGATCACTGCCTAAAGTATCGAAGGAAGTAAGAAACCTCAGAATGAACATGGACTCCAAGCAATCGAGGAATACACAAGTGGATAAACTAGCAAGATCAAGCTTTGCTACTATAAAAACGCTGCAACGAATTTTCCCTGATTTGGGATTTCCACACAAGGTCCAAGCTACCATCTCCCTTGTTCTATCCAAACTCGATTATGCCAATAGCCTCTACCACAGATCACCTTTAACAACCATGAAAAGACAACAACGGATTCAGAACTCGGCTGCCAGACTACTCTTGCATATCAAACCGCGAGACCACATCTCCCCTGCCTTGAAAGCCCTGCATTGGTTACCGGTTGCCAGAAGATCCACGTTCAAGCTGCTTTGTATCACCCACAAAGCAATACATGGAATGGGACCGCTCTTCATCAGGCATAATATCAACAAACACATTTAACAGAGAAACCTCCGCTCTAAAGGAGCATCTCACCTCAAAATCCCACCATACAAGAAAAAAACCATGGATGGCACATCCTTCTCTGTTCAATCAGCCAAACTATGGAAATCTTTACCCCTCAACATAAGGTCCACCATTAACCACCTTATCTTCAGAAAACTACTCAAGATTTGGCTCTTCCCCACATAAACACCATACGCAAACAGACATTTACAGCATATCCCTCTGTATACAAGCATTTTTTTACTATAGATATGTACCTATCTTTGTGTATTACTTTGTATAAACATGTAGTAATAATAATAAATAAATAAAAATCATCTTTGGTCTACATGTACATAACATAATTCTATTGTGCATCTATGTACCTTTCATGTACTTGGATCTGTTTGTCTGTTACTTTCCCCCGGAAAAAGCATATCCAATGCACTACTCTATTTCTCATCCTGTGCCTCTATCAATATCTTCAATCTACATATACTTACCTCCTTTATGTATCTATATACTTTCAACGTAATTATGGATCTATATATTTATTACTGTCTTCTAATTTAGTATTTCCAATGCACTACCCTATTTCTCAGCCTATACTTCGCTCAATATATCTTCTAGCCCAACCTTCTGACTCACCTCAAACTTCTTCTACTACTCCTTCCAATGCACTACCCTATCTCTCATCCTATACATCTTTCAATATTTCCTCTACATCCATTCTCTCATTTATCCCAAACCCCATACCACTACTATGATTTCCAAAATAACCCTTTCTAGACTCTCTCCTACTCTACCCCTCCTTACATCATCTGACACCTCTTTTACTATACCAATCCCCTAAAACAAACCTTTCTAAACTCTTTCCTCTGAGTCCTCACCTCCAAAACTCCTTTTTACTCATCCAAAAGCATCCTCCTTTTGCTAAGACTTAAAAAAAATAATAATCTTTCACTCTTTTATCCCTCCACTATCCTTTTCAATCAAAATTAACAGACTAACATGTTCACTTCTCAAATTCCATATTAAACTATACTAATATACTACCCAAATAACTGAATAACATATCCACTACTCAAATTACTTCATAATTTTTTTACTATACTAATTTTTAACAGTAATCCTTTATGGGTTCCGGATTGGCGTGCTACTCGCCAGAAAAGCGATTCAACACCCATCAGGGGTAACAAGTGGTATATGAATGCAAATCTTTCTTCCCCTTTTATCCCTCTGCTATCCTTCTCACTCCAAGTACTCACTCCCACCACTGAAATTACACCATATTAATTCACCACTAATCCCTTGTAGGCTTCCTGAATAGCGTGCGTCAATAAGCGCTATATAAATACAAACCTTTGTCCTTCTCTATCCTTCTGCTATCATTCCAAATCCAAATAACTGACTAACCTATCAACCACTTAAAATGTACTTGCATGTTTCACTATACTAATTCAACACCAATCCTCTATGGGTCCCGGAGTAGCGTGCTACTCGCCGAAAAAGCACGTCGACGCCTCGTCAGGGGTAGTAAGCGCTATATAAATGCAATTACATAACAAGACAATTTATATATATATATATATATATATATATATATATATATATATTCACTGAAAAAACCATAGGTTATAGACCATATATAGTTAGGAATTAGCATTTAAAAAACCTTATTTTACTCACACAAAACCATTGAAATTCCATATATAGTTAGTTGCACTAACTATATATCGCGCACCCGCAATCCACTGCTGATGATGTCACATATTACATCATTCATGACATGGTCAGTGACATCACTGATGACATCATCTAGTGTCTGTGTGTTTTTGTAAAGTTTAAATACGTTTTACATATTGAAGAATGACTGGATGTATGGAAGACTGAGTGTGTGTGTGGCTGACTGGGAGGTGTGTGACTCTGTGCATATCAATGTGTACTTGTATCAGTGATTGTATAAGAGAGTAAGTATGTGTTAGTATATGTGTGAAAAGTATGGTGTTCTGTGTTTAACTATAGATGAGGAAATCGAAGTGTGATTGATTCTTCACAGGACTGACTAGGTGTATGAGTGCATATGATAGTGTTGTAATAATGAGTGGCTGTATGTATGAGTGATTGTATGGGTGAATGAGTGAATGTGTGTGTAGACGTAGGAATCAGTGAGTGCGTATGTAGTAACTGGTATTGGTGTGTCATGATGTCATCAGTGATGTCATTTGAGATGTCATCAGTGATGTCATTTCAGATGTCATTAGTGATGTCATCAGTGATGTCACTGAAGTATGGTGTTCTGTGTTTAACTGTATAGATGAAGAAATGGAAGTGTGATTGATTCTTTACAGGACTGACTTGGTGTGTGAGTAACTCCATGGATGAGTGGCAGTGTGTGACTGTCTGCATAGGTGTATGAGTGCATATGATAGTGTTGTAATAATAAGTGACTGTATGTATGAGTGATTGTATGGGTGAATGAGTGAATGTGTGTGTAGACGTAGGAATCAGTGAGTGCGTATGTAGTAACTGGTATTGGTGTGTCATGATGTCATCAGTGATGTCATTTGAGATGTCATCAGTGATGTCATCAGTGATGTCATTTGAGATGTCATCAGTGATGTCATCAGTGATGTCACTGACCATGTCATGAATGATGTAATATGTGACATCATCAGCAGTGGATTGCGGGTGCGCGATATATAGTTAGTGCAACTAACTATATATGGAATTTCAATGGTTTTGTGTGAGTAAAATAAGGTTTTTTAAATGCTAATTCCTAACTATATATGGTCTATAACCTATGGTTTTTTCAGTGAATTTTCAAGGTTTTGTAAATGCTAATTCCTAACTATATATGGTCTATAACCTATGGTTTTTTCAGTGAATTTCAATGGTTTTTTAATAGCAAATATCATAAGCTGTCGAATGTCAAGTACGTGGTAAGTAAAAACATTTTCGTGTTTATGCACACTGATCTGCTTTGAATGCTGCCCCCCACCCCTCATTTCTATTAGGAGTACTCTCTCTTTGCAGATAGTGAAGGGTAGTTAACGCAGCCCTTTGCCCCCTTTGTAATCCGTCGTGCCTGCTTCTCTCTCCATTTGATTGATTGTTCTCTTTGGTTCATTCTCTATTTACAAACAAGCACAGAGTCAAAATACTCTGTTTAGTCTTTGCAGATAGCGAAAAACCGTGTAAAAAAACAAAAGGAATCGAGCAAAATCAGTAGGCCACTAATGGGATCTCTTTTTGACCTCGCTAAAATAGAAACATTAGGAACAACCTGTTGAAAATAGCAATGCGTATGTACATAAGCGGCGTTCATTTGTGTTCACAGTACCCCTTGTTGATTGTTTGAATCGAGCATTGAATTGTTCGAAGTTGGTTCTCTTAAGGATCTTCTCTGCCTGCAAACGAGGAAGAATAGGAATATTCTCTCTCCCTTTGCAGATAGTGAAGGGTAGGTAACGCAAGCCTTTAACACGTCGTACCTATTTCATTCCTCATTGATTGATTGATTGTCCGAACATTGACTGTTTGGGAATTAGTTCTTTTTGGAGGTATTCCCTGTTTGCAAATAAACGTAGGAAAATCTTTGCAAGTAGTGAAAGGGTACGTAATGCGGACCTTTCTCCCCCGTTGTAATCTGTCATGCCTATCTACTCCCCACTGATTGATGCACCTGTTTCACCCGGACCATTTACTAGACATACGTCATCTGGCCCGACCAGAGAGCACCCCTAGTGAAAAGGACATATGCAATAATAACGAAGTGATCACTGTATCCTGTTAACAGAAACTTTAGCATGAAACAACCTGGAAAGAAAAGAATAGGAAAACGAAAATCAGTAGGCCACTGATGAACATGAACTTTTATTAAACAACGAACAAAGAAACGATAACATAACGTAATGATAAAACCTATTAATGTCCTAGAAACAAGAAAACGTTAAAATATGCCAGTGGTGAGAGACCAGAAAAACAGTAAGAGAAACCAAATCACCCCTCGCTGTCCCACCGCCTGCCACGCCAAAAAAATCGATAGACTAGGGAAAATGCAAGTCAGTAGAACATCCGCCCCCACTCTGGAAACTTCCAAGGTGGGGCAGGGTTCCGGCTACGCCCAGCCGGGAGCAGCCCATATAAGGCAGGTCCTGCTGCCACGCCTCGGCCAGGAGATCCTAACGTAGGGTGTAGCCGGAGGAGAGGCCGAGACCAACGGGACCCGGCCAGGGGATTGCCTTTACAACGCTGAACAGTTGCAGGGGGGGGGAATGTCTCCTCGACCCTCCCCTCTCTCTCCCAGTCCGGCCGCGGTGGCCCTTGAGAGTTGCAGGTAGTCCCGCCACATGCTCTTCCGGTCCGGCCACCAACGGTCGGGGGGCCGAGGCCGACGGAATCCGGCTGCAGCCGATAAACCAAGAAACCCGTTCATGGGGCCAGAGCCAGGGGCGTCCGGCCGACATCTACCGGAAGCCCGGCCCGAAGACGGACGGGACACTTCTTCTTTCTTGTATAATTGCTGCAACAACCCTGGGGGGGGATGTCTTGCACATGCCTCCGACCCCCCCCCCTCGTCCTCATCGCCTGGTCCGGCCATAACAAATCTCAAGCGAGACGCCGTGGGGTGCACTGGGAGGGAGAGACGGTGCGAACAGGCCTCTCCCGCCTCCCCAGTGGAGGCTTCCCAGCTGCACCCTCAGCGCTCCAGGCGCCCGGAAAAGAGTTCTTCCACTGTGGCCATGCTGCAACGTCTCGCCCGGCAGGGTGGAGCCCGTCCGCTCATTTGACCCCGCGATCGCCAGTAGCTACCGAACTCTCAAAATGGCGGTCGACCTGGCAAGAGCGGGCCCAGCATAAAGAAATGGCCCGGTCACTGGTTGACTCCACCACCGTAGTCCTCCACGACCTTGAAGATTCTAGAGGAGCCGCGGGAGTCTCCGACCCCCGATGGGGAATGACTGCCATGATCACCCGTGGAGTGACGAAACTGTATCCGTGGGACGTCGGCGCCAGCCTCACTTTGAATTACTAGAATCCTGCAGACCTCACTTCCGGTGAAAGCACAGGGTGACCCGGTAGGAAAAATTGTTGCACCCCCTCCCCTTTTTGACTGATAGTTCAAACCACCGATCCTTTCCTTTGCCCTTTTAACGGAACTTTGGACTGCCTCCCCCTCTTTTACATTTTCTAGAGAAAACAAAACATTAACCACTACATTAGCATAGCAGTTGACACCAGAACTGTTTTCAAATTGAAAACCAACAACATCTTCAACAGAATCCTTTTTGTTTCTGCTGTGACCCTGCTCCAGCACAGGCATTGTCCCCAGCAGTAATTCTGCAATGCCGGTAAGAATAGCTGTGGTGCCTACTGGACTCACTCACCCCCGCGGCGCCCCACGCCGTTATTTGCTGGGCGGCAACTTGCTAGACATCACTTTCGTGCCATCTAGATTTCAGCGCGTTCTGCTGCCTTGGAACTATTCGCACAACAGACCGCTACTGACAAGAATATTTCATTATTGGTGCTGTCAATTTCAATAAATCTATTGGATAATTCAAAAGAAATTGCCACGGTCTCTTCGTTGTTTAAATGTTTTTACTGTTTTTGTTTTGTTGTATATATTTATATGTTATTAAAGTTTTATATTCCTACTACTTTGTTGGAGTGCTATATATTTTTTATGTGACACATAATTGTAAAAACTTTGATGTACAAAGAGTCATTCCTGGAATCTTCCGCTTCAGGCTCGGTCCCCTCCCCAATCACAATACAGGATAGTTTTCAGATAGTAGGAACACGTGTGGTGTGACGGATCTCATCGGGTGTGGGCCTTGATCTACTATAACTCCTTTGAAGAGGGGTGATTCTTTACAGCTGGGGCCATAAACTACATCTGCAGGGCTAGCTGATAGCCTAGGACCGGCCTGGACAATCGGACACAGAGGAAGAGGAGTGTCAGAGGGTGCGGTAGTGAATAGGGCGAAAGGGAGGTGTCGGGCGGGCACAGTGTGATTCTCAGGGAAGAGCAGCGCAGATGGGGGGAGGTTTATTGCCCATGCATAAGACAGAGAGCGGGGGTGACCAGTGCCTGGGGAAGATGCTTGCGAGGGTGAGGAGCCATGCTACGAATCGACAGCGTGCAGAGAGTGGGTCTGGTCAAGACATCTAAAATGGCTGCCGTGCACGACAAAAGTGTGGCATTTCAAAAAAGGCAAGATGGCGCAGACAATGTTTTTCAACACTTCCTCATTTCCTTCGAATCGAACGTTAACAGACGTTGGGGCATATTACCAAAGTTAAGCGATATTTATCGCTAACGATGCTTACCAACGAATTTTTTACCGCTAAGCATCGTCAGAAATTATCGAAGATAAACCTTGCTATTATCAAGGTTTATCACAAATGCGATAATAAACGGCCGCAATGCATGAATATCGCTAAAAACTCAGCGATATTCATGCATTACCGAGCTAATGCTCTTAGCCATGTTATCCACCTCGCATTGGATAACATGGCTAAGAACTGCTCAGGGCAGGTGTTACTTTTTGGAGATATTCGCGCTTAGCGCGAATATCTCCAAAAGTTGGTAATAGGAGATAGATATCTTGCATGTTGTAATGCAAGTTATTGTGGTATATGGAACTCATACCATAATCTCTCAGGAAAGCAGAAACTGATCCTTTTGGGACCGCCTAAAAAGGCCTAGGGGGTGAGGAGTACTCTACTTTGCCCCCTTTTCACGTTCCGAACTATTTTATTTTACTCTCTTCTGTAATTACACAAAATAGCAGCGATAAGATGCATCGGAGACACACAGTGAGAGAAAGGAGGCCGGAGATGAAGAAGACATGTCAAATACACATTGGAGATAATATAGTGGCAGAAGGGAAGTAAATATGAGTAAACTTACCATGTAACATAAAAATGTTGCACTCTATACTATAAGTCTCATTTTATACTACAATCACTTCGCTACAACCTCATAAATTAAAAATAAAAATGAATAATGTCTCAAACAATTTTTGATTTCTAAATATAAATTTATTCTTCAGAATTTTCTAAATTTGAAAGAACTAGTAACATGTCCTCATCAGCAATGTCCTCATTAAAAGTCTCCAATGATGATTCTTGTAACTCTATGGTCTCCAAACACTCGATAAATTCGCCATCAAGAGATTGATCAAAAAAATCATTCAAGTCATCTCCTCCTTGTGACAATATTTCATTATTGGTGCTGTCAATTTCAATCAATGTAGTGGAATCATTCAAGTCATCTCCTCGTGACAATATTTCATTATTGGTGCTCTCAATTTCAATCAATGTAGTGGAATCATTCAAGTCATCTCCTCCTTGTGACAATATTTCATTATTGGTGCTGTCCATTTCAATCAATCTAATGGAATCATACAAGCCATCTCCTCCTTGTGACAATATTTCATTATTGGTGCTCTCAATTTCAATCAATGTAGTGGAATCATTCAAGTCATCTCCTTGTGACAATATTTCATTCTTGGTGCTGTCCATTTCAATCAATCTAATGGAATCATACAAGTCATGTCCTCCTTGTGACAATATTTCATTATTGGTGCTCTCAATTTCAATCAATGTGTTGGACAATTCAAAAGAAATTGCCACGGTCTCTTCATTGTGAGCCATTTTATTTTGAAATTGCTTGCTGTAAATTGCAGAAAAAAATAATCACTTTCATTTATCGTTTTTAGTAATACATAATATAAAACTAACTTTATCAAGTATTTAGTATAACAGAAGGACTGCAAATAAATAACAGAAAACATTTTTCAAATTATCTTCAAGTGTACAACATAGTTCCCCTTACAAATTAACAACTCACCTTTTTAAAAGTAGCAGAAGTGTTAGTACTGTGTAAATCAAACACCAGAAATTCACCACCAAAAATTCCTCACAAATGTACCTCAGACAGTAGTATCACAAAATGGCTGTGGTTTCCTCTCATTTGACATATATACATAACCAATTAACTTTCATCACACACAAATACAAAACCAAAGTAACATTTTAATTGGTTCTAAATTTCAACACTTTCAAATGTGTTTTCCCCATGCAATTTTCCATAGGACATTTACATACGTCTACAGCCTGAATGGCTGAACGGAATTACACCAAACTTGGCAAAATGGTACATCAAACCTAAGAGGTCAGGAAGGATCTACTATGCCCCCTTATGGTCATTTCCCCCTTCGCTTTGGCCTCCTCTTGTCTCTCAATCCTACCGAGAGACAAGATGGCGGCCGCTACGGACTGTTTGGAATGTTGACAGACGCCGGAGAACCAATCAGCTTCGCAAAGCTCCGTAACGCGAAAAGTACGCGAAGCGGAGCGCTGTTACAGATATATATCTTTTTTTGAACGTTAATTTCTCAAAATCCACTGGAGCACATATATTGAGACCTAGCAAAGGCACATCGGGCTACCAGTCCCTAATATTTTACCAAGTTTCGTGCAAATCCATTCAGCCGTTCGATTATTATTATTATTATTTTTTTTTGCCCCGCGGGGCCCTTTTAAAACCTCCACATCAAACCTAGGGGGTCAGCGAGGATCTACTATTCCCCCTTATGGTCATTTGCCCCTTCGCTTTCGCCTCCTCTTGTCTCTCGATCCTACCGAGAGACAAGATGGCGGCCGCTACGGACTGTTTGGAATGTTGACAGACGCCGGAGAACCAATCAGCTTCGCTTCACAAAGCTCCGTTGCGCGAAAAGTACGCGTCCTGGGACGCTGCCCGGTCCGCTGTTACAGATATATATCTTTTTTTAAACGTTAATTTCTCAAAATCCACTGGAGCACATATATTGAGACCTACAAAAGGCACATCGGGCTACCAGTCCCTACAATTTTGCCAAGTTTCGTGCAAATCCATTCAGCCGTTCGGGCTAAAAGTGAGGCCAACCGCCCTATGGAAAACTCAATGTTAAAAACACGTTTTGGGACCCCCCTTTTTTCTCGGCCCCCCCTGGACCAACTCCCCCCAAATTTCCAGTGGCTGCTCAGAAACAAAATGTTCCATTTTCCAGAAAATTTCAGCCAATTCCGTCCACAAACGCCAAAGTTATTAGACATAGAATTTTCAAAAAACCCATAGAGAAAAAATCCTAACTATATATACCTACTGGCGACCGCCAGTAGGTAATATATATATATATATATATATATATATATATATATATATATATATTTTCAATAATAACCAAGTTTATGACGCACTCTCAGAAGCCAGGATTACAAACAGTACTGTTTGTACACTGTTTGTAATCCTGGCTTCTGAGAGTGCGTCATAAACTTGGTTATTATTGAAATTGAAATATCTGGCGGGGCTCTGCCAGCAAGACGCGCCACCAGACTACGGGCGGTTCCCCCTGAAAACGAGCCGTGTAGAGTAAGCATATATATATATATATATATATATATATACATATATATTCACTTAAAAAACCATAGGTTTCAGGCCTTATATAGTTAGTAATTAGCATTTAAAAAACCTTGGAAATTCACTGAAAAAACCATTGGTTTCAGGCCTTATATAGTTAGGAATTAGCATTTAAAAAACCTTGGAAATCCACTGAAAAAACATAGGTTTCAGGCCTTATATAGTTAGGAATTAGCATTTAAAAAACCTTTGAAATTCACTGAAAAAAACCATAGGTTTCAGGCCTTATATAGTTCGGAATTAGCTTTTAAAAAACCTTTGAAATTTACTCAAAAAACTATAAGTTTTCGGGGTGTTGTAGTTAGCTGGACATTTCACTCATACAAAACCATTGAAATTGCTCCTATATAGTTAGTTGTACTAACTATATTTCGCGCACCCGCAATCCACTGCTGATGATGTCACATATTAGATCATTCATGACATGGTCAGTGACATCACTGATGACATCTCAAAAGACATCACTGATGACATCACTGATGATATCATCCAGTGAATGTGGTTTGCTTCGTTATTTAAATATGCATTATATAAATAGAAATTTGCATTGAAGAATGAGTGGATATATATAAATAAATATTTGGATGGAGGATTTAGTAGCAGTGTAATTTACTGTTTACTTGACCAATTTATAATGTCTCACTAAATATAGTGGATAGTGACTAAACTGTGTGAATATCTGTATCACTTTGTCAGTTGTTGTGTAAACTGATTATACAGTTGGTTACTAGCTATGTGAAAGTCTATATTAGTTATTGATTAGTTAACTGAGTATTTGTATGGGAGTGTGAAAGTGTGTGTGGTTCGGTGGGGGGTGTGTAACTTTCCAAAGATGTGTGAATAGTTGATTCAGTAGATATATGAAGTTAAAACTACATGTTCTAACAGTTTGGGTGAGTGAATCTCTTTATGGGTGTGGTGATGAGAAAATATATTTCTCAATGGTACATGTCCAACAAACTAGAAAAATAAAAGGCAGTCTATGTGCCAGTTGTTGTATATAAATAAGTATACATAAGACTCAATGATTGTGTGAGCGACTGTATGGATAACTGTATACTTGTAATAATGATTTTATAATTCACTAAGTATGACTTACTATCTAAATGAATAGATAAAGTGGTGTTTGTATAAGTGTTTTGCTAAGTAAATATGTAAGTATGATCCATTGTTTGCATAAGTGAGTAGAATGACTTCATATGTGAATAGGATGTGTGCTGTTGTTTAATGTCGATATAGGTGTATAAGTATTTTTGATAGTGTTCTATTGTTCATTGACAGCATGTATGAGTGAATCTACAGGTACGTGATTAGATGTGTGTATACATCTATGAATCACTGATGGATTTTTAGATACTTGTATTGCTGTGACAATGGATTCAAATATGATACTCTGTATTTTACAAAGAGTGATGAAAAATTTTAATATTGTATGAAAAGGTGTATGTGATTGTCACGTGGATGATGTCATCAGTGATGTCATCAGTGATGTCATTTGAGATGTCATCAGTGATGTCACTGACCATGTCATGAATGATCTAATATGTGACATCATCAGCAGTGGATTGCGGGTGCGCGAAATATAGTTAGTGCAACTAACTATATAGGAGCAATTTCAATGGTTTTGTATGAGTGAAATGTCCAGCTAACTATAACACCCCTAAAACTTATAGTTTTTTCAGTGAATTTCAAAGGTTTTTTAAAACCTAATTCCTAAATATATAAGGCCTGAAACCTATGGTTTTTTCCTTGAATTTCAAAGGTGTTTTTAAATGCTAATTCCTAACTATATAAGACCTGAAACCTATGGTTTTTAAGTGAATTTGCAAGGTTTTTTTAATGCTAATTCTTAACTATATAAGGCCTGAAACCTATGGTTTTTTCATTGAATTTCAAAGGTTTTTTAAATGACAATTTTTAAATGTATTAATTGTTATTTTTTTCATACTGATTTACTACATTTTTGCAGGCAGGTGTTCATAGGGCATGCCCCCTTTTTACAACGTGCTGCAGCGCAACCCCTGGCGCGTTTGCAGAGGAGGAACTAATTCCCCTTGCATACTGGGGGTCCCTGGGGGCAACTAGCCCACCAGGAGCCTCCAGTATAAGCCAGGGAGCTGCATTACAGAGAGGTGTAATGAGGCCACTCCCTTTTTTACACCTCTCTGCAACGCAGCCCCCGGGCGTGTTTGCAGAGGGGGAACTAATTCCCCTTGCATACTGCGGGTCCCTGGGGGCAAACTAGCCCACCTGGAACCTGCAGTATGCGCCAGGGGGCTGCATTGCAGAGAGGTGTAATGAGGCCACACCCTTGTTTACACCTATCTGCAGCGCAACCCCATGCGTGATTGCAGAATAGGAACTAATTCCCCTTGCATACTAGGGGTCCCTGGTGGCCAAGTAGCCCACCAGGAGCCTTGAGTATGTGCCAAGGGGCTGCGTTGCTTTGCCCCAGGGCCGGCGGTCCCGGGGGCAGTGTGGGGAGGATTGTGGACCCCCCACACTTTTTTATCACTATGCCGCTGCGATTTGGTCCCCCCGGGGGGTAATTTTTAAAAAAACAGACCAGGTATTAAAAAAAAATGTAGGCCTTTTTTGTCCTTGTGGGACCACCTGGGCAGGCCTAGAGGGTCAGGGTGTATCTACCCTGCCCCCTTTTTGTGTTCTTCACGTTTGTATTTCTGCTTTCTTGTGCCTCGGTCTATCTACACGCACACATATACACATATATATATGCATTTATATATATGTATGTGTATATATATATATATACATACATATATAAACATATCTTTCTTTTTTTTATTTATTTTTTGCAGAGTTTTATATAGCGCGAACTAGACCCGAACCGAATCAGGTATCAGAGCGCTTTACATAGCACCAGTTACGTTACAGGAGGACACACTTTCATTTTTTTTATTTTAGGCACGGGGAGATTAAGATATTTGCCCAGAATCACAGAAGGTTTTTTTTTGGCGTCGTTACCGAGACTCGAACCCAAATCCCCAGGTCCGAGGGCGAGCGCCTTAGCCGTTAGGCCAACCCCATAATCTGCATATCTATATAAATACAAATATAAATGCATGCATACATATACGTATATGCATACATATGCATGTTATTTACATGAAAGTTTGAAAAACACTATTAAAAGCAAAGCTAAAAAGCCACCTCATTACAAACAGAATGGCTTTAACTTAAACGAGGGCGAGATCTATTGCATTTTCAATGCTTGTTTACTTTGGTTCCATCAAGAAAGCATTCAGATGTGTCACACATTTGCCATAAATTCTGAATGTTAGCACTCTAGTTGCTCATTATATCACTGTAGTAAAGCTACTGCTCACCAGGGAAGTCTGCTGCTGGTATTCAAAGTGCATGTTTCAGTCTGCATGTCAGAATTTTTTTAATGAAATTGAAGAGGATTTGAGAAGTCACTCAAAATGTGCCCTAATTTTTCTTTCTGAAGCACTAATCATACTTTCTATGGCAAAATGAACCCCCTCATTTTGTTCCTTTTTAAATTAAATGTTTTCAGACTTACCACTTAATTCCAATCAAGATGGCTTCTGGTGTGCCATACTTTTGTCATAAGTAAGACTGTTAGCACTCTAGTTGTTCTTTAGAACACTCTGGGACATTCTGTCATTGGGCTATACTTGGGCTACATATGGGTGCTATTTGGCCTACATTTGGGCTCTTTTGTCTCTGGTGGCCATCTTGGGAGACTGCATGTCAGAATTATTTAATGAAATAGAAGAGGATTTGAGAAGTCACTCAAAATGTGCCCTAATTTTTCTTTCTGAAGCACTAATCATACTTTCTATGACAAAATGAACCCCCCTATTTTGTTCCTTTTAAATTAAATGTTTTCAGACTTACCACTTCATTCCAATCAAGATGGCTTCTGGTGTGCCATACTTTTGTCATAAGTAAGACGGTTAGCGCTCTAGCTGTTCTTTAGAACACTCTGGGACATTCTGTCATTGGGCTATACTTGGCTACATCTGGGTGATATTTGGGCTACATATGGGCTCTTTTGTCTCTGGTGGCCATCTTGGGAGACTGCAAGTCAGAATTTTTTAATGAAATAGAAGAGGATTTGAGAAGTCACTCAAAATGTGCCCTAATTTTTCTTTCTCTAGCACTAATCCTACTTTCTATGGCAAAATATACCCCCTCATTGTTGTTCCTTTTCAAATTAAATGTTTTAAGAGTTACCACTTTATTCCAATCAAGATGGCTTCAGGTGTGCCATACCTTTGTAATAAGTAGGACTGTTAGCGCTCTAGTTGTTCTTTAGAACACTCTGGGAAGCTGCAGTAGAACACAAAGGAATCAACTGACAGTCTCTGTCCTTGTTGAATGTACATGCTTTACTGAGAATGTCAGACTTCATTCTCACATGACTGAGAAAGATAATGTGAATTTACAGAAAATATGCTTTCAGTTTAGCTTATAGATCCCCTTCCAAACCACTGTGGGAAAAGCATGAGATAATAGTTTTCTTTCATACATGATTCATGATATCCCAGCAGAAGGCTTTTTCACATGGTAAAATCACTTTAGAACACACCACAATTCCTAAAATGAGTATGGTACCATCAACAAATGATTTATAATGTAACTAAAGTCCTAAAACCTTATATTAACTGCAATGCTTTTTAATGAGGTGCTATCATGTATATTGGTCCCAAGATGGCTGCCAACACTTCTTGGATGAAGAATTTGAATTTTGAAAACAATTTTTTTTTGTGCCTTGGGGGTCTTTGTGGGACCCCCTGAGCAGGCCTAGGGGGTCAGGGTGCTTCTACCCTGCCCCCTTTTTGAGTTCTACACGTTTGTTTTTCAGCTTTCCTGTGCCTCAGTCTACCGAGGTACAAGATGGCTGCCAACAATTTCTGTTTTGGAGTGTTGAAAGACATTGGCAGCCAATCAGAATGCAGCTCGTACTCTGGAAGGTACAGAGTACAGTAAGCTTACAGTAAGCTTATATAGATATATATATTTTTTTAAGGGAATTTTCATAAAAACCACTGGAGCAATTTTCACCAAATATAGAAAAGGCACTTCTGCGTACCAGTCCCTACAATTTTGCAAAGTTTGGTGTAATTCCATTCAGCGGTTCGGGCTGTAGCCTTGTCTATTCGTCCTAAGGAAATTAACATGGGGAAACACGTTTTGGCAACCCCCTTTTTTCTCAGCCCCGCATAACAAATCCCCCCCCGAACCTTCCAGGGAAGAAGCGGAGCGGAGCTGGCCTAAATTTTGGAAAATTACACGCAAATTCCTCAACCGGCTCCAAAGTTATTCGCAATAGAATGGTGCGGATTTCCTATGGTAGCTAGGTTCTAACTATATATACCTATATATATATATATATATATATATATATATGTATGTATATATATATATATATATATATATACCATAGAATACCAGCAACAATTTTTAAAGTGACATTCTATACTATATATTTCTATAGTTTTGAAAACACTCTCAAATGTATAAAAATGTAAAACTTTGCCTACCGATAGGAGATGGTTTTAAATGTTGGGAGTAAATATTCTGCATGCTTTCCCTAGGATGTAGTCACAGACGCCTGAATACTGCTGGGACGGCCTTTGCTCTTTTAGTTTTGGTCTTTAAGAAACATCGGACTCAACCCATATCGCTTCCATCTGGCACAAAAAGCAAAAATAAAAAGAAATGTATATCATGTGCCATGGCTTGACCTACTAAGGCTAGTGATAACTAAGCGCCTGGTACACTGCTTTAGCAGGGAATTTAGACAAGCAGTCATAAGCTTTCTCGGGAGGTGTATGGGGTTAGAGATTCAGAAATCAACATCCAACAAAAATAACAAAAATCCATTATAAGAAATGCCAAATAGCCAATACGAAAGAAAACAACAGATGTAAGGAAAACGTGGAATGACTATGGTGCTACAGAAGAAATTCACAGGTATATGTTCACACTGGAGGATGCAAACAGAGTGCTTTGTCTATAACTCCTATGTCAGTGTCATGTGCCTGTACCCCGTTAGCAAATCATTTTTAAATTAGAACAATGTCTCTGAAGTACTCTGTGTCTGTTGAGCAATGTCAGAACCTGCAGATTCTACTGCACATTGCAGCAGGACTTCAGTGTTGAGGTTCCCGTTGTTGTTCAGCGTGTCCAGCCCCACCTCTTCCTGGACACAGAGGGTGAGTTTGTAGATTGTAGCACTGCCATGCTAGGGAAGCTACTGCAGTATCAAATGTGGTTCAGTCCCAAACAAAATACCACCACCCTAATGAAAGTTAAGAGTCTGTTGGCAAATACATGAAGCCTACACTCTGGAGTTCCAGATATAGAATGGTAGCCATCAAAGGTAGCAGTTGGGTGCCTTCCAATGTGGAGCATTGTTTGTAGAATTCTCCATGGATGGCTCTGACTACCATGCAAGACGTATGCATAATCAGTCTTGAGTTTGCCAGGGGACGGAGGCCTCGCTTTCTCCTCGGCACAGCACACCTTCAGACTCCTGGATGCAGACAGGCCCACGTCAGCTTTACGGTGAAGTTCTGCAATGCCCCACTGGTGATCCCATGCCTTCTTCTGCTCTATGCACTCCCATGCCAGGTAGGAGGCTGAGAACATTCAAGGTCCATGAGGGTTCCTCTTGAAGAGATACATTCACACTCCCCTTTCTTTCCAAGGCAGACACAGAGCTTGCCTCCAACTAGTAGTTGCAGACTTTTCAGGTGATGTCCCCTCACCAATGGGATTCTGGCTGTGACACCAGTCTGAATTTCAGACCATTCTCTGACACTCAGTGGCGTGTCACTTATACTGGTCTTTGAGAATTCCAGCAACCATTTGTGTCCCATTTGTGTCTGGTTAAATCATTAATTTATACTATGTTTACAGAAATGATTTTTTTATTCCTGAACCTCTGTCCTGGAAATGGTTTGAGGAGGTTTCCTTCTTTATGTATCCCTGCTCTACAGAGCAGATACTGTATTCTTTCTCAGGTGATGGTTCAACAGCATCCAGCTTATGAAGGAGTCTCCAAGTGGAATAACTATATCATAAATATGAAGTGGGGTGAAGCCCTTACACCAAGCTTGAAGAACAGGCCCTGACTCAAAAGGTTTACCCTCACCTGCAAAAGAGATTGTCTGCAATTCCCCACATCCTTCATGTAGACGAATGGGAGTACTCCAAGATATGACAAGAGGCAGTACTCCAACAATTGATCACTTCTAAAGAGAGACCTGCCACCCTCCTCCCATGCCTTGGAGTATATTGCTTCACCAAACCCTCAGAAGGGTTAGCAGTGCACAATTCCAGCCTGGCAGACTACCTCCAGCCATAACTTGTGCAGCATTCGGTTAGTGGCATTCAAAGATGGATTCCGTTGACAAATACTCATACAGGCCACTCACTCCGCTGGCTCACACAGCCATCCACCTGTTATCATACGCTGTTCTAGTTATACCCAAAGAATATTGACAAAAGGTTCTGGCTATGAAACTTGGGCAAACCTTTACCGCTGAGGCCCCGTGCAGGGAACAGGTAAAAAGGCCCATACTGCATGTATGATAGAAAAATACATTAATCCTTCTAAGCCTATGTCAGCTGGCACAACAACGATGGTCCTGTGACCTATGAAGGTATGCTTTGTGTGCCCCTCCAGATCACAGAGTCCCTATCTGTATCTTCAGTACCATTCAGTACACCAGCACACATACATGATTGCCACAAAGATGTCAGCATAATGCAGAGACTTGATAATGGCTAACTAAGGGCAAGGGTGCACACTCACAAAACCAAAAACTCGTTCCCACCATCAAACAGCCCAAGAGAGTTCCCTTGCCTAACAACCTTTGGAGGCAAAACAATGGTGCTCCAATGTATAAGGCTTTCTCATAGAATGTACATTGGAATCAGAAAAAGTATCAGACAATACAAACCTTGTGCCCAAATAATTAAAGGAGAAAACAAGTCTAAATATTTCTCTTACTGGCTCAAAGACAATCATAGGAGAATATTTAGCATCCATTACGATAACTTTAGTTTTGGTGGTATATATTATTACCTCTGTTTTTTTTACAGTGTTCATGAAAATCTGCTAATAATTAATGAAAACTATGCTCAGTGTTGCTCAAAAATACCTGCAAAAAGTAAAACATGGTATGGCTGATCATGGGTAATTGAGAGGTGGTTAAGCTTACCTTTCTGCGAGGTTGTTAAGGAAGAAATTGAAACGTGTAGGGGCCATAGACGAGGCCTGCCACAACCTAGTACAATTCAGTGTAATAAAGGCATAGCGATCCCCATCGATTCTGAGCTGAACAAACGTACCCCAAGGGGCCAGAATTCTCCTTATTTTGACCTGAGCAAAAGTACCTCCCAGAAGTTAAACCAAGACCTCATCAATCTCCAAGAGCAGATATGCTTCCAATAAGGGCAACTTGTTAACGAAAGCGAAAGCATCAGTTTGACACAACCCAGGCATAATCTACCCATTTTTGGCTTTAAATAACATTTTTAGCCTGAATAACTACTCCAGAGTGTCAAACACTTCCAAGAAGCCCACTAGGTCAAGTATAAATGGTTTTATTCCAAATTTGAATACTCTCAATTCAGAACAGTATAGTGTGGGCAAAAATATCTACTGTGGCATTAATTAAAGTGATTTGCCTGTAATTCAGTTGGGATCTCTGGCTCCCGATGTTCGAAAAAGGACTTCTTTTTTCAATCAGTCACACTGAGGAACTATTACATGTAGACAAAATAGCAAAAGAAGAAAAATGGGGAAGCTAGATCCCTGTTTCACATATATACAGGTTAACTGAAACTCAATCTCGTACAGAGACCTTGGCTAACTTCTGAGCACTTAGAGCCAACAAAAAACCTGGTACTTCAGATAGCAGACTGACATCAGTAGCAAGCAACAGATTTAGCTCAACCGCTGCCCAACAGTAGAGTATAATAGCTTACAGTGTGGAGTAATTATTCACCCATGGTGACACTGATAGCAAATCTCAATGTTGGGGATTGCTTCCCCCACAATCTAACTGACCAGTGAATAAAGCTGTCTGGAATGTTACTTTGAAGCAATCACTTCATATCCTTCCATGCCCTGTCCCTAGTTTCCCTTTTTTTGGGCAATCAATGACATATACTCCAAGATTGGCATAGAGAACTGAATACACTTGTCTTTCTTTTTAGCTAAAAGTTGCTGTCACAGTCATGCCAACCACGATGACAGTCTTTTAAGGTTTATGCTGTGCCTTGAGAATCAACTTTTAGCTTCTGCTATGATTTTCTCTAATGTGTGCAATACTATTCCGAGCTCACCTCTTGCATCAAGATTGACTCCAGCAACGGTAAATAAACTCAGACCTACTGGAGAATTTACAAACGTGGGCCAAATGCTGCTCATACCCAAAGTTATATAATGAGGGTTATGACCACTTTCTACCTTTGGTGTGCCACCATCTAAACAAGAATGAGCCAGGTGTCAAGAATATTCATAGCAAAGTTGACATATGGTTCAGTAAATACAAAATGTAGGTATAGGAGACCTGTCTAAGTTACACTCTTCATCAGGGCCGGACTGGCTACCGGGCAGTTTGGAATGCTGCCGAGCTGGGGGCTGATTTAATTGCAGTGGGAGCTGATTTCGTTCATGGAGACCTGCATGTGCTTTGAAATAATGAAAGCAAAACGAATTTTGTTTAGTACACGCATGTCCCCATCAATGAAATCAGCCCCCAGCTCAGCAGCATTCCAAACTGCCCAGTAGCCAGTCCGGCCCTGCTCTTCATTTAGAAAAAGAATCAAACATTCATTCCTAGGTGCCTTGGGAGTTTCCCACAGTATTGATTTACAGAGGCCTTCTCACGCTTATCAGGTATAACATAAATAAGGTCTTCCCAGCCATACCTTCAATAGATCATTCAACTTCCTATTTCCCAGCAGCTGTTAGTGCACCAATCCACAATTAGGAGAATATAATTATCAGGGCATAAATTCAATCTTGAAGCAGGATCAACAAATTTCCTCAAATAACTTAAAAGTAAAACCTCACGGTTTCACCTTTAAGAAATTTGGATTCTGAATTTTAACAATACTAAGTACAATACAGAACGTATTTCACCGTTGAGCTTAATTATAAGATATTTTTATCTCCAGGGAAGCAAATTATAGAAGCATTCCATGCCAATGAAAACAAGTTTACTTAGGTTCCCTTCGGGCAGCCACGTGGGCTTTTAGTAGCAGGTAAATCAAGTGTACTAAGCTCCCCTTTGGGCAGCCACATGGGCTTTTAGTAGAAGATAAATAATGCATCGAAAATCCTCAAGCAATAACAGATCCATGGTCCATGTTACCTCTTTATAGCATATTTGGCCCTGTGAAATAAAAGATAACCAATCATGACCCCTCATTTCATTGACTGATCCAGCAATATTTCAAGAGAGTAAATGAAATTTACAGGTTCGAGCCCCTGGCAAGGAATGGGTGTAAAATCAATTAAGTGAATTCACCCTAGACTCTAAAAGGGCAGGATTCACAGGGGACAGTAAAACAGGGTATATATTGGCAGAAGAGGTTGTGAAGGTCTATACATGAGTTTCGTCGTGGGAATCCCGGTTAGATCTGAACCCTTATATCCTGTTTCACTAGCACATGAAAAGGGTTTGGAAGCTTACTTGTAAGTGTTACCTTCAGTTTGACCTTAACAATGTTTTGAGATTTTATTATCATCAAAACAATGAGTGAATCAGTACTGGGGAGCACAACTTCTTTGAAAATAGGATTATCCATAGAACTTTATTGCAGTCATTGGATCTTCAGATATCATCCCTAGCAATAATAAAGCAATTACTTTTGTGTTTAAGACAATGTGTCATCCTGTTTCAAGTAATTCATTAGAATGAGTCAGCATCACTTTTGATGTGCGATCATTGACCATCAAACATTTGTCCATTTACTCACAAACCTCAGGCCAGTTCTCCTGTACTCTTTGCCTTTCAAAGGGAGTTGAAGGGTGAAAGGATACTAGAGTGGGTGAATTAGTTACTACCTGGTGGCTGTGACAACAGCGGGCGGTACCTATGCCATTCAAGCTCACTTTTTCCAGGTGTTCTGACTACTCCTGCTCTCATGAATAAAGGGATTCAGATTAAGGACTATTCAGAAGCCCTTGCACAGTGGGCGAGTAGCCGACAAATTAAAAAAATAAACTTGTAGACGGGTCTTCTCATCTGACAGCATCGGAGGCTTATAAATAGGGGGATAAAATGAAACAATCATAAAACTTCAAAAGAAAGTCAGCACCTTTCAAAGAGTCATACACTTCCAGCAACCACAAACAAACCTAAATGTATATAGTAAAAAAAAAATCATATGAATTGAGCTGCTAAGCTAGTACCTTTAAAAGTTAGAGGTTATAGGTTGGATGCAAGAGGAGTATCCCAGCCCAGCCTTCTTTGTCCTCCAATGGGCTTTCAATGCCCCCTCTTTGCCCATAAAATTGACACTTGTTTGTTGGAGTGGGGCTTCAACACAGGTTTTAAGCTATAAATATTTCTATTTTTGATTCGATGTTTATTTCTGGTGAAAAATATCAGCAATGTCACACTTAGGATCATTTATGTTATCTCTTTTACGTTTTTCCTGGACTTAGTTTGCACATATGTGTTTTGTTCTGATCCCTAACGATACTGATTCTGATAATTTCATTCTATAGATACTGATTTTAATGGAATAGTTGAAAGTGAATATTTCGAATGCAAACGAATTTAAAAAATATATATTTTTGATAGTTTTGAGTTTTCTATATCGAGTCCAAATATTTACTTCAGAACATTTGTTTCAAATGTTTACTCTCAATTACGCAGATACGTCCCCGCATCCCCCTCTAATGCCCCCCTCCCACGGCTCTGTTACCATTCTTCCTCTTGTTATATTGCTTCCATGTCTCTTCAGGTAACCATTATAGTTCTGTCTGGCTTATGTGACATCCCTTTCCAAACGACCTCTACCCTCTAATTTCCTTTTACGCTGCAACCTTTAAATGGCCTGGATGACAGTTGACAGTTCAATGAAACAGTGAAATAGAACACAAGCTTTCTCTTGGTGGAAAATAAATGTTTGAAATCAACTCGGATTTCAAACGCATCTATTAAAAATATATTACACCTACTATACATATATGGAAACAATTCCACAATGAAACATAGCTTTCTCAAGAATACAAATACGAATCAAAATGAATTGTGGTTTATATGTGCTGCTTGGTCTTTAACGTTTGTCTAATAAACTGAAGCCCAGTGGGGCAGTGTTTAAACTATACAGCATTTATAAATAAATACATAGCTAGATAGTGATTGTACTACACTAAATGGGAACGTATAAAAATGTTTGTACTGACATAGCAGCTTACCAAATATTTTCACGCAGATGGCATAATTTAATTTAATTGTATGGAGGTAATTTGTTTTCTGTGGGTGAATTAGTTAGCGATTTAACATGAAATAAGAAACAAACCCCCAGATTCATCAAGAACACATTTTGCTAATCCTTAATAGCGAAAAATACCGAATCGCTATTAAGGAATAGCAAAATGCTAAGCATCAAGAAATCACTAAAAAAATAGCGATTTCTAATAATTCCTTAATTGCGAGTCGCAAATTGCGAGTCGCAATTAAGGAATATCTCTCCATTCATTCCTATGGGCCTAGAGGCCCAAAGGAATGAATGGGAAGACAATCTCAATTTGCTAATCGCAATTAGCGATTCGCAAATTGAGATTGCGATTTCAAGGGTGCAGGTGTGTCCAAAGGACACCCTGTTACACCCCTGAAATGATGTGTGCACATATGTTGCGCACACACATGCCCTTAGGGCATGTGTGTGCGCAACATGAAACTTTTTTTAAAGTTTTTGAAAATTACCATGAAGTTGTACTTCATGGTCATTTGCGTGCCCTAATAGCGAATTCGCTATTTTTTTCACTTTCATGCATTGCATTTAAGGAATCTCAATTTGAGATTCCTTAACCCCTTTGGTGCTAAGGTAAATCCAGCCTATTAATGCAATTTCCATTGAAATGAATGGGGACATCATGACGAGTTGACCTTGTCATTAGCATGGAAGTGGTTAAATGCAAAGAATCGCAATTTAGCGAATTCTTAATTAGCGATTTTTGCATTTGGGATGATGCATCCCAAATGCAAAAATACCGCTCGCAAAGGGCCAGATTCTCAGAATCTGGTGCTTTGCGAGCGGATTTTTGTTTGATGAATCTGACTGAAGTGTTGTCACATGCCACTTAAACTTCATATTAGAGAAATAGTGAAACGTGCCAAATGGCAGGAAATTACAACTAACCTTTTTATGCGTGTTGACATTTCCGTTGTGGTTAGAGAAAAAGGAAGAACTGTAAGATATTTTCTTTAATAATTTTCAGACCTCACTCATCATGGTGTCCTGTGATGAAGGGCAAGTATCCTGTCACTCGCATGACTTTCCCTTTGTTTGGGTTAGCGCGTGATTATAAATCATGCTATTCCCACTTGATTCTCTCCAGTCAGGTCACTCGCATTACCAACACTTCAGTCTCTATTTGGTCAATAAAAAACACACTGATAAGTTGCCATATATACAATTCCCATCCTCTTAAAAATGCCTTCCATACACACATTGAATCACCCTCTATACAGACACGCATGCAACCTTACTTAAATCCACAGAGGTCAATACTAAAAACTGCTCCTGCGGAAGAAAATAACATCTTCCTCAACTGCCCTTTAGAAGAGGTCTATTTGAGAGAACTCTTCCTGGAGCAGCCTGCCCATATGGTATATTTCCAGGAAATGTCAGGCTCTGGTATTGCATCCACTGCCCACCCCTGTTCCTTCTTTAGGGGTATATTTATGAAATAATAGCGCAGTGCAGGGCAGCAAGTCACCTTGCAGCGCTGCATAGCATCACTTGGAAAGAAAAGCAATGCACTCTAGTTTAGGCATACAGCACATTCCTTGAGTTTTTCCCCTGCGCTGGGGCACAATAGGCTGCCTAGTACCAAGGCAGGCACCCTTGCACCATGGTGCAAGGGTGCCTGCGTTGCAGCAGGATTGTTTTTGTGCAGAAAAGGGCACCTTCCAGCACAAAAACAATTCTGAGAGGCATTTTCCTCTATGTGTGCTGCAAAATGCAGCTGTTAGAAATTGGTTGTCTGGTTGGCTAGAGTTTGTACCTAAAACAGGCAGAATCCACCACTCAAGTCAGGATAAGGGGATTAGACATCTAAAATAACCCTTGTTCAACCCCTTGGTAGCTTGTCACAAGCAGGCAGGCTTATCCCAAAGGTAGTGTTTAAAGCAATTGCACATACCATAGAGTAATACACTGAAAACACTACAAAAGGACACTACACCATTTTTAGAATAATATTCAATATTTATCTGTGTGTAACAAGACCAAAATGAGAAAAATCCAACATACGGTAATCCACAATACCAATAAAGCAAAAACAGACTATATACAGTTCCTTGAGGTAGATAGCTCCATCCAGGGCTATCACATCATCGAGAACAATAAATTCAACAGGTCTGGACGATTGTGGTGTCCCAGGCCATCTACAGTGTCGGGTAGACCCGTAAATCAGTACCTTTAGAGATGCAGGGCATCAGACCTTGCGGTAAGCTCCAGAGGAGCAGCATTGGCAATCGTCAGTTCCGGGAGTCGGTGCAGGAGTCGTCGGGCAGTCACACAAGTTGCAGGTCGAACTCTGTGCATTTGAAGTCAGGAGCGTCTGCAGGTGTCGGGCTGCAGTGTGAAGCAGAGCGGTGCGGCATGCAGTTCCCTCAGGTTGCAGTGCAGGCAGTTGCTCAACAACGGTCATCCAGCGGCATTGGTGAGACCAGGGCTGCAGTTAGAAGCAGGATGGTGCTGGTTGCAGTGCTGACAAGTCACAGTGCAAGCAGTGTTGTCGTTGGTGCTGAAGCACTATAGTCTGTAGGCCTAAGGCTGGGGTGCGAGACAGGGCAATGCCAGTTAGTCAAGAACAACTTTATTTGGCTCAACTGAGCCATAAAAGATGACGATAAAATTATCACAGGGTATTTAATATATTAAGAGAATAATAATTCATAAAATATCAGAACGATAAACATTTACACTCAGTAATTACATTAAAACAACCATCTTAAATAGTCATTTTATGGCAACATACAGAAAAGCCCTTCATTATGCAGGAGCACTTACTTCATATCGTTTTCTGATAGCCAAGGAAACTTTTATATAATTGGCTACCATAATACATATATCAGGGGCAGCTAGTGAGTGCAAAAAGTGAAAACCATCCACATATGTGCAGGGGCAGATTTTCCTTAATAATGGAACTAGAAATGTACTCCTCGCCGTTTCATATAAAAAGCAGAATAGAGTAAAGTGCATAGTGCTTTGTCTAGTTAAATTGCCACACGAACAGGGTGTGAGCTTATCAACCCACCCTCATTGACGTGGTAAATGCCAATAAAAAGTGCTCAGTGCATAAACGGAATCTAGTTAAATAAAATCTAGACTGCAAATCAGTAGTAAAAGTTAAATAATAGTGCAACGGGGCAAGGGGCAACTCTAGTGGGCCCATTTCGTCTTGGAGAAGATGGCGCAAATTGGCCCTAGAAAAGAAGGCCTCTTTAGTAATGGCTTTAGCATTTGATGGGATGTTTCCCAGGTTGTCATAATAATACCCCAGTCCTTTTTCATAATAAGTGTCCCTTACAAAGCGAAGCCATAGTAATTTTTGGGCATTAGCCAGATTTTGGCATTCAGTAATTATTTCGCGTGAGAACATTAACTCTTCTGAGGGTCAAATTTTTGCACATTGAAAAAACGGAGCACCAGATATGCAATCCTCTACAAACTCTAGACCCAGTTACTGATGGCATCGACAGTTAGAGGCACTATTTGGAGTCATCAATAACCTTTTTGTTAATTATTTTCCAATGTTTGTAGCTGGCAGCTTATGTGGTGTCCCTACACCCCTGCCCCATATGTTGCAATTGAAAGACATTTTGCTTTATATACAGTGATTAATTTCCTCACTTCCTTGTGCCCAGTCTGCGTGCAAAACAAAATAGCCCATCAACAAGTGGTTCCCAATTCAACTGGTTAACATATAGATTCCCCAGATACATAAAATTGTCTACTTGTCCTATTTTCTTGCCCTGCACAACAACGTTCCTAGTTCTTGTAGTGTTGGGACCAGATACCATTATACTTAATTTGGTAAAATTGACTTTGAGGTCGAGTGAGGGCATAAAATAAGTAGAAATATTGAGGTATTTTGGTAGAACATTGGCTGTTGTTTTCATTAACACTGTATCGTCTGAATAAGCTAATAAGGGGACATATTTGCTACCAATTTTAGGAAAATCAAGCTTCCTACTTAATAAAGTGATCTCCAAACCATTAGTATATATTAAAAGCAATAAGGGGGCTAAGATACACCCTTGACAAACACCCTCTGTTGATTCAATCAGCTCAGTTTTTCGCCTTGGGTGCTGGGTCTTATGGCAACCGAGGTGTTAAGGTGTAACCTGTGGAGAAGGGATACAAATTATTTTTCTACGCCCATATCTTTCATCATGGCCCAGAGTTTCTCCCCAATAACAGTATCAAAGGCACTGGACAGATCCATGAAGGAAAAGTGTGTTGAGCCCTTCCTTGAACTCACGTATTTGTTAATAATTAAGGAGAGGTTAAGGCATTGCTCGGTCGTGCCTAATCCTCTTCTAAACCCATATTGCATTTTAGACAGGACCCCTACAGTGGTTGCCCAGGACTCCAAACGGGCAAGGAGGATTCTGCTCAGCACCCTAACTGTGGCATCAATGAGTGAACTTGCATGCCGGGTTACTTCTGTTGCCCTTTTTAGAAACAATGTCCACTAGAGCCTCTTTCCAGGACGCGGGCATGGGACCAATGATAGCTGCCTTAAAAACATTTGTCAACAGGGGCACCCCATCTGGGACTGTCGCTTTCAAATGGATCCCCCATGCTTTCGCCTCTTCTACTTCAGGTACTGTGATTGATAAACTAAGTTGGGTGAAAACCCATCCCATTATCGACCTATTCGCTTGATCGATGTGCTGCAAAAAATCTTTTCCCGCCAACTCCTTAGTAGGCTTAATGCATGGGTCGAGGACCATTCTATTCTTACAAAGTACCAGGCTGGTTTTAGACCTAGAATTAGTACAGTGGACCAGGTTTTTAGATTTTTATGTTTGGTATGGAAATATATTAACATAAGGAACTCCCATATATATGCGGCCTTCGTCGACCTAAGATCAGCCTTTGATCTTGTTCCTAGGGGGAAACTTTGGAGAACGCTAAATGATATGGGTGTCCCTTGGAACATTCTCCAACAACTGATCAGGCTGCACGAAAATAATTTTGCAAGAGTCAGATGGGGGCCCAATGGGGAGCTGAGTGAGAAAATAGATATAGTGAAAGGAGTTAGGCAAGGATGTGTTATGGCGCCTACTTTATTTTCCCTTTATGTTAATGACATCCCTGACACCCTCTTGGGCTGCGAGCATGACTCTCCCAAGTTGTGTGGTCAAGCCGTTCCGGCAATATTATTTGCGGATGATACTATTTTAATTTCCCAAACCCCCAAAGGACTCCAGAACCTTCTTAATAAATTCAGGTTGTATTGTCAGGACAAGAAGCTTGAAATCAACTCGTCCAAAACCAAGGTCAGGACAACCAACCCACATAAAGGTTTTAATAAAACTTTCTCCATAAACAATGAAAAAATTGAAGAAGTCCATAAGTACCTGGGTATCACTTTAGATAGTAAAATATCTTGGAAATCTCAATTAGAAACCTCAAAGATCAGACTAGTCCAGAATCAAGCTCCTATTTTGAGGAAACACAAAAATAGCTATTATAAATCAGTCACTCCAGCAATCAGTTTGTTCAAATACAAAGCACAATCTGCTTCCCTTTATGGTGCAGAACTTTGGGGACATGTTTCGAAAGGCACGCTCTTAGTTCAGGAAAACAAATTCACCAGACAGCTGTTAGGTGTACCTGCCTCCACTCCCCTTACTCCGGTTGTATGGGATCCTAATTTTCGCCGATCAGATGACCACGCTGCATTGTGCCCATTGTTATGCTGGGTTCGTCCTTGGTCCACTGACGAGTTAGTGGACTATAGAGAGGCGTTAAAAGAGATAATGGTAATAAAAAACTCCACATGTCTAATATGGTTGGCCTATATCGAAAAGTGGTTTACAAAGCTGGGGTTAAGTAGCTTTTGGTCAGACCCGGATTCGATTACCAATAACTCTAAGAAACTGCTAAAGAATAGGTATTGGGAATATATCAAAGATTCTATGTTGGGAAATCCCAATTTGGGGACTCTGACCCTCAGGTTCTTTGAACTAAAAATGGACATGAAACTAGAATCCTTTATGGATGAAATCTACCCACCTATGGCCAAATCGTTATACTTAAAATTTCGTTATAGTGCCCTTCAAATTAAATCTAGGACTTCGAAGTGGCACTGCAATAAAGGACCAAGAGGTAGTATTGGATCTGATTTATGTGAATTATGTGAAATGGGCCTGAGGGAAGATGAGTCCCATGTGCTATTTATATGCCCCGCTTACCTACAGGCGAGGAAAAAATTGTTAAAACCCATATGCCAACTCTTGGGTCTTCGCCACATTAAAGATGGCGAAAGAGTGTTTAAAGGAGATACTGCACGCCCAATAGTATTCAGTTTGAGTCGCTTCCTCCTATCAGTAGCGATAGTTAGGAAGAGAAATGGCTATAAAATGTAAGCAGATAGCCGGCATGATTGTAGTCTAGGAGCTGAAATGCACTCTAAACTGTACCCTACTGTACCTGAACTAATTGTATATATGTAATCCCTATTGGAACGTGTGTGCAATATGTAATTATTAATGCAACTGAACTGATAACATCACTATCAAGTGGTGCATGCAATCAAATTTGATTTAGACTTATACTGCAATTTAAACTAGAATAATGACAATAGGAATTGGCCTGATCCTAGTGTTTCCTGGTGCCTTGTTTTTATTGTTTCATAGTATTATTTTAAACTTAATGAACTGTTATTTATTAAGCGTCCCTCGAATATGTGTGTTAATTTAACTGAGAAGGACCTTGCTGCTAGTTTTCTTTTAATCTTAACCCGGTACTGTGTAGACATATATATTGTATTGTAATGTTTTAAAATTGTATTGTACTGCATTCTTTTAAGGTTGTTTAACCGAAATAAAGAATAATGAATTGAATTGAATTGAAATGTTCTACCCTCTTGCCTAGCTGGTTAAAAATACCGGTAAAATGAGCTACCCAAGCATCTGACAAAATGATTGAGTCTATCTGCCTCACTTCCTCAGTACAAAACAGGTGGTTAATGATAAGTACATGGAACTGCCTTGGTGATTGGAGGAGTGCATTGGTAGTGGATGGAGATGGTTGTGTTAGTGACTTGGCCATTGTATGAGTACATGTGTACTGACTGGATGATTAGAGTACTGCAAGGAGAGTGCATGGTGAATTTATACATGCTTTGGTTTTGGCGGAGTGATTGTATAAGTACATGGAACTGGCTGGGTGATTGGTGACGTGCATGGGTACAGACAAGGAGATGGCTGGACTACATCAGTAGTGCTCAGGGGATTGTAGCAGTACATGTGTTAGTGCCTGGGTCATTGCAGGAGTACATGGGTAGTGACTGGATGATTAGAGTACTGCAAGGAGAGTGCATGGTGAATTTTGTGTTTAGGCGCAGTGAATAGATAAGGATATAGAACTGGCTGGGTAATTGGAGGAGTGCATGGTTAGTGACAAGGAGATGGCTGGAATGAATCATTAGTGATCAGGGGATTGAAGCAGTGCATGTGTGAGTGCCTAGGTCATTGTCTGAGTACATGGGTAGTGACTGGATGATTAGAGTACTGCAAGGTGAGTGCATGGTGAATTTATAAGTGCTTGGGTTTTGGCGGAGTGATTGGATAAGTACATGGAACTAGCTGGGTGATTGGAGGAGTGCATGGGTAGTGACAAGGAGATGACTGGCCTGCTCAGTAGTGCTCGTGTTATTGTAGCAGTGCATGTGTTAGTGCTTGGGCCATTACATAAGTACATGGGTACTGACTGGATGTTTAGAGTACAGCAAGGAGAGTGCATGTTGAAATTGTAAGTGCTTGGGCTTTGGCGGAGTGATTGAATTAGTACATGGTACTGGCTGGATGATTGGAGGAGTGCATGGGTACAGACAGGGAGATCGCTGGACTGCATCAGTAGTGTTCAGGGGATTGTGGCAGTGGCTGTGTTAGTGCCTGGGCCATTGCAAAAGGACATGGGTATTTACTGGATGATTAGAGTACTGCAAGGAGAGAGCATGGTGAATTTATAAGTGCTTGTGCTTGGGCGCAGTGATTAGATACGAACATAGAACTGGCTGTGTGATTGGAGGAGTGAATGGGTAGTGACAAGGAGATGACTGGACTGCATCAGTGGTGCTCAGAGCTTTGTAGCAGTGCCTGTGTTAGAACTTGAATCATTGCATGAGTACATGGGTATGTGACTGGATGATTACAGTACTGCAAGGAGAGTGTATGGTGAATTTATAAGTGCTTGGGTGTTGGCGGAGTGATTGGATAAGTACTTAAAACTGGCTGGGTGATTGGAGGAGTGCATGGGTAGTGACAAGGAGTTGGCTGGACTGCATCAGCAGTGCTCAGGGGATTGTAGCAGTGCCTGTGTTAGTACCTGAATCATTGCATGCATACATGAGTAGTGAATGGATGATTACAGTACTGAAAGGAGAGTGCATGGTGAATTTATAAGTGCTTTAGTGTTGGCGGAGTGATTGGATAAGTACATGGAACTGGCTGGGTGATTGGAGGAGTGCATGGGTAGTGATAAGGAGATGGCTGGATTGCATCAGTAGTGCTCAGGGAATTATAGCAGTGCATGTGCTAGTGCCTGGGCCATTATGTAAGTACATGGGCACGGAATGGATGATTAGAGTACTGCAAGGAGAGGGCATGGTAAATTTATAAGTGTTTGTGTTTTGGCACAGTCATTAGATAAGGACATGGAACTGGCTGGGTGATTGGAGGAGTGCATGGGTTGTGACAAGGAGATGGCTGGACTGCATCAGTATTGCTCAGGGGATTGTAGCAGTGCGTGTGTTAGTACCTGAATCAGTGCATGAGTACATGGGTAGTGACTGGATGATTACAGTACTGCAAGGAGAATGCATGGTGAATTTATAAGTGCTTGGGTTTTGGCAGAGTGATTAGAGAAATACATGGAACTGACTGGGTGATTGTAGGAGTGCATGGGTAGTAACAAGGGGATGGCTGGACTGCATCAGTAGTGCTCAGGGAACTGTAGCAGTGCATGTGTTAATGCCTGGGTCATTGCATGAGTACATGTGTAGTGACTGGATGATTAGAGTTCTGCAAGGAGAGTGCATGGTGAATTTATAAGTGCTAGTGTTTTGGCGCAGTGATTAGATAAGGACATGGAACTGGCTGTGTGATTGCAGGAGTGCATGGGTAGTGACAAGGAGATGACTGGACTGCATCAGTAGGGCTCAGGGTATTGTAGCAGTGCCTGTGTTAGTACCTGAATCATTGCATGAGAACTTGGGTAGTGACTGGATGATTACAGTACTGCAAGGAGAGTGCATGATGAATTCATTCATAAGTGCTTGCGTGTTGGTGGAGTGATTGGATAAGTACATGGAACTGTCTGGGTGATTGGAGGAATGCATGGGTAGTGTCAAGGAGATAGCTGGACTGTATCAGTAGTGCTCGGGGATTGTAGCAGTGCATGTGCTAGTGCCTGGGCCATTGCATGAGTACATGGGTAGTGACTGGATGATTACAGTACTGCAAGGAGAGTGCATGGTGAATTTATAAGTGCTCGTGTCTTGGCGCAGTGATTAGATAAGGACATGGAACTTGGTGGGTGATTGGAGGAGTGCATGGGTAGTGGCAAGGAGATGGCTGGACTGCATCAGTAGTGCTCATTGGATTGTAGCAGTGCATGTGTTAGTGCCTGGGTCATTGCATTAGTACATGGGTACTGACTGAATGATTAGAGTACTGCAAGGAGAGTGCTTGGTGAATTTATAAGTGTTTGTGTTTTGGCTCAGTGATTGAATAAGTACATGGTGCTGGCTGGGTGATTGGAGGAGTGCATGGGTACAGACAAGGAGACTGCTGGACTGCATCATTAGTGCTCAGGGGATTGTAGCAGTGCATGTGTTAGTGCCTGGGTCATTGCAGGGATACATGGGTACTGATTTGATGATTAGACTACTGCAAGGAGAGTGTATGGTGAATTTATAAGTGCTTGGGATTGGCTGAGTGATTAGATAAGTACATGGTGCTCGCTGGGTGATTGGAGGAGTGCATGTGTAGTGACAGGGTGATGTCTGGACTGCATGGATAGTACTCAGGGTATTGTAGCAGTGCATGAGTTAGTGTATGGGTCATTGCATGAGTGCATGGGTACTGACTGGATGATTAGAGTACTGCAAGGAGAGTGCATGGTGAATGTATAAGTGCTTGAGTTTTGGCTGAGTGATTGGATAAGTATACACATGTTACATTAGGCACGCCCCTTTCCTTCACTACTGTGCAAACGCACCCCCTGGCGGGTTTTAAGTTGGGGCATTAATTCCCTATGAATCCTGAGGGTCCCTGGGGGCAAACTAGCCCACCAGGTACCTCCAGTAAGCGCCACAGAGCTGCGTTGCAGAGAGGTGGTCCAAGGCCACGCCCCTTTTTACATCTCTCTATAACGCAGCTCTGTGGCGCTTACTGGAGGTACCTAGTGGGCCAGTTGGACCCAAGGAACCCTCAGGATTCAAGGGGACTTGATACCCCAACTTACAATGTGACAGAGGGCCCGGTTGCACAGTGGTGAAAGGAGGGGGTGGGGTCTGATGTGACAAGTAAGCAAAAGCACCCTGTGGCGCATTTCAAGTTGGCGGATTAAGTCCACTTGATTCTTGAGGGTCCCTGGGGCCCAACTAGACCACCAGGTACCTCCAGTAAGCACCACAGAGCTGCCTTTCAGAGAGGTGGTCTAAGGCCATGCCCCTTTTTACACCTCTCTGCAACGCACACTGTTGCGGTTACTGAAGGTACCTGGTGGGCTAGTCGGCCCCAAGGGACACTCAGGATACAAGGTGACTTAATCCCCCAACTTAAAACGTGCCACGGAGTGCATTTGCAAACTTCTCACATCAGGCCTCACCCCCTGCCTTCACCACTGTGCAAATGCGCCATATGCCTCGTTTTAAGTTGGGGGCTTAAGTCCCCTTAAATCCTGAAGGTCCCTGGGGTCCAAATAGCCAACCAGGTACCTCCCGTAAGCACCACAGAGCTCCATTGCAACTCAGCCCTGTGGCGGAATTTGCGCAGAAATTATTTTAAAAAAATGATTTTCTGGGCCTGGGGGTCCTTGTGGGACTCCCTGAGAAGCCCTAGGGGGTCAGAGTGTTTCTACCCTGTCTCCTTTTCTTGTTAAACATGTTTTCACTGTTTTCTTGTGACTCAGTTCTACTAAGAGCCTGCAGTACGAGGCTCTTAGTTCCAAACTGTTTGGGATTATCGAGCACAGGACTCTAAGGAACCACGGCATGCCTGCCCGCCACACAGCCTACGAAGGTTTATAATTGACTATGCATAATTAGTACGGAACACTCGAACTTACTGAAAGTTAAATGTTTTAATCGCGCCACATTGGACCACAAGTACCAGAAATCAGTGTGTGGCGATGCACTCAGCATACGCCCACAATAGAGGCTTGTTAAATAAAAGGTCGAAAAGAACATGGTGCGTTTTCGAGTGTTGTGTACCTGCAGCCCATGAGGAAGGGGGTGGTTCCCCGAAACGCGTCGGGCGTTTGCACTTTGATGTGAGGTGGAAAAGCATGCCGACTTGAAAGCCCTGAGGGAAGAGACCTGTCGAGTGTCTCTCAAATGCTTAGGGCAATTTGTGGTAACATTATGCACACGGCGGCCCGGCCGTGGAGATGGCACCATCAGCTGCTGACAAAAGGATGTTCTCATCAGCAGTACGAGGCTCTTAGTTCCAAACTGTTTGGGATTATCGAGCACAGGACTCTAAGGAACCACGGCATGCCTGCCCGCCACACAGCCTACGAAGGTTTATAATTGACTATGCATAATTAGTACGGAACACTCGAACTTACTGAAAGTTAAATGTTTTAATCGCGCCACATTGGACCACAAGTACCAGAAATCAGTGTGTGGCGATGCACTCAGCATACGCCCACAATAGAGGCTTGTTAAATAAAAGGTCGAAAAGAACATGGTGCGTTTTCGAGTGTTGTGTACCTGCAGCCCATGAGGAAGGGGGTGGTTCCCCGAAACGCGTCGGGCGTTTGCACTTTGATGTGAGGTGGCAAAGCATGCCGACTTGAAAGCCCGGAGGGAAGAGACCTGTCGAGTGTCTCTCAAATGCTTAGGGCAATTTGTGGTAACATTATGCACACGGCGGCCCGGCCGTGGAGATGGCACCATCAGCTGCTGACAAAAGGATGTTCTCATCAGCAGTACGAGGCTCTTAGTTCCAAACTGTTTGGCATTATCGAGCACAGGACTCTAAGGAACCACGGCATGCCTGCCCGCCACACAGCCTACGAAGGTTTATAATTGACTATGCATAATTAGTACGGAACACTCAAACTTACTGAAAGTTAAATGTTTTAATCGCGCCACATTGGACCACAAGTACCAGAAATCAGTGTGTGGCGATGCACTCAGCATACGCCCACAATAGAGGCTTGTTAAATAAAAGGTCGAAAAGAACATGGTGCGTTTTCGAGTGTTGTGTACCTGCAGCCCATGAGGAAGGGGTGGTTCCCCGAAACGCGTCGGGCGTTTGCACTTTGATGTGAGGTGGAAAAGCATGCCGACTTGAAAGCCCGGAGGGAAGAGACCTGTCGAGTGTCTCTCAAATGCTTAGGGCAATTTGTGGTAACATTATGCACACGGCGGCCCGGCCGTGGAGATGGCACCATCAGCTGCTGACAAAAGGATGTTCTCATCAGCAGTACGAGGCTCTTAGTTCCAAACTGTTTGGGATTATCGAGCACAGGACTCTAAGGAACCACGGCATGCCTGCCCGCCACACAGCCTACGAAGGTTTATAATTGACTATGCATAATTAGTACGGAACACTCGAACTTACTGAAAGTTAAATGTTTTAATCGCGCCACATTGGACCACAAGTACCAGAAATCAGTGTGTGGCGATGCACTCAGCATACGCCCACAATAGAGGCTTGTTAAATAAAAGGTCGAAAAGAACATGGTGCGTTTTCGAGTGTTGTGTACCTGCAGCCCATGAGGAAGGGGGTGGTTCCCCGAAACGCGTCAGGCGTTTGCACTTTGATGTGAGGTGGAAAAGCATGCCGACTTGAAAGCCCGGAGGGAAGAGACCTGTCGAGTGTCTCTCAAATGCTTAGGGCAATTTGTGGTAACATTATGCACACGGCGGCCCGGCCGTGGAGATGGCACCATCAGCTGCTGACAAAAGGATGTTCTCATCAGCAGTACGAGGCTCTTAGTTCCAAACTGTTTGGGATTATCGAGCACAGGACTCTAAGGAACCACGGCATGCCTGCCCGCCACACAGCCTACGAAGGTTTATAATTGACTATGCATAATTAGTACGGAACACTCGAACTTACTGAAAGTTAAATGTTTTAATCGCGCCACATTGGACCACAAGTACCAGAAATCAGTGTGTGGCGATGCACTCAGCATACGCCCACAATAGAGGCTTGTTAAATAAAAGGTCGAAAAGAACATGGTGCGTTTTCGAGTGTTGTGTACCTGCAGCCCATGAGGAAGGGGGTGGTTCCCCGAAACGCGTCGGGCGTTTGCACTTTGATGTGAGGTGGAAAAGCATGCCGACTTGAAAGCCCGAAGGGAAGAGACCTGTCGAGTGTCTCTCAAATGCTTAGGGCAATTTGTGGTAACATATATATATATATATATATAAATGCACCGAGACTCCTTTCCATTACGCCCTCTGGGTGTAATAATCGTGTAATTCACCTTAACATCCCAAGATCTGTGCCAAATGACTTTGTAATGACAGTGTTTATTCCGGGCAATTTTTCCGTCTGTTTACGGGCATAAATATGAACATGATGGCTATTCCAGTAACCTTTCACATTCATGTGATAATGAGAAATTAACATCTTTTCATGCATCTTTTCATGCATATCTCTGCAAGGGATTATGTGTGATTATGACTTAGCGACGCTATACTCTATTTACCACAATGCATCACATATGCGGTCAAGAAGATTAGGCTGCTCTGATTTGAGTTACAATATATTGTGTTGATTCCAATGATATGTTTGACATAAGCTCCGTTAAGATACACAGAAGTAATGCCATTTAACATGTTTTATGAAATTTTTGGAAATTTGCGGCATGTTGCTTGTCTAAACACTGTAAGATGGCGACTATATACACAGTCCTCTTTTCATGTCCATTATTTTGACAGAAGCGAAATGCTTGTGAAATGCTTTTAAACGCGTCACAACTAGGTTTATGAATTTAATAAACCTCACAGCTCTGGAACAAGAACGCTGACCCTGTGATATCTTTAAACTGAGTGCTCGGAGGTACGCCGTTCAAATGTGATATTGTTTGCCGGTTGCTCCGCCGGCTGCGAGCCACGCCCGGTCAAGGCGAGGGATCTTCGGAAGGAGCATCATGCTTCTTTTGTATATATATATATATATATATATTATATATATATATATATATATATATTTTTTTTTTTATATCACGCCTATTACGTTGATAATCTTCACGACATGTCTAGCGTTAAGGAACGCGAAGAAATGGCTACAGGGATGTTCAAGCCTAATTCCGGTGGACGGCCCAAACAGAATATAAATAAGTCGACTACAGCGACTTCTGCCAGTAATTTATCAACACTTTTCCAAGCATTAGAAAAAGCCCACGAGCGGGAACTAAGAAAGTGGTGGGAAGCCACCTCCCTACAAGGATATGCAGATTGTGACCGAATTCCCAGGGGACTTAGAATCTATACGGTACCAGCCTACGAGAACCCGGACCCCCAACTCCTTAAAGATTGGGCTGTCTACACCGCTGAATCAGCGAAAGGCATGGTCAAAATGTTAATACACTATGCTTGGAGTGACAGGAAAAAGGCTCTTGTCGAAATAGAAAAACTGGAGGATTTAATTGGGAAGGAGCAAGATACTGTGAATATAACTGACGTCAGAGACGTTATGCTTTAAAGACTAAAGGATTACGAACAGACGATCAGACGAAGAAAACAAAGCAAGTTTGATCGCGATGAACAGGACTACACCACAGGACGCATTCTGACCTTCGCAAGGAAATATGACAATGCCCGAAAGAAATTAAATAAAGCTGGAGCAAATGTCACGGAAGGCCAAGAAACATCAGAGTCAGAAGTGGAGTTATCCGAAGATGAACGAGCATCCGGAGAAAGTGGCCAGAGTGGTCAGAGTGGACGCAGCGTAGAAATTGAGGCAGACCCCCCGTTTTTTCAGGAATACAAACTAATCAGGGAAAGTCGTCAAAGAACAACACAACAGACGCACACCCCGGTACAGCAAAAATCGAAAAATCAAAAAGGAAAACAAGGCGGGGCAAGAAAGGCGGCAAAAGAAGTGCCAACGCAGAGAGAAACCAGAAGTCAACGGAAGAAGAACAAAAATTGAATGGCAAACCGGTACAAACAGTGGTCAATCTCTCTGATAGAACCTTAACGGAAGACGAACATAAGGTTCAAGAATTAGGCCCTACCTTCTGTCCAACTACAGGATATGACTACGCAGGTGTCCGCATTGACCTCTTCAAGTTCATTCGTAAATTGAAATTTCAAAAGATCTTTCTTATCAACCCAAAAGTTGAAACATCTACACCGAATTCCGCTAGTGCCAATGAGGAAATACCAGAGACACCATTGACAGCCAATACTTTTTGAACAATGTCAACCATGCAAGCATTAGAGAGTCTAGGTGCTGGTGAATCTGCAGCACCCAGCACACAGGAATATCTGGAACTTGCAGGTATTAAACAAGTAAGCGGAAATAGTGAGTATAAAAGGAAATCAAGAAAGATCCCTCATACATCCTTTGATGCCATAGACGTTTTTAATGAAGCTGTCATCACTGACTTGAAAAATCTTGCCAAAAAATGCCACAAAGGAATTGAACAGTACAATATTCCACGGAAATATTGGGAAGCATTACAAACACTGAAAAGTGACAAGTCTATAGAGATAAAACCTTCAGACAAAGGTGGAAATATGGTGATTTTTAACAAACAACATTACCAGAGAGAAGCAATGAGGCAACTGGAAGATACTGACTGATATAATAAAATCAATCGTGTCATTTATGTGGAAAGTATCACTAGATACCATCAACTATTGGGCCAATGGAAAGAGGAAGGTATGCTAAACAACGAGGAGTATCTCTTCCTGCTCTGTGAAGAACCCACTTTACCCACATTCTACCACTTGCCTAAAATTCATAAACATCTTAAGAACCCACCAGGAAGACCTATTGTGGCCTCTAATAACAGTCTTTTGGAGAACACAGCAATATATGTGGACTCATTCCTATCTCCCTTTGTAAAGAACCTGGCATCATATATACAGGATACTCAGGACTTTTTGAGACAGATAGAAGGGATTAGATGGGAAGAGAATCTATTGCTTATAACCCTAGATATCACAAGTTTATACACCTGTATTTGTCACTCGGATGGTTTGAATGCAATAAGATGGTTCTAGGCCAGAAACATCCTAAATTTACTCAACACAATGAAATGCTGCTTCAGATGGTAACATATTGTCTCCACAATAACATCTTTGTGTTTGATGGGCAACTGTACCTACAAAATCGAGGTACAGCGATGGGTACGTGCTTCGTCCCCAGCTACGCGAATCTCTTCGTGGGCTGGTGGGAGAAGCACGTAGCCTGGGGGGATTCCAACGATCAATGGTTGGATAGAATTGTGCACTGGTCGCAATATATCAACGATTTGTTTATTATATGGAGAGGCGATCGCTCCTCTGCTGAGGAGTATATCGCATCACTAAATAATAACAATTTCAATCTTATATTTACTGGAAATATCAGTGATCAAACTGTCGATTATCTAGACCTACAAGTCTATATTGAAAATAATGTCCTAGCAACCCGTCTCTTCAGAAAACCCACTGCGGGTAATGCAGTGTTGCATGCGGGAAGTCACCATCCAACTAGCCTTATTAAAAGCATACCCTACGGGGAACTCTTGCGCATAAAGCGCAATTGCTCCACCGAGGAAAGCTACATAAGTGCCAAAAATTACGCTTTGACACACTTTGCAGACAGAGGTTATAGGAAAGAACACCTTAAAACTGCTGAATCTAAGGTGCAGAAGATTGAGAGGAAAACATTACTCTCTTCCAATAATGTAAAATCCAGACAATCTAAGACCGAGAAAAATGTGGTACGAATGATAACTACGTACAATGACCGATCTGCACAAATTGTCCAAATTTTCAAAAAGAATTGGCACATCCTCCAAACAGATAATGTTTTAAAAACCCACATTCCAGAACGTCCGCCCATCACTTACAAAAGGTGTCCTTCAATAGGAGACCATCTCATACACAGCCACTTTACTAAATTTAACACCATGCAGAAAAAATTGGGAATCAATGGCTTTTTCCCTTGCAGAAAATGCAAAGCCTGTAAATTTAGTAAGAAAATGATTACCTTCGAAGGTGGACCAGGGGACCCTAGGTCAATAAGGACCATCAAGAATTTCTATAATTGCAATTCTGAGTATACAATATATTGTTTAGTCTGTCCGTGCAAAAAAGATATATTGGTAGCACTAAGAACCCCACCAAAAAACGAATTTTAGAACACATGAGGGCAATTACCAATAAGGACCCAGCATACCCCGTCGCAAGACATTTTGAAATTTACCATCAAAGCAACAGGGATCTGTTGCAATACTATTGTATCGACGGGGTAGAGAAGCATGAAAGAGGTGGTGATAGATTAAAAAAACTCAGAGCCAAGGAGTCACGTTACATTATAGAACTCCAAAGTATGAGTCCAGCTGGACTCAATAATGATGAGAAACTTTGGACACACCTAGAATAAACAGTGGCAGTATGATACATAGAAATAGCAGCTACATTGTAGGTTAATAGGAATAATATGTGTAGAAAAACTGTAAATCTATGTAATGCATGAGAAGATACATTTATTCCATTAACTTTGCGCATTCCTTATTCCTTATATGGGAGCTGTAAATGATAGGAATATCCTTGACAGCAACTCTTGCTAGATATATCAATGTAAGATAAAGCCCATACAGGGCACAATTATGCTAACGCAGCAGGTTCAGTAACATGAGAATTTGATCTAATGTTTACTTATTTGGTGGATATTATTTGACCTCCTCTCAGCCTACTGTGATCTAGATTTAAGACAGTCAAAGTATAACGCAGCTCATTCATTTGTTCTGCTTACAAAAGTATACCTGTCTTTATGAAATGTTTTTCTAAATCTTTATTTTGATTTATACATTTGTTCAAATTAATAGCACTTGCACTTTAGAAAATGAAATTGTTATTGCATTTTTTAACCTCCTACAAGATGGCCCCCACATAAATTGTTATTGTTGGTTTGGGTTAAGAGTCCATCTTTTGTCTTCATGGCTATGATGACGTTTTGGAGGGTTCAAAATGGTTGATTCACTATATGCTAATCGACATTGAGAAAGCCGCGAGGCGAAACGCGTCTGTCGAAGGGGGTACGGGGGAAAGGACTTATGCACCGAATAAAGCATTTCTAGCTTTACAACGAACTCCGCGTGTGCTTTTCATTGCAGCAAAGTCTGAACATTGTTTTGCCTAGTGAAGGAAATATATATATATATATATATATATATATATATATATATATACTCAAAAAACCATAGGTTTTAGGGGTGTTATAGTTGGCTGGACCTTTCACTCATACAAAACCATTGAAATTCCTCTGTTATAGTCAGTTGTACTAACTATAACTCGCGCGCCTGTAATCCATTGCTGATGATGTCACATATTACATCATTCATGACATGGTCAGTGACATCACTGATGACATCATGTGAGAAGTTGGCCTGTTGTAAACCACTACAGGAGCACCGGTGTTTGACTGTTACCTCACCCACAGGAAGCGGGTGCATAGGTGCCAAAGTGTGTCGGGTTTCGTCGTGAAGTTCTATGGAGTCTGGAGATAAGGATGCTGCAGGCGGCCAGGAGAGAAGAGTCCGGGTGGATCCAAGGGTGGATCGAAGATGTAGAGTACCTGAAAGCAGAAGGGACAGAGTCTGGGTCACTAGCCAGTGACCAGGATGGAACCAGAAAGGAACCAGGTGATGTCGGGCGCAATCAGGTGGTTGTCGAGAAGCTTGTCTCCGCTGCCACGTGGACTCGGGGGCATCGACGATGACCAGGAGTGGATCATGAGCTGTCCCACGAAGGTTCTCGCTGTTGGCGGTATCGACTTCTGGATCAGAGTCAACAGGCCGTGGCAAAGGCAACCACGCAGGATTTGAAGATCGCTTCTTACTCAGTCCAGCAAGGTCAGAGCTGTTGCTCCTTTTCAGGGGAGAGAGGGCCAGTCTGGAGCAACCAGACCAGCAGAGTAGTTTTGTAGTTTCGTCGTCGTAGAGGCCACTAGCCAACGGGCAAGTGACCGGACAGACGCGTCAAGCAGGAAAATGCAAAAGGGCCCCCACGCAGCACTCGGTGATTGTGGAGGGGTAGTCTTCGGTGCACGAGCTGCTCGGGGCTGGGGCTTCTAAAACCCCAATTCACAGCTTTGAGGATGCCTCGGGAGCTGCACGGTCAGCACTTCGCAGTCTTTTCAAGATGGCCGGTCCCACGTCTCACGTAGCGTCCACGGGTCTCAGCTTTGCTGTGGCTGTGGATCGGGCTGTTGGATGTCTGGGAATCTGTTTCTTGTCGATCTCTGTCGCTCAAGCTCCGGCGGGAGCTGCAACAAAGCCAACCGTTGGGCGCTGGATGGTGCCTGTTTGCACAGGGTGGTCACTCCTTGACCACAAGGGAGATTCTTCAGTCTTCCACGTCGAGTGGAATGTCGAAGGGTACGGAGTTCTGTATAAAAGTTTCTATCAGGATAATCTACTGTCTATGGACACAGCTCCTACCTTTATTCCAAATCAAGGGGCTGGATTACCTGCTAGGTCCCTCCTATGGGTGGGACCAGGAAGGGGGTGGTTACACCCCTTTCCCTTTGTCCAGTTTCGCGCCAGAGCTGGGGCTGGAGTGCCCCAGGACCGGTTTGAGCTGGGCTATGTATGGGACACCTTGTGTGCCCCAGGCAGTGTCTAGTTTCACTCGCCCTGTCTGCCTCAATCCACTATCTCCTGTCTGGGGTGGTGTAACACCTCCCTGTGAAAGGAAACCTTTTGTCCAGGCCTCCCCTGCCAAGTTTCGGTCAGCAGCAGGAGGCCAGACTTGTGTCTGTGGCAGCAGCATCCATTTTGTGATGCTGAGGCTCTGGTTAGTTTTAACCGCTTTTACTGTTACCCACATGTCTCAGCCCTCTAGAAGGGTGGAATGCTACCCCCGTCGCCAGAACTTGCGAGGGGGTAGTATTCCAAAGTGTATGACACCTTACCCAACATGTTTTGATAAAGCCAAACCAAAGTTAGCAATAACCGCGAGGATTATAATGCACTTAAGAGTATATGGTATGGCAGTATCCCAGAACAGCTATAAGGACATGGTTCCGAAAGCTGCAGACAGGCTCAGCTCATGCTAGAGCACCATCTCACATAAAACCAAGCACTCTGCCTCCAGGATTGTTAAGGCCTGCCATAGGAGTGACTTAGAGGTATATATGTGTCCAGATATAGGTTTAGATATAGGTATACTATATCTAAGCAAGGGGTGATTACACAACCTTGCCCCAGCTGAGTGATCAGCCAGTTGTGTCAGTTTGGATGGCCAGCCAGGGGTGTCAAAAGATATGCTGCAGCCCCTGGTAGGCCTTGGGTGCACCTATGCCCGAGGTACCTATAGTACACTGTATAGGGGCTCATAAGGTGACCCAATATCCAATTAGGTATGTACCTAGGGTACATGGAGTCCATTTTACAGAGAGAGCAGATAGCCTGGGGCCCTGATTAGCAGGGTCCCAGGCCAACTAAGTCGAAAACCAGCTAAACATAAGGCAACAAATCTGGGATAACCATAGCCAGGTATCCACCCTCCTACACATATCAAATGACATTACTGATGACATCACTGATGACCTCATCCAGTGAATGTGGTTTGGTTTGATATTTTATATATAGCAATCTGCATTGAAGAATGAGTGGATGTATACGTGTCTGGGTGGAGGATTTAGTAGCACTGTGATTGACTGTCTAAGTGACTAATTTAAAGTGTCTCACTAAATATATGGGATAGTAATTAAACAGTGTGAATATCTGTTTCACTGTATCTCTTGTGTAAACGACTACATAAGTTGGTTACTAGCTATGTGAAAGTCTATATTAGTTATTAATTAGTTAAGTGAGTATTTGTATGGGTGAGTGAATGTGTGTGTGGTTGGGTGGGAGGTGTGTGACTGTCCAAAGATGTATAAATAGTTGATTTAGAAGGTATATGACCTCAAGACTGCACTTGGAAACACTTGTTTGGGTGAGTGAATCTCTTTATGGGTGTGGTGATGAGCAAATATATTTCTCAATGATTTATTTATTTATTTTTGTATTTTATTTTGAAAGTTTTATATAGCGCGAACAAGATCTTTGCAGATAACAGAGCGCCTTACATAGGCAAGGGGGGTGGGTACACGAGGGAGCATAGTTAGGAAGGTAGGTCATCAATGCAAGTAATACAGTTAGGAAGGTAGGTCATCAATGCAAGTAATACAGATAGGAGGGAGTATGAACAATCGGGTAAGGTCGATAATACAGGTAAAACATATGTGCAAATGGATCAAACAAGAGTATAGATGATACATGTCCAACAAAGTAGAAATATAAAAGGCAGTGTATGTGACAGTTGTTGTTTATAAATAAGTATACATAAGACTCAGTGATTGTATGAGTGACTGTATTAAAAACCGCATACTTGTAATAGTGATTTTATAACACACTAAGTGTGAGTTACTATCTATATGAATACATAAAGTGGTGTTTGTATAAGTGTGCAGCTTAGTAAATGTAAGTATGATCAATTGTTTGCATAAGTGAGTAGGATGACTACATAAGTGAATAGGATGTGTGCTGGTGTGTAATTTCAATGTAGGTGTATAAGTATATTTGATAATGTTCTATTGATCTTTGTTAGCATGTATGAGTAAATCTATAGGTAGCTGTTTAGATGTGTGTGTAGATGTAGGAATCACTGGGTGGCTTTATAGAAACTTGTATTGGTGTGTCCATGGTTTCAAATATGGTACTCCATATTTTATAATGAGTGTTGAAAGGTTATACTAGTGTATAATGAGATGTATCAGATTGTCACGTGGATGATGTCATCAGTGATGTCATTTGAGATGTAATCAGTGATGTCATCAGTGACCACGTCATGAATGATGTAATACGTGACATCATCAGCAGTGGACTGCGGGTGTGCTAGTTATAGTTAGTACAACTAACTATAATGGAGGAATTTCAATGGTTTTGTATGAGTGAAATGTCCAGCTAACTATAACACGCCTAAAACCTATGTTGTTTTCAGTGAATTTCTAAGGTTTTTTTAAATGCTAATTCCTAATTATAACATGTCTGGAACCTATTGTTTTTCAGTGAATTTCAAAGGTTTTTTAATTGCTAATTCCTAACTATAACATGTCTGAAACCTATGTTTTTTTCAGTGAATTTCAAAGGTTATGTAAATGGCAATTATTAAATGTATTAATCATTATATATTTTTTTTTATATTAATTTACTACATTTTTTTAAACTATTTAATTTGATATTTTATTTTTTAAATTACATTATAATTACATTATACATTACATCACAAAATATACTTTCTCAGAATGAATTACTTTAGTTTAAATACTTTGCAAATAGGCAATCTACTTTTAAGTATAGTAGTTACAGTTGTTACAAAGGGCAACACAATTTCAAACAGTATGCAACATTGAGTTCAATGTGAATTTCTAGTTAAATGCAATTAGTTACTTTATGGATTACTCTTCTAACCACAGGACTGGATCCTAGATTCAGTCCTGGGACATCTCCTGTAAACAGTTGAGTAAAAGCGTTTTGGTTACAGTAGTGATTTTTAAGGAATATTATTGTATTTTAAAAGTTGACAAACTTTTTCACATAGAATCACCAATGTTATCCAATGGGAGGAAATTCACTTAGCAGGTAAGTAGTGTTATCGTTACTTTTTCTTACTCAGTGGTGGATACTGGATCCAGCACTGGTGCATCTCCTGTAAACAGTTGAAAGAATGCGTTGAGGTCATACAGGCGATTTTTAGGGAATATTTGTAGTTTGTGAAAATAGACACTTAGAAACTCTTCTGGTGAAAACCAGACAATGGATTTCTATGGAAGGAAATACAAGTTACTGGTAAGTACGGTTAGAATTACTTTTCAGGATCAGTACCGGGCTCAAAGATGCAGCACTGAGGTCTCACTTTATAACAGGTGAGTAAATCGGAATTCGTAGTTTGGCTGATTTTAGATGAATATTTTAACGTTCCAAAACTCCACACTTTAAAGAATTTCCAAGTGAAACCAGTCAATGTTAGCCTATGGAAGAAAATTCAAGTTACTGGTAAGCAATGTTCCCTGTAATTTTTTTCCTCTGCGTGCGGCAGTGGAGGGTCTCTGTGCGCTGCAACCATGGCTATGTGCGCCAGGAACCAAACCGCGCGTATCTGCGGCGCCAAATGGCACTCAAAACGTTTACTTTAAAAAGTGAAAAGATGGTGCATTTTCACACATACAGCTCCACAATAAGGGTCTTACGGGCCTCTGTGCCATTAGTTTTTTGTGCCCCTCTGCCCTCTGTTCCACTCGTTTTTTGTGCCTTTCTGCCCTCTGTTCCACTCGTTTTTTGTGCCTTTCTGCCCTCTTTTCCACTCGTTTTTCCCTCGTTTTTTGTGCCCTTCTGCCCTCTGTTCCACTCGTTTGTTGTACCTTTCTGCCCTCTGTCCCACTCATTTTTTGTGCCTTTCTGCCCTCTGTGCCACTTGTTTTTCCCTTTTTTTTTGTGCCTTTGTGCCCTCTGTTCCACTGGTTTTTCCCTCGCTTTTTGTGCCCTTCTGCCCTCGTTTCCACTCGTTTTTGTGCCTTTCTGCCCTCTGTTCCACTCGTTTTTTGTGCCTTTCTGACCTCTGTTCCACCCGTTTTTGTGCCCTTCTGCCCTCTTTTCCACTTGATTTTTGTGCCTTTCTGCCCTCAGTTCCACTCGCTTCCCCTCATTTTTTGTGCCCTTCTTCCCTCTGTTCCACTCGTTTTTGTGCCTTTCTGCCCTCTGTTCCACTCGTTTTTGTTACTTTCTGCCCTCTGTTCCACTCGTTTTTGTGCATTTCTGCCCTCTGTTCCACTCGTTTTCCCCTCGTTTTTGGTGCCCTTCTGCCGTCTGTTCCCCTCGTTTTTTGTGCCCTTCTGCCCTCTGTTCCACTTGTTTTTTTTCCTTTCTGCCCTCTGTTCCACTCATTTTTTGTTCATTTCTGCCCTCTGTGCCACTCGTTTTTTTCCTTGTTTTTGTGCCCCTTTTGCCTTCTGTTCCGCTCGTTTCCCCAGCCGCTGTGCCCCCTGCCGGCCCGTCCCCCTGACTGCTCACTGTGGCCTTTTGTTTAAGTATTGCTGTTAATCAGAGCCCCTTCACGGGCTCCGATTAACAACAATACTTAAACAAAAGGCCACAGTCTGCCCAACGCTTTACTAACAAAAGCATAGAGACAGTTTCCAAACACAGTGCATGCTAAAGTACGCGCTGTGTTTGGAAACTGACTACGCTTTTGTTAGTAGAGAGCGGGGCAGACTGTGGCCTTTTGTTTAAGTATTGTTGTTAATCGGAGCCCGTGAAGGGGCTCTGATTAACAGCAATACTTACACAAAAGGCCACAGTCTGCCCTGCGCTCCCACATAGCCACAAGCCCCACCAGCCACCCCGCCTCCTTACCTGCACTCCTCACGACCGCACCGCCACCACCGCAAGGAAAAGTGCCTCATGTTCGCGCTGCTTGCTTCTTTAAAGCGGCCAGCGGCACGATTCTCTCGCGCGACGTCCTGAGTGTGCGCTCCACGCGAGGCGGTGCGTGCTGACATCAGGGGAGGTGCGTGCGCACCCTAGAGGGAACGGTGCTGGTAAGTATGGTTAAAATTACTTTTCAGGATTAGTACTGGGCTCAAAGATGTAGCACTGAGGTCTCTCCTGATAACAGGTGAGTGAATCGGAATTCGTATTTCAGGTGATTTTACTTTGGTCCAGTATATATAGAGACATTTTCTTTCACCATCCCGTCTGTTCACTACTGTGCAAACACGCCCTGTGGCGCGTTTTAAGTTGGGAGATTTATTCCCCCTGAATCCTGAGGGTCTCTAGGGTCAAACTAGCCCACTAGGTACCTCCAATAAGCGCCACAGGCCTCTGAATACCTGTCTGAAATGCAGCTCCTTTGCGCATACTGGAGATACCTGTTGGGGTATTTGGCCCTCAGGGACCCTCAGTATTGAAAGAGAATTAATTCCCCAACTTAAAAGGCGCCACGGGGCGGAGCGGGGCGGGGCTCGTTTGCACAGTGGGAAGGAAGGAGGCGTGGCCTGAGGTAATATGTCTGCATACAAACACTGTGGCATGTTTTAAGTTAGAGAATGAATTCCTTCTCAATTCTTTGGGTCTCTGGGAGCCAACCAGCCCACCAAGTATCTCCAGTATGCGCCAGGGGGCTGCACTGCAGAGATGTGTTCAGAGGCCAAGCCCCTTTTTACAACACTCTGCAACACAGCTCCGTGGCGCTTACTGGAGGTACCTGGAGGGCTAGTTGGCTCCCAGGGACCCTCAGGATTGACAAGGAATTAATTCCCCAACTTAAACCTTGCCACAGGGTGTGTTTGCACACATGTGAACTCAGGCCCTGCCCCCTCTCTTCACCACTGTGCAAACGCACCCTGTGGCACGTTTTAAGTTGGAGGATTAACATCACTTGAATCCTGAGGGCCCCTTGGGGCCAACTAGCCCACCAGGTACCTCCAGTAAGCACCAGAGAGCTGCATTGCAAAGAGGTGTAAAAGGGGGCGTGACCTCAGAACACTTCTCTGCAACGCAGCCCCTTGGCGCATACTGGAGGTTCCTGGTGGGCTAGTACGCCCCCAGGGACCCTCGGTATTCAAGGGGAATTTGTTCCTCCTCTTCAAAAGTGCCAGGGGGTGTGTTTGCAGAGTGTTACAAGAAGGTGGCGTGGCCCCCGGTACAATGCCGGTCTTTTTCTCTTTTTTTGTTTAAGAAGGGGGTCTGTGTGGCCCCCTTCTTTTCCTAATATTTTGGCCCTAAGGACCCCATCCCTCAGAGCCTGCCCCATATTAATTTTTTTAAATAATACATTCGGGAATAATCGCCCCGTGGGACCCCATCCCCGGGGCATGGCCCTTTTAAAAAAATATTTTTCATATAGGAGGGGGGCTGCTTTGCCCCCTCCTTAGGCCATTTATGGCCCCCGGGACCCCATCCCCCGGGGCCGGCCTTTTTAAAATGTATTTATTTTTAATTTTACATTTTGGGGAGGGGGGCGCGTAGCCCCCCTCCCGGGCCACTTGTAGCCCCGGGGACCCCATCCCCCGGGGCTGGCCATCTTCGTTGGGGACTCCCCGCGTCCTGCAGGAGCTGGCTTTGCTTTTCCACATGGGGAGCAGCTAATATGCTGCTCCCTCTGTGGAAAAGCAATCCTCTTTGCTCTTTGGAAGAGAAACCAGGTTTCCTGCTCTCCTCCTGTCAAAGCAAAGCAGTTTGCAATGACAGTGTGTCAGCCGTGAGGCTCCCGCCCTGTCATTGCAACTGCAGGAGCCGGCCCTGGGGGGTGGCGGTCCCCAGGGCCATCAAGGGCTCCAGGAGGGGGGCCAAGCATTTGGAAAGCCCCAGGGGGGTGGTGGTCCCCAGGGCATGGGGGCACATAATGGACCCCCAAATTAAAAACTTAGTGCCCAAGGGAGGTGGCGGTCCCTGGGGTGTGTGGGAGGGCTCAATCCCCCACACAGGTTTCTTTATTTAAAAAAAAGCCCCAGGGGTGGTGGTCCCCGGGGCTGCGGGGGGGTGTTAGCCCCGTATAAATTAACAAAAAGACCGGGGGGGCTTGGGGGGTCTTATGCCCCCACTCTCTTATATTGATAGCCCCCGGGGTGGCTGTCCTCGGGGCTGGGAGGCTATGAGCCCCCCCGCACAATTTGTAATAAAGCCCCATTAGGGTGGAGATCCCCGGGCCCCCCACCTAAACTATTTCATTGCCCCGGGATTCGGCCCCCCCGAGGGCTATTAACTAATATAGCGCGAGAGCCCGGAAGTCGTTTTTTTACGGGCAAGATCCACGTACCCTGCTTGGATTTTGCTGATTTAAAAAAATATATATATTGTTTGGGCCCTGGGGGTCCTTGTGGGACCCCCTGAGCAGGCCTAGGAGGTGAGAGTGTTTCTACCCTGCCCCCTTTTTGTGTTTTTCACATTTTTATTTAGGTTTCTTGTGCCTCGGTTCTCGGTTCTTGTGCCTCGGTTCGATGCGGGGGGCTCACGGCCCCCCCGCAGCCCGAGGGACCACCACACCCAAGGGCTTCTTTTTTTTAAATAAACTGTGTGGTGGGCTCAAGCCCTCCCACACGCCCCGGGGACCGCCACCTCCCCGGGGCACTACATTTTTAAATTGGGAGGTCTGTGATGGACCCCTCAGCCTTGGGGACCACCACCCCTGGGGCTTTTAAATGTTGGGAGGGGGGCTGCGTGGCCCCCCTCCTGGAGCCTTGCGGTGGCCCTGGGGACTGCCACCCCCAGGGCCGGCTCCTGCAGTGTCCCGGGTTGCCTACCCCCTGGACACTGCAGTTTGCTATGGTAGGGCAGGAGCCTCGCGGCTCCCGCCCTACCATAGCAAACTGCTTTGGTTTTTGGAAGAGAGAGCAGGAAACCTGCTCTCTCTTCCAAAAACCAAAGCAGATTGCTTTTCTACATGGGGAGCAGCATGTTAGCTGCCCCCTATGTAGAAAAGCAATGCCGGCTCCCGCAGGACGCGGGGAGCCGGCAGGGACCGTGGGGGGATTGGGGACCCACCACGGTCCCCAACGGAGTGGGCCAGCCACAGGGGATGGGGTCCCTGGGGCTACAAGTGGCCGGGGAGGGGGGCAAGGCAGCCCCCTCCTAATAAAAAAATATTTTAAAAAAGGCCGATGCCCCTATGACCTTGGGAGGGGGGCCACACGGCCCCATTCCCGATTTTCTTTTTTAATTAAAAATTGGGGCAGGTCAGAGGGGGAAAGAAATCCCCCTGAATACTGGGGGTCCCTGGGGGCCAACTAGCCCACCAGGTACCTCTAGTAAGCGCCACAGAGTGTTGTAAATAGGGGCGTGGCCCCTGAACACCTCTTTGCAACACAGCCTCCTGGTGCATACTGGAGGGACCTGGTGGGCTAGTTGGCCCCCAAGGACCCACAGGATTGAGGAGGAATTAATTCTCTAACTTAAAATGCACCACAGGGTGTGGTTGCAGACATATCACCATAGGCCACGCCTCCTTCCTTCACCACTGTGCAAACGCGCCTTGTGGCGCATTTTAAGTTGGGGAATTTATTCTCTTTCAGTACTGAGGGTCCCTGAGGTCCAAATAAGCCAACAGGTATCTCCAGTATGCGTCAGGGAGCTGCGTTGCAGACAGGTGTTCAGAGGCCACTGACCTTTTTACACCTCGCTGCAACGCAGCTCTGTGGCGCTTACTGGAGGTACCTAGTGGGCTAATTTGGCCCTAGGGACCCTTAGGATTGAAGGAGACTTAATCTCTCAACTTAGAACAGTGACAGGGCGCGTTTACACAGTGGTGAAGGGAGGGGCCTGATGTGATATGTGCAAACACGCCCTGTGCCGCGCTTTAAGTTGGGGAAAAATTCCACTTCAAACCTGAGGGACCAAGGGGGCCAAGTAGCCCACCATTTGCTTCCAGGAAGCGCCACTGCGCTGTGTTGCAGAGAGGAGGTGCAGGCCGTGCCCCTTTTTACATCTTTCTGCTACGCAGGTCTGTGGCGCTTACTGGATGTACTACGAATTCCGATTTACTCACCTGTTATCAGGAGAGACCTCAGTGCAGCATCTTTAAGACCAGTACTGATCCTGAAAAGTATTTCTAACGATACTTATCAGTAACTTGAATTTCCTTCCATAGTCTAACATTGACTGGTTTCACTTGGAATTTCTTCCAAGTGTGGAGTTTTGCAAATTTAAAATATTCACCTAAAATCATCCGAACAACGAATTCCAATTTACTCACCTGTTATCAGGAGATAACCCAGTGCTGCATCTTTTAGCCCAGCACTGACCCTGAAAAGTAATTCTAACCTTACTTACCAGTAACTTGTATTTCCTTCCATAGGAATCCATTGTCTGGTTTTCACCAGAAAAGTTTCTAAGCGTCTATTTTCACAAACTACGAATATTCCTAAAAAATCACCTGTATGACTTGAACACATTCTTTCAACTGTTTACAGGAGATGCACCAGAGCTGGATCCAGGATCCACCACTGAGTAAGAAAAAGTAACAATAACACTACTTACCTGCTAAGTGAATTTCCTTTCATAGGGTAACATTGACTGGTTTGACTTGGAAATTCTTTTAAGTGTGGAGTTTTGGAACTGTAAAATATTCACCTCAAATCAGCCGAACAACAAATATGATATACTCAGCTGCTATCAGGAGAGACCTCAGTGCTGCATCTTTCAGCCCACTACTGATCCTGAAAAGTAATTCTAACCATACTTACAGTAACTTGAATTTCCTTCCATAGGCTAACATTGACTGGTTTCACTTGGAAATGCTTCCAAGTGTGGAGTTTTGGAACTTTTAAATATTCACCTAAAATCATCTGAACAACGAATTCCGATTTACTCACCTGTTATCAGAAGAGAACCCCGTGCTGCATCTTTCAGCCCACTACTGACCCTGAAAAGTAATTCTAACCGTACTTACCCAGTAACTTGTATTTCCTTCCATAAGAATCCATTGTCTGGTTTTCACCAGAAAAATTTCTGTGTCTATTTTCACAAAATAAAAATATTCCTTAAAAATCGCCTGTATGACTTAAACGCATTCTTTCAACTATTTACAGGAGATGCACCAGTGCTGGATCCAGGATTCACCACTGAGTAAGAAAAAGTGACGATAGCACTGCTTACCTGCTAAAGGATTTTCCTGCTCTAGGATAACATTGGTGATTCTATGTGAAAACATTTCTGTGTCAACTTTTAAAATACAATAATATTCCTTAAAAATCACTACTGTAACAAAACACTTTTACTCAACCGTTTACAGGAGATGTCCAAGGAATGAATCTAGGATCCAGTCCTGTGGTTAGAAAAGTAATCCATAAAGTAACTAATTGCATTTAACTAGAAATTCACATTGAGGTCAATGTTGCATTGTGTTTGAAATTGTGTTGCCCATTGCAACAACTGTAACTACTGTACTTACATGTGTATTGCCTATTTGCAAAGTATTTAAATTAAAGTAATTCATTCTGAGAAAGTATATTTTGTAATGTAAAGTATAATGTAATTAAAATGTAATTTAAAAAATAAAATATCTAAAAATAAATTGTTTAAAAAATGTAGTAAATCAGTATAAAAAAATATAACAATTATAACATTTAAAAATTGTAATTTACAAAACTTTCGAAATTCACTGAAAAAAGCATAGGTTTCAGGCCTGATATAGTTAGGAATTAGCATTTAAAAAACTTTGAAATTCACTGAAAAAACCATAGGTTTCAGGCCTGATATAGTTAGGAATTAGCATTTAAAAAACCTTAGAAATTCACAAAAAAAAACGTAGGTTTTAGGGGTGTTATAGTTAGCTGGACATTTCACTCGAACAAAACCATTGAAATTCCTCCGATATAGTTAGTTGAACTGACTATACCTCACGTGCCCGCAATCCACTGCTGATGATGTCACATATTACATCATTCATGACATGGTCAGTGACATCACTGATGACATCTCAAATGACATCACTGATGACATCACTGATGACATCATCCACGTGACAATCTGATACACCTCATCATACACTAGTATAACCTTTCATCACTCACTGTAAAATACAGAGTACCATATTTGAATCCATTGACAAACCAATACAAGTTTCTAAAAACCCACTTAGTGGTTCCTAGATCTATACACACATCTAATCACTTACCTACAGATTCACTCATACTTGCAGTCAATGATCAATAGAACACTATCAAATATACTTATACACCTATGTCGACATTACACACCAGCACACATCCTATTCACTTATGAAGTCATCCTATTCACTTAGGCAAACAATTGTTATCATTATTATTATTACCACTTATAGAGCACGCGGCTACCCCGACGGGGGTGTCCCGGCGCTGGCAACAGCAGGAGAGGGAGGCTAGGAGATTCAAGGAAGGCTAAATAGCCAAGTTTTCAGAGCCTTCCTAAACAGTCTCTCTGTCTTGGCTTTCCTGATATGTATTGGCATGGTGTTCCACAGTGCAGCTGTTTTTACAGTGAACGAACAACCGCCGAAACGCGCTTTTTCATAACGAGGAACTGATAAAAGTTCCTGATGGTTGGATCTTAGGGATCTGGTCTGGGTGTATTTCTGTACTCTAGCTTTGAGGTACTTCGGACCTCTCTCTGTCAAAGCCCTGCGTGCTATGGTTAATGCTTTGAACTCTATTCTTCTCTTTACTGGGAGCCAGTGAAGGCTCCGCAGGTGAGGGGAGATGTGATGACGGAGTGGGATGTTCCTAATCAGCCTAGCAGCTGAATTTTGAATAATTTGTAGTTTCCTAATTAGATAAGCAGGGAGGCCCAGATAAAGACTGTTGGCATAGTCTAATTGTGAGGTAATCAGGGCATGTACCACTGTCTTCCTGCTGTCCATCGGGAGAAAATGAAGAAACCTACGAAGCGTTTTTAATTTCCAAAAACATTGAAAGGATATATAATTAACCTGTGCTTTGCCTGAAAGAGCAGAATCAAATTTAAAGCCCAGGTTTTATGCAACCTGAGCAGGTTATGGTTGGCGATTCAGCTCCCTCAGCCACCACATATCTGCTCTTGGTGGTTGTGCCTGATTAACTAACACCTCGGTTTTGTCAGTGTTTAATTTCAGGCAGTTGTCTGTCATCCAAGATGCAATATTGAGCAGACACTACCTGAAGTTGGAAAAAGCTGCCTCCGTGTGCTCATTGAAGGAGAACACCAACTGGGTGTCATCAGCGTAGGAGACAGCATAACATCCCATTCCTCCACCAGATAAGCAAGTGGGGCAATGAAGGCATTAAAGAGTGTGGGGCTTAAGCCGACCCTTCGGGCACACCACGTGTAAGAGCTTTTGCTGATGAGATGTGGGGATGGAGGGAGATTAACTGGTGCCTGTCTTCCAGGAATGATTTGAACCAAGCAAGCACAGTGCCCACTAAACCCATTTTTCCAGCCTTTTAATCAATATCCAAAGGGAGACCGTATTGAAGGCCGCAGAGAGGTCTAATACACCAGCATAGCGCAATTTCCGTGATCAATTGTTGCACGCACAGTCTCTGCCACCTCCAGCAGAGCTGTCTCGGTGCTATAGCCAGCCCTAAAGCCTGACTGTGAATCATGAAGAAGGGCATTGGACTCGAGGTGGGATGTAACTGTCTCTGGACCTCTTTCTCCAAGATTTTTGCCGATATATGGGGAAGAGAGATCGGCCTATCATTTTTGAGACCGCGGGATCAGCATCTTCTTTTTTTAGTATGGGTCTCACATATGCTGCCTTCCAGGGTACAGGGAAGGAACCTGATCTCAAAGAGGAGTTCCAAATAGCATTAAGGACAGGATTGAGGACTGTGGCCAGTGATTTAAAAAGTGTGGACGGAAAAGGATCCATAGGTGAACCTAAACTTATACTATTTAGATCAGCGAGTGAGGTATCCAAGCCGAATGGGCTGAATTCTGACCAGTGACTCACTGGTTGGGAAGCACAGGGGGAGTTGTCTATCTTCTCTGCCTGCAAGAATGAACTATAAATTGTCTGTATTTTCTCCTGAAAATAAATGGCTAGGGCTTCACAGAGAGCAGTTGATGGAGTGACCAAGCTCTTTAAAGCCTATGCTTTAACAAATCCTTGCACAAGGTTAAAAATCTCTTTAGTCAGGTTTTGTGAGATTTTAATCTGCTCCGTAATATAATCCCTGATAGTATGTTGTTTAAGTTTCTTAAATTTCTTCAGCTCGATTTTATATGTAATTTTTGCTGCAGTATCGTGTTTTCTCCATTTGTGCTCAAGTTTTTTACAAGCACTTTTACATGTCCTAAGTTATGTGGAGAGCCAGGGCACAGATCGTTCCTTTCTAGCACTTTTTATAGATTTTTTGGGAATAATATTATCGAGTGCTGATGACACCCAATGAAGAAAGGCGGAATTATCCCGGGCAAGGTAGACGGTTAGGTCTGGGGAGGTGTTTAATAGATATTTTTCTAATGATTTTAAATCTAGTTTCTTCCAGTCCCTTCTAGTCTCATAGGTGAGAACCCTCTGCTTAAAGCTGGAGGTGCGAGTCAAATTGAAAGGTATAAGACAGTGGTGTGACCAGGTTAGCTGGAGAGGTGTTTTGACCTCTAAGAATCGGTCATTCATAAAGATAAGGTCTAACATGTGTCCCGACTTATGTGTAGGTGATGTTACTTTTTGCATAAGATTTAGCCCTTGGAGGGTATCATTCGGTTTAGAGGCAAGGGAGCACTTCTTGTAGTCCATATGGACATTGAAGTCTCCAAGTACTGTAAGATTGGTGTATTTCAAAGATAGGTCTGCAATGATGTCATATAGGTCAGAAAGGTACACAACCGATGAATCAGGTGATCTATACACTAGTATTCCGGTAAACGATGAGTTGGGTGAGAATTTAATACAATACAGCAGAGCCTCAAATGACCGAACTCATTCTTTTTTTTTATACGTAATAGTCCAGTACTCCCTCAAAATTATCGCAATTCCTCCTCCCACTCTATTATTTGCTCTATTCAGAGTGGCTATCTTGTACCCTGATGGGATTTCCAAGGATATGTCTGGGTTACTATTGTCCCTCAACCAAGTCTCAGTTAGGAACATTATATCCCAATGTTCATTCAACAGGGTAAGCCAAATATCTTCAGTGTATTTGGGGACAGATGTACAATTGACTAGGCAGGCTTTATAGATGCGTTCTGAGCCCATTACCAGTCCTTTATCACCTGGCGTATTGAAAATGAAGGAGCAGAATTGTCAGCCCTCCAGGGGGTCAAAATCGAGTTCAAGGTGGGATGGATTCTCACATTGTTTCGGCCTCAGGCCTTTTAGTTGTTCGGCAGACCAGGACAGGCTGGGCAGAGTTGCGAGATCCAAACGGACAGCGTAACTGGCGCTGGTCGCGTTTTGGTCGCAGACTGGCGCAGACGGGCTGGCCGCTGGTCATCAGTGATGTCATTTGAGATGTCATCAGTGATGTCATGAGTGATGTCACTGACCATGTCATTATTGATGTAATATGTGACGTCATCAGCAGTGCATTGCGGGTGCGCGAGTTATAGTTAGCTGAACTAACTATAACAGGGGAATTTCAATGGTTTTGTAAGAGTGAAAGGTCCAGCTAACTATAACATGTGTGAAACCTATGTTTTTTTCAGTGAATTTGCAAGGTTTTTTAAATGCTAATTCCTAACTATAATGTGTGTGAAACCTATGTTTTTTCAGTGAATTTGCAAGGTTTTTTAAATGCTAATTCCTAACTACACCGTGGCTCAAACCTAGGGTTTTTTCAGTGAATTTCAAAGGTTTTGTAAATGATAATTTTTGAATGTATTAATTATTATATTTCTTTCTTTTTATACTCATTTGCTACATTTGTATTACAAATACTTATATTTATTTGATTCTTTAAGTTACATTTCATATTTTAATGTAAAATAATAACAAAAGTAAATTCAAAACATTTTTTTTATTACAGTTTTTTTTCCAACATATTAAAATTAAATTCTATATAATTCCTTTTTCATTTTTTTTTGGGTTAATCGTACCGTACGCGTACGGTGATTGCACCAGAATTTGTACGGCAAATCGTATTGTGCTCGTACTTGTGCATACGTTACGAATGCGCTTTGACGTTACGTGTCGCATCCACGTTTCCGTGTGACTGCATATACGGAGCCCCGTACGCGTACGGCGCAAAAGTTTCTAATTGTTCAACAACATATATATGTATTTAATGTACATATTAAGGGAAGACATTATCTGACATTGTAAAGCCCTGCGCCAGAAGGAGGCTTTCCTGGGCAGGGGGGGGGGGGGTTCTGGCGCTTGACTGCCTCCTAAAAGTGACTTAGTGAAGTCTATAAGATTTCATTCAGTCACTTTTCGGCTTATGCTGCGTCAAAACCTTGCACCTGCTTGAAACAGGTATCAGGATCGACACAGCATTGTGAGCATAGGGCCCCAAGAGATTTGCTGGAGCTGTGTTGCGCTTACAACACAAGTCAAGCAATGCATCGCCTTCACAACACAAATACATCACAAATCTGTGTCGTTTTTGCCCCATAGTACACCACATTGTAAATATGGTGCATCCATAGTGCTGATGTCACAGTGCACAACAACTGGCATATCTCTATGAATGTACTACTTGTTGTACATCTGTTGATAAGTGTTTTAATGTACTGAATGGATTACTACACACTGATCAATTAGTCACTACAAAACTATAACAGGAGTGACAGAGTGTTTAGTGGAACTGTAAGGATAGAGACTGGGGAATTGAACATATAAAAGGCACATTTGCATGTGCATAGAACAGTGCTTGTATAGTCTATAGGGGTTTACAGCAGTCCATGCCCTAAGGCCCACTTTGCACCATGAGTACTTGAGTACTAGCTGAATGATTACAATTCAGCAATGAGAGTGTCTGCCTCAATGTATAGCAGCTTCACTTTTAGAACAATGTATAGATAGGCACATCCTGCTCTATGATTCATTTCAATACTGAAACAGTAGTGTGAGAGTGTTTGATGAAACTGTAACAATATAGACTGGGGAATTGAAGGTATAAAAGGCATGTTTGCCGGTGTATAGAACAGTGCATAGATAAGCACATACTGCTGAATGGCTGAGTACAATACTGAAACAGCAGTGACCGAATGTTTGGTGGAAGTGTAAGGATACAGACTGGGCAATTGAAGGTTTAATTGACAAGTTTGCAGATGCATAGAGGAGTGCATGCATAGTCTATAGGGATTTGAAGCAGTTTATGCCCTAAGGCCTACTTTGGTGCATGAGTACTTGGGAACCAACTGAATGCTTACAGTTCTACAAGAAGACTGTCTGGCTGAATATATAGCACACTCACTTTTAGAACAGTGCATACATAAGAACATACTGCTGCATGACTCACTAAAATACTAAAATTACTTGGGTACTGACTGCATGATTACAGTTCTGCAAGGAGAGTGTATGACTGAATTTATAAGAGCTTTATTTTTAGCACAGTGCATAGATAAGCACATTCTAATGAATAGCTCAGTACAATAATGAACAAGCAATCACAGAGTGTTTGCTGGAAGTGTAAAGATACAGACTGGGGAATTGAAGGTATAAAAGACAAGTTTGCATGTGCATAAAAGACTGCATGCAAAGTCAATAGGGGGTTGAAGCAGTCTATGGCCCAAGGCCTATTTTAATGCATGAGTACTTAGGTACTGAATGGATGATTACAGTTCTGCAAAGAAAGTGCCTGACTGAATTTATAACAGCTTCAGTTTAACCACAGTACATAGACAATCTAATACTGCTAAATGGCTCACTACAATATTGAAACACTAGTATGAGAGTGTTTGGTGAAAGTCTAATGATACAGACTGGGAAATTGAAGGTATAAAAAACATATTTGAAGGTATATTGAAGACTGCACGTATAGTCTATAGGGGTTTAAAGCAATCCATGGCCTAAGGCCTAATGTGCTCCATGATTATTTGGGTACTGACTGGACAATTACAGTTCTGCAAGGAGAGTATGTAGCTAAATGTATAGCAGATTTACTTTTACAACATTGTATTGTTCTCAAAGTACCGAACAAGGGTCCCACTACTACATGCATGGCCTCTTTGGTCACTGAGTTAGTGGTGCCCGAAGCACTGAGCGGGTGAAAAACCTGCGATGATGATGATGGGAGCACGAGTATGTCGTTAGCCATAGAGATGTCAAGACTCTGCACCATATATGAGACTTCTTTGTTGGAGATCAGGACTACATCATGCAGAAGGTGTCTTTTCCACGAAAAGGTGAGCCGTGAGGCTTGAGTACGCATCGGAAGGAGTCAGGGTTGTAGCAGACTAGATACGAAAACGCGACTTAGCGTTTTAGACGAACAAACTCCTATATAGTGTATTCATATACATGTATGCATTTTTTTCCCAATAGCAGGAACGTTTTTATAATCGCTGAAATGTCCGGAATATTACCAATACAAATAGTTCGTAGAAATGTGAGAAGGAACGTGTATAAAAGCGCGATGTTATCTAACTCCAAATTAATATGGTAACAATTACCAATCATAACATCTTTCTTTTATTATCTTTTAGATGTAGAGCTTCAGGGTGCATTATGTACGGCATGTGGTAAAAAACACCGGTGACAGAAAGGTGAGCTGCGAGTATTGTTTTCAGTCACTCTCTTATTTCTTCTCTCATTTCATAAAAAGATTATACACAATGTTAACTACCTTTTTATCTTACAGGTTGTGTCTTACAAATTGCCGAAAACCCTGCAAAAAGAAACCTACAAAGCTCTATGTTCGTGTATTCTGCGATGATGCGTGGCCATTGCAACAACGACTGAGAAGCCTGCTTCCTCACGTGGTGCACCCTCTTTGAATGACGGCAACGGCACAAGGTGAGCAAAGAAGCTTGTTTCCAAAAGAACAACAAGTTATCTGTGAAAGGAGAGAGTGCGTACCTCCGAACAGTGAAAACAGCTAGGTTACAACAGTCTGAGGAACATATCTATAAGCTTATTGCGCCACTTTTGTGACACTTTTAACATGTGAAAAGTGGCGCAAGAAGCTTGTAAATCTGTGTCTGACTTTTCAAGAAAAACTCTCAACTCCAGACTCTTCGAGTTAATGGGGTGCAATAGTGTAGGTACGCAATTTTAAGAACTCACATTAAAATTCACTTTTGTCAGAAGTTTCGCAAATCAGTTTACGGTGATTAATCAAATGTTCTTTTCTTTGCCTTCACCAAACATTCTTTAGAAGCAATCATGACATATCGAGCAACAGCAATGAATATACTTTGACGTGTAGAAGCAGAGTTGAATTCAAGTTGTGAATTCTGGTGGCCGCAGTTTTTATGCAAGGTAAGCACAGCGGCCTAGATATACAAAACCTCCATTTCAATGCATTAGAAATAAATCAGCGTATTTACAATCCCGTTGTGCCACTTTTGTGTCAGTAACGCAGTAGGCACTTCCATATAGACACCAGTTGAACGCTGGACTATAACAGAAGTGAAATGTACTAGGCACACTGCACACGTAAAATCGTCGTGTTACCTTCACCCTATTTAGTCACATCAACATAACTTTAAACTTTAATTTTCTTTTTTGTTTTGCAGATTACCTATCCTACGTCTTTTGGAGTCCACATCCCAATTTGTTTATAATACTGTTTTATTATTTTATTTATTTAAAAACTTGTAGTGCGCAACAGCTACCCGCAATGGGTTTCCCGGCGCAAGGGATAGACTGAAGAAGAAAGTCAACAACAACACAGCTGAATATTAGCAACAAGAACTACAAGGGATGATTTAAAAGAGTAAAGTCTTCAGTTTTTTTCCGAAAACAGAGCATATTAGTCTCAGTCTTCAGGGCAACAGGCAGGGCGTTCCAATATTTGGGGCCAAGATGAGAGAAAGATCTTCCCCCCCATCTTCACCAGTTTAAATCTGGGAATGACATAGTCACAATTGGCCGATGATCTCAGGGTACGACAGGGCCTGTAGGGTTGGACTAAGCTCTGGAGGTACAGTGGGGCAGAACCCTGTTTAATTTTAAAAAGATAGCATAAGGCTTTAAATTTAATACGGCTCGAGACCTTGAGCCAATGAAGATCACGAAGAGCCTGGGCGGTCGAAGATCTCCTCGGGATGTTACAGAGGAGACGGGCTGATGAATTTTGTACAACCTGTAGTTTATTAACAGTTGCAGCATCAGCGCCAAGGTAAAGGACATTACCATAGTCCAGGCGAGATGTTACCAGCGCCTGGACTACGGTTCTCCTGGTGGCATGAGGCAACATCCAAATAATTTTTTGGAGCCATCTTAAAGTAGTGAAACAGATGGCCGCCACCTTGGTGGCCTGTTGTCTCATAGACAATCTATCGTCTATGAGAAAACCCAGGTTACGTACCACCGAGACTGGTTGAGGGGTGGGGCCCAAAGTGCTGGGCCAGTGTTGCGGACCCCACAGATCCTTCTGCTTCCCCAAGATGACAATCTCGGTTTTGTCACCGTTTAGCTTGAGGAGATGCCTCTGCATCCACTCAGCCACAAGTGACAGACCGATTTTCAGACCAGACGCGCTGTTAGCTTCGGTACTGGAAAGGGAGAAGACAATTCGCGTGTCATCGGCGTATGAAAAAATAGTCAGCCCGGCATCCTCTGCGATGGTAGCGAGAGGTTTGATGTAAATATTAAATAGCAGCGGGCTGAGAATGGACCCCTGGGGGACACCATACGCCGATGGACAGATCGTAGATGCAGCTTTCTGAGAAAAGACTTGGAATGTGCGCTCACTTAAAAAGGAGGCAAACCAAGCATGTGCAGGGCCAGCTATTCCAAGGGAACGGAGAGAGTTTAGTAAGATAGAATGAGACACGGTATCGAATGCTGCGCTCAAATCCAAAAGGATGAGGGAAGAAGTTTCTCCACTATCGATACCGTGCCGAAGCCTCTCCGTTACCCCTAGTAGTGCAGTCTCGGTAGAATGGTGAGCCCGAAAACCGGACTGAGAAGGGTGTAGGAAGCCCTGATTTTCAATAAAAAGAGTGAGCTGCGAGTTGACATGCCTCTCCAGTATCTTTGAAAAGATAGGCAGCAGGGAGATGGGTCTGAAATTAGAGAGGTTTGATGTGTCCGCACCGGCCTTTTTCAGAAGTGGGACTACCATCGCGTGTTTCCAGTCCTGTGGCACACGAGACTCACTCAAGGAAGTGTTTAAGAGTCACATAAGAGGGCGCCGACACTCAAGATCAAACAGCTTTAACATTTTTGCAGGCACCGGATCACGCGGTGAGCCAGATCTAACACTATTCAGTCACGCAAGGAACGAGTCATCATCAAACAAAAGCCAGTTGGTTATCATTGCCTTCGGGGGCGAGGGTGCAGCCACAGCCGTACACCCCAATTGGGATTGATGTGCTATGTTGGAGGAACTCATAGAGTTATTAATACGCTCAACTTTGGCGATGAAAAATTCCGCAATGGAATTACACTGAGCTTCCTCCAAGACAGGGGGGGTTGGTATAGTGTCTGCGCCTGTCAATTTTTTGACCACTGCAAATAAAGTACGAGGACAATTCTGAGCTTGCGCCACTGTGTTTACCGTATACGTAGCTCTTGCCTCTTCACACCTGGAATGATATTCCTTCAGTGCTTCTTTGTAAATGGTCTTCCGGGAAGCCGAATAAGTACGCCTCCATTTTCTTTCTAAGGCCTTACAATTAGTTCTCTGGACCTTTAAATCGGCCGAGAACCATGGGACCGGACAACGATGAAGTTTAGATAATCTCGGAGTAGAGGAAAGCACGATATTTACGGCATTCATGAGCCAAGATGTTATTGCCGTGTTCAGTTCTTTAAGAGGGGCTTCTTCATTCAGGGGGCGGGTATCGAAGAGATACTGGTTAAACTTCGAGATGTCTAATTTACCCCACCTATGGATTAGTTCGCCCCTGCCCTGTCTGTTCAAAATAGGCAGTTTGATGTCGGATAGGGCGAAATGGACTGCAAAATGGTCGGTCCAATCCAAGGGACGAGCACTCTGTGAGCAATCGAAGGAAAGGTTGGAAAGAATTGGGTCCAATTGATGCCCAGCAGAGTGAGTGGGGCCCGAATTACACAGCATCAGGCTCAGTACCTCTAAATCGTTTAGAAAACTCTTGCTGATGGCACATGAAGGGTCTTCAAGATGTAAATTTAAATCACCAAGAATTGTAAAGTTTGCGGCCTTAAGAAGTAGGGGGGCTATAGAGTTGGTAAACGAGGATATCCAGGTGTGAGCATTGCCAGGAGGGCGGTATATTAAAAGGCCAGATAAAGTAAATTGGGGATTAATTGCGAGTTTGAAAAGCGCTGCCTCACATCCAGGAAGGGGAAAAACTTCAAGTTTGCAAAAATAGCAAGACTTGAAGATTATTGCAATGCCCCCTCCTTTTCCGGAGTCTCTGTCCTGTCTCAATATAACATAGTTATTGGGGACGGCACTCGCAATATCAGGAGCTACCATGAAGCCAAGTCTCCGTTAGGAACAAGGCGCCAGGCTGCTCAGCGACCAAAAAATCAAATATATTTGATTTGTGTTTGGGTAGGGACCGGCAATTAATACTCCAGAACTGGAGAATAGAGTGTTTAGAGGAAGATATCTTTGTCCTTCTTCGACCTCGCGGTCCAACCGGTTTCAAGGCCTTACAAGTAGACATTTTGTCTGTACGAAAATTACAACCCTCACAGTTGAAATTGTGGGTCGGTAATAAACATGAGGAGCAAGCTAAAAGAGAAGGGGGGCGTAATGATTTTAAAAACTCACCCATATATGAGATCATAGGTACAGCCTGACATGCTGATGAAGTCATAGCTGCAAAAAGTTATTTATCTAGTTGTTTATTATATTATCTTTAAGTTACGTTTACAGTTATTGTTGTTTTAATAAAAGTTAATAAAAAAAACTATATACTTGTTTTTTTTTGGGGGGGTGACGGTCCACAACAAAAATAATATTTATAATTTGAAGTATTATAGTAAGATGTTTGACAGTAGGGTTGAAAAGTACTGGCTGTTCAATAAGTTATATTTTCTCCGGATGGACTACAACATTGAAAGGAAATTAAAGTAAAACAAAAGAATGTGTACCACATTTACAAACCTCTTGCGACATTTTCGCATGCAAACCTACCCCCCTACAAAATTAACTATGTGGGCCTCAATTACGCCCCTCAAACCACGAAAACGACCACCCCCCGGAGATTTCTATATTGTGTGAGGGAGGCTGCGTGGCCCACTGCCAGATGCCCTGGAGTCCGCCACGCCCAGACCCGGTTCCTGCAGTGTCTGGGGGGGAAACAGCCATTACAACGCGGTCATAACCACGTGTGACCGTCACCATGAATTCATTAGCACGCATATGGCTTTACCACGCATGCCTTTACCACCCATTCTTTTACAACTACTATACATTTACCATGCATGCTAAAGGCATAAGCACGGTAATGGCTTTATGGTGACGGTCACGAGTTGTAATGGCGGTGCCTTACGTGCTTCAAATTAGTTTTTAGGTATACGTGTGACCAAGTCTGATAAGATCGGAGGCCTAGGACAAACACCGTGGTGTCTGCGGCAGGAAATCTCATGGAGCACAGAGAAGATAGGCGGGGGTAAAATGAAAGTAGCAGGTATAATAAAAATAACGGAGGAAAACTACTAAAATGGCGGAGGACGGAGTATGTAATTAACATTTGGCGCCTCGGCAATATGTTTCAAATAAATATAGATAGAATATGATTTTTAATATATTACGAAAGTATAGCAGCGGATGAGGCACACGACCCGGCAGAAGAAAGCGGCAAATTTAATAGCTGAAATGAGGAGAGGTTTGCTTGGCGAACTTGAAGAAAAACAAACAAGCGTGGGCTTGGAAACGAGGCTGCGCACGTGTAGAGAGTACAACTGGTGCAGAAAAAACACCGGAAAGTTTTACATACTATCTAAGAAATATAGCTCTTTTTTTTGACCAGTAAAGTTAGTTCTGAAAAGAACTGTTTTTTATGAGCCCCAAAGCCCCCACGGTCCCAGCCGGCTTCCCGCGTCCTTCGAGAGCCGGCATTGCTTTTCGTCACCCCAGGACACTGCAGAAGCCGGCCCTAAAAGGTGGTGGTCCCCAGGGCCATCAAATGGTCCAGGAAGGGGGCCACGCGGCACCCCTCCCAACATTCAAAAGCCCCGAGGGTTGGTAGTCCCTGGGGCTTTGTGGTCCGTCCCCCCTATTTTCTATATTAAAGCCCCTAGAAGGTGGCGGTCCCTGGGGCGTTTGAGGGGGCTTGAAACCCCCTTACACAGTTTTTTTTAAAATAAAAAGAGGCCCCAGGGACTAGCGGTCCCCGGGGCTCCGGGGGGGGCATTATAGTTAAAGCCTCGGGGATGGCGATTTCCTATGGAAACTAGGTCCTAACTATAACTGCCTACTGGCAACCACCAGTAGTAGTAGGTAATATATATATATATATATATATATATATATATATATATATATATATATATATATATATATATATATATATATATATATATATATATATATATACAGATAAGCAACATAGAAAATTGTGTACAGAGAGAGAGAGAGCGAGACACACGGACAGTGAGACAGGGACAGGCATAGTTGGATATGCAAGCATAGACAGGGATAGACAGAGGCAGAGCGAGACAAGGGCAGTGAGACAGGCTATACAGATAAGTGAACAGAGACAGTGAAAGGCGGACATATAGACAGAGACAAAGAAACTGAGACAGGGTGAAAGACAGACAGATGCTGAGGAGGAACATGGCAGGAGTCAGATAAACAGACAAAGTCATAGAATCCATGAGACCGAGGGGCGGACACAGAAAGACACAGGGACAAGAGGCCACAGGAGAGAGAGACCTTGACTGAGGGTGCTGATGGTCACACCGACAGGCACAGTGGCTAGGGGTGGCAGGAGCCATGAGGGAGCGCTTCTGCACACGGTGTGTGCAGAGAGCAGCCCCAACTTTAATGTCGGTGATAATCTGCCCTGTTAACAACGCATTATCCACAGATACAAGGGATCAACAGTGTCTTTGTACTGTAGGTAAAAAATCATGAACTGTAAGTAAATATAACAGACAGTTCCAATCCTGGTTTTTATGAGGAGGATATGAGGCTATATTATCACAAAGCTGATATAAGCATTGTACATATGCATTTTCATGTCTAAATGTGTATGGCCTACCTTTGCTTCGAAGAAGTGAATAGAATAGTACTGTGAAAAACTGCTGTGAAAATGGACAAACTGTGTGGTAATAAATACCTAAAGTAAACATGGTGCATTTAGCATGTCCGCCTCTAATTTCTCGAACTAAGCCATGTTCACACATTTTGACTGCTGTCTTTTACAACATACAAACAAAATTAATGGAAATAACCCAACGTGATTTCTGCGCCAGGCAGCCACAGCCCTGTGAATTGGTGGCCTTCTCCTTCAACAGCACAAGGGGAGCCAGCGGCCTGGCCTTTCCCTGCTAATTACGATGCAAGGCTGGGCTAGAGCCCACTCACTTCAAAGGCCCTGCAAGGGGGAGCACAGGGTGTCTGTCCATTTGCAGCTGTGCGCTGGCTGGCTTTAGCTTTGCTTAACATTATGCCGCTTCAGACTTAACGGAAGATATTTTTTCGTATTATTATTATTATTAAGGCACAGCAGCCTTGCAGCAAACTGGTTTAAGCAGCTGCATTGTATAAACACGCAGAAAGTTATTATTGTGTCTGTTTAGAAGAGGACGGGTGTGGGGAGTAGAGGAAGGGACAGCCAACGGATGTTAATGTCGATTGTTGGCTTGCCATCTGCTAGATAAGAATAGGAATGCAGCTGGCACCCTGCGCACCGCTGCTTGCTCCCGACAGCTGGATGCCGTGGGAGTGAACATTTAGAGAAAAGGTGGGACATGCACCCGCCTTTGGCCAATTGCGTGCTTTCATTTTTGAAAGCCACACGCAAAGGCCAATAGAATGTGTGGAAGTTGAAAAACCACACTGAAATGTTTCGAGAATGTCTGGAGTGATTCCAAGAGGCCTCCCCATAGGACAACACATGCGCGCTGCGCTAAGCTTGACCTAATAAGTGGTTAAGTGGTCTGCTGTGTGGCAGATCTTCCCTTCTGCTAAAGGCAGGATGAGTTGTAGAGAGACTGGCAGATTCCCTGCAGGTCTCGGTATTTCAGTGACTGATAGGACTGAGTCAGAATCAGTTTCATTTCAGGATAGTTCCTGTAGGTATTTTTAGGAGTTTTTAAGAGTTTAAACTTCTAGTCCGGCAAGTGCTAATGAAATGCCTACAAGCGACAGCAATGTTGGTTGCACTTTAAGCTCATGCATGTTTGGAAGGAAGGACGTTTTAGGGCTGGTCAATTTCTGAGAAAGACCAGACATCTGGGGCAAGCAGGTGAATGTAGAAGAATGCCTGTAGTGCAAGAATGGGATTCAGTGACAGGCCTGTTCCTCTGAAATTGGCAAAGATAGGTGACTCTTACATATCAAACTGTCCAATGTCTCACAAGGACTAGAAGCGTTAGGTGAAGTCAACCGCAGCGCAGGACCTGTTATACCTCAGACAGGCCGGCAGCGCTGGAGCAGAGTAAATGGCCTGATTCACAAATCCAAATCGTACCCATGGACACTATTATACAATTCAGTGGTACTCGATCGACCTAAAAGGGCGGAGTGGGCAGTTGGCTTTGCCAAGATTAGAGCATTAATGCTGCAGGTCACCTCAACTTTCAGCAGTGAGAAATGAACTTGTAGAACCATCTCAAACGCTGAGCATATTAGGACTGTGTAAACTTGTAATATATTTGTTTACAATAGTTCATTGTTATTTCTGGATGCCATCAACTCAGACACCCATTTACAGAAACCTATCCACCAACCAGAATGCAGAAGACCTTTGTGAAAATTCTAGGCAGAGCTGCATTACGTGCACCTCCCAGACCACCATAGTCAATAAACAACTGGACAGCGTTTCACCAACTCAATCATCTGCCAAGTTATACGCTATGACTATGAGACAGTACAGGTAATCAAGAGGAGAATGGATCACTTGTACCTGTATTACCAGGGTCTGGTGTACTGACCAACTTAAAAACCAGGTTTGAAATATAGTCGACGACGGGCCCAAGTCACTGAGGAACCGTCATAGGAGCGAGCTCCAGCAGGCGAAACGGTAACACTAGGTAACCGCTCTCCCAAGTGAGCGTGCGTCCTGACATTCATCGTGTATACTGTTTGCACACTAAAGGTAATTTTCCGTATTTATTTCACAAAACAGCAGGTTACAATGCCTACCGTTCCCCCGAGGGGATCGTTAACTGGAAATACCAAGGTACGCGAGCGCTGCACTATTTCTCAGCCACCACCTACTATTTATGATGAGACTCCTTCTCACTTCTTGCCTGAAAAGCCCATTATTGTTTTTCAGTAGAATACAAGGCACGCTTAGTATACTGCGTTCGCTGATCAGTTTACTTATATTTTATTGACTCACAAGGCACTGTGTGCGATTGTAAAGCGGCAGGTTATTGAACGGGCCCTGCTTTAATACAACACACACAGTCCGTTGAACTTCACAATAGCAAAGAGGTACGTCAAAAATCACAATACAGTGCCACAATGTGCGAACAACAATATTTAAATGTACAATATCAAGTCACACATCAGTATCCTGGTAACAACACCGGGCTTCCCATCAGCTTTTAACTGATATGGAGGATGGGGTAGTTCTCTAGTCGGTATTGTTATGTTACACTTGTAATTAAACACATGGCAATGAAGGATAAGCGTAGTCTGTTATCACTGCCACCTCTTTCTTTCTTTCTGCCATTTAGAGATTCGTATGAGTTCTGTGGATTTATTGTTCTAAACTGTGATTAGACACACAGCAATGACGGATAAGCGTAGTCTGTCTTTACTATCACTCCTTTCTTTCTGCCATTTAGATATAAAAAAGAGTTTAATTTTCTTGTTTTTGCCTGGAGACACATATGCATATACCTGTTAATTTGACATGAGGTATCTCTAAATGTACGTTATTTGATTTATGTTGGTTTTTCCTTTCATCCCAGTTAAAGGGAATATTGACCTGACTCAAATAAGAAGGATGAGTGAATAAGCTACCCAGAGAGAGTACTTAAGATAAGCACTTAGTACATAGGTCCTGAAGAAAGCCCCCAACCCTATGGGTGAGTAAAAGGGCTGAAACATGTCGACTTTTCACATGGACAATTGGGTACAGTAGAACAGTGACATTTCTGTATGAGCACCACCACAGTTTTTAACCTCCTCTCCTACCAAATAAATTTCCTTTGAGAAGGAATAGGAAGCAATTTTCATTCACCCCACTAGTTGTTATCACTGATCACTACTGTTATCACCAGTTGGTCTACCTCCAGGTGGAGGAAAGCATTTTGTAAAAAAAAGACCCGATGATGATGCTTTCATGTTTATGATAAGCGGAGAATCAAGATATACCGCTTTACCATCCCTGTACGTGAAGGAGAGTTTTTAAGTTGGTCAGTACACTGGACCCTGGTAATACAGGTACAAGTGATCCATTCTCCCCTTGATTACCTATCTCTGACCAGAAGCTGAATGGATCCGAGCTTCTATCTCCCTTCCTTGATTGCATACTATGAGACAGTACAGCCAATGAACATTGAGAAATCTTACATGCAATCCTGAGATAGGTTTTGCACAACGAACACAAGGTCATCATCATGCTTCACCATAACTTCAATATGTTTCCTCTAATATAAGTGGCTGCACTGGTCCAGGTGTCCCCAAGCTCTGGCAGTATTTGGTGATACAACAAACAAGTGATCCTTTGATTCACTCAATCAACAGGAACCCCCTATCAATAATGAAATTCTTAATTCATATAAAACACATAGAAAAACTGAAAGAAGATCTCACTCAAAGTCCCTGAAACACTCAAACAATGATACTACTATAACATGCAGTGCAAACAGTGCAAACAAGTCAATTTATTTGTTCAGTACATGTGAATATTATTAAAACACAAATATTATGAAAACATCTATAATAAAATACAATGCATCATTTCATCATAATTAAAAACAATACAATTCATCAAATCAGGACATAACATAACATCTTATGACACTTTTACCACAGAGAAGGACGAACAATGAAAGACAGTATGCTTTGTCTTTTAACTCATCAATTCCCTGGAAATAATTTTAGCAAGGTTAGCCTGGATACATGTACTCTTTTTTGTAACTACAGGTCCCACTTGTCCTCGGGATAATGTATGGAAATGCGTCTACGCGTTTTGATGGATATCCGGTTATTCCATCTTTATCAAGACAGTCATTATGTTCACTTTTCTTTATGGTATATTTGATTGTTATACCCTGTGTAAACAGGTATATATAAGAAATTGTATTTAAAAACCTTAAAATAATTCTACTATACATGAAATTTATAATGACATTCTACTAACACATCTCATAATTCTATGATTCGTTTTATACATGCTCACATGTGTTACAGCTCAATTTAATCTCCTTGTACGATATGATCATGTTATTTACATCAAATATATTTCTCCAATTATCTACACTGTATATCAACATTTCATAAGGATATTTACAGCTTCTCCCTTCAGAGCATCACATTACTCCTGCTTACAACGTTCAAAAAAGGAAACAAGGAAAAGTTTTTTTGCTAAAGCACTTCTTAAGCTACCCCACATTTGTGTACAGTTTCTAGGTCTAAAGAAAAAAAACACTCCACAGTCACCCGCTGTATAACAAATGAATACACCTACGGTATTAACTTTCCCTGCTGCAAATAACCCATTTGTCTGGGGGAATAAAGACCACTAATGGCACAATGTGCCTGCATTGCTATTCGCTTATCTTCGTCATCAAACTCAATTTGAGAGATACCGATATAGATCACTAAATTCATTTGTATCCCTCAAAGGCATTCTCTTTATTCTCACCTGAATGAAAGGGAGTTGATATTTGAACTTATTCTTGTACTTCTTTTGCAGACTCGAAGAATGGTTTATTTACGGGAGCCCCTGATAAATAAAGAGTATGTTTTATATTACTATTGCTGTACCAGAGGATGTCTTGCATACAATCTAACTAATCACACTGCAGTGCATCCCTTCTTATGCATTTTATTTCGTACCTTTTTAAACGGACGTGAATAATCCCCGTTTCCCAACTGCCGTATATTCTTGAACGGTTCAATCCAGAACCCCAGATTTCTAGTTTTGCGTCCAAGGGGTCCACATATGAGGTCCAAAGTAGAGGGGCTTCTAGTACATACACCTCTCACCAGCCGGTTCGGTTACGTCGCGCTCTAAAGTAAAGAAACACCCCCATTATATTAAACCCATGAGTATATATGCAAGGGAAATCATTTCAATAGGCTGAAAGTCCATGGGTCGCACACTACTCCACCCACCAGCGGGTATACCCAGGGAGCATCACGGTAAATGCAGTTCTTCAAAGCGAGTGCGCTTGTCGTAGAATTCGAAGTGTATAAGCAAAGTTGCAGCACCAACTCTGGACACCGGTGTTTCAGGATTATTTTCATTCATCAGCAGAGTATAGGTAGTGGTCAGGGGTTTGCTGTGCAGGCTGCCAAATATTATCAGGTCCGGTACCTCTCACGGCGCGTAGGTGCGTTATCCGAGCTCGTCAGCCCAATGGCTTGAGGGAGCCATATTTAAATGAAAGTCCATGGGTCGCACACTACTCCACCCACCAGCGGGTATACCCCAGGAGCATCACGGTAAATGCAGTTCTTCAAAACGAGTGCGCTTGTCGTAGAATTCGAAGTGTATAAGCAAAGTTGCAGCACCAACTCTGGACACCGGTGTTTCAGGATTATTTTCCTTCATCAGCAGAGTATAGGTAGTGTTCAGGGGTTTGCTGTGCAGGCTGCCAAATATTATCAGGTCCGGTACCTCTCACGGCACGTAGGTGCGTTATCCGAGCTCGTCAGCCCAATGGCTCGAGGGAGCCATATTTAAATGAAAGTCCACGGGTCGCACACCACTCCACCCACCAGCGGGTATACCCCAGGAGCATCACGGTAAATGCAGTTCTTCAAAGCGAGTGCGCTTGTCGTAGAATTCGAAGTGTATAAGCAAAGTTGCAGCACCAACTCTGGACACCGGTGTTTCAGGAATATTTTCCTTCATCAGCAGAGTATAGGTAGTGTTCAGGGGTTTTCTGTGCAGGCTGCCAAATATCAGGTCCGGTACCTCTCACGGCGCGTAGGTGCGTTATCCGAGCTCGTCAGCCCAATGGCTCGAGGGAGCCACATTTAAATGAAATTCCATGGGTCGCACACTACTCCACCCACTAGCGGGTATACCCCAGGAGCATCACGGTAAATGCAGTTCTTCAAAGCGAGTGCGCTTGTCGTAGAATTCGAAGTGTATAAGCAAAGTTGCAGCACCAACTCTGGACACCGGTGTTTCAGGATTATTTTCCTTCATCAGCAGAGTATAGGTAGTGTTCAGGGGTTTGCTGTGCAGGCTGCCAAATATTATCAGGTCCGGTACCTCTCACGGTGCGTAGGTGCGTTATCCGAGCTCGTCAGCCCAATGGCTTGAGGAAGCCATATTTAAATGAAAGTCCATGGGTGGCACACTACTCCACCCACCAGCGGGTATACCCCAGGAGCATCACGGTAAATGCAGTTATTCAAAGCGAGTGCGCTTGTCGTAGAATTCGAAGTGTATAAGCAAAGTTGCAGCACCAACTCTGGACACCGGTGCTTCAGGATTATTTTCCTTTGAGCCGCTGTGGGCTGAGGAGCTCGTGGAGAGGCACCTGCGCGCCTGGAGAGATACTACGTTCCAAGGATACGGCAGCCTGCTCAGCAACCCCAAATAATGCCTAATCTCTGCTGATGACAGATAATATTATAGAAACACGTGTCCAGAGATGGCCAGCACTAATCTGCACCCACCTGGTGAAACACTCATACAGCCTGATTCATGAAGCTAAATTGCACTCGCAAAGGGCAAGATTCTCAGAATCTTGCCTTTTGCGAGTGCAATTTTGGCATTTGGGATTCACAATCCCAAATGCAAAAATCGCTAATGAAGAATTAGCTAATATGCGAGAATTAGCATTTAAGGAATCTCTATTAGAGATTCCTTAAATGCTATTCATGACACTTTCAAAAATTGCGATTTTGCAAATTTGGGCCGCTGTTTACGGTCAGACCTCTCGGTAAATAGTAAAAACTTAGAAAAATGCTTTTAAAAGCATTTTTCTAAGTTGCATGTTGCACACACACATGTCCTTTGGACATGTGTGTGCGCAACACCTGTTCAAATGTGCATTTTAGGGGTGCTACAGGGTGTCCTTTGGACACCCCTGGCACCCTTAAAATCGCTATCTTATTTGCGAGTAGTAAATTGCTACTCGCAAATAAGGGATACTCCCCATTCATTCCTATGGGCCTTTTGGCCCATAGGAATGAATGGGGAGTTATTCCTTTTTTTGCGAGTAGCAATTTTCTACTCGCAAATAGAGAACATGTAGGAATCGCTATTTATTTAGCAATTCCTACATGAATACCGTTTTGCGTGTCCTCAATAGCGAGTCGCTATGATTCGCTATTAGGGCCACGCAAAACGGCCCGTACATGAATCAGGCTGTAAAGACTTTGCAAGTGTACTCGCTTGTCGGACTGTATCAACCATGATGCATAGGGGCGACTCTGCTGGGAGGTGTAGCAGTGTGCTCCCACACCTATTTTCTACTTAAAGGCTCCCTTGAGCCGCTGTGGGCTGACGAGCTCGTGGAGAGGCACCTGCGCGCCTAGCGAGATACTACGTTCCAAGGATACAGCAGCCTGCTCAGCAACCCCAAATAATGCCTAATCTCTGCTGATGACAGATAATAATCTAGAAACACGTGTCCAGAGATGGCCAGCACTAATCTGCACCCACCTGGTGAAACACTCTAAAGACTTTGCAAGTGTACTCGCTTGTCGGACTGCATCAACCATGATGCTAAGGGGCAACTCTGCTGGGAGGTGTAGCAGTGTGCTCCCACACCTATTTTCTACTTAAAGGCTCCCTTGAGCCGCTGTGGGCTGACGAGCTCGTGGAGAGGCACCTGCGCGCCTGGAGAGATACTACGTTCCAAGGATACGGCAGCCTGCTCAGCAACCCCAAATAATGCCTAATCTCTGCTAATGACAGATAATAATCTAGAAACACGTGTCCAGAGATGGCCAGCACTAATCTGCACCCACCTGGTGAAACACTTTAAAGACTTTGCAAGTGTACCCGCTTGTCGGACTGCATCAACCATGATGCTTAGGGGCGACTCTGCTTGGAGGTGTAGCAGTGTGCTCCCAGACCTATTTTCTATTTTAATAGGCTGTTTGAATGTCTATCCCATCTGTTTTATAGGCTTCCTTTCTCACATTATTAGCTCAGGGATTCCCCGTCCTGCTTCGTCCTTTTAGAAAATGTGAGTGGGAGGCTGCTAAATTTTCCTCCTATAAATACTGTCTCGCGGTCGCTCATTGGTTCCTACAGACCACATGGCACGCATGCACTACTTGTGCTGATCTGCCACTCCTAACCCGGAAACTAACATGTGCTGATCTGCCACTCCTAACCCGAAGACTAACAACATGGTTTTCATGGGTTTGTAGCAGCAGCTTTTTTTGTTTATGTGAGCATATATTCGCATGGGGGCCACATGTGCTCCCAGTCTGGCCTGTTTGTATGTGAGTCAATTTGAAAATAGACACATATATAATGAGCTAGCACCCTACTATGAAAATGTGTCCTGCTGGCACCGTTTTATTGACGATATCATCTTTGTCTGGAATGGTGCCAGCAGTGAACTAGATTCATTCATTGAATGGCTCAATTTGGGGGACAGTAACTTGAAATTTACAGCTCATTATAGCAATTCAAGTGGGGAGTTTCTTAATATCAGGTTGAAAAGTGTTGAGGATGAACTGCACCTGGAATTATTCACCAAACCCACAGACAAGAATACTCTACTCTTATATAATAGTAATCATACCAGATCCCAGAAAAACAATATTCACTTTGGGGAATTTTTGAGACTGCAACGTAATTGTACATCCCTCAAAGATTTCTATTACCATTCTGATATCATATCCAAAAAACTGCAGCATAGACGGTATCCAAGGAAACTCATCAAACATAAGAGGGCACAGTTGTATGACCGTGACAATCTACTGGACATTAACAAAGGGAAAAAAGACACAGGAGCTGAGAGAATTGTCTTTGTGACTAATTTCTCTAACAAAAGCAACATGGTTAAGAATATAATCAACAGAAATTGGAAGAATCTCAACCATGGGGCCAATGTGCAAATGCAAAAAACACTTTTTTCCTTTAGGCGGAACAAGACCATCAGGAACTCTCTAGTGAGAGGTCAGAATCTTGAGGTCAAAGGATACTAGGTGGACAGAAGCAGTAGGCAATTTCAAGTGTGGAACATGTTCCATATGCCCCCACTGCATTGAAGGCAGGAGAATTACATTTGCAGGTAAAACCTTAGTGGCAACAACTCTGAACAATTGCCTTAGCAAAAATATCATCTATCTATTAACCTCTCTGTGTGGACTAGGTTATGTCGGTGAAACAAGTAGGGAACTACGTGTCCGGTTACTTGAACATTAATCATCAATAAGAACTAAGAAAATGAATACCCCCTAGTGGACCATTTCTCCAAACTGCATCACGATTGTGAGCAATTTAAATGGTACATTCTGGAAAAATTCAGTGTAGATAGAAGGGGTAGAGACCTGGACAGCAAAAGAAAAACACGAGAACAGTGGATGATGTGTCATCAACGCACAATAGAAAATTGATTGAACACCCGAGAAGATTGGATGAAAATAGTGGCCAATCAATATACAGAAGGCAGCATAGATCTATCTATATTGCAAGTACAGAAGTTAGTTCCTGTGATAGGGGATCAGACATTAGGTATGCTGTTAAATCAGACACAAATTCATAAGCGTTGGATTGAATTAATGGGAGAGTTAAGTATCTAGTGCAGTTGCCTCCCACTAGTGATTCGAGTGGCTATGAGACAGCAGATAGAAATTAGACATATATTAAAGTATATTAGTGGGTATAAATTGATCAATTCTGCGGGTAAAATCTAGCAGTATTGGCCATACTAATGAATGTACTGAAACTACATGTATGGGATCCCTTGATACCCTGCTTGAATTAGATGTATGTATACAAACAAAGTTGTACTTGTACAAACAAATAAAGCTGGTATCCTTAATCATGATAATGTATGGGTTTCCTTAAGACCCTTTTGTGACCAGATGTATGCATACAAACCAATAAAGTTGTATTTCATATAAACAGAAAAAGCTGCTGCTAAAAACCCATGAAAACCATCGTTAGTTTCCGTGTTAGGAGTGGCAGATCTGAACATGCTGTTAGTTACTGAGTTAGGAGTGGCAGATCAGCACAAGTAGTGCATGCGTGCCATGTGGTCTGCAGGAACCAATGAGAGACCATGAGACAGTATTTAAAGTAGGACGGGGAATCCCTGAGCTAATAAGGTGAGAAAGGAAACCTATCAAACAGATGGGATAGACATACAAACAGCCTATTTAAATGCTTTCCCTTGCATATATATTCATGGGTGTAATATAATGGGGGTGTTTCTTTATTTTAGAGTGCGACGTAAGTGCATCGGCAGGTGAGGAGGTGTGTGTACTAGAAGCCCCTCTACCTTGGACCTCATACGTGACCCCTTGGACACAGAACTAGAAATCTGGGGGTACTGGATTGAACCATTCAAGAATATACAGCAGTTCAGAAACAGGGATTATTCAAGTCCATTTAAGAAGGTTTGACATAAAATACATAAGAGGAGATACAGTGCAGTGTGTTTAGTTAGATTGTATGGCAGACATCCTCTGGTACAGCACCAGTAATATAAAAAATACTCTCTATTTATCAAGGGGTCCAGTAAATAGCAAAACACACAAGATGATGGACGGAATGTTGCACATTGGCAAAACATTCACCCCCAGTCACAGATCTGTGTTTAATCCATCGTTATTTTGCTCACCCCTCCACCCCAGTTCAGACATGGCCTTATGCAAATCAGCCTTGACCCTGTGCATCATGGGAACAGTCCAGCCCGAAGTGCCAAGCCATGTCTTCCCTGGACCGGAATCAAGCATCCTAGGACCGGTTTCTGGCTATCAGCCATCATCAGCCAGGATAACTTGACACCTGTGGCGTAGGGAGCACGGAACCTATGTCTAGGCATTCCCTTCCCACATAGGGCGAACAGCAAAACACACAAGATGATGGACGGAATGTTGCACATTGACAAAACACTCGCACCCAGTCACAGATCTGGATTTAATCCATCGTTATTTTGCTCACAACGCCAACCCAGTTCAGACATGGCCATATGCAAATCAGCATTGAACCTGTGCCTCATGGTAACAGTCCAGCCCGAACTGCCAAGCCATGTCTTCCCTGGATCGGAATCAAGCATCCTGGGACCAGTTTCTGGCTATCAGCCATCATCAGCCTGGATAGCTTGACTCCAGTGGCGCAGTGAGCACGGGACCCACGTCTGGGCATACCCTTCCCACATTGGGCGAACAGCAAAACACACAAGATGATAGACGGAATGTTGCACATTGGCAAAATAGTCACCCCCAGTCCCAGATCTGGGTTGAATCCATCTTTATGTTGCTCACCACGGCACGCCAGTTCAGACATGGCCATTTGCAAATCAGTCTTGACCCTTTGCCTCAAGGGAACAGTCCAGCCCGAACTGCCAAACCATGTCTTCCCTGAGCCGGAATCAAGCATCCTAGGATCTGTTTCTGGCTATGAGCCGTCATCAGCCAGGATAGCTTGACTCCAGTGGCGTAGTGAGCACGGGACCGATGTCTGGGCATATCCTTCCCACATAGGGCGAACCGCAAAACACCCAAGATGATGGACCGAATGTTGCATATTGACAAAACATTCACCCCCTGTCACGGATCCGGGTTTAATCCATAGTTATTTTGCTCACCACGTCACTCCAGGTAAGACATGGCCATATGCAAATCAGCCTTGTCACTGTGCCTCATGGGAACAGTCCAGCCCGAACTGCCAAGCCATGTCTTCCCTGGACCGTAATCAAGCATCCTAGGACCGGTTTCTGGCTATCAGGCATCATCAGCCAGGATAGCTTGCCTCCAGTGGCGTAGTGAGCACGGAACCCACATTTCTGGGCATAGCCTTCCCATGTAGGGCGAACAGCAAAACACACAAGATAATGGACAGAATGTTGCACATTGGCAAAACTAGAAATCTGGGGTTCTGGATTGAACCGTTCAAGAATAGACGGCAGTTGGGAAATGGGGATTATTCAAGTCCGTTTAAGAAGGTTTGACATAAAATACATAACAGGTGATGCACTGCAGTGTGTTTAGTTAGATTGTATGGAAGACATCCTCTGGTACAGCAATCGTGATATAAACAATACTCTCTATTTTTCCGGGGGCCCAGTAAATAGTCCATTCTTCAAGTCTGCAAGAGAAGTACAAGAATAAGTGCAAATATCAACTCCCTTTCATTCAGGTGCGAATAAATAAAACATCTTTGAGGCATACAAATGAATTTAGTGATCTACATAGGTATCCCTCAAATTGAGTTTGATGACGAAGATATGCGAATAGCAATGCAGGCACATTGTGCCACTAGTGGTCTATATTCCCCCAGACGAATGGGTTATTTGCAGCAGGGAGAGTGTAATACCATATGTGTATTCTTTTGTTATACAGCGTTTGACTGTGGAGTGGGTTTTTTTGCACCTAGAAACTGTACACATATTTGGGGTAGCTTAAGAAGTGCTTAAGCAAATAACTGTTTCCTTGCTTCCTTTTTTGAAGGTTCTAAGCAGGAGTAATGTGATGCTCTGCAGGGACAAGCTGTAAATATCCTTATGAAATGTTGATATACAGTGTAGATAATTGGAGAAATATATTTGATATAAATAACATGGGCATATCGTATAAGGAGATTAAATTGAGCTGTCATTCCTGTGAGCATGCATAAAACGAATCCTAGAATTATGTTTTAGTAGAATGTCATTGTAAATTTCATGTATACTAGAATTATTTTAAGGTTTTTAAATACATATTTCTTTATATACTTGTATACACAGGGGATAACAATCAAATATACCACAAAGACTGTCTTGATAAAGATGGAATAACCAGATACCCATCGAAACGCGTCGACGCATTTCTATACATTATCCCAAGGACAAGTTAGACCTGTAGATACAAAATAGAGTATATGTATCCAGGCTAACCTTGCTAAAATTATTCCCAGGGGATTGTTGAGGTAAAAAACAAATGCAAAAACAACAGTTGATGGACAGAATGCAGAACAATGTCATACATTCACCCCAGTATAGATATCTGGGCCTAAATTCATCGTTTTTTTGCTCACCATGCCATTCCAGTTTGAAACCCAGCCATAGGCAAATCAGTCTTGAGGCTGTGCCCATGGGAACAGTCCAGCCCGAATTGCCAAGCCAGGTCCTCCCTGGACTGGAAACAAGCATCCAAGGACCGGTTTCGGGCTTTCAGCCCTCATTAGCCTGGATAGCTTGATTCCAGTGGCATGGAGAGTACGGGGCTCACGTCTGATCATACCCGTCCCACTTGGGGTGACAAATGCAAAAACAACAGTTGATGGACAGAATGAAGAACAATGTCATACATTCACCCCAGTACAGAGATCTGAGAATAAATCCATCGTTTTTTTCTCACCATTCCATTCTAGGTTGAACCCAGCCATATGCAAATGATTCTTGACCCTGTGTGGTGTTGGGTTCAAATCAGGCCTACATACTCTGCTAAACTCTCGAACACCTTAGTATAGAAGTTGGCACGGACACTGGAAAAGGTAAAAGACAAGTTTATTAAGACCCCATGGGGTGGTGATACATTCCAACAGCACCCTTCGGTAATGTAAGAAGTAGCACACCGAACATCGGTGCGCGACCTCTTTTATATGGTTTAATAGCAATAAAAAGATAGGCGGTTACAAGTTACACATTTTAGGTACATATAAGGTCATTTTTGGAACACAGCCAACATGTGGGAGGAGTTTCAACAGCACTGGTCAGTTAGCATGAACATTCCTGAAGAGTGACCAATTGGTGCGTAATGCGCATGTGCGCTTGACCAGTACTAAAAATAGCCTGTTGCCGAGCAGACTAGTGACCATGGGTATCGAGAAAGGACAAAAGGGCACACTGACCACGAGGCAGCATGTTCATAGGAAACGGAAGTCAGAGGGATTCAAAATGGCCCCCGTTCGTTTTGGTCAAGTTAACAGAAAAGACCGTGTAGCTGTGCTAAACGCTAACTCAGGAGCTGCCAAAACACGACAGACGGCCCTTTTAGCGTTTAGCAAAAGCTACCTCATAGTGGACATAGTCAGAATGTTCATCCTCAATGTCAATAGCCATTATTTTCAATACTTCATCACTGATCAGTTTCTCTTGTTTGACAATAGCTCGTTTGGACGGAATACAGGCTGTGATACATACAGAACATAATGTAGGGCCACATTGAATACATAGACAAAGGAAAAATAATACTCCAATAAAAACACAGAGAATCGTTAATAATTTCCAACCCCAAGTACTAAGCAGGGTCCAGAACCAACCAGAAAAGGTCCATGTTCCATTTTCTGGGTGGATCTCAGCAGCTATCTTGTGTAATTTTGTAATCGAATCATATACAGAAGGTGAGTTATCTGGTACGTACACGCAACAACTACTTCCGATGACGCGGCATGCTCCACCCCTATCAGCTAGTATCACATCTAGAACCATTCGATTCTGGAGCGCCACAATTCTGGTAATTTGCAATTCCTCAGTAATATTCCCCAAAGCAGAGGCAGTTTCGTTGGCAACAGCTTCCACCACACGTGTAAGCCGCCTTATCTTTCTGCTATTTAATGCAGCTCCTACGAATGAAAATAACCCCAAATTGAAATCTACATATTGTTGTAAAGTGGTATCAGTCTGGTCTATTTCATCAAGATCTATTGTTCGTTTCACTCTATTCAATATGAAATCATGGTACAAAACATAATCATTGTGATACATGGGAGGAGCAATAAACACAGGTGGTAATACAAATGCTACATAACACGTTCCTAACCATCCCAAAGGTAGACGGTGATATCCCTTATTTCCACAAATAAAATATGTGTTATGCGAAGCTACAAATGCAATTCCAGTTGGTGTATCAAAGGTAAGTGTAATATTACATTCACTGCGACCTACGGGGATTGTACCTTTATTTCTAATACACAAATCTGCTTTTGTATCGATCACGGTTATTATATGCATGTTCGTCACATTTATGAGTCTTTGATTCGTATATACACGAGGTGTAGAAATATTGTCCGGACGATATTCTTCCCATTCGAATTTAGTTCCTTCAGCATGTGGATAGCCATCTTTGTCGTTATAGCATATTTTATTCAACCGGAAAAGTAATCCACCTTTCGTTGGCCATCGCAGAGTAAAAAGAAGAGTGTACCAAGCATGACAAGAACCATTATGAGAAAACGGGAGAGGAATGAGTGGTGTTCCTCCCTTCTTCTGATGTCCGGGCAACATCCCACATACCCAACAATTGGACGTGTTGGTCATGTTATGAGTATGATGCAGAATCTTAATAAAACTGTTATTCAAATAAGTCTGCCTATGTCTTTCTCCGTGAAAAGGCAGAGTGAAATGAAAATGTTCAGACGGACTTGGAGTGGTGGGCAGTAAATGTTCTCGTACAGGAAACAACAGTTCTATAGTCCAGGCTAATACTGCGATCACCACTACGGTCGAGACAAACAAAACAGCACCAAGAATTCTCCCTCTTCGTGTCGAAGGAGATGCCATAGTTCACAAAACAATACTCTTCAAAAGCAACACTAAGCGAGAAAAATTAAAACGATGGTTCTGAACCGAGGCTGCCGTTGATTTGTTCTCCGGGATTCAAGACGGGTGTCGCTACACTGGGCAGAACTGATCCCCCCCCTCTTGATATTCCCGGCTTCCGTTTCACAAACCTCAGAGCGGTTACCAACCAGTTTCAAAAACACAAAAGGAATCTTATTTCCTGGGTCGTAGATTGTACTTCACTTTATCCGAAACAACGTGGTCCGGGAAGGCTCCCTCCAATTCATCAGGCGTGACAGCTGGGCTCTTTTCTGTATCCAAAATCTTTCTGTAGTCGGATAGCACCACAGGGCTCACCAGATCCGGAGAGACACGTCGGCAATGCGTTGAATGAATCCACCGCTTCTTGTTGGTGACTCTCACAGCAGTTCGCGTAGCCAGCAGCACTTGCTCAGGGCCATGCCATCTCGGTTCCAAACTGCTGGATCGCTCAAAGATTTTGACCATCACGTGGTCCCCAGGACGGAGATCGTGAGCCTCACCAGCGGAGTTATCAAGGAGCGCCTCTCGAACCTGTTGATGAATAGAAAGCAAATCATTTGTTAATCGTGCCAGATAATCGTTCATCATTATACAAGGCATATCATGTATCAAACGAGGTTTTGGAACTCCCCAGATATTCATAGGCCTTCCAAACACTACTTCATAGGGTGTGAGGCCAGACCGAGAATGGGGCACTGATCGAATGGACAGCAATGCCAGAGGCAAAGCGTCCGGCCATTTCAGAGATGTCGATGCCACTATCTTTGCTAGCTTCAGCTTCAGAGTTGCATTATATCTCTCCACTAAACCTGCTGATTGCGGATGAAAGACAGCATGGAATCGTTGTTTGATTCCCAATCCTTTCAAGACATATTCCACTACTTTTCCAATGAAATGAGGGCCATTATCACTCCACATAAGTTTACAAACACCATAGCGCGGGAAGTACTCCTTGAGTAGCACCTTAGCTGTTGTCAATGCTGTATTGTCTTTCGTAGGGTAAGCCTCAATCCATTTGCTGAAGGCACACACCACTACTAGGACATACTTGAGATTATTACAGCGTTCCAGCTGGATGTAATCCATTTGTAGTACTTCGAATGGTGCAGTAGGTGGAACAAACCCACCTTTAGGAGTATGAGTCCCTTGTCCAGGATTGTGCTGCAAACATATCAGACAGGTCTGCACTACTCTCTTAGCCGTGCTAGCAATGTCAGCATTTTCCCAAACTCGTGTAAGCAATTTAGTAATTGCGAGAGCTCCAATGTGTGCCAGTCCATGTGTCATTTGCACCATTGTTTGTAAATAGGCCATGGGTAGTTTCCATCTCTCCATATCTTTACTACGCCAGCAACCCTCATCATCCAATACTCCTTCAGTGGCCCATTTCGCAAGTTCTGCCTCTGATGCTGACTTCTGTATATCTAGTATTTCTTCTCTAGCATCATGCCACCGCTCAGCTTGTGACTTCACCACATACATGGGGCAATTATTTTGCAGCATAGCGGTCTCTCTCGCAATGCGGTCTGCAAAGGCATTGCCTTGCCCTATTTTGTCCGTCACCTTTTTATGTGCACTGCACTTGACTATTGCAACTTTCTTTGGGCATAACAGTGCATTCAGGAGATCGCGCACCAACTCTCCATGCATGATGTGTACTCCGTGTGAAGTCAGGAATCCTCGTTCCTTCCAAAGTAGGCCAAAATCATGCACTACTCCAAAAGCGTAACGACTATCCGTGTAAATGTTCACACATAATCCAGCACTTAACTCACATGCCTTCGTTAAGGCTATCAACTCAGCCGCTTGAGCTGATTTTTGGGGTATCCGTGCTGCTTCTACCACAGTCTTAAGTGTCGTGATCGCATAGGCTGCGGAAGTCGTACCATCTGGTAACCTCACACATGACCCGTCAACCCACAGTTCCCCATCTACATCTGGAAATGGCGCATCCTGTAAATCGATACGACCCTTTGTCTGTTCCTCAGTCAGAAAAACACAATCATGTTGTTCTTCCTTCTGGGTCTCAGCAACAGGATCCGGCAATAAAGTAGCAGGATTTAGTGTTGCACATCGTTTTAGTGTGATGTGCGGCGCCAACAACGTTAGCTCATATCCTGTCAGACGGGCACTAGTTAGATGCTGTGTTTTCGTTTGATTCAGTAACGCATCTACTGCATGGGGAACTAGCACCAACAATTTGTGTGACAAAACTATTCCCTCACTTTGTCGTATCGCTACTGCTGTTGCTGCAACTGCTCGAAAACATCCAGGCAATCCTCGAGCCACAGGGTCGAGTACCGCCGAGAAGTATGCACAAGGTCTCTGTTTGTCTCCGTGTGTCTGCACTAACATTGACAATGCGCACCCATCTTTCTCGTGTACATATAATGTAAAAATCTTCGTGTAATCAGGTGTACCTAACACTGGTGCAGAACAAAGAGCTTGTCTCAATTGTTCAAAAGCATTCTGACATTCATCCGTCCATTCAATGGGAATCGGTGTATCTTTAGACAACAATGCTAACAATGGTTTAACGATATGTGAAAAACCCAATATCCATTGCCTACAAAAAGACGTCAAACCTATAAAGGCGCGAACATCTTTCTGAGTGCGAGGAACTGGGGTATCTAATATTGCTTGAATTCGATCTGGTGTCAACGCACGGCCCTCCTTAGACAAAAGATGACCGAGGTAGGTCACCTTTGGTCTACAATATTGCAGCTTTTTCTTCGAAACTTTATGATTATGTTTGGCCAGGAAGGAAAGCAAGGAAAAGGTACTCTTCTCACATTGTTCTGGCGTGTCTGCAGCAAGTAAGATATCGTCTACATATTGAACGAGAACCACTCCCTCTTGTAAGTCAAAGGAATCAAGCTGCCTTTTTAATGCCTGACTGTAAATGCTAGGACTTTCAGTATAGCCTTGAGGAATTCGACAGAATCTGTACGATTTATTATTTAATGTAAAGCCGAATAGATATCGACTGTCAGGATGTACAGGGATTGAAAAGAAGGCGTTCTTCAAATCAATGACTGTAAAAGTAGTCGCCGTCGGTGGAACCAGCGTAAGCAATGTGGTGATGTCAGATACCACTGGATACTGAGGCACTACTATCTTGTTTATTTCCCTCAAATCAATAATGAAACGGTAAACTTTAGTATCTGTATCTCTCTTAAGGATCGGTAAAATTGGACTATTGCAAACATTGTAAGGAACTTCCTCGACTACTCCTGCCGAAATCAAATCATTTACAATGTGTATTAAAGCAAGTTCACCTTCTCTAGAAATCTTATATTGCGGGACACGTGGCAGAGATACTCCCTCCTTTACAGTAATACGCACTGGGGGAATTATCATTCGTCCTACATCCGTGTCAGAAGTGGCCCACAATGTTTTTGGTAAGGAGGCCAGAACTTCAGATTCATGGACAAAACACACTCGCTCAAAGTCTGGGTAATTCTCATTCAGCACAACTCGCACTCCTTCTGGGGCACAGCGAATGGTAGCTCGAAAGTGTTTTAACATATCGAGTCCAATAATATTATCGGGTGTATTTGGAGACAACAAAAAGGGACAAGGGGCAGCAAATTTATCAACATGAAATGCAACTGGTTGAGACAGTGGGCTAGAAGTAGGTGTTCCATCGAACCCTATTGCTGTAATTACCTCGCCAGACAGGGGAGCCCTTGGAACCAAGTATTTGGACAAAGCGCTACGAGTAGCTCCTGTATCGACCAGAAATTGATCAGTAGAACCCAAAACATGTGCTTCTATGTATGGACCCCTCTGATCAACTGGTACCTCAACCGATTCCACACCCCATCCTACGCAATCCTATGCGTAATGCTCATCCCGTGGTTCAGCAGGATCACCCTCATTTATCTGATATTGATTGCGGTTATCAAACGTATTATAATCTGACTGACCACGACCCCTTGCTCCATATCCTCCACGATCGTTCGTGCCATAACCTCCTCTTGACCCTCCATAATAATTCCTAGATCTCCCACTTCCTCGTCCCCTCAAATTACGCTGCTCTCGAAACACCGGACAGTCTGCAATCCAATGCCCAAACTGTTTGCAGTATGCACATTGATTCACAGAAATGTCAGAACGAGGGGGAGGAGCATTACTGTACGATCCTCGCCCCCCTCTATTGTTCCCTCTCGTAGCCTGAACCTGAGCTAACATTACCTTCGTTTTCAATTCCTTCGCCTTCTTTTCACTACTTTCTTTCGCCTCCAATTCCTGTCTTTCATAATATTGAGCCATAGTCAATAAAGAAGCAGGGGTTGCTGTGGTCCATGAACTTTCACTCGCTTTTAATCGTTTCGCAATCTCCGGTAGGAGATTAGCTACATACTTATCAACGAATAGATGCCTGCCAGTATCTTCTGTCAATAATTGACCACTGTAATCATGGAACGCTTCCTCGAAGCGAGAGAAAAAATCGGAAACTGATTCATCCGCTTTCTGCTTACAAGAGGCTAATATAGTCCAATCAATCTTTTTAGCGGGAGCAAGAGTCTTTAGTTTTGTTAGTATGGCACCTGGAAGGTCTAATATTAATTGACACGGCTTACATGCTGGTTCTCTATCTAAATCAGCCTGAACAAGATCTTTCCAAGTGGCCCCGAGAGTCGTGAGGTCATCAAACCTACGAATGGCTCTCCACATATCAGGGGGCAATATCAACCCGAAAAATAGATCAATATCAACTAACGTCATGATACATGAAGAAATTGCACTTTCAACATTTTCATAAAAAGCCGCAGGGTTTTTACGGGGATCAGGTAAAGCATTCTTAAGCGCCATGACATCTGCTCTATTCCAAGGCGTATAAACCCAATTATATACAAAATACCCTTTCGCGTCTTTGGAGCTTTTATCATCATCTGTGCCATCCCCTTTATGAGGGACATATAAAGGCGCAGCTTCTCGCATAGGTCTAACATTAATCGCAGCGATCTTATCTGTTTCAAAGATAGGGCATTCTTTGGATATCCCCGTCGCTCCGGACGTAGACGAATTCTTCGACTTTTCCAACTCCCGTAGCCGTGTCGTCTCATTACGCAGGTCAAGCAAACGCTTGAAGAAGTCGTCCGCATCTGAAAGAACAAAAAGACCTTTACGAAAATTCTCACGATCCTTGGATATCTCCTTAGGTTCTAACTCGAGAGAATATTTTCTATACCGCTCAACAACTTCATCTCCAAAATGATCTAAAAAATACAGTCGTTCCTTATCAGACCACTGTTCCATTTGTTTAGTAACATCAGAAACAGTAACAGTATTATTATTTAGCTTTCGCGCAATTGAGCGCAATTCCGCAGCTCGTTCCGTATATAACCTGGTACGCTGTGTTCGATCACTATCCTCGTCCGAGTCCTCGTTCGGAGCCGTAGGTACGACGTACGGAGGCGGACAACGATCTAGTAATGAAAAATCATCCGTTTCATTAGTAAGGACTGGATAGAGAGGACGCCTGATAGGGAATTGACCATTAACCTGTAAATTACGTTCTCGTCTCTCCCTCTCTTTCTTTTCCTGTAATTCCTTCTCCTGTAGCTGTAAAGCTTTGTCATGTGCAGCCTTCCGCTGCACTTTCTCCGCCAAGGCTTCCTCACGCTTCACTCGTTCACGCACCTCCTTCTCCCACATACGCACACAATCAAACATATCTTGTCTAGACCTTCGCTGAAACAAACACTGCTCTACATACTGTACCTTTCGAAGGTCAAACGACCCATATAGTGGCCACTGTAATTCACGATCAGTCTTAGTATACTTATGCCATAATGTACTATACATTATAGGTGGAATACCGAATTTAATATACATTTCACGATTTGGAGTCCCCTCTGGGGGAGCCGGCTGTTTTTCACTTAATCGATAATTGGTACCATTTTCAGAACAGCACATCCTACGGAGTGTGCTAAAAACAGGCATGTTTCAAAAAGTACCACGAAAACGTGATACTACAAAAATGCCACCTAACACGGTGCACTGTTCAAATCAAATAAATCAGAGAAATATCCCTACATGCCTGCCTATGTGAGGTGCACTTCACATATTCAAATTCAAATTCAAAGATTCAAAACGTTAGCTAACAAATTCAAATTCAAATTCAAAGGTTCAAAAAGCCACAGTAAGTGTCAGTAGACTACCTCACCGCTCAAAAGCTTACCAAATATTTGCAAACGTCCAACGTCCAACTGCCAAATTCTGTGGTCAAATCAGCCAAAACGGCACATCACGACAATCCAAGATCAGAATCTCAGTCGAAGACCGGCGCCACCTGGAAGGTCAGATCGGAAGGAAGGGAAAACACACCGTGGGTGCCGAGACTCGGGTCACTCAATGGCAGCGATCGCGTCCATGGCGAGTTTCCTAACCTTCGTCACGACCTCTCCTTCGGGCCTCCGAGTCGCCGATGAGTCCCTTCGTGGTCGCCAATTGTGGTGTTGGGTTCAAATCAGGCCTACATACTCTGCTAAACTCTCGAACACCTTAGTATAGAAGTTGGCACGGACACTGGAAAAGGTAAAAGACAAGTTTATTAAGACCCCATGGGGTGGTGATACATTCCAACAGCACCCTTCGGTAATGTAAGAAGTAGCACACCGAACATCGGTGCGCGACCTCTTTTATATGGTTTAATAGCAATAAAAAGATAGGCGGTTACAAGTTACACATTTTAGGTACATATAAGGTCATTTTTGGAACACAGCCAACATGTGGGAGGAGTTTCAACAGCACTGGTCAGTTAGCATGAACATTCCTGAAGAGTGACCAATTGGTGCGTAATGCGCATGTGCGCTTGACCAGTACTAAAAATAGCCTGTTGCCGAGCAGACTAGTGACCATGGGTATCGAGAAAGGACAAAAGGGCACACTGACCACGAGGCAGCATGTTCATAGGAAACGGAAGTCAGAGGGATTCAAAATGGCCCCCGTTCGTTTTGGTCAAGTTAACAGAAAAGACCGTGTAGCTGTGCTAAACGCTAACTCAGGAGCTGCCAAAACACGACACCTGTGCCCCATGGGAACAGTCCAGCCCGAAATGCCAAGCCAGGTCCTCCCTGGACTGCAAACAAGCATCCAAGGACCGGTTTTGGGCTTTCAGCCCTCATCAGCCTGGATAGCTTGATTCCAGTGGCATGGAGAGCACAGGACTCACGTCTGGCAATACCCGTCCCACTCGGGGTGACAAATGCAAAAAAAGCATTTGCAATGCAATAGGTCTCGCATTAGAAAAGTGTGTGCTATTAGTATTGTAAATGACACATTTTTTTAATATGCGTTGGCTTTGAAAATATCTAAATTAATAGCATTGTTATTCACAAAGCCAATAGCTTACACCTTCCTAATGCGAGTTCCATTGGCTATGGCAATGCTTGTTGGTAGCAAGCAAGGACAGTGCTGTTGTGGTGCTGAGTGATGATGTGGTTGGGCTGAGTGATGTGGTGGTGTATTAGAGTGATGTGGTGGTGTATTAGAGTGATGTGGTGGTGTTCCAAAGTGATGTGGTGGGGTTCCAGAGTGAAGTAGTGGTGTCCCAGAGTTATGTGGTGGTGTCCCAGAGTGATGTGGTTGTGTCCCTGAGTGATGTGGTGGTGTTCCTGAGTGATGTGGTGGTGTCCCTGAGTGATGTGGTGGTGTCCCTGAATGATGTGGTGGTGTCCACGAGTGATGTGGTGGTGTCCCTGAGTGATGTGGTGGTGCCCCTGAGAGGTGCCCCTGAGTCATGTGGTGGTGCCACTGAGTGATGTGGTGGTGTCCCTGAGTGATGAAGTGGTGGTGTTCCCCAGTGATGTGGTGGTGTCCCCGAGTGATGTGTTGGTGTCCCTGTGTGATGTGGTGGTGTTCCTGAGTGATGTGGTGGTGTCCCTGAGTGATGTGGTGGTGTCCCTCAGTGATGTGGTGGTTTCCCTGAGTGATGTGGTGGTGTCCCTGAGTGATGTGGTGGTGTCCCTGAGTGATGTGGTGGTGTGATGGTGGTGTCCCTGAGTGAGGTGGTGGTGTCCCTGAGTGATTTGGTGGTGTCCCCGAGTGATGTAGTGGTGTCCCTGAGTGATGTGGTGGTGTCCCTGAGTGAAGTGGTGGTGCCCCTGTGTGATGTGGTGGTGCCCCTGAGTGATGGTGCCCCTGAGTGATGGTGTCCCCGAGTGATGTGGTGGTGTCCCCGAGTGATGTGGTGGTGTCCCCGAGTGATGGGGTGGTATCCCCAAGTGATGTGGTGGTGTCCCTGAGTGATGTGATGGTGTTCCTGAGTGATATGGTGGTGTCCGTGAGTAATGTGGTGGTGTCCCTTAGTGATGTGGTGGTGCGCCTGACTGATGTGGTGGTGTCCCTGAGTGATGTGGTGGTGTCCCTGAATGATGTGGTGGTGTCCACGAGTGATGTGGTGGTGTCCCTGAGTGATGTGGTGGTGCCCCTGAGAGGTGCCCCTGAGTCATGTGGTGGTGCCACTGAGTGATGTGGTGGTGTCCCTGAGTGATGATGTGGTGGTGTTCCCCAGTGATGTGGTGGTGTCCCCGAGTGATGTGTTGGTGTCCCTGTGTGATGTGGTGGTGTTCCTGAGTGATGTGGTGGTGTCCCTGAGTGATGTGGTGGTGTCCCTCAGTGATGTGGTGGTTTCCCTGAGTGATGTGGTGGTGTCCCTGAGTGATGTGGTGGTGTCCCTGAGTGATGTGGTGGTGTGATGGTGGTGTCCCTGAGTGAGGTGGTGGTGTCCCTGAGTGATTTGGTGGTGTCCCCGAGTGATGTAGTGGTGTCCCTGAGTGATGTGGTGGTGTCCCTGAGTGAAGTGGTGGTGCCCCTGTGTGATGTGGTGGTGCCCCTGAGTGATGGTGCCCCTGAGTGATGGTGTCCCCGAGTGATGTGGTGGTGTCCCCGAGTGATGTGGTGGTGTCCCCGAGTGATGGGGTGGTATCCCCAAGTGATGTGGTGGTGTCCCTGAGTGATGTGGTTGTGTTCCTGAGTGATGTGATGGTGTTCCTGAGTGATATGGTGGTGTCCGTGAGTAATGTGGTGGTGTCCCTTAGTGATGTGGTGGTGCACCTGACTGATGTGGTGGTGTTCCTGAGTGATGTGGTGGTGTGGTTTTGAAAATTCTGGATTCATGTAATCGTTCTGGACTCGAGAATTAAAACTTCGTCGAAACATGACGAATTTGGTATCAAAAGACCGAGAATGACGAGCACACCATGTATAGATATTTTCAGCATATTCGAGTGACGATTTCACCTCGAAATCGTCATTTGCGTTCTGAAACCTTGGCTTCCATTTATGTGTTGCCCTTTACATAGGCCTTAATCCAGCTGAATTCAATTCCACAAGGACACATACTCCTTAATCGACTTTCCTATGACCTGTGCAAGTTGGAACCATTGCCCCAGGCCGAACTCGTTGGGTCAGTTCCCCTCCCAGTGGCCGAACAAGATAGCATCAAGGCTCAACAAGCCATAAAACCATTTCAGCGCGCACACCTGCCATATCTTACTCCCATCTGTCTCTACTCTTTTTGCTTCACTTACTTTATGGTGGGGAGGTGCCTGTTTTATTGGGGGTCCACCGATATCTGATGAAATGTTGGGCCTTGCCGGGTGATTTGTTGTGGGCAGCACGAAGTGAAATATGTACATGTCATCATGACTCTGCTTTTCTTTTGTAACAAAGACCTGTAAATGATATACTGCAAATTCGAAGAATGTTTGCCTGAAGCTGAATATTCTGTATAAAGAGAGAAGCCTGACTTTGTAAATTCAAACAGTCTCCTGAGAATATACTTCCCCGTGTGTTGTACTTCTAGGACACTTGTTACCTTGGTTGCAGCCAATAAAATCTATCCTTGACTTCACCTAGAAGACTCTGAGTTTCTGTGGTCTGAATCAGGAAGAACCCGAGGTCTCTGGGTGTACCCTGACACCGCTGGGTTGCCGGTTCTGTGCCGGTTCTTAAAAACCCAGTACCTCAGCTGGCGCCCAACGTTTGGGGCGATTCCAGTGGTACCAGTCAGCCAGAGGTTCGTGAGGAGCTTCGTGTGAAAATTCTGGAGGACGGCCAACCACCTCATCGACCCCTGCATGTCGACGTGGTCCGAAGGTCTTTGCTGCGAGGTTCCCCGCTTCCCGACGGCTACAAGGACTGCTGCCCTGGCTATCGCCCTGATTTGGACCCTTGAAGTTTGGTAGAGCGAAACACTAAGACAAGTCTTCTGGTGACGTCATCGATATCTCAGTTAAGTATGAGTGGAGCGTCTCCCAGTCCTTAGTTGGTCTTAATCTTGGGTATCCTTTGGGATAATTGTTGGTACTTGCAAGCACCAAAACCGAAGGACTCGTGTTTTCACGAGAAATATCGTAATCGATAATCCTTTGAAGTTTGGAACTAGACTAGAGAGCGAAGATGCCTAGTCTTAGACTTGGAAATTTGTTCTGTCTTGGTTGTAATAATAGGGACTCCCGATTGGAGGACTCATGTCCGGTTCCTCCGGTTGGAACTCCAACTTACGAGTTGTATGTGAAACAAGGGGTAGGCCCCATCACATACAATGAAGTGTGGATCAAATACACAAGAAAAGATGGTGTTTTAAAATGGCCCCAATATGGTAACTTTGATACCGAAATCTTAGATAACCTTGAAGTTAAACTGTTCAAAAAGAAAGCCCGGCCGGCGATGTTTGACTCTTTCCGCCTGTGGCGTAAAGAAGCCAAACAAAAGGAAATCAAATTAGCTAAGAAAAATAAGAGAGAAGGGGGACTTTCAGTAATGCAAGCTGCTATGCAGTTTAAAGACGATGAAGAAGAGCAGATGAGTGAGCAGTTGCACAGGCAACGTAAAATGGCAATAGACAAATGTTATCCAGTTTTGCCGTCTCTTCAGCAAGAGGCAGCAAAAGAGCGTGAAAAAGGTCCATTAATGTCGCATTTATTAAATTCGCCACCCCCATATGCGCAAAATGCCACGGCACCCCCGCAATATTTAGTTGTGCAACCTACGCCTTCTGTTCCTCCGCAGCACCCACCAGCTGTTCTTCAGCTGACTCCTGTTTCTACGGTGCAGCCTCCTCCAGGCCCACCGACCACATCTGTTCCACCTGTGCTTTCCACGATTTTGCCTACTATCCTTTCTACTTCTCCTAATGCTCCCTCTACGATTTTGCCTAATGCTCCTTCTACTTCTCCTGATACCTCCTCTGTTATTGTCTCTGCCCCTGCCTTGTCTCACCCCGTTTTTCCACCCGTTCTTCCTTCAGTTTCACCTTCCATTCGGCAGAAAATGGCCAGCACTGTTACTAACCTTTTCACACCTCTTTTTGGGTCGCCTACTACGACCCCTAACATGGGATGAAGACAGTTGCGAAGTCGACTGCCTGACTATCAAGAGAGGGACTCACTGAATCGATTGGCACAGAAATGGGTTATGGACACTGTAAAGTATGATGTAGAGTCTGTCATGGAAGTCTTCCATCAATGGGAAGCACCGACGCAGAGATATGTTTTCGAACATATGTGTGTTTTTCTTTGTGAGGATTTGGAAGACAATGATCTGGAATGCAACCCGCAAGAGTTGTGTCGTGTACGGTTTAAGTTTGGAGAGGGCATGATTGTAGGTTCCGATGTAGAGAAAGCGGTTGAAATATTGTTATCATATCGGAGTAAGGGGAGCAGTTCTGGGTCACAATCTGAGCCTAGTGCATCTAGTAGGAAAAAGGCGCGACAATACCCCATGAGAGAAGTTCCCCCACAATGGAGAGAGGACGACACATCTGTTGACCCACCTATTCTGCCACACTTTCAGCGTGTATGGGTACATGTCCCATGGAAGCGAGCTGAAGTTTTAGCCCTTAAACAGACATTACCTGATCCACGTAAAAATCCTGCAGGGTGTTACAAGGAATTGTCACAGACTGCTGGATCATGTATAATGAATTTAGCCGACATCGATATGTTATTTGGGAATGTTGTTCCACAGCCTTTATGGGGTAAAATTCGTCATACAGATCATGATCAAGAGTTAGGTGACTCATGGGCTAATATTGCTGCTGCAGATGCCCGACAAGTTGGTGGTGCTAAACCTGAGCCTTTGATAGCAGAACTCCCTGGTAGAATAGTTGATTACATGAAAACGATAATGCCCGCAATAGGTGTAAATTGGGATAAGTTGTCTGCATGCAAGCAGAAGAAAGAAGAAACTGTCTCAGATTTCTTCACCAGGTTTGAAGAAACATTTGTCGACCACAGCGGTCAAGATATGACCACAGAAGGTGGTCAGAGATTGTTCGTCGATAAATTTGTGCACAATCTGCTTCCAGAATTGTGTAAAAAGTTAAAGGATTCGGAAAGTTCTTGGGCTGTGTCATCTTCAGCCCAGACATTGGCTACTGCACAATATTACGAAAATAGAGACAAGGACGAGAAAGATAGAGTAGAAAAGAAAACTAAAGAGCTGAAAACGAAGGTTTTGTTACAGCAAGCATATCCGCCACGTGGTGGTGGTAATCAAAATAATAGTGGCCAGAATCATTACCAGAATAATTTTCAGCACCCTCAACAGTATCAGAGGAACTCGCAAAGAGCCGAGTACACTCAGCCACGTGTCCCTGTAGGCCCCAACCAGTGTTCGTATTGCAAAGAAGAAGGTCATTTCAAGTATAGTTGTCCTATTTTGTAACAACGTGCAAATGGTGTTTCTGGTGTAAGAGGTCGTGGTGTTCAGCAAGCGCCTAGAGGTAGAGGACGTGGAAACGTCCCCCAGAACACACGTCCTTTTCCACCCCAAAATTCTATGAATAAGTTCGATCAGCAGAACAAGGCAGCTGACAGGACGGCTCAATACTATGTTGATGATTAGTATACAGAAGATGAGTATTTGGAGGGTAATGATTGCTAGGACAGCCATAGACAAAGAGAGGGAGTTGTTTCAGTTCCAGTAGATCAGAGTGGACCTTACGTTGAGGTGATTACATCAGGTGTGTCAGAGCCTTTTCTGTTGGATACTGGTGCTACAAAGAGTTCTATTATGCACTCCAAACTCCCTGGCGCACCTTTGTCTGGCGAAATGAACGTTTCTGTAGGTTTTTCTGGCGCCCCAGTTAGAAATCCGATTTCTGACCCTTTGTCTCTTTCTGTTGGTCCTTGCAAATTCGAAGCACCCCTCATTCTGACAACAGGTTGTGGTGAAAACTTGCTAGGATTGGATTTGTTAAAAAGATTGTATGCGACTTTGTACTGTTCTCCTTCAGGAGTACAACTTACTTTAGGTAAGAAAGTGGTTTCTCCCATGTATTTGTCGAGAGATAAACTTCCAGCAGAATTGTCGTTTCTTCCAGATATTCTTTGGGCCGCTGGTCCTAATGATGTGGGTCTTTTAGAAATTCCACCATATGTTGTAACATTGAAAGCCAATGTTCAAATGACACGAATTCCACAATGTAGGATATCTAGTGAAGGTGAAAAAGCTTTGCTAGCGATCGTTTATGAATTGATTGAAAAGGATGTGATTGAAGAAACACGAGGCAACGTTTGCAATAGTCCTGTTCTGCCTGTTTTAAAACGAACTGACCCTTCCCAGCCACCTGTGTACAGATTCGTGATTGACCTTCGAGAGGTGAATAAAATAGTTGTGCCACAATTCCCAGATGTCCCCGACATTACCACATTATTAACTATGATTCCAGCTTCTGCAACTTGGTTTTCGGTGATTGACCTGAAGAATGCTTTCTTCAGCATCCCGATTGCTGAGGAGAGCAGGGATATTTTTTCCTTCAGTTTAGGAGGTCGCAGCTTCCGCTTTAAACGCGCTCCTCAGGGCTACTGTGAAAGTCCATCAATATACAGTCAAGCTCTAAAAACACAGCTTGATACGATTGTTTTACCTGAAGGTGCTACTCTTGTACAGTACGTGGATGATTTGCTCATTGCTGCAGACACTGAGGGAATTTGTAAAAAGGCCACGCTGTCATTGTTGCGTCATCTGTGTGATTTACATCACAAGGTGTCACTTTCCAAACTACAATATTTCCGACAAGAAGTGACCTACTTAGGTCACCTCTTATCGAAGGAGGGAAGGAAACTGACCCCAGAAAGAATTCAGGCGATAGCGAAATTGAATGTGCCAAGAACACAGAGAGAAGTGCGTGCTTTCTTGGGCATTACATCCTACTGTAGACAGTGGATTCCAAATTTTTCGTTATTAGCCAAACCCTTGGTGGCATTAACGTGTAAAAATACACCCAATCCCATTCCTTGGTCTGAAGAGTGTCGGAAAAGTTTTCTCGAATTGCGCACAGCATTGTGTTCGGCTCCTGTGTTAGGTACACCCGACTACAGTAAGCCTTTCACATTATATGTCCACGAGAAAGAGGGCTGTGCATTGTCTGTGTTGACTCAGTTGTTTGGAGGAAAGCAGCGTCCATGTGCCTATTTTTCGTCGACCTTGGATCTGGTAGCAAAAGAATTGCCGAGTTGTTTAAGAGCCACAGCAGCAGCAGCTGTTTCTATTCGACAGTCTGCTGGTCTAGTAATGAATAATACACTGGTCGTGATGGTCCCACATGCGGTAGACACTTTGTTAAATAGAACCAAGACACAGCACTTAACTAGTGCTCGATTGTCCAGTTACGAATTGACACTGTTAGCGAGTCATGTGCACATAAAAAGGTGCAGTACCTTAAACCTAGCTACGTTGTTGCCAATTGCAGAGGAATCAGATGTTTCAGAACAGCACAATTGTTTTCTCAGAACAGAGGAAGAGACGAAAGGGAGAGTAGATCTATCCGATACTCCTCTTGCTGAATGTGATGGTACATTATGGGTGGATGGTTCATGCTTCAAGCTCCCGAGTGGTGATACGACTGCAGCATATGCCGTTACAACTTTGCATACAATTGTTGAAGCTGCACGTGTGCCACATAATTCAGCTCAAGCGGCAGAATTGATTGCACTCACGAGAGCATGTGTGTTGTCTAAAGGGATGAAAGTGACTATCTACACTGATAGTCAGTATGCATTTGGAGTGGCTCACAGTTTTGGGCGATTGTGGAGAGAACGTGGGTTCCTGACTTCGCATGGAGCTAAGATTCAACATGGTCAGTTGGTGAATGAGCTTCTTGAATCACTGACCTTGCCTCTGCAAATGGCGATTGTGAAATGTAGTGCTCACAAGAAGGTGACTGATGATGTTGGTCGTGGAAATGCATTTGCTGATGAGATCGCGAAAGAAACGGCAAAGAATGTAATGAGCCGAATGTATGTTGCAGGCCCTGCAAGATGGACTGGTGATGTTGGAATGTGTGAAGACACAATAGAGAGTGTGAAGTCCATCCAAGCTCAGGCCACAGAGAAAGAGTTGAGCACGTGGAGAGAAAGTACGGGTAGAATGGATGCAAATGGTTGCTGGATTGAATTATCAGAGCATCAGAGATGGTTGTTACCCGATGCATATGTGCTTGCAGTGGTTACAATGGCTCATGGAATGGCTCATATCAGCGTGAAAGGGATTTGCGAGTTGTTGGCCCCAGTATGGAAGAATTCAGGGATTCCCAAGTGTACAGAGAATGTTGTCAAGAATTTCATGGTATGTCTGAAGCACAATCCTGGTAGGGGAACCCCAACTCCAGCTGGTCATTTTGCGCCTCCTACGTACGTACCTGTTCGAGGTTTTGCAGCTAGATTTCATTCACATGGAGAGGTGCAACAATTTAAAATACGTACTTGTTGTTGTTTGTGCCTTCTCAAGATGGGTAGAAGCCTATCCCCTAAAAGACAATACTGCCTTGTCCACAGCAAAAGCCCTTGTGAAAGAGTACTTCCCCAGGTTTGGAATGCCTAGAATGGTCTGGTCTGATAATGGAAGTAAATTTGTGGGTCGTGTGATGAAGAGAGTGTGTGAAGGGCTAGGTATCCGGCAGAAGTTCCACGCTGCAAATCACCCCCAATCAGCTGGATTAGTAGAATGTTACAATAGTAATTTAAAACTTAAACTGGACAAAATCCAAGCGAGCACAGGTCTTAAATGGCCTGATGCTCTACCCTTAGCACTCCTGTCCACCAGAATGACTGTGCATTCACGTGTAAAACTCAGCCCTTACGAGATCGTTTTTGGCCGGCCAGCCAACATATGGGGAGTGCCTAGACCCACTAAGTTCAGCGAGCTCGAACACCCTATTTGGCTTGATTATCTGTATGAATTGACGGCTAAATTGCGTGTTTTGCATTAACAGGTCCACAACACCCTGCCTCCGGTCTCTGAGACTCCGGGTCACGCCATTGACCCTGGATCCTGGATTCTTGTCAGAAACTTTCGAAGAACGAAGAACGACCAGCCCAGGTGGACCGGGCCTCACCTCGTCCTTCTTTCTACAAGATCAGCCGTTCGGGTGGAGGGGAAGGCCAACTGGGTCCACGGGATCCATTGTAAGAAAATCCCTTTTCCTCTGCCTTATGACCAGTGGGTCCAGAAGGGTGCCGCTGACCCAGAACCTAAAACAGTGCCACATGCCGTCCCTTTTAATGATTTGCATGTAAAAGGAACTGACTCTGAACGAGATAATGAAAACATTTTGCACAAGGCTGTGCCGCCATCCAACCGATTGAACACTACAGAGCCTGACCTCTTGTTCCAGGATCAGACAATACCTGGAAAACAACGATATAATTTGAGACCGAGAAAAACGAACTAGTAAAACAATTTCTTTTGCAATTTGAGACCAAGATCCATGGACTAATAAACAGATATTTCTTTTTTCCTCCCAAGTACTATTTTTGAAAGTGCAACTCTCACATCTAAGAAACTTGCTTATTTTTGTTTTTCGAACCGCCATCCGGGTTCCGCTGCTAGGGCCGCGGTTGATTAAAGTCTTTGGGGTGCAGCTGACGACGTTAGGTCGGTATTTCTGGTTGGTCCAAGGGAGTTGCCCTAGACTGACAGAAGCATCCCTTAGCAGAGGCAACCTGCCACTGCGGGCAGCACTTTAGAGAGGATGGAGTTTCCCGATGTGGAGAGACCTGCCAAACGAACGATCTTTAAGCGCAAATTATGTAACGTGATGACAAAGAAAAGTTTTATAATATTGTGTATTTTTATGCTATTCAGTGTAATGATATTTTTTATAAGTTATGTTTTATTCTCTTTTCGTGTAACATTTGCGCCCACTGCATCACCCATACCTCCTCCTACTGTTTCCTCTCATTCTTTCCACCCCCTTCCTGACCATGAATCCAATAGGAGATTGGAGTTCATTAATAACTCCTTTGTTCAGTTGTTACACCAACACCAACTTGTAATGAACACAACTAACTGTTGGGTGTGCGGTCTTATGCCTCACACCACGGATAAAGGTATCCCTTATCTGGTCCTGCCATTCAGTCACAATGGTTCTGTATGGGCATATAGGACAATGTTCATATATGCACACGAAATCTACCCCCTACGTTCTGTAACAGATAATCCTAGAAAAAGTGCTCTAGTCAAGGGTATAGTAGACATGATTAAGGAAGGTATTTCTTATGAGACTATCCCGAGAGATGAGACACTGGTATACATAGGATGGAACATGACTGGATATGGAGTGAGAAACAGCAAGCTAAGAGATCGTCCCCGATTTGGATTGTACCCCATCAGGGTCATCTGTGTCTGCAAGGTAATGGCACGAATCCCAGGGCTCAGTTAGGGAAGAGTGTCAGACTTCCCCTGCGTTTTACTGCTGAGCTCCAGTCGGATCGACTTATGACCCTTCAAAACAGGGTCGCGGTAGATGTCATACTTGCAGACCGAGGTGGGGTATGCAGACTGATCCAATCAAGTTGCTGCGTTTTCATCCCAGATAACGCTCCAACAGTGTACCAGGCCATCTCCAAACTACATAAGATTTCCGAATCTATTCATGTGGATAAAGGAGATTGGTTGTTAATGGGATGGTTCTGGGAACTGATATCCGCCTGGGGATGGAAAATTCTAATGGTCATTGGGATGGCCTTAGCCATTCTTTTCCTGTTCTGTCTGTGCATACAGTGTGCTCCTGCAATATGTGGCCTCTGTGTTACATCATGTGTAAGGAAGCCTGTGTCAAGAGATGAACTAAGTACTAGAATGATGTTACAGCAACATCTCAATGACTTTACAAATATAGATCTGGACTCAGATTAACATGAGGATAGATTAATTGCCTATGTAAGGGCAAAAGGAGGGTTTGTGGTTCTGAAAATTCTGGATTCATGTAATCGTTCTGGACTCGAGAATGAAAACTTCGTCGAAACATGACGAATTTGGTATCAAAAGACCGAGAATGACGAGCACACCATGTATAGATATTTTCAGCATATTCGAGTGACGATTTCACCTCGAAATCGTCATTTGCGTTCTGAACCCTTGGCTTCCATTTATGTGTTGCCCTTTACATAGGCCTTAATCCAGCTGAATTCAATTCCACAAGGACACATACTCCTTAATCGACTTTCCTATGACCTGTGCAAGTTGGAACCATTGCCCCAGCCTGAACTCGTTAGGTCAGTTCCCCTCCCAGTGGCCGAACAAGATAGCATCAAGGCTCAACAAGCCATAAAACCATTTCAGCGTGCACACCTGCCGTATCTTACTCCCATCTGTCTCTACTCTTTTTGCTTCACTTACTTTATGGTGGGGAGGTGCCTGTTTTATTGGGGGTCCACCGATATCTGATGAAATGTTGGGCCTTGCCGGGTGATTTGTTGTGGGCAGCACGAAGTGAAATATGTACATGTAATCATGACTCTGCTTTTCTTTTGTAACAAAGACCTGTAAATGATATACTGCAAATTCGAAGAATGTTTTCCTGAAGATGAATATTCTGTACAAAGAGAGAAGCCTGACTTTGTAAATTCGAGCAGTCTCCTGAGAATATACTTCCCCGTGTGTTGTACTTCTAGGACACTTGTTACCTTGGTTGCAGCCAATAAAATCGATCCGTGACTTCACCTAGAAGACTCTGAGTTTCTGTGGTCTGAATCAGGAAGAACCCGAGGTCTCTGGGTGTACCCTGACACCGCTGGGTTGCCGGTTCTGTGCCGGTTCTTAAAAACCCAGTACCTCAGTGGTGTCCCAGAGTGATGTGGGTGTGTCCCTGATTGATGTGGTGGTGTTCGTGAGTGATGTGGTGGTTGTGTTGGCTTTGAAAATATATAAATTATTAGCATTGTTATTCACAAAGCCAATAGCTTACACTTTCCTAATGCGAGTCCTATTGGTTATGGCAATGCTTGTTGGTAGCAAGCAAGGACAGTGCTGTTGTGGTGCTGAGTGATGATGTGGTTGGACTAAGTGATGTGGTGGTGTATTAGAGTGATGTGGTGGTGTATTCGAGTGATATGGTGGTGTCCCAGAGTTATGTGGTGGTGTCCCAGAGTGATGTGGTGGTGTCCCCGAGTGATGTGGTGGTGTTCCTGAATGATGTGGTGGTGTCCCTGAGTGATGTGGTGGTGTCCCTGAGTGACGTGGTGGTGCCCCTGAGTGGTGCCCCTGAGTGATGTGGTGGTGTCCATGAGAGATGTGGTGGTGCCCCTGAGTGATGTGGTGGTGCCCCTGAGTGGTGCCCCTGAGTGATGTGGTGGTGTCCCTGAGTGATATGGTGGTGTCCCTGAGTGATATGGTGGTGTCCCTGAGTGATGTGGTGGTGTCCCTGGGTGATGTGGTGGTATCTCTGAGTGATGTGGTGGTGTTCCTGAGTGATGTGGTGGTGTCCCTGAGTGATGTGGTGGTGCCCCTGAGTGATGTGGTTGTGCCCCTGAGTGATGTGGTGGTGTTCCTGAGTGATGTGGTGGTGTTCCTGAGTGATGTGGTGGTGTCCCAGAGTGATGTGATGGTATCCCTGACTGATGTGGTGGTGTCCCCAAGTGATGTGGTGGTGTCCCAGAGTGATGTGGTGGTGTCCCAGAGTGATGTGGTGGCGTCCCCATGTGATGTGGTGGTGTCCCCGAGTGATGTGGTGGTGTCCCCGAGTGATGTGGTGGTGTCCCTGAGTGATGTGGTGGTGTCCCCGAGTGATGTGGTGGTGTCCCTGAGTGATGTGGTGGTGTCCCTGAGTGATGTGGTGGTGTTCCTGAGTGATGTGGTGGTGTCCATGAGTGATGTGGTGGTGTCCCTGAGTGATGTGGTAGTGTCCCAGAGTGATGTGGTGGGGTTCCTGAGTGACGTGGTGGTGTCCCTGAGTGAGGTGGTGGTGTCCCTGAGTGATGTGGTGATGCCCCTGAGTAGTGACCCTGAGTGATGTGGTGGTGTTCCTGAGTGATGTGATGGTGTCCCAGAGTGATGTGTTGGTGTCCCCGAGTGATGTGGTGGGGTTCCTGAGTGACGTGGTGGTGTCCCTGAGTGAGGTGGTGGTGTCTCTGAGCGATGTGGTGATGCCCCTGAGTAGTGACCCTGAGTGATGTGGTGGTTTCCCTGAGTGATGTGGTGGTGTCCCTGAGTGATGTGGTGGTGTCCCTGAGTGATGTGGTGGTGTGGTGGTGTCCCTGAGTGAGGTGGTGGTGTCCCTGAGTGATGTGGTGGTGTCCCCGAGTGATGTGGTGGTGTCCCTGAGTGATGTGGTGGTGTCCCCGAGTGATGTGGTGGTGCCTCTGTGTGATGTGGTGGTGCCCCTGAGTGATGGTGTCCCCGAGTGATGTGGTGGTGTCCCCGAGTAATGTGGTGGAGTCCCCAAGTGATGTGGTGGTGTCCCTGAGTGATGTGGTTGTGTTCCTGAGTGATGTGGTGGTGTTCCTGAGTGATGTGGTGGTGTCTGTGAGTGATGTGGTGGTGTCCCTGAGTGATGTGGTGGTGCCCCTGAGTGATGTGCTGGTGTTCTTGAGTGATGTGGTGGTGTTCCTGAGTGATGTGGCGGTGTCCCAGAGTGATGTGGTGGTGTTACCGAGTGATGTGGTGGTGTCCCCGAGTGATGTGGTGGTGTCCCCGAGTGATGTGGTGGTGTCCCTGAGTGATGTGATGGTGTCCCTGAGTGATGTGGTGGTGTTCCTGAGTGATGTGGTGGTGTCCCTGAGTGATGTGGTGGTGTCCCTGAGTGATGTGGTGGTGCCCCTGAGTGATGTGGTGGTGCTCCTGAGTGATGTGGTGGTGTCCTTGAGTGATGTGGTGGTGCCCCTGAGTGGTGCCCCTGAGTGATGTGGTGGCGTCCCTGAGTGATGTGGTGGTGTCCCTGAGTGATGTGGTGGTGCCCCTGAGTGGTAGCCCTGAGTGGCGTGGTGGTGTCCCTGAGTGATGTGGTGGTGTTCCTGAATGATGTGGTGTGTGAGGGTGTGTGCCGGTGTGAGGGTGAGAGGGTGAGTGAGGGTGAGAGTTGTTGCACCTGAATTTGGCAATTCACACAGTGTTATACAGCGCTGGCTAGTTGCATCAAAAGGGCTGGCTTTATGTACTGGTACAGCCTTCTAAAAGCGAAAGGGAACCATGTATTATTTATTAGCAGATGAATGATGATGATGTAAATATGCAGAACCGGAACACAGAAGGTGCGGTGGTGAGTTTTAATCTCATAATGGTGGAGCAATTAACATTACAAAAAGGTTGTGTTTATGTCAACTCTCTTAAGAAGGGCTGGTTGTGGTAAGTAAGGAACAAGACACAGAGATTGTTGTCTTCAGTGTATGAAACTCAACAGCAGTGTATGATACTTCAAGCATGCCCTTGAATCGTTTTACCCCTTAAACAGTCTCGCTGCCCACCTCCACTGTGGACCACATGACATCAGTCCGGGCTCCAGAGAGAACTCATCTGCAGCTACATCTCACCTACAATTGTCCGCTGATGGATTATTGTCACTTCACATCCCAGTGCCAGTCCCTGAAGATCTGGGGTCGGGTGCCCCAGGCAGCAGTCATGGCTGTGTGGCAAATGGAGCATGGGCCATGGGGGCACTGATTGCAGGAAGGGCCTTGGCTTTCAAAAAAATAAATGAACACAATGAACGAATTTTAATCTGAATATTGAACAACACTTGAAGTGAGGGGATCCTGCAGGGGGAACATCCATGACAACGCGGTCAAAACACCACGCTGCCACTACCACACGTCTTTTACAACATAAGTCGTTACCACGACTTGCGCTGGAGGGCCCTCTAGACTAAGGAATAGTAGATTTACTATTCCAACACCTTCCCTACTGTACGTAGGCTGGAGTTGGAATAGTAAATCTTACTATTCCTAAATCCAGCACCCTACAGCGCAAGTCGTGGTAACAACTTGCGTTGTAAAAGAAGCGTTGTGATGTACTGCGATCTAAAAGATTGCGTTGTAACATCATACAACCTCCTGCAGACTCACTAAAATATGAATGTCATGCATGCACTCTGCAGTTGGGCAGAAGTTTGTGGAATCTCGCAGAGTTTTTATTCAACTGCACGGAATTTCGCAGAATGAAACTCCGCAAGTTTTGTCCACCCCTGCTAAGATGAAACTGTGACAAAACAGAATTACTGAGTTTTGGTCATCTATCCCTAACAGAGATACTAAACTGGTGGCCTGAAAACCTGGGTTACGCATTTGTACCTGTTTCTACAGCAAAAAACCCTAGGAAAATAGAATGTGAAATGAGCTTGAACAAACAGGTATCTCTGGAATCAGCATCTAGCTTTTCACATTTAAAATTTGTGCGTAAAACAATTCCATTAGCAGCTAAACAGACCCAACTGTCGGTAGTTCAGACATTAGTCAAGTCACGTCTGGACTACTGTAACTTACTATACCTGGGACCTCCTGCTAAAACATTGGTGAGTCTCCAAAATTAGACTGCTAAGCTTATAACAGAAACGAAAAATATGATTCAGTCTCTGCCACCTTAAAACAGTTATGCTGGCTGCTGAATAAGTCAGCAAGTACTCTTCAAAACAGCCTGCTCATCTCATCAAGGGCCACATGTATTAAGCATTTTTGCAGTCAGGAACAGCTGATCGGTCCGTTTCTAACTACAAAAATGCTTTTGTATATGGATGAAATACAAATTGCGATTTGGTAACATGTTACTGAATCACAATTTGGGTTTGTAGTTTGGTATTTGAAGGGCATTTTTAGGCCGTCCCTTTCAAATACCAAATCTGAATGGGATGTATGAATTTCTTGCGACTGAATTACGGTTGTGAAACATTCATATTTTACCGACTACTGGAAGGAGATGGTAACCCATTCGCAAATGGGAAGGAATCCCCAGATGGCCCCTTCTACTTTGAGAAGAGAAAACAAATATTTTTTAAGAGCAGGCAGTGGTCCCATGGACCACAGCCTTCTTTAAAAAAATGAAACTGCAATGTTTCATTTTTTCATTTTAAATGCATCCCGTTTTCCTTTAAGGAATACGGGCAACATAAAGAAAAAGACTGCTTTATTTAAAAGCAATCACAGACATGTTGGTCTCCTGCTCTCAGCAGGTCCCCATCCCTGTGATTGCATAGATTCCTAATAGGTAGCAAATTGCGACCTACCTCATTAATATGAATGAGGTAGGTCTATTTGCGACCCCTTACGAATTCCTAATGAAACTTAAAAGAGTATCATACATTTGGAATAGAGATCACCTAATTATGATTTGGAGGGAAGTGTCAAAAATAAATGGAGGCAGCACCAAATTTGAAGTGAATCAATCGAGCCAGAAGTTTATTCCAAAAATAATTTTTCTTTTTATTTTCTTATTTCTCAAGGTGCACAAGACAGCCAACGCGTTTTGCTCCCAAAAGGAGCTTCGTCAGGGCAATTGTAATGAACGATAAGTCTTTAGATGGTGTAGTAAGGTTGAATGAAGAAGTTCTAGCCAGTATGATAAGCCATGGAACTATTATAATTAGTCCTAGTTGGAAATAAGATTATCACATGGGGCCGTCAATTAATGAGTATAGATGTCATAGGCGGACTGTTCCAAAATTATATATTGGTATTCTAAGTATGATGCATAAAGCAATGTTTGCGCAGTCCTTGATAAGTTGCCACACCACCAGCTGCAGGAAAGTATTACATTACATTACCAACAGTCCAACGCGGAAAAACTAAAACGTTTGAGTTTTTCCGCGTTGGACTGTTCGTAATGTAATACTTTCCTGCAGCTGGTGGTGTGGCAGCTTATCAAGGACTGCGCAAACATTGCTTTATGCACCATACTTAGAATACCAATATATAATTTTGGAACAGTCCGCCTATGACATCTACACTCATTAATTGACGGCCCCATGTGATAATCTTATTTCCAACTAGGACTAATTATAATAGTTCCGTGGCTTATCATACTGGCTAGAACTTCTTCATTCAACCTTACTACACCATCTAAAGACTTATCGTTCATTACAATTGCCCTGACGAAGCTCCTTTTGGGAGCGAAACGCGTTGGCTGTCTTGTGCACCTTGAGAAATAAGAAAATAAAAAGAAAAATTATTTTTGGAATAAACTTCTGGCTCGATTGATTCACTTCAAATTTGGTGCTGCCTCCATTTATTTTTGACATTTCTCGTCTGGGATTCCAGTGGGACTCAACCACAGCAGGTCCTGGAGGTTTACAGCACAACTATATATACAATTTATGGGACTCTGGAAATTTGAGGTGCTTGCTAGTTGATCCGCTGTGGGACATTGTACTTTGGATGATTTGGAGGGAATAGTAATTGGGTAATCTCTACTTGAAATAATGAAACCTGTGGCCCCAAATCTTTTATCAAACAGTCCCAATAAACATATCTGAGAAATTACACAGCTGCATCCCAAAGAGGACACTGGGATTGAGATAAGTTTTTCCCTTACCAGTCTCTACTTTAAACTAAAAAGGAATAGTGGCAGAGCCTATTATGCACTGGCTTCCAAGTTATGCAACATTCCTTTTGTTTCCACCTGGACTTAAAATGCCACTGGAAGTTCCGTAAGCTGTAGAAAATGTATCTCTTTCAAAGGGCATAGCTTCACTCTTTTCAGTCAACAAGTACATCTGCTTGCAGGACCTCTTGTTTACAATATGCGTAAAGTGGGCAGTGGGTCAGCCACTTCCAACCAATAGCCTATTTGGATCAGCTCCTTTCATCCATCAGCATTGAAGTTTTCAATCATATACATTATTTCACTCTTGCGGTCATGCTATTGGCTGTTTGGTGTATACGTCCGCCTTGTATGAAGTGCTTGCATTGCAACGTATGAGTGACTATTTTATATCTCAAACATACACTGAACTATTGCACTTTTGTAACATTCAATTCATTATCATGGAATGTATTCAGTAAGCAATCTTTTTTTACAGCAATAGGCATTTTTGCAATACTTTTTCCATAACTTGAGTGTAAGCCTGACCTTAACAAAGCATCCTAATTGTCAGCACTAAAATCACATGACCACACGAATACTGCCACCACCAACAATACCACTGTCACTAATAACACCACCAATACCAGTACCAATAATACCCTCATCAATACCATTACCACCAACACCACTCTAGTACCAGTACCTATACCACAACAATGGCATGATCAATACCACCACAATACCAATACTAGCAGCAATACACATCACTAATAACAATATGTTACCAAGCACTTGCAAAGCCTATAGGTATGCATTAAAGGTGGTGTTGCTCGGAAACATAATTTCAGCATGAGTTGTTCTATTGAACTGATATACAGGGGTTACTTGATACAAACTTGATGGTTGGGTACTACCACTCCTGACCTCTTGCCTCCCTTTTCCTCAATGGTTTGTGTTTCTAGCTAAATTTTACTACCATATCACACTACTTAGAATGCTATGGAATACAAGAACTGCTGCCATTGGAATGTGACCAGGTGCTAGTAGCATGGTGAAAGTCTCTCTGTCTCTCTCTCTCTCTCTCTCTCTATATATATATATATATATATTCACTGAAAAAACCATAGGTTAGAGACCATATATAGTTAGCTGGACATTTTATTGACATAAAACCAATGAAATTCCATATATAGTTAGTTGCACTAACTATATATCGCGCACCGGCAATCCACTGCTGATGATGTCACATATTACATCATTCATGACATGGTCAGTGACATCACTGATGCCATCACTGATGACATCTCAAATGACATCACTGATGACATCTCAAATGACATCACTGATGACATCATCTAGTGTCTGTGTGTTTTTGTAAAGTTTAAATATGTTTTACATATTGAAGAATGAGTGGATGTATGGAAGACTGAGTGGGTGTGTGGCTGGCTGGGAGGTGTGTGACTCTGTGCATATCAATGTGTACTTGTATCAGTGATTGTATAAGAGAGTAAGTATGTGTTAGTATATGTGTGAAAAGTATGGTGTTCTGTGTTTAACTGTATAGATGAGGAAATCGAAGTGTGATTGATTCTTCACAGGACTGACTAGGTGTATGAGTGCATATGACAGTGTTGTAATAATGAGTGACTGTATGTATGAGTGATTGTATGGGTGAATGAGTGAATGTGTGTGTAGACGTAGGAATCAGTGAGTGCGTATGTAGTAACTGGTATTGGTGTGTCATGATGTCATCAGTGATGTCATTTGAGATGTCATCAGTGATGTCATTTGAGATGTCATCAGTGATGTCATCAGTGATGTCACTGAAGTATGGTGTTCTGTCTTTAACTGTATAGATGAGGAAATAGAAGTGTGATTGATTCTTTACAGGACTGACTAGTTGTGTGAGTAACTCCATGGATGAGTGGCAGTGTGTGAGTGTCTGCATAGGTGTATGAGTGCATATGATAGTGTTGTAATAATGAGTGACTGTATGTATGAGTGATTGTATGGGTGAATGAGTGAATGTGTGTATAGACGTAGGAATCAGTGAGTGCGTATGTAGTAACTGGTATTGGTGTGTCATGATGTCATCAGTGATGTCATTTGAGATGTCATCAGTGATGTCATCAATGATGTCATTTGAGATGTCATCAGTGATGTCATCAGTGATGTCACAGACCATGTCATGAATGATGTAATATGTGACATCATCAGCAGTGGATTGCGGGTGCGCGATATATAGTTAGTGCAACTAACTATATATGGAATTTCATTGGTTTTATGTCAATAAAATGTCCAGCTAACTATATATGGTCTCTAACCTACGGTTTTTTCAGTGAATTTTCAAGGTTTTGTAAATGCAAATTCCTAACTATATATGGTCTATAACCTATGTTTTTTTCAGTGAATTTCATTGGTTTTTTAAAAGCTAATATCTATAGCTGTAAAATATATTCTTTATTACGTGACGTATCACGTAGCCACGTGAGACGCCTCATGACACGTCGCATAACCGTGACGTATCGGCTCTGCAGCGCAAGCAAAACCCGTAACGTAAGTGTGCCGGAGCACGCTTACAGATATATATATATTTTTTAACCTTAATTAGACAAAATCCACACGTGCACATATCTTGAGGCCTTGCAAAGGCACATCAAACAAACAGTCCCTACAATTTTGCCAAGTTTGCTGGAAATCTATTCCCTTATTTTTTTTTTTACTGTTTCTCTTGGTTTTCCCCTTGTTACGCTTACCGGGACGCTACCCGGTACGCGAACCAGACGCTCCAAAAACACAAGATGGCGGACTCCCGTTACGCTGCCGGTTAGCTGCCCGGTTCGCGTACCGGGAAGCGCCTCTACCGCGAAAAATCGCGGGGGACTTTCATATCCCCCTCATCAATCCTAGGGGGTCAGGAGGGGTTTACCTTGCCCCCTTTCCTTCATTTCCCCCTTCTTTTTTCACCACATCTTGTCTCTCGAACCTACCGAGAGACAAGATGGCGGCCGCTCCGGACTGTTTACAATGTTGACAGCTACGCTGCCGGTTAGCTGCCCGGTGAGCTGCCCGGTGAGCTGCCCGGTTCGCGTACCGGGACGCGCCTCTACGGCGTAAAATCGCAAAAAAATATTTTTTTAAATTTTTTGCCCCGCGGGGCACTTTAATATCCCCCTCATCAATCCTAGGGGGTCAGGAGTGGTCTACCTTGCCCCCTTTCCTTCATTTCCCCCTTCGTTTTTCACCACATCTTGTCTCTCGATCGTACCGAGAGACAAGATGGCGGCCGCTCCGGACTGTTTAGAATGTTGACAGACACCGGAGAGCCAATCAGCTTCGCTTCGCGAAGTTCCGTTACGCGTCAGGTACGCGAACCGGGGCGCTAACCGGAGCGCTGACACAGATATATATATTTTTTTAAACGTTAATTTCTCAAAATCCACTGGAGCACATATATTGAGACATAGCAAAGGCACGTCGGGCAAACCATATCTACAATTTTGCCAAGTTTCATGTAAATCTATTCAGCCGTTCGAGCTAAAAGTGAGTCCAACCGCCCTATGGAAAAATGAATGGGAAAAACGCGTTTTGGGACCCCCCTTTTTTCTCGGCCCCCCCTTGACGAAACCCCCCCCAAATTTTCGGTGGCTGCTCAGAAACAAAATGTGCCATTTTCCTGAAAGTTTCAGCCAATTCCGTCCACAAACGCCAAAGTTATTAGACATAGAATTTTCAGAAATCCCATAGAGAAAAAATCCTAACTATATATACCCACTGGCTATCGCCAGTAGGTAATATACATATATAAACATATATGATCTGCATATCTATATAAATGCATGCATACATATACATATATGCATACATATGCATGTTATTTACATGAAAGTTTTAAAAACACTAATAAAAGCAAAGCTAAAAAGCCACCTCATTACAAACAGAATGGCTTTAACTTAAACGAGGGCGAGATCTATTGCATTTTCAATGCTTGTTTACTTTGGTTCTATCAAGAAGGCATTCAGATGTGTCACACATTTGCCATAAATTCTGAATGTTAGCACTCTAGTTGCTCATTAGATCACTGTAGTAAAGCTATTGCTCACCAGTGAAGTCTGCTGCTAATCATGGTTTGCAGCCATTTTCCCGCATTTTTTATCCCGCAGACTTTCAGTCCGCATACCATTATCCCGCAAGGTCATTGACCTCGCATACCATTATCCCGCATTTTTTCAAAACGCATGTGCATTTATCGCGCATGCCTTTACAAAGAATTACGTTTTAAAGGCATGTATGGTAAATGCATTTGCGTTGTGAAAACCACGATGACGAGAGAGGTAAGTGGGTTTGTGTTAATTTGTTCGTGGGTTAGTGATTGTGTAGTGTAGTGTAGTGTTGTGTAGTGTAGTGTTGTGTTAGTGTAGTGTAGAGTTGTGGTGGTTGTTTAGTGTAGGGTCATGCTGGGGGTAGTGTTTTAGGGTTTAGGGTTGTGTTGTAGTGTTTGCGTAGTGTAGGGTCATGCTGGGGGTAGTGTTTTAGGGTTTAGGGTTGTGTTGTAGTGTTTGCGTAGTGTAGGGTCATGCTGGGGCTAGTGTTTTAGGGTTTAGGGTAGTGTTGTAGTGTTTGCGTAGTGTAGGGTCATGCTGGGCGTAGTGTTTTAGGGTTTAGGATAGTGTTGTAGTGTTTGCGTAGTGTAGGGTCATGCTGGGGGTAGTGTTTTAGGGTTTTGGGTAGTGTTGTAGTGTTTGCGTAGTGTAGGGTCATGCTGGGGTGTAGTATTTTACGGTTTAGGGTAGTGTTGTAGTGTTTGCGTAGTGTAGGGTCATGCTGGGGGTAGTGTTTTAGGGTTTTGGGTAGTGTTGTAGTGTTTGCGTAGTGTAGGGTCATGCTGGGGGTAGTGTTTTAGGGTTTTGGGTAGTGTTGTAGTGTTTGCGTAGTGTAGGGTCATGCTGGGGTGTAGTGTTTTAGGGTTTTGGGTAGTGTTGTAGTGTTTGCGTAGTGTAGGGTCATGCTGGGGGTAGTGTTTTAGGGTTTTGGGTAGTGTTGTAGTGTTTGCGTAGTGTAGGGTCATGCTGGGGGTAGTGTTTTAGGGTTTTGGGTAGTGTTGTAGTGTTTGCGTAGTGTAGGGTCATGCTGGGGGGTAGTGTTTTAGGGTTTTGGGTAGTGTTGTAGTGTTTGCGTAGTGTAGGGTCATGCTGGGGGTAGTGTTTTAGGGTTTTGGGTAGTGTTGTAGTGTTTGCGTAGTGTAGGGTCATGCTGGGGGTAGTGTTTTAGGGTTTTGGGTAGTGTTGTAGTGTTTGCGTAGTGTAGGGTCATGCTGGGGGTAGTGTTTTAGGGTTTAGGGTAGTGTTGTAGTGTTTGCGTAGTGTAGGGTCATGCTGGGGGTAGTGTTTTATGGTTTAGGGTAGTGTTGTAGTGTTTGCGTAGTGTAGGGTCATGCTGGGGGTAGTGTTTTAGGGTTTAGGGTAGTGTTGTAGTGTTTGCGTAGTGTAGGGTCATGCTGGGGGTAGTGTTTTAGGGTTTAGGGTAGTGTTGTAGTGTTTGCGTAGTGTAGGGTCATGCTGGGGTGTAGTGTTTTAGGGTTTTGGGTAGTGTTGTAGTGTTTGCGTAGTGTAGGGTCATGCTGGGGGTAGTGTTTTAGGGTTTAGGGTAGTGTTGTAGTGTTTGCGTAGTGTAGGGTCATGCTGGGGTGTAGTGTTTTAGGGTTTTGGGTTGTGTTGTAGTGTTTGCGTAGTGTAGGGTCATGCTGGGGGTAGTGTTTTAGGGTTTAGGGTAGTGTTGTAGTGTTTGCGTAGTGTAGGGTCATGCTGGGGGTAGTGTTTTAGGGTTTAGGGTTGTGTTGTAGTGTTTGCGTAGTGTAGGGTCATGCTGGGGGTAGTGTTTTATGGTTTAGGGTTGTGTTGTAGTGTTTGTGTAGTGAAGGGTCATGCTGGGGGTAGTGTTTTAGGGTTTAGGGTAGTGTTGTAGTGTTTGCGTAGTGTAGGGTCATGCTGGGGTGTAGTGTTTTAGGGTTTTGGGTAGTGTTGTAGTGTTTGCGTAGTGTAGGGTCATGCTGGGGGTAGTGTTTTAGGGTTTAGGGTAGTGTTGTAGTGTTTGTGTAGTGTAGGGTCATGCTGGGGGTAGTGTTTTAGGGTTTAGGGTAGTGTTGTACTGTTTGTGTAGTGTAGGGTCATGCTGGGGGTAGTGTTTTAGGGTTTTGGGTAGTTTAGTTGTTTAGTGTATGCTAAAGGCATATTCGTTCTAAAAGTTTTCGTTATTTTAATTTGCGGCCTAATAGTACATGCGGGATTTTTTTTGCGGACTGATGGTATGCGGGATTTCGTCATATATTCGCTAATCATACCTTCTATGGCAAAATGAACCCCCTCATTTTGTTCCTTTTTAAATTAAATGTTTTAAGAGTTACCACTTTATTCCAATCAAGATGGCTTCAGGTGTGCCATACCTTTGTAATAAGTAGGACTGTTAGCACTCTAGTTGTTCTTTAGAACACTCTGGGACATTCTGTCATTGGGCTATAGTTGGGCTACATCTGGCTGATATTTGGGCTACATTTGTTTTTTTTTGTCTCTGGTGGCCATCTTTGGGCTACATTGGGCTACATTGGGCTACATTTGGGCTCCAACATATATATAGCCCAATGTAGCCCAATATATATTTTTCAAAGTTAATTTTCGTAAAAACCACTGGAGCCTATATCTTGAGACATAGCAAAGGCACATCGGGCTACCAGTCCCTACAATTTTGCCAAGTTTGGTGTAAATCCATTCAGCCGTTCAGGCTAAAAGTGAGGCCAACCGCCCTATGGAAAATTGCATGGGAAAAGCACGTTTTGGGACCCCCCTTTTTTCTCGGCCCCCCCTTGACGAAACCCCCCCAAATTTTCAGGGGCTGCTTAGAAACAAAATGTTCCATTTTCCTGAAAGTTCAGCCAATTCTGTCCTCAAACGCCAAAGTTATTCGACATAGAATTTTCAAAAATCCCATAGGAAAAAAATCCTAACTATATATACCTACTGGCTATCGCCAGTAGGTAATATATATTTATTTATATTATTATTATTATTTATTTATTTAGAGTGGGGGGACATTAGACTAGTGAAACAGCTAAAGCTATCTCTAAGCAATACCTAAAATTCTAGATAGGGAATATTTGAATGTAAAAGGAAGCTACTGTTATTGGGCGGAGCTTGGGACCACAGGTCAGTGAATCTAAAAACTGCACATGACTTCCTGTTTACGAGGTGACGGCTCAGAAGTGATCAAGGACAATAGCCTTGTTAGTTGAGAGAAGGAGCTGCATTCCATCAGGTAAAATACCCATCGAAATGCAGATTGCTTACTTTGTTTCAGTTGTTACAGCGTCGTAAAGGTGTTTCTTGCCATGGTGCGCATGTATTTGGGCTTCCTACAGGTGATATTTGTAGTAATATCAGGGAAAGCAACAGTAAAACCAGCCCATGAGATCAGAGGAAAAGAGAGAAAGGCAGATAAGGGAGAAATTAAAAGAGCAGGGAAAGATAGGGATACAGTGACAGAAGGAGAATACAGGGTTGACAACGAACCTACAAACGTGAGAGACAGGAAATAAAAGCTGGTGGAAGAAAGAGTTATAAGGTGGGATCAAGACCAGGCCCTGACATTTAACAGCAGCAAAGATGGGCTCCTCAGTACAACTTCGGACCCGTGACATTTTTTTCTAACAAATTATGCACTGGTCCAGAAGTAAAAGAACAAGCGCCGGGCCAGGAGGAGTAAAACAATAACTCTCAATGTACTTAGGAGCGAATCTGTCAAGGAGCAGCTCACTAATTAAGCAACACAACAGTATGTGTCTTCAATGAGAGGGTTTTTCTTTGTATTTTTAAATTGATGATAACGTCAGTTGTACCAACGGTAGCCCAAACATCTCGTTTTAGATTCTATTTGAACGATCAGTAAATTAACGTGTCTCCAAATAATCTGACAATAGTTTGATAAATCCAAAATGTCGTCCACCGCAGACGGTGGAGTGGTATGAACGATTACTAGGGCATTTATCTTGAACAAACTGAAGTTGGAACTTTGATTCGAGCGGAGAAAACAAACTTTCAATAACACTTCTACGACTTCCGCCCTGATTTTTGGTTTTAAATGGAAGAGCAAGGTGACAACGAGGGGTCAGAGCTGCAGGACTGATCAGGGCACAGGAGCTGGAAATCCGATGTAAAGAGTTGGAAATAATAATGATATGGCAGCATGTGGAGTGCAGGGTAGAGACCTTTTTCGGGGGAAACATGTATTTTTGGGTAAAGATTGACCTAAAAACATGACTTTCGTATTTATGTCTGCAAAATATAAAATGATCCTGAACCAAAACACAGTGAGGGAGTGTATTCTCCAGATGTGCACAGTGTGATCATTCTGAAGGCACCCAGCCCTTGGCGGGCTGCCTCTTAATACACCAAAGCATGCATATGTGAGTTACCACCCATCACGTTTCTTCACATGACTTCTTTGTCTTGCATTATTTTAACCCACAATGTCACTGTTGTCGCTGAAAATCACTGTTACCTCTGAAGTTGCTTTTTAAAGGCATATCATTAAACTATTACAACTGCTTTGCAGATGGCAACGTTATATGGTTTGTGTCTGCAAATTACAAAAGTAAATGGAATTTCCTCGCACATTAGCATTATCTACAATAGCAGGTAACACAATTGCTTTGTACTGGTGCACAGAAACAAACTGGGACTCAAACGAGTTCAAACTGTTGATATAGTATTTACTTTCCAGTGCAAAACTTTCTTTCAATTAGAAATTAGCCTTGTATTTATGCAAATTGTGCTATGTGCTTCTTTGTTCTACTGTGAATTTAAGGGGAGACCCAGGCGTGTTTCTATGCTTCCCTCCCCCAAGGGGGTTTCAAGCGAAGCCCTATCTACTAACAATAGTAGACAGAAAACCTGGGGTGAGCGTGATGTACAAAAGAGATTTTCAGAGAGGGACATAGACTTTGGAAAGGGAGGCACAGGACTTGTTTGTGGCCAAACAACACAGACTGAGTAAAGTGGGGAAAAAGTGGGCACATTACTCATTTGACTGGCTCAGGGTGACACGAATCTGAGGTGGATTAAAAGAGTCATGGACGACCATGGGGTCCTGGTGAACACCACTGTAAAAGTTGCGCTGTGTTTTGTGGCGTGTTTTGAGCTACTTTACAGGTCCAGGGCAGACGGCAGCAGGAAAGGTCTGAAGGAGTTTGTCAGAGATATTTTCACACCATAGTTATCCTGGGAAGACACCTCACACCTAGACAGGAAATTATAGGTTGGGAAAATAACGGATTAATTGGACAGATGCAAGGTGGGAGAACATCAGCATCCATTGGCCGCCCCACAGAATTTTTCAAATACCTGGTTGGGTGAGTGGGGGCTCTAATGATGTGTATGTTTCGGCCCTATAGGCCAATACAACTGCTTAATATCAATGCAAAAATGTTGGCCTATTGTGTCTAATAGGTGATAGAGCAGCTGACCCAGTTGCTTCAATTTCGGTTTATGCTGCTCAGTTCCACCCACCACCATTGTCGCCACCTACGTAGTGCCATCGCATGGTTGGGGATCCTCAAGGCAGATCCCCTAGAATTTTACCAATTTGGGTGGCAAATTTCGCAGCCAAAAAAAGCAACGTTTGCATCCCAATAACCTCAACATTTGCGGTATTTTTGTGGTGGGCAAAAAATGTGCATGCCACAGAAAAACTGAAGGCTTGTGCTCTGTCACTGCTGGCGACTGTGTTATGTCACAGTCTGTAACATTGCAGAGTCTCCAGCAGCACAGCACCTGGAATCGGAGGGTGTATGATGCCAAAGAGAGCTGATTACAATATGCTCTTTTTGACATCAGACAAATTATGCGTGCAGCGGGATGGAGGGAGGGGGCAAATGGCGGCATTGAATGTTGAGGGTATGTAAAACAAAATTAGGAGAAATGGGGGAGATTAGGGCTTAATGGGAGACAATGGGGGGCCAAGGGAGAGAAGTGCAGTGGAGGGTGGAGGACAGGAGAGCCTTTCAGGCCTGCAGAGTCCGCATGGGACTCACAAACATGGGAGGTGGGGTGCAAGTTAATTGTTCAGGAGAGGGCTAGGTGCTTTTCAAAGGCAGGCAACAGAGGAATTTAACACGTCTGGAGGAATTAGGAGTGGTGAGCAGATAGGTCATAAATGGGCCCCAGAAGTCTTTAGGCTGTGACAAAAATGGATGTTCTTTATCATACAACTCCAGTTACTCTTTTTAAAAGGCCATATCTCATAGCTACTGTTGCCTCTTAGGAGCCATCCATATGCCCCAACAAATCGCCACTCACCACTTAGCCAACAAGAGTGCCACAGCTGTGGGCCTACGCTCCGGTGGTTGCAGGTCCCGCACCATTCCAAGAAGGCACATGCATGGCTCACATGCCATCGGATCCAACATCATATCCAACATGCCGGCAGGGATCCATTCCCAAAACTGCCTCACCAAGGGGCAGCACCATGTCAAATGGAAAAAATCAGCAGCAGCCGCTCCACATCTGAAACAATGATCATCATCTCGCAACCTGAACCTGTACAGCTTAGTAGGAGTGTAGTACATTTTGATCGCATTCAATCTTCCCCACCAAGATAAACACGAGGAGTGATGTTTTTTAAAATGTATCCCTAATATAAGCCAAAGAAGGATCAAAATTCAAAGACAGAGCTTGTTGTATGTTTTAAGCAAATAATATGCCTAGATATTTAAGTTTATATTTTTGCAAAACAATATCTTTATTAGTGACTATATCAGGCGAACAATTAATGTTTAAGGTAATATATTCAGCTTTGTTAGTGTTAAGCTTATAACCTGAAATCATAGAATTCATATCAATTAAATTCAATAATGGAAGTATGGAAGATTCAGTGTTAGCAATGTATAACAGAATATCATCAGCAAACACTGATGTTTTAATAGGGACTTTGTTGATCTGAAGGCCTTCAGTTTCTATATAATTTCTAATAGCAATTAACCCGTTTACTGCGACCGTTATTTTGGCGCAATGCGGGCGTTCTAGAGAGTGGGCGGGGCCTCGTCGGTCATTCACCGTTCGCAGCACCAGCTAGGTAGCGCTCCGAACGTTCAGCGGCCGACGGCAGCACTGATAGGGTTAAAAGAAAAAACAGAGAGCTTTAATAATATGAACAGATAATATACCAAAATTGAAAGCAGACAAGGTGCAAAAAAGGTATTGCCAATTAATTTTTATCAAAAGACTTTTTCCGCATCTAATGCTAGCACTCCTGGTGGGAAGAGCAAAAATGAGTCAGCATCAATTGCATGAAATAATAGTCTAGTTATTTTATTTGTCGAATGTCTATTTTTCATAAAACCAGACTGGTCCACATGTATAATAAGAGGAAGTACAATAGCTATTCTAGTCACAATAATTTTAGCATAAAGTTTACAATCTTGATTTATTGAGAGGGACATCATTTGTGACCAGAGAAGGGTCTTTATCAGGTTTTGGGAGGACTATAATCAGCTCTTCAGAGAACAACCACAAAGTAACCCAGTATCACTAAAATAAGAAAACAATATTTCATAAATTCCTTAATTATATCACCAGGAGATAACGCAAATGAACCTTTTGGCGAGTGGATAGCATTAATTTAATTTGTATCTTTTTTTATATGGAGATAGTTAGCCAAAAGCCTACCAGATTTATTGGCACTAAAACAATGTTTAGTTTTGTTGTTAGAGATTTGTATGCCTGCTCTATTGCTTAAAATAGATTATAATTCATAATAACGTTTCTGCAATTGTACCGTATATTTGATGTTATTAGAGGTAATATATAGACATTCATATTATGCTTTCATGTTTATCCAAATCCTTAATTTTAGTATTAAGTAATTTTTTTCATTTGCCATAATGGAAATAGTTTCTCTTCTAATATGTGCATTAAGGGGCCTATTACGATGGCGGATTTCCCGCATCCACCGGGCTGGCGGAAGCCACCGCCGGCCCGGAGGATGCGGGAAACCTGCTGAGGAGGCTTGAAAGACCCACCGCCAAATTAGGATGGCTGGTTGGTCTTACAATCTGTCCTCCGCTTTTCCGCCGCGGTCGCCTTCCGACCGCGGCGGAAAAGCATTAACATGGCTGGCGGTGTCTATCAGACACCGCCATCCATATTAGGATGGAGTCCAAAGTATGCTTTTCCACAGCGGCTTTTCTGCCTTGGAAAAGCATACGGAGCTACACTTCGGGGGCCCGTTGCGGGCCCCCTGGGTGAAGGTGGGGTGGGGGGTGTACATGGGGGGTACCTATGGTACCCCCCTGCATTTGCGTGGACAAAGCGGCAGGCACCGCGCGGTGCCTGCTGCTTTGTGCACGCAAATGCCGTGAATGCATTTTTAACATTGCGGCAGGTGCAGCTTGAAGCTGCACCCGCCGCAATGTTAAAGATTGAGGATGTGACCGCCACCCTGGCGGTCATATCCTAATCTGCTCAGAGGGACCACCGCAGCCCCTGCGGACGGTCCCTCCTACTCTATGGTGTCCCATCGATTAGTGATAGACGTAGAACCTGCAGGATTAATTGAAAAATACTCATGAATTGCAGGCAAAGGTTTTGGCTTATTTTTGTCATAAAGAACAAGATTGGTATTCATGCGCCAACGACCTTGATCATGTTGACGGGAGATGCAAGATAAAATGCATGAGTTTGATTAGAAATTGAGGATATTAGACTTTGAGGAATTAAACAATAATCAAGTCAAAAATCAGATTTATAATGGATTAGAAAAAAGTAAACTGTTTATCTGTAGGGTTATTTAGATGTGAAACATCTACCATTTTCGTAGTTTTAAAGAAGGATTTGAGAGAGAAAATAGATTTTGGGGGACGATATTTGGTTTGGGAGATTCTATCCAGTAATGGATCAGAAATAAGATTAAAATCTTCTCCAATGATCAGAGGAACATTACCCAATTTTAAAACCTCTGAAGTAAATCTGGACCAAAAATCAGGATCATCATTTGTAGACCCATATATGTTAATTAGGTGGAAAATCTTATTATCAATTTTAATATTGGCTATAGTGAAACAACCATCAGAATCAGAACGTTTATGCAAAATATGAACATGTAATTTGTTTGCAAAAAAGAATCTCAACTCCGTCTTTCCGATTGAGAGCTGGAAATGAAATAAGAGAACCCATCCATTTCTTATTCATGTAGGATAAAACTGTATTATCTACATGACTCTCTTGAAGTAAACATATATTGGTTCCCTGATGAAGTATTGATGTAACAAATATAGACATACACAAATATCGACACCAAAATATAGAATTAAAAAATATCAGCTATCTATACTTAAACAGGTAAGTACAAGAATATCGAATCAAACATATCAAAGTAAAAAATACAGATGTAAAAAATGTCCACTTAAAAATATAAATGACTTAAATAAAATATATTAAATATTATTAGTATTTTTAACAAAATAAATTACATTTAATTTATATTTTAACTAAATATAACAAATACACTTAATTAAAAAAATATAAACACACAAGCATAAAAATATATACATATACATATATTTTTACTGAATTATAATTTATTAACTATTGTCTTTAATTTATAAACTTTTTAAAGTCTATAAAAATAAAATATATACATATATCAATAATTAAAAAAAAAACCATTCCATATTTAATTCAAACATTAAGCTAATAAAACATAAATTTTGCAACACAATAAATACAATATGTGGAAAATGCCAGATAGTGGATAGGTAAAAATTTGTATTCCCACTCCAGTGATTGCAACAGTAGGGAAAGTACTGGATAGCGGGGGGTTAAAAATTACTATTCCCACTCCAGTGAATGAATCAGTAGGGAAAGTGCTGGATAGCACATGGGTAGAAATTACTATTCCCACTCCAGTGAGTGCAATGGTATGGAAAGTGTTGGATTTCGGAGGGGTTAAAAATACTATTCCCACTCCAGTGAGTGCAACAGTAGGGAAATCGTTGGATAGCGGAGGGGTAAAAATTACTAGTTCCACTCCAGTGAGTGCAACAGCAGGGAAAGTGTTGGATAGCGGAGGGTTAAAAATTACTATTCCCACTCCAGTGAGTGCAACAGCAGGGAAAGTGTTGGATAGCGGAGGGTTAAGAATTACTATTCCCACTCCAGTGAATGCAACAGTAGGGAAAGTGCTGGATGGCACAGGGGTAAAAATGACTATTCCCACTCCAGTAGGTGCAACTGCAGGGAAAGTGTTGGGTAGGTGAAGGGTAGAAATGACTACTCCCACTCCAAGGAATGGGACAGTAGGAAAAGTGATGGATAGCGGAGGGGGAAACATGACTATTCCCACTCCAGTGAGTGCAACAGCTGGGAAAGTGTTCGATAGCGGAGGGGTAAACATTACTATTCCCACTCCAGTGAGTGCAACAGTAGGGAAACTGTTGGATAGTGGAGGGATAAAAAGTATTATTCCCACTCCAGTGAATGCAACAGTAGGGAAACTGCTGGATAGCGGAGGGGTAAAAATCACTATTCCCACCCCAGTGAGTGCAACAGTAGGAAAAGTATTGGACAGCAGAAAAAAAATTACTAATAACATTTCAATAGTTAAAATATATATAAATAAATATATATATATATTGGACAGCAAGATCAATTCACCGCCCACTGGAGGGTTTTAAAACATTAAACAGCCGTCGGAACCACAGGCTTCATAATGCAACATCAAAGGGGAATGTTTTCCGTATTGAAATTCCATCGAAGGAAATGTAGCAAAAACATCAATTGAACTGTGGAACCCACGGACTGGAGCTTAGGTGCAGGACACCACTTTGAAAAAGTTTCCAGGTGAAACGAAACGCGTCAGTAAAGTCCCGAATCATGCTGTTCCTTTAATTAAAATGGTTATATAATGAAGTCACGTGTGCGACTCAGCTTCTTTCGATGAGGGAAGGTGTTTTGAACATATATATATATATATATATATATATATATATATATTGCACACACAGAGTTGACGTGCTAAAGCCTCTTTGCACGGCGGGCTCACGACGGGGTACGCCAGCACCTATTATTTCACACACTCCTGGTCGCGCTTCCTTCTGAAAAACCAGAGTCGGAGCCCAATTGTTTTACGATGCTGTCAGTTTATTGGCAGAGCAAAACCCTTGCTCTGCCAATAAACTGACAGCATCGTAAAACAATTGGGCTCCGACTCTGGTTTTTCAGAAGGAAGCGCGACCAGGAGTGTGTGAAATATATATATATATATATGTGTATATATATTACCTACTGGCGGTCGCCAGTAGGTATATATAGTTAGGATTTTTTCTCTATGGGTTTTTTGAAAATTCTATGTCTAATAACTTTGGCGTTTGTGGACGGAATTGGCTGAAATTTTCAGGAAAATAGCACATTTTGTTTCTGAGCAGCCCTTGAAAATTTGGGGGGGGTTCGTCAAGGGGGGGCCGAGAAAAAAGGGGGGTCCCAAAACGTGTTTTTAACATTGAGTTTTCCATAGGGCGGTTGGCCTCACTTTTAGCCCGAACGGCTGAATGGATTTGCACGAAACTTGGCAAAATTGTAGGGACTGGTAGCCCGATGTGCCTTTTGTAGGTCTCAATATATGTGCTCCAGTGGATTTTGAGAAATTAACGTTTAAAAAAAGATATATATCTGTAACAGCGGACCGGGCAGCGCACTGGTTCGCGGACTTTTCGCGCAACGGAGCTTTGTGAAGCGAAGCTGATTGGTTCTCCGGCGTCTGTCAACATTCCAAACAGTCCGTAGCGGCCGCCATCTTGTCTCTCGGTAGGATCGAGAGACAAGAGGAGGTCAAAACAAAGGGGGAAATAACTATAAGGGGGCATAGTAGATCCTCGCTGACCCCCTAGTTTTGATGTGGAGGTTTTAAAAGGGCCCCGCGGGGCAAAAAAAAACAAAATAATAATAATCGAACGGCTGAATGGATTTGCACGAAACTTGGCAAAATATTAGGGACTGGTAGCCCGATGTGCCTTTGCTAGGTCTCAATATATGTGCTCCAGTGGATTTTGAGAAATTAACGTTCAAAAAAAGATATATATCTGTAACAGCGCTCCGCTTCGCGTACTTTTCGCGTTACGGAGCTTTGCGAAGCTGATTGGTTCTCCGGCATCTGTCAACATTCCAAACAGTCCGTAGCGGCCGCCATCTTGTCCCTCGGTAGGATTGAGAGACAAGAGGAGGCCAAAGCGAAGGGGGAAATGACCATAAGGGGGCATAGTAGATCCTTCCTGACCTCTTAGGTTTGATGTACCATTTTGCCAAGTTTGGTGTAATTCCGTTCAGCCATTCAGGCTGTAGACGTATGTAAATGTCCTATGGAAAATTGCATGGGGAAAACACATTTGAAAGTGTTGAAATTTAGAACCAATTAAAATGTTACTTTGGTTTTGTATTTGTGTGTGATGAAAGTTAATTGGTTATGTATATATGTCAAATGAGAGGAAACCACAGCCATTTTGTGATACTACTGTCTGAGGTACATTTGTGAGGAATTTTTGGTGGTGAATTTCTGGTGTTTGATTTACACAGTACTAACACTTCTGCTACTTTTAAAAAGGTGAGTTGTTAATTTGTAAGGGGAACTATGTTGTACACTTGAAGATAATTTGAAAAATGTTTTCTGTTATTTATTTGCAGTCCTTCTGTTATACTAAATACTTGATAAAGTTAGTTTTATATTATGTATTACTAAAAACGATAAATGAAAGTGATTATTTTTTTCTGCAATTTACAGCAAGCAATTTCAAAATAAAATGGCTCACAATGAAGAGACCGTGGCAATTTCTTTTGAATTGTCCAACACATTGATTGAAATTGAGAGCACCAATAATGAAATATTGTCACAAGGAGGACATGACTTGTATGATTCCATTAGATTGATTGAAATGGACAGCACCAAGAATGAAATATTGTCACAAGGAGATGACTTGAATGATTCCACTACATTGATTGAAATTGAGAGCACCAATAATGAAATATTGTCACAAGGAGGAGATGGCTTGTCGCCAGTAGGTATATATAGTTAGGATTTTTTCTCTATGGGTTTTTTGAAAATTCTATGTCTAATAACTTTGGCGTTTGTGGACGGAATTGGCTGAAATTTTCAGGAAAATGGCACATTGTGTTTCTGAGCAGCCCTTGAAAATTTGGGGGGGGGTTCGTCAAGGGGGGGCCGAGAAAAAAGGGGGGTCCCAAAACGTGTTTTTAACATTGAGTTTTCCATAGGGCGGTTGGCCTCACTTTTAGCCCGAACGGCTGAATGGATTTACACGAAACTTGGCAAAATTGTAGGGACTGGTAGCCCGATGTGCCTTTTGTAGGTCTCAATATATGTGCTCCAGTGGATTTTGAGAAATTAACGTTTAAAAAAAGATATATATCTGTAACAGCGGACCGGGCAGCGCACTGGTTCGCGGACTTTTCGCGCAACGGAGCTTTGTGAAGCGAAGCTGATTGGTTCTCCGGCGTCTGTCAACATTCCAAACAGTCCGTAGCGGCCGCCATCTTGTCTCTCGGTAGGATCGAGAGACAAGAGGAGGTCAAAACAAAGGGGGAAATAACTATAAGGGGGCATAGTAGATCCTCGCTGACCCCCTAGTTTTGATGTGGAGGTTTTAAAAGGGCCCCGCGGGGCAAAAAAAAACCAAAATAATAATAATCGAACGGCTGAATGGATTTGCACGAAACTTGGCAAAATATTAGGGACTGGTAGCCCGATGTGCCTTTGCTAGGTCTCAATATATGTGCTCCAGTGGATTTTGAGAAATTAACGTTCAAAAAAAGATATATATCTGTAACAGCGCTCCGCTTCGCGTACTTTTCGCGTTACGGAGCTTTGCGAAGCTGATTGGTTCTCCGGCGTCTGTCAACATTCCAAACAGTCCGTAGCGGCCGCCATCTTGTCCCTCGGTAGGATTGAGAGACAAGAGGAGGCCAAAGCGAAGGGGGAAATGACCATAAGGGGGCATAGTAGATCCTTCCTGACCTCTTAGGTTTGATGTACCATTTTGCCAAGTTTGGTGTAATTCCGTTCAGCCATTCAGGCTGTAGACGTATGTAAATGTCCTATGGAAAATTGCATGGGGAAAACACATTTGAAAGTGTTGAAATTTAGAACCAATTAAAATGTTACTTTGGTTTTGTATTTGTGTGTGATGAAAGTTAATTGGTTATGTATATATGTCAAATGAGAGGAAACCACAGCCATTTTGTGATACTACTGTCTGAGGTACATTTGTGAGGAATTTTTGGTGGTGAATTTCTGGTGTTTGATTTACACAGTACTAACACTTCTGCTACTTTTAAAAAGGTGAGTTGTTAATTTGTAAGGGGAACTATGTTGTACACTTGAAGATAATTTGAAAAATGTTTTCTGTTATTTATTTGCAGTCCTTCTGTTATACTAAATACTTGATAAAGTTAGTTTTATATTATGTATTACTAAAAACGATAAATGAAAGTGATTATTTTTTTCTGCAATTTACAGCAAGCAATTTCAAAATAAAATGGCTCACAATGAAGAGACCGTGGCAATTTCTTTTGAATTGTCCAACACATTGATTGAAATTGAGAGCACCAATAATGAAATATTGTCACAAGGAGGACATGACTTGTATGATTCCATTAGATTGATTGAAATGGACAGCACCAAGAATGAAATATTGTCACAAGGAGATGACTTGAATGATTCCACTACATTGATTGAAATTGAGAGCACCAATAATGAAATATTGTCACAAGGAGGAGATGGCTTGTATGATTCCATTAGATTGATTGAAATGGACAGCACCAATAATGAAATATTGTCACAAGGAGGAGATGACTTGAATGATTCCACTACATTGATTGAAATTGAGAGCACCAATAATGAAATATTGTCACGAGGAGATGACTTGAATGATTCCACTACATTGATTGAAATTGACAGCACCAATAATGAAATATTGTCACAAGGAGGAGATGACTTGAATGATTTTTTTGATCAATCTCTTGATGGCGAATTTATCGAGTGTTTGGAGACCATAGAGTTACAAGAATCATCATTGGAGACTTTTAATGAGGACATTGCTGATGAGGACATGTTACTAGTTCTTTCAAATTTAGAAAATTCTGAAGAATAAATTTATATTTAGAAATCAAAAATTGTTTGAGACATTATTCATTTTTATTTTTAATTTATGAGGTTGTAGCGAAGTGATTGTAGTATAAAATGAGACTTATAGTATAGAGTGCAACATTTTTATGTTACATGGTAAGTTTACTCATATTTACTTCCCTTCTGCCACTATATTATCTCCAATGTGTATTTGACATGTCTTCTTCATCTCCGGCCTCCTTTCTCTCACTGTGTGTCTCCGATGCATCTTATCGCTGGTATTTTGTGTAATTACAGAAGAGAGTAAAATAAAATAGTTCGGAACGTGAAAAGGGGGCAAAGTAGAGTACTCCTCACCCCCTAGGCCTTTTTAGGCGGTCCCAAAAGGATCAGTTTCTGCTTTCCTGAGAGATTATGGTATGAGTTCCATATACCACAATAACTTGCATTACAACATGCAAGATATCTATCTCCTATTACCAACTTTTGGAGATATTCGCGCTAAGCGCGAATATCTCCAAAAAGTAACACCTGCCCTGAGCAGTTCTTAGCCATGTTATCCAATGGGAGGTGGATAACATGGCTAAGAGCATTAGCTCGGTAATGCATGAATATCGCTGAGTTTTTAGCGATATTCATGCATTGCGGCCGTTTATTATCGCATTTGCGATAAACCTTGATAATAGTAAGGTTTATCTTCGATAATTTCTGACGATGCTTAGTGGTAAAAAATTGGTTGGTAAGCATCGTTAGCGATAAATATCGCTTAACTTTGGTAATATGCCCCAACGTCTGTTAACGTTCGATTCGAAGGAAATGAGGAAGTGTTGAAAAACATTGTCTGCGCCATCTTGCCTTTTTTGAAATGCCACACTTTTGTCGTGCACGGCAGCCATTTTAGGTGTCTTGACCAGACCCACTCTCTGCACGCTGTCGATTCGTAGCATGGCTCCTCACCCACGCAAGCATCTTCCCTAGGCACTGGTCACCACCGCTCTCTGTCTTATGCATGGGCAATAAACCTCCCCCCATCTGCGCTGCTCTTCCCTGAGAATCACACTCTGTGCCCGCCCGACACCTCCCTTTCGCCCTATTCACTACCGCACCCTCTGACACTCCTCTTTCTCTGTGTCCGATTGTCCAGGCTAATAGCTAGCCCTGCAGATGTAGTTTATGGCCCCAGCTGTAAAGAATCACCCCTCTTCAAAGGAGTTATAGTAGATCAAGGCCCACACTCGATGAGATCCGTCACACCACACGTGTTCCTACTATCTGAAAACCATCCTGTATTGTGATTGGGGAGGGGACCGAGCCTGAAGCGGAAGATTCCAGGAATGACTCTTTGTACATCAAAGTTTTTACAATTATGTGTCACATTAAAAATATATAGCACTCCAACAAAGTAGTAGGAATATAAAACTTTAATAACATATAAATATATACAACAAAACAAAAACAGTAAAAACATTTAAACAACGAAGAGACCGTGGCAATTTCTTTTTAATTATCCAATAGATTTATTGAAATTGACAGCACCAATAATGAAATATTCTTGTCAGTAGCGGTCTGTTGTGCGAATAGTTCCAAGGCAGCAGAACGCGCTGAAATCTAGATGGCACGAAAGTGATGTCTAGTAAGTTGCCGCCCAGCAAAAAACGGCGTGGGGCGCCGCGGGGGTGAGTGAGTCCAGTAGGCACCACAGCTATTCTTACCGGCATTGCAGAATTACTGCTGGGGACAATGCCTGTGCTGTAGCAGGGTCACAGCAGAAACAAAAAGGATTCTGTTGAAGATGTTGTTGGTTTTCAATTTGAAAACAGTTCTGGTGTCAACTGCTATGCTAATGTAGTGGTTAATGTTTTGTTTTCTCTAGAAAATGTAAAAGAGGGGGAGGCAGTCCAAAGTTCCGTTAAAAGGGCAAAGGAAAGGATCGGTGGTTTGAACTATCAGTCAAAAAGGGGAGGGGGTGCAATAATTTTTCCTACCGGGTCACACTGTGCTTTCACCGGAAGTGAGGTCTGCAGGATTCTAGTAATTCAAAGTGAGGCTGGCGCCAGCATGGGAGCGCCGACGTCCCGCGGATACAGTTTCGTCACTCCACGGGCGATCATGGCAGTCATTCCCCATCGGGGGTCGGAGACTCCCGCGGCTCCTCTAGAATCTTCAAGGTCGTGGAGGACTACGGTGGTGGAGTCAACCAGTGACCGGGCCATTTCTTTATGCTGGGCCCGCTCTTGCCAGGTCGACCGCCATTTTGAGAGTTCGGCAGCTACCGGCGATCGCGGGGTCACATGAGCGGACGGGCTCCACCCTGCCGGGCGAGACGTTGCAGCATGGCCACAGTGGAAGAACCGTTTTCCGGGCGCCTGGAGCGCTGAGGGTGCAGCTGGGAAGTCTCCACCTGGGGAGGCGGGAGAAGCCTGTTCGCACCGTCTCTCCCTCCCAGTGCACCCCACGGCGTCTCGCTTGAGATTTGTTATGGCCGGACCAGGCGATGAGGACGAGGGGGGGGTCGGAGGCATGTGCAAGACATCCCCCCCCAGTGTTGTCGCAGCCATTATAAAAGAAAGAAGTGTCCCGTCCGTCTTCGGGCCGGGGTTCCGGTGGATGTCGGCCGGACGCCCCTGGCTCTGGCCCCATGAACGGGTTTCTTGGTTTATCGGCTGCAGCCGGATCCCGTCGGCCTCGGCCCCCCGACCGTTGGTGGTCGGACCGGAAGAGCATGTGGCGGGACTACCTGCAACTCTCAAGGGCCACCGCGGCCGGACTGGGAGAGAGAGGGGAGGGTCGAGGAGACATTCCCCCCCCCTGCAACTGTTCAGCGTTGTAAAGGCAATCCCCTGGCCGGGTCCCGCTGGCCTCGGCCTCTCCTTCGGCTACACCCTACGTTAGGATCTCCTGGCCGAGGCGTGGCAGCAGGACCTGCCTTATATGGGCTGCTCCCGGCTGGGCGTAGCCGGAACCCTGCCCCACCTTGGAAGTTTCCAGAGTGGGGGTGGATGTTCTACTGACTTGCATTTTCCCTAGTCTATCGATTTTTTTGGCGTGGCAGGCGGTGGGACAGCGAGGGGTGATTTGGTTTCTCTTACTGTTTTTCTGGTCTCTCACCACTGGCATATTTTAACGTTTTCTTGTTTCTAGGACATTAATAGGTTTTATCATTACGTTATGTTATCGTTTCTTTGTTCGTTGTTTAATAAAAGTTCATGTTCATCAGTGGCCTACTGATTTTCGTTTTCCTATTTTTTTCTTTCCAGGTTGTTTCATGGTAAAGTTTCTGTTAACAGGATACAGTGATCACTTCGTTATTATTGCATATGTCCTTTTCACTAGGGGTGCTCTCTGGTCGGGCCAGATGACGTATCTCTAGTAAATGGTCCGGGTGAAAAAGGTGCATCAATCAGTGGGGAGTAGATAGGCATGACAGATTACAACGGGGGAGAACGGTCCGCATTACGTACCCTTTCACTACTTGCAAAGATTTTCCTACGTTTATTTGCAAACAGGGAATACCTCCAAAAAGAACTAATTCCAAACAGTCAATGTTCGGACAATCAATCAATCAATGAGGAATGAAATAGGTACGACGTGTTAAAGGCTTGCGTTACCTACCCTTCACTATCTGCAAAGGGAGATAGAATATTCCTATTCTTCCTCGTTTGCAGGTAGAGAAGATCCTTAAGAGAATTAACTTCGAACAATTCAATGCTCGATTGAAACAATCAACAAGGGGTACTGTGAACACAAATGAACGCCGCTTATATACATACGCATTGCTATTTTCAACAGGTTGTTCCTAATGTTTCTATTTTAGCGAGGTCAAAAGAGATCCCATTAGTGGCCTACTGATTTTGCTCGATTCCTTTTGTTTTTTTACACGATTTTTCGCTATCTGCAAAGACTAAACAGAGTATTGCGACTCTGTGCTTGTTTGTAAATAGAGAATGAACCAAAGAGAACAATCAATCAAATGGAGAGAGAAGCAGGCACGACGGATTACAAAGGGGGCAAAGGGCTGCGTTAACTACCCTTCACTATCTGCAAAGAGAGAGTACTCCTAATAGAAATGAGGGGTGGGGGGCAGCAATCAAAGCAGATCAGTGTGCATAAACACGAAAATGTTTTTACTTACCACGTACTTGACATTCGACAGCTTATGATATTTGCTATTAAAAAACCATTGAAATTCACTGAAAAAACCATAGGTTATAGACCATATATAGTTGGGAATTAGCATTTACAAAACCTTGAAAATTCACTGAAAAAACCATAGGTTATAAACCATATATAGTTAGGAATTAGCATTTACAAAACCTTGAAAATTCACTGAAAAAACCATAGGTTATAGACCATATATAGTTAGGAATTAGCATTTAAAAAACCTTATTTTACTCACACAAAACCATTGAAATTCCATATATAGTTAGTTGCACTAACTATATATTGCGCACCCGCAATCCACTGCTGATGATGTCACATATTACATCATTCATGACATGGTCAGTGACATCACTGATGACATCACTGATGACATCTCAAATGACATCACTGATGACATCACTGATGACATCTCATTGTACATCAATGACCACATCACTGATGATATCATTCATGTGACAATACAATGCATCTCCTCACACTTTAATATAACCTCTGTTACACCCAGTGTTAAATACAGAGTATAATTTTTGAAACCATTGACACACCAATACTAGTTACTACATACGCACTCAGTGATTCCTATGTTTACACACACATTCACTCATTTACCCATACAATCATTCATACATACAATCACTCATCTTTACAACACTATCATATGCACTCATACACCTATACAGACTCTCACACTCTGTCACTCATCCATGGAGTTACTCACACACCTAGTCAGTCCTGTAAAGAATCAATCACACTTCCATTTTCTAATCTATACAGTTAAACATAGAGCACCTTACATTTTGAAACATATACTAACACATAATTACTCTCTTATACAATCATTGATACAAGTACACATTGATCTGCACAGAGTCACACACCTCCCAGCCAGCCACACACACACTCAGTCTCCCATACAAATACTTGGGCAATCAATCAATAACCCATATAGTTACTCATATAGCTACTGATCAACACATGCAGCAGTTTACAGAACAACAGACATAATGATGCACAAATTAAGACAGTTTAGTCACTAACCCATGCACTCAGTGAGACACATTTAATCACTCACTCATACAGTCAGTCACGCACCTACTAAATCCTTCATCCAGACACTTCTACATCTACTCATTCTTCAATATGTAAAACATATTTAAACTTTACAGAAACACACAGTCACTGGATGATGTCATCAGTGATGTCATTTGAGATGTCATCAGTGATGTCATCAGTGATGTCACTGACCATGTCATGAATGATGTAATATGTGACATCATCAGCAGTGGATTGCGGGTGCGCGATATATAGTTAGTGCAACTAACTATATATGGAATTTCAATGGTTTTGTGTGAGTAAAATAAGGTTTTTTAAATGCTAATTCCTAACTATATATGGTCTATAACCTATGTTTTTTTCAGTGAATATATATATATATTCACTGAAAAAACCATAGGTTATAGACCATATATAGTTAGGAATTAGCATTTAAAAAACCTTTTTTTACTCACACAAAACCATTGAAATTCCATATATAGTTAGTTGCACTAACTATATATCGCGCACCCGCAATCCACTGCTGATCATGTCACATATTACATCATTCATGACATGGTCAGTGACATCACTGATGACATCTCAAATGACATCACTGATGACATCACTGATGACATCTCAAATGACATCACTGATGACATCACTGATGACAACATCCATTGACTGTATGTTTCTGTAAAGTTAATATATGTCTTACATATTGAAGAATGAGTGGATTTATAAGTGTCTGGATGAAGGATTTATTAGGTGCATGACTGACTGTATGAGTGACTGATTAAATGTGTCTCACTGAGTGCATGGGTTAGTGACTAAACTGTTTTAATTTGTGCATCATTATGTCTGTTGTTCTGTAAACTGCTGCATGTGTTGATCAGTAGCTATATGAGTAACTATATGGGTTATTGGTTGATTGCCTAAGTATTTGTATGGGAGACTGAGTGTGTGTGTGGGTGGCTGGGAGGTGTATAACTCTGTGCATAGATGTGTGAGCAGTTGATTCACTAGATGTATGGGTTCAAAAGTGCATGTCGAAACAGCTGTATGGGCGGTTGACTGTGTGCATGAGTGTATTGGTGAGTGAATGGATATCTCAGTGCTACATGTCAAAGTAAAGACATATGTAAAACACAGTACATGTGAGAGTTGACATATATAAATAACTGTGCATAAGAGCCAGTGAATGTGTGAGTGGCTGTATGGATCATTGTGAACTTGTATCAGGGATTGTATAAGAGAGTAAATATGTGTTAGTATATGTTTGAATAAGTAAGGTGTGTATAACTGTATAGTTGAGGAAATGGATGTGAGATTGATTCTTTGCATGACTGACTAGGTGTGTGAGTAACTCCATGGATGAGTGACAGTCTGTGAGTGTCTGTTTACACTGAGTGTATCTCAGTTTTTATTAGAGTCTGAAGAGATTCATCGTATTATCACATGACTAATGTCATCAGTGATGTCATCAGTGATGTCTTTTGAGATGTGATCAGTGATGTCATCAGTGATGTCATCGTTGATGTCATTTGAGATGTCATCAATGATGTCATCAGTGATGTCATCAGTGATATCATCAATGATGTCATTTGAGATGTCATCAGTGATGTCATCAGTGATGTCATTTGAGATGTCATCAGTGATGTCATCAGTGATGTCATTTGAGATGTCATCAGTGATGTCATCAGTGATGTCACTGACCATGTCATGAATGATGTAATATGTGACATGATCAGCAGTGGATTGCGGGTGCGCGATATATAGTTAGTACAACTAACTATATATGGAATTTCAATGGTTTTGTGTGAGTAAAAAAAAGGTTTTTTAAATGCTAATTCCTAACTATATATGGTCTATAACCTATGGTTTTTTCAGTGAATTTTCAAGGTTTTGTAAATGCTAATTCCTAACTATATATGGTCTATAACCTATGGTTTTTTCAGTGAATTTCAATGGTTTTTTAATAGCAAATATCAAAAGCTTAAAATGTATTCTTCTTTAAATCAAAAAATATATTTTATATGTTTATTAATAAAAAAAAAATGTATTATTATATTTTGGTTCGCTCCCGGTCCGCGAACCGGGTAGCTTCCCGTTAGCTCAATTTGGTGCCGCGACTCGGTACGCGAACCGGTAAATGTTCCGTTTGCGCAACTGCCGCGTTAGAAATCAACATCGTGACGCGTCGCGGAAGCGCAACGTATCGCGTTGTCGCGTAATGCGTCTTATGACGCGCCGCGTTAGCGCACCCGGAAGTGCTCCGGTACGCGAACCAAGGCTCGAAGCGCAGCTCCCCGGAAGCGATCCGGGGCGCGGCCCGCAGCGCGTAACGTAAGCGTAACAGGTCATGTGACTTGTTAATAAAACTTTTCATTGGTTCATTTCACTTTTGGTTTCCTAATGATGTAAGGCTAGGTCATGTGACCTAAAAATAACACTTTTCATTGGTTTAGAACTATTTTTTTTCCAAAATGATGAAAGCCCCCACCTTTTTTCTCACTCTGACTTTCAACTTTGTGAAAGGAAGACCTATTTTGCTTAGTAGAAAATGGCTTCAGTAGTAGCTGCAGCTGGTGCACCCCCACCACCACCACCACCACCAAGGAAGAGAGGACCACCTCCACAGTTCCTTCCCAACACAGAGGAGGAAGAGGATGAAGAAGAGGAAGAGGAAGTACAGCCAAGACAGTTTTTACGTGAGGAGCCCCGGATATCTCACCACAAAAATAGTTTTATTTGGCAGTTTTTTTCTTTTCCTCAAGGACAAAAAAAAGTGAATGCTCGCTACGTGACATGCCTCATATGCAAAGAAGATTTCTCTAGAGGCACAAATAAAAAGTATAGTTTCGGCAACTATACTATGCACCGTCATATGCAGAGGTGGCATCCACTGAATTACAGCATGGCAGAGATGCGTGACCTCCAAGACAACCCACCAACTCCTGTGGCCAGTACATCGGCACAGGTAACTCTGTCGGGGCCAGAGGCACGGGAAACAGTGCCAAACATTCAAGAAAATGTTGTGCACATGAAGATAGTGTGTCTTTATTGTGGTAACTTACTCTCATGTGCAAATATGAGTATCAATTTGATAAACAGAGCATATGAAAACCACAAGTGCTCAAAACTCCCCAAAAAAAAAAAAAAATTTGCTCCTGTTGAGCCCTTTCTAATGCCTGTTTTTCGTTGTTTGCCCCCCAAAAAAACAAAAAAAACATAAAATTGTTCAAGAAATACAAAAAAAAACTAAAAATGCTCAGAAAAAATAAAAAAATATATAAAACAACAAAAACATTAAAAAAATGTTCTTTTCAGAACTACCTCCCCTTTATAAAAAAATTGCTAGAATGTTTAGCACTCTGGTAACCTCTATTTTTTTTGGTTCGCTTCCCGGTTCGCTCCCTGGTACGCGAACCGGGAGCGAACCAAAAATGTCTTTTTTTTTAAAAAAGAGTAAGTATAAGGGAAGTAAACAGAGAGTAATGTTAAAAGAAAGACAGCTATAGGGACTAAACCAGAGATACTGTTTAATAGATCTATTTACCGAAGAAAAGATAGAAGAGGGTATAATTGTGAAAAACAAAATAGATAAGGAAGTGAAAGAAAAAAAGGAGAGTAGAAGAATAACAAAGAAGAGTTTCTTAGAGAATGTGAGTGAATGTTCAAAATAAGATTAAAACATGTGGTATAACAGAGAGAAAAAACAGAAAGCAGAAAAGAAGAAGTAACAGAAAAGGAATAATTGAAACAGCAGAGAAATGTAAATAACATAGGGGCATATTATCAACATAGGCAATAAAAGTTTCGCAGCTTTTATTGGCAGAAATGTGTCGCTAAAGCCGCTTTTGCGGCAGAAAACTGCCGCTAAAGCCGCTTTTGCAGCAGTTTTCTGCCGATAAAAGCAGCAAAAATTTTATTGGCTGTGTTCATAACATGCCCCTTAGTGTGCTTCAACTACACAGAGAAAGCATAATGAACAAGTAGTGAAAGAGTGATCAATCAGAGACACTAAGAGTAATAGAGACGGAGTGAGTGAACAAGAGTGAGGAACTATGAGAAGAGAGGGACTGAGAAAAGGAGTGGAAGGAGTAGAGTAAGTAAGTAATAGAGAAAGGAATGAGGGAAGTAGCAAAGGCAGGAAAGTGAGGGTTAAAGAAATGAAGCAGTGGAACTAATAGTAGTTAAATGTGATAGAAATGTAACGAAAAGAGTACAAAACATTTACCTTATAATTGTCGTTAACTTAGTCACTTGTTATTTTTATACTTTCAATCTGTGAAAGAGAGAACAAACATTTGAAAAATATTAAAACATGTATTTAAAAATTAGAAAAGACAAGGGAAAAGATTGAAGGACAAACAGTTTTTCAACAACTTTGACACTTACAGAAGCCTCTGCTTCTCCAGGCCCCCTACACAGTCCTAAAGATATACATTTTAAACTAACAGTATCTTGATGCAGATGAAGTGAGGCCTATCTTGGAACATGGTGCATCTTTTGCACTGCTGTTGTCTCACAAAACTGACGCAATGGCAGTGCAAAAGAGGTGCACAATCATCATAAAACTGTTCCTAACATTTTAAATGATTATTTCAGGATGGCAATAAGGTGTGTCCTATCCAGACGTTTGTTTCAGGTGAGGCCTACTCAGGGTTGCAGATGAAATTTAGGCTTGTTGAAGAGTACAGAGGAGATAATACATGTGCAGGCCTACCAATAAAGTTCAGACCTCCTCTGTTTCCCTGGACAAGCCTAAACTTCATCTGCACAATGTGATTCGTAATGTTAGGAAACACAGGTAATGTATTTGAAAAACGTGCAATTTATTTTGCTCATTTCACAATCACATCACTTGTGTTTCCTTTGGTTAGGTATCTCATTGTGCAGATGTAGTCCAGCATATGAAAGAGTACGCACTGCATGCAACAACTTTGACACTTACTGAAGCCTCAGCTTCTGCATGCCCCCTACACAGTACTAATTATATACATTTTAAAGTGACGGTATCTTGCTGGAAATGAACTGAGGCCTATCTTGCAACATGGTGCATCTTTTACACAAAAGTGACGGAACAGCGGCGCAAAAGAGGCACACAGCCTTCATAAAACTGCCCTTAACATTTTAAATGATTGTTTCTAGATGCTGATAAGGTGTAGCCTATCCACAGATTTCTTTCAAGTGAGTCCTACTCAGTTTTGCAGATGAAATTTAGCTTCTTGAAAAGTACAGAGGAGATAATACATGTGCAGGCCTACCAACGAAGTGAGTCATGTCCACTGCACTCTTGAACAAAGGCCAGACCTCCTCTATCTCTCTGGACAGGCCTAAACCTCATCTGCACAATGTGATTCGTAATGTTAGGAAACACAGGTAATGTAATTGAAAAATGTGGAGTTTCTTTTCCTCATTTCACAATCACATCACCTGTGTTTCCTTTGGTTAGGTATCTCATTGTGGAAATGTAGTCTATCATATGAAAGACTACGTAGAATGTGAGCACTGTATGCAACAACTTTGACACTTACAGAAGCCTCAGCTTCTTCATGTCTACTACACATTTCTAAATGTATATCATAAATACAAAAAGTACAGAATTAATTATACATGTTAAATGGTTTATTTTTGCTGTTCTCAGAATTTATCAAATTTCACTAAAAACAGTGACTTGAAGGTATTCATCATATAACAGCGGGGAAAAAAACCACAATCAAAATGATTGTGTTTAAAAAACCCATATAACATAACAAATCAGAAATCAGAACTCCTTAAAATTAACTTACTTTCCATGACGTCGAATGATGTCCTATGAACAGCTTACACTCTGTTGTGCTGCTATTATTTTCAGCCCGCCACTTTCTGAAAGAAAACCTCCATCGTTTTGAAAAATATGTTACATACAATAAATGACTTCTCGCTCTCTACCACACGTTTCCACAAGGCAAAATCGTGTAAGAGCCATTTATAACTCTTGGAATTCTTCTAAGCAAATCCCGTCATTTTGTATTTCCGCAACTTTGAGAAAGAAAACGTTCAAGATCACTTTCACAATCCTGGACTAGTAATATCTTACCCTTCTTGCTCACTCATGTTCCACATTTCCTATGACACTGATACTGCTTACTATGAAGCAGACTTACACTACCTCTATGACTACTACAATTATTTAATTCTCTACATCACTTTTAATCACAAAGCAATTTAAAACAGTAGATAAAATTATATCAACCCCTAGAATCATTATAGACCAGTTACCTACCCTAAATTCTCTTTTCTGAAAACAGAAAGTAAGAATATTTTTAAGTAAAAAGGCAACATTGTATCGTAGTCAAATAGGAATCATTTACGAAACAGCAGCTTTTTTTACATTTTCAATAAGCTGTGTAATAAGCGGATCTTGTCAAAGGACCATCATGTCATATAATAGCTGCAGTTAAAAATGTTCTTCCTAAAATAAACGACTGTGTAGCCACAACCTTTGTAATTAAAGTTGAAGACTTACTTTCATCAGGTTTATATAGTTGGAATTTTTAAATGACATTATAACCAAAAGTTTGGTCAAATAATCTAGACAGCATTGCAGACTTACATTACCTCTACTCCATGTTTTTATTGGCTGCTTGAATTAGCTTATAAAAAGAAACAGTTTTTCTGAACTCATTCAAAGTGCAGCTATTTTTCCATGACGTCAAGTGTTATGGTAAGAACACCGTTTGCTTTGAAAAATACTCTGTTGTCCTTTAACTAATCCGTGCCCACCACTTTCTGTAAGAAAACCTTCTTTTTTTCCAGGAACTATTTAAAACTCAAAAATACCTTTTGACTCTGTACTACACTTATCCTCAAGGCCAAATTGTGTAGGAGCCATTAGAACCTCTTGAAATTCCTCAGAGCAAATCCTGAGATTCCTTCCCTAAAATTTTGGTTTTAAAAACACCAGGTAAGAATTTTTAAGGTCAAAAGGCAATTTTTTAAAAAAAGTTAAAACAGAATCATTGCAGAATGACCAGCCATTTCTAGACTTTAAATAAGCTGTGTAATGTCCTGATGTTATTGAAGGACCGTCATGATATATATTTGCTGCAGTTACAAAAGTCCTTCCTGATATTGACAACTGTGAAGCCTCAAAATTTTTAATCAAAGTTGTCAATTTTGTTCCATCAGGCCTACATCGTTGGAACATTAAAATAACATACTGGCCATATGTTCGTATAAATAATGTTGACAACATTTCAGACTTACATTGGCTACACTCCATGTTGTGATCAGCTGCTTTTACTAGCTTATTAAAGGACACTGATTTACTGTCTGGCAAAGTTAAATATATACATTTTTCTGAGTCTACACTAGTAGTACTTGATACCCTACAGTTCTCGCAGTCATGCTGCCATTGATAAGAAAGCCCAAACAGGTGATCTACATCTACACCTTCATCATGCAATACATCAAGCATATACATTAAAAACTCCTGGCAATCTTGCTGAATATTTTGAGAGAATTGTGTTTGACCTTTACATCTGTCTAACAGATTTCGAATTTCAGACACACTTTCTATTTTTGTTCTATCAGTGCTACATTTCTCTAACACAGAATTCAACAAACTGCAAAATCTCTGATCCGAATTGACCACAATCTCTTGTTTTAAAGTTTCTAGAGAAAACAAAACATTAACCACTACATTAGCATAGCAGTTGACACCAGAACTGTTTTCAAATTGAAAACCAACAACATCTTCAACAAAATCCTTTTCCTTTCTGCTTATAATTTCTGGTTCATCGACTTTTCGTCTTTTTGCTACAACCTCCCTACTATTGGTCACATTACTTCGTTTCCGGCCTACCACACGTTTCTCAAACAAAGGATATTGAGGCAAATGTGGCGCATACTCTCTTCTTAACCTATTGTATTCCTTAACACAGTCTAGATCCGCACAAATGTTTGTGACATCACACTTAATCAAGTACAATCCCGATAAAGTTCTGACTCGTGACATTGCCACATATGCCATACCCTCCTTGAACACAGAACTGCCAATATTCACCAATGCACTGTCTACACTTAAACCTTGCGATTTATGGATTGTCACCGCATATGCCAAGCAAACAGGAAACTGCTTACGGCGAACATATAAGTCTTTCACAAGCAAAAACCTAGCAGAGCACCGACCAACTAGCTGTACTTCGTCAATGCCATCAAATTTAATTTTAAAAAATTCAATTTCATCCCTATTTCTGTATTTCTCCAAAATCAACAACATTACCCATTGATCCATTTACCAGACCTCTTTCAACATGTAAATTCCTTCTTAAAATTATTCGGCAATTTAAGCACACATTCAGAGTCTTTTCAAAACCTGCAGTTTTAGATATACTCTTCTCTAATGAATCCAATTTTGATTTCAAATTCTCAGACAAAATAATTGTTGATCCCATATGCTCTACTCTGTCAATAGCTTCCAGTTTCACAATATCTTGGTTTTCTAAATACAACATTTTGTTGTTGAAGATGGCACATTTTGCAAGAGTTGGCATCAAACATATTCCAGATTTCTTCTCAGTAATTTTCTGAAAAATATTCTCAGGCACAACGTCTTGTTCTGGATACAAATTTGACAGTAATCGTGCATGTAAAGCTTCTTTCCCATGCTCGGTCACTTTTCCGATTCTAACATCTTGTAGAATATTCTTGTAATCTTCATCCTTCGCCTGACGCATATTTTCATGCAGTTCAGCATAATTGAAGTTTAACCATATATTGACGTTGCCAATGCTCCCTAGGCACTTCCTGGTATCTTCATGCGTGAGCATTTTGAACACAGGTTGTCCTTTCACTGGTGTCAGCTGCAGAAGATCACCGAAAACAATGATGTGTTTGCCACCAAATAACACATCATACTCTGTTTTGAGAACTTCTTGCATTCTCAAATGCACAAAGGCAAGCATGACATTGGAAACCATGCTTACTTCGTCAATGATAAGAAGTTTCATTTTCCTCAAGACTCTTGAAACTTCACAACAAGCATCTCCAGATAACTTGTGGTATTGTAATTTGTTATCATGCTCCACTGGCAGCATCAGTAGACGATGCAAAGTAATACCTTTAATGTTATGTGCTGCCAGTCCAGTTGGAGCGGTGACAACACAAGACAGCGATGACTCAGTCCTTTTCTGCAAATAACATGAAATTGCTTTAACGAGGAAACTTTTTCCAGTTCCCGCTTCTCCACTCACGTACAGTCGGACAGGCTTCAACGACGTACATGAGCACTCTTTCTTCTCATGACTTAATCCATGATCTATTTGGTTGGTAACTTCGTCATATATTTTCCTCTGCTCAACGTTGAGTTGTCTTTCCAAGTCTTCTAAGTTAACCGCATCCTCCTGAGCATGTGCCATGGCTCTTTCCACTTCAATCATGGCAGTGGCAGCTTCATTTTCGATAACTGGTCCTCCTAGTGGATCCTGACTCAATGAAACAGAACTCTGACTGTCCTGAGAACTGTCTCTAGCAATCTCGGCTGCAATCGTTGCTTCCTGCTCGATTTCCGCATTCAACATTTCAAGATATTTGAGAAAAACAGGACATTCTATGGTCTCCTTGGCGGCATTGAAAGAGTCTTCGTAACAGAGGAAATCTCCAAGCAGTTCCTCTTCTGCACGCCAAGGCTTGAAAAGTTGCAAAAGTGCTAAATAGAAAAACTCTTTTTTTTCAGGAGATTCGCCACTCAATTTTCGATGGTTTACCAAGTGGCATTTTCTTTGCTTGACGAGACATCCCTCACTTCCAATTACAGCATACACTCCTTTATCAATATCTTCTTTGATGTTCCTCTTGAATATGTAATTTTGTAGAACCTCATACAGACAAACATTCTCGAGGTGTCTGCTTCTATTTGGATAATATGTATCCAACATGTTGGTCTTCAAAATATCAGTACTGTTTGGCTCCTTTTCCGCCAAATACTCAATTTCCCGCACAGGTTTCAGAACTCGATTACGCGTTGCAGCAAGACCAAGACTCGCCCAAACGATACTCCTGGATTTGGCATAGAGACTTGCTGAAGACAACCGGTCAGAACATTCGTAAGCTCCGATTTCTCGATGTGACAACATCTTCAGACTGAAACTGTACAACTTCTTACTGAGGCTCTTTTCATGGGAAATGTCCTCCCACATATCCTTCAATTCTGTCTTTTCTTTTTTGGTGATGTAAGATGTCACATACCGAGCCACAGCCATACAGTTATCAGCCACGAACTGTATATCCATGTTAGCATTCCACATGGACAAAATCACTGGGTTGTAGTCGTTGATATACTTGGACTCTTCGTTCCTTTTCAAATTGTATGTGTTTTTAGGTGATTTCTTCATCACATTATGTCGCAGCGAAGACATCAAACTGTTCACTCTTCCTTTAGAAATCACCGGTCGTGGAAAGGCGAAACGACATTTGGTGTAGAACTTGTCCTTGTTTCTGAATTTACGACGACAGTACTTTCCGCAACGATGGCTTTGGAAGCGTAGAACTTGTTCTCTTAGGCTTTTGTCCTCCTTTGCGTTTGGAACAGCACATGTAGAATACTGTTCTATGAAACTCATCACTAAGTCTTCTGGATCTGTTCCAAATTTAGGTGCATCCTTGATCCACAGCAGCATATGTATATGAGGAGCACCTCTTGCTTGGTACTCCTTTCTCCAGAAGAAATCCAACACCTCTCCAAGAGGTGGATTTCTCTTGTTCATGATGAAAGACATCATAGCTTCAAATCTATGATTGAAGTACCTGCATACATTCACTGGATCCAAAGAGCACAGTTCTCCGGGTGTCTTGAATTCGATATTTTCAATGTTTCCATTTGCCTCTCGTAGAAATTCAAGTAAGTCTTCCCAGCCATACTCGGCACAGCTGAGAGTGAGGAACCATGTGGGAGTTCCTAAGTTCCTCAGCATACATTTTAAATCACCATGACGATGGTACCAGTACTCATTAGTACCACGCTGACACGCCATGAGATTAATCAGGTGAGAATCCAAAATACTGTCTTGCACATTGACTTTATCCATAAAGTCATTTGCCGAGATATTTTGCAGCTGTACACCACTTTTCAAGATGTGGTTCACTGCATATGACAGTCCAGACAGATCGCTTTCAAACAGGAGATGAAACAAATAGGGAATGCATTGTCGAAACCTAGGATCTTCTGCATACAATCGTAAAGTCCGGTATTCAGAAGCAGGAATTTGATGAGTTCGCTCATCATATCTTCCTCCTTGACCTGTTGGAAATAGCTGTGGGAAACACCGACCTTCCAAACTTTCCTCCCAAACACTAATGGGACTCCCTTTGGCTTGTTTCATTTGAAACAATTCAATAGCATTCCCCATGACTTCCTTGGAATGCAAAGGATGAACACTATAATGTTCATATATTTCTTCACTTTTAGAGGGTTCTACTTTCTCAATTTGACCAGCACACAAATCGCTATCCTCTTCTTCACTTACTTCCTCTTCTGCAACATATACATTCTTATAGTACTTATTGTTTTTTTTCAAATACAATGTTGCCTTTTTGACTTTCCTAACATCCACTAAATCTTGCCATATTTTCTTACTCTTTGTCGGAACCCCATTAACTAAGATAACCAGAGGTTCCTCTTCCACTTTTTCTACTCCAATTGTATTAATGTTTTTCTTCAAATCTAGAGGCAAAGAAACAACTCTTCCCTTTAATCCTCTCTGTAAATCTGATGGAGGCAATTTCCCTGTCTTTGGCTCCATTCTTACAATAGCCTGAAAGGGATGGATACTTTGAATCAAAATAGATTCATAAGTATTTAAATCCTTCAATTCAGAAGGAATCTCAACCAATTCCAGATTATTATGAACCGCTCTAGCAGGCATCTGGTTTTGATTTAATTTGTTACAACAATAAGTACACACACGTTGATCCAATCCCAAATCAAAACAATTTTCTACCATCAAGTATGTTGCAAAATCCTTCCATTCACTATTATTTTCCCTTTCACTTTTTGCATATAAATCCACTAACTTAGTCTGATTCTTATAATAAGTGCGTCGACAACACACACAAGTGAAATTAGGCCTCTCACTTGATTTCACCTGAAACGTGGCAATTTCCTTCTGAAAATTATTTGTACTGGAAACCTGTACACTATCTTCCACATTACCCTCTTCTTCTGGGTCAATTTCAACATTCTCCTCTTTACTTCCAAAGTAACAAAACTCAATTTCTTCACAAATATTCTTCACATCTATTTCAGAACCATGCAAAAGAGCAGTGCACAATTGTTTAAGCATAACTGCTGGACTCTTAGCATAATACAACATTCTAACTAATTTCCTCACTTTATTATGATGCACTGCTAGCATCCTGAAATGATGAAAAACACTCTGGCATACTCTCCTGGAAAGACAAGCCAGTGAATGACCATGCAAACCTGTCACTTCTCTCACTCTGCAAGGATCTAATTCTTGCAACAACTTCATTTTCTGCTTCAAACTTTTCTTATTAAATGTCCGTACAAAATCACAAAGCAAATTGATGGAATCCTGTCGCACACTGCAAATACTACTACACTTCCAGGTGTACACAAGTCCCTTAGGACGTCTTCCTAAAACCTCATTACCTAACACCTCTCTGCCTCTGTTGTCACAAGTTTTTCTTTTTCAACTGGACAACCATCTTTCACCTCATAAGCTCGACCACTGATGTCAACTGCATGCACCAAATCATTATCCTGGAAATAACTCTCCTCATTAAAAAATGCCTCACAACTTGAACTATGCATCCATTCTCCTGAAAAAACTTCACAAAAATTACTACGATTAACTGTTCTCTTCCATCTACTATTTCTTTTGAAATCATAAATTGCCTTGTTTAGCTTCCTAATTCTATTGATTATCAAAATAAATAACTTTCGCTTAATTTCAAATGCCTGATCAATAACTTTCTCAATTTATTTTTCTCTTATAAAAAACCACTTTCTGCTGACCTTTCTTAATATTTTTTAACAAATTGCCAATTATCCTGTTGCGGAACATTCGTCTACGAATGTCCCTAAACTGATTTTTCCTTCTACTACCATGCACAGAGTTATCTAATGCTCTAGCAGTAACATTTTTGATTGGCCTTCCCTTTCCGTTTAAATTGCTTCTCTTTTTCTGGACTAAAACATTTTCTGTAGTACTACTTTTTTTTCTACAAATATTTCTTATGAATGATTTCTTTATCTTACCCGGACCTTTCTTGGTGACTTGACGAGTTTTTATTGTAGAGGTCTGCTGCAATAATTTTTTAAGCTGCCCGTCTTTGATGTTTGGTAGCCTTTCGCCTTCTGTCCTTCGAAGGCATTCTTTAATTTTGAAATGATCTGCAGTTGAATCTGTGGTAAAATATAATAAAAAATGTTATTAACCACTATTAGCAAACAGTAAATCAATAACAGTCATCAAAAATTTAACACACTACTTGTCATTTTTAGTGCATTGGCAAATTTAGTATTCACAATAGTAGCAAAGAAATTGAATGCTTCTACATTTGACCTGTGCTGTTTTATATGTGAATCTGAACTAATTTTATGAGCATATTTGAATATTTTATTAAAGACACTACACACAACCTATTTTTGAACTTTTGTTTAATTTTAAATGAAACGGTTTACATTTTTATTTTTCATTTTTCATTTCCAGTAACTTTTTAAAATAAATGTTTATAGTTCCATAGGCTCAAGCAGGTCAGCTTCCCACCCTATGTCATACAATTCTGACAAATCGGCATCCTCATCATGTTCTTCATCATCCTCAGGATTTAAATCATCCAAGGGATCTACTTCCACTGACGTTTCAATCACAATTTCAATGATAATATCGAGATCAACAGATTGCTCATTATCACTCATGGTTGATGTTGTCGTTATCTTTAAAGAAAGAGAACAACAATGAGATGTTGCAGAGTAAGAGATAAATCTCAGAGACTATAATATTAAAATTGTTTAACAAGAGTAACATTTTGCAATTATTATTTAGCCATGTCCAGCGATGCTGAGGAGGTGAGGCCTATGTCCAAGTTTTCAGTGAACAGGACTCATCTCTTCTTAACCTTCGATAAGCCTCACCAACTCTTTTTACCCTGCTCATACTTAAATGTAAAGGGGCAGATTTATGTTAACTGGCACATCCCCGGGGATGCACCAGTTAACGTGCACCGCTGCTCTGCCACCCATGATGTGCCGCATTTACAATGTGGAGCACCATTGAGCAAAAACAGCACAGATGCGTCACGCATCTGTGCCGCAAAAGCAGCACATTGCAGGAATCACGTCGTAAGCGCGACATGTCTACTGCAATGCACAGGAGGAAGCCTCACATTGCATGGTGCATCACTCCTTATGCCTGTTTCAAACAGGCGTAAGGATTTGATTCAGCAATGCTATAAAGCTGACTCAGTGAAATCTTCTAAATTTCACTGTGTTAGTTTTACAGGGCTTTCATGCAAATGAATGCCCACCCTGCAACAAAACACCTATATGAAACCTGACGCAGGTTTCATGTGGCACAGGACTTTACAGCATGACACATCTGCCTAGATGCATCAAGTTGTAAATATGTCACAACATAGCAAATCTTTTGCACCGCCGCTGCGTCACAAAAGTGACGCACAGTGGCGCAAAAGAGGCACACACCTATCATAAATCTGTCCCTAACATTTTAAATGATTGATTCAGGATGACGATAAGGTGTGGCCTATCCAGAGGTTTGTTTGAGGTGAGGCCTACTCAGGGTTGCAGATGAAATTTACGCTTGTTGAAGAGTACAGAGGAGATAATACATGTGAAGGCCTACCAATAAAGTAAGTCATGTCCACTTCACTCTTGAACAAAGGCCAGACCTCTTCTGTGTCCGTGGACAGGCCTAAACCTCATCTGCACAATGTCATTCGTAAACTTAGGAAACACAGGTGATGTAATTGAAAAATGTGGAGTTTCTTTTCCTCATTTCACAATCACATCACCTGTGTTTCCTTTGCTTAGGTATCTCATAGTGCAGATGGAGTCTAGCATATCAAAGAGTACACAGAAGTTCAGCAGTGTATACAACAATTTTGACATTTACAGAAGATTCAGCTTCTTATCTTGTTGGAGATGAAGTGAGGCCTGTCTTGCAACATGGTGCATCTTTTGCATCACTGCTGCATCGGTTTCATGTGGCACGGGGCTTTACAGCATGACACATCTGCCTAGATGCATCAAGTTGTAAATATGTCACCACATAGCAAATCTTTTGCACCGCCGCTGCGTCACAAAAGTGACGCACAGTGACGCAAAAGAGGCACACACCTATCATAAATCTGTCCCTAACATTTTAAATGATTGATTCAGGATGACGATAAGGTGTGGCCTATCCAGAGGTTTGTTTAAGGTGAGGCCTACTCAGGGTTGCAGATGAAATTTACGCTTGTTGAAGAGTAAAGAGGAGATAATACATGTGAAGGCCTACCAATGAAGTAAGTCATGTCCACTTCACTCTTGAACAAAGGCCAGACCTCTTCTGTGTCCGTGGACAGGCCTAAACCTCATCTGCACAATGTAATTCGTAAACTTAGGAAACACGGGTGATGTAATTGAAAAATGTGGAGTTTCTTTTCCTCATTTCACAATCACATCACCTGTGTTTCCTTTGCTTAGGTATCTCATAGTGCAGATGGAGTCTAGCATATCAAAGAGTACACAGAAGTTCAGCAGTGTATACAACAATTTTGACATTTACAGAAGATTCAGCTTCTTATCTTGTTGGAGATGAAGTGAGGCCTGTCTTGCAACATGGTGCATCTTTTGCATCACTGCTGCATCGGTTTCATGTGGCACAGGACTGTACAGCATGACACATCTGCCTAGATGCATCAAGTTGTAAATATGTCACCACATAGCAAATCTTTTGCACCGCTGCTGCGTCACAAAAGTGACGCACAGTGACGCAAAAGAGGCACACACCTATCATAAATCTGTCCCTAACATTTTAAATGATTGATTCAGGATGACGATAAGGTGTGGCCTATCCAGAGGTTTGTTTAAGGTGAGGCCTACTCAGAGTTGCAGATGAAATGTACGCTTGTTGAAGAGTACAGAGGAGATAATACATGTCAAGGCCTACCAATGAAGTAAGTCATGTCCACTTCACTCTTGAACAAAGGCCAGACCTCTTCTGTGTCCGTGGACAGGCCTAAACCTCATCTGCACAATGTAATTCGTAAACTTAGGAAACACAGGTGATGTAATTGAAAAATGTGGAGTTTCTTTTCCTCATTTCACAATCACATCACCTGTGTTTCCTTTGCTTAGGTATCTCATAGTGCAGATGGAGTCTAGCATATCAAAGAGTACACAGAAGTTCAGCAGTGTATACAACAATTTTGACATTTACAGAAGATTCAGCTTCTTATCTTGTTGGAGATGAAGTGAGGCCTGTCTTGCAACATGGTGCATCTTTTGCATCACTGCTGCATCGGTTTCATGTGGCACGGGACTTTACAGCATGACACATCTGCCTAGATGCATCAAGTTGTAAATATGTCACCACATAGCAAATCTTTTGCACCGCCGCTGCGTCACAAAAGTGACGCACAGTGACGCAAAAGAGGCACACACCTATAATAAATCTTTCCCTAACATTTTAAATGATTGATTCATATACATTCTTATAGTACTTATTGTTTTTTTTCAAATACAATGTTGCCTTTTTGACTTTCCTAACATCCACTAAATCTTGCCATATTTTCTTACTCTTTGTCGGAACCCCATTAACTAAGATAACCAGAGGTTCCTCTTCCACTTTTTCTACTCCAATTGTATTAATGTTTTTCTTCAAATCTAGAGGCAAAGAAACAACTCTTCCCTTTAATCCTCACTGTAAATCTGATGGAGGCAATTTCCCTGTCTTTGGCTCCATTCTTACAATAGCCTGAAAGGGATGGATACTTTGAATCAAAATAGATTCATAAGTATTTAAATCCTTCAATTCAGAAGGAATCTCAACCAATTCCAGATTATTATGAACCGCTCTAGCAGGCATCTGGTTTTGATTTAATTTGTTACAACAATAAGTACACACACGTTGATCCAATCCCAAATCAAAACAATTTTCTACCATCAAGTATGTTGCAAAATCCTTCCATTCACTATTATTTTCCCTTTCACTTTTTGCATATAAATCCACTAACTTAGTCTGATTCTTATAATAAGTGCGTCGACAACACACACAAGTGAAATTAGGCCTCTCACTTGATTTCACCTGAAACGTGGCAATTTCCTTCTGAAAATTATTTGTACTGGAAACCTGTACACTATCTTCCACATTACCCTCTTCTTCTGGGTCAATTTCAACATTCTCCTCTTTACTTCCAAAGTAACAAAACTCAATTTCTTCACAAATATTCTTCACATCTATTTCAGAACCATGCAAAAGAGCAGTGCATAATTGTTTAAGCATAACTGCTGGACTCTTAGCATAATACAACATTCTAACTAATTTCCTCACTTTATTATGATGCACTGCTAGCATCCTGAAATGATGAAAAACACTCTGGCATACTCTCCTGGAAAGACAAGCCAGTGAATGACCATGCAAACCTGTCACTTCTCTCACTCTGCAAGGATCTAATTCTTGCAACAACTTCATTTTCTGCTTCAAACTTTTCTTATTAAATGTCCGTACAAAATCTCAAAGCAAATTGATGGAATCCTGTCGCACACTGCAAATACTACTACACTTCCAGGTGTACACAGGTCCCTTAGGACGTCTTCCTAAAACCTCATTACCTAACACCTTTTCTGCCTCTGTTGTCACAAGTTTTTCTTTTTCAACTGGACAACCATCTTTCACCTCATAAGCTCGACCACTGATGTCAACTGCATGCACCAAATCATTATCCTGGAAATAACTCTCCTCATTAAAAAATGCCTCACAACTTGAACTATGCATCCATTCTCCTGAAAAAACTTCACAAAAATTACTACGATTAACTGTTCTCTTCCATCTACTATTTCTTTTGAAATCATAAATTGCCTTGTTTAGCTTCCTAATTCTATTGATTATCAAAATAAATAACTTTCGCTTAATTTCAAATGCCTGATCAATAACTTTCTCAATTTATTTTTCTCTTATAAAAAACCACTTTCTGCTGACCTTTCTTAATATTTTTTAACAAATTGCTAATTATCCTGTTGCGGAACATTCGTCTACGAATGTCCCTAAACTGATTTTTCCTTCTACTACCATGCACAGAGTTATCTAATGCTCTAGCAGTAACATTTTTGATTGGCCTTCCCTTTCCGTTTAAATTGCTTCTCTTTTTCTGGACTAAAACATTTTCTGTAGTACTACTTTTTTTTCTACAAATATTTCTTATGAATGATTTCTTTATCTTACCCGGACCTTTCTTGGTGACTTGACGAGTTTTTATTGTAGAGGTCTGCTGCAATAATTTTTTAAGCTGCCCGTCTTTGATGTTTGGTAGCCTTTCGCCTTCTGTCCTTCGAAGGCATTCTTTAATTTTGAAATGATCTGCAGTTGAATCTGTGGTAAAATATAATAAAAAATGTTATTAACCACTATTAGCAAACAGTAAATCAATAACAGTCATCAAAAATTTAACACACTACTTGTCATTTTTAGTGCATTGGCAAATTTAGTATTCACAATAGTAGCAAAGAAATTGAATGCTTCTACATTTGACCTGTGCTGTTTTATATGTGAATCTGAACTAATTTTATGAGCATATTTGAATATTTTATTAAAGACACTACACACAACCTATTTTTGAACTTTTGTTTAATTTTAAATGAAACGGTTTACATTTTTATTTTTCATTTTTCATTTCCAGTAACTTTTTAAAATAAATGTTTATAGTTCCATAGGCTCAAGCAGGTCAGCTTCCCACCCTATGTCATACAATTCTGACAAATCGGCATCCTCATCATGTTCTTCATCATCCTCAGGATTTAAATCATCCAAGGGATCTACTTCCACTGACGTTTCAATCACAATTTCAATGATAATATCGAGATCAACAGATTGCTCATTATCACTCATGGTTGATGTTGTCGTTATCTTTAAAGAAAGAGAACAACAATGAGATGTTGCAGAGTAAGAGATAAATCTCAGAGACTATAATATTAAAATTGTTTAACAAGAGTAACATTTTGCAATTATTATTTAGCCATGTCCAGCGATGCTGAGGAGGTGAGGCCTATGTCCAAGTTTTCAGTGAACAGGACTCATCTCTTCTTAACCTTCGATAAGCCTCACCAACTCTTTTTACCCTGCTCATACTTAAATGTAAAGGGGCAGATTTATGTTAACTGGCACATCCCCGGGGATGCACCAGTTAACGTGCACCGCTGCTCTGCCACCCATGATGTGCCGCATTTACAATGTGGAGCACCATTGAGCAAAAACAGCACAGATGCGTCACGCATCTGTGCCGCAAAAGCAGCACATTGCAGGAATCACGTCGTAAGCACGACATGTCTACTGCAATGCACAGGAGGAAGCCTCACATTGCATGGTGCATCACTCCTTATGCCTGTTTCAAACAGGCGTAAGGATTTGATTCAGCAATGCTATAAAGCTGACTCAGTGAAATCTTCTAAATTTCACTGTGTTAGTTTTACAGGGCTTTCATGCAAATGAATGCCACCCTGCAACAAAACACCTATATGAAACCTGACGCAGGTTTCATGTGGCACAGGACTTTACAGCATGACACATCTGCCTAGATGCATCAAGTTGTAAATATGTCACAACATAGCAAATCTTTTGCACCGCCGCTGGGTCACAAAAGTGACGCACAGTGGCGCAAAAGAGGCACACACCTATCATAAATCTGTCCCTAACATTTTAAATGATTGATTCAGGATGACGATAAGGTGTGGCCTATCCAGAGGTTTGTTTAAGGTGAGGCCTACTCAGGGTTGCAGATGAAATTTACGCTTGTTGAAGAGTAAAGAGGAGATAATACATGTGAAGGCCTACCAATGAAGTAAGTCATGTCCACTTCACTCTTGAACAAAGGCCAGACCTCTTCTGTGTCCGTGGACAGGCCTAAACCTCATCTGCACAATGTAATTCGTAAACTTAGGAAACACAGGTGATGTAATTGAAAAATGTGGAGTTTCTTTTCCTCATTTCACAATCACATCACCTGTGTTTCCTTTGCTTAGGTATCTCATAGTGCAGATGGAGTCTAGCATATCAAAGAGTACACAGAAGTTCAGCAGTGTATACAACAATTTTGACATTTACAGAAGATTCAGCTTCTTATCTTGTTGGAGATGAAGTGAGGCCTGTCTTGCAACATGGTGCATCTTTTGCATCACTGCTGCATCGGTTTCATGTGGCACGGGACTGTACAGCATGACACATCTGCCTAGATGCATCAAGTTGTAAATATGTCACCACATAGCAAATCTTTTGCACCGCTGCTGCGTCACAAAAGTGACGCACAGTGACGCAAAAGAGGCACACACCTATCATAAATCTGTCCCTAACATTTTAAATGATTGATTCAGGATGACGATAAGGTGTGGCCTATCCAGAGGTTTGTTTAAGGTGAGGCCTACTCAGAGTTGCAGATGAAATTTACGCTTGTTGAAGAGTACAGAGGAGATAATACATGTCAAGGCCTACCAATGAAGTAAGTCATGTCCACTTCACTCTTGAACAAAGGCCAGACCTCTTCTGTGTCCGTGGACAGGCCTAAACCTCATCTGCACAATGTAATTCGTAAACTTAGGAAACACAGGTGATGTAATTGAAAAATGTGGAGTTTCTTTTCCTCATTTCACAATCACATCACCTGTGTTTCCTTTGCTTAGGTATCTCATAGTGCAGATGGAGTCTAGCATATCAAAGAGTACACAGAAGTTCAGCAGTGTATACAACAATTTTGACATTTACAGAAGATTCAGCTTCTTATCTTGTTGGAGATGAAGTGAGGCCTGTCTTGCAACATGGTGCATCTTTTGCATCACTGCTGCATCGGTTTCATGTGGCACGGGACTTTACAGCATGACACATCTGCCTAGATGCATCAAGTTGTAAATATGTCACCACATAGCAAATCTTTTGCACCGCCGCTGCGTCACAAAAGTGACGCACAGTGACGCAAAAGAGGCACACACCTATCATAAATCTGTCCCTAACATTTTAAATGATTGATTCAGGATGACGATAAGGTGTGGCCTATCCAGAGGTTTGTTTAAGGTGAGGCCTACTCAGGGTTGCAGATGAAATTTACGCTTGTTGAAGAGTACAGAGGAGATAATACATGTGAAGGCCTACCAATGAAGTAAGTCATGTCCACTTCACTCTTGAACAAAGGCCAGACCTCTTCTGTGTCCGTGGACAGGCCTAAACCTCATCTGCACAATGTCATTCGTAAACTTAGGAAACACAGGTGATGTAATTGAAAAATGTGGAGTTTCTTTTCCTCATTTCACAATCACATCACCTGTGTTTCCTTTGCTTAGGTATCTCATAGTGCAGATGGAGTCTAGCATATCAAAGAGTACACAGAAGTTCAGCAGTGTATACAACAATTTTGACATTTACAGAAGATTCAGCTTCTTATCTTGTTGGAGATGAAGTGAGGCCTGTCTTGCAACATGGTGCATCTTTTGCATCACTGCTGCATCAGTTTCATGTGGCACGGGACTTTACAGCATGACACATCTGCCTAGATGCATCAAGTTGTAAATATGTCACCACATAGTAAATCTTTTTCACCGCTGCTGCGTCACAAAAGTGACGCACAGTGACGCAAAAGAGGCATACACCTATCATAAATCTGTCCCTAACATTTTAAATGATTGATTCAGGATGACGATAAGGTGTGGCCTATCCAGAGGTTTGTTTAAGGTGAGGCCTACTCAGGGTTGCAGATGAAATTTACGCTTGTTGAAGAGTACAGAGGAGATAATACATGTGAAGGCCTACCAATGAAGTAAGTCATGTCCACTTCACTCTTGAACAAAGGCCAGACCTCTTCTGTGTCCGTGGACAGGCCTAAACCTCATCTGCACAATGTCATTCGTAAACTTAAGAAACACAGGTGATGTAATTGAAAAATGTGGAATTTCTTTTCCTCAGTTCACAATCACATCACCTGTGTTTCCTTTGCTTACGTATCTCATTGTGCAGATGGAGTGTAGCATATCAAAGACTATGCAGAAGGTGAGAACTGTATGGAACATGGCTATGTAAGTCAAATAATCAAAATCTAAATTTGCCAAGCACACATGGGGGTGTATTTACAAAGACCTTCCACCACGGGGAAATGTCTTTAATTAAAATGGGAAAAATGACATCAAAGGGACTCAAATGCCTTTTAAATATACCCCAAGCAACCTATGAAACTCTAGCACTACATATCAAGAAACCTAATTGATTTCAAAAATCGTTTTTAAACACATCATCTAAATCAATTATATACCTACATTCAAGGGGAAATGACTTAAAATGGCCTAAGACACATGAAAGCGTTTTTTTTAAGGCCCTTGCAACATTTTTGGGTCACTTTTAACATGGCTATGTTAGTCAAAGAATTAAAATCTAAATTTGCCAAGCACAGATGGGGGCATATTTACAAGGACCTTGCACCACGGGGAAAGGTCTTAAATTAAAATGGGAAAAATTACATCAAAGGAACTCAAAAGCCTTGAAAATATGCCCCAAGCAACCTATGAAACTCCAGCAGTACATATCAAGAAACCTAATTGATTTCAAAAAACGTTTTTAAACACATCTTGTAAAGCAATTATATTCATACATTCATGGGGAAGTGAGTTAAAATACCCTAAGACACATGAAAGCATTTTTGTAAGACCCTTGCTCCATTTTTGGATCACTTTTAACATAGCTATGTAAGTCAAATAATCAAGATCTAAATTTGCCAAGCACAGATGGGGGCGTATTTACAAGGACCTTGCACCACGGGGAAAGGTCTTAAATTAAAATGGGAAAAATAACATCAGAGAGACTCAAAGGCCTTATAAATATGCCCCAAGCAACCTATGAAGCTCTAGCAGTACATATCAAGAAACCTAATTGTTTTCAAAAATCGTTTTTAAACACATCATCTAAATCAATTATATACCTACATTCAAGGGGAAATGACTTAAAATGGCCTAAGACACATGAAAGCGTTTTTTTTAAGGCCCTTGCAAGATGTTTGGGTCACTTTTAACATGGCTATGTTAGTCAAAGAATTAAAATCTAAATTTGCCAAGCACAGATGGGAGCATATTTACAAGGACCTTGCACCACGGGGAAAGGTCTTAAATTAAAATGGGAAAAATTACATCAAAGGAACTCAAAAGCCTTGAAAATATGCCCCAAGCAACCTATGAAACTTTAGCAGTACATATCAAGAAACCTAATTGATTTCAAAAAACGTTTTTAAACACATCTTGTAAAGAAATTATATTCATACATTCATGGGGAAGTGAGTTAAAATACCCTAAGACACATGAAAGCATTTTTGTAAGACCCTTGCACTATTTTTGCGTCACTTTTAACATGGCTATGTAACACAAAGAAACAAAATCTATTTGTAAAACACTTGACACAAAGCAACATTTTAAATACACAACTTTCTTCATAAATTTCTCCCTAAACCATACTATTCTCTATCTAAATTAAATGAATCTTTTCTCACCTTAGCAAATACTTTATGAGTTTCAAAACAGTCTCAGAAACACACCAATTTGTCTTTAGCAGAGCAAAAGGTATGCACTCCAGAGTCTGCAGCCATAAAAAGCACAGAAAAGCTGTAATTCATCACACATATCTCTCATGTCACCCAATCAAAACTCTTCCCTCACTTTTTTCAAATCAACACCCTTCCCCCCTCTGCCCTTTCTGCCTTTTTTGCATAGCAACCACCTCCTGAAAGACCTCTGATGTTTGCAAGTTCACACAACAATGTTTCAATTGAACTCTGAACTCTCAGTACACCTGCATATCCAGTGCAATCTTTCATAAAATTATTTGTTCTTGACCATTCAAATTACATCTTTCAAAGAACTCATCCATGCACCCTAACTTTCTGTTTTCAGCAATCAAAATCCACCAATCACTGCTACTGCTTCATTAACACAGAAACTCCACAGTTTTTTTCATTTTAAACTCTTATTTTTTCAACTACCATTTCATTGCCACACTTCATCTGACTGCAGCAGAACCTCCTCTCACCATGTTTTCTGTCTGGATTGTTGGACATAGTTACATCTACTGGGCTCAAAGGTATACTGATAACAGAAATTTACCTAACCTCAATTTACAAAATGTGGAAATTAAGTGGATTGGCCACAGAGGATTAAAATGTCACCAATTGATACCATTGGTGAAAACCTTTTTGCATTTGCCAAAACCTGACCTGTTAATTGTGCACTGTGGAGGTAATGACTTGGGCACTTTGACTGGGGTAGGTCTGGAAATGCTTTTAAAGGACACCTTTGAGCAATTGATGGCACGTTTTCCTCAAACTGCCTTGGTATATTCAAATATATGCCAAAGACAGAAATGGAGGTGGTCGAACCAATTTTGTCCACAAATTGAGAAATCGAGGAAGCATGTAAATAAGTCTGTTTCAGCTTACATGAGAGACCATGGAATGGGCTCATGTACAACAATAACTTGCGTTACTACATGCAAGATATTTACAGAGGAGATGGAGTTCACTTCTCAGATGAGGGGAACAGAATTTTCATCCTCAATTTAAGACTGTGCATTGCTACCTACTTGTAGGTACCTACATCAGCCACAGGACCCAAAAGCTCTTTTCAGAGCTACCCTACATCTGATCACTCACAATTATTATTTTACTCTAACTTTTTTCACTAATTTTCAACAAAGTACGGTCCCCGGAGCGCTACCCGGTACGCGCACCTGACGCTAACCGCGCAAATTTTTTTTTTAAAAATGTTTTTTTTACTCGCACTTATGGGCCTCCTCAGCCACCCTCAGAAAACCTAGGGGGTCAAGATACGGCTACCGTGCCCCCTTCCACCCATTCTGAACATTATTTGCCCTCCATCTTGTATCTTAATTCGACCAAAACACAAAATGGTGGACTCCCGTAACGCTGCCGGTTCGCGTACCGGGGCGCTCACCGGGAAGCGCTCCATTAAAAAAGGTGAGAAAGTAATTTACAGAAAAAACCCTGGAGACAATCAGCCTGATTCATGTACGGGCCGTTTTGCGTGTCCCTAATAGCGATTCATAGCGACTCGCTATAGAGGAAACGCAAAACGGCATTCATGTACTTTTCGGGGAAAAAATAGCGACTCGCACGCGGGCGCTAAAGCCGTTAGCGACCAACTAAAAACGCAGAAAAATCGCTATTCCCGGCTACCTGCGATCGGGATTGCGACTCGCAATCCCGTGCGATCGGGATTGCGACTCGCAATCCCGTGCGATCGGGATTGCGACTCGCATTCTCGCGCGATCGGGAAAACGGGAAGACGCATTCCGAGCACCGTGATGACATCACATCCAGGAAGCAGGCAGTTCCCACCCCCAAACACCACAGTGACGCTATCCTACGAGTGAGCACGTCGGAAAGCAGACGCCTAACCAGCGATAGCGACTCCAGAAACGCCTGAAATAGCGACCGCCATGTCTGAGGAACCTGTCCCTGGCCCCAGCAACAGCGCAGGACGAAAGCGCAAGCTCAAGTTCTCAGAGCAGGAGCTCGAGAACCTAATTGAAGGGGTGGTGGCCAACCATGACCGGCTCTTTGGTACCAACTCCAGAAAGGTCTCAGAGCAGGACAAGCGGAGGATCTGGCTGGGTATAGCCGCCAGCGTGAACTCAGTGGGTGTGGCCGATAGGTCCTTGGAGGAGCTAAAGAAGCGCTGGTACGACCTCCGAGGTCGTGCCAAGGAGAGGGTGGCGGAGCGCCTTGGTGAGGCATCGGGCACTGGAGGTGGCGGACCGACAGTCCCACCCAACACACCCCTGGAGGACCAGGTTGAGAACACCTTGGAGAGGGAGGCGTGCGTTGGCGTGACCCCTCTGGACTCCTCCCGCCCCACCCAAGACACCCAAGGTAAGTGGCATGCGACTGCGACCCTGTCCCCTATGACCGTCCCTGACCAAATAGGCTCACTCATTGGCCCTTAGTCATGCCTATGTTGTGCATCAGGAAATGCCCTGAAGCATTGTGGGAGATGTAGTATGTCCACAATGTAGTAGTACCACAATGCAGCCAGAAAGGTTCCAAAGTACGCAAATCCACAGCCATCCAGGGAATGTCACCCAGCATGCATGTAACATCTGCACGTCTGACAGTCACATGCAACTAATGAGTATCCACTTGCCCTCACAGGTGGCGCAGATAGCAGCGACAGCGAGAGGCTGCAGATTGATGAGGAGGCCCAGGAGGAGGACTCACAACCCGAAACACAGGCACCAGCCCTGCCGCTGCACCAACACCAGCAGCCAGGCCCCCCACCATACCTGCTCCTGCATCTGCCGCTGCACCAACACCAGCAGCCAGGCCCCCCACCGTTGTGGCCCCTGCAACTAGCATCCCACCGGCAGCCAAGGCCAGGCCCCCCACCGTAGCTGCATCTGGATCAGCCGCACCGCCCGCAGCCAAGGCCAGGCCCCCCGCCGTAGCTGCATCTGGATCTGCCGCACCACCCGCAGCCAAGGCCAGGCCCCCCACCGTACCTGCTCCTGCATCTGCCGGCCCACCGGCAGCCAGAGCCAGGCACCCCACCAATGTGCCTCCAGTTCCTGCCGCACCAGCAACACCTGCTGCGACACCACCTGCAGCTCGTGCAACGAGATCTGGGCCTGCGACAGCGGCAACACAGCGGCCGATCAGCAGGAGGGGCAATGGGCATCTCCATGCCTGTATGAGCATCGAGCGGTGCATGCTCAGAATCCACCAGCGCCAGTCGCAGCAGCAAGGAGCCATCCAGCTCCAGCTGCACAAAATTGGCCGCAATGTGGCGGGAGTTGGAGACAGGATCGACCGCATGACGGCGGCCATGTGCCGCATGACTGCAGCCATGGAGGATAACATTGCTGCACTCATCAAGCACCGCAGTGTAGCAAGCAGGCGCCACCACCAGCTAATGAGCCGGCTGTCGTCCTATAGTAGGTCGAATTATGTGGCAGCAAATGCCACCACCCAGTTGTCGCGGCGCTCTCTCACCCAGCAGCACCAACTGGTCCAGTGCTGCGAGGACATAACACGGGTCCTGGAGCACCTAACCACCGCCGTGACGGCACTTCACACACCTGTGCTACCGGCCACTGTAGGGGGAGACGATGCCAGTGAGGGTGCCTCCAGCGTGAGCAGCCAATCTGCCACGCAGGTCCCGCCACCTAGGCGCAGCACCAGGGCAACGCCTGGTACAGCTGCCCAGGATGAGGATGAGCCTCACAGGCGCCTGGGCATTACGCGCCGGAGGCGCCTTTGACACTGTCTGAGGGACACTGCCACAGGCTGACGCTAAGCCTGCCAAGAACCTTCTTCACACTGCAGTATGCAGGAATACTGTAATTTGTAAATAGTTGAAACCATAACCTTTTTCTTGTGAATGAAACAAATACATTTATTTTGCTGCACACATTAGCCTTGTGTAATCATTACATTTTGCATGCAATTGTGATATGTGGGTTGGGGGAAGAGGGTGGGCTAGAAATTGTTCGCTGTGATGTGGTTGCGACGTCTGTGGCCTTCAGCTGGGTTCTCCCCGCGTGCATGGTGCGCATGTGCTGGTGGCCGGTCGTCCCCCTCAGATTCACTGCCTGAGATGTCAACAGGTATCCGGCGCTTGGTTGCAATGTTATGAAGCATTGCACAGACAGCCACAATGCGGCAGCACGCTGCAGGACTGTAATACATCGCCCCACCTGTCTTGTGCAGAATACGGAACCTGCTCTTGAGCAGGCCAAATGTCCTTTCTATACAGTTCCTTGTCCGGATGTGCACAACATTGTAGCGCCGTTGCTGAGGTGTGGCAGGGTTGAGGTAAGGGGTCAGGAGGTATTCCCGTAGGGCGTAGCCACTGTCACCTGAATGAGAGGAGCAGATGTTGATTGCCTGTGCAGCGCAGTTACTTCATAGCAATGTGACATTGTCGACAAAGTGTACTTACCAAGTAGGTGTCCTTCCCCAAACTCTCCCCTGAGCAGTCGTGTGTGGAGTCCGCTGTGCCTGAAGATAAAGGAGTCATGGGTACTCCCTGGGTACTGGGCCACAATGTCAGTGATGATGGTCTTGGCATTGCAGACCATCTGTATGTTGAGGGAGTGGTAGGACTTCCTGTTGCGGTACATATACTCCGTGGCAGCTGGTGGGCAGATGGCGACGTGGGTACAGTCTATGCAGCCGAGGACATGGGGAAAATGGGCGACATTGTAAAATTGTAGTTTTGTCAGGTCCAATTCCTGTTGGCTCGTGGGAAATGTGATGTGGCGGTGGAGCTGGCTGAGCATGGCATCAACAAAAGTGTGGAGGCAGCGTGACATGGTGGGCTGGGATATCCCCCCAGCAGCGGCTACTATGCCCTGGAAACTGCCGGAGGCCAGGAGGTGTAGGCTGCACAATACCTGCACATGTGTGGGCACAGAATTGTTTCGCCTTGTTGGGTGCTGCATGATGGGGTCGAGTTCTTGTATCAGCCAGGTGATCATTTCCCCATTCAGCCTGTATTTAGCATAAATCTGTTCTCTGGTTTGGCCCAGCAAGGTGACCCGCTGCCGGTAAATCCTTTCCTGCCTCATGCGTCTCCTCCGTGCTGCTCGCTGTAGCCTTCGCCGCCTCACCACCATGTACATCCCTGGCATTGTGGAACGCCTAATGCTGCTGCTGAATGTCCTTATGTGTGATTGGTCAGGCCTGGACCTGTTGGTGATTGGCCAACAGTTTTTCAAATTTTACTTAATCATGGCTTTTATGGTTACCACCTGCTTTGAGTTGTCCTTAAATTGCGCCGCGCAAACGTGCGAATTTGCGCTTTTTCGCTATTGTATTTTTTTCATGAATGCCGATTGAGACAATATTGCGTTTCGCTATTCATTTCGCAGATTCCGTGGTTGGTCGCTATTTCCGTATCGCTAATGCTCGACTACCCGGAGTCTGCGACTATTATAGCGTAATCGCTATTTAAATCGCTATTCTGTGTTTGCGAATTCGCTATTTCGTACTTGAATGCCGATTCCGTGTTTTGCACCCGCAATTGCATTTTCGCAGCCATTGCGGGCGCTATTTCGCTTCATGAATCAGGCTGAATGTCACCAAATATAGATTAACTCATACTACATACCAATCCCTACCATTTTCACAAATTTGGTTGGAATTCCATTTAGCCATTTAGCCTGTAGACCTCTCTAAATACCCTGAGGTAAATTACTTCACAAAACACATCTGAAGTGTTGGAATTGACAACCAATTAAAATGTTACTTTCATTTTCTACTTTTTTTACCTGACATTTGATTGGTTATGTACCTGAATATATATAAAAAAAGAGAGAGAAACACAGCCATTTTGACTACTACTTCCTGAACTACATTGCAAGATCATTTTCACTCACAACTTAAACTTGTTTTTAAAAGGTAAGATATTATTTTATAAATTTGAAAACATTTTCAGATAGTTATATACTATCCCTCTGTAAGAGTTAGTCATTGAGAAAGGCTTGTTTATTATAATTATGGATTGATTTAGGTTTCTGTGGTATAATTATGAATTTACATAGGCTTTTTCACAGGCACTTTTTAATAGTACTACTTCATGCCTCAAAAGTACCTGTCAGAACTTAAACCCAACAGTGCCCTATCTCTACTGATATATTTATTTTTTATTCAAATTTCAGCACAAAAATGCAAGGAGAACAGAACGTTTCCTTTGAAATTGTCCTAGACATGAACAATGAGGAAATCATTGAACCCATTGACTTGGAATTCATGGATGAATCACGAGACCATGAACTTCTACAATGTGTAGAATCTGTGGATTATTTACTTCATTATGATGACGGTCAAATGTGGGAAGTTATGTTCACTCAACAAGAGGACATATCGGACAGTCAAATGTTAGACGTTCTATTAAATTTTGAAAAAGAATCAGAAAAATAAAATTATATTTAATATTAAAAAATTGTTTGAGTCTTTAATCATTTTTATATGTAATTCATAAACTAGTACCAAATTGATTATAATGTAAAGTCAGACTTATAGTATACTGTGCACAATTCCAAAAATACATTTATATTTAATAATCATTAATACTGCTACTTAAATAAAAAAAAAATAAAAAAAAAAGAACAATCAATAAACATACAATATTTCAAAATATCATAGTCTATCATTCTTTTTTCCTTATAGTACGCTCCCCGGACCGCTTCCCGGTGCGCGTACCGGGCGCTCCCCACGCAAAAAAAACAAAAAATGTTTTTTGGGTTTTTTTGCCCCGCGGGGCCCTTTTAAAGCCTCCACATCAAACCTAGGGGGTCAGGGAGGATCTACTATGCCCCCTTATGGTAATTTCCCCCTTTGTTTTGGCCTCCTCTTGTCTCTCGATCCTACCGAGAGACAAGATGGCGGCCGCTCCGGACTGTTTAGAATGTTGACAGACACCGGAGAGCCAATCAGCTTCGCTTCGCGAAGTTCCGTTACGCGTCAAGTACGCGAACCGGGGCGCTGCCCGGAGCGCGCTTACAGATATATATATATATTTTTTTGAACGTTAATTTCTCAAAATCCACTGGAGCACATATCTTGAGACCTAGCAAAGGCACATCGGGCTAACAGTCCCTACAATTTTGCCAAGTTTCGTGCAAATCCATTCAGCCATTCGGGCTAAAAGTGAGGCCAACCGCCCTATGGAAATTAACATGGGAAAAACGCGTTTTGGGACCCCCCTTTTTTCTCGGCCCCCCCTTGACGACCCCCCCCCCAAATTTTCAGGGGCTGCTCAGAAACAAAATGTTTCATTTTCCTGAAAATTTCAGCCAATTTCGTCCACAAACGCCAAAGTTATTAGACATAGAATTTTCAAAAATCCCATAGAGAAAAAATCCTAACTATATATACCTACTGGCGACCGCCAGTAGGTAATATATATATATATATATTTATGTATATATATATATATATATATATATATATATATATTTATGTATATATATATATATATATATATATATATATATATATATATATATATATATATATATATATATATATATATATATATATATATATATATATTCCATAACTAGCAGTCCCAAATTAGGAGAGAGCCCGAAGAGACCAACATCATGTGCACCAGATCTTTTATTTCGAAGACAGCCTGCAACCAAAGGAACTAGAAGTGAGCAAAATCCACCATGTTCAGCCAAACGCGTTTCGAGTTTTCCTCTTCATCAGTGGCTGTGAGTAAAGTGCAAAGGGAAAGCGATTTGCCGGTGCTTCTGCTCAAAACCCCTCCCGCCCGGTTTGGCGTGGCTGCAAGGCCTTCTGGGAGACATAGTCCACACCTGATCACAACCTCAGTAGGCACGCTGTCCCTTTGTGAAAATGTCCTCAGCAATACTGGTACATCACCTCCAGTTCTTTGTTTTGCTTTATTGCTGAAATTCCCAATGTGACCACGCATCTTACTGCATCGATGCGTGTTCATTCTCTTCTGCTATTGGTCGTATCTTCCGATGCCGCCACGGACCCGCTCTCAAACAGCGGTCGGCTCTCTCCAACGACCCGGGCAGGCCGTTAAAAATTCCAAAACTAGCAGTCCCAAATTAGGATAGAGCCCGAAGAGACCAACATCATGTGCACCAGATCTTTTATTTCGAAGACAGCCTGCAACCAAAGGAACTAGAAGTGAGCAAAATCCACCATGTTCAGCCAAACGCGTTCCGAGTTTTCCTCTTCATCAGTGGCTGTGAGGAAATATATATATATATATATATATATTACCTACTGGCGATAGCCAGTAGGTATATATAGTTAGGATTTTTTTCCTATGGGATTTTTGAAAATTCTATGTCGAATAACTTTGGCGTTTGATGACAGAATTGGCTGAAATTTTCAGGAAAATGGAACATTTTGTTTCTGAGCAGCCCCTGAAAATTTTGGGGGGTTTCGTCAAGGGGGGGCCGAGAAAAAAGGGGGGTCCCAAAACATGCTTTTCCCATGCAATTTTCCATAGGGTGGTTGGCCTCACTTTTAGCCCGAACGGCTGAATGGATTTACACCAAACTTGGCACAATTGTAGGGACTGGTAGCCCGATGTGCCTTTGCTATGTCTCAAGATATAGGCTCCAGTGGTTTTTACGAAAATTAACTTTGAAAAATATATATTGGGCTACATTGGGCTATATATATGTTGGAGCCCAAATGTAGCCCAATGTAGCCCAATGTAGCCCAATGTAGCCCAAAGATGGCCACCAGAGACAAAAAAAACAAATGTAGCCCAAATATCAGCCAGATATAGCCCAACTATAGCCCAATGACAGAATGTCCCAGAGTGTTCTAAAGAACAACTAGAGTGCTAACAGTCCTACTTATTACAAAGGTATGGCACACCTGAAGCCATCTTGGTTGGAATAAAGTGGTAACTCTTAAAACAATTAATTTAAAAAGGAACAAAATGAGGGGGTTCATTTTGCCATAGAAAGTATGATTAGCGAATATATGACGAAATCCCGCATGTACTATTAGGCCGCAAATTAAAATAACGAAAACTTTTAGAACGAATATGCCTTTAGCATACACTAAACAACTAAACTACCCTAAACCCTAAAACACTACCCCCAGCATGACCCTACACTACACAAACAGTACAACACTACCCTAAACCCTAAAACACTACCCCCAGCATGACCCTACACTACACAAACACTACAACACTACCCTAAACCCTAAAACACTACCCCCAGCATGACCCTACACTACGCAAACACTACAACACTACCCAAAACCCTAAAACACTACACCCCAGCATGACCCTACACTACGCAAACACTACAACACTACACTAAACCCTAAAACACTACCCCCAGCATGACCCTACACTACACAAACACTACAACACAACCCTAAACCCTAAAACACTACCCCCAGCATGACCCTACACTACGCAAACACTACAACACAACCCTAAACCCTAAAACACTACCCCCAGCATGACCCTACACTACGCAAACACTACAACACTACCGTAAACCCTAAAACACTACCCCCAGCATGACCCTACACTACGCAAACACTACAACACTACCCAAAACCCTAAAACACTACACCCCAGCATGACCCTACACTACGCAAACACTACAACACTACCCTAAACCCTAAAACACTACCCCCAGCATGACCCTACACTACGCAAACACTACAACACTACCCAAAACCCTAAAACACTACACCCCAGCATGACCCTACACTACGCAAACACTACAACACTACCCTAAACCCTAAAACACTACCCCCAGCATGACCCTACACTACGCAAACACTACAACACTACCCTAAACCCTAAAACACTACCCCCAGCATGACCCTACACTACGCAAACACTACAACACTACCCTAAACCCTAAAACACTACCCCCAGCATGACCCTACACTACGCAAACACTACAACACTACCCAAAACCCTAAAACACTACCCCCAGCATGACCCTACACTACGCAAACACTACAACACTACCCAAAACCCTAAAACACTACCCCCCAGCATGACCCTACACTACGCAAACACTACAACACTACCCAAAACCCTAAAACACTACCCCCAGCATGACCCTATACTACGCAAACACTACAACACTACCCAAAACCCTAAAACACTACCCCCAGCATGACCCTACACTACACAAACACTACAACACTACCCAAAACCCTAAAACACTACACCCCAGCATGACCCTACACTACGCAAACACTACAACACTACCCAAAACCCTAAAACACTACACCCCAGCATGACCCTACACTACGCAAATACTACAACACTACCCAAAACCCTAAAACACTACCCCCAGCATGACCCTACACTACGCAAACACTACAACACTACCCAAAACCCTAAAACACTACCCCCAGCATGACCCTACACTACGGAAACACTACAACACTACCCTAAACCCTAAAATACTACACCCCAGCATGACCCTACACTACGCAAACACTACAACACTACCCAAAACCCTAAAACACTACCCCCAGCATGACCCTACACTACGCAAACACTACAACACTATCCTAAACCCTAAAACACTACGCCCAGCATGACCCTACACTACGCAAACACTACAACACTACCCTAAACCCTAAAACACTAGCCCCAGCATGACCCTACACTACGCAAACACTACAACACAACCCTAAACCCTAAAACACTACCCCCAGCATGACCCTACACTACGCAAAGACTACAACACTACCCTAAACCCTAAAACACTACCCCCAGCATGACCCTACACTACGCAAACACTACAACACAACCCTAAACCCTAAAACACTACCCCCAGCATGACCCTACACTAAACAACCACCACAACTCTACACTACACTAACACAACACTACACTACACAACACTACACTACACTACACAATCACTAACCCACGAAAAAATTAACACAAACCCACTTACCTCTCTCGTCATCGTGGTTTTCACAACGCAAATGCATTTACCATACATGCCTTTAAAACGTAATTCTTTGTAAAGGCATGCGCGATAAATGCACATGCGTTTTGAAACAATGCGGGATAATGGTATGCGAGGTCAATGACCTTGCGGGATAATGGTATGCGGACTGAAAGTCTGCGGGATAAAAAATGCGGGAAAATGGCTGCAAACCATGATTAGCAGCAGACTTCCCTGGTGAGCACTAGCTTTACTACAGTGATCTAATGAGCAACTAGAGTGCTAACATTCAGAATTTATGGCAAATGTGTGACACATCTGAATGCCTTCTTGGTAGAACCAAAGTAAACAAGTGAAAATGCAATAGATCTCGCCCTCGTTTAAGTTAAAGCCATTCTGTTTGTAATGAGGTGGCTTTTTAGCTTTGCTTTTATTAGTGTTTTTAAAACTTTCATGTAAATAACATGCATATGTATGCATATATGTATATGTATGCATGCATTTATATTTATATAGATATGCAGATTATATATTTTTATATATGTATATTACCTACTGGCGATAGCCAGTGGGTATATATAGTTAGGATTTTTTCTCTATGGGATTTCTGAAAATTCTATGTCTAATAACTTTGGCGTTTGTGGACGGAATTGGCTGAAATTTTCAGGAAAGTGGCACATTTTGTTTCTGAAAATTTGGGGGGGGGGGGTTTCGTCAAGGGGGGCCGAGAAAAAAGGGGGGTCCCAAAACGCGTTTTTCCCATTCATTTTTCCATAGGGCGGTTGGACTCACTTTTAGCTCGAACGGCTGAATAGATTTACATGAAACTTGGCAAAATTGTAGATATGGTTTGCCCGACGTGCCTTTGCTATGTCTCAATATATGTGCTCCAGTGGATTTTGAGAAATTAACGTTTAAAAAAATATATATATCTGTGACAGCGCTCCGGTTAGCGCCCCGGTTCGCGTACCTGACGCGTAACGGAACTTCGCGAAGCGAAGCTGATTGGCTCTCCGGTGTCTGTCAACATTCTAAACAGTCCGGAGCGGCCGCCATCTTGTCTCTCGGTACGATCGAGAGACAAGATGTGGTGAAAAACGAAGGGGGAAATGAAGGAAAGGGGGCAAGGTAGACCACTCCTGACCCCCTAGGATTGATGAGGGGGATATTAAAGTGCCCCGCGGGGCAAAAAAGAAACAAAAAAATTTTTTTTGCGATTTTACGCCGTAGAGGCGCGTCCCGGTACGCGAACCGGACCGCGAACTGGGCAGCTCACCGGGCAGCTCACCGGGCAGCTAACCGGGCAGCTAACCGGCAGCGTAGCTGTCAACATTGTAAACAGTCCGGAGCGGCCGCCATCTTGTCTCTCGGTAGGTTCGAGAGACAAGATGTGGTGAAAAAAGAAGGGGGAAATGAAGGAAAGGGGGCCAGGTAAACCCCTCCTGACCCCCTAGGATTGATGAGGGGGATATTAAAGTCCCCGCGATTTTTCGCGGTAGAGGCGCTTCCCGGTACGCGAACCGGGCAGCTAACCGGCAGCGTAACGGGAGTTGTGTTTTTGGAGCGTCCGGTTCGCGTACCGGGTAGCGTCCTGGTAAGCGTAACAAGGGGAAAACCAAGAGAAACAGTAAAAAAAAAAATTAAGGGAATAGATTTCCAGCAAACTTGGCAAAATTGTAGGGACTGTTTGTTTGATGTGCCTTTGCAAGGCCTCAAGATATGTGCACGTGTGGATTTTGTCTAATTAAGGTTAAAAAATATATATATATCTGTAAGCGTGCTCCGGCACGCTTACGTTACGGGTTTTGTTTGCGCTGCAGAGCCGATACGTCACGGTTATGCGACGCGTCATGAGGCGTCTCACGTGGCTACGTGATACGTCACGTAATAAAGAATATATTTTACAGCTATAGATATTAGCTTTTAAAAAACCAATGAAATTCACTGAAAAAACCATAGGATATAGACCATATATAGTTAGGAATTTGCATTTACAAAACCTTGAAAATTCACTGAAAAAACCATAGGTTAGAGACCATATATAGTTAGCTGGACATTTTATTGACATAACACCAATGAAATTCCATATATAGGTAGTTGCACTAACTATATATCGCGCACCCGCAATCCACTGCTGATGATGTCACATATTACATCATTCATGACATGGTCAGTGACATCACTGATGACATCACTGATGACATCTCAAATGACATCACTGATGACATCACTGATGACATCTCAAATGACATCCCTGATGACATCATGACACACCAATACCAGTTACTACATACGCACTCACTGATTCCTACGTCTACACACACATTCACTCATTCACCCATACAATCACTCATACATACAGTCACTCATTATTACAACACTATCATATGCACTCATACACCTATGCAGACACTCACACACTGCCACTCATCCATGGAGTTACTCACACACCTAGTCAGTCCTGTAAAGAATCAATCACACTTCCCTTTCCTCATCTATACAGTTAAACACAGAACACCATACTTCAGTGACATCACTGATGACATCACTGATGACATCTCAAATGACATCACTGATGACATCTCAAATGACATCACTGATGACATCATGACACACCAATACCAGTTACTACATACGCACTCACTGATTCCTACGTCTACACACACATTCACTCATTCACCCATACAATCACTCATACATACAGTCACTCATTATTACAACACTATCATATGCACTCATACACCTAGTCAGTCCTGTGAAGAATCAATCACACTTCGATTTCCTCATCTATACAGTTAAACACAGAACACCATACTTTTCACACATATACTAACACATACTTACTCTCTTATACAATCACTGATACAAGTACACATTGATATGCACAGAGTCACACACCTCCCAGCCAGCCACACACACACTCAGTCTTCCATACATCCACTCATTCTTCAATATGTAAAACATATTTAAACTTTACAAAAACACACAGACACTAGATGATGTCATCAGTGATGTCATTTGAGATGTCATCAGTGATGTCATCAGTGATGTCATTTGAGATGTCATCAGTGATGTCATCAGTGATGTCACTGACCATGTCATGAATGATGTAATATGTGACATCATCAGCAGTGGATTGCGGGTGCGCGATATATAGTTAGTGCAACTACCTATATATGGAATTTCATTGGTGTTATGTCAATAAAATGTCCAGCTAACTATATATGGTCTCTAACCTATGGTTTTTTCAGTGAATATATATATATATATATATATATTCTTAAAAATAAATAAACAATATTTTAAAAATGTGCCATTAAATTTATGAAACATATAAAAATAACACATATTATAATGTTAATTACATGTAATAAAAACCTACAAATATGATATTTGAAAAACAATAATAGATGCATTCATAAACAATATTTATTTAAGAGAAACAAAAATTCATGAACAAAACTTTATTTAAAACATAAATGAATTTCTTTTATTTCCTACCCTAGAACACCACACCAATAAAAAAAGACTTCAACATTTTTATTACATTTTATTTTCATACTTAACTTAATTAATAATACATTTAAAATATATTATTATTAAAACATATAATACACATTAATTAATTACACATTCATTAACACTATTGACTAATTAAATATTTTAAATTAATTAACAAATACATAATAATTAATCAATAAAAAAGAAATTACTTCCCACCCTCACCACCATTTACACCTATATACACCACAACAAACACCTAAAATTAATTTCACAATTACCATAATTAATCCCTAATTAATTAATTTAAATTATTTAACAACTAATTATCGAACAATTATTAATAAATTAATTTACACATTTACCACTATAACATCCCAATTATACAAATATGAATACATATAAATTATTCATTAAATGTCATATATCTAAATTACTTCCCACCCTATTCCCCTATAAACCCACAACCCGCTGCAGAAATCAATTAAAAAAATGTAATTACTATAAATAAATAATAAATGACGGGGGGCGTGGCTAAGGCGCCGATGTAGGTGGAAGCGGGACTCCGGAGCTCCTCCGCGCCCGCCTCGCACCACCACATATCCTGGGTCCCGACTCGGACCCCGAGCCCACAGCAGTATCCAGGAGTGTACTGAGGGCGAGTGGGAGAAATCTGGAGGTCTGGAGGGCCCCTGGGTGAGCCCCCGCTGAACGGTTGGAGGTGACCGAGGCACCCGGAGCTACGAGCGCCCAAAATGGCGGCCGCCGTCCTGCTCTGACACGCCTGGCGACTGAGCCCTGGGCAGAGCTGAGAAGCCCTGGGACATAGCGGATCTTGGACGTTTGTTACTGGAGGTCTCTTGCACCCATCGGAGGAGAGAAGCAGCGGCGGGCGCCAAAGGTCACACGGGACTAAAGGGTGAGAGACGACCGGCCTGCCTGACCCTAACATGGCGCCGCCTGACTGCAGTTGCCTGCCTTGATTGCCGTCCACGGAGACCCTGGGGCCTCGGGGAGTGCTGTGACCGCCCTCCTGACGCGGGGATAGTCCGGTGGCCCCCCCCCTTCCCAGGGAAGTGCGGTGCCCACACAACCGGCAGGCTAGCGCCGAGCGGACGCAGATGGTGGAGTGAGATCCGGCCGCCCGCTGTTGAGAGGCCTGTAGGTGGGAAAAGGAGGCTCAAGAGCCAGGGGGACCCACGCGCCGGGAACCACCTTGGGGCTGATGCTAGCGGGCGCGAACTCAGACTGGCACACCCAGGAGGACGAGTCTTCATCCAGTGACCAGACGGGGTGCACTGGTGGCCGGCAGCCCTGGTGGAGCGGGGCCTGCTCACTGTATTGCTCTGTGGTCCGGAGCCCCGCCTGACGGGGGCCCAGAGGCGCGAAAGGAGCGATACTTTGCGGCGGACCTGGCAAGGAGGGCAGGGGAGCTCTGTACCGCTGACGACCGCCGCAGAGCCACGTGAGGCTAGCTGCCCAGCAGAGTGGTGCGGGGGGCAGGAAAGAGGGCTTTGAGGCCCTGAAGCTAGACGACCCGGGCCACCTCGTGGAAGAGGACCCGCCGGAGCTTGGAGAGAGCGACGACAGGGAGGGGAACAGGGGGTGAGGGGCTGGCTGCCCGCCCCCCCACGAAGCATTGGCTCTGCAGACGGGAGGGAGCGTCTACCTGCCCGGAGGCACCCGAGACCAGCGCGCCGCATTGGGACTGGGGCTCATAGGTGCACACCCGGCCTGAGCAGTCTGGGCGCGGGAACCTCGTCAGGTGCCCTGACCCGGGACTATTGTGCCCCACGACCCTGGTGGAACGAGCCCCAACACTTGGGCTGCTTCACGAACTGGTCCCCACGAGGCGCGGGCCCTGAAATCGGAGTGGGTGACGGGCTTGAGGCGGACCAGGGGCTGGGAGGGGCACGCGACACTAGCTGCCCGCCAGGATGACACGCGGCAGCAGGAAGAAGGGCTTCGAGGCCCTGAAGCTGGACGACCCGGGGCATCCAGAGGACGACGTCCCGCCGGGGGCGGGGGCCGGGAGTCCGTCCCGCCCGCGGGACCCCTCCCTGGGGGACATAATGCAGGCGATTGTGGAGTCGCGGGAGGCCCTTGAGAAACGCATGGACACCATTGGGTCGGACCTGTCTCTGCTAAAGGACGACCACAAAAAACTGAAGGAGCGGGTAGCGACTTCCGAGGGTACCCTGAAAAGTTTGCCAGGGGATGTGACGTGGCGGAGCTAAAGACAACGCTGGCGGAAATGGTGCAAAGGTACGGGTGCTAGAGCTCCGAGCTGAGGACAGTGAAGGGCGCTCTCAGCGCAATAATCTTCGCCTTGTGGGGGTCCCCGAAAAAGCCGAGGGGCGGGACGCGGTCGCCTACCTGGAGGGCTGGCTGCGATCAGAGGTGGCCCCGGAGGGACTTTCGACGTTCTTTGCCATTGAACGGGCACACAGGGTCCCTGCGCGGCCCCCCAAACCGGGGGCGCCTCCGCGACCGATTGTACTGCGTCTTCTGCACTTCAGAGACAGAGACCATATCCTGCGGAGAGTGAGAGACATTCCAGACCTGAGCATTGACAACAGTCGGATCATGATCTTTCCGGACTTCACCAGGGAGGTGCAAAAGCAACGGGCCTCCTTCCTGGCGGTCAAGAGGAAACTGAGATCGTTACAACTGCCCTACGCTATGATGTTCCCGGCGTGGCTGCGGGTGGTCGCAGGAGAGCGCACCCACTTTTTCCTGACACCTCAGGAGGCTTGGAGCTGGCTGGATTCGAGAGGGGAGAGGGAAAAGGACCACGCGTCGCAGACCCCCCCCAGGAGTCACGCCACGGAGTCGCCGCCGACGAGACGAACTGGCTCCCCATCGGACTGGCAACAGGAACGCGCCAAGGCGGTGCAGGCAGTGGCGACCATCAGCCAGGGAGAAGCCAGCCCCTCCAGTAGCGCATCGGAGCAGTCGAAGGCCAGTGCTCCCAGCCCTGGCTCCAGCAGTGAGCATGAGTTGTCAGAGACAGACCTGCCGGCTGTGACTCCCCAGACTGCGGATGGTATCCTGGGCTGAGATGGTTCGTGGGACACTGATCACATGAGTAAGGTACTGGGATACGTGGGCGGAGGGGGGCCGCTTCAGGACGCTGTGCTGTGGTGTGCGGCTGCCCACTAGGACTTCTTACTGAGACCTTGGGGACGGGGAGAGTCGGGAGACATCTCCTGTTGGTTGCTGGGGGTAGTGGGGCGGGGGCGGGGGACTTCGGGCCTGTCTGGAGCCGGCATCGCCGCCACTCCAGCCCTATTTTGTAGAGATACCCTTTTTTGATAACTGTGTTTGGATGGGGTTTCCATGTTGGTTATCTGTCCGGGGGAGCGGGAGTTGGGGTAGGTTGATCGCACAAGTTGGGGGGGGACAAGGGGGGGACCTAGGCGTGCTGGCGGGGTTGCTGAGTGGGTGATTAGGATATGGTGGACTCTATCATGGGATTCGACTTAGGCTACAAATGTCTCACATGGAACGTGAGAGGGATGCACTCGATGCATAGGCGTCATAAGATCCACTCCTATCTGGTCAGGCGGGGTATTCACATCGCCTTCCTTCAAGAAACACATCTGCTGGATAAGGAGGGGAGGGCTCTGCAGCGGCGCTGGAGGGGGCAGGTCTTTCACACTGGCTACTCTGCCTATGCTAGGGGGGTGGCCATTTGGATACGGGCGGGGGTACCCTTCCTGTGCACACAACAGGTAATTGACCCGGAGGGGAGATACATAATGGTGCGAGGCAAGCTGGACGGGAGGGACCTTAACCTGGGTTGTTTGTACGCCCCGAATGTAGACCAACCTGCTTTCCTCTCACTTCTGTCCCACAAACTAGCTCAGTTCTTAGTGGAGCCCTTGCTCCTGGGCGGCGATTTTAACAGTGTGGCCGACGTTACCCAGGACAGGTCCCACCCCCCCCTACAACTTGCACCAGCTGGTAGACTTGCAGTTGCGCGCTCCGCCTGGCAGCGCCGATGGGGACTGGTTGACTCTTGGAGGGCTAACCATCCATTGGACAGGGACTACTCATTCTTCTCCGGTATCCACGAGTTACACGTCCGCATTGACGCCTTCCTGAGCTCCCAGGACGTGCATGCGGAAGTGAGCCACAGTGAATATCTCACGCGCTCGATCTCTGACCATAACCCGCTCCTCGTGCAGCTGCGCTGGTCGCAAATCCGCCCGAGGATTCCGGCTTGGAAACTACGCCCTGAGGCGCTGGACGACCAGCTCTTCCGGACCACAATTGCATCAGACATAGCTGAGTATTTCCAGGTGAATGCGGGCACGGCGGGTTCAGCTGCAACGGAATGGGACGCGTTCAAATCGGTGTTGCGAGGCAAATGCATAGCAACGGCATCGGGAGTGCGGAAAACGCTACTGGACGAAATTGGGAAGGGGGACGAGACCCTGCGGAGACTGGAGAGGGCAAGGCCTGAGCGGCCAGACACGCACGGAGACCTGCTGGGGGCGCGAGAGGAGGTGGCGGCATCGGTGGAGCGCCTCCGGTGCTTTGACTACAAAACCTACCTCACGCGAGCGCACTCGGAACGCGACAAATCGGGAGCCCTCCTGGCCTGGCTGGCCAACCCAGCCCGCCGGAGCTCGGTCATCCTTGAGCTCCGGGACCACGCGGGGGCGGCGAGATTTGATCAGCAGGGGATCAACGCGTTGTTCTATGACTACTACACAGAACTCTACCGCAGCAGGGTCCTCCCTTCGTTGGTGGAGTTCCAGACCTTTATGGAGGGTCTCGACCTGCCGGAACTAGGTGAGGAGGATGCGAAACGGCTCGGGGACAAGATCGAGGAGAGAGAGGTACGGGTCGCCATCAAGAGTATGGCACGGAATAAGACGCCGGGCACGGATGGTTTCCCTGCGGAATTCTATCTCACCTACGTGGAACTCCTTGCGCCCCGGCTGACGTGGCTGTACAATGAGTCGAGGCGATTGGGCTGTCTACCCGAGACCACGAGGGAGGCGTTAATTGTCCCCCTTCTGAAGCCGGGTAAGGAACCATGGGACAGATCGGCATACCGCCCCCTGTCCATGCTTAACCTGGATTACAAGATCCTGAGCAAGATCTTGGCGACGCGATTGCTCCCACACATGTCCATGCTGGTACATGCGGACCAGTCGGGTTTCATCCCGGCCCGCAATACGGCGCTTAATGTGCGTCGACTCTTGCATATACTAGAGGCCGACACCTATGACGGTGACGAGGCGGTGGTGTTTGCTGTCGATATGGAGAAGGCATTTGACAGCTTGGAATGGCCTTACCTCTTCCATGTATTACGAGCGCTGGGCCTTGGTGAAGGCTTCGTAGATTGGACGCGACTGCTATACCAAAACGCGACGGCGAGAGTCAGGACAGGGAGGGTTATCTCTGAGATGTGCAGGGTGGGCAGGGGCACCCGTCAGGGATGCCCTCTTTCCCCCTTACTATTTGCCTTGGCTGCCGAGCCCCTTGCGGCACGGGCCCGGCTGGGCCGGGCGTATCAGGGACTGGACGTCTATGGCCAAGTACACCACATCGCATTATACGCAGATGATCTGCTGATGTTCCTGGCGGACTCGGCGGACTCCCTGCGTGGTGCTAAGACTCTCCTGCAATCGCTGAGCAGAGTCTCCGGTCTCCGGGTGAACTGGGCGAAGTCCCACCTATTCCCGACCCGCCCGCGGCAAGCGTGCCCGCAGGAAACGGAGGGCGTGACCTGGGTAGAGAGAGGCCTACGATACCTTGGCACCACGATCTTCCACGATGGGGCTGATATCCTTGAGGGGAATATCGGGTCGGCGATCAGGCATGCTAAAGGGAACTTCGACTTTTGGGGCACGCTCCCGTTGTCACTCATGGGGAGGGTGGCGCTGCTCAAAATGGTGACCTTACCGCGTTTGCTTTACTTCTTCGGGACCCTCCCGATCTGGATCCCGGCGAGCTACTTTCGGCGGCTGTGATCGATGATCATCGGCTTTCTGTGGGGGGCGGGCAGGCGCAGGGTGGCCCACGCCACACTTCTCCGCCCTAGAACAGATGGCGGTCTGGCAGTGCCGGACTACGAGCTCTACTACTTGGCGGCGCAGCTGCAGTGGCTGACGCAATGGGTAGCACGAGCCAGGAGAGGGTCAGACGGATCGGGAGAACCGGCGGGTCCGGTCCAAGTGCTGTCTCGGATCGTCCTGGGACTACCGATGGGGGATTTCCTCCTCACTCAGGAGTTTGCAACGGCCCGAAAATGCTGGAACAGATATCGCCGGAGATGCGGTATTGCGATTCCGTACGCACCTGAGACCCCTCTTGGACTCTGCGGGGCACTTCCACACGGGGGCTCGTGGCGCGGGCTAGACGGGTGGGATCAGCAGGGGCTGTCATCCATGGGTGACCTGTACGAAAACGGGGCGATGTTGCCCTTTGATCTCCTCCAGGACCGCTTTGGGTTGGCAGGCGGGGACTTCCTACTTCATGCGGCTCTAACGGCGGCGATCCGCAAACACTGGGGAACGGGCATGTCGGAGCCACCATTGTCCCTGGGCTGCCAGTACATCGTGATGATGACGGGGACGGTCAAGGCTGTCACGTGCCTGTCTCGTCGCATGGTCTCGGAATCCATCGCTCCACTGATGGCCCTGAAGGCGAAATGGGAGGCTGATTTGGCGACTGAGATCCCCGAGGAGGCATGGAAGGGTATACTGGAGGGGGCCCGGAATAGCACACGCAACGCGAGGTTCCAGCTGGTGCACTTTTATGTCCTGCATAGGGCCTACCTGACCCCTGATAAACTGCATAAATACTTCCCGGCCCACCCGGCGTCCTGCCCGCGTTGCCCGGCAGATCCCGCCCACTTCCAACACATGTTCTGGTCCTGTCCTGAGCTGGGGCCCTTTTGGGAGGAAGTAGTGGAGGTTCTAAGGGAGGTGACGGAAAGGGACCTGCAGCTCACCATGGCGCATTGCATACTACACTGGTTCCCACACACATCAAAAAACAAAGTCACTAGCAAGTTTCTGGACTTGGGGCTCATCCTGGCGAAGCGAGCCATCACGTCCCAATGGAAGGCGTCCCGGAGCCCCGTGATAGGGCGCTGGAGGACTGAGCTGCATAAATGGGCTAGATGTGAGGGTGAGGTTCGCCTGCGGGCCGCGCTCAGGGCAGGCAACGACACAGCACTGGAGAGAGCCAGGGCGTGGGAGGGGATGGTCCTAGGACTCACACTCATGGACATGGAGGAGGAGGACTCCCCGGAACATAGTCCGGCTCCGGCGGAGCGCCCACCAGACGGGGGGACGGTCTAGACCTGATTTGCTGCTTCCCTACCCTTGAGTTCCATTGTGAAGACTTACGAATGGTCGCTGATAAATCCTGGTGCTAAGTTCCGGATCTGGTCTTGTGGTTGGGATTGAGAATATGATTAGGCAATACTCTGGCACGCCTGGGGGGGAGGGGGGTCTGGGCGGGGGTGGGAGGGCATTCAGGGGTGGGCCTGGACGAGGGTGGAGGGGTAGTTGGGGTTGAGGGTGTTGCGGGGGAAGGGGGGGGGGGTTGTTCAAGTTGGGTGAAAAGAGACTCCTGGTTTACCTGGACTTGGGACAGGGAGAAGGGAATGTTAGGACCAAAAGCAGCCATGTCATTCCTCATCCGCTTGGTGACTATGGGCATGAACAAAACGCTCCAGTGAAATTTTTTTTTTCCCACCGTGGTATTGCCGCTCAACCTCCAGGTTATGAGCTGAATGGCTGTGTAATACTGGGGTGAGGGGTGACACGCCAACTGAGAACCAAGGAGAGATGTTTGAACATGCTATATGATTTTCTGATATTGCTGCAATAAAAAATATTTGCAAAAAAAAAATAAAAAAAAAAGAAATGACATTTATATAAGTAAATTACTTTCCACCCTATTCCCCCATAAACCCACAACCCACTATGGAACTAAAAATACAAAATTCAATAAAAAAAATATAAACTGCGAAAATGTTAACAAATATAATAAAAATACAAACAATTCTTCTACAAAAACCAAACATGACACACATATAAAATATATACTAAAATACACAACATTAATTCAAAAATCGATATTTTGAACAGCTATATTTTTACAAACGATATTTAACACTTTGATACTTTTACAAACGATATTTAACACTACGATATTTTTTAAATCAATATTATATACCTAAAATCGATATTCTTGACCACAATATTTTTTCTGTCAATATTTCTGACTAACAGTATTTTTAATTCGATGCAAATCCATATTTTTACATCAATATTTATCTCTGCACCCATATATCTGCTTTTTGTCTAGCTAAATAATCTAAAACCTTAATGCGTTTAACAGGATGCCGTAAGGCTTTAACATTAAATGAAGCAATTTTAATGCCATTAACCCTTTGGGTGCTCATGATGAAATGATTCAGTCATGAGCACCAGTGCTCCTGTGCTCATGACGGAACCATTCCGTCATGAGTACAGTGCAGAAAATCCCTCTGCTGCAGGCAGTAGACGGATATCCCTTCTTTTTTTTGCCTTGGGAGGTGGGGAAGATTTTCCCCAACCTCCCGAGGCCTGTTTGTGGTTTTACTTGTAATGACGATCATGCGCATGGTGCGCTGTCATCAAAGCAATAAAAACAAAACTGAAACTTGGGGGTCTATTAGGATGGTGTTCGGAAAACCACCCTGACTGCCATGCTAGCGGAAATCAACCATCCACTGGTACCGCGGCAAAACCGGCGGCCCGATTAGGATCAACCACTAGAAATTTCCGACTGCGGCGGAACGATGCCTTGAGAGACAGCCGGTAGCAGGCGGAGCTGGTGAAAAAAAGCCGTCCTTGGCGGTCGGAAACACACAAAACCAGTCGAGTCATCGCACGTAAAATTTGGATTCCATTGAGATGACAGCGGGACATTCCGCTGTTTCTGACCTGCGTGATCGTAAACAGTGATGAATGGGAGAGCCGGCGGAAGGGCTGTTGCATAGCCGCCACCACGGACGCTCCATGACAAATATGAGGTTGACAAAAAAACGCACAACAAGGCCACCAAGTGCACACATCAAATGAGCTCTTCCCCCAAAAACACCTAACATAACACCGAATGACACACCCCCCATGGCAACTTAAAAAATACAAATCCCAGGACAACCAATACAACACACCTGACAGCAATACTCCATTTTTACACACCCATATAGCTGAGTATAAAACCAGGCCCTTCCCTGACCTGAATCATTTGCACTACTCCAGCCCTAAAGGAAACCAAACCCTGCAGCACATTGAATAGGCAAAACACCACACATCTCACCAGCACAACAACATACACACACACCACCTACATCACCCCCACCACCTTCACAACTGCACCTCAAACCATTTGCACATCACACACCATGGCTCAAATTCACTGACAGTGAGTTGTCAGTTATGACAGATCAGATACTCAGAGTACAACCATAATAGTTTGGTACCCTGGTCAAAAAGATACCATTACCCACCAGAGTACAATTGTGGAAAAATATAGTCAACAAGGTCAATGCAGTAGGTACTGTCTTGCGCAACAAGAAGGAGATTGTGAAGCGGTGGCATGACCTCAAGAGCAAGGTGAGAAGAACAACAAGAACCTTCATCTGGCTCAGATGACTGGTGGTGGCCCTCCCATTCCACCATGAACATTCAGTGCATGGGAGGAGAAGGTGCTTGCCATACTGCATCCAGAGAGTCTCACATGAATACCCGGAGTAGTGCAAGCTGGTAAGTACATACAAATGTATACCATTACACTGCTACGTACTGTCTTGCACAACTACCAAGCTACACCTTCTAGGCCCAATTCCATTTATTTGCACCACAATACCCAACACAGATCTCACAGATGTAACATTTACTTCATCTGAATCACCCCAAAGGAAGCCAGTAACATTCACATGGTTGCATGTGTACAGGCATCCAGCACTACAATTCTGAACTAGGCCCCCTTGTGCCACAGCTCAGCAAGATGGAGCACCCCTCCATCCAGAAGCATGTGGCAGCCATTGCATTGTTCACCTTCACCTAACAGGAAGGTAGCAAACTTCCTAGGGAGGGTTGTTTGTGGGTGGGAGGCCTGTACTACAATACCCACCAGGCACCCCTGTCCCACTTCTGAGCAGGTTGTAGTACTCCACCATACCCTGAAGCATCTGGCAGCAATTGTATTGGTCACCCTCACCTAACAGGTAGGTAGCCATCTTCCAAGGGAGGCTGTACCTTTGTCCCACCCCTGAGCAGAATGTAGCACTCCACCACACCCAGAAGCATGTGGCAGCCATTGTAATACAACAACCAAACTTAAAGGTAGGTAGTCACCTTCCCAGGGACGCATGTTTGGGGGTGGGAGGCCTGCGCTACAACTCCGACCAGGCCCCCTTGTGCCACTGCGCAGCAAGATGGAGCACCCCCCTACCCAGAAGCATGTGGCAGCCATTGTCGTTCGATAACCAAACTTACAGGTAGGTAGTCACCGTCCCGGGGGGGGCTGTTAGGGGGTGGGAGGCCTGCACTACAACTCCCACCAGGCACCCCTGTCTCAACCCTGAGCAGTGTGTAGCACTCCACCACACCCAGAAGCATGTGGCAGCCATTGTATTGGTCACCCTCATCTAAGAGATAGGTAGCCATCTTCCCAGGGAAGGCTGCTCGGGGGTGGGAGGCCTGCATTACAACTTCCACCAGGTACCCTGTCCCACCCCTGAGCAGGAGGTAGCACTCCACCACACCCAGAAGCATGTGGCAGCCATTGTATTGGTCACCCTCACCTAACAGGTAGGTAGCCATCTTCCCAGGGAGGGGAGTTGGGGTGGGAGGAGTGCACTACAACTCCCATCGGGCACCCCTGCCCCACCCTTGAGCAGGATGTAGCACTCCACCACACCGAGAATCTTATGGCATCCAGTGCTTAATTTGTGCCGGTGCTTTCCGGTGCTTAGCACCGGCACTTATTTCTTAGGGCCTGGTCTACCTATTTCAGTGTGTGCGACAACAACATATGATTAGTAGTGTGAGTTAACGATCTTCTACCCGCACATGGAGCACCAGAAACAGCCGGTGAGATGACGTGACATCCTTGCCTCAGCTCAGCATAAGTAAATCATGGTAGTGCGAGTGCCCTATGGCCGTTACCAATCAATGCTGAATTCCTGCTTTGTGATTAATTGTTAGCCCGGGACTCGTCCTCCCTCCTTGACCTTGAAGTAGAAGTGTTTCCTCCTGAGTCGGAATGGCCAATACAGATTAAGGTCCTGACTTTTCACCTGCCCCACCATACTGCGCAGCTGCAGCTATTCAAGGAAGCAAGCAGTGTGACGTGGAAAACCTGGCCTATAATTGAAAAAAGTAAAAAGGCAGTAAGAAATAATAACTATTTCATGTTTGTTTCCTAACATGTGCTACTGTCTGGTACTTTAATGGTTGAGGTACACCGTACATCACATGCTAGGAAAAGTGCAACCACTGTGCACTGGGCCGATCATACTCAGGGCTCGTTTGCAAATTGCCCTGCAGATGACAAACTGCTGCCTTACAATCCTGATTGCCGGGCTACCCGACCCGAGTTATGAGTGATAATAAATAATGTGTCTATTCACAGTGAAAGGGATATCCGTATTCTGCCCGGGCCCTACGCAGCTCATAACAGAAGCTCTGCTGAGTGCAACTTCACAGAGATCTTATGTAAATAACAAAATGTTATTTTCAGTCTGACATAGCAACAGAAATGAAAACTGAACTAACCACATCAGTCTTCAAATGGGTAAAAAACAACTTTCACTCAAATGTTTAATAAACTTTTAATACCAGAGGAAAGAACAAATACACAGTCGTGCAAGACATAGAGGAGCAAATACATTTAAAGATTTTTTTTTCAAAGAAGGCAGCTGCGTATTTCCCTTACAGCAATGTCACTATTTAAAAAAATACATACATTTTGAACAACAGCATTATTTCTTTTTTAGTACACAAATTGTCATCTACATGAAGCTCAGATGTAAATTGGACATCTGCCCATTTAGGCTTACACTTAGTTCAGGATAGATGACACATACTTTGTAATTGGACAAAACATTCAAAAGCACTCCAGGCACCTCAACTGTTGACATTAACTGCTGCAGAGCAGTTGTCTTGTAACATAAAGTAGGGGAACTGTCCCTGCTAAATTAAAAGAGCCTGGGCATGGTGTCCTCCATCGATCCAGCCCACTTCGACCTCCTTCATTTTACATTTACACTATGGAGAAATAGTTACTCATAATGATGTCAAGTGGCATTGCCAATAGAACACCTGGACACCTCTGTGTGGTGCAACTTGCCACATTAACTGCTTGCCAGTGTTTGTGAATACGAAAAAGTAGTAAATCTGCATCAATTCACAGGAATTATTTTACTGATACCGATTCACTTGTTTTAATGACGTATTGCATGAACCGTTTGCGCATTGGAATAATTGTGTGGCATTGGCCGTGCCACTCACATATTTGTTTCAGCTGTTTTTATGTTGTCAACAACTTGCACAGTGCTTCATGGCCGCAACACACAGAAGCACATAATGTATTTTCAAAGATGACAGTAGTGATCTGGTGATTTAGTATCGCTGACCGGAAACACATACAAAAGCTACTCATCAAGATCTGTTTACATGATTACTAGTTTACTACTAACACGAAACTGCTAACATTCTGATAGGATACGGAGACAGGGGGAAAATTGGGCAAAGGGGGTGGGTGTGAAATGGGCACACCGGTGGGAGAGTGGTAAAGATACATGTACTCTCACAGTCACAAACACTCAGATATAGTCAGGGTAGTAAGCGCTATATAAATGCAAATATAGACATACAGATCATTGAGATATAGAAGAAATGTTCATTCTTGGTCAGACATGTAACAGAGAGGGGGGACTGGGGGCGCAATTTAGAACCCGAAATGCATGTCTGCAGACACCCAAATAAAAAATCAGATATAGAAAAAGATAGCTATGCACCTACACACCTGCGCTCACTAACTCTGTCACACAGCACTTGATTAGGCGTGATATCGTCGACTCTAATAAACCATATTTAAATGGGGTAAGGGGAACTGCAACGTGTGGCAAGACGGTATTTTGATGTGCAAACAAACTTGTCCTTTGAATCACAGACTGTGATCCTGGATGAAGCATACCCTCACCAAGTGGCCCACGTTTGGCGCTGTCTGCTGCCATTAGCTGCGGGTTTTGACACCTTATTTTATTGCCCAGCTCTCCAAGGTTTTGCAGTCTGCCCTCTAGGAGGGGTGTGCCACTCAGTGCAGGGCTGGAAGGCGACCTGGGGTGTCAGGGATCCCTGAGACCTCTGACTGTTATTTGTGTCTGAAGGGATCTTAAACATATCACTGCTTCCTTTACACAGTCATGCCAACAAGCTCCCTGGGCACGTTATTACTGGGCCAAAATATTACTTAGGCAGAAGGTTTTTCTAGTGTTGTGTGTCAAACAAGTTGTCCCACAGACGACATGGGAGCCACTGATTAACTAACATGCGAGGTAGACTTTCAGGTGTAAAACAAAGCAAATTACGTCTCCTCATGTGCTTTGTAGCCCAATATCCCCACCATTTTAGAGTGAACAAGTGCAGGACACATTTACCCCTGGGTAATACGTCTAACACTGCCATGTTATGTTGAATTCCATTGTTTTTCTCCGTACAACCTTTGTTTCAGCGGCTTAGCTTCCATTGATGGGCCCACCGAACCTTGATTATTGATATATTTTATAATTCGGACAGCAGCCAGGCGGCATTTCCTTCCTTCCATTAGAGCCCACGGGCTTCAAGGTTGTCAGTTTGTGTGATCAGCACCTACAGCTCTAAAAAGCAGATGCTGAGATGGGTCCCTACTGGGATCTCAATTTTTGCCCTCACCCTAAGGGTTCTTAATATAAAAAAACTGACAGTGCCCATCTGAAGGTCTGCCCGCTGCCTCCCAGCATCAATATCAACCTCCCTTGGACCCAAGACCCTCAACACTGCCTCCTAGCATCAAGACTGGAAGCATCAATTACCAGACACTTCACGTTCAATCTATCCCCACTCCTAATCCCAATGATACAGTTCAATCCCATAACCCAGTACTCTCTACTTCCATAACCCTAATCATACACTGCTCCCGCCGAAGGTAAGAAGCCTTTTTAGCTTACTTACCCAGCAACTGCCCCGAATGGAGCAGAAAATAGACTCCCTAGCTGCCGATATCCTGCACCTACAACAAGATATTCCCAACCGGATTAAGACACCTTGCTCATACACTCCAGGAAGCTACGCACCTTCCGTCCACACAGCCTCTTCCATGGCCCCACTTGACACCCCATGGCCCTCCATTCCATTGGGGAGATGGGCACATAGAACTAGCCGAGCTCTTTGTCCGATTTCAGTATTGGATGCAGATAAGATCAAAGTCTCTTACCTCGCACTGAGCCAAAATACGGCTCCTTCCGCATCCCAGTTATAGTTGGCACCAATAGAACACCTAGAACTGTGCTCTCGCCCAAACCTCCTGCTCAATACACTTCTATCCATACAGCACACACCAACATTGACGCTCCCTGTCCTCTATCATGCATGATCCTCAACTGTAGATCAGCAGTACAGCACGCCACAGACATTGCTGAAGTTATACTCGCTGAAGAAATAGAAATCGCATTCCTCACAGAATCCTGGCTTAATGACCACTCTACCCTCATTCTAGACATACTCACTCCTCCAGGTTACAACATCATCAGACACGACAGACCAATCAAAACAGGTGGCAGGCTAGACATCATTCACAAAGAAGGAATTCAGCCTACCACATTAAAATCTACGGAATACCTGAATCTTGAGTTCATGGGTGTTGAACTTACAGTCAAAGGCACCAGGCCCATCAAATTTCACACCATCTACTGTCCTCCTGGAGTGTGTGCCCTCTTTGCCCAAGAACTAACGGGCCTAATAACATGTTTCTCCCTAACAGACATGAAAGACGTGTCCCTGGGTGAGTTCAATATCCACTGGAACAACCCAGAAGACATCACAGTCCAGAACCTCTCCAACCTCTTTGAAATACCCAACTTCAAACAACTCTGCAATGAACCAACACACATCAAAGGAGCAACTCTGGATGCGATCATCACCAAAAATGAGCCGGTCTCTCGGAGATCGATTTATCCCATTGACTGGTCTGACCACCACCTTATACTGTTTAATATTGACTCACATGTCAGATACCAACCAATACGATCTGACAAACCTAAGCACTGGACCAGGAACATCAAAGAAGTCCCTATAACTGAACTTGAATCCAGGATTCATGCCATCTACAGCCCCAGCCTTCCACTATGACAGCTGATGACCTCACAGCTCACTTTAATTCAACAATGACGGAGGTGTTAAATCAAGTAGCGTCACTTAAACTCAAACAGTTGAGATCTATTAAATCTAAATCTTGGTTCAACGTGGATCTTAATAAATAAAGATGACAACTCAGACAATCAGAAAGGACTTGGAGACTAAACACTCACTAAATTCTCTACCTGAGCAATACTAGCTATATGTATATAGATCAAATAAACATAAAGTACACTTGGATACAAAATCAGTAGATATAGAGCAAATATTGTCTTTAGATCTTCTTTTATTTCTTCATTTTCTTTCAGTCACTCAGTACCAGTATTTTCAAAATATAATGTTTGTTCCCATTTTCCAATACGTGTTTTGTCCAGCTTTACAGCAATTGGACTTCATCAGGCTATAAAAATCAAGTAAAACATATATTTAATTACTAATATATGCATCACAAAATACTTAATATTAAGAAACACATTTCCTATGTCCTTGAAGATGTTATCAGACACATATAACTTGTGACCAAATTTTCAAGCTCAATGTACTCCCCATACTAATACTAGTATCAACAACTAGATACATCATGGCTACTAGATACATCATAGTTATTAGTACAACTAGACTCAACAATGAAACTAGTACAAGCAAGGGAATGCAATATTTCGAATTTTCTAAAGGAAGATCTCTGAATTACGATCAAGAAGCACTGTTTAACATACTCAAATAATGTTTTTTTTAAAATATACAACAAAATACACCGCTTATTATGCCAGAGAAAGATATAAACATATCAACAACGAGTCTTTATCTTGTCATTAGGCTACTGTTTATAAGTTACTAAAAATGATGCTAGACTTACCCTTTAGAATCAATAATCTGTATATTGGCGAAACCAAGAGTTGAGTTTGTTACTTAAAATCCTAGAAAAATATATAATTAGATGTTTACTAATTCTATTTATTTATGAGAGGAAGGTATATTGATCAGCTACTGATGTTTTATTATAAAGTGCCTGCCTAATCATGATGGACCTGATCAAAATATTAGAAATCACCAAATTCATTAATATTATATTTAAGTTATATGAGCCCATCTAACGTTTTACTTTATGGAGAAATATATCAAAGTATTGTATTACCTAGACCTTCTAAAATCGGGTCCTTACAACATCTGATGACTCAAAACCGTAGTACCGGTATCGAACTGGTAATCCTATATATGTCAAGTAAAGAAAAATCTGTCAAAGATAATGTTGTATAATACTTAGGAACAAGTATTATATTGCAGACAACGTGTAGGTTAAATATGCAAATAGTTAGTACCTAAAAGTGCTTGAGTCTGACAGCATTCCTAGTTGTAGAGCCTTATCTACCTACAATGATGTTTCATACATTATAAACCTCTTATAACGTTATTAAGAAAAATAGAGATATAGGTAGTATATGGTAGTCTTACTAAGTCCTACATTGACGATCAAAAATTCTAGGAAACATATATTAATTTAATATGAAATGGCTTCTATCTTAGAACAAATCAAAAAATTGAAAAATTGAAAATGGGGAAACGTACCTCCACTATAATTAATACTGTGTTGTATTGACTACATTTTATCCTAGGTTAAAAGGTCGAGGCATCAAAGATAGATCTGCAGAAAAAAGATTGAATGGTGTAAGGAGAATGCTCATGAGTATTACAACGCTTAAAGTTAGCAGTACATAAATACGGTCTCACCTGATCAAATGTATTTAACTCAGCACTTCGGGAGTCTGCATGGTACCGGCGTCTAGCATCGTCACCATCTTGGTACAGTCTATTTATACTATGGATTGCTTCACAAAAGCGAGATAGGACTTAAAACCTCTATTCGTCTTATTTATCCGTAATTAACGAGTAAAGAGTAAATAAGATGTAAAGTCTTATATAATTATATTTATTTTTGTATATATCGTCCGTGTATTCGAATGTATTTAGTCACCATCTACGAATATTAAATTTACTGCTATCATTCATTGTCCACGCGTATCCTCATTTATGTCAACTGCTACTAGATCAAAAGTGAAACGACTAATGGGCGCCATCTTAACACTATGTTCTAAGCTTAGTGTCTATATATAGAGCGTCACTTCGATCGTGGTAATAAAATTTCCTAAGGTTATTTACCCACAGAATATGTATTCGTAAATTACGAATTCTCGATTTAATAATTAAAGCATAAATCGAAAGAATTTAATAAATTGGTACACAAAAGATTTTTGTGAAGCTCCTTAATTCTATAATATTATCTCAGATTCAAAAGAATCTAATCCTAATTAATATAATAGGACATACCATCCTATAGTACTGTTGATCTCACCAAAATTCAGAAAGCCTAATAATTTGTACGACTCAAATCCATTAATATTGCCTCTAGTAAATACTAGTTACATTCTAATTTATATCCTTTTTATTCTAAAATCATGATAACAGGACTGTATCCTTAATGTCTACAATTTTCTATACAAATCGATATAGCGTCCTCTCTACAGAGGGGAAAAGTTATATACAAAAACAACCAGATATATTGACAGATGTCTATACTGAAGATGAATTAAATTCAACACTTGCCTCCTTATTACATCAGTTTCGTCGTTTAATATATATTTTCATTTAACATCCAAGAGGGAATTGCATATTTATCCAAGAAAGAACTGCATTTCATCATCGATATTTATCCCCTGTTCTACCGCCCGTAATCTAATGATCCAACGCACTTCTGCTTGTCTCACTTTAAGTTCTCTATTACCCCCTCTCACATTAGGGGGAATACTCTCTAATCCATGAAAAGAGAAACTCTTATCGGGGCTGTTTGCAGCATGTACTCCTATAGGATATCTCTGATCCATATTTTTAAATGCTCGATAATGTTCTGCAACCCGTTCTTTCATACTTCTAATTGTGCTACCCACATACATTTTTTTACATTTACACACTATAACATAAACTACATATTTGGTTGTACAATCAATATGCTGTCTAATAGTATATGTCATCGATCCATTATACGCAAAATCTTTTTTCTTCTTAATGGCCATTCTACACATACTGCAGTTATAGCATTCAAAGGAACCAATATTATGTGTATGTAGCCAGATGGGTTTCGTTCTATTGTCTCTCAGATAACTTGGGCTGATAATATTCCCCAATGTTTTGCCTTTCCTATATGCTATACTCGGACTTTTTGAAATAAATCTCTGTAGTTGCACATTCGACGTAAGTAGATGCCAGTGTCGTTTGAGGATGCCATATATCTTATGTGACCATGGATGATATCCCGTTATTAGTTTCACAGGTAAAACTTTATCAGAGTCCTTGTTGCGAGATTTCAAAGTATCTAGCCTTTTCAACTTTTTGACTCGTTTTTTAGCTTTAGTTATGACTTTCTGATCATAACCATCATAACCCCTTGATAGAAATCTCGCTTCCATGTCTGTTATAGCATATACAAAGTCTACATCATTAGAACAATTTCTCCGTGCTCTATAAAACTCTCCAAAGGGGATGGCATTTATTTGAGTTTTGGGATGGGACTCTCAGCATGCAACAAAGAATTACATGAGGTTTCCTTTCTGTACATTTTACTTTTCAGTTTGTCTCCTTCTACAAATAACTCCACATCTAGAAAAACTAAAGATGTCGCACTGTGATTCATAGTGAATTTGATGTTGTATGTAATGTCATTTAGAAAATCAAAGAATCTCATTATTTTTTCTACTCCTCCTGTCCAGATCAGGAGACAATCGTCAATGTATCGTCCATAATACATTATGTATTCCTGCCATTCAGCACCAGGTCTGCCCCACATATGCACCGCCTCGAACCGTCCCATGAAAAGACAGGCAAAAGACCGTGCAAATCTGGAACCCATCGCCGAACCACATATTTGTTGGTACCAGTCTGTTTTAAACATGAAAACGTTCTGTTCCAGAATAATTCTTGCCATATCTACCAGAATGTTGGAGTGATCCAGTAATTCTACTGGTCTCTTGTATAAATGATATCTCAAGACCTCCAATCCCAGTTCATGCGGAATATTGGTATATAGGGCAACAACACTATTTGCAGCAGTCCCCAAAATAAAGCAATTAATATACAAAGGGCAAGAGGGTAATTTGCGCATTAACAGTGTACAAATGTCTGAGAATTAGTGGAATTCTCTAGTTTATGCTCTAAGGAGGAGATACAACCCTTGCCTAAAGTTGTAACCACTGACAAATGGAATTTGTCTGATTAAACACTCACTAAATTCTCTACCTGAGCAATACTAGCTATATGTATATAGATCAAATAAACATAGAGTACACTTGGATACAAAATCAGTAGATATAGAGCAAATATTGTCTTTAGATCTTCTTTTATTTCTTCATTTTCTTTCAGTCACTCAGTACCAGTATTTTCAAAATATAATGTTTGTTCTCGTTTGCCAACACGTGTTTCGTCCAGCTTTACAGCAATTGGACTTCATCAGGGCTAAAAAATCAAGTAAAACATATATTTAATTACTAATATATGCATCACAAAATACTTAATAATAAGAAACACATTTCCTATGTCCTTGAAGATGTTATCAGACACATATAACTTGTGACCAAATGTTCAAGCTCAATGTACTCCCCATACTAATACTAGTATCAACAACTAGATACATCATGGCTACTAGATACATCATAGTTATTAGTACAACTAGACTCAACAATGAAACTAGTACAAGCAAGGGAATGCAATATTTCGAATTTTCTAAAGGAAGATCTCTGAATTACGATCAAGAAGCACTGTTTAACATACTCAAATAATGTTTTTTTAAAAATATACAACAAAATACACTGCTTATTATGCCAGAGAAAGATATAAACATATCAACAACGAGTCTTTATCTTGTCATTAGGCTACTGTATATAAGTTACTAAAAATGATGCTAGACTTACCCTTTAGAATCAATAATCTGTATATTGGCGAAACCAAGAGTTGAGTTTGTTACTTAAAATCCTAGAAAAATATATAATTAGATGTTTACTAATTCTATTTATTTATGAGAGGAAGGTATATTGATCAGCTACTGATGTTTTATTATAAAGTGCCTGCCTAATCATGATGGACCTGATCAAAATAATAGAAATCACCAATTTCATTAATATTATATTTAAGTTATATGAGCCCATCTAACGTTTTACTTTATGGAGAAATATATCAAAGTATTGTATTACCTAGACCTTCTAAAATCGGGTCCTTACAACATCTGATGACTCAAAACCGTAGTACCGGTATCGAACTGGTAATCCTATATATGTCAAGTAAAGAAAAATCTGTCAAAGATAATGTTGTATAATACTTAGGAACAAGTATTATATTGCAGACAACGTGTAGGTTAAATATGCAAATAGTTAATACCTAAAAGTGCTTGAGTCTGACAGCATTCCTAGTTGTAGAGTCTTATCTACCTACAATGATGTTTCATACATTATAAATCTCTTATAACGTTATTAAGAAAAATAGAGATATAGGTAGTATATGGTAGTCTTACTAAGTCCTACATTGATGATCAAAAATTCTAGGAAACATATATTAATGTAATATGAAATGGCTTCTATCTTAGAACAAATCAAAAAATAGAAAAATTGAAAAAGGGGAAACGTACCTCCACTATAATTAATACTGTGTTGTATTGAGTACGTTTTATCCTAGGTTAAAAGGTCGAGGCATCAAAGATAGATCTGCAGAAAAAAGATTGAAGGGTGTAAGGAGAATGCTCATGAGTATTACAACGCCTAAAGTTAGCAGTACATAAATACGGTCTCACCTGATCAAATGTATTTAACGCAGCACTTCGGGAGTCTGCATGGTACCGGCGTCTAGCATCGTCGCCATCTTTGTACAGTCTATTTATACTATGGATTGCTTCACAAAAGCGAGATAGGACTTATAACCTATATTCGTCGTATTTATCCGTAATTAACGAGTAAAGAGTAAATAAGATGTAAAGTCTTATATAATTATATTTATTTTTGTATATATCGTCCTTGTATTCGAATGTATTTAGTCACCATCTACGAATATTAAATTTACTGCTATCATTCATTGTCCACGCGTATCCTCATTTATGTCAACTGCTACTAGATCAAAAGTGAAACGACTAATGGGCGCCATCTTAACACTATGTTCTAAGCTTAGTGTCTATATATAGAGAGTCACTTCGATCGTGGTAATAAAATTTCCTAAGGTTATTTACCCACAGAATATGTATTCGTAAATTACGAATTCCCTATTTAATAATTAAAGCATAAATCGAAAAAATTTAATAAATTGGTATACAAAAGATTTTTGTGAAGCTCCTTAATTCTATAATATTATCTCAGATTCAAAAGAATCTAATCCTAATTAATATAATAGGACATACCATCCTATAGTACTGTTGATCTCACCAAAATTCAGAAAGCCCAATAATTTGTACGACTCAAATCCATTAATATTGCCTCTAGTAAATACTAGTTACATTCTAATTTATATCCTTTTTATTCTAAAATCATGATAACAGGACTGTATCCTTAATGACTACAATTTTCTATACAAATCGATATAGCGTCCTCTCTACAGAGGGGAAATGTTACATACAAAAAGGACCAGATATATTGACAGATGTCTATACTGAAGATGAATTAAATTAAACACTTGTCTCCTTATTACATCAGTTTCGTCGTTTAATATATATTTTCATTTAACATCCAAGAGGGAATTGCATATTTATCCAAGAAAGAACTACATTTAATCATCGATATTTATCCCCTGTTCTACCGCCCGTAATCTAATGATCCAACGCACTTCTGCTTGTCTCACTTTAAGTTCTCGATTACCCCCTCTCACATTAGGGGGAATACTCTCTAATTGTCAGGATTGGTCGAACTCTAGCTTCAAAAGTCCCTCAATGGATGAAAGTCAAGGTCGACAGAACCCCTTGTTACTCCGTCTGCTGGAGACAGTTAGTTTCCAAATTTAGATCCAAGATGGAAATTCCTCTTTCAGTGTTCCATTGATCGCCAGTCAGTTAGCGCTCTAGCCTTTCTGACCTGTTCGCATTCCAGGTGCATTTGGTGCGCGAGCGGATTTTCCGCTGCGCACTTCAACCGTAATTTTCAGAGAGACGGAGGTTCTATTCGTTCTCTCCTTGATTCCGCTTTACTAGCGGTTTGTTCTTTTCCTGTTTTCCGAGGTTTATTCCTACTTCGGTGTACCCGTGCTGCCCCTCGCTATTACTCGCTGACTTCCTTTGATTCTTCGAAAATTCCTCAGTCGTCAGTCGAAGTCCGCACGGCAGTGAGTACAGAGTTCCAGCGGCAAATAATTCCTGAGTTTCCACTTCAGGCTGCTACGCGGTAAGATTATTCCTTGTCTTCCGTGTTGTGGCTTCGAGTAGAGACAGTTGTCTGACAAGCCAGATATTATCAAACTCCTTCAGAGACTTTTTGAGCCATTACCTTCAGTACAGCATTCTTCTAGACAAGACAATTAGTATTTGGAGACCTCAGCTTGAACTGCAATATTTACGTTAGCATTCCTGTCAGACTGTGTTGAACTGCATTTGATTACTTCAGCCAATTGCCAACAAAATCAGAATTTTGGACCGCAGTGGCTTTTGAACTTCATTCATTTTTCCAGTATGTAAATGAAAATATATATATATATTTTGGTGTACCAACTTTAACTTCAAGCAGCTGTCATTCAGTTCAAAGACTTTTCCGCACTTCTTCATAAGAGTTCCAGTTCAACCTTATTCAGAACTTCTGTTGCTCATTACTAGAGAGAGGCTAATGTCCACACTTAGTCAGGTAAAGGTAGTAAGGGTTTTAGGGAAATTACTAACCCCTTGTTAAGAGTGGCATGAACTTAGTAATTGTTATTTGCTGTTACAGGTGACTCCTTCATCTTTGAAGACGAAGAGGTGAAGACACCTTGTGTGGCAGTCTCTCTGTTTTTTCTTCCACTTCCCCTTTCCCCCTCTCTGCTGTCATTAGAGAGATCTGGTGTAGCGGAGTAGGGGAATTGGGAGATAGCATCAAACCTTCGGCTGACGCTCCTACGGAATCCAGGAACTTCAGGTACTAGTTCTGACAGATTGAAGTGCCCGCAGTTGCCTTCCGTCTGGGCGTCATGGCTGAAGGTTTAGACTTAAAGGCTTTGGGATCCATTTTGGAAGGTTTACAGAAACAATTAAGTGACACTAGAGAGGAGGTTAGGAAATCTAATCAAGAAACTAGCTACTTACGCCAACGTCTCAATGAACTCACTATTAGTCCCAGTCCCAACTTTGGGGGTCAGAAATCTCAAACCTTTAGTCCTTCTCCATCTTCTTCTGAATTAACTACCCAGGTTGTACATGCTATGTCTCCAACTATTCCGTTGGCCCCTCCTGAAAGGTTCCTGGGAGACCCAAATAAGGCACAGGTATTTGTCACTCAATGTTCGTTGAATTTCCTTTGTAAGCCCATAATTTTTAAGGAAGACCAATCCAAAGTGGCTTTCATGCTGTCTTACCTGAGTGGAGATGCAGCGGCATGGTCCCTGCCTTTAGTGTCCACCAATGACCCGGTGTTGTATAATTTTGAAAATTTCAAAGCGGAATTTTTGCGAATTTTTGACCGAAGAGCCATTTCTCAATCTACAGATAACGAACTTTTGGATTTGAAGCAAGGAAATAGAGAGCTTGTAGCATATCTCGCACAGTACAATAAACTTATTGTTGAAACCAAATGGCCTGAGGCCAAAAGAGCTGCCATCTTTTACCGAGGTTTGAGGGACGAGTTAAAAGATGGTTTTGCCCAAATTCCCAAGCGGCCTACCGACGTATCTGAATTGATCGATTTGGTTCTTCAAATAGATCAGAGACAATCTGAAAGACGTTCTGAGCGTCGGAAGGAAATTCGAACCATTCCACCTAGATTTGACCGAATGCGTGCAAAAGTGGGGAAGCCCAAGGAAGAAGTCCCCGTAGAAGAACCAATGCAAATTGGAACAGTCCGAGGTCCACTTAGCGAGGAAGAAAGAGAAAGAAGACGAGTGGGGAAGTTATGTATGTACTGTGGTGGGTCTGGTCATTTTTTGAAGGAGTGTCCAAGGCGACCTAAAACTGCGTCATGGGTAAAAGACAAGCTCCACCAGTAGACGGAGTCGCTCTGGTGGAAGCTGAATTAAAGTCGACTCCCAATTCGCAAAGCTTGGCAAACACCTTGCAATGTTCTGCCCCTCATCTTATTCTCTCTTGTCAGATCTCATTTGGTAAAGACAAAAGCGCCACTGTGGCTATCATGATCGATTCTGGAGCCACGGGGAATTTCTGTGACATAGAGTTTGCTAAAGGATTGGACATCCAATTTGTAAAGAAACTCAAACCAGAACCAGTACGAGCTGTTGACGGTACCTCCCTCTCCTCAGGTCCAATTTCTTTTGATACTGAGATGATCACAGTTTTGGGTCTGGGAGAACATTGTAGTCATTTCAGCTTCAATTTAATTGATGCCCCGCAATTCCAGTTGATTTTGGGGCTGCCTTGGCTCACCGAGCACAATCCTAAAATTGATTGGGCAAGGCGAACAGTAGAGTTGAGCTCTGATTACTGTTTGGAACATTGCTTTCATCCATTTCTCCAGAAGAACCAACCATCAAACTCCTATTGTTTGGCTAACCAACCTCAAATGATTTGTACTGTGGAAATCCCTGAAATACCAATGGAATATCAAGATTTAAAGTCAGTTTTTGATGAAAAAGAAGCTTTGAAATTCCCTCCTCATCTGGAATACGATTGCAAGATCGAGTTGGAGCCTGGGGCATCTTTGCCGTGTAGTCGGATTTATGCTCTTTCTGAGTCTGAGAATCAGCATTTGAAAGAATATTTAGATCAGAATTTGGCTAACGGCTTTATTAGACCCTCTCAGTCTCCGGTCTCCTCTCCGCTATTTTTTATTCCCAAGAAGGACAAGAGTTTAAGGACTTGCATTGACTATAGGGCATTAAATCTGGTGACAAAAAAAAAATCGTTACCCGTTGCCTCTTATTTCCGAGCTTCTGGACCAGGTGAAGGATGCCCATATCTACACTAAATTAGATTTGAGGGGGACTTATCACCTGGTGCGGATGGCAGAAGAGGATGAGTGGAAAACGGCGTTTCGAACAAGATTTGGATTATTTGAGTACCAGGTTATGCCTTTTGGCTTGTGCAATACACCGGCATCGTTCCAACATTTTGTAAACGATATTTTACGTGAGTTTTTGGATCGATTCGCTGTTGTCTATATAGATGACATTTTGATTTTTTTCTAAGAATTTGGAAGATCATGTGCTTCATGTTCGAGCCATTTTGAAATGTCTGTTGGAGAACCAACTCTTCGTCAAACTGGAGAAATGTGTTTTTCATTCGTCCAGGGTTGAATTTTTGGGTTTCATTCTTTCCCCACAGGGAGTGTCCATGGACGATTCAAAGTTAACGGCAATCAAAGATTGGCCCACTCCAAGAACTGTGAAAGAAATTCAAAGCTTTTTGGGTTTTGCTAATTTTTATCGACGTTTTATCCAAAACTTTTCTGAAAAGGTCAGTCCCATCACCCGTTTGCTCAGAAAAAATGAAAGGTTTGTGTGGGGAACAGAAACTGAGGAAGCCTTCCAATTCCTAAAAGAATCCTTTGTCTCAGCCCCTATTTTGCAACACCCAAACCCTAAGGAGCCATTTTTTGTGGAAGCGGATGCTTCAAATTGGGCCATTGGAGGCGTTCTGTCGCAACGTCATAAGAACACGGGACAGCTTCATCCAGTAGCTTACCACTCTCGAAAGTTATCTCCAGCCGAAATCAATTATTCCATCGCAGACAGAGAATTACTGGCTGTGAAAGAACCTTTCCAAGAATGGCGGCATTACTTATTGGGAGCCAGACATGTGGTCACTGTGTTCACGGATCATCGAAATTTGCAGTTTTTGAAATCAGCCCGAACCCTCACTCCTCGGCAACTTCGATGGTCCCTCTTCTTTGCAGATTTTGACTTTGTAATCACTTACAAGCCTGGGGTGGTAAACGGAAAAGCTGATGCGCTCTCTCGTTTGAATATGGGAACAGATCCTGAAGACAAGTCGGAGGTTAAGACTGAAGAATGTATCATTCCCAAGGAAAAAATTGTTGCTGTTTCAGTTGTGGATGAGTTAGAAGAAAAGATTAAGGAGGAATTTCAGAAGGAAGAGTACTCAAATTGGGAATTTGAGAGTCCAAATCGGTCAGTCAGGGATGGAAAACCGTACATTCAAAAAAAATCTTTATCCCGGGTTCTGAACTACAGGAAGAAACCATCAGTTTGTTCCATGATCATCAGTTGGCGGGACATAAAGGTGTGACAAAGACTCTGGAGCTTTTGAAGCGAAATTTTGATTGGCCTGGCATGGACGCTCAGGTTAGACAGTATGTTGCCACTTGTGAGTCATGTTTGAAAGGGAAAAGTCTTCGACAATCCCCTCAGGGTCTCCTTATGCCATTGCCAGTGCCACCTTATCCTTGGCATACTGTATCAATGGATTTTATTGTAGAGTTACCATCTAGTCAAGGTTACTCCGTCATTTGGGTGGTGGTCGATCAGTTTACTAAAATGAGTCACTTTATCCCACTGAAAGGTCTTCCTAATGCTGCGCAATTGGCTACCTTGTTTGTTCAACATGTGGTAAAATTGCATGGAATTCCTAAAGTGGTGATTTCAGACCGAGGCTCACAATTTGTGTCTCGTTTCTGGAGATCTTTCTTGAAGGGTTTAGGAATTGATTCCCGTCTGTCCACCAGTTTCCACCCAGAAACGGATGGACAGACTGAGAGGGTGAATCAAGACCTCGAACAATATTTACGATTGTATTTAATGGATCAAGCTGGAGAGTGGCCATCTTTACTTAGTACTGCTGAGTTTGCCTACAATAATTCAGTGCACTCAGCTACTGGTTTCTCCCCTTTCTTTCTGAATTCAGGTCGGCATCCCAATATGTTGGTGGGTCGTGTAGATGTAGATGTTTCGGCAGCTGGGGAGATTGTTCAGAAATTACAACAGGCTTATCAGTTAGCCACAGCTAATTTACATAAGACCAAGGCTGATTACAAGAAGCAGGCAGACAAGAGTCGTAAAGAGAGTCCCGTTTTTGAACCTGGGGATCAAGTTTGGGTCTCAACTCGTCATATGCGATTGAGAGGAAATCGGAAGTTTCAGCCAAGATTTGTGGGTCCCTTTCCAGTTGTTCGAATGGTAAATCCAGTGAGTGTTAAGTTAAGCCTGCCCAAGTCACTCAAAATTCATCCAACGTTCCATGTGTCTTTGATCAGACTAAACCCACCCAAATTGCGTAAGGTTCTTCCTCCAGCCCCTATTCTAGTCCAATCTGCTGAGGAATTTGAAGTGAGTAGGATTCTAGATTCTAAGATTAAAAGAGGCCAGGTATTTTATCTTGTAGATTGGAAGGGGTATGGTCCAGAAGAAAGGTCCTGGGAACCCAGTTCTAACATTCATGCTCCAAGATTGGTGAGGGAATTCCATAAAACCTATCCCCTGAAGCCTAGAGAGGGGGCTTTGGTGGGGGGTACTGTCAGGATTGGTCGAACTCTAGCTTCAAAAGTCCCTCAATGGATGAAAGTCAAGGTCGACAGAACCCCTTGTTACTCCGTCTGCTGGAGACAGTTAGTTTCCAAATTTAGATCCAAGATGGAAATTCCTCTTTCAGTGTTTCATTGATCGCCAGTCAGTTAGCGCTCTAGCCTTTCTGACCTGTTCGCATTTCAGGTGCATTTGGTGCGCGAGCGGATTTTCCGCTGCGCACTTCAACCGTAATTTTCAGAGAGACGGAGGTTCTATTCGTTCTCTCCTTGATTCCGCTTTACTAGCGGTTTGTCCTTTTCCTGTTTTCCGAGGTTTATTCCTACTTCGGTGTACCCGTGCTGCCCCTCGCTATTACTCGCTGACTTCCTTTGATTCTTCGAAAATTCCTCAGTCGTCAGTCGAAGTCCGCACGGCAGTGAGTACAGAGTTCCAGCGGCAAATAATTCCTGAGTTTCCACTTCAGGCTGCTACGCGGTAAGATTGTTCCTTGTCTTCCGTGTTGTGGCTTCGAGTAGAAACAGTTGTCTGACAAGCCAGATATTATCAAACTCCTTCAGAGACTTTTTGAGCCATTACCTTCAGTACAGCATTCTTCTAGACAAGACAATTAGTATTTGGAGACCTCAGCTTGAACTGCAATATTTACGTTAGCATTCCTGTCAGACTGTGTTGAACTGCATTTGATTACTTCAGCCAATTGCCAACTAAATCAGAATTTTGGACCGCAGTTGCTTTTGAACTTCATTCATGTTTCCAGTATGTAAATGAAAATATATATATATATTTTGGTGTACCAACTTTAACTTCAAGCAGCTGTCATTCAGTTCAAAGACTTTTCCGCACTTCTTCATAAGAGTTCCAGTTCAACCTTATTCAGAACTTCTGTTGCTCATTACTAGAGAGAGGCTAATGTCCACACTTAGTCAGGTAAAGGTAGTAAGGGTTTTAGGGAAATTACTAACCCCTTGTTAAGAGTGGCATGAACTTAGTAATTGTTATTTGCTGTTACAGGTGACTCCTTCATCTTTGAAGACGAAGAGGTGAAGACACCTTGTGTGGCAGTCTCTCTGTTTTTTCTTCCACTTCCCCTTTCCCCCTCTCTGCTGTCATTAGAGAGATCTGGTGTAGCGGAGTAGGGGAATTGGGAGATAGCATCAAACCTTCGGCTGATGCTTCTACGGAATCCAGGAACTTCAGGTACTAGTTCTGACACTAATCCATGAAAAGAGAAACTCTTGTCGGGCTGTTTGCAGCATGTACTCCTATAGGATATCTCTGATCCATATTTTTAAATGCTCGATAATGTTCTGCAACCCGTTCTTTCATACTTCTAATTGTGCTACCCACATACATTTTTTTACATTTACACACTATAACATAAACTACATATTTGGTTGTACAATCAATATGCTGTCTAATAGTATATGTCATCGATCCATTATACGCAAAATCTTTTTTCTTCTTAATGGCCATTCTACACATACTGCAGTTATAGCATTCAAAGGAACCAATATTATGTGTATGTAGCCAGATGGGTTTCGTTCTATTGTCTCTCAGATAACTTGGGCTGATAATATTCCCCAATGTTTTGCCTTTCCTATATGCTATACTCAGACTTTTTGAAATAAATCTCTGTAGTTGCACATTCGACGTAAGTAGATGCCAGTGTCGTTTGAGGATGCCATATATCTTATGTGACCATGGATGATATCCCGTTATTAGTTTCACAGGTAAAACTTTATCAGAGTCCTTGTTGCGAGATTTCAAAGTATCTAGCCTTTTCAACTTTTTGACTCGTTTTTTAGCTTTAGTTATGACTTTCTGATCATAACCCCTTGATAGAAATCTCTCTTCCATGTCTGTTATAGCATATACAAAGTCTACATCATTAGAACAAGTTCTCCGTGCTCTATAAAACTCTCCAAAGGGGATGGCATTTATTTGAGTTTTGGGATGGGCACTCTCAGCATGCAACAAAGAATTACATGAGGTTTCCTTTCTGTATATTTTACTTTTCAGTTTGTCTCCTTCTACAAATAACTCCACATCTAGAAAAACTAAAGATGTTGCACTGTGATTCATAGTGAATTTGATGTTATATGTATTGTCATTTAGAAAATCAAAGAATCTCATTATTTTTTCTACTCCTCCTGTCCAGATCAGGAGACAATCGTCAATGTATCGTCCATAATACATTATGTATTCCTGCCATTCAGCACCAGGTCTGCCCCAGATATGCACCGCCTCGAACCGTCCCATGAAAAGACAGGCAAAAGACGGTGCAAATCTGGAACCCATCGCCGAACAACATATTTGTTGGTACCAGTCGGTTTTAAACATGAAAACGTTCTGTTCCAGAATAATTCTTGCCATATCTACCAGCATGTTGGAGTGATCCAGTAATTCTACTGGTCTCTTGTATAAATGATATCTCAAGGCCTCCAATCCCAGTTCAAGAGGAATATGGGTATATAGGGCAACAACACTATTTGCAGCAGTCCCCAAAATAAAGCAATTAATATACAAAGGGCAAGAGGGTAATTTGCGCATTAACAGTGTACAAATGTCTGAGAATTAGTGGAATTCTCTAGTTTATGCTCTAAGGAGGAGATACAACCCTTGCCTAAAGTTGTAACCACTGACAAATGGAATTTGTCTGATTAAACACTCACTAAATTCTCTACCTGAGCAATACTAGCTATATGTATATAGATCAAATAAACATAGAGTACACTTGGATACAAAATCAGTAGATATAGAGCAAATATTGTCTTTAGATCTTCTTTTATTTCTTCATTTTCTTTCAGTCACTCAGTACCAGTATTATCAAAATATAATGTTTGTTCTCATTTGCCAACACGTGTTTCGTCCAGCTTTACAGCAATTGGACTTCATCAGGGCTAAAAAATCAAGTAAAACATATATTTAATTACTAATATATGCATAATAAAATACTTAATATTAAGAAACACATTTCCTATGTCCTTGAAGATGTTATCAGACACATATAACTTGTGACCAAATTTTCAAGCTCAATGTACTCCCCATACTAATACTAGTATCAACAACTAGATACATCCCTCAACTCCCTAAACTGGCTTCTCATGGAAGATAGATGTATTAACAAATTGGCTTGCATCACACACAAAAACCTTCATTCACATTCCCCCAACTACCTAAACAGACCTCTGAGAAGCTCCAACCCACTTCTTCTCATCCCTCCGAAATTGAAAAAGAAAACCACTCAGTGCCGATTCTACTCTGGTAACGTACCCAGGTTATGGAACGCATTCCCTATAGACCTCAGATGTATCCCCTCCTTCCCCTTCTTCAAAAGGGACCTGCAACTCCATCTCCTCAACAAATACTTTACCAACCAAGTCAACTAACCTAGACTTCAATAACCTAGTTGACTCCGCTCTTACTTGACCATCAAGGATAGGTGGTTACTTAACTGGGTCAACTACCTGCGTTTTTCTCCCTTCACTGTATACCTAATTATTATGTTTTGCATATATCTTTATGCATCCTTAATTCCTTCTATGTAATGCTATGTTCTTTCCTGTGTGTATGTAAAGCACTCTGATAGCCATGGGTCAAGCTAGCGCTATATAAAACTTTTAAAATAAAACAAATAAATAAAAAATAAACATGAAAATAGAAAACAGGCGGCGCTCCAAAATATGTGCTGATATAGTGATTAGAATCATATTTCAGTTGCAACCACTGGGAAACCATTTATATAAATTGCAAAATGATTTAGGAATAATATAAATGTAGAACACGTTTGCATATTAATTCACAATTCAATGACATAAAGATTTACGTTTTTACAAAGACCCAATATGGTTTCTCCAACTAGAAATAAAATTCCCTGAAATTGTTTTTGCTCATGGAAATACTAAAACTAACATTGTATGTGGTTAGAAAAGGGAAAGGAGCAAGGCTCTCTGGGCGTGCGTGGTACAATCAAAACAAGCATTTGCAATGCAATAGGACTCGCATTTGCGAGAGTTAGAGCTATTGGCGGAGTGAATCAGAATGTCTTTTACCCATGTGCTTTGGTTTCGAGACTATTGGACACATAAAAAACAAGAAACATAAAAGTGGGAGCCCTGCTGAAACATGAAGTTGCGGCACCCATGTAGATAAAAGTTATGCACATTGCCGCCCCTGAAGCGGGCGCCATGATGATGAAATAAACAGCACACAGTAGTTGGAACAAGCATCCACAGTGTAACACCAGCAAGAAATATAAACTCCTACCATTGATTTGGGGGTGATACTAATGTTAATGTGAATTCTCAAAAGATGAAAATCTGGTGCAAATAACGCTTTGAAAATAGCGATACAGTTTACTATTTATAATAATGTTTTCACATGCATCTTAAAAACATACATGTTCCAGAAGGATACGCTACGGAGAGTGTAGGCGATCTCTCATTCTGTGCATCCATACTAATATTATAAAGAGAGAGCCCAAACCTTTGAGGCGGGTAATCTCAGTAACCACAGCACTAATCACAACACCCAATACAGCGTTGGAAAGGGCAGTTGCAGCAGAAGGACATAGGCTATGTATGAAAAAAATTGCAAAAAACTACATCATCCAGAAGGCCGAGGGCCAAAATAACATCAAACAGGAAATTATGTATAATGTGACTCACTATATTGAGACTGAGAGCCTGGTGCCAAATTGATCGTGCACAAGGGATATGCTATCCCGAAACGCATAGATTTGTGCCTGCCTGCTTGAGAAACTCCATGCTGTGAGGATTAAATAAAAAAGCACATAAGTGAAGACAAACGTGAGTTCGTCCCATTTTTCTCCCAGCTAGGAGAATTGGTTGTGGATTTAAATGCGGCATGGTTCTGCTGCGGGGATTTACGAACCGGCGAGAGAGCGCTGCAAATTCTGGCGAAAAGGAACCGAGGGTCATCAATCCATACTAATATTATAAAGAGAGAGCCCAAACCTTTGAGGCGGGTAATCTCAGTAACCACAGCACCAATCACAACACCCAATACAGCATTGGAAAGGGCAGTTGCAGCAGAAGGACATAGGCTATGTATGAAAAAAATTGCAAAAAACTATATCATCCAGAAGGCCGAGGGCGAAAATAACATCAAACAGGAAATTATGTAATAATGTGACTCACTATATTGAGACTGAGAGCCTGCTGCCAAATTGATCGTGCACAAGGGATATGCTATCCCGAAACGCATAGATTTGTGCCTGCCTGCTTGAGAAACTCCATGCTGTGAGGATTAAATAAAAAAGCACATAAGTGAAGACAAACGTGAGTTTGTCCCATTTTTCTCCCAGCTAGGAGAATTGGTTGTGGATTTAAATGCGGCGTGGTTCAGCTGCGGGGATTTACGAACCGGCGAGAGAGCGCTGCAAATTCTGGTGAAAAGGAACCGAGGGTTATCAATCCATACTAATATTATAAAGAGAGAGCCCAAACCTTTGAGGCGGGTAATCTCAGTAACCACAGCACCAATCACAACACCCAATACAGCATTGGAAAGGGCAGTTGCAGCAGAAGGACATAGGCTATGCAGACGGCCACCATATACATTTAAAAGGTACAAGAACCGTGCCAGCAAAGTAGTCCCTTGTGGGCGTGTCTGCGTTCTGCTGTGGGCGTGTGCTGGGGGCGTGACAAACGCTGGGGGCGTGTGGTACGTTCCGCCCTTCATGCCATGTGAGTCGTAATTGCGCCGCATCAAGGGGCACGCTGGGAGCGTGACACGCTGGGGCCGTGACAAACGCTGTGAGCGTGTGTCCGCGCTGTGGGCGTGTATCCGCCTTCATGCCATGTGAAGCGCCAATTACGCAATTGCGCTGCATCAAGGGGCACGCTGGGGGCGTGACAAACGCTGGTGGTATGTGCTTTGTTCCGCACTTCATGCCATCTGGGTCATACATTAATCAGATCGTCTGCTGTGGCCGTGTGCTGGGGGCGTCACAAAGGCGTTCACCTCGAAGCGTGGTAAGTAACCATTCGCAAGACTCCCTTGGGGGACTGCCCGTCATCTCACACATACTGGGGGTGCCAAATTCAGTGTGTGCCTTGGCCTGGGTGCGTCTGAAAGGGCTGAACGCAGAGTGTGGCTTGGCCTGGGTGCGTCTAAAAAGCACTTGGGGCCGAAGAGCGTCTGTGTGGGTCATAAAAAAATAAGAACAGCGGGAAACAATCATTCAAGACTCACACAATTCTAATTGTTAGGCGGTCCCCGCTGGCCCTCAAGCGGGGGCACACGCGACTGAGCGTGTCTGCGGGGACAATTACTGCAGCCTCTCATGCGGGCTGCTACTGAACTATCACATTAAACTAAATTGCACGCGCCTGCTAACATCAGCCAGGGCTGTAGCCGGGCTCAGGCGGCAGATCACTACACTAATTACATGCGCCTGCTAACATGAACCAGAGCTGCAGCTGGGCCTCAAGCGGGGGGACACGCGCCTGCTAACATCAACCAGGGCTGCAGTTGGCCTCAAGCGGGGGAACACGCGAATGACCGTATCTGAATACACAAATTACACACATTCTATTTCATACCCGGACAACTTCGGGATGGGCTGCTAGGTATTTATAAAGTGCTTAAAAGGCCCATCCAAGCATTTCATGTTCCCGCAAACTGGAGCAGAACAAATTCAGAACACAGTACCTATGGATGGAAAGACAAGTTTTCGTTTTTTCTGATGTTGACTCATGCTTTCTTCATGTTCTTTCCATGTGATAATAGTTATGCCCAGGGAGACATAAGGTGAACAGTATGAGATAAAACAGTGTCAACAGGGAGTGGAAACAGCAGGAAAATGTTCCCAAGCATCAAGTATCTATCACCAGCCGCGGTCGGCAGTAGGAGTTCCTTCAGGGCGGTGACGTGGGGAGGGGGAGGGGCAGGGTGAGGGGCAGTAATGTATGGATTACGGAGTTTAACAGGTAAGTAAACATATAAATAAATAAAACGAATTTTGTTGCGTGCACTGCATCACCAAATGCGATGCAGTGTGCGCAACGAAATTAGTTGTATTTATTTATATGTTTACTTTCCTGTTAAACTCTGTAATCCATACATTACTACCCCCACCCTGCCCCTCCCCCTCCACATGTCACCGCCCTGCAGGAACTCCTACTGCCGACCGCGGCAGTCTATCACTAATCATAAAGGAGGTGCCCACGCTCAACTCAGCTTGACAGAGTGTGCAAGGGATGGACTTTATGAAACTGAGGGAAATGATTCGGAGCCTGTGGGCAGGAAACTGCAAGAGGGCATTCACTGGTGGAAACACAATGGCAAGAAAGAAAACGCTTATTCATTAGTGCTGTCGAGGCGAACTGAATGCGCAGGTTATCCTCTGAATTAAATGTCCAGCTCCAAGAAGCATCTGCTCACATTGGAAGTGAAAATGTGCCCGTTGCTATTAAATACATTCTTCATCTTGTAATTACCACAGTACCACTCAGCAGAGGTGCCAAAACCCAACAGGAAGCTGCGAGGGGCTCTTACACACAACAAAACATTGCCCTGTTAACTGGCAGGTTTGCAGGTTTTCATGGTTTCCGAAAAAGCATTATTTAGAGTAAAAACGTTTGCAGCTGGTTGCTCTTTTTGAGCAGTGCAATGCCTGACATTGCAGTGACACACAACTAGCTCTCTCCAAGGAGAAGGGCTGACGATGTGTCTGCTCCCTGTGCCTAAAGCAGGAGATGAGAGAGGGTACATCTGAAATGCATTCCTCTCTCGGGGTCCAGCAGTTTAGGTAATGCCCCTTGTACTAACAACGCCGAGGCCCCACAGATATTGTCTTTTTTGGAGTCTAGATTATGGGAGGCTTAACAGGTGGGTGTTGTGGGAGGACAGAGACTTTGAAAAGAGGCAACATTTCTTCCACAGCACCAGAGAATGCCCCCTTTTAAATTCAGCATTATCCATCAATTGCTAAAAGTGCTCTGCAAACTTTTTCACACAACTCCTACATACGAGAGGTATGGATGCGATGCCCAGTGCAACAGAAGAAAAAAACATTTTACGCTTGACTCTATTCCCGTATTATTCCTGAACTTATAGACTTATTCACCTTGCCGGCATAGAGATTTTTGGGTTTTTATTTAGAGTGCCAACTCTTTGGCATGAGACTGAAATATAATGTGGAATATTCTACCTGGGCAACTTTTTAGTAAAGTACTTTAGCCAGGGCAAAAGTCGGGGGTCCACGCGGGTGGACGGCATCCCCCCACTTCTTTCACAGGGTAGATGCCGTCCACCCTGCCAAGAAGTTGGGCCCCACTGAAAGATGCTGAATTCGTCCCGGAGTAATTTCCAAACACCGGGACACATTCAGCAGCGCCTACACATTGTTGTCTGCTTTCGATCACAACAACGTGCAGGCAGGGACATGCAGGCAAGGACGGGCTCTCTTATTTTTGACTCCTGCTGGGATCATACGCAGGCCGAGTCACAGGGGTCATCAAGCCTCCTTTTGTTGGAATTTCCTGGCTGGCAGCTGTCAGGAGCCTCACACCTGATGCATAGGGCCCGGATCCCCCAGCATGCTCTCCGCCCGCCAATACCCACAGTCACATTATTCACAGAGATAGAGTGGGTGTAAAAACGGCCATGTTTAATATCAACATTCATAAACATGACAATACATATTCCAATCAATAACATTATCACACTTTTATTATTGACATTAATATTTCTCTGTTATTAGAGTTCCTCTTTCCCCCAGCACTAAGGGGCCCTCTGGCTCGCATCGCCCAGGCTGAGCTCCCCATGTCAGGTGCAACCCACCTGCGTCCTTGAGTGATGGGCCCCTGCCCTCGGGTCCTTGTCCGCCATCTCCAGGGCCCACCCCTCGACCACCAGGCTGCCCAGGATCCCAGGAGGCTCGTACCTGGTGCCCTAGCCTCCCCAGCCGGTGGCCACAATCTCCCTGCAGAGAGCTTACCGTCTCTCCCATCAGTGCTGGCCTAGGGAGTATGCAAGGTGGACTCCCGTCCATTCTGTAAGTCCATGTCAATAGTCTAAGGTCTCTTTACCGCAACACACCCCCTCCAAACTACTGAGCTAAGGGACGGGTGGGTGGGTGTCAGACCTCCAAGCTCTCCAGGATCCGGGCGATGCTCAAAGGGTCCACCTCCAGACCTCCCCAAGCTTGGTTGTCGTGAAGATACCAAGCCTAGAAGTGGTCTGGCGAGGGAAAATGCGAAGGGCTGGAAAGGGACGGCCAGGGGGGTGGTTACCAATCTGGAAAACAAAGAAAGAGCCCGTCAATACCTCTCCGGGGCACCCAGCCACCTCTAACAACTGAAACAGTATTGCTCCTACCTTGCTAAGAGGACTCGCGGGAAGGACCTCTCTGTGTCTGACACTCTCCTCCTGCGTGACGCCCCCGGAATGTTCCTATGGGAACATAAACATAAGGTTAGTTCCCCTATAGCTCCTCGTGGATTCTATACTCGGCAATCAATTACGTGTACATACCGGATGCACGCACCCTGAGGCCACCAGGAACCGTCAGAAAAGATACGAATCCATGGTCTCTTAGCAACCAACAAAAAGCCCCTCCTGATCTGTTAAGTCACAGATGCCTAACCCAGTATCTGTTGTGTTCACAACCAAATTCCGGTAAACAGAAAAGAGAAAGGAAAATAAATGAAGAAAACCGAGGCGGCTCCAGAAGAAGAGAACCAGCTCGCCTTACCCCCTACAACACCGGAGTCAACAAAGTAATGGGTTCCTCAGAAGCAGACGAGCACTCTCTTCATGATGTCCTGAAACGCCCCTCCTTGAAAGAACTCTCCCAAACTCGAAGAACCTCCCGGAGCCTGTGTCTTCACGCAAGAACTTGCGAAGCACCACAGCGTCTCAGCGGGAATCCTAATGACCCTCTCCACAGCGGTCACCAAAGGTCCAATGAAGGCTGTGTCTTCGCGTAGGACACCGCGAAGCACCACAGCGTTTCCCTTAACACCAGAGGAAATGTCGGGAGCGGTGTCTTCGCAAACGCCACCCAGCGAAGAACCACATCGACTCCCAGGCGTAACAGCCGTCACGCCTATCAAAACACATCCAGGTCCGACCCTGATATGGGTCCTGCAAAGGAGACCGTGTCTTCGCGATAGACCAGCGAAGCACCACGGAACTGCAATCCAACGGGTATCCGCTCCGCTTCCAGACCAAAACAATCACAATCCAATGCAACCTGATCTCCATTTCCGCCGAGTCTTTATAGGTCCTGCCTCCCTAACGCCAAGACTTCTGGGACACGTAGTCTCATTATTAGGCAGGGGCGCTAAGCAATGCCTCAGACCCTGACAGTGGGAGTTCAAGTTTACAAAAGGAGGGGGGCAATCGTGGTCGGAGCAGGTCCGGTGCTGGTGAGGAAAGAGACCGAGACCCCAACTTTCTTGACCTAAATAGGTCACGGTCTTCGCACCCGCCCGCACCGGAAGTGTGTCACACGTGCCCCGGAAGTACTTCCCCCGGCCGGCTACCCATAGGGTGAGCCGTCCGCCTACTCTAACCAATGGCGTAGCATGGGGCCAGGGGACCGGGCCCTAGAGGCGCGCTCCTCTAGCCCCGCGCTTGGCATAGGGCCCGGATCCCCCAGCATGCTCCCCGCCCGCCAATACCCACAGTCACATTATTCACAGAGATAGAGTGGGTGTAAAAACGGCCATGTTTAATATCAACATTCGTAAACATGACAATACATATTCCAATCAATAACATTATCACACTTTTATTATTGACATTAATATTTCTCTGTTATTAGAGTTCCTCTTTCCCCCAGCACTAAGGGGCCCTCTGACTCGCATCTCCCAGGCTGATCTCCCCACGTCAGGTGCAACCCACCTGCATCCTTGAGTGATGGGCCCCTGCCATCGGGTCCTTGTCCGCCATCTCCGGGGCCCACCCCTCGACCACCAAGCTGCCCAGGATCCCAGGAGGCTCGTACCTGGTGCCCTAGCCTCCCCAGCCGGTGGCCCTAATCTCCCTGCAGAGAGCTTACCGTCTCTCCCCTCAGTGCTGGCCTTAGGAGTACGCAAGGCGGACTCCCATCCGTTCTGTAAGTCCATGTCAATGGTCTATGGTCTGTTTACCGCCACAAGGGTGACCCGGGCCCACAGGTCCGTCACCCTCCCCACTGCCCAGTAAGTTCTGGACGAAGGACCATATCCCCCTGATCCATGCATCCGTGCCAATGTCAGATAAGTGAGCTCCATCACGATGGAACATTGCCTCTCCCGAAATCATCCTGTGTGGGATGTGACACAAGAGACCCTTCAATGAGCACAACTTGGCCAACTCCTCATTGAGTCGCCCGACCGAAACATTCAATACCCTCGCCCGGAATCCAGTGCACCATGTCTGACGTGGGATCATGCAAGACCACTCTATCCTGGTCTGGGGGAAGACCCGCCCCAGCCATGCACCACAAGAACTCCGTCCCATCCAAACCTGATGATTTCCTCACTCGCCGCTGCAGCAATCGCACTGTGGCACGCCGCACGAACGAGTGCCCTAGTACCCACACCACCTTTTTCGGCATACTATTGAACAGGAGAGAAATAGAAGAGTCAGGCATAGTCAAAACCAGAATATCGGCATAGGGTCAAAACAACTCCGGCCGTATGTACCGCCTAAAACAATCGGACGACCAACGCCCCACTTACTTCACGGCATTAGTTGGTAATCCTGCCCCTGCCGCTAGCATAGCCGCCCCCATTCTGAAGGAGTGTGATGAATAACCAGAGGCCCCTAATCCTAACCTGGCCAGGGCCATCTGCAGTACTGGTTTGAATTGGTATTGAGACACGCAGACCTCCTTTAGCGAATGGCTAAATATGACTGCATAAGGGACTCCGGGCAAAGAGCTATACCGGGTGCAGGGCTAAGATGTATTATCGCTCCCTTCCCCGTCTGGTCTTTCTTAGATTTCCTCAAGGTCACTTCCAGGCCCCCCGGGGTAATCTTGGTGTCGCCAAATTGAATCCCCCCAGCATCGTTGGCTCTAGAGGTCCCCACAATTTCACCCAGGCGGAATGCCCCATAAAATGCTAGGGAGAAAACGGCGCAGAATAATGTGCTCTCAAATGCTGAGGTGCATATCCCAGGGAGGGACTCCAGGAAGTTGCCCAGGGTCCTAATGTCCAACGGCTGCCTGCTATCCCGCCTGGGGCCATCCAGCCTAGCCCAACCCGACAAAGCTTTCCTGACTACAAAGGATGCACCTGGGTCGTGTTTGCCTGCTAACTTAGCGAGAAAAAAAAACACCGGTCACATGGGCCCTAGCATAAGAGACTGATCTGCCCTGGTCCCTCAATTTTTGTAGAAAGTGGTACTTACCTGATCAGAAACCCAACTTGTAATACCCGCGTCCTGCACCATGATTCGTGTGGCCCAGTCCTAGATTTCCCAACAGCCTTCATCATCTTGCAGATAAGTCACCTGGCAGGGACCTGAGCGACACAGAAATTAGTGATGCATTATAAACGAAGGTGTGCTGAAAACCCCCCTTTGCCCAAACGTTTGCTTCCTAAGTTTTATATAGCGCAAACTCGACCTGAAGGTATATGCGCACTGCACCTGAGCCCCATTTGCGTAATATAGGGACCTAATCCATTTGTTATGCCTGGTCACATTCAGGGGCAGGTTCCCAACCCCTTCAATCATATTTGGGATTTCTGGCCTGGCACTGTGAAGCTCCCCTGATTCATTAATCACTAACGAGCCTCATTTGGTAGTAAGCTGATTGAAACACGGCATCTGCAAATCTGCCGTATTGGCTGCCCTAGAGACTCAAAACCATATGAAGAACGGGTCACCTGTGAGTCTAACGAGTGCCATTTTATACTAAAAGGAAGATGTCTAGCCCCAGCCATGGGACATTCCTTCAAGCCATCAATCCCTGCCCAGACTGAGCCCGAAGTACGCTGAGTTAAGTGCCAAACTACCATACCCGGAAAACTCTATCCATGGACGTATGACATGGTGTGCCCAAAATTACCAGAAACAGACTAGATCGGGCTAACTGCAAAAAAGAGGAGGGTTAGACCCTGCTTAGATGAGCCCCCCCGGCATGCATGGCTTTCTCCAGGACGAGAACACCTCTGAAACCCCCTAAGACAGGGACATATCCTTTTCCATGCTAGTCTGCATGCATGTGTCAAATCCACATAGCACCCCAAGCACTGGAGGGCTCAAACCAGAGGGGAAATGCTGCCTATGCGGATAGGACCCCGCGATAAAGAAAGGCGGAAAAAGCTATCTCCACTCCCCGACATGCCCACCTCTCGACCTAGTGCATTTTCTGTAATGATACCTTGGCCCCTATCGCGCTGTCCCTTCCACTCACTCTCGGTGTCCCTTACTACCCAGTAGGGAAAAAAGGTTTCTCCGCTGCCTGCAACACTCCACCATGCAGTCAGGCAGGCCACCTTAAAGTCTATTTTGTAGGGACCCCATACATCGCCAGACCGCCCCACATCAATCCCCAGAGTGTGGGTTATCATGAAGCCTAATTTGTCCTTGCTGTCTACTATGTCCTCCCACACCTTTTTTCTGCATGTAGGGCCCCACGCTCACCAACAGAGGTGAACTTCAAAGTGGCAACAAGGAAGTTGCCTCTAGGGGATCACTACATTAGTATTACTTCTGTGAATGTGAGAGCACTGATTATCTAACCAACGCTATGCATCCCACCCTGTAGGCCACAGCCCAGGTAGCTATGTGGCACCCCTCACTTTCGCCAACCTGGTGGGTCCACTACCTCTGCGCACACAGAGTGCGCCAACGCTCGATCCAAATCTTAGCGCGCCTCCCCCCCCCGAGGTAACTTTTTTGGGCCAACCACTCAGGGTCACCACCCAGAGTCTCCAACCCACAACGCAAGTGTTTCCCTCCCTGAAAACACCCACCGCTGCCCCCCCTGTGCTGGAAAACTTTGACAAGTCCCCTGATAGAGTAGGGGGGGGGGCAATGCAACAACACGACCGGCCCGCTTGACCAACAAGCATGAGTACACAAGGCCTTAAAAAACCCATGAACTGGAACTGAATCAAGCCACTACCTCCTAACCTGACAGTGCGCTGGAAGTGCCTGTCCACGTCCTAGTTCCACCCAGATTGGAGTCCTCAATATCTTGGACCCCTTTGTAAAATTGGGATACAAGCATAATACATCTACAAGCGGGCCCTCGAGTTTCGTCACCCCCGTTCTGCCCACAAACACCGTATTTCCATTCAATCAAGGCTTGCCCTCATATAGAGGAACAACTGTACCTACAGATGGCATTCATTTGATATTCACTAGAAGAATGGAAGCACTGAAAAAACGAGTTAGTCCGTTAGCTATCAACTACTGAGCTGCAGGTGTCCTTACATGTCAGCAACCAATGCATTAACCCACTGAGCCCGCACAAAATAACTCCATTGTCGACTCCCAATGCTGACTGCTCTCTCTGTAGCCCGGTTTCATAGTGTTACCGACTACTGAATCCGCTCCTGCCTTCCCCTAAGTGGGAAGCAGCGCTGCGACCACAGCTTACAAAACACTGAATGAGCGATATGTACCCATGGTCACTCAGGTATACACTACTTGTCCCAGCTGGCCTCTGTCTTACCCCTAGGCGTAAATGTCCCGCTCTCCTCATTTGAGTGACTGACCTGTATTTAGACCAGGGACCCACGTGAGTATCTCTGTTCACACAGCCAGATTGGACCGCTCGCAAACAAAGGCCCTCCAATATCTCTAACACGCAGTGCTCATTTCCGCCATAAGCGCCATTCACATTCGACTTACGGATACCGTTCTACAATCGTACCCTTTTCCAGCTCATCCTCCCTTGTTCACGCCATGCAATCACTTTCAAGCAACCTGTTCTTGCTTCACCAAAATACCATCCTATTTTCGAACCGTGCAGGACAGCATACAAATTCCCAAAGTGGGAAGATAAGACATCACACCGCGTTTCACACACTCGAGCCCGATGGTGCCACCCCGGATGTGACCTATTCACCTGCAACATTGGCCCGCCGAATTCGACTGCCACATGGTCCCCAAGGCTTCTAGGTGCAGCTGCTGGCATGAGGTGCATTTTAGTAGCACCTCTGCCTATTTCCCGACAGGCCCAACAGTACGCACGAACACAGGCCCAAAAGTAAGCCCATTTCAAGAGATTTCAAGAACAGGGCTCTATAATGCGCGTAATTAAAATTATACATCGAAAGCCTCTTGGGGCAAAACGCTATGGCCTTGTCCTGCTAGATTGGGCCAATGCTTAATATGTGCAAAATAACGGTTGTAATGAAATCCCTGCAAAAACCAGCACGTTCCCAACTGCTCCTCAAACTATCCTAATTTTCTCCTCTCAACGGGGGCGCTCTGCTGAACACCCAGCATGCGTTTACCTAAGAGAAATTTAGCTAAAACACCTCTTTGCTCTGTGCCCACCTACAGCTCTTAACAAATAAGCCAGCGTCGATGGCCCACACCGGCTACCCGAGAGGTGCCCCCAGCCACTCCCGCCAGAGATGCTCCCACTGAGGCACCTCCCCCGCAAAGGCCGCTTTCCTACAAGTGACCAAGAGTGATAAAAACGTCCTAGCTCGACGATGCTTTCCCCAGCCCTTCTCCGCCGGGATGGACAACAATTAAGCAAACCGACCGTCTTGCTCATTCAAACAAAAGGGGGGTATCCCCCCGCTCTCAATAAATACCCGACACAACCCGGTCACCTGACATACGTGAAACACAACAATACCGTCTCTTCTCCGGGTAAACAAGCACGACAAAACGGATCCGCCAGCCACCAGATGGAGCCTTCACCGAACACATAACCACCCTTGAACCAGGCGATGCGCCCACCAGACTCCAGATTCACGGAGACCCCTGCACACTCTGCCGCCTCGTGGCCAAGATCTCCGACGCCGCTCTTCCCCGGCTCCGACTGCTCCCACAGCCGCAGGATACCGCCTCCGTGCTCCGCTCCTCCATCTAGGTTAGTTCAAGTTTACAAAAGGAGGGGGGCAAACGCGGTGGGAGCAGGTCCGGTGTTGGCGAGGAAAGAAACCAGGACCCCAACTTTCTTGACCAAAATAGGTCACGGTCTCCACCTCCGCCCGCACTGGAAGTGCGTCACGCGTGCCCCGGAAGTACCTCCGCCAGCCGGCTACCCATAGGATGAGCCGGCCGCCTACTCTAACCAATGGCGTAGCGTGGGGCCGGGGGACCGGGCCCTAGAGGCGCGCTCCTCTAGCCCCGCGCTTGGCAAATGCAGCAGAGGTAAAACAAAGGCATGCACCTTGTTAGCACTTCACACATACTTAGGAGAGGCAGCTTTTCACTTTGTTCAGGCTCTGTTTAGGAGATTTGCATGCACTGTTAGAACCGCAGATGTGTTGATCTTTCATAGTATTTGCACAAAATAAGTTGCATTTATATACGATTATTACCCTAGAGGAGGGGAGGCGTTGTAATAATTTAAATATCACTATTTCTTTTAAAGCACTATGGCTATAGAAAGCTTAACGCTGGCAAAAGGTAACATTGTTTTATATGTAGGGTACAAAAGTGGGAATCTTCTGCCTAAATTAGGAGGGTTTGCAAGTATACTCGAAATGTGGTCAAATGTACTCATGATACACCTGCTAAACATATATGTGAGGGCTTAAGATCTGATATCACTTCTTGTGATGCCAGTTCCTGTGATTGCAAACACAACAATGATGGACAGAATGTGGATCAATGTCACACATTCACCCCAGTCCAAAGATCTGGGCCCAAATCCATCGTTTTTCCACTCCACCCCACCCTGGGTTAGACAATGGCGATATGCAAATCAGCGCTGACCCTGTGCCCCATGGGAACAGTCCGAAAAGTGTGTGACATTGATCCACATTCAGTCCATCACTTGTTGTTTTTTGCCAGTTCCTGTGATGTCACGTGCTGTGATGTCACGCGCCGTGATGCCACACGCTGCGATGCCTCACGCTGCGATGCCACTTGCATATGGATTAACTAGGTTAGTCCCCCCACTTCTTTTTTTAGGACTTGTGCCATGACTTTAGCCAGATGAAAAGAATATGAGAAACACCATGTGCTGCATGGAGAAACGCACGCACTTCCTCTTGTGTGTGACATTGATCCACATTCAGTCCATCACTTGTTGTTTTTTGCCAGTTCCTGTGATGTCACGTGCTGTGATGTCACGCGCCGTGATGCCACACGCTGCGATGCCTCACGCTGCGATGCCACTTGCATATGGATTAACTAGGTTAGTCCCCCCACTTCTTTTTTTAGGACTTGTGCCATGACTTTAGCCAGATGAAAAGAATATGAGAAACACCATGTGCTGCATGGAGAAACGCACGCACTTCCTCTTTGATAATTATCCCAGTGTATGTTATATAAGCATTGCACGCCAGACAGCCCTAATCAATTGGAAAGAGCAAAACTACGGGGCAAGCAAAAACCTGCACCGTGCTCTACTCTGAAGACACGATCAGCCATGTGATACATGAAATACTAAGATTTCCGTAGTCTAAAAAATTGCAAATGTTGGCCATGTTGAGTTAATTCACCACTGCCTAATCGTATGTGTAGATAGTATCCATCTTTTAACATAGTGACCTTATCTTACATGGTAACATGGATGACTGTTGCATTGGGGAGATTGATTGGCAAGTTTGGATGTCCAGCTACTTTGGAAATGGAAGCGAGAATGGAAATTGACATCAGGAACAAAGACCACTCTGTCGGCTTCATGCTGGTGCGTGCCAACTCGGCACTCATATTGCTTGTGAATAACTTCAATCACCAGAATGTACCAGTCCTCTTAAAATGTCTGTTAAAATAAAAAAAAATGCATTTTCTCGCATCTATGGTTTTTGTGAAAATACAGTGGTTTGACAAACAGCTGGCATTTACCTTTAAAACTGTTAACACAAAGTAATTGTGTACTTGTCTTTGCTTGTAAAATACAGAAACACAGCTACAACACAGATCCCGTTGTGTTTGGTAACTAAATGACATTAGTCTGCGTCTTTTTTCTTCCATTGCTGAAGCCACAGGACAAAGTTGTTCTAGAAGTAGGCAGGGCTTAGCTGTGTCCACTGGGCTCTACAATGTAGACACTTGGGGCCTCACTTAGGAGGCCTTGCGTGAGTTTTGCGCTTCCGATGCGTCACTTTTTGTGACGCATCGGCGGCGTAAAACATGCCTCCTGATGCGCAGTATTTACAAAGTGACGCATCTAAGCAAATGCGTCACTTTGTAAACCCCTGCGCTACATTATACCTGCATCAGGTATAATGTATGCAGAGGGGGCGTTCACCCGCAAAAAGCCTCGTAATAGTGGCGCAGTGAAGTCTATGAGATTTCACTGCGTCACTTTTAGGATGCTGTTGCGTCAAAATCTTGCGCCTGCCTCACAGCAGGCGTAAGACTGACGCAAGCCCTTTCACATGGGGCTTTCCCCATGTGAAAGGAAGCATTGCTGGAGTTGCGTCACTTTTGTGACACACTCCAGCAATGCGTCACTTTTGCGCCTACAGATACGTCAGATATACTGATGTATCTGTAACTCCTTGCGACATGATGCGTCATATTATAAATATGACGCATCAATCATGTCGCAGAGAGAGCGCAGTGAAAAGTGACGCATCGCTGTTTTCACGCAGCGATGTGTCACTTTTCATAAATGAGGCCCTAGTAGCCTAAATAAAGAAGCAGTCACAGTCGGAAAGGAACTTTCAAACAAAAGTGTTTGTCAAAGCAACACATAAAGAATGCAAGTGCAGGGACTATGTGCTTGACCAGTGCTCTTCATCCTTTAACGGAAGTGAGCTATGGAAGGTAGAGCAGAAGAGTGACGCAGGAGCGAACCAACTGGTAAGTGGCAGGTGGGTTTACACTACCATAGTGTTTCCAGCAGGTCTTCCAGACCAGCGCATGCACGCTGGCTAGGCTCGACCTAAAAAACATAACTAATAGCAGACTGAGAAATCAATGTGAATATTTCTGACCATCAATTCGGAACAAAAGAATTGACACAAAAGAAAATGCGTGAAAATAATAATATTTGTACAGGTAAGATAACATACATTGTGTTCATGATAATTGTATTTAAAGTATCATATAAGCAAATAGTATTACATCTCAAGGCAACTTTTCATGGCGCACCTCCAATCTGTGTTTTGGGTACAATCTCCTGATGCACTATGGCATTACATTCATTTTGGACAGACGCAGAGCTTATAATTTGGCCGTTTATAAGATGCTGATCTTTTTTACCAGGTAGCCACATAAGAGAGCGAGCATTTCAATGTTACTTGTTGTATTATATATCGGGATGCAATGATGGAAGCAGCAAAAACCAGTTGGACTGCAAACTATGCTAAGCACAGATTTTTAGCGTACACATGTTTTTAAACCATGCCCTTAATTACATCAGTCACGCCCCTTTGAGAGAAACCCCCCAGGTTTTTATTCTCACTTAAAACTCTGTACCATACACGGGCTATACTATTGCTTTGTTCTTAAGAAAACGCTTTGCCGCATGATTTCACTGGCCTGCCTCTTCTCACTTGATCCCTAGTATAGGGTGACCCGGATTTCCCTGCACAGACCCAGTTTATAAAGGACTATCCTGGTATCCTGATGATTTCCTTAATTTTAAACTTATGCCCCAGTTTTTGGGACAACGGTCAAGTACTCCTGAAAGGAGATTTGAAAGTGATGGTCTTCTTAAGTAAATAGTTTCTTTCAGCCAGCGGCTGCATGCATGCTGCAGCAGATGGACATACAGAGTGGGGATGGAGGGCATGGGGTGGGCTCAGGTTGCGGCATAGCTAATGTTATGTATATGTAGCTTGTAAATGTATGGTATATATATATTTACACACACACTTATCACATGTGTGTGTGTGTGCATGCGTGTGTGTGGGCACACATTTGCAAGGCTACGCAAAATCGGGACTGGCCATGCATAAACGTAATGTAAAGGATGTAGTCCTACTTTTATGTCTAATCTTTCCCAGATCTCTCTAATCAAAACTCGATCACCCTACCCTAGTAACAAGTTCAGAACTAGCAGAGCCATTTCACCTTTGAAATAAGAATGCTGGGATGTCACAGGGGCAACCAACTGCACTGAGAAATGGGAGTAAAGGGACTGCAATTCTAAGGGAATTTTCCAGCATGTATCTTTTTATTATCTATTTTCTATAACAAACTGAGATTTTGTTGTTTACAAATGTTTTATATATCAGTACTTTGTACAGAACAAAGCAGAACAATGTCATACAATTTTCAAAAAATTCTTACAGAAGGAGGCAACGTGAACAGAGTGTCCCAACATTTAATAATCATTTTATTCATGAGTTAATTGTGATGAGGTGGTCTTAGACTCAGTAGAGTTATCAGATAGACAGGATTATATGTCAGTTTGTTGTGACTTGTGATAGTTGGGTGATAATTATAAAGTTGATTTTGGAGTCCTTTGCCAAGCTTGCCGGACAGACATTTTTGGACTATCCATGCACTCATCCAATCACCCAGACACTACCCTTGCACTCCTCCATTCAATCAGGTGCTACCCATGGACTCATACAATCATACACTCAACCAGGCACTATCCATGCACTAATCCAGTCACCCAAACGTACCCATGCACTCATCCATTCATTAGGTACTACCCATGCAGTCATGCAATCAACCAGGCTCTACCCATGCAGTCATCCAATCACCCAGGCATTACTTATGCACTCATCCAATCACTGAGGCACTACCCTTGCACTCATCCATTCACTGAGGCACTACCCATACGCTCATCCACTCACCTAGGCAGTACTCATGTACTCATCTAATCATCCAGGCAGTATCCATGTACTCACACAATCACCCAGACACAACGGTTGCACTCGTCTATTCATTCAGGCACTACCCATGCAGTCATACAATCAACCAGGCACTACTTATGCACTAATCTAATCACCCTAGCAATACACAGACACTCATTCATTCACTTTCACTCAGGTACTACCCATGCACTCTCCTATTCAACTAGGACTTATCCAATCACCCATGCTCTAATCTTGCACTCATCCATTCAATCAGGTGCTACCCCCACGCTCATATAATCAACCAGGCATTATTCATGCACTAATCCAATCACCCAAACAGTACCCATGTACTCATCTATTCACTCAGGTGCTACCCATGCAGCCTTGCAATCAACCAGGCTCTACCCATGCACTCACCCAATCACCCAGGCATTATCCAAGCACTTATCCAATCACCCAGGCACTACCCATGCACCCATCCAATCTCACAGGCGCTACTCTTGTTTTCATCCAGTCACCCAAGCACTACCCATACACTCATCCATTCATCCATGCACTATCCATGTACTCACACAATCACCCAGACACTACCCTTGAACTCATATATTCACTCAGGCACTACCCATGCAGTCATACAATCAACCAGGCACTACTTATGCACTAATCTACTCACCCTAGCAATACACAGGCACTCACCGATTCACTTTCACTCAGGCACTACCCATGCACTCTCCTATTCAACTAGGACTTATCCATGCACTCATCCAATCACCCAGGCACTACCCTTGCACTCATCCATTCAATCAGGTGCTACTCACACACTCATATAATCAACAAGGCATTATTCATGCAGTAATCCAATCTCCCTAGCAGTACCCATGCACTCATCCATTCACTCAGGTGCTACCCATGCAGCCTTACAATCAACTAGGCTCTAACCATGCAGTCATCCAAACACCCAGGCAGCACCCGTGCACTCATCCATTCACTGAGGCACTACCCATGCAGTCACCCACTCACCTAGGCTCTACCCATGTGGTCATCCATCACCCAGGCAGTACCCATGCACTCATCCATTCACTGAGGCACTACCCATGCACTCACCCACTCACCTTACCTAGGCACAACTCACGCACTCATCCAATCACACAGGCAGTACCCATGCACTCATGCAATCACCAAGGCTCTATCCATGCACTCACCCAATCACCCAGGCATTATCCATGCATGTATCTAATTATTCAGCACTAACCTTTCATTCCTCCATTCAATTACATGGTACCCATACACTCATCCAAACAACCAGGCGCTACTCTTGCTTTCATCCACTCACCCAGACAATACCCATACACTCATCCAAACACCCAGGCACTATCCATACACTCACACAGTCACCCAGACACTACCCTTCCACTTATCTAATCACTTAGGCACTACCCATGAAGTAATTTAATCATCCAGGCTCTACCCATGCAGTCATCCAATCACCCAGGCAGTACCCATTGCACTCATCAAATCACCTAGGCAGTATGCATGCGCTCATCTATTCACTCAGGCACTACCAATACACACATCCAACCACCCAGGCACTACCCCTGCGCTCATCCATTCACTCAGGCACTACACTTGTGCTCATCTATTTACTCAGGCACTGTCCATGCACTCATCCATTCACCCAGGTACTCCCATTGCATTCATTCAATGACACAGGCACTACCCTTGCACTCATCCAAAAACCCAGGTGCTACTCTTGCACTCATCTAGTCACCCAGGTGCTTCCCATGTACTCATACAATCAACCAAGTACTAGCTATACACTAATCAAATCACCCAAGCAGTACACATGCACTCATCCAATTAATCAGGCACTATCCATTAACTCTCCCAATCACCTAGGCAATATCTATGCACTTATCCATTCTCCCGGGCAAAACCCTTGCACTTATCCATTCAATCAGGTGCTACCCATGCACTCATATAATCAACTAGGCACAATCCATGCCTTAATACAAGCACCCAAGCAGTACCCATGAACACATCCATTAACTCAGGTAGTACCCATGCAGTCACGCAATCAACTGGGCTCTACCCATGCAGTCATTAAACCACCCAGGCAGTACCCATACACTCATCCAATCACTTGGGCATTACCCTTGTAATCAATCAATCAATCAATCAATGACACTTATAGAGCGCGCTACATACCCGTAGGGTCTCAAGGCGCTGGGGGAGGGGGGGTGCCGCTACTGCTCGAACAGCCAGGTCTTCAGCTTCCTCCTGAAGGAGAGGTGGTCCCGGGTCAGGCGTAGGTCGGACGGGAGGGAGTTCCAGGTCTTGGCGGCCAGGTAGGAGAAGGACCTTCCTCCTGTAGTCGCTCTTCGGATGCGGGGGACGGCGGCGAGGGCGTGGTTGGCTGATCGGAGGTGGCGTTTGGGAGCGTAGAAGTTGATCCGGCTGTTGAGGTAGCTCGGGCCTTGGTCGTGTAGGGCTTTGTGTGCATGGGTGAGGAGGCGGAAGGTGATTCTTTTGTTGACGGGGAGCCAGTGAAGGTCTCTCAGATGTCCGGAGATGTGGCTGGTTCGTGGGATGTCGAGGATGAGTCTGGCTGAGGCGTTCTGGATCCGCTGGAGTCTCTTCTGGAGCTTGGCGGTGGTACCGGCGTAGAGGGCGTTGCCGTAGTCCAGTCGGCTAGTGACGAGGGCCTGGGTGACGGTCTTCCTGGTCTCGGTGGGGATCCACCAGAAGATCTTCCGTAGCATGCGTAGGATGTTGAAGCAAGCCGAGGAGACGCTGTTGACTTGCCTGGTCATGGAGAGTGAGGAGTCCAGGATGAAGCCCAGGTTGCGTGCATGGTCTGTCGGTTTGGGTGCGGTGCCCAGGGCAGGAGGCCACCAGGAGTCGTCCCAGGCGGAGGGTGAAGAGCCCAGGATGAGGACCTCCGTCTTGTCAGAGTTCAGTTTCAGGCGGCTGGTCGACATCCACTCGGCTACCTCTTTCATCCCTTCGTGCAGGTTGGCTCTGGCGGCGGCGGGGTCGTTGGTCAGGGAGAGGATCAGCTGGGTGTCGTCGGCGTAGGAGATTATGCTGAGGTTGTGTTGGCGTGCGATGGCCGCGAGGGGGCTCATGTAGACGTTGAAGAGGGTGGGGCTCAGCGAGGATCCTTGAGGGACGCCGCAGATGACTTCGGAGGCCTCTGACTTGTACGGTGGTAGGCGGACTCTCTGTGTTCTACCGTCGAGGAAGGAGATGATCCATTCCAGCGCCTTGTCCTGGATTCCGACGTTGCTGAGGCGCTGTACTAGGGTGCGGTGGCAGACAGTGTCGAATGCTGCGGAGAGGTCTAGGAGGATGAGGGCCGCTGTTTCTCCGTTGTCCATCAGGGCTCGGATGTCATCGGTGGCGGCGAGGAGGGCGGTCTCGGTGCTGTGATTGGCTCGGAAGCCGGACTGTGAGGGGTCGAGGGATCCATTCGTCTCGAGGAAGGCGGCCATCTGCTTGTTGATGGTCTTCTCGATGACTTTGGCTGGAAACGGGAGGAGCGAGATGGGGCGGTAATTCTTGAGTTCGGTGGGGTCCGCTGTGGGTTTCTTGAGTAGAGCGCTGAGTTCGGCGTGCTTCCAGCTCTCAGGGAAGGTGGCGGTGTCGAAGGATGTGTTGATGATGTCTCGCAGGTGGGGTGCGATGACGGCGTCGGCCTTGTTGAAGACGTGGTGAGGGCAGGGGTCGGTCGGTGATCCGGAGTGGATGGAGTTCATCGTGCGGATGGTGTCTTCGGTGCTGATCGGGGTCCAGGCGTGGAGGGTGGTGGTGGGGGGTGGTTGTTCGGTCTTGGTGTGCGTTGGTTGGTTGTTGAAGCTGTTGTGTATGTCCGTGATCTTGTTGTGGAAGTATGAAGCGAGGGAGTTGCAGAGGTCTTGCGATGGGGTGATGTCGTTGTTTCCTGCGCTGGGGTTGGATAGCTCTTTCACGATGTTGAAGAGTTCCTTGCAGTTGTGTGCGTTGTTGTCCAGCCGGTCCTTGAATGCAGTTTTCTTGGCGGCGCGGATCAGCTGGTGGTGCTTCCGGGTGGCCAGCTTGAAGGTGGTCCTGTTGTCCGGTGTAGGATCCCTTCTCCAGACTTTCTCGAGGGCTCGGCAGTTCTTCTTGGAGCTCTTGAGTTCGTCGGTGAACCACGGGGCTTTCTTGCTGCCGGGTCTGCTGGGCGGGGTCCTCATCGGGGCGAGCTCGTCCGCGCAGTTGCTGATCCACTTCGTGAGGTTGTCGGCGGCCTGGCTGGGGTTTGCTGAGCTGGCAGGAGGGTGCTGGCTCAGGGAGGTGGCGAGCTGGTCTGCTGTGATCTTGTTCCAGCTTCTGCGGGCGGCCTGTTGCTGGTGGTGGTGGGTCGTCGTTCTCTTGAAGGTGAAGTGGACGCAGCTGTGGTCCGTCCATTGCAGCTCTGTGGCGTGGCTGAAGTCGATGTCTGTGCTGGAGGAGAAGACTGCGTCGAGTGTGTGTCCAGCGAGGTGGGTGGGGGTGGACACCAGCTGCTTGAGTCCAAGATTGGCGAGGTTGTCGAGCAGGGTGCTGGTGTTGCGGTCGTTGTTGTTCTCCAGGTGGAAGTTGAGGTCCCCGAGGAGGATGTAGTCGGCGGAGGGGAGGGCATGCGGGCTGACGAAGTCGGCGATGTCCTCGCTGAATTGTGTGCGTGGTCCCGGGGGTCGGTAGATCAGGGTGCCTCTGAGGGTGGTGTTCGGGTCGGTGTGGATCTGGAAATGCAGGTGTTCGGCGGTGGTCAGGGTGTTGTCGGTGCTGGTCGTGAGACGGAGGGTGTTCCTGTGGATGATGGCGATGCCTCCTCCCATCTGGTTGGCGTTGCGGTCCCTCCGGACGATCTTGTAGCCCTCTGGGATGGCGATGGCGATGTCGGGTGCTGAAGAGGCGTTCATCCAGGTCTCCGTGAGGAAGGCAACGTCAGGGGCTGTGGCGTCTAGGAGGTTCCAGAGTTCGATGGCGTGCCTGTGGACGGAGCGGGTGTTGAGCAGGATGCACTTGAGGTGGGTGCTGCTGGTGTACGACTTGGCGGGTGCTGGTGCGAGGCAGGTCCGGATGCAGGTGAATTTGCAGGCGTGGCAACAGAAGGGTCCGTGAGTGCGTCGTGGTGTGGCTTGGTGGCAATCTGGGAGTCGGCCGGTGTTGAGAGCGATGAGGGTGGCGGCGGAGTACGTCAGGCGGGTCGGTCGGGGTCTTCGTGGGCCAGGGGTCCTGGCGCTGGGCGCGATCCGGTCGCGGACGGGCGCAGACGGGCTTACCTTTGGCGCGCCTTCGGCGCACAATCGGTGCACCCGCTGCGCGTGGCCGCTGCGCGTTCGCACGGTCGCCATATAAGGCGAAGTGCGCGGGTGGGCGGGGCAGCTGGGAGGCGGGAGCGGGGAGGGTACAGAAGGGAAAAGGGGCGTGTTAAGCGGCGGTGGCGGGAAGCGGGGAGGGAGAGCGGAGGTCGGCGAGGTAGGCGGGCAAACAGGAAGGATAACGCAAAAACGGGCACAAATTAACAATTAACAAATAACAATATTACAATTACAGCAGGCACAAAGGGGAGAAAAGCAAGACCAAGGCAGATTTCACTGAGGTAGTACCCATGCACTCATCCACTCTCCTAGGCCCTACTCATGCACTCATCCAATCACCCAGGCAGTAGCCATGCTCTCATCCAATCACCCAGGCAGTAGCCATGCACTCACACAATCACCAATCACCCAGGCATTATCCATGCACTTATCCAATCACCCAGGCACTACACTTTCACTAATCCATTCAATGATGTGTGTGCCCATGCACTAATCCAATCTCCCAGGCACTACTCTTGCTCTCATCCAGTCACAAAGGCAGTACCCATACACTCATCCAATAACCCAGGTACTATCCATGCATACACACAATCACTCAGACACTACCCTTGCACTCATCTATTCACTCAGGCACTACCCATGCACTCATCCATTCACTCAGTCATCACCCATGCATCCTCCCTTTCATGCAGGCACTATCCATGCACTCCTCCAATCACTCAGGCACTACCCTTGCATTCATCCATTCACTCAGGTACTACACATGCACTCATCCATCTTCTCAGTCACCACCCATGCACTCACCCATTCACCCAGCCACTGCCCATGCACTCATCCAATCACCCAGGCACTATACATACATTCATACATTCACTCAGTCACTACCCAAGCAGTCAACAATTCACCCAGGCATTACACATGCACAAATCCAATCACCCAGTCACTAACCTCGCACTCATCCATTAAGTCAGGCAGTTCCCAAGCACTCATTGATGCACTCTGCGCTACCCATGCAGTCATTCAATGACCCAGGCACTACCTTCGAACTCATCCAATCACTCAGAAACTGCCCTTGCACTAATTCATTCAATGACATGCTACCTATGCACTCATCCATTCTACAAGGTTCTACTCATGCACTCATCCAGTCACCCAGGTGCTACCCATGTACACATACAATCAACCAGGCAGTACCCATGCACTAATCCAATCATCCAAGCAGTGTCCATGCACTCTTCCATTCACTCAGGTACTACCTATGCCGTCATGCAATCAACCAGGCTCTATCCATTCAGTCATCCAATCACCCAGGCAGTAACCTTGCACCCATCCATTCACTGAAGCACTACCCATAAAACTCATCCACTCACCTATGTACTACTCATGCACTCATCCAATCACCCAGGCAGTACCCATGCACTCATCCAATCGCAAGGCACTATCCATGCACTTATCCAATCACCCAGGCATTATCCATGTACATATCCAATCACCCAAGCACTACACTTGCACTCATTCATTCAATGATGTCCTACCCATGCACTCATCCAATCGCAAGGCACTATCCATGCACTTACCCAAATACCCCAGCATTATCCATGTACTTATCCAATCACCTAGGCACTACCCATGCACTCATCCATATGATGATTTTTACCCATGCACTCATTCAATCTCCCAGGTGCTATTCTTGCTCTCATCCAGTCACCCAGGCACTACCCATACATTAATCCAATCACCTAGGCACTATCCATGCTCTCATACAGTCACCAGGCACTACCCTTGCACTTATCTATTCACTCAGGCACTCCCCATGTACTCATCTATTCACTCAGTCACCACCCATGCACTCACCCTTTCACCCAGGCACTATCCATGCACTTATCTAATCATCCAGGCACTACCCTTGAACTCATCCATTCACTCAGGCACTACACATGCACTCATCCATTCACTCAGTCACCACCCATGCACTCACCCATTCACACAGGCATTATTCATGCACTCATCCAATCACGCAGACACTATACTTGCACTCATCCATTCACTTAGTCACTACCCCTGTAGTCAACAATTCACCCAGGTTCAAACAGGCTCACCCATGCACACATCCAATCAACTAGTCACTACCTTTCCACTCATCTATTAAGTCAGGCACTACCCATGCAGTAATCCAATGGCCGAGGCACTACCTTTGCAATCATCAAATCAATTAAATGCTACCTATGCACTCATCCAAACCACCAGGTGCCACTCTTGCACTCATCCAGTCACCCAGGTGCTACCCACAAACTCACACAATCAACTAGGCAGCACACATGCACTAATCCAGTCACCCAAGCAGTACCCATGCACTCATCCATTTACTCTGGCACTATCTATACACTCATCCAATCACACAGACACAACCTTTGCACTAATCCATTGGACCAAGAACTACCCATACACTCACACAATCAACCAAGCACTTACTATGCACTACTCCAATTATGCAAGCAGCACCTATGCACTCATCCATTCACTCAGGCAATACCTATGCAGTCATGCATTCAATCAGGCACTACCCATGCACTCATCCAATCACCCAGGCAGTACCCATTTCCTCATCAAATCACCCAGGCAGTACTCATGCACTCATTGAATCACCCAGGCACTAACCTTGCACTCATCTATTCACCCAGGCACTAACCACATACTCATCTAATCACCCATGCAACATCCATGCACACATCTATTCACCCAGGCACAGCTCATGCACTCATCCAATCATCAAAGGCACTACCCATGCACTCATCCATTCACTCAGACACTACCCTTGCACTCATTCGTTCACTCAGGCACTACTCATTCACTCATTCATTCACTCAGCCACTACTCATGCACTCATCCATTCACTGAGGCACTGCCCTGGCACACAACCAATCACCAAGGCACCTTACATGCACTCATCCCATCATCCAGACACTGTCCATGCACTCATCCAATCACTCAGTCACTACGCTTGCACTAATCCATTAAATGAGGTGGTACCCATGCACTCACCCAATCACCCAGGAACTACTCTTGCACTCATCTAATCACCCAGGCAGTACACATGCACTCATCCAATCACTCAGGCACCACCCATACACTCATCCAATCACCCAGGCACTATCCATGCACTCACACAATCATCTATGCATTACCCTTGCACTTATCCATTCACTCAACGCCTACCCATGTACTCATCCATTCACTCAGGCCCTATCCATGCACTGATCCATTTACCCAGGCACTACCTTAGTACTCATCAATTCACCCGGCCACTACCCACATACTCACTCATTCCCTCAGGCACTACCCATGCACTATACAATCACCCAGACACTAACCCTACACCTATCATCCACTCAGGTACCACCAATACACTCATTCCAGAATCCATGTACCATTCTTGCATTAATTAATTCTTCATTATGCAACTCATCCAGTCATTCACTATTTCAAACATTTTACACATACTTATACACAAATTCCTTCATTCATATTTATACCTGTAACAATGTTGTTTTTTGTTTGTGATTTTACAACTTATTATTATTTTTTAGGAAGTAAAAATGAACATCAGCTGGGCAGTGGAAACACCTGAAGAAGCTCTCAAAAACATGAGAGTACTGCAAGGACCCAAAGACAAAATCAGCATTTGTGAGTCTTGCGTCTGTTGTTGCAAGGCGTTGTGCTCTGCTCACCAGCACTAACCTCAACTGCACAGTCCTTAAAATAAGTGGCCTCGTTGTCTCTTCGCAGCTTTAAATCAGTTGTGGTGGAAAGTTTTCAGATGGTAGGGCACTGAAGTTCTATTTTTTATTTGTACGTCTCGATAACTTCTCACAAATTGTGCATTGCACAATTTCTGATGCAGTTTTGTGTTCTTCAGAAGGAATTGTGAACAGCTCCCATGCGATGCTGCTTTTTTTTCTCTGAAAGAACCTCATCTTCAGAGACTTCAGAATGCAGTCCCTGGACCTCCTGGTTTTCGTTTTGTAGCTGGTTATCCCCCTGTTGTTGTTGTTCTGTTGTTTGAATTGCCATTTCTTTAATAAAGTTGTTACAATTCCACCAGAAAATTCCAGACACCTTCTCTCACTATAATTCTTTCAGAGAATGAACCTGAAAGGTGTATGGGTGTGTTCTTCCCAATGTTATAGTTGAAAAGTGTATTATCTAATTATATTTCTTTGTTTCTTTGTCACATGATCTTCTCTTGACGAATGGCATCATCACAAAGACCAGAAATTGAACAGAATAATATTTTGTTTGAAAATAAATAGTCAACATAAATTTTAATCGACTGATATTAAACCCCAAATGAATATCATACAATGTAATCGGAAAAAATATGTGTTATACACTTTACCAAAAACACATATTCATCACGGTTACCAATGTCATCGCCACTTCCGACATTTTGTTTTGATAAAACACACACACTTCGCAATTACCGATGACGCCAGGGTCTATAGAGTCACTGCGAATATATAAAACATGACATTGAAGACATTTTTTCACAAGACTATCACACAAACTCAAATATAAACTCTGCAATAATAATAATAATAATAATAATAGTACTTACAAACCCACTCTCTGATTCACAGGTTGAGACACACATCTACTCAGTCAACCATATAGCGCCTCATACACCAACTCGCTCACTAATACAGCCACTGATATATCCACTCATATACCCATACAGCCACTCATATACTGTCAGTCATAGAGCTACTCACACACCTACTCTCTCACCTAGAGAGTTATTCACATAGCCATTGTAGAGAACTGTGGCTCAATGGTTAGAGCGGCAGACCCTGATACAGTAGTCTGGCCGGGACCAGGGCTCAATTCCCGCCTCGGCGGGTCTCGGCTTAATTTCCACAGACCTGATGATTCTCGCCTCGGTGCTTATTCTAATCATGAGTCGCACTCTGCACCTCTGGGCAATAGCTTGTTTAATCTCTACAACGGCCCCAACAACACTAAGGATGCCTGACTTCACCTTGGGGGTGCCCAGGAGTGGGCTCCTCGCAGGGAAATGCCAGGAAGGGTTCCTCGGCGGTATTCGTACAAGCTCCGAGATACCTACGGGTAGTCGTGCGCTATACAAGTGCGTAATCATTTCATCATTTCATTTCATTTACTCACCTTTACAGATATGCGCACTCACTCACTTATTTATACAGATACTAACACATACTAGCTCACCTATACAGTCACTGACACAAGCACACACTAACCCATACAGCCACTATCACAATCCCTCACTAACACATACAGCCACTCATATGCTCCAACACTCACCTATACTGCTTCTCACATATCCAGTTACTCACCCATATACCATTGACACATTAATTCACTCACCGATATAACCATACACACACTCAGTCACCTATACAGTCCCTTACTTACACACTCACTAACCCATGCAGCCACTGATTTACCTACTCACTCATCCATGCAGTCAGTCACACACCTCTCACTCAGCTACACAGACACTCATACACCCTTACAGGTAATCAGACACCCAATCAATCACCCATACAGCCAAACATGTGCCCACTCACCAACCCATACAGCCCCATAGACACCATATGACAGACAGATACAGACATACTAAAAAATCTAGTCACTCACCCATACATTCACTGAGAAACCTAATCACTCACTTATACAGTCAGTCACGCACCGACTGAATCATCCATTTAGGCACCCATGCAAGTTCATCAATGCACCTTGTTATATATGTCTAACACTCATAAACATTTTAAAAACTGTCACTGGATGATGTCATCTTCGATGTCAGTGATATATATAGCCTAATGATGAAAATGTAACAATGAAAAGTTGAAAAAATGGCTGTAACTTTTCGCTAAATCAAAATAAGGTTTATGTGGGTTAACAGTCTAGTCTATTTTTAAATGGAAATCAATGAGGGACCTTTGCACATTATCACTTTAAATAGACAGTCTACATGGCGGGACTTTATGGTCCAGTTGAAGGCTTTTGCCGAAACGCACCGACCATCCTTTTGTGTTCGCACATGGTGTCAGAGATAAAATAAAAATTGCCTCAAAGAAACCTGCCATGCTGTGTAATCCCTCTGTGCCGTGGACACTGCTGGTGGGGGATCTCACCGAGTTGCTTTGAAACAAAATATATCTCTCTTGCTCCGGCGAAGTCCTGGGGACAGTGGGACCGCTGGAGTGTTGGTTCGAATCACTTTGAACATTTCTACGGCCGTTTTGCTTCTTCGGCCTTGGAGCTGACCCCTCCTTCCTTGTTGGGTGGCGCGGCATGAAGCAAGCCCTTCTGGTTTCCCCGGAAGTTTTTGAGTGTCTCCGTTGAGGAGCAGCTGCGCTCTACAGCCCCCGGACCGTGGTATCTGCAGACGCATCGCCGAAAACGGGAACGGTGCTGGCTAGCACCAGTGGTTATTCCCGCTGCGGCGTTGTGGTGTTTGTGAAGCGGATTGTCCAGTGGAGGAGTTCTAGAACGGCACAACGCAACTATTACAGACAGCGTTCTGCGTTTAAGGTGAGATGGCATTGCCGCCAATTATTAAACCGCCATTTCAGGTGACGCACTAAGGGGCAGAGAGGAGGCAGCGATTGACCTCTTTGACGACTCCCCGGCTAGGGAATCCCTCGGAATTGTTCTAGCTGAATATGTGCAGGAGGGGGGCATGAGCCTTCGTGACATTTATAAAAAAATTAAGAAATTAATGAAGAGAGAGCAGGCAAAGTGGTGGGAGCACCGCTCTTTAAGCAGATATCTTGAGGTGGGGCCCATCCCTCGTGGCTTGCGAATCATGTTAGTGCCAAGCTACGAGCAACCAGACCCCAATATGCTCAATGAGTGGGCTGAGTGCAATTTGGAGTCATCGCGCAAATTGGTTACCATTTTGGTAAAATATGCAGAGAGTTATCGGGTGCTATTACAGCAGCAGATAGATCAAGTGGAGATTGAAATCGGCTCCCTGGAAAAAGGAGCAGAAGTGGTTTCCAACAAACTTCGGGGTGAAATGACGGGCAGACTGAGGAAAGAAGAGGACATTATTAAAAAGCATAAAGCATTTCAATTTTAGCGCGATAAAGTTGATTACCAGGCAGGGACGAATTTTCACTTTCGCGAAAAAATGTGATGCTATAAAAGCTGCTAAGTGTCCGTCTAATATGGTTCTATCTACGGAAGGATCCAGCAATGCGCAAGGCTCTGGTCTAACATCATCTGCCTCTGATGTGAGTTCAGTGCCTGAAAGTGGATCTGATTCAGACACAGCAAGATTCGATCCACGGCTGGGGTTTACACGATTCTCGCTAGTACAGGAGGTCAATTGCCTGTGTCAAGACAGACGAGACACCCTGCGACCACGCAAACCCAACCAAACCGCAAACAAAGAAACAAAAAGAGGCGGCAACAGCGAAGAAAAACAGGCCGTCTCAGAAAAACCAAAAAAGAAGTTTTACCCAAAGAAAAAGTGGAATCAACACAAGTAAATATAACACGTGACAACTGCACTACAACCTCTGATACTCCTTCTGTTATCAATTTGACTCCTATTTCCCTCACCAATCGGGATTTAAACATTTTGTCTCTGGGGCTAACATACAGTCCAGCGAGTAACTTCAATTATGCAAGCACAAGAATTGATACATTTAAATATACACGCAAATTGAAGTTGAAAACCACTTTTTGAGCAATAAATATCAGCCTAAAACATCAGCGGCAGTGGCAACATCTCCGTTACCAGGATTGGTTGCAAGAGATTCTGGTTTATTGCAGGATTTGATATCATTACGAAATGAGGCTCCATTGTTGGGGACTCCAGAGCAATGTTTGTTCTTGGATACGGCTGGTCATACAGATTTTAAACCAAAATCAACTTTTACCCCTTTGATTTTGCATGACACCATAGACATCTTCCATGATCTAACAACAATATGGATCAAAAAACTTCATGTGACAACTTTGAAAGAAAAGAGACAATATGGGGCTTATAACCAGGATTACAATAGGTTGGTCAAGAAACTACAAGCTGACAATACCATCATTATACGCCAGGCCGACAAAGGCAGTAATATGGTTTTATGGCCTCGTTCTCTGTATCTGCAAGAGGCCTACCTCCAACTCAATGATAGTCTTTGTTACAAAAGATGTGACATCTCGACTGTCAGAGAAGTTCAGTCTGAATATTATACACTTCTGTCAGGTTGGAGGAGTGCTGGCCTTCTCAGCTTGGATGAATTTAAGTTTCTTAAGAAAGACCACCCGGTTATGCCTGTCTTCTACTTGATCCCCAAGGTCCATAAAAATCTTACAAATCCACCGGGCAGGCCCATTATATCGGCCTGAAATGGATTATTGGAAAATATGACTATGCACTTTGATTTTTTTCTCCAGGATTTTGTGAAAAAATTGCCATCGTATGTACAAGATTCTGGGGATTATTTAAGACAGTTGGAAAATGTACATTGGGACCATGAATGTTTGTTGATCACGTTGGATGTTTCGGCTCTTTACACGAGTATTTCCCATATGGATGGGTTGAGAGCTGTGGAGTTCTATCTGGGTAATAGACCGATTCATTTACATGTACATAACAAGATGTTAACCTGTATGATCTCTTTTTGCCTCCACAACAACTTCTTTTTGTTCAACAATCAACATTTCCATCAGGTCAGGGGTGTACCCATGGGGGCCCGGTTCTCTCCCAGTTATGCCTGTTTGCATATGGGCTACTGGGAGGAGCAGGTCCTACATGTCACATTCAAGGATGTAGTTGTTGAACATGTGGTACATTGGTACCGCTATATTGATGATATTTTTTTAATATGGAGGGGTACCCAGAAACAGGCTAGTGTTTTTATTGACCGGTTGCACCAGAATCCATTCAATTTCAATTTCACTTCCACTATCAGTCAGGAAATAATTTGTTTTCTAGACGTAGAGGTGATAGCTCAGGACAATAAGTTGGAGACTACGCTGCACAGGAAGCCAACAGCTGGCAACACCGTGCTGCACGCCAAGAGTCACCATCCGGCGCATCTGATTCGCAGTATTCCTTATGGGGAAATGCTGCGAATCAGACGCATCTGCAGCACGGAGAGCCAATGCAGGACAGCTCAGGAGGAGAGCAAGGCGTGGTTTCTGGCCAGGGGTTACACCAGGAACTTGGTAGACACTGCTATACGTAAGGTTAACTCCATTCCAAGGAAGGAAGTTTTGCTACACAAAAAATCTAAAGTAGCGGAACCAGTTGACTCTAATCCACCAGTCAGACTTGTATTAACGTATAGCCGACAGCACCAAGCTCTCCGGAAAATTGTTACTAAAAACTGGAACCTAATATCTAGTGATCCAGTGATAGGTAAACATTTGTCAGCGAAACCTGAGATTTCATTCAGAAAAGCACTCTCTCTAAGCAATGCCTTGGTGAAATCTAGTCCGGAGGTTGTAACCAATATCACATGGCTCAAAACCAGCAAAGGCTTCAGAAAATGTGCTGTCTGCAAGGCGTGCAAACACGGGATGAATAAGACGCAATTTAGTACAACTTTCTCAGACACACCCCGTGTCATCCACAAACAGTTGACGTGCAAAACCGAGTTCGCGGTTCATGTGCTGGAGTGTCCATGTGGCCTGCAATATGTGGGGAGCACTAAGGCGCAGATTCACAAACGGATACTCCAGCACATAAGGGCCATCAACACAGGTGATACAGCCTACCCGGTTGCACGCCATTTTAAAGACATCCATGAAAGTCAGAGTCAACTGTTGAAATACTTTGTCATTGATTCAATTCCTCCTTTGAGGAGGGGGGGAAACCGTGAGGCTATCTTATGAGCCTTTGAGACAAGGTATATTGTGGAACTCGACAGCAAAAGTCCCTCTTGCCTCAATGCCAGTGCGGATTTTTAAACTTGTTTATAGTTCCTTTGTGTGTCCTGTGCCCCTCTTATTAATTTGTTCTGATAGGCTCCATCATTTACTTCCCTTCAAACTGTATTAACATCTTTATCTTTAGGGAAGTTGGGAGGTTCTGGCCGGTTCCCCTTCAGCACAGTACAGTGATCCGTATTGTTTTTAACATGGTTTTAATGATTTTTTTATATAAAGGAATTGATTCTTTTATATTGAGCTCACTATTTGCACAGTACCGTTGTACTATGTTGCGTGTTGTTTATACTACGACGCCCATATCATGTTTGTAAATAACTAATTTTTTAGTTTAGCATGACTATTATGAATTGACCCACTTGGGTTATATGGAGTGAGGATGACCTACCATGTAAAAATATGAAGATAATGTGATGTACTTGAAATGTCTCTTATTGAGCAGTAGTCACATCTTTTAGTGTTATATTGTTGAGATTTTGCTTTTAAGATTATGTAAGCATCTCTAGCTCGAAATCTGTATTCATACAGTTATTAACACTTTTTTTATGGTGTATAATCCTCAATGTGCAATATTCATGCGGTGTATGGGATCAGTTTGAGTTGTCTATGTCTATTTGGGCGGGCATTTTGTGGTAACCAATCACGTAACAGTTTTTAAGAGCACTTGCACTTTAAAAACCGTCTGTTCCCTTATTAAAGTCGTGTGAACAAGTTCTCTGGGCAGGCCAAAACGTTTTGCTGATGGCGCATAGAGTAAATAAATAATTTTCTCACCTGCAAACTGGGTCGTCTCTCGTCTCTTGCTCCGGCGAAGTCCTGAGGACAGTGGGACCGCTGGAGTGTTGGTTCGAGTCACTTTGAATATATATGTATATACATATATATTGACTCAAAAAACTATAGGTTTCAGGGACGTTGTAGTTAGTTGGATATTTGACTTATATAAAACCAGAGAAAATTGCCTGTTATAGTTAGTTGAGCTAACTATGACTCGCGCCCCAGCAATGTACTGCTGATGACATCACATATTACATCATTCATGACATGGTCAGTGACATCACTGATGACATCTCAAATGACATCACTGATGACGTCATCCAGTGAATGTGTGTTTCTATAACATGTAAATATGTTTTATATATATATATGCCAAGGTGTATTGAAGAATGAATGGGTGAATAAGAGTCAGGTTGGATGATTAATGAGGTGTGTGACTGACTGTATAAGTGAGTGATTAATTGTGTATTGCGTAATGCCTGTGTGTTAGCGACTGATACAGACATTCACACAGTTTGGGTTGTCAGTTGGTGTGTACGCAGTTGCATGGTTTGGTTAGCAGCTAAATGAGGATCTATATGAGCTATTGATTGCTTGTCAGAGTACCTGTATGGGTGGCTGAGTGTCTGTGTGGATGGGTGGGTGGTGTTACTCTGTGCATAGATGTGTGAGTGGATAATTCACTGGGTATATGTGTTCATGTCTGTATCTGTGAAGAGTTGTATAGCTGGGTGAGTATGTGTATGAGTGTCTTGGTGAGTGAATGGATGCCTCAGTGGTACATGTGTGAGTAACTGCATATGTGAAAGGCAGTATATATGAGTGTTGGACTGTATAATGACTATATGTGAGAGTGAGTGATTGTGATAGTGCTTGTATGGATCAGTGTGTGCTTGTATTAGTTATTGTTTTAGAGTGTTAAGTATGTGTTAGTATATGTTTAAATAAGTGGTGTGGTATGTGTATAACTGTACAGGTGAGTAAATAAAACTGTGATGCATTATTTCCATTACTGTCTAGGTGAGTGAATAACTCTATGAATGAGAGGCAATGTGTGAGTGTCTGTAAAGATATGTGACTGGATATGGTAATGCTTTATTGATGGCTGACTGTATGTATGAGTGACTGTATGGGTGAATGAATGGATGTGTATGTAGACCTAGGAATTAGTGAGTGGATAAGTACTAACTGTACTAACTGGTATTGGTGTGTTCATGGTTTCGAAAATTAGCGAACTCTGCGCTAGAAAAGCCATGTTTTGATGTGCAGTTGCTTTTAAAGCATTAAAGGTGAAATCTTTAACACAGCGAGTGGCGTTTTCTCTGTAGAGCAGCTCATTTGGAACATATAGTGGCCCGCTCTGGCCACGAAAGCGCCCCACCGCAGTGAGCGGGTCCTCGCGTTTGGAACTACAAGCGAATTTGAGGAGCGGTGTTACCTGCTTGTAAAGCGCGAGAGAAGCTGCATGATAAACGTGGAATTTATAGCGACCCGATGGAATTTTAATGAAGGGAGGAAAATGCAGCGAAAGCCACTATGGTTATTAGCATAAGACAAAAAAAAACAGCATGCACTACGAACATGCCCGGATGGGCGGGACTACTTAAACTTGAAAATTTGCGAGTGCGAGTTAATCTGAAGCAGCATGTCACCCGAAGCCGTGCCAGTGATCAAGGGAATCTATCCAGAAAAGCGTATGGCAAGTTGGTGAACTCTGAGCTAGAAAAGCCATGTTTTGATGTGCAGCTGCTTTTGAAGCATTAAAGGTGAAATCTTTAACACAGCGAGTGGCGTTTTCTCTGTGGAGCAGCTCATTTGGAATATATATATATATATATATATATATATATATATATATATATATATACATATATATATATATACACATATATGTCACTGAGATCGCGGATGACATCATCCAGTGACTGTTTTTAAAATGTTCATGAGTGATAGATATATATAACAAGATGCATTGATGAATTTGTATGGGTGCCTATATGAATGATTTAGTGGGTGCGTGGCCTATATTTTTTGGGGTTTTTTTGTAATATTTTGGAACTCTATTATACTTCTTTTTTTAAACTTTAAAAAATATGTAATGTTTTATATCTTCCCCCAAAAATATGTATATTTTTTTTTGTTGAAAAACTGCACTTCTATACCAGTAGTGTACGAAGTTCCATCACCACGCAAATCCTATCCGCAATATTGCTAAACTCATAAATGATACGCATTTCGTATCCAACGGGTTTGTGGCACCCTGTCCCGCGTAACATCATGTACATATGAGGTCACACCAGCTGCTACTTTGGTATCCGACGGGTACGCAGTACCAAGCCACGTGTTATGTCATGTACATATGGGATCACACCCGCTGCGCTTTGCGTATGTGACGATTGCACGCTGGCAGGCCCTGTGTTATGTCATAGACATAGGGTGTAGCGCCGGGTATGCCATTCCCTTGGGGTTTTTTTTATGTCTCAAAACAAAATCTAATTAACTTTAAACTGTATATGAGAGCGAGCGATAATCTAAAATATTTTAAACATTTATATAATTCGAACTGTAATAAACTTATATTATGATAAATATATTTTCTTAAGATCGCTTCAGGTGCGGCCTCCTTCCGCCCTCGATACGTGATTGCCACATGACCTTAAAAAAAAGCATTTGATTAGTTTATAACATTTCCCATTGTAACAGCTTGAGGACCCCACCCATTTTAGTCATTCTCTCTACAGCGTTAGATGAGACACACCCCTTCTGCTTAGAGAGCTAATTTTTAAAGGTTTTTTGCTGTGTACACATATCTGATACTACACGCAACATGCAATGATCATCTTGATCAATATTCATGGTCTGTACATTAGACTTCCATGTGTTGTGGCACTGCATCTGAAACATTACATCTAAAAACAAATGTGTGTTACATGATGCTCCTGATGTGTGTGTCTGCATATTATTGTGCTCCCTTTCAGCCTGGGTATTGTTGGCTTGAAGGGGTATCATCAGCCATGGGCAGAGTGCACATCCTAGATCACATGTGACCAACAGTAAACAGTAATGTGTAGATTTGTATTGCTGTATGCTCCGTTGTCAGGGGTTACCATTATAGTAGTGTGTCATATGTGAGACTTTCAGATTCACATTTGACATGCATTGCTTCACTGTAATGAACTTTATCACTATGTATGACATAGCTTCCCTGCTGATCCTCCCTTCGTCCGAGCATATTCACATGTGTGCACTTCGCGATAGCAACACTTTTAATAATACCGCAAAGAACTTACATAATGGTCTGGCCATATCAACAACCTTGCCAACAACATGTGATGTTGGCCATGCAATGTTTTTGAACAGCATCTCATTAGCGATAGTTGCCACCCTCCCGGTACATGCTACATTAAGATTTGGCCACTTTCTTTCAGAATTTAAGACTGAAGGTATTTTTCACAGATCAAGAACCCCTGAATGAAGCTAAAGGGGACACCCCCTTTCGACCCAAATCTACCCTTAGCCCTCAGCTGGCTTTACTTCCTCCTCAGATAGCCGCTTTTGAGCAGGCAGTGGTACATGATTTGGAAAATTCCAACTTAACCCAACACCGTCATTTTTCTAATCTTTCCAACCTGGAGAGACAGGCTCTAAGAGAACTGGCAGACAATAAAGAAATCATTTTGAAACCAGCAGATAAAGGCGGGGCTACGGCTATCTTAGATCTAGATGCTTACCGTATGGAATGTACCCGCTTATAATCTGACTCCAGGACTTACCAGCGACTGACTGAGGACCCTACGAATTCTATTACTAGGGAGATTACGATGATGGTTGAAGAGGCCAGATTAATGACTGGATTACGGGACAAGAAGCGGAGTTTTTGGTTAATAAACAGCCGAAGACTCCGTATTTTTATATTCTGCCCAAAATCCACAAAGCAGTGAGACCCCCTCCTGGGAGACCTATCGTCTCGGGGATGGTGTCCCTGCTGGAGCCTCTCTCGCCGTTTTGCGATTTTTTCTTAAAACCACTGGTACAGAAATTACCAGCCTACCTGAGGGACACATTGGACGTCTTGAATCTGCTGAAAGATACCTCTTTTGATCCAGACAATGACCCTTTATACTAACATTCCGCAGTTGGAAACTTTAAGGATGCTGGAAACCTTGTTGTTTGAGGGAGAATGGCAGTATGAAACTCCCCGAGCTTTCATTCTACATCTAGCTAAGATAGCTCTGACAAAAAAATTCTTTGAATTTGAGGGTAAGATGTTTCTCCAAACCCATGGAACATCGATGGCGAGCTTGGCCGGGCTTTATGTAGGGGCCTTTGAAAAGATGACAGTTCTGGATTCAAATGGCCCTTGGACTTCACAACTGAGGCTATGGCGACGTTACATAGATGACGTCCTGGTGATCTGGAGAGGCGACAGAAGATCGGTCGACCTCTTTTTAGAATGGTTAAATAACAAAAATCCTTTCCTCCACTTCAACTCGACGGTCACTAAGACTAGTGATCCAGCGCCCCTATAGAAAATATGTCATAAGCAACGCTACCCAACTCCACAATACTCACCATTAATCATAAATCACTCACAAGGCCCATAAACCAATGTGACATATTTTGAGCAACTGAATCATGTGACCTAATTAATAAAACCTATTCACAAATTATATACACATTTATATACAACTGCAGTATAATGATTTTACCATGGTTTTTGTAAACTTTGCATTTAATTAAGTCACTTAGGCTAATGGATCTGCTGATGATAACATGACTCTGAAATAACAAGACCAGCTTGTCTTTTCAAAAATCTTATTTATTAACTATTTATTCGAGGAAAGTGCATTTTATTAGAATCTTTTTATTCAAGCAGCATTATTTGAAGTATAGTAAATAGAACCAACAGTTTCAAGCAAAATCAATTAGCATGATTTAATGAAGAATAAACAGTTTTCCATCACCTAAGCCCTAACTTCCCTGTCTAAAACTCACTTCAACTAAGGAATAAAAGTAAAGTCATTCAGCCCTATTGATCCTTACGTGCTCCAAAGAGAGTCCGTCAGCACATCACGCCTAACTGGAATCAGGAGAAGATGATCAGCAAGAGCCCCCTCCCTCTCATGGGGACAGTTTTTATACCTTTTCTGACTAACTAAAGTATCTTTATCGGACGTTTATTCTGACAATCCAAACGTTCCATTGGCTGAGCCATGTCAGACCACTGACAGGTCACGCACTCCTGACCAAGACCGGGGCCTCATCATAGCCCTTATTGTTCTTAGTTTCACCATCCTCTTTGCTTCGTCAAAACCATACTTTTGACGGGGAGAAACATTTCTTCCTAATCTTGGCAGGCCATTCAACGTCCTGTCCTTGGAAATGTCACCAAGAACACATTCAACTCGACCAGGATTTCTTCTGCATTAAACGTTGTCAGCTCAGCAAAATATTCTGCGCATGTGTGAAAGTTTCACTCTGGTCAAGTCTCGAAGGCTGCAGTACTGGCAGCCATTTTCTTTAGGCCCACTCGCAAAACTAATGTATAAACAAACACAAAACATCGATTAATGTGAGAAATAAAGTTTGTTCTGTTACCCACCCACCTTTGCTAATTATTAACCCATTAATCTATGTTACCTAGCAGAAGCAAATGAAGCAACAAACAGATTTGTGCAATATAAAGACGAAAAGACAAAACATGGGCACACAGAAATAAGCACATGCCATTAATAAAACAGCCGCATTTAATTCTGACAAAACAACAGACAAGATTAGTTTATTATTTTTCACCAACATGCTTTTGCAACATAAAGCACATATATAAGCACATATATTAGTTCCCATATGTCATGAACTGCAATTTATTCTAGGTTGATTAGTAATTTTCACTCCATTCATGTTTAGTATAATTATTTTATTATGGAAGTTTAACTTTGCGAGTTGAAATAAATATATTTTCAAATCTCGCTCCATCAACTCCCTCATCTGGTGATTTCAAAATCACCAAACCACACCCAAAAATTTAGCAAAATTTTATCCCATAGAAGAGCATGTTTTGATTTCACTGTGTTAGTATTTCTAAAGACTTGTCTCAGCTGTTTGTCTGCAACTCTCATATTGAGTTCTACGAAACTCTTCCAGTTCTATTTCTCTCTCCTGTTCCTTTCTAATCTTGTATATTCTCTTCTTTACCCTCAGGTATTTCTTTCTCTTGTGTAACATGCAACTGATCTTTAACAACAATATCACAAAAACTATAACTAATAAAGGTGTCAGTATTTTGCCAAGAATTGAACCACCAATCTCTTGAAACCAGGTTTTGATTGCTACAAATCGTTTGGATAAACGTTCTGAAAAATCATCCTTTTCCAAGGGTACAATTTCTGATTGCAACTCAGTGATATTTTTGATACACATCTCAATATTCTGACTCTCATCAGGAATATAGGTACAGCAGTGTTGGACATGCAAAATGCCACAAACTCCTCCCTCTTTTGCTAGCTGAATATCTAAAGCAAGACGATTCTGCATTACCATGGACCGTATAGCAATGAGCTCAGTATCCACTAATTGGTAACCACTAGCTGTGTCAGTTGACAACCTGTCAACAATTGTGGACAATTTTCTGATTCTACCTGCATTCAGGGTTATTCCCACTAAAGGTATTACTGCTTCAAAAATGTCTCCCAGAATTTCTGAAAAACTTTCTCTTTTAAACCTGTTTACATGACTGCTGATTTCAAATGAACCTTCTGCATTTCTGTCAACATGAAATATTTTTGGAAAAACAAGTCCAACAAAACACGTCCCATACCAGTGATCTGGGAGGTTATAGTAAGCTTTGTCTCCACATACAAAATAAATTCCAGGAAAAATTGGATCCTTGCCACCTTTGATTCCCCAACCTCCCATGATTTGATAAGTGTCCTCACAATGACTTGCACCCACAAAATAGTTATCGAACATTGTGTTATCTCTCCTAATACAAAATTTACCACTAATTGGTTTGTCTATGTGTATAGCAACAATCTCAAATGATTTACAATTAAGCTTTTCGTCCTCTAACTGCCAGAATTTAGATTTAGTCTGCTTGAGCATCTCATTTCTTTTGTAAATTGCTCTTCGCTCCTCAACTAAATTCAGGAAAGACTTTTCCTCAGTTCTCAATTTACATGTCAAATTATTTCTAAAAGCATATTCATAGGTGAGTTCATTTGTCACAATGAAAAATTCCCGCATCTGTTTGGCTTGTTTGTGCTTATTTAAGCTTTTCTCAATTTTCAGGTTTGCAAAAATCTCATCATAATTAGAGTAATAATACTCCAAACGACCAGTCTGATAAAATAAGCTAGCTATTACACTACAGGTTATGCCATAGGTAAGAGGAAGCATATTATATGTCACTCCCTCTGAAACAGAAGCAGGCAATTTCACGCAAATATAACAGTCCTTAACTTCCATGACCTTTACATACTCAGCCAGGAGTCTTGAAAAAGTATTGCTAGAAAAATCATCAACAGATCTATCTTGGTCAATCTCTGGTCTATGATCAATAACTCTGTTAGTTTTGCTTGTCGCACTATGTTTGTCTTGTTTAACTGAAGCTTTGCTCGTCGTATTAACCTTATACGCTTCCTTGTCAATTCCAAAAGGGAAAATGACAGCTAAAAGTAACCAAAGTACGATTATTAGAACCACACAAATCAAATACATCTTACAGCATCTCCTAAGAATGGAACACTTTGAACTGTTATTAACAAAAACGTAAGGCATTTTCACTCTTTTAACAAAGCCTTGCAAAGAAATCAAAAATCAAAAATTAAAAATGTCTAAATTTTCTAAATTTCTAATACCCCCCTATTTTAATATATATATATATTTTTTTTATTAAAACCCCACCTTCTAACAACTTTTCTTCGACCTTGCGTCACAATTTGTTTTCCAGCTAACAAGATTTCTTCGACCTTTTGTCACCTAACACAATTTCTTCAGCCTTACGCTAAAAACAAGAACCCTATATTTTAACAGAAAATACTTCAATCATTGTCACTATTGTCTTCTATCTCTTCCTGACTACTGCTGTTGACTTCCACTACAGGTGGAATAATTATGTAAGTCCTCTCAGGGGACTTGTACTTTTGATTTGGTTTCACAACTCTCTTTGCCCTACCACTAATAACTTATATTTTCTTTCCTGCCTCACTTTTCTTTTCAGGATCTTTTTGACTTGAAATCTCATTAATTTGCTCCTTTGATTTCTTTATCAATTTGAATTTCAGACCTTCATTTTCTTTTGGCCAGTTATCACCTTTTCTTGGTAATTTCTTCTTTGGCTCGGTCACATTACACTCTGTTCTCCAAGCCCTTTTTCTGAAATTTCTTATCTGAGAATCTTCATCACTCTCTTCAGTTTCACTGTCAGAAATTTGAATCCTGGACTCAGGCACTTCTTTACTCAGCAATTTCACTCCGTTAGGAACTCTATCTTCATAGCTGGTACTCGGTAATTCGTCTTCTTCTTCTTCAATTACCTTCAACTTCCCAGTTTCAGATTTTCTGTTCCTGCTTTCAGAGCTTCTTTTCTGCTTTTCAATACTCTCCTGGTGATGAAACACAACTTGATCAGACTCTTCCTCCGCTTCTTTTTCTAGCAGATCTTCATCATTTTCAGAATCTAGTATCACAATTTCTAAATCTTTTTCATTCAATGCCTCATTCAGAGTTGAATTTTCCAGATGTCGACCTGCCTGTCGATCTTCAGGATCTGGATTTCTCTCAGGTTCTTCTTCAGAATCCGAATCAGCTGTGGTGTCACTTTCTTCGTCAGAATTTTCAGGAGTAGGTACACGAATTGTATGGTTTGGGTGGATCCACCTCTTTAGACCCTTGCACTTCACTGCATTTGTTGTGACCAGAATGACTTGTCTTGCTTTCTGCCACCTGGGTACCAGACAGTTTCTTCTTCGATGAACCTTTGTCCTTACCCAGTCACCTGGTAACAGATCATGTGCTTGCTCTTTTTCTCTTGTTTGCACTTCAGTTCCCACCTGATGGAACACAGAAGTCACGACGTCAGAAAAGTTCCTGCAGTACTCCAAAATGACGCTATCATTAATAGTCATCAACTTTCCTACTGGTATAAATGCCTGTCTCATGACCCTGCCCATAAGAATGTCATGTGGGCTTAAACCTGTCTTTTTATCAGGTGTACTTCTCAGAGACATCAAAACAAGTGGAAGTGCATCAGTCCACTTCATACCTGTAGCTAGACACATTTTGCCAATTTTATTTTTAATAGTTCCGTTTACTTGCTCAACAACACCTGATGCTTCTGGTCTGTATGCACAATGTAGCTTCTGTTCTATGTGTAAAGCTTCACAAATCATTTGTAATAATCTGTTTTCAAAATGTGTTCCACGATCACTTTCCAGAGTCACCGGAAAACCGTACCTAGGTATAATTTCCCTTAGAAGTAATTTTGCAACAGTAATCGAATCATTGTGGCGTGTAGGAAATGCTTCAACCCATCTTGAAAACAAACAGATTATTATGAGAACATAACGTAATTTGTTGTGTGGTGGCATTTCAATGAAATCCATTTGTAACCTTGTGAATGGACTACCCTCCCGTCCTATGGTTCCCATGCTCACAACTGTTTTTCTGTTGGGGTTCATTTGTTGGCAAACCAAGCACCTCTGACAAAAAGATTCTGCTATAATTCTGAACTTTGGATTGAACCAAGTCTGCCTGAAAAGCCTGATCATAGAATCTCTTCCTATATGTCCCTGACCATGATACATCCTGGCCATGTCAGCAATCATACTATTTGGTAAAACTGGCCTGCCATCTTTGTAAGTCCAAATTCCATCCTCTTCTCGCTGTCTACATTCTGCTTTTAACCATGTGTTTTTCTCCTCATCACTTGCCTCATCTTGTAAATCCTTCACTCCCTGCCATGTTTCAACTACTGATGTTAGCATAAGTGAGCTCAGAACATGTTCATCATTTTTCTCCCGATTAATTGAACAATTGTTTTTCGCACAGTACCTAGCAATCTCATCTGCATAGGCATTTCCTTTTGTGATAAAATCTTCTCCCTTTTTGTGTGCTGCTCATTTCACGACAGCAATCTTTTCTGGTAATTGAATGCCATCGATCAATCTCTTAATCAATTTTGCATTTCTAATGGGAGAACCTGCAGAGGTTAAATAACCTCTTTGAGACCAGAGCTGTCCATAATCATGCACAACTCCCTATCCATATTGGCTGTCAGTCACTACAGTGATTTTTAAATCTTTTGCTCTTTCACATGCACGAATCAAAGCAATCAATTCTGCTTCTTGAGCTGAACGAATTCCTTCGAGACATGATGCTTCAATTACATCAGCAACTGTGCAGACAGAATATGCTGCTCTCAGAAAGCCCTCCTCTGTTCTCAGACAAGAACCATCAACAAAGTAAACAAAATCTGACACAGGCAAAGGAACATCCTTAATGTCCTGCCTTGGCTTGGTGCAATATTCCAAAACATCCAAGCACTCATGGCCAATGTCGTTTTCATTTCTGATTTCTGTCACAGTACCATCAGGCAATAATGTGGAAGGATTTAAATTCACACACCTTGCTATCGAGACATTATCTGATCCCAGAATAATTTTCTCGTATTTTGTAAGCCTGTTACTTGTTAAATGCTGAGTTTTGCTTCTGGTAAGAAGAATTTCAACAGAATGAGGTACATAGACTTTTACAGGAAATCCCATTATAATTCCCTCACTTTGCTCAAGGCTCACACTAGTTGCAGCTACTGCTTTTAAGCAGCCTGGTAATGCCTTTGCAACAGGATCAAGCACTGCTGAGAAATATGCAATTGGCTTCCTCAGTTTTCCATGTCTCTGAATTAGAACAGACAATACACATCCTTCTCTTTCACTGCAATATAGCTCAAAATTATTTTCGTAGTCTGGCATACCTAGAGCAGGTGCTTCACACAAACTTCTTTTTAATTTTTCAAAAGCTTCCATTTCATTTTCTGTCAGAACAATTGGATCTTTTATATCTGATTTTGTTAATCTCTGCAGTGGTTTTGCAATTACTGAAAATCCACTAATCCATTGGCGACAGTAGCCAACCATCCCTAGAAACATTCTGACCTGTCTCTGTGTTTTTGGAGGTTGCATTCCCCGAATCATTTTGATTCTCTCAATTGTCACTTGTCTGATTACTTTTGCAATTCTGTGACCAAGGTATTTTACCTCTTGTTTGCAAAACTGTAATTTTGCAGGTGACACTTTATGTCCCTCATCTGCTAAATGATTCAAAATAGTAATTGTATCTGTGACACAGTTATCTCGTGTTTTTGCTGCTACGAGTAGGTCATCAATGTACTGGACCAATGTCGATCTTCCAGGTAAATTTAGATTCTCCAAAGACTTTTTTAACAACTGATTAAAGATAGATGGACTCTCTGTATACCCTTGAGGGATACGACACCATGCTAATAAGCGACCTTGGAACCTGAACGCAAAAATTTGATGGCTGTCTGGATGCAATGGAACAGTAAAGAACGCATTGCAAAGGTCAATGACTGTATACCATTCTGCATCATGCGGAATCTGGTAAAGGATCACTGCTGGGTTTGGAACAACTGGGCAACATGGAACAACTATTTGGTCAACCTTTCTCAGGTCTTGAACTATTCTGTACGTTCCGTTTGGCTTTTTGATCCCCATAATTGGTGAATTACAAGGACTGCTTTCAATTTCTTTTAGAACACCTTGTTTTATGAATTTGTCAATTACAGGAATGACACCTTCAATTGTCTCTGCTTTCATTTTGTACTGTGGAATGTTTGGAAAATCTATTCCCTGTTTAACTGGGTCTACATTTTTCATCAAGCCCATCTCATTTCCTGGCAAATCCCAAATTTCAGCTTTGACTGTCTTTTTCAGTTCTTCAGGTAAATTGTCTTTATCAAATGCAGGAAATAATTTACTTTCCTCTGCTTCAACCATTAGCATTGTCAATCTGTAAAAAAAGCCCATCTTCTTCTAGTGTTTGTAGCTCAATACCCTCCGGTGAGCAATATATTTTGCAATTCATCTTGCAGAGAATGTCTCTCCCTAGCAAGTTTACAGGACTGCTGTTACAAACTACAAATCTGTGTTTGTCTTTGAATTTGCCAATTTCAACTTTTACAGTCTCTGTCAAATCTGTTTTAATCTGCTGATTAGCTACACCAACTACTTGGATTGATTCACCAGAGAGAGGCAGGTTTTCCATTTCCACTGATCTAACAGTAGAACGGGTAGCACCAGTGTCCACAAGAAAAGTGATTTCCACATCATTCACTTTGCCATTTACAAATGGACCAGACTGGTCAACCTCAAGAGTGGCTCCAAGCACACACTCTTCCCCCTCTCTCAGGCACCGTCATAAGTAATCCTCAGAATCCCTTCCACTGTTCTCTGTCATCAAAAATTGTCGAGACACATTTGGCACATTCACACTTTGCGGTCTAATTACCTGATCACCTCCGCTGAATCCTGTTTCCGAATTATACCTCTGACCACTCCCACAGTTTGGAAGAGGAGGTTGTGGAATCTGGCTCTGGTGATTCGCTAACTGTCGCTGTAGCTGTTGCTGAAGATATAGCTCATTTAATTGTCGCTGTAGCTGTTGCTGCAGATTTACATCATTCTGCATCTGTGGATTTATTGATGCATTTTTAAAATTTCTGGGCGGATTTTTACACTCGCGCTTCCAGTGTCCAATTTCGCCGCAATTAAAACAAGGCAGCTTTTGTTTTAGTTCTACAATGTTAACATTAAATTTTGGTTTATTAAAATTGCCTTTAAATTTTCCCTGACCCTGATTCTGGTGAAGATTTACATTTTTGTTTTCCAAATTTGCAATTTGCTGTTCAGCTACTTTCACCTGAGCCCAAATTGCCTTTTCCTTAAGCTTCTTCTGCTTCGCTCCTATCTCATCACTGCAATATTTTGCTTTTCTCAGTATATCGTCAACTGAGAGTGATTGCCAGCCGACAATTCCGTTTCTAATCATCTCACCAATTTCAGGTCTCAGGCCATAAACAAATCTGTATATAAAGTGGCTCATGTCCTTTTCACTTAATTTTTCATAGCCACTGTACTGTTTAGAAACTAACAGTAGTCTTTCATAGAATGAATGCACTGACTCTTTCGGCTCCTGATTTGTTCTGTCAATGTTAACCCAGTCTACTTCTTTAGTGGCAATTTTTTTCTTCAACCAGACAATTACTTTATCATATAGATCCATAACAACTGATGATGGAGCACCTGTTGCTTCATCTCGAGCAGGTTCTACCTTTGGCCAACTTACAGAGACTTTACATTCTGTCCAAAGATCTGATGGGACAACAATGTCAAAGAATCCATCCAGATCAATCCACAGAACTTTCGAGACCTTTATGAACCTGTCCACCTGTCGATACCTTTCCACTGGCTTCTCTCTCAACCGAGGAAAATCATTTGTGAACAACAAAATGTCCTGTCTAGACCAAGGAACATGCACATAACCACCTGCTGCTATTTCCCTCATTGGGTACTGATTAGTCACCATGCTCCTTTCTCTCCTTTCTTCCTCTCTTTTCTTTGACCACTTCACTCTCCACTTGCTTAAATCACCCAACTTTTTGATGTACACAGTCAAATCTTTTATATGCAGAATTCTTCCCATTGCATTAAAATTCCCAATGTCTTTTTCAGTAAAATCTAATCTGTAATGTTTTGCAAAATTTTCTGTTTGCTCAAGTCAATTTCTAGTTCTGTAGCCAATTCTTCTAACTGTTCGTATTTATTTTTCGTTTTCCATTGTATGCTTTTGCAAATGAATAACAGTGCATCATCTTGATAATGCTTTAAACTGTCAGGACCAATTGTGCCAATGATTAATTCCTCCAAATCTGCTTTAAGTTTTGCGACATCAAGCTTTGATGTTGAATCTGTTTTCTCAACACTCTTTTCTGGAGATTCAGTATCTGACTCTGCACCCATTGGTGTTCTGCATAATGAACCTGGATTAAAAGTTAAATCAGGGAGGAGGAGCTACGCTCGTAACCAAGATGGAAGCATAAGCTCCCGGCTCCGCCGACCTCCGCCAGAGGCTCAAAATCTTGACTTCCATCCTGATTCCCACCGGACTCCCGTGCGGGTGAACTGCGCCTGACTCGAAAGGTGCAATCCCGACATTTCCAGCTGCTCGGACGACAAAGATGTGTCGTGTGCCATTTTTGGCCTACCCCAGACTTGAAGCCGGGGCCTCGAGTTCCAACCCGGCCGGGTTGGAGTTGAACAACATCGGCCGCGGACCGAGGGTGGTTCCGGTCTCTCGAAGTGGCGTTTTTCATCTTCCGTTCTGGATGGTGGTTTGGTGACTGCTCTACCCAGAAACTTTGGTGGCCTATTGTACCGATTATTTGCTCGGGGTTCCGCTGCCCAGAGGCCCCGTTGAGCTCCCGGGGTTTTCTGGGCTCGGTTCCTCGTTGGTGGCGACGGTACTGCTATCGTGCTCTGGACGTGCTAACAGTGGTTTCTACACTGCTTCTGCCCTGTGCCCCGGAGTAGTCAACCTCCGAGGCTTGGACACCCGCCCGGTCGCTCATTGAGGGGCGATGGAACGGGCTGATACTACACCGTCGCTACGCACTGTAATGGCCGCCATTTTGGAGCACCACACATGATTCACCGCCACCTTCCAGGAGATGATCACAACTGTTGACCATATAGGCTCGGGACCGGATTCCGGCCCCTTGTTACTTGAGAGCCGAGATTTTTCTTCCGCGGAGACCGTCTTGCTTGTTACCGAGGACCCTGTGCAGAATACCGGCACGGAAATCCACTGCGCCCCTAAAATGGCGGCGATCGAGCCCGAAAGAACTGGACGTTTATTTAGCCCTATGTCGACCCCGCCCGAGATGGATTTGACTATCTTCGTAAGCCATTGTGACTTCCCCAACGTCTGTCGGATTACATCCTTTCCTCTTTCTGTGAGTGATCAAAATCGCTTTGCTGATTTATCGCTGGTGGGCAGTGGACTTGCTTTGACTTTTGGACTTTGTGGCCGTCTATCCTGTTTTCCCTCCTACCGACTTGTTCTTGCCACTCCACTGACTTCTATTATTTTTGTCGTTATGGCGGTTCGGATGGACGGAGCCTACGTGGAGAAACGCAGTGACCTATTTGTACTGGACGGGGTCATCGTGATGGATCGTGAGGGTTTGGGCTGAACCTGATTGGACTCTGATGTACTATTTCTTTTGTCTTTGCTGGGTGGTATCTGTGGGAGCGAGGGCCAGATGTGAATCTGTTTGTCTGATTATTGTTGGTCTGATATGCTCAGGACGGGATTTGCTGCCTCTGGGGTGCCCGGGGTCGGGCGGGATGGTCCCCTTTTTTCTGTTTGCGGCTCCCCTATGAACTGTTTCTTGCTCTGCTACAATTTGCTTAATATTACGGTAGGGGGTGTCTGCTTTTGGCGGGGGGATGGGAGTCCGGGAGCTCGTATCGTTTTGCAACATTCTCCTCCTCCAACTTTTTCCCTTCCTTGGGGTGTAGTTTAGGGGGTGACAGGCACGCTGCTAGTGGGGTTAGGTCGTAGCCATCTGCAGGGGTGTAGGGTGGGGGGTTGTGTTTTTTTTGTTTTTTTTTCTTTGTTATTTTCTATGACCATTCTATTTCCCTTTTCCCTTCTTCACAAGAGATGTGGCGTATTCTCCTGATTCTTGCCTAACCGTATCTGGGTGTCATATGTCTGCCTCGTATATCCTGTACTTCTGGTGGGCGGGTGCAGTGGGGGGGTGCCTGCGGTTATTGCTATATAATTGTTTTGCTATTGCTTTACGCTGGTATTGATTTCTTTGCTGATTCTGACTGTACGGTAATTTCTCCATTTCATTTACCCGTCCACAGCTGTGTTGCATTTCGTTTAATGGCACCTGATATGTATATTTCTCCTCTTGTGTTATAATAATAAAAAGATTTAAAAAAAAAATTAAAAAAAAAAAAAGTTAAATCAGGCATCATTGTTTTCTCTCGATGTATTTCAGTTAATTTCGAGTAAAATTTCTCAGCCACTTTCTGAATTTCTGCATTTAATGGAATAGTCAAACCTGGATGTCTAATTTCTCCCTGATCAAAAACAGGCTGAACAGTACCAATTGTTACTGGAACTGTTACTGCTTCCATGCCTTTAGTTAATTGCTGAATTAATTCCTCTTTTGATCGAAAATATTCTGAAGCACTTGGAATTTCCTCATCTCTTCCAGCACCCATTAGACCTCTGAAAGGAGTCTCATTTCTTGAAACTGGAGTTTCAGGAAAATTTCTACTTTCACCATATGCACTAGAATTAGTTCTCGTTTCTAATCTTTCAGGAGTTTCTGTATTATTCAGGTAAAATCTGGGTGATTCCTCATTAAGTGGAGGTGCACTTGGTGTGGTTCCTGTAGAAACCATCGGAGTAGACCATGAACAAGCTGGTTTTAAAGGAGTCTGTCTCTTATTTGTAAGGTATATTTCTTCTAAAACTGGATCTTCCAAATCACTTTCTTCAATATTATTTCTCTTTTGTGTATTCTTTTGACCTGATATTTCAGTAATCATTACTCTCACTGGGTAGAGACCATCACACATGTCTGCCTGTCTACATCAACGCATTCTATCCTCATGGGTTTCTCTTTTAAAATTTGATTTTGGAGGTCTTATTATACCACTTGCTTCTCGTTGTAGTTGAAACATCTCATCCTCCCATTCAACTAAAGCCTCAAATTGTGTTGGTCTAGGCTTCGGCACAAGAGCCGTCATCTTTTCTCTCAAATTTTTCAAAATTCTCATATTAAATGAGCCATCCTCTGGCCAAGCTAAAACACCATCATCCTTGGTATAATCCATCCAATTGTCAAACCAAAGGCAAATATGATAACCATATTCACCTTCCATATAAGCTGCAGGTGTTTTGTACTTATGAAGTAATTTTCCACCTCGCGTATCAATTTTCTTATCAGGTGAAAAGACATTTTTTAATTTCTGAAGCCATGTAAGCTTTTTCTCCTCTTTTTTGTAGTAATAACTCATGTTTTAATCAAATCCGTTTGATTTAAAATGATCGTAGATGTTTCCTGGTTGTTCCGCAAAACCAACCAATCTGTGCGCGAAACACACCAACAAGCCAATCAGGTTAAGCTACGTCACCACCTTGCTCAACCAATAGAATTGCTGTTTTCAGGAAGAGCCAATCAGCTAACAGCTCGTCAGAATCACGTGAGCCAATCAGTGCACTAGCTGTGACGTATGATAGCCAATCACAGCGCGGACCCTGTGACGTACACAGCCGCTGCAGCTTCTCGTCTCTCACTCCTAGCGCTCACCCCTCCTTCACAAAATATTTTCACAGTGCCATTTTAAGAAAACTTTTTCAATGAATTTCAATTAATAACAACAAATAAACAAACCATTTGTCTGTTCCGCTAAAATAAGGTGATAGTTTATACAGTCATTCAAGTATTCTTTTGCGTGGAATAGACGACGCTACTCTCACAGAATATACAATCGTTGATAAAGTAAACTTTTACTCTACCCTTCTAACAAGTAATAACGAACTTGTTTCCCTCTGAATGCACATAAAGTAGCAATTCAAAGTTTGACTCGAACGAATTTACAAAATCATTTAAGCACTTTCAAACGGAAAGTTTCCCTAACCATACATACATGAAATCTTGGTAGGACTTTAACCAACCATAGAAATCCACATTTGCCAGTAAGAATAGACTGGCCTTCACAGAAGCTCGGATAAAATTCTACTACTCTTTTGCAGTGAGTTTTAAAAGAAGCTCTAAGTCGCTATACTCAAAAGCTACAATTTTATAGACAATCCTCACTATACATTCTGCCTAGTACACCTAAAATCCCTAAATTCGTGCTGTAGGGCCGCAGCACTAGTGATATATGACAATACCACTATTTTGAAACAGAACAAATGCACTGTGTAACTTCACTTTGTCACACCACTCATATGCCGGCACAGCTAGGATTTTTCACACTGCAGGAAAAAAAACTTTCGACTACATGTAACAAGTGAACAAACTCAACATATTTTAAACATCGATCCTATGTAATTACCATGTAGCATGTCAGTTACCATAGCAACCGTAACTCTGCTACCAGAGAATTGATCCAGCGCCCCTATAGAAAATATGTCATAAGCAACGCTACCCAACTCTACAATACTCACCATTAATCATAAATCACTCACAAGGCCCATAAACCAATGTGACATATTTTGAGCAACTGAATCATGTGACCTAATTAATAAAAACCTATTCACAAATTATATACACATTTATATACAACTGCAGTATAATGATTTTACCATGGTTTTTGTAAACTTTGCATTTAATTAAGTCACTTAGGCTAATGGATCTGCTGATGATAACATGACTCTGAAATAACAAGACCAGCTTGTCTTTTCAAAAATCTTATTTGTTAACTATTTATTCGAGGAAAGTGCATTTTATTAGAATCTTTTTATTCAAGCAGCATTATTTGAAGTATAGTAAATAGAACCAACAGTTTCAAGCAAAATCAATTAGCATGATTTAATGAAGAATAAACAGTTTTCCATCACATAAGCCCTAACTTCCCTGTCTAAAACTCACTTCAACTAAGGAATAAAAGTAAAGTAATTCAGCCCTATTGATCCTTACGTGCTCCAAAGAGAGTCCGTCAGCACGTCACGCCTAACTGGAATCAGGAGAAGATGAGCAGCAACAGCCCCCTCCCTCCTACGGGGACAGTTTTTATACCTTTTCTGACTAACTAAAGTATCTTTATCGGACGTTTATTCTGACAATCCAAACGTTCCATTGGCTGAGCCATGTCAGACCACTGACAGGTCACGCACTCCTGACCAAGACCGGGGCCTCATCATAGCCCTTATTGTTCTTAGTTTCACCATCCTCTTTGCTTCCTCAAAACCATACTTTTGACGGGGAGAAACATTTACTTCCTAATCTTGGCAGGCCATTCAACGTCCTGTCCTTGGAAATGTCACCAAGAACACATTCAACTCGACCAGGATTTCTTCTGCATTAAACGTTGTCAGCTCAGCAAAATATTCTGTGCATGTGTGAAAGTTTCACTCTGGTCAAGTCTCGAAGGCTGCAGTACTGGCAGCCATTTTCTTTAGGCCCACTCGCAAAACTAATGTATAAACAAACACAAAACATCGATTAATGTGAGAAATAAAGTTTGTTCTGTTACCCACCCACCTTTGCTAATTATTAACCCATTAGTCTATGTTACCTAGCAGAAGCAAATGAAGCAACAAACAGATTTGTGCAATATAAAGATGAAAAGACAAAACATGGGCACACAGAAATAAGCACATGCATTAATAAAACAGCCGCATTTAATTCTGACAAAACAACAGACAAGATTAGTTTATTATTTTTCACCAACATGCTTTTGCAACATAAAGCACATATATAAGCACATATATTGGTTCCCATATGTCATGAACTGCAATTTATTCTAGGTTGATTAGTAATTTTCACTCCATTCATGTTTAGTATAATTATTTTATTATGGAACTTTAACTTTGCGAGTTGAAATAAATATATTTCCAAATCTCGCTCCATCACTAGTCTCCCTTTCTTGGACCTGGTTATAGAACACAGTGAGGGAGCACTGAAAACCAGGGTTTTTCACAAGTCCACTGATAAAAACGCTTTGTTGGCTTTCGGGAGCTTCCACCCACGATCCCTGAGGAAGAATTTACCGGTGGGACAATTCTTCCAAATACGCCGCAACTGTTCGAACAGAACGGACTTCATTCTGGAATCAGACACCCTCACGCAGAAACTGAAACAGGGGGGATATCCGTCCAAGATCATCAAGAAAGCTAGGAAACGGGCTTTACATGCCAATTGCGACTGCCTCCTCTCCAAGACCATTAGACCCCAGACCAACAAACTAGTTTTCGTTTCCACTTTCAATACAGCGTCACAACAGATTAGACGAATGGTATTACGAAATTGGAAGATTTTAAATTCCGGGGGCATAAGTATAGAGAGACCTCTTTTCTCCTTTAAACGAAGGCAGGTTTGCCCAGGATAATGGGCCACGCGCGTTGTGGCTCAAGCAGTGTATGTCACCTTACCTGCAATACCCAATCCATCGACCTGGGACTCTCCACAGCGTGGGAACAAAGATCCCACACAAATTGTAATTCTCAGGGGGTCATTTATTTGATCACCTGTCCTTGCAACCAAATGTATGTGGGGATGACTAGCAGAAAGGTGCGAACAAGAATTACAGAGCATCGTAGCACAGCGAGGTGCGGCAAATCTAACATTAAACTCACAGCACACTTTCTGGAGTGGGGGCATACCACCGAGGGTTTAAAATGGACAGTAATCGAGAAGGTACCACTTGGAAGGCACCAGGCGGATGACCAGAGAACTCTTTTGTTCCGTGAACAAAAATGGGTCTACCGTCTGAGAAGCCACATAGTGGGGATGAATGATGACATCCCATGGCAATCTCTGGGGAGACAATAGAGGCAAAAGGCGCTGTTATTATAACTCACTGATATATGATTGAGTTTTTAGATCTTCTATCTCGTGCGACCTTTTTTCCCCTGATGCCTATGAAGGGTGTTTTTATTATGGGTTTTTGTATATATCTCTCTCTGCCAACCTATGGGAGGATGAAATGAGTATCTATGGGGCTGGGTACCCTTCAGGAATACGCAATTGATTTCTGCTACTAAAGACTTCAAATAAAATACTGAGGTCAGGGCTGTTCTAATACGGCACGTAGAATCAAAGATCCGGCAACAGCCCCTATGTATTGGATTTCATTTCTGTAATTACGGGGTTTTATTAACCTTAAACGGTTGTATGAGATAAGAACCAAGGTCTCTTTGGTTGGAAAAGAAACATTTATAAATAAATAAACCAAATATTAACAGTACCTTTTACCCGTAATTTTATCTAGACAGGCCTTAAGGGGCGAGGTTAGCATTTCTGTCTCACAGAAGATCAGCCCTGCTATCACAGGTCCTTTCGATTTTGGAAAGAAAAATATATAAAATTAGAAAAACCAAAAATGAACAGTACCTTTCATCCGTATATTTACACAGATGGGCCAAACGGGGCGAGGTTATCACTTTCCTTGCGCCGATGATCAGCCCTGCAGGTTACAGTGATTACGCGAGCAGCTTGGGCTAAAAAACTACATCTCCCTGCACCTCGACCTCTTCCAGTCCCGGACGTCACAACGCCCTACGTTTGGCAGAGTGATCACGTGGGCCGCACGTAACATCTACTGGGGACGGGTTTTCCTTTTAAAAGACGAAGAACACGGATTGCGTGCTGTCTTCATGGTGATCCGGTTTACAGGCAGAGAAGAAAGGGCAGGCCTACGGAACAGTAAGGAGGTGGCAAAGGGTTGTGGGCCTTAGTGGGATGACGACTAGTACCCAAAGGGCTCTCTCCCCTTTTAAAATGAGCATGATTTGTGTGGAGAGAGCCGGTAAAATGGAGGGGCACGCCTTAGATAGTGGCAATGAGAGGAGAGTTTACTCTGTATTTTGTCCTCTTGTTTCAACGCAGGTTGTGCTCCTGGGATACCCTCCTGCCGGACATCATTTCTAGTTTGTATATTATATAAACTCTGTGAGTACAGAGTGGGTACAATTCACCATGCATTATGTACTGCTTGATTATAACAACGACACTCATCGCCACTATTACATGAATATGATGACGGAGGTGTGAGGGGTCTTTTGGTAACAACTTTGCAGATGAAATGTGGTGATATGTGATACCCATGTATATATGCAGCACTGCTAAAAAACTTTATTTTTGTTTGTTTTGTTTGGGATCACTATACCTGGGGGACTACATTCCCGCACCTGGGATAGGACCCAAAAGGGTGAATATTATACTTTTGACCACAGGGGGAACACAACCAGTGGTTTTAAAATACGGTGATGGGACAAGAAATCATCGGGATATATAGTATGACTATACTAGCTCTGTTCTTTTGTGTTCCCAATTTAGTTCATGTTCTCCTACATTATTGGGAGCACTTTCCACACGTGACTAAAAGGGCCAGGATCTAGTTAGACCGGCTCGTGTTTTTTGTGGCATACCAACCGAAATACGGTGGGGCCATAAGAGGTACTGGGAGCGACATCAGTCCTGAAGAAGACCGGGGTGACCTGTGCAGGCACAGTAAGTCGGTCGAAACATGTTGACACTAGCAGTACCAGGAGGGGTGTTTTGAGAAACCTCACTTTCTCTTTCAGACACTACCCATCCTTTTTTCTTTTTTAATCCTGGTGGAGGAACCTTGTAATAAAGTTTGGTTTGGTATCCTCAAACCAGTTTTAAATCACATCCTTATTAACTGCACTTTATGTCGCATCACTAGTTCCAGTCACTTGGTGATATGCACTGTTCTATCACTTTGTATGTTACGTGTTGAGTTCAGCGGTCTTACATTGTGTGTTTCTTGTGTATTTTTATTATTTTTTCCCCTCCCTTATGCTCCGCCCTGAGTGTGGCTACACCAGGGCGTATTGTAAGCTGGCCCAATGATGAAGCATGTCACATACTTCGGTATGTGAGTGAGGGCAGGTTTTCAAAACAGATTCGTTTTTTCTGTTTTGTTATATGTGTTGTGTTGTGCTCTCCACCCCTTGTAGTGTGTTTAACTGAGAATTATTGGGGGTTCGTGGTGGTAGAGTATAGTCTTTTGACCCTCTCCCCTTTAACGTGCGAAGTGAAGGTGTATATGTGTTCAAAGTGAGAGGGAAACTGTGCCATTCTTTGGTTCTCTTGAGAGGTGTTGAAAACAGAGATTCTGTATAAGAAAATCTGGTGTGTGACTGATATACTTCTTATTCTACAAAATCATTTGAAAGGTGAGTTGTTAATTTGTGAAGGGATGTATGTGGTGCATTTTGATTTTAATTAGATTAATGTGTTTGTCCTGCTAAAGTGCAGGAAATACTTTTTTTTTCTCTAGAATTTTACTGTGAATGTGTGTGGATTTAGAAAGCATTCTGAGATAAGCGTTTGTGTATTGTATGTGCTTGCAGACAGATAACTATGCTGTTGTCATGTTTTGGTAGAATTAGAAACCAGTTATTTTTATGTATTTGGAAAATGACTCAAGTTTCTACATTAAATGCAGTACTTATTCTACACTATGAAATGTGTTTTGGTAAAATGCAATGGATAGTGTTGTTTGTCTAGAATGACAGAGTGAGTCTTGTGTGCATTTAGAAATCATTCTGATAGAAGCAGTCTATACTAATGTGTAGTAGAACATTTTGTGCAATCTGTAGCATTACCTAAAGTCTTGTAGAGTGGTAAATGTGTTTTGGTAAAATGCAAGGGATAGAGTGGCTTGAGTAGAATCAGACAGTGAGTCTGTGCATTTAGGAATCACTCTGAGAGAAGCGATTTGGTAGTTTATGTGTTTCCTGACATGTAATTGATTAAAAACGTATTGTGTTCTCACATTTTGGTAGAATTGGAAAATAGTCATTGGTTATGTGTTTTCAAATTGAATTTGGCTTTAATAGTAAAATGCAGTACTGTAAATCCTTAATCTACCTTCAGTGCAACCTCCTACACTACCCAAACACCACTTTATTTCCTAGAACACTACCCTACCATTATTTCTAGCATGAGCCTGTAGAGTACTTAAACACCACTGCACTATGCTAGAACACTACTCCATCATGATTACCTACAGTACCTAAACACCATTTCACTACCTTAAAGCCTAAATCTATTACATCAGGACTCTTTACACTACCTAAACAGCACTATAAACACTATAACTGCATTTATAAGAATTATTGTTCTTTGTCTAGAATCTCACTGTAAGTCAGTGTCTATTTTGGAAAATTGAGAGACAACGATTTGGTTGGTTTATATGTTTGCAGACATATAAATACATGAACTCTTGCAGTGACAGTATCCCTAGCAAGATTCCACACACTACACAAAGACCACTGCACTACCCTAAACCCTTAACCTACCTCCAGTACGATCACCTACACTACCCATTTACTACTACAGCACCTTAAACCTACAATACTATTCCAGCACGACCACCTACAGTACTCAAACACCATTGCAGTATCCTAAACCTTAAAACTACCCATGCACAACCTTCTATGCTACCCAAACACCACTTTACTTTCCTAGAACACTACTCTACCATGACCCCCTACACTACACAAATACTACTGCACTACCTTAAACCCTAAAACGCTATTCCTAGCATGACCCCGTACAGTACATAAACAGCACTGCACTATGCTAGAACACTACCCCAGCACGACTACCTAAACACCATTTCACTGCCCTAAAGCTTAAATCTATCACAGCAAGACCTCTTACACTACACAAACACCACTATACTATCATAGTACTGCATTTATAAGAAATATTGTTATTTGTCTAGAATCACACTGTGAGTCAGTGTCCATTTGCGGAAATTGAGAGACAATGATTTGGTTGCTTTATGTGTTTGCTGACATATAAATATATGTAGTCATGCAGTGAGCCAGGCTTTAGGGCATGAAGTGCTTCAAACTCCTATGCAGTATGCATGAAGTGGTCTAACCACTTTCATACTGGTGTTTCAGGTGTACAATTCCCCAGTTAGTATCTATACACTCTAGTAAAGACCCTGTGAGTGCTGTTCAAATGCCATAGTGACTCTTTCAGTAGCATGTAATAATCCTTTCAGTGAGATGCAAGGGATACTGTTATTTGTATAGAATCACACAGTGAGTCAGTGTCCATTTGGGAAAATTGTGACAGAATGACTTGCTCGGTTGATGTGTTTGCAAACATAGAAGTACAGGTACTCATTCAGTGAGCCAGGCATTAGGGCATGCAGTGCTTCAAACTCCTATGCAGTATGCCTGTAGTGGTCTAACCACTTTCACACCAGTGTTTCAGGCGTACAATTCTCCAGTTAGTATCCTTACACTCCAGTAAACACCCTGTGAATGCTCTTCAAATGCCATAATGACTCTTTAAGTAACATGTAGTAATCCTTTCAGTGAATTGCAAGGGATACTGTTATTTGTCTAGAATCACACTGTGAGTAGGGTGTCCATTTGGGAAAATTGTGCCAGAATGACTTGTTCGGTTGATGTGTTTGCAGACTTAGCAGTACATGTACTCATGCAGTGAGCCAGGTTTTAGGGCATGCAGTGCTTCAAACTCCTATGCAGTATGCATGTAGTGGTCGAACCACTTTCACACTGGTGTTTCAGGCCTACAGTTCCCGAGTTAGTATCCATGCACTCCAGTAAACACCCTGTGAAAGCTCTTCAAATGCCAAAGTGACTCTTTCAGTACCATGTAGTAAACCTTTCAGTGAAGTGCAAGGGATACTGTTATTTGTCTAGAAATACACTATGAGTCAGTGTCTATTTGGGAAAATTGTGACAGAATGACTTGCTCGGTTGATGTGTTTGCAGACATAGAAGTTCATGTACTCATGCAGTTAGCCAGGCTTTAAGGCATGCAGTGCTTCAAACTCCTATGCAGTATGTATGCAGTGGTCTAACCACTATCACACTGGTGTTTCAGGTCTAAAATTCCCCAGTTAGTATCCATACACTCTAGTAAAGACTCTGTGAGTGCTGTTCAAATGCCATAGTACCTCTTTCAATAGCATGTAGTAATTCTTTCAGTGAATTGCAAGGGATACTGTTATTTGTCTAGAATCACACTTTGAGTCAGTGTCCATTTGGGAAAATTGTGACAGAATGACTTGCTTGGTTGATGTGTTTGCAGACATAGAAGTGCATGTACTCATGTAGGGAGCCAGGTGTTAGGGCATTCAGTTCTTCAAACCCCTATGCAGTATGCATGTAGTGGTCTAACCATTTTCACACTGGTGTTTTAGACCTACAATTCCCCAGATAGTATCTATACACTCTAGTAAAGACCCTGTGAGTGCTGTTAAAATGCCATAGTGACTCTTTCAGTAGCATGTAGTAATCCTTTCAGTAAATTGCAAGGGATACTGTTATTTCTCTAGAATCACACAGTGCTGTTCAAATGCCATAGTAACTCTTTCAGTAGCATGTAGTAATTCCTTCAGTGAATTGCAAGGGATACTTTTATTTGTCTAGAATCACACTGTGAGTCAGTTTCCATTGGGGAAAATTGTGACAGAATGACTTGCTTGGTTGATGTGTTTACAGACATAGAAGTACATGTACTCATGCAGTGAGCCAGGCTTTAGGGCATGCAGTGCTTCAAACTCCTATGCAGTATGCATGTAGTGGTCTAACCACTTTTGCACTTGTGTTTCAGGCCTACAATGCCCCAGATAGTATCCATACACTCCAGTAAACACCCTGTGAGTGCTTTTCAAATGCCATAGTGACTCTTTCAGTAGCATGTAGTAATCCTTTCAGTGAAGTGCAAGGGACACTGTTATTTGTCTAGATTCACACTCAAACTCTACTGTACTACCCTAAAACACTACCCCAGCACGACCCTCTACACTACACAAGTACCAGTGCACTACCGTAAACCCTAAATCTACCCCAGCATGACCTCCTACACTATCCAAACACCAGTACACTACCCAAGAACAGTACTCCAGCACGACCCCGTACACTATACCAACACCACTGCACTACCCTAAACCGTAAAACACTATCCCCAACATGATCACCTACACTACATAAACACCAGTGCACTAACGTAAAACCGTAAATCTACCCCAGCACAACCACCTACACTACCTATTCACCAGTGCAGTACACTAAACCCTAAAACACTATCCCATCACAACCCCCTACACTACCCAAACACAATTGTACTACCCTAAACCTTAAATCTACCCCCAGCACAACCCCTTACACTACTCAAAGAACACTATAGTACCCTAAAAGAGTACTTCAGCATGATCGTGTACACTACATAAACACCAGTGCACTACCCTAAACCATAAATCTACCCCAGCATGACCTCTACACTACCCATTCGCCAGTGTACTACCCTAAACTGTAAACACTACCTCAGCACGACCCTGTACACTACTCACACTCCATTGATGTACTCTAAACCTTAAATCTACTCCAGCACGGCCTTCTACACTATACAAACTCCATTGCACTATCCTAAATTGTAAATCTACTCCCAGCACAACCCCCTATACTACCCTTTTACCACTGCACTCCCCTAAACTCTAAAATAGTATACCAGCACAACCCACTACACTACCCAAACACCATTGCACTACCCTAAAGCTTAAATCTACCCCCGCATGACCTCCTGCACTACATAAACACTACTGCACTACCCTAAAACACTACCACAGCATGACCTCCTACAATATCTATTCACCACTGCACTACCCTAAACTCCAAAACACTATACCAGCAAGAGCCACTACAGTACACAAACACCATTACACCACCTTAAACCTTAAATCTACACTAGCATGACCCCCTACACTATCCAAACACTACTGCACTACCCTAAAACACTACCACAGCACGACCCTCTACACTACACAAAGACCAGTGCAGTACTCTAAACTCTAAATGTACCCCTAGAACGACACACTACACTTCATAAACACATCTGTACTACCCTAAACACTAAATCACTACCCAGCATGACCCTTTACACTACTCAAACACCATTGTCCTACCATACACTTTAAATCTACCTCAGCATGACCTCCTTCACTACCCAGATACGACTGTAGTATCCTAGAACACTACCCCAGCATGACTCCCTACACTACCCTAAACCTTAAATCTACACTAGCATGACCCCCTACACTATCCAAACACTACTGAACTACCCTAAAACACTACCCCAGCATGACCCCATACACTACATAAACACTACTGCAGTACTAAAACACTATCCCTATCATGTCTCCATACACTACGTAAACACCACTGCACTACCCTAGAACACTACCTCAGCACAACCTACTACCCTACTCAAACACCATTGTACTACCCCAGCATGACTCTCTACACTACACAAACACCACTGCACTACCTTATATCCTAAAACACTATCTGTAGCATGACCCCATACACTACATAAACACCACTGCACTATCCTAGAATAGTATCCCAGCATGACCCCTATACTATCCAAACACCATTGCAGTACCCTAAACCTTAAATATTTCCCAGCAAGACCTGTTACACTATCCAAAGACTAGTGTAGTATCCTAAACTCTAAAACACTACCTTAGCATGATCCCCTACACTATTGAAACACTATTACACTACTCTACACCTTAAATCTACGCCAGCACGACCTCCTACACTACTGAAATACCACTGCACTATCCTAGAACAGTACCTCAGCATGACTCCCTACACTAGTCAAACAACACTGCACTACTCTAAATTCTAAATCTGTACTGTTGCAAAACCATAGTGACTGTTTATGTACCATGTAGTAATGTATTTACTAAAGTAAAAGTGAACCAAATATGAATTCACTCAGTGTCTTTCCTATTAGTATTGTGATCATTTAGTAAATATGCATGTACTCATACAGTGCTTCAGGTTTTAGTGTTATGGAGTGCTTCAAACTGCTATGCACTATGTATGTAGTGTTCTTACAACCTTCGCAGTTGTGTTTCAGGGTTACAATTTTTTAGTCAGAATTTATATGAAAACTGTTTGGATAGTAATAAAAATGTATACTTTTTTTAAGTTGTTAATAAATACTTAATTATGTTTATTTTTTACAGATACTGTTCATCATCATTAAAATGAAGTTATAATGCCAGAGAAACAAAGAAGAAGAAAAGGTCAGAAAAAGAATACTTGCTTGAAAAAAAACTCAACCACAAGTATTGGAAAACCAACATAATGTGGCTAAAAAGAGAAATATTTCTGGTAAGATCACAAAAGACTTTATAAAAAATATTATTAGATTTAGAAAAAAATGCAAATGTTGAAAGCAGTGAAACTGTTACAGGCATAAAAAAAAGTGCCAACTATAGGAAAGGAAAATAAGGCAATGGAAAAACAAAGGATACAGCTTATAGTAAAAGAAGAGAAAATCAGTATAAAGAATTGAGCAAAAAAATTATTTTACAACAGAGTAGTCCATAATTTACTAAAACATACAAAGAAATATGGAAAGAGAACACAATTTTATGAAAAGAAGAAGCATATAGAATCCATTGTTGAAAAGGCATTTGAAGTAAAGAGGAAATTCTTTATTTTAGTAATAAACAGAATTTGATCACTAGATAAACCAAACCACTTAATGAAGGCCAAAAGTAAAAGGAAAATAGTAATTAATCAAAGCAATCTTTGTGATTTTTTTTAGGGGAATGGAAACACTCTTCGAATTCTGAGCCTTTTTTTAATGAAGAGAGTTATATACAGAGCTATAATTTGTTGCATGCAGTTGACACCAGTGGTCGAGCTTATGAGGTTAAAAATGATTGTCCACTTGAGAGGGAGCAAATGGTTCATAGAAATACAGAAGAAGTGATAGCTGATGAAGTTCTAGGCAGACGTCCTAAAGCCCCAGAGTACACTTGGGGTTGCAGTAGTATTTGTAGTGTAGGGCAAGAATCTATTGATAAATTACGCAATGTCTTACATGCATATTGTAAAAAAGTGTTAAACAAAAGATGAAGCTGTTGCAAGGACTAGACCCTTGCTGAGTGAGAAAATATACTGATTTGCATGGTCATTCGTTGGCGTGTCTTTCTAGGAAAGTATGTCAAAGTTAAATGAGTTGAACAGTGCTCTTTTTCATGAGTCAGTATCAGATGTGAAGAAGGTTTGTAATGATATTGAGTTTTGTTACTTTGGTCCTTAACAAGAGAGTGCAGAAACTGAGACATTAACAGAAGAAAATGTTGTAGACAATGTTGAACATATTTGTACAAAAAACTTTGAAAATGAAATTACAAAGTTTAAGGTGATTTTAGATGAAAGGCCAAATTATTCTTGTATTTGTTGTCGCCAAACTCACTACAAAAATCAGACTAGGAGTGTTGATCTGTATTTAAAAAGTGAAAAAGAAAATAATGATAAGTGGAAAGAATTTGCAACCTATTTGTTGGTAGAGAATTGTTTTGATTTGGGTCCTGATCAGCGTATTTGTAAATATTGTTATAACAAATTAGATGAGAATAAAATGCCCACTAGAGCTGTTCATAATAATCTAGAGTTGGTTGCTATTCCTCCACAATTGATAGATTTAAACACCTATGAGTCTATTCTCATTCAATGTGTGCACCCGTTTTAGGCTATTGTTCGTATGGAGCCTAAAACAGTTAAATTGCCTCATTAAGATTTACAAAGAGGATTAAAAGGAAGAGTTTTGTATTTACCGTTAGATTTAAAGAAAAATATTGAAGCTATTGGTGTAGAGAGTGTAGAAAGTGAACCACTAGTTATTCTTGTTAATGGTGTGCCGAGAGAATAAGAAAATCTGGCAGGAGTTAGTGGATGATAGGTAAGTGCAAAAGGCAACATTGTATTTGATAAAGAATAATATATACGGGGTGCCACTCGCCAGCCGTAAGGAGTTGTGGACAAACCTACCGCCAGTTCCCCTCAGCCTCGGGACACAAGTGGACTATTTTGGAAGCAGTTTTGGTGTCTGAGGACGGGCATGGGACTGCGAGGTCCAGCACCCTCAGTGGCTTGCAACTCGCCGCAGCTGGAGCCTCTTCCCGCCCCGCCTCCCAGCAGTACATCACGGCTCACGGCCCCCGCTCCGCGGGAGCCGCTCGCCAGCCGTAAGGAGTTGTGGACAAACCTACCGCCAGTTCCCCTCAGCCTCGGGACACAAGTGGACTATTTTGGAAGCAGTTTTGGTGTGTGAGGACGGGTGTGGGACTGCGAGGTCCAGCACCCTCAGCGGCTTGCAACTCGCCACAGCTGGAGCCTCTTCCCGCCCCACTTCCCAGCAGTATATCACGGCTCGCGCCCCCGCTCAGCGGGAGCCGCTCGCCAGCCATAAGGAGTTGTGGACAAACCTACCGCCAGTTCCCCTCAGCCTCGGGACACAAGTGGACTATTTTGGAAGCAGTTTTGGTGTGTGAGGACGGGCGCGGGACTGCGAGGTCCGGCACCCTCAGCGGCTTGCAACTCGCCGCAGCTGGAGCCTCTTCCCGCCCTGCCTCCTCCTACTTAGCTCCACTCACATCCGCGCATCGCGGGACGTGCGCGGTTGAAGCGCGGGCGAAGCCCGGGCCAAGGGTGGGCCCGTTTGAGCCCGATCGAGCACGGCCGAGACCGGACCGGGCCACCCCCCTTGGCTTCCTGTTCCCATATCTAACTAGTACTCTGACACTGTTTAAAGGACCATGGCTGCCAGAGAAACGAGGAGTAAAACTACGCTGGCTGGAGGTCACCCAACAGGTACTTTGGACAATTATTTCGTTAAAGCAAGCTCCCTTTTGATCGACGAAATCACCACATTAGAGAGGCGCATCTCCCAGGAAATTGCATGGGTAAAAAGGTCTTCCATGGGCACTATAGCGCATGCAAGAACTCCTGAGAACGGACTCGACCATACGGAGTTTGAAACACGGGACAATGGGGCGATGGGTCTGCCTAATGTATCTAATGTTACTTTACATCATAGGGACAATGATTCCCTAGGCACTGAAACACGGCAACTGACTTCACCCCCCGTCCAAATACAACCTAGCTCCCCATACCCATCAGTAATCACTTTAAATAACGAAACCCTTAGTGGCAGAGATAGCCGTCAAAAACGGGGAGACAGGGAAGGAGCAGTACCCAAAAGGAAAAGATGGGCCCAAAACCCCGGGGGACGCAAGGCAAAAATCGCCAGGCATAACATCCCAGTTGAGTCTAACATCCCGGGAATTAGTAACATCTCACCCACACCTCCTGATGATCCAATAATATCTCTAGTCACTTTACCCGTCCGAATCATAGAACAGGTGAACTCTAGTCCCATAATAACGGAAGGAGGTGCCATTACTATTGCCAACATTGGCGCCCTCCTGAGCTCACTGCTTAGCCCCTTAGAAGCCCGTCTAGCTATGATCGAAGCTAGACTGTCAAATATAGAAAAAACCTCGGCGTTAATAGCTGATGGTTGTAAAGCAGACAACAAGGGCAATAGGGGTGGGGTCCAACCCAAGAACAAGAGGGGCGCAACGGCATCGACCATCAACGATGTCAGAATAGTTTCAAACACTCCACTATCGCAGCCGCCGACCACCCTTCCTGTAATTCCCCAATCCAATCAAGGTGTAACTCTTAAAGATCACCCTGAGTCTAACACCAATTGTAACCAGGGGGTGGGCGACAAAACAAACAAGACCTTGCCCATGGACCTCCCACCCGAGGCTAGCCCCTACGTACTCATCCTAACGGGTATACCAGAGCTAAATCCAACAACTAACGAATCTGTAGCCTCACTAAAAAACAAGGCGGTCAATTGGCTTACCCTAAATAGACCACTCCCCCCAGGAATAGTTAGTGAGATACTCATGGCAAGAAGAGTTCCCTGGCTAGGCAATACAAGGAAATCTATCAACGGCGACTGTGTCCTGATTAACTTTAGGGATCCTAGGACTGTTTCTCATATATGTGGGTGGCGATCAAGGTACATCTATTCAGTCCCAACCACTATCCTTCTTCTATCCGCCCTGGTGCAACAGACAGAAGGAGGAGGGCTGGGATAGAGTCCCTACGAGAGGGAGAGGCTGGGGAAGTAGGAAGAGAGGGAACTTTGACCGACCCATAGTCCAGCAGTCTGCCTATCTCACAATACATAACAGATTTAGCTGTCTGGACATGAACGACTGACACTATCCACTGAGGAGGGGGGTGGCTCACCACAGACTCAGGGCTGAGCAGGTGGGAAACATCATTTTTGCCGGACGAGGTACTGCTGGCATACCAGGGATACCACCTAGAAGCACGCAACCTATAGCCAAACATGGAGATTCAAACCAAAATGTAATAATGCCAGATAGCTTAATAGGTCAGGGGGCCAACCCAAGTATTACCCCCAATTCCAAACCAGCTTCATTTAAGTTACTGTCCTGGAACCTGGCCGGTTTAGGAAACAAGCTCAAAGGCCCAGACTGGAGCACATTTATAGACTCCAAAGATGTCTGCATGTTCCAAGAAACTTGGGCGAGAGAGGAGTATACTCGCCCAGGCTTTGCTGTATTTTCCATCCCTGCCCGATGGGGGGGCAAGGGCCGCCACTCTGGTGGCCTTGCTATTTGGGTGGCATCCCACTTGGGTTACAAGGCCACATCTCAACCCACAGCATCTGAGGACGTTCAATGCGTCCTCATGGAGTGGCCCAACTCCACCAAATTGGCAGCGGTAAATGTATACTCCAGGCCGGTGAATATAACCCGGGAATCGAATACCATTGAGGAACTCTCCTCTTTCCTTAATGATATTGCCATGGTTACACCCTTCGTGGTCGGAGGGGATCTGAACTGCCACTTTGAGCCATTAAAAGGACTACTAGATGGAAAAACATTGGATGACGACGCGCGGTGGTCAGTACCTTCAACTGTGGCTCCTCCCCCTAGAGCCTGGACACCCTTGGCAGTTCAGATCACTGCCCTAACTCTCAAACATGCAATTAGACATCCCTCCTAAATGCACATTTAACAAAGTGGGGAGGGAGTCAAGACTGGACTATATTCTAGTCCAATTGTCCTCCTGGTCCAAAATGAAGGACTTTATGGTGATAGTCAGGGACGACAGCGACCATAATGCGCTAGAACTAGAATATTCTTTGCCGGGTATAGATAATGAAAACCGGGCTGGTGCAGATGTGCCCGCCTCAGGGCTGACCCTAGTGAACAACAGACGCAGAGTGAGGTGGGAGAAATTAGCCACCAATCTGGAAAAGGTCTCAAAGTTGTATCGCTGTGTTATTCCCACACTAGAAAAGGTCAGCGCACTAGTGGAGCAATCCCACACCCATGACATGCACAAAAAGCTTTGGTCCGCTCACTAGGACCTTATTAAGACGATGGCTGAAGTTCTTTTCCCCCCAGGAAAAATCCGGGGTACCACGAGCCACCGTTCTTCGTGGTACAACGCTGCCTGCCGAAAGGCTAAATCTGATCTACTAATTTCATTAAAACAAGGTAATAGTAGATCCGTAATACAGGCAAGGAGAAGGGATTATAAGCAGTTGATCAGCCATGCTAGGGCAGAATGGCAACAGGAGAAATGGGAAAATCTCACCATCACACTGGCAGATAGGGACTCCCGTAAATTCTGGCAAATTGTAAACACTGGGTCTGAAGACCCGCTTTCGGCCGTCGAACCTAACATCTCAGCCAAGGTCTGGGAAGAACCTTTCCAAGCTTTACACATGGGAGCTAATTTGGACATAGATGGGGCCTCAGCTGACCTAATGCCAAGTATTGTCCCATAGCTAGAGGGGGATCTTTTCACCGAGGAAGAGGTGCGGGTTGCAATTTCCAGGCTGGCACCGGGCAAAGCTCCTGGCCTGGATGGACTTCCGGGTGATCTTTTTAAACAAGAGCCAGACGTATGGGCCCCGTATCTGCTGATGATCTTTAATGCTGTCCTGAGGGGCATGGAGGTGCCCTGTACTTGGCTGGGCGCAGAGATTGTCCCTATATTTAAGAAGGGTTCACCTATGCTACCAGCCAACTACAGGCCCGTCAGCCTCATCGACGTGTCACAAAAGCTATTCGGGAACTGATACTAGATCGCCTCCAGGATTGGATTGAAGAGTTTTCCATTCTGAGCCCCTATCAGGCAGGATTTAGAAAGAAGATCTCAACAACGGATCAGATTTTCCGTCTTAATTTACTATTCTGGAAAACTGTAACAATCAAGGGCGGCAGCTTATACATGGTCTTTGTAGACTTGCGTGCCGCCTTTGATTTGGTGCCAAGACCTAAACTGTGGTCCGTGTTAGTGGAGTTGGGCATTCCACCGACCTCTTGAATATATTGATGAGACTTCATCAAGAAAACTTTGCACGGGTCAAGTGTGGCAGGAATGGGCTGCTTTCAGCGAGATTCTCCGTTGCCAGAGGGGTGAGACAGGGTTGTGTGCTCGCACCTACCCTGTTCTGCCTCTTTGTGGACGCGGTAATCGCCCATTTGACTGGGATTAATGATATAGATGCCCCAAGGCTCAACGGCAGCAGGGTGCCCGCAATTATGTTTGCGGATGACACCCTGCTGCTTTCAAAATCCCCGATGGGGATACAACGTGTCCTGGATGGTTTTGTGGCGTTTTGTGGGGAGAGGGGGCTGGAGATCAATGCCCTCAAGACCAAATTCATGATTTTCAGCCCCCCACCCACAACTCGCCCCAACCCAACCATAGGCACAACGAGGCTAGAGAGAGTCCACACATTCGAGTATCTGGGGGTGACTATCAACCAAAACATGACCTGGGATACACATCAAACAAAGGCCAATCTTAAATTGGTGCAGGTAATGGGTGGTATTTCCAGGATGATAAATAGATTGGCTTTTAAACCCCTCGGTCCACTACTTGAAATTAGAAAATGCAAGCTAGGGGGGCAGTCACACATGGTGGGGAATTGTGGGGGCACACAGCTGGCAAAAACCTGATGACCACAAAAAACAAGTTCATCAGGCAATTGGTAGCCCTACCTGCAAACACCCCACTCCTACCTGTTAGACTTGACTTGGGACTCAGATCGATTGAAGAAGAACTGGGTCTAAAACCACTAACATTCTGGCGACAACTCTGGACTATTCCAGAGCTCCTGACATACAGGATGGAGCTGAAAGAGATTTTAAGCTTACTAAATATGGCAAAAACTCCCTGGTTAAATTACATAAAAAAGACATTTGAAAGTTTGGGAAGACCAGAACTATGGCTAGATCCTGAAAATGCTTGTAGTAAGGTCTCGCGCAAATGTCTATCAAAGGACTATTATGATTCAAAACTAAATATTTTACTAGGGAATACACGGTTGGGGTCTCTAACAAATTTATTTATTCAATCTAAAGACTCCTACCACCTGGAATTGGTCCTTGACGGAATCTGCCCAGTCCTGACAGGAAGTTATTTTGCAATGGAGGTATGGTACCCTTCCGCTTAGAGAATTTACAAGCACCTGGTCTCAGCCCTCCTCCACCAAGCAATGTCCTGCATGTTCATACCAGTGGGAAAATGAATTACATGTTTTATTTTTCTGCAATGCCTATCAAAAATCTAGAAAGTATTGGCGTGTTCCTCTTCTTAAAAACTTAGGCTTTAGGCATTGCATTCCAGCATACAGAATACTGAAGACGGATCTATCACCTCTGATTGTATTTGCCGTAGCTAAATTCTTGACAGCGATCTGGCACAAGCGCACCCGTCATATTTTGAACTCTGATACTGATTTGGCAGAGGCACTACAAAAGTCTAAAGCATAGACAATCATAAATTAGAATGGATTGCAACTAATTTTATCAACTATAACAAATGTGATTTTTAAAATAAGTAACTAGCAGTCTGATTCTTATCTTGCACTAGCACTTTGAATCCGTAATACAAGATGATAACTGTAATGATTTTTATAACTCTTGGTTTTTTACTCTGTATTATTCCAGAGTGCTTTTAATCTGTGATGTATATCTTTTATGGTCCAAGTGACCGAAATAAAGACAGAAATGAATGAATGACATATTATAAGGATGTTTATATGGGAGAAGAACAGATAGTTTTAGCACAAGATACTGAAACGTCAAGTGGACACATTGAAAAAGTGGATATGTTAAGATATGAAGAAACCTATGAACATTACAGTGTGCATCCACTACATTCAAAAGAAGCGATGGGGAGCACTATTGATTTGTTCCAAATGAAAAAAGCAAAAGGAACTCCCATGAGTGTATGTGGAAGAGAGCTTGGAAGCTCATTGTTTTCCACAGTTGTTCCCAACTGGAAAAGGAGGACGATATGATGAACGTCCTGTGCAGATTCCTGCATATTGAATTTCAGACAAGATTATATGCAGAAGATCCAAGATTTCGACAATGTATTCCTTATATATTTCATCTTTTGTTTGAAAGTGACTTGTCTGGACTTTCATTTGCAGTCAACCATATTCTAAAATCTGGAATACATCTGCAAAATGTATCTACAAAAGATTTTATGGATAAAGTGCACCAGAGAGATGATCATCTAGAATCTCAGCTCATTAATGTGATGGCATGTCAGCGTGGCACTAATGAATATTGGTACAGTCGTCATGGAGAACTGAAATGTATGCTACGGAACTTAGGAACTCCAACATGGTTCCTTACCCAGAGCTGTGCTGAGTACGCTTGGGATAATTTACTAGAATTTTTTCGAGTGGCAAATTCTAAGATAAAAAATATTGCATACAAGACACCTGGAGAATTGTGTCTTTGGATCCTGTTAATATATGCAGGTTATGATGTCTTTTATCTGCAATAAAAAAAACCTCCTCTAGGAGAAGTTGTGGATTTCTTTTAGAGAAAGGAGTATCAAGCAAGAGGTGCTCCTCATATGCATATGCTGTTATGGATTAAGGACGCTCCCAAATTTGGAACAGATGTGGATGATACTCTATTGAGTTTTATTGAACAATATGCAACATGTGCTGTACCCAAAAGCACAGAAGAAAACAACTTAAGAGCACAAGTGTTACGATTCCAAAGCCACCGATGTGGAAAATACTGCAGACGAAAGTACAAATCTAAGGACAAGTTCTAAACCAAATGTCGTTTTGGATTTCCACGTCCTTTAATATTGAAAGGAAGATTGAACAGTTTTATGTAATCTTTGTGCCATACTATCACAAGAAAGTCTCCAAAAAATACCTACAACTTAAGAAGAAATGAAGAGTCAGAATACATAAATGACTACAACCCAGTTATTTTGTCCATGAGGAATGCTAACATGGATATACAATATGTTGCGGACAATTCCATTGCTGTTGCTCGATATGTAACATCTTATATTACAAAATTAGAAAAGACGGAATTGAAAGAATTGTGGGAAGAGATTTCCCAAGAGAAGACTCTAAGTAAGAAATTATATAATTTCAGTTTGAAGATGTTATCGCATCGAGAAATCGGAGCATATGAATGCTCAGATCGGTTATCATCTGCAAGTCTATACTCCAAATTTAGAAGAATCCTTTATGTGAGTCTAGGTCTTGCAACAATGTGAAATCGAGTACTGAAATCTGTACCAGAAATTGAATATTTCACAGAAAAAGATACAGAGAGTACAGATATTTTGAAAACGAATATGTTGAACACATATTACCCAAACAGAAGTCATCATCTTGAGAACATGTGTCTCTATGAAGTGCTGCAAAACTGCACTTTTAAACGGAATACTACAGAGAACATCAAGGATGGAAAATATGGAGTCATGAGTATAAAACTCTTAAAATAACTGCATATGCAGATGATTTGGCTATATATACTACAAACGTTATAGAAGCACTCATTGGCATTACTGAGGAAGCAAACAAATTTGGCGATGTTTCGGGCTATAAATTAAATTTTAATAAAACACAAACTATTATGAACTTTCAAACCACTCAAGTAGTTACAGGGTTATGCAGTTCGGCCGTGCATTCAGGGGTGAAAATCTCTTCTAAAATTAATGAAATAAATAAATTAAATTATGACCCCTTACTAAAACAAGTTACAACAATGTTCAAAAAATGGCATAAAATACCACTAAATATCCTGGGACGAATTAATCTGATTAAAAATGAATATTTTGCCCAAATTTTTATATCTTTTTCGTTCTATCCCCCTTCGAGTTAATAATATATTCTTTAAGAAACTAGAAGGAATTTGTAGTAGTTTTATTTGGGGATATAAAAAACCTAGGAGATCTATGAGTATACTAAAATTATCCTTAGAGAAAGGAGGACTGGACTTCCCGGACTTTAAGTCTTACTTTTTTGCATCATTTTTAGGACGGCTCAGGAGCCTATTAGATAAAAATCAAACTTTTTTCCTTCATAAATTTATGTTAGGTACAAACTCATCTCAATTCCTAGCAGGAGTACAAGATCCAAATTTCTTTAAACGAGTTAAATTTAAGACAGCAAGGGATTCAGTAGGGGTCTTTAATTTGGTCATGAAAGTCTGTGATACTTCTTTCTTTCACACAGACCTACCATTATGGGACAATCCGGGGCTACCTGCAATTTTTAACGACAGGGTAGGGAGAGACTGGGCTATATACGGAATTAAGATACTGGGAGATTTGTATGGCTCAGCTGGCTTTCTTGAGTTTCCTACTTTACAATTGCTTTATACTCTGCCAGGGGGCATGATATATAAATACATGCAAATTAGGGATTACTTAATACGGAAAATGAAACTGAAAAAAATTACAAGTTCGGATATTTGGAGTTGCCTGTATAATACAAAAAAGAAATCGCTAATTAGTTTGGGATACAAATATTTTAGCTTGCATAATGCGGATGATTGCCCAAGATTGTCACAAAAATGGTCGCTAGAGTTAGGAACTAATGTAACTCCACAGAATATATCAAGTGCCTTCACGAGCATTAATAAAATAGTTCATTCTTCAAGCTTAAAGCTACAATTATATAGGACGGTTAGCCAATTATATCATACCCCATTAAAAATTTCTAAATGGACACAGAACAATTCAAACTATGATCGAACTAAGTGTCCCAAATGTGATCTGGTGGCAGCAGATCTTATTCATATGATTTACTCATGCCCTATGTTGGTAAAGTTTTGGCAAGACATAGAAAATATTTTATATCAAAAACTTTTGATCTTTTCTCCACTCACTGCATCTATGGTCTTACTTTCTCTACACCCGATGGGCAATAACAATACAAGTTGGCTAAATATAGCACTGTCCTGTGCTAGGTTGGTGGTAGCTAGAGCTTGGATATCACCGAACCCACCATGCAGGGCAGAGTGGCTAAACTTAATTCACAAAATATATACTATGGAAATGGCCCTGGCTAAGAATAGAAGTAGAAAATCTGTAGCTAAAATGGGAAAAACTTGGACCAATTTTGTATAAAGACTACATGTGGAATCCTTTTGATTTTTTAAAGTTCAAAGAGGGTAAAAATGTACGGCTCTTTATTCTTTTTTTCTTTAGTTATTTACTTATTTTTCTTTATCTTACTTATTTATTTATTTATCTATTAATTCTCTTTCTTTCCTTTTTTTTTTTTTTCTTTTTTTAGGCCAATTTTGTAGGGTAGGATGTATAATGAGTTACTTTGATTATATGTTAGCTCTGTGCTTTCACTCTAAAGAATGTATGTTTTTGTGATTATGCTTTATATTTTGACTTGATTGCCTAAAAAAAAAAAAAAAAAAAAAAAAGGAAAATATGGAGTCATTGGTTCCGAAGGATGTTTGGTGAAACAAACGAAAGGAAATTTGATTAATCACAGGAAGCTGAGTGGCGACACTGCTGATAAAAGGGAATTTTACTATTTAGCCCTTTTACAACTATTCAAACCATGGCGTTCAGAACTGGAATTACTTGGAGATTTCCAGAGCTATGGAGATTCCTTTCATGCTTGTAAAGATAGCACACAATGCAGTGCTTTTGCAAATCATGTGAAAATGTTGAACAATGAAATTGATCAAGAAGCTACAATAGCAGATGAGATTGCTAGAGACAGTTCTCAAAACAGTCAAAGTTCTCTGGTGCTGAGTCAAGATCCACTAGGACAACCAATTGTTGAAAATGAAGCAGCAATCGCCATGAATGAGGTGGAAACAGCTATGCATCAAGCTCAAGAAGATGTAACAAACTTATCAAAGTTGGAAGAACAACTAAATGTTGAGCAAAAACAAATATATGAGCAAGTGAGACAACAGATTGACCATGGATTACTACATGAAAAGAAAGTGTGCTCATGCACATCATTTCAACCCATCCGAATGTACTTAAGTGGACAAGCTTGAACAGGAAAAAGTTTTTTAATGAAAGTAATTACAAGTTATTTACAGAAAACAACTGAGCCACATTTGTCTTGTGTTGTCACTGCTCCAACTCGGTTGGCAGCACACAACATAAAGGAATTACATTACATTATTTACTAATGCTACCAGTAGAGCATGAAAACAAATTGGAATACCACAAGCTATCTGGAGAAGCTTGTTGTGAAGTTTCAAGAGTCTTGAAGAAAATGAAACTTCTCATTATTGATGAGGTAAGCATGGTATCAAACGTAATGCTTGCCTTTGTGCATTTAAGAATGCAGCAAAATCTTAAAACAGAGTATGACGTGTTATTTGGAGGAAAACCCGTCATAGTTTTTAGAGATCTACTGCAACTGACTCCTGTAAAATGAGAACCAGTATTTAAAACACTTGCGCATGAAGACACCAGAAAGTCTCTGGGTAGTGCTGGAAACGTGAACACAAAGAACTCATTACAATTATGACGACAGACAAATGATGTTGATTATGGAACTATTCTCCAAGATATAAGAATTGGACTACTGACTGATCATGGCAAACAAGCTTTGCAGAGTCGATTACTTTCAAATTTGTTTCCAAATAAAGATATAGTTGCTGAGAAAATATACATGGAAATTGCAGAAAAGAAATCTGTAATCTGCTTAATGCCAACACTGCGTGAGTGTTCTATATTCAATGAACAACTTTTGAAACTGGAAAATGAAGAAATAATAAAAATGGAAGCCATTGATAAAATAGAGCATGAAGGAATCACTATTATTTTGACCGACCAATTGAAGACAAAATTGGATTCTTTAGAAAAATCAATGTCTAAAACTGCTGTTTTAGAAAAGAATCTATATGCATGTAGAAAATGTTGAGTCATTTTAAGGCGTAATTTGGACGTAGAAAAAGGTTTAGTTAATCGAGCAATGGGCAAAGTTGTGGATTTTGTTAATTATCAAAATAAAGATGGCATTGAATTCTTAAAAATAAAATTTGATCAGATTGAAGAAGTTAATCAAATTGGTCGTTGTTCAGTTTGTTTTTTGCTTGTTAAAGATTTATATGTCCGTAGAAAACTGTTTCCAGTTTCTCTGGCATATGCAGTGACTATTCATAAATCTCAAGGTTTAAGTGTTGACAGTGCTTTGGTGAACATTGGAAATACTGTGTTCAAAGAGGGTATGGCATATGTTGCTTGGTCGTGAGTCAGAACATTATCTGGTTTGTTTTTGATTGATTTTGATGATACAAAGGTTACTGCAGATGCCAACTGTGTCAAAGAGTATAATAGGTTAAGAAGAACACATGCTCCTAATTTAGGTCAATATCCTGCATTTGAAAAGCGTGTGGTTGGTCGAAAAATAAGGTATGAGAATATCTGTACCAAAGGTGTAGAGAAGGGAAAAAACAAGATAATGTTGTGATTGTAAGCAAAAAGAAAACGGACACTGTTGAAGAGATTGTTGGTTATCAGTTTGAAAATAGTTCTGGTGTCAACTGCTATGCTTATGTAGTGGTCAATGTTGGTTTTTTTCTTGAAGGTTTGCAACAGCAAATTATGGGGAATCAGGAAAAAAGATTTTGTTCCTTGTTGCATTCTGTTTATGGAAAATTGAGAACTGATAAAAGTAAAATACAAAGCGTTTCTGATGTTCGTAATATTTTGGATGTATGTTCTGGTTCTACACAATTTACACAAAATATCCAACAAGATGCTCAGGAATTTCTAATGTATATGCTTACTGTATTGGAAAATGAAGGTGTAGACATAGAGAATATTTGGGGCCTTTATTATAAATGGGATCATTTTTGTGAGAATTGTATGTATATATGTAGCACTAATGTAGACACTGAAAGATTTCTATATTTGACATTACCGGACTGTACATCAGTGTCTTTCAATAAATTAGTTAAAGGTGCAAATCAAAACATGGAGTGTAGCCAATGCAAATCAGAAATGTTATCAACATTATTTATACAAAGATATGAACAATATATAGTTTTAATGATGCAACGTTGTACAGCTGATGGAAAAAAATTGGACACTTTAATAAAACATTTTGTACCTACACAACTATCAATATCAGGAAGGATTTTTGTAGCAGTAGCTATAATTTTCTATGAGGGTCCTTCAACAACATCTGGACATTACACTGCCTATTTAAAAAGTGAGAAAGGCTGGAGTCTTTGTAATGATGCTGAGTTGGTTTTCAAACAACGTTTCCCTTCTGAATTACCAAATTCCTAGCTAATATTTTTAAAGCCAAAGTTTTAGGAAGATAATTCAGTCTCTAAGGAATTTATTATTATGGTTTAATAGGATTACCATTGGACAATTTACATAAAAATGACTGCAAAAATACAATTTGGCCTCACGGAAAGGTATTTCTTTGAATTATGGACTTTTTGTTGCACATTGTCTCGGTGTATAATTTTAACTGACATCATTTATAGTATTTATAAATTTAAGTTATAACATTTTCTTAGCAGTAACGATTTTATATATGTGTGATTTGTATTATCTAGTGTTTTACTATAGATGGATTATTGTTTTTTTTAAACAATCTAATTGATTGTTTCTTTTTTGCCCGCTGTTATGTGATGAGTACGATTGCAATAGTGAAATTCAATATATTCAGAGAACAGCAAAGAAGGCAAAGAAATTACTTTATAAAATGTTAAAAATATGCTGTGTCCGGTAAAAATGTATTGTTACATGTTATAACTATTTTTTCTTTTTTTTACAGATCTTATTTTTAAGATATCAAATTTACCATCATTTAGATGACAAAAAACAAGTGAATAAAATGTGTACAGTTTTTTACGTGTAATACTGTTGAGGTAAGTTTTAGTAAGTCTTAAAATGCCCAATGGACTGTGTTTCAACACAGTTGAAGAAAAGGAATATGGACGGACTAGATTTCGGTAACCAGGAGCAGAGTCAGCACAAGGACGGAAAGCCGGTCCATGCGGCAAAGACCGCGTACAGCGACTCTTCACTCCTGCTGACGCTGGCAAGCTAAACCTAACAAGGTGGCAAAACATGATAAGCTAAAAAAAGCTAAATAGGACCCAACACTAGTTTTGTGAGTACCTTATATATGTTGTTTGTTTGTTTATTGTCCTGACGAAAGCTCTCCAGACCCGGCTGGGCCAAAAGAGCTGAAACATGTTGACACATCCATATACAGATAGATATATGGTAATCTAGTTACTCGATTATACCTTATATATCGTTAATTTTTAATACAGTGTCAACCTTTTCCCATTAAAAAATCTTTTAAGGTGACACACTGTTCTTAAAGTAAAAAACCCCCTTTTCCCTTCCCTATGATTTCTGGACACTTCTACCTGAACCAGAGGTAGCCTCGGGTGAGGCAGGCATACCGCACGGTATTTGGCAACCCTATGACTATGCCATGACTCCTGGCGGGGCGGAAAAAAGATATACCGCAACGATCTGAACCAGGTGGTCTATGAGGGTTGTCAATACTTAGCCGACGGTTAAGTAGATACTAGTGTCCATTCCCATTTTGATTAATTCAGCATTGAACCAGGGGAACCGAATGGACCGTGAATCCTCTTCCCTCCTTTTTTGATATAAGCGGACTAGATTTCTGTCAGAAAATTGCAATGCAAAAAGGTATAAAATAGGGGACAGCTTCAGAACACCTGTCTGCAAGATATACAGTTTAGTACAGAATAGACTAATATGGTTGTTTTGCAGGTCTTGATGATTTCAGAATCAAAAGAAATAAAACTCTTTAACTTAAACCACATCAGTCAGTGTTTTTGCACATGTCATATTAGATCGCATCCCTTTCCTTCAGTAATATATAATAATGCCCTATCAGTTTCCTAAAACGTAAGTAGTGGTAAATGTATCTTGTTCTTTGTTATCAGTACACAAATGTACTCCTATAATAACAATTGGCCTAGCCATTAACTCTCTTTCTTATTTATAAGGTGAGAAAAAGGCATTCTGTATACCTTTTCTTTTTCATGTAAATATAATCTCATCATACACAGTACTTTGCGTTGAAAAGGTGTTCTATAGGTTTTTCTGTGCGTGTTTGCAAAGAACACTCATAGAACAAGACACATCTCCAGATTTATCATAAATCATAAATCTGGACATGTTTGTGAATGCTACACCATCCTCCTATTGCAGTAGCAAAGCACAACGAGGAAAATTGTTTTCACTTCTCATTTTTTCACTTTCAATATATGCTGCAATGCACAGCATATATTGAAGGAAAAAATGCCTTTACTGATTGTTTTTGTGCAGGAAGTTATGCCTTCCTGCACAAAAACAATGTACGCACAACACAGACATCCTTGCACCATGGTGCAAGGGTGCCTGTGTCACCAGATGGCTGCAGTTTGTGCAGCAGTGCAGAGGAAAGCACAGAGTTGCAACATATTTATGTACATATGTTACATCCCTGTACTTCGGAAGTACTACAGAATGCTGTAGTTAAACAGTTTACAGTGTCATGCTGCAGCACTTCCTTATAATTTTGCACTTATGCATTCACCACACATCAGAAATATATTTTTACTGTCAATTATGTACTACACATACATTCATCTCAACTTTCACACACTAGCATACTAGTTTAGATCTTTCTTTAAACAGAGTAGTTAGTTCTGAAAATATTTTTTTTTCTTTTGATTTTGTATTTTTTTTGTTTTTTTAAAACAGGGGAAAAATGAGAACTGGGAAAATAGAACTAAAAACTGAGAGGGGAAAAGAAATCTAACAATGGTGGTGGTCAACAACTCGGCACACCAGATCCACCGACTGCTCTCCATATGCTATCAGCCATCCGCATTTTTTACAGGTCATTCTAAATTTCCCAAATTGGGGACGAATATCAGGCTGTGCGGTAGAGGTTGATGGTGTTGCTCCACTGATACTCGGGCGTTCTGATGAAGCAGGAGGAGCCTCTCTCAATCTCCTTAACTCCTCCCTTGCAAAGTTGACCGGATGCTTGGATTGCAAGTGCTTCCGCATGCTTGCAGTTCCGCGGGAGTACTTTCTGTTGGGGTCTCCTGTTGAAAGCTCTTCCTTGCATATGCGGCAAGTAATTTGTGTTGCTTTCACCTTTTTTAAGCCTGGTGGAAAGGTGAAAAAATTTCCAGACAATGCTGGCATATTTTTCCTTTGGTGGAGGTTCAGGAACAAATTCTTGCTCTGATGAGTTCTCTGAATCAGAGGATGGTGGTGCATTAGTAGCCATGGTATCTCTAAGTAAATGGTGAAAAGTTCTAAGAAGAGTGATTGAAATGGGTGGGGTCCTTTAATAGTTTCAATAGGAAGTGTAATGAACCAATCAAATCTCTTTTTCTGAGGTCACATGGGGTGCGCGTAGGATGCGCGCAATCAGCACGCACCCTGCTCGCACCCTGCACGACTTTGCGCATTAAAAAGTGATGTACTTTTCTAGAAAGTTAAAGAATAATATTTTTATAATAACCTCAGATAATCTCTTGTCTTAATATTTATATTAAATATATATAAATACGTTTTTGAACATTAAAAAAAATCGTGGAAGTCGCGCATCCACCACGACCGATATGCATATGACGTCACGCGCTACCGCGCGCCCGCCACGTCGCGTAGTACGTACATCTCGCGTATGCGCCAGAAGTCGCGCACAAGTCATGTAGCAACCACGTTGGAAAAGTCATACCCGTCGCACACCCTACGCGGATCCTAATAACCCTAAAATGGCAGACCCGTTTCGCGCAGGCAACGAGCAGGATGCTCGTAGGGTGCGCGACTCCCAAAAAAAAGGAAAAAAATAATGAAAATAATTTAAGTATATTATAAACAATCTAAAATAATAAAAATAATATATTTTTTGTAAAAAAAATCCATAAAAAAATATGTGAAATGTAATTTAAAATATAACATATCTAAAAATAAAAAGATTAAAAAATGTAGTTAAAAATATTTTAAAAAACAATAAATATATTTAAAAATTATCCTTTAAAAAAACTTTCAATTTCACTGAAAAATCTATAGGTTTCAGGGGTGTTATAGTTAGCTAGACATTTCACTCGTATAAAACCATTAAAATTTCCCTGTTATAGTTAGTTGTACTAACTATAACTCGCGTGCCCGCAATCCACTGCTGATGATGTCACATATTACATAATTCATGACATGGTCAGTGACATGACTGATGACATCTCAAATGACATCACTGATGACATCATCCAGTGAATGTAGTTTACTTCGATATTTAAATAAGTATTATATATACATAGCAATCTGCCTTGAAGACTGAGTGGATGTATAAGTGTCTGAATGGAGCATTTAGTAGCAATGTGATTCACTGTCTAAGTGACGAATTTAAAGCGTCTCACTAAATATATGGGATAGTGGTTAAACTGTGTGAATACCTGTATCACTCTATCTCTTGTTCTATAAATTAGTACATAAGTTGGTTACTATCTATGGGAAAGTCTACATTAGTTATTAATTACTTAAGTGAGTGTTTGTATGGGATAGTGAATGAATATGTGTGTGGTTGTGTGGGACATGTGTGACTGTCGAAAGATGTGTAAATAGTTCATTTAGTAGGTTTATGAGGTTAAGACTGTATGTCAAAACAGTTGTTCGGGTAATATGTGACATCATCAGCAGTGGATTGCGGGTGCTCGAGTTATAGTTAGTACAACTAACTATAACAAGGAAATTTCAATGGCTTTATACGAGTGAAATGTCTAGCTAACTATAACACTCCTGAAACCTATGTTTTTTCAGTGTATATATATATATATATATATATATTCACTGAAAAAACCATAGGTTTCACACCAGTTATAGTTAGGAATTAGCATTTAAAAACCTATTACACCTCCTGAAACCTATGTTTTTTCAGTGTATATATATATATATATATTCACTGAAAAAACGATAGGTTTCACACCAGTTATAGTTAGCTGGAAGTTTTACTCGCATAAAACCATTGAAATTCCCACGTTATAGTTAGTTGGACTCACTATAACTTGCGCGTGCAATGCACTGCTGATGATGTCACATATTACATCACTCATGACATGGTCAGTGACATCACTCATGACATCACTGATGACACCATCCAGTGAATGTGTGTCTTTGTGAAAAATAAATATTAGTGAGTAATGTTTAAATATTTAAATATATGTATTAGTGTTTCACTTTGTGTATAAGTGGCTGCATGGGTTGGTGAGTAGCTACATGTGTATGTATATGGGTTATTAGATGTTTTTCTTGGTATCAGTATGAGTGCATGGTTTAGTGGGGGTATTACTTAGCACATAGATGCATGAATGACTGACTCTCTCTTTGTATGTGTTTTGAAGACAGCATATGTGCAGGACTGTATGGGTGGATGAGTGTGTATATGTGTGTGTTAGTGAGTGAATGACTGTCTCACTAGTGTCTTTATCAGTAACGACATATGTTTTAATGTAGTATATGTGAATATTGATGTATATAAGTGAGTATATGTGAGAGTAAGAGATTTTTTAGAGTTCCTGTTTAAATAAGTATGTGTTTCTATAAGTGATTGTTTAAGAGAGTAAGTATGTGTAAGTTTCCTTGGAAGTAAGGTGGTAGTGTGTGTATAGCTGTATATGCAAATAAATGGATGTTCAAATGTTTATTTGCATGTGTGAGTATGTATGTGAGTAACTTTTGGATGGTGTGTAACAGGATGTATAGGTGTATCACTACATATGATGAGTGAGTATATGTATGAGTGACTATATAGAACTGTTTGTGAATGAGTGGATGTGTATATAGATGGGGGAATTACTGAATTGGTTGTTGTAACTGATATGGGTATCTGCATTTTTTTGAAAATTTTATTTTTTATTTTTGAATATGTGTTTCAAGGGTTACATTACAGTGAAAGGAGGTCTGTCACTCTGTCACAAGGATGGTGTCATCAGTGATGTCATGAGTGATGTCACTGACTATGTCATGAATGATGTAATACGTGACGTCATCAGCAGTGCATTGCACGCGCAAGTTATAGTGAGTCCAACTAACTATAACGTGGGAATTTCAATGGTTTTATGCGAGTAAAACTTCCAGCTAACTATAACTGGTGTGAAACCTATGGTTTTTTCAGTGAATTTAATAGGTTTTTTAAATGCTAATTCCTAACTATACCTGGTGTGAAACCTATGGTTTTTTCAGTGAATTTCAATGGTTTTTTAATAGCAAATCTCTATAGGTATAAAAAGTAATATTTTTTTTATAACAAATTTTATATTGTATAATTATGTAAAACAAAATTTTAAAAAAGTAATTTTTTTAAAATATTTTTTGCCCGGAGCGCTCCCGGGGCGCGTACCGGTGAACGCACGGGTAAGCGCAATGTTCTGGCGCACCCCGGGGCGCGTACCGGTGAGCGTCCCGATAGCGCTATTGCCGCGAACGAAAACAACATCGTGACGTATCGCACAGCCGCGTGATGCGTCATATGACGTACTGCGTAAGCGCACCCGGAAACACGCAATCGCATACGATCGTGCAACGTCTCGACTCGCTTACGCCCCGCGCCGCGGGGCGCGCCCCGGGGCGCGTCGGGTCATGTGATCTGAAAATAACACTTTTCATTGGTGCAGATCAGTTTTGGTTTCCAAATGATGAAAGACTGGATCATGTGACTTGAAAATAACACTTTTCATTGGTGCAGATCAGTTTTGGTTTCCAAATGATGAAAGCCTGGATCATGTGACTTGAAAATAACACTTTTCATTTGTCCAGAACAGTTTTGTTTTCCAAATGATGAAAGACCCCACCTTTTTTCCTTATTCTGACTTTGTCCTTTGACTGAGGAAGACCTGTTTTGAGTTCTATCTCTACTCTTTACTGGTATAAAATGGCTACAGTAGCAGCAACAGCTGGAGCATCTGCCCCACCACCACCACCACCACCATCTAAAAGACCACGAGAAGATTACATTGGTGGTCAAGAGGAAGAGGAGGAGGATGATGAAGAGGAGGCACAGACAAGGCAGTTCCTGCCTGAAGATAAACAGCCCTACAAACCTAAAGAGCACTTTGTATGGGAGTTCTACAAAATCCCAAGGGGTTTTAAAAAAGTCAACGCTGCAAAGGTAACTTGCTTGATTTGTGGTGTGAGCTGTCTAGGGGGAACCCTAACAAAAAATATTCCTTCGGGAATCATACAATGATTCGATACATGATGCGTTGGCATCCAAACAATTACTCTAATGCAGAGTTAAGGGACCTCTGCAGTAAACTACCCCCATCCACATCTAGACCCTCAACATCAAAACAACCCACTCCATCGGGTCCGGGGGCAAGAGACAGATTGGCTACTATTCAACCTAAGTTTGCCGATTACAAAATCGTGTGCAAATATTGTAACAAGACACTTTGCTATGGTGAGCAAAGTATCGAACTTATCATGGTTGCTGGTGATAACCATAAGTGTAAAAGAAAACCCTAATTTTTCCTGATTTTGTTTTTGCTCCAGTTGAGCCATTTACAATTCCCTGTTTTTTGTTTCTCCACATAAAAAATACAAAAAAATATAAAAGTGATCAGAAAAGCCAAAAAAAGTACATGTTGAAAAAAACATTAAAAAAAATATAAAACAACAAAAAGAAGAAAAAAACAGTTCTTTTTAGAACTACCTTTACTTCATAAAAATAAACCTATATTTTTAAAGAATCTCTGTCAATCTTTTTTCTGCAAGGTACGCGCACCAGGGCGCGCACCCAAAAAAATTTTTTTTTTTAAATTAATGAAGGAGTTAGCATGAGAGAAGAACACAAAGAGAGTAATGTTAAGAGAAAGAGAGCTAGAGGGAGAAACACAGAGGGATTGTTTATTACATAGTAACAAACAGAGAAGGTGTAATAGGGTGAAAGTGAGAAAAGTAAAATGACTAAAGGAGCGAAAGAAAGGAAGAGAGAGGAAGAAGACTAAGGTAGAGATAGTAGGAGAATGTGAATGGGTGTTGAAAGAAAAAGAAAGGACAGTAAAAAATGGAGAATGAAGGGTAGTGGCGGAACCGGGATAAATGAAGAACGGTGAAGGAGGGTGAGAAAAGACCAGTTAGTGTAAGTAAAGAGGGGTGAAAGAGGGTGAAAATTTGAATTAGGATAAGACATGGGGAGTGACAAAGAGAAAGGACAAAGAGAGTAAAGGAAACAGTGCCTGAATGGGTTTGAGTGAAACAGCAAAGAAAGGTAAGTAATGCAGTGTGTGTGACTTATAGGGATTCAGTGGGTGTAGGTCGGGATATGGGTGTCTAAGGTGTGTCTGTGGGTGTGTGGGGTGTTTCGGTGTGGGTGGAGGTGGAGGTGAGGGTGTGTGAGATATCTGTGAGGGGTGTATGGGTGTGGGGGGTATGTGTGTGGGATGTATGTGTGTGTATGGAATGTGTGTGTGTGTGTGAAGAGTGTGTGTGGGGGTGTGTGGGGGTGTGTATGTGGTGTGTGTGTAGTGTGTGTGTGGGGTGTATGTCAGAGGTGTGTGTATGTGTTGGAAGGGGGATGAGGTGTGTGTGTGTAGGAGTGAAGTAAGGGTTTTTTTGTCTCTGGTGGCCATCTTTGGGCTACATTGGGCTACATTGGGCTACATTTGGGCTACATTGGGCTACATTTGGGCTCTAACATATATATAGCCCAATGTAGCCCAATATATATTTTTTCAAAGTTAATTTTCGTAAAAACCCCTGGAGCATATATCTTGAGACATAGCAAAGGCACATCGGGGTACCAGTCCCTACAATTTTGCCAAGTTTGGTGGAAATCCATTCAGCCGTTCGGGCTAAAAGTGAGTCCAACCGCCCTATGGAAATTAACATGGGGAAAACACGTTTTGGGACCCCCCTTTTATCTCGGCCCCCGCTTGACGGATCCCCCTGAAACTTTCAGGGAAGGAGCGGAGCGCAGCGAGGCAAAGTTAAGGAAAATTACAGGCAGATCCCTCATTTGGCGCCAAAGTTTTTCCCAATAGAATTTCTACTTCCAGCCTGATACCATACACTGCCCAAAGATAACTTCACTGTTAAAAAATCAAAACTACCTGTCTGAACTTAAACCCAACAGTGCCCTATCTCTACTGATATATTTATTTTTTATGCAAATTACAGCAAGAAAATGGAAGGAGAGCAGAATATTTCCTTCAAAATTGTTCTGGAGAACAACGCTGAAAAAGTTATTGAAGACAATGATGACTTAGATTTCATGGATGAATCACGGGACTATGAATTAGTTCAATGTGTAGAAGCAGTAGATTCGCTGATTGAAAATGAGGACATTTCCGACAATGTGTTGTTAGAAGTTCTGTTAAATTTGGAAAAAGAATCCGAAAAATAAATTTATATTTAATAACCAAAAATTGTTCAAGACATTATTCATTTTTATATGTAATTCATAAACTAGTACCAAATTGATTATAATGTAAATTCAGACTTATAGTATACTATGCAACTTTTTTATGTTACATAGTAATTTTGCTCATAGTTACTTCCTTTCTCCCACTATATTATCTCCAATGTGTATTTAACATCTCTTTTTCATCTCCTGCCTCCATGTTCTTTCTGCTTTCCTGACAGACTATAATATGGATTCCATATACCACAATAACTTCTGTAACTACGTGCAAGACATCTACAGAAAAAAAGGTGAACATTGAATTTCAGACTCCGCATTGGTACCTACATGTTGGTACTTAAATCACCGACACAACACAGCAACTCTATTCAGAGCTACCCTACCTCTAAGCACTTTAAATTATTATTTTACAGTTTCACTGAGTTTTCCCCATGTGTGGGGGGGAGGTGTGTGTGGGGGATGGTGGGGTGTCTCTGTGAAGTGTGTGTGTGTGTGTGTGTGTCTGGGGGGAGGTGTATACGTGTGTGTAGGTGTGTGGGGTATGTGGGTGGCGGTGTAGGTGTGTAAGGTGTGTGTGTGGGTGTGGGTGTGTGGGGTGTTTGAGTGTAGGTGGAGGTGTGGGTGTGTGAGGTCTGTGTGGGAGGTGTGTGAGTGTGGGGGGTATGTGTGTAAGATGTGTGTGTATGTGTGGGATATATGGGTGTGTCTGTGAGGTGTGTGTGTGTGTGGGGGGGAGGGAGGTGTGTGTGTGGGATGTGTGTGGTGTGTCTCTGAGGTATCTGTGTGTGCGTGTGTGTGTGTTGGGGGAGGGATGAGGTGTGTGTGTGGGTGTGTGGGGTGTGTGGGTGTGGGTGTGCATGTGTAAGGTGTCGGTGTGGGGGTGTGGGCTGTTTGGGTGTGGGTGGAGGTGTGCGTGTGTGAGGTATGTGTGGGGAGTGTGTGGCTGTGGGGGTGTGGGGTTGTGTGCATGTGGGTGTGTATGGGATGTACTTGTAGGTACCTAAAATAGCCACAGAACCCAAAAGCTCTTTTCAGAGCTACCCTACCTCTAATCACTCAAAATGATTTTTTTACACCACTATTTTCACTATTTTTCACCAAAGTACGCTCCCTGGTACGCTCCCCGGTTCGCGTACCGGGCGCTCCCCCCGCGAAAATCGAAAGAAAAAAAAAATGTTGTCCCGCGGGGCCCTTTTATGGCCCCCACATCAAACCTAGGGGGTCAGAGGGGGTGTACCCTGCCCCCTTTTGGTCATTTCCCCCTTTGTTTATTGCCACCTCTTGTATCTCAATCCTACCGAGACACAAGATGGCGGCCACTGCGGACTGTTTCGAATGTTTACAGACTCCCAAGAGCCAATCAGATTTCCGTGCGCAAGTCGCGTAGCGCGCCCGGTGCGCTCACCGGTAGGCGTACCGGAGCGCGCTTATAGATATATATATTTATTTTTAACCTAAATTACTCAAAATCCTCTGGAGCACATATCTTGAGACATAGCAAAGGCACATCAGGCTACCAGTCCCTACAATTTTGCCAAGTTTGGTGAAAATCCATTCAGCCGTTCGAGCTGAAAGTGAGTTCGACCGCCCTATGGAAATTAACATGGGGAAAACACGTTTTGGGACCCCCCTTTTATCTCGGCCCCCACTTGACAAATGCCCCCCAAACTTTCAGGGAAGGAGCGGAGCGCCGCGAGGCAAAGATGAGGAAAATTTCAGGCAGATTCGTCCACCGGCACCAAAGTTATTCCCAATAGAATGTTACGATTTCCCTATGGAAATCAATCCTAACTATAACTACCTACTGGCGACCGCCAGTAGGTAATATATATACTAGCAGCCCGTCCCGACATTGTTCGGGTATGAAATAGAATGTGTGTAATGTGTGTATTCAGATATGGTCATTCGCGTGTATCCCTGCTTGAGGCCCAGCTGCATCCCTGGTTAATGTTAGCAGGCGCGTGTCCCCCCGCTTGAGGCCTAGCTGCAGCCCTGGTTCATGTTAGCAGGCGCATGTAATTAGTATAGTGATCCGCCGCCTGAGCCCGGCTACAGCCCTGGCTGATGTTAGCAGGCGCGGGTAAGTTGGTTTAATGTGATAGTTCAGTAACAGCGCGCATGAGAGGCTGCAGTAATTGTCCACGCAGACACGCTCAGTCGCGTGTGCCTCCGCTTGAGGGCCAGTGGCGACCGGCTAACAATTAGAATTGTGTGAGTCTTGAATGATTGTTTCCCGCTGATCTTATTTTTCTTTTACCCACACCGACGCTCTTCGGCCCGAGTGCTTTTTAGATGCACCCAGGCCAAGCCGCACAATGCGTTCGGCCCTTTCAGACGCACCCAGGCCAAGGCACAAACTGCATTCGGCACCCCCAGTATATGTGAGACAACGGGCAGTCCCCCAAGGGAGTCTGGCGCATGGTTACTTACCACGCTTCGAGGTGAACGTCTTTTTGACGCCCCCCAGCACACGGCCACAGCAGACGATCTGATTATTGTACGACCCAGGTGGCATGAAGTGCGGAACGTAGCACACACCCCCAGCGTTTGTCACGCCCCCAGCGTGCCCGTTGATGCGGCGCAATTGGCGCTTCACATGGCATGAAGGGCGGACACACGCCCACAGCGCGGACACACGCCCACAGTGTTTGGCACGGCCCCAGCGTGTCACGCCCCCAGCGTGCCCCTAGATGCGGCGCAATTATGACTCACATGGCATGAAGGGCGGAACGTATCACATGCCCCCAGTATTTGGCAGGCCCCCATCACACGCCCCCAGCAGAACGCAGACACGCCCACAAAGGACTATTTTGCTGGCACAGTTCTTTTACCTCTTAAATGTATATGCTGGCCATCTGCATAGCCTATGTCCTTCTGCTGCAACTGCCCTTTCCAATGCTGTATTGGGTGTTGGGATTCGTGCTGTGGTTACTGAGATTACCCACCTCAAAGCTTTGGTCTTCATTTTTTGGGGGAACTTTGTTTGGAGATATATATATATATATATATATATATATATAATATATATATATATATATATATACATATATATATATATATATATATATATATATATATATATATATATATTCACTGAAAAAACCATAGGTTATACACAATATATAGTTAGGAATTAGCATTTACAAAACCTTATTTTACTCACACAAAACCATTGAAATTCCATATATAGTTAGTTGCACTAACTATATATCGCGCACTTGCAATCCACTGCTGATGATGTCACATATTACATCATTCATGACATGGTCAGTGACATCACTGATGACATCACTGATGACATCTCAAATGAATTTCAATGGTTTTGTGTGAGTAAAATAAGGTTTTGTAAATGCTAATTCCTAACTATATATGGTCTATATTATAACCTATGGTTTTTTCAGTGAATTTCAATGGTTTTGTAAATGCTAATTCCTAACTATATATGGTCTATAACCTATGGTTTTTTCAGTGAATTTCATAGGTTTTTTAATAGCAAATGTTTATAATAATAAATTTTAAAGCAAATTTTATATTGTATAATTATGTCATTTTTTTTTTAAATTCTTTTTGGTGCGCTCCCGGGGCGCGGACTGGTGAACGCACGGGTAAGCGCAATCTTGCGGCGCGCCCCGGGGCGCGTACAGATGAGCGTCCCGATAGCGCTATTGCCGCGAACGAAAACAACATCGTGACGTATTGCGTAGCCGCCACGCCTTGCGTCATAAGACACGTATCGCGTAGCCGCGAGATGCGTCTTATGACGCACCGCGTAAGCGCACCCGGAAGCGCATGCGATCGCGCAACGTAAGCGCCCCGATGCGCTTATGAAACACGCCCCGGGACGCGCCCTGGGGCGCGTAGCGTAAGCGCGTCAAACCATGTGACTTTAAAATAACACTTTTCATTGGTTCAGAACTTTTTTTTTTCCAAATTGTGTGAAACCCACCCATTTCTCTCACTATTGCTTTGTACTTGGAGAGAGCAAGAGCTGTTCTGTGTACTGTCTTCATCTCCTACTTTCCTGATCTACAGCAATGGCTGCAAGAGAGTCATCCAGCAGTGATTCCGACGGATTTTTAGATGAGGACCCTCCTCAGCAGAAGAAAAAAGACCATTTCATCTGGAAATTCTATGACATCCCTGAAGGACAAAAAAAAGTCAATGCTCCCAAAGTAACCTGCAAAATATGTGGTAGTACTTTATCCAGAGGCAATCCTCTGAAAAAATATAGTTTTGGAAATGCCAATTTAATAAGGCATGTCAAAAGAAGACACCCAAACAACTTTGCCAGGGAGAGTGTCAGAGAGCTGGCACGGAAATTACCCACAGATGGCGGCAGCACCTCCACTGGTGGAGCAACACCTTCGGGACCACCCCGTGGAAGAATGGTCCCTAACAAACAGCCGGTGTTTGCAGGCATCAAATTTCTGTGCACGGAGTGTGACGAACTGCTCTGCTATAGGGAGCAGAGTGTTGAACTCATTGCCATAAAGAAACAGCAACACAGCTGCACTGCCAGTCCCTAAATTTTCACATTTTTTTGCTCCTGTTGAGCAGTTTTGGAATCCCTGTTTTTGTTTTTCCCCTGACAAAAATCCCCAAAAAATATAAATATAAAATCGTTTTAAAAAGTCTAAAAAAATATAAAACAACAAAAACAAAAAAAAGTTCTTTTCAGAACTACCTCCAATTTATAAAAAAATGCTATTTAAAAAAAAAAAAAGTCTGTCATTTTTTATCTCCATGGTATCTCCATGGTACGCTCCCCCGTACGCTCCCCGGGCGCTACAGATACCACCCCCCCCCCCCCCCGCGAAAATTTTATTTTTACCCGCGGGACCCTTTTATGGCACCCACATCAAAACTAGGGGGTCAGTGGGGTGTACCCTGCCCCCTTTTGCTCATTTCCCCCTTTGATTTTTGCCACCTCTTGTGTCTCAATCCTACCGAGACACAAGATGGCGGCCGCTGCGGACTGTTTCGAATGTTTACAGACACCCGAGAACCAATCAGCTTGCCGTGCGCAAGTCCCGTGGCGCGCCCGGAGCGCTCCCTGGTACGCGCACCGGGCGCGGCTCTAGATATATATCTTTTTTAAACCTAATTTACTCAAAATTCACAGGAGCACATATCTTGAGACCTAGCAAAGGCACATCGGGCAAACAATATCTACAATTTTGCCAAGTTTCGTGGAAATCCATTCAGCCGTTCAAGCTAAAAGTGAGTCCAACCGCCCTATGGAAAAATGAATGGGAAAAACATGTTTTGGGACCCCCCTTTTTTCTCGGCCCCCCCTTGACAAAACCCCCCCAAATTTTCAGGGGCTGCTCAGAAACAAAATGTTCCATTTTCCTGAAAATTTCATCCAATTCCGTCCACAAACATAGAATTTTCAAAAATCCCATAGAGAAAAAATCCTAACTATATATACCTACTGGCGACCGCCAGTAGGTAATATATATATATATGTATATATATATATATATATATATATATTACAAACTGGCGGTCGCCAGTAGGTAGTTATAGTTAGGATTGGCTACCATATTGAATCCGCAACATTCTATTGGGAATAACTCTGGCGCCGGTTGAGGAATTTGTGTGTAGTAATTTTCCAAAATTTTGGCCAGCTCCACTCCGCTCCTTCCCTGGAAGTTTCGGGGGGATTCGTGAAGTGGGGGCTGAAAAAAAAAGGGGGGCCCAAAACGTGTTTTCCCCATGTTAGTTTCCATAGGATGGTCTGACAAGTCTACAGCCGGAGCCGCTGAACGAAACTACGCCAAACTTGGCAAAATTGTAGGGACTGGTACACAGATGTGCCTTTGCTATATTTGGTGAAAATTGCTCCAGTGTTTATTTTGAAAATTAACCTCAAAAACACATATATATCTATAGGCGCGCTCCGAGCGCTCACAGGTGCGCGTACCGGGGAGCGCACCCGGCGCGCTACGGGAGTGCACGAGCGGAAAGCTGATTGGCTGTCCGGTGTCTGTCAACATTCTAAACAGTCCGGTGAGTCCGCCATCTTGTGTCTCGGTAGAATCGAGACACAAGAGGTGAAAAATAAAGGGAGAAATAATTAAAAGGGGGCAGAGTAGACATCCCCTGACCTCCTAGGTTTTCTGAGGGGGACCTAGAAGAACCCTGAAGGGCAAAAAAACTTTTTTTTTGTTGAAATTTTTGCGGGGTAAGCGCTGAGTGCGTTCCCAGGTGTGCGCTCCGGTACGCGCACCCTGAGCGCACCACAGGGAAAAACAGTGTAAAAAATTATAGTAAAAAATAATTTAGAGTACTTAGAGGTAGGGTAGCTCTGAAAAGAGCTGTTGTGTTATGTGGGTGTTTTTTGTACCTACAAGTAGGTACCAATGCAGAGTCTTATATTCAAGAGGAAAACTCTATTCCCCTCAACTGTAAAATGTACTCCATCTCTCCTATAGATGTCATGCATGTTGTAACGCAAGTTGTTGTGGTAAATGGAACCCATACCATAGTCTCCGAGGAAAGCAGAAACAGATTTATTTACATGTATCCTTGCTTTTTCAATCTGTGGACAAAATTGGTTGGACCAGTTCCATTTTTGCCTTTGGCATATATTAAAAAATACCAAGGTAGTTTTTGGAAAAAGTGACATCAATTGCCCAAAGATGTCCTTTAAAAGCATTTCCAGACCTACCCCAGTCAAAGTCCCAAAGTCATTGCCACCACAGAGCACAATTATAAGGTCAGGGTGTGGTAAATGCATAAAGGATTTTACCAATGGTATCAATTGGTGACTTCTCAATCCTCTCTGTCCAATCTATACAATGTCCACATTTGGTAAATCAAGGTTGTAAATACCTCTGTTAGCTGCGTATTTTTGACTCCAGTGGACATAGCTATGACCCACAAACCAGACTTTTTACATGTTGAAGGTAGATGTGCTTCTAGTCAGATGAATTGTGGAAATGAAATTGCAGTTTGATTATGAAAAAAAGTGCTTGGGAATCAGTGCAGTTGAAAAACCAGAAATGATTGGTGCTTTCTTAAAAATCTCCACTGAAAATTAGGCTGCATGCTTTTTTTTGTAAGAAGTAATTTAAATGGTTGAGAAAAAGTAATTTAAAGAAACATTGCATTTCATTAGCTAGTAGATTGAGAGGTCAAACAACCTTGATGGATTTTTTTGCAACATAGTATGATGAACTTGTGAACTGTGTGCTGGTTTAAGAGGGAGTTACCATGGTTACTTGGTGAAGGAGCACTGGGGGGGATGGGTGAATGTTATGTGAGTTTCAAAGTCTTGAAATGTACAACCAATTAAAATGTGCAGTTTGGTTTTGAATTTGTGTTGGAACAATTTTAATCGGTTAGGTACAAGAATATGGGTCTGAAATGAGAAAGAATCTATGCCATTATTCTTTTCTTCCTCTCTCTTCCCATCCTTTGCTCTTTCACTGTTTTCCCTTCCCTTACTGTCCTTACTCCACTTCACTAATTCCTTTTATTACTCCCTCTGTCCTCTTACTTCTACACTCCTCTTACCTCATTCTCTCTCTGTTAGCCTCAACAAGGTGCATTTTTTACACCACTGGTGCGTCATAAAAAGTGACGCAGCGGCGGCGTAAAAGTGACGCATGGCCGTGGGGCGCAGCTAGCCAGCACCGATGTAGGAAGCATAGGAACCGAGCTCCGCTCTATTACCACCAAAGTCCTGCTAAATATCCTGAATTAACGGTGGAAGCAAACCCCGGCAGTGTAGGCACACGCTCCGGAGGTGGAGAGGGAACATCTGACAGGCGTCTCGCTGAAAACCGACGAGGTGCGGAGCTGCCGAGACACTCGTAAGCTTACTGGCGGACCAGGCCTTGATCCGCGGACTCGCCTAGGCTGTGAGCCGCTGTACGTGACACTACGTGCGGCTGACCGGAGAGCTGCGGACCCGTACCAGACGGAGCGGTGACGGGAATTGAGGTCGGTCAGTGGCGCAGAGAGAGACGGCGCTAGGCGAGGGGGAGACCACGCAAGCCGCTGCCCAGAGTGGGAGAGAAACGTTGAACGGCGCTGGGGTGCGGAGGCGGAGGACATGGACCCCGGAGGCCCGCATGGTCCCCGACTGGCGTAATGGCGGTGAAAATCGGCAGCAGATCGGATACTGAACGTATGTACTGGGGACAGCCTGAATGAAAATAGAATTGATTTAGACTCACTGAAAGTCTACAATTGGGGCTATTGATACCTCCCTAAGCGCCAATTTATCGGAACGAGTGACCCCTCCCCCCATCACAGCTCATACTAAGTGGCGGGAAGAGCCCAGAGGCACGGTACAGTGGAGGAGGGAGAAGTCCTATGAACGGTGGATGACTGGAGGAGAGGGAAGCTACTGCACACCCTGTGGGGCACACATCTCAGACCGAGCACAAGCCCACCCAGGCATCGAGAGCACATAGGAGTGGACCGCGCGTCCGGTTGGACGGTGCGTGGGGCCAGTGTACAAGCACCGGCTTGGAAGCCTCTACCAGCTAGCCTAGCATACAGCCTGTCTGCTTACAGGAGAGAGAGCGGGCAAGAGGAGATTACCATAGCTGGGGAGCGGTCTACCGGATCGTATTGAGGTACGCCCCTGAGGACTGTATCTACCAGATTTCCTCTAATACCACAACAGACACTGCTGGGAGAGTGGTGGGGTCCAGACTTGTGGAATTTTGCTGAACACAGGTGCCGGAGAAGGCCATGGGGGGGACTTGCCAACTGGCTGCACGGGATTGAACACTGTGAAGCTGTGGACACACAGAGCTGAACGTGTGGTATCAATTTGCAACAGTCTATTCCCAGACGATCCCGCGACGGAACTCCTTTCAACTGGCCCGGACTCCACTTCTGCGGTGGCAATTGGAGACGGAGACGGGATTGAGGCATCTACAAGCGTGAGGTACGACATGGCGCTCGTTGGGATACACAGGTTTAACAGTGAGCCAGATTGGTGAGAGACGCATTCACTGGTAGATCGCCCCGGAGAGTAGGGGCGCAGGGAGCCATGTTGCGTCACGGGAGCCAACTAAGTGGTATTGGTGACTGAAGCGTGGTTGTACAATCAGTTGCTGTGCAAGTGCTGGGAGGCAGATCGACTTGGACACTGACGTATTGCCATGGGCAAGAACGACAAAACCCAGACCAACTTGGCTTTTGACCAGCGACGATCTAAGCCACCGGAAACTCAAGTCTCTGAGCCATCCCCGACAAGCAGAGGCCAAGAGGGCTCACTGTATGTGGATATAAAGGACATGCTGGTGACCATGGAGAAAGGATTATAACATAGTATGGCGTCCATTGGCTCGAAGATAGACGCCCTCACATACCGAATGGATCGCATGTCAGAGCGGGTGGACAAGCACACGGAGAGACTTGACATGTCCGAGAGGCGGATCAAGGAAGTGGAAGAAGCACAATCTTAATGGGATAAAGACCGCAAGCAGTTCACTAGACTACTCCAAGTTATACAAGACAAGTCTGAGGATTTGGAGGCCCGCTCGAGGCGCTCGAACATCCGCATTACGGGGATAGCTGAGACGACGCAGACTGGGAAGATGGAACTCTTCGTAGAGAAACTCTTGACTACTCTATTGGGAGAGGATGTATTCTCACTGATGTTTATAGTGGAAAGAGCACATCGCACGCTGAGACCTCGACCCCGCACGGGCGCACCTCCGAGGCCGATAATAGCAAAGCTATTGAACTACCGGGATCGGGATACGGCGTTGAGGGTTGCACGAGACAAAGGGAAACTACAATTCGAAGGCATGGACGTTTCTATGTACCCTGACTTCACTGCGAAAGTGCAGGAGGAGAGGCGACACTTCGCCCCATACAAGAAGCAACTCCGGGAACTAGGATTAGACTATGCTACCCGGCGAAATTGCGGATAAATAGACAAGGTCACTCACACTTTTTCACGGACCCAAGAGAACTTCAGAAATCTTTGAAGGTATGGTCCAAGGAGCAGAGAAGTAGCCCCAGAGGTCAGAATGAGGAGCAAAGTGAGCACAGCCAACTGGACGAATAAGAATAACTGGATGGGCGATACTCAGAGCTGTATAATGTTTGACCTGCTGGAGAATGGACCAAGTTGTTGCTACTGGGACTCGTCTCGAAGTGAACCTTGGAAGTCAAGAAATTCCAAACTATGGGAGCGGAGGGGCCTGCGATGGAAAAGCGGCACTATGGATGGGTGAGATCTTTTCAATATATATGTGCCCGACAGCAGGCAGGAGCGGTTAACAGACTATATGCGGATATGGTTTTAGCATATAAACTAACTCATATGGTAATTGAACATTGCTACCGATATGTGTGCCTTGGGGGGGGGGTAACGAAGGGCGAGGCCCTTAGAGACTCCATTCTGTATTGATCTACGCCTCACGTTAATTGACACTTAGAGGGTGATAGAGCTGGGGCAAACGTGAGTAATGTAATGCTGATGTACTGTTCTGTATTAGTGCTGGCGACCTCTGCCCTAGCGCTTTTGGCTATAACGGTTCCTATGGAGGCCAGTTTAGGGGTTGTTCAAGTTGGCTCCAGAGAGGAGCGGGAGGGGGGAGAGACGGGGGGCTGCCAGGCCAGGTTGGGGGAGGTCGGCTGTGGGAGGGGAAGTTTGGGGTGGGGTAGGTGGTCTATTTTGGGGAAAAGGAAGTTGTTTGTTACACCAGACGACACTCTACTCAGTTCTAATTCTCAAACTGCACCTCAGTTGCTTGACGCCCAGAGAAGAGCGGCACCCAGAGCTGGGGAATTACATTGGATGACCATATTGGCTCCCTTTACAGATGGCTGATTGCAGTAGTATGAATGACGAAAGAGCTCTTGAGTCTCTGAGGGCATTGACTTGGAATGTGAGAGGTCTCAATGATTACCGCAAGCTTAGGAAAGTTATATCTTACCTACACAGACACCACGTTGATTTAGCACTTATCCAGGAGACGCTTCTCCCAATAACAAGCAGGATACTCTCAGCTAGGGGTCTGAAGGGAAATAGTGTGGCAGCAGGGTTTACTACACATTCTAGAGGGGGATTGTATGGGTCAATCCTAGGTCAAAGTTACAATTGACAATGCTAAAAGCGGACTCAGAAGGCCGATACTTGATAGCCAGGTGTGTAGGTAAGGGACATGACTTTATTTTGGTTAACGTTTATGGCCCCAACTACGACTCTCCAGAGTTTTACGAGGAACTGGCGATGCTTTGTAGACCCTACGTGTGCTCTAGATTTTTATGAGGGGGCGATTTTAATCTAGTGTTTGACCCGGAGGTGGACAGGTCAGCGGGGTCAGCACGGCGGCCAGCGGTCGCAGCATTGCAAATGAAATCGGAACTTGTTAAATTGGACTTGGTGGATGTCTGGAGACAGAGGAACCCCACGAAGGGCGGATATACACACTACTCTGCCTTCCATGACATCCATACAAGAATAGACTACTGGCTGGCATCTCAATCTACTGTCAAGAGTATTAGGGACTGCAAGATACTACCACGCACCCTTTCAGACCACTCCCCCCTGCTATTCGTATTGGAAACACAGGTAAAAAGAATCCCCCCATTTACATGGCGCTTTCCTCCTTACTCGTTACTGGATGAAGTATTCGGAGGAGAAATGGCAGAACATATAGACATCTTCTTTGAAACTAATGTTGGTACAGTCGATAGTTTTCAAACGGTTTGGGACACATTTAAAATGTACATCCGTGGTATAGCAATGTCTAAACACTCAAGTGTGCTCAAAGCTATAAGGCAAAGACTGAAACATCTCGAAACACAATTGTCGGCCCTGGAAAGTCAACAGCAGGGTAACTCCGATACTGACACCGCAGAGCAAATTAAAGTACTTATTACTGAATATAATGAGGAGGCGGACAGGGAAGTCCAACACTTGGGCAAATATGCCACTGCGCCCACATAATAATGCGGAATGAAAGACGACCTCTGGTGGTGGATGAGCTGATGGCGTCCACGGGGGAAGTACTCACAGGGGTACCAGAAATACTCAAGGAGTTTCGAAACTACTACTCTGGACTATATAAGTCCAGATCTGTCCGAGTAGAGGAGGAAATAGATGATTATCTGAGCTACATTAAAATGCCACTATTGTCCAATTCCCAAAGAGAATTCTTGATGATGCCCATACACCAGGATGAGATTGTGGGGGCGTTAGAAGGGATGCGCTCTGGTAGTGCACCAGAAGCGGATGGGTTGACGGTGGGCTTTTATAAAGCCATAAAAAGATAAGCTAGTCCCACACCTATCTACTGTTTTTGATGACATCTGTGCAGAGGGTAGTATGCCTAGATCTATGAGAGGCACTGCTTGTCACGATTCTGAAACCTGGAAAACCTGCTAATCTGTGTGATTCCTACAGACCGCTCTCACTGCTGAACGTAGATGCTAAATTGTATGCAAAAGTACTAGCCACGCGTCTGGCGTTACTTATCCCAGAAATGGTTGCTCCGGAACAAGCAGGATTCATACCTGCCAGAAACCTCACTTATAATATTCGCACGGTGCTAGGGACCATACAACATGTACGCCAGGAAAACAAAGCAATAGCGATTTTCTTCGACATGGAGAAGGCCTTCGACTCGATGGAGTGGCCCTTCATGTTGAGGGTACTTCGTAAACTGGGGCTGGGGGAACCCTTTTTGCAGATGATAGGAGCTTTATACTACAAACCCACGGCGAGACTGCGCTTGGGCGATAGTGTCACAGAAGCTTTCGACATCAGTAGAGGTACTGGGCAGGGTTGCCCACTCTCGCCCTTACTGTATGCGCTGGCCGCGGAACCTTTGGCATGCGCAATTAGGCAATACCATAGGCATGAGGGGATCAACTTTCCAACATACCGGATCGGTATCTCTACCTATGCAGATGACACACTGTTATATGTCCGTGACCCGGAAACGAACCTTTCCTCTGTCCTCAGAGAAGTTGTAAGATTTGGAGCTCTTTCAGGACTGAAAGTAAATTGGACCAAATCAGTCGCGTTCCCATTAACACCTGTGACACTACAATTTGATATGGAATACCCGTTGCAATGGACAATGGAACCGGTCAGGTACCTGGGGATTCAGCTCCACACGGACCCGGACGTTTTAATACGGGAAAATTGCGGGGTGGCTTTTACGAAACTGGTCGACGACGTGGACGCATGGTGCAAGTTACCCTTGTCATTAATGGTTAGGCTTGCCATCATGATAATGGTAGTATTACCGCTCTGTCTGTTCCTATTCAATAATATCCCAATAGTTCTCTCCAAGGCCTTTTTCAAAAGCCTGACTCAAGTGCTTGTTAAACTCACCTGGGGCGGTAAACAGCCCAGAGTACAGTGGAAAACTCTAATGCTTCCTTATGAGATGGGAGGACTGGGGGCACCGGACATGGAAAGATATTACAGAATTGCACAGGCGGCTCATCTACATACGTGGATACACGGGGATTCTGCTGTTCCCCATGTGATTCTTGAACGTCTGTTTGTGGGACCTGCTCCACTGCCAGCCACTGTGTTCTACCCGACTGATCGCAGTGTTGGTAAACTTGACTCGATTAAGGCCACGAATCATGCGTGGCATGCGCTCTTGCAGGAAAAGGACTGTGTACTGCTGTACTCCCCACTTATGCCGATAGAATGGGCAGTATGGCTTGCCCCTCTGAAAGAGAAAGGAGTCACGCTAGATCTGAATAAACTGGGCGTCGTAAAGATGGGAGACCTATTTATAGACGGAGTGGTTAAAACCTGGGAGCAGGTTCGCCCCTCAGATATTGAGGCCTCGCTATTACTACAATTCCAATTTCACAGGGTGCGCAGTGCCCTCCTAGAACTATTGGGCACAGATCTGGCGGAGCCCCCGGAGGTACTGGAACTCACTTACGTGATTAAAACGGCGGCCCCTCACAAGTTAGTTGCGAACTTAACTAAGCTAGGATTTAAACAACGGGAGCAACAACACTCTAAGGCTAGGATTGCGTGGCAGCGCGGTCTACAAATGCAAATAGACGACAAAATGTGGGAATACTGCTGTACGAACACGAGAAAGCTATCTCTCAATGGAAGGCATAGGCTGGTTCACTTTAAATATTTGCAGCAGGTCTATTACACGCCAGAGCGACTGCATAGGTATGGGCTTCGACCATCTGCTGAATGTGAGCGTTGTCATGCGCAGGAGGCAGACTTCATGCATATGGCCTGGAGCTGTCCTGGTATTAATACATTTTGGCAAGAAGTGTTTCTGGAAATGAGTGCGATCCTGGGAATAGAGATGACACCTAATCCGGCACTGGTCTGCTGGGTTACTCCAAGCCATTACCAGTGGCAAAGCGACGTCTGGCGGACATGGGCCTATTGATAGCTAGGCGGGTGGTGGCTGTGTGCTGGATGAGGGGCCCGTTGCCTACGAAGAGGAGATGGGCGAGAGATATGTTGTATTGCAGCACGCAGTCGGAAATTTATAGTGAGTTACTCCCGCCTAAGGCCCGGCCCAAGGATTTCTGGAGTCTGTACAGGACACATTTGCACACTGTGGATGATGAGGCAACAACACAGGGTGAGGCGAATGAAGGACAGGACTTACACATTGCAGAACGGGAGGAGATAGCACAGGGTGAGATTTGGGGTGGACAGGGTTTGATGGAGGCGGAGACAGGACAAGATTAAGGGGACATATAGAGGAGTCCTTGGGATTGAGGAGGCAGGTAGGGAAACTGAGTGTGGAGGAACCCAACAGGTAGGTGAGGTGGGAGACAGGGGGCAGAACCCCCAGACAGGGGGCCAATTGATTATACTAGGTCATGGACATGTAGTGAGGGTTGAGTCGTGTTGACTTGAACGCCATAAGGGCAGTACACGAATTACAGATAGGTTTCCCCTGGGACGGTAGGGGTAAGGCTGTAAGTAGGGTCAGAGGCATGAGGATGAGCTGAGATGGTGAGTGTCTGGTATGTGGAGGGTGGGGGGGTTGTTGGGGTTAGTTTTGTACTTAGAGATACAAGCAACTGTTTTAGGCAAGCATTTTAGTGAGGTAGTCACGGCAAGCAGGGACAACTCATTGCACACCCACAGGCGAGGAGGGCAAACCGGGCCCGGCATTACGGAACTTCTGATATAACGAAGACAATTGAATTACAGGATATTTGAAGGCCGCCGGACCTCCGGGGTGTCGGCTAATTGGCTATGTAAGGTGTGACCAGATACGACAGAAATGCTGTCTAGGATTTGCTGCCGGCCTCCGGGTTGTAGGCTACACGCTGTGTAATATGATTAGGTACGTAAATAAAGGTTTTGAAAACTAAAAAAATAAAAATAAAAAAAAAAGTGACGCATGGCCTCATAAATGAGGCCTTCATTCTTCTACTCTCACTTTTTCTTTCACTTTCTCTGTCTCTTCACTCCCTTACTCACCTTGTCTCACTCTCACTTGCCTTTATACAGTCTGTATCTCCACTCTCGCAAGGAGGTATAGATACGTCAGTATTTCTGATGTATCTGTAAGCGCAAAAGTGATGCATTGCTGGAGTGTGTCGCAAAAGTGACGCAACTCCAGCAAGGCATCCTTTCACATGGGGCCAGCCCCATGTGAAAGAGCCTGCGTCAGTCTTACACCTGCTGTGAGTCAGGCGCAAGATTTTGATGAAACGGAGTCCTAAAAGTGCGTAGTGAAATCTCATAGATTTCACTGCGTCACTTCTACGACCCTTCCTTGCGTCAATACGCCCCCTTTGCATAGTTTACACCTGGCGCAGGTATAATGTGGCGGAGGGGTTTACAAAGTGACGCATCTACCTAGATGCGTCACTTTGTAAATATGACTCAACAAGGTTCATTTTTTACACCACTGGTGCGTCACAAAGAGTGACGCACCGGCGGCGTAAAAGTGACGCATGGCCTCATAAATGAGGCCTTCAGTCTTCTACTCTCACTTTTTCTTTCACTTTCTCTGTCTCTTCACTCCCTTACTCACCTTGTCTCACACTCACTTGCCTTTATCCAGTCTGTATCTCCACTCTCGCAAGGAGTTACAGACACGTCAGTATTTCTGACGTATCTGTAAGCGCAAAAGTGATGCATTGCTGGAGTGTGTCACAAAAGTGACGCAACTCCAGCAATGCATCCTTTCACATGAGGCCAGCCCCATGTGAAAGGGCCTGCGTCAGTCTTACGCCTGCTGTGAGGCAGGCGCAAGATTTTGACGCAACGGCGTCCTAAAAGTGACGCAGTGAAATCTCATAGATTTCACTGCGTCACTTCTACGACCCTTCCTTGCATCAATACGCCCCCTTTGCATACATTACACCTGGCGCAGGTATAATGTGGCGCAGGGGTTTACAAAGTGACGCATCTACCTAGATGCGTCACTTTGTAAATATGACTCAACAAGGTGCATTTTTTACACCACTGGTGCGTCATAAAAAGTTGACGCACCGGCGGCGTAAAAGTGACGCATGGCCTCATAAATGAGGCCTTCAGTCTTCTACTCTCACTTTTTCTTTCACTTTCTCTGTCTCTTCACTCCCTTACTCACCTTGTCTCACACTCACTTGTCTTTATCCAGTCTCTATCTCCACTCTCGCAAGGAGTTACAGATACGTCAGTATGTCTGACGTATCTGTAAGCGCAAAAGTGATGCATTGCTGGAGTGTGTCACAAAAGTGACGCAACTCCAACAATGCATCCTTTCACATGGGGCCAGCCCCATGTGAAAGGGCCTGCGTCAGTCTTATGCCTGCTGTGAGGCAGGCGCAAGATTTTGACGCAACGGTGTCCTAAAAGTGACGCAGTGAAATCTCATAGATTTCACTGCGTCACTTCTACGACCCTTCCTTGCGTCAATACGCCCCCTTTGCATACATTACACCTGGCGCAGGTATAATGTGGCGCAGGGGTTTACAAAGTGACGCATATACCTAGATGCGTCACTTTGTAAATATGACTCAACAAGGTTCATTTTTTACACCACTGGTGCGTCACAAAAAGTGACGCACCGGCGGCGTAAAAGTGACGCATGGCCTCATAAATGAGGCCCTCAGTCTTCTACTCTCACTTTTTCTTTCACTTTCTCTGTCTCTTCACTCCCTTACTCACCTTGTCTCACACTCACTTGTCTTTATCCAGTCTGTATCTCCACTCTTTCCTAAACATCACTGCTCTTTTCTTACCCTTCCACACCCCCGTTCCATGACTACATTTTCTTCACTTATCCTCATTCCCCATGTTCACTCTCCTTCTCCTCACTCTCCTTCCCCACACTCACCTTCTTTCAGTCCCCCTACTTCACTTCCCTTCCCCTGTCGTCCCTTTCTTTGCTTTCTCACTCATTTTCCTCTCCTCTCTCACTGCACTCCACTTCAGTTACTCTTTTTCATTTTTTTAAGAATACAGCTCTTTTTTGAGAATTGGAGGTAGTTCTGAAAAGAACTTTTTTTTTCTTCTTTTTCTTTTTTTTCAACAAAAACAGGGAATGGCAAACTGCTCAACAGGAGCAAAAAAAAAAAATCAAAATACGGGCTGGGGACGGCAACGGTGGTTCTCTAATGCTCGAGCAATGATCACAATACTTTGTTCCCCGTAACAAAGTAGTGCATCACAATGTTTGCATTTGATGGAGGCCTCATTAAAAATAGGCTGAATATTTGGGATCAGCTGCTTTGGTCGCCCCCTCACCGATGCAGTTGCTCCTCCAGTTGAAGTAGAGGCACCATCCCTTGGAACCTCTCGTGCCAGAGCCCTGACACTCTCCCGGGCATAGTTCTGGGGATGCCTCCTCTGGACGTGGCGAATCATAGTTGAATTACCAAAACTATACTTCCTTCTGGGGTCTCCTCGGGAAAGTATCGTAGGGCAGATCTTACACTCCACCTTCGGAGCATTCACTTGTTAAATCCCTCAGGTATAGAAAAAAATGTCCAAATGAAATGTTCTTTCACCTTCGGCTGAGGAGGCTCTTCATCTATGAAACCATCTGACTCCTCACTGCTGCTGGATGCTCTGGCAGCCATTCTATCCACAAATTGTTAGCACAGAAAAAAGGAGGTCTTGCTCTCACCAAAGTGAAAGAAGAAGTGAAGGAAAAGGGTGGGGTTTGCATTCTTTGTAAAAAAAACTGTTAGCTACCAATGAAAAGAGTTATTTTAAGGTCACATGACTTGACACGCTTACGCTGCGCGCACCGGAGCGCTTCCGGGGGCGCTTACGCGGCGCGAACATAGGCGCTTCCGGGGGCGCTTACGCGCGCGCCTGAGTGACGTTTTGGTAGCTTTACGGAAATGCAAAATCATTTTCATTTCGTAAATCAAAAATACTGGTTTTATAAGTATGGTACTGAATGTCTTGCATTATTGTTTACTTTTCATACATATTTTTTTTCAAACGCAGAAATAGCACTCTCGCTGCGCTCTTGGGAGAGCGTACCGGTGCGCACACCCTGAGCGCACCAAGACAAAATGATACGGGTAAGCTTACCGGTGCGCGCACCCTGAGCGCACCAGGATAAAATGATTTTTAAAAAAAAAGAAAATACAGTGAACAAATAATTAAAAAACAAATAATATAATTAATAGTTATAAAAAACAGCTAATAAAAAATCAAAAAAATCGTAGGTTATGAAGTCGATATACAAAGGAATTAGCTTTTAAAAAAACAATGAAATTCACTGAAAAAAACATAGGTTTCACAAACGTTATAGTTAGGAATTAGCTTTTAAGAAAACCTTTGAAATTCACTAAAAAAAACGAAGGTTTCACAATGGTTATAGTAAGGAATTAGCATTTAAAAAACCTTTGAAATTCACTAAAAAACCCATGGGTTTCACACTCGTTATAGTTAGGAATTAGCATTTAAAAAACCTTTCAAATTCACTGAAAAAACCATAGGTTTCACACCAGTTATAGTTAGCTGAACATTTTACTCAAACAAAACCATTGAAATTCTCACGTTATAGTTAGTTGGACTCACTATAACTCGCGCGCCCGCAATCCACTGCTGATGATGTCACATATTACATCATTCATGACATGGTCAGTGACATCACTGATGACATCACTGATGACATCTCAAATGACATCACTGATGACATCTCAAATGACATCACTGATGACATCACTGATGACATCATCCATGTGATAATACGATGCACCTCCTCACACTCTAATCTAATCTTTGATACACCCAGTGTTAAATACAAACTACCATTCCTCAAATTATTGACACACCAATACCAGTAAGTACATATGCACTCACTGATTTCTAGGTCTACACACACATCCACTCATTCACCCATACAATCACTCATACATACAGTCACTCATCAATAGAACACTATCATATCCACTCATCCACCTATACAGACACTCACACGCTGACACTCATCCACAGAGTTACTCACACACCTAGTCAGTTATGCAAAGAATCAATTGCACTCCCATTTCCTCAACTACACAGTTATACACACTAAATCTTACTTATTCAAACATATACTAACACATACGTACTCTATTTTACAATCACTGATACAAGTACACATTGATCCATACAGTCACTTACGCAATCACAGGCTCTCATGTATAGTCATTTATATATGCCAACTCTCACATGCACTGTGTTTTACATATGTACTTACTTGGACATGGAGCACCTTCAAAGGTTTATTCCCCCGTGTGGGCGTCCTCACAAGTGGCAACTTGAAGTTTTTGATGTTTTGCGGCCCTGCCAGGTCGCGAGGACGAACCGCTGCTGCAATGCGGATCTTTGGTGTTCAAAAGGCTGGGCGCCATAAAAGAACGGAGGGTTCCACAGTGAGTGTTTCATTGCAACATCACCAGCCCGTGTGTTTTAACCTACCCACTGGGGTTTTTAATTGACACTAAGAAAGTGAACTTTGCAGCGTCCACATGGAAAGTATGCTGATGTTAAACACCACGGATACCAGAATGCTCTGGGACTGCTAATCATGGCATTAGTACACGCCCACTGGGGCGGACTTAATAAAGCAAGTAAAGGTGGTTTAACATGAGGCTGCGAGGTTCTTTTGTCAAGCTCGTGAACAAGGACTGTGTGTCTGAAACGCGTAGAGCTGCAGATTAATGGAGAAATGCACGAATCTGGTTGTGCGGCGCACACTCACCTTCAAAGGTTTATTCCCCCGTGTGGGCGTCCTCACAAGTGGCAACTTGAAGTTTTTGATGTTTTGCGGCCCTGCCAGGTCGCGAGGATGAACCGCTGCTGCAATGCGGATCTTTGGTGTTCAAAAGGCTGGGCGCCATAAAAGAACGGAGGGTTCCACAGTGAGTGTTTCATTGCAACATCACCAGCCCGTGTGTTTTAACCTACCCACTGGGGTTTTTAATTGACACTAAGAAAGTGAACTTTGCAGCGTCCACATGGAAAGTATGCTGATGTTAAACACCACGAATACCAGAATGCTCTGGGACTGCTAATCATGGCATTAGTACACGCCCACTGGGGCGGACTTAATAAAGCAAGTAAAGGTGGTTTAACATGAGGCTGCGAGGTTCTTTTGTCAAGCTCGTGAACAAGGACTGTGTGTCTGAAACGCGTAGAGCTGCAGATTAATGGAGAAATGCACAAATCTGGTTGTGCGGCGCACACTCACCTTCAAAGGTTTATTCCGCCGTGTGGGCGTCCTCACAAGTGGCAACTTGAAGTTTTTGATGTTTTGCGGCCCTGCCAGGTCGCGAGGACGAACCGCTGCTGCAATGCGGATCTTTGGTGTTCAAAAGGCTGGGCGTAATAAAAGAACGGAGGGTTCAACAGTGAGTGTTTCATTGCAACATCACCAGCCCGTGTGTTTTAACCTACCCACTGGGGTTTTTAATTGACACTAAGAAAGTGAACTTTGCAGCGTCCACATGGAAAGTATGCTGATGTTAAACACCACGAATACCAGAATGCTCTGGGACTGCTAATCATGGCATTAGTACACGCCCACTGGGGCGGACTTAATAAAGCAAGTAAAGGTGGTTTAACATGAGGCTGCGAGGTTCTTTTGTCAAGCTCGTGAACAAGGACTGTGTGTCTGAAACGCGTAGAGCTGCAGATTAATGGAGAAATGCACGAATCTGGTTGTGCGGCGCACACTCACCTTCAAAGGTTTATTCCCCCGTGTGGGCGTCCTCACAAGTGGCAACTTGAAGTTTTTGATATATATATATATATAATTCACTGAAAAAAAACATAGGTTTCACACTCGTTATAGTTAGGGTTTAGCATTTAAAAAACCTATGACATTCACTGAAAAAACCATAGGTTTCCCACTCGTTATAGTTAGGAATTAGCATTTAAAAAACCTTTGAAATTCACAGAAAAAAACATAGGTTTCACACCAGTTATAGTTAGCTGAACATTTTACTCATACAAAACCATTGAAATTCGGGTGTCTGTCAACATTCTAAACAGTCCGGAGAGTCCGCCATCTTGTGTCTCGGTAGAATCGAGACACAAGAGGTGAAAAAAAAGGGGGCGGAGTAGACACCCCCTGACTCCCTAGTTTTTCTGATGCGGGCCTAGAAGTGCCCTGAAGGGCAAAAAAATGTTGTTGTTGGTTTGTTTTTTTCGGGGAAAGCGCTGGCTGCGCTCACCGATACGCTCTCTGGTACGCGCACCCAGAGCGCACCACGGGGAAAAACAGTGTAAAAAAATAGAGTAAAAAAATAATGTAGAGTGTTTAGTGGTAAGTTAGCTCTGAAAAGAGCAGTTGTGTTAAGTGGGTGTTTTTTGTACCTACAAGTAGGTACCAATGCAGAGTCTTATATTCAAGAGGAAAACTCTATTCCCCTCATCTGTAAAATGAACACCATCTCTCCTATAGATGTCTTGCATGTTGTAATACAAGTTGTTGTGGTAAATGGAACCCATACCATAATCTCTCATGTAAGCAGAAACAGATTTATTTACATGTTTCCTTGCTTTCTCAATCTGTGGACAAAATTGGTTGGACCAGTTCCATTTTTGCCTTTGGCATAAATTAGAAAATACCAAGGCAGTTTTTGGAAAAAGTGCCATCAATTGCCCAAAGATGTCCTTTAAAAGCATTTCCAGACCTACCCCACTCAATGTGCCTAAATCATTTCCACCACAGTGCACAATTATAAGGTCAAGGTGTGGTAAATGCATAAAGGATTTTACCAATTGTATCAATTGGTGACTTCTCAATCCTCTTTGTCCAATCCATACATTGTCTACATTTGGTAAATCAAGGTTGTAAATACCTCTGTTAGTTGCATATTTTTTAGCCCAGTGGACATAGCTATGCCCCACAAACCAGACTTTTGTCATTTTGAAGATAGGTGTGTGAATGTAGGTGTGCTTCTAGTCAGATGAGTTGTAGAAATGAAATGGCAGTTTGATTATGAAAAAAAGTGTTTGAGAATCATTGCAGATGAATAAGTAGAAATGATTGGAGCTTTCTTAAAAATCTCCACTGAAAATTAGGCTGCATGTTTTTTTTTGTAAGAAGTCATTTCAATGGTTGAGAAAAAGTCATTTAAAGAAACATTGCATTTTATTCGGTAGTAGATTGAGATGTCAAGCAGGCTTGATGGATTTTTTTGCAACATAGTAAAATGAACTTGTGAACTCTGTCTTGGTTTTAGAGGGAGTTACCATGGTTACTAGGTGAATGAGCACTGGGGGGATGGGTGAATGTTATGTGAGTTTCAAAGTCTTGAAATCTTCAACCAATTAAAATGTGTAGTTTGGTTTTGAATTTGGGGGGGAATAATTTTAATTGGCTATGTGCAAGAATATGGCTCTGAAATCAGAAAGAATCTGTGCCATTATTGAAAGGCTCTCAGTGAAGGAAGCATTGTTCAGAAATTCTGCTTAAAAATATCTGTTGACTGTGACTGAGACTGTTTGACATCTTCCAAACCATTTTTAAAGGTGAGTAATGAATCTTTTTAAAAAGATAGAGAGTTTAAAGATTTTTTACAAGTATCATAGTGTGTGTCTCTGTGATTTAAGGAATGATATGTTTACCTTTTTCTATAATGTTAGCTGTGTGTTTATAAGGTAGTCTTCTTTATAAATTGTTTTTTATGCTTGGTCATTTTTTTTAAGCACATTGTGCAACCTGTAGCATGGGTGGAAGGAGTGAATGTCTGGAGAGGGATAGGAATAGCAGATAGAACCCCATATGAAATGGTGGGGAGATGCATAATCTACCTTATAAACAAACAGCTATGTCAAAGATTGTGCACGCAGCTTGTAAATATGCAGGCAGACAAAGCAATCTTTGACATAGCTGTGTGTTTATAAGGTAGATTCTCACAGTTATAAGATCTCTCACGGTATTTTATATTCTTGTCTGGGTGTATATTTACAAGCTGAGTTATATTTACAAAGTGACGCATCTAGTTAGATGCGTCACTTTGTAAAGCCCTGTGCCATATTATATGTGCGTCAGGTGTAATGTATGCAAAGGGGGCGTATTGACGCGAAGAAGGGTTGTACAAATGACGCAGTGAAATCTATGAGATTTCACTGCGTCACTTTTAGGACGCTTTTGTGTCAAAATTTGCACCTGCCTCACAGCAGGTGTAAGACTGACGCAGGCACTTTCACTTAGGCTTGCCCTATGTGAAAGGATGCATTTTTGGAAATTATTTTTTTAAATGGCATAAGTTGAGATAGAATATACAAAAAAAGAGAGACATATTTACAAGCTGCATGCGCAATCTTTGACATAGCTGTGTATTTATAAGGTAGACTTCTTTATAAATAGTTTTTTATGCTTGGATTCAATGCTGGTTTATAAATTGTGTAATGGTTTCATTGGAGTTGTAAATATGGTCATTTTTTTAAAGCACATTGTGCAACCTGTAGCATGGGTGGAAGGAGTGAATGTCTGGAGAGGGATAGGAATAGGAGATAGAAAACCATCTGAAATGGTGAGGAGATGCATTGTAGTATGTTTATCTAGGGACCTGTATCGATACTCCTATTTCTGACCCTTGTCCGGTTATAATTCACTAATATCCATACAACGGCACAGAATCCCGTTTTCAGATTAAATCATAGCGCATGCTGTCACATTAAGCAAGCCCTATTCCTCCAGCCCCCTAGAAAGCACACCGAGTTCTCAAAACAAACCAAACCTCCAGCAGACCTGGGAAATCCCCCGTAGCTATTGTTTTGATTTCGTTCGAGAACTCCTGTAAAGAATGCAAGAACGACCAGTTCTTATGACATCCCTACTGACGTATTATGTCCATCCTTACGTCAAACACGGCACCTTTCAGGTATAAATATACCAACGCTGTCCTAAGCAAAGACACGGTGGTGATGAGCTTGGAGCAGTGACTACTTGCCGGAGAGCCCAGCTGATGCAGGAAGCCCACGGACGCTGCCCCTCCCTTTTTGACGCGCTGAGAGAGACGCTGCCTTTTCTCCTGCCGAAAAACCCAGCTTCCAGCGTTTCCAGACCACCTTCGCGGGTGACTGGGATATCGAGTCCTGAGAGAGAGATACCAGCCCTCCTGCCTTCTAAATCCCAGGTACTGAACTGACTAAACCCTTACAGAGAATTCTCGAGTCAGATTCTTTGCCAAACAAACTTAACTTAAACTGCTACTTACTTACTCCCTCCCACGTATTAGGCTTAGGTCAGGTACACCGGGGTAGGCGTAGTTAGAAGCACCAGTTGAGTACGATTAGTCAATGTATATATGTATGTATATCTTTTATCCATTTTAAAGTATCATATGGCTAAGAAACCATATCAATGCTTTTACAGTATTATTTTATAATCCTGCTTTTACTGTATGCACTTTACTTAACCTTAAGTATTGCAACTGTAGCGATTCATTTCTCTTGTATGAGAAAAAGAGACTGATCAATAAATAACACCTTTTATTGAACACGCCCATCTCTTCTTTCTCTACAAACTGGTGGAACTAAGTATGCACGTACTGACTGAGTAAAATAGTTGTCTTTTGTTTTCACACGACTCTGGAGATATACTCTTGATCAGGGAGAGCAAAGTTGTCATGTTCTATGGTTGTCAGAAACTAAATCCCTTCTTGTCTATCCAGGGAGGTTAAACTCCTCCTCGCCTATTCGAGAAAGTTTCTAGTGAACTCTGAGCTAGCTGGCACACAAAACTTAAGTCTAATATCGTCAGTAGAAGACCTAGTTAACCTCTGTCCTACGTCTATACTATTGAAGATATTATTCCAATGCGCAGAGCCTATTGGGATAATAGGAACTACACTACAGCATAAACACACAGCTATGTCAAAGATTGTGCACCCAGCTTGTTAATATGCAGACAGACAAAGCAATCTTTGACATAGCTGGGTGTTTATAAGGTAGATTCTCACAGTTATAAGATCTCTCACGGTATTTTATATTCTTGTCTGGGTGTATATTTACAAGCTGTGTACACAATCTTTGACATAGCTGTGTGTTTATAAGGTAGACTCTCACAATGTTAACATCTCTCACATTACATAAGGTAAGGTCATGGGATTGCCCCATGTGAAAGGATGCATTGCTGGAAATTATTTTTTTTCTACAATTTTTCCCTGTGGTGCGCTTGTGGGCCTCATTTATGAGGCCATGCTTCACTTTTATGCCGCCGGTGCGTCACTTTTTGTGACACAGCAGTGATGTAAAAGTTGCACCTTGTTGAGTTATATTTACAAAGTGACGCATCTAGTTAGATGCGTCACTTTGTAAAGCCCTGTGTCACATTATATGTGCGTCAGGTGTAATGTATGCAAAGGGGGGGTATTGACGCAAAGAAGGGTAGTACAAATGATGCAGTGAAATCTATAAGATTTCACTGCGTCACTTTTAGGACGCTGTTGTGTCAAAATTTTGCAGCTGCCTCACAGCAGGTATAAGACTGACGCAGGCCCTTTCACATAGAGCTTGTCCCATGTGAAAGGATGCATTGCTGGAAATAAATTTTTTAAATGGTATAAATTGAGATAGAATATACAAAAAAAGAGAAACATATTTACAATATACGTGCGTAATCTTTGACATAGTTGTGTGTTTATGCATTTTCCCACCAATGCTGTGAGAGATGTTAACATTGTGAGAGTCTACCTTATATATTAATATCGTGGACATGTGCCTAAGATCACACTGATGGGTGAATGAAGCTTCACTCACAGTGTGATCTTAGGCAGATTAGCAGGATGTTACATGTAATGAGAAATTAAAGTTATGTGTTGCTTATATATAGGTGGCCTGTTTTTCGTCTATAGGGAAAGTGAAATAATATGAGCAGAGACACACATACTGCTTGCAGAGACAGACATGGTACATTATATCTAACATTCTGATCATGTGCCTAAGATCACACTGTGAGTGAAGCTTCATTCACCCATCACTGTGATCTTAAGCAGAGTAACACATACTGTTGGCAGAGACAGACATGGTACATTATATCTAACATTCTGATCATGTGCCTAAGATCACTCTGTGACTGAAGCTTGATTCACCTATGTGATGTTAGGCAGAGTCACATATACTGTCGGCAGGGACAGACAAGGTACATTATATCTAAAATCCTATTAATCTGTCTAAAATCACACTGTGAGTGAAGCTTGCTATAATGAACAACTAGAGTGCTAACATTTAGAATATATGGCAAATGTGTGACACATCTGAATGCCTTCTTGATGGAACTAAAGTAAACAAGCATTGAAAATACAATAGATTTGGTGTGATATTAGGCACATGTGCACCATATTACATGTAATCTACCATCTCTTTGTCTGCAAGCACTATATATGTTTCTGCTGATATTATTTCAAATTATTTTCAGGCGAAAAACAGACAACCTATCTATAAACAAGACATAACATTAAATAATAAATAATATTTTACATTGTGGAAGCGGTTTGTAAGTATGCCAATGACACCTTTACACTATTTCTGGACCAGCATTAATATCAAACATTGAAAATTTATGGCAAATGTGTGACACATCTGAAAGTCTTGTTGATGGAAGCTAAGTAAACAAGCATTGAAAATGCAATAGATTTGGTGTGATTTTAGGCACATGTCCAGGATATTACATGTAATGTACCATCTCTATCTGTGGAAGCAGTATGTTTGTCTCTGCACAAATTATTTCTCTGTATCTACAGGTCAAAAACAGGCCACCTATATATTAAGAAGATATAATATTAATTAGTAAATTATATCTAACATTGTGCAAGCGGTTTGTAAATATGCCAATGAAACCTTTACACTATCTCTGGACCAGCATTAATGTCAAACATTCAGAATTTATGGCAAATGTGTGACACATCTGAATGCTTTCTTGATGGAATCAAAGTAAACAAGCATTCAAAATGCAATAGATCTCGCCCTCGGTGTCACACATACTGTTGGCAGTGACAGACATGGTACATTATATCTAAAAAAACAATTAATCTGTCTAAGATTACACTGTGAGTGAAGCTTGAAATAATGAGCAACTAGAGTGCTAACATTCTAAATTTATGGTAAATGTGTGACGCATCCGACTGCTTTCTTGAAGTACAGAAAAATTTGAAAATGAAATTACAAAGTTTAAGGTCAATTCAAGTGAAAGGCCTAATTTTTCTTGTGTTTGTTGTCGACAAACTCATTATAAGCGTCAGACTAGATTAGTTGATTTATATGTAAAAAGCGAAAAGATAAATAATAATGAGTGGAAGGATTTTGCAACTTATTTGTTGGTTGAAAATTGTTTTGATTTGGGCTCTGATCAACGTATTTGTACATATTGCTATAATAAATTAAATAAAAATAAAATGCCTGCTAGAGGTGTTCATAATAATCTGGAGTTGGTAGACATTCCTTCTGAATTGATGGATTTAAATACCTACGAGTCTATTCTTATTCAATGTGTGCATCCTTTTAAGGCTATTGTTCTGCTGGAGCCTAAGACAGGGAAATTGCCTCCTTCAGATTTACAGAGAGGATTAAAGGGAAGACTTGTTTATTTGCCTCTAGATTTTAAGAAAAATATTGATACCATTGGTGTTGAAAAAGTAGAAGAGGAACCTCTGGTTATTCTAGTTAATGGTGTTCCGACAAAAAATAAGAAAATCTGGCAAGAATTAGTGGATGTTAGGAAAGTCAAGAAGGCAACGTTGTATCTGGTAAAAAATAATCAGTACTATAAAAATGTGTATGTGGGAGATGAGGAAACAACTGTACAAGACGACACTGATGTCTCTACTGGACAAATAGAAAAAGTTGATTTCTCTAGAAGTGAAGACATTTACGAACATTATAGTGTTCATCCATTGCATTCCAAAGAAGTAATGGGGAATGCTATTGACTTGTTTCAGATGAAAAAAGCCGAAGGAAGTCCCATTAGTGTATGGGAAGAAAGTTTAGAAGCTCATTGTTTCCCCCAATTGTTTCCCACAGGTCAAGGTGGACGATATGACGACCGACCTGTTCAAATTCCTGCGTCTGAATACCGGACTTCAAGATTATATGCAGAAGATCCAAGGTTTCGTCAATGCATTCCATATTGGTTCCATCTACTGTTTGAGAGTGACTTGTCTGGACTTTCCTATGCAGTAAACCATATATTGAAAAGTGGAGCACATCTACAAAATGTTTCGGCAAGGGATTTTATGGATAAAGTCAAACTGTAAGACAGTGTTTTGGAATCTCAGCTAATTAATCTCATGGCATGTCAGCGTGGTACTAACGAGTATTGGTCGTCATGGGGAATTGACATGTATGCTAAGAAACTTAACTCCTACATGGTTCCTCACTCTTAGCTGTGCTGAGTATGCTTGGGAAGACTTACTTGAATTTCTACGAGAGGCAAATAAAAACATTGAAAATATTGAATACAAGACACCTGGAGAACTGTGCTCTTTGGATCCAGTTAATGTATGCAGGTATTTCAATCATAGGTTTGAAGCTATGATGTCTTTTATTACAAACAAAAAAAATCCTCCGCTTGGTGAGGTGTTGGTTTTTTTTTGGAGAAAGGAGTATCAAGCAAGAGGTGCTCCTCATATACATATGCTGCTATGGATCAAAGATGCACCAAAATTTGGAACAGATTCAGATGAGAAAGTGATGAGTTTCATTGAGCAGTATTCTACATGTGCTGTTCCGAAAAGTACAGAAGAAAACAATTTAAGACATCAAGTTTTACGCTTTCAAAGCCATCGTTGTGGGAAATACTGTCGTCGAAAATACAAATCCAAGGACAAGTTCTACACGAAATGTCGTTTTGCATTTCCACGTCCAGTAACATCGAAAGGAAGAGTCAACAATTTTATGTCTTCTCTGCGACATACTGTGACAAGAAAATCACCCAAAAATACATACAACCTAAGAAGAAATGAGGAAACCAAATTCATAAATGACTACAACCCAGTCATTTTATCCATATGGAATGCTAACATGGATATTCAATATGTGGCTGACAACTCTATTGCTGTGGCTCGATATGTGACGTCTTACATCACAAAATCAGAAAAGACGGAACTGAAGGAAATGTGGGAAGAAATTTCACATGAAAAGAGTCTAAGCAAGAAATTATACAGTTACAGTCTAAAGATGTTGTTGCATCGAGAAATTGGAGCGTATGAATGTTCTGATCGGTTGTCATCAGCAAGTCTATATGCGAAATCTAGAACCATCATTTGGGTGAGTCTAGGTCTTGCTGCAACACGAAACAGAGTTTTAAAATCTGTACAAGAAATTGAGTATTTGGCGGCAAAAGAACCAGACAGTACAGATATTTTGAAGACAAACATGTTGGATACATACTATCCAAATAGAAGTACTCACCTTGAGACGCTTGTCTATATGAAGTTCTGCAAACCTACACTTTTCAAAGGAACGTCACAGAAGACATCAATAAAGGTGTATATGCTGTAATTGGATGTGAAGGCTGTTTAGTAAAACAAAGAAAAGGCCATTTGATTAATCATCGAAAATTGAGTTGTGATTCTCCAGACAAAAGAGAATTTTATTACTTAGCACTTTTACAACTCTTTAAACCTTGGCGTAGAGAAGAGGAACTACTTGGAGGTTTTCTTACTTATGAAGATTTGTTCAATGCAACCAAAGATACCATAGAATGTCCTGTTTTTTCAAGTTATCTGCAAATGTTGAACGAGGAAATACAGCAAGAAGCTACAATTGCAGCAGATATTGCTAGAGACAGTTCTCAAGACAGTCAGAGTTCTTCTTCATTGAGTCAGGATCCACTAGGAGGACCAATTATACAAAATGAAGCTGCCACTGCCATGGATGAAGTTGAAAGAGCCATGGAAGAAGCTCAGGAGGATGTACTTGATTTAGAAGATTTGGAAAAAGAACTAAACGTTGAGCAGAGACAAACATATGACGAAGTCACACAACAAATTGAGCATGGTTTATCACATGAGAAAAAAGAGTGCTCATGTACATCATTTGTGCCTATCCGACTATATGTCAGTGGAGAAGCAGGAACTGGGAAAAGTTTCCTGATTAAAGTGATTGCAACATATTTGCAGAAAACAACGGAATCATCGCTCTCTTGTGTTGTTACTGCTCTAACTGGGTTGGCAGCACACAACATTAAAGGAATTTCTTTACACCGCTTATTGATGGTGCTAGTGGAGCATGATAACAAATTACAATACCACAAGCTATCTGGAGAAGCTTGTTGTGAAGTTTCAAGAGTACTAAAGAAAATGAAACTTCTTATCATTGATGAAGTAAGCATGGTATCAAATGTAATACTTGCTTTTGTGCATTTAAGAATGCAAGAAACTCTTAAAACAGACTATGATGTGTTATTTGGAGGAAAACACATCATTGTTTTTGGAGATTTACTGCAACTAACTCCAGTGAAAGGACAGCCAGTGTTTAAAATGCTTACGCATGAAGATACCAGGAAGTGTTTAGGAAGCATTGGAAATGTTAACATATGGCTAAATTTCAAATATGCAGAACTGCTTCAAAATATGCGACAGGCAAAGGATGAAGATTATAAAAATATTCTACAAGAGGTAAGAATTGGAAAACTAACTGAGCATGGCAAAGAAGCGTTACATGCACGAATAATTTCAAATTTGTTTCCCAAGGAAAATATTCTTCCAGAGAATATTTTTAAGAAAATTCCTGAAAACAAGTCTGTCATATGCTTGATGCCAACTCTGCAAGAATGTTCAATCTTCAACACCAAAATGTTAAAGTTGGCAAATCAAGAGATTGTGAAACTGGAAGCTATTGATATAATAGAACATGAAGGAGCCACTATTATTTTGTCAGGAAAATTGAAAACAAAATTGGATTCTTTAGAGAAGACAATATCCAAAACTGCTGGTATGGAAAAGACTCTGTATGCATCTTTAAATTGTCGTATAATTTTACGACGTAATTTACATGTGGAAAGAGGTTTAGTAAATGAAGCAATGGGTCATGTTGTAGATTTTGTGAATTACCGAAATAGAGATGGAATTGAAATTATAAAAATTTAATTTGATGGTATTGAAGAAGTACAACAAATCACTCGTTGTTCTGCTCGCTTTTTGCTAGTGAAAGATTTATATGTCCGCAGAAAACAGTTTCCTGTTTCTTTAGCATATGCAGTAACTATTCATAAATCTCAAGGTTTAAGTGTTGATACTGCTTTGGTGAATATTGGAAATTCTGTGTTCAAGGAGGGCATGGCATATGTTACTTTATCTCGAGTGAGAACTTTATCTGGATTGTACTTGATTGATTTTGATGAGACAAAGATTAATGCAGATCTAAATTGTGTAAAAGAATATAATAGGTTAAGAAGAGAGTGTGCTCCAAATTTACCTCAATATCCTCTGTTTGAAAAGCGTGTGGTAGGCCGAAAAAGAAGAAATGAGAAAAATTGTAGTGCAGTTGTAGCAAAAAGAAAAAAAGTAGATGAACCAGTAATTGTAAGCAGAAAGGAAATGGATTCAGTTAAAGATGTTGTTGGATTTCAGTTTGAAAATAGGTCTGGTGTCAACTGCTATGCTAATGTAGTGGTTAATGTTGTTTTCTTTCTCCGAACTGTAAAAGAACAGATTGCTGAAAATCGTGATCAAACACTTTGTTGTTTATTAAATTCTGTGTTTGGGAAATGTAGCAGTGATAGAACAAAAATACAAAGTGTTTCTGAAATTCGAAAGGTTTTAGACATGTTCTGGTCTAAATCAATTTTCACAGAATATTCAGCAAGATTGTCAGGAATTTCTAATGTATATGCGTGTTGTTTTACAAGATGAAGGAGTAGATGTAGAAAATCTTTTTGGCCTTTCTTATAAATGGCAACATGATTGTGACAATTGCTCCCTTTCAAGTAGTACTACAGTAGACACTGAAAGATTTATATACTTGACTTTACCAGACTGCAAATCAGTGTCTTTTAATAATCTAGTTAGAGCAGCAAATAAAAAACATGGTGTGTAGTCAATGTAAATCTGAAATGTTATCAACTTTATTTTTAATAAGATATGGACAGTATGTTATTTTAATGTTCCAACGATGTAGACCTGATGGGACTAAATTGACTACATTAATAAAAAAAATTGTGGCTTCTCAATTATCAATTTCAGGAAGAACCTTTACAACTGCAGCAATTATTTACCATGATGGTCCTTCAACAACATCAGGACATTACACAGCTTATTTAAAATGTCAAAAAGGTTGGCAGCTCTGTAATGATACTCAATTGACTTTCAAACAACGTTTGCCTTCTGACTTACTAAATTCTTACCTGGTGTTCTTACAACCGAAATTTTAGGGAAGGTAATTGACCTATGAAGATTGCAGCAGTTAATATAACTTAGTTTACTCTTCAAAATTACTTTCTGAATGAGAGTGATGAAGGTAATAAAAAACATGTAGTTCTCATAGAGATAGTATATGTTTATTATATAAAGTGTGCTGTGAGTATTATAGGAATTATTTATTAAATGTAAACTAGAGATGGAAGTAAAACTCTTGTTTCATAACGTGAAAGATGTTGGAGCTTTTCTTTCAGAAAGTCGGGTAAATCAGACATTACGAAAACAGTGGACTAATTTCCATAAAAAAGGACTTTCCATATACTATTTGGCCTCGTGGAAAAGTGGATGGATCAAAAGTGAGTTTAGATATGGTTTTTAAAAAATTACATTATTTAAGTAATTATTTAATGGTTTTTTTAAACACAATCATTTTGATTGTGTTTTTTTTTGCCCGCTGTTATATGATGAGTATTTTTGAAGTCACTGTTTTAAGTGAAATTCAATATATTCCGAGAACAGCAAAAATAAACTATTTAACATGTTGTTGAAATTATTTTGTATTTTGTATTATTAAATATATAATATTACCCCGTTCTCTTATACTCACTTACCTATTTCCACCCTCTATCACTTCTCTTAACTTACCCTCACTTGCCTTTTCTGACTATCCCTCACCTCCCTTCCTTTATTCCATTTTCCACACGTATTCTCATTAACCACTCCTTCACGGCTCATTACCTCTCTCCCATCCACCAATTTCTAGCTGTCAGTCCTTCACTCCCTTTCCCTTTGTTTCTTTTCTTTATTCCCTCAATAATGCTCCTTCTCTCATTCACCTTATTACACTTCACTCACTTCTTTTCTCACTTCCTATGTCCTCTCACATCCTCACTCCCTTTCCATCACAGCCTGTCTCTTAGCTTCAGTCTCTGGATCCTCTCAATCTATCACTCCTCTTCCGTCATGCTTACTCCCTAAAAATGACCCACACTCCCTTCCTTACCTTGCTTTACTCTCTTACTCAGTTCCTTTGTGTCACTCTTTCCTTTACTAGCTGTATATTCTCTCTCCTTTACTTTGTTTGTCTCAAGCTCACTTGCTTTTAATCTCTCTTTATTTTTCCTTTTTCATCAACCCTCCTGCATTTCACTCACCCTCACTTACCCGTGTTAATCTCCTACTTTGTCTCTTGTATTATAAAATATATATTATAAATATTGTAACTTATTTTGTTTTGTCTTTCACATATATAAATTTAAATGAAAATATCAAACTAAATTGATATTACTTATAAGGTAAGTTTGATGTAGAATATTTATTTTCTCTATACTATTTTCCTTAACCTCACTACTCTTCTCTGATGCTCCCACACCTCTGTTCCCTTATTGCGCTTGCCTCACTTATTCTGAATCCCTACGTTTACTCCCCTTTTCCTCACTCCTCTCTCACACTCACCTTCTTTCAGACCTTTTTCTTTACTTTCCTTCCTTTCTCTTCCTTTCCTTCATTCCTTTACTCTTTTCCCTTCCCTTACTCTCCTTACTCCATTTCACTAACTCCTTCTCTTACTCCCTCTGTCCTCTTACTTCTACACTCCCCTTACATAATTCTCTCCCTCTTTTTAGTCTCTCACTCGTCTTCTGTCGAGATCACTCCCTATAACTTAGTTATAGTCACACAATCTCCTTTTTTGATACCTTCTCTTTTACTTACCTCCCTCTCTCTTCCCATCCTTTACTTTTTCATTCTTTTCCTTTCTCTTACTCTTCTTACTCCACTTCAATAACTCCTTTTCTCAAATCATCTGTCTTCTAATTTATTCACTCCACTTTTCTCAGTCTTGTTCTATTACCCTCAAATAATTTCCAGCAATGCATCCTTTCACATTGGGGCAAGTCTCATGTGAAAGTACCTGCATCAGTCTTACGCCTGCTGTGAGGCAGATGCAAGATTTTGACACAACAGTGTCCTAAAAGTGACGAATTTCACTGTGTTACTTCTATGAATTTTACTTGCGTCAATACGCCCCCTTTGCATACATTACATCTGACGCAGGTATAATGTGGCGCAGGGGTTTACAAAGTGACGTATCTACCTAGATGCGTCACTTTGTAAATATAACTCAACAAGGTGCAATTTTTACACCACTAGTGCGTCTCAAAAAGTGACGCACCGGCGGTGTAAAAGTGACATATGGCCTCATAAATGAGGCCCTCAAGCGCACCACAGGGAAAAACAGTGTAAAAAATTATAGTAAAAAAAAATTCCAGCAATGCATCCTTTTACATGGGGCAATCCCATGACCTTACCTTATGTAATGTGAGAGATGTTAACATTGTGAGAGTCTACCTTATAAACACACAGTTATGTCAAAGATTGCTTTGTCTGCCTGCATATTTACAAGCTGCGTGCACAATCTTTGACATAGCTGTGTGTTTATGCATCTCCCCACCATTTCATATGGTTTTCTATCTGCCATTCCTATCCCTCTCCAGACATTCACTCCTTCCACCCATGCTACAGGTTGCACAATGTGCTTAAAAAAAAAATGACCATATTTACAAATCCAATGAAACCATTACACAATTTCTAAACCAGCATTGAATCCAAGCATAAAAAACAATTTATAAAGAAGTCTACCTTATAAATACACGGCTATGTCAAAGATTGCGCACGCAGCTTGTAAATATGTCTCTCTTTTTTTGTATATTCTATCTCAATTTATGCCATTTAAAAAAATAATTTCCAGCAATGCATCCTTTCACATGGGGCAAGCCCTAAGTGAAAGGGCCTGCGTCAGTCTTACACCTGCTGTGAGGCAGGTGCAAAATTTTGACACAAAAGCGTCCTAAAAGTGACGCAGTGAAATCTCATAGATTTCACTGTGTTACTTCTATGAATTTTACTTGCGTCAATTACATCTGACGCAGGTATAATGTGGCGCAGGGGTTTACAAAGTGACGTATCTACCTAGATGCGTCACTTTGTAAATATAACTCAACACGGTGCAATTTTTACACCACTGGTGCGTCACAAAAAGTGACGCACCGGCGGTGTAAAAGTGACATATGGCCTCATAAATGAGGCCCTCAAGCGCACCACAGGGAAAAACAGTGTAAAAAATTGTAGAAAAAAAATAATTTCCAGCAATGCATCCTTTCACATCGGGCCAGCCCGATGTGAAAGGGCTTGCGTCAGTCTTAGGCCTGCTGTGAGGCAGGTGCAAGATTTTAACACAACAGCGTCCTGAAAGTGACGCAGTGAAATCTCTTAGATGTTACTGCGTCACTTGTACGACCCATCTTTGTGTCAATACACCCCCTTTGCATATATTATACCTGGTGCAGGTATAATGTGGCGCAAGGGTTTACAAAGTGACACATCTACCTAAATGCATTACTTTGTAAATATGACTCAACAAGGTGCAATTTTTACACCACTGGTGCGTCACAAAAAGTGACGCACTGGCGCCGTAAAAGTGACACATGTCTTCATAAATGAGGTACTGAAGCGCACCATAGGGCAAAACAAGTCTTCTCTTTTATTTTATTTCCTTTCTCTTGTTTTAATTCATTGTTTTATATATCTCCCTTATTTTATTCTCCTGACTCCACTTCAATTACTACTTCTTTTTTTTCTGTCTTCTTAGTTCTACACTTCCCTTCCTTTAATGTCTTTCTGTTAGCCTAATTCTCTCCATCCCTTTAGTCTCTCACTTTTCTTCTGTCACGCTCACTGCCTATAACTCATCCATACTCATACACTCACATTCTTTCAGACCTTATACTTTACTTTCTTACCTCTCTTTTCCCATCCTTCACTCCTTCACTCTTTTCACTTTCCTTACTCCTCTTTCTGCAGTTCAGTAACTGCTTCTGTCAATCCCTCTGTCCTCTAACTTACTCACTTCCCTTTTCTCACTCTCTGTGTGTTACCCCCATTCTCTCCGTCCTCTTAGTCTCTCACTCCTCTTCTATCATGCTCACTCCCTATTAGTGAGCCATACTCTCACACTCATCTTCTTTCAGACCTTCTCTTTTACTTTCCTTCCTCTCTCTACACTCCCCCTTACCTCATTCTCTCTCTGTTAGTCTCATTCTGTCCGTCTCTTTAGTCTCTCACTCCTCTTCTGTCAAGCGCACTCCCTATAACTTAGTTATACTTACACACTCACCTTCTTTCAATCCCCCTTCTTCACTTCCCTTCCCCTCTCGTCCCTTTTTTTCCTCCCTCACTCATTTTCTTTTCCTCTCTCACTAAAATTAGGACTGGGGATGGCAGCGGTGGTTCTCTAATGCTCAAACAATGATCATAATACTTTGTTCCCCGTAACAAAGTACCGCATCACAATTTTTGCATTGATGGAGGCCTCATTAAAAACAGGTTGATTATTTGGGATCAGCTGCTGTGGTCGCCCCCTGACCGATGCAGTTATTCCTCTAGTTGAAGTAGAGGCACTATTTCTTGGAGCCTCTCGTGCCAGAGCCCTGACACTCTTTCGGGCATAATTCTGGGCGTGCCTCCTCTGCACGTGCCGAATCATAGTTTGATTACCAAAATTGTACTTCATTCTGGGGTCTTTTTTGCAAAATATAGTATGGCACATATTGAATTCCACGTTTGGAGTATTACAATTCACTGTATTCTGAAAATACAAAAAATGGTGGCGATAGTGTACATTAGAGAGAAATAGTGAGAGAAAGAAGGCATGAGATGAAAAAGAGATGTGAAATGCACATTGGAGAAAATATATTGGGAGAAGGGAAGTAACTGTGAGTAAACTTATTATGTAATAAAGAAATGTTGCACTCTATACTATAAGTCTCACTTTATACCACAATTATTTCACTACTATCTCATAAATTTCAAGTACAATAACAGAAAAATGTCTCAAACAATTTATAATTTATAAATATAAATTTATTCTTCAGAATTTTCATAATTTAGAAGCACTTCTAGCATTATTTGATCAGGAATCTCCTCATCACAGCTCTTCATAAATAACTCCTGGAACTCAACATCATCCAAACATTCCATTAATTGAGCATCCAAAGTCTCATCATTAAAATCCTCCATTCCATCTTCTCTCAAAAGAAGGTCTTCTTCATGGATAGTGTTATCCACAGGATCATTTAAGACCTCAATCAAACTCTCCTCAACAAAGGTTGCAGAAATTTCAAAATTAATATTAACGGTGTCCTCATTGATATTCATATTCTTTTCAAATTTCTTGCTGTAAATAGCAGAAAAAAATCACTTTAATTTATCGTTTTTAGTAATAGATAATATTAAAATAGCTTTATCAAGTATTAAATTCCCCTTACAAATTAAAAACTCACCTTTTAGAAAGGAGTAGAAGAGATAATACTGTGTAAATTTCACACCAGAAATAGAACACCAAATATTCCTCACAAATGTACCTCAAAGAGTACTATCACAAAATGGCTGTGTTTACCTCTCATTAGAGAACCATTTCATTAGTAGAAAACCAATGAAACTTCATCACACACAAATTCAAACCAAAGAAACATTTTAATTGGTTGTAAATTTCAAAAGCTAATTGGCTCTTGGGTGTCTGTAAACATTCTAAATGGTCTGCATAGTCCGCCATCTTGTGACTCTGAAGAACAGAGACACAAGAGGTGAAAAATAAATGGGGAAATAATTAAAAAGGGGCAGAATAGACACCCTCTGACCCCCTAGGTTTTCTGAGGGGGGCTTAGAAGGACCCTAATGGGCAAAAAAAGGTGGGGGTTTTTTGCAATTTTCACGGGTTAAGCGCTGGCTGCGCTCACCGGTGCGCTCTCCAGTACGTGCACCCTGAGCGCACCACAGGGAAAAACAGTGTAAAAAAATAGAGTAAAAAAAATAATGTAGAGTGTTTAGAGGAAAGTGGTGCATTGCTGGAATGTGTCACAAAAATGATGCAACTCCAGCAATGCATTCTTTCACATAGGGTCAGTCTTATGTGAAAGGGCCTGCATCAGTCTTACGGCTGCTGTTAAGCAGGCGCAAGATTTGGACGCAAGAGCGTCATAAAAGTGACACAGTGATATCTCTTAGATGTCACTGTGTCACTTCTACGACCCTTCCTTATGTCAATACACACCCTTTGCATACATTACAACTGGCGCAGGTATAATGTGGCGCAGGGGTTTACAAAGTGATGCATCTACCTAGATGCGTCACTTTGTAAATATGACTCAACAAGGTGTATTTTTTACAGTACTGTTGCGTCACAAAAAGTGAAATATCGGTGGCGTAAAAGTGACGCATAGCCTCATAAATGAGGCCTTCAGTCTTCTACTCATGCGTGATATTTAATTTATGACGTGTTATGTCGCAAGTAGTTACATATACGTCAGTATTTCTGACATATCTGTAAACGCAAAAGTGATGCATTTCTGGAGTGTATCACAAAAGTGACACAACTCCAGCAATGCATCCTTTCACATGGGGCCAGCCCCATGTGGAAGGGCTTGCATCAGTCTTACACCTGCTGTGAGGCAGGCACAATATTTTGACACAATGGCGTCCTAAAAGTGACGCAGTGAAATGTCATAGATTTCACTGCGTCACCTCTACGACCCTTCCTTGCGTCAATACGCCCCTTTTGCATACATCACACCTGATGTAGGTATAATGTGGCGCAGGGGTTTACAAAGTGACACATCTACCTAGATGCGTCACTTTGTAAATATGACTTAACAAGGTGCATTTTTTACAGCACTGGTGCGTCACAAAAAGTGACGCACCGGTGGCGTAAAAGTGACGCATGGCCTCATAAATGAGACCTACAGTCTTCTACTCATGCGTCATATTTAATGTATGACGCATTATGTCAGAAGAAGTTACAGATACGTCAGTATTTCTGACGTATCTGTAAGTGCAAAAGTGATGCATTGCTGGAGTGTGTTACAAAAGTGACACAACTCCAGCAATGCATTCTTTCGCATGGGGCCAGGCCCATGTTAAAGGACCTGCGTCAGTGTTACGCCTGCTGTGAGGCAGGTGCAAAAATGAGGCCTTCAGTCTTATACTCTTATTTTTTCTTTCACTTTCTCTGTTTCTTCACTGCCTTAATTACCTGGTCTCACACTTACTTGTCTTTATCCAGTCTGTATCTCTAGTCTTTCCAAAACATCACTGCTCTTTTCTTACCCTTCCACACACCCGTTCCTTTACTACATTTTCTTCACATATCCACATTCCCCATGTTCACTCTCCTTCTCCTCACTCTCCTTCCCCACACTCACCTTCTTTCAGTCCCCCTACTTCACTTCCCTTCTCCTCTCGTCCCTTTCTGTGCTTTCTCACTCATTTTCTCCTCGTTTATCAATGCACTCCACTTCACTTACTCTTTTTCATTTTTTTAAGAACACAGCTCTTTGATGAGAATTGGAGGTAGTTCTGAAAAGAACTTTTTTTTTCTTCTTTTTTTCTTTTTTTAGAACAAAAACAAAAACAGGGAATGGGAAACTGCTCAACAGGAGCTAAAAACAGAACAAAATTAGGGCTGGGAATGGCAGCGATGGTTCTCCAATGCTCGAACCATGAGCAGAACACTTTGTTCCCCATAGCAAAGTAACTTATCGCAATATCTGCATTTAATAACGCCTTTATTAAAAGCAGGCTGGATGTTGGGAATCTGCTCTTGTGATTGCTCCCTCCCTGATGCAGTTTGTCCTCCGGTTGAAGTAGAGGCCCCATCACTGAGAGCCTCTCGTGCCAGAGCCTTGACACTTTCCCAGGCAAAATTCTGGGGGTGCCTCCTCTCCACATGGCGAATCATTGTGGAGTTACCAAAAGAATATTTCTTAGTGGGGTCACCCCGTGACAGGACAGTGTGACAAATCCTGCTCTCCACTTTTGGAGCATTTACATTCTTCTGGTCATCAGGAATAGAAAAAAACTTCCAAATAAAGTGTTCTTTTACTTTCGGTTGAGGAGCCTCTTCATCAAGAAATTCATTGGAGTCATCTTCACTGCTGGATGGTCTGTCAGCCATGATAATCCAAGATTTTATTCCCCCAAAGATCCGACAGCAAAAAGGCAGGTCTTGCAGTCACAAAAGTGAAAGAAAAAATGAAGGAAATGGGTGGGGATTTCATTCTTTGTAAAAAAAAAACTGTTAGCAACCAATGAAAAGAGTTATTTTAAGGTCATATGGCTTGACGCGCTTACGCTGCTCGCACCGGAGCGCTTCCAGGGGCGCTCATGCGGCGCGAACGTCGGCGCTTCCGGGTGCGCTTACGCGGCGCGCCTGAGTGACGTCCTGATAGCTTTACGGAAATGCAAAATCATTTTCATTTCGTAAATCAAAAATACTGCTTTTATAAGTATGATACTAAATGTCTTCCATTATTATTTTGTTTTCATGCATATTTTTTTTACGAACGCTAAAATAGCGCTCTCGGTGCGCTCTCGGGAGAGCTTACCGGTGCGCGCACCCTGAGCGCACCAGGAAAAAATGTAAAAAAATATATATATACATTGAGCAAATATTTCTTTTAAAAAAAAAATATAACTAATAGTTATAAAAAACAGCTAATAACAAAAAAATAGTAGGTTACAAAGTCAATATACAAAGGAATTATTTTTAAAAAAACTATAAAATTCACTCAAAAAACCATAGGTTTCACAAACATTATAGGTAGGAATTATGTTTTAAAAAACCTTTGAAATTCACTAAAAAACCATAGGTTTCACAAACGTTATAGTTAGGAATTAGCATTTAAAAAACCTTTGAAATTCACTGAAAAAACCATACGTTTGACACTCGTTATAGTTAGGAATTAGCATTTAAAAAACTTTGAAATTCACTGAAAAAACCATAGGTTTCACACCAGTTATAGTTAGCTGAACATTTTACTCATACAAAACCATTGAAATTCCCACGTTATAGTTAGTTGGACTCACTATAACTCGCGCGCCCGCAATTCACTGCTGAGGATGTCACATATTACATCATTCATGACATGGTCAGTGACATCACTGATGACATCACTGATGACATCTCAAATGACATCACTGATGACATCACTGATGACATCTCAAATGACATCACTGATGACATCACTGATGACATTTGAGATGTCATCAGTGATGTCATCAGTGATGTCACTGACCATGTCATGAATGAATGATTGTTGTATAAATATGTAATTTTTTATTTTTTTTTATTATTAACCCGGGGGCGCTCCCGGGACGCGTACCGGTGAACGCACAGGTAAGCGCAATGTTACGGCGTGCCTCGGGGCGCGTACCGGGGAGCGTTCCGTTAGCGCTATTCTCGCGAACGAAAACAACCTCGTGACGTTTCGCGTAAACGCGTGATGCATGATACGACTCACTGCGTAAGCGCACCCGGAAGCACCCGAACGCATACGATCGCGCAACGTCCTGACGCGCTTATGTGACGCGCCCCGGGGCGAGTAGCGTAAGCTCGTCGGGTCATGTGACCTCAAAATAACACTTTTGATTGGCTCACAAGAGTTTTGTTTTCCAAATGATGAAAGACCCCTCCTTTTTCCTTATTCTCACTTTGTTGTTTGTGTGAAGAAGACCTGCATTCATTCTGTGAGAAATGGCTTCACTAGTAGCAGCTGCAGGTGCATCTGCACCACCACCACCTCCACCACCACCACAAGGACCACCACAAGACTACATTGGTGGTCAAGAAGAAGATGAGGACGAAGAGGAGGAGGAGGAGAGGCACGTTCTGCGTGAGGACAATCCCCCATACAGACCCAAGGAACATTTTATTTGGCAGTTTTACAAGATGCCAAGGGGTGCAAAAAAAATGAATGCAGCTAAGGTGACTTGCCTCATCTGTGGCGCAGAACTGTCAAGAGGGAACCCAAAGAAGAAGAACTCTTTTGGGAACCACACTATGATCAGACACATGCAGAGGAAGCACCCGATCAATTATTCGGCAGCAGAGGTCAGGGAACTGACCAGGAACCCTCCCCATCCTTCTTCTTCAAGCGCCTCCAATCAACCCACTCTATCGGGTGAAGAGGCTAGGGAGATGGTCCCTAATGTACAAATCAAGTTTGCAAAATTTAAATTTGTTTGCATATATTGCAACAAAACAATTTCATATGGTGAGCAAAGCATCACTTCACTCAATCGAGCTGCAGACAACCATCACTGCAGAAAGCAACTTTAATTTTTTTCTATTTTTTTTTGCTCCAGTTGAGCTGTTTGCAATTCCCTGTGTTTTGTTTGACCCCAGAAAAACTAAAAAAAATATAAAATTGTTCAGAAAAGCCAAAAAAATTAAAAAATTTCAAAAAAACAATAAAAAAATTATAAAACAACAAAAATAAAAACAACAGTTCTTTTTAGAACTACCTCTAATTTATAAAAAAATACTACATTTTTTAAAACCTCTTTCATTCTTTTTTCCCCATGGTACGCTCCCCGGTACGCTCCCCGGTGCGCGTACCGGGCGCTCCCCCCGCGAAAATTGAAAAAAAATTAAAAAATATTTTTGTCCGCGGGACCCTTTTATGGCCCCCACATCAAACCTAGGGGGTCGGGGGGTACCCTGCCCCCTTTTGATCATTTCCCCCTTTGTTTTTTGCCACCTCTTGTGTCTCGATCCTACCGAGACACAAGATGGCGGCCGCTGTGGACTGTTTCGAATGTTTACAGACACCCGAGAGCCAATCAGCTTTCCGTGCGCAAGTCGCGTGGCGTGCCCGGAGCGCTCCCCGGTGCGCGTACCGGGACGCTGCCATAGATATATATATTTTTTTGAACCTAAATTACTCAAAATCCTCTGGAGCACATATCTTGAGACATAGCAAAGGCACATCGGGCTACCAGTCCCTACAATTTTGCCAAGTTTGGTGAAAATCCATTCAGCCGTTCGAGCTAAAAGTGCGACCGACTGCCCTATGGAAATTAACATGGGGAAAACACGTTTTGGGACCCCCCTTTTATCTCGGCCCCCGCTTGACGAATCCCCCCCAAACTTTTAGAGAAGGAGCGTAGCGCCGCGAGGCAAAGTTGCTGAAAAATTCAGGCAGATTCCTCAACCGGCGCTAAAGGTATTCCCAATAGAATGTTGCGATTTCCCTATGGAAATCAATCCTAACTATAACTACCTACTGGCGACCGCCAGTAGGTAATATATATATATATATATATATATATATATATATATATATATATGCAGCACGTAGCTCCGACCACTTCCAGCCCACAATTGCTGGCGGCGAAGAAGGAGACTCAGACCACCACAGCTCTTCAGGCAAAGTTTCTTTATTTAAAACACAGCCTGCAACGATGCGTTTCGGGATACCGAAGTCCTTGATCACATACAGTTTGGTACTGCGCCATTTTACTTTTTATATGCGTGTTTCGTGTACACCCCTTGACACTCGTTCCGGTCACATGACCATAGGCCTAGACAACAAACTTCTTTCCTGAATTGTTTAGAAAATGTCTTTGCCATACACAATGCATGTTGTATTGCTTGTTAAAAACATCAGTGCATTTTAACAAAACTAAACTAAAGCAGGCAAAAATAATAAACAAATAAACCATATTTCGATTCTTTTTTGTAACTGGATAAATCCATAGAAAAAATCTTTTGGTAAAGTTGTGCCTGCTGTTTTTTATCACGGATATATGCTTTTGAATAGCACAATGTCTTTCAGGATAAATCCAGAGTATGTTGCGAAATAAAGTGTCCAAGTGCTAGATGTCTTATAAGTGCAAACACCATTATAAAGTGCAATTCAATTTGTGAAAAAAACAGGAAATTTTAAATATAAAGTGCAGTAATATATACAATAAGACCAGAGTTAATACAATTATATTAAATAGCAAACATGCATTCCATCTTCTCAACAGTAAAAATTTCCTGCCGGAAAAAATACAATTAAAAATATATAAAAATGGTTAAAAGTTTGCTAAAAACATCACTAATATCAACAACCAGTCATAGAAAAATTAATTAAGAATAGGCAAATTTCATAGGTTATTTCTGTTGTTGTTGATAGCAACACCTCTTCAAGCAGCACTGGTTGATTACAAATGCATACGTAACCATCCTGTATTAGGCGTATTTTCAGAAAGTTATACATATCCTCTGTATTATTAAGCCCCTGTGGCCACTTGCTATCAAGTTTAAGGATAAACCTGGTTTCTAGTTGTCTTAACTGCCGTTCTCTATTACCACCCCTTTTAGGTTTGGGTACGGCACTGTTAACATAATAGGAAAGGCAGTTGATATCCTTGTCATGGCATTTATAAAAATGGCGTGCCACAGGGTATGCCGGGTCATTATGCAGGATGGCTCTTATGTGCTGCAATATTCTGTTGTGCACCTGCAGCCTAGTACTCCCAACGTAGTTAAAGCCACAGGTGCACGTCAGAACATAAACAGCATACTCCGTTTTGCAGTTGTAACTGTCTTTGATGGGGACAGGGGATGCATCAAAAGGGGTGCAGTAAGATGTTTTGTTACAGCCAAATTTGCAGGCACGACACGTTGTGCATCTCCTGAAACCTCTAGTAGGTTGCAACCATGTTACCGCTTATCTGGTTTCTGGAGAATTCTTATCAAGATCTATACCCATCGATCTACCTTTCCTAAAGGTTATGATGGGTGATGAAGCCAGCCGATCTTGTAAAGTACTGTCTGTTAAAACTATTGGCCAGTGTTTTTGGACGATAGCTCTGGTCTTTCTTTCTTGCCTGGAAAAAGTGGTGATAAGTCTGGGGTTGTCATTTTGATTACTAGCGTTAACCCTTTCTATATCATCAATCTTAAAGGGGCTGTCTCTTGGACGTTTGTTAGCCTTTTTATAGCCTCCCCAATGGTTTTTTCGCTATACCCTCTCACACTCAATCTTCTTCGCATATCTTCCTGGCACCTAATATATATATATATAAAATCTTTGAGGGACTTTCCACAAAAAAGTTCATCCATTTTTGCTCCATCCTGAAATCCTGTAAAGTTTTGGGCTGATCCATCAAACTAAGGCGGAGTAAAAGGAGTTCCAAAATGATATTTCACCATTGCAATTCCCTTAGGGAACTTTGGAGAGTACTACAGCCAACATGGCTGAACAAAATTACTCCATATTTGGAAAAAAGCTAGATCTTTGCCTGGAAAACATGCTTTTTTGGATTTGGTGTATATATGTCAAGTACTTTTAGATCAATTAAGGTTTTAAATGTATCGATATATTCACAATAGGGTTGAAATTCAAATATTCAATCCTTCTGATTTTCTGAGGGGGCTTTTTTAGAGTTAGTGACCTTATTAACTGGCAGCAACTTGAACAGAAATGTTGCAGCAGCCATTACTTGACTTGGGAGCTTGGTACCCTGTCCTGAAAATGTTTTAAAATACTATATAATGGAGTTCCCTTACCATCCTTCCCAAAATAAAAACCAAGTATTTTGCAGGTCCCTTGTCATCCCACATGACTCCCAGGGGAATCAACATGGAGTCACTAGGGAGTCCTGAGGAACTTGTGATGAACCAGGAAAAATGAATTGCAAAAAAATATATCAGGAGTGGTTGCCTGTCCGGGACTGGCATGGGTGCAAGGCCAGGCCTGACTGCGACACTCACAAGCTTTGGCCATGTGCAGAATAGGGTTTGGCCACCCGCTTGGGTTGGGAATGATAATAAGATCCTAATGGGTGTTAAAAAACATAGAATATCACTGAAAAGTCCAAAGGTAAGGTGATGCTAAAGTTAGGTGAAAATGTAACTTTTTAATCTAAAAAACACAGAAATCTACCGGTAGTAGTTTACTAAGATAACTAGAACTTGCGTCTCCATGCTCTGTTTACGGCCTCAAAGATTGCATTGCTCATGACATGTTCAATTACATCATTATTAGCATCCCTGATAACATCTCAAACTACATTTATGCATGGTGGGGGCACAATTTTTAATTAGCTCAGTAAACTCTAAGTGCTAAATTTCAGCATTTTATTAATTTAAAATGTTACATTTTAATTGACATTTTCCTTAATTATGACTACACATAAACCTTTGTTTTATATACATATACATACATATACTCACACAAACACAGGCATATAGTTATTGCTTATTAAACTATCTATAACTTGCACCCCCATCATGCCCTGCTTATGAACTCATATATCACATTACCTACACCTAACTATAACGTCACTTTAAACATATTTTTTTTTCAGTGACTTTAATATAAGTTAAGGCCTTAGTACTTAATTATAATTTCACTTTAACTTTTTGTCCACTGAATACAAATATATATTTGTCTACCAAAATGTTACTATTTTAAAATTAGGGAGCTGTTACGCTACTGAGATAATGTATAGGTGAGAGTTGGAAGCAAGATGGCGGACGCTACTGCAGCCGTGTGAGGAGCTGTGTGGCGTTCTGCCCGAGGTCCGACCGGCCCATTGTCCATTGCTGCCGTTCTTCCCGCCCCTCTCTGAGCGGAACTCTCCCGCTTCGTTGCCGCTCTGTTTTCGATATACTTTGGCTCGCTTGGTTCTGCTCGGTGTCGTGCTTTGGGGATGGCGTGCCTCTCTCTGTGGATCTCAGCTCAGCAGTGACCGGAGACCGGAGTTACTGTGCTGTAGAGAGCCGACGAAAAGTTGTGGAGAGTCCGGGTCCGCTGTGAAAAGGTGGAGGGCGTGAGAGAGCGGAGGCGCGTTTAGAAGGAGGACGCTGGACTGCTGGTGCTCGGTTTGGAGAACTGCCAGGCTGTGAGGTAGCAGCGGGGGACGTGGAAATAGGCGAGCCGAAGTGGATACATTGTTGCTATTTTCCCGACTTCCTCGGTTTGGAGAACTGCCGGGCTGCGAGGTAGCAGCGGGGATTGTGGAAAGAGGCGAGCCGAAGTGGATACATTGTTGCTATCTTCCCGGCGTCTGTGGTAGTCGAGCAGGTTTGCTCCTTATATTTTCATTTAAAGATACAATTGTTCGGGACATTATCAAATAACATTTAGTTGGGCTGTGGAATTGACTGATATCGAGATTAACTATTTCCATACACCGTCAAAATGTATTGATTAACTTACGCTGGTCAGCATAAGGGCACTTAATACAGTTACTTGTTGTATTCCTATTAACTTATTTAGCCCTGTAACATCCTACGTGATAACTATGGCACCTAAAGGCAGGGGGACAAAAACAAAAGCTGTTACTAACCCATTCATTGCAGCTAATGCTAATACCACGCTTAACAGTGAGGAAAATACTGTAGAAACGCGAGTGGCAGAGCCTGACTCGCTCAGTAGAGCCATTCCTGAGACCCGAGCACGTCAGCAGAATGAGGTTATGAAGGAGACAGTAATACCTGACTTATTTAGAAAGAAGAATATAACCACCTCATCTAAGGGCACTACCCAGACACCTCGAGGTCCCAATAAAGGAAATGTGCAAGGAGCCACTGATCCCTCTGGTGCTGTATCTAAAAACCGGGGTGGCAAACTTTTATTGACCCCTACAGACTCCATCATGTTTACAACTGGGGATGGAGGGCTCCCCCCTTGAAAAAGACACTGACAAAGACTTAGCTGAACTAAGCGGTGGGGGAATTTAGAGTTTCGCCACGGGCCAATGAAGGAGGCACTAGAGGGAAAAATGGAGTAGTGTCTACTATAAACGATTTAGAATCAATTGAATCGGGGGCAATTTTACTCCATGTCGGATATCTCAATAGGATCTGATGTCGAGACTGGCGAGGAGGTGATTAATGAAGGTCACTTGTTCTCTGAAGACTGGGCTGACGATGGTAATCAAACCTCCGAGGAAGAACTTTCTGGTCCCGACCATCTGGGGATTGGAGGAACGCCTAACACTGTTCGTAGGGTTGCGGAGGTGCAGAACCCCCCTGTAGGTGACAATCCAGGGGTGAGAGATCAACCGCAGTGGGAAGGGGCTGGAGCGACATCTGAAACCCAGGCTGAACTCCCGGAATTCTTGGAGGGAGATGAGGAAATCACACTAATCTATTTACAATCTGCAATCCTCGATGTATAGATTAACCATGGCGCATAGAGAGGAGACCAGGGCAGAAGGGCTCCGTACCCAAGGAGCTGTTCGTAAACTGCAGAACGTTGTTCGTCGCTTAGCCAAATCCAGCAACAAAACCATTTCAAGAGTACAGGAGAACGAGGTTCGGATTTCTGGTGTGGAAGATGAACTCTCCACACAGAAAAAGTCAATTAAGGATTTGGAGAATACCAGACAAGATATTGACTGGAAATTGACCGACATGGAAAACCGCACACGGCGCAACAATTTGCGCTTATTGGGGATTGCTGAACAATCAGAGGGAAGAGACACTCGTCGTTTTGTTGTTGACTTGTTTTCGGATGCTTTTCCAGACCTCCAAGGTTGGGTCTGGGACAAAGAAATTATAAGAGCTCATCGCTTTCCTTTCAATCAAAAACGTGATCAGGGGGGTGAAAATAAGAACCCAAGAGCTATCCTTATTTGTTTACAAAACTTCTTGCTTCGTGAGCTCCTGTACGATTTGGCCAGACCTTCAAAGACTAGAAAGGGCTTGGGGCATGAGTTCTTCGTATGGCCTGATTTTTGCCCGGTAACAGTACAGCAGCGCTGGAGGCTTAAACAGCTAATGGCACCAATTCAGTCTAAGGGGGGGCAAGTATTTCTACTAAACCCTGCAAAACTCAAGGTGGTGTACAAGGGGAAAACCATTTTTTTTGTGTCTGAGGTTAAAGCACAGCAATTCTTAGATGCAATGCAGTAGAGACAGGAAAAGTGCTACACACCTTCTTCATTTTTTCTGTGTTTTTGTGGTTTTCTCTTTTAGGATTGTCAGGGGTAAGGTGCAAGATGGGTCTGGCTGGCTTGGGCAGAATCACATAGTCTATACTCCCTTTCCATCAATGAGGGCATTTGCCCTTAAGCTTCAGGTGGTGGGGTTTTGGGAGGAGGGTGGGTTTGGTGGGGGGGATCACGGGGGGTGGGTGGGAAAGGGTGCAAGGAAGTACAGCTGAAAGATGCTCAGTTTTGGTTTTTTTTATTTTTTTAATTTTTGTGTGCTGGGTAGTAAATTTGGAAATCCTTTGTTATTGCAAATGTAACCTTAATTGCAGAATTGTATTAATATATGAAAATGGTTACATTTTCAATTTGCTCTATCAATGTTTGTGGTTTAAATGACAAAAAAAAAGGGGTATAACGGCTCAGGTGCAGGAGACCCATGTTTCTTGGACGAATAGAGGATGGCTTAAGGATCTTGGATTGGAGGTTGTGGGGTGCTCTCGTCAAAGTTCTACGACAAGGGGGGGTGGCTATTTTAAAGAGGTTTGGGTAGGGGCAAGTTAAGAGAGTTAAAGAAGATCAACTGGGACGATGGGTTATTGTCGAGCTTAAACTTGGGGGTTTGACCACTACTATTTGTTCAGTTTACGTATCTACTGTTGATGATCCTACAGTGATGCATCAACTAAGTGTGGAGCTAGCTTTATGGCCACCTCGGTTAATATTATGTGGGGACTTCAACCTGCATTTGGATGAAACATTTGATATTTGTGGAAATGTTGCTTATGCAGGGAGAAAAAAGAATGTATTTAAGGCAGTTAAGGGGATTGTTCAAGAATATCGATTGATAGATGTGGGGTATGAGAGAAGGGGGGGAACTTATGGTTGCACTTTCTTTTCTGCCCCCCATCAAAGACACTTTAGGTTGGACTATTTTTTAGTCGCTAGGACTTTATTTAATGAATTTGCTCAAATGGAATATAGGGTGCTACCCAAAATTATATCGGATCACAATCCTATTAACCTTAGTTTTGACTTAAATATTTCATTCAGCCCCCGGGCGTGGTCTTTTGATCGCAAGCTCCTGTTTGATGCATCATATGTCGACCATATGAATATCTAGATTCCTGAGTTTTTTGCTAATAACTGGGGATCCGCTTCAGCAGAGGTAGTTTGGGACACTTTCAAGTGTGGGGTTCGCGGAGAACCCCTGAGTTACTCAATAAGAAAACAGAGAGAGACTCGGAACAAAGAGGAAGTAGAGATGAATAAATTGCGATTGTTAGAGATTCATCTTATGCAGGCTTGTAATAGGGGCCTAGTTACAGATAACAATATTAAGGAGCTATTGGCTCAAAAGGTTAAGATCCATCAAGGGTTTGCCTCGAAATTTGCTCAGCAACTTGCAGCTTTCTGAACGGAGGTCTACGAAGTAGGAGAAAACTCAGGAAAACATCTAGCCAAGAGGGCGAGGCAGAAAGCTGTGTTTGCCAGTATTGATAAGATTAATAACACTGCAGGGGTTACTGTTAACAACACAGCAGATACACTTAAAGTATTTTGTGACTTCTATTCAAAGTTATATGCTGAGGATGTGTTCGGAGATTGTACAGATCAGATAAATCAATTTACTGAACTGGCTTTGAATGGTACTCTACCTACATACGAGAGGGAGAAGCTGGATCTGCCTATTACCTGGGAGGAGATTGAGCTGTCATTGTTATCTTTAGCCTCAGGAAAAGCTGCAGGCCCCGACGCTATCCCCCTGGAGTTTTTTAAGCATTTTCGTGGCATCTTAAGATTAGAACTGGAGGATTTATTTTTAAGAGCACAACAAGGTATTGCCCCTCAGTCATGGCACGATTCTATAATAACTGTGTTTCTTAAAAAGGGCAAACCTCCTCTTCTACCGTCATCTTTCCGTCCTATTTCACTTATAAATGCCGATAGTAAAATTTTCTCAAAAATCCTTGCCTCACGATTATCTAATATTATTTCTCCGTTGGTTTCTAAATATCAACATGGTTTTATTCGTGCCTGCGACACTGCGGATCACATTTGACGGGTGATCACGCTTCTTGATTGGTCCCTGGCAACCCGGTCTAATGTTGGACTCGTATTTTTAGACGCTGAAAAAGCCTTTGACCGGGTTGCCTTGGGCTATTTGTGGGAAGTGTTGGTCAGTAAGGGATTGGGCCCAGGCCTTCTAACGGCATTAAAAACTATGTATATCGCTCCCAAAGCCTGTATTCGAATTAACGGCCAACTTTCCCCTTTTTTTTCAATCACTAGGGGAACCCGTCAAGGATGCCCCTGCTCACCTTTACTTTTTGCACTTTATATTGACCCCTTAATTAACCGTTTTATTTTGGAACAAAGGATTAGTCCTATTTATTTAGCTAACACCAATTATCGAGCATTGGCTTACGCCGATGACATTGTGATAACCACTACTGATGTCCAGACTGCTCTTCCGGCAATTATTGAGCTTGCTAAACAATTTGGGTCATTCTCAGGTTATAAACTTAATTTTGAGAAAACGCAGATCTTATGTTCCGGAGATAATCCACCCTCGAATATTTCTACTACCTCAGAGGTTACATATTTGGGTATTAAAATATCATTGCCCATAGAGAAAATACCTGAACTTAATATCAACCCCGTGATAGCTCAAATCAACACTATGTTACAGCGTTTAGACCACTTACATCTATCTTTGTATGGTAGACTCAACATTTTAAAAATGCTGACTCTACCAAAAGTGCTGTGTATGTATCGCACTATACCGTTGGAATTCCATCCCTCCTGTTTTAAAAATTTAGAGAGGACTACTTCTAGGTTTTTGTGGGGCTATAAACGCCATCGGAAAGCTCTTAAAAAATGATATTGAGTAAGGAATGTGGGGGATGGAATGTTCCTTATTTTTTATTTTATTATTTAGCAGCCACACTCCAATTTATTAGTCCTCTTATAATTGGAGATAGAGTGAATATGCCTGCATGCCAAACTCCAACTATTTTTGAAATGACTATGGGCGAGAAGGTGAAAGGTAGTTTTCTTAAGGTTGTTGTGCCTAGTTATCATAAAAAAACATGTATAAGACGTTGAAGGCAGCTTTTGGAGTTTGGCAAAAAGTACGGAAGCACTTGGGCGTACCTAAATTAAATTTCTATACCCCCTTAGTTTCACCCGGTCTTCTGCCAGCTATTTTCTGTGACTTAACGGTTTATATGAGGGAGCAGAAAGGAATACGATATCTGGGCGACTTATTTATCAATGGTCAAATAGCTTCATTTCAGGAATTAGAGTATACATTTTCTTTGGTAAGAAATGACTTTTTTAAATTTCTTCACATCCGTAGTTTTTTACAGAGTTGCCCATTTACTACCTCAGCTAGAATGATAAGAATTCCGTTGCTGGAACTTTTGCAGAAAAAAGCCCCCATAGGCTCTCATTATTTAAGTATGATTCAAGAATGTGGGGACGACATGGAACAGTGTCAGTTGAAATGGGCTAATAAATTAGGTATCCCCGCTATTGATGTTTTGTTTTCTGTTGAGTGTGCTTCAGAATGTTTAATTACAGGGATGATGAAATCTCAGCATTTCATGTGTATACATGACCTCTATTACACTCCAAGTAAGGTTGTTAAGTGGAGCACGACTATTGGAACGAACTGCAGTCGTTGTGGGCTTCACACAGCTAATGATTTGCACATGTTTTCCACTGCCCCAAACTTAGGATTTTTTTTCAACAAATTGAAAGTTTTCTTGCTGCTGTCCTTAACTGTGATATTATGGTAACCACCGAGATGGTGTTACTGGGCATGGATTCCTCTATCTCTAGATCAAAGCCAGTAACTTACTTTTTATTTATTTGTATGGCAGTAGCCAGAGCTTGTATTACTAGGGAGTGGATTAACTCAGATCCTCCTTCTTTTTTTACTTGGCGTGAACAATTATTGTTTATGTACAATACTGAGTCTGCTATTTATAATTTAAAAGGGATTAAAAGTAGAGCTTTGGGGGAGAAAATCTGGGCACCAATTTCCGACTGGATTTGACCATTTTGTTTGATTTTTCAAGTCTTGTATTCTGTATCAATTCAAGGTGAACTTTTGATCGTTGTTATGTAATGCTGTATTTCCTTGCAAGAAAACCATAAAATAAAAAATAAAAATAAAAAAGAGATAATGTATAGGCTGTGTAAACAGATGTAGATAGGGGATGCTCTACTTATCCAGACCACTCTCTCTTTAACTGTTGTTTAGCTGCTTTAAAAATACATTTTCCCGCAAATTACTAAACATTCATACCTCCCCTCAAATTTTCAACCAGTGGGTTACATGCCTGAATTAACATCACAATGTTCATGTATGTCATCCTGATCCTCAGGAAATGCTTTACAGTCAGCAGCTCCTATTCCCACAAAATAGTGATCATGTGTGCTTCACTTGTCATAAATACAAAATGTTTGAGCTCTAGTTTTTCATTAGTACTCTGCGGAGACGCTGGTGTTGGTTAATAGGGTGTTACCTGAAATACTACTGTTCATGTTTTAAGTGCAGGGTCTTTGAGAACTCACAGAAAATGTGTTCTAATGTTAGATTTCTATAGCACTATAATTTTGAAGGTAAAAGAAACCCCTCATGTTATTAATTTACTACAGTATCCGCTGTAGTTTCAGTTTTACAACTTGGATTCCATAAAGATAACATTCAGGTCCACCAAAGATTTGCTATGAATTCAGACTGCTAGCAAGTCAGGTGTTCATTAGAACTCTGTGGTAAAGAGTTTACTGACAGGTTCAAAGTATTCTGAAAATCTTTCTAACATGGATTAGGAACATATTTGAAAACTCATAGAAAATGTGTCCTCATTTTGGCTTTCTAGACCACTAACTATAATTTTTATGATAACAGACCCACTCATTTTGAATCTTCTTTGCAGTCTCCTCTGTAGGAAATGCAAAGAGTTTTACATTCTTATTTATATCAAGATGACATTCAAGTGTGACACACTTTTGCCATAAATCCAGAATGTTAGTGCTCTAATTGCTCATTAGTACTGTGTGGTTAAGCTGCATTTGATCAGGAGGGAGTTCACTGATAGGCTGCAGCTGGTGTTAAAAGTGCATGTTTCAGTTTGAAATCATAATATTTTACTGACATGGATGAGAAAGCTATTTAAGAACTCATAGAAAATGTGCCACCATCCTTCAGTTTTCTAGAGCACAGGTAATAATTTCTATGAAAAAAGTAACCTTCTTGTTTTGTTCATTTCTTCAATGCTTAGGGTTTACAGCTTTGATTCTATCAAAATGGCATTCGAGGTGTGTTGAACTTTGGTCATGAATATAAACTTATAGCACTTTAGTTGTTCATTGGAACACAGTAAGAAGCTGCAGTAGAACACTGGTGAATCAACTGACAGACTGCTGCTGGTTGTTTAAGTACATGTTTTGTTCATAATACAAGGCTTTATTTTCACATGGCTTAAAACGATAGTGTGAACTTATAAACTTGCACTCCGATTTAGCACCTGGCTTACCTTTGAAAACATTTATGAGAAAAGCATGAGAGAAAAATAGTTTTCTGTCAAATATGGTTCACTAAATCCCAGCAGAGACTTAAAATTTTTAACAGGATAATCATTACCTGAGTTTCACCTGAATTACTAGAATGAGTATAACACTACCACCAAGTGATTTATCTCGTGACTAATCTGTTATCACCTGATATACGTACTCCTTTTTGAGACCCTTAAAACCTGCGATTCACCACAATGCATTTCAATGGGGACTCTGTCCCCAAGTCCTGTAATGGTTGCCACAACATGTCCATTATGTAGTCAGCCAATCAGGGATGAAGGGCTAGGTTTCCTTTAGACCTCCCCACCTGCCTTTGGGCATTAGAGTGTGCTCCTCTGCCCCCTCCACCTTATTTTTTCTTTTAAATGTATTTTTAGGCCAGAGGGACCATGTGTGTGAGTTCTCTAATGGCTGCCACAATCTATTGTTCATGTTGTGGCCATCCAATCAGGGTTGGCTAGTCCCCATTAAGTTGGCCAATCAGAGCAAATGTGGACTCTTACAGACTAGCTATTACTAGCTTTTTGACCCTTTCATGCTTAACCTTAGCACCTGTTTAAACACAAATGTGTCTAAAACGACTGAACAGATTCATACCACATCACAAAAAGGAACGCTTTCAGAGTAAAGTTCTAATGTTTCGCTGAAGTTGGTGCAATTCCATTCAAGCATTCTCTCTGTGCTAGAGAAGTGCAATTGCATTCAGCCTTTTTCTCTGTGTTGGAGAACAATGTTTCCTCTGAAATTAAGACAGGAAATCACACTTTTGATATAAATATGGCTATAGATATAGATAGAGATATACACATGCACATACACATATATATTTATTTATATGAAGAAAGGTAAGCACAGATAATGATCACATCCACACTTGAGATGCCGGTGCCAGTGAAAAGCTGTAAGACCTGTAATTTATGCATAAAGTAGCCCATATAAATATGGCACTGCACCTTAGAATCACACAGTAGGTTTATTCAGGTATAAGAAATATGACATGTTTTGCCTTACCAAAACAAAGCAAACTCAAGGAGATGATAGACGGAGCACTAAAACTTTTCAGACACTCACCCCCAGTCACAGATCTGGGAGCAGTTTCAGGGTATGCCCAGACATGGGCCCCTTGCTCACTTTGCCACTGGATTCAAGATAGCCTGGCTGATGAGGGGTGTTAACCTGAAACCGGGCCCAGGATGCCTGCTTCTGGTCCAGTGGAGACCTGGCTTGGCAGTCTGGCTGGACTGTTCCCATCAGGAGCAGGGTCAAGACTGATTTGCATGTGGCTAGGTGTGACCTTGGGTGGCGAAGTGAGCATATGAACAATGATGGATTCAACCCAGATCTGTGACTGGGGGTGAGTGTCTGAAAGGTTTCAGTGTTCCCTCCATCATTTAATTGTGTTTGCTTTTTTGCCTTACCAGAAGCCATTCTATAGTGAATGAGTGTCCAATACCCATCAAAACAAATAGTCAACAATAGTAGACATGAAAACATTCCCACTATATGTGCACAACAATCATAAAGATAATACTTTAGTTTTTAGCTAACATTATGTCTCATACTCGCAGTTACTAATAACATTTCATTGTCCTGTGTACCAGCAATGTGCATATATCAGTCTAAATAAATACGCTGTGAGGTGGTTCTCAGGTGGTAAATAACAATCATGATAAAATCATAATGTTATCAAATAATAACTCACATGGACCAGATGTAGGTAAATCTCATTTACCGATTCTTAAATACCGAATTTTACCGATTCGGTATTTCTGAATCGGTAAATGAGATGTAGTTAAAAATTCGGTATTTTTTACCGAATCGGTAAGATTCGGTATTTACCGATTCGGTAAATACCGAATCGGTATTTGCTATTGAATCCTATGGGCCTTGAAGCCCATAGGATTTAATAGCAAATACCGATTCGGTATTTACCGAATCGGTAAAAATACCGAATTGCTAAGGGGGACAGGGTGTCACTTTGACACCCTGTTGCACCCCTGTAACTGGCGTTTGCGCCATGTGGCACACAGACATGCCCTTAGGGCATGTCTGTGTGCCACATGGCACAGGTGTACATGCACAGATGTGCATGTACACAAGAATTCGTAATTTACCATGCAATTGTATTGCATGGTAAATACCGAATTCTAAAGGCCCTGTAGCACTGTTAGAAGTGCTACCTACATCATAAAATACATTTTCGGTATTTTTACCGAATCGGTAAAATTTACAGAATCTGTAAATTTACCGATTCTGTAATTTTACCAATTCGGTAAAATGACCGATTCGGTAAAATTACCGAAAATGTCCGTTTTTTGTGCCCCTACATCTCCATAGCCCTTTACCGGTCGGAAACGGCCGAAAATCGATATTGTTGGCCGATTCCGACCGGTAAAGGGCTACCTACATCTGGCCCTAGGTTGTTAATTTGCTCAATGCTGCAAATATTTAGAGTCAGTGAGCAGTATAGAATAGTATGTATGTAGCAGCACATCAGACATTATCCACAATATCCAGAAAGCAACATTTGTTGTTAGGAAATTAAAATGCCATGGTAAATATATCAATCGAAATCAATTGTCATAAGATAGTTGTCAGGAAAAAAGGCAATCATAATAGAATCATAAACATAAGAATAAATCATATTGGTTTTAGTAAACCAGATGCTGTAGTGAACATGCAGTGTGTAATTGTATGCTTACAGAGGCCAATCAGACAAGGACTATCATATACAGAATATAACCGTTAATGTCAGAACATGTGGTGGGGATCCATTAGTTGGTCCAAAACCTAAGTAGGTAATTCCAGTGCCACCTATTAATAGATGTGTTGAGTAACAGATATCAAGCCAAATTAAGCCAAATATGTGGAGGGTGGGCATGGGGCAACATCCACCATTGAGCTATCTATCATATGCAAGCCAACAATTGCTGTGTTATAATCATGCATAACAATCCCAATTAGACTGGTGTCTATAGAAGTTTTATTTTGCCACAGGTCATGTATGCCAATGGCATAGTAATGGCCAAAAGTAATAAGGTGAGTGCAGGTGGATGTGCACAGTAAAGACAGTGTGCAGTGAGGTACCTGAATGGCCCCAATCAGGAAACTCCATACTAAATATAATATGCCTCCTAGGGGTACATCTTAATGAAGATATTAATGTCCACGTGGGAAGTTATAACCAGTGGTGCTTCATGATGTCCAAAACCTAGGGGGTCATTGTGATGGCGGAACGTCCGCCACCTCTGGGCCGTCGGTGGCAGTCCTTCCACCATCATGAAGTGCATTACCCACTGCCAAATTAGGATGGTGGTGGGTACCACTGTGGATGGAAAGTCCATCCACCGCCAAAGGCCATCATCCCGATTGCCTGGCATAGGGTGCAGGGTGCCTGAAATGGTGGCGGTGCCTAGCAGGTACCGTCCACCAAATCAGGATGTGGGTAAGCAAAGGCCTTTCCATGGCAGCGGTGCCACCATCGAAAGGTTGGTGGGGATTGGGGGCCCATTGAGGGCCTCCCTTGTTGGAGGGTCTTGCTGTACTGGGGGGGGTGCATTTCCCTGCACTGTGTGGCCGGCTCAGCGTGGCACCTGCCTGCCAGTGCAGTTAAATGCAGTGCATGCTGTTTTCATATTGCGAACAGTGCTGCAGCCTGCAGCACCGTCTGCAATGTTGAAGGCCTACGATGCCCCCGCCAGTATGGCAGGCGCATCCTAATTGCAGTGGTGGGACCCCTGTACATCTGGCGGATGGTCTCAGCACCACAATGATGGCGGGCGGACATTCGCAATGAGCCCGTCAGATATTCACACATGTATGTAACGGTAGGTTAGTAATGTCTATCAATATAGTGGGGAAAAGTTGTATACGAGCCATTGAAGGATAGCAAATGCTGACACAAGGTTGAGTAACAAATTTGATAGCAGATATAGCATATATATATATATATATCTATATATATATATATATATATATAGATATATATATATATATAAAGCAATCGCTTCAATAGGCGAGTTTCTGAGGTTTTTGGGAAAGTATATAAAGATGTTATCACCATACTTAACTATCACTTTAACCTTTGTGTTTTTTAAGTGAATATCTAGAGTTTTTTTTATCTAAGTTAAGCTGTTAATTGCTATACCTAAGTATAACATTAGTTTAATATTAAGTTTTAAAATTTATTGTAGATATTTTTATATATCATAAGTTACTTTTTCTCTATATTTGCCAGTTGTGTCTTTTTGAGTGGTTAACAAAATTGATGATTCCTTAATTTGTTTTACTTTAACCTCCCATAGGTACTGTGGTAGTCGTGCGGGCCCCATAAAAAAATGACAGGGTCCCATGAGTGTCACTAGTGGTTTTTTGCTTCCTGTTACATGTCCTGCAGCAGTACCTGGAAGGCTTTAAAAAAGTTGTGTTTGGTATAAAAAGGTAATATTAACTTAATTTTGAGCCGAGATGTTTTGTCACAAGCACAATTAAGGAAGATGTGTATATGTTTTTTGTCTGAAATTTCAGTGTCTTTAGATGTTGTGGTACGGCTGTACCTCTATTGGGTGAAATGGTAAATGTGACTGGAATTCAAAACACTATTTCATTGAGTAGTGTCAGAAGATTGTTTTCTAGAAAGGGCACTCTCACCTTGTTTCTAATATTAGGGAGTGGCATTGAGGGAGATTTACACCTTCTACAGTGTCTCTTGGCTTTTTTGGATTTTGCTATTTTTTTATGTTTTGTAAATAAACATAAATGGCATCTTCTGGACAAGATTAGGAACACCGGTCCAATGAGGATGAGGAACAGGAGAGTCAACCACTACCACACACTTGTTTTTTGTGTGTTAATATTCCACCACATTTGAGGGGCAGAGAGCAGTCTCAGCACAGGTTGTAGCCTGCAAGAACTGTGACCGTAAGTGTTTCAGAGGGACTTTCAAAAATATTAATTTGGAACATATGCATTGTGTAAAGCACATGGGAACATACCACAGTAGGCCCTAGTCGCAGCAAACGAGAAAGTGGGATGCCGATGAGAGAGAATCTACATCTGCAACTCCTCTTCCTACAGTTTAAGTTGGGGACAGTGCACTTACTGACGTTGGTGCTGCTATGGCTCAGGATTGCAACCCTCCATACCAGTACATTGTACTATATTGCATGGACTGTGGGAAGTGTGTGTCTGCAGGGGAGCCAATTACATCAGGCAATGACAGATTGCTTGCTGCCTATGTAAATCCGGTTTAGCAAATTGCCACTTCTTTATTTTTTTATCCAAATTCTCATAGTCTTCTTCTACATATTTTTGTTAAATTAATTCAAAAACTATTTTTAAAAAGTTATAAACAGTAAAAAAAATTCTGTTGGGATCGCCTCTTCTGATTTAAAAATAGGTAAACAATCTGTTACTTGTCATGTGTTTTTTAATACTAGTTTATCCTTATAGTATGACATAGCAGCCTACAGGTAACAATAAAAGTCCAGTCTACTGTTATAGGTGTAAGAAAAAGTTAAACACTTATTACAGTAGAATTGTACTTTAATTACAATAATAGCATGCTTGTAGCCTAATGAAGCAGGATATACCGACCTTGAAAGACCTTCGCTAGACTAATTGGTCCAAGTGAAAAACGAGTGCTTAGGACAATGTATTGGTTCTTTAATGGCTAGTATATGCTACTATAATAGCATATAACACTTAATAGACAAGAAAACACATTTGAGGGAGATACAGGAGATTAATAGACCCTTAATTCTGTATGCTTCGAGTAGGTTTCTTTCACTTTCTTGTGTATCTGTTGGGCAGCTACAACCAGACATTCCAATGGAAAGAGCTGTGTAAATGTCCAATAGCATCTCTTGCAACTCTTTACTGAAATTAGCTTAGGGTAAATCCCAATTATCCTACAGAAATTATGTATTGGGTCATATTTCCAACCATGTATGCAATGCAAAGGCTGTTGCTATGAGGAAACAATGATCGGTCAGTGTGGCATATAGCTCAGATATTACCCCACTGAAATTCTTCCAGGTGTAAATGTTTTGAGCGAGGGAGGACCAGGATGATTAGGGACCTTAATTTGGCAAACAGTGCTGGGGAGAGATGAGTGTACCCCCCACCCCCTTCCATAATGACAGGGATGCCAAATTATTGTTGTAAAACATGGTTTTAGAAAGTCTGGGGAAATAATGTCATCAATATGTTGAATTTTGTGACTTTTACCTAGTGACCAAATGACCTCCTCTCCACCTATTGTGATAGCTATGTTGCACCATAAATTTACTTTAAAGTGTGGGTGTCATGGCACCTCCAAAAAGCTGTGCACCCTCCATCACGCATATTGAGAGGTGTATATGAAAGTGTTGAACTGGGATATGGAGCAGGATATACACCCTAGCATAAAGAGGGCAGGATGCCAAAGATATAGTTGAGATTCTGTGTCACATTTATTTTAGAAACCTGGATGTTTCCTGACAGGGATAGATTCTTGAGGGACCACTTGTGAAAGTCATGTTCCAGTCTATCAATAATCAATAGTATATTATCATTGACCATATTGTGTGATCCCCTGTTTACATATATCACCAGGTGTTGGATCTGGCATCATTGGAATGAATCTCCCTTCCATTTTGACGGATTGCCGCCTCTGTTTTCATATGTTTTTGCTGGATTTATGCTTCGGGCACTGTGCCACTGCTAATCAGTGCCACAGTGCAAGTGCTCCCTGTGTTAAATCAATGTACTAATTGGTTACTCCATAATTGGGTTATTTGATTTATCTGTCAGCCCCTAGTACAGTGCACCATGTGTGCCCAGAGCTTGTAAACAAATGCTGCTGGTGGGTTTGCAGCACTGGTTGTGCCACTCACAGAAGCAGCTTGTAAAGTGTGTCTCAGGCCTGCCATTGCAAGGCCTGTGTGCAGTCTAGCACTGTCATATAGACTTGGCCAAGTGCACCCACTTGCCAGTCCCTAAACCTTCCCTTTGCTTCATATTAGACACCCCTATGGTAGGCCCAGGGGCAGGGTGCATTGTAAGTATAAAGTAGGACATGCTCTGTTGTGTGTAGCATGTTCTAATAGTGAATTACAGCCATTTTCGTTTTTTCACTATTGAAGGCTACCTGTTCTCATAGGCCAGAATGGGCAGATTGTTACATTCCTATAATCCTAACTGATTCAGGGAACACAGTAGAAAATCGAGTTTAGTATGCCTGAACTCAGGATAATAAAATACATCTTTTAGTAAAGTTTATTTTTAATATTCTGTGTTTGCAAATACCACTTTTAGAAAGTAGATATTTGCTTCCCTTACCATTTGAGCCTGCCTCTGCTGGATTGTGTATTCCTTGTCTGGGTTTGTGAGTGACAGGGCTGGGGGATTCCAGGAGACAGGCTGGGGCAGCCCGGTGGTGAATAGAGAGTTCTGCATCTATATGGGACGGAGGAGTTGTACCTGGGACCTGAATAGGGTTGGGCCTTCCCTCTATGATGCTGGCTCCACCCCCTGTGGCTTGTATAATGTCTCTGTCCTGCACTGTGAAAGCAGAAGAGGAATCATGTCAACAGGGTGCTCCAGAGCTGTATCTTCCCTCCCGTGTGCTGGCTCCACCTCCTGTAGGGTGGCTGATGTCTCTGCCCTGCACAGTGAAAGGAAGAAGAGAGTCATGTAAACAAAGTGCTCAGGAACTGGTTTGGACTAGGCAGAGGCCTCTATGCCTTCAGAGAACAAAGGATTTTGGGGTATAAATATTGAGACCCTGATCCCAAGAAATTAGATCACTTCAGGACAAGAAACCTTTCGGCCAAGGAGAAGAACCAAGGAAGCTTCGGGAGTTGTACTGCCTCTCTGCCAGTGTGCTGTTTGCTGCGTTGGCCTGCAGTGGTTGCTTCATTGCCAAGGGAAAGGAGAAGGAACTTTGTAAGGACTTTTATCTACAGAATATTCTCCAACGGCTTGAACTGTGCTTGCCTCCTGCTGAAGTCTCAGGGACAAAAGATTTCACCTCCAGCCCCCTCCTGAATTTCCGTGCTCGGAATTCTGACTCCAGTCACTTGCGTGCCACTGGGAATTGGAAACGCGACACATCGAGAAGAAGCATGTCGCCGCCGCAGCTGAAATCATTGCAACACCGGAGAAGCGAGCCTTTGTTGCATCTCCCTGGAAGCGTGTGTTCATCGAAGCTGCCTGCTGTTGCATCACCGGAGAAGCGTGTCGCAGGGCCTGTCGCGGCTCCAAAGTATAGAATCTGCGCAAGGCTGCCAGGGCGTCATCGCATCGCCGAATCAAGGGCGCCATCTTCTCGCACCGCAACCGGAGTGTCGCATCGCATCAAGGTGCAATCTTGCGCACCACAACGGGCCCGCAGGCCGAGAATCTACGCATCACCTCCGCACTGGTAAGGCTCACGACGAGTCCCCTACTCTGCGCAAGCATTGAGGAAGGACGCAACCGTTTCTCCGGGTCATGGAACCGACGCATCTCCCCTTTTGCGAGCCTTTTGTTCACTTTGCGTAATGCACCCAGGTACTTTGTTGAGAACTTTGTTGCATTTACAATCAACTTGAACCAAGAGACTTTTATCATCTTTTAAGTAATCTTAAGTGTAGTATTGTGGATTTTTGTTGTCTGTGGTCTTGTGTTTAAGTCTATATAAAGAATGCTTATTTTTATAAAACCTGTGTTGCGTCCATCTGGAGTGTTTTCACTGTATTACTGTGTATATTCACAAATGCTTAACACAATGCCTCTGAGATAAGCCTGACTGCTCGTGCCAAGCTACCAAGGGAGTGAGCAGGGATTATTAAGGAGTGTAATCCCGTTATCCTGACTTAGAAGTAAGGGTCCCTATTTGGACAAAGGTGAATACCATTGCCAACTAGAGACCCCCAGGTCTAACATTGGTGGCCAGCAGTGAGGATTTGGACCTTGCATTTGTGTTTCATATACAGTGCCTACCAGTGAGTGCAGACCAAACGCGACCACATACTTTTTTTAGAATCCTTTTTCCTTGGACTGTTAATTTTTCATGAAAACTCCCAAGTTTTATTACCATGAGTAAACCAGCATCTGTTGCATCTATTATTCTTGATTTTGAGGAAGAGAGCTTGGAAATCTACACTGTGACACAGAAGTATCTCTGCAGGAAATTGAAAGTTGCTACACCAGGCATTTCTAAAAAGGAAGACTACCAAAAGGCGCTGAGGGCCTGGGTATAATCCAGAAATGTTCCTGATCTTGTGGTGGAGCCTGTTGGGGATGCAGAGGGGCACATTGATGGGCCAGAGTTTCCAGCCAGGGGAGGGCTGCCATCCCCACCTGGCTGCAGCATCTCTTCCAAAGACCTGTCCCCCAGACAACTGGAAGATCTGTAGCGAAATAGGGCACTGAAGCTGGAGTTGGCTAAACTTAAAATGGAGAGTCAGAGGGAACCAGAGAATAATAGATTGTCCCTGGAAAGGGGGAGAATGGAGCATGAGAGGATGTTGAGGGAGTTAGAGATCAAGGTCAAGGGCTTAGAAATCAGTCCCTCTGGTGGCAGCGCACCATCTGTGCCTTCAAAAGGCAGGGTGCATATTCCCAAGGATGTCATCAAAGATTTCCACAAAGGTGAAGATATTGGGCAGTGGTTTGCAGCCTATGAGATAGCATTGTTGACCCATCAGGTCCCTGAGAAGGATTGGGGAGCGGGGTTGTGGGGCCGCTTTTTAACTGAAGGTAGGGATACTTTGTTAGACTTGCCCAGTACTCATAGGATGTCTTATGCTCATATGAAGGAAGCACTGATGACAAGGTATGGGTTAACTCCAGAGCTCTATAGACAGAGGTTCAGGAATTGTGAGAAACTGGAGGGAACCACTTGGGTGGAATATGTGTCTTTCTTTTGCAGAGCTATAGATGGTTGGGTGAGGGGTAGCAATGTTGATGATTTTCAAGCGCTCTATGATTTGATTGCTAGGGAGCACTTGTCTGCTAATTATTTACCAGAGCTACACCAGCACCTTATTAATAGCAAGTTGACTAACCCTGAAAAGCTTGCAGAAGAGGCGGACCGCTGGGTCAGTACCAGGGTCCACAAGGGTCTTGTGGAAGACTCCGCCGAAGGTGTGCCGGGTCCCCAGCAGAAGAGAGGGGGGGGGGACAAGGGTAAACAGAGGGAGTTGAGGTTCTGTGAATTCTGAACCCGTGGGTTCCATTTTGTGTATGGCAGCCATTTTTTGGTTGCCCTCACATAGGCCATGATTGTGGCTGAACTGGTCTTTTAAGGACATGTACACCTTAGTTCGAGTTCATGCTGACTTCTGTTTGACCTGAGTGAACTGACCCTGTTGCCTGAAACTGACCTTGTTAAACCAGTTCCTGCCCTTTAGCTGATCAAGATTGAGGATCAAAGCACAGGACATTGTAGAGTTTTACTGCACACAAACATGCCTTATCCTACTTCTATCTGTTTCTGTTCCTTCTTTTATGGTCTGTTTATGATATGGGTTGTGGTCCTTTTATTATGGGTTTGTCCGGCTTGTGTAAGAAAGAATGTTAGGTTTTTTGCATGCTTGCAAAAGCTAGGACTGCCCCTTACTTGTATGCTGAAGTTTGTAACCCTGAGAGCATATAAAAGGCCTCTGTTCTCTGTACTCTTCAGACTACCTCGTTCAGTTGCTATGGCTTCAGTGTGACATGGCCTCACTTATTAAATTTAATAAAGATGTCTTTTCATATTTTCAGCTTCTGTGCCAAGTTCTTTTTTATTAGTAAGTATTCCCTGAGAATGAAGATTTCAGTTCTTCAAATGGCACGGCCAACGTGGGCTTCATCAGAGAAGTGACTTTCTGTGGGAGTGATCTTGTCAGAAGACTGAAATCTACTGAGGAGGACAGGATGGGACTCTACTACTCTGTGCACAGGAATTCTGGAGATTCTCTGTTTCTGCAGCCCAGTATATTTCTGCTCTTCCTGATTTTGATCCTCCACATGATGTCACTCCTGACTGAGAACCTTTTTGGCGTGAGTATTCTAAAAAAGACCGTTAGGTCATGTAGAACTTGACAGTTAGAATTTGGATAACCTTTTGATTAGTAAGAATAAGAAGTACAAGTGGGTCGCTCCCACGACTTTGTTTGGTTTCTTGGTTTTGATTTGGTTATTGCAATTACCAAAGCCGAGGGGCTCGTATATATTTGCGAGTATATCGTTTTTGATAACCCCTTGAAGTTTGAAGCTAGATTAGTGAGCTATAAGATGCCTGGTCTTAGCAAATTTAGTACTGTAGCTTTGGAACTTTGGAATTTGTGTTGGCCAACTTTTGATTTGTATAGGTTTGGATATGCGAATTGCAATTTGTGTAGGCAGGTAATGAGGAGATATTTCTCCATTTGGTTTAGTTGAACGGTGCACGTACAAAAAGTACCTTAAGCACTACTTTTGATTACAATACTTGCGTATTCCGCAGTATTTTTGGCATGCCTGCTCTCAAGCTCACATGGAAAAATGTGTTGCTTTTTTGGAAGGTACCATAGTGTGATGTGAAGTAAATTAGCCGGCCCCCCCTAGCGGGAAATATCTAAATAGGTTTAGATTTACAAACATATTTCTTCCTTGGTGATTCTGCATCCCCAGGGAATTAAAATATGGACATAATACAAAATAAGCATCCTTTGTTCTGCGCAATGTTATGAATGAAGATATGCAGAGCGATTTTTTGGTGTTCTACTAGCCAAAGCTAGTGAATTGAGTGTATTTTCGCTTCTTGGATGTACATCAGTCTGTTGGGCTGTTTTTGCAGTCTTTTGGAGCACTATTGAGAAGCGCTTCTTGTAAATATGACTTACAACTAGTATTTACAAATGGTTTGGTTTAAGTACAGTCTGTGGGCTGTCCTCTGTTTTTGTTCTGAGTATTGATTTGTGGGTTAAATGTGGGTTTAAATGTCTATGTGGTTTTCTCATTAGTGCAACTTCTGTAAGTACATAGCGATGGCGCAATTCACGAAATAAATGGCTAAAGCGCGCCGTATTGTGTGTCCTGAGTGTTTGACCCCCCTTTCTGTTTATGTCTGAAATGAGCTCAATGTCTGTTCATGGTTTTTCTTGATGTTTTCAGTCTATTAAGCAAAATGTCTAAATGCTTAAAAACATAAAATTAAAATTCACATTCACTAGAAATGAAAAAAGCCTCAAAAACAAAAATGGTGTGGTTTTGTAGAAAAACAAACTTATAGCATTTTACTTACATACATTGTATAAGAAATTAACAGGCAAACACTTTCAAATTGTGTCATGTTTCAAGTTAGGCTTCTGTGATTAGTCTTATAAATGAATGCGTCTAAAATGATAGGCAAGGGTTGCAGCTTGCTTTTATATGTGGTATTGTCAAAAATGATTGGGTTTATTTAAAATTATTAAATTATGAAAAATAATTATTAAAAACAAGTGCTACAAAATTAGTTTTTTACTATTCATGAAGCTTAATGCTCATACTATGACCTTATAGCATTATCATTTAATTTAAGTTGTACTGTCCTGCATAATGAGGACATTAGCATATGGAATTTTACCTAGCGCAGGCGTAAAAAACTCATTTTCTAAGGATTTACATGGGATATATCTAATGTCCAATCTCTGTAATTTGTAAAGAACATTCTGAGTATGATTAATATGTATCACAAGTATAGGATATTTATTTTTAAGTGCCCCAAACATCAAAGTCGAATTTGGGTAAAATAGACCATTTAAAACAGCATTCTTGCCATTTATGATAGCTTTAAAGTGCCTTAGGCTTCAGTAAATGCATATATTTAGATATAAAACACAAATTTGCAGGTTGTTCCCATTTGGGGTTGCGTTTAATGGCTAAGTGAGCCAATGTGCCTGGTGCAGAGGTTTGAGTTTAATATCAGGGTTGAAGGTTTTTAACTTTGGCTGGACCTAACTGAGACCTTCTTCTATTTAAGGTTGATGAAATGAGTACCATTGCAATAAGCATTTGTTCCAAAAACTGGTATGTGTGTTATTAGGTTCTGTGAATTATTCACAGTAAATGTTGTTTAATAATCTGGGAATGGAGATCATTTTTAGCGCCTGAAAAAGAGAAAATATTTTTCAAAATAGAGTGAATTATTACAGGTTAGGAGGAATTAGGAAGGCCTTTCGTCTTTGGCAGCCTCAGAATGAGCAGAGGGTGGGGGCTAGGAGAAGCTGCAGAGCTGGCTCAAGCCGCTGAGATGCTATCTTTGGTTTCCCTGTAAACAATGGAAGGAGGCTGTCATGTTGACATTTGTGACCTTTTAAATTAGGGACTTGTCTCTGTGAAATGCAGAATGACCTTGCTAAACCGGCCTTTAAAAGGAAGGGTTTCTGGTTTCTCCACAAAATTAAAGAACTTAATTCTAAAGGGAAAATATGAAAAAGGTTTCTTTGAAAGCCCCAACACATGCTAAATGCTCTGCAGAAATGATATATTTGTATCTCTGCCTCTAAAAAATAATGTCTGCTAGTTGCTTTTATTTGACCGAAAATGAAGCATGGCATTAAGTCTTAGACAGAAAATAAGACGAAGCTTTTTATTGAACTTTTGAAGGCTACATGCCTAAGTGAGAACGAATTGTGGCGCAAGGCTAACATGGAGTGTCAGTGAAAGAATTTTACTTTTGGAAAGTTAAAATGGCTTAATGTTGCAAGCTGACTGACAAGATGGTAACAGTTAATAATGGAAATTTATTTTTGTGTCTGTTCATGTGTATTATGTTTTGTCTTCTGATTAAAAGTTATAAAAAACGCCTAAGATGGCCACCGGAGCAGGAGCCTGCTAAGAGCTCCTGGTGCTTGGGATCCCTCTTGTTGGATTTATCCCTGTCAGCGCCCATCGCTCCGGGGAACCGAACTCATGAGAGTAACAGGATTGCAACCAGCATCTTTTAGTTCTTCATACCTTATCCGGTGGATGGTTGGAGCCACCCGTCTCAGCCCGGGTCCCCTGGAGACATCTCCACTCTCAACGGACGTCTGCTGACCATTGGTTCGGATGTCTCGAGCCTGCAGAGGGTCGGCGCTCTGAAGCTCACCCCCCCGGCACTGGATTGTGGATCCCGTGAAGGGCTCTTGCCCCCAACGAGTCTCGTGCCCACAGTGGGTTGTTGAGCGATCTGAAGCTCACCCCCTCCCCCACCCCTGCATCGGAGCTGTGGATCTGTTGAAGGGCCATTGTGATGGTGATCTACCTAATGTAGATCACCATCTACAACAACGGCACCATCTTAATTCAATCCACAGACAGAAACCTAGACCTATTTGACATCCTGTTCCCCACCTTCAAAGAATACCTCTCTAAACCTCAGAGCCCACGCCCTCCAGCCTTCACTCCCAACACCCTGGACTCATCAGCACCTCCTAACACTAACACTCACCCACTCCCTCCCCCCATTACTCTACTCTATCACCCTCCGTCTACAGACACCTCACACCCTTCAACCTTAGAAGCCGAACCCGCCTCCTCTTGCGTCCCACACACCGCCACAGCCTCGTCCCCTCCCCCACATATCCCGCCAATCACACCTCCGACTAGCCTCTCAGAACACCCCCCTCCCCTAACTGCACCCAACGCAACATGATTCACGCTCTTCCCATATCCCCCCCTACACTTTGCACTCCCGTCCCGCCCCGCACACCAATCTTCTCAGAACACCCCTCCTCCCCCAACTGCACCCCACACAACATGACGCTCTCTCCTCCTATCTCCCCCCCACACTTGGCCCTCCCGCCACGCCTAGCCTTCACCCCTCCCTCAACCTCTCACCCCACATTCTCATTCCCCACTATCCCACCTCCACCCCCGCAACCCCCAGCCTCCACACCTCCCCCACTTACCCTTCCCCTCTTAGCACTGTTGCCCTGCCCAATAACGCCAACACCCACCCTAACACCAACCCTCTCTCTAACTTTTCCAACCCTTTCCCCAGCACCGCCTCTCCACCCAGTCTCCCCCCCTCTCCAGTAACCTATACTCCTGTTCACCGCCAGTACCCTTCCCCAACTCCGTACCCAACACCAAGCTGGACATGATTATGTCCACCCTCCTCCAAATGAAAGAAGAACTACACACCGTCAAAGAGTTGCTCATCACACACCTCAGACACCCCCCCACCACCACTAGGATCATACCTAACAACACTCTCCCCTCACTTCCTACTCGCCTTACCACACAACAACTTACTAACAACACTCTCCCCTCACTTCCTACTCGCCTTACCACACAACACGCCCCACTCCGGACCTCTATCCCCTCCCGCAATACAACCAATCGCCCCAGACGCACTACCAATACGCTCTCAGACCATGACATACACACCCTTCTCCACTCTTACGTCTCGGCTCCCCAAAATCGCCTAGCCTTCAACCACCTGTCCATCCCAACGATTCTCTCTAACCCCCTCAGGCACCACACGCATAACACCAGAGGCTCCGTCCCCAACAACCTCACAAATGTACCCCTCACTATAAAACCTTCCTCCACCCTCTGCGCCCCCAGACTCAAATGCATACTTCTCAATTGCAGATCGGCCCAAAGGCATTCCGCGGGGGTCGCCAATCTCATCATGTCTCTGGAACCGGATCTAGCCATTCTGACTGAAACATGGTTGTCTGATTCTTCTACACCTATCATGGATATCCTAGTCCCCCCCAACTACAGTATCAGTAGACTTGACAGGTCCAAAAAGAGAGGCGGTGGAATTGCATGTATTTATAGAAGCAACCTCTCAGTTATTAAAGCGTCCGTACCCTCTCTTACCTCTTGTGAATACCTCTGCCTTGATGTCATCAGCGAAAGCAAACCGGTATGCTCACTACACATCATATACCACCCACCTGGGGACAAGCTCTCCTTCTCCCAACAACTCATGGACTTAATCTCAACCAACTCAGGACGGCAAAACACCCAAATTTTCCTTGGCGACTACAATCTCCATTGGAATTATCGCTGTGACACAGTGGTGAATAGCCTAAAAAATTTCCTTGACGCCCTTGATCTCACCCAAATATGCAATAGACCCGACCCATGACAAAGGCTCTATCCTTGACCTCATCATTTCCAAAGAGGACTCTATTCAACTTGAGTCAATCCAACCTTGTGACTGGTCAGATCATCATATTGTCTCCTTCGTCATCAATGAAAAGGTTAAATTTAACCCAGCTCAACCCTCAAAGCCCAAAGTTTGGAAAAGAGACATGAAGAAACTCAACCCAAACTCCTTACCGCCTAACAGCTGTAATCTCTTACTTCCTCCGTCCGGTGTTACGGACGTTCAACTGCTGACTGACCATTATTTCAATGCTATGACCACAATAATCGATGAGGCTGCACCCATGCAACTGAAAAGAGTCGCGTCCAAGATCTCCAACCCATGGTATGACGGGAGCCTCAATGAAGATAGACGGGCCATGCGAATGGCAGAGCGCACCTGGAGATCAGCCCCCTCTGCACTGCACCTAAAAACTCTGAAAAAACAGAGAAACGCCTACTTCAGGAAAATAAAACGCTCAAAGAGAGATTTCTTCAGCCTCCAGCTCGCCCAAGCAAAAAAACGCCCAAGAAAACTGTTTGAGCTAATCAGAACACAATCCAAAAAACACCCCCAGACACTCAGCACCAGGGGCGCTACACCTTCCTGTGAAGACTTCTCTGCTTTCTTTAACCAAAAAACAGACAACATAAGAAGCGATCTCCTCAATGACGCTATCCTTTACTCCAACCCCCAACACACAGCACCGTCTGAACCAAAGAACAATGCTACATGGTGATCCTTTGGCACCTACTCCGAAGAAGAAATTGGCAGACTGCTCAGCACCCTGAAACCATCCAATCACCTCTCTGACCCCCTTCCTGCTAACGCTTTAAAAGTCTTTACCCCGTCGCTCCTCCCACTTTGGACTAAGATCATCAATAGCTCTCTTCAACAAGGATCCATCCCTAACGCCCTCAAAGTCGGACAAGTCACACCGTTACTAAAAAAAACAACAGCAGATCCCACTGATCTAAACAATTACCGTCCTATTACAAATATTCCCACGCTCGCTAAACTGTTGGGAAAATGCGTACAGCTACAACTGGTTAATCACATAAATCATTTTGATCTCCTGTAACCCTCATCAATCAGGCTTCCGAGCAGGGCACAGTACCGAAACTGCTATGACTCACATAGTTGACGATGCCCTCCAAATCCTAGACCAAAATGATACCTGCCTCCTCATCCTTCTTGATCTCTCTTCAGCAATCGACACAGTTAAACATGAGAACCTACTCGAACTATTAAACACAAGAATGGGTATATCTGGGACTGTTCTCAAGTGGTTCACTTCCTTTCTACACAACCGGTCTCAGCGATTCAAAAGGAACAACCTGATGTCCTCCTCGGTACCTGTATCGTTAGGTGTCCCTCAAGGTTCCTCCCTCTCCCCTACACTGTTCAACTTAGTCATGGAACCTCTCACTACTCTGTTACAAGCATCCAATGTTCACTTTCACATGTATGCCGACGACACCCAACTTTATCTCAAAATACAATCCCCCAAGGACATCTTGCTTCTGAACTCCACGATCAGAAACACCCAATCCTGGCTGGCAGAGAATCACCTCAAACTCAATGCGATAAAGACTGAGTTCCTCCTGATCTCACCGCCCGCAAAAATCTCTACCGCTCAAACTTGGCTCAAGCACCTAACGGCTCTCAATGTACAACCTACCATCGTTGACTCAGCAAAATCTTTAGGCATAACACTTGACGCCAATCTCAACATGCAGCAGCACATCAGCAAGGCAACCAAAGGAGCGAACTTCCAAATCAATACCTTGAGAAAACTCAAACCCTTCCTTCCAGCCAAAGACTTTCAAACTGCAGTACAATCTATAGTCATCCCGCACATAGAATACGGCAGCATCGCCCTCTGTGGGCTCCCCCTAACCACAACGGCACCCCTAAGAGCGTCCCTTAACGCTGCAGCAAAACTCATCACTGGCTCAAAAAAAAACTCGCATATCTCCCCTGACTTTAAATCCCTGAACTGGCTGCCTTTTGAAGCCAGAATACATCTGAAAATCGCCTGCATGACACACAAGGCTATACACACGAACTCACCCGCCTACCTCTCTCAAAAGCTGACAATTTCGGGCGGCTCTAGAACTACTAGAAGCACAAACAATCTTCTGCTGAAGCCTCGAAGATTTCGGAAGGTAAAAACCTATAAACGCTCCTTCTCAGGAATGGCGCCCAGGATCTGGAACTCACTCCCTCCTGAAACCAGGCTCATCTCCTCCAACAAACTTTTTAAGAAAGAAGTAAAAGCGATCTTCATGGCGAAATACACATGAGCTATTATTCTGTACCTCCAGGACTCCGCGTTGTACTACCTTCCTGACCCCTTGGTCTATTTGTATTACTTGTATTATCGACTCGACTCACTTGACTGTATGCGTTCCCTCTCTGCATATCTTATTTTATATTATTGACGTGCCTATCTGACTTTGCACCCTTTACCTACACCACCTCAAACATTACCTACTGTTATACTACTGATTCTCCTGCGTGACTATGCACCCTGTACTCTCCTACCTCAACTATGCCTACCTCTATGCTATTTACAAAATTAGTTTAAGCACGCTTAAACAAGTATATGCTCCCTCTTAATGTATTTTCATATTATTGGCGTACCTGTTTGACTATGCACCGTGTACCTCTATGCTATTTACAAAAGTAGTTTAAGCACGCTTAAACAAGTATATGCTCCCTCTTTATGTACTTTCATATTATTGGTGTACCTGTTTGACTATGCACCGTGTACCGATTTTGAAAAAGGGGGGTGGTGATGGACAGAGTTTCTGAATGATGCAGAATACTCTTACCAAGTCAAGAGATCATGGTTTTAATCCATCACCGTTTTTTAGCTCACTGCACCATCCCAGCTCAGAACCTGGCTATATGCAAATTAGTCTGTTCCTGTCCCAGTGCATGATGGGAACAGGGCAAACCAAACTACCAAGCCAATTCTTATACTGGGAAGGAAACAAGCTCCCGGGGACCGGTTTCTGGCATCACAGCCTTCTTCGGCCCGGTTTGCTTGAATCCTGATGGTGCAATGAGCAAGGGACTCACGTCTGAGTATACCCTCCCACACATAGTGTGGATAAAACCGATTTTGAAAAAGGGGGGTGGTGATGGACAGAGTTTCTGAATGATGCAGAATACTCTTACCAAGTCAAGAGATCATGGTTTTAATCCATCACCGTTTTTTAGCTCACTGCACCATCCCAGCTCAGAACCTGGCTATATGCAAATTAGTCTGTTCCTGTCCCAGTGCATGATGGGAACAGGGCAAACCAAACTACCAAGCCAATTCTTATACTGGGAAGGAAACAAGCTCCCGGGGACCGGTTTCTGGCATCACAGCCTTCTTCGGCCCGGTTTGCTTGAATCCTGATGGTGCAATGAGCAAGGGACTCACGTCTGAGTATACCCTCCCACACATAGTGTGGATAAAACCGATTTTGAAAAAGGGGGGTGGTGATGGACAGAGTTTCTGAATGATGCAGAATACTCTTACCAAGTCAAGAGATCATGGTTTTAATCCATCACCGTTTTTTAGCTCACTGCACCATCCCAGCTCAGAACCTGGCTATATGCAAATTAGTCTGTTCCTGTCCCAGTGCATGATGGGAACAGGGCAAACCAAACTACCAAGCCAATTCTTATACTGGGAAGGAAACAAGCTCCCGGGGACCGGTTTCTGGCATCACAGCCTTCTTCGGCCCGGTTTGCTTGAATCCTGATGGTGCAATGAGCAAGGGACTCACGTCTGAGTATACCCTCCCACACATAGTGTGGATAAAACCGATTTTGAAAAAGGGGGGTGGTGATGGACAGAGTTTCTGAATGATGCAGAATACTCTTACCAAGTCAAGAGATCATGGTTTTAATCCATCACCGTTTTTTAGCTCACTGCACCATCCCAGCTCAGAACCTGGCTATATGCAAATTAGTCTGTTCCTGTCCCAGTGCATGATGGGAACAGGGCAAACCAAACTACCAAGCCAATTCTTATACTGGGAAGGAAACAAGCTCCCGGGGACCGGTTTCTGGCATCACAGCCTTCTTCGGCCCGGTTTGCTTGAATCCTGATGGTGCAATGAGCAAGGGACTCACGTCTGAGTATACCCTCCCACACATAGTGTGGATAAAACCGATTTTGAAAAAGGGGGGTGGTGATGGACAGAGTTTCTGAATGATGCAGAATACTCTTACCAAGTCAAGAGATCATGGTTTTAATCCATCACCGTTTTTTAGCTCACTGCACCATCCCAGCTCAGAACCTGGCTATATGCAAATTAGTCTGTTCCTGTCCCAGTGCATGATGGGAACAGGGCAAACCAAACTACCAAGCCAATTCTTATACTGGGAAGGAAACAAGCTCCCGGGGACCGGTTTCTGGCATCACAGCCTTCTTCGGCCCGGTTTGCTTGAATCCTGATGGTGCAATGAGCAAGGGACTCACGTCTGAGTATACCCTCCCACACATAGTGTGGATAAAACCGATTTTGAAAAAGGGGGGTGGTGATGGACAGAGTTTCTGAATGATGCAGAATACTCTTACCAAGTCAAGAGATCATGGTTTTAATCCATCACCGTTTTTTAGCTCACTGCACCATCCCAGCTCAGAACCTGGCTATATGCAAATTAGTCTGTTCCTGTCCCAGTGCATGATGGGAACAGGGCAAACCAAACTACCAAGCCAATTCTTATACTGGGAAGGAAACAAGCTCCCGGGGACCGGTTTCTGGCATCACAGCCTTCTTCGGCCCGGTTTGCTTGAATCCTGATGGTGCAATGAGCAAGGGACTCACGTCTGAGTATACCCTCCCACACATAGTGTGGATAAAACCGATTTTGAAAAAGGGGGGTGGTGATGGACAGAGTTTCTGAATGATGCAGAATACTCTTACCAAGTCAAGAGATCATGGTTTTAATCCATCACCGTTTTTTAGCTCACTGCACCATCCCAGCTCAGAACCTGGCTATATGCAAATTAGTCTGTTCCTGTCCCAGTGCATGATGGGAACAGGGCAAACCAAACTACCAAGCCAATTCTTATACTGGGAAGGAAACAAGCTCCCGGGGACCGGTTTCTGGCATCACAGCCTTCTTCGGCCCGGTTTGCTTGAATCCTGATGGTGCAATGAGCAAGGGACTCACGTCTGAGTATACCCTCCCACACATAGTGTGGATAAAACCGATTTTGAAAAAGGGGGGTGGTGATGGACAGAGTTTCTGAATGATGCAGAATACTCTTACCAAGTCAAGAGATCATGGTTTTAATCCATCACCGTTTTTTAGCTCACTGCACCATCCCAGCTCAGAACCTGGCTATATGCAAATTAGTCTGTTCCTGTCCCAGTGCATGATGGGAACAGGGCAAACCAAACTACCAAGCCAATTCTTATACTGGGAAGGAAACAAGCTCCCGGGGACCGGTTTCTGGCATCACAGCCTTCTTCGGCCCGGTTTGCTTGAATCCTGATGGTGCAATGAGCAAGGGACTCACGTCTGAGTATACCCTCCCACACATAGTGTGGATAAAACCGATTTTGAAAAAGGGGGGTGGTGATGGACAGAGTTTCTGAATGATGCAGAATACTCTTACCAAGTCAAGAGATCATGGTTTTAATCCATCACCGTTTTTTAGCTCACTGCACCATCCCAGCTCAGAACCTGGCTATATGCAAATTAGTCTGTTCCTGTCCCAGTGCATGATGGGAACAGGGCAAACCAAACTACCAAGCCAATTCTTATACTGGGAAGGAAACAAGCTCCCGGGGACCGGTTTCTGGCATCACAGCCTTCTTCGGCCCGGTTTGCTTGAATCCTGATGGTGCAATGAGCAAGGGACTCACGTCTGAGTATACCCTCCCACACATAGTGTGGATAAAACCGATTTTGAAAAAGGGGGGTGGTGATGGACAGAGTTTCTGAATGATGCAGAATACTCTTACCAAGTCAAGAGATCATGGTTTTAATCCATCACCGTTTTTTAGCTCACTGCACCATCCCAGCTCAGAACCTGGCTATATGCAAATTAGTCTGTTCCTGTCCCAGTGCATGATGGGAACAGGGCAAACCAAACTACCAAGCCAATTCTTATACTGGGAAGGAAACAAGCTCCCGGGGACCGGTTTCTGGCATCACAGCCTTCTTCGGCCCGGTTTGCTTGAATCCTGATGGTGCAATGAGCAAGGGACTCACGTCTGAGTATACCCTCCCACACATAGTGTGGATAAAACCGATTTTGAAAAAGGGGGGTGGTGATGGACAGAGTTTCTGAATGATGCAGAATACTCTTACCAAGTCAAGAGATCATGGTTTTAATCCATCACCGTTTTTTAGCTCACTGCACCATCCCAGCTCAGAACCTGGCTATATGCAAATTAGTCTGTTCCTGTCCCAGTGCATGATGGGAACAGGGCAAACCAAACTACCAAGCCAATTCTTATACTGGGAAGGAAACAAGCTCCCGGGGACCGGTTTCTGGCATCACAGCCTTCTTCGGCCCGGTTTGCTTGAATCCTGATGGTGCAATGAGCAAGGGACTCACGTCTGAGTATACCCTCCCACACATAGTGTGGATAAAACCGATTTTGAAAAAGGGGGGTGGTGATGGACAGAGTTTCTGAATGATGCAGAATACTCTTACCAAGTCAAGAGATCATGGTTTTAATCCATCACCGTTTTTTAGCTCACTGCACCATCCCAGCTCAGAACCTGGCTATATGCAAATTAGTCTGTTCCTGTCCCAGTGCATGATGGGAACAGGGCAAACCAAACTACCAAGCCAATTCTTATACTGGGAAGGAAACAAGCTCCCGGGGACCGGTTTCTGGCATCACAGCCTTCTTCGGCCCGGTTTGCTTGAATCCTGATGGTGCAATGAGCAAGGGACTCACGTCTGAGTATACCCTCCCACACATAGTGTGGATAAAACCGATTTTGAAAAAGGGGGGTGGTGATGGACAGAGTTTCTGAATGATGCAGAATACTCTTACCAAGTCAAGAGATCATGGTTTTAATCCATCACCGTTTTTTAGCTCACTGCACCATCCCAGCTCAGAACCTGGCTATATGCAAATTAGTCTGTTCCTGTCCCAGTGCATGATGGGAACAGGGCAAACCAAACTACCAAGCCAATTCTTATACTGGGAAGGAAACAAGCTCCCGGGGACCGGTTTCTGGCATCACAGCCTTCTTCGGCCCGGTTTGCTTGAATCCTGATGGTGCAATGAGCAAGGGACTCACGTCTGAGTATACCCTCCCACACATAGTGTGGATAAAACCGATTTTGAATTCCCAGTATAAGAATTGGCTTGGTAGTTTGGTTTGCCCTGTTCCCATCATGCACTGGGACAGGAACAGACTAATTTGCATATAGCCAGGTTCTGAGCTGGGATGGTGCAGTGAGCTAAAAAACAGTGATGGATTAAAACCATGATCTATTGACTTGGTAAGAGTGTTCTGCATCATTCAGAAACTCTGTCCATCACCTTTTCCAAAATCGATTTTATCCACACTATGTGTGGGAGGGTATACTCAGACGTGAGTCCCTTGCTCATTGCACCATCAGGATTCAAGCAAGCCGGGCCGAAGAAGGCTGTGATGCCAGAAACCGGTCCCCGGAAGCTTGTTTCCTTCCCAGTATAAGAATTGGCTTGGTAGTTTGGTTTGCCCTGTTCCCATCATGCACTGGGACAGGAACAGACTAATTTGCATATAGCCAGGTTCTGAGCTGGGATGGTGCAGTGAGCTAAAAAACAGTGATGGATTAAAACCATGATCTATTGACTTGGTAAGAGTGTTCTGCATCATTCAGAAACTCTGTCCATCACCTTTTCCAAAATCGATATGCACCGTGTACCTACACTACCTCAACTATGACCTACCTCTTATTTTGACCTACCTATGTAACTATGCATATCGTACCTAACTACCTCAACTATTACCTACTATTATGCTATCACCCCATGTCCTTGTAAAGCGCTCTGATATCTGCAAAGATCTTGTTCGCGCTATATAAAACTTTGAAATAAATAAATAAATAATTGATGTCTGTTTGTTATGAGAAATGTCTCTCTTTTGTGTGTTGTGTATTTTTTTTTGCTTCTGCCCACAGATCATTCATGGATTGTTCTGGGTGATTTCAAGGCTGACAAGACATGTGAGTTTGGTTGGTTAAAAAGGGATGTGTTTTTGCGTCGCCTTTGGGAAGAAATGTTCATGTGGTTTTTTTTAATGTTTGTGTATTTGGTCCTATCATGAATTGTTCCTGCGGGTCCTGTGTGTCAGTAGAAACATAGTGGGTTGTATTTGACAGCCAAATGTCCACTAAATGGTGTTTTGCTGTCAAAAGGAGGGTGAGGATTTTAAACCTGACTAATTAAGCAAGCCCAAATATTGAGTTTTGGGCTGCAGGTACACAGTGCATAAAGTAAAGGACTTGAAGTGTGTGCGTCGCCGCATATTTACACACGCTATTGTCTTGTCTATGTTTTTTTGTGCTTGATATACAGCAAGTATATCTGATGGCTTGACATGTCCGTCTTGTGCGTTTTTTTTGCATGTTTTTTGTTTTATGTTGCTGCTTTTAATACTATTACAAGTTTACCTGTGTTGTGAAGGGATATACATGACGATGTGTATCCTGCAAACAGTTGGGTAGATTTGCTTTGACACTAAATTTCACAGAAAGACAGGCAACACTTCACCAGTGCATGTCTATGTTGGCTATATAGTATTGAAGTAAAATAAAAGAGATATACTGGAAACAAGGTTTCACCTACAGTTACGTTACTGCCCCCTTTCCTGTAAGGAACAGGCAGCCCTAAAATTATGTTTCCTGAATTGGACGTAAGGATAAATTATAGATCTGTGACTCTTGTACATGGTGACCTAATTTTTATATTACATTAGTCAGTTTTGTTCTGCTTCCTGAATAGTATATGGCTTTGTACCATAAAGGAAACAAGGCTTAATTTTTTTTTTCTTCCTCCCTGAAAAAGGAACTGGAACATTAGCTGAGATTAACGTATATGGTGTAGAGGCAAGCGGTAGAGCTATCATTCATGAACTATTTTGATTTTTGTGTATCACCCCTCACTTTTGGTGTTGTGTCACATGCTTGACTATCACCCAAGAAATTTCTTGTTCTTCCTATAGATTTTTCTTTCGTCACTTCTCCCCTGATTGATGTTGCATCGTGCCTAGTAATTGGGGATTTTAGCTGTGTCCTAGTCCCATTTTCCCTTTTCCATATTCCTTTCACCAGTTAGCCTTCTTTTATTGTTAATATTGTATTAGGTTCACACTTCCGGATTGCAGTAATGTACTAGGAACCCTATATTATGTATAATTCCCTTTTGTATGACTAGACTGGGGAGCGTATGAACCAGGAGACAGCAGTGCCGTGAGGGGAACGGCTTACCTTGTCCACACTTCTTTGGGGCTGACACCACTCCGCTGTGAGGGAAACGGCTAGAAGAACAGCCGCGAAGGAAACATCGCCGCCGAGGGCTGGGAACTACAAATCCCAGGTGCCCCGGCGGCTCTGACGCCAGCAGAGCACCCGGAGGCGCGATTAAAGCGTGGAGTGCCAAGCGCTCAGTGGGAGCGTATGAACCAAAAGACAGCAGTGCCGTGAGGGGAACGACTTACCTTGTCCACACTTTTTTGGGGCTGACACCACTCCGCTGTGAGGGAAAGGGCTAGAAGAACAGCCGCGAAGGAAACATTGCCGCCGAGGGCTGGGAACTACAAATCCCAGGTGCCCCGGCGGCTCTGACGCCAGCAGAGCGCCCGGAGGCGCGATTAAAGCGTGGAGCGCCGAGCGGTCAGTGGGAGCGTATGAACCAGGAGACAGTAGTGCCGTGAGGGGAACGGCTTACCTTGTCCACACTTCTTTGGGGCTGACACCACTCCGCTGTGAGGGAAACAGCTAGAAGAACAGCCGCGAAGGAAACATCGCCGCCGAGGGCTGGGAACTACAAATCCCAGTTGCCCCGGCAGCTCTGACGCCAGCAGAGCGCCCGGAGGTGCGATTAAAGCGTGGAACGCCTCTCAACCCGCGAGTCGCGCGCGGGAGCGCCCGGGCAAAGCCCGGGCAAAGGGCGGGCCGTTTTGTGGCCGTTCGGTGGCTGAAGGAGGCTGGGCTGGGCCCATTCTCTTATGTCCACTTATGCCACCGCCTGTCGCCTCCATTTCTAAAAGTAAGGTTGTGGTGCATTTTATATCGCGCATCCTCCCTATGTGCTTATATATCAACTGCTCACAGGAACTGTCCCTTTATTGACATACGCTACAAAAACTATTGTACCCCGTTGACATCTATAGGGCTCCCTCCCTTGTTGCCTCTCAGAGTCAATCCACCTGTTGAGTAACGTCGCTGGGGGATACTTACCTGGGGATTGCAATGTTACCATTATAGGCTGTTTTTTGGTAGAGTAAAGTAATTAACAAACATCATTAACTTTGCTACATAACTCTAATATTTGTCTGTTCATCTTCTATGGCTGCTACCCCTGAAAAAATTGTGCTGGTTGATGTAGGGGGTAATAGCAAAGGTACCCTGGATAATTATTTTATAAAACCTGCCCCCGACATGGAAAGGGAATGCGTACTGGCTGAGCGTAGGGCAGAGCGTCGCCGCTCTATTGAATCTATTAAAACCAGATCCCCTTTGGTAACACCACCCCAGTTTAATCCATCGTGTGTAGGTCGGACCTCAGAAAACGAGGACCCGTTATCTACGCAGGTTTAAGGGCACCCTCATAGAGTGTGCCACTGAGATGGCGCTGCGGAGGGATAAGTTTCTGCTACTCGGAGACCTTAACATGCACCTCGAAGATTCACTAGACAAGGGAGTGATGGAGTTCCGGCAGGATCTCCAAGCACTACAATTAGAGCTGAAGGGCCACCTTCCAACACACCAACATGGTCATTTGCTTGACCCAGTCTTTGCTAACTGGGAGGATGTTAGGGTGGCTCCTCCAGTGCCTCTCCCGTGGACTGACCATTTCTTGGTGCCTTTTGAAATCTCTCTCCCTAAGAATAAGGTCACCGCTCCCACTCCCCTTAACTATCTCAGGCGCAAATGGGCTAGGTTCTCCCTGCCCAAATTTAATGAGGCTCTTACAGCCTATGGCCCCCCTGGAGGCGATGATGCGGATTCGGTAAATAAACTACTTAACGAACGAATCACGGCTGCGCTGGACCAAACGGCCCCTTTAAACCATCTTAAGAAGGGTGGTCGTAAACAGAGATCGGCACCATGGTTTAACGAAGAATTGCGTGGTGCCAAGAGGGAGTGTAAGCGAGCGGAGAGGCAGTGGAGGGTAGCCTATGACAGTCAGGCGAGAGAGAAATATCTCACCCACCGACGAGCATATCATAATCTTATCAGGATAACAAAAACTGCCCACTACGCAGAGAGAATTTTGGATGCAGAGAACTCAGCAAAAGAACTGTTCTGTGTATACAAATCTCTTGCTGTCTCCGAATCCACAGCAGGACCAGAGGACTGCTCTTTGGCTGCCTGTAATCGTATTGCCGACTACTTCAGCGACAAAGTGTCCAAAATATACTCCGCCTTCCCTGCCCAACCAGCGATAGATGGAAAGGTTGAGGCATCAGTTAGAGAGGTAGATGGTCACAATCTGCTGCTCAATTTCTTCACCCCACCAGCTGAAGACCTGATCAACATATGTAGATCAGTGAAATCAGGTTCCCCACGGGACCCAGCATCTCCTAAACGGCTGGGGGACAGCCTGACAACATTAGAGCCATATATCAGGCACCTGCTGGACATTTCCTTTAGGTCCAGCACTGTGCCTTGGGAATGGAAACAAGCAGTTGTGCTCCCCCTTCGCAAGAAGCCTAATATTAGCTTCGAAAAGCTGGAGAACCTGCGCCCCATTTCCCTCCTTCCTTACTTCTCGAAAGTGGCTGAGAAGTTGGTGAATCGGCAGCTAATGCAGTTTGTGGAAGAGTCTAATCTCCTTCACCCCACCCAATTCGGATTCAGACCTCGACATTCGACTGAGTCGGCACTCCTCATGGCTTCCGAATCCATCAGGCAGGGGGTCGACGAGGGCCACACTATGGCCCTGATCCTGCTGGACCTCAGCACCGCGTTCGACACTGTAGCACATCCCATCTTGCTACAGTGTCTGAACAAGGCAGGGCTGGGTGATGCAGCGCTAAAATGGATCCAGTCGTTCCTATCGGGCCGTGGCTTCCAAGTCAGGCAGGGCGACTGCTATTCCAGGCGAATGGCATTGGAACAAGGGGTACCACAGGGCTCGTCCCTAAGCCCAACGCTTTTTAATCTATATGTGGCCCCAGTCGCCTCCATAGTGGAGAGCTACGGTCTGCGCTTGGTGTCATACGCTGACGACACGCAGCTGGTCATCTCCCTATCGCGTGCACCCGGCCTGGCGGCAGACATCTTCAGAGCATGCATGCAAGATCTTGCTGCCTGGATGTCTGCCAATTGCCTTAAACTTAACGGCAACAAGACCGAGGTGCTGGTGGTAGGGGGAGACCGAGCGGCGTGGACGTCAGCGTGGTGGCCTCCTTGCTTGGGAATGGCACCCACCCCTTGCCTGGAGGCGAGGAATCTAGGTGTCTGGTTCGACTCCGATCTAACCTTTGGCACCCAGGTCAACCGGGTGGTTGGCACCTGTTTCGGGATCCTCAAGACCCTCAGGAAGGTTCTGGAGTTCCTTCCCACCAAAGCCCGCCGAACACTAGTGCATGCTCTAGTCACGTCCAAGTTGGACTATGGCAACCTTCTCTACCTGGGAATCCCTGAGAAGAATCTGAGCCGCCTTCAGGTCTTGCAAAACGCCGCTGCTCGGCTAGTCCTCAGACTACCGAGAAGATCAGCCTCCAAAGCCGCGCTCCAAGCCTTGCACTGGCTTCCTGTCAGGAGCAGGATAGAATTCAAGGCCCTCTGCACCTGCCATAGGATCATCAACGGCAGGGCACCCTCTCCACTTCAGGATCTCTTGACACAATACGAGCCATCCCGTACGCTAAGATCCTCTGGCTCAGGGCGCCTAACTATTCCAAAGGTGTCCAGAGCGAGGATGGGTGGCAGATCCTTCAGGTACCTCGCCGCATCCTGCTGGAATAAACTCCCGGTAGCGCTGCGCCTGGAACCATCAGAGTCTATCTTTAGGGCTGAGCTGAAAACATTTCTCTTTGCCAGATAGCGGGCCTCCCCTCTGATCTTCCTCTGAACACGCTCGCATCTAAGCGCGGGGACACGCCGTTGTGCATCACCATTGCGCTCTACAAGAATGCCTATTATTATTATTATTATTATTATTATTATTCCAATGCTTCTGCGAGATACACCCCCCTCATGGGCTGCCCTTAATAGTGTGGGTACAAACAATACATTAATCTTTAGTGATATTAATACGGGTATAGAAGTTATATCCGATACTCCTCGAGTAGTAGCGGGGAATTCCAAAAAGAAAGCTGAGAAGCGGGAGGTCTCCAAAGTCTTTGGACCGCAACCAAATAAGAGACGGAGGAGGGGTGGTGTTCCACAAAGAGGTAAGACTAGCCACACTGACTTTGGCAAGGGCAGAAAGGCTAGTGTTACACCTGCACTTACCACAAAGGCTACTTTAATTACCGATTCAGGTCAAGAGGTCCCGCATGAAATAATATCTTCTACAAATACCCCTATATTGACTGCATTTAGACCTGGTTCAATATCTACCAGAAATTCCACATCCAAGGAACAATCGTCTGCTGTCTCTCTCGACAGCATTGAACATCTTCTCAAGTCATTTACATCTCCCATACTAGAGAGGCTGAAGAGGTTGGAGCAATGGCTGGGGGGCTTGGAAATGGCCATTACCAACAAAGCAGGCCTATCGAAAGATACTGCAAAGCCAGTCTCACCCCCCGTAGCCGCAGCGCCAACCTCTACCCCTGCTATCCAAAAGGACTTAAATCCATCTAGCAATTCTGTGAGCCGTAATCATCAAGGGGTAAATTTACTTAAAGCAGCTCATCAACCCGGCCCACATACTTCTAAGGAAATTCTGAAGGGGGCTAATACAGCCGCTAATAGAAATAAGCAGGAGGTAAGGGGGAGGGCGAATCCAGATAGAGTAGTAAACCATAGGGGCCGCCAAGTTGAATTACCACCAGACGCGGTCCCCTATGTGGTTGTACTTACGGGTGTCCCCACTTTAAACGACGGTAGGAGGGAAGGCTTTAGTCAATTAAAAAACAAAACTATGCATTGGCTTAGCCAACACAGACCGCTCCCATGTAACATCAATGGCGAGATTGTCCACGTGCGGCGACTCTCCTGGCTGCGGAGCCGAGAGAAAGACATGGTGGGCAATTTAATAGTCATAAATTTCAGAGATCCAGGTGCGGTCAGACACATCCTAAATTGGATGCCAGGGACCGCTAGTAGAACCATTGTTCCCTGCGACCTGACCTATTTCTACCCAAGATCCCAGGTGACTCCTATAATGTGCTCAGGGGTCCCTTCTGGTCTACTGAATAATCCACCTATAACATTTAATAATCAATATATGTTGCATGCTCCCAACCCTACGATGGCAAAAAATGTATTTGGGTGGAACACTGTACCTTACAGGGGACATGGTATAACTTTAGGGGGTTGGATCACCCGCAAGGAATCAGGGAAATGGAGCATTTGTTGCCATTTACCACCCTTGAAGTCGCTAACAGATTTGAAGCCTTCTCAGGCTTGGACGACTGTGAATGACGGTTGGGGCCCCCTGCCAATACGTTTCCAAATCACAAGATAAAAGGCAAAAAAGATAATTTGAGTACCCAAAAACATACCCTGGCTCCTGTACATATTATTAGTACACAGGAACCCTGCCCTGAGAGTCCCTCAGCCTGAAATACAAGTACCTGGGGAAGAAATAACACCACTCCCCCAGTTGGCTAATTTTCCGGGGATAAATCCCAGTGTTTTATTGGCCCCCGTGACATCTACAGATGCAACACGCCCAATTAGTATTGAAATTCCTGGTAGTATAATATCGTGGAATATAGCGGGTCTTGCCCCAAAAATTAATGACGCAGACTGGCGATCAGTAACTATGACCCACTCCATTATAGCTCTCCAGGAAACATGGGCCAGCGAGCAATCCCATTTGTAAGGATATAAAACTTTTTTTACTCCAGCAGTTCCTAGCAAAATGGGTAGACATAAGGGAGGGTTGTCTATATATGTGTCGATCTATTCAGGTCCTACTGTCCTCGGGAGCTTTTTGGATTGTCCATACTATCAAATACTAATGGTAACATGGGGATCTCTGAAAAATTTAGCTATAATTAATTTCTATAATAACATCCTGATAGTCCATGTGGAAACCACAATTAAAAAATTGTCAGGCACCCTTAAGAGGATCGAAGACAGCTGTCCGGGGGATTTGGCTCTTATGTGGGTAGGGGACTTTAATTGTGCTTTATGTCCAAGGAGTTTACAGGGTGTGTGTGGCTGGGAAGATGAAAACTTAGGGGCGTCAAGCCATTTTGCCCATACAAAACTAGGGGACATGCTCAACAACTTATTGGTGGACCATTCTATGGTATTTATTAATGAGGCTTGTTCCGTGCCTAAAACATTTACACCCACCTTTAACGCAAGAGGGGCAAAATCAATTATTGATTTCACTTTACTTTCGTCACGCTATGCCCTACTAGTCACTAAATGGGAGACACTCATAAGTGGTATTAGTGATCATTACCCTATCTCAGTTATCTTTAAGCTAAATCTGGATGCGCCGCCCCTCAATATTGAATGCAATTATGACCTTAACCCCATTCTTGGTCAGCGTAACGGATTTTGCATTAAATGGGAGAAGGTAATTCCAGAGAGCTTCCTAAAAAACTTAGTGACCATTTCCCAAAAGGAAATTAATACGTGCTTGACTCTAGAAGAGGACAAAGAACATGTTTTGGACTCCTTCAATAAAATCTGCTGTTCAATTAAACACCTCTTGACCAGAAACCCTCGCAATATAGTCAAGAGAAGACCTGGGTGGTTTGATCCAAACTGCACAAGGGCACTGAGGGAACTTAAACAAGCACTGCATGCTACCCCGTTAGACAGAGTGCAGGTACAAATGGCAAGGCGTAACTATCGTGTCGCCTTGGCTAAAAGAAAGAAAGATATAAAAGCTGAAGCTTGGGAAGCACTTCACACAGCCGCAATACAAAAGGACACTGTTGCCTTTTGGAAGGCTGTGAACGCTCCCTTTTACCAAGATGACCATGGCCCTCGTTTAGATAATGCCATTACGGCTCAGGAGTGGGTGTGTCATTTCCAAGCCCTTTATGGCACGCCGGTTCTACCTGTACCTTGCTCCAAAACGCTAATAATCACGGATGTTGTAGATTGCCCGTTCCCCTTAGATATTCACTTCAAACTAGAGGAGGTCTATAAAGCTTTGGGGGAAAGTTCAGCCTCTAAAGCACCAGGACCAGACTCTGTCCCTATTGACGTGTTTAAAATGTATCCAGATCTGTGGGTTCCTCTACTCACTAGAGTCCTGAACTGCATGGGCAAAAGAGGTCTGATCCCAACATGGAAGGAGGCAATCTTGGTCCTGATTTACAAAAAAGGGGGACAGGAATGATCCTGCCTGCTATCGGCCCATCTCATTGTTAGATGGCTTTATGAAGATGGCAGGCAGGGTCATTCTTGCTCGCATTCAGGACTGGCTAGAGGGACAGGAAGTGTTATCACCTTTCCAGTATGGGATTAGGGGAGGGCGGGGGACAATTGAGCAGGGGCTAAATCTATCCCTAACTATCTCTAAATATATACACGCAAAAAAAAAAACTATACGTGACATTTGTGGACCTCAGCTCTGCATTTGATTGCGTTTTGCACAACAATCTCTGGCAGACTTTGAGGGACATTGTGTTGGACAATAAAATAACAGACTACATTAGAGAACTCTATGCTGAGGCGGGTGCACGAGTAAGATACGGCCAGCGGGGGGAATGTACTGAGCTCTTTAACATTAATAGAGGGGTAAGGCAGGGCTGCATATTGGCTCCCCTGCTATTTAACCTCTATATTAATGGGGTGGGTTCTTGCTTTACACAACAGTATCATGATTATCCTGTAATCAAAGGCAAACCCATCCCCATTTTACTTTACGCTGATGATGCGGCTATCCTCTCGCAGACAAAGGTGGGTCTTCAGAAAGCCGTTCAGACCTTCACCAACTTTATGAAGATCAAGGGGTTACGTGTAAATGTCTTGAAGACGTTTACCATGTCGTGCGGCCCAAACAAACAAAGATCACCATGTCCAATTACTTTAGATGAAAGGAGGGTGGAGTTAGCCGACATCTTTTGTTATTTGGGGGTTCATTTTGATAGGCAAGGCACGTGGAAGCCTGCTGTGAATGCAAGGGCCCTGGCATTTAATAGAGCAATTGGTGCTCTTATGAGCTTTGCAAAAAAAATAGGGAACAGGCCAGTCAGGTAGCTCCTTCAAATATTTAAATCGAAATGTGTGTCTATTGGGACCTATGGGGCGGGCATTTGGAGCTGGCAGAAAGTGGAGGCGATACAGCGAATCGAGAATAGGTTCCTGCGATTTATAACAGCCACATCGAAGAGCACTCCTATATATGTCTTACATGCCGAAGTTGCTCTCCTTCACATCACTGATACTATAAAACTAGTCCCTGTTTTGCTTTGGCATTATGTCTGGACCAACCCTGCCACAGAACTGAATAGGTCTATTATAGAGGACTGCTTAAGTTGTGATGGGATGAAAAATATTAAATGGCTCAGTTACATCAAGAATTTTGTCAGCGAGATTGGTCATCCTGAATATTTTACCGACCCAGCCTCATTGGAACAGCTCTCGCGATCCATGTTCAAAAAGATTTTGTTGGAACATTTGGAATTGCAAAGGTGGAAGGGTGAAAGGATTAAAAAAATCTGTCATGAGCCACGACAAAGTGACATCTCAGAGGGGCCCTCAGTTGTATCTTGTAATAGATCATCCCCTACAGCATCGTAGGCTCCAAACATACTTTCGCCTGGAAACCTTTTAAAGACTTGTATCATTTCCGAACTGTAATGACTGGGCGAGAGTAAAAAGGCGGTGTCCCTGTGATGACAAATCATTCCAATCAAATATACACTGCACTCTTTTTTGCACTTTATATATCCATTCTAGACGACAAATTTTAAAACACCCCTGTTAACCTGGGGCCTAAGGAAAGCAAGAGACGCCTATAATAAACTCAGGTCTTTAGACGATTGTGTTATTATCAGCACAGTGAGCCTCTACTTGAACACAATTTTAAGAGTGAGAAGGACCATGGTCATGGGATAGCAAGTGATAATTAAGCATTTTTAACTACTATGTATTTTAATTGATTGCACTGTTTTATCTCTTTTAACTTCTTCTTATTAAAATCTATCTTTAGTAATGTTTAATTCTGATTGGAAAAGATGGAATTTTAATTGTGATTTTACTTGCATACTTTTTTGAATTGTGAACTCAATTCGAATAAAGTCTTTGAACTGAACTGACTAGACTGTTTTTTAAGAATTTTCTTTAGGCCTACCTCGATGTTTTCCAGTCTGACCGTCATGGTAGTGATGGACTGGTTAACTGACTCAATGCTATTATAAGACAAGTTTCCACATTTTGATTATTAGCCTGTGTATTGCGTAGTGCACTTGGTGCACAGTTATTAAAAGGGAGGTATCTACATGTCCCTGATAATCTATATTATGCAATTTTTCTTTTGAGATGTTCTAGATAAGGAATTTAGGAATACCTAGACTTAATCATGTCGCTATCTACCCTTCGATGGTGGAGGATATGCTCTCACACGGAAACCCAATTGAAGAGCCTAGAGGCACTGTTTTGCCTACTGCCTGTGTCTTTGTATTGCCTTTGAGAAATGACAGTGTATTCTAGACCAGAATTGTCCCATGGCATATGGCCACTCCTTTGAAGATTGCAGGCCACCTGCTTGAAGTCCCCTTGTTATACAATGAACTGTTTAAAGCATCGCACTTGCTCCATCAGACGGCATTGAACATCACAGAACAATAATTTCAGTGCAAAGAGCGAAAGAGAAGGATTCTTGTTGTTTGAGGCTTCAGTTTTCCACCCACCTGTCATGTGCTGGCAACCTCTGACAGTGTGCAGTCCCTTGAGCCCCTTGGCCTGAGTTTTGGCGACACAACCCCTTTTCCTTTGCTCCAACGGAAGTGCAGTGCACCGGAGGATCCAATATTGGAAAAAGGCACTACATTCTGGTGCCCATGAAAGAGCAGCCTGAGCGTTCTCTGACACTGAGTAATGAGTGTTGGAGCCTGAGAATGTAGACCCGGATCTGCATAAGATGATCTGTGCTCTTGATGAATGAAGAGCACACTATCTGTAGTGCCTGCCGCAAAGGAGAGATATTGGTGCACTGCCTTGAGACATTGAGACTTTCAAATGAGCTGTGAGTGTTTGCCAGGAGGGCACTCCAACGGATACTGAAAAACACTATTTTTCATGGGAGGCCTGAATCAAGAGGCCCATGCAACAACTGGAGCAGATATGATGGACAATAGAAGCCTGCCAGAGCGGCTTTTGAACGGACTCTGAGCATAGTTGGTTTCACAAGTGGTTTCCGTGTGATTGCATAAAATGGGTCTGAGGAGACTGATCATTATTGTTTTACTGGCATTGTTTTAAAGTAGTATTCTGTTTAGTAAAAGCAGAATAAAATCCATTCTTTGTGGAAGAGTATCCCCTTTTCACCTCAGAGCATTGATGAGGATCACCACTGTTTCACCTGAACATATAATAAGTTACTGAATTGCATAGGAGCCATAAAAATGTTACTAGATAATTTTAGGATTTGCTTTCTGCTTAGGGTTGTGAAAAATTATAATTTTGTTTGTAATAGTGGTCATTACTTTCTCCTGTTGTCCATATGTTCTTAATAACATGTTTTCTAGTATTTTTAAGCATGACGTTGTCTTTTGTGGGTAGGATTGTTTTCACTACCCAATTGACTTCTGTACCCACCTCCCAACCTATGCCTCTTCCTATTACTACTTCTTCGCATTCTTTCCATATTTTACCTGAACATAAACTGGTTAGGAGGTCAGAGTTTATTAATAATTCCTTTGTACAGCTTCTGCATCAACACCAGTTAGTAGTGAACACCACTAAGTGTTGGGTGTGTGGTCTTATGCCACATACTACAGATAGAGGTATTCCCTATTTGGTTCTGCCATTTAGTTACAACGGGCCTGTATGGGCATATCAGACGATGTTTATTTATGCCAACGAAGTCTATCCCTTGTGTTCCATGAAAGATAACTCGAGTAATAGTGCCTTAGTGAAGGGAATAACGGATAATATTGACATCGATTCAAATACAGACTGAGTGATTGCCTATGTAAGGGCAAAAGGAGGGTCTGAGGTTCTGTGAATTCTGAACCCGTGGGTTCCATTTTGTGTATGGCAGCCATTTTGTGGTTGCCCTCACATAGGCCATGATTGTGGCTGAACTGGACTTTAAGGACATGTACACCTTAGCTCAAGTCTATGCTGACTCCTGTTTGACCTGAGTGAACTGACCCTGTTGCCTGAAGCTGACCTTGTTAAACCAGTTCCTGCCCTTTAGCTGATCAAGATTGAGGATCAAAGCACAGGACATTGTAGAGTTTTACTGCACACAAACATGCCTTATCCTACTTCTATCTGTTTCTGTTCCTTCTTTTATGGTCTGTTTATGATATGGGTTGTGGTCCTTTTATTATGGGTTTGCCCGGCTTGTGTAAGAAGGAATGTTAGGTATTTTGCATGCTTGCAAAAGCTAGGACTGCCCCTTACTTGTATGCTGAAGTTTGTAACCATATAAAAGGCCTATGTACTCTTCAGACTTCCTCATTCAGTTACTATGGCTTATGTGTGACGTGGCCTCACTTATTAAATTTAATAAAGATGTCTTTTCATATTTTCAGCTTCTGTGCCAAGTTCTTTTTTATTAGTCAGTATTCCCTGAGAATGAAGATTTCAGTTCTTCAGAGTTCCAAAAAGGTCCACAAAGTAATTCCCAAGGGAACCAAGGTAAGGGTTCCCAGCCTCCCCCTGAAAAGAAGTCAGGACCCCCGACAGGTAAACCTGTTCATAGGGGGCCTGTTACCTGCTTTCAGTGTAAGCAGGTGGGACACCGTTGGTATGATCCCCAGTGTCCCCAGAAGGGTCAGTATGTGCTAACCCGTGCACCACCCCGTCAGACGGCCAGTGAAGCCCTGGGTGGGGAGAAGATGGGTGCCCAAGGTGGGTGGGGTCCCGCAGAAATGTCCCTTATCTCATTAGGAGACTTTGAGATGGTCCATAGAACTCAGCTGCCTGATTACACTAAGAAATACAGGCAGTGGGTGACCATCAATGGCCATAGAGTGGAGGCCCTCAGAGACACAGGAGCAAGTGTGACAGCTGTCAAGTGTCACTTGGTCTCTGAAGAGCAGTTGGTCCCTCATGCATTCTTCCCAGTTGTTGCCGCTGACAACACCGTGAGCCGTTGCAAGGTGGCTAAAGTTCCCTTTCAGTGGGGGGGTCTCGGGTACTCTTCAAGTAGCTGTGAGGCCATCCATGCCTGCTGATTGTCTGTTAGGCAATGATTTAGAAAGCTCCCCTTGGGCTAAGGTGGAGAGGAAGGCACATTTAGAGTTGTTGGGTCTGCCTGAGTGGGCATGTGTGACCACTCAGTCAATGGCAGCTAAGGGTGTTCAAGAGACCCTGGAGCCTGAAAGTATGGCCCAGGGTCCTGCCTTAAAGAGAAGAGGTAGGGGGCGTGGGAAACCAGCCCCCATTGTTTCCACGGTCCAGGAGGAGGCAGACCTTGAGGGGGGTTGCCCTGGATCCTACAGGGGAGCAAGCTTCTGAACTGAGGAACCTACCTGAGCTGACCCATTGGCAGCAAGAAGGGGGTCCCTCCAGTGAGGAATTTTGTGAAGAGCAGCAGAAGTGCCCTTATCTTGTGGGTTTGAGGCAACAAGCCACAAGCCCGGCAACAGGTGATCAGTCTGGATCACATTGGATCTACTGGGAGAATGGTCTCCTGTATAGCGAGCCTAAGGTTGCTGAGCCTGGGTCAGCCCATGTGCTGGTGGTACCCCAGCGCTTCAGAGCCTTCCTACTGGGTTTGGCTCATGATGTTCCTGGGGCAGAACAAGACCCTTGAAAGGCTTGTCTCCCACTTTTATTTTCCCCAAATGCGGAAGAGTTCAGATACTTATTGTAGGACCTGTCAAACTTGCCAGGCAAGTGGGAAAAGTGGAATGAGGCACAATGCCCCTCTCCAACCTTTCCCCGTAGTCAGTACCCCCTTTGAATGGGTGGGGATTGACATTGTGGGGCCACTGGACCCCAAGACAGCCATAGACAACAGGTTTATCCTGGTCTTGGTGGACCATGCTACCCGGTACCCAGAAGCCATTCCGCTCAGGACAGTGACGACCCCCGTGGTGGGAAGTGCACTGATGGGGATCTTTTCCCGTGAAAGGCTTGTCTCCCACTTTTATTTGCCCCAGATGCGGAAGAGTTCAGATACTCATTTTAGGACCTGTCAAACTTGCCAGGCAAGTGGGAAAAGTGGAATGAGGCACAAGGCCCCTCTCCAACCTTTCCCTGTAGTCAGTACCCGCTTTGAATGGGTGGGGATTGACATTGTGGGGCCACTGGACCCCAAGACAGCCATAGGCAACAGGTTTATCCTGGTCTTGGTGGACCATGCTACCCGGTACCCAGAAGCCATTCCGTTCAGGACAGTGACGTCCCCCGTGGTGGGATGTGCACTGGTGGGGGTCTTTTCCCGTGTGGGGTTCCCCAGAGAGATTGTGTCTGACAGAGGTACAAACTTAATTTCTAATTATATGAAGTCTCTGTGGAAGGAGTGTGGTGTTACCTACAAGTTCACCACTCCTTACCACCCCCAAAGAAATGGGCTGGTTGAGAGATTCAACCGGACCCTCAAAGGCAAGATCATGGGTCTTGAAGAACCAATGAGGCATAAGTGGGACGTCCTCTTACCATGCCTTCTGTTTGGCTACCGTGAGGTGCCACAAAAGTCTCTAGGGTTCAGCCCCTTTGACCTTTTGTGTGGTCACCCGATAAGAGGACCTTTGAGTTTGGTCAAGGAAGGCTGGGAGCAATCTCCCAGGAAACCTCACCAGGATGTATATAGCTACATGCTGGCCTTCAGGAACCTTCAGGGCTTGATCGACAAGGCGTGCTGCCTCAGTTCACAGTGCCAGGGAGATCGCGCTCAGAAGTTCTTGAGCGCTAGACTGACAGCGCATTTCACGAACTTCATAGTGCTGACTAAAAGCGAATTTTAATATCCTGTTTTGTATTTATGTTGCTTATGGTTGTAATTTTACCTTGTTCTTAGACACACTTACCCGCACATTAATTGAAAAATGCACCGCATTTCGCGGGTCCTTCTTACCCCTTGGCAGCCATCCTAGGGGAAGGTCGTGACGCCAGGCGGCGCCATCTTTGTTGCCGCACTAGTGGTTGGCTGATCGCTATTTAGGGCGGGCAAACCCGAGGCCCTGCCCTGATCGACAAGGCGTGCTGCCTCAGTTCACAGTGCCAGGGAGATCGCGCTCAGAAGTTCTTGAGCGCTAAACTGACAGCGCATTTCACGAACTTCATAGTGCTGACTAAAAGCGAATTTTAATATCCTGTTTTGTATTTATGTTGCTTATGGTTGTAATTTTACCTTGTTCTTAGACCCACGTACCCGCACATTAATTGAAAAACGCACCGCATTTCGCGGGTCCTTCTTACCCCTTGGCGGCCATCCTAGGGGAAGGTCGTGACGCCAGGCGGCGCCATCTTTGTTGCCGCACTAGTGGTTGGCTGATCGCTATTTAAGGCAGCCATGCTGACGCGCAGCGTTCGCGCGCAGCGTGAGCACGCCGGAGTCACGCCAGAGTCCAGCCCGTCTGCGCCCGTCCGCGCACTGACGGGCGCAGGGGCTGGGATTTCTGGCTGTTGGCCCACTTACTCACGGGATGAAATACACCGATTAAATAAGGGAAGTCATCCCCTAGACCCAGCCACGTTAGCCATATTGGACAAGCTTTCCATTCGAAGCCCACACATAGGTAGGTCTACCTCTGATTCTTACATCCTGAAATTGACCAGCTTAAACACGAGGTCCCTGCAATGTCACAACCTCGAGATTTTCACCTTGCTCCAAGATGAAGACATAGATATCTTGACTCTGACCGAGACTTGGCTTGGGGAAAACTCTTTACCCGACATCATAGCTGCTGTTCCGCCAGGATATGATATACACTGGCATAACTGTGCGGGGAATTCCCGCGGGGGAGGAGTGGCAATATTATTTAAGAAAAATGTAGCTGCAACTAGAATTCTGGCAGAAACAGTGGACTTGGCAGAAATGCTCGCAGTGAAAATCATGTTTGACAATCTGTGCCTAATTATTCTCACTGTTTACCGTCCACCTAACTCCACCCCGGCCTTCAATGACTTATTTATGGCCAGCATATATGATATATGCTCACGGTATAAAAACATAGTAGTCACGGGAGATTTCAATCTGCACTGGGATAGGGATAAAAAAAGACTCAGCAGCCAGCTCTCTGGAGACAACTATGTCCTCTCTGGGTTTTAGGCAGTTGGTAGACTCCCCCACGCACATAAAGGGCCACACCCTTGACCTGATCTGGGCCTTAGATCCCAAGGTTACTTTAGTGAAAGTCCTCCCTTGCATCTGGTCAGATCACCACCTGATCTACTGTGACGTTCCTATTGGTACGAAACCTCCGCAACCACCATTTAAAATTAAAAAGACCCGTAAGTGGAAAAATGTCGATTTACAAACGCTGACCACCAAACTCATGGAATTTGTCCAACCTATGGCTCCTGACGCGGATGTAGATCAGGAGTGCAAGGATATAATGGACAGCTTGATCAGAGCAATTAATCAGATTGCACCCGAGAAGTCCCAAAAAGTGAATAGTCGTGGTAAGGGGGCCCCTTGGTTTACCCCTGCTCTGAGAGAGCATAGGAAAGAACTAAGCAATAAGGAGAGAAACTGGAGGAGAAAAAAAGATGAAGAATCCTGTGAACAATATAGGAAGTTGCTTCGTACCTATAAAAAATATATACAGGACTCTAAAGCTACATTCTACGAAAACCGTATTAATAAGGCGGACAATGTCCAGAAAGAAACTTTTAAAATACTCATGGAATTAAGTAAGAGAGCTCAAGATACGGACACCACAATTAGTTGCGACACCTTTCTGAAATACTTCCTGGACAAGGTTGACACCATTTTAAAGGAGATAAAAAGCACTGTTACTGGCCCTACGGAACCACAAGTTGCCAGTTGGGAATTTATATGTCTACTTTCCCCCTGATTGACTCATTAGGTCTTGAAACACTGATGAGGAAAACAAAGTCAGGCTCCCCAGCAGACCCATGCCCCCGAAGTGTGTTTCGCTTAGCTCGCCTTAGCCTAGAGGACCATATCTTGTCCACGCTGAATAAGTCATTAGACACAGGACGGCTACCAGTTAGCTTCAAAGAAGCCCGAGTAAAACCACTAATAAAGAAAGCAGGGGCAGACCCCAAAGTGCTGAAGAACTATAGGCCGATCTCCCAGCTACCATTCCTGTCCAAAGTCCTTGAGCAACATGTGTTGACATCTCTGGCATCGTTCCTGGAGTCCAACCATCTTCTCCATGAGATGCAGGCAGGGTTTCGGGCACACCACAGCACCGAGTTGGTTATGCTCTCGGTGCTGGATGATCTCAGAGGGATGGCTGACAGTAAAAAACCAAGCGCCCTGATACTTTTAGACCTGTCAGCGGCGTTTGATACTGTCAGCCATACCCTACTTTTGGACAGGCTGGCCGGGTTCGGGTTTCGGGACTCAGCCTATCACTGGCTGGAATATTTTTTATCTGGGAGAACCCAGAGGATTCAGTTGGGAGATATGGTATCAGGAGTGGGAGAACTCACATGTGGGGTAGCCCAAGGCTCCGCCTTGTCCCCCCTCCTGTTTAACCTGTATCTACAACCACTAATAAGTGCCCTGGTTGAGATGGGTTGCCGCGTGTTCAACTATGCTGACGACACCCAGTTGTTGTTGAGCATAGATGACACTGCACGGGCCCAGTCACAGGCACAGGAGGTACACAGATACACAGTCAACTGGATGTCCAGTAACCTCCTGAAGATTAACCCCGAAAAAACCGAGGTGTTAATAGTTTCATCTACCTGTTCCCCCTGGAGTGACCTGTATTGGCCCCAGGAATTAGGTCCCACTCCTAAGCCAGCTGACTCGGTCAAAAGTCTCGGCATTAAGATAGATAGTGCCCTCTCAATGGTCAGCCAGATCTCTACGGTAGTGGGAACCTGTAACGGCCTCATAAGACAACTGCGCAAATTAGTTCCGCTCCTTTCCCAGTCCATGCTTCGTACTGTAGTTTCTGCCACCATACTGTCGAGGCTGGACTATGGAAATGCGCTCTACTTGGGCTTACCAAAAGTATTAACTAACAGACTACAGGTGGTCTTGAACGACGCGGCAAGACTTATCTTCAAACTCCCAAGAAGATCACATGCCTCCCCGCTGTTGCAGAGCCTTCATTGGTTGCCAGTGACGAAAAGGTCTGTTTTTAAAAGTCTCTGCATAGCCCATAAGTCCATCTATGGGCAAGCCCCTGCCTATATTAAAGAAAGGTTGGAGATTTATCGGCATGAAAGAAGCCTAAGGTCCTCTGAGGCTCAACTGCTCGTGTGCCCCCGGTTCAGATTAGCTACAAAAGGTGGGAGATCTTTTTCGGTCTTGCTGCCTAAGATCTGGAATGAATTGCCTGAGGCTCTTCGCAAAGACGGAAACCTGCTCCGCTTTAGGAAAGCCCTAAAGACTATCTTATTCAGAGCAGCGTTGAGCCCAGCATAGTTTCTACTCGTCCTCCTGTTGCTGACTAGGTTGTTGTGTTTTGTGGTCAAAAGCGCCCTGAGACCTGCCGGTGATTTGGCGCTATACAAACTGACATTAACATAACATAACATAACCAGACTCAGCATTTTAGAGATATCGCTCAGGCGAATCTGGAAGCCAGCCAGGAGGAAATGAAGCGGTGGTACGATCACAATGCCACTCTGATTGAGTTTCAGTCCATACAAAAAGTTTGGGTCATGGCCCCTGTGGAGCCTTTTGCGCTCCAGGACAGGTGGACCGGTCCACATGAGGTGGTGGAGCGCAAGAGTGATGTCACCTATCTGGTAAACTTGCTGTCTCCCAGGAACCCCTCGCGGGTCCTGCATGGGAACCGCCTGAAGCCCCACTTAGAAAGGTCCGAAGTGGGCATGCTCCTAGCAACAGATGATGGAATGGAGGAGATCGAGCCTCTTCCTGACCTCCTGTCTGCAACAGAGCAAGATGGGTCAGTGGATGGTGTCAGCCTCTCTGCCACACTGACCCCTGATCAGCAGCAAGATTGTCGCCAGCTGTTAGGGCAATTCTCTGATCTATTTTCCTTGGTTCCTGGTGTCACAGAGTGGTGCGTCCATGATGTGGACACTGGCGACAGTCCTCCTGTCAAGCACAAAGCTTACAGAGTGACTGACAAGATTAGGGCTTACGTTAAGGATGAAATCTCCAAGATGTTTGCTTTAGGGGTCATTGAGTCCTCAAACAGTCCTTGGGCCAGCCCAGTGGTCTTTGTCCCGAAGGCTGCATCGCCGGGTGCCACACCCGAACTCTGGTTCAGTGTGGACTACCGAGGGCTCAATTCAGTCACCAGGACTGATGCACACCCCATCCCCAGAGCTGATGAGCTCATAGATCGGTTAGGGGCTGCACGGTACCTCAGCACATTTGATTTGACATCTGGGTACTGGCAGATCGCCTTGACTGACGGGGTTAAGGAGAGGTCAGCATTCTCCCCACCAGATGGGCACCACCAATTCTGGGTTATGCCCTTTGGAATGAAGAATGCACCTGCCACCTTTCAGAGGTTGGTCAACCAGGTGTTGGCTGTGCTGAAGGATTTCAGTGCCGCCTACCTTGATGACATTGCAGTGTTCAGCGCCAGTTGGGAAGAACACTTGCAACACCTCTGGGAAGTGTTGATGGCACTGCGGAAGGCAGGTCTCACGATCAAAGCAAGTAAGTGCCAGATCGGGCAGGGCTCCATTGTGTACTTGGGTCACCAGGTAGGAAGCGGCCAGGTGGCGTCCCTACAACCCAAGATTGATACCATCCTGGCATGGGAATCCCCAAACACTCAGACACAGGTGAGAGTGTTTTTAGGTCTCACGGGGTACTACAGGAGGTTTGTCAAGGGGTATGGCAACATTGTTGCACCCTTGACTGAGCTGACTTCCAGGAAGCAGCCCAAGAATGTGAACTGGACTGACACCTGTCAGAAGGCTTTTGACAACTTGAAGACTGCCATGTGTACAGCACCCCGTGCTTCAGGCGCCCAACTTCTGAAAATAATTCATTGTACAGACAAATGCTTCAGATTATGGTGTGGGGGCTGTTCTATCACAGATTAATGAAGAGGGCCTAGACCAACCGGTAGCCTTCATCAGTACTTGATCTCACTTCATCTCACTTCCTGGTTCAGACCGACCACAGGCCCCTCATATGGCTGATGCGGTCCATTTCCCTACAGGGTATGGACTTTACGGTGGAACACCGCCCTGGTACAGAACACGCCAACGATGATGGTCTGTCCAGATTTTTCCACCTTAGAGAAGAGAACTCCCAAGGGGAAGGGTAGTTCTCCCCACATTTCAGCTGGAGGGGACACGTGGTAGACCTGGCATCATTGGTGTGAGTCTCCCTTCCATTTTGACAGATTGCCTCCTCTGTTTTGATATGTTTTTGCTGGATTTATGCTTTGGTCACTGTGCCACTGCTAATCAGTGCCACAGTGCAAGTGCTCCCTATGTTAAATTAATGCACTAATTGGTTACTCCATAGTTGGGTTATTTGATTTACCTGTCAGCCGCTAGTACAGTGCACCATGTGTGCCCTGGGCTTGTAAATCAAATGCTGCTGGTGGGCTTGCAGCACTGGTTGTGCCACCCACAGAAGCAGCTTGTAAAGTGTGTCTCAGGCCTGTCATTGCAAGGCCTGTGTGAAGTCTAGCACTGCCATGTCGACTTGGCCAAGTGTACCCAGTTGCCAGTCCCTAAACCTTCCTTTTGCTTCATATTAGACACCCCTATGGTAGGCCCAAGGGCAGGGTGCATTGTAAGTATAAGGTAGGACATGCTTTGATGTGTGTAGCATGTTCTAATAGTGAATTATAGCCATTTTTGTGTTTCACTATTGAAGGCTACCTGATCTCATAGGCCAGAATGTGCAGTTAGATTGTTACATGCCTTTAATCCTCACTAACTCAGGGAACATGGTAGAAATTCGAGTTTAGTATGCCTGAACTCAGGATAATAAAATACATCTTTTAGTAAAGTTTATTTTAATATTCTGTGTTTGCAAATACCACTTTTAGAAAGTAGGTATTTGCTTGCCTAACCATTTGGGCCTGCCTCTACTGGGTTGTGTATTCCTTGTCTGGGTCTGTGAGTGACAGGGCTGGGGGATTCCCGGAGACAGGCTGGGGTAGCCCGGTGGTGAATAGAGAGATCTGCATCTAGATGGGAGGGAGGAGTTGCTCCTGTGACCTGAATAGGGCTTGGCCTTCCCTCTACAATGCTGGCTCCAGCCCCTGTAGCTTGTCTGATGTCTCTTCCCTGCACTGTGAAAGGAGAAGAGGAATCATGTCAACAGAGTGCTCAAGAGCTGTATCTTCCCTCTCCTGTGCTGGTTCCACCTCTTGTGGGGCGGCTGTTTTCTCTGCCCTGCACAGTGAAAGGAAGAAGAGAGTCATGTAAACAAGGTGCTCAGGAACTGGTTTGCACTAGGCAGAGGCCTCTCTCCCTTTAGAGAACAAAGGATTTTGGGGTATAAATATTGGGACCCTGATCCCAAGAAATTAGATCACTTCTGGACATGAAACCTTTCTGCCAAGGAGAAGAACCAAGGAAGCTGCAGGAGTTGTACTGCCCTTCTGCCAGTGTGCTGTTTGCTGAGTTGACCTGCAGTGGTTGCTTCATTGCGTAGGGAAAGAAGAAGGAACTTTGTAAGGACTTTCATCTACAGAATATTCTCCAAGGGTTTGAACTGTGCTTGCCTCCTGCTGAAGTCTCAGGGACAAAAGATTTCACCTCCAGCCCCCTCCAGAATTTCCGTGCTGGGAATTCTGACTCCAGTCACTTGCATGCCGCTGGGAGCTGGAAGCGCGACACTTCAAGAAGAAGCGTATCACCGCCGCAGCTGAAATCATCGCAACGCCGGAGAAGCGAGCCTTCGTCGCATCTCCCTGGAAGCGTGTGTTCATCAAAGCTGCCTGCTGTCGCATCACCGGAGAAGCGTGACGCCATTGTGAGAGTCGCCATCACATCACCGGAGAAGCAAGTCGCAGGGCCTGTCGCGGCTCCAAAATACAGAGTCGTCGCAATGCTGCCAGGGCATCATCGCATCGCCGCATCAAGAGCGCTATCTTCTCGCATCGCAACCAGAGCGTCGCATCACATCAAGGCGCCATCTTGCGCAGGCCGAGAATCTATGCATCACCTCTGCACCGGTAAGGCTTGCGGCGAGTCCCCTACTCTGTGCACGCATTGAGGAAGGACGCAACCGTTCCCCCGGGTCACGGAACCGACGCATCTCCCCTTTTGCGAGCCTTTTGTTCATTTTACGTTACGCATCCAGGTACTTTGTTGAGAACTTTGTTGCATTTACCATCAACTTGAACCAAGAGACTTTTATCATCTTTTAAGTGATCTTAAGTGTAGTATTGTGGATTTTTATCATTTGTGGTCTTGTGTTTAAGTCTATATAAAGAATACTTATTTTTATAAAACCTGTGTTGTGTCCATCTGTAGTGTTTTCACTGTATTACTGTGTATATTCACAAATGCTTAAGACACTGCCTCTGAGATAAGCCTGTATGCTTGTGCCAAGATACCAAGGGGGTGAGCATGGGTTATTAGTGAGTGTAATCCCCTTATCCTGACTTAGAAGTAAGGGTCCCTATTTGGACAAAGGTGAATACTATTGCCAACTAGAGACCCCAAGATCTAACACCAGGTACTTCAAGTTATTGTGTATCCATATAAATGGCAAATAATTCAGAACATCTATTGTGGTAGACAGTGTTAAGGGCAGTGCTTCACACATGGACTCATTTATTTTGCATTCTGAGAACCGGGAGAAGGAAATTTGTTGGGTTAGCAGAGAAGTGGCTGATACAGATGAGTGTGATAGCATCACTGTCTTAGAACATGGAGTAGGGGAGACTTTTGATCAGACATATACATATATGTATGTGTGTAACTGTGTGGTTATAGCTAGGTGAGAGTTTCAATAAAAAGAGAGTTTTTTGTTTCCTTAATAACGTTGGAGCTATTTCACGAAACACAAAAGAAAATGTACAGTACAGAACTTGCAGACACCCAGGTTACTAATGAGATCAATTGGGTGGGAACTTCTTATAAATACGGCAATACAGTAGTTAAAACCAATTAAATGTACTTTCCGTGACCGGTATCATGGCAACTAAAAACATTAAAATTTCACAAAAACCTTCAAGACCGACTTTATATTTCGGCTTGTGAGGAAACCTTTGTTAATGACACAAATAAAGATCCTGCAGGAGTGAAACAAACTCTGACATTGGCTCTAGGGTCCTACAGGAGTACCACAGGACCTTATGGGAGTTAAACTAAAAGAAGAAAAACTGAAAGCAGCCATCTCATTGGCCACTCAGAAGGCACTACTCATAAAAAGACATACCCTTTAGAAAAAAAACTCAAATTATTTTGTTAACCACCACTACTGCATTGCTGTTTAAGAGGGAGAATTTTCAGTAAATAGAATCCAGAGGCATCATGGACTCAGACAATACTGGAATTGGCATTCCATTTGTGACAAAATAGGGATACGACAGTAAAGATAATAGAATGTATGGTGAACACACATCATGATGGATTTAAAGGGAACATCAAATGGGGACAGTATTAAAGGAAATTTGTAAAAAAACAGAAATGTGTAAAGGTCCAGTATATACTGACTCATGGAGGTTAGTTTGTTCACTACTACCTCAACAGTGAAAAGTATTTATCAAATTCACTATGACATTTATAAAAGTGGAAAAATACTGAACTCAATATATTGTTTTAAAATTCCATGAGATCTGATTACTTTTCCTCCAGTATTTTGACATTTTATTTTAATCTGCATTTTTTAAACAATACTTAAGGCAACAGACAAACATTGGCAAAGTTGATAGCTTGGCAATCACAAAGGCACGACCTACTGACTTTGCCAGTGCCTGTCAGATATCTTCCTAGCTTAAGGGAGAAGATCTGCATTCGTACAGCATACGGTCTTCAAGGTTGCTCAACATTTACATTGCAAAGCATTACCTACATTATGTCATGTGTCTCTGCCAACAGCAGGAACTCCCCAAATCTCAAAATGTCATGGTCCACTAGGTCTCTGGTATAATATCTCATTGCCATCAATAATTAATCGGGGTGGAAGCGGCTGTCAAATCTGGATATCCTGGTAATCAGAGATCATCACCCACTTTTATCAAGATGGTATGGTATCTAAACATTTCAGATTTTTATATTGGGTCCCACCAGTAGGAGGGGGGGCACTGACCACAGACACAGGAATGATGTGATAAAGGCCGCTTTATTGGAATCAGGTGCACCCAGCCTAACCCCAACCTTGACCTGCGCTGCACAAAACTATGTCTCACTAAATAAGTGAATGCCTAACAACCCCCCCACCACCCCTAAATGGATCCCCAACATTTCCAAACTCATACACATCAATATGACATCCCGTCTGCAACCTACCCCCCTGCCTACAACTGCAAAAAACCTCAGTGTCCCCCACCGCCTACAAAAACCAACCCAGGCCTCTTCCAATACCCCCAACTACCCCCTTTTTAGTAGGAGAAGCGCCAACGAAAAAAGGCAGAATACCAGCACCTGATCCAGCGACAACACAGCTGTTGCCTACTACCCTCAACCACCTGTGCACCATCATCCAAGAAAACATCCACCAAGAGACAATCCCCCCGGAGAAACCCCCCCCCCCATTGAAAACCCCACTTTTTACTGGGCGGGCGGGCAAAAGCACGTGCCCCAACGCTTTCCACCGGCTGCTGGGTCGCTGTCCCACAAAATGGTGGACAGTGACACACGTCTTCCTGCTATATCCACCCCCAGCCCAAAAACAGCCCAAAAATAGCCCAACTGCCCACCCCCAGCCCAAAAACAGCCCAACAGCCCTTCCTGTCCATCCTGTTCCTAGGTCCCCCTCCCCTCCTACCGGCCCCAAAAACCACGTGGGGGCAAGCCTTCCGCTGGTCGGCTGCCCCCCAAATCCCCATTGGGGCCCACCAGTAGGAGGGGGGGCACTGACCACAGACACAGGAATGATGTGATAAAGGCCGCTTTATTGGAATCAGGTGCACCCTGCCTAACCCAAACCTTGGCCTGCGCCACACAAAACTATTTCTCACTAAATAAGTGAATGCCTAACAACCCCCCCACCACCCCTAAATGGATCCCCAACATTTCCAAACTCATACACATCAATATGACATCCCGTCTGCAACCTACCCCCTGCCTACAACTGCAAAAAACCTCAGTGTCCCCCACCGCCTACAAAAACCAACCCAGGCCTCTTTCAATACCCCCAACTACCCCCTGTTTAGTAGGAGAAGCTCCACTCGAAAGCCGCATTAGCGTCTTTCAACCCCTCCCAGGACTCCAGCCTCCTCGGGTACCTGCTCACCCCCAACACCGCATCCAGTGCCTCCTTCAACTGCACTATGTATAGCTCCATCCCATACCGTGAGAGATGAACCCCATCCTCCCGAAAGAATTACACAGCTCCGTACCTAAGCTCAGGATGCTCCCTCCTGCCTATCCCCTCCCTGGCACAGAAATCCTTCATCTCCCTGTTGATCTTTCTCCTTGTCCTGTCAATAGCTCCCGGGCGCTCAGCTCCCCTCCAACACCTTCTGGGGATAAAATCCGACCAAATCAGATGACAACCTGACCATTGTCTCTTAATCTCTAACAAATCCCGTTTTATCTGCCTGACCAGTGCCAAACCTTTACATTGCACTAGGTCATTTTCACCCAGATGTATGACTACCACATCCGGGCATCCCCCCCGACCACATTATTCAGCAAGGGCATCAACTCATGCCAACGCATTCCTCCCTTTCCCCGCCAATGACACCTAAACAATCTGTCATCCAATTCCAAGTTGAGCGTCCGGTGGTTGTCCCATTCAGCCCTCTCAGCCCGCTTGACAAATGAGTGTCCCACAATGTAAATGTTCAGAAGCGTCACCTCCGGCCCCGCCACAGCACCTGCAAAGACACACATGTAAGAGGGTGAAACATAGATTTCAGTCAGTCCCCGCTACCCCCCGCATTCAGACATATCGCCTGTAACAGTCGGACTTCCACCACCCCAGCCGTTTGATCTCCTCCGTCCCCCACCCACATCGCGCTGCCTCTGTCGCTGCCCCGATCCTAAAGGAATGCGTCCCAAACGCCTTCGGGTCCTCACCCATATTCCGTAGGGCGTGCCGCAGAACCCACAAAGCTTGGGCCGCCGTCACCCTGCCGTCTTCTTTCCGACCAAAGACCTCACCATCCGTCGTACTTCGACCCGCCGCCAGTCTGCGACCCCACATCGCCGGACACACCTCCTCCCGACCCCCCGGTCCAAACACCACCCACGTCCCCACGCCCCTTTGATCCGTCTTCGAGCATCGCAAGAGCACCGCCACTTCCTGGGCCCGCATCTCCACGTCCTCCCACCGTAGACCTTGCCCTCCTTTCACACCCACCAGCTCCGACACCCGAAAAGCACCAAAAAACAGCCAGGACATGAGCATGGAAAACCGTCTCCTCTCCGTTGTGACACACCGATGGCAGCGCAGCAATCAAATCCACCAACAAACCTCCAGTGATCGGCCGACGCTGTGCCACATCCGCTCCCCTCTCCCTCCCCCACCCTTCCAGTAAACGAGTCCCCAACTCACCCGTCAACGGTGGATACCCCCACCACAACTTCCCCGTAAACGCCACCGCCGCCAGCTTGCCCGAGATCGTGACCCGCGACAATCCTGTCCATCAAGCTCAACATGAATTGCACCACCTGCTCCTCCCGCCCCCAGGGATCCCTCCGCCTTACCGCAACAGAGCGCCGAAACTCCTCCCACGCCGGTGCATACGCCTTCCACGTGGACGCCGCCACCGATGCCCTCACCAGCTGAACAACCCCGTGTCTCCCACCAACCAGAGCACCCCCTGGACCAGCGTCTTGGCCATCTCCGCCGCCGTGGCTAGCCCATGAAACCTCTGCCACTGTGAACGAGACAAGGTATCCGCAATGTCATTGTCCACTCCCGGCACGTGGCGCGCATGAAACATAATGTCATTCTCCAAACAGCGCAGCACAAAAACTCTCATCAGCTTCAACACCTGGGGATCCCGAGCCGACTGCCTGTTCACCACATGTACCACCGACATGTTGTCCACCTGGAACAACACCTGCTTGTGCGCCAACTCAGCCGCCCACACCGTGACCGCCACCAACAACGGAAACAACTCCAAGAAAGCAATGCTCCATCCCCCGCCTGCCAATGTGTCGGCCATTGCTCCGCGCACCATCTCCCGTCCCAAAACAGGCCAAAACCGCCGACACCCGCCACATCGGAGTACAGCGTCATGTCCCACTCCCAATCCTCCGATGGTGCCATCGGCACACCATTGAACCGTTCCAGAAAAACCCGCCACATCCGCAAATCCTCCTTCAATCCCGCCGAGAGATGCTCTTGTTGATGGGACAGCGTCAAGCCCGACAGCGCCAACCCGAGCCGCCGACAGAAGGTACGACCCGCTCGCACCACGAGACATGCAAAGTTAAGATGTCCCAGGAGAACTTGCACCTCCCGAAGCAACACCTTCTGTCATGTCGCCCACCAACGCCAACGCCAACATCACAGACCTCTTGTCCTCCGGCAGGCGTGCTTCCATGGTCGCTGAGTCAAGCTCTATACCGAGAAAGGGCAATACCGTACTGGGAGCGTGCGTCTTCTCCGGCACCAGGGGGACCCCAAATTACTCCATCATCCCCGCCAAACTGTCCAGCAACCGCTGGCAGTCCGTCGCACCGGGTCACCCCACCAGGAAGAAGTCATCCAAGTAGTGCGTCACCATCTCAGAGCCTGTGCGTCTGGAAAAAGCCCACTGCAAAAAGGAACTGAAGCGCTCAAAAAGCGCGCAGGAGATGGAACACCCCATCGGCAGCGCCTTGCCCACAAAAAAGCCACCGTTAAACTGGATCCCCAGTAACTGGTGGTCCTCCGGGTGTACCGGGAGCAAGCGGAACGCCGACTTAATGTCAGACTTTGCCATCATAGCGTCCCGCCCCACCCTTGACACGAGCTTCCGCGCCACATCCACCGTGGAGTAGGACACCGATGCCAAGTCCGACGCGATGAAATTGTTGACTGACCCACCCGCTGGCCACGACAAGTGTTGAATCAGCCGGAATTGCCCCGGCTCCTTCTTGGGCACCACCCCTATCGGGGAAATATTCAACCCCGGCAGCGGCGGCTCCGTAAATGGACCCACCATATGGCCCTCCTTGACCTCCTTGAACAGCTTCTCCCTCACAATGCCTCTGTTAGCCTGTATCGATTTCAGATTGTCCGCCCAGCGCACAATCCGCGGGCCCTCACAGCCCAGCCAAAAAACATCCCGAAAACCGCTTCGCTAAACGGCTGCGTCGTCCGCCCGCAGTACTCCGCCAGCCATGGCTCCATCCGCGCCACTCTAACCGGCGTACGAGCCTTTTCTCAAAGCCCCAGACCCCCCCGGCCACCTCCCCTCCCCCCGCTCTGTGCCCCCCCGCCCTGCAATCCGCCTTGTGCGGGCTGCTGTCCTGGCGGCTCCGTGACACCCCAGCAGCGTACAACCGGGTGTCGCTACCCACACTTAGAGCACTCGTGCCGGAAATGGCACACCTGCCGGCCACACGCCCCCTTATTGAAGTCCCAGCAGGCCCCAATTGTGCTCTGACCGTTGGGCTCCCCATGACCCACGGGCTGAAAAGGGGGCCGATGCGAGCGGCAAACTGCTGGCCGTATAGACGGTGCGACCAAACTTGGCGCCACCCATCGTCTGCTGGTAAAGGTCCGAATCCAGCTCCCCCCAACTTGCCGCCAGGTTGGCCGCCATTCGCGCCCAGAACTCCTTGTCATAGTGGGACCAGGTGTACCCCCCATATGTCACCTGCGCCCTCCGCACCACATCCATGTACTATGTACTTGAATAGCGCGATGGACCGATCCGGCAATTTTTCACAATATACGCTGGCGTATATTAGAAAAGCCGCCAACCAATTTTCGATTGTCAATGGGACCTTGGGGCGCCGAGCCAACTCCTGCTCTTCCTCCTTGGACCCCTCTTTCGAAGTCAGTTCCCTATGCAACAGCTTCAGAATGTCAATGTACTCCCCTTTCCAGATCTTTTCACTCGTCGCCAGCGACAAGTGTGCCCCCAGCAGCTTGGTTACCCCCATACATGGAAGCTTCCGCACCGGCACCACGCAACTCTCCTTACCCCCACCGCGTCCGCCCCCGCCACCGTTCCACCTGACTCTGTCCCGCCAACGCACGACCCACCCGCGTTCGCCGGTGCTGCGCCATCCGTTGCCACTCCCGTGTCTTTCACATACCGACCTTTCACCAGCCGTCCCACATCATCCCCCTAAGTATCCGTCCCCACCGACACCTGCACACAGCGCCTCTTGCCCGCACCACTCCCCACTCTGTCTCCAACCTTACCTGGCGTCAAGGTCGGCGTCCGAGCTGGATCCCACCGCCAAACCTGTGGAGCTGAGGGGGCCGTCACCCTGGGCGCGTCCTGCTGTGGCCAGACCTGCAACACACTGTCAACAACATTACTAGATACCCCCTCCCGTAGCTCCCCCTCCTCTTCAGACTCCCCATCCCCCACATCCTGTAGCCACCGGCCGTCCCCACTGGACTCCAGCCGGCTCAACCCCGCCTTCTCCCTGCATACCCTCATCAGATCCACCAGATCCACGCACTCGCCCCCTCCTGCGCTCGAACCAACAGACAAATTAACAGGAGCTGCATGCACCCCCCTGCCCCCGGCGGCCGATGTGACCCTTCTGGGGGGGTTGGCGTTGACTCCTCCTGTCGCCGCCCGACGCCGTCCCATGCCATGTCCCACGTTGGAGCGCGACCGCCCGTACAAGGCAGAGCCGGCCCATCCCCTCGGTGGAACTGAGCCGAATGCTGCTCACCCGAGCCCCTCGCCAACATGTCCTGCCAATGAAAAAAGGTGGAGTCCAGCATGCCGGGGAAAAAAGGCCCTTCCTGCCCCCCACGCGCTGCCCCCATCCCAACCCCGCTGTGCCCCTCGGCCCCCTGCGCAGAGAGTCCCCCCTCCGTGCCGGGCACCCCCAGCTCCCGCCCCACCCCCCTGGCCCCCCGCCCTACCCCTCCCCCATTCCGGCCACTGCGGTCCCGTGCCACCCACCCACCCCCCGGACTCCCAACCCGGCCCCACCCCCCAAACCATCCCCCCCACTCCCTATTGCCTCCCCCTCGTCCCCACCCGCCAACCGAGTGCCCCCTGCCACCTCCGCAACCCCCGCCCCTCCCCTCAGCGCCTGCCCCCCCCGCTCCTCCCCTCCCCCTCCCCGGTGACGGAGACCTGCTCGGGCCCACCACGCTCGCCCCCTCCCCAGGCGAGGACCCCCAGTCCAGCTCACTCTCCGCACCCCCTTGCCCCCCTCCACCCCGTCCACCCCCTCCTCCCTCCCTTCCCCGCCCCCACCTCTTCAATTGTCTGACTCTTCTATCAATAGGGGTGACCCAACCCCCCCACCTCCTGACCTGCCCCCCCTCCCCTCCCCCCACCCTCCTGCTCCCGTAACACCCCTGCACCCCTCCTCAGGCCCTCCCCGGTGCCTGCTCCCTGGCCTTCACCCCCCACCCTTGGCGCCTTCCCCCTGCAAACCTACGGGGCCCCTGCCCCCTTGTCCTGGACCGCACCGCCGTCTCCCCCAGCCGCCCCACTCCCCTGCCCCGCCCACAAATTCCAAGGTAGGGCGTCCCTTGAGTCCTCCAGCCCCCTTTGCACTCCTCAGCGCTGACCCGTGCCTCGTGGCCTTGCCTCACCGTCCTCCCCCTCCTGCCTCCCGCCCGCCCCTCCCACCTCCCGGGGCCCTCCGCGGTCGCGACCGCGGAGGCCCACAAGCGATCACCGCTGCTGCAGCGCCGTTGGCAGTGCGCCGCGGCGACCTTACCTGGAGGTCGGGCAGCACCAGGTCCATGCGGCCCGCCTCCCCTAGCAGCCTCATCGCCTCCCGGACCCGGGGATCGCTCAAAGCCGCCATTTTCGCCGCGTCCTCCACAACAATCCTCCTGACACTAGCTACCGCTAACTGCCGCGACGCCACCGAGACCCAAACCACGGAGCCCGGCCCAAAACACGGCAAAAACACGTGCCACAACGCTTCCCACCGGCTGCTATGGTCACTGTCCCACAAATTGGTGGATAGTGACACACGTCTTCCTGCTATATCCACCCCCCAGCCCAAAAACAGCCCAAATATTGCTCAACTGCCCACCCCCAGCCCAAAAACAGCCCAACAGCCCTTCCTGTCCGTCCTGGTCCTAGGTCCCCCTCCCCTCCTACCGGCCCCAAAAAGTCCGTGGGGGCAAGCCTCTCGCTGGTCGGCTGCCCCCCAAATCCCCATTACGCTGCTCAATCCTTATTAATGAATAGGGATAGGTGACTTGTCCATGGTGCAGACAGAAGGCCTGATTTAAGATCAAACCTAAACTTATGTGTGAATTTACAAATATTTTTCACAAAAGTATTTTACTAGTAGTATCTTCATGACTGCAGAGTATCCATACATAAAAAGATAGGACTGTCCTATCTATAATGTGCGGGAACTCCACAGTCGTGAAGACAACACTCATAAAACAAGCATTTACAATGCAATAGGGCTCGCAGCATTAAAGTTTGAGTTATTGGCATTGTGTATGACAATGCGTTGCATAAAATGTTTAGCAAACTTTGAATTGGTGAGCAGTGAGTGTGTGTGCAAGAGTATGCTGTTCTTGAAAGCAGTGTGGTAGAGAGTGCAGGAATTTGGGTGACCTGAGCAATGTGGATGATGCACCTCACGCACGGGGCTGATACAGTTATTATTCATACAGCTCTGATGATGTGCACTCACTACTCTGCACTCACTACTCTGCACTCACTACTCTGCACTCACTACTCACTACTCTGCACTCACTACTCACTACTCTGCACTCACTACTCACTACTCTACTCACTACTCACTACTCTACTCAGCACTCACTACTCTGCACTCACTACTCACTACTCTACTCACTACTCACTACTCTACTCACTACTCAACTCACTACTCTACTCAGCACTCACTACTCTGCACTCACTACTCACTACTCTGCACTCACTACTCTACTCACTACTCACTACTCTACTCACTACTCTGCACTCAATACTCACTACTCTGCACTCACTACTCTGCACTCACTACTCTACTCACTACTCACTACTCTACTCACTACTCACTACTCTGCACTCACTACTCACTACTCTGCACTCACTACTCACTACTCTGCACTCACTACTCTGCACTCACTACTCTGCACTCACTACTCACTACTCTACTCACTACTCTACTCACTACTCTACTCACTACTCACTACTCACTACTCTACTCACTACTCACTACTCTACTCACTACTCTGCACTCACTACTCACTTCTTTCATATCTTTAAGAACCTTGCACTGGCTGGCACAGCAGTACCACGAGAAACAGTTGCCTCGCTGAAAGTGCAAACAGGACAACAGGACTCCACTGTAGCAGTGCTGGTGGCTGCTGCTCTGTACCAGTGACCTTGGGAGTAAAAGTCGATGCGAAATGCCTAATTCTTTAGAGAGAAGCACGGCAAGGAAAAATGAGCTCCCACTCACTCCTTTCTGCAGGGCTGTGTGTCGGAATATTGATCCCAGAATATCCTCTGACATCAATATTGTGGCGATCTTCGCCCTTGGGTGTAGATGTTATATTATTAACTCTAATCAGGTGATATTTCTGTAAAGTATATGTGGGGCATTTGGTATTTGATATTTTGTTCACACAAAGTTTAGGCCACGTTATTGCGGGGACTCCACTTTCTGCAGGATATTCCGCCATTGACAGCATCAGACACATCATTTCCGAAGAGGGCTGAAACTTCGGCCCTTCGCTCCTCTGCAAGGCCTTTCCTCCTACAAGAAGGTGGCCCGTCACTCACAGCCTCACGGCCTCCAATGCTCAAAGCCTGTACTCTAGAGCTGCCATTTACATTGTGGAAGGTGCAAGTGCTTAGAAGCACTTTCCCTCCCAGGGAATGTTCTACAAAGATCGTCAAGTTACTGAGTACCATACATCGTGAATTCCTTCAGGGGTCTGACCTCTTCTCTGTGCCAGGAGATAGCTGCAGGTACGGCGGCGGAATCATTGCGGCTGTCTGTCATAAAGCGCTACCTCTCGCAGGCGCTAGACTACAGCACAGCACAGCAGCGCTCCCACTGATGTCTGATAGAAAGCGCTACCTCTCGCAGGCGCTAGACTAGAGCACAGCAGCGCTCCCACTGATGTCTGATATAAAGCGCTACCTCTCGCAGGCGCTAGACTAGAGCACAGCAGCAGCGCTCCCACTGATGTCTACAGTGGCCACGGGGGCCTTGGTGCAAACGACGAGCGCCGTGGGAAGTCTGTGGTACAACAGGGAGAAGCTTCTAGAGCAGGGGCCGAGGAGGGAGGGGGGCAGAAGAGAGAGAGAGCGAGGAGGGACACAGAAGAGCAGAAAGATGGACGGAGAGAGCGCGGGCGAGGGAAAGCAAACTCAGTTAAAAATAAATGGCATGGTCATTTGATGGGACAAACCTACTAGGAAACTTTGAAGCATAGTGCGTCTCGTGGCTGGAAATGCTTGGTAGGCACAACGGTTATAACGGGCATAACGGTATATGTAATGAATAGTACGATTAAGTTGCTATCACGTCTACCAGCCTTGCACTGAGTCTGAGGAGTTTACAGTGAATGCAGCGAGCGCGTTCGCGTGCGCGTGCTCGTTTCGAATCGCCTCCAAGGCGATGCGCGCGGCCAGGAATGTCTCCTGGAAAGGAGACACGGCCACAATAAGTTCTCGGCGGAGACGCGCTTCCGCGCGTTTCAGCCGAGCCCTAATGACTTTGTGAATAGCAAATAATCATTAAACTTACATAAAAGTGTGTGTTTATCTTTGTGAATCAGGCCCACTGTACATATTTTCTCTGCATTTGAAAAGATTCAAGGCTCAACCTCATACGAAGTGGGCTTCTCCAGCTCATTTGCATAATGTTTCATATAACTATGGGAACTTTCGCTAACTGCGAATTTGTTTTTCTCTGATAGAATTGACTTCGTATTGAGCATCTGTTTTAAAAATACGTAGATCTCCTTGGGCTACCTATTATCCCGTTTTTTTCATGCTGAGTTGTGTTCACTTTGTCTATTGGGTACTTTTATCCTATTGTTCGATCTTGTGTACCCTTTTTCCTTTAATTTAGTACAGATTTATCAAATGTGTCCAAACAGTTAATAGATTCGGTTTCGCCACATATTTTGTTTAACTTCCTTTAAATTACGCTTTCAAGGCGAAAGTCCATATTTGAATGGCTCCTTGCTTCATCTTGTGGCATTGCTCTTCCTGTCAACAAACAAGTGACGTGCCGTCATGCTGTTGTTTACTGGCCCTTTACTGCAGTTGCTGCGCACATGGTATTTGTGTAAAGGTGTTAATAAACACTTCCTGGACCCGCAGGCTTGAAATACCGTTGTATGGAAATAAAGGAAGGAGCGGGGCCTGCAGTTTTCACACAGTGGGGGATTTCCCCGTGTTTCTCAAAATAAAACAAAAGGGAAACTGTTAAAAAGGTCCTCTGGGAGGTAATTGATTACCCAGCACGGCGGGGTGGTCCAACATATTGTCTTTGAGGAAATGTTGTTACAGTTATGGCCTCCTTGTATAATGATAATGTAAAATTTAAGGTTGAAAGGGGAGGGGGCTCGTTTCAAACCTTGAGTTTATTTTCTCAATTGTATTCATGTTTTGTAAAGAATTGTAATGCCTTCTCACGCGATAATTATATTTAGTGTTTTCTCAAAACCAATCGGCACACCATTTGCCTTCGCATAATATTCTATGGACTGTCAAAGTCAATAGGTCTATCGTTGACTGCCTGCCCCTTGGCTTTTTCGGTGGCTGTTTTGTTTAGTCAGAGTTTCTTCAAAGCTCTACCTCTTGTTGGAGAAGTTGTCAGGCCCTCGTCAAGCTAAAAAAAAGAAATAAGCATTTGCAATGCAAATGGTCCCGCATTTGTGCGAAAGTTATTGAGATGTAAATGACAATGCCTTTTACCTATGTGTTTTGGAGTGGAGTGGAGATGTATGTGGCGTGCAGTGGAATTATGTAGGATGGATTGGAATTGTTAGTTGTGGAATTGTGTGTAGTGTGGAGTGGATTTTTGTAGCGTAATTATGCGGCATGGTGTGCAGTGGAAATATGTGGATAGTAATTATGTGGTATTGAACGTACTGGAATAATGTGGAATGGCATAATGAAATTATGTGGAATGGCATTTTCAGTTGTGGAGTGGTATGCTGTGAAGTTTAATTATGGGGTGTGCTCTTGAATTTTGTGGCACGATGTGGAATTATGTGGTGTGGATTTGATGTATTGCATTGTATTGTAATGTAATTGCATTTATATAGCGCTTACTACCCCATACGAGGCGTCAAAGGGCTTTTTCGGCGAGTAGCAGGCTACTCCGGAACCCATAAAGGATTAGTGTTGGATTAGTGTAGTGAAATATGAAAGTAATTTGAGTGGTGGATTTTAGTCAGTTATTTGAATTGAGAAGGATAGCGGAAGGATAGAAAAAGGTAAAAAGGTTTGCATTTTGTTATGGTGCTTGTTACCCATGATTGTGTGTTGATGCGCTTTTTTGGCGAGTAGCGCGCTACTCCAGAACCCAAAAAGGATTAGTGTTAAATTAGTATAGTGAAAAATGAAAGTTATTTGAGTGGTGGATATTTTAGTCAGTTATTTTGATTGAGAAGGGTAGGGGAGGGATAGAAGAGGAAAAAAGGTTTACATTTATATAGCGCTTGTTACCCCAGATAGGGTGTTGAAGCACTTTTTTTGCCGAGTAGTATGCTACTCTGGAACCCATAAAGGATTAGTGGTGAATTAGTATAGTAAAATATGAAATTTGAGAAGTTGACATGTTAGTCTGTTGTTTTGATTGAAAAGTATAATGGCAGAATAGAAGAGTGTAGAATTTAGATGTTTTTTGGGGAGGTCATAGCAGTAGGAGGAGTAAAAAAGGGATGTGGAATGGAAGAGCCAGAGGGAAGAGTTTAGAAAGGCTTGTTTTGGGGATCAATATAAAAAGATGTGTCAGGTGATGCCAGGAGGGGTAGAGGGCAGAGTCTAGAAAGGGTTATTTTGGGGATCATAGTAGTGGTATGGGGTTTAGGGTGAATGAGTAGATGTAGAGGATATATTGATAGAGGTATAGGGTGAGAAATAGGGTAGTGCATTGAATATGCTGAATAAGAAGAAAGTAATAAATATATAGATCCATAAGTACATGGAAAGTATATAGATGCATAATGGAAGTAAGTATATCTAGATTAAAGATGTTGATAGAGGTATATGGTGAGAAATAGGGTAGTTCTTTGACTATGCTTTTTTAGGAGAAAATAAAGAAATATATAGATCCATGTACATGGAAGGAATATAGATGCATACAGGAGATTAGTATTTGTAGATTAAAGATGCTTCAGCTGAACTCTGGCTTTCAAGTGCTGTACTTAAAAATGTATTTTATTTATCTTTTTAAAAACAATTATTCTACATGTTTATATAAATCAATACACATATATAGGTACAAAAATGTAATACAATTAAATGCTTATATACAGAGGGATATGCTGTATATTTCTGTTTGGGTATGGTGCTTATGTAGGCCGATTCTTGACTAGTTTTCTGAAGATAAGATGACACTGAAGGAAGCTGCTGTTTCAACCCCACAGCAGCTCTATTACTTCTGCAATTGCTACAGTAGCCTCCGTTGCCATTTGTGGCAGAGAAAGCAGATCAGAATTAGGAGAGGGTTGAAGACTAACATCCTTACCCAATGCAGCCCAAGAACCTTCCATAATAGCTCAACAAAACTAACCTAGTAGTTGACTTCACCAGCGTCAACTGAGACACCTTTCAATGCTGGAGAAACAGTAACAGAGCCAGCTCCATCCTCTCAACACATAGGGGAAGACATGGGAACCGCAGAGGCTATGAGCAGCGTCTCCGGGGCCGATCGACGTTGGGACGTCGTCGTACCGTCATGTACCATGGGCGGCACCTCAGAGTAAAGAAACGGGAGGAACTAGCAGAGGTCATTGATGGAGCACGATTTCACATGAAGAAACCTGCTCGAATGAATACCCATATAATACGTACTAACAGTAAGTAGTAATAGAAAACTAACATGCACCTTACATAAACACGAGGCAAACAGCTTTGCCCATGAATGCACTAATGTGTATTAATATGTGTGAGAAATAAAAACTTATTTACATGATGATTTGAAAGAAACGAGAAATAGTGAATGACTAGGCTGCCTGTGCATTTCGTAGTCTGCATGTTGCATCTTGCTTTGGAATAATAAATAATGCAGCTTTTGCTTAAAAGGCTTATGCTAGGTAACTCTAATGAGGAATAGTGCAAGGGTGGGGGTACACAGTGAAAACCACACTATAATATCATTAATTAATGCTCGTTTTACATTTGCTATAGTGTGCTAGAAGAAAAGCCATTTTCCTTAAATTGTCTGAATAAGAGGAGGGGTGAACAAGATGTAAAAGTGATCTGTCAGAGGCAAGACAGAAGCGCTGAGCACAGCAGAAGAGACAAAAGAGTTGAAGGCCAATGTGATGAATGTCTGCCAAGTGGTGTGACCAACCGTGGGACCAGAGACATTTCCGCGTATGATGTAAAATGCATGAATTCAAATGTTTAAAAGTATCATGTGTAGAAAACGCGAGAACAAGTTGAAAACCAAGCTGTGAGAAAGGATGTAGACTAAATTGTACGTGAAGTCATCGTGGTGTGACAGAGCCACCTCCTAAACACTCCAATCATCTGTCTAGTTGCAACAAATGTTTCAATGAATGTGGGAGGGACATTTCGGTTTTGGGGTATATTTGGGGTTTCTTTAGGTGTGTGGTTAGACTTGCAGGGAGGAAGAGAAGTGTAAAATCCTTAAAAGATAAGGCGCTGAATCCAGTTGAATATAAAAAGGAGTTTAATGAAACAGGCACAGTACTAAAACAGCTGAAGTCCAAGGCAGAATGCCCAAGAATACCATTCTAAATGAAGTCATAACAACAGTAAGGCAGGTGCAGGAATTGAAAGTACACAGCATAATTAAAAGGGAAATAGATAATTAAAAGGGAAAGATAAAGTAAATGACATGCAATCTAACACATTTCCCTCCTTATAAACATTATGAAGGAATGATGGTACATTTTGAAACTCGTTTTAAATTCCAATTTTTTTCGTCGTGAGTAACTACACTGTTGTGATTAACTTTGACAATTTTAATAGGTCTCCCAAATTTAACATCACCTTTGAGAAGAATATCAGGTTTACGTATCCTTACCCACTCTCCAACCACAAACTGAGGTACTTTAGCTTCCATGCGAAGATCATAAAGATGTTTGCTTCTTTGTTGTTTTTCATTCACTTTGTGAGCTATGTCATTTTGAATTAACACTGGAGTCAGAACTTTAATGGCCTTTCTAAACCACCAAGGGCACAATTTGGACACAGGATCTCTCCCCTTGAGTAAATGAAAAGGAGAAACCTCAGTAGTTGAGTGGGGTGTTATGCGATATAGCCACAACTTCGCTCTTAACTTATCTTTCCACTTGTCACCAAAGTTGCGTGCCAAAAAAAAGTCTTGTTTGAGAACTCTATTGTACCTTTCCACTTGACCATTACCCTGAGGTTCATAAGTAGCTGTAGTAACATGACGAATATTACAAAATTTTAAAAATTCACAGATTTCAACTGCACTCCATTATTTGAAAAGAGTACTTCAGGGTAACCTTCTCAGGGTAACCGTCTCTCTTCTTTAAAGAATGAGACAACACTATCAGTAGTAGCATGTGGAACCAATTTTACTTCAGGCCACTTGGAATGTAATCCACCATTACCAAAGCAAATCTGTAGTCCTGCAGCAGAAAATTAAAAGGACCTGCAATGTCTAAACTAACCTTTTCCCATGGATGATCAGGCCACTGAACAGGAATGAGGCGAGCAGGATTACACTTGAGCATTTTTTCGCTACATACACATGCTAAACATTCTCTGACTTGTCTCCAGTCCAGGGTGGACCTGGCTTGGCAGTTCGGGCTGGGCTGTTCCCATGGGGCACAGGGTCAAGACTGATTTGCATATGGCTCGGTTTAAACTGGAATGGCATGGTGAGCAAACAAATTGTGGATTTAGGCCCAGATCTCTGTACTGGGGTGAATGTATGACATTGTTCTGCATTCTGTCCATCAACTGTTGTTTTTACATTTGTCACCCCGAGTGGGACAGGTATGCTCAGACGTGAGTCCTGTGCTCTCCATACCACTGGAAACAAGCTATCCTGGCTGATGAGGGCTGAAAGCCCAAAACCAGTCCTAGGATGCTTGTTTCCAGTCCAGGGAGGACCTGGCTTGGCAGTTCAGGCTGGACTGTTCCCATGGGGCACAGGGTCAAGACTGATTTGCATATGGCTGGGTTCTAATTGGAATGGCATGGTGAGCACAAAATACTAGATTTAGGCCCAGATCTCTGTACTGGGGTGAATGTATGACAATGTTCTGCATTTTGTCCATCAACTGTTGTTTTTGCATTCTCTGACTATTCTATCCACAAATCTGTCTAATCCAGGTCACCAAAAAACAGACCTGATAAGTCTTTTCATAGAAGACATACCCAAATGACTTTCATGACTCATGGACAAAATACAATCACAAAGAGATAAAGGAGGAATACATTTACCTTGTCTAAAAATAAATGTTCCTTCTATAACTAATTCATCGGAAATCTTCCAATAAGGAAGCAACTCAACTGATTTTTGATTCTTAGAAGGCCAACCTATCCTAGTATAGTTAATAACTTGACGTAATAGATCATCCTCATCCTTGGCCTTTTTCCACCTTTCTTCAGAAATAGAAGCAAGCTTGTCATACAAAACTTCTGAAATAATTGCGACAACTTCTTCATCCTCACACATCTCATTTGTACTACAAGGAAGTCTTGATAAACAGTCTGCAGTTACATTAACTTTACCTGCAACATACTCTACAGAAAAACTGTACTCTTGTAAACGAGACATCAATCTGGCAATCCTCGCAGTAGCATTAAAACCATCATGATGATTTCTATTTCCGAGGCAAGATGGGGATTTCTATTTCCGAGGCAAGATGGCGCCCGTGCAGGACGCTTGAGCTTTACCTCTCCTGCGGGACCCTGTAGAGCCGTGCACTGGAGAGCGGGCGCGGGGAGCAGTGATCGTGAAGAGCCTGTGGGGGAATGCTGTTTTCAAAAGCGGACTGACTCCGGGAGAAAATCAAGAGAAAAACCGTGTGTTTACAGCCTGTAAAACGGGACGGACCTGCGGAGCTGTTTAAAGAGAAAGGAGGCGTTTACCTGCGGAGGACGCCGATACAGTGTATCCCAGCTGCAGCTGTAGTTGCTAACGTGTGGACTGGAGGGATGAAAACGGCAATTCGGCTTTGGTGCCGGTCCGCGGTGGAAAGACTCGAGACACTACACCAACAGAAAATAGCAGTGGGTCAAAGGGCTAACTAGATGATGTATCTGTATTAAACCACGTGTTCATAAACAAAAAATAAAATCTTGCTGGGGAGACTCCTCAAACGCGAGAGAGTTCACATCAGTCATCATGGAGACCGCCCTTCATCATCTGGGTACTCTCAGGTTTTAAGGATACTGTCACCCACACCAGATCGGCAGATGTTTGAATGCCTAATCTAGGGTGTAGAAATGAAAAAGGGCTAAAGGTGTAAAACAATGTATCTCACAAGGAACTGAATAGCAGTGCTAACTAAAGTGAAATGGTGAAAAGTGCTCTAAAATTGGATAGTGATGGGGAAAAAATATTTATTATGCACCCCGTCACTCCCAAATCAATAAAAACAGTGCAAGTAGTAGTGTAACAAACAACCACTAACGAGAATCTTAGGTCGACATGTTTCTGCAGACAATTGGAGCCAAATGGTCTCCTGCTGCTTCCTCAGGACCATTAATGCTACTGCTATACATATAAAAAAAAGAAGTCATATCACCTGAGAAGTGTAATATGTTTTCATCCTCCTTAGTTCAAGCCAAAACCATCACCAGGGATGAGTCCAGATACATAAAAAAGAAAACCAACAACGCACAATCAATGACTGGAAACGTGTGCCAGGATCCAACAATTAATTTTAACTTGTTCGTCATGCTAGCCCCTAAGTGCCAGCCTCATATGGGCAATAGAGTCCCCCATATATACAAGTTAATAATATTCACTCACCTATCTAGGCCGGAAGAAACAGCCCCACCTCACCTGGCGCCAGCTTAGGTACTTGGAGCACCGCTCTAATAGAAGGAAAGAAAAGAATACTCAGCTATGGGAGATTTCTCCCCAAGAAAATGACCATGCCTCGCCCGTTCCTCACGTGACATATCCAGCACCGATATGCCTCTCACAGAAAAAACCTCTTTTACTTTTAATGCACGCCTCAAGTCAGTGATTAAAAAATGATGATTTTATTCTAATGGTTATATGACACTGATCTGGAACGTGTCAAAACCTGATCATTAGAACCCACTATAGCCCCCTGGGTAGCAGAGCCAACTACGACGTGGTGTGCACATTGTTGTTCAACAACAGACCCTCTGAGCGTCGCTAACTAGCAAATCATTCTGGCTGCCATCGCTCACTGTGCGACACTCGCTTTCAGCACACCTTACCAACCACTTTAAAAGAGCAAAGATGAGAGCCATAGATCCCTCACCTATCCATCGGTACACCGGTCGTCCCTCTGAGCTGTTTCGTGGAGAGGTGCCGACGCGGTGTACCGGCGGTAAACAAATCATCTTCCGAACCCGACGTCGAGGGTACGCGTGACGTCATCACGGCGTTCCACGTAAAGTTTGTAGGGAAATGTAGTTTTAGGTGTGCCCCGATACGTTATGATTGATATTATGAGGAAAAGTCACTTGTGCCTATGCGTGTTATGACGATAAAGAACATTTAACAATGATAATTGTCAACATCCACATAATGACTCCTGAATCAAGATGCCATATGTAAGACTCGAGACACTCCATAAACTCCTTCAACACTGTGCTGTGGTGACTCAGGTGATTTGGGTGCCTAAGTCGCAGCAGTGATACTCACTGTTTTGGCTACCAGTTGAAGGGGTTGGGAAAGAGACTCAGCTACATTGCATCGTGGAGTAGTTTTGCAATTTGAGGTGTATGGCGGTGACGTGAGGTGGAAGGAGATAGAAAGACGCCAGTAGAAAGGCGAATGCTCAGCAGTCTGCACTGGAGCAAAAGTGCGGGCGTGAACAGATTGCAGAAAGAAGGAAGGAAGGAGTAAAGTAGTAAGGAGGACGCCAGGAGGGCTTCAAAAGTGGCTGCCCTTTCTTTTTTCTTTTTTTTGCGCAGAAGGGGTGATTGTGGCCCTAGAAACTCTATACGTTTGTAAGATGCCGCCAAAGGGTTTACAGAGCAAGAAGGGAATGGAAGAAAGCACCGCTAAGAACTCGGCAGAGTCCGTTGATAAGGGAAAGAGGAAGCAGGCGGCCGAAGATAACGCTGCTAATAATACAGTTAATAAGCAACAAAAATAGGGCAACGGCATTCAAAACTTGGGGGCTGCATATGTAGAGAAGGGGAAAGGCAGTCAAGCTGAAGGCGGTAAGAAAATTCCTGCGCTGTTTACTGCCACAGCGGAAAGGCAGAAGGAAAGGGAGAAAAGGAGGAATAAAGACAGCGAAACTTCAGCGCTGCAAGAGGGGTTTGAACCTTCTGTATTAGGCACTGCTACCCCAGGTATGCAAAGTGAGGCAAATGCTGGCGCCCCTGGCAGTCTTGAGGCTGGGACTGAGGAGGCTGGCGATTTCTACTCACTGTCAGAACATTCTGGCTCCTCCTGTGATGATTTGGTTGAGCAGTATTCAGCACAACTTTCAATGGTGGACGGCAGCGATGGTGAAAGCTCAGTGACAGAGGATCCCGAAGCACTGGTGCAAGACCAGTTACAAACAGTTATAAAATTGGATTTAGGTTTAAAACCAGGGCTGCATGGCAGTGAGAATGTTATTGAGAAAAACTCACTGGTTGACTCCGAGGGGGTAGAGGTGCCTTTGTCCTTAATATATAAAACTATTTTGCAACATTGAGAGGAAACTAAGGAAGAGAGTGTAAGGGTACAGAACATCTGTCGTAAGTTACAAAACTCTGTCAGACGGCTGGTGAAGTCACATGGAGATTTTTCGGTTAGAGTTAATGAAGTTGAGACCAGGGTTTCAAACCTGGAAGATGACTTTGCACAGAAGAAGACAACAGTGGAACAGAGTCTTTCGATAAAAGAGGATATGGTCTGGAAACTTGCTGACATTGATAATCGCGCCAGACGCAATAACCTGAGGCTGCTCCAAATTCCGGAAGGACAAGAGGGGCAAGATCCAAGGGGATTTGTGGTTGATTTGTTTAAGGCGGCCTTTCCTGGCTTAACTCGGTGGGATTGGCAGCGTGAAATCGAAAGGGCACATAGATTCCCTTTTAACATTTGGTTAAAACCTGGACAGGTTCAGGAAAGCAGACCCAGAATAATAATAAATAATAATACTGAGCTTATAAAGCGCCTGGTTACACTAGCTAGTGTGTCCCCGCGATGTGCCGCTGAGGAACCCGTCCTGGGCTGTTCCTGTGAGGTGCCCACTCCTGGGCAACCCAAGGTGAAGCCAGGCATCCTAGCGGTAGGGCCGGTGTGGAGATTAAGCAAGCTATTGCCCAGAGTTGCAGAGTGGGACCCATGATTAGAGTAGGCACTGAGGCGAGAGAATTATCGGGTCCAAGGACATTGAGCCCAAAACCCTGCCGCGACGGGAATTGAACCCTGGTCCGGGCCAGACCTCTGCATCAGAGTCTGCCGCTCTAACCAGTGAGCCACACTTCTCCACAAAGCAATATTAATTGCATTCAATAGTTTTCTGGCCCATGACGAGGTTTTCAAATTAGCAAGAACAGATAAGAAGGCGAAGGCTGGGGAGGTTGAATTTTTTGTTCGCCCGGACCTGTGCCAGAAGTCTGTAGAGCTGAGATGGCAATTTCGGCAATTAATACCTGAGTGTCAGTCGAAGGGGGCATCAGCATTTTTAATGTTCCCGGCTAAACTGAAAATAGTAACTAAGGATCAAACCAGGTTCTTTACCAATATTGCTTCTGCCACTGAATTTGTACGACTGATTTAGCTTATGGAATTGGACTGTCAGTGAGAGTATAATGTTGAAACTTTGAAATTTGTCTAGAATATTAACAGCTAGGTTAATGTAAGCCCTTTTTCTTTCTTTTTTTTCTTTTTTTTCTGTATACTCTTTCCTTAGGGGTATAAGCTAGGCTCACTGCCCCCTAGGGCTCTTTTATCTTTATGAATTATTCTAAAGTATTATCTTAGATCGGTTAGTTCGACTCAACAGGTGAACGCAAGAGGCTTAGGTAAAGCTTGCATCTAAAGGACCAGCGGTCCTAAAGGCTCAGTGATGGGAGGGTGGGGGTTTGTGGGGGATAAGTGGGAGGGGTTAAGGGGTGGTAGGGGTAGTAGATCTAGGGGGTGGGTAGCACTTGGGGATATATAAAAAGGGGAAAAAGTATTTCACAGCGATTAATATGAAATTTACATATTTATGGCAAAGAGAAGTTCAGTTGTTGGTGGATATTAATCAGCGGATCTGACTTTGGAAGGACAAGTGTTTTTCAATTTAAGGTTTTCTTCTTTTTTGAATTAAAATGATTACAACAGGAGTAAGAATTTGTTCATTGAATGTTTCCGGGCTGAATAATGTGCTAAAGCGACAAAAGGTAGCAGCCGAATTGAGACTTATTTGCCCTGACTTAGTCTGTATTCAGGAAACTCATATTCCGTGGGCTAAGAGGGGGGTTTTAAAGGAATTGGGTTATTCGCTAATTATTGCATCACGCCAATCAAGTATGATAAGGGGTGTAGCCATTCTTGCCAGACGAATCTATGTAATTGTTGAGCGGAAATTAATGGATAAGAATGGGCGGTGGGCTATAGCAGGGTGTAATCTCGAGGGGCGAAAGTTAACACTATGTATGGCGTACGGTGCTAATCTGGATGATGCAGGGGTATTAAAGGAAATAAATTCGGAATTGGCTACTCGGCCGCAACCGGTGGTGGTATGTGGAGATATTATTATAAATTTGACGAATGAAGCACTTCAGGACGTTTTGATAAATATAGGGGGCGGAAACCTAAAGTTTTTAAGGCTCTTTATAATTTAGTTAGGGACCAAGGTCTAGTGGATGTATGGGGTAGTTTGAGGGGGCAAGATAGTGGTTATACTTTTTATTCCTATCCCCACAAAAAATTGGTAAGACTTGACTATTTCTTTGCACCTGTTTCTTTACTGGGTGGGGCTATAATACGTTTATATCCAAGGATTACATCGGACCACGCTCCAATTGTGCTTGAACTAATGGGCTGTCTCAGAAGACCTAAATGTCTAAACTTTACATATGATCGGAAATTAGGCCTAAATGTGGAATTTAGAGAGCATATGGACAGGTGGATTCAGACTTTTTTTGAGAATAATGATGGAACTGCCACTGTTTGTACAGTCTGGGACACCTTTAAGGCGTGCTTCCGAGGGGAATGTATTAGCTTTAGTTCATGGCAGCAAAAGAAGCTTAAAAAAGAATCGGTGATGTCTTATGACCGCTTGAATGCAGCTGAAACTTCACTAACCAAGGGGATTGCCACATGTCTGAACGACTTATCGGAATTAGAGGATGAGGTGGCGAAGGAAATGGCTAATGTTTTGGGGTTCTGGAGCGCAGAAAACGCTAGGAGGTTTTTAACATCTAGGATGCATAGTCATAAATTTGGAGAATCAATAGGAAAGCAGCTTGCGGTACGATTACGGATGAAGGAATCTGCTAAAATATTCGGTCGTTGAGATATTTGAATGGGATATCGCAATCTGAACCTTACCAGATTTGAAAGATCTTTCAGCAGTTTTACTCTGAGTTATACATGCAACAGAATGGGGCGAAGGTAGAAGGGGATTGGACAGAAACGCTGGAGGAGGGGATAAAACTATTAGATCCTTTAAAACTAGAAGAATTGGAATCCACAATCACTATGCTGCAACTGGAAAGTGCAGTGAAGTGTTTGGCTTTAGGTAAGGCAGCAGGCCCTGATAGAATCCCCGGGGAGGTTTATAGGCAGTTTTTTAATATTATCAAAGATGAGCTGCTTAAAGTTATGCAGAAGGCGCAGCTGGGATATCCTCCTAAATCCCGGCCAGATGCTGCGATTGTAGTATTCTGCAAGAAAGGCAAAGCTCCGGATTTGGTCGGATCCTATCGCCCAATATCATTATTAAACGCTGATAATAAAATTTATTCCAAGATTTTAGCTAATCGATTGGCTAAAGTTATAACGCCCCTAGTGTCTCAATATCAACACGGTTTTATACCAAAAAGAGGTACGGCTGATCATGTAAATAAAGTGATAACTTTATTTGACATTGCAGGAGTGGAGAAAAGTAAGTTAGCGCTTATTTTACTTGACGCTGAGAAAGCGTTTGATCGTGTGCATTGGGGCTATATGTGGAGACTTATGGATAAATTGGGTTTTGGTCAGAAATGTATTGTTGCTTTACAGTTTCTTTATGTAGCCCCTAAGGCCAAAATATCTGCCATGGGATTGCTTTCTGACTCGTCGAGTATAGCCCGGGGAACCCGCCAGGGTTGCCCCTGTTCCCCTCTTTTGTTCGCCCTGTACATAAACCTTTTTATTTAACAACTGTCTCGCAGTGCCTCTATTCCACCTTATCGAGTTTTTGGTTATTGTTTTTATGTGTTCGCATATGCGGATGATATTGCTGTAATTACAGGCAATCCTGCACTTGCTATTGGAGAAATTGAGCGACTGGCCAAAGAGTTTGGTATTGTAACAGGCTATAAACTTAACGAATCAAAGATGCAGATTTTATGCTCAGACAGCTTAGTATGGCATGATAACAGGGTTGTAAGAGAAGTCACTTATTTAGGGATCCAGATAAGAGCAAATATGACTGAATTGGTGGATGTTAATTGGAATGCGTTGATTCTCAAAATTAAGAGTTCATTAGAAAGGTGGGAACGATTATATTTCTCTATTATTGGCCGGTGTAACATTATTAAAATGAATATACTACCAAAGGTTTTGTACCTATTCCAGTCAATACCTTTGGAAATTTCTAAAAAAAGGCTACAGTATTTACAATCAATGTGTGGCAAATTTATCTGGAGCCCAGGTAGACCTAGACGGGCAATGAAATTCATGACACTGCCCCTTGATAGGGGGGCATGTCAGTGCCGGACTTTTTTTTCTATTATGTTACTTGTTTTTTGTTAAAAATGAGGGTAATGATTACGGGGGAGACGGCTGCTAATAGGGCTATTGCACCTACTATTTTTGAAATGTTACTAGGCCCAATTGCGAAGCAATGTTTATTTATTGAGTTGGATGGTAGCTATTATAAGCGCACGCGTTTTAAAGTATTGATTAGCGCATTTAAAGTTTGGAAATGGACTTTCAAAACAACTGCAATGGCGAAAATTTCTTACTATACACCCCTTAAGGCCTATAGGCTTCTACCAGGTATATTCTCAGATGAAATGTTATTGAAATGGCAGAGGAAAGGGGTTGGAATTTTGGGGGATTTCTATTTTGAAAATGGGGGTGTAAATCATTCAAGGAAATAATGGCCCAGTTTGATTTTCCTAGAACCTATTTTTTTAAGTTTCTACAAATTCACGATTTTCTGGCTCGCCTTAATGTGGATATGCAAACAAATATGGTGGTAGAAGGGGTTAGAAGACAGGCTAAAATTGGAGCCCTATATCAAATATTACTTTCGGGAAGATCAGATGACCTTGATAAAGTTAGGTTGAAGTGGGTTACTGCTTTAGGAGACTCTGAAATTGAATTGGAGGATATGTTTATGTTGGCGAAAGAATCATTAATATCTGCAAACTTAAAAGCCCATTTTTTTAAGACCTTATTTGATTTATATTATACCCCCGCACGAATGGCAAAATGGGGGGCTGGATATGAGGGCAAATGTTTTCACTGTAGGGATGATGACGCGGATAGTTTACATATTTTTTTGGGGTGTGTTAAACTTCAAAACTTTATTGTGGATATTGAAAAGTTTTTGTCATTAGTTATTAAAACGCCTTTAGTGATTACACCGACTATGATGTTACTGGGGAAAACTCCCACAGACAGGGTGACGGATCTATTATATAAACATCGCCATTTTGGTTTTTTTCAATGACGGGAGCCCGGTTGTGTATAGCAACTGAGTGGCTACAGGAAAATCCACCTGTCTTCCAACAATGGCGAGCTAAAATGTATAGTTTATATAAACTGGAATGGGGTCTCTTTTCAGTTAAGGGATCTAGGAGGAAACAACTGGGTCGGAATATTTGGGGTGTTTTCCGTAATTATTATGAGGATTGATATTTGTGGATATGAATGAATTATGTAGAATATGATTGAAAACCTCCATATTTCTGTACTTGTCTTTCTCCCTTTGTTTATCTATGCTTATGTATGGTTATCAATATTTATTATGACGATCAGTGCTGATTTATTTATTTCTTTTTTGGTGTATTTTTTATGCCTATGAACTGTAATTGATATTGTTCTTTTTGTGTATGTGTCTTCGCTGTGAAATTATAAATAAAATAAAAAATAAAAAATAAAAAAAAACATCACCCAGGGACAATATGGGAACTAAAGGCTTGTGATCCGTCTTTAAGACAAAACGTGCACCCCAAATGTAGTTCCTAAAATGTTCTACCCGCCAGACGCATGCTAACAATTCCCTTTCAATCACCCCATAGCGTCTCTCTGTAGCTTTTAAGGTACGGGAGGCGAGAGCTACATTCCATTCATCTTTACCTGCACATTGAGACAAAACACAACCTATACCATAAAGCCTGGCATATACAGTGAGTACACAAGTTTTACCAATACAATACGGTTTGAGTGTGGGTTTTGCAATCATTTCTGCCTTAATATTTTCAAAAGCTTCCTGCTATTTCTCACCCCAAACAAATTCAGAATTCTTCCTCATCAGTTCTCTTAAAGGTTCCATCTTGGTAGCAAACTTCAATATAAACTTACTATAATACTCACAGAGACCTGAAAAAGAAAGCAGTTTGTCTTTAGAGTCAGGGGCAGGTGCCTTGAGAATTGCATCCACAAGAGATTTTTTGGGAACAACTCCTTCTTTAGATAGTGTATGTCCAAGACATTCAACAGATTCTTGGAAAAAATTACATTTGTTTCTCTTCAAAGTAAGACAATTTTCCTTGAGGATAGTACACCATTTTTGAAGATGTTCTGCATGAGTCTCTTTATTGGGTGAGTAAATTAAAATGTCATCCTGCAAACATTGCACACACAACTGCAAATTCTTAAAAAGATGACACATAGACCTCTGAAATACAGAGGCAGCAGATGCCAATCCAAAAGGCATTCTCTTGAATTGGAAAAGACCTTGTGAATTAATAAAAGCAGTCATAAGACGAGATTCTTTAGCTAATTCAATTTGAACATATGCGGATCTAAGGTCCAAAGTGGAGAAAACGGTGGCACCCCCCAGCATGCTCACTACCTCGTTAATATTTGGAAAGGGATGACAATCAACCAAAATATTAGCATTAAGAGCACAAAGATCTATGCACAATCTCAAAGATTCATTCCGGTTTACAGGCTAAAACAATCGGAGAAACCCACTCCGATGACTCCACTTCTTCAATAACACCCTCATCTAACATACCTTTCAATGTTTCACCAAGTTCATCTCTTACATGAATGGACACATTTCTGAGTGTCTGTTTCACAGGAGACACTCCTCGCTTAAGTTTAATTTCATGAGTGGAAACCTTTGAGTTTCCCTAATGTTTCTGAAAAGACTTCGGGGAAATCTTTCTCAATGACCTCAAAACCAACACCATCTTCCACCACCATGACCGTTTCATTCTTCGGGGATTTAAGATTATCCCTAGCTTCCATTCATCTCGCCAACCTAAGAGATTGACGCCTTTCCATGCCACATTAACATTTAAAAAAGCAGATCTTCCCTTAAACTCAACATCAGAAGCAACATATCCCAAAAGAGCAATAGTAGATCCATCAAAACTTTGAGCTACAATGTCTGGTGGACACAATTCCTTCACAGACATGACTTTATTGAACTTAATATTGAAATAATCATCTGTAATAATAGTCCATGGCGATGCAGAATCAGCCATAAGTTCCAAAACCTCACCTAAGAACTTGACTACACACTTGGGTGAACATAAATTTTCCTCGAGAGAAAATACAACAATTATAGACACTACAATACCGCTTTCAGCCCCTTGTTCATCACTTAAAGAATTTGTACATCTCACACAAGAAAATTCATTCACTCTGGCAGGAACATTTCTATCTTTGTTAAAAGTTCTTCTGCGGTCATCTCTACAAGCTCTGGGAAAAGGCCCTATCCTTCCACATTTGATATATTCCTTCCCTATAGCTGGAGACAACTTGAATGATGCTACATAGTTAGTACTCCCACATCTAAAACATATGACTGATTTGTCACTTTTATTACTTTGTTGGACAGACTTAGTGAAAGGGTTCTTAATCACAACACACACTTAATTTATGCATGTATTGCTCTTATCACCTTTGGCCCTAACATCTTCAAAAGTCTTCATCCATTTCTCGGATTGTTCAAAAGCTTTCGCAGTCACAATAGTGTCATGCAGATTTGGATTTCCTAGAAGCCATAACTGTTCTTGGGTTTTCTTACTTCTAACATTTACAATTATTTGGTCCCTAATCATTTCATCAACTATGGTGCCAAAATTGCGAAAAAGAGTCATAAGTGCAGTTAGGAAATCTTCAAAAGTTTCAGAATCCCTTTGGGCTCTAGTATAAAATGTATACCTGTTCAATGCTATACTAGTTGTGGGCTTAAAACATGTCTCCATGCGTAAGAGTGCCTCTTCAAAAGTGCTTAGCTCACCAGGTTCTACAGTAAAGTTCTAAAAACAGCTTGCCCCTCAGATCCTAAACAATGTAATAATATATATTTGTTTCTTTCACTACCCATCCTATCACCATCAATGGCTTTCATATATGTTAGAAATGTTTCCTTCCATCTGGACCAAGGAATAGGGGGCTCACCCTTGGATTGGAGAAATTTACAAGGTGGTTCAAACTGCATGTTAAAACACTCACTGAACTACAAAAAATAGTATAATGATTATAAACAAATATGAAAAGCTGTGCATATCAGCGTGACATGCAGAATGATTAAATAAATAAACAGTAGTATTAAAAAATGCTGCTGCGTTTTTCCCCTGGTAAATAGGACATATAATAATTAAATTCAATACCTCAATATTGCTTTGCACTGCCGTGAGCACCGGCGATGGAAATATGAACAATAAATAAAAATTGTGGGCATCAGCGAAATTTTCTTGAAAAGTGAGCGCAGTCATGCGCATCGGCGAAGATTAAATATCGGAGCACAAAAACTAAATAAACAAAATGGCAGCAAAGGTCAAGTAGTGTGATGACGCAGATGCGTTGGGTCACATTACGTGATGATGCGATCACATGATAGAGAGCTCTGTGCATCGGCGGTAGGAGAACCGCATCTCCTCATTACCACAGCAACAGCGGATGAAAAGCTTCCAGAATCTATAAGGTAATGCGCGCTAGTCTGGTTGCATCAAAGAACAAAGCGCATCTTATAGTACCATGACAACCAAGAAGTCGCGTGGGCACCGGTAGGATCTTGAAAGATGCAATGTCTTCAAAATGGCCCAATTTGCTCTAAAATCCCTTTTGGATGATAAAACCACGTAGAGGCTCCAGAAAACGTAGGTAGTAACTAGAATGACAACACCATCCACATGTACATAACGGTTGCCCAATCTAATGAAGATAGATCCAGAAATTTAAAAAACAGACAAATCCCAAAATAATTGTACCACTCCTGTGCCTTCTGAAGTAGCAGGTACGAAGTCCCTCGTCGCCAGTGTAAAATCCTTAAAAGATAAGGCGCTGAATCCAGTTGAATATAAAAAGGAGCTTAATGAAACAGGCAGAGTACTGCAACAGCTGAAGTCCAAGGCAGAATGTCCAAGAATACTATTCTAAATGAAGACATAACAACAGTAAGGCAGGTGCAGGAATTGAAAGTACTCAGAATAAATAAAATGGAAATAGATAATGTTATGTTATGTTATGTTATGTTAATGGGTGTCTTATATAGCGCACGGCTACTCCAAGGAGTGTCCCGGCGCTTTCTGACCCATGGCTGAAAAGAAAGAAAAGAAGAAGGGAAGTAAGGAGGCAGGGAAAGTACAGATTATTGATTATAGAGCCAAGTTTTCAGGGCTTTTCTAAAGGCCAGCAAATTAGAAAGGCGGCGCAGATCAATGGGAAATGAGTTCCACAGTTTAGGGGCAAGATGTTTAAAAGAGCGGCCGCCTATCCTGGCTTTACAAATGGGTGGAACAGTTGCCAGGCCGAGAGATTCAGATCTGAGAGATCGGGTAGGCTTATAGAAAAGAAGCCGCTTCTGAATGTAGTGGGCACCTACCAAGTGGAGTGCCTTATGGGCCAATGTAAGGGCCTTAAATGTAATCCGCTTCCTAACAGGAAGCCAATGGAGGGAAAGAAGCAACTCCGATGCCCTAGCGTGGCGGGGTAGGCCATAAATGGCCCTGGCTGCAGAATTCTGGACTACCTGAAGTTTGTGCAGGAGGAAGTCAGGCAGACCAAGGTAGAGGACATTGGAGTAGTCGAGCCTGGAGCAAATTAAGGCCTGTACCGTCAACTTCCTGTGGACCAAAGGAAGCAGAGGGAGGAATTTACGCAACATTTTTAACAGGCCATAGCATGTACCGGTGAGACCTGTGATTTGGGATTTAAGTGAAAGGGTATTGCCTATTTTAATCCCAAGATTTTTCGCCACAATGGAGGAGGAAGAGGGTGGTGACATACTCACCAGCCACCATTCCTGCCAAGGTGGATCAACCTGACAGCCAAAGAAAAGCACCTCTGATTTGTCAGGGTTGCACTTGAGGCTGCTTCGCTGAAACCAGTCGAAGACAGCCCCAAGGCAGCCACGGATGCTCTCCCCATCGAATTCCACACCCTTTTTGCAGGTGAAATGAAGCTGGGTGTCGTCAGCGTATGAAATGATCCGGGCACCCATAGACTCCGCCAGTACCGCCAATGGAGTCAAAAAGATGTTAAAAAGGGTCGGGCTGAGCACCGACCCTTGCGGAACTCCGACATCCATCGGCGGCATCTCGGCAGAGTACGGGGGGGCCCAGACCACTTGTCGACGACCCGCTAGGTAAGATCTCAACCAACTCAGCACCGTTCCTCTGAGACCGATCTCGTAAAGTCTCCCCAAGAGGGCCTCATGAGGAACGGTGTCGAAGGCCGCCGACAAATCCAGCAACACCAGCATGACTCTTCCACCCGAGTCAAGGGTTTCCTTGATGATTTCATTTACTTCCAATAGAGCGGTCTCAGTGCTCAAATTGGAGTGGAAGCCTGACTGGGTGGGGTTTAGTAAGACATGATCTTCCAAGAAAGAGGAGAGCACAGAGTGGACGTGCTTCTCGACGATCTTAGCCAGGCTAGGCAGGAGGGATATAGGTCTGTAGTTTGCATATTTCTCCGGGTCAAGGCCGGGTTTTTTCAGGAGTGGAACAACCATTGCCTTCTTCCATGCCGGCGGAACAGTGCCACTTGTCAAGGAGAGATTAAGGACAGGGTTTATCAACATATTCAGGGTCCTGGCGTTGCTAGCTAAAAAGGTCGCCGGACAGGGGTCCAATGGAGAGCCTGATTTGATTCTAAGTAGGAGATCCAGAGAGATAGACTCCGATAGGACGGGAACTCCGATAGAACGGGGATGGAATTAAGGGGAGAGGGCAATGGAATGTAGTCAGCAGAAGATAAGCTGGGAGCAGAGGGCGGAAAAGATTTTTGAATCAATTTTATTTTGTCAGTGAAAAAGAGTGCCAGCTCATTAATCCATGGTTCAGAGAACTTATGCTAAACTGCAATGGATTTGGGAGAGACAAACTCCTTGACGATAGAGAAGATTTCCTTACAGGAGTTTGATGCTGACTCAATTCTGTTGGCAAAATAGTTCTTTTTGGCCTCAAGAATATCAGCGTGATAGGATTTGATAGATAATTTGTAGGCGAGCTTGGCATCCGCATCATATTGTTTCCGCCAGAGTCTTTCGGCTAACTTACAGCTATGCCGAGACAGAGCAAGAGACTCTGAGAACCAAGGCGCCGAGCTACGCTTGGTAGATGGACGAGGTGTAGAGAGTGGAGCAAGATCGTCCAGCCTCTCAATCAGCCATTTCTGAAACGCATCCAGGTCCCTCTCTAAGTGACCCGATAAAATGCAGGGATATTCCTGAAGTGCTTGGGCAAGGCTCTCAGGGGTAATTTTGTAATAGGGCCTCCTGGGGTGCCTAAGATGGTTAGAGTTTGAACAGGATGATTTACTTCTGCCCTGGATTAGAAAACTGATCAAAGAGTGGTCGGACCAGAGAACAGGGATGGAACAGGTCTTAATAAGGGGAATGGTGGAAAACAATTGATCCAAAGTGTGACCCTTGTCATGAGTCGAACTCGAGATGTAAGGAAATAGACCTAGAGGGGCGGTGATGTCATTGATCTTAATGGCATCACTATCTGACTCGACATCCATGTGAATGTTAAAATCCCCTAATACGATACAATGGTCCACCTTCAGGCAGAGAGTGGTAACCACTGAATGAAGTTCATCAAAGAAAGCACCCCGCACACCAGGAGGTCTGTAGATCAGGAGCCCAGAGAACGATTGGTGAGGAGACAGAGAGATGGAGAAGGCGAGGTATTCGCAGCCAGAAATAGGCAGGGAAGGTAGAACTACACAAGCGGCAGATCTTAGAACTGCAAGTGCAACTCCGCCACCCCTACCCTGTGACCTATCCTGTCTGTATATAGTCGGAAGGAATGGCTGTCGAGATATCAGGGTTCGAAGACTCATTGAGCCAAGTTTCCGTGAGCATAAGACATAGTGGTTTTTCGGATGACAACAGCTGAAAGATGTCTAAGGCGTGCCTATGCAATGAGCGAGTGTTAAGTAGTAGACACTTGAAGTTGGTAGTGGGGAGTATTTGAGGCCCTTCGGAAGCCCGGTATATATTAGGGGTCCACCCACAGCCAGGACAGCGACGTTTACCTTTGTAACGGCTCGGAAAGACATGCCGACAGGAGTCAATATTAGTCTTAATAGATAATAAATCAGCTGTGGTATATCTGAGCCTTGAGCCAGCGGCCCTCGCCGCACCGTCCGCATCCGAGACGCGGACGAGCGCAGACGGGCAGGACTCTGGCGCGACTCCGACGCAGGTCCGGCGCGTCCGCAGTACGCGTCTGCTGCGCGGAGACATCCCTATCCGTTTATAAAGCGCTACTAGAGCGCGTCACCAGCCCGACCCACACCCAATATGGTGGCCACAAAACGAAGGACACAGCCCTCGGCGTCAACACTCAGCCGAGAGCTGGAGTAAGGCACAAGGGAGGGGGGGAATAAGCACAGCGTGCCAAGGGGCGCTAGGAAGTCAACATACTTTTTAAAATCAAGTTTGTCAAACGAACATCACGCAACACACTTAATAAAATCAAGTCTGTCGAGCGAGCAGCAAAGGTATTATTTTTAAAATGGTCACACAACACACTTAGTAAAATCAAGTCTGTCGAGCGAGCAGCAAAGGTAATATTTTTAAAATGGTGCAAAATAGCAAAGAACTAAAAGGGAAAGATAAAGTAAATGACATGCAATATAACACAAAGACGGGTGAATGCATCGCTGATTGTCGGTTTGCAGAGATGCCTAGCTGTTTCCTGTCCCTGTCCTATTCTTGGGTTCTGAAATATTTGTTCCCTGATCCTATTTCAGGGAACCCCCCATCATCGCCTAGGCCAAGGGGGGGGGTTTCCCACAGACCATTAGGTTTGTACAATTCTGGCTTGTTCATGCAAAATTCCTTGCAAATGTATTTTGTCTCTGAAACTTTTGTCTCTTCACCTACCCACTCCGTCATGAGTACATTGATACATATTATTTTATATGAAACTATTGTCTCTTCATCTATCTGCTCCCTTAGGTATATTTTGTTTCGCATCTAATTTTGTTGAAACTTTTGTCTCTTAATCTATCCTCTCCTTCATGAATAATGTAATTGCCTGTATGATGAGTTTGTATTTATTGAAGTTGCTGATGTTTTCTCTCCCTTTGTGAATTTCATTATTTGCATTTTGTGACCATATGCAATGAGCAATAACCACGTTATTTTGAGATAAAGTTTTATTAACTTTACTGAGTGTCTGTGATTATTTAGCTGACTGAAAAGTTGGTTAGAAAGTATTATCATTATCATCAACTATTCAACTAATTGATCAATCAACCAAGTAGAAGGAAAGTTGATACATAAATTAGATAGCATTTTAAGACGTCACACATGGATTTTAGAAGTAAAATTATTAAATGTAGATAAATTAACCCCAGCGCATCAGGGATTGTGGCTGAATGTGTATGGGCCATTGTATTGTGATGTTATTGAGTATTGATCCCTGATCAGGTATTGGCCTTGCGCTGGATCAGTTTCTTGGTAGCAGAGATGGTTTAATGATTGATTAGTTTGGTAATGATTATTGATTATTGATTATATGTCCATGACACGAAAAGTTAGTGTCCTGTTTTATGTTGTCTAAGAAGTACAGGTAAGGAGATACCTGAGGAATCCCGGGAATGTAATTTAGTCTGAGTTAGGCAGAAGAAGAGTGGGGTGAAGAAGCTGCACTTCAGAAGTACTTTGTCTGTTTTAATAATACCTAAATGCTACGGAGGGCTGTAGGTGTTATATTAGGGAAATTTCGTATATAAGCAGAGTGTCTGAAATAGTGAAGGTTCCACTACTAAAACTCTAGCCTTATCCCCAAGAGAGTAACAAGACCTCATTTTACATCAAAAAGTCCTCTTGTGAAATGTTTGCTTTATCCCTAGAGGAGTACCAGGTCCACCCGGAGCTTGATAGAGAAGTCAGATAACGCTGGTCATTATTATTGCTTGCAGTGTAAGAAAAGTCTTTCTGAAAAGTGAAAACAATCTCTTTATTTAGTGATGCAGACAAGGTAGCATTGTTTGTGTTGTTACTAACCAAATTTTGATTAAGAAAAACTCAGAAAATATTGCCATAATATTTTGTGAAGGGAGGGTCAGTAGAAGGAGTAAAACTGACGTCAGAAAAATCTGTGTTGGCATTGGTCAGACAGAGGGCGTGTATTGAGCTCTGCTTGGTTGGTTGGTGTGAGCCGCGCTAGCATTGGTTGAGATAATAAATACATAGAGAGCCATGATTGGACGGTTGGTATGAGTCACGCTGTTATAGGACGAGGGTTGACCAATAGATTAAGTAGAATTACGGAAAGGTTGTCTTGTTTGTTGCTGAAATACAGAAGTGTAAGAAGCTAGAAGAATGAAGTCGCTTAAGAAAATAAAGAATTTCTTTAACAAAGATAAACCGATTGTGACTAGAGAGGGAATTCCGATTCCATCTCCAAGAACGCCTGCTTCCTATGGGATGTTGGAGTGAAGATGTAATAAGTGTATGTGGCTAGAGAATTGGATGGAGTTTACAAAGGATGATGGTGTTATAGCTTTTCCAAAGCATGGTACATTTAATGTGAGAATATTGCAGAATTTGAGAAATCAAATGAATTCATTAGAACCGAATCCCAGATTGACGCAGTACGAAGCATTGGAAGAATGGGAAGTTGAGGCATTTGAGAGAGAGAGATACCGAAGTGGTAACAGAGGATATAGGAGTATGATGTTTAGATACCTATTTGAGAGTAGGGAAGAAAAGTTGGAAAGATGGAGGAGAGGTGTGATAATGGAAGGATTATACCCAGTTTTAGCCATTGATGAGCAGACTGGAGGCAAATGTAAGGAGAAAAAGAAAAATACAGAGACTCCAGGTTTAAGGGATGATATGATGAATGATTCTGAGGATGATGAATTGTGAGAGGACATTATGAACAAAAAACCTCCGCCTTGTGAAGAAAATATAGGGGTAGTGACACCACGTGCACCACAAATGGGAACCCCATTAACTCCACAAGTTTCAGATATAGCAAAAGTAGTGCGGAAAAATGAATTGAATTTATTGAATAAGACAAAGTTAGAGCAGATACAGAAATTGAAGCAGTTGAGTCTGAATGCAGAAGCATTGACAGTACCGGTAACGATTGATCCCGTAGTTCTGCTGTATGGAGAAAGACAGAATGTATCTAAAGTACATACATAGGCTGTTCCAGGAAGTAGTAACAGGAGTGAAATGATACTGAATGGGAATGGACAGGCTAATGCAAATAATACATTGTTAGATCTTCTGGTTTGTGAGTTAATAACAGAGACCCCTAGAAGAAGCATACAAAACGTGCACCCCAAATGTAGTTCCTAAAATGTTCTACCCGCCAGACGCATGCTAACAATTCCCTTTCAATCACCCCATAGCGTCTCTCTGTAGCTTTTAAGGTACGGGAGGCGAGAGCTACATTCCATTCATCTTTACCTGCACATTGAGACAAAACACAACCTATACCATAAAGCCTGGCATATACAGTGAGTACACAAGTTTTACCAATACAATAAGGTTTGAGTGTGGGTTTTGCAATCATTTCTGCCTTAATATTTTCAAAAGCTTCCTGCTATTTCTCACCCCAAACAAATTCAGAATTCTTCCTCATCAGTTCTCTTAAAGGTTCCATCTTGGTAGCAAACTTCAATATAAACTTACTATAATACTCGCAGAGACCTGAAAAAGAAAGCAGTTTGTCTTTAGAGTCAGGGGCAGGTGCCTTGAGAATTGCATCCACAATAGATTTTTTGGGAACAACTCCTTCTTTAGATAGTGTATGTCCAAGACATTCAACAGATTATTGGAAAAAATTACATTTGTTTCTCTTCAAAGTAAGACAATTTTCCTTGAGGATAGTACACCATTTTTGAAGATGTTCTGCATGAGTCTCTTTATTGGGTGAGTAAATTAAAATGTCATCCTGCAAACATTGCACACACAACTGCAAATTCTTAAAAAGATGACACATAGACCTCTGAAATACAGAGGCAGCAGATGCCAATCCAAAAGGCATTCTCTTGAATTGGAAAAGACCTTGTGAATTAATAAAAGCAGTCATAAGACGAGATTCTTTAGCTAATTCAATTTGATGATATGCGGATCTAAGGTCCAAAGTGGAGAAAACGGTGGCACCCCCCAGCATGCTCACTACCTCGTTAATATTTGGAAAGGGATGACAATCAACCAAAATATTAGCATTAAGAGCACAAAGATCTATGCACAATCTCAAAGATTTATTCCGGTTTACATGCTAAAACAATCGGAGAAACCCACTCCGATGACTCCACTTCTTCAATAACACCCTCATCTAACATACCTTTCAATGTTTCACCAAGTTCATCTCTTACATGAATGGACACATTTCTGAGTGTCTGTTTCACAGGAGACGCTCCTCGCTTAAGTTTAATTTCATGAGTGGAAACCTTTGAGTTTCCCTAATGTTTCTGAAAAGACTTCGGGGAAATCTTTCTCAATGACCTCAAAACCAACACCATCTTCCACCACCATGACCGTTTCATTCTTCGGGGATTTAAGATTATCCCTAGCTTCCATTCATCTCGCCAACCTAACAGATTGACACCTTTCCATGCCACATAAACATTTAAAAAAGCAGATCTTCCCTTAAACTCAACATCAGAAGCAACATATCCCAAAAGAGCAATAGTAGATCCATCAAAACTTTGAGCTACAATGTCTGGTGGACACAATTCCTTCACAGACATGACTTTATTGAACTTAATATTGAAATAATCATCTGTAATAATAGTCCCTGGCGATGCAGAATCAGCCATAAGTTCCAAAACCTCACCTAAGAACTTGACTACACACTTGGGTGAACATAAATTTTCCTCGAGAGAACATACAACAATTATAGACACTACAATACCGCTTTCAGCCCCTTGTTCATCACTTAAAGAATTTGTACATCTCACACAAGAAAATTCATTCACTCTGGCAGGAACATTTCTATCTTTGTTAAAAGTTCTTCTGCGGTCATCTCTACAAGCTCTGGGAAAAGGCCCTATCCTTCCACATTTGATACATTCCTTCCCTATAGCTGGAGACAACTTGAATGATGCTACTTAGTTAGTACTCCCACATCTAAAACATATGACTGATTTGTCACTTGTATTACTTTGTTGGACAGACTTAGTGAAAGGGTTCTTAATCACAACACACACTTAATTTATGCATGTATTGCTCTTATCACCTTTGGCCCTAACATCATCAAAAGTCTTCATCCATTTCTCGGATTGTTCAAAAGCTTTTGCAGTCACAATAGTGTCATGCAGATTTGGATTTCCTAGAAGCCATAACTGTTCTTGGGTTTTCTTACTTCTAACATTTACAATTATTTGGTCCCTAATCATTTCATCAACTATGGTGCCAAAATTGCGAAAAACCACAAGAGTCATAAGTGCAGTTAGGAAATCTTCAAAAGTTTCAGAATCCCTTTGGGCTCTAGTATAAAATGTATACCTGTTCAATGCTATACTAGTTGTGGGCTTAAAACATGTCTCCATGCGTAAGAGTGCCTCTTCAAAAGTGCTTAGCTCACCAGGTTCTACAGTAAAGTTCTAAAAACAGCTTGCCCCTCAGATCCTAAACAATGTAATAATATATATTTGTTTCTTTCACTACCCATCCTATCACCATCAATGGCTTTCATATATGTTAGAAATGTTTCCTTCCATCTGGACCAAGGAATAGGGGGCTCACCCTTGGATTGGAGAAATTTACAAGGTGGTTCAAACTGCATGTTAAAACACTCACTGAACTACAAAAAATAGTATAATGATTATAAACAAATATGAAAAGCTGTGCATATCAGCGTGACATGCAGAATGCTTAAATAAATAAACAGTAGTATTAAAAAATGCTGCTGCGTTTTTCCCCTGGTAAATAGGACATATAATAATGAAATTCAATACCTCAATATTGCTTTGCACTGCCGTGAGCACCGGCGATGGAAATATGAACAATAAATTAAAACTGTGGGCATCAGCGAAATTTTCGTGAAAAGTGAGCGCAGTCATGCGCATCGGCGAAGATTAAATATCGGAGCACAAAAACTAAATAAACAAAATGGCAGCAAAGGTCAAGTAGCGTGATGACGCAGATGCGTTGGGTCACATTACGTGATGATGCGATCACATGATAGAGAGCTCTGTGCATCGGCGGTAGGAGAACCGCATCTCCTCATTACCACAGCAACAGCGGATGAAAAGCTTCCAGAATCTATAAGGTAATGCGCGCCAGTCTGGTTGCAGCAAAGAACAAAGCGCATCTTATAGTACCATGACAACCAAGAAGTCGCGTGGGCACCGGTAGGATCTTGAAAGATGCAATGTCTTCAAAATGGCCCAATTTGCTCTAAAATCCCTTTTGGATGGTAAAACCACGTAGAGGCTCCAGAAAACGTAGGTAGTAACTAGAATGACAACACCATCCACATGTACATAACGGTTGCCCAATCAAATGAAGATAGATCCAGAAATTTAAAAAACAGACAAATCCCAAAATAATTGTACCACTCCTGTGCCTTCTGAAGTAGCAGGTACGAAGTCCCTCGTCGCCAGTGTAAAATCCTTAAAAGATAAGGCGCTGAATCCAGTTGAATATGAAAAGGAGCTTAATGAAACAGGCAGAGTACTGCAACAGCTGAAGTCCAAGGCAGAATGTCCAAGAATACCATTCTAAATGAAGACATAACAACAGTAAGGCAGGTGCAGGAATTGAAAGTACTCAGAATAAATAAAATGGAAATAGATAATGTTATGTTATGTTATGTTAATGGGTGTCTTATATAGCGCACGGCTACTCCAAGGAGTGTCCCGGCGCTTTCTGACCCATGGCTGAAAAGAAAGAAAAGAAGAAGGGAAGTAAGGAGGCAGGGAAAGTACAGATTATTGATTATAGAGCCAAGTTTTCAGGGCTTTTCTAAAGGCCAGCAAATTAGAAAGGCGGCGCAGATCAATGGGAAGTGAGTTCCACAGTTTAGGGGCAAGATGTTTAAAAGAGCGGCCGCCTATCCTGGCTTTACAAATGGGTGGAACAGTTGCCAGGCCGAGAGATTCAGATCTGAGAGATCGGGTAGGCTTATAGAAAAGAAGCCGCTTCTGAATGTAGTGGGCACCTACCAAGTGGAGTGCCTTATGGGCCAATGTAAGGGTCTTAAATGTAATCCGCTTCCTAACAGGAAGCCAATGGAGGGAAAGAAGCAACTCCGATGCCCTAGCGTGGCGGGGTAGGCCATAAATGGCCCTGGCTGCAGAATTCTGGACTACCTGAAGTTTGTGCAGGAGGAAGTCAGGCAGACCAAGGTAGAGGACATTGGAGTAGTCGAGCCTGGAGCAAATTAAGGCCTGTACCGTCAACTTCCTGTGGACCAAAGGAAGCAGAGGGAGGAATTTACGCAACATTTTTAACAGGCCATAGCATGTACCGGTGAGACCTGTGATTTGGGATTTAAGTGAAAGGGTATTGTCTATTTTAATCCCAAGATTTTTCGCCACAATGGAGGAGGAAGAGGGTGGTGACATACTCACCGGCCACCATTCCTGCCAAGGTGGATCAACCTGACAGCCAAAGAAAAGCACCTCTGATTTGTCAGGGTTGCACTTGAGGCTGCTTCGCTGAAACCAGTCGAAGACAGCCCCAAGGCAGCCACGGATGCTCTCCCCATCGAATTCCACACCCTTTTTGCAGGTGAAAAGAAGCTGGGTGTCGTCAGCGTATGAAATGATCCGGGCACCCATAGACTCCGCCAGTACCGCCAATGGAGTCAAAAAGATGTTAAAAAGGGTCGGGCTGAGCACCGACCCTTGCGGAACTCCGACATCCATCGGCGGCATCTCGGCAGAGTACGGGGGGGCCCAGACCACTTGTCGACGACCCGCTAGGTAAGATCTCAACCAACTCAGCACCGTTCCTCTGAGACCGATCTCGTAAAGTCTCCCCAAGAGGGCCTCATGAGGAACGGTGTCGAAGGCCGCCGACAAGTCCAGCAACACCAGCATGACTCTTCCACCCGAGTCAAGGGTTTCCTTGATGATTTCATTTACTTCCAATAGAGCGGTCTCAGTGCTCAAATTGGAGCAGAAGCCTGACTGGGTGGGGTGGAGTAAGACATGATCTTTCTAGAAAGAGGAGAGCACAGAGTGGACGTGCTTCTCGACGATCTTAGCCAGGCTAGGCAGGAGGGATATAGGTCTGTAGTTTGCATATTTCTCCGGGTCAAGGCCGGGTTTTTTCAGGAGTGGAACAACCATTGCCTTCTTCCATGCCGGCGGAACAGTGCCACTTGTCAAGGAGAGATTAAGGACAGGGTTTATCAACATATTCAGGGTCCTGGCATTGCTAGCTAAAAAGGTCGCCGGACAGGGGTCCAATGGAGAGCCTGATTTGATTCTAAGTAGGAGATCCAGAGAGATAGACTCCGATAGGACCGGGAACTCCGATAGAACGGGGCCGGAATTAAGTGGAGAGGGCAATGGAATGTAGTCAGCAGAAGATAAGCTGGGAGCAGAGGGCGGAAAAGATTTTTGAATCAATTTTATTTTGTCAGTGAAAAAGAGTGCCAGCTCATTAATCCATGGTTCAGAGAACTTATGCTGAACTGCAATGGATTTGGGAGAGACAAACTCCTTGACGATAGAGAAGATTTCCTTACAGGAGTTTGATGCTGACTCAATTCTGTTGGCAAAATAGTTCTTTTTGGCCTCAAGAATATCAGCGTGATAGGATTTGATAGATAATTTGTAGGCGAGCTTGGCATCCGCATCATATTGTTTCCGCCAGAGTCTTTCGGCTAACTTACAGCTACGCCGAGACAGAGCAAGAGACTCTGAGAACCAAGGCGCCGAGCTACGCTTGGTAGATGGACGAGGTGTAGAGAGTGGAGCAAGATCGTCCAGCCTCTCAATCAGCCATTTCTGAAACGCATCCAGGTCCCTCTCTAAGTGACCCGATAAAATGCAGGGATATTCCTGAAGTGCTTGGGCAAGGCTCTCAGGGGTAATTTTGTAATAGGGCCTCCTGGGGTGCCTAAGATGGTTAGAGTTTGAACAGGATGATTTACTTCTGCCCTGGATTAGAAAACTGATCAAAGAGTGGTCGGACCAGAGAACAGGGATGGAACAGGTCTTAATAAGGGGAATGGTGGAAAACACTTGATCCAAAGTGTGACCCTTGTCATGAGTCGAACTCGAGATGTAAGGAAATAGACCTAGAGGGGCGGTGATGTCATTGATCTTAATGGCATCACTATCTGACTCGACATCCATGTGAATGTTAAAATCCCCTAATACGATACAATGGTCCACCTTCAGGCAGAGAGTGGTAACCACTGAATGAAGTTCATCAAAGAAAGCACCCCGCACACCAGGAGGTCTGTAGATCAGGAGCCCAGAGAACGATTGGTGAGGAGACAGAGAGATGGAGAAGGCGAGGGATTCGCAGCCAGAAATAGGCAGGAAAGGTAGAACTACACAAGCGGCAGATCTTAGAACTGCAAGTGCAACTCCGCCACCCCTACCCTGTGACCTATCCTGTCTATAAAGTATATAGTTGGAAGGAATGGCTGTCGAGATATCAGGGTTCGAAGACTCATTGAGCCATGTTTCCGTGAGCATAAGACATAGTGGTTTTTCGGATGACAACAGCTGAAAGATGTCTAAGGCGTGCCTATGCAATGAGCGAGTGTTAAGTAGTAGACACTTGAAGTTGGTAGTGGGGAGTATTTGAGGCCCTTCGGAAGCCCGGTATATATTAGGGGTCCACCCACAGCCAGGACAGCGACGTTTACCTTTGTAACGGCTCGGAAAGACATGCCGACAGGAGTCAATATTAGTCTTAATAGATAATAAATCAGCTGTTGTATATCTGAGCCTTGAGCCAGCGGCCCCCGCCGCACCGTCCGCATCCGAGACGCGGACGAGCGCAGACGGGCAGGACTCTGGCACGACTCCGGCGCAGGTCCGGCGCGTCCGCAGTACGCGTCCGCTGCGCGGAGACATCCCTATCCGTTTATAAAGCGCTGCTAGAGCGCGTCACCAGCCCGACCCACACCCAATATGGCGGCCAAAAAACGAAGGACACAGCCCTCGGCGTCAACACTCAGCCGAGAGCTGGAGTAAGGCACAAGGGAGGGGGGGAATAAGCACAGCGCGCCAAGGGGCGCTAGGAAGTCAACATACTTTTTAAAATCAAGTTTGTCAAACGAACATCACACAACACACTTAATAAAATCAAGTCTGTCGAGCGAGCAGCAAAGGTATTATTTTTAAAATGGTCACACAACACACTTAGTAAAATCAAGTCTGTCGAGCGAGCAGCAAAGGTAATATTTTTAAAATGGTGCAAAATAGCAAAGAACTAAAAGGGAAAGATAAAGTAAATGACATGCAATATAACACAAAGACGGGTGAATGCATCGTTGATTGTCAGTTTGCAGAGATGCCTAGCTGTTTCCTGTCCCCGTCCTATTCTTGGGTTCTGAAATATTTGTTCCCTGATCCTATTTCAGGGAACCCCCCATCATCGCCTAGGCCAAGGGGGGGGTTTCCCACAGACCATTAGGTTTGTACAATTCTGACTTGTTCATGCAAAATTCCTTGCAAATGTATTTTGTCTCTGAAACTTTTGTCTCTTCACCTACCCACTCCGTCATGAGTACATTGATACATATTATTTTATATGAAACTATTGTCTCTTTATCTATCTGCTCCCTTAGGTATATTTTGTTTCGCATCTAATTTTGTTGAAACTTTTGTCTCTTAATCTATCCTCTCCTTCATGAATAATGTAATTGCCTGTATGATGAGTTTGTATTTATTGAAGTTGCTGATGTTTTCTCTCCCTTTGTGAATTTCATTATTTGCATTTTGTGACCATATGCAATGAGCAATAACCACGTTATTTTGAGATAAAGTTTTATTAACTTTACTGAGTGTCTGTGATTATTTAGCTGACTGAAAAGTTGGTTAGAAAGTATTATCATTATCATCAACTATTCAACTAATTGATCAATCAACCAAGTAGAAGGAAAGTTGATACATAAATTAGATAGCATTTAAAGACGTCACACATGGATTTTAGAAGTAAAATTATTAAATGTAGATAAATTGACCCCAGCGCATCAGGGATTGTGGCTGAATGTGTATGGGCCATTGTATTGTGATGTTATTGAGTATTGATCCCTGATCAGGTATTGGCCTTGCGCTGGATCAGTTTCTTGGTAGCAGAGATGGTTTAATGATTGATTAGTTTGGTAATGATTATTGATTATTGATTATATGTCCATGACACGAAAAGTTAGTGTCCTGTTATATGTTGTCTAAGAAGTACAGGTAAGGAGATACCTGAGGAATCCCGGGAATGTAATTTAGTCTGAGTTAGGCAGAAGAAGAGTGGGGTGAAGAACTGCACTTCAGAAGTACTTTGTCTGTTTTAATAATACCTAAATGCTACGGAGGGCTGTAGGTGTTATATTAGGGACATTTCGTATATAAGCAGAGTGTCTGAAATAGCAAAGGTTCCACTACTAAAACTCTAGCCTTATCCCCAAGAGAGTAACAAGACCTCATTTTACACCAAAAAGTCCTCTTGTGAAATATTTGCTTTATCCCTAGAGGAGTACCAGGTCCACCCGGAGCTTGATAGAGAAGTCAGATAACGCTGGTCATTATTATTGCTTGCAGTGTAAGAAAAGTCTTTCTGAAAAGTGAAAACAATCTCTTTATTTAGTGATGCAGACAAGGTAGCATTGTTTGTGTTGTTACTAACCAAATTTTGATTAAGAAAAACTCAGAAAATATTGCCATAATATTTTGTGAAGGGAGGGTCAGTAGAAGGAGTAAAACTGACGTCAGAAAAATCTGTGTTGGCATTGGTCAGACAGAGGGCGTGTATTGAGCTCTGATTGGTTGGTTGGTGTGAGCCGCGCTAGCATTGGTTGAGATAATAAATACATAGAGAGCCATGATTGGACGGTTGGTATGAGTCACGCTGTTATAGGACGAGGGTTGACCAATAGATTAAGTAGAATTACGGAAAGGTTGTCTTGTTTGTTGCTGAAATACAGAAGTGTAAGAAGCTAGAAGAATGAAGTCGCTTAAGAAAATAAAGAATTTCTTTAACAAAGATAAACCGATTGTGACTAGAGAGGGAATTCCGTTTCCATCTCCAAGAACGCCTGCTTCCTATGTGATGTTGGAGCGAAGATGTAATACGTGTATGTGGCTAGAGAATTGGATGGAGTATACAAAGGATGATGGTGTTATAGCTTTTCCAAAGCATGGTACATTTAATGTGAGAATATTGCAGAATTTGAGAAATCAAATGAATTCATTAGAACCGAATCCCAGATTAACGCAGTACGAAGCATTGGAAGAATGGGAAGTTGAGGCATTTGAGAGAGAGAGATACCGAAGTGGTAACAGAGGATATAGGAGTATGATGTTTAGATACCTCTTTGAGAGTAGGGAAGAAAAGTTGGAAAGATGGAGGAGAGGTGTGATAATGGAAGGATTATACCCAGTTTTAGCCATTGATGAGCAGACTGGAGGCAAATGTAAGGAGAAAAAGAAAAATACAGAGACTCCAGGTTTAAGGGATGATATGATGAATGATTCTGAGGATGATGAATTGTGAGAGGACATTATGAACAAAAAACCTCCGCCTTGTGAAGAAAATATAGGGGTAGTGACACCACGTGCACCACAAATGGTAACCCCATTAACTCCACAAGTTTCAGATATAGCAAAAGTAGTGCGGGAAAATGAATTGAATTTATTGAATAAGACAAAGTTAGAGCAGATACAGAAATTGAAGCAGTTGAGTCTGAATGCAGAAGCATTGACAGTACCGGTAACGATTGATCCCGTAGTTCTGCTGTATGGAGAAAGACAGAATGTATCTAAAGTACATACATAGGCTGTTCCAGGAAGTAGTAACAGGAGTGAAATGATACTGAATGGGAATGGACAGGCTAATGCAAATAATACATTGTTAGATCTTCTGGTTTGTGAGTTAATAACAGAGACCCCTAGAAGAAGCATACAAAACGTGCACCCCAAATGTAGTTCCTAAAATGTTCTACCCGCCAGACGCATGCTAACAATTCCCTTTCAATCACCCCATAGCGTCTCTCTGTAGCTTTTAAGGTACGGGAGGCGAGAGCTACATTCCATTCATCTTTACCTGCACATTGAGACAAAACACAACCTATACCATAAAGCCTGGCATATACAGTGAGTACACAAGTTTTACCAATACAATAAGGTTTGAGTGTGGGTTTTGCAATCATTTCTGCCTTAATATTTTCAAAAGCTTCCTGCTATTTCTCACCCCAAACAAATTCAGAATTCTTCCTCATCAGTTCTCTTAAAGGTTCCATCTTGGTAGCAAACTTCAATATAAACTTACTATAATACTCACAGAGACCTGAAAAAGAAAGCAGTTTGTCTTTAGAGTCAGGGGCAGGTGCCTTGAGAATTGCATCCACAAGAGATTTTTTGGGAACAACTCCTTCTTTAGATAGCGTATGTCCAAGACATTCAACAGATTCTTGGAAAAAATTACATTTGTTTCTCTTCAAAGTAAGACCATTTTCCTTGAGGATAGTACACCATTTTTGAAGATGTTCTGCATGAGTCTCTTTATTGGGTGAGTAAATTAAAATGTCATCCTGCAAACATTGCACACACAACTGCAAATTCTTAAAAAGATGACACATAGACCTCTGAAATACAGAGGCAGCAGATGCCAATCCAAAAGGCATTCTCTTGAATTGGAAAAGACCTTGTGAATTAATAAAAGCAGTCATAAGACGAGATTCTTTAGCTATTTCAATTTGATGATATGCGGATCTAAGGTCCAAAGTGGAGAAAACGGTGGCACCCCCCAGCATGCTCACTACCTCGTTAATATTTGGAAAGGGATGACAATCAACCAAAATATTAGCATTAAGAGCACGAAGATCTATGCACAATCTCAAAGATTTATTCCGGTTTACAGGCTAAAACAATCGGAGAAACCCACTCCGATGACTCCACTTCTTCAATAACACCCTCATCTAACATACCTTTCAATGTTTCACCAAGTTCATCTCTTACATGAATGGACACATTTCTGAGTGTCTGTTTCACAGGAGACGCTCCTCGCTTAAGTTTAATTTCATGAGTGGAAACCTTTGAGTTTCCCTAATGTTTCTGAAAAGACTTCGGGGAAATCTTTCTCAATGACCTCAAAACCAACACCATCTCCCACCACCATGACCGGTTCATTCTTTGGGGATTTAAGATTATCCCTAGCTTCCATTGGTCTCGCCAACCTAACAGATTGACACCTTTCCATGCCACATAAACATTTAAAAAAGCAGATCTTCCCTTAAACTCAACATCAGAAGCAACATATCCCAAAAGAGCAATAGTAGATCCATCAAAACTTTGAGCTACAATGTCTGGTGAACACAATTCCTTCACAGACATGACTTTATTGAACTTAATATTGAAATAATCATCTGTAATAATAGTCCATGGCGATGCAGAATCAGCCATAAGTTTTAAAACCTCACCTAAGAACTTGACTACACACTTGGGTGAACATACATTTTCCTCGAGAGAACATACAACAATTATAGACACTACAATACCGCTTTCAGCCCCTTGTTCATCACTTAAAGAATTATTAAATCTCACACAAGAAAATTCATTCACTCTGGCAGGAACATTTCTATCTTTGTTAAAAGTTCTTCTGCGGTCATCTCTACAAGCTCTGGGAAAAGGCCCTATCCTTCCACATTTGATACATTCCTTCCCTATAGCTGGAGACAACTTGAATGATGCTACATAGTTAGTACTCCCACATCTAAAACATATGACTGATTTGTCACTTTTATTACTTTGTTGGACAGACTTAGTGAAAGGGGTCTTAATCACAACACACACTTAATTTATGCATGTATTGCTCTTATCACCTTTGGCCCTAACATCTTCAAAAGTCTTCATCCATTTCTCGGATTGTTCAAAAGCTTTTGCAGTCACAATAGTGTCATGCAGATTTGGATTTCCTATAAGCCATAATTGTTCTTGGGTTTTCTTACTTCTAACATTTACAATTATTTGGTCCCTAATCATTTCATCAACTATGGTGCCAAAATTGCAAAAAACCACAAGAGTCATAAGTGCAGTTAGGAAATCTTCAAAAGTTTCAGAATGCCTTTGGGCTCTAGTATAAAATGTATACCTGTTCAATGCTATACTAGTTGTGGGCTTAAAACATGTCTCCATGCGTAAGAGTGCCTCTTCAAAAGTGCTTAGCTCACCAGGTTCTACAGTAAAGTTCTAAAAACAGCTTGCCCCTCAGATCCTAAACAATGTAATAATATATATTTGTTTCTTTCACTACCCATCCTATCACCATCAATGGCTTTCATATATGTTAGAAATGTTTCCTTCCATCTGGACCAAGGAATAGGGGGCTCACCCTTGGATTGGAGAAATTTACAAGGTGGTTCAAACTGCATGTTAAAACACTCACTGAACTACAAAAAATAGTATAATGATTATAAACAAATATGAAAAGCTGTGCATATCAGCGTGACATGCAGAATGATTAAATAAATAAACAGTAGTATTAAAAAATGCTGCTGCGTTTTTTCCCTGGTAAATAGGACATATAATAATTAAATTCAATACCTCAATATTGCTTTGCGCTGCAGTGAGCACCGGCGATGGAAATATGTTATGTTATGTTATGTTAATTTATTTCTTCTATAGCGCACGGCTCCTCCATGGAGCATCCGGGCGCTTTGGCGAAGAATATTAGCAGATAAAAACAACCATACAAGCAAAAAAGCAGAAGCAAAAGAACAAAAAACCATTTCGTAAAGAGCCATGTTTTCAGATCTTTCCTAAAAGCTCTTTCCAATAAATTAAAATTGTGGGCATCAGCGAAATTTTCGTGAAACGTGAGCGCAGTCATGCGCATCGATGAAGATTAAATATCGGAGCACAAAAACTGAATAAACAAAATGGCAGCAAAGGTCAAGTAGCGTGATGACGCAGATGCGTTGGGTCACATTACGTGATGATGCGATCACATGATAGAGAGCTCTGTGCATCGACGGTAGGAGAACCGCATCTCCTCATTACCACAGCAACAGCCGATGAAAAGCTTCCAGAATCTATAAGGTAATGCGCGCCAGTCTGGTTGCATCAAAGAACAAAGTGCATCTTATAGTACCATGACAACCAAGAAGTTGCGTGGGCACCGGTAGGATCTTGAAAGATGCAATGTCTTCAAAATTGCCCAATTTGCTCTAAAATCCCTTTTGGATGATAAAACCACATAGAGGCTCCAGAAAACGTAGGTAGTAACTAGAATGACAACACCATCCACATGTACATAACGGTTGCCCAATCAAATGAAGATAGATCCAGAAATTTAAAAAACAGACAAATCCCAAAATAATTGTACCACTCCTGTGCCTTCTGAAGTAGCAGGTACGAAGTCCCTCGTCGCCAGTGTAAAATCCTTAAAAGATAAGGCGCTGAATCCAGTTGAATATAAAAAGGAGCTTAATGAAACAGGCAGAGTACTGCAACAGCTGAAGTCCAAGGCAGAATGTCCAAGAATACCATTCTAAATGAAGACATAACAACAGTAAGGCAGGTGCAGGAATTGAAAGTACTCAGAATAAATAAAATGGAAATAGATAATTTTATTTATTTTTATTTATTTGCAGGTTTATACCGCGCTGGCTTCACTCCCTAAGGAGTATCTCCGCGCCTTTGGCTTCTACAAAAGAATTTTGAGAGGAGGAGTCTTTAAAGCTGTTCTAATCTAGGTTTACTGTTCAAACAAAAAGGTCTTCAGCTTTTTCCTAAAGGGAAGATGGTCTACACATAGCCTGAGAGATATAGGGAGGCTATTCCAGAGAGAGGGACCAGCTATTGACAGTGTTTTGGTTCCATGTCTGGCCTTCTTAGCTCTGGGTACACACAGGAGACCTTGTTCACTTGATCTTAATGTCCGAGTAGGAATGTAGGGTATGAATTTGGTGGTCAAGTATGCGGGACCCATACCATTTAGGCTTTTGTGTATGATGCAGCATACCTTAAATTTGGCCCTCTGTCTGACAGATAGCCAATGCAGTTTAGTCAGCAGGGGTTTGGAAGGTGTGCGGGGAGGAGCATTCAGAACCAGGCGAGCAGCCATGTTCTGAGCTACCTGAAGTCTGTTCATGACTCCCTCGTTTGCAGACAGGAGCAAGCCGTTGCAGTAGTCCAGGCGACTCAAGACGAGCGCCTGGACCAGTGTCTTCCTGGCTGTATCAGGTAGAAATGGGAAGATTTTCCGTAGCATGCCAATAATATGAAAGCATGCTCCCACCACCTGGTTGCCATGTTGTTTGAGGGTAAGCTCCTGATCTAAACGGACCCCCAGATTCTTGACAGTTTGTTTAGGTTTGGGCACTGGTCCGAGATCTTGTGGCCACCAATCTGGGGTCCAGAGCATTTTTGCCTCACCAACATCATGACTTCCGTCTTCCCCACGTTACACTGCAGGTAGTTGGAGGACATCCATCGTGCCACCGCTTTCATGCCCTTGGAGAAAGAGTTTCTGACCTCAGGTGTAAAGATCTTAAAAGGAAAGAGGAGTTGAGTATCATCCGCATAAGATATTGGGATAAAACCATATCTTCTCATGATGTTAGCCAGGGGTGCCACATATATGTTGAATAAGGTGGGGCTCAGACAGGAGCCCTGTGGCACCCCCTTGGAGATCTCAACTTCCTCTGACCTGTATGCACCCATAGCTACTTGCTGGGTGCGGTCCCTCAAGAAACTCTTTAACCATGCCAAGGCTTCTTGCTTTAGGCCGATGTTAGCCAGTCTGGTGGTCAAGATAGAGTGGGATACGGTATCAAATGCCGCAGACAGATCCAACAGCACCAGGAAAGCAGAATAACCCCTGTCCTGGTACATGTGTAGATCGTCTGCGACTGACATCAGGGCGGTCTCCGTACTATGTTTGGGTCTAAACCCAGATTGGGACTGGTCCAGCACTTCAGTGGATTCAATGTATTTAGACAATTTATTGTTTACATGTTTTTCAATAATTTACCTAAAAACGGGAGCAGGGAGATGGGTCTGAGGTTAGCTAATTCTTCCCAAGGAGTAGCTGTGTTTTTCCTCAGCGGTTTCACCAAAGCCTTTTTCCATCCTTTAGGAACCTGTCCCGTACTTAGAGAGAGATTGATTATTTGCTGGATAATAGGTCCCAGAGCCGCAGCCAAGATGGGCATGATCCGTGCAGGGATGGTATCAGTAGGGGATCCACTCTTTATCATAGAGATGTTTCCTACTACTTCCTCCATGGATATGGGGGAGAAGGCAGAGAGGGAATGCCTAGTCGGCTTTTCTGGTTCCAGGTTTGCGATGAGGTCATTATCAGTGGTGTTCCGATAATTCAAGAGTGTAATTTCATTATAAATGGCATCTATTTTCTGGTTAAAAAACTGAGAGATATTGTCACAAAGTTTTTGTGACGCTACTTCTGCACTTTCACATGCTTTGGGTTTAAAAAAAGTCTCTAAAATCTGGTAAAGAGTCTTAGGATTGTTACCAGCTGCTAATAATTGCGACGCAATGTGATTTTTCCTTGCTGCTCGGATGGCTTTGTGGTATATTTTCTGAGAGCTTTTGTATAATTGTTTGTCCTGGTCTTGGCGTGATGCCCTCCATTTCTTCTCCAGTTTTCTAGTGGTTTGTTTAAGCACTCTAAGGTTCTCTGAAAACCAGATTTCCTGTTTATGTGCAGGTCTGGGCTTAAAAGTTTTTATTGGAACATTGCTGTCTATAGTTTTGAGGAGAGTTTCCTCGTATTTTTGTAGGGCATTGTCAATGTTCTCTTTATCATTTAAAATCGGTGCCACAAATTTTTTGTTAAAATCTTGTTGGGTCAGCTTATGCCAAGGTCTTCTTTTGTTTGCTAGGGTGAGGTTTCCGTTGTCACATGAGATAAGGGTGGGAGTATAGAATTCTATTATAAAATGGTCAGTCCATTCCACTTGATAAGGGGATCTACATTCGACCTGCAGGGAGTTAGTTAGAATTAGGTCTAGCGTGTGTCCTGCCTGGTGAGTGGGTTCATTATTGATAGGCTAGGTCTGACAGCAGTGTCTGAGCTTCACTGTTGAGATCCAACTCACTGTGGATGTTAAAATCTCCCAAAAGAAGGAAGTCAGAGTCTTCATGTATATGGGGTGCTAGTGTTTCCATCAGAGTGATAGATACATTTGTGCATGGCCCAGGGGGGCGGTATACTAATGCTCCCCTTCTGCTGTTTTTATTCGGAGTATGGATTTTAAAAATTAGTACTTCTAGGTTGGGGGTACAGATTTCATCCAACACTGTTATGTTCATTTCCTGTTTATGGACAATTGCTAACCCACCGCCAACTTTAATAGGACGGTCCATCCTGACGATTTTGTACCCTATGGGGATTCCCAGTGTTATGGCAGGGACGGAGTGAGGTTTGAGCCATGTTTCAGTCAAGAAGCATAGTTCTGGTTGATGCGAATTGATCAGGTCCCATACTTCAATAAAATGTTTCGGTAGGGATCTTATATTACATAGCAGATTTTTAGTTTTAAGGGGAGTATTATTCTTCGCCTTTTCCGTATGTTGAGGGTTAGAGTCCATATATTTACTACCAGGGGGACGCTGCTTAGCGGTGGCGGGAGAAATGTTACGAGCTACCGCTGCTGTCATGAATTGCGTTTTACATAATCGGCATGAGAAAGGGCCTTCTATGTTGTGTTCCACCTCGGTTGGGCAGAACGTTGGTGAAGATTTTAGTATCTCTAGTAATACCTGTGGGGTATAAGTTAGCTGTCCGCCTGCGTGTCCCTCCATAGCCTCAGGCCCCTAGCCCCGTCCTGTCGCGGACGGGCGCAGACGGGCAGGTCTTTGGCTTGTCTTCGGCGCTGGCAGAGGCGCCCCACTGCGCGCAAGCACTGCGCGCTTGTGGCCGACGAGGGCTATATAGCCTTATGGGGAGGAGAGCTGCAGCGCTGATCGCTTGCCTTCCTGGGAGTGTCTTGCTCTTGCCTGCCCCGCCCTCCGCTCAACGGTATAGGCTACCGAGTCGGACCGGGGCGGGCAGGCTTGAGTATCGAGCCAAGACAACAACAAAATGCCGTGGGAGCCCCTCTGAGCCCTGTCACAGGCGCTGGTGAGTTAAAACGGGTGGTTTTTAAAATTCGTACATCAATTCTAAAAACAATCAGTGCAAGTAGGTGCAAGCTTTAAAATTATCACATCAATTTTAAAACGAAAATACGGGGTCAGTGCTGGGACATATTAAGATTAGTAGTCAATTTTAACAGTAAGTAAGTTAGAGCGCCTTGTGACAGCGCTTCCGCTCAAATACCGAAGTAGGCGCCAAGCGGGGTGGGGAGATGCTGCCACCATCGTCCCTTACCGCCAGGAACCACTGCCTCTTCGTTGCCTATATAGCCTTATGGGGAGGAGAGCTGCAGCGCTGATCGCTCGCCTTCCTGGGAGTGTCTTGCTCTTACAAAAACAATGGAGGAGTATCTACTCAAAACAGAGAGAACAAAAAAAGGGGGTTCCTCTGGATACGGGCTCAAGTGCTCAATTCAGCATCATGTGCCTCAGCCTGTTTTAGGATAATGCATATCCTTATAGAAGACCCCTCACTCACCAACCTAGTTGGTGACATGCTTCATCATCGGGGTCCCACCCCATAGGCAGAGTGCCTATAGGGTGTGCTGCGACACCTGATTACAGTGGAGCTGGTTCGTTTTTCTTTTATATATACAGGGCGATCAAACAAGTGATTTAAAAAGGGCCAACACTACTCACTGCAAGTTATTTATTCTTGAGTGCTTGAACCCTTAGTTAAAAACGTGTTGCACCTATGCCTAATTAGGTAGGCTTCGGTGGTATGATTAGTGTTTGATAAAAATAGCTAAGTGTGCTATGTGAGGTGTGATAAATGCTATAGGTTAAAAAGGTCTACATGTTTCAACCATTGTATTATTCATTGGTTTTCGTCAGGACCATGATAATGAACTGGGTGGTCCACACACGCTAAGGTGCGTCCTGCCCTAGTCCAAATTTAGAGTGCACAAATTGTGGACTCGTGTAAAATAAGTGCTTATTCTTTTGTTCAAAGAAAAAACCTGTAAAAACAGGGAAACAAAAAACAAACAGGGCGGGGTCACATACAGGGGTAGACAATACATATATGCCACATTTAACATATAAAGTCATACCGAGTCAATAGTTGATGATAATCCTAAGTTGTGAAACAGAGGGATTCATCTAGTTGTGCTGCATTGATACAGTGCTATTACAAGACTGTGGCTGGTCGCTACTCGAATATTGCCAAAGAAGTGGTGTCGGCCTGGTTTTGGCATTTAGTGAATAGCTGGTGAAAATTAATTTCGGCGTGCTATGAGTGAGTGATCTCTATTTGTGATCACGAAGTGAACGGCTGCTGAAATTTGTGAGCAGTCGTGACGTCGCTGTTTGTGAATTGCGACTGGTATAATATTTTGCTTACGCTTCCTTGCGGTATTTGCCGCTTCATGGGCACCTGCACTTCCAAGACGGCAAGAGTCCGTCTCCTTAAAGTCGTTACGTAGCAAAAGGAGAAAAAGAGAAAAGGTTTGCCCGGTTTTAGTTTCCTGGCAGTTTGTACATGTGACATTGCCAGCGGGCTTTTTATTCAGAAATGCGAGGAACCACTTGTTCCTTCCTTTAAACGATCGCGCATCACTTACTTGCTGCTTCTGATCATCAGGCGGTAAACCTACTTGGTTCCGGCTGGTGGTGCCCCGAGGAGTAACCGGTGCTCTCTGTGGCTGCCGGTAAAGTACCGTTTGGAGCGCTTCCTGGTTGGGCGTGGCCGTATCACGTGGTGTAATCACGTGACCTGCCGTTTGGCCAATCATTTTTCTCCGAGGGCGGCGCTCCCGAGTGATGTCAGCGGTCTCTAGCAGAATCGACGGGGGCAAGACTCTTGTTTACGTTTCTATGGAGACCAATCGCATTTAGTATGGAATCGTTTTTTATGTATTTTTAAGGGCATTTCTTCATTTCCAAGACCAGTTGGGGATATATTTATAACGGATCAGCGGGCAGAGTCAGAATTCATATTCGACTTTGTTAAATGTATAATTTTGAAGTCTTTGTTTTTGCTAGGTGGTTACGCAATTTATGAACACATCATAAAATTGTTTGTGGGTAGGTATTTATGTCAGTACACTGTTCCACGGATATTGTCGTTCAAGCCAGACTTGTGGGTAGACAATCTGTATACCCATCTTTGCTCCTTTTCAAAAAGTCGGGTAGTCAGATTAGTTCCTGGCTTGACTTGCTCAATAATAGTCCATTCCAAGTCATCTGGTGTATGGCCTTTTGAAAGAAAATGTTCAGTGAGTCTCGTGTTAGTCTTTTGGCACCTAATAGTGCTTCTATGCTCACCTATCCGGAGTTTTATCTTCCGGCTCGTCATACCCACGTATCTTAGGTCACATGGGCATGTGAGCATGTAGACAACATTCTCACTGTTGCAATTTGTATGACTCCTGATAGTCCAGGTTTTATTTGGTTCCAATTGCAGAGTTTTTGTGTTCTTTGTGAAGGGGCAGACACTGCAGGTTCCACATTTGTAGTGGCCTGTCACTTTCGGTAAATCCCAAAGAGTTGTTTGTGTTTCCCTTTCTGGGATTGTCTTTTTTGGTCTTGTGTTGACCACCCTGTCCTTTATGCTCTGTGCTCTTTTGAAAGAAAACAAGGGTTTTTCCCACCTCAAGTTGCCAGTATTTAGGATATTCCAGTGTTTCCTTATTATACGGGAGACGTCATTGGAAATGGTGTTATAAGTAGTAACACATGTCAGGGGTATTTCTCCTGCTGTTTTGTTTGTCTGTTCTAAGAGACCGGAACGCGGTTGATTCCGCGCACGTTTTTGGCTTGGAATGTGCCAGATTGGCTCTCAAAAGAAATTATTTTGAGTTTGAAGACCAGATCTTCTTACAGACGGGTGGGACATCCATGGGCAGCCGGAAGATAAAACTCCGGATAGGTGAGCATAGAAGCACTATTAGGTGCCAAAAGACTAACACGAGACTCACTGAACATTTTCTTTCAAAAGGCCATACACCAGATGACTTGGAATGGACTATTATTGAGCAAGTCAAGCCAGGAACTAATCTGACTAAACGACTTTTTGAAAAGGAGCAAAGATGGGTATACAGATTGTCTACCCACAAGTCTGGCTTGAACGACAATATCCGTGGAACAGTGTACTGACATAAATACCTACCCACAAACAATTTTATGATGTGTTCATAAATTGCGTAACCACCTAGCAAAAACAAAGACTTCAAAATTATACATTTAACAAAGTCGAATATGAATTCTGACTCTGCCCGCTGATCCGTTATAAATATATCCCCAACTGGTCTTGGAAATGAAGAAATGCCCTTAAAAATACATAAAAAACGATTCCATACTAAATGCGATTGGTCTCCATAGAAACGTAAACAAGAGTCTTGCCCCCGTCGATTCTGCTAGAGACCGCTGACATCACTCGGGAGCGCCGCCCTCGGAGAAACCTGATTGGCCAAACGGCAGGTCACGTGATTACACCACGTGATACGGCCACGCCCAACCAGGAAGCGCTCCAAACGGTACTTTACCGGAAGCATAAGCAAAATATTATACCAGTCGCAATTCACAAACAGCGACGTCACGACTGCTCACAAATTTCAGCAGCCGTTCACTTCGTGATCACAAATAGAGATCACTCACTCATAGCACGCCGAAATTAATTTTCACCAGCTATTCACTAAATGCCAAAACCAGGCCGACACCACTTCTTTGGCAATATTCGAGTAGCGACCAGCCACAGTCTTGTAATAGCACTGTAGCAATGCAGCACAACTAGATGAATCCCTCTGTTTCACAACTTAGGATTATCATCAACTATTGACTCGGTATGACTTTATATGTTAAATGTGGCATATATGTATTGTCTACCCCTGTATGTGACCCCGCCCTGTTTGTTTTTTGTTTCCCTGTTTTTACAGGTTTTTTCTTTGAACAAAAGAATAAGCACTTATTTTACACGAGTCCACAATTTGTGCACTCTAAATTTGGACTAGGGCAGGACGCACCTTAGCGTGTGTGGACCACCCAGTTCATTATCATGGTCCTGACGAAAACCAATGAATAATACAATGGTTGAAACATGTAGACCTTTTTAACCTATAACATTTATCACACCTCACATAGCACACGTAGCTATTTTTATCAAACACTAATCATACCACCGAAGCCTACCTAATTAGGCATAGGTGCAACACGTTTTTAACTAAGGGTTCAAGCACTCAAGAATAAATAACTTGCAGTGAGTAGTGTTGGCCCTTTTTAAATCACTTGTTTGATCGCCCTGTATATATAAAAGAAAAACGAACAAGCTCCACTGTAATCAGGTGTCGCAGCACACCCTATAGGCACTCGGCCTATGGGGTGGGACACCGATGACGAAGCATGTCACCAACTAGGTTGGTGAGTGAGGGGTCTTCTATAAGGATATGCATTATCCTAAAACAGGCTGAGGCACATGATGCTGAATTGAGCACTTGAGCCCGTATCCAGAGGAACCCCCTTTTTTTGTTCTCTCTGTTTTGAGTAGATACTCCTCCATTGTTTTTGTAATTAATTCTGGGGACCAGGAGTTCTCAACTCACATTGATAGGTGTAAAATCCCTCACTCTCTCGTTTGTTATTTAAGATTTAGGCAGCGCACAGCTGCGAGAGTATTAAACACAATAGATACCATATCACTACACAGGCAATTTCCATTGTAAACATGGCCGAAAACCAAGGCCTGTCATACACCTCGGCTGAAATTGATGAAATCATGAGTGATCTATCAGTGTTCGCGGATGTGAACATAGCACAAAGCATTTCCACGACAAAAGATTGGGAAAATCTAACGGAACTTAAGAAAAATAGAATCAGAACCATCTTACATGGAACCATACTAAAACAATATTTGACCAACAATATGGCACCCAAGGGGTTGTTGGTTTCCAACGCACCACGAATCTTTCTTGAAGACGAAGCTTTTCGGAAAGACTGGGCAGCCATAGCGTGGCACTGCACGCATGACTGGATAGTCCTAATCCTAAAAACAGCCATAAGACTCTCTGAAAAAATTCAGGTGGATATCCAACTAGCAGAAGGAACTATGAAAACTACCATCACAGGCTTTAAGAAGAAGCTGGATGAATTAAACAAGGAGATGACGGATTATAACGAGAACCTGTCCCAACAGAAAGTGCAAAAATTCCAGAAGGACCTAAAAAGATTCTCCATGACAAAGGCATACCCATACTCCGTTCCAGAGTATGTGCCACCATCAAAAGGAGAAGACAATTCAGACGCCTCCAGCAACGCATCTAGCAATACCTCCAACACCAGTGTTAACTCTAGTGGAGGAAGCACCAAACAACAAAGAGGGCGAGGACGGGGTAGAGGACAAGGCAATTGGCCACCCTTGAACCCAGTACCGATGCAAGGGTATATTGATCCTTACTACAACCCACAAAATATGGGAATGTATGGCTGGCAACCACCGTTCCAGCAACCTTTTTTTCAGCCAAATGCCTACAGACCGCCTTTTTTATACCGGGGCGGGAGAGGACGGGGAAGAAGAAAAACCCAAAACCAAGGGGGCCAAGTACATTGGGCACCGGAAGATCCGAATGCGAACAAGAACAGGAACAATCCCCAACAAGCAGGCCCGAGCAGTCGGAAAACCTAATAACAAACCTGTCAAGCAGACCGTTGAGCACGGCTGAGAACTCAGTGCTGAACAAAGGCTTGGGGTATGTACCCACTGCCAACCTTGATAAATTCAGGCTGCACTGTGAACTGTCATCTTTCTTTCGTAAATTACGATTGAAAGCCTTCTTTGAAAAAAGAACTAACAATGAAGAAAACTTGGACAGTAACGAAACAGGACTTAGGACTAAGTCCACATTCTTACCACCACCACACTTGGTTCCAGTGGAGATTTCCGCATTTGAGCAGGCCGTCTTTAACGAGATTGAGACTACCAACCCAAAAAAAACCTTCATGAATATAACCAGGGAAGAAAGAAGTGCCCTTGATGATCTGAGAGATTGTGACACTATTGTTATAAAACCTGCAGACAAGGGCGGAGGCATTGTTGTACAAGACCGAACTGCCTATCAAAAAGAATGTCTCCGACTTCTAGCAGATCAAACCAGCTACCGCAGACTACCAGTGGATCCAACAGAAGACCTGGAAAGCGAGATAAAATCGCTAGTGGAACACGGTGAATCAGAAGGCTTTATATCTAAACAAGAGGCTGATTTCTTGTGTGGGAGTGAGCGAAAGATTCGCTATTTCTACACCCTCCCCAAGATACATAAGAACAAGACACCACCACCTGGCAGACCTATTGTGTCTGGCATAGGGTCGGTGTTGGAACCCCTTTCACAATTCTGTGATGTATTTTTCAAAAAAATGGTACAAAAGACAAGCACATACCTACAAGATACAAAAAGTCTGCTGCAGGTCCTGGACCAACTCACTGTTGGGAATGACACTATACTAGTGAGTTTGGACATTGAAAGACTGTACACCAGTATTACCCAGGATGCAACACTGGATGTACTAAGTCGAGCTCTTGAAAAAGAAGAGTGGACGTCGAGAACCCCCAGAGAGTTCGTCTTGGAATGTGCCAGATTGGCTCTCAAAAGAAATTATTTTGAGTTTGAAGACCAGATCTTCTTACAGACGGGTGGGACATCCATGGGCAGTTCTTTTGCTCCGAGCATAGCGGGATTATATGTATATGATTTCGAAGAAAAGTACATCCTTGGTCAAAAAACCCCTATAGCTCAAACATCCTAATATGGCGCAGGTACATCGATGATGTGCTGACCATATGGAAAGGCACTGAGGACTCTCTGAATTCCTTCTTTACCTGGATTAATACCTGTGATGAACATCTACGCTTCACCTATGAAAAAAGTCCAGTTACACTTGTTTTTCTTGATATAACAATCACGAAAAAAGAAGGTAAATTAACAACTGTGACTCACCACAAGCCAACTGCCAAAAATAATCTGCTACGATTCGAAAGCTTCCACCCGAGACCTTTGCGTGAGAACCTACCCTATGGCCAATATCTTAGGCTTCGTAGGAACTGCAGTGAACTTGCAGATTACAAGAATCAAGCAGAGGATCTCACCAAAAAGCTGCAAAATCGGGGGTATCCGACCAAGATTCTCCAAAAAAGCCAAAAACGTGCGCGGAATCAACCGCGTTCCGGTCTCTTAGAACAGACAAACAAAACAGCAGGAGAAATACCCCTGACATGTGTTACTACTTATAACACCATTTCCAATGACGTCTCCCGTATAATAAGGAAACACTGGAATATCCTAAATACTGGCAACTTGAGGTGGGAAAAACCCTTGTTTTCTTTCAAAAGAGCACAGAGCATAAAGGACAGGGTGGTCAACACAAGACCAAAAAAGACAATCCCAGAAAGGGAAACACAAACAACTCTATGGGATTTACCGATAGTGACAGGCCACTACAAATGTGGAACCTGCAGTGTCTGCCCCTTCACAAAGAACACAAAAACTCTGCAATTGGAACCAAATAAAACCTGGACTATCAGGAGTCATACAAATTGCAACAGTGAGAATGTTGTCTACATGCTCACATGCCCGTGTGACCTAAGATACGTGGGTATGACGAGCCGGAAGATAAAACTCCGGATAGGTGAGCATAGAAGCACTATTAGGTGCCAAAAGACTAACACGAGACTCACTGAACATTTTCTTTCAAAAGGCCATACACCAGATGACTTGGAATGGACTATTATTGAGCAAGTCAAGCCAGGAACTAATCTGACTAAACAACTTTTTGAAAAGGAGCAAAGATGGGTATACAGATTGTCTACCCACAAGTCTGGCTTGAACGACAATATCCCGTGGAACAGTGTACTGACATAAATACCTACACACAAACAATTTTATGATGTGTTCATAAATTGCGTAACGACCTAGCAAAAACAAAGACTTCAAAATTATACATTTAACAAAGTCGAATATGAATTCTGACTCTGCCCGCTGATCCGTTATAAATATATCCCCAACTGGTCTTGGAAATGAAGAAATGCCCTTAAAAATACATAAAAAACGATTCCATACTAAATGCGATTGGTCTCCATAGAAACGTAAACAAGAGTCTTGCCCCCGTCGATTCTGCTAGAGACCGCTGACATCACTCGGGAGCGCCGCCCTCGGAGAAAAATGATTGGCCAAACGGCAGGTCACGTGATTACACCACGTGATACGGCCACGCCCAACCAGGAAGCGCTCCAAACGGTACTTTACCGGCAGCCACAGAGAGCACCGGTTACTCCTCGGGGCACCACCAGCCGGAACCAAGTAGGTTTACGGACTGATGATCACAAGCAGCAAGTATGTGATGCGCGATCGTTTAAAAGAAGGAACAAGTGGTTCCTCGCATTTCTGAATAAAAAGCCCGCTGGCAATGTCACATGTACAAACTGCCAGGAAACTAAAACCGGGCAAACCTTTTCTCTTTTTCTCCTTTTGCTACGTAACGACTTTAAGGAGACGGACTCTTGCCGTCTTGGAAGTGCAGGTGCCCATGAAGCGGCAAATACCGCAAGGAAGCGTAAGCAAAATATTATACCAGCGCAATTCACAAACAGCGACGTCACGACTGCTCACAAATTTCAGCAGCCGTTCACTTCGTGATCACAAATAGAGATCACTCACTCATAGCACGCCAAAATTAATTTTCACCAGCTATTCACTAAATGCCAAAACCAGGCCGACACCACTTCTTTGGCAATATTCGAGTAGCGACCAGCCACAGTCTTGTAATAGCACTGTAGCAATGCAGCACAACTAGATGAATCCCTCTGTTTCACAACTTAGGATTATCATCAACTATTGACTCGGTATGACTTTATATGTTAAATGTGGCATATATGTATTGTCTACCCCTGTATGTGACCCCGCCCTGTTTGTTTTTTGTTTCCCTGTTTTTACAGGTTTTTTCTTTGAACAAAAGAATAAGCACTTATTATACACGAGTCCACAATTTGTGCACTCTAAATTTGGACTAGGGCAGGACGCACCTTAGCGTGTGTGGACCACCCAGTTCATTATCATGGTCCTGACGAAAACCAATGAATAATACAATGGTTGAAACATGTAGACCTTTTTAACCTATAGCATTTATCACACCTCACATAGCACACTTAGCTATTTTTATCAAACACTAATCATACCACCGAAGCCTACCTAATTAGGCATAGGTGCAACACGTTTTTAACTAAGGGTTCAAGCACTCAAGAATAAATAACTTGCAGTGAGTAGTGTTGGCCCTTTTTAAATCACTTGTTTGATCGCCCTGTATATATAAAAGAAAAACGAACCAGCTCCACTGTAATCAGGTGTCGCAGCACACCCTATAGGCACTCGGCCTATGGGGTGGGACCCCGATGATGAAGCATGTCACCAACTAGGTTGGTGAGTGAGGGGTCTTCTATAAGGATATGCATTATCCTAAAACAGGCTGAGGCACATGATGCTGAATTGAGCACTTGAGCCCGTATCCAGAGGAACCCCCTTTTTTTGTTCTCTCTGTTTTGAGTAGATACTCCTCCATTGTTTTTGTAATTAATTCTGGGGACCAGGAGTTATCAACTCACATTGATAGGTGTAAAATCCCTCACTCTCTCGTTTGTTATTTAAGTGTCTTGCTCTTGCCTGCCCCGCCCTCCGCTCAACGGTATAGGCTACCGAGTCGGACCGGGGCGGGCAGGCTTGAGTATCGAGCCAAGACAACAAAAGGGAAAGAAAAAGTAAATGACATGCAATATAACACAAAGACGGGTGAATGCATCGCTGATTGTCGGTTTGCAGAGATGCCTAGCTGTTTCCTGTCCCTGTCCTATTCTTGGGTTCTGAAATATTTGTTCCCTGATCCTATTTCAGGGAACCCCCACCATCGCCTAGGCCAAGGGGGTGGTTTTCCTACAGACCATTAGGTTTGTACAATTCTGACTTGTTTATGCAAAATTCCTTGCAAATGTATTTTGTCTCTGAAACTTTTGTCTCTTCACCTACCCACTCCGTCATGAGTACATTGATACATATTATTTTAGATGAAACTATTGTCTCTTCATCTATCTGCTCCCTTAGGTATATTTTGTTTCGCATCTAATTTTGTTGAAACTTTTGTCTCTTAATCTATCCTCTCCTTCATGAATAATGTAATTGCCTGTATGATGAGTTTGTATTTATTGAAGTTGCTGACGTTTTCTCTCCCTTTGTGATTTTAATTATTTGTATTTTGTGACCATATGCAATGAGCAATAACCCCGTTATTTTGAGATAAAGTTGTATTAACTTTACTGAGTGTCTGTGATTATTTAGCTGACTGAAAAGTTGGTTAGAAAGTATTATCATTATCATCAACTATTCAACTAATTGATCAATCAACCAAGTAGAAGGAAAGTTGATACATAAATTAGATAGCATTTTAAGACGTCACACATGGATTTTAGAAGTAAAATTATTAAATGTAGATAAATTGACCCCAGCGCATCAGGGATTGTGGCTGAATGTGTATGGGCCATTGTATTGTGATGTTATTGAGTATTGATCCCTGATCAGGTATTGGCCTTGCGCTGGATCAGTTTCTTGGTAGCAGAGATGGTTTAATGATTGATTAGTTTGGTAATGATTATTGATTATTGATTATATGTCCATGACACGAAAAGTTAGTGTCCTGTTTTATGTTGTCTAAGAAGTACAGGTAAGGAGATACCTGAGGAATCCCGGGAATGTAATTTAGTCTGGGTTTGGCAGAAGAAGAGTGGGGTGAAGAAGCTGCACTTCAGAAGTACTTTGTCTGTTTTAATAATACCTAAATGCTACGGAGGGCTGTAGGTGTTATATTAGGGAAATTTCGTATATAAGCAGAGTGTCTGAAATAGTGAAGGTTCCACTACTAAAACTCTAGCCTTATCCCCAAGAGAGTAACAAGACCTCATTTTACATCAAAAAGTCCTCTTGTGAAATGTTTGCTTTATCCCTAGAGGAGTACCAGGTCCACCCGGAGCTTGATAGAGAAGTCAGATAACGCTGGTCATTATTATTGCTTGCAGTGTAAGAAAAGTCTTTCTGAAAAGTGAAAACAATCTCTTTATTTAGTGATGCAGACAAGGTAGCATTGTTTGTGTTGTTACTAACCAAATTTTGATTAAGAAAAACTCGGAAAATATTGCCATAATATTTTGTGAAGGGAGGGTCAGTAGAAGGAGTAAAACTGACGTCAGAAAAATCTGTGTTGGCATTGGTCAGACAGAGGGCGTGTATTGAGCTCTGCTTGGTTGGTTGGTGTGAGCCGCGCTAGCATTGGTTGAGATAATAAATACATAGAGAGCCATGATTGGACGGTTGGTATGAGTCACGCTGTTATAGGACGAGGGTTGACCAATAGATTAAGTAGAATTACGGAAAGGTTGTCTTGTTTGTTGCTGAAATACAGAAGTGTAAGAAGCTAGAAGAATGAAGTCGCTTAAGAAAATAAAGAATTTCTTTAACAAAGATAAACCGATTGTGACTAGAGAGGGAATTCCGATTCCATCTCCAAGAACGCCTGCTTCCTATGTGATGTTGGAACGAAGATGTAATAAGTGTATGTGGCTAGAGAATTGGATGGAGTATACAAAGGATGATGGTGTTATAGCTTTTCCAAAGCATGGTACATTTAATGTGAGAATATTGCAGAATTTGAGAAATCAAATGAATTCATTAGAACCGAATCCCAGATTGACGCAGTACGAAGCATTGGAAGAATGGGAAGATGAGGCATTTGAGAGAGAGAGATACCGAATTGGTAACAGAGGATATAGGAGTATGATGTTTAGATACCCATTTGAGAGTAGGGAAGAAAAGTTGGAAAGATGGAGGAGAGGTGTGATAATGGAAGGATTATACCCAGTTTTAGCCATTGATGATGAGCAGACTGGAGGCAAATGTAAGGAGAAAAAGAAAAATACAGAGACTCCAGGTTTAAGGGATGATATGATGAATGATTCTGAGGATGATGAATTGTTAGAGGACATTATGAACAAAAAACCTCCGCCTTGTGAAGAAAATATAGGGGTAGTGACACCACGTGCACCACAAATGGGAACCCCATTAACTCCACAAGTTTCAGATATAGCAAAAGTAGTGCGGGAAAATGAATTGAATTTATTGAATACGACAAAGTTAGAGCAGATACAGAAATTGAAGCAGTTGAGTCTGAATGCAGAAGCATTGACAGTACCGGTAACGATTGATCCCGTAGTTCTGCTGTATGGAGAAAGACAGAATGTATCTAAAGTACATACATAGGCTGTTCCAGGAAGTAGTAACAGGAGTGAAATGATACTGAATGGGAATGGACAGGCTAATGCAAATAATACATTGTTAGATATTCTGGTTTGTGAGTTAATAACAGGGACCCCTAGAAGAAGCATACAAATGGATCAAAGAAATATAGGGATCCTCAACACAAAAAACTTCAGGATCAAATTTACATCTAACATTGATGCTTCCCAAATTCCATTCTTGGATGTGATGGTATCTATAGAAGCACACAAACTGGAAACCGAGGTATACCATAAACCTACGGATCGAAACAACACGTTGATTTTCTCAAGTTTTCATCCTAAACCTTTACTGCTAAACCTTCCATATTCCCAATTTCTAAGGGCTAAACACATTTCATCTACAGAACAAGCTCTAAATAATGAATTACAGAAACAGAAACAAAGGTTTGCAGCACGTGGATATCCCTTAAATTTCATTGAAATAGCGGAAACCAGGGCACGTGAGTAATCGAGAAAATGATTATTAAGCACCCGAGCAAAGCATAGTCAAGAAAGAATGGTGTTTGTAACTAAGTATTCTACTCATTCGCCACAAATCAAGTCCATAGTGAATTCACGCTGGGAATTACTTCAGGCTGAAGAAGAATTTAAGGGGATATTTAAAGACCCACCCTTGTTTGCTTACACCAGAAGCAAGAATTTGAAGGAGATGGTAAAAAAGAAAAAGGCAACCATAGAGCAATCAGCCATCAGACAGTTAGGAATGAGGAAATGCATGAACTGCATTCATTGCAACAACGTCATTGTTGGAGCAGTTATTGTACATCCACAAACTGGCAAAACCATTAAAATCAGACATCAAGGGGATTGTAACTCCACTTTTGTCGTCTACAGCATTAAATGTCCATGCGGCAAGCTCTACATAGGCAAACAGAGAGGAAGCTAAAAGTGCGTATTTCAGAACATAAAAGTCGTATTCGCAACAAATCCACCACTTGCCACACATTGGGCAGAATTGAATCATACGATACCACAATTACGGTCTCAAATACTTGAAGTCATCAAACCTAACATGGATCGGGACAATGCCAAATGGCTCTCACAAAGAGAAATTTGGTGGATTAAATTTCTTGACACAATGATTCCCAAAGGTCTTAATGATAAACTAGACATGATTTGCTTTCTTTAAAATCTAATCCAATAACTCAGTTATGATGTATTTTTTCATAAAATAGAACATTGCGTTATCAATTAATATAATTAGAGATCATGTCCAGTGTCAGTTCTAAAATCATCACCACAGTTGTTCAGCGGTAGAAATTGTTGTTTATATCACAAATCCAGGCTCGTTCTAATGAAAAATTTAATGTGAGAAGTCATACATCAAAAGTTGTTAACATCCATTTAATTCATTATGGTTGCTGTGAACTGTTTGTATGTTATTTTTTAATACAATACAACAGCGGTATATATGTTATGTCTGACCCAGTTGTGTTTACTTTGGTTTTCCAAATGTTCTTGGTTACTAACCTTTCATTATTCACGACTGATTTTTTCAAAACACTGGGTGACTAACCTTAATGTACTTATTTTCTTTTGTCTATTCTAGTTACAGCGTTATTCTTGTTAATTTGGCATATGTCAGTCATTGTCCGTCGTGTTAAGATGGCTGCCATCGAGCAGCTAGAGTGTACGGAAGATGGTAGTCCCTTTTCACTGTTGGTTACCACATCCGGAAGTATTTTTCCGATACGAATGGCATCGCGTTTTCACAACACTGCAGAAAGCGGCGGAAAAGATAGTCACTAAGCAAGTGGACACAAGGTATTTGTACGCAGGCTCGTTATGGTTATCGCCGAGTATTTTCAACGTTATGATTCAGAATGAATCATTAATTCAAGAATCTACACATTTTTTTGATAGGCAAGACAGATTTTCGGCAAATTGGGCGTGAAGTAATTTCGGCGTTTTCAAAAACCAGCCAGTCGTTCTCAAGTAATTTCATTTGCCTCGACATTCGATGTTAATGGCCATGTTATTGTTGTATTGGTTTAGTGAGCATTTGGTACATTATTACAGGTTGTTTTGACCTCACTACAACGTTGCATTGGAGGTACTCCGCAAGTGCGCTTCCAGTGGGAGTGCAGGAAATATCGCGAATATTCGTAATTTTTTACTATTTTACAATGAATATGTAGCATTAGACATAACCAGACGTTATTTTTCCTAAGTGGTTCTTTCTATCTTCTGGATATTGAGTACTCGAGCATTACTGATTCAGTCGATTGGAGGTAATGGTGATGTCATTTCATGTTAATACACCGATGACACACTTGCACACCAGTCCCTACTGGTGATTGGCCATATAAAGCATAGGGAACCCACATAATAAGCAGCAGTTTTCTCTAGTGGTTAGATAGCATGCTGGTATACATCTTTTTTTCTTCTTTTTTCTAACCACCTTCACCTTCTTGGGTTAAACCTTGGTTATTGCACTATTGTCATAGCGACTTTAATTCCACCAACATTTTAAAGACTTTTTTAACCACTTTGCTTGGTTAAATAGTAAAAATCTTTTTGTTCATTTTACAGTGCCCCTGAAGAAGGGATCATTTGATCCCGAAATGCATTGGGATCCTCGATAAATTGATTGTTAAAATATTCATGCAATGAATGTTTTGCATTATTTTTCTTTATTTCATGAAATGCTGTAAATGTAAAACATTGTCTTTATGTTTAAAAGTATAAGTACAAAGATATTAGCAAATAAATGTTGATATGTCGAAAGCAAAATCATTGTTTTGATAAACTGTACAGATAAAATTTCATATATATTGTGAAAGTTTGATTCAAGTTTTGTTAAAACCGAGCAAACTATAGTTTTGCCATTGCTGTGCAGGTAGGGCCAAGTGATCCGGTAGACACTTGTTCTAGCATTTATTCTTAACTAGGAGAGTAGCGTCCTCCTTCCCACCTAGCACGCCCCGTCCAAACAGGGTCTAAATTTAAATAAAATTAACAATTGCCAAAAAATGTTTTTTGTAAAGTTAACGTGTGCACAGTACAACCCAACAATTCTTGGCTCCCCAAAGCAGGCAGGTGCATCAGCCAATACTGCAAATCGATTAGAATAAATGGTAACAGAATGCTCTAAGTGACTTGCAGCATTGTGGGTCACTGGATTAGTGTGCTGGGGGAAGAACCTTCCCGTTGCCCTATCGCCAATTGATTAGCCTCGCTGCTACATGAGGCATAATTGCAGGGGGTTTCTGGGACATTGAGGGTTTTATAGCTGGGCGCAGTAGTCTGCAACTCTTTTCAAGTGGGGATTTGGTGACACCAGCAGGCAACTCAGCTACGAGTATCCCTTCACATTCTGTGATTAGGGTCTCAATTTTATCAATCACACAATTGTTAGCAGTGTTCTTAGTGGTTTTCCTTGCCTTTTTCCCCTTACCCTCCCCGCCGGAGGCTCCTTCTGCCCATCCGTTCCTTCCATGTTTTTCCATTTTCCCATTGTTACACCGTCAGTGATTTGGTTAAACACAATAATACCTCTAGGTCTATCGGGACAAAAGTCAAAGGCAGTGATACAACACAGACTTTCCCCAAGTAACAAGTATTTAGAAGTCTTAAAAGACCAGTTTTTTTCTCCAAGTAAGGGTAGGTAATTGCAAGTCAGCACAGTACCTTATTCAGTAATGAGTAGCTCTTCTTTGATCGAATAAGAGGCGAAAGGGGGGTGGCCCTGCCCTGCCTCTTCCTGGCAGTGACGGGCAAGGACGGGCCCGCCCTTGGCCCGGCCCGCGCAAGTCCTGTGCCGCTGGCGGAGAGGCATCGCTATAAGCGCGATGACCAGTGCCTCCCCCTCACTCGCGGCACCTGTGGAGGGAGCAGGGGATGCTGGGACCAGTAGGCACATGCAGTGATGTTAGGCCCCTTGCTAGGCTTGTGGTCTGGAGGGGAGGAACCCTGGGACCCCTGTCCCACCAGGGCTCAGCAGGATGAAAGCGGTGTCACCAACAGCAGAGAAGCAGTGATGTAGAAAAGAACAGTCTACCGCGCCGCGGGGGTAGAGGCAACGCTGTAAGTACAATGACCAGCACGTCCCCCTTAATCGTGGCATGTTTGGTCAGAGCAGGGGATGCTGGGACTTGTAGTCCCGTGGAGCGATGTTAGGCACCTTGTTAGGCTTTCAGAGCTGAAGTAGAGGAACCCTGGAACTCCTGTCCCACCAGGGCTCAGTAGGATGGAAGCTGTGTCCCCAGCAGCAGAGAAGCAGTGATGTAGAAAAGAACAGTCTCCCCAAGAGTCAGAATAAGAATGGTAAGGTACCCAGTGGAGGTAGAGGTAGAGGAAAGATGAGCAGAGAGGAAGCTAAGAGAAATTTCCTTGTCATGTGTGCGGAAAGCATGGACATTGGAAGAATGAGTGTAGGTCTGCTAAAAGGAATAATGGGGCAAATCAAAATTTAATTTCACAGATGCAGAAGGAGGTGGGTGTAAACCAACAGCAGAAGCAGCATATAGTTACTCCACAGTTACAGGTGCCATAAGCTCCTATGCCAAATAATTTGATAGCTTAAGTGCAGAGGTACTATGCAAATACTGGATATCACGGAGGAGAGCAAATTGGTAAGAATGAAAGTGTGCAAATTTGTCCGCAATATTGGGTGCATTGCAATGAGAATGATTCAGACTATTCTCAATGACGGTACCTGAGGGGGGAGGAAGAGTGCATACTTGGCGCATCCTTAGCAGTAGATCAGTCAGGTCCATTTGTTGACGGAAAGGTGGAAGGTAAAGATATTATATTCCTAGTGGATACTGGCGCTACCCATTCTACTGTGAGAGCAGCAGAAATTCCAAACATACCCCTCTCTGGAGAAACTATCCAAGTTGTAGGAGTTTTGAATAACCACATTAGAACGCCAGTCACAAATCCAATAGAAGTTCACATTGGTAACTTCAAAAACATGCATCGTATTGTGGTATGTGACTCAAGTCCAGTAAATCTCTTAAGAAGAGATTTATTATGCAAGATGAACTGCACCATCTATTGTACACCGGATGGTATTGCATTTCAGATACCTGATGAGGATGTCAAATTTAAAATGATGGGAGCGAAGCAAGGGACAGAAATGGATGAGTTGTTTTCAGTTCTCACAGAAGAGAATTTGCTGGATGAGTTGAAAGTGCAGTTAGATCAGATGTGTGCGATTTTTCAGGACAATAAATTGGCCTAATGACAAATATAGACCCGATTCAGATTACAGTAAAAAAAGGTGCTGTATATCCAAACACATCTCAGTACAAAAGTCAGTCGAGAAATAATTGCAGGAGTTGCTTCTGTGATTCATCCAATGATTGAACAGGGAATTCTAAAAGAAATAATGAGCAGTCCTTGTAATTCGCCTATTATAGGAAGTAAAAAGCTCAACGGAAAATATAGAAAAGTACAGGATTTGAGATAAATCAATAAAATTGTAGTACCCTGTTGTTCAATAATGCCAAATCCAGCCGTGATTCTTTTCAAATTCCCTGTGATGCTGAATTGTACACTGTTATTAATTTGTTGCAAGCATTTTCTTGATTCCTTTACATCTGGAAAGCCAGTATTTATTTGCTTTTCGGTTCGGAAACCGTGTTTTGGCATGGTGCCAAGTTCCTCAAGGGTACACTGAAAGTCCCTCAATCTTTAATCAGATCTTGAAAAAATGTCTGGAGACTTTAGTCATGCCAGGAAATTCGGTTTTGGTTCAGTATATTGATGACCTACTGGTGGCATCAAAGACATGAGATGCATATGTGACAGACACAGTTGCCCTGTTGAACCATTTGGCAGAAAGAGGACACAAAGTATCCCCAGCAGAACTGCAATTTTGTAAACAAGAAGTCCAGTACCTAGGACACAAAATAGAAAAAGGAGTTAGAAAACTGACACCAGAAAGAATAAAAGTGATCAGACAGATAAATCCACCCAAAACTCAGAAAGTAGTATGAATGTTCTTGGGAATGATTGGATAGTGTAGGCAGTGGATCAGTGGTTTCTCACTGATTGCAAAATCTCTACATAGGTTGACACGGAAGGATGTGAAAGATTACATTTTTCTGGATGATGAAAGTATGGAAGCTTTTACTAAATAGCGAAGCAGTCTTTGTCAAGCACCTGCATTGGGAATGCCAGATTATACAAAGGATTTTGCGTTGTACTGCTGTAAGAGAGATGGATGTGCACTTTTATTCCTAACTCAGAAACATGGAATGGCACGACGTCCAGTTGCATATTTTTCTGCTACTTTGGACTCGGTGGCTGCAGCGTTACCAGGATGTCTGAAAGCAGTAGCTACCACTTGTGTGAGTCTGTGAAGCGATTGTTATGGGATATCCAGTCAAGGTGTATGTGCCACATTCTGTTGAGATTCTTTTGACCTGTACCCGTACGCAGTACATGACCTCTAGTTGGCTGACTAAGTACAAGAGAGTGATTCTGGGTGCTGAAAATGTGACTGTGGTGAGGTGCACAACTGTAAACCTGGCAACCCTGTTGCCGAATTTCCATTGTGAGGAAGTGAGAGAGGGAGTAGATCGTGATTGTTTGGATGTGACAGAACAGTGCACCAAGCCCAGGCCGGATATAGAGGATGTTCCATTGTAAGAACTAGATTGTGAGATGTTTGTGGATGGGTCATGTCTAAGAAATTACAAGGGTGAACTATGCACTGCCTTTGCTGTTTGCAGCATAGCAGGAGTTCTTGAAGCATTCTGTTTAAAAGGGGGGAAATCTTCCCAAATTGCTGAATTGATAGCTCTGATTAGAGCATGTAAAATTACCTAAAACATGAGGGTAACCATATTCACGGATTGCCAATATGGGTTCTGGGTTGTCCATGATTTTGGACAGCTATGGATGCAAAGGGAACTTCAGTTTTCCCTTTTCAAAACAGCAAAACTGTAAAAGGATTATTGGATGCTTTGCAATTGCCCAAAACAATTGCAGTGGTCAAATGTGCCGCATATAAATCAGGATATGATTATGTGACAAAGGGCAACAGATATGCCGACCAAATTGCGCGTTTCTGTGCGCAATATTTAATGAACTAATACAGATCAATTGAAAGAGGAAATACCGAATGCCATCTTATGTTTACAACAACATTTGAAATCTGGGAGAAAATTAAGCAGATGCAGGAAGACGCAAGTTATGAGGAAAAAGAAAGATGCAGTAATACAGGTTGTAGAAAGAGAGCAGGAGATGAACTGTGGGTCTATTTTGACGAAAGACCAGTTCTGCCAGATTCTTTACTTTCCCATATGGCCAGGGTGTGCCATGGAATTGTGCATATTGGAAGTGAGGCAATGATCAGACTCTTCAAGTAGTCATGGTATAACCCAAAGTTCAGGGTCATTGCAGACCGCCTTTGCCAGAGGCACGTCACATGTCAGCAGCAAAATCCAGGCAGGAAGACAATTGTTAGTTGGGGACGACTTGGGAGAGCAGGAGGACCATTTACCCGTCTCCAACTGGATTTCATCGAACTTCCCCCATGTAACAGGCTGAAGTATGTATTAGTTGTTGTCTGCTTGTTCTCTCGCTGGGTGTAAGCCTATCCCATGAAAAAAAAAATAGCCTCACTATAGCTAAACTGCTTTTGAGAGAACTGGTCCTTAGATTTGGAATTCCAGTCACTTTAGAGACAGATTGAGGAACCCACTTTAACAATGAGCTAATTCGGCTGCTTTGTGCAGCATTTAAAATTAAGCAGAAGCTGCATTGTGCCTATCGACCTGAAGCATCTGGAGTGGTTGAGCAAATCAATGGCACTATAAAATCCAGGTTAGGGAAAGTGTGTGCATCCACATCACTGAAATGGCCTGACGCATTACCCCTTGTATTGATGAGTCTAAGAAGTATTTCTGACAAAAAGAAGGGATTGAGCCCCCACAAAATTCTGATGGGAAGAGCAATGAGACAAGCATACATACCAGTGAACAAATTGATGAGTATATCAGATGATATGCTACTTGATGATTGCAGAGGACTGGCTGATCTGGTGCATTCTGTGTCTCACCAGGTTGGAGAAGATGCCACTACAACACAGCAAAATCAAGCTCATGATCTGAGTCCAGGTGAAAGTATTCCCGTCAGGAAGCACATGAGGAAATCGTGCTTAAAACACAAGTGGAACGGCCCATATCAAATCATACTGGTGAAGACAACAGCAGTGAAGTGTGGTGATTTGCGGATGTATGTCATTACTACGCATGCTTTTACAACGCATGCCTTTACCACGCAACTTTTACAATGCAAGTCGTTACAACGACTTGCGTTGGGGGGCGCTGGATAGTGAATAATTTAATATACTATTCCAACTCCAGTCCCCGTGGATAGTAGGGAAGGTTTTGGATAGTAAATTAAACTATTCCCTATCCTACAGCGCCCCCCAGCGCAAGTCGTTGTAACGACTTGCGTTGTAAAAGTGGCGTGGTAAAGGTAGTGCGTGGTAAAAGTTGCGTTGGAAACGCTGTTTACCGTGATTTGCCAAATTGGATTCATGCGAGCCATACCAGATGAGTTCTAGGTCCACTTGAAAGACAAGAAGAGCAGCAACAGGTAAACCAAATCCAAGACCAGTGGTTGAAGTGTGTGAAGTTGATGAATCTAGAGTGACAGATTCTGAAGAACAAACATATGATGAACGGCCGAGCACAAGTCAAGTAAGGTGGGCACTAGATACTAGGTCTCAAGAGACTGCTGTTGAGCCAGAAGGAAGTGAGTTCACTGCTAAACGAGAACTAAGTGAGTTCACAGCAGAACCAGAAACAAGTGAGCCTGAAGGAAGTGAGTTCACAGTTGAATGAGAACTTACTGTTAAATCAGCAGAAACAGAAGTTGCTGAAAATCAGGAAGAAAAGCAGATCGAAGAGAGGCCAAATAAAAGAACCTGTGAACCAGATGCAGAAAGTGAAAACGTAGTTCAAGCAAAGAAACCAAGACAAGGTGATAATTGGCCAGGTGGAATGAAAAGACTGAAATACACTCTAGTGAGGAGAAAGTCAGAAAGAAGACCAGAGCAAAGTAATGAGGTATGAAGTCAAACAAGAAGAGTCAGAAGAAGAACTAGTAAGAAAAACAAGGAGGGTAAGAATTCAAAGCAGGAAATACAAAGCACCAGAATGGACCTACGTCATTTTGAAGGAAATTGAAAGTTCTAATACAGGTGAAGAAAAAGGCAGTTCTGACACTGAGCAGGTTGATTAAAGCAAATTTAGACCACCTTAAGAGAACTGTGAAAATGTAAGTTGTAAAATTTGGTAACTAAAAGAAAAACTGAATAACTCAGAAAATCAAAATAAATAAATAAAAGAAGTGGGTACAGAAGAAATCCTACAAGTGTAGGATTGAACCATTATTTTTTCCTGAATTTTTATTAATATTTTTTATTTTTTTAGTCTTCATAGGTTTAGATAGATTTTTATTTTTATATAATACAAAATGGCTTAAGCAAAAGTGACTGAACATCCAAAATCTGGTCTAAAACGTGGATGTGTTAAAGCTTGCTAATGTAGTGTCTTTCTATTAACTTTCATGCGGATATTATTAACTGTCCTTGTACCTATTCTAATGGTAACTAATAATGGAAATAATACTAATGATATAGCAAGTGAAAGAATGAGTGATGTCTCTAATGAAATCCCTAATACTAATATAGTACAAAAGGATGGAAGCATACTCCATCATTATAAATCAATTAGTGATTTCTCATTTAATGTCTTTAATAAATTGCTTTATGAATATGTTAACACGGTGAATGTGATTGTTATGTATGCATGTAATTACCTTCGTCTGTCTCAGAGGGGGTGACCTATCACCATCTACCTTTAACATATGGTGTGTCCTGCAGTGTACTAACTAGCCTATTTTATGTGACGGGGAAGCTCGAATACCAGTATTGCAATATAGATTTAGTATTTTCAGAAATACCTGCTATTAAGGAGCTACATAAAGTTTTAAGTTGTAAAAATGCATGTTATGTGGGAGAGTTCTTCCGTATCACTAAACCTATTGATGTGGAATATGTTTATAGAAAAAAAATGACTTGTAGTCTGCGGGTGGAAGAAAAGATTTTTATAGAAATTGTAGAAGATAGAAGAGAAAGTTTTCATAAATAGGCGGCTGAACAGAAGTCAAGGGTACCACCATGAGCTTTTAGAGAAGGAAAGTATGAGAAAGGCGAGACATACACTGCAATGTCCTCGGACTGGTACCAGAAAGGAAAAATATGTTTGCTTAGAACAAAAACTAACTATAACAGTTATTTCATTGGTAGTAGTGAATATGAGCATGCCTTCCAAATTATTGGAGATTGGGGATTGAAGGGTGGAACTGATCCTGTCTTTCCAGGAGTCTAATATGTGTGTGGTAAAAAAGGCTTATTGCCTGCACATTGGTATGGAAGTTGTTATTTTGCTATTGTCTTCCCTAAGGTCTATCACATGGACCGAAACAATAAAGTAAATGAAGTAAAACAAGGACTAACACGTAACAGAAGAGCAAGTTTCTCAGAAATAGTAGATGATATTTTTGGTGATACCCTCAGTTGGAGTCGTTCTGAATTCACAAACAATTCGAAAATTGTCCACTGTGCTTGAACATTTATCAACAGATACTGCTGGTGGGTTTTTGATGATTGACACAGAAATGGTTGCAATCAGATCAATGGTTTTACAAAATCGACTTGCCTTTGATATCTTATTGGCAAAAGAGGGTGGAGTCTGGCATGTTGAAAATTCAGCTCTGCTGTACCTATATCCCTGACAAAAGTAAAGGAATTGAGGGATATATAAAGAATATACAAAATTACATGGAGATTTGACCCAACTGGAGGTTGGGGGTGCTTGGTAAAGACTTGGTAAGAGTTTCTCCTCTGTTGGCATATGGTTTTCTACCCTAGAAAGTAGTCTATTAGGGAAAATATTAATATCTCTTATTTTAGCAGCCACAACAGTCTTAGTGATAATAACAACATATAAATGTTGTAAGTATAAAAGTGGAAAAAAGGAAGTGACAGAAACAAGGAATCAACAAAAAGCAAGAAGGAGAAAAAGAGATGAGATAGAATTGGAAGACATGAAAGGAAATACTATGATATGATGAAATATTTAGACTAGGGTGCCATAAGAAAAGAGAAGAGTACTGAGTTTAAGATAAAATGAAGATGGCACTAGGTATGGTAGATATTTTATGATGGCTCCTGAAAGCCATCAGAGGGGAGATTGATGGAGCAGGATTTCACAAGAAGAAACCTGCTCGAATTAATACCCCCCATAATACAAACTAACAGTAAGTAGTAATAGAAAACTAATGTGCACCTTACATAAACACGAGAGAAACAGCTTTGCGCATGAATGCACTAGCGTGTATTAATTTGTGTAAGAACTAAAACCGTATTTACATGATGGTTTGAAAGAAACGAGAAATAATGCATGACTAGGCTGCATATGCATTTCGTAGTCTGCATGTTGCATCTTGCTTTGGAATAATAAATAATGCTGCTTTTGCTTAAAAGGCTTATGCTAGGTAGCTCTAATGAGGAAAAGTGCAAGGGTGGGGGGGTACACAGTGAAAACTACATTATCATATAATTAATGAATGTTCGTTTTCCATTTGCTATAGTGTTCTGGATGAAACACTATTTTCCTTAAATTGTCCGAATAAGAGGAGGGGTGAACAAGTAGTAAAAGTGAACTGTCAGAGGCAAGACAGCAGCCCTGAGCACCAGAGAAGAAACAAAAGAGTTGAAGGCCAACGTGATGATTGATTGCCAAGTGATGGGACCATCCGTATCATGTGGAAAAACGTGCAAACAAGTCAAGAACCAAGCTGTGAGAAAGGATGTAGAACAATAAAATGACTAAATTGCATGTGAAGTCACCCTGATGTTATAGAGCCACTTCCTAAACCCTCCAATCATCTGTCTAGTTTCAAGAAATGTTTGAATTAATGTGGGACGGACATGTAAGTTTCAGGGTATAATTGGGCTGCCTTTAGGGGTGTGGTTTAGAAGGAAGAGATGCAGAGTGAATGCATCGCTGATCGTTGGTTTGCAGAGATGCCTAGCTGTTTCCTGTCCATGTCCTACTCTTGGGTTCTGAAATCTTTGTTCCCTGATCCTATTACAGGGAACCCCCACCATCGCCTAGGCCGAAGGTGTGGTTTTCCCACAGACCGTAAAGTTTGTACAATTCTGACTCGTTCATGCAAAATTACTTGCAAATGTATTTTGTCTCAGAAACTTTTGTCTCTTCACCTATCCACTCCATCATAAGTACATTGATACATATTATTTTAGATTAAACTATTTTCTCTTCATCTATCCGCTCTGTTAAGTATATTTTGTTTCACATCTGATTTTGTTGAAAATTTTGTCTCTTAATCTATCCTCTCCTTCATGAATAATGTCATTGCCTGTATGAAGAGTTTGTATTCATTGAAGTTGCTGATGTTTTCTCTCCCTTTATGAATTTCATTATTTGCATTTTGTGACCATATGAAATAAGCAATAACCACGTTATTTTGAGATAAAGTTTTACTAATTTTACCGAATGTCTGTGATTATTTAACTGACTGAAAAGTTAGTTAGATAGTATTATCATTATCATCAACTATTTAACTAATTGGTCCATCGACCAAGTAGAAGGAAAGCTAATACATAAATTAGATAGCATTTTAAGACGTCACACATGGGTTTTAGAAGTAAAAGAATTGAACGTATATAAATTGACCCCAGCGCATCAGGGATTGTGGGTGAATGCGTATGAGCCATTGTATTGTGATGTTATTGAGTATTGATCCCTGATCAGGTATTGACCTTGCGCTGGATCACCACGTCATGACTTCAATTCTTACGACGGGATTTTCACAACTTAAGTGTATAATGCTCACTGGAACTGCTGCTTGAATGGCTCCGGGCAGGAACCTAGGAGCAGGAAGGAGACCGGTGTGGCCTGGACTCCAACCGGGTGACCCGCGGCATCAACAGTTTAATTTGCCTTTCCCGCATGACCTTAGGCTTCAGCCATTTACAGGTGATGAACTCCTCGGATTCATGGTACCCTCGTGGTGGAGGAATAGTAACCAGTCAGAAAAACAACACCTGCAAAAGGCAGTGAGAAAACAGATATAGATCTTAGTACGACCTATAGCTGGATACAGTAGCAAAATGGACTCTGGATTAATGAAGATCAGATCAAGCCAGTTAAGTCATTGAGGAAGTATTTGATATGGCTGCAAAAATAGCGGACAGAGCCCTTGATTGACAAAGGCAAAACCTTTCCAGTATCAAGGCAGTTGAGTAGCAATTATTTGGTTTCTATAAACAAAGAAGCTTAGTCTGCAATCTCACGCAATAATTGCTTAGCTCTAGTTGTCCAGATGTCAGGCCATCAGCTGCAAAGCGTCGAAGCTGTATTGCCCCTACAGTCCCTGTAATTGGTTAGCAGATTGAGCTGAACATGGAATCTGAACAAATTGAAATCTGTAGCTCTGCAAACCTCTACTACCTTTCACATGTTGTGCTCTCTCCATCTTTGAGTGCAAACTAGGAATCATCTGAAAGGATGGAAAGTAAACAAAACAAAAAAAACCATAATAACAATTGAAATTAAAAAATCCCCACCCCCAACTACATTCGCCATACTCACACCTTTAAAGTTCTCAGCTGCAGTTCCAAAGTATTCAAATACGTGGATTTGTTTGTAGCCACAGCAGACTAAGAGATACCCCTCCATAAGACTATAGTTAGCTGAAAATCTTCAAATCCCATTTGAGTCAGGCTCTCGTATCCCTGCAGAGACAGTACGAGGGGTGACTGGCCTGCAGTGAGAGATATTTGATGGAAACCAACACAGTGCTCTGAAACATGATGTGCTGCAAGACGTTAGATTCTGCTAAGATTATCTGGAACCTTTTCTGTAGGTAGCCAATGTGCCGGGCATAATGAAAAATTCTAAATGCTTATCACTACAGCACAAAAATACAAATAAAATAAAGCTTCTTTACCAACTACCCTAGCAATTCATTACACATCCATGGCCTTAGACTCAGCACTTTCTTCCTTAACCTTTCCATTGCCGCTTGTACAGGACAACTACATGAAAACTCATGTTAACAAGCATTTATAATGCAATGGTCTCGTCTTTGTTAAAGTTATAGCTATTGGCATTGCTAATGACATTATTTTTGTTTTTAAAACATATAAAAAAAGGCATTGTCATTTACAATGCCAATAGCTTAATCTCTCGCAAATGCGAGACCTATTGCATTTGCACCCACACACAGAGCCACACACACACACAGAGCCACACACACAGAGCCACAAACACAGAGCCACACACACACAGACTGAGCCACACACACACACACAGCCACACACACAGACAGAGCCACACACACACACAGAGCCCCACACACACACAGCGCGCCACACACACACAGACAGAGCCATACACACATACACAGTGCGTCACACACACACACACACATAGCGCCACACACACACAGAGCGCCACACACACACAGAGAGCGCCACACACACACACAGAGCGCCACACACACACAGAGCCACACACACAGACAGAGCCACACACACAGACAGAGCCACACACACAGCGCGCAACACACACACAGCGTGCCACACACACACACACACACACACAGAGCGCCACACACACACACAGAGACACACACACACACACACAGCCCCACACACACACAGAGCCCCACACACACACACACACACAGCCCCACACACACACACAGCCCCAACACACACACAGAGCCCCCATACACACACACAGAGCCCCACACACACACACCCACAGCCCAACACACACACACACACACACACACAGAGCCACACACACAGAGCCCCCCCACGCACACACACAGAGCCACACATACACAGAGCCCCCCCCACACACACACACAGAGAGAGCCCCCCACACACACACACAGAGAGCCCCACACACACACACACACACACAGAGCCCCCCTACATACACACACAGAGCCACATGCACACACACACAAACAGAGAGCCCCACACACACACACACAGCCCCCCACACACACACACAGAGCCCCACACATACAAAAATGATCACCTAGGAATGGGAGCCTTTGTACTGCATTTTCACCACCCCAAGATTTGCTCTCGAAGGAGGGAGGGCTTAAATAGTAGAAGTGGTTGACTTCAACTAAGGGGATAATTTAGATCTCTTACTCCAACTTTAGGTCCACAAGCATGATTGATGGAGCCAGAATGGCTGGAGACCGCTCGCCATGGCAACCTGTACGGGATCTGGGGCAAAGTTTCTGGGAAGGACACACTGGCACAAGTAATTGCTTTTAGGGTGTGACTGTTATTGCAAACTTTCCAGACCGACTAGTTGTTTTTTTTTAATTTCTCAAGCACTTTGTTTGAGTAGAGAAATATACACATTAAATCTCGAAGCAGATAATTGTGCGAAAAACAGCACAGATACATACACCTAACAAGCGCTGGAGCGCTCGACATTTGTCTGTAAACCCCCCGCCTCCAACTAGGCAAAAGCGTGCGTCACTAATGTCCAGCTTCAGACAGACGCATCCGACTGCGATCATAGGACCTGACTGGTGGCTGTTGTCTGAGCCACTGACTCACCATCAGCTCGATAGTCTTGTCCTCGATCTCAGACTCCATCTTGTCCAGGCTGTGCTTCCTCCTTCCCAGCTTCAGACGGAAGCACAGAGATCGCGGCGGCGGTTGGGCCCGCAGAGCTTCGCCCTGCGTGATGAGGCGCTCACGTGACCGAGTAGCCGCCACCGCCCGGAAACCTGGAGGTAGTCAGAATAGCCCTCGGTTTGCCGCATTGGTAAACATACGAAGGCATGAGCGTGCTGAATATGGCAGAAGGTTTTACGGCGGTCATCTTTGAATGGGAGTATGTTGGATTTTGTGAGATAATAACCTGTTCAGAGATTACTTAATCGAGCCATGTGCGTCCTCACACAGTTACGAAGCATATAATTTAAAGGAAAATGTAAGAGCGGGAGATAATGTGGCGTAAAGGCCTAAGTTGCAGACTTTGGAACTGAGGAATCGGGTCCGAGTTTCTTCATCAGCTCAAAAGCCTGTGATTCTGGGCAATTCACCTAATTTACCTACCTACAAAATTGTGTTGTGTAACGGGGCTCTTGTAACGAGCTCCAATACTTTCGAGTTGGGTTTGCGCTATATATAACGGTAAAAACAACAAGAGAGGAGCGCTCCACAACACCATGTTTCTCCGAGGTCAAGCAGAAATGCCTCGGAGAAACGCCCCGTCATTTTCGGACTGGGGGCGTGTTTATCTTTCTCTCCTCTTCCCATTGGCTGGGATGTAAAATTCCAGCCAATGGGAAGAGGAGAGAAAGAACCTAAAAAACACACCCCCGAATCCCAAAAAGACGGGGCTTAAATGGAAAGACGCACGTTTTCTCCAATGGCTGGCCAGCATTTAGGAGGCTAGCCAATGGAGAAAAGGGGCGGGTTCAAGCCCCATTCTGAAAAACATAAGATCTCGCCGGCGAGACTGCGCAAGCGCAGCCTATGCAGGCCGAGACCTAAAAACTGCAGTTATAACTTTAAGAAATGTGGTTTTGGCTTAACTTGCAATCTTTCCCACAAATCTATCTGTTACACACTACAGCCTAAGCGGACCAAAATGTAGAACCCCCATAAACTACGATGCTGCTTTGCACACTTCCTATGGTACATCGTGGTTATTACAGCATATTCCACACAACCGAGACCACAAATCGTATTGGATCCTAGTGTGTTATTAAAAGTTGTTACCATTAAAAAAATATATATGTTTAATAAAAGAAAAATAAGAAGTGAGGGTAGGATTGAGACTTGTGCCAAACTTACATAGTACATATAATCATTCCTGCCACTCGCTCAATACGTTAACTACATGCTAATTACATTATTGTATCAGGCAAGGACATTACAAGAATGTATTGTTTCCATAATTTACTTTTAACAAACTTTCAGTACTCTCCATGGTCATACCTTTCTTTGCATTATATACATTTTGTCATGTAAAGTAACAATACTGAAAGTGCAAATTAATTAAAGAGTCTATTAATACAAAACTGAGCAACATAAAGTACGATTCTTTAACACCACTTTATGGTACATTTTTCTGTGTCTCCCTGCCTTGACTGCACTTGCACTATACATATAAATGTATTCTTTCCCTTTGCCACTTGTTGCACAAAAACACAAAAAGTAAATAAAAAAGAATTTAAGCAGTACTGAACAAGTCAAGAAAATGTGAAAACAATCACGGAATTTACCTATGTTCGGATGATTTAAGATTTTCATTATTCGAACTTCCCTGAAAAGCTTTTGCAAACTGAATGTATGTAGGTTGCTTGTTGTGTGTTGTATAATTGATTGTGTTATTGAGTTGAAATATGTGGTTAGTTGTCGAATTATGGAGTATGGAATGGAAATGTGTAGCGTTGAGTTAAAATATGCTGATTGGAATTATGTGGCATGGTGAGGAGTGTATATGTGTGGATTGTGTTAGCTAGTTCAAAAATTATGAAACATAAGTACAAAACAAGGCAGCCTTTCACTGAGCACACATTTAGAAAACATTATAATATGCAAAGAATTGTCCATATTTCAAAATGAAAACTTGCAGAGTCAACCCCTAGTGTCATTTGTGTTCATGAAATGACAGGATAAAGCATGAATCCTTATAAAATGGTTGCCTTAAGTACTGGGGGTCCCTGTTCTCCTGTGACTTCAAAAGACAAACTCAGGGGGTCTTCCATAAGTGTATATGGGTACAGGGCAGGTTGTGGGTGGAGGGCTCTGCCCAGAGAGAATTCTTTAGCTACTTTGAAAAGGAATATATGGAGACTAAGCACAAAGATGGAGTAAGACACGTTGGCACACACAGAGGTCTCATAAGAGAGACTAAGAGAAGAGAGCTTGGGCTTAAACTGCAGCCCTAGAGCAGCAGGTTGAAGACACAGCGCTGGCAGATGGTGTGTGTACTGGAGTGAGATATAAAGGTGTGGGCTGGGTGCCTTCTTCCGTCCCGCCTCTGAATCCTGTGTACACATTCCCAGCCAGTGAAATATTTGCTCACAACCCGGGGGAAATTAACTTACCCCCTGCTCGGCAGTGAGGAGAGAGCAGCTTTCCCCCAGCTTATATGTTTGAGGCCACTTTTATTTGGGGGCAGCGCTTAAAATTTAGCTAGCTTTCAGTGGTGTAGCAAGCACTTTGGCCATGGTCCCCGTGTTTGCCACCCCCAGTGGCCACATCAAAGAGCGGGGGAGGGGTGCCGGCGAGATTTTTTGCATTCACTGCCCCTCGCAGCGGATTGAAGAGCAATGGTGCCGTTTGCCTCCCCGAGATGGCAGGTAAGAGTGGGGGGAGGCTGCTGGCCCCAAAACTCATGCCGCCGGGGTGGCATCACCCGCTACCCCCCCTTACTAAGCCACTGCAAGCATTTGTAAATGCACAGTATAAAAAAATGTAATGTTTAAAATGTATTGTTTACAAAGAGACGTGTTGTTATGATCATACATTTCCACTGTCTCTAAGGGGGATAATAATAGGGCACAACTTCTGTGATATTGTTATGATAAGAAACATGTACGGAGATAGAGGGAAACTCAAAAGGACAGACGGGGAACTTAATCTGAATTCCTTAATCTATTATTAAAATCAAAATGAAAAGAAGTATGTGTATATATCTGGGTGATTTGATGCAATATAATCGACATTCACACAAACTAGGTCTAAACCTTGATTTGACCAATTTTCTTAATTTTTACTATGACACAAGTTCTGGTGGTGCTTTCAAGGATTAGATGAAAAGCCAGAATGCTGGCAATTAATTTACCGATGCCATGTGTGCTTTTATCAAACTGACAGCCAGGACAAATATAAAATGTCAAGCAATTATAGAAAACTCAAAATATTCCTAAGGGAGCGGAAAAGTCAAATATTGATGTTAACCAATAATAATCACACCACAAGTAGAGCATATTGAAAGTTATTTGGACCAGGAACCATGTCTGACACCAAATCATGTATCCAACTTATGATGTGGACCTCCTTTCCAGACACAAAAGAGTTTATGGACATGGGTGCAAAAGCGTAAAATTGTTCAGACTGAAAGCACACTTATGAAACTCTTCACCATTTTTTTGAAGCAACAGGGCACTTGCCTTGTATTTACAAAGTTATCACTGTCCAATGCAGATGCCTTTGCAGAATGTAAAGTTACAATTCAGAATGTGCAAAGGTGCCTTGCAATTTGCGTTTGTTATTCTGAGCTGCAGTGAACATTTCTGGGGGTCCTTGCAATTTCAAGAAGGAGTGGGGAAGGGCCATCCCCCCTTCATGTGACTCACAATACATTGCACACTTTGTGACCCAAGTGATGTTACTAAAGGGATAGTGGATTGAGCCTTGGCAGAAGAGTAGCAACTCAAGCACATCCCCCGAAGACAGCAGCAATAGCTCTGAGACAGATGCCATGCAGTCCCAGAGGGGGAAATCTGGGTCCAAAACTCAGAGAAAACATACTCTGCCCTGGCCCCACAGTGAGGAGAGAGCAGCTTTCCCCAGGATAATATGTTTGAGAAAGCTTTTATTTAACACCAGCAATTAAAATGTAGCCCCAGACCAGCAGGTTGAAGAAACAGCGCTGCCTGAAGGTGTGAGTGCTGAAGTGAGAGTTAAAGGTGTGGGCTGGGTGCCTGTAACCGTACTGCACTCAAAGCCTATGTACACAGTCCCAGCCAGTGAAACATGTGTTCACAACCTGGAGGAAATACACTCTGCCCATGCTCGACACCGAAGAGAGTAAAAGACAAACAATTGATGGACGGAATTCAGAACAAATCAAAATATTCACCCCCAGTCAGCATTTTATTTTAAGCCCCAAGTAGGTGGTGGTTCCCAGGGCGCAGGGGCTCTGCAAGCCCCCCATGCATTTAATATATAGCCCCAGGGAGGTGGTCATCCCGGGGGTTGACCCAGCCTTCCAGCTTCTTCATATAATTAGCTCCAGGGAGGTGGTGGCCCCTGGAGTATTTTTAAGCCTTTGGAGGGGGCCCACGTGCCCCCTCCATTTTTTCAATAATCCCAGTATGCTCTCAAGACCTGGGGGTACAATCAAAACAAGCGCATATAACCATTCACACACCTACTCACAGACCCACACCACCACTCGCACACCAACTCAAACATATACTCATACATGCCCTTACCCACCCACACAACCACTCACACACCCACACACCCTGACAGCCATCCAACACCCCCTCACAGACCCACATAAACAAATAGATACCACTCACAGACCCACACAGCCACTCCCACATGTACTTGCCCACCCACACAACTACTCACACACCCACTTACACACCTCACACAACTACTCACAGGAACACAAAACCACTCAAACACCCACTCACACACCAAACGTTATTCACAAAAAAAGTTTTTCCTGTAGAAACTAGGTCCTGACTATAACTACCTATTGGAAACTGCCAGCAGGTACTATGCCCTGTGTGTTCCACAGTGCAACCACAAATCTGGACCACAATTTAAAAAGCACATACACCCACACACAACCCACTCACCTACTCATCCTCTCAATCACACATGTACTAACATACCCATACAGCAACTCACACACCCACTCACAGACCCACAACACTACACACACACACTCACAGACCCAAACAGCCACTTACACACTCACATGCCCAATCCCAAACTCATACATCTACTTACACCCACACACCCACTCACATTCCCATTCAGTTACTCATATGACCTCTCTTATACCTAAAAGCCATTCACAGACCCACTCACACAACCACTCACACATCCACTCAAACACACACTCACACATGCACATACCCAACCGCACAGTCACTAAAACATACACACAGCCATTCACATGCCCACTCACAGACCCACAAAATTGCATGCATATCCACATAGCCACACACACACTCACTCATACACACACTCACAGATGCACTTATCCACCCACACATCCACTCACACTTTCACTCATAAACCTCTCACAGACACTTACAGATCCACACAGCCACTCACACATCTACTCAAATGCACACTCACACAGTCACCCACATACCCACATAAACACTCACACACACACCTACAGACCCACACAGCCACCCACATTCCCACATAACCACTCACACACACACCTACAGACCCACACAGCCACTCACATACTCACACATTCATGTATACATCTCCGCAACCACTCTCACACCCATACAGCCACTCACACACCCACTAACATACCTATAAAACCACACACACATGCACTCACACATGTGTCAAACACTCACACCAACTTACACACCCACACAACTACTCATACACCTACCCACACATCCATATAGCCAGTCATATGTGCACTCACAGACCCATAAAACCACTCACACACTCACTCATACACCCACTTACAGACTCACACAGCCACTCACAGATTCACTCACACACCTCTCTCATATACTCACAGATCCACACAGCCACTTATACACCCACTCAAACACAAACTCACACAGTCACCCACACATCTACATAATCAATCACACAAATACCCACACACCCATACTGCCACTCACATACCCATAAAACATTCACCTACCCACAGACTCACACAGCTACTCACACAGTGACTCACATACTTCCACACTCACTTACATATCTACATAACCACTGTCACACCCACTCACATACCCATACAATCACTCACACACCCACTCAGACCTACAAATCCACACACACATGTACTCAAACACTTACATGCTCACTTACACCTCCCTCAACCACTCACATACCCATACAGCTACTCACACACCCACTCACAGACCCACAAAGCCACTCACACAACCACACAGCTACTTACATACCTACTCGCACACCCACACAGCTACTCCCACACCCATTTACACAGCCGCTCACACATTATTGTTTTATGCGGGTATAATCTGAACCTATTTATAATGTCCATGTAAGCTTTGTTTTTTCCAGTGAATATATATATACATAGAGAGCGAGATATAGACAGATGGATAGACAGATAGATGGATAGATAGCTAGATAGACAGATAGATAGATTTAGTTATAGATGTAGATATATAGATATATATTTGGGGGCACAACTTATGTGGGCTATTGTGTGCAGGGCACAGAGATTCAATCACGGAGGACACCTCAGTTGTTTCCCAGGGCTGACTGAGCAGTGAGAGGTGAGAAAGACTAATCCAACCTTCAGTTCAACTCTAATCTTGAAACAGGCCATGGTGTCAGTCTGCAATGGACTGGAAGTGTTCTTTATCTTTGCGGTCTTCCTTCCACACAGACTGCCTGAAAATCACTCACCTGCAACGGCTGAGTAGGACTCAGTCTCCCAGTTCACAGAATGTCCATAGGAGTGGGGCCAGCACTGAAATCACGAAAAGCACCTCCGCACACCTGCATCACAGGTTCTTTATCCTTGTGGCCTTCCTGTCACATAGGCCACCTGAAACAAACTCACCTGCAATGGCTGAAGCGGGACTCGGTCCCTCAGTCCACCATGTGCCTGGAGGTGCAGGGTCAGCACTGAATGCACTAAAAGTGATCTCACATACCTGCAGTATGAGTCAGGCCTGGGCGTGTGCCCGGTAGAAGACCGGGCCAAGACGGGCCCTTCTTAGTCCAGCATACCCTAGAAGAGCCTTGGCTGATCCACCACTCTTGGCCTCTCTTCCTGCAAGCCATTTTCTGGTCTCTGCTTTTCTTGGGGGCACTCTTGTTAGCAGTCCACCTTCCCAAACAAGCCCACCTTCGCCCTTGCGATGAAGGATCCTGGAGCGGAGGGGAGTTACTTTCCTTTGGTATCTATTAAGAACAACAGACCTTAGAGGCTGCCTCTTGTCTTATCAGCCATCTAGTAATAAGCACGAAAAATCTCCCTAAACCTCAGCGGGTATTGTGTGCAGGTCTGAGATGGGGAAACAAAAAACAAGTCCTCTTGTCCCGGCATCTGTTTAAACCATGGGCAGTTTTATAAAAAGGGTGGTGAGCATTCTGAACAAAGAAATAGAGCTCATGGAAAGGTGCCTATTCTTCTCACTACTGATACGCTCCGAGGCAGCTGGCGCTAACATCACACCTCCATTCTGATCTACCTTTTACAAGCTGTACAAATAAGCTAACTTTGAACAAAGCTCCAGAAGAGGTGGCCCCAGAACCACTACCAGCAGTAATAGAAGAGGCCCCAGTGGTGGGCAAACAGACTATGAATGTAGCTTCCAGTGGGATGTGTAAGAGTAAACCACAAAGGGGGAAAAGAAAAAGAGTGGAAGGAAGAGTGAAGTAAAAGCATGTTTGTAATCGCATACCATCACAAACTCTCAGCTCAGGTCAAAAATTGGTAAATGATACTGTGCAGCAGGGCAGGGAGAATAATACTGTTCAGATTGCAGATATCTCAAGGGAACAGCCAACTGTTATGACAAAAGTTCTGTCACCCACCTTGGATTGATAACTAGTATTGAGGAGGCATTGTATAAACTGAAATTTACTCTGGGGAAAAAAGTCAGATGCGGGATTGAGAATGGTCAGGCTTTGAAAATTCCTCTCAGTGGGGGACGGGGCTCAGCAGGGAGTAATATCAAGAGGGAGTCAGCCTCGACCACAAGCAGCTTAGACCAACCTGGGGCACAGGAACCTGGCAGACTTCCTCAACCGATTAACTTAGGAAAAAGGGTAGAAGCCACTGCTTTTAACCACGCCTAGTGGGTTCTGATATCTTGCAGTGGCCTGGACGTACACCCAAAAGTCCCAATTTAGTGATATGGATCAAGAGTACCCAATCTAGCGCATGAGGAAACCTGTTGTAAGCCAAATAAAGTCACACTGGACTTGCCCCCAGCAGCTTGGCCCTATATTTCAGTATTGGCCGGGGTGCCAACTCTTACGGGCTCTCAAAGCTATGAAAAAAAAGTATTGACTGGCTTATAAAGCATAAACACTTTAACCCCTTGTGCCCTAGTAAGATTATAATGGTGCGGAGGGTGGGTTGTTCAAGTAAAGTTATTGATTGAGATTGCATTGTAGTGAACTTCCATAGAGGATCCGGCATTAGAAATGTATTGAGGCCATTGGTTGCAACATTAAAATCTGTTCCTTTCCTCTAGGTTATTTTTATAAATCTGTAATGTTGAGAGCCCCGCTAATTTCACCTACCTGTCAATTACCTATGTCACCTTTTGCACATTACAACTGGTTTGCTACTTTAGATGACCTTCATGGGCTGGACTGACTGAGGTCCAAACCAGCAGCCAGGGATGTATTGGCACCTAAATTATAAGAAAGAGAGTGCCATTCCGATGTCTCCCCATGTTCGGGCAATGTCTTGGGTCAGAGAAATATTCTGTGTTGAAGATACTTAGGTGGCATGTGGCTGGTTTGCAATCTAAGATCTTGCTACCTAACTGGTTATCTTTCATTAGACAAAACAATATTTTAATGGTCAAGGAAAAATGGGCGACACATAAAAAATCTATTGACGGATTTGTGTGTCATAGTACCATGGCAACCTCATCTAGATGGTGACACGCATCAGCTGGCTGGCCATTTGGGTGAACATCTCGGCACTGTGTAAAGGTAATAGAAAACAAAACCAAAAATCTTCAGGTTGTGAGGTACAAGAGAGGTACGACTTTATATTGAATCAATTATTACAATAATGATTTTATTATTATTCCAAACACCAAATTTCCTATTTGATTCAACTACATCACCTCTTTACAAAATATCATTGGTGATATTGGACAACTGACAGGCTTCTGTCTAGGAGCCGGCTTATTCCACAGGCCAATTCCCTGAGTACTCTTAGAACAGTTGCAGCAAATAATCACACCCATGCCCAAAATAGCATTGATGCTGGGGGCTCAGAGCTGACGGTTTATTTTGCGTCACATGATTTAAATAATGTTATGGATATTACAGCCCAAAGTGAACCACCGTTACCCACCTATAGGGCCTGAGGCTGTTCCTCTACAATAGAGTATTTCTTTATTATCATCTAATCTGGAGGAATAACTGCTCTATGGGAAAGTTGTTCCATCAAATTACGGGAACCATAACCCTATTGAGGTTGCATTTATATTGTCCCCTAAGCCAAAACTCAGATTGGAATGCAGAGCGGGAAATCTCAATTTATAGTTTAAATTGTTTTATTGGATATGCTGTGAACGATAACATTACACCCACCTACAACCACTGGCCGGTGGCAAGCCTTGTCGTCAATTCCAAGTTTTATTAATGCGAACACAAACAAAAACAAAAGAGAAAAATCAAAGGAGAGAGTCAAGGAAGAGTAGAATAAAGCAGAGATGAGAATGAAATCATTAGGAAAGAGGAGAGACAGGAATCCACCCACTGCTCAAGGTATGACCTGGTAGGGATCTAGGGCTGAGTTTCCTTCGAAGGGGGGTGGGGTCGCAGGGGGAGTCGTGGGGAATTGCAGGACCCTGAGGTACCGGGAGCAAGTAAGCTCAATGAATTCAGAGAATAGGTATGCCACAGTGGACCACCAGATCTTATCAAACTTAGGCAAAGTGCAATTGATCCCAGCAGTGATCATTTTCATCCCGACCAACTCCCACAATCTGTGCAGCCAATTAAGTTTTGTTGGGATAGCATCCGTTCTCCATTTTGCCAGGAGGACCTGCTTAGCTGCTCAGAGCGCCTGGGTGATCCCCCTAACCCTACAGGAGTGGAGAGGATATGTGAGGGGAATAGGATGTCCCAACAGGATGTAGCTAGGGAATCTGCGAAGTTTCGTTTGATATATGTGGTCAACTAAGGGCAAAATGGAGTTCCAGAATGTCTGTATCTTGGGGCAGTGCCATAGAATGTGGGACAGTGTGCCTACCTGACTGCATTCACGCCAACATAGATCATTGCTGCAGGGCCTCCACTTGGCAACACATGCAGGGTTATAATACCAATAGTGCACAATTTTTAGGAGCATCTCCTTCCCTGAGGTGCTGCACAATGATGCCCGGGCCCTGTGGATAATGTCCGCCCACTCTTTCGGGGAGAATTTACGACCCAGCTCTGATTCTTACCTATGCTGTGTTGGGGACTTAGTTTGATTCTTAGCCTTGTTGAGTAAGATATAAATGTCTGACAGGAGGCGTTTGTTTGAGGTGCGAGTAATGTACCTGATCTCAAATTTTGTAAGGAGCCAACCTGTATGTATATGGACCTGGGGCTGAGTGACCCAGTGGCGCAGCGCTAAGTACTGCCAGTACCCCTCTTTGGGGATCCCATAATAAGTCACCAATTGGGGGAAGTCCATAATTCCCCGCACATCAAAAAGTTCGCCAAGACGTTTACAGTTTGCTTCTTGCCATTTCAGGGAGGCATTCCCTATGAGGGCCGGGGGAAGTCTGGGTTCCCAATGAAAGGGGTCAGGGGTGACATAGCCATAGACAGCTGACATTTCTCCTGGACCTTGTCCCATACCTTCATGGTTGCAAAAACAACAGTTGATGGACAGAATGCAGAACAATATCATACATTCACCCTAGTACAGAGATCTGGGCCTAAATCCATCGTTTTTTGCTCACCACACCACCCTAGTTCAGACATGACCATATCCAAATCAGCCTTGACCCTGTGCCTCATGGGAACAGTCCAGCCCGAACTGCCAAGCCATGTCTTCCCTGGACCGGAATCAAGCATCCTAGGACCGGTTTCTGGCTATCAGCCGTCATCAGCCAGGATAGCTTGACTCCAGTGGTGTAGAGAGCATGGGACTCATGTCTGAGGATACACGTCCCACTCGGGGTGACAAATGCAAAAACAATAGTTGATGGACAGAATGCAGAACAATGTCATACATTCACCCCAGTACAGAGATCTGGGCCTAAATCCATAGTTTTTTTGCTCACCACAGCACCCTAGTTCAGACATGGCCATATGCAAATCAGCCTTGACCCTGTGCCTCATGGGAACAGTCCAGCCCGAACTGCCAAGCCATGTCTTCCCTGGACTGGAATCAAGCATCCTAGGACCGGTTTCTGGCTATCAGCCGTCATCAGCCAGGATAGCTTGACTCCAGTGGCGTGGAGAGCACAGGACTCACGTCTGAGCATACCCATCCCACTCGGGGTGACAAATGCAAAAACAACAGTTGATGGACAGAACGCAGAACAATGACATACATTCACCATAGTACAGATATCTGGGCCAAAATCCATCGTTTTTTGCTCACCACACCACCCTAGTTCAGACATGGCCATATGCAAATCAGCCTTGACCCTGTGCCTCATGGGAACAATCCAGCCCAAACTGCCAAGCCATGTCTTCCCTGGACCGGAATCAAGCACCCTAGGACCAGTTTCTGGCTATCAGCCGTCATCACCAGGATAGCTTGACTCCAGTGGCGTGGAGAGCAAGGGACTCACCTCTGAGCATACCAGTCCCACTCGGGGTGACAAATGCAAAAACAGTTGATGGACAGATTGCAGAACAATGTCATACATTCACCACAGTACAGAGATCTGGGCCTAAATCCATCGTTTTTTTACTCACCACACCACCCTAGTTCAGACATAGCCATATGCAAATCAGCCTTGACCCTGTGCCTCATGGGAACAGTCTAGCCCGAACTGCCAAGCCATGTCTTCCCTGGACCGGAATTAAGCATCCTAGGACCGGTTTCTGGCTATCAGCCGTCATCAGCCGGGATAGCTTGACTCCAGTGGCGTGGAGAGCATGGGACTCATGTCTGAGCATACCCGTCCCACTCAAGTTGACAAATGCAAAATCAGCAGTTGATGGACATAATGCAGAAAAATGTCATACATTCACCCCAGTACAGAGATCTGGGCCTAAATCCATCGTTTTTTTGCTCACCACACCACCCTAGTTCAGACATGACCATATCCAAATCAGCCTTGACCCTGTGCCTCATGGGAACAGTCCAGCCCGAACTGCCAAGCCATGTCTTCCCTGGACCGGAATCAAGCATCCTAGGACTGGTTTCTGGCTATCAGGCGTCATCAGCCAGGATAGCTTGACTCCAGTGGTGTGGAGAGCATGGGACTCACGTCTGAGCATACCCGTCCCACTCGGGGTGACAAATGCAAAAACAATAGTTGATGGACAGAATGCAGAACAATGTCATACATTCACCCCAGTACAGAGATCAGGGCCTAAATCCATCGTTTTTTTTCTCCCCACAGCACCCTAGTTCAGACATGGCCATATGCAAATCAGCCTTGATCCTGTGCCTCATGGGAACAGTCCAGCCCAAACTGCCAAGCCATGTCTTCCCTGGACTGGAATCAAGCATCCTAGGACCGGTTTCTGGCTATCAGCCGTCATCAGCCAGGATAGCTTGACTCCAGTGGCGTGGAGAGCAGGGGACTCACGTCTGAGCATACCCATCCCACTCGGGGTGACAAATGCAAAAACAACAGTTGATGGACAGAATGCAGAACAATGACATACATTCACCCCAGTACAGATATCTGGGCCTACATCCATCATTTTTTGCTCACCACACCACCCTAGTTCAGACATGGCCATATGCAAATCAGCCTTGACCCTGTGCCTCATGGGAACAGTCCAGCCCGAACTGCCAAGCCATGTCTTCCCTGGACCGGAATCAAGCACCCTAGGACCGGTTTCTGGCTATCAGCCGTCATCACAGGATAGCTTGACTCCAGTGGCGTGGAGAGCACGGGACTCACGTCTGAGCATACCCGTCCTACTCGGGGTGACAAATGCAAAAAGAGCTATTGATGGACAGAATGCAGAACAATGTCATACATTCGTCCCAGTACAGAGATCTGGGCCTAAATCCATTGTTTTTTTGCTCACCATGCCATTCCAGTTTGGACCCAACCATATGCAAATCAGTCTTGACCGTGGGCCCAATGGGAACAGTCCAGCCCGAACTGCCAAGCCATGTCTTCCCTGTACCGGAATCAAGCATCCTAGGACCGGTTTCTGGCTATCAGCCGTCATCAGCCAGGATAGCTTGACTCCAGTGGTGTGGAGAGCATGGGACTCACGTCTGAGGATACCCGTCCCACTCGGGGTGACAAATGCAAAAACAATAGTTGATGGACAGAATGCAGAACAATGTCATACATTCACCCCAGTACAGAGATCTGGGCCTAAATCCATCGTTTTTTTGCCTACCACACCACCCTAGTTCAGACATGACCATATCCAAATCAGCCTTGACCCTGTGCCTCATGGGAACAGTCCAGCCCGAACTGCCAAGCTATGTCTTCCCTGGACCGTAATTAAGCATCCTAGGACCGGTTTCTGGCTATCAGCCATCATCAGCCGGGATAGCTTGACTCCAGTGGCGTGGAGAGCATGGGACTCATGTCTGAGCATACCCGTCCCACTCAAGTTGACAAATGCAAAATCAGCAGTTGATGGACAGAATGCAGAAAAATGTCATACATTCACCCCAGTACAGAGATCTGGGCCTAAATCCATCGTTTTTTTGCCTACCACACCACCCTAGTTCAGACATGACCATATCCAAATCAGCCTTGACCCTGTGCCTCATGGGAACAGTCCAGCCCGAACTGCCAAGCCATGTCTTCCCTGGACCGGAATCAAGCATCCTAGGACTGGTTTCTGGCTATCAGCCGTCATCAGCTTGACTCCAGTGGTGTGGAGAGCATGGGACTCACGTCTGAGCATACCCGTCCGACTCGGGGTGACAAATGCAAAAACAATAGTTGATGGACAGAATGCAGAACAATGTCATACATTCACCCCAGTACAGAGATCAGGGCCTAAATCCATCGTTTTTTTGCTCCCCACAGCACCCTAGTTCAGACATGGCCATATGCAAATCAGCCTTGACCCTGTGCCTCATGGGAACAGTCCAGCCTGAACTGCCAAGCCATGTCTTCCCTGGACTGGAATCAAGCATCCTAGGACCGGTTTCTGGCTATCAGCCGTCATCAGCCAGGATAGCTTGACTCCAGTGGCGTGGAGAGCACGGGACTCACGTCTGAGCATACCCATCCCACTCGGGGTGACAAATGCAAAAACAACAGTTGATGGACAGAATGCAGAACAATGACATACATTCACCCCAGTACAGATATCTGGGCCTAAATCCATCATTTTTTGCTCACCACACCACCCTAGTTCAGACATGGAAATATGCAAATCAGCCTTGACCCTGTGCCTCATGGGAACAGTCCACTCCGAACTGCCAAGCCATGTCTTCCCTGGACCGGAATCAAGCATCTTAGGACCGGTTTCTGGCTATCAGCCGTCATCAGCCAGCAGTGTCGTAACGAAACTTGAGGGGGCCCCCCTGCAAAGCACATGGAGGGGGCCCCCCCACCCCCCGGCGGCCCGGCCCACCACCTACTACTTTGCCCCACCACCCAGAAATCTGGTATATTTTTATTTGAAACCTCAAACATTTAAATGAAATGCCTCTATATTGTCAGAAAAATATATAAGAAATCACCATTGTAAGATTCTGCTTTTGTGGATGATAATGAATCATATCCCTGCACTCTTGACAATGTAATTATTGTTAGCTTATAAAGAGCACTGAAACCTAAACTGTATCCTGGTGCTGAGATAAACGGCAGATTCCAATTACAATTAGATAAGAGTACCAGTTCAGGCATGTGGTTTTTAAAGCCAGATTTCTAAGCTTTACTAACACAACCGCTGTGGATCTTCTGCAAAGCTGGGCAACGTGTTCCAATGTTGAACAGCTTGTACTGAGGAGTTGCCTCCCAACTCAATTGACGAACGTACAGTTCTGGCTAGAATAAAAAACATCAACTTATTTTGTATGTAACACGGGCCCTTACCACGTAGAGCCCAATGGGCCAAATACAAAGATTTGAAACTGACCCGCTTGACAATTAACAACCAATTACGAGAATCCCATCCTAGGGAATCCGAAGGCATCCTCTGCCATTTTAGGGCTGGTTTCGCAGCCACATTCTGAATAAGCTATAAGCCCTTAAATATGCCTACTGCATATCCTAAGAATAAGAAATTGCCATTATCGATATGGTTCACAATTAATACCTAGACAACCACAGGCCAAGCTTGAGAAGGAAAGAGTGGTTCAGCATTCAAATGCTCCCTAGCTAAGTCTGTGCTATGTGAATATACATACACACAAACCTGGCCATACCTAAGCAGTCAAAAGTACCCCACTTGGTTGTTTGAGACATGTCCAGAGATTTACCAAAGTCTCACCTGATCATTATGTCCAGAACAGAGACTGGTCAGTTTCCCAGTTCATTACCACTAACTGGGTCACAGATTTGGGCGCCAGTAACAAAGAAAGTGACCTGCTTTCCTCCTCTGCCAATCCCAAACTATTACAAATGCCTGTGACTCTCCAACCTGTGCATCCCTGAATAGTTAAGCGTCCTGTAAGCATATAATGTTATCCTCCATTACAAAGGGGCCTGTGAGCTCCATATAATGATAATAAATAACACTATTAAAGTCTTCAAATTGTGCAACTGCCCTTTTCTGACCAGGTTCAGAGGTATGCAGAATTTCATCTGGCAGTCCAGAGATTTGTGAGCTTTTAACTCAGCTATTCTGGAGATAACTGAACCTCCATTTAGCTACTCTTTACCAGTATCAAGACTTTCAGGTCTCCCAACTGGCCACCCCTTACCACCTGGCAAACAAAAAGTTTCCAACTGGCTATGTGAGAGATGATATGAAATATGCAACTCTTCCACTTGGGCATCCCTAACCTCTTCAGAGACTAGCAGGTCACCTACTTTGCTGTCCCTAACCAGGGTTAGAGATGCGGGCACATGCCAAGCACTACTCAGGTTCATGGCTCCCACAAAGTGTTGGGTATTGATTAGGAAGCTGTAACTCACCTGCCCATCCGCCTAGCTCATATGTGGGCAGTCATTTAAGTAGGGCCTAAAGATGTGCCAGATTCCTAGAAATAGATCTTTGGCCGATACAGGCTCCACGCCAGCTTAGCTTATCCACCTGTAAGATCAATGCAGTCCCTTCTCTTAAATGGATGTAAGAAATCAAGTGTAACACCAACATCAAGGCTCTGCTTTTTAGCAAAAAGCTGTTGTATTCAGGGACTTCTACTTTCCTTTTAAAGTTTACATACGGATTGAAAACTCTTAGCACTCAAAGTGCTGCTGTTTGCTAAAAATCCAGCACAAGAAGTCAAACATGACATAAGGTAACTTGGTAGTTCCTTCACCACATCATGCTACGATAAAGCGGATACCATTATGAAATTAGAGGATATTCAGAAGTAATATTAAAAACATATTTTCAATTAACAGTTATGAACAAATGAAAAGATAAACCTCCCAACAGAGGGGTGTTGAGAGGACCTTGATATAGGAATTAAAAGGATTGGGACAGTCCCACGTGAACATCAATCCTCAGTAAGCAAAGATAGCACTGAATACCTTGTAAGAACAAGATCAGGCTTGTGACTTCTGGTAGTATAGTGATAACAGCTGGACAGCGATTATCTAGTCTGCCAACCGGTATGTGTTCATTGGCAGTGCTAATAAATACTTCCAGGAGGTGTTCTCCAAAAATGACTGGTGTCAGACCATCTCTTTGACATTAGAAATATTTTCTTAACGATTTGGATTTTCTAATGGCTGTACAGGCAAGAGATGCCAACCAGTGTCATATTCATTACTGCAGTGCTTATTTGTACTGTCAATGAACTAAAATGTATTAAGTTCAAATAAAAATTGTGCAAATGCTGCAGCACAACCATTACACTTTTCATATGCCAATCGGCTGCCTGCGTGGAAACTGAAGGTTTGGAGACTGACTTTACGATGCCCTGGCCTCCTCCAAGGATCCCTGCTCAAAATGCTGTGCCAACAAACAAACAATCAGGAGTTTCTAGCGTCACTTGAGCCCTCCGCCCTGGCTTAGACCAGATATCATATTTAACTAAAAAGCGCCCCGTTGGAGACAGCATTACCTTGGCCTCCAGTCAGCAAACATGCGCTGTGCCCTGTAACTTCACAAGTAAGCCGACACACAACCCTATAAATTAATGTTATCAAGTCAAGAAAAAGTGAAGAAAATTAGTGTAGTATCAAAGAGCAATTGTGGACGGCAAGGTATGGGACATCCTCCGTGCAAGATAATGGAGTAAAACAATGTCTATCAAACGCCATTTTGTGTATATGGTATTGTAGGCTATGTGTCATTACATATAACGAACAATACCCTCTTAATTGTTTTGGCGGCTGCTGCGGGTGCATAATACACTCACCTATTTTACTGCGATTGGTACTTGTGACGGGCAAGATGCAAGAGGATATTCTACAAAAAAAACAGTAACCCAATGTAAAACATTACCAGAACACAAACCAGATACCTGCAGGTTGGTTACACGAAGGGATCCGAAACAGGGGCATTCGTTTTTTTCAGTTTTTATGTTTCAAACCTGTGACTAGTAGTTTGGAAACACCGGGTCTATGGGGTAGCTGCAAAACATTCCAAAACCATCTTATTTAGTATTGAACCTTGAGGTGCTTGATTCCTAGAGACCTATGTAACAAACTCCTTAAGCTTATAGACAGTGGGTCTATCTGTAACTATTAAAGTAAAAGAGAATTGCAGTTGATACGTGTACATTTTTGTGGCAATATGTTGAGTGATTCTGTTTTCAGCTATGTTATTTGAAAACTCCTACACCACATTTCTGTATGGCAAAGACTCATTATTACATGAAGCAGGCCACAGTGCTGCCGCTGAAATAAAAATCCTTAAAGCAGCCAAACGACAACCTCTGAGACCCTCTTGCCCTGTGGAAATTTCACTCACTGTTCCCTTCTTGGCACCTTAGTACCATCTTTGGTTCTGTTCAGTGGCGCTTCAATGCTTGTTCGGCCTTGTATGAGCGATGGCGGTTTACGGTTTGTACAACTAAGTTGCTGAGGAGGTGGTGTTTGCTGCCTGCATAAAAGTGGTAAGTTACACCTCGTTTCCACGTGGAGGAAGTGGGGAGCGTTACTGCTCAGGTGAGTTTTGGGCACAGATTTCGTAGCTGTGCAGGCAGCAGAGAAGGCACTGGCACATCTTTTATTCTCTGCATTTTCGTTTAATTTTGTTTTGTTAATTTTTTGACAACTGTATTTTCTTCACACATATTTGCACAATTTCACCTCTAATACGTGGCCATTGCTCTGTGCGCTCTGCAGAGAGGCCAACTATTGGATGATCATGTACTCTGAACACCGTTTTGACACAGTGGCATGCACTCTAAGAAGCTTGTGGAGCTTTAACCACCATTTACAGAGCTCTCAGTCATGGCCAGTTACAAACACCTGGAAAGGACTCACTTCAAAGTAAGCACTAAACAAGTGTAATAGGACTCATGAAAAAAATATGGAAACACAGCATCCTGCAAATAGCGAACACTTTTAGGGAATGCAATATTAAATAAAACATGTGAACTGTAAATAGAAATTAAATAACTGACATAGATTACCTAAAACGTTTTTGTATTCATTATTTATAAACCGATCAGTGTTTTTGCCATTACAACTAACATAGGGGACCCGTTTCAATGTCCGTTTTGAAGTATTACCGGCTCTCTTAAAGCCCTGACCTCACCTGAAAGTACTGTCAAAATCTAGAGCATCAGCACATGATATGCTGTGACTAACGAGTGGCTAGTAGATGCACAGAGCCATATGGCAAACATTTTTTATTCACATTTTAAGGCAATGTAGCTCTGTCCTGCCGAAAAATATAAGTGACAAAGTGAGCCTGAGATGTTTGAGCAAATCTGAATTAATGCATGATACGCGAAAACGAATATTACTGACTGCAAACCTTGGAAAGTTGAACAAAATATGTCTTGTATAGGCCGGCACTGTCTAGACAAATTTTTGTGAAGATGGAGGGATCAGCATTTGGAACTTTCTAAACCTAGAGTTTTTATCGCTTCCCAAATGTATTTTGCTGTTTGGGGTCTTGGCAAGATTTAAAAATTATTTCAAATCCTGCACGATTCTTAATTATTAAATTTCGTCCAATACACACTCCCTTCTGTTCCACAGCAGCACTTTAAAGACGGTTAACATTGTGAGGCCTACAAATCACCTAAAGGAACAAAAAGGAGAGCAAGGGTTATGTTCACCGACGTGAACGGGGAGTACTCCTGTACCCCTGGGTGTAACTGTAGAAAAACAAAAGAAGGAGTACCACCAGCAAGAAATCACAGATTCCTATTGGGGTGGATGGTTTAGACAAAAGGCAAAAGGTCTCCTTTTGTTAAAAACCCCTCACTCATCACCTAGTGATGACATGCTTCATCATCGGGGTCCACCCTAATGACCTAGCGTCATCAGGGTGTGCTATAACACCTGATTACAGTGGAGCAGGTTGTGAGTGAAGGTGCGTGAAAAAAGAAAAAAGTAGGTGTGTTAAAAATTGTCCTGGTTTGAACTTGAGGAAAATAAAAAAAATTATTAGCAAGCAACTGGACAATGTTAAAATCGTGGCGAGATAAAGTGAGGGCAGCAATGAGCCCGTGTATCTCTGTATGTGTTTGGTCTACATGTTTCAACCATGAAGGTTATAATTAACCAGGTTTTCTTCAGGACCACAAAACCAGGAGGGTGGACGGTCTACGTCCCCTAAAAGACGCACCCAATCCTACACTCTGGGACCACTGGATGGCAAAAGTGTGCCCGTGGTATCAGCTAGCACCTCGGTGGGTGAGCTCCAAAAATCAAAATACCTGTAAAGGAAGATGCGGACAATAGTCAAATATTGGACATTGTACATGCCTGTTACGTAGTACAGTGCTTCAACATTGTGCCGGCATGCTGTCACTCCCAATGAGACTGTGAATTGTTTTGTAACACCAATCAATGTGGCGCGACAGGGGTAATATTCAGCTCCGACCTTAGTTCGTGGAAAGAAGGATGTGAATGTGACCAATGGGGGGCGGTGGATTTTAACCGCTACTTGCACACTATATAACTAAAAGTGCTGTGTGTTTGTATAAATCTATACAACTTCCACGCGTCTCAGCAATTTTGGTGGCGTGGTACTATCTCGCATACCGACTAGTGTGTGCGAGAACCTATCAATTTTGAAGATGCATGCACTGCCATGCTAGTTGGCTAAACATAAAACAAACACACTAACAATACAAACAACAAACATAGACCAAGGCTCACTACTAACGGGGCTGAGGATGGAAGTAGGTTACCGGCCAGAGATCTCGCAGCTTAACTGTAAGTAAGAAGCCAGCTAACCATGCCCGTAACAGTAGGGCATTACTAACGCATTGAGCGCCATCACGCGCCTTCAGGACACGGCCATTTAAAGCCGGTTTCCCTCGCACTAACACCTCATTTTGGAAACACCTTCTTTTTCAGAATACGTTTCTATGCGAGGGTAACCTCCCCTGCCCCATGAAGTCTACAATCGCTCCATTGAGAGTGAGCCTTGGTCTATGTTTGCTGTTTGTATTGTTAGTGTGTTTGTTTTATGTTTAGCCAACTAGCATGGCAGTGCATGCATCATCAAATTGATAGGTTCTCGCACACACTAGTCGGTATGCGAGATAGTACCACGCCACCAAAATTGCTGAGACGCGTGGAAGTTGTATAGATTTATACGAACACACAGCACTTTTAGTTATATAGTGTGCAAGTAGCGGTTAAAATCCACCGCCCCCCATTGGTCACATTCACATCCTTCTTTCCACGAACTAAGGTCGGAGCTGAATATTACCCCTGTCGCGCCACATTGATTGGTGTTACAAAACAATTCACAGTCTCATTGGGAGTGACAGCATGCAGGCACAATGTTGAAGCACTGCACTACGTAACAGGCATGTACAATGTCCAATATTTGACTATTGTCCGCATCTTCCTTTACAGGTATTTTGATTTTTGGAGCTCACCCACCGAGGTGCTAGCTGATACCACGGGCACACTTTTGCCATCCAGTGGTCCCAGAGTGTAGGATTGGGTGCGTCTTTTAGGGGACGTAGACCGTCCACCCTCCTGGTTTTGTGGTCCTGAAGAAAACCTGGTTAATTATAACCTTCATGGTTGAAACATGTAGACCAAACACATACAGAGATACACGGGCTCATTGCTGCCCTCACTTTATCTCGCCACGATTTTAACATTGTCCAGTTGCTTGCTAATAAAAAATTTTATTTTCCTCAAGTTCAAACCAGGACAATTTTTAACACACCTACTTTTTTCTTTTTTCACGCACCTTCACTCACAACCTGCTCCACTGTAATCAGGTGTTGTAGCACACCCTGATGACGCTAGGTCATTAGGGTGGACCCCGATGATGAAGCATGTCATCACTAGGTGATGAGTGAGGGGTTTTTAACAAAGGTAGACCTTTTGCCTTTTGTCTAAACCATCCACCCCAATAGGAATCTGTGATTTCTTGCTGGTGGTACTCCTTCTTTTGTTTTTCTATGCCTACAAATCACCTTCATGTTTCAAACCTTACCTCACTGAAGCATGAAGTTACTGCAGAAGCGCTAACATCCAGTAAATCTAAAGCGGGGAAGGCAGTGAGTTCCTGGAGAGTGGCGCGCACTGCTGCTGAGGCTAACTGCTGATGACGCAATGCAAATATCCGGAGCCTCTTTTGAACCCTGCCCCTTTCACATTTCGTCACAGGGAGAGGTGGGGTCTGTAAATCTCGCTGATCACACCCTACCCTGTAACGAGATGGGAACATGCAGTGTTCCTGGTTGACAGACAGCCTCGGGAAGTACAGGGCTTAAGACCTAAAACACGCCCGGGCTGTGTTTAATTAGCGAGGAGGCTGCACCATCGTAGAAGGTGGGGGGTGTAGTCTGGCAGGCTTTAGAGGCCCGGTGTTGAAGAAAGGTAAGCCCCGCAAATGATGCGACAGCAGCGAATGTGGCTGTAAAAAAGGGCCTGATTGCTTCAATAAGTGAAAATGCAATTCGCATCGGCGGTGAATATAACAAATAAAAAAAATGACAGCAGGAAATAAGAAGAAAGGAACTGCCACTGTAAGAGGCCTGGCCGGGTCCACGCACCTTTGAATGAAGAGGCTCAAAAGGCCTCTGAAGCCCTGGGCCCCGGTCGGGCGACAGGGCGTGCACACCATGTAATTAATGAAGAGCCTCTGAGGCCCGGTCGGGGCCCGTGCGTGCCATGTGCATCATTTAATTTATTAAGTGCTGGGCGCCCGGCGCACCATATCACTTCATGATGAAGTGAAGGGGCCCTTGGAGCGAGGGGGGCCCCCCGCAACGCGGGGCCTGCGGGGGCCTGTGTTACGCCCCTGTCAGCCAGGATAGCTTGACAGTGGCGTGAAGAGCATGGGACTCACATCCGAGCATACCCAACAAATGCAAAAACAACCGTCCCGTCACCCCGAGTGGGACGGGTATGCTCAGACGTGAGTCCCGTGCTCTCCATGCCACTGGAACAAGCTATCCTGGCTGAAGAGGGGTGAAACCCCAAAATCGGTCCTAGGATGCTTGTTTCCAGTCCAGGGAGGACCTGGCCTGGCAGTTTGGGCTGGACTGTTCCCATTGGGCGCAGAGTCAAGACTGATTTGCATATGGCTGGGTCCAAACTGGAATGGCATGGTGAGCAAAAAAACAATAGATTTAGGCCCAGATCTTTGTACTGGGGTGCATGTATGACATTGTTCTGCATTCTGTCCAGCAATAGTTCTTTTTGCATTTGTCACCCCGAATGGGACGGGTATGCTCAGACGTGAGTCCCTTGCTCTTCATGCCACTGGAATCAAGCTATCCTGGCTGAAGAGGGGTGAAACCCCGAAACCGGTCCTAGGATGCTTGTTTCCAGTCCAGGGAGGAACTGGCCTGGCAGTTCGGGCTGGACTGTTCCCATTGGGCGCAGGGTCAAGACGGATTTGCATATGGCTGGGTCCAAACTGGATTGGCATGGTGAGCAAAAAAAACAATGTATTTAGGCCCAGATGTCTGTACTGGGGTGAATGTATGACATTGTTCTGCATTCTGTCCATCAATAGTTCTTTTTGCATTTGTCACCTCGAGTGTGACGGGTATGCTCAGACCTGAGTCCCGTTCTCTCCATGTCACTGGAATCAAGCTATCCTGGCTGAAGAGGGGTGAAACCCCGAAACCGGTCTTAGGATGCTTGTTTCCAGTCCAGGGAGGACCTGGCCTGGCAGTTCGGGTTGAACTGTTCCCATTGGAAGCAGGGTCTAGACTGATTTGCATATGGCTGGGTCCAAACTGGAATGGCATGGTGAGCAAAAAAACGATGGATTTAGGCCCAGATCTCTGTACTGGAGTGAATGCATGACATTGTTCTGCATTTTGTCCATCAATAGTTCTTTTTGCATTTGTCACCCAGAGTGGAACGCGTATGCTCAGACGTGAGTCCCGTGCTCTCCATGCCACAGGAATCAAGCTATCCTGGCTGAAGAGGGGTGAAACCCCAAAACCGGTCCTAGGAGGCTTGTTTCCAGTCCAAGAAGGACCTGGTCTGGCAGTTCGGGCTGGACTGTTCCCATTGGGCGCAGGGTCAAGACTGATTTGCATATGGCTGGGTCCAAACTGGAATGGCATAGTGAGCAAAAAAACGATGGATTTAGGCCCAGATCTGTGTACTGGGGGAATGTATGACATTGTTCTGCATTCTGTCCATCAATAGTTCTTATTGCATTTGTCACCCCGAGTGGAACGGTATGCTCAGACATGAGTCCTGTGTTCTCCATGCCACTGGAATCAAGCTATCCTGGCTGAAGAGGGATGAAACCCCGAAACCGGTCCTAGGATGCTTGTTTCCAGTCCAAGGAGGACCTGTCCTGGCAGTTCGGGCTGGACTGATCCCATTAGATCAAGGGTCAATACTGATTTGCATATGGCTGGGTCCAAACTGAATGGCAAGGTGAGCCAAAAAGCAAAGGATTTAGGCCCAGAACTCTGTACAGGGGTGAATGTATGACATTGTTCTGCAGTCTGTCCATCAATAGTTCTTTTTGCATTTATCACCCCGAGTGGGACGGGTATGCTCAGACGTGAGTCCTGTGCTCTTCATGCCACTGGAATCAAGCTATCCTGGCTGAAGAGGGGTGAAACCCCGAAACCGGTCCTAGGATGCTTGTTTCAAGTCCAGGGAGGACCTGATCTGGCAGTTTGGGCTGGACTGTTCCCATTGGGCCCAGGGTCAATACTGATTTGCATATGGCTGGGTCCAAACTGGAATGGCATGAGAGCAAAACAGCGATGGATTTAGGCCCAGATCTCTGTACTGGGGTGAATGCATGACATTGTTCTGCATTCTGTCCATCAATAGTTCTTTTTGCATTTGTCACCCCGAGTGGTAAGGGTATGCTCAGATGTGAGTCCCGTGCTCTCCATGCCACTGGAATCAAGCTATCCTGGCTGAAGAGGGGTGAAACCCCGAAACCGGTCTTAGGATGCTTGTTTCCAGTCCATGGAGGGCCTGGCCTGGCAAATCGGGCTGGACTGTTCCGATTGGGCGCAGGGTCAAGACGGATTTGCATATGGCTGGGTCCAAACTGGAATGGCATGGTGAGCAAAAAAAACGATGGATTTAGGCCCAGATCTCTGTACTGGGGTGAATGTATTATATTGTTCTGCATTTTGTCCATCAATAGTTCTTTTTGCATTTGTCACCCCGAGTGGGACGCGTATGCTCAGACGTGAGTCCCGTGCTCTCCATGCCACAGGAATCAAGCTATCCTGGCTGAAGATGGGTGAAACCCCGAAACCGGTCCTAGGATGCTTGTTTCCAGTCCAAGGAGGACCTGGTCTGGCAGTTCGAGATGGACTGTTCCCATTGGGCGCAGGGTCAAGACTGATTTGCATATGGCTGGGTCCAAACTGGAATGGCATGGTGAGCAAAACAGCAATGGATTTAGGCCCAGATCTCTGTATTGGGGTAAATGTATGACATTGTTCTGCATTCTGACCATCAATAGTTCTTTTTGCATTTATCACCCGCGTGCGACGGGTATGCTCAGACATGAGTCCTGTGCTCTCCATGCCATTGGAATCAAGCTATACTGGCTGAAGAGGGGTGAAACCCCGAAACCGGTCCTAGTATGCTTGTTTCCAGTCCAGGGAGGACCTGTCCTGGCAGTTCGGGCTGGACTGTTCCCATTGGGCCCACGGTCAAGACTGATTTGCATATGGCTGGGTCCAAACTGGAATGGCATGGTGAGCAAAAAAACAATGGATTTAGGCCCAGATCTCTGTACTGGGATGAATGTATGACATTGTTCTGCATTCTGTCCATCAATAGCTCTTTTTGCATTTGTCACCCCGAGTAGGACGGGTATGCTCAGACGTGAGTCCCGTGCTCTCCATGCCACTGGAATCAAGCTATCCTGGCTGAAGAGGGGTGAAACCCCGAAACCACCGGTCCTAGGAAGCTTGTTTCCAGTCTATGGAGGCCCTGGCCTGGCAGTTCGGCCTGGACTGTTCCCATTGGGCGCAGGGTCAAGACTGATTTGCATATGGCTGGGTCCAAACTGGAATGGCATGGTGAGCAAAAAACGATGGATTTAGGCCCAGATCTCTGTACTGGGGTGAATGTATGACATTGTTCTGCATTCTGTCCATCAATAGTTCTTTTTGCATTTGTCACCCCGAGCGGGACGGGGATGCTCAGACGTGAGTCCCGTGCTCTCCATGCCACTGTAATCAAGCTATTCTGGCTGAAGAGGGGTGAAACACCGAAACCAGTCCTAGGATGCTTGTTTCCAGTCCAGGGAAGACCTGGCCTGGCAGTTCGGGCTGGACTGTTTCCACTGGGCGCAGAGTGCAGACTGATCTGCATATGGCTGTGTCCAAACAGGAATCGCATGGTGAGCAAAAAAATGATGGATTTAGGCCCAGATCTCTGTACTGGGTTGAATGTATGACATTGTTCTGCATTCTGTCCATCAATAGTTCTTTTTGCATTTGTCACCCGAGTGGGACGGGTATGCTCAGACGTGAGTCCCGTGCTCTCCATGCCACTGGAATCAAGCTATCCTGGCTGAAGAGGGGTGAAACCCCGAAACCGGTCCTAGGATGCTTTTTCCAGTCCAGGGAGGACCTGGCCTGGCAGTTTGGGCTGGACTGTTCCCATTGGGCGCAGGGTCAAGACTGATTTGCATATGGCTGGGTCCAAACTGGAATGGCATGGGGAGCAAAAAACGATGGATTTAGGAGCAGATCTGGGGGGAATGTATGACATTGTTCTGCATTCTGTCCATCAATAGTTCTTTTTCCATACCTTCATGGTAGCGCCCAGTACCGGGGAGAGGTACACACCTTGTGGGCGATGTCGCCTGGGGAGCCTGGGGAGCCAGGGAACCTCCCAGATGTGAATTTCAGCCACACTGTCCATGAAGCAGCCGTGCTTTTCCGACTCTAGTTGGCACCATTCCACCATCCAGCGCAGTTGCGCCGCCTCATAGTAGCAGCCAAGGGAGGGGGAGCTCAAGGCCTCCGTCCTCCTGTCGCAAGTACGTGAGGTTTTGAGCCATGCACGGTTTCTTCCCCCCCAAATGAAGCTATTGATTAGTTGCTGCATTTGGGCCTGTATCGTGTGCGGTGGACATAAGGGGAGCATCTGCATTATGTAAAGAAGACGTGCCAAAATCGCCATTTTAACGGCAGCTATCTTGCCCAACCAGGAAAGGACATGTTTCTTTCAGTTATTCAGTTCTTGGCAGACCGTGGCCAGCATCTCCGAGTAGTTCACCTGGGCCGTCTTTGCGGTAGTCGAGAAAAACTTAGAGCCCCAGGTATGTGATATCGCTGACAGCCCAGGAGAATAGGAAGAGCTGGGCAGTTGGAGTCGGTACGCCGCTGGGATCGTGAGACGCAGTGCCTGAGTTTTCTTCAAGTTCATTTTTAATGCTGACGCCTCACTAAAGGCCGCAACCTCCGCCAGCAAGGGGGGAAGAGAGTGATAATGGACTGGACAAGAAAAGGAGCACGTCATCCACGTACAATGAAATCTTGTACTCCCTATTTCCCATCTGGATCCCGGTGACCGTGGGGAGTTGGCGAACCCGTTCAGCAAACGGTTCCATATAAAGCGTGAAAAGTAGAGAGGAGAATGGACACCCCTGCCTCGTGCCGTGCCCAATCTGGAAGGACTGGGAGACCACCCCATTGAACCGAATGCAGAAAAGAAGCCCTTGGTAAACCCAGTTCACCCATTTCCAAAATCTCTCCACGAGTCCGTATCGGCATAGGACCTGTTGCAAATAGGGTCAGTCCAGTGAACCCTGCCAAATGCCTTTTCGGCATCCACCGACAGCCATTATCTCTGGGATCTGGGTGAGCTGCGTCTTATCCAAAAGGTGGCACAGTCGTCGAGTCCCATCTCCACAATTGCGGTCCGGGATAAAACCCGACTGCTCCGGGTCCACCAGACCTTGCATATGCGGGGAAAGTCGGGACGCCAAAATACTGGTAAAAATCTTCAGATCCACGTTAAGTAGGGAAATGGGGCTGTATTAGGCGCACTCTCAAGTGTCCTTAACAGGTTTGGGAAAGACCAGTACTTTTGCCATGGACATCGATGGGACGAGTTTCCCAGTGGCGCTGAAAGTGTTGAACAGGCACGCCAGGACAGGAGCGAGGTACGATGCTAAAACTTTATAAAAATTAATTGGGAAGCCATCCTCGCCTGGAGCCTTGCCAGCCGACAGTCCCTGAATAGCCCGTAAAACTTCCTCAGGCTGGATTGCCACCTCCAATGTGGTTGCGATGGAGCCACTGGTGCCGCTTGCTTGTATTCCTCGGTTTCAATAGAATCCAAGCTTTCAGCTGAGTATAGCGCCTTATAGAAGGCCTCAAATTCGGACACAATTTCCCCATCCGCCCGCAGGGTCTCACCTCAGGCATTTGTAAGTTCCTCGACCCAACGTGCAGCCGTCTCTGCCCGAAGAGCGTGTGCCAGAAGTCTCTCAGCCTTGTTCCCCCACTTGTAGTAGCGCTGCTTGGTGCGGAGGAAAGCGTATTCTACGCGATTGAGATCTAGCACCCGCAGTTGCTTCCTCGCTTGAGTGAGTAGATTCCATGTTTGAACCACCCCTTAACGGCAATGAACCCCCCTCTAGCTCCCGGATTTGAGCCTCCAATTCCCCCCTTTTAACTTTGTGGTACTTATTGAGATTTGCCGCAATAACAATACAGCTCCTGCGGAGGACAGCCTCCAGGACGTCCCAGAGCGTGTCAACCTTAATCGAACCCAAGTCAGGGACATCTTACGGATTTTGGGGGCCCTCGGCCGAACATATTTTGTGGGCCCCTGTTCAAGACAGCTTTGAATTCATGATCCAATTTGAGCCCCTTGTTTCACACGCTGTTTCAGCTTCCTCAGCTGCGTTAGCGATCCAGTTTGCATCATAGGCATTAGCTCATATATTCTCCATGTAAATGAATGTGCACAGCTGACAGTGTTGTATTGAGTGTTTCCTGCCCTGCTACTAGGTTTTTAATACTTTTTAAAGTTGTAATTGTGTGGCTGAATTACTCTACCTACGCGCACTTGCACTTTACTTGATTCTGCTTGCCTACACCTCCTTAGCTGCTCCAATTCGCATCTCTCTTTTCCTCCAGTCCTGGTTCACTGCGGCTGATACGCCGATTGTGCAGAGGGCTGGGGCTACTATCGGGCTCCTCACTTCCACCCACGCAGTTTCCGCTTCCTTGAATGCGTTAGCGATCCAGTTTGCATCATAGGCATTAGCCTATATATTCCCGATGTAAATGGATGCGCACAGCTGACAGCGTTGTATTGAGTGTTTCCTGCCCTGCTACTAGGTTTTTAATACTTTTAAATTGTATATGTGTGGCTGAATTACTCTACCTACGTGCACTTGCACTTTTCTTGATTCTGCTTGCCTAGACCTCCTTAGCTGCTCCGATTTGCATCTCTCTTTTCCTCCAGTCCTGGTCCACTGCGCCTGATACGCCGATTGTGCGGAGGGCTGGGGCTACTATCGGGCTCCTCACTTCAACCCACGCAGTTTCCGCTTTCTCAGCTGCGTTAGCGATCCAGTTTGCATCATAGGCATTAGCCTATATAGTCCCGATGCAAACGGACGTGCACAGCGATATGATTTAGTGTTTCCTGCCCTGCTTTTTAATACTTTGTAAATTGAATATGTGTGGCTGAATTACTCTATGCATTTTAACAATTTCTCCTACCTATGCACACTTGCACTTTACTTGATTCTGCTTGCCTACACCTCCTTAGCTGCTCTGATTTGCATCTCTCTTTTCCCCCAGTCCTGGTCCGCCATGGCTGATACACTGATTGTGCGGAGGGCTGGGGCTACTATCGGGCTACTCACTTTGGCCCACACAGTTTTGGCTTCCACAACTGCGTTAGCGATCTAGTTTGCATCATAGGCATTAGCCTATACAGTCCCAATGCAAATGGACGCGTGCAGCGGGAGTGCCGCTGGCACGGCAAAGGCAAGCCCGTCTACTACCCGTCAGCATCCCCGTGGCGTCCGGTGCCTGCCATGCTGGCCAGTTACCCTCTGGTGAGCTTCTTCCACTATATTAAAATATGGAAAAACTGCTTAGCCTTAAGCGGCTACCATTATGTCAATGTACAGTAGCTGATCCGAGCTTGGAGGTAGACTTTCGATGCAATAAGTGCAATTTGTCTCTCCTCCTGCCCAGGAAACTTGAACCCAAGGTCCTCCCACGCAACAATAAGTATAAAAACAATAAGAAAACAGAGAACTTAAAGGCCACCCTTTTAAATTGTTGCTCTATGCTAAAGCATTATCCACACATTTATGACCTACTTTTAGACGAACAGCCTGATCTTTTATTTCTCACTGAGACCTGGCTGTCTGAAGCCTCCAGCCCTACTATCACCTCGGCCATCCCTACGGTTTATAAAATCCTTAGGAGGGACCGACCAAGAGGGAAGGGGGCAGTGTCACCTCAATTTACAATCAAAAACTAGACTGCTCTCCCATCCAAATGGAAAACATTGAGGGCGCAGAGTCCTTAGGCTTCCACTGTACCTTATCCCCCCATCATAGCATAGCTGGTTTTCTGATTTACAGACCTCCCGGTGCAATTGAACATTTTATTACTATGCTTAATACAGTCACCACCTCCCTGGACTTAAAATACAACAACTGCCGTATTCTGGAAGATTTCAATATACATATGGACAATTGAAAAGACCCTCAAACTATTTCCTTGTTGAAGACGCTGCAGGCCTGAAAGATGTTTCCCGCTCCTCAAAGAGGTCGGCCCCACCAGCTCCATGGTATAACGATTCCCTCAGATCTAGCAAAATAAATTGTGGAGAAATGGTGTAAATCCTATCTACCTGAGGACAGGAAGGTGTATAAAGACACCTTAAAAGCTCATTACATGCTTCTGAAGGCAGCCAAGAAAAAAATCTTTCAATCCAAGATAGAAAATGCCCAAAATAAGAGTAAGGGAATCTTTAGCATAGTTAAATCCTTTACTACCCGAAAGCCCGCACAAAGGAAGGGCCATGCACAGACGAATTATCTAAGTAAACAACTCAATTTGTCCACAAAAAGATCTGTGTGACCCCACAAGCCTTCACTAGCATCTCAGAGGAAGAACTGTCCTTCTAACTTAGTTCTAATAGCATGGTTCACCTCTTGGATCCTCCATCTTTACTAGCTTTCCCTGAGTTTCAGCTTGAAGAGTCACTGACCCTTCTCCAAAGCATTAAGACTGGCTCTCCTACCGGCCCATGTCCAGCGAATATCCTGAACCTATTAGCTCCCACCGCAAACCTCATGGTAAACCAGCTCTTTAATGCTTCCCTCTCCTCAGGCAACATGCTGAAATTATGGAAGAATGCTAAGATTCTTCCACATATAAAAAAGGCTAATGTCAAACCGACAGACCCTGCCAACTACAGGCCAATCTCCCTTCTGCCGGCCCTCTCCAAAGTATTCGAGAAGCATGTAAACAAGGCCCTCCAAAACACATTGAAGATTGCAAGCTCCTTCATGAGTCTCAATCCGGTTTGAGGGTTAACTACAGTACGGAGTCCGCTCTGCTGGAAGTGACTGAATTTCTTAAGGGTAAGCTGGACCAGGGAGGCAAGGCTGTTCTGATACTGCTCGATCTGTCTGCAGCCTTCGATACAGTCCCACATGAGAGGCTCCTGAAGAAACTTCCTAACATGGGCCTGGGGGGACCACCTTAACATGGATGTCATCCTTCTTGGCAAATAGATCTCAGGACATCTGCCCCTCCCACCTTTCTGATCCCTGGTTCTGGCCATGAATGTAGGTGTCCCTAAGGGCTCCATTCTCAGTCCTACCCTTTTTACTATATATCTATCCCCACTTGCATTTCTGGTAGAGGAAGAGGGCGCCAAAATTGTTTTCTATGCTGATGACACTGAGCTGATTTTTACATGTGAAAAAGGAACCGACTTTGATGGGGCAATGATTAAATCTTGCCTCACAAAGGTTTTTAACTGGCTTAAGATCATTCAGCTGAAGTGCAATCCTGACAAAACTGAAGTTGTTTTCTTTGGTAATCTAGAAACGTCTGACTGGAGCTCTTGGTGGCCAAAAGATCTGCCGCCTGTGGAAAAGGATTAAGTAAAAAATGTAGGAATTGTCATAGACAAGACACTGTCCATGCGCTTTCAAATCCAAAATCTAACTGGCGCTTGCTTTGGCATACTCCGGATGCAAAATAAATCCTGCCACTTTTGCCGCTTGAGAGCAGAAAGATTGTGGTGCAGGCTCTGGTGACATCAAAGCTTGTCTCTTTCAACAGCTTGTACCTCGGTCTTCCCAAATCCCTTGTCCAGCGCCTACAATTGGTACAAATGCGGTGGCCAGAGCCATCCTGAGACCTAAACCCCGATCTAGTATGACCCCTATTCTTAAGTCTCTATGCTGGCTTCGCATAAAAGAACGGATCGGCTTCAAAGCGATGGCCATCTTCTTTAAAGCTTTCCATGGCTTAGGAGCCAGCTACCTAAATAAGCATGTTAATCGCTACGCAACATCTAGACCCCTAAGAACTTCCGATGTCAACCTGGCCATCGTGCCTAAAATATGCCATGCCCGCACTGGAAGCAGATCCCTCGGCTTTCTAGGCGCAAAATTGTGGCATAGACTCCCTGAGTCTATGACACTAACCACAGACCTACTCTCTTTCAGGAAGAACTTAAAAACCTGGCTTTTTAATAACTGATGGGTCTTTTACACATGTTTTCCTCCTGCTGTCATGCACAGTACACTCTAGTCTGAGTAACTGCTCACTTTATGAAATACACTATTTCATTTCATTAGGTCCCTGACAGTGCAAAGGAACACTCGTCCAAATTCTAAGGGCCTCATTTATGAGGCCTTGCTTAACTAATATGCCGCCAGTGCGCCACTTTTTGTGCTGCACCGGCAGTGTAAAAAATGCGGCATGTTGCGCCCTATTTAGAAAGTGATGTATCTAGGCAGATGCATCACTTTGTAAATCCCTGCACCACATTATACCTGCGTCAGGTATAATGTATGAAGGGTGGGTGTTCCCCTGTAAAAAGCCTCTTAGAAGTGGCGCATTGAAATCAATGAGAACTCAGTGCGCCACTTCTAGGACGCCATTGTATCAATATCTTACACCTGCCTCACAGCATGCGTAAGACTGATGCAGGCACTATCACATGGGGCTTGCCCCATGTGAAAGGACACATTGCTGGAGTTGCGTCTATTTTCAGATACACCCCAGCAATGCATCACTTTTGCGCCTACAGATACGTCAGAAATACTGACGTATCTTTAACTCCTTGCAACATGATGCGTCACACAGTAAATATAATGCATCCATCATGTCGCAAGGAGGGCGCACTTGAAGTGACGCATCCCTGTTTTCACACAGCGATGCATCACTTCTCATAAATAAGGCCCTTAATGTATTTACATCTAATATTCAGGGATAGTTATGTGTGTTTTCAATATTGTAACACAGAAGCAGCTCACAAATATTACTGCAAATAATCTCTGTGACACCCTCCCATTTCTTATATATTTGGCCTTGTTTTGATCTAAAAGAAACTTTTTTATGTATATTGCATGAAGCATAAACACAACATTCCTCTGCAAAATGGCTGTACTAGACTCTCACACATCAGGTACATAAAAAATAAATTAAAGGAAACCAGTATTTAAAACACACTGTTTAAGAAATATCCAAGGTCATTAAAGCAAAACTCTGGAGAATGGAGATGACTCTGTCAGGGGGCCCCCTGAAAAGCTGGGGCCCTGGGCCCGAGCCCACTTTTCCCATGCATTAAAACGTCTCTGGCCCAAGTCGTTCAATTCCAGGTAGGTTTTGAAAGCGCCCCGTAACTCGGTTACATTAGCATCGTATGTAAGCAAAGTGCAATTTAAGCACCACGAATTCCGCCTCGGGGAGCCGCCCGGGAGGGTCAGCGTTAAGACGACCGGGGAATGATCCGAAAGTGCTGCGACCCCAATAGAGATGTCATTGGTGGATGCTGTGTCCCTGGGCGAGGTCCAAAAGAGATCGATGTGGGCGTACATTTGATGAGCCGTGGAGAAGAAGGTGTATTCCCGCAAGGATGGGAAGCGATGGTGCCAGGCATCCATAAGGCCAGCTTCCCTCAGTCTCTGAAGTGTCTTATTCAAGATCGAATCCATATGTCCCACCCTAAATGTCGACCTCTCCAGTTCTGCAGCTGGGACCAAATCGAAGTCACCCTCGATTACCAAGTCTTCATCAGGGGACTTCAGAAGTAAGTTTATCGTATCGCGTAAGAAAGCCTCCTGGTGCTCATTGGGGCTCTAGACCAAGGCTATCGTATGTACTCGCTCTCCCATTAACTCCCACAGGTCCAGCAGGCCCCCAGCGATTTCCACGAAATTCCCCACTATAGTCCCCTGAAAATGCATGGCCAGGAGGATCGCCACCCCAGCCTTCTTCCCTGGCCCTGATAAAAAAAATTGTCTATCAAACCAATTGGATCGAAGTCGCCTCCAATCCACCTGCATGAGTTGGGGCTCCTGTAGGAGGCAAATATCGGACATTAGAAGCCCTCAACAAGGCAAGAGGTTCTTGCCACTTTGCCGGCGAATTAAGGCCTGCACATTGAAGCTCATGATTACTACTTGAAGACGAGTCATGGGCAATCATAAGAAGGCACATCTGCGCACCGATTGAGCCTGTCTCAACAAAAAACCAAGGGTGACAGGGTACCCACTCCCCCCTCCCAGACCCCACCACTGGGCCACTATCCAAGCACTCCTGCCTCCCCGAACAGCGCCGCGCTGTGTCTTCAAGCCTTTTGGGGCAGGCCCTCTGCGTATATATTGGGGTAAATCCTGGTCATTTGGCAGAGCAACTAGTGCACCTAGGATGGGGAAATGCTGTAAAGACGCGCAAGTAGCGCACCTCCAAAGAGTCTAATTGCCTCAACCTCACCTTCCCAGGTGGCCCGTCCTCCCTGAACTCACCCGCCACCCCTGACCACCAAATTCGAAGGTGCACCCTTCCTGTCCGTGGGAGAGCTGCAGAGCTCTCATCGATGGTTAAGGAACAAAATAAAAGAAAGAGAGGAGAAAAAGGCAGTGAGAAAAAGTGTAAATCACAGAAAGATATCAATGACATCTTCCAACAGGAACAAACCGCACCAACGTGCAAGGGTCCATGTGTCTGCCGGTTGGTCATCATCATCCGGAAGGTAGGGCTCCCCTGTAGTGTAGTTACTATATTCCCAATAGGCTCTGCGCATTGGAATAATATATCCTGCAGCTTAGACGTAGGACTTAAGTCGACTAGGTCTCTGCCGAATATAATAGACTTAATTGTGAGTGCCAGCTAGCTCAGAGGTCACTAGAAACTTTCTCGAATAAACAAGAAGGGATTAGCTTCTGACAACCATATAACATGACAACTTTGTTTCCCCAGAATTAAACGTATCTCTAGAGTCGCAGAAACAATAGACGGCTATTTCACTCAGTCAGACGTGCATGCTTCATTTCACCAGAGTTGCTTAGAAATAGAGAGACGGGCGTTTTCAATAAAAGTATTTATTGAACAGTCTTATTTCTTAAGCATAGGAAATGCACTGCTACAATTGAAATGCTAGTTAAGAAGTACAATGCATATAATACGAATAGTATTGTAAAATAGTACTGTAAGAGCATGATATGGTTTCTAAGCCATAAACATAGAATACATAAAATGCATAAAATACATACAGTGATAAAATAGTGGCTAAAAGTACACAACTGGTGCTTCTAAAATACGCCTACCCCGGTGTACCTAACCTAAGTCTAGTACGAGGGAGGAGTAAGTGTGGTGTAGCTTAAGTCTAGTAATTTTCTGCTAAGAATCTGTTCCAAGAATTCTCTAAGGGTCTAATCAGCTCCGTACCTTGATTTTAGAATGATAGAGGTCTTGAATCTCTCTCTCAGGACTCGATCTCCCAGCGACCCACAAGGGTAGCCTGGAAACACCGGAGCTGGATTTCTCGGCAAGAGAAAAGACAGCGTCTTCTCAGTGCGTCAGTTGGAGGGTCGGCTTCCTTCAGCACTTGCAGCAGCAGGGCGTCGGGCAAGTAGTTAGTCGATCTGCTCCAAGTAGGGGTCAAAAACGTATTCAACGTCTGTTGCAGAAAGAGAGTTAACCCATTGCATCCATCTCGGATGTAAAACTTTTGCATTCGGAATATTCGCTTTCGTCACTGCCTCTGAGGCAGGCACAGGTGTAACGATCATTATGCGTTTACCCTGCGCAAGAGCTCTCTCTTTTGCTACTGCACTTTGAACCTCTGTCAGAATTTTTTCTGTTGAGGTGAATTTCATTTCAGCTTGTGTGTACAAGTGTGATTTGTATGCAATTGGTACCTTTTCTCCTTCATTAAAGGTCAGGTATGTGAATCTGCATTTCCCTGGGATGACACGGATCACGAGATTGCACGCATTGTTGCGCGTATCTAATTGTGTTTTTGCTAAAATGTCTGTTTGTACTGAATGTAAAATTTCTGTATGTTCCTGAGTCCAATTTGTTGTTTTGAAATCAGGTTTGATTAGTTTGTAGAGAGGTTTAACCGTTACTGCGTAATTTAGAACATAAGTTCTTCCAAAATTCAGGAAACCTAGAATTGACTGTATGTTTTTCAGCATCTTTAGAGGTTGGAGCAGCGCACATTTCTCAAGAAAGTTTGCTGTCAGGCTTTTGCCTTCACTTGACAACTCGTATCCTAAGAATAGGATGTTTAGGTGGGCAATTCGGGATTTCTTAAAAGTGAATTTGTACCCTTCAGAAGCGAACCCAAGTATTATGGTGTTCACTCTTTTCAAGTGCACGTCCAAATCACCATCTGTAAGATAGATGTCATCGACATAAGATAATGCCTCATCGTCGTACATTTGAAGTATTTCTGTTACTCTCGCTGAAAATAACCCTGGACTATTCTTGAATCCCTGGGGGAGACGGGGCGACGGCAAAATTGTCGCTGTGTCCCCAAGATTGAGAAAGCGGTCAAGTGCCTACTTTCCGGTGCAATGTTTTGACAAAAAAAACTATTTGAAATGTCTAATGTGGTTTTATATTTTTTGCGCACAATGTTATTCATCAGTGCTGCACTATGTGCATTTTGTACTGCAAAAGTTTTGCAACAAGAGTTTAGGTGTCTGTAATCCAAAACTAGACGATATGAATTGTCTGGCTTGGAGACAGGAAACAAAGGACTGTTCATAGATGAGGTGCATGTTTCAATCACCACTTGATATTCAAGTTGATCTAAGATCTCCCTGACTTGTTTTTTAGCTTCTTGCTTGACTGGATACTGCCTCTGAGCAGTAGATTGATTTTTTAACTGGATTTTATGGTGAGGAGAATCCTCATCCCATCCTACGTGATTTTTATATAATGCTGGAGCCTGAGCTACTGCCCATTTCCTGGCATATGTATGTGAATTGGAATGTTATTTGAGAAGGCTGGCATAATTATCTCTTCGCCTGTGTGGGCACTCCCTAACAACTGCAGGTGGCCAGTCTCTTTCAGCTAGAAGTATGTCATAACCCTTGGAAAGCTTGCCCCAAAAGAGAGCTTTTATTTTTCCAGTTATGTCCCCCTCCATCCGGAGTGTTACTTCATATAACATGTGAGGTACACTAACCCTGGTGTCGGCAGTTTCAACTTGAATGCATGCATTCAAGTCCACTGTCTCCAGATGATCCTTCAGGATCTTGCGAACTGTGGTTACTTCTGCTGCGCTGTCTAGCATTGTCTGAGCCCATTCCTTCCCCGTTCTTGAGTTGTGTCCTCAGAATCCTCGGCATGTCTGATCTTTATGCTTGCTACCATCTTTTTGGAAAATTGAGCTTTTTTACTATGGTGAACGTGTTCTTTGTCTTTGTACTTGACGCGTTCTTCTTTCTGTTCTGACCGTCCTCTTCTTTCCGATTTCTGCGAGGAAGTCTGAAAGGTACGAGAGAAACATGTATCATTATCTTGATATCTATCAGGTTTTCTTAAAGTATCCCCATGTCTGAGGTCGTACCTTTTTTCAGAGGGCTCTCTTTGGGGAGACCTACCTCCTCGTTGAGGAGATCTTCCTCTGGGCTGGGAATGCTTCTCTCTAGGAAGCATTTGTTTAGTTTTCTCCAACTTCTTTATAGTAGTGAGATTCTTTTTTATAAAAGTTTTTTCAGGATTCTCTGTTAGTTGTGGTTTTAGTTGTTTCCCACCCAAACTATCTCTACCTAGTTCTTCATAGGATTTTTCAATAATTCTGGTAAGCTCATAAGGTTGCTCAGTGATGTCTGTTTCTTTTCATTTCTGGCGGATTGCCACTGATGCTGCTTCACCTCTAATGTTGGCTAATAGTATAGCCGAAACCTGTTTGAAATCTTTCAGTAATTTCATACCTAGATTTAAAGCCGGTTCTGGACGGTATTCATTTTGAATCTGTCGTAGAACATCTGGTATTACCGCCATGGACGGAACACCATGTGTTTTAGTGTAGATTGAAGCAAAGACTGTGCCCCAAGTGTCACAATCCTCTATGTGTGGTGCAATCCCCATAGGTAAACAGATTGTCAGAATCCTGTGTTTCTCATGAGGTGTACTATCAGGAAATACCGCCTCTACTTGAGTAATTTTTTGTGCTAACCAGAACGGAATTTGTTCTCGTTTTGCTGGTAGTTTACCAATGACTGACTGTATAGTCTGTGGTGTGATTTTATTTGTGTTCCCCTGGTGAGGGATGTGCTGTGGAATCCTTACAGCTGGTTGGACTGTTAATGTCCGCATGACATATTGAACCAATTGCCTATGTATTTTAATTAATTGCTTTTGTTGAGCTAACAATTCGGCATTTGACATCCTATCAATGTCTGGATGTGGTGTATAGCTGGATAGTACCGGCCATGTTGCTCCTGGTCTACCTAGTGGACCGAGCCTAGTAATGTGATTTTGATGTTGTAGGGCGCCTTTAAACCAGAGCTGATGCTTTTGGTAAGTTAATGGAATTTCAATGTCCTCGAAAGGAATGTATTCCGCTGGAGGTTCCTCTGCTTTGTAGTAGTGGAACTCACGTGTTCCAGCATTTGCTGCTGGAAACTGAATCCATGAATAGAATACCTCTGTCTGCCGATATTCATGTGCCTCTATGAAAAAGATTACTCTGCCACCTTTTGATGATACTCCATTATTTATGAGTCTGTAAGTAATACTTTTTCTTACATTTACCGGGAGCAGTATAGCATCCGTGTCATTTTCTAGGATAGCAGCGTCATCTAAGACCGCTTGAGCTGCTGCTGCAGCTCTCTCCAATTCGGTATCACTATCCGGCATTTTAGTCGGCTGAGAGTTTGCAGAACAAGCTTCAAGGAAACATAGATTAGGTGCACAATATTTTGGAACACTGTATCCTTCAACGTTGAACAAACCAAAAACTAATACATAGGATTTTTCGTCCTACTCAGTTTTGGCAGATATTTAGCCTTTCGCCCACTCTAGACATCTTTTGGAGTTTTTACAGGAGAAAAGGGGTCTGTGTAAAAAGCACGACTGAGTTACTTTAGTATCTAGCGTTAAATTTTCGCCTTACCAAACGTTGGGCGCCATGTAGTGTAGTTCCTATATTCCCAATACCCTCTGTGCATTGGAATAATATATCCTGCAGCTTAGCCATAGGACTGAAGTCAACTAGGTCTCTGCCGAATATATTAGACTTAATTGTGAGTGCCAGCTAGCTCAGAGGTCACTAGAAACTTTCTCGAATAAACAAGAAGGGATTAGCTTCTGACAACCATATAACATGACAACTTTGTTTCCCCAGAATTAAACGTATCTCTAGGGTCGCAGAAACAATAGACGGCTATTTCACTCAGTCAGATGTGCATGCTTCGTTTCACCAGAGTTGCTTAGAAATAGAGAGACGGGCGTTTTCAATAAAAGTATTTATTGAACAGTCTTATTTCTTAAGCATAAGAAATGCACTGCTACAATTGAAATGCTAGTTACGAAGTACAATGCATATAATATGAATAGTATTATAAAATAGTACTGTAAGAGCATGATATGGTTTCTAAGCCATAAACATAGAATACATAAAATGCATAAAATACATACAGTGATAAAATAGTGGCTAAAAGTACTCAACTGGTACTTCTAAAATACGCCTACCCCGGTGTACCTAACCTAAGTCTAGTACGAGGTAGGAGTAAGTGTGGTGTAGTTTAAGCATAGTAATTGTCTGCCAAAGAATTTGTTCCAAGAATTCTCTAAGGGTCTAATCAGCTCCGTACCTTGGTTTTAGAATGATAGAGGTCTTGTATCTCTCTCTCAGGACTCGATCTCAAAGAGGCCCGCAAGGGTAGCCTGGAAACACCGGAACTGGATTTCTCGGCAAGAAAAAAGACAGCGTCTTCTCAGTGCATCAGTTGGAGGGTCAGCTTCCTTCGGCATTTGCAGCAGTAGGGCGTCGGGCAAGTAGTTAGTCGATCCGCTCCTAAAGCACCGTGTGTTTGACTGGGCAAATGTAGGCATATTTATACTTTGAAGGTGCCGAGTTTGACGTAAGATTGGACATAATATCATCGTCACTAGTGCCACAATTCCTTGAAAACTCCAGGAGTTCTTGGATAAATTAGTATGCAAGCAGGGGGAAGTCCCTGACTGCTGAAGGCTAGTTTTTCCAAGAAATCATTGTGGATTCTCGGAGTTTAGTGGAAGTAGCCATGCCGTATTTGGGCTGTACAGGCTAAGACTAAATAAGGCAATTATTCCTATGCCTATATAAGGACTGGGTGAATTATACCTATATATGGGCATGAATCGTGAAAATTACACTAGGGTCCTGGATTCCCACATACACCCCCACCAAGACCGATATCTCGAACCACTGGTCTAGGGCCCATCGTGGTATCATCAGGACATGGTATATCAACCACCTGGACAATCGATGGCCTCAGTTTCTGGAAATCTCCTGGCTCTGAAACTGACTGAGAAAGGCGTTCCACTCCCGCTGACGCTCCTCCTCTGATGGCTTCATCTGGGTGCCCCTCCTAGGGCCTCGTCTCCTACCCGCTCTCGGCAGCTTCCTGGTTGATGGACCACCCTCCTCCGCTTTGGAATCCTCCACCACTGTCAGAGCACCACCAAATGTGACCTTCACTTCCTGTAAGTTCCGCACCCCATGCGTTTCATTATTCCAGACAAAGGACAGGCGGAATGGGTGCCCCCACCGATACGGAATTCCCTGTTCACAGAGGAGGGATGTGACTGGTCGCAGCTCCCTATGCTGCTGCAGGGTGAGGGACGAGAGTTCCTGGAACACCCCAACCTGAAGGCCCTCGAATTCCACCGTCAATCAGTACTGTGTGGCTGACATGATAATCTCCTTCTGTCTGTAAGAATGCAGGCAAGTCAGGATGTCCTGTGGCTGGCCACAGCCCAAGGCAGGTTGTCCTACCCAATATGTGCGCTACAACATGACCTCCTTGTCTCTCATCTCCGGAGCCATATGTTTAAAGAGGTAAAGAACCCATTCTTCCAGCTTACCACTGTCTGCTAGAAGTGGTACGCCCTTATTCCTAATATTAGAGTGCCTTGAGTGGTTTTCAAGGTCTTCCAGCTTGAGGTATAGCTTGTTGTTCCATTCGCGGAGGTCATTACGTTCCTCAGTCCTGAGTGGTAAGCTCTTCCTCTCGTCTGTCCTCATTGCATTCCAGGGTGTCCACTCTGTCCCCCACTTTGCTGAGCTCCGTCCAGAGCTGCTTGACATCGCAGGCTATTTCTTGATGCAGGCTAGCTAAATCATCCTGGAGGGAGCTGAAGAGCTGCTCCATGAACTCTTTTGTGACCGGCTCAGCAGCAGGACCTGCATCCGCATCTATCCCTGGTTCGCCGGCTCTTTTCCGGCCCATTTTCTGGAGCTGGTCTTTAATGGGTGGATCCTTGCTCATGGTGTCTTTCCTGGCTCGTGGGGTGGTCATGGCCACAGCCAGCAGGGCCCCGTGCTTCGTGGCTCCAGGTGGGGGACAGGGTCTCCGCCAACAGCATCAAAAAATGAGCAAGGTCCAAAACAGGGCCTCCGCACACGGGGCACTCAGTCACACGTCTGACCTCACCCAGCTAAGGGTCGTTGAATAGGCCCCTGTAGTATTGTTGTTGGCGCACAATCAGGGCCCTATCACGGCAGGTAAACAGCCACTCCACTAAGCGTGTGACAATGCCTGTGAGGCCTCACCACAAAATTCCAAGTCCACCGACAACTGCCGCCATGAAGTGGGGCACCCCCAGCTCCAAGTGTGGGACAGGAACAACTGCAGACGCGCAGCACTGGTACCCACAGTCACTAGCGCCTAAGGCCCACCTGTGGAAAAACAGCCATCGCTAACGAATACCCAGGCTGCTTGGCGCAAGACGCCTCTAATTCCCAATATCGATAGTTGCCAAAATAAAGAGGCAGGCGTGGCAACTGGAAAGCATGAACAAGTTTATTGCTCTAGAGGAGAACACGTCGGGTCTGACACAAGAGATGTCTTCAGGAGGTGTTCTAACAACTTCTCTGCTGCTCTCCTTTTTATACAATTTACAGTAACTTTATTGGTGGTCAAACATCCTAAGAATTCCCGCCCCCAGCAGGTTCTCACAGAGTCCCAACAGTTTGTCGTCCCCCACCCACGTCTTAATTAGTGATTGATATCTCACAGCTGGACATTCTGACAGGATCTGTAAATGTGTGTGATCAGTCACATCTAAGGGTTATGCAAGTGATAAGATCAAGCATTTCTGTTCGTGCAACAAGTCCTGCTGTGTGGGGGGGCAATAAACTACGTCCGCAGGGCTTTGTTTGCAGCCTGGGACTGGATCGAGTGGCCAGGTGCAGTTGGGGGTTATCAGAAGGGCCTGCTCGAGTGTGGAGGATGAAAGGACAAACGTGTTTAGGGCGGGAAGTGGCTCCAGGGTCTTGTCAAGAGGACAAGGTTTTATGACCTTAGTGCATTTGGTCATGCTGAATTAGGGCACCGGGGATGGTTACGAGGTCAGGGTGAATCGTGGGTGACTTGCAAAGTGCGAGATGGCCGCGGCACCTAAAATGGTAGCCGTTTACGTGCGGACAACGGCTCTTGTTAGGCAAGATGGCGTCGGTGATGTTCACGTTTGTAAACTGCGATTTAACAATCCTCCCTTTGAACATTCCCAAGACATCTTGCTAATCTATTTCGATCCCCATAATGTTCTGTATCTCTGTGTCATGTATTACATTAATTCGTTCTATGTGAGAATCTACAGTCTTAGAGCACAAAGAGTTCAAACGTAGAGAACACAAGGGTGGTATGCAGTGTATCCCCAAACAGCAGCCACATATTATAAAAATCGGAACCAAGAGGACCGTCAATATTTTCCACCCCCATTCTTTTAATATGCCCCAAAACCAGCTTCCAAGTGTCCAAGTCTCTTGTTCTTGATGGATCTCCGATGCCAGTTTGTGCAGATGTTCAATCGCCTTATAGACAGAAGGCGAGCTGTCAGGGACAAAGGTACAACAGCTGGCACAGATGATGCGGCATGCTCCTCCACGGTCTGCTAGTACCACGTCTAAAACAAGACGGTTCTGCAAAGTCATCAGACAGACCGCTTGAAGCTCGGCAGTGTTGTTGGTGAGGATGCCAGCTGGTACGTTCAAAGCTGAGCTGCTTGAGACAGGTGTCGAATGGCCCGGCTATTTGCCATTGGACCCCAAAGTGGAACAATCGGGCACATGCATCAACCTATTTAGGAAGTGCAAACGGTGCGAATCGGTAAATTCGGCCGTTTGCGCTTACTAAATAAGTTTTTGGGATGCATGAAACAATGTTTCAAAATTCGCTTTTTTTTGCATTTCCTAAAAATGCGAATGCATTTAAGGAATTGCATTTGTGCGATTCCTTAAATGCAATGCATCAATTTTTTAATAAAATCCGAATTTTGAAATAGGAAGTGCAAATTAACACGAGGTTGACCCTCGTGTTAATTTGCGAAAATCTTTAAAAAAGCCAAAAAAATGCATTTTTTAAACTTTCATGTTACAGACACAGTGAAACATGCACTTTAAAATACATTTCAGGGGTGCAGGGGGGCCCTCTGCACCCTTGCAATGCATCAACAAATTGCGAGTTCAAAAAAAAAGAAAAGCAAAACGGCATTGATTCCTATGGGCCTCTAGGCCCATAGGAATCAATGTAATGCCATTCCTTAATTGCGATTCGCAATTAAGGAATCGCAATTTCCGAAAATTAAGAAATCCTAAAAACGTTTAGGATTTCTTGATGCATAGGATTTTGCAATTCCTAAATTGCGATTCCTTCATTTTCGCAATTTAGGAAGTGCAAAATCCTACAATGATGCATGTGGCCGAATGCCTTTAACTGCATCAAGAAACTGGGATGCAGTAGAATCTGCTTGGTCTGTGTCTCCGGACCGCTTTTCTCGGTGATGTCCAGCAGGTGCAGTGTAGGTTGGAGGCAGAACAAAGGCAATATAGCAAGTGCCCCCCCAGCTTTTTGGGAGCCAACTGTAGGCTTTAGTACCACAAATGAAGTACATATTGGGTGATGCAACAAATGAAGGGGGGTTGGCAGTGTGTAGAGTCCTGGTGATGTGGCAAGTACTGTGGCCCACAATTTTTGTCCCATGGCCTTCGATGCAGACAAGACCTGAGACATTCACCACAGATAGGGCCACAGTTGTGGTTGCAGCTGTTCTTTTCTTTAGAAAGGAGAAGGTGGGTCTGGCTGGATCATTGAACACTTGCATTTCCACTCGTTCTTTTGCAGGAATGTTCATTGGGAAGGTCACATTTGAAGTGAGAGGACAAAAGGGAACAGCCGTTCTTCCAGTTTTGTTCAGCCAGAATTCGTTATAGAATTGTTTTATTGTCCCATCAGATGTGGCATTGTCTTTGTAGCTTTCTTGTAAGAGCATTAACCAAGCAAGGCAGGACCCATGAACAGAGAAAGGTGAAGGGATGAAAGGAATGGAATGTTCAGTGGCATGTGGTAGCAGCCAACAGACCCAACAGTTCGAAGTATTTGCAACAAGATTGTGCTGGTGCAACAGTTGGACGAAAGAGTTATTTCAGAACTCCCTGCGTCGTTCTCGGAGGCGTGGTGACAGTGATACCAGATAGTGTTCTTTTTCATTGGTGGGTTGCACAGTAGGCATCAATGTTCGATAAGCAGGAGCACTCTCTTCGATGATCCAGATTGCGACCATTAGCAAGAGGCTGGTGAGAGATACTGCTATGAGTGCGATTGTCTTTAGTGTGTGAATTTTGGCAGTCTTGGCGTCGTTGCGGCGGTTCTTCGGTCGTCCGGGATCTTCCATCATTTTCAAGAGCTCGATGACTCACAGGACCACATACTTCGTTTAGCGTATCTCCTGGTAGCCTTTGTACTGTTTGGCTACCGATCTGAGACTTTTGACTTAGTTAGTGGTCTGCGTGTCGAGACGCCCTCTTTTTGTCGACCTCAGGTTGTAATCTTTCTTGGATGGTACAGTAGGGTCGGGATACTCTGCCAGTTCTAGAGTCTCTGTCTGTGGGTAGCAGTTCAAGGCTGGTCGATCTTTGGTCAGGAGCTCTTCTTGGACATCCACTTACTTGCTGTTGGTCAGGGTTGGTGAGATCTTCCGACAGTGGTGGGCGTGCAGCCAATTTTTCTTTCCTTCCACTCGAAGGGCAGTTCGGGTGGTGATGAGGACTTGCCAGGGGCCCGTCCACCTGGGTTCCAGAACTCTTCGACCTCTGAAAATTTCTGATCAAGACGAAATTCCTAGGTCTGATATCATGTCCTGGGCCCCTGGACACGTCCGGAATGGCATGCAGCACCTGTTGGTGGATAAGCATTAATTCATTCATTAACTTGTACAGATAATCAGACATTAATATGTCCGGGACATCATTAATGGTGGTTGGTTTCGGTGCCGCCCAAATGTTCATGGGCCTGCCAAAGACCACTTCGTATGGGGTCAGTCTGTGCTTGGCTGGGGTGGAATGCATCGATAGCAATGCCAGTGGGAGTGCGTCGGGCCATTTCAGATCAGTGGTGACGACTATCTTTGCCAAATTCAATTTTAGTGTGGCATTGTGTTGTTCCACCAGGCCCGCTGATTGGGGGTGAACGATGGCGTGGAACTTTTGCTTCACCCCTAAGCCCTTCAGAATGTTTTGAATCACTTCCGCTACGAAATGGGGGCCATTGTCGCTCCACAAAATTCGACAAAGGCAGTATCTAGGGAAGAATTCTTTTAGCAACACCTTAGCAGTAGCTGTGGCGGTATTGTCACGAGTGGGGTACGCTTCCACCCATTTGCTGAAAGCACACACAATGACTAAGACGTATTTGAGACCATGGCACCTTTCTAATTGTATATAATCCATTTGGAGGATTTCAAAGGGGTGATCAGGGATCCCAAACCCTCCCCGTGGTACTGCTGTCCCCTTCCCTGGGTTGTGTTGCAAGCACACCATGCATTGCTGTACTAAACGTCTTGCTGAGTCTGCAATCTTGCCGTTATGCCATACCCTCGTGAGTAGTTTGGTCATGGGGGCGGATCCTATATGTGCGGGTAAGTGTGCCATGGTCAATATGGGGATCAGATAGGTGTCTGGTAACAGCAATTTGTCACCGTCGTTTGTCCTCCAGCAGCCTTCCTCATCTTTCGGTCCCACCCGCGCCCATTCAGTAAGTTCGCTCTGTGTGCCTGTCGTCTGTATGTCCCTTACAGTCACCCTAGCGTCAGTCCAGTGTTCTGCTTGTGACCTGGTCACATACATGCGTGTCGTGGTTCTGTCTTGTACTGTGGTTCGGGCAGTAATATCTGCTAGTGCATTTCCCTGCCCAATGAGATCGGTCACTTTCTTATGAGCCTGACACTTAATTTCTGCTAGTTGCTTGGGGAGGAGGACTGCTTCTGTCAATGCGGAGACTAGGTTTCCGTGTCAGATGGGTGTGCCGTGTGACGTCAGGAATCCTCTTTCCCTCCAAAGGAGTCCGAAATTATGAACTACCCCAAAGGCGTACTGGCTATCGGTGTATATGTTGACTGTCGTGCCAGCCGCTAAAATGCATGCTCGTGTAAGGGCGATGAGCTCGGCTGCTTGGGCAGATCATTGGGCAATGCGGGCAGTTTCTAGGACAGTTTGAGCTGTGGTCACGGCATACGCTGCTGAGGTAGTGCCATCAGGGAGCTTGAGGCATTAGCCGTCTACCCATAGTTCCCCGTCTGGTTCTGGGAAGGCAGTGTCTCGAAGATCAACTCTACTTTTAGTCTGTTCATCTGTGAGGGTTACGCAGTCGTGTAGCGAAATTATATTAGGGTCGTTTTCTGGAAGAGGCAGCAATGTGGCTGGATTGAGGGTGGAACATCGTTTCAGCGTAATGTGTGGTGCTAACAGGGTCAGTTTATATCCAGTCAGTCGGGCACTCGTCAAATGTTGCGTCTTAGTTTGGTTTAGCAATGTGTCGACTGCATGTGATACTAGCACTGTGATGGGGTTGGAGAGCACTATTCCCTTGCTCTGTCGTATGGAGACTGCTGCAGCGGCTACAGCACGCAAGCATGCGGGCAGCGCTCTGGCTACTGGGTCGAGGGTGGCAGAGAAATACGCACAGGGGCGTTGCTTGTGGCCAATTGATTGTGTCAGGACAGATAATGCACATCCCTCCCTTTCGTGTGTGTAGAGGGAAAATGGTTTGGAGTAGTCTGGTGTCCCTAGAACAGGTGTTGAACAAAGGGCATCTCGTAATTCCTTGAATGCTGACTGGCATTCGGGCGTCCAAGGGAGTGGAAAGGGTGTGTCTTTGGCTAGGAGGGAGAGAAGGGGTTTGACGATGAGGCTGACGTTTGGTAACCATTGTCGACAGAATGAGGTGAGGCCTATCAGTGAGCAGACTTGTTTCTGCTTTTTGGGGACAGGAGTGTCTAGAATGGTCTGGATCCTGTCTGGTGTGAGCGTTCGCCCTTCCTTTGACAAAAGGTGTCCTAAATACGTCACTTGTGGTTGGCAGAATTGCAGTTTCTTGCGGGAGACGTTGTGACCAATCTTGGTGAGGAAATGAAGTAACTGAATGGTGGCAGTGACTGGTATTGGTGTGGTGTCTGCTGCTAGCAAAATGTTGTCTACGTATTTTATCAGTGCTACTCCGTCTGGCAATTGTATGGCATCCAGCTGTCTTTTGAGTGCCTGACTATAGATGCTCGGACTTTCTGTGTACCCCTGGGGTGCTCTACAAAATCTAAATGAGCGGGGTCTGAGTGTAAATCCAAAAAGATAGCGGCTGTCCTCATGAATGGGTATAGAAAAGAATGCATTTTTGAGATCTATAACAGTGAAAACGGTGGCAGTGGTTGGGATGAGGGTCAGGATGGTGGTAATGTCGGAAACGACTGGATATTGGGGCACTACGATCTTGTTTACCTCCCTTAGGTCAATGATAAAGCGGTAGGCTTTTCCGTCTCCCTCTCCCTGTTTCTTTATGATCGGCAGAATAGGACTGTTACAAATGTTGCTCACCACTTCTACCACCCCTGCTTCTACGAGTGATTGAATGATGTCTGTGAGTGCTCTCTCTCCCTCTGGTGAAATTTTGTACTGTGGTATCTTTGGCAGAGTCGCGTCCTGTCGTATTGTTACATGCACTGGCTCAATCATCATTTGTCCTACGTCTGAGTCAGCCCTAGCCCACAAGTGCGATGGTAAAGTGTCCAGTAGGAATGTGTCTGCTTCGGAAATGAGATACAGGCGTTGGAGTGGACTATCTCTCTGGTGTTGGTGGTTGTCATATAAGATGACCCGCACTCCGTTCGGGGAACATCGAATAGTTGCACGGAAGTGCTTCAGTAAGTCGAGACCCATAATGGCGTCTGGGGTATTGGAAGAGAGAAGGAATGTCGTGTCGATGATGTTATTTTCTAGATTAAAAGGGATGGGCCTGGACAAAGGGTTAGTGGAGGTCGTACCATCAAATCCTATTGAGGTCACATGTGAGCCAGACAAGGGTGCCCTTGGAATCAGTCGTTTGGATAGTGCACTACATGTTGCTCCTGTGTCTACCAAAAATGGCGACTCTGTGTCCAGGACCTTGCGGTAACATAAGGGCCTTGCTGATCAACATAGTGCTCGACCGGATCCCTCCCTTGCCCTTGGCTGTCCTATGCAAAGTCGTACGTGTTGTCGTAGTCCGATTGCTGATACTGGTTCTGTCGGGGGCAGTCAAAAGCATTTGTCCTACCTGGCCTCTCCTCACTAATGTCGTTTGCGTACCCTCTTCCTCGTTCTCTACCTCGTGGTCCATTTGCTAATTCTCTCGTTCCTTTTTCTTTCTTTATTTCTCCAGGATCGGACATTGGGATTTCCAGTGTCCGTAGCCCTTACAAAATGCACACTGATCTTTCCCTAAGTCTCGGCGTCGGTTGTATGGGGTAGGCACGTTATTTCTAGGTGGTGGTGCTCTAGGGGTATTTTGCTGATATCCTCCCTTGTACTGTTCCCTTCCTGAATTTACACCCTGTAGCTGCGCTATCATGACTCTTTCTTTCAAATCTTTCTTTTTCTTTTCATTGGCCCTTTCATTTTTGTTTTTCTGGTGTTCATAGTACTGGGCCATCTGAAGGATGGCCGCTGGTTTAAAGGCCGGCCAACTGCTCTCACTGGTCTGTAGTTTCTGTGAGACTTCTGGCAACAGTCCCTTAACATAGTTCTGTACGAACAAGTGGTGTCCTGTCGCAGTGGACATGTCTTGTCCACTATAATCGGAGAACACTGTTTTGAACCGGGAGAAGAATTCTGAAACATCTTCCTGAGGTTTCTGGCGGCAAGCTGTTACGATAGACCAATCTATCTTTTTCTCTGGAATCAGGGTCTTTATCTTCTGCACTATTTTGTAAGGGAGGTCTAGTATGGCTTTCAAGGGTTTCTGCCCAGGGTTTCGCTGTTTATCCAGCCCATCGAGTTGTCCCCAGGTATGACCGAACAGGTCTGTGTGGTCTACTTTTCTGATCTGCTTCCACACATCGGCTGGCAGACATAGCCCAAAGAACAAATCGAGGTCGGCTAGCATCATAATTGTCGACTCTAGGGCTGTACCTAACTCCGTGTAAAATGCGGTAGGATTCTTTCGTAAGTCCGGCAGGGATTTTCGGAACGTCAGGATGTCCTGTCTATCCCAGGGCTGGTATACCCAATTATAGACCATCCCTTCCCTAAGCGTCTTGGTGATTTATGTCATCGTGAGTTCCTTGTCCTCTAGGGGGGACCCAATAGGGGGCAGCTTCCTTAATGGGCATCATGTTATCTATTCTCTCTGTCTATCCCAGGGCTAGACAGGAAGTCCTGTCTAGCCCTGGGATAGACAGGATGTCCTGTCTATCCCAGGGCTGATATACCCAATTATAGACCACCCTTCCTTTACGTCTTGGTGATTTATGTCATCGTGAGTTCCTTGTCCTCTAGGGGGACCCAATAGGGGGCAGCTTCCTTAATGGGCATCATGTTATCTATTCTCTCAATCGGGGGTTCCGTCCTTGCAGAGGTTGCATTATTGTCTACCTGCCCTTGCTCCATGAGGTGGCGGAAGACTTCTAATGTATAGGAAAAAAGTTCTGGTACATCGCATTCACTCTCGTCTCCTGTATCTACCTTTCTGTATAGAGTCACGAGTCGGTCGGACCCTTTATTCCTATAATTTTCCTCATATGATGTGAGTGTGTAATAACAAAAGTGCACAATAAAGTGTTGTTTGCGGTTGTCGGGGTAGGAGTTACATATATCTGTTATATATTCCTCTGTTTCTTTCTTGTCTACTAGGGTTTTAACTATCCTATTGATGCCTGCTCGCTCATTTTTACTTAATCGTGGGATTCTCACCAGCCCTTTCACTTCGATTCTTTCTGATGTGTCGTCTGGCAGGGCATTAGGCGTGAGAGGCTCGGTCGGCGCAGAGGCCATGGATACCAGGGCCCTGGCGCTACCTTCAGTTGTATTCTGAGATCCTTGTTGTTGCACTAAAGGATGGGTAGGGGCATAGGGAGGTGGCATGTAGATAATCGGTGGACCTAGGAGTAGATCGTCGTCTACCCTTTGTTTCGATGGGAGCTCAGGGTAAAGAGTTGAGATCTCTGCCTCTCGATCCTTCCTAGCTTTTTCTCTTTCTTTAACTTCCTCATCTAACTTTTTGCCAGCTAGGTGAGCTGATTTTCATAGTTCTTTTTCTATTCTCGCTTTGTCTCTTTTCTTTCGCTGTGTTGTTTCTTTCCGCCATAAGCCGCAGCTGTAAAGCATAGTAGGCGTGGTTTTCTTTTCGCGTAAGGCTATTTTTAGCGTTTCTATTTTAGCAGGATCAAAAGATCCCGTCAGTGGCCACTGATTTTCTCGATCTTTCTTAGTGTGCTTGTGCCATAGTTTGCTATAAGCTACAGCGACTATTCCATATTTTATATACATGTCCTTATTAGGGGTGCCCTCCGGTGGAGCCATATGACTGATCTCCAATAAACAGTCCGGGCTGAACCAATTACCAATCAGTGGGGAGAAGATAGGCATGACGTATAATTGGACAAATAAAGATCTCAAACAATTGTGGACAAAGGTCTGCACTACCTATCCTTCGCTGCCTGCAAAGAGAGAGAGAATATTCCTATTCTTTGTTGTTTGCAAACAGAGACTATCTCAAAAAGAACCAACGTACCAAATAGCTAACAAGTTAAATGAACCAATAAAGCGCAATACTAGTATTCAATCCAAACAATTCCAATACAATCAATCATTGGACAACAGTCATTTTCACGACCTTACCCGGACCGTATGGACAGTTCTTCGTCTTCCACTTCCAGCGCCCGGTCATCCTCTATTCTCCGTATTAGCCGCGGCACTCCTGTGGGATCCCAGTCAGGACCATAAGTCACTTGAGAGAGGTCCGTTCAGAACCAGTGAAGTTCTGATGATCGGCTGCCAGACGAGGGTCTTTTTCAGGCAGGTGCACTTTCCCGATCGTTGCAGTCGTTCACTCCGTCGTTAGGACCTCTCTACCGGACCTCGTGTCACTGATGGGCCCCTCGTTGGGACGCCAATTTGTGGAAAAACAGCCAATCTCTGCTTGGCGCAAGACGCCTCTAATTCCCAATATCGATAGTTACCAAAATAAAGAGGCAGGCGCTGGAAACTGGAAAGCAAGAACAAGTTTATTGCTCTAGAGGAGAACACGTCGGGTCTGACACAAGAGATGTCTTCAGGAGGTGTTTTAACAACTTCTCCACTGCTCTCCTTTTTATACAATTTACAGTAACTTTATTGGTGGTCAAACATCCTAAGAATTCCCGCCCCCAGCAGGTACTCACAGAGTCCCAACAGTTTGTCGTCCCCCGCCCGGGTCTTAATTAGTGATTGATATCTCGCAGCTGGACATTCCGACAGGATTTGTAAATGTGTATGATCAGTCACATCTAAGGGTTATGCAAGTGATAAGATCAATCATTTCTGTTTGTGCAACAAGTTCTGCTGTGTGGGGGGCAATAAACTACGTCCGCAGGGCTTGGTATACAGCCTGGGACTGGATCGAGTGGCCAGGTGCAGTTGGGGGTTATCAGAAGGGCCTGCTTGAGTGTGGAGGATGAAAGGACAAACGTGTTTAGGGCGGGAAGTGGCTCCAGGGTCTTGTCACGAGGACAAGGTTTTATGACCTTAGTGCATTTGGTCATGCTGAATCAGGGCACCGGGGATGGTTGCGAGGTCAGGGTGAATCGTGGGTGACTTGCAAAGTGCGAGATGGCCGTGGCACCTAAAATGGATGCCGTTTACGTGGGGACAATGGCTCTTGTTAGGCATAGTGGCGCTGTTGATGTTCACGTTTGTAAACTGCGGTTTAACACCCCCTCGACTGGCCTGTCAGAGCAGAAGGATCTTAACCAAGCCGAGGCCCCAGCAGCAGCGAGAAGAAAAGAGGCCAGTTCTCAAGGCCTAGGGCGCCCCAGCTGCAGTCTTAAGCAGGAACCCACTGCCCTCGATTGTCATGGCCGAAGTCTCGGTGAGTGAGCTGACCGGCCCTCAAAGGCTCTCCACAGCCGAGTCGGGGGCCGTTCCCAGTCTGTGTCACGCAGGGCCTCTGCCTCCTGCCGTTTACTCCGGCCCCTCTGATGCCACGGTGCAGCTCCTGCTCCATATCACCACTCTCGCAGTCCGCCAATGTGCATCTGCTGTCTTTGCATGGTTCAGGCCAGCCACTTACCTGCTGTAAGCCACTCCACGTGGGGCTGCCACTCGGCCCCAGACCTGCATGCCAGCCACTGCCTCAGTCATCTCAAACTTGCCCCTCGGAGCCAGGGGAGCACAACCACTAATTTCCCCAGAGTAGAAGCTCCAGGTGAGGGACTCTCCTCCCACTCCCAGCCTTGACACCAGGCCTCACTGAATATGGCTCCCTTGTGGTCTCTGGTCCTGGGCCTCAGACAGGCCCTCACACAGTTCTGTAGGCAACAGCAGACCCCTGGCTTCTCTTCCCGTGCCACCATACTCCGCAATGTAGTCAGGGCTCCACCAACACCAAGTAAGATGACGTGACAGCAACCGGGGCCTTCTCTGCCACAGCCAGGTCCCTGCGGGCGATCTAGCACTTTCACCATCACTCCGGCTGATCGTAGTGTCCGAGCTGTCCGATTCAGCGGGAGACAGGAGCTGCTCAACGGCCTGCCCAGTCCTCCATCAGCGATTCAGAAAAGGGGGTGGTGATGAACAGAGTGTCTGAATTAAGCAGACCACTCTTACCCAGTCCAAAGATCAGGGCTTGATCCATCACCGTTATTTAGCTCACTGCCCCATCCCAGCTCAGAACCTGGCTATATGCAAATTAGTCTGTCCCTGGCCCAGTGCATCATGGGAACAGGGCAGACCAAACTACCAAGCCAATTCTTCACCAGAAAGGATACAAGCTACCGGGGAGCGGTTTCTGGCATTTCAGCCTCGTCGGCCCGGCTTGCTTGAATCCTGATGGAGCAGTGAGCAAGGGACTCATGTCTGAGTATACCCTGCCACACCTATAGTGGCCAAAAACGATTCAGAAAAGGGGGTGGTGATGAACAGAGTGTCTGAATTAAGCAGACCACTCTTACCCAGTCCAAAGATCAGGGCTTGATCCATCACCGTTATTTAGCTCACTGCCCCATCCCAGCTCAGAACCTGGCTATATGCAAATTAGTCTGTCCCTGGCCCAGTGCATCATGGGAACAGGGCAGACCAAACTACCAAGCCAATTCTTCACCAGAAAGGATACAAGCTACCGGGGAGCGGTTTCTGGCATTTCAGCCTCGTCGGCCCGGCTTGCTTGAATCCTGATGGAGCAGTGAGCAAGGGACTCATGTCTGAGTATACCCTGCCACACCTATAGTGGCCAAAAACGATTCAGAAAAGGGGGTGGTGATGAACAGAGTGTCTGAATTAAGCAGACCACTCTTACCCAGTCCAAAGATCAGGGCTTGATCCATCACCGTTATTTAGCTCACTGCCCCATCCCAGCTCAGAACCTGGCTATATGCAAATTAGTCTGTCCCTGGCCCAGTGCATCATGGGAACAGGGCAGACCAAACTACCAAGCCAATTCTTCACCAGAAAGGATACAAGCTACCGGGGACCGGTTTCTGGCATTTCAGCCTCGTCGGCCCGGCTTGCTTGAATCCTGATGGAGCAGTGAGCAAGGGACTCATGTCTGAGTATACCCTGCCACACCTATAGTGGCCAAAAACGATTCAGAAAAGGGGGTGGTGATGAACAGAGTGTCTGAATTAAGCAGACCACTCTTACCCAGTCCAAAGATCAGGGCTTGATCCATCACCGTTATTTAGCTCACTGCCCCATCCCAGCTCAGAACCTGGCTATATGCAAATTAGTCTGTCCCTGGCCCAGTGCATCATGGGAACAGGGCAGACCAAACTACCAAGCCAATTCTTCACCAGAAAGGATACAAGCTACCAGGGACCGGTTTCTGGCATTTCAGCCTCGTCGGCCCGGCTTGCTTGAATCCTGATGGAGCAGTGAGCAAGGGACTCATGTCTGAGTATACCCTGCCACACCTATAGTGGCCAAAAATGATTCAGAAAAGGGGGTGGTGATGAACAGAGTGTCTGAATTAAGCAGACCACTCTTACCCAGTCCAAAGATCAGGGCTTGATCCATCACCGTTATTTAGCTCACTGCCCCATCCCAGCTCAGAACCTGGCTATATGCAAATTAGTCTGTCCCTGGCCCAGTGCATCATGGGAACAGGGCAGACCAAACTACCAAGCCAATTCTTCACCTGAAAGGATACAAGCTACCGGGGACCGGTTTCTGGCATTTCAGCCTCGTCGGCCCGGCTTGCTTGAATCCTGATGGAGCAGTGAGCAAGGGACTCATGTCTGAGTATACCCTGCCACACCTATAGTGGCCAAAAACGATTCAGAAAAGGGGGTGGTGATGAACAGAGTGTCTGAATTAAGCAGACCACTCTTACCCAGTCCAAAGATCAGGGCTTGATCCATCACCGTTATTTAGCTCACTGCCCCATCCCAGCTCAGAACCTGGCTATATGCAAATTAGTCTGTCCCTGGCCCAGTGCATCATGGGAACAGGGCAGACCAAACTACCAAGCCAATTCTTCACCAGAAAGGATACAAGCTACCGGGGACCGGTTTCTGGCCTTTCAGCCTCGTCGGCCCGGCTTGCTTGAATCCTGATGGAGCAGTGAGCAAGGGACTCATGTCTGAGTATACCCTGCCACACCTATAGTGGCCAAAAACGATTCAGAAAAGGGGGTGGTGATGAACAGAGTGTCTGAATTAAGCAGACCACTCTTACCCAGTCCAAAGATCAGGGCTTGATCCATCACCGTTATTTAGCTCACTGCCCCATCCCAGCTCAGAACCTGGCTATATGCAAATTAGTCTGTCCCTGGCCCAGTGCATCATGGGAACAGGGCAGACCAAACTACCAAGCCAATTCTTCACCAGAAAGGATACAAGCTACCAGGGACCGGTTTCTGGCATTTCAGCCTCGTCGGCCCGGCTTGCTTGAATCCTGATGGAGCAGTGAGCAAGGGACTCATGTCTGAGTATACCCTGCCACACCTATAGTGGCCAAAAATGATTCAGAAAAGGGGGTGGTGATGAACAGAGTGTCTGAATTAAGCAGACCACTCTTACCCAGTCCAAAGATCAGGGCTTGATCCATCACCGTTATTTAGCTCACTGCCCCATCCCAGCTCAGAACCTGGCTATATGCAAATTAGTCTGTACCTGGCCCAGTGCATCATGGGAACAGGGCAGACCAAACTACCAAGCCAATTCTTCACCAGAAAGGATACAAGCTACCGGGGAGAGGTTTCTGGCATTTCAGCCTCGTCGGCCCGGCTTGCTTGAATCCTGATGGAGCAGTGAGCAAGGGACTCATGTCTGAGTATACCCTGCCACACCTATAGTGGCCAAAAACGATTCAGAAAAGGGGGTGGTGATGAACAGAGTGTCTGAATTAAGCAGACCACTCTTACCCAGTCCAAAGATCAGGGCTTGATCCATCACCGTTATTTAGCTCACTGCCCCATCCCAGCTCAGAACCTGGCTATATGCAAATTAGTCTGTCCCTGGCCCAGTGCATCATAGGAACAGGGCAGACCAAACTACCAAGCCAATTCTTCACCAGAAAGGATACAAGCTACCGGGGACCGGTTTCTGGCATTTCAGCCTCGTCGGCCCGGCTTGCTTGAATCCTGATGGAGCAGTGAGCAAGGGACTCATGTCTGAGTATACCCTGCCACACCTATAGTGGCCAAAAACGATTCAGAAAAGGGGGTGGTGATGAACAGAGTGTCTGAATTAAGCAGACCACTCTTACCCAGTCCAAAGATCAGGGCTTGATCCATCACCGTTATTTAGCTCACTGCCCCATCCCAGCTCAGAACCTGGCTATATGCAAATTAGTCTGTCCCTGGCCCAGTGCAGCATGGGAACAGGGCAGACCAAACTACCTAGCCAATTCTTCACCAGAAAGGATACAAGCTACCGGGGACCGGTTTCTGGCATTTCAGCCTCGTCGGCCCGGCTTGCTTGAATCCTGATGGAGCAGTGAGCAAGGGACTCATGTCTGAGTATACCCTGCCACACCTATAGTGGCCAAAAACGATTCAGAAAAGGGGGTGGTGATGAACAGAGTGTCTGAATTAAGCAGACCACTCTTACCCAGTCCAAAGATCAGGGCTTGATCCATCACCGCTATTTAGCTCACTGCCCCATCCCAGCTCAGAACCTGGCTATATGCAAATTAGTCTGTCCCTGGCCCAGTGCATCATGGGAACAGGGCAGACCAAACTACCAAGCCAATTCTTCACCAGAAAGGATACAAGCTACCGGGGACCGGTTTCTGGCATTTCAGCCTCGTCGGCCCGGCTTGCTTGAATCCTGATGGAGCAGTGAGCAAGGGACTCATGTCTGAGTATACCCTGCCACACCTATAGTGGCCAAAAACGATTCAGAAAAGGGGGTGGTGATGAACAGAGTTTCTGAATTAAGCAGACCACTCTTACCCAGTCCAAAGATCAGGGCTTGATCCATCACCGTTATTTAGCTCACTGCCCCATCCCAGCTCAGAACCTGGCTATATGCAAATTAGTCTGTCCCTGGCCCAGTGCATCATGGGAACAGGGCAGACCAAACTACCAAGCCAATTCTTCACCAGAAAGGATACAAGCTACCGGGGACCGGTTTCTGGCATTTCAGCCTCGTCGGCCCGGCTTGCTTGAATCCTGATGGAGCAGTGAGCAAGGGACTCATGTCTGAGTATACCCTGCCACACCTATAGTGGCCAAAAACGATTCAGAAAAGGGGGTGGTGATGAACAGAGTGTCTGAATTAAGCAGACCACTCTTACCCAGTCCAAAGATCAGGGCTTGATCCATCACCGTTATTTAGCTCACTGCCCCATCCCAGCTCAGAACCTGGCTATATGCAAATTAGTCTGTCCCTGGCCCAGTGCATCATGGGAACAGGGCAGACCAAACTACCAAGCCAATTCTTCACCAGAAAGGATACAAGCTACCGGGGACCGGTTTCTGGCATTTCAGCCTCTTCGGCCCGGCTTGCTTGAATCCTGATGGAGCAGTGAGCAAGGGACTCATGTCTGAGTATACCCTGCCACACCTATAGTGGCCAAAAACGATTCAGAAAAGGGGGTGGTGATGAACAGAGTGTCTGAATTAAGCAGACCACTCTTACCCAGTCCAAAGATCAGGGCTTGATCCATCATCGTTATTTAGCTCACTGCCCCATCCCAGCTCAGAACCTGGCTATATGCAAATTAGTCTGTCCCTGGCCCAGTGCATCATGGGAACAGGGCAGACCAAACTACCAAGCCAATTCTTCACCTGAAAGGATACAAGCTACCGGGGACCGGTTTCTGGCATTTCAGCCTCGTCGGCCCGGCTTGCTTGAATCCTGATGGAGCAGTGAGCAAGGGACTCATGTCTGAGTATACCCTGCCACACCTATAGTGGCCAAAAACGATTCAGAAAAGGGGGTGGTGATGAACAGAGTGTCTGCATTAAGCAGACCACTCTTACCCAGTCCAAAGATCAGGGCTTGATCCATCACCGTTATTTAGCTCACTGCCCCATCCCAGCTCAGAACCTGGCTATATGCAAATTAGTCTGTCCCTGGCCCAGTGCATCATGGGAACAGGGCAGACCAAACTACCAAGCCAATTCTTCACCAGAAAGGATACAAGCTACCGGGGACCGGTTTCTGGCATTTCAGCCTCGTCGGCCCGGCTTGCTTGAATCCTGATGGAGCAGTGAGCAAGGGACTCATGTCTGAGTATACCCTGCCACACCTATAGTGGCCAAAAACGATTCAGAAAAGGGGGTGGTGATGAACAGAGTGTCTGAATTAAGCAGACCACTCTTACCCAGTCCAAAGATCAGGGCTTGATCCATCACCGCTATTTAGCTCACTGCCCCATCCCAGCTCAGAACCTGGCTATATGCAAATTAGTCTGTCCCTGGCCCAGTGCATCATGGGAACAGGGCAGACCAAACTACCAAGCCAATTCTTCACCAGAAAGGATACAAGCTACCGGGGACCGGTTTCTGGCATTTCAGCCTCGTCGGTCCGGCTTGCTTGAATCCTGATGGAGCAGTGAGCAAGGGACTCATGTCTGAGTATACCCTGCCACACCTATAGTGGCCAAAAACGATTCAGAAAAGGGGGTGGTGATGAACAGAGTGTCTGAATTAAGCGGACCACTTTTACCCAGTCCAAAGATCAGGGCTTGATCCATCACCGTTATTTAGCTCACTGCCCCATCCCAGCTCAGAACCTGGCTATATGCAAATTAGTCTGTCCCTGGCCCAGTGCATCATGGGAACAGGGCAGACCAAACTACCAAGCCAATTCTTCACCAGAAAGGATACAAGCTACCGGGGACCGGTTTCTGGCATTTCAGCCTCGTCGGCCCGGCTTGCTTGAATCCTGATGGAGCAGTGAGCAAGGGACTCATGTCTGAGTATACCCTGCCACACCTATAGTGGCCAAAAACGATTCAGAAAAGGGGGTGGTGATGAACAGAGTGTCTGAATTAAGCAGACCACTCTTACCCAGTCCAAAGATCAGGGCTTGATCCATCACCGTTATTTAGCTCACTGCCCCATCCCAGCTCAGAACCTGGCTATATGCAAATTAGTCTGTCCCTGGCCCAGTGCATCATGGGAACAGGGCAGACCAAACTACCAAGCCAATTCTACACCTGAAAGGATACAAGCTACCGGGGACCGGTTTCTGGCATTTCAGCCTCGTCGGCCCGGCTTGCTTGAATCCTGATGGAGCAGTGAGCAAGGGACTCATGTCTGAGTATACCCTGCCACACCTATAGTGGCCAAAAACGATTCAGAAAAGGGGGTGGTGATGAACAGAGTGTCTGAATTAAGCAGACCACTCTTACCCAGTCCAAAGATCAGGGCTTGATCCATCACCGTTATTTAGCTCACTGCCCCATCCCAGCTCAGAACCTGGCTATATGCAAATTAGTCTGTCCCTGGCCCAGTGCATCATGGGAACAGGGCAGACCAAACTACCAAGCCAATTCTTCACCAGAAAGGATACAAGCTACCGGGGACCGGTTTCTGGCATTTCAGCCTCGTCGGCCCGGCTTGCTTGAATCCTGATGGAGCAGTGAGCAAGGGACTCATGTCTGAGTATACCCTGCCACACCTATAGTGGCCAAAAACGATTCAGAAAAGGGGGTGGTGATGAACAGAGTGTCTGAATTAAGCAGACCACTCTTACCCAGTCCAAAGATCAGGGCTTGATCCATCACCGTTATTTAGCTCACTGCCCCATCCCAGCTCAGAACCTGACTATATGCAAATTAGTCTGTCCCTGGCCCAGTGCATCATGGGAACAGGGCAGTCCAAACTACCAAGCCAATTCTTCACCAGAAAGGATACAAGCTACCGGGGACCGGTTTCTGGCATTTCAGCCTCGTCAGCCCGGCTTGCTTGAATCCTGATGGAGCAGTGAGCAAGGGACTCATGTCTGAGTATACCCTGCCACACCTATAGTGGCCAAAAACGATTCAGAAAAGGGGGTGGTGATGAACAGAGTGTCTGAATTAAGCAGACCACTCTTACCCAGTCCAAAGATCAGGGCTTGATCCATCACCGCTATTTAGCTCACTGCCCCATCCCAGCTCAGAACCTGGCTATATGCAAATTAGTCTGTCCCTGGCCCAGTGCATCATGGGAACAGGGCAGACCAAACTACCAAGCCAATTCTTCACCAGAAAGGATACAAGCTACCGGGGACCGGTTTCTGGCATTTCAGCCTCGTCGGCCCGGCTTGCTTGAATCCTGATGGAGCAGTGAGCAAGGGACTCATGTCTGAGTATACCCTGCCACACCTATAGTGGCCAAAAACGATTCAGAAAAGGGGGTGGTGATGAACAGAGTGTCTGAATTAAGCAGACCACTCTTACCCAGTCCAAAGATCAGGGCTTGATCCATCACCGTTATTTAGCTCACTGCCCAATCCCAGCTCAGAACCTGGCTATATGCAAATTAGTCTGTCCCTGGCCCAGTGCATCATGGGAACAGGGCAGACCAAACTACCAAGCCAATTCTTCACCAGAAAGGATACAAGCTACCGGGGACCGGTTTCTGGCATTTCAGCCTCGTCGGCCCGGCTTGCTTGAATCCTGATGGAGCAGTGAGCAAGGGACTCATGTCTGAGTATACCCTGCCACACCTATAGTGGCCAAAAACGATTCAGAAAAGGGGGTGGTGATGAACAGAGTGTCTGAATTAAGCAGACCACTCTTACCCAGTCCAAAGATCAGGGCTTGATCCATCACCGTTATTTAGCTCACTGCCCCATCCCAGCTCAGAACCTGACTATATGCAAATTAGTCTGTCCCTGGCCCAGTGCATCATGGGAACAGGGCAGACCAAACTACCAAGCCAATTCTTCACCAGAAAGGATACAAGCTACCGGGGACCGGTTTCTGGCATTTCAGACTCGTCGGCCCGGCTTGCTTGAATCCTGATGGAGCAGTGAGCAAGGGACTCATGTCTGAGTATACCCTGCCACACCTATAGTGGCCAAAAACGATTCAGAAAAGGGGGTGGTGATGAACAGAGTGTCTGAATTAAGCAGACCACTCTTACCCAGTCCAAAGATCAGGGCTTGATCCATCACCGTTATTTAGCTCACTGCCCCATCCCAGCTCAGAACCTGGCTATATGCAAATTAGTCTGTCCCTGGCTCAGTGCATCATGGGAACAGAGCAGACCAAACTACCAAGCCAATTCTTCACCAGAAAGGATACAAGCTACCGGGGCCCTGTTTCTGGCATTTCAGCCTCGTCGGCCCGGCTTGCTTGAATCCTGATGGAGCAGTGAGCAAGGGACTCATGTCTGAGTATACCCTGCCACACCTATAGTGGCCAAAAACGATTCAGAAAAGGGGGTGGTGATGAACAGAGTGTCTGAATTAAGCAGACCACTCTTACCCAGTCCAAAGATCAGGGCTTGATCAATCACCGTTATTTAGCTCACTGCCCCATCCCAGCTCAGAACCTGACTATATGCAAATTAGTCTGTCCCTGGCCCAGTGCATCATGGGAACAGGGCAGACCAAACTACCAAGCCAATTCTTCACCAGAAAGGATACAAGCTACCGGGGACCGGTTTCTGGCATTTCAGACTCGTCGGCCCGGCTTGCTTGAATCCTGATGGAGCAGTGAGCAAGGGACTCATGTCTGAGTATACCCTGCCACACCTATAGTGGCCAAAAACGATTCAGAAAAGGGGGTGGTGATGAACAGAGTGTCTGAATTAAGCAGACCACTCTTACCCAGTCCAAAGATCAGGGCTTGATCCATCACCGTTATTTAGCTCACTGCCCCATCCCAGCTCAGAACCTGGCTATATGCAAATTAGTCTGTCCCTGGCTCAGTGCATCATGGGAACAGAGCAGACCAAACTACCAAGCCAATTCTTCACCAGAAAGGATACAAGCTACCGGGGCCCTGTTTCTGGCATTTCAGCCTCGTCGGCCCGGCTTGCTTGAATCCTGATGGAGCAGTGAGCAAGGGACTCATGTCTGAGTATACCCTGCCACACCTATAGTGGCCAAAAACGATTCAGAAAAGGGGGTGGTGATGAACAGAGTGTCTGAATTAAGCGGACCACTCTTACCCAGTCCAAAGATCAAGGCTTGATCCATCACCGTTATTTAGCTCACTGTCCCATCCCAGCTCAGAACCTGGCTATATGCAAATTAGTCTGTCCCTGGCCCAGTGCATCATGGGAACAGGGCAGACCAAACTACCAAGCCAATTCTTCACCAGAAAGGATACAAGCTACCGGGGACCGGTTTCTGGCATTTCAGCCTCGTCGGCCCGGCTTGCTTGAATCCTGATGGAGCAGTGAGCAAGGGACTCATGTCTGAGTATACCCTGCCACACCTATAGTGGCCAAAATCGATTCAGAAAAGGGGGTGGTGATGAACAGAGTGTCTGAATTAAGCAGACCACTCTTACCCAGTCCAAAGATCAGGGCTTGATCCATCACCGTTATTTAGCTCACTGCCCAATCCCAGCTCAGAACCTGGCTATATGCAAATTAGTCTGTCCCTGGCCCAGTGCATCATGGGAACAGGGCAGACCAAACTACCAAGCCAATTCTTCACCAGAAAGGATACAAGCTACCGGGGACCGGTTTCTGGCATTTCAGCCTCGTCGGCCCGGCTTGCTTGAATCCTGATGGAGCAGTGAGCAAGGGACTCATGTCTGAGTATACCCTGCCACACCTATAGTGGCCAAAATCGATTCAGAAAAGGGGGTGGTGATGAACAGAGTGTCTGAATTAAGCAGACCACTCTTACCCAGTCCAAAGATCAGGGCTTGATCCATCACCGTTATTTAGCTCACTGCCCAATCCCAGCTCAGAACCTGGCTATATGCAAATTAGTCTGTCCCTGGCCCAGTGCATCATGGGAACAGGGCAGACCAAACTACCAAGCCAATTCTTCACCAGAAAGGATACAAGCTACCGGGGACCGGTTTCTGGCATTTCAGCCTCGTCGGCCCGGCTTGCTTGAATCCTGATGGAGCAGTGAGCAAGGGACTCATGTCTGAGTATACCCTGCCACACCTATAGTGGCCAAAAGCGATTCAGAAAAGGGGGTGGTGATGAACAGAGTGTCTGAATTAAGCAGACCACTCTTACCCAGTCCAAAGATCAGGGCTTGATCCATCACCGTTATTTAGCTCACTGCCCCAACCCAGCTCAGAACCTGGCTATATGCAAATTAGTCTGTCCCTGGCCCAGTGCATCATGGGAACAGGGCAGACCAAACTACCAAGCCAATTCTTCACCAGAAAGGATACAAGCTACCGGGGACCGGTTTCTGGCATTTCAGCCTCGTCGGCCCGGCTTGCTTGAATCCTGATGGAGCAGTGAGCAAGAAACTCATGTCTGAGTATACCCTGCCACACCTATAGTGGCCAAAAACGATTCAGAAAAGGTGGTGGTGATGAACAGAGTGTCTGAATTAAGCAGACCACTCTTACCCCGTCCAAAGATCAGGGCTTGATCCATCACCGGTATTTAGCTCACTGCCCCATCCCAGCTCAGAACCTGGCTATATGCAAATTAGTCTGTCCCTGGCCCAGTGCATCATGGGAACAGGGCAGACTAAACTACCAAGCCAATTCTTTACCAGAAAGGATACAAGCTACCGGGGAGCGGTTTCCGGCATTTCAGCCTCATCGGCCCGGCTTGCTTGAATCCTGATGGAGCAGTGAGCAAGGGACTCATGTCTGAGTATACCCTGCCACACCTATAGTGGCCAAAAACAATTCAGAAAAGGGGGTGGTGATGAACAGAGTGTCTGAATTAAGCAGACCCCTCTTACCCAGTCCAAAGATCAGGGCTTGATCCATCACCGTTATTTAGCTCACTGCCCCATCCCAGCTCAGAACCTGGCTATATGCAAATTAGTCTGTCCCTGGCCCAGTGCATCATGGGAACAGGGCAGACCAAACTACCAAGTCAATTCTTCACCAGAAAGGATACAAGCTACCGGGGACCGGTTTCTGGCATTTCAGCCTCGTCGGCCCGGCTTGCTTGAATCCTGATGGAGCAGTGAGCAAGGGACTCATGTCTGAGTATACCCTGCCACACCTATAGTGGCCAAAAACGATTCAGAAAAGGGGGTGGTGATGAACAGAGTGTCTGAATTAAGCAGACCACTCTTACCCAGTCCAAAGATCAGGGCTTGATCCATCACCGTTATTTAGCTCACTGCCCCATCCCAGCTCAGAACCTGGCTATATGCAAATTAGTCTGTCCCTGGCAAGTGCATCATGGGAACAGGGCAGACCAAACTACCAAGCCAATTCTTCACCAGAAAGGATACAAGCTACCGGGGAGCGGTTTCTGGCATTTCAGCCTCGTCGGCCCGGCTTGCTTGAATTCTGATGGAGCAGTGAGCAAGGGACTCATGTCTGAGTATACCCTGCCACACCTATAGTGGCCAAAAACGATTCAGAAAAGGGGGTGGTGATGAACAGAGTGTCTGAATTAAGCAGACCACTCTTACCCAGTCCAAAGATCAGGGCTTGATCCATCACCGTTATTTAGCTCACTGCCCCATCCCAGCTCAGAACCTGGCTATATGCAAATTAGTCTGTCCCTGGCCCAGTGCATCATGGGAATGTAGTGTAGTTCCTATCTTCCCAATAGGCTCTGCGCATTGGAATAATACCTACAGCAGTAAAGGCCTAGGCCAGACGTTAACTAGGTCTACTACTGTCGATACTAGACTTAAAGTTTTGGGTTTGCCAGCTTAGCTCAGAGTTCACTAGAAACTTTCTCGAATGTTCAAGGAGGACTTAACTTCCCTGATTAGACAAGAAGGGATTTAGTTTCTGACAACCATAGAACATGACAACTTTGCTCTCCCCTAATCAAGAGTCAATCTCGAGAGTCGTGTGAACAAAAGGCAAATTATTTTACTCAGTCAGTACGTGCATTCTTAGTCTCATCAGAATGTAAAGAAAAGGAAGAGACGGGCGTGTTCAATAAAAAGGTGTTATTTATTGATCAGTCTCTTTTCTCATATAAGAGAAATGGATCGATATTATTGCAATACTTATAGTTAAGTAAAGTGCATACATTAAGAGCAGCAGTATAAAATAATACTGTAAAAACATTGATATGGTTTCTAAGCCATAAGATGTTTAAAATGAATAAAATATATTACATACACATATACATTTGACTAAACGTACTCAACTGGTGTTTCTAGATACGCCTACCCCGTGTACCTGACCTAAGTCTAATACGAGGGCGGGAATAGATAGTTACAGTTTAAGTTAAGTTTGTTTTTGCCAAGTGAATAACTAAAGAATTCTCTGTGAGGGGTTATTCAGTTCTGTACCTGGAAGTTAGGATGAATGAGGAATGGTATCTCTCTCTCTGGTCTCGATATTCCAGGCTGCCTGCGAGGGCTACCCGGAAACGCCGGTGCTGGATTCTCGGCAGGAGAAAGCAGCTTCTCTCAGCGCGTCAGGAAGGCGGGGCTGCTGCCAGCGGGGTCTGCTCTGCTCTTGGCTTCGGCAAGTATGGCTGCTCCGTCTCGTCACCACGCGTGTGTTTGCATATGGCAAGATCGGTAATATTTATACCTTTAAGGTGCCGAGATTGACGTAAGGATGGACATAGATACGTCAATAAAGATGTCATACGATTTGCTCGTTAGCACATTCTTTTACTAAAGTTCTCGGTGAAATCAAAACAATGGCCGCAGGGTTTTGCCCAGGTTGTCATAGGTTTGATTTGTTATGAGAACTCCGTATGCCTTATCAGGGGCTGGAGGAATATCGCTTGTCTAATTAGATCGCAAGCGTTATGACCTAATCAGATAACACGTTCCTGTGCCGTAGTGTGACTGCGTCAGATAACGGTATCTGCATCATGGGGGTTTTCTGCCTCATGGGCTGACTGCTAGTTAACTTGTTGGTTTGTTAAACTAGAATAGGGTCAGGAATAGGGGGATCGATTCAGAACCTATAGGAATACATGACACCCACTCCACGCTAACTATGGACATATTTACTAATCTAGGCATAGTATAACATAGTACAACATACTATAGAGTAGTGTGTATACCTTACCACCCCAAAATACATAAATGCATTTTGAAATTCTTCAAATATACTGAAAAATTGCAGACATATATATTGTATGCACTCAAGCTGTAGAATAATGCCAAAGTAATCGCATTTGTATACATTATTGCTCGTTTGGTATATGAGAATTACACATGAAATGGTTTCTTAAATACAGAAAAAAGATTCGAGACCATTCCATCACAGAATAAAATATTTATGAACATACCAGCGGGCAGCTAAAGTCTATAAAGTATCTAAAAAATAGAAATCTTAGTTCTTTAGGAATAGTTTCTTACTTTAAGCAGAAGATAAGTGTCCCGAAAAACCGAAAAAATTAATTGGGGCTTCTGAAAGAGTTGCTGTCCGTGAACTGGAGTGAAAAATAGTTCATGTGACTTTATTATTTAAAGTTGAAGGCCGAATTCAGGGAACGCCGTGTGCGGGCTTGTTCAAAAGTCTCTATTTCTGTTCGGGTGAGAACATCATATCATTTAGGCTTTCGAAAAAACTGTCAACAGCTTCCTGGGAAAGTTCCACTAACTCGGAAATAGGTGTAATCATGCATTCTTGTGCATGATTGTCTCCATTGACATTCTGATTCGCATTGCTGACAGAAGGTCGTACCTGTTCGATGCTGCTTTCATCTTGAACTTCACTACCCATCAATCGTAGTGGTGAAGCTTCCACGAATGCCGTCATCAGGATTGGTAGCCTTTGAGGGCAGCACAAAGCATGAACCTTGATCGGGCTCAACAATGTTTCTGCATCCATCGGCGCATCCGATTGTAGCGTCAGACAGGTGTCTAACACGCATTCTTCTCCGCATAGCAGACACCTCAATACAGGTAAAACACATCTTTGCCACATTGGTCGAAATGATAGAAACCAAGTCATGTTCAGGTCTCTAAGCCGGGAGAGTCCCAGGATTTTTGATATTCGGTCCCGGTATCCAATGGCTAGGATTGTTTCTTCCCTTGTCGCAAGAGTTTTGTCTGTGACATGGGTTGCCATAACGAAAAATAAGGACTAAGAATAGGATTCCTGCAATTAGTCCCAAGATCAGGGGAAGTCCGCCAAAAATCGAATGGACGAAATCTGGAAAAATACCCAGTATGGCTTTGAATGGTGTTAATGCCATCGAAAATACTGTCTTAAATACCTTTGAGACCCCATTGGTATCAGAAATATTTAAGATTTCATTCAGGATTTCCGCGAAATGTACGGGGGAATTAGTTGATAATAATGTATGTATCTCTGCAGTCGTCCTTGCGACTTGTAGATCATACGTTTCTTTTGATGACGAGAGCCTGGTAGGCGTCTGAAGAAGCACTGTTTTCATTCTGCTTAAAGTATCTATTCGAATAGAAGTAATTTTCAAATCGGGCCATGCCCTTGCCTCCCTGTCTGGGAAGGAGCTGGGGAACAATGAGCGTCCACAGCACTTGACCTTCGCAGTCGTAGTTACTAGATAAGGAGTCCCGGGCATAAGACTACAACATCTACGGTCTACAATAAGAATGTAACTCCCATTATAGAGTCTTTGAAAGAATGGTTCTATTTCTGTTGCAGGTGCGCCTTGCTGGTGACATGAAAGGTTGTATGAATTCCCTTCACAGGCTCCATGCAAACTAATTCCGTTACACAGAAGTGTGACACTTAGTGACATCGCACAATTGTTGCCACTAAGAAACACTTTCTGTCCTTTAATACTGACACATGCATGTGAATAGGGCAGGTTCCATGTTGTTTTTATGTACCCCTTTCCCAATTTCTCGTACATGCCAGCCTGTATATATTTTTGGCAGTATTGAAACCTGAAGGTTAAGATTGGAATATTTATTATCCCATGTATTATCCATTCACTGACAGGTCGTTCTGACATTGTCACTGGTAATCTTTCGAGTTTTTCAATGCTCAAGATTGTATAATCAGCACCCTTTTGTGCCATACTGATTTGTCTATCAGTAAGGTTAAAGATTTGGAATAGTGACGTTGTGTTGATTAAACGCCAAGGCACATAGCCTGAACGCAGATTTTGTAACGTCCAGCCAAGCTGTACAATAGAACGCAATTGAGACTGACCGTGTTGTAATAACAGTAAGTCTTGCGATAATATGTCGATTGCTGAAGACACAATGCTGTCCAAAGAACAAATTCTGGAGGACAGAGTCATTAACCCATTGTCCACTACAGAAAGTGATTTTTCCAAATTAATACGGTCAATTTCCCGTATTCTCTCTGCTGTTTCAATTTGAGTAACCTTCCAGGCCTCATTGTATGCTGCATATACAGAGGCTGCTATGAAACGCTTTTGACGCTGTTTGCGTGGTCCCAAAGTGAAATCACGCAAGTCAGCACCATCAGTAAGTAAAGTTAGGTGTTGCTTAATTTCTGCCAGTGTGGAAGTTTGTAGCCACTGAAGGCATAATTTGCCCACACTGTAGGTGGTTATTATCCCTGGGTGATGTCTTTGAGGATATCTAGGGTCTGGCCTGGTCATTTTGAACCCCTGTGTTTTGTTCAGGAATCTGTCTTGACAGTTATTAGTATCTGTGGGCCAGATCAACCACTGTTTCCAATCAGGATGTGTTCTGTTTTGGTTTAATATATGGTTTACGTCTATCTCTTCATCTGTATCAGAGTTATTGCTAAACATTGTTGGCTTTGGAATAGACGGTTTATTTAAATCTTTGATTTTGGCTAGGCCAAGACAGGTGGTTTGTTGAACAGTGTCATTTAAAAATATCATTTGTTCTGGGATCATGCAGGCTCTAAACAAAGCTTCTATACCCTGTACTTGCCATTCTTTTGTACCCCAAACACTTTTCAATTCAACATTTTTGTCCCAATATTCAAAACCAAAAGTATTCATTTTTTCAAAGAATGAGTCTGAATATAACAATTTTGTGTTGGTTATCATGGTCTTGGTCCCTGTTTTGTTTGACAATTTAAAATAAAATGTTTCAGCATTACTTGTGTTAAAACCTGAAAAATATGAATATTTGTCGTAAACGGTTCTTGAGCTCCCTTTTGGAGGTGTTGCACAATGTTCCCATTGATTATAATTTAAAACATTTCTAGGTTGTGCAGATCTATGTAAAAACTGGTTACCATAGTGGTTATAACAGTACATACTATCATAATTTGTAGAACCCTGCAAATAATCATGTTTGGTAAATTTAGCAGACATTACTAAGTCAGACATCATATTATTAATGCTTTCGAAGTCCCAATCATCAGCAAATGAGTTTGGTTTTGCAAAGTCACTCAAGGAGATCTTAATTTGGTGTGGATATTTCAGGATCTCGACCGGACCATAAATTTCATAGTCAGTGTTGTCCCAGGCTACCCCACCCGGTATCGGATTGGCTGTGAAGTTGGCTGAAGAAAGTTCTCTTTTCTCGACGTGTGAAGATGTGTGTGGTTTGAGGATCAAGTTGATTTTCTGACTTGCTGTGTCCATTTTTGCATATTTTCCCTCAATAAAGCGTCCCAATGTTAGTATCATGATGAGCCAAAGTATGAGGATAAATGCACCAAAACCCACCCAAAATTCAATCCATGGAGAAATCAGATATGTTTCTTTCAGTTGTTTCAAACGTTCTTTGGCTTTATCTTTAAAGGTTTTTGATGATGGCTGTGTCTTTGATACACTGAAGCCTTCAGAGGAATCATCGAAGTTTATGAAGTAGCCAGATGCTGTTCTGTCAATTGTTCCAATTGCTTCAGGATTACTGTTTCTTGCATTTTCACTTGGTACTTCATTATAGATTGGTGTGTCTCTGCTAAATGTTTTTATTTGGGTTTTCAGAGGTCTGAGTTCTATTGCATTGTTGCATAGTCCTTGTTGTTCTTCTGTAGGCGTTTCGAATGTGATGAGCCTCTTCGTTAGGACCTCTGTACTGGTAGCAAACCTTGGTGTTCTGCTACTTATTGGGAGTCCACTTGGCCTACTGTTTGTTATCGGCCACATGTTGTGGTTTTACCAGGTCGATGGATACAACTCGGTTCTCCTTTTTTCCAGCAAGTGGCGGTAGTACAACTGATCTTGTCCCGTTGACAGACAAGACAGGAACTGCTTTTCTGTAAGAAGGCCCAAATTCCTTCTTTACCGCGATCTTCTCCCTGACTAGATCCCCGACTTTAGGAATCCAGACAGGTCTTGCTGGGACAGGTGGTGGTTCTTCAGTGGTTGTTGGCTGTTGTTTCAACTTTATGTTGCTCAGGTCTTTTCTTGTTTTGTTTAAGTCCTGCAAAATAGCCAAACGGTCTTTGATATCAAAGGTTTTTTCTTTCACCACTGAAGTCTGACTATCAATGTCAGAGATCATCATCCTAGTTCCAAAAAATAATTTGTACGCACTGAATCCCTTCAGAGAATTTCTTGGCAAGTTATTGAGACTACGTTGGACACTTATTAGATGTTTGACCCACCCAGCTCCCGAACCTAATATCCTTTCCGTTATAGATTGCTTTATGCCTTGGTTTTTTCTTTACACCGTCCCTTACCCTCAGGAAGGAAGTGAGAAGATTCCCGCTGGACTATGCTCATTTGGCCGTGTTTCCCCCCAGGCTGGAGGGCTTGAGTGAAAACAATAGTCAAACGTAGCATGCGCTTAGCGTATATGCCATTTAGACCCGCAAATCTTTGTATAACAGTCCGGACGTCAGCCGAGTGCTGGTGATCTACATTATAAGTGGAACTAGCCTGTATATGTTAATCGCAACCCTTCCTTTTTACTCCTGATTTTTCCTGGAGTAGAACGACGAGGTATTCAACTGTTTCTCTCCCCACTGCGATCTCTGTTGCAGTTTGGGCAGTTTTTTACAAACATGGTATGACGCAGGCCCATGCCTGGCCACCAGTACCGTGATTGTAATTCTTCCAGAGAATTTTTTAGTTTGAGGTGTCTGAGACCCTCGCCCATATGTGCGTCTGCGATTAACAAGTTTCTCCTGTCCATGTTTGGAATCACTCTATCCCCCACTCCAGGGATTCGAGCAAAAGGGACAGAGTTTGCATCGATTATGTATGTATAATTGAGTGGATAGTTGATCGGTAACGCTGAGCAGTCGCCTTTTGATGACGTTTTCACTGCCAGCACTGTTTCACCGTCAATGTATTTTAATGTACGCTTTTTTCGAACTACGGGAGCCGATTTAGTGGCTGCCGCTGCAGCTGTTTCAGCCAATGAATTCCCTACAACGTGAACGCCATCACGCTGATGACTCAGTGAGTGAGTCACGTGAGTCTTTGGTAGTTCTTTTTGTAAAAGAGCTATTTGTTCCCAGAGCAGTTTCTGCTTTATTGGTGCATCTGTGTCATCTTTGTAACCATTTTGAATCCATGTCTGCAAATCGCTGTTATATGATTTGACGCAGTAATATGAATCTGACACTATAAGTGTCGGGAATTCGCGATCCGCATTATCTAGCGCCATTTTCAAAGCTAATATTTCAGTTTGTTGTTCTGAATTAGTTTCTACTGAGTGTGTCTTTGTTAATAGAGGTTTTAGTTTACCTCCACGCCACACTTCTTTTGTAATCTCACATGTGGGGTTGTATGCTTGTTCTCCCCAAACGGACGGTTGAGCATGTCCGTCTGTATAGATTACACAGGCGTAATGTCGTAAAGGCAGAATGTCGATTGGCAGAGGATATGTTTCTTCATATACTAGATTTTTCAATTCTTCTAGTTCTGGATCAAAGTAGTAGTATACTTTGTCCGTTGTGATTGAATTCACCCATTGTAACCATTCTGGATCCAATGTTGTTGTTGGTAAATTACACGGTGTTGTTAATGCCTCAAAGGCCGATTCAGCTGTTCTGACTGTGATATGTCTACCGTCTGCTTGATCTTTTTTCTCTAGCTATTGCGGTTTGAACTGCATGAACAATTTTTTCTTTGTTGCTGAATTTCTGTTCAGCTTCTGTGTACAAGTGTGATTTGAATGCAATTGGTACCTTTTCTCCCTCATTAGAGGTCAGGTATGTGAATCCACATCTCCCTGGGATGACTCGAATCACAAGATTGCGTGTGTTATCACGTGTTTCTAATTTTGTTTTAATTAGCATGTCTGTTTGTAAGGATCTCAAAATTTCTGTGTGTATTTCAGTCCAATTGGATCTTTTAAAATCTGGTTTAATTAGATCATAAAGGGGTTTTACCCTTTCTGCGTAATTTGCAACGTATGTTCTTCCGAAATTTAGGAAGCCTAGAATCGACTGTAAGTTTTTTAGTGTTCTAGGTGCTTGGAGTACGGCACATTTCTCTAGGAAATTATCAGCCATGCTTTTGCCTTCACTTGATAACTCATATCCTAAGAATAGGACTGTCAGATGGGCAATTCTGGATTTTTTAAAATTGAATTTGTAACCCTCTGCAGCGAACCCAAGTATTATGGTGTTCACTGTTTTCAAGTGAGTCTCCAAGTCATCATCTGTTAAGTAAATGTCATCGACATAAGATAATGCTTCATCATCATATAGATGAAGTAATTCTGTTACTCTCGCTGAGAATACCCCCGGGCTGTTCTTGTACCCCTGGGCTAACCGACAGAATTGTTTTTGAGTGCCATTTACTGAGAATGCAGTTAAATATCTGCTCTCTGGTGCTATGTTTTGACAAAAGAATCCATTGGAGATGTCTAAGGTTGTTTTGTATTTTTTGCGCACTATGTTATTCATTAGTGCAGCACTGTGTGAGTTTTGCACTGCAAAAGTTTTGCAACATGTGTTAAGGTGTCGGTAATCCAAAACTAGACGATATGAATTGTCTGGTTTGGAGACCGGAAACAAAGGGTTGTTCATTTGTGAAGTGCAAGTTTCAATCACCCCCTGGTATTCTAGCTGATCTAGTATTTCATTTACCTGTTTTTTAGCTTCTTGCTTAATTGGGTACTGCCTTTGTGCAGTAGGTTGTGATTTTAACTGGATTTTGTGAGGAGGGGAGTCCTCATCCCATCCTACATGATTTTTATATAAAGCAGGTGCTAGAGCCACTGCCCACTTTCTGGCAAGTGTGTATTTTTTATGAATTGGAATTTGATTTGAGAAGGCAGGCATAATTACTTCTTCGCCATGAGGGCACTCCCTGACAAACTCTGGTGGCCAGTCTTTTTCAGCTAGAAGGATGTCATAACCCTTGGAGAGGTTATCCCAAAATAGTCCCCTTATTTTCCTAGTCTTATCTCCCTCTATACGTAATGTTATCTCGTATATCTTGTGAGGTTTGCTAACCCTGGTGTCTGCAGTTTCCACTTGAAGATATTCATTCGTGTCCACTGTCTCCAGATGATTCATAAGGACTTTGCGAGCTATGCTCACTTCTGCTGCGCTGTCTAGCATTGTCTGAGCCCACTCTCCGTTTTTCAGTTGTGTCCTCAGTATTCTCGGCATTGTTAACTACCTTGATACTGGCTACCTTCTTTTTTGGAAATTGTAATTTCTTTTTTAGTTGAGCAGGTTCCTTGTCTTTGGACTTGGCGTGCTCTTCTCTTTGTTCTGATCGTCCTCTTCTTTCCGATTTCTGCGAGGAAGTCTGAAAAGATTGAGAGGGACGTGTATCAATGTCTTGATATCTATCAGGCTTTTTTATATTATCCCTATTTCTAAGGTTATATCTTTTCCCAGAGGGGTCACTCTGGGGTGACCTGTGTCTTTGGTTCGGAGATTTCTCTCTTCGCCTAGGAGACCTTCCTCTGGACTGGAATTTCTTTTCTTTAGGATTGGATTGTTTTTTTCCATCCCAGTTCTTTTTTGGTGAATTATTATTAAAAAATATTTTTTCTGGACTTTCAGTCAGTTGCGGTTTTACTGGTATTCCACCTAAACTATCTCTACCTAGTTCCTCATAGGATTTTTCTATGATTCTGGCAATTTCAGCTGGTTGGTCTGCTATATCTGTCTCTTTTAACCTCTGGCGGATCGCCACGTTTGCTGCTTCACCTTTTATGTTCGCTAATAATATAGCCGAGACCTGTTTGAAGTCTTTCAGTAATTTCATACCAAGAGTTAAAGCAGGTTCTGGACCGTATTCGTCTTGAATTTGTTTTAGCACATCTGGTATCACCAAAATGGATGGAACACCGTGCGTTTTTGTGTAGATGGAAGCAAAGACTGTACCCCAAGTGTCACAGTCCTCTATGTGTGGTGCGATTCCCATTGGGAGACAGATAGTCAGAATCCTGTGTTTTTCTAGCGGGGTGGTGTCAGGAAACACCGCCTCTATTTGGGTAATTTTCTGTGCCAACCAGAATGGTATTTGTTCCCGTTTAGCCGGTACTTTACCTAGGCAGGATTGGATGTTCTGTGGTGTAATTTTATTTGTGTTCCCCTGGTGAGGGGTCAGCTGTGGAAGTTTAATCGCTGGCTGAATTGTTGAAGTCCGCATCACATACTGAACTAATTGTCTATGAATTTTTATTAATTGTTTTAGCTGTGTTAAAAGGTTTGGTGCAGACATCCCATCGATGTCTGGATGTGGTGTGTATCCGGCTAGGACCGGCCACGTTGCTCCTGGTCTACCTAAAGGACCGAGCCTGGTGATGTGATTATTATGTTTTAGGGCGCCATCAAATAAGAGCAAATGCTCTTGGAATTTGAGTGGTACTTCCACCTCCTCGAAAGGAGTGTACTCATTAGGAGGTTCCTCTATTTTGTAATAGTGGAAGTACTTTGTTACAGCATTTGCTGCTGGAAAATGTATCCATGAATAGTATACCTCTGTCTGCCGATATTCGTGTGCCTCAATTACGAATATGACTGTACCACCTCTAGGTGTCAGTCCATTTTCTATAAGTTTTAAGGTTATAGATTTTCTTTTAATGACCGGGATGAGTATTATCTCCGGGTCTGCATTTTGTAGTGCAGTATCAGCTTCTGCTATGTCAGCTGCTAATCTAACTGCCTCTCTTTCTTCATCACTGTCTGCCATTTTACCGACAGGATGGTTATTTTGTTTGTTTGCAGATCAGGTTTCTTATGGGAACAAAGATTAGATGCACAATATTTTGGAACTGTTTATCCTTCAACGTTGACTGTACCAAGAACCATACATAGGAGTTCCCTCCTGCGAGGTCTGGCGGATATAACCTTTCACCCACTCCAGACGTCTTTGGAGTATTATGGGAAAAGGGGTCTGAGTGAGAAAGCACGACTGAGTTACTCTAAATGTCTTACGTTAGTTTTATCGCCCTTTCCAAACGCGTTGGGCGCCATGTAGTGGAGTTCCTATCTTCCCAATAGGCTCTGCGCATTGGAATAATACCTACAGCAGTAAAGGCCTAGGCCAGACGTTAACTAGGTCTACTACTACAGTCGATACTAGACTTAAAGTTTTGGGTTTGCCAGCTTAGCTCAGAGTTCACTAGAAACTTTCTCGAATGTTCAAGGAGGACTTAACTTCCCTGATTAGACAAGAAGGGATTTAGTTTCTGACAACCATAGAACATGACAACTTTGCTCTCCCCTAATCAAGAGTCAATCTCGAGAGTCGTGTGAACAAAAGGCAAATTATTTTACTCAGTCAGTACGTGCATTCTTAGTCTCATCAGAATGTAGAGAAAAGGAAGAGACGGGCGTGTTCAATAAAAAGGTGTTATTTATTGATCAGTCTCTTTTCTCATACAAGAGAAATGGATCGATATTATTGCAATACTTATAGTTAAGTAAAGTGCATACATTAAGAGCAGCAGTATAAAATAATACTGTAAAAACATTTATATGGTTTCTAAGCCATAAGATGTTTAAAATGAATAAAATATATTACATACACATATACATTTGACTAAACGTACTCAACTGGTGTTTCTAGATACGCCTACCCCGTGTACCTGACCTAAGTCTAATACGAGGGCGGGAATAGATAGTTACAGTTTAAGTTAAGTTTGTTTTTGCCAAGTGAATAACTAAAGAATTCTCTGTGAGGGGTTATTCAGTTCTGTACCTGGAAGTTAGGATGAATGAGGAATGGTATCTCTCTCTCTGGTCTCGATATTCCAGGCTGCCTGCGAGGGCTACCCGGAAACGCCGGTGCTGGATTCTCGGCAGGAGAAAGCAGCTTCTCTCAGCGCGTCAGGAAGGCGGGGCTGCTGCCAGGGGGGTCTGCTCTGCTCTTGGCTTCGGCAAGTATGGCTGCTCCGTCTCGTCACCACGCGTGTGTTTGCATATGGCAAGATCGGTAATATTTATACCTTTAAGGTGCCGAGATTGACGTAAGGATGGACATAGATACGTCAATAAAGATGTCATACGATTTGCTCGTTAGCACATTCTTTTACTAAAGTTCTCGGTGAAATCAAAACAATGGCCGCAGGGTTTTGCCCAGGTTGTCATAGGTTTGATTTGTTATGAGAACTCCGTATGCCTTATCAGGGGCTGGAGGAATATCGCTTGTCTAATTAGATCGTAAGCGTTATGACCTAATCAGATAACACGTTCCTGTGCCGTAGTGTGACTGCGTCAGATAACGGTATCTGCATCATGGGGGTTTTCTGCCTCATGGGCTGACTGCTAGTTAACTTGTTGGTTTGTTTAACTAGAATAGGGTCAGGAATAGGGGGATCGATTCAGAACCTATAGGAATACATGACAGGAACAGGGCAGACCAAACTACCAAGCCAATTCTTCACCAGAAAGGATACAAGCTACCGGGGAGCGGTTTCTGGCATTTCAGCCTCGTCGGCCCGGCTTGCTTGAATCCTGATGGAGCAGTGAGCAAGGGACTCATGTCTGAGTATACCCTGCCACACCTATAGTGGCCAAAAACGATTCAGAAAAGGGGGTGGTGATGAACAGAGTGTCTGAATTAAGCAGACCACTCTTACCCAGTCCAAAGATCAGGGCGTGATCCATCACCGTTATTTAGCTCACTGCCCCATCCCAGCTCAGAACCTGGCTATATGCAAATTAGTCTGTCCCTGGCCCAGTGCATCATGGGAACAGGGCAGACCAAACTACCAAGCCAATTCTTCACCAGAAAGGATACAAGCTACCGGGGAGCGGTTTCTGGCATTTCAGCCTCGTCGGCCCGGCTTGCTTGAATCCTGATGGAGCAGTGAGCAAGGGACTCATGTCTGAGTATACCCTGCCACACCTATAGTGGCCAAAAACGATTCAGAAAAGGGGGTGGTGATGAACAGAGTGTCTGAATTAAGCAGACCACTCTTACCCAGTCCAAAGATCAGGGCTTGATCCATCACCGTTATTTAGCTCACTGCCCCATCCCAGCTCAGAACCTGGCTATATGCAAATTAGTCTGTCCCTGGCCCAGTGCATCATGGGAACAGGGCAGACCAAACTACCAAGCCAATTCTTCACCAGAAAGGATACAAGCTACCGGGGACCGGTTTCTGGCATTTCAGCCTCGTCGGCCCGGCTTGCTTGAATCCTGATGGAGCAGTGAGCAAGGGACCATCAGCAGCGCAGCCTGGGATCACTTTTTGCCCCCTCTCGGGTCCCGAAACTGCCAGTGGATGCCTTGCATCTGCCTTGGCGAGCGGAACCCCAATAAAATGATGCTACTCCACCGCCATCTTGCCCACGCCCCAGAAATCCAATTTAACGATTAAAATGGAGAACAGGTGAACCTGCTCACTTGTTCCACAAAGTGATTAAGGGGAACCTAGATCTGGTCACTGCTTGTTTATCTGAGAATGACAATGAACACTTTTTGGTTGTAATCACGAATGTTCTGTCGCCAATCGTCAACTACATAGGGCCCTTACTGCTAACCCTAGGGACACTCTGGAGGTGGTATCTTTATATAAGAAGTATAACAAGGTCTCCACCATGAGAGGAAAGAAGTATTAGACCAACAATGGAGATCATTGGTCTCAATGGCAAATAAAAAGAATAGCAAACGTTTTGGGCAGCAGTGAAAAATATGAGGAAAATGAACCAGTTATCAACCCCAATCAGCTGTAATATTACCAGTGAGGCTTGGAACGCGCACTTCACTAATATTGATGCTGCCATATCAGCAGAAAGTGAACCCCCTATGGCTTCTGTCTGTGATGGAGTGCTGTTAACCTTGAGGGAGGTTAAAGATGCCTTTGGCCAGAGCATTGGAGGCAAGCTCCCTGGCCTAGACAAGATACCAATAGATTCTATTGAGTACAAGCCTGAATTCTGGGCACTGGTATTATTGAATGTTTTTAACAGTTTGGCCTATCCTCCTTTACCAAACACATAGTCAACCTCCATTATAGTTCCCATTTTTAAAAAGGGTGATCAATCGCAAAAAGGCTTCTATAGGACCATTTCCTTACTTGATACCACACTACAAATCATGGGAAGGGTCCTATATAATATTATCAAGGAATGGGGAGCGGAGAAGTCCATTCTGTACCCATGTCAATATGGACCAAGGAACAGGGTCTGCACAGTTGAACAGTGCTTGAATCTAAATATGATCATCGGGAAATATACTGTAGCCCAACAGTCCCCTATATAGTTGACTTTCAGGGATTTGACCTCAGACTTTGACTGCGCTATCTTCTCAAATCTATGCTCAAACCTTTTAGCATATGGGATGGAAGAAGTACTGGTGCAGTTTTTAGCTTAATTGCACAGGGACTTGAAGACCAGAATTAGAATAAACATTCAGTGGGAGGTCTCTATAGATATAATAAGTGTGTGTTTTAGCTACACTTTATTTATTTTATATATTAATAATCTTCACATTTTTTCAATAACTATCACTCTAGAAGTTCTAAAAGTCAAAGGGCCTTTTTTACCCTCCCTGCTGTACGCATATGATGCTGTGTCGATGGCATGTACACCAAGAGCCCTGCATCTTCTCGTACAAGGATTTGTGGAGATTTTATGGTCACGCTAAACCTACAAACGAATTTTTTCACAAAATCTTACATTATGGCCTGCGGTCCTAGGAAGCACAAATTGTCCACTCTTATTGTTGGAAATTATAGCTTAAAATGCACTAGCACTTTCTCATACTTGGGTTTAGTCTTTGCTGCTAACGGACCACATACTGCACAAATTGCACACTGTAGAATAGAGTATCCAAAGCTACTGACTCATTGTTCAGCCTGCCTCAACCCAGAAGGGGGAGCTATTATGCCTATCCTAAACATAGTTAAAAGCAAAGCAGCCCAATGGCAACATATATGCCAGAGGTATATGGTATCTCTTATTGTGAAGAAAATAAGTTCTGCTGAAATGTTCTGGTGGCCCCCATATCTTCTTCTCACTTTATTTTTCATATTAAACTGAAGTTTACCCAATATAGAAGACTGCCCTTGTTAGCAGTGTGGGAAAACAAGGAGGAGTACCTCACTGGAGAGATTATCATTGACTGCCTTAGTTGTGATTAGGGCTTGGAAATACCATGGATAGCAGGGGTGGAATCTTGTTTGCGAAAGATTGGTTATTAGAATTTTTTTAGAACCCCGAGGGCAACAACACTATTAGCAAAAAGTAGTTACAGCAAGCCTTGTAAAATATTTCCTGTGATGAACAGAGTCACAGAGTCTGGGATGATGAGTGTGGCAGTATACTTGAATATTAAAACAGACATCCAAATTGCAGGGTACTTCACTAAACCATTGGGTTGTTGGGAGCGCAGCTTACTGTTCTGCTGGTACCAGCAAGTATTTGCTATGCTTCCCTTCTGGCTTTCAAGCAAATCTCGACTGTTTGCCCTGCCCATGTGATTGGAGCTCAGGCCAATCTGCACTGCACTTTTTATTCTTTTGTGGCTTTTATTCGATGTATACAAAGCACATTTTGCTCCCTCTAATAAAGAGACACCACATCTCAGACTTTAGAGAAGCATTTATTATGCTGCTTCAACTTAATGAAGAAGAGACAATTGCCCATGTATGTGCTTTTCCGAGAATAGCCATGCAAGCCGGTATTGAATACTGAATATGTTTGAATTTATAAGTATGCTATCATCTCATGCATGGCTGCTATGGCTTTGGTTCTTTAACAAAATGTTTTAAATATTTCTATGTTTTACTACACATATATCCTATGTTTTATTGTGTATGTTTGAACTTTTGTGGATACTCCTCTACATGTATGAAGATTAATTGACTTGAATTGCCACCATTTCATAAAAGAACAAGAAAATACTTCCCAGTTCCATCCTTTGTTTTATTCCCATGTTGGTCTGCCAGTGAAGAGAATGAACTTTGTTGTGAATCACTTCCATGGTAAAGAGAGACACATGGGTAAAAAGACACCACACTTGGAAGATATAACTTGCACCAATTAATTCTAAATGATGATTATTCATGTGTTGGGTGGGAGGGTCCGGTAATCTAAACTTGATATTTAAGGTTTTGGTGATAATTGCCTTGTGTCACTGGGATAGTTATTTACCTTTACTTGGTTGACCTTCAGTTCAACTCAGTCCATCATCAATACGTTCTTTTGAGACCAATACGTTTAGCTAGACTAAATAAAAAAATTAAAAAATTAAACTTATTGATCATGTTAGGCTTGGCACCTTTGGCGTGAGTCTCCCTTCCACTTTTTTGCTGTTGCCTCATCTGTTTTTGTTGGTCTAGATGCTTTGGGCACTTTGCCACTGCTGTTCACTGCCAAAGTGCAATTGCTCCCTATTGTAAAGTGATGTAATGGATTAGTGATTCCATGATTGGTTATTTGATTTACTTGTCAGACACTAGTACAGTGCACCATGTGTGCCCAGGGCCTGTAAATAAAATACTGCTGTGGGCTTGCAGCACTGATTGTGCCACCCACAGAAGCAGCTTGTAAAATGTGACTCAGGCCTGCCATTGCAGAGCCTGTGGCAGTCAGGGACTGCCATGTCGACTTGGCAAGTGCACAGACTTGCCAGTCCCTAAACCTTCCCTTTTCTACATGTTAGTCACCCCTAAGGTAGGCCCAAGGTACACCTGATGGGCAGGGTGCATTGTAGGTGAACGGTAGGACATGCTCTGATGTGTGTAGAATGTCCTGATAGTGAATTACTGTCAATTTAGTTTTTCAATATTGCAAGGCTATCTGTTCTCATATGCCAGAATGGGCAGCTAATTTATAACATATTATAAATATACCTGACCCAGGGAACAAGATAGGAAAATAAAATTTAGAATGCCTTAATTCAGAATATTAAAGTACATCTATTAGTGTGGGTGATTTTAACATTCTGTGTTTGAAAATACCACTTTTAGAAAGTAGGTATTTTCTTACCTAACTATCCAGTGTGCCTCTGCTATGTTTGTGTATTCCATGTCTGGTTTGTGAGTGACAGGGGCTAGAGAGGGCCTTGGCTCCAGCAATCTGATGGGTCAGGGCTGGGCAGAATAGGACCTGCATTGAATAGAGTATAGGGGGAGGAGATTTCCTTTCACTCGCCCGAGCCATCATAGAATAGAGGGGAGGGGGGGGAGATTTCCTTTCAGGTACCTGGCCCCTGTCTGCTTTCAACAATGCTGTTGCCACCTCCTGCCAGAAAGCTCTACCAGAGAGGACAGAACTGATTTTGGCTGGCTACAGACACCCTCTGCCTTCAGAGACAAAGGATTTGTGTAGATAAAAAAAAAGGGGGACCAAGACCCCAGAACTTTAGATCACTTCTGGGAAATCAAGAGGAACCTCTGCCAAGGAGAAAAAAATGGAGAAGCTGAAGGAGGATTACTGCCCCTGTGCTGTTTGCTGTTTGGGGTTGGCCGGCAGTGGTTACTTGTTGCAAGGAAAAGAGAAAAGGACTTTGCTGTTTGCTTAGCCATCTTGAGGAAGATCTCCAAGGGCTTGCACTGAGCTTGCCTCCTGTCTGAAGTCTAAGGGACACAAAGGTTTCACCACCAGCTCCCCTGAATTTTCTTGCTGGGAATTCTAACCTACAGAGAGGTTTCTGCAGCTGTTTAGAACCTCTAGAGACTGTTTGTCGCTGGGAGCTGAAAGCACGACGCAATCACGAAGTAGCGTGTCGCATCCGCACCAAGACCTGACGCGAATCACTGAGGTAATATCAACAGACAAATTATCAACCTACATTTATATCAACACAAAAATATCAGCAACCATAATATCGATACTATATACTAAATTAAAAAAATACACTTTATCGACACCACAATATCTTCATATAAAATTATTGATGACACAAATATCAAACACATTATTATCGTTATATAAATTATCGAACATACTTTTAAAAGATACATGTCTAAAATATCGATAACAAAAATACAGACAGCAATATTATCATTTTTTACAAAATATCGACAACTCAAAAATAAAGAAAACACACAAAATTAAACATCATAAATATAATTAAATACGTAAACATACATTGCATATAAAATAAAACTAAATAAATAATGTTGGAATGTATTAAACCATAATTAAAACATTAGATAATAAACACACTATTAATAGCAATTTTAAATGTAAACTTGCATCATATTTTTTTTTTCCAGAGTTTTATATAGCGCAAACTTGACCCGAACTGAATCAGGTATCAGAGCGCTTTACATAGCACCAGTTACATTCCATGAGGACACACATTCATTTTTGTGAGGCACGGGGAGATTAAGTGATTTGCCCAGGATGTTTGGCGTTGTTACCGAGACTCGAACCCAGATCCCCAGGTCCGAGGCAAAATAATCTAACATGTGTGGGGAAAAAAAGTAACTGACTCTTAATTAGTGTTTTCCATATAAAGAAAACAACTACCAAAACAATTAAGACAATAAAAAGTAACCAATAAAAATACACATTAATAAAATAAACCAATGAGATCAAACAAACAATTAAATAAACACTATATGAAGAAAAGTTAGGGGCCCATTATGATGGCAGGTGGAGGCACCACCGTGGTGCTGGCGGTGGCGGAAAATGTCATTTTCCGCACGCAAGCAGCGGTCCTGACGCCCGCCATATTAGTATGGACAAACATATCCCATCAGCTGCGGTGCGACGCGAACCGCCATCAAAATGCGCCTACCACCGCGGCGGTGGGAGCCGATGGAGACCCACCACCATGTGGAATGACGTCCCGTCCGCTGTACAAATCATGATGCCCCAAACAGCCAGTCACAGCGCAGCGGAAAAACCGCCCAACCAGAGGTAGCGGAAGCACGACTGCGGAGTGCAAAACCAGATTCCCGGTCCGCACCACCTGGTCCGGACTGCAATGGATCCAGCTCTACACATCTTCCCGGTGCTGTACCTGATACACTACCAGCAAGTTATGCACCGTTGTGACGACGACGCAGGTACGGAAACACACAATTCCGCACACAAGCCCAACACACAACTCATGGGCTGACATACCATTACTGTCCACACAGAAACCCTGGTGGGGACAGGAACACATCCACAATTGTACCCACACATGTCCTACCTATCACTAAATCATCCCTCCGCATCCAGGTCACCCATGAACCGCGATATCAATGTCCCGGTCACATCACCGCAGCGGTGAAGACGCAGGAAAAATTGCGCACAATGTAGAAGGCAGGGCCAGCGCCAGGCATGGGCATTGCACAAAGATATTAGGGCCACCCCTCCACCCTCCACACACTAGGACCCCACACCCATCAAGGGACATGCAATGTGCCCCTCCTGTGCACCACCATTCAAAATAACCAGCCAGGTGAACCCACACTCTGTACCACACACCAAACAACCAGGGAGACAGTCACAGCAGGTGGTGCTGCACAGGAACACAGAGCACATAAACTCAGGGCTAGGGCAACACTCACACCACATCCACACTACACTCATGTCAAGCAAACTGAGTTCAATCGCAAAATTAACAATCACAATGAATAGGAACAATCACTCAACTAGACACACCCGCACTGACATACTGACACATACACAGACCAGATGTCAGCAGCAATGGAAGACAAGAAATGGGAAAGCTACAGTGAGGTGGACACAAATGGAAGGCCAAGGAGCTAGCCACTATGCACGTGCGCATCACATGCAAGAGAAGGAACATATAACAACACCCTTAGCCCATCAAATCATACATGGCTGGCACAGTGAGTGAAATGAAACCACAGTCACCTCTGTGCAACAACTCAGGGAGACAGCAAGACAACCCATGCATAGGCACAGGGATGAAAGGAAGTCTCTGAAGTCAAACAGTGTTCAACCACACATCTGTATCCAACTAGTTGTTAGGTGTATATCAGCAGCACAACACACAGGGCCCATTGTTACACTCCATGACTGACAAACACAAGTTGAATCCTTCCCATATACCCCCACCAACCTCACACCTGCAACACTCATTATCAGTGTCAAACATACAGAATGGTGCCAATAATGTCTAGTCAATACACTGACAAACAATCACACTCCCTGGGGGACATCCACAAACATCACACACACACTCATGAATACCTGAGCCAATGCTGACACAAAAACAACAGCCAAACACAAAACTCACTAACAACATACATAGAATTACAACAAGCACATACCTGTGCAGTAAAACTGGGGAAAGGCATTGTGAGCCCAGACAGAACAGGAGTACACAACATCATCACTCAGGAACAATGCACAGACAACATACCCCAACACAGACAAGAAGTGCATCATCTCATAGCAATCATGGACAAAAACTGGGAGCAATGGGCCAATACCATAACACAGACAGACATACCACACCACCCATCAAGTCAACATGTTATCATACTGTACCACATGCTTCCACATGCACAATCCTGACAAGTAACAGGTCAAATATAAGAGGAGAAACCCTTAAGGATGCACTCATAACAAACCCAGGAACAAGAATAGCCCTAAGTGCATGTGACAGACACATAAGTAATGTACACTACACTTGCAACACACATCTGAATGAATCACAACGCACAAACAAATCACACACACTGACATGCAAATAGAACATCACACACAGAGCATCTGTCAACTGCAACAGACAACACAGGCCAAACACTGCACACATCCACATCAAACACACAACAGATGAACATGCCAATCCATCACATTGCAAATACAGCTGGACATCAGGGGATGCACACCAGGCAATTACGAGGCAACATGCACTCACAGCACTGCATACACGACAAGCAGTGTGTGCACACCAACCAAATCAGTAGCACACACATCTCAGTACCATACCATGTACTCCCACAACACAAATCAGCAGAGCACATACAACATCACACTCAGAAAGGGAAGAAGTAACTCAGCAAACACACATTCAGCTCACCTATCACCCACAGATGCACAAGTCTGGGACACCCAGGTGAAAACAACATGACCAGAGGACTGTGCAGCACAAACAGTTGCACTGCATATGAGAACCATGACTGCACAACAGTACAAGAACATCACATATAACCAATTGTGAAACTGTCCTGAGTGGCACATTGGTCCTGTGCACAGATCAGCACCACAAAGCAAAGTTTAACAAATAAAGTGGTGGGGAGGCACAAACACTGGCAAACCAAGGGGACAGCGGACACAAGAATGAAGTGTGGTGTACGTCAGTAGTGGACATGTCTGGAGTGCCCCATACACAAATAGATGGAGTGCACACTCACAATAGGTAGGCATCAGAAGCACAGATAGGGGATGTTATGACTCCACACCCCACATGCCATACTGGAGCCAAAAAAGCCTCAAGTGACAGAAATGCATGAGAAAACACACCCACAATGTCAGTGTGGCTGAGCAGGTCTGCAGAGTGAGAACAAACAGTATCAAGACACATACTAATCAACAAAACATAACACTCACTTGCCAGTCATTCACTCTGCATACTCACAATTGCCACCAACAAGTAGGTGTCCCCCAGTAGTGCAAGGACACACCACCACAGTTCACAGTGCACAAGCTACAATTCCCACATGTGCACCCAATCACAAGCTCAGGGCTGACTAATCAAACTAACAGGCACTCAACTCCTGGGTGACATGTGTGCAGTTGCCATTGCAGGGGCACATACACGTCAACACTACTGACAAAGTCACCCCCTTCAGACTGCACACTTCTTGACCACCCAATTGAACACATTGAAATTTACCCATGTGACTAGGATGACTGGCCATAACAAAATGACCATACACCAACACTGCTGTTCACACATCAAGAAAGATCACACAGACATGATGGCCCTGGCCAGCCTGCCTGCAATCCTGTGGATAGAATCCCACGTTGTGCTGACAGTTCATCCAAACATGACGTGTGTACTATTTAGCTAACCTGACCAAACAATGATTATGATAACTGTAGTCCATCACAAACTACCATCATTACACCCCCAAGCCTCAGAGTCAAAACGAACTGAAGTGCCTGTCACCTCTGTAAAATCCTGAAAGAGTGGAACAAGCCATTGAAAATGTTGAAGTGGCATACAGATCATGTGTCACATTAAACCGTACCCACACATAAAACCCTTTATTTAGAGAGGACTCTGACAAAGCAGACAACAGGAGTAACTATCTTTATTCACATATTACACAGATAGGCACCAAAAGTAGACAAGAGCAAGGCAAGTGGCCAGTACAAAGTACAGAGTAGGTACATGAGCAGCTGCACAGAGAATGGGCAAACATCAGTGAACATCAAGGCCAGTGGCCAGTCCAAGGTGTAGAGTAGGTGCATGAGATCCTGCGCAGGGAATGGGCAAACAGCAGTGAACAGCAAGGCCAGGTGCCAGTACAAAGTGCAGAGTAGATACATGGGATCCTGCACAGGGAATGGGCTAACAGAAGTGAACAGCAATGCCAGTGGCCAGTACAAAGTGCAGAGTAGGTACATGAGAGGTTGCATAGGGAATGGGCAAACAGCAAGGCCAGTGGCCAGTACAAGGTGCAGAGTAGGTACATGAGATCCTGCACAGGGAATGGGCAAACAGCAGGGAACAGCAAGGCCAGTGGCCAGTACAATGTATGGAGTAGGTACATGAGATCCTGCACAGGGAACGGGCAAACATCAGTGAACAGTACAAAGTGCAGAGTAGGTACATGAGAAGCTGCACAGGGAATGGGGAAACAGCAGTGAACATCAAGGCCAGTGGCCAGTCCAAGGTACAGAGTAAGTACATAAGAAGCTGCACAGGCAATGGGCAAACAGCAATGCCAGTGGCCAATATAAAGTGCAGAGTAGGTACATGAGATCCTGCACAGGGAATGGGCAAACAGCAGTGAATAGCAAGGCCAATGGCCTGTACAAAGTGCAGAGTATGTACATGATATCCTGCACAGAGAATGGACAAACAGCAGTGAACAGCAATGCCAGTGGCCAGTACAAAGTGCAGAGTAGGTACACGAGAAGCTGCACAGGGAATGGGCAAACAGCACTGAACATCAAGGGTAGTGTCCAGTCCAAGGTGCAGAGTAGGTACATGAGATCCTGCACAGGGAATGGGCAAACAGCAATGAACATCAAGGCCAATGGCCAGTACAAAGGGCAGAGTTGGCACATGTGTGCATGAGAGGCTGCATAGGGAATGAGAAAACACAGCAGTGAACATCAAGGCTGTTGGCCAGTCCAAAGTGCAGAGTAGGTACATGAGATCCTGCACAGGGAATGGGCAAACAGTAATGAACATCAAGGCCAGTGGCCAGTACAAAACTGCAGAGTAGGTAAATGTGTGCATGAGAGACTGCACAGGAAATGGGCAAAAACAGCAGTGAACATCAAGGCCAGTGACCAGTCCAACGTGCAGAGTAGGTACATGAGATCCTGCACAGAGAACGGTCCAACACAGCACTGAAGAGCAAGGCCAGTGGCCAGTACAAAGTACTGAGTAGGTACATGAGCGGCTGCACAGGGAATGGACAAACAGCAATGAACATCAAGGCCAGTGGCCAGTACAAAGTGCAGAGTAGGCATGTGTGTGCATGAGAGGCTGCACAGGGAATGGCTGAAACTGTATACTGCCATGGTCAGCAACAAAGTTAGGGGGATAACAATGGGCAGCCCAGGCACCATTGTGGGAGAGACAGGTGTGTGAGGGCAACTTTGACTCAGACTTGGCTGTCAGTTAGACTGGGAGGTGGCTGAGTGTCGGGCCAGTTGGAACACTGGACCTGGGAGAGATAGGACCAGCTGAGGTAGAGGCATCAGTGGATTTGGGAGCTGGAGGACTGCTTGGACCAGTTGGTGAGGTGGCACGTGAAGGCAGAGACCTGCTGCCATGAGATACAGGGTGGGTGGGAGAATGTGGAGGGGTGCCTTTCCACTTCTTGGGGAGTCTAAATGGCTTTCCTGTATTGGTAGGAGTGGGAGGTGGAGCGGACACAACAGGCACACTCTCCACCAAAGCTGCATCAGGTGCAGCCGGTGGCCCTTCCTCTGGGGACATGCTGGATCCAGCGGTACGCTTGGCCTGGCCCTGCCTTTCCCCCTCGGGGGGAAGATGTACCTCCCAAGATGTTGACTCTGTCACATCTGGGGGCAGCAGAAGTGGACAACACAGATACAGACTCCAAGATAACAGTCCAAAATGGTCATGAGCTCATGCCATCCACGATGTCGTACTTTGGGGCACAACTGCAGTTGCACATTGGTGCCAGATGTGTAGTCCTCACAATTCTGAAATCATACAATGCACACATTGATAAAAGCACACTCAAATGATGCACACTGCTGTTCCCTTCCATGGGATGTTCCTGACTACCCCAATGCAGACGATGCCAGAAGGCCATGACTCAGAATGCAATGTCAAGGTCCATTACTCCAATGACATGAGAAAGTTCAGGAAGGGAAAATGCATGACAGTTGCAGTCAACACAGAGGCCACTTACAAGCCATTACATCACAGAGCCCAGTGCTGGCCCAGGCTATGCACACATGCAGCCACTCACAACAAAAGTCGCCCTTCCCAGAATGCTCACCTCCAGCTTGCTGCTGATGTTCCTTCAAACGTGCATCCAGCTCAGGCTGTGTCACAGCTAAGATGCATGCCATTGTTGTCATGCTCCTGCATGCCAACCTGCCAGTCCGAGGGAGCAGTCCCAGCATCATCTCTGCCATGTTTTTGCTCAGCTGGCAGATGTCATCCCACCTCTCGTGACAGTGTGTGCGCTGTCGGTTGGAGACACCAAGAGCCCGCACCTTGCGTGCAATGGCCCTCCACACGGCCTTACGCGGGTGTACTTTGACCTGCAGGCATGGGAGACAAGAGGGAGGAAATCAGTGACACTGGGTTATGTACCACTATCTCTCATTACAGGAGCATGATACTAACTCAGCACTACTTCACAGATATGTCTAGCAGAGACAATACAGCATCTTACATAGTACATTAGCATGGGAGAATCATATGAAAATGCATGCAGGTATGGGGGTGGACACCGTACCTGCCCATCTCATACACATGCAGGATGCCAGCACAGAAAGCAATGTGTAGACTGCCCACATCTACTATTCAGTTGTGGGTGAGCAAGACATACATTACATTGGAAAATATGTTTCGGGGCAGACTCACTGTGTCCAAAACTGTGCAGTCATCAATGTCCTTGCCCTGTGAATGGTTCACTGTGTCATGGAGGTCACATTGAGGGACATGACCTTACAATCTCACACCCTCTCACAAGGCCTGTCATGTGCAATCTACAGGGCTGAGGTGGGTCTTTGATGGATAGTCTAGCAAACAACACACATGTTTCACTCTGTACATTCAGTGATGTGTCCTTGTCAGATTGGGCAGTGACTGTTCCAGGTCAGCCTTTTTCAAATGCATCCAATGACCGGCTCCACAGTGGCAGAGTACGCCTACCCCGGTTACCATTGGCTGTTAGGGCTTGGGCATTGGGGTGACACACCGCAGGGGCCAGGTGATTGCTACCGTGATCGTGTATTTTTCAATAGTATTAAATGAACAGCTCTGCGTTGGCGGAGCATGCCTACCGCTATTATCAAAATTGCATTAGTCTACCGTGATTGCGGTTTCCATTGGCTGTAAGTCAAGTCAAGTCAAGTCAAAGAATTTATATAGCGCACTACATACCCAGAGGGTCTCAAGGCGCTTAGGGAGGGGAGGAGGATTACTTGTCAAATATCCACGTTTTAAGTTGCTTTCTGAACGCTAGGTGGTTCTGGGTAAGGCGAAGGTAAGTGGGGAGAGAGTTCCATGTTTTAGCTGCCAGGTATGAGAAGGATCTGCCTCCCATGGTGGTCTTGTTGATGCGAGGTACAGTGGCGAGGGCTTGGCTGGAAGAGCGTAGTTGACGGGAGGGGGTGTAGAAGGACAGTCGTGAGTTGAGGCATTCTGGTCCGATGTCGTAGAGTGATTTGTGTGCGTGGGTTAGCAGTCGGAAAGTGATCCTCTTATTGACGGGTAGCCAGTGGAGGTTTTTCAGGTGATCAGAGATGTGTTTGTTACGTGGGATGTCTAATATGATCCTGGCTGAGGCGTTTTGGATTCGTTGGAGTTTTTTCTGGAGTTTAGCGGTAGTACCTGCGTAGAGGGTGTTTCCGTAGTCTAGTCGGCTCGTGACCAGAGCATGGGTGACTGTTTTTCTGGTTTCGGTGGGGATCCAGCAAAATGTTTTTTTGAGCATGCGAAGAATGTTGAAGCAGGATGAGGAGACGGCGCTGACTTGTCTGTTCATTGAAAGTGAAGAATCCAGGATAACGCCTAGGTTCCGTGCGTGGTCTGTCGGGGTGGGTGCTTTTCCAAGGGCTTCCGGCCACCAAGAGTCGTCCCATGCAGAGGGGGATGTACCTAGGATGAGGACCTCTGTTTTATCTGAGTTCAGTTTCAGACGGCTGTGTTTCATCCATTCGGCAACTTCTTTCATTCCTTCGTGTAGGTTATTTTTGGCGGTGCTGGGGTCATTGGTGAGAGAAAGGATCAGTTGAGTGTCATCTGCGTAAGAGATGATGTTGAGGTTGTGTTGGCGGGCAATGGCCGCAAGGGGGCTCATGTATACGTTGAAGAGGGTGGGACTGAGTGAGGATCCTTGTGGTACGCCACAGATGACTTCAGTGGCCTCGGACTTGAATGGTGGAAGGCGAACTCTCTGGGTTCTTCCGGTGAGGAACGAGGTGATCCATTCGAGTGCTTTTCCTTGTATTCCGATGTTTCTGAGGCGTTGTAAAAGGGTGCTGTGGCAGACTGTGTCGAAGGCTGCCGAGAGGTCGAGGAGGATGAGGGCGACTGTGTCTCCATTGTCCAGTAGAGTTCGAATGTCGTCTGTTGCTGCGATGAGGGCGGTCTCAGTGCTGTGTTTTGCTCGGAAGCCAGACTGTGAGGAGTCGAGGGATTTGTTGGATTCGAGGAAGGCGGCGAGCTGGTTGTTGACAGCTTTCTCGATGACTTTGGCCGGGAAAGGAAGGAGCGAGATGGGGCGGTAATTTTTGAGTTCGGTGGGGTCTGCCGTGGGTTTTTTCAGAAGGGCGGTGAGTTCAGCGTGTTTCCAGCTTTCCGGGAAGGTGGCGGAGTTGAAGGAGCAGTTGATGACATCTCGGAGGTGCGGTGCTATGACGGATTCTGCTTTGTTGAAGATGTGGTGGGGACATGGGTCTGTGGGGGATCCTGAGTGGATGGAGTTCATCAGGCGGATGGTGTCCTCAGTGGAGATTGGGTTCCAGTCGTTAAGGGTGTTCAAGGGGGGAGAGTGTTCAGCATAAGGTTGGGTGGGTTGGTCTCCGGGTTGGTTGTCGAAGCTGTTGTGGATGTCTGCAATTTTGTTGTGGAAGAATAAAGCCAGGGAGTCGCAGAGGGCTTGAGAGGGGGTGATGTCGTTGGAGTTGGCCGAGGGATTGGTGAATTCCTTGACGATGTTGAAGAGTTCCTTGCTGTTGTGGGCGTTGTGGTCTAGTCGATCCTTGAATGCTGTTTTCTTGGCCTTTCGGATTAATTGGTGGTGTGTGCGGGTGGCGTTTTTGAAGGCCTCCTTGGTGCTAGTGGTTGGGTCTTTTTTCCAGGCCTTTTCAAGGGAGCGGCAGAGTTTCTTGGACTTCTTAAGATCATCGTTGAACCATGAGGCCTTCTTGCTGCCAGGTTTGCTTTGACGTTTTTTCAGTGGTGCTAGGATGTCGGCGGTGTTGGATAACCATAGGGAGAAGTTGGTGGCGGCTTGGTCTGGGTTCGAAGAGTGGGCTGGGGTGTTTAGAAGGAGCGATGAGGAGATCTGGTCGATGGTGATTTTGTTCCAGTTTCTTTGCAGAGTTGGTTGGGGGTGGTTGATGGGTTTCGGCTTGTTGTAGGTAAAGTGAACGCAGCTGTGGTCAGTCCAGAGGAGGTCCGTGGTGTGTCTGAAGGAGACATGATTGCTGGAGGTGAAGATAGGGTCGAGTGTGTGACCTGCGATGTGGGTGGGGGAAGTGACCAGTTGTTTAAGTCCGAGGTTGGCTAGGTTGTCCAAGAGGGTGGTGGTGTTGCGGTCGTTGTTCTTTTCCAGGTGAAAGTTGAGGTCTCCCAGAAGGATGTAATCTTTAGAGGGGAGCGCGTGTGGAGTGATGAAGTCCGTGATGTCTTCACTGAATTTTGCGCGGGGTCCTGGTGGTCTGTAGAGGAGGGTGCCTCTGAGTGTGGTCTTGGGGTCGATGTGGATCTGGAAGTGAAGGTGTTCAGAGTTGGCGAGATTGACGTCAGAGCTGGTAGAGATGTGGATTGATTTTTTATGGACGATAGCGATTCCTCCTCCTGTGTGGCCGGTACGGTCCTTGCGTGTGATCTTATATTCTTCAGGGATGGCAATGGTGATGTCTGGTGCGGAGGAAGCGTTCATCCATGTTTCTGTTAGGAAGGCGACGTCTGGAGAGATGGTGTCTAGTAGATTCCATAGGTCAATGGCGTGCCTGTGGACCGATCGGGTGTTGAGGAGGATGCATTGTAAGTGGTTGGTGTCGGGAATCTGAGGTGTGATCGTAGCGGAGTTGGTGACGGTACCGATGAATTTGCAGGAGTGGCATGAGAAAGGTCCATGGGTGTGTCCAGGAGCGGCTTGGACGCAGTCGGGGGAACGGCCGGGGTTGAGGGCTAGGAGGGTGGCGGCATCGTAGGTAATGCGGGAGGGCTGGGCAGCGCGAGGAGCAGGGGGTCTGGCGCTGGGCGCGGTCCAGGCGCGGACGGGCGTAGACGGGCTTACCTTTGGCGCACCTTCGGCGCGGATTGGGCGCGGTCGCTGCGCGTGGACGCAGCGTGCGGGAACTACTGTCATATATGGATGGTGGAGGGGGAGGGGCGAGGGCGGCTCAGCTGGGAGGCGGGGCGGGTTCACTATGAGCACAACAACAATCAAAATGGCAGCGGAGCGCTGGGGGATAACGCGCAAACACAAAGTTACACTGGCAGATAATAATTACAATGCAAACAGAGCTAAAGCGGCTGAATTAAATCAAGCAGAGCACAAAGTGGCAAGCGAGGGCAGAAGGCAGATTGCAGGCAATAATAACAACGATACCACACACTGGGGAGCGACCACTCGGCTCGAGAGCTGAGAGCGAGTCACAGCGCTTAGAGGTGATGGAGCGCTGGAAGTAGTCTGTGGGAGGGCGGCTCAGCTGGGAGGCGGGGCGGGTTCACTATGAGCACAACAACAATCAAAATGGCAGCGGAGCGCTGGGGGATAACGCGCAAACACAAAGTTACACTGGCAGATAATAATTACAATGCAAACAGAGCTAAAGCGGCTGAATTAAATCAAGCAGAGCACAAAGCGGCAAGCGAGGGCAGAAGGCAGATTGCAGGCAATAATAACAACGATACCACACACTGGGGAGCGACCACTCGGCTCGAGAGCTGAGAGCGAGTCACAGCGCTTAGAGGTGATGGAGCGCTGGAAGTAGTCTGTGGGAGGGCGGCTCAGCTGGGAGGCGGGGCGGGTTCACTATGAGCACAACAACAATCAAAATGGCAGCGGAGCGCTGGGGGATAACGCGCAAACACAAAGTTACACTGGCAGATAATAATTACAATGCAAACAGAGCTAAAGCGGCTGAATTAAATCAAGCAGAGCACAAAGCGGCAAGCGAGGGCAGAAGGCAGATTGCAGGCAATAATAACAACGATACCACACACTGGGGAGCGACCACTCGGCTCGAGAGCTGAGAGCGAGTCACTGTAAGGGCTTGGGCATTGGCGGTGACACACCGCAGGGGCAGGTGGTCGCTACTGCGATCGTGCATTTTTCAATTGCATTAAATGACCAGCCCCGTGGTGGCGGAGCATGCCTACTGCTATTTTCAAAATTGCATTAGTCTACCATGATTGTGGTTCCCATTGGCTGTTAGGGCTTTGGCATTGGCAGTGACACACCGCAGGGGCCAGGCAGTAGCTACCGCGATATGGGTGTCATAAATTGCTAAGAAAAAGCATAATTTGGGTGGCGGAGCATGCCAACCGCCATTTGACCATGGGTATATGCCTCTCGATACCACAAGTGTGGCTTTCGCATTGGTAGTGACACACCGTTTGGGCTAGGCGGTAGCTACCGTGATATGGGTGCCATACATTTGAGTCAGTGACCGTGATTTGTGTGGCGGAGCATGCCAACCGCCATTTGACCATTAGTATATGCCTCTCACTACCACAAGTGTTGCTTTGGCATTAGCAGTGACACGTATAAACAAAAGGAGAGAGTGAGAGATTTTTCACATATGTGAATGGAAAGTACTCCCAGTCCCCAGGACTTAAATATAGAAATAACAAAAGAGGAGTATCACCAAAAGGACCTTAAAAAAGGTTCTGAATGGGATGTCAGAGAACAAAAGGGATATTATACTTTTGTTAAAAAAAAACTCACTCACCAACCTGGTTGGTGACATGCTTCATCATTGGGGTTCCACCCTGACGGCCGAATGCCATCAGGGTGTGCTGCGATACCTGAACTACCGTGGAGTTGGTTTTTTGAGTGAATAGTGAAAAAAGTGGTGTTAAAAATTGTCCTGGGGTAGGCGTGGCTATGCGGGCGAAGATGGTGGTCGCAGCTAGTTAGAGCTCCCACCGGCCCGTTCTTTATCCGATTAATTATCCTGGCTTCCGGACCCGTTTAATCACCCACACCGCCAGCGAGAGTTGCAGAGGGCAGGAGGTGTAGTCCGGTGTGCCTTTCGGTGCTCCCGGATCATTGGCGGAGCCGACAGCAGCGGCAGCAGTCTGCGGCCTTGTCCCCGAGGGAAAGCCGGGACCTCGAGTTTGGCGCTCCCCGGCCGGGGGGTCTTCGCGCCGGCCGGCTGACATCCGCTTCCTCGGGGCTGGCGGGGCTCTCCTAACTGGCGGAACGCAGCGCTGCTGGACGGATCCTTCAGCAGTGGTGGGTGCTTCGTCCTGGCGTCAGGAGGCAGCTGGAGAGCGACGCGGCCTACATCGGGGCCGAGAGACCGGGACCTCGATTTTCGGGGTCTCCAACAACGACCGCAGAGGCAGTGCGGAGGCGGCGAGGCCGGCTGGAGCAACAGCAGGGGCGATCCTGAGAAGACCGGTGGGGGTGCCTGGCTGGACAGTATCCTGGTTGGGCCTGGGAACCTCCGGTGAGTGCCCGAGTTAGGTGGCCGACAGAGCGGGGGGGCTCCCCGACTGACTACAGGTGGTGGATTGCAGTGTGGCCGGGAGTGGCCCCACGGGACCCCCTGCTTGTGCCTGGAGTGCCGGTGGGGTTAGGCGGAGCAGAGACTGGGCCCGGCCGGTGCACTGCAGTGCACATATTCCCTCCGGACGATCTAGTGGAGCGTGGGCGACGATAAGAAGAAAGCCCCCGGCCCTTTATTCCCCCCCTGGTGGCGGACGGTGCTTGAGGACTTGTGGGCCAGGAGTCCATCCTGCGGTGAGTGCGTGCCTTTGGTCCGGGGTACTGAGGTAGGCCCAGAGACTGGTCGCGGCTGCTCGGACGCTGGCCGGACCCAGGGGTGCTGTGGCCATGACCAGAGGCGGGGGCGGCAGCGGATCCGCTAAGCAAGGGACCCTGGATAAATTTACCGGGACGAGTGGCGCATCGGGTGCCTCGGGCGGGGGCCATGGCTCGGGCCCTGACAACGCGGCTCTGATGGCGGCAATTACCCAGTCCAGAGACATGCTGGACGCCAAGATCGGGGCGGTTGGCGCGGATGTGACCCTCCTGCGTCAGGATTTGAGGAACGCCGTGGTGCGCATCACTGAAGCCGAATCCCGAATAACGGAGGTGGAAGACGACGTCGTGACCCTGAAGCGGAAAATGGCGGTGATGGAAAACGTTCAGCGAGGCCTTGCGCTCCGCGTGGAGGACGCGGAAGGACGGGCGCGCAGAAACAACCTGCGCTTCGTGGGATTCCCGGAAGGTTGCGAGAAGGGCAACATGGAGCACTTCTTGTCCCAATGGTTGGAGTCCTGGCTTCCCCCTGAGGTGCTGTCACGATGCTTTGTGATTGAGCGGGCACATAGGGCCCTGACGCAGAAACCGCCGGCGGGGGAGCGGCCCAGACCAGTGATCGCAAGGATTCTAAACTTCCACGACAGGGACACTATCCTACGGGAAGCACGGTCCAAAGACTCGCTTTTATATGAAAATCAGAAGATAATGATCTTCCCGGATTATACCAGGATGGTGCAACAACAGCGCCACTCGTTTATCGCAGCCAAGGCAAAGCTGCGAGGCCTGAAGATCCAGTACTCTCTTCTTTATCCGGCCCGCCTGCGGGTAATATTCCAGTCACGAACTCACTTCTTTGACTCCCTGGAGGACGTCTTTAAATGGACGGATGAGAAAGTAAGGGTCAGGCCCCACGACCAGCCGGGATTGAAACCGGGCCACTCGAGGGGCCCGTCGCCGGAGCGAGAGGATCCCGTCGTCAAAGGCAGAAGAAATAGAAGGTCAAGGTCACGTAAACGCTCCCCTTCAAGGGGTGGGAGGCGAGAAGGCGCGCCTGCAGACTCAGACCACTCTGGCAAGGACGGTGGTACCTCAGGGGACTGACTCAACGTGTGCTGATTACAAACTCCCGTTGGGAGTAGGACTTTCCTAGGTCTGTTTGGACAGCGGCTTGCTGCTAGAACTGTGTCATTGCTGCTTGCTAGATATCCTAACAGTTGTGTGACGGTGTTGGGGGTAGGGGGGGTTCGGTTAGCTCTTCTATAGGGGCCTTGCCTCCTACTTAAGTGGGAGATGCTGGGGAGGGGAGTCGATTAGTTGGGTGGGTAGTTGGGACTGTTGGGGAAGAGACTTATGGGGATCCATTGGAGTGGGTGGCCGCTGACCTCCCGTTGGGGGTTGGGGCGCTCCTGCACCGCGACAGGTACTTCAATGCTGTTGAGGTATAGGGGTGGGGGGGTGGTTGGGGTGCGGGATGTTGAGTTGGGGTTGGGTCTGGGGGCTGGGGGAGGGGGGATGCACAATGTTTGGGTCCGCAGGGGTAACTAGTTCACACACGATGGTTCGCCAGGTTCGATTCTTGTCATATGAGCAGGTGCGCTCTCCTATGCCCGGGCGGCTGCGCCCAGATGCTTTTCATGGCGGCTAGAGGTCATACTTTGAAGCCCCCCAGGGCTGCGTTGAAAGTTGTAAGTTGGAATGTAATGGGGCATGCTCGACAAAATCAAGCGTGGGGCTGTGCTACGTCAGGGGAAACGGGAAAAAGCGGATGTCCTCTTACTACAGGAAACCCATTTGCTAGGTACAAAGACGCTGAGTCTGCAACGTTATGGGTATCACCAGGTGTACCACGCAGGGTTTGTCCGGGGGGTCCCGGGGGGTGGCGGTCTTGGTCCATCGTAGGGTTGCTTATACCCATTCCTCGCAATGGATTGACGCCCAAGGGAGGTATGTCATCATTAAGGGTATGATCGGTGAGGAACAAGTGGTGTTTGGTAGTGTGTATGCTCCCCCCCCATTGCAATGGTCACTAGTGGAGAAGCTGTTTACGGTCTGGGCTGAGGTGCCGGACGTATTGTCGGTGATTGGCGGAGACTGGAATGATGTCATGGATGGCTCTGTGGATCGCTTTAGGCCTGATGGCGGACCGCTGGCGGCTGCACCTACGAAACTGAGTGATATGGTCGGAGGTATGGGATGGATGGATGCCTGGCGCTGCCAACACCCGCACAGTAGAGAATTCACATACGTGTCGGCTGTACATCGCTCGTTCTCGCGGCTGGATTATCTGTTTGTCCCGTGCGCCGTCATGGGTAGGGTGGCGTCGACTGCTATTCAGCCCAGGGGGCTTTCGGACCACTCCCCGATTACGGTTGACATTCTTCTTGACAGGCGGCGCCAGCCGTTTCGATGGCGCCTATCCACCTGGCATTTACAACGGGATGATTATCAATCCCACATGTGTGAAGCTATAGCTCACTGCTGGGAGGAGAATGAGGGTCCCGACACGGATGCGGTGACCCTGTGGGAAGCTATGAAGCCAACGCTCAGAGGCGTGGACATAGCCTGGTGCGCGAGGGCCCGTAAGACTCAGAAGGCAGACTTGGAGAAGGCAGAGGATCGCGTCCGCACTCTGGAGGTGCGGTCTACAGAGACGGGGCGGAGGAGGATACGCGACGGCTCCTGCAGGCGCAGAATGATGCTGCCTCTATGTTACTTGAGGAGTCGCGCAATATATGGCTAGCCACGCAGAGTAGAATATACCAGTCGGGGGATAAATCCAGCTCTATGCTGTACAGGCTGTGCCAGGGGGCGCTCCAGGCTCACACACTGCCTGCACTGATGGATGACGCCGGGACCCCTATCACCGACCCTGGGGCCATGGCTGACAGTTTTGCGCGTTATTATGAGGCGCAGTACGCCCCCGGGGATTCCCTTTTGGCGGCGGAGGTAGACAAATTTCTGGCGGATCTCCCGCCGCGGGGGGTCTCCGATGAGGAGCGGGTGGATCTGGAGCTCCCTCTGTCCGCGGAAGAACTGGGTAAGGCATTGGGCTAGCTGAATGCCGGAAAGGCCCCTGGGCCGAATGGTTTCCCGTGCGAGTTTGTAAGGAAATACCACCTCCAGTTAGGGCCCCGCTTCAAGAAGGCGTTGGATGAAGCAAGGGAGCGAGGTCGGATGCCGCAGGATTGGAGACATGCCGAGATAGTGGTGTTTTGTAAGCCGGGGAGGCCGCCGGATAGACACGACTCTTATCGCCCTATTTCTCTTCTGAATATCGAGGCGAAGATCCTGGCGAAGGCACTGGCCAATCGTCTCCTGCCTCTCATTACCACTCTGGTCCACCCAGACCAGGCTGGTTTCATGCCCCACAGGGCCACTAGGCACAACATCAGTCGGGCCCAAGTCGCTCTGGAAATGATGAAAGCCACTGGCTCCCAGGGGGCGCTCCTCTTAGCCGACATAGATAGGGCCTTTGATTCCCTGAGCTGGTCGTACCTGCAAGCGCTCCTGCCTCGATTGAATCTTGGCCCTCACTTCCTTTCGTATGTGCGACTACTATATACGGATCTGACGGCGTCTGTGCGGGTGGCAGGCGCAATTTCCGACGCATTCGCCATCGGCAGGGCTGCCCGCTCTCGCCATACTTATTTGCTCTCGCAATGGAACCCCTTGCGGCATGGGTGAGAATCGATGCGCAAATGAGAGGATTCGAGTGGGAAGCAGGACCGTCGGACCGCATCGCGTTATACGCGGACGATGTCCTGTTTTTTCTTACAGACCTCGACAGATCGGGCCCCAGAGTCCTGGAGATCATGAGAGTGTTTGGTGAGGTGTCAGGGCTGCATCTCAATGTGAGGAAGTCTGTTCTGTGGACCCTGGGCGGAGGGATAGCTCCCGGTGCCTGGGCCTCGGCTCTACAGATAGCTACGGGAGGCCTTAAATACCTAGGGGTGTTCCTGACCGACATCCCTGGGGTATCATGGGAGCGTAATATTGTTCCGGTCTGGGACCGAGTCCGATCGGACATGAAGACGTGGTCCCGTATGGCCTTGAATCTCTATGGCCGGTCGGCCATCTTTAAGATGGTCGCCCTCCCACACTTACTCTATCAATTACAGAACCACCCATATCCTATTTCGCCACAGGTCAATTCGGCCCTGGGCCGCTTCCTCTGGGCTGGAGGAGCGGTGCGCGTGGCCCTACGCACCTGCTTCTTGTCCACGTACTGCGGTGGCCTGGCGTCGTCGGACATTTTATCCTACTATCAGGCATCCCATCTCCTGATACTTAATGAATGGTGGTATGGGGATCGAGGCGACCCGACATACGCTCTGGAGAGGTACTTATTGGAACCCGACACCCTACACACGCTCCTCTACTCAGCCGGAAAAAGGAAGAAGCTCCCGGTAGTTACGCAAACTGTCTTTCAGGTCTGGCGTCGAGCGCTTGGTCGTATGGGGTGGTGGAATAAGCTGACGGGGGAGACCCCGCTGTGGCAGAATGGCCGCCTGCCGGCCTTGTCGACCCTATCAGGGTTTCGAGGCTGGGACCTGATAGGCATCTCGGCGTTGGGACACGTTATGAAGGGCACGACCCTGAAGTCCTTCCAGGAACTGAGAGATGAATTTGAAATGCCGAGCACCCAGTTCTTCCGATATCTGCAGTTCCGTCATGCTATCTCCCCCGCGTTGGAGGGGTTGGACTCCCTCCCGGAATTTAGTCCTATAGAAGCTAAACTGTTCATGGGTGAATTGACGGACAAGAAGATATCGAGCATATACCAGTCCCTAGTCACGCACTGTGCGTCCTCCTTAGATGGCCTGCGGTCTAAATGGGAGAGTGATGTTGGTGAGATTGATGAGGACGGGTGGAGGGAGGCTCTTGCGGCCCCGAGGGAGGCGGCTGTCGCGGTGCGGCTGCGTTTTATCCAATTTAAATACTTACACAGAGCATATTACACGAGAGAGAGGCTGTGGCGGGCTGGATTGATTGCCTCCCCTGACTGTTTGAGGTGTGGAAGGGAGACGGGCACGTTTTTGCACACAGTATGGTCCGGTGGGGTTCTTGCCCGCTATTGGAAGCGTGTTTGGGACTGCTTGGATGAGGTCCTGGGCTGGCAGCTCCCGCGCAAGGCGCAGCTGGGCCTTCTACATGTCTTGGAGCAGGTGGGCGGCAACATCTATAAGCGGCACCTCTTGCTTTTGGGCCTTACAGTTGCTAAGCGGGATGTGGCCCGCGCCTGGAAGAATCCGGGGGCGCCCCCGATTGGAGTCTGGAAACGGGGCTTGGACTATTGTATGGGACTGGAACGCCCCGTCTTTGAGGCCCGGGGCTACCCCAGAAAACATTATAAAATATGGAAGAGATGGGCAGAATATAGGGGACTGTGGCTGGAGCCGCCACTGCAGCAGGACACATTAGTGGACCAACAGCCATGTGTACCGGGGCGGGAGGGAGAGTGAACACATGCTTCTGTACAGCTCATGTTCTATTAGTTACTGGTGACCATCGTGAACGGGACAGGGGTGGGAACCGGGTGGGGGGTTGTTGGGGTGTTGGAGGGAGGGATCCGGGAGGTTAAAAGCCATTCATCCTATGTAGGTTAACTGCAGATTGCTGCCATTGTGATTCTTGGTTCTTTGCATACGGCCTCTCCAGTGTCTGGAGCGCTGTGCATGTTTTCGCAATCCATATTTGAAAAGGTCAATAAAATCTGTTTTTGAAAAATAAAAATTGTCCTGGTATGACTTTTTTGAGAAAACTTTATTGATAAGCTACTGGACAATATTAAAAACAGTGAGAAGATACTGATGGGTAATAATGACCGTGAGTATCTATGTGAATGGTCTACATGTTTCAACCTATAAAAGGTGAATCCCAGGTTTTCGTAAGGACCAGGAAGAGGAAAATGGATGGTCTACGCACACTAACGTGCCTTCCTGTGGCCTAGCTGCAAAAATCGGCAGTAAGCAATGCCTCAAACCTAAAATAGGCGGGAAAAAAGGGGAGACCTGTGGGAGGAAAAAAAGGAAAAAACAGTCACAAACAAACAAATTACGTGCCTGTAACGTAGTGTCGACTCTCACGTGTCTGCATGCTTCATGCGAATCCCATTCCGAACAGACAACAGACAAATATAGTGCCTCAAGTGAATACATGCTTGTATTCTGGTAATATGGTTCTGGTTCGTCGTATATGAAATGCTCAATGCTGCTATATTGTAGCCATCTTAGGCTCACTCAGACACACTGATCAATAATGGTGTGTATGGTGGCAGTAATCATATATTAAACAAGTCACTCGCACTCCAATTATTGGCTGGGTGACTATCAAGACTCACAAGCATTGTCGTGAGCTGAACGTAAATGCATGCATTTAGAATTATGACAAAAAACAAAACACACAATGTCACGGGGAGAGATCTTACTCCTATTGCGGGTCTAAAAGGCTTTGAGGGGGCAGAGGGAAGGCTTGTTCAGCGAAGAAACATACTCTGTGGTATATAAACAGAGAGTCAGACAAAATGTCGACCGGTATAACAACAAGTAAAGTAAAGTTGCCAGAGGCTGGGCTGGTGCATGGAGCAGCGACGTGAGTCCAGGCGACTCGCTAGTGTTGAAAGCGAGCGTGAAGTAACTGGATTGGTATTACTTACAGTTTCGCTGAGTTTCAAGGTCGGTCTACCTACGCGCCTCTCTGCTGTCCCCGCTACAATGCCACGGAGCCGGCACACGGTTATACAGGCCGTGGCTTCCGGGAGTGGGCGGGGCTGCGTAAGGCACGTGACGACCAATTGCTAGGCATTAGTATGAGACGCCAGGACGGCGGCCTCACAGGGACAAAAAGCGTTCCGTTCGCTGTGAAGTAAATGCGAGCGGACGCAAGAGACCAAGGTGGTTTGTACAATTCGGTAGCTTGGAAGAAATAGAGATAGAACGGACGCGCAATGATAAGTGTTAGGACGGTCAGGGTACCGCCGACGTGTGCATTAAAAGGCATGATTAGCGTGATACTCCATAAAAGAGGAGGCGGGGAAGAACTGCCTGAGGAATTATTGAGGGCAGAATGCTGGTTCTCAGTATAGAGATAGAATAGACGAGCAATGATAAACATTCGGACGGTCAGTGTACCGCCGACGTGTGCATTAAAACGGCATGATCAGCAGGGGCCTCCATTGGGTGTATTAAAAGAGGAGGCAGGGAAGAGAAAACTGCCTGAGGAATTATAGAGGGCAGAATGTTGGCTCTTAGTATATTAGCAGGCAGAGATCAAAGTGTATAAGCGCCCAGCCCGTGGTGGATGGTGCTGGGAAATTAACTACTGTGATAATGGCTAGAGGGTATTATACAGTGTTTAACGTTTCTGAATGGGCAGTACCAGTGCTAATAAGGATGGTCTCAATGGCGGAAGGGCGGGCCACTCAAATTTACAGTACAAAGGCCCAGGGTATGTTTTCATTGAGTCCTGATATATGCGTGGATAACCTATAGATCTAGCTCTGTTCCTTCTCAAACAGGTGTTTTTGTAAGTTTGGTCCTGCTTTCACCTATTCAATTACAGTCCACATCATATCATTGGGGGTATGATGTACTTCAAGGAAGTGATCTGTGAGTCTTGAGGCACTTTTTTTGCAGCGAATGGTGCTGCGATGTTCGCAGATTCGCTGTTTCACCTTCCTTGTTGTCATCCCGATGTATGATTTTGCACAGGTGCATTTGATTAAGTAAATTACATTGCTTCTGTTGCAATTGGTGTGTGACAGCTGTTTCCAGACTTTTCCTTCCTCCAGATCTAGGGTTTTGGTATTATTAGTTAAATGACAGACACTACTATTTCCATATCGAAAGTGTCCCATGAGCTCTGGTAGTCCCCAGGCTCTAGTGATTGACTGGTCCTCACTCTGTTTCGTTGCCTTTGGTCTAGTGTTAACCAACGTATCTTTCAGGCTGTGAGATTTTTTAAAGGAGAATAATGTTTTTTCCCAATGTACGTTTCCTGTGTTTAGTATGGCCCAATGTTTGTTCACACTCCTACTCATTTGGTTTGAAATTGCATTGAAAGTCGTTATACAAGTCAGGGGTATGGTATTGTCAGTGGTCGTTTTGTTTTCCAAAAGTGCTTCTCTTGGCTGATTTCTTGCTCTCTTTAGGCATTTATTGACAATTCTGGTTGGATAGCCTCTAGCCACCAACTTCTCGGTCAGGTCGGCTGCTTGTCTGCGGTAGTCAGTGACCTTGCTGCAGTTGCGGCGGAGTCTTAGGTATTGTCCATAAGGGAGGTTTTCCCTTAGAGGGCGCGTGTGAAAATTTTCAAATCTAAGCAGGTTGTTTTTGGCAGTAGGCTTATAGTATGTTTTTGTTTCCAGGCGATTGTTATCCTTGGTGATAATGATGTCTAAAAAGACCATCTTGTCTTTATCAAAACAGTTGGTGAACCTAAGATTTTGGTCACATGTGTTGATCCAAGTAATGAATTCCTGTAAGGTATCAAAGGGTCCTTGCCAGATGGCAAGGACGTCGTCTATGTAACGTTTCCAGAAGCTTAGGTGGTTCAAAAAAGGGTTTTGGTCACTGATAAAACATTTTTGTTCAAAGTCAAAAACATAAAGACCAGCCACACTAGGGGCAAAAATACTGCCCATGGATGTTCCACCTGTTTGCAGGTAGAGGGAGCCTTCAAATTCAAAGTAATTCCGTTTGAGCGCCAGTTTGGCGCACTCCAATATAAATGCCTTTGGTGTGTTGAAAGTCCAGGAGCTATTGTTCAGAATGTGTTCTAGTACTGTTATGGTGTCATCCTGCGGTACGCTTGTGTATAAGCTTTCAATGTCAAAGCTAAGTAGAATGCTATTTTCATCTACCGTGGCGTCTTGTAAGAGTCTTAATAGACTCTTAGTGTCCTGTAAATATGTTGACGTTGATTGGACAATTGTTTTCAGAAAAAAAATCGCAAAATCTGGACAAAGGTTCCAGAAGGGAGCCAACCCCTGAGACGATGGGTCTACCTGGAGGGGGGATCTTGCCTTTGTGCATCTTGGGTAGGATGTAAAAGTAAGGGATTTTCCCTTCTGAGTTGCAAAGGTAGTCTGCCTCTTGTTTGGAGATTCTTCCAGACATTTCTGCTGTTTCTACTAGTTGTTTGATTTCGGCTTGCAGCTCAAATGTAGGGTCAGATTGTAAGATTTTGTAGTTCCTGGTGTCATTCAGGAGTCTTAAACATTCATCGCGGTATGTGGTCTTGTCCATCACAACCAAACCGCCGCCTTTGTCGGCGGGTTTTATTATAATGGTGTCACAGGATCTGAGTTCAGACAGGCCTTGTTTTCTGCTCTGCTCATGTTTTGAAATTGTGATGTGACGGTCATTTTTTCAACGTCGTTGTATACAGCTTGTTCAAAGGCTATCACCTTCACTGGGATTGTGTGTGGGGGTGGTACAAAAGTCGATTTTACCCTAAGTCCAGTTTCATTAGGATTTTCAGTGGTGGTAGTTTCCCCTTAAAAATGCTGCTGGCCAGCTCACAATGTAATTGGTACTTGTCTAAGCGTGCAGTAGGGACAAAGCCCAGTCCTTTATTCAGGACTGTTTCTTCAGTTTCAGAGAGAGGTCTGGTGGATAGATTGGTCACTAGGTTTTTGTGCTGCTCGTTCCCGCTTTGCCCTGGGTTTAGCTGCCGACTGGGTCGTCTTCCTCCCAGTGTACTTGATTCATTGTTTTTTTTCTTCCTCTCCCACGTCTGCCCCTGCCTAAAAAGGAGGTCGGAATGGATTCTGCTGAAAAGGCAGTGGTTGAAAGGGCGGTTGCCATCCATACATCAGGAAATGTTGATGTTGATTGAAGGGTCCCTGAAACATAGGTTGATTGAACTGTGGCCAGTGATTTTGGGTTCTATATCCACCTCTTTGTTTTTGTCTCAAGTTACCTGTGCTGGATCCGTTGCTACTATTTGAGGTGTTGCTTGATGCATCAGAATCAGAGTCAGGTTTTGCTGGAGTACTGTAATCCGGATCGGAGTACGGGTAAGCTTTTACAAATGAGAAGCGTTTTAAGTCCTTATGAAACTTCTGGACTTTCTGTTGTGTCAGGTTGTCTCTGTATTCTTGGGGTTCCACCCTGACGGCCGAATGCCATCAGGGTGTGCTGCGACACCTGAACTACAGTGTAGCTGGTTTTTTGAGTGAATAGTGCAAAAAGTGGTGTTAAAAATTTTCCTGGTATGACTTTTTTGAGAAAACTTTATTGATAAGCTACTGGACAATATTAAAAACAGTGAGAAGATACTGATGGGTGATATTGACCATGAGTATCTATGTGAATGGTCTACATGTTTCAACCTATAAAAGGTGAATCCCAGGTTTTCGTCAGGACCAGAAAGAGGAAAATGGATGGTCGACACACACTAACGTGCATCCAGGCCTGAATTCCTGTGGCCTAGCTGCAAAAATCGGCAGTAGGCAATGCCTCAAACCTAAAATAGGTGAGGAAGGAAAAAAGGGGAGACCTGTGGGGGGAGAAAAAGGAAAAAACAGTCACAAACAAACAAATTACGTGCCTGTAACGTAGTGTCGACTGTCCCGTGTCTGCATGCTTTATGCGAATCCCATTCCGAACAGACAACAGACAAATATAGTGCCTCAAGTGAATACATGCTTGTATTCTGGTAATATGGTGCTGGTTCGTCATATATGAAATGCTCAATGGTGGTATATTGTAGCCATCTTAGGCTCACTCGGACACACTGATCAATAATGGTGTGTATGGTGGCAGTAATCATATATTAAACAAATCACTCGCACTCCAATTATTGGCTGGGTGACTATCAAGACTCACAAGCATTGTCGTGAGCTGAACGTGTGCATTAAAAGGCATGATTAGAGTGGTGATACTCCTCTTTTGTTATTTCTATATTAGCAGTGACACACCGCTGGGGCCAGGCGCTAGCTACCGCGATATGGGTGCCATACATTTGAGCCAGTGACCGTGATTTGTGTGGCAGAGCATGCCACCAGCCATTTGACCATGGGTATATGCCTCTCACTACTGCGTGTGTGGCTTTGACATTAGCAGTGACACACCGCTGGGGCCAGGCGGTAGCTACCACGATATGGGTGCCATACATTTGAGCCAATGACTGTGATTTGGGTGGCAGAGCATGCCAACCGCCATTTGGCAATACACATATCATAATCAGAACCGCGAGTGTGGCTTTGGCATTGGCAGTGACACACAGGCGTGTGGGATAACATAGCCTCCAGGGTGTTGAGATTCTCTCAGTACATTGTTTTAGGGGATCTCAATATCCATCTTGACCAGGTTGAGGCTAAGGACACATGTGACTTCCTGGACATTCTCCATGTGGCCCAGCTGGACCAACGGGTTACTTCCCCTACCCATCAGGCTGGCCATATACTGGACCCAATCTGCTCTAATTTTTCTATCTCGATCGGTGACCCATGTCCAGTATCCTGGTCTGACCATTTTATGACACACTTTTCTTGGGACGTGTCAAATGCCGAGCCTGTGACTCGTTCATTCTGCAAACCGGTCTTTGGCCGAATTGACACTGGTGTGCTCAATCAAGTCTTGGAAACATCTAGACCTATCCTCTCGGGCGACCTGGAGGATCGGCTTGATGGCTTCACCAATTGCGTTGCTAATGCAGTTGATGCACTGGCTCCACAGGGCTCTCCTAGGTTGTCTAGGAAATCCCCGTCTAAACCCTGGTTTAGCCAGTAACTTAAAAAACTTAAAAATCAATGTAAGATTCTTGAGCGAGAGTGGCGTCGCAGTGACTACTGCACCACAGTCAAGCTGAAGCTCAGAACCAAGCAGAAGGTCTATTATGGGGCCATAAAATCAGCAAAAAGGCAGTTTTTTTCAAACCGGATTGACTCTGCTAATAACAACGCTAAAGAAATCTTTGCGATTGTTCAGAGCTTTACTTCTCCCTTGGCTAAAGCTAGCTTCTCACCTACCTCTGTCTCCTGGTGCGATACCCTGTCGAATTTCTTCTTGGATAAGATTCGCACTATTCAGGCGACTTTTTCCTCGGGTGGCAATTGTTCTGAGGCAAGTGGTTTGCCCCCACTGGCTGGTGTTGAACATTGTTTGGATGTTTTCAAGCCGGTGCACTTATTTGACTCTTAAGAGTTTAAAATCTGGTTCACCACGGATCCGTGTTCTGCTAGACTGCTAGCAGCAGCTGCGGTAACGATTAATGCAGAGGTGAACAGCATTATTAACTTGTCCCTCCAGACAAGCAGTGTCCCAGTAGTGTGGAAACAGGCTAAGGTTCTGCCACTTTTAAAAAAAACATCATTAGACCCTCTTAATCCAGGGAACTACCGGCCTATCTTTCTTCTGCCTGGCTTGGCCAAGGTGTGCGAGAAGGTCGTCAACAGACAACTTACGGCATTCGCTGAGAGGTGGGGTGTTCTGCAGCCAGCACAGTCTGGGTTCCGGGCCGCCCATAGTACCGAATCGGTCCCAGTGGTAGTCGTTGAGGCTATTCGGGGGTGTCTGGACGCCGGGGGAAACCAGCATTGATTTTGCTCGACCTCTCAGCGGCATTTGACATGGTCCCACATTCTCCTCTTCTCTCACGACTTTCCGGGATTGGTGTATCAGGGAGGGCCTGGATCTGGCTTAGATCTTTCTTAGAAGGGCGGGCTCAGCAGATCTGGATCCCTCCTTCCTCCTCCTCTTTACAGCCTGTGACCACAGGAGTTCTCCAGGGTTCTCTTTAACATTTATATGAACTCCGTTAGTCTATTTGGCCGAGAGTTTGGGGGCTAAGGTGATGGCTTATGCTGACAACACTCAGCTGCTTTTTACGTGGGAAGATAGCGATGAGTCAGTTGCCTCGGTCCACCACAGTCTTTCTTCCATTTTTAAATGGTTGGTGGCTGCGCAATTAGAATGTAATGAGAGAAGTCAGAGATTCTCCTTTTCGGAAAATTCCCACCGAACTTTTGAGAATCTCTTTGGCCTCCAGAGTCTCCCCTGCCCACCTCTTCTGGGAAGCCGGCCAAGAACTTAGGGGTGTGGTTGGTTGAGAGCCTCTCCTTTTCATGTCATATTAAGAAGTTGGTTGGCAATTGTTTTGGCCTTCTCAAGACCCTGAGGAAGTTTTTTCCTCTTCTTCCCCAAGCAGCAAGAGAAACGGTCTCTTGTGCACTCATCTTATCCCAGCTTGATTATGCCAATGCTCTTTACATAGGCATCCCAGGATATCTATTAAAAAAGCTCCAGGTGGTCCAGAATGCGGCAGCCAGACTTCTTCTGGATGTGTCCACCAGGAGCAGTTTGCGACATCACCTGCGATCCTTGCATTGGCTGCCTATAGTGGCTCAGGTGAAGTTTAAAACATTGATTTTGGCCCATCGAACTCTGCATGGCCTCAGTCCACCTTACCTACAAAAACCGTTCTCTTTTTATGTTCCAGCTAGGCAACTGCGCTCTTCATCCCATCGCCTTGTTCAGGTCCCCCGATTCAAATATCAGAGGCTAGGTGGCAGTTCGCTGGCAAGAATGGCCGCTGTTGCCTGTAATGCGCTGCGCCTTGCCCTTCGTAACTTGCAAGATCTAGCTGTATTTAAGAAAAACTTTTTAAAACACATCATTTCGCTTAAATAGACTTTCTCACCCTCCTTGCAGGCTTCGCGCCAGGACACTCGTGAGTATCTGCGCGCGCTAAAAATAAAGATAACATAACAACATAACACCGCTGGGGCCAGACAGTAGCTACAGGGATATGGGTGCCATACATTGCTAAGCATGACCGTGATTTGGGTGTCGGAGCACTTGTACAGCACCTATGGACACATCATGCTGTGTCAATGGCCAATGGGCAGTTCTCAACAGTGCACAGTGGCTACATGATTAATGGCACATGATTGTGCACACAATACCAATGTAACATTTACCCCACTGCTGACTACACATGCAATGTTTGTGCATATGATGTTAAACATTGGCATGTACTCCCTCACATGTCACTTATGATATTGTTGGGCATGTACACAGAGCAGTGTTGTGATTGACTTTCCAATGGGACACATGCTAATGTGTGAAAAGGCAGAGACATTCACAGTGATGAATGTCTGACTACCCAATGTGCCTATTTGACTATCTACTTTTTGTGGCCCATGCACAAACTTGTTGTTTACACACAGACTGGGCTCATTGTGTTGTTGATGTGTGCCATTTTCGACTTACGCAAGAAGGTGTGGCAGGTACAGCAACTTGGTGTAAGGCAGTAGTGTTGCTGTTTCACACATATGCTGTCCAAACTACTCTCAGGGCTGCACATGCAAAGATGTGGACATATCCCTTTGGGCATTCACATAGTCAGATATTGTTTGGGAGGTGCTAGCTGTGTGAAAAGTGGACAGGTGTATGGATGGTGTAGCTGAAGGTGTCCCTAAATATAAGTTGGGCTGTGATCTTAACTGTGGGGACAGTCATTGTTGGCATTGTGTCAGTCAAAATGTAAGATGTCGGACACACCTCCTGGTGGATTGCACTGACATGTGTCCCCTTTCATCTCACCTAGTAGGAAACCAAATGTGCATCGTCCCTACACAGTGCTGGCAGACATGGAGTATGAGGCGGTCATACAGAAATTCCATCTGGATTCACCCACCCTACAAGACCTATGTGCTATGTTGGCACATCACCTGCAGCCTTGCAGGACACATCTGAGTGCTTTCACACCAACATCTAAGGTGATGGCGGCCCTGCATTTTTTTGCTTCTGGATCATTCCAGTATACGGTGTCCAGCGCAGGTAAGATGTTGCAACCTTTGTTCAGCATGGTGCTACATGATGTCCTGTCCGCTAAAATGATGTGCAAGGAAAGATAAATCCATTTCCAAGTAGGCATCAATTGGCGGCTGCGAAGGGAAATTTCTATGCACCTTGGCACATCCCCAATGTTGTTGGTGCCATTGACTGCACACATGTTGGCCTGGTTCTACCACAGGCAAGTGAGCACATCTACAGGAACATGAAGCATTTCAATTCCATCAATGTGCAAGTGGTGTTCCCTGCGGATATGATCATCTCACACATCTGTGCCAAATTCCCTGGCTCTGCCCATGACTTGTACATCATGTGTAACAGCATTGTGCCACAGCTGATGGATAATATGCTTCCAGAGCGTGCATGGATTGTGCATGAGTATGAAGCGTCAGGTAGCGTGCTGTGTGAGACATGCTTACCTCTGCCACAGTCATATTACAAAGGTGGTCTGCGTGTCTCCCACCTAGGTGATTCTGCATATCCCAACTGTCCTAGGTTGCTGAGCCCACTGCGGAATTCCAGGACCCCAGGTAAAGTCTGCTACAATGATGCCCATGGGAGGAGACGTCATGTGGTGGAGCGCACTTTCGATCTCCTGAAGTCACTTTTCCGATGCCTGGACAAGACCGGGGGTGCACTGATGTACTCGTTCAAAAAGGTGTCAGATTGTAATGCATGTTGTATGCTCTACAACCTGGCCTTGCGCAAGGAGATCCCCCTGCTCCTGGATGCTGATGAGCAGGCAAGGCCCGCGCCTGCTAACCAACCCATGCCCAGTGATGAGGATAGTGGAGAGGAGGAAGGTGTCGACCTGCGTCAACAGCTCATCAACCGCTACTTCACTTGAAGGTGAGTAACAATGTACAAGGGAGCCATTGTCTGCTGATGTCGTTGTTGGTGGAAAGGTGTAAGTGAGCTATGTGACTGCCGCCTGTTGGTTACTCAGTGCTGGGTACCAATATTCCTGGTAGAGGGTAGTTTGGCACAGATACAGGATGTTCAGGTCGGTACTGTTGCTCATTGTAATGTGTGCAGATTAGAGTACCCTGGTGACAAGTGTTGTGTGATGGCAGTGATGCCACCACCTGACTAGTAAATATTGTTCTGTTGTATTCTCCTAGGTCCCTTCAGCCTCTCTTTGCCTGCGAACAATCCGTACTCCAGGTACATTGTAATCATGGTGAAGACTGCACATCCTGTTGTAAACATGGAGCAGACACACCGACGTGTGTGTAAGAAGTGTTTATTTAAAATGGATACATGCTACAGGGGAGTGAATATTTAAGAAAAGGTGAATAGTGAAGCAATGAGTTGTCAGTGATTGTAGATGAGACAATCGAGTAGTCACCACATTGATGTGGTGACCCAGTCCAACAGACAGATGCCATTAACAAGGCAGTGTGGGGAAGGACAGTTAACAAAGTCAATGCAATGGTGAAGAGGGTTGCCATCATGGATGGCTCCTTGACTGAAATTTGGCAGGTGCTTTGCCATAGGTTCCTCCCTCAGATTTCTTTGGCTGACCCCTTCGTCGTTTTGTAGGGGAGCCTCAGCTGCAGGCCAGTGTGGTCTGAGGAGTCCGCCCTCTCTGTGCCCCCAGGGGAGGATGTGGAACTGTCATCCTGCGGGACAACGGAGAGAGGTAGAGGTGTTAGTTGTGCCACAGGCCTGTCCCTCAGATCCGCCACTAGCTGGCCCAAGAGGTCCACAATTTGGCTCATGCCGGTGTCGATGGACCTCCGCAGCAGGTAGAACTCAGGTGAATCTTCCTCAGCCTGGCCCGTTCATCCCTGGGGCCTTTCATAGGCACCAAGGACTCTGTTGATGTTGTCCAGGGCTTCGGTCCCAGTGTCCTGTTGGCTTCGACTCACCCTTGCCCTCCCACCTGCCCTGCTGTCACAGACCTGTTGCCTCACCACTGTAGGCAGCCACCTCCATGCCCTCCTCAAATGGTTGTGGTGGTGTAGGCCGTACAAGTCGATCCAGCAGGGTTAAGCGTAGTTGTTGTTGGTGCTGCTGAGGTGTTGGTGGGAACAGTGGGGTCCTGGGACCTGTTGTTCCCTGGCACACCAGATGGGCCGGCTTTGAGCTCCACATCCTAGAAACCCAGGAAGTTCTCATCCCAGAGTTCAAGTTCCAGGGGTTGATGTTGTCATCCTCTGCAGTCAGTTATTGGTCACCTGTGGGGCAAAGGGAAAATGGTCATTGACGTACACCCCTAAATCTTTGTGGTCGATGTATCTCATTTACTGGTTATGCAACACACAGTTAACTATGTCACACATCGGATGTCTGCACAGTGATGTGCATCATGACATGATTTGGATGTGCATACATTAAATTTCCATGGTGTGACATGTTGATGGATACCATGCCCCACATGTAGATTCTGTGATTACGAGGACATGTTGTCATTTGACAACTGGTGGCAATACAACTTGATGTGAGGCATCTTTGCTGATTACTCTGCCCGGCAGGCTTTACATTTGCGCATGTACTAGGCATTGTCATTTCATGCATACCTTTGTATTTTCCTGGGCTTAGATTTATTGGTTCGACAGACCATGCTTGGTTTGTTTTCATATGGTCCTTTAAGCTCAGCCCCCATGTAACTTACAGATAGCATTCAGTGCTGTTCATGTTTTGCCCTGATTTGCTTTCAATCATCAATCAGGGGTTTTATAAAATGTGCTACTAACCCGTGAGGGTCTCAAGGCACTTGGGGGGGGGGAGCTGCTCCGGATCAGTCAAAGAACCAGGTCTTCAGTTCCTTCCTTGTGCAGGGTCGAGGAGCATCTGTTTTCACAGGTTGCTCATTCCAGGTCTTGGCTGCGATGTAGGAGAAAGTTCTCCCGTCAGCTCTGTTCCTGCAGATGCAGGGGACCTCTGCCAGGGCGAGGTCAGCGGAGCGGAAGTTCCTTTTGGGTACGTAGAAGGATACTCTCTCGTTGAGGTATTTGGGTCTGATGTTGTTAAGGAATTTGTAGGCATGGGTGAGGAGTTTGAAGGTGACCATCTTCTCGATGGGGAGCCAGTGGAGGGCTCATAGGTGTTAGGTCATGTGTTCCTGATGCAGTGTACCGAGGACCAGTCTGGCTGCAGCGTTCTGGATGGCTTGGAGTTTGTGTAGAAGTGTTCTGTTGATTCTGGCGTTGAGGGCGTTACCGTAGTCCAGTCTGCTGGTTATGAGTGTGTGGGTGACAGTCCTTCTACACTCTGGGGGGCTCCATTTGAAGGTCTTATGGAGGATCCGAAGGCAGTTGAAACTAGTGGAAGCAACGGCGTTGATCTGTCGGTTCATGGAGAGGAGGAGTCCAGGATGATGCTGAGGTTCCGAGCGTGAAATTCAAATCCGATTCTGGTGTCTTCAGGAGGCTTCATGAGTGAGAGGATGAACTGGGTGTCGTCGGCGTAGGATACGATGCTGAGCCCATGCTGTCTGATGATGTTGGCGAGGGGGACCATGTAGATGTTGAAGAGCGTGGGGCTGAGTGGAGATCCCTGGGGAACTCCGCAGTTGGTTTCTGTGGGTTCAGAGAGGAAGGGAGGGTGTCGAATCCTATGGGTTCTGCTGGAAAGGAAGGATTGGATCCAGTCAAGGGCGGCTCCTTGTATCCCTGCGTCGTGAAGTCTGGCTAAGAGCATGCGATGTGAGACATGTTGAAGGCTGCGGAGAGGTCTAGCAGGATGAGGGCCGCAGTGTGTCCTTGGTCGAGTAGTATGCGGATGTCATCAGTGGCGGCAAGGAGGGCAGTCTCGGTGCTTTGGTTGCTCCGGAATCCAGACTGGAAGGCATCTAAGATGGAGTTTTCTTCAATGAAAGCGGTCAGCTGAACATTAACGAGTTTCTTTGTGACTTTGGCAGCAAAAGGGAGGAGAGAGATAGGCCTGTAGTTTTTCAGGTCCGTGGGGTCTGCTGCAGATTTCTTGAGGAGATGGGATTTGTTGAGTCACACTTCTGTTTCTATGACAGTTACATATGCTTAGCTGTCTGCACACTGTAAGTGGCAATTGTATCTGTGTAAATTATGGTGGGATGTGAAGGCTAGTGTTGCCATTTGGCTCCATGCTTTTTGAGAGGAATGGTGGGGTGCATGCACTGTTTACTTACCTGTTCAGTTGTCACATTTGGGCGGAATTTGTGACACATTTCTCAGGGTGTGTGCTCCATCCTGCTCAGGGGTGGGACAAGGGAGCATACGATGGCTACCTACCTGTTAGTTTGAAGGGAACAATGCAATGGATGCCACATGCTTCTGGGGGGAAGGAGTGTACCATCCTGCTCAGGGGTGTGACAGGGGTGCCTGGTGCGAGTTGTAGTGCAGGCCATTCACCTCCAAACAACCCTCCTTGTGAAAATGGTTACCTACCTCTTAGGTGAAGGTGAAGGTGAACAACGCAATGGTTGACACATGCTTCTGGAAGGGAGGGAGTGCTCCATCCTGCTCAGGGGTGGGACAAGGGGTACTGTTGGGAGTTGTAGTACAGGCCTCCAACACACACACACCCATCCCTGGGAAGATGGCTCCCTACCTGTTAGGTGAATCTGAACAATGCAATGGCTGCCACATGCTTCTATGTGGGTGGGGAGTGCTCCATCTTGCTCAGCTAAGGAACAACGGGGCATGGTGTGAGTAGTATTGCAGGCCTGACACTCCCAAACAGCACAACCTAGGAAGATGGCTACCTACCTGTTAGATGAGGGTAAACAATGCAATCGCTGCCACATGCTTCTGGGTGGGTGTGGACTGTTCCATCTTGCTTAGCTGGGGAACAAGGGGGCATGGTGGGAGTCGAATTGCAGGCCTCCCACCCCCAAACAGCACAACCTGGGAAGATGGCTACCTACCTGTTAAATGAGGGTGAAGAATGCAATGGCTGCCACATGCATCTGGGTGGGTGGGGAGTTTTCCATCTTGCTCAGCTGGGGAATAAGGGGGCATGGTGGGAGTAGTATTGCAGGACTCCCACCCCCAAACAGCACAACCTGGAAAGATGGCTTTTTAACCCAAATTCTAGTCTAATCCGGGTTTGAGAAATATGGCGTGGAATTTTAAACAGATTTTTAAAGAGACTGGTTTGGGCGATGTTCAGGGTTATTGCATCTTTTGTGTTTAGGAGTTCTGATCCGTAAGTGACTGAAGGTAAAAATGTTGCTGCCACGACCTTTAATAAGTGGGTCATCGAACAGTCACTGAGATGTTTTTGCAAGTTTTTAAAAGCAAATAATAGCTGTTTGGCTTGTGTTTTCCGGTGCTCTAGGTGTTGCTTATAATTAAGGTGGCGATCCAAAGTTACTCCCATATATTTATATTTTCCCTCCTGGTCCAGGCAATTGCTGTTGATCGTCCATGTGAACTTTAGTTTGTTTTTGTGTGGGCTCGAGAAACACATAACCTTTGTTTTTTTTAAATGTATGTGTAATTGATTTGAAGCTGTGTATTCTGCTAATTTGTTTATCAATCGTTGGAGACCACGGGGCGTTTGAGATAATACCATGATGTCGTCGGCCTATTGCAGACTTGCTATTCTCGCATTCCCCAGTTTTGAGGGGTCCCCTAATGTCGAGTGTAAGTTATTGTCCAGGTCGGCTGTATATATATTAAATAGACAGGGGGCTAAAACGCACCCCTGTTTTAAGCCATTGGTGGTGATGGTTTTGTTTGTTAAAGTTCTACCGTGTCCCATTTTTATTTGAACCCATGTTTTTGAGTAGAGGTTAATTCTTGCGTTCAATAGGTTTGTGGGGATTCCCCAGGATTCCATTTTTCCCCACAGTGCTCGTCTGGGGACCTTATCGAAGGTTGCCTTGAGGTCAATGAAACATGCGTACAGAACTTTTGAGTTGGCAATGGCTTGGTTGGCCAGAAGCGTGACGGTAGATATATTTGTTAAAGTGCCCATTCCAGCTCGAAAGCCAGTCCTCTAGTTCTTTCAGCAAGTTTGCAGCATAGATTTTTGCCTCAACATCAATGAGGGCTATTAGCCTATAATTTGAGGGATTTGAACGAGCCCCTGATTTAAATATTGGGTGTAATATGCTGCCTCGCCAAGAATCTGGAATCGTGTGAGATTCCAAAATGTAAGTGAACAGTATTGATAAATGATTAGACCAGAATGCGGAGTCTTTTTTAAATATGGCGTTGGGTAGGCCTTTTGGTCCCTGCACCCCATCAGACCTCTGTTTTTTTATGATGTTCAATACTTGTTTCTGTGTGATCTGTATATCATTGCTTGATTTATCTGACCCTGGTTTAACTTCAGTTTGTTTGGCTTGTAGATTACTGTGGTCTTTTGGATTCAGGTTTGCAACTCGTGAAATCTAGGGCCTGAGCGATTGGTTTTGTAGTCTCAGCCATCCAATGCTCTCTAATTGGGGTGTCTCTGGAGGTACTGGCGCCGAACTGTCTCGCCTTCGGTGTGTCATTTTTTGTGGTAAGCCTTGAGGATTTCTGAGGGTTATATGTAGCTTCTATATGAGCTCTCCATGCGTGCTCGGTTATGTCGGAGTTGTAATGCCGATTTTTACTGTTTGATAAGACGTTGATTTGGGCCCAAAACTCCATTGTTGTCGACTGACATGAAGCATTTTTGTCCAAAACTGCTCGTTGTATGTGCATTTTGCTGCACGAATCTCTTTTTTTAGGTTGCTTTTCATTTGTTTGATTATGGTCAGGGCCACCTGAGATGGTTGTTGGCCTTGAGATCGCATTTGTCTTAGAGCTTTTTTACTTGTCTTTTTTTATCCTTAGGGCGTGAGTGTACCATACTGACCCGCTAGTCCTGACGGATTTTTGGTTTCTAGACCTGTGTGAAAACTTTCTGTTCAGGCTGTTGATGGAAGACTCCAAGGCCTCTATCCCTAATGGTTTTGCATCACTGGCGGTCAGTAAATCTGAGCAAAGCTCCATGATTGCATCTACAGTGTTATCGTTCCATGTTAATCGGTTTAAATTGTGCAGTTGGGTGAGTTGTGTGAAGGCACTGGTTGCCCGGGGCTTTTCTCGAATGTTGGTTAATCTAAAACATTGAGGATAGTGGTCACTATCTACTCTTTCTATTATTTGAAAGTTTGTAATGAAGGGAAATAGGTCTGGGTCTACTAGAGTGAAGTCGATGGTCGCTCCTGATTTTGCCGTCACTCTTGTAAAAGCTGCCGGGCTATCTTGTGGGCCTCGTCCATTTAAAGTGTACAATGATTGTGTATCCAATAGTGCAGCGCATTTCTTCCCCGAAGTGGCACGTCTAGTTGTATTGTCATTCCTGGCCTTTATATTGGTGGGTAGGTTTTTTTCTTGAGCTTGCATCAAGTTCATGTTAAAATCCCCAGAGAGTATTGTATTGGAATGTGGATAGATTAGCTTTAAGGTTTCAATGGCAGCTACCAATTGTTGGATATCTCTCCCCTTATGCTTATAAGCTGGGTGTATGTAGATGTTCAAAATCAACAAGGTGCAGGAATTGGAGACTGTAAGTTTGATAGATTGCATCCAACAGGAGTCTAAATCGATGTTTTCTTATTCCCATAAAATATCTGTTGAAATGTAGATTGATAGGCCGCCTTTGGCTCTTCCGTGTGCTGACTCCTTTTTAGCTGGGATAAAGTGTTCTTTGTAACCTACAATTGGGGTATGTGTTGTCTGCCAGGTTTCTTGTAATAGCAGTATATCGTACTGTAGGATGAAGTCAGCAAAATCAATATCCTCTATTTTTGAGGCTAGGCCATTCATGTTCCAGGAACAGATTTTGCAGTCCTGCAACGCCTTAGGGTTTTTATGGATTTGTATTCATACTGCTCCTTGTTGTGAGTTTAGAGATCTCCAGTACTGGTTGCCCTCTTTGTTAGCTGTTTCTGAGTGTGAGATTGTAATCGTAATTTGTCTTATAGATTGGACGTCACAACTCACTCTGTGAATTTGGGCATTTTCTGTGGTGGCATGGTGTGTGATGTGCTAATGTATTGAGGTGCAGTTGTGAGGGTGGTTGGGGCGGTGTAGGTGGGATGTGTATGTATGCAGTTGTGCAGGTGAGATGTGTGGTGTTTTGCCTATCCAATGTACTGCAGGCTTTGGTTCCTTCAGTGCTGGAGTAGTGCAAACGATTCTGGTCAGGGAAGGGGCTGGTTTTATACTCAGCTATGTGGGTGTGTCAAAATGGAGTTTGCTGTCAGGCGTGGTGTGTGGGTTGTCCTGGGATTTGTATTTTTGAAGTTGCAATAGGGATGTGTCATTGGGATGGGTTATGTATGTTTTGGGGCAGGGCTGTGTACACTTGCTGGCCTTGTTGTGTGTTTTTTTGGACGACTGCCATATTTGTCACGGAGCGTCCGTGGTGGTGGCTTTGCAACAGCCCTTCCGCGGCTCTCCCATTTATAACTGTTTGCGACCGCGGCGGTCGGAAACAGCGGAACATCATGCTGTCACAGCGGGGGAATGCTAATTCTCCATGCGGTCTCTCCACTGGCTTGGTGGCGATTTGGTGTGTTTCTACCGCGAATCTGACCGCCACAGACAAATTTTCACCTGATCTGCTCGTTACAGGCGGTATTTGGTGGCCTAGTAACGCCGTGGTCGGATTTTCTTTGGGGTTGATCCTAATCGACAGCCTGTTTTGCCTCTGGACATGCTGGCCGTCGATTCCCGCTACCATGGCAGTCAGGGTGATTTTCTGACCGCCATCCTAATAGACCCCTTACTCTTATTTTACAGCTTAAACCAAAAACAATAAGGAAGCCGAAACTCTGCCTAATTTCTACCATAAGCAAAGAGCCAAAGCTATTGCACTCTTCAAAAATGTAAGTAAATTACTATTCTTAAATTAATAGTTAAGCTAAGATTTAAAAACTAATATGTTTCCTACTCAAATAATTAAATTATATTTAGCTAGCTGAGAATGAGTAGAGCGGTTGACAGGTAATGAGCAGTTCGGTCATGCGGGATCACAGGAAACATACCGAATACCGGATCGCCTTCCGCAGGAGAGGAGAGCTAGGCGATTGAAAGGTTCTGGATGCGGACATCGGATTGGGGAAGCAGGCGGCCCGAGCTATAAATTCTGGGCTGGTTTCCTGATCCCGACCCCCCCGCGAACATCGTGTGAACCAGGGAAGTGAATAAAGAGCAATTACGGACGGCGCAGAGCAGCTTTCCCTCGCTTACGTGTTTAAAACAGGGGCACCGGAAGATCTCGGAAAGCACAGATTGGGCACCTCCACCACCCCTCTAACAAATTAGCATAACCAAAAAACATGCAGGGAATGAAGGCACTGGTTAACCCATGAGCACAGCGATCGAGGTCACTGCAGAACCCACTATCTAAGGTTAGTCAAAGTACCCAATATAAATACAAAAAGGCTTTTTAGCTATGCACATACCACATGGATCAGGTGTAGGGCGGTATTGATTAAGTGGCAAATACTGGACCCCTCGTCCCTATAATTGAGAACCACAGTACATGCCAAATGATATTCAGTCTATATACACTTGCCACATTGCAACACCTACACCAATTGTAACCAATCACTGGGGCACATAAAGGTACGGTTGACACAGAGGATATACTGAGTTTTCCATAATGTGATGAGCAAGGGACAAGTAATCCATTCTAGAACTTCATACACTCATATCGGCAGAAATACATCAGGTGTCTCTACAAAATTCGCAAAAGGGACAAAATAACCATGAACAGGGATAAGGGATGTTACTCATGGACTGAAGTGAAAGAAAAATAGGAGTCCTCCAGAGTATTAACTACTTGGAATTAAATAAAGGACTAAGCCCCACCTTATTGACTAATAGAGAAAAAGGTCCTCAACACAAGAGATCCCCTAATGTAAACAGAAAGAGGACTACAATGCAAATACAGATCTCAACAGTAAAATAGAGCGGCTATCTTGGACTGATACATCCATAATGGATGAGCATCCAAAGAAATGTCAACAGCTTCATCCTCAACCAAACATGTGATAGGTGAGGGCACCGCACATCAGACCTAGCACCACCACTCCCCTATAGGGCAGCCCACGACATGCACACCACCCTGGTTGCCCCCCGATTACAAACACTTTCCCTTACTATTGAGCGCACGGGCAATCACATCTACTCCATTGACTACCCCCCAACCTTACAAAAAAAGCAGCTAAAGAATTTCAACACAACATTCTAAAATCTCATCCGGAACTCCCAATCTCTGATCCCTACTATTCAATGAACAAAGGGATCATTACTACTGACATCATATTCTATACCAAGAGAAGAGCGCAATGGAGAAAAGCCTTTCTTGCTCTTTTTAAGGTCGCCAACATAAGGAAAACAGTGCACAGATACACATTATCTATCCTCCCATCTCCATTCTATGATGGAGCAGCTACAATGGCTATCTATCATAATAGGATCCTCCTCATGCAAGCATCTGACCGCAACCTAAGCCTTCTAGAAAATATCTTTCCGCTCATCAAAGATAAAGCTATAAGAACACACCCCCGCTCACCATACAGCTACAACTTAATTTCCAATTCCCAAGCTGACTCACAAATAATTCATGATACCCAGCTGTTCCCTTCTACGCATACACCCACCCCTGCCCCAACCGACACCCAGGCTATCAACACATACCACCTCATACCCCTTTCCCCCACTAACACTACCATTACACACACTATCAACACCCACCCCACACTACCACCCCCACCCCCACTTTTACTACCAGCACCCAGTACACACCTCTCAGCCAACCCGTCTCTCAGCTCACCTATTCATACCCCTCACCCAACAACACGACTAGTCACATAATCCCAACCACACATATAACCCCCTCCTCCCATCAGCCCGACATCCCAACTGTTCCCTCTGTCCCAAATTACACCAACATAATCCCCTAAAAAACCCACATTCAGTCCCCTCCACACCCAACTCCCACTCTCCATCGACATCCCCTCCTCCCATCAGCTTGACATCTCACCTGCTCCCTCTCTCCCTACTTATATCAACACAGTCCCCTACATAACCCACATCCAGACACCACCACACCCAATCTCTACACTACCACTCTCTGACATACTCACAGAAAGAACTTAATTCAAGGATCCTGAATATGACTCCCCCTCAAGCTTCTCACAAGGCACAACTACTCCGCCTCCACCCACAATCCACACATCAAATAAGGCAATGCTTACCACAGACCCCAGACTTGACGAGATACTATCATCACTGCATCAGGTCAAAGCTGACATCCAATCCCTATATGACCTGATTCTACAGCAATCCAAGCTCCCGCGCCCTAAGCATGATGCCAGAACATACCCACACAACTCAAAATCTAATCGTTAGAGGTGGGTGGAATTTGCGAAATTCACTTTCGCAAACTATCGCAAAATTGCGCGAAATCTCCGCGAGCATGCAGAACTTTCTCAAAGATGCGGAGATTGCTTTTCCCGCCCGTTAGCGATGTGTTTTTGCGTGCTCGCACGGAAATGTACCTCTAACTTGCCCATGCGGTCACTAATGGGCGAGGCCATCTTGCTCGCGATGCTTATTTCCTCTTTCGGGTCGAATGACCTGTTCGCGATCGCAAAGTCACGAGGGATAGCGCGAGCGGTTACGAACAATCCAACATCTCGTGGCGCAGGCGAACAGATAGGAAAACTCGTTGGCGAACGCAGGGACCCGGTAAGTCACTACAGCACGCGCAAGAACGCATTTTTATAGAGCGAACAAGAAAAAACATCCATTCCGCGGCAGTTTGCGAAAGTTTTGACATTTTGCCCGCTCTCCCCGCAACGTCAAAATGTCAAAATATCGCACCCCATTTACACGTAAACGTTCAAAATCTCAAGCCCCCAAGATGGAATACAGCGCCATACCCTAAGCCTTATCTCACCCAATCAGGAAGAAAAATTGCTTAACATCTCAACACAACTCTGTGCACCCAGATAATTTACATATGGGCACCTTTCTCCAATCTATCCCTGTCGACTCACACAGAGCTAGAAGACACAACCCCAGAGGCATAGTTGAAAATAACCTCACACGAATCCCGCTCACATGGGGGGCGTGGCCAGCAGCCGAACATGGCGGCCGCATATTAGCCGAGCTCCGGACCCGAGCTCAATAATCCTGTAAATATATGCCCAATTTATGTGGACTGCGCTCCTGTTGATGCGGTGACGGATTGGGCGATCGTGCCCATGTATTGGGAGCGGTATTTCCGGAGCGGAGGTGCTACGGGGAACTGGGATTGGCGATGTCCGGGTCCGACTGCGGAGGTCGGGCGGTGCTGAGAAAAGGTGCCCCGTCGCTACTATCACTGTGGTGAGACGCTGTGGGGTGAAGGAGGTGGCGGAGACGGTGGGGGCACTCTCCCATGAGCGCAGTGCAGGCACCGGAAGCCCTTGGAAGCGAGATCAAGCTCACTCGGGATACGAGGTCGGGCCCTGTGATGCAACGCCAGCAAAGTATCTAGGAAACACCGGGGTTGCGGTGAGGCCTTCCCTTTCCTGGAAGTGTCTTGGGAGGAGATACGCCCCGCTACAGATGGCGCTTTTGGTTGTTTCCCTGTCGTGGGCCATGAGACCAGTGCGTGGAGTACGGACCTGTGAGGGGGGAAAAATCTGCGAAGTCCGGATTTGATAACTTATGAGACGGTGGTGGCAGTCTCCATCCCGACAACACGTGGACGACACGCAGTTTCGCTGTGAGTACAGGGGTGTGTACGCGAACCACCATGTGCTCTGGTTTGCCCCTCGTCCTCACTATGATCCCCGCACTTCGGTAGGAGGTCAAACTTGGAGTGCGGTTGCAAGTATTGTGGGAAACGCGCCCCAGACCCTTTTGTCCATACCTGTTTGGTGGCTGAGATTGGATGGTGTCCTTCGCACGATTCTCCTTGGCCCCCGCACAACATGTATCCCATGGCGTGCTGACGAAGATACGATGACACCACGGCAGCGCTGAATATTGACCCCAGATCTGCTAGTGTGCGTGGGGAACGGAATAAGTACTGGCTGAGACCCGGAGATTCAGATAGTGCACTGCCATTGAGAGGGGCAGGTTACAACATCTGCACTGTGCCCACGATACTCCCGCCATCTGTGAACCATGGGTAAGGTGGATCACCCTAAGACGAAGCCGCTGGAGGGACGCGATGCGAGCCATGCGCTGGATGATATAAGGGATACAGAGGAGGCGATGAGCTCAGGATATATCCCCCCGACTGGGGAATCCACCACAGAAGACAAGTTGGACCTGATCTTGCAGGAGGTGCGTGATACGAGGAAGGCGTTGGAGTTCCAAATAGGGTCCCTGTCCACTGGGTTGAACCTGCTCAGAGCAGATCATGCAAAGACGGCTGAAACAGTCAAGGAGCAGGGTACGACACTGGCGGAGCGCCTACCTAAGCAAAAACAAACGGACGCTGATATACGCCAATTGCAGACCCAGGTGGCTACCTTGATGGACAGGGTGGAGGATGCGGTAGGAAGGGCTAGGAGAAATAACATCAGAGCGATTGGCTTGCCGGAGAAATGCGAGGAGCCGGATGCGGTGGGATATATGGAGCAATGGTTCAAGGATAATGTCACCACAGAGGGCCTCTCTGCACAGTATTGCATATAAAGGGCACCCAGAATACCAACTGGCAGACCAAAACCAGGAGCTCCCTGAGACCCTTGATAGTCACATTTTTAAACTTCCGCGACCGAGATGTCTTGTTACAGAAAGCCAGACAGGCGGCCCCACTCAATTTTGAAAATACGAGGATATCGCTGTTTCCTGACTATACGACGTTGGTCCAAAAACAGAGAGCCTCCTTCATGACGGTGAAGCGTCGACTTCGTGAACTCCACTTGCAATATGCGCTATTATTCCCGGCACGTCTCAAGATCATCCACGAACAAAAATCTTTTTTTTGGACAGCCCTGGAGATGTTGTGGACTGGCTTGAGGTAATGGAGCTCACTAATGCGGAGGATAAGGAGCTGGTTGCGGGGCAGAGACAAAAATCCAAGATGGCTTCATCGGCCAGACGCAGAACCCGTCGAATTCGAAACGCCACAGGCCGGGCCTCTCCACAGCAGGTGCAACAGACTAAGCAGCAGGCGGCGTTGGCCACGGCGTCCTTCATAAATGCACCGAGACCGGTACATGAATCCTCTAAAGAAGAAGAGGCCTCTCACGAATCGGACTCGGAGGGCAGTGTGGCCTTATTTCTATCTGCAAACCCGCAACTGATTGCAAACCTCTTTGGGTGACGGACGCACACAAGTATTGTAGACTTTCTATTTGCTTTTTCTATCCGGACTGAGTTGGTCCCCTCTCTCTCTAGCACTGTGCTCATGCTAAATTGGCATCATAGACTAGAGCTCTTATACCGTAGTAGCTCGGTTTGTTTATATTTGTCCGTGTGCTAGTATGTGTGAGGCGCAGGCGCTAACCCCCAAATGGCGAAGACCCTTCCCTTTTTTTATTGTTCTGATTATGTTGTCACGATTCCCTTGTCTCCTTGAGACCAAGATCTGTAGTTCAGAACAGCTTTTGGGAGTTTTGGTCCAACACCTTTTTTCGGGTTGGCCCTAGTATTTTTGGAGGTGGGTTAAGGTACGGTCTTATAGTGTTTATTATGGTTGCCTTACAAATGTGTAGATATGTCCTGTTAGGACACCACAGACACTGTTTGATGGACAAATGCATACACAGGGTAAATATAAGATCATAACGTGGAATATAAGGGGAATGGGTACGATGCATAAACGACACAGGATACATGCCCAACTGCAGAGACGCAAGGCGCAAATAGTTTACTTGCAGGAATCACATCTGATAGAGAGCGAAGTTGGGAAATTGCAGAAGAAATGGAGGGGTCAAGTTTTTTTCACTATATATTCTAACTATGCTAGAAGTGCCACGATATGGATCAGACATGGGGTGCCATTGGTTGCCCAAGAGCAGCGAGTTGATACAATGGGCAGATATGTTTTTGTTAAGGGCCTCCTGGATGGTCAGTTGGTAATACTGGGTACCTTTTACGCCCCTAATTATGAACAGGATCAGCACTGGACCACACTGAGTGGGGCATTGGCGGGGTGGGAGGCCTATCCCTGGATACTGGGTGGGGATTGTAATGTGATACTGGATGCACCATTGGATAGGTCACACCCATTGCTACAGGGTACAAACGTGATGAAACAGGCTGAGGCACTTTTACAATGGATGGCGGGCTGGGACTTACATGATGTATGGAGAATGCGTCACCCCACGCATAGGGAATACTCATATTATTCCACAGTACACAATCTGCATACGAGGATAGATAAACTTCTCTGTTCTGGTAGAATAGCCATGCAGATACTTGATTCCATTTACCTTCCAAAGACACTATCGGACCATAATTCATTGGAAACTACAATTACGTGGGGCAGGATTCCCACGCCAGTTCCTACATGGCGACTATGGCCACAGCTATTGGAAGACCAGGTCTTTCGCACTGACCTTTCCAACACTATAGACCATAAATCGTGAAGAGAGTGATCAGAACCCTTTAGTCATAAGTTTGGACCTAAATCATCTGACTGCTGACAACGGCCAGGAACTGGGTCTCTCGACTGGAGCTGAAACCCATACTCTGGTCAGGAGAATTAAGTGGGAACCTTTACTTTCGCCTCAGGTGGGCAAATGGCTCTGCAAAGGGAGACTATGGTAACTCTTATTTACAAACTAACTAGAGCCTTTGAGAGAATCACTTCAGGGGTGAAAGGATTTCCATAAGCGCTCATTGCAGACACCACACCAGGGAAAGAAACTCCTACCTCAACGGAACATCAAACCCACAGGGAAGATTCTAAGGAGTTGCACTTACCAGTGGAAGCTCAATCTGACATCTAGCAATCTAGAAATCTTTAAAAAAGCACGGAAATCCCACAAAAAGGCCATCTGGGTTTTGAAATCAGCCCAACAGGCAGAGGAATGGAAAAACATCTTCACTATGCTCAAAGAACGATTGCTAGCTAATTTTTGGAGGTACGTGAATAATCTAAAATCACTTGGGACATCAAGGGCAAATGGGGTTTCAGCATTGGACAGGGAGAATTATTTCAGCAGACTGTTTCTCACCAAACAAGCACACGTACCCTAAGCACTCCTATCTGCTGAATGTAGAAGAAGATCAAGACTTGACCTCGCCTACAAAAATTGCAACGCTAATAAAGGCAAAGAGGGCTAGTGGAGTTCCAGGCCCAAACAGCCTCCCGGCTGGGATCTTCCAATATGCCCCAGAAGATTGGGCAGGGTTATTAACACCTCTTCTCAATACCGCCTACATTTTGGGCAAAACCCCGGAAGCCTGGTGGTATCAATATTGTGTCCAATTTTTAAGAAAGGAGACCCCCTAAAACTGAGCAGCTAACGTCATTACTAGATCTGGAAGCTAAAGCATTTGCCGAGACTTTACTGAAAAACTGGAAAGTTGGGCAGAGGAACAGGAGTTACTCCCTTTTTTTCAGACTGCTTTTCGTGCAAGAGCTGCAACCACTGACAATTTAATTGCATTATCCGCTCTATGCCATCATACAACCCAACAAAATCAACCACGCTGTTTTGCAGTTTCATTGATTTTTACTGAGGCATTCAACAAGGTCAACAGACACACCCTTTGGAAGAAACCGGCAAGCTGGGAAATCCCTTCATCTCTCCTGACAGCCATTTTTTCGCTCTACTCTGACACCTGGGTGTATGTGAAAACAGGCCCTACATCTCTATCTGCAATAATTCGCACTAACGAGGGTTTAAAACAGGGCTTCATGTCGGCACCTCTTCTTTTTAATCTGTGTACAGCTGATTTGGGGAAAGCTCTGGCGAACAGCTGTCTGTCCCCCCCCCCCCATTAGGCCGTAGCCCTCTGCACATTCTTCAATACGCAGATGACATACTCATCATGGACCACACGAAAGTGGGACTCCAATGTGCCTTGACCAGCCTACACAACTACAGTGTAAATGTTCTTACCCTCAATCCCAACAAAACCAAAATTGTTGTATTCGGTAGGCACATGCATAAAAAACAAGGCGAATTCTCAATGAGCACCTCGTTCATCTCATCTGCCTCAAAGTACAAATACCTGGGGGTCTAAGTCACAGAATCCGAGAAAGCTACTGTCCAAAGAAATGACTTAGAGAAGAAAGCTACGGCCATCACCTACAGTTTAATCAAACTTAACAACAAGCTACAAAGTCTGTCAGCTGAAGGAATAAGGAAAGTTATCCAAGCATCCCTTCTCCCGGCACTCTCTTACGGATATCAAGCATTCCTGGGTGCCAGCGCTAACTGTCTGGAACAGGCTCTGTGTGTGTTCTGTAAAATGATTTTCAGGCTACCAAAACATGTGCTTAAGGCCAGAATTAGACTGGAATTTGGACTGGCCATACAAGCCCTTACAATCGAGGCTGACTTCCTTAAATAATACATCCAAATGTTGAAGTCACCTGAGAAATCTTTAAAGAACCGCCTCAGACTTGTATTTGAAAAAATCAGCTCCCCGTGGAACACTCAGCTTAAGAATGCACTTGTCACTCTGGAAATTAATCAATCTGCACTTGTCTTGCCCTGTATTTCCTATGCAACCTGGAAAAAAGATAATTTATAGACAGGTGCAATCAGCCTCCTTCCAACAAGATCAGGCCTCATTAAAAACGTACTTGGCACCATTAAATGCTTCATATCTGGTATCCAAACTGCAACCTTACTTCTCAGCTGCTCTCAACCCTAACGTCAGAAGAGAGGTAATGTACATGCGACTGTTGGCTCTACCGATTGCAGATTTTAACCGGTTCTGGGCCAAATATACACCTGGAGGAGCTTGTAGACTCTATAATTACCATCATGAATCTTGGCTACATCTCTTATGCTGCTGTCCCGCCATAGCCCAAGCAAGGAGAGTTCTCCTTAAGGAAATATACTTAAGAGAAGGAGTGAGTACCTGATTAGAGGCCACAGCCTTATGCCTTACTCAAAAGGTCCCCTCAACCCTTACCTGATTCGAACAAACCCTCAGAGATGCTTTTCAGCCTTGTCTTGGTATTCCTCAAAGCCCACACAAAGTGAAAAAGTTGATACTGGACTACTTCAAATGTAAAATCATGAGAACACATCCTTATTCCATCTTAGCCATGCCATGGACGGAGCTAACAGTACGCTGACAAGATTGATTCATTGGGACCTTACCTACTGGAAAATGGAAGTTACTAACACGAACTATAAGCATTAGGCTACCGCACAGAGTGCATGCACCTTACTGGAGGATTGGCCCTTGGGCTAATCACATGCTGCAGAAAGGTAAGGGCTACAGAGCTGGAGAACTAAAGAGATTGAAGTCTGGGGATATTGTTTGCATGGGTCGGCCTGGGAAACATGCCCCTTCCTGGGCTTTACCTGAAATTACCCTACCCCTCTTGAACTTTGATGGAAGGGTCTGCCATAACGATTATCCAAAAACCCTTTAATTGGACATGAAAGCAATTGGAGTTTTTGTGGTTTAGTATCATTGTTTTTTATTATCTTATTTGTTATGCAATGATTTTAATAATTTTTGCAAATAAAAAATTTTGCGCAGAGATGTAATGTGACATGCTTCATCATAGGCCACCTCGTTCCACCCTGGTAGCATGATACCACCAGGGCGGACTTGCTTCAGGTTGGACTGTCTCGAGGGAGTTCTTAGATATTTTTCTACTCTGGATAGCAATGGTCCAGTTCCTAAACTAAAAGTACCTCAAGGAATACCACCAAGTATCCTTTTATTTATGTGATACCTCGGGTATGAATACAAAATGAAAACTTGATTACCGTAAAGTAATCTACAGGTATAGCTTGGGATTTTTATGATCCCTGTGATCCCGATTTTTTTGCCAACATGTTTCTGCCCTATTTAATAGTCTGCTCGGTCCAGGGAATTCATCAGGGTTATGAAGTACCGAAAATATTATCACCACCCAACTTATATCATACTTACAGATAACCCCTTATACCAATTACCAATGATGAGTCAGTCGGCAGTGTAGAAGGTCCAATCGTTTATTATGACAAACAAAACTCTGCCAGAGGAGCTCCTTGCGACCTAACCCCACGAGGTCCGCCAAGAAGACTGCTGGCACATTATCAGCAACACACATATATACTGTTACCATCCGAAAACCGCTACCTAAGATGGAAAAATACAAGCTGGTACAGGTTGGTGCAAAAGGAAAGACCATATATGGAACACAATCCCTCCTCAGTATAGTTCTGCTCATTATAGCAAGGTCAAGAGGGTGACTCCCTTCTGCTAACTTCAGTGGAGCCTGTGCAGCGTTCCCCATGAATGTGCTTGCCTACGCTACCCCCACCTATAACCTTGACAGGCCTAACGTGCAGAAGCAGCTGATTGCTACAGTTGTACTATTTCACAGGGGAACACGTCTAAAGAGAAGACGAAGAGGGTTTGTGTCAGTGCTGAAGGCAAACTAGGCCACAAAATGGCGCTGGTCTAGCCAAGTAATATCTGCGTGTTAATAGACAGACCGGGTTATGGGAATACATGGTCATGTTTAAGCAATTATATGTGCATGAACTAATATTAGATAACTATAGTCGTAAGACAGCTACACCACACTAATTATCAAAGTCCAGTTATACGTTTAACTGGGGCCCGGATCAAATTCTGGTTCCTCAGTTATGCACTTATTTTTTATTCCATTACAATCAGTGAGGGTGGTGATAGTCAAATTATTACACTATACACATAGAGCCAAAGATAGACAGGGGCTACCTCTGTCCAAGGTATCTATATTTTTGTAGCTACTTGCATCACGGTCTGTTGAGGGGGGCACATCCTGTAGTCACACACTCGTCAAGGAGCTGTGACCTCTTTTGATCCTAACTGTTCCCTTATCAACAGCTGTCTAGTCCCACTGACATCCAGGCCATCGATCCAACTGCCGCATGATGATGCGGCTGGTCGGACCACAACGGTCTGGGTTACAGACTGACACCTCTGACAGGATTAAGTATCCTGCCTGTGTAGCGGTCAGACTCCTATCTCTACCATGAGGGCAGTGCCTCATGCAGGCACCGCCGTAGAGATTAGGATGTTCCTTTCCGACTGCCTTTTCATTGCGGTCCCACCGCAATGGAAAGGCAGCCGGAAAGGGACTTTGGGGGCCGCAAGCAGTTCCCCTGTCTCCTGTGGGCCACTGATAAATGGGCAGCCCATACATCCATGCACCGTGTGCTGTCGTGTATTTCTATAGGTTCTGATTCGATCCCCCTATTCCTGACCCTATTCTGGTTAAACTTACTAGCTAGTTAACTAACAGTCAGCCCATGAGGCAAGAAAACCCCCATGATGCAGATACCGTTATCTGACGCAGTCACACTACGGCACAGGAACGTGTTATCTGATTAGGTCATAACGCTTGAGATCTAATTAGACAAGCGACATTCCTCCAGCCCCTGATAAGGCATACGACGTTCTCATAACAAATCAAACCTATGACAACCTGGATAATCCGTGCGGCCATTGTTTTGATTTCACAGAGAACTTTAGTAAAGAATGTGCTAACGAGCAAGTCGTATGACATCTTTATTGACGTACCTATGTCCATCCTTACGTCAATCTCGGCACCTTTAAGGTATAAATATTGCCGACCTTGCCCTATGCAAACACACGCGTGGTGACAAGACGGAGCAGCCATACTTGCCGAAGCCGAGAGCAGAAGCAGACCCCGCAGGCAGCAGCCCCGCCTTCCTGACGCGCTGAGAGACGCGCTGCTATCTCAAGCCGAGAGACCCAGCACCGGCGCTTCTGGGCAGCCCTCGCAGGCAGCCTGGAATATCGAGAGCAGAGAAAGAGATACCATTCCTCATTCATCCTAAATTCCAGGTACAGAACTGAATAACCCCTCCTAGAGAATTCTTTAGTTATTCACTTGGCAAAAACAAACTTAACTTAAACTATAACTTTCTATTCCCGCCCACGCATTAGACTTAGGTCAGGTACACGGGGTAGGCGTATTTAGAAACACCAGTTGAGTACGTTTAGTCAAAATGTATATGTGTATGTAAATATATTTTAATCATTTTAAACATCATATGGCTCAGAAACCATATCAATGTTTTTACAGTATTATTTTATACTATTGCTTCTAATGTATGCACTTTACTTAACTATAAGTATTGCAATAATATCGATCCATTTCTCTTGTACGAGAAAAGAGACTGATCAATAAATAACATCTTTTATTGAACACGCCCGTCTCTTCCTTTTCTCTACATTCTGATGAGACTAAGAATGCACGTACTGACTGAGTAAAATAATTGCCTTGTGCTCACACGACTCTCGAGATTGACTCTTGATTAGGGGAGAGCAAAGTTGTCATGTTCTATGGTTGTCAGAAACTAAATCCCTTCTTGTCTAATCAGGGGAGTTAATCCTTCCTTGAACATTCGAGAAAGTTTCTAGCGAACTCTGAGCTTAGCTGGCAAACCCAAAAATTAAGTCTAGTATCGACAGTAGTAGACCTAGTTAACGTCTGGCCTAGGCCTTTACTGCTGTAGGTACTATTCCAATGCGCAGAGCCTATTGGGAAAATAGGAGCTACACTACATGGCGCCCAACGCGTTTGGAAAGGGCGATAAAACTAACGTAAGACATTTAGAGTAACTCAGTCGTGCTTTCTCACTCAGACCCCTTTTCCCATAATACTCCAAAGACGTCTGGAGTGGGTGAAAGGTTATAATATCCTCCAAAACCTCGCAGGAGGGAACTCCTATGTATGGTTCTTGGTCTAGTCAACGTTGAAGGATAAAACAGTTCCAGAATATTGTGCACCTAATCTCTGTTTCCATAAAGAAACCTGATCTGCAAACAAAAATAATACCATCCTGTCAGTAAAATGGGAGACAGCGATGGAGAAAGAGAGGCAATTAGATTAGCTACTGAAATAGCAGATGCTGATGCTACCATGCAAGCAGCAGACGCGGATATAATACTTATTCCGGTCATTAAAAGGAGATCTATAACCTTAAAACTTATAGAAAATGGACTGACACCTAGAGGTGGCACAGTCATATTCGTAATTGAGGCACACGAATATCGGCAGACAGAGGTATACTATACATGGATACATTTTCCAGCAGCAAATGCTGTAACAAAGTACTTCCACTATTACAAAGTAGAGGAACCTCCTGAAACGTACACTCCTTTCGAGGAGGTGGAAGTACCACTCAAATTCCAAGAGCATTTGCTCTTATTTGATGGCGCCCTAATACATAACAATCACATTACAAGGCTCGGTCCTTTAGGAAGACCAGGAGCAACGTGGCCGGTCCTAGCCGGATACACACCACATCCAGACATCGAAAGAATGCCTGCAGCAGAGCTGTTAATACAGCTAAAACAACTACTAAAAATTCACAGACAATTAGTTCAGTATGTAATGCGGACTTCAACAATTCAGCCAGCGATTAAACTTCCACAGCTGACCCCTCACCAGGGGAACACAAATAAAATTACACCACAGAACATCCAATCCTGCCTAGGTAAAGTTCCAGCTAAACGGGAACAAATACCATTCTGGTTGGCACAGAAAATTACCCAAATAGAGGCGGTGTTTCCTGACACCACCCCGCTGGAAAAACACAGGATTCTGACTATATGTCTCCCAATGGGAATCGCACCACACATTGAGGACTGTGACACTTGGGGTACAGTCTTTGCTTCCATCTATACAAAAACGCACGGTGTTCCATCCATTTCGGTAATACCAGATGTGCTAAAACAAATTCAAGATGAATACGGTCCAGAACCTGCTTTAACTCTTGGTATGAAATTACTGAAAGACTTCAAGCAAGTCTCGGCTATATTACTAGCCAACATAAAAGGTGAAGCAGCAAACGTGGCGATCCGCCAGAGGTTAAAAGAGACAGATATAGCAGACCAACCAGCTGAAATTGCCAGAATCATAGAAAAATCCTATGAAGAACTAGGCAGAGATAGTCTAGGTGGAATACCAGTAAAACCGCAACTGACTACAAGTCCAGAAAAAATATTTTTTAATAATAATTCACCAAAAAAGAACTGGGATGGGAACAAACAATCCAATCCTAAAGAAAAGAAATTCCAGTCCAGAGGAAGGTCTCCTAGGCGAAGAGAGAAATCTCCAAACCCGAGACAAAGGTCACCTCAGAGTGAACCCTCTGGGAATAGATATAACCTTAGAAATAGGGATAATATTAAAAAACCTGATAGATATCAAGACATTGATACACGTCCCTCTCAATCTTTTCAGAATTCCTCGCAGAAATCGGAAAGAAGAGGACGATCAGAAGAGCACGCCAAGTCCAAAGACAAGGAACCTGCTCAACTGAAAAAGAAATCACAATTTCCAAAAAAGAAGGTAGCCAGTATCAAGGTAGTTAACAATGCCGAGAATACTGAGGACACAACTGAAAAACGGAGAATGGGCTCAGACAATGCTAGACAGCGCAGCAGAGGTGAGCATAGCTCGCAAAGTCCTTATGAATCATCTGGAGACAGTGGACACGAATGAATACCTTCAAGTGGAAACTGCAGATACCAGAGTTAGCAAGCCCCACAAAATATACGAGATAACATTACGTATAGAGGGAGATAAGACTAGGAAAATAAGGGGACTATTTTGGGATAACCTATCCAAGGGCTATGACATCCTTCTAGCTGAAAAAGACTGGCCACCGGAGTTTGTCAGGGAGTGCCCTCATGGCGAAGAAGTAATTATGCCTGCCTTCTCGAATCAAATACCGATTCATAAAAAATATACACTTGCTAGAAAGTGGGCAGTGGCCTTAGCACCTGCTTTATATAAAAATCATGTAGGATGGGATGAGGATTCTCCTCCTCACAAAGTCCAGTTAAAATCACAACCTACTGCACAAAGGCAGTACCCAATTAAGCAAGAAGCTAAAAAACAAGTAAATGAAATACTAGATCAGCTAGAATACCAAGGGGTGATTGAAACTTGCACCTCACAAATGAACAATCCTTTGTTTCCGGTCTCCAAACCAGACAATTCATATCGTCTAGTTTTGGATTACCGACACCTTAACACATGTTGCAAAACTTTTGCAGTGCAAAACTCACACAGTGCTGCACTAATGAATAACATAGTGCGCAAAAAATACAAAACTACCTTGGACATCTCCAACGGATTCTTTTGTCAAAACATAGCACCAGAGAGCAGATATTTAACAGCTTTCTCAGTAAATGGCACTCAAAAACAATTCTGTCGGTTAGCCCAGGGGTACAAGAATAGCCCGGGGGTATTCTCAGCGAGAGTAACAGAATTACTACAACTATATGATGATGAAGCATTATCTTATGTCGATGACATTTACTTAACAGATGATGACTTGGAGACTCACTTGAAAAGAGTGAACACCATAATACTTGGTTTCGCTGCAGAGGGTTACAAATTCAACTTCAAAAAGTCCAGAATTGCCCATCTGAAAATCCAGTACGGAGGATATGAATTATCAAGTATTGCCTGGTTAACAGTCTTTTAAGAAACTAGAAGAATTAAAAAATCTAAAATATGAAAAAACGTATCCTCTGCCAATCGACATTCTGCCTCTACGACATTACGCCTGTGTAATCTATACAGACGGACATGCTCAACCCTCCGTTTGGGGAGAACATGCATACAATCCCACATGTGAGATTACAAAAGAAGTGTGGCACGGAGGTAAACTAAGACCTCTATTAACAAAATCACACTCAGTAGAAACTAATTCAGAACTACAAACTGAAATAATAGCTTTGAAAATGGCGCTAGATAATGCGGATCGCGAATTCCCGACACTTATAGTGTCAGATTCATATTTCTGCGTCAAAGCATATAACAAGGATTTGCAGACATGGATTCAGAACGGTTACAAAGATGACACAGATGCACCAATAAAGCAGAGATTGCTCTGGGAACAGGTAGCTCTTTTGAAAAAAGAACTACCAAAGACTCACGTGACACACTCACTGAGTCATCAGCGTGATGGCGTTCACGTTGTAGGGAATTCATTGGCTGAAACAGCCGCAGCGGCAGCCAGTAAACCGGCTCCCGTAGATCGAAAAAAGCGTACATTAAAATACATTGACGGCGAAACATTGCTGGCAGTAAAAACGTCATCAAAAGGCGACTGCTCGGCGTTACCGATCAACTATCCACTCAATTACACATACATCATAGATGCAAACTCCATTCCTTTTGCTCGAATCCCTGGAGTGGGGGATAGAGTGATTCCAAACATGGACAGGAGAAACTTGTTAATCGCAGACGCACACATGGGCGAGGGTCTCAGACACCTTAAATTAAAAGATTCTCTGGAAGAATTACAATCACGGTACTGGTGGCCAGGCATGAGCCTGCACTACACTATGTTTGTAAAAAACTGCCCAAACTGCAACAGAGATCGCAGTGGGGAGAGAAGCAGTTTAATACCTCGTCGTATCAAGGCAGATAACATCACCACTAAAAAGAATGGCTTGCGATTAACATATACAGGCTAGTTCCCACTTATAATGTAGATCCACAGCACTCGGCTGACGTCCGGACTGTTATACAAGATTTGCGAGTCTAATTGGCATATACGCTAAGAGCATGCTACGTTCGACCATTTTTTTTTTCCTTTTCTCAGGCAATCCAGCCTGGGGGGGGAAAGAATGGCCAAATGAGCACAGCCCAGCGGGAATCTTCTCACTTCCTTCCTGAGGGTATGGGATGGTGTAAAGAAAAAACCAAGACAGAAAGCAATCTATAATAGAAAGGATATTAGGTTCGGGAGCTGGGTGGGTCAAACATCTAATAAGTGTCCAACGTAGTCTAAATAACTTGCCAAGAAATTCTCTGAAGGGATTCAGTCCGTACGAATTATTATTCGGAACTAGGATGTTGATCTCTGACCTTGATAGTCAGACTTCAGTGGTAACAGAAAAAAGCTTTGATGTCAAAGACCGTTTGGCTATTTTGCAGGACTTAAACAAAACAAGAAAAGACCTGAGCAACATACAGTTGAAAGAACAGCCAACGACCACTGAAGAATCACCACCTGTCCCAGCAAGACCTGTCTGGATTCCAAAAGTCGGGGATCTAGTCAGGGAGAAGATCGCGGTAAAGAAGGAATTTGGGCCTTCTTACAGAAAAGCAGTTCCTGTATTGTCTGTCAACGGGACAAGATCAGTTGTACTACCGCCACTTGCTGGAAAAAAGGAGAACCGAGTTGTATCCAACGACCTGGTAAAACCACAACATGTGGCCGATAACCAACAGTAGGCCAAGTGGACTCCCAATAAGTAGCAGAACACCAAGGTTTGCTACCAGTACAGAGGTCCTATCAAAGAGGCTCATCACATTCGAAACGCCTACAGAAGAACAACAAGGACTATGCAACAATGCAATAGAACTTAGACCTCTGAAAACCCAAATAAAGACATTTAGCAGAGACACACCAATCTATACAGAAGTACCAAGTGAAAATGCGAGAAACAAAAATCCTGAACCAATTGGAACAATTGACAGAACTGCATCCGGTTACTTCATCAACTTCGATGATTCCTCTGAAGGCTTCAGCGAACAAAAGACACAGCCATCATCAAAATCCTTTAAAGACAAAGCTAAGGAACTTTTGAAACAACTGAAAGAAACATATCTAGTTTCTCCATGGATTGAATTTTGGGTGGGTTTTGGTGCATTTATCCTCATACTTTGGCTCATCATGGTATTTACCTTGGGACGCTTCATTGAGGGAAAATATGCTAAAATGGACACAGCAAGTCAGAACATCAACTTGGTCCTCAAACCACACACATCTTCACACGTCGAGAAAAGAGAACTTTCTTCAGAACTTTCTTCAGCCAACTTCACAGCAATTCCAATATCTGGTGGGGTAGCCTGGGACAACACTGACTATGAAATTTATGGTCCGGTCGAGATCCTGAAATATCCACACCAAATCAAGATCTCCTTGAGTGACTTTGCAAAACCAAACTCATTTGCTGATGATTGGGACTTTGAAAGTATAAACAATATGATGTCTGACTTAGTAATGTCTGCTAAATTTACAAAACATGATTATTTGCAGGGTTCTACAAATTATGACAGCATGTACTGCTATAACCATTATGGTAACCATTTCTTGCATAAATCTGCACAACCTAGAAATGTTTTAAATTTTAATCAATGGGAACATTGTGCTACACCTCCAAAAGGGAGCTCTAGAACCGTGTATGGCAAATATTCATATTTTTCAGGTTTTAACATAACTAATGCTGAAACATTTTATTACAAATTGTCAAACAAGACAGGGATGAAAACCATGATAACCAACACAAAATTGATATATTCAGATTCTTTCTTTGAAAAAATGAATACTTTTGGATTTGATTATTGGGACAAACATGTTGATTTGAAAAGTGTTTGGGGTACAAAAGAATGGCAAGTACAGGGTATAGAAGCTTTGTTTAGAGCCTGCATGATCCCAGAACAAATGATATTTTTAAATGACACCGTTCAACAAACCACCTGTCTTGGCTTAGCCAAAATCAAAGATTTAAATAACCTGTCTATTCCAAAGCCAATAATGTTTAGCAATAACTCTGAAACAGATGAAGAAATAGACATAAACCATATACTTAACCAAAACAGAACACATCCTGATTGGAAACAATGGTTGATCTGGCCCACAGATACAAATAACTGTCAAGATAGATTCCTGAATAAAACACAGGGTTTCAAAATGACCAGGCCAGACCCTAGATATCCTCAAAGACATCACCCAGGGATAATAACAACCTACAGTGTGGGCAAATTATGCCTTCAATGGCTACAAACTTCCACACTGCCTGAAATTAAGCAACACCTAACTTTACTTACTGATGGTGCTGACTTGCGTGATTTCATAATGGGACCACGCAAACAGCGTCAAAAGCGTTTCATAGCAGCCTCTGTATATGCAGCATACAATGAGGCCTGGAAGGTTACTCAAATTGAGACAGCAGAGAGAATACGGGAAATTGACCGTATTAATTTGGAAAAATCACTTTCTGTAGTGGACAATGGGTTAATGACTCTGTCCTCCAGAATTTTTTCATTGGACAGCATTGTGTCTTCAGCAATCGATATATTATCGCAAGACTTACTGTTATTACAACATGGTCAGTCACAATTGCGTTCTATTGTACAGCTTGGCTGGACGTTACAAAATCTACGTTCAGGCTATGTGCCTTGGCGTTTAATCAACACAACGTCACTATTCCAAATCTTTAACCTTACTGATAGACAAATCGGTATGGCGCAGAAGGGTGCTGATTATACAATCTTGAGCATTGAAAAACTAGAAAGATTACCGTTGACAATGTCAGAACGACCTGTCAGTGAATGGATAATCCACGGAATCATAAATATTCCAATCTCAACCTTCAGGTTTCAATACTGCCAAAAATATATACAGGCTGGCATGTACGAGAAATTGGGAAAGGGGTACCTTAAAACAACATGGAACCTGCCCTATTCACATGCATGTGTCAGTAACAAAGGACAGAAAGTGTTTCTTAGTGGCAACAATTGTGCTATGTCACTAAGCGGCACGCTTCTGTGTAACGGTATTAGTTTGCACGGAGCCTGTGAAGGGAATTCATACAACCTTTCATGTCACCAGCAAGGCGCACCTGCAACTGAAATAGAACCATTCTTTCAAAGACTCTATAATGGGAGTTACATTCTTATTGTAGACCGCAGATGCTGTAGTCTTATGCCCGGGACTCCTTATCTCGTCACTACGACGGCGAAGGTCAAGTGCTGTGGACGTTCTTTGTTTCCCAGCTCCTTTCCAGACAGGGAGGCAAGGGCATGGCCCGGTTTGAAAATTACTTCTATTCGAATAGACACTTTAAGCAGAATGAAAACAGTGCTTCTTCAGACGCCTACAAGGCTCACGTCATCTAAAGAAACGTATGATCTACAAGTCGCAAGGACGACTGCAGAGATACATACATTATTATCAACTAATTCCCCCGTACATTTCGCGGAAATCCTGAGCGAAATCTTAAATATTTCTGATACCACTGGGGTCTCAAAGGTATTTAAGACAGTATTTTCGATGGCATTAACACCATTCAAAGCCATACTGGGTATTTTTCCAGATTTCGTCCATTCGATTTTTGGCGGACTTCCCTTGATCCTGGGACTAATTGCAGGAATCCTATTCCTAGTCCTTATTTTTCGTTATGGCAACCCATGTCACAGATCAAACTCTCGCGACAATGGAAGATACGATCCTAGCCATTGGATACCGGGACCGGATATCAAAAATCCTGGGACTATCCCGGCTTAGAGACCTAAACATGACTTGGTTTCTATCATTTCGACCAATGTGGCAAAGGTGTGTTTTACCTGTACTAAGGTGTCTGCTATGCGGAGAAGAATGCGTGTTAGACACCTGTCTGACGCTACAATCGGATGCGCCGGTGGATGCAGATACACTGTTGGTTCCTACCAAGGTTCACGCACTGTGCTGCCCTCAAAGGCTGCCAATTCTGATGACGGCATTCCTGGAATCTTCACCACTGCGATTGAAGAGTAGTGAAGTTCAAGATGAAAGCAGCATCGAACAGGTACGACCTTCTGTCAGCAATGCAAATCAGAATGTCAATGGAGACAATCATGCACATGAATGCATGGTTACCCCTATTTCCGACTTAGAGGAACTTTCCCATGAAGCTGTTGACAGTTTTTTCGAAAGCCTGAATGATATGATGTTCTCTCCGGAACAGAAATAGAGACTTTTGAGTAAACTCGCACACGGCGTTCCCTGAATTCGGCCTTCAACTTTAAAAATAAAGTCACATGAACAATTACAATCCAGTTCACGGACAGCAACTTTTTTCAGCAAGCCCCTAAAATATTTTTCTATATATTTTTTCCCGGGACACTGATTTTCTGCTTAAAGTAAGAGACTATTCCTAGAGAACTAAGATTTCTATTTTAGATACTTTATAGACTTTATAGACTTTAGCTGCCCGCTGGTATGTTCGCAATAGATTTTATGTGATGAAATGGTTTCGACTTTTTTTCTGTATAGCCATATTAAGAGCCATTTCATGTGTATTTCTCATATACCAACAAGCAATAATGCCTAACAATGCGTGTTTACTTTTGCATTTAATTCATAGCTTAAGTGCATACAATATATATGACTGCAATTTTTCAGTATATTTGAAAATTTCGAAATGCATTTATGTATTTTGGGGTGGTAAGGTATACACTATACTCTATAGTATGTTGTACTATGTTATACTATGCATAGATTAGTAGATATGACCATAGTTAGCGTGGAGTGGGTGTCGTGTATTTCTATAGGTTCTGATTCGATCCCCCTATTCCTGACCCTATTCTGGTTAAACTTACTAGCTAGTTAACTAACAGTCAGCCCATGAGGCAAGAAAACCCCCATGATGCAGATACCGTTATCTGACGCAGTCACACTACGGCACAGGAACGTGTTATCTGATTAGGTCATAACGCTTGAGATCTAATTAGACAAGCGACATTCCTCCAGCCCCTGATAAGGCATACGACGTTCTCATAACAAATCAAACCTATGACAACCTGGATAATCCGTGCGGCCATTGTTTTGATTTCACAGAGAACTTTAGTAAAGAATGTGCTAACGAGCAAGTCGTATGACATCTTTATTGACGTACCTATGTCCATCCTTACGTCAATCTCGGCACCTTTAAGGTATAAATATTGCCGACCTTGCCCTATGCAAACACACGCGTGGTGACAAGACGGAGCAGCCATACTTGCCGAAGCCGAGAGCAGAAGCAGACCCCGCAGGCAGCAGCCCCGCCTTCCTGACGCGCTGAGAGACGCGCTGCTATCTCAAGCCGAGAGACCCAGCACCGGCGCTTCTGGGCAGCCCTCGCAGGCAGCCTGGAATATCGAGAGCAGAGAAAGAGATACCATTCCTCATTCATCCTAAATTCCAGGTACAGAACTGAATAACCCCTCCTAGAGAATTCTTTAGTTATTCACTTGGCAAAAACAAACTTAACTTAAACTATAACTTTCTATTCCCGCCCACACATTAGACTTAGGTCAGGTACACGGGGTAGGCGTATTTAGAAACACCAGTTGAGTACGTTTAGTCAAAATGTATATGTGTATGTAAATATATTTTAATCATTTTAAACATCATATGGCTCAGAAACCATATCAATGTTTTTACAGTATTATTTTATACTATTGCTTCTAATGTATGCACTTTACTTAACTATAAGTATTGCAATAATATCGATCCATTTCTCTTGTACGAGAAAAGAGACTGATCAATAAATAACATCTTTTATTGAACACGCCCGTCTCTTCCTTTTCTCTACATTCTGATGAGACTAAGAATGCACGTACTGACTGAGTAAAATAATTGCCTTGTGCTCACACGACTCTCGAGATTGACTCTTGATTAGGGGAGAGCAAAGTTGTCATGTTCTATGGTTGTCAGAAACTAAATCCCTTCTTGTCTAATCAGGGGAGTTAATCCTTCCTTGAACATTCGAGAAAGTTTCTAGCGAACTCTGAGCTTAGCTGGCAAACCCAAAAATTAAGTCTAGTATCGACAGTAGTAGACCTAGTTAACGTCTGGCCTAGGCCTTTACTGCTGTAGGTACTATTCCAATGCGCAGAGCCTATTGGGAAAATAGGAGCTACACTACAGTGCCAGGCACCACATGGTGGGGTGCATGGTACACGGTGCATTTTACTACTGAAGCTTGTGCTGTGGCTCTTTTCCTGGGCCACAGCACAAGTCGCAGTAGAAAAAGGCACTTTTTGAACTGCCTGTACGGCTGTTCAATGAAGCGATGTAGGCGATGGTGAGTTGAAGTAGGGTTTTATTCAAGAAGAGAATAAGACCCAGGACCACGGAGTCCAACTTCTGCAGATCCTCACGCGAAATAAATGTTTCTCAGGGATCAGCAACAGTGAACCGGCATGGAGCGTGGAACAAAGTCAAACATCAACATGTTTGTACACAAGGAGGTCGCATGCGCCCACAATGGAAGGCTACATGCGTCCACCTCGTGAATCACAATAAGAGTAATACCACAACATCTCCCTTCTCAACAGATGAGAGAAAATAAAGCAAGCAAAGCAACAATCTAAATTAAAACATAAAAAGGCAAAAAGTATATACACACAAAAGCAATGTCCTGTAAAGGGAAGAAAGAAACAAGGTAGTCCAACACATAATCCTTAAGTTTGTTAGGCAATCTTCTCAGGCGAACGTTACTCTTGCAACAAGTCACTTCACTTTTGTCACACGTCATTCAGCTTGTAGAAGCAACTGGTGAGTGTGACCCACGTGAGGAATGAAGAACAGGTACAGGCAAAGTGGAATTCACCAGAGACATGGGTGACAATGTATCTTGTAATCAACTGTAAGACTGTAAATGATCTGTATCTGAAACAGGATGATTCATAATGATGTCAGCTTTTGTACTGGAGAGAAGAACCAAATTCTGTTTACTCCACCATCCTCTGTTAACTAAAAGAGCTGAACCTTTACTCACCCGACTGACTTGCACAGTTGAAGAAAACCTTGAAATGCCTTTCAACCCTTTCTTAGGATTTTATTTTAAAACCCAATTAACAGGTTTTAAGGATTCACCACTAAAACATTTGTTAGAGTCAAAATTACATTTTATAGCATCTTAACTAGTTTTGACCCAAGCCTTAATGATATCCAAAGATTCAATTTTGTGAGCAGACCTGCTGGATAACCATGAGGGACACAAAGTAGAATGCACCATCCTTCCTCTAAATAAGGTGAAAGGTGCAACTCCAGTGGTGCAATGGGGAGTGGTGTTGTAAGACCAAATCATATCCTTCAAGTAGTCTCCTACATTTAAGCCTGATGAAATTGCAGTTTGAGCACCCTCTTTGATCAATCTGTTGCCACTCTCCACAAGTCCATTGGAGGAGGGGGAATAGAGAGCCACTTTGAAATGTTGAGTTTCATAATGTTCTAAACATTTGCACATGCGTTGAGAGACAAAATGTGTGCCATTTTCGGCGACAAGTGATTTGGGAGCGCCCTCAAATTTGAAGATGTGTTCTAAAAACGTAATAACATTATCAGTAGTGGGACCGTCACAAAACCAGTAGAACATCCACTTTGAAAAGTAATCCACCATAAGGATTAAGAATTTGTTGTGGGTAGGCAACAACTCATAGGGACCAGAAGTCTATACCAACTTTGTCCCAAGGACCACTAGGAAAAGGTACAGGATGTAGTGGGGTTTGTAACGTTTTGCATCTCTTGTCGGAGAGAAGACATTCTGCACAAGTTTCAATAGTTGACCTAACCTGAACCTCCATGGAAGGCCACCAAAAAAATTCCTTAATGCGTTGACAAGTTTTAGAAATTCCAAGGTGACCATGATGAGCTATCTGAATAATTTTCATGCGTAAATTCTCTGGGGGATTGAAGAAATCATGACGCATGACAATCTCATCAGCAATTGACAACTCATCGGATACAAAAGCAAATTTCTTCATCTCACCAGAAAGTGATCTGCTTTCTGGCCATTCTTTTATGATGAATTCTTTGACCTTGCTAAGATTGTGGTCCTTAGTGTGTTCTTCTTTCCATGTGTTCTCAGAAATGGGAGAACATTCTTTAACAGCATCTATAGCCGCCACCACACACTCAGAAATACCAATATCATTCTCATTCTCTTCACATTCCAAAGACATTTGAGAAAGACAGTTGGCTCTGAAATTTTTACCACCAGGTAGGTGTTTGATTACAAAATGATACTCTTTTAAGGTGGAAAGGAGGCGTACCAGTCTTGCAGAAGCCTTGTTAGGGCCTGAACCAGTGAGAATGTACACCAATGGTTTGTGGTCAGTAAAACTTTCAAATTCACGCCCCCAAATGTAGGATCTACATTTCTGATTAGCCCAAACACACACAAGTGTTTCCCATTCGATTGTACTATAATGTGTTCCTGCAGGTTGCAATATTCTGGAAGCGAACGCAATCGTGTGCTCCTTATTTCCCACCCAATGACCAAGCACAGGGCCCAAATCAGATAAACTGGCATCCACATTTAAAAAACATTGGCAATCATCTTGAAAGGGTTGTAAAGCAGGGGCCCGTTCAATGATAACCTTGACTTGGTTAAAGGTATCTTGCAATTCATCATCTCACAACAATTTGCACCTTTTCTAAGCAAAGCTCGAAGAGGTTCCACAATCTGAGCATAGCCATGAACGTTTTTTTCATAGTACTCGGATAAACCAATGAAAGAGCGTAAAGAATCTTTGTCCTTGGGGGGTGATGCATCACATACAGCTTTGATCAAAGACAATTTAGGTTTGATTCCCTCTGGAGAAAGTGTGTGACCTAAGTAATCATGGGTCTGAACACCAAATTTTCTTTTTTCATGTCTAATGGTCATCCCAGAAGTGGACAGAACCTTGGATAAAGTGCAATTATGTGCTAACGACTCCTAGCATGAACCATAATATCGTATCAGTAAGCCTAGATTCAAGGGATATTTATAAAAAGTGTGTCCATTAATTTCTGGAACACGCTAGCAGTGGAAGCCAAGCCACACAGAAGTCTAAGATATTTGAATGACCCAACAGGCATGACAAAAGTGGTAAGCTCTTGAGAGTCAATGCAAAGGGGAATTTGGTGGTATGCAGAGCGTAGAGAGATGAGGGAAAAACTTTTGGGCACACCTAAACCAGCCAGAAGGTCAGGGATTTTGGGAAGGGGTGACAGTCTATAATAATGTTCTTGTTCAAGGAGTGCCAGTCAGTACAGAGTCTCAGCTCACCAGATTTTTTCCAAACTACGACAATGGGAGAAACCCATGGAGAAGAATCACAAGGAACAATGATCCCCTCAGAGCAAAGGTTGTCCAGAACTTTCTTCAGATCATCTCTGGCACAAGGGGTATGGGAGAACCTTGTGCACAACAGGTTAAGCATTTGATTTGAGTAAGATCTGGTGTTCGAAACCCAAAACAGGGCCAACCTTATTATTAAGAACCATGGGAAATTTGTTGACAATGTCCTTGACATCAGAAGAAAGATCTGAAAGAGAAGATTTAATAATAGATAACATGTCTACATTGTATGCATTATTAGTAATGTTCCCTTTTGGTAAGTCAGCAAGAACAACAGAACCAGGTTTTAAATAAATTGCCATTTTAGCAAGGTCCTGCCAGCCAATAATGTTTCTACCCTTGAATGCAACGTAAATTTTTGTAAAGACATAACGTCCTAGGCACATCAATTTAGATTTGAAATAACCGAGCATATACATTTCAATTTCAGTTTCCCCAAATGCCTTAGGGTTGACATGTGTGGGAGTAAGTGATATAGAACCATGCCACACATTTTGGAATGAAATGTCCGAGACAATTGTGATGGGTGACCCAGAATCATCCATGACTTTGAATGGAACATCTGCAATCAAAACATCACACCAAGGACCTGTAGCTGCACCTGTCGCACTAATCAAATTACATTCAATTTTCAATACAACATTACTGAGTTTTTCTGAAGCAACACGTAGTTCATCAGAGAAGTCAACACTGTTCCTTTTCATTGGTCTTCTGGTACTTCTGCACACAGCCTGAAAATGACCACATTTTTTGATTGAAGTGCACTTCTTGCCAATAGCTGGGCAATTAGGAGAGTTACTAATATGTGATCTAGACCCGCATCTGTGACATATTAGTTTTTTTAGGTAAAGATCTTCCAGGCCAATACCGGCCGCTAACGCCGAAATTCGGTAAATTTCAGCGTTACCGACCGGTATTTAGCCATGTGCGATGTAGGTATTACCGAATGCCATCGGTAATTAGGAATTGGTAAAAATAAGGGAAACCAGTTACCGATTCCTTATTTACCGATCGGCAGACACCGAAACGCCAAACTACTGAATCGGTAAATAAGAAATCGGTAACAAATTGCAAATGAGATGTACCTAAAATCGGTAATACCGAATTTGCTTAAAATCGGTGTTTAAGAATAAGGAATTACCACTGACTCAAAGCAGGTGGTAATCAGGTGCACTGCATAAACACAGACCCAAAATGCAACAGTGTGAACACAATGGCGGCCCCCTACGTTATATGTCAAACATTCTTGTATAGCGCACAACTCACCGTGAGGTCTCCAAGATAGAGCAAGGCGGCTACATTTGCGAGCAGCAGGACTGAGGGTTTGGAGACGAGATGAGCGTGTGTACAGACTACGTGTCACACTGTTCCAAATTACTGAGGCAGAAATACATGAGAGGTACAGGCCATACCCACAAACAATCCTAGACCTGATACGGGACCTGCACCCATACCTGGAGCATCAGACACCAAGGGTGCACGCCATAACAACACATGTGCAGGTGCTCTGTAGCCTGCACCTACTTGCATCAGGAAGTTACCAGGGTGTGATAGCTGTGGCAGGTGGTGTATCACAGAGTTGCTTGTCCTGTTTCTTCAACTCCTTCTTGGATGCCATGATGCAGAGAATGCATCACTACATACGCTTCCACAGCACACAGGCGGAACTGCAGAAGACAAAGCTGGATTTCTATCAAAAGGCACAGTTCCCACATGTAATAGGGTGCATTGATGGGACACACATACTAATCTTCCCACCTACTGCTACATAATACATATACCGCAACCGCAAATCCATGCATTCCATCAACGTGCAGGTGATATGTGATGCAGACTTCATCATTACTGACATTGTGGCCAAATTTCCAGGGAGTACCCATGACTCCTACATATTCCAGAACAGTGGGATCTACACACGTCTGGCTGGTGGTGAATTCGGAGAAGGATACCTGCTAGGTAAATCGATGTGACACACCCTGATGATTTATTTCCCATTTAGGTGGCAGTACATATGCCGTGCGGTCATTTATCCTAAATCCATACCTCAAACCTTCCACCCCAAGTGAGAGGAGATACAATGTGGAATATAAAAGCATGCGCAACGTTGTGGAGCGCACCTTTGGACTACTAAAAAGCAGGTTCTGATGCTTCCACAAAAGTAGAGGTGCACGTCAGTACAGCCCCATCATCTGCAGCAAAATATTAGCAACATGTGCAATGCTGCATAACCTTGCCACAAAGAAAGGAAAAGCTGTGGAATTCATTGACTCTGAGGACGAGGGTGAGGACTGTCCACAGCCAGAGCACAGCGCAGCAGGTGTGGCAGCAGCACTGGATGGGAGACACAGACGGGCTGAGATAACATGCAACTATTTCTGAGTAAGGAGACATAGCCAGTTACTATATGAGAGTGATGGTGTTTAATGGTCATAGCACACCACCACAACTTGAAGTATGTCACATACTATGCCTAAATTAAATGCAGTGTCCTAACAAAAAATGGGTTACATCACCCAATTGAGTAAAACCATGTTGTGGCTGGCTCTACTTCCTGCGCCCCTGCGCTGCACTGCCACGTTCCTTCTTACCACTGTCCGCACTGCCAGTCTGTCCAGTGGTAGCACTGTGGCATTCGATGCGCCTCCTGGACTCTGTGGGAGGGGGAGTGATGCTACTGCGGCTAGTAGCCTCTTCACTTTCACCCCCATCACCTATAGTGGCCACCTTGTCAGTTTGTAGTACTTCAAGTTCACTGGTCACTGTGACCAGCTCCCTTGCCACATCACGGCTGCAGTGTGCCATCTCCTCCTGCATGGCCACCGAGCGCCTGCACAGCAGAGAGGTGGCAGTGGAGAGGCAGTTCACCGCCTAGGTGTAATTATCAAGTTTCTGCCTCTCCCTGCGCCTGGGGTGAATGTATGACATTGTTCTGCATTCTGTACATCAACTGTTGTTTTTGCATTTCCCTGCGCCTTGACAGATATTCCTCATCTAATTTGCTGCACAGCAGCCTCACAGCATCGGACACGACCCGCATGCCCTCAGCCATGGTAGTGTTGATGGAACTGATGCCCTTCTCAATACGGTGCATGTGGGCATTCATGTTTCAGCGCCGAGACGCCTAAGGGTAATTGCACGCGCTTTATAAATGGCATTAAATAAATAAATAAATAAATAAATAAATAAATAAATAAATAAATAAATAAATAAATAAATAAATGTGTGCCATCTCCCGCTGCACTGACCTAATTGCTCTTCCTTGCAGGTGCTGGACCTTCAACATGTTCCCTTTCAGCTCAGCGAACACACTTTCATCTTTGCCCTGAGAATGAGGACTGTCTCCCCTTGCCCTGCGGCATCTGGAACTTGTGTGGACGCACTCTGTGGGGGACTGTGACCCTGCCCTGTTGGCATCCTCAGCCACCTGGGACTGTTGTCCTCCTGTGCTGTCCTCCTCGGACACCTCCATCTGCTGGAGGGTGGCCACTGGATGCCTCCTGCCTCTCGGTGCTGGTGGCATGGATGATGGGGGTGGTGATAGTGATGGTGGTAGTGGTGATGGTGGTGGTGGTGGTGGTGATGGTGATGGTGGTGGTGGTGGGGTAGTGTGCCCAGCAGGCGACTGGACCTCCTCCTCCTGTCTCCTCTCTGTCCTGGGTGCCTTTGCTTTGCTCACCTCAGCTGCCCTGCAAGATGGCTCGCCTGTGAAAACAGAATGTACATATGCTCACTTATCTGGCAGCATTTGCATTGTAATAAATGTCATGCCTGCCAGTCACACTGACTGTCTTCTGCTTGCTATTTGCTAATTGGTGTCACATGCCTTTGAGTTCAGTGGACTGACTGACATGTGTTACTCCTGACCACATCTCCCATAATGCATTGCAGGTTTTAAGTAAAACATGTACTGGAGTCGGACACCCTATGCCTCTTTGGGGATTGGGGGTAGGGAGTGGGGGCCACAGCATGCTGTGAATGTATCTTACCTTGTTTGCTGGCGGCTATGGCTGAGCTGTCTGCATCGCCAATCCCACTCATACTCTCGGGCTGGAGGATGGACTCAACCAGGAGTTCTAGAGCAGTTGGTACAGGTGCTGTGTTCCTCCCCCCACCTGTAGGAGCGGCCTGCTTCTGCCTCTCTGCCATCCTCACCTTAGCTGTCTTCCTTAGGTCATACCATCTTTTTTTCAGGTCCTAAATGGAGCGCTGGGTAACTCCGATGGCATTTATTTTTTTCTGTATGGAAAGCCAGATCTGCCTTTTCTGTGACTTTGGCACGTGCAGGGACTGTTTTCCGAATAATTTCTAGTGGTCCTTGGTCACATCCTCAATGAGGACCTCCAACTCCCTCTCACTAAATTTGTGTTTCCTTTTTCTTTCAGCAGCCTCCTTCTCCCTCTCCTGGTTGGCCATTCTGCTGAGTATTGGTTGCAAAAATCAGTTGGTTTGCTCCTGGCTTCTCTGCTCTGATCCCTGCCTCACAGTCAGCTCCAGGTTCAGTGCAGCTGCATGGGTGTGGCCACTTCCTGTTTTGCGAGGTAATGAGGATGCACAGGATTGGATGATTCCACAATTACGATTTTTTAAATTACTGAATCGGTATTTGCCGATTCAGTATTGATGATTCGTGATAACGAATCAGTAATGGGGATTCGTTTTTTGTTTTTTTTTACCGATTCATTCCGAATCGCTATTTTTTAGCAATTTTTAACGAATCGGTAATTTTTACCGAATCATTACGTACATCTGGAATACCGAGTTCTTAATGACGAATCAGTAAAATTCGCTATTAAGGATATTTCTGGATTACCTACATCTGGCCCTCAGTGAGGTAAAGAAAGATATTCACATTTTTGGCAGGAAACAACAAAATGCAACGAAATTTTATGTTTCTCTGTCAACAGATAGAAGCTTGTCCCCAATGGTGTTTAGCGCGGCTGGTGACAGAATATTGCAGACATGACTTACAACAACTAAATTAGCGAAAAAATATTAAAACTGTTAAACAGAGTGTCTTCATGCCAGCTTACAGTTCAGGGCCAGGGGATTTAGAGATGGACAAAGAACTTTTAGTTAAGAAATGTAAATGTAAAAGAGCATTTACCGTTAATACAGAGAGTGAGTCAGAATCTGAATGGAATTGGATTTGGATCCCTAAAGAAATTAACAATGAAGGAAGACTAGCTAGTTTGAAGAGAAGAAGAGTTCCTGAGGCTGCATCTTCAGGCGTTTTGCAATCCATCGGGGGATGCTGCCAAGCAAAATAAAAGGCAGTAAATACGTTTTTGACAGGTCTCAAGTGTCCTGCAACAAAAATAACAAGGATGGGGAGAATTTTCAGGATAATTTTCCCACACCGATGGATTCAAAGAGAGCAACGCACTATGCTAAAGCTATAAACTGGAAAATATTTGATGGAGGGGTTGGGATGGGGAATTTCCAGGTGGAAGCGGAGGGGGGAAAGGGAGCAGGGTAGGGGGGTGGTAGGTATGGGGTGATGATGATTTTGAGTATTTAGAAGAAGGAGCAATTGAGGACGATGGGGAACATTTTAAAGCACCACAAGATTTGTCCTGGGTTCAGGGGGAGTACTAAAAACGTCGCAAAAGATTATTTTTCACAGGATAAAGAAAGCGAAGGGTTGCATGGCAAAATATTCGTAAGGCATCAAAATTGGGAGAAGAATAAAAGACAGTCATTCGAGGGGGACGCTTCTATTGAACCAGGTGAGTTTCAGAAGGGGATTACTAATAAAACATTATGTGTGGATAAAAATGTGGTAACCGAACAAAGAAATACAAATAAACATTCTAAGATTACAGCTAAGCAGGCAGTAAAAGAAGGTGAGTCTAACGATGCTAAAGATAATGTTGAAGAAAACTAATAAAAGTTTAACAAAATTGAAAGTGAAAAAACAGGTTCATTAAGTTTTAAATGTTTACCGTGCATGGGGTTATCAATGCCTTTAGGTTTGCATTTAAATAAGATTACTAAAGAAAAAATTTGGAAGGGAGAATTTCTAGATGTTTTTAAACTCCTTCATAGAGAAATACAGTCAAAAGAAGGTTCAAGGGAAGAAGCGTGGGATTTGGAAAAGAGGCCAAGGGTACCAACTAATATTGATTAATGGACATCGGCCTTCATCATTTTTGCCAGTGTATATTGTGAAAAGTTCCCTGACAGATCAGTGGCTATATTCAAATATTTAAACACAATAGGGAAAGCTTATTCTGAATTTGGAGGGTACGCTTGGCTCCACTACGATGAGGATTTCCGGGATAGATTAGTTTGAATTCCTGAAAAACCATGGGGGGAGGTGGATAACGAACTCTGGGTTCAATGGCTGTCCCCTCAGAGGCCTCCACCTTCTATGCACACCGCAAGTGGCTTGGTGGTCCCTAATCGGCCTTTTCAAAACAGACCCACCTCGGGAGGGGTGGGGAGTTGGAATAAATCTCGAACTTTGGTGTCTGGCACCTGCTGGAACTTTAACAGGGGCTACTCTCAGAAAAACCCTTGCAAATATAAACACGAGTGCTTCAGGTGCAACGGGAAACATGCCATTTTGCAATGCTTTGGAGACAAGTCCAGTTAGGAAGGTTTTAAACAGAATAGAGGGAGAGGCTGTGCATTTCAACCTGGGAACAAGGGCTTATATACCAATTAATGTGGAAGCGGTATGCCACTGGTTACAATGTTATCCTGAGGAAAACGAAGCAACAGTTTTGGAATGGGGTTTCAGGGAAGGGTTTAGGCTAGGTTATCAAGGGCCTAGATGCTGCAGATTCGATAGGAATCTAAAATCTGTAAACAAGTTCCCTCAACTGATAAGAAAGTAGCTTTTGATGGAAGTGAAAGAAGGAAGGATGTCAGGTCCTTTTGATTCATGGCCATTACCAGACCTAATTGTTTCTCCATTAGGAGTAATTCCCAAGAAAACAGAAGGAGAATTGAGAATGATACAACATTTATCATGGCCTCAAGGCCTCTCTGTCAATGATGTTATCGCCAAAGAGGATCCCAAGGTCAAATTTGCTTCCTTTGACACAGCTTTGGGCATGATAAGAAAAACGGGTGCCAACACGGAGCTTGCAAAATGTGACATCAAATCTGCCTTTCAGCTATTACCAGTGCATCCATCAGACTTCTCTCTGCTAGGTATCTATTTTAAGGTAATTTTTTCATGGATAAAGCGCTCCCCATGGGCTGGCCAATTTCTTGCTAATTATTCAAGACTTTTAGCACTTTTTTACAGTGGTGCTTTTCATTCCGAACTGGACACATAGATGTGGCACATTACTTAGATGAGTTTTTATTTATGGGAACAGCAAGCTCCCAACAGTGTGAAAAGGCATTAAGAGAATTTGAATTGGTGGCGAAGGAGTTGGGGTGCTACTAGCAAAAGAAAAAAACGAACGCCCTAACTGTTGCTTAACATATCTGGGCATTGAGATAGATATGATAAAAATGGAAGCTAGACTACCAAACAAGAAAATACTTGAGATGACAAATATGCCCGCAAGAAAGTCTCATAAGTTGACACTGTCTGAGGTTCAATGCTTATTTGGTCACCTAAATTTTGCTTGCCGAGTAGTGAAGGCAGGTAGAACCTTTTGTAGACGACTTGGTTTTTCCATGTCAGGTGTTAAGCTGCCACATCACAGAATCAGGATATCTGCTAACATGAGAGCCGACTTCGAAGTGCGGTTAATGTTCTTACGAGCATTTAATGGCGTTACAATCTGGTCATTAGAAGAAGGTTTTGTCTGGCAGATGCAACTATTTTCAGATGCTTCTGGCGCAAATGGATTTGGTTTGTTTTGGGACGGAAAATGGTGCGCGGAACATTGATCAGCTAAATGGGTTTCTGAAAAGAAAGCATGGCATTCCTTGAGTTTTTTCCAATAATATTTGCATTGGCAGATTGGGGGAAGAATCTAGTGAACAGGCCAGTGCTGTTTCATGTAGATAACAGAACAGTAGTGGATTTGGTAAATGGTCAGAGGGCCAAAGACAAACAGTTATTGAAGTGTTTACAAAGTTTCATGTTAGGCTGCTTAATGTTTAACATAGTATTCAAGGTAAGACACATATCTGGATCTGACATTAACATTGCAGGTGTGCTATCTCATTTTCAGTGGCAGAGATTTTGTGGTTTGAAACCAGGAACAGATCTGCAGAAGACTCAGGTGCACAACGAGGTATGGGATTTAGCTAATTAAAAGCTCAGCAACTTATTTAAAACTCTCTAGCAACAAGAACCAAATTGGCCTACAGGAGAGTATGGTTAGAGTTCCTTGCTTCAGGCGTCTCTTATAGAAATAACACCATGGAAGGGTGGCAGAAACATAGGGATGACATAATTAAATTAATTATGCACAACGTAGAAAATAATATTTCTTCAACAACAGTAGCAGGGAAATTAGCAGGCGTGTCCTTTTTTGGGAAGTTCTTTTGGGGATACGAATCATCCGCAGGGGAAATGGGTAGAAGAATACTTCAAGTTTGTGCAAAAATAAAAAAGAGAGGACAATTTAAGTGAGAGACAATCTCTCTGAAACTTTTATATCACATAACAAAGGGTTTGAGATTGATCTGTTTTCTAGATTTTGAATATCATTTATTCAAGTTATGTATGATCTGGCTCTTTTTTGGAGCTTTCAGAATATCCAAATTGTTAGGAAAAGCAAACAAGCATTTGCAATGCAATCAGTCTCGCCTTTAAGACCTTGTAAGTATTTAGTGATGCAGCACATTATCACATATCATTGCAATATAGGATGAGTTTTTTGATCTTATACTAAGTAAACATAAACACAAGTTATCAATTTCAGCAGAGAGACCAAAGATCAGAAGCGCATAAGTTCTCGTTTCATCTATAGGCAGTGTTACAGGGCATAATCGCTTTCAGAATAAGAAGCTGGCACGTATGTGGAGGAACTTTAGGTGCAGGGTACGTGTAGCTCCATAGACCTCATGGGAGGAGCATACACTCCTCTTGCAGACAAAGCTACCCACTCAAGGTACCCTGCCCATCTGTGTGCAAGCCCGGAGCTCTGCTGCCTGGATGCGAGGCTTGTCCTTGGTACTCTGTACCCAGCCCACCCTGCCACCATAAATACACAACGCCCACGTGTCTATTCCTGCAGACTGAAGTTCTCTCAGCTCCATTTCCGTCTGCAATGAAGAGAGAATGCCCACCAAATATTTGCACAAGGACATCTGCCAGCATCTCTGACCTGGGATTGCAGGAGCCTGAAAACATCCGACCCCCTCCATGCATACAACATGCTGCGCTATAGACCAACCTCCATGAACCCCCAAACTCGCCCATTGATCCGAACTGCCCCGACAAGCCCGCCGCAACAGTCGCCTCGCAAACACATACTTGTTATGCTTCTGCAGAGCTGTGTTGACATTTTATTGATGACTCTGAGGGAATATCTAGTGAATGTATTTGTTTTGTCAAGCACAAATCACATTTACTTTAAAACCAGGAAACAACAGTGCAAATTAAGCGTGGGATGTGTTGTTGCAACCCTTAAATTCCACCCAGAAAGTATGTTCAAGATTTATGTTTTGCTTGATAGCATTTTATAATTAGAGGGCGAAGCAGAGGTTAAATAAGTACTCCGTGAGGTCTAAAGCTTGAGAGGTAGCTCTGCTGTCCATTTCTGTTCATACCTCTGTTTGGGACTAATCCTTCCCGCTGCAGAGGCTGCGGCATACCTTTTGTGTCTCTCGAGTGTTTATTTTTAATGTGCCAATTTAGCATGTAACGCTGGAGGCAGCCGGGTCAATGTAGGATGTATATGGTTTGAGAGCCGAACACTATGCTACACAACACAGGATGTCCCCTGGCTCGGAAAGGCAGCAGGCACATGCCATACCTTACCATTGCAGAAGTTGTTCCGCGCTTTGGAGTTGCACACCGGGGAGAGGTCAGGCAAGCTGTGTTTCATGGCCCCCTGCACTGCGGCCGGCTCCGCCACTGATTTGTGCTGCTCCCCGTCTTAGCTCGCAAGACAAGCAAAGCCAGTAGCGCATGCTCTGCAACACTAGGCGAGAAGTAAAAAGGAGTGCGAATTCGGCCATCAAATCACAGGATAAACAAGCATTTAAAATTCAATAGGACTCGTATTTACGCAAGACCTATTGCATTCGAAATGGAAGTGTGGGCATCCAAAAAGGCATGAATGGGAGTGGGGGGGTGGTGTTGTGCCAAGAAGTCACAGACTGCAGGAGGGAATGGGGAGGCAGGGGAGCAAAATACTTTTTAAAGTAAAGGAGCCAATAGCCATGGAAGGACACAAATGACGACATGGTGGTCAGGAGGAGGGATTAACAAGCTGAAAACCAATCAGAATGCAACATTTAGGATGTAAACCAATCAAAAAGATGGGCAGAGAGTGGGCGGGGCTTAAACAAAGGTGCCCCGCTATAGTGTATACTGCATGCCTTGCAAAGCAAGCAGCGCATGCGCACTGAAATCCTAGGCGAGAGCTAAAAATGATGACCTCAAAGTTAAAAATGTTTCTATTGTTAAAATTCTATAGGTATTTTTCTCGAAAGTTCCAAAATGGATCAAGTTGGTAAGGGTTCCAAAATAGTTTTGCAAGGAATAAAAGGACCATTAAGCCCTATTAAAGCTTGGTTGGAATTTCTAGAGGTGGGAGGCTGCTTTTCAATTTGTATTTAGGCATCAAGATGACTCCCCTCTCTAGGCTCCTCAATTGCTGTCAATTCTGAGAAAGACTTTAGGCGAAAACCTGTTCAACTTTGGTACTTATTCATTTAGAAATGGTGCGGCTTCAGGAGCCGCTAGGTGAGGGTTTTCACTCAGCAATGTAAAGAAGCTGGGGCCTTGGTCTTCAGACTATTGCCTAAGATACTTTAGAGATTTAGATATTGAAGTACATGACCAAGCATATTAATTGTTATTTCTTTTCAGGTTTGGCGCCTGCTTTCACATTGTCGCAAAAACACGTATGGATAGTTGGACATTCATTCGTTAAGTGGGCTGCAAAGCAAGCAGAGAAGAGACATTTTGGGAAAAATGTGGGTTTTCGTTCAGATGAAGTTTCTGGTGTTTGGTTGGGGAAAAGTGGCATGAAGTGGGGTCAATTAATGCCTTTGATGAGCGAAATGTCTCTTAAGTATGAACCTGAAATTATATTGATTCACCTGGTGGAAAATTATTTGGTGCAGCTATCAGGGCTGGGGTTGCTCATAGAAATAAAAGTTGATCTGAAATTGTTAGCAAAAATATGGGCAAACTCAAAAATAAGCATGACAGGGCTGATATCACACAGAGTCTAGAGGGGGTGAAGATATTCACTGCAGTAGAACAGGCAAGGAGAAAAGTGAACAGGGAATTACACCCCTTTTGTTCAATTAATGGCTTTTATTGGTTAGCCCATAGTGATAGTACTAAAGAGTACTATCAATTTTTTCGTCACGATGGGGTGCATCTTTCTTTTATTGGCAACGAGATTTATATTCTGAATATAAAAGAAATGATTACAAAAATCTTGCAATTATAAGCCTGGTGTTAACGATAATCTGTCAGGCGACAGCTTATTTATTATTTGGGTAGTCAACTTCTCTTATCTCCCATCATCCCTCCCCACCTTTTTTCCATTTTGTCATTCCTTTCTCCCCCCAATACTCACACCCCCCACCATCACTCCTCACTATGCAAGCAAAAATGTTCTTGGTTCCAAGTTCTTCACCTGGTATTTGCCTTATTAGGCAAATGTTGTGAATAATTTATCTATCTAAATGTAATAAAGTATTTCACCTGTTTGGTGACAGTGTGTGTGTTTTACATAACAAAATCGTGTCAGAACAAAGAAAGCTTTGGTTTTCAAGCATAAGGGCGGACAGGAAAAATTCCTGGGTCAGGGTTTTTCCTGGTGACATAATTGGAGGAGATCAAGACAGGCAGGAAGGGTCTGGGGCATTCTTAATAGCTTCAGACAGAGGGGAACAGGGGAGCGAGGAATGAGGCAAGAGGTAGGCAGGAGACGTAGATAGGGGTTGGGGAGGAGGAATAGTCAGAACAATGTTGGGGAAGTTTGTTGTGGGGAACTGTTTACGGGCGGGGGTGATAGAATTGAATATGTATTAGTGAGGCCTGATTTGCATATATGTATTACATGAAAATGCTTACCTGGCTAATAAAGCAGCCTTTTACCCTTGTTGGCCTGAGGATGTGCTTATTGCCCGATGAGGGCTCCTGGGGTGGCACTCCCGGAATGCCCACCCCGGGGCAGCTTCAGGCAATGGCGCAGTCCAGGAAATGGAGGCAGTCCTGATTGGTTGACGCCTATCGCGAGCTGCAGGGGCGCAAATTCACAAGTGCGCAATCACTTGAGGAGTGCGGCTTAGGGTAGGTGTCACTCTTTTGGTCCCGCCCACCCACCCCTTGAGGATATAATATTCAGTAAGCATTAACTTTGTAAGTTAGTGAATTTCGGTCGGTATGTCACTTGGACAGGTGGCAGAATTGGCGGAGATCAAGACAGGCAGGAAGGGTTGGGGGCATGCTGAATAGCTTCGGACAGAGGGAAACAGAGGAGCAAGGGATGAGGCAAGAGGTATGCAGGAGAAGTAGATAGGGGTTGGGAGGAGGATTAGTCAGAACTATGGGGTCGATTATGATGGCGGTGAATCTGCATCCTCTGGGCCGGTGGAAGCCACCGCCGGCCCGGAGGATGCAGATTCACCGCCGCGGTCACAGGAAACACCCACCGCCAGATTAGGATGGCGGTGGGAACAGCGGCGGATGGCAGGTCCGTCCGCCGCTGATCCACGGGGTGTTGGGCGCTATTTGGTGGCGGTGTCTGCAAGACACCGTCAGCCAAATTAGGATGTGTGTTGAAACATGTTTTTCCGCGGCTGCTTTTCTGCCGTGGAAAAGCATGTGGAACTGTGCTTCTGGGGGGCCCTTGCGGGCCCCCAGGGTGAAGGGGGGTGGGGGTGCACATGGGGGGTACCTATGGTACCCCCCTGCATTTACATGCACAAAGGGGAAGGCACCGCGCGGTGCCTGCCGCTTTGTGCACGTAAATGCAAATCAAACATTTTTACCCTTGCGGCGGGTGCTGCTTGAAGCAGCATCCGCCGCAAGGTTAAAGATATGGGATGTGACCGCCAGGGTGGCGGTCACATCCTAATTGCAACAGAGGGACCGCCGCTGCTCCTGCGGACGGTCCCTCCACCTCGGGGTGGTGGACGGACGCAGGTCCGTCCGCCATCCTAATAGGCGCCTATGTTGGGGAAGTTTGTTGTGGGAAACTGATTAAGGGTGGGGGTGATAGAATTGAATATGTATGAGTGAGGCCTGATTTGCATATACGTATTACATGAAAATGCTTACCTGTCCAGTGAAGCGGCATTTACCCCATGTTGGCCTGAGGATGTGCTTATTGCCCGAAAACAGATCTTCAGCTTCTTGTGGAATTCAAGATGCAAACAAGGATTGTGAACCCAAGTGACTATCATTGCTGATGTTTGCCTGGTTCTCTGCCTTTCCTTGACATAAATACTGCCTGGGCAAGATTCCGAATTATTGCCACACAGTCCCCTATGTGGACACCATATGAAGTCTGCGGACTATATTTTTGGTGACTACATGGATATGTTAAAATTAAATATGCATGTGGTCTGTCTGCTGCTGTGCTTAACCATATAAAAATTACAAACAGACGAGTGATGAGTTTAGCTCATGAAAGACTGGAAAAGAAAAACTGTAATAGTATACTGCACTTGTTTTAGAAATTCGAAGCTCTTTGTATGCATACTTCGACTTTATCAGAGCCTATCGAATTGTATACAGTCTGTAAGGTTGACTGCAAAATCTAATAGAAGCCAATTTAATAACCGAAAATTGTTTCTGAGGGGAAGTCTACATAACAAATAATTTATAGTAGCGTAGTTTAGCGTGGAAGGGGAGGGTGTCAGGGATGTAATGACCTAGAGTCAGCGTTCTAGTGTTCAGCATGTTACCACACACTGAACACCCACTCACCACAGGCGTCATCGGTCAGATGACCCTGCTCAATAAAGAGGGCTGAGCACACGTCCTCATGGCCAGTTCACTGAGTACCCCACTGTGTCTGTGTCACCTTATTCACCAATCATTCCTAGCATGTGGGCCTAGGGCCCAACTTTACACTGGCGACGAGGAGGAAGCTGTTCCACGCGTGCCACAGCTGGAAAAACGTCATGGGGAAAAAGGGGAAGGAGCTGCCTGCATCGAGGGCACACCCCCTGTGACCGCCACCGGCCGCCGAGAGACCTGCAGGGCATATGCCGAGCCCCGGGCCTGCCACGAGAAAGAAGGTGACCGGGAGCCTACCCCACACCTCATAAGCCCAGCGTGAGCCGCCCCCTGCATGGACGTGCCCCGGGAGAAAAGTGCTCGCCGAGCAGCGCCCTCCCGCATCGGCCGTGACTGAGGGCGGCCGCAAGTGAAATAATCCATGCGGAGCCCACCCACGTGGACGACGAGGCCCGCTGGCCGGAGGTGAGCCAGTGAGTGAGGACGGGGGGCTGCGCGATACCAGAAGCGACCCCCCCAGAGATGCGAAGACAGCGGGTGCCCACCCGCTCCTTAAGCCCCGCGACGAAGCGCTGTATGCCCCGACAGTCTAGGGGCATGTGCAGAGCCCCTACACAAGCGGAGCCCACCCGCGAAGAACTATAAACACTGCCCGGAAAGAGGTCAGCAGTCTCCAGTAGACGCGCTGACCTCTCCCCCGCTCCGCGCAGCGTGTGAAATGAGAGGCTGCTGCGGGCGGGGAGAGCAAGAAGGAGAAGACAACGTCTGGCCCTCGGCTGACCAGAGCGGCACCAGCACCCTGCTGCGCATCCCGTGGTGAACAGAGGACTGCTGGGATGAGAGAAGTGAGGAGATGCAGGAGGGGGAATAGAGTTTGCCCCGAGGCCCGCTACGCCGTCCTGCAGGATCCGAGACTGACCAAGACGGAGCAGGCAGGCCCCAGCAGCAGCGCTGATTCTCTCCACCCCCACACGCCTCCCCGAAACGCGTGAGTTTGAGAGGCTGCTGCAGGTGGGGAGAGCGAGGAACAGAAGAAAGAAAGCGTGCTGCCTGTAGACGCTGTGAGCTGCGCCAACACTTCCCCCCCTGTGCAGCCCAGGAAAGTAAAGACCCACTCACCGGCGGTAGCATGGGGCAGGCGTCAGATCAGGTAAAGAGGCACTGCGAGCAGTCCTGCAAAGAGAGCCCTAGATCTCCACAGTGCTGGCACCCCACGCCTCACAGCACAGTGAAGGCAGCACCTATCAAGAATTGCCCTCCGTGTACGTTGCCCCAAGGAAGCCTGAGTGCGGAGAATGAATAGTAGCTCCAAGGGATCGAGTGAGACTCCAAGAAACGAAAGAAAACGGACGAAGCAGGCATCAAGTAGTCCGGCAGTGCCCTCTAGTTGCCGGTAGCAGTACTGCACTCCTGGAATGCTAGCAATACGTGACAAGGACAGACCGGCAGAAAAAGAAGGTCTCACTGTTGGGGCCTATATTCAGGGACCCAGCAATTACAGCCAAGGACTCTCCTCAGAAGAGTGACAGGTGTAGGCACAAAAGGGAAACACGCAGCAGCTAGAAGACAGCTGCCCCACAGTGACTGACTGTAGCGCAGGGCCACCCTGATGCCACATAGTGCACACAAATGGAAGAACAGCATGTGTTTAAAGCCACTGAGGAAAGCACAGCAACACAACAGAGGCAGAAAGTGCCAAATGCTGACGCAGACACCTTGGAGACCATAGCAGAAAATATACGCAAGTCTTACCGGAACAGCTCAGAAGCCAGCGGCACCGCTGCCCACAAGAAGACTGCCACGCCCGAATGACGCCAAGTCTCCACACAGCCCTTAGTGATAAGGGGACGACGCAGGAACGTGCCAGGAACTCAAGGAATATGCCAGGGGATGGCACAGGAACGCGCCAGAAGCGCAAGCAACGCCCCAGGAGTGCAAGAACTCCACAAAGAACATTCAAGAGAATGTGCAGCAAATGTGCCTGAGAAAAGCAAACAAAGAGCGCAGCCATCAGTGTGCGAAATGGAGTGACCAGGAGAAGGTCGACGGAGTGGTGACACAACCCTCCAGAAGCACTGAAGCCACGCCGGGATGGAGTGCAGAGTTGCCTGGTGGCCACAGGCCATCGCAGCAGCAGTATGGCGAAGACAGGAGCACCATTACACGAACCGATGGTAGTTCCGAAACTTGGCAACAGGAAAGTGCGAAGGCGCATGACGCAAATGCGCAGCAGTGCAGATGAAACTAGCCCAAAGCAGCAAGTCACGGAAACAACCGAAGAGCACATCCAGAATTCGCGCCAAAGCAATCGAACTGCGACGGAAGGAAAATGGTGGCGCAGACAACCAGAAGCATGAAGACTCACAAGAGGAATCTGACCACCCAGTCTGGTCGCAAAGGGTAAAGCCGACCAGTCGGATGGTCGCCCAGGAAAAGAAGAAGCCGACCAGTTGGACGGTCGCCCGGGAAAAGAAGAAGCCGACCAGTCGGATGGTCGCCCAGGAAAAGTAGAAGCTGACCAGTCGGATGGTCGCCCGGGGAAAGAAGAAGCCGACCAGCCAGATGGTTGCACCAAGAAGTCGATCAGCCAGCCAGATGGTCGAACCAAGAAGCCTACCTGCCAGGGATCGGCAGAGTGGACCGGCAAGAGGTCCAAGAAGTTCGACCAAGGCGTGGTCCGCGAACATGGACCAACGAACTTCAACACCACAAGTTAGCAGAGTAGAACTGCATAGGAAATGAAGGTCGCAACGCTAACTCTGGCAGTAGAGTGAAAACAAGACAGTGTCCTAGGACTAGGACAAGACCAGGAAGACACGTGCAGAGGGCGCGCGCTGCATGGGGAAACCTGGCCAGAGAAAATGAAAGGAGATCGGTCCAGGTTACGTCGAGAAAAGAAGGAAGAAGAAACCAGAGTGGCACACCGCCACTGAGAGGAGAAGGAAGAAGAAAATCAGAGTGGCATGCTGCCACTGTGAAAAGAAGGAAGAAGAAATCAGAGTGGCACACCGCCACTGAGAGGAGAAGGAAGAAGAAAATCAGAGTGTCACACTGCCACTGCGAAAAGAAGGATGAAGAAATCAGAGTGGCACACCGCCACTGCGAAAAGAAGGAAGAAGAAATCAGAGTGGCACAACGCCACTGCAAAAAGAAGGAAGAAGAAGTCGGAGTGGCACGCCGCCACTGCGAAAAGAAAGAAGGTGACAGGCACTGGAACATCTGAGTGCATTGGAGGACAAGGCCTGACAAGAGCACCGGCAGCACAGATCATGGACGTCTACCTACGAGCCATCCATCCACATGGCGATCGCAGAAGAGAAAAAGCTGGACTGTTGGCGACATCTACCTTTGGGGTTGAGCGGAAGATTGGATGGCGAGAGTGCTCAGGCATCCGGAAGCTGAGGAACTGACCACTCCACACCAGCCCGTGGCAACCCAAGAAGCAGAGGCCTCAAGGCACTCTGGTGGCAGCAAGTCCCGCACGGGAGACAGATCCACAGCTGCACGTCTGCAGGACCCACGAGGATGAAAGCCTTGTGTGCAAGGAAAGGAGTCAACAAATTAACTGGAACATCTGAGTGCATTGGAGGACAAGGCCTGGCAAGAGTGACAGGTGTAGGCACAAAAGGGAAACACGCAGCAGCTAGAAGACAGCTGCCACACAGTGACTGACTGTAGCGCAGGGCCACCCTGATGCCACATAGTGCACACAAATGGAAGAACAGCATGTGTTTAAAGCCACTGTGGAAAGCACAGCAACACAACAGAGGCAGAAAGTGCCAAATGCTGACGCAGAGACCTGGGAGACCATAGCAGAAAATATACGCAAGTCTTACCGGAACAGCCCAGAAGCCAGCGGCACCGCTGCCCACAAGAAGACTGCCACACCCGAATGACGCCAAGTCTCCACACAGCCCTTAGTGATAAGGGGACGACGCAGGAACGCACCAGGAACTCAAGGAATATGCCAGAGGATGGCACAGGAACGCGCCAGAAGCGCGAGAAATGCGCCAGGAGTGCAAGAACTCCACAAAGAACATTCAAGAGAACGTGCAGCAAGTGTGCCTGAGAAAAGCAAACAAAGAGCGCAGCCATCAGTGCGCGAAATGGAGTGACCAGGAGAAGGTCGACGGAGTGGTGACACAACCCTCCAGAAGCACTGAAGCCACGCCGGGATGGAGTGCAGCGATGCCTGGTGGCCATAGGCCATTGCTGCAGCAGTATGGCGAAGACAGGAGCACCATGACATGAACCAACGGTAATTCCGAAACTTGGCAACAGGAAAGTGCGAAGGCGCATGACGCAAATGCGCAGCAGTGCAGATGGAACTAGCCCAAAGCAGCAAGTCACGGAAACAACCAAAGAGCACATCCAGAATTCGCGCCAAAGCAATCGAACTGCGACGAAAGGAAAATGGTTGCGCAGACAACCAGAAGCATGAAGACTCACAAGAGGAATCTGACCACCCAGTCTGGTCGCAAAGGGTAAAGCCGACCAGTCGGATGGTCGCCCAGGAAAAGAAGAAGCCGACCAGTTGGATGGTCGCCCGGGAAAAGAAGAAGCCGACCAGTCCAATGGTCGCCCGGGAAAAGTAGAAGCTGACCAGTTGGATGGTCGCCCGGGGAAAGAAGAAGCCGACCAGCCAGATGGTCGCACCAAGAAGTCGATCAGCCAGCCAGATGGTCACACCAAGAAGCCTACCTGCCAGGGATTCGGCAGAGTGGACCGGCAAGAGGTCCAAGAAGTTCGACCAAGGCGTGGTCCGCGAACATGGACCAACGAACTTCAACAGCACAAGTTAGCAGAGTAGAACTACAGAGGAAGTGAAGGTTGCAACGCTAACTCTGGCAGTAGAGTGAAAACAAGACAGTGTCCTAGGACTAGGACAAGACCAGGAAGACACGTGCAGAGGGCGCGCGCTGCACGGTGAAGCCTGGCCAGAGAAGATGAAAGGAGATCGGTCCAGGTTACGTCGAGAAAAGAAGGAAGAAGAAACCAGAGTGGCACGCCGCCACTGAGAGGAGAAGGAAGAAGAAAATCAGAGTGGCATGCTGCCACTGTGAAAAGAAGGAAGAAGAAATCAGAGTGTCACACCGCCACTGCGAAAAGAAGGAAGCAGAAATCAGAGTGGCACAATGCCACTGCGAAAAGAAGGAAGAAGAAGTCGGAGTGGCACGCCGCCACTGCGAAAAGAAAGAAGGTGACAGGCACTGGAACATCTGAGTGCATTGGAGGACAAGGCCTGACAAGAGCACCGGCAGCACAGATCATGGACGTCTACCTACGAGCCATCCATCCACATGGCGATCGCAGAAGAGAAAAAGCTGGACTGTTGGCGACATCTACCTTTGGGGTTGAGCGGAAGATTGGATGGCGAGAGTGCTCAGGCATCCGGAAGCTGAGGAACTGACCACTCCACACCAGCCCGTGGCAACCCAAGAAGCAGAGGCCTCAAGGGACTCTGGTGGCAGCAAGTCCCGCACGGGAGACAGATCCACAGCTGCACGTCTGCAGGACCCACGAGGATGAAAGCCTTGTGTGCAAGGAAAGGAGTCAACAAATTAACCTTCAGGTGGAACTAAGGACACAACGGTGAGGCTCGTGGAGCGTCCCGCTCACGGCCCGAAGGCTATGGTGGAGCAATACGACCGAAAGCACTAGTCCAGTGGAAGCCTCGCAAAGAGGGCCTCCCGGACATCTTGTGAGAGAAGAACACCGGCGAGAGGGGCATCCTAGTGAGAAGGATGTGTGCACCTACTCTTTTCACCTGCCAAGAGACACTTGAAGTCTGCCCGGAGACATCACCAAAGACCAAGACTGTGTAGGGGAAGCTAGAAGACAGACAGCACCCATATCATCCACCCTTCTCCCCAACTACTCATCGTCACCAGTTGAGCGAAGCAAGTTTGAGAACAACGTTCAGGCGACGCAGACAGAAGACCGAACTCGCCAAACACCTGCGAACCATGCCACAGGGAACTGTTGGCCTTGGCCTCACTGACTATGTTGCCCGCGGCTAGTGGCAGCCAAAGAGACTCATTTGAAGTCATGAGTCACATGTTATGTTTTGGTACATTCTTATCCCACAGGTTTTCTGACTTTTTCCGTTGGTTTGTTTTTTTCACCAAGTTTGGGAGGGATGTAATGACCTAGAGTCAGCGCTCTAGTGTTCAGCATGTTACCACACACTGAACACCCACTCACCACAGGCGTCATCGGTCAGATGACCCTGCTCAATAAAGAGGGCTGAGCACACGTCCTCATGGCCAGTTCACTGAGTACCCCACTGTGTCTGTGTCACCTTATTCACCAATCATTCCTAGCATGTGGGCCTAGGGCCCAACTTTACACTGGCGACGAGGAGGAAGCTGTTCCACGCGTGCCACAGCTGGAAAAACGTCATGGGGAAAAAGGGGAAGGAGCTGCCTGCATCGAGGGCACACCCCCTGTGACCGCCACCGGCCGCCGAGAGACCTGCAGGGCATATGCCGAGCCCCGGGCCTGCCACGAGAAAGAAGGTGACCGGGAGCCTACCCCACACCTCATAAGCCCAGCGTGAGCCGCCCCCTGCATGGACGTGCCCCGGGAGAAAAGTGCTCGCCGAGCAGCGCCCTCCCGCATCGGCCGTGACTGAGGGCGGCCGCAAGTGAAATAATCCATGCGGAGCCCACCCACGTGGACGACGAGGCCCGCTGGCCGGAGGTGAGCCAGTGAGTGAGGACGGGGGGCTGCGCGATACCAGAAGCGACCCCCCCCAGAGATGCGAAGACAGCGGGTGCCCACCCGCTCCTTAAGCCCCGCGACGAAGCGCTGTATGCCCCGACAGTCTAGGGGCATGTGCAGAGCCCCTACACAAGCGGAGCCCACCCGCGAAGAACCATAAACACTGCCCGGAAAGAGGTCAGCAGTCTCCAGTAGACGCGCTGACCTCTCCCCCGCTCCGCGCAGCGTGTGAAATGAGAGGCTGCTGCGGGCGGGGAGAGCAAGAAGGAGAAGACAACGTCTGGCCCTCGGCTGACCAGAGCGGCACCAGCACCCTGCTGCGCATCCCGTGGTGAACAGAGGACTGCTGGGATGAGAGAAGTGAGGAGATGCAGGAGGGGGAATAGAGTTTGCCCCGAGGCCCGCTACGCCGTCCTGCAGGATCCGAGACTGACCAAGACGGAGCAGGCAGGCCCCAGCAGCAGCGCTGATTCTCTCCACCCCCACACGCCTCCCCGAAACGCGTGAGTTTGAGAGGCTGCTGCAGGTGGGGAGAGCGAGGAACAGAAGAAAGAAAGCGTGCTGCCTGTAGACGCTGTGAGCTGCGCCAACACTTCCCCCCCTGTGCAGCCCAGGAAAGTAAAGACCCACTCACCGGCGGTAGCATGGGGCAGGCGTCAGATCAGGTAAAGAGGCACTGCGAGCAGTCCTGCAAAGAGAGCCCTAGATCTCCACAGTGCTGGCACCCCACGCCTCACAGCACAGTGAAGGCAGCACCTATCAAGAATTGCCCTCCGTGTACGTTGCCCCAAGGAAGCCTGAGTGCGGAGAATGAATAGTAGCTCCAAGGGATCGAGTGAGACTCCAAGAAACGAAAGAAAACGGACGAAGCAGGCATCAAGTAGTCCGGCAGTGCCCTCTAGTTGCCGGTAGCAGTACTGCACTCCTGGAATGCTAGCAATACGTGACAAGGACAGACCGGCAGAAAAAGAAGGTCTCACTGTTGGGGCCTATATTCAGGGACCCAGCAATTACAGCCAAGGACTCTCCTCAGAAGAGTGACAGGTGTAGGCACAAAAGGGAAACACGCAGCAGCTAGAAGACAGCTGCCCCACAGTGACTGACTGTAGCGCAGGGCCACCCTGATGCCACATAGTGCACACAAATGGAAGAACAGCATTTGTTTAAAGCTAGTGAGGAAAGCACAGCAACACAACAGAGGCAGAAAGTGCCAAATGCTGACACAGACACCTGGGAGACCATAGCAGAAAATATACTCAAGTCTTACCGGAACAGCCCAGAAGCCAGCGGCACCGCTGCCCACAAGAAGACTGCCACGCCCGAATGACGCCAAGTCTCCCCACAGCCCTTAGTGATAAGGGGACGACGCAGGAACGCGCCAGGAACTCAAGGTGAGGTTCCGTGATTTCGAACCGGACTCCATTTTGTTTGCGTTGCTCGAGACGCCATTTTGTGTTGCCCTCACGTAGGCCGTGGAGGTAACCGAACGAACAAAGTTGCATGGGCCTCATTTTTCATGTATGCAGGCCCTTTTCTGACTTGTGAGTGAACTGCAGGACGCAGACCTCTTCACCTGAAACTGACCCTTCACGAAGCCAATTTCCCTTGGTTTGATTCTTGTCTGAGATTGCCAATCAATGTTCAGGACCTTGTTATCTTTTAGTTTCCTTGCACATATCTTATCCTAATCAGTATCTGAATTGTTTTTCATTACATGGGTAGTGCTTTCAATTATGGGTTTGTCCGGCTTGTGGAAATTGAATTTGGGACATTCCTAATAATTAACTTTTGGGTTGGGTTACTGTAAATTGGGTTTTTGTTAATGTGATACTCAGTTAGAAAATGTGTCCTATTGGTCAGAATTTTGCGCAGTGGGTGTGCATTTATAATGAGAATATTGTGTATAAATACTGATGTCTTGCTCTATGAAATTGAACAGTTTCTTGAGTTGTACACCGTGTTGTATTGCTGAGATTACTGTTACTAGCTGCAGCTAATAAATTTGATCGCTGACGCCACCTAGAAGTATTCGTGTCTCTGTTTGCCAAGACAGGAGAACCCGAAGACTTTGGGCGTGTCCCTGGCGCCGCTGGGTTCTCAAACCCGGTTCTTCTCGGTGGGGCGACTTCAGCGGTACCGGTCCAAGCCCAAGGATCGTGAGGAGCCACGTGAGGAAATTCTGGAGGAAGGCCGCCACTTCATTGACCCCTGCATGTCGACGTGGACCGAAGGTCTTTTCTGCGAGGCTTCCCGCTTTCCAACTGCTACGAAGGACTGCTGCCCTGACTGTCGCCCTGTCTTGGACCCTTGATTGATCCTTTGTAGAGCGAGACGATAGACGGTCTTCTGGTGGCGTGACAGATATTTGGTTAAGTATAAGTGGGTCGCTCCCACGACTTTGTTTTGGTTCTTGGTTTTGATTTGATTTTTGCAAAAATCGAAGCCGAGGGGCTCATATATTTACAAGTGTATCGATAGTTGATAACCCCTTGAAGTTTGAAGCTAGATTAGTGAGATATAAGATGCCTGGTCTTAGCAAAATTAGGAAATGGTTTAGTTGTGGTTGCAACAGGGAATCCCGATTGGAGGATTCGTGTCCAATACCTCCGGTTGGAACTCCGACTTATGAGCTCTATTCAAAACACGGAGTGGGTCCTATTACTTATAATGAAGTATGGGTCCGCTACACTAGGAAGGATGGTGTCTTACGATGGCCCCAACATGGTAGTTTTGAAGTAAATATTTTAGATTATCTGGAAGTTGCGCTATTTAAGAAGAAAGCCCGGCCGGCAATGTTTGACTCTTTCCGTCTTTGGCGAAAGGAAGCCAAACAGCGAGAAATTAAGCTAGCAAAGAGAGATAGGAAAGATAAGAATATGTCAGTACTACAAGCTGCTAGGCAGTTTAAGTCAGATGAGAAAGATCGAGTGTGTGAAGTTTTAGATAGACAGCGTTGCATGGCCATAGATAAATGTTATCCGGCCTTGCCATCTTCTCCTCCGAAAGTGACGGAAGACCTTGAAAAAGATCCTTTGATGTCTCATTTACTGAGATTACCACCCCCTTATGTGCAGGGTGCTACTGCGCCTCCATTACCCCTGGTTCTTCTACCCTTTGTTGTTCAACCTCTTGCTGTTGTTCAGCCACCCGGTGCTCCACAGATGGTTTTGCCTCCTATTGCGCAACCCAATCTAGGGTCGCAAGCTTTGCTTCCAGCTTTGTCTCAAACTCCTTTGCCTTCTGCTTCTGCATCTCAGACTCCTACTGCTCTTGTTCCTACTTTGTCTCAAGATTTTAACTTTCCTGTTTTTACGCCTACTTCTTCTCCTTCTGCTCAAAAACGAATGACAGAAACTGTCGTTAATCTGTTGTCTCCATTGTTTGGGCCACTGAGTATGACCCCTGTTTCGGAACGTAAGCAGAGTCGTAGTCAGCTTCCTAGTTCCGAAAAGCGAGCAGTGTTGGATTTGTTGGCTCGTAGATGGATTTTAAATGCTTCCAGGTATAATTTGCCAGCAGTTATGGATATTTTCTTTCAGTGGGAGCCGCCTAAGCAAAGGTATGTTTTTGATCTAATGTGTGCTTTTCTGCGGCAGGAATGGGAAGATAATGAGTTGGGTCCGATTCCGCAGGAAGTGCTTGATGTTCAGTCAGAATTTGCTAAAGGGACGATAGTGGAATCTGATGTTACTGATGCTGTAGAGACGATACTTGCCTTCAGAACTAGACTCCGCCTCAGCTGTTGTATGAACCTGATCCATCTGTTAGGAGGAAAGTGAAGCAGTATCCTATGAGAGAGGTTCTCCCTGTCCGGAGATAGGCAGTTCAGGCTGATGTTAATCAGGGTATTCAGGCTGCAGAAGCCCATTTTCAGCGAGTGTGGGTACATGTCCCTTGGAAGAGAGCAGAGGTCTTGGCTCTTAAGCAGACCTTACCTGACCCCCGTAAGAATCCTGCTGGTTATTAAAAGGAGTTGTCCCAGACAGTTGAAGCGTGTATTATGAATTTAGCTGACATAGACATGTTAATGGGTAATTTAGTTCCTCAACCTTTGTGGGCGAAGATTCGTCATGAGAATCCTGCGCAAGAATTAGGCGATACGTGGGCTAATATTGTTGCTGCAGTTGGTCGACAGGTAGTAGGTGCTAAACCTGAACCTTTAGTTGCAGAATTACCTGGTAGGATTATTAATCTAATGAAAACTATGATGCCTGATTTACGAGTGAATTGGGACAAGTTAGTAGCATGCAAACAAAAGAAAGACGAAAGTGTGTCCGATTTCTTCACAAGGTTTGAAGAAACGTTTATCGATCATAGTGGTCAGGACATGAGTACGGAAGGTGGTCAAAGGTTGTTCGTGGACAAATTTGTCTTTAATTTGCTTCCCGAGCTCTCCAATAAGTTAAAAGATTCTGAGAGTTCATGGGCTGTTTTTTGTCGGCCCAGATATTGGCTACTGCACAATATTATGAGAATAGGGATAAAGATGAGAAGGATAAAGCAGAGAAGAAAACTAAAGATTTAAAGACGAAGGTTCTTTTGCAGCAAGCTTATCCGCCTCGTCAGAATAAGCCACAATTTCAGCAACCTCCACAGTTTCAGAGGCTGTTACAGAAGCATGAGCTTTATGCTCAGCGATTCTTTCCTGGTCCTAATCAGTGTGCTTATTGCAGAGAGGAAGGTCATTTCAAGAATAGTTGCCCGGCTTTGTTACAGCGTGTGAATGGTATGTCTGGTCAGAGAGGTCGTGGTGGTTTTCAGCAAGCTCCTAGGGGTAGGGGACGTGGTGTGTTACCCTAGAATGAGCGTTCCTCTTCCCTACAGAATTCTGCGAATTACTTTGACAGAAAGAATGTTCCGACTGGTCAGTCTGCACAGTACTATGTTGATGATTATTATGTCGATAGTGAGAGTGCTAGTTATAATGATAGTTAGGACAGCCATGGGCAAAGAGAGGGAGTAGTGTCAGTTCCAGTAGATCAGAGTGGACCGTATGTTGAAGTGACTACATCAGGTGTGGTACAACCTTTTCTTTTGGATACTGGTGCGACGAAGAGTTCTATTATTCACTCTAAACTTCCTGGCGCACCTTTGTCTGGCTTGACCAATGTTTCCGTTGGATTTTCAGGCGCCCCAGTTTGTAACCCGATTTCTAATCCTTTGCCCCTTTCTATTGGCCCTTGTGAATTGGAAGCTCCTCTTATTTTGACGACTGGTTGTAATGAGAATCTGTTGGGTTTGGACTTGCTGAAAAGATTGTATGCAACATTACATTGTTCTCCTTCGGGAGTACATCTTACCCTAGGTAAGAAAGTGATTTCTCTGATGTATTTGTCTAAAGATTGTCTTCCACTGGAATTGCGTTCTCTTCCTGATACACTTTGGGCTACAGGTCCTAATGATGTTGGTCTTTTGCAGATTCCACCTTATGTTGTCACCCTCAAATCGAATGCTAGGCTACCTCGTATTCCCCAATATAAAATCTCTAGCGATGGCAAGAGAGCTCTTCTAGCGATCGTCTATGATTTGGTTGAGAAGGGTGTGGTTGAAGAAACGAGAGGTAATGTGTGTAACAGTCCTGTTTTGCCTGTCCTTAAGCGTACGGATGCTTCTAAGCCACCTGTGTATCGGTTTGTGATTGACCTTCGAGAGGTAAACAAGATTGTGGTGCCACAGTTTCCTGTTGTTCCAGATATCACTGCTTTGTTGACTCTGATTCCTGCTTCAGCAGCCTGGTTTTCTGTTATCGACCTAAAGAATGCTTTCTTTAGCATTCCAATTGCTGAGGAGAGTAGAGATATTTTCGGCTTCTCTTTAGGAGGCCGAAGCTTCCGGTTTAAGAGAGCTCCCCAAGGTTATTGTGAAAGTCCCTCCATCTATAGTCAGGCGTTGAAAACTCAGCTTGATAGCTTTGTGTTGCCTACTGGTGCTACTTTTATTCAGTACGTTGATGATTTGTTTATTACTGCTGATGACGAAAAGATTTGTAAAGAGGCTACTCTTTCTCTGTTGCGGTATTTGTCTGACCTTCATCATAAAGTGTCACCTTCCAAGTTACAGTATTGCTGACAAGAAGTAACCTACTTAGGTCATCTCTTGTCGAAGGAGGGAATAAGGTTGACCCCAGAACGAATTCAAACGATTGCGCAAATGAGTGTGCCATCCACACATAGAGAAGTGCGTGCTTTCTTAGGTATCACCTCGTATTGTAGACAATGGATCCCTAAATTTTCCCTGCTAGCGAAACCTCTGTTGGTGCTGACTCTTAAAGATACTCCGCATCCTCTCCCTTGGTCTGATGAGTGTCAGAAAAGTTTTTCTGAATTACGTGATGCATTATGTTCGGCTCCGGTATTGGGTACTCCGGACTACAGTAAACCTTTCACGTTGTACGTTCACGAGAGAGAAGGTTGTGCATTGTCAGTGTTGACTTCACAGTTCGGAGATAAGCAGCGTCCATGTGCGTATTTTTCAGCTACGTTAGACCCAGTTGCTAAGGCGTTACCCAGCTGTTTGAGAGCTACAGCGGCAGCGGCTGTTTCTATCTGACAGTCTGCTGGTTTGGTATTGGATAATACGTTGATTGTGATGGTCCCACATGCAGTGGATACCTTATTGAACAGGACCAAGACACAGCACCTTACTAGTGCACGTCTGTCAGGTTATGAGTTGACTCTTTTGGCTAGCCATGTTCACATTAAAAGATGTAATGTGTTGAATCCAGCTACGTTGTTGCCGATCTCTACAGAGACGGATGCTTAAGAACAGCATGATTGTTTTCTTCGTACAGAGGAAGAAAAGAAAGCTAGAGTTGATCTGAAGGATACTCCTCTTGAGAATGTTGATGGTACCCTATGGGTAGATGGTTCGTGTTTGAAGCTTCCGAATGGTGAAACGACTGCAGCATATGCCGTCACAACTTTACATACAGTTGTTGAGACAGCACGCATAGCACAGAATTCTGCGCAAGCAGCAGATTTGATTGCATTGACACGAGCGTGTGTATTGTCAGAGGGAAAGCGAGTGAATGTTTATACTGATAGCCAGTATGCGTTTGGTGTTGCCCATAGTTTTGGACGTTTGTGGAGAGAGAGAGGATTCCTGACTCCCCATGGTACAAAGATTCAGCATGGGCAGTTAGTGAATGAACTTTTGGAATCTCTTACTCTCCCAAAGCAGATTGCAATTGTGAAGTGTAGTGCGCATAAGAAAGTTGTGGGCGATGTAGGTCGAGGGAATGCGTTTGCGGATGAAGTTGCGAAGGAAACGGCGAGAGACATGATGAGCCGTATGTATGTGGCAGGTCCTGCAAGATGGGTTGTGGAAAGTGGAATGTGTGTAGACACAATAGAAAGTGTGAAGATGATTCAGGCTGAAGCTACAGAGAAAGAAGTGAGTACGTGGAGAAAGACTACGGCTTTGTTGGATCCGACGGGTTGTTGGGTTGAGTTGTCAGAACACCAGCGATGGTTGTTGCCTGATGCGTATGTGCTCCCAGTGGTTACTATGGCGCATGGAATGGCTCACATCAGTTCGAAAGGGATATGTAAATTGTTGGCTCCACTATGGCAGAATGCTGGAATTCCGAAATGTGCTGAGAATGTTGTGAAGCATTGCATGATTTGTCTGAAGTATAATCCTGGCAAGGGAACTACAACTCCAGCTGGTCATTTTGCTCCTCCGACGTATCCATTTGAAGTGATACAGCTAGATTACATTGACATGCAGAGATGCAATAATCTGAAGTATGTCCTTGTGGTTGTTTGCGCCTTTTCCAGATGGATAGAGGCCTACCCCCTAAAGGATAATACTGCCTTGTCTACAGCCAAGGTTTTGCTCAAAGAGTATTTCCCCAGATTTGGTTTGCTGAGAATTGTATGGTCGGACAATGGGAGTGAATTTGTGGGCCGAGTCATGAAGAAAGTGTGTGCGGGATTGGGTATCAATCAGAAGTTCCATGCAGCGAATCACCCCCAGTCTGCTGGACTTGTTGAATGTTACAATGGTACCTTGAAGCTGAAATTAGCTAAGGTACAAGCGAGCACTGGTCTTACATGGCCGGATGCCTTGCCGTTGGCTCTTTTGTCAACAATGATGACAGTGCATTCTCGTGTGGGACTTAGCCCATACGAAATAGTGTTTTGTCATCCAGCGAATGTTTGGGGTGTGCCTCGTCCAAAAGAATACAGCAGTATTGAGTACCCTATGTTGGTGGATTACTTACATAACTTGACTGCTAAATTACGTTTTCTCCACCAACAGGTCTATGACAGTTTGCCGACAGCTACTACAGATCCAGGCCACGCGATCCGACCTGGTGATTCAGTTCTCATCAAGAATTTTCAGCGATCCAAGAATTTGGAGCCGAGATGGACTGGTCCCTATTTGGTATTGCTGGTCACTAGAACTGCTGTTAGAGTAGCTGGTAAAAAGAATTGGGTGCATGCCACCCATACTAAGAAAGTTCCTTTGCCTTTACCGTATGATCAGTGGGTGAGGGATGGAATAGCTGACACAGATTATGAGAAAGTCCCTAGATTCGTGCCTTTTAGTGATGCTCATTTGACATGGACTCAGTCAGAACGCGAGGATGATGATGTTCTGCAAGCTGCTGTGCCTCCGTCTCTGAGACTCGACACGACGAATCCGGAGCTCCTTTTTAAGGACCATACTGTGCCTGGCAAAGAGCGCTACAATCTGAGATCGAAAAAAGGACGTTTGAAATGGACAAATAAATCTACATTTTTGTATGTAGTGAATTACACCTTGTCAGATCAAGAGACTTTTTTTACTTTTTCTTTTTCGAGTCACCATCCGGACTCAGCTGCAGGGTCACGGTATAAGTTCTTAAGGGGTGAGCCGCATATTGACGCAAGGTCTGCGGTTCAGGGTCGTTAGTGCGATCTTGGCGCACACTTAAGTGAAGAGGGAAAATTGCCGTGAGCAGCACGTTAGAGGATGGAGTCTTTTGAGTTCAACAAGGGTGTTAAAAGATTTGATTTCAGAGCAAAAATGTGTATATTGGTTCGTAACAAATGTTTTTTGATAATGTATTTTCTAATGCTTTTGAATATTACGATAGCTTGTGTGGGTTGGGTTTTCTATGTCACACAACAGACGCTTGCATCTACCTCCCAACCTACTCTTTCTTTTCCTACTGTTTTCCCACATGAGTTTCATACGTTGCCTGAACATGAACAGACACGAAGATCAGAATTTGTGAACAATTCGTTTATACAGATGTTACATCAGCATCAGCTAGTTATAAATACCACAAATTGTTGGGTGTGTGGTCTTATGCCGCATACGACTGATAAGGGAATGCCATATTTGGTTTTGCCTTTTTCGCCTAATGGGTCAGTATGGGCACTCCAGTCAGTGTTTATCTATGCGAATGAAGCATCTCCTGTACGTTCTGTCAAAGATAATGCGAATAATAATGCTTTAATACAGGGAATAGCAGATATGGTCAGAGATATTGATGCATATAATGCTATCCCTAAAGATGAGGTACGAGCATATGTTGGTTGGAACAAGACGAGATATAGCATTAGTCTGACAGAGAAAGAGAGACAGAAAAGGTCTCACCCGATTTGGATCGTACCCCATCGAGGTCATTTTTGTCTGCAAGGTAACGGTCAGAATCCGAGAGCTCAGCTTGGTAAGAGTGTGTGTGTTCACACCTATGTCTATACGTCCCAGAAATCTCCACCGTTTATGCCAGCTAAAGGCACGTATTTTGTTTGTTATGACAGAGCATATACATGGTTGCCTTCTGACTTTTCAGGCACATGTTTTGTGGCATTTTTGCTTCCCCCTACATACACAGCTGTTTTTGACTACCATAAGACAAGCTATGGTAGAGGTGTTATCGATGTGAAAGACACTGCTGCACAAGAAGTTGGAGACTTCTTTAAGGGTTTCTTGCCCTTTTGGGGTCCTATGGCTAATGGTAGGAATATTCGTCAGCTTACGAGAGTGGTCGAGGCCACTATAAATGAGATGGCAGGTGCCCTTAGCAATATTACAGCCGAGCTTCAAGCGGATCGCCTTATGACATTACAGAACCGCTTTGCTTTAGACATTATACTTGCAGATAGAGGTGGAGTATGTAAATTGATCGGGTCTAGTTGCTGCGTTTTCATACCAGATAACGCCCCGACAGTGTACCAAGCCATCTTGAGGTTACATAAGTCCGCTGAGTCTATACATGTAGACGAAGGGAACTGGTCGTTGATAGGATGGTTTTGGGAAATGCTGTCCAAATGGGGATGGAAGATTCTGATGTTCCTTGGTATGGCTTTAGCGATCCTTTTCTCGTGTTACTTATGCATCCAGTGTGGTCCCGCCATTTGTAGTCTTTATGCTACAATCTGTGTGAGAAGACCAGTTCCCTAGAGAAGCGAAGGATAATAAGATGATGTTACAGCAACACCTTGATGACCTGATGAGAATAGATATAGACCTGGATTCAGATTGACGTGAGTTTAGGTCATTGCCTACGTAATGGCAAAAGGAGGGTTCGAGGTTCCGTGATTTCGAACCGGACTCCATTTTGTTTGCGTTGCTCGAGACGCCATTTTGTGTTGCCCTCACGTAGGCCGTGGAGGTAACCGAACGAACAAAGTTGCATGGGCCTCATTTTTCATGTATGCAGGCCCTTTTCTGACTTGTGAGTGAACTGCAGGACGCTGACCTCTTCACCTGAAACTGACCCTTCACGAAGCCAATTTCCCTTGGTTTGATTCTTGTCTGAGATTGCCAATCAATGCTCAGAACCTCGTTAACTTTTAGTTTCCTTGCACATTTGTTATCCTAATCAGTATCTGAATTGTTTCTTTCCTTATGACTTTTCATTACATGGGTAGTGCTTTCAATTATGGGTTTGTCCGGCTTGTGGAAATTGAATTTGGGACATTCCTAATAATTAACTTTTGGGTTGGGTTACTGTAAATTGGGTTTTTGTTAATGTGATACTCAGTTAGAAAATGTGTCCTATTGGTCAGAATTTTGCGCAGTGGGTGTGAATTTATAATGAGAATATTGTGTATAAATACTGATGTCTTGCTCTATGAAATTGAACAGTTTCTTGAGTTGTACACCGTGTTGTATTGCTGAGATTACTGTTACTAGCTGCAGCTAATAAATTTGATCTCTGACGCCACCTAGAAGTATTCCGTGTCTGTGTTTGCCAAGACAGGAGAACCCAAAGACTTTGGGCGTGTCCCTGGCGCCGCTGGGTTCTAAAACCCGGTTCTTCACAGGAATATGCCAGGGGACGGCACCGGAACGTGCCAGAAGCACGAGGAACGCGCCAGGAGTGCAAGAACTCCACAAAGAACATTCAAGAGAACGTGCAGCAAGTGCGCCCGAGAAAAGCAAACAAAGAGTGCAGCCATCAGTGCGCGAAATGGAGTGACCAGGAGAAGGTCGACAGAGCGTTGACGCAACCCTCCAGAAGCACTGAAGCCACGCCGGGATGGAGTACAGCGATGCCTGGTGGCCACAGACCATCGCTGCAGCAGTATGGCGAAGACAGGTGCACCATTACACGAACCGACGGTAGTGCCGAAACTTGGCAACAGGAAAGTGCGAAGGTGCATGATGCAAATGCGCAGCAGTGCAGATGGAACTAGCCCAAAGCAGCAAGTCACGGAAACAACCGAAGAGCACATCCAGAATTCGCGCCAAAGCAATCGAACTGCGATGGAAGGAAAATGGTTGCGCAGACAACCAGAAGCATGAAGACTCACAAGAGGAATCTGACCTCCCAGTCTGGTCGCAAAGGGTAAAGCTGATCAGTCGGATGGTCGCCCAGGAAAAGAAGAAGCCGACCAGTCGGATGGTCGCCCGGGAAAAGAAGAAGCCGACCAGTCGGATGGTCGCCTGGGAAAAGTAGAAGCTGACCAGTCGGATGGTTGCCCGGGGAAAGAAGAAGCCGACCAGCCAGATGGTCGCACCAAGAAGTCGATCAGCCAGATGGTCGCACCAAGAAGCCTACCTGCCAGGGATCGGCAGAGTGGACCGGCAAGAGGTCCAAGAAGTTCGACCAAGGCGTGGTCCGCGAACATGGACCAAAGAACTTCAACACCACAAGTTAGCTGAGTAACTGAAGAGGAAGTGAAGTTCGCGACGCTAACTCTGGCAGTAGAGTGAAAACAAGACAGTGTCCTAGGACTAGGACAAGACCAGGAAGACACGTGCAGAGGGCGCGCGCTGCACGGGGAAGCCTGGCCAGAGAAGATGAAAGGAGATCGGTCCAGGTTACGTCGTGAAAAGAAGGAAGAAGAAACCAGAGTGGCTCGCCACCACTGATAGGAGAAGGAAGAAGAAAATCAGAGTGGCACGATGCCACTGCGAAAAGAAGGAAGAAGAAATCAGAGTGGCACAACGCCACTGCGAAAAGAAGGAGGAAGAAGTCGGAGTGGCACGCCGCCACTGCGAAAAGAAAGAAGGTGACAGGCACTGGAACATCTGAGTGCATTGGAGGACAAGGCCTGGCAAGAGTGACAGGTGTAGGCACAAAAGAGAAACACGCAGCAGCTAGAAGACAGCTGCCACACAGTGACTGACTGTAGCGCAGGGCCACCCTGATGCCACATAGTGCTCACAAATGGAAGAACAGCATGTGTTTAAAGCCACTGAGGAAAGCACAGCAACACAACAGAGGCAGAAAGTGCCAAATGCTGACGCAGACACCTTGGAGACCATAGCAGAAAATATACGCAAGTCTTACCGGAACAGCTCAGAAGCCAGCGGCACCGCTGCCCACAAGAAGACTGCCACGCCCGAATGACGCCAAGTCTCCACACAGCCCTTAGTGATAAGGGGACGACGCAGGAACGTGCCAGGAACTCAAGGAATATGCCAGGGGATGGCACAGGAACGCGCCAGAAGCGCGAGCAACGCCCCAGGAGTGCAAGAACTCCACAAAGAACATTCAAGAGAATGTGCAGCAAGTGTGCCTGAGAAAAGCAAACAAAGAGCGCAGCCATCAGTGCGCGAAATGGAGTGACCAGGAGAAGGTCGACGGAGTGGTGACACAACCCTCCAGAAGCACTGAAGCCACGCCGGGATGGAGTGCAGAGTTGCCTGGTGGCCACAGGCCATCGCAGCAGCAGTATGGCGAAGACAGGAGCACCATTACACGAACCGATGGTAGTTCCGAAACTTGGCAACAGGAAAGTGCGAAGGCGCATGACGCAAATGCGCAGCAGTGCAGATGAAACTAGCCCAAAGCAGCAAGTCACGGAAACAACCGAAGAGCACATCCAGAATTCGCGCCAAAGCAATCGAACTGCGACGGAAGGAAAATGGTGGCGCAGACAACCAGAAGCATGAAGACTCACAAGAGGAATCTGACCACCCAGTCTGGTCGCAAAGGGTAAAGCCGACCAGTCGGATGGTCGCCCAGGAAAAGAAGAAGCCGACCAGTTGGACGGTCGCCCGGGAAAAGAAGAAGCCGACCAGTCGGATGGTCGCCCAGGAAAAGTAGAAGCTGACCAGTCGGATGGTCGCCCGGGGAAAGAAGAAGCCGACCAGCCAGATGGTTGCACCAAGAAGTCGATCAGCCAGCCAGATGTTCGAACCAAGAAGCCTACCTGCCAGGGATCAGCAGAGTGGACCGGCAAGAGGTCCAAGAAGTTCGACCAAGGCGTGGTCCGCGAACATGGACCAACGAACTTCAACACCACAAGTTAGCTGAGTAACTGAAGAGGAAGTGAAGTTCGCGACGCTAACTCTGGCAGTAGAGTGAAAACAAGACAGTGTCCTAGGACTAGGACAAGACCAGGAAGACACGTGCAGAGAGCGCGCGCTGCACGGGGAAGCCTAGCCAGAGAAGATGAAAGGAGATCGGTCCAGGTTACGTCGTGAAAAGAAGGAAGAAGAAACCAGAGTGGCTCGCCACCACTGATAGGAGAAGGAAGAAGAAAATCAGAGTGGCACGATGCCACTGCGAAAAGAAGGAAGAAGAAATCAGAGTGGCACAACGCCACTGCGAAAAGAAGGAGGAAGAAGTCGGAGTGGCACGCCGCCACTGCGAAAAGAAAGAAGGTGACAGGCACTGGAACATCTGAGTGCATTGGAGGACAAGGCCTGGCAAGAGTGACAGGTGTAGGCACAAAAGAGAAACACGCAGCAGCTAGAAGACAGCTGCCACACAGTGACTGACTGTAGCGCAGGGCCACCCTGATGCCACATAGTGCTCACAAATGGAAGAACAGCATGTGTTTAAAGCCACTGAGGAAAGCACAGCAACACAACAGAGGCAGAAAGTGCCAAATGCTGACGCAGACACCTTGGAGACCATAGCAGAAAATATACGCAAGTCTTACCGGAACAGCTCAGAAGCCAGCGGCACCGCTGCCCACAAGAAGACTGCCACGCCCGAATGACGCCAAGTCTCCACACAGCCCTTAGTGATAAGGGGACGACGCAGGAACGTGCCAGGAACTCAAGGAATATGCCAGGGGATGGCACAGGAACGCGCCAGAAGCGCGAGCAACGCCCCAGGAGTGCAAGAACTCCACAAAGAACATTCAAGAGAATGTGCAGCAAGTGTGCCTGAGAAAAGCAAACAAAGAGCGCAGCCATCAGTGCGCGAAATGGAGTGACCAGGAGAAGGTCGACGGAGTGGTGACACAACCCTCCAGAAGCACTGAAGCCACGCCGGGATGGAGTGCAGAGTTGCCTGGTGGCCACAGGCCATCGCAGCAGCAGTATGGCGAAGACAGGAGCACCATTACACGAACCGATGGTAGTTCCGAAACTTGGCAACAGGAAAGTGCGAAGGCGCATGACGCAAATGCGCAGCAGTGCAGATGAAACTAGCCCAAAGCAGCAAGTCACGGAAACAACCGAAGAGCACATCCAGAATTCGCGCCAAAGCAATCGAACTGCGACGGAAGGAAAATGGTGGCGCAGACAACCAGAAGCATGAAGACTCACAAGAGGAATCTGACCACCCAGTCTGGTCGCAAAGGGTAAAGCCGACCAGTCGGATGGTCGCCCAGGAAAAGAAGAAGCCGACCAGTTGGACGGTCGCCCGGGAAAAGAAGAAGCCGACCAGTCGGATGGTCGCCCAGGAAAAGTAGAAGCTGACCAGTCGGATGGTCGCCCGGGGAAAAAAGAAGCCGACCAGCCAGATGGTTGCACCAAGAAGTCGATCAGCCAGCCAGATGTTCGAACCAAGAAGCCTACCTGCCAGGGATCGGCAGAGTGGACCGGCAAGAGGTCCAAGAAGTTCGACCAAGGCGTGGTCCGCGAACATGGACCAACGAACTTCAACACCACAAGTTAGCAGAGTAGAACTGCATAGGAAATGAAGGTCGCAACGCTAACTCTGGCAGTAGAGTGAAAACAAGACAGTGTCCTAGGACTAGGACAAGACCAGGAAGACACGTGCAGAGGGCGCGCGCTGCACGGGGAAACCTGGCCAGAGAAGATGAAAGGAGATCGGTCCAGGTTACGTCGAGAAAAGAAGGAAGAAGAAACCAGAGTGGCACACCGCCACTGAGAGGAGAAGGAAGAAGAAAATCAGAGTGGCATGCTGCCACTGTGAAAAGAAGGAAGAAGAAATCAGAGTGGCACACCGCCACTGAGAGGAGAAGGAAGAAGAAAATCAGAGTGTCACACTGCCACTGCGAAAAGAAGGAAGAAGAAATCAGAGTGGAACACCGCCACTGCGAAAAGAAGGAAGAAGAAATCAGAGTGGCACAACGCCACTGCGAAAAGAAGGAGGAAGAAGTCGGAGTGGCACGCCGCCACTGCGAAAAGAAAGAAGGTGACAGGCACTGGAACATCTGAGTGCATTGGAGGACAAGGCCTGGCAAGAGTGACAGGTGTAGGCACAAAAGGGAAACACGCAGCAGCTAGAAGACAGCTGCCACACAGTGACTGACTGTAGCGCAGGGCCACCCTGATGCCACATAGTGCACACAAATGGAAGAACAGCATGTGTTTAAAGCCACTGAGGAAAGCACAGCAACACAACAGAGGCAGAAAGTGCCAAATGCTGACGCAGAGACCTGGGAGACCATAGCAGAAAATATACGCAAGTCTTACCGGAACAGCCCAGAAGCCAGCGGCACCGCTGCCCACAAGAAGACTGCCACACCCGAATGACGCCAAGTCTCCACACAGCCCTTAGTGATAAGGGGACGACGCAGGAACGCGCCAGGAACTCAAGGAATATGCCAGAGGATGGCACAGGAACGCGCCAGAAGCGCGAGAAACGCGCCAGGAGTGCAAGAACTCCACAAAGAACATTCAAGAGAACGTGCAGCAAGTGTGCCTGAGAAAAGCAAACAAAGAGCGCAGCCATCAGTGCGCGAAATGGAGTGACCAGGAGAAGGTCGACGGAGTGGTGACACAACCCTCCAGAAGCACTGAAGCCACGCCGGGATGGAGTGCAGCGATGCCTGGTGGCCACAGGCCATCGCTGCAGCAGTATGGCGAAGACAGGAGCACCATGACATGAACCAACGGTAATTCCGAAACTTGGCAACAGGAAAGTGCGAAGGCGCATGACGCAAATGCGCAGCAGTGCAGATGGAACTAGCCCAAAGCAGCAAGTCACGGAAACAACCAAAGAGCACATCCAGAATTCGCGCCAAAGCAATCGAACTGCGACGAAAGGAAAATGGTTGCGCAGACAACCAGAAGCATGAAGACTCACAAGAGGAATCTGACCACCCAGTCTGGTCGCAAAGGGTAAAGCCGACCAGTCGGATGGTCGCCCAGGAAAAGAAGAAGCCGACCAGTTGGATGGTCGCCCGGGAAAAGAAGAAGCCGACCAGTCCAATGGTCGCCCGGGAAAAGTAGAAGCTGACCAGTTGGATGGTCGCCCGGGGAAAGAAGAAGCCGACCAGCCAGATGGTCGCACCAAGAAGTCGATCAGCCAGCCAGATGGTCACACCAAGAAGCCTACCTGCCAGGGATTCGGCAGAGTGGACCGGCAAGAGGTCCAAGAAGTTCGACCAAGGCGTGGTCCGCGAACATGGACCAACGAACTTCAACACCACAAGTTAGCAGAGTAGAACTACAGAGGAAGTGAAGGTTGCAACGCTAACTCTGGCAGTAGAGTGAAAACAAGACAGTGTCCTAGGACTAGGACAAGACCAGGAAGACACGTGCAGAGGGCGTGCGCTGCACGGGGAAGCCTGGCCAGAGAAGATGAAAGGAGATCGGTCCAGGTTACGTCGAGAAAAGAAGGAAGAAGAAACCAGAGTGGCACGCCGCCACTGAGAGGAGAAGGAAGAAGAAAATCAGAGTGGCATGCTGCCTCTGTGAAAAGAAGGAAGAAGAAATCAGAGTGTCACACCGCCACTGCGAAAAGAAGGAAGAAGAAATCAGAGTGGCACAATGCCACTGCGAAAAGAAGGAAGAAGAAGTCGGAGTGGCACGCCGCCACTGCGAAAAGAAAGAAGGTGACAGGCACTGGAACATCTGAGTGCATTGGAGGACAAGGCCTGACAAGAGCACCGGCAGCACAGATCATGGACGTCTACCTACGAGCCATCCATCCACATGGCGATCGCAGAAGAGAAAAAGCTGGACTGTTGGCGACATCTGTAGATAAGGTAGCAAAGGCCCAAGGATTTCAACGCTTTAGACAACACTTGAATAAGTGTGGTTTGTTGGTGGGTGGAGACACACTCGAAGCTCTGGACCTCTTGGGCTTCAGGGTTAGGGAAACAGTTTTGAAAAGTTGTAAGTTACAACTTTTCAAAACTGTTGGCGACATCTACCTTTGGGGTTGAGCGGAAGATTGGATGGCGAGAGTGCTCAGGCATCCGGAAGCTGAGGAACTGACCACTCCACACCAGCCCGTGGCAACCCAAGAAGCAGAGGCCTCAAGGGACTCTGGTGGCAGCAAGTCCCGCACGGGAGACAGATCCACAGCTGCACGTCTGCAGGACCCACGAGGATGAAAGCCTTGTGTGCAAGGAAAGGAGTCAACAAATTAACCTTCAGGTGGAACTAAGGACACAACGGTGAGGCTCGTGGAGCGTCCCGCTCACGGCCCGAAGGCTATGGTGGAGCAATACGACCGAAAGCACTAGTCCAGTGGAAGCCTCGCAAAGAGGGCCTCCCGGACATCTTGTGAGAGAAGAACACCGGCGAGAGGGGCATCCTAGTGAGAAGGATGTGTGCACCTACTCTTTTCACCTGCCAAGAGACACTTGAAGTCTGCCCGGAGACATCACCAAAGACCAAGACTGTGTAGGGGAAGCTAGAAGACAGACAGCACCCATATCATCCACCCTTCTCCCCAACTACTCATCGTCACCAGTTGAGCGAAGCAAGTTTGAGAACAACGTTCAGGCGACGCAGACAGAAGACCGAACTCGCCAAACACCTGCGAACCATGCCACAGGGAACTGTTGGCCTTGGCCTCACTGACTATGTTGCCCGCGGCTAGTGGCAGCCAAAGAGACTCGTTTGAAGTCATGAGTCACATGTTATGTTTTGGTACATTCTTATCCCACAGGTTTTCTGACTTTTTCCGTTGGTTTGTTTTTTTCACCAAGTTTGGGAGGGATGTAATGACCTAGAGTCAGCGCTCTAGTGTTCAGCATATTACCACACACTGAACACCCACCCACCACAGGCGTCATCGGTCAGATGACCTTGCTCAATAAAGAGGGCTGAGCACACCTGCTCATGGCCAGTTCACCCAGTACCCCACTGTGTCTGTGTCACCTTATTCACCAATCATTCCTAGCATGTGGGCCTAGGGCCCAACTTTACAAGGAGGAGGACTGTGGGATGATGAAGTGGGAGAGGCCATGAAGACGGAAACCTGAATGCAAGGAGCCTGCAGTTGCTGAGGGAGATGCTGACGAACCGAAGTGTTCAGTGGGGACAACGCGCACGAACGCTTCTTTCTGTCAGTTGGAGACTGCACCGACGCCTCAGACAATGTCAGAGCGCGAGTCAGAGCAAGCAGCCACTCAATGTCCTTTCCCTTTCCTACCCAGATCTATTAATGCCTAAAACATTACCAAAACTATCTCCGAAAATATATATATTTATTTATTTAAACTGTTATGAAAGGCGTCAATCAATACACGTGCGTGTTTCACATGAAATATTATTGTATTTTTTTTATTTCAAAGTATTTTAATGAGTTTTTCATACAGGTACATTCACTTTACTGTTACAGTGTACTAGCCAACCTTGGCTGATGTTGTCATGATTACAGATAGTTTAACATGTGGCGTTTCAGTTTTTCTCTGAAAATTATCAGTGCGCATTCAAAAAAAAAAAAGTTGGGTCCCCCCACCCCCATAAACAACACTCTTCCTAAATCCAACCAGCCAGCTGGCGAATTAAGGTTTCTCTTCCCAACTAACCTCAACCTATTGGAGTTGATGTCCCTCACGTAATCTTTTTTTAGTGTTTTTTTTTTTGCGGAGACGAGAGGAGGTCTCGGAGGAAACGCGTGCCCTGCACCAGACCCTCGTCTCGCAGCAGCAGCAAGGAAGCTTATGGGAGACTGAGACTTTCAAACTTTCTGCGCACCTCCTCAGAGAGAGAGAGTGGGAAAGAGGGGAGAAGCCAGCGTATACAGTTACGGGAGCTAAAACGTTTGCAAACGAAAAAAAAAAGCAATTGACTGGAGACAGCTAAAATAGAAGATTCGCACTGGAGCGTTTAGCTGTGAATTGCTTTCTGAAAATAAATCAGTGCGAAGCAGTCGACAGGACCAACACAGTGCGACACTTCACTCTTCAGAGTGAGGTACCACCCACGCCTGGATTTGCCGAGGAGTGGTAGAGATACAGTCCCTCTCACCTCCAACATTGGCGGCACGAAGCACTGGGGCATATCTCTCGCTCTCGCTCGTGTTTCCCGACGAGGCACTGGGGCACAGCTTTACTTCACCTCCCATACTGGCAGAGGTGCAACCCGGCTGACCCCCAACACTACTATGGAGAAGCACGGGGTCCTTGTGGAACACGCCCCCCTCCCCATCACAAAAAGTGCCTGACCGAAGCTTTGAAGCACAGCTCCTTCTCGCCACCAGCACTGTCAGAGAGACGCCGGGGGACTGCCCCCCCCCCCTTCTCGGATCCCACCTTTTAACAGATCTGTAAAGTTTATCACCCTCTGGGCACATTGCCCTCTCGGAGGGAGCCTTGCTCGCGAGTTTTACTCTCTGAAAGATGCTCTCCTGGACAGCAGAGCCCCTCGGTAGTGTTGGCCATACCTCCCCTTGAGCGCCCCTTGCAGCCACCTCGTTGCCCCCTCCCCCTTGCGCCTGCTGCCCTCAGCCCGAGGGGCGCCCCTCGGTCCTACCAGCCTCCAGTCTCTGGGAAAGTGGATTGCGTGGCTATCTGTGGAGTCGGCGTTTGAGGGGACAGACCGAGCGGGGGTTCCCTGGAGTCTTGCTCGCCCCCGCCCCACCCCAGTTCAGATGGTCGCCGGGTCCGAGGACACAGAACCGCGCCGGACCCGCACCCCGTGCCCCGGACCCCCCTGAGGTCAGAGCAGCATGGTGCGCGCCGGCACTCCCGGGGCTCCCTTGCCTCGCCCCTGCTGGTGAAAGGACAGGAACCCTGCTGGACTCAACCAGACCCGCCGAGGGGGCCGGGGGTGCACACGGCAGGGGGGACCTGCGCCGCCTTACCGCGCACTGGAGGGAGATCCAAGCACAGGGTTACTATGCAAGTGCGACTCGTTCCTTGGGTTTTTATTATTTTGAACTGCTTGGAATATTTCTGCAGCGGGCAGCCCCTCAAGGGACAGCGACAACGAAGAAGTAAGTACAACCCATGCCACCTGCCTGCTTTGCCTGCCCTTCCCGCAGCCATTGGGAGAGTTTCTGCTCCCCAACGGGTGTTACCTTTGGGGGATTACACTACGGGAATCCAACGACTCCAAGGGCTTTCTTGAGGGGGTGTTGTGAAGGAAGGCGATACCGGGTACTTTTCTTTGCCTAATACCTGCAATTGTCACTTTACTTTGTACTGTAAAAAACAAGCGGTTTCTTAAGAATGGAATGTGTTTTTTGTTTGTACCTTTTGATAATATTGTGCCCTCGTCAATATGGGAGGGTGCCCGAGATATTCTGCAGCACATGCCAGTGTGCGGGGTAACAAAAGTGTGAGAGCTGCATGCAAGAGAGGCGAACATGCTCTTTGGTGTTTCTGCCATCGGTGCGCAACTGAAATTGTGTAAGGTAGCTGGTGCTCATGTAAAGCGCCTCGATACCTTCGGGTCGAGTTCGCCCTACATAAATCGGCAATACAAAAAAAACCGCAATGTTGAAGTGATAATTTGTCTTTAACAGAGGGTCCTCCACTCTATACTTCGATGTCGGCACAGTAGCCCCCTTCTTACAAGCTGCCACGCGCAGGCTAACATTGGTTGAGGTCTATGTGTTTCTTGGGAAAAGTTGCTACTAAGCTTCGGTCTAATGCCAGTCTGTGGAGGGTTTATTTGCTGAGGAGACAGGCGGCGCAGTAGCTAGACAGTCCAGACGCGCCTCTGGACTCCGGGGCCACGTGAGATAGGGGACGTGTGTCTTGTCTGTCTGTCTGTGGGATGGGACAGGGAAGAGGTGTTTCCCTCAGAAGACTGAGGTGCGTTGCGCCAGTTCGGCCACTCTGTTACGAGAAAAGCGCATCTCGGTTGGACGCGCAGCAACAAGAGACTACCCAGCCCTTGGGGGGGGGGGGGGGGGGCGTAGAGAGAGAGGAGTAGTGACGACGGCCGAGAGGGCTGGGGCGCCGAGCGCGGGACAAGTGGCGAGCGATAGACATGTTGAGAGACAGCATGAACGGTAGAATTTAGTGGGCAAAGCTGGGGCAAGAGGAGAAGACGTTTGGTCGGTATAAGGGGATGGGGTCTGAGAAAGCGAGGGAAGAGTGCGACATTTTTTAATGGGGGAAAGGGTATGAGAGATGTGGGTTGGGGTGAGACTGGTTTGAGTAACCATCGTATTAGAAGAAAGATGAGAGTGGGAGGATATATATTTAAAAATGTGTGTGACAAGGAGATTAGGATACACAAGAGGACGTGTAGAGATGGGTGGTGGAAGGTAATGCATTTACGTGCGCGAAAAGAAATCAGAGAAAGAGAGGAATAGAGGGAACAGCGGAGTTTCCAATGTGGAGGAGTGAATTCATACCTTGTTTGCTACAAAATGCGGAGTATAATCCCGGAGAGCAAGTATAAAGCTCCTTAGCGCAGCAGCGGGAAGCAATAACTAAGGTTTGGTCACACTAACTTTTGGGATGGAGGGATCTCCTCACTGGTGAGGGCGGAAGCAGAGGAGTCAGAAGTTGACAGGGGACACTTCTCACTCACACAACGGTAGCCCCCCCCCCCTTCGGGCCGGTTTAAGCGCTGGTGCCCCCCCCTTCTCCTTGTATTCCCTCATGACCACTGGACAAACGTGCCTCTCATCTCTTCATAGCCACTCTCTAACCTACATTTAATTTGTTTTACATCCCTGGAAAAGGCAGACTTTACTAATAAGAATGTATATATACACCCAAACAAACCCTTTTCAGCAACATTAGGAATTGAGAATGAAAGACTGGGAAAAACAAACATAACATCCTAACCTATTTTATGCCGTTTTCATCGAGCTCTTTGATGACAGTTCGTAAAAAGTCACTGTTCTATATTATGGGTGTACCTTATGAACTGCCTTAACAAAAAGATCCCTGTGACTAAAACAGTGATCCACTCCGCTATCCTGTCCACATAAAATATAGAACCGTGATCTCCATGGTACCAGTTCTTTGCAGCAGGCATATTAACCCTCTGCGCTACTTTACAACAAGTGAAAACTGCCCCTAAACAAAACTCTGATCTCCCTCTCTCTCTTGCAGGAATATTAATCACAAGAGTTAAATCGATATTTTTAATGTTGCATGAAAACTGGACGCAAAAGGAACTCTGCCACGTGTTTTTAAATCCCAAGTTATTGTAAAACACGTCGCCACACCTCCCCTCCCCAGCTGGGCGCCCAGTGCCCTAAGGCAGGCCCTGGTGGTGAGGGGAGGGTGTGAGACTGGTTAAGTAGAGGCTTGGACCACCTGTCGAGGAAGTGTGATTTTTCTCACTGGAAGTAGGAGGAACAATCCTTTAATTAGGTCTGGGGTTGAGGCTTTGATCTTTAGGACGATCCCTAGTGAGGGAAGATGTCTTTCTTCCGAAGGGGGTGGGAAGTTGGGAACCAGCTGTTTGTGGGAGCAAGGCCAGCCCCTCTGTTGGAAATACGTATTCTCTAAAATGGGATCAAGGATGTCCTCATAGTTGGACAGGGTGTGGCTTAAGTCCTCACTTATTCGAGAAGTGTAAGAGTTGTGAGCATTGGGGCAGAGAGGGTCGCTCTCGACACTATTGGGGTTAAATGTCGAAGTGGGGCTCGCCCTAATTAGTAGATTTAAGGCGAGCCCTCATTAGGATGGGGGTAAGATGGGCGTGACCTATTTGGGATACTAATAGGTTTCCTTTATTTGGGAAGCGAGCAAGTACTAAAAATGAGCAGCGAGGGATTATACATCATAATTTAGGATGAGAAAGTGTTGTACACTTTTATAATTCCCACTTGGAAATGGCATCTTATCCACCTGAAATGGGCGACAGGCGGAGCCAGCCCTGCTTGACTTTGAACCTGTGATCTACAAATTCCACAATTATTTCAGGAGTGGGCGGAGTAACCTATATCCCAGTTTACACAATGTTTTCAAACTAACCCTGGAAGCTCTGCATTTGACTGGTCTATGTCCGTCAGTGAATAGGCAGTTCACATTCCCGTACAAAACATTAAATGATGTCAATGACAGCTTTGTTCTCCATCCCTTACTTTTCAGGACAGCACTGAGGCGATGGGCGGCAAGCCTTATTCTGCAAGGACCTTCACACCGAGTTGGGGGCCTAGGCCCACAGTTTACCGGCTTATGGCATGGGGCTGTAGCCACTGGTCTTACATCATGTGGTCATTTTGGCAGCCTGTTGTGTGTGTGTGTGTGCGGGGGGGTCCTTTCATGTGGCAAGTTGTACAGAGGTTTGGGACCACCCCTCATTGATACAGGTGGTTCCACTTGTGAGGTCCCAGTAGGATAAAGTGAATTCAGACCCAAGTGTTAAGCCATATCCCAGGAATGCCTCAATGTAAATACATGTATAGATCAATAATGATTAATCAGACAATCTTCTTTAGCTAGGTTTGATTTGTTGAATATGAACGACCAGGATTGTAAGGTGTCAATTTTGTTCCCTTTGTGGAATTATTTGCAGTTTCATTGCGTCTTAAGAATGGTATGTTTATGATTTGTCGTAAGAAATTAACATGACCTTGCTTATCTACAGCAAAAACTATGTGAGTGATGGCTAGTGGTTCATTGGTTGGGTCGGAGGCGGGTATCAGGACTGGGGGTCTCCAGGGTCTAGGGAACCAGCTGCTCCCATTTAAGGGATGAGAAACCAGGAGCTGTCTGTCCCCTCTCGTTTTACATTAAGTGATAGCACTCGAAGAGTAACGGAAAAAATGTGGATGCTGAAAAATGATCCAGTGATCCAAAATGCGTGAGTTTCTGGTTAGCAGCGCCTTTCTTTTGCAATAGCGCACTTCTCTGTGCTTGAGATAGTTAGTCCTATTCACAAAGATTTTTCTATGATTAGTTGTGTCTTACTTACTCCTGTCCTATATGTGAATTATTCTCGAATACATAGGTCTGATTTCTAGAACATTTTCTGTGCTTAGTTTGCAAGAGTAAAGCTAGTATACCCCAAAACAACTTAGTATCCTGTCTGGAACCAGGGTGGTTCCTTCCAGATAAAAATAAGTTTTTTTTAGATGACACGGTACCAAGAGTTTCTACGAAAGTCTTTTGCCGACCCACTATCGATGGTTGGAAGGGAAAGAGACTCTTTTCTTAATATAGCCCTCACTCACTTATGTAAGCTGGTACATAAATACACACCCTCTCGAAACCTTCGATCACTTCATCAGGCAAAATTTGTTGTCCCTAGGTTTAAACGGGTATGATTGGGCGGATGCTCTTTCGCCTACCTGGCGCCGGTTCTGTGGAATTCGCTCCAGCTGAAACTGCGTCTTGAACCAAGTTACATCAAATACCGGAAAGGCATTAAGGCATGGCTTTTCAACCAATAAATTCCATTCCACCTGGTAAAATTCGGATCCAAGGTGCCTGGAAACCCTCAGGGTAGCTGTTGCGCCATATAAATGTAATAAATAAATAAATACATCACTGTAATAGTTACATGCTTCATCATCAGGCTCACCTCAACTCCTAGAAGTCGGGTGGGCTCAACCATCTTTCAGGGAGCACTTGTGAAGATTTGGTGTATGGGGACGTAACGTTAAAGGTAACATTCCTCCCCCACTCCTAAAGTATCTTCTATTAGTGGAGTAGGAGGGAAGGTGAAAAATAATATAATAGGGCTAGAGGATGTAATGGTCCTATGACCCTAGGCTAGACAGCAAGGTAAGGCTAGTATACTCATGGAAACTGTAAGCAAGTCTTACTGCTGGAGTTTCCTGCATAATTCACAGTGAAGCCTAAATTAAGACACACATGCTCTCTGAACATTTTTGGGGAATTGAGTCCACTAGTTGTAAAGCTCAACATCCTAAAGGTATGGTACCGGGATAACATAGCCAAATTATTGTATGGCAGATATATTTTGTCCTAAATATGGTTTACAAAACAAATCGACCCATTGTAGTTAACAGTAGAGATTCTAACTCCCATTGGACAATTCCTTTATAAATGATCATTTGGTCTTGATATTTCTGGCAAACAGTAATGTTAATAATGGCCACTGTCTATGAGGTTGCCCGAGTCGGTGGGGCAAGGGTATGCAGTCCCAGAATGCGTCTGGAGAGTCATGGGGGCATTGCATATACTTTGACTCTTATGGCGTCTGCTGCCAAGTTTTCACCTGTTAGTTAAACACTAAACCCTCTTGCCCACCACAACAATGCACGATGGGAGAGGAGTGGGGAGTGGCCAGAGCAGGTGGATTCATTTACAAATATATTCGAATTTCTCCCTTCTTTATTGATGTGAGCACAAGCATGCATACACTTACAGCAATGCATATTGGAAAAGAACTACTCAACATATGAGCTCTTACACCCCTGTCTAACATGTCATGGGATCATAGGTGAGAATGATGGCAGCACATTCCTGCGAGAGAATAAAAGTGACACGTGGAAATGCTTGAATTACTCTAAGGGCCATATGTATCAAGCAAATTAGCATTCGCAAAGGCCGAAATTCGCAGAATTTCGGCCTTTGCGAATGCGGATTTGCTAAATGGTATGTATAAAGCAAAATCTGGTGCAAAACAAGGAATCGCAAAATTTGTGATTCCTTATTTTGCAATTGCATTTAAGGAATCACAAATTTTGCGATTCCTTAAATGCAATGTATGAAGCAAAAAAAAATTGCTAAATATCCTTAAGGAATCGCAAATTACCATCAGCTTCTAGTTGGTGGTAAGTTGTGAATTCCTTGAAAAATGCAAATTTTTGCATTTTTCAAAGTGCCATGTGACGCACATACATGCCCTTAGGGCATGTATGTGCGCCACATGTGCACCCATGCATATTTCAGGGGTGCAACAGGGTGTCCTTTGGACACCCCGGCACCCTTGAAATTATTCTCAATTTGCGATTAGCAAATTGCGAATCGCAAATTGAGAATAACTTCCCATTCATTCCTATGGGCCTCCTGGCCCATAGGAATGAATGGTAAAGTATTCCTTAATTGTGATTTGCAATTTGTTAATCGCAATTAAGGAATTTTAAGAAATCGCAAAAAAAATGCGATTTAGGACATACATACCTATTTGCGATTCTCAAATAGCGATTTCTTAAAAATCTATATTTGAGCATCGCAAATCAGGTTGGTGATACATATGGCCCCTAATCACTAGCAGTGCATTCCATGCTATCGTTTTACCTCATCACTATTATTTCGGAAAGAACCAATCACTTGGGCCTTGGTTTTGCTCCACGTCCCCTGTTGAAGATAGTCAGATGAGGGTTCTATTTGATCACCAGCATCATCATCGAGCTGTATAGTGCTACAAATTCCAATCATAAGTAGTGCTTTTCTAAATCCTATTAAGGATTTTGAGGTTGTGTGGAAGTTTGCACCAGGAATTTAAGCGAGAGAAATACGTGCTCTTTCATTGACTTTGCACTGGCAGGCCTGCAGTATTTTAAGCAGAGTTTCTTTTTGTTCAACCTATCTTTGATGGGGAACAATAAGACTATATAATTTGTCGGATATTTAAGCACCTTACCATAAACAGCTTTGTGCATACTTATTAAGTGCCTCGATATGAGTATCTTGATAGCCGTGAGTTGAGCAGAAATGAGAGTTCTCACCCAAACCAGACTATGGAGATCTGTGGTCATCCCGCACCCCTGGCTTTCCCAAGGACACATTGCGCCATGTAAACCCTAGCTAAATATGTCTTCAGAAAACAGTTCACAGTTAGGAGAAGCATGCTGCTGGTAGGGTGTAAACGCCCATCAATGGGGTCATTCTCAGATTCTTGTGGTTATATCATGCCCTGAGCTGTCAGGACTTACTCAAACCTTCGGGAAACATCCTTTACAACGCAACTTTTACCACGCAGTGCCTTTACGACGCAACTTTTACAACGCAAACCATTACAACGCATTGCGCTGGGGGGCGCTCTAGGATAGGGAATAGATTTAATTTACTATCCAACACCTTCCCTATTATCCACGGGACTGGAGTTGGAATAGTAAATTAAACTATTCACTATCCAGCACCCCAAAGCGCTATGCGTTGTAAAGGCATGCGTTGTAAATACCGCGTTGTAAAGGCATGCGTGGTAAAAGCATTTGTTGTAATGTCATACATCCCATACCTTCTAATGAGGCCTAAGAGTTTACATTTTAGTCAGATGCTAACCAGAAGACAATGATCTCTCAACTCTTGTGATGCCCAGCAATGCCTGAATGTTGTAATCGCCCAAGAAGATGACCACATCAGGTCATGCAATGCACTCAAGCGCTCCTCTTTTGCACCTGGCAATAAGGCGTTCCAGTGGTCCAATCTGCGCCCCCCCCCCCCCATTCACTCTGGCTTGTTGGGACAAAACTGCAGAAAGCTAAGAAGGTCGTGGCTGTGAGAGGGATGAAAAAAACGGGGGAGGGTCTCTACAAAGGGGAGTGGCCGATTTAATTAAGGGCGTTGCTTAGCAACACGTGAGCTAAAAATCTGTCCTTAGCATAGTGTGCCGCCCGACTGGAATGTTGCTGATTTGTCATTGCACCCAGTTATATAAAATACATAAAACAACAAGTAACATTACACCTACAACAAGCCAGGACTATTGGCTTTGTCAATGGTTGTTAGTTGCATATGACGAATAAGCAGCAACCACGGCTTCCTTGTTGACACTATTGAAACTGCTGACATGATGATACTGTGAAAGAACTAAAACGAGTCTTTTTGAAATTATATCAAAAACAGTGAATGGTGGCAGTTCCGCAGTTAACATTTTTTTTTCAACCTGAGGTTGATGGCATGAAATGGAGAGCCCAATAGAGACCCGTCGCAGCACTGCTTTTTAGAACTGCCGGTGCTGTGCTCCGGCTGGACCCGGCCCACTTAAAGCCCTGGATAAGGCGACAGACAGTGTTGTAGTCTTTGCTAATGTCTTGTCCCGGTATCTTCCTTTCCTCCTGGAGTCTGACTACAATCCCTGTTGGATCGCTGCATGAGGGCATTGGACACTCTTAGCAATGGAGAAACAGTTGCCTAATTCGTGCTGGTGGTTGCATGTTGTGTGCACCGTCACTCATTTTTGCGGACAGGGACTCACTTTTCACCATCAAGCTTTGGCACAGAGCACAAAAACGAAAAGCAGAAACGATCGAAAGAAGTAGAAAGATAGGAAAACAGTGACACCGGGAGAAAGCAGGAAATAAAAAAAACCTTACAGAGTGGGTTAAACAGGCAGCAAGTGTTGAGTGGTAGAAGAGAGATGAGATGGAATCCATTTGAGGAAGCCTCGGGATTCCAAAGCAGTGATCTAGCAAGGGAGCCGTGTATCCTAAAGCCAGCAAGTAAATTGCCTACGCATGCCAGTCACCAGTTGGGCAGTAAAATACATCCATAATTGAAATGCAAGGGTGCCCTCCAGTGCCCAGAGGGCCTCTGTGCAAGTGCTCCACTATTGATAGATAATTGCACCATGTTCTAGGAACAAACATTTAAGCCCGGGCCTGTTCTTTTTGTTGTTGTTGCAATTTAAGCACTACAGACAACTTTGGTTAATCAGGGGTGAGGGAGAAAGCGTACCTTGCTAGCACAGCATTAATCGCACACTTGCAAGAACCTTCTTATAGGTTAACCTTCAGTACAGACTAGTCTAAACAGAGCCACGAGCCATTCGGAGATGCCACTCGTTCTGGAAAAATACTTTACCCAAAAGTCTGAATGAGCCTCTTCCTGAGGCGGCATCTTGCCTTTAATACCCCAAAACTGCTGGAAACTTGAGTGAGGCAAACATTTAGGGGCAGATTTACAAGCCCCTTGCGCCACTTTTGCGTCAATTTTCCCATGTTAAAATTGACGCAAAAGTGGCGCAAGGGGCTTGTAAATCTGCCCTTTAATTCTTACTGCTACCTAAGTAATTTGTGAAGTCTAGCGGGGGCGCAGAGCTTAAGGCTCTCTGTTTTGTAAGAAACGTTTTGCTTGCTGTGGGGTTGGTCACGTACGGTGTGATTTACACAAATGTTGTAGTTATTGGAACATTCTCTGACTTGTCTGGGAAGTGCTAAACCCACTGGAGAATCTATCAGAGGAATTTCCTACATTCTGTGCTTAGTGAGACACAGAAAATGTTATCAGTGGCTACTGTCCCGGGTTTTAAGCCTTCAGCCTCAAATCGTAGAATATCCGATTGCTACTTAACTTTAAATCAGGTCCAGACTGTCATTTTGTCGTTTGTCTGCAAATGTTGTATTAAAATATACTTTATATCCTTAATCAATGTTGGTCATTAATTATACAATGAGAACGTAAGTATGTAAAAACGTTATTTCTGCGGCGGCAGAGACGCTGTTGTGCTGAAGTGAGACGGTCCCTTACTTATCCGCACCTCGCCTCCTTGTCACGCCACGGGCTTTGTTACCGGGACGGCTCTGCCCCCTTGTGGTCAATCTATATATAAACACCCACTCCTGCTTGATAGGTGCGTCAGAGAATGCTTCGCGGAATATCTTCTCCAGAGTACATAAAAACACTGAAGTCTACTTGATATTTCTACTTGTTTTAAAAGCGTGGCGGTGTAACTAGATGCACCCGTGCTCCAATAACGAGATCAACAATGGAGATAAACTTGTGGAGTACTTATAAAATACACAGGTGATAAATTCCTCCTATTGAAAGCTAATTCCAGCACGGATGAGAATGAGTGGCGCGTGTTACGTTTGTTCAGAGAACTCCAGGTTTTTTCTCTGAGAAACAATGCAAACATATATGAATAAAGCACGCTTTTCCCTATAATAATATTATAGTGTATAAAAAAAGCTAATATATTGTGTTAGTCAATTTGATGGGGTATTTGTGATTTAAGATACAATATTACCTTCTCTTTCGATACTGAACATCTTTATGCATTGCCAAATTTAACACGCCCACGAGCTGACAGCATTTCCGGGCATGGCTGCACTCCGTCTGTGGCCCTCTGAGCGGTGTAGTGACCTGCTGGTCACTGTTCTAGTTGGTCTGTCGCCAGCCACTCCGTGAGGGCTGGCTTACACCTCACCGAACACCCATCCAGCACAAGCGACACAGGACATGAAACCCTGACAATAAAAGTGGCTGGGCGCAAGTTCCCTGGGCCAGTTCTACCAACCACCTACCTGTGTCTGTGTTGTTTCTATTTATGTCTGGGGGCATAGGGCCCGCACCATTGCAAGCGGTAATGATTATTTCAGATATAATTCTAATGGAGAGGACAATTAAAAAAAATCTGCTTCAAATACATTGGCAGCAAGGACAAATGTGACAGAAAATCAGTTCTAGTTTTCTTAATTGGTCACAAAGATGATGCATTTAAAATTTCTTACATGGTTGAGACACCTTCCTGCAGAGATCCTTGTGTGCCCAGCAAGTTTGAGAGGATTACAAGAGTGATATGATAACTCGGTGGTCAATGCAGTTCTTGGAGAGTTATGTGTTTTTTTCCATTCAAGTTTTGACTCAAAGTAGGATAGAGGGTTAATAGGCATCCTGCAAAGCACATCGCACAATATGCAGATCACAGATTGTTTTATCCAAATAGGTAAGTGGGCTACTGGTTTTAACATTGATATCAATCAACCAATCAATCAATATATACTTTATTCAGCATAAAATACAATACCATACAAGTACAATTTTAAAAACAATCAAATATCACAATAAAGACCGAGCCCAAAAATACATATGCAAGGCGTTCGCTAATAGAGCCCCTTCTCCTCTATAAACGTATGCAGGTCATTATTAAATATCCTGGTTACAAAAGATCCAACGCAAATTAATAAAGTGGTAACACATGTAAAAAACAGGCTCTTAACAAGATACACAAATAAATAATCACGTGTTTAAAAAGTATTTCCTTATCAGGGTTTTCCCCACCTCCATGATATATGATTTTGAAAGGTTAGCAGACAGGTCTAGACTCTCCATGAAACGGACAAAGCCATCTATCAGGCATTGTAGGCCCCAAGGGGTCCGCGCGAGAAGCACTGCGTCGTCTGCGTAAAGCAGAACGGGGTCTCTCTTGTTCCTATCCTCGGTGAGTCTACCCCAAGAGCATCTAACCCCTGCTCCAGGCCATTTATATACAGAGTGAATAAAAAAGGCGCCAAAATGCAACCCTGTCTTACCCCCCTTGAGCAAGGAAATTGATCAGTAGTGCTCCACTCCTCATTATATCTGACCTGGTCGGAAGTATTCCAATGTAGTGCTCTTAAAATATTTACTAAACCAGGGTCCACGCCAAGAGCCCCCATGAGTTCCCACAATTTCTTGCGGTTCACCCGGTCGAAAGCTGCCATCAAGTCCATGAAAGCCAAGTACACAGGGCTTGAATCACAGAACTAACTTAAAACAAAATCCTAAACTTACTACTTTTGGTATTCACAGAATGCACTTACTACTTTTGGTATTCACAGAATGGATTTACGACTACTAACTTTACGTCTGCACTCGGGCCAGAAATTCCGGCCCGGAGGGGGAGCTTGTGGCTTGGAGGCGGAGCTTGTGACTTGGAGGCGGAGCTTCCGGCCCAGAGGCGGAGTTTCCGGCCCAGAGGTGGAGATTTCAGCCATGGCTAAATCCCCACCTCCGTGCCGGAAGCTCCACCTCCAAGCCGGAAGCTCTACCTCCGGGCTACAAGCTCTGTCTCCAAGCCGGAAGCTCCGCCTCCAGGACGGAAGCTCCGCTTCTAAGCTGGAAGCTCCGCCCACAGGCCGGAATTTCCGGCCCGAGTGCAGACGTAAAGTTAGTAGTCGTAAATCCATTCTGTGAATACCAAAAGTAGTAAGTGCAGTCTGTGAATATCAAAATTAGGAAGTTTAGGATATTGTCTTAAGATAATTCTGTGAATCGGGCCCACAGTCTCTTGGCTAGCAATAGTGTACTTGGCTACCAATAGATATAAATTGAGGCATTGATCAGCAGTTGATCGCCCTGACCTAAACCCATACTGCGTATCAGTGATTATATGGTGTTCCTCTGCCCAATCCAATATTCGGTTGAGGATAACCCTACCTAAAACTTTCACTGTCACGTTAATGAGAGAAATGGGACGGTAACACAGTGGGCTGTCCCTGTTTCCCTTTTTGAAAATGGGGTCAATTGTAGCTGTGGCCAGGATGCAGGCTACCCGAATCTACTGCAGCATTAATAACCCTGGTCAATATAGGCGCCCAAAGTTCTACCTGACTCAGGAAAAGGTCAGGGGGAACCTCATCAGGCCCTGGGTCCTTATTCCTTGTCAGACCCTCAATTCCCGCCTTTATCTCGCCCAAAGAAAATGTTAAATTGCCCGCAATTTCGCCCCCTTCCTCAACTACTGGTGGGTCCTCTGACATGCCGTGATTGTATAGGCTGCTAAAGTGCCCATACCAAGATACTGGCAAGATGTGATTAGCTATCCTTGGTTTATTAGCATCTTGGAAGCAGGGGTCATTAATACCCTTCCAGAAGGCAGTCATGTTCTTAGACTCGACCGCTTCCCTCAGATTCTCCCATGCCTGCTGTTGCAAGGAGGTTTTGCTTCGCTTTACTGCCTGTCTGTAGAGAGCCCTACATGTGGACACCCTTGTCTTGTCCTTAGGGACTGCTTTTAGTGCTAGCTTCAGCTCCTTCGAAGCAAGGGAGCAGTTGTGGTCAAACCACCTATGGTCCTCCTTTCCCTTTTTGTGAGATTTAGTCCTAAGTAGACCTTCAATGTGCTTGGTGACACCCTCAAAGGTTTTAACCAGTTCTGCCCCGTCCACTGTTGGGTTTAGGTACTTCCACACATACTGTTGTTTGTCCACCTTTAAGGCTCTATAAAAGGCTTCACCAACCACCTGAGACCATCTAAGCATCCTCCCTTGATCAGTGGCGTTTATCGCGCCACTCTCCCCCAGTCGGACAGAGTGCTTAATTAAATTTGGGTCCCTGAACAACATGACCAGAGGGTTATGATGACTAAAGATACTTAGATGTATCTCAAAACCTAAAATCCACTGTTTTAACGTGTTGGAAACAAAAATAAAGTCAATAAAAGAGTCACTGCCTCTACCTTTAAAGGTTGGGTGGACCAAGCCATCCTCCCCTACTTTAATCAGGTCCATGGTGTGTGTGAGGACATGAGGGCCTAACATCTTATTTAACTCCTTTCCCTCTCTTGTGTGCTCTAAATGCCTACCCTCTTCCAGTGGGCAGGAAGGCCAATCCCCCTTCTGAATTTCACATTTGGGCACAGGTGGCAGTTGAAGTCACCAAGTTACACCAACTGGGACACCAGTTCCCCGTGATCTTGTATGCCTGCCAACCTGCTCTCCAATTCGTTCAATCTTATTGTGGGCTGACCCGTTAAAACAGCATTATAGAAATTAATAAAAATTAATTTATAACCCTTAATACACAGTCTAATCCCCTGCATAAAATCCAAGTCTCAACCCAAATCGTCCCACCTCCCCTGAAGCCTTAGATCCACATATGTAATCAGGCGTCCCCTTGCTCTTCCCGCAGCTCCCTTGCGTGCTGGTACAAAATACATTTTGTAACCCTCAAGAGAGAATGCGCTACTATCCATCTCCCATGTTTCCTGGAGGCAGATAACCTGGAATTTCTTTATATAAGCTAGCTATTCGGTGTTAAATATTTTGGATGAGAGCCCAGCTATATTCCATGAGATTATCTCAGTACTACCCTGTCTAAAGACATCTGGGCTGTCTAATGTCGGGCAGCTAATGGGCCTGGGAGGTACAGTAGTTACTTGGGTATTCCCTTCAGTGGTGGGCACGCTAAGGTCTCCTGAAAAAGATGGAGAAATAAACTCCTTGGCCTTTGACATGAGTATCCCTCCCATGCCTGCATTGAGCGGCACACACTCCAATCTGTGGCAAATCACAGTGTCTCCCTGTCACGTCAATCTCTATCATCTAGGGCCGAAACGTTAACAAGAGGGGTATACTGGTTAGTAAGCTGGACCGGGGGACCCCCTCGAGCAAGTCCTACTGGATCTCTCCTCTGATTCTCATGAATATTTGCTCCCATCGTGTCCCTATAAAAAAAAACCAGTGTTAACATTTTAATAGTCGATCCGTGCCCCTCCTGGAAGGACCCCTTACACTGGGTGAGGAGATCATGTACCAGCCCTGGAAACCTAAGATTTCAAATCACAGTGTCTCCCGGAAAGCTCTTCCTGCTGCCTCCAATCCAGGACACCCTTCTCGCCATTAGTATGTGCCTGTGGTTTGCGATGTTAAAATGTAAATTTCTGTTCAACCAGTGGGCCACCTTATTAATCAACATTCGCAGGGTTTCTTCTCTATTTCACTGAGGGCCGGAACCGCTGTCAAGACTATTGTGTATGGGCAAGATGCCGATGGTAGATCTAGAACCGGCAAGCCCGCAGTACACCTAACAAAGTCACCTGAGGTGGGCGCAATTTCCTGTGGTGCAAGTGCTCTACCCGCTATGCCCCCTATATTATTGGGGCCTAAGTTAGGGCTCAAATTCTGTACTACGGTTCCCCCCCTCGTATCACCCCCAGTAACTCTAAATCTCGGGCATTTCTGTCCCTGGAACCCACCATTTGCTTTTTATCTACACCCTCCTTTGTTCCCTCCAAGTGTTCACATACATGCGTCCCACCCTCTATTCTCTCTAGGGGCAAGGCAACCCTTGACGGGATGGGAACCTCTGATACCCCCAGGCAATTGGTTATGTGCCCCGTGACCACATTTGTCTGGGTGCTATTCTGAGCAATCAACAGGGACACTTTCCCTTCTATCAATTTGATTTTCTCGTGTATGGGCCCCAGGTGAGTAGTTAACATTTTTTCCAGCCTAGACCACAATTCCAAGTCCGCCCCCCAACCTTTTCCGCCTCTCCGCAATTTGGGCACTGATGTCTCACTGCGGGACCATCTGTATCTTTAGACCTAGCCAATTTTGGTGCACCCTTCTGCTTGGATTTACTGTTAACAATATGACGCCCCACCCCCGGGTTCGCTTTGCTATCGCCGTGGGTCCAGCTGAAGGGGTGACGGCCCTGCTTGTATCGCTTCTATCTAGTAAAGCCCTTTTGGACCGGGTAACCACCTCCCCGCCTTCCCTCAGGGCGATTTCGCACCTGTTCGGGGCCATGGCCGGTGCGGAGACTCCCTCTGCCTGGCCTGTCCCACATGCTAGTACCGGATATGGATCACAGCCCTCCTCACTCTCTTCTACAACAATCTCTGTCAGGCACATATCATCCTCTGATAACTCGGGTATTTGAATTAGCGATCCCGCCACCTGTGGTGATGAAGCCGCAGGAATCAAGCTAATTACAGTGTGTCCGCTTTTTGCTTTATCTTGAACTGCTGGGTTTCTGACATTAGGTGACCTAGCTGTGGCTAAACCCCCCATTGACGATCTCTTCTGGGGAGACGCTTCATTGTTTGGCTTCCAAGGGGAGAGATCAGCGGGTGCAGGTGCAGAGGACTGCACGCCCCAGAATCCCGCAGGGCGAACGACGGACCCACAGCCCCCCCTTGACACCGGGGTTTTTTTCTGCAGCTCGGCCTTTCCTGCCACGCGGGACGCGTGCGGGCGGCGCCGGGCTAAGCCCGGGCAAAGGGCGGGCCGTCTGTGGCCGTCCGGGACTGTTCGGGGCTGGGCTGGGCCAGTCCCCTAACAACTTGAGCTAAATCTTAATTGCTCCCTGCAGTGGTGAGTGGCACTTCTTATTCTTGGTTCTTTTTGTAATTTGGGGGGTTGTGACATTATGGGCAAACTCAGCGCCACTACCCCAGCTGGCAAAATTACATCTATAGACACTATGCTGGAACAGGCATTGAATTTGGTTAGCAGTGAGATTAAGCTAACGAAGAGAAGACTGTCCTTGGGCCCCTCAAAATCTCAGTGCATAGCTCAAACTGATACTATGGATATAAGTGACAAACAGGCAGTGAATCATAGAGTGATTGTACATTCGCCACAAATTTCCACTGGAGAGAACTTGCTGGGCATGGAAGGTCATGGCTCAACAGGAATAACTGCTGACCTTGAAATTGGGTGTAGTTTAACCGAATCTTTAACCACAGTCAATCCGGATTTATCCCCTAACCCAGAAGTATGTGGAACAAGAAAGAAGAGGAAGGTGCTGAAACCACCCTGCCACGAACCTAAACGGAGACAGCCTGCACGTTCGAACTCACAACGTACAACACTAAACATGTGGATTAAGGGCTCTATGATTCCTGTAGATCCAATTCCTAGCTGTGAACCAATTAACTTATTCGATGTGGACACCCAAAGTGATTCCACTAACTACCAAGGCAACACCACCTTGTAGGGAACACAATGAGGCCAATCGACAGGCTAGCATCTCGGGAAATTCCCGACATAATGTGCAACCGGTACAACAAGTGCCCCAATCTGTAAAGCCGTTGCCTGTTTCCCTTGACTCTAATAAAATAATGCGACCCGGCATCATCCAAAATGTAAACCCTGTTGATGTACAAGGCGGTCCGAAAGTTAGCTCGATTACTGCTGACATTGGCATCGGGGGGAATGTTGAACCAAGTAAGGATGTTTTAAATCTACCCCCTGCATCCTGCCCATACGTGTTAACTCTCGCAGGGGTACCCCCACTAGAGAAAAATAAATCAGAGTCCTGGGAACAACTGCGGAACAAATGTGTAGACTGGATGGCTAAGCATAAAGGGCACAGGAGGTCTGATATGCATGAAATCTTAATGGTGCGAAGGGTGAGTTGGGTGGGGCCTGCAGTTAAAACTATTAGGGGTGATTGCATTGTTATTAATTTCTCTCGGCCTAGGACTGTTGGATCCATATTAGCAGTTAAAGAGACCAACAGCCTTTCTTCTACAAACATCTGTGCTTTACTCCTTGGTTTCTTAAATAAACCACTACCCACACAGCGTCCACTTTTTAGCCCTTCCCACCAGTGGGTAAATATATTTTCTGCTATCTCTGATCTAGACACCCTTGATTGACCCGTATCCAAAACCCACTCTACTGGATTGGTTCATACGGTAGTTGAGGAGACTCCTATCAAAAGCCCTGGGGTGAAACAGACCCAACCAATAAACTGTTCTGACTCAACGTTGAAGGTGTTGAGTTGGAATGTGGCAGGTTTGGCCTCAAAATTAAATATAGAAGATTGGGTAAATATGATAAATAAATTTGACATTCTTATGCTCCAAGAAACCTGGGCAACTAAAGAGCTATATTTCGAAGGGTATGAGTGTTTTAATATCATTCCCCCTATTCCTAAATATGGTAGACCCTCGGGGGGGGGGGCTTATCAATATGGGTCAGTATCGCCTCAGGAGTCAAATCAATCCCAACCGGGAATGTCAACTTCCAAGTTTTGATCTACACACGGGGGGCCTCCATCTGTTTCATTAACTTTTATAATAATGATTTTTTAACCACACCAAATGTTAATTTCATACATCTTTTTAACTTTGTTCAGGACACGGATAACTCCTTTGGAAAGTACAGGGATATGCCTGGGGGGTGACTTTAACGCGAAGATAAGAGAAGGAATTACTGGGAAGTCCTTACCAGCCTATTCCACACAACCCTTGCTAGAGAGGTTCTGAGCTATTAGGCAATCTATCAAACTGCAGTTTTTTAAATGTGATGGATATTGCAGCTATAAATACTAATGTTAACCCTCTTCCCACCTATAAAGGGGTAGGACGTGCCTCAACCATAGATTATGCCTTCATATCCCCATCCTTACAAGACTATTTACTTGAGGCAGAGGTCAGGGCACCTACTTTCGGAGACCATAACCCTATTGTGGTCTCGCTAGGGGTAGCCCCGCGTACTAATATCAGAAGGGAACTGGGAGCGGAAAATTTAGAACTCTCAACTGACAGCTTAAGATTTAAATGGAAGGGCATGGATTGTAGGGAGACCTTCTCGAAGTTGGTAAAAACGTACCCATCTCTTTGTGAGACTTGTCTTACCTTGGCAGACCCCAACCCAGAGGCTGTTTCTGCCTTCATTCTATTATGCGCTGGCATTAAAGAACTGATTTCCAGACCGGTAGCCCCACATAAATCTGATCCTAGGTGGTTTGACAACATCTGCTCCAGGGCTAATAGGACTTTCAGAGCAGCTTTATCAGCTTCCCCTAGAGATCCTACCTTTATTAGAACTTTAAGGCCTACCCTTATTAGAACCTTAAGGCACAATTATAAAAGCGTAATAAAATTAAGGCGAGACACGGTCTTAAAAGAACATTGGAATAACTTGACCTGCGCCACTAAACTTAATAATACAAACAATTTTTGGACTGCCACTAAGTCCCTACGAGCCTTTGGGAACACATCCACCCCCCTAAGCTTTAACATTACTAGCAAAGTGTGGGTTGCCCATTTCTCGAAAATATATGCTTCCCTGCCCCAATGTGAAGACATTTTGGAAAATCGTATGCCCACCCAAATTCAAATGTCTTTGAGTGAGGTTGAGGATGCAATACTCCAGAGTGCGGGAAATAAAGCCCCAGGCTCGGATGGGCTGCCCATCGATCTTATTAAATGGCTCCTTTGTTATTGAATGTTTTTAATAACCTAATCACAACAAAAATCCCCGAAACAAGGTCAACTTCTGTAATTATCCCCATTTTTAAAAAAGGAGATAGATCTGATCCAAGCTGCTATAGGCCTATTTCCCTAATCGATAACACTCTTAAAATACTAGGGAGAGTTCTATTTAACAAGATCAGGACCTGGGCAGAGGACGAAAATATATTAAATAAGCGCTGCGAGGCCTCCGGGTGGTTATGCGCTATATAAATGGAATTTTCATTTCAATTCAATTCAAATGCCAGTTGGGTTTTCGCAGCCATCTTGGCACTGTGGAACAATGTTTGAATCTCAATCTAATTATAGGGAAATATACAATCGCCCGACACAGTCCTTTCTACCTGGCATTTATGGACCTCTCGTCCGTTCTTGATTTTGTTAATAGATCAAGGCTTTTGCAACTCCTTTTAGATTATAGACTAGATAAAGATTTGGTGTATTTTTTAGCATACCTGCATATTGATTTAAAGGCCCGGGTAAGGATAAGCATGGAGGGGGCAGTGTCAGGAGATATAGTGGTCGGTAGAGGTGTCAGACAAGGGTGCGTTCTTGCCCCACTTTTATTTATTTTATACATTAATGAACTTCATAATGTTTTGTCTAACCAAACCACCGACGTTCCTATAATCCATGGTAACAAACTGCCCGCCTTACTATATGCAGATGATGCTGTTTTAATGGTTCGAACACCAAATGCGCTGAGAATTTTAGTTAAGGGGATTTGAAGACTTTATGAACAGTTTGGATCTTTGCACAAATTAAAAAATATATTTTTTAATGTGCTGTGGCCCTAAGAAATGCTCTATCAACTCGATTATCTTGAGCCAAGATTCTTTGATATGCACTCGCACTTTCCCTTATTTGGGCTTACAATTCTCTGATAACGGGTCTTGGACACCACATCTGGCCTATGGATGGGCTAAATTCTCGAGAGCCATATATTCAGTATTAAACCTCCCCCAACCAAAAAGAATTGAGGTGGTACTGTCCCTGCTTAAAATCTACAGGACACAATGCGTACCAGTCATGACTTATGGGGCTGAAATTTGGGGCAATATAAACTTGAAAAGCATTCAGATCGAAGAGAATAGATTTTGTAGGAGGCTTTTGGGTCTACCAATTTCATCGTCCACCTTTGTATGCCATAATGAGCTGAGAATGTTTTATTTGGAGGATTTTATTAGGTCCCGCCCTGTCCTGTTTTGGCTAAAGGTATGGAAAAACCCAGCAGCCACATTGACGAGGGAAATTTTGACTGATTGCCTAAAATGCGATAAGGGCGGTGACATCCCATGGTTGGCCCAAGTACGGGCAAATTTGATTGCGGTCAATCTTGGCCATATCTTCAATAATCCAGAGCAATTAGATGGAATTGATGGAAAGACTATCCGCAAAATTCTGTATAAACACTATGCAGACCCTCCAGGATATCGCGATTTCGCGATTTCGCGATTTGCCGCGAAATCGGCACTTTTGTAAAAATGCCGCGATTTTTACGAAAGTGCCCGCGAAATCGGCACTTCTGTAGAAATCGCGGCATTTTTACAAAAGCCGCTGCCGCTATATCCTGGTCTCCTGGGGGGTCTGCAAGCAGAAAACGATCTAAATCACAACCGCTTGCTCGGACTTCTCCATATTTGTTGTGCAGCCAGGCAGTGCCCAAAGGATGCGTCAAACGTCATGATTCGGACTTACATGCTCCCTTCAGAACGTACTTCCTTCTCCCTTGAGAGGCACCCCAAAGCCTGTAGGTAAGAGTAGGGCCTATATAAAACGGAAAAAATAAAGACTTAATAATAAATAAATAAAACATGTTGCAGCACGCTGCTGCGCATCTCATTAGCTGTGCTATGGAAAACATTCAGAGGTGCGCGGGCGCCCCCTGACGGCGCAACACAAGAAAGGCCTCGGTTCCTCGGAGGGCTCGCCGCCGCACACAGGTGCATGGAGCAGTGATAAAGGCCGACACTGCAAGGGCGTCCAGGACACCTCAGGGAGGGGGACGAGGGGGAGCCGGGTGGGAGCACCCCGGGAGGCGGCCGGTGCAATGCAGGTGTCAGCAGCAATTACTGCTCCGCGCTTCTGATCAAGGCTCACTGCTGACAGCTTACGCTTTCCATCTGGTATGCCGTCCACGACTGCAGATCACACACTTACTGAGGAGCATTCAACTGAACACTTTAGAAAATAGAGAGAAATGCAGGTTTCTTGGTAAAACTTTCAAATTAAAGCAGGAGTCATTATTTTTAGTGCATGTTTTTTTTGCTAGTAAAAGGCTCTTATGTTATTGATACACCCATCTGGTAACACAACAGGCCTTACCTAGTGTGAACCCCTACTGAGTAGGGGTACTAGATGGCTGGCTCTATGGCACTAGCGCACAACCTCTGCAGTCCTGGGCTTCCCTTACACACAACTATAACTTCCAGAATGCACGGATATCTTACATGGAATTTCCGTTTCCAGAATCTTTTCTTGAATTTATCTCCATCCCTCAATCTTATCTGCTGTATGCAGGTGGGTTTTGTAGATGTTCGGAATTGTGAAGCACACGCTCGAGGGAAACAAAGGGGCAGATTTATGAAGGCCTTGCGTCGCCGGTGCGTCATTTTTAACATGGGAAAAAGTGACGCACCGGCGGCGCAAGGCCTTCATAAATCTGCCCCAAAGTGTCTACATTGTAAAGAAACCAAATATACATAGCTTCATGTTGTTAAATAACAAAAAAACTAAGATATCTGTTTGTTGTAGGAAAAATGGACACATAAAAATGCCGCAAAATTGCCGCTAAATTTCCATGTTTGTGCCGCTAAATTTCCATTTTTGTGCCGCTAAATTTGCTAATCCATGCCGCTATATCCTGGGGGGTCTGACTATGGGGATGTAAGACATGCCCAGGAATCAGCCAAAACATCCGTGAAATTATATATTTTAATGACAGGCGAGGGCGGACCTTTGTTGTGTTCACTCATTAGTTACCTCTTAAAAGATATTACATGCTGGGAGCGAAGCCTTCTTTTCCGTCTTAGATCGGGATCAATAAAGTATTTGTTGAGCTTTCCTATAGGTTACCAACCTAATATTGAGAATTTGGACTGTCCATGTGGTAACCGAGGGAAACAGTCTATGTTACATTTCCTGTTTTTCTGTTCCTTTTATAAAAAATACAGTATGCACCTTTTGATACCGTTTTTTAGGGCAAAGGGCATAACGGATTATATGGTTGCCTATAACATTATTCTCCAGCTCAACGATGATGATATAATATATCGTGCGTGTACTTTCTTGAAAATGGCCATCCGCTCACGCTCTTCCATGAAAAGATGATTGCTGGATTAGGTTGTACCATAAGCATTTATTGGTTTTCGTATTGCTTGCATTTATACTTTGTATTATGCACATTAGCACTTTTATTTAATGCTGCTAATTGTAACCTATCTGGGATTTAATGATCTGCTCATTTGCAACTGCTCTTCTGTGAAACTTTGCACTTTGCACATTGTCACTTTAACACCGCTGACGATATCAAAGATACAGATAATTTGGCATATTTTTAACTGAATTTTTAACGCCGAGCTCTATTTTTAATGATGATGGTCTATGTTTGAGATTATGTGTAATGTTTGTACTTTTATGGATAATGCACATCCGAATAAAGATTATTCTATTCTATTCTATTCTGACGACCTCTTCTGCGACACAATTGAGTCCAATGAGAGTATCTTCTCGGCCAACTGGATCTCATGCACTAATAGAGACTCTGCCCTCAATAAGAAGGCATCAAGGGTCCCCTTTACACTTCCCCACCATGGAATCTTCGTCTTCCGCTTACTCATCCCACCAGATAACTGATTTGGCTGACCTAATAGAAAGGGGACAGTCCAGAGCCTTAAAAGAAACTGGGTGAATTCTGTCCCAGGCCCTCTGAATTTTCCCGGGTCTAAAAATGTCCGAACAGACCTATGGTCAACACCAAACGATAATAAGACAAGGGACAGCAATTAGACACCTTTGCCTTGTCCTCACCTCCTCTTCCAGTAAGCGGCAAGTAAGTAGCCGTGCAACAAGGCAGTCATTCAGAGTTCTGGAGATGTTAGAGGGGTGGCCCAACCCAGCCTCTTCCGGACACTGACTGGTGGGGACGGGCCCGCCCTTGGCCCGGGCTTTTCCCCCTGGCATTGCCCGCGCGCGTCCAATGCTGCGGGAGCCCTTGCGTGTTTAAAAGCTGTCTCCTGATGCTTCCCTGTGACGCTGGGAAGATGCGCCACGCAGGGAACGCCGGGAAATGTAATTTGGGGCGTCTGGTGACAAGAGCAGCACTCGTGCAGCATGGAACAGGAAAAATCGTAGCAGTCCCCTCCGACCGTCAGCAGCCACACCGCAATGGCAGGTAGGATCTGGCAAATATTTCAACAACCCCCGCTGCGGGAGCCCTTGCGCGGTTAAAAGCTGCCTCCTGACGCTTCCCTGTGACGTTGGGAAGACGCGTCACTCAGGGAACGCCAGGAATTGTAGTTCGGGGCGTCTGGTGGAAAGAGCAGCACTTGTGCAGTGAGGAATAGGGAAAATCGTAGCGGTCCCCTCCGACCATTAGCAGCCACACCACAATGGCAGGTAGTTTCTGGCAAAGATTTCACCAACCCCAACATTGATATCATTTTGTTACTTCCATTTCATAAGTTGTAGTCCTAATTTTTCCACAGTGACTCTTTACCGGTATCAAGGAGCTGCATGCAAACTGTAAGTCATAGGTTTAGTTCCTTATTGTATTTTTCTCAATCTTGTGTTAATCTAAGATTGCAAAGAAGGACTTCTCTGGGAATTGATAGAGTCTTGTCAGTAGAGGCAACCCTAATCACTGCATTACATTTTATATCCAGACTTTGTATTCTCCCAACCGTTCACTCTTAACATATAATGTTTACAAGTATGGAAGATATGTGATTTCTACACCTTACAATCCCAGTGTCTTAAGTAACATTTTTTGTAGTTTGATTTAAACAATGTATGATTTATTGTGTCTCTGTGTGTAATGTAAAGTTCTCTGACACTTCACATTTGGAGGAGTAGCACTATAAAATAACTAAGTAAAAAATAAATTAATAGGTGTAATTTAAAATATTATAAGTGCAACTACTCATACACACAGATAAGTGTTGTATTCTTATAGGGCACACACATCTTTCACAGAGGGGGATTGAACAAAGTTAAAAACCTACCTCCCAGTCATAGTTTCTCGAAAGTACTTGTGAAATTATAAGCTATGTGCCTTCGTTTCCTTCCACTTTAATGGCATCTAGGTGTTAGGCGCTAGGTGGATCCTAGCCAGGATGATACATAAACAAAAGAAGAGTTGATGTTACTTTGCAATCAGGCCTTTGTTTGTGCCAGACTGAAAGTAAGAATATAAAAGACTCTCACTTCCTGCCAGTTAGTGGACCGAACGGAATGCAAACAATGTGCAGGTGCTGCTGAATTATGTCCCAGCGGGGGAAAATAACACCGGAACAAATTCAGCTTATTTCCCAGTGTGGTGTTGGGTTCAAATCAGGCCTACATACTCTGCTAAACTCTCGAACACCTTAGTATAGAAGTTGGCACGGACACTGGAAAAGGTAAAAGACACGTTTATTAAGACCCCATGGGGTGGTGATACATTCCTACAGCACCCTTCGGCAATGTAAGAAGTAGCACACCGAACATTGGTGCGCGACCTCTTTTATATGGTTTAATAGTAATAAAAAAGATAGGCGGTTACAAGTTACACATTTTAGGTACATATAAGGTCATTTTTGGAACACAGCCAACGTGTGGGAGGAGCTTCAACAGCGCTGGTCAGTTAGTGTGAACATTCCTAAAGAGTGACCAATTGGTGCGTAATGCGCATGTGCGCTTGACCAGTACTAAAAATAGCCTGTTGCCGAGCAGACTAGTGACCATGGGTATCGAGAAAGGACGAAAGGGCACACTGACCACGAGGCAGCGTGTTCATAGGAAACGGAAGTCAGAGGGATTCAAAATGGCCCCCGTTCGTTTTGGTCAAGTTAACAGAAAAGACCGTGTAGCTGTGCTAAACGCTAACTCAGGAGCTGCCAAAACACGACAGACGGCCCTTTTAGCGTTTAGCAAAAGCTACCTCATAGTGGACATAGTCAGAATGTTCATCCTCAATGTTAATAGCCATTATTTTCAATACTTCATCATTGATCAGTTTCTCTTGCTTAACAATAGCTCGTTTGGACGGAATACAGGCTGTGATACATACAGAACATAATGTAGGGCCACATTGAATACATAGACAAAGAAAAAATAGTATTCCAATAAAAACACAGAGAATCGTTAATAATTTCCAACCCCAAGTACTAAGCAGGGTCCAGAACCAACCAGAAAAGGTCCATGTTCCATTTTCTGGGTGGATCTCAGCAGCTATCTTATGTAATTTTGTAATTGAATCATATACAGAAGGTGAGTTATCTGGTACGTACACGCAACAACTACTTCCGATGACGCGGCATGCTCCACCCCTATCAGCTAGTATCACATCTAGAACCATTCGATTCTGGAGCGCTACAATTCTGGTAATTTGTAATTCCTCAGTAATATTCCCTAAAGCAGAGGCAGTTTCGTTAGCGACGGCTTCCACTACACGTGTAAGCCGCCTTATCTTCCTGCTATTCAGTGCAGCTCCTACAAATGAAAATAACCCCAAATTAAAATCTACATATTGTTGTAAAGTGGTATCAGTCTGGTCTATTTCATCAAGATCTAGTGCTCGTTTCACTCTATTCAATATGAAATCATGGTACAAAACATAATCATTGTGATACATGGGAGGAGCAATAAACACAGGTGGTAATACAAACGCTATATAACACGTTCCCAACCATCCCAATGGTAGACGATGGTATCCCTTATTTCCACAAACGAAATATGTGTTATGTGAAGCTACAAATGCAATTCCAGTCGGTGTATCAAAGGTAAGTGTAATATTACATTCACTGCGGCCTACAGGGATTGTACCTTTATTTCTAATACACAAATCTGCTTTTGTATCGATAACGGTTATTATATGCGAGTTCGTCACATTTATAAGTCTTTGATTCGTATATACACGAGGTGTAGAAACATTGTCCGGACGATATTCTTCCCATTCGAATTTAGTTCCTTCAGCGTGTGGATAGCCATCTTTATCGTTATAGCATATTTTATTCAACCGAAAAAGTAATCCACCTTTCGTCGGCCATCGCAGAGTAAAAAGAAGAGTGTACCAAGCATGACAAGAACCATTATGAGAAAACGGGAGAGGAATGAGTGGTCTTCCTCCCTTCTTCTGGTGTCCGGGCAACATTCCACATACCCAACAATTGGACGTATTGGTCATGTTATGAGTATGATGCAAAATTTTAATAAAACTGTTATTCAAATAAGTCTGCCTATGCCTTTCTTCGTGAAAAGGCAGAGTGAAATGAAAATGTTCAGACGGACTTGGAGTGGTGGGCAGTAAATGTTCTCGTACAGGAAACAACAGTTCTATAGTCCAAGCTAATACTGCGATCACCACTATGGTCAAGACAAACAAAACAACACCAAGAATTCTCCTCTTTCGTGTCGAAGGAGATGCCATAGTTCATAAAACAATACTCTTTAAAAACAACACTAAGCGGGAAAAATAAAAACGATGGTTCTGAACCGAGGCTGCCGTTGATTTGTTCTCCGGGATTCAAGACGGGTGTCGCTACACTGGGCAGAACTGATCCCCCCCCCTTGATATTCCCGGCTTCCGTTTCACAAACCTCAGAGCGGTCACCAACCAGTTTCAAAAAGAGCACAAAAGAAATCTTATTTCCTGGGGCGTAGATTATATTTCACTTTATCAGAAACAACGTGGTCCGGGAAGGCTCCCTCCAATTCATCAGGCGTGACAGCTGGGCTCTTTTCTGTATCCAAAATCTTTCTGTAGTCGGATAGCACCACAGGGCTCACCAGATCCGGAGAGACACGTCGGCAGTGCGTAGAATGTATCCACCGCTTCTTGTTGGTGACTCTCACAGCAGTTCGCGTAGCCAGCAGCACTTGCTCAGGGCCATGCCATCTCGGTTCCAAACTGCTGGATCGCTCAAAGACTTTGACCATCACGTGGTCCCCAGGGCGGAGATCGTGAGCCTCACCAGTGGAGTTATCAGGGAGCGCCTCTCGAACCTGTTGATGAATAGAAAGCAAATCATTTGTTAATCGTGCCAGATAATCGTTCATCATTATACAAGGCATATCATGTATCAAACGAGGTTTCGGAACTCCCCAGATATTCATAGGCCTTCCAAACACCACTTCATAGGGTGTGAGGCCAGACCGAGAATGGGGCACTGATCTAATGGACAGCAATGCCAGAGGCAAAGCGTCCAGCCATTTCAGAGATGTCGATGCCACTATCTTTGCTAGCTTCAGCTTCAGAGTTGCATTGTATCTCTCTACTAAACCTGCCGATTGCGGATGAAAGACAGCATGGAATCTTTGTTTGATTCCCAATCCTTTCAGGACATATTCCACTACTTTTCCAATGAAATGAGGGCCATTATCACTCCACATAAGTTTACAAACACCATAGCGCGGGAAGTACTCCTTGAGTAGCACCTTAGCTGTTGTCAATGCTGTATTGTCTTTCGTAGGGTAAGCCTCAATCCATTTGCTGAAGGCACACACCACCACTAGGACATACTTGAGATTATTACAGCGTTCCAGCTGGATGTAATCCATTTGCAATACTTCGAATGGTGCAGTAGGTGGAACAAACCCACCTTTAGGAGTATGAGTCCCTTGTCCAGGATTGTGCTGCAAACATATCAGACAGGTCTGCACTACTCTCTTAGCCGTGCTAGCAATGTCAGCATTGTCCCAAACTCGTGTAAGCAATTTAGTAATTGCGAGAGCTCCAATGTGTGCCAGTCCATGTGTCATTTGCACCATTGTTTGTAAATAGGCCATGGGTAGTTTCCATCTCTCCATATCTTTACTACGCCAGCAACCCTCATCATCCAATACTCCCTCGGTGGCCCATTTCACAAGTTCTGCCTCTGATGCTGACTTCTGTATATCGAGTATTTCTTCTCTAGCATCATGCCACCGCTCAGCTTGTGACTTCACCACATACATGGGGAAATTATTTTGCAGCATAGCGGTCTCTCTCGCAATGCGGTCTGCAAAAGCATTGCCCTGTCCTATTTTGTCCGTCACCTTTTTATGTGCACTGCACTTGACTATTGCAACTTTCTTTGGGCATAACAGTGCATTCAGGAGATCGCGTACCAATTCTCCATGCATGATGTGTACTCCGTGTGAAGTCAGGAATCCTCGTTCCTTCCAAAGTAGGCCAAAATCATGCACTACTCCAAAAGCGTAACGACTATCCGTGTAAATGTTCACACACAGTCCAGCACTTAACTCACATGCCTTCGTTAAGGCTATCAACTCAGCCGCTTGAGCTGATTTTTGGGGTATCCGTGCTGCTTCTACCACAGTCTTAAGTGTCGTGATCGCATAGGCTGCGGAAGTCGTACCATCTGGTAACCTCACACATGACCCATCAACCCACAGTTCCCCATCTACATCTGGAAATGGCGCATCCTGTAAATCGATACGACCCTTTGTCTGTTCCTCAGTCAGAAAAACACAATCATGTTGTTCTTCCTTCTGGGTCTCAGCAACAGGATCCGGCAATAAAGTAGCAGGATTTAGTTTTGCACATCGTTTTAGTGTGATGTGCGGCGCCAACAACGTTAGCTCATATCCTGTCAGACGGGCACTAGTTAGATGCTGTGTTTTCGTTTGATTCAGTAACGCATCTACTGCATGGGGAACTAGCACCAACAATTTGTGTGACAAAACTATTCCCTCACTTTGTCGTATCGCTACTGCTGTTGCTGCAACTGCTCGAAAACATCCAGGCAATCCTCGAGCCACAGGGTCGAGTACCGCCGAGAAGTATGCACAAGGTCTCTGTTTGTCTCCGTGTGTCTGCACTAACATTGACAATGCGCACCCATCTTTCTCGTGTACATATAATGTAAAGATCTTCGTGTAATCAGGTGTACCTAACACTGGTGCAGAACAAAGAGCTTGTCTCAATTGTTCAAAAGCATTCTGACATTCATCCGTCCATTCAATGGGAATCGGTGTATCTTTAGACAACAATGCTAACAATGGTTTAACGATATGTGAAAAACCCAATATCCATTGCCTACAAAAAGACGTCAAACCTATAAAGGCGCGAACATCCTTCTGAGTGCGAGGGACTGGAGTATCTAGGATTGCTTGAATTCGATCTGGTGTCAATGCACGGCCCTCCTTAGACAAAAGATGACCGAGGTAGGTCACCTTTGGTCTACAATATTGTAGTTTTTTCTTCGAGACTTTATGATTATGCTTAGCCAGGAAGGAAAGCAAGGAAAAGGTACTCTTCTCACATTGTTCTGGTGTGTCTGCAGCAAGTAAGATATCGTCTACATATTGAATGAGAACCACTCCCTCTTGTAAGTCAAAGGAATCAAGCTGTCTTTTTAATGCCTGACTATAAATGCTAGGACTTTCAGTATAGCCTTGAGGAACTCGACAGAATCTGTACGATTTATTATTTAATGTAAAACCGAATAGATATCGACTGTCAGGATGTACAGGGATCGAAAAGAAGGCGTTCTTCAAATCAATGACTGTAAAAGTAGTTGCCGTCGGTGGAACCAACGTAAGCAATGTGGTGATGTCAGATACCACTGGATACTGAGGCACTACTATCTTGTTTATTTCCCTCAAATCAATAATGAAACGGTAAACCTTAGCATCTGTATCTCTCTTAAGGATCGGTAAAATTGGACTATTGCAAACATTGTAAGGAACTTCCTCGACTACTCCTGCCGAAATCAAATCATTTACAATGTGTATTAAAGCAAGTTCACCTTCTCTAGAAATCTTATATTGCGGGACACGTGGTAGAGATACTCCCTCCTTTACAGTAATACGCACTGGAGGAATTATCATTCGTCCTACATCCGTGTCAGAAGTGGCCCACAACGTTTTTGGTAAGGAGGCCAATACTTCAGATTCATGGAGAAAACACACTCGCTCAAAGTCTGGGTAATTCTCATTCAACACAACTCGCACTCCTTCTGGGGCACAGCGAATAGTAGCTCGAAAGTGTTTTAACATGTCGAGTCCCATAATATTATCTGGTGTATTTGGAGACAACAAAAAAGGACATGGGGCAGCAAATTTATCGACATGGAATGTAACTGGTTGAGACAATGGGCTAGAAGTAGGCGTTCCATCGAACCCTATAGCTGTAATTACCTCGCCAGACAGGGGAGCCCTTGGAACCAAGTGTTTGGACAAAGCGCTACGAGTAGCTCCTGTATCGACCAGAAATTGATCAGTAGAACCCAAAACATGTGCTTCTATGTATGGACCCCTCTGATCAACTGGTACCTCAATCGATTCCACACCCCATCCTACGCAATCCTATGCGTAATGCTCATCCCGTGCTTCAGCAGGACCACCCTCATTTATCTGATATTGATTGCGGTTATCAAACGTATTATAATCTGACTGACCACGACCCCTTGCTCCATATCCTCCACGATCATTCGTGCCATAACCTCCTCTTGTCCCTCCATAATAACTTCTAGACCTTCCACTTCCTCGTCCCCTCAAATTACGCTGTTCTCGAAACACCGGACAGTCTGCAATCCAATGCCCAAACTGTTTGCAGTATGCACATTGATTCACAGAAATGTCAGAACGAGGGGGAGGAGTATTACTGTACGATCCTCGTCCCCCTCTATTGTTCCCTCTCGTAGCCTGAACCTGAGCTAACATTACCTTCGTTTTCAATTCCTTCGCCTTCTTTTCACTACTTTCTTTCGCCTCCAATTCCTGTCTTTCATAATATTGAGCCATAGTCAATAAAGAAGCAGGGGTTGCTGTGGTCCATGAACTTTCACTCGCTTTTAATCGTTTCGCAATCTCCGGTAGGAGATTAGCCACATACTTATCAACGAATAAATGCCTGCCAGTATCTTCTGTCAATAATTGACCACTGTAATCATGGAACGCTTCCTCGAAGCGAGAGAAAAAATCGGAAACTGATTCATCCGTTTTCTGCTTACAAGAGGCTAATATAGTCCAATCAATCTTTTTAGCGGGAGCAAGAGTCTTTAATTTTGTTAGTATGGCCCCTGGAAGGTCTAATATTAATTGACACGGCTTACATGCTGGTTCTCTATCTAAATCAGCCTGAACAAGATCTTTCCAAGTGGCCCCGAGGGTCGTGAGGTCATCAAACCTACGAATCACTCTCCACATATCAGGGGGCAATATCAACCCGAAAAATAGATCAATATCAACTAACGTCATGATACATGAAGAAATTGCACTTTCAACATTTTCATAAAAAGCCGCAGGGTTTTTACGGGGATCAGGTAAAGCATTCTTAAGCGCCATGACATCTGCTCTATTCCAAGGCGTATAAACCCAATTATATACAAAATACCCTTTCGCATCTTTAGAACTTTTATCATCATCTGTGCCATCCCCTTTATGAGGGACATATAAAGGCGCAGCTTCTCGCATGGGTCTAACATTAATCGCAGCGATCTTATCTGTTTCAAAAATAGGGCATTCTTTGGATATCCCCGTCGCTCCGGACGCAGACGAATTCTTCGACGTTCCCAACTCCCGTAGTCGTATCGCCTCATTTCGTAGTTGAATCAAACGCTTGAAGAAATCGTCCGCATCTGAAAGAACAAAAAGACCTTTACGAAAATTCTCACGGCCCTCGGATATCTCCTTGGGTTCTAACTCGAGAGAATATTTTCTATACCGCTCAACAACTTCATCTCCAAAATGATCTAAAAAATACAGTCGTTCCTTATCAGGCCACTGTTCCATTTTTACAGCAATGTCAGAAACAGTAACAGTATTAATATTTAGCTTTCGTGCCAACGAACGTAATTCCGCAGTTCGTTCCGCATGTAACCTGGTACGCTGTGTTCGATCACTATCCTCGTCTGATCCCTCGCTCGGAGCCGTGGGTGCGACGTACGGAGGCGGACAACGATCTAGTAATGAAAAATCATCCGTTTCATTAGTAAGGACTGGATAGAGAGGACGCCTGATAGGGAATTGACCATTAACCTGTAAATTACGTTCTCGTCTCTCCCTCTCTTTCTTTTCCTGTAATTCCTTCTCCTGTAGCTGTAAAGCTTTGTCATGTGCAGCCTTCCGCTGCACTTTCTCCGCCAAGGCTTCCTCACGCTTCACTCGTTCACGCACCTCTTTCTCCCACATACGCACACAATCAAACATATCTTGTCTAGACCTTCGCTGAAACAAACACTGCTCTACATACTGTACCTTTCGAAGGTCAAACGACCCATATAGTGGCCACTGTAATTCACGATCAGTTTTAGTATACTTATGCCATAATGTACTATACATTATTGGTGGAATACCGAATTTGACATACATTTCACGATTTGGAGTCCCCTCTGGGGGAGCCGGCTGTTTTGCACTTAATCGATAATTGGTACCATTTTCAGAACAGCACATCCTACGGAGTGTGCTAAAAACAGGCATGTTTCAAAAAGTACCACGAAAACGTGATACTACAAAAATGCCACCTAACACGGTGCACTGTTCAAATCAAATAAATCAGAGAAATATCCCTACATGCCTGCCTATGTGAGGTGCACTTCACATATTCAAATTCAAATTCAAAGATTCAAAAACGTTAGCTAACAAATTCAAATTCAAATTCAAAGTTTCAAAAAGCCACAGTAAGTGTCAGTAGACTACTTCACCACTCAAAAGCTTACCAAATATTTTCAAACGTCCAAAGTCCAACTGCCAAGTTCTGTGGTCAAATCAGCCAAAACGGCACATCACGACAATCCAAGATCAGAATCTCAGTCGAGGACCGGCGCCACCTGGAAGGTCAGATCGGAAGGAAGGGAAAGCACACCGTGGGTGCCGGGACTCGGGTCACTCAATGGCAGCGATCGCGTCCATGGCGAGTTTCCTAACCTTCGTCACGACCTCTCCTTCGGGCATCCAAGTCGCCGATGAGTCCCTTCGTGGTCGCCAATTGTGGTGTTGGGTTCAAATCAGGCCTACATACTCTGCTAAACTCTCGAACACCTTAGTATAGAAGTTGGCACGGACACTGGAAAAGGTAAAAGACACGTTTATTAAGACCCCATGGGGTGGTGATACATTCCTACAGCACCCTTCGGCAATGTAAGAAGTAGCACACCGAACATTGGTGCGCGACCTCTTTTATATGGTTTAATAGTAATAAAAAAGATAGGCGGTTACAAGTTACACATTTTAGGTACATATAAGGTCATTTTTGGAACACAGCCAACGTGTGGGAGGAGCTTCAACAGCGCTGGTCAGTTAGTGTGAACATTCCTAAAGAGTGACCAATTGGTGCGTAATGCGCATGTGCGCTTGACCAGTACTAAAAATAGCCTGTTGCCGAGCAGACTAGTGACCATGGGTATCGAGAAAGGACGAAAGGGCACACTGACCACGAGGCAGCGTGTTCATAGGAAACGGAAGTCAGAGGGATTCAAAATGGCCCCCGTTCGTTTTGGTCAAGTTAACAGAAAAGACCGTGTAGCTGTGCTAAACGCTAACTCAGGAGCTGCCAAAACACGACACCAGGGTTGGCCAGATCCCAGATCCGGCACAGAATTGGCTCCTCGAACCGGGAACCATGCGATCCCCCAACTTTTTAACACTGCTTCCCACACTGTAATGAAGCCTTTTCTGAAATTCTCAGCCTATCACCGCTTGGTATGCTACACAATGACATCACCAATTAGTGCATAGTCAAAGTTTACCCTAGGTACCCGTGACCATTTTACAGATATCCAGTCAGTCACATCATTTGGCATATTAAACAACATACCCAGTGGGATTTAACACATGACTTAATTGAGCAGCAAGAGACCTATTCACAAAAGTGAATCTGGTCCTAGATTTATATTTAAGACTACATGTACCATATTTTCACCTGCCTGAAATTCATAAAGGGTTTCCTGGCAGGTATAATCGTATTTACATGTCAGACATGTCCATCACGAGTGTAGAGTTCTCTGCACCCATGAATTCCACTTAAGCAGTGGGAAGTAAGTATTCCAAGGATAGCTAGCCATGTAAGTTTGTAAGAGCCAACACAATTAAACATGTGTCAGCACTCACAAACTCCTTTCCTTCCCGTTTCCGCCCTAGAAAGTGCCATAATTTTACTCCAGTTAGAGTCTGGTGTAAATTCCTTTCCAGGGAGGGAAGGAGCATTGATCACCTTCAGATTTGGAGGGGGGGGGTTGCAGTGAAAGGGGTGCAAACAGTTCCAAAATAGCAGATTAAGAAAGTTGAAAAATCGGTAAGTTCAGTTGTGGAATCAGAGTTAACTAACAAAAATGAAATTAGATTTTCATTGCAAACTGATGATTAACTTTAATGCTTTATGGGGGACCAACAATAGAAATGGATAGTACGAATCCACCATTACCCCCAATAGTAGCAAAACAAGAATCAAATGTTGTCCCAAAATAGATGGATGTGCGCCCCAAACAACATTTAACATATGTACCCACAATAATTTGCGCTACAACAGATGTATTCATGAGGCTTTGGAAAGAACAGTGTGAAACAAGTCACATACGTTTTTAGGTCTTGCCTACGCAGCGGGCATGCGCTGCATAGGAGAACCTTTAGCCGTCGTTCTGCCCTTTTTCGAAGCACATATTTGTGCTTCTGGCAGCATTCACCTTGCGGGAGCAAGCAGGGGCGCGACACAAGTACAAGTATGTGCTTCGAAAAAGAGCAGACTGCGCACGCAAGCACGCACACACCACTTCCGGGCCAGCAAACACATGATTGCAGTACTCCTCCCCTGCCGCGGCTCCTCTCTGTGTCCTTCTCCCCCACATGCATCCTTTCTGTGCCTCCCCCTCCCTTTTTCTCCCCCCCCGCTCTTGGTTCTTAACCTCGCTCTCTACCCTCCTGTCACCAGAATTTCCCTCTTCCCTCACGTTCTCTCACCCTTTTTCTCCATCTTTTTTCTTTCTTCTTTGCTCCCCCTCACTTTCTCTCCCTTATGTTCCATTTTCTATGTTTCTTTGCTCCCACCCCGTGTTCTCTCTTTTGCCTCCTCCTCTCTCGATCACAAATGTATAAGTAGAGGCTGTTAGGATATAGTTAGAGTTAAATGTATACCTGGGGCTGTTGCAGTCACAGTGCTGTGTGTGCTATGCAGTACATGTGGTTGTAATCTGGCAGTTACTGGCCCCAGTGGGCTGCTGATTACAATGTTCACCACATAAATACAGACTATTAGGGTAACAGCATGCAGTGTTTGTAAACTTTTGCTTCTGCGGCTACCACGTACTGTGTCTATTTGCCTTACGGCGTTGTGTGTCTGTGTACGTGAGATCCTACTGTCACATGTGCAGTGTATAGCATGATGTGCCAGACTTCAGGTCAATGAACATATACAGCAATACGGGATATCACTGTGTCTCTGAGCACGTATATAACAACAGTGATGCTGTTCTCAAAGCGCTGCGATGACTGAGTGGTTAAGGAGTTGGACTCAAAATCCAACGGGGTTTTCCCATGCAGGTTCAAATCCTGCTCGCAGCAGGACTCACTTTTGTATGAACATGGTTCAGTTCATCTGAGTAAATCTTTAGTTCATGGAGATAAAGGGCAATTATACAATTCAGATTAAAACATTCAGACAATTTCCACACAAGGACGTATTTGAGGGAGCGGGTGGGCTCAGGGTGCTGCTGAACTGTTAGTGGCTAATCTTGTCTACTTCCGGGGTCACTAACAGATGCAAATAACTGCAATTGTTATGAAGCGGGCCTGTTCAGGCAATTGAACTGTTTTTGACTGCTTTAACAGGCTCTTTTACTAAGCCGCTATAAAGGGAGATGAGGGATAAAAGTGAGGTTGACGGGATTACCGAACAGCATCTATGCTCTGCAACAGACTTTGAGTGATGTATACTAGGTGTATTAGTGGACTGCAAATTATTGTATTTAATTATTGGCTGGAAGCATGTGACTTATGGCAACAATCGCACTGCTGGTATATTCTCCGCGCCTGCGTTGCTTTTTATCACTAGCATTTTACTTGTGATTATCTGGCTTGAATTAAAGTGACTTGAAACACTATTGTTTTGTGTCTGAACCTAAACCAATAGGCAGAAGTAAAATTGAATAGTACCCTAATTGCCATACTTTTTTAGATTTCACAAGACAGACCCTTTGTTATCTTCTAGTGGACTTGGATGCCGCCCTTTGATTACCATTAGTCGGTTTTAGTGTCACTGTCCTATGCTTGCTTCTTCTTTGCCAGTTTCCATAGGCTTCCTTCCTCCTCATCTGTTTGTGAAATTCTTCATGTGTTCTTCCACTGCTAACTCTTTCAAGGCACTGCTTTTTTTCTTTACCGTCTTTACAAGAATGTGGGCGTTTTTCAGCTGTCTCCATAGTGTATTTCTTCCCCCTCTGTTTTCCTCATCATCCCTCCCACCCACTCTGCATTGTCCATGTACTTGTTAGTTTGCTTAACGCAGCCACTCCAGCCCATCCTCTATGGTCTGCCTGCTACCCCCAGCTCCCAACCGCTCGCTCGCCCACTCCTTCCACTCCCTTTTTATTGTCTGCTTGCTTGTACCAGCCTCTCCCACCCACTCTCTATTGTACATGTGCTTGCCCCAAGCCTATCCTTCATTGTCCATGTACTTGCCCCCACCACTCCCGTCCATCCTCTGATGTATGTGTGCATGCCCCACCTGTCCCGTCCATCCTCTGATGTCCATGTGCTTACCCTCACCCCTCCCGTCCACCCTCTAATGTCCGTGTGCATGCCCCAAGCCCTCCCACCCTCCCTTGCCTGTGTATTCCCCAGCCCTTCCTGCCCATTCTCCATTGTCCTCTCCCTCCATCCACATCTGTCTCTCCCTTTCTTTGCATTGCCCCGTCCACCAGACGTCTTTTAAAACAAGCATTGGCATAGCCAATAGGTCTCGCCTTTGGGATCTGCTGCATAACTAAATACTTATAAGGTCCCAAAGGCGAGATTTATTGGCTATGCCTATGCTTGTTTTATATGTGATGTGGTTACTCTTTATGAAAATATTTCCCATGAAGAAAGAAGAGATGTTAAAGAGATGTTGATGATCCCATGACTGTTTGCGAAATTGGTGGTCTAGCCCCTAGCCTAACGACAGAAGGTGGAATACATTCCATCTCTGACCTAAGGATCCTAGTATGGAATGTGGCCGGGATTTTAAAATTGCAATCAGACCCAGACTGGTGTAGTTTTGTAGACACATTCGATGTTTCAGGAAACTTGGAGTCTTGTCACCCCTTATAGAAGCGTTTTTTCCGCTTACGCTATTGAAGTGATTAGGAAAGATCAGGGTAGACCCTCAGGGGGCCTCGCAGTCTGGGTAAGAAATACACTGGGGTCCAAAGTTAAGCTCCTCCAAGTCGACTCTCAGGATATCCTGGCCATGGAACTGACTCTTTTTGGCGGATGGAGAGTCAGAATTTTTAACCTCTATAATAGAGTTGACCGTGCCTCAGAGGAAACAAACACTATCCAAATACAAGATAACACTCTAGCCAAATATCTCGATAGTGCCCCTGTATTGGTGCAGGGGATTTCAATTGTACTTTTGAACCCCTTGCTTCCACCCGCCAGATCTCACTGAGGATTGGGATCGTGAGTGGTCAATACCCCCTCTAGACCTTCCACAGGTAAAGTGGATGAAGAGAGGTGGTCAGGTGCTCGCACTAGAGGAAACACAGATAGCAATCACATCCTGTGTACCAGCACGCGCCCCAGGCCCAGATAGAATTCCCAATGACCTGTATAGAGAGGACAAAATGCTATGCGGCTCGTATATAAATTTGATCACAAACTTTATTCTGTCTGGTGCTCCCATCCCACCATCTTGGCACATCACAGAAATAGTGCCCATCTACAAAAAAGTGGACAGATCAAAGCCAATGAGTTATAGGCCGATTAGCCTTATTGACTCTCTCCATAAAATCTTTTGTAAACAGGTCCTACAGGATTGGATGATGGAGTACCAAGTACTGAGTGGCTTCCAAGCGGGTTTTCGTACCAAAGTAAGCACTTTGGATCAGGTTTTCTGCTTTACTTGTACCTACTGGAAGGAAGTAGTTGTTAAGGGGGGCAAATTATAAGTGGCCTTTGTTGATCTGCGCACTGCATTTGTTCTTGTCCCACGTGCCAGACTATGGGGGTGCTAAAAGAGATGGGCCTACCTACTAATCTTATATATATAGTTTAATTCAACTACACTCAGATTTATAAATAGTTTAATTCAACTACACTCAGATAACACAGCACAGGTTAGGTGGGGTGCGAACAGCCAAGTAACAGAAACCTTCCCTGTCCAACGTAGAGTGAGACTGGGATGTGTGTTGGCACCCACCCTTTTTACCCTTTTTATAAATGAAGTTATTGACTTCCTAGATAGGGATGGCTGTGCTGCTTCGAAAATTGGCTTGAGTCCTAAATGATTGTATAAAGTTCTGCAATGATAGGGGTCTGATTCTTAATGAGACAAAGACCAAGTACATGATTTTTAACAAAGGAAGAAAAACACCTAACACCTTAACTAGATCTGTGTGGGCTGGTAGCATGAATTTGGAGCAAGTTAAAGTTTTCGACTACTTGGGCATTCGCCTGTCCCCATCTATCAACTGGGGCCCACAAATGGAAAAGGCAAAGCTACAACAAATTCACCAAGGTGCCCATATCAGTAAAATACAGAGGAAGACGGTTTCTCGACCAATTGCACCTGCACTTGAAATTTTTAATACCAAGGTTTTGGAAGGGGTACTTAATGGTGCCGAACTATGGGGCACGGGCAATCAATCTCCCCAAACTATTGTAGAAAACCGCTTCCTAAGATCACTGGTCGATCTTCCTGCTAGCTGCCCCTTAAAACCCCTCACTTAGATTTTACCCACAGGCAGCCAAAGCACAAGCTGAACTGTAAATTATTAATGTTCTGGTTCAGGTTATGGACAGTGGAAGAGTTGGAGTCCTATCGAGAAGCTTTGAAGGATCTCCTGAAATGTCCCCAGGCAACATCGATCAGGTGGTTTATCTGTCTACACAAACTATTGGGGAGATTGTGAATGGAGTCCTTCTGGTCCAACCCAGAAAACATGTTGCAAATATCGAGGATGAAGCTGAAAGAACTATGAGGTCTATTAGGATGGCGGACGGACCTGTGTCCGTCCGCCACCCCCGAGGTGGAGGGACCGTCCGCAGGGGCAGCGGCGGTCCCTCCGTCTGAATTAGGATGTGACCGCCACCCTGGCGGTCACATCCCGTATATTTGACATTGCGGCGGGTGCTGCTTTAAGCAGCACCCTCCGCAAAGTCAAATATGCATGCTGTGCATTTGCATGCACAAAGCGGCAGGCACCGCGCTGTGCCTGCTGCATTGTGCATGCAAATGCAGGGGGGTACCATAGGTACCCCCCACCCCCCAACACACTGGGACTCGCAACAGGCCCCCAAAAACAAAAGACCACATGCTTTTCCACGTCGAAAAAGCCGCAGTGGAAAAGCATGTTTCCGCCTGCATCGTAATATCGCTGGCGGTGTCTTGCAGACACCGCCACCATATTTGCGTACACCCACCGCGCATCAGCGGCAGACGGAATTGCCGTTCGCCGCTGAGCCCAACGCCATCGTAATGTGGCGGTTGGTGTTTTCCCTCACCAAGGCGGTGAATCCGCATCCTCCAGGCCGGTGGTGGCTTCCGCCGGCCCGGAGGATGCGGATTCACCGCAATCCTAATCAGTCCCTATATTAGGAAAAAATGCTTACAAGGGACTAGGGACTTGGCAGAATCCTCGATAGGTTTTACAAAAGACTTTTTGACTTTTAAATCTGCTCCACTATTCGAGCCAACTATTGATGAAATTACCCCACACTTGACACATAAACTGTTCCTCTAGTTCCGCTACAAGACCTTGCCCACAAGAATATTTAGCACTAAGTGGTGTTGTAGTGCTTCACAGGATGACCTGTGCCCTGCATATAAGGCCTGCCCAGAATCGATTGTCCATTTACTTTTCTTCTGTCCACATTATTTATCACTGAGGAAAAAATGGATACTCCCTTTGTGTAGACTTGTTGGTTCGGGCCACTATCTCGACGTATTAAGAATATTGTGCACTGATACCCGAAGACAAATAGTTTTTGGTCTTTCTAGAGTTTGTTTTGCACTGTGGATCAGGCGTGGGAAGATACCTGTATGAAGCAATTTCTTGTTAAGAATTACTGTACTTTGCCCTTTTGCACATTTCCCAAATGAAATTGCTTTTAAATATTTTTAGAGAGAAACCAATATGCTGCATTTTTCCTTTGCTAATAATTGTCGTAACTCTTATTTGGTATATCTATCTGTTAGACTTGGCATCTATTGGTGTGTTTCCCCTGACTTTTTGCTCTCTGACCTCCCGGAGTCTGTTTTTGCTGGTGTAATGATTCTGCACACTTTCCTCACTGCTGTGAAGTGGTAAAGTGCAAGTGCTCCTGTATAAAATGTGTTATGGATTGGTATTTCTATGATTGGCATCTTTGATTTATGTGTCAGTCCCTAGTAAAGGTCATTACATGATCTTAACTGACTCAGGGAACATGGTGTGAATTCGAGCTTAGTATGCCTGAACTCAAAATGATAAAATACATCTTAAAGTGAAGTTGGTTTTAACATTCTGTTTATGAAAATACCACTTATAGAAAGTAGGTATTTTCTGACCTAATCATCCAGTCTGCCTCTGCTAGCTTGTGTATTAGCTATCAGGTTTGTGAGTGACAGGGACTGGGGGAGACAGGGTGAGTCAGCAGGGCTAAATGGGCTCATCTACACATAGATGGGTGGGAGGAGTTGCACCTGGGTCTGAATAGGGCTGGGCTCGCCTTCCCCAATGCTGGCTACACCTCCTGTGGTGTGTCTGAGGACCCTGGCCCACACTGACAAAGAGAGATGGTGCACCCTGGCAGAATTCACCCCAAACTGGTTTGAACTAGGTCCAGGCCCCTCAATCTTCAGAGGACAAAGAAATTGCTGGTATAAATATTGGGACCCAGACCCCAAGACTTTAGATCTCACTGGAATCAAGGAACCTTCCAAGAAGAAGAGTTGGAAGAGCTGCCAGGAGGAGTACTGCTCCTTTGCTGTGTTGTTGCTTTGTTGGGTTGGCCTGCAACTGCTCCTTCTGCCTTGAGCAGTGAAAGGACTGGACTGCACTTTCTCTACTTGAGCTGAGTATCTCTAAGGGCATGAAACCGAGCTGGCCTCCTGTTAAGAAGTCTCATGGTCTGCAAAGACTTCACCAACCTCTGGGTACCGCTCCTGGAACAGTTATTTCAGTTGCCACAGAGAAGAGGGAACTGCGATCGACTGCATCACCCGACTCCGTTGCCGGCCTTGTGTCCTGAAGGCACCTCATCAAAGTACCGTCCCGCCCTGCACCGCACACCTTAGTCTCACCGACGCCGTTTGGACGATCGTCACCGAGCAGCTGCCTGCAGCGCATCGAGGAACACCGCACCGTGCACTGCTTCCACTTTGCACCATAACCGCGACAGACGCCACAACCTGCTCTGTCACCTGCACCATGACCTGCAAGCACCGCATCAAGCACCGTCTCGCCCTGCACCGTAAGCCTTTGTCTCACCGACGCCGTCTGGACGATCGTCACTGAGCCGCTGCTTGCACTGTATCGAGAGGCACCGCACTGTGCATCACTTCCACTTCGCTAATGCAAGAAATGGGGGACCCCCTCTCATGATGCTTAAGGCTAGGGAAAGGAGGGGAATTACAAACTATACCACATTAAATATTTCCCTCATAGCCTATAAATACTTTCATTTAAACATAGTTTGTATTTCTTTCAACTCTCATCAGAATACAACAGTGACACATACAGTCATCTCATTATTCTTTTTTATTTTATCAAAAGTATATTTTTTTTATATAAAAATGTTTACTTCAAAAATACATTACATATACACATTTCCTATTTCTTTCATCTTGGTTATAAATCCATATTCATTAGTAAGAACTTCGATCAAAGACAATTATTTTTCTCAAATACATACAGTGGCATTGCAATATAATTATTTGTAAAAACAAAATACACAATACCCTGGTTCAAATTACAAAAAAACATCCATCTTACATTCATTCCACCACTTTCATACCATACACAAACACACCAAATCTTTACACAGTTCAGTAGGACTTGTGGTCAGGAAGATTCCTGCCACAATAGGAAACCACAGTAAAGAATACAGGGTTCCACCCAAGGTCGATGCGCGTTTCGTGGGATAAAAGATGTCAAAACCACCTTCCTCAGGACCAATCCAGATATCCACTCCCAACTTTCGAAGACCAGGGAATCTATGAATACAAAAAAAGGTACTGTTGTATCTAAACAAAAAAACAAAATTTCTTTCACAAACTACCTATAAAAGAAGGACCATTGGACCCACCCTAAACCCAGCATGCCGTACCTAAGGAATGTACACCTTTAACATTTGCAAGACTCTTTTAAGGAAATTTAACCTATTTGACAGATGTCTATAAAGTCCCACTACAGAATAGCGAGCCATAGACCAGTGTAAGAAAAGTTGAAAGATGGTCAACACTTTCACCTAAACATGTACCAAAGCACCAATAAGTGTACAGGAGCAGTTCGGAATTTTAAGGGAGACCCTAAGAAAAAAAGAGAGAAGAAAGAGAATAAGAAAGATAAAAGGAATGAATTCAAGAAGAAATAAGAAAAACATTTTTTTTTCCATTTTCAATTGAACAGAGGCCGAAGAGTCATGGTCTCAATGTCATTATTTTCTACCACTTACGAGGATAATGCTTTATATCGGCAGACCATAGAAATTGAGAAGGATGTATATAAAAAATATTCTGAAGTTCAGCCTGATTACCAGTTCCGATTACCTCTATTGATCCTGTATAAAGAACGTTCCACTAGCAAGGCTGATGTGGACCCAGTGCTCACTATTACATACCGCTCTTTAAAAGATAGCCCGTTCTTACCCTTAATTTTCGTAGTTATTACATATCGTATTTCCGGAGTTCCTCATGAAAGATTCATGTACCAGCATGTAAGGTATTAGATGGAGGACGAGCGTTTTACTAGTCTGTCTGTAAAATAACAAAATAGAAGACTTTACCAATGAGATGTGGGTGTGCATGGCCGGATTTCTACATCCAACTCTACAAAGAGCCATCATGTACAGTACTAACCTCAAAGTGATAAATCATCTAATGCTTGTTGATCATACTTCATTCTCGTTTAAAAAAGGAGGGCTCTACCGCTCACGCTTCATTGTTGTTTTACAATCCTGCGGAAAGTCAAGAGAATAATATATTTCAGATGTGAAAAAGAAATGGAGCAGAACACTCGTCACAACAGCTTCTGGCTCCATTGACTTTACTATAGGATCATCTCTCTCTCTCTTAAAAATCGGGAGATGTGTTATAGAACCACTAAGAATATCAAGCGTGGAGCCCAATTTGAATAAAATACTTTCTGTGACCCGACGGCAACTAATTCACTGAGATCTCGATATCTGATTTTGGTTCCCATTCCTATATGTCCCGTTATCACTATTGGTACTCAGTCTTTACTGGTCCAACCAATTAGAACAAACAGTTACGAATATACTAATCCTCACCAAATGGAGGACCCCATTAACTATGCTGAGATGGGTACATAAAAATACATATTAAGGGTCTTTACAAGCTGCTGACCTCACACAATCTCTTACCTTCTAAGCGTGATACCGGGATCATATAAATTGCTGCTCCGAATCTCTACCACAACAAAGGAGACTTATTCGAATGCTCCTTTTAAATAGTTCCAAAAGGGCCAGAACCGCCTAACGCAACTACATCACATGGGGCAAAGATCATATGCGTAAAAAGCGGACTAACAATACCGCGTGGTGGATGGGCGCCATCTTAGAATTCTCAGAGGTAAGATCATCGATAGAAAACGGACTGACATCTTTACCGCGTGATGATGTGCGCCATCTTAGAATTCTCATAAATAACATTATCGATAGAAAACGGACTGACATCTTTACGTGATAGATAGGCACCATCCTGGGATTCTCGAGTGTAAGTTTATCGATAGAACAAGCGATTCATCATGGTTCTAAAAGGCAATAAATGCCCCAGTATCTATAACATCAAATCTCCTTTATCAATTAAACTTAACCACTTGGCTGCTAAGGCACCTGATGAGCTTCCATTGACTTTCCATTGAAATCAATGGAAAGTCCATGACGAGTTACCCTTGTCATTAGCGCTGAAGTGGTTAAATAATAAATCCAGATGAATTAGAAAGAAAATTCAGTTCACAAAGAACAGTGTTGTGCAATTTATGAGTAATGACCCCCACGGAGAGTCAAAAACAGATATTCATATGTTGATAATTGACCATGCAACATTCCAAAAAAAAGGGTGTCTATTTAATGCATATTATTATTTTAACAGCAATTCATATTTGAATGGAGATGATAAAAAAGAGAGACTCCGACACTGAATTCGATGGTAGGAAGTCCTATTTAATCTATGTAAGCTATGGGCAGAACAGATATGACATAGCACATTTTAATGCGATTTAGTTACATACCAGGCTATATCATCATTTAACCCTTTCTGGATACAATCTAAATGAAAGATCCAAAAGGTCTCTCATTTTTTCCGTGTAGTTTCAACTAGTTGGCCTGTTTTACTTTGGATTTTTACAATTATACACCATTTCAGTTCTGTTTCTTGGTGTTGTTTATCAATGAAATGTTGTACCAAAGGTGCATTAACTTTTTTTGTCCTAATGGCGGACTTATGTTCGCTGAATCTCAGCCGAAATTCGCGACCAGTCTCCCCCACCTAGGCTAGTCCACAAGGGCAGAACAATATATAGATTATGTTACTACTCCTACAGTTTGTAAGATGTTGCAGCTTTATGTTCATGTTATTGTAGTTGAAGGAGTTAGTCACTAGTGCTGCCTCACAGGCATGGCAGGAGCCACATCTGTGGTTTCCCAGTATCACAGGAAGTCCTGTGATAGTCATTTGAGTTTCAACATTTCTGGGTTTGTTCCTGGTATGAACCAACATATCTCTAAGGTTTCGATTTCTTCAATAGGCCACCAATGGTAGTGGAAGTTGAGTGTCATTGTCGTCTGTATTAAGAATTCTCCAATTCTTATTAATAGCATTTTTGATCTTAAAATTAAGTGTTGAATGGTTAATGACACAAGTGATTTGGTCACGTTGTTCTCACTTGGTACCCTGTAATAATGCCTCTCTGTCATAATATTTTTCCTGTTTAAAAGCTTGACGTACCAGGCGATGTGGATAACCACGGCTAAGAAGTCTTTTCTTAAGAGCGTCGCCATGATGATGGAAATCATTCATGTTGGCACAATTTAGTCTGATGCGAAGTACTGCTCCTTTGCTGTGTTGTTGCCTTGTTGGGTTGGCCTGCAGCTGCTCCTTCTGCCTTGGGCAGTGAAAGGACTGGACTGCAGTTTCTCTACTTGAGCTGAGTATCTCCAAGGGCCTGACACCGAGCTGGCTTCCTTTTAAGAAGTCTCATGGACTGCAAAGACTTCACCAACCTTCGGGTACCGCTCCTGGAACAGTTGTTTCAGTTGCCACAGAGAAGAGGGAACTGCGACCGACTCCATCACCCGACTCCGTTGCCGGCCTTGTGTCCTGAAGGCACCGCATCAAAGCACCATCTCGCCCTGCACCGCACACCTTGGTCTCACCGACGCCGTCTGCGCGATTGTCACCGAGCCGCTGCCTGCACCGCATCGAGAGGCACCGCAACCTGCATCACCGAGCCGCTGCCTGCACCGCATCGAGAGGCACCGCAACCTGCATCACCTCGCTTCACTTCGCTGGCCTGGGCTCACCGACACAGTCGCTGCTGGCTCGACACCCGTGAACGCCTCCTCACTCACAGCTGTCTGGCTTGGCCAGCACCAATTCCCGCCAACCAGTTCTGTTGCTCGCATCCCAACTTGCCAGCACCGCATCGAGCACCATCTCACCCTGCACCGCACGCCTTGGTCTCACCGACGCCGTCTGGACGATCGTCACCGAGCAGCTGCCTGCACCGCATCTAGGGACACCACACCGTGCACTGCATCCACTTTGCACCGTAACCGCGAAGGGCGCCATGACCTGCTCTGTCACCTGCACAATGACCTGCCAGCACCGCATCGAGCACCGTCTCGCCCTGCACTGTAAGCCTTGGTCTCACCGACGCCATCTGGACGATCGTCACTGAGCCGCTGCTTGCACTGTATCGAGAGGCACCGCACTGTGCACCACTTCCACTTCGCCTCGCAACCGCGACGGATGCCAAGACCGACTTGCACCCCCATGTGAGCCGCACTAAGAAAGGTACTGTGAATGAACCTGTCCTGCTGTTGCTGGCTCGTACCGATGCGGTCAGTTGGAACTGTGAAACTCTGATGTTTTCAGCATCACGGTAGGCTCGGACCGAACTACCGACTCGTACGAGCTGTGTTTTTCAACGTAACTTGACAATTTAAAGACATTTTGCAACACAACTAATTTTAAAGTACTGTACTGTGGGTTGTTATCGTATTTGTTCTTGTTTAAGTATATAAAAATATTGGGTATTTTTCTAAACTGGTGTGTGTCCGTTTGTAGTGATTACACTGTATTACTGTTGGTTATGTGCAAATGCTTTACACACGGCCTCTAAGATAAGCCTGACTGCTCGTGCCAATCTACCAAGGGGGTGAGAAGGGGTTATTTTAGCAGTGTAACTCCCTTATCCTGACTAGAGTGGTGGTTTCTGCCTGGCTTTGGTGCAAACCTCGGCCAACCAGAAATTCCATTTCTAACACTATCTATATGAACTGTTTTAAACATTTTTTTTTACATTTCCTAAAATGTATATACTGTTTTTATACCTGTGCTGTGTGTACTTTTTTGGAACCTGGTGATCATAATAAAGTTTTCTGATGATGATGATGAAAGAAGAATTGCAGTCAAACAATATTGGAAAATATGAACTTTCAGGAGAAAAGTATGTTCCCCCTGTGATTGTTCCATCTAAGTATATATCAATCAGTTTTTTCATTTGATAATAAGTTCTACTTATAGACTGTTGGCAGCAAAAAGGCACCAACATATGCAAACTGTTCTTGCATAACATTGATCTCGAGAACGTATTACAAAAATAAGAATGAAAGGATCATCTGGTCATTTGGTGAGTTTATATTAAGTACAGATCAAAAAAGTGGAGGGAGGAAGAAGAGGTTAATTCCGCTTCTAAGAGGTATTGGTTATCTATCAGAAAGTAGGGAATGAACCGCATAAGTCTCAATACCAGAGTCTCAAAACTTTTGGTCTCAGAGACCCTCAACCACACATTCACAGACTGCTGTGTATGTAATCTCCGCTTAGTGTGGGTCAGTGGATAGTGTCATCATCGAGTCTTGTCACTTGAGTGTCCCATTCTCCATGTGACATTAAAACCTCTACTGGGAGGGAGGCTGTCTGGATGTTGACAGTGGTGAATGGATTAAATTGATCTCCTATCCTTTTGGTGAATCTTTATGGGGGAAAAGAGTAGGCTAGGGATAAGTCTAAAAACAAAGCAGTGTTTAGTGGATGAGCCACTGGTCCATGACACCTATTGGGCAGGTGGACATGTTTCGGCCTGGAACAGACCCTTCAGGTAGCCTTCGTCAAGACCAGAGAAATATATATGGAGGCCTTATACTTCCCGGCTTCCCGGATAGCGTGTTATTAGTGAGTTGAAGCACTCACCCGTGAGGTAGGAAAGGCACAATTTGACCACATTGTTTTCAGAATTTCCTCAGGAATACAACTAAATGAGTGCCAGCAAGCTCGCAGGTAAAAGAAGTGCATTTACATGCAAGAGGAAAGCGGACCACTCTGACAAAATGTCAATACTTTGAACCAAAGCAGAAGGAGAATGGTGGTTTCCATGAGAGACAATAAGCTTACAATTGGATAGCATATTGAAATAGTTACACATAATGAGTAATTATCCCCTTTAATCCATTGTAAGATTCGCTTCCGTGTTAAAGTGAATGGCTTCCAGTGATTCAGTAAGTCTAAGTGTGCAATGATAAAGATACTTAGGCCCCCATTAGGAAAATGGGACCACCCGCGAACTGAGCAGCAGTCCCGCCTTGCATATTATGATGCGCCCACCACAGTGGCGGGCGCATCATGCATTTATAACATTGCGGCGGGCGGTTTTCACACCAGCACCTACCGCAATGCTATAAATGCATGGCATGCATTTGCATACACAAAGCGGCAGGCGCCGCGCGTTGCCTGCCGCATTGTGTATGCAAATGCAGGGGGGTACCACAGGTACCCCCCATGTGCACCCCCAACCTCGCCTTCACCATGGGGGCCCACAGGGGGCCCCCAAAATGAAGACCGCCTGCCTTTCACGGAAAGGCATCCCCTAAAGCCCATGCTAATATGGCTGGCGGTGTCTGATAGACAGCACCACCATATACACCCTTTTTCACCCTGGCCGCAAGGGAACCAGGGCGGAAAAGTGGCGGACGGTGTTTCCGTCTACCGCGGTCCCCCCGCCATAGTAATATGGCGGGGGGAAACGGGTGGCGGGTGGACAAGGATGTCGGGTGGATTGCCACTGCCCGCATGGCGGTGGCGATCCGCCTGACATCCTAATGGGCCCCAAAGTGTTTGGTGAAGCAAGGGGAGTGAGATTTAGAAATATGAATTAGTTGCACAATTCACTTGCATATTTTGACTCTATTGAACACATGTAAAAACATGAGCCCATGGGTCTTTTATACATTCATGTGTTATGGCCAAGCAGCTAGGGCTATGTTCAGTTCTTCTGTGGTAACCCATTTTATTAAACATGAGTTATCCTCTAACTTGGAATATTATGCTAAGATGAGGATATGTTTAAACTTTACAAGCTCCAAAGTCACTTAGATATCCTAATAAAATGTCCCAAAACATTGGTCTTTAGATGTTTTGTTCACATGCTCAGTAGTTCTGCAAACAATCCTGGCTAGGGCTGTATTACAGGTGCCGGTCAAAATTGAGGACACTTAGACAAGGCAATGACCTTATCTGTAATCTTCATGACACCACTGGCGTCCCTGAAGGGCATCCTATATGTATCAGCATGTCTCTTCAAAGGCTCAAAGTAGTTGCAGGGTATCACAGCTTGTTTTTTTAAATGCCCTAACAAGTTGCAGATTAGCACTCCACCCCTGATGGCTCCAACCTCCTAGCCCACATCATCCTCGGTCTAGAACTCATAAATCATCATGTACAAGGCCACCAGAACAGGCACCCTTCCATCCTTGGAAAATAAATAGACTACCTCGGGACGACAACTCCATACTAGAAGAAAGGACATCATCAGACTGGAAACTAATTTTTTTAGCTATGAGAAAACCAGAAGACAAGCCATCTCCAGCTATACTCCTCTGATCAAGAACAACAACTCCATCAAAATAATACCTACCCAAATCCTACTGCAATTAAAATGGGGCCGCAGACCAACCTCTTTGGAGATCACTAAATCTCTACACAATTGGATTCATGACCATCAGCAACATTCTCTATTGTAAACAATCCTAAATGATAACTCAGTTTTCCCGCCTTTCTGCACATGGCACTCTCAAGCTATGTTTGCACTCTACAAATATGTATAGGTACATAAACTTGAAAAATATACAAAATGTCATCCATAAAGTTAAGTAAAAGAATTTTTTTTAAATTATTACGAAGCCAAATGATAGTGTGCCATCTTTTATGAATAAGTGTAAGCAACACATGTAGACTTGGTTGGTATATAAGGAGCTGAGGAGGTAAGACTGTTGTCCTTAGCTATGGCTTGGTAAACCTACAGTGTTGCTGAAATGGTACTGCAGTCAAAGCAGAAGTTTCATCTCTTCATGGTCCCGCCTCAATGAGTCGATGCTAGAGAGCTTTTATAGTATCCAATGGAAAGGAAACTCCATCAGGCTATTAATAGAGCGCGGGTTCACCTGCTCGCTTTTACCATACTCACCTAGGCCCATACACAGTTTGAACCAGTAAACCTACGCTATTCAGAAATTTTTAATTAATCATTTAGGACCTATATCAATTGACTTACCAATCCTAGGCACCGGTACCTAGAGTCCTAAGGGATCAAGGGTGTTAGCATAATAGGCAGTAAATAAACATTTGCATTTTTAAAATAACCACAGACTCGGGATAGGTTTAAACACTTTATCTATGTCAATTCTTAAATGTTAGAGTCCATACCAATTCGATTAAAGCGCATTCAATTAGAAAACATACGATCAAGGCAAGATGATGTGAAAATATTATGAGACTTTCTCTAAGCATTGAAACATAGGAAGGGTAAGAAAAGGGAAACGATACAAAGACATACCCACATTATTTTATAGTTACCTAGAATGGTGTGAAGACCAACCCTGGCCACGGGCTGGGATAAGGACTGGACCCCCGATAGTTCAGGTGCCAACAGAATAAGACAGGTACAGGCCAGAATGAGGACAAGTACGGACCAAATTGGATCAAGACAGGACCACCGCAGGTCAGGAACGGCACCCACAGCTAAAGTGCAATGCCAGCGTCGCAACCCTCTCTGTAGCTAACAGTCGGACCCCGATTGGGTCATTGAACTCCTTCCCAGAACCCCGATTGGGTTATCGAACTCCTTCCCAGAACCCCGATTGGGTTATCGATTCTTCTGACAGAGTGCTCCGCCAGCACCTCTGCTCTCGATCGCCTATTGAGTGCGTTGGGTCAGTGACAGGTCAGCTATTCGGACAAGTCAGACAATCTAACTAGCGAAGCCTACCTTAGTTATACCATTTTCCAGGGCAGTGTACCACCCCCGAATGTTGTAAATGTGTGTATTCCCTCAATTTGATTGGTCAAAAATAGGGGGGGGTCATCACACCACCAGTTATGAGGTCACTTAATTCATATATTCGAATTAATTTTCCCTCCCATCATTTTATTTTCCCATGCACTTTTTATTCCACCCGACAATGTATGTTTCAATAACAAATACATTGTATGTAAAATGTTCAATTTAGCTTCCTCTCGAGAGGTCGAAGGGTGAGATTCCCAGGCGCATCTTCAGGCAAGACCGTCACTGGTACAGGTTCAATTCCATGACTTGAGGACTCTTGAGCTCTTCTGCGCAGTCGCAGGATTGCAAGATGGAGTGCAGCAAGTTTACATCAGGCCCAAATACGAGCTAATAATAAAGTCAAAGGAAAACAGTTTTCGAACAAAGAATAAAGGAATGCACTGTATGCCACTTATCTCTACTCTATTCCCATTAGCAGCAATGCAAGCGTTAGCATGTGAAAACATAGAGCAGCCATCTTTAGTTCTAGTGCGCAGAAGCAAAGATTTCCCACCAAAGCAGAGAATACGTCATGTCACGTGAGTGTGACAGATGCATGCGCAGAAAAATTCCGACATTGCGACGACCATTTTAGGACACTCGAGTTATGGTTAGTTAAAAGCACATTGACAAGCTTCCTCCAGATGCTAGAAATGTTGTGTGGTGCATTATTAGTAATACAAAACATGTTTATTAGTGCATTACGTTTCATTTCGAGAGGATTGAATCCAAACAAGTCTCTTTACGAGCAAAACCTTGCTCCATCACTATCTCGATGTAGATTTTCTGCCTGCAGAGCCCGGGGCATTACGGTGGGAAATGTGGCAGTCTGCCCAACTGTAAATAGAGGGGGTGGACTGTCAGTTTGGCAGACAAGGCATATCACTTTGCTTGTGGCAGAGTACCCTGTAACCAAAACTCCAATTCAGACCCTAAGTCCGACCCGTGGGACATTTATAAAGAAGCACGTCGTCTCTGTAAAAAGCAGTATATATGATGATACATTTCCTAGTTTGCAGGTATTGATAACTGCACTAGAAAATAACACAAAACAAAATTGGCACTAGTGGGCACCATATCACATCCCTCTGCACTTCAGAAAAGCACCTTTGGTTTCACCCGTGGGGCCTCATTTCACTCGAGCAAAGTTGCTCTTATGGATTGATGTTTGGACGAGTAAGATGGCATTCCGAATCTTTTAGGACCTTCCAAAGATTTCTGCTTGTCACAATATCAAAATCTGATTTCAAGTTGGTCAATGCCACACATAGCAGTACTTTTATTATTTGAAAGTACTTTATTATGAACACTTTGAAGGAGATTTACTTGGATTTTACGCCATGCTTGCGTCGCAAAATTGACACAAAGTGCAACATTTTTTATTCACAATTTACTTGCCAGCGCTAAACTTGATTAGTGCTGGAAATAACGCGAAAGTAATGCAAAGCGGCGCATAGTGCTGCTTTGTATTACGTAGCGCCACTATGGCGTACCATGGGTGGAGCATGGGCGTTCCCATGCAACCACCCATGGTTTCTGATGCTAAACCCAATTTACTAAACAAAGTAGACTGGTTTTACTATCAGAAAACTGCACCCTTTCAAAGTAGGTGAAAGGAAGGAGAAATGTTTTCATTTCTTCTTCCTTTTCCGACTTTGCATGTGTGCTTTACTGTACAGCACACATACAAAGAGGGAAAGGTTTGAAGGGAGTCTCAGCATAGTATTTTGTACTGGAAGGGTACCCTTCCAATACAAAACCTATGCTAGACTCACAGAGACACCCTTGCACCCTGGTGCGAAGGTGTCTCGATGGCGCACAGCAGTTGATTTCAGTGCCGATGCTAGGAAGAAGGGAGGAGAGTGCCTAATTTCAGTAAATTTGGCACTCTCCTCCTTTTTCCTTTTTGCGCAGTGCAGCGCTGTAGTGCGCTATGTGAAAAAGGAGTAAATCTCCCCCTTTGCGTCTAAACGTGACATTCGATCTTGCTTACTCCATGTTGAAATCCCGCCTGGGAGGGAGTCAGAGTGTCAAGATCAACACATTTTTCATTGAAACTGACCACAGATACTTCTGCAAGAAGTACAAACTGAAACCTATGGTTTGGCCTCAATACTCTGCAAGCAGGCGAAGTCTCCCGGGGAATATCAAGGAAACACATGGAATTCAGCACTGTAAGTGCAATACGGTGGAAGAGGTATGGCGCCGCGGCCAGGGCGACTGACGCTGGAATCTGGGGACCAGGTTCGATCCCCGGCTCCGGCGGCAGGTTAGCCCAGAACCATGTGACTCTGGGCAATAGCTCGCTTAATCTTCCCGACGGCCCCCCAGCGCCTGGAGACCCTTACGGGTGATTGTGCGCTTTACAAATGTGGACTTTAATACCCCTTTGTTATTGCTTAAAAGCTCATAATTCCCATTAGCTAAATTGCCCACCCAGGCATTACCGGGATGTCCTAGGTTAAATTTGAGGTGAAGAAAGAGGAATTATTTCAGACCACTCATAACGAGGGGCTAAGCCACATAGAATATAAAACAGCATTGTACATTTATGTCTGCACCATTTAAAATGTCATGAAGCAGCACAAATCTATGAATAAATTGGTAGCCTGATCCCTATCTATTAAAAATAACATAATCTTGTGTCTTAGTGAGGGACATTATTGAGGGAAAATAACGTAAACATTTGTTGCGGTGCACTGTCAGGGCTCATCCACTTCCACTTTACTCATCCCCTCGTGCAAGCACAGGTTCAGGGAAAATAAACGTTTACAGGTTTGTCATTGCAAAGCTCAGGGACTTAGCTTCAGCGAGGGGAGGGGAGGGGCGGTGTTTAGGATTATACATCCCCCTAATAAAAGCATTCTGTAGTAAATTGTTGGGTACAGGTTCTTTAATTCAGGTATTGCGAGGTGATTGTACAATTTCACTTGGGATCTTTACATGCAAATGCAGACAAAACCACAATTACACAAACATCTTTTTTAAAGGTCTAAAAAATTGTTTTACAAAATGTTGAGGGCCTCATTTACAAGGAATAAACGCAGTGCGGTGCCGCAAGCCACGCTGCGTTAGTTCCAAATCAAGGAATGTGTCATATCTACAATGACCTTGCCTCTCCTTCATCATCATCTGTTGTTCTGAACTCTTTGAAGTGAGAGCTGTTTCTAGTGATGGAGTAGGATCCTGTCGCTGCTGTCGCTGCTGTGATCATGGGCCCTTTGACGTTTATCTTCAGTTGCTTGCTCGAAAAAGGACTGTTTGATTTGTGTGTTTGCCTTTGGCGCATAAGGACTAGATCTCCCTGCTTTAGTCCAGATGCTGTGGTATGACGCCTTGTGTCAGCTTGTTGTTTCATCTTCCTCTTGGCCACGTGCGGCAATGTCACTGTGCTCAGGCGGGACGTTGACTTTCAGTTGAAGCAGGCGGGTCCTGCTTGCTCTTCCCAGTTATGCGGGGCACCACCATGGGGTGCTGTGTGGGGTGTTGCAGTAATCCCAAAGTATTTGGCACAGTACTTGGCCCACAACATTCTGCATCAGTTTTTCCTGTTGGACGTCTTTCTTTATGTTGCCCATGAACCTTTCCACCATGCTATTTCCTTGTGGCCACAGAGGTGTTATTTTCCTATGGTGGCCTCTCAGATAGACCATGAACTTGTGAAATTCTTCTCCTGAGAATGGTGGTCCATTGTCTTAAGTGTCAAGGGGGTGCCCCAGGCTGCAAAGATATCATTCAGAATTGGTAGGGTGGCAGTTGCTGATGTTGATGACACTTGGCTCACTATGGCGGAAGCGAGAGTATTCATCGTTGACGACCATCGAGTAGCCACTGGTGTCCAATGACTCAAAAAAATCTGCGGCTAGTGGTGTCCACATATCCTTAGGGTGGTCAGAAATGTACAGTTGCTCTGGCTTGGGTGGTCTTCCTGTCATCTGACAGAGATAGCAGTTCATGTTCATGTCCCGGGAACCATATTTTTTCTCTCAGCATTTTTTTTGTTGCCACTATGCCTCTATGAGACTCATGTGCAAGGCTGACCATCTGCTACTGAAGGGTCTTCTGTATGACTTTCCTGGTGCCATGAAGAAGTATTCCTCGCTCTGTTCAGACAGCTGTTTCTGTACTTGTTTGAAGGTGAGTATATCCTGTCTTCTGACCCCTTCACTTACTGGGCTGCCATTGTTCACATGTCTCCACCTCTGCTATATGAGTTTTTTGACCGCTTGGAATGTGACATTGTTCATTGTTTCCTGCACCAGTTCCTCTATAGTGACAGGGTTAGGTGTGTTTTGTCACAGCACACAATTGAGGTATTCCTCAGCCATGGAGGATGTCTCTGTTGCACAGGGTATCGGATGCCGCGACATGTAGTCGACAGGGTTGTACTCTTTCCGTGTTTGTGCACTATTTTGAAGTTGTAGTCCCTCAAAGGTATCCCCCACCTTTTGATGCACTGTGTTGTGTATCGTGACCAGTGCTTGGTGGTCTGTCATGCTACAGTTGGACTCTCTTTTTCTGGTTGAGAGTAGCCCTTTCTATGTCTGGCAGGCTCCTCCTTGCATACATAACAATGTGCCTTGGTGAGTCTATTCCTGGCTTATGTTGTGTGTGAATGGATCCTAACCCCACCAGGGTGGCATCTATGAAGAGCTCAGTGCACAGGGAGGCATCAAAGTAGGTTAGGTGGTGTACAGTATGGCTGTGACCGCATGCCGAATGTCCTCAAATGCCTTCTCACACTCTGAGGTCCAGAGGAATGGCTTCCTTTGTCTAGTCAGTTCACGAAGTGGGGTGCTCATTTGGCAAAGTCTTTGATGTAGCGAGCACAGTAACTCGCCAAACCAAGAAATGACTTCACCTCTGCTATGTCCACTGGGGGCCGTGTTTTGTTGAGCGCTTAAACTTTGCTGGGGAATGACCGCATTCCTTTTTGGGAAAAAATGTGCCTTAAGAAAACAAGTTCTCCTTTTCCCAGCTTGCATTTGCCCTTATTCAGTGCCAGGCCAGCAATTTTCAACTGATTGTGTACCTCCCTCAGTGCCTTGTCGTGCTCCTTATTTGTGCAACCAAATACTAGGCTATCACTGTTGTAGTTTTTTACAACCCTAATCACTCGCTGCACCATCTCCTGAAATATTTCAGCTGCCAAAGACACCCCAAAGCTTAATCACTTGTAGAGAAATAGCCCCAGGTGGGTGGAGAATGTGGCAATGTAGCCGGACTGCCAGTCCAGATCCAGCTGGTGATAGCCTTTGAAAAAGAATAGTTTTGAGAATACACGGGCTACAGAAAGACAACTGATCATGCTATTCAAGTGATGGCCATGTTCAGTAGATGCATGTCGACACAGATGCATATTTTTTTCTTGTTTTTCTTCAGCACGTCCACAATGTGGGACATCCATGGAGTTGATCCATCTGCAGGCACAATGATATCCTGTGCTAGCAAGCTCTTTAGTTCTTCCTCCACCTGTGGTTGGAGGTGCACAGGAACTCTGCAGTGATTTTGAGCCACTGGTTTGCCTGCTTCATTGATTTTAAGGGTCATTTGCATGTCTTTCAGCTTCCCAAGTCCTTTGAAGATCGCAGGATGTTCTCTCAGGATGTTGTGATGCTCAGACATGTGATATGTTATGACTAGGAGGCCATCACCTGAGTAGTGATGTTGCTGAGCAAACACAGCGCTAGGATGTCTTCCCGTAGGACTTGCACAGCTTCTTGTATGGATGTTTAATTGTATGTGAGTGTTTCCACCAATTTCCCTATGCTCACAACATGTTGCTTTGTACCCCATGTGAAGAATTCGACAGTGGAGGGCGACAACTGAGGTTTGTGGTTAATTTTTTCATACTCCGACAAGCACATGATGTTGCACGTGGCTCTGCTATCAAGTACAAATTGCATTGTGTGATTTCCGACTTGAAGTTCCACTGTCGCTGTCATCTCTATTTGTAATTTGTCAGTGAGCTGGACATGTTCAGATACGCATTATTGTGCTGGGATGTGCGACATCAGGTCTAAACGTTAAGTGGTCTTTCATGCATTAGATGCATCAGAGTCAGTGAATGATCTGTGATTGCGTGCTTCCTGATGCCGTGCATGTTGACTCGAGGTCATTCCTGATCTGGCAGGCCACCTTCTCTCTGACTTGATGTGTCCACTCATGCAAACACTTGCAAAGTGATTGTCAAGGTTGAATTTCTGACATTTGTGTCCCAAGTCCAGGAAGGCATCATCATGCGGGTATTCCAACTGCGCGATAGCATGGCCTTTCATGTTTCTACTTTAGTAGCGGCAATGACTTCTCATGTCTGCTGCTGCTCCCAGCCATGCAATTAGCCTGTTAAATTGCCCGCGTACTCCCAAGTGAATAGCATGCGATGGGGCCCTGGCTTCTGTTCACCCCATGGTCAGTACTTTGTTCAGTGTGTAGGTTTTCCATCAGTATTCTTGTGCGGGACCCAGTTGAGTGACATTCGTCGATGATGCGCACCCTTATTGCTGCCTCATTGTCAAATTTGTCAAACTCACAGTAGGTGACTAGTTTGCACAGCCGAGTCATAAAATCGTCGAGGGACTCCTCTGCTCGTTGGCATGCCGTGTTGAACGTGTAACATTCGAAATTGACATTTCGCTGGTGGTCGAAGCTGACCGTGAGAAATGTTATCAGGCCTTTGTGCCTGGTAATTGAGTCGGACTGTAAAATCACAAGCAGATCTTCAACATCATCACCAACCTGGTTTAGGAAAAGGTCTCTGGCCTGTTCACCCATGTGTTTTTTGCAGGTAAAGGGCACATAGGGTTCAAAGTGCCTGATCCATTTCTCCCAGCGACACCCTTCGTTTGAGAGTCATAGAGGTCAAAAGGCAGAGGGCATCGTAAGATCACTCCTGGAATTGCGCCCTTATTGCATTCTTCAGTCATGGCTATGGCAAACTGGCCGCAAACCCTTTTTTGGCTGTGTTATGTGCTTAGAAGGGAATGTGTTTGCCCCTTGGGCTTCCCCAATTGCAGTTTGTAGTGTTATCTTTCCTTTTGTATAGGGTGCATTTGCTGTATCTGCTTTCCTGGAGGGTGCCTGGCTTTAAAACAGCCACCTCAATGCTCAGTCAGTTTGATTGCCTGACTTCAAAATGGCCGCTTTGCTCTCTTGCTGCCCATGTGCAGGTGTGCCTGACTTTAAAATGTCTGCTGGTGCTTCCTCACTGCCTATTGGCTGATGCACCTGACTTTAAGATGGCCATATTCTCGTGAGATCTCATGTGTACCAGAGATCAATGCGGGAGGCTCAAACAGCTGCAAAGGACATGGCGGTGCTTACTGCTTGCGTGTAGGCATGTTGCTGACTTCGTCCTTCGTCACAGGAAGGTGTATAACCGGGGTGGGCTCCTGACGTCGCTGTGAGCACCCTGTGTTGTAGCGCATTCGGGTAGGGCACCTGATGTTGTGGTGGTATGGCGGACCAGGGTGGGCTACTGGTGATATTTTTTAATGCTATGTGTCATGGTGCACTGCTATTTGTGTCACGGTCCAGCTCATCACCTTCTGTCACCAGGTGTGGTGTCACCTATGCCCCAGCCCCTAAGGAAGATACAAGGAGGCTGGTAAGGGTGTGCCAAACTCTTCTTTATTCTGGGTGGTCAACACGATGCACACAGGTACCTACTCCCCTCGTGGTTTCCTGCAAGTGCTTATGTCCCCTCTCCCTTCCCGGAAGTGGTGTCCAGTGTCCAGACCCCCTCCCCATCTGGTCTGTGCAGGTTCCTAGTGCCCATCTGTGCACATTGTTCCGACAGGTAGTAGACAGATTTCTTTCTGCGGATGAGCAGTCATAGAATTCGAAGTTGAAACTTGATTTAAGTGAAGGGAGATCTTTTCTCAAGAATAAAGAATACAATTGGAAATATTTTTAATGACAAATATGTAGGTTTCAGGGACCTACCTACTTACAGACATTATGCTGACAAAGAAGAGTAAATGAAGTAAAAATTAATTCAGTACATGTTTAACCGATCATAACTATGCTCATCCAATCACTATTGGCCTGAGCTTCAATTAAACCATTTAAATACTGCAGCCTTATGTGTAACTTCAAATGCATTTGTTTTCCCACTGTTCTTTTTATTTCTTAACAGCCGTTGCCTCTATAGTTTGCTGATCATTAGTACGTTTTATTAGTGTGCGCATGACAGAACCACGCCGTCATGAGCCACGGGCAGAGTGTGCTCATGATGCCGTGGTTCCATCATGCGGCTGCTGCTCCGCCCACGCGGCATTAATTTCCCGCCTGTGCCGGCGAATTAATGAGGGGGCGGGGCCGAGGCGGAACCATGCTGTCATGAGCACACGCCGCCCATGACTCATGATGGCGTGGTTCCGTCACGAACACGGAAGCGCCGCGCTCACCCCCCACACCCCCGCAGCAAAATGTGTGCTGCGGTGAAGGGGTTAATTACCATTGACCTCAGTATTAAATTCAATCACTTCAATATGGGTCCTTGATTTTTTGTTGAGAATGGCATCAGCTTATTTTCACCAATGTTTACTGCAAATTCCTTTGTAATAGTGGTGATTGCGAATGCCCTTCTCTCACGAGAAGAGTGAGAGAATCATCGAGAGGATACTGCTCCCCTGAGGTGAGCAGGATACAATACAGAGTGATTTAAAACATTTAGTGATATTGGTTCTATTTTTAGGTCTCGCCTGGAACAGTGCCTGTCGCTTGTGAGACATTTTGTTTATTTACAAGGGGCTTTGAGCTTGCCAATTGATTACCATTGGTTGTCTTCATCATCACTCTCATTTCCTTGCTTCTCTGTGGTCAGCATGAGCCAGTTTCACTTCCTATTCAGGTGTTTGTCCCTTCCTGCATTCTTGGCTTAAGTACTGCTTCCTTTTGGTGCCCAGTGTCGCAAGCTTTCAGCGGTATTTTTTCTTTTATTTGCAGTACTCCATAAGAGTACATGTTATGTTATGTTATGTTATGTTATTTATTTTTTTGTATAGCGCAACGGTTACTCAAAAAGAGTGTCCCGGCGCTTTAGGTAAGGAGAACAGATTTCAGAATAACACAACACAGCTAAAAGAGGTTAAAAAATAAGCAGAAAGAAAGCGAAACTACTGGCAGGCCTGTTGGGAAAACAGCCAGGTTTTGAGACCTCTTCTAAAATCAAGGAGAGTAGACGCCCCCCGCAAAGGGAGCGGTAATGAATTCCACATCTGTGGGGCCAACAGACTGAAAGAGCGGCCCCCGAGGCGGGCCCTCTTCACACGCGGAACAGCCGCCAGAAGTAGAGATTCTGACCTCAACGAACGAGTCGGATGGTAGAAGGTCAGTCTCTTTTGGAGATGTTTAGCTCCCACAGCATGGAGCGCTTTATAGGCCAAGGTCAGAGCCTTAAAGGCGATCCGTTTGCGGATGGGTAGCCAGTGTAACGTCGCCAACAACCCACAGGCGCTGGTGCGTCTACTTAGGCCAAAGATGGCCCTGGCCGCCGCGTTCTGTACAACTTGAAGCCTTTGCAGCAGATACTCTGGCAGGCCCAGGTAAAGAATGTTGGCATAATCCAACCTGGAGCCTATCAGAGCCTGCACCGTCAGCCTCCTATGCTCCTCGGACAAGAGAGGCAAAAACCTCCGCAGCATGTGTTCTTTTCTTGAGGCCGACTCCTCCTGTCGACCCACACCATGTTGTTGCATGCCCCCTTCCACTGTCCTGTCCCTCTCTGTGTTGTATAAAAAGGGTTATGGGCAAAAGCCATGGAGTTGACCCTAGTGAGGCTAATCCCATCATACGTAAAGCAAGCACATCATTTGAGGCTGGTGGCAACTAAGCGTGCACATAATGTAGCTATGTCATTGTTAGGGTTAGACAGAAGAGGGACATTTACAGTGACTGTGTGTCCCAGAGGCACCTCTAATGCCCTGAATTAGCCCACTGGCTCCACACCTACTAATCCATAGGTACATTTTCACAACCTCCAAGACATTAATGTACCCCTGCTTGTAGCTGACAAGTGGGGCCATAACATGTGTGCATCACTGAGACAGAACTGTATTTTTTAATAAGCAGCACTCTGTCTCCACAAATGTGGAGTTGATCATTTCAAATGTACAAGTGAGACTACCAGTCCCAAACTGCAATGTGCTGCTGATGGACATTGCAAGTAGGCTGATGCATGCTGGGGGTTGGGTTGGAGAGGCAAATATGCTATGAGATAAACGCTCCCTGGCATCCAGGAAGTGGATAAGGAGCATGAATCTTTTGGTGACACAACCCTTAACAACCAGCCGAATGGACCGCGGCAATGCCCTCTATGTAGGAATCATTGTACACCTTCTACAAAGACTTCAGACCAAAGAGAACCCAACTCTGGAAACTTCACTGGCTACCTGTACAGAGGAGATGCCAATTCAAGCTGCTCATCCAGGCACACAAGGCTCTAAACAACCAAGGACCCGCCTGCATTAACCACCAACTGAATTTCCAGAAACCATAGAGAAGACTATGTTCTGTGCCCCTTTCAGTTGCCCATACTCCTCACAGCTACCGAAGCAGAAGGGGCGGGGACGCTCTGACTCCTTCATCGCAGCAAAGACCTGGAAGAGCCTCCCCACGCATCTCACTTCGGAAATTTTGAATGGCCCTCAAGACCTGGTTGTTCGAATAGGCCTCAGAGGCCTGCAAGTGCATGGGTACTCTATCTGGTGATTAGCCTCGCTTTATAAAGTCTGATTGATTGATTGACACAAGCCAGCTGAGAGACATGTCAGCATCCCAAATGTAAACATCAGCTACACACACCACCAAATGTCCATCATTTTCCTGCCACCACTCTACCACCCTACTATCACAACAACCATTCCACCACTAACTTACCACCATACCAGCACTAAACCATCACTACCCTACCACCACCACCGTACCAGAACCACCCTACAATCAACTTTTTACCACCACCAGAGCACCACCACCAGAGCACCACCCTACTGCCACCACACCATGCTACCACCACCATACCACTACCCCACCACTCTACAAACACCACCTTACCACTACCAACTATCCTTCCATCACCACCACTATAACACCAGCCTACCACCACAACCTTGCTACCACCACCCCATCACTACAATGCCTACTATCCTACCATCACCCAAACCACAACCGTAACCACCACCACCCTAACCAGCTTCCTACCACCCTTTCACTACTACCACCCTATAACCACCACCAGCCTTACACCTTCTTGCCACAACCATCCTGCCATCACCACCACACTACCCCACCACTCTACCACCCCCACCAATACCACACCCACCACCCTACCATCACTCTTACTACCACCACAACTCTATTCACCACCACAACCGCCTTAACCACCACCTTAACCTCCACATTAACCACCACTACCACCCTAACTACATGACCACCATCCTACCAACTTACTTCCACCACCACCGTCCTACCATTACCCTTCCACAACCAATCTACCACCAACACTACCCTACCCACACCCTAACCACCACAACCACCCTAACCACCACCAGGGCTCAGAGGTCAACAGCAAGTCATGTGTCCTCCTGTAAAAAAAAAAACGTAACTTGTGCTATGAAAAGCGCTCTGATACCTGATTCGGTTCGGGTCTAGTTTGAGCTATATAAAACGGCACAAAAAAAAAAGTCATCAATACATCTTTATATATGAGATCAATCAATTAGCACCCTTGAAAATTAAGGAAAACCACACCTGTACAGTAAGGTTCAAACTTTCTTTACTTTGTTAATCATAATGCGTTAACTTTAGGTAAAAGCATTACCACATGTTATCCATAATAAAGAATAGGTTGTAAATAGAAAAGGGTGTAGGAGAGGAAAGTAGTGCTCGTGTCATTTGAGAAGGTCAGATGGAGGGGAAAGGAAGAGATTGTAGATACGCAACTTAGTTATCTGTTCAATGTTGGTACTGGGTCTTAATTTATTTTAACAACACCACCCAGTGCAATCAGACCTGTCCATATTTATATAGAGTAGATCATGTATACATTCTTTTATATCTATGTGCAATAATGCACCATCAGAAAATAGGGACAGGGAGGTATATTTAGGTACAGGTTCTTGGAGGAGGTGGGCATCGACGTTTCGACCCGACTTATGCGAAGAGGGTTGTTTAGGACCTCCGCTCACTAGTCTTCATCGGGGCAAGCGGAATGGAAGCAACCTATGCCTGGCGCCAAGGTTGGGCTAACCAGGCGGCTATTTCCATTAGGTAAATAGTCTGCAACAGCGGGACGTGAAGACTCAACAAGTCAAAGCGCAGCCGCACAGTGATTTAGTGATTTAAGAAGTGTTGAGTATTCCAAAATAATTAATGAATAAGGATTCAATGGGTACCAATGTTGAACAAAGTTTCAAACAAAGGGGGGAGAGAGAGAGTCAGTGGATTCAGTCTCCCTAGTCATGCGAATAAACAAAGTAGAATCCACTCAGAGTGGCGGTGATCCCTAAAATGATGGGGAACACACAGTGTTGTTTAAATGCCCCTCACACACCAACAGGCCCCTTGGTGTCATGCTTCATCATCGGGGCCTTCGCACCCCTCTACGGGATGCGGTGTGCTACGACTCGCGACTGCGCAGGAGCACTAAATCGTGAACTATGTGAGGGGGTGTGTTACTAAGGAGTGAGTGAAGTGAGGTGAAAAAGTGAATAGTTAAAAAATACCTGGCACGTAGGTGAAAAATAAATTTATTAAATCCCCGGCTGGTATTATTAAAAAAGAAGTGCAAGATGGGGTTGTAGGAATACGTATTAGGGTATTACAACCACCACAAGAGTGTCAACATGTTTCGGAGCACGAAGGCTCCTTCTTCAGGACAAGGATAAGCACATACCCTCACCTTACTCACATGAAAATATAAAAGTGTTAAAAAATATTTACAACAATGTGTAATGTACCTAATAGTGTTATATATGTAGGTAGATGCAGTTGCGCCCAATTGGCGTTAGATGAAAACCTGTGGAAAGAAGACACAATAAACACACTGGTCTACAGTGCACAGACCAAGGAGAGAAAAAAAATGTTTCTCTTAGTACAACAAGGTAAACCCAAAAATAAGGGAACCCTGTGAAGAAAAACGAAAAAATGAAAAAATATATATACATATGGACAAACACACCACATACAGACATACATTCACAATGTGGAAATACTCTCTACCCAGATGGAAAAAGAGAGGGAGAGATAACAGGTAATATAAGGCTTACTTATAGTTCTCAAATGCAAAACCTCATGAGCCTATGCGAGTTATTGGGGGATCCTTCCTTACTGCTCAGTAAAGTAACCTAAAAGACATTGATATATGGGATTTAGTTTGTTACATGCACCAACAACCTATAGCGCCAGAATAATGCTCTAAGTCATGACCCAACTCACGGTTACTGCAATGGCTAGTTGCCTGCCTTCCCTCAACGCGGCTCCGATGAAGTGAGCGTTGATCGCGTCGGTAACTCATTTATACCCTCCCGACAGACAATTAGTCGAGGTAGATTGAGTAATGAGGCCCGGGGAATGCCCAAATACGGAGTCTGTAATGCCAGGGAATCCGGAGCTGCGCGACCAGCTCGCGTTACACATAGCGCATGCGTACCCCTGTCTGTGTCACAGTATTGAATCCGCATGCGCGGAAGGAAAATACAACCGCACATGCGCGAAGCAATGGCACTTGTAAAGGGCGTGACCTACGCCGCAATGCTGAATGCGCATGCGCGAGGGGGAAAATGCGCGAAACGGTGGCATTGGAAATGTAAACACGCATATTGGGTGCAGGGGCACTGAAATAGGACTAATACACCCGAGAATCAGGTAGCGCTGTCAAAAATGAACAGCTGGTGTAGTAAATCACGTAGGAATTGTATCCTCCCTATCTTGGCCAAAGAGGTACTAGAAATAAATAAACAGTGAGCCTGATGGCAGTATAGTAAAAAACTGATACAGTGGAGACACATCATGGGGGGCAGTATATCTTAATGGGACATCCATGATATTTTGATAATTCTTAATAGCCCCATTAACTATGACCTTCCCTTAACAGGCAGAGATGCAGAGTTCAGTACGGGAGGGTCTAGTACAGCTTATCTTAGTAAATTCCAAGGAATGGAGTCATTGAGCCCGGTGGTATCAGTTCCAAGACGGAACACCCACCGCTGTTCTTTTTCCAGAAGACCTACTTCCGAGGGCAGTTGTTCAATTATTGTCCACTGTAACTCGTTGACACAGTGTTGATGTTCAATAAAGTGGGCTGACATTTTTTGTTGTAAGTTTTTTGCACCTGATATTGCTCTTGTGCTCATTGAGTCTCACTCTCACTGGTCTCGTTGTCATCCCCTGGAAAAAGAACAGCGGTGGGTGTTCCGTCTTGGAACTGATACCACCGGGCTCAATGACTCCATTCCTTGGAATTTACTAAGATAAGCTGTACTAGACCCTCCCGTACTGAACTCTGCATCTCTGCCTGTTAAGGGAAGGTCATAGTTAATGGGGCTATTAAGAATTATCAAAATATCATGGATGTCCCATTAAGATATACTGTCCCCCATGATGTGTCTCCACTGTATCAGTTTTTTACTATACTGCCATCAGGCTCACTGTTTATTTATTTCTAGTACCTCTTTGGCCAAGATAGGGAGGATACAATTCCTACGTGATTTACTACACCAGCTGTTCATTTTTGACAGCGCTACCTGATTCTCGGGTGTATTAGTCCTATTTCAGTGCCCCTGCACCCAATATGCGTGTTTACATTTCCAATGCCACTGTTTCGCGCATTTTCCCCCTCGCGCATTCAGCATTGCGGCGTAGGTCTTGCCCTTTACAAGTGCCATTGCTTCGCGCATGCGCGGTTGTAATTTCCTTCCACGCATGCGGATTCAATACTGTGACACAGACAGGGGTACGCATGCGCTATGTGTAACGCGAGCTGGTCGCGCAGCTCCGGATTCCCTGGCATTACAGACTCCGTATTTGGGCATTCCCCGGGCCTCATTATTCAATCTACCTCGACTAATTGTCTGTCGGGAGGGTATAAATGAGTTACCGACGCGATCAACGCTCACTTCATCGGAGCCGCGTTGAGGGAAGGCAGGCAACTAGCCATTGCAGTAACCGTGAGTTGGGTCATGACTTAGAGCATTATTCTGGCGCTATAGGTTGTTGGTGCCTGTAACAAACTAAATCCCATATATCAATGTCTTTTAGGTTACTTTACTGAGCAGTAAGGAAGGATCCCCCAATAACACGCATAGGCTCATGAGGTTTTGCATTTGAGAACTATAAGTAAGCCTTATATTACCTGTTATCTCTCCCTCTCTTTTTCCATCTGGGTATAGAGTATTTCCACATTGTGAATGTATGTCTGTATGTGGTGTGTTTGTCCATATGTATATATATTTTTTCATTTTTTCGTTTTTCTTCACAGGGTTCCCTTATTTTTGGGTTTACCTTGTTGTACTAAGAGAAGCATTTTTCTTCTCTCCTTGGTCTGTGCACTGTAGACCAGTGTGTTTATTGTGTCTTCTTTCCACAGGTTTTCATCTAACGCCAATTGGGCGCAACTGCATCTACCTACATATATAACACTATTAGGTACATTACACATTGTTGTAAATATTTTTTAACACTTTTATATTTTCATGTGAGTAAGGTGAGGGTATGTGCTTATCCTTGTCCTGAAGAAGGAGCCTTCGTGCTCCGAAACATGTTGACACTCTTGTGGTGGTTGTAATACCCTAATACGTATTCCTACAACCCCATCTTGCACTTCTTTTTTAATAATACCAGCCGGGGATTTAATAAATTTATTTTTCACCTACGTGCCAGGTATTTTTTAACTATTCACTTTTTCACCTCACTTCACTCACTCCTTAGTAACACACCCCCTCACATAGTTCACGATTTAGTGCACCTGCGCAGTCGCGAGTCGTAGCACGCCGCATCCCGTAGAGGGGTGCGAAGGCCCCGTTGATGAAGCATGACACCAAGGGGCCTGTTGGTGTGTGAGGGGCATTTAAACAACACTGTGTGTTCCCCAGTATTTTAGGGATCACCGCCACTCTGAGTGGATTCTACTTTGTTTATTACCAATGTTGAACATCATTACCACAAAATCCTCACTGATGCGAACATTAAACTACATACATAAAGCATGTCTTCTGCATCCATGAGTAATAACAACATATATTCTGGATCTCAAAATTTCCCTCATGAAACAGTGGTAATATGGGTTCGCATGATGCTCATAAATGGTGTCGTATAGATTATCTTATTCAGCAGACATCCCTGACAAAATTCGCCTGAATGACAATTATTTTTAGAACATACAATTAAAACATCTCAGTTTCCTAGAAGTATTGGCACATGTGATCTTTATGAACCCTTTCTCTCTACTGCTCTGTGGCTTATAATTCTATATACTTCAGACCTCGGAAGCCACAGCTCCTTGTCACCTCCTCTTACATTTTTGGCGATCCATTTCTGTGCTCAGAGATTCTGCAAAGTGTGTTGCCAATGGAAAAGCTCCTCATTGTGGCCGATTGGTCTTCTGTGTTCAGCTATCATTTCACGTGATGGTCTGATAGTACTCCCAATGTAGATCTTACCACAGCCACATTCAATCACATATACTACACAGTGAGTGGCACAGACAATGCAATCTTTGATAAAGTGCATGTTTTATCATACTGGTGCATCTCACATATGTCCATAGCAACTCCACGCATTGCGCATGTGCCACATAAAAAAAATACAAAAAAAGCTTTCTTTTGTGATCCTGTTCAAAAGTACAGCATTTCACTAATGTAGTATATTGTGCTCAAAATATTTTGGAGTGTAGTTTTTCTGCGAAAGGTGATAGTTGAGTGTTTAGTGACCAATCTTTAATCCGTGGAACCTGGTTTAAGATATGTCAATTTCCATTAGGATTCAACTAAATTTAGGTGTACCTTCATGATATAATAATCAACCTAGTACCAGACATAACAATACGCTAGCAAAGTCCTTACCTGAGACGACCTGTTAAGTCAGTATAGTAGGAGCACTTATCTACAGAAATTCTCTATCTGTGTCATTGCTTTAGAAAATTAACACATTTCTTGAGCATTGGTGCCATATTTAAAAACTGCTGTCTCTACTCAACTTATTTCCTAAATATATTCTTCTTGCAACACATAATTATTAAATTTTTACCCCACTCAATTAAAAGGGATATCTAGGCAATGGCACATGTCTTGGCGTGGAGGGGTATAGGGGAGGGTGGTCAAAACCCCCACCATCCATTAGTTCCAGCGCATAGTTAGTTCACCATAAAAAATATAAACAAGCTTGTGTTCCTCCAATTTCTAAGTAATCGAGCCAGGACCCTGAAGGACTTTGTAATTCAAAGACACTGAGATGTGGCTCATAAAGCAGCTGTATGAACAAAAGTCTTGGTGACCTTAAATATCCTTTCGTTAAGTACCAGTGCCTTCTATAATGTAACAGTCATTGTTGGAGTGTTGATCAAAAATGTCTTTGCACAGTATCAGGTTAGGATGCCGTCTTAGTGTTATTGTTGTTACTAGAGGTAAAAGTGGAATTTGACACACTAGGTTAAACGCTTGCATAGGCCATGTATAAACAGTACCAACAGGCACTAGCTTTCTTTATGGTGGGAGTCCAATCACTCGCAACAGACTTCAATTCTTAAAAATAGGTTTTAGCTCACTGCCTTCAATGGCAAAATATGAGCACTGCCCAGCTTTGCCTTCACTCACCTTCTCATAAAATGCACAGACCCACAGAGACTTCATTTACTGTCATGGAACAGGCCCTGAGTGCAAATATTATAGACATTTGACCTTATGCTCTCCTACAAACACTTTGAATTTTGGATTATTTTCTGAGTCAGCCCTTAATGTGATCTATGCTTTGAGCCACAGTGTTGGGCCAAATTATTATTCCGCTGGTCACTAGGAAAAATAAAGGTTCCCCAAAACAGTAGACCCTATTGGGAGAGAAAGGGGGTGGGGAGGAAGTTGTATGGGCCAATTAACTCACACTTACTGACAAGCCTAGGCACACCCTTGCTCTCACTGGCACCACTAAAGTAAGGGGATGCCTTTTAAGATTTGGGAGAGGGACCAATTTGCTGTGTTAGTTAGGGTAGAGTTACAGGCTCTGAGAAAGCTGTGATTGACCAAAGCTTGAATTCACCAACTTCGAAAATCTCATGATGCTGTGGAGGGGGCTGAAGTAGGGGTTGAGGGATGATGTGGAATCTTTGGGCTGGCCAGTGACTATCTTTTAGATCTGTCCAACTCCACTTTTAAACCTATGCAAAAGGAACAAACTCTGAGAAGAACTGGGAACTGCAAAGGAAGGAAGACAGACCAGCTTGCTCATATAACAGTGCCAAGAAAGGACTCTAGGTCTGAACTTTTAAGGACTCTCTTGGAATTTGATCTACAGGGCCAATTGCACTGGCCTCCTCAATATCTCTAGGGGACAGTACAGGGTGGACTTGCTGGGGACCCCGAAGTAGAGAAATCTCTTTGACCTCTGTGGACTGGTCATGTGATGGGTACCCTGGATGAAGATATCCTGACTCCTGCTGGACACAGGTTCCCTGTAAGTGGCCAGAAGACCACTGAGCCTGGGGAATGCAGGTAAACAATGAAATTTGCTTTGATGACCATGGGGTGCCTTTGAATGAAGACCCCAGGCCAATGAGAACGGTGAACACCCTAAATATCGATTCCAAAATAACGAATGGTCAGAATATCGAATCAAAAATATAGAATAGACAGAATATCGAATTGTCAAAATATAGATAGGACAGAATATCAAAATTGGGGTAGGAAATATCGAATTCAACAATATCGAAATTTATGATATAGATTCCCATAATAGCGAATTTTTTTTTAGTGTTATGTATGGTAGTATATGTGTTAAAATGATGTATTATTTTTCTAATGTATGTTTATTTTTTTTTAAGTAATGAATGTTATGTAATGTAATTTTTGTGTAATTTAATTTCGGAGCGGGTTGTGGGTTTATAGGGGAATAGGGTGGGAAGTAATTTAATTATATTAAATAATAATTTTTATTTATATGTGTTGATAATTAATTGATTGATAATTATTTATTAATTGGTAAGTACATTTTATTATTTGGTAATGAATTTTTATTAATTGATTAATTGCTAATTCTGTTAATTGTATTTTTTATTATTATGAGCGGGTTGTGGGTTTATAGGGGAATAGGGTGGTAAGTAATTTAAAAATAGTAAATGAAATATTACATTTTATTTATATGTATTGATAATTAATTAATCGATTATTAATTATTAATTGGTAATTAATGTTTTTTAATTGTAATTAATTTCTATAAATTGGAAATTCAATTTTATTAATTGATGAATTGATAATTATGTTAATTGTATTTTTTATTATTAGGAGCGGGTTGTGGGTTTATAAGGGAATTGGGTGGGAAGTAATTTAATTGTAATAAAGTTAATATTTATTTGTTCTTATATGTATTGATAATTAATAGACATTTAATTATTTATTGGTATTTAATTTATTAATTGGTAATTTTTTTAAATTGGTAATTAATTGTTATTAATTGGTCATTATTTGTAATAATTTTTTATTGGTATTGATAATTAATTTAATCTTATTTTAATATTAAATCATTTCTTTCCCTACTGTTGCACTCTCTGGAGTGGGAATAGTAATTTCTACCCCTACGCTATCCAGCGCAATTTTTACACCCCCGCTATCCAACGCTTTCCCTACTGTTGCACTCTCTGGAGTGGGAATAGTAATTTTTACGCCTACGCTATCCAACGTTTTCCCTACTGTTGCACTCTCTTAGTGGGAATAGTAATTTTTACCCCTACGCTATCCAACGCTTTCCCTACTTTTGTACTCTCTGGTGTGGGAATAATAATTTTTACCCCTACGCTATCCAACGTTTTCCCTACTGTTGCACTCTCTGGAGTGGGAATAGTAATTTTTACCACAATGCTATCCAACACTCTCTGGAGTGGGAATAGTAATTTTTACCAACCCCCCCCCCCCACCCTCTATCCAATGCTTTCCCTACTGTTGCACTCTCTGGAGTGGGAATAGTAATTTTTACCCCTACGCTATCCAACATTTTCCCTACTGTTGCACTGTCTGGAGTGGGAATAGTAATTTTTACCCCTACGCTATCCAGCGCAATTTTTACACCCCCGCTATCCAACGCTTTCCCTACTGTTGCACTCTCTGGAGTGGGAATAGTAATTTTTACGCCTACGCTATCCAACGTTTTCCCTACTGTTGCACTCTCTTAGTGGGAATAGTAATTTTTACCCCTACGCTATCCAACGCTTTTCCTACTGTTGTACTCTCTGGTGTGGGAATAATAATTTTTACCCCTACGCTATCCAACGTTTTCCCTACTGTTGCACTCTCTGGAGTGGGAATAGTAATTGTTACCCCTATGCTATCCAACACTCTCTCGAGTGGGAATAGTAATTTTTACCCCCCCCCCACCCTCTTTCCAATGCTTTCCCTACTGTTGCACTCTCTGGAGTGGGAATAGTAATTTTTACCCCTACGCTATCCATCGTTTTCACTACTGTTACACTCATTATTAATTACCATAAAATATGTTATTTTAATTATTTTAAATATTATATTTTATTTGTCTTTATGTTTATATAATATGTTTATATATTTATGTCAATATATTTGATTAATGTTCTAAATATTTTATAATTAAGATTAATAATTATTTTATAATATTATTAAGTAAATGTATATTACAATTTATTTACATTTCATTTATTATTTTTACATTGTAAGCTTTTTTACATTATTTTAATTATGTTTTATTTAATTATGTTCATTATTTCATTACATTGCTAGTATTTTTAATACATTTAAAAAATTCGATATTTTAGTTAACTATATTTTAACATTCTATATTTTGGAATCGATATTTTAGTACTTACCTGTATGTAGATAGGCATTCTATATTCTGTCCCTCGATATTTTGGCGTTGATATTTTGATAATTCGATATTTTGTCCCTCGATATTTCAATACTAAACCAATGAGAACACCAGAAGCCCATTCAAAAGACAAGATCCTGGGTTATGTGCAGTTCCCTGCTGCTAGAACGAGGGAGCTGAGTGCTAGGGGCAAGAGGGAGGCTCAAAGCCTTTTCTCAATCGACAAGTAGCAGTCTAAAGACTTTACCAATGAACTCTGAAAAAATTGCATAGATCAGGAGGTCTGCCACCAGGCGCACACACACTAAACCCTGTTCTGCTTGGCTCGATAGGGGCAGGGAAAATGGTGTTTGTTTGGCCTATTCATACTGATTGCTCTAAATGTACTTCTTGCCTTCCCTACTGAATTCCATACCGATGGTCTTTTATTTGCCTGCTAAAAGTGGTAGAAAACAATTCAAGGTTATACTTTCAATGTAGTCATGCTTTTAAAAGACCACAGACTCCGAACTTTAGTTTGTGGATTTATAATAAGGCCAAAAATAATTGAATATAAACACACCTCAATGTCAGACTATAGAAGTACATAAAAATCAATACAGAGCCAAGTCTACAAATATAATTCATTTGGCACAAACCTATTTCCCAGCTGCCTTTTCTCTCAAAAATCCTTGAGCAGCATGTGCTAAAATCCCTGACCCTCTATCTGGAATCCTATCATCTACTCCATGAGCGACAGGCAGGCTTCCGAGGTCATCACAGCACCGAGTTGGTGATGCTCTCGGTGCTGGACGAACTAAGAGGCATGGCTGACTGTAAGAAATCGAGCGCCCTGATTTTGCTGGATCTATCAGCGGCGTTCGATACTGTCAGCCATGCCTTGCTCTTGGAAAGACTGAAGGATTTTGGGATTAAGGGCTTGGCCTTTCAATGGTTGCAATCTTTCCTTACAGGAAGGACCCAAAAGATACAACTGGGGGATGAAACATCTGAGATGGGGATTTTAGAGTGCGGGGTACCACAGGGGTCTGCCCTGTCCCCGCTTCTATTTAACCTCTATTTGCAACCGCTGATTGTTTCTTTGGCCACCATGGGCTGTAAAGTCTTTAACTACGCGGATGACACGCAACTGCTGTTAAGTGTCGATGACACTATGGCCGCACAACTCCAAGCTCAGAACATCTTGAGGTTCACAGTGCAATGGATGACGGATAACCTGTTAAAAATCAACCCAGACAAGACTGAGGTATTAGTGATTTCATCCACTACCTCACCTTGGTGTGACCTCTATTGGCCTATGGAGTTAGGCCCTGCTCCAAAACCAAGCCCGTCTGTAAAAAGCTTGGGGATCAAGCTGGATGGTGACCTGTCAATGGCCCCCCAGATCTCGTCGGTTGTGGGCAGTTGCACAAACATCCTTCGGCAACTGCGGAAGCTAGCTCCTGTCCTCTCACAATCCATGATGCGATCCATAGTAGCAGCCACTGTCATCTCCAGAATTGACTATGGTAATGCCCTTTACCTTGGCTTACCCAAAACTCTGACCAGTAGGCTTCAGGTCATAATGAATGACGCTGCTCGGTTGATTTTCAGACTCCCGAGGAGATCTAAAGCTACTCCCCTACTACATAGCTTGCATTGGCTCCCCAATAAAGAAAGAGTGGAATTTAAGAACTTATGTACGGCCCATAGGGCAATTTAAGTCAAAGCCCCAGCCTACATTAAAGATCGTTTGCAGCTGTATTGCCCTATGAGAACACTTCGGTCCTCAGACTCCCAGCTACTGGTCTGTCCTCGCTACAGGTTAGTGACTAAAGGAGGGAGAGCCTTTTCAGTGTTAGTCCCCCAGCTATGGAATAGCCTGCCTGGGGTGCTGCGTGGGGAAGGAAATCTGCTACGATTTAGAAAGAGCTTAAAAACGCTACTGTTCAGTAGAAGCTTGAGTATAGTATAATCTAGCTTCGGCCTCTGCTTCCACCTTGTTAAGTTATTGTCTGTTACCATCTTTTTCCAAGCGCTTAGAGACCTGCAAGTGATTAGGCGCGATACAAAACCACATTAACAATAACAATAACAATAACAAAAGGCATAATGCGATGAATTTCAAAATCAACATGCAACACAGAATAGAAGATGAGTCCAATTCTCTTTTCATTGAGAAGTAAACAAAAAGTATTTTTCCCTACTCTGCTCTAAATGAGGGTCCTGCCTATCTCCTTTATATCATACCCCAAAGGTGTCAGCACGTATTGACTTACTAAGAAGTACTCACGTCAAATGGGTCTGATAGCTTAAGGCTATGGAGCTCGCTCTAAAATGCTCCTTATCCTCCGAAAAAGCAGAATCTCTCCGAATCTGTCCCTGCGCATCATACAAAAAGACAATGTTCAACCCACAATACGTCACATGATGATCTTTTTAATTTGCAAAATTTTCAGTGTGTTTCCACAGGAGCCTTAATTTTTCAGCTTCTCTCCAGTGGCCTTGGTTCCCAGATAGGCCAGACATGAAAGGCCCTTTTCGCCTTCCAGTCTTCTTCAAAGACATTCCGGGTATCTCCTTACATCTAAGAATAACGAGGTTAAATTCCTATACCTGCAGTAGGATCACAACATACTGTCTTCGAATACAAAAAGGATTTTTTTATGAAACTCAAAAGAACCTGCAGTTTGGGCCTACAGTGCAGGCAACTTAAACTACTCACAGCTATATTGTACAAGTATAATTTCATCCTGCACATTATATATACAGGAATAATAAACGTTTTTAATATATACAAAGTCCTACTTAAATGTGCGTACTACATTACAAATGCTTATGTGACTTGAATAAATGCATTTTAATAATCATGAAACACTGCAAACAACAAAAATATATGTAGGTGCGTTTGCACCATGAGTATAATGCACCCATACAATTTAGAATGATGTAAGCGCTCTATCAATACTAACATTGGTACATAGTCCCTAATGCTGCTGGGCCTGGAAAACCTTTACAGTGACCAGCAATTTCGTGCTGATCTCACCTGGATGGGAGACAGCAGTGCCATGGGGTATTACTTTATTATGGTGCTCACGTTACTGCCTTTCAACCTTAGGGAAGGCAAGTGGCCAAGGGATATTATTATATGAAAAAACGCATCACTTATTTTACCTGGGAAGGGCTTGGGTTTTTTGGGGGATCCATGTTCCGAGAGACCCCACTATCTGCTACCCTAGTCAAAGGGAAGCAGAGGAGTGAGACTGATGGCACCGCCAAACACACTGCAGCAGACAGGTTGGAGGAATGAGAAGAGCTGGCTCCTCTCTCGCAATTACAAGTGTACTAAGCAGGTGCCAGGGGTCAGGGGCACATGAGGTATGGAAAGAACCAGAAAGCACAATTCCTTTTTTTCTAAAACAAAAGGAAACAAACATGAATATATATATAGCATACAGCTGCATAAGGGCAACTCTGTGGCCCCTAACAGCTGAGAGTGAACACCCAATAAGGCTCTGCAACATGTTGTTTTAAGTAATTGAAAAATGGTATAATTGTGAAGTGTTCCTATATGTATCTGCATTGTTTGACTCTATTCCTTACATTTTATTGTTCTGGTGAAACCCTGGGGTAGTATGTTTTTAGGTTTCAGGGCTTGCTGGAGATCAGGCAGTTAAAGATTCCTCTGACCAGTGCGACCTCTGTTTAGTGTATGCCCCCTGTTGTTTGTCAGGTCATTTAGAGGATGTCCCCACTGGCATTTCCATCTACTTTTCTTGTAGATAATTATTAATGTGTGCCTTGTATTTATTACTGTTTGTAAATCATCTAAAAAACAAAAAGTAAAACCACTAGCTGGACAGTAAATCATTAAGGGGCAGATGTATCAAAGCAATTTTTAGTTGCAAACGCTGTGATTCACAAAAAAGCAGCGCTTGTGACAAAAAAATCGCTAAACGGTATGTATGAAGGAAATTGCATAGCAAAATTAAGGAATCGCAAAATTAGCGATTCCTTAATTTTGCGTAAGCATTTAAGGAATCGCAAATTGCGATTCCTTGATTGCTATGCATCAAGCATTCAATTATTGTGATTTCTCCTTAAGAAATCGCAAATTACCACCAACTTCAAGTTGGTGGTAATTTGCGATTTCTTTCACAAATGCACTTTTTGGCATTTGTGAAGGTGCCATATGGTGCACATACATGCCCTTAGGGCATGTATGTGCGCCATATGCGCACACATGTAAATTTCAGGGGTGCATCAGGGTGTCCTTATGACACCCTTACACCCTTGAAATTATTCTCAATTTGCGATTCTCAAATTGAGAATCGCAAATTGAGAATAACTTCACATTCATTCCTATGGGCCTCCTTGCCCATAGAAAGGAATTTTAAGAAATCGCTAAAAAATTGCGATTTTTATATACATACCATTTTGCAATTCTCAAATAGCAATTCTCAAAAATCACTATTTGAGAATCGCAAATAGGTATTTTGATACATCTGCCCCTAAGTGTTGTATGTTGTGTTGCTTATTTCTGAGTCGATAGCCCACAGCACTTCTCCGAGTAAGTCTAGGACACCTGTGGCAAAATAACCCTGATTTTATATTTTAGCCAAGTACCCTCTGTCTGCCCTGAGGATCTCCAGCCCTTTTTAAAATATGTAAAACTAATTTGCTGAACTGGTATTTGGGATCTTCTATTCTTCACATAGACTTCTCATTCTTTATCAGTTAAGCTGGCTTTCAATAACTTAGGGGTCCATTAGGATGGCGTACGGATCGGTGGCGATCCGTCCGCCATCCTTGCCCGTCCGCCACCTTTTTTCCCCCCCCGCCATATTACAATGGCGGGGGGGACCGTAGCGGACGGGAAGGCCGACGGACGGTTTTCCGCCACGGTCGCCTTGCGACCGCGGCGGAAAAGGCCTGATATGTTGGCGGTGTCTATCAGACACCGCCAGCCATATTAGGATGGCCTGAGGGGAATGCCTTTCCGTGGCGGCAATGCCGTCATTAAAAGGCATACGGTTCCTGCTTTGGGGGCCTGTTGTGGGCCCCCAGGGTGAAGGGGGGGGGTGGGGGGTGCACATGGGGGGTACCTATGGGACCCCCCTGCGTTTCACAGCACAACATGGCAGGCACCGCCCGGTGCCTGTCATGTTGAGCTGTGAAACGCACAACATGCTTTTTTCACATTGCGGGATGCACCCGCAACTGTGGCGGGTGCATCCTAATTGGGGGCATGGTGCCTCCGCACTTGTGGCGGACGGTACCTGCCCCCGACAGGATGGCGGACCCTAATGGACCCCTTAGTTTTAATTTCAATCTTCTTGGTTTTGTTTTTAAGTGTATTCATTCTCATCTCGCTCTCTTCCTGTTATGTGCCCTATTCGAAATTTGTAGTCGGTAATATTAAGAAGGGTATATTTTGATACTTTAATAGCATAGCAAAAGTATTGAGGGCCAAAACATCAAAAGGGAAGTGCATGTAGGGAAATATAACTTTACTATTCTTAACTCTACACCTACATTCCTTGACGATATATTTATAATCAAGATACATACATGTGGAATTAGATATAGAAAATATATACATCCTTACCTGTCAATATTTTATTTTCTAAGATTTTGTCTATGATATTAAGATGCAACGATATCCTTGATTTGATATTCAAGAACCACAACGTATTGGACACTTTACACAGCTGATCTTGGTTTGCTTTATGTTCCTTGACCCCCGGGTGCATCTTCCAGTTTGCAATCTTTTGCTTAGTTGGCTGCAGTATTATTAAATGATCTTAACATGCATGTACAGTTCTCACCCTCAACTGCCATGTTTGAGAAACATCAGAAGATGTACTGGTTAGACCATGCATATTCGTTCTGACAGTATTTCTATATTTTCCTGTGACTATTTCATCATTTTCAATTCCCCAAAGCACTTAGGAGAAATTATCAACAACATATAAATAACTAACATTTGGTGATTCTACACCCACAGCAAACCTCTTCTGAGCTATCCCACGATTCAGAAAAAAGAAAGTCGAGATGTAACAAATTTTAATTCAACCAGTGGAATTTTGCTGTAGTTAGAATTTTGCATTTCATACATTTTTGCAATATGTTTAATCAGTTATCCTAATAGCAAATATTTGTTCTGCAAGTTAGCTTAGTAGACGTTTTGAGCATTTTTGTCAGTTACATTGGAAAAATAATGTTTAAAAAGAAAAGCCAATATTTCTTTCTATTGCAATCTGTTCCGGTGTTGTGTTTTTTTTTTTTTTTTGACCAAGCCAACAAGACAGCACCTCTGTCTGGTTCAGAAAGTCATGTTGTGGGCTTACCAAGAACACACAGGGGATTGGAGCCCACCCAATTCTTACCATTGGTTGACCTTCCTGTCACTCTAATGTGCCTCCTTCTTATTATTATTGCCCAGCTTGTCAATCTTGTGTTTCTCCCTCTTATGCAGCATAGCCTCTTCAACATCTCTTTTGAATGACTGTCTTCTAAACTTTCACCACTTGCATCTCCAGCACTACTTTTTTACTTTTTGGTAAGCACTCCATGGCAGTCCATGTTTTTGTCCAGCAGTTTCTCTTGTGTACTCCTCTTTCACTGAGTACCGTGTGGCTCACTGTCAATGGAGTGCTTCTCTCCGCCTCCTTCCATGTAGTGCTTAATCTTCTGCCTCTTCCCCAGCTGCACTCTCACCTGTGTGCTGCTCCCTCAACCACTCCAGATTTCTATCTCACCATTGCTTCTCCCCATCCCTGCCCTCCATATTGTTCTCCCTCCTCATGTTCTCCTTCTCTGTTGCGTAGCTTCTCCTCTCCACCTCCCAGTTGATCACCCCCACCTGCTCCCTCTGTGTTTCTTCTGCATTTGTGTTCTCCATGTTCCTCCACCCACCCACGATAAAAAAAACTCGCTTTCATGCATGTTTTTATTTGTATTTGCTGATCCAATTTGGAGGGGTAAATAAAAAAATAAATAAGTGGATGCATTATATTATAGACATAATTTAGCACTGTGCATATGCCTACAAAATGTTGCAGCTGGCCAATTCAAAGGCTTTTTTTATCGAGGTTGTACCACATGTTAATAAATCAATGACAACACCAATAGGTCTCGAAGGCAAGACATATTGGCGTGGCCAGTGCTTTTCTCTTTTTATGGAAGAATAAATACACAGATGTGTAAAAACATGCAATTGTAGCATTTGTAGCATAAGTTTTATGCACAAAATGTTGTAACATCAAATGTTCACCATCATTCTCAGTTGCTGGATACAGTACTAGGAACCATGATAAACTCAGTACAAGATTTGCAAACCTTAAATATTAGGCCTACAGCTTACTGTGTACGGGTCCTTGCAGCACACATATGTCTTCTCTTTCTCCTTCCCTTGCCGCCTGGAGAGTTCAGTGGTTTTGTACACTGCCCTCTACGCCGTTATCAACAAGTCCTTACTCCACAAACTCCAGATGATACAGAACACTGCCGTCAGACTCGTCCTCGGTATCCCTCGACACAAACACATCAGCCAACACCTATGCAAGCTCCACTGGCTCCCCATCGAGAAAAAGATCACCTTCAAGATACTTACCCATGCCTACAAGTGCCTACATAACACTGGCCCCAATACCTCAATGACAGAGTCACCCTCCACATACCGAGAAGAAACCTCCGCTCTGCCAATCTCTTCCTCAGCGAAACCCCACGCATCCACAGAGCCAGAGCAGGGGGAAGATCCTTCTCCTGCATTGCGGCCAAGACCTGGAACGAGCTCCCTACCGATATCATATGTGCCCCCTCCCTGAACTCCTTCGGAAGGCACTGAAGACCTGGCTTTTCGACTGAATGGATCTGCTGGACCCCTCCCCAGCGGCTTCAGACCCTCGCGAGTGAGTAGCGTGCTTACAATTCCCCTGATAGATTGATTGATGACATCGAATAGCAGGGTGATTTAGCATTTAGGATCGATTGATGTAACTTCGCTGAACTGTTTCTTGGACTTAACTTGTAAAAAAATAAAGTGCTCCTCTTTTTTGACAATTATATTTCATCTGACGTACTCTTGTTTTACACAACTCTCTGACTGAAAAATTAAACAGCTCTCTCTGACCCACACTAGGACAGGGCTGGGGTCGCAGTTCTTCAACTCTGGATTATGCCAAAAAAGCAAGTTTTTTGATTGGAATTAGCAAAGAAGTAATTTGTGTATGTAATTAGTCATCTGATTGTTTTACATGCTACTATGCAGTCGCAGTCGTGTTGGCTAATAGTGCGTGATTAGTAACGAAACTTGTTTTCCTACTAATTATTTTGATCCAAAAATAGAAATATTTTGTGAGAAATATAAACTTTAAAAGTTCATGAAATAGTGGACACCCAAAAAGGGCTATTCAAACGCAAGACATAGGTTACTGTTTGTACAAAGTTAACTCTTTAGTAAGATCACAAGTGTTTCCCTCCTATTTGCGTAGTGAAAATGTGTGGTTAGAAGTAGCTTTATCATCACTACAGGCTCCAGCACGTCAAGGAGCGATCTGCTTGCACAGCTTCTTCTCTCGATCTTTACATTCCATTGTAAATCGTAGAATTCTCATTCCATAGAATGCATACAGTGACTACGGAGTCTCTACATGGACAATATACAAATACTTGCATTTGAATACATTGCATCACATTACAACAAACCCACATAACTGTTGTATTCAAGTATGCCTAGTAATTGAATTTGTGGTCTAGTCAGGGGTGCAACTGGAGCCAAATTTAAGGGGGGGAGGGGCTAAGAAATTTTTTCGGGGGGGGGGGGCTAATTCTTTCAGCAATAGGCTGGGTGAAGATGCAGGGGCTCTAAGAAGAAACAACAAAGCCTCACTAACAAGCAAATGGTCTTCTTAAAGACCTGAGAAGTACTCTGTGTCCGGGAAGCTGTCTCAGCCGGGCTGACACACAAGACTGGGGGGTGGGGGGGCTGAAGCCCTTTGAGCCCAATGAGCGTTGCACACCTGGGTCTAGTTCAATAAGGGAAACCTACAAGCTAGGACCACCAAACTGCCACCAGCACTTCCCTAACTACAAATGATTTCCTGAACAAAAAAACCTGCTACATTTTACAGTGGAGAATTATAAAATATATTAGTTCAACCACTCCCACTTGCTGTCTGATGGGGTGAGGTACCCTCTTTTCTATTGTTTATGAAGGCTCACTAACCAAGCATGGCAGGGATAAGGCCTATGGGGCCAGATAGACCAGTATTCACAGAGGCCATAGTCCCTCAATACTGAGTATCCCAAGCACATAACTCTGCAGCATTTGGGGCCCACTCATTTATAATCTATCCACACATCATAATAGTCGAGGCCTGTGCAGGTTTGGGGGGGGGGGGGGGGGGGGATTCGACAGACGACCAAGAGGGGAAATTGAATAAATAATTAATTTTCCCTTGCTGTCGTCTGTCGAAATCCCCCACCACTGGCCCCACCACCACACCGCTTTTACCTGCATGGGCCGCGGCTGCATCATAAGCATGTACCAGCCTCAAGTAAATTAAAAGAAGAGTCGTTATATATCAAAGGGTAACCCCCCTGCTACATAACAATCCTCCCAAAACACTGAAAAGAAAAAAGACACATTGTACAAAGAAAAACTCTGACACTGAAAACACATGTATTGAAAACTTGAAGGCCAATCAACTTTTAATTTCCAAGTTTCGAATCCTTTGATGAGTAGGACTAACCTCAAGTTCTTACTAGAATACTACTTGCCATTGTTGAGAGGTTCCTGGTGAGGCAGTTAAACATCCTTCAGCAGGTCTGCACTATGTCCTGCATCCTGAAGGGGAGACGAAGGAATAGTGTGGACGCATCCCTCGCAGGATAACCCAACATCTCTCTTAAACTGGCCGATGAAGCCTAATGAGAAGAAGTAGTAGCAGCACATTCTATCACTGGAATCTTCTCACCCTTGTGATGGTGGATTTGCCACACTGGACAGATATCATAGTATGTTTAATCACTGTTAAAGTCCATAGTTGAGGTTTAAATGTCAGTTTTAACTAACTTCTGTGACTGTGATCCTGCAGCAGTATCTGATCCCCCCCACAACCAACTTTCTTTGTTGAGATTATACCCCTCTGCTTATCTGTCTATTTGCCTATCTTCACTTCTGCGTTCATGTCACAGAAAGCCAGATCCCATTGTGGGTGATGTGAGGCCGTGTCTGTTGGCACATGCCCAAACAATACTGCTGGTGCGATATTTCGGGCAGCAAAATGCAGTATGTTCTGGTATTCTCTTAAGACTTTGTAGATTGGCCATTCATTCTACATTTCCATTTTCACTATTTGAATCACCTTGTTGGGCATGCCCATGAACCCTCTCACCTTTGCATTATTTTCGGATGAGAAATGGGTAGAGACTTGAGGCAAGAACAATTTTGCCCTTGGATGGGAAGACCACTGTCAGTTGGTATCTCTTTGGAAGTCCATAGGAGGCAAGTATTTTCTTTATTTTTGGTATCACATCATCTGCTGAGAACCTCACTTTCTGGGTGCTTGATGCAGTTATCTACTCCCACTAACAGATGCCGGCGATTCAATAATTTATCTCCCTAAGTGGTGCCTTTAGAGGTTCAGTTTAGATTGAAAATGTATAATAAGAAAACATTTTCAGAAGTTAGCAACATAGAATACTGTGGCTCTTGTTCCAATGCTATAGGGCATTACTTTCTATATTCTATATATCTAATAGTTCCTTAAACTCACTGACCACAAGGATACAGGTAGGAGGCATTTGTAACTTCTATCCATTGTAAAGTAAAAGAAGTGTCACGGGCAAAACAGAGCAGGAAATCGTATGGTGTTTATAACAGTCTACTGGAGCTCAAAAAGCTACATTTGAGCTACCTGTTATTTTAAGTGATGCAAATCTAGTTTCCGAATATAGATGTGCACCAGTAACCATGCAGGAATCAGGGGCCATTCCAATTTCTAAGTAAAATACAACAAACTGTGACAATAGTATAGCAACCCAAATGCGGCACACAAAGGTTAAGGAAGACATGATATTAAATGGCTAAGATATGCAGATAACTCCTTTTTAGATGCATCAAAGCATGGTTAAAAGAAAGTGCCTGAATTTTCCAGTGAATCAGACTTCAGGCAATGGATTGGTAAGGTAGAGAAAAATAGCTACACAATGACAACTATTTAAAAAGTGTCTTTTATACCTCTGCACCTTTCACTCACAAACATCTGTTGATAGAATCCAGAGAGACACATTTTGGAAGTCTAAGCAGTAAAACTGTCATTTTTAATTTAAACAGAGGTATTTGTTCTCAAATAGGACTGAGTCTAAAAATGAGTCTGCAGAATTCTTGTCCGATGGTGTCCAGTGGTTTGCACGAAATCTTGTACAGATATATGCTTTTAAAATGCAAATGTTTTGAATAATAAGTTGCAAAATCTGATGCTCTACAACCACTAGGAACAGTCTAACTCTTAAGTCGGCGGCCACAAATCAAAATAAAACTAAAGGCTTTCGTCTAGGGCAGAATAGACCAATGAGCAAGAATTCATATATAAAAAAATGCAAAACGTGACAACATTAAAACATTCAACTGCCGAGGAACTCGCTTTGCTGAGATACACCTGATGCGGGCACAGTTGAAGGGAAGGAGGTAGGGCAGACCAGGCCCACCATCTTTTAACAGGAGACTTCAGGGTGTCATGGAGTCAGACACAGGGGAAGAGTATAGGGCAAAAGTTATGTTGGCAACTCTATATGTTTTAAATTATAGGTGCATACTATTTCTCAGAACCCTGCATTTTTAAACCATTTATTCACTTTCACGTGGAATTGAGTTTAAAGAGATATAATTCACATTGCAGCCCTATGATTATATCACCTCAATCAAGTGACGCTTCTAATATTACACCATTATTATTTAACCCCATATGGCAGCCCAGTGGCAGGAATACTAATAGTGACTACAGCAGAAGTCTTCTCATTTTCACTGCTGTCCTTGTGCCCTTGATTTCATACCCTTCCTACCCCTGGTTTCTTACACCATCGGTCCAGATCACACATCTTTGTACATCTCTGTGTTTGTACCCTTTTATGTCTTGCTGCTCTGACCCCTAGAATCAGCTCGACAAAGGGGCCTATGTCCCACAATCAAGGCTACCCATAAAGTTAACTTACACTTGTAATTCACTCTTATACTTTTGAGTAATTTTACTACTTTTGGTTAGTCACAAAAGCAAGATGCAAAGTTATTCAAAAGTGTGGACGTTCACAACTTCACCACATGACAAAGGGGCGGTGCCAAATTTAAAAGTATAAGTTGCTACTGCCAAAAAGATACAGTACTAAGTTCAGCTACACACATATCCAACCACTAATGCTGCATCTCCTTTCCTTAGAAAATAATTGAGGCAGGTACTTAAAACGAAACATCATAGGAAACATGGTAAATTACAATAAATTATTTCAAATAGTTAGAAATAAATAAATGTAATTTCTATTTTTATTTAATTTCAAACAACTTTATTTCAGCCACCAGGGCCATAAAGGTACAATCCATTTACAATAAATACAGATTGAGACATAGGCAAAAGTCCATCACAACATAGATCATATTAAAAAAAAAGTCAATTATTACATGAAGATATAAGCATATAAAAATGTACACAGTCAGAATGAGGAGTATCAATAAAATAGGATGTTCAGTGCGCTTGAATAAAAAGACATCATATAGAAGGGCAGCAACGGTCTTTACTAAGGAGTACCCACATTACCCCCAGAAATTTAGCTATGGACACGGCCATTACTGGGCGAGAATCTGACCTAAGAATCTGGAGGGCTTCCTGATGTTTCCGTACACTTATTAACCTACAAATGGGTGCAAGCCAGATATGCTGAGGGGATAAATACCCTGGGCTCACGAACAAGACATGGGAGACACTTTCTCTCAGGTAGTCACAGATAGGGCAAGAGGAACCTCCTTTGCCAGACAAGCCTGATGTAAACACTCTGAGTGGTAAAGTGCCTATACGGAACTGAAAGTAAAGTTTTCTATGTAGCGGAATGGACACTACATCCCAAAATGACTCCAGCCCCCGAATAGACCTAATATCCATGAAATCACTGGTTAACTTGGCAATGGCTGCCTTCCAAGACTCCTTGGCCGCCACAAGGGACCAGTATTTCTTTTTCATCACAGCCTTAGGTGGGAAAACAGGTATGTCCGGATGACTCTACAGGTCATGGAGCACCCAGTACAAAACTGACTTCATGTTTTTGAGCCATGAGATTTTATGAAATTGGTCGACCTTCATGACATCTTTTAGAAAATCAGCATTAAGGCCAAGTTCAGCAGTGGTCCACATGCATCTTCAATACAGTAAGGGCCGCAGGTGAATTTTATCCGAGGCCATAGTGACACCTAAGTAACTAAACAAGGGATATAGTGAGGTGCTAACTGGAAGAGATGCAATGTTCCTGAGGAATTTGTTCTTAGTTTTATTATGTCATCTTGTTTTGAAAACCCCCACAGTTCGGTCCCATACAGGGGTGACCTCAGGCCCTTGGCCTCTTAGATCTTGAGAGTAGGAGAGATGGGTTTAGAGTATGATGTTGAAAATGTCTTAAGTATTACACCTGAGATCTGCTTAAGCTTAATAGTGGCCTTGTTGATATGGAGATGCCAAGACATGCCCTTTGCAAAAGTGACCCAAAATATGCAAAGGAATCAACCTTTTCTAGACTAGAGATTATCCATAAAAGATCTATGCTGTTTAAAAAACATCACCTCAGTTTTAGAAGAGTTGATTTTCAAGCCCTGATCCTTGCAAACCCATTAAAATGGATCAAGAGTTTTTGGAGGTCTGACGGAGTCTTGCAAATCAACAAGGTGTCATTTGCAAATAAAAGAATCAGGGTTTTGAGGCCAGCCTAAGATGGAGTGTCTACTTCCACTTGGGACAAAAAGCAAACAATATTGTTAATAAAAAAGTGAAAACAGGGTGGGAACCAAGACACAGCCCTAGCTAACACCTTTGCACACTGGTACCCTTTCCGTCAACTGGATCTGATCCCCTCCCCAGCATATGCACACATATCTATCTCTGTGCAAACAAATTAAAGGTGGCGAGATGACAAGGGGCATTCCTAAGTCTGCCAGAACACTCCAGAGTTTAAATCTTGGAATCAAATCAAAAGCTGATTTTAGGTTGACAAAGGCAACATAAAGACTGCCTCCACTAATCAGAAAAGTTCTCCAATAGATTATTATGAGACCCTAGAGCTAAAGCCTGTTTGAAAAGAGCTGAGAATATTGCTCTCCTCAGTCCAGTTTTGTATTTTGTAGCGTAGGCTACGACCAAAAACTTTCTGGATACAATCTATAAGGCGTATTGACCTGTAGTTGGATGGTAATAATCAGTCGTCTTTTTTGTATATAGGTAAGACTGCGGCACCTTTCCACGAATCAGGGATGGGAGCCTCTGTTGCAAATGCATTGGCCAAGGCTAGGATGTAATGACTAGAAAAATATCTAGCCAATATATATTGGCTAGAAAAATATCTGCTGGAATACCATCGGGACCAGGCACTCACCAACGTGAGGCAGCGTTCAGGGACTATAAAATGTCAGCTATTTCAAACATCTGTCTGGAACTGGTGTTTTTCTGGGGAACTAAAAAATCTGTTGACACTACGCGGTCAGCAGCATTGCCCGAGTATAGATTACCAAAATATTCTACTCGATCAGAAGCGTCCACATTAGTGACTAGATTCTGTGCAGCTCTGGAGCGATCCTTTGCCACCATAGCCCAGAATTTGGACGAATCATCAGTAGAACGTGTTCAAAAGGGCCCCCACTTCTGTTAATCCCAATCTTTTTTGGAGTGCAAAATAACCTTTTCATAAGCTTTCCTTGGAGGGGGTATACAGCCATATCTTTTGTTTTTATAGCCGTGAGTAATAAGCAGCTTGTTACTCGACATTCTTTGTTATACCATGAATGTTGTTTACTTTTGTTCTTCCTGGGAGTTACATTAGAGATGGTAAAAAAAGATAAAACATGTTCAAAGAATAGCTCACAACTCAGGACCAATTGGTCAGAAGCACTAACTTGGGCCCTGTCAATCTGCAAGAACTGCGGCCAAGATTTCTGGGTGTGCAAACAGGGTGGGAACCAAGACACAGCCCTAGCTAACACCTTTGCACACTGGTACCCTTTCCGTCAACTGGATCTGATCCCCTCCCCAGCATATGCACACATATCTATCTCTGTGCAAACAAATTAAAGGTGGCGAGATGACAAGGGGCATTCCTAAGTCTGCCAGAACACTCCAGAGTTTAAATCTTGGAATCAAATCAAAAGCTGATTTTAGGTTGACAAAGGCAACATAAAGACTGCCTCCACTAATCAGAAAAGTTCTCCAATAGATTATTATGAGACCCTAGAGCTAAAGCCTGTTTGAAAAGAGCTGAGAATATTGCTCTCCTCAGTCCAGTTTTGTATTTTGTAGCGTAGGCTACGACCAAAAACTTTCTGGATACAATCTATAAGGCGTATTGACCTGTAGTTGGATGGTAATAATCAGTCGTCTTTTTTGTATATAGGTAAGACTGCGGCACCTTTCCACGAATCAGGGATGGGAGCCTCTGTTGCAAATGCATTGGCCAAGGCTAGGATGTAATGACTAGAAAAATATCTAGCCAATATATATTGGCTAGAAAAATATCTGCTGGAATACCATCGGGACCAGGCACTCACCAACGTGAGGCAGCGTTCAGGGACTATAAAATGTCAGCTATTTCAAACATCTGTCTGGAACTGGTGTTTTTTCTGGGGAACTAAAAAATCTGTTGACACTACGCGGTCAGCAGCATTGCCCGAGTATAGATTACCAAAATATTCTACTCGATCAGAAGCGTCCACATTAGTGACTAGATTCTGTGCAGCTCTGGAGCGATCCTTTGCCACCATAGCCCAGAATTTGGACGAATCATCAGTAGAACGTGTTCAAAAGGGCCCCCACTTCTGTTAATCCCAATCTTTTTTGGAGTGCAAAATAACCTTTTCATAAGCTTTCCTTGGAGGGGGTATACAGCCATATCTTTTGTTTTTATAGCCGTGAGTAATAAGCAGCTTGTTACTCGACATTCTTTGTTATACCATGAATGTTGTTTACTTTTGTTCTTCCTGGGAGTTACATTAGAGATGGTAAAAAAAGATAAAACATGTTCAAAGAATAGCTCACAACTCAGGACCAATTGGTCAGAAGCACTAACTTGGGCCCTGTCAATCTGCAAGAACTGCGGCCAAGATTTCTGGGTGTGCAACAATGTGGGGCCATTTCAGGTGAAGTTTATTTCCTGTCAGGGCATCCTCCCTGGTATAAGCATGTGGATAGGAGTCTGAGTGAATGAACTCGCAAATGATAAAGGTTGCAGACAGGGGATTATGGTCACTATCAATTCTTTCTAGCACTGTCATATCAATGACTATTGGCCATAACTAAGATATAGTCTATACAACTTGTGTGGGAGGGCTTGTTATAGGCATAGGCACCCTTGGTATCAGATTTAGTGCAACCATTGGATGCCCTCAAGCCATGCTCAATAGTAAATACTTTTAGATGCACTGCAGACAAGCCCACATATGAATAGGTTCAATTTCTAGGAGAGGAACTGCCCAAGCGGCATCCTCATCCTCTGTTATATACACTTCTTGGTTGTCCAATGGCTCGAATGTAAGACTAAAATTACCCCCTATGATGAGGAAATACTGTTGGGGTAGTGAATCAAGAGCACGTTCAAGGGCTTGTAGAGTGCTTGAAACTGTTCCATTTTTGCGCCCTTACATAGATATTAAGAATGGTTACCAGCATGTGGCTACCAATGACCAGTTGGATGCCCAATATATTTGGGGAATCAATTTGGAGTTGATGGACAGTACACTTTCCAGAGCTTCTGGTCCAAATTACCAAACCCCCTGCAGCCCTTCCACTGAGGCTAGGAATGGCAGGGACAAAAAAATTGAGATAGCCTGGCCTATTGGCAGAATACACAGACCATGTTTTTCTATTGAAAAATCTAATTAAAAAAAGGGTATTTATTAATTACCGATGTAAAAAGTTTAGCAACCCTATTTAATTTATAAATGAATGGATTATTTTGTTATAAAACATAATTACATTATTTTAATTAATTCTCTACAACACATTAAATCATAATCATGCATATTAAAATAAGTGTCTTTTTTTCCTTTGGGGGAATTTATTTTTTTAATTGCGACTTCAGAAAAATATGTTTATTTTCTTAATGTAGATAAGTATTTAAGGGTTTAATTCAAAATCAAGTTAATAGTGCTATACAATTTGTATTTTTTTTCTTTATTTACCATAAATATGCCAATTAATTGAATGGAATATTTACATAAAAATATTTTAGTATTTCATATAAAGGTGAATAGACTGTTCATCCTTCCTATATGTTAAAATACGGAGATCTCCACGCTGACTGTGGATTATCCGATGTTAAAGACTAGGCAAAAGTAAAAAAAAGTGTATTTAACTGAAAAAAAAGAAATAGCCTTTCCATGTGAAATAATAATGCATATTATTTATTTAATTTAAATGTAGACTAAAAACTCACTGTCTGGTCGAGACCCACCTGCGCTCCTTATCAAACTGCCAGATTTATTGGCCCGTGACTAGGCCCAACTCTCTGTCTTCAAAAGAATGTTCAAATTATTTTATGATGCTTCATGTAATGTTTAAAACGATGACCGAAACCAATGTGCTTTTAGACAGTCTTCCGATTCTGTTGCCTGTTCTCCCAGCCACTGCGCTTAATTAAACGAACTGTTTCTGTTTTGCTCTTGTCTTTAATTTTTTTAATGTAAATTCATATTCGAGCAACACCTTCCTGACAAAAAAAATCAGGGCCAAGTGTCATATAATGCCACTTCTGTTACCCCTGCCATTTTGGTGAATTGACTCCCATGACATCACTAGACAAAATTCAAGGGTACACTATTGTGGGACAATGCTCACTTTTTTTAGGAGCTTCTATTTCTATATTGGTAAACCGTATTCTGATGCATGTCGGCTACCCCATGATAGCACTGCATGACACTTTAGTAGTACTCCATCTTTATTTACCAAATGTGCACTTAATAGTGCTGTTAAATGAGGTACATCCTGTAATGTATAGTTCTTAGAAACAAAAACAATGCAGGAAGAAATGTTTTATATTTTATTGCATCTTAAAATGTGATATAACTGCAGTTAACAATACTTGAGCTCGATGTCTCCCAATACAAAAAAAATCAATTCAAAGAAAGTGGTTCCCGATAACTTTTGTTCTGATTAGCACATTTATATTTCACCAGTAGTGCATACAAAAGCAAGAGTTTCAAATAACCAATCATTCATTTGTAAAGCACAAAAAGGACACCCCTAAGGGTATCTGGGCACTGAGGGTGCCGAGTCTCAGTCGAAAAGTCAGGTCTTGAGTGTCTTTCTGAAGTCCGCTGTGGGGTGCGGTTCAGAGGTGGAGGGGCAGCAGGTTGTTCCAGGTCTTGGCATATAGATGCAGGAGAAGGAGTAGCCCGTCATGCCTGCAGCAAATGTGGGGGGGGGTACACAAGGGTGAGTGAGGATGAGCGCAGTTTTCTTGAGGATAGATGGAAGTTTAGTCGTTGGTTAATTTTGTATGGTCCATGGTCATGAAGAGCTTTGTAGTTGTGTGTGAAGATCTTAAACTTGCATCTTTTCTGCATCCAGTGAAGGTATCTGATGAGAGGGGTGATGTGGGTCAGTTTGGGCAGGTCTAGGATTAGCCCGGCTGCAGCGTTCACTGTGGTCTGGATTCTTCTGAGGAGTTGGGTGGAGTTTCCAGCGTAGAGAGATTTGCCGTTATCTTGGTAGCTGGGGACGAGGATCCACGTCGCGGTTATTCTGATGTTGATTGGGGTCCATCTGAAGATTCTGCAGAACATGCGAAGGGTGGCGAAGCAGGAGGAGGCCACTGAGTTGACTTGTCGTTTCATGGTCAGTTGACTGTTGATGATGCTGAGGTTGCGTGTGTGGTTGTGTCAGTGTGGGTCTGAGTTCTGCTGGCCACCAGTTGTGGTTCCATGCAGAGTTGTTCTTCTATTTTGTTGGTGTGAATTTGAGGTAGTTGTCTCTCATCCATTTAGCTACTTTGGACATGGCATTGCAGAAGTTGGTTTTGGCACTGGTGTTATATTCCATATAGGTTCCCAAATTTAGGCTCAGGTAACACCCTAACCTTTCACCTATATTCTCAACTACACTACACAAGAAACGGTTCTTGGGGACTAAACTTTTACCTAGATCTGACACTGCACACAGAACACAGGATTTTCCCTGGTAAAAGCCTCATGCATTATGCATGAGGATTCTTGGAACCTCAGCGGGACTACCATCTCCTGCATAATAACTATGTATAAAGTTAATTCCCAACGTCATCCTAAGTCCGACAATGGCACAGCAAGGTAGATCCACTGGGGACACCTTTGGGTATATAAACATCACATCTTGCTCAGATAGGAAGTGGAGAACTAGGACTTCCATGCCGACACACTGACGCAAGACGCTGAGGCTCCTGCATGCAGATACTCCAGCTCGCAGTGGTCTGACATCCCTGGCGGGGTGTCCACCTTGAGACCAAGACTGGGTCCCACAGTCTCTCACTTCAGGTAATAGGGTTGACTTTATCCTAGAGGTATTCTTGGCTTAACACCTACACACATGCTAGGTACACTTAGGTAAATCTAGTTAGGATTGCATCGTAGAAGTACGCGCTTTATTGTCATGTATTTTATATACCTGCCTGTATTCATGGTTTTAGCACAATGGGAGAAATATACCGTCCTTTTACTTTCCTAATGCTTTTAATTATTTATATCTGTTTCTGTCTAGTGGTTGTTTCAGCACACCTATTTTACACTAGAATGACGACTGTTCAATAAATGCTCATTGAAAAACATCCATATAGTTTATTCTGTGTCTCTCTCTAAGACGAGATAAAGTGAGCACGAGTTACTGAGCGAAAAGTATTGCACTGTTTCCACGGTCCTGAGAGATCAGGGTTGTCATGTTCCAAAGTTGTCAAGAACTGTTCTCTCCTTGGTAAGAGGGGTCTCTAGTTGCACAGTGAGCTAGCTGGTATACAGGCTGACATACCCGGTGGGGGTGTCTAAAAACAGCCTGGACACCAAACCCGCAGTGTATGTTGTCTAAACACGCAGATCCTATATAGGTTTATAGGAGCTAAATGACATGGGAGGGGTCCTCGATGAGCGAGAGAATTAGTTGAGTATTGTCTGCGTAATAGATTATGTGAGTCTTTGGCTTCTGACGACATCCGCAAGGCAGGTCATGTAAATGTTAAACAGAGTGAGGCTGAGGGATGATCCTTGTGGTACATTGCATATAGTGTCCTCGGGTGCGGGGGTGAAGAAAGGCAGACAGATTCTCTGTGTGCTTCCTGTAAGGAAGGAGCAGTTCCACTTGAGGGCCTTTTGCTGTATGCTAATGTTGTAAAGTCTATCGATGAGGGTGTGGTGGGAGACAGTGTCGAAAGCAGCAGAGAGGTAGAGGAGGATTAGGGCCACAGTTTCTCCATGGTCGAGGAGAGTCGTGATGTCATCTGAGACAGCAATCAGCGGGGTCTCATTTCTGTGGTTGACACAAAATCCTCACAGAGAGGCGTCAAGGAGATGGTTTTCTTCCAGGTATTCGATGAGCTGTTGGTTAATGGCTTTCTCGAGCCATATCATTTTTCAAGAATAATAGAAGGGTGATGCTAGAAACCTTCTTGTAACTCAACATAAAATATATATGAGAACTTATTCACAAAGTGTTTTCAAGGTATAGATATAATTCACAAAGCAAGTTTTGTGTGTTGAGGTGTGAGTTACAAATACAAACATTATGTAAGATAGGTGGAGTGCTCTGCATGGGCTAGGGCTGACTAAGGCTGAGTCTTGACAATGCAAAAATAAGACATTGAAACAGGGCTCTAATGAACCTTTGTATGTCTCTCCTACCAGGCATAACAGGGTTTCCTTTTGCAAAAAGACCTCTTGTAAGCTTACTGTGGGTTTACTCTCCACCCATAGCTTACAATTGGTTGGATTTTATTGTTACTCTTATATACATTGCTTTTTATTTGATAGCCTGTGTGGGCTTTACTGCTTCGTCTTGGGTTTGTCTCTCTCCTGGGCCATGGCCTCCTTATCAGTGTCCTTCCACTGCTTACCTTTCAGGCCCTTCTTTTTAGTTAAACACTCCATGACAGTGCCTGTATTTTCCAGCTACCTCCCTCGTGTACTTCTCTTCTCCTTGCCTTCATGCTCCACATTGCTCTCTCTTGTCTGTGAGCGTCTCCTCACCCGATCTGTGATGAGCTTGCCCTCATGTGCTTCTTCCCTGCATTGCTTTTCCACCCATGTGCTACTTCCTTCAGATCCATGTTCCTCTCTCACTCATTTGCTTCTCTGCTCCCATGGGGTCCACACTGGTATTTCACCTTTTCGTGTGCTACTCTCCCATCCTCTAGGTGTCTTCCACTACCCTTCATGATGCTTCTCCCCGCCTGTGCCCTTCGTGTTGTTATCTCCCATCTGCACCATCTGTGGTGCTTCAGAAACCCTTGCTTCTGCCTCCATCCTCTTTGCTTCCCCATCTGCTTTAAAAAAAGCAAAAGCTTTGGGCCTACCTTTTTCCCTTTATATTCACCTATCCAATTTGGATCAGTAAAACAAAAAAAATGCACCTTCATCATTTTCTAAGCGTGCACACCTGCATAATGATGCGGCCAACAGTGTCATAGACTTTGTTCGCTCCTCTGTAGCCATGTTGCACAACATTAGGGATTCTGTAGAGTAGCATTAACAACCATTGGCAAAGCCAATTGGTCCCAAAAGCAAGACCTATTGACTTTGCCAGTGATTGTTTTTGTCTGGAATTAACCAAGTCCATTTCATTTTACTAAAATTATATGTGTGATATATTTACCTGTGGTGGGTATCAGCCAACCCAGTTCGTCTAATGGTCGTTTTTTTTTTTCATTCACATTTTGCTTCCACCCACTAACGCATTGAGAATCGGGTAATAGGTCAGCCTACTTTAGGTATTGGCTAACTGCCCTGTATGTCATGACAATTTGCTGTCACAAGGAGTACATTGACACACAAAATAGTTTACTTCAGTACCATGGACCTGTATGCCAATGTGTGCTTGTTTTGCTCCTAACCAATGTTTTTTTTCTATATTGAAGAGGGCCTTACGGCTCATCCAACAAGAACGTACAAATCTTATGGCAAAACCAAACAAGCAGTGAGAGAGCTAAAAGCCTGGCAGCCAGCACCAGAGCTATTGGCTTTGCTATGCTTGTTCTGTCATATGCTGCATGAAGAAAAAAACTGTACCTGTCTGCTTGCCGCGTAATGCTATTTTACAAAATATCATTAGAAGCCCCCTTTTTGACATAGATTGAAGCGACACAGAAGATAGTGTTGGTTGCCATTGATAACCCCCAGCCTAAGATACAAGAATTCATTCCAATTGTCCCTTTGTATACCTGCCTCTCTATGGGTAAAAATAGCTAGCAATCAAGGTGCGGGTTAGTTTTAACTTTACCTTTTCAAATGTTTTATTTCCAATAGCCAAGGATATTGGTCCTATATACACTGTGTTTACTAAATACTTTGTTGCCTTGTTGCTTGTGTCATTTTTTTTCTAAAATTTAAATTTTTCAGTTCAGGAATATATTTCACATTTATTACTCTGCACCGGTAGTAATGTAGGCCAGGCCTCATGTGGAAGTTTCTTAGATATGCTCCTTGCGCCACCCCTTTTAAAGAGCCTGACTCTACACATCCCTTACAATCCACTGGAAGAATGTGGAACTCCTGCAGGAGTAAACAACACCTAAAGGCAAAGGAATGGGTGTCCCGAGGTGAGGGACAGAGGATTGGTAGAGTAAGATCAATTCAGCTGAGTTGAATATCCATACAGTCGTAGCAGTCTTCATGGAAAAACAGGAAAACCCTAATTTAAAGATAGTTCCACAATTCCTCTCATCTTTCCTTTTATTCCTATATGTCCCTGCGTGTGTAATCTCCAAAATGTGGAGACTAAACACTGCTAGGGTAGGAAAAACAGGTGTACGCCAGAAATATAGCCGAAAACCATAAATTCCCATGCATGGATTCCAGATCCCAGCAAACAGGCTCACGTGATTTGCATCTGAGAGGTTTTGTAGCACAGAAACACGCAATCAATCACAGCAGTATGTAGTTGAATGTCACAAGGTAAAATGAAATAAGGGACGCATACTTTCAGGATTATATTAGAATTACATTATATTGTTCAATCACAGTCACCATCGTGTTAGAATGCATGCAGTACATTTCATCCGAGGGAGAGGCAGACAAGACGATCACCACCTCGCCCACATAAATATCCTGCCAGTTCCAATAAATAAAAGACTGGTTTGGATTACTTTTAGAGAAACCGCCAGAAAGGTGTGTCTACCACTTTATGTTACTTTTCTGCATATTACGTATTAGCCGGTTTATTCAACTTTCTATTGATATTGGCCGGCACCAAAGGAAGCATGTCCCATGTCCACTGTCCACTGTGGGAGTTTGTTTGAGCAGTATTCCTGTTTTAGCCAATCTCATTGTCTTATTATAATCGCAACATCATTTGTTGTCAAGTAAGGTGCAGTACTTTTGACAGAAAAGAAGATTTTGAACATTTATGCTGAATAATATTTCTTTTGGCTACAAAAGAATAATTCGTAAAAACGAGTTAATTTTGCAGACTACTGAACTCACAGGAATTGTTTTCATATTTCCTTTCATGTTGGCGTAGGTTCCAAAATGGTGTATTTTAAACTGCTGAGTGCACATTAGGGTCCATTCTTATGTTTTTTTAACCAGACCTTTTTTGCTTTTACCTCAAGTGACTGAAAATCGGCAAGATCATGTGAATCCTTTTATTTGTGTAGAATATATGATCATTCTATTTTTATTTTCACTTTTCTGTTTTCTATTTCGTTTACCATAATGTCTTTTGCTGGAACTTTATTTAACTCCAGCTATTTGTGCCTCAACCCACATTTCCAAAATTCCATTAAACCTTTTGTATGGCTCTTGACTTTAATGTTTAATACAATCAGATCTTTTATGATTCTATGATTTTTGTGCTTTAGACTCCAACTCCCATTTGATGTCACGTAGCACCATATATTACAATGAATGTGCTAAATACAAAATAAATTCATCATGATTTATTTTATTACAAATCAAGGCTGTTACCTTTTATTTAATTTCAACGCGCCTCGGGCCTTATTTATGAAGGCCTTGCGCCACCAGTGCGTCACTTTTTCCCATTTTAAGAGTGACACACCGGTGGAGCAAGGCCTTCATAAATAAGGCCCCTCAATTCTACTTTATGCAGTAGAAAAATATAACGTGATCAAAAATGTTCACATTGATCGGGCACTGTATTACTATCTAAAAAACACTTTGGGTATCATTCGGTAAAAGGGACTGCCCTGCATATGTGCGAGGGTCCCGTGGGTGACATAAGGATGTGCCCGTCACACTGGCTGGCGCATCCTGCATTTTTGACATTGCGGCAGGAGGTGCTCTCAGCAGCACCTGCCGTAATGCCAAAAATGCATGTAGTGCATGTGCATGCACAACGTGGCAGGCACCGCGCGGTGCCTGCCATGTTGTGCATGCACATATAGGTGCCCCCTCCACCCCCCAACTTCCTGGGGGCCCGCAACGGGCCCCCATCCTCGAAAACCGCATGCCTTTCTGTGGCGGCAACGCCGCCACCGAAAGGCTGCCTCTCGCCTACATCCTGATATGGATAGTGGTGTCTAGCAGACACCGCCACCATATGAAACCCTTTTCTGCCCGGTCGATCTGCCCTACATCCTATTGGGCCCCTAAGTACCGGAGAAGTTCAATGTTTTTTACCATCTGCATGAAGCATGAAAGTAGAAACTATTGAATAACAGAATCAAAAGTCAATGGTCCAAAAGCTAATAGGTGTTTTTTTGTCCTAGGATACAACCTTATTTTGAAACACTTCTTGCAAAAGTGGCAGGTGATTAACCATATCAGTTATGAGTGGGGTTTTTAGAAGTGACTTATAGGAGGGGCACATGTTGTGTCCATAGATAAAACTATTGGGTCCATCTACAATGAGCTATTGTCAAGTGCGTGCGTGTATATATATATATATATATATGTATATACATCCACGCATCACCGTTTTCGTCTCTGAATGCTTCCAACAAATGGGTCCGGACCATGGTAATCGGTGCAGTTTAATTTTTATTCGTGCAAGTCGGTAAACCGCATTTCAGCTCTCGCAGGAGCCTTGATCCCATGACAATAGTTCTGCATTACCATTGGTTATTTAAAGTGACTAGTATGAGCATGGTTAACACCAGGTGTGCAAACTACGCAACAGACATGGAAAAATTTAATTTGTAGCTTCTTTGGTACTGGAACATATTGTTTAACATTCATGCAAATCATTGTGAATGTCATTGTAATACCTAATGAAATACAATTGTTCAACATGATTGCAACCTCTCAAATTGATATTTAGCAGTTAACATTTTGTATGTGTCTTGTCCACCAATCTTTTTTTGTCCTGTTTTTAGGCTTGCGTATCAATAATTTAGTGCCAAAATGTTACTTGGGCACATTAAGCCCCACAGTAACCCACTAACCCGTTTGCTTTTTTATCCTACCAAAGGTACCATGCCATTAAAGTCCCCAAGTGGATACCCTTAGGTATTTTAATAAATGTTTTCCCTTATCTTCACAGCACGTACTTCACTGTTACTGTTAAGTATCTGTTACAAGGTCGACATGTTTCACGCCTGGTGTGTCCACTGTAGGATCAATGGCGTTTCTTCAGGACCTGGCATAAGATGTAATGGTGCACGTGTGTGGAAGGGTTCCCAGAGAAGAAGGTAACCCAATGAAAGTGTAGGTACTCTAGTAACAACCATGTGGCTGCAATTAGTGATCAGATGGTTGGAGTCTTGACTCGTAGAAATTCTTACATGAGAAAAAGTACCCCAAATTTCGCTGCGATTAGGTGTCCCGTCAGGCATTGCAGCGCCGGCCCGACGAGGAGCATAAGCCCAGTGATGAAACATGACTCCCTTCGGGAAGTGTGAGGGCTAAAGGGCTAACAAAAGAGGCAAGACCTGACCCTCCCCTTCGGGACTAGTTCCTTGAGACGGGGGATGAACATATGCCTCGCTCTCTCTCCTCCTTCTCTCTTTTTACATCTCTCCTTCCCACTCTTTCTCTCTCTCCTTGATGAGTAGGTGATAACTCACACCTGACTCTTGGAACAGAGCCCCTTTTTTGATATAGGTTCCATAAGTTACTGACAAATATCAATGCATACAGATGTCAAATATTCATGATCTAAATATATAAAATACTAGACTTAAAACATATTGGTACACAATAAAATTGTCAAAAAATACTGAATAAGACATTAGCTAAAATTACATAATATAAAATTGATCCATCGATGTAAAATACCAGTGTCTAAATATTGCTTTATAAAATCACAGACATGTAAAAAGGTCCTCTGTTACATTCAGCCCTGCTTATTGTATGGAATTCAGCTCTAAAATGTGTCTTGTTTCCAATTGGCGCAATCTTTGTTCTCTATTGCCTCCTCTTCTACTGGGTGGTACAGAGTCTATCACAAAGTATCTGAGGTCTAGACTTTATGATTCATGACTACTTTTAAAATGGTGTCCCACAGGATAGGTATTGTCTTGATTATTAATCGCCCGGATATGTTGCAAAATCCTTTTGTGCACCTGTAATTTGGTGCTGCCTACGTATTGTCGGTTGCAAGGGCAGGTTAAAACATATACAGCGTATCCTGTCTTACATGTCAGAAGTTTGGTTATTTTTATGTTTCTGGCACTGAATGGTGTTGTGTATGTTATCCTGTTTTACCCTTGTTGGCACACCTTACAGGTTTTGCACTTAAAGAACCCTTTGTGTGTTTGTAACCAGTTTGTAGTCTCAATGACCTCGGGGCTTGTTTTAACCAACACATCCCTCATGGATAGGCCCCTACTGTATGTAATAGATGGTCGAAACGGTAGACTCTGTCCAATGATGGGATCACTTAATACCATGGGCTATTTGCGCTTAACGTTTGACTGGAGCTGATAATGCTGTTGGCTGTATTCTACAGTGATTCTGAATTTCTTCATGGTCCCCAGTTGACTGTTTCCCAGCTGTAGGACGGAAATGTCAGTACTGAGGTGCTTTATATATATATATATATATATATATATATATATATATATATATATATATATATATATATATATTCACTGAAAAAACCATAGGTTATAGACCATATATAGTTAGGAATTAGCATTTACAAAACCTTGAAAATTCACTGAAAAAACCATAGGTTATAGACCATATATAGTTAGGAATTAGCATTTACAAAACCTTGAAAATTCACTGAAAAAACCATAGGTTATAGACCATATATCGTTAGGAATTAGCATTTACAAAACCTTATTTTACTCACACAAAACCATTGAAATTCCATATATAGTTAGTTGCACTAACTATATATCGCGCACCCGCAATCCACTGCTGATGATGTCACATATTACATCATTCATGACATGGTCAGTGACATCACTGATGACATCACTGATGACATCTCAAATGACATCACTGATGACATCACTGATAACAACATCCAGTGATTTTTTGTTTCTGTAAAGTTTAAATATGTCTTACATATTGAAGATTGAGTGGATGTGTAAGTGTCTGGACGAAGAATTTAGTAGGTGCATGACTAACTGTATGAGTGAGTGATTAAATGTGTCTCACTGAGTGCATGGGTTAGTGACTAAACTGTCTTAATTTGTGCATCATTATGTCTGTTGTTCTGTAAACTGCTGCATGTGTTGATCAGTAGCTGTATGAGTAACTATATGGGTTATTGATTGATTGCCCAAGTATGTGTATGGGAGACTGAGTGTGTGTGTGGCTGGCTGGGAGGTGTGTGACTCTGTGCAGATCAATGTGTACTTGTATCAATGATTGTATAAGAAGGTAAGTATGTGTTACTATATGTTTGAAAATGTAAGGTGCTCTATGTTTAACTGTATAGACAAGAAAATGGAAGTGTCATTGATTCTTTACATGACTGACTAGGTGAGTGAGTAACTCCATGGATGAGTGGCAGACTGTGAGTGTCTGTATAGGTGTATGAGTGCATATGATAGTGTTGTAAAGATGAGTGATTGTATGTATGAATGAATGTATGTGTGAATGAGTGAAGGTGTGTGTAGACGTAGGAATCAGTGAGTGCATATGTAGTAACTAGTATTGGTGTGTCAATGGTTTCAAAAATTATACTCTGTATTTAACACTGGGTGAAACAGAGGTTATATTAAAATGTGAGGAGATGCATTGTATTGTCACATGAATTATATCATCAGTGATGTGGTCATTGATGTCAAATGAGATGTCATCAGTGATGTCATTAGTGATGTCATTTGAGATGTCATCAGTGATGTCATCAGTGATGTCACTGACCATGTCATGAATGATGTAATATGTGACATCATCAGCAGTGGATTGCGGGTGCGCGATATATAGTTAGTGCAACTAACTATATATGGAATTTCAATGGTTTTGTGTGAGTAAAATAAGGTTTTGTAAATGCTAATTCCTAACGATATATGGTCTATAACCTATGGTTTTTTCAGTGAATTTTCAAGGTTTTGTAAATGCTAATTCCTAACTATATATGGTCTATAACCTATGGTGTTTTCAGTGAATTTTCAAGGTTTTGTAAATGCTAATTCCTAACTATATATGGTCTATAACCTATGGTTTTTTCAGTGAATTTCAATGGTTTTTTAATAGCAAATATCATAAGCTGTCGAATGTCAAGTACGTGGTAAGTAAAAACATTTTCGTGTTTATGCACACTGATCTGCTTTGAATGCTGCCCCCCCCCCCCTCATTTCTATTAGGAGTACTCTCTCTTTGCAGATAGTGAAAGGTAGTTAACGCAGGCCTTTGCCCCCGTTGTAATACGTCGTGCCTGCTTCTCTCTCCATTTGATTGATTGTTATCCAAGCATTTACTGTTTTAGAATTGGTTCTCTTTGGTTCATTCTCTATTTACAAACAAACACAGAGTCGCAATACTCTGTTTAGTCTTTGCAGATAACGAAAAATCGTGTAAAAAAACAAAAGGAATCGAGCAAAATCAGTAGGCCACTAATGGGATCTCTTTTTGACCTCGCTAAAATAGAAACATTAGGAACAACCCCTCATGACAAATACGAAACTAGTGAGATGAACTGAACTCCACACAATGATGGCTGCAAAACAGCTCGGCTCCGCCACCCACCCCGCCCAAAATAACGATAAAGAGCGGCTGCCATGATTGGTTGCGGAATGGCCACGACGGAGCTACGAAATGGTGGTGCTCTCATGCTAACCCCAGCTTCAGTCTGAAACATCCAGAAACACTGTAGACTACCAATTCGATCAGTTCCGGTAGCGCCCCAATGTTACCCGGTAGAGAAGAACTAGCCCTCCCCTCTTTGACTGATGGTTCTTGTTGCCTGTCCCTTCTGTTGTCATTTAACTGAACTATTTAGCCTGCTGAAAGGGGTTGTGTTCCGTCCGCTGGTTGGTGGAGACATTTTGACTATATTCTGGACCTGCGTTGTCGCGTAATGCGTCATATGATGCGCCGCGTTAGCACATCCGGAAGTCATCCGGGGCGCGACGCGCAGCGCGTAACGTAAGCATAACAAGTCATGTGACTTGTTAATAAAACTTTTCATTGGTTCATTTTACTTTTCTTATTCTAATGATGAAAGGCTTGGTCATATGACCTAAAAATTACGCTTTTTATTACTTCCGAACATTATTTTTTCTTAAATATATGTTATAATGTTCCAGGCTAATGTACTTTCCCGGAAAATTTACAACTGTCCTGCAAGTAAAATATATTCTTTTTTCGAGAAAAAGAGCGTTTCTTCTTCCCATGACGGAGCCGTTGAGCAAAAGAGGGTCGACCTGCTGTCTTAGTCGCCGATACGCCTGAATATGAGATTCTTATCGATCACTTTATGTTGCAGGAGTAGAAAACACAACAGCCCTTGACCATTTATCTTTACTGCGTTCCTGCGTATTATACCTTTTACCCTTCATGTAATTGGTCTGCTTTATTTCACTTGCCTTTTAATGATTCTAAAACAGTGACTATTATTAAAAACTTTACCAATGTATATACTACTACCATGTTTTCTTTTAAAAACCTTTATTGTGAAAATTTCATTATACAAATACGAGCCTATAACCACGTGGGCCGGCCACGGAGCAAACTGTAATCGTATATGATGAGTAGACATTTACACTGTAGAGGAACGTAACGGGCGGGCCATTAGGTTGCAAGAACTAAGGTGTCTAACAGTTGCGGAATTGGTGGACGTACATTTTATAATTAAAATACGACAGGGCCAGTTACAATAAAATTATCTAGATATACATTTGCGGGCAAGTACCATGGGTGACGTTAATTCGAACTTTCAATAGTACAGTAATCAATAACACATCAGAACTTAATATCAATAGGGATGTCGAAATATTCAATCAATTCTCGTCCCCGCCCGCCATGTGCTTCAAAACTGCATACGTATCTCGTGATTTCAAGGTTCTGCAACCAGTACACAACAAGGAGTTACGAGTCCCATTTATTCCGGCGCCATTTTGGGCGAGGACGGGCAGGTCCAGGATATAGTCAAAATGTCTCTAGCAACCATCGACTATGATGATGTTCATATGCTGTATTTATTAGAGTAACACTCATCTGTCCACATGAAATTAATTTGCTACAATCTAAACATGTCATTTTAATCTTTCCAAAGTTCTTCTAAATATTTGGGACCGTTTCCCTTGCCTCTGATGCTGTCAGTGCCACTTCTTTGATGAATGTACTGGCAGGTCGGGGGTTCTCCTCCAAATCTCTCTTTTATGCAGCACTATAATTAATTGGTGCCACCTCTCCATATGACGATGCATGGTATAGTTACCATAACTATATTTTTTTTCGGTTCCTCTGGAGAGTACATCGTGGCAGATGAAGCATGTAACGTACCGGGCATTTACCTTTTTTTGCATGTACAGGAAAGGAAAAAAAAATCGAGCGTCCGAGTTCTAAGGTGTCCCAGGGCCATTTTAGTGGACCAGGCCCAAATCCAAAGAACAGGCCGCCATTTTGAGAGTCCTCTTGCAGCCGCCTGTCGCTGTAGCATCAAGAGCAGCCGAAACTCAGCTGAATGGCAACTGAAACGGTAAAGGGGCGCCCCACTACAGCAGACGAGCCTCCACCTAGGAAGGCCCGTTCACGCCGCCTCCCCCCCCCTTCGGGCACCCCACGCCGTTATTCGGAGCAGTATTGTAGGATGGCCACACCAGTGCGGCAACTTGCTAGACATCACCTCGGTGGTAACCGAATCTCAGCGCCTTGTGGTGTCTTCTATTCAGAAAACATTGTTGTGCTGCCTTCGACCTATTCGCCGCAAGTGCGCACGCAACTCAGCTGCATAGCTTGTTAGACACCACCTCGGTGCTAACCGAATCTCAGCGCCTTGTGGTGTCTTCTATTCCAAAAATATTGTTGCGCTGCCTTTGGCCCCATTCGCACATCGGTCCGCTACTGCCGCCATCTCACAGGCCAACGGGGCGCCCCACGCCGACTTTCAGCATTGTAGGATGGCCACACCAGTGCACCTTACTAGACACCACCTCGGTGCCATCCGGATCTTGGCATCTCAGCGCCTTGTGGTGTCTTCTAGTCAGAAAATATTGTTGCGCTGCCTTTGGCCCCATTCGCACATCGGTCCGCTACTGACACCATCTCACAGGCCAACAGAGTGCCCCACGCCGACTTTTACCATTGTAGGATGGCCACACCAGTGCCACAACTTGCTAGACACCACCTCGGTGCCATCCGGATCTTGGCATCTCAGCGCCTTGTGGTGTCTTCTATTCAGAAAATATTGTTGCGCTGCCTTTGGCCCCATTCGCACATCGGTCCGCTACTGACGCCATCTCACAGGCCAACGGGGCGCCCCACGCCGACTTTCAACATTGTAGGATGGCCACACCAGTGCGGCAACTTACTAGACACCACCTCAGTGCCATCCGGATCTTGGCGCGTTGTGCTGCCTTCGGCCTATTCGCACATCGGTCCGCTACTGACGCGAACTCACAGGCCAACGGGGCGCCCCACGCCGACTTTCAGCATTGTAGGATGGCCACACCAGTGCTGCAACTTGCTGGACACCACCTCGGTGCCATCCGGATCTTGGCGCGTTGTGTTGCCTTCGGCCTATTCGCACATCGGTCCGCTACTGACGCCGCCTCACGTGCCAACGTATTTTCTCCGCATTTTATACCCTATGCCGCATAACAGGTCATGTGACTTGTTTATAAAACTTTTCATTGGTTCATTTTACTTTTGGTTTCCTAATGATGGAAGGCTTGATCATATGACCTAAAAATAACACTTTTCATTGGATGAAAACTTTTTTTTTTTCCCAAACGATGAAAGCCCCACCTTGTTTCTGGATGTTTCAGACTGAAGCTGGAGTCACCATGAAAGCACCACCATCTCGTGGCTCCGTCGTGGTAATTCCGCGAGCAATCATGGCAGCCGCTCCCCACCAGAAGCCTGCAGGAGTCGGGGGCCCCCAAAACTTTTGATGAATCCTCAAGGCGGAGGGGACGCTTTCGAGAATGGGGTCCAAGACCTAGCAGACAAGCGTCCGATTTCCAAGGTGTCCCAGGGCCATTTCAGTGGACCAGGCCCAAAAAGGAAACAGCCTGCTGCCATTTTGAGAGTCCTGTGACAGCCGCCTATCGCTGCACCGCAAGAGTGGGCGCAACTCAGCTGAATTGCGGCTTTTGACACAGTGGACCAAAAGCGGACGGAATGGCAACTGAAACGGTAAAGGGGCGCCCCACTACAACAGACGAGACTCCACCTGGAGAGGCCCGTTCACACCGCCTCCCCCCCCCCCCCGGGGCGCCCCACGCCGTTATTCGGAGCAGCATTGTAGGATACCAAAACCAGTGCGGCAACTTACTGGACATCACCTTGGTGCCATCGTTCTGCTGCCTTGGAACTATTCGCACAACAGTTTGCTACTGATGACCCACCCCCCGCGACGCCCCACGCCGGATGCCGAAATCAGTGCGGCACCCAGGCAACATCACCTGGGTGCCGTCCAGAAATCTGGACGTTGTGCTGCGTTGGGACTATTCGCACAGCCGACCGCTACTTCGTTGTTTTTCCCTAAAAATGTTTATATGTTATTACTGTTTTTGTTTTGTTGTATATATTTATAAGTTATTAAAGTTTTATAATCTTACTACTTTGTTGGAGTGCTATATATTTTTAATGTGACACATAATTATAAAAACTTTGATGTACAAAGAGTCATCCCTGGAATCTTCCGCTTCAGGCTCGGTCCCCTCCCCAATCACAATACAGGATGGTTTTCAGATAATAGGAACGCGTCTGCTGTGACGGATCTCATCGAGTGTGGGCCTTGATCTACTATAACTCCTTTGAAGAGGGGTGATTCTTTACAGCTGGGGCCATAAACTACATCTGCAGAGCTAGCTGATAGCCTAGGACCGGCCTGGACAATCGGACACAGAGGAAAAGAAGTGTCAGAGGGTGCGGTAGTGAATAGGGCGAAAGGGAGGTGTCGGGCGGGCACAGGGTGTGATTCTCAGGGAAGAGCAGCGCAGATGGGGGGAGGTTTATTACCCATGCATAAGACAGAGAGCGGGGGTGACCACTGCCTGGGGGAGATGCTTGCGAGGGTGGGGAGCCATGCTAAGGATCGACAGCGTGCAGAGAGTGGGTCTGGTCAAGGCATCTAAAATGACTGCCGTGCACGACAAAAGTGTGGCATTTGAAAAAAGGCAAGATGGCGCAGACAATGTTTTTCAACACTTCCTGATTTCCTTCGAATCGAACGTTAACAGACGTTGGGGCATATTACCAAAGTTAAGCGATATTTATCCCTAACGATGCTTAGCAACGAATTTTTTACCGCTAAGCATCGTCAGAAATTATCGCAGATAAACCTTGCTATTATCAAGGTTTATCGCAAATACGATAAAAGCGACCGCAATGCATTAATATCGCTGAAAACTCAGCGATATTCATGCATTACCGAGCTAATGCTCTTAGCCATGTTATCCACCTCCCATTGGATAACATGGCTAAGAACTGCTCAGGGCAGGTGGTAGCTTTTGGAGATATTCGCGCTTATCGCGAATATTTCCAAAAGTTGGTAATAGGAGATAGCGATGTTAGCGACTGTTTCCAGTCGCTAACATCTTGGCATGCCCACTTTGCATGTCATTAGTGATAAATATCACTCACATGCAAAGTGGGGCCCAAGATGGTCGCTATCTCCTACTAGCGGTCGCTAACTGGTGTTAGCAACAGCTAGGTAATACAGAGATAATTTTATCCCCGCGAAGCGGAGCGCTGTTACAGATATATATCTTTTTTTGAACGTTAATTTCTCAAAATCCACTGAAGCACATATATTGAGACCTAGCAAAGGCACATCGAGCTACCAGTCCCTACAATTTTGGCAAGTTTCGTGCAAATCCATTCAGCCGTTCGATTATTATTATTTATTTATTTTTTGCCCCGCGGGGCCCTTTTAAAACCTCCACATCAAACCTAAGAGGTCAAGGAGGATCTACTATGCCCCCTTATGGTCATTTGCCCCTTCGCTTTGGCCTCCTCTTGTCTCTCGATCCTACCGAGAGACAAGATGGCGGCCGCTACGGACTGTTTGCAATGTTTACAGACGCCGGAGAACCAATCAGCTTCGCAAAGCTCCGTAACGCGAAAAGTATGCGAAGCGGAGCGCTGTTACAGATATATATATTTTTTTGAACGTTAATTTCTCAAAATCCACTGAAGCACATATATTGAGACCTAGCAAAGGCACATCGGGCTACCAGTCCCTACAATTTTGCCAAGTTTCGTGCAAATCCATTCAGCCGTTCGATTATTATTATTTATTTATTTTTTGCCCCGCGGGGCCCTTTTAAAACCTCCACATCAAACCTAGAGGGTCAGGGAGGATCTACTATGCCCCCTTATGGTCATTTGCCCCTTCGCTTTGGCCTCCTCTTGTCTCTCGATCCTACCGAGAGACAAGATGGCGGCCGCTACGGACTGTTTGGAATGTTCACAGATGCCGGAGAACCAATCAGCTTCGCTTCACAAAGCTCCGTAACGCGTAAAGTCCGCGAACCGGAGCGCTGCCCGGTCCGCTGTTACAGATATATATCTTTTTTTTAACGTTAATTTCTCAAAATCCACTGAAGCACATATATTGAGACCTAGCAAAGGCACATCGGGCTACCAGTCCCTACAATTTTGCCAAGTTTCGTGGAAATCCATTCAGCCGTTCGGCCTAAAAGTGAGGCCAACCGCCCTATGGAAAACTCAATGTTAAAAACACGTTTTGGGACCCCCCTTTTTTCTCGGCCCCCCCTTGACGAACCCCCCCCCCCCAAATTTCCAGGGGCTGCTCAGAAACAAAATGTGCCATATTCCTGAAAATTTCAGCCAATTCCGTCCACAAACGCCAAAGTTATTAGACATAGAATTTTCAAAAAACCCATAGAGAAAAAATCCTAACTATATATACCTACTGGCGACCGCCAGTAGGTAATATATATATATATATATATATATATATATATATATATATATTTTTTTTTATTTTTTTTTATTTTTTTTTTTTCACTTAAAAACCATAGGCTTCAGGAACGTTATAATTAGTTGGACATTTCACTCGTACAAAACCAGAGAAATTCGGCTGTTATAGTTAGTTGAGCTAACTATAACTTGCGCCTCTGCAATGCACTGCTGATGCCGTTACATATTACATCACTCATGCATGGTCAGTGACATTACCGATGACATCTCAAATATCATCACTGATGACATCAGCCAGTGACTTTGTGTTTCTGTACAGTTTAAATATGTTTTATATATCTGTATCTATATATATATATATATATGTATATATATATTCACTGAAAAAACCATAGGTTATAGACCATATATAGTTAGGAATTAGCATTTAAAAAACCTTATTTTACTCACACAAAACCATTGAAATTCCATATATAGTTAGTTGCACTAACTATATATTGCGCACCCGCAATCCACTGCTGATGATGTCACATATTACATCATTCATGACATGGTCAGTGACATCACTGATGACATCACTGATGACATCTCAAATGACATCACTGATGACATCACTGATGACAACATCCAGTGACTATGTTTCTGTAAAGTTAAAATATGTCTTACATATTGAAGAATGAGTGGATGTATAAGTGTCTGGACGAAGGATTTAGTAGGTGCATGACTGAATGTATGAGTGAGTGATTAAATGTGTCTCACTGAGTGCATGGGTTAGTGACTAAACTGTCTTAATTTGTGCATCATTATGTCTGTTGTTCTGTAAACTGCTGCATGTGTTGATCAGTAGCTATATGAGTAACTATATGGGTTATTGATTGATTGCCCAAGTATTTGCATGGGAGACTGAGTGTGTGTGTGGCTGGATGGGAGGTGTGTGACTCTGTACAGATCAATGTGTACTTGTATCAATGATTGTATAAGAGAGTAAGTATGTGTTAGTATATGGTTGAAAACGTAAGGTGCTCTATGTTTAACTGTATAGAGTAGAAAATGGAAGTGTGATTGATTCTTTACAGGACTGACTAGGTGTGTGAGTAACTCCATGGATGAGTGGCAGAGTGTGAGTGTCTGTATAGGTGTATGAGTGCATATGATTGTGTTGTAAACATGAGTGATTGTATGTATGAATGATTGTATGGGTGAATGAGTGAATGTGTGTGTAGACGTAGGAATCAGTGAGTACGTATGTAGTAACTAGTATTGGTGTGTCAATGGTTTCAAAAATTATACTCTGTTTTTAACACTGGGTGAAACAGAGGTTATATTAAAATGTGAGGAGATGCATTGTATTGTCACATGAATGATATCATCAGTGATGTGGTCATTGATGTCAAATGAGATGTCATCAGTGATGTCATCAGTGATGTCATTTGAGATGTCATCAGTGATGTCATCAGTGATGTCACTGACCATGTCATGAATGATGTAATATGTGACATCATCAGCAGTGGATTGCGGGTGCGCAATATATAGTTAGTGCAACTAACTATATATGGAATTTCAATGGTTTTGTGTGAGTAAAATAAGGTTTTTTAAATGCTAATTCCTAACTATATATGGTCTATAACCTATGGTTTTTTCAGTGAATTTTCAAGGTTTTGTAAATGCTAATTCCTAACTATATATGGTCTATAACCTATGGTTTTTTCAGTGAATTTCAATGGTTTTTTAATAGCAAATATCATAAGCTGTCGAATGTCAAGTACGTGGTAAGAATTTTTTTTTTCGTGTTTATGCACACTGATCTGCTTTGATTGCTGCCCCCCACCCCTCATTTCTATTAGGAGTACTCTCTCTTTGCAGATAGTGAAGGGTAGTTAATGCAGCCCTTTCCCCCTTTGTAATCCGTCGTGCCTGCTTCTCTCTCCATTTGATTGATTGTTCTCTTTGGTTCATTCTCTATTTACAAACAAGCACAGAGTCGCAATACTCTGTTTAGTCTTTGCAGATAGCGAAAAATCGTGTAAAAAAACAAAAGGAATCGAGCAAAATCAGTAGGCCACTAATGGGATCTCTTTTGACCTCGCTAAAATAGAAACATTAGGAACAACCTGTTGAAAATAGCAATGCGTATGTATATAAGCGGCGTTCATTTGTGTTCACAGTACCCCTTGTTGATTGTTTCAATCGAGCATTGAATTGTTCGAAGTTAATTCTCTTAACGATCTTCTCTACCTGCAAACGAGGAAGAATAGGAATATTCTATCTCCCTTTGCAGATAGTGAAGGGTAGGTAACGCAAGCCTTTAACACGTCGTACCTATTTCATTCCTCATTGATTGATTGATTGTCCGAACATTGACTGTTTGGGAATTAGTTCTTTTTGGAGGTATTCCCTGTTTGCAAATAAACGTAGGAAAATCTTTGCAAGTAGTGAAAGGGTACGTAATGCGGACCGTTCTCCCCCGTTGTAATCTGTCATGCCTATCTACTCCCCACTGATTGATGCACCTTTTTCACCCGGACCATTTACTAGAGATACGTCATCTGGCCCGACCAGAGAGCACCCCTAGTGAAAAGGACATATGCAATAATAACGAAGTGATCACTGTATCCTGTTAACAGAAACTTTACCATGAAACAACCTGGAAAGAAAAAAATAGGAAAACGAAAATCAGTAGGCCACTGATGAACATGAACTTTTATTAAACAACGAACAAAGAAACGATAACATAACGTAATGATAAAACCTATTAATGTCCTAGAAACAAGAAAACGTTAAAATATGCCAGTGGTGAGAGACCAGAAAAACAGTAAGAGAAACCAAATCACCCCTCGCTGTCCCACCGCCTGCCACGCCAAAAAAATCGATAGACTAGGGAAAATGCAAGTCAGTAGAACATCCACCCCCACTCTGGAAACTTCCAAGGTGGGGCAGGGTTCCGGCTACGCCCAGCCGGGAGCAGCCCATATAAGGCAGGTTCTGCTGCCACGCCTCGGCCAGGAGATCCTAACGTAGGGTGTAGCCGGAGGAGAGGCCGAGACCAGCGGGACCCGGCCAGGGGATTGCCTTTACAACGCTGAACAGTTGCAGGGGGGGGGAATGTCTCCTCGACCCTCCCCTCTCTCTCCCAGTCCGGCCGCGGTGGCCCTTGAGAGTTGCAGGTAGTCCCGCCACATGCTCTTCCGGTCCGACCACCAACGGTCGGGGGGCCGAGGCCGACGGGATCCGGCTGCAGCCGATAAACCAAGAAACCCGTTCATGGGGCCAGAGCCAGGGGCGTCCGGCCGACATCCACCGGAAGCCCGGCCCGAAGACGGACGGGACACTTCTTTCTTTTATAATGTCTGCGACAACACTGGAGGGGGATGTCTTGCACATGCCTCCGACCCCCCCTCGTCCTCATCGCCTGGTCCGGCCATAACAAATCTCAAGCGAGACGCCGTGGGGTGCACTGGGAGGGAGAGACGGTGCGAACAGGCCTCTCCCGCCTCCCCAGGTGGAGGCTTCCCAGCTGCACCCTCAGCGCTCCAGGCGGTGGCATCCTAACAACTCCAGTGCTGCACAGTTTCGGAACGACCTAGATAACGGTTCTTCCACTGTGGCCATGCTGCAACGTCTCGCCCGGCAGGGTGGAGCCCGTCCGCTCATGTGACCCCGCGATCGCCGGTAGCTGCCGAACTCTCAAAATGGCGGTCGACCTGGCAAGAGCGGGCCCAACATAAAGAAATGGCCCGGTCACTGGTTGACTCCACCACCGTAGTCCTCCACGACCTTGAAGATTCTAGAGGAGCCGCGGGAGTCTCCGACCCCCGATGGGGAATGACTGCCATGATCGCCCGTGGAGTGACGAAACTGTATCCGCGGGACGTCGGCGCTCCCATGCTGGCGCCAGCCTCACTTTGAATTACTACAATCCTGCAGACCTCACTTCCGGTGAAAGCACAGTGTGACCCGGTAGGAAAAATTATTGCACCCCCTCCCCTTTTTGACTGATAGTTCAAACCACCGATCCTTTCCTTTGCCCTTTTAACGGAACTTTGGACTGCCTCCCCCTCTTTTACATTTTCTAGAGAAAACAAAACATTAACCACTACATTAGCATAGCAGTTGACACCAGAACTGTTTTCAAATTGAAAACCAACAACATCTTCAACAGAATCCTTTTTGTTTCTGCTGTGACCCTGCTACAGCACAGGCATTGTCCCCAGCAGTAATTCTGCAATGCCGGTAAGAATAGCTGTGGTGCCTACTGGACTCACTCACCCCCGCGGCGCCCCACGCCGTTATTTGCTGGGCGGCAACTTGCTAGACATCACTTTCGTGCCATCTAGATTTCAGCGCGTTCTGCTGCCTTGGAACTATTCGCACAACAGACCGCTACTGACAAGAATATTTCATTATTGGTGCTGTCAATTTCAATAAATCTATTGGATAATTAAAAAGAAATTGCCACGGTCTCTTCGTTGTTTAAATGTTTTTACTGTTTTTGTTTTGTTGTATATATTTATATGTTATTAAAGTTTTATATTCCTACTACTTTGTTGGAGTGCTATATATTTTTAATGTGACACATAATTGTAAAAACTTTGATGTACAAAGAGTCATTCCTGGAATCTTCCGCTTCAGGCTCGGTCCTCTCCCCAATCACAATACAGGATGGTTTTCAGATAGTAGGAACGCGTGTGCTGTGACGGATCACATCGGGTGTGGGCCTTGATCTACTATAACTCCTTTGAAGAGGGGTGATTCTTTACAGCTGGGGCCATAAACTACATCTGCAGGGCTAGCTGATAGCCTAGGACCGGCCTGGACATTCGGACACAGAGGAAGAGGAGTGTCAGAGGGTGCGGTAGTGAATAGGGCGAAAGGGAGGTGTCGGGCGGGCACAGAGTGTGATTCTCAGGGAAGAGCAGCGCAGATGGGGGAAGGTTTATTGCCCATGCATAAGACAGAGAGCGGTGGTGACCAGTGCCTGGGGGAGATGCTTACGAGGGTGAGGAGCCATGCTACGAATCGACAGCGTGCAGAGAGTGGGTCTGGTCAAGACATCTAAAATGGCTGCCGTGCACGACAAAAGTGTGGCATTTCAAAAAAGGCAAGATGGCGCAGACAATGTTTTTCAACACTTCCTCATTTCCTTCGAATCGAACGTTAACAGACGTTGGGGCATATTACCAAAGTTAAGCGATATTTATCGCTAACGATGCTTACCAACCAATTTTTTACCACTAAGCATCGTCAGAAATTATCGAAGATAAACCTTACTATTATCAAGGTTTATCGCAAATGCGATAATAAACGGCCGCAATGCATGAATATCGCTAAAAACTCAGCGATATTCATGCATTACCGAGCTAATGCTCTTAGCCATGTTATCCACCTCCCATTGGATAACATGGCTAAGAACTGCTCAGGGCAGGTGTTACTTTTTGGAGATATTCGCGCTTAGCGCGAATATCTCCAAAAGTTGGTAATAGGAGATAGATATCTTGCATGTTGTAATGCAAGTTATTGTGGTATATGGAACTCATACCATAATCTCTCAGGAAAGCAGAAACTGATCCTTTTGGGACCGCCTAAAAAGGCCTAGGGGGTGAGGAGTACTCTACTTTGCCCCCTTTTCACGTTCCGAACTATTTTATTTTACTCTCTTCTGTAATTACACAAAATACCAGCGATAAGATGCATCGGAGACACACAGTGAGAGAAAGGAGGCCGGAGATGAAGAAGACATGTCAAATACACATTGGAGATAATATAGTGGCAGAAGGGAAGTAAATATGAGTAAACTTACCATGTAACATAAAAATGTTGCACTCTATACTATAAGTCTCATTTTATACTACAATCACTTCGCTACAACCTCATAAATTAAAAATAAAAATAAATAATGTCTCAAACAATTTTTGATTTCTAAATATAAATTTATTCTTCAGAATTTTCTAAATTTGAAACAACTACTAACATGTCCTCATCAGTAATTTCCTCTTCAATCATCTCATCTGGAATCTCCTCATTAAAAGTCTGCAATGATGATTCTTGTAACTCTATGGTCTCCAAACACTCGATAAATTCGCCATCAAGAGATTGATCAAAAAAATCATTCAAGTCATCTCCTCCTTCTGACAATATTTCATTATTGGTGCTGTCAATTTCAATCAATGTAGTGGAATCATTCAAGTCATCTCCTCGTGACAATATTTCATTATTGGTGCTCTCAATTTCAATCAATGTAGTGGAATCATTCAAGTCATCTCCTCCTTGTGACAATATTTCATTATTGGTGCTGTCCATTTCAATCAATCTAATGGAATCATACAAGCCATCTCCTCCTTGTGACAATATTTCATTATTGGTGCTCTCAATTTCAATCAATGTAGTGGAATCATTCAAGTCATCTCCTTGTGACAATATTTCATTCTTGGTGCTGTCCATTTCAATCAATCTAATGGAATCATACAAGTCATGTCCTCCTTGTGACAATATTTCATTATTGGTGCTCTCAATTTCAATCAATGTAGTGGACAATTCAAAAGAAATTGCCACGGTCTCTTCATTGTGAGCCATTTTATTTTGAAATTGCTTGCTGTAAATTGCAGAAAAAAATAATCACTTTCATTTATCGTTTTTAGTAATACATAATATAAAACTAACTTCATCAAGTATTTAGTATAACAGAAGGACAGCAAATAAATAACAGAAAACATTTTTCAAATTATCTTCAAGTGTACAACATAGTTCCCCTTACAAATTAACAACTCACCTTTTTAAAAGTAGCAGAAGTGTTAGTACTGTGTAAATCAAACACCAGAAATTCACCACCAAAAATTCCTCACAAATGTACCTCAGACAGTAGTATCACAAAATGGCTGTGGTTTCCTCTCATTTGACATATATACATAACCAATTAACTTTCATCACACACAAATACAAAACCAAAGTAACATTTTAATTGGTTCTAAATTGCAACACTTTCAAATGTGTTTTCCCCATGCAATTTTCCATAGGACATTTACATACGTCTACAGCCTGAATGGCTGAACGGAATTACACCAAACTTGGCAAAATGGTACATCAAACCTAAGAGGTCAGGAAGGATCTACTATGCCCCCTTATGGTCATTTCCCCCTTCGCTTTGGCCTCCTCTTGTCTCTCAATCCTACCGAGGGACAAGATGGCGGCCGCTACGGACTGTTTGGAATGTTGACAGACGCCGGAGAACCAATCAGCTTCGCAAAGCTCCGTAACGCGAAAAGTACGCGAAGCGGAGCGCTGTTACAGATATATATCTTTTTTTCAACGTTAATTTCTCAAAATCCACTGGAGCACATATATTGAGACCTAGCAAAGGCACATCGGGCTACCAGTCCCTAATATTTTGCCAAGTTTCGTGCAAATCCATTCAGCCGTTCGATTATTATTATTTTGGTTTTTTTTTGCCCCGCGGGGCCCTTTTAAAACCTCCACATCAAACCTAGGGGGTCAGCGAGGATCTACTATGCCCCCTTATAGTTATTTCCCCCTTTGTTTTGACCTCCTCTTGTCTCTCGATCCTACCGAGAGACAAGATGGCGGCCGCTACGGACTGTTTGGAATGTTGACAGACGCCGGAGAACCAATCAGCTTCGCTTCACAAAGCTCCGTTGCGCGAAAAGTCCGCGAACCAGAGCGCTAACCGGTCCGCTGTTACAGATATATATCTTTTTTTAAACGTTAATTTCTCAAAATCCACTGGAGCACATATATTGAGACCTACAAAAGGCACATCGGGCTACCAGTCCCTACAATTTTGCCAAGTTTCGTGCAAATCCATTCAGCCGTTCGGGCTAAAAGTGAGGCCAACCGCCCTATGGAAAACTCAATGTTAAAAACACGTTTTGGGACCCCCCTTTTTTCTCGGCCCCCACTGGACGAACCCCCCCCAAATTTTCAAGGGCTGCTCAGAAACAAAATGTGCCATTTTCCTGAAAATTTCAGCCGATTCCGTCCACAAACGCCAAAGTTATTAGACATAGAATTTTCAAAAAACCCATAGAGAAAAAATCCTAACTATATATACCTACTGGCGACCGCCAGTAGGTAATATAGTGAAATGGTTGCCCACATATATATAGATGGATAGATCGTGAAATGTTCCTGGTCGCCAGTACACGGCGAGGAAAGTCAGGTGCAGACCTCAAAGCAGCCTCCGCACAATCGCAGCAATCAGGACACGGTAGACAGTTTTCAAAGAATGAGCAGAGTGAAAATGTATTCACGAAGAATGTCGAGACTAATGTCCATCCATGACGCATTTCGCTCCACTAAGGAGCTTGGTCACAGGATGCGCCCCAGAGTGCATTGCGAATTTATAGTAAACAGAAAAATAGGAAAGGAAATTGACACGCACCTAAAGTGATAGAAATAAATAACAGACTTGCAAACATTGCTACTAAAAATACACAGTATAACGCTGGATGAGACATAAAAGCTAGAAAAATCATATTAGACCAGTTAATATATAAAAAAACAAAAAATGACAATAGGTAGATAGATATATAGATATAGATATTGATAGATATATATATGCCAAGGTGTATTGGAGAATGAGTGGGTATATGAGTGTCTGAATAGATGATTTAGTAGGCTGGCTGTATAATTGAGTGATTAAACATGTCTTACTGAATGCATGGGTTAGTGAGCAAACTGTGTAAATGTCAGTAACAGTCTGTCAGTTGGTGTGTAAGTAGCTGCATGGGTTGGTGAGTAGCTACATGAGTGTCTATATGGGTTATTGATTGGTTGTCTGAGTATCTGTATGGATGCCTGAGTATCTGTGTGGGTGGGGGGTGACTCTGCATAGATGTGTGAGTGGGTAATTCACTGGGTGTATGGGTTCAAGAGTGTATCTGTGAAGTGCTGTAAGGGTGGGTGAGTGTGTGTATGGATGTGTTGGTGAGTGAATGGCTGTCTCAGTGGTACATGTGTGAGTAACTACATATTGAAAGGCAGAATATATGAGTGTTGAAGTATATAAATCACTATATGTGAGAGTTAGTGATTGTGAGAGTGGCTGTATGGATGAGTGTGTACTTTTATCAGTGATTGCATAAGAGAGAAAGTATATGTTAGTATCTGTATCAATAAGTGAGGTGGTGTGTGTATAACTGTATACATGAGTAAATGGGAGTGTGAATGAATCTTTGCATGATTGACTAGATGTGTGAGTAACTCGATGGATGAGTGGCAATGTGTGAGTGTCGGTGTAGGAGTGCAAATGATAGTACTGTATTGATAAGTGACTGCATGTATGAGTGACTGTGTGGGTGAATGAGTGGATGTTTGTACCACTGCTGGCTGAGTTCTCTCTATTCCTTTCACTCCCATTCAGGGTAAATTTTCTGAGGTTCTCATCCATGTTTCATATCCCTTAACCTTTCCATCTAAGTGCCTATACCTTCCTCCTTCTAATGGATAAGTGCCCAAGTGAGTCCTAATTTCTATGTGGGGCCTATCTGTTGTTGGTAGCGTATTGTTGTTGTTGAGTTCTATTCCTGGCTAAGTACCTTGGTTGTTTGGTCACTACAATTTTTTGTTTCATGTATTCTTTATATGCCTATCTACTGCTCACCTCCCACAGGGGAACCCTTAGTCATTACATCAACTGATATTTTTTTAACAATGTTAAATCGCCATCAACAGATATATACATGCTTAATAAGGCATTTGCATGTTACAGATGTGTATGGAGTTCTCCGTCCGTATTCAGGCAAAGTGGGACCTTGGTTTTTAATCTAAATATCAAGTGTGATTCCAAGCATCTGAGTTTCAGGACTCTATGTCCTCCTCTCTTGTCTTTAGGCACACTTACTACTCCATAGTATTGCAGACTCTTCCAGTCCTGATCTGAATGTACTTCCAAAGTTTTGCCAGGGCGTAATTATGGTCTTTGTTTACTATTACTCTGATATGTTCTAAGATGCACTTTTTGAGTGGACATATCGTACTTCCCACGTACTTTAATCCACAAATGCACTCAATCACATTCACCATATAGTTGATTTCACAAGTAATTCTATGGCTAATAGTAACTTACTTTCCTTCTTTGATCCTGAAATTGCTTCATATTCTTCCCAATTTGACATGTTTTACACTTTTCACACCTAGTGAAGCCATTCTTTTTTTATCCAGCCATGTTTTTGGCTTTATTATGGTGAAGTGACTCCTCAGTAGCTTGTCTTTTATCAATGGCACTTTCTTGTACTTTAAATTGTGTTGTTCACCTACTTTATGGCCAATGTCGGGATCCTTACTTAGTAGATTCCAGTATTTACTTAGAATACTGTACATTTGTTTATTCTGCTTACTAAATGTAATAATCACCCTATTGTTTTCATCTCTGCTTCCCATATTTGTTTCCTTCCCTTTACTCACCAATGTTTGTGTGTGAGTTATTGTTTTAGCATGTTTCTTTACTTGTTTCATGTACTTCATTGGATATCCCCTTTTCCAGAATTTGTGTTTAGTTGTTTTGAATTGATCCTCCATCTCCTTTTCATTGGAGCAAATCCGTCTGATCCTTATGAACTTCCCATGCAGTATTCTTTTCTTTAGGGATTTGGGATGGAAGCTTGATCTGTGTAGGATACTGTAAGTGGCCGTAGGCTTAAGGTACAAGGTCATTTGTACAGAGCTCTCTTCGATATATACTTTAAGATTCAGGAATTCCACTTCTTCAGTGCTCACATTGCAGCTGAACCACAACCCCTATCCATTGTTATTAAGTATATCAAAATATGTGTAGAATTTAGATTTGGTTCTGTTCAAAATGAGGAAGAGAGCATCGATGAATCTCAACCACAGTTTAATTTCTCAGTGTAGGTCTCATTCTTCTCTATCCAAGCTATATTCTTCTCCCATCAACTCATGGTCAGGTTGATGCAGTTTTAGAGAAGGAGACTCCCATCGCTGTCACCTGAATGTGTGTGTACCACTGGTGGTTGAAAAGAAACACATTATTCTGGAAGCACATGTCGATCATGCTGAGCAACATCTCAGAGTTTTTCAATTCTTTGATCTTTATCTGTTTATGAAAGTGCTCAGTTGCTTTCAATTTTTAAATTATGATTGATTGACATATATAAAGTTTCCCTGTCAGTTGTTACTAACAGTTACCCTTCTTGCCAGCATGTGTTTGCTAGAATCCTAAGGAAATCCCCTGTGTCCTTTATATATGAACTCAAGCTTGATACTATGGGGGACAGGAAGTAATTCACATATGCTTAGATGTTTTCATACAGTGCCCTAAACCTAGATATAATTGGTCTTCCTGGTGGTTTGTTGAGAGTTGTATTCACTTACAGCAAGAAATAGATTGTGGGGATAGTAGTGCTGTCATTGATCAGAAAAAGCAATTCATCATCACTCAGCATGGCATCGTTGTACCACAGCTTAATTTTTTTATTCAGCTCTATTGTTGGATAATTTATAGGATTTTGCTCCAGTTTCTTGTAATTGGTGGTGTCATTAAGTTGACGATATGCTACTTCTAAGTAACCCTGTTTATTTAGGATGACCATGTTCCCACCCTTTTCTGCTGGTTTGATTTCCAGTGTATCATTCATCAATAGTTGTAAGGCATCCCATTCTTTTTTCATTAAATTCTCATTCTTGTTCTTGTGTTTAACATTTTATATTTTGTCCAAATCAGTGATCACCAACTCATACAATGTATCTATCTTATTTTCCGGAGATAAGGCTGGACAGAAATGAGATTTTGCTTTGATATTTGTCTCCACATCGTTGACTGTTTCAATTCCAAGTTGGTCAGTATCTGTGTTTCAATTAGCGCTTCATCCTCTATTTTGTTTCAATAACAAAAACGATGCTATGGAACCAATTAATACAAATCCTTATTCAAACTAGGTTTATCAATTACCTATCTGACCTGACACAATTCTTCAAAAGTAAATCAACTCAGTTTTCTATATATATCATTTAAATCCTGAAACCTTAACAAATCAAAAAACATTCTTTATACAGTGTGTTTTGTTCACTCATATCTTTTTTGTGTATTTATTCTTTTACTTTACACACTTCTTTTTAGGGCTCGGACTCCTCCCCAGTGAAACTGGGAGGAGTTTCGAGAACTAATGTTAAAGGAGAAAAAAAAGAAGTATCTCCTAGGGCCCTGGGAGAGGAATTCCACACATTCCTTAGCGTTTTCTGTCATCTGGCCAGTGATTCGTCTTCCTTGTGTTTTCGTTTTAATAGGCTTGAAGTGATAGGGTAAATGTAGTTTTGTTCCGCCATTTTGGGCATATTTCGTTCGTGCTCGCGCAAAGAAGTACATAAATTATAATTAGGAGCTGTCAGGGTGCCTCCGTTAGTGAATCCAGATGGCCGGGCGCGTTCACAATTCTGCAGCGCTCAGCGCGCAGCTTCCTTGTTTTTTTTTGGGAGCGGGCTTTTTTTTGCTTTCAGTGCAGCACCAGCACATGGATCTGTCATGCGGTTTCTTAGCTCACGCTGCTGTCGGTCCCCAGGATGCCGTATGGGGAGGATTGCAGCAACGTGTTTCTTGGTTTCTACCTTGCTATGTCTGCGGTGCACTGTCCATGCTCTTCTCTCGCAGCTGCATTAGACACTTTAGGTCACGGACTTAGCGTCTCGTTTTGAGAAGCATCTTCAACGCTGTACCTCTTATTCCTGCCCACCCCCCGGCTTAGCTGGCTGCTGCAGCCGCCGACGCCTAGCCGAGGTAAATATGCCGATGTTTCTGTAGCATGTACCCCTTAGAGAACCCAGGAAGGCCGGAACTCGGGCTCTGCACTGCAGAGCCTCTCCCTCCGGTGACCGGCTTGTTTTCATTCCACTTGATTCAAATACGCCTGGGAAGTGCCGGCTGGGTTTAGTGTGCGCATGCGTACTGACTTCCAAAGGACAGCTTCAATCCATGGATCGCCTATTGTAAGGCAGGTTGGTGGATATTCAGGTGGCAACATCGCTCTTCCTGGTGCGTTTCCTGGATTTCGATAGGTTTTATATTACGCAGTTCTTTCTAAAAGAACCAGCAAGTCTTCTATGACGAAAGGCTCCATAATAACCGGCAATGTGAGTTCCGTTCATAGGTTTACATTGGACGTATTTGATAACACATGACGAATCATAACAAGTTCAGGATTTCCCGATTACCGTCTCTTAGTTGGCGCTTGCGCAGGGTCCCATCTTTTCAGGGGCCCTGATAGATCCGACCCTGTTCTGCAATCTTGCCCTGACGACCTTGTAATCCTTAAACAGATAGTTTTCCGTTGATGCACTTTTAATGTGGGCGATGTGTGAGAGTCTATTACAGACAAATGTTTTTCATCCAACATACATAAAAAGTCTTTTGGATCCCCAAAACACCTCACATATGAGAAGTCAGAGGGTGTCACAGAGAATATTTTCAGTAATATGTGTGAGCTCCTGCTGTCTTAAAATATTGAAAACGTACCTCACTATCCATGAATATTAAATAAAAACGCCGTTAGAATTTGGACAATTGTGCCTTTGCACTGTCTGTGATAAGGCCATGAAAGAGCTGGAATTGGGTCCTATATTATTAGTTGTTCCGAATACCCCCGAATAATACTTTGAGCCCCCAACACCCATAACATGTTCCTGTTCCCATGTAGGCCCCCACTGTGAACAGTGCAGCTCTCTTTACGTCTGTCTGAAAACAAGTTCATACAGTTTACACCGGATTATCCAGAAGCAGAGTTATAATTTGTTCTGATTTAAGATTAAATCTGTTCCCTCAAAACTGCCTTTTGAATAGACATCTGGTGACATGGCTCTGCAGAGCCCTGGCTACAATGGTGCATAGCCCACTAGTAGTCCTGCGGGGCAGATGGGAGAGATTGCTGTAGTGAGTGCAGAGTGAGTGCAAGTGCAGAGTGAGTGCAGAGTGTGAGTGAGTGCAGAGTGTGAGTGAGTGCAGAGAGTGAGTGCAGTGTGAGTGAGTGCAGAATGAGTGAGTGCGTGCAGAGTGAGTGATTGCAGAGTCAGTGCAGAGCGAGTAGAAGTGCAGAGTGAGTGCAGAGTGTGAGTGAGTGTAGAGTGTGAGTGAGTGCAGAGTGTGAGTGAGTGCAGAGTGTGAGTGAGTGCAGAGTGAGTGCAGAGTGAGTGCAGAGCGAGTGTGAGTACAGAGCGAGTGTGAGTGCAGATGCAGAGTGAGTGTAGAGTGAGTGCAGGTGCAGAGTGAGTGCAGAGTGACTGCGAGGGTATTGAGTGTGACTGCAGAGTGACAGTGACAGCAGAGTGACAGTGACTGCAGTGTGGGAGTGTGCAGGGTGAACAGTGTGAGTGTGCAGGGTGAACAGTGTGTGAGTGTGCAGGTTGAACAGTGTGAGTGTGCAGGGTGGTGAGTGTGCAGGGTGAGCAGTGTGTGAGTGTGTAGGGGCAGTGTGTAAGTGTGCAGGATACGAACACTCAAACTAAGTCCACCACACACACATATATAAGACCACACACATAAGACCCCACACACACACCACACTCTCACCACCACACACTCACCACCACTCACCACCACACACACAACCACACACCACCAGCCGTCAGTGCACGCTTTCACCAGGCACAAACACCAACAGCCATCAGTGCACGCTTTCACCGGGCACAAACACCACCAGGCGTCAGTGCAGGCTTCCACCAGGCACACAACACCAAACGTCAGTGCACGCTTTCACCAAACACACACACACACACCACCAGCCATCAGTGCACACTTTCACCAGGCACACAAACACCAGCCGTCAGTGCACGCTTTTACCAGGCGCACTCACCACCAGCCGTCAGTGCACGCTTTTACTAGGCGCACTCACCACCAGCCATCAGTGCACGCTTTCACCAGGCACACACACCACCAGCCATCTGTACACACGTTTACCAGGCACACACACCACCAGCCGTCAGTGCACGCTTCCACCAGACACACACACCTCCAGCCAGCAGTGCACGCTTCCACCAAGCACACACACCACCATCCATCAGTGAACAATTTCTACAGGCACACACACCAACAGCCATCAGTGCACACATCAATTGTTAACGCATCCACAATAAACTATTGTAGCAATCGCAGTATGGTGCACTTCACTTTTAAACAAATTCATCTAAAGCGCAGCATGCCACCATTGATACAATTCCAATCCAACCCACATATTTCTACTACACACCACATGCATACACTCCATAACACATGGATAAAAGACATTGCCATTTACAATGCCATTACCTCTAACTCAAATAAATCCGAGACCTATTGCATTTCTAATGCTTGTTTATATAGAGATACTCTTCTTTTGTGTTCTATTTTGTACATCAGGTCAAACCCAATTTTTATATCAGGTTTTTATTTAATTGTTAGACCAGTCTCTTGGCCGTGTTGCCCTAATTTAAGTTTCCCTTTTACCTCAATCTTTGCAAAATATTTGGACAACTTCAATTTGTGCACACACGTGTAAATGTCAGTTTTGGTTACAACAAACTCAAAATGTTTTTCAGGGCAGATTGTGAGCCCTTTGTTCAAGAGTTTTCCTCTTCCTCCTTCAGATGATATCCAGAGAGGTTAAATACCAAGTTCTCTTCTTCACTCTCTGTTTCCATTATTTTTCCTTCTGTCTATGGCAGACTTTATCATTTCTTTTTTCTTTCAGCCCCACTACTGGTTTTCTAGCATCTGATTGGCCTTCTGGGTGGCCTCTCCCATTGTCTTGCCTCTTCCTCTCCCTCTACTCCTCTGTGTTCTTTGGTCTTTATACATACGTCTAGTTTAGTCTAAAAAGAGGTCTTAGTGGGTATTTTGGATGTCCCTTCTTTGACTTCAGTATCAGATTCACACAGTGTCATCTGGCGATTGACTGATGGTTACTCTTCCTGTAGGGAACTTCTGTTTGAGTAGGTCGAACCTCTTGGCAAATTTGAATATTATCATTCCGTTTATGTAGTCTTGTTCATCCCTTAAAAACGTTCTTATCTTTCTTCCTTCTACTTCTGCTTCATGTTTGTCCAGTTTTATTTTCAAATTCTTTCTTAGTTTCTTGCTTTCATCTACCTGTTCAATAGATTGGATTTGTGTCTCAACCTCTTTAATTTGTTCGTGAATTTCATCAATGTGCTTTTTTGCTTATTTTATTATAATGAGAATCATGATCTTGTAATGCAAGGTTCTGGTTCATCCAATATTATATAATACACAGTGCCTACCTAACACCAGAAAAAATAAACAAATATTTTGTCCATACAGACGTCAAATGGGCGAGATGTAATGAGGCAGGGGCAGATCTCTTACACATGCTGTGGTCATGCACAACTATTCAAGCATATTGGGAGGTGGTTACTCGGTGCTTGGCCCAGTGTACAGAGTGAACACTAGACTGGACATGGGAAGTGTGTATACTGGGACTCTATCATAGGTCCAAAAAATACAAGATGACGTTCAGATATATAGAACTGGGTCTCATAGTGCTAAACGATTGCTCATGTCCCATTTGAAGTCCGTCACTCCCCCAGCTGCAAAAGCCTGGTGTCAATTCTTGCTGTGCTGGACACAAGTGGAAAGTGTAACGCTCCGCCGGGAAGATGCTGCGGAGGCAGCCACTGGCACCGTCATGGGATGTAATACTATCAGATTTCCGAATAGCCTGGCAGGGATGCTTGGAGGTACCAGCAGACGCAACTTAAGCGATGGCGAACAGGCAGCAGTACAGACAACGCATGATTAAGCCTTAAAGGGCGGATCAACAGCAAATTTGAACACTGACAGACATTGGAACTCAAAGCGCGCACCACATGCGCTAGAGTGGGCAGCTGTGGCAGCACAAGGGCGTGCAGCGGTGCTTGACGTGCTGGTTGAGAGGATGTACATGTATAACATAAATGATTAGTGATAGATGGAGTAAAAGCTATTCAACATTGTTGTTCTGTTGATTGTAATAAAGTTTTAAACACCAGGGGCCTCATTTATGAAAAGTAACGCATCGCTGCGTGAAAACAGCGATGCGTCACTTTTCACTGCGCTCCCCTTGTGACACCAATGATGCGTCATATTTACAGTATGAATCATCATTGTGCAAGGAGTTACAGATACGTCAGTATTTCTGACGTATCTGTAGGCGCAAAAGTGACGCATTGCTGGGGTGTGTCACAAAAGTGATGCAACTCCAGCAATGTGTCCTTTCACATGGGGCAAGCCCCATGTGAAAGGGCCTGCGTCAGTCTTACGTCTGCTGTGAGGCAGGTGTAAGAAATTGACGCATTTGAGTCCTAGAAGTGGCGCAGTGAAATGTTAAAGATTTCACAGCGTCACTCCTATGACCTTTTCTTGCGTCAGAACGCCCCCTGCATACATTATACCTGGCGAGGTATAATGTAGCGCAGGGGTTTACAAAGTGACGCATCTACCTAGATGCGTCACTTTGTAAATTTGGTGCAACAAGGCAAATTTTTTACGCTGCTGGTGCGGACGGCGTAAAAGTGACGCACGGCCTCATAAATGAGGCCCCAAGTCATTCCATCATTTAATTGTATACTGGGTTACAAATTTAGTACCATCGACCATGATGTAATATGCCACAAATGTATTGACCTGTACAGCAATATTCTCTAAGCTGTTGTGTATAACATGCATATTGGTTGTTATGAAACATTTTAAAAATCATAATAGTAAAAAATGAAAAAATTAAACAAAAAAATAAGAATCATGATCTTGGAGCATTGCATGCTGTTTACGCCCCATTCCTTCAACATATCTGGTTTTGTGTCCAGGTAGTTGGGTAGGGCAAAGATACTCGGTCCTCTTGGTATTCTCTCTACTTCAACATATTCTTCCAAAATTATTACATCCCAATTCTTTGTTATTTCTTTCTTTAGGAATTTATCCAAATGGATATGTAGTTCCTTGATTGAGCAATCTCCCTGAGTTGTTTTAGAACCAACATCTGTTTTTCCCTAATTGGTCTCGCTGCTTTTTTTATGAACACTTCTGCTTTCTGTAACCTTTTTGCTGGCCTTGCTTCCATGTTTTTCCTGCCTGGAGTGCCACTCCTCCATTCAGTTTCAGCTTAGTAAAGAAGTTCCTCTTGCCTAGGATCACAGTGGCGGCAATTGTTATTCTCAGCTTCCTAACAATGGTGCAACAGTGTTGCTAAGGATTCTGAGTCAACGTGCGTAAAACTGTATTTGCTCATGCTAGACTGTAACAATATTGTATCCTTTTATTTATTTTGAACGCAATGCCAAGCTCCTTACCTCAGGGAGACGTCTATCTGGGAGGCGTCTTCGAACCTGACTCTTTCGGGCTCAGCCTCACTCCTCCTGAGCTGCATTGAAGGTACACTTTAGCGTGTGTGCAAGTTCCCAGCCATTTATTTTCAACTCGATTTGCTATTACTCCACTAATCAAGGGTGGTTTGGCAAAGAGTGTGCCATCCCCATCCAGCACACATTGCCCTTACTTCTGCTTCCTCTGCATCCGTTGCTCAGTATCAGGTCCCACCTGATGCCGGTATATATACATCCACCAAAGGTATATATACATCCACCAAAAAAAAACAAATGTTAAAGTTACTTTATAGTTAAGTGTGCTAAGAAGTTCTTAGCTAATGTTTTTTACTGAAAAAACAAAGGTTAAAGTGATGTCATAGTTACATGTGGAAAACACTCTGAAATTCACCAGTTATAGTTTACAGAGGTAACTATAAATAACACTCCCACCGTGCACTGTTTGTGATCCAACATATTACATCACTCATGACATGTTGAATGACATCATTGATGACATCTAAAATGACACAACAGGGGACATTAGTGATAACACCATAGTCATAAATAGCATAGGATTAGTGAGTGTACATGTGTGGGTCGATCGCATGGAAATTGTTTAAACCTTGGAGGCAAGTGTATGTGTCAGCCTCTTGATCTAAAATTGCCGTTCCCCTGAAGTGTTTAATAGGGTAACCCTATTAATGTGAATAGAAAAGTGACCACATGTGTAGTGTGTTAAATTACTTAAAATCCAAAACAACTATAGGACGGTGTCACAATGATTCTGTGAGGCCTTCAGTTATGCCATCATTGATGTAATTTAAGATGTCAATAGAGATGTCATCAATGATGCCATTTTACATGTCATCGGTTATGTATTATGTGAGGTCATGAGCAGTGAATGGTGGTGGTGCATGTTAACCAAACAAATGCTGCTTTTACATTCAAAAGTAGTTGGACAAGCTTATGTGATGGCAAGTGCACTATTTGATTGTTTACTGTTTTTCCTCTTGGCACATACAACAGGTGAGGTTGTGGGGTACAGGACGGGGGAAGGTGGGTAGGACAAAAGGTGCTGGGGCAAAGGCTTCATCAGGCCCCGTCCTAGGGACATCAGTTCAGTTTAGCATGTGGAGATATTGCATGAAAATGCAATGCAAATGAGATGAACATCTTTACACCACAAAGCCATAAAATGGTGTGTTTTCACAAACATTTGAAATAACTTTCCTACACTTAAGAATACATCTATAGATATACCTAAATAACCCTGGGGTCAGAGATTCAGTGAGTTTGGGAGTTATGTGACTCAAACAGACTTAAATAACACACAAACGTTGAAAGATGTGTAAGTTCTATGTGAATTGCAAGCGTGCTGTGGCAGAGTTCCTTTTTATATGCATATATATTTTGTAGATCTCATGAGCTATCATGAGGCCACTTTGTGAATGAGAGGTCTGTGCATACTTATGATGTGCTCAATTGGCCTTTCCTTCATAAACATCGTCATTTTCTGGCACCAGGCGATCACTTACGAGGCTTATTTGTACTATAAGCCCTATATGGACTAATTGAAATATAATGATGGCAGTCACCACAGAAGTTGATCAAAGAGCCACATGAGTGTGATAGCTTTTGCTTACTGAAAAATTCAACGTATAAAGATATGTGTGAGCCAACACATAGGGCGTGAGGGAGAGGGGCTGGGCTGCGGGACCACGCTTGTAGGATGGTCGGGGGGGGGGGGGGTTGACCCACACAGACCTTAGCACAATGTGGCAAGATTGTGATTCCAGACTACTAACCAGAGTGAGATCAAGGTGGCTAGAGGAATGGTTTCCTGATTTCCCAAAGAGTCACTGAAACAGTCCAATCTTCACAAGTCACACTGTTTATTCAGGTATGAGTTGGTTAAAGCATTATACTAATGCACTCTCAGATATTCACAACACTACTTTCATTCTGTTTCTGTAGCAGAGCAGGAGACGTGAAGTTAGACTGATATTTCAATTTGTGGGGTTTATTGTAAAGGTTTATTGCATTTTTTGGCTTTGAATAGGACTTCTTATGCAATTAGAAACAGCATGAGTGGCAATGGACATTTTAATGTAGTGTCATTGTAATAGAAAGGCAAGAACTGGAATCCAACTTCAACATATTCAACATCTTTACGAGCCCTTAAATGAAAATCACTATGCACTTATCTATTAATATTTTGCCTAACAAGGCACCTTGGTAATTAACTTGAATTATTAACTGTATCACAGAAAGATTCAGTACTGCTAGATGATTATCAGCATTTTAGAGTCTCCTTCTAGGCTACGTAGATAATACCTTGTGTCTATATAGTTCATAACGGCTATAGCGCCATAGGTTTTTACACTTGTGGGTTATGTTGCTGGAATTTTAAGGGAATATTTTTCAACTGGGTCAAAGTTTAGTTTAAGGAGTGCAAAACATTGCCTTTGCAAAGGTACTTAAATCTTACTCCCATTGTGGCTGGAGTTCAGGAAAGAGCTGAAGATGCATCTCTACAAGGAGAATTACATGGACAACCGATAAGGGGCTGCTGTGCGACGGCACAAGCCAGACACATCCTCCCTGTCACTTCCTTAATACTGTACAATTGTCCCCATGTGTTCCTTGATATACAGAGTTCACTGCTCCCAAGCCATGATTACATTTTTTGAGTACCAATACATGAATACTTACATGTTAAGTGCTAATCTTGCACTTTTAGACTTAGGCCTCGAATATGAGTTTGGTGGTAAAACCCACCAAACATGCACATAGGGTTAATTCCGATTCAACTGCATTCGGTAAATAACAACATGTTAAATAACACTGATTATGTGTTTTTTCCTGTTTTTTGCGGAATAGTTATTTACCTCACGTGGTAAATATCGAATGTGTGTTATGGGCGCATGTGGTAAATACAGCCATGGAGAAATAGTACATACACAATACATCAGGAGGTGTCCATAGTCAAACACTGGAAGCTCCTGCAGTGAGAAAACAAATCCCCAGAGAACAGAAACAGCCAGGGTAACACACAAAAGGTCCGACACACACTCCAAAAGCATAACAAAAACTTCTTTCAGTGAATGTGGCAAAGTACTTTAACCCCTTAGCTGCGGCGGCTATTCCGCTGCAGCGCTAAGGGGGAGGCGGGGCCGCGCGGCGCTCCCGTACTCGTGACTGAACCGCTCCGTCACGAGCCTCGGGTGGGCTGTGCTTGTGACGGAACGGTTCCGTCACGGTCCCACCCGCTCATCAGAATGCTCAGCGCAGGCGCGGAATTCGCGCCACGCAGGCGCGGCGAGCGGGCCGTGTCGGAACCGTTCCGTCACCAGCACAGCCCACCCGAGGCTCGTGACGGAACTGTTCCGTCACGAGCACGCAACGGGTTAAACAGGGCAAATAGAATCCAAAGCCATCATCTGATATCACTCACACATCTCAAGACAAAACCTGCCAGATGTTTCCATCATGATCCCAGGCAAGGAAAAGAAGTAAATGCTCACAGATCTGGAGCTGGAGGTCCTGGACAAGGTGGTAGTAAGACACCGTGATCATCCAATGTGTCATCTGATTATGAAGATCTCACCAAAAACATACAAAAGCATGCATGTGAAAAACAATAATGGACAAAATCAGCACTGAATCATTATATCCACATGGTGTTGAGAACAGTGTAAGCAGGTTCCAAACCTTGAAATTCTCAGTACTTAAGGGAAGTTGGAGGAATCCAAGATAAGAGGCATTAGTATTGTAGTGGATGTGCATGAAGTTGTTTAAAAGTTGACTTGGTTGAGAATCATGATCACTGGGAAGGGTGACAGATGTAATTTCTTACACGTATTCACATGATACATGTATGTGATGTTATAGGGGCTAACAACTCTCTACTGGTACTGCTGGCATATATTGAGATTGGACTACAACAATCATAATTAATTTTGATCTTGATAATTACGGGTTGACTTGTCTGCACAGTACCTTAAATGTGACGTGTTACCACAGTATAACTAAAGTTGCTTCTCATCAGGATATGAGATTGTGGTTTTGTACAGATCACATAACACAGCAGTTACACAGATCCAAAACAAACAGAATTTGCATATAAACAGTCTGCCTCATTTGATCACTTCAGCACTCTTGTTCTGGTCTATGTGAGGTCACCAGATGTACATGTGTGCAGTCAATTGCCCCTAGGATGTCAGGAAATACTGCTTTAGCATAGATGTTTGCTTTACTGGAATGAGCTCTTTGGGTGTCAAGTAGAACTGTATGCTGCTCAGTCACTTTCTGCAAAGCATCCATAACTTAGCAGAGTATTTTTCTAAAGATTAACTGAGAAATACAATGAACCAATGTCTGTGGTGTGGTGGCTATTGCAAATAATTTGAGCACTGCAAGCATTAACAGGAAGGGAGGATGACAGTGGATCCCAACGTTGGGCTCCAGGGGATCTATAATGATGAAAATATGTTTTGTGCAATGCCCATATCGAGCCTGTGTATCCTCAGGATCTCAAGCAGACTCATATTTTTTATTCCAGCCTTACTTGGTTAGTTCTGGCACTCATCCTGCATTGTTGCACCTTTTGCGGTCATTGATTGGTGGGCTGGTTTCCATCCTCATGCTGCATGGTTTGTTGTAGTAGAACATGGATCGGTATAACTAACATAGTGGCTTATAGGACTGTATCCATGGAAATGTGAAGCAGAATGGATTTGTGAGCTGCTGCATTCAACATGTGAGAGCTTCACATGTCCCTGGTTGTTTATGTTGGTCTGACCCTGTGTGCAGGTGGGAGTGTGTGTGTGTAATGGTATTTTGTTTCAGCTCAAACGTGTGTTTTTTGCATTTTGTTTTTATTGGCCTTAGTTGTTTTGTATTGCTTTACAGCTTGTCTTGCATTCACTAAACTTTCACACATTTTTACCACCTGCTTTCGACAGGAGGTATTTTAAGGTGCCATTTCAACAGTTTTAATGACCTCTCATAATTGTAATAGGGCGTTATTTACCACATGAGATATGTTTTTCCATACGCCATGAGGTAACCAGCCTATGCAGTAAATAGAACATGTGGACCACAGGCTTGCAGAATTTAGCTTGTGTGCTAAATATCACATGAGGATTTCAACTCCTGACGAGACAATTTGTTAAAGTCATGCAATATTTACCCTGGCATGTGGTAATTACCACTATGCAATAACTCACATTCAGGGCCAAAGATGGCATTGTTACATCTGTCCCATATGTATCACATTCTCAGATTTATAAATCATGTCACTAATATCTGCTAAACATGTATAGCAGATATATGATGAGTAAAACTATTTTTGTAATATTTAGTGTTTAACCTCATAGCTGCAGTGTGCTTAAACAATAGAAATTGAAACTCTGGGCAAAGGATGTGTTGTAACGGGCAGAGCTGTCGACTTTGGACCTGGGGAACCAGGTTTGAGAGTAGGCACTATCTCAACATCCTGTGATTCTGGGCAAATTACTTAACTTCACTGTGCTTAAAAATCCTGGATAGGTTTGTCTTGTGGACGTTTTTACTCTGTTTTCTGTAAAGCTTAACCTGTAACATATAAATTATAATAACATGCAAACCACAGGTTGTATCATGCTTTTGTTAAAGAGATCATATTACTATGCAGAGGAGGCGTGGCTAATACTGCAGTCATGGCTGACACCTAATCTGAGTGCTCTCAGTTTGTGGCTCACCTGTCCTGCTCAATCCTCCAGTATTGGGTGACTCGCCTCTCTCATTGCGGTAGGAGGCAGTCAGGAGATCACTGGTGGTGTGTGGTAACTGAAGGGGGTGAGGTAGAAGCCTCCTCAACATCACGGTCATAGAAGTGCAGTCTACCTGGCAGAGGTCTGCCGCGCTGCAAGGAGTATGCCATATAGCTGACGCAGCCCTGGGTTCAAGTTTCTGGCAGCCCGGCCGATTCCATGGAGGAGGGTGAGTGATCCAAACCCTCACGGGTTCTTGGTGGTGTGCTAGGCCTCGGGTCCTCCTACTGCAGGGTGACCCCATCATGTACCGCTTGGAGGGGTTCCAGGGACCCCTAGGCCACACCCCTAGCTGGGGGGATACTGCGCCCTGCCCAGGGGCCAGTCATCCTCCTGGTTCACAATGTTGGATCAGGGTGCACAGTGTCTCTCCATATGGTTCCTGTGGCATTCTCCCACCTGTTGGACTGCCAGCCCACTATTTCCTTCAGCTGAGGGCCCCTCAAGTGTCATCCAGGCTGCACCAAACCTCTCAAGATAACCCATGGTGGACGTTTTTGGGTGCCTCTAAACCACAGTGGCCATCCTTTGACAACAGACCTACTGGGAATACTCAAGTATTATGAAGAGACTAGTGAGGCCAGGCTGTTCATGCTGCCTTACCCACCAAACCTGTGGTAAGTGGCCCATCCCTAGTTTGTTGGCCTCATCCTCCCCTCCACAGTGGGCATCACAATGGGGTGTACAAAGTCTCTAAAGGCGGGCTCTCAGCCCTCATCGCTATTCATCAGCCGCCCCCATCCAGCACTTGCTCAAGAACTCCGGATAAACTGCACACCATTCTCCAGGCTATTGAGGCCTACTAAGTATGCCTTTAGCAAATGTTGATGTAGTAGCCCCACGCAACAGACCTTTGAAATCCTCCATGGGTCCTAACTGAACGGATTCACTTCCTGGAGGACAGAGTGGATACTATGGAAGGACGAGCCAGACACAGCAACATACACATTGTGGGCCTTCCTGAGGGAAGCAAGGGCCCGATATGCTGAACTACCTAGAAGCATAGTTTAAGAAACTCTTGGCCCCACAGCACCTCACACCATTCTTCTCCTTTAAGAGTGCCCATTAAGTTCCCAATCAGCATCCCCTTGTGGGGTTTTCCCGAGGCCAATAGTAGCCACAATCATCCATTTGGAAGACTGGCATGCAGTCCTCAGGAAAGCAAGGCAGTCACACCTGCTATTCAGAGACAATCAGTGAATCGTAATTTTTCTTGACTATACATCAACAGGCCAATGCCAGAGATCCTCATTCTAAGATGTCAAGCGCAAGTTGCAGGAGATGAGGACCAAGTATGCTCTTCTCTTTCCTGCAAAAATAAAAGCTTACCTGGGCAATAAAGCCTACTTTTTTTCAGAACCTTCAGGTGCCTGGGACAGGACATAGAGGCATGCATCTTCAGGAAACACGGTTGCACTCTCTGGTGAGTGGCCCCGGGGCCACGTGGTCACCGCTCAAGGAAACAGTCCAGCAAATCTTATTCCACGGCAATCTCCCCATCACCAGATAAGGTCCAGAGCGGACGTTGGTCAGCCCTGGATGCAATGGCAGCTTTCCGGGACCTTTTGTGGGATATTTTGAAAGCTACTTCAGAAGATTCAAAGGACAGAGACTCCACCGCACCCTTCCACCCTGATCAGTGCTCCCGTCTGTGGACCCTCCCCAAACAACAGACGAAATCCTGTATCTTACCGAATGCCCTGGTGGCACTTGCCTAGAAGGGACCGGGGTGGCAGGAGTGGTCACTGGATGACTCCCCATGGACCTCCGCCTAGCCCCTATGGCCCAATGTTTTGAACCTTGCCACACAGACCACTATAACATCCTCCCAAGCCCATGTCCCTTTGTGGACAGTTGTTCACTTGCTTTTGACAGCTGGCAGCTGGCCTTCCACCCATAGTATTCTTTTCCTCCCTGCTCATTGTTTTGTAATTTCCATCACTGTTGTTTAAGTTTCGCAAGTTAGTATTCTTCACTTTTCCTAATACTGACTCCATGGGTCTCCTCTGACTACCCTGGGGCTTTGGAGTGTCCCCTCCACATGGGAAAAATTGGGGCGACAGTACCAGATGACGAGCATTCAGATGTTTAAAATTATTTCCTGGAATATTCAGAGAATGTAGACCCATCGAAATATTACAGAATTCATCCCAATTTTAAACATAAAGGGGTGCGAATTGCCTTAATTCAGGAATCCCTTTTTACACAACTTGAAGGGGTTACATTTCCAGAAGAAATGGAGAGGTCAGATTTACACAACCAATTACTCAGCCTATGCCAGGGCTATGTTTATTTGTCCTTTCTTGTGATATAGTCTCACAGAAGCCTAATTAGATGGCTTTCTCTTTCTCATAGGCTGCCTGTATGCCACTAATACTGATCAACGAACATTCCTCAATCCATTGTGATTCCCACCTTGTTTATTGGGCACATAGCCTTGGGTGCTGGGAGGGGATTTTAATTGTGTAATAGACCTGTTGATTGATCACTTATGCCCCCACTTCTTAGTGCCCCTTCAGTTTCAAATGCATAGAGTCTGGTTGCATGTTCCCAACATTGGTCTTTGTCAGATGCCTGATGCCATTCAGCACCCTGGATCAGTTTTACTCCTACTATGTACGCCTGGACAGAATAGTTTCTTCCTCTTCGCTCAGCTTCCATCCCCTCTCCTAACGACCTTGGTAGGGAACTGTCTTATCGTATCTGTCTAATACTGAGTTTAGACTAGGCTGAATTCCCCTCGCCCATCCCCATCTGGTACCTGCAGAATTCCACTCAAATCACTGCATAATGTGAGCATAATGACAGCACATCTTCCTCCAAGTCTGTTAAATGAGAGGCCTTCAAGGTGGTTTTCTGAGGTACTTGCATCCATATGGTCTCAGGGCTCCGCCTGACAAGATAGGGAACTTCCTAGCAGTGGCTCCTCCCCCCAGATTCACTCCAAAGGAACATGAAGTTCTCGATTATGGTTTAAGATGTGAAGGTGGCCATAACTGAGCAATCAAATGTCAAATGTCAAATCTCCCAGGATGGGCAGTTTCCCAGCCGAGTTCTATTATACGTGTGCATGCTTTCTGGCTCTATGACTGACTTGACTGCAGGAGGGGGCCCTGGATGCCGAATGACTACCGGCCACACTACACGAAGCCTCACTAATCTCACTATTGAAGCCGGGAAAAGACCCAACGAATCTTACCTCATATCACCGCATATCTATAGTACAGCTAAACAAAACATGGATTATAAACTGCTCAGTAAGATCCTAGCCACCTTGTGTATGCAGACCAAAACAGGTTAATTCCAGGCAGATACACCTCACAGATATCAGGCGGTTTTAACTGGATCATTGAATATGTCCGGTGGACTTGCAAAAAGCATTCAATACACTCAGCTGGGATTATATATATTGAATGTGCAGTCAGCCTTCACTTTTGGAGGTCGCATTACTGGATTAGTCCACCTACTCTACACAGGCCCAACAGCCCTGGTCCATTACAGGAGACCATTCTCTCCCAGGCCATATATATAGTTAGGGGTACAAGGCAAGGCTAAAACCTCTCACCGCTTTTTTTGCCTTGGCAATGGAACCATTTTTGACTCAGGCAAGACAATGTAGTAGAAAGTGGGCATTCTTTATCAGATAGAATTCATACAATTTTGTTGTATGCGAATAATATCCTCTTTTTTAAGGGAGTTATCAATAGATCGCTCTTCCATAGCAATACTTCTGGTGGACTACGGTACAGCTTTAGGACTCTCGGTGAGCTGATCTTTATCCTGCATTTTTTCTTTGGTCCCTGGCATGAGTCCAGTGCCCCTGGATTTGGGTGAGGGCCCAGTTCACTGGGAGACAGTCTACTTCGAAACTGGGTATCCGTATATACTATACTATCCAAAACCTGCTAGATGGGAATCTGACAGCATCTTTGGCATCGCTCCAATTACAGGTGTCATTTGAACAGTTTCTCCCTTTGTCAGCGTATTGCTGTTTCCAAAATACTGATGCTCCCCTGTCTCTTCTACTTTTTTGCAAACCTTCCCATCGTCCTTTCCCAAAACCTTTTTGGGGTGCCGTGCAACACAATCTTATGTGAGATTCTCATAGATGGCTAGCTCTCTCAAAATTACAAGCTTCCACTAGATCATGGAGGCTATTTACGATGGCTTTCCCTCTTGCTGTCAGATCACTCTCTTGAGGAGATGTGTGTGATGGGCCCCCAATTATTTTAATTGAATTTCTATCGCTGACAGCTCTGAGGATTGGACCCCTACAAGGTCATTCCCTCTTTCTCCGCGTGGCCTTTTCTTGCTTTTCTGTGTGATAAATATCATGAGCTTCCTACACACCCACTATACCTCTGCACAGTCTTCGGACACAGTGAGGACTGGGTACCAGACGGGGTAGGAGCTACACATCTGGGACCCTGACGAAACAATATGTTATATATGAGGATCAATTTCTCCTTTATCTTTCTCTGAAGGGGCCCTCAGAGATATTTGGGCTGTTTGAGACACAGGTCTGGTTACCCACCAGCTTATACAAACTCGCCACACTATGGCCAGCGTTTGCAGACTGATCAGTTGGCTCACTAGCACCCTAGTGGCCCAAACACACTCCTCTCTACAACCCTTGAGAAAAACGTGGGAGACCGACCTTGGCAGATCCCTCTGTCACAAAGAGTGGGAGAAATCATTGGCATACCCAAGGAAGGTCTTGAGGAATGTCTGATTAAAATGTCCTACATACATCACAGAGCCTACTTTCCTCTGTTCTGAGTCACTAAGATCTTCCTAGGCTCCCCGGACTCCTGCGCCACACTAAATGCAGCACTTTGGCAGCAGATTTGAAAAATGTCCTGTGCGATTGTCCCCAGTTATGCCTCTTCTAAGAGATGGTGCTGTTGAGACTCAAGGAGTTCACAAGCATACTGAGGTCTGGTTCTTGGGAGGTAGGGGCTCTGGGCATCAATAGATGATCCCACAGGCGAAAAACTAGCTGCAGCACAACTTGTTTGCTATTGCCCTTATCTTTGCCAAAAGGACTGTTAAGTACAAAGTAAAAGCTTGCGGTGCCCCATCTATTGAGTCCTGGTTCCACGCACTCTCTCACTGGAAGAAAGCTGAGGCCAGGTCCCTGCCAAGGGAAGAGGCAAGAAGCTTATAACACCACCCCATTGCCCATGATTGGGAGTTATTGCTTTCTAGACTACTTGATGCCTCAAATGCTAGTGATTCCACATCCTAGGTTTCTGGCTGAACATCTGACCCTATGATAATGGCATTGGCTCCCTCTACTGTGCCCCTAATAGTCCCTGATACTCCTCCCTACTCCTTTTAGCACTTCCTATGTCGCCACACCCCTGCTCACCAGCTGACAGTACTCGGTGCTGTGGGGCCTCTACTCCCCCCTCCTCCGTTTTCCCCCTCACAACTTGCTAGCTCAGAAATAGTCCCCCTATATTTTGACCACCCATATGATTGGTGTGTATAGATTACTGGTATTCCTTTGGGGCCATATATCTCTACACAGTGGATATACCCCCTCCCCTTTGTCACCGAATACCTGATCAGTCAGCCTCTTGTAATCAAACGAGGATCCAACTCCTGGGGAGCTTAGGTAGTATTTATTAAGATGGTAAGATCATGAGTTAAAGTACAGAGAGCCCCACCAGGAGTAGCATTCCTGCTGCTCAGCCCATACACCAACTGCCACCCTCACTCATCCAACATTCCACAGCATCATCAAACACCGACATTCCACACTACACTCACACTGACTGAGCAGCAAGTATAAGACAGCCATTACGGGTTGGTAAAATACTTGCTGCCTTATTGTTGGTTATCCTAATCTGGGGTGCTTGCAATGCATGGATTGAAATATGTTGCTATTGTTTTGCTCCTGTATTGCTAAATGCCAATAAACAGATTTAAAAAAAAAGAGAGATTCTTTTGTTACTTGCATAAATTACAGTCCCTCTAAAAAAGCACAGAAAGTTATGAACCAGCATCAAATAGTTGCATTCAAACTTCAAGGCATTGGTATAAAGCCTTATTGTCTTCCCATCAATCTTTTAATATTCTAAGTTTGCAGGAAGGAATTCCTTTGGGAAATATTATTTTTAAATTAGTGCAGACAACCCCAATCACTGCAATTCATTTTTAGGTCTCGCGACCTATCGATGCGCGCATGCGCATCGAGCGGAGCGAGAATTCAAGTAGCGAAAACATCATGAAACCACTAGCTTTTTGCTGGCGTTTTCATGCAGTTCACGTGAACCACGTGTTCAAACATGAACGCGCATCAGCCTCCCTCCATTTGCCGCACAGCACATCAAAGGGCTTCGCCCAGCGTGCGCTCTGCGGCTTCTCGGCTTCTCCTCCCCTAACTTCCTTGCATTTCTCCTCCCCCTCCCCAGCCAGCTTCCCCCAGGCCGTGTTCCCTCATCCCTTGCACCCCCTCCAATGATCGCACGTCACGACCAGAAGATTTGTTTTTTTAGAACAACCTCGTACAGCTCCTGCCTTTGACACCTTCGGGTAAAGTATACCTTCGCTATATAAAAACGCATAAAGTAAATAAAAAAATAAATCAAATCTATTCTCCCTTTCAACAGCTGTCAACGTCTAGCCTCCTGTCACTGCTCTTTCGTGTCCATGTCTCCTCCGTTCACCCTCTCTCTACTCTGGCTTCTCCAGCGCCGTTGCATCTTTCTTAACCTCCCCCTCTCGCTTGAACTCTTTCTTCCGTGGTCTACTGTTCGGGATCTTCAGGATCTCAGCGTTCCCAAATCCCAAGTCTCTGTCTCCCTCTCTGAATAACAACTCCACGCTTGCCCCTGTTGGTGGGTCTCCCTCTTCGGGACTCCAGCATCTGTCTCCTCACCTCTTCCCGCCCTTCAACGCTCCTCCCTTTATCTGGCCTCACACTGTGTCGCTCCGAACTCCGCACTTCCCTGCCTTTGCATCTCTATCTCTGCCCCCCCGCCCCCCACCCCTTGTGCTCTTAGCCTCTCCTTCCCAATTCCGTCCTGCCCTCCAGGTACACCTGGTTCTCACTCCACAGAGTCCACACACCCCTCTGCCACCTCCACTCACCTCACCCACTCCCGCCGCCAGGGCTACAGATGCCTACAGGCCGAGCAGAGGCGGCCGAGCAGAGGCGGCCTCACGTACACACTCATTATCTGAGCCCGAAATAAAAGGCATGAATTTTCCTGTAACGTATCGCTTGCTACCTCTTGTATTTTGTTTGCTTTTGGCACATGCACAATTGTCATCTTTGCCTCATGCAATGTAACGTTTGCTTTTGTAACACGTCCACTTGTAATTTTCTCCTCATGTAACGCTACTGTTCCCATTGTGAAACGCTTTGACACCTTCGGGTAAAGTCCGCGCTATATAAAAACGCATAAAGTAAATAAAAAAATAAATCAAATCTATTCTCCCTTTCAACAGCTGTCAACGTCTAGCCTCCTGTCACTGCTCTTTCGTGTCCATGTCTCCTCCGTTCACCCTCTCTCTACTCTGGCTTCTCCAGCGCCGTCGCATCTTTCTTAACCTCCCCCTCTCCCTTGAACTCTTTCTTCCGTGGTCTACTGTTCGGGATCTTCAGGATCTCAGCGTTCCCAAATCCCAAGTCTCTGTCTCCCTAGGGTAATGAAAGTAGCGTGGTCCACGGTTGTAAAATAAAAGCCTTTAAATGTTGAAAGGTGTTATGATTTTCCATCTTTAAGTAGTAGTTCTAAACAAGCATTGGCATTGCCAATAGGTCTCGCTTGTGGGACCTTATAAGTATTTAGTTTTGCAGCACAATATCCGATTATGCAACAAGGATATTGTGCTGCAAAACTAAATACTTATAAGGTCCCACAAGTGAGACCTATTGGCAATGCCAATGCTTGTTAAACTCTGTCTCTGTGCTTCTCCAGACCAAGCACATTTAACATTCAGTGCCTGACTGTATACTGATATGTAACTCCTACACTTAGTAGCCCTCATTTCCTATACATGTTATTTCTCTATATAATTTGTGTCTGTGATGTAAAGCAATCTAACACCCTAAACTGAGATGGTCAATGCCATAAAAATATATAGAAGGGGGATTTGAAGGGATGAGGGCCACCATAGGGGGTTGTAATAAGAGAGCCCACAGAGAAGGAGGTAATATTGGAGCACAAACAAAGACTGACACACCTGGGGCCTCTAGCGGTAACCCTGGCCCTGTGAGTTTGATTTCTGGCCTCCTCACTCTCTTATCAACACAAGCACACCTAATCTGTATATCCATGCACATTACTCTGAGCTCCCTTGGAACCTTAACCACTACTTCTGGCTCTTTCCATCGAGTTTATCATTCAATCATACACTCTTACAACCATTAATGCAATTTCCAGCTTGTACATGATCAGAAAAGACATGCAGGATGCAGCGTCGGCCGGTATGGATTGGAGGTAGGGGACAGGAGGTGGGGGAAGGACGCTGGAGGGGGAGGACATGTGGGAAGCGGCTATAAAAAACTTAAATAACATTTTTTTAAAGTACCTTCTCGCCGCTTCCTCGCCGCGACTCTCCTCCGTAGTCCTCCCTTGCTCGGCCACAAGAAGCACACCAAGGATCCCAGTAAGCCAACCACAATGCTAGATCATTGCATTCATAGACTATAATTATTTATTAAGTAATGTAAAGAAATAGAATGCGCCCTTGATTTAATCTGTTAATGAATAAATAATTATGATAGGAAATGAAATGGAGACAAGCTAAGTAACAAAGTAGCCTTATCCTGTACAGTGGAAAGTATTTTCTATATTAGATGGACTGCAATCTTAATTAAAGTCTGAGCTCCTCATTTCAAATGGACTGGTGTTACTGATAAATAATGATACTATAAGGTATGTCATTTATCATGTGTGAAAAATTGCACTTCTTATGAGCTCATACCCTAAATGGAGGCATAACATGCAGACTTTGGGATTTCCCACACTAAAATCTGCATTTATGAGGGGATGCATTTTTATTGCTAAATAAATAATTCCAATATGTGCAATAACCGAAGGTACTGGACATATCGGAATTTATCGGCGGAAATGAACCTATAGCTATGTTTAGGAGTGCAGAACATGAAACTGTCTGATTTAAATGATGTTGCAAGGTTGGTTAGAATATCCCTGTAAGTCTGTTTCATCAACTTCTGAAAACAAAACTGTTCGATGAAATTGTATCATTGTCACCAATTTGCCGCAATGTTTTGAATTATATTTGTGGATGCAGCTGCTCAAGTGCCTGCTTCTCTAATAGCAATGCAGATCGGCATAGATAGCACCCGTATAATGAGGCATTGCTTAATTTGTGAGGTGGCTTGCCCTTATGAAAATGAAGGAATCCATTGGGCCATTTACATTAGCAACCTTTTTATGAGATGTGCTAAATGTGCCTTTAAAAGAAAACAGGAGCTCTCCTGGATCCCGTCCAGCATCCACCTTACAACAGGGTGAAGTCACAGCCACAGACTAAAACTCGCAATAGACCCTGAAGTCCCCTTCCAATATTATGCTACTTTGTTCATGCCCAAACTCTGATAGTGTGACAGGGCAACACTGTTATATTCTGTGTAGAGGTTACACAGCATCACAACCCCAAGGAGGCATTGAAGGAACCCAATGAAGGGTTGGTTCAATATGTGGCAGCACTCTAGCTTATGTGGGTCTTCAAGCTCCTCTCAAGGGTCTAGATTTCCTGAATATAAACGTAAGTGGTAGGAAAACTGCAGCTTCATGTTCTCTGGACTTCTTCCAGAAGCATGTGGGCAGGGTACATGGACACTTTTTACATAGAGGCATCCTACATTGCAGATGATTATGATGGTTGAGAGACTACATTACCAGTCCCTCTTTCCCTACAGAGCCCATCATCTGTGAAATGTGGGCACTTGAGACATTGTTTTTGGGTGACTTTCTTTGTATGATATACTAAAGCATGCACTATTTCTTAAAATGTTCCTTTTTAGGTCTCGACTATTCTATCCCGCAGGGATAAATAGACGAGAGTAATGTAGTTCAAACAAACTCTCTGACCAAGCGGATTCCTCCCAATGCATGTTGTCTACTGAAGCGTGACGCTTCGCCAGGCGCGCGCTTTGCCTCACTCACACCTTATCCCCACATGCTCGTTCCCTCCCACTCGCTCGCTCCCCCGCCCCCCCACCAGGCTCTTGAAGCGTGAAGCTTGCCCAGCCAGCGCTCAGCCTCACTTCTCCTCACACCCCATATGCTCGTTCCCTCCCACCGATTTCAAAGGAACGCCGCTCCCCTTCTCCCTGCCCCCCCTAATTCACCCCTGCCGTTGCTGCCCACGGCCGTGCTTTCACTTTCACGGCCGCGAGGCCGTGTCTCTTTCATGGCCAATGCTTGTTTTATGTAACATTGAAACATCTATAGCAAATGTTTATTATCTACAATTCACGGTATCGCAATGTTACATGTCATTAATATCCAACAGGCAGATTTCCTGATATGGACGCGTCATCCAAGATTAATATAACCATCCTGGCATTTGTTGCTACATACTGTACCCTCAGTAATAACGGCTAAATTGTTCCAACAGTTCAAACCATCCGGCTTTTTAACAGCACATAGGATTAGGAACAGTGTTGAACACTAGCACTTGAGAAATCATTCTCTCCGTTTCCGCAGTCAGGTCTTTCCCCCCCACGTTACACTACAGGAGGCATCAAGTGGCTGCACTCATCGTGAATGCTCCAACCCGCGCTTATATACGTGACGTTGAACGCAAGCTCATTCTGGCAGCAGAAATAGAGCTGTGTGGTAGCATCCCAAAGGTGAGGTCGCAACAGCATGATTAGTGTTTGTTCCCTTTACAAAGCTGATTTTCAAACTCGCACCATGAGCAGATAATTTCTTTTTACGATAGCCACAATGGATTGTTTACGTGTTACTCTTTTCCATGCAATCTTGTTAATACACGGACCAGTTTTCATCACCAGTACAAGTTTTCTACCACACCATGCATTATATACAATGAGTGCAACCATGCAGGTCATTTTATTTATTTTCTGTTAACTTGAGGGATATCAGTGGCCATTAGCCCCAAGGCACTGTGCCTTTCACCCTACTTACTCGACAACATATGCAGATCATTTATGTTGAACTATGCACGGTTTGCTCATTCCAGCTTCACATGCTGAGACATGTTCCCAATGTAGAATTATTTCACAGATTTATCTTCCAAAGATCGCGCCAGAGTATCTCCAGACGCATAACCTTTCTGTCCTTTATTACCCTTTCAGATTTTTGAGCACCTTTTTTCTAAATATTAGAATCATTTGGTGATGAAAGAGCAACTGAGTTGCCACATTTAAATTGCATATTTACATTTGTAATAAATTGCATTCATTGCCAATCTCTAACGTGGTACTGTGAATGCTGCTTCAGTTTTAATTTTGTTTTCTTGAATTGTTGTTACTGTGACCATTACTTTACTGTTTCACAGTATCTTTCATGTGCAGCAGCAGCTTCTTGACACACACATGTGCGTAGTCTTCTGTGTCTGACACACTCCGCTCTATCTTATGTGTATGTGCACGTTTCTTCATCCATCAAGTCTATCAGGCTGTGTTTTATGTCAACCAGCAAGGCTCAAAAGGTCTAATTCTTATGGTCTCTCCTATCCCGAATGACTACAGTCATTACCAGGGCCGGGGGTCGGGAGATCTGGTCATTTATCTTAGTCGGGGACAAGGATTCAAAGTGGATCCTGGATTGTTTGCTGTTGTGCTTCCCCATATTCACACCAATACAGGCACAGCTGTACATTTGTCCAGTTGATGTGTGCTTGGTGCATGCACATCTATGGGCTCTTCTGCAGTTCAGGCTAGCGGCAGCAGCACCTAGCTCTACAGACGACCAGCCTGCTCCTCCAAGGAGCACAAACATTCACCTCAAAGGCATCTTTGGGGAAGGCATGGCAGCTGGAGAAACGCCACACTCGACCAGCAGTAAAGTTGGTCGGTCTTTCACCCCCTCGAGCGTTTTCCGGGTGGCACTGAGCTGCACAGACACACGCCGTTACTGCTATTGATACGTGTTCCAGCCGCTTAAGGCAAAACATCCACCCGTCCTGACCCTACGGACAGTATGTCCCGCTGATATGTGTTAACATACACTGCCATATGTCTACTAACGTTATCACCTTGCACGCTCGCTTTATTCAATCCCTTGTATCACCCCGTCTACTAACGCAAACGCCTTGCACGCTAGCTTTATTCAATCCCTTGAATCACCCCCTCCCGCTGCCATGTGTTAATGCACGCAAACGCCTCATGCTCTCGCTTTATTCATTCCCTCCAGCACTTAAAATTGTCGGCCAGGCCCCACAGTCTCTTGAGGTTGTTTAATTTTGTAGTAAGGGTGAATGCCTTACTTATTCGCCCTTTTGATGTTATATTCTGTGCATACTTAATTGTCCGCCGGCCCCTGCAGTGCTGGCTTTATGCAAGCAAAAGTGTTCAATTAATTGAACTGTTTGAGCCTCTGTAATTGGCAGCTCGCCTTTGCATATCTTCTCCTTAAAACCCGAACGGTACAAGCGTTCACATTGCTCACCGGTTGTTTTTTACTTCCTTAATTGTAGTTGCTGGACGCCCGTTATCCTTGACGCCGGCTTTGTTTTCCCAACCAATAACTCTGTGACCATTCGTTGGACTCACAATACTTCACACCGTAAACAGCACCACTCAGCACCACTCACCGCCACAGCATCACTCAACGGCACAGCATCACTCAGTACCACTGAATGCCACAGCACCATTCAACGCCACAGCACCACTCAACATCACTCAACGCCACAGCAACACTCAGTACCACTGAATGCTACAGCACCACTCAACGCAACAGCACCACTCAAAGCCACAGCACCACTCAATGCCACAGAACCATTCAACACCACAGCACCACTCAACACGACAGCACCACTCAATGCCACAGCATCACTCAATGCCACAGCACCACTTAACGCCACAGCACCACTCAACGCCACAGAATCACTCAACACCACAGCACCACTCAACACCACAGCACCACTCAATGCCACAGCATCACTCAACGCCACAGCATCACTCAGCACCACTCAACGCCACAGCACCACTCAACGCCACAGAACCACGGAACACCCCAGCACCACTCAACACCACAGCATCACTCAACGCCACAGCATCACGCAATGCAACAGCATCACTCAACGCCACAGCATCACTCAGCGCCACAGAATCACTCGGCACCACTGAATGCCACAGCACCCCTTAACGCCACAGCACCCCTCAACGCCACAGCTCCACTCAACGCCACAGCACCACTCAATGCAACAGCACCACTCAGCGCACAGCATCCCTCAACGCCACAGCATCACTCAACACCACAGCATTACTCAACGCCACAGCATCACTCAATGCCACAGCATCACTCAGCACCACTCAATGCCACAGCACCACTCAACGCCACAGAACCACTCAACGTCACAGCACCACTCAATGCCACAGCATCACTCAACGCCACAGCATCACTCAACGCCACAGCATCACTCAGTACCACTGAATGCTACAGCACCACTCAACGCCGCAGCCCCACTCAATGCCACAGCACCACTCAACGCCACAGCACCACTCAATGCCATAGCATCACTCAACGCCACAGCATCACTCAACACCACAGCATCACTCAATGCCACAGCACCACTCAATGCCACAGCACCACTGAATGCCACAGCATCACTCAGCACCACTGATCCACAGCATCACTCAGCACCACTGAAGGCCACAGCATCACTCAGCACCAATGAAGGCCACAGCATCACTCAGCACCACTGAACGCCACAGCATCACTCAGTGCAACAATTAAACAACTACTGGTTCTAATATGTTCTCTCAATGTTTCAAGCTTTATTACAAATGTCACAAAAAGATGTTAATATTTCACTTCTGTTCTTGGATTTTCATTACAATAAAATACACTGAACATAATCTTCCCAAAAGTTATTTACAAAAGTTTAAGCTATTGCCATTATAAATTACAATAACTTTTATTTAAATATTAATTATTAAAAAAATAAAAGCCATTGTTATTTGTAATATTAATACATCTAAGTCATGTAAATACAACACATATTGCATTACAAATGCTACAGGTGTCAGGTTTGCGAAAGTTAAAACTATTGGCATTGTAAATGACAACGCTATTAATTTCGCTATTTTCAAAACCAACACATAAATAAAAAAAAATTCATTTACAATACCAATAGCTCAAACTTTTCGAATGCGAGACCTATTGCATTGCAAATGCTTGTTTATGTAGCTTTCTTTCATGCAGCCTGTGCGCTATAATACCATCCCAATTAGCCTATTGTGAAGCTTCTGCATGAGTCCCTTCAAATCTAACTTATTGCCACTTAAGGCAGTTTTCTATTCTGTTCCGCTGCTCAGAATGCCTGGGTCAGTTTCACGCTCCGATTGAGCGCACACTCCACCTTTTCCCCGGGTTATAAGCAGGGACCTCCTTCTGGGCTCCCGTGTTCTCTGTGAACTGTTCCGTGCCCGGGCCGGAGCCAAATCAGATATCCATATCCATGTGCCTTTGTGGTGTGGAGGGATTCTCTGCATGTCTACATTATTCATTGGGGCCACTGTTGTTGCCTGGCCCTGGGGCGAGAACTTTGTCGAGTCGGAGAAGGAAGAGCAGCCTGTTTGTGTTATAAAGGTGCAGTAGATTAACACTTTGGGCACTTTTCTCATTACCTTTCTACTCACAAGGAAACATTTCCTGTGAGTGACCTGATGGGATTTCACATGCGGACGCATGTTTGGCATCAGTGACATCTTATCTCTTCAATGAGAACACACCTTAGCTTCCTCCCAATGCCTTAAAACATTGTTTTGTGTTTGTGTGGGTGTGCTCTGAGAGCTGGAAAGTCAACTGAGTTTACACAATATTTCATCTGCGTGTGGCCCCAACACAAAGCGCTGATTGTTCCAACACAGTGATTCATGGGTTGTGATGGAGGATAACAATATTTGTAATCTGGTCTCAGCTGGACCCATGGTTGGAGCTGCTCCTGATACATTATGGCACAGTGGCCAGTCTGTTTCTGAATATATGAGATATCATTGGCTGAAATTCTGTGTGTTACTCACTTCTGTTCTTGCCTAACTGTTCTGCAGCGTAATAACCTAAACCACACTTCACTAGAAAACAGTGATTTGTTCTGAGATTAGAACTGTTCCATAATTGCACATAAATGAATTTTGTACATACAGTTGCACTTTATAGGTGAGAGGCACAATTCCTGTCATTTATTGATGTTTCATATTTTCCATGCTGCTCATTCATGCTTGTAAACAAACCTACATATAAATAAACTGGGCCCAAGTAGTACAGGTAGTCAGGCAACATCTATGAGACTACCCTTTATAGGGAAGTCTCTAGCCCCCAAATGTCCCTCTCTCTCCCCCCCTCTCTCTCTATTTCTCTCGTAAAACTTGAAAGGTGTTTTGTCCATTTCTGCGCTCAGGGAGCCCCCTGTGTGTGCATTGTCGGGTGAACGTCGAGATCTCGTGAGAAATTCTTCTCCTTCGTAGTCCCGGCTACCTGACCTGTAGTCGGGTGTGATGAAAAACTGTGATTTTGTCGAATTTTCCCAATTTTCGTCGATTCTTTCTCCAAAATTCTGGAAGTCTTCGGTAATGATCCAGACCCAACGGCGGAAAAAAGAATCTGAGGATGGCGGCAAAAGGTGGGTGCTTTCGGAGGATGCACGTCGACGTCACAAAGGACTCCAAATGGAGGTATGTCAACGCCCACCTGGGCCACGAAAAAAATAAAAAGAGACAAAAGACTACAATTCCGGACCCAACCACTAGATGGCAGAATAGTGCACAGCATAGTGAATCCAGAAAGTCTTCAAGCTGCAAAACTACACCGACAGGTAAGAAACTATACGTTCTCTCATACTCTCTCTCACACCACTCTCTTGCTCTCTCTTGCACTAATCCAGCATTTATCATATCAGTTCACTTCAGGTCTTTCAGCACAGTTTCTTTACCATAACATTTAAAAAAGAAGTCTAAACCGCCAACACACACTCTACTCCTCTTGTTTCGGCCTCTTCTGCGTACACTAACACAGACACTTATACATCTACAACCTTCTATCCCCTTCCTTCTCTCTTTCTTACACACTATGGCACTCTATTTACACTTCATCACCACTTCATACTCGAACTACCTATTCCTCCTAATCTTACTCTCGATCTATTTTATACAACTCTCACCACTATAGATTCACCATACTACATAACTCTACTACACATATATATACTACACACCACACAATTCCACCCCACACAATTCCACAACCAACAATTCCAATTCAAACCACATAATTCCACTACAGATAAGATACATCCACTCCACTACAAAAATAAATAAAAATAAATCATATAATCTACAAAACCAATAGCTCTAATTTTCACAAATGTGAGACCAATTGCACTGCAAATGCTTGTTTTTACTAAAGGACTACGCCCCCTTAAATGTCTGGGTGTGCTCTGGCACAAAGTAGAACAATGGGGCCCATCATTAATAGTAAAAATAAACAAAGCCCTCATTCAATTTGATTCAGTCTACTATAGACTGTGCATGTGTTTTGCATTATTGCAGCCTCCCACTACAGTGAAATAGTAAAATAATATGATTGCAGACACCCCACGGAGTCTCCCTGCTACGTATTTGACCAAACTCTCTGAGGTTCATCTGAATACCTCAAATCTTTCTAAAAAGTGAAAAAGACCTGAAGTAATTTCAACTCCCTAAGCAGTCACAAAAACATAGAAACTTATTAGAATGGGAAATAAATTCTGCATGAAATTACGAGAAACATGTGAGTCCTCCTCTAACTATCTGTTTAAGATGTGTATCAATTTTTACTTTACATTGTTTACAATATATGCAGATTACTAGCAAAATAAAAATAACAAAACTGAAAACATAATTTATTTAAAGAATGCTTATTGCATATGGGTTCCACCCATTTAGTCCACTAGGATTTTTCGCTTTTGATCACCCGGTTTTTGGATTTTTACTGTGGGTGAGTCTCATTAAACGAGTCTCATTTGTGGTGAATTACTGTAATTGGACTGAGTGTGCAAGAAATGTCATATTTCTCTAGCTCTGCTCACAATCAGATGCCAGAAGTTTGTCCCCCCTACTGGGCCAATCTAATGATTCTGCTAGCAAGTAGAGTGAACAAATGCCTCCCCACACAAAAGGAGCCTGGTTTGGGAATCACTGCAACAATCGCCTCTTTCATAGAGGGGGTGACCTGTTGTGTAGAAGCGATGACATTAAATAAGGTAGTTAAAAAGGGGGCAAGTTCCGGCACAAAGGTATGATAAAAATGTGCTGTGAACTCATCTGGCCGCGGTGCTTTCTGTAATTTAAGAGCGTCGATCGCCTTTGGGTAATGGATTGGGCCAGATCCTCATTAACGGACTCCGGGACCCGGGGGAGAGCTAAAGAGTCCAGGTAACTTGTTTGCTCCTGCGCCCTTGGGTGTTCAGAGGTGTAGAGATTATGATAGAAGTTTTCAAAGGCATACACTTTCCCCTCTTCTGTTTTGTGTGAGATGCCCACATCATCTACACTAAGTTTTATGTATTTCCTTTCCTGTTTGGCCCACAGTTGGCGTGCAAGAAGGGACCCCACTTTGTTTCCTCCCTCATAGCCCCTGGCCTGTAAACGTAGAATTTTTTTTTCTGCCCTGTTGGTGTAAATGGCCTGTAGTTTCCCTTTAAGGGCCGTAACTTTCTTCAACGCCAGAACCGATGGGCTGGTCTTGTGTGCAAGTTCTGCCGATTGCAGTTTCCTTTCTATTGTGAGAAGCTCTTCCCGTTGCTGAGTTTTCAGGGTAGTAGCCAATTCGATGCATTTGCCCCGGACTATAGCTTTGAAAGCGTCCCAGGTGGTGGCATGAGAGGTAAGCTCGGGGTCATTCTGCTAAAAAAAATTCTTGATGGTTTGCCTAAGTTTGTCACGCAACAGTCAATCCCTGCATAAAACGTTGGGGAAGTACCAACGTGCATGTTTGGGGCATGGGTTCGGCAAGGTGAGGGGCTTGATTGGACAGATAGATCGGATGCAAGTGTGTCTGTAGAATCATGGGGAGTAGGGATTGGCTTATGAATAAGTAATCAATGTGGGAGTATGTTCTATGGGAGTTGGAGAAGGAGTAGTCACGTTCTGTGGGATTACTGGCCCTCCACGCGTCTACCAGACACAAGAGTTGAAGCTGCACTCTAAGTGCCTTGCGAAAAGTTCCCCTATGTGGGTTAGACGTGTCCAGTCCCATATCCCATATGAGGTTAAAATCTCCCAAGATAAGGATGTCTCCCCTTGCAAAGTTCACCAAGGTCATAAGAAAGGAGAGTATAAAATCCTGTTGTCCCATGTTGTGTGCATAAATGACTGCAAATGTGCTTAACCGGCCCGTCAGTTCCCCTTTGACCATGATGTACCTCCCTTTTTTGTCAGCTTTGGTGTCCTGCACCTGAAATGGAACCCCCGAATGAAAAAGCAGTGCCACCCCATTCTGTTTGGAAGCGTGGGAGGATCTAGAGATGAGAGGGTACGCCCTTCAGACGGTGTTCCTCAGCTTTTTTGAGGTGCGTCTCTTGAAGGGCCGCCACTTGGACGTTGTGATCAAATAAACATTTCCAGAGACGTTGGCGCTTATTAGGGGAGTTGAGGACCCGGACGTTCCATGTTAGAGCTCTGACTGCCATGTGTATTTGTGTGTGACTCTACCCCCACCCACGGGCTTTCTGTGTCCCCATGCGTCCCCTCCTCCCAACCCTCCAACAAAGCATGTTAAAAAAGCACCATGACATCAAACTAACTTAACAAAACAAAAGAAACAACAAGAATGAGTGTAGAGGATCCCCAACATAGAGGGAAGCCTCTGTATTAGAACGCACTCAAGAAACGTAACCATTTCTGTTCCCCCAGCCCCTAAACCATCAAATGTTAAGGCATCTGCGTAGAAAAATTATATAACCTCCCAGTAACTGTCACAATTCTGAGCACCCTGGACTTAGTTACATAAATCCATCAGTTCTGGCGACTCCATAAGTGTCCAGGTGCGTGCAAGTCGTCCGCTACATCCACCCTCCCGGTATGCTCTCCTTACCGCAACACTGTAGGGCCCTGAGTCACTCTATGTAGACCCTTAACCACCATGACTCTTGGTTCTCAAAGACGTAGGTAGCTGACTCAGGGCCATCTAGAGGAAAAATAAGCAGGTCATAAAACCCCCTATGTCTCGCATGAATGCAAGTCTTCTGCTCCATCCAGCACTCCAGCTATGCCACAAGCCCTCCGAGATGAATACCATCGTCCTTTGGGAACTATTGAACACAGGATTCAGACCGGAGTTTTCATGTTCTGTTTTCCCATTCGTCGCCACTGGCCTCCTCCATGACGGTCCAGCTGTCATTCACCCCAAAGTCCCTTGCAGATGCTGCAAGCTCCATACCTAGAAGGTCTGCCCCCTCTGACAACTCCCCACAATGGTGATGCTTGTTGATCCATTGGAAAGTAATCCCAAAGGGGTATGTCCACCGGTATCTAATTTTTTTTTCTCTTAGGAAATCCATGACCGGGCAGAACTGCTGGCGTCGCAGGAGCGTGGCCTGGGCCACATCTTGGTAAAGCGTGCATGTGACATTCTGAAAGGTGATCTTGTCAGCGACTCCTGCCTTTTGTAGGACCAGTTCCTTCACCTTGAAAAAGCTGAACTTTGCCAGAATGTCGCGAGTTCATTGGTTCTCTCCTGGCAGTCGTGGCCCCACTCTGTGGACTCTCTCTAGTCGGACTTCCAGGCCATCCTCTCCCAGAGCTGAGAAGAAAAGGTCCACCATGAATTCCTCCAAGTCCAGGCTCTCACAGTCCTCCTCCAATCCTCAGACTGGAATGTTGTCGCGGAGTGAGCGATTTTCTAAATCTTCGCATTTGAGTGAGGTCGCATGCAGCTGGCTGTGCTGTTCTTAAGAGCCTTCTTCCAGGAGATTGATCCTGTCGGTTAATTTCTGATATTTTACTTCGAGGTCAAGAGCACATGTACCCACAGAGTCAACATCCGCTTGTATGGACACCATCTTCTCTCGCACCTCTGCGCCTCCATATCAGCTTTAATGTCCTTTCGCAGATCTTGCCCGAACTCTGGAAGGGAAGACATGAGGTCTTCTCTAGTAAGCGCCATTGCTGTTGCCGGTGGCGTCACCTCCTCTCCGGTCGTCCCCACCACTGCCGCAGCAAAGTATTGGGAGACCTTGTTGTTGGGGGCCTTTTTGGGTGGCATAGGGAGAGTCGCTGCTTGGTCAGCCTCCGGCCGCCCCCCCTTTCGTGCAGACCCAAAGTACGCTCACTGTAAGTGCGCAGATTCCCACATTCTTCTCTTTGCCTTCTCAGGAGGCCCTCCTGACTCCGAGCACAGTGGTTTGAGGAGCTGTCGGCTGCAGCTCAGAGCACGTGACTCCTAAGCAGCATGCAAAGCGGATTTCTGGGCAGTGCAACTGACTGCGTACTGCTCGTTGTCTAAGCTCCTTGCATTGCACCACTTCACCGGTGCCTGCCCCTCCACCTGGGTATTATGCGTTAGGCTTTCATTCTAACTGAAATCGGCTATGGTGACCTTCTTAGGGTCAGGCATCAGTACTCTCCACTTGCAACTCGGGGCCTTCCGATGCTCCTTTGTAGTCCCACCACTGCCACGAGGCCCTGCTCTGCAGGTGGCATGGAGAACTCTTCTTAGTTGAGCCTCTTTGATATGAAGCGGCCCCTTAGAACCACCACGCTCGCGTCGGGTGCCCGCAGCTCCAATGGTCAAGTTCTACGCTGTCAGGCGGGATCCCCAGTCTGCACTCTGCTATAGCAGGTTAGCGTACCTCCTCAGTCTTTTCCCTGCAGGGTAGGAGCGTGAGATCAGCAAGTGTCCGTCCTCCCTCCAGTACGCGTCGCGGTAGGTCTGGCCGGGTCCTCCGCCATCTTGCGTAGTTGCAACTCTGAGGCTGGGGCTCAGCTCGTCACCACCGGGAGACCCTCAGAGGCAGAGAGTCCTCTTGTCCAGCTGGTAAGCCACGCTGATTATGGTGATCACTATGCCCAGACAGCAAACATGAGCAAAGAGTTTATAAAAGCTTATTCATTACCGATCTATCTCGGAGCTCGTCTGGGGTAGGGGCGCCATTTTCTCCTCTGCATCGTCGGTCCCCATGGGGCATCAGAGTCTCCCAGCAGGAGGGTCGCAGGGCTTCGAGGCGGTCCCCCTCTATCTCTTCACTTATGGCTTCGAGTGTTCGGGGTGTTTGATAAGTCACCTTGTGCATTATGAACCATGGGCCTAGGACGGAGCTGATCGGGATTATGTCCGATAGGCCATGTTAGCTGGCCACGCCCGACTTGTATGTTTGTGTGAGGATTTTGAAGAGTGCTCCGTCGTAGATTGAGAGGAAGTGAAGCTGGTTGAGGTGTGGGGTAATGTGATTTGGGGGGATGGGAGATTGATAGTGTGACTACCTGCTCCGTTTTTTATTGTCTGAAGTCTTCTGGTCAGTTGAGTGTTGATTGCATCATAGAATGCATTGCCATAGTCCAGACTTGTAGGGATGAGGGGCTAGGTCAAAGTTCTGCAAGTGTTAATGGGAGAAAAGTACACAGTTGATCCTATAATAGTATGAAATATACACTGTGGTATTCAATAATGAAATTAAGTGCCCAAAGTTTGCTCCAAAATTAGAAAGGCACTTGTACCTTTTTATTCACTAATGAATAGAAATCTACAGTGAGGTGGCAGTGTCCGCAACGTCTCATTTTTTCTCTCATTTAAACGCATATAAAAGCAACACATTCAAAGAAATGTTTTGAAATTGTCTTGAGGTGGAGGTGAGTGATACTCATCAACTTGCCTCCCATAATGACTGCTCTCTTAAAAATACCATTCATTTGATATCACATAAAGCTGGATTCAGTTTCTTGACAGCTTTGTGGAATCTCCTCAAAAAGCATTTTTGTTGAACAATTATGGTGTTTTAGATCTGGATGTGTCCTTCTGTTTTGTTTTACCATACAAAACTCTATTTCTCATGCTTCCAGCAGAACCGAAGCCATACATTTTCTTCTGTCTCATATTGCTTCAACCCAGCACAGCTCCTATGTATCTTCCTCCCGTTGTTTTTCTACACCTGATCAGGTCTGATGCGTTTCCCCTTGTATTGCTGTTCCTTCATACATTTATATTATTTGATCTGTTGAATCGACTGGCTAACAAGTACTGATGTATTTATTAGCGTTACACGCAGAATTCTTGTTTGACATCTATCTTTTTCAATGACTCATACCACCTTTAGCATTATTAAGAGATACTGCTAGAACAGGGTTTTGTGACATCTGTCTCTAGTATAACAAACCCAGGGGCGGTGGGTGACATTTGAAAGTGGTGGGGCGCCAAGTGATTTGCATACAGCACCGCAGCGAGCGAGCGCAGCGAGCGAGTCCAAACCCCAAAAGCTTGGTTTGGGGGGATTACCCCCCCCCCCCAAGAAAATTTTGAAAAAAAAGAAGAAAAATCGTGCATTTTCAAGCAAATTTGAGAAAGCAGGAAGGTTAATAAAGCAATTGTGAAAGTGCAGTTATTACATTAATAGATGGCATAACATAGGTAGCTGCTTATTCAGTATAACCACAAAGCTTCATTCATTCCCTCCTATTACGCTCAGGTGCTGAATTCAGACTATAAGACTTTCATGAAAATCTCAGCTCTAAGAGTAGAAGAAGTTGCACAGCAGTTGGGAAACAGCCTTCACAAAGCATTAGGAAAATGAGAGGCAATTACTTGAAAGCAAACTGAAAGCAATGCATCAAGTAGTAACTTAAAGCAATGCATCCAGCAAAACAGTGCATGCAGTCAACCATACAAAAGTAAACTAAAGCAAGTGTGAACCTGTGAACCTTCACTTTGAAAGCAGGGTGCTAGTCAACAGGCCAGTCACATACATTTAAACTGAAGAAGAGTACACCTCAGCATGCAGGCACCAACATAAAAGCACCAAGCAAGTCAAACAGTTTAATGAAAGAAAAATGACTGGTCTGGGTCTGGATCTGACTTGGTACGAGCAGGATACAAAAAGTAAACGAGTAGGTGGTAACCCACTTCAAGTGAAGGAGCTGTAAGGAACCTAAGCGCACTGGTGTTGATACCAATAACAGGGCAGCTCTGGCTTTCTCAGGGTGGGTGTTAGCTGTGTGATGAAACCAGCATGTGAAGCAGTTACCTCAAACAAACTAAAACCAATGCACTCATCAAGACAAGGAGTTACATGAAATCAAATAGAAAACCACCATCAAGCCAGGTAGTCACCTAAAGGCAAATTGAAGTGACTGCACACTATGGGAAGTGCACTTCACCAGCCAGACTATTACACTAAAGGAAAATAAAAGCAATGCTCCCAGTAAACAAGACAACATAAATTGAAAATGTTTCCCAGCAGGACCAACAGTCACAGAAAGTAAAGAAACAGAACGAAGTCAGAGGCACTCCAGGAATCCAGGAGAGTGGTCTGGTGGACTGTTCATGAAGGCTGAACCTGGTTCCCCAGAACGAAATTCGGCAGCTCTGGCGTAGTGCCACATCCCCCAATGAACACCATACTATCCCACTGAGACACCCACACTGTCTTCAGCTACAACCCAGTTGTGCCCTGCTACATATACCTGGATGCGGCTCAATTTAAATTATGCACAAGAGTGATATGCTGCCTGGAAAAAAAGTACCTTCCTGGAAAAAGCAAACCCTCATATGGATGCAAGATTAAGTAAAGCATATGAAATGTAAGTAGAACAACATGGCTACCTTAACACTTTTATACTTATTATTCAGAAATCAAGAGTGTTTTTTACTGAAACTTTAAGCACCACTACAGATCCCTGGGGGGACCAGTATCACGGTGTATTGCTTATATCCTGTGAACCGTGAGCAGTATGGTTTAAAAAGACTACATTACTCAACACAGAGCCACTGCTTGTTTTTCTTTTTTTTTTCCTGTTTCATTATTTTTCATCCTTCCACTCCCTTATTGTTTCGAGGTCTCAGTTACTTTTCTTTTGTCCTCCACATGATAAATGCGCCTTCCTTCCCATGATTTCCAATCTTTCCCATCCCCTCCTGTGATTTAACCTCTCAGTTCCCAGGTCACCCAATACCTGAAAAGTGGAACTGGGCCCCAGGACATGTATTAAATAGCCCCACATCCTCCACTGTCTCTCATACTCAGGTACTTATGAAGTATTTGGTGACCTAAACATGGCCAACGAGAGGGACATTAGCGATGTTGAAGTACATGGCTTTGAAATCAGGCACAAGTCAAGGGTGCACATGGGTCAACAACAGACCAATTCGGTTGGCTGAAAGCCCCAATAGGTAAGTATATTGTATACAATTTTAGGAAAATCAAAATGTCTTGGCTACCACAAGACCTAAAAACATCCTTGTCAAAGTCAAATTGTGGACCGCTGTTCCTGAGTCTCTGAGAAAGTGTACCTCATTTCTTTAATTTCAGAAAAAGCTGAAGACATGGTTATTTTAAACAGCGGCTATGTCACCTTAGCTTATTGACGCGCGTATTAATAACGCTCATATACTTAATAACGGTCATATACTTAATGCCAGTTGACTGAATTGTTTGTAATGCATTCATTAATACTGCAAACGCTCAACAAAGCTACAAATAACGTAGATTGTGCGCAATGTCAATATCATCATTCCTTTGTTAATGCGATGGGTGGATTGATGGGGAGAGGGTGGGTGGATGGATGAAGGGTGTATGGTAGGACTGGTGAAAGGCTGGCTGGATGGATGAAAGGGTGGGTGGATGATGGATGGCTTGCTGGCTGAATGAAAGGGTGGCTGGATGCATGGACGGATGAAAGGGTGGGTGCGTGAAGGATTGGTGGATGGCTAGATGAAATGGTGCATGGATGAATGGATGTTTCAAAGGGTGGATGGGTGAAGGATGGCTGGATGAGTATGTGGATGGATCAAAGGGTGGGTGGATGGATGAATGGGTGGATAGTTCGCAAACAAATACTTAATAATTGCTTCATGTAAGTCTGTACAGGGTGGATGGATGGAATTGCAGGCATAATCATTTCAGGGCCTTTTGTAGACGGGAGGAGCGAGCTGCAATAAATGTATTCACAAATACCTCTGTCGTTCCATTACGTACATGAACTAGGTTTAAAAAGAAAACTAGCCATGTTTAAAGAATCAGGTCGTAAATCATGTACAGTCAGTGCCAGTTTGCGTTCCCATAGAAAACACTGTGCCTCAAAAATGTAATTGCAAGCGAAAGAAACGTACACAGCAGAAAAGAAAAATGCACGTTAGAAATCAGATTATAAAGCTGATCACATTTTTTGCACAGCGAACCAGACTATCCCGAACACTCTTGGTATTTACATAGCGCTTCGTACCGCTTTGAGTGGCGTACAGGTGCCTTATCGAACGGGTAGCAAGCGCAATCTGCGAAATGCGTGGCTGACGAAATATGCACCGATATAAATTGCACTTTAGGGAACAGATTTTAACGCCAATCACAATTCATGCACAGCGGACCAGACTATCCCCAACAGTAATGATATTTACATAGCGCTTCATAACGCTTTGGGTGGCGTCCAGGTGCCTTATAGGACGGGCAGCAAGCACACTCTGGGAAATGCGTGGCTGGCTAAATACGGACCGATATGGGATATGTATTCTTGTCTTTTTTACAACAATTTCATTTCAGTAGGATAAAAGAGCAGTTCACACATGAAACAGAGGGGTACAAAAAACAAAACGCGTTGTCGGGGTGTGCGATTTCGTGGTCTGCGAAGTTAAGTACTGCCCAATAGCAATCAACGTATTGGCGTTGCAACAACTGCCTCTCCCTCCCCTGTGTCACTCCATCCCTCTCTCCCTCCCTATGTGTCAGTCCATCCCTGTGTGTCACCCCCTCCCTCTGTGTCACCCCCTCCTTCTGTGTCACACCCTCCCTCGGTGTCACCCCCTCCTTCTGTGTCAGTCCCTCCCGCTGTGTCACTCCCTCCCTCTGTGTCACTCCTCCCTCGATGTCACTCCATCCCTCTGTGTCACCCCTTCCTTCTGTGTCACTCCCTCCTTCTCTGTCACCCCTTCCCTCTGTGTCACCCCCTCCTTCTGTGTCACTCCCTCCCTCCCTCTGTGTCACCCCCTCCGTCTGTGTCACTCCCTTCCTCTGTGTCACCCCCTCCTTCTCTGTGTCACCCCCTCCTTCTCTGTCACCCCCTCCTTCTGTGTCACTCCTTCCCTCTGTGTCACCCCCTCCTTCTGTGTCACCCCCTCCTTCTGTGTCACTCCCTCCCTCTGTGTCACCCCTCCCTGTGTCACCCCCTCCTTCTGTGTCACTCCCCCCTCTGTGTCACTCCCTCCCTCTGTGTCACTCCCTCCCTCTGTGTCACCCCTTCCTCTGTGTCACCCCCTCCTTCTGTGTCACTACCTCCCTATGTGTCACCCCTCCCTCTGTGTCACTCACTCCTTCTGTGTCACTCCCTCCCTCTGTGTCACTCCCTCCCTCTGTGTCACCCCTCCCTCTGTGTCACCCCCTCCTTCTGTGTCACTACCTCCCTCTGTTTCACCCCTCCCTCTGTGTCACCCCCTCCTTCTGTGTCACTCACTCCTTCTGTGTCACTCCCCCTCTGTGTCACTCCCTCCCTCTGTGTCACCCCCTCCTTCTGTGTCACTCACTCCTTCTGTGTCACCCCGGGTAGTTAAATATTAGAGAAAATTCTAGTTACCTGGAGCCCGGCTAAATAACTGCCCTGTCTTAAAAAGCTAGGACTGACCCAAGGTGTCACTCTGGATGCCTCCAGGCACATGTTTAGAAAATAAACTGCTGCAGGAGAGCCTGGTGGGCAGTGTGCTGGCTCACTGTCCCTGCTGAGATGAAAAGCAGGCATCCGCCCTGGTCATCGTTCTTGGCTCATCTCCTCTGAGAAGTCTGAGAGGTGCCAGAATAAAGTCTACTTATGAGAGCAAAAACGAGCCCCCAATCTATGCGCCACACAGGCGATGAATCACCACAGCGGTTTGCTTTTGTTAATTTATGTTTCGCTTCTGTGCTACCATGAGGACGGCCTCAATTGGACACCCAACTGCCCTCCTGGCCACTGCATGCCAGCGAGCGCCCACTGCCCCAGCAACATGGACAAGCGGTCCCGGAGCCCCACCAGGGAGTCCCAGCGGAGGCCCAGAGAGCCCCCATCCAAAGAGGGCCGGGCCGCCGAGCCTCGTCCGGGCCTCCAGTAAAGAGGCCCGGTTCCCGTATGGGCACCGGGCACGCCCAAGGCTGCGAGGGCGCGGGGCACGCAGGTGACTCTGGACGGCGACGGCAAGGCCTCGGCCTCCACTGTGGTGGATGTGGACGACATGGTGGCCTCCGACGACGAGGCCGAGATGACGGCCCTGCTGGAGAGTGAGAGGCCCGAGGAGGGTGAGTGGTCACATCCTAAGTGAGGGGTTCTGAGAGAGGGTCCCTAGGTGATAGCTCAGGCTTTAGGGAACAGATGCGTTTTTTTATTTTTTTCCTAAAATCCAGGTAGTTGTCTGAGCCGAAGTCCTTCACATCACAGATCACAGTAAATTATAACAGTTCTCCAAATTAAAAAAGTTTATCTCTTTATCATGTGGAAGCTTTGACAAATACGCCACTTTATAGTACTGCACTGAGAAGTACTTTATTAAATGTGAAATTAAATATTGGCCTAAGATCACACCATTAAAACGGGGAAGCCGCGAGTTTGACAGGTTTTCTGGGGTCACTTTATTAAATCAGTATCTGGTACGTACCTACTTTAATACCGGCACGAACTGACGAACAGGGAATCGACGATCTCTTCTCTTCATCTGCGAGTGCGACTCTCGTCTCGTGTCTCACAGTCAGAGGCCAGGGATGATTCCAGAACACAAGTAACACTAAAGGCGCTCATGGCCAATCACTGAATGGCTTCATATGCTGAAGTCACAGTGATTGGCCAGCAGGATATAGTGCTGAGCGGCCTGCCTGAGCCACCCACGCGCGGCATCCAATGATGGATTGCCTGTCCTTGGCGCACTGGACCAGCCAAGCCTGGCGCTGCATAAGCCAGGATTGGCTGGTCCAGTGCGCCTTCTAAACGATGGGGCCGGCTAAAGCCGCACCCCCTGGCCCCTTCGTTCTGTCTCAGCGTCTACATGACGCTGACGCGCATGCTCGGGCAAGTTTCTGCCCATAATGCGCAACTCCGACTCGGAAACTCGGAAACTCGTTTGTTTACGTCGTTTAAATGCCAGCCAGCCAACCCGGCCCCACCCCCTGCGCACTCCCTATTCCAGCGGGTGTGTCCCGGCCGGAACCCCCGCTGGAAGCGCTTCTATTAATATTTATTTAGGAGCTCGTTGTGCCGCAGCAGGTGCGTCCACAGGCTTAGTGGGGCTACGCCCCTACGCCCCAATGGACGCACCGCTGCTGAACAAACCAGATATAAGACCTCGTGAACAGACTGTTTAAACTGCATCATAGCAAATGCCCGGGGCTTGTGGATATTTTACCTCACTTTTATTACAGCTAGAATCTATAGCCTTTCACAGACAATTAGAAAATCATAAGAAATGTTGGAAAAAATGCATACATATGTACCTATGTACGTACATACATACATTGCAAAGATGCTAAGGTCCAAATGGAAATACAATTCTAGTGAAATGTGACAATAATATTTACAACAGGCATTGGTAATGCATCGTTTTTTATCAGTCATCATCTGGGAGAAGGAAAGAGCTCCCTGACAGATAACACAGGAGTGGAGAGGACGTGGTGCAGCAGTCAGAGCTGCTAACTCAAGAGCTGGGCATTCCCGGTTGGAGTTTCGGCGCCGCTGCACAGCATCCTGTGATTCTAAGCAAATCACTTAATCTCTCCAGGTGATAAATTGTTAATTAAGTATGCTGCAAGAGTAAAAGACACAACTTTAAATATTGTACCACCAAAGAGGATGTTAACAGTATTTCGGCGGTGGGAAAGTGATAAGCGAAGCAGATGATGAATAAGCATTGGTAAATGCAGGAAAATATGCTGCAGCCAACAGAAATGGAGGAAAGGTTAGTGGCTCTCACAGGAATCAATGAGAAGCGAGGAAAGAGAGGGGCTGGGGTGTAAGTCCCTTTTAAGTTTTTATTAAAAACAATAGATTAAAAACAATGGGTGAAACCTAAAAATACTACTTATGGTTTAAATCACATAGTCCTGTTTAAACACATGTGAGCCTCCTTTATCCAATAAGCAAACATCAAAAGAAATGACTTAGGTTCACTATGGTGCAGTGAGTGGCAGCAGCTTTTTTAGGGTAAATATATAATTGCTATAGAACCCACAATATAATGTATAATTTTTTACAAAAAACGTTATTTGTGGCTCACACAGAACAAACATTTTTAAAATTGATGTACACTTGGTGCAACAGGGTACCTGAGACTTTATAAATGTTGGAAGGTCATCTTACAACTTTTGATTGCCTAAACGCAATTTAAACAAGGTAGAAAAACCCAGTTCTTCTTTATCATGATACAGATTTGCTTCACTTCTTACAAGTGAATGTTTAGATCACAGTCAATGTTCTCAAACACTCTTTTTTTCAAGAGGACATTTAAACTAAAGAAGAATCACAAACCTATTTCAACTCTTTTTAAAGTCTGATATTTTGAACTTTAACATACCTCTTACTGTGATACATATGTAGTAAATATATAATGTACTATATGTTTTCCAGGACCATTTCTTGTTGGTGAGAGATGCTTCCAGATGGCTTTGTTGTCTGAACACAAAGTAAGCCTAACTGAAGACAAGCTTTAGAGCATGAGTGGAAAGTACCAAATAAATTAGGCACATTTTATTTTGAGAAGTGTACACATGTAGGACCAGGCTTATTCATTTTTCACGCAATGCAGCAATCAAATTTGCTACATTGAATTGCACGAGTGGGAAGACACAGTGCAGAGCCACAGCTACTAGGTTTGACCTGCTGCTGATGTCATCTGCTCTGCTGGTCCATAAACAGGTTGCCTTATGCATTGCACATCCTTGAACCATGGTGCAAAGGTGTGTGTGTGTGTGCTGTCTAGCATAGAATGGACGGGAAGCATGGTCTCCCACTCCAAATTCCTAGATCCAGTCAAACACAGAAGGATCCCATGCACTGGATCTGTAATGTGCCATGCAACATACATGTGATGGGTGGGTGTGTTTGAAAAATAAACCTATCTTCCTTTTTTTACGCTTGCTTCAAGGAGGCTTATGTACAAAAAAAGGACTCAATTAATAGACAATGTTTCCTATCAGTCATTTCAATCATTGATAACAATTAATGTAAGAGGTAGAAAACATTTTGTCTAGCCTCAAGCACTCAATATAACAAAAATGTATTATCCATTAACAACAAAGACAACATATTTTATGCACAAAAACGTTTTGAGCGGAGGGGGCGTGGTCTGCAGCCGAGAGGAATGGCCGCGTTCTGAAGTGGCTCCTCGGCCCTCGCCGAAATATCCGACACTACTCCGATATTTGTGCACCTATTCCCACCTGTTTTCGGGGGAAATTCCCTGCTGACCACCTGTGCGTGAGCGACCTGCACATCGTGAAGACCTGTAGCCGTGATACGATCCCCGAGGCTCCGCAGACCCTGCGCTGCAAAGATGGCGGCCGCGACCGCCGACCGCTGTGGTGCCTGACTCCGGGACGGCGACCAGAGTCCGGGCGGCACTCCGGAAGCAATTCCAGCACGACGGAGCAGCGGGGGACGGATGCCTACAGCCAAGAGTGGACCCCGCCCTGCTGACATCAAGTGAGTGGCGGCTCCAGCAGCAACACCCCCTGGTATCGAGGGCAGTCATCACGCGAGTCCCAGGCTTTGGGCCTACCGCCGGGAACCGCCTAAGACTATCCAGGAGCTCTACGGGTTCCCGCGCTGGCCGCCGCTTGCTGCACTGCCTAACAGCCCGACCTCCCCACCTCCAGTGACTCTCGGGGAGGGCCACACACCGTGATCCGGCCCTCTGAGACACCACCTCGGCCACACTTAGTCGGCGCATACTGGAGATAGGCTCCCATCTTTGTGAAGGCCTGCAAGGCCTAAGGCTGCACTCCTGCTTGGGCCTACTGTGTCAATCCCGACTATTGAGACTGTGTGTGCTGGTGGAACTGCTCTGGTGGGTACCAACGCTGCCTCTCCCTGGTCACTGCTCTCCTTCTCGAGGGGCCCCTGGGGCTGCTCCTCTGGCCAGGGGTGCTCTCGAACCCCGAGACTCTACTAACCAGCTGGGCTACCTCAAACTGCAGCGCCATCCACTGCCTATCTGACTGTGTCGGCTGGGGTGCCTGTGACCTGGCCACCTGTGCAGAGCTCAATATCTCATCGTGGTCAGCACCCTGGTGTATTGATAGACCCTCCCCAACACGACAGACCTCCAGATGGCGGGCAACAGGGGGAATAGACCCGCTACCCCAAAGCAGATCACCAAATTTACTTGGGCCTCTAAGGGCGATGGAAAGGAGCAGACCTCTGAAGGAGCACCTAAAGGGTCGCCCTCTTCACCTGCAATGAAGTCCCTAACACTAGAAGACGTCATGGAGGCTATTGCAGGAGTAAGAACCTCCCTAGAAACCTGCATTGACTCAGTGAACATCGAGGTCACCCTACTACGAGCGGACCTCCGCAAGATAGACTCCAAGGTCAAAGACGTTGAGGTTAAAACTGCAGCCCTAATTGACGACACGTCGACCCTCCAACAGCAAGTGGCCCTCCTGCAAAAACAACAGCTCCAAATGGGCGAACTCCTGGACGATTGCGAAGGTAGGGCGCGAAGAAATAACATCCGCGTCCTGGGTGTCCCGGAACAGATGGAGGGGCAAGCAACGGACTTATTTATTGAAGACCTCGTCCTAAAACACCTCAAGCCTAAGCATCTCTCTAGCTATTTTTCCATCGAACGGGCCCACAAAGTCCCGGGTGGCCGGCCGAAACCAGGTGCCCCCCCACGCCCCATTATAGCGAGAGTTTTTAATTTCCGCTATAGGGACGTTATCCTTCAAACGGCCCAAACAGGGGCCCCTATACGCCTGGACGAGGCCCAGATCATGTTTTTCCCAGACTTCACCATGAAAGTGCAGGCGCGCAGGTGCAGTTTCCTAGAGGTCAAGCGAGCCATGCATGACAAAGACATCAAATACTCCATGCTCTTCCCAGCGAAGCTTCGCGTCGAGTCGGAGGGCAAGACCTTGTTTTTCACGTCGCCAGAGGAGGCGTGGGAATGGCTGGAGGGCTGGCGCCAAGTCGGGAAGCCCCGGAATAATCGTGGGAGTGAACGGCGTAATCATCCTGCGGAGCGGCAGGACCTGCTGACAGAAAATGAGACTGAGGAACAATGATACTTTCCACGGAGGCTGGCTGGCTGAGATAGCTACGAAGGGGACAGTCCAGACACAGCGGCTGAAGACCTTGATCCCGCCGCAAAAGTTTGACTGTTGGCTCCTTCCGCTCTAAACTGTTTGTAGCCTTTTGTCCATAACGAAGGGTGACCATCTTATACATTTGTTTTGTGCCTCTTACTGTGTGACCCATTCATGCGCACAGGCTGGTTTGCATAAAGATAAATCTCGTTCATTGTTATACCATGATGATATGTGGCGAGCGGCACGTCAGGCTCACCAAGTACCCCTTACATGACTGGGAGGGCGATAGGCACTCTGCCAAGTTGGGGTGTGGATAGTTCTAAGTCCGCGGGCAGGGGGGCAGGGAGGGTTTATGGGAGGGGGGATGGAAGGGTATGGGTTTGTTCTTGGTTACTCTATGTTTTGTTCAATGCAGAGTTTTTCCTTGTTGCACCACTTCTTTTCGACGAGGTCCAGCCCCTACTGCTCAGACACACCTGGTAATGGCGACTCTATCAAGGGCCCGGTTGTCCTCGTGTCTCACAATCCATATGGCCAACGCAATCCGGATAGGCAGCGCCTTTCCCCTTGTGATACACCTACACCTATCTTATGATTTCCAACGCTATGCCACAATCCTTCTCTAAGACACTCACGATAATGACGTGGAACGTCAATGGGTTGAGACACAAGATAAAGCGAGGGATAGTCTTCCAATATCTTAGACGCCAATCTCCCGACATAGTACTCCTGCAGGAGACGCACTTGGTAGGCAATACATGCGAGGCACTCCAGAGAGGAGGTTACAAACTATTGACACATGCAGGATTCACCTCCGGGTCCCGAGGTACGGGCATTCTAGTTAAAAAGAATGTAGCAATCACCCACACAATGACATGGGCTGACCCCCTGGGTCGCTTCGCGATCGTGGAGGCCACCTGGGAACGACGACCACTGAACATCGTATCGGTATACCTCCCACCAGCCTTGGGCCGCGATTCCCTCCGGGACTTGAGTGCCCGACTGGTTGACCTCTCGGCAGGCACACTCCTCATTGGGGGAAACTTTAACATGACGATGAATGACGACCTTGACAGACAGCCCAAGCGATGCTCGCATAGGCCTGGTTCGGACTTATCAGGATTTGCACAAGCTATGGGCCTAGAGGACGTATGGAGGACGTATTATCCTGATACCCCACATTTTACGCACTACTCTAACGCACATGATAGCATGTCCCGCATTGACTATTTCTTCTGTCCAACAGCGGACATTGGTTTTTCCCAGCACCTAAAGGGTCTCCCCTGCGGCATCTCTGACCACTCTCCACTTAGTGTGGAATTGACATATCACCACCGCTTTACCAAGGGACCGATAATTATTAACCCATGGCTGTTGCAAATTCCAAACATTAAAGATAGTTTGATAGAACACACTGATTTTTATTTTGCGGAGAATGTAGGTTCAGTGAGCTCTGCAGTTACGATCTGGGAGGCTTATCTAGCGGTTATTAAAGGCAGAGCGCTAGCGCTCAAGCTTGGGTATCAGCGGAAACACAACAAACAGATCCTCCAGGCCGAATCTGACCTCCTACACCTTGAGACAACCCATAATGAAGCCCCTACTGCAGAGATGGCCAGCCGCCCCCGGGCTCGTCAACTTGACTATAAAGCACTAGTACTAGAAAAGACTCAGGCCAGACTACTCCGCACGTGCCATCGAGTGTATGAATTCGGTGACCGTGCCGGAAAAATGTTGGCGTGGCTAGAACGCCGTGAACAAGGGGCTAGATGGGTGTCTTCACTTACACGGCTGGATGGATCAGTGACCACGGACTTGCAGGAGGAGGCCGATACCTTCGCAGACCACCTGGAGCAAATTTACACCGCCGGGGCGTACTACACTTCAGAGGAATCCAGACAACTCCTTGAAGAAATATGCTTGCCTACTCTATCGGAAGAGGAAAAAGAGACCTTAGACGCCGACATTACGACAGATGAGCTACGTACGGCTCTTTTCGCCATCAAGTCCGGAAAAGCTATGGGCCCCAACGGAGTCCCCATTGAATTTCTGAAGGGCATGGCATCCGGCGTGATCCCACACCTCAAAAATATGTTTGAGGATAGTCGCGATAGTGGCACCTTACCATTGGACCAAAGGTTGGCCACCATAGCAGTTATTCTTAAACCGAATAAGCCCCCCAATGAATGCCGTTCTTACAGACCAATCTCTCTGATTGGTGCGGAAGCCAAGATCTTGGCGAAGCTCCTGGCAAATCGGCTAATAGCCGTACTTCCTTCCCTGATTCACGACGATCAATCGGGTTTCCTCCCTGAGAGCAATACGGCTCTAAACCTACGCAGAGTCAATAACGTTCTGAGTAGGCAACCGTACATTCAGAAAGACGCAGCCATTCTATCCCTTGATGCTACGATGGCGTTTGATTCGATCGAATGGTCTTATCTTTCCGAGGTCCTGCTTAGGTTCGGCTTCGGACCCAAGTACATCCAATGGGTACGACTATTATATACTGACCTGTTGGGCCAAGTCCGCGTCAATAACCACACGTCTCTGCGGTTTAGGCTCCATAGGGGAACACGCAGGGTTGTCCCCTGTCACCTTTGTTGTTTGCCCTGACCTTGGAGCCTCTGGCCCACTGGATCCGAACTGACGTCTCCATTAAGGGCCTCCACTGGACTGACGAGATTACTGACAAGATTTCCCTTTACACCGATGATATCTTGGTTTATGTGACCTCCCCTCGATCCTCTATTAACAGCCTCTTTCATGTACTCATCAACTTTGGGAAATACTCAGGATATTCCATCAACTGGTCCAAATCTGTATTATACATGTTGCATGGTCCCCCACCCCCAATGCCCCGAGGTTTTACCATTACGACCGCCCATGACGGCTTTAAATATTTAGGCATTTTTGTCACCACAGATTCAACGTTGTTCTACGATCGTAACCTGCTTGGCCCGCTACGTAGGTTACATAGCGACATAACTCACTGGCGAACGCTGCCACTTTCTCTCCCTGGTAGAGCGGCCCTATTTAAAATGCTAGCGCTCCCACGTTTTTTATATGCCTTGCAAAACTGTCCCTTTCTAGTCGCAGACTCCTACTTTAATGCTGGGGAGGGGGACCTACGGCTTTTGTTGTGGGACGGAGGGGCGGCTCGAATTGCCCTCCACAAGCTCACGAAGAGCTGGTATGATGGGGGCATTGCTCTACCTAACCTACGCATCTACTATTGGTCGTCACACTTGGTGACCACTAATCGCTGGATACACGGCTCACCCTTTGATCTAGCCTTTTCTTTAGACAAATGCCAGACTGGGCGGGAGGGATATTTGGGAGCCATTAGGTCTCTCCTATGGGACCCTATAAGTGTTTAGTTATCCAGCACAATATCCTTGGTGCAACAACATCAACTGTTGCATGGCTAAACACTTATAAGGTCTCAAAGGCGAGACCTATTGGCTATGCCAATGCTTGTTAAAAATGGGGACCATAATGTCCTCCTGCCAGGTTTTCACTAGGAGTCCTAGGATGGCGCTTCTAATGACACTTGTAATTAAAGGTTTCCCCAGAATTGTGGTGGTGATATATAAACATCTAAAGGGATTCTCTCTGGCCCAGTTGCATTTCCCAGAGATCCACATTCAATGACCAGGGTGACATCTGGAACATCAGTTGTTCTGGTTAAGGCATTATCATCATTCAAATTACAGGGTACCACTGTTTCTGGCAGAGCATTGAGAGGCAGGGCCCCTGATACAAAGATTTTTGAAAAATACACCATCCAATCACTAGGTGGTATCAGTGACTCCATTCTAGGTATTTCATCTCCCAATAAACCTGTGAGGTAATAAACTGTCAAAAAGCTCGGGAGTCTTTCACCGTGCTTGCTGCCCTAAGATCTTGTCAGGCCTACTTTCTTAGTTCCACTTTCCTTATGGTAATTTCTCCTTTGTATGTCTTCCTAGCCAGGCCTACACCTGCTTTGTCTCATGGGCATTTGGCAAGTGCTAGCTTTAGTGACCTGTGGCTTTGGAGCAGGCATTATTAGACCATCTATGGCTGTCTAAATGAGACTCGATAACTTGTTACCGAAACACATTTTGCTTTTGCGATTCAGTATTAGGAAGGGGTGTGTTAAGGGCATCCCTTCCTAATACCAAATAGCACTGGTATGCATGAATGTTTTGCAACCAGAATGCGGTTGCAATACACTCATACCTTATCGACTCCATAGTGGAGACAGAAAACCATTCACTAACAGGAGGGGTTCCCAAGGGACCACAGCCTGATCCTAAAAAATTAAAACAAAACTTTTCATTTTTATTTTTTACAAACAAGCAAAATATTGATTCATTTAAAAAGCAGTCACAGACATGGTGGTCTGCTGACACCAGCAGGCACCATCCCTGTGATTGTAGCCGCTCCCAATGGGTCTGCCAGCTGCCATGAAATTATTGAGGATGGTGTGGACTTGTATGAATTTTGCAGGATTTCTATGAGCCCGAAGGACCTTAGCAATTTAGCGATTTCGGGCTGATTGTTAATGAAAAGGTCTTTAATAAAAACTTCTTTGTCTAGTCTCTTCCATTTTTAATTAACTTTTTTATTTATAGGCATCACATTCATTAGTATTTACACTTGCCTTTATCTGTGTCTCTATTAACAGTGGGACATTTAAATGATCAGAATGCATTAAGACTTCACAATCCCCCATGTCACTGCCTTACACTATCACAATGTAGGAAAACTCTGTCTTTCTCAAGGTGTTGTGGTCCATAAAATGTAAACCTATATTTCCATCATGCACTTTATGCTGCAAACCCTCCTGCAGAGCGCCTTCTTTCCCCACGTACTTCGTAGCTTACGTTGCAGAGAATGGCCGCCTCGAAGACATTAAGAGGCTCTCTGAAAGGAAGAGATTTTTCCCCTCTTGGGAGAGGGCCAGAATGTTCCAGCATTGTCTCTGCAACTGTCCAGTGTAAATATTTAGAGTGTTCCTTTCCACTACAGATTAAACAAAGTGTAAGTAACTGTTCGTAAGTGATAGGTCGAATTAATGCTCACGGCAACAGGCCTCTCAACCCACTTCTGTCGGGAGTAGTAGCACGCTCTAACATGACGCATGAGCCAAGGCAGCCAGCGTGACAGAAGACAGACGTCGGAAAGGAAGGTAACGCGAGCCTCCATTGGCTACCATTAGAAACCATAATTGCAGTTGCCGCAGCTCAAAGCGCGAACTGGAGCCCCATGTGGAAAGGCACATTGTCATCACCACAACATCATCTGTTTGTTTAGCATGAAGTCCATGTGCGGCGCGGAGTTTATAAAATGAACACTTTAGAACGCACATCTGTGGCGGGAACAGTTTCAATAGAGAAGTTTGCAAACTCATAAAGCTTTCTTCTAAATTGAAATTGGAAAAAATGTAACGTAATTGCCATGCCCTCCTTGTAAAATAGCCCACGTTCCATTTAATTCAATAATGCAAATGGCCACCAGTTTCTGGCCATGCTGATTGTAATGACCTCGGAAGCTGCCCTTCAGCTTGTAACGCCTCCAAAGGGGATACATAAAGGGGGCGAGGGCCGCTTGGGGTCTTACACCCAGAGCAGTAAACCAGTGTGTGTGTCCATGTTAGCGTTTTAGGCACGCTACGTTCTGCAGCAGCGTGCCACGCTACACTGATGATGGCACTTAGGGCCAGATGTAGGTAATTCTATTTTACCACTTCTTAAATACCGAATCTTACCGATTCGGTATTTAAGAAGAGGTAAAATAGGGGGGGGGGGGGATGTAGGTATTTCAGAATCGGTAAATACCGAATCGTTAAGATTCGGTATTTACCGATTCTGTAAATACCGATTCGGTAATGCCCATTGATTCCTATGGGCCTTGAAGCCCATAGGAATCAATGGGCAATACCGAATCGGTATTTACCGATTTGGTAAATACCGATTCCAGCAAGGGTGCAGGGGGTGTCACTTTGACACCCTCTAGCACCCCAAATACAGGCATGTGTGCCATGTGGCACACAGACATGCCCTAAGGGCATGTCTGTCTGTCACATGGCATAGGTGTGCATGCACACATGTGCATGCACACCTGGATTCGGTATTTTACCACCCAATTGGATTGGGTGGTAAAATAATGAATCTTTAAGGCCTTAGGGACTCTGAAGAGTCCCACCTACATCTGGCCGTTACTGAATCGGTAAAAATACGGATTCTGTATTTTACTGATTCGGTAAATTTACCCATTCGGTAAATTTACCGAATCGGTAAAATAGGCCCCCTACATCACAAATACCCATTTACCGGTTGGTAACGGCCGAAATCGGCCGTTACCGGTCGGTAAATGGCCTCCTACATCTGGCCCTTAGAATGGTAGCACACAGCTATAGTTATGCACACATAGATTCATAAACATACACAGTTCACGTTTTTCTGTTTGGAATGACGATAAGACAAACAAAAAGTGCCTTGTCATATTTAATACTTATACAAGCTGGTGGAGTCTCTAGCATCTGGGAGTGTTAGCAATTTAGGGCAAAGCTGATGGCACAGTCTGAGGGAGACTTACCAATGGTGGTTTAAGAACGGGTGTGATCCAGGAAGCTGAATTTGTATGGTTTGCTTAAGGATGACAATCACACTCATTGTGCAGTTTCTACCTAGCGAGCACAATTTTGTCTCTTATGCATGTACATTCCAGTACGTGGACATTCTACAGCCACAATGTTTGATTGAGTGATTGGAAGCACCTAGGCTGGGTATACATATTCATAGGGGTGTGACATATCGCCCTGTACCCTCACTAGTGGCACAATTCTTTAAATTATAGCCACATTGTGTCTGAATCTGTAGATGAAGATTTGATCTGGGGCCTAACATCCTGACTGAGATAACAGTGCTTAAGTGCGCCGGCCACCATTTCTGTCAAAACCAGCAAGGTCTTAAGGTCAAGTATTATTTGGTCCAGAATGTGATGGTAGGGGGGGCATTACTTGTCATCGGTGTTCAGAACTGTGATCTAGGCTATCACTAACAAGTGATTCTGCCAACAAGGTTGCACAGAGAAGAAAACATTCTCTTGGGTATAGTCTCTGTCAATAGTTCCTGCATTCCACCCCCCTGTGGCCCTCTCTGTAAGCTTTTGTTGTACACTAAGGATTCTGGTTTGCAACTGAAGGTGAGAAGTTACGGTTTATACTCAATGATAAAACAGGATTCATAGATGTTGGCAGCAGGTACATGAAAGCAATGTTAGCTCCACGGGGTAAAGGCTGCTCATGGCTCCTGTGATTTTGATGAGGATTAAGGGCCATATGTATCAAGGTACCAATTAGCAATTCTGTAATAGCGATTTTTAGGAAATCGCTATTTTAGAATCGCTAATTGGTATGTATTGAGAAAATTGCAATTTTTTAGCGATTTCTTGATATTCCTTAATTGCGAATTCACAAATTGCAAATTCGCAATTAAGGAATACTTTCCCATTCATTTCTATGGGCCAGGAGGCCCATTGGAATGAATGAGAAGTTAGTCTCAATTTGCGATTCGCAATTTGCTAATCGCAAAATGAGAATAATTTCAAGGGTGCCGGGGTGTCCAAAGGACACCCTGTTGCACCCCTGAAATATGCATGGGTGCACATGTATCGCACATACATGCCCTAAGGGCATGTATGTGCGCCACATGGCACTTTGAAAAATGCAAAAATGTGCATTTTTCAAGGAATTCGCAACTTACCACTAACTAAAAGTTGGTGGTATTTGCGATTCCTTTAAGGCCATTTAGCAAATTGTTTTGGCTTCTTACATTGCATTTAAGGAATCGCAAAATTTGCGATTCCTTAAATGCAATCGCAAAATAAGGAATTGCAAATTGTCCAATTCCTTATTTTGCATGCAGATTTGGGTGATACATACCATTTTGCGAAAAATGCGTTCGCAAACGCCGAAAATCTGCGAATTTCGGCATTTGCGAACACATTTGGGCATGATACATATGGCCCTAAGTGACATTTGGATGTGATCATATCTATTCTGGAAAGTTTCCTTATGCATCAATAGGGTGCTCTTATTTTCTAAGTCCCACTCCTGTTTTTTCTAAATTGATGTAGGAGTTTTCTTGTGTTGTGTTATCACGTTATCACTGTTTGAAGCGCTGCATAAATAATTTATACATTGCCTCTAAGTTAAGCCTGCCCGTTTTGTGCCAAACTGCCAGAGGGTAACGCACAAGTTAATTTTGGGTTTGTTTGTGACTTCACCCTGACAGAAATTGGGGTTGCTGCTTGAGTAGGGTTCCACCCCCTTCAACCAGTAACCTAATTTCCTTCACCAAGCAAAAACAATGAAAAATAAATGTACAATATTTTTTAGTTAAAACAGCACTATGGCTAAAAACAAGGCTGAACATATTTTGTTAGGGCTGTCCCACTCGCTTACCACACCGGATCTAACCAGATTAGAATATGAAGCGAAAGCTGTGAAAATTCTTCACATCTGTTTATTTAAAAGGTTTCTAGCTTGATCTGTACCCCAAGGGCAGTTCAACAGTCAGCAATCACAAACAGGCTTAGAGAACAACAGTCACTGGGTTACAGTTCATACAGTGGGCGCCTCACTTAACAAAATTAAGAGACTTGAAACAACGCCTTTCCTTGTCTATACCCCAGATGAGCACAGCATTCTATCCTTGAGTTTATCATGCTCAGCTGGGATCTTTTTTTTTCAGTCAATACTTTTGAAAACGTACTTTTTCAGAATAAGCCTCTCAGACTATTTTTCACATTTCATATACTTTAGTTTTCATTGTGTATCATTAGGTCTATTTTTGTGACAGCTGACAGCAAAGCAATCAATTGCCCCTGTGACTAGGTTCACGCCATACATTTTTTCACAAATAAATGAAGCATGAAATAGAGAGCTAATTTGTCAGATAGTTGTAAGAGGTTGTACTCAAAAGTGAATATTTAGTTAACAGTTAGTAACTGTTTCATGTAGCTTGAACAATACAACATGGGTGTCAGAAGTTCCATTGCTATAGAAAAAACAAATATCTTAGAGACTGATTTAGAGTTTGATACAGAGATTCTCCATTAAAAATGTGATGAATATCCCTTTCATCTTGTTACAAGTGCTTTGGGTATAATGCACTTGTAGGAAGGAGAATGGGATATCCGTCAAGTTTTTTCGTAGGAGAACCCGTCCTCCAAACTCTAACTCAGGCCCTAAGTCACAAAAGCCAGTATGTAGGAACCATATTTTACAACAACAATAGGTCTTGCCTGTGGGACCTTAAAAGTGTTTAGCCAAAGCTAATGGCGTTGTCAATGTCTTTAAGCTCTGTTGTAGAACATTGTGGCTGCTGTGCAGCATGTTAAAAAGTTATTATAAAAAAGTGTTCTAAGCATTTTTGTTACCTGACATAAAGCAAGAAAGCATTATGTACAACTGAACGACCTTGAGAGGCAAAACTGGCTGGTATGGAGTTAGTGGCATGATACTGACTCTGTAGCATCCCTACTGACCCTTCAGGGCTGTCAGTCTGTCATGAGATCGACCTGTTTGTCCACAGACCAAGCCCTTCAGTGCTGATAGCTAAACAAGTCTCACACTCTTCACTCTTGAGTGATTCCACCCTATCACCTTATATGAAACTGACTGACAGGACGGAAGTGGGCAGTTGTTAACCATTCCAAAGGTAGAGCGTTCTAACTAAGACAATTGTAAGAATTCCTCTCCATGTATTCCTACTGGCAGCTTTAAGCTGACCTCTCTCTTGCAGCAATGATAGAAAAAAAGCTGTGCTGAGGCACCATTACCCCTACCGCTGCAGCCGCTTCCACCATGTTCTCCACCTGTGAGCCGACCACCTAAGGTTGGTGTCCCTACATGATGTCACAACTTGAAAGGAAACAAGGCTGCCTGACAGTGTGAATCAGATCTTTGAAACGATAGAGAGGAAGAAAGGAATAGAACAGAACTGTCTCAGCTTTCTATGGCTTTCTATTCGAGGAAGCGTCTGGCCACACTGAAACATTTCTAAATCTACAATGCTCATGACAAGAGCACTGTCCTGGCATTATCTATAGTAAGATTAGCTAAAAGTCACGCCTTCCGAGCTTCGAAGATGAATGCTTAATTTTTCACCAGCAAAACATCACATCAGTATTTCAAGGCTGGTGTATTTCTAACATTTAATCGCCGCTCATAGTCTCTGCTGTGGATCGAGAGTTCCACAACCCCGGAGTAGTGGTAGGCGTCCTATATGGTAGGGAGCAACGAGATGAAACTCGTAGGGAACAAACCAGAGGGAGCCTTTGGAGTGGGAGGTTGGGGGCGGGCACACTGAAGGTGAATTCCTAAGAAGCCAACTGGAAGGAATGCTGAAAGATGAAGCACGATGGCTACGCTGATAATCGGCTAATATAACAAGTGAGCTGAAACATCAAGCATGGTTATCAAGATAAACACGCTGCACTCATTGTTAACATGCATGCAATAGATAGAAAGGGACAAGGTCTCCCGAACCGGTCCCTTGCTGAGATATGTAGCGCAAGTGCTGATATATGATAAAGATGCAACTAATTAAACAAGGGTCGGTTCAGAGCTACGAAAACCAAACATCAAGCATAGGTATCAAGATAAACACGCTACGCTCATTGAACACACCCATAAAACAAGCAAAAGCGAAAGTACGGCATGTTGTGTGTAACCTGACCCACGAGGAATACAGCTGTTACCCTGCGTGCCGCTTCTCGCTTCTGAGAGCAAAACACTGTGGGAGTGAACATTAAAAAAGAGGTGGGACATGTGCCCGCCTGTAGCCATTTGCGTGCTTTCATTATTGAAAGACACACGCAAATGCAAATCCTATATGTGGGAGGAGTCAGACCCACACGGAGTAAACACAAAAAGCCTCGTAGAGCAGCACAGGCGCAGTGTCTCAGGCTCGACCTAAAAATGAATTCATATTTCATTGGTGGCTTCTAGGAGGCTGGCAAATTGAGAAAATTGGTTGTGTGTGAAAGGAGCCCATTATTTTACAACAGTCATTGTCAAAGGAATGAGTTTCTTTTTCATTTCGTAGACAAGTCGCAGACAAGGTTCGACAGGTTCTCTGGAGTTGAGTTCCAAAACTTTCCAGATCTCCATTTTGAAAGACTGAAAGATTTGTTGATATTGGACAGAATCAGAAGAATATGAGGTTTCAATTTCTTATTTATGATATCATGTCCTGGTATTGTCATGAAGTCGGATGGATTGGAGTCTTAAATCTTCACAGCATCTCCTATGAAGGCTGTATTTTAGGGAGGGGGGTTTCAAGGATAGTGATTCTATACTCCTGAGTGATCGGCAAATTTTAGAGGGTGCTTGTATTTTTTCGTGGCAAGTATTTGGGTGTGATTGTGTGATGGAACATCATTGGAGTTTGATTAGTTACCAAGATAATGTGTTATAAAAAGTATACTTCCTGGAGCTAATATGGCTGCAGAATTTAGCACTACTTTCTATGATGCACGGTGAGGTTGAAGTCCCTAAAAATAAAGAAACCTGACCATTGAATCTGGATAGAACTATGGTTTACTCCACCACTTTGAAGTCAGATTCTGAGATGTAAGATGTAAACAGGAGTCTGAATTGGGGTTTGGCTCTTCTTGAATGAACATGTATGTGGGCTTGCATGGGCTGCATGTCCAGGTTAAAGCCCAGAGATTTTTGTCCAGCCAATGAGAAATAATTTGCTGGTGGGTATGGATGCCTAATGAGTATTTCTGTGCATGAAACGGGTAAGGGGAAGGGGGTTCAGAATGTTGCATTGACTGTTATGTGGGGAGCTCTGAGGATGGAGGAGCACTTAATCAGTGGATTTGCAGGTAGTTTGTTGTGGGGGATGATAAGGCTACAAACAGCGGAGGGTGGTGGGTTGCTATGTGACGAGGATAGGGGAAGAAGGTATAGATGATTTATAGATGAGCCAGTAGTTATTAGCATGAATTTGAATGGATGTGCATGTGTGTAGTTAGCCCTGTTGGTGAGCAATGGACAAGTTCATTAGTAGGGCGGACGCACTATTGTGCTATAGGGGGCTCACAGTTCTGGTAAGAGGTTTTTAGGTCTCGCCTGTCGATGTGCATGCGCATCGAGCTTGCGAGACTATGGGGGCTTAAACAGTCTTTAACCAACTTGCAAGGAATCGTGGCGATTCCTTGCAGTGCCCGTGAAATTCAAGCTCAATGCGCATGCGCATTGAGCTTAAAAGCGCGTGCACATGCCCCCAGCCGCCTGCCTTGCATGTATTTTCCCTCAGGCGCACTCCTCCCACACCCCCGCTCCGCCCCCTCCCCTGCCTGCCGTGTCGCATTTCTTCAGTTCCCTCAGCCGCACGCCAGGCCCCTGCTGCTTTCACACCCTCTCCCCGCTCCGCCCCCTCCCCTGCCCGCCGTGTCGCATTTCTCCTCCCCCCTCCCCTTCTCTGCCTTCCCTCCGTCTTGTCTCTTTTGGTCTTATTCTTGTTTTAACTTTTTTTTCATCTTGGTTTGCCTTTCTTCACTTTCTACTGCAGTAACACACTCAGTTTGTCCCTTCATGCGACAGCATCTCTCAAATTGCAGTAAGTCTACAGCGGGTTCTTTTTGATGCTCTACTTCGTTGCAGTTTGTATTTTAAATTTGCACACTTTTGATGCGGCCGCTGCTTTCACTTTCGCGTGCACAGGGACGAGTCCTCTTCACATCCACCCCCTACAAGTGGTGCCTCCCGCTCACGTGCTGCTGGGTGGCTCTTGTTTACCCCACACTACCCAACCCCCCATCTTCGGGCCACTGCACTGTCTCGCCCGACAGATTTGCATTTTGCCTAGCACCCTCGCTTTCAGTTCTCGTTGACAGTAAATAATAAAGCGTTTCCCCTATGCCGGCTCTGCAGTGCAGGGCCATGAACCATGTATGATAACATCACCCAAAGTCGCCATTCACATACCGTCTATACTACCGACTTTCAAAGGCCCTCATGCTTGTCTGGCTCCTCCCTAAGTAAAGCAATCCAGAAGTACAACTCTGAATCAAAGACTCTCTGCCTCATCACCATTTGCCAGCATGCGGAGACTTCAAAGACTTCAAGCTGTGGCCATAATCAGGCCCCCTGCTTGCCATAACCCCTCCCTTTTCCCCCTCCCTCCTGGACAGCCTCACTCTCCCAAGCACCTCGCTTAGGCACATACATACACCACTCACGTGCTCCCCACCCCCCTCCTCCCCCGATCACTTTCACGTCCGTCCGTCTCCCTAGATATAACACAATTACACGCAAAACTGAAAATGTACAGCTCAGCTGTTGATCTCCCAACTCAATGCCGTATGTGCGACATCAAAGAGTTTAAATACCTATATTCCAAGTGCTACTGTTAATGCAGTTTAAGTGAAACTACTAGTTGTTTTGAAACTGGCATAATAAACTCATGTTTTAAAAATATTATTTTAATCTGTGCCAATTGATTGTAGTTTGCACTCGCCACAGGCAGCACAGTCACACACCCAATGCCACTCACACACGCAACGCCACTCACACACGCAACGCCACTCACACACGCAACTCATCCACGCAACCCCACTCACACACGCAACGCCACTCACACACGCAACGCCACTCACACACGCAACGCCACTCACACATGCAACGCCACTCATCGACGCAACGCCACTCATCGACGCAACGCCACTCACACACGCAACGCCACTCACACACGCAACGCCACTCACACACGCAACGGCACTCACACACGCAACGCCACTCACACACGCAACGCCACTCACACACGCCACTCATCCACGCAACGCCACTCATCCACGCAACGCCACTCATCCACGCAACGCCACTCATCCACGCAACGCCACTCATCCACGCAACGCCACTCATCCATTTGCAAAACGAAAAAGGTCAAACTCTTCTATTGCGAGACCTATTGCATTTTCAATGCTTGTTTTGTAAGTCAATAAGGCATCATTAAAGGTGGTGGGAAAAGAGAGAGTAGATTCCTATCTTCTAAGTTTTTAAAATCTAGAAATTAGTGAAATATGTCGGGTCTTTGACAGTACTTAGGATCAGGTGTTTGTATTACAGCAGAAAAATAGGAGTCCGGTTTCAAATTTTGCATCCTTGTTGCAGAGGCGATGAGGGTCTTTTGGTGTTTTGGGAGGATTCTGTGGTTCGGGTTTTCGCAGTAATTTTGGATATGTTATGGTAGTAGGTGATTCCCTAGGAGTGAGTGCTCTCTTTGGGCTAGGTACGCTGGGAGGAAGAAGAAACGTTGAGGTGCACGAGGAAATCAAAGTGCAAAGGGCCAGTAATTCAAATAAATCTGCATTAGGAGAATTCAAATATAAAGTTCAAAGCGGACGATCTTGAGCTGGTAGGTGTATGGGTTTGTGGAAGCATAAGACAATGTGTCCAATATAAAGCAGAATGTGTGGTGCCTCAACAGCAGCAAATAAGTCTGTAGTCACACAAAGGTGTCGAGTTTGAGACCAAATCTTTCAGTTTGGAGAAGATCCAAGTTGTTAAATATAGAGGACTTTCGCATTCATCTAATCATACTTTAGGGTAGTAGGGTCAGGCTATGATGAGATTAGTAAGTACATCCTATGTGCCAAAATAGTGCTTTGCATCCTTATACTACCCTAAGACAGCAAGATAGGCTTAAAGATGTGTCATCTCTTTTCTTTAGATCAGGAAAGCAACTTGGGATACATTTTCTTTTGATTAAATTGTCATGCAGGTACTGAGGGCCATATTTATTTAAGTTTATTGGTGATGGTCTTTTTTTCATGCAGGGCAGACCTTGCTTTTGTACTGTTCGGTGGCAGTGTCGATTGTATTTCTTAGCTTGTGCTGGTAAGAGTTTTTCAAAGGCATAGGTCTTGTTTTTATAATTAACTCCCTGGAAGGAAGACATGGTGGGCCCTCTTTTTTGGGTAGCTAGATGGGGAACCAAAATGGTGCTTCTTAATAAACTTTGATTCTTCCCTGTGTCCTTGAAGGAGAGGGGCATGCACCTATCTCCCCATATGGTGCCTGTTTCAGTCTACGGCAATGGGGGCGGTGGTGCATGGGAGAGGAGTCCAGCGGACCAGTTCCACTGCAATCTAGTCCAGAGTCTCATGGAATGAGAAGGTCCCCACTCCCTCACTTAGCTGCCCAACAATATGATTGCATAGGGCCTTGTGTCTGGTAGTGACCTTTTTGGTTGTTACCCTCGAGCAGAATAATGCTTTTCCAACTTCTCCCATGCTCCCATCAGGGTGTGTCTCTGTCTTCAAACACTTCTTCACAGTAGTCTTGGCGACATACACTGTCAGCAATGGGTCAGTGAAGTTGGAAGGCAGTAATCCACCTGGGTGGGAAGGATATGTTGGGAAAAAAACCCATGCAAGTCAGTGGAGGCAAAGGGTCGCAAGAGCCCTGCATACTCCCAATTACCGTCCTTTCATCAGTGTGGCAGCCACGGTTAGCAGAGATGAAAACATCATATCCAGGTAAAAGAGTGGTGGATCGAGCATTCTGGATGCATGAGTCGTGGTCAGTTTCTTCCAGAGAGACTGAAGCAGCTCATGGAGGAGGTTAAATAGCACCTGTACCAACGGTACAGCTGGCTCCTCCCTTACTTCCTGCATCTGCCTATTCCCAATCAAGCTTTTCTACTGGTATCTTGCTCCTTAGTCAGTCGAGACCAGGTAACTTGGCCCTGGATTCAATGGTCGTTTCTGTCTCTTGCTTATCTGACTGATGAGGGGTTCCAGAACAGACAATGATGGGCTCCAGCCATACTGGTTATGCCAATATTGATGACAACTCTGATTAGCCTTGTAGCCATGTGGCTGTGGAGTAATTTGAGATGCTAGTGAGTCCCTGTGCTGGTTTCAGTGCACGTGTCTGTGCCTAAGCCTGTGTATTGTCTTCGTGCACATACAATTGCCCATAATTGCATACGATTGCACACACTTGCTCATCATATTAGGAAAATTGGGCTTTCGGTGCTATCTCTGATGCAGCTACTGCTCAGCACTTGATGCACAATTTTGCCGGAATCTCTTGATTGTGGCTGATTGTGGCTTTGTTTAGTAAGCCGAAAACTCCTGTGTGGCATTTACAGGGGATATCTTTTCCCTTTCCAATGATTTTGTTGTGGCTGCATCTTGTTTCTCTTTTTAGCCATTGCCCCTAATTTCGCTCTACAGTTATTTCCTCCCTGATTTTGCTTAGCCTTGTGAGAGTACTGCGGCCCTCACAGAGAAGGAGTGGCATGAGCAGGAGTAGTTTGAGCAGAAAAGTTGGTCTAAGTGAAACACTAAAAGCACCTTCAGGTCCCTGATTGCAGTCTGTTTCTCTGTCGCTCATTAACCCCTTAACCGCGGGGGTAATTCCCCTCCTGTACGTGGGGGAGGGGGGCCACGCGCGGCACCGCGGCGCTGATGAAGAGCCCAGCTCGTCATGAGGAAGAGTGCAGCTGTGCTCATGCCAAGTTGGGCTCGTCATGACTCCACCCACTCCTGTAGAATGTCCGCACAGGTGTGGAATTCACCGCGCGGGGGAGTGGCGCGGCCGTTATGACGAGCCCAGCTCGCCATGAGCACAGCTCCACTGTGCCTCATGACGAGCTGGGCTCATCATCAGCAGGCAAGGGGTTAAGCACCCACCTCAAGAAAGACAACACCAGGGGACCTGGGTAAGCCAGCTGCAAGGAGAATGACCCCACCAACTAGTTAGATAGTAAAAGACAGCTACAGGGTCAATAGGGACCCTCACACCATTGGGCCATGGTGTCACTTCACATGTTGCACTATAGGCACATTTATTCCTGAACACTGACCTTGACATTTCTAGACCCAGACAAATCCTATGAGAAGGTAAATTCCATCATCAAGGAGGCTGAGATTCTATTTGTTAGATGAAATAACAAAGAAAAAGTGGCATAATTCAGAGGCCTCATGCACTAGTCCTAATCTACCCACAATGATTTCAGCATTTTTACCATCCTGTAATGATGGGAATTCTGCCAACGAGGAGATTTCTCTGCATGTTGACACCATTGCTATCATTGGCATGGTGAACTCACCTTATTGATGTAGACTACTGCTTCTCCCATCTCATAGTTCAATTCTAGAGGGCCCTCTCATTTTGTAACTGGCTTGCGTAAGGGCTGTCTAGAGTTTAGTGCTACAACTGCTTCAAGCAAAGACACTTGTCAAGGGCTCGCGTTCCTCTCACAACCTACAGAATGTAGGGTATCCCTCTTGTTTTCAGGGGAACAATTTAGCATACCCTTTACTTACCTTTCTTAAATGCTAAAACTCAATGCCTTGCAGCAGGTGCTAGAATCCAAGAAAATGAAAGTGGAGAATGCCAAGCCCATATAAATGACCCTGAAAATCCTGTAAGTCCCTGCGGAGCTTGGCTTCTGGAAATAAGTAATTGTCCTAAACACGAGGCCACCCTGCAAGCAATGTGTGCAGGGCAGCCTTTGAAGAAACACATTGCTGAAGCAAACTAACCAAGTCCATTTTCAACACTGTGAAGACACATTCAAAGCAACAATATCAATCATTCTCTCAAACAATGACTCAAGCTCAGCATTTACTCTGAATGAGTAGCTGAGCGTCCTGATCATAAGACTGACAGAGATATGAGAAGCTCCCTATTAGGGAGAAGAAGGGAGCCAGGAAATTAATAAGCATAACTGAGACGAGTTACTTTGACAGGGTTAGATATACAGTGTCCACAACTGACTCTTTAGGGCCACTAACAAAGGAAGGAGTGAAGGAGAAATAGTGGTTGTGGACGCTCCATCTCTGTGATCAGTTTGCCAAAAATATGCTTTTACCCTTGGTGTCAAAAGTTGCAGAGAGATGACGCATGACTGACAGCGGTTCTCAACCATTGACTGTAGTTCTCCAGAGACCTTCTTCCAGATTCCCAAAACGGGCCCTGGTCTAATCCCTCACAGATGCAACTTTTTTGTAAATTGGTTTGAAAACTTCATGCAAATTTTCACTTTTGTGCACTTTGGGGCTGATGCAAAGACAAGACATAAATCTGTGCATCGCAGATTTCTGCTTGCATTTTGCTTAGAATTACACTTTTTAAAAATTATTTAAAGAATTCCAATGAGAGACCCATAGAAATTCATGTAAATCATTGATTTTCAGTGATACGAATGGTCCACAATGCATACAAGAGAAGATTTTAAGCATGGTGGAAATTATGTTGGCATGCAAAGTGTGGGAATGTGCAAAATACATTTTTTAAATATTTCCCTACACTCTGAAAGTTTTTTTCATTGGAGAAATCCCTTCTTGTATATCCTCATGAAATATTGGGGTGCAGCCTAAAATTTCCCACGCAGGAAAGAAATGTAAGACCCCTCTTTCAAAAACATAAACGGATCTAACAGTTGTGATTAAAAATAAGCATATGACTTTGAAGGTGGTGTTCAATTTTTTCATGAGTCTATCCTCCAAACTCGTTGGCCAAACACCATCAGCAACAATGACCTATGGCAGCAGTTTTCCCAACTCCCTGCCCATGAGGAAATCCTGAAAAGGCCCTGGGCCTTAGATTGGTCACATTCTCTGCAAACCAGTATCAAACACAAAGCCCTGACCTGAAACCCTCACGGGGACAGGAAAAGAGGAAGGCCAAAAAACACCTGGCTCGAAGGCTTCAAAAGGCTGACTGCAAGGAAACTGATTACACCTGGAGTCAGACTGAAAGAAAAGCCCAAGACAAAGATGGCCGAAAAGTCGTGGTTGACGGTCTGTACACCAGGAGGGGTAGTAGGTATAAGTAAGTACTAAGGGCCTTATTTATGAAGGACTTGCGCCGCCGGTGCGTCACTTTTAACATGGGAAAAAGTGACGCACCGGTCGCGCAAGGCTTTCATAAATGAGGCCCTAAGTACTGGGACACCACTTGTCCAACCCCTGGTAATTGTATTGCATTTTTATAGTGCTTGATGCACCTTATGAGTCACCGAGGAACATTATCTGCTTGGTTGCTTGCCACACTGTGGTGGAGTGCTTGGCACTGGGAGTGTTCTATTAGCAGCATGGTTTCCGTGGATAGCGTTTTAGATTGGAAAGTGATTCACTCTGTCGGGCAGTCATATTTCCCCACATAACTGGTGGATGGTCCACAGGAGCAAATCGGATCCAAGGGAGGTAGTGTCCTCCAATGCTAATTCTGTGAATCAGAGATTTTCCCTTTTTCTCATGCACGTGATTTATACTTGGGCAAAAAAGTTTGTGAATCAGGTTCATTGTGTTTCACCACAGATAATCAGTCTGGTTTATAACTGCAAAACATCACGGCGCTATTTAATAGCACGCAAATGTGTCACTTTCTGCAACAACAGTGCTTACTTTTCGTGTCACAAGAAAGGCGGCCGCTCTCCACAGGCTTGAAGGATGGAAATTATCAGGCCACCTTCTATTTTTGGTCTTTTGCAACTCTGGTCATTCTTGGCCTGCATAAATACAGAGTGGCAAAAATCAACAAATCATCCAAGATCTGTTTGCTTACATGGAGATTTCATCCAGCAGACACGCTGCATTAAGATCCTATGAGACATGACGAGCTGAGCGTTTCATAGTCTAACAATGCAGAGTTTGTTTTAAGGAAACTGCAGTTTATTTTATTACTGGCATTGCCTGTGAAGCAAGTAGTTCTCGAATCACAGAGATGCAAACCCCCATGGAATCAGACCATATCAAACGGCACACATTTCATCTGTTTGTTTTCATCCCGCCTTCTTGCTCTATTCTCCTGACCGCAAAATCTCCTTAAAGCACATGAACACAATGAGCCCCAGTGTTAAGCTAGTGTCCGCGGCTGTAAATTAAATCGCGGCTGCGTGTTGCTTCACCCAGACTTCTGCGTTCGCCACTGACTGACCCATGGATGCAGGCCATCGGCTTGCTGCATGTTCTTAATTCCTATGTTCGTCAGTCAGGGACGGAAAAGCCCCCGGAAATAGTCAAAGTTCTCCACATTGTTACATACTGTGAAATTTTACAGACAACTATGGAGAGGTTAATTATATTAAACAAAAAAGTAATAATGTCCGGACTGAAGTTAATGAAAACAAGCATTGGCAAAGCCAATAGTTGGGGTGTTGGCTGCCCAACCTTTGAATTTGCCAGTGCTTGTTTTTTTTGTTTTTGACATTTGAATGTAAGCACATGACACACGAGTTGCTGGTAGCAGTGTTCCGGGAGCTGTCTTGTCCGTGCATATATTAAAAAAATAGCTAACTAAAAAGAAAAATATTTTTGGTCTCTAAAAACATTTATTGACATAGTAGACCATGGCATTAAAAGAAAGACATAGGGCGTGGTCCTTGTGATAGAACAGAATGCTGTCACTCAAAGTGAAGTAAGGGAATTGTTGAAGTGGGCCGACCCATTAACCCATGCTGTATGCTGTAGTGAGGGGATGAAAAATGTGGATGTCATGTATTTTCTATTGGTTGAATTTTGGTGCAGGGGCGTGCATTTTAAATGTACCTTTTTGTGTATAAATAGGGATGTCTCACCTTAGTAAAATTGAGCAGTTTCTTGAGTTGTACATCGTGCTGTATTACTGGGATTTCTGCTACTAGCTGCAGCTAATAAATTTGATCTCTGACGCCACCTAGAAGTATTCCGTGTCTCTGTATACCAAGGCAAGGGAACCTAGAGGACTCTGGGCGTGTCCCTGACGCCGCTGGGTACTTGAAAAACCCGGTTCTTCATGACATACGACATCCGGGTCATTTCCAGCAGTCTGTGGGAGGAGGGAAGAGTCTACTGTAAACTATGCGAGTCCCGTGAGGTCCTCATCCCGGCAACGGTAAGAAACCCAGGTCGTACTTGTCTCACGTGGTTGATCCTTACGTCCGGGGCCTCCCTCACAATGACTTATTCTGCTGTGAATCAACGAGTGCTTAGGTTCGAGGTCAAGCATAGAGATTCTTTTTACCCTTCCCAGTCCTTTGTTGGCTGGGCTGAATGAAGGCACAATTAAACGTAGTGCTTGTAAATCCATGTTCTGACGGTTGTGCTCATTTAAGACAGCTGGGCACCAGTTTTAAGAGATTTGTTTGTGTTGAGGCACTTTTGCCTTTTATAACAAGCATTTGCAATGCAATAGGCCTCGCATGCACGCAAGTTTGAGCTATTGGCATTGTAAATGACAATGCCTTTTATTTATGTTTCGGGTTTTAAAACATAAATCAAAGGCATTGTCATTTACAATGCTAATAGTTTAAACTCTCGCAAACTATTGTATTGTAATAAAGGGCCTTCTCGACCGGTTGTTAGATTGTAAATATGAGAGGAAGAGACCGGTCTGCGATGTATTCAAAATAGGGATAAATAGTGCAGTGAAGAAGATGCGTAAGTGTTGTAAATTACACAGTCACAAAGTGTGAAGTGAGAGTTACATATGATCTAAGCTATAAACACTTACAAAGCGCTCCAACACCTTTCGCTCTGTGATTACACTGTCGTGGCTGAGGAGGAAGAGCGGGAGGGGGGCTTTTTCCTAACCCTTCCGTGATTTGAGTGTGCAGTGTGGCATTGCTGTATGTCATTGCTATATTTGGCCTAATAAAAAACACTCCAGCTGTAGTAGGGCACTGACTTCACCACCTGGTGCAGGACGGCCTGCGATACGTCTCAGCTGCAGCTCTGGCCTCATACAGTGCCCCTTCTATTACTAGTGAGCGAGACACTGAGGTGGTGGTATTGGTAGTGGTGTTGGTATTGGTGGTGGTGGTATGGGTGGTATTGGTGGTGGTGCTATTCTTATTGCTGGTATTGGTGGTGGTGGTATGGATGATGGTGGTATTGATGGTGCTGGTTTTGGTGGTGGTGGCATTGGGAGTATTGTTGGTGGTGGTATTGGTGATGGTATTGGTGATAGCGCTATTGGTATTGGTGGTGGTGGTATTGGTATTAGTGGTGGTGGTACTGGTATTGGTGATGGTGGTATTGGTGTTAGTGGTGATGTATTGGCTGGTGGTGGTATTGGTGTTGGGGGAATTGGGTGGTGGTATTGGTGGTGGTATTGGTATTGGTGGTGGTATTGGTACTGGTGGTATTGGTGGTGGTGGTATTGGTGGTATTGATGGTATTAGTGATGGTGGTATTGGTGGTGGGGGATGTATTGGTGGTGGTGGTATTGGTGGTGGTCTTGGTGGTGTTATTGATGTTGGTGGTATTGGTGGTGGTGGTGCTGTTGGTGGTGGTGGTAGTGGTATTGGTGGTGGTATTGGTCGTGTTGGCGGTGTTGGCAGTGGTGGTGGTATTGATGGTGGAATTGGTGGTGGTGGTGGTGGTGCTATTAATGTTGGTGGTATTGGTGGTGGTGGTGGTATTGGTGGGGGTGGTGGTATTGGTGGTGGTATTGGTGGTGGCATTGGTGGTGTTGGTATTGGTGGTTGTGGTGGTGGTATTGGTGATGGTATTGGTGGTGGTGGTATTGGTGGTGGTGGTACTGGTGGTGGTATTGGTGGTGGTGTTGGTGGTATTGGTGGTGGTATTGTGGTGGTGGAGGTGGTGGTATTGATTGTGGTATTGGTGGTGGTGGTATTGGTACTGGTGGTGGTGGTATTGGTGGTGGTGGTGGTGTTGGCAGTGGTGGTGGTATTGGTGATGGTATTGGCAGTGGTGGTGGTATTGGTGGTCATATTAGTGGTGGTATTGGGGAGGTGGTGGTATTAATGGTGGTGGTATTAGTGGTGGTTGTGGTATTGGTGGTGGTATTAGTGGTGGTGTTGGTGTTGTTGTTAATAAAACAGGCTTTTGAAAATAACCCATCAGGTGCTTTAGTACAGATGACATGTAACACAGATGTGCTGTTGTCAGCTTCAGCCCATTAGCACAAAATTATATGCTACCTGTAATTCACATAACTTAATTCGCTAATCATTTCTAAATCCATTATACTTGAGGGTTTGAAACAGACACGATAATGCCTGGTTAAAGTGATTGAAAGCAGGCGCCCAAGTTACGGGGACAGCTGTGCCACTTATAAAAACATAAGCGGTTTCAGCTTAAGCAGCTCATGTCCGGCCTGCAGTAAGAGAAACTCAATAAAGTAAATAGTGCTTGGAGACTAAATAACAGGTCCTGTGTAACAACTGAAGTAAAAGGGCCAGTCGCCATGGGAGAGTACAAATGAAGACAATGCCTTACTAAGGATGGACGAACAAGCCTATTAATTAATCCAAAGGCAGCACCCATGAAAGACAATGACACAAGCCAATGAAAAGTATAAGAGGAGAGTGGGCGCAGCTTCTCTCCCATAATCTACTAAGCAGTCTCACAGAGTGAACAGCACATGCCTGCTGCCGCTAGGATCGACCTAAAAAGAGTAAAAGTATGCCTGAGGCATTTGACCTGAGGAAAGTACACAGTAGCTGCTAGGATTTGAATTGACTTAGAAATCAGATTGAGAAGACCTGTATGTTCACAGTGGGCAATACCATGTATTCCAAAGAAAAAGTCCCATAAATATACTCATGCCAAAGGCTACATTTTCATCACTAGATTGGCCAATAGGTTAAAAACTGGAGAGTGCCAATTTCCTCACAAAGGATTTCTACTGTATTAATTATCAGATAAGCCCTTGTCCACATTACTAATTTGTATGCTTTAATTTGGTAAAATGCCCACACACTGAGGTGTTTCACCCAACGGATTGAACATCTGTAAATAGGTAGCTGAATGTCATAACAACATCATTATCTGTTGGCAGGACATACTGGAAATTATTAAAGGGTGGTTAGTTGGGTATAATTTTTATTTCTCATGATGTGCAAAAGTCTTAACTGTATTATGTGGAAACAGGGAATGTTAGACTACAGCAGTGATATTTTTGTTGAATATGGCAGGAAGTAACATTGATAAGTAAAACAGATGTGATGGATACCGTTCATTATGTGTTGGATGCCATAATGGAAACTGTCATGTTCGGTCTGTGTATTACAACTGGATGTAATAGGCGTATCCCAAAATGTTCCAACTGAACATGCATATGAGTATTAGTGATGCGTTAAATGTTCATAGTGGAGACTGGTCATGGTGTGCCAATTAGGCCAAGTGGAAGCTGGTCATGCTGTGGTAAGCAAGTATAAATTAAAATGTTCATGATGTACTAAATGGGACTTTATGAAAACTTTGATTAAATTACTAACCATACCTAATGGAAGTAGTAATGATGTTCTAATATGGGTAAATGGGAACTGATCATGCTATACTGTCTGCATAATCTAACTGGTCAAGATATCCCATCGAAGCATGAGGAACTGATAGCTATACCTATAGGAAATTGGCCATGATATCCTAACGGGTAGTGTTTTATATGGAATTAATAGAAACAGGCTATTATATTCTACCTGTATATAACAGAAACAGGTTTTCTTAATAGCCACAATGGAATGTGGTCGCAATCCACTGACCAGGCATCATGGAAACTGTCAACGTTGTTAGTGGCCTTCCCCCCAAATGTTTTCCCTGCTTGCATCCAGTTTTGCTGAATTCTTTTTGTTGGCCATATGACTCTGTGCACGTTATCACTTCTAATCAGTGCTAAAGTGCTTGTGCTCACTCTCCTAAATATGGTTTCATTGACTTATTCACAATTGGCATATTTAATTTATCTATCAGTCTCTAGTAGAGTTCACTACCTATGTCCAGGGCCTGTAAATTAAATGATACTAGTGGGCCTGCAGCACTGATTGTGCCAATCGTTCAAGTAGCCCTTTAAACATGTCTCAGGCCTACCACTGCAGAGCCTATGTGTGCAGTTTACAGTGCCATGTCAACTTGGCATTTAAAACCACTTGCCAGGCCTTAAACTCCCATTTAATTTTATGTCACCCTTAAGGTGGGCCATAGGACAGGGTGCTGTGTAATCAAAAGGTAGGACATGTATATCTTGGAAGTGAAAAACATCCACATTTGTTTTTCACTACTGTGAGGCCTACCCCTCTCATAGGATAACATTGGGGATTCCTTATTGCACTTAATAGTCTGTAATTTCTGATAGAGAGGGGGCAGTTCTACCAATTTTAATACCTCTGGAGTAGTAACTATAATTCCTCTTTACTTGTAAAGTCAAATTTATCACTGCACTTTTAAAAATGGCACTTTTTACTTTTAGAAAGATGGCATTTTGTGCCTGCCGCCTGTCTCCAATACACGTTTGGGGGGGGCAGCTGGACTTTGTGCATCTCTCTAGAAAGCCACACACAAAGGGAACTTAGGTGTGACTTGAATGGTCTTCCTGGGAGGATGGGAGGGAGGAGCTGGGCACAGTCTCACACTTATACATAAATAGGCTTCATCCTGTCACACACAAAGGGCTGCATAATGCTCTGTAGTGAATCTGGAGCCCGGAAGGAAGGTAGGACCTCTGTGCACTTCAAAGCCCGTCTTTGAAGTCTCCCTCACTTCAAATACACCACTGTGTATAAGAACTGGACTTCTGACCTTACCACTGCAGTACACTACTTGCATGAGGATATCCTGGCAAGAAGAATGACTGCTGTGCTGAAGAACTGACACACTTCTGGACTGCTATTCTGGAAGAACTGCTTTATGCTGTGCTGACCTTATGCCTACTGCTCTCTCTTCCTGGGAGAGAATAACTGGAACTGCCTCTCTGGTCCTCAGGACCAAGAGTGACTCCAAGGGCTAGCTACCTAGTCTCCTGGTCCAAAGTCTCAGGGACATAACAGACTTCAAACCAGCCCTGATCCTACAACTAGGACCATTAGAAGTGGGTGTAATGTGTTCTGCTTCCTGCTTCAGCACAGACATATCCTCTGCTGTGAGAGCAGAATTGATGTATCGCTGCTGTTGTAGGAACTAGACTGACACATTGCTTTCGGAACCAGCGCATTGTCTTCAGTACTGACACATCACCACTGTTGCTTGTAAAAACACGACGCATCACATCTCAGAACCAGTGCATCACCCTCAGAACTGACACATCTTCAACTGCCAAAGAAGAGGCAACACATTTCCTGTGGAACCAGTAGATTGTCCTCGGAACCGACGCATCTCTGCCACTGCATGGAGGAAATCGATGCATTGCTGTCACAGTGTGGACCATTGATGACTCATCGCCTCTTTTGCAGTAGGCCAAATCTGTCCCTGTATCCAACCTGCACTCCATCGCAGTTTGTTTAAACTGTTGACTTTATCCCAGTCCAGCCTGATCAGATATCCCAAATAGAATGGCGCAATAAGCTCTGCCATGCGCCAGTTTTGGGGACCTCATTCATGATCCAAACTCATGAGCGACCACTCCTGACACTATGTCAACTGATTTAGAAATACAGTTCCATTCAGGCAGTCTCTTTAGTTGGCTTGCCTTCTGCAATACTCTCTCTAACATTGCTGTGTAATTCAAAGTAAGGACAGTATTGATGGCAAGCAAGGGTTTTAACAGCTCCTCCTTAAGAGTGCCAATGGCATTTTTCTGACTGATTTCTGGTAGGACATTTGTTCTGCTTAGTCCTAAAGAGGTCACCAATAATAAGGCTGAAGTGCATTGACCCACACCTTGCAGGATCCATGGCAAGCAAGAAGAAACAACAGATAATTAAAAATTGGTTGTAGAGCTACGCTTGAGTTATAGATGTGTGCAATTGATTTGTACACTACTTGTGCTTGTCTATTATTATTTGGTGTCTTTACCTAGAGACAGCAATTCTCTGTGCCTTTCAATAGTGGTGTATTGTCCGTCATCGCAGTCCTAATGATCACCTTCATTTAAATGTTTGTCTTTGATATTTTTTGCCTTCGGTGTATAATAGTAATACATTAGATAACTTGTGAATGTAAGTATCGTGTCATTGCCTTTCCTAGTTGGAGCACAGCCATGCCTCTAATTAGGATTGTATCTTTCAATTGACTAATAGGATCCATTCTTAAAGGGCGATTTTAGTCCCAATGAGGCCACAAATAACACATTTGCCTCTCTTTAAAATGTATTATATTTATCCTGCTAGAACTTCCCTTTTTTTCTCCATATTTCCCAAATAGGCGCCTTTTGCTTCGAAGTGCTATTTTCACATTTATTATTTAAAAATCAATATGTCAAGTTCTACTCATTGAATTTTTGTTGTTTTGGTTTCGTTCTATTTATAAAATAGACTTGTATTTTTCTAACTTGGTGATAAGTCTTTTGCGTTTTTTTCCTCTGTATTAGTGTTTAAAGTGTTGCACAAACACCTTACACCTTGCCTCTTAAGTCAAGCCTGACTTCTTTGTGCCAAGCTACCTGAGGGTGAGCACAGTTTAATTTAGTTCTGTTGACTTACCGTGAATAAGACAGCAGTTCCGGCTTGGACAGGGTGCATATCACTGTCAAACAGAAGCCCAATTTCTAACAGTTGTGCTGTTTGAGCACAATAAAAACTATAACTGAAGTGCTAAATGCTCATACTTTAAACTGTCAATAGTGTGTAACTCATGTATAATTGAAATGGATATCCGCAATTATCTCTACTAAGGCCTTCATTACACATGGCCCTGGAAATGGACTGGTGTATTCCCACCCACAAAATTTACCATATTGGGAGGACAGCCAAGTATAAGCTGGAACCTCAGGGTCCACAAAGAAATGTGACAATACAAAAGAACAAGCATTGGCATAGCCAATAGGTCGCGCCTTAGGGACCTTAAAAGTGTTTAGCCATGCAGCACACTTACAGCTAACAACTGCCCTGCAAGCATCCAACGTGGATCGAGAGATAAGGAGCCCACTGCAGCCTGCTTGCAAACTCTGGTGCAGAGAAAGCAACCAACAACAGGGGAGGAGTTGCACGGCGCTGGCGTCATGCAGTAACAAAAGTATTTGTTGAAGCACAACGCTCACCTCAGCTTCTTCTTAAATTTAAAGTGAAAGCGGCTTCTTGTATAAATAAATAAAGGTCCTCGCTTGAAGTCGAAGCAGCACTGGGGGCCTAGCTAGGGGGGAAGTTGGTGCTGGCTAATTTATGCGGCCGTGGCGGCTACAGGTAAGAACGGGGCTGTAGGGGACGGCCGTCACCCCCAAAGCTGTGTTGCCTGGGACAGTCCGCCCCACCTAGCTACGCCACTGCCTTCAGAAACACTTTCCAAACTCTAGCCAGGGTCCCCAAAGAAGGAGTAACTGTGGCAACCCAGAGGGAAAGGAATCATGTATAAGACACAGATCTACCTACCCGCAGGTTACTAACAGATCAGCAGACGCAGTGCTCGACACCCTGAGCTGCCGTATTTGAATTGGGAGACGTAACCTGCAGGAGACACCCTTGTCTATGGCACAAGCTCAGCTCACTGATCTACCGCCATTTATAGAACTCTGGGGTTTGGCTAAATGTGTAGCACCTCTTTGTACCCAGTCTATAGTGGGGTGCATCGGTGAAGTATACACAGTTCGCATTGAGTATCTAAAACATTTCTGATACCAGGGTCCAGCAGAGGTAGGATGTGAGCACCCGCAGAGGAAGGCTCCGCATCAATGGGTAGAGAGGAGCGCCTGTACAGGTTGCAAAAACGTTTACAGGGTAGCCCCGTGCTGAGCTCTACGCCCCCTGCACCAGACACGCCCCTGCGGGACTAGCCCAAGTTTTATACAGCTTCTCATGGACCACCATTCATTCAATGTTTTTTCATGCACCTACTGGCAGGTAGCCACTCGCAATAAGAATCAGCATCCGCCCCCTTACCGCTAACCTGGGCCGGTATCCCACAACACTCGCTCCAGCTGCCGGAAGGTAAATTCAGGCAGCTCCAGCAGCGTCCCATACCGCTTTAGGAATGAGCAGACCACTGCAAAATCTGGCAAAGAGCCTGAGCAGGTGTCTTCCTCCACGGGGCCCTGCGTTGCCATCGCTGCCAGCTTGAACCTGCTGGGGAAGGAGGGGGACGACCAGGCTCGAGCCTCCGGTGGAGTCCGCCGCCCTCCCACAATGCACCGAAAGAGGCAGCAGAAGCTGCCCAGGTTGCGGTGACGCTCCTCCCCCACTCCCCTCTCACTCTCCCTCCCCCGGGAGCGCTCTAGTCTGACCTCTTGTGACACGTAAATGCTAACAAAAGAGCATAGATATCTTGTGGTTTGAGAGTGGGACCGAGCAGAAATAAACAATGGAATACAAGCTAAAGGTTCCATTTGTTGATCTACAAGGTAGCCATCTTGGGAATAACGCAGGGGTCCAGAAGCGAGTCAGACAAGAAACAATAATTATTTAAAAGTAATTTTTGGAACAAAAGCTTGTTAAAGCATTTTATATGATACTGTATCTTTTAAGTGCTACTCTCTTTTATATGAACAAAAAGCTCGGATGCTTGCACTATATTTTTCGTCAATCATATGTAAAGTAATATTGAAACGTAGGTACATTTATAAGACTGTTACAGAGGTTAAACATTGCTCTTCAGACTGTAGTGTGGTCGGATGCGCAGAGATGGGTCCTTGGACGTTTGCATTCCAGTTAACCCCATTTCTGTTTCTATGAAGTGGGTGGGTGGCTTTAAAAGGGACAAGAAACATAAATCACAATTGGCCAATTAGGAGCGGGCTGTGTTAAAATGTGGACTGTAGCCAACAGCAGCACAGTGGAGGTGTGGTCAGTTGAACATTGTTTACCTCCTAAGCGTGGGGTTCAAAGAACTATTTATTAAGCTCAAAAGTGGTGCGCGCGCGAGCACGCTTGTGCCCGCAGCTGCAGGAGAAGACCACCGTCTGTTTCTAATTAACAGGCGCGATAATTGGAAACAGATGGCGCTCATGCTCACTCCCGAGCACCGTAAAAGTAAAAAGTAAAGTCCACATTTGTAAAGCGCACAAACACCCGTAAGGGTCTCTAGGCGCTGGGGGCCGTCGGGAAGATTAAGCGAGCTATTGCCCAGAGTCACATGGTGCTGGGCTAACCCTCCGCCGGAGCCGGGGATCGAACCGTGGTCCCCAGATTCCAGCGTCAGTCGCCCTGGCCGCGGCGCCACACCTCTCCCACATAGGCCACAGTAGACAGAAGGTAGGACATGCACCCGCCTTGGGCCAATTACGTGCTGTCTTTCTTAGAAAGACGCATGCAAAGGCCAATAGCGGGTGAAAAAATAAAAAGCACACGCACGAGCATGTGTTTGGAGTTTAAAAACTCTTACTTAAAGTCTTGCAGAGCAGCGCATGCATGTTGGCTCAGACGAGACCTAGAAAGCAATTCTTTGTGTAATTTCTCATTTTGGCTCAGGCTTTTGCTTGGTGTAAATTGAACAGCTCTGAAGTATTCCCACCCATATCATATTTCTGAAGGATCTGGTAATCGCTATAACCAGACCCATCAGAGCTAAGTGGCTATTAACAATGAGGGCCTGACAGTTATTTTAAATTCCTGTTAAGTTCTGCATAGGAGGTGGTGTGCTACAATGTGTAACTTCATCATTGCCATCATCTATTTGTGACTCATTTTGATGTCTAAATAAATCTCATTAGGTTTAATAATGTCAAAGGGCCAGATTTATCTTACTTTCAAGCAATGTAGCAAGACACCATGCTACGCTGCACTACCTGAAAGGGTGAGCACAGGAATGTACCATATTCAACATCATAGTTCATGTTCCTGCTCTCTCTCAGTTCTGGTGCATAATGTATTGTATTGTAATTACATTTATATAGCACTTACTAATCCTGACGATGTGTTAAAGCACTTCTTCAGCAAGTAGCACGCTGCTCTAGAACCCATACAGGATTAGTAGTAAATTAGTATAGTGAAAATATGAAAGTAATTTGAGTGGTGGATATGTTAGTCAGTCATTTGGATTGAGAAGGATAGTGGAGAGATGGAAGAGGAAAATAGGTTTGCATTTATATAGCGCTTGCTACCTTTATGGGGTGTTAAAGTGCTTTTAAAGTGCGGAGAGTAGCACACTAATTCAGAACCCATACATGATTAGTGATTAATTAGTATAGTGAAAATATGCAAGTATTTTCGAGTGGTGGCTATGTTTGTCAGTTATTTGGATTGAGAAGGATAATGGAGGGATAGTGCTGCAGTGCGCCAATGCAGGCACCCTTACGCTGTGATGCAAGGGTGCCTGCATGCAGGCAGTATTGTTTTTGAGCAGGAAGGTGCAGTTTCCTGCATGAAACAATCCTCAGAGGCATTTTCCTTTTTCTATGTGTGTGCAGAAGACACCACACTTAGAGGAAACAACAAGGAGAAATAAAGACATTTCTCCTCACTGCACCGCTGCTCGGAAGGTGTACAATTCTGAGGCATTCCCAGGTCTACCAGTGTTGAGAAATCTGAAAACGAGTCAGAAAACACGAGTGGATGCATAGGCACATCCACGCTCCACCCATGTAACGCTCCCACTATGCAGTGTAATGTATGGCAGCGACTTGTACTGCCTTCCATTACACCAGATTTACCAAGCCACGCAGGGCCACACAAGGTGGCCCTGCATAGCCTGGTAAATCTGAATCTAGGTTTTGCGTCGCCCTGCAAGGGTGATGCAAAACTATGGTAAATTGGACCTAAAGCGTCCACAAAAATAAATAGCGTGTGATGTGATGGTAATTTTTTTTTATAATTCAATCAGGAACTGATGCTCTCAGGGTTTCAAGCTTTAAGTGTCCAATGATTTTGCAAATTGGGATTAAAACGAAACGAAAAAGTAACATATTCTACTGCCTCGAATTACTTATAAAATACATATATGTATATCAGAGTGAACATGAGCGACTGAACCTTCTTTATTATCTAATATCTCCTTCCGAAATAAAGCCTTTCAGGGTTTCTAGTTGCGGTAAGATCTCATTTTCGTCAGATAAACCGGAGCACGAGTCCGCATAGGCACGAGTAGCATTCACCGCAGAATGGCAGGAGCACTATAGAGTAACATTGTGCAGTGTTGTGTCATTTGCATGAGTCTTTTCTCAGCATGATTGGTGTGATCTTAGAGCAAAGGACTATAACTAGAGAATGAACCTAAATGGATAGATACATCTATATCTTATAACCCACTCCATACAGACATGTCACCAACTACATAAGTGTGTTTTTTCAATTTTATTATTCAAATATATATATATATTTCCTTTTGTTTTTTTTTTTGGGGGGGAGGATAAATATACATTTTATGGATACTTTCCAATATATTTCATAGTATTAAATATATTGGAATGTATCCATAAAATATATATTTATCCCCCCCCCCAAAAAAACAAAAAAGAACAACAAAAAATATATATATTTGAATAATAAAATTGAAAAAACGCACTTATGTAGTTGGTGACATGTCTGTATGTAGTGGGTTATAAGTAGGCTGTGGGGTTTTAGGTTTAAACCTATAATAACTGATAAAACCCCACTGAAACATATAAACACTGAAAAAACACCTGCACAACCACAAACTAAATGCCATTCAAAGAAAGGAAAAAGAGAGTGAAAGAGTGATTTATTTTCTTCCTGACGGGGCCAATACAATGTAACGTTGTTATACAAGCTAGCAGTAACAAAGCCTGGGCTAACATTGTTCTGCTTGAGTTATGTTGTTTAGGGATGCCCCAAAATAATGTTTCTTCTTCCTTTTGCTTTTTTCAGTTTTGTGGTCTTTGGCCTACAGATGCAGGGTTCAGAAGCATGTTTTAGGTCTCGTTAAATTATTTTATTAACTGTAGATAATCAGGAAATATCAATATCATATTTGATATTTTGGCAGCTTTTGATTCTTTCACTGTTAGGCAAAATGGCTTGTTTCATAAGAAGCTTTCATGAAATGTAATCACATATACCCACTGAGAATGGGTAAAAACCCTTAATACATAAGCCCAGTTTCTATTGGGTCAGTATTAACAGTAGGTGAATTGCCAACACCTCAGAATTTAAACATTTGATGCAAGATACATTGACAAGTATATGTATAAAGAGTGCAATCACCAAGCATCAAGGATATTGATGAAAACGTGACAACAGACTTTTGGAAAACATGGAACGCAGTGTCATTTGGAATTCTCTGCAAACAATGTTCTTTCCAAGTTCAACAAAGATTGGGGTGATATTGTTTGTATTTGCAGTGATTCAGCTACATATATAAAAAAGTTGTGTGATGACCTGTCAAAATTGATACCTGAGCTTAAGTGACTCCCTGTAGGAGATCCTTGCCACTTGTTAGATGGTATGCTGAAAGAAACTTTGCCATCTTCAGAGTTATTGAGGGATGCTATTGACTTTTTAGTCCATTCTGGTGCACTGTTTCCTTATGCAAAGGAGTGGAGAAGTGTGGCTCAATGGTTAGAGCGGCAGACCCTGATGCAGAGGTCTGGCCCGGGCAACATGTATAATGGGACCCCCTCAAATGAACAATTTGTGGCCAAGGAACAGAGGGGAAAAGAAATACACAAAATGTGAGAGAAGTTCCTTCAATGGCCATATACATCAATAATGTGTATGCATCACTAAATATCCAAGTAGAGTGACAGTGACAAGTTTATGAACACTGATTATTCAAAAATTATGTTTATTTTTCTTTTTTTATATACATGTAAATTCATATCAATACTGTTTTAAATCAAAAAATTACATAGAAAATCCATCAAATAATTACAAAAGTCACAAGTCATACATTGCAATCATATAAATAGACAAAAAATAACAATACCCCTCGGTAACAGTCAACCACACAACTTACTCACGTGCTACCAGTCATACTACAACCATACCACATACTAAGATGAGAAGAAGGAACTGGATTCCAATTAGCTAGATAACAGTGCTAATACTATACAAGGGCCACAAGATGTAACAGTCGGCCCTTGTAGCAGGTCTACGCGCGTTTCGGTGGTTCAAGCCACCTTCCTCAGGACCTTATACATCATCAAGTGCAGATACCAGGGGATCAGAACAGAAAAAAAGATTTACCTAAGGAAAAGAGAAGAAAACAAGTCTGTCACTCCAAAATACACAAAAATTGTATATACAAACAAACATTAAACATTCACTGTTAGGCAAGACTCTGGGAGCTCATCAACGTGACCATAGAAGAGAAATCCTATATCTCACAAGATGTATATCTATAAATCTAACTCTTGGCAAGAGATGAGACATTGATTTGCCAAAACTATTGCAGAAAGAGAAAGATTTTTTCAAGTCAGTGGTATTAAATCGTTCTCAGACCCTATTAGTGATCCATACATAAGCCAGGATAAGAATTACAGCCATAAATTTTACTATATCTAAAGAGAGGTAGGCAACAAAGCATAACCTAAACTAGTTCGAAAAAGATTTAAGCTCATATTGACACATCATGGCATGTGATGACATACTTACAATACAGTATAAAAGTGTCTTTTCAAAGGGAATATAATCAGTAAAATCAAGAGCAGGATGAAATCCGGTGCACAGCTTCTACATAAGATTAAAAAAGACTTTTTAGAATAAAGTGTGCTCAAGGGACTAACTAAGATTAATGTGTATTCCGCAATTGGAAAGCTTACCAATAGTCCCACTCACGATGGAAGCAGGGGACAGAGAAGCTAAAACGCTTCATATAATGGATTGAATAGTCAAACTGTTCCGTGTTGCTGGCTGCAGAGAAAACATACAGAGCCAGAAAGTCATCCTTGGTGTAAAACATATACGGGAAGCACCAAGATTTATATACATGCCTCCCTTCATTTAATGCTGTTAATAGTCAAATACACCAATTGACATACCCAAATAGTCGCAGGATGTCCGTGCTAATGGGGGTTCTCAATATGCCCATATATTTGGAATTTATCAAAACGAGGATCTCAATTAAGTACGGACGGCGAGGGAGCTAAGTTCTGTTGCTTCTGAATCTATCAAAGGGTGAGAAATATATAGAAAAGTCCTCTTAGTATCGATACCGGTACACAGTTTGAAGATTTCTAAACCTTAGCAACAAATAAATAAGCTTACTTCTGTGTATGGTGAATAAGCCATCCATGGGTAAGGTATAGTTTCCAACACCAGCGACCCTACAAGTTAAAAAAGGTACGAGCGTTATATGCATGCATGCAGCATACAGCAAAGGTCTACTGTGGAAGAGTATGCGCTATTCATAGCAAAAAATAATATCCACCAGAAACCCATACTAAAGCTTATGGCGGTCCATGCCACGGAGAAGAGTAGTGACTTCAATCTCCGCATCTTACAAAACCCCCGCGTGCGTGCATATCTTACAAAAAAGGAAGGAGAGCCCGTCAGTAGCGAGTAGCTCATTTATCAACAACCGGGCATATTAGCAGCTTAGGCAGGTCTCAACCCGTATCGCAGATGTAAAAGCGATAGTCCTACATCCAAGAATATCACTCTAATTCACTTACTTAATGATTAGCAGTGGTGCGGCGTGATCCCTCTCCGTCGGAAGAAACCCTCAGCGGAAGATCGCAAAAGCCCGTTCTGTTTTATAACTGCCGCGATAGGTCCTAAGATCACGCGGGAAGTTTCCAAAGAGGCGTAGCAGCGTCTACCATCCCGGGCATAGAAAGAGGACTACGGAGTAGCGTCCATCTTACTAATGCCTCACAATAAGGGCCGATCAAGCCACAATGATAAGCATGCCAAAATGCAAGGTCAACACGAACAACAATTAAAGTGAAGATGCTAAATATGTAAAGAATACTAAAAAAATTTTTATCACTAAATATATAGTTCAAAAAGAATGCAGAATACGTAGTAGTTTAGAAGGGTCTCCCATCCTGGACAGGGACAACATACTAAACAAAACAGAAAAAAGACTCCTAAGTATCATCCATCTATCCAATACGGAGTCACAGGAGATGGAGTCATTTCACCATATATATGAAATGGAAAAGATTGAAATAAATTTCATGAATCAGGTAGATAACGTGTATCATAGATAAATCGACGCATATCAGCAATCAAATTCACTAAAGAAAGGGAGACAGAATTCCTGTATGACACACTCCCTACTGAACCTTTTGCTACAGTGAAGACTCCCAAAATACGGGGGCAAGCTATGTACCCTCAGTTTTCCATATCAGATTCCCCAGATGGTACTTGATCAGTTCAAGGCAACGGTACATTACTTGGTCACATACCAAGATAACTCTTCATTTAACCCTCGCTTGACGCTATCCAAATGGTAAATCCAAAACGTTTCACGTTTTTTACGCGTGATTTCGCTTGATTGTCCCATTTTGGTTATAACCTTTTCAAGGATAGACCATTTGATCTCATGCTCTCCATGAGATTTCTCAATGCAATGTTGAACTAATGGGGCCGACAACTTATTGGTCCTAATAGCGGACTTATGTTCGCTGAAGCGGACGCGAAACTCACGACCCGTCTCACCAACATAAGCCAGACCACAATCACAGAATAGTATGTACACGATGTTACTACTGCGACAGTTAGTGAGAAAACGCAGCTTGATCTTTTTTTCATTGTAGGTCACTGTGTCAGATGTGATCGCTGAATCACAAGCGTGACACGAGCCACATCTGTGATTACCCATTATTGCAGGAAGTCCAGTAATAGAAAGCTGGTTGTTCAATTGAGAATTTCTCGAGGGGGGTCTGGCATGAACCAGCATATCCCTCAGATTTCTGTTCCTCCTATAGGCCAACATGGGGAGAGGAAGTGGAGAACCGTTCTCATCCGAGTTCAAAATTCTCCAATTTTTATTGATAATATTACGAACCTTGTGGTTCAATGTGGAATGATTTATCACACATGTGATTCGATCCTGTTTGGTTCGGGAATTACCTCGCAGAAGTGCAGATCTATCATAATATTTGGCCCTTTTATAGGCTTGACGCACAAGACGATGTGGATATCCCCGTTTGATTAATCTTTCTTTAAGTGCATCTCCATGTTGATGGAATGAGCCAATATCAGTACAATTACGGCGAATTCGTAAGAATTCGCCGAAAGGTATCGATTCCCTTTGGCAGGTCGGATGGTAACTGCCAAATTCCAAAATGGTGTTTTTGGCGGTACTTTTCCTAAATAGACTGACTGTGAGGTGTCCATTGGTACCTACAATGCTAATGTCTAAAAAGTCAACTTTTAGACTACTATGGTTCATAGTGAACCTCAAGTTGGTGTCACTTGCATTGAGCCAAAGGAAAAAAGCTTGTAGTTGTTCTTCTGGTCCTTTCCAAATAAAAAAAATATCATCAATAAAACGCTTCCAAACAGAAATATTCTCAAAAAATGGGGCCAGTTCGTTGTAAATATTAATTAGCTCCCATTCCCCCATGAATGAATTAGCCACACTCGGGGCACAGGAAGCCCCCATAGATGTACCCTGAATTTGCTTAAAGATCTTCCCATTGTATTCAAAAAAGTTATTCATAAGTACAATCTCCAAACATTGGAGGATAAAAGCATCAGGGCGATCGGAAGGGTATCTCAAAAGAAGGTTAGACACCGACTGTAACGCCCGACATTGAGGGATATTGGTATATAGCGCCTCAATGTCGAGCGTCACCAGGATGTCCGTGTCAGGATTGAATGGCAAACCCTCTATTTTGTTAATTATATCCCCGGTGTCACGGATGTAAGAGGCATATTTCTGAGTTAATGGGCACAAGAATCTGTCCACATACTTTGACAGTGGTTCAGTACAAGAACCAATGGTCGAAATAATAGGTCGCATTGGTGGATTGATTTCTGACTTGTGGGTCTTAGGGAGACCATACAGAACAGAAGTGATAGGAGTTGTTCTGTTGAGAAATACATACTCATCTTCACAAATATAACCATCTGAAAAGGCCACCTGGGTTATTTCTTGGATGTGTCTAGTCAGGCGGTCCAGTTCCTTCCGCTGGGCAGGTCTATAGTGGTCTGTTACAGCTAGCATTTCCAACATTTTGTCATCATAATTTGCTTTATCAAATACAGTAATACCCCCGCCTTTATCACAAGGCTTGATAATAATGGAGGGATTATTCTTCAATTCATTCAGAGAAATTATTTCTGAATGAGAGAGGTTAGGTTGAGGGGTATAGGTGTTTTTTATGACCCTCGCAATATCTTGAAGGACATTCTGTTCAAAAATGCGTACCTCTGTACCTACCATGTCCAAAGTCGGTGTGAAGGTCGATGCTGATTTACAGCCCGACAGGTTAATCGCTTCCTCACCGGGTGGACGATCAGTGAAGAATCTGTTTAACCTGACTTTGCGGAAAAAAGCAAAGAGGTCTTCATGTAGTTTGAATTTATTAAGATGAATACTCGGAACAAATGACAAGCCCCTACTAAGTACTTTCGTATCTTCAGATGTAAGGTTCATAGAGGACAAGTTGTAAACGGGTAAGTCATTAGTAGATGTAGAAATCTCTACATCTTCTACCACCAATACTGTTGGTTGCGAGTCCTTACGTATTGTTGTGGAGGTTGAGGGTTCATTTGGGCATGGGCCGCTTGATCTTGCCAGCGGACATTCCTTCCCCTGTATTGGCCCCGGGGTAAAAAACCCCTCCCATTGAATGGACGTTGATTCGGCCGACCCCTAAAAGAACCAGGATTAGATTGGCCATAATTCGTATCCTGGTAATTATCTCCATCTGAGCCCGAGGACCCTGTGTCAGAGAAATTGGTGTATTTTCTCCCTTGATAGCCATTATAGTTGGAATTGTAGTTGCCTTGAGATGCCTCCTGATAGTAGCTAGGGGTCAGATAAGGATAAATCTTCTCTTTACTAAACCACCTCACATCTTTTTTTAGTTTATCCATTTTTTTATTAGTGAGGTATGTTTCAAAATCCTTCATCTCCGTTCTGATTTTTTCAAGACAGATCTTTCCGTCTTCTACTGCAGTTGATGCACTTAATTTTTCCTCCAGATCGTTTATTTCCTGCAAGAGTGTGGATGCCACATCTTTTGCAGTTTCAATGATTAACATCATCCAGTCCCTGGAGCAGCGGTTAGAAATAAGTGACCACCGCTCCAGGAACTTTTTGATGTCAACAAAGAGCGCAGGGGCATTGCGTACTCTCAAGCCTGAGGGGATAACGCCCACTTTAAGGTATTCGAACATATAAAAGGCGTGAGATTCTATGCGTTTGAGTCTTTTGCGCATATTCAAGAGATTTTGCCACTCACTATTTCCTAATTGTTGAGGAGGGGTGGGGCCATTATCTCCTGCTAGTTTCCCCATCAAGGTATTGAAGTCATCGTCCGTGAAACCAAACGTCTGAAAAGTATCCATATTTAGGAGGAGACAAAATAGGTGCGTGAAAAGAAGTAATCAAACACTTATTTCTATCAAAAGAGCAGATATATCAAGAGAAATATACCCCTTGTATGGCAGAAAAAGGGGAGAGATAGTGTTTAGCAAAAAACTATAATCACGTGAGAACAACCCAGAGCAGACCAAACAGTGAAATAATTCATAAAAAGGCAACAAAATTAATTACAAAACTCTAAACAAAAAATCCCACGGTTGAAAAACCGCGAATGTAGGCAACATGTATAATGGGACCCCCTCAAATGAACAATTTGTGGCCAAGGAACAGAGGGGAAAAGAAATACACAAAATGTGAGAGAAGTTCCTTCAATGGCCATATACATCAATAATGTGTATGCATCACTAAATATCCAAGTAGAGTGACAGTGACAAGTTTATGAACACTGATTATTCAAAAATTATGTTTATTTTTCTTTTTTTATATACATGTAAATTCATATCAATACTGTTTTAAATCAAAAAATTACATAGAAAATCCATCAAATAATTACAAAAGTCACAAGTCATACATTGCAATCATATAAATAGACAAAAAATAACAATACCCCTCGGTAACAGTCAACCACACAACTTACTCACGTGCTACCAGTCATACTACAACCATACCACATACTAAGATGAGAAGAAGGAACTGGATTCCAATTAGCTAGATAACAGTGCTAATACTATACAAGGGCCACAAGATGTAACAGTCGGCCCTTGTAGCAGGTCTACGCGCGTTTCGGTGGTTCAAGCCACCTTCCTCAGGACCTTATACATCATCAAGTGCAGATACCAGGGGATCAGAACAGAAAAAAAGATTTACCTAAGGAAAAGAGAAGAAAACAAGTCTGTCACTCCAAAATACACAAAAATTGTATATACAAACAAACATTAAACATTCACTGTTAGGCAAGACTCTGGGAGCTCATCAACGTGACCATAGAAGAGAAATCCTATATCTCACAAGATGTATATCTATAAATCTAACTCTTGGCAAGAGATGAGACATTGATTTGCCAAAACTATTGCAGAAAGAGAAAGATTTTTTCAAGTCAGTGGTATTAAATCGTTCTCAGACCCTATTAGTGATCCATACATAAGCCAGGATAAGAATTACAGCCATAAATTTTACTATATCTAAAGAGAGGTAGGCAACAAAGCATAACCTAAACTAGTTCGAAAAAGATTTAAGCTCATATTGACACATCATGGCATGTGATGACATACTTACAATACAGTATAAAAGTGTCTTTTCAAAGGGAATATAATCAGTAAAATCAAGAGCAGGATGAAATCCGGTGCACAGCTTCTACATAAGATTAAAAAAGACTTTTTAGAATAAAGTGTGCTCAAGGGACTAACTAAGATTAATGTGTATTCCGCAATTGGAAAGCTTACCAATAGTCCCACTCACGATGGAAGCAGGGGACAGAGAAGCTAAAACGCTTCATATAATGGATTGAATAGTCAAACTGTTCCGTGTTGCTGGCTGCAGAGAAAACATACAGAGCCAGAAAGTCATCCTTGGTGTAAAACATATACGGGAAGCACCAAGATTTATATACATGCCTCCCTTCATTTAATGCTGTTAATAGTCAAATACACCAATTGACATACCCAAATAGTCGCAGGATGTCCGTGCTAATGGGGGTTCTCAATATGCCCATATATTTGGAATTTATCAAAACGAGGATCTCAATTAAGTACGGACGGCGAGGGAGCTAAGTTCTGTTGCTTCTGAATCTATCAAAGGGTGAGAAATATATAGAAAAGTCCTCTTAGTATCGATACCGGTACACAGTTTGAAGATTTCTAAACCTTAGCAACAAATAAATAAGCTTACTTCTGTGTATGGTGAATAAGCCATCCATGGGTAAGGTATAGTTTCCAACACCAGCGACCCTACAAGTTAAAAAAGGTACGAGCGTTATATGCATGCATGCAGCATACAGCAAAGGTCTACTGTGGAAGAGTATGCGCTATTCATAGCAAAAAATAATATCCACCAGAAACCCATACTAAAGCTTATGGCGGTCCATGCCACGGAGAAGAGTAGTGACTTCAATCTCCGCATCTTACAAAACCCCCGCGTGCGTGCATATCTTACAAAAAAGGAAGGAGAGCCCGTCAGTAGCGAGTAGCTCATTTATCAACAACCGGGCATATTAGCAGCTTAGGCAGGTCTCAACCCGTATCGCAGATGTAAAAGCGATAGTCCTACATCCAAGAATATCACTCTAATTCACTTACTTAATGATTAGCAGTGGTGCGGCGTGATCCCTCTCCGTCGGAAGAAACCCTCAGCGGAAGATCGCAAAAGCCCGTTCTGTTTTATAACTGCCGCGATAGGTCCTAAGATCACGCGGGAAGTTTCCAAAGAGGCGTAGCAGCGTCTACCATCCCGGGCATAGAAAGAGGACTACGGAGTAGCGTCCATCTTACTAATGCCTCACAATAAGGGCCGATCAAGCCACAATGATAAGCATGCCAAAATGCAAGGTCAACACGAACAACAATTAAAGTGAAGATGCTAAATATGTAAAGAATACTAAAAAATTTTTTATCACTAAATATATAGTTCAAAAAGAATGCAGAATACGTAGTAGTTTAGAAGGGTCTCCCATCCTGGACAGGGACAACATACTAAACAAAACAGAAAAAAGACTCCTAAGTATCATCCATCTATCCAATACGGAGTCACAGGAGATGGAGTCATTTCACCATATATATGAAATGGAAAAGATTGAAATAAATTTCATGAATCAGGTAGATAACGTGTATCATAGATAAATCGACGCATATCAGCAATCAAATTCACTAAAGAAAGGGAGACAGAATTCCTGTATGACACACTCCCTACTGAACCTTTTGCTACAGTGAAGACTCCCAAAATACGGGGGCAAGCTATGTACCCTCAGTTTTCCATATCAGATTCCCCGGATGGTACTTGATCAGTTCAAGGCAACGGTACATTACTTGGTCACATACCAAGATAACTCTTCATTTAACCCTCGCTTGACGCTATCCAAATGGTAAATCCAAAACGTTTCACGTTTTTTACGCGTGATTTCGCTTGATTGTCCCATTTTGGTTATAACCTTTTCAAGGATAGACCATTTGATCTCATGCTCTCCATGAGATTTCTCAATGCAATGTTGAACTAATGGGGCCGACAACTTATTGGTCCTAATAGCGGACTTATGTTCGCTGAAGCGGACGCGAAACTCACGACCCGTCTCACCAACATAAGCCAGACCACAATCACAGAATAGTATGTACACGATGTTACTACTGCGACAGTTAGTGAGAAAACGCAGCTTGATCTTTTTTTCATTGTAGGTCACTGTGTCAGATGTGATCGCTGAATCACAAGCGTGACACGAGCCACATCTGTGATTACCCATTATTGCAGGAAGTCCAGTAATAGAAAGCTGGTTGTTCAATTGAGAATTTCTCGAGGGGGGTCTGGCATGAACCAGCATATCCCTCAGATTTCTGTTCCTCCTATAGGCCAACATGCTAATCATTAAGTAAGTGAATTAGAGTGATATTCTTGGATGTAGGACTATCGCTTTTACATCTGCGATACGGGTTGAGACCTGCCTAAGCTGCTAATATGCCCGGTTGTTGATAAATGAGCTACTCGCTACTGACGGGCTCTCCTTCCTTTTTTGTAAGATATGCACGCACGCGGGGGTTTTGTAAGATGCGGAGATTGAAGTCACTACTCTTCTCCGTGGCATGGACCGCCATAAGCTTTAGTATGGGTTTCTGGTGGATATTATTTTTTGCTATGAATAGCGCATACTCTTCCACAGTAGACCTTTGCTGTATGCTGCATGCATGCATATAACGCTCGTACCTTTTTTAACTTGTAGGGTCGCTGGTGTTGGAAACTATACCTTACCCATGGATGGCTTATTCACCATACACAGAAGTAAGCTTATTTATTTGTTGCTAAGGTTTAGAAATCTTCAAACTGTGTACCGGTATCGATACTAAGAGGACTTTTCTATATATTTCTCACCCTTTGATAGATTCAGAAGCAACAGAACTTAGCTCCCTCGCCGTCCGTACTTAATTGAGATCCTCGTTTTGATAAATTCCAAATATATGGGCATATTGAGAACCCCCATTAGCACGGACATCCTGCGACTATTTGGGTATGTCAATTGGTGTATTTGACTATTAACAGCATTAAATGAAGGGAGGCATGTATATAAATCTTGGTGCTTCCCGTATATGTTTTACACCAAGGATGACTTTCTGGCTCTGTATGTTTTCTCTGCAGCCAGCAACACGGAACAGTTTGACTATTCAATCCATTATATGAAGCGTTTTAGCTTCTCTGTCCCCTGCTTCCATCGTGAGTGGGACTATTGGTAAGCTTTCCAATTGCGGAATACACATTAATCTTAGTTAGTCCCTTGAGCACACTTTATTCTAAAAAGTCTTTTTTAATCTTATGTAGAAGCTGTGCACCGGATTTCATCCTGCTCTTGATTTTACTGATTATATTCCCTTTGAAAAGACACTTTTATACTGTATTGTAAGTATGTCATCACATGCCATGATGTGTCAATATGAGCTTAAATCTTTTTCGAACTAGTTTAGGTTATGCTTTGTTGCCTACCTCTCTTTAGATATAGTAAAATTTATGGCTGTAATTCTTATCCTGGCTTATGTATGGATCACTAATAGGGTCTGAGAACGATTTAATACCACTGACTTGAAAAAATCTTTCTCTTTCTGCAATAGTTTTGGCAAATCAATGTCTCATCTCTTGCCAAGAGTTAGATTTATAGATATACATCTTGTGAGATATAGGATTTCTCTTCTATGGTCACGTTGATGAGCTCCCAGAGTCTTGCCTAACAGTGAATGTTTAATGTTTGTTTGTATATACAATTTTTGTGTATTTTGGAGTGACAGACTTGTTTTCTTCTCTTTTCCTTAGGTAAATCTTTTTTTCTGTTCTGATCCCCTGGTATCTGCACTTGATGATGTATAAGGTCCTGAGGAAGGTGGCTTGAACCACCGAAACGCGCGTAGACCTGCTACAAGGGCCGACTGTTACATCTTGTGGCCCTTGTATAGTATTAGCACTGTTATCTAGCTAATTGGAATCCAGTTCCTTCTTCTCATCTTAGTATGTGGTATGGTTGTAGTATGACTGGTAGCACGTGAGTAAGTTGTGTGGTTGACTGTTACCGAGGGGTATTGTTATTTTTTGTCTATTTATATGATTGCAATGTATGACTTGTGACTTTTGTAATTATTTGATGGATTTTCTATGTAATTTTTTGATTTAAAACAGTATTGATATGAATTTACATGTATATAAAAAAAGAAAAATAAACATAATTTTTGAATAATCAGTGTTCATAAACTTGTCACTGTCACTCTACTTGGATATTTAGTGATGCATACACATTATTGATGTATATGGCCATTGAAGGAACTTCTCTCACATTTTGAGGTCTGGCCCGGGACCAGGGTTCAATTCCTGCCTTGACGGGTCTTGGGCTCAATTTCCTCGGACCTGATAATTCTTGCCTCGGTGCATATTCTAATCATTGGTCCCACTCTGCAACTCTGGGCAATAGCTTGCTTAATCGCCCCAACAGCACTGGGATGCCTGGCTTCACCTTGGGGGTGCACAAGAGTGGGCATTTCACAGGGAAGAGTTCCACAGCGGGATGCGTTACAGCACCAGGACACCCATGGGTATTAGTGCGCTTTACAAGTACAAATTACATTTACATTTACATTACATGCACAGGAACTAAAACGCAAATATTTATAATGTTGTGCTTTGTGTGGCATGAAAGAAAGAGCCATCGCAACTGTCTCCCTTAGCTGATGGTTCTCACTCTAAGGGGTTATGAATGCTATATTTTCCATGTGGCAACCATTTACCGAATGTTTGCTGACTGATGGTGCCAAAGGCAAGAAATGTGAGGATCTTTGGTCGCATAAACATAGTGATGTGAAAAAAGTGTACTCTACTGCATTATTAGATTTTTACAGGAAAACATAACTTCTGTAGTGGACATAATAAAAGAAACTAGAGCTTGAAAAAAGCCTTGTCGGCCAAGTGTTCAGCATAATTGGTGTAGATGTGAAACCTCTCCTTGAGAGTAGGCTGGGCGACACCTTTAGTGACTTTGGCACAGCAACCAGTATTGGCAAGGAAAGCTAGGTCAGAGTTAACAAATTGTGTACTGGCTGTTTTGGAGTTGCCCGTCTCAAGTGCCAATGTTGAGAGGGTCTTTTCACAGAAGTTTACATGGGAAGGAAGGGCGAGCGCACATGACCAAAGACTCACTGAAGAAGTATTGTATGGTGTATTACAATAAGTTTAATTTGCAAAACTCTATTTGGACCTCATATACACTATACGCATATTGTCTATATATCATGTTCTATAAGTGCAGAAAACAAGCACTAATAATAGCAAAACGTTCCAAAAACACAGGAAAAACACTTTTTCTGTTGTTTTTAGTGGCGCAAAAATGTGTAACCACTGATAACAACTGTTTTTTAAGATATTGAAAACACTGAAAAAACCTCACCAGAATTTACCAAAAATAGAAACTGAAAACAGGAAAGCCTAGTTATAAGATATAGATGTATCTATCCATTTAGGTTCATTCTCTAGTTGTAGACCTTTTCAAACCAGATATTTGTCCCTATGTATAGCTAGTGTATTCTTATATAGGGGTCCCCTACGTCCTAAACAATCTTAGAGCAAAGGAGCCAGAAGTAATTAGTGGTAGATTTCTGGTACCAAACCAAAGCATCCTAGCTGGGTAAATATGGATGTGTACTTAGCACGTGAACTGACGAAGTTTGTGGGAGCAATCACCTATAGCCTAAAATGTGTATAAGGGGTTAACTTTGGTCACTTTATTTGAGTGTTGTGTGATTGCCAGGGCAGACTCTGGTGTTCGGAAGCCACGATGGGCTATGCATAACTTTAACAGTCCTGCAGACTTTCGTTTTCTTCTCATAGGTTTAGTTTAGTGGAATGTCCGGTGTTCAGTTCATCCCCATGGAAACTGTAAAGGTGGAAAGGTGGGCTATGTGTCATAATTATATTGAGACTCCGACAACTAGTAGCTGTATTTTATAGAGTGTAGCATACCCGCTAATTAGGGTATCTTGGAGCTATGAATCCAGAATTCGATGTATAGTACTAGTACTTCAAATCGTAAAAAGAGAAGAGAAGTTGAATATGGCAGTACACCTTCAGAAATTGATGCAAGACAGCACTCAAGCTCCTCCCCTTGCTCTAACCCGATTTGCATTGCCTTGTTGAGCATGCTCATGAATCTTCATACCTCCCCTTTAGCCAAAGGCACTGGGCGGTTTTCCATCGATGTCGAACATTGAGGTGACTGAGATATTCCTTGAATTCTAGACCTTGAAATGGGGGCCCATTATCCTTCTGTAGTTCATCAAGCAAGCTGAACAATGCAAAGGTTTTCTCCAGTGCGGGTTTGATGTTTGATGCTTCTGAATTTCTCAGTAGCCCTAACCCATCTAAATTAATTTTTAAGGTTCTCAAAGACCTGATGGGAAAACGGGCAACCTCGCTAGAAATCTGCACAGACTCTCACTGTGAAAGTTTGGCATCCTTTTTCGTGGAGAAGGTGCAGATAATCTACAGAGGATTTATGTCATCTGTGCCCGGGGCTGAGCCTAGTGGTGTGACGGCTACGGTCCACGAAACTCTCTCCTCTTTGCCTGCTATGTCTGTCGAGGTCTTTGACACTCTCAGCCTCAAAATCAAATCTGGCTCTCCCTTAGATCCGCTGAAGCCAGAGCTATTCACTCTTCTCCCGCCCCTTTGTCGTGAGCCTATATTGGAATTGATTAATCTCTCACTCACTGAGGGCGTGGTTCCTTCCCCTTGGAAGCAAGCAGTGGTCAGTCCCATTCTGAAAAAGCCTAATCTTGATCCCCTGCTACCTGAGAATTATCGTCCCATCTCCCTCCTGCCCTGGACCGCCAAGGTCACTGAGGCACACGTGAATTCCATCTTGTCTGCCCACCTCTCCCGTAATAATATTCTAGACGAGAGTCAGAATGGTTTTCGAGCACAACACAGCACCGAAACCGCTCTGCTCTTCATGATTGAGCATCTGCGTTCGGTGCTGGATGCGGGGCAGACAGCGGCGCTCCTTTTGTTAGACCTGAGCGCCGCGTTTGACACGGTGTCTCATGACATTCTGATGCGGCGTCTGGAGGAAGTGGGAATTGAGGGGACGGCTCTCCAATGGTTTCACTCCTTCCTTTCGGACCGGTCTTTTAAAGTGGCCATTCCACCTGGTCAGTCCTCCTTTTATTCTTTGGGACTGGGAGTCCCTCAGGGCTCTGCGTTGAGCCCCACTTTGTTCAACTTATATGTGAAACCGCTGGCTGCAGTCGTTAGACAGAGTGGCTTAACCATGACATCGTATGCCGACGACACGCAGCTGGCGGTGACACTCAGTGGGGACCCTGAGGTGACTGCTCCCGGATTCCTGCAGGACTTATAGCCGTGGCTAACTGGATGCGCATTAACTGTTTACAGCTTAATGCCAAAAAGACCGAGGTCCTGATTTTAGGGAAGCAGGCGGAACTCTGGGGAGATCAGTGGTGGCCTCCTGAACTGGGGAAGACTCCCATCCCAGCTGCCGAAGTTAAGAACTTGGGGGTTTGGCTGGATCCTACACTCTCCTTTACCAGCCACACAAAGAAGATTGCAGCTACCTGTTATGGTATTCTGCGAGGACTGAGACCAGTCCTCAAATTCTTCGACCCCCCTACTCGGCAACTGGTGGTCCAAGCCTCCATTCTCTCTCGGCTGGACTATGGGAGTGCACTGCTGCTTGGAGTGAATCAGGCGGAGGCTACTTGGCTGCAAAGGGTGCAGAATGCCGCAGCGCGGGCCATTGTTGGCCTTCCGAGACGTTGTTCTGTCTCCGCAGTCTTGACTTCTCTTCACTGGCTGCCGGTTAGACAGAGAATTAAATTCAAGGCCCTCTGTCTAACATTTAAGATCTTGAAATTCTCCTCTCCTCCAGCCCTTGTGGGTCTTGTTTCCCCCTATGTTCCCGCGCGGGCGCTCAGGTCGGAATCTTTATATCTGGCAACTAAGACCAGCTTTAGACTGAGTAGGATGGGTGGTCGCTCTTTTCGAGTTCTGGCGGCAGGATTGTGGAACTCTCTTCCTGTCCATATTCGTGCCCTGAACAGCCTGACTCTTTACAGACGCGCCATAAAAACTCATCTGTTTGTTACTATTGATTGATCCCCTGTCTTTCCAGCATCGATCTGTTGTGTTGTGGTACTTGATCTGGCGCCAGGACGCCCCTTTGCTGGGGCAGCTGTGCGCCTAATAAAAGTTATTAACATAACATAACATAACATAACATGTAACTGTCCATAAGCACCAGTGCCACTTGGTTATCTAAAAATTCTGAAGTCTGTGGTTTCGGCTGACCACGGCCTCGTGCATTGACTGTCTGTGAGCACTGAGGTGGCAGGAGGATCGCTGCTCATAATCAGACAAGAGTGACAGTTCTTTACATTTTCTTCCGCAAGTCAGTCCATCCCTGAGAACCACTCCTTGCTTTGGAGGCTGGCATTTGTTTTGGCCACTCCTTGATGGCCCTGGTGTGCCAACTCCACTGTGCGGGTTCACAACCTCCAAGACATGAGGATTAAATGCCCTTGGAACAAGAGCCCTTCTTCACGTTTACTTACATCACTGCGATACCTCCGCAGCTGTTGGCTCAGTGTCTGTTCATCTTCTGTGAGAACATGGAGGCCGTTCAGGAAATTACGTCAGTGTTTTTCTCAGTGTGCTTCTTTGGCTCTTGCGATGCATGTGTGGTCTTTGGTGGGCTCAACAAATTTTCTTCCAATGATGGTGCCCTAGGACAGGCCCACCCTGTGATCATCCTGATGAAAAACTCAGCAACTGGGTCATCTTCCTGCTGCATCCAGGTCGCCATAGCCAGGGGATGCAGTGATGGGCAATTAGCTGGATTGTTGATCCGTGGTCAGAAACTACATCAAAAGAGGATTGCTGCAACTGGACCACTCATCTTTTAATCCTTGGAGGACCGTTCCATGCAAGCCTCCAAACAATGGTACTAAAGGTTTTTGATCAGTAATTACTTGAAACTGGTGGCCACGAAGATAAAGTGGAAGTGTTTGCAGGCCCACCTGATTGCCAAGGCCTCTCTCTCTCTATTTGGGCATACCGGGTCTCAACAGCGGTGAGGGTGCAGCTGGCATACGCAATAGGTACCCACTCCTCAGTGTCCTTCAGTTGCATGAGCGTGGCACCAAGCCCTACTGGGCTGGTCCCAACAGCTAGTGCTGTCTTCCTTGTGGGCCTGAAGTATGCCATTGTGGCATCATAAAGGAGTACCTTTTTGATGTCGCTAAAGTTCTGTGCTGTTTTTTTGTTCCAGAAGACATCTTTCCACATCAGGGCCCGCAGAGGTTCGGAAAGGGTAGTCAAATTTTGAATGAATCTCCTGCAGTAGTTATCCATCCCAATAACTGCATACCTCTGAGGGATTTGGGGGAACTGCTGCAGTTCTGATGGCCTCTATCTTCTGCAAATCCACCTGCAAGCCATCCTTGGAGAAGCAGTACCTGCAGAATTCCACCTCATTAGAATAGAAGGAACTTTTCTGGCAGTGCAGAGTCAGCGCTCATTTCCCCAGTTGCCGCAGGGTGCCCCCAATCTGTAGTGGTGTTCTCTCGAGTGCCTCTCGAATAGTGTCCTGGAATACTTCCACTACAAACAAAACCCCAAAACGTAGGTGCTTGAACCTTCGCAACCCTATGTGCGTGTACTGGCTGAACTCTTCCAGCATCAATCGGTGATATCCAGATTTGAGATTGAACTTGGAGAACCATTTGGCTCTGTTCAGGTCAGCCGCAATATTTTCCATTGTTGGGGTGATATGTCTCTCTGTATGAATATTAATAAACAACAAAAGAGTGAAACAACGCTAAAACACCTCAAAGGATCATATGAGGGACAGACTAAAAAGTTGCTGAAGAAAACACACAAAATAGTTGTTTGAAGAACCCTCACTCACCAACCTAGTGGTGACATGCTTCATCATCGGGTTCCCACTGGAAGGGCCTAGCGTCCTTCCAGTGTGCTGCAACGCCTGATTACAGCGGAGCTGGTTCTTGTGTGTGTTGAAGTGGTGGAAATAACCCAATTGTGCTAAGTGAGTGCAAAAAAAGGGTGAATTAAAAATGCATAGTTTTGACTGTCAACTATTTTATTAATAGTCCAACCAGCACTAGTTAAAAACAGGTGGTGAGTGGACTCATAGGATTGGTCTCATTAATTGGAGACCCCTAGTCCTCAATCAATTTAATCAAATTTGGTCGACATGTTTCTGCTTAGAGAGCCCGAGTCGCTCAGCATTCTTCAGGACCAGTAGTGTGATCCTCCGGCGGTATGCACGCGCTAAGGTGCACCCGACCGTGAGGATATCAGTGTGAAAAAGGTAAAACTATTACATATACTCACGGCTGTCGCCGTTTAGGCACACTCAACTATTTGCTGGGGCCAATTACCTGCAAAGAGAAAATGTATTAGGCAGAGGCAAAGGATAAATCATTTCTATGATAATGATTAAACCTTTGGGGATCCATTTGTCAAAACAATATCATATTACTCCCTTCACCAAGTTACACCAGTACCTGTGATCTAAATTAAGGAACAGGTGTGTGTAGTGCTATGCATGCCAAGCACATTCTTTTTCTATTTTTAAGCAACGTGTAGCAATATCTGTCTCATAAGCCTGCTGGCATGTAGCAGGCGCAATTATCACGTTCCACCAAAGTGGTTATCTGGTGAATGGGATGAGGTTCAGTTTATTTTATTTAACCCGAACTATTACCCAACTTGAAAATGAAAAATTATTAAGTATTAAAGCAAATTGCACTAATAAAAAACGGAACCTCCATTGGACTCCGTTAAGTATTTAAAAACATGGAAGATAAAGCAGGCTTCTCAACTAACTCACAAGAGGCGTTTATCACCGCACTGCATGGGCGGGCACGGCAGGGGGTTGTCTTCACGCCGCGTTATCTGCAGTTGTTTGAAAAATAAGGACAAAATCAATGTCTTTGTCACGAGTGCCCAAACGTGAAAAATCTTTAGTTTCTCGGTCTGTTAACCCGCCCGATATACTGCTAGATTAGGTTCCCACTTACTGTTACACTGACGGCTCCCCGCAGGCTACCTAGCTTGTCACCACCGTGGCCCAAATGAACGCTGCACCCGGGCCCGGTAGTTGGAGATAGCGTCGCATCATAGTCATGTGACATGGACACGTGACTCTCTGTTCGATGCTTCTTCCGCTTATTGTTAAAGGGGACGTGTACTTTTGCTATCAATACAAATGCGCCCAACTTTATTAGTAACTAAGAGCAATCTCTATCCCCTCATATGTTTAAAGTGTTTAACCCTAGTTTTTCTAGCATTCATGTTTAAGTCAACGCTGACATTTTTCACTTCAGGTAGAAATTAAAACCCCTTAGAAAAAACTGGAAAAACGCGGTCAGTGCACAGCCTAATACAGACTGGTGATGTGAAGGACCGAATTTACTTCCAGCTGAATATAGCTTGGGTGTGTTAGCGTCTCAGTACAGAACCCCAAGGGATCTCATCGTTCAGCCCTATTCGATGACTAGACAAACGTGAATCCATCGCTGTTCTTTCTCAAAGAGGATTCTTTCGTCACCCATAACATGTTCAAGGATCGTCCAACGCATGTCATTAGGTGTGTGGTTTTTCTCAATGAAATGGTTGGTTAGTTTAGTTGCATTTCGTTTACATCGGATGCTGCTCCGATGTTCACAAATCCTGAGTTTTACACGTCTGGTGGTCATACCCACGTAGCTCAAAGCACATGTACAGGTTATTAAATATACAACATTACTAGTGTTGCAATTGGTGTGACTGCGTTGTCCCCACTGTTTGCCAGGTTCGATATTTTGGAATTTTGTATGGGCAGTTAGATGGCAAACACTGCAGTCCCCTCATGGGAAATGGCCCGTCACTGCTGGGAGCCCCCAAGCATTCAGCACTGTTGGTTCTTGACTTTTCTGTTTTTTGGCCGGACGGGTATGGACTAGAGAGTCTTTTAGACTTGTTGCTCTCTTGTAGGAAAAAAGAGGTTTTTCCCATTCGAAACGATTGCTCGTCACGATTTTCCAATTCTTTTGTATACTGCGGCTCACCACATTGGACAGAGGATTGAATGTGGTTACACATGTTAGTGGAACCTCCCGTGATGTATCCTTAGGATAAGACTCCAAAAGAGCATCTCTATTTTGGTTGATGGCTCTCTTCCGACTCTTGTGGAGGATCCTCTTAGGGTAGCCACGTTTCTCCTGCTTGTCCGTCAATTCATCAGCTTGTCTTTTGAAATCGACCATTTCGCTGCAGTTTTGCCTGATGCGGAGGTACTGCCCATAAGGGAGATTCTCCCTTAGGGGGCGAGGATGAAAGCTGGAAAAAAGCAACAAATTATTTTTAGATGTTGGTTTATGATATGTTTTTGTTTGGATCAGATGGTCCTGTTTGTTGATCATTACGTCGAGAAAGGTGATACTCTCTCTGGCGTATTCGTGGGTAAACCTTAAATGAGGATCACAGGTGTTGATACAGGTGAAAAAAGGGAGTAGTGTGGCCTCTTCACCTTTCCATATCATCAGAACATCGTCTATGTAACGTTGCCATAGAACGATGTTGGCGGAGAATGGGTTATCAGGGATAGCCTTATTAGGCAGTCTCATATCCACTCTTAGTCATATGGCGCCAGGTTGTTTGGGTTTCGGCGCCATGACCAGTGGTGATACCCATGGTGTGGGACCTGTGACCTTTTCATTGACATCAGCCTACTCCGGACCCTCTAGTTCTTTTACCATCAGTGGACAGAGATGAAATGGTACCCATCAGTGGTGCAGCATCACTGGTCGGACAGAAGTGTCAATGTGCAGTTTAACCTGGACCCCTTCTAGGCATCCCAACAGTATGGTGAACTGTGCTAGAATATTTTCTGCATGAGATAGATGTATTTGCTTGGTAAAAAAACACCAGGCCCACATCCTCAGCTGTATAACAACCCAACAGGGTCCCTGTGTTGTCTAAATTTGTTGGGCCCTTGAGCCACCGCCAACTCTATGACTCCTTGTAGAGGAATAGGGTCTGTTCCCCCTCATGCATAGAATATTGCCTTGTCCAGGTGGCGTCAGGCCTGGGTTTACTTTAAGGAACTTCTCACAGTCAATGACACTCACTGATACCCCTATGTCGATGGGAGTTCCGCTAATGTCTACTTGGCACATAGGAGGGGGCCTTTTACTTTGATTGTAGCGCCCTGCAAACAATATCATGAACACCTCCTCATCCTCCTCTTCAAAACTGCTCACCTGAGCACTGATTGCAGGTGTTTGGCTACTTCCTCCCTCTCCTAAGAATATCTGATAAATGTTGGCAAACTTGTAGCATCTGGCACTCCAGCTCAGCTTTCCACTGGAACTGCAACACACGTTTGCTAAATTATTTGGGCGTCCGCACTTCAAACATGGCTTGCCCTGAGCTGGGCAGCCTCTCGGTGTGTGGTTGAATAGGCCACAGTTTTCACAGGTCTTCTCAGAGGGTCTCACATCTCTAGAATCATGGGAACGCTCAGGCTGCTCCTCTATTGCCTCCACCTGTTCCTCCTTGATCTTCACTGCACTGGACAAAGGAGTGAACAAAGTGCTGCGATGTAGGGCTGACTCCATTATGCTGATCCTTGAGTCTGTGAGCTCCTGAGACCAGGATTAAAATGTCATCCAACGTGATTCCAGGTTGTCTCAGGATCAGCTTTCTAAGGGTAGAAGACCTACATCCGTATATCAACTGTGTTCGAATCTCATCCAGCTTGTCAGTCCCTGTGTAGGTGCATTCCAATTTACGCAGTCTTGCAAAGAAGACATAGACAGACTTACCCTCCTCTCACCGTGCTTGTCGTAAGTTGAAGCGGTCATAATCGGGATTCAACTGTTGTTCAAAGTGTCTATTAACGGCATTAACATCTGCGTCGAAGTTATCATCTGCTTCCATATTGGGTAAGCTCTCAAAAAGTTAATACAGCTTCTCCTCTCCCATATGCAACAGCATGGACCACTTTTCAGCTTGATCCACCTTGTAGGTCGCACAAAAGTAGTGCTGCAACCAATCATTTGGCTCCAGTGTGGTGCTGCTGCTGTAAGATCTGCTAGTTGGCTGAATGGGGACAGCGTGGTCACTGGCATATGGGAACAATATGGAAGCGCTGGTCTAACAGCCTCATTCAGGGTCAAGGACGACATCTTGGGGTATGCTTAACATAAATGTATCACAGAGTGATTTTGAACCACACCTCTTCTGTACAGCACTCCCCTATCGCACTTTATGGTAAAGTTCTCGCCTTACTATAGCATGTGTGTCACTGCTCACTCATTTGACATTGAGTAAACACTCTTTGATGCTTTGTTTTGCCTGTGCTTGTATCCTATAGTGTTGGCGATGCAGAGAGCCCTCTCACACTTCCTCTCCTTTCATCTTGGATTCGGGCCTCTTGTGCCCATTGCGGTCAGTCCGCCAAGCCTGAGGCCGCTTCAGGGGACATGTAGCCTTCAAGCTCCAGCTCCTAGCCTTTTCCACCGGTAATGTCCACACTCCCACGGGAGGCTGCACAGGCTGCTGACTGCACTCCACTCCACATGCACAGCTCAGCCAACTCAGCGGGGCTGTCCATGCCAACCAGACAGCGTGCACGCTTGTACGTGAAATTACGCTGCTGCCAGATGATCACACACTGCTCAGTAAGTGGCCTGCTCCATGCCTGAGTGGCCAGGAACTTGGAGGGGGGGGGGCACAACACACACACAGGAACTTCAGGGTCAGGCTAGGCTAGGCCTTATGCATCACTACAGGCCGCACCACTCCAACGGACTCTTCTTTGTCAGGTATGCAGCGCCAGAGAATCAGAGGAAGCTGTTGTGCATTGCGCCCTCATCACCAATTTAGTACGGTGTGGTGGGCGCCCATGGCAAATGGTATGCACCTCCCTATGGGCCCCACCAATAAAAGCAAAAATGAACAGATGATGGCCGGAATGCTGAACAAATAAAACATTCACTGCACGTCACGGATCAGGATTAAATCCATTAAGTTTTACTTGCCATACCATTCCAGTTTTAACCCAGCCATATTCAAATCAGCCTTTGTCCATGCTCTCCATGGAAGCAGTCCAGACTGAATTGCCAGGCCAAGTCCTCCTTGGACCAGAAACAAGCATCTTGTGACCGGTTTCGGGGGATTACCCCATATCAGCCAGGTGAGCATGAGACCCATGTCCGGGCATACCTTTTCCACTTAGGGCGACAAATGCAAAAAGAAGTGATGATGGACAGAATGCTGAACAAATAAAACATTAACCTCCAGTCACAGATCTGGGTTAAATCCATAGTTTTTCCCCTCGTTATGCCATTCCAATGTGGGACCAACCATATGCAAATCAGCCTTGACCCTGCCCTCCATGGGAACAGTCCATAATAAAAGACACAGCACACATATGTGGTGACTAGGTCCTCTGGCCACGAGTGACCTCAGCACCTTTACCCAATCCCTCAGGCCGAGCCTGGCCTTCCGGGTGTAAAGGGATACAATGTAAAGAACAGCCTGGATGGTTCACTATATCACATAAGCTACTACAAAATAATCAAGACAAAGAAGAGAACTCTCAGTAATGCTTCTTTGGTGCTGGTGGTTGCAAGTGGTGGACATCAGCAATTATTATTGGGACTCATGGCATATTTGATAATAGCAGACACTGACCCTGAGCGAGAGTGGGAAAGGCAAAAAAAGAGGAAAAGAAAGACATGAAAGAGGAAAATGTAGAAATCAGAGATGACAAAGATGTGCTAGAATGAAATATAGAGACAGGGAGTGCAGGCTGGTGAAAGATAGTGGCACGAGGTGGAATCAAGACTTGGCAGCTTGGCAATTCGGTTCCTGCTTTCGGCAGAGCTCATATGAAATATGTTGGGTCCCCGCACTAGCATTTCTTTCTTTTTTTGTTTTTTACAAATTAAGCACTGTTGGCTTCTGACCACTTGGGAACACAAACTAGTTACAGCAAAATACACGCCACCTCATTGCTTCTAGCTGTTAACATTACATTCTATGGACATCAAGTTGGCTAATTTAAAAACAGAAACTCATTTTAAGTTGCTTTCTAACTGCTGTAATTTGTTCTCCTTGTGTTCAGTTCCTAGAAAAACTAAAATGATCCTCTCCAGAGGCACCATTTACAGAGTGAGAAAGCAAAAAGTAAAACATTTATATACCCCAATATCAAGATTAAAGTACCTATAAATCATGATAAACTAAATAGACTGTGTAGTTTTCCTTCTAGCAGTCAGTTTTGATTCATTACCATTTTCTAAGAAACCTTTGGTTCTGGAAACATCATGGAATAAAATATCTGGCAAGTACCAAAGCCAAAAAGATTTCAGATTTTTATCTGCCCACAGTCAAGTCGATCAATCTTTGTTCTACCACATTATTGTTATGTTATGTTATTTTATGTCGATTCATATGGCGCAGCATATCATTGTGAGGGTATCCAGACGCTGGAGTAGGAACGGAGGCTGGGCGGCACTTTAATTGAACTGTCTGCTTGCTGCCCTTCTGTGGGGATAGTTACTCTTATGAGCATGTTTGCTAAAATGCCAGCAGACACCCATAAAGAACATAAATTAACAAGTATTTGCAAAGTCAATAGGTCTTGCCTATGCAAGACCTATTGCCTATTGCTGCTACTGCTCGAAGAGCCAGGTCTTGAGGAGTTTTCTGAAGGCGAGTAGGTCTTGGGTCTGCCGTATGTGGGTAGGGAGGGTGTTTCAGGTCTTGGCAGTGAGGTAGGAGAAGAATCTGCCGCCGGAGGTTGTTCGTTGGATGTGGGGGATCATAGAGTGCAGTGTTATAAAGTGGAGTGGCTTAGAGTGGAGTGGCATAGAGTGGAGTGGGGTGGAATGGGGTGGAGTGGGTAGGAGTGGATTTAGGTAGTGGAGTGGATTTGATTAGAGTAGATTGGGGTGCATTTGGTTGGGTGGAGTGAGTTGAATTGAGTGGAGTGGGGTGGATTGGAGTTGCTGGACTGGATGGGGGGATAGTTGTGGGCTGGATTGGAATGGGGTGAGGTGGATTCAACTGGGGTGGATTGGAGTGGGGTGGATTAGATTTGTTTGGGGTGAGGTGGATTGGGGTGGGGTGGGGTGGATTGTATTAGAGTAGGGTGGTTTGCAGTGGGGTGATATAGAGTGGAGGGGGTAGATTGGTCTATACTAGAGGGGTGGATTGAATTGGAGTGGGGTGGATGGGGTAGATTGGTTTGGAGTGGGATGGGTTGGATTGGACTTGTGTGAGATAGATTGGATTGGATGTGAGTGGGGTGGATTGGAGTAAGGTGAGCTGGATTGATTGGATTGAGTGGGGTGGATTGGATTGGATTGAGGTGGAGTGGGATAGGAGTGGGGTGAGGTGGATTTTATGGGGACTAACTAGATTAGAGTGGGGTGGATTTAAATGGGGTGGGGTGAGGTGGAATAGTTTGAGGTGGGGTGGTCTGGAGTGGTATGGATTAGAGTGGGCTGGAGTGGAGTGGACAGGAGTGGGTTGGACTGGAGTGTGTTGGAATGGAGTGGAGTGGAATGGAGTGGAGTGGGGTGAATTGGAATGGGGTGAAATGGAGGGGTGTGAATTGGATTGGTATGGGGTAGATGAAGTAGAATGGATTGCAGTGGGGTTGACTGGAAATTGAGTAGGGTGGAATTGATTAAGTGGGGTGGAATGGATTGGATTGATTGGGTGGATTCAATCAGTAGCGGCAGGCATGGCTCAGGGTGGGGGGCGGGCAGCGTTGGGTCATGCGGGGAGGGGGGTGTCACGCAGAGGTCATAATTTAAAAAGAAAATTAAAAACCTACCTTTCCGCTGGGTTCTGGGTCTTTACTGCTCCTGCTCTCCTACCTCTGACAGGAACAGGAAGAAGGCAGCCAGGCTCTCTCCCCTTAGCCAATCACAATGCTACATGCAGAGTTTTGATTGGACTGGAGTGCCGTGCCGTGACATGACGCTCAGCCAGGGGCTAGACGGGTGTGCATGTACTCCATCCATGCTGCAATGCAGCCTATATGGAGAAGGGCAAAGTGTGCATGACTGGTTTGTGCTGCCCGAGAGGGCTGGCCAAACAGTGTTGTGCACTCAGGAGTGGGCAAACCTCTCCTCCCCTACCCTGCTCGGGGACAAAGCAGACCCACCCACCCACCCACAAAGCAAACAGAAAATGGTAATAACTAAGTTATTACCATTTTATGTTTGGTTTCTCACACTGTGAGAAAGCCGTGGAGTCGCTCCTCCGCCAGAGCGGAAGAGCCGCCCCTGGATTCAATTAGGGTGGTTTGGATTGAGTGGGGTGAACTAATTTGGGGTGGGGTGGGGTGGATGGAAGTGGGGTTGGGTGGATTGGATTGGAATGGGGCATTTTGGATTTGGTGATTGCAGTAGGGCAAATTGTTTTGGATTGGTGCCGGGCAGATTGTTTTGGACAGGAGTGGGGCAGATTGTAGTGAGCAGATTATTTTGAATTGAATTGGAATGGGGCATATTGGAGTAGGGCAGATTGTTTTGGATTTGAGTGGGGCAGATTTGAGTGGGTCTGATTGTTTTGGGTTGGAATGGGGCAGAATGATTTGGACTGGAGTGGGACAGATTTGTTTGGATTGGAATGGGGCAGATTGGAGTGGGAAGATTGAAGTGGTGCAGGTTATTTTTGATTAAAGTGGGGCAGATTGTTTTGGATTGGAGTGGAGCAGATTGTTTTGGATTAGAATGGGACAGATTAATATGGATTGGATTGGGGCAAGTTAGAGTGGGGCAGATTGGGGTGGGCAAATTGTTTTGTACTAGGGCAGATTGGAGTGGAGCAGAATGGTTGGACTGGAGTAGGCAGATTGGAGTAAGGTGGTTTGGATTAGGGCAGGTTGGAGTGGGACTGATTGTTTTGGAATGAGTGGGATAGATTGTTTTGTATTGGAGTGGGGAAGATTGGAGTGGGCAGATTGTTTTGTATTGGAGTGGGGCAGATTGAGTTGGGGCAGATTGTTGGAGTAGGGCATCTTGGAGTGGGCAGATTGTTTTGGATTATATTGGGGCGGCTTGGAGTGGGGCAGACTGTTTTGGATGAAATGGGGCAGATTGTTTTGGATTGGAGTATGGCACATTGTTATGGATTGGAGTGAGGCAGATTGTTTTAGATTAGAGTGGGGCAGATTGTTTTGGATTGGAGTGGAGCAGATTGTTTTGGATTGGAGTGGGGCAGATTGGAGTGTGGAAGATTGGAGAGGGACAGATTGGAGTAGGGTGGATTGGGTTGGGAGGATTGAAATGTGGTGGATTGGAGTGTATTGGCTTGGGGTGAGTGGTCTGGATTGGATTGGGCTGGATTGGATTGAGTGGGGCGGATTGGTAGCGGGTGAGTTGGGGTGGATTGGTGTGGACTGGGGTGGGGCAGCTTGGTTTGGAGTGGTTTGGTCTGTACTGCACAATTATGTGTGAAATCATAATTTCAGAAATTACACACAAAAAAGAAACAATGTAACAATATAATCCTCATCTTTTGAGAATAACTCCCACATGCAACAAAAAAAAGAAAAAAACATCACTGGAAAGTGAGTAAAGAAGTCTTGGCAAAATAAAAAAAGTTATAATACATGTTTGCAATTTTGTTTGTCCTGCTGGTCATGTTTTTGCCAGTCACTCATCTTCTTTTTGCAGGGCACTAAAAGTTAAACATAACAAAATAGTACCTCGATCATGTTGGAAGCAGGGGACAGGCAATTCGTGCTTAGTCCCTTCTCCACAGAGAGGACGGAAATTATGTTATTTCTGTCTTTGATGTTAGGCCTGCCTTGACGAATTATGAGGCTGTAAAGAAGAGTGTCACGCAAGCCAACAAATAGTAAGCAAAACTCAGGCGCCAATCCTTTCTTTGTTAACAACAGTGTCTCGCAGCTCAAACTCAACGCTAAAAACGGAAATGTCTTGTAACATAAAAATAACTGCCCATCTCAATAAATCTGTTCTGTCAAGTTCCTCGCAATGGATTGATCATAAAAATGGTGTTCCCTCCTGTTTCCAATTGTTGGTAATGCAATTGTCTATGCTCCAGCTACAGATGTATGTTACTCCCAGTCTGTCCTACTCTTTTTGTACAGGGAACAACTCATTGAACTCACATGTTTTCCCCCCAGACACTCGCAGGCCCGTTAAGTTAGTGGGGAGAACCACTTCATCCACTTGATGCTGCCAATTGGGATTTTGCGCGGCTCCATTTGTCATTTATTATTTAATCCATATGCAACATATAAATAATGTGCTCGCATGCCTGTTCTTTAAAAACAAGAAAGATGCATGACCGTTTTTAAGAGCCAAATATTAATTGCTGAAACCTGCAATGATGTTGCTTCAATTAGGGAAATATTTATGGAAATCCCAGTGTCTTCCAGTATACTGGAACATATTATTCAGTAGAAGAAATTGCTGCATTATTGCTTTCAAAGATTAATAATGATCATAGTTAGAATGTACAGTGGAGGTTGCAATGCCACCAACATTTTGCAATAAGTTATCCATGGTCATGACTGTGTGGTGAGTTAATACGATGCAACACCATTGACTCACTTTTTTTATTCCTTCAGTTTTCTTTAAGAGGCCTGAGGTCACAGAGGAAGCCTCAGCAAACACATAGATTGCACGGGTCTTATAGACCATTGCCTTGTGTTTTCCATTGGTTACCCCCCCTAAACTTCTAGGTTATCTGAAATAAGCTCCTGAAGAGTAGGGCATAAGAGGTGTCCTCTCTCTCCCTCTGTCACTCTACCTTGCAGTGTGCGGCAAACTTGCCGGAGCGGGCACCGGGCTATTTCCAGTGGGCTGGATGGGCCGGGGCCTGTTTTTGACCTGTGGGTGCCGGTTTTGTTACTGGGGATGATTGCTGCAAAATCAGCCCCCCTGTAACAAAAGCAGCAGTTGTGCTTCTTAGTAGCACAGTAGCACCACCCGCCCTGGGCCAGTCAATAGGATGTGCCAGGGCTGGTTTATGTTCCCAGTCTGGCCGTGGCAGCAAAGAGAGAATATTCTGCCACAGAAGGAAGCCTCCCCAGCCCAGTACTTCCCACCCTAAGTAGAAGGCTGAAAATCCCGGCACAGCATAGAGCACCAATGCATGCGTTCTGCCTCAAACTGCAGCAGGGGATGCAGTAGGGAGAATGTGGCCATGGTAACAAGTTGTGTACCCCCATCCACTCCATTGGGTCTCAGTCCGCTGAATGCTGTTGGCACTGCCGTGAATGGTGAGCACAGTATTAAGGATGGGGAGAGTAGTGACATTCCTGCCTCCGTCACTTGTCAGTGGTGAGACAGTGGTAAATAGTTGCTTGTCACTGGAGTTTTGAAGCATCTGATAATTGTGGCTCAAAATACAGCTGCATCTGTTGACATATATAAACGAAGCAAAGGAACATACACAATAACAAACACAAAACAACCTAACGACACAGTTAAAACATAACAGAGTCTAATATAACACAATTAAAAACAGAATGCAACCCCACAACAGTAGAACAACACCATTATCACCTTGCAATAATGCAACATGTACTAAACTGTGTTTGCACCTAACACTAAATTATCTTATGACTGAAGACTTAAAAAAGCAGCTGTCAACGTTTTGTGATCCAGCCTCTCTTTTTATCGTATTCCTGAGGTTATTTTTAGGTCTGATTTTTGAAGTTCAACTGTGAAACAAACCTTTGGCTTACAATACACATAGGGTGGATGTTGTATCCACCCTTTCAACCATTGCTTTATTCAACCGGCTTCTATCAACCATTGGCTTAAGACTTTGTCAATAGTGGAGTAGTCATCTCATACCTAATGCTGTTGGATGTTTGGCCATGAAGGACCACTTTACAGCTAAAGCCTTGGGTATTTGCTCCTGCCGGCTCCCTCCGCCATGTCTCTCTTTAATATACTAATGCTACATCCATTAACACTATAAACCCAGGCCTCTTGTTTTTGTCATTACTTGTATGTGTGTGCTTTCTCCCTCTGTCACTGCTTTACCACATTTCTCTTCCTCCTGTCTTCCTTTTCTGCTGTCATCCATCCTCCACTGGGACATAGTCTGATGATGAATTGTAATTGACTGTCGTGCTCAAAGATGGAGGCACTTGATCGGTAGGGGGCCAACCTGCACTTTAGGGGCTGCTGAGGCCTATGTTATGCCCTTCCCGGATGGAGACTCGGCCCGCTCAACACCAGGACACTCACGCTGCCTGGTTCTGTGCCAAGGAACCCTACCTGGCTCTTCGAGCAGTGCCTTTAACGATTTCACCCTGTGAGGTGAATCCATGGAGGTCTTTTGGGCCTTGCCTGCTCTCCACAAAGACTATCCTGGGAGGATGTGGGAGACGTATCATTTCTACCACTCTCTGGCTGGTGTATATTCTTGGCCCACTGCGAGGGTACATCTGCCAGGTTGATGTTCCATATACATACTTGATCTGACTGATACAGACTTCTTGGTTTGCCAGGGGCAAGACAGATGCATATCAAAAAATGTCCACATCGAAAAACGTAGGAACTGAAAAATCGCCCATCTATTAGGGAATAGCAGAGGAACCTTATCTCTCTTTCTGTTCAACCGAAATGCAGCCATAAGCTAGTGTGGTCTAACCTGCCCCATGTCAGTACCTGTAACTACACCACTGATGCTTCCCGTCTATGACTTGTTGAGCAGCGTATTACAGCAATTAAAAAACGAAGGGGCTTACTTACAAGCCCCTTGCGCTGCCGGTACGTCACTTTGTGTGACGCACCGGCCGTGCAATCTGCTGCTCGATTTTTACAAGGACACCTAAAGCAACTCTGCGTGGCTTTACGCGTCCTTGTAAATATTGCCCCTTCTCAGGCAACACTTAGGGCTAGATGTAGGTAAATGGTATTTACAGATTCGTAAATACCGAATTTTCCCGATTTGGTATTTACAAATCGGTAAATGCTATGTAGGTAAATATTCAGTAAAAACTTACCGAATCGTTAAGATTCGGTAATTACCGAATAGTCAAGGGTGGCAGGGTGTCACTTTGACACCCTGTTGCATCCCTGATTAGTGCTTGTGTGCCATGTGAGACACATACATGCCCTTAGGGCACGTATGTGTGCCACATGGCACAGGTGTACATGCACAGATTTGCATATACACAGGTATTCGTTATTTACCACCAACTAATAGTTGGTGGCAAATAACGAATCCTTAAGGCCCTGTGGCACTGTTTACAGTGCCACCTATGTCTCAAATCACAGATTCGGTAAATTTACCTATTCGGTAATTTACCGAATCGGTAAATTTAACAAATCGGTAATTTTTAAGGCCCCTACATTTCAAACTCCAAATACCGGTCGGTAATGGCCGAAATCGGCCGTTACCGACCGGTATTTGCCTACCTACATCTGGCCCTTTGTGTGTAAGGAGCGAGACATGGGTGTTGCTGTGGGTGTTACCACACAACACTCATGTATTCTGATGCATTTCCAGATTTACGAGAAATCGTAAGCCTGGAAATGCGTCAGAATACTAGACCACACTAGGTGGCGTAGCTAGGCGCAAGGAAGAGAAATGTTTACATTTCTCCTCGTTTTTTTCTCTCAATGCGTGCTGCATTCTACGGTATGGATGGAAAGAGGAAATCACCTAAATGGATTGCTTTTGTGCAGGAAGGTGCCCCTTCCTGCACAAAACAATCTTCCCACGACGCAGGCATACTTGCATCATGGTGCAAGGGTGCATGCGCTGGCGCATAGCTGCCCATTGTGCGCCAGCACAGGGGAAAGTACAGGGATGCGACATATTGTTGCAAATATTTTGCATCCCTGTGTTTTGAAATTGCCAAATGGCTTGATGCATGCAGTGAGTCACTTTCATTATAAATATGGCCCCAATTCTTTAGTCTAGCCCGGAAGCGTTGACTGGTGGCTGCATTCACTGCTTGCTTTCTCTGCATTTAAACCTGAATCGAAGAGCTCCCCATTGTGAAAGTCTCCTCTGACCTTGAAATCGGAATCCCTTGTGTCTACAAGAGAAGTCACCCGTGCCCTCTCCAAAGGTAACTTGTGAACACTATCGGCCACCAAATATCTGTGGGTCAGAGCTATGGTGACGGTAGGAAGAGAAAACCAACAATGCCGCGATGTATATCACTCCCAGTTACAAACATTGAGCGTGCAACACCAGAAGGTATCCCCCATGACTTTTGTTATGAATGACACGGTTGAAAAACTGCTGGCAACTCAAAGCTTTCATGTGCTTCGAAGCTTGCAGCGCCGGGACTGTAAATGAACCGTGTCTTTGCCGCTCAAACAATTGATCAGTTTTGGTTTATATGTTGTCTTTACTAGATCATGCAAGAGGGTCAAAAACATGTAATTTAAGCTGTGTGTGCACCTGCGGCGGGCGTAAAACAGCAGGCTGCCTTCAGCGGGGGCAATCCAACCCATGTGCAGGCAGCAACGGTGATTTTGTGCATTTAAAGACGCTTTTCTCCAAAATTGCATTCACAAGCTTTGTAACCAGTGTAGCACCGTGTTGTAAACAGTGTAGCATGGGACTGTGTTCAACTGACAGTTCAAGTACATTCCTAAATGTCACTTGAGTTTCGAACTGAAGAGCTGTGCTTAAGCCTTAAATGTAAAATATTTTGAGAGAAAACCGATTGTAATTATCTTTCAAGCGCCTGGAGAAAAGTGCCAAAATGGCCGTAGGTGAAAGAAGTGCAAAATACACTTTTCATATTCGATATCGCTGTTTGCTTTCTGGGAATGCATACCAGTTTAATTGTGATTGGTTAGTTTTAATGGTGAGACTAACACTTTAGAAAATATGAACAGCAAAATGCATTTCAATCTCTTTGTTTAGGAATGTTAGATGTTCCCTATTCTGATACAACCCATGCTCATGCTTTGTCATTTAACCAAGGATTAGATAAAAACCGTAGGGAACTTTCATCTATAGTGTTAGGGTGGCATTAACTGAATTTCGGGTGCAATCATATGTGCATAAGTGATGTAGAAGAGAGCTGCATCTTCAGTTTTTTAAAACTGCGCTCTCAGGTCCACATGTACTTTATGGCACAAATTTAATAAGACTTTGTGTCAGCACAAAGTGTTGAAATTCAGAGCATGGTATTTACTTTCCAGGGTGGAAGGTGTTTTGTGTTGGGAAGGTGCCCTTTCTTCAGTGTGAAAACCGATGTGCTGTGCCTTGTGCTGCTTTGCACTAAGTGGGCATAAACGTGGCAGCCGAGCACAGACACAAAGCCCTAATCATTACAATAGCCGGGCCTTTGGATCGAGAACTAGTATCTACTTAGAAGGGTGTGTCAAGAAGGGAAAGTGTGTTCATTGGATTATTGTGTTGCGGTGCTCTGCACATATCCAGTGTGTGGCATTGCAGAGTTTCTCTTGGCATAGGAACCTATGTTGGAAACGTATGTTTCCTATGCAGAACAACGCACATGCACCTCTGCAGCATCAATACATTCTCCAGTGCAGTAAGCTTTACTTCATAGATCTTATTTTCCCCAAGCCCAATACTGCCTGTCCCATTCTCTGTGTTTGCAGGTAATTAATAATAATTACTAATACTCCTCATTGTACCTTTAGCAGTTCAGTCCAATAACTTTTGATTCCTTCTCTAAGTTGAATAACAAAGCGCGTATATTCATTCTTTCATTGATTTCCTGTTTTCTGGCTCCTAAGTTAAAAGGTTAGCATGGCCCATCTTTCAACAAATCAAATGCCATCTACCAAATAGGGCCAGTCTGTCTTTCTGGTGTCCTCAGTTTCACACACTGTGTTCATTTCAGACATTGAACACTATCACTTCTGTAGAAGTACAATGGCTTTTAATAAAGACAGACCTAAAGAGATATAACTTGTAAGCCCTCAAAGCCATACCAACAACGTTGACTTCTTAACCTGTGCTGCTTGGCGATTTGATAATACCTCTCTCTGGCTCCCCGACACCATCCAATGATTTGAAGTGATCTTAAGGGAAAACTTCCTAATGGTACATCAATCCTGGTGCTGGTCCCCAGTCATGGCTTTGGCCCACTTTGGTCTCCATGTCAGCCTTCTTCCTTCATCGACAGTCTTGAAGAGACTATCAGCCTGATTCATCAAGCCGAATTGCGCTCGCAAAGGGCCAGATTCTGAGAATCTGGCCCATTGCGAGCGCAATTTTTGCATTTGGGATTCATCATCCCAAATGCAAAATTCGGTAATTGCTAATTCGCTAAATTGCGAGGAATTACATTTAAGGAATCTCTATTTGAGATTCCTTAAATGCAATTCATCAACCATTTTTAAATTGCTAATTCGCAATTTCGGGCCGCTATTTACCAAGAGGTCAGACCTCTCGGTAAATAGCAAAAACTTAGAAAAATGCCTTTAAAAGCATTTTTCTAAGTTGCATGTTGCACACACACATGTCTCCAAAGGACATGTGTGTGCGCAACACCTGTTTCAATTTGCATTTAAGGGGTGCTACAGGGTGTCCTTTGGACACCCCTGGCACCCTTTAAATCGCTATCTTATTTGCGATTAGCGAATTGCTAATCGCAAATAAGGAATACTCCCCATTCATTCCTATGGGCCTTTTGGCCCATAGGAATGAATGGGGAGTTATTCCTTATTTGCGATTAGCAATTTGCTACTCGCAAATAAGGAATGTGTAGGAATCGCTATTTATTTAGCAATTCCTACATGAATACCGTTTTGCGAGTCCTTAATAGCGATTCGCTATGAATCGCTATTAGGGGCTCGCAAAACGGCCCATTGATGAATAAGGCTGATCGCTTCTTGCTTTGTCCCAGTTCCCCCATATGGGGTCACTTCTCCTCCTCTGCGCACAGCGGCACAGGAGTAATCTTTATGGCAGCCCCATCTGACATATGGGGTCAGTGACTTAATACTGCACATGGGCTATGGCCAGATTGGCACAGCAGCAGTCCTAACTGCAGCCTCACCTGACATACGTGGTATCCGATTTGGGACAACACATAGGCGATGATCAGTTTGGTGCAGTAACGGTCACAGCTCACTTTACGGAAGTCCTCCTCTGGCATGCAGACCTTTCCCTGCACACCGACAATAATCCTTTTGGTGGAGCAAATGTTGCCTCACATCTCACTATAGGGATTCACTGGCTAAGGCGTAACCAATTAAAGTGTAACCCGGAGAAATCTGAGATCATTTTCTTTGGTCCCTCACCATGCGAAGTGTGGCGCCAGTGGTGGCCTCTGGGTATGTCCCCCCTCTAGCCTCAGTAAACACTGTGAAGAACCTAGAGGTCAAGTTAGATGCCAAATTAATTATAAATGCTCACTTCCAAACAGCCGCCGGTGCCTGCTTTGGCCTGTTAAAAATGTTAAAAAACTTTCTTCCCCTGCTGCCGGTTACGTACATGAAGATGGTAGTCCAAGCCCTGATTGTGTCAAGGCTGGACTACGTTAATCTCTTGTACCTGGGCGTACCGGAGTACTTATTAAACCACCTGCAGGTAGTCCAGAATGCGACGGCTAGAGCAATTCTCATGGTATTGTCCAGAGCACGAATGTCCAGCCATCTGAAGTCCCTGCACTGGCTGCTGGTCCGTAAGAGGATTCAATTTAAAGCTCTGGTCCTGGCTTTCAGGGCCCTCCATGATACTGGTGCCTTCTATATTAGAAATAGGATTCATCACTATGCGCTGCAAAGAGCCCTGAGGTCTGCACTGCAGCTTTTGACGACCATCCGCAGTTTTCCCGCTCCCGTCTGGGCGGCCACTCGTTTAAGTGCTGGCCTCCCATTTATGGAATTATCTGCCAGTGTCTCTTAGGCAGGTGCATGATCTGCTTACTTTCAGGCAACAGCTAAAAACGTGGCTTTTCCAGCAATAGTCTTTTGCTTCTCTTTCTGTTATAGTGCTGGTGCCTGTCTCATGGTCCTTTAGCTCCGGGACACTCTGGAGTAGCCGTGAGCTTTATAAGTACCGATTTACATTACATTACATCACAGAATGCAGCAATACACACATCTGTCTGGGGAGATTCCTCAACCTCCTCTCCTCATGTTCCTTCAGTCAGCCCTGGCCTTCCAATATAGAACCCAGAGTCTTCCATGTACTGCACCATTCACAGGCACACAAACATCCAGCACATGCATATAGCATTCACAAGCTTCACAACACTACATCTTTCATGTATTATAGCATTTACAGTTACACATAAACCTAGAACATGTATCACACACACACACACTGTGCAGCACTACACACCAAACCGATGTTGCCAAGGATGACTTAAGCACAAAGCATTTGGAACTTTAAATGAGTGGACCTGTTCACTCCTACTGATCATTACACGGTATGCTGCCACCACACCGCTCGTGCTGCTTAACTCCTGCAAAAGGCAGTAGCCTTTCACTACAATGAGGGAAGCACTTTGGGAGCCTATCCTGGTCCAAAAAGACGACAATCCGTGAGCCAGCCAATGTGATGGTGCACAAGCAAGATCTGTGTTCGTCCATGACAACAAAACTCAACATTAGGGATCTGGACATTGTTACAGTTGAGGCACTCAGGGCAGGGATGCTGATTATCACCATGCAAAGCACTTTCACATCCCAACAATTGATTTTTTAAGACTATTTCAAAATTACTCATCCTTACTAATATTTTATTTGTATTTAATCTTCAGTAAACTTTGTCCAACATTATGTTTTTAATTAATTTTAAAACTGTTTACATGGCTTTTAGAAGTATAATATATTTTCAGAATATATATGTTTTAAAAATCAAACTAATTTAATTAATTTAACATTACAACTGATGTTGTATTTTGAATCCTTGCCATCCTTGTTTTTAATGGGAGTGTTTTTCATGACCAGTGGTTGGTCATATGTGGTACTTGATTTACAGTAAGCCTGGGCAGGAGTACATTTACACCTGTCTTTTTTGATATCTTAAGGGCTGTAGTACCATTGGAAATCTTATTTTGAGAATAGCATTTGTTTTACTCGGATGTAGTTGTATGTCTTTTATTGATGAGTCTCTCCCAACTCTCTCCATAAATTTCCATAAACCTCTCCCATATAGAATTATTTTCCCTATTTTTCGGACACTCCCCCTTTCCCTTTCCATATTTACTACAAAAGCATATACTTACATTTGCGGAGATCTTTGCACAAGTGGCAGAGAGCACTGAACAGAGAAAAACAGGAAAGGCAGAGGTGTGTGAACTGCATTTAATAGTATGAGAGTACCACTTTTTTACGTACAACAAAATGCACTTTATGAATCAGGCCCATTGTTGTGAGAATACATAAGGGAGGCACATTGATTAGTGTCAATATTGATCACACAGGACCGCATTTCAAGTTTGCCCTGAACTCTGGGTGGTAACAGAGGACCCGATATTATCAGTATTAGAGGTAACTTCAAGACTCTGTAAGTTATCTCCCTGCAGGCCCATGTGAAATAATGTATGGAAATTAGTATTATTGGGTTGATTACTGCATGTTCTTTCCAATTTCCAGACACATTTAGACCAAATATCCACCTGCTTTGGGAAGGTGGTTATGTTGGATAAAATTACCATAGAAACATATAATTCCAGTTTCTTCCAAAAAACAAGAATTTACTAAGCAATATTTACAACTGACTCGCAATGAAAGCCATGGTTGGATATTTCTGGAGAGTCAATATAGGGGATAAGAGTAGGGTGCACAAGTGGAAATTTCAGATGGAATGCAGTGACAATAAATGTCACCCTTCAGAATGCTTGCCAGGTGCCTATATATCTTTGTCTTCCTGTTGGATCTTCATGGACGGTCCAATATTTGTGTGTCTGCAGTGTCTGGTTAAATTAAAGTTTCAGAGGTGAGGCTTTGTCTTTCTTGCGGTTATCTGGTAGGAAATTTCAGGTTTTGTGGATTAGAACAGTTTTTGTATCGGGCTCATTAAATGTAAACATTATTTAAACTCATCAAAAATACGAAAACCCGTATTTAACATTTGATTTGTTGGAGCTGGTACACTTCAATAAATTGGTCATGCTCTCGCCACACCATATTCTTGGTTATCCCACTCTATTTAGAATCAGGTGAAATGCTGAGTTAGCACTGGTTGAGAATTAACGACCCCTGCAGTGTAAACCTTTGACTTGGCAACCTTTCAGCCAAGGGACCACCAGAACACAATAATCATAGTTCCACCCTATTGAGGGTGGCACCACCACTATACATATTCTCCCTACCCATGTCTGCCAGAGCAGACGCAGGCAGGTAAAATACCACCTGGCTCCCACGTTAAGGGAGAATACTACATTTGGGTTTGTATTAAGAAAACAAAATTCCAATTTAGGAGTTTATTTTCTCAATTCACAAAGAGATTTCCAAGCTTTAAACATGGTGCCCCTTCAGCAAACCTTTGGTGCTGTGAGGAGAGCTGCCCCCAAAGTATTTCTGCTCTTAGCACAGAAATCCCAGCCAGGTAGGCAGGGATCTTTAAATGAAACTGGCACTCCTTCACTAGGGTGACCAAGGCCATTCTCTCTATCGCCTTGTTGGACCTGCAGACCAGCCACCAGGGTCTAAGTGACTCCAAATGTCTGCTGGACACAATACGAAGGATTTTGTATTTGTGTTCTCTTCTACACAACATACTTCCAATACATTTACACAGGAAAGGATGAGAATCGATTGCACCCAATATCAAGAGATGCCTTTGCACTTCAGATAACCCAGCAATTTACTGACGGAGGCCTGTAGATCATGCCTGTGGTGCAAAACCTTCCCTTCTTTTTGTAGTTGGCAAACATTTCTTATGAAGTTAAAATGGCAAAATCTACAATTGTTAATCCTGGAAGTAGTATTGTCAATGATAAAAAGGACTGTCAAAATCAATAGGTCTAACCTATGTGACAGTTATTGGCTTTCTCAGTGTGTTTTAAAACATGTTGTGCAGGAGTGCTGCTGCTATGCAGCATGGTTGATAGTTAGAAGAAAAGCACTATGACATCATCAGCAGTGGACAGAGGGATAGTGATTCATTTTCTTATTATCGGATTATTCCCTGCCTTCACATAAAAGGGTTTTGGGGACAAATGCCAAAACAAGCTTGTGAGCAAACATAAACCAACAAGAAATTAGAATACACATTTATGCACCAATCTATTTTTATTGTGGGCAGTAAATGTGGCACAAAGGCTGAGGGCGCTGTGCAAAACACAAATTAAGCAATAATACCAAAAATAAATACTAACCACCATCCATAAACAGGTGCAAGGGATGCAATCTACTTAAAGACAGCTGAAGTTCTCAAAAGCGAGAAGAATCATGGCATGGCTGTGACATCTGAAACGCACAAATACATAAAAGGCATTCAAAGTTGAAAAAAACTCACTTGTTTAATTATCTTACCTCTGAGCTGAAGTTTGCCTTGTTGGGCTCCCAAAAAAGGCAGTGCTGTTTGGGTTTCTGAAGAATCTTGCAACATATGGGCACTTTTTTTCTTGCATGATGGTAGGGGGTAAGCAATGAAGGTGGAGGAGGAAGGGGAGTGTGGTGAACAAGACAAGCAACAATGGTTGAGGAGGCAAGGGTGCACCCGACAAGCAACAATGCATGAGGGGTGTTGAGCGAGTGGGGAAAGAAAAAATGAGGCAGGAGGGAAGGATGAAGAGGGTGTAAACAAAAGGAAAAAAAATACTCCTGTAAGCGGCAAGCAATGGAAGTACATTGGACAAGCGAAGCAGTACTTGGGCCTTGCTCCAGGGAAGGGGCAGACACATGAAGGGAAGTTAAGACAGAATTCGCTGACCGAAAATAAGCAAAGCAAAGAAAGTGAGGATGAAGTTGGCCAATATCAATCAATGGGCAGGATCTAAACCACTTGTAAGTAAATAAAATGTTTTGCAAGTGACAACGTATGTGCTGTGTGAGGCAAAACCTAAGGTATAGCATCTGGGCAAGGAGTCGGGGTTAAAAATGTCAAATAGGCGAAGGTGATTCCAGAAATTTTAAAGGACATAAAACAACATGCAGTGCCCCCAAAACATTTATGGGCACTAAGATGAAGGAAGGAGTGTCTTTGGGAGCAGGAAAATGCTGTGTCTGAAGGGAAACATTCTGTGTCACGAAGCCTTTAGAAGACAGGCTCTTTATTGTAAGTCTTTATCACGCAAGTAAGTACCACTCAGGTAAGTATTTGTACTTTTACCATTGACAACTTTACCACAAAGCTAGCTATTTTTTTAATAACATACATTTAAGTTACTTAAAAACTAATTATAGGCCTAGTCATGGTCGAGGTAAGCAGAGGTAAGGTTGACTTTAGGGTTTAGGAATGGGGGATTTAGGGTTCAAGCTTCCTTAGATGTAAAGGGAGGAAATGCTGATTTTGGAGTTCAGGTGTGGGTTGATGAAAGGGAGGGGAGAATTAATTTGGGGTTCAGAGTTTGGATAGAGTTAAAGGAAGGTAAGGGTGATTTTAGGATTCAGGGATGGGTAGAGGTAAAAGGAGGTAAGGGTGGTTTTATGGTTCAGGTGTAGGTAGAGGTAAAGAAAAGTATGGGTGAATTTAGGGTTCAGGGGTGGGTAGAGGTAAAGGGAGGTAAAGGTGGTTTTAGGATTGAGGAGTGGGTAGAGGTAAAGAGGGGTTATTTTGTTGTTCCGAAGTGGGCAGAGGTAGAGAGAGGTAAGGGTGATTTTAGGGTTCCTGGGTCCTTAGAGGTAAAGGGAGAAAAGGGTGAGTTTAGGATTCAGGGTTGGGCAGAGATAATGGGAGGTAAGAGTGATTTTAGGGTTTGTGGGTGGAGAGAGAAAGAGAGAGTTGAGAGGAATTTTTGGGTTTGGGTGTGGGTAGAGGTGAAGGGCGATAAGGATGATTTAAGAGTTTGGGGGTGAGTAGAGGTAAAGGGAGGTAAGGGTGATTTTAGGGTTTTTGGGTGGGTAGAGAAAGAGAAAGTTAAGAGTGATTTTAGGGTGTGGGTGTGGATAGAGGTGAAGGGCGATAAGGATGATTTAAAGGTTTGGGGTGAGTAGAGGTAAAGGGAGGTAAGGGTGCTTTTATGGTTCATGTGCTGGTAGAGATAAAGAGTGATAAGGGTTATGTCACAAAGTTTTGCAACATGAATCTTTCTGGATTCACTATGCTGTGCATTATTCCGCTGTCTAGTGGTTGGGTCCGGAATCGTAGTCTTTTTTCTCTTTGGTTTTGTTTTTCTTTTTTTCGTGGCCCTGGTGGGCGTCGACGTCCCACCATTTGGTGTCCTCCAGTGACGTCGGTGCGCTTCCTCCGGAAACTCCCAGCTTTGGGCGCCATCTTTAGATTATTTTTTCCGCCGTTGAGTCTGGATCGTCACCGAGGAGTTCCAGAGTTTCTGGAGGAGAAAATAAGAAAATCAAGCAGAAACACCAAAAGTTGGAGTTTTCAACACACCGATCAAGAGTACAGAGCCAGGACGACGAAGAGGGTGAGGAAGAAAAAGAACTTCGACATCCAATGGAGAATGTGCACACAGGGGGCCCCCTGAGCGCAGGAATGGACAAAACCCATTCAAATTTTACCGTGATTGCCACCACAAGTACATGCAGAAGGACCAGCACCCAGCCTGCAACCTCTCCTTTCCACTCGATCACCAAAGCAAGTAGTTCAACTCCTGCTCGGCATTCACCCCCAAGACACTCAGAGTCAGGGAGAGACAGAGGATAACGAACCACACCATGCAGGGGCAAGGACAACCCCCGTCGCTCCGGGACTTGTCCCTCTCCAGCGGAGAAGAGGACAACACCGCCGAGGGACCAGAGGACTACATGGTCGCAAAGGAGGTAAGAGAGACGTCGACCCTTAAATCCCCGAAAGACTCTCGAAAAACTGAGTTAAAGTCCTCGAAAGGAGCAGTGGTGTCGAAACACTCAACGACCACAGCTGCGTCCACAGACAAACAGCCCAGCGGATCCTTCGAAAATGACTACCAGCCGGCGAAAGCTCTAGAAAAGCCAAGGTCCTCGAAGTCCGGCCCCGAAAAGGCAAAAGAGCTGAAGGCGACTTCGACGTCAACATCGACGACCTCAAAGAGAAGCGCCAAAACTCTTGACGCCGAACAAGCGGTCGAAATGGAGAGGAAGAAGAGAAGGCTTGAGGCCAAAATGAACAGCATCCACCAGAGGAAACAGGACTTCGATGAACGGATGAGCAGATACACATCCCTCCGAAGCCCACGACTGTAGTCGAAACAGAAGTCAAGGAGGAGTTCGACGTCGGCGAGCCGCCGAAATCTCCTGAACCAGCAGAGCAACAGGGCGAAGAGGATCTGTACTATTACGAGGGAGAAGGTGAGGACGATCAGCGGACATACTTGGGCTCGACATCCTCAGAGGTGCAGGACCTGGAATGGCAGGACCTCGACGCCGAAAGCCCAGAGCAGGGCATAGAGTCATATTGGTCAAGGCCTTCACTGTCAGGTGACATTGGCATCTTCAAAATGGTCTTCAAGAACGCTGCAGAAATGTATGGGGTTAAATTAGAGGAAAAGAAACCAAAGACTTGTTTTCTCTTGGAGACTCTGTTCCCCACTCAAACTAGGAGCCAATTCCTACCCATGCTTCCAAGTTTGCTGGGCCAGGGCAGGGAAGCTTTCAAGGAGCCAGCAACATGCAGATCTGTCACCCCTGGAACTGAGAACAGAGAAAAAGTACAAGCATTCCTCGAAGGCCAGCATATATCCAGGGATCCGTGCCAGCTGACTCCATTATACGTCAACAGCCAGGAAGAGGGCCAACATTCCCACAAACTCAGGGCCACCTCCAGACAAAGAAAGTAAGAGAATAGACCTCATGGAGAGGAAAGTAGAGAGGAATGCGACGATTCACTGGCACATTGCGAACTCCAATGCCCTAATAAACAGGCATGGGTACCAACACTGGGAGGAGATAGGGCAGCTACTCAAACATCTCCTGGAATAATACCAGCAGAGGACAACCCATCTGGTGGAGGAAGGCAAAAACATGGCCAACACCTGCCTAAAGTCAGCCCTGGATGCAGCAGACACATCCAGCAGGCTTATGATGATTGGAGTGACGGAGAGAAGGCATGCCTGGCTGAGGATCTCATGTTTCAACCCGGAAGTACAGAACAATATTCTGAACATGCCTTTCAAAGGGGAACAACTGTTTGGGATCCCAGTTGACGAGAAGCTGTCACAACTCAAAAAGGATAATTAAACAGCAAGATCCATGGGAGTACTGCAGTTCCGAGGGATGATGAGGGGCACACCCTCAAGGAGACCGGGCAGCAGAGGAGGAAGCCAACCGGGAACATCGTACCAGTCCTTCCAACAGACTTATCAAGGAGGCAACCAGACGCAACAGCAGGGTCAGCACCAGCAAAGCTGGCAGTACCAAACAAGAGGACAGTCCTTTCGAGGGCGCTCGAACAGACAAGGACAAACAAGAAGAGGGAGACAGCAACCCACCTCAAAGTGACTCCGCTGTACCAAACGTGCCCACCCAGACAACATTTCTAGAGGGGCGGCACAGCAAAAGACCCAAACAATTAGATACACACAAAGAAAAGATCCTCGAACACGTAACACCGGTAGGAGGCAGCCTAAAACACTTCTTCCAGGAGTGGAAGAAGATAACAACGGACAAATGGATACTCAACATCATACAGTTCGGCGACCGTATAGTACTGGAAAAAACACATCCAACCAGGAGGTCGACCCAACAAAACACACTCGCCAAAAGAGCTCTCGCTCCTTCTGCAAGAGGCACCAGAACTCCTTCATATGGAGGCAATAGAAACAGTGCCATACAAAGAAAGAAACAAGGGAATGTACTCCAACTACTTCCTTGTACCAAAAGTGGACGAAATGTCAAGACCCATCCTAGACCTACGGTTCTTAAATAAATACATAAAAACTCAAAAATTCAAAATGACGTCCCTACAGGAAGTTATACCACAAATAAGGGATGGTGTTTCATGTCCACTATAGACCTCAAAGATGCCTACCTACACATTCTCATGAACCAAAATACACAAACATCTACTGAGATTTTCCATCAACAAAGCACACTACCAGTTCACAGCGTTAGCCTTTGGATTAAAATCCGCACCAAGGGTCTTCACAAAATGCCTAGCTGCTGTAGCGGCGCACCTACGGAGGCAGGGAATACATGTATATCCCTACCTCGACGACTGGTTGGTAAAGGCGAACTCCTATAACCAATACAAACTACATGCTCAGCGGGTCACACACACACACTGACATAGCTAGGTTTTTTGGTACATTGGGGAAAGTCCTCTATAGAACCAGAACAGGTGAAGATTTTTCTGGGCGCACAGATCAACACCATTCAGGGCAGGGTGTTCCCCAGCGAGAGGAGAACCTTCGCCCTTCTGAGGGAGACACGTCAATACCGGATGGGGCAAGCTCTGACAGTGAGGACAGTGAGAAAACTCATGGGGATGATGGCATCCTGCATACACCTGGTCCCCAATATTCGACTTCACATGAGACCATTCCAGGAATGGCTCCAACTGCAATGGTAACAGGCAACTGGGAGTTGGAAAGATCTAGTGGTTGTGACGCACACAGTGCAAGAGGAGATAGCGTGGTGGAAGAAAGAGAACATAACAAAGGGGAAGCCGTTTACACCACCAACTCCAACAGTGACCATCACAACAGACGCATCCCAAATGGGGTGGGGAGCACACATGAACCAGCTCAAAGCGAGGAGTTTGTGGACACAAACAGATGCGGTCAAACACATCAACTACCTAGAACTGAAGACTGTGTTCCTAGCCTTGAAAGCCTTCCAGAGGCAGCTGTACGGGCACAGGCTGTTAATACAAACATACAACACCACGACGATGTTCTACATCAATAAGCAGGGAGGAACACAATCAGTGGCGCTATTAGGGCTAGCGCAGGAGATATGGAGATGGGCCATCCCACTACAAACAGACCACCTGGCGATACATCTACCAGGGAAAGACAATGTGGAAGCAGACAGACATCAGCAACCACGAGGGGGAGCTCAATCCACAGGAAATGCAAAAGCTGGTCAAGATGTGGGAGACCCCACAAATAGACCTGTTTGCAACACACCAGAAAGCAAAATGCCAATACTTTGCATTCAGACAGCCAGGGCAGCAATCACAAGGGAATGCCCTATGGATAAGCTGGTCAAAGAAATTTGCCTATGCTTTTACCCCGATACCGCTGATGCACAAGGTGCTCAGCAAGTACAGAACCAGCAACATGACACTGATACTAGTAGCACCACAGTGGGCCAGGAAGTCCTGGTTCTCACAAATAGTGGAAATGGCACAGGGGCCACCACACACGTTCAAAAACAGAAGAGATCTGCTCTCAATGCAAAAAGGAAGGGTGCTCCACCCAGAACCAGAGAGCCTCAGCCTAGCAGCTTGGCTCCTGAAGACTTAAAGTTTGTGCACCTAAAACTCACGGAGAGCACACTGGCGGCAAGGAGGCCCACCACACGGAAGTGTTATGTAGCAAAATGGAAAAGTGTCAACCAGTAGTGCATCAGGGAAAAGCTCCAAAAGAAAATCACCAGGGAATCAACGGTGCTAAAGTATTTAACACACTTGCTAAAGAGTAACCTAAGGTACATCTCGCTAGAAGTACACCTAGCAGCAATGGTAGCATATACAAGAGGAGAAACAGGGAAAAGTTTATTTACATCCCAGGTGGTAGAAAGATTCCTGTAAGGGGACAAAAGAATCGCCCCCCCCCCCCCTCAAACGGATGCCACCGCCGGCATGGAACCTTAATGTAACTCATGAAGGCACCTTTCAAACCCATTCACAAGGCTTCTCTACATATGCTCACCCTAAAGACAGTTTTTCTGGTGTCAATCACCTGGATACGCAGGTTGAGCGAGTTGCAAGCGCTAACATTACAAGAACCTTACATCAAATTCACAATGACAGGGTGGTAATGAGAACAGACCCACATTTCATGCCAAAGGTGGTGTCAAAGTTACACATAAGCCAGACAATCCAGATACCAAGTTTCTTCCAGAAACCATCCACAAGCGCAGAGAGGGCACTGCACACTCTGGACGCTAGAAGAGCAGTGATGCATTACATTGAAAAGACCAAAGATTGTAGGAAAACAAAGCAATTCTTTGTGTCTTTCGCCAGCAGTTTTTAGGGAAGACCAGTAACTAAGAACACCATTGCACGATGGATCGCACAAACAATCCAATTCTGCCATAAGCAGGCATGTCAAGAATTACAAGGAGCAGTACAAGCTCACTCTACCAGAAAGAAGGGAGCAACAATAGCTTTCCTAGCAAATACACCCACCCAAGACATTTGCCTAGCGGCAACATGGGCTTCAGTGCACACGTTCACTAAGCACTACTGCGTGGATATACAGATGAACAAGGAAGCACAAGTAGGACAAAAAGTGCTTCAACATATATTACACAACCAACGTTCATCTTCCACCCAGCCGCCACAAGCATAGCAAACCACTACAAAGTCTATGCACAGCATAGTGAATCCAGAAAGTTTCATGCTGCAAAACGAATAGTTTCTTACCTGTTGGTGTAGTTTTGCAGCATGATGACTTTCTGGATTCACTAGCGAACCCACCGTCCTCCGCCAGAAAGATCAGACTGGAGGAAAAGGGGATTAAAGATGAAGAAAAGACTTTACAAAGTTAAAAAAGAGACAAAAGTAACACAAAACGAGAAAAAAAATCTGAAGATGGTTCGCCGACGTCACAGGAGCACACCAAATGGTAGGATGTTGACGCCCACCTGGGCCACGAAAAAAAAAAGACTACAATTCCGGACCCAACCACTAGGCCGCGGAATAATGCACACCATAGTGAAGCCAGAAAGTCTTCAAGCTGCAAAACTACACCGACAGGTAAGAAACTATTCATTCTCATCAACCTACAATCAAGTTGTCTTGAAAGCAAAAAATTAAAAAGAATCAAGTTGTCTTTCAAGCAAAGCAAACAAGCATTTGCAATGCAAGAGGTCGTGCATTTATGAGAGTTTGACCTATAGGCATTGTAAATGACAATACCTTTTATTTATGTGTTGCTTTTAAAACAGATAAATAAAAGACATTGTCATTTACAATGCCAATAGCTTAAACTCTCGCAAATGCGTGACCTATTGCATTGCAAATGCGTTTGGTCCCCGTGCTATAAAGATACATACATTTTATAAAGTGTTAGGAGAGAGTGTGTCCTACCTGCAACAGCAGGCAGGACAAAGCTATTTGAGAAAATAGTGCTTGAAGGCTTTAATTAAAGCCTACCAAGTAACAACACACATGGGAGTATCACCGTGGGAGGCTGCAAATTGAGACAAGGCGGTACTAAGAAGAGACTACTAAGCCTAGTGACTAATCAATAGCCACAGTTTACAGTGGACAATGGCACAAGCTGATGAAAAATTTGGGCTGAGAGTGGGCGGAGCTTCAAGTCCCTACCTGAATAGAGCATGCCTTGCAGAGCAGCACATGCGCTGCCTAGGCTCGAGCTAAAAAGACCACAATCCAAATGTAAGCAGCACAGAAGAACACTTATCAAGTAATCAATCATTCCATGGTCCATGATGCAGGGAAAAAAACAAATACAAGGAGAAAACTCAAAGCCGACACATGCTCACCGACTCACCCAAGAGAAGCAACAAAATAAGAGTGACATTAAAGCCAACAGGTGGTAAGTAATGGGTGGGCACAAAGCCCTTTTACTTTTTTATTAAGTAACAGAAGAGCTTCTGAAGTGACAATTCATGCCTTGTTTCAGGTGAGACCTAACACTAGTAAAAATGTTTTAACATATATTGGCCAGATGATGTCAGTAACTTGAAAAGAAGGAAAGACACCAAATATTTCACAAACTAATTTGTAGAACTTTTCTCTGGAGACTATATGCTCTGTAAGGCAATAGGGAAATTGAATTGACAGGTAACTACATAGCAGAAATTATTATATGCCAAAAATGAGCCAGGAAATTTCATGATAGGCGAGAAAGAGGTAGAGGACACATAGTAAATTTTGAGGTAGTCTAACATGGAGACTTGGGTGAAGATGATGAAAAAATTCATTAAAGTAGTAGCTAAATGACAAGTTTAAATAATTTTCAACATCATATATACCAATGCTTCCATCAGTCTGTCATTATTTCATTTATTTGTATAATAGATGAATTGCCAGAATATGCAACTGCAGAATAAATCTTAGTCTTGCAATCGAGAACAGATATGCAAACTTATGAAAAGAGCTAAGATCAGCTAAGCATTAAACACAAATGTACAGAGAGCATACCCACAATAAAATATGGAATAGCTATACCACATTGTGCCTTGTTTCTTGATTGCTCTCTAGAGTTCTAGCTAGTGGAGAGATGCAGCTCTGAAATGAACTGAAATCCATCTAAATCAACAAAATAAGTCTGAATCAGCGGCGGCCAGTGCAGGTAAGCGTAGTGAGTTAGGGCAGGATGGGAGGGTGGAAGTCGACAGATGACGGAATAGGCAAAATTAAATAGATGAATAAAACCTATTCCGTTATCAGTCGACTTCTCCCAAGCCCTCAATGCGCTTTCCTGCACCGGGCGCAACTGGTCTAAATATTATAGCTGCCCTGCATTTGAAAATGACTGTCCTTATTAAAATAGACTCCTAGGCCCGATGATCCTACCAGTAGCAAAGGATATAGACATAAAAGATGGGTGCACTCATAGTGCATTTTTTTAAATTTTTTGTTTGTCTTAGTTATACCCTCTAAAAATGTTGCCCATCTTTTCCAGCTCATAATAATGAAAGCAAACATACTGGCAAATGTTAGCCTCTGCATAAGAACGTATAAATGCTACAGAAAGCTTGAATCATTGGGTGTATGGTGAGTTTTCATACATAAGGAAGAAGAGTGTCTGGCTCTGGTAATTACAGATCTGTTGTTTGTTCCTTTCGAATTTTGGTTCTTTCCACTGAGCTATATGGCAAAGCCCATGGTAATAGAGATAAAATACAAATTAATACAGCCTCTTTTCTACAACAGATATCTTTTTCTACATATGCCACTACTTGAAAATCCTGTGCTAGCCACATTGATAACAAGGTGGATCCTGTCTTGCAGGAAACCATCTCCTAATACGACCATCATGTAAACAAGTATATTTTATTCTGTTGGATTGTGTTTGTGAATGGTATATATCCAGAGGGGTCATGGTAGCCCCAGTGTTTTGGAAAGAACCTGCGGAAATTAGTGTTTCTGATGTGATCCCTACATGTTATTTCCTAGTTTTTTACCTGAGATTTCAGCAGGACATGGACGGTTAAAGGGACAAATCAGAATTATTGGACCACTAGTTAAAGTTACTTAGAATTCTGCATGAGGAGATACCGAGGCTGAAATTAAAGATTCTGACTTGTATATTCCCGTGAGTTTACAGGATCATGATATAAACTTCCTGGAATGGGAAATACAATGGCAAACATAGAATTACTAGGTCTGTTTGCATAGGTTTTCCACAATTCTAGAGAGTTTATTGCTATTTCAATGGGCTACCTGCTCTGATTCAGGGGTTGTAGGTGGTAGACACGAGCCGTCATTTTCAGAATCCTTGTGCCAGATCACAAAACAATTTTGTCTGGCACTATTTCATATCCTTGGTGGTAAGTTAGAGCAGTGTGTGCTCCAAAGTCATTTTACCACCGTATTAGAAAACCTGATTATGGAATGGGAAATGCGTGACAAGAATATTTGTGCTTATTTGTTGTATGGTATTTTGTTGTGGTGGTGATGTAGTCTGTTGTTTTTTGTGCAGCTGCATTTTTGTCCACTGTTAATGCAATATGATTATGGTTTATTGTACTGCAGTTGTTATGCTGCTTCCTGTTTGGCTGCTTTGTTGTGATGTTCTTTGTTATGTTTTGTGCAGTTATGCTACTTTGTGTATATTATTGTGTTGTGTTCTGTTGCTTACTTTTTATATGTCAACAAAGCTGCTACATATCCAGTCTAAAGCAGCACATTACATCAAAGATCCATGGCAAGCAGCCATTTACCACCACCTTAGGTGGTGAAAGAGTGCTACTCCTGCTGTTTAAGTACTTATGAAATCTGCCAGCACAAAACTGTGACAGAGTTTGAGTCTAAACTTAGTGCTCCCAAAGCTTGCTTTATATTATACGACCCCTTGCCTTATTTTCACCATCAGACTTTGCCCAAGAAAAAAAGAAAATCAACAAAGGTATAAAAAAAGGCGGAAGAGAAGGTTGGGAAAACAGTAAATAAGAGAGGAAGCAGGTAGGAACAACATGCAAGAGTGATGCTAAAGAAGAGTGGGCTGGAAGGCTTGTGTGATGGAGGAAGGAGGCATGATAAATAATCAAGACTAGGCAATGCTGAAATTCGAGAAACCCAGCATAGGTCAACGCCGGTGTAGAGCTCCTACGAAATAAATGTAGGTCTTTTCAGTACTTTATGTAACAAAATAATCAGTAAATGTATGTCTTTCTCTGGTTGTTCATTGAGGCATTGTTAACAAGCTAGAGGCTGTTTGTGATAATTAACGTATGATTAAGCTCCATATTTTTCAAACTGGCTTTAATATGCTGTGGTTTGGCATCTTTGGATGTGAGAGGGGATTTCTCAACCACCCAGTTCTAACGCACCACTCACTCACCAGCTAAGGACAAGCACTTGCAAAGGTTCCCAGGCACCGTCTGAAACGTTTGGTCTGAAAAGTTGAGTCGAATTTCTCATGAGCTCGAATAGCCAGCGACTGACCCAATGCAAGCATTCCATTGTCTGCTCCTCAAATGGCCAGCAGACCATGAATTGTACAATTTTCTCTACATCTGTCAACCTTTCGAAGATGAAGCGATGTGTTTATTTGTTAGTTGTTCTGTTCTAATGAATGGGGAAGACAAGTGAAGCTTGTTGGATTGCTTTGCAGAGCAGGCCAGTGTCATGTCGTCCGCCTGACCTTGTCTGCGACAGGGCAGGTGGAAGAGGAAGGGGAGGGGCAGGGGAAAGTAACGGCAGTTCGGGGACAGCTATAGAGAATAAAGCTGTGCTCACCCCAAGGCTCTCGGTGTGCGTCTCTTCTTCGGGGGCAATACAGTTCACTGGCGATGAGGGCGGGATCCTCGTGACCCACCGCTTCTGCCCCTTTGCTGCGGCATCAGAAAACGGAAAGCGCAGCTGAGAAACGGTCTTCCTGAGCGCCCCCCAAAAAAGTGCGGGAAAACGCGATCAAAATCGCGCATTGAGGGGCGCGCGGCTCGAGCGCTATACCAGGAGATTGGAGCCACATAGAAGGGGTGAGTGACTACCCTCATACAAAGGAAACTGAAGTGAAGCAGTAAAAAAGCCTCATATACCTTGCCTGCATAAAAGGACCTGTGTCCCAGTTGGCGGCCATTTTGAAGTCAGGCAGCGTGCATAGGATACCATCAGCTCCTAGCACAGTGGCCATTTTGAGGTCAGGCAAGTGCAGGGAAACATCACAAAACCTGTAAATTCCTGCAACTAAAGACTTTTACAGCCAGCTGAGCCCATATCTGCATCCAAGATTTCAGTCCAACCTGACACCTCACGCCCAGAGGCCACAGGGTCCACCCCGCAGGCCCCGCAACCGCCTCCAATGCTGCTAGGAGTATCATACCTACGCCCGCCAGAGCCTCTCGAGTTGACGTCTGGGAACAGCATGGGGCCCAAATGGAAGAGCTGGGCAGAAGACTTTGAGGACTTTATGACAGGGTCCCAGGTGCAAGATTCTAAGCAAAAACTGATAGCTCTGCAAAATCTGATAGGAAAGGACATTGCGCAAATTATCAAAGAATTGCCTGCTTCCAACGCCACCTCATATGAAGACGTAAAGGGAGCTCTGGATCGGAAGTTCCTCCATAAGCAAAATCTAGACTACGAGCAATACACGTTCAACCTTGCTTGTCAAGAAAAAGATGTGTCGATGTGTGACTTTATCGCTCGCATTCTGCGCCAAGCCCGGTACTGCGAGTTTGACGCGTTCAACACCGAAGATGCCCTACGACTGCGCATCATTGAGGAGTGCCAGTCAGAATCATTGCGCCGCCGGTTGCTGAAGAAACATTACACGCTTGAAGAAATTGAAGAACTCACTCGCATCAATGATCAAGCCGCGGACCATGCTAAGAAAATGGAAGTCTGAAAAAAAAGAGCAAGCTTTCCGAATGCTGTGGCGCACGGACTTGAAGCGTCACCCTGACCGCCACAAATCAGGAAGACCGACACAGACCCTCCGAGCGACCTCGTCGCGCAATGGAGCCCGAAGATGTCGGACAAGCAGGCCAGCCTCAAAATGTTACAGATGCAAACAAGATTATCCACATTCAGGACAATGTCCTGCCATAGGACAGCAGTGTCACCGATGTGGGAAATAAAATCACTTCGAAGTAGCCTGTCAAACGCGACGGTCAGAAACAAAGACAGCCAAGTCAAATTCAGAAACCCACCACCACGCAAGGGCAGTAAGAGGAAGGAAAAGTCGCTCTTCTAGCTCATCAAGGTCAAGTATTCACTCAGCCAACTCATATAGATCTCAGAGGTCAACATCCCGGGAATCGCCCTCTCCCACGCCTGTGCCACAGATTAGTGACGAATACGTGTGTATGGTGTCAGCCCCTGACAGATTAAAAAATACCCACGGCTGAATATTCAAATAGGAAGTCATCCTGCCAAGTTTGTATTAGACTCAGCAGCGTCCCTAAACTACATATGTGCCATGGAATATCACAGCATGAAACCTCAGCCAAAACTAGAACCAGCCGCAGTTCGAGTCTACACTTGGATGTCCAGGAAGCCCCTACCTTGTCTGGGACAGTTCCGCACGACTCTGACTTACAAGGACCGACAGATCCAAACACACATCCATGTGATTGAGGGTCCTGACGTGGCAGATTGCCTCCTCAGTCTGCCGACAGCAGAGCGCCTCAGACTTGTTGAACTTTTATACACCGTGGATGACTCCCCGGACATCGTCAACAAATTCCCAAACCTTTTCAAGGGTAAGCATGGGCGTAAAATCCGTTCCGCTCACGGATTTTGCGGATTTTCGGCAAATTCGCTATCCGCGAACTTGCCGAAAATTCGTAAATCCGTGCGAAGTGGATTTTTTGCTTGGTCGCACTTGCCAACTAGAATACTATACAATTTTGCGGGAGTAAACACTTGCGAACACGTAGAAGCGGCGGGCAGCGACAATCTCGCAATTGCGAGATTGCAAAATTTGCAATTTCGTACAAGAAATCCACCAGCAGGCAGCATAAACCTTGATAATTATGATTTTTATCAGAATAACTCCTCAGGTTGACATTTGCCTGCACTTTTGTTTTTGCAAGGAGTCCATTTTGGGGGGGTGGGAGGAAGGAAGTGCCCCACAGTCTCCAACTTCCTGTTCCTGTCCAGCAGGCTCCTCCCAGTGCTTTCTTCATGTGCTGGTCACTTTGATTTGGATCTTGACCTGGAAGGATTACTTTTTGTGGATGCTGCTGGATATTTGGATTTTTGCAAAACTGAAAGCACTCAGCAGGTGCAAAAGTTCAATCTTAGCATTAGTAACCATTCCCTGTATTGCTTCCTGAGGGGCCCCTTCAGAGTTCAGTTGCCTACTTGCAACTATTCTATGACCCTGCTCTGACCCTCACAGCAGGCTCAGAGAATAGCTACAAGTATACAACAAAGGTCCTGTTAAAAAAATTACACTGCAACAGAAAGCAATTACAGGAAGCAGGTGCCAGCCTGGAAGTTCAAATTCAGTGACACATTAATCAGCCCCTAATTCATTCATGTCAGTTGAGGCAGGGCAAGTGTGCTTTTCCCCCCATAATCTACAGTGATGAATTAGAGGGTGGCATGGGTGAGCCAGAGGGTGGCATGGGTGAGCCAGAGGGTGGCAGTGGTGAAACAGAGGGTGGCAGTGATGAAACAGAGGGTGGCAGTGATGAAACAGACGTAGAAACAACATGTTCGCGACCGTTGCTACCCGACAAGTAAGTTTGCGTTTGCGAACTGGTAAAAAACCCTTGCGAAATTGCAGAAATACTTGCGAACACAAAAAAAAGGAATCCGCAAAATTCGCGAGAGTTCGCCGATTTTGCGGATTGCGAATCCGTAAATACGCAATTTCGCAGATTGCCAATTCGCAAAATCCGCCCATGCTTATTCAAGGGCCTCGGAAAACTCAACCAATTCAAGGTCAAGTTACAAAGTAATGAGCAGGTGTCACCATAGCACAACACCACAGGAAGGTGCCATTTCACCTACAACAGGCAGTGGATGACGAGCTACAAGACCTGCTGAGGACAGACATCATTGAAAGATCCACAGGATCCACTCCGTGGGTATCACCTGTGGTGGTAGTGGCCAAGAAAGGGCAAGACAACAAAGTACGCCAACTGGAACTACATGAGAAATCCCGCTATATCACCACTTTCACCACCCATCAAGGTCTATTCCGATACAACTGCTTACATTTCGGAATATCTTCCACCGCGGAGATCTTTCAAGAAGCCATTCGGCGGGTGATCCAGGGTATCCCAAATGATTTCAACTACAGCGACGGCATCCTAGTATTTGGGGAAAACCAAGTGGAGCATGATAAAGCCTTGGACCGGGTGTGCCACGCCTTACTCAACACCAACCTCACACTTAACCCGGATAAGTGTGAATTCCACAAGTCCACGCTAAAGTTTTATGGGCACATCTTTTCCAAAGATGGCAAGAAACCAGACCCTCAGAAAGTGTCTGCCCTCGCGGACACTCCACAACCACAGGACATCAGTGACCTCCGCTCCTTCCTGGGAATGGCGAGCTATTGTGCCCGCTACATTAAGGAATATGCTACCATCAGCTATCCACTCAGAGAACTCACCCGACAAGGCCAACCATTTTTCTGGTCACCTGCTTGTGAACATGCGTTCAACAAAATCAAGAAGGCCGTGAGCACTGCCATCAACTGTGCGTATTTCGACACCAAAATGAAGACCGAAATCACTGTAGACGCTAGTCCTGTGGGTCTGGGTGCCATCCTGGCACAATACAACAATGAAGCAGACCAACGTCATGTGGTTGCCTATGCCAGTCGTAGTCTTACTGATACAGAGAAGGCTTACTCACAGCCCGAGAAGGAAAGTCTCGCTGTCGTCTGGGCCTGCGAACATTTTCATCTGTTCGTATACAAAAAGCATTTCAGGCTCATCACGGACCACCAAGCGCTTACCACCATCTTTGGCAATCCGCGAGCGAAGATGCCTCCACGAATAGAAAGATGGGGCCTCCGTCTGCAAGACTGCATCCACACCATCGTTCCTAAGCCTGGCAAAGCAGAAAATCCAGCAGACTACATGTAAAGACACCCACAATATCACACGCGTGAACGTTGCTCTGTAGCAGAGGAATACATTAATTTCGTCATTGACAATGCATGTCCCCCAGCAGTGCCCCTAGAAGCCATTTGGGAACCATCAGCTCAAGATCCCACTGTTCAGGCCATCATGGTTCGGATACGCGCCAACTCATGGAGACATCTGGACACCTACCGCCAGGATGCGACTGTGGACACTCAAGAACTGGTGGCGTTCAAACATATCCAAGCAGAACTATCGATCAGCAAGGATGGGTTATTGCTGAGAGGAGGGAGGATAGTCATTCCTCGGCGACTTCGCCAAGGGATCATCAACTTAGCTCAGGAAGGGCACAGAGGAGTTGTAGCCACCAAGAAAGCACTCCGAGAACGCATCTGGTTTCCATCCCTCGATCAAATGGTGGAGGCCACACTCAAGGACTGTGCTTCTTGTCAGCTAGTCCGTCGAGATGAATCACCAGCCCTTCTGCAGATGTCTGAACTACCTGATGAGGTGTGGCAACAAGTGGCCATTGATTTCTTCGGGCCATTAAAATCAGGCAAGTACATCATCGTCATCATGGATGAATACTCCCGCTTCCCCATCGCGCATCAGGTGTCCTCCACGAAAGCGACGGCTGTCATTCCCGTCATTGACGAAACATTCGCAGCATGGGGAATCCCCATAGGAGTGAAAACAGACAATGGACCACCGTTTAACAGCCACAAATTTAGGTTTTGGATTATTAATATAATCACAATTCTTTTTTCTTTAAAAAATTATGCTTTTGTATATAAGGTATCATACTGCATAAACAATCACCTTTAAGAGCAAGAGTCTCTTTTTTCGGTTTTTGCTGAGCACATCTGAAAATAATATACACTGGTGCTCACCTCACCCGCTTTTTTGCCCAATAGGTACCACTAGATGTACAGAAACATCCATTATCATTGCGGGTATACGGTCTTTCCCTGTGGAGAGAAATAATACAACCTGTTGAGAAATAAAGAAGTTACAATTGTGATACTACCCATTTCATCCTCAGTTCCATCAGTATTCTACCAGGTGGAAATTCCACAGGAAATAATTTTGCACGTTGGATTGCAACTGTAAATCTACATCTTTCATAGATTTTCAATAATATTTTGGATTCTGTAAATAACATTTCTAGTAGTTAGAACTTTACTCTAAATGTAGGTGAATGTTACAAAAGTAGAATTTCAATTTTCTAAGCAGGTTTTTGTCAATCTGTCTATCTGCACAGAAAGATAGTAGGGTGTCTTATTGTAACGCAGAACTGTTTGTGATGTATGATACTCATATTTAGATGTACAGGAAAATGCCTAGCCACACGTAACCATATATGATTTAGTAGCCAATTTGTTTAATGCTGACCTTGAGATAATGTATTTTCATGTGCTGGCAGGAGAAGGAACATAATTATGCATTGTGAAAAGGTATATAGAAGGGTGGTTTAAAGAGGATGCAGAGATCCCTAGGATCTGTGCTTTGCACAGGTCGTTATGAATGATAGATATATTTTATATGGATGCTATAGTAGAGATTATCTGACTTAATTGTCTGGCTTGATCGTGTTTCTGTGTGCAGAACAGGCAATGTCATGGTGTGAGTTTTTCAACGGATCAAATACTTTAAATATAGTTTAGGCATGAAATTAAATCTCATTCTGAAAATATTTCTTTTAAGCAGAGATTCATTTCAGTTCCCTGAAAACAAAGGGCCATATTTATCATTGTTTCATGCAATGCAGTGCAGCAATACACCTTGCTGTGTTGCATGAAAGGGAGAGAGGTACAAAAGGGGGTGGTGATGGATGGAGCATCTGAATCAATCAAACACTCACACCCAGTCAAAAGATCTGGGTTTAATCCATCACTGTTCTTTAGCCCACTCTGCCACCCCAGTGCACCATATCATTCAAGAAATTGCACATTCTGCTCTCTCCTTGTGCTGGCTCAATTTTGTCTGCGTAGAGCCAATGCAGGCACCCTTGCACCATGGTACGAGGGTGCCTGGGTTGCAGGCAGGATTGTTTTTTGTGCAGGAAGGGATAGCTTGCTGCACCAAAACAATCCTTTTAGGCTTTTTCCTCTTTCTATGTGTGCTTTAAAAAGACAGCACACATAGAAAGAGGAATAAAACAAGGAGAAATAAAGATATTTCTTCTTGTTACGCCTCCCTTGGGAAGGCGTAACAATTTGACTCAATTCAATTTATTTATTTATGATTTTGAAACTCATATGAGATCCACATAAAAGAGCAACGTAAGAGAAAATTACAATTACATTCAAATACAAATACGTTGGAGAAGCAAAAAAACAATTGCATATCCATTAATATAAGTCTAGAAAACATTTAAAAAAGTTAAAAATTCTATAGCAAAACATTTCATTAGGGGGATTGTAAATGGCATCCATTAAAGAGCTGCCAGTCGAAATACTTAATTGTAAACAAATTGGTCTTAACCACTTTCGTCGGTTTAACAAAAGAGCCGGGCATACAAAAAGAACATGAACGATGTCCTGGATCAAATTATTACACTGGTTGCACATTGCTGAGGAACCATACCATCTGGATAATAAATTGTTGAAAGGGAGAAGGTCCTGTCTCAAAAGGAACCAAAAGCGCCGTATACCATGAGGAAGGTTCCAAGAGGCATAAGGTTGCATGTTTCTAAATAAGTAGGATCCGATGACCAAAGAGACACCTTTCTTTAGGATACGGGTATCCTTATCCATCCCAAAACTTAGATTCCATGTAGCCAGTCTTAGAGTGGACTTCAACTGGTGTGTAGTTAGAGTAAACAGAGTTGATTCATTCAATTGCAATAGAGCAACCGCCCTTCTAAAGTTTTTTACAATTAGAGAATACTCTTAGGGATCCCAATAGTTCTTTTTGTATAAGGTGTCTTAGAGTATCCGGTTTTCCCTTCGCCAGACATGAAACCCATCGTACTATCCCAGCAAGGCCCTGAACCCAGCTACTACGCATACCAAATTCTAACCTAAGGGTAGCCACAGTACAGCCATTGTTAACCGAAGTTAAGTACCGTAAGAGTCTGCCCTCAGTAGTATGTAAGAAATCCCATTGCCCTAGTTCAAGTAGTTCGGCACCATAAAGTAAAGAGGCCGAGATTTTAGCGCGGAAGGCCTCTAACAAATAATCAAAATGTCTTTTTTACACCCTTTACACCGGAACCACAGCCAAACTACAGAAAAAACTCCAACGCATCCAAAACGCCTCAGCCAGACTCATACTAGACATCCCCCGTCAAGCTCACATTTCCGGTCACCTGAAAGACCTTCACTGGCTCCCCGTCAACAAGAGAATAATGTTCCGTCTCCTCACCCACGCACACAAAGCCCTCTACGACCTAGGACCCGAATGCCTCAACACGCGACTGTCCTTCTACACCCCCACCCGCCAACTACGATCGTCCAATCAAGCCCTCGCCGCAATTCCACGCATCCATAGATCCACCATTGGGGGAAGATCCTTCTCCTACTTAGCGGCCAAAACCTGGAACTCTCTCCCCACCCACCTCCGCCTTACACAGAACCACCTCTCCTTCAGAAAGCAACTAAAAACTTGGATATTCGATAAGTAATGTACCCCCCCTCCCCCAAGCGCCTTGGGACCCTCTGGGTGAGTAGTGCGCTATACAAATTTCCGAACTTGAACTTGAACTTGAACTTTTGCCTGTGGATTTATAGAGCGCACTTAAACCCTTGCCTTGTGCCATTGCCTTCCGAATGTTATAATCTATATGGGCTTTATCACTCAAATTAGCAGAAACTATTTTCCCTAGAAAGACATATGATTTTACAACTTCTAACTTATGTCCACCTACCGATCACATAAAATTCCCATATATCTGTTTTTTCTTTCCTGTCATACACATGACTTTACTTTTTGAAATATTTATCTGCATGTGGTGAGTCTCTGCATATATGTGAAGTGCCTGCAGACGGCTATTTAATCCTTTTGGAGTTAGGTCCACTATTAATATGTCGTCTGCATACAACAAACATATAATTGGTTTATCCCCCAAAACCAGGGCAATACCTTCACTTAAGGATAAGGACTGGGGAAGATCAGATACATATAGGGAAAATAGTAATGGAGCCAATAAACAACCTTGTTTTAGTCCATTGGCGGAAGGAATGACTTGAGATAGGCCTCTTTCCCCTCCCTGAAGAACTCTACACCAGGTGTCAGAATAAAGATCCTGGACTAAATCCAGTAACAGAGATGGCATGCCAAGGTCCGATAGTTTCCTCCACAGCAACGGACGATCGACTTTGTCAAAAGCTGTGGAGAAATCTATAAAGGCTGCATAAACTCTCCCACCTCGGACCTTGATGTATTTATCAGATATTACTTGAAGGGTCGTTAAGTTGTCCATCGTGCCATGCCCTTTGCGAAAACCCATCTGCTCAAAGGGTAGTACATTATTCTTATCCACCCAATCCTGAATTAACTTCAGGAGACACTTTGCAAAGACTTTTCCAATTGCGTCCAAAAGGGCAATTTGGCGATAATTTTGTGAGGTCATCCGGTCTCCCTTCTTAAAAAGGGGAATCAATATACTCCCCTTCCAAGAGGGGAGAACAGTTCTACTCAAAAAACAAAGTTTAAACACCGGGTGAAGAATTTTGCTCCACATTAGGCTATTTTGCTTTAGGACCGAGATAGGAAGCTCATCCGGTCCCATTGCCCCAGAGGAACGCAGTTCCCTAATAGCCAGTTCAATAGCTTTTTCAGAAGGAAGACCTGAAGCATGATTATCCTCATTAATTCTTCTTGCAGGTACCACCGTTCCATTACTTGCATATAAATTTGTGATGTAATCCACCCAGGTTTGTTCTTCAATGGGAATTGGAAGTGAACTTAACCTTACACCACATCCCTCCACTATGAGTGACCAAAATAGTCTTGCTTGGCCTCTAGAAGCAGCCTCCCTTAGTTTAATCCAAAAAGAATCCTCCCTATCTTTTTTCATTTTAGCCTTTAATCTTCTCCTCCTTTTTAATAAAACTATTCTACGAGATCTTTCAGGAGAATTATTCAAATATTGTTCTCTTACTAGCTTATTTATTTCTATGTTTAGTAATCGGAGTGAACGGGGAAATATTGTAGTATTTCTTTTCCAATTAGATTTTTTAGCAACAGAAATCACCACCTTCATAAAGTCTAAAAAACACTCTATTTCAAATCCTTTCCAGTTTACCAAGTCATTTACTGTAGCATCAAGGATACTCTCCAGACCCCTCACGGTCCTAGCATTCCAATAGCATCTCCCTGATTTGTCTCAAAACTGACCGAATCACTATTCAGAGACCAACAATCGATTTTAGGTGGATTTATATTTATAGTAAAAGCTAAAACCTTATGGTCACTATAAAGTGTGTGGGAGACCTTAAGATCTTTCAGTAGGGAAAAGGCAGAATTTTCCACCATTACATAATCCAAAATTGATTCACTCTGATTAGCTTTATGTGTATAGTTCGCTGGTGAATCAGAAGGAAGCCTTCCGTTCACAATAATTCCATCCATTTCAGCCAATTCTTCAAGGAGCATTTTCCCTCTCCTATTTGTCTTGATATTCCCAGGAAAAAGGGCTTGGGGAATCTGCAAAGATTCCTCCCTATGCCTGTTTCTAAACAAAGACAAACTAAAATTAGAGATTTTACAATTAAAATCCCCTACAAGGATTATATGGGGAGCAGGTACCTTCTCGGCAATTTTCTTTACATAAGAAAAGACCTTCTTTAAAATTGAATTAAAACAAGCATCTGGAGGAATATAGGCATTTATCAAGACAATAGGTTTACAAACGTCAGCAATATCAGATTTAAACAGCGTTACTGCCTGAAAAAGATTGCTAGGATCTAAATAATGGGAAAAATTCCAATTTATCCGATTAGACAATAAACATGCTATACCCCCTCTAGCACGACCTCTCCTAGAGGGAGAGGCTCTACCCTCCAGTACGAAGTAGTCCCTTCCTACCAAAATTTTCTCAGTGCACCACGTCTCTTGGAGACAGATCACACTGGCCTCTAATGTGTGAAGGAATTGTAATTTTCAGTATTATTCTTCATACCAGCGGCATTCCAAGATAATATTTTTAGGTCATTGCTAAAGACGGGGATATAACTCAGAATTTTTTATAGGTTTCCTCGAAAGCACTCCAGGCAACCAATTCCACTGGAGACTTTCTTCAGCCGCGTTTCTTTTAAGAGAAGAAAGATGGGTATTAATATGTGTCACATGACGGGTGTCTTTAGAAATGCAGATTTTTAGATCATCATAACCGCCTGGCCGGACAATACCACCAGGGGCTGCCTGGAGGAGTGAAGACTTATCATCAAATCTGCCAAGGCGGAAATTCTCCAAAAAAGGCATGACATCAATCCCTTTACTTTGAATACCTTCAGACCACTGAAGGATGTGGATTACAATAAGTTTAGAGTAAAACTTTACCCTTGTTAGAGTCCCAACCTCTGTTTTCAAGATCGTTACTGTATCTATATCGGAGGTTTGTATTAATTTCAAACCTACGGTCTCCTGAAAGCATTTAAGAAGCCGGGATCTATTTAATGTACAATCTAAATCAAACAAGGGGAAAAAAATCTAAAATAAGTGTGTCAGTATTTTCCTCTTTAAGAATCTCAGCGGGTCTCCTTGGAGCCCCATCTCTTCCCAGCGTATCCGAGAATGATTTAGCTAGAGGGTTAAGAGCTGTTAAAGCGAGGCCGACTGGTTTCCTCTGTTCCCCTGGGGGGATATAATTAAGAGAGCCCCCCTGTTTGGATATTAGGGACACCAGATGAGAGAGGAATAATATTAGTGAGACAATCGATTTGAGTCGATGTAGGGACTACCTCTTGATCTGTGGATGTTAATGACTCTTGAGCTAATTTTACTTCCTGAATCTCATCTTGGGGAGATTTAATTAGAGATGCTTGACAAGACACTTTTATAGTAGAGATTTCCAACTGCTCATCAAAGTGGATTTTACTCCGCCTCTTTTTTCCAAATCTCCGTATTGGTTTCCTCTTTTTTCCCCCGTTCTTTTTAGAGTTCCCTTTTTGGCCCTTTTTTCTCTTTTCTTCAGGGTCCGGTACACCCTCATCTTCATCATTTCTCTGCAGTTTAAAAATGGGGAATAAATCTATATCTACCCTTGTGTCGGGATCATCCGTAATTTCTATTACTTGATCAAGCTCTGCTACACAATTAGATACGGGGACTCTCAGAGGGGATTCCAACTTCTTTCTATCGGTACAGTAAAGATCTTCATCCAGTCCTACTCGGACTGGAACTTGTAGCGCTTTCGAGGACTCATTCTCTATCAACATATGTTTCTTCACTTTGGGCCCTGGAGAACTAGATCCCAAGTTTGGACTAGATTCCTTCCCCTGCTTATTGTTCACTAGAACCTTCAATATTTGAGTTACTGTTTCCAGAACACAATCTGAACCACCAACAGATTTTTCCAATAGTTTTAAAATTGAAGAGAGTAAATGTTCTATAGAAGATAGAGAATCAGAGACAGGTTTATCTAGTCTAATTGATTGAATAGGATCAATACCCATTATGTTAAGATCAGGGCTCATAGAAGTATTTGACTGAGAAATATTAAATAGGGATTTATTAGATGGAGTGCTGCTATATAGTTGAAGTCCAGATGGAACAAGTACTGCCGGGGTCTTTAAAGGATCAATAATCTTACTAGATTCTTCAACAATATACCTCCTACAGAGCTCCATATCTAAGTCTGAAGAAATAGAATCATTACTTTGCACTTCCCTCGGTAAAGATGAGCCCAAAGCGTCTTTTAAAAGAAATTCACTGGGATTAGAAGGCAGATTATGCACTGTAACACCCACTATATTGTTACTGGATTCTGATGGACCATAGGGTGGTTGGGCAGCATATGTGTTTTTATCACCATGAGCTAGCGGAGAGGGCGCCAACATGTCCAAAGAATTAGATAGACCTTCTCTCTCTTTAATATGGGATTTAACATCCTCTTCCTTATTACCTTGTTCAATTACACCAATAGAATTTCTGGGCCCCCTCATTGTGGTGTGGTCCTTAATAACATCGCCTCTTTCGGCAGTGTCATCGGATTTAGACCCTACTATGGTAATTTTATTCTTTCCTCTTTCCCATAGGCTGAATAGCTGACAGTTTCCTTTTAACTGCATGTCATGACCGTCCTTGTTCCGTAAAGGATTCGATTTGGTCTTAGAGCAAGTTCTTCCCACCAACAGTCTCCCCGACCTTAATTTTTTTGCAGTCATTCCAGAAATAAGATAGTAAAAAGGCACAAAAAACTCAAGCGAATATTAAAATAAATATTAAAACAATCCGATATCGGATTTAGCTCCTATGCTAGAGTTCAAAGGCTTGACTAAAACTGACAACTAAACAAAGAAATATTTCTTTCGCAATTGCGGAAATACTACAGAATACAAAAGTAAATAAAACAGACACTTTTTGAAAAAGAATAGGCCCAGCCCAGCCTACTTCAGCCTCTGAGGGCCTAAGATGGCCCGCCCTTTGCCCGGGCTTCGCCCGCGCTCGTCCCGCGCGCTTACCGCAAGGCGCGTATGTAGGGCGTGTTTTTATAAGCCGGGTAGGAGGGGGCGGGAAGAGTCCCAGGTGCGCTCGGTCTCTGGTGCGCACTGCTGCCTGGGACTCGCAGTCCCGCACCCACCTCGTTTCGAAGTTCTCTCGGGCAAAATGACAAGGGTCAACAATCCCAGAGTTACTAGCAAGACTCAGCAGTATTACTCACCACCGTCGCTATGCAGTCTCCAATTACGGCTTACGAGCGGCACTGCGAACCGTGATATGGGGCCAGGGAGGAGGGGGGCGGGAAGAGTCCCAGGTGCGCTCGGTCTCCAGTGCGCACTGCCGCCTGGGACTTGCCGTCCCTCACCCACCACGGTTCGAAGTTCTTTCGGGCAAAATGAACAAGGGTCAACAATCCCCGAGTTACTGGCAAGACTCAGACTCAGCAGTATTATTCACCACCGTCGCTGTGCAGTCTCCAATTACAGCTCCTCAGTTCGTACCCGCAGTTAGTGTGGAGATCCAGCCGCACGTTCCGCCTTTCGCCAGCTGAGCAGTCTGCTGCTATGGGCAGACGTTGGTGATCGATCAGCTCCCGGCTCTCAGCTCCGGCTGCGGCTCGCACTCTGTGCTTTCTCCTCTGACTCTCTGATTCAGCTACAACCTCCGGCCACCACGCTGACCATGAGCCACAGATCACTGGTGTGCCTTTTTCGGGGCGCTAATTCACCGGGAAATCTGGCACTACTCCTGGCACTACTCCTCACGCCTTCTGCCCAGCTGCACTGCCACGGTCACCACAGCTGAGGGGGGTTACTGCTGCTACTGCTGCCACAGCTTGCCACTGCTGCTACACCCCTGTGGCAGTGTAAGCCAAAGACGCGTCCGCAACCGTGGTGCAACTCCTCCAGTCTCCACACAAGGCGGTTCTGCCTGCCTTAGACTGCACAATTCGCAGCGCAGTAAAAGTGTCCACAGACCCAAAAGTCTCTGCTTCACCACTCTGCAGATTCTCCGTCGATCCCAGTGCGTCGACTCACCCGTGTAAAGGATCTCCTACGGCCACCTGTACAGCCCGAGGACTCCAAGCCGACTCCGCAGGTGTGAGGTAGGGCGCTGAGATTTCACGGCAGCCGCCTATGCTCCGGACTTGCGCACCGGACCTCCGCAGTCCGTGGTCCGTGCTCTACACGCCTCAGTAGACCCCCAGTTGGGGCCCTGCGGGCCTAATCTGCGTAGAAAACAGCAGTGTGTGCAAACCGCTGAGAGCCTCGAGACTGCAGGGCTGCCGGCACTGCCGGCGTCTTCGGAGCGTCATCCGGAGCATCCTCCTCCACTCACTCGCTCGCTTGCTCTGGTCGGCGGCTGGTGCGGCTGCAGCAAAAACACCATTCCCTGGTCTACCAGTCATCATATATCTGGGAATGTGCCATAATCCATGAGTAGGTACATGGAACACTGTTGTTCCACCCATGGAATGTCGTCCCAAAGCAGAGTAACGTAATGCAGCAACTTACTCTGCCTTGCGTTACTCCATATTTACCAAGCACTGCAGGGCCAAGCAAGGCGGCCTTGCGTGGCTTGATAAATCTCATCTAGATTTTTCATCGCCCTTGCATTACTTTGCAAGGCATAAGGGAAACGCAAAACTTTGATCAAATATGCTCCAAAAGCTCCTTGTTAGTCAATAAATAAAGTTTGGTATTTATTTTATATACAGTGATGGGCAGGCTTCTGAAAAAAATTCAGAATGCCAAAAACATAGTGGTCGATTAGGATGGCGGATGGACTTGCGTCCGACCTCCACCGCCGAGGTGGAGGGACCGTCCGCAAGGGCAGCGGCGTTCCCTCCATGCCAATTAGGATGTGACCGCCACCCTGGCGGTCACATCCTGTATCTTTAACATTGTGGCAGGTGCTTCTTCAAGCGGCACCCGCCGCAATGTTAAAAATGCATGGATTGCATTTACATGCACAAAGCGGCAGGCACCGCGCGGTGCCTGCCGCTTTGTGCATGTAAATGCTGGGGGTACCATAGGTACCCCCCATACGCACCCCCCACCCCCCCGACACCCTGGGGGCCCACAACGGGCCCCCAAACACAAAAGACCACATGCTTTTCCATGGCGGAAAAGCCGCCGTGGAAAAGCATGTTTCAGCCTGCATCCTAATATGGCTGGGGGTGTCTTGCCATATTTGCCTGCATACACCGCGGATCAGCGGCGACGGACTTGCCATCCGCCGCTGATCCCACCGCCATCCTAATGTGGTGGTTGGTGTTTCAAATGTCCGCAGCGGTGAATCCGCTGGCCCGGAGGATGCGGATTCACCGCCATCCTAATCGGCCCCATAATTCTTCCATTTTTGGCTGGTGCCAGAGGCATCTGTTTCTTTCTAAGTATTAAAAAATAATTTCAGGGATAGAGAAAATATGGCGGGAAATGTACAAACCTTTGAAGCAATGCAGCACTGCATCCTAAATTGCTGTGCTACGTTGGGACGAAAGGAGAGAGTAAAACAGCTCCATATCTACTAAGATATGACGCTGCTTTTCTCTCCGCCAGCGCTGAAGCACTTTAGGCTGTGTGCGCCAATAAACACATTCCTGCAGCATAGTGCAAGGGTGAGTGCGTTCTGTCAAGCAGAGATTTTGTTCGAGTGCATTTCTTTGCAAATCTATGCTTAATACATTTCCCACTTTGTATGTGTACTGTACAATGTAATACGCATGCAAAGTTTGAAGGAGAGTAAAGATTATAAAACATTTCTCCTCCGTTACCCTTGCCTTGAGGAGGCATACGTTTTAAGCACTAATTCTAGTCTATAGTTGATGGCTGCTAGGGATTTGTGTCAAAACCCATGGGTAGTTGTATGGGAATGCTGATGTACCCACGGAACACCCTCCTTGACACAATGTAACACAAAGTAATACTAGTGCATTGGCCACCTTTCCAACTCAAATACTGATTTGCAATATAGCCTTATAGCCCGCCGTAGAGGGCTATACCGGCTATTAAAGGCCATCTCCAGCGTTAAAGGCCCCGAGCCGAAGGGGAGGGCCTTTAATAAGGGAGAGGGACTTTAATAGCGGTCTACGAAGGGCTATAAGGCTATTAGAACATTCTGTCACTAGAGGGCAGAATGTTCTAACAAAAACAAAGCCTTTTGGAAGCAATCCCCTCAGGGTCCTTGAAGCCTCTGTTCACAGCCAGAGCTGTGAACAAAGAAGCATTGGAATGTTGGAGCTCCAGGCTTATACCAGCCATTATAAGCCCAGAGCACTCCATTCTTTTCAATGGAGCTTCCAACATTCCAATGTTCTAATAGAAAGTAAATACCACCACAATGCTTCGCTCTTGGTTTGCATTACAAAAATAACACAAATCAAGGGAAATGTATTAGTAAATGTGGGCCATGCGATCTGCAATATTTAATATTATAGCCATGTTAGCTGCCTTTTTTGTTAATTAAGACTGCAGACATGCTTTCATAACTTTTGCTGAAGTGTTGTGGAACCGTGAAAAGATAGGGACCTGGTGCATAATGACCCCATCTGCCTTAAAAAATTACATGCTGCTGAGTGCTACTCAATACTGATTTACAGACCCCTAACCCTGGTGACTGAGAGCGAGGGTTCTTACATGATTCGTACAGTTGCTTAACAATGTAAACAAGGAAATCACACTGAATGCTAACCCAGTTATCGCCATCACTGTGCATTAATAGTTGATGGACCCGGCTACCAAACTCAAGAGGTCCAATATTGAGGAAGGCTGGCTGTCCCTTATATTTCAATGAAAACAATTGCTCCTACATATCTAGTAGGGCTGTTGAGATACTATTGCTTTGAACACTACATCTCTGATATCCAACTAGAAGGCTGCTAGCTTACATTTAAGATTTTATATGCCAAGTGGCAATTTTCTCAAGTGCTTGGAAAGGTAAAACGGTTAAAATGTGTCTATCAGTTTGTATATCATAAACGTGCAATTCTATTCAATAGCAGTGTGGTTTGCTTCAATACTTACTCAAAAGATATGATTTTTATATATTTATAATGCGTGCTGACAAACGTTTGTTTTTGGCATAGTAGTGCCACGTGAGGGAAACTATCAATTGGTATTGCAAGAACTTGACCCGAATGGAGCAAAGTCAAAGGAACTTTCAAATATTACTCCCGTGGGTCACAGAAAATTTAGAGTGTGTTCATATAAAGTTTACCAAAGGAAGAACTGACTTGCTGTGTTGTGTTGAATCAACGTTTTGTAAACCTGGTCTTCTGTGTGATGACTATAGCAATACTTTATTCCTTTAATATCATTAATTTGTTTAAGTTCTGCTTTTATACAATTCCTATTCATGTGAGCCTTGGCTGTATGTGTTTAAGAGATGCTAGAGGCTGATTAGACAATCACACAAAAAGCAGTTGTGATCAAAGTCTTCCTTAGAAGAGTTTCTTTAATACCATTGCTGTCAATCCGAGCAAAATGTACATGCCGATCTCTGCAATTAAATTAATTGATACATTGAAATGCCGAATTAAACTCTGAACATCTTCAATAAATTCTTAATGAAAAGCTAAGACATTACAAACTAAGGACAATTTTACATGTAATCATCCTACAAATAAAACCTACCAGCATTGGCTAAGGCAATAGGTCTGGGTTTTTTAGGAATGTTGTATGTTAATGTGAAGCATTTCAAGCAAATTGCATGAAACGGATATGTATTTATGTGAAATAAAAAAAACTGTGGAATAAAATTCGTAAATTAAAAGGTCAGGTGACATTTGGACTGTCAAGCCAAATATAAAATCCATGTAGGTTAATGAATGCCCTTCTCCCATCTTGCTGCTGTTGAGAAATACAACAGAAATGACCCAGTTTTCTAAGCCACTTTAATAGCATGTGTGTGCCTCTGAGAGTTCAAGTTTAAGCAGCATTATCAATAAAGAAAATCATAGCTGTGTGGAAAGCAAGCACTTTTTTGTGCAAGCACACATTTTCTGCCCAATCAAAACATGCACTCCAGTCTCCCAACATGTGGGTGGAGCCAAAGCCCCTTTCCTGGTGATTCTCACATAATTGTCTGGCTACAGCTGGGCAGTGAAGGCAGACCATATCAAACTAACACAATGTTTAGACGTAATGCATTAAGTATGTCAACCTCTAATCCTTCCTCTTTTTCCTTGTGTCTTCAGTGCTTCCTTATGTGGGTCATGGCTGTCCTGGAGGCTGTGAAACGTGCTCTGATTCCAATGGATGCAACTCCTGCAAACCCCGGCTCTTTTTTGTTCTGCAGAGGATTGGCATGAGACAGATTGGAATCTGCCTCCCATCATGTCCAAGCGGATATTACGGGACAAGAACTCCAGGAATAAATAATTGTACAAGTATGTATCTGAAAGAATGATTATTTAGTTGCACATTTTTTAAATATATATTTAACTCAAATTCTTATCCTTAGCTCAGAAAATCACAGCTTTTGGGAGTGTTGCCAGGGAGTTTGCATACTTCTATGCACATTCCGACTTTAAAGTTACCATGTAAAGAAAGCTGAAAGGAATGCCTGGAGAGGAGACTGATGGAGAGTACACAGTTGACTGATAGCAGGTCATCAGAAAAACGTTTTTAATTTATGAGCATATATTCTTTGTTTTAGGGAACCGTGATGAATGTTCATGCCATCATCGTTACCCGTGGTTATCTTCCACCTGAACAAGTAAATAGTCATGACATATTTCAATGTCCCACTGGTAGATATAGTGAGGGCGTAGATGTAGAATAGAACACTTGCCTAGGATTGGCAATGAACCTCTCTCACTTACCTAAGTATGGCTTAGACTGTTGATTTTGTAAGAGCAAGTGAAATATGTATTAAAACAAGAAAAAGAGTAGGCCATTGTGGGTGGATGAGACATAACTACTTTTCCTTCAGTTACCCTTTACTTCTATAACATTCCCCACAGTATCTAGCTGACCTTTCTTGTATAATCTGACTTTCTAAAGCAGAGTGGAATTCAGGCATACTTTGGGACATGTAAAGTGGTAATTTTCTATAGAAAATGTTTTCGACCTATGATAAAACTTGTATACATGTTTTAAGTTGTATGTTGTGTTATAGTATTTGAAATATTTCTAAATGCAATAAGATTGATTCGCGATCCTCCTACAATGCTAAAACTTTTAGAAAGTGAAACACGTAAATGACTTGGTTGCAACTGTCGGAATACGATTGCCCCTTTTATAAGGAGGGAGGTGTTTTTGAAATGTAACTTGTTCATGCTTCTGTTGAACTCAACCTTTTAAAGCACCAATAAAGTGCAAATAAATTATTTCCCAAGAGAAAAAAAGCACCAAAATACCATGAGATGTCTGACTGAAAATAGTATTCCATCTACAGCATAATCGCATTCAAAATGAACATTTCCAACTACTAGCTTCTCACTGATGTTTAAGAAAAAAATGGACAGAAGGGAAGAAGGCTATTGTTCATGGAAACCATCGCCAATCTAAACACCAGTCAATGATGTGACGGATTATGAGCATAGGAATGATTGTTATAAATAACTGGTGACACAATTTAAATATTCTCGATTGCTTATGTGATTTATAAAAAAAATATCATTCCTAAATTATTGTAATTATTGTAAGGTGAGCTCTCTGTTTTTGTGGGCTTCCATTTATCACCCATATTTAGCTGGATAGCTGTCAGTCCTGTTAATACTTTGAGAAGGAGGTACCCCCAGTGCCGTACAAACTATATATTTCGAATATCAGTGACTTTCCCCTTGGGAGAGTTGATAAAAGTTTATTGTTCTAGAGAGCATGGATGTTAAAATGTCAGTGGTGGCGGAAGTGACATCATCTAACTAGTCAGCTGCTGATGACATCACAGGAAGTGGCATCACATGACCATTTGACCCTGAAAATGTTAGGGAATGTTCTGTCACATGACCATTTACTTAATGGCATTAAGGTAGTGCTTCAAAAATTTGCCAAAGACTTTGAATCTTTTGGCCCTGAATGCATTGCGAAAAGAATATATCATAAATAATGTGCAAACATATTCAATGCTTTAACATCGATGTGTATTGTTTTTGTTTTTACAATCTCAAACCTCGAGATAAAACTTATATTTTTGCTAATACATAGATCACTCCTGTGGTCTACCTTCTTTTTACATTGATTACATACAAAAATCTATGAACCCAAATTGTGAATCATGAATTCTAGGATTCTGCAATCATTACAAAACGTTATTGCCCAATACATTTCAGGATGCTCTCCCTTCTTCAGGAGCTGTTGTTTGTAATGACTCCTTCGAATAGTGTTTCCAACAATGCTGATAGTAACCGTTAGTTGTGATCCACAAAGCGTTCGTGGGTAATGTTCTATTACTTACCGGTAATCTTCATTACCCCAGGTCTCGTTGTCCTCGTCCCATTCATTTACATATTGGAGAGAACCATCTCCCGACAGAAAAAAAGAGCAGAGGCATGCTGGGACCCTAATACTGTCCCTCCCACCGGGGATACATAAGCAGTACTTACCCAGCATCCCGTCTGAACAACTAATCCCAGACAGGAAGGCCGGTCGACCGGGAGGGAGGGAGGGGCTCATGAATGGGACAAGGACAACGGGACCTGGGGTAATGAAGATTACCGGTAAGTAATAGAACATTACCCCCAGGTCCCTTATGTTCTTGTCCCATTCATTTACATATTGGAGAATACCAAAGCAGAAATCCGGCCTTCCTCACCCAGAAGCACACCCAGGAAACCACCACAAAAGCAGCAACCCAAGGGAGCACCGAGAAGGAGGAAAGGGAACTGCAGGAAACAATCGACCCGCAACCCAGAACAGGACAGCGGGGCGCAAAACAGGGACCGGAGCCAACCCAAAAAAAAACAGAAGGCCAGGGCCCTAACAAGGAGGCCGCCAACCAGAGACACAGGAGACAGGGCAACCGGGATCAAAACCCAAAGGACACGGCCAAGTAATCCACCGGACAAGGCCGCCCAGCCTAGAACCAATGGGAAGGTACACAGGAAACGCCAGCCACAAAGCCACAGACCGGAAAAGACGCCACTAGCCCAAGAGGAAGGCCACCAAACCCAGAATAGCATGGAAGAGGAGGCCAACCCAAAGACCACAGGCCAGAGACACCCCCAGAAGAACCAGCCGACAGCCGACCAGCAAGGAGAGGCCAACAAGCCCAGAAACCCACAACGAACAAGCCCAACAAGGGCAGGGACAGAGCCAACAGCCAAAAACCCCAGAAAAAACCCCAACCCCAAAAGGGAGGGAGAACAGGGCACGTATGAAGGCCAGAGCAACCGGGAACACCCAGCAGCCCACACACCAGGAAACAACCAGGCAGGAACCCACGAACCACAGAGGGTAGACAAAAACAGGTGCGAACAGGACCCCACAGCAACCCACACCCATGCCAAGCACGCAGAAAGGCCAGCAGCAGCCGAAAAAAGAAACGGCCCCAGGGCGCACAGCACCCAGCCCAAAAGGCCACAAGGCCCAACCCCAGCAACACTGGAGAGGAGCCAAGAAAACAGCGCAAACCAGGGCAACAAAGCCAAAAGAAGCCAAGGCCAGGCAACCCGATGACACAGGAGGACCCACAGACCCAACCAAACCCCGGAAGGAGCCCACTCAGCACAAAGGCCAAAGCAAAGGGCAGGGAGGAACAGAGAACCCCCAGCACCCACCACTGGACCACACAAAAAGGCCGGAAAAGGAAACAGAGGAAACTGCCAAAGCGGAAGCCGCAAAGAAGGCGGATGAGCAAGCAGCAGGAAAACCCCAGACAACCCACAGCAAGGAGGGAGGACCCCACAGGGGCAAGAGCACCACAGAACCGCTCCCAAACCAGAGTGAGGCGGGAGGGCACTCAAACAGACACACACTGGGAACAAAGCCCGGGGAAGCAAGGGAGAAGCGAGCCCGGACACCAGAACCAGGAAAGAACCAGGAAGGCCCAGCAAAATATCCCCAGAGCAGGCTGAAAATGACAGCACAGCCGCAAAGCCAAGGAGGCACAGCCCGAGGCCACCCGAACCAGCAGGAAGCCGGCAAACCCGGAGACACAGGACCCCACACAGGCCCAACATAGGTGAAACAAGCCCGGGAAGAGAACTGCCAGCAGGTGAAGACCCGAACGAGCAAACAGGATGCTGCCACAACCACACAAAGCCCTGCCATGACACAAAAGAGAACCCAGGCAAGGACGCAGAGCCCAAAAAAGGCGACCAAATGCCACCCAAAACCCTGCAGGAGCGGAAAGCCTCAGCAGACACCCAGTCAGGCTCCCACCAAGGAACCAGAGGAGACCAAAACCTTCCCGGCAGCAAACGCACCAGAGCGCAGAGGGACCAAGAGCAAAAGACAGCCAGGTCCAAACAGTAGAGGCAAACAAACAAAAAGGCGAACCGCCACCGGAAAAACAACCTGGGGGGGAAGCCAAGGAAAGGAAGAGTAGGCACCGAACCACACCAGACTGAGATGCCCCCGCCAGGCACCCCCAGCCACAACCAGGAAAAAAACAGGCACCAGGCGGGGCGGGCAGGCAACACCAGATGCAAGCCAAAGGCAAGCACAGGGAGAGCCAGGGCAGGACCAAACAAAAAGAGAGACAGCCAACACACGGCAGCACGAGCCACCCGGGCGCAGGCAGGGGAGGCAGAGAGCCCCAGAGAGCCCCAGGCACAACACCAGGAAGCCACAAGAGGAACCAGGCGCAACCCAAGGAATGGGAGGAACAAAGCCAGGAACCAGGAGTCTACACGTGCCAAACCCCAACCAACCACGCAGAAGCCAGGAAGCAAAGGCGAACACCCAGACCCCAAAGCGGAGCAGAGACCACACACAACAGCCAGCCCGCAGCAGAGGCAAGGCCACCCAAAAAGCAGCGGACAGACTGATCCAACGCACCCAAGGCCACGTGCACTCGCGGTACCCTGAAAGCAGGGCAGCAAGAAAAGCCGGCAAACCCCAGGGAGGACCAACAGGAACCCAGGGGAACCAACAGGACGCCCCCCCTGCAGCCACCCAAGGAGCAGGAAAACCAATCCACCACACACCAGGGGCAAGGAGCCACGGAGGAACCCAAAGGAGAGGGGACCAAAAGTGCACCCCAACGGGCCACCGCTGAGGAAGCGAACGGCAACACCGACACAAGAGCAGCCTATGAGAAGGCACAAGCAAGCAGGTAGGGAGACCCCAGCAACACAGGGAACCCCAGGAGCAAGACCAGACAGCCAGCAAAAAAAGGAACCAGCCACCTTAGAGGCGACAGGAACCCATGCCAAACCGAGGCAGGCCACCAAACAGAAGATCGAATGCGAACAGCCCAGAGCACCAGCAAATGAGCCCAATGGAGCAGAGAACCCACCAACAAGGCCCGAAAGGGAACGCAGAAGCATGCGCAGCCAGGAGCTGGGTCATCACCCGAAGGCAGTAACCCGAGGCGGAAACAGAAAAGTGGAGCCGAGGACGAGGCAGCGGCGGGCCACACAACGCAAGCCACCCGACCGAGGGCACCAGCAACCAGGCAAAACCGCGACCACCCCCCCTCAGACCACACACCACTGGCGGGGGGCAGAGGCCGGAGCCTGGAGCAACCGCAGACACAGAGGATCACAGCCCCAACCAACGGCGCACCTGAATCAGGCAGAGCAAGCCCAGAGCAGCGCGAGGGAAAGAGCCTTCAGCATGCGAACCAAGATGTAGGAGAAGAGTAGCCCCAACAGGACGCCTCCCAAGAGGAGCGGTGGAAGCAGAACACGCACCCACAGAAGCACAGCCCCAAGGCTCAACCAACCAGCCCCAGCAGGACGCTCCCCAAGCGGAGCCAGCCGAAGGCACAGAAAACCGAGTCCAGGCCCCAACCCGGAAACCCAGGGACAAAACAGGCAGCCAAGCAGCAAGGTGGCAACCACACCCTGAACAAACCAGCAGAGGCAGCAGCCTGAAGGAGCTCCCCACTACCGTAGGCGCAAACCCCGGCAGCAGGAGAAGGACCTGGACACACAGCAGTCAAACTGGCAGAAGGCACCGCAAGGAGCTGCACACCCCAATACCACCAGAGCAGGGCAGCCCAAGGGAAGACAAAAGCAGCAGCACAGCGCCAGCACACAGGGAAGCCAGGAGTGCCAACAGGGATGTAGCTCAGAGGCAGAGCGCATGCAACGGAAGCATGAGGTCCCTGGTTCAAAGCCCAGCATCCCCAGGAGCCTCCGCAGCACAACAACTCGAAGAAAAAGAAAGAACAGCTGCAGCAGCTGGGGCACCGACCAGAGATGGCCACCTGCCCCACAGGACAAAAAAAGGAAAACGGGCAGCGCAGGCAGACCAAAGCCAACCCACCGGCAGCAAGCAGGGAGCGACAACCCACAACGCTAAGCAGAAGCGGGGGCCACCAAGCAACCAGGCCTCCACCACCAGCTGTAGCCAAACACACCAACAGTGCAAAAGCACCGCAGTGCACAGGTGGCGGGGAACAGAAGCGAAACAGGTAGGGAAATCGGCATATCCAAGCATGGGACAATACAGCAGCCTTAATGAGAATCGAACTCAGGACCAGAAGATCAGCACATAACACAGTTGCCAGTGTTGAACTCACCGAGCCATCCCACTGATAATGCTGACGAGCCCCCCACCCTCAGTTGTCCGAGGCAGCCAGGGAGCAGGGGGCAGGTAGAGGCCCAGAGCCGGGCCGTCGACATGAATGGAAACCTGCAAGCATCACCCACCTGGAGCGGGGGCCAACCCTAGAAGCAAGGCCCCCCTCCAACCGACCATCAGGAGAGTGAGCTCTTCGATGTACAGTAAAGGAATAACTTCAACCATTCACATAGCATCCTTCAACACATAAAACTCACGCCCAAGACAGGACAGAGAGCACCCTGCAAAGGCCGGGGAGCCTGCTGCAAACAGCAGCATACGTAGAACAAAAAAACAGTCATGCTCCTCCGAGGAAAAAGAGAAACACCGCAAAGCGGGACTTACCCGGGGGGGCGCCAACAGCCACAAGCCACACCCCCCCTAGAACCATCCAGGAGCCAGGAAGCCGCTGTCAGACACCAAAGGCAGCAGAGCTCCAGCACAGGAACCGGCTCGAAATCCACTCGGCCAAGCCCCAGGAAGACAAGCCTCCAGTAACCCGGAAGGACCTGGGAGGCTGGCTCACCAGCCGCAGAGGGCCGCCAGAAACCACACACATGGGAACCAAAGAGCCAGCCGAGAAACCAAGCCACCCAGCAAGCCCAGCAGGCCGGGAGGCAGGGAACCAGATACCCCAACCGCACAGCCAGGCAGCCGGATGGGGTAAAACAGGAACAGAAGCCACTCAAGCCCAGCAGGAGCAGCACCTCTACCTACAAGTCTGTCGACAGACAGAAAAAAGAACAGACGGGATGCTGGGTAAGTACTGCTTATGTACTCCCGGTGGGAGGGGCAGTATTAGGGTCCCAGCATGCCTCTGCTCTTTTTTTCTGTCGGGAGATGGTTATTTCCAATATGTATATGAATGGGACGAGGACATAAGGGACCTGGGGGTAATGCCTGCTCACTGAGTTTAACTTTCCACGCCAAACTCTGATAATACTTCTCCTTCTCTTTCACAATCTGCATTTAACTGACTGGCATTTCAGTTCAGTGGACTAAGGTAGTGCCACCACAAACTGAAAATAATACAAATAAACAAAAGAAAAATATTAAATGTAATATCACAAAAATAAAGCAAAAAGTTCTAATGCAGTTGCAAATCTATTCTTAAATCACACATATACATTAATTCATGTAGTGCTATGATATGCTATTAGTGCCGCCATTATATGCCAGAGTACTGCTTTGATACTTAAGGTTGGTAGCAGTCATCTCGCCAGATTCAAGGGACCACTATGATTTCTCATTTGAAAGTTTGCCATAACTGGCCTTCCCAATATACTCCTGGTGTGTCATCCAGCATTGACACATCCTCACATACATATGCATAGACCAACATACCCTAACATTATCAGGGTCAAAAGGCCATGTGATGCCACTTCCTGTGATGTCATCAGCAGCTGACTAGATAGATGATGTCACTTCCACCACCACTGACGTTTTAACATCCATGCTTTCTAGAACAATGCACTGTTATCAACTCTCCCAGTCAAGGAACAAACAGATCACCCAGTGCCAAGTCACAGACTTCAGTTCTTCCACACAGCCTCAAATGAAAGGCTCATCTATTATTTCAATTGTCCATCACACACCAAGTATGTATTGCATGGGCAGCAGCAGAACAGAGACAGTAAGCTAAATGGCTGACTATAAGTCAATGTGATGCAGGTATATACTCCCAGATGACACTTAGGGTTTGGTTTCTTCTCTCATCTCCTGGAGGAGAAGGTCCTGAAAAGATACATGCAAAGTTCGGCAGCTGATAACCCTGACATTAAATAAGCCTTTTGTTATAAGACTTGCAGGAAAGCAACATTTTTATCATTTAATTGTACATTACGCACACTTCAGAATGTTATCTATTTGCAAAATAAGAAGATTCTGAAATGAGAAACAAACGCACTTCAGTATGTTATTTATTTGAAAGATAAAAACGTCCTGAAATGAGAAATAAACTCTAATGAATTAAAATGTCCCAGTTCTGCTTGAACAACCGAAAGTATACAGGGGTTAAGCGATTCCCATTGTCCTTCTGCTCCAACTGCTGCCTTTGTAATCTCTGAGGCCACTGGTCACAAAGGCATTGTCAGGGGTCGCAAGAAGCAAGCCCGGGAAGAGGTAAGTAGGTAATGGGACAAAAACTCAAATGACAATCCAATTAAGAAAAGGCAGCTCCCAGGTTTGAGCCTTAGACGTGCATTTATTAGAAGTGACATACGTTTTAATTTAACAGTTGTCTTGCTCTACAGAGAGGATTTGAGACCAAATGTCTACAATCCCTTCATCTTCCTCTTTCTGTTTCCAAAGGAGAATGAACGTGGATAGGACCACCGCTCTTAGTTCATGATAATTATCGGAAATTGAGACCCACTCAGACCAGACTTAGAAGCATATAGCCTTTCTTTGAGTCAGTAGTGGGCATCTCCAGTGAGGCCAAGAGTTTGCCAAGCAATGAGCAGTCTCAGACAGTGTCTGAGTTCTCAATCAAGAATGGTACATGAGTCAGTCATTTTCTGGTAGTTACACAAGGATCTGGGACTCCTCACCTCCCTCCCTCCGCCTAACAACATGCATAGCCACCTTCAACAAGCATTTGCAATGCAATAGGTCTCAAATTAGGAAAGTTTGAGCTATTGGTATTGTAAATGGCAAATTTTTTATTTATGTTTTTGAAAATAGCGAAATTAATAGCTTTGTCCTTTACAATGCCAATAGTTATAACTTTTGCAAATGTGACACCTATAGCATTTGTAATGCAATATGTGTTGTATTTACGTGACTTACATGTATTGATATTACAAATAACAATGGCTTTTAATTTTTTTAAAATAATTAATACTTAAATAAAAGTTATTGTAATTTATAATGGCAATAGCTTAAACTTTTGTAAATAACTTTTGTGAAGATTATGTTCAGTGTATTTTATTGTGACGAAAATCCAAGAACAGAAGTGAAATATTAACATCTTTTGTTACATTTGTAATAAAGCTTGAAACATTCAGAGAACATATTTGAACCAGTTGTTGTTGAATGGTTGTACAGACTGATGCAGTGGTGGCGCTGAGTGATGTTGTGGTGGCGAACGAGTGATGCTGTGGCGTTCAGTAATGCTGTGGTAGCGCATAGTGATGTTGTGGTGCCCTTGAGTGATGCTGTGGTGGTGCTGAGTGATGCTGTGTGCTATGCTATGTTTTGTTTTGCTATCCTATGTTTTGTTTTGTTATGCTATGCTATGTTTTGTTATGCTTTGCTATGTTTTGTTGTGTTTTTTTATGCTATGCTTTGCTTTGCTATGCTATGTTTTGTTATGCTATGCTATGCTATGTTTAGTTGTGTTTGGTATGCTATGCTATGTTTTGCTATGCTATTATATGTTTTGTTTTGCTATGCTATGTTTTGTTGTGTTTTGTTAAGCTATGCTATGTTTTGTTGTGTTTTGCTATGTTTTGTTATGCTATGTGTTGTTGTGTTTTGTTATGCTATGTGTTGTTGTATTTTGTTATGCTATGTTTTGTTATGCTATGCTATGTTTTGTTTTGCTATCCTATGCTTTGTTTTGTTATGCTATGTTTAGTTTTGCTATCCTATACTTTGTTTTGTTATGCTATGCTATGTTTTGTTGTGTTTTGTTAAGCTGTGATATGTTTTGTTGTGTTTTGCTATGCTATGCTTTCTTATGCTATGCTATGTTTTGTTATGCTATGCTATGTTTCGTTGTGTTTTGTTATGCTATGCTATGTTTTGTTATACTATGCTGTTTTGTTTTGCTATGCTTTGTTTTGTTATGCCATGCTATGTTTTGTTGTGTTTTGTTATGCTATGCTTTGTTGTGTTTTGCTATGCTATGTTTTGTTTTGTTATGCTACGCTATGTTTTGTTTTGTTATGCTACGCTATGTTTTGTTTTGCTATCCTATGCTTTGTTATGTTATGCTATGCTATCTTTTGCTCTCCTATGTTTTTTTGTTATGCTAGGCTGTGCTTTGTTATGCTATGCTATGTTTTGTTATGGTTTGCTGGTGAGGGTGAGTGAGGGTGAGTGAGGGTGTGTCAGGGTGAGGGGGTGTGAGGGTGTGAGGGTGAGGTTGTGTGAGGGTGAGAGGGTTGGGAGGGTGAGGGGATGTGAGGGTGAGGGTGTGAGGGTGAGTGAGTGTGTGTGAGGGTGTGAGGGTGAGGGTGTGTGAGGCTGAGGGTGAGTGAGGGTGAGTGAGGGTGTGTGAGGGGGAGGGGGGGTGAGGGTGAGGGTGTGAGGGTGAGGGCAGGGTGAGAGGGGTGTGAGGGTGAGGGTGTGTGAGTGAGGTTGCGTGAGGGTGAGAGGGTGTGTGAGGGTGAGGGTGTGTGTGGTTGTGAGTGTGTGTGAGGGTGAGGGTGAGGGGGTGTGAGGGTGAGGGGTGTATGAGGGTGAGGGGGTGTAAGAGGGTGAGGGTGTGTGAGGGTGAGGGTGTGTGAGGGTGAGGGGGTGTGAGAGTGAGTGGGTGTGAGGGTGTGAGGGTGAGGGTGTGTGGGGGTGTGAGGGGGTGAGGGGGTGTGAGGGTGGGGGGGTTTGAGAGTGAGGGTGTGTGAGGGTGAGGGGGTGTGAGGGTGGGGGAGAGGGTGTGTGAGGGTGAGAGGGTGAGGGTGTGTGAGAGTGAGAGGGTATGTGAGGGTGAGAGGGTGTGTGGGGGTATAGGTGGGTAAGAGGGTGAGTGAGAGGGTGAGTGAGGGTGAGAGGGAGTGTGAGGGTGAGGGGGTGTGTGAGGGTGAGGGGGTGTGTGAGGGTGAGGGGGTGGAGGAGGGTGAGGGGAAAAAAGCACTAAGAAAGAGTAGGGAAAAAATGCACTGAGAAAGAGTGGGGGGAGCACGAGCCGAAGAGTGGGGGATAAAAATGCACAATCCGAAGAAAGAGTGGAGAGAGATAATAAAGGAACAGACTGAGATAGAATAAAGTAAAGCGTGAGCCAGCCATAGAGAATGAAGTAAAGCGTGAGCCAGCCAGAGAGAATGAAGTAAAGCATGAGCCAGATTTCCATGAGTGCCAGTGTTGACCGGTGCCATGCAGATAACCGGAAAGAAACCACCAGCAAAAATTAAATACTGGCATGGAGAGGTCGAATTCCAGTGTCGTATCAACTTCCTGTGATTCTGGGCAAATCACTTATTCTCCTCGTGCCATAAAAAAATTAAAAAATGTATGCTTCAAGTGTACAACTTCTGCTTCTCTTGTAAACTGCTTAAATGCCGCCGGGCCATGTTTGTGCTATATAAAGCTGCAAAAACACACAAAGTATGGGTTGCATGTGTATGCTGAACTTGGCCGAAGATCACTAAAGAGCTTTAAAGGGTATAAAAAAATGCTGACTTAAATGTCTGCCTCAAAGCAAAGCTAGCACAGCAAATGTTATCCGTTATAAGTCACGGACAATGCAAGCACAGCAAATGCTATCCGTTATATTATAAATCACGGACAACGGTCTATCCTTGTAAAATAACAGACATATGATCACCCTAGCCAAGCTACTTGACTCAAAACATACCGCGGTTTCTGGATATAGAACATAGTGCAAATGCAACTCCCTTCGTCAGAAATAGTAGCCTGCTACTTGTTGATTGACAGCAAGAGCTCCGCCTTCTGTCAGGGTGCTGACCGGAAAAGGCGGGGCCACAATATGGTTATTGACAGTCACTTGACTCTGTCGTCATGTTGCTTGGAATCCATGCGAAAGACGCAGGAAGAGCAAAAGAAGTACACAGGTAAGGAAGAAAGGGGTGGAGGGGTGTGTAGCTCAGGGGTGGGGGTCCGTGGTGTTATCTTTAAGAAACAGATGGAGGGTACAGATATGAATATGGAAGGGAGCGATGGAAGGGGTCACGAGACTCGGAGACAGCTAAACGGAACTGACCCTTTCCCGAAAATGAACAAGTAACCTGAAGAGCCGATTTTTTTGTCAATCTTCTTCGGGAAAACTGGCGGATTTTTTTTAACATTCCTCATATATAATGACGAGGCGCTTTAAAAAGAAGCTCTCGAAGTGCTAAGGCTGCAGCACTCGTGAAATAAAATAAACATGGTACAGTTAAATACAACTAATAGCAAGCAGTGACGGGCGGAAGGTGGCGGTCGGATGTCACAGCACACGGAGATTACAGCGCGGCCTTGAAAGTGAAAGCGCGGCCATGAGACGTGCTCTGTGGTGGGGGAGGGGGAGGGGCAGGGGCTGTTGTGAGAGGCGCGACAACAAAGGAAAAGCAAAGCAGATGGAGGCGCGAGCACGCACGTACACGTGCACTCAAGTTTGTAGCCAGCAAGCAAAGGCTGGGTAGCATTACTTTCAAGTCTGATGCGGGGGTGGGGGAGCGGCAGCCTTTGAAGTCTGATGCAGAGGCACAGACAAATGGTGGTGTGTGATGTGGCGGCGATGATGTGCACGCGCATAGCTCACATGAACTGTACGCGATCCGCAGCTAGGTAGACCTTTTCTTCCGCTTACTATAATCTCGCCTATTTATCCCTGCGGGATAGAATAGGCGATACCTAAAAAGGACTTCAAGCTCCTCCTATTTGACAGACACCTGGGTTAATCACCCTCGACCATACCTAAGTACTTTATCCGGAAGACAAACAACCTTCATTGTGTGTCCCAAACCCCCGTAACCAATGCTTAGACCATATAGATCCCTGTCCAATGGCTGCTTTTGTCCTAGTCGCAGCTGCCGCTGCAATATGTCTGAACGTAATTTTTGTAACTGTTACTTGTTGTACCCTTGTATGATGCTACTGTTGTAAAGCACCATGATGCCTTCGGGCCATGTCTGTGCTAAATAAAATTGCAAAAATAAAATACATAAAAAGAAACAAATAAGGTATGGAGAAGAGGTGATGTATTTCATACAGCCCAATGATTATAAATGGGGTTTAAGCATAATTTAAGTGATACAAATATTGATGTAGAAAGAATTGAGGAAGAACTATATCCTTCTTGAGATGACGTTTCCTGTGATATTTTTTTCAGAATGCAAAGCCGACTGTGAGACCTGCTTCAACAAAAACTTCTGCACCAAGTGTAAAAGTGGGTTTTACTTGCACAGTGGGAAGTGCCTTGAGAGATGCCCGGTGGGCTTTGAACGCGATAATCACTCCATGGAATGCAGCAATATAGGTAAGCAGTGGCTCACTAACTCTAGACATAACTAGGCAGATTCGGAAATGAGAGAAGTTGAAACAAGCTGAAGGGAGGTCAAAGTTGAATAGAGTCCTCGTGTTTAGAACCAGCAGGAATATTTTTAAAACTTAAAAGCCTTGGTGCACTGGGTCTGTTGCCATTTGAATTTTCTCCCCACTGAATGTGCTTAAATGAATCAAGGTTCAAAAGGGGTGGGCTAAGAAAGGACTGAATCTTACTTTTGAAAAGCCAAGTTGCTTAATTTCAAATCATTATTTGATAAAACCATTTTATTCTAGCTGACAAGGGATTCATTCTCATTGACGGCAGCCATTTTGGACTTTAGTTAGTCATCTGGACCTGCAGCTTCTTGGACGCTGAAATGGTTCAACTTGTCTCAGAAGAAAGGTATCATAGCTTATAATTTGCTCCTGGACCCATTTTTGCATTAATATAAAACCAGATGTTTGGGGTAAGAAAGGCCAAGCGTTCTTTCGTCTTTCCTGCAATATTTTCAGCACAATGCAAACTGTGGAACTCTGTGAAGTACCCACTGATCATTTTCCTGCCCTCTCTTGACACTATGCTCCCTGCAAACCAAACCCCTTACACTTGCATATAATCTTTAGATTGAATTTGAAACCAAACATTTAAAACAGTGCAAAACCACCCTGAGACTTTACCATACCCGCTGTTACTAATGTGACTCCCTTAATAAATATTGAAATGACCCAGGCATCATAATAATACATGGGATCATCGGCACAATTTTAACCATGCTTATACAAAGCAAGCATAAAACAAAACTGTTCATGTAGATGCTTTCAAGAAGGCCCTTCAAGCTGCCTCAATGGCAGTACAATCACATAACTGTAAGCAATCACTATGATTCTAAGCCTACATTCCAGTTAAAGCTATTTTATATGACGAGGTGCAACAATGTCAAGAAGGCTTCCTGCCTAGTACATCCTTTTGCAGAAAATAATTAGAGCAAAACGGATCAGTTGATGGATGCAATGCTGAACAAATCAAACATTCACTCCAGTCAAAGATCTGGGTTAAATTCATAATTTTATTTTCTCACCTGACCACGCCAGTTTGGACCCAGCCATATGCAAATCATTCTTGTCCCTGACCCCAGGGGAATGGTCCAGCCCGAACTGATGGGCCAGGTCCACCCTGAACAGGACAACAAGCATCCTTGGACTGGTTTCTGGGTATCACCCATCATCAGCCAGGCTAGTTTGAATCCAGTGGCATAGTGAGCACGGCACCCACGTCTGGGTGTACCCTTCCCACCTATGGTGATAAATGCAAAAAGAACAGATAATGGACAAAAAGCTGAACAAATCAAACATCCACCCCTCGTCACAGATCTGGGTTATATCCATTTATTTGTTTGCTCACCATACCACCCCAGTTTGGACCCAGCCATATGCAAATCAGTCTTGACGTTGCTCCCCATGGGAACAGTCCAGCCCGTACTGTCAGACCAGGTCCTCCCTGCATCTTCCTACTCAGGTCTTTGGAGCTGATTTGAAATGCATTAACTAGAGCCGAATTTCTATGTGAGCTTAAAGTGGTTCTGCCTTTCTCAGTGATTTGTTGAGTTTTCCATGGAATGAACAATGATTTGTTTGTGAATTGAACAGTAACAACGTATAGTTATTTGCTTATAAAATGAGCAGACATTGGTAGGGTCAAGACAGCTAAGTGAGCAATCTTGCGATACCAGGGTTAGGAATTTATAATAGTTTTACAATACCAGTAAAGCAAAAAGCATCACTAGGTTCGTAGTGAAATGTTTCTCTCCACTCAATAACCATATTTCGGTGAATAGTCAAAGTCTTTACGGAAATCTGTCTTCTTGCATGTATGTTCCAGATGCTTCTCTGACACTTCTGCTGCTTTGAACTCACTCATATGTTTTACTTCTATTGATAGAGTACCGACACATAGATTGGATTTTTTATACTACTAGCTGTACCCTGCCACGCGTTGCTCTGGCTCAGTCTGGTTAAATGGAAGGGAAAGAAAAGAATAAACGCACGTTTCTTATATGTTTAATTTCACAATGCTTGTGGGCACACAATATGTTTTTGTGACTATTGTCACGTTGTTTATATATAAACACGCGATAATGTTGCTAAGTGAACCAACTCCTCCCCGCTCCCTGCACCCACTTCATGGTCTGCCATCCTGACACCAACTGTTCGTCCTAATATATGTAGACTATTGTCTCTATGTGTCCTTTCTTAATGTTACAAAGTTAACCAACTTCTCCCTCCTCCCTCCACTCACTTCCCGGTCTGCCATCCTGACACCAACTGTCCATCCTAATATATGTAGACTATTGTCTCTATGCATCCCTTGTAGTTGTTGTGCAGCAACCAAATTGATAGGGTCTGTTCGGCCTTTCGATTAAAAACACGCGTGTTTTGGACACGCGAGTATTCAAATCCAACGTTGTGTATATATAAACACGCGCTAATGTTGCAAAGTGAACCAACTCTTCCCCCTCCCTCCACCCACTTCCCGGTCTGCCATCCTGACACCAATTGTCATCCTAATATATGTAGACTATTGTCTCTGTGCGTCCCTTGTAGTTTTTGTGCAGCAACCAAATCGATAGGGTCTGTTCGGCCTTTCGATTAAAAACACGCGTGTATTAGACACACACGGTGTGTATATATAAACACGCGCTTAATCGAATCCAACGTTGTGTCAAAATTTCAAATCAATCAGTGAAGAACTTTCGGAGATTTAAGATTTTGAATAAAGGAACATTGACATTTTTATGTGTCTGTTCGGGCTTTCGATGAAAACCACGTGCATATTCGGCACGCGCATATTGGAATCCAACGTTGTGTATATAAAAACACCCCCCTATTCGAATCCAACGTTGTGTCAAAATTTCAAAACAATCGGTGAAGAACTTTCGGAGATTTGTGATTTTGAACAAACAAACATTTACATTTTATGTATATATAGAAGATTTAGAGTGATTAGGACATAGATGTTAGTAGTTTAACACTATTCATATGTGTGGATTATAAACAGAAGGTAGGTGTTTTAATTTATAAGCAGAACAGGGAAAAGAGCTGGCTCTTAGGGAATACTGATCTACTGAACTGAAATTCCTAATTTTACCACTAATTCCTTATTTTTAAGTGGACCCTCAGCATTTAACTTTGACCAGGAATAATGCATCAGTTTCCTGAACCCACTTGAAAAATGGCTGACATATAATGGTTGGTTGGTTAAATTGGATAACTTGAAAAAATGTATCATAATTATTCTCATGTGCGAAGAAGAATTAATTTGATCCACCTTAGAGCTGTCACATCAAAGGCAGCTGGTAGGGCATCAATATCCCCAAAATTATCTTCTCCAATAGATACTGATTTCTCTTCCTGCCTTTGACTCTTTTGGTAAAAGAAATCCGCATATAATTTTACACAAGGTTTACTAGTCTTGCCATAACATCAATTTGCTTTAAATTAAAAAAAATATTATGCCAATGTTGACAATACCACTTCATTCCTTATAAATTCACACTTTGGCAGGAACAACCAAAATGTTCTTATTGTAGAAGCATGGGATTTTTAGGTCTCGCGACCTATCGATGCGCGCATGCGCATCGAGCGGAGCGAGAATTCAAGTGGCGAAAAACATCATGAAACCACCAGCTTTTTGCTGGCATTTTCATGCAGTTCATGTGAACCACGTGTTCAAACATGAACGCGCATCAGCCTCCCTCCATTTGCCGCACAGCACATCAAAGGGCTTCACCCAGCGTGCGCTCTGCGGCTTCTCCTCCCCTAATTAGTCATTTTCGCCGCTCCCCTGCCCGCCGTCTCGCATTTCTCCTCCCCCCTCCCCTTCTCTGCCTTCTGCCTTCCTTTCCCGGCGCACGCATTTTTTTTTTTACAAGCATTTCTCCTCCCCCCTCCCCCTCTACAAGACATGCACGTCACAGAGAAACACGTGCATGCACAAGAGCACACTTTTAGCTCAATGGCAACATTTTTCGTCCGCCCGCTTGCACTTGTTTTACCTGCGTGCAGTCTGCCATCTGTTTCAGCTCATGCCGCGTTTGTTTAATTTGTTTATTCGACCGCGAAGCGCAATGCAAATATATGCAGACCTCTGCATTTTCTTCCTTGTAAATTAACAGCAGTAGCGCACTGTCAACACTGGCGCCCGCAGCCCCCTTCCAACCCCGGGAGCCACACTTTAGGTTTCAGCGAGGCACCCGGGCAAACAGTCAATAATGGCGCCCACAGCCAGCCGCCGTGCACCTATGTAAAGGCCAGCGCACCATATTGCACTGACTGAGTGTTGGCTAATGAGGAGCTTGCTGAACGATTGAATACCTTATAAGTGTGTGTCTTTCCAATACAAACATTGCGGTGCGCTAGCCCTAGAGCAGGGGCAGCAGGCAGTGGCAAGGAGAGAGCTTCCGTCTGAAGAGCACGGCAGGTAGAGACAAGCACTGCTGTCAGATGCACCAGTACATTGCCACAGAGATCACTTCACCTTGTTGTAAATATGCACACTCCTCAGTATTTACCTAACGCATCTTGTGCTGAGTTAGCGATAGCCAGTGATTGATTAATTGGTTCGCCCAAGGTTTAGGCAGTGGATAGGCACAACACGTTCATATAAACTGCTCTCACGCTTATTTGTGTGCAGCTAATCGTTGATCTTGTTCAGTGCTAGGGCCTAGGCAGCTGTGATTCAACCAATCTACTGTCCAAACTTTGAATCTTTAAAACTCAAGGGATTATTCTCTGCTAGGCTCTAATTATCCAAAGGGTCCAAGGGTCATCCGGGTTTTTCAATATGATAGATACAACAAAATCTTTCTTCTTCTTGGCAGACATCATCGGGGCTCTTTTTGTATTCCTTGGCCCTGATTTTCTCATGGAGTTCACCATTTTCTTTTTCACCTGCTTCCAGAAAAACAAGCATTGGCATAGCCAATAGGTCTCGCTTGTGGGACCTTATAAGTATTTAGTTACAAGGATATTGTGCTGCAAAACAAAATACTTATAAGGTCCCACAAGCGAGACCTATTGGCTATGCCAATGCTTGTTCTTTGCAGGGATGGGTTGATAGGGCAGGTTTTAAAGTATATAAAAAAACATCAGTTCAAATATGTACAAGGCAGGGATGTGTGGCTGGGGCGTGGCAAGTACGGATGTCACTCCCTGAGCTCCGAGAACTGAGCCCTGTTTGACCTCCTTAGTGATGACAAAACCAGCCAACATGGTGTACATCAATATATATGAAAATGTCTAAAGCAAAGCAGGATTTGGATGGATACAACACTTCTCCTCTGGAAATTGAACAAATGACTGGTTCTTTATAAGCTACTTTAAAGCTGGCCACTACAACTATCGCTGGAGTCAACCATAGAAAATACACCCTAGAACTTTAGAGTACAGGGAAGAACCACTGGCCCAACTCTGACTGGGATTGCGGAGGCGAGTGCGACCCTTGTGAGCTCAAAAGACTACCAGCTCATATCACAGCGCAATGAGGTGAGGAGCCGGGGGTGCATCCGGCCACGTACGACCAAAAGAGTTGCCGCTCAGGCCTTGTGAAGTGAGGCCCCTTGGGGACCGTCCACTTGAGCACCCCTTGCAGGCCCTGCTTGGTCCTCTCACAAAGGCACTTGCCCTGGTACAGGCAGCTCTGGCTGGCATTGAGATAAGAAAAGCACAATGCACCACCCAGCGGATGGGCGGGCTGCACTCATCCAGACAAGCCTCCTGAGCACCCTTAGATTGAATGTTCCTGGAGGAATTAACACAAAATGGAGGACAATTACATAAGGCAGGATTTTGAGATTGGCTGCAGTGTGTATTCACACACTGCCTTCCCATCTATCTTTCCGATGTATGACAAGCACCTGAAAACTCACTGGGAGACCTCCTCACTTCTGCCTGGTGCTTCCACCCCATGCTGGGGGAATCAGCGGTCAACAGGTGCAGTGTGAGCACTGTGAGGGAGGACACTTCCTGGAGCAGAATTCACCTTTCCACTCAGGATGTATGACAATACAATGCATGCTTTTACATCGCATGCTTTTACATCGCAGTTATTACAACGCATACCATTACAACGCATAGCGCTTTGGGGTGCTGGATAGTGAATAGTTTAATTTAATATTCCAACTCCAGTCCCCGTGGATAGTAGGGAAGGTGTTGGATAGTAAATTAAATCTATTCCCTATCCTAGAGCCCCCCAGCGCAATGCTTTGTAATGGTTTGCGTTGTAAAAGTTGCGTCGTAAAGGCACTGCGTGGTAAAAGTTGCGTTGTAAAGGAGGTTTCCCTTCCACTCATAGTGGCAATAGAATCAACTCCTCCAAATCCTCCACTATAAAGAAGTTAGTCCAAAAAGCAGATGCCCCACCACACAAGTCACCTGCTCAGGGCATATGACATATCAGATTCCAGGCACCGGCCTCCGAAAAAGATATTCAGCCTCTCATGATGGCATTTTGGATGGACATCACATCAATGAGACAGAACTTTCACAAGGCCATGTATGAGACTGGACCAAGTGGAGATGGATTTGGCAGACAATATACCCGAGAAGAATGATCATACAATCACCTGGAAGTGATTGAGCTCTGGCAACAGTCTAGACAGGACAAGCTAGATGATCTTGAAACTAGATCACACCCCTCACACCCCAACAATATCTGAATTGGAGGCAGAGCATTAATGCTGGCCACAGCAGAACTTGAATAATTCATCCAGGCCCTATTTAGACACCTCCTTATCTCCCAGGTGATGCACCTGTGCACCTAGACTGCACCCATAAGGTCTATTCTGCTATTTAACAACAATTAATTCTACTCCTGGATGTCCTGACCCAAGTCTATTGCTTCCATGTAAAGCAGCTTAACCTGAACTACCAATGCTCCAGTTCCACGGCTCCAACCCACACGCTGAACTCTAAGACTTACACCCATGATGTTCTGGTAAACAGCTTCTGTTCTGCTGGAGGATGGGGATGGGCTTAGCGATGTCAACCTGGGAGCCTGCACCCTTGTCGGGATCCCCTGATATTTTCCCCTGCCGTTTACTAGTTAATTTGTCTCATGCTACTCCTATGATCCAAATCTCTCACCAGGACAAAGAGTCACCACATACCTACTCTTTTGGTTTTCTTCTTATGCTACCCCGAGTTGCCTAGTTTAAAGGTACATGATGCGGCGCACCCTTCCTTGGACGCCATACCGGCATTCACCACCACTCATTCACGTCCCCAAAAACAGGCAATGATGAGCTGGGAGATTAGCTATGCAATGCTATCACACAGATGCCACCAATAAGAATAGTCTCATACAATGTTCAAGGCCTTAATTTTCCAATGAAGCGTTGGGCTTGTTCCAATGGATAAAACTCATGGAGATGGATATAGCCCTGCTTCAGGAGACCCACCTATTGCACACCGACTTTATGAGACTACGTTCCTATTAGCATCCTGTATAATTTCACACATCTTAAATATGAAAACCAGGGGAGTGGTACTCCTTTTAATGAGAGGCCTCATCTTCCACATAGATGAGACACTGCGGGGCACGGTTGGCCAAGCAGTGGGGATCCAAGGTGGCTGGGCTCACTCCACCTGACTACAATTTCAGTCTACAGCTTGCTTGGCTGAGGGAGGAGATAAGTATAGGTGGTTTAATATTCTTCTCATCCCTCCCATAGGCCTATCCCACTCACAACACGGCAACTTGCCTCCACCACCCTCATTGTTACAGGGGGTTGATGACCTGAACCTAGTGGACATCTGGCATCATCATCACCCCTCTGAAAGGGACTATACATTCTATTCAAATATGCTCAAGACTTACTCTAGATTGGATCATTTCATAGTAACTACAACTCTACTGCCCCAGCTAGTAGACTCATCTATAGATGTGCGATCTGTGTTGGGCCATGCCCTGTTTTGAGCTCACAGCCTCCCTCCCTCTCTCCCTCCCTCCCCAGGAGCATTCCCCCACCCGTGGCTGAATAATGAGGGGTCTTGAGGGGCTTATGTCTGTGAGACCATATAAGAGAAGCCATAGAATATTATTTTAAAGAAAATTATACTAGAGAAGTCTCTGCATCTGTCCTTTGGAAAGCCACTAAAGCTGTTATTGTAGGCAAACCCATTTCATATATGGCCACATTTGAATGTCTCACTAAACAAAAAGGGACAGATCTAGAGAATAGGCTGTCAAAGGCTAAGACATGCCACATGCTGTCATGCTGCAGGAGCTTCGCAAAATTAGGGGTGAACTAGAACAGCTGCTGATGAAAGATGTGGAAAAAAATATTTTATACAGCAAACAAACCTCCTATGAGAAGAGGACAAAGCGATAGCATATTGGCTTTTTAATTGCTGCAGTCTACCAAGAGGAATCATATTTCAGACAACAAACATGACCAAACCCACGTTACATCGGAAAATCTGAGATTCTGTATATCTTTCATAGATATTATTCATTCCTGTTCACTCACCAGCACCATAACAATGCATCCCAAGATAAATATCTGAACTACTACCCCTCAAAACTCAAAAGAGAGTTTGTCTTCCTAGAAGAGGACATTACTACAGAGGCAGTTGGAGAAATAATCTACCACTCTGTAAACTCCAGGCTCAGATAGATTCCTGGCCTTCTTTTATAAGGCCTGCATATCAATACTTAACAAGCCTCTTACAAAATTATTGAACTATTTCCTGACCTAACGAACAGTCACAGATTCTATTCTGGGCTCCACCTTACCTTGCTTAAGCCAGATAAAAACCATCTGCTCTGCACCTCATAACGTCCAACTGCGCTACTCAACAATGGTGTAAAACTATTCACCTCCATACTGGTGCATAGACTACAATACATTTGACTGCCATTAATCTCCCCCAGCAGTCAGGCTTTATTAAAAATAGGCAAGCAACTGACAACACCCCATTAGCAGTGACTCTGATAGAGGTAGCTGTGAGGCACAACAGTTGATCGTATTTCTCTTGCTCGATGAGGAGCAGACCTTCAATAGGGATGACTGGCCCTACTTTACAAAGTTATTTGATAAGGGCCTGCTGTGACCCATAAGGAGAACCTTCATTCAGGTGAACTATAAAACCTTTCACCAAAGATCAAGATCAAAGGCGAATACTCCTCCGAGATAACAATCTCATGGAGTACGAGGCAAGGGGGCCTTTAAACTTTGCTCTTTACATGGAACCACTCATAACTAACAATCTAAACAAAATATAAGAGGAATGAAAGTGGGAAGGACAGAACACAAGCTAGCTCTATTTGTTGACGATATCCTTTGCTTCATAACTAACCAAGTGGTCGATTAGGATGGCGGACGGACTTGCGTCCGTCCGCCACCCCCGAGGTGAAGGGACCAACCGCAGGGGCAGCGGCGGTCCCTCCGTAGCAATTAGGATGTGACCCCCACCATGGCGTTCACATCCCGTATATCTTACATTGCGGCGGGTGCTGCCTTGAGCAGCACCCACCGCAATGTAAAATATGCATGTTTAACTTTGGCATGCACAACTTGGCAGGCACCGCGTGGTGCCTGCCACCTTGAGCATGCCAAAGCAGGGGGGTACCATAGGTAACCCCCATGTGCGCCCCCCAACACCCTGGGGGCTCGCAACGGGCCCCCAAACACAAAAGACCACATTCTTTTCCACGGCGGCTTCATGTTTCCGCCTGCATCATAATATGGCTGGCGGTGTCTTGCAGACATCGCCACCATATTTGGGTACACACACTGCGGATCAGCGGCGGACGGACTTGCCATCCGCCGCTGATCCCACCGCCATCCTAATGTGGCTGGTGGTGTTTTCGCAGTCCAAGGCGGTGAATCCCCATCCTCCAGGCCGGATTCACCGCCATCCTAATAGGCCCCCAAGATCGATTGCTCCTGGTTTTGCAAGCCGAGTTTAACTGCTAAGCAAATGTTTGAGGCTTAATATAAACTACTCTAAATCCCAGTGAATGAATGTGACAAATCCTCATGAGGAGTTATGAGAGACTGTCCAGAGGGAAGGATTTTAATGGACTAGGACATCCATCAAATATCTGGGTTTCGATCTCCTGGCAAATACCTTCCTACTGCATGATTGTAACATTCCTCCCCTCCTCCAGATCTTATTTTAAATCTCTTTACCAGTGAGGTAAGCTTGAGATCTCCTGGTTGGGAAGGGTAATTAAATGAACTTCATGCCCCACTTACTTTATACGCTACAAAAGCTCCTTCTATCATGTATTAAATCAATGAGGATTTATAAAGTGTGGCTAATCACCTGATAGGGTATCCAGGCGCTTGCAGGTCCAGGAGGCTTATTTAAACAGCCTGGTATTGAGGGCCATTAGGAATTGTATAAATGAGGTGATGGTCCTTATGTGTATGGGGATGCTGTTCCAGGTCTTTGCTACGATCCGGGAGAAGAAGTGTCCTCCACTTCTGCTTCGGTATATGCAGGGAGTATAGGCAAGTGGGACGGAGGCGGATCCTAGTCTTCTCGACTGTTGGTGAAAGCTGAGGCAGTGGTTACTATAGGCAGGTCCTTGGTTGTGTAGAGTCTTGTGTATGTGGGTATGCAGCTTGAATTGATATATTTTCTGTACGGGGAGCCAGTGCAATTGCCTAAGGTGGTGTGTGATGTGAGTTCATCGAGGAAGGCCATGGGTTCAGCAGGGAAGGCTGAGGATGAGTCTGGCTGCACCGTTCTGTATGGTCTGAAGTCTCTGTAGGAGGTGTGCAGTGATTCCTACGTAGTGGGTGTTGCTGTAGTCTAGTCGGCTGGTGATGAGGACGTGTCACATGCATCTTGTGTGTAGGGGTAGGCTCTTGAAGAGCTTACATAGCATGCACACAGTGAGGAAGCAGGCGTAAGAGATGGCATTGATCTGTGATTTCATGATGAGTTTATTGTCAATGAAGAGTCCCAGGTTTCTGGTGTGGTAGGAGTGAGTGGGTGTGGGTCCTAGATCTAATGTCCACCAGGAGTCTTTCCATGTGTTGCTGTTGTTGCCAAAGATCAGTACTTCCATCTTGTCTGTGTTCAGCTGCAGGCAGTTGTTCTTCATCTAGTTGGAGACGTTTGTCATGCATCTGTGGAAGTTGGATCTGGTGGTGGTGTGGGCATCGGTGAGTGAGAGGATGAGTTGGGTGTCGTCTGCGTAGGAAATTATGTTGAGACCGTGGGATCTGACGATGTTGGCCAATGGGGTTGGATATGCGTTAAAGAGCATGGGGCTGAGGGATGAGTCCTAGGGAACACCACAGGTAAAATCCTTGGGTTCAGAGGTGAAAGGTGGGAGGTGGATTATCTGGGTTCTTCAAGTGAGGAAGGATGTTATCCATCTGAGCACATCCCCTTGGATGGCGATGTGGTGGAGTCTTTAGATCGGTTTCACTGATAGAATATCGATGTAAAAAATATCGACATCCTATATTTTAAAATTGTAAGTACAAAAATATCGAAAAAAAAATATCTATGTAAAAAATACATATGTACAAAATATCGATTTTTTTATTTAAATAAAAATTATTGCTAAATATATTAAATAATGGTATCTCAGATGACACACTTGGAAATAGATCCTACTAGAGGTTGTGCTGCTGGGATACGTTTATAACATTACAAAGGAGTTGCGAAGATTTATCGCTATAGCCCTCCTAAATATCACTTAAATGAGGTAGCAGGATCTCCCATACTGTAAATGCTTGGCTGTCCAGCCTTACTTTTTGTAATACAAATAGCTAACTCTATGCCATGACGCAACCCCTAACCTCCCAGCCAAAGAATATTTGGGGTCCATTTAAAGAAAATCTACTTGGTATGGGATCAAGCTCCTCCACACAACCACCTGCAGGTATAGTCCCGACTGGGGTGGGCTGATCTGTATCCACTCAATCTAGCTGCGAAATAGATATTCCTAGAGGTGGGTGCTAAAGTTGTACATAGAAAATGGCAGAGCACCAGGGTTTGGCCGAGGGCATGGTATAATCTATTTCAGGTAAGCAGAACACAATTTCTTGTATTTGATTTGCTTTGTTTTTAGGTGTCTCTTTCAACTGCCTGATTCCTGGTTGATCTCTACCAGGCAGGGCTTCTGCTTGTAATGTTATCTTGTAATTCGCTGTCGCTACTTGGCTGCTGCTCTTTCAAAACTCGGTTGCATCTGCCTTTAATGTTATAACTCCATATTTCGTGGGACTGTATGTTGCATAGCAGTGTTGGTGGCTAGCAGGTTCTGGGTCACCGATAAGTAGATTTATTTGCACTGCTTTGATTGTTTTCACCTTCTTTATAGCGGCTGGAGATGTGCTTTGACTCCATATGCATTAAATGTCAGTTCCATACTTCAACTGCAACACAAGTGGCATGCACGGGCCACAGCAATCTCTCTGGGAGAGCAATTTTGATCTTCGGGTTACTTATCCCCTAACTTGTCACCAATTATAGAGTCCCTCCTGGCCTGAGTACCAACCCAATGACTATGCAACACATGGAACTAAGTATTATATGTCTTTATTTGTCTACATGTAACTGCGAACTCAACATTTTAAACCAGTCATCAATGCATTCTAACTCTGGCACTTACGTCACAGTTCTATGGAGTTTATTTGGAGCCAAAGGGGATCCATCATTTCTAATTCACAAAACACTATAATCTACCACGCCAATTCCTAATAAAGAAGTGTTTCTTAAACAGAAAGGATGCCTTTTGCCTCACAGAAGTGCTACATTGGGTAGGAGGGAACATTTATTATGACAAGATATGCAGAGATGATACACAGATAGATTCACTCATAGCATAACAATTTATGAAGGAAGAGTATTTCCCTACTATACAAGTACATCCTTGACCTCGATCGCCAAGCAAAACATACCTGTCTCACAATGGGAAAACGATCTGGGCGAAGAAATCCCAGATTAAGCTTGGAGGGTGATTTAGAGCAGGGCAGCATGGACCTTCATACACATACAACTTAGAACTAGTGCCTACAAGATACTAACAAGATGGTACATTACCACCACATGCTAGAGTGCCATGTTTGGCAGTTCATACACCTGTTGGGCACCTTACTTCCTACATGGTGGTCTTGTTCACACATCCAAACCTTCTGGCACTGGGGCTTTAACCAAATACAGATTACAATGAATATCACACTCCCCTGCCATCCCCTGATAGTCATTCTGGGTCACCTTGGAGACCATGAATTCTACCCTATGACTTTTCCAGTATGAATGTTGATCTGTCATTTCCTTCTAGCTGTCCAGATCCGCATAGCCCAGTAATGGACACTCCAAGATACACCCTCTATTAATATGCGGTGGGGACGAGTATGGTCACTTTACACCATGGAGAAATGATCAGCACTGGTCCACGACCTCATGTATAAATTTTAAAAAAATTGGCTGGCACCCCATTACGCAGTTCTAGCATCTGTGAGATGTGCCAATCAGACACTGGTGATGCTAATTCATAACTACTAGCATTGAATGGCAAAATAGAATGTCACTGTTAGGTGTTGCATTTCTCATTAAAATGGACAAATGTACCTCTTAATCGGGTGCACTTAAATTACAATCTCATTGCGAATTGTGTAACCTTGTCTCCTGAACTTCTTTTTTCAAATGTCATTTAGGCTGATAGCTCCTATCCCCCACAAATGTTTATTTATCTCCTTTTATTGTTCGTATACTATTAAAAATAAAATGGTTAAAGAAATGTAAAGATCCCAGTTCAGCAGATTCTTGTATTCAGAATAAAGTATTCAATTAAATTATTAAATTCTTCAGCAATAATAAAATAAAACAACTTTTAAAGATGTCATATTGGCAGTGATGTTACTTTTTAGTGATAATGATCTGCTGCTAAATATTACATTTAACACATCCACTGCATTTCTATTTTGCCATATCTGCTCAAGCATTGTGTGTCTGTCACGGCTCTTGACCAGTCACTCTGCTGCTCTTTGGTTTCTACAGTGCACTGTACAGTTGATGAGTGGAGTCCATGGAGCCCCTGCTCAAAAAGGGGGAAAACGTGTGGTTTTAAGCGAGGCAATGAGACAAGAGTCAGAGAAATTCTACAGCATCCAACACAACATGGCAAACCATGCCCACCCACAAGAGAGACGAGAAGGTGTATAGTGCAAAGGAAGAACTGCCAGAAAGGGGAGAAAGGTAAGGTCTTCCAGTCTATTATTTTTCCTAATCAGTAGAGTGACAACCAATCTATCACAGAGAAACTGCATGGGCCGGTGCCTGACCTAGCCTATGAAGCTTTTGACTGCCATTTCAGTTTGCCATTTCAGTTGTTATTAATCAATTTATTATATAAGCCATAATATGCGGTGAGAGAATGTCCATATTGGTGGCGTCACTTTTCTAGGTCAGTGCCTACAGTTTGTGCATGTTTTGCAGAGTGAATCTTTTCTGGATAAACATGCTGTGCATTATTCTGCCATCTAGTGGTTAGGGCAGGAATTCTCCTCTTGTTGTCCTCTTTATCTTTTTATTCTTTTTGTTTTTGTTGGTCGTCATCTGTCCATTTGGTGCCTTGTGCATCCCTCTCCTGGCCTTAGACTCCCACCCTGGAAGCACCTTTGCCTGGTTGCCATCTTCAGATTCTTTTTTCTGCCTTTGGGTCTGGAATCTGCAGCCAAAGACTCTTTGAATGTTGAAAGAAGAAGGGTTAAAATGGCAGATTGTAAATCAACCTATAATCAACATTAGCAAATGAGAGGAGGATAACTTATATCCACCATAAAATCTATTGAGAAAACACCAAAGAAGTTGGTAAGGGAACTTGGGTGTCCAATGAGGAGGTCAGAAATGTGCAGTCAGTGGGCCACATTCACAGGGGGGTATGGGGAACACATCCTTTAACTTTTGCCCAGAATGTCACCACAAGTTTGCAGAGAGACAACCTTACTTACACAGGGACCGCAGTGCCAAGGTCTGCGAAGTGTGCACCAAATTCAAACAGAAGATGCTTAGAGCCAGGGAGATGCAGAGACAGGCAGACTTGGCATGCAGGCTCAGAAGAGCAGCTCATCACTGAGGGACCTCGATCTGTTGAGCGAAGAACAGGATAACGTTGCCAAAGGAGAAGGCTGAGGTCTGGACTATCGGTGTAGAATGATAACGGATGCAGAAAAAACACAAAGAGAAATGCTGCCAGGTAATGCATAAAAACATGGCTTAATTGAGCCGAGGTCTTCAGACTCAAACCCTCAAAGACTCTCTAGGCACCTAAGTAATCATTGACCTAAAGCAAGTCAAAGAAGAAAAAAAAAACTCATGTCCCATAGCGAAGACACAGCAGGAAGTAACTCCCGCCCAAAAGCCACTGGCATCAGTGGAAGACTGGGAGCAGGAGTGGACAAATAAGCTGGCAGTCAAAACACCATCACTGAAGAAAAGGCCAACATTGAAGAGAGAGTACTCAGGGTTGAGCGGAAAAAGAGACAGATCGAGGCTGAGATAGAAGCAATTCTCCATAAGAAGAAAGGTTTCAATGCCTCCGTTTGGGAATTCCGTCAAATTCCTCAATGGGAAAAGGCTATGAGGTGGTGGAGACGGCCAACCTGGGGCCACCAATAGTATCAAGAACCCAAGAGGAAGAAGAACACAAAATGTTTTACGATGAAGAAGACCCTGAGTCTACGGGGCTATTCCATGAAGATGATGACATGAAAGATTGGTGGCAGGATCTCGATACTGCCTATTCAGAAGAGTCAACTACTATCCATTGACGCCTTCCCCTCTGGATGGCATTGCCATGCTGAAAAGAGCAGCAGACAAATATGTGGTCCAGCTGGAGGAGGAAAAGACACAAACATGTTTCGTCCTCGAAACCCTCTTTCCTTCACAAAGCAAATGCCATTACATAACAGTGCACATAGAATTTAGGACCATGGAAAAGAGATGTTCATGGAACCATTGCCATGCAAACTAGTAACACTAAGAGTGGAAAAGAAAAATAAACACTTTTCCAAACACCCTGCCTACATATGAGGTAATGTGTCAGCTGACTCAATCACTGTGACCACTTCAAGAAAAGGACCAATGTACTACATCATAGGAGTCACCTCCTAAAAAAAAGATAGCGAAAGGATGATGATGACGATGGTTGGGCAAAAGTTTGAAAGAGGAGATAGGACACAATGGTGCATTGCCAACTCAAGTGCCCTGCTAAATAGGTATGCCCACCAGCAATGTGAAGAGGTGGGAAGATTACTGTAACGCCTGCCACAGAACAGAACCAAAAGAGGACAAATTTGTTCATAGGTGAGGGCAAGAGTAAAGCCAACAAGCAGGCAACTGATGAAGGAAACAGCATTAGGAGAACGTGCTTGGGTGCAGGTGTCAGGTTTTGAAAATGAGGTTCAGGTGAACATAACCAACACCTCCTTCAATGGAGAGCAGCTCTTTAGCAGTGCAGTTGACTACACACTGTAACAATACAAAAAAGAACAAAAACACAGCGAAGTCAAGGAGAGCTTTGCAGTTTGGGCGCCAAGAAAGGAGAAGGGCTGCTTCCACAACAACAGGAAGGGGAAACTTCCATCCAACTGTTTGCAACAACATTTCCAACAAGTCAACTGTAAGGAACAACACAGCAATGGCAATAAAATGCACCACAAACCAGTCCCTTTGCGAGGGAGCGAAAGGTAAGGGGCAACGTCCAGAGTATTGGACCCCTCAAAATAGTGGCTCCCCAGTACAGACACCCCTCCACTTAACACCAGTGTGGGGAAGAATATGGGCTTTTTACAGGAGTGTAGAGAGATCATGTCAGACAAATGGATTCTCAACATCATCCAACATAGATATTTTAAGGCACTGGTAAGAATCCCCCCAGGATGGGGACCAAAGGAAAGACTACATATGAAAGAAGAAAGGTCATATCTGCAACAGGTGGTTAAAGAGCTGTAGTACAAACAGGCAACACAAAGGGTACTACAAAAAGAAATGAATCCTTCAAATACTCAACATACTTCCTAGTGCCTAAGCTAGACAAGTCTCTGCACCCAATACTAAATCTCTGTTTCCTAAAAAAATTAATAAAGACACAAAAATAAAAAATAACAATGCTGTAACTAGTCATGCAAGAAACGAGATTACAGTGCACTTATGGACCTAAAAGATGCTTACTTGCACATCCCCTAGAACCACTGACACAAAGTGGTCAGTGCACAGAACACATTGCCAATTCAGAGTCTACCCATTGTTTTAAAATCAGCACCCTGGGTGTTTTCAGAATATGTAGCTGCCAGCCGCATATTTGAGGAGAAAGGGGATACACAGGTACCCCTACCTAGACAATTGGCACGTAAACACAAATTCATTCTCTAGGTGTGCAAGCAGCATCAAAACGGGGGAGGAAAAATTTGACAGACTAGGTTTATCTCTAACCATAGTAAAATCATCACCAATACTGGAAAAGGAAAATATATTTTTAGGAGCAAGAATACAGAGGAAGGCACAGAATTCCCCAGAAACAAAAGAATACAAGGGATACCACAGCAAAATCACTACTACCATAGGAGTCGGTCTCTGACAATGAGTTCAGTGGAGTCATGATGGCATTCTTCGACTCATTAATACAATACATAGCAGTTCCTCAGTTATTATTCATGATTAAAAAAAAAAAACGCTTTTCTTCATTATTGGTGAGGGAGGAATGCAGCCCCTCTCCCTGAGCCTTTACAGGCCCCAGGGACTCCATCCTCTGGAAAGGTGTTCATTTAATAAGGGAAGGGTAACATGGTGCACCTCTCCCATAGCCTTTACTGGCCCAGTGACCCCATCCTCTAGGGCAGTATTTTCTTTTCAAAAGATGAGGTGAACAAGGCCCCCCTCCCTGAGCATTTACATCCCATTGGGCCTAATGTGGGTGCCCATGTGCTCATTCCTGGTGCCCTCAATACACAACACTGGGGGACGCGGGGAGCCCCATCTAAGGGTGCAGCTGGAGCTGAAATTGCTCCCACCCACAAGGTGGGAGCAGTCTCTGTTGCCATGCCCACAAGAGAACAGGCAGGGAATTGAATTTGTGCTGCCAACCAGCTGGAGCATTTTTGCAGCTACTGTCAGGTGACAGCAGACAAGTGTTAGCTACACACACTCTTCCTGGTAGGGAAACAGTGTCCCAGGAGTGAGTCCCCGGGACACAGTGATTGAGCAGGGCCCAGGGGGATGGGGTTCCTGGGGTCTTTGCTGGTCTCAGGTAAGGGTGCTGTGTACCCCTCCCCTATAATTATGCTTTTCCTCCTGGGGATGGGGTCCTGGGGCTGTTTTAGGCTCAGGATGGGGTCCGCACCCCCCTCCCCATACTCCCATTTTGGCCCCAGATGATGGGGTTCCCAGGGTCTTTCTAAGCATGAGAGGGGAGAACCTGCATGCCCCCTCCCCTTTATTTATAATTATCTATCTATCTATCTATCTATCTATCTATCTATCTATCTATCTATCTATCTATCTATCTATCTATCTATCTATCTATCTATCTATCTATCTATCTATCTATCTATCTATCTATCTATCAATCTATCTATCTATCTAGCCGGTCTGGCTGTTAACTCTGATGGTAAAATCTTGTCTGCATCTCCTAAAGAAATGGATCCAAAAAATACCGATCTTGTGGCTTCTTCCTTTCGGGGCTAAACTTTGTGTTTGGATTTTGAGCGGCTAAGCCCAGCCGCGGAAGCAAAGCCTGCCGCTTTTGCGGACCGTGTGATGGCGCCGAAATGGCGTCATCGTGCTGCGGGAGACCGGCTGTCCAGAAGCAGCAGAATGATGACAACAGGACATTACAGTGCAACTTTTCACCGGCCCACATGGGTTTGAATTTTGTTTTTCATTACTTTTTGTTATTGATGAACTCACTTGAGATTATTAATTTGCGTGCACTACAAGACCCAGAAGGCCACTTTGCGACCATGCCCACTGAGGCAGTCTCTTTTAAAACTGCGTGCACTCTACATCATCAGTAAAAAAAGGATGCCATTGAAGAAGGGATCGTAATCCCGAAACCGGTCTGGCTGTTAACTCTGATGGTGAAATCTTGTCTGCATCTCCTGCTGGCTGCTGCTCTCATAAAAAAATGGATCCAAAAAATACCGATCTTTTGGCTTCTTCCTTTCGGGGCTAAACTTTGTGTTTGGATCTATATATATCTATCTATATATATCTATATAAAACGGCAACCCCGTGAGTGTGGGTAATTCTTCAACATTTCGTAAGAATTGGAGCGCAATATATATATATATATATATTCACTGAAAAAACCATAGGTTATAGACCATATAAAGTTAGGAATTAGCATTTACAAAACCTTGAAAATTCACTGAAAAAACCATAGGTTATAGACCATATATAGTTAGGAATTAGCATTTACAAAACCTTATTTTACTCACACAAAACCATTGAAATTCCATATATAGTTAGTTGCACTAACTATATATCGCGCACCCGCAATCCACTGCTGATGATGTCACATATTACATCATTCATGACATGGTCAGTGACATCACTGATTACATCACTGATGACATCTCAAATGACATCACTGATGACATCACTGATGACATCATCCAGTGACTGTGTGTTTCTGTAAAGTTTAAATATGTTTTACATATTGAAGAATGAGTAGATGTAGAAGTGTCTGGATGAAGGATTTAGTAGGTGCGTGACTGACTGTATGAGTGAGTGATTAAATGTGTCTCACTGAATGCATGGGTTAGTGACTAAACTGTCTTAATTTGTGCATCATTATGTCTGTTGTTCTGTAAACTGCTGCATGTGTTGATCAGTAGGTATATGAGTAACTATATGGGTTATTGATTGATTGTCCAAGTATTTGTATGGGAGACTGAGTGTGTGTGTGGCTGGCTGGGAGATGTGTGACTCTGTGCAGATCAATGTGTTCTTGTATCAATGATTGTATAAGAGAGTAAGTATGTGTTAGTATATGTTTGAAAATGTAAGGTGCTCTATGTTTAACTGTATAGACAAGAAAATGGAAGTGTGATTGATTCTTTACAGGACTTACTAGGTGTGTGAGTAACTCCATGGATGAGTGGCAGAGTGTGAGTGTCTGTATAGGTGTATGAGTGCATATGATAGTGTTGTAAAGATGAGTGATTGTATGTATGAATGATTGTATGGGTGAATGAGAGAATGTGTGTGTAGACTTAGGAATCAGTGAGTGCGTATGTAGTAACTAGTATTGGTGTGTCAATGGTTTAAAAAATTATATCCTGTATTTAACACTGGGTGTAACAGAGGTTATATTAAAGTGTGAGGAGATGCATTGTATTGTCACATGAATGATATCATCAGTGATGTGACCATTGATGTCAAATGAGATGTCATCAGTGATGTCATTAGTGATGTCATTTGAGATGTCATCAGTGATGTCATCAGTGATGTCATTTGAGATGTTATCAGTGATGTCATTTGAGATGTCATCAGTGATGTCATTAGTGATGTCATTTGAGATGTCATCAGTGATGTCATCAGTGATGTCATTTGAGATGTCATCAGTGATGTCATCAGTGATGTCTCTGACCATGTCATGAATGATGTAATATGTGACATCATCAGCAGTGGATTGCGGGTGCGCGATATATAGTTAGTGCAACTAACTATATATGGAATTTCAATGGTTTTGTGTGAGTAAAATAAGGTTTTGTAAATGCTAATTCCTAACTATATATGGTCTATAACCTATGGTTTTTTCAGTGAATTTTCAAGGTTTTGTAAATGCTAATTCCTAACTATATATGGTCTATAACCTATGGTTTTTTCAGTGAATTTCAATGGTTTTTTAATAGCAAATATCAAAAGCTGTAAAATGTATTCTTCTTTAAATCAAAAAATATATTTTATATGTTTATTAATAATTTTTTTTATTATTATTTTTTTTGTTCGCTCCCGGTTCGCGAACCGGGAAGCTTCCCGTTAGCTCAATTTGGTGCCGCGACCCTGTCCGCGAACCGATAAACATTCCGTTTGCGCAACTGCCGCGTTAGAAATTAACATCGTGACGCGTCGCGGAAGCGCGACGTATCACGTTGTCGCGTAATGCGTCTTATGACGCGCCGCGTTAGCGCACCCGGAAGTGCTCCGGTACGCGAACTGAGACGCGAAGCGCAGCTCCCCGGAAGCGATCCGGGGCGCGTCGCGAAAGCGCGACGTATCGCGTTGCCGCGTAATGCGTCTTATGACGCGCCGTGTTAGCGCACCCGGAAGTGCTCCGGAGCGCGAACCGGAAGCGATCCGGGCCGCGTTCCGCAGCGCGTAACATAAGCGTAACAGGTCATGTGACTTGTTAATAAAACTTTTCATTGGTTCATTTCACTTTTGGTTTCCTAATGATGTAAGGCTAGGTCAGGTGACCTAAAAATAACACTTTTCATTGGTTTAGAACTATTTTTTTTCCAAAATGATGAAAGCCCCCACCTTTTTTCTCACTCTGACTTTCAACTTTGTGAAAGGAAGACCTATTTTGCTGAGTGGAAAATGGCTTCACTAGTAGCTGCAGCTGGTGGACCCCCACCACCACCACCACCTCCTCATAGTAAGAGAGGACCACCTCCACAGTTCCTTCCCAACACAGAGGAGGAAGAGGATCAAGAAGAGGAAGAGGAAATACAGGCAACACATTTTTTACAAGAGGAGCCCCGGGTATCTCATAATAAAAATAGTTTCATTTGGCAGTTTTTTTCTTTTCCTGAAGGACAGAAAAAAGTAAATGCTCGGTATGTGACGTGCCTCATATGTAAAGAGGACTTATCTAGAGGCACAGATAAGAAGTATAGTTACGGCAACTATACTATGCACCGTCACATGCAGAGGTGGCATCCACTAAATTACAGCCGGGCAGAGATGCGTGACCTCCAGGACAACCCACCAACTCCTGTGGCCAGGAGATCGGCACAGGTATCTCTGTCGGGGCCTGAGGCACGGGAAACAGTGCCAAACATTCAGGAAAACTTTGTCCACATGAAAATAGTCTGTATATATTGCGGTACCTTACTCTCATGTGGCAATATGAGTGTTAATTTAATAAACAGAGCATTTGAAAACCACAAGTGCTCTAAACGCCCCAAAAAATAAAAAAAATGTGCTCCTTTTGAGCCCTTTCCAATGCCTGTTTTTTGTTGTTTCCCCCCCAAAAAAACAAAAAAAAACATAAAATTGTTCAAAAAATACAAAAAAAACAAAAAATGTTCAGAAAAAAAAAAATATATATAAAACAACAAAAACATTAAAAAAAAGTTCTTTTCAGAACTACCTCCCCTTTATAAAAAAATTGCTAGAATGTTTAGCACTCTGGCAACCTCTATTTCTTTTGGTTAGCTTCCCCGTTCGCTCCCCGGTACGCGAACCGGGAGCGAACCCAACATTTTTTTTTTTTTTAAAAGAAGAGTAAGTATAAGGGAAGTAAACAGAGAGTAATGTTAAAAGAAAGACAGCTATAGGGAGTAAACCAGAGATACTGTTTAATAGATGTATTTACCGACGAAAAGATGGAAGAGGGTATAATTGTGAAAAACAAAATAGATAAGGAAGTGAAAGAAAAAAAGGACAGTAGAAGAATAACAAAGAAGAGTTTCTTAGAGAATATGAGTGAATGTTCAAAATAAGATTAAAACATGTGGAATAACAGAGAGAAAAAACAGAAAGCAGAAAAGAAGAAGTAAGAGAAAAAGAATAATTGAAACAGCAAAGAAATCTAAATAACATAGGGGCATATTATCAACATAGGCAATAAAAGTTTTGCAGCTTTTATCGGCAAAAATGTGTCGCTAAAGCTGCTTTTGCGGCAGAAAACTGCCGCTAAAACCGCTTTTGCAGCAGTTTTCTGCCGATAAAAACAGCAATAATTTTATTGTCTGTGTTCATAATATGCCCCTTAGTGTGCTTCAACTACACAGAGAAAGCATAATGAGCAAGTAGTGAAACAGTGATCAGTCAGAGACACTAAGAGTAATAGAGACGGAGTGAGTGAACAAGAGTGAGGAACTATGAGAAGAGAAAGACTGAGAAAAGGAGTGGAAGGAGTAGAGTAAGTAAATAATAGAGAAAGGAATGAGGGAAGTAGCAAAGGCAAGAAAGTGAGGGTTAAAGAAATGAAGCAGTGGAACTAATAGTAGTTAAATGAGATAGAAATGAAACGAAAAGAGTACAAAACATTTACCTTATAATTGTCGTTAACTTAGTCACTTGTTATTTTTATACTTTCAATCTGTGAAAGAGATAACAAGCATTTGAAAAATATTAAAACATATATTTAAAAATTAGAAAAGACAAGGGAAAAGATTGAAGGACAAACAGTTTTTCAACAACTTTGACACTTACAGAAGCTTCTGCTTCTCCAGGCCCCCTACACAGTCCTAAAGATATACATTTTAAACTAACAGTATCTTGATGCAGATGAAGTAAGGCCTATCTTGGAACATGGTGCATCTTTTGCACTGCTGTTGTCTCACAAAAGTGACGCAATGGCAGCGCAAAAGAGGTGCACAATCATCATAAAACTGTTCCTAACATTTTAAATGATTGTTTCAGGATGGCAATAAGGTGTGTCCTATCCAGACGTTTGTTTCAGGTGAGGCCTACTCAGGGTTGCAGATCAAATTTAGGCTTGTTCAAGAGTACAGAGGAGATAATACATGTGCAGGCCAACCAATAAAGTTCAGACTTCCTCTGTTTCCCTGGACAGGCCTAAACTTCATCTGCACAATGTGATTCGTAATGTTAGGAAACACAGGTAATGTATTTCAAAAACGTGCAATTTCTTTTGCTCATTTCACAATGACATCACTGTGTTTCCTTTGGTTAGGTATCTCATTGTGCAGATGTAGTCCAGCATATGAAAGAGTACGCACTGCATGCAACAACTTTGACACTTACTGAAGCCTCAGCTTCTCCATACCCCCTACACAGTCCTAATTATATACATTTTAAACTGACGGTATCTTGCTGGAAATGAACTGAGGCCTATCTTGCAACATGGTGCATCTTTTACACAAAAGTGATGGAACAGCGGCGTAAAAGAGGCACACAGCCTTCATAAAACTGCCCTTAACATTTTAAATAATTGTTTCTAGATGCTGATAAGGTGTAACCTATCCACAGATTTGTTTCAGGTAAGTCCTACTAAGGGTTGCAGATGAAATTTAGGCTTGTTGAGTATAGAGGAGATAATACATGTGCAGGCCTACTAACGAAGTGAGTCATGTCCACTGCACTCTTGAACAAATGTCAGACCTCCTCTGTCTCCTGGAACAGGCCTAAACCTCATCTACACAATGTGATGTGTAATGTTAGGAAACACAGGTAATATAATTGAAAAACGTGCAATTTTTTTGCTTATTCGACAATCACATCACCTGTGTTTCCTTTGCTTAGGTATCTCATTGTGGAAATGTAGTCTATCATATGAAAGACTACGTAGAATGTGAGCACTGTATGCAACAACTTTGACACTTACAGAAGCCTCACCTTCTCCATGCCTCCTACACAGTTCTAAATGTACATCATAAATACAAACAGTACAGAATTAATTATCAAGTTAAATGGTTTATTTTTGCTGTTCTCAGAATGTATCAAATTTCACTAAAAACAGTGACTTGAAGGTATTCATCATATAACAGCGGGGAAAAAAAAACACAATCAAAATGATTGTGTTTAAAAAACCCATATAACATAACCAATCAGAAATCAGAACTCCTCAAAAGTAACTTACTTTCCATGACGTCGAAGGATGTCCTATGAACAGCTTACACTCGGTTGTGCTGTTTTTATTTTCAGCCCGCCACTTTCTGAAAGAAAACCTCCATCGTTTTGAAAAATATGTTACATACAATAAATGACTTCTCGCTCTCTACCACACGTTTCCACAAGGCCAAATCATGTAAGAGCCATATATAACTCTTGGAATTCTTGTAAGCAAATCCCGTCATTTTCTATTTCCGCAACTTTCAGAAAGAAAACGTTCAAGATCACTTTCACAATCCTGGACTAGTAATATCTTACCCTTCTTGCTCACTCATGTTCTACATTTCCTATAACACTGATACTGCTTACTATGAAGCAGACTTACACTACCTCTATGACTACTACAATTATTTAATTCTCTACATCACTTTTAATCACAAAGCAATATAAAACAGTAGACAGCATTGCAGACTTACATTCCCTCTACTCCATGTTTTGATTGGCTGCTTCAATTAGCTTATAAAAAGAAACAGTTACCTACCCTAAATTCTCTTTTCTGAAAACAGAAAGTAAGAATATTTTTAAGTAAAAAGGCAACATTGTATCGTAGTCAAATGGCAATAATTTCCGAAACAGCAACTTTTTTTACATTTTCAATAAGCTGTGTGATAAGCGGATCTTGTCAAATGACCATCATGCCATATAATAGCTGCAGTTACAAATGTTCTTCCTAAAATCAACGACTGTGTAGCCACAACATTTGTAATTAAAGTTGAAGACTTACTTTCATCAGGTTTATATAGTTGGATTTTTAAAATGACATTATAATCAAAAGTTTGGACAAATAATCTAGACAGCATTGCAGACTTACATTCCCTCTACTCCATGTCTTGATTGGCTGCTTGAATTAGCTTATAAAAAGAAACAGTTTTTCTGAACTCATTCAAAGTGCAGTTATTTTTCCATGACGTCAAGTGTTATGGTAAGAACACCGTTTGCTTTGGGAAATACTCTGTTGTCCTTCAACTAATCTCTGCCCAACACTTTCTATAAGAAAATCTTCTTTTTTTCCAGGAACTATTTAAAACTCAAAAATAACTTTTGACTCTGTACTACACTTATCCTCAAGGCCAAATCGTGTAGGAGCCATTAGAACCTCTTGAAATTCCTCAGAGCAAATCCCGAGATTCCTTCTCTAAAATTTTGGTTTTAAAAACACCAGGTAAGAATTTTCAAGGTCAAAAGGTAATTATTTTTTGAAAATTAAAACAGAATCGTTGCAGAATGACCAGCCATTTCTAGACTTTAAATAAGCTGTGTAATGTCCTGATGTTATTGAAGGACCATCATGATATATAATTGCTGCAGTTACAAAAGTCCTTCCTGATATTGACAACTGCGAAGCAACAACATTTTTAATTAAAGTTGTCAATTTTGTTCCATCAGGCCTACATCGTTGGAACATTAAAATGACATACTGGCCATATGTTTGTATAAATAATGTTGACATCATTTCAGATTTACATTGGCTACACTCCATGTTGTGATCAGCTGCTTTTACTAGCTTATTAAAGGAGACTGATTTACTGTCTGGCAAAGTTAAATATATAAATCTTTCTGAGTCTACACTAGTAGTACTTGATACCCTACAGTTCTCGCAGTCATGCTGCCATTGATAAGAAAGCCCAAACAGGTGATCTACATCTACACCTTCAGCATGCAATACATCAAGCATATACATTAAAAACTCCTGACAATCTTGCTGAATATTTTGAGAGAATTGTGTTTGACCTGAACATCTGTCTAACAGATTTCGAATTTCAGACACACTTTCTATTTTTGTTCTATCAGTGCTACATTTCTCTAACACAGAATTTAACAAACTGCAAAATCTTTGATCAGAATTGACCACAATCTCTTCTTTTACATTTTCTAGAGAAAACAAAACATTAACCACAACATTAGCATAGCAGTTGACACCAGAACTGTTTTCAAATTGAAAACCAACAACATCTTCAACAGAATCCTTTTTGTTTCTGCTTATAATTTCAGGTTCATCGACTTTTCGTCTTTTTGCTACAAACTCCCTAGTATTGGTCACATTTCTTCGTTTCCGGCCTACCACACGTTTCTCAAACAAAGGATATTGAGGCAAATGTGGCGCATACTCTCTTCTTAACCTATTGTATTCCTTAACACAATCTAGATCCGCACAAATGTTTGTGACATCACACTCAATCAAGTACAATCCCGATAAAGTTCTAACTCGTGACAATGCCACATATGCCATACCCTCCTTGAACACAGAACTGCCAATATTCACCAATGCACTGTCTACACTTAAACCTTGCGATTTATGGATTGTTACCGCATATGCCAAGCAAACAGGAAACTGCTTACGGCGAACATATAAGTCTTTTACAAGCAAAAATCTAGCAGAACAACGACCAATTAGCTGTACTTCCTCAATGCCATCAAATTTAATTTTTAAAAATTCAATTCCATCTCTATTTCTGTATTTCACAAAATCAACAACATTACCCATTGATCCATTTACCAGACCTCTTGCAACATGTAAATTTCTTCTTAAAATTATACGGCAGTTTAAGCACACATTCAGAGTCTTTTCAAAACCTGCAGTTTTAGATATAGTCTTCTCTAATGAATCCAATTTTGTTTTCAAATTCTCAGACAAAATAATTGTTAATCCCATATGCTCTACTCTGTCAATAGCTTCCAGTTTCACAATCTCTTGGTTTTCTAAATGCAACATTTTGTTGTTGAAGATGGCACATTCTGCAAGAGTTGGCATCAAACATATTCCAGATGTCTTCTCGGTAATTTTCTGAAAAATATTCTCAGGCACAACATCTTGTTCTGGATATAAATTTGACAGTAATCGTGCATGTAAAGCTTCTTTCCCATGCTTGGTCACTTTTCCAATTCTAACATCTTGTAGAATATTCTTGTAATCTTCATCCTTCGCCTGACGCATATTTTCATGCAGTTCAGCATAATTGAAGTTTAACCATATATTGACGTTGCCAATGCTCCCTAGGCACTTCCTGGTATCTTCATGCGTGAGCATTTTGAACACAGGTTGTCCTTTCACTGGTGTCAGCTGCAGAAGATCTCCGAAAACAATGATGTGTTTGCCACCAAATAACACATCATATTCTGTTTTGAGAACTTCTTGCATTCTCAAATGCACAAAGGCAAGCATGACATTGGAAACCATGCTTACTTCGTCAATGATAAGAAGTTTCATTTTCCTCAAGACTCTTGAAACTTCACAACAAGCATCTCCAGATAACTTGTGGTATTGTAATTTGTTGTCATGCTCCACTGGCAGCATCAGTAGACGATGCAAAGTAATACCTTTAATGTTATGTGCTGCCAGTCCAGTTGGAGCGGTGACAACACAAGACAGCCATGACTCAGTCCTTTCCTGCAAATAACATGAAATTGCTTTAATGAGGAAACTTTTTCCAGTTCCCGCTTCTCCACTCATGTACAGTCGAACAGGCTTCAACGACGTACATGAGCACTCTTTCTTCTCATGACTTAATCCATGATCAATTTGCTTGGTAACTTCTTCATATATTTTCCTCTGCTCAACGTTGAGTTGTCTTTCCGAGTCTTCTAAGTTAACCGCATCCTCCTGAGCATGTGCCATAGCTCTTTCCACTTCATTCATGGCAGTGGCAGCTTCATTTTCGATAACAGGTCCTCCTAGTGGATCCTGACTCAATGAAACAGAACTCTGACTGTCCTGAGAACTGTCTCTGGCAATCTCGGCTGCAATCGTTGCTTCCTGCTCGATTTCCGCATTCAACATTTCTAGATATTTGGGAAAAGCAGGACATTTTATGGTCTCCTTGGCGGCAGTGAAAGAGTCTTTGTAACAGAGGAAATCTCCAAGCAGTTCCTCTTCTGCACGCCAAGGCTTGAAAAGTTGCAAAAGTGCTAAATAGAAAAACTCCTTTTTTTCAGGAGATTCGCCACTCAATTTTCGATGGTTTACCAAGTGGCATTTTCTTTGCTTGACCAGACATCCCTCACTTCCAATTACAGCATACACTCCTTTCTCAATATCTTCTTTGATGTTCCTCTTGAATATGTAATTTTGTAGAACCTCATACAGACAAACATTCTCGAGGTGACTGCTTCGATTTGGATAATATGTATCCAACATGTTGGTCTTCAAAATATCGGTACTGTTTGGCTCCTTTTCCGCCAAATACTCAATTTCCCGCACAGGTTTCAGAACTCGATTACGCGTTGCAGCAAGACCAAGACTCGCCCAAACGATACTCCTGGATTTGGCATAGAGAGTTGCTGAAGACAACCGGTCAGAACATTCGTAAGCTCCGATTTCTCGATGTGACAACATCTTCAGACTGAAACTGTACAACTTCTTACTGAGGCTCTTTTCATGGGAAATGTCCTCCCACATATCCTTCAATTCTGTCTTTTCTTTTTTGGTGATGTAAGATGTCACATACCGAGCCACAGCCATACAGTTATCAGCCACAAACTGTATATCCATGTTAGCATTCCACATGGACAAAATCACTGGGTTGTAGTCGTTGATGTACTTGGACTCTTCGTTCCTCTTCAAATTGTATGTGTTTTTAGGTGATTTCTTCATCACATTATGTCGCAGCGAAGACATCAAACTGTTTACTCTTCCTTTAGAAATCACCGGTCGTGGAAAGCCGAAACGACATTTGGTGTAGAACTTGTCCTTGTTTCTGAATTTACGACGACAGTACTTTCCACAACGATGGCTTTGGAAACGTAGAACTTTTTCTCTTAGGCTTTTCTTCTCCTTTGCGTTTGGAACAGCACACGTAGAATACTGTTGTATGAAACTCATCACTAAGTCTTCTGGATCCGTTCCAAATTTAGGTGCATCCTTGATCCACAGCAGCATATGTATATGAGGAGCACCTCTTGCTTGGTACTCCTTTCTCCAGAAGAAATCCAACACCTCTCCAAGAGGTGGATTTCTCTTGTTCATGATGAAAGACATCATAGCTTCAAATCTATGATTCAAGTACCTGCATACATTGACTGGATCCAAAGAGCACAGTTCTCCGGGTGTCTTGAATTCGATGTTTTCAATGTTTCCATTTGCCTCTCGTAGAAATTCAAGTAAGTCTTCCCAGCCATACTCGGCACAGCTCAGAGTGAGGAACCATGTGGGAGTTCCTAAGTTCCTCAGCATACATTTTAAATCACCATGACGACGGTACCAGTACTCATTAGTACCACGCTGACACGCCATGAGATTAATCAGGTGACAATCCAAAATACTGTCTTGGACATTGACTTTATCCATAAAGTCACTTGCCGAGATGTTTTGCATGTGTATACCACTTTTCAAGATGTGGTTCACTGCATATGACAGTCCAGACAGATCGCTTTCAAACAGGAGATGAAACAAATAGGGAATACATTGTCGAAACCTAGCATCTTCTGCATACAATCGTAAAGTCCGGTATTCAGAAGCAGGAATTTGATGAGGTCGCTCATCATATCTTCCTCCCTGACCTGTTGGAAATAGCTGTGGGAAACACCGAGCTTCCAAGCTTTCCTCCCAAACACTAATGGGACTCCCTTTGGCTTGTTTCATTTGAAACAACTCAATAGCATTCCCCATGACTTCCTTGGAATGCAAAGGATGAACACTATAATGTTCATATATTTCTTCACTTTTAGAGGGTTCTACTTTCTCAATTTGACCAGCACACAAATCGCTATCCTCTTCCTCACTTACTTCCTCTTCTGCAACATATACATTCTTATAGTACTTATTATTTTTTTTCAAATACAATGTTGCCTTTTTGACTTTCCTAACATCCACTAAATCTTGCCATATTTTCTTATTCTTTGTCGGAACCCCATTAACTAAGATAACCAGAGGTTCCTCTTCCACTTTTTCTACTCCAATTGTATTAATGTTTTTCTTCAAATCTAGAGGCAAATAAACAAGTCTTCCCTTTAATCCTCTCTGTAAATCTGATGGAGGCAATTTCCCTGTCTTTGGCTCCATTCTTACAATAGCCTGAAAGGGATGGATACTTTGAATCAAAATAGATTCATAAGTATTTAAATCCTTCAATTCAGAAGGAATCTCAACCAATTCCAGATTATTATGAACCGCTCTAGCAGGCATCTGGTTTTGATTTAATTTGTTACAACAATAAGTACACACACGTTGATCCGATCCCAAATAAAAACAATTTTCTACCATCAAGTATGTTGCGAAATCCTTCCATTCACTATTATTTTCCCTTTCACTTTTTGCATATAAATCCACTAACTTAGTCTGATTCTTATAATAAGTGCGTCGACAACACACACAAGTGAAATTAGGCCTCTCACTTGATTTAACCTGAAACGTGGCAATTTCCTTAAGAAAATTATCTGTACTGGAAACCTGTACACTGTCTTCCACATTACCCTCTTCTTCTGGGTCAATTTCAACATTCTCCTCTTTACTTCCAAAGTAACAAAACTCAATTTCTTCACAAATATTCTTCACATCTATTTCAGAACCATGCAAAAGAGCAGCGCATAATTGTTTAAGCATAATTGCTGGACTCTTAGCATAATACAACATTCTAACTAATTTCCTCACTTTATTATGATGCACTGCTAGCATCCTGAAATGATGAAAAACACTCTGGCATACTCTCCTGGAAAGACAAGCCAGTGAATGACCATGCAAACCTGTCACTTCTCTCACTCTGCAAGGATCTAATTCTTGCAACAACATCATTTTCTGCTTCAAACTTTTCTTATTAAATGTCCGTACAAAATCACAAAGCAAATTGATGGAATCCTGTCGTACACTGCAAATACTACTACACTTCCAGGTGTACACAGGACCCTTAGGACGTCTTCCTAAAACCTCATTACCTAACACCTCTTCTGTCTCTGTTGTCACAAGTTTTTCTTTTTCAACTGGACAACCATCTTTCACCTCATAAGCTCGACCACTGGTGTCAACTGCATGCACCAAATCATTATCCTGGAAATAACTCTCCTCATTGAAAAATGCCTCACAACTTGAACTATGCATCCATTCTCCGGAAAAAACTTCACAAAAATTACTACGATTAACTATTCTCTTCCATCTACTATTTCTTTTGAAATCATAAATTGCCTTGTTTAGCTTCCTAATTCTATTGATTATCAAAATAAATAACTTTCGCTTTATTTCAAATGCCTGATCAATAACTTTCTCAACTTTTTTTTTCTCTTATAAAAAACCACTTTCTGTTGACCTTTCTTAATATTTTTTAACAAATTGCCAATTATCCTGTTGCGGAACATTCGTCTACGAATGTCCCTAAACTGTTGTTTCCGTCTACTATCATGCACAGAGTTATCTCTTGCTCTAGCAGTAACATTTTTGATTGGCCTTTCCTTTCCGTTTAAATTGCTTCTCTTTTTCTGGACTAAAACATTTTCTGTACTACTACTTTTTTTTCTACAAATGTTTCTTATGAATGTTTTCGTGGTCTTACCCGGTGCTTTCTTGGTGACTTGACAAGTTTTTTTTGTAGAGGACTGCTGCATTATTTGATGGACCTGCTGTCTTTGACGTTTTGCAGCCTTTCTAATTCTATCCTTAGTTGGCATCCTCAAATTTTGAAATGATCTGCAGTTGAATCTGTGGTAAAATATAATAAAAAAATTTATTAACCACTATTACCAAACAGTAAAACAATAACAGTCATCAAAAACTTAACACACTACTTGACATTTTTACATAGAATATTTTTTAGTGCTTTGGCAAATTTAGAATACACAAATAGCAGAAAAGAAATGGAATTCTTCTTCATTTTACCTGTGCTGTTGTATATGTGAATCTGATCTAATTTTATGAGCATATTTTAATATTTTATTGAAGACACTACACATAACCTGTTTTTGAAGGTGTGTTTAATTTTAAATGAAACGGTTTACATTTTTACTTTTCATTTATTGTAAATTTTAAAAATAAATGTTTATAGTTCCATAGGCTCAAGCAGGTCAGCTTCCCACCCTATGTCATACAATTCTGACAAATCGGCATCCTCATCATGTTCTTCATCATCCTCAGGATTTAAATCATCCAAGGGATCTACTTCCACTGACGTTTCAATTACAAGTTCAATGATAAGGTCGAAATCAACTGATTGCTGATTGTCACTCATGGTTGATGTTGTCGTTATCTTTAAAGAAAGAGAACAACAATGAGATGTTGCAGAATAAGAGACAAATCTCAGGGATTATAATAGTAAAATTGTTTAACAAGAGTAACATTTTGCAGCTATTATTTAGCCATGTCCAGCGATGCTGAGGAGGTGAGGCCTATGTCCAAGTTTTCAGTGAACAGGACTCATCTCTTCTTAACCTTGGATAAGCCTCACCGACTCTGTGTCCCCTGCTCATACTTAAATGTACAGGGGCAGATTTATGCTAAGTGGCGCATCCCCACGGATGCACCAGTTAATGTGCACCACTGCTCTGCCACCCATAGTGTGCCGCATTTACAATGTGGAGCACCATTGAGCAAAAACAGCACAGATGCGTCACGCATCTGTGCCGCAAAAGCAGCACATTGCAGGAATCACATCATAAGCGCGACATGTCTACTGCAATGCACAGGAGGAACCCTCACATTGCATGGTGCATCACTTCTTATGCCTGTTTCAAACAGGCGTAAGGATTTGATTCAGCAATGCTATAAAGCTGACTCAGTGAAATCTTCTAAATTTCACTATGTTAGTTTTACAGGGCTTTCATGTAAATTAATGCATACCTTGCAACAAAACACCTATATGAAAACTGACGCAGGTTTCATGTGGCACAGGACTTTACAGCATGACACATCTGCCTAGATGCATCAAGTTGTAAATATGTCGCCACATAGCAAATCTTTTGCACCGCCGCTGCGTCACAAAAGTGACGCACAGTGACGCAAAAGAGACATACACCTATCATAAAGCTGACCCTAACATTTTAAATGATGGATTCAAGATTACGATAAAGTGTGGCCTATCCAGAGGTTTGTTTGAGGTGAGGCCTACTCAGGGTTGCAGATGAAATTTACGCTTGTTAAAGAGTACAGAGGAGATAATACATGTGAAGGCCTACCAATGAAGTAAGTCATATCCACTTCACTCTTGAACAAAGGCCAGACCTCTTCTGTGTCCGTGGACAGACCTAAACCTCATCTGCACAATGTCATTCGTAAACTTAGGAAACACAGGTGATGTAATTGAAAAATGTGGAGTTTCTTTTCCTCATTTCACAATCACATCACCTGTGTTTCCTTTGCTTAGGTATCTCATAGTGCAGATGGACTCTAGCATATCAAAGAGTACACAGAAGTTGAGCACTGTATACAACAATTTTGACATTTACAGAAGATTCAGCTTCTTATCTTGTTGGAGATGAAATGAGGCCTGTCTTGCAACATGGTGCATCTTTTCCATCACTGCTGCACAGGGCCGGACTGGGATCCGAAATCGGCCCTGGCAAAGTGCTCAGCCGGCCCCCCCCCTCTACCCTGGGGGTGCGACCGCACTCTTTGCCAGGGCCGGTTTTTGGCCGATTTTGTTACAGGGCCGTTTTTGCAGCTATGCTGCAAAAACCGGCCCTGTAACAAAAACGGCCCTCTGGGGCCCAAAACCGGCCCCCACCCATGCGGCCGACCGGGGGATTGCCCGGTGCCTGCAACGGCCAGTCAGGGCCTGCTGCTGCATCGGTTTCATGTGGCACGGGACTTTACAGCATGACACATCTGCCTAGATGCATCAAGTTGTAAATATGTCGCCACATAGCAAATCTTTTGCACCGCCGCTGCGTCACAAAAGTGACGCACAGCGGCGCAAAAGAGGCACACACCTATCATAAATCTGTCCCTAACATGTTAAATGATTGATTCAGGATGACGATAAGGTGTGGCCTATCCAGAGGTTTGTTTAAGGTGAGGCCTACTCAGGGTTGCAGATTAAATTTACGCTTGTTGAAGAGTATAGAGGAGATAATACATGTGAAGACCTACCAATGAAGTAAGTCATGTCCACTTCACTCTTGAACAAAGGCCAGACCTCTTCTGTGTCCGTGGACAGACCTAAACCTCATCTGCACAATGTCATTCATAAACTTAGGAAACACAGGTGATGTAATTGAAAAATGTGGAGTTTCTTTTCCTCATTTCACAATCACATCACCTGTGTTTCCTTTGCTTAGGTATCTCATAGTGCAGATGGACTCTAGCATATGAAAGAGTACACATAAGTTGAGCAGTGTATACAACAATTTTGACATTTACAGAAGATTCAGCTTCTTATCTTGTTGGAGATTAAATGAGGCCTGTCTTGCAACATGGTGCATGTTTTGCATCACTGCTGCATCGGTTTCATGTGGTACGGGACTTTACAGCATAACACATCTGCCTAGATGCATCAAGTTGTAAATATGTCGCCACATAGCAAATCTTTTGCACCGCCGCTGCGTCACAAAAGTGACGCACAGTGATGCAAAAGAGGCACACACCTATCATAAATCTGTCCCTAACATTTTAAATGATTGATTCAGGATGACGATAAGGTGTGGCCTATCCAGAGGTTTGTTTAAGGTGAGGCCTACTCAGGGTTGCAGATTAAATTTACGCTTGTTGAAGAGTATAGAGGAGATAATACATGTGAAGACCTACCAATGAAGTAAGTCATGTCCACTTCACTCTTGAACAAAGGCCAGACCTCTTCTGTGTCCGTGGACAGACCTAAACCTCATCTGCACAATGTCATTCGTAAACTTAGGAAACACAGGTGATGTAATTGAAAAATGTGGAGTTTCTTTTCCTCATTTCACAATCACATCACCTGTGTTTCCTTTGCTTAGGTATCTCATAGTGCAGATGGACTCTAGCATATCAAAGAGTACACAGAAGTTGAGCACTGTATACAACAATTTTGACATTTACAGAAGATTCAGCTTCTTATCTTGTTGGAGATGAAATGAGGCCTGTCTTGCAACATGGTGCATCTTTTCCATCACTGCTGCATCGGTTTCATGTGGCACGGGACTTTACAGCATGACACATCTGCCTAGATGCATCAATTTTTAAATATGTCGCCACATAGCAAATCTTTTGCACCGCCGCTGCGTCACAAAAGTGACGCACAGTGATGCAAAAGAGGCATACATGGCTATGTAAGTTAAATAATCAAAATCTAAATTTGCCAAGCACACATGGGTGTGTATTTACAAGGACCTTCCACCACGAGGAAATGTCTTTAATTAAAATGGGAGAAATAACATCAAAGGGACTAAAATGCCTTTTAAATGTACCACAAGCAACCTATGAAACTCTAGCAGTACATATCAAGAAACCTAATTGATTTCAGAAATCGTTTTTAAACACATCATCTAAATCAATGATATACCTACATTCAAGGGGAAATGACTTAAAATGGCCTAAGACACATGAAAGCGTTTTTTTAAGGTCCTTGCACCATTTTTGGGTCACTTTTAACATGGCTATGTTAGTCAAAGAATTAAAATCTAAATTTGCCAAGCACAGATGGGGGCGTATTTACAAGGACCTTGCACCACGGGGAAAGGTCTTTAATTAAAATGAGAAAAATAACATCAGAGAGACTCAAATGCCTTTTAAATATACCCCAAGCAACCTATGAAACTCTAGCACTACATATCAAGTAAACTAATTGATTTCAAAAATCGTTTTTAAACACATCATCTAAATCAATGATATATCTACATTCAAGGGGAAATGACTTACAATGGCCTAAGACACATAAAAGCGTTTTTTAAGGCCCAAAACAAACAATCAATTAACATACAATATTTGAAAAGTCTATCATTCTTTTTTCCTTATAGTACGCTCCCCGGGCCGCTTCCCGGTTCGCGAACCGGGCGCTCCCCACGCAAAAAAAACAAAAAAAAATGTATTTCTTTTTTTGCCCCGCGGGGCCCTTTTAAAGCCTCCACATCAAACCTAGGGGGTCAGGGAGGATCTACTATGCCCCCTTATGGTCATTTCCCCCTTTGTTTTGGCCTCCTCTTGTCTCTCGATCCTACCGAGAGACAAGATGGCGGCCGCTCCGGACTGTTTAGAATGTTGACAGACACCGGAGAGCCAATCAGCTTCTCTTCGCGAAGTTCCGTTACGCGTCGAGTACGCGAACCGGGGCGCTGCCCGGAGCGCTGTTACAGATATATATATTTTTTTGAACCTTAATTTCTCAAAATCCACTGGAGCACATATATTGAGACCTAGCAAAGGCACATCGGGCTAACAGTCCCTACAATTTTGCCAAGTTTCGTGCAAATCCATTCAGCCGTTCGGGCTAAAAGTGAGGCCAACCGCCCTATGGAAATTAACATGGGAAAAACGCGTTTTGGGACCCCCCTTTTTTCTCGGCCCCCCTTGACGAACCCCCCCCCAATTTTCAGTGGCTGCTCAGAAACAGAATGTTCAATTTTCCTGAAAATTTCAGCCAATTCCGTCCACAAACGCCAAAGTTATTAGACATAGAATTTTCAAAAATCCCATAGGAAAAAAATCCTAACTATATATACCTACTGGCGACCGCCAGTAGGTAATATATATTACCTACTGGCGGTCGCCAGTAGGTATATATAGTTAGGATTTTTTCTCTATGGGTTTTTTGAAAATTCTATGTCTAATAACTTTGGCGTTTGTGGACGGAATTGGCTGAAATTTTCAGGAAAATGGCACATTTTGTTTCTGAGCAGCCCTTGAAAATTTGGGGGGGGGTTCGTCCAGTGGGGGCCGAGAAAAAAGGGGGGTCCCAAAACGTGTTTTTAACATTGAGTTTTCCATAGGGCGGTTGGCCTCACTTTTAGCCCGAACGGCTGAATGGATTTGCACGAAACTTGGCAAAATTGTAGGGACTGGTAGCCCGATGTGCCTTTTGTAGGTCTCAATATATGTGCTCCAGTGGATTTTGAGAAATTAACGTTTAAAAAAAGATATATATCTGTAACAGCGGACCGGGCAGCGCTCTGGTTCGCGGACTTTTCGCGCAACGGAGCTTTGTGAAGCGAAGCTGATTGGTTCTCCGGCGTCTGTCAACATTCCAAACAGTCCGTAGCGGCCGCCATCTTGTCTCTCGGTAGGATCGAGAGACAAGAGGAGGTCAAAACAAAGGGGGAAATAACTATAAGGGGGCATAGTAGATCCTCGCTGACCCCCTAGGTTTGATGTGGAGGTTTTAAAAGGGCCCCGCGGGGCAAAAAAAAATAATAATAATAATAATCGAACGGCTGAATGGATTTGCACGAAACTTGGCAAAATTGTAGGGACTGGTAGCCCGATGTGCCTTTGCTAGGTCTCAATATATGTGCTTCAGTGGATTTTGAGAAATTAACGTTCAAAAAAAGATATATATCTGTAACAGCGCACCGCTTCGCGTACTTTTCGCGTTACGGAGCTTTGCGAAGCGAAGCTGATTGGCTCTCCGGTGTCTGTAAACATTCCAAACAGTACGTAGCGGCCGCCATCTTGTCTCTCGGTAGGATCGAGAGACAAGAGGAGGCCAAAGCGAAGGGGCAAATGACCATAAGGGGGCATAGTAGATCCTCGCTGACCCCCTAGGTTTGATGTGGAGGTTTTAAAAGGGCCCCGCGGGGCAAAAAAAAAAAATAATAATAATAATCGAACGGCTGAATGGATTTGCACGAAACTTGGTAAAATATTAGGGACTGGTAGCCCGATGTGCCTTTGCTATGTCTCAATATATGTGCTTCAGTGCATTTTGAGAAATTAACGTTCAAAAACAAGATATATATCTGTAACAGCGCTCCGCTTCGCGGAGATAAAATTATATCTGTATTACCTAGCTGTTGCTAACGCCAGTTAGCGACGGCTAGTAGGAGATAGCGACCATCTTGGGTCCCACTTTGCATGTGAGTGATATTTATCACTAATGACATGCAAAGTGGGCATGCCAAGATGTTAGCGACTGGAAACAGTCGCTCACATCGCTATCTCCTATTATCAACTTTTGGAAATATTCGAGATAAGCGCGAATATCTCCAAAAAGTAACAGCTGCCCTGAGCAGTTCTTAGCCATGTTATCCAATGGGAGGTGGATAACATGGCTAAGAGCATTAGCTCGGTAATGCATGAATATCGCGGAGTTTTCAGGGATATTAATGCATTGCGCTCGTTTTTTATCGTATTTGCGATAAACCTTGATAATAGCAAGGTTTATCTGCGATAATTTCTGACGGTAAAAAAATCTTTGCAATGCATCGTTAGGGATAAATATCGCTTAACTTTGGTAATATGCCCCAACGTCTGTTAACGTTCGATTCGAAGGAAATCAGGAATTGTTGAAAAACATTGTGTGCGCCATCTTGTCTTTTTTCAAATGCCACACTTTTGTCGTGCACGGCAGCCATTTTAGATGCCTTGACCAGACCCACTCTGTGCACGCTGTCGATCCTTAGCATGGCTCCCCACCCTCGCAAGCATCTCACCCAGGCAGTGGTCACCCCCGCTCTCTGTCTTATGCATGGGTAATAAACCTCCCCCCATCTGCGCTGCTCTTCCCTGAGAATCACACCCTGTGCCCGCCCGACACCTCCCTTTCGCCCTATTCACTACCGCACCCTCTGACACTCCTTTTCCTCGTTGTCCGATTGTCCAGGCCGGTCCTAGGCTATCAGCTAGCCCTGCAGATGTAGTTTATGGCCACAGCTGTAAAGAATCACCCCTCTTCAAAGGAGTTATAGTAGATCAAGGCCCACACTCGATGAGATCCGTCACAGTAGAAGCGTTGCTATTATCTGAAAACCATCCTGTATTGTGATTGGGGAGGGGACCGAGCGTGAAGCGGAAGATTCCAGGGATGACTCTTTGTACATCAAAGTTTTTACAATTATGTGTCACATTAAAAATATATAGCACTCCGACAAAGTAGTAAGATTATAAAACTTTAATAATTTATAAATATATACAAGAAAACAAAAATAGTAATAACATATAAACATTTTTAGGGAAAAACAACGAAGTAGCGGTCGGCTGTGCGAATAGTCCCAACGCAGCACAACGTCCAGATTTCCGGCGTGGGGCGTCGCGGGGGGTGGGTCATCAGTAGCAAACTGTTGTGCGAATAGTTCCAAGGCAGCAGAACGCGCCGAAATCTAGATGACACGAAAGTGATGTCTAGTAAGTTGCCACCCAGCAAATAACGGCGTGGGGCGTCGCGGGGGGTGGGTCATCAGTAGCAAACTGTTGTGCGAATAGTTCCAAGGCAGCAGAACGATGGCACCAAGGTGATGTCCAGTAAGTTGCCGCACTGGTTTTGGTATCCTACAATGCTGCTCCGAATAACGGCGTGGAGCGCCCCGGGGGAGGCGGCGTGAACGGGCCTCTCCAGGTGGAGTCTCATCTGTTTTAGTGGGGCGCCCCTTTACCGTTTCAGTTGCCATTCCGTCCGCTTTTGGTCCACTGTGTCAAAATCCGCCATTCAGCTGAGTTGCGCCCACTCTTGCGGTGCAGCGATAGGCGGCTGCCACAGGACTCTCAAAATGGCGGCAGGCTCTTTCCTTTTTGGGCGTGGTCCACTGAAATGGCCCTGGGACACCTTGGAAATCGGACGCTTGTCTGCTAGGTCTTGGACCCCATTCTCGAAAGCGTCCCCTCCGCCTTGAGAATTCATCAAAAGTTTTGGGGGCCCCGACTCCTGCAGGCTTCTGGTGGGGAGCGGCTGCCATGATTGCTCGCGGAATGACCACGACGGAGCTACGAGATGGTGGTGCTCTCATGCTGACGCCAGTTTAGTCTGAAACATCCAGAAACAAGGTGGGGCTTTCATCGTTTGGGGGAAAAAAAAAGTTTTCATCCAATGAAAAGTGTTGTTTTTAGGTCATATGATCAAGCCTTCCATCATTCGGAAACCAAAAGTAAAATGAACCAATGAAAAGTTTTATAAACAAGTCACATGACCTGTTATGCGGCATAGGGTATAAAATGCGGAGAAAATACGTTGGCACGTGAGGCGGCGTCAGTAGCGGACCAATGTGCGAATAGGCCGAAGGCAATACAACGCGCCAAGATCCGGATGGCACCGAGGTGGTGTCCAGCAAGTTGCAGCACTGGTGTGGCCATCCTACAATGCTGAAAGTCGGCGTGGGGCGCCCCGTTGGCCTGTGAGTTTGCGTCAGTAGCGGACCGATGTGCGAATAGGCCGAAGGCAGCACAACGCGCCAAGATCCGGATGGCACCGAGGTGGTGTCTAGTAAGTTGTCGCACTTCTGTGGCCATCCTACAATGTTGAAAGTCGGCGTGGGGCGCCCCGTTGGCCTGTGAGATGGCGTCAGTAGCGGACCGATGTGCGAATGGGGCCAAAGGCAGCGCAACAATATTTTCTGACTGACACCACAAGGCGCTGAGATGCCAAGATCCGGATGGCACCGAGGTGATGTCTAAGTTGCGGACTGATGTGCGAATGGGGCCAAAGGCAGCGTAACAATATTTTTTGTATGGAAGATACCACTAGGCGTTGAGATGCCAAGATTCGGATGGCACTGAGGTGATGTCTAGCAAGTTGGTGTGGTCATCCTACAATGCTGAAACTCGGCGTGGGTCGCCCCATTAGCCTGTGAGATGGCGTCAGTAGCGGACCGATGTGCGAATAGGCCGAAGGCAGCACAACGCGCCAAGATCCGGATGTCACCGTGGTGGTTTCATAGTTGAGAGGCACTTCATCTGCAGTGGTGCGCCGAGATCCGGATGGCACCGAGGTGATGTCTAGCAAGTTGCTGTACTGGTGTGGTCATCCTACAATGCTGAAACTCGGCGTGGGTCGCCCCATTAGCCTGTGAGATGGCGTCAGTAGCGGACCGATGTGCGAATAGGCCGAAGGCAGCACAACGCGCCAAGATCCGGATGGCACCGTGGTGGTTTCATAGTTGAGAGGCACTTCATCTGCAGTGGGGCGCCGAGATCCGGATGGCACCGAGGTGATGTCTAGCAAGTTGCTGTACTTGTGTGGTCATCCTACAATGCTGAAACTCGGCGTGGGTCGCCCCATTAGCCTGTGAGATGGCTGTTCTTTGGATTTGGGCCTGGTCCACCAAAATGGCCCTGGGACACCTTAGAACTCGGACGCTCGATTTTTTTTTCCTTTCCTGTACATGCAAAAAAAGGTAAATGCCCGGTACGTTACACGCTTCATCTGCCACGATGAACTCTCCAGAGGAACCGAAAAAAAATATAGTTGTGGTAACTATACCATGCATCGTCATATGGAGAGGTGGCACCAATTAATTATAGTGCTGCATAAAAGAGAGATTTGGAGGAGAACCCCTGACCTGCTAGTACATTCATCAAAGAAGTGGCACTGAGAGCTTCAGAGGCAAGGGAAACGGTCCCAAATATTTAGAAGAACTTTGGAAAGATTAAAATGACATGTTTAGATTGTGGCAAATTAATTTCATGTGGACAGATGAGTGTTACTCTAATAAATACAGCATATGAACATCATCATAGTCGATGGTTGGTAGAGACATTTTGACTATATCCTGGACCTGCCCGTCCTCGCCCAAAATGGCGCCGGAATAAATGGGACTCGTAACTCCTTGTTGTGTACTGGTTGCAGAACCTTGAAATCACGAGATACGTATGCAGTTTTGAAGCACATGGCGGGCGGGGACGAGAATTGATTGAATATTTCGACATCCCTATTGATATTAAGTTCTGATGTGTTATTGATTACTGTACTGTTGAAAGTTCGAATTAACGTCACCCATGGTACTTGCCCGCAAATGTATATCTAGATAATTTTATTGTAACTGGCCCTGTCGTATTTTAATTATAAAATGTACGTCCACCGATTCCGTAACTGTTAGACACCTTAGTTCTTGCAACCTAATGGCCCGCCCGTTACGTTCCTCTACAGTGTAAATGTCTATTCATCATATACGATTACAGTTTGCTCTGTGGCAGGCCCACGTGGTTATAGGCTCGTATTTGTATAATGAAATTTTCACAATAAAGGTTTTTAAAAGAAAACATGGTAGTAGTATATACATTGGTAAAGTTTTTAATAATAGTGACTGTTTTAGAATCATTAAAAGGCAAGTGAAATAAAGCAGACCAATTACATGAAGGGTAAAAGGTATAATACGAAGGAACGCAGTAAAGATAAATGGTCAAGGGCTGTTGTGTTTTCTATTCCTGCAACATAAAGTGATCGATAAGAATCTCATATTCAGGCGTATCGGCGACTAAGACAGCAGGTCGACCCTCTTTTGCTCAACGGCTCCGTCATGGGACGAAGAAACGCTCTTTTTCTCGAAAAAAGAATATATTTTACTTGCAGGACAGTTGTAAAATTTCCGGGAAAGTACATTAGCCTGGAACATTATAACATATATTTAAGAAAAAATAATGTTCGGAAGTAATGAAAAGCGTAATTTTTAGGTCATATGACCAAGCCTTTCATCATTACAATAAGAAAAGTAAAATGAACCAATGAAAAGTTTTATTAACAAGTCACATGACTTGTTATGCTTACGTTACGCGCTGCGCGCCCCGGATGACTTCCGGATGCGCTAACGCGGCGCGTCATATGACGCATTACGCGACAACGCAGGTACAGAATATAGTCAAAATGTCTCCACCAACCAGCGGTCGGAACACAACCCCTTTCAGCAGGCTAAATAGTTCTGTTAAATGACAACAGAAGGGACAGGCAACAAGAACCATCAGTCAAAGAGGGAAGAGCTAGTTCTTCTCTACCGGGTTACATTGGGGCGCTACCGGAACTGATCGAATTGGTAGTCTACAGTGTTTCTGGATGTTTCAGACTGAAGCTGGGGTTAGCATGAGAGCAGCACCATTTCGTAGCTCCGTCGTGGTCATTCCGCAACCAATCATGGCAGCCGTTCTTTATCGTTATTTTGGGCGGGGTGGGTGGCGGAGCCGAGCTGTTTTGCAGCCATCATTGTGTGGAGTTCAGTTCATCTCACTAGTTTTGTATTTGTCATGAGGGGTTGTTCCTAATGTTTCTATTTTAGCGAGGTCAAAAAGAGATCCCATTAGTGGCCTACTGATTTTGCTCGATTCCTTTTCTTTTTTTTTTACACGATTTTTCGTTATCTGCAAAGACTAAACAGAGTATTGCGACTCTGTGTTTGTTTGTAAATAGAGAATGAACCAAAGAGAACTAATTCTAAAACAGTAAATACTTGGATAACAATCAATCAAATGGAGAGAGAAGCAGGCACGACGGATTACAATGGGGGCAAAGACCTGCGTTAACTACCTTTCACTATCTGCAAAGAGAGAGTACTCCTAATAGAAATGAGGGGGGGGGGGCACCATTCAAAGCAGATCAGTGTGCATAAACACGAAAATGTTTTCACTTACCACGTACTTGACATTCGACAGCTTATGATATTTGCTATTAAAAAACCATTGAAATTCACTGAAAAAACCATAGGTTATAGACCATATATAGTTAGGAATTAGCATTTACAAAACCTTGAAAATTCACTGAAAAAACCATAGGTTATAGACCATATATAGTTAGGAATTAGCATTTAAAAAACCTTATTTTACTCACACAAAACCATTGAAATTCCATATATAGTTAGTTGCACTAACTATATATCGCGCACCTGCAATCCACTGCTGATCATGTCACATATTACATCATTCATGACATGGTCAGTGACATCACTGATGACATCACTGATGACATCTCAAATGACATCACTGATGACATCACTGATGACATCTCATTTGACATCATTCTTGTGCTAATACGATAAACCTCTTCAGACTCTAATATAACCTTAGATACACTCAGTGTATACAGACACTCACACACTGCCACTCATCCATGGAGTTACTCACACACCCAGTCAGTCATGCAAAGAAACAATCTCATCTCCATTTCTTCAACTATACAGTTAAACACACCTTACTTATTGAAACATATACTAACACATATTTACTCTCTTATACAATCCCTGATACAAGTTCACAATGATCGATACAACCACTCACTCATTCGGTGGCTCTCATGCACAGTTATTTATATATGCCAACTCTCACATGTACTGTGTTTTACATATGTACTTACTATGACATGTAGCATTGAGATATCCATTCACTCATCAATACACTCATGCACACAGTCAACTGCCCATGTAGCTGTTTCCACATGCACTCTTGAACTCATACACCTAGTGAATAAACTGTTCACACATCTATGCATAGAGTCACACACCTTCCAGCCACCCCCACACAAACTCAATCTCCCATAGAAATACTTGGGCAACCAATTAATAACACATATAGCCTCTCGTATAGCTAATGATCAACACATGCAGCAGTTTACAGAACAACAGACATAATGATGCACAAATTAAGACAGTTTAGTCACTAACCCATGCATTCAGTGAGACACATTTAATCACTCACTCATACAGTCAGTCACGCACCTACTAAATCCTTCATCCAGACACTTATACATCCACTCATTCTTCAATATGTAAGACATATTTTAACTTTACAGAAACATACAGTCACTGGATGTTGTCATCAGTGATGTCATCAGTGATGTCATTTGAGATGTCATCAGTGATGTCATCAGTGATGTCACTGACCATGTCATGAATGATGTAATATGTGACATGATCAGCAGTGGATTGCAGGTGCGCGATATATAGTTAGTGCAACTAACTATATATGGAATTTCAATGGTTTTGTGTGAGTAAAATAAGGTTTTTTAAATGCGAATTCCTAACTATATATGGTCTATAACCTATGGTTTTTTCAGTGAATTTTCAAGGTTTTGTAAATGCTAATTCCTAACTATATATGGTCTATAACCTATGGTTTTTTCAGTGAATATATATATATATATATACTAGCAGCCCGTCCCGACGTCGTCCGGTTATGAATTGCTGCCGGCCAGTAGTATATTGTTTTGTAGGATTTCGTTTTGATAGCATTTCTTGTCTGTGACAGGCCTGTGAAACGCTCTGATTCACAGTGCACTGCTGATGCACTTAAGAGTGTGCGTTCAGTAGTGTGTGAACTCGAGTTTCCCTACTTTATCATTCCTTGCAATATTATACAGCGCTAACTCAACAGCATGGCATGAGCACAATTTACATTACAGAAGAACACATTAATTTGTGGTAGGCACGGGGAGACAAAGTGATTTGCCTGGAATCACAGGATGTTGAGCTGATGCCGAGATTCGAACGTAGCTCCCCAGCTCTAAAGTTCGCAATTCTAGAACTTGTGGCGGGAGATGTGTCTAAAAGTGCATGTCGGTGCTGGCCATCAATGAGAGAGACCTGTGCATTTTTCAAATCGGTGGTGAAAAAATATGAGTATGGTGCTGGAGATGTGGGCCGCCGTGCCACCAATGTACTTACCGGGGGAGGGTAAACACCCATTACTCCGCAACTTTCTTTCCGCATACCATCACTCCGCATACTTTCATTACGAAAGTACCATGACTCCGCATTATAACGCATGGGGAAACATCCTTTACAACGCAACTTTTACCACGCAGTGTCTTTACGACGCAACTTTTACAACGCAAACCATTACAACGCATTGCGCTGGGGGGCGCTCTAGGATAGGGAATAGATTTAATTTACTATCCAACACCTTCCCTACTATCCACAGGGACTGGAGTTGGAATAGTAAATTAAACTATTCACTATCCAGCACCCCAAAGCGCTATGCGTTGTAAAGGCATGCGTTGAAAATACTGCGTTGTAAAGGCATGCGTGGTAAAAGCATGCGTTGTAATGTCATACATCCTAACGCATGGCATTACATTTTATATGCTTTTACAATGCATACTTTTAATTCGTTGTAAATGCATGAATGGTAAAAGCATGTTTTTTTAATGTTTGGATAGGGTAAGTATGGGTATAGGGGTATATGTTTTGGGGTACTGAGGTATATGTTTTGGGGTGTTTGGGTATTTTAAGGGTTCAGATATAGTTTTGGGTTATGGGGTACAGGGGTAGTTTTAGGGTTTAGGGATAGGTATGGGTTTTGGGGTACAGGAGTATTTTAAGGGTTCATGGCTAGGTTTGGGTTTTGGGGTACAGGGGTATTTTTAGGGTTCAGGGGTAGGTTTGGGTTTTGGGGTACAGTGGTATTTTAAGGGTTCAGGGCTAGGTTTGGGTTTTGGGGTACAGGGGTATTTTTAGGGTTCAGGGCTAGGTTTGGGTTTTGGGGTACAGGGGTATTTTAGAGTTCGGGGCTAGGTTTTAGTTTTGGGATACAGGGGTATTTTTAGGGTTCAGGGCTAGGTTTGGGTTTTGGGGTACAGGGGTATTTTTAGGGTTCAGTGGTAGGTTTGGGTTGTCGGGTACAGGGGTATTTTTAGGGTTCAGGGCTAGGTTTGGGGTACAGGGGTATTTTTAGGGTTCAGGGGTAGGTTTGGGTTTTGAGGTACAGGGGTATTTTTAGGGTTTAGGGATAGGTTTGGGTTTTGGGGTACAGGGTATATTTATAGGGTTAAGATGGGTTAGTGTTTAAGGGTGTTGGGGTATTTTAAGGAGTAAGTGTGGGTTATGATTATGGGGTGCAGGGGTATTTAAAGGGAGTGCAGGGGTATTTAAAGGGAGCAGGGTGGGTTTAGCACACGATATGAGACATGGCATGAAGGGCGGAACGTACCACACGCCCCCAATGTTTGTCACGCCCCCAGCACACGCCCACAACGCAGACACGCCCACAAGGGACTACTTTGCTGGCACGGTTCTTTTACCTTTTAAATGTATATGGTGGGCGTCTGCATAGACTATGTCCTTCTGCTGCAACTGCCCTTTCCAACGCTGTATTGGGTGTTGTGATTGGTGCTGTGGTTCCTGAGATTAGCCACCTCAAAGGTTTGGGCTCTCTCTTTATTATATTAGTATGGATATGAATGAAAAGGGCTGCCACTTGCTTGGAACGCACTCAATGACAGGCCGGACTTCTGTGTATTGTAACAGGTTCCTTTATTTCAGCAGGTCAGCATTTCAGGAGTCCCATTACAACCCCCAACGCATTTCGAAGCCACATTGCTTCTAGTTCACGGGCTGGCACACAAATGAGGCAGGGATCACGAGCAGGAGCAGTCAGTTAATTTGAATTGCCTTTTCTGGCCCCCTGGTGGGTTTGCTCAGGTGCATTCTGAAAAGGCATGCTGGAACTTCAAGTTCCCACTAGTTTTTTTTCTCCCTCCTGTGGGTTCTGCCTTATTTGCATCCATTTCATTTTCTTGCTTGTGTCCCTTCAGTGGGTTTTGGGAGAAAAACTGACCTCATTAGGCCTCATTAGGAACTCGACGCCGAAAGCCCTGAAGAGGCCTGTGGAAACGTATCCTTCTGGACCTTAGTCGTAAGATGACATTGGGATCTACAACATGGTCATCAGGAACGCGGCAACAGCTAATGGAGTGAAACTGGAGGAAGAAAATCAAAAGTCTGCTTCCTTTTAGAGACCCTGCTCCCCAGTCAAACCAGGAGTCAATTCCTCCCCATGCTACCAAGTATCCTGGACCAGGGGAGGGAGGCATTCAAGGAACCAACAAGCTGCAGGTCTGTCACACCTAGGACAGAGATGAAATACAAACACTCCTCTAAGGACCCTCCCTACATCCAGGGATCCGTCACGGCCGACTCCATCATTGCAGCAACAGCCAGAAGGAGGGCCAATGTTCCCACAAACTCAGGCCCACCACCAGACAAAGAAAGTAAGAGGATAGACCTCACTGGAAAGAAAATAGAGAGGATTGCAGCAGTACACTGGCGCATTGCCAACTCTAATGCCCTACTCAACAGACATACGTACCAGCATTGGGACGAGGTCGGTCAGCTGCTCAAACACCTCCCGGAGCAATACCAACAAAGAGCAATGCACCTGGTGGAGGAAGGTAAGAATATAGCTAACTCATGCCTAAAATCAGCCCTGGATGTGGCAGACACATCCAGCAGGCTCATGATGATCGGGGTCACAGAAAGAAGGCATGCCTGGCTGAGGATTTCAGGCTTCAAGCCGGAAGTATAGAATAACATTCTGAACACCCCCTTCAATGGAGAAACCCTGTTCGGAGCACCAGTGGATGAGAAGCTCACCCAACTGAAAAAAGAAAATGAAACTGCAAGGTCGATGGGGGCCTTGCAATTCAGAGGAATGAAAAGAGGCACAGAGGCCAAACGGGAGAGAGGGGGACCAGCCGGAAATGTCCCATCAGACATTCCAGCAGAACTACCAGGGCGACAGTCAAGCACAGCAGGGCCTGTAAAAACAAACCTGGCAATACCAGCCTCAGGGCCAGTCCTTTCGCGGTAGGGCGAATGGACGAGTGTAAACAAGAAGAGGGGGCCAGCAACCCACCTCAAAGTGACTCCGAAACCACCAAGCGTGGCCACCCCCACGACACCTCTATGGGAGGGGCACAACAAAGTCAAGAAAAAAGGGTTACACGGGCTAAAGATCAACGAACATGTAACACCAGTAGGAGGCAGACTAAAACACTTCTTCCAGGAATGGAAGAAAATAACAACAGACAAATGGATACTGAACATCATACAGTTCGGATACTGCATAGAACTGGAAAAGAAAACACCAAACAGGAAACCAAAAAAGAAAGCGTGCTCAGAAAAAGAACTAGCGCTACTCAAAGAGGAAGCACAAGAACTCCTCCACAAAGAGGCCATAGAAACAGTACCATTCAAAGAAAGAAACAAAGGAGTGTACTCGAACTACTTCCTCGTACCAAAGGTGGACAAAACATTAAGACCCATCCTGGACCTACAATTCCTGAACCAATACATAAAAACACAAAAATTCAAAATGACATCTCTTCAAGAAGTCATCCCTCAGATAAGAGATGGAGACTTTATGTCCATAGACCTAAAAGATGCCTACCTACACATTCCCATGACCAGGCAGCACAAACATCTACTGAGATTTGCCATCGACAAAGCACACTACCAGTTCACTGCCCTGGCCTTCGGACTAAAACCTGCACTACGGGTCTTCACCAAGTGCCCGCAGCCGTGGCAGCGCACCTAAGGAGAAAAGGGATTCATGTATACCCCTACCTTGACAACTGGCTAATAAAAGCAAGTTCCTCCAAACATTGCAAAGAACATGCACAGTGGGTCACAGACACACTAACAGAACTGGGATTCTCAATACACTGGGGGAAATCCTCAATGGAACCAGAACAAGTGAAGATCTTCCTAGGCACACAGATCAACACCATACAGAGCAAAGTGTTCCCCAGCAAGAAGAGAACACTTGCCCTGCTGAAGGATGCACTTCAGTACCAGAAGAGGCGAGCTCTGACAGTGAAGACAGAGAGCAAGCTCATGGGGATGATGGCATCTCCATCCCCAATATACAGCTCCACATGAGACCATTCCAGGAATGGCTGCAACAACAATGGTCACAAGCTACAGGGAGTTGGGAAGATCTAGTGGTTGTAACGCACACAGTGCAGGGGGAGATAGCGTGGTGGAACAAGGAGAACATAACAAAGGGGAAGCCTCAGAAACCCAACAGTGACCATCACCCAGACTCATCCCAGAAGGGATGGGGAGCACACATGAACCAACTCAAGGTGCGGGCCTGTGGACCCCAGCAGATGCGATCAAACACATCAACTACCTGTAACTGAAGACTGTGTTCCTCGCACTAAAAGCCTTCCAGAAACAACTGTACGGGCAAAGAGTGCTGATACAAACCGACAACACCACAACGATGTTCTACATCAACAAACAGGGATGAACACAATCAGTCGCACTAACCAACCTAGCACAGGACATATGGAGATGGGCCATCCCACTCAAGATAGACCTAGCTATACACCTACCAAGAAAGGACAATGTGGAGGCAGACAGGCTCAGCAGACAGACATCAGCATCCCAAGAGTGGGAGTTCAATGCACAAGAAACACAAAGGCTATTCAAGATGTGGGGGACACCAACTATAGACCTATTTGCAACACACCAGAAAGCAAAATGACGATACTTTGCATCCAGGGAACCAGGGGAGCAATCCCAGGGGAATGCCCTATGGATAAGCTGGTCGAAAAAATGTGCCTACGCTTTTCCACTGATACCACTGATGCACAGGGTACTCAGCAAATGCAGGACCAGCAACATGACGCTGATTCTGGTTGCACCACCGTGGGCCAGACAGTCATGGTTCTCACAAATAGTGGAACTGATGCAGGGACCATCTCACAAGTTTGGGAAAAAGAAGGACTTACTGTTAATGCAAAATGGAGAGGTACTCCACCCAGAGCCAGAGAACCTCTGCCTAGTGGCATGGCTCCTGAAGACATATAGGGGCCTATTAGGATTGCGGTTTTTCCGCATCCTCCGGGCCGGCGGAAGCCACCGCCGGCCCAGAGGATGCGGAAAAACCGCAGTGGACCCACCAGAGACCCACCGCCACATTAGGATGGCTGGTGGGTCCTGGTTTCCGTCCGCAGCTATTCCGCCGCGGTTGGCTTACAACCGCGGCGGAAAAGCTCTAATATGGTGGCGGTGTCTCTCAGACACCGTCCACCATATTAGGAAATGCTTGAAAAGATGCTTTTCCGCGGCGGATTTTCCGCCGTGGAAAAGCATGTGGAACTTCACTGCAGGGGCCCGTTGCGGGCCCCCTAGGTGAAGGGGGGGTGGGGGGTGCACATGGGGGGTACCTATGGTACCCCCCTGCATTTGTATGCAGAGATCGGCAGGCACCGCACGGTGCCTGCCGCTTTCTGCATACAAATGCAAAGTATGCATTTTTTACATTGCGGCGGGTACAGCTTGAAGCTGCACCCGCCGCAATGTTAAGGATAGAGGATGTGACCGCCACCCTGGCGGTCACATCCTAATCTTCATGGGGGGAACGCCGCTGCCCATGCGGACGTTCCTCCCTACTCTATGGTGGCGGACGGACTCAGGTCCGTCCACCATCATAATCGGCCCCTAAGTTTGCACACCTGAAACTGCCGGAGAGTGAACTGCGGGTGCTACAGGAGGCAAGGAGACCTACCACACGAAGGTGCTATGTGGCAAAATGGTAAAGATTCACACAATGGTGCATCAAGGTAAAACTACACAAAAAGATGACAAAGGAATCAACGGTGCTAAAATAATCAACACACCTGCATCAAATCTAAGTTCTACCTCGCTGAGAGTACACTTAGCAGCGATAGTAGCCTACACAAGAGGATAGACAGGAAAGAGCTTCTTTACATCACAAGTAGTAAAAAGATTCCTGCAAGGGGCTAAAAGGATCGCACCACCAAAGAGTATGCCGCCACCAGCATGGAACCTTAATTTAGTCCTAACAGAGCTTATGAAGGAGCCTTTTGAACCCATCCATAAAGCCTCACTACAAATGCTCACAATGAAGACAGTCTTTCTAGTGGCAATTGCCTCGCTACGCAGGGTAAGCGAACCGCAAGCAGTAACGCTATAAAAACCTTACATCTAAATACACAATGACAGGGTGGTGATGAGAACGGACCCACACTTCATGCCAAAGGTGGTGTCAAGGTTTCACATGAACCAGACAATACAGATACCAAGCTTCTTTCAGAAACCATCCACAAGCGCAGAGAGGGCACTGCACACTCTGGACGCTAGAAGGGCAGTAATGCATTAGATGGAAAGAACTAAAGTGTAGTGTAGTTCCTATATTCTCAATAGACTCTGCGCATTGGAATAATATATCCTATAGATGTGACGTAGGACTTAGGTCGACTAGGTCTCTATCGAATATATTAGACTTAATTGTGAGTGCCAGCTAGCTCAGAGGTCACTAGAAACTTTCTTGAATACATAAGAAGGGATTCGTTTCTGACAACCGCATAAACATGACAACTTTGTTTCCCTAAGATAAAACGTATCTTCAGAGTCGTGGAAACAATAGATAGATATTTCACTCAGACAATCATGCATGCTTGGTTCCGTCAGAGGTGCAGAGAAATAGAGAGACGGGCGTTTTCAATAAAAGTATTTATTATACAGTCTTCTTTCTCATGCAGAAGAAATGAACTCCTACAATCGTAATACTGGCTGCAAAGTATAATGCGTACAGTAAGAAGAGTATTATAAAATAATACTGTAAAAGCATGGTATGGTTTCTAAGCCATAAAATAAATACATAAATGGCCAAGACTAAAAGTACTCAACTGGTGCTTCTAAAATATGCCTACCCCGATGTACCTAAACTAAGTCTAGTACGAGGGAAGAAGTAAGTGTGGTGTAGCATAGGTTTAGTTTCTTTGCCAAGAATCTATCCAAGATTTCTCATAGGGTCTAATCAGCTCCATACCTTGGTTTAGAATGAAGGAGGTCTGGTATCTCTGCCTCGGGACTCGATTTCCCAACACCTCACAAGGGGAGCTTGGAAACACTGGAGCTGGATTCTCAGCGAGAGAAAGAACGCTTCTCTGTCAGTGCGTCACTGTAGGGTCGGCTTCCTTCGGCACTTACTGTAGCGAGCTGCGTCGGGCAAGTAGATAGTCGAACTGCTCCAAACCACCGTGTGTTTGCTAGGGCAAGTGTTGGCATATTTATACCTTGAAGGTGCCTGGTTTGACGTGAAGTCATACATAATAACGTCACCATAGAACCCCAAGGGAATAGTAGTTCTTTGAAAATGCCATGATTTCTAGGACAAATCAATATTCAAGAAAGGGGATGTCCCTGACTGCTGAAGCCGAGTTTTCCAAGAAATCGTTGCGGCTGTTTGGAACTGGTGGAAGTAGCCATGCCTGTATTTGGACTGCATGGGATATGTCTAAATATGGGTATGATTTCTATGCCTATATAAGGGTAATGTGAATTATACCTATATAAGGGCATGAATCAGGAAAATTACACTAGGGTCCTAAAACGCTATACAACAAAAGAGCACAGGAAAACAAAGCAGTTCTTTGTGTCCTTCGCAAGCAGCTTCCTGGGAAGACCAGTAACAAAGGGCACCATCGCACGATGGATCGCACAAATTATACAATTCTGCCACAAACAGGCAGGTCAAGAACTAACAGAGGGGGCACAAGCCCACTCTACCAGTAAAAAAGGAGCAACAATAGCCTTCCTGGCTAACACACCCATTCAAGACTAATGCCTGGCGGCGACAAGGGCTTCAGTGCACACGTTCACTAAGCACTACTGCGTTGACATTCAAATGAACAAGTAAGCACAAGTAGGACAAAAAGTGCTTCAACATATATTCAACAACCAACGCTCATCTTCCACCCATCCACCACAAACATAACAAACCGCTACAAAGTCTATAGAAAGCATAGTGAATCCAGAAAGATTCACGCTGCAAAATGAATAGTTTCTTACCTGTCGGTGTAGTTTTGCAGCTTGAAGATCTTTCTGGATTCACTAGCGAACCCACCCACCTCCGCCAGAAAGATGAGGTAGGAGAAGAAGGTGGAAACACAAGGACAATATACACCTTAAGAGACAATGTGGAAATTCATTTACTTTAAGGGAAAAGTTGAAAACATTGCCAAAGGATTCAAAAACACAACACAAAAACAAGAAAAAATAATCCGAAGATGGTGCCAAAAGGTGGGAGCTTCCACAGGAAGCGTGCCGATGTCACAGGAAGGACACCAAAAGGTGGGACATTGACGACCACCTGGGCTAAGAAGAAAAAAGAGAGAAAAGACTATGATTCCGGACCCAACCACTAGACCGCAGAATAATGCACAGCATAGTGAATCCAGAAAGATCTTCAAGCTGCAAAACTACACAGACAGGTAAGAAACTATTCATTAAGGGCCAGATGTAGGTAGGATTGATGTACCACTTCTTAAATACCGAATTTTACCGATTCGGTATTTAAGAAGTGGTAAATATGAAGGGGGGAGATGTAGGTATTTCCAGATGTGGAAATACCGAATCGTTAAGATTCGGAATTTACGGAATCTGGAAATACTGAATCGGTATTTCCTATTGATTCCTATGGGCTGTGTAATTACAGAATCGGTAAATACCGAATTTAACAAGGGTGCAGGGGGTGTCACTTTGACACCCTCTGGCACCCCCAAAAGAGGCTCGGGTGCCATCTGGCAGGCATACCTGCCCTAAGGGCAGGTCTGCCTGTCATATGGCATAGGTGTGCATGCACACATGTGCATGCACACCGGAATCGGTATTTTACCATCAAATTGAATTTGATCGTAAAATACAGATTCTGTAAGGCTTGTGGGACTCAGAAGAGTCCCACCTACATCTCAATTTTACCGAATCTGTAAAAATACCGATCGGTAAATTTACCGACCGGTATATTTACAGATTCGGTAAAAATACCGAAAGAGCCTGTTTCTGTCCCGCTACATCTCAAAAGCCAAATACCGGTCGGTAACGGCCGAAATCGGCCGTTACCGACCGGTATTTGGCTACCTACATCTGGCCCTAGGTTCCTAGTTTACCCACACAAAACAATACAAATTCACCGCCACCTTCCCGGGTGTAACATTAATAATAGGAGGGGGCACATTGCCCCCTCCTTAGGTCTTTAATGGCCCTGGGGACCACCACCTCCTCAGGGCTTTTTAATTAAAGAAGAGGGGGGCTGCCACCTTCCCTGGGTGCCCAAGAACTGAGAAAATGGGATTGGGCTGCAAGACCTCCTCACGGACCACATACTGATAGAGGAACCACCTTCTTTCCAGGGCTGACCTGAGGAAAACAGATAGATAGGACCCATGTGAACCCCGTCCTAGAGCCATAAATGGGCCTGGGGACCACTGCCGCTCAGTGCCAACTCCCTATGTCCCTGGGTGCCCACCCCTAGGACATGGCTGTTTTCGCTCGCTTGGGGACACTGTGATAGCTCACGCAAAGTGAAAGCAAACATAACTCTGCTTCCAACAAGCAGGAGCTGTGAAACTGCTCCCATGTGCTGGAAACAGAGTTTTCATCTGTTTCCATGCCCGCTGTAATGCAGGCAGGCAAACTGATAAAAAGAATGCTCCTGCTTGCTGGGAACTGCATATTTAGCAGCTCCCTGCATGCTGGAGCTCCAACAGAAGGCCAAGGGCACCCTTGAAGACATGACCGAGACCCGGGGACTGGGGAACCCTGGCCAAAATTGGCCAGAGAAGGGGGAACTTCACCCCTTTCCCCCATTGAATTATAGCTGGGACCCAGGGGATGGGGTACCTGGCGCCTAAATCGGCCCAGGGAGGGGATGGCACAGCTTCCCTTCCCCTTTGCAAAAGAGAGTGAAAAAGGGGCCAGAAAATCTAGCAGAACAGGAAAAACTGATGGCAGAAAAACAAGCAGGAAAGGCAAAACAGAGGGCAGAAAAAGTAGCAGCAAAAGCCAAAAAGAGAGCAGAAAAACAGGCAAAAAAGGCAAAACGGAGGGTAGAAAAATAAGCAGAAAAGACAAAACACAGCAGAAGAGGGCAAAACAGAGGGCACTCTAAACACTCACACAACCACCCACAGACCTACTCAGAGAGTCACTCACAGACCAACTGAGACACTCATGCACCCACTCACAGACTCATGCATCCACTCACAGACTCACTCACAGACTCATGTACTCGCTTACAGACCCACTCAGAGAATGGCACACCCACTCACAGACCCACTCAGAAACTCACACACACACACTCACAGAACCACCCAGACACTCAAGCACTCACTCACTCAGACACTCTGAAACCCACTCATATACCCTCTCAGAGACTCACTCATCGATTCAGGTACCCACTCAGACACTCGCACACTACTCAATCACCAAGTGAGACACTTTTTATAAAAAATCTTTTTATTTGCATTTCAAAAATAATAAACACCAATACTTTGTTACAAGCTAGCGTTTGCATCAAAACAGCCAAGTAGGACACATGTTTAATCAACACCGCAATAAAGAGATATGACAAATCGGATTTCTACAATCAATGTTCCACAAGTCGGACAAGACACTTGTATACAGGAGGTTCAGTTCGCTGCACTCTGTGTGTCTGCACTGGTTTGTCCTTGCAGATACATACGTAGTGGCTCCCAAATGTCCATGGGCTTAGAGGAAAGCGGCAGTTCCTCTGCATAAAGTTCCAGCGTCTCTTTACAATTAACCATGTCTCTAATCCATTTCGCAACGCTTGGTGCTCCTGTACTGTATGGCAACTCTCTGCTTAGCCAAGATCAGGGCAATACGTACGAATTTCCCCAGGACTCCTTTTACATGAGGGATGTACTCAGAAGACAAACTAGAGAAGTACACTGCACATCCAAACCAGACATTTCTTTTATATGTTGCACCACTCGCTCCCAGTAGCAAGCCACCCCCCCACACTCCCAGGCGAGATGCATAAAGTCAGCTTCCATCTGCCCACAGCATTTACATCTGCTATCATCCCTCAAACCAAATTTGTATAGGCGAAGGGGTGTGTGGTATGCCTGGTGTAAATATTTAAAATCTATGATGTCGATGTTCCCGTTAGGGGAGAGTTTGCTAGTGAGACTACACACATGCTCCCAGTTTTTCAGCGTCGGAGGTGTGGGCAGTACAGCATCCACCTTGATAAACTCCCTGACTCTCTCTCTCTCTGGCTTACTGACTTTCTCGTCCCTTATTGCCCTGTACAGCCCTTTGATTAACTTCTTACATGTGGGGGTGGTCAGTAGCATTTGAAGGGATTGGAGTGTCGGTGGTTCAGCCGGGTATGTGGGGTAGTGCGTTCTGATAGCATGCCACAGGCAGTGTATGGCAAATCGAAAGAGCAGCTGGGATTAATAATGTACTGTAGATCTGTATGGGCTAGGAAGGTACCGCCCAGGTAGAGGTCTTGCATAGTAGTTAGTCCTGCCTCCCTGAGCAAAAGCATAGGGCCAGTTTCCTGCGTCACAGAGAGTGCCGTGTGATATTCTATTGTCATTGCAGGAGCATAGAGCCTTAGTTTTTTTAAAGCTTCCCAAGCTTCCATCATAGTGTCACTCGTGTTTATTTCCGTTTTTGGGGTGTCACGCCTTGTATGAGTGATAATGCTGCGGAGAGGGACCAGTGAGGCGTCCCCGTCCTCAACTGCCACATGAGGTATGAAGTCATGTGTGTGTACCCAATAGTACGCATATTGCGCCTGCACACTTAGATAGTATATATATGGGTCCGGCACACCAAAACCTCCCTTGGCATAGTCTAGAGTGATAATGTCCCAGGCCACTCGGGCCTTCTTGCCTCCCCAGATCAGCCAAAGAATAGAAGTTTGTAGCGTAGTGAAAAACCCTGTGTTAATTTTATTGGAATGTTAGAGAAAAGATACAGGAAGCGGGGCAGAACCACCATTTTGATGATAGCAATACGATCCGCCCGGGACAACGGCAGTGCTATCCATGTATCTATATGGTGATCCAGCGTGGTGCAGGCCCGCCCATAGTTTTGCCTCACCACCATCTCAGGTTGACGGTGGACACAGATTCCCAAATACTTAACTGGATCTATGGTCCATATTATTGGGCATTCCATAGGAGGTGCTGAGGTGACTGCTGTCAGGGGAATGATGATTGACTTATCCCAATTGAGGTAAGGTCTGGGATCAATCCGAATCTAGTATTCTCCCGTAGCACCTGCGCCAGATATCGCTTGGGTTCCCTCCGAAATAAAACCATATCATCAGCATAGAACTAAATGCCGACCGGCAGATGATTGAAATTTAGGGCAGTCTCTCTGTGTCTCTGCCGGAATGCACACGCCAGTGGCTCGATGGCGATGGCGATGGCAAAAAGCAATGGTGACAGGGGCCAACCGTGGCGGGTGCCCCTCTCGATAGAAAAAGCCTCAGATGTTAACCTCCCAATTTGTATTCTAGCCGACTGATCTGCATATATGATCCTGATCCACCCCAGAAACAGTGGCGGGAAAACCATACGTTGTAGTAGGCGAAACATGTAGTTCCATTCTATAGAATTAAACGCCTTGGCTGTGTCAAGCATGACAGCCGCAGCGCGCAGGTTAGGGTCAAGAACGTGCATCATAGCGAAAATAGTCTGCAGGATGTCAGAAGTAGAGCGTTCCGGTATAAATCCCGAATGGTCTGGCAGGACCAAGCACGGCATTAATGGCTGAAGTTTTGTGGCCAGAATCTTAGCTAGTATTTTTGCATCAATATTGATCAAAGGGAGAGTCCAATAAGATTTACAGGCATTGGGAGCCTTATCTTTCTTTAGAAGAGTAATGATAAGAGCCTGCCGGAGGGACGGAGGCATCACACCGGCATCAGGCACCTCAGCATACATCTTTAGTAAATATGGAGCCAGGAGGACCACGTAGGCTTTGTAAAATTCCACGGTCAGACTGTCAGGACCCAGAGCTTTTGCATTCGGTAGAGCACATATCGCTACGTCTATCGGTTGGCTCAAATACTCTCGGTGACGGTCAGTCAGCCATTCACAAGCAATATTTTCCAGATACTCCTCGGATGCGGTGTCTGGTCCTGTCCCACGAGACGTGTATATACCAGCCTAATACTCTCTAAACTATTCTAATATGTCCAGTGGAGTGTAGTGCTCCCTACCCTGAGAGTCAACTATTTTATTGATATGGTAGTGGTCTTCGTGCGTTCTGATTTTCCCAGCTAATATGTGGCCCGGACTCCCACTCTCCCCATAGCGCCTGGTCACGTGTCTACAGTTAATGTATCGTATTTTCATGTCTGCAGCCGTATCGTATTTATGAATCAGTGTTTGGATGCGTGACAACGTATCTAGGGAGGGGTTATCTGTATAAGCTCTCTTGAGGCTTTTTAGGGTGGCTTCTAGCTTGTCAAGTTGTGTTCTTAGTTCCAATATACCGGTGGTAGTGCTCATGCAGACACCCCAAATCGTTACTTTGAACACTTCCCATAATGTGGCGGCGCTATCAACAGTGCCCTTGTTCTCGAGAAAGTAGCTTTCTATTGCCTTGCGGACGGTATCATTATACAGTGGATCAAGGAGTGCCTCTGATCGCAAGCGCCATGTGAATGGGCGACGGATGGGAGTGGGAATATGTAGGGTGAGCTGTACAGGATTGTGGTCAGAAAGCCTTCGTGGATGGTAGATGACCTCCGTCACACACTCCGCTGCGCTCTCGCTGACCAGCCAGTAGTCCAGTCTGGACCAACTGTTGTGCGCAGGCGTGGCGTGTGTGCCCTCCCTGGTTATAGCGTTACGCAGTCTCCAGACATCCACCAGTCCAAATTCCAACATAGCCTGGTTAACACTCCAAGAAACTCTAGGGATGCGGTTGCTCTGTGGATTGGACTTATCCAGTGCAGGGTCCAGGTATGTGTTGAGGTCCCCCCCACACTATAGCTGCCTCGGGCTGCTTTCTGAGTTTGCTGTACATACGGTGGAATACCTCCGGTTCATCTGCTATGGGACCATACATGGTTATGAGAGTAATTAATGATTCTCCCAGCTTACCATCGTGCATCTGCCTTCCTCGTCGATGTGGGTTAGGTGAGGCGTAAACGGGACACCTTTCTTGATCAGTATGCTAACCCCCCCGGTGTATGACTATGAGGAGGCTAACATGAACCCTGCCCAATTACGTGCAAAGTTTTTCAGTTGAGACCCTGGTCAGGTGTGTTTCTTGTAAGATTGCGATTTGGGTGCCATGGCAATTTAAATACGCAAGCACCTGCCAGGATTTCTTCGGGGAGTTTAGCCCTCTAATGTTCCACTTTATTAGTTTGTAGTTCTCACCCATAGGTCCTTGTGGTAGTACAATACACATATACATTGATTATCTGAATGTCATCGTGTACTGAATAAGCAGTACATGATACAAGCATGGTGTCAATACAATGACGAAAAACTTCCTTTGTCAAGGCTGCATAGGTATATTGGCTAGTTTCAAACACACCGTGCCCCCCTACCCACCCCCCTCCCACTGCAACCTCCCAATTAGGCCAAGAAAACAAACCACTCCTCATCCCAATGATTTCCTGAACTATATTGAGAATAACAACCAAATAGGGGATCACACTCTAGGGGGGAGGAACGGCAGCGAACACCCACCGATCTGCAAGGTGGCCGGACTTCATTGACAGTGTGATCATCCCTCTCGAGGAACCCAGATATGATAACAAACAATGGAACATCCCTTCCATGATGCTTAGAGTCATACCAAAATGAATGAAGTTCTCACAATACCGTGCCTTGGTCATGTCCCGACATCACTCTTTACGATCCAGATTAAAACCAAGAACAAAACAACCAAGGTGGTAAAATATCTCAGCACACCTAATGGGCACCATTGTGATTTGGGTATCAGTCAGCATCACTGTGAGGCGGTGACAAAGTAAAATTTTTGGAGGCAGTCTTGTCAGCTCAGATGGCGGCGGCCATTTTCTCGGCAACTCCGCCGATCTGCGCCACCGCTCAGTTTGGGATCTCTCCATCGGTTTCAATTTCGCAAAGTGCAACTTCTTGAGCAGAGTAGGTCCAGCAATCAGGGCAGATGTTTTCCTCAAGTGCAAGATGAGTTTTAAGAATGGTCTTTGCCAGATGTTGCAGCCTGGCCTGCGGAGCTCCTTCAGCAGGCAGCCATCTCACAATGCGCTGTAGTCACGCCCCCAAGTGAGACTGTTATACTGCCACTCCCTTACCCACTCAGACACTGACACACCAATTCACACATCCACTGAGACACTCACGCACTCTCACAAATATATGTGTATATATATATATATATATATATATTCTTTCACTCCTTCTCCACAGCATACAAAGTAGGCACCGACACCGTGAGGTAAGTATCAAGGATTATTTCTTTTTTCCATACCGTAGATGCGTTTCGACGGACCCAGCCGCCTTGGTCACTACATCTACTACTCTCCAAGTGCATACGTGTTTTATACAAGCCACATATTACCATGTGATCAATTAAAGTGAAAAAAGATTTCCTAGTAGGTGAAAATAATAAGAAAACAGACCTTTGATTGTCATGGTTACAGGCACTTTAACGATAGGCATGGTGAGTTGAAACGGCAAAAAACGCAAGTCATGGTAAAAATAACATTTCATATTGGAAACAAATTCACACAGTGTATTTTCCCTATTTCCATGTTGCATTGTATATTGTATTGGGTAGATAAGCATACTATTCCGATTGCCGTGTGTAAAGGTACATTCAGAGAGTGATGGAAATTGCGAGCATTTAGACAACTCATGGATAATAACACTCGCTTGCGCGCGCAGTCTGTAACTTCAACCTCAGATTGCATCGGCCCATGTGTGAGCTGCGCGTGTTGCAGTGAACTCGCTTGGCGCTTGACACGGTTTGAGGCCGTGCTTGAGGTAAGGTGTTGGTTAGGTTATACGTGATGTGCAGGGGGCACTGGTGTGCATGAGTGAAGGCATAATGTTGTTTGGTCACCTCACATGGGAGCTCGCTCGGGCTTTACGCATGTCGCTTTCCTAGTGGATTTATAGCGCTGGAAGACCGGGGTCCGCGTGAGTTCGCCTATGTGGTTCGCGTTCTCATGTGTGCGTGTGGGATTTCTGCCTGTCATTGACTGCGCACGATGAGCGGCAACTGTGAGTTGTTGGCTCGGAATTCTGGTATATAGTCGAGGTCTAGCACTTAGTAAAAAGAGTGTCTATCATGTTAGGTGCCTGTACTTACGGTGTTTGTGGTTGTGTTTGCCATGTGCTGTGCGGGTATTTACAAAGGTGGTGAGTTTCAGATGTTATGGCGGAGGGGGATTGGCAGAATGCGGGATAATGAATGCTTAGTCAGACTGATGTGTTAATGAGTAAAGGGGAGTTGTCAGAGATGTACATTAAGAGCTTCGTCTGCATTGAGCCCATGTGGGGCTCTGCTGTTTAGCAGAATTATGTACTTCGACTCCAGTCTCCTCAGTGTTAATAATCTGTTTCCCCCCTCTGGGGTTTTAGGACACTGTCTATTACCAAATAGCTTAGGTCCCCTGCTCTTCCATGATGGTCTCTGTTTATGTGTCTCGCTACCGGGTAGGCCGGGTCATCATTAGCGATCGCTCTGAGGTGTTGTAAGACTCTTACGTGTACCGGGTGTAATGTGCTGCCCACATAGATTTTGTTGCAGGTGCAGCGCAAAACATATACTGCATAGTCTGTTTTGCAGGTGAAGTGGCCTTTTATTTTCAGGGGACTTTTTCTGAGAGTTGATGTTATGAAGCGGGTATTTTCTGCATGCTTGCAAGCTTTGCACTTTGTGCATTTGAAAAACCCTGCTTGCGCTTTAAGCCAATCTGATTTGGGTGTCAAGGTTGGTGCGTTGTTCACCAATTCTTCCCTCATTGATTTGGCTTTCCTAAATTTGAGTTGTGGCATCTTGGCGCATTTAGCACCAATCACAAGATCACATTGGATATATATATATATATATATATATATTATATATATGTATGTATATATATGTATTATATATATATATTACCTACTGGCGGTCGCCAGTAGGTAGTTATAGTTAGGACCTAGTTTCCATAGGAAATCCGCAACATTCTATTGGGAATAACTTTGGCGCCGGTGGACGAATTTTTGCGAATTTCTCAAATTAAATGGCCCGCTCCGCTCTGCTCCTTCCCTGAAACTTTGGGGGGGATTCGTCAAGCAGGGGCCGAGATAAAAGGGGGGTCCCAAAACGTGTTTTCCCCCTGTTAATTTCCATAGGGTGGTTGGACTCACTTTTAGCCCGAACGGCTGAATGGATTTCCACCAAACTTGGCAAAATTGTAGGGACTGGTAGCCCGATGTGCCTTTGCTATGTCTCAAGATATGTGCTCCAGTGGATTTTGAGTAATTTAGGTTCAAAAAAATATATATATCTATAAGCGCGCCCCGGTACGCGCACCGGGGCGCGTACCAGCGCGCAACGCGAGTACGCGAGCGGAAAGCTGATTGGCTCTCGGGTGTCTGTCTACATTCCAAACAGTCTGGAGCGGCCGCCATCTTGTGTCTCGGTAGGATCGAGACACAAGAGGTGGCAAAAACAAAGGTGGAAATGATCAAAAGGGGGCAGGGTAGACCCCCCCTGACCCCGTAGGTTTGATGTGGGGGCCATAAAAGGGCCCCGCGGGGCAAAAAAAATGTAATTTTTTTTTCGATTTTCGCGGGGGGAGCGTCCGGTACGCGCACCGGGGAGCGTACCGGGAGTGTACCATGGGGAAAAAAGAATGACAGTTTTTTAAAAATTTAGCATTTTTTTATAAATTGGAGGTAGTTCTAAAAAGAACTGTTTTTTATATTCTTTTTGTTGTTTTATATTTTTTTTGTTTTTTTGAACATTTTTTACTTTTTTTGGCTTTTATGAACAGTTTTATATTTTTTTTGTATTTTTTATGGGGACAAACAAAAAACAGGGAACTGTAAATGGCTCAACTGGAGCAAAAAAAATACAGGAAAAAATTAAGGTTTTTTGGGGCACTTGTGGTTGTCACCAGCACGGTTTATAAGTTTAATGCTTTGCTCACCATAGCTAATTGTCCATCCACAAAATATGCAAACGATTTTAAATTCGGCAAACTTGGGTTGAATGCTTGGGATCATCTCCCTTGCCTCTGGACCCGATGGAGTGGGATGTTTACTTTGGGAGGTGCTGGGAGATGATTGGGGAAGGTTTCTGGCCTGTTCCCTGACCTCTGCCCTAGCATAGTTGTTAGGGTGCCGGCGTTGCATGTGGCGAATCATGGTGTTGTTGCCAAAAGAGTATTTTTTGTTAGGGTTCCCCCTTGAAAGTTGAGTGCCACAGATTAAACAAGTCACCTTTGGCGCATTGACTTTCTTCTGGTCCTTTGGGATGGAAAAAAACTCCCAGATAATGTGCTCCTTTGGCTTATATGGGGTAGTTTGTTCAGGCAGGAACCTACTCCTCTCCTCTTCCTCCTCCTCCTCCTCCTCTTCTTCATCTCCACCACTTTGGTGTTGTGGTGGTCCTTGTGGTGGTGGTGGTGGTGGTGGTGGTGGTGGTTGGGATGCTCCTGCTGCTGCTGCTACTGAAGCCATTTTTAGTCCAAAAAGATACAGAGGGGTCTTTCAACAGGTCTTCTTCACTCAAAGTACAAAGTGAGAATGAGGAAAATAGGTGGGGCTTTCATTATTTGGAAAACAAAACTGTCCTGAACCAATGAAAAGTGTTATTTTCAGGTCACATGACTCGACGCGCTTACGCTACGCGACCCGGGGCGCGCCCCGGGGCGCTTACGTAGGGCGTTCGTATGTGCGTGGGTGCTTCCGGGCGCGCTTACGCCGTGCGTATCACACGGACGCGGCTACGTGATACGTTACGATGATGTTTTCGTTGGCGGCAATAGCGCTACCGGGACGCTCCCCGGTACGCGCACCGGGGCGCGCCGCAAAATTGCGCTGACCGGGGCGCTCCCCGGTACGTGCCCTGGGAGCGCACCGGGAAAAAAAAAAATGAAGAATATACATATAAAAAATAGTATTACATAAATATACAATATAGGATTCATTAAAAAAAATATTATATTTGATAGCAAAAGAAATTTGCTATTAAAAAACCTATGAAGTTCACTGAAAAAACCATAGGTTTCACACCAGTTATAGTTAGGAATTAGCATTTAAAAAACCTATTAAATTCACTGAAAAAACCATAGGTTTCACACCAGTTATAGTCAGCTGGAAATTTTACTTGCATAAAATCATTGAAACTCCCACGTTATAGTTAGTTGGACTCACTATAACTTGCGCGTGCAATGCACTGCTGATGACGTCTCATATTACATCACTCATGACATGGTCAGTGACATCACTCATGACATCATTGATGACACCATCCTTGTGACAAAGTGACAGACCTCCTTTCACTGAAATGTAACCCTTGAAACACATATTCAAAAATAAAAACTAACATTTTCAAAAAAATGGAGATAGCCATACCAGTTACAACAACCAATTCAATTATTCCACCACCTATATACTCATGCACTCATTCACCAACAGTTCAATAAACTCACTCACACATATACTCACTCATCATATGTAGTGAGACACCTATACATCCTGTTACACACCGTCGGTCACCCAAAAGTCACTCTCACATATACTTACTTATATACATCAATATTCACATATACTACATTAAAACATATTTAGTTACTGATAAATACACTAGTGAGACAGTCATTCACTCACTAACAAACACATATACACACTCATCCACCCATACAGTCCTGCACATATGCTGTCTTCAAAACACATACAAAGAGAGAGTCAGTCATTCATGCATCTATGTGCTAAGTAATACCCCCACCAAGCCATACAAACACTCATACTGATACTAAGAAAAACATCTAATAACCCATATACATACACATGTAGGTACTCTCCAAAGCATGCAGCCACTTATACACAAATTGAAACACTAATACATATATTTAAATATTTAAACATTACTCTCTAATATATGTATTCACTAAGATACACTTAATAAACCAGTTAACCAATCATTTTTTTTTAATAAAAAAACATCCATGTAAACACTTATTTCAACATTTATTCTTCCATCAACTTTTACATTTTCATATATAACACATATTTATTTTTTTAAAAGACACACATTCACTGGATGGTGTCATCAGTGATGTCATGAGTGATGTCACTGACCATGTCATGAGTGATGTAATATGTGACGTCATCAGCAGTGCATTGCACGCGCAAGTTATAGTGAGTCCAACTAACTATAACGTGGGAATTTCAATGGTTTTATGCGAGTACAATTTCCAGCTGACTATAACTGGTGTGAAACCTATGGTTTTTTCAGTGAATATATATATATATATACATTATTTTATATATATCTCCCTCTGGCCCTCCAGCACATGGCGCTGGCAGGACATAGTTTGTTCTTGGGGGTCTTGGGAGAGTTCCGGCGCTGTGAGTGCCTCCTGCTGGGTGCTTTGGGTAGTGGGTGGGGTCTCCTCAATGTAGCTGGGCTGCCCTGATCCTGGAGGTGAGTTGCGGATGGTGTCCATGATGTTTTGGACGGTTTGGGTGTCGATGCTGGCAGTGTCCTCCTCGTCCTCAGTGAAGAGTGGCTGGGACTGCTCTTCAAGGGGTGTTGACGGTGCCCATGCAATGTTAAGGTGAGATGGTGTGTTATAATGTGTCCACATGTATGTAGCTCTGTGGTACATGTTGACATTCAGACAGCATGGCATTGTACATGGTGACGGTGTGTGGATCAGGGCCATGACCCAGAGTCATTGTGGGTGTGCACTATGCTCTGCTTGTTTGTGCATGTGTGCCAATGTGGCCCTCTCCACCCGTTCCCCTAGTACCTGGTGGTCACTCACCTTGTTGTGGTTGTGTTGTGTCCTGTTGAGCAGTGTCTGGGCCCCCCGACACCAGTCACAGCCTCTCCATCCGTCCCCCCAGTACCTGGTGGTCACTCACCTTGTTGTGTTTGTGTTGTGTCCTGTTGAGCAGTGTCTAGTCCCCCGACTCCGGCCACAGTCCCCACACTGATGAATGTCGACACCAGCTCCTCCATGTTATCCAGCATGAGCTGTGGCGCTGGGCTCCCACCTCGAGTCTGCATTGCTGCCTTCTGGTTGGCTGCGAGTTTCTCCTTGGTCTTTCACTTGATGTCAATCCATCGCCTCTTGGCCTCATCCATTGACCTCCTGTGCTCTCTGACGGTATTCACCTTGTCCACAATGTTCCGCCATATTTCATTTTTGGTTTCCAATGACACGTTGGAGGTGACGAACAGTTGTTGATGGGGTTTCATCACCTCCGTAATCAGGATCTTGTTTTCCTGCGGACTAAACTTCGTTTTCCTCTTCTTCTTGTCCTTGCCCTTCCCTGTCCCCGAGGTCCCAGCCTGGTCATCAGGGGTGCTTGTGGGGTTGCGCTTGTCCTCTGCGCCTGATCCGGCTCTCTCCATGGTGCTTGGGTGTTGGTCGGTTTGTGTTTGGGTGTTTTTCCTACAGTATATATACACTTACAGTGATTTTTCCCACCTGCCATGTGTGTATTGCAGGCCTGGCGCTGCTTATAGCTCATTTCCTCATCACGCTTTGGCCCATCGCATATATTTTTGTGTTGAAGTTTGTGTTTTTATCGCTGTCAAGGTGGTTGTATCGCGGACATTGGCTGCTGTTTCGGGAGACTGTCGCATGCTACCGCCTTGTTGTGAATTCCACGTTAACACTGGGTTATTTTCCCACTATCGGCTGCGATGTGTAAAAGGTGCGTTAGCTTTTTTTGGTGATGTTTAGCACACATTCTTGTGAATATACCCCTGAGTGCCATACTACAGCAGGACCAATTTTCCTTGTCTTTTAATGATAAAGTAAAATTGTAGCAGCAGGTTGCATGAATACATTACAGAGGGCAAATGTCCTTAGTTATACATAAATACACATATTCAAAAGATCGACATCAAATGAAAAAAAAAAGACAGCCACACATTCATTCCCCCCCAGACCTAGCGGATTATTTGAACCAGGATACCCAGGTCGCAAATGCCCCCCAGATCTTTTTCCCTTTAGCCATATCCCTTTTGCCTTTTCGTTCACAGAGTGCTATCTGTAGATTATAGATATGCAAAAAACGCCCCTTCCATTTCTGAAAGGAGAGAGGTAGGGGGTCAAGCCATGCTGAAGCTACACATAACCTAAAAAACCGACATAGCAATAAAAATTAAAACATTCCCCATCCCGGTTGTCTGGTTCGCCTCTCCCCAATAAGATAAGCTGAGGTGACAGGGATATGCTATCTTTAAGTGCATCGCCCAAAAAAACCTGCTATTTCGTGGCCACCGATTCTAGGCTAGGGCAGGTGGAAAACATGTGGACCAGATCTGCAGCGGAAGCCTGGCATCTAAAATATTAGGTCCTCACATCCCCACCTAATTTGGCAACTTTTGCTGTTGTTATACATAGGTCGAATAATGTTTTATAATGCTTCTAATTTTGGTGAACACAAAATTGACCCCCCCCCCCCCCAAATTGACCACTGTTGGCCAGAGTCCAACAGCTCAGTCTCCCCTGCCACTTTGCTTCATGCTTGTCCAGGTTGTCCGGGACCCCGTCTTACAAAGAGGATATAATTGTGAGATGGATGGACTTGTACTATTTGTTAATATTTCCATTAAGGGAATCTTCTTAAAGCCTGCCACTCCTCCCACCAGCAGGACCCATTTTCCGCATTCTAAATAAACGATTTCCAAAGTACTTTAAGCAGACAAGTGGAGATAATGCACATTTACCATGCCGTACTAGATATTCATCAAGATTCTGTTCTCTTCCAACACTGTTGCCAGGAAGGTAATGCTTAATTTGTGCTGGTGTTTACAGGTTATTAAAGAGTAAGATAAAGATACAGGGAGTATAGGGAGTTCAAGAGGTAGAATCAAGGCTAGGTAGACTTAGTATTAAGTAACCACTGCATTCAGTAGTCACAATAGACCCATAACTAAAACGATTGGGTCCTGCACTTTTTATTCACAAATTAAGCTGTGTGTTGTAGGACTACAGTGAGGAGCAGATGCTTAGTCTGAAATCGGCGTTGCTGCTGTGCAACGCTATGCTGCTTCAAATAGTAATCCATAGATAAAGCCACTGTTCCTGTCCTGCAGCATTCATTCTAGTTCAGCCTGCACGGCAAGCAACAGAATGTTTCAAATGAACATTGTTTACACAAACCATATAAAACAGTGACAATTATTAGCACTATTGGCATGCTTGGAGTCATGTAGCATGTATTCTATGTGATAAGGGCCAAGGAATAAAGGAATTCTTATACATTTTGGAAACGCTAATTAATATGTACGGATTTGGGTCTTTTGTCTGCATTATGATCGCATGCTCACAATTTGGAATATATTTATAATTCATTTGGGGTATACAGCCTTTACAACTAAACTTTTACAACGAACTACCATTACAACGCAACTTTTACAACGCAAACTATTACAACGCATAGCGCTGGGGGGCGCTCTAGGATAGGGAATAGGTTTAATGTACTATCCAACACCTTCCCTACTATCCACGGGGACTGGAGTTGGAATAGTAAATTAAACTATTCACTATCCAGCGCCCAAAAGCATTATGCGTTGTAATGGTATGCGTTGTAAAACTTGCGATGTAGAGGTAGGCGTTGTAAAAGTATGCGTTGTAACATCATACATCCTTCATTTGGCCTTGATGTGCCTAGTTATACCCCTTGCTTACAATTTCCTCTACCTAGTCTCAGTAATCTCCCTTTCATATAACATGAACCTTGCTACAGTACTTCATTATTGCACATGTTTGGGGCTGCAATATGTTGTGTGTACGAAAACTCTTAAGACCTTCACATTATTCCAATGTAGGGTGGACTGGGATTACAGCAGCATGAACAATTAAAACCACATGCCCACAAGTAAGATGGAGACATTAAGAATGCCATTGGTGTTGTTGATGCGCTCTATGAGTATATGAGTAAGCTATTAAAATAGATCAGAAGAAAGAACAAGTTCAGTTTATTGCTTTTAGCAGCTGCTTTAATTGTGCTCCCTGGCCTAGCTGGCATTGTGATGTCAGAATTCGACTGCAATGGCCTTATAAGAGTCGAGTGGTGCGTCACAAGTCGCAGATTATCAACAAATAGTTACTGCTGTTTAATAATTTAGTTCCTTCTAAAGACATTGACCAACCCCAAATGGTTGTGTCACTATAATGCATGGGATTCTGTAATCCCTGTATCAACAGCAGTAACTATTTGTTTATAATCTGCGACTTGTGACGCACCACTCGACTCTTATAAGGCCATTGCAGTCGAATTCTGACATCACAATGCCAGCTAGGCCAGGGAGCACAATTAAAGCAGCTGTTAAAAGCAATAAACTGAACTTGTTCTTTCTTCTGATCTATTTTAAAAGCTTACTATGACAAACAGAAAGAATATGTTTCTTTTGTGCCCTCCTTAGTTAAAAGCTAGAATTCTTCTGAATGTTTCTGTACATTCTGAGCTACTTCAGCTTTTTTTTCAATTGACTTGTATTGAACTGTTTCTAATATCTGTTTATAACAAATATCTAACAGGTTTTTTTATGTGTTTAATTTTGCACTAGAGGTTTTATTTTCTTTCTTCATGTTTGCAAACATGCTGCTCGCTCTTTTGTATGAAAGAGCTACGCACTAATGTATGTATGTATGTATAGGCATTTATATAGCGCACTACTTACCCGTAGGGTCCCAAGGCGCTTCGACCGCTGCGAAACCCTTCCTGGCTTCCCTGAGAGATGGTCCCTTAATGGGTATCTCCAGGGTGAGACCAGGCATCCCCGGCGGTCTGGTGGGGCCGATAGTGAAGATGAGGCAAGCTAATGCCCAGAGTTGCCGAGTGTGATCGCTGATCAGAGTGGGCACCGAGGCGAGAGAATTATCGAGTCCGCTGACCCTGGTCCAGAAACCTGCCGCGCCGGGAATCGAACCCTGGTCCCGGGCCGTCCTCTGCTCTCGGGTCTGCCGCCTCTAACCAGTGAGCCACACTACTTCACTAAGGCTTTAAGGGCCAGATGTAGGAGCCAAATGTAGGAGCCAAAATACCGGTCGGTAACGGCCGATTTCGGCCGTTACCGACCGGTATTCAGGAATCGGCATGTAGGGGGCATGTCATTTACAGAATCGGTAAATTTACCGATTCGGTAAATATACAGAATCGGTAAAATACCGAATCAGTAAATTTACCGATTCTAGGTGGCACTTCAAAGAGTGCCACAGGCCCTTAAGAGTCGGTATTTTACCACCCAATCCTATTGGGTGGTAAAATACTGAATTCAGGTGTGCATGCACATCTGTGCATGCACACCTGTGCCATGTGACACACAGACATGCCCTTAGGGCATGTATGTGTGCCACATGTCACACATGCCTGTATTTGGGGTGCTAGAGGGTGTCAAAGTGACACCCCCTGCACCCTTGCAGGATTCAGTATTTACCGATTCGGTAAATACCGAATCGGTATTTCCCATTGATTCCTATGGGCTTCACAGCCCATAGAAATCAATGGGCAATACCGATTCGGTATTTACCGAATCGGTAAATACCGATTGTTTCCGATTCGGTAAATCAAATTTAGAATTTACCTATATCTCCCACCTTCTAATTTACCGATTCATAAATACCGAATCGGTAAAATTCGGTATTTAAGAATCGGTAAATTAGAATTACCTACATCTGGCCCTAAATGGTTTGCGGGATCATGTACAATTATAACTTCATAAGACACTCAATAGAGCACATGTGCAATCGGCCATACTGCTTCCATATAATTATTTTAATTATCTATGCGGCTGCTGTGAAGACTCAAGGCGAAATGAAAAAATCCATTCTTAAATACTACCTCTAGATATGCAAGGACTGGTTGCTCTAAGTGCATGGCTTGGACTAGCATCACCAGCAATGCAACGTTATCTTCGTTAATTTGCAGCAGTGATATTGCTGTTTCCAAAGACCCGCAGCCCTTGTAGTTACCTTTATGTGCACGAGCGGGTGAATATGAGGAGAATTCAGCATTTAAGATTATAATCTATTTGGCATTGCATTGTATTGTCTCCAGCAACATTAGCGTCCATTCTAATCTTGATGTGTCACTTTCGGATATATTTCTTCCCAGCATTTTTGGAGCTCTGGCCATTGCATGATAACACACAATACGAGGGAGCAAAGGGTATATTCACGAAATCCGACTGTATCAGCATCTATTTGAAAGATTGCCTGGGATATCTCCCCATCCTGTCTGACTCTAAATGGCCATGACTAATATCTGCTTCTTGCTGTGATAGAAAACAAGCACTGGCAAAGTCAATAGTGTTGCCATTGGCTGCCAAACTTTTTGCTTTGTTACTGCCTGTTTGTATTGTCATGGTAAAGCTGCTGGACCCTCATCAATCTAAAACAACTTTGGCCAAAGGTAGTGTGTCTGGAATTCGGTTTTAACTGAAAAAGGCAGATAGGAATCTACTGTTTAAAGATTTCCAATTCTGTTTTAACCAATATGCACTGATTTTTCAGTTGCCTGCAGTTGCAGTACTTTGATACTTGAGGGAGTCAAGACACTGCAGGTGCAGGCACCCCTTATATATCCTCAAGCAAATCCTCGAGCACCATGCAATTAAATGATTGCATATTATCCGTATAACTGGATTTAAGTTAAACAACATTGATGCACCTGCATTAAAACTTAGGGGTCGATTATGATGGCGGTGAATCGGCATCCCCTGGGCCGGTGGAAGCCACCGCCGGCCCGGAGGATGCGGATTCACCGCCGCGGTGACAGAAAACACCCACTGCCAGATCAGGATGGCGTTGGGATGGCGTTGGGAACAGCGGCGGACGGCAGGTCCGTCCGCCGCTGATCCGCGGGATGATGAGCACTATTTGGTGGCGCTGTCTGCAAGACACTGTAGGCCAAATTAGGATGTGTGGTAAAACATGATTTTCCGCTGCGGCTTTTCCGCTGTGGAAAAGCATGTGAAACTTTGCTTCTGGGGGCCCCTTGCGCGCCTCCAGGGTGAAGGGGGTGGGGGTGCACATGGGGGGTATCTATGGTACCCCCCTACATTTACATGCACAAAACGGCAGGCACCGCGCGGTGCCTGCTGCGTTGTGCATGTAAATGCAAATCATGCATTTTTAACCTTGCGCGGGTGCTGCTTCAAGCAGCACCCGCCGCAAGGTTAAAGATACGGGATGTGACCCCCAGGGTGGCGGTCACATCCTAATTGCAACGGAGGGACCGCCGCTGCCCCTGCGGACGGTCCCGCCACCTCGGGGGTGGCGGACGGACTCAGGTCCGTCCGCCATCCTAATAGGCCTCATAGTATCTTGTGGGGCTGCCTGCTTTAACATTGAATACATTGGCTTAGAGGTGATATTTTGGAATGCACGATCATTCGTTAAATATATTTTAAGGACATTATAAATCCGGGGTGTCTTGCCTCCGGAGAGTCAGTTACTCTGTCACCATCCTCAACTGAATCGCCTGACTACATTGTGGCATATTACTGGGCTGAACCGACAATAGAAACCTCTCCCATCAGCACAGGTGCTGCATTATGTTTCTGACCATAGATCTCATAATGATACATTATGGAAAGGGTAGTTGTGTTTCTGGCTGCCACTTTTCGGTTGCTATCATGTAGCACAGCTGGTTGCTGTGCTCCTTTTGACGTCAAACATCTGCTCCCTGCTCATACAGGAATAGTGATTGTCCTTCAAGGGAGTCCTTGGATGATGTGATTGGGAGGAAATACGTATTCTCTAGCACGTTACTGGCAGATAGTCACCATAGAGAAATGTCAGGAAAATGTTCATTCTAAGTTCCGTTTGGCCTTTTGTGTGCTTTAAATGGGAGCTCAGCATTTGGCTTTCTGGCTAATCTGTTGTCTGTGAGAGCAGACAAAAAACAGACAATGAATTAAGGTTCAAGTCTCCCCGTCCCCATTTGACCCGAAAATAATTTGCCCCTAGGCAAATCACTGCAGGCTATTGTATCATGCGTTTACTTGGAAGGAATTGTTTTTATTGTTTAAAAAACTATTACATGTCAAAATTGAGAAATAAAATAAAAAAAAATTTTAGTGCAGCCACTGTATACGATACCTGCACGTCCTGCCCCATGGAGACCTCTGAGATGTAGAATGATGTTAGCTGTGATAGTTCAAGAGGCCCCTGACACTAATTCCCTGCCGCAGCACTGCTGGTCAAAGGACTGTCACTCAGAATGATCACAGCTGCCCTGCTAGGCACACATGCTCAGCAAACGTCCATTAAATAGCTGGGGGCAGATTTATGAAGGCCTTGCGCCGCCGGTGCGTCATTTTTAACATGGGAAAAAGTGACGCACCGGCGGCGCAAGGCCTTCATAAATCTGCCCCTGGTGTTTTTCCCCTTCTGAGGCTAACATCTTTTCAGGCTCAGATTTCTGCAGATTTCTAGAACAAATCTGTAACCAGAGAACAGGAAATACTAGGATAAATGTACCAACCAAATATAAAATCGTATACTGTCGTTTTTTCAGGCTAGTTTCAAAGCTGAATGTTCAGAATTCGAAGAATATGATTGCTCTTGTCTGAACTACAACAGTGCACTAAAAGTAAAACACATAAAAAAGTGTAAATTGATATTTATTATTTCAGAGAAAGATTCTCACTAAAGTAACACTAGGAGATACATTGTTTAATAGTAGAGGTAAATGTGAGAAACAGGTACCATTGCTTGTAAAATTGGCAAGATATTTATGAACAAAACTTTTCTATTGGAAATGCAACGGTGTGACAACAAGGCAGGACATTCAATTGCAAGCACCAGAATAGTTATGTGGATGAGTGTTGATTCTGTGGCCCTACTCTATTGTGACACAGGAATAATTTCCAGTGAAAATGATCTCCCCCACCTTGCCTCAGTTTCTGACGGCCAATGCACCCGGCTATTAGTGTTTGTGCCTAAGCGAGTAGAACAACATCAGGTCCATGACTCTGAAAAATTACATTTCTAAGAAAAGGGGCCTCATGGAGAAACCAGTAGAAGATGCCATGAAGAAAGAGTAACTCCAGGGAAAGCGCTGAATTAAAAGGTGTTATTTTGTAAATACAGAAAAAAACTGTATCCAGAAACCTTTTGAGGTGTCGTAAAGTATAAACACTGATATCCACTGATTTTCATAATTTTTTAAAACACTGAAAAATACCACCTGTAATTCGCCGAGAATAAACACCGAAAAAAGCATACCCCGCTAAAGGTAAAAATAGTTTTAGGGCCTCAAAAAGCTCACATTGCCTCAGTAGTCCTTGGCACTGAAGGGAACTTCTTTGTACATGGATGTGTTCCATGTGAAAAGGCTGTCGCAATGAAGTTGTCCAATGGCAGAAACGGGCTGACCATTGACCCAAGTTGTGTGCTGCATGTAATGATAGGAAGAACACATATGAATGACGATAACAGACCAATGGATGAAAATGTCTGCTGAAAGACCATTTAAGGAAGCATTTTATGTCATTTTAGCAAAATCAATATGTTTTTACTAGTACGAGAATTCCATTTTAGAAGGATAGTCGGCACACACGTTTTAATAGCAGTCCATTTTTTACTGTATTTTTCAAAGATTCCTCTCAAACAGGATCATGCGTGCTGGCGTGATCGTACTATGTCCCCACAGCACTAATACAAGACCCACAAATATTGGTGACAAAGGCAACATCATACTTTGATTCTTGAGGAGCTCACTCACAGCTACGCTGAATCTGCTGCCTACAGAAACATGTGCTGCAGTCACTCCTTCCTGTTTTCATGGGCGCATTGATCTCACAGGCACCGCACACAATTGTTTTGTTTGTGCCACCTGTGTCATACAGCTTTTAATATGTGAATGAATATTTTCCTAAGGCCTTGTTTTATTTTTATTACGTCATATGAAGTGGAGTTCTGGTAAATTTGGTTGTTTGTCAAGGACTGCAAATCTCACTTGACACAATCAAGTGCTTGATTATGATGGGAAATTGTTTGCTAGTTAAACGCCTACTAATTTGCATTAGCAGAGGGGGTACTATTTGGAGTCATGCAATTTGCACATTTAAGCTTTGTTCACTCAGTAATGAAGGGCAACAGGTAAATTGCATCTGTTATTCCCCATTCTGAAGTGTGCAAACAGCTCATGTGCTCTTGTCTGAGCCCTACATTTTTTAACATCTATCTTACACCCTTGGCAGGGCTATTGAAGAACTTGGCCTTCATTCCCCTCTCTTACGCCAATGACACGCAACTTCTCCTCTCCTTTGATAAAACAGACCCTAACATACAAGCCACCTTCTCGGAAGGGATGAAAGGCATCGCGCATTGGATGAGAGAAAACTTCCTTCAACTGAATACTGAAAAATCTGAAACTATGTTGTTCGGAGAAGCAAAAGTGAGATGGTCCCCCAGCTGGTGGCCCGAGGAATTAGGATCAGCCCCTTCCCCTAAGCAGGTGGTGTATAATCTAGGAATGTGAGTAGACCAGGAATTAACATTAAAAGAGCAAGTGAACATTACTGCCGGGACATGCTTTCACACACTTGGCCTGATCCGAAGGGTCTTCCCCTCCTGCCTGGACTATGGCAATGCCCTGCTGATTTCTGCAAAGGAAACGTCCCTTAAAAAACTTCAAATAGTCCAGAACACCGCAGCCCGCTTGGTGAGCAATGCCCCCCCCAGAACCACATCTCCTCCGCTACTTTGGAAACTTCACTGGCTTCCAGTAAAAAAAGAAGCATGTTTAAAGTCTGTTGTATGGTGTACAAATCCCTCAAAAAAATGGGCCACTAGCTATCTGACAGAAAAGCTGGTCAGATACACACCGTTCAGGCCCCTGCGGTCGAGTCACCTAGTGCTCCTCCACATACCTCGCTTCAAATTAGCCCGCAGGGTGGCAAAGTCTTCTCCCATCTTGCCCCTCGCTACTGGAACCAACTCTCCATCCAGTTGCGCTTATATACCAACTTCCTGGCCTTCAGAAAACTTCGGAAAACGTCACTGTTCTGAATCTTCCCCTCGTCTGGTCAGGAGCAGTCTCAGCGAGGAGTACCCAGATGGGGGTGATTCGGGCGCTCTGCAAGTCACATGAATAAATCAAAATAGTGGCAGATTTTGCAGACTGCCATGACCCACCCAGCCAATCTGTGTCCCACTCCTGATTCCGTTTGTGCTTCAAGGAGGAATTTGCACACAAAACCGAATATTGGACCAATCATATTGCAGGCATATTCGAATTATGTAGGTGAGAAGAGGAGCCCACTATTTGGAAGAAGGCAGCTTTTTGAACTCGATTATGAACCGCACAGGAAGATGATTTTCATTACCAACAAAGAAAAGGCTTCCCAAATGGTGTTTTCAAAGTGTTGAGCGAGGTCACGGGGAGTGTACTAAACATGCTGGCAAGACAATGCTTTTCCCAGTGCGCCAGACTGGCGTGTGGTTCGTGTGAAAGACACCACTTGTGGTTAATGACCTGGATTTGTGTTCATGAACTAAGCTCCTGTGCCTCCAGAATTTAATCGAGACTAATTACTGTACGCTGATGTTTACATTTAACATGGGCTTTCTGAGCCTCAACTTGACCTCTCACATATCCTGCCTGCGACAATTTTGGAATCTGTCTTTTTGTTTACAGGCTGCTCGGTCCTGCCAAAAGATTCATTGTTTTGTCATTTTGCTTTATATAATGCCCTGAACATTGTGGTCTTCTAGACACTTGCTATCAGTGTTGATTAACCTGTCATGAAGAGTGAAAGCATATTTTCGTTTGCAAACTATTGCATGACTGTTCAGAGCTCCGGCCTCCTGGTTTCTTCCACAACAGTAATAAACAGGCACATGCATCAAAGGATTTTGCGATCGCAAACGGTGCGAATCGCAAAAATCGGCCGCTTGCGATCGCAAAATCCTCTTTTGGAATGCATGAAGGGTCAAGGCCCTCGCAATTTAAGAATTCGCAAATATTTGCGAATTCTCAAATTGCGATTGCATTTAAGGAATCGCATTTTGCGATTCCTTAAATGCAATGCATGAAACATTAAAAAATTGCGATTTCGCAATTAAGGGGAGCAAATTACCATGAGGTTGAACCTCATGGTAATTTGCGAAAACTTTGAAAAATGCACTTTTGTGTATTTTTCAAAGTTTCATGTTGTGCCCACACATGCCCTAAGGGCATGTGTGGGCACAACATATGTGCACAGATTGATTTCAGGGGTGTAACAGGGACACCCCTGCACCCTTGAAATCGCATTTTCAATTTGCGATTCGCTAATTGCTAATCGCAAATTGAGAATTTCTTCCCATTCGTTCCTATGGGCCTCTAGGCCCATAGGAATGAATGGGGAGGTATTCCTTAATTGCGACTCGCAAATTGCGAGTCGCAATTAAGGAATAATAAGAAATCGCAAATTTTGTAGCAATTTCTTGATGCATTGCATTTTGCAATTCCTTAATTGCGATTCCTTATTTTTCGCAATTAAGGAATCGCAAAATGCAATAATGATGCATGTGCCTGAAAGGGTTTACCAGCCTTGAAGCGATCAAAGAAAGCTACACTCGGAAATGGAATATGTCAGGGCGGCGAAATGGGATGGTAAAGAAAATGCGCACTGCTGACAACAGTTCTGTCCTGCATTTCATGAGTTTGAATCCTGTCGTGGCCAGCTCAGCCTTTCCTCCTGCTGAGGTCACTAAATTGATTGCTTATTAGGGGAAAGGCATTGTTCTAAGAAGCATACAAAACTAAGTTATTAGCACTTTCTTTGATAATGAATGGCAATGGTAAGGGGTGATTTTATTAGGGTTTGAACTTGAAGACTCGTAATGTCGACTAATCAGACAAACCAATAATTGGGCAGCTTAGTTATATCACAGATGCCAGTTGGAGCAATCAGTTAGGACACTGCACAAATGTACAACAGTACCAGTCGCAGCCGGTGCAGGTAAGAGGTAGGAGCCATGGGGCGGGGCGAGAGATATGGAGGATGAAGTCGACAGACGACGACAAAGGTAAATATATTTATGAAAGTGAAGTGGTTTTCTTTATTTCCCTTGTCATTGTCTGTCGACTTTACCCACCCTCCCCCGCACCCTCCACTCGCTTAACTCCACCAGCAGCGACTAAACTGGACATCACCCTCCATAAAACCGTGATACACTTATTATACGTAATACTTAATGACAAATGTAATACCCTTTAGCACTGGAGCTAAATCATTATCCTCTTTTGCCAGTACCAAAATATTATAAATTACACACTTGCATAAGCAAAAGTGCATTTGTGGTCTAAATGAGCATGAAATATTGATCTTTGGCCCTGGCCATACTCGTCTCTACCCTCACTGAGATTAACCTTCTGAAAAAAGGGTGGACTGTATCATAGTTGTTATTGATTTTTTTGTTCCAATAATTTTTATTGAGGTTTTATGAATTACATAACGTGCGGGTAGAAAGGTGAGCAAATAAAACAGAGAGTCAAACAGTCATTGAAATTCCCTTTGTAGTTGTTGGTCTTGTATCTGATAACAGTGAAAATCATTCATAAAAGCTGAAGGAATTATGACTGAAAAAAACAGGATATAAGTTCAACCTACATACATTTTCGGAAGTAGCCATAGCTCGGCTCAAGCTGCATGCAGATGAATGTGTCAGCATATGTTGTGAACTAATAACCCAATGGAGTATGGATATCTCAAGGGTCCCACTAGGACAGGATAGAGCAATACAAAGGGGGTAGGGGGAACCTCCTGATGTCCGTGGGGGAGAACATATAACTGGGAGAAGGTGTGGTGAAAAGGAGATAACAGAGGGAAGATAAGTAGCATAGGCAGAAGCATTCAATGGACCTCAGACAAGGGCGCTGCAGCGAGGGCAGGAGTGCACAGTGGGGACAAAGGCATGATAGGGGGTGGTGATGGTCACCAGGTTATCTCATCTTTTGCTGGTATCCCTCAAGGGGTTGGAGGAGATATGTGGATGGCAGGAAAAAAAGACACAAAATACATTGGTATGTAGAAAGGGTATCTCTGGGTATGTGCCTAGGATTCGCTAGTGCCTCCTGCACTGGGTAGTCTTGAGTCTTTGGGATCGGAGAAAGAGGGAGGCATCAGCTTTGGTGTGGTTCTTAAATTGTGTAAGAATGGTGTCCCAGGCCTCTGCAATAGGGAGCTTGCGGATTCGCCGGGCTTCTTCCCATTGCAATGTTGAACTATCCGCCTCACCCCGATGCAGCAGCTCTCTGTGCCATTGTGGTAGAGTCGGGAATTCCTGGACCCTCTAATGCAAGGTTAACAGGCATTTAGCTAGTAAAAGACCAAGGTTGACAAAGCCGGCCAGGGCCTTTTGTTGTTGAAAGAGACATAAAGTTGATGCCTCCCAGTTGCTTAAAGTTGTTAATTCAGTGACTTTGTTGAGGGAGTTGTGTACAAATTGCCAGTACCTGATCATAGCAGGACATGACAATAGCCAATGTTGTAGGTAAGCTGTCTCAGTCTGGCATCTGGGGCATGCAAGGTTGGCCGTTGGGAATATTCAGTTCAGATGGGAAGGTGTAAGGTAAGCACTTTGTAATATCATGAGTAGAATGTTTTTGAAGCATTCATTTCAAGAAATGTATGGGGGGACACTAGGACTTTGAACCATTCTGTGTTGTGCAAGGGCCTGTCAAAATCCTCCTCCCAAAGTTGTCGAAGCTGCATTAGTGAATGTCTATTGTTCTTCCCTATGACTTTGTAGAGCCATGTTATTAGGTGGTGTCCTTCCACCATGGTGTACAAGGTATGAATTGCTGCATGAGTGAATGGTTCGGTATCTATCAGGCCCCATAGTGACTGGAATGTTGCCTCTAATTGACCATGTAGAAGGAAATGACATGGGGGAACATTGTAGTTGTGTTGCAGTTGGTCAAATGTGGGGAGTTAGCCATTTTGAAGAAATCCCCTACCATATCCAGGCAGTGTTCATGCCAAATTGTCAATTGGCTGTCAGTGACGGTTCCAAAGGGTACTGGAAGGCCCTGCAGGAGGATCACGAAAGAGTAGGGAGTTATATGTTTTGTCAGTTGAGTTAGGCCAGACACTTTCTAGCAAACCAAACATGGAGAGACCAGGAACGATGCTGTATAAAATTGGGATGGAGGATCAGGTGTAGTATGTGATAAGGAAGAGGGCCCTCCCCTGTGCTTGTCTCGTAGGAATTCTTACGTGCCAGCCCTCGGGGCACCCATTGTAGTTATGCCACCAGATAGTAGGCCTCAAGTGATGATGCTCCAAGGCCTCCCCGATCCGTCGGTAGTTAGAGTTTATTGTGAGATACTTGTGATTTCCCTACACTCCAGAGTAGGTCTCCCAACATCTGTTTCAGGTCCCGTAAATGGAAGCCTGGGACGTTAGTGAAATAGTACAATACTCGAGGAAGGACAGTCCTTTTGGAAAGGGTGACTCTGCCCATAAGGGCAAGGGGGAACCACTGTCAAAATTTCATTTTGAATCTAAGGGCTGGAAATGCCCACTGAAGATTACCTTGAAACATGTCCTGTTGGGAATGATAGAGCCTGATGCCATGGTAGCAGTCTGTGGCCACCCTTCACTCAAGTGGTAAATCACCAAGATTGATATCCTGTGGAGGTTTATTTTGGTGAAGTGGGAAGACAGGATTTACTACAGTTCACTTAGAGACCAGCAATGACTGCCTAAGCGTCGCGCACATATAAGAGGACATCGGCGGCAAAAAGTGGCACTGCATGTGTGATGTATCTATACAAAGAGAGGGGGGACCAGGAGCCAGTTAAGGTCCAGTGCCCGTGCTCCTAAGGTAAACCGTATTAATCAAAACAGGGGGCACTGTTCCAGGTGAGGGGTACACATAGTCACCAACTCGATAAAGAGTAAGATAGAGGAAGAGGTGGTCTTAGGCTTTATGAGCCCCACGGTTGAGAGGAAAGAGCAAGTCTTATCTCCTAATGCCCTCTCACACCCCGAAGGATGTCTTGCTTCATCATTGGGCGTTTTGCTCCTCGTCGGGCCGGCGCTGCAATGCCCTACGGGTCCCCCGAAGGGTCACTTTAGCGGAGATCTTTTGAGACAAAACGCCGTATGGTGCATGCAGGTGTGTCGTGTGGGTCCTCTAAAAGGGTGCATTGGTGCATGCAAAGTGAGTCTAAAACTGTCTAAGGGTTACCCAAAGTGACATTTTTAATGAAGAGGGGCACCCTTGGCAGACTAAAAAACCCGTAGGTCAAGCGTTTACCTATGTAGGCTTAATGGGCCCTAGGTAACTAAAGTGGTCGACATGTTTCGCGCCTGTGTGGTCCAAACAGATCCGTGGCGCTTCTTCAGGACCAGGAAAATAATTTAAGTAAAGTGTGGTGCGGGTGATAAGTGAATCAAGGGTTAAAACCCTCAGTGGGTGTCCGGGTGAGCACGGTAACAATGTACCCTGCAGTCTAACTGCAACAACTAGTTAGATATTAGCCGCTCCAGGATACCACCTAGGTGAGAAATGACAAGAAATAACAAAAAATTGCATCAAAGCTCTTGGTAGGGAATGTCAACATTTCCCCAAAGCTTATCCCCAGAACTTTAGAACTCTTTTGGACCAAGAAGACTGCCAAGAAGAAGAGCTGGAGAAGCTGTGAGGAGGAACTACCACTTTGCTGAGTGCTTTGCTGTGTTGGCCTGCAGTGGCTTCTTCTGTCTTGGGCAGTGAAAGGACTGGACTGAACCTTCTGCAACTTCTTTATTAAGCATCTCATGGGCATGAAACCGAGCTTGCCTCCTGTTCTGAAGTCTCAGGCACTACAAAGACTTCACCAACCTCTGGGTACCGCTTCTGGACCCTCTGTTTCAGCTGCCACAGAGAAGGGAAACAAAACCGACTGCATCACCGACTCCGTCGCTGGTCCTGACGGCACCGCAGACCGCACCACCCTCATCTTGCACCGTAACCCTGGTTTCACCAATGGCGACAACTGACGCCGCCACCACCGAGCCGCTGCGTGCACTATGACCTGTAGGCACCTCACTCTGCATCGCCTCGCTTCACTTTGCCTGCCTGGTCTCACCAACACCGTCACTGCTGCTTACTTAATCGAGCACTGTCTCACCCAGCACTGTAAGCCTCGGTCTCACCTACGCCATCTGGATGATCGTCACCGAGCCGCTGCCTGCACTGCATCGAGAGGACACGGCATCCTGCACCACTTTTATTTTTTAACGCAACCGCGACATTTGCCGTGACCGGCTCGCACCACTGTGTCAGCCGCAATAAGAAAGGTAATGTTAACAAGTCTGTTCACGCTGGCCCGTACCGACTGGGTTGGCTGGAACTGTTAGGCTCTGTTGTTTTCAGCATTGTGGTAGCCTGGATGGAGCTACTGACTTGTACAAACTGTCTTTTTCAAGTATTCTTGCCAAGTGTTCCTTATTAAGTACTGTATGGTGGATTTCTATCGTTTTGGTCTTGTTTTAAGCATATACAATATTGGATCATTTTTATAAAATAGGTGTGGTGTCCTTTTGTAGTGTTTTCACTGTATTACTGTTGTTTATGTGCAAATGCTTTACACCTGGCCTCTAAGATAAGCCTGACTGCTCTTGCCAATCTACCAAGGGGTGAGCAGGAGTGTAATTCCCTTATCCTGACTACAAGGAGGGGTCCTTATTTTGACAAAGGTGCAAAACCTTGCCAACTAGAGACCCCTATTTCTAACAGGGGCCCTAGCGCGTACACCGGCCTGTTGTAAAAGAGGCCAAGATTAGGCATCCCACTCGCATCCGAGAGTTTTGACAATATATAGGAGTTTTGTATAAGCCAATAATTGTTGGCCTATTCCAACCTCTCCACATAGGTATTCCCAGGAGAGGTTGTCAAAGGTCAATTCAAGATCTAATAAAAGGCCCACTGCTCGAGGGTTGCGTAACAACCCTTTGTCCATGATATGAAAGAGGCACTCTGATGTTGCTAGATGTATTGCGGCCTGGAACTAATCAATATTGATATGGGTGAATCGATTTGGGGAGTAGCCAAATGTATCGATCTGTGAGTATCTTGGTCAGGATTTTATAATCTACCCCGAGAAAGGCTATGGGCCTTTAGGAAGCTAGGTGAGCGTGTTTCCTGTCTGGTTTTAGTATCGAGGCAATTAGGGACTCTTGGAGGGAGGGTACCAGTATTGATGGCCTCGTTATAGACTTCGACCAATTTTAGGGCCAGGTGATCAGAGTTAATTCAGGGCCCCTGCATTAACCTGCACGCCAGACAGGGGCTGCGTTGTGTCCCTCTGTGGAGCAGGGCCTGTCTAAGTGATCGTGGAACTTCACGAGGGGGAGCTTGTAGGTCGGCCTTTGCCTAGGTGAGCCTGCAGATTATTGGGCTCTGTTTCCTGCGGGCCTCAGGGCATGCGCTCTGCTGAGCTGCCGTGGGGTGAGTTTATGGGCACCCCACAGTGTCTCACCCAGGCGTCTGGTGCAACTTATTAAGGGGAACTGGTGACATACTTAGTGCCTCTCTGCCAGTTGGGCATTCAAAGATTGCTAGCACACTACATAGACCATTCTATAACCAGCTGTCAGGTGCCTCGTGGTAGTGGCGGCAATATAGGGAGAACGTCTGGGCTTACAGGGCTTCTTCCTGATGGAGTGCAATTATTACAGGCTCTGATGGGGCCTCTCAGGGCCTATTTTGGCACTGGAGTCTGCTCTCGTCAATTCTGGGTCGTCTTGTTGCCTCTATTTCAGCAAGGATCACCTTGTGCACTTCTAGTGATTGGGGCCCTGTGTTCGGCGCATGTAGGAGCACTAAGAGGGCGTTTTGGTGGGGGGGAGAAATGCATGCCCTGCCCCCCTCAAATCTTGTGTATGGAGTCCTAGCTGTACTGCCTGGGTAGTCATAGAGTTCCCCCCCAGCTTCACGTAGGCCTCCCGCATACATTGTGGGGAAGGCCTCCCAGCTGCTGGAGGGATGCCAGTGCCGCACTCAAGTACCACAGCCCTTGAACCCTGCTTGATCAAGAGGCTGCTGGTCAGAGGGGCCACTCCGATTCACCGGTCTGTGTTGCGCAGCTCAGCAGCCCCAGTTTCAGGGCCTCTTTGGTGCAGTTGGGGCACTGTGAGGAGGGCACATCCGGCCAGGTTGAACTTCGCGCCTTCTGGGCCTCACCTAACTAGGAGGTCGCTTGCCAGAAGGGACATCCCGTACCTCAGGGGTGGACTGTCTCGCCCAGCGGGCCATGTCTTGAGATCCCTGGGAGCAGCAAGGGAGTCATGTGGGTGAAATAGTAGGCCTATCTTCACCCGATTCCTGGCTCTGGGGCACTGGTGTAACAATCACCCAGACCGCTGAGGCCGTGCTGTGGCTGATGGGGAAGGGACCCGTTGTGCCTGGCCAGCTTCCAGAGTCTGTCTAATGTCGAATTTCTGCCTCTCGTTTGCCCTCAGTTGATCAATCTTTGCTGCTGGATGGTGGAGAGCAGCTGATGTCACCAATTTCATGCAGGATTAATGGAGATTGCTCACATTGCCATGTGGAGCTCTGCTCTCTGGCATCCACCATCTTCAGCAATTAAGCTACTCTTCCCTTCGTTTTTATTGATATGAGACCTCTGTCACAATTCCATTCAATGCCATTGGCATATCTCTCATGCAACTACATGTAATTCTTCCTCTCCATGCCACTGACAAATTCCCCATGCAAATACAAGAATCAAGCCAGGATGGTCTAATATATGGCATCAACTTTAGAAAGGTAATAGCAAGCCCATTGACTCTACCACTTAGCGATTGAGGTTCTTCATATATGAGATACTTGCACAGTATACGGAGCATCACTTGTCCCATATGCTGCCCCATATGCTGTGTTAAACAGATTCCAGTTAGGATCAAACCAACATTTAAACAGCAAAATGCCATGTGCTTTTTAGGTCTTAACTATAAACATCTTAAGCTGCGGGTGGTCGAAGACCTACTGTTTACAAGAGAATAATACAGTAAGTGGGCCTGTACATCAGCCCGTTGCTCATGTTTGGGTGGCTTTATTGTCTATCTCACTTCTATGCTTGTGATTCAAAGACTTTTATCCATATTCTCGTTTTTGTCCTGCCCTGGAGTATAGTTTCTCTATCACCATTTTTACTGGATGACCTGAGTCCTTTCACTGCTGACAACAGGAAACTATTTTATTATTTGTCTTTTAATAATCCATGGGAGCTCATAACTATCTTTTAATGCTTTTTTATGAGAAAAGCATTTACATGTGCCTGCCTTTGCATGTATATGTATTGTGACCTGCCAGGCATGTTAATTTTTTTTCCCATGTTGGCCATGGTGATGGAAACAAGCAGTGGCAAAGCCCACAGCTCGCCTGTCGCGTTTAAAGGGTGGGACCTACTGGTTTTGGAGTGATTCATCAAGTATGAATTGCTTTCTGCGCCAACGACCAAAACTAATTTTGTTTCAAGTACCTAAAATCTGTAAAACAAGTTCCCAATGTGCAAGGAGCGCTGACATGTTCTTACTTCCTAAGAACTAATGATGAGTTTACAATACTCTTCACGTAGTCACACTGTGCCATTATTTTCGTACCCCTGGTAGCATACCTATTACCTTTCCTCGATTGTGTCTTCGCCTCAAACTCTCTATGCAAAACCAGTTTTCAGCTACCCCCAAACGATTTCTCTAGGTTTTCTATTTTGGCTGCTGTACTAATTACAGGCATACAACCAGTTCACACGCGTTAGCTTTTGACAAGGTTTATCCTTTCAACAGTATTAATTAAAGTCAAAGAAAGATAAAGACATGTGGGCTAAAAGACCTCTTGTATCATCATTTTTGGGTTTCAAATATTAACATGGTAATGACAGTGAACACTTTACATAATTATTCTAATCTTTCACAGCTAATGCGGCTCTGCAGATATCAGTATCAGTGCAACTCCTAAATAGGAATTTCTGATGGCAATGGTAACATGTCATCTTGTCATGTGGTAACTTGGATGGCAGTGCGGATGCCAGAGAAGTTAGAGATGGATAGTGTAAGACTGCTGCTTCTAAAAAAAGGACCCAGATCCATCTTTCTAGCTGCCACATTGTGTACGAACTGGACGCAAATCTATTTTTGTTAGAAAATGTGGATTTTACCATAAAAGGCATTGTCAAACAGAGATCTATTTATGAAGGGAATATAAGTGATACTTAGCATCTACAGGAAATTATAGTATTTAATTTCTTTTATACCAAACGGAAATCTTAGTACAAGTAAAAAACAAGTCACTGATTTCTTAAACTGCTGCCCTGCAAATACCCACACATTTATACAACTTTAAATACATAACACCTACCGCCTGGTCGTTAATAATTTTTTTGATTTCCTCGTTTTCACTGTTGCTATCCAGACCTTAAGCGCGTGCAAGGCCTGGAGTGAAGCTGCCCTTTCTTTAGTGAGCACAGAAGCCCTTGTAAACCGCTTTGAAAGGGTTTATGCCAAGCTTCCAAGTGAGTGAAAAAATAAAGTCGAAGTTGCAAACAGTAGCTCATGAAGATTTACTGCCACATTTATGTTTCTGCTTTGTTCCTCAGCTTCCATGTACTTTGCACATTTGCTCTCTAAAATGCTCGTTCCCATTAGTCATCGACAAAACTTAGCAGAAAAGAAAAAAAAAGGGTTTTGACATGAAACACTACAACATTCCTGGAACATGAAACCCACAACCTTTCATTGAAGCAACCTTTAATTTACAGTAATGTTTTACGGATGGCACAACGGTTCTGAACAAGGCCTCTCCTTGTTATCAGCCCACCTTTACATCAGAAATGTAAACATGCAAAGTCATGGCCGCCTTTTCAAACCTCCCCTCAGGGCAGTGTTTTTTCCATGTTCGAATGCTCATTCCTTAAGTGTCTGGCCGAAATGTTATCCTCTAAAAACTGCACTTATTGCTGGCTTAACCGAATAGAGTATAATACATTTTATACAAACTCTGTGGAGACCAGATATGGAAAGAGACCAGCTACAAAGCTTGGATCGCAACAGTAAATGGCCATTTGTAATTAATATTAACACATGGCAGATGTATATAGCTGAACAAGACCTGTTTCATTTTATTAACGAGAAAGGTTTTTTTGTTGTTGAAAAAACAGATGCAAAGAAACGTTCAGCAGTCATTGAACCTACAAATAATAAAGTTAGAATCAACACTTAGGAGGAATAACAACAATCAGCCAGATTCATCAAACTAAAATCGGCTCGCAAAGGGCCAGACCCTTTGCGAGCGCTATTTTTGCATTGGGGATTCATCATCCCAAATGCAAAAATCGCTATTCTAGAAATCGCTAAATTGCGATTAATTGCATTTAAGGAGTCTCAATTTGAGATTCCTTAAATGCAATTCATGAACCATTTTAAAATTGCGAATTCGCAATCTGGGGCCGCTATTTACCGCGAAGTCTAACTACGTGGTAAATAGCAAATACTCAGAAAAATGCACTTAAGTGCATTTTTCTAAGTTGTATGTTACACACACACATGTCCTTGGTACATGTGTGTGCGCTACACCAGTGTACATTACCATTTCAGGGGTGCAACAGGGTGTCCTTTGGACACCCTGGCGCCCTTGAAATTGCTTCCTTATTTGCGTTTCGCTAATTGCTAATCGCAAAAAAGGAATGACTCCCCATTCATTCCTATGGGCCTTTAGGCCCATAGGAATGAATGGGAAGCCATTCCTTATTTGCGATTCGCAATTAGCGAATTGCAAATAAGGAAGCAGTAGAAATCGCTAAAAATATTGCGATTTCTACATGCATCCCGTTTTGCGAGTCTTTAATAGCGAATCCTTAAAATTCGTAATTAAGGACTCGCAAAACATGACTGATGAATCTGGGGGAATATGAACTGAAACACAGCTGTCTCCTTCTTGCCCTTCTGCAAAAAAGTTGCAGGAGCACACATGCTTTATCAAGACTGCAGGAGACTGACTGATGATCTATTTTCATTTGTATCACGAAATTAATAGGCTTGCGAATAGCATGAAAAAGGCTCCTTGATAGATATTTTTGGCAAAGGTTTAAGCCAGTGAAGGCTGTAGAGTTTCCCCTTTAGAAACTACAGGGTTCAGGAGCCTTACTCGGGTAAATGGTTTAATACTATTATGTTTTTCTTTAATTGCTACAGTGCAACCTTTCACTGTTTTGGGTTGTTCACTTTAAAAACACACCAGGTGCCGTAATTTGCATTTTCTTTTTTTGTGCCAGGCACACCTTTTAAAAGATGCTCCTGGCGCAAACAATGAAAGTGCACCCTATTACGGTGAATGCACTGTGAGTGCACCCCCTGAGAGCTTCTTTGCCTCCCTGTCCATGTTGGTAATACGGTGTGGGCGCAGAGGCAAAGGAATTCCCTCTTTTGCATAGGGCACGCCATTTGAGCAGCGGTCACAATTCATGTAATGCTGCCTCGTGTGTGGTGCAAAGCCCTCTTGTGCTCAGTGCATTATTTAGAGGAGTGTACTTATAAGAGATGCTAGTTTGATATTTGTTAAATGGCCCTTGTGAAGTAATTGCAATCTGTAGCATTATAGTGTGTAGCAAAGTTCTAATTAAGCACATGCATCAGAACAAGAATATCCCCTGCAGAGAAAAAAGGCATGTACCATTGTCAAAAGTGCCAATCTGCTTGCACAACTTAAATCCGGACTTTTAACATTTGTCCTGGCAGCGCACTAATCTTGTGTATGTGGTAGTCCATGGTCCATCTCTCGTAATACGAGTAAACCAGAACCTCTTCTGTGACCTTGAGTGACACAACAAGCCAGCCCTCATAGTGGGAAATGGACTACTGCCCAAATAAAGTTGTAGTGGCAGAGTCCTGCATTTCTTGAGGCTTTAGAGTGATCAGACCTTTTCCTCTGTGTCAGATAGAGTGCGGTGTATGTAAAGTTCTATTGTTATGTAAAACTGAGAACATTGAACTTACATTCCATGCATGTGTTGTGTGCATGTATGTGCTGTTAGCGTGTAGCACATGTATGGTAGTGACTCTGTGTGGGATAAATGTAAGTTCTGTGACCAGTTGTATCCATTTGGATACCTCTGGGTTAGCATGTAATTAGATGGAGGACTAGGAAAGCTTCTCCAAACAGTGGAAGTGCATAGACTGCATTTCTGTAGCTTCAGGGTAGAGACAATGAAATAAGGGAGGATGGAGTCAGGGCTCCCCTTAGCATTTTTATGTGTTAGCAAAAGAATGCTGATTAATTCTTCTTAAGCTTTACCATTTCATAGATGCTAGTGGCGAGGGACGATACTGCAGTTTCTGTTGTTCAAAAGGAGGATGTTTCCAGGCATGGCCTTTCCTTTAGATGTCACTGAATACTGTTCATGATCTCTAACAGTTGATCTATGACAGCCAAGAGCAGAGATCTCACAGTTCATTGTGTCCTTGTTTTACATACTCCTCCTTGGATCCAGATCCACTTCTAACTGCTAGGAAAGGTAACATCTTGCATAAATGTGTGTCTGAGCAGCAGCTAGGAAGTAACATTTGAAAGGGAACCAAACCACGTGGGTTCTGAAACCTTAGGCAGCGGCTTGCATCACTTGTGTGGAAAGTGTCTATAAAAATGGGATCCAAACTACATTACTTTGTTCCAGTTAGAAGTTCTTCTTGACCAAGAACATGTGTTCTACAAAAGGTTTGTGCCTCAGTTCCAAGACTAGTCTCTCTGCTGGAATTCTCCCCTTTGCTCTCCAAGGGGCGAGACTCGGTTTATATGATGAGAACTATTGTGTTATAAACCTGCAGCTGTGCTACTGTGTTGTGTCTAGAAATGTTAGGGGATGTTGCTGACCTGGCACAAGAAAACAGTACACCATGTTGTTCGACCTTGTATGATTGTTCAAACTGAATCCCAAGTAAAGTCACTGAATAACAAATATTATGTACAGCTTATTTCTAAAATAATATCATGTCACCAAAACAAATGTATTATATGTGGCTGTAAAATGCAAAGGCAGCCTGCAACTACTAATAGGTACAACCAAGGGAGAAACAAAGTGGGCCTTCGCCACTGAGAGTCGGAGACAGAGGAACCTTTCGGGCATCATCCAACTGCAACAGCATGAGCAGGTAAAGGGACCTCATGCAAAAGGCTGAACTAGTCATGAACACCATGGAGAGCAGCGGGAACAGACACTATTGCCTAAGAGATCCCTTTAATTTCTGTACCAACTATTGAAATTTACTGAAACCTATCCCGAGTGAGAAGAGACCTAGTGAACATCACCTGTGCCTGATTATGTGTATGCCTATGTTAGAGTATGAGATCTAAAGACAGGATAGTCACTCTTAGAATGGGGTAAGGGCACAAAAGCATGTAGGTTACTCAACTGGGCATTGTAGTTGATTTCATGACCTGGCAATTGAGCCCCATTGCATTGTGTTATATACATTTTCAGTGTTGTAATAAAGTTCTTTCTTTTCACTAAGATAAGCACTGGACTGGACAACACTTATATTGTATCTGTTAGTTGAGTGTTGAGTTCTAAACTCTTGCTCCCCCATGCAGTACCTCTTTAGAAACCTATAACTGCTCGCATTTGCTACCCTGAGAGCAAAGTGTGCAAATGGTTTACTTGGACCTGCTACAGAGCCATAGTAGGACAGACCCCAGGACACCAGTGCAAACATTCTGATCCGCCATCTTCAGGGCCCACAGACCTTTTTTGCGCTGAGGCCGATTAAACAGGATCTGACAACTGACATTTAGGGTGTCTTAGGGTGCAGAGTGTAGCCTATATTTTGTAATTTTCCTCCAGTTAGCGTTTTACAGGCAGGTCAATTTCATGAATTGTGCAGCTTGAATCTTTTCTGGATTCACATGCTGTGCATTATCCTGCCATTTTGTAGCTGGGTCTGGACTTCTTCCAATTTTTGTAGTGCTTTATCTTTTATTGTTGTTGTTGGTGGTGGGCGTCGAGGGACCCTCCATTTGGTGTCCCTTTTGACATCGTACTGCTTCCTGTGGAACCTCCCACCTTTGGTCGCCATCTTCAGATTCTTTTTTCTGCAGTTTGGTCTGGATGCTAGGCTGAATGCTCTCCAACACGAGGTAGAAGGTTTGAGAAATGTTCGGGAGAAGTTGGCTGAAAGTGCACCAAATTCAGAAAAGAACACAAATGAAGAGGTACCAGAGGAGAACTGAGAGAGAAGGAGAAGAATTTCCTTAATGTTGTCTTGAGAATGCCTGTGCAGGGGACTTCCTGTGTGGCCTAGTGGAGAAGGCTCTTTCCAGTTCTGCTCGAATTGCCTCCTCAAATTCTTGCAGAAGGATAAGCACCAGGTCTGCAACCTCTGCCCGTAGAAAATTGAAGCAATGACTGCAATGCCGGGTTCCTGTTCACATCGAAGACGCTGAGGTTAGAGAGACAGAGAAAGAGGCAAGCCCATCATACCATGCAGAGACAGCAGACGACTCCATCCTTAAGTGACCTGGGTCTCTCAAACAACAAGGAGGAAAATGACACCGAATGTGCAGAGGAAGAAACTTCGGGCGCCAACTAGCAGATCATCGATGTCGAAGCCCAGGCAGCCAAGAAGATGAAGAGACATGCGGTAAGAGAGTCATCGACCTTTAAGAAAATACCTGAGTCTCAAAAAGTAGGACTAAAGGCCAGCAAAGAGATCCTTGGCATTGAAACACTTGCGAACCACAGACACGCCCCCCAAAAAGCAGCCTTTGTATCCCTCAAAAGTGACACCGGAGGAGGAAGATCTCCAGATATAAATCCAGTCATCTAAGGACATAGAAGGAAAAGACGTTTCGATGTTGAAAAAAAAGGGAGGTCTTGAGAAGAACATCAAAGCTCGATGACCAAGACGTCTTTGAATGACTCTTCTAAGTCTTTCTAGACAACAGCGAACCTTTATGCTGAAAAACGGTTGGCAAAAATCGATAATTAGAAGAGGCATCTTGAAGCCAAAATGGCCACCCTCCTACAAAAGAAGAAGGATTTCAATGAAAGTCTAAAGGATTTTCGAATTACACCAAAGACTTTGGCGCCAAAGGAACAGGGTGAAAAAGAAGTCAAGGAGATGAAGCCTCCTCTAACTCGAGCCACAGGAAGAGTAACTCTTCTTCTCTTTTATGAAGAAGAAGACGAGCAGCTGGTAGGATTGAACCAAGGCTCTGAGGAATCAGACTTCACAGAATCCTGGTGGCAAGACATGGAGACAGGCTCCCTGGAGGAGGGGTTGACAGCTATCCATCAAGACCATCATCCCCATAAGACATTGGTGTCTATAACCAGATGAATGACAAGGCTGTGGCAATTCCTGCCAATGCTCCCTAGTGTACTAGACCGGGTAAGAGAAGCCTTATAAGAACCCGCTTGTAGAGTCGTGACTCCCAAGGCAGAGAAAAAATACAAGCACTCAACCAAGGACCCATCCTACATGAAGGGTGAGGTGTCGGCTGATTTGATTATCACCTCAACAGCACGAAAGATGGCCAACATCCCATCTACATCTGGCTCAAATCTAGACAAGGAGAGCAAGAAGATGGACCTAATGGGCCAAACATTCAAACGCAATGCAGCAAACCAGTGACGCATCGCAAATCCAAATATCTTTCTAAATTGTCATGCCTACCAGCATTGGGAGCTGATAGCCAAATAAATGAAGCGCCTGCCTGAACAATACAGGAAGAGAGCTGCACATCTGGCAGAGAAAGGCAAAAACATCACCAACACATTCCTCAAGTCAGTATTGGATGCAGCAGACACATCCAGCTGCCAAATGATGAACCTATGACACCACTCACGTCTGATATTTTCAGCATTCAAGCCTGAAGCACAGGTGAACATATTGAATACCTCTTTCAACAGGGAACAATTTTTTGGGAGCTCGGTGGATGACATCTTGAACCAGCTCAAGAAAGATAATGAAACCGCAAAATCAATGGAAGCATTTCAGTTTTGAGGAGGCATGCAAAGGGGAACGGTACCACCATGCAGCCCCACAGGTGGAGGCAGCTTCCAGTGGGGAACATCCCACCAAACATTCTAGGGAAGCAATCAATCATCTACAACCCAGCAGAGTTGGGAGTACCAGCAGAAAGGACAACAGTGTTTTCATAGAAGAATACAGGGCACAGGACAGCCGCATAGGGGAGGGTCAACTCCCACCAACAGTCCACAACCTACCACAAACAACATCAGTGAAAGGCAAACAGAAAAATCTCAAACTCCTACACACAACACCAGTGGCCGGCAGAATAAAAAACTTCCTTCATGAGTGGAGGAAGATAAAATCAGGTAAATGGATTCTAAACGTAATACAATATGGATATTGCATAGAATTATTCAAGAAATCTCCAACAAGGGGACCAAAGAAGAAGGTCATTCAAAAGAAGAAACATCTCACCTGTTCAAGGAGGTAGAGGAACTGTGTGAGAAAAAAGAAATTCAGACAGTGCCAAAAGCAGAAATCAACAAGGAAAATTACTCAACATATTTCCTAATTCCAAAGGTAGATGGATCTCTACAACCAATTATAGACATCGGAATTATAAACAAGGTTATAAACACTCAAATATTAAAAATTACAACATTGCAGAAGGTCATACCACAATTGCAAAAAGGGGATTACATGGCAACTATAGACTTAAAAGACACCTTCTTGCACAGCCCAATGAATACAAAGGACAAAAGATATCTCACTTTTGTGGTAGACAAGACTCACTACCAGTTCGCAGTACTAGTATTTGGGATAAAATCAGCACCAACAGTGTTTACATAAGGTCTCACAAAAAAAGCAGCACACCTAAGATGACAAGCCATTCATATCTATCGCTGCCAAGACGACTGGCTAGTAGGAGCAACCTCGCACAACAAGTGCAGAGAACATATTCAACAAGTAATGAGAACTTTATTTGCTCTGTGATTCTCAATAAACATAGAGAAGTCATCATCAACACCAGAGCAAGAAAAAATATTTCTTTGAGCAAGGATAAACTCAATCCAAGACAAGGTGTATCCCAGCGACAAGAAAATACAGATGGAAACTACCCTATACCAGATGAGGCAAGCTCTGACAGTGAGAACAGTGCGGAAACCCTTATGGATGATTTTATCATGCATACCTCTGATCCCATTTGAGAGACTGCACATGAGCCCAATCCAGGAATAGCTTAAAAACCAATGTCACAAGCAACAGGGAGTTGGGAAGGTCTAGTGGTTGTCATTCCGAAAGTACAAGAGGAGATGCCATTGTGAAACAGATCACATATAATACATGGGAGGAACTTTACACAACCAACTCAAACAGGGACAACTACAACAGATCCCTCACATCTTGGCTGGGGAGCTCACAACATGGGTTCACTCAAGGTGCGATTAGACTGGAAAAAACAAGATGCAGTACAACACATCAATATCCTGGAGCTAAAAAACAGTGTTCTTAGGATTAAAAGCCTTTGAGAGAGTTGTTAGGAAAATCAATATTGTTCCAAACAGACAACACAACTAGTATGTTTTACATCAACAAGCAAGGAGGAACATAATCCCTTGCAGTATCAAAATTAGCCCAAGAACTGTGGACATGGGCCTTACAGAGGAAGATGGAACTAACAGCAGTTCATCTCCCGGGAATGGACAATACAGAAGCATACAGGCTGAGCAGACAGGCTGAGTAGACAGGCTGAGCAGACAGGCATCATGCTAACATGAATGTGACTGAATCAGATAGTACTCAACAAGATCTTTGGGAAGTGGAAATCCCAATGATAAATCTATTTGCAACATCAATGAATGCCAAATGCTAAAGCTTTGCTTCAAGACAGCCATACCACCAATCCCTGGGGAATGCACTGTCTACAAACTGGTCAGGGACATTTGCTCATGCTTTTTCCCTGATACCACTGATAATCAGAATCAACAGCAAATGCAGACAGAGCAAAATGACACTCATATACTAATTTCCCCACAGTGGGCAAGACAAACGTAGTTCTCTGAACCGATAGAAATGGCACAGGGAAACATGCAAAGAATGCCAATACAACAGATCTACAAGACCTACTAGCAATGAAAGAAGGAAGGGTACTTCACCCAGAACCAGAGTCTTTGAGCCTGGCAGCCTGGCTCCTGCAGACCTAGGATTCGGACATTTGAAGCTGCCAGGAAACAAAACATGCTCGTGTCAGACCGCATTATGATTTGCATGACATCCCGTCGAGGGATGCTGATTCTATCCTGGGACTAAATATTTTGACAATTAGCATGAACCATCTACTATGACCAGTGTGCCTTGAAAAAGCCTTGACTAACACATGTTGGCTGTTTGTGTTCTTACTTGCATTCTCAGGAAAGAATAAATAAAAAAGACAAGATTGGAATAACCGAATAATTCTTTTGTGCACATTTTAATAACAGACCGTGTCAACTCATGTCTCCATGACACAAACTTGAATTTTGGGATTTCTTTTAAACCCGGAGATTGAAGTGATCTTTGAAGGCACATAACCTATCCACTTTATGAACAGGAAACAAAATGACTATTCTAAGATGAGCAAGAAAGCCTACTACAAGACAGTGCTTTATGGCAAAAGGGAAAAGATACTCCATATGTTGTCTTAAAAATAGATTTTTAAGGAAGAAGACAAAAGAAGCAACAGTGTTAAGATATCTAACACACCTCATAGACTGTAAGTTGACATATGCCTCATTAAATGTACATTTGGCAGCTGTAGTGGCCTACACAAGAGGTCACATGGAAAGAAGTTTCTTCACAACCCCAGTAATTAAAAGATTCTTAGAACGGGCAAAGAGAATTGCACCACCAGAAAACATACCCACATAGAATCTAAAGTGGTATTCACACAGTAATGAACGCACAATACGAACCATTGCACAAGACATTGTTACAAATGCACATCCTAAAAAACAGTATTTCTATGGCCATTACATTTCTAAGCAGGGTGAGTGAATATCAGGCACTCACACCTCAAGAACTATAATTTCAGGTTCAAAAGGACAGAATTGTCATGAGGACAGTCTCACAGGTCTTGCCAAAGGTAATCTCACATTTTCACATGAATCAAACTATACAAATACCAAGTTTTTTCCAAAACCCCAAAACAGACGCAGAAAGAATGTTACACACATTGAACACAAGATGCACTGTAATGTATTTTATCGAAAAGACAAAACCAAACAGAAAGACAAACTAACTATTTGTCTAATTTGCAATCAGTTTTCTGGGAAGACCAGGAACTAAGAACACAATTGCAAGATGGATATGAGAAAGACAGAGTGTAACACCTAGAGCACATTCTACAAGGAAGAAGGAAGAAATCATTGCGTTTGTGGCAAATACACCCACAGGATATTTGTATAGCAGCATTGTGGTCATCTGTACACACATTCACAAAACACTTTTGTATAGACATTCAAATGAACAAGGAAGTACAAACGGGACAAAAGGTCTTACAACATCTGTTTAAAAATCAATGCTCAGCTTCAACTCAACCACCACAAGGTTAACACACTGCTATAAAATCTATGCACAGCAAGTCAATACAGAAAAGATTCACACTACCAAATGTAAAGTTTCTTACCTGTGGATGTAGTTTTGCAGCTTGAAGAATGTTCTGGGTTCACAAGCGACCCACCCATATCTACCAAGAAGATGGAAGGAAGGAATAAGTCATCCCAAAAAATAATAATTTATGGTGGCGACCATAGGTGGGAGCATCCGGAGGAAACAGTACAAAGTCACAAGGGACACCAAATTGGGTGGGGGGGGTCCATCGACGCACACCAGCAACAACAAAATAGAAGAAGGACTGCACTGTAAAAATTGAGAGAATTCCAAACCTAATCAATAGATGTGAGGTACTGGGTTTTTAAGAACCGGCACAGAACCGGCAACCCAGCGGTGTCAGGGTACACCCAGAGACCTCGGGTTCTTCCTGATTCAGACCACAGAAACTCAGAGTCTTCTAGGTGAAGTCAAGGATCGATTTTATTGGCTGCAACCAAGGTAACAAGTGTCCTAGAAGTACAACACACGGGAAGTATATTCTCAGGAGACTGCTTCAATTTACAAAGTCAGGCTTCTCTTCTTATACAGAATTTTAAGCTTCAGGCAAACATTCTTGGTTTTACAGTAGATCATTAACATATTTCTAGTACAAAGAAAAGGCAGAGTCATGATGACATGTCCATATTTCACTTTGTGTTGCCCACAACAAATCACCCGGTAAGGCCCAACATTTCATCAGATATCGGTGGACCCCTAATAAAAACGGGCACCTCCCCATCATAAAGCAAGTGAAGCAAAAAGAGCAGAGACAGATGCGAGCAAGATACGGCAGGTGTGTGCGCTGAAAATGGTTTTATGGCTTGTTGAGCCTTGATGCTATCTTGTTCGGCCACTGGGAGGGGAACTGACCTAACGAGTTCGGCCTGGGGCAATGGTTTCAACTTGCACAGGTCATAGGAAAGTCGATGAAGGTGTACGTGTCCTTTTGGGATCAAATCTAGCTGGATTAATGCCTATGTAAAGGGCAACACACAAAATGGCTGCCATATACAAAATGGAAGCCAGGGCAGGAAGACGATAATGGCCATTTCGGGGTGAAATCGTCACTCGAATATGCTGGAAATGTTTGTACATAGTGTACTCGTCATTCTCGGTCTTTTGATACCAAATTCGTCATGTTTCGACGAAGTTTAATTCTCGAGTCCAGAATGATTACATGAGTCCAGAATTTTCAGAACCACAAACCCTCCTTTTGCCCTTACATAGGCAATTAATCTATCCTCATGTTAATCTGAGTCCAGATCTATATTCTTAAAGTCATTGAGATGTTGCTGTAACATCATTCTAGTACTCAGTTCATCTCTTGATACAGGCTTCCTTACACATGATGTGACACAAAGGCCACATATTGCAGGAGCACACTGCACGCATAGACAGAACAGGAAAAGAATGGCTAAGACCATCCCAATGACCATCAGAATTTTCCATCCCCAGGCGGATATCAGTTCCCCGAACCATCCCATTAACGACCAATCTCCTTTATCCACATGAATAGATTCGGAAATCTTATGTAGTTTGGTGATGGCCTGGTATACCGTTGGAGCGTTATCTGGGATGAAAACACAGCAACTCGATTAGATCAATCTGTATACCCCACCTCGGTCTGCAAGTATGACATCTAACGCGACCCTGTTCTGAAGGGTCTTTAGTCGATCCGACTGGAGCTCAGCAGTCAAGTTACTAAGGGCACCAGCAGTTTCAATCACGGTGGACTCAACTACCCTTGTCAATTGCCTTATGTTCCTGCTGTTAGTCATGGATCCCCAGAACGGCAGAAAACCCTTTGCAAAGTCCCCAAATTCTTGAACTGCAGTGTCTTCTGTACTCAAGACACCCCTAACTATCCTTGTCCTGTGGTAATCTGCCGCTGCTGTGTAGGTGGGGGGCAACAGAAATTAAACAAAACATGATCCCGAAAAGTCAGGGGGCAACCATGTACAGGCTCTGTCATGGCAGATGAAATAAGTACCCTTAGCTGCTAAAAACGCGGGGGAAGTCTGGGCTGCAAAAACATACGTTTTAGTGCAGATACTCTTCCCTAACTGAGCCCTGGGATTCGTGCCATTACCTTGCAGACACAGATGACCCTGATGGGGTACAATCCAAATCGGGGAAGATCTCTTAGCTTGCTGTTTCTCACTCAGAGTAGCTCCATATCCAGTCATGTTCCATCCTATGTATACTAGTGTCTCATCTCTCGGGATAGTCTCATAAGAAATACCTTCCTTAATCATGTCTACTATACCCTTGACTAGAGCACTTTTTCTAGGATTGTCTGTTACAGAACGTAGGGGGTAGATTTCGTGTGCATGTATGAACATTGTCCTATATGCCCATACAGAACCATTGTGACTGAATGGCAGGACCAGATAAGGGATACCTTTATCCGTTGTGTGAGGCATAAGACCGCACACCCAACAGTTAGTTGTGTTCATTATAAATTGGTGTTGGTGCAAGAGCTGAACAAAGGAGTTATTAATGAACTCCAATCTCCTATTGGATTCATGATCAGGAAGAGGGTGGAAAGAGTGAGAGGAAACAGTAGGAGGAGGTATGGGTGATGTAATGGGTGCAAATGTTACACGAAAAGAGAATAAAGCGTAACTTATTAAAAATATCATCATACTGAATAACACACAAATGCACAATATTAAAAAGCTTTTCTTTGTCATCACTTTACATAATTTGCGTTTAAAGTTCGTTGGTTTGGCAGGTCTCTCCATCTCGGAAAACTCCATCCTCTCTAAAGTGCTGCCCGCGACGGGAGGTTGATTCTGCTAAGGAATGCTTCTGTCAGTCCAGGGCAACTCCCTTAGACCAACCAGAACTGCCGACCTAATGTCGTCAGCTGCACTCAAAAGACTTTAAGCAATCGCGGCCCTAGCAGCGGAACCCGGATGGCGGTTCGAAAAACAAAAATAGGCACGTTTTCTTCAGATGGGAGAGCTGCACTTAAAAAAATAGTACTTGGAAGGAAAAAAAAGATTTTATTAGTCCATAGGTCTCGGTCTCAAATTGTACCGTTGTTTTCCTGGTATAGTGTTATCTTGGAACAAGAGTTCAGTTCTGCAGTGTCCAATGGAATTGACGGTGATACAGTTGGTTCCAAAAGTTTATCGTTCTCTTGTTCAGTCAATGTTCCTTTTACTCGTGCATCACTGAAGGATACGACACGGGGCACGGTTTCAGGTTCTGGGTCAGCGACACCCTTCTGGACCCACTGGTCATAAGGCAGAGGAAAAGGGATTCTTTTACAATGGATCCCGTGGACCTAGTTGGCCTTCCCCTCCACCCGAACGGCTGATCTTGTGGAAAGAAGGACGAGGTGCGGTCTGGTCCACCTGGGCTGGTCGTTTTTAGTTCTCTGAAAATTCTTGACCAAGACCCAGGATCCAGGGTCAAACTGATGTCCCGGAGTCTCAGAGACCGGAGGCAGGGTGTCGTGAACCTGTTGATGCAAAACACGCAATTTAGCCGTCAATTCATATAGATAATCAAGCAAAACAGGGTGTTCAAGCTCGCTGAACTTAGTGGGTCTAGGCACTCCCCATATGTTGGCTGGCCGGCCAAAAACGATCTCATAAGGGCTAAGTTTCACTCGCGAATGCACAGTCATTCTGGTGGACAGGAGTGCTAAGGGTAGAGCATCAGGCCATTTAAGACCTGTGCTCGCTTAGATTTTGGCCAGTTTAAGTTTTAAAGTGCCGTTGTAGCATTCTACTAATCCAGCTGATTGGGGGTGATTTGCAGCGTGGAACTTCTGCCGAATACCTAGGCCTTCACACACTCTCTTCATCACACGACCCACAAATTCACTTCCATTATCAGACCAGACCATTCTAGGCATTCCAAACCTGGGGAAGTACTCTTTCACAAGGGCTTTTGCTGTGGACAAGGCAGTGTTGTCTTTTAGGGGATAGGCTTCTACCCATCTTGAGAAGGCACAAACAACAACAAGTACGTATTTTAAATTGTTGCACCTCTCCATGTGAATGAAATCTAGCTGCAAAACTTCGAACGGATACGTGGGAGGTGCAAAATGACCAGCTGGAGTTGGGGTTCCCCTACCAGGATTGTGCTTCAGACATACCATGCAATTCTTGACGACATTCTCTGCACACTTGGGAATTCCTGAATTTTGCCATACTGGAGCCAACAACTCGCAAATCCCTTTTACGCTGATATGAGCCATTCCATGAGCCATTGTAAGCACTGCAAGCACATATGCATCGGGTAACAACCATCTCTGATGCTCTGATAATTCAATCCAACAACCATTTGCATCCATTCTACCCGTACTTTCTCTCCACGTGCTCAACTCTTTCACTGTGGCCTCAGCTTGGATGGACTTCACACTCTCTATCGTGTCTTCACACATTCCAACATCACCAGTCCATCTTGCAGGGCCTGCAACATACATTCGGCTCATTACATTCCTTGCCGTTTCTTTCGCAATCTCATCAGCAAATGCATTTCCACGACCAACATCATCAGTCACCTTCTTGTGAGCACTACATTTCACAATCGCCATTTGCAGAGGCAAGGTCAGTGATTTAAGAAGCTCATTCACCAACTGACCATGCTGAATCTTAGCTCCATGCGAAGTCAGGAACCCACGTTCTCTCCACAATCGTCCAAAACTATGAGCCACTCCAAATGCATACTGACTATCAATGTAGATAGTCACTTTCATTCCTTTAGACAACACACATGCTCTCGTGAGTGCAATTAATTCTGCTGCTTGAGCTGAATTATGTGGCACACGTGCAGACTCAACAATTGTATGCAAAGTCGTAACAGCATATGCTGCAGTCGTGTCACCATTCGGGAGCTTGAAGCATGAACCATCCACCCACAATGTACCATCACACTCAGCAAGAGGAGTATCGGATAGATCTACTCTCCCTTTCGTCTCTTCCTCTGTTCTAAGAAAACAATTGTGCTGTTCTGAAACACCTGATTCCTCTGTAATTGGCAACAATGTGGCTAGGTTTAAAGTATTGCACCTTTTTATGTGCACATGACTCGCTAACAATGTTAATTCGTAACCTGACAATCGAGCACTAGTTAAGTGCTGTGTCTTGGTTCTATTTAACAACGTGTCTACTGCATGTGGGACCATCACGACTAGTGTATTGTTCATTACTAGACCAGCAGACTGTCGAATTGAAACAGCTGCTGCTGCTGTGGCTCTTAAACAACTTGGCAATGCTCTAGCTACCAGATCCAAAGTCGACGAAAAATAGGCACATGGACGCTGCCTACCTCCAAACAACTGAGTCAACACTGACAATGCACAGCCCTCTTTCTCGTGGACATACAATGTGAAAGGCTTACTGTAGTTGGGGGTACCTAACACAGGAGCCGAACATAATGCTGTGCGCAATTCAGAAAAACTTTTCTGACACTCTTCAGACCATGGAATGGGATTGGGTGTGGCTCTACATGTTAATGCCACCAAAGGTTTGGCCAATAACGAAAAATTTGGAATCCACTGTCTACAGTACGATGTAATGCCCAAGAAAGCACGCACTTCTCTCTGTGTTCTTCGCACACTCAATTTCGCTATTGCCTGAATTCTTTCTGGGGTCAGTTTCCTTCCCTCCTTCGATAAGAGGTGACCTAAGTAGGTCACTTCTTGTCGGCAATATTGCAGTTTGGAAAGTGACACCTTGTGATGAAAATCACACAGATGACGCAATAATGACAGCGTGGCCTTTTTACAAATTTCCTCAGTGTCTGCAGCAATGAGCAAATCATCCACATACTGAATAAGGGCAGCACCTTCAGGTAGAATAATCGTATCAAGCTGTGTTTTTAGAGCTTGACTATATATTGACGGACTTTCACAGTAGCCCTGAGGAGCGCGTTTAAAGCGGAAGCTGCGACCTCCTAAACTGAAGGAAAAAATATCCCTGCTTTCTTCAGCAATCGGAATGCTGAAGAAAGCATTCTTCAGGTCAATCACCGAAAACCAAGTGGCAGAAGCTGGAATCATAGTCAATAATGTGGTAATGTCGGGGACAACTGGGAATTGTGGCACAACTATTTTATTCACCTCTCTAAGATCAATCACAAATCTGTACACAGGAGGCTGAGAGGGATCAGTTTGTTTAAAAACAGGCAGAACAGGACTATTGCAAACGTTGCCTCGTGTTTCTTCAATCACATCTTTTTCAATCAATTCGTAAACGATCGCTAGCAAAGCTTTTTCACCTTCACTAGATATCCTATATTGGGGATTTCGTGGCATTTGAACATTGGCTTTTAATGTTACAACATATGGTGGTATTTCTAAAAGACCCACATCATTAGGACCAGCGGCCCAGAGGATATCTGGAAGAAACGACAATTCTGCTGGAAGTTTATCCCTCGACAAATACATGGGAGAAACCACCTTTTTACCTAAAGTAAGCTGTACTCCTGAAGGAGAACAGTACAAAGTCGCATACAATCTTTTTAACAAATCCAATCCTAGCAAGTTTTCGCCACAACCTGTTGTCAGAATAAGGGGTGCTTCGAATTCGCAAGGACCAACAGAAAGAGACAAAGGGTCAGAAATCGGATTTCTAACTGGGGCGCCAGAAAAACCTACAGAAACGTTCATTTCGCCAGACAAAGGTGCGCCAGGGAGTTTGGAGTGCATAATAGAACTCTTTGTAGCACCAGTATCCAACAGAAAAGGCTCTGACACACCTGATGTAATCACCTCAACGTAAGGTCCACTCTGATCTACTGGAACTGAAACAACTCCCTCTCTTTGTCTATGGCTGTCCTAGCAATCATTACCCTCCAAATACTCATCTTCTGTATAGTAATCATCAACATAGTATTGTGCTGTCCTGTCAGATGCGTTGTTCTGCTGATCGAACCTATTTAGAGAATTTTGGGGTGGAAGGGGACGTGCGATCTGGGGGACGTTTCCACGTCCTCTACCTCTAGGCGCTTGCTGAACACCACAACATCTTACACCAGAAGCACCATTTGCACGCTGTAACAAAATAGGACAACTATACTTGAAATGACCCTCTTCCCTGCAATACGAACACTGGTTGGGGCCTACAGGGACACGTGGCTGAGTGTACTCGACTCTTTGCGAGTTCCTCTGATACTGTTGAGGCTGCTGAAAATTATTCTGATAGTTATTCTGACCACCATTGTTTTGACCACCACCACTACGTGGCGGATATGCTTGCTGTAACAAAACCTTAGTTTTCAACTCCTTAGTTTTCTTTTCTGCTCTGTCTTTCTCGTCCTTGTCTCTATTTTTGTAATATTGTGCAGTAGCCAATATCTGGGCTGAAGATGACACAGCCCAAGAACTTTCTGAATCCTTTAACTTTTTACACAATTCTGGAAGTAGATTGTGCACGAATTTATCGACGAACAATCTCTGACCACCTTCTGTGGTCATATCTTGACCGCTGTGGTCGACAAATGTTTCTTCAAACCTGGTGAAGAAATCTGAGACAGTTTCTTCTTTCTTCTGCTTGCATGCAGACAACTTATCCCAATTTACACGTATTGCAGGCATTATCGTTTTCATGTAATCAACTATTTTACCAGGGAGTTCTGCTATCAAAGGCTCAGGTTTAGCACCACCAACTTGTCGGGCATCTGCAGCAGCAATATTAGCCCATGAGTCACCTAACTCCTGATCATGATCTGTATGACACATTTTACCCCATAAAGGCTGTGGAACAACATTCCCAAATAACATATCGATATCGGCTAAATTAATTATACATGATCCAGCAGTTTGTGACAACTCTTTGTAATACCCTGCAGGATTTTTACGGGGATCAGGTAATGTCTGTTTGAGTGCTAAAACTTCAGCTCGCTTCCATGGGACATGTACCCATACACGCTGAAAGTGTGGCAGAATAGGGGGGTCAACAGTTGTGTCGCCCTCTCTCCATTGTGGGGGAACTTCTCTCATGGGGTATTGTCGCGCCTTTTTCCTACTAGATGCACCAGGCTCAGATTGTGACCCAGAACTGCTCCCCTTACTCCGATATGATAGCAATATTTCAACCGCTTTCTCCACATCGGGACCTACAATCATGCCCTCTCCAAACTTGAACCGTACACGACACAACTCTTGCAGGTTGCATTCCAGATCATTGTCTTCCAAATCCTCACAAAGGAAAATACACATCTGTTCAAAAACATATCTCTGCGTCGGTGCTTCCCATTGATGGAAGACTTCCATGACAGACTCTACATCATACTTTACAGTATCCATGACCCATTTACGCGCTAAGCGATTCAGTGAATCTCTCTCTTGATAGTCAGGCAGTCGACTTCGCAACAGTCTGCGTCCCATGTTAGGGGTCGTAGTAGGCGACCCGAAAAGAGGTGAGAAAAGGTTAGTAACAGTGCTGGCCATTTTCTGCCGAACGGAAGGTGAAACTGAAGGAAGAACAGGTGGAAAAACGGGGTGAGATAGGGCAGGGGCAGAGACAATAGCAGAGGAGGCATCAGGAGAAATAGAAGGAGCACTAGGCAAAATCGTAGAGGGAGCATTAGGAGAAGTAGAAAGTACACTAGGCAAAATCGTAGAAAGCACAGGTGAAGCAGATGTGATCGGTGGGCCTGGAGGAGGCTGCACCATAGAGACAGGAGTCAGCTGGAGAACAGCTGGTAGGTGCTGCGGAGGAACAGGAGGCACAGGTTGCACAACTAAAGGTTGCGGAGGTGGCGTGGCATTTTGCGCATAGGGGGGTGACTAATTTAATAAATGCGACATTAATGGATCTTTTTCACGCTCTTTTGCTGCCTCTTGCTGAAGAGACGGCAAAACTGGATAGCATTTATCCATTGCCATTTTACGTTGCCTGTGCGACTGCTCACTCATCTGCTCTTCTTCATTTTCTTGAAACTGCATAGCAGCTTGCATTACTGAAAGTCCCCCTTCTCTCTTATTTTTCTTAGCTAATTTGATTTCCTTCTGTTTGGCCTCCTTACGCCATAGGCGGAAAGAGTCAAACATTGCCGGCCGGGCTTTCTTTTTGAACAGTTTAGTTTCAAGATTGTCTAAGATTTCGGTATCAAAGCTACCATATTGGGGCCATTTTAAAACACCATCTTTTCTGGTGTATCTGATCCACACTTCATTGTATGTGATGGGGCCTACCCCATGTTTCACATATAACTCGTAAGTTGGAGTCCCAACCGGAGGAACCGGACATGAGTCCTCCAATCGGGAGTCCCTATTATTACAACCAAGACAAAACAAATTTCCAAGTCTAAGACTAGGCATCTTCGCTCTCTAGTCTAGCTCCAAACTTCAAAGTATTATCGATTACGATATTTCTCGTGAATACACGAGTCCTTCGGCTTTGGCGCTTGCAAGCTCCAAATCAAAGCCAACTAAGGACTGGGAGACGCTCCACTTATACTTAACTGAGATATCGATGCCCTCACCAGAAGACTCGTCTTAGTGTTTCGCTCAACCAAACTTCAAGGGTCCAAATCAGGGCGAGAGCCAGGGCAGCAGTCCTCTGTAGCCGTTGGGAAGCGGGGAACCTCGCAGCAAAGACCTTCGGACCACGTCGACATGCAGGGGTCGATGAGGTGGTTGGCCGTCCTCCGGAATTTTCACACGAAGCTCCTCACGAACCTCTGGCTGGGCTGGTACCACTGGAATCGCCCCAAACGTTGGGCGCCAGCTGAGGTACTGGGTTTTTAAGAACCGGCACAGAACCGGCAACCCAGCGGTGTCAGGGTACACCCAGAGACCTCGGGTTCTTCCTGATTCAGACCACAGAAACTCAGAGTCTTCTAGGTGAAGTCAAGGATCGATTTTATTGGCTGCAACCAAGGTAACAAGTGTCCTAGAAGTACAACACACGGGAAGTATATTCTCAGGAGACTGCTTCAATTTACAAAGTCAGGCTTCTCTTCTTATACAGAATTTTAAGCTTCAGGCAAACATTCTTGGTTTTACAGTAGATCATTGACATATTTCTAGTACAAAGAAAAGGCAGAGTCATGATGACATGTCCATATTTCACTTTGTGCTGCCTTTAACAAATCACGCGGTATGGCCCAACATTTCATCAGATATCGGTGGACCCCTAATAAAAACGGGCACCTCCCCATCATAAAGCAAGTGAAGCAAAAAGAGCAGAGACAGATGCGAGCAAGATACGGCAGGTGTGTGCGCTGAAAATGGTTTTATGGCTTGTTGAGCCTTGATGCTATCTTGTTCGGCCACTGGGAGGGGAACTGACCTAACGAGGTCGGCCTGGGGCAATGGTTTCAACTTGCACAGGTCATAGAAAAGTCGATGAAGGTGTACGTGTCCTTTTGGGATCGAATCTAGCTGGATTAAGGCCTATGTAAAGGGCAACACACAAAATGGCTGCCATATACAAAACGGAAGCCAGGGCAGGGAGACGATAATGGCCATCTCGGGGTGAAATCGTCACTCGAATATGCTGGAAATGTTTGTACATAGTGTACTCGTCATTCTCGGTCTTTTGATACCAAATTCGTCATGTTTCGACGAAGTTTAATTCTCGAGTCCAGAATGATTACACGAGTCCAGAATTTTCAGAACCACAGATGGCAGAATAATGCACAGCATGTGAATCCAGAAAATTCTTCAAGCAGCAAAACTACAGCTACAGATAAGAAACTATACGTATTTCTGTACCTTGTATGTGATTCAAAGTAAAGGGACACGATATATTAAATGAGTTTGTAGGGGTGCTGCAGGGTAGGTCCCTGTGCAAAATTGGGTTGTTGGTTAAGTGGGGTGAAAACCTACTCAAGCAACAGCCACAATCCTTGCCAGGCTGAACTTAAACAATTTGATTAAATGAACCTGTGCTTAACCCTCTGGTAGCTTGGTACAAAACCAGTGAAGCTTAACTTAGAGGCAATGTGTAAAATATATATGCAGAAAACACAACACAAGAAAAAACCCACAGCAATTTAGAAAAATAGAGTAACATTTAATACGTTATTTGACATTGAAGCAACACAAATCCAATAGTAGAACCTGAGTTATGTACGTTTGAAGATTTAGATTTAAAATAATTCCTAAAGGCACAACATGCCAACTGTGGTTATCTGGTCATGCCAGACTGGGAAAAAGTTATAATTTCAGACTGGCTGCAATGGACCGCTGGCCAGAAACCAGGACTAGATTAGTTCCTCTGAGAATTGTACCTTATGTTCGTGATGCAAGGTGTTGCATCATGCAGCGTAGGTTCTGAGGAGCTATGGCAGGTCCTGCATAGATTTACGTCACACTGTGTTGGTTCTGAGAAGCTATGCAGGGTCTGTGATGGCTGCAGTGTGAGGTCCCTCGTCAAGTTGTGTTACACTGCATCAGTTCTGATGAGGAACTGAGAGGAAGTCTGATGCCGAGGCGCACAGGCTCCCAAATGGCGTGCGATGTGCACGCGCCCGGCTCACATGAACTGTACCCGATCCGCAGTTTGGGTACACTTTTGAAAGCCTTACTATAATCTCGCCAGCATCCCTAATGGGATTGCTAGGCGAGACCTAAAAAAATGCTAAAGAGATATGTAATCTAATCTGTCATATAGTTTATGTCTTTGGTAATAGATAACGAGGTTTGCCCTTAGCGTGCAAGTTATTGTTTGCGAGGCTGTTGTACCGGTGATAGATCACTAAATTTACTATAATTTGCGGCTTTCAATGGGTGTTTGGTTTTAATTTGTTTAACTTAATTTTTTTGAGTGAATCTCATTGTTTGGTTTTAAATATACTTGGCGTATATCTAAAACCAAACAATGAAATTCACTTTAAAAAACGAAGCTAAACAAATTAAAACCAAAAACCCACAACTTCAGTTTACCCTTGTTTTTTCAATGAATTCTGCTTTTGATGATATACCACATCCTAGTTCCCTCATCCTCCACAGTGTGTGTCCTATCCCACAACCCTCATGCGACCCAAGCATTAGCCATAACAGGGATATTGGTAAGGGGATTTCAATTATCCCTCTATAAACCCATATGGAATGGGGAATAACTTGTGGAAAGCGATATTATTGTAATATTCGGAGTAGTGGAGATTCCAGACAACTAGCAATGAAGGCACCAGTCTCCATAAGAAGACAGCATAAACACTGATGCTGCTGCATGTGAAGTGATATAGGAGAGCTTAAAACCATGTGCTCTGACTCCTAGCACGTGGTCCTTGCGTGGCTGTGACTAAGGAACCATCTAATGAAGGAGGAGGTAAACGCCCTGTGTTGACAGTGATATCGAAAAGGAGCAATAGTCACTGACAGAAAAGCGTGATAGGAAGAGCGTTTCCAGAATAGGGCATTAGAGAATCCACACTGCTGCAACACATCTGTGCATTCTGTTCACCTTTTTGTTGCTCTGGAATATTCTTCTCCCATGAAACATCAGTGTGGAAATCTATACATTGATCTAAGCAAAAACTGTAGATGTTCTTTCTAGCAACACATTCTGCAATATCACCTTTCTTGATCTGGAGGTCACGACAGCGGAGTTGGTTATTTTAAATTCTCCTTAACCATTTTAACGTTTGTCAAAGGAAAAATAATACGAGAAATGTATACCGAGGAGGCAGCATCTGTTTCATATCACGTATAACTTTTCTTGATTATTTCTCAAGCGGCAGACTAAACATAAGGCTCTGACATAATGCAGCATCGCATTTTTTTTCTTCAGTTTCTGGTGCTTTTAAAAGTTCGCATCAGCTGGGACACGTCTCTGAAAAGGGCACCCGCTGGAGCCCCCTGAGAGGCTAATGTGGAGCACTCGGTCACTTGATCCGCGGAGTGCACTACAAGCCATCTCAAAGTTCGAGTCACATTCCTAAACCGCATCAGCGGACAACTTCACACCATCAGTGGCAAGCGCCGTTTTCCCGACAGCGCCCTCGAATCGTTCATCATTTTCAAGCATCTAAAAGCTTTGAAATTTTGCGGCCAGGACGGTGCCTGTTTTTAACCTGCTGTCCCAGCAAATTCCAAGAAATATTGCTCAGGTCCCGGTTTTTAGAGAGGGTCGACTGAAAACGGTGCAAGGTGTTTTTTATGTTTTACAAAGCAGGGATAGTTAGCAGTTGTTTCTAGAAAGCAATGTAATTAGCAGGCAAGCTAATGGGTTTAAAAATTACATTTTATGTATGTTCTTACTGCCTGTTCTGTAATTCTCTGCTGAGGAGCAATCTCATCAGCTTGAAGTAAAATTGTAGTCCTTCTTCTATTTTTGTGAAATGTCCCGGTTTTTGGCTTTAAAATTCTGGTCACCCTACTAACGGGTCCATGGGCCAGATGCACCATTTACTGGTCGCAAAAATCGAATTGACATTTGAGACCGGCTTTTTGCAAGGAGTGAAGAAATTTGTGAATCGACCTATGTAATAATAGAGCAGTTCATAAATCTGATTGGCAGGAGTTTGCAGTTTAGCAGTGGCGTAGCAATGGGGTGGTGGCCCACCCCGGGTGACATGAGTTTTGGGGGTGGCGTCGCCAGAATTGGCAGCCCCTTCCCCCGCTCTTTCATACACCCGCTGCGGCGTGCATGCACAGGGGTCACCCCGGGTGGCATAAGGCCTAGCTACACCACTGTGGAGAAGTGTGGCTCAATGGTTAGAGCGGCAGACCCTGATGCAGAGGTCTAGCCCGGGACCAGAGTTCAATTCCCCGCCTCGGCGGGTCTTGAGCTCAAAAATTCCACGGACCTGATAATTCTCGCCTCGGTGCCTATTCCAATCATAGAGTCCCACTGGGTATTAGCTTGCTTAATCTCCACAACGGCCCCCACAACGCTAAGGATGCCTGGACTCCACCTTGGGGGTGCCTGGGAGTGGACACCTCACAGGAAAAGCCAGGATGGGTTCCACAGCGGTGTTCGTACAAGCGCCTTGAGACCCTTGTGGGTGAGCAGTGTGCTATACAAGTATCAATTTACATTACATTACATTTACACTGTAGTTTAATCATACATCATGTCTATTAATATGGTAGGTCACAAATCTCACTTAGATTGGAGGCCATCACTGGGTTTATGGCCTGCTAGGGTCAGTAGACCACCTTGTTTGTGATCACCTGTAATTAGATTTTAATTTACATGTAGTCAGTTAAAAAGGTTCGGTTCAAAAATATACTTTTAAGTGAGTTTGCGAGTTGGCAGTTGTCCTTTGGACAATGCATAGCCCCCAACAAACCTTTTTAGCTTTCTTGTTTGGAAATGATTTACTACAACGAGAGAGTGAGTAACTTTTCAGTGTTTGGAGAATGGATTGCAAAACATTGATACATTGCATATTGAATCAAAATGTGGAAGGAATGCTCAAAATATACACTTTGCAAATATCTAATCGATGAGTATTTCTAAACTCATTTAGCGATTTGGAGCAAGGTTTCCTAATCACTATGGGCCAGATGTACAAAAAAGTCAGTTTGCGATTTCCTAATTGTGAATTTTTGCGATTCACAATTAGGAAATCGCAAACAGCTATGTATAACAGTGTCCTTGACATGGTTTGCGTTTCCCAAAGGGTCACAAATGGACCTACCTCATCAATATTCAGGAGGCAAGTCGCAATTTGTGACCCATTGAGAATGGCTACGATCACAGGGTGACCTGCTGGAGTCAGCAGTCTTGTGTGTGATTGCTTTTTAAATAAAGCAATATTTGTTTTTGTAATGCAGATGCAACCCATTTTCCTCAAAAAGTGGGCTGCATTACAACAAAAGGAAATATTTCTTTTAATTGTTTTAAGAGTGCCTGCTTTTTAAACATGTTTTTACTCACATTCACTAAGGGAAGGTGTCCTGTGGGAACCCCTTCCTGTTTGTGAATGGGTTACTGCCTCCTTTACAGAGTTGGTAAAATATGAATGTTTTGAGACCGCATTCTGGTTGCAAAACATTCATACATACCAGTGCTATTTGGTGTTAGGAACGTACGCGGACTCTAAAATCCTTTGCAGATCTGGTTTCAGAGCTTCTATACATCACAACCCCCTCTGGTCATTAATAGGCACATGCTTTCTGACAAGCATTGTTAATTTCAGCAAATATTTTCAATATCAATTAATATGTCTGACATTTTAAAATGTGTAGTATTTGATGTAGGTAGTGCCTAAATTATGACATCTGAAATCTTGTTTGGCACCATAACAAGAAACCAGCTTCTAGGTGCCGATTAATTTACAAATATAGTGTTAAGACATCATTTATCATAAAACGGTTACGTCATTATGTGTTGTACTCATTCCTGAATGGCTGACACATTTTCAGGTACTATCTGCTTCGAAGAATTCTTTCCCAGTGTCTGAGGATGTTACAGCATGCTTATACGATATCATTTAACCAGAGGCCTGAAACTATATTCAATCAGATTTAAATTCTTTTGAGATTGATGAAAATATTAGCATTGATTCAGGTAATAATATCACCAACTGGCTCTGGTTGCAAGTTTGTGGAGTGAATAGCTTGGAGAACAACGAGGGGTGAGGAGGCGAGGCTGTTTGGTGGTGCCTTGACAGCTCCCCAAGAGATCCTGAGATGGTGGACGTGTGCTGGCCTATGCCTCTGCCCTCTACCCAGCTCAAAAGATGCCCTGCTCAGACCACGGAGTCTGGGGGTTTCTCCAGGGCTGGAGAAAACCTAAGTGTGCATGTGGTGTGTTTTGGTCGGCCTGAGATGGCCGGCCAAACACACATGAGCACTTAGGGAGTGGAGTTCACGTAGCACTCCTCCTTCCCCCTCTCATGCCTAGGCCCGTCCCTCCCTACAGTGCTGGTTAAGAGCCGGCAAATGTAAAATATTACGATGCAAGAACATTGTTTTATTTTACATTTCCTGGCTCTGAGACAGGCAGTTGGGCGACGCTCCTCTGCCATTGCAGAGTAACTGCCTTTATAGAATCCTGAGCTTGATAAATTATTAAACACAGAAAACTCAAAATCGGCAAGCGACAGGATACGTAACAGTTTATGTAGCACAATTATTAGGGGCCATAAGCAATAAAAAAAAGTACCAAGAAAAAATATGAAAGTGGCGCCTTGAATACTTCCTGCCTTAGAGAGTCATGTGTACACGTGCCTAAAAATGAAAGTGTCCTCATGTAACGTAACTGGTGCTATGTAAAGCGCTCTGATAACTGATTCGGTTCGGTTCTAGTTCGCGCTATATAAAACTCTGCAACAAAAAAAAAAAAGATTTTTCAATTGCAAGATATGGTATTTTAGCCTGTTCCCCTGGATACCAAAGGTAAACAACTGTACCTACTGTGCCACTTCATCCCTGTGTCACAAATGGATTTCTGGTGTGTGACAGGCAGACAGGCCCTAGCTCAATGTTCCATTATTTTGTTTTCCCACGGTTCTGCCTTGGCTTGCCTATGCCCACTTAGAGCACAGGTTTTGCCCTGATTATTGACTATTTAATGGTCAAGTGTTAACTACTACCAGATCCAGGTATCCAGATGTCCAAATTCATTCAAACTCAAGGACATTGGGCACACTGAGGCAACCTGATTTGTCGTAATGATGTTCTGGACAATTATTTTCTGATTAATGCTGACCATTTATTGACCGATGAGAACATATTCTGCCTTCAGTTAATGATAGACATACTATTGGATTGTAAATGTACATAGGATAGGAATGATCCCTGAGCAGACGCTTGTTGCATATGGTAAACAACAGTTGAGCGATGGTAATTGACATTCAAACCTCATTTTGAAACTTGATCCTCAGTATTGATTCCTTTGAACGCTCTTGCCACTTAAAGTCATAATGAGCCAGAAAAACCTTTACCATACAATAGACCGTGCTCCTTTTTGAGACAGTTTATATAGAAAAACAATGGTTCCTATGGCATATTACTTTTATAAAACTTAATAATTATAACAGGCTCAATGGCAATTTAAACATTAGAGGGAGGGTGGCAGAAAAAAAGAGACACACAACTGTACCATAAAGGATATTACCTTATATTTAAATTGGATAACAAGAAATGCATATGGTTCAATTGCGACATACAAATATTATACAAAGTGCAGTGTATCCCAAGTGAATAGTGAGCGAAACAAAAACGTGTATAAACAGGTGAACTATACAAGTTTCAGCTGTGAATATTTACAAAACAGGAAACTGGACTCTAAACAAGTTATTCCAACTAATGATTATCCAGCTACTATATAATTATAGGAACTGTATTGGTCTGGTTCGTTTCCTAGTGCGTCGACGGCGTTTCGACCCTTAGAATAAAGGTCTCGTCAGGACTGGGCAGTGAGGGACATCTATAAAAAATAAAAAATAATTAAAGGATTTTTTGTACCTATTTGCAGTCGCCATGAATAATTAGTATTCATGTAGTGGGTCACAAAGGATTTACCTTGCACCAGGGTGTTGATGGCCCATACGTGAGAATGTAAAATAAATTTACTTACAGTGAACCCAGCCGGGCACTGTCGGAAATTGGGAAAAAACATGAGTCAATAAAATGCATGCGAATGACGACCAAGGCATCAACAGCGAGACAAAAGTGTCCATGCAACTTACCACTGTATACACAGCTGGTAGCGTGTCCTATTTATAGTGTTCGCGGTCAATGCCGTTCCTACGCCAAGTATCACAGATAGTCTAAAATATAAAAAACGCTCTTGTAAGGCGAAAATGTTTCGCTACATTCAGTGGGTGTTTAAAGCTTTTTAAGGCTTTTTCCATACCTTAGCGTTTATGTCGTGCTGCTCAATGGCTGTCTCCGATCATTCGTCTGGTACGAGGTTGTGTCGCGCAATGCGACGTCATCACTATTATAACGTGATAGACGGCGTGTATAGGCATAGAAAGAGGACTAAAGGATGTTTACAGAGTGTCAGTCCTCGTAATATTCTATAATGACAAACCATGCAAATGACTCTAAAGTGGCTGCAAATAGAAGCATCGTCAGAATGCCTGTTTGTGCTTGTTATAGTCTGTTGTTTAGACATAACGCTACCAGGTCCGAAGTATTAGCCATATTACGGACAACAGTTTCACCATCACTGAAGACCAGGTACATTATATGAATACCACATATCTAGACCCAGTGAATTATAATCAAGATGTTCAATTGCATATATTCCAACCACGATAGAAACATAATGTATCCCTGTCTTTTTACAAGCCTTCACCGACATATATACATTTTTTTTAAAAAAGTTTTTTATAAAAAACACAGTTACCACAAAGTGCAGACAGATGGTATTTTCAATACAATGCATGATATAGCCATTCCAGTATTCACAAAATCGAGCCGACATATTCAATATTTACAGAAGTCTAACACATGTTTTAAGTCATATTGGATACAAAGCCCCTCCATTCATCAGCGGTGTTGAGCCCTTCATTTATTGAATTGATTTTATCAATCCAGTGACACTCACGGCGCTGAATATTTGAGCAATATCGCCACCCCTTTCTGGTAGTGTTGCAATATCTACCACTTGCCACCTCATTTCGTCTGCAGAATGGTTCAATTCTTTAAAATGGGCAACGAGAGGTGCAGTCAAAACAGATTTCCTTATGCGACTACGATGCTGCCCTATTCTGGCTTTTACCAGTTGTTGCGTTTGTCCAATATAGGGTAAGCCGCAAGGACACCAAATGCAGTACACGACATTCCGTGTGTTGCAATTTGAAAAGAAATCAAGTTTATAATCAAAGTTGCCATGTGTAAAATTTGATGTTTTGCATGTTAATGGGCAAATCACGCAATTTCCACACGGGTGATGCCCAAGAATGGGAGGCAGATTCCAAGTGGCTTCCAACGTACCACTTTTCTGGGCAGTTGTTTCAGTAGACGATCTGACTAAATGATCTTTTAGATTTTTAGCTCTCTTATATGCAAATAGGGGTACCTCAATTTCTGGGTCAATACTCCTAATGATGTTCCAATTTTTCGTGATGGTTTTCCGAATCTTATTAGTATGGACTCCAAATGTAGTGACACATACAATTTTTTCCATTACTTTTTTTGGTCTAATGACCAATAGTTCCTCTCGGGGACAGTACCAGGCACGTTTTAGTGATTTTTTAACTAATTTGTTGGGATAACCTCTCATTAGTAGTTTATTTCTTAGGACTTCTGACTCCTTCATATAATCTTCTCGTCGTGCACAATTACGACGAATCCTCAAGAATTGCCCAAAAGGCAATCCATCCCTTAGGGCTCTTGGGTGTTGGCTCTTATATGATAATAATGTATTTTTCTCCGTGGGCTTTCTATGAAGAGATGTAATTAGTTTACCATCTATATTAAGAATATTCAGATCCAAAAAAGGAATGGTCTCTTTATGTAAAGTAGATGTGAAGGTGAGATGGGTTTGAACCGTATTAAGATACAGAATAAATCCAGTGAAGTCTTCTTCATTCCCCCTCCAAATAAGGAAAATATCATCTATATACCTATGCCAGCCATTAATGCTGGCATAGTATGGATTCTGATCGTTCAAGACATATAGTCCTTCCACATGGTTCATATAGATATTCGCCAGATTTGGGGCAAAAATTGCGCCCATACTGGTCCCACAGCACTGTTCATAGAATTGTCCATTAGATACAAAATAATTTCTCTGGAGTGCTACTTCCAATAATGAGATTATAAATGAAGTTGGCACATTCCAGGGTCTGGGCCTGGTATCAAGAAGCTCTTTTATACAGTAGATACTATCTTTTTGTGGGATGTTCGTATATAAAGACGATATGTCCAAAGTAGCCAGCCAATCAGTATCTTTATTGTATGATAAACCTTCAACTAAATTAATCATGTGCATGGTGTCACGCACATAGCTCTGTTGAAGGGGAACAAAGTCTCTTATAAAAAAGTCAATATATTTACCAATCGGTTCCAAGATAGAACCACAACCAGACAAGATTGGTCTGCCTGGGGGATGTGTTATACTTTTATGGACTTTGGGGAGGGTGTATAGAACCGGAGTTCTAGGGTTAGATGAATTCAAAAAATCAAATTCTTTTTTCGTGAGAAAACCTTCCTCTAGTCCTTCCTTGGTGATAGAAGCAATCTCCTTTCTGATTTCACACAAGGGATTGCGGGCAAGTTTTTTATAATGCTTGTCCTCTGAGATTTGTTTTTTAATCTCAGCATCATAATCAGTCCTTTCCTGAATAACAATTCCCCCACCCTTGTCTGCGGGTTTCAATATAATGGAGGTATCCGTTTTTAAACTGTTGAGTGCCTGTCGTTCTGAGAGAGTGATATTGTATGGTATAAACTGTTTGCTTGTTCTCCACTTGTCTACTTCGTCTAGAACGATTTTTTCAAACGTAAGTAATTCAGGGGGCATCATGCTATTAGTAGGGTAAAAAGTTGATGGTAATTTTAACCCTGTCACTGACTCTTGTATGTTGAATTCGCGATCTTTAAAAAAGAGTTTCAAACGAATTTTCCTAAAAAACTGAAAAAGCTCAGATTTTAGATTGAAATAATTTGGTTTTTCAGTAAGCACAAATGACAAACCTCTACTTAGTAAGGAAGTTTCAGAAGATGACAACACGTGTTTGGACAAATTAAAAATCGGTATTGTTTCCATATTATCTACTGAATCTAATATGGCTGGGGTCCCCATTGATAATACTTGTTTCTCGTTTGGCGTTCGCCTGAGTATTGGTGCCAGACTCTTTTCTTGGTTTTGCCCCCTCTGTCTAAAAAAGGTTGGCCTTGATGGTTAAAGTTACTTGGGCCTGGTTGACCGTCAGAGTCACTGGAGCCACCTGATGATTCTGAGAATGTAACTGGCTGATTCTTTTTAAATCGACCCCAAGTGTTTTGTCTATTTTGATTAGGAAAAGTGGTAAAATAATCCTCCTTTAAGTAGGGAAAAGCTCTCTCTTTACTATAATTCTTAATGTCCTTTGTGACCTTGTCTGCTTTCTTTTTTAGCTCAAACACGTTGAATTCTTCTATGGTTTTATTAAGTTTCTCAAGTAGTGACTTGGCTTCCACTACACCGTCACCACCTAAGAGTTCTTTCTCCAACTCCTCTATCTCCTTAATCTCAGCCTTGGAGTGCTCTATAGCGGTCTCAACGCCAAGAACCGCCTTTTTGAGACAGGGTAGAAAGTTCTAAGGAAAAAATGAAGAAAGAATAGGAGAAAATTATAAGTTTATGTTTGCTTAAAGATTTTTTCTTTTTCTTGCAAAGAACTATCCACTACAATAATTGCTGAGTCGACTCGGGGGCCTACTCACACAAAAGTAATTTTACACGTGTTGCTTAAGTACGACTACATTTACCCTTACACTTTTTAGTAACTTTACTATATTCACCATTTACAAGTGCAAAGTTACTCAAAAGTGCACACTTACATGTCCCCGCCCTCTGAAACCAGAGGTTGGAGACAAATTTGTAAGTATAAAGTTACCACTCGTAAGTTTTCATACTTAGGAGATCTCTGCCACTAGGGCCAAGATCTCCCTCTAGTAAAGTATAGAAAAAATACATAACGTTTATTAAACTTAAAGGAAATTGTAAAAGTATTTATATGTTAAATATTAATGTAAATTAATGTTATGTATTTTTTAAATTTAGAACATTAATGAAATGCTACTGCACTATTAACTTAATTTTTTATTAAATAATTCATTTAAACATACCAATTAAAATTAAAATTGCTAGTGTAAAATGTTTCAGTATTCGGTAGTAAATATTATTGAATATTATGTATACAATTCATTCTTTTTTTAATTAAAAAGTGTATTCAAATATTTTAAAATAAAATATATTCATTTTATATACTTTTTAACAATAAATTAAATGTGTAAATATTTTTAAAAAGTTGTAATATATGACAGTAATATGACATTATTTCCTCTGTGGTTTTATTTGAAGTCCCTGCCTCCATTATTTTCTGTGTGTTGCAGTGCCAGTGGGTGGCCATGTCTGGTGCTGGACTTACGGCAGGTTTGAGCTGGAGTACATTTACTAGTGGTTTGGGTCCTTTTTAGCAGTAAGTAGTCTTAGAAGTGCAGTTAGGGGATCGGATTGGGTTTATTCATGTGTGGGTAAATTAATGTCAGTCCCCAGAACACTCTCTATTCCTCTCTAAACCATTTCTTACTCCTCCATAAAGTTCTCCTATTTAGTAGCAAGTATTCTCAATTTTTACAGCAACTCCCACCACCTCTTCCACATCCATTACGAAAACACAGGCATATGTGTGCCGTGATCTCTGCAGTTGGACTGGAGATCTCGGCACATAAAAAACAGACGATGTGGAGGCATAGATCTCTGCATGGATCTTGGTGAGTAGCATTTTTTAGTATGTGAGTAGTACTATTGTAGTACTACTAACATATTACAAAATGCTGTTTATGAATAGGCCCATGGGAGTTTACAAAAATCTCATTTTGTGATATTAGTTTTAGGCCTAGATTTTCCTTAATTTGTATGATGCAAAATGTTGAGCAGCAGCATATTTACTCTGCCGTGCATGCCCAGGAACTTAATGCCCATTGGGTTAAAATAGCTTCCGCCTCCCCATCGTGTGTCTTAGCCCAGCTGCTGCAGCATCCAGGACACACAATACTTCAGCTGATGTGTGCAGTGCTGTGCTGTACTGGAGATGGGGCCTCACTGACTGCCTCGTACAGGCCATCCATAGGCTAAGTGAACAAGCACTGGCGTTGCCAATAGGTCTCGCAGTAGGAAAGTTTGAGCTATTGGTTTTCAAAATGACATTTTATTTTTTTGTTTTGTGATTTACAATGCCCATACTTTTAACTTTTCCCATTAGGAAAGTTTGAGCGATTCTTATTGTATTGTATTGTATTGTATTGTATTGTATTGTAAATGACACTTTTTTAATTTATGTGTTGGTTTTGAAAATAGCAAAATTAATAGCTTTGTCAGTTACAATGTAAATAGTTTTAACTTTTCGCAAATGTGACACCTATTGTATTGTATTGTATTGTATTGTAAATGAGACTGTAAACGACACTTTTTTAATTTATGTGTTGGTTTAGAAAATAGCAAAATTAATAGCTTTGTCAGTTACAATGTCAATAGTTTTAACTTTCGCAAATGTGACACCTATAGCATTTGTAATGCAATGTGTGTTGTATTTACGTGACTTAGATGTATTGATATTACAAATAACAATGGCTTTTAATTTTGTAAATAATTAATACTTAAATAAAAGTTATTGTGATTTATAATGGCAATAGCTTAAACGTTTGTAAATAAATTTTGTGAAGATGATGTTCAGTGTATTTTATTGTGACGAAAATCCAAGAACATTGCATTTGCACCTACACACACATATGTGTTGTAGCACTGAGTGGTGTGAGGGTGTGAGGGTGAGGGGGTGTGAGGGTGAGGGTAAGTGGGTGTGTGAGTGTGTGAGGGTGAGTGAGGGGGTGTGAGGGTGAGAGTGTGTGAGGGTGAGGATGTGAGGCTGAGTGAGGCTGCATGTATCATAAAAACTAACTATAATGTGTAAAATTATCAGCACCAAACTATATAATTGGAACATGTCTTAAAACGGACTAAATGGCTGGTACCACTGCAACCATGCAGCTTTCGCATCACGAATGACATAGCTATAATCATAGGAAAATAGAGCAACTCTTCTTCACCTGTTTGTCTTCTTTAAATGTATGAGCGTTGAATTGATAGCTACTAGGAAAGCGCACGCATTCATTGGTTCCTACTACAGGGCATTCTGAGAAGATAATGTCTAGTGATTACTTGCACCCCGGAATACATGTATTAGGTCTCTATTACCATGCTTCTTAAATCAAGCATGATGGTGGGGGTTGGTTCTAATATAGATTAATACCCCGTGAGCACTGACATGTATTAACTGAACATAAAAAAGCAATTGGGACTGAATATCATGGAAGAAACAACTCCTGAGATAGACTGAAAAGTATTTGTTCCTATTTTTTGATACATGCAGCCTTTTAGAATATATAGAATGGCAATAAACTCTGAGGTTGGTACAACCTTTCATTTGAATGAATAATCTTTGGTAAGCAAGCAAAATGATATAGGACCCGATATTCTGACTCTAAACTAGAATGGAATAGCGCGCACATGTGCAATGAAAATGCAACATATTTTTATTTTTGGCCGATTCATGTAATAAGATAAAAATCCCTTTTTTTCAGTATTTGTTTAAACTCCATGTATTTCGGGATTTCAATGAACTTTTGAGCCAATAGAACAATATCGCCACGAGTTTGTGCACACGTTTCCTTACTCGTATCTAGTAAATGCGATCTTTCCAATATGGCGAACATTGTTTATAGACGTAGAGTGTTCATCATGAGTCCTACCACTCGGTGTAGGACGTACAACGTGAGCTCGAGATGGCGGTCATGTGAACTGCAACCACAGCTAGATAATGGCGTCCTAAAAGCCAAAAGGGTATCATCGGAGGACTGGCAGTAGAGACAGCACACTTGGAGCATCTTGTGACTTGTAAGTGTTAATGGCCGTACAAAAGAAGTGAGAATGCCAGTAGCAGGAGGGATTGTTATACAAATATCTGTCCGATTACGCTATGCTTTTCGAAACTTTTTTTCACATTGATGGTGGTGGCATGGAAAGAAAGCGCATTACGGTTTGAGCATGGCGGCAAGACGACAACACCCAACAGTGGCGGCATAGGCACGAGTTGTGGGGCTAAGTTTGGTCGGCCTCGATGTGTGGTGGCATGGAAAGAAAGTGCATTGCGGTTTGAGCATGGCAAGACGACAACACCCAACAGTGGCGGCATAGGCACGAGTTGTGGGGCTAAGTTTGGTCGGCCTCGATGTGTGTATTTCAAAAAGCTCTGCACTGGGGCATGCTTATAATCGATACTAGACACAGCAAAAAACAAGACATTTTAAAAAAGGGTGTTGGGTTGGAGGATGTGTGTAAATAAAGCACGACCCTTTGAACAAGGGAGAGAGCAACACGAGTGATGGGGGAAAAGCACGAGGGAGACAGCAACACAGGAAGAAGTACACGAAGGAGACAGCAACACATGGCAGAGAAGATGAGCGGCGCACGGAGACAAAGTGAAATAATGCGTCACCAACACGTACCTGATAATGCAGAGCGGCCGGGAAACTGAAAGTACGGCCGGCCGGCCAGCCAGGATTAATTAGTTAGGGGAGGAGAAGCAGCAGAGCGCACGCTGGGCGAAGCCCTTTGATGTGCTGTGCGGCCGTGAATGCGCGTGCTTGTTTGGTCACGTGATTCACGTGAACTTAATGAAAACCGCACCAAGAAGCCCTTGGTTTGACGAGGATTTCGAGCACTTGAATTCTCGCTCCGCTCAATGCGCTTGCGCGCATTGATAGGTCGCGAGACCTAATAAAAAGCATAATGGAACTGTGGGAACGGGGCCAGAGATTTGGCTAAAAAAGAGCAAAATTGTCTACAACTATTTCCTTGGCATTTCTCCTTCAGGTAAATACACTAATAGAATGATACATGTAAATTAAAGTAAATGGTGAGAAATGCATTATTTTATGTCATGAAAAAATCCAGTTGGTAAATATACTCACTTTGATGTCTACGCATGTGTAGCAAGTCACAAAACAGAATCCTGGCTGGTGCACTGGTAAAAAAGTATGTGCATTTATAGTGCAGCGAGATCCCAGGCTAATACTGAAAGCACTGTGAATATGTAAGTCATTATTTTAAAATTGTATAAGGCACAGTATAAGGCTCCAACAAAATACACAAAGAGATTTATTGCTTATATATATTTATATAATTTTGGTAATAAACAGTCATATTGTACCTAGTGTAAATCTCTTTTTAAATGTTTCCTTTAAAAGACGGAACACATTCCAGAGCTCAGCTGATAAAACCATTACATTATTTCGCAAAAGGAATACATTTTAGTCACCATGAAGCCTCAAATGACTCCATGAATTAAAGCCATATACTGCAGCCCTAGCATTTGCTAATTAACCAATTGCACACATATATTTCTTTCAGGCAGCAATGCCACTCCCTCAGCATCAAAGAATAGGAGCCCTTTCTCTTCACCCAGAGGCACCCAAATGTCTGCATTATCCCAGTTTTTCAATACAAAGTATGGGAACTGTTATTGTAAAATGATTTGGAAGGTGGTTAATAGACCTCACACACTTCAACCGCTGAGATCATACAAAAGCCATTTACAGAGAGAGGAGTCATTGTTTTTTTTCATTGTATTTCATGCCTCATGGGAGGGGCCCTTAAAAAGGCCTCCTGATTGGAAACTGTACAGAGTAGAATTATAGTGTGACATTCTGTTTCACCCAACTATAAGCAGTCCAGTGGTCCTGCACCCCGATTTACTAGTTGTGGGAAGACCAAACCCGAATTTATTAACTGGAAAATCCAGCAGATATGATCACTTTTGGAAAAGGCTACATTGTAGCCTGAACCCAAAATCATGACCCCTGCTCAAGCCTCAGACAAGGCATGGTAGGGAGAATGACACGCTCCCTACTGCCAGCCAACATTTTCCTCTCCTTCTTTCACCTACCTCTCCCCCTCCTTCCAATTCTGGCATAAAACGAACCCCTCCAAACTTTTACCACAGCCAAGAGCAGGTGGTAAAGTGTGTGTTGAACCAAATGGGAAAGGGGACACCACCTGGTAAATCTGGTTTCGCACAGTAATTCCACCTTCTGTGGGGTTTAACATGTAATTACACAGTACTGATGTGTTTTTACTGTAAAGTACTGGTAATTACAGGTGCAGAGTTCGCACCATGCAGGCACTGTGGGGCATTTTAACAAGGAACAGGGAAAATGAATGCTAAGGGCGCTTAGCGTTAATTTTTTTAACACCCACAATCGCGGGATAATATCGCCTGGGCGATAAAAAATCCAGCGATAGCGGCATTTTGGGAGGTTATTGTTAGTAATGCAGCAATAAAACTACAAGGATAGGGATATCCTTGTTGATAGCCCATGGAGGATTTAGCCATGTAATCCACTCCCATTGGATTACATGGCATACAGCCTTATTCATCAACGGGCCGTTTTGCGAGCCCCTAATAGCGATTCATAGCGAATCGCTATTAAGGACTCGCAAAACGGTATTCATGTAGGAATTGCTAAATAAATAGCGATTCCTTCACATTCCTTATTTGCGAGTAGCAAATTGCTAATCGCAAATAAGGAATAACTCCCCATTCATTCCTATGGGCCAAAAGGCCCATAGGAATGAATCGGGAGTATTCTTATTTGCGATTAGCAATTAGCTAATCGCAAATAAGATAGCGATTTAAAGGGTGCCAGGGGTGTCCAAAGGACCCCCTGTAGCACCCCTTAAATGCAAATTGAAACAGGTGTTTCGCACACACATGTCCAAAGGACATGTGTGTGTGCAACATGCAACTTAGAAAAAAGCTTTTAAAAGCATTTTTCTAAGTTTTTGCTATTTACCGAGAGGTCTGACCTCTCGGTAAATAGCGGCCCAAAATTGCATTTTCGCAATTTTAAAATGCTTCATGAATTGCACTTAAGGAATCTCAAATAGAGATTCCTTAAATTCAATTCTTCGCAAATGTGCGAATTCTTAAATAGCGAATTTTGCATTTGGGATGATGAATCCCAAATGCAAAAATTGCACTCGCAAAAGGCAAGATTCTGAGAATCTTGCCCTTTGCAGTTGCAATTTAGCTTGATGAATCAGGCGGTAAGTCTGAAAATTAGCAGACGTAAAAAAGTAGCATTAACCATGGTTAGCACTGCTTTTTTGTCTCTAACAGGGTTAGCGTGAAGCTTGATAATAGGAGAAATGTCACTTAGCGACATTTCTCCTATTATTTTGCCCTGGAACGCCCACTTTGCATCTCATCAGAGATGTAAAGGGAAGGGTAGTGAAAAAGGGTGCTAACATGCGATTTTGCATGTTAGCACCCTGTTGTTGATAGCAATATTTTTATCTCCGCTTCTTTGGCTTTTAAAGACAAAAAAGCGGAGATACAGCCCTTGTTAATATGCCCCGTAGTGACTTGTATGTGGGGCCACAGTGGGCTGACCACAGGGCCAACAGATTGATCAATAAGTATAAAAGGGCCTGTTCTCTCATCCAACCACATCTAGAAAGACACAGCTAGAGTACTTCATCACACTGTAACTTTGACGAAAGACAGAGGATGAAAAGTGCAGAGGGTGATAGAGAGAAGTGATATTATATTTTACTGTCATTTGTGTAGCACTTACCAACTCTTAGAAGGCACAAAGTGCATATCTAGCAGAAACATTGCGCTGTTTTATTTTCTTAATACTTTGAACCCATTATTAACATCAGACATTATATAAGCAAAGCCTAAAGGGGAAATTATGTAGTCTGTCATCAGGTTTTTAGCAATGATTCTAATTAATGATCCTGCCCGACAAAATGCTGTCCGCTTTCCCAGACCCAGGTAGTTGTCTTGTATATTGTGGGTGCTGTAGGCTCTATTGTTCTGTCACGCTCATCTGGATTTTTCCTTTTACAAGACCTGTTATGGGTTGATTGGACGCACTCTTGGGCACCATCATTACCCTTCTCTCTGCGTTTGTATCCCCTAAGGGTAGCTTCCTTTCTGTGTACTTTCTTAGCCCCGTATTCTATGTAATTTGACCTGTATATGCACAGACCACGCAGCTGTGTGTATCCCATCCCCACAGTTCTTTCCTACATCTATGAGTGAGCACAGCTATATGTTTATTTATGACACAGTTTCACTAGTTTCAGCCGTACCCCCACTCTGAAATACTTCAATCATAGGCCACACTTCACTCACACACTTCCGTCTAGCTATTAAAATTAAATGGTTGAAAAAGAAAGCTATCTCTCATTCATGTTCTCTTCAAATATATGCAGAAACATAGCAACATAAATTAATAAGTGTGTAACTCTAGCCGTGATGTATGACATAAAAGAAAACTCCCCATATAAGCCGTAGGACAAAAACACACTGTTTTAGCTAAGGCACTCCTCAAAGTTGCAAGCTAAATGAAACACTGTATAAATACAACTACAAGGCAACATATTCAAACTTTGCAACACTGTAATGCCAAACTACTGGCAATACAGAGCTGGGCACATTTCTATTTACATATCCGATCCCTCTCTTTTATAAATGTTCTGACTTTTTAGATCTTGATTGAAAGTTGTGTTTTAAATTCCGATCCATGCACAAATGGACGCATGCTCAAAGATCAGAATTCTGAGTTGTTCATCAGTTACCAATCATCCCCTGACAGATTTCACCAAAAAAAGCCTCAGGAAATCTTTCTGTGTAAAATGCTAAAACATAAATGCAAAACATGTCATAATCAGTTTGGCAAACAGCAATTTCTCATGTAGGGCTTCATCATGAGATGGGGAGCTCATACAAAGTTAATTATGTTACCCATGCAATCACCCAAATAGGGTAGCATCAATTACCACATACATTTAATATCACCCGAATTGTGCATAACAGTGTACCTTGGACTTGCAGTCCAAACCCTGATTATATAAAAAAGGCACATGGCTTGCAATATATTAGTCTCTGTTTGGGGCCACCCAACACTCCTAGTTTGCCCATTTTTCTATTTGGGGTGGATTTGTAGGCTCTAATTGCCTAGATGATGTAGCTCCAGTCTAAAATATTTATTGGCAATTGTTACACCTGCTTTTACCATAATCTTAACACCTGTTTTCATCTGCCACTTTCAATAGTGGAGGAAAGGAAGGGGTCAAACTCCTTTTGAAAAAGTTAGTCATGGACCACAGGGTACGGTTAACAATAGGATCATCTTTATTTTTCCATCAGTCACTAAAACTGGTAAGAAGTTATGTCTCTTCGGCTTTCTAAGCATTTTGAAGAGCACCATTTACTAGATGTATTTATGTATTTATTAAATGTTTTCTATAGCGCGAACATGACCCAGTGTAGGGTATCAGAGCGCTTTACATGCTAGCTGGATTAACTTAGGCCCTTTTTTGGGCATTGAGACTACTCCTGTTGCTGACCCCAGAAGGTTGGGTCTATATACAACCCTGTATAGACCTACATGTACATCAGTCACTGTTGTACTAAAATGTTTTGTGTGACACTAAATTCACTTCAGTGTTGTACCATGGCTCAAAGGCAAGTAAGCGGCGTCTGTGTCTGACTTTTGTACTCGAGGCACACATACAGCATAAATATCACTGAGCAGAAAATAGCACAAGAGTAAATCTCGTTACATATGTAATTTTGCAAAAATGACATATATTACACTTAGAAATAGCACACAAGTTACCATTTGCCCATTCTTTGCACCATCTTTAGTTAACCTGATTTTGAGTGGGAAACCTTAGAGCTTTTTGTTCTATTTTCGGACCATTGCGCCCACTTTGCATAAATAATGAGTGGTTTCGCACAATGAGATGCAATGCCTGTTTCAGTACTGTGCTTATGTCAGCTTTCAGTGCAAAAAATTTTTTCTACGCAAAACTTGATAGCAAATCTTGATGTCATTTGCACCACTTTGTTTCACTTACATCTGTTGCGTCATAGCTGCTATACAAAATATTAGAAAATCTGGGCCTCAGAATGTTGCAAACCTGTAACATAAAAGCAGAGTTCTAATTTTCCACCCAACCCTGCTTTGAGTCTTTCGCCAATACTCCCGATTTTTCTAATATAGCTCCTCAGGAACTCTGATAATAAGGCTAATAACTACAGAATTATGTTACTTAGGAGAAAGCGTAATTCTGATCGACACAAATACATAATCATCTTCTATATCGCTTAAAGAGTTTCATACTCCGTGCTCAAGCACCTGTAGGAATTGAGGTACAGGAAGAGGAAATACGGTTCTCACGATTACACAGTTTGGTCAACTGGAATGTCGAGATGAAAGCTTAGGGCACATAATGTCATGGGGGACGAAAACAAATAGTCAGTGAACTACCTAATCTTCCTTGCTGCAATGATAACTGTAATTCTTTGCACAATTTGACCACCTTGTATTACCAGTTTTAGCTGAAAAACCAATGTTTGGGTGCATGTAGTCTCATCAATATGGTGATAAAATATCAACATAAATGAGGGGCATATGCTTGTACAGTTTCAGTAAAAAATGGGAACAGTTGTGTTATCAACATAACCTAAATGTTAACACTGGTAGAATGGTCTGGTTTTCAAGATGGCTCAGCGAGTTAAGCGCTCACTGCTGACATTTTAGTAAAGTCACCAGGTCAAGAGGATGAATCCTAGCAAAGGCAACTGAACCTTTCATCCTTCTGCGTCAATAAGAACAGTATTACCAAATCGTCTACTAGTAACAAACTACTATTTACAATACATAGAAAGGGTAAAAACTATTATGAAAGAAAGACTAGTTACATCTAGCATTGTTTCTGTGCATGACCAGTGTGCCAGAGCTCTCACATTTTCCTAGTCCATGAATCGTGGTATATCTAGTCCAGTGGTTTTCAGTGCACTCTGCAATTCGAGAATTTTACAGTGGGATAAGCAGGACTACAAGACCTAAAATGCAAAGGAACAAACTAGGACTCACCGCAACCTCGAGAGGTCTGGTCTTTTTCATCTTGACTCCTTGTTAGGTTTCGCCTGGCGTCCACTGCGCAGCAGTGTTCGCGCAGGCGAAATCTTTTGTTTAGCAGTACGGGGCTTTGTCCCGCCTGTCTCTTCCATTGGCTAGCTCCATAAATGGAGGCTAGCCATTGGAAGAGAGATCTGTCCGTTATTCTCCGAGCAGATTCGCGGGCGTTCCGTAGATTTTTTCTCATTCCGCCCCTTTTAGAACGTCATGCGGCAGTGGGCGGATATTTTTTTTTTTCTCGCCATGTTTTGGCCATTTTGGACGTGTGTTTTGCAGGGGTGGGTTGCGCGATTTCAGTTTCCTTGATTTGCTAGCAGGTAAGCGGCATTTTGTACGTCCGTGGCTTGTCTTTGTTTTCTGGTTGTTTACTTTGTAGGTCCTGTCCGTGTCCTGTCGTCTCTGTGTACTGTTCTTCGTGTCTGTTGTCTTTGTTTTTGTCATCTGGGTGTCCTGTGGTCTCGGTTTGTTGTCGTGCGTGGCCCCCCTTCCCTCTGCCTGCAGCTCTCCTCCCCGCAGCTCTTCTCCATCCCGCTCTCGCTAACGATAATGTCAAACAATTGCCCCAGGGAGCCCACATCCTGAAAACCTCGTCTCACCTACTCCCCAACCCCGCTTTCTTCATAGAACAGTCCACTTCTCCTTAACCCAATGCCCCGCTGAGTAGGTTCCCCTTTGTAGCGCCGAAAGCTTTCTATTACAACCCCAGGCAGTCCACTTATGGCGTTCGATTTTCCGATCCTCAAATGGCCACAAAGTCCTGCTCCCTTCACGGACTTCACCGAGTCAGTCACCTCGTGCCCAACTCCTCACACAATGCCACGTATGCTGCTCTTATAGATTACCAGCCTCTGTCCATTGCAGAGTCTTTATGGTCTCTCGCGGCACGGTAAGCATCTAAAGAACTAGCCCAGAAAACAGCTTACTCACCGTCACAGTTACTCCCCATGCTTGAAGCTGCTCCTCGAGGCTGGCTGTTTCTGTGGCCTCAATAACAAGAAAAAACGTTTTTTAATGAACTGCATTTGTAACACGTTGCCAGGACTTCAACCCCGCTTCTATTTTTGGGCAGTTTTAAATAACGCGAAAGTAGGTATTGGAGTGCTTTACATGAACACCAACTACATTACACAAGTACATTAGGTAATGTTATTCTTTCTGTGCTGTGGCATTTCTGAAGTAGCGTCCAAACCTGGGCCTGTGGTGTTCCTGGATCCAAAGCACAGTGGTATGCAGTAGTGTATGAGGTTGTTATTCCTCCACTATAGTTGTACGCCGTCTTCTTCCCAGTTCAGTGGTATTTGTCCCTCGCAGTTACATTTGCAGCCTCTCTCGTGTAGTCAGGACATAATGTTTCTACTTCTGAGGTTTCATTTAGCTATTTAAGGTATTCTGGGAGTTGTTTTCGTTTGAGTGGCAGGCCGGATCCAATGTTTTGTTCAGAATAGCCAAGCACTGGAAACATGGCTGTGCTTGCTTCCCTGCCCCCTGGCTGTGCTTGCTTCCCTGCCCCCTGGCTGTGCTTGCTTCCCTGCCCCCTGGCTGTGCTTGCTTCCCTGCCCGTGCTTGCTTCCCTGCCCCCTGGCTGTGCTTGCTTCCCCGCCCCTGGCTGTGCTTGCTCCCCCGCCCCCTGGTTCCCCTTCCCCTGGCTGTGCTTGCTCCCCTGCAACCCGGCTGTGCTTGCTTCCCTGCCACCTGGCTGTGCTTGCTTCCTTGCCCCCTCGCTGTGCTTGCTTCCCTGCCCCCTCGCTGTGCTTGCTTCCCTGCCCCCTCGCTGTGCTTGCTTCCCTGCCCCCTCGCTGTGCTTCCTTCCCTGCCCCCTCGCTGTGCTTGCTTCCCTGCCCCCTCGCTGTGCTTGCTTCCCTGCCCCTTCACTGTGCTTGCTCTCCTGAGTGTGTGTGTGGCTCTGGGTGGGTGTGTGTGGCTCTGGGTGGGTGTGTGTGGCTCTGGGTGTGTGTGTGTGTGTGGCTCTGGGTGTGTGTGTGTGTGTGTGTGTGTGTGGCTCCGGGTGTGTGTGTGTGTGTGTGTGTGTGGCTCTGGGTGTGTGTGTGTGTGTGTGTGGCTCTGGGTGTGTGTGTGTGTGGCTCTGAGTGTGTGTGTGTGTGTGTGTGGCTCTGGGTGTGTGTGTGTAGCTCTGGGTGTGTGTGTGTGTGTGTGTGGCTCTGGGTGTGTGTGTGTGTGTGGCTCTGTGTGTGTGTGTGTGTGTGTGGCTCTGGGTGTGTGTGTGTGGCTGGCTCTGGGTGTGTGTGGCTGGCTCTGGGTGTGTGTGTGTGGCTCTGGGTATGTGTGTGTGTGGCTCTGTGTGTGTGTGTGTGGTAGTAATTGCTGTCTTCTGAGCTCGTTCGTAGGGTACAATAGGTCTCACATTTGCGAGAGATTAAGCTAATGGCAATGTAAATGACAATGCCATTTATTTATCTGTTTTCAAAACCAACACATAAATACAAATTTTGTCATTTACAATGCCAATAGCTCTAACTTTTCCAAAGGCGAAACCATTGCATTGTAAATGCTTGTTTTTGCATTTCTTTTTAATACAATTAATAACACATCCACACTGAATAAGAATGTGAGATGAATGATCCAGCATTCGGAATGTCGCTCATGCCTCAACTCCACTGAGGGGCGACCTCATTAAGAATCGTTTCAACCAAGCGTCCACTTAGATCAACCAATGGGTTGGGAAGATTTCAACAATGTTGAATAAATTAAAAAAAGAGGAGGAGATGTGACTTAGTGACCCTGTTTCGAATCCTGGCCTTTGCTCAGCATCCTGTGATTCTGGGTCAATCACTTAATCTCACTGTGTCTAAAAAGAAATGCTTAAGGTAGTCTGGTTCTGTTAAATCGTTGTAATTCCCTTGGACCAAGTTTTCACTATTAAAAATAAGCTGCAAAAAAGGGGAAAAAAACATTTCCTTGGAATACCTAATAATCCATAAGCCCATTACCTTACATACTCTATACCTTCTGGAGAAACTGATCTGATTCCAGCCTATGCGACTATCAATCAGGGCTGGACTGGCCCTAGTGGACATCAGACGTTTGTCCGGCAGGCTGGTAGGGTGGGGGCTGGTTTTGAAGCGGTGGGGGCCTGTTTTGTTACTGGGGACTGGTTTTGCAGCAATGCTACAATAACAGCCCCTGGTAACAAAAACAGCAGCGCTTTATGCTTGATAGCGCTGGGATTCTCCTGGGTAACCATGCGCTCTATAAATGTTCCTTCATTTATTCATTCATTCAAAAAAACCCTACCCCCAAACCCCACCAACCCTGACCCCCAAGGCCAGTCTGACACAATTGCCAGGGTTTCTTTGGGTTCTGGGTTCAGTCCTGCTATAAATTTTCTTTACCCACATTGTTAAATTCCAGTTGACATGGCTGTCACAAGGGAGAGAGGGATGCAAAAGGGCCTTATGCCCTAGGCTTCTGCAGGACTCAACTCAAGTCTGACATTTTTGTTTTATTATTATTGAGGCAGCTAACACAAAGAGAACCTGTCACATGCAGTAGATGCCGTGTTTTCCCTTTCCCATGAGGACACATTTATATACGTAGAATCATGGGCCCTGCTTGCAGTTTTCATCAAAGGCCAGAGAAAAATCTGTAGTCCATCTAAAAATATTATAGTTAATACAAACATGGCACCAATAAGAGAAGCATACTGACCTCAAAAAGAAAAGGTAAGGTTTGGTTTTATGTTTTCTGGTTCTCATTTCAGAAATTGATAGGATCTCTGCCAGTGGACGAGGGTGGCAGAGGGGACATGAACCACCACAATGAGGAAGGAGTCCTTTAAATACATATTTGACAACTGGGTAAAGTAAATGAAGAAAAAACGGTCAAATCTATTTCCTATCTCCAAATTATAAGTAACTGAGACAGAGCTCCTTTAAACACTCTGGAGATAATCTCATTCAGGGCAGTTGGTGACAAAAATCTAGAATGACTCTTGGGACGGAAAAGTCTTCCGCATGATAACGGACGTGCACCCATGCCCTAACTGCACAACTGTACTGAAATCTGTATCGTAATGCTGATTCTTGTTGTCATAGGCTAACAAGGATCATATGTGTGCACCATGACATAGGCGTGTCTCACAGACTGCTGTCTTGTTGGACCACAAGGAGCACCCAAAACACTATCCTCAGAGGGTTCTTTACCAGAAGTTAAGCAGCACGAGTGCAGAGGTGGCAGCATATTGTGTAGTGATCAGTAAGAGTGAACAGGCCCTTTATACCTGTGTTACTCAAGTGAGGCCTACATGCTAACTAATTAAGGTTCTGCTGCTGAGTGCTTATCTCACCCTTGGCCTACTGGTTTGGTGTGAAGTGCTGTGCTGCACTGCACAAGAGTTGTGTACCTGCGCTAGGTGTATGTGAGCTTGGGAAGGGTACAATATAGGGATAATGAAGTTCTGTGGTGTGCATGTATGTTGCATGCATTTTCTGGGTGTATGTGTGCCTGTGATGGTACAGTACATGAAGGCAGTAGTGCTGTGCAGTGCGGGCATGTTAAATGTATGGGTGTGTGTGTGCCTGTGAGTGGCACAATAAATGAAGAATACAGTGTTGTGCAGTGGGTGTATGTGTGCTTGTAAAGGATACAATACATGACTGACTCTGAGTTCCATATTGGTGGGCACAGGGATGCATCATAAAACATGAGGAGAGAAGGTATAGGAATCGTCTCAGACAGATATATGCATTGCAGCATTCCAGTGAGCTGTGTGGGACACAATGGAGAAGGGAGTGCCAAGCTCCCCCTTCAAAACGTGCTGTTTGATTTAGAGAGAGGTCACAGAGAAGGGGCTTGGGTGCATTTAAGGAAAGGTATGGATCTGATAAGAGAATCATAAGCTATCAGTTTGGATAAACTCCTGCTGTGACAGACGTCTTTCTAGATGAATAGAGGGCAGAGGAGTGGGCACTTCAAAAGGAAGCAGACCCCAACATAAAGTTCAAAACTCAGACTCTAAATCGCATTTTGTGTCTTGAAATGGACTATAAGAAGGGGAGCTTGAGATCTAAAAAATTGTCAACTGTCAAGCAGCCAGACTTCTGACTGTGACTAGGACTGAGGCCAAGTCGTGCTAGTGCCCAGCTGGATGAGGGGACATCACTCAGGGAATCCAAGAACAGTTGTCAAGGAGCACCAGCGCATTCCTGCTTCTAAAGACCACTGTGTCCTGTGAGGCAGAGGAGAGAATTGGATGAAGCAAGGTCCAGCGTGGAATCCTATCGAGTGGACTCCCTTTGCAAAATGTGAAGAGAAGGCTGTTGCACTGATGGCATCCTTGCCCGTGTGCAAGAAAAAGTCAGCAGCCCTCATATGCCAGAGGACGGCTGGCATAAAGTGAGCTATGGATATTGCTGTGCTGAGCTGGTCATCACCCAAGCACAATGAGGAATCGGTGGCTGCAAAGGACTGGAAGTGTGGTCATCACTGTGCTTATCGGGCCAGAGTCCTTAGGCAGTGAAGGATCAACGACCACATATTCTAGGAGAGGCTGCCTTGGACAGATTGCCATGCGGAGAGGGCAATAACCCTTGCATTGTGGAGGGCAGGTGACCAAATTTGCGAGGAGGAGCCACCAGGAAGGAATCTGCTGTGCCAAATGGGTCGGAGGCGATGTGCAGTAGAGATACTGTGACCCCGTATGACAGGGGGGTCACCGGGACCAACAAGGAGTGTGACCTGATCAGGCGCGTCGCTGGAAGAGTGAGGCTGCCAGGGGGACCCCTACACACCTATACCGGGAAGCGGAGTCAACATCAGGACCTTCGCACTACTTTCCATCCACCGTAGACAAAAGACTTACCCAGCAAAGGAGGAGTCACAAAGAACCTACACTTGCTGCAGTTGCATGTTTGCGTGTGAGGAACACGAGGACTGCCAAGCGTGCCCTGGTATAAAGTGAATAAGGAATAATCACCACGCTAGAGTGAGTGGGGCATAGGCAACTGCCTATAAAACACTGGAAACCCAACCTCAGGGGGGTTCTGTAGTTGTTTGAAAGTGTCGTATTTACCTTTGTGTTAATAGCTGTACAAAAATAAAATACTTTTCTTTTTTCATAAAAATTAGTTTTTGGCTGTGTAGCATCCACCCCAGTTCTGGAGCACGCCAATGACTACACAACATACAGAGCTCTGGATTACATGTCTTTATTCTTCAGCATGCAACTGTTAACTGAACACACTGCATCATTGGCTTTATCAAATACACCCAGACATACCCCAAAAACCTCCCAACTGATTAGATAACTTTGTAAAGAGTCCACGTAGAACCACAAGGGTCCTACTTCACATAATCACACAACATTACATCTAACTCTTTGTTAAATAAAAAATATGGACAGCATTAATACATTATAGTTCCTCAATGAGTTGTCCAGGTGCTCCGACCAATCTTCCAGATCGAGTTGTACGAGGTGAAGGAGTTGCACTATCATCTGGCATCACAGGTGTGGAATCAGATGCTTGACTTGGGCACTCAGGTGGACTTGTCTCACTTGTAAGGTCTGGAGCCAGCAGAAATTAGAGCAGATGCTTGAAATGTGGCGAGTCGCTTGTAATCGACTTTCCTGGACATTGAGTGGTCACCATATGTCCTTTACTTGTCCCAACTCTCAATGGTTCAACATCAAAATGACGATAATTTAAGCGTTTCCATTTTCTATTGACTAGGACCCGGTCTCCTTCCTCAAAAACCGAGTCCCAAGTGCATCAGCATCTATCTGCATAGACCTTCATCTTGCTTTTACGAGAAGTGTCAGTGTCAAGAATATTATCAGTGTCTATTGCTCGGCTTATGGTCCATTGTGGTAGCTTTGTCCCAATGGCTCTCCCAAACAGCAAGGTGGCAGGGCTTGCACCTCTTGTGAAATGGCCAGTTGATCGATAGGCACATAGGGCTGGGCAAAAGACCGACCAGAGATTAATTCCTTCTAGCACAGTGCGTTGAAACTCTTTCTTCAGGGTGCTCATAAATCATTCAACAATGCCATTTGCCTGTGGCCAGAGTGGTGTACATTTTCTGTTACTTTTACATTCAAGAAACTAAGGAAGTCCTTCAATTCTTTGCTGTTACAGTGTGGACTGTTGTCAGACTTAAGAATGGACAGAACACCCCAAGCTGCGAAAATATCACGCAGGTTCTTGATGATTTTGTCATGCATGGTCGATGATAAATCTTCCACTAAGGGAAAACATGAGTACTCATCAATAACTACAATTAAATGATGACCATTGTGTATGAGTTCAGAGAAATCAATCGCAATTCTCTCCCACGCTTGTTGAAGGTCCAACATACTTAGTGGATGCTGTGTGGTTTTGGAAGATAGCAGTTAAATAGGTGACATGCCATCAGTTCCTTCTTTAATTGTTCGTTTAGGTGAGGAAACCACACTCACTCTCCGAGGGCTCTATTGGTGGCTACAATCCCTTGATGTCCTTCTTGGGCCAGTTCAATGACTCATTATCTCAAACTCTCAGGTATGACAATCCTAATTCAATGCCTAAAAGTTCTCCCTGTACATATTTGAATTTTTGATATTCAACATCATCGGTGGGAGATCAAGTAAGCTTTCTCCATGATTGTGTCGCAATGATATCTTTGAGTGTGAGCATGTCTCGGTCTGTGTTGGTAGCATCATTGATCTGCTCAATGGACAGAGCTGCGGGGGTGCCAGAATTTACTATAAAATTGGTGTATGCTTCATCTGCTATAGACGTTGCACAATGACCCTGTAACAGCACTCGTGAGAACTAATCTGTGGGGTTCTGATCCTTCCAGGCTTATGCAGAACAATGTAGTCATACTCTAGCAATCTCAACCCCCACCTTCCAACGCGAGGGATCATCTTGGCTTTCAGAATTCCGAAAATGGTGAGCAACGCCAGGTTGTCAGTAACAAGTGAGAAATGCTTTCCATACAGAAACACAAAAAATGTTTACAAGCCCACACTACAGCCAGGCTCTCTTTATCTGGCTGAAAATAGGCATGTTCAGTGGGAGATAGATAACTGCTGGCATAATCCACAATGTGTCTCTGAGCACAACAATATCAGTATATAACTTTGGATCAAAGTAAGCCATTTCAGTTGCATTTTCAATTGCGTGTTTGAATTTGTTTGAAAATTCAATCACATTCAGAGGGCCATTGAATGGGAACATTCTTCTTTGTCAACACTCTTAACAGAAAACTCACCATGGCCAAGTCACAAATGTCCATGGAACAATAGCTGGCCATGCCTAAGAAGGATCGAAGCATGATTACATTGTGTGGGGGACAGGTGAGGTACAATGCTTGTACTTTTTCAGGGTCATGAGTCATTCCCCCTTCAGAGAAGATATGTCCAAAGAATTTGAGTTTGGTTTTGTGAAACTCAAATTTTTCTCCATTTAATGTGAGACCTGCATTGGGGAGCTAATGGCACACTTGTGTAAGAGCTTTGTCATGTTCCTTTCATGTGTCCACAAACACTAATATATCATCCCTTTTAGTTAAAAGTATGTGAGGCAGGTTGGATTTCCCAGCAAATGACATCCTGAAAGATTTCTGCCGTCGACAACACAGCAAAACTGAGTCTTTTGTTTCTGAACAAATCAACATAAGTTGAAAAGGTAGTGATGTACCTGCAGTTCTCTTCCAGCTCAAGTTGATGGTATCCTTTATTCAAATCCAGATGGGAGACTTTGACACCATTCAGCTGTGTTTTCATGCCTTCTATGAGTGAACCTAGTAGTAATTCTCTCTCAATTGCTTTGTTGGCCTGGCGCATATCAACACAAATGCACACTGTACCAAAACTGTCCTTTTGTGCACTACCACTATGGGCAAGACCCATAGCGTTGGACAAGTAGAGCGCTTAATAATTTTATGCCTTAATAATGCTTCTAGTTCTTTCTCCACTGCCTCCTGTAAGTGAAAAGCAATTAAATGGTGTAGCTGAACAACAGGACAAATGTCCTCATTAATGTGAATTTGCACCTTCATTGCCTTGAGTTTCCCTAGTCCAAGAAATGACAGTAGTTGACTCACTATTTCAGAATGTGCATTGAGGCTGTAGTTGATGGATATCAGTACCAAGTCAGCAATAGAGCTGAAAATGAGTAGACATGCACTGAATGACGTACCTTGGAGAACATGAATCGGTACTATGGTTTCCTTATGCCTCATAGTCACTACAAATGACCCTTGACTTTGAAATGGCATTAAAGCAGTCCATATATACATACTGTTGTTTCTATGGCATTAGACGTGGTACTGGAGACAGTTTGTTGTATTATTCTGCTGGCATGATATTGATCAATGCATCACTGTCTTCAATGAAAGTTGTAGGGCAGCTATTTACCTTTAGCGTGATCATGGGGCAATGGCCAAATGGTGATCTCCCTCAAGCAGCCAATCCTACATGTGCATTTCACTCTGCAGTTGACATCACCCTTGCACATCATCTTCTTCACTGTTGTTTGATGATGAGACTGAAGAGCTTTTGGAAGATGAATTTGATGACAATTGGCTTTGTTTAATCTCTAATTGCTGCAGTTGATGTTGCCTTTGGCCTTGTAGGTGTGGCTAGAATGCTTCTGAAACTTGCTGGTGCCCATTTGAACTTCTTGTCATGACGCACTTAGTTTCTCTTTCACCTTGCAGACGGTTATGAAATGGTTTTCTTTTCCACAGCCTTTGCAAATCTGCTCAATGGCGGGACAATTAAGTTTGAGTGGGAAGAAGAATTCACATCGGAAACACAATTTCTTTTTCTTTTGAGACATCATCTTCTAGGCCTCCACTTTGTGTTTCTATTTACTTTTCATGATTAATGGCAATTCGTTCTGGGTTGTTCCAGCTTCCGTATCAGCAGCCTGTCTATCTACACATTCCTCAGCTCTCGCAGCCATGAGTACTTTTTCTATACTGATTATTCCTTTCAGCATTCCTTTTCTGAATCAGTCGGAGAGGCACCAATTGATGACTTGGAGATGTGTGGCTTCTTCACCATTGAATTCACTCAACTTGCAGTGTTTGACGAGGTTGTCAAGTCTATCAAAAAACACTTCCATCATTTCACCAACTACCTGTCATGCCTGATTGAAAATGTACCTTTCATAGTTGACATTTGTCACCAAATTGAACTTGGCTTCTAACTTTTCTTTCACTTGAGGGTGCAATATTTCATCAGCTTGGGATATTTTCTTTTTCGATTCGATTCAGTAATCTTTCTTTTGGTTTCTTTCTTTTTCACTTCTTTCACTCCATCACCTGCAAGATTCTTTGAGTATTTGATGATCTTTTTGTCATCTACTTCTTCTAGAGCATCTATGAAGTCATCAAACGTTTCCATCCATGCAGTCCATCTGGCACCAATATGCTGTATCGAATGGCGGTGGTGGTTTCAGGAATACAGCTGCACCATATCTTGTGTTGGGACTTATCGGCATCAATAGTATATGCTGTTCGGGTGATGACAGATGTTCTTTCAGGCTGGTTCCTCCTGCGATCACTGGCCATGTGCTTGTACTTGGGTCCTCACGCTTGCTCAGAAGTCATAAGGCACCATATTCTTTTTTATGGTATCTGATGGTTTCATCTCTCATACTTATTGGTTACTGATTTTAGATTTGTACTTCGTTGTTGCTGCCTTAAGTGTTTCTGCTTTGTATGGGCAATGGCTCTGTGATATGCTATGGTGCATTATCTCTTCTTTTGGCCTTACCAGTAGACTTCTGGCTGGCTTTCTGACGGTGCTCCTCTGTAGGGCCTTCACCTTCTTCATGGGCCTTGTGCCAGCTAGGAACGTGCTTTGACTCCACATACGCCAACTGTAGCTTGCATCTTGGGGTGCACGTGGCATGCACATGCAGTTGGATGGACCTCGGCAAACTCAGTGAAAGCAGTCTTTTTTTTCGTGGTATGTATCCCCTACTCCTCCACAGTTGTAGCATCCACCCCAGCACTCGAGCATGCCAATGGAATACAAGTCTTTATTCTTCTGCAACCTTTACCTGAACGCACTGCGTCACAGACTGTATTGACCACACCCAGACACACCCCAAATACCTCCCAATTGATTACATAACTTTTATAATGATACATGCTAAACAAAAATGTATGCTGCTGCTGCACATATTTTGGGTTGTGAGCCATTGTTCATTCCGTTTCTATCCCACCCCCGAGATTCGGCCTTCTTGGACTACTTACTCCTGAGAGTTAAGTGCTGAAAGGGTACTTGACCCAGTTGCTCAGGATCCATAATCCAACCCTGGCTGCTACCAACGCGCTTCGCTGCAAGCAAAATGTGGTATGGTTTTATAGAATAGAAGAAGGCACACAAGGTAAAGGGTAAAAACACAAGAACTGTTACAGTGAGGCACTACTGCCATCTGCCAGCAGAGCCTTCCTTTTTCTGCTTATTACATCTAATTCCTCGAATGACTTTTGCTTATTTTCAAGTCACTAATTTGCCAGCTCTAAATTGGTCAACTTGACATGAAATTAAACATTTATGTCGAAACTGCTAATTCTATAAATATATGAGAGTTGATTTAGGACTGTCACTTACTTTTTTCCAAAGACATGCTTGAGATGGTAAAATAAACAATAAGCTTTAGTTTCTAAAAAAGCAGTGTTCTAAGAATCTACATTTGGCATGGTTTAGAGGATTGTGAGTCACTCACTTGGTCATCGTGGTTTTGTAAAGCACGATAGCAATAAGTACAAAATCTTAACATTTAAGAATATTGTTCAGTGCAATTGAGAGGACTTTCTGTGCAGTTCATTTTATGGGGCATATTTATGACAAGAGTTGCATTGCTCTTGCACCACACAATGTGATGCAAACACAACACATGTCCAAAACGAGATTTATGAAACCACACAATGCCACCTTGTGTGGCACTTAGTAGTTTCATAAATCTGGAGTAACGCTACACAACTGACTGTGTTGCGTTAATCTGCCCTGGGATGTTCCATGGGCATTGTGTGGGTGTTCCCATGCAACTCCCTTAGTATTTGAAGCATTCCCAGATCTACCAGAACTGACAAACCTGGGAATGTGCCAAAAAGATATATCTTCCCAGAGGAGGTGTAACAAAGAGAAATACCTTTATATGTTCTTGTTACTTCCTCTGGTGCATAGAAAGAGGAATATGCCTCTCAGGATTGGTTTTGTGCAGGAAAGTGACCATTCCTGCGCAAACATAATCCTGCATGCAACACAGGTACCCTTGCACCATGGTGCATGTGTGCCTGCATTGGCACTAGGCACCCAAAATGGCGACTGTGCAAGGACAAGGACAGGAATACATTGAATTCTCATACATACAGTGCAATCCTGACCTTTGCCTGTCACACACCTTGCTATGCTGTGTGACTTTTTTGTAAATATGCCCCTATGTGCCTGTGTCACATCAGTGATTTCATAGGGATCCACACCTGGCGAGTTACCAGGGGAGACAGCGTTTACAACGCTGCCAGTACCACACACGTTGGTAACAACGCGGACGTTACATCGTCCGTATTGTTACCACGCAAGGCATTACATCGCAAGTCGTTTCAACGACTTGCGCTAGATGGCGTTGCACACCAGGGAATGTGTTAGATTTTAAGTCCAACACATTCCCTGCTATTGCGCTAACTGGAGTAGGAATAATAATTTATACTATTCCTAAGACCAGCGGCCATCTAGTGCAAGTCGTAGAAACGACTTGCGTTGTAATGCTATGCGTGGTAACAACCCGGACGATGTAACGTCAGCATTGTTAGCTACAGTGATGTAATATGAGGTGTTGTAACGCAACATATTCAGTTACCAGGGCAATAGCTATTAGTGGTGCAGCTGGTGCAGTGACACTGGGACCTAGATTTGGGAGAAGGCTCTGTCGGCCATTCACTTATTGAGTTATTTTAGAGGCTGCCTGCTCAACATTTTTAAATCACAGACCCTGTCTGGGGCCTAACTCTGAACTCAATCATTGGAGAAGATATGGGGAATAGAGGATGTGGAGAATGGAGATGAGGGAGGTAAGGGACGAAAGAAAAAAGAGGGTGAGGCAAAGTAATTATAGAGTTCCAACTAATTTTGCTTCTTGCATTGCTTGTTTAGGTTACGAAAAAAGGCATGTCAATCCATAAAGGGTTTATGTCTCTGACCTCACAAGAGGGAATGAATGCTCGGATTTACAACTTTTTATCGGGCTGCATTTGCAATTAGAACATATACACAATTAATTCAGACATTATGGGCCCGATTCACAAAGGTAAACTGAGAAAATAGTCTAACTTTACGACTTTCAGTATCCACAAAGGGCATTTACTTCTCGTAAATGCCCTATGTGAATACCAAAAGACTTGACTTTGCCATCTTTATATGGGCAACTGATTTTCATAGGTTATTTTTTAAGGATGTATATATTCTGTTCACATTTTGGCATCTCAAATTCTTTAGAAGAGAGAAAACCGAGGATTATGCTGGGCTTTGCTCTCAGTTTGTGAGAATTTACTAACAAAGTAAATATTTAAGGTTTTTCTAATTGTATGCCTCTATGGAATCTGAGGTATCTATTTCTTTGTTGGTCTGCTGTAGGGCTATTCATAAGCTTTGCTAATTTACAAACTCCTTTTAACATTGCAAACAACTTTTGAAGGCTAGAGTCCTTAATCAAAAAACATATCTCAACCAGAAATGGAAGGCACTGGCACGTTTTGGAATTAAAGACAATCATGTCTGATTACAATGATCTTGCTGAATTGATTGGCAATGATGTACAAGTTAGGATTAGTAATACAGAAAGTGTTCTTAGTTTCCAAATTTATATTCAAAATGTTACTGGACAATCTGTATTAAAAACAGCAATTAAAGGTATTTGCATCGTATGTAGGGCTAATGTCCATAATAAAAAAAATCTTAATCAGAGATTGAAGGCATGGACACTTTTCAGAATTAAATACAATATAGTGTAGTTACATTGATCTAGTTGAATTAATGGGGGAAGATTTACAAGATAAGGGTATTCATTTAGAAAGTGGTCTTACTCTCTAAATTGCTATTCTGCTTTTTTACTGAACAATTTTTGAATAAAACTTTGGAAACTCAGGCCCCTTTATGGAATATTAGTTATCCGTTGTTCCCCCACATGTTCATATTTTTTATTTTGGTTACAATATACTAAGATGAGCAAACTATTATATAAAATGTAAAAATCACTGATCTGCTAAATAATAATGTACCCCTTCTGTGAATTGAAGATCAGGCTGTTCAATGATATCAGTATCTGGTCTTGATTTTAGACCAGCAAGGATAAATTCATGGTCCAGGTCCTACAACCCATTGTTAACACATCCAGTATTCTAATCTTCATCACACATATTTAACCCTTGAGACATTGAAAGATGAGAAAATGTAGAGAATGATACAAATACGAGAGCATGTAAGAACAAGTAACCTAGGCAGGGCGCAGCTCCAGGGCATCATGTGAGGTGTGATACCCTCCTAATAAATGGATTCTGGTGGGTCTAGTTGCGTCCTGGTGCCCCCAGTCGGGCTGGCAATGTCTGTAGTCAGGTTTCCACTCAGATTAGCTGCCCTCATAGCACAGACACCCATCTCTATGTAACTTTGAAGAGATTACAAACACCAACCCCTGCTCTTCCCTCTGACACAACATGCGCCAAGAATAAAGAAATAAATGGATGGCTATTATGTGGTACAGAAAAGACTTTTAGGTATAAGACTATTTTCATCTATTTTGTCATTTTAATGGCAGTGATTGTTGGTAAATCTCTGAACCACACCACCTTAATCTAACTGACCAAGCTATTCCCCTGGATTGAGGGCATGAATGACTGATTAGATGAATGTGTGAACGAGTGTACCAATGGATGGCTACATTGATTGTCAGAGGTGCTGGAAAGTGAACGCCTATTTGAAAAACATGTTGGCTATTTGTCCTACCTTACACTGTTACTGCTACAGTGTTGAGTGAGCAATGCGGTAGATTGATATATTCAACACGTGTAGGGTGCCACCCAGCCTCTAGTATACTTTGTTGCTACATGCACTCCGAGGGCGGGGCACAGCCCGAGGATAAAATAAAGGGGCTACATTTTATATAACCCCTTCCGTGCGGCGCACGTTCAGCGGACGTCGCATGCACTACCTCGGTAGTGCTGCTCACGTCCGCTGAACGTTCCGGCCCCGCCCGCGCAATAGAACGTTCCGCACCAGCGCGGATCGTTAGGCGCAGCGGAGGGGTTAAGGAGTTTTTTATAGCCTGAACATGACCCGTTCAGGTATCAGAGCGCTGTACAAATAGGATGCATGTTAGTAAACAGATAATAACAACAGAAAAAACTAAAAAAGTATAATCAAACGACTTGGACTATTCAGGATACAGAAATGTATATTAGAAAAATAGTCTGACTTAGTGAAATTTTGTGAAATCAAGACTTTTGCTGAAGGTATCTGTTCAACAGCAGTGGTCACTCCATGCCACTGCTGAGATCCAGGCAGTGATTGTAAAAGTGATCAACTGCTGTAGCATGTGCTAGATAGGTTCAGCTACCCTTGTCCACCAGACTATGGACACAACAACATGTAACTTTATTCTTTGGCCTTGATATCCTTCAGTCGCAGGGCAGGTAAATATATTTTTTTAGGGTAGGTTAGGCTAGGTTTAGTGATCACTGAGCTGACTTTTTCAAGAGTTAGACTGAAGGATAACCCCTCAACTTCCACACGAAGTTGTCAGATCATTCTAAATACCGCCACCAATTAGGAACTGAAAATGTGGATTTGTTTTTAAACCTAAAAAATTGTCTACATAAAGTTACAATGTACTTGAACATTACAGTTAGTGTAGAGAGCCATCCGGGCTCTCATATAATTTGTATCGACATGCAAACACTCCTCGGGGACCGCCCCGAGGGATTAGAAAAAAAGAGGGAGACCGCTCGAGGTTCTTCAGCCACGAGTGTATAACGTAGTGGTGCCGTTTCTTTCAGCTCCTCGCCAGGCCTCTGTTCCTCAGGCTGCGCAGCGTTACAGTTAGGACAGCAAATATTTTTTTGCCATTAAAACAAAATAGCTTACATGTTTATACAGTAGACTTCTACTGGATTCATTTAAAAAAAGTGCAAGCATTTATTTATTCACGTTATAGGCAGTAAAATGTCAGTAACTTGTCTTAATTGTTCCTCCTAGTGAAATTTTATCGTAATTGCTCTCAAAAAGCAATGACTTTTAACAAATTAATTGATGTAAGGATTTCACATAGTCTGGTGATATTGTGACATGTATTTGTGGGGCATATTATCAAGGACGGGCGATACATTATCGCCGCTTTTATCGGCAGGAAACTGCCGATAAAACGGCGATAATACGCTTGATAATATGCTCTATGGAATTCCTATCGAAGCCCATGTTCGATGTGAAGACATCTAACATGGGCTTCGATAGGAATTCAATAGAGCATATTATAAAGCCCATTATCGCCGTTTTATCGGCAGTTTCCTGCCGATAAAAGCGGCGATAATGTATCGCCCGTCCTTGATAATATGCCCCTGTATTCCTAGATATGCCTCTGAGCTTACGTTGCTAACTCTTTCCATGTGTCACTTAACATTGTCGATGTTCAACATTGATGGTAATAGCATTACCAACATGGAGGGTACACATTTAAAAGGCGCCCATACTGTTAAAAAAAATGCGAGAGCCTTACCACTGACACATTGTTTTTGCGTTGAAGGGTGGCTAAATATCTTCTTTATAGTTTGCCTCTTCAGCTACGAAAACAGAAATGAAAGTCCCCAAGCAGTGGCAAATGCAAAAAGTTTGTTATTTCTGTGGTGAATTCAGGTGAATAGATATAATAAGGAAAGCATGCATGACCAAGTGATTGAGAGCATTAATGGATCAATCCATGGATGAGTGAATGAGCGGATCAGTGGATGGCTATATTGATTGGTGAGTGTTTTTCATTCCCTATCAGCTATGGAACTTGTCAAAAGTGCATTCTTACCCCTTTTTTCTGTACCCTATATTTAAATGGGCTCAAGTCTACTTTATTATCAGTTTTGACGGATTATTATCAGTTTTGACGGATTGCCCCAAGGTTGGAGATAAATCCCTTCATGTGGATGATGCAGTCCTTATGGCATGCACCGCTCATGGGTTGGATTGACTCTTGGCCAAGTATGTGTCATTTATGGGTAACCTTGATTTGTCGGTCAATTTTTCAAAGTCATATGTATTGGTAGTGGTCCCAAAATCTACAAGCAGCAAGCTCTTTAAGGTAGCTAACTCCCCTCTGGGTAAAGTCATGGTGTTCCCTTACTTGCGTGTCTTAATTAAGGCCAAAAATTGTTGGAAGACATTAATTGAAGGCCAAAAGATCCAAGCTTATTAAAACCATGGGAACGATCTACAGGTTGCTCACAGGTTATGCTCTCATGTTCCAAGGGACCTTTTAAAAACTTACTAGACTAAATACATATCCCAATTCTGATATAGCAGCGAGGTCTGAGGTTTTGCAAAATTGGATAGGTCTCAATCAGCTGAGAATACATTTTTGTGCCAAATGGTACAGGTTCCACATTCTACCCCAGCATTTTCAGTGCAGGCGGAGCTTGGCCTTGGACATGTGATGGATCTGACATTACTAAACCCCTTATTGTGCCGAATTAAAATTTTACAAAAACAACAGTTGATGGACAGAATGCATAACAATGCCATGCATTCACCCCAGTACAGAGATATGGGCCTAAATTCATCGTTTTTTGCTCCATATGCCATTCCAGTTTGATCCCAGCCATATGCAAATCAGTCTGCACCCTGCCACAAAGGGAACAATCCGGCCTGAACTGTGAGGCCAGGTCCTCCCTGGACTGGAAACAAGCATCCTAGGACCCGTTTTAGGTTTTTACCCCTCATCAGCCAGGATAGCTTGACTCCAGTGGCATGGAGATCACGGGACCCACGTCTGGGCATACTGGTCCCACTCCAGGTGGACAGAATGCAGAACAATGTCATACATTCATCGCAGTACAGAGATCGGGGCCTTAATCCATCATTCTTTTGCACCTCATGCCATTCCAGTTTGAACCCAGCCATATGCAAATCATCCTTGACCCTGCACCCAATGGAAACAGTCCAGCCCGAAATGCCAGGCTAGGTACTCCCGGACTGGAGACAAGCATCATAGGACTGGTTTTGGGGTTTCACCCCTCATCAGCCAGGATAGCTTGACTCCAGTGGCATGGAGAACACAGGACCCATGTCTGGGCACACCCGTCCCACTCAGGGTGACAAATGCAAAAACAACAATTGATGGACAGAATGCACAACAATGTTATACATTTACACCAGCACAGACAGCTGGGACTAAATCCATAGTGGTTTTGCTCACCATGCGATTCCAGTTTGAACCCAGCCATATGCAAATCAGTCTTGACCCTGCCCCCAATGGGAACAGTCCAGCTCGAACTGCCAACCCAGGTTTTTCCTGCACTGGAAACAAGCAACCTAGGACCGGTTTCGGGATTTCACCCCTCATCAGCCAGGATAGCTTGACTCCAGAGGCATGGAGAACACGGGACCCATGTCTGGGCATACCTGTCCCATTAGGGGTGACAAATGCAAAAACAATTGATGGACAGAATACAGAACAATGTCATACATTCACCCCAGTACAGAGCTTAAGATTTTGAGCAGGGGGAAATTAAAGCTAATTCGGTTGATCCTTGCAGACTGTTTGGCCCTTGACTGGGCACATAAAATACTGTGGATAGCCTTTGTTAAGGCAGCTTTTGCTTCTCTAGGTAGGTCAGACTTCCCTGTCCATGAGTGAGCTGGGGTGTGTTAAAAAGTTGTTCTTGGACCATTCCTGTTTGGAGAGAGAGCATCTGTTGCTACAGAAACCATCAGGGCGGGGTCATATGCTGTTGAGAACCGTGCAGGGGTTGGAGCCATAACTAGCCAAGGTCCATTCACAGAAAGATAGGTTTTTATTGGCTAGGTTTATGTTTAACCAACTTCATCATCTTTTGTCATCCCCATTTAGGTGGGCTACAACAATAAGTCTCTGCAGGACAGTGCATTTTGTAATGTGTTGCTCTTATTTTAGTTGACAGAGGAAGCTTCCCTTGTTGAAGTCTCTGAACTTTAACAAAGTTAGGGCAGCCTTGTTTTGTCTTCAGATGCTTCTCAGTGAATGTGTTACTTTTACTGTTTCAACATTTTTGCGAGCTGCTATGGTGTCCAGGAGATTGAAACTTGACTAATAGATGTAGTGTCTACAGAAGATGTGTTTTTCTGTTTTATTAACTATTACCATTTTAATATTAAATTTCGGTAATTGTTTTTATAATGAAGTTGTTTGTAATCTTTTATGGTGATTTTATAAATGGAATAAAGATTTATAATGAATGAATGCTTGGTGAGTGCATAAGTGGATGCAATGTGGAAGGGTCCTGTGAAGGCGCAGTGTGGGAGAAAAGGCAGGGTACGGTGAAGGGAAATAATGGATGAGCACATAGTTTGTTGTGTTATAGTATTGTCACTTGGTAGCAGTATCAACAGAGAAGCAAATAAGCATTGGTAAAGCCAATATATTTCGTCTTTTCAAAACCTGTTGGTGTTATTAATGTGCTTTTAAGGCGTCGCAGTGCAGGCTGATGGGCAACGTGGCTTAAAGTAAATAAAATCAAAGTGGTATGGTGCAACCAACGTTGACTGCATCATAGCACTTTTTGTTTACTTTAAGCCATGTTGCACAGCAGCCTCCGTAGCTGTGCATCACCTTTAAAAAAGCAAACAAAACCAAATAGCTAATGTTTAAGGCTAGGGTGTTGTGTAACTGCGAACAACAGCTTGTAATGGTTAATACAATAAAGCAATAACTGGGCTAAAAGAAGCAAATCTGACGAAGCTGTGACATTAATTAGAAAACTTTTCTTAAAAGCTTTTAGGCGGAGGCTTGGCTTCTCAAAAGAAATATGACCTAAAATCATTGTTGTGAACTCAATGTTATTAACTTAACAACATATTACCTTAATATTATTAAAGCCGAAAGCATTGCTGCTACTGGTTGTGGGAACGCCTGCTTGACAGCATAATCTACAGCATCAAAATCAATAGTCAAATACATTTTTCTGGCTGCTGCTTCAAGCAGAAAACACTGATAGTTAGTAAGAGAGACAAGACACTGATCCGGCTCTACAATACATAATAGCTTGAAAGAAGATCTGTTAAACTGCACCCACACAGAGTCTGCAACTTCCTCGTTCCTATGTTTAAATCTTCTTCTCACTAATCCTGGGGGTTGTACACACTTCCCAGACACAATCATGCTCCTTTATCACATAGGAAGCTACATTTGCCCCTGTCGTACACCTGCTCAATGAAGCCCCTGAGACATTAATTGGGGTGTAACCTCAGTGTCTCGCAGACATTGTACTGCAAGGTATGCTGGCGCAGGTACAGTCCATGTGTACCTCGTAAATTGATGCATGACGTTACAACGCATGCTTTTATCACGCATGCTGTTACAACGCAGTTTTTACAACGCAAACCTTTACAACGCATAGCGCTTTGTGGTGCTGGATAGTGAATAGTTTAATTTACTATTCCAACTCCAGTCCCCGCGGACACTAGGGAAGGTGTTGGATAGTAAATTAAATCTATTCCCTATCCTACAGCGCCCCCAGCGCAATGCGTTGTAATGGTTTTCATTGTAAAACCTGCGTTGTAAAAGCACTGCGTTGTAAAAGTTTCGTTGTAAAGGATATTTCCCCTCGTAAATGCCTAGGAATGGAGCTACAGTGCACCACGCTGAGATAAGAGAGTTGCTGCACAGCTCACCGTCTGCACCCGACCAATATGGAATCCCTTTTATTAAAAAACAAGCATTGGCAAAGGTTGCTTTTTTTGCAATGGGCTGGGGGGCAGAGAGAGTACTAAACAAAGACCAATGAGGCAGGTGCACAGGAAGAGGGACGGGTGCAGCAAGAATGAACACTGAGAGAAATAATGAACATGAGGGAGGTATGGGGAGCAACAACAAACAGCGGTAGGGGAGAGATGAGAGGAAGCATCAACCGAGGACAGGGGGAGGAGGGTGGATGGTGCGGAGAAAACAGCGCAGGAGCTAGAGGAAGATGGGACAAGCAATTCAGAGACATCCAAAAGTGAAAATAAAGTACCTGCAGGAGCCTGTGGCCAGTAAAAGTACACTGATCACAGGAAGCTGTTCTTGGTCCATGCTCCACATCAGAGACCATGATGAAGCAGGAAGGAGCAGGAGGCACTAACCAATCAGAAGCAGGGAATTCAAGAGTGAAATGGGAGCAAACCAGTGGTAAGAAATGGTAAGTAATGGGCCAGCACAAAACTCGTTTTAAGATTATTTTTTATTGTTTACAAGAAATTTCATAAGCACAGTTCGAGCACTGTGCAGTCATAACCTGGACACTAGACTTAGACAGAATTCCTCTTTGAACAATGACAAATGTATTACCCACTGCTCATCACATGATGAGACTAAAATTAGTTTGCTAAAAGACAGCGAAAACATTACAACTAAACTCCCACATTATGTAAGTGAATAATTTTTTACCAGGTAGATTAAATAAGAACTCTTGAACATTAATTATTCTGTTTGAGAAGTTATTGTACAGGTTGCTGTTAATATATATGTCTGCATTTGAAAATTATCCCCAAAAGGCAAAATGTGTTCCTCACCAGCTCTTGGTCAGACCTCCCAACAACTGGTGATATTTGTAGGTATGTTTTCACTGTAGAGGGACGAGAGGGGATAATTCAGCTGTAAAGCTTTGTGTTCAGGCAGCAGGATGGACCTTCCCAGAGATTGATGGAGTTGCAATCATGACAAAGGAAATGGACCAGGAACAGTGCACTGCTTAACACCTTCCGCGCTAAGCGTTTTACCGCGCTGCGCTGAAGATTCGCAATTACCGCATTACATGACGAGCTCAGCTCGTCATGAGCGTACGACAGGCGTACCTCATGAGCGTACCTCATGAGCATGAGCTGAGCTGAGCTCGTCATGAGCGTGGAAGGGGTTAACCAAGGGTGATCCGGTGCAACAGGGCATTTCAGGTAGGTCGTCCAGATCCTGCTAAGCTCTCAGTCTATGTTCCTTTCAGGGGGACTGGAACGATAGGCAATTTCAATTTACAAGCTCACTAGAGGCTATCTTGAACATGTAGGAATCTGGCAAAATCTGAGCTGAGCCAACCATAAAGCTAACGAAGAACTACTGCTTAGACAGAGCCTGGCCTTAGTGTGTTGTAGGGACTGCTGAAAGTGACAAAGGACTAATGCTCCTCATTTGTGGTATATGAATGGTGTCCATTTTGTGCCGTAGAATACTATACCGTTGAATTGCATGAATAGTTTTCAAGCAATTGGGGGAAATACAAATGTTAGAGAAGAGTTTTAAAGGTGTATTTTCCTGCAGCAGAAAATCTTTCTGCTATTGCAGTCTAATATAGTTGATATAGTTCTTAGAAAAGTGCAGAGCTGCAAGGACCCAGGCGATTGAGATGGCCATATTAGTTGGCCTAAAGTGAAATGTATTTTTTTTAGTTAATTAAAACCTTTGTAAAAACGAGTTCACAGTAACTTTGAAAACATGACACATTATAAGTTTAAAAATGTACTGCCAATTTGGGGTAAAAAGAGACAAAAGTTTGTTAAAAACAGAATTAATTTAAGACATAAGTTTCTACTCAAAGTAACAAACTGCTGATGCTATTTAAACCGTGTGCAAATCTACTTAAAGTGCCAAAGTGTAAACCTCCCCATTCGGCTGACAGGCCAGTTCATTTCTGACTACTCCGGTGGAGGCGGGAGTCTTTTAACCACAAAATCTAGAAATGTAATCAGTTGAGAATTATACCTCAGGTGAGTGCCCTTATAATACTCTGTTACGGCTTGTCTGCAACCGCCCACTCCCACTAAATTGAAATGAAACATTGATAGTTTGCTCTCAGAGGACAGTGCAGGCACATGCAAATAACAATGACGTGAAGTATTGGTTCTTGTGCATGGCGGCACCATCTGCATGTTACGTCAATGGAGTCTTCGGAAACACCTTGGCCGGTAGTCAAAAGTTGGAAAAACCCCCATAAGCTGGGTCAAGAGATGAGTCCTGGTGGGTTTTGAGCAGCAACTGTCCAGGATGGATTGCCCACCGAACTGCCCATAGCTGTTTATCGTAGTCCAAGCAGGACGGCTCCTGGCAGACATGTTTTTATCTTCCAAGGCAGATAACTGGCACGAGCAGTTTTTAATTTGTTTTCGAAACACTGAGAAAGAGAGAGGCAGCTCCCAAATATGTTGTACTTGGAGTGCTTTCAAGTTATTAGTAGGAAAGTCTCTAAAAATAGATTTTCGGTCTGGATTCATTATTTCTTGTCAAATCAGGTGGTCCAGTGAGGAAGACCTGGCAATTTTTAATTTAAAGCAAAATTTTGCGATTGCACATTGCCTCCCATGCCATTGGTTTACAAGGCCGAACTGGAATCACATGTGTGCAGGAGAGGCATTGGGGCAAACAAAAGAACTGCCTGTAAGGTCCTGAGATTTAGTGACTCCAAAGTTCTCGCCACACTGCTGCACCCATGGGAGATGTGGCTACAGTTTGGCCTTCAACACTTGCAGCTGTGGCATCATTGACTTGCCCCACAATCCCTTTTGTAATGTAAAGAAAGCTGCCAGTAAGAAGCCACCCTTGGTTTTCATGTCTGTTGACAAAGAGATACAAACAAGGGAAAGAAGCATTTGCAATGCAATAGGTCTCGCATTTACGCACGTTTACTCTATTGGCATTGTAAATGACAATGCCTTTCTATTTATGTTTTAAAAACAAAAATAAAAGGCATTGTCATTTGCAATGTCAGTAGCTCAAACTCGCTTAAATGCGAGACCTATTACATTGCAAATGCTTGTTTAAGTTGATTTGAGTACATTTGTTTGCAGTGTAAATGCCCTGAGTGTTCCGTAGTCTTTGCAAACTGACTTTGGTCTGATCCAGCAGTATAATGTCATCTGTGTAGAGTATGCTGGGAAAGGACTCACTCAATAGTTTTGGGAATGAGCGTTAACCAGATTAAGGGGCATATGTACAAAGAAATGACGGAGGGAGGAGTTAGCCGTCATGGCTTAACGCCACACTCTGCCACTTCAGAAACGCAAGGCTGCACGATATTTACAAAAATATGGTGCAGCCTCGCGTTTCCTCCGTGCTGGTGCTACACTTAGCGACCGACCACCAATACAGGCACCCTTGCACCATAGTTCAAGGGTGTCAGCGTGCAGGGGAAGACAGTGGCGTAACGATAATTGAGGGGGCCCCCCTGCCAGGTACGTGGAGGTGCCCCCTCTGGACTCTATAAGGAGCTCTCAGGCCGAAGTGCAGTGCTGAGGGGGCCCCCTTGAGCTTACGCCCCTGGGGGAAGATTGTTCATATGTAGGAAGGTGTCCCTTCATGCAATTAAACAATCTTTAAATGCCGTTTTTTCATTTCTATGTGTGCTGCTTAATGAAGCGCACATGAAAGTTACAAAATGTATTTTTTTTTAAAATTGTTTATGTGCAGGAAGGCATACCTTCCTACACATAAACAATCAAAGGTGTTTTGCCATTTCCATATGTGCTGCACAAACTAGGAGAAATAAAGCATTTCTCCTCGTTTCGCCTGTTTACAACCAAGTTTTTCCTGGTCTTAATTTTGGAGCTGCCTCCTATTTACGCCACCCTTGTAAATGGGGTCAGTGTCAAAATCAATGGGTGTTGCGGTGGAACGCCCACAGGTTTATCCACTGCCCACCCCTTTCATGCTAAGCATGGTGGTAAAGAGGGCCTTATTTACAAGGCAGCCTTACGCCACGTTAAGTGGCTTAACACTGCCTTGTAAATAAGGTAAAGCCACTATTGCCACAGGAATGTACTAAAAAGTGACGTTCCCGCGGCGATAGAGGATTGTACATCTACCCCAAAATGTGGTCAGGAGATCGGAGATGAAGATATTAAACAAAGCATGGGCGATCGCGCAGCCTTGTTTCAAGCCGATGTTTGTGTTCTCATTCCTGGATATGTTATTGCAGCCGTCTAGTTTGATCCCAGTCCAAGAGTCTGTGCAAAGCATTTGGATTGCTGTCATTGGGAAACAACCTTTACAACGCAAATTTTACAACGCATTACCATGAAACTTTTACAACGCAACATCCATTACAACGCATGCCATTACAACGCAACCATTACAACGCATGACACTACAACGCACACCACTACAACGCATGTCTTTACAACGCAGTCATTACAACACATACCATTACAACGCATAACATTACGATCTAACACTTACCCTACTGTTGCACCCCCTGGAGTTAGAGTAGTAATTTTAACCCCTACACTATCCAACACTTACCCTACTGTTGCACCCCCTGGAGTTAGAATAGTAATTTTAACCCCTACACTATCTGACACTTACCCTACTGTTGCACCCCCTGGAGTTAGAATAGTAATTTTTATCCCTACACTATCCAATACTTACCAAACATGCAATTTAATGTTATGCGTTGTAATGGTATGCGTTGTAAAGGTATTATGCGTTGTAATGGAATGCATTGTAAATGTAGTTTTTTAATTTTCGTTGTAATGGCATGCGTTGTAATGGAATGCGTTGTAATGGATGTAGCGTTGTAAAAAGTGCGTTGTAAAGGTATGCGTTGTAAAAGTGTGCTTTGTAGTGACATACATCCCTGTCATTAGTCAAACCCATTTTGCTAACTTCTGCTAGAGCAGAGACATGTCCACCCTATCAAAGACTGCCTTGAAGTCAACAAAGGAGGCATGCAGAGTTTACTTTGTTTTGTGAGCTTTTTTAACCACTATAACAAGGGCTTCTAGATATGTCAATCTGCCCTTGCCAGTGCGGAAACCAATCTGATTAATTAGGATAATGTGTTGGGCATCTGCCCAAATTCACAGATCTTGAAATAGGAGGCTGGCATAGTACTTTGCCTTATAGTTCAACAGAGCGATTATCCGATAGTTTGAGGGCTCAGATTTGAAATCGCCTTTGAAGATGCGATGCAGGATCGCCCTTCTCCATGACTCAGGAATCCTGTTTTGGGTTGTAATGTAGTTGAACATTGAAATGGCAGCCACCCAGTAAGTTGGGTCCATCTTAAAGAGACATTGTGGCAGCCTGTTAGAACCCAAATAACCTCCCGTTTTGTTCTTTTTGATCATTTGATGCAGTTCAGAAAACAGAATTGTTTCACAATTTAATTGCCCTACTGAGGGCTGAACTGAAGAGGGGAAATATGGATTTACCGCTTGTCGGCTCCTCAGGTACTCTGACTTCCGCCTCAAAATGTGCTGTCTCTGCTTGTTTACTGATACAGTTGTTAATGACATTAATAGCACCGCTTTCCAAGGTGTTGACTATCTTCCATAAATCCTTGGAATTCTTTGCCCTGCTGCGTGGATCAGTTTTGCCCAGTGCTCATTGTATGCCTTCAACTTTGTAGTCCAGATCGGTTTCTTATATTTGCATCTAATGGACCTGAACTTTTCTTTGAATAGCCAGATCTGCTGTTTTTTTCTCAAAGATCTTCAATGCTGATTTTCTCTTATTTTAACGATCAAAGCTCCAGCTGGTGCTCTCCCAGAAAGTACCTGGGTTTCTTTGTTGTTGAGTACCCTTTGCAACCTTCAGTGTTCAGATCAAGATTTTGGTGAAATGTTTCCAAATGGCCACTGCGATTATTGAGGTGTTCAGGGCCTGCTTGAGTAGACTTTCACGCTGCTGTTTTATCTCAGGTGACAGGTGGCCTTTTCACTTTATTTTTTGAAGATTTTAGATGGTGGTTGATGTTGGCAGGGAACTAGGGGGCATATTACCAAGGGCAAGTATTGGCGCTTTTTCGGCGAATTGTGCCGAGAAAGCAGCGATACTGCTAGAGCCCGATTAACAAGGGCATTTTAAAGCCTGGCGCAAGCCCACTTTGCATGTCGCTAATGACATGCAAAGTGGGCGTTCCCACGTCCAACCACATGTAAAATGTGGTTGGACGTGGGAACATCCTATTACCTAGGCATGCGTTGGGAGATGGAGACCTGCGATAAACTCGTTTATTGCAGGTCTCCCAACGCCTGCTCTGACCAGGTGTTAGGGCATTGATAACATGGGGGAGTGGATCATAAAGCTGAATCCACCCCCCCATATTATCAAGGAACACATTAGCGCGTGAAAACAACGTTTGTTTTCATGCGCTAATGTGCCATATCGCCGACTATCGCCGGATTTCAATTCGCCTACGTGATGCGCATTGATAATTGCGCGATAAAAAGGCGATGTAATCCGGCAATAGCCGGCGATATGGGGATGTGCGTTGTGCGTTTACTAACGCACTTCTCGGTAATATGCCCCTAGGCTTCTTGTAAAGTTGTGTACAACAATGCTACAAGAGGACAGTGGTCATTTTCAGGGCGCAGGTCTATTCTGAAGGATGTTTTATTAATTTTGAACACTCAAGTTGACCAAGGTAAAGCCGATGGTCAAGCACGTATTAGCCATAATGTGAGTGTTTGCCAGGGGAAAGCCTGTAAAAAAGCAACCATTTAAGATCCTTCGAACAAAGGCCACTCATGCGATCAGGATCCTCTCACCCAATTTGTTGGGATTGGTTGCTTTCCGTGGGTTCTTTGGGAAGACCTGCCATATCAGGTCTTGCGAATCGAACTGGTCTCGATCTGTGAAATGGGCTAGGAGATTCATTTTAAACTCCCTAGCAAGAATTAATTTAACATAGTTATAACAGGTCTTCAGATACGCCAAAAGTGGCTGCAGCTGGTTTGCAATGTCTCCTTTCTCACTGTTTGCCAGATTGGTAAAAATAAAATCAATGGGTGGGTGATTTTAGCACGCCATTTATCAAGTATTATGCCCAATATCCATTGAAAATGTAAGTTTAGCATGATCGCTGTGGCCTTAGTATCTAATGCAATGTAGATCAACAGTCTACCCTCTGTACGTCCCTTAACTTTGACTGTTCTTACGGGATTATGGAATTTGCTAAATCTTATTAGAGTTACAGAATCTAGGGTTTCCTGACGAAGTATGATGTCGAAATTCTTTCAATAGTTTATGGTTTGAGCAATTGGGCTAAAGTCCATTCATTAATATAGAGTTCGAGGTGCACTTGAGGTGTTGTCACTTGTGTTCTGACCAAAACATTAAAAATTCTTCTGCAAGGGGAAAATACAACTATTAAGCACTGGCAAAGAAAATAGCTCTGACCTTTTTTAATCACTAACAGCATACACTCAAAGTTTCTATTACACACACACATCACTGAGAAATACACAATGTTCTCACATACACAAACAAAAGTAGTGGTAGTAGTGATCGTAGTGATGATGATTCTTGTGGTAGGAGTGGTGGTAGTGTCAGTAGTGATGGTGTTGGGGACAATAGTAGATATGGTGATAGTAGTGGAAAATGTTGTATGAGTGGTGGCAATATGTTAAGAATGGTGGTGATATCTTAATATTGATTGTGATGTTATAGTGATGGTCATAGCAGTGTTGGTGGTACTTCTAGTGTTAGTGATAATACTGGTGATGGTGACATTAGTGGTAGTACTAGTAATAGTGAAAGTGGTGATGGAGGTAATGTTGGTAGTGGTGAAAATAGTAGTACCATTGGGGGTGATGGTTGTGATAGGTCAGTTGTTAGTAGTGCTAATGGAGAAGCAATGTTGATAGTGGCAGTGATGGTGGAAGTGGTGACAACAATGAAGATAGTGTTGACATTGGTTATAGTGGTTGGGTTGAGGAGTGTGGTGATGGTGGTGGTGGTAGTGGTAGGGATGGTATTGGTGATGGTGACAATGTCCACATGGTAATTGCAATGGTGGTGTAGGTGGTTGTGGTGGGAAGGGGTTTGTAAAAGTGGTGGTAACTGTGGTAGTGGTAAAGGTGGTGGTTACAATGGTGGTGATAATGTGCAGCTGGTTGCGGTAATGGCTTTGGTGGTGGTTTTTCGGGTGGTGGTAATTGTTTTCATTTTTTTCTTGTCTGATAGGAGATAATGTGTTCTTCACAAGTGTGTGAAATCAATTGTAATGCTTCCAGTCACCAGGGTCTCCCATTTCCCTGAAACTTGGATGCCATTCCAAAGACAGAGTATCTTTTCCACTTCAGATAGTCAACAAAACGGAGACTGGATTTCAAGGTAGTTGTCACAAGAATCCATCGACAAATGGAAGTAGAATATTAAAGTCTGGTGGATTTAGAATGATAACATCGCTATGTAAAAAGTCCATAAAATGTAGTCTTGCCCTCAACAACATTGCAGGATTGTAAAAGTGTGGGACAATAACAGAGGCTCAGTATGGGGATAATATGCCAATGAAAGGCAGCTTCATCAGGGCTTGTTCACAAGAGCCCTTCCACTGATGGAAGGCAGGATGTATATTGTCCAGGTTGGAAATGGGAAAAAAGCATGTCTTCCCTTCAAAATCTATCCAAAACAAGCCTTGCACGAATCACTAAGGAAGAGCAGTCCAGTAACTTAAAAGCATGCACTCCATTTATCTTTTGCACAGCAGGTAATTCTATATGCACTGCCTATATGAGACAAATAATTGAGTGTGTGATTGACTTTATTGAGTATACTTTTCATATGTAAATTAGTTCCTCAGGCATCCCAGTGAAGGTGAAAAAGAACACTTTAACAGTCAAGTATGCCTGTGAGACCAAGTGATCCTAGGTGTGATCTATAATGTTGCTAGCTAAGGTTTGAAGTGTCCTGGGCCAAATACACTAATAGCTAAAGAAGGCTCACCTAAACCCCTTTTCTTGGTATATAGACTGGATATTGAATGCTATATGTTTACCATGAATGGTCCAAGCACCATTACAAATTACACATAAATATGGGCAACACTATTTCTTTCTTCTTGTGCCCCATCACAAAGATTAGGAAAAGGATCTTCTCTAGAGAGTGGCATGGAGTTCAGGCACGTGCTCCTGAGCTGCAATGTACATTTGCATAATGCGGCGAAATTTTTTTTAACTTTTAATTTTCTTTTCCTAAATGGTGGTAAATCAAAAAAATATGCATGAAAGTGCATCACGGAGTAAGGAGCGGTGTAGAAGCAAATTGCAGACACCACGGACTCCATAAAAGAAATAAATATTAATAAAAAAGAAGAATGCCGGGGGTAAGAGTGGGGGAGAATTTGAGGAGCGGTCGGGGTTGGTGGGATAGCAAGATAGACATTTACAGTGGTTACCCTTCCACCCGGTTTACCATGTGACATTTTTCTAAATTAATATTTCAGTGTAGCAAACAATATGCTAGATCACAAAACAGTTTTAACTGGTGCCATTGGAGAATGACCTTTACAACACAGTCGTTACACCACAATACATTTACATTGCGGTCATTACAACGCAAGTCGATACAACGACTTGCACTGGATGGCGCTCTGCACTAAGGAATAGTATGATTTACAATTCCAACACCTTCCCTACTGTTCCACGCACTGGAGTTAGAATAGTAAATCATACTATTTCTAAGTCCAGTGCCTCTAGCACAAGTCGTTGTAATGACTTGCGTTGTAATAACCGTGATGTAACATACCTATATCTAAATGATCGCGTATAACATCATACATTTGGTGCTATTACATGTCCTTGGTCGAGCGCAAAGGCTGTGACTGGTACAAACACTTGTCGTTTACCATAATACTATGAAAGCAAACTTGTGGACATTCTAATGAGAGACAAGAGTCATTCTACATATTTGTTGTGTTGCATTTTGTTGTGATGTTGATATATATGTTGTGTTTTGGTTTTTTATGTTTTGTGCGAAATTATTGCATTGTGTTATTGTTGTGTTGTACTGCAGTTGTTGTGCTGCATTCTGTTTGGACTATTTTGTTGTGTTGTACCTTGTTGAGTGTGTCTTGATTTCTTATTTTGGTTTGTATTCTGTTGTGCCCTTTAATATCACTACTCTAGACTAGTTTAATATACCAGTCATCCCAAAACTGTGTCACAGATCTTTCTTAAGTTAGCACTTCCAATACACACTTTGTGTGGACGAGCCAAGATTCAAAAATAGGCTATCATCATACATATAAAGCACTAAAGCCTTATGGGTAGTCTTTGCATGGAATTCTTTCAATAATCAATTATGATAGTATAAATATTCCATTTATCAACAGTGTCCTACAATCTCGCCATGGCAGATTGAGGCATGCAGAAGAACAGTAGCCAGTTTGTTTTTTAGCCCATGACCTAAAAACACAAAGAAAAATGTTCGCAGAGCCACAGAATAGGCAAATGTAAGCAAATCTTTGTCAAATGGATTTTTTTCATGAGCTTTTCTTTATTCTTTTATGATTTATGCTTCCAATTTTTGTTTTCTATAGGAGTGCAGCTTTGCTTCTTTTTCTCACGGTTTTCATTTCAATTTCTTGCATTTTACTTATTGTAGCCCTTGGCTATTGTCTTCCATCTCTGCTCTTTGATTTAACCCATTTAGAAAGTTGATGGATTTTAGAAGGAGGAACTTCCGGTTGAGCAGATCCATGCCTCCATATTTCAAACAAAGGGCCTCATTTACAAGGAGGAAGCGCTGCTATTGCATCATTTTCTTTGGTGCATCGGCTGCATATTCTCTGCTCCATGTTGGCCCATATTTACAATGTGACACATTAGGCCCAATGCATCAGCTTTTATAGGTCAGCATCAAGACATACCTACGCTGTAACCAGCTGCGCCACAAAGTTTATAATGTATGCAGGGTAGGCTTTCCCTCGGAAAAAAAACACCTCGAACTGATGCAGTGATATTTAGAAGTTTTTCAATGTGTGATGCATCTTCGAGATGCGTCAAACTACTCCTGTAATGTGTAAAAATTCCAACACTCTTCAACCCAGACATAGGAATTGACGCATTAACTTTTCAATTGGAATCTCACCAACTAAAGTCACTTTACACACTGGAACAAGTTATTAAATTGCATCCCTTCTACTAGTAGTAGGTCTACACATGTGACAATCATGTTGTAAGACCCTTGACCAACCTTGGACAAAACCCAGATCTCTTGACTGGGTGTGAGTGTTTGATTTGTTCAGATGCTCCGTCCATCACCACCCCCTTTTGAACCGCTTTATTCGCCATAAGTTGGCAGGGTATGCTCAGACGTGAGTCCCTTGCTTACTTTGCCACTGGATTCAAGCAAGCCTGGCTGAAGACGGCTGTAATGCCAGAAACCGGTCCTAGGAAGCTTGAATCCGGTCCAGGGAAGGCATGGCTTGGTAGTTCGGACTGGACTGTTCCCATGAGGCACAGGGTCAGACTGATTTGCATATTGCCATGTCTGAACTGGGGTGGCAGAGTGGGCTAAAGAACGGTGATGGATTAAACCCAGATCTCTTGACTGGGTGTGAGTGTTTGATTGGTTCAGATGCTCCGTCCATCACCACCCCCTTTTGTACAACCTTGAACCATGGCATCTATGATATCATCATCCACTGCAGCATGGCATTGTGGCGTTGTGTACTTCATGTAAGGGACAGTCGAGGATTGTCACATCTCCATGGAGGAATGAGTCCCTAAGTCCAGCCAAGCATACTCCAAAGCACAACAGGTAAGTACACACATAAGGTAGGTAACGCACAATTTGCCCCTTTATATTACAACATATACTTGTACCCACTCACGTTCAAGTGTAAATCAGTATGTCACACCTACTTAGGCCTCTACATACACATAAGTAGACTATGTCCACTCTAATGTGACACTGTCATATTTCATAATTATCTGCATTCCATCCAGGACCTAGGTAATGGTGTACAATGTGACATTTCCACCATTTTATAGTCCATTACATTGGTCCCCACACATTAGGCTACTTATGCCAGTTAGAACTTTTGCATCGCCTCTGTTTTGTGATGCATTACTGAAGGTGCATTGGTTATAAGGCCAACTTCTGCAATGCACCACTTTTAGGCTGATGCATTGAGGCAGCCTTCCCACTTATGCACCAGAATTTTTGACACATCCTTGGAGCCTTACATGCCTTGGATTCTAAATATGATGCATAAATGGCATCATGACATGTCTTGATGTAGCGCTAGAAATTTTGACGCAGGGAGCGTCAATCATTGTAATGAGGCACAGAGTTTGCACATGCATCAGCATAGAGCATGGATACTGGCAAACATTTTTCCAGGGGCCAAAAAGCATGATCTGTGCTGTGACCAAGGGCCACATTGATGCCAGCACTGTAGAAACCCGAAGGCAAAGTGGTGCAAGGTGAAGATAGGGAAAGAGAAGCATGCACATGGTTTAGACAATGATTTGTGGAATTATTTTGAGGGCTTCATTCCATGCTGCCCTTTAATTTAAATGACAAGTTTCTAGAAGATTCATTGATATAGCAATATTGTTCTACGTTGTATTTGAGACTCTGTCCCTCCATGGCACACTGGGTGAGCTTTCTCTGCTTTTCGGTAGCGCTACCTTTAGCGAGTCAAGTGCACCAAAGAAGTGACTTGATTATTGGATATGAATAAAATAGAATATACGCCTTGCAATCTCCTTATGTTTTTAGTCTCTTTTCTGTAAACATTAGAAGTGCTTAGAAACAGGCTCTTTTGAGGTAGCAAGCGCTATTAAGTATTTATGACAAAGACCCCTCAAGTTGCGCAATTCATTGTGGTAGAGAGACTCAAACAGCCAAACTCCACCTCTAGATATTTGGCAGGTTCAATGTGAGAGTAGTCCCTGAGCCTCAGCATCAGAGCCACTTACCTTTCAGTTGTTGTGTAATGAGCAAGATAGAATCTATAGAATCAAGAAGACATATTTTTTACTCACTTTCAGCGTCCCCTTGTGGCAAATATTGCGTTCTTTGGTAATCTCTTTCTCAACATGTTTCTCTGCTCCTTCTTTTTTAAAAAGACATAGGAAAAAATTAACTCAAACTAAACACTGGTAGTGAGAATGTAATAAGAAAGTAGGGCTGTAACCAAACATTCGCTTTATTTTACCCAGGGGACGAGAACATCCAGTCTCTAAAATATTGTGTAGAGAGAAAGCCTTGCACTGTGGTGTTGGAACTACTGCATCACTAGCTTGTTTGATGATAGTCATATCACATCCTTACTTTGACTTTGTCATCTTTATTGTAATTATGTGATAGAGGTGTGTAAGCCACTGAAGGCTTGAGCCAAGCTCAAGCGAGACACCTTGCTCTAGCTCCACTTAATGATCTCTTTGATCCTCAAGCCTAAAACGAGCTTAGCCTTCTGTCTACCACCCATGTGGTGTGGCCACCCAAATAAATTGTTATCAACTAATGGAGTCAACCAAGTAACCCTAAGAACCAGACTATGTACATCAGCGGCTCCTCCTCTAAGGCGGAGGCACTTCACCCCCCTGCTTTGCAGCAGTGAAATAAAGGAAACATAAAATGATAATAACTCGAGTTTATTATCATTTTATGTTTTCCTGCTGTGGCAGGTTTGCAGGCTGGACGGGACAGCTCCGATGACATTGGAGCAGGGGGAGGAGTGGTTTGTCCACTCCAAGTGCGCATGAATATTTTGGCAGCCCCCTCGGGGTGGCCAAACCGCCATGCTCCCTTTGCATGTTCTCCACGCAGGCTGCATAGCAGCCTGCGTGGAGAACATGCCCAGTCTCCCATTCTCTGGCTGAGCGCCAAACCACGGCAGTCAGAGCAATCACAATGCTGCATTACAGTGTTGTGATTGGATTAGGGGAGTCATTCTGCTTGTGTGAACCACCAAAAGAGATAAGTCACAAGGAATATTCTACAGGTTCAATTATTCCTTGTTTAGTCAATTAATTCAATTATTTTCCAATTCTTTCAGAATGCGAAATGGGACACCCGTCATCTTGTGCGTTACTGGCTGAGCATTCTCCTTGACCTTGATTCATGTGAGAAGTGCTTCATCTTACCCAACTCACCAGAACATATATGAGGATAGCTATTCATTATCTCTTCTATCCCCTTGCTACAAAACATTGCTAATACTTATTCTTTGGTACCCAGCTTGAGCAGCATGCCAGCCACACTTTGATGAAACCATCCTAGTGTGTTTAAGGCTTTAAACACTACATAGATCTTCCCTGCTATCTCCCTTCCTTTACATTCCAAGATATCCTATATAAATATTATTTTCAAATGTCAGTTTCTGGTAAGAGTGTTTTTTCCTTTCATACCTTGATAGATTTTACCAAAGCAAATTTACACACTCTACAAATCACATTCTTTACTAAACATTGCCATCCCCTTACTTTGTGAAGTATTGCCACACGTGAAAATGTGTTGTGAAAAAAATCGCTTAGTGTTTTTAAACACTGTTTTACTACCTTTGAGAACTTTTTCAGTATTAAGTTTTACAACTCCAGCAAGATCTAATTGTTTGTTATCCAACTCTTTAGCAAAAATTTGTGAAGGCTCAAAACATTTAGCTATTTTAATGTTCATCCCAGATAATGGATTACCCATAGACAACAATCTGCCTGATTGACTTATCATTATACTGACAGATACATTGCTATTTTACCAACTAATCTGCAAAATTCTCAAAGTGACAGTGTGCAACCAATTTCCTTAAGGAAGCGATGTAAGAGTCAACATCTTCTCCAGGTCTTTGTATTCTATTAAAACATGTATGTTGAGGAACCACCAGAATTGGCTAAACTTTAAATCTATTTTCAAGTCTTTTCCCAGTTTCCTAATATTGATCAAATATTTTACCTCTCCAATCAGTAAACTAGGCAGCTGTTTCAGAATAGCTCTAACATCAAACTAAAAAAAATAATTGTAAATTGATACTTGTATAGCGCACTACTCACCCGCAAGGGTCTCAAGGCGCTTGTACGAATACCGTTGTGGAACCCATCCTGGCTTTCCCTGTGAGGTGTCCACTCCTGGGCACCCCCAAGGTGGAGGCCAGGCATCCTTAGCATTGTGGGGGCCGTTGTGGAGATTAAGCAAGCTATTGCCCAGAGTTGCTGAGTGGGACTCCATGATTGGAATAGGCACCGAGGCGAGAATTATCAGGTCCGTGGAATTTTGAGCCCAAGACCCGCCGAGGCGGGGAATTGAACCCTGGTCCCAGGTTAGACCTCTGCATCAGGGTCTGCCGCTCTAACCATTGAGCCACACTTCTCCACCATTGAGCCACACTTCTCCACCTACCTCCAACTAAAGAGAGTGAAGCAACATGATTATTTTTCTCTCTCCTTTAAAAGTAGTGCACCTAAGCTACCCAAATAAGTCTTGAAAGCTTCAAACCATTGTTTCCAGGCGATAAGGGGATCACCTAGTGTTTGCATAAAAGTGAGATGGTGGATTGACTGCTTGCATAGTTAAGTCCTGATACTACTATCAATGTCAAAGTATATTTTGATTTGTAGTTTTCAACACAATATTATAGATAGCCCATCCACACTATTATAATCGCTGTGCATTAAATAAGCTATATATGTTCTTTTTGCAGCATTATACACTTGGTGTGCACATCAGCATATTCAGACAAATGAGGTGCTAATGTCAATTCACTTAGGTAATAGCGTTTGTGTGCACATAACCATCAAGATCTTCCTGGTAGAATTGTAACATATTTGTCTTACCAGAAATTAATGCGCTGTTGAATGTATTCGCATGAACTCGAAATACCCTTTTATGTACACTTAGTGGTGTTGTATGTTAATGTGCACATTGTTATTCTCCCTGATATCACGGATGTGATAGGATGTACGGGGCACAACTCTATGCATGCAGACGTGTTCACAATGATTCATGCTTCTCCATGCATATATGTGCGTTGCACGCTCGCATCAGTGATGAAATGCTAATTCCCAACTTCTCCCACCATTGCATGATGTGTGTTCCACACCTACGACAACACTGAAATTCAAAGCACTTCAGCTAAAAAAAGAAGCAGTTGACACAGTACACACAATGGGTGGGTAACACCAAACAGCTGAATGTGCTGGCTTTCAGTGCTAGGAGTCCTCAAAGTCTTGGGTAGGCAAAGCAGATTCCAGATCCACCACAGCGTTTGCCTGTTGATCGTGTGGAGTGGACACCTCCTGGAATGTTATCAGGTGCATGCAGGTCCCCAGCAGCAGTTCACTCTTCGCAAGAAAGATGTTGTGGCTTCTCCATAAATCAGCGGGAGACGAAGGATTGATTCAAGTAACTTTTATTGAAGTCAGCTCCGAGCTGTGGAGCACACCAACCCACTTCCAACTAACTTTCAACTGTCCTTTTTAGGTTGAGCCTAATCAGCGCATAAGCGCTGCTTAGGAGTGACCCCTTGGAATTGGTCTGTACTTTTTGGAAAACTCGTGCATGTACTGCACCGTTTCCAATGACCGCTCGTGCATGTACGGCATACACCTTGCCGGAGCGAGCAGCGGCACCATCTGTTTCCAATTATCACGCCCGCGCTTGTTTCCATTTGCCTGTCTCGCGGTTGCGTTAATTGGAAACAGATAGCAGTCTTATTATCTTTCACTTTCGTGCTTTTCGCATCAGCACGGCTGCACTTGTAATGCCTTCCTGTTCATGTGAACATCCTCAGCATCTCTTGCCATCAAACATATCTGCCTCTCTTCCCTCATCACTCCTGCCATAGAGCGTCTGCACTCACCCCGCCCAAGAGCCTTCCTTTGTCTTGTCTCCCTTTCCAGCCCAGCTCTTCAATCCTCCCTATTGTGGATCACTTCATTTGCATGCACCGGTCCACTGAAGGCCAGCTTTGGGCTGTGTGTTCAGGTGTGCGCTCGAGCATCGCCGGCTCGTGCCGGTTTGTTGATTCATTTCTTAGTTGCACAGGCTGCCCCTCCTACCAACCGGAGGCGGTCCCGTGCCAAACAGCCGCAGGCAACAGAGCCTGGGGACCTGGAAAAGAGTGGCTCAGGCAAGGAAAGAGTAGTCCCCGGAAAGGAGGAAAAGTCAGCGCACAGGCACATGGAGCAGCAGTGGGAGACCCGAGACATGGAGCAGACTCTCGGGGACCTTAAAGAAGACAGGGGCTCTGAGGGCAACCGGGGCACGTGTACTTGATGGGTGAAGCAGGCTCTCCAAGACTAGAGCTAGGCACGTCGAGAAACAGACGTGCATGAGGAGCGTGGAAGACTGCGATGCCTGACGCACACACGTAAGGCCTTAGGTAAAGTTGGCATCTGGTGGTACCACACATAACTGCCTCCTCCATTCCACCCCACCCCTGAAACGCCTGCTTCTCTCGGCAGCAGACTGTTGCTGAACTTCCATCTTCTCATGCAATTCCTAACTCTACCAGTTGCACGATATTCGCCATCTCTTTAAAGACCCTGCGGTCAATTCTCAAAGCCATTTTGCACTTCTTAAAGTAATGCTCCTGTAATACTCCCGTAGCGCTCATTTACATGCTGTTGATTGCATTTGTAAATTGGACCCAAAACATCTAAAGTAGGAATAAAATGAGCATGTTAATGGAATATTCGTATAGTTAGCGCAAATTGGTGCTCTATTTGTTCTTTTACTAATAGCAACTTGGACGCCCTACATCCCACTCTCAAACATGCTTTTGTGACATCCATCTGATCCACCTCCTATTCCCAGTTTTTTACTTGAAACTATAGAAGTGCAGGTACTCACTGTGTTAAGTGCCTGATGGCTCCTGAGAAGTATACATCTTTATACATTCGTGGGTGTTTCCATCTTTCGCACACTGATCGTCACAAATGGCACACTATTTTTCCCCTTTGTTGCACTCTCTGCATCTTCAACATCCCGCATTTACAAACTCCCCATCTCGTGCACAGTCCCACCTGCTCCTCGTCCCTGTTTCTCCCATCTTTTTACTGTGCCTGCTAGTAAACGCTCGCACCACCCTGCTTCTCAAATCTAACTGTCTTGTCCACCATTGTATGCACACTTTCCTGCTCCTTCCACCTCAGAAACTCTCTTCTCCCATTCTGTTTTTTCCTGCTTCTCCCGCCTCACATCCTGCCTGCTTCTCTCACTTCAAGCAGAGACTGAGACACCCATCTGTTTGCACCACTTGCATCCCCAATGCCTTTTCACTGCCTGCTTCTCTTATACCGTGTTCAAGGCACTATTTGAGTGCACACGTAGAGCATGTTGAATATGAAATAAGACGCTGCATTATTTTTCTCATTGGAAAGGCCTGATAGCTTCTGTGCAGTGTAAGTGTATACTGTTGGGAGTGAACATATTGGAAGAATTTTGTTATGTCGGAAGTTGAGAACTCAGACATTGTTCTCTAAAAGAAAGACTCATTTTATTTTGGCCATTGTTGCCAAAACCATTTGATGATGCGTTTTGATGACACTGTGAGTTGTCATTTTCTAATGTTAGTTTCTACTTTTGAAGGGTGGTTCGTAGGTCAGAATTTAGGAGAGGTCCTAAGGAAAAATTGATGCATTTCATTGTCTAAGATGACCCTGTACCACTCCTCTTCTGTTACTGGCTCAAGTTACTGAGATGGCGATAGATGTAGCTTTCTTTCATTCTCCAGTTATTAAGCCCCCGTTCTTTCTATGTTGGTGGGAGATTCAGCTCAAGTTTGAAATTTTGAAAGAATTCGCTTTTCAACTTTTAACTAGCAATGTGTTTCTGGAAGAAAAATCGTTATTCACTGACAACAACAGATTTACAGCTTCGCCTAATTTACAAGGCTTAACGCTGCCTTGTAAGTAAGCCACCCTTTCACACTATACTTAGCATGAAAGGGAAGGGCAATGGGTGTTGCGGTGGGAGTTACACCGCAACACCCATAGATTTTGACACTGCCCCCTATTTACAAGGGTGGAGTCAATAGGAGGCAGTGCCAAAATTAAGACTGGGGAAAACCTGATCTTATACAGGCAAAACAAGAAGTAATGCTTTATTTTTTCCTCATTTTTGCTGTTTCCATGTGTGCTGAATTGTGCTGCACAGATAGAAACAGCAAATTGCCATTGATTGTCTATGTGCAGGAAGATGTCACCTAATGCATGTGATGTAATCCAGAGTAAGTTGGGAAAAGAAGTTCTGTTTAGAAGTAGGAGTGTTATCTCAACAAAGTCCACAGTGGGACTCTTTGAAATTTACTGGAATCCTCTTTGTATAAATCAGGGGAAACCTTCAACAAATGTGTAATTAGGCAACCTAATGGAAGGTACTCATTTGTGTTGAGAAAACAGACTGGAATTTTTGTTGATGTGGTATATTCTTCTCAACTACAGATGTAAATATTCGTGTGTCTTTAGAATAAATGCAGATGACAGAGTGCTTAGGTGTGTGTGTGTGTGTAAGCATTAAAATATATACAAAAAGGCACAACCAATAATCATTGGTTGGTATTCCATGTTTTACAGATATGTATGTGCACTCAGCATAGCATAATGCAGATCAACAATAATCAAAGAACCAAAGGAGATGTATGTCGATGTTTTGACCCTTATAACTGAGAGGGTCTCTTGTGGACAACTCGTTCGGGAGACAGAAACCAGACCAACCATCAGCCTGCATCGAACGCCACTGCCATGGCCGGGTCTAGGGCAGTGCGACCGGTGCCACCGCACCAGGTGCTGACTTTGCGAGGGGGCGCCATATTTTAAAGTATTTTATGATTTTAAAAGCAGGTGCTGCTGCATTGCTGGCCTCCAGCAATTTTCATATAACAATAACAACGTAAATATAACTCCAGTGATTAATGTTCTTCCTGGAGAGAGAAGCAGTTTTGTCTAGTGGAAGTTTAACTCATTTTATGGTAGCACAGAGGGTGAATATGCCTGCTGCAAAGAATGTGTACCAAGCAGATCACATTGTACATATAGTTTAAATAGATCAGTGCTTTTGTCAGAGAGATCATTTTGTTACTAGCAGTATACATGTTAAAATCCTAACATGGAACAGTGAACTAATACCTGTCATCAAAGAGCTGCATGGAAACTGCAAGGTATAGATTAGAGCATTATCATTTTTTTCCTCCACCTTTCATTATTCTAATATTTCAAAAAGGGTTAATTTCGGTAACAAAATCCTTATTATTTAATGTAACCGCCAACCATGGGGTTATTTTTTAAATTCTGAGTCTGTGCTTCTCCAGACCAGGCACTCTTAAACTGTACTGCCTATCAGTATGGATGACATGTGACTCACCTTGTAGCCTTCTGGCTTATGTAACATTTCCTTTACACTGATTTACACACAAATGATTGATTGTCTCTGTGTAATGTGTGTGTGATGTAAGTGCTCCTTAAACTGGTATAGGTGGCGCTATATAACTAACCAAATATATCTGATAGCGATAGAATTGTTATGGGGACTTTAGGGGGCACTGTAAAAGAGTGGTAGTGAGGATTTCGTGGGGGGCGCCAACAAATATTGTCGCATAGGGCACCACCAGTGCAAAAGCCAGCCCCTGGCCACTGCACAATGTGTTATATGCTGCGTGTGTTACTAAATAACACATAGGAGGGCCTAAGGAGACTTAAAGACCAGCAGGGAATGACCCCCTTTACAGAAACCAAAACCACAAAAAAGCCCCTGGGTCTAACAAAAAATGGAGGCATGCTGGTGGTTTCCCTCACTCGCCCAAGAGTGACATGCTTCATCATAGAGTAATCTCCTTGCATTGTGAACCTAGTCGCAATGCGGGCTACAGCCCCCTCTCTGGGAGGGAGGAGCTCTCGGAAGTTTTCAGTTTTAGAAAGAGGTATCCTAAATTTAATTTTGGGTCACATAACCTGCTATGTCCAGTTAAATTTTTCTTTAAAATTGAGCTTGATCAGAAACTGGTAAAGGAGGTAAATCTCCCAACGTAGAAACGTTTTTTGATCCTGTGTTCCACTGTTGCACAGTTTACATTGGGTTTAATAAGCGTGTCCTCTTTCTCCTACTACAATGCATAAACTAAGATAAGGTCAACAAAGGCATAGTTTCTTCTGGAATTTCACAGTGTATCTTTTATTTATTTTTAAACAGAAAATTTATATCAAATGTCACGCCAATGTTCTTCCTGTTCATCGGGTCTAGATTATCGACAATAATGTGCATCTGTACTGGGGCTGGGAGATATAGAATGTCATACAATTCTTATTTGCCTAACCCTAAATATGCAATTTTTCATTGAAGGAAGGCGAGGTCGAGAGAGGAAAAAGAAGAAGCTCAGCATAGATGGAAGGCTGGAGACAGGGCGGGAAAACAAAGAGAGAAGGAGCCGTCAAGAGAGCCGAGAAGATTCGGAACACCAAGAGAAGACAGAGCAAAAGAAAAGACGATCCCAGAACAAGCATCCAAAACCTGCAGCCATCAGCACCGGTCTCTAAAGGCTGTATGAATGTATTTGATTCATAATGCTGCTATCTCAATCCAAGCCCCTCTAGGAGACACCCTCACCACTGGAGCCATGATGGAATATCTACATCCACACCATTTGTACACAAACATTCCAAGCCGCATCTATACCCACCAAGCACCTGTAGTTCTTATAAGGGACTTGTGCGAGCCAAGAACAAAGTAAAGTGAGCGTTTACGAAGGGGAGAACTTTCAAACTGTTAACGTATATGCTTTTATGCATCTGTAAAAAACGTAAGAAAAACATTTTGTATATAATTTATAGGGTTTTAAGCAATATACTGAAAGACATCTGGATGAGCAGTTTTTTTCCCTTTTGAAAGATATTTTTCAAAGTATTGTAAAAGAAAAAAAGCAAGATATACGTTTAACTGAAAGACTCCTTTCCTACATAACTGTGCAACTATATATCTTTAAATAATGGACAAGTGGGATGGTCATACATTGGGAAGTGGACGTTCTGTGCCCAGAAAGTCACAAGAGTTTGAAAAACTATCCCTCTAGTCTGATTGTTTTTAAGACTTACATGAAGTGGCAGTGGCTGGATTATTCTCCGGAGGGTCTAGGCTAATCAGAATGTGCACCACACTCATGGATTTCAATCAGAAATGACTCAAAGTGTGTAGTCGGTTTTTATATGGATCAGTGTCAATAATCATACTGGCAGCGAGCCAGAAATGGAACAAACCAATCTAGTGGTTCTACAGGTCCTGACAAAGCTGGACATCAAACCGTACGCATCCAAGGGCAAGCCACAAACCCTTAATCCGTGTGCTCCACTTGGCAAATTTCACCCAAAGCGACAAGTTGTGATGCAGCACAAAAGAAATTGAAGGCCCTTCTGCAAGTTGCACAGGACAGATTTAATTGAGGCTCAACAACTCATCTCTACTTCTGGCTGAATACTTCAAGGTCACATCTTTTAATGGGTCCCATGAGAGCTAAATCATATTAGAACACCGAAAATATCCTTGATTAGACCAAGGAGGGGGGGGGGAGTGGGGGGGGGGGGGAGAGAAATGTTTCCATGAAATAAACTAGATAATTTGTTTACGAAGCATGCCATGAGTTGGTAGGTTCCCTTAGTTCACTGAGAGACCAGTAGTCCAAGTCCAGCTTTAGTAGTCCCCAGATGGAAAATCAAGGTTTACACTGATTGAATAAACATAGCTCTCTCCATGATTTGGTAAGTTATAAGGATTCATGATCTGCGTTAGATTTGTGGACTATTATTGATGCACCTGTTAAGGCTTATATGTCTCCGAAAATAAAAAAAAATGACAGGCTGTTTTGATGGCAGGAGAGCTTGTGCATCTATTTTGGTTTTAGTGCCAAATGTTTGATCCTATAAATTAGCATTCAGTGCTTTGTTTTTTGTTGAAAAAATTGGAGCATGGATAGGTTTATATTTTGGGAGATCCAGTGCCTGATATGTTGCCCAGCTATAGAACATTGGATGGGCTGGATGGGAGTGAAGATAAGAAGAAGGTAGGTGTGCTGTATTATGGGAGTACCTTGGGGTGATTCACGCTCATTGGATTCTGGTGATACAAAGTTTCCCCATCATTAACATGTCCAAGGTAATGACAGAATAAAAGACTCATGGGATTATGGGAATGCCTCAAGCTTTTCAGAATTGTGGTATTTTAAATGATCACATGCAAATCATACTCACCAGACGCTGTTGAAAATGCAGAGCTCGAGGATCATGATAATGCCTCATTTACTGCACAGACCTGCATCCCTCTTGGCAAAAAGAAAATTTTTAAATAATCTGCTTTATGAAGATTATGTAGGAAAAGGGATACTACTACTTTAATTGTATGCATCTGTTCAAGAGAGAAGTTAATGCAATAAATATATTTGTTGATAAAGCTTTCTAAGTTGTTGTCTATTACAGTGTGCAAAACAAATTAATTGACTTCTCTGACCATTTCGTATTTGTTTCAAATTCATATAGACCATGGTCATTTTCAAGAGAAATTTAAAGCAAAGCAAAGTGCTAGAATGAGCCCCTCTTTTGCTTGGAGAATCACTTGCCTTTGATAAATCATGTAGCACTCCCTCAATGCTTGTTTCTTGCTCCTCCCTCTGTCTTACCCAGAATGCTTATTTTGTAAAAGAATGAATGCCAGGGCCCGAGCCTTGTTCAGAAGGCCACAGCAGGCACAACTGAATGACGTGCTGGCATGTACCCAAGCTGCTTGCCTTGATTCCACCCCATGCCTCTTTCATCCACTTCCATACACACACTGCCCCTTTGCTCACTCTTGCAGGCTCTTTTTCATCCTAGGTGTCTCCCTTTGAAAGTGTTTTTCGTCCTTCTCTTCCTATATTCTTTACCCTTTTGTGCTTTTTCTCTCTAACTCTCGGTCAAAGTCTGATGAGGAAAAATAAGTGCTCGTCCTCAAATGAGAGTGCTGTTGGCCTCCATCTGCAACTAGCAGCCTAAATGAACACATCTCCTTTTTACATCATCTTACATTTTTTTCTTTATTCTCCCTGTTCTCTCAAACTCTTTTCATCCTCTCTTTTTTACTAGCCATCCTTTCAGACTTATCATTCTTTGCTGTTGAATAGCAGCTCCTCCCTGTCTTCACTTTCTCTCTTCTTCCTTCTCATCCTCATCTCTAAACTACTCAGCACTTACCATACTTCACTCCATGTATACCCTCCTCCTGCCCTGTTGACCTCTTCCGACAGTAGTCTCAGCTTCACATCCTCCTCTGACTCACTGCTGTCTCTCACACTAATTTCATCATTTCTACATTTGTACTTACAGTCTCACTATCACCTTCTTTACCATTTTGTTCTTCTCCCTCATCCTCCTTTCTCACTCTTCTCAGCCTCTTCTCCCTCTCTTATCTCACTGAGTTTCCATTCTTATTCTCGTCTTAATTTGTACCCTACACCCCCTCTCTTTTTACTGCCCAATGTATCATAGCCTCTACATTGTCACACTTCCTTTCCTTTACACATCAACCTCTTTCTCGCTGACATAACTCTTTCTGACTCTCACACCCTCCCTGGGTCCCTCCTCTCTCACCCCTGACTTCTGCAATGTCCTCACTGTCAGAACCCCTTCAGGGGTCCACGGGGCGCAGGGGCTACTGGGCACAACTGTGGTGGTTGAGGCCTTTTACTTCTGAAGATCCGCTGCCCGACCTATTGTGGATCCAACTCAATGTGCCAAATACCCCTTCTGCACAAGTCTCTCAGTGGTGATACAGGTGAGTGAACACAACTCATAACTCAAAATACAAACAGTACGATCAATAAACCAATGTCCAGCATAATACTTGCTTCTATATAAAAAGTAGTATTTTATTTCTAACTCTACACATACAAAGAGATGCAACACCGTCCTCCTTAAGGTCGGGGCTCTAGTGGTGATCAGGTGAATCCCTGTGTCACTCTCCTTCGTGTAATGTGTTCCGGTTTGTTCACCATTTACTGGTGGACGCATCAGGGAAGGCAAACTATTAGACTGTTCCCTTTTGATGCAGGGTTCCCCAAAGTCGGTCCTGGAGGGCCAGATCCATGCCAGATTTTTAAGATAACTACATTTATCTAAATGGGGATATGCAAAAAATCTGGCATGGATCCGGCCCTCCAGGACTGACTTTGGGGAACCCTGCAAAGTTTAGGGTGTCACACAAAAGTGTCCATGGTGCCGCAGCACCTTAATCAGTAAATCCCCAGGGCCCCAAAGGCCCTTGTTCAAGTCTTACCCGCCCTTGTGGCACAGGAGTGTTCAGCATTACAGCGGTTGCCCTCAGTATGGGCACTCATGACATTTGATTCTGCTCGGAGAAGTCAGGCTGCTTGCGGTATATGCAGCAGTTTCAAGCAGGTACAATCTTACTCTCCGGAGTGGCACAGCTGTTCTCCCCAGCAGTCAAAGCAGCATACAGCCCACATTGATGCAGCAAGTCATGGTCTCCCTGGTGGGGGAATTCAGTCCTTCAGCTCCCAATTGGGGTCCCACAAGGGCGCTTTGTCCTCATCTGCGTCCTCCTGGTCCACGGCGGACACTAAGGGCAGATCCTTCGGTGCGGCTAGTCCCGCTGGTCATACCCTCACTTCAGTCCTGTGGGCGGGCCACATTTTTTTTTATTTGATCCCAGCAGCCCCCCTCGACCTACTGTGTTGCTGGAGCACTTTCTAGAAGAAACTCACACCACTGCAGCCCTTCTTGGCATATGGAATCACTGCTCAGGCGTTCATGAGAAATGACATGCTGGTCACTTAACTTCTTCACTGGTGGCCCCCTCTGGCATGCAGAACACCGCAACAAGGCCATGTGGGCTTGGTGCCCTTCACACAGCACTCTATTACTGCCAATGTCTATGGCAACCCTTTCCTGGCATACAGGTGTCCCCAAAAATAGTCTTGCACTCAGTCCATAGCCCAATCAGTGCACCGTCGAATCCTCACACCTCACCAAGGAGTCCCTCTGGTAGGAGTCCCCACTGGATCTTGCTCCCTCCAATGCTCTACTCTTCCTCACAGGGTACACTGGTTTTGGTAAGACAGGTGGTCTTGGTTTTGCTGGGTGATGCCCCCCTCACCAAGTAGGAAGACTAAAGGACCTTGGCCCCCAGTCGTGGTCACAGGCAGAAGTCTTGCAGAGCTTCCACTTCTCACACATCCCATCTGGCTGCTTGACAGATGAACAATTTTTGGAAATTCATCCTCCTTTTCTTATAGTCCTTCTCGAGACACCATATGTAATTTAGGGTCTAGGTCTATAAATGTTTTATGTTGAGGTTCTGTTTCTTTTGAGGTGGGCACTTCTCCTTTTCATCTTTCATCATGAAAGAGGTCTGCCTCAATGGACCCTGACTCCGAAGCTGATTATTCACAACATAATTCATGGGATAGGCCAGAGTTCACACCTGGATATCAGCCACAGTGATATGTGCATCAAAAGGTAAACCCCAGACCACCAGACCCACTCTTTATGCTTCTCTTTTCAGCCCCAGCTCCCTTCCTGAGATGTGTCCAGGATCCTTCCTTGTGATCTATCAATAAATCGAAGACCAGTCTTTTGAAATGTAAAGGGAACCTCTTCCTTTTCCATCCAGTCTGTCCCCATCCAGCTCACAGGAATGGAGCAGTACAAAAAATAAGTCTGGGGGATTATTTTGCACCTCACATCTTTACCAAGCAGGCCTGGGCATCCCAAAATGCATCCCAGGGTCCTCTATACAATTTACCATTGCAGGCACACTCCATGTACTTCCATATCACACATTCAGTCCACAACTGTTCATCCATGTATTGTACCTGTACATGTACCCATGCATCCAAAACACACCCTCAGTCAGTCCCCACTGTTCAACATTGAACATTTTCTATATTTAACCAGGATGTACTTTTTACAAACATACACCTTCCCAGCACACACAATTACTAGGTGCACGCTGCAGAACATTTCACCCTTCATATTGACTCCACACAAGCACACATGCCTTGCACAGCACTACGTCTCGTGTAATGTATTACTCTTGGCAGACCTACAACTAGTAAATGACCTAACCACACATGCACTGCTCTATCATTGAGTTATACCCATCACAGGAACACACTAAAGCACTCCGCAACATACCTGATGTATGCCAAGGGCGAGTTAAGCACACAGGAGCAAAACTTTAAAAAGTTGAGTGTACCGGTAGGCCTCACTCCAGTGACACAGGCTGACAAGCATCTGCAATGCAATCAGTTGGAAATGACTATGTGCCAGATGTATCAAAGTGTTTTACCCATTTGTGTCTATGGCAAAATGTGTACGGTTCTATATTTTTTACTTACTTTTTGCAGTGGAGTGATCATTTAAAAAAACAAGTTAACAGCACAATACTAAAATGTAACGAAGTTTGTGTTAGACAACGGATTTGAGTCTCACCAGCATGGGTTTAGTGGGTAATTATAAACTGTTCTAAAACCAAACGCTAAACATAGTTTAAATGGATTGTATGCCATTGCAACCTTCTAAATGAGAAAAAATGGATAGGTGTCTCCATGTTAAAAAGTAAAATAATTATTCTGGATTGGTGTTGTGTTATTTTTATAGTGATTTTAAAAAACACATGACATTGACTACTCAGCTACTCTGGCTAAATATATTTCTGCATCTACAAGGAGACTCACCCCATAATGTGTGTGCACATTTAAAATACTACCGCAACCGAAACGTAGCTGCAAACAAGGTGGAGGGGATGTGTTTTCCAATAAGTTGCAACTCCTATCCCCTAATGGCCAGTAATGACTGCAAAGGGATGTAGGATTCCTTGGCAGCAGACAATGAAGCAGCGAGCCCCATTGCTTGCCAGATCTTATGTTTAGTTATGGCTGCATACGGCAGTAGTATAATGTAGGAGTTCACAAGGGTCAGACTGAAGGCTGTGGCCCATGCTCACTTTGAAAAGCACAGGGGAGAGGTGGCACATCGCTGGGGAATAGGTGCATTGATTAAGGCGGGGCTGTAACTTTCCTGGGGGCATTGCGGGTGCACTACTTACCGGTGCGGACCCCTGGACACTACGCTCTCTTGCTACGCTCTCCTCTGCCGCCGCACTTATCACCGCGGTCGCAGAGAGGGGGAGCGTGCATTTGGGTGCTGCCTACATCTCCCAGCGTCCCCTGCCTGGACTCGGGGACGCCGCCTGCAGCGTCAGTTTCCCGCGCCCGGAGGCGCATAAGGACGAGCCGCCCCTGCCGGGGAGCGGGGCTGTAACTTTGCTGCGGGCATTGCGGGTGCACTACTTACCGGTGCGGACCCCTGGACACTACGCTCTCTTGCTATGCTCTCCTCCGCCGCTGCACTTATCACCGCGGGTGCCGAGAGTGGGGAGCGTGCATTTGGATACTGCCTACATCTCCCAGCGTCCGCTGCCTGGACTCGGGGACGCCGCCTGCAGCATCAGTTTCCCGCGCCCGTAGGCACATAAGGACGAGCCGCCCCTCCCGTGTCGCGGGACGCGCGCGGGCGACGCCGGGCTGTGCCCGGGCAGAGGGTGGGCCGTCTGTGGCCGTCCGGGGACTTCAGGGGACGGGACGGGCCTCCTCCCTTAACAGTGACGTCCAAACATACAAGGAACTGGCGTTTATTGCAAAGGTACTGCTACTTGGACATATATCCTCCTAGCCATTATTTCTTGATACATTGGGTTTCTACAGGACTGAGGGTGCCACATTTGGTTTGTGCGGGACTTTTTTCACATATTTCCTCTGGTACATTGTTGTTAATTTTTCTTTGGCAAAATGAGTAATCAGGGTAGGAAATTAAAACCATCAGTATCTCGCCCAAATACTAGACTTCAGGCAACATTGCCACAGCCCCTACCAACATTGACAGCTATTGATAAAATGTTACAACAAACTATAGGGGTTGTGGTTAATGCTATTGTAAATACAGAAAGAAGACTATCCTTCCCACCCACAGTATGCTTCCAAGACCACGGCGGGGACTGTTCAATTTTTCCAACTGACCCTACGGTCTTGGACTCTTATCTAACATCTACTTATGCTGAGTTGCCCTGCGCACAGATGCCAGCTGAGACCCAAGTTGATGTTGAAATAGTGCAGGTTCCAGTAGAGTCCCCTATAAACGAAGAGGACCCCTTTTCTATTCTGACTTCTCCCCCCCCTGTGGCAACTCCAAAACCTGGTAAGCCAGGCACTAGGATGAAAAAAGATAACTTCCCAAAAAATACGGGTAGAAAGAAGCAGGCCAACCATAACTTGGTGACCCCGTCTGATAACACCCTGCATCCATCTCCAGGAATACCATGTTGGGTCACCAACATGGTGGCTGATCTTCAGGCAAGCCTGGAGCAAACTATTGCTTCCCACATTAAACCTCTGGTGTTGAAACTGGATAGAATAGCCTCCATTTTAAACAATAGGCTGGTAGGGACAACGCAGTCAAATCCCCATGGTAAGCTAGCACCCTCTACATCTGGTGGTGCGTCCTCAAAGGCCCCTTGTCCTGAGGCAGTCAAGACTAATATCCCAGTAGCGTTGAACAAAAATCTAGGGATTCCAACAACTACCTCTAAGCCAGTAAACCCTGTACCATCCCCCGCTCCAACCTCTAATACACTAGGTCATACCTCTTTGTCTACAGGGGCCCCAACTGGCAAACCTAGACCACATCCTAAGGAGGGTAAAAATTTGGGAACAACTAGTATACCATCACTAGTGAGGTCTGTTTTGCCTAAGGCAGTCTCTTGTCAATTGCCGTCTATAAATTTGCCCCCGGAAGCACAACCATATGTGGTTGCCTTAGTGGGTGTCCCGGCCCTTAGTGAGGGGAAAAGAGAATATGAGGCAGACTTATATAATAAGTGTATCCAGTGGTTGAGTATAAACAGACCTTTACCTCCCAATATCTCTGGTGAAATACTGGCGGTGAGAAGAATAGACTGGATTGGAAGGGGCCCCAAAACAGTGGCAGGAGATGTTGTTACAATTAATAATTAATTTTAGGGACTCTTCCACTGTGGACCATATCTGCAAAGCCCCTCCCTATAGAGATTCCCAAATATTCCCTTTGCATCTGTCCTACTTCTATCCTACCCCTACTCGTAAACTGACCTACCCTAGGAGCCCCCAATACAATAGAAATCGCCACTCTCCTCCTAATAGAATTCATCAATGGCAGACTTTTGGGGAGGGTACCTTCCCACCTATTCCTACTTACCCGTTGCAAGCTCACTGGAACAGGTTTAGTGTTCTGGAGGAGGTTGATTGACTTACTCCGAAGGGCACCCCCCCAATAGAACTTAACAACAGTGACCTAGTGGGGGGTTCTGCACCAAAGGAAAAGATTCTACCCTCGAATACTGGTGATGACCTTTATCCTATTCATGTTATGAGGGGGGTATTAGTGTTGAGCTAAGCTCGGAGCAGGGACTTTTTAGAGAACAGGGGGATGCGCAAGGCGTAGAAAAAGTAATGGAAGGATGCATAAAGATCCTTTCATGGAACGTAGCCGGGTTAAAGAATAAGCTACTTGTACCGGAGTGGTCCTCTTTCATGGCCACACAAGACATTTGTCTGATGCAAGAAACTTGGGCCCTGGAGGAGAGTGTTAGCCCTGGCTTTGCGACCTATGATATTCCTGCAGTTTCTGGGGGCAAGGGCCGCCCTTCGGGTGGTCTATCCATATGGGTAGGTATACACCTAGGTGTACAGGCTACCCATATGGAAACAAATTCCCCAGATATCCAATGTGTTTTACTAATGCCCGTTGATAAATCTCGAATGGCTATTATAAACATCTATTCCAGGCCCACCATGAATGGAAGGGAATCCAGTACTATTAAAGCGCTTGACCTTTTTATTCAGACACTTGATACCACAATTTCGAAAATTCTTGGCGGCGATTTTAATTGCCAGTTCGAGCCCCTGGGTGGATCCGAGATGTGCGATCAGGACGAGGTTGATTCGCTCTGGCACATCCCGGCCCCAATGATTGTCCCGGTAAGGGCCTGGACTTCGTTAGTATTACAAATTAAATCCTTTACCCTTGCAATGTCTCTGCGGGCATGCAACGGAAGGTCCAACAACGATAGCTCCGGCTTACCCACATATAATAGGATCAACCGCACTTCCATCATTGATTATCTCATGTTGGAAGCCAAACATTGGGACCGGTTCAAAGACTTCAGGGTTGTACCAAGGCACGACAGTGACCACAACGCCTTGGTCCTGACGCATAAGCCTGGTGCATTTGGTTTAACTAACCCTGACTCTAACCCTAACATGGCAGTGCCACCTTTATTATATCCAATAACAGGAGAAGGGTTAAATGACCTTCTTGTGTGGACTCTCCCACCCGACTTGCAGAAATTTACCAGATTGCTACCCCGCTCATATGTGAAATGGGGGGTTCAACCTCCTATGGGCAGGTTATTGAGACCCACAGAAAATTAGTTGCGAGCCTAGGGGATGTATTCTACCCAGTTAGCGGGACCAAGTTACCTAGGATTAAAACACATCCCTGGCATGACCATGCCTGTAAAAAAGCAAAGAGAGATCTTCTTGCAGCAATCAAAGCTAAAGACACCTCAAAAATCCGAGAATCTAGACTGCTGTACAACAAGGAACTAATCAGGGGCAAGAGCGAGTGGGAGGAATCTAGATGGGATGAGCTGAGACAAGCACTCCTCCTAAAAGATGCTAAGACCTTCTGGGCCATCGCCACTTCCACGGCGGGAGGTGAGAGAGAGGCTGGGGTCTCGAATATAGCTCCGTCAGTGTGGGAGGCGCATTTTAAGGCCCTCTTTACTAGTTCTGAGTTGGGGGCTTACGTGTGCCAAGGTCGGGACAAGTTGTCTAAAGTGGTCACGGTCCCTCGGACCTCTATGGCCCAAGACCTCCCGCACGAGCATAGACTGCCGGGGGTCTTGGGACCTGGGGCTTTTGCCCGCCAAGGCCAGGATACGATGCCAGCCTCTGGGATTTCCGTGGCCCCAGACCTCCCGCACGAGCATAGACTGCTGGGGGCCTGGGGCCTTGGATACCAGATAGAGGAGTTGGATGCCCATGAGAGGATTGCCACTAACAATCTAGATTCCATTTCCCTTAAGGAAGTTGAATCCGCAATTGAGAGATTGCTCCCGAATAAAGCTCCAGGCCTTGACAAGCTCCCAGGCGACCTTTTTCGTTCCCAACCAAAAATCTGGGCTCCATACCTGGCGGTCTTGTTCAATGCGGTCCTACAGGGTACCGCACTACCAGAGACCTGGTTGGGAGTGGAGATTGTTCCATTTTTTAAGAAGGGCTGTCCGCTTGTCCCATCTAATTACAGACCAATCAGCTTACTGGATACTTCCCAGAAACTGATGGGCCGAATTTTACTCGACAGACTATTGGGTTGGATGGAGGAGAACAAAACATTGACCACCCTCCAAGCCGGATTTAGATCAGGCGTCTCGACCATGGATCAGATCTTCCGGCTCCAGGTCCTATACTGGAAAACTGCAAGAGTATAGGGTGGCAGCCTCTACCTTGTTTTTGTGGACCTGCGAGCCGCGTTTGATCTGGTTCCTAGGGAGAGGCTCTGGACGGTGCTGGAGGAGTTAGGTTTCCCGTCCTACTTATTGGATGCCCTAATTAGATTCCACACAGGGAATTATGCACAGGTGAGGTGTGGGAGGAACGGGGAATTATCAGCTCGTTTCCCTGTAACACGGGGCGTACGTCAGGGCTGAGTACTGGCCCCCACTCTTTTCAGCCTGTATGTTAATGGACTGATAGATGTACTTAACGGTGTTAGGGACAATGATGCTCCGCATTTGGCTTCCGGCCGGGTGCCCGCTCTGATGTTCGCGGACGACACTTTGTTGTTGTCGCGGACATCATCGGGCATCCAGCGGGTCCTGGACGGATTTGTGACCTTTTGTGTCTCGCGGGGATTGGAGGTTAACTTGGAGAAAACCAAGTTTATGATTTTCAATCCCCGAGGCACACCCATCCGAATCCCGCACTGAATGGATCTCCCTTAGAACGAGTTAAGACTTTTATTTACCTGGGAGTCATGTTGAACGAGCAGTTTGTATGGGATCATCAAGTATCTAAATCTTCCCTGAGACTGTCACAGATTATGGGAGGCATCGGCAGATTCTATAGATCTTCAATATTCAAACCAGTTGCCCCTGTACTTGAGATTTACAAAACACAGGTGAGGTCAGCAGCCTTGTACGCTGCAGAACTTTCGGGACACACGAACATACATAATCTACTGAAGGTAGAACAGGCCTTCATGCGCAGCTTGGTTGGCCTTCCCCAAAGCACGCCCCTTATACCACTACGGTTGGACATGGGCCTGGAACCCATTAACGAACTGGCAGCTGCACGACCTCTGCTCTACTGGAGAAAGCTCTGGTCTGTGCCAGAGCTTGCATCCTTTAGAGCAGAATTCATTGCAATTTGGGGGCAGCTAAAGAATAAGAACATACCCTGGCTGGTTCATATAAAGGCTCTCCTCTATCAAGTTGGTTTTCCCCAATTGTGGGACACACCGGAAGACAGCTGCGTGAGGACGCAAAGGTCTGCGCTAGTGGCGGCCGTAAGGTCTCACAACCTTAAAATACTGTATTGCTCGACTTCCTTGGGTAGGTTGTCTACTGAGTTCCTACTGATGAAAATTGAACCCAAGACGGAGGTATTTCTGGACTTAGTGCAGCCCTTACTTGCAAGAAAATTATACATCCAACTGAGGCACGGTTATATACCGATTGGGGCATTGACATCTAAATGGGCAAAGTCAATGAAGGGCAATTGTCCTGCCTGTAATTATTGCAGGGAAGACATTGTACATATTTTCTTTTTTTGCCCGGCATATAGTGAAATTCGGAAATGCTGGATTATCCCACTGTGCAAAAACGTGGGTTTTAGACAATGCGCACAAGCTTGTAGAGTTCTAACATACGATACTTCCCCTCCCATTGTCTTTGCTGTCTCCCGATTTTTATATGGCATGTGGCGGAGAAGAACTATTTTTATTAACAAAAAGTAATGGCCCCTTGCTTTTTCTTTCTCACCTTTGATAACTCAATGTTTAATAACTTTTTAATTGTTTCTATTTATGGTTTTATTTCTGTGCTTGTACATATTTTATTGCACTTTTATGGTCTTTGACCGAAATAAAGTTATCAAATGAATGAATGATTAAGGCAGTGACTACAGAGTGCCAAACCTGGATGGATCAAGATGCATTGGCGATGTCCGCTTCAGACTCTCTTCCACCAGCTCCGGTGATGCAACAAAGCCTCTTGAAGCCACAGAGCATGAAAAGGTGCAACTGAGATCCAGACATGCTCATAGAAAACGCACTTGCTAAAGCTCACACTCACTTCCTGAAGCGGTATAAGAAAGCAATTAAAGTGCATGTTAATAAGCAATGGAGGTGTGTGTGTGCAACGGCTACACAGCTTTATTCACATTGAGGCACAAACTCTCTGTGTCTTCCAAAAAGAAAATGCAAGTATTTGTGAAGTGTAAAAAATAAAATAAAACAATGGCGAGCATGTTTGAAAACCGGAGCCTGTGCAAGGGGATGGATGCAGGGAATGGAGAGAGGCAGGGTATTCTGTGAAGAGTTTCGTCGCAATTTTGGGAAAGAGGAGCGGGAGAGGTGGGGCACACATGTATATGAAGGAGGACACAGTTTCTGATTTATCTTGTGTGAGGGAGGGTTATATTTTAATTAAAGCGCACAACAAAATCAATGATGTGCCCATCCTTGTTAACGTTGTAGAGCAACATGCCTATGTGTAATAAAAAGTAAATGTTGTTGTCAAGGGTTTGTTGTCAAGGTGGCCTTGCGTGGCTTCATAAATCTGACACAGTAGTTGCATTGTGTGGCGCAAGAACGACACAACTTAATTATACATCTGCCCAATGGTGTCTAGGTGATCCACATTCTTCATGTGAGGTTAAATCGGGTCATTTGGAGCTAGCCACATATAAATAGACAAGAGTGAACAATTTGATTTGCAAAGGCTTAATTCCTGTGATCCTAAAGAAGAATTGGATCATTCCCATGAAGAAAGATGGGGAAGAAGAATGGGTGCCTTCTAACTATTTCCCAAATGCTAAAACCCCATGGCCTCTTAAAGTTTTGGATACCTGGCTACCCTGGAGCACCAACAGCATATTAAAAAGTTTGGTATTTTGGGGGATTCCACCCCAATTGGTGCATGACATTTACCTTTATGGATGTTTAAATACTACAACATTGAGCATGTTGAAAAGTTTGTTTTTTATGGGATAAACAATCAAGCTTCCAACCACATTAGGGCATGGAAAATGCATTGATTGATGTTCAATCAACTGTTCTCAACTTTGTTGATTATGTAAATCTCAACATCTTGATGTTGCTGAACACCTTTGCAGCCATTGACTCCCTTGACCACCCAAGCTGCTGGAGAACATTTTTGGGGAGGCAGGTGCTGTAAAATGGGTGCAAAAATGGCTAGATTTGTTTCTGTATGGCCAGACATCTAGAGTGGTGCTGGATCAGCCCCATGCTGTGACCAAAACGGTTACTTGTGGCGTACTTTTCTTCAATGTTAAACACAACCATTAAATACATTATTAGCTGATCTGGGGTGGATTTTCTTTGCTATGTGGATGAAATTCTGTATGTGTTTCAATGGCCAAATAAATATAATTCAGCAAGATAGAAAGTAGCCATGTTCTTTAGATAAATGTGAGTGGCTTTGACCTGAATTCAGCAAAGCCCATATTCGTGTTGTTTAGCCCCAAGTGTTGGAAGCAACAACATTCTGTTGACTAGCATTGATCACTTCTGAAACATCATATTATAGAATACTGCTCCTTCTCTGAGGTTAAAATAAAACAACGGGTAAAAAAAACATTGGCAGTGTATTTTGATGAATAGATGACAATGTCTATTCAAGTCAACCAGATCATTTGGTTTCCTAATTGTTATCCTAAACTCATGTAGAAAACTAAACATCTCCATTCATAGAAAAATGAGACAACAATTATTAGACACATTATTTGCTCTGCAATCTACTTTAGTAATGCTCCATATGCTGGTACCTTAAAAAATGGTAAGATGCTGAAGAAATATTGTTGGAGAACTCTGCAATGAGAGCAGTATTCAATCTTTCCAAAAATAAAAATGCCTGCAGTTTGACATAATGTACATTGGCTACCAGTGAGCTCCAGGATTAAGATTAACACATTCATACAGATGAGTAAATCTATATATAGCAGTTCTACAGCCTATACTTACCTACTTATGCCTACCAGGCCTCTTGGTGTATAGGCCATCAACCATGACTCTCCATCAATCTCTGTCCTGGGCTTTTCTCTCAACCTGACTCTAGGTGTAACCCATCTCCTTGCAGCCAGTCTCAGTACCTGATTATTCTTACTAGTTTATCTGGCACACTGTAGTGGCGGAGGAGTTTCCAAACAGTCTCCCTGTACACGCTGTTGAATGCCTTCTCATAGTCGATGAAGTTGACATAGAAGGTGGAGGTCCATTCCATTAACTGCTCAATGATGACGCGCAGTGTTGCAATCTGGTCTGTGCAGGATCTATCCTTGTGGAAACCAGCTTGCTGGTCTTGAAACTGCAAAACACACAAGATGATGGACGGAATGTTGCACAATGGCAAAACATTCACCCCCAGTCACAGATCTGGGTTTAATCCATCATTATTTTGCTTGCCAAGCCACCCCAGTTCAGACATGACCATATGTAAATCAGTCTTGACTCTGTGCCTCATGGGAAGAGTCCAACCCAAACTGCCAAACCATGTCTTCCCTAGACCGGAATCAAGCATCCTAGGACCGGTTTCTGGCTATCAGCCGTCTTCAGCCAGGATAGCTTGACTCCAGTGGCGTAGTGAGCACGGGACCCACGTCTGGGCATACCCTTCCCACATAGGGTGAACAGCAAAACACGCAAGATGATGGACGGAATGTTGCCCAATGGCAAAACATTCACCCCCAGTCACAGATCTGGGTTTAATCCATCGTTATATTGCTCACCAAGCCACCCCAGTTCAGACATGGCCATATGGGAATCAGTCTTGACCCTGTGCCCCATGGGAACAGTCCAGCTGAACTGCCAAGCTATATGTTCCCTAGACCGGAATCAAGCATTCTAGGACCGGTTTCTGGCTATCAGCCGTCTTCGGCCAGGATAGCTTGACTCCAGTGGCATAGTGAGCACGGGACCCACGTCTGGGCATACCCTTCCCACATAGGGTGAACAGCAAAACACACAAGATGATGGACGGAATGTTGCACAATGGCAAAACATTCACCCCAGTCACAGATCTGGGTTTAATCCATCGTTATTTTGCTCACCAAGCCACCCAGTTCAGACATGGCCATATGCAAATCAGTCTTGACCCTGTGCCTCATGGGAACAGTCCAGCCTGAACTGCCAAGCCATGTCTTCCCTGGACCGGAATCAAGTATCCTAGGACCGGTTTCTGGCTATCAGCCATCTTCAGCCAGGCACAGGGTCAAGGCTGATTTGACGTGGGTCCCGTGCTCTCCACGCCACTGGAGTCAAGCTATCCTGGCTGAAGACGGCTGATAGCCAGAAACCGGTCCTAGGATGCTTGATTCCGGTCCAGGGAAGACATGGCTTGGCAGTTCGGGCTGGACTGTTCCCATGAGCCACAGGGTCAAGGCTGATTTGATTATGGCCATGTCTGAACTGGAGTGGTGTGGTGAGCAAAAAAACAATGGATTTAGGCCCAGATCTCTGCACTGGGGTGAATGTATGACATTGCTCTGCATTCTGTTCATCAACTGTTGTTTTTGCATTTGTCACCCCGAGTGGGACAGGTATGCTCAGACGTGAGTCCCGTGCTCTCCACACCACTGGAGTCAAGCTATCCTGGCTGAAGACAGCTGATAGCCAGAAACTGGTCCTAGGATGCTTGATTCCGGTCCAGGGAAGACATGGCTTGGCAGTTCAGGCTGGACTGGTCCCATGAGGCACAGGGTCAAGGCTGATTTGCATATGGGCATGTCTGAACTGGGGTGGTGTAGTGACCAAAAAAACGATGGATTTAGGCCCATATCTCTGTACCGGGGTGAATCTATGACATTGTTCTGCATTCTGTCCATCAACTGTTGTTTTTGCATTTGTCACCCAGAGTGGGACGGGTATGCTCAGACGTGAGTCCCGTGCTTTCCAAGCCACTGAAGTCAAGCTATCCTGGCTGAAGACGGCTGATAGCCAGAAACCGGTCCTAGGATTCTTGATTCCGGTCCAGGGAAGACATGGCTTGGCAGTTCGGGCTGGACTGTTCCTATGAGGCACTGGGTCAAGGCTGATTTGCATATGGCCATGTCTGAACTGGGGTGATGTGGTGAGCAAAAAAACGATGGATTTAGGCCCAGATCTATGTACTAGGGTGAATGTATGACATTGTTCTGAATTCTGTCCATCAACTGTTGTTTTTGCATTTGTCACCCAGAGTGGGACGGGTATGCTCAGACGTGAGTCCCGTGCTCTCCACGCCACTGGAGTCAAGCTATCCTGGCTGAAGATGGCTGATACCCAGAAACCGGTCCTAGGATGCTTGATTCCAGTCCAGGGAAGACATGGCTTGGCAGTTCGGGCTGGACTGGTCCCATGAGGCACAGGGTCAAGGCTGATTTGCATATGGCCATGTCTGAACTGAGGTGGTGTGGTGACTAAAAAAACGATGGGTTTAGGCCCAGATCTCTGTACTGGGGTGAATGTATGACATTGTTCTGCATTCTGTCCATCAACTGTTGTTTTTGCATTGGTCTTGTAACTGAGCATCATCTTGTTCCTTCATTCTGTTGAGGATAGTTCAGTTGAACACTTTGCCATGGTCGGTCCCAAGCCCAGCTACAAAAGGAGGAGAGTTATCCTTAGGGCTACCTACGTCACCATGAATAAAAATCCTAGCTACAGAAACATCAACAAAAAGACATCCGGGCCTTGGGGAGAGAGGCATCTCCTTTATAGGGAGCTGTGATGTCTTGTGGTGAAAGCCAGTAATCCCTGAAAGCCATAAAGCCAATTCACCTGCATTCAACCAAGACTATCACCATCAGGACATGGAATGTGAGGACCATGTACGAGACAGACAAGCCAGCCCAAGTGGCAGAGGAGATGAAAAAACACAACCTTGCCCTGCTTGGCATCAGCGAGACCAGATGGACGTAGTCCGGACAGAAAAGACTGGCTGCAGGAGGAATGCTGCTGTATTCTGAACATGATGAGGAGGCTGCCACACATACTCATGGAGTAGCACTGATGCTAATATCATCAGCCAACAGAGCTCTTAGTGAATGGGAAGCCCTCTGTCCTAGAATCATCACAGTGGCTTTCCGCACAAAGAAAAAGAGGATCAACTTGAATGTTTTCCAGTGCTATCCACCTACAAATGACAGCAAAGAGGAGGAAAAAGAACAGTTTTACAACAGACTGCAGTCCATCCTGAAGAAAGGGCGTGAAAGACGTATCACCATATTTATTTATTTCAGGAGTTTTCTATAGCGTGGACATGACCGGGCAGTGTATCAGAGCACTGTACAAATACAATCAGTACAAATAGCAGACAAGTTGTAGATACAGGTCGAGATGCTATAAGGAACGAGCAAGCAGCATTAAAGTTGTATTATAACAGACAATTGGCAGATTCAAGATCCAGAGGTGGCCATAGGAAAAGTAATCAAGTTGAAGGGCTTCCATGATTCTATTAGAGGAATGTATTCAGCATATGCATTATTACATCTTAATTTGAAGGAAGTAGTTGAGGGGTTTGACCTGATTTCAGGAGGCAGTGCATTCCATATTCTTAGTGCTAGACCAGAGAAGAAGCTGTTGTAAGTTTTCTTTTTGTTGAACTTCTATGGTTTCAATAGTAGGCAGTTGGAATTTCTTAAGGCACGAATACCACCAGATAGTTTGAGTTATTGGACAGGTAGATGGGGGTGTTATGGAAGAGGGCCTTGTGTGTCATCCAGGCTATCTTCAGCTGGATCCTTGCTTCCAATTGGAGCCATTTTAGATGTATTAGGTCTGTTGATGTGATCGAATCTTCTGGATCCAGTGATGAGCCTTGCAACTGAGTTCAGTGCGGCCCTTATCAGCACCAGACTAACGTTGAGTAGGCCTGGAAGAGTCGCACTTCCATAATCTAGACGGGAGACAACTAGGGATTGGACTGCTAACTGAAAGTCATCCATGGGGCAAAACGGTTTGAGTTTCCTTAGTGTGTTCATTTGGAAATTGGCTCCTCTGGTGTTTGCACTGATAGGAGCTTGCATATTCAAGTATTTATCCAACATTATACTTATTTATCTAGTTGAGTCAATAACTCTTGCTATGCTCTCCTCCGCCGCTGCACTTATCACCGCGGGTGCCGAGAGTGGGGAGCGTGCATTTGGATACTGCCTACATCTCCCAGCGTCCGCTGCCTGGACTCGGGGACGCCGCCTGCAGCATCAGTTTCCCGCGCCCGTAGGCACATAAGGACGAGCCGCCCCTCCCGTGTCGCGGGACGCGCGCGGGCGACGCCGGGCTGTGCCCGGGCAGAGGGTGGGCCGTCTGTGGCCGTCCGGGGACTTCAGGGGACGGGACGGGCCTCCTCCCTTAACAGTGACGTCCAAACATACAAGGAACTGGCGTTTATTGCAAAGGTACTGCTACTTGGACATATATCCTCCTAGCCATTATTTCTTGATACATTGGGTTTCTACAGGACTGAGGGTGCCACATTTGGTTTGTGCGGGACTTTTTTCACATATTTCCTCTGGTACATTGTTGTTAATTTTTCTTTGGCAAAATGAGTAATCAGGGTAGGAAATTAAAACCATCAGTATCTCGCCCAAATACTAGACTTCAGGCAACATTGCCACAGCCCCTACCAACATTGACAGCTATTGATAAAATGTTACAACAAACTATAGGGGTTGTGGTTAATGCTATTGTAAATACAGAAAGAAGACTATCCTTCCCACCCACAGTATGCTTCCAAGACCACGGCGGGGACTGTTCAATTTTTCCAACTGACCCTACGGTCTTGGACTCTTATCTAACATCTACTTATGCTGAGTTGCCCTGCGCACAGATGCCAGCTGAGACCCAAGTTGATGTTGAAATAGTGCAGGTTCCAGTAGAGTCCCCTATAAACGAAGAGGACCCCTTTTCTATTCTGACTTCTCCCCCCCCTGTGGCAACTCCAAAACCTGGTAAGCCAGGCACTAGGATGAAAAAAGATAACTTCCCAAAAAATACGGGTAGAAAGAAGCAGGCCAACCATAACTTGGTGACCCCGTCTGATAACACCCTGCATCCATCTCCAGGAATACCATGTTGGGTCACCAACATGGTGGCTGATCTTCAGGCAAGCCTGGAGCAAACTATTGCTTCCCACATTAAACCTCTGGTGTCGAAACTGGATAGAATAGCCTCCATTTTAAACAATAGGCTGGTAGGGACAACGCAGTCAAATCCCCATGGTAAGCTAGCACCCTCTACATCTGGTGGTGCGTCCTCAAAGGCCCCTTGTCCTGAGGCAGTCAAGACTAATATCCCAGTAGCGTTGAACAAAAATCTAGGGATTCCAACAACTACCTCTAAGCCAGTAAACCCTGTACCATCCCCCGCTCCAACCTCTAATACACTAGGTCATACCTCTTTGTCTACAGGGGCCCCAACTGGCAAACCTAGACCACATCCTAAGGAGGGTAAAAATTTGGGAACAACTAGTATACCATCACTAGTGAGGTCTGTTTTGCCTAAGGCAGTCTCTTGTCAATTGCCGTCTATAAATTTGCCCCCGGAAGCACAACCATATGTGGTTGCCTTAGTGGGTGTCCCGGCCCTTAGTGAGGGGAAAAGAGAATATGAGGCAGACTTATATAATAAGTGTATCCAGTGGTTGAGTATAAACAGACCTTTACCTCCCAATATCTCGGGTGAAATACTGGCGGTGAGAAGAATAGACTGGATTGGAAGGGGCCCCAAAACAGTGGCAGGAGATGTTGTTACAATTAATAATTAATTTTAGGGACTCTTCCACTGTGGACCATATCTGCAAAGCCCCTCCCTATAGAGATTCCCAAATATTCCCTTTGCATCTGTCCTACTTCTATCCTACCCCTACTCGTAAACTGACCTACCCTAGGAGCCCCCAATACAATAGAAATCGCCACTCTCCTCCTAATAGAATTCATCAATGGCAGACTTTTGGGGAGGGTACCTTCCCACCTATTCCTACTTACCCGTTGCAAGCTCACTGGAACAGGTTTAGTGTTCTGGAGGAGGTTGATTGACTTACTCCGAAGGGCACCCCCCCAATAGAACTTAACAACAGTGACCTAGTGGGGGGTTCTGCACCAAAGGAAAAGATTCTACCCTCGAATACTGGTGATGACCTTTATCCTATTCATGTTATGAGGGGGGTATTAGTGTTGAGCTAAGCTCGGAGCAGGGACTTTTTAGAGAACAGGGGGATGCGCAAGGCGTAGAAAAAGTAATGGAAGGATGCATAAAGATCCTTTCATGGAACGTAGCCGGGTTAAAGAATAAGCTACTTGTACCGGAGTGGTCCTCTTTCATGGCCACACAAGACATTTGTCTGATGCAAGAAACTTGGGCCCTGGAGGAGAGTGTTAGCCCTGGCTTTGCGACCTATGATATTCCTGCAGTTTCTGGGGGCAAGGGCCGCCCTTCGGGTGGTCTATCCATATGGGTAGGTATACACCTAGGTGTACAGGCTACCCATATGGAAACAAATTCCCCAGATATCCAATGTGTTTTACTAATGCCCGTTGATAAATCTCGAATGGCTATTATAAACATCTATTCCAGGCCCACCATGAATGGAAGGGAATCCAGTACTATTAAAGCGCTTGACCTTTTTATTCAGACACTTGATACCACAATTTCGAAAATTCTTGGCGGCGATTTTAATTGCCAGTTCGAGCCCCTGGGTGGATCCGAGATGTGCGATCAGGACGAGGTTGATTCGCTCTGGCACATCCCGGCCCCAATGATTGTCCCGGTAAGGGCCTGGACTTCGTTAGTATTACAAATTAAATCCTTTACCCTTGCAATGTCTCTGCGGGCATGCAACGGAAGGTCCAACAACGATAGCTCCGGCTTACCCACATATAATAGGATCAACCGCACTTCCATCATTGATTATCTCATGTTGGAAGCCAAACATTGGGACCGGTTCAAAGACTTCAGGGTTGTACCAAGGCACGACAGTGACCACAACGCCTTGGTCCTGACGCATAAGCCTGGTGCATTTGGTTTAACTAACCCTGACTCTAACCCTAACATGGCAGTGCCACCTTTATTATATCCAATAACAGGAGAAGGGTTAAATGACCTTCTTGTGTGGACTCTCCCACCCGACTTGCAGAAATTTACCAGATTGCTACCCCGCTCATATGTGAAATGGGGGGTTCAACCTCCTATGGGCAGGTTATTGAGACCCACAGAAAATTAGTTGCGAGCCTAGGGGATGTATTCTACCCAGTTAGCGGGACCAAGTTACCTAGGATTAAAACACATCCCTGGCATGACCATGCCTGTAAAAAAGCAAAGAGAGATCTTCTTGCAGCAATCAAAGCTAAAGACACCTCAAAAATCCGAGAATCTAGACTGCTGTACAACAAGGAACTAATCAGGGGCAAGAGCGAGTGGGAGGAATCTAGATGGGATGAGCTGAGACAAGCACTCCTCCTAAAAGATGCTAAGACCTTCTGGGCCATCGCCACTTCCACGGCGGGAGGTGAGAGAGAGGCTGGGGTCTCGAATATAGCTCCGTCAGTGTGGGAGGCGCATTTTAAGGCCCTCTTTACTAGTTCTGAGTTGGGGGCTTACGTGTGCCAAGGTCGGGACAAGTTGTCTAAAGTGGTCACGGTCCCTCGGACCTCTATGGCCCAAGACCTCCCGCACGAGCATAGACTGCCGGGGGTCTTGGGACCTGGGGCTTTTGCCCGCCAAGGCCAGGATACGATGCCAGCCTCTGGGATTTCCGTGGCCCCAGACCTCCCGCACGAGCATAGACTGCTGGGGGCCTGGGGCCTTGGATACCAGATAGAGGAGTTGGATGCCCATGAGAGGATTGCCACTAACAATCTAGATTCCATTTCCCTTAAGGAAGTTGAATCCGCAATTGAGAGATTGCTCCCGAATAAAGCTCCAGGCCTTGACAAGCTCCCAGGCGACCTTTTTCGTTCCCAACCAAAAATCTGGGCTCCATACCTGGCGGTCTTGTTCAATGCGGTCCTACAGGGTACCGCACTACCAGAGACCTGGTTGGGAGTGGAGATTGTTCCATTTTTTAAGAAGGGCTGTCCGCTTGTCCCATCTAATTACAGACCAATCAGCTTACTGGATACTTCCCAGAAACTGATGGGCCGAATTTTACTCGACAGACTATTGGGTTGGATGGAGGAGAACAAAACATTGACCACCCTCCAAGCCGGATTTAGATCAGGCGTCTCGACCATGGATCAGATCTTCCGGCTCCAGGTCCTATACTGGAAAACTGCAAGAGTATAGGGTGGCAGCCTCTACCTTGTTTTTGTGGACCTGCGAGCCGCGTTTGATCTGGTTCCTAGGGAGAGGCTCTGGACGGTGCTGGAGGAATTAGGTTTCCCGTCCTACTTATTGGATGCCCTAATTAGATTCCACACAGGGAATTATGCACAGGTGAGGTGTGGGAGGAACGGGGAATTATCAGCTCGTTTCCCTGTAACACGGGGCGTACGTCAGGGCTGAGTACTGGCCCCCACTCTTTTCAGCCTGTATGTTAATGGACTGATAGATGTACTTAACGGTGTTAGGGACAATGATGCTCCGCATTTGGCTTCCGGCCGGGTGCCCGCTCTGATGTTCGCGGACGACACTTTGTTGTTGTCGCGGACATCATCGGGCATCCAGCGGGTCCTGGACGGATTTGTGACCTTTTGTGTCTCGCGGGGATTGGAGGTTAACTTGGAGAAAACCAAGTTTATGATTTTCAATCCCCGAGGCACACCCATCCGAATCCCGCACTGAATGGATCTCCCTTAGAACGAGTTAAGACTTTTATTTACCTGGGAGTCATGTTGAACGAGCAGTTTGTATGGGATCATCAAGTATCTAAATCTTCCCTGAGACTGTCACAGATTATGGGAGGCATCGGCAGATTCTATAGATCTTCAATATTCAAACCAGTTGCCCCTGTACTTGAGATTTACAAAACACAGGTGAGGTCAGCAGCCTTGTACGCTGCAGAACTTTCGGGACACACGAACATACATAATCTACTGAAGGTAGAACAGGCCTTCATGCGCAGCTTGGTTGGCCTTCCCCAAAGCACGCCCCTTATACCACTACGGTTGGACATGGGCCTGGAACCCATTAACGAACTGGCAGCTGCACGACCTCTGCTCTACTGGAGAAAGCTCTGGTCTGTGCCAGAGCTTGCATCCTTTAGAGCAGAATTCATTGCAATTTGGGGGCAGCTAAAGAATAAGAACATACCCTGGCTGGTTCATATAAAGGCTCTCCTCTATCAAGTTGGTTTTCCCCAATTGTGGGACACACCGGAAGACAGCTGCGTGAGGACGCAAAGGTCTGCGCTAGTGGCGGCCGTAAGGTCTCACAACCTTAAAATACTGTATTGCTCGACTTCCTTGGGTAGGTTGTCTACTGAGTTCCTACTGATGAAAATTGAACCCAAGACGGAGGTATTTCTGGACTTAGTGCAGCCCTTACTTGCAAGAAAATTATACATCCAACTGAGGCACGGTTATATACCGATTGGGGCATTGACATCTAAATGGGCAAAGTCAATGAAGGGCAATTGTCCTGCCTGTAATTATTGCAGGGAAGACATTGTACATATTTTCTTTTTTTGCCCGGCATATAGTGAAATTCGGAAATGCTGGATTATCCCACTGTGCAAAAACGTGGGTTTTAGACAATGCGCACAAGCTTGTAGAGTTCTAACATACGATACTTCCCCTCCCATTGTCTTTGCTGTCTCCCGATTTTTATATGGCATGTGGCGGAGAAGAACTATTTTTATTAACAAAAAGTAATGGCCCCTTGCTTTTTCTTTCTCACCTTTGATAACTCAATGTTTAATAACTTTTTAATTGTTTCTATTTATGGTTTTATTTCTGTGCTTGTACATATTTTATTGCACTTTTATGGTCTTTGACCGAAATAAAGTTATCAAATGAATGAATGATTAAGGCAGTGACTACAGAGTGCCAAACCTGGATGGATCAAGATGCATTGGCGATGTCCGCTTCAGACTCTCTTCCACCAGCTCCGGTGATGCAACAAAGCCTCTTGAAGCCACAGAGCATGAAAAGGTGCAACTGAGATCCAGACATGCTCATAGAAAACGCACTTGCTAAAGCTCACACTCACTTCCTGAAGCGGTATAAGAAAGCAATTAAAGTGCATGTTAATAAGCAATGGAGGTGTGTGTGTGCAACGGCTACACAGCTTTATTCACATTGAGGCACAAACTCTCTGTGTCTTCCAAAAAGAAAATGCAAGTATTTGTGAAGTGTAAAAAATAAAATAAAACAATGGCGAGCATGTTTGAAAACCGGAGCCTGTGCAAGGGGATGGATGCAGGGAATGGAGAGAGGCAGGGTATTCTGTGAAGAGTTTCGTCGCAATTTTGGGAAAGAGGAGCGGGAGAGGTGGGGCACACATGTATATGAAGGAGGACACAGTTTCTGATTTATCTTGTGTGAGGGAGGGTTATATTTTAATTAAAGCGCACAACAAAATCAATGATGTGCCCATCCTTGTTAACGTTGTAGAGCAACATGCCTATGTGTAATAAAAAGTAAATGTTGTTGTCAAGGGTTTGTTGTCAAGGTGGCCTTGCGTGGCTTCATAAATCTGACACAGTAGTTGCATTGTGTGGCGCAAGAACGACACAACTTAATTATACATCTGCCCAATGGTGTCTAGGTGATCCACATTCTTCATGTGAGGTTAAATCGGGTCATTTGGAGCTAGCCACATATAAATAGACAAGAGTGAACAATTTGATTTGCAAAGGCTTAATTCCTGTGATCCTAAAGAAGAATTGGATCATTCCCATGAAGAAAGATGGGGAAGAAGAATGGGTGCCTTCTAACTATTTCCCAAATGCTAAAACCCCATGGCCTCTTAAAGTTTTGGATACCTGGCTACCCTGGAGCACCAACAGCATATTAAAAAGTTTGGTATTTTGGGGGATTCCACCCCAATTGGTGCATGACATTTACCTTTATGGATGTTTAAATACTACAACATTGAGCATGTTGAAAAGTTTGTTTTTTATGGGATAAACAATCAAGCTTCCAACCACATTAGGGCATGGAAAATGCATTGATTGATGTTCAATCAACTGTTCTCAACTTTGTTGATTATGTAAATCTCAACATCTTGATGTTGCTGAACACCTTTGCAGCCATTGACTCCCTTGACCACCCAAGCTGCTGGAGAACATTTTTGGGGAGGCAGGTGCTGTAAAATGGGTGCAAAAATGGCTAGATTTGTTTCTGTATGGCCAGACATCTAGAGTGGTGCTGGATCAGCCCCATGCTGTGACCAAAACGGTTACTTGTGGCGTACTTTTCTTCAATGTTAAACACAACCATTAAATACATTATTAGCTGATCTGGGGTGGATTTTCTTTGCTATGTGGATGAAATTCTGTATGTGTTTCAATGGCCAAATAAATATAATTCAGCAAGATAGAAAGTAGCCATGTTCTTTAGATAAATGTGAGTGGCTTTGACCTGAATTCAGCAAAGCCCATATTCGTGTTGTTTAGCCCCAAGTGTTGGAAGCAACAACATTCTGTTGACTAGCATTGATCACTTCTGAAACATCATATTATAGAATACTGCTCCTTCTCTGAGGTTAAAATAAAACAACGGGTAAAAAAAACATTGGCAGTGTATTTTGATGAATAGATGACAATGTCTATTCAAGTCAACCAGATCATTTGGTTTCCTAATTGTTATCCTAAACTCATGTAGAAAACTAAACATCTCCATTCATAGAAAAATGAGACAACAATTATTAGACACATTATTTGCTCTGCAATCTACTTTAGTAATGCTCCATATGCTGGTACCTTAAAAAATGGTAAGATGCTGAAGAAATATTGTTGGAGAACTCTGCAATGAGAGCAGTATTCAATCTTTCCAAAAATAAAAATGCCTGCAGTTTGACATAATGTACATTGGCTACCAGTGAGCTCCAGGATTAAGATTAACACATTCATACAGATGAGTAAATCTATATATAGCAGTTCTACAGCCTATACTTACCTACTTATGCCTACCAGGCCTCTTGGTGTATAGGCCATCAACCATGACTCTCCATCAATCTCTGTCCTGGGCTTTTCTCTCAACCTGACTCTAGGTGTAACCCATCTCCTTGCAGCCAGTCTCAGTACCTGATTATTCTTACTAGTTTATCTGGCACACTGTAGTGGCGGAGGAGTTTCCAAACAGTCTCCCTGTACACGCTGTTGAATGCCTTCTCATAGTCGATGAAGTTGACATAGAAGGTGGAGGTCCATTCCATTAACTGCTCAATGATGACGCGCAGTGTTGCAATCTGGTCTGTGCAGGATCTATCCTTGTGGAAACCAGCTTGCTGGTCTTGAAACTGCAAAACACACAAGATGATGGACGGAATGTTGCACAATGGCAAAACATTCACCCCCAGTCACAGATCTGGGTTTAATCCATCATTATTTTGCTTGCCAAGCCACCCCAGTTCAGACATGACCATATGTAAATCAGTCTTGACTCTGTGCCTCATGGGAAGAGTCCAACCCAAACTGCCAAACCATGTCTTCCCTAGACCGGAATCAAGCATCCTAGGACCGGTTTCTGGCTATCAGCCGTCTTCAGCCAGGATAGCTTGACTCCAGTGGCGTAGTGAGCACGGGACCCACGTCTGGGCATACCCTTCCCACATAGGGTGAACAGCAAAACACGCAAGATGATGGACGGAATGTTGCCCAATGGCAAAACATTCACCCCCAGTCACAGATCTGGGTTTAATCCATCGTTATATTGCTCACCAAGCCACCCCAGTTCAGACATGGCCATATGGGAATCAGTCTTGACCCTGTGCCCCATGGGAACAGTCCAGCTGAACTGCCAAGCTATATGTTCCCTAGACCGGAATCAAGCATTCTAGGACCGGTTTCTGGCTATCAGCCGTCTTCGGCCAGGATAGCTTGACTCCAGTGGCATAGTGAGCACGGGACCCACGTCTGGGCATACCCTTCCCACATAGGGTGAACAGCAAAACACACAAGATGATGGACGGAATGTTGCACAATGGCAAAACATTCACCCCAGTCACAGATCTGGGTTTAATCCATCGTTATTTTGCTCACCAAGCCACCCAGTTCAGACATGGCCATATGCAAATCAGTCTTGACCCTGTGCCTCATGGGAACAGTCCAGCCTGAACTGCCAAGCCATGTCTTCCCTGGACCGGAATCAAGTATCCTAGGACCGGTTTCTGGCTATCAGCCATCTTCAGCCAGGCACAGGGTCAAGGCTGATTTGACGTGGGTCCCGTGCTCTCCACGCCACTGGAGTCAAGCTATCCTGGCTGAAGACGGCTGATAGCCAGAAACCGGTCCTAGGATGCTTGATTCCGGTCCAGGGAAGACATGGCTTGGCAGTTCGGGCTGGACTGTTCCCATGAGCCACAGGGTCAAGGCTGATTTGATTATGGCCATGTCTGAACTGGAGTGGTGTGGTGAGCAAAAAAACAATGGATTTAGGCCCAGATCTCTGCACTGGGGTGAATGTATGACATTGCTCTGCATTCTGTTCATCAACTGTTGTTTTTGCATTTGTCACCCCGAGTGGGACAGGTATGCTCAGACGTGAGTCCCGTGCTCTCCACACCACTGGAGTCAAGCTATCCTGGCTGAAGACAGCTGATAGCCAGAAACTGGTCCTAGGATGCTTGATTCCGGTCCAGGGAAGACATGGCTTGGCAGTTCAGGCTGGACTGGTCCCATGAGGCACAGGGTCAAGGCTGATTTGCATATGGGCATGTCTGAACTGGGGTGGTGTAGTGACCAAAAAAACGATGGATTTAGGCCCATATCTCTGTACCGGGGTGAATCTATGACATTGTTCTGCATTCTGTCCATCAACTGTTGTTTTTGCATTTGTCACCCAGAGTGGGACGGGTATGCTCAGACGTGAGTCCCGTGCTTTCCAAGCCACTGAAGTCAAGCTATCCTGGCTGAAGACGGCTGATAGCCAGAAACCGGTCCTAGGATTCTTGATTCCGGTCCAGGGAAGACATGGCTTGGCAGTTCGGGCTGGACTGTTCCTATGAGGCACTGGGTCAAGGCTGATTTGCATATGGCCATGTCTGAACTGGGGTGATGTGGTGAGCAAAAAAACGATGGATTTAGGCCCAGATCTATGTACTAGGGTGAATGTATGACATTGTTCTGAATTCTGTCCATCAACTGTTGTTTTTGCATTTGTCACCCAGAGTGGGACGGGTATGCTCAGACGTGAGTCCCGTGCTCTCCACGCCACTGGAGTCAAGCTATCCTGGCTGAAGATGGCTGATACCCAGAAACCGGTCCTAGGATGCTTGATTCCAGTCCAGGGAAGACATGGCTTGGCAGTTCGGGCTGGACTGGTCCCATGAGGCACAGGGTCAAGGCTGATTTGCATATGGCCATGTCTGAACTGAGGTGGTGTGGTGACTAAAAAAACGATGGGTTTAGGCCCAGATCTCTGTACTGGGGTGAATGTATGACATTGTTCTGCATTCTGTCCATCAACTGTTGTTTTTGCATTGGTCTTGTAACTGAGCATCATCTTGTTCCTTCATTCTGTTGAGGATAGTTCAGTTGAACACTTTGCCATGGTCGGTCCCAAGCCCAGCTACAAAAGGAGGAGAGTTATCCTTAGGGCTACCTACGTCACCATGAATAAAAATCCTAGCTACAGAAACATCAACAAAAAGACATCCGGGCCTTGGGGAGAGAGGCATCTCCTTTATAGGGAGCTGTGATGTCTTGTGGTGAAAGCCAGTAATCCCTGAAAGCCATAAAGCCAATTCACCTGCATTCAACCAAGACTATCACCATCAGGACATGGAATGTGAGGACCATGTACGAGACAGACAAGCCAGCCCAAGTGGCAGAGGAGATGAAAAAACACAACCTTGCCCTGCTTGGCATCAGCGAGACCAGATGGACGTAGTCCGGACAGAAAAGACTGGCTGCAGGAGGAATGCTGCTGTATTCTGAACATGATGAGGAGGCTGCCACACATACTCATGGAGTAGCACTGATGCTAATATCATCAGCCAACAGAGCTCTTAGTGAATGGGAAGCCCTCTGTCCTAGAATCATCACAGTGGCTTTCCGCACAAAGAAAAAGAGGATCAACTTGAATGTTTTCCAGTGCTATCCACCTACAAATGACAGCAAAGAGGAGGAAAAAGAACAGTTTTACAACAGACTGCAGTCCATCCTGAAGAAAGGGCGTGAAAGACGTATCACCATATTTATTTATTTCAGGAGTTTTCTATAGCGTGGACATGACCGGGCAGTGTATCAGAGCACTGTACAAATACAATCAGTACAAATAGCAGACAAGTTGTAGATACAGGTCGAGATGCTATAAGGAACGAGCAAGCAGCATTAAAGTTGTATTATAACAGACAATTGGCAGATTCAAGATCCAGAGGTGGCCATAGGAAAAGTAATCAAGTTGAAGGGCTTCCATGATTCTATTAGAGGAATGTATTCAGCATATGCATTATTACATCTTAATTTGAAGGAAGTAGTTGAGGGGTTTGACCTGATTTCAGGAGGCAGTGCATTCCATATTCTTAGTGCTAGACCAGAGAAGAAGCTGTTGTAAGTTTTCTTTTTGTTGAACTTCTATGGTTTCAATAGTAGGCAGTTGGAATTTCTTAAGGCACGAATACCACCAGATAGTTTGAGTTATTGGACAGGTAGATGGGGGTGTTATGGAAGAGGGCCTTGTGTGTCATCCAGGCTATCTTCAGCTGGATCCTTGCTTCCAATTGGAGCCATTTTAGATGTATTAGGTCTGTTGATGTGATCGAATCTTCTGGATCCAGTGATGAGCCTTGCAACTGAGTTCAGTGCGGCCCTTATCAGCACCAGACTAACGTTGAGTAGGCCTGGAAGAGTCGCACTTCCATAATCTAGACGGGAGACAACTAGGGATTGGACTGCTAACTGAAAGTCATCCATGGGGCAAAACGGTTTGAGTTTCCTTAGTGTGTTCATTTGGAAATTGGCTCCTCTGGTGTTTGCACTGATAGGAGCTTGCATATTCAAGTATTTATCCAACATTATACTTATTTATCTAGTTGAGTCAATAACGTGGGGAGCACAGTTGAGAGCTGCAATTTGTTTGAGTAATTCTTCCATGGGGCCAGAGCGAGTGTGACGGGCGATCAAGAGGAATTCAGTTTTTTGTGTGTTGAGCATAAGGTGATTGCGAGTTAACCATTGTTGGGTTTTCATTAGAATGTAATTGAGAGTTTTGATATCTCCGGGTAAGAAGATTTTCAGATACAACTGTGTGTCATCAAAGTACATGTGGTAGTGAATGTGTGATTGCTTCAGAATTTTGGTAAGAGATTCAATGATCAAGCTGAATAATGTGGGTGAGAGCGTGCATCCTTGGGGCACTCCAGTTGAGACTAGTGTAAAGTCAGAAAGGGTTTGGTTGACTTTGATTCCTTGAGCTCTGTTATGTAGAACCATACTGATGGGGGACCGCAAAGTCAAGATTGGAAGGGACAACACTGGGTAAAAAGAAGTCTTGGGCAACCATGGCCATGGCAAAATAAACAAGAAAAGTGGAAGGCTTGTAGATCTCTGTGCTCTGAACAGTCCGGTGATAGGTGGTAGTGTATTCCCACACAAAAGAATACACAAGGTAACATGGGTGTCACCAGACCATTCAACAGAGAATAAGATTGACCATGGCTGCATTACCAAGAAGTTCCAAAGCTCCCTGCAGGATGTGAGTGTAATGAGGGGAGCAAACATAGAGTCAGATCACCACCTTGTCATTGCCAGGGTAAAGCTAAAGCTGAAAAAAGCATGGATGCAACCAACAAACCTATGCCAGTGATATAACACCACTCTCGACAAAGATCCACAGAAACAGAGTGAATATTCATTCAGTAACCCTCAGTTGCAAGTTTCAAGTCCTGCAAGAATTAGAGGTTGGCAGATACCCAGTAGAAAGGCAATTTGAGAAGATCAAAGAAGCAATTGTTTTTAAAAAAGAGCTTAATACCCCTGACGAGGTGTCAAAGCGGTTTACTCTGGCAGCACGCACTAGTATAATATAGCCTTCTACGTTTTGAGCATTTTTGCACTTAATAAATATTAAATTAAAAGTTTCATATAGAATTAAAGGTTACTCTGAATTTCACAAAGGTGGCAAAAAAATGGGGCACATAGCTGGTGCTGGAGCCCAAAGGGACTCTCCACGACAGTTCAGACCTTTACAAACACCCATCTACAAATATCATCTTGGGGATTCTTTGGAGAATCTCTAACAAAAGTCATTAAAACATTATGGAAATGTATAATTTACGATGAGTCAATGACGAGAGATTGAGATAGTTTAAAGGATTTCTTTTTATCATTAAGCTTAGACTCTCAAATATATTTATTCAGTTTAGTAATTTACAGGAATAAAAGAAGAGATTAGAAATCAGCAATCAAGATGTGTTCCATAAATAAACACAGTAAATTAGCTAAGGGACCTATTCTGTATAATAACTCATAAAAAGTTCAGTTTGGAAAAGCGAGGCAAATAGACAAAGAATCTCTCATGAAGAATAGTTCTGGAAAACTCAGCCGAGTTTCCCTACAATTGCAGTAGCAGCTGTCTAGAGAATAGCGATCTGCACTGTAGCATCAATCACAAATTAGTAAAGGCAAAATCGCCTCTATTATATCTAAAAGGAACCAACTCTCCATAAAGAAGAGTCTCGGGCAGAGGGGAAATCCAGCAGCAGAACCACCAGATGGGTAAAAAGTAATGTAGAGGTGTAGTTGTCTAACTAGCTAGGAACACTCGTTGTTTCTTCCTACATTTATCAGTTTCTGAAGATGTCTTCACTCGATATCCAATCAGAACAGCTCATAAGTTGGTATTGTCAGTCATACAATGCATTTTCTTCTGCTTCACACAGTCTACATTCCTGTCATCGGGATTGATACAGTTTTCTAGCATAATTATTACAGGGTGAAAGGTTCCCATGAGAACCCTTTTACCTAAGCTAAAAGATGCAGTATACATTTCAGCACAAAGACAAAGGTTAGTCAGGAAATATGAAGACATATGTCAAGTAAATTTGTAGCAACATTTATAAGTCTATGTGATCATTTGTTCTTTACAGTTCGAATAAACCTATTATCCTAGGTGGAAATGATCTAATATGGGGTAAGAGGAACTAAATGAATATGATAGTAAAGTCAACATATTTCTAGGATGACATCGATACTAGCCTGTTGTACAGAATACTTCACTATGAGCAAAGGTCGAAAAAAAAGCTTTGGGCCCAGTTATTGCATGGGGTAAAATATAGTTGCTTGGTGCAAAGTTGAGAAAAAACCGCAATTATAAATTAAGCATTTCTAATAACATCTTTCACGTCTACATTTGTCATAATGAAATATATTTTAGTTTTGTTTTTGTTCTACTAAGGTGTGTTCACACATTTTTTGTGAGTCATTTCTAAAAAAAAGCATTTCATTATCATTTAAACATGTTCTAAATTGCAATTCTAACATAAAATATTGTTTTACCTGCTCTGCACTTCCTTCTGGGCACACCCCTGCCCTAATTTCACTCCTTTATTCGCCGCGCAGCCGATCGAAACGCTGCCACGGCACTAACTTTTCCCCCGCCATTCTCCTCCATCAGCCCTAGGCCACGCCCACGGCCCTGAGGCCACGCCCCCGGCCGAAAACCTGCTACATAAAGGCGCGCTTTGCATCTGCTCGCAGTAAGAGATCGCATACTCCTGAGGCAGAGCCGGGAGATCGCTGTATTTTAAACTTTGTTTTGATTAAATAAAACTTTGTTTTACCTGCTCTGCACTTCCTTCTGGGCACACCCCTGCCCTAATTTCACTCCTTTATTCACCGCGCAGCCGATCTAAACGCTGCCACGGCACTAACTTTTCCGCTGCCATTCTCCTCCATCAGCCCTAGGCGACGCCCACGGCCCTGAGGCCACGCCCCCTCCCCTCCTAATTAACAATGTGTCCTCCCTGGACGCGCAGCGGGCGCGCCGCCTGCGCGCCGAAGGCGCGCCAAAGGCAAGCCCGTCTGCGCCCGTCCGCCACAGACCGGGCCCAGGGGCCAGTCAAGCCGGCCATTCTATCTCATATTCGGCTGAGTTCCTCAGGGACCTGCAACTCACCGACCTTACACCCTCTCCTACCACCATCAGACGCATCACTACCACCGGCATCATCTCGTCTGACTGGCGGCCCACCAGTCGGAGCACGCCCTCCGCCAAACCGGCTGTGAACGACACCACCATCCGGGTGCTATATCTGAACACCCGCTCCTTGGTAAAGCATCACGCCGACATCTTTATCCTCCTATCCATTGAGAAACCGGACGTGCTCCTACTTACCGAAACCTGGCTGACCTCGGACTCCCTCCCTGACATCCTGGCGGCCCTCCCCCCAGACTATTATATCCTCTGTGCCGACCGGCAAGGCAACCGCCCTGGAGGCGGGGTAGCCGCCATAATATCTAAACACCTCAATTTCATCTCCACTTCCTCCCTCTCCTTCCCAGGAATCGATAACCTTATCCTCAGCCTAAAAACGGATCTAGGTGCCCTAACACTCCTTCTCCTCTACCGACCCCCCCAATCTATGCCCTCCTTTGCGGCTACCCTGACCGACCAGTTGATTAACCTACTCACCTCCAACCCCAGATTCGCCCTCTTCGGCGATCTCAACTACTGGTTCAACGACGCCAACGCCGGACCCCATGCCCTTGAGATCTTTGAGGCCCATACTAAGCATGGGCGGATTTTGCGAATTGGCAATCCGCGAACTTGCGTATTTACGGATTCGCAATCCGCAAAATCCGCGAACTCTCGCGAATTTGCGGATTTTTTTTTGTGTTCGCAAGGGTTTCTGCCAGTTCTCAAGGGTTGTGTACCAGTTCGCAATTGCGAACTTACTTGTCGGCTTGCAACGGCCGCGACTATGTTGTTTCTACGTCTGGTTCATCATCACAGGTTCACAGCACCCTCTGTTTCACCACTGCCACCCTCTGGTACACCCATGCCACCCTCTGGCACATCACTGCCACCCTCTGGTTGGTTTATCACTGTAGATTATGGGGGTGAAAAAAAGCAAGCACACCTGCCCTGCTTCAACTGACATGAATTAATTTGGGGTTGCTTAATGTGTCACTGAATTTAAACTTCCAGTCTGGCTGGCACCTGCTTCCTTATCTGTAATTTGCTTTCTGTTGCAGTGCAATTTTTTTTCACAGGACCTTTGTGGCCTACTTGTAGCTATTCTCTGAGCCTGCTGTGAGGGTCAGAGCAGGGTCATAGAATAGTTGCAAGTAGGCAACTGAACTCTGAAGGGGCCCCTCAGGAAGCACTACAGGGAATGGTTACTAATGATAAGATTGAACTTTTGCACCTGCTGAGTGCTTTCAGTTTTGTCTGTAATTGCTTTCTGTTGCAGTGTAATTTTTTTAACAGGACCTTTGTTGTATACTTGTAGCTATTCTCTGAGCCTGCTGTGAGGGTCAGAGCAGGGTCATAGAATAGTTGCAAGTAGGCAAATGAACTCTGAAGGGGCCCCTCAGGAAGCACTACAGGGAAAGGTTACTAATGATAAGATTGAACTTTTGCACCTGCTGAGTGCTTTCAGTTTTGCAAAAATCCAAATATCCAGCAGCATCCACAAAAAGTAACCCTTCCAGGTTGAGATCCAAATCAAAGTGACCAGCACAAGAAGAAAGCACTGGGAGGAGCCTGCTGGACAGGAACAGGAAGTTGGAGACTGTGGGGCACTTCCTTCCTCCCCCCCCCCCAAAATGGACTCCTTGCAAAGAAAAAGTGCAGGCAAATGTCAACCTGAGGAGTTATTCTGATAAAAATCATAATTTTCAAGGTTTATGCTGCCTGCTGGTGGATTTCTTGTGCGAAATTGCAAATTTTGCAATCTCGCAATTGCGAGATTGTCGCTGCCCGCCGCATCTACGTGTTCGCAAGTGTTTACTCCCGCGAAATTGTATAGTATTCTAGTTGGCAAGTGCGGCCAAGCAAAAAATCCGCTTCACACGGATTTTACGAATTTTCGGCAAGTTCGCGAGAGTTCGCGGATTGCGAATTTGCCGAAAATCCACAAAATCCGCGAGCGGAACGGATTTTACGCCCATGCTTAGCCCTCACCAGCCTCAACCTGACTCAACAGATCACCTCGGCTACCCATATTAAGGGCCACATATTGGACCAGATATGGTCTCAAAATCTAACCTTCTCCCCCCCATCCGTTTCCCCTTGCACCTGGTCAGACCACCACTTAATCGATACCATCCTCACTGTCAGCGGCCGAATTCCCATCCCACTGATGGCAGGCGGCCTCTCCCGCAAATGGAGTTCCCACGACTCCCAAGGTTTACTCGCGACCCTCTCCGATACCAGGCCCACCCTCAATCCGCCTACCAACACTAACATCGACAAGCTGGACAGTGACATCGGCACCTGGCTGAAGTCAGCCAGCGACCAATTTGCCCCCCTCACCAAATTCCCCCCGACCAGACACCACAATTCCCACAGATGGTTCACGGATGACCTCAAAAAACTCAAACTAAAAGCACGGCAGCTGGAAAGGACATGGAGACGCAACTATTCTGAAGCAGATAGACTGCAATACATCTTAGCCCGGAGAGACTACAAAATGGCAATTTCCTCAGCCAAATCATCTCACTTCTCTAACCGAATCTCCTCTTCGGACAACAAATCTAAAGAAGTGTTCTGAATTATGAACGAACTCACTTCCGATGATAGAACTCTCCCAGGTCAAACCCCAACCCAAGGAACCTGCGACGCCCTCAATCTCTTCTTTGTCGAGAAAATCAACAAAATCAAGGCTTCGATCACCACCTCTCCCCGGACTCCCTTCCCCGATACTCCCCGCAACAATTCATCTGTCTGTTCTGACTTCCCTGCCCTCAACTCTGCTTCCTTGGCCCAGCTTGCATCCCGGGTAAAATCGGGCTCCCCGAACGACGTCTGCCCTCCCCCGATCCTACGGAGTATTTGTCACTCCCTACCCGAATGTATCTTACCTCTGTTGAACGGCTCGCTCAGCACAGGCACTGTCCCTAGCACTTTCAAAGAGGCCATCCTAGTCCCGCTACTGAAGAAACCTGGCGCGGACCCAGCAGAACTGTCCAATTTCCGCCCCATTTCGCTCCTACCCTACTTCTCCAAAATAATCGAGGCGCATGTCACTCAATGCCTCTCCAATTTTATCGAGACCTCTCGCTACCTGGAACCCAACCAGGCGGGCTTCCGGCCTACCTTTTCTACCGAGGCTGTCATCCTGGCTGTCCTTGACACGCTGAGGAGGAACGCCGACGCAGGGAACCACCAGGCCCTCATACTCCTGGATCTATCGGCTGCGTTCGACACGGTGGACCACAACATCCTGCTCCACCATGTCGAACAGGCTGGTATTCAAGGCCTTGCCTTGAGCTGGATACAATCGTTCTTGTCTGGGAGATCACAAGCCGTCCGGCTGGGCCCCTACACAGCACCCAAAACCCTCACGACATGTGGTGTCCCCCAGGGCTCCTCCCTGTCACCTTTATTGTTTAACCTCTACCTCCGGCCCCTACTTCACTCACTCCGTAACTGGGATATCACAGTATATAACTATGCTGATGATCTGCAGATCATCTTCCCTCTCAACTCCCAGAACGCGGTAGTCAACTTCCATTCCGTTATGATCCACATACAGGAGTGGATGAACTCCAACCATTTGAAATTGAACCCCGGGAAAACCGAGCTCCTTCTCCCGGGCTCCAGCCCTACTTTCTGGGGGGCCCACTTCTGGCCCACGGAACTGGGCACCCCACCGACCCCCGTGAACACTGTAAAGAGCCTCGGCGTGACCATCAACGCCGAACTCTCCCTCCTATCCCAAGTCGGTTCTGTGATCTCATCCTGTTCTTTCCAACTCCGCAAGATTCGCAAAATCAGCCACTTACTTCCCCCAGCTGCTCTGATCCAAGTGATCATCTCCCTAGTGCTTTCCCGCTTGGACTTTTCCAACTCCCTCTATCATGGCCTCCCCAAATCACTTCTTTACCGCCTACAGGTAGTCCAGAACCAAGCAGCCCGCCTCATTTATAAATCCCCCAAATGGCAATTGGCCAAACCACTGCTGCACAAACTGCACTGGCTGCCCATAGAGCAGAGAGTGGCTGTCATGCCTCGGGTCTTCCCTACGCTGTCCCTTTAAGATACAGGATATTTAAAGAACCAGGAAACACAGAACGACGCTTCACGTTCTAGCGTCAAGCTTCCCTTGTTTCCGGTTCCGTCTATTCCTTGTTGCCTGACCTTGCAGTTCCTGATTCGCTTTCCTGTTCCGTTGCTGGTTGAGCGTATGCGTCCCCTGCCTTCTCCTAACTCGGGAGACGCTTACGCAGCATTGGTTGGCAGTGTTCCGCTGCCTTCGGCGTACCTCGTGAACGCCTATCCCCCTCTTCCCCTTTCCGTGTGCCCCGCCCGGCGGCCGGGCTTAGCTCCGCCATCCGGCCGGGCACAGCATTCTCCGGTGTTGATAGAGAGCCTGTACTCAGCGCCGGAGTGTACTTCCTTGACGTCCTCAGGCTGCATTCTCCACCCGGCGGCCGGGCTTCGCTCCGCCATCCGGTGGGGATTGTTTTTTCCCTTTTGGTTTTCAACTACTTGTGTACTGCACCCGGCGGCCGGGCTTTGCTCCGCTGTCCGGTGTCAGTAAATTCCCCGGTTATTGTTTTTTCTCTTAGCTAGTTAGTTAGTTTCTCCCTCACGATTTACCTGTCCCTATCCTGTTTCCACCTAGTCCCTGTTATCCCCTATTTCCTGAACATCAGCCATTATCGCTGAGATAATACTGGAACCCTCTTTCCTTGATATTTGGTGGCACTCTTGCGTGGATCAGGGTGGGTGCATATTCCACACTACCAAGAATCGCGGTAAGAGCGCACATGCGCTACCAATCTTTTACTAGTACAATATATATATATGTATGAATTATATGTCCTGCTTTGGTTCTTCTAGATGGTGATACACTGTGTAAAATATCTCCAGAAGTGTTGGGCGGAAAGGTCATTATATGCCACACAGTAGGGAAGGTGTCTTCGAAGGCTGGTCCATTATAGTTGATGTAAGAAGGGAGTTATATGGGCCATTATTGTACCTAACACCATCTCACATGCAGGTGCTCAACAGCCTATTGTGTCATCCCTGTTATAGCTCCAGACGCTGTGCCATTGTCTTCACCTTCACATGTTACCTCTGCTACATAATAAGAACCTGGGGTATGTGATATAGTTGTATTTGTACATTGGTATATTCTAGTTACTGGATTAGAGCTAGAGTTGTTGACTTCCTTTTGTTATTACAGCCTACCTGTTTGTTCCGGTTCCTTCCGTAGAGACACCATCGTATTCACTACTGGAGAGTACCATCAATCATCATTGTCTTCCCCCATCTTTCCTTGTTTTGTTTCCCTGTTTTCCCCTGGCGTGTCTCTCGTACTCTAGTGCTTGATAGAGTCGGAAGACCGTAGGGGAAGGCTGCGGATTACTCTTCGGATTCCTGACGCTCCTGTGGAACCAGCCTGCAATCCTTACAGAACGTGAAGCCCAAGTGGTACGTTCTGCCCGAGCGTCATGGATCTCGAAGCAGTGACCCTGGCAGACCTAGCTGGAATGTTAGGTAATCTCCAGGTAGAAACGCAAACTCTAATGGCTAGGATGGATGCCTTCCAGAGACAGCAGCCCTCGGGGGCTTCAGGTGGGGGTACACCAGTGGTACAAGTAACTACTCCCTCTGTAATTCCGCTGGCACCCCCTGAGAGATTTGCAGGAGATGCAGCACGATGCGCTGCTTTCCTTAGTCAGTGTCAGTTGCACTTTTCTTGTAAAGCAGCATGTTTTCCCTCAGATCAGGCCAAAGTAGCATTTGTGATTTCGTATCTTAGTGGGTCAGCGGCCGACTGGGCAATTCCGTTGGTAGACCGGGATGATCCTTTATTACACAGCTACTCGGCCTTCAGGCGAGAGTTTCGCAAATTGTTCGATAGGCATAAATATACTCATTCAGCTGATACTGAATTGTTAGACCTTAAACAGGGCACCCAAGACTTGATAGCTTATATAACCAAATTTCGCAGCTTAGTGGTTGAATCTGACTGGCCTGAATCCAAACAGTGTACTGTGTTTTATAGGGGTTTACGTGAAGATTTGAAAGACGCTCTCTCTCAAATAGTAGACCTTCCCACCTCCTGTCCTGCTTTAATCGATTTAGTCGTTAAGATAGATCATCGCTGCAAAGAACGAAGGAAAGAGAGAGGGAAATACGATTACCGTTACACAGGCACAAAGGAGAAGAAGACCACTCCTGAGAAATCTAGTGATGACAGTGAACCTATGCAGATAGGTGTTGTTAGAGGTCCTTTGACTACAGAAGAGAGACAGAGGAGAAGAGCACTTAGATTGTGTCTTTATTGTGGTAAAGCCGGTCATTTTTTGCGGGAGTGCCCTGTGAAACCCAAGTCCCCACAAACTAAATCACAGGGAAACTAGCAAGCCTGGGTTCTTGTGAGACAAGGAACCCAGGTAGATCTGGTCTTACAGTCTCTTCTTCTGATGTTAACGCCACTCCCACGAACCATTTATATATTTCAGTACATATGACTCAGGGGGCGCTGGGTTTACATGTATTAGTTATGATCGATTCCGGGGCGTCTGGAAATTATATGGATCAAGAGTGGGCAAGAGAAAACCTGATAGCCTGTATGACAAAGGAGACTCCCAGTACTGTTACAACTATCGACGGCAGTTCTCTTATTTCTGGCCCCGTAACTCAATGTACCAGTCCTCTTCGCATGACTATAGATTCCGACCATCAGGAGGAAGTGGTGTTTGATTTAATAAGTTCACCACAATTTCCAGTATTGCTGGGTATCCCATGGTTGAGGGCTCAGAATCCGGTTATCAATTGGGAAACATCTAAGGTTACCTTTCCTTCTGTCGTGCCATCATCCATAGTGGGGGCAGCTGTAGAAGGCTTAAGTATGAACCGCGACAGCCAAGAGTCCAGTACGTCCTTACCACCCTGCTACCAAGATCTACAGGCAGTCTTTGATGCCAAGGAAGCTGAGGTTCTTCCCCCACACAGAGTGTATGACTGCCGTATAGAGTTGGAGGCAGGAGCTAGAATTCCCTGCAGTAGAGTCTACGCCCTTACTGAAAAGGAGAATGTTTATTTAAGGGACTATCTGGATACCATGCTTCAGAAAGGGTTTATTAGACAATCTCGGTCCCCGGCTTCTTCTTCTTTATTTTTCATACCAAAACGAGAAGGGGGTTTGCGATGCTGCATTGATTACCGAAAGTTGAACGATGTTACCATCAAGAATCGTTACCCCCTGCCTCTCATCGCCGCCCTCCTTGACAGAATACGCAATGCCCAGTTTTTCACTAAGCTGGACTTGCGTGGGGCTTACCATCTTGTGCGTGTCAAGGAGGGTGACGAATGGAAAACTGCCTTTTGCACCAAGTATGGTCTTTTTGAATATCTCGTGATGCCCTTCGGGCTATGTAATGCCCCTGCGGCGTTTCAATTCTTTATCAACGAGGTATTAAAAGACATGCTTGAGATCTATGTGATTGCTTACATAGATGATTTATTGATATATTCCAATACTCTGATTGAACACAAACAACATGTCCGAAATGTATTGGAACGACTGTTTGCAAACCGTTTGTATTGCAAGCTGGAAAAGTGTACCTTTCACACCAAAGAAGTACCATTTTTGGGATATGTCGTATCCCCTAGGGGTCTTAGTATGGATACTTCCAAGGTAGAGGCTGTGTTGGCTTGGCCGGCTCCTCGTTCGGTGAAGGAAATTCAAAGCTTTCTGGGCCTAGCAAACTTTTATCGACGGTTTATCCGTGATTTCTCCACCTTGATATCGCCGGTCACTTCGCTGTTGCGTAAAGGCGTCCCCTTTGTGTGGTCTGGTGAAGTAGATAGTTCCTTTCAACTTTTGAAGAAGGCGTTCACTAGTGCTCCTGTCCTGCGTTATCCGGACCCTGCATTGCCTTTTGTGGTGGAAGTGGATGCCTCCCAAGTGGCCGTGGGTGGTGTGCTGTCCCAAGCGGATGCGGTGACTGGAGAGTGCCATCCGGTCGCTTTCTTCTCGCATAAGTTTACTCCTGCTGAGTACAATTATGCTGTAGGGGATAAAGAACTATTAGCCATTAAGAAGGCGTTTGAGGAGTGGAGGCAGTACCTCTTGGGGGCTAGATATCCTGCTGTTGTGTATACAGATCACAGAAACCTCCAGTACCTCAAATCAGCTAAGGCCCTATCCATGAGACAGTTACGCTGGTCCCAATATTTTAGCGAATTTGACTTCACCGTTCAATACAGACGAGGGAGAAAGAACGGTAAGGCGGATGCTTTGTCCCGGTTGGGTTTTGACATCCCCTCAGACCCCATTGAGCAAGTCAACATCATCCCCAGAGCTAACATCATAGGACTTGTACAGAACGAGGATGAATTCCTAACCTTGGTCAGAACTAGTCAAGTAGCAGCAGACATGATGCAGGTGGTAGGGCCACAGGAAATGTCGCTGCGAAGAGGACTGGTACAGGTACAAGGGGGAGTGGTGTTGCCGTCAATAGAACTACAGGAACAGGTCCTAAGGTGGTATCATTCCCATCCAGTAGCAGGCCATCCCGGCGTCAAGAGAACAATAGAGGCTGTGCGTGACCGTTTCTGGTGGCCTAATATGTTGAAAGACATCGAACACTACGTGAAGACATGTTGTGTGTGTGCTCAAACCAAGGTGTCACGTCTTAATCCAGTGGGCCTTCTTATGCCTTTACCTTCACCTGCAGGTCCATGGCATACTGTGTCACTTGATTTTATAGTTGAACTACCACTCACAAAACTGAAGAACAATACACTGCTAGTGGTAGTAGATTTATTCACTAAAATGGCTCATTTTGTGCCCTTAAAGGGCTTGCCCACCGCTGTAGAGTTGGCATCTATTTTCATGCAACACATAGTCCGACTACATGGTTTCCCTTCTGCTCTGGTGTCCGATAGAGGGGCGCAATTTGTGTCACGATTCTGGAGAAGTTTATGTTCCCTTCTCCATATTGATGTCCGTCTGTCTTCCAGTCACCATCCACAGTCTGACGGGCAAACAGAAAGGGTTAACCAGTGTTTCGAGCAGTATATCCGGAATCAAACGTTACAAACCTTGGATGAATGGGATGAGTTAGTCTGGTTAGCTGAAATCTCTTACAACCAAAGCTCACACTCCTCCACCAAGACCTCTCCTTTCTATTGTTCCTATGGCTATCACCCCAGGTTGTTGCCCTCCTGTGTCCCCACCGATTGTCCTACCCCAGCTGCCTCTGACAGAGTTGAACACCTACACGAAGTACAGAGGAGAGCTCTAGAGAATCTAGAAATGGCAAAGGTGCGATACACCGAAGGGGCAAACCTACACAGGAGATTGGAACCCATTTATACACCAGGAGATGAGGTCTGGCTCTCCACTAAGTACATCACTTTGGGGGGTCCACGCAAGTTTAGCCCCAAATACATAGGACCTTACAAGGTGGAGAGGGTGATCAATCCTGTCGCCATCAAGGTCATCCTGCCTCCCTCCTTCAAGATCCATCCGGTCTTCCATGTGTCGCTACTCAAACCGGTTGAACCAGGGACTAAGGTTCCGGTGAGGCCTGCTCCTGTGCTTTTGCAGGATTCAGAGGAGTACGAGGTTGGGGCCATTATGGATTCCCGGAGAGTTAGAGGCACATTGCAATACCTGGTACATTGGAAGGGGTATGGTGTTGAGGAACGCACGTGGGAGCCTGTGGACAATATACATGCTCCCCGATTATTAAGAGAATTCCATCGCAGACACCCTGATAAGCCCAATCCGGGTGGGGAGCATCGTGGGGGGAGTGTACTGTCATGCCTCGGGTCTTCCCTACGCTGTCCCTTTAAGATACAGGATATTTAAAGAACCAGGAAACACAGAACGACGCTTCACGTTCTAGCGTCAAGCTTCCCTTGTTTCCGGTTCCGTCTATTCCTTGTTGCCTGACCTTGCAGTTTCTGATTCGCTTTCCTGTTCCGTTGCTGGTTGAGCGTATGCGTCCCCTGCCTTCTCCTAACTCGGGAGACGCTTACGCAGCATTGGTTGGCAGTGTTCCGCTGCCTTCGGCGTACCTCGTGAACGCCTATCCCCCTCTTCCCCTTTCCGTGTGCCCCGCCCGGCGGCCGGGCTTAGCTCCGCCATCCGGCCGGGCACAGCATTCTCCGGTGTTGATAGAGAGCCTGTACTCAGCGCCGGAGTGTACTTCCTTGACGTCCTCAGGCTGCATTCTCCACCCGGCGGCCGGGCTTCGCTCCGCCATCCGGTGGGGATTGTTTTTTCCCTTTTGGTTTTCAACTACTTGTGTACTGCACCCGGCGGCCGGGCTTTGCTCCGCTGTCCGGTGTCAGTAAATTCCCCGGTTATTGTTTTTTCTCTTAGCTAGTTAGTTAGTTTCTCCCTCACGATTTACCTGTCCCTATCCTGTTTCCACCTAGTCCCTGTTATCCCCTATTTCCTGAACATCAGCCATTATCGCTGAGATAATACTGGAACCCTCTTTCCTTGATATTTGGTGGCACTCTTGCGTGGATCAGGGTGGGTGCATATTCCACACTACCAAGAATCGCGGTAAGAGCGCACATGCGCTACCAATCTTTTACTAGTACAATATATATATATGTATGAATTATATGTCCTGCTTTGGTTCTTCTAGATGGTGATACACTGTGTAAAATATCTCCAGAAGTGTTGGGCGGAAAGGTCATTATATGCCACACAGTAGGGAAGGTGTCTTCGAAGGCTGGTCCATTATAGTTGATGTAAGAAGGGAGTTATATGGGCCATTATTGTACCTAACACCATCTCACATGCAGGTGCTCAACAGCCTATTGTGTCATCCCTGTTATAGCTCCAGACGCTGTGCCATTGTCTTCACCTTCACATGTTACCTCTGCTACATAATAAGAACCTGGGGTATGTGATATGGTTGTATTTGTACATTGGTATATTCTAGTTACTGGATTAGAGCTAGAGTTGTTGACTTCCTTTTGTTATTACAGCCTACCTGTTTGTTCCGGTTCCTTCCGTAGAGACACCATCGTATTCACTACTGGAGAGTACCATCAATCATCATTGTCTTCCCCCATCTTTCCTTGTTTTGTTTCCCTGTTTTCCCCTGGCGTGTCTCTTGTACTCTAGTGCTTGATAGAGTCGGAAGACCGTAGGGGAAGGCTGCGGATTACTCTTCGGATTCCTGACGCTCCTGTGGAACCAGCCTGCAATCCTTACAGTGGCCTTCAAGCTGGGCTGCCTCACGTTCAAAACCCTTCACGGCACCAGCCCCGCCTTCCTAACCTCACTCATCCATCCTTATTGCCCAATCCGCAACCTACGCTCTGCCCACCTTCACAAGCTTGTCGTGCCCAAAACCAGAACCAATAAATTCGGTGGACGAAGGTTTGCCCTCCTGGCCCCGAAGTTCTGGAATCCCCTCCCTCTGACCATTAAATCTAGCAGCCCCCTCCTTCATTTTAGGAAACAGCTTAAAACCTTCCTCTTCCCCCCACCCTGCTAAATCCTGCAAACTCCCAGCCTGTATCTCACCTCTGTTCTATAGCGCCAGGAAAGTCATGGTGTCAGCGCACTCTATAAATGTAATTTAATAATAATAATAATAATAATAATAATAATAATAATAATAATAATAATAAAATATGTTAATGTCTCAATATGTGGTTATTTTTCCCACACTCCCCCCTTTTGAAGATGTAAACCATCACAATAATTGTTGGTTTCCCCATCACCACTGAATCTAAAATGCAGTTACGTCCTCCAGTGTATCCCAATTTTTTCTTTATATCCACCTCATGTGTTGTAATGTCCTCATGTAATTATCATTCATCATTCCCACTACACCTGTGTCTTTTTCAAAACATTTTTGTTGATAAGCATCACGTCTTTTGCGTAATATATATTTACAGGTCAAATATAAGACATATAGGAGTATCAGGAATAATCTGGTAATTAGTATGTGCATTAATATAGCTTTTATAATTCCCTTCCCAGTGTTGAGAACCAGGTACCAATGGCATTTAAACGTTTCCCAACATTTTCAAACAGACTTGATGTTTCCAATTCTTGTAATTCAGGTCTTAAATTTGATATATTTTCTGCAAACTCCTCTGTTTTCCTAATCTTGTCTGGGATATACAACACATCAGTTAATTAGCTTCAGCATGTGACAGACCCCACCTTTCTCAGCCTGAAGGGTGTCTAGTGCAAGACAGTCTTGTAGAACTATATACTGTATAGCAATTTTTTCCGTGTTAATTAGTAATACATTTCTAGATGTACTGGTTGCCATTTTGTCCACTACCGTGGTTTGGATCTTTTCATCATTTAAATTATCCCCACTGGTGGGTATCATTTTTCTGAATATATTTCCTGTTAATGGGGCTCCGCTCCCTGCATTCCGCTTATGTCTGTGTGGTGGTGTTGAGTTAATGCTTCTATACTATTGACATCATACATTTTTGGAATTAGTATCCCTAAATAGCATGTTCCTCCCCAGTCAGCAGGTAACAACAAGTAAGCATTTTGTCCACATATGTAATATACCACAGGAATTACATTCTCAGTTCCCTGTAAAATTTGCCATGGTCCACCTAATAATTAAATAGGGTGGTCAGAATTGCCAATTCCTACATGTCTTGTTCACTTTTGTGTTAGTCTCTTATAAAAGCAAACCTTCGCTTTAAGTTGAGCGTCCAATCTAAATTTTGGATATGTTAATTTCTTCCTAAATTCATTTGCCTCCTTTTTCCACACATTTTCCAATACATCTTCTTTTTGATCAGCAGTCTTTGTCATGTTCATTTATCTTTATTCTAAGGTCATAATATAAGCCTTTTCTTCAGGATGCATCAGACAAGTTATATTTCAACAGTGTTTACAGGTAAATGAGTGAAGAAATAATACCAAGCTGTGTCCATTGATTTTCTTTGCAGGTGTAAATTCATGCTTTCCCTCAGAGGTACTTGTGATAAGACTACATCATCTTTGAAGTAAAAATATTCGAAATGTTCTCACCTTTACACTAATGAAAGCAAAATGCTACATGAGATTGCATAAGATAGAGGTAGGTGATAGTAGGTGACTTCTTCTGAAACTGAAGATGGCAAATGTGACCAAACATAACAATCCTTAATATCTAAAGCAGTCGTATATTCTAGCACTAACCTAGAATAGGCATTGGTAGAGTAATCTCCTCCTTAAAAATTCTTGAAGTGTTTAGTAAAGGTGTCTCAGAAAATTTTGTGCATAAACATTAGTAAAGTTAACTCTAGGGGTTTTGGAATCGGGTGTTAAAAAAACCCTATTAGTAGTATGGATATCATGATAACTGTTACTATGAAAACCAAACACATAATGCATTTACAATGCCTTGTAATGCAACACATACTTTTGAGTAAGTAATTATATCAGGGGTGGGTGGAGTTTGCGGAGTTGCACTATGTTGAATTTCGCGGAGTTGCCCAACAACTCTGTGGAATTCCGGGGAGCTCCGCTCCGCCCCATTACCAATTTGAGAGACGTTTCCACCATCCTTAATGTGACTGCGGGTGAACCGGCCTTTCCCGGTGACTTGGTGTGTTAAAAGGTTGGTGCATGAAGTGCAGTATTAAAGCATTTTGTAACAAAATAATACAAAAATTCATGTAATAAAAGAGCAATGTACCTTACACACGTCTTCTAGTCAGTCAGTTACCTGGAGTCAAAACCAATCTCAAACAAATGCTTCCCTTTCAGCCGTGTTTGCTACGGTGACGTTTCCTTTGCTGGTGGTCTGCTCCATCCGATCGAGGCTAGACCTGGCCCACAGGGTGGGTGTACAGGGTTCCTCCAAGAGTCCGAGGTGCCAGGATACCCAATTTGCCACATGCCTGAACACTCGGCATCCCCGAGGGGATGGGCTCAGTGTTGGTGCAACAACAGCCTGGCTTCGTGGGGTGCAATGGAGAATTAGCCATATCTAACAGAAAAGACAGTTTTGTGGCAGTTTGCAGAAGGCAACATTTTTGAAGATTCCAAAACCAAAATTGCAGTCACACTGTCTTGCTGACATTGAAATGCTGAATGTAAAGGTCAGGCACAAGCATTGTGCAGTCTCTTTCTCCAGTGTACTAAGTAGCTCACTCAAAGTACAGACTCCAACCACATCGTGGTTATGTCTGCTGCAACATTTAGACTTTTTTCAGCAAGCGGATAGCCCATTCTCATCCATCATAGAGGGCTTGCGCAGACACCTGCATTTCATTCCCAACTCTGCTGAGAGGTGCTGAAGTGCTATAATAAATTACCTCAACAGTCTGGTATGTCAGACTTGCAAGAAAGATTCCAAGTGCTAAGAGCAGTCAAGATCCGTGTCACCACTGAAATCCTTAAATACAGGTAGTTTCAGTGGGTTATTTTGAAATTTGGCTGTAGGAGGAGCCAACCATGAGCTCTACAATCCAAGTGACCCTTCAGCTGATTAGTGCTGCCACTGCCATGACTTACCTGAGTTTGTGTGCTCTTTTGCTCATCGTGTGCAGAGATCTCTTAAGCTAGTCCAGAATTGGGGCTGCAGTGTCTGCACATGGAATGCTGTGCGGTAAACTCTGTCAAGAATTGGCCCGCTGATGCGGACACAGCATTTGCATGAGACACCTTTACAAGTATACCTACAAGCTATTTTATAGCATTGCTCCCGCAAAGGGTGAGAACAGTGTCCTCTATCACTGAACTTATCCATGTGATGTCTCACTCGTTTTGTAATGCTCTCCTCATCTGCTTCACTGAACTCCTGGATGGATGGATGGATGGATGGATGGATGGGTTTTTATATAGCGCAATATCACCGCCAGGTCTCAAAGCGCTTTGCATTGGGAACCCGTCCTGGTTTTTCCCTGTGAGATAGCACCTACTGGGTATCCCCAAGGTGAAAGCCAGGCATCCCGCCGCGGGGGGCCGTAGTGGAGATTAAGCAAGCTATTGCCCAGAGTTGCAGAGTGTGAACCTGTGATTCGAGTAGGCACCGAAGCGAGAATTACCAAGTCCGTGGACATTTTTGGGCTCAAGACCCTGCCGAGTCGGGAATTGAACCCTGGTCCCGGGTCTGATCTCAGCGTCCGGGTCTGCCTCCTCTAACCAGTGAGCCACACTTCTCCACTGGTGAACTCCTCCTCCCCCCCACATCCTGCTCTCAGCTCCTTCAAACCCAACCCTTCATTCACAACATAAATCCTCATAATCTAGTGGACAGACGCCTCCTCTGAGAACTCCTGCCCTTGCATGATCACCTTATCTTGCCCTTCTCACATGATTAGCAGCTCCACCATGCCTAGGATCTGCCACAGGTTTTGTAATCCACTCCATCAACATCTTACTCTGCCCCGGCAATTCCAGCCATCAGTAGGCAGGGGCCTATCGTTAGGGAGCCTGGTGCACCACAAGCAAACCTGCCTCACTCCCATGAGAGCAAACCATGCTTCCAAAGTAAAGGTTTGAGCTGCAGTCAGACCAATCATGTGTTACCAAATTGGGTGACTTTGCCGACCTAGATGTCAAATGTTCGTAAGCACCTTAAAATGTGAAGCTCTTTCCATCCTCGATGAGGGATGGTGAATTCGGCCCAACCACCACACATGGTTTGCAGCACTACAGAAGAGCCACTACATGCACACATGGAATACTGGCTGTCTCTCTCATCAGATCTTCATTTCTGGCAGTGAGTCTTTCTCAAGCATCTGCCATGATGCCAACCTCTCAGCCTGCTCCTGTCCTTCATTTGTGTTGATAAATTTAGGGGTGGACCAACGCTGGTAAACTCTGCTACGTGGTGGTGGGAGGCCGAGTTTTTATCAAGCTCTGCATTCTAAGCAGAGTGGCCCAAACTTTGCTAGCTCCGCCAGTGGAGCGGAGTTCACTGCTCACCCCTAAAATATATTTTTTTTCTTTTTCTTTCTTTTCTTTTCTTCTGGAAAGATCCCTGTCAGACAATCTTTAACCCTACTCCGTGTTCTTCTAATATGTTATCCCTATTCTTCTGTAACTTTCCTCTCGGGCCTATGTTAGTTTTCTGTAAATCAAATACTTAAAATAACAACCATCTAAAAGACACAGTTAAATTTTTGCTCTTGTATTACTGGACTCCTTCAGTTATTTTTTTGTCAAACTTTCCCAATCGTAGTTGTTATTCTCTTTACAGGGAGGTTATGGTAATTCTGGATTTTCCTTGCTTATGAATTACACAGTCACATTTAATGCTGTGTATACGTACTAAAACTATTTAGAGGTTGAATATCTTCTGTAAGGTGTTCAAGTTCTTTTAGACCTTCACACCACCTGATGATTTGGATCAAGTGAATTGCCATCCTCTGTTTCACTTTCTTGTGGCACTCTTTCTGGAATACAGGCTGTTGATGAACTTCTTTTTACTTCCTTCTTACTCAAACTTCTTGGCCATTCGGCTTGTCGACACTGTCTCTTATTTTCAGAGCTTGTTTCTTCAGCAGTGTTTTGCTTCTTTCCAAATTCTGTTTCAGCCTCTCTACTTTCTCCACTGGAGACTTCGATCCCACTTTATGATATTTCAGAACCTTGTACATGTCTTTCGTCTTCATCCCTCTCTTCTGCTTGTTCTGCTACTTGTTCTCCTCTGTGTGCTCTTCTCAGTGCCACAGGTTAGTCTGGGCTCCCCACTGGTGGTGCAACTACATTTGCTTTTCTTTCAGGATCATAGATCATCAATCCCTCCTCTGGATTACTCACTCTCCCTTTGTGTGAGGCATGAATCCAATTTGGTACTCCGGCACATTTAACAGCAGTTTTCGTTTTAAGCAGAATTTGGTAGGGGCCTTTCCATCTGGGTTCAATACAAGTCTTCTGAATGTGCTCCTTGGTGGCGAATCAATCTCCTGGATTGAAGTCGTGGCACTGTTCATAATGGGGATCTGGTGTAGCAACTGACACCCGATGAGAGACAGAACAAACCACATCAGCGAGGGCTTATCAGTAGTCCATAATCATATCATTAGTGATGTTCGCCAAGCCATTGGTTGGAACAGCAGGTAACCTCATGACCCTTCTCATGAGTATCTTGTGAGGAGATAACCCAGCCTTTCTATCTGGAGTACATTGGACACTCCTCAGCAACAATGGTAATGCATCTGGCCATTTCAATGATGTCGAAGCACAAGCCTCCGCCAAAATGGACTTTATAGTCCATTCATTTGCTCAACTATGCCTGACACCTAAGGCCTGTAGCTGCAGTGTAATTTTCGTTCGCGCCGCCCTTCACTGATATCCTGACTACATCCTGATTTCGAGGATGGGCTTTTGTTCGTACATCCTTGCTGATCTTCGAAAAATCCAATTTGGACGCTGGGGTCCACTTTTGCATCGTCTCTTCTTTTTGTGGCCTACCCCGAGGCGGTCCGGGGGCTCGGTTGCTTGGCAGGCCATGGAGTAGTGGATCAACAACGGCTGAGGGGGTCCCCTCTGGTCGACCCCTCCTGACTTTCGGTTTTGTTTTCTGCTCCCGGCTCTGATCGGCAGAGGTGTAGCCCTGATCCACCTTCGGCTGACCTGTTGTCACTTTGCTGTTTGGTCCTGGCCCGGATGGCTGCCCACAACCCGGCCTTTTTTTGTGCCTACAACCATCCGATCTGGTCTTGTTGACTTTCTGGACAGTCCACGACCGGCCATTTTCACCAGGTCGCGAGGACCCCTTCGGGGTCCCCTTTCCAATATGGCCACCGGGTCACCTCTTGAGAAGCGCAAGACCAAGGCACCTCTCCGCGGTGGCCAAACCCAGACGAACATTATGGATCACTACTCGCAGGTCAAGGGGTCGCCTGGCGCTGCGGGCCGCGCTTCGGATAATCCTAAGACCGTCTTTACAGCGTCTTCGGAACCATCCTTACAAGACGTCATGGGTGCCATTGCCAACATGCAGGCCTCTATGGGACATCAGTACGAGGCCCTAGCCTCTAAGATCGACACGGTGGCCGTTGACATAACGCTGATTAGAGTGGATCTTGCGAAGACCAATGAGAGGGCCGAGTCATTGGGCTTGAAGACTTCTAGTCTTACTGCGGATGTCACATACGCTCAGATTGAGATCGGCAATCTGCGTTCCTCGCATGACCTGATGGCTCGTCGTCTCGAGGACTACGAAAACATGGCCCGTCGCAACAACGTGCGCCTTATTGGTGTCCCGGAGAATCCCGAGATCCTGGGGGTTGACCTCTTGGTGGAGGACTTGATTACCAATTATCTTTCTCCCCCTGGACTCAGCAAGTTCTTTGCTGTTGAGCGCGCTCATCGTGTTCTTGGCGGGAAGGCTAAGCCGGGTGGTCCCCCGAGGCCCATTATTGCCAGGTTGTTCCACTTTAGAGACCGGGATGCTGTTCTGCAGGCCTCACGTGACGAGGGCCCAGTGAATTTTGAAAATGCCTCAGTTTCTTTTTATCCTGACTTTTCACCGCTTGTCCAGAAACAAAGACTTGGATTTCAGGGAGTCAAGAAACGATTGTGGGACTTGGGTCTCAAATACGCCATGTTGTTCCCTACCAGGCTTCGGATTGAATATCGGGAACGTGTATTCTTTTTTGATCGCCCCGAAAATGTCAGTGACTGGCTCGACTCTCTGCCACTAAGAGATGAACATACTGGACACCCCGAAGGTGCCAACGGGGGTGTGGCGGAATGAGGATTGTACCTGTGGATCCTGGCGTCTGAACTTTTCTGCTGTTTCAGCTGAGTCTGGACTTGGGTCTTCTGTTAGGCCTAGATCAGCCTGGGGGTGGCGGGGGATAATGGAGACTCTTACTCCTCCTGGGTTCTTTGCGTTGCTTAGTTTAGTAATGGGGCGACAGGCACACTGCAAGTTGGGGTGGCTTATTAGTCGTACGCAGGGGTGAAGGGTGGGGGGAGTAACACGTTCAAGTTGGGGGGTGGTGGGTGTGTGTGTGTGTTTCTGTTTACTCACGAGGAATCGAATTGTTTTTCTCATCTGCACTGATCATGGGGTTCTATGTGGGTCCTGCTCTGTCTACTTTTCAGGGATGGGGGGTAGCGAGTTGAGACTGTTATCCTGGAATGTCAATGGGTTAGGGGACAGAATTAAGCGGAGTATTGTTTTGCGATTCCTTAGGCGTCATTCTCCTGATATTGTCCTCCTACAGGAGACGCATTTAATAGGCAATGCGTGTCAGGCAATGAATAGGCGCGGTTATCGGTTGGTGGCCCATGCGGGGTTTACTTTTGGGTCCAGGGGGGCTGGTATTCTCGTTCGGTCCTCTCTCCCTTTTGCAGTTGACGAGGTGAAACTTGACGACAGGGGGCGCTATGCGGTGCTCACTGGTAGGTGGGAGGGGAAGACGTTATCCATACTTTCAGTTTATGTCCCCCCGAGTCTGCAGGCTTTAACCTACGCTGATCTGTGTAAAGTCCTTTTGGACCTTCCTGAGGGCCTTCTTATTTTAGGTAGGGACTTGAATTCGGTTGTTTCTGGCTCCTCTGATCGTCACCCTCCCAGAGATCTACCCAGGGCACAAATGTGGTTGAGTGATTTGCTAGAGACCTTTGGGCTTGTGGACGCCTGGAGACTACTACACCCTACACAGTTGCAGTACACCTTCCACTCTGGGGCACACGGCAGCCTTTCTAGATTGGACTATTTCTTAATGCCAGCGGTCCAATCCTCCTCCATCAGAGAAATCCGTCAGCTCCCTAGGGGTATTTCCGATCATTCCCCCTTATGGCTCCGGGATGAGGTCGGGCAGGCGATGAGGGAAGAGTTGCTCCTATTAATCCATGGTACTTTCGCAACCCCAAGACCCGTTCGGCACTCGTAAAAGCTATTGAGCATTATTTCGACGAAAATGTGGGGTCTGTTTCTTCTGCTGTTTCGCTATGGGAAGCATTTAAAACTGTTATACGTGGTCAGTCCCTGTCCTTGATTGTCGCTGCTAAGAAGGCCGCCAATGTGGAGGTTGTGCGATTGGAATCTGAGATAGCCGCTCTGGAGGACGATCTTCGGTTGGGCGTCTCCAGTATGACGTTGCACTCCCTTGCTTTGAAACAAGCTGACTACAAGGCTCTGGTAACTGATGCTGCGAAAATGATGTATAGGGAGCAGCAGGGACGATTGTATGATGTGGGAGACAAAGCGGGTAAATTGCTTGCGTGGTTGGACAAGAAAGAGAGGGTTAATCGTGTGGTCCCTGTGATTGAGCGGCCTGATGGAGAGTGTGTCACTGATCCAGCTGGGATCAATCAGTGTTTTGCGGACCACTTTGAGACTGTATACACCTCTGTTTGTGATAGGGATGAAGAGGACTCCCGATTGTTGTTGCGGGACATTGCTTTGCCTCGCCTTTCTGACGCTGACAGAGACCTCATGGATGCTCCACTTACAGTGGATGAAGTTGCGGTGGCTATTTGTTCCCTCCGTTCGGGTAAGGCGATGGGCCCCAATGGTTTGCCCATTGAACTGTACAAGCTGCGACCTGATAAAATGGCGCCCTACTTAAGGGATATGTTCCTCGAGGCTCTGGAGTCTGGCTCCCTCCCCTTGGACCAACGACTCGCTACTATCGTAGTCATTCCTAAGGAGGGTAAGCCTCGGGATCGTTGTACTTCGTACAGACCTATCTCTTTACTCAATACAGAACCCAAAATTTTGGCTAAACTATTAGCGAATCGCTTAGTAACTGTGATCGGGGACTTGATCCATCCAGATCAATCCGGTTTTATTCCACACCGCAACACTGCTTTGAATCTGCGCAGACTCCACGGAGTTCTCGCGAGAGCTGGGACGCTTACTGAACCGGCCATTTTGGCTTCTCTTGACGCTACCATGGCCTTCGACACTATCGAATGGCCCTACCTTTGGGCGGCCCTCTCGAAATTCGGGTTTGGGCCGGGCTTTATAGCCTGGGTGAAACTTCTTTATGAGAGTCCCCTGGCCAGGTAGTTGTTAATCGCAGAGTGTCTTGCGTTTTTACGCTTGGACGGGGTGGCTCCGTTGGGAACCTTCTATGCGGGGCATCCGATGGTCTCCTGATTTCGAGGATCGAGTCTCGCTATACGCGGACGACATCCTCCAATATCTCACTTCCCCTAAAAAGTCCCTGAATGTACTTTTTGATGTTCTGACCTCTTTCGGAAAGAACTCCGGTCTTGTTATTAACTGGGCTAAATCCTGCGTCTACGTTTTGGCGGGAGATCTCCCTCCACTGCCGCGTAGATTTCCGATTCACGTTACGGAAACCGGTTTCAAGTACTTGGGGATTTATGTTTCCTTGGACCCCTCTAGGCGCTACGAGCTTAATTTGTTACCCCCCCTTCAGCGGCTCACGCTCAATGTGGCTCGCTGGCGTAGGTTGCCGCTATTGCCCCTCGGTAGAGCGGCGCTTTTCAAAATGATGTCTCTGCCTCGATTTTTGTACGTGCTTCAGAATTCCTTTGACCCGATTGCCTCGGGTTATTTTCGTGAAGTGGAGAGCCTACAGAGACACCTGGTCTGGGACGGACGTGCCCGTATTGCTCTTTCTAAACTCACGCTTCCGTGGTATGATGGCGGTATAGCCCTCCCGGACATCAGACGTTATTACTGGGCATCCCAGTTAAGTGCGATTAATCATGCGACCTACGCACCGGGCCCTGCCCCGGCGTTCTCCATGGACAGATTTATCCTGCCAGGGGGGACCTTCAGCAGAGCGTTGTACTCTGGAGGACTCCGTGGAACATTGACCGGTCCCACTAAGATTGCAGTGAGAGTGTGGCTTGATGCGAATGCGGCCTTGGGTTGGTGTGGCAGGTTCACCCGAGCCACCCCTTTGTATGATTCGGAATGTTTGGGCCATTTGTGGAAAACGAAAGGTTTTGATGAATGGGATATGATTGGTATCAGCAGAGTGGGCGATCTGTGGTCGAAGGGTACTGTCAAGTCCTTTGATGTGCTGCAAGTGGAGTATGAGCTTGGTGACAATGAATTCTTTAGGTACGCCCAGATCCGTCATGCTCTGTTGTCTGTGTTTGCTACGGGTGATGATATTCCTGAGTCTTCCCCTCTGGAGGACCGCATTTTGGATGGTCCTGTGCCCGACAGCACGATCTCATTGATTTATAAAAAACTCATCAATAACAGAGCTGACTTGCTGGTTCGCCTCAGGACCGCGTGGTGTGCTGACGGACTGGAATTAGATGATGAGGACTGGCAGTCTGCTCTGTCCTCGCCCAGGGAGGTCGCCATTCCTGCTCGTTTGAGGTTCGTCCAGCTTAAGATACTTCACCGAGTGTATGTCACTGGGCCTTGTCTGGTTCGAATGGGTTTTTCCTTGGATGGGTTATGTAAGCGTGGCTGTGGGATGTCTGGTACCTTTCTCCACATATTGTGGGAATGCCCGGAGATGGTTAAGTTCTGGTCCCGAGTACATGATATCATGGAGACTGTCATGGGTGTGTCCCTGCTGCCTGAGGCCAGGCGTCGTTTGTTGAATGTTTGGGAGCCTAATGACTACGGCTCAGCACAGATTGTATGGGCGACCCTTGGAAATATGGTCGCGAAAAGGGACATTGCCCAGCTCTGGGGTTCACCTAGACCGCCCACCTTATCCAAGTGGAAAGAAAATATGGACTGGTGCATATTCCGAGAGAAGACTGTGTACCTTTCCCGGGGACGGCCCAAGAAATGGGTTAGAATCTGGTCCCAATGGAACGCCTATCATGGTAATATATGTACTCCCCCGCAGGATGTAACCATTGATGTGTCTTCGTCCCCCTAATTGACATTCACTCTTCATCTATTGTCAATGATTCCGCTTGTTTCCTTGTCCGCCCCTATCCCCGTAATAGTTGATTGCAATGTATCCATCTATCCTTTGAGCTCTGCCCGCACGGACCCATGATAATGTACTATTATGTTTTTGCCTTGTGTGGTTTGGTTTGGTTTCATGTATGTTTGTTTAATTTCAATAAAAAATAAATAAAAAAAAGGACCTGCATTCCGAATCTATGAATGATTTCTCGTAGTAACGGTTTGGCTACTGATACTGCCATTTCTCCTCATCAGGTAGGCTTCCATCCAATGTGAGAATACACAAATAATCACAAGGATATATTGCAGCCCGTTTTAGACAGGCAGCTTGATAAAATCCATATGCAACCTGTTAAATTGGACCACTTGATCTCACTAAGTGTGTGCTTCTGACTGGTATCTTTTTCCCTGAATTCAATTGCTGGCACGTGACACATCTCCTGCAATATTCCTCAGCAATTATTCTAAATCATGGATTAAACCAACTTTGTCTGAAAAGCATTACCATTGCAGTTCTTCTCAGATGTATGTACCCATAATAATACCTAGCTGTTCAATTTCTGTTAGTTTCTTGCTCTCCTTTGAATTCTTCCCAAGTGTCAGTTATTTCCTTCATCATTGTGCAAGTACATTCTTCATCGGTTCAGTAAGTGAAATCGTCATCTACTTTGAAACTTGCATTAATTTTGCATGCTAGCAAAGCACAATACCTAGCTATTGAGTCAGCGTATCTATTGCAAACATATCCATTTCCTTTTTGATGTCCCTGGCATTTCACAACTGCAATTTCCTTAGGCAGCTGTAATGCGTCCAATAGATTCTTCACATGTTGCCCATTTTTGATGGGCAATCCTGTGGAAGTTAAAAAACATTTTGCATCCATAATTGCCCAAACTCGTGAACTACACGAAAGCCATACTGGCTATTTGTAAAGATAGTGTCTTTCAACTGGGCAGATAAATTGCAGGCTCGAGTAAGGGCAAGTTCAGCCACTTGTGCAGAAAAATGAAATTGGAGCCAGGAAGCTTCAACCACATCGTTTATAGCACACACAGTATATGCTGCTCTGAATGTGCCTTCATTTGCTTCGCAACCATCAACCATCAACAAATAGGACATAATCAAGCTCAATCAGTGATTCATCCTTAATGTCTCCTTATGGCTTTGTGCGTAGTTCAGTGACACTTAGGCAATCATGATCAAAATCATCATCCTTGTCTTCTTGATCAATTACAGGCAAAAGAGTAGAAACATTTACCACATTGCAGTGCCTAATGGTAACACTATCTGGTGCATGCAGACTCTGCTCATATTTACTGAGTCTATTATGCATCAGATGCTGTGTTTTCATTCTGGTAAGCAAAAACTCAACAGAATGAGGAACCATCACGATTTTTTTATTTTTTTTTTTTTTTTTATTGTGTAAGACAGATATACGTCATAGACAGTAAGTACACTGCGTCATGCCAACATCCCGGAGGTAGGCCGCGATACAAACAAGCGTTAAACAATGGCAGGTCTCCCGCGGGGGACTGCCCAGTATATCCTTGTGTCGCGTTTCCGGCCGTACCTGTAAATGATGAGAAAAGGACGGAAATATACAGTGCAACAAAAAACAAATCACATAATCTTACATTTTCATATATGACGAAGCAAATAGTCAGTAACTCATATGTACTAGACAACGCATCGCCAAAAGGGCGAGAACGGTAGTCCCAGCACACTAATTCAACGTTAAAGTATAGACATATTTGCGACATCTCCACTCCCAATCCCTCACAACAGTGCGAGGGTAACAAAAAAAAACATGATGGTGCTTAACAGAGCGTGACATACCTAGCTGAAGCGATAATCTTGAGGCAGAGCGCGCAGGGCATGGACAGCTAACAGAAGAAGTGAGCATGAGGCCGTGTCAGCGACAGGGGTATTTCAGAATCACACTAAAGGTGGGGGGGGGGGGGGAGGGGGTGGGATCAGAGCGACTAGTGTGTCGTGTAATCAGTTGACAGGGCAGAACAACAAGGTAGATGGGTACTGGTGGAATCAAAAGTGGTGCACGGGCAGTGCGTCTCGCAGGCCACAGAAGCAGTCTCCCCGGCAGCACGTAACCCTCCAGGAGGAGCGCTCCCGTGACCGGGGGATCCTAACCCATATCATCAGAGACGCCCACGTCAGGGGAGCTTGCAGGGGTAGCAGAGGCCGCTCTCTCCCTAGCCCATTGGAGGAATGGCTCCCAAATATCATTGGGTCTGGTTGCCGTAGGCATCGATTCCCAATAGTGTGTGAGCTGTGTTTGACCATAAGTCACATCCCTGACCCACGCCGCGAACGTCGGTAGAGTCCTACGGCCCCAGTGTATTGCCACCTGACGTTTCGCATAGAGGAGCAACAGCGCATGTAATTTCCGGTCGCAAGGCTCAGTATCCTTCACATAGCCTAACAGGCCAACAAGCGGGGTAGGCTCGTCCGACCTGCGCAGCATGTGGTTAACCGCGTCGAAAATGGTCGACCAATAGTCATGTAGCTTCGGGCAGGCCCACGCCACGTGTATGAAGGAGGCATCCGCCCCACCACATTTCCAGCAGGAAGCATCGACTCTAACGCCCATGCGGTGCAGCAGCACTGGTGTGCGGTAGTACCTATGCAAGAATTTAAAGTGCACCAGTCTTAGCCTATAATTCGGTGACAGCGCCGTTAGTTGTGTACAACAGTAGTCCCACTGGTCGTCAGTGAGGGGGTCAGCCAAGTCGGCAGACCAAGCCAGTTTCGCTGTTGGCTCCGTGATCGGGGCCTGTTCCTGCATACAGTTATAGAGCCTAGAGACCAGCTTCACGGAAGACGGCCGTGACAGCAGATTATGGAGAGCATCCAAGCGTGGCGGTTCCTCAGGGAAGCCGGGCCACAACCTCCTACAGGACTCCCGAAGGGAGTGGTGCAGTAGAGCGTCTGAGAAGGAGTCAGGAAGGTCAACATCACGCGCCTGTAACTCAGCAAATTTCCCGTCGGGATAGAGATCCTCAAACGTCAGTATGCGTTTCCCTCGGAGTGTAATGGCGTCTCCCCTGGTGTAGAGGCACGGTAGCATCGGGTTACCACGTAATGGGATTGATGGCGCATATAGCAGCGGGAGTTTCGCACGGATCCTCAGCTCACGCCAAGACCAGCGGATCATTTCCACCGTGTCGATGTCCTTTGAGGGGCGCTTGACCTCACCGTATAGCGCCACCTGTAGAGGCGACGGGGCGGCAGCAGCCAGTTCCACCGCCACATGTGGCTGGTATGGGGTGGGGAAGACCCAGAAATGCAGAAATTGCACCTGTGCGCAGAGGGAATAAAGTTTGAAATCCGGCGCACCAAGTCCTCCCTGTCTGAGTGGGAGGGTCAATAGGGCCCAAGACGACCGAGCCTGACCACCGGACCACACCAGTTTGAGGAGGAGCGACCGCACGCGCGTGTGGAAGTGCGCTGTCATTGGCAAGGGAATATTCACAAACAAATACAGAAATTTGGGGAGTATCACCATTTTCACCAGTGCTATCCGTGCAACCAGGGAAAGGGGAAGTCTGTTCCAAAGCTCCACCTTGCGTTCCAGCCAGTCCACCGCCCTCCCGAAGTTCAGGGACCAGATCTCCTGTACGTCCCGACTCACCCACACACCCAGATATTTCACCTCCTCCGTATTCCAACGCAGGGGGTATTCCGAGGGAGGCTTAGTGGTCGCGTCAGTTAGAGGGAATGCAACAGATTTGGACCAATTTATGGAGATGCCAGCTAAACCCTCGAATCGCACGAATTCACGGAGCAGTGGGTTCATATTGTCAGAGGGATCCGTAATGTAGAGAGTGACGTCGTCCGCATACAATGAGATTAGCAGACTCCGGGAGCTGAAGCAGATCCCTCTCGCCGTATGGTGCTGACGAATTCTGGCCGCCAGGGGCTCCATGGCGATAGCGAAAAGGAGTGGGGATAGGGGGCACCCCTGTCTGGTGCCTCTAGATATGTTAAAGGGCTCGGATACCAAACCATTCACGCTTACCCGCGCCCTAGGAGCATCATATAGTAGTTTGATAAGCGTGATGAAGTCGAGGCTAAACCCCATTCTCCCCAAGATCCTGAACAAGTAAGGCCATTCCAAGGAGTCAAACGCTTTGGTGGCGTCCAAGAACACCACCGCAGCTCGGACAGACGGGTGTAAGTAGTGCAGGACAGAAAATAGAGTGCGGAGGTTGTGAGAGGTCGCACGGCCCGGGATAAACCCGGATTGGTCAGGAAGCGCTATCATGGGCAATAGCGGTTGTAGCTTGTCGGCAATGACCTTAGCAAAGATCTTGGCATCAACGTTAATAAGTGAGAGGGGGCGGTAAGAGTCAAGTGCCATATTGTCTTTGTCAGGTTTAAGGAGTGTGATAATGAGGGCCTCGCGCATCGAATCCGGGAGCGAATTCAGCTCAAGAGCCTCAGTAAACAGTGAGTGCAGTTTCGGGGCCAGTTCTTCCACATACGTCTTGTAGAAAGAAGTTGTGAGCCCATCCGGGCCAGGCGCCTTGTTCGATGGCATGCTTTTAATGACCTGAGCTATATCTCGCGCGGTGACTGGGAGGTCCATGTATTGCCTGTGATTGTCATTAAACCAGACCAGAGCAATAGAATCCAGAAAGTTATCTAGGGAATCAGGGACGGCCGTCTGTCTAGCTCTGTACAGGGATGAGTAAAACTCAGTAAAGGTTTTTAGGACTGCTTCTTGACCCACTATCAGGTTGCCTGCGCTGTCATGAATAGCGTGAATGTGGTGCGTGTCCGGTCTATGGGCAATCAGCCTGGCCAGGGTCCTGCTCGGTCTGTCTCCCTCCCCGTACCTACGCGCCTCAGCCTGTTTACCCAGAAATTTTACTTCGCGCTGCGCCTCTTCAGTGAATTCGAGCAGTTTGGCTTTAATTTTGCCGGCTATCTCCAGTTTTGGGTCCCGGCAGAAGGCCAGGTCCAACTCCCTCAGCTCATGGTCTAACCTTGACAGAGAACGTCTAATATCTCGCAGCACCCCCGCCTGTCTAGCTATGCACTGCCCCCGTATTACAGCTTTAAATGCGTCCCACACAATAGCCTCCGTGGAGGCCGACCCCTCATTATCCTGGAAGTAGTTATTAATGTCAGTGCGTATTTCCTCAGTGAACACCTGATCCGTGAGGGCATGTGGGGGCAACCGCCAAGTAAACGCCTTGGTAGTGCAGCCAGGGATATTCAGTTCCAGCGCACAGGGGGCGTGATCAGACAGCGATCTGGCCTGTACGTCCACTCTCTCCACCCACGTCGCAACCTCAGGTGCCACCAACCAAAAGTCTAATCTAGACCAGGCAGCATGATGGCATGTTATGCAGGTGCCCAGCCTCTCCCCAGGGTGTCTGGCTCTCCACACATCTGACAGCGAACCCTCTTCCATCACATCTAGTATGGCCTGTCTTGCATGGACGTGTGTCGGCCTGGCCGTGCCCTGTCTGTCCAGGTCGTCATTCAACACAACATTGAAATCCCCCCCAATCACAATCGAGCTGCAGCCAAATAAATCAATTTGAGCCCAGACCTTGCGAAAAAAGTCTGGGTCATCCACATTCGGTCCGTAAATAGCAGCCAGAACTATAGGTTTCCCCAGCAGTGAGCCATGCAGAATGACAAAACGGCCTTCCGTATCAAGCACACACCCATGCTCTGTCCAATCCAGCCCTCTCCTCAGAAGAACAGCCACTCCCCTGGCATAATTGGAATAAATAGAGGAATATATCTGTGACCACCTATTTTGTTTCAACCTGGGTGACGGAGTTGCATTAATATGAGTTTCTTGCAGGAAACAAATATCGACATTGTGCCTGGATAGTACCCCATGCATCAGCCTAGCTTTTTTGTAGTCCCCAAGCCCTCTAATGTTCCAGGTCCACATTTTAACCCCCCCCATCCCAGCAGTCGTATCTCAGTGACTGAAGCCCCTCCACCACCAACCTCAATACCCTCCGCGTGTTTCCACAACCCGCACCCAATAGCCCCTCTCGCACCAGGTAAGTAAAAGTGTAAGCAAATGTGCACCAGCTCAAACCAAAGAACCAAACATACAACCACATATCCCCCCCCCCACCCACGCCAACCCCCCAATCAGGTTGCGTTAAAACCCCAAGTGTGCTTAGAGCAGCACTCCAGTAAAATAGAAACAACAACAGCGGGAAATACCCCATGGGGGCGAGGTGCTCCCGGCATACACCCCCGAATACTCGGGGTGGCTGCACATCTCAGAAGGTTCACTGCTGGTTAGGAATAGCCAGATTCACGAAAGTGCCAAAAATGTACCAATATCGGAAACAGCAATGTCCCAGACCCAGGACTGCACTCAGCTCACAGTCGACTCCCGGCCATGGAAAAAGGTATGGGCGATCCCCAGGCAAACCATCCAATGTTCAGAAACACGATGAAGCAAGGCCAGAAGTGTTCAATCATTGTCGCTCATACGATCAGCGCTGTCCTCCAGTCTAGGCGATTTCCGGCGGGCCCCGGGCCCACATATGTGTTTGGAGAATTTCAAGGCAGATTTCGCGTCCGTGAAGAAGTGCGCCTCTTGCTCGTGCATTATTTTTAATTTGGCCGGATACAGCAATGAGTACGGTATTCCGGCTTGCATCAACAGTTTCTTGGCCGGTAGAAACTCCTTCCTGGCCGCTTGGACCATAGGGGTAAAGTCAGGATAGAAGGAGAGCTGGTTTCCTTTATGAGTAATTTTGCCCTTCTCACGAGCTAGCCGTAGAACACGGTCACGATCCTGATAGTTCATCAATTTCGCCAAAATAGGTCGAGGAGGAGCCCCCGTCGGAGGTTTCTTGCCAAGGGTTCTGTGTGCCCTCTCTACCGTGAAAACTTGGGACAGTTCGGGGTCGAAAAGTTCTTGAAGTAGGTCCGTTACAAAGACCTCCATTTTCCCAGTATTATCCGTCTCCGGAATGCCCGTGATTCGAATGTTAGATCTGCGGGACCGCGCCTCCAAATCATCCGCCTTGGCCCTCAGGAATTCCAGTTCGCGCTCAATGTTTGTGACGTGCTTTTTGGTCTGTTGCTGGAACTCGCAGCATTCCGTTTGCCTGTTCTCAAGTTTATCAAGGCGTGTCTCGTGCGTGTCTACCTTGGCTTTGACCGCTTCCAGCTGCGAAGCCATTGCATCCAGCTTGGAGTCGATGCTTTTGAGGCTAGTCCGGACCTCCATAATCAAGGCGCCAAAATCAATGTCCGGCGAAGGACTGGTGGAAGGGGGTGTCGCTGCCTCCTGATCTGTCGACATCTGTTTGGCCTTTTGTTTTTGCTCGAAAGTGAGCTTGGGCTGTTTCGCATCTCTATTACCTCCCATCTGGAAGGTCTCGTGTGGCTCCCCACTGTCAGGTGCGGCCCAGTCCCCAAGGGGTCGACAGCGTCCAGGAAGGTGCAGGGAATATTTAGCCAGGGGCACTAGCGCGTATTCTCAGGCGAACGCCAACCAGTGCGGTATCGGGCGGGTGCCGCGGTATTAGGCGGGCAGCAGGCCCAGCGTGTCACACGGAGCTCTCTGCGATGCGTCCCTCCGAGGGCAGGCGGATGGCACTCACCGGTGATGAAGCCGGGCTCCACGTGTCTAGCGGGTCGCAGGAGTTCCGAGGATCCCCCAAAGCGGAGCAGTCTGTAAATACTCAGCCGAGTATGCAGGCAATGGCCCTCTGCGCCTCAACACCTAACCAATATGGCGGCCGCGTCTCCGGGCCGGCTTCAGCTTTCCTCTCGGGCAAAGGGCGACCGGCAAGCGCCTCCGCCCGGCCCCAACGCCACAGCCGCAGCCCCACGGCACCCAGCAGTCGTCAGTCAGCCCACCTGGGGTATGGCAGCCGGTCCGTTCCGCCGACGATCAGGCCCGCCAATCCCCGGAGTCCAGTGAGCAGCCGCCGCCCTCCTGGACACCGCAGCGCGCAGCCGAGCCGGTCCGGTCGTCAGCACCAGTACTCGGTCGCCCGGTGTCAGCGCGCCTCAGGATTACAGCCGAGTGTGCCCAGGGTCATACAGTGTTCGGTCCTCCACAAATCTGGGTCTCACCGCAGCACAAACAGGATCAATCAAGGATTATAGGTGTGCAGCCGGCGGAGCTCACTCACAGAGCGGCCATTTCGCTGCTCGGTTAGCCACGCCCCGCCAACCATCACGATTAATGGGTGTCCCATCACTAGGTCTTCTTTCTTTTCCAGACTTATACTTCCTGCGGTCACTGCTTCCAAGCAGCCACGGAGTCCTGGCGCTACAGAGTCTAGGGTGGTTGAAAAGTAAGCCACAGGTCTTTGGGCTCCTCCATGCAGCTGTGTTAACAGTAAAAGTGCACACCCATCTCTTTCACTACAAAAAAGAAAAAAAACTTTTGTATAATCCGGTATTCCTTTTGCTGGGGTGCGACACAGTTTATCTTCCAACTCAGGAAGGCTTTGTTACATTCCCTATGTCAGGGAATTGGATCAGACACATCTCGATGTGTCAACCTCAGGAGCAGCTTTGCAGGGAGAGAAACATTTGGTATCCATTGTTGACAGTTGCCATCCACTCCAAAAACATTCTGAGCTCTCTGTGTGTTTGTGGTGAATTCATCTTCAAAATGGCTTCCACTCTCTCTGGTGACACCTTTCCACCTCTTTTCATAATAATATGTGTCCCAGATAATGAACGTCTTTTTGACAGTACTGCAGTTTACCTGGAGACACGTTGTGTTTATTCTCCGTCAGGTGTTTCAATAATGCAACATTATCATTTTTGCAAGCTTCTCGAGATTCTGAAGCTATCAATAAATCATCAATATACTGTACAAGCACAGAATCACAGGGCATTTGCAAAGACTCAAGATATTTCTTTAGGATCTGATTAAAAATTGAAGGACTCTCAATATTCCCTTGATAGACACAACACCACGTCATTGTTCTCTGTTGGAACACAAATGAAAACCAAACCTGTCTGTCATCATGCAAGGGCACTGAGAAGAAAGCCTTATACAAATCAATGACTAAACCATTCTACAGTACATTAAATTTGGAAAAGCATAGTAGTAGAATTTGGCACAACAGAGCAACAAGGCACCACTATCTCTGTAATTTTTCACAATTTCTGTACAATTCTGTACTTTACATTCAGTTTTTGTTTTCTCATTATAGGAGAATACATGGGCTGCCAATGAATTCTTTCAATGTGCCATTCTGAAGCATATCGTCAATTACATGTTGTATCCCAGCAATTGTTTCAGTGGACAAAAGATAAGGTGGTGTTCTTGGTAAGATTGTTTTTGGCTTTATTTGGAAATGGACTGGTTCTACACCTTTTATGAGTACGATATATTTTCATGTAAAATCCCAAACTTCAGTAGTCACTGTAGTTCTGATATCCTCTGGTAGTTCACCAACTGTCAGCATAGTAAACATTCCTACCTCAGTATTTTGTTTATTTAATTTGAAATAAACATCCTCATCGTGAGCCTGAAATGCAGCACCTACCGGTGTGCAGTAAATTGTACAGTTTGATTCACACAATAAATCCCTTCCTAATAAGTTCACTGGACTAGAATCACAAACCACAAATTGTTGTTTGTCTTCAATGTCCCATTTTGATGGGCACCTCTTTTGAAATTGGATTTGACAACTGTTTATTTGTAACCCCAACAACTTGGGTTGTTCTTCCCAAGAGAGGAAAGCCTGGAAATGTCACTGTTCTAACTGTGGATTGGGTAACTCCTATAGCAATAAAGACATCTACATATGGGCCACTTTGCTCTACCTGTAGGACTGCACCAAGTACACAATCATCTTCCTCTCTCAGGCACTGTCATTGTGAATTTTCAGAACCAAAATCATCCATTTCAAACAAGGCAAATTGCCCTAACACATCCTGATTCAATTTCTGGACTTGTGGCATGGCATTTTGATTTTGATACGGATACAATTTTGGTAACTCGTTTACATTCATACGAGGATTTCCCATTAGTCCTGGTACAACAGTAGGTATTTGATACAGACCATGCATTTGATTTTGAAACTGACATACCTGCATTCTTTGCCCTGGCCTGCAACATTTTCAGGAATAAATCAACATTCATGCTTTCAATGCCCCACCGTATTGCAAATGTGACAAGCAGAAACTTTCTTCAAGGCAGCAATATCAGCTCCAGATCTCACACACCTGATAGAACACGTCTACCTCATCACTGGGATACTCACATTACATATGGATTCGTCACAAATCATGCCTATGGGGCAAAAACTCCCTGAATCAATCCCTGACCTCCAGCCAGCAATGGAACTTGAAATCCTTTCTGAGCCAACTTCCTCTGTGCAAACATCTACTTCTTCTTAATTTTCTTCTGCTTCATGTCTAATTCCTCACAGCAATATTTTGCATATTGCAGGGCTTCATCTAGCAATTTTGACATCCAATAAATGACATTTTGTGTGATGTGTGAACTAATCTAAGGCTTCACTCCCAGAACAAACTGTGATACAAAAATCCCCTTCTCTCCAGGATATTCACTTCCACTATGCTGTTTAGAAACCTGCAATTACCTTTTATAGTATTCCTGAACAGTTTGTTTTGGTTCCTCAATCGTTCTTTCAAATTTCAACTAATCAATGTCCTTCAGTGGAATGATCCCTTTCAGGAAAGTTATTACTGCCTTGTATTTCTCCATCACTAAAGGTAATGGAGCACTGTTAGAAATGGGGGTCTCTAGTTGGCCAGGGTTTGCTTCCTTTAACAAAGTAGTGACCCTGCTCCCTAGTCTAGGTAAGGGAGTTATACTCCTAAAAGAACCCTTGCTCACCCCCAGGTAGCTTGGCATGAGCAGTCAGGCTTATCTCAGAGGCAGTGTGTAAAGCATTTGTACATAACCAATAGTAATACAGTGAAAACACTACAAAAGGACACCACATCAGTTTAGATAAATATCCAATATTTTATATATCCAAAACAAGACCATGACAATAAGAATCCAACATACAGTACTTAAAAATATATACTTTGAAAGATATCCTTAAAAAATTGCAGAAATACCTCAACCACACAGCTCGTATGAGTCAGTAGTTCCGTCTGCTGAAAACAACAGTTGTAGCCGACTGCGTTGGTACAGGCCAGCCAAAGCGTGGGCAGACTTGGTAACAGTATCTTTCTCATTGTGGCTGGCACATTGGTGTGAGCCGGTCACGGCAACCATCGAAGTTGCATTGCAAAATGGAAGTGGTGCAGGGTACGGTGCCCTCTCGATGCGGTGCAGGCAGCGGCTCGGTGACAATCATCCATACGGCGTTGGTGAAACCAAGGCTTACGGAGCTGTGCTCGATGCGGTGTTGGCAGGTTGCAGTGCAAGTGACAGAGCCAGTTAGCAGGAGCTGGTGTCAGTCGGCCCAAACTGCTGTGTGGGATGAGGCGGTGCGTCGTGAAACTTATGAGCAGTGTCCCCAGCTACGATGCAGTCATAGCTGTCAAATTTAGCAGCTGTTATGACATCAGTGAGACCAGGATGGCGAAGTGAAGCAAGGCAGTGCAGAGTGCGGTGCCCACAGGTCGCGGTGCAAGCAACGACATCAGTCGTCAACATCAGGGTTGTGGTGCGAGATGCGAACAGTGGTTTCTGCAGTGCCATCAGGACACAGAGCCAGTTACGGAGTTGGTGATGGAGTCGGTTGCATTTCCGTTCGCTGTGGCAACTGAAACAGCGGTCCCAGGAGCTGTACCCAGAAGTTGGTGAAGTAGTTGCCGTCCCTGAGAATTCAGAACAGGAGGCAAACTCTACTTGAAGCCCTTGGAGATACTCAGCACAAGTAAAAGAAAAGAAAGTTCCGTCCAGTCCTTTCACTGCCCAAGGTAGAAGCACCTACTGCATGCCATCCCAACAAAGCAATAACACACCAAAGGGGCAGTACTCCTCCTGGCAGCTCTTCCAGCTCTTCTTCTTTGCAAGTTCCTTGATTCCAGCAATTTCTAAAATTCTGGGGTCTGAGCCCCAATATTTATACTTAAAGTCCCATTGTTCTCTCAGGCAGATAGTGTCTGTGCTTAATCAAAACCAGTTCAGTCCTCTCTAGCCCAGATTCTTGGCAGGAGTGGACACAGCATTTTCCAAGGCAGACCAGGCCCATTCAGGTGCAGGGAAATCTCCTCCCACTACTCTAAATGCAAGCCAGGTCTATTAAACCCAGCCCTGACTCATCCAGGAAGGGCAGGACACACCTCGACCCCCCCATTGGCTTTTGTAAGAGAATGCACATTCCCAGCCCCTGTCACTCCAAAGCCAGACAGTCAATCCACAAACCTAGCAGAGGCACACAGGATGGCTAAGCAAGAAAATACATACTTTCTAAAAGTGGTATGTTCAAACACAGAACATAATATTTTACATTCTGAGTCCAGACTTACTAATCTCCACTTCCTATCTTATTCCAATGGGAAGGTATGCTTAGAAGATGTTATAAGTACAACTCCCATTCTTCCCTATAGGACAGATAGCCTTGCAGTGGTGAACAACTAAATTCACTGTAATTCACAACCAGGACATGTCACACACACAGCAGTACATGTCCTACCTTTAACATACAAAGCACCCTGTCCACAGGGGTGACTTGGGCCTACCTTAGGGCTGACTTATACGTACGAAAAGGTAAGGTTAGGGCCTGGCAAGTGGGTACACTTGCAAGGTCGACATGGCAGTTACAAAACTCCGTGCAGACCCTGCAGTGGCAGGTCTGAGATACCTTTTCAGGGATACTCATGTGGATGGCACAATCAGTGCTGCAGGCCTACTAGTAGCATTTGATTTACAGGCCCTGGCACACGCAGTGCACTTCACTAGGGACTTACCAGTAAATCAAATATGCCAATCATGGAAACCCCAATCCATAATAACAATTTACAAGAGGAACACTTGCACTTTAACACTGAACTGCTGTGAGAAAGTGCGCAGAGACACTAAATCAGCAAAAACAGAGTCAAAACTGGGAGGTCAGAAAGCAAAAAAACGGGAAACACGCCAAAAGATGCGACGTCTAACCAGCACCTGTTCCCTTTTCTCTCTGGGGCTCAGTTTTTGGCCATTGCACAGAAATCTTACACTCAGACCACAAATCTGCTGGAAACATAATATCATAAAATGAATCCTGGTCCTTCCCAGCACCTTTGAAACTTTAATAAAACTTTCCACTTGATCATACCACTGTACCGACTTATCTCTCTGCTTTGGAAAATTGTTTGCGAATGCAGACAAATCCCCTCTATTTCCATTTAACGTGTACATCAGTACCGTCAACTACTACTCTCAATGGATATTTTGACGCTTCTCCCACTTCATCATGGCTTATTTACTTGTCCTTCTTTTTCTTTTCATGTTTTCCTGCCCATCTAAGTTCTTGTTTCTAAACATGTTTCCATCTGCGGATGCATTTTATTAATTCTGTAATATGATTTTGCATCCCTGGAATCCTCAAATTCTCAGTAGCTTGGTCATGCAATTCAACTCGATAATTTAAGAGCAAATTCGCATTATTTGTAAGAGCGCCATCATATTTCCTTGCTATTCCTGCTAAATGACTGTGTAGTAGCTGTTCTGTGGGTAATCTCTTTACATAAAAAGGTAAATTCAAATCCTTCATATTGATCTAAATGATCAAAATCCAAACATCCTCTGGTAAGATCCTCTAAATATATTTTAGTTTTGGAATGTCTTAAGGTTGATCTTTTTTAACTTCTGCCCACTTCAGAGGCTCTGCAGCTTCTGCCCACCTTTTCCTTGGCAATTCCTCAATCCAAGCTGGTAATCCCACATCTCCGCTTCCAGATAATCCACTTGAATTAAATGGGGTCGTAAAGACCAAAGTCTCTCCTCTATCTATCAAGGCTAAATGTTGTTAAGGTCTCCACAGCACTAGCAGTGTGTTCTCTGTAGTTGGTACTTCAACAGCAGGAGTCATCGTAACCTCTAAGCTTTGTTATATTTGAGGTAGTACATTGAGGATTACTTGTGACACAACTGGGTCAGAGTCAATAGGGACCACAGTTATTAGTCATCTCATTACTGCTGGGGCAATTTGCAAAACCTATAAAGGTTGTTCAATTGAGGCTGATTTTGATTGTACTGGTGGAGTAGGTACAGTCTGACTCACACAACTGCTTATCTCTTGTGGATCAGCATAAATCAGAGGAGTTGCTCAGGATGACATCATTTCATCTAGTATCTCATCTCCTGAATCAGTATGTGAATCTTCTCCTTCTCGCTTAACTGCATCTTCATCCTTCTCCTTAACTTCTGATGTCAAAAATGGACACAGTCTGGTTCCCTCAATAATTCCCTTCATGCATCTATGCTGCTCTTCTTCCCATTGATCATTTGCATAATTCTGCATTGCTCTACCTGCTCTTCTTTGAAATTGTTCCTTCTTGTTCTCTCTTGCAACCTTTCCCAAATTTGTAAGCTTCATATCGCATGAATAGAGGTGGTAGTTTCATCACATACAATTTTCCCCTTAAACAGTGTAAAATTATGGTGTTAAAAGTTCCATACTGAAGGAATCACAATGCAACTACACCCTCAGTAATTGTCATCCATTGTTTTAACCACAAACACAAATTTAATCTATGCTCAGTAGTCCTTATGTAAATTGGAGTACCCTCAGAATTAGTGACTCCTCACCTTTCCGCACAGGAAAAGTAATACCTCTCTTTACAAATTTCTTAAAATCCTTTCAACATTTCATTTTTGCAATTCAATTGACAAGATCATTTCTGTGAAACCAAATATTTTGATTTTGTTCCTTATACATCACATTTTTAATGACCAATCAAATAAAGGCTTTCAATTTTAATAGTCCTTATCCAATCTGTGATCTAGATTCATTCTCACAGTATCCAATACGCAGCGTGACATGAAACACCAACTGATCAAAACATCGCAAACCACCTCAACCAACCACTACCAGTGCGAACACTATGACGTCAACCTCTCACTCCTCGCAGCATCCATCCTCCTTCACAATTTTCTCTGTTACTTCGAACAACAAATGTTTTGACCAATCTTGTTTGATTAACTCATTTCTAACACAAAATAGTCAGATCTACATTCATTCAGAAAGATTCCACAATCACAAGTGACTTCTCGACCAGTGAAAATTCATACCAATTACTGCAGCTTCACCCTAGTGCAAAATAAGGTTTCACCAGCATTAACAAAGTTAATCAACTGCCAACTCTTGTCCTTGCTACTACTGATGGGAATGATGGTACCTCACCCTCCACATCTACTAATCTCATTACAAAAAAAAAAATATCCCGAATATTCTTGGAGCCTGAAATCAACTTCTTCACAACAACTTTTTAATACTGTTCCTTTAATTATTGATTCATCCAGTTACAATACACTTACTCTACTCTCACAATCACAACATTATTCTCCCTATTGATGCTCGCAACTCCAAACCGCAATGCCAAGACTATAACTTCTTGTCACTCCATCCGGATTTGGGCACTGAAAACTGGACTATTCAAATATATTTTGGGTATTCATTTTGAAGCTCTTTTCTGGGTGTAAAACCATCAGTCTGCTACCAGAAACTGTGGAGGCCCAAAAGGACTCTCCATGACGGTTCAGACCTTTACATACATCCCACTTACAAATACCATTCTGGGGAACCCTTAAGGCTCCTGAGAGGTCAATGAACCTTTTCAGCTGGATGGAGAATTACAGCTCCCTAGAAAAAGTCATTAAACATCATGGACATTTATAATTTTTAATGATGAGTCAATGATGAGAGATTAAGATTGTTTAAAGGCTTTATTTTTACCTTTAAGGTTAGAATCTCAAATATCTTCATTCGGTTTAGTAATTTACAGAAATAAAAGCAGAGATTAGAATCAAGACAGGTTCCATAAAGAAATACAGTAAACTAGCTAAGGGACCTATTCTTAATAAGAACTCATAAAGAGTTCAGTCTGGAGTAGAATGGCAAATAGAGAACAAACTTATCATAAAGACTTGTTCTGGAAACTCAGCCGAGTTTCCCTACAATTGCAGTAGCAGCTGTCTATAGAATACCAATCTGTGCAGTAGCATCAATCACAGATTAGTAAGGGCAGATTCACCTCTATTATATCTAAATGGAATAAACTCTAAAGTAGAGTCTCAGGCAGAGGAAAAATCCAGCAGCTGGACCACCGGATGGGTAAAAGGGAAAGTAGGAGGTGTGGTGGTCTCACTAGCTAGCAACACTCATTATTATAGTTTTCTTATACAAATATCAGTTTCCAAAGACGTCTTCATTCAATGTCCAATCAGAAAAGCTGGTAAAATGGTGTTGTCAGTCATACGATGCATCTTCTTATGGTCCGACATTCTTCACTCTTGTCATGTGGATTGATACAGTTTTATTGCTTAATTGTTACATGAGCAAACGTTCCAATGAGAACCATTTTACCTAAGCTAAATTACATAATGAGTTTAAACACAGAGATAAAGGCTAGTCAGCAAACATGAAGACACACTTCAAGTTAATTTGAAGCAACATTTCTAAGTCTATGTCACCATTTGTTCTTTACAGTTTGAATAAATCTATTATGCTTAGTGGAAATGATCTAACATAGGGTGGGAGGAACTAAATGAACATGATATTAATGTCAGCACATTTCTAGGATGACATCAATGCTAGTCTGTTGCACAGAATACTTCATTATAAACAAATGTTGAATAGAAAATCTTACCTACTACAGTAATCTATTACATTGTATGTAACAATATGCCTGTCTGTAGCCTTTAGCACTGTATGATGCCAATTCACCTATAAAGGCCTATTGAAGTTAACAAACTCTTCACACAATAAATTGGTCAGGCTTACTGCCTTTGTTGGAACTTTTCATAATAAACATATCAGACCTATGGCATCTGATAAGGCAATCAGTAGGCCTACAGTCACAAAGTTTTATATATCTACATAAAAGTACTGTTAGCAAAGCAAAATTAATCCCCTCTTAAAAGAGTTAACAAGAATTATAAATGTGCAAATCTTCTACCCACAGGGTTTGTAAGAGGGATATACCAAAAGGGGAAACCAACACCAAACCCCTTGTCTACTATATTTATCTGTGAAGATCCATCTAACCCAATACCTGTCTACAGCGTTCAGCATAGTGTAATAACAGTGCACACTTAAAAGCCTATTGCCTTTAACATATTATATTTACAATTAATAAGTCAGGCATATTACATTTGTCGTAAATTTTCATGATTTAAAAATGTAAAACATGGTCACTGATATAACTTTTCCTAATGAACCTACAACAATAATAATAATAATACCGACATTTATAAAGCGCAAACAGCTACCTCCAACAGAGGTGTCCCGGCGCTCTAGCAGTAGGCAGTATGCAGGCGAAAATCTCATAGCAGAGACCTTAACCACTACTCTGACCTAAAGAGCCAAGTCTTAACCGCTTTTCTAAAAAGAGGCTCTGAATCAATGTGACGAAAGTTGCTTGGCAAAGAGTTCCACAATTTGGCAGCCCCGACAGTAAAAGATCTGCCACCTAGGTGAACGTTTCTAAAGTGAGGGGTACAGAGCAGCTTTTGTGAATTGGACCTCAATGATCGAGTCTGCTTATAGCAGCATAATCTTTGTTTCAGGTAGCTGGAGCAGTTACTATGCATAGCTCGAAATACCAGAGTCAGAGCCTTGAACTCAATTCTTTTTTCCACCGGTAGCCAGTGGAGCTCTTTTATATGCGGAGAGACATGATGACGGAATGGTACACATCTAATCAGTCTCGCAGGCTCATTTTGTACCATCTGCAGTCAACTAATTTAGGGGCCGATTATGATAGCGGTTTTTCCGCATCCTCCGGGCCAGCGGAAGCCACCGCCGGCTTGGAGGATGCGGAAAAACCGCTGCGGAGCCTCAAAAGACCCACCGCCATATTAGGATGGCGGTGGGTCTGGGATTCCGTACGCAGCTTTTCCGCCGTGGTCGCCTTCTGACCGCGGCGGAAAAGCTCTAACATGGCTGGCGGTGTCTTGGTTTCTCTTATTCTTTGGTGCATAGGGTGACGACCTCGAACTCATTTTTCAGGTTATGGGCGTGTATATTCCTCAGAAAATGTTAAGAACATTTTCGATTGTAGGGCGTGGGTAGTGGGCTCTGATAAGCCGCGTACGTGAACATCCTCTCTGCAAAGGCTACCAATCGAAAATGTTCTTAACATTTTCTAAGGAATATACACGCCCATAACCTGAAAAACGAGTTCGAGGTCGTCACCCTATGCACCAAAGAATAAGAGAAACCAAGGATAAAATTAAATAAACATTAGAGTGTTTTAAGGGATAACAAACTCAGAAGGATAAATATAACTTGCAAACTTTGACTCAAGTTTCCCATACTTTACGGTGGTCTTTTGACGCACTTTGATAGATATACTAACATAACTTTTGCGTCACTTTGGATTCGTGCCTTTGAGACTAATAATACGTAGATTATGGGCCGGACTTATGAACTACAGTAAATAGGAGCATCAAAAACACTTGGACAAAGTCATTCGTTAAATGAATTCTGAAATCTTGGAAATCATCGAGAAGAACACAGATACAGATACCTAACCTCGTCCTATACATATTCAGAAGCCTTGAGGAAGTCACATGACGTGACGAAACACGTGTCGGCTGTTGTTTCTTGTGGATCAGGAAGAGGAGGACATACAAATACCAATTGTCCCGTATACTTTGTTTACCATCCTCTCCTGGCCAGTCTGTAATCAGTGACATTTGTATTATCCTTTGTCTGATTTATAAATTATTCTGATTGTGCTCACCAATGTGTGTTAATAAAATCCTCTTACCTATAAGAACCAAAATTGTTACTTGTGGATGAATGTTTAGGATCTACGCACAGAACAAGTCTTATTCTTTAACAAATAAGGAACTAAATTGTTACAACTGAGTGCCGGGATATTGGACTATATAGCTTGAATTACTTAGGGACTATCTTTGTTATCCCTCTGTAGATGTGCACCTAGGTAGTAGGGTGTTTTTTTCCCCGAGAGGCACCAACCCTAAATGTAATTATGTCGATGACCTATACTTTTTTACTCCCTAAATATATGGCCTAATCTGATTGTACTGTTAAATGAGGTGCGCCTCAGTAGCATTACTGCCAGTGTAATTACATACTTTGATTCTAGGCAAATCATTTAATCTCTGTGTGCCTAAAAACAAAAACAAAATTAACATGTTCTTGTGTGATCTAACTGGTGCTCATGTAAAGCATTGCAATACCTTTGGGTTTGAGTTCGAGCTATATAAGACTACAAAAAAATTATTAATACTTAAATCCCGAAGTTGAAATTCCAATCTCTGGATAGTATCAGGGGCGCAACGCAGGCCCCACAAGGTTAATGTCTCTTAAAGGTTGGGGGTGAATCTACCGTTTCAGTGGGCCCCATGCAGCACAAGGTCAATGAATATCTGTGAGACACGGGCCCCACCATGCATTCTACAGGGCTCTATCATTAACCATCCTGGTTTGCACCCGAGGAATGGGATGGCCCAGTATTAATTTCTAATAGCTTTTTTTAGGTCTCGTCCTACTCAATGCGTTGCATAGGTGGGGACCTAATGCCATCGGCAGAGATTTTTAAGCAAAGAAGTGCACACATTGCATTACTTGTAATGCAATGCGTGCACATCTTGGCGATTTCCCTTTGGGAGCGCGCGGCGCCATATGGTGGTGCCATATGATCGCATGCTCCTGAAAGGAAATCGCCCATGCCCCCTCCCCCTGCTCCCACTTTCACTGCCACGCGGCTTTACGGTCGGGCGGGCAATGCTTGTTTGTAAGGGGCATGGCAGGAGCACTTGGGATGGAGCGCCCCGGCGCCTCTGGCACGGTGACTGGCCCCGGCCAGGATGCAGCGCTAATGTATTCATCAAGCTGCGTACGTGCCGAGGAGCTGCAGTCCAGTCAGGTCACCATAGCATGTTCTTTGTCCGCCCAGAGAACTGCTGGGGAACAGAGGCCTCACGTGTGTGCCGGTGGGTGCAGGAAAATCTGCCACACCCAGAAATTCACATGCTGGCATCTATCCTTCCTCTCTTCCCCGCCTCCACGTGGGCATCCTTTATTACATACAGTGGCAATTCTTTGTGCCCCTCGCTGTTCAAGGAGGTAGTCTGGTGCCTCTGAATGGCTTGCAGGCTGCGACGGTCGAACATCTCTGAAAGACCACAGGGTAGTTTGCGAAAGGTGTGTAAAGTACCTTTTGGCGTGGCAGTCCATGTTTTGTCAGGCTGACCTCTGATAGGCTGTTAGCACTGGTGCAAAGGCAGTAATAGGTTTATGTCTGACAAGCTGCAAGTGCATGAGGGTCAGTTCGAAAAGGGTGTTAACGCCTGACAACTCCCCTTTACCTTTGCATGGCCTCTAGGACCTGAGTCACCCTCGTGCCAGACTCACCTCTGTATGGAACCTGGTGGCCAGAGTTTTCAGTAACATGCATGGGTCACTTCTGAGTTGTCTCTAGTATTCCAGACATGTCGGTTTCATGTCCGGCTCACCTCTGAAGGGCTGCTAGTAAATGGGACAAGTCACTAATCCTGTCTGGTCCAAGTTCTAAAAGGGAATGTGGAAATCCAATGACAAGTCAGGCTCTCCTGTGAAAGGCCACTAGTGCTTTAGGCAAAATGTCACTAGTGCTTGAAACACATCAGTTTCAAGTTAGGCTCACCACAGAAAGGTCACTAGTGCTTGAGACACGTCAATTTCAAGTTAGGCTCCCCATTGAAAGGTCACTAGTGCTTGAGACACGTCAGTTTCAAGTCAGGCTCACCAATAAAAGGTCACTAGTGATTGAGAAAAGTCACTTTTAAGTCCTGCTCATCTCTGAAAGGCTAAGTAGAGTCCGTATTTTTTGTTACAGATTTATATAGCGCGATCTCGACCCGAAAGTATTGGAGCGCTTTACATAAGCACCTGTTACATTACACAAGGACACATTCATTTTTGGGAGGCACAGGGAGATTAGTGATTTGCCCAGAATCATAGGTTGTTGAGCCGAGCCCAGGCTCGGACCAGGTTCCCCAGCTTCAAAGTCGACAGCTCTGGCCGTTAGGCTACAATCTCAGGATTGGGTCTCAAAGGTTATCATATTCCATACTAGGTTTGTTTATTAGCCCCTGATCCATGGGACTTGCATAAAATTAGCAGTTTTGTTTTCACCGGTTCTAATTTACCTCGGTTCTACCTAGGGGAATATGTGGAATGGCATCTACTGCCATGGAGAAGCAAGCGCCCAAGGGACTTTTAATGCCCAATAAATATTTTCTGGGTTTGACTTTTGGAACTACCCATTTCTTTCTCTCTGGCTTCTGCAGCCTTCGGTATCAATAGTCACACATTTTCATTTGTCATTTGACACATGCTGGAGATGAACTGAGGAACTTGGGAAGCAGGGGAAGGCACCCTCTGTTCATGAGACAATTGTCTGTTCTCCCTCCGGCAAGTTAAAAAGCTATTGAAATTTAGATTTCCTTTTTACAGTCGTTTAAAGTATAGCAGCGGTCTGACTGCTTAATTAAAGCCTACTGAGGCATTGCGAAAATGAAGCAGCCAGGCACACTTTAAGTAAAAACATTCCATGGACCAGTGCTACATTTGTAAAAACAACAAAAACAAGCATTGGCATAGCCAATAGGTCTCGCCTTTGGGACCTGCTGCATAACTACATACTCATAAGGTCCCAAAGGCGAGACCTATTGGCTATTCCAATGCTTGTTTAGCCATCTCACAATAGTTCGCCCTCCATTGCTGTTCCAGGCGTTAACACCTGCTCTTAAATGTCCTGAGCATCTCTGAAAACCAAGGAGCAGAGGGGGAATGCCTCATTGACCTTTTAGGTCTGGCCGGGGCAGTGGCCTCCACAGCTGCAGAGATCCACTGATTTAAAGCAAGGGTATCAGCATTAGATTCTGTTGAGAGTGGTGGTGGGCTGGCCTGTAAAATAGGACCTAGGGACGCTGCAGTCAATTTTTTCTAATTTCTTTTAATAAAATATTGGTTACCCCTACTTTGACAGGGTTTATCCAAACTAAAAAAAATGGAAATAGGCAATGATCACTCCAGACCAATTGGCTAGGCGCCTCTGTGAGCAGGGATGCAATGTTGGAAAACACGAGATCAAGGGTGTGCCCTGCCTTATGAGTGGGATGACACAAGCTGAGCTGCTTGCATGCAGCTAGGATCATTCACGTGTAACTTAAAATCGCCTAATAGAGTAAAATTCGAGTACACCAACAATTTCTGGGCAATGTCATTACAGAGATCAGGACTAATAATAAGCGCACAATCCAGTGGTCTATAAATAAGCCAGAAAAGGAGGTTGAAGGATCAAATTGAAAACAAAAGTTAAGACCTTCTATCCCCTCCATGTTAAGCGGAGCAGAAGAAGCTAATTCCCAGGAGTCCTCAAAATAATGGCTACCCCCCCTCTTTTTCCACTCTCTCTGTTAGCACAACACATTATGAAAACAGGCGGAATGGCTAAGGCAACTGTTGAAACAGTACCCATGTTCAGTCAAGTTTCGGTCAGGAACATGACATCCCACGCAATATCTGCTAAGACGAGCCATATATTCTCATCATGCCTGGATAGCGATATCCAATTGACTAGGCATGCCTTAATCCTGTCAGCAAGCCTGCTCAGCCTACGAATAGAGCTTTCTATATCACTATTCCCTAAATACCTTGTGATGTTCCCAAGCACCAAGGAGCAGCCAGTGCAAGTACAAGGAAGATCTTCAGTAGCCAAGTTTATAACGTGAGCCCTAGGGCATGCCTTACCTCTGCATGACAGCAAATCACCCCTAGACCAACGGATAACCATGCCGCTGGGCAACCGGGCTGCATGGCTGGTGCAGGCCACAATCTGGCGTCGGACAGGCGCAGACCGGCTTGCCTTTGATGCGCTGAAGCCGCAGCGCACGTCCGCTGGGCGTCCGGACACCCATATCAGCTAAATTGTGGGGCCGATCACCGCAAGTGAGGATTAAGGGCAGGAGTCACATCCCTCAGTTCAATCGGCACAACAGAGCCGTAACGGAATGGGGACTGAGTAAGGAAATGAAGTGCAAACCATGCTAAAAATGTCATAAACCGCAACAATAATCCAAATCTAAATTTCAATATTTAAAAGCCAAGGCTATAAAAATGTTTAAAGTGTCCAAGAATACACTAATCAGGCCTATAGCCTTCATCACTGGCTTGTCACCATAATCACCATGTCACCATAATCAGGCCAAATCTATTCTACATAAGTTTTCCCACAAGGCAACTATTGGCATACACACATACAATTATAAATAAGGAAAAAATTACAATTAGCACAACTTTATACAACTTTCCCAAAACTAGCATAACAAGGATTCTCAAAGTACACATTTTCTAACTCTAGGGATTGCTATAGTTTATAGCCAACACTTGCCTAATGTGGTAATCTGTGAGATCCTCCTGTAACCATAACCTACAACCTTTAACAGCTTAATGACAATCCAACCTTAAAGGTCTAGTGAGTGGCGTTCACATTTTTACAATAACTGTGTCAGGCCAACTGCCTTTGTCATAACATTTCATAATGAACAGATCCGACCTATAGCGTTGCTCAATGGGTTGTCACCACAGTCAACTGAATCCTGTTCTGTTAAACATAAGATTTCTCACAAATGCAAAACAAGCACTCTTTTTGTCAGCAGAAGCACATACCTTTTTCAGTGTGAATCTTTCTGGATTCACATGTTATGCATAGGAAATGTGTCCTTTCTGCTGGGTCACCCCAGAATGTTTGTTCTTTGCTGTACCCTATATTAATTGCTAGCAGTAGTATTCTATCCACTTTCCCCCAGCTAACGTTCCTGTGCTCCCCCTATCAATATGGTGAAATTGGCATGACTCTAATTTGCACAAATAACTTGCCTATAAATTTCTTGTTTATGGTATCAAAGGTCTGTAATGTAAAATGTCTGTGGTGAATGCTGTCGCACCTGTCCCTCACAGTTCTTTATCCATCAAACTTCTAAGTGCTGCGTCCATAATGAGATAACCACATCTCAGTAGATAATACGCACAACACAGAAAAACTTCCCACACAAGATCAAAACAAAGACTACACACTTCAAATACACACCCTACAAGGTGTTGTGTGCTCCCCTTGGAGGCAAGCACAGCAGCACATAGGAGTAGGAAGTGCTATAAAAATATTGCAACACAAAAAAATACATTGACAGAGCACACATGACTGCAGGTCTAATTTTTTAAGCCTGGCTGTTGCAATATTAAATTGCAAGTTTGACCTGCTCAAATTGCCCCTTTTACCAGGACAATACTTGCCTTTTTAATATTTATAAGTCACCCCGTGTAGGTCATTTTGCCCATAAGGCAGTGTGCACAGTTTTGAAAAGTAGGACATGAAGGGTTAAATATTAAACATGTTCTCACAATGATAACACCCCCAAAATGGATTTTCACTTAAAAGACTGGCTGTTCCAGAGAAAAACACAGGGTTACACTATTACATTTATCAATGCTAATTTTGGTTAGGAAACAAAACAGTTTAAAAAATATTGGAACAACTATTTGTATTAGTTATTAAAAATCTAATTCAGTGGTCCAGTTTTTGATAAATAGTAGGGAAAGGGTACTTAGAGAAAGTTACTTTTTTAATTTGTAAAGCATTTGGATGCCATTTTGCCTTTATTCACACACTTCTACCAGCAGGAAATTAGCATTTGAAGAGGTGTGAAAACTGCTAGCAGAGCAGAAGATAATGGCCTGTGTGTGGAGAGGTATTTTTCTCTTGTTAGGATGACCAGTGGGGTTGGGCCCAGTAACTCGATTTACTTCAAAGAGGCATCCCCTCTCATGAGCAAATGTTAACTAACAGCTGGGCTGGTCTCTTCCTTCCTTTGTTATCTCAGCCAGGCAGTCTCCAAAGGCAGTAGGCCTCTTTTTGACATTACAGTGTCAAATTCTGCTTGACAGATCTACTATTTTTTTCAAATATAACACTTGGGGGTCACTTCAATGTGCAAGAACAAGGTGCCAACACAATTCTGGTGTATTCACTGTCTGGTTGCTGGCAAACCCTGCTCTGTTCAACCAGATATCTGTCTCTAAGTTTATTGTAGGTGAAGCAGCTCTCCCAAATCAGATTTTAGTATTATTTGTGGGAGGATACTCGATTTACCTTAGTATACTGTTTTTACACACAACTATAGCCCTCAGAGTCCATGTTTAGTATATCTGAAGAGATCTACTATCTTGAAAATTCCCAAAGAGGGTAATTTTACCCGAATGGTTCGGGCATAGCAAGGGGTCATTTCCACTGGCTGGTTTATTCCATGAGTAACTGTGGCATTCACTGAACCAGCTGTCTGTGACTTGATACGAGAACAAAGGGACTCACTTGTAGCAAGACTTGGAGGAACTCTTTGTGAATCATGTAATACAAGTACCCATCAAAGAAATCAGCTAGGTGAATCACTCCATTTGTTTCCTGGTACCAAAACCAGGGTATTCAGACAGAATATCGAGTTGGAAATGTCGACTTACGCAAATATCGAGTTGGAAATATCGTAACACAGAAATATCGACAGCAAGAATATTGCGGTCAAGAATATAGAATTAAGGTACGAAATTTAATTTTGAAAAATATAGAAGTCATTAATATTGTTTGCAAAATGCATAGCTGTTTAAAATATCGATTTTTTAATTAGTGCCATGTATTTTAGCTTATTTTCCAAATGTATGTTTTTTGTATAAGTATTGTTAATATTTTTGATATATGTTTTATATTTTTAGCAGTTATTGTTATTTTAAGTACATTTCCCATTTTTAGTTCTGTAACGGTATATGGGTTTATAGGGGAATAGGGTGGGAACTAATTTAATTATAATAAATTAATGATTATTTTTATTTATTAATATTGATTTATTTGAGATTTTAAAGTGTTAATAGTGGGAAGTAATTAATTATGTATTGGTTGTTAATTACAATTGAATAATTAATTGGTAATACATTATGGTAATTGTATAATTATTTTTTTAGGTGGGGGTTCTGGGTTTTTGGAGGTAAAGGGTGGGAGGTATTTTATGTGTAATTAATTAATATCTAGTTGATCATTAATATTAATTAATTAATTGATATCTAATTAGGGTATTTTTTTATTTGTGCGTGTGGGGGTTTTACTGTTATAGGGGTACAGTGTGGGGAGTAAATATGTTTTACTTACTTTATAATCAGTTGTTAAGTACTATTAGTTTTTTTTATTGAAAATAAGTTTTAATTGTGTGATTAATTTTTTTGCAGTTTAATTTAGCTGTGGGTTGTGGGGATTATAAGGGGTAAAGTGTGGGCAGTAAATACATTTTTATGAGCTTTTTATTTAACATATTTCTTTGTTAATTAATTATGGTATTTAAGGAAGTATATATATATTTTTATTTTATTTTTTTTATTTAGATGTTGGTTGTGAATTGTGTGGTGTTATAGAGTTTATAGAGTAGGAAATAAAAAATGTAAATGTATGTAATAATTAATGTTTTTGTAAAAAAATATTAAATATAATTGTACTTTAATTTTTAATGTATTTATATATGTTTTATTATCTTTTTAAAAAAAATATTTTTGTTGTTAATATTTTGTTTGTTTTTAATTTTGAACTGACTGGAGTGAAAATTTCAATTGTTACTCCTCTGCAATCCAACACTTTCCCTATTGTTGCACTCACTGGAGTTGGAATAGTAATTTTTACCCATCTGCTATCCTACACTTTTCCTACTGTTGCTCTCATTGGAATGGGAATAGTAATGTTTACCCCTGCGTTATCCAACACTTTCCCTGCTGTTACAATTATTGGAGTGGGAAATGTAAATTTGATCCCATCATTATCCAACACTATTGCTACTGTTGCACTCGTGGGAGTGGGAATAGTGATTTTTACCCCTCCGCTATCCAACACTTTCCCTACTGTTGCACTGACTGATGTGCTGATGTGGGAATAGTCACTTTTACCCCATTGATATCCAACAGTTTCCCTACTGTTGCACTCATTGGAGTCGGAAATGTAAGTTTGAAGATTTTTATATAGTTTAATGTTTTAATTCATAATACTACGTTTTTTATTAGATTTTATGTTATTGGTATATAAATATATATATATGCAAAAAAGAAAAAGAGAACTCTGGGTAGGTCTCATTTTAGGTGGAAATCAGCTCCTGTTAGAGCACTCTCAACACCAGCGACACTCTAGATCTGCTCACCTCAAATGTCTGTTTTTCTATCAAAGTTTTTAAGCATAGGATTAGCACAGTGCTATCCACGCCGAGATAGAAAATGACAAAGTCTTTTGCCATTTAAACAGCAAAGTCTTTAAGCATAGGACTAGTACAGTGCAGTCCTTGCCGAGCTGTAAAATAACAAAAGCCATTTATCACTCCAGGCACAATATTACAGCTTTGAATTGGTAAAATACCAATTCAAGCCAACCTGAAATGAGTAAAAGCAACCCCTGACAGAGTGTTTCGCTCTAATTAGAGCTCTTCAGAGAGGTATAGCTTTGTCCAGACACAAGGGAGCACCAAGTATTAAGTCAAAACAAAACCCTTTCAGGCATAGAGTGACGCATAAATTATGCAAAAAAGAAGGAGAGAACTCTGGGTAGGTCTCATTTTAGGTGCAAAGCAGCTCCTGTTAGAGCACTCTCAACACCAGCGACACTCTAGATCTGCTCACCTCAAATGTCTGTTTTTCTATCAAAGTTTTTAAGCATAGGATTAGCATAGTGCTATCCACGCCGAGATAGAAAATGACAGTCTTCTGCCATTTAAACAGCAAAGTCTTTAAGCATAGGACTAGTACAGTGCAGTCCTTGCCGAGCTGTAAAATAACAAAAGCCATTTATCACTCCAGGCACAATATTACAGCTTTGAATTGGTAAAATACCAATTCAAGCCAACCTTAAATGAGTAAAAGCAACCCCTGACAGAGTGTTTCGCTCTAATTAGAGCTCTTCAGAGAGGTATAGCTTTGTCCAGACACAAGGGAGCACCCAGTATTAAGTCAAAACAAAACCCTTTCAGGCATAGAGTGATGCATACATTATGCAAAAAAGAAGGAGAGAACTCTGGGTAGGTCTCATTTTAGGTGGAAAGCAGCTCCTGTTAGAGCACTCTCAACACCAGCGACACTCTAGATCTCCTCGACTCAAATGTCTGTTTTTCTATCAAAGTTTTTAAGCATAGGATTAGCACAGTGCTATCCACGCCGAGATAGAAAATGACAAAGTCTTTTGCCATTTAAACAGCAAAGTCTTTAAGCATAGGACTAGTTCAGTGCAGTCCTTGCCGAGCTGTAAAATAACAAAAGCCATTTATCACTTCAGGCACAATATTACAGCTTTGAATTGATATATATATATATTTGTACATTTTTATATAATTATAAAATAAATTAAAATTAATAGTTTATTATTTTTTTAAGTAAATATATATAAATTTGTATGTATGTGTCTAACTTTTTTATTAAGTTTATTTGTTATAATTTTTAAAATATATATTAAATCTACTTTATTTTTTATATTAATTCTATTATTTAACATAGTTAGGGGATCATTAGGTTAGCGGGCGGATCGCCACACCCCCCGTATAGCGGTGGCAATCTGCACGCTAAAAACCTCTGCCCACCTAGAATTTCTCCCCCGCCACATTACCATGGCGGGGGGACCCCGGCGGACGGAAAGACCGTCCACCGATTTTCCACCTGGTCGACCGGGCAGAAAAGCAGCAAACATGGTGGCGGTGTCTGGGAGACACCGCCATCCATATGAGCATTGCAGCGGGGACATGCCTTTCCGTAGCCGCGCTGGCCAGGCAATTTTTGCCATTGGGGGCCCGTAGCGGGCCCCCAGGGATTCCGGGGGGGTGCACATGGTGGCTACGTGCCTGCCACATTGTGCATGGAAGTGCACAACATGCCTTCTTGCCATTGCGGCGGGCGATGCTGAGAGCACTGCCTGTCGCAATGGCAAGAATGCAGGATGCGCCCGCCAGTGTGGCGGGCACATCCTAATGTCACGAACGGGACCCCCGCACCAATGGCAGGCGGTTCCATTCCACGGTAGGATGGGTGGCGGACAAATTCTTCCCGCCATCCTATTGACCCCCTTAGTATTTATTATTTTCTTTTATAACTATATATAAAAATCGAAATTTTGTACAATTATATTTTTTACATCGATATTTTTGCACTTGCCTGTTTAAGTATAGGAAGTTCATATTTTTGCATTCTATATTTTTTCATCAATATTATTTACTTCTATATTTTTTCCATTTAAATTATGTCAGTGAACCCAAAACCAGATCAGACACTAGGCTTATTCTTTCAAGTATATCAAGACACAGAAATCAAAGATGTCCACACTCCAAGAGGTCACTCTTGAAGAAAGGGGACTACATGGCATTCATATATCTCAAAGATGCCTATCTACAATGGCCAAGAAACAGCAAGCACAATACATTTCTAAACTTCATTGTAAGCTATGGACATTAACAGTTATGGGGTTTTCCCCTTGGGATTAAGGGGTCGATTAGGATCACGGACTGACTTGAGTCCGTCCGCGACCCCAGAGGAGGAGGGAACGTCCGCATGGGCTGCGGCGTTCCCTCCGTGCAGATTAGGATGTGACCGCCAGGGTGGCGGTCATATCCTCTATCTTTAACATTGCGGCGGGTGCAGCTTCAAGCTTCAAACCCACCCCCGCAACGGGCCCCTGAAGTGAATGTACGTATGCTTTTCCACGGCGGAAAAGCCGCCGTGGAAAAGCATATGATTTCCATGTTAGTGCTTTTCCGCCGCGGTCGGAAGGCGACCGCGGCGGAAAAGCTGCAGACGGATTTCAAGACCCACCGCCATCCTAATATGGCAGTGGGTCTTTTGAGGCTCCGCAGCGGTTTTCCCGCATCCTCCGGGCCGGCGGTGGCTTCCGCCGGACCGGAGGATGCGGGAAAACCGCTATCATAATCGGCCCCTAAGTTGGCAATGAGGATTTAACAAAATGTCTTCAGGAGTAGCAACACACTTGAGAAGTTGAAGGATACATGTATATCCCTAGCTACATGATTGGCAGGTAAAGGAAATCCTGCTTACACAATGCCAGAGAAGTATACAAATAGTGATATAACCGCTTTACAAACAGGTTTTACCTGTTCCTTGAGACGTTGTCCCCAGTCCCAGAGAGAGAAAACACATTATTGAGATTGACATTAAATTTAAGGAATGGCAAAGCAATCCCCATACTAAAGAGAGTTATGGCATTGACAGAGCAAATTCACCTGGATCACAAGAGGAAATCTCTGACAATTCGGACTGTGGTAAAGTTAATGGGTATGATAGTTTTGTGCATTTTCCTAATTCTACATGCCAGGCTCCACATGGTGCCAATCCCAAATCAGCTCTAATGCTGAAGGTCACAAGAAAATGGGAGTTGGGAGGACCTAAAGGTTGTCACAAAGAAGGTTCATAAAGACATATCATGATTGACTATGGGGCACATTATGATAGGCAGACCTTTCAAGCAACTAACTCCCTCTGTGTCCATCATGACAGGCGCTTTCCAAGAGAGATGGGCATCACACATAGAAAAATTGTGGTCCACAAAAACTAGTGGAAGCACTAAACCATATAAATGTATTGGAAAAATATGTTTATATTATACATTTCTTAAATGTATGATTGTTTTCAAAAAGGATATGTTATATTTTATATTTATTCAAATTATAAAATGTGATTACATATTTTATATTTCATGATTTTTTAATTTGGAATAATAGTTTATGGTTTAAAGTTTATTAATGTTAGAAAAAAAGAAAATATTTTAACTATTGATTGTAATAATCATATATATTTTAATTTGTATATATAGTTTTGAAGTTTAGAGTTGGGTTTTTGTTTAGATACTTTAAAAAAAATGTTCTAGTAAAACATGTATGAGCATGCAGCATTAATTGTGCATTGAAGTTATTTATTATTTATTACCTTGTTTAAAACTACTTATATTTTTTTTACTGTATATACTTTTGTAAAAATTCATCTCTTTAGTTTCCAAAACCTTTTTCAAATAGCCCTAGATAGAAGTGGGATTATTACATGACAACCTATTTGTGTCCAATGACTTCCCCAATGATTTAGATTTGATTGGGAATTGTAAATGTAACCCAGTTAGTGTCCAACACCTTCCTCAAACTGGTTTAGATTGGACTGGGATTAGTAAATGTCACTCTTTTTGTGTCCAATGCCTTCCACAAATTGTTTTAGATTTGAGTGGGAATAGTAAATGTCATTCCTTAAGTGTCCAACCCCTTTCTCAAATTGTTTTACATTGGAGAGGGAATAGTATATGTCACCGCTTTAGTGTCCGGCATCTCCCTCAAATTGGTTTAGATTGGAGAAGGAATAGTAAATGGCACCACTTTAGTGACCAACGATTTCCGCAAAGTTTTTTTAGATTAGAGTGGGTATAGTAAATGTCACCAGTTTAATTTTAAACATCTTCCTTAAATTGGTTTGGATTGGAGTTGGAATAGTAAATGTAACCCCTTTAGTGCACAACACCTTCTCCAAATTGGTATAGATTGGAGTAGGGATGGTAAATGTAATTGATTTAGTGTCTACGCCTTCCCCAATCTAAGAGAATAGCAGATGCCACCCCTTTAGTGTCCAAAGCGATACAAAAGGAGATGATGGACGGAGCGTTTGAGCAAATCAAACACTCACCCCCAGTCAACTGATCTGGGTTTAATCCATCACCGTTCTTTAGCTCACTCGGCCACCCCAGTTCAGACATGGCTATATGCAAATCAGTCTGACCCTGTGCCTCATGGGAACAGTCCAGCCCGAACTGCCAATCCATGTCTTCCCTGGACCGGAAACAAGCATCCTGGGACCGGTTTCGGATTCATAACCTCATCAGCCAGGCTATCTTGAATCCAGTTGCCAAGTGAGCAAAGGACTTACGTCTGAGCATACCCTGCCACACTTAGGGCGAACAAAGCGATACATGAGGCACATGGTCAGACTGTTTTGCATATAGCCATGTCTGAACTGGGGTGGCAGAGTGGGCTAAAGAACGGTGATGGATCAAACCCAGATCTTTTGACTGGGTGTGAGTGTTTGATTGGTTCGGATGCTCCGTCCATCACCACCCCCTTTTGTTCCGCTTTGGCCGCCATAAGTGTAGCAGGGTATGCTCAGACGTGAGTCCCTTGCTCACTTTGCCACTGGATTCAAGCAAGCCGGGGCTGAAGACGGCTGTAATGCCAGAAACCGGTCCTCGGAAGCTTGTTTCCGGTCCAGGTAAAGCATGGCTTGGCAGTTCGGGCTGGACTGTTCCCATGAGGCACAGGATCAGACTGATTTGCATATAGCCATGTCTGAACTGGGGTGGCAGAGTGGGCTAAAGAACGGTGATGGATCAAACCCAGATCTTTTGACTGGGTGTGAGTGTTTGATTGGTTCAGATGCTCCGTCTATCACCACCCCCTTTTGTACCCCTTTAGTGTCCAGCACCTTCCACAAATTGGTTTAGATTGGAGTGGGAATAATAAATGTAGCCCTTTATTGTTCAACACTTTCTCCAAAATGGTAAAGATTGAATGGAAATAGTAGATGTAACCCCTTTAACATCCAACACCTTACTCAAATTGGTTTAGATTGGAGTTGGAATAGTAAATGTTACCCCTGTAGTGTTCAATGCCTTGCTCAAATTGCTTTAGATTGGAGTGTGAATAGTATATGTCACTCCTTTAGTGTCCAACGCTTTCCACAAAGTGGTTTAGATTGGGGTGGGAACAATAAATGTCACCCCTTTAGTGTTCAACACCTTTCTCAAATTGGTTTAGATTGGAGTGGTAATAGTAAATGTCATCCTTTTAGTGTCCTACTCCTTGCTCACATAGGTTTAGATTGGAGTGGGAATTGATTGTAAATATAACACCCTTTAGAGTCCAACACCTTCTCCAAATTGGTATAGATTGGAGTCAGAATAGTAAATGTCACCTTTTTAGTGTCTAAGACCTTTCCCATATTTGGATTAGATTGAAGTGGGAATTGTGAATGTAACCCCTTTAGTGTTTATCACCTTCCTAAATTTGGTTTAGATTAGAATGGCAACAGTAAGTGTAACCCCTTTAGTGTCCAACATCTTCCTCAAATTGGTTTAGATTGGAGCGTGAATAGTAAATGTAAACGCTTTAGTGTCCAACATTGTTTACAAATTGGTATAGATTGGAATAGGAATAGTAGATGTAACCTCTTTAGTATCCAAGACATTGGTCGGTTTGGTTTACATTGGAGTAGGAATGTTACTTGCCACCCCCTTAGTGTCCAGCGCCTTCCACAAGTTGGTTTAGATTGGAGTGGGAATAGTAAACGTCACCCATTTAGTGTCCAACACCTTCTTTTAATTGGTTTATATTGGAGTGGGAACAGTAATGATAATCCCTTTAGTGTCCAACACCTTCTCCAAATCGGTATAGATTGCAGTGGGAATAGTAAATGTCACCCATTCAATGTCCAACAAGTTCCATAAATTGGTTTAGATTTGAGTGAGTATAGAGGTATGGCCTAGATGGCGACAGAGTCAGACTATAGTCACCAAGGTCCGCGCCAGCCCAACTAATAACCTGCACCGATCCTTGCCATTGTGCTGTCTACTATAGGAACACTGCCTGTTTGTGTGCCCTGCAACTTCGGGAAAACCTTCCTGAGCTCTGTGGTGCCCGACCTTCACCAGATACGGCAGCATAGGTGGTGGAGCCTATCAGTTGCTTTCTGGGGTGACAGTCTTCAATCCTCTGCCTCCGTTTCTCCCCTTGTGGCAGGGGGGGTACCGCTGGAGGTGAGCGTTGTGGTGCAGGGCTAGTGGGGGGAGAACACAGCAGGGGGACTGTTCAATCCCTGGGACCGTCAGCTGCGGTCCCTCCCCCTGCCGGCTCCCAGAGAGCATGAGGGGGCACGCCCGCTCTGTTGATAGGAGACAGCAATTCAATCATCTGTCTATATTTTGATTAATTTCCCTGAACAGACCTGGGAATAGATCATTAGAAAGGCTCTTCTGCGCCTCATCCTCCTCTCACACGCCTTCAACTAACGGAACTGTGAGCCCAGCAGCGAGGAGCAAAAATCCCGACAGAAACAGCTTCAAAAACTTTCTCTCCAACTGAAGCACATATGGCCAGCATACAAGTACATGTTACACTTGCAGAAAATTGTATTTACAGTATTTAACCCCTTTGTTGCTGGGCCTCCCCCCGTGCTAAGCCTACTTTTGGCTATTTGGGTAGCTCACACTTAGGCCCTTGTAACATTCTGTCCACATAAGTTATTCACACCGAATGTGCGTCCTTTTCTTCCAATACCCAGTGGATTCTGAAGGTATCTGAAGGTATCGAGGGTTTGTGAAATCCCCTGGAGGAAACCCAGAAATTAGCCAAAATACAGCAAACATTTTTTTGGGGGGTTAAAAATAGGGAAAAACTGCTGCAGAAGAAAGTATCAACAAAGGATTTGTGGTGCTGAAATCACCATCTTCCGAGCTTTCAGGGACAGGCATACTTTTGTCAGAAAACCAATTCTGGGTAGGAAAAATTTGGAGGATCCATGCAAGTAATACCTTCCTGCAGTCCCTTTGGTGTCTAGTTTTAAGAATTGTATGGGGCCAAAAACGCAGGTGCCCCCTCGTAAAACCAGGTTGATTACTGATAGATAATTTTGATGTCTCCACAATATGTTTTAGGCCTTTCGCTGCTGCGGGTACTTGGCCAACCCACACAAGTGAGGTACCATTTTTATCGGGAAATCTGGGGAAGTGCTGGGTGGTAGGACATTTGTGTCAGCCCGGTGATCCCAGAACTTTCCCACATGGAAATGTGGGCAAAATATGCTTTCTTCAGCTAAATCTGAGGTTTGAAGGGGATTCTGGTTAGGAAAACATTGGGGGAGCCATGCAAGCCATACCTTCCAGGTCTCCCGCTGGTGTCTAGTTTTCAGAATTTTCTGGTTTTGGTAGGTTTCCCTAGATGGCAGCCAAGCCCGGGGACAAAAACTCAAGTGCCCCCCTTGCAAAATCAGGTCATTTTGTGAAAGATTATTTTGATGTCTCCACAATACATTTTGGGTCCTTCCCTGCCGCGAGTTCTTGGCCCACCCACACAAGTGTGGTACCATTTTTATCTGGAGACCTGAGGAAACACTTGGTGGTAGGAAAATTATGGTTTTTCTGATTCCAGAAGATTATGGCACAGTAATGCAGGGAAAATGTGTGACTATAGTCACATTTTGAGGTTTGCATGGCATTGTGGATAAGAAAGGTTGTTGGGATCCATGAGAGGCAAACCACCCAGTACTCCTCATTGTTTTTAGTTTACAAAAATGTAAAGTTGATAGATTTTTCCTAGAGACAAACTACACCTTGGCAGACAAAAACAGACAGGACAAATATTACTGCCTAACCATCTGTTACTCAAGTACACACACATACTGGTTGGATTTGGCACGAGTGAGCTAATGGTTCAAAATGTATATATTATTAAGAGATTTAACAAATAGGAAATGCACTGTTAATATTTAAAAGCTTAAACATCTGAACTAATGACTCACAGCTCGTGAGCAGTAGAGCCACATCAAGGCACTAACCTCTTTATGGGTCATTCACACACCTTTCATACTTGACACTTACGTTCACACCACTAACCGCGGGTGCAGTACATTACAACAATCACATCAACAGACAATGGAGAGACAATGTACACCCTGGCAGAGAAAGACAGAAAAGACATATTACTTCACAACTAACTATGCCTTAAGTACACACACAAACTGGTTGGATTTTGCACGAGGGTGAGTGAGGGTTCAGAGTGTAATATTTTATTAACAAGAGATTTCACAAAAAGGAATTCACTGTTGATAATTAAAAGCTTAACAGCCTGAACCATTGACTCAAAGCTCGTGAGCTGTAAAGCCACAGCAAGGTACCAACCTCTTTACAGGCCATTCACATGCCTTTCATACTTGAAACACACAAGACTATTCACTCCGCCATCCATGGGCACAGCACATTACAACATTCATATCAACATACGGAGCCATTTAAGGGCCCATTACATTCATATGCCCCATGGCTGACACAGCAATCACACCAGCTGGCGGTTGACGTAGTTTGTGCAGTGGCGTTTGGCTAGCAGTGTACGTAATGACCAGAAGCAAGTCACTACTCACACACCACCAGCCAAGCACCAATCCACGCACACCACCAGCCAAGCACCAGTCCAGGCACACTGTCAGCCAAGCCACAGTCCATGTACACCGCCAGCCAAGCACCAGTTTACACACACCACCAGCCAAGTCCCAGTCCATGCACACCGCCAGCCAAAGGCCAGTCCACGCAGACCACTAGGCAAGCGCATGTCCATGCTCACTGCCATCCAAGCACCGATCCATGCACACCACCAGCCAAGCACCAGTCCAAGCACACCGCCATGCCAGACACCAGTCCATGCACAATAATCAATTTTTTTTAACAAGAAAGAAAACACAAACCAATTGGAACTAGATACAAAACTATAACTACAACAACAAAAGCTGTAATTAAATACATCTTTCTAATGCCAACCGCGAAACAGAACTACAACTATAGAACAATACAGACCAGGCAGTTCTCTATTAGACTCATGGTTGCTCCCAAAAACTATTTTGAGTGTGTTACAATCTAAAACATGTGGGCACACACAGCCCAGGATTGGGACATCCAGCACATCGCAGACAAGTCTCCTTCCACATACCTCTTTGCACAGGGGTTGTTTTTATGGGAAGAAATGAATCAATAAAATGGCAATCTTTCAATCTAGCCACATCCTCCACCACTCCAACTCTAGGGACACTTGCCTGTTCCACCATAACAAGGCTGCCTATCAAAAACTCCTGAAACTGAACAAAAGTCATCCTTGATGCTGGAGAGCACTCCTTGAACACAACAAAAGCATTACAAGTTGCTAAGTTGGAGAGATATGTGGCCAACTTCTTATACAAAATGTAAGCCTTACGAACAGCAGCGGAAGGTTCCAACCTCTGATCTACTCTAGCTCCACCACCCATGTGCTTATTGTAATTTAAAATGCACATACGTTTGTGCACTCCAGGAACCTGACCTCAAACAGACACAGGTGAAGTACTTACATCATGGATGGTAGTCAGCATGTAGAAATCCCTCCTGTCCACAAATTTCACAGGTAGCAGTTCAACTGTCAACAAAGGGGGGTACCAACCTCAATACCCTTTCGCCCAACTCAGGAATCCATCCTGGCACAAGTGAATTCCTCAGACCCCCGAGTTGAACATGGGGTCGCCCCATTAGGAACTGGCATTGGTCCCCCCTCCTCTCACCTTGAGTAGGCTGGGGGATCAAACTACTGTCTTGTGTCGCAATTTTCAGAACATAGTAGGACCAGTACAAGAAGAAAACAAACTCACTAACATATCAGTCAGCAATGCTATATTAAAAAACCTGCCGGGAACAGTACTCTATGCAGCCCCTACTAAACTCCTCTACATGTAGAGATGACCTATCACACCTAAATACAATGGCAGGAGAGGAAGTCGAAGTAAACAAGTGGACGACCCATGGCGAGACGAGAAAAATGCCCTGCTATAATAACTGAACAACCGAAGGAACAAAGAGTACTTCTACCAATGCCTAGGGATGCTCTGACTAAGCCTGACACAAGAACACCACAGGTAAAAGGACTACTTCAACTGCCTCCCTATGAGGAAGACCCCCCTGGCCTAGACAAGGACTTATCCTATCTTCAATCTAAGGAATGGGGAATAATGCTTTCATCCTATGGAATAGAAGCCCCCCATAATACCTCTCCTCCACCTGCTCCAAACGAGGAAAACAAACAGGAGTCGGCCTGGTCTATAGCCCTGGATGTCTTACAGAGGTATGTGGATGCTGTGTCGTTCCAAGCCAATACAATGGACATACAAATAAACCTACTAAACACCGTGGCCTTATTCGTTGCCAGCATTGATAAAAAGATCACAAACCTGATAAAACGGGTCCCCAGGCTGATGCTGACCACCCATGCCAAACTTGTAACTGCTCACCAAACCTAGGCAAACTAAGCGTACTCCTAGAGGTGGTAGCAAAGCTTTTGGGGGACCTAAAAGAACTAACTAATGCAAAGCCTCCAAACCCAAGTGTTAAAGCCTGGGCTGCAGGCAAAAACTCAACAATAACTTCCAAGAGATGCCACCATAAAGGGCTGGGGACAGTCAAAGCTGAAGTCAACCCACAGCAGCCCCTGGCCAAAACAGACCGCAGCGCTGACCACCGCTGTTTGAAAGGAACCATTGTGGCCGCAAGCCTCGGGCCTACTCTCACACCTCCGTCTGGTCAAAATAGGGAAGATGTAGATCGTAAATGCAAACGGGCTAAAAGGAGAAAAGGCAGAAACAAAACCCGACCCTCAAAGCAGAATGTGGCCCTCTACCCCCTATTTAAAACACAGACTGTGAAGACACCATCCAGAACAAGGATCAAATCCCATCTAGCGGGCCGGCAAGAGTGATGGATGATCCAACTTCAACTTCTAATCAGGTTGTAGAGCAACAGAGTCTTACCCAAGCATCTACTGATGTGGGGGCCACAGCAGCGGGAACAGACTCTGCCACAACAGCAAATGAGGCCTTTAATACAGATCAGCCAAAAATCAAGACCCTGCACAAAACAGAACCTTACACAACACCATGGAACAGCCCCAGCAAATCCAAAGGAGCCGAGTATCGCCCTGATCCTATTTGCTAAACCTGTCTTAGACCCTAACATGCTTCCAGGAAGCATTGCTGCGCACCCCAGTAATCAGTCTGTCTCAACCTCTGGCTTAGCAGGAGTAGTCACTGAGTGGCTAGGCCCTCATTTGGAACTCAGACTAATCCATCACACTCCCCCAAAGCCAAGATATAATCCACCTCCAATGCTTCACAATGGCCATCTACATACAAGGCAAGCAAAAGCATCATAAGCCTATACACTATTCTACCCGGAATATAAGTCGAAAGGCACATTTGACATCCTAAACCGGGGAAACATCCTGAAGTTAATTCAAGCAAAAGGCTTGAGGGAAGAAGTCACATTGCACAAGATTCTTTCTGTTGAGTTAATCGCACCAGCCCACAGTCAGATCAATGAATCAACCAAGGTCACCTGGCGATCGCCAGAGCTATCCACCAACATTCTGAGGTACACGGACATCTTCAAGCAGTGGGGCATCTCCATCACTTGTGGGAAGGAATCGGGCTATCCACTCATCCTCGATAGCTTTCTGGATGTGGTGAGTCCAGGGGCAACGCCAAGATCGGTTTACTCGGTCCTGAGAGGTGCCCTACAAAACCCCGGCCTCCAGCTCAAGGGACCTAAAGGTCGGCCACAAAATTCAAACCACAGGCCTGGCAGGAGCAGATACCTGGGCATGGCTGCCTGGGACCTTAAACTGAACTCATGGCTCAGGTGACAAAGCAATAGCAAGAAGGTCCATTCAGGAAGCCCACACTAGATATGCTCCTGGAACATCAACGGTCTAGCAAACAAACTGAGCGACCAGGGCACCTTATCTTATTTACGCTCCTTTGAAAACATCATGTTGCAAGAGTCATGGCTTCAGATGCCATACAATCTAGAAGGGTTTATAAACCATCATATTCCTGCAACAAAACATAGGAAGTTGGATGCAGTAGTGGAGGTCTTGCAATCTATGTATCGGCCAATGGTGCAATTCGCTCTTGGGATGAAGGGAGTATCACCTCAGGGCTTCATGAAGTCGGTACCGCACTCCGAACCAACAATGGCCTGTCAAGGAGCTTAACCCTGATAAATGTCTAAATTCACCCACACTTGGGCTCAAGGTCAGAGATTACCAAGAAACTGACTTCCGTGGTGCTCAACCTTAGATCTGAGAATCCTAGCACTGATATCCAAATTTCAGGAGACTTTAACATGTGGCTAATGACTGATCTTCCTGCCAACGAGATACGCTGCTACAAGAAGATGACTGGGCTATACCACCACAAGTTAGTCCCAGGTGGTCCAAAGATGACCAAATCGGACGGTCCCTTCAAGGCAACTTTGAAGATCTTGGTCTAAGAGCCCTTAATGGCTGATTTCACCATGAAAAGCCACCTGGCCTCTCATATTTAACTAACTTCAAGGCCTCCTTGATTGACTATTTATTTGTCAGCCTTCCTCTACTAAACCTGATCTCTGCATTTGGTTATAGTAAAAAAATGGACAGGGCCATCGTACCCAAGAGCTTTCCTTTAAAATTCGGCTGACGCAACAGGACATGGCAGCAGGCCGAGGTTTTGAAATCCACACTATCAATTTATAACACATCATGTGTACCCTTAACACAAGATGGCAGAAGTCAAGCAACTACTAGTCAACATTAATGGAATAGAGGGAGTTTTAATTAATTATCAGCTGGTCAAAGTTCTCCAAAAATATGGTGTCTGGGTTCGCGACACTGGCGCAGCGCAAAACCAGGCCAACGGCCTCACAAGGGGTAGGTTCCAATTATCCAAGGTCTGCAAAAAAAGCATCAATCGGTTGTGGAGAAAACTCAAAACTTCATCAATGGACCCCAAAATAATAAGTAAACTAAGAGAGGCACAAAGACAGCTGAAAGAGGCTAAATGTGAACACTGAAGGAACAGCTGGAACACATTTTGGTCCAAACTATTATATGACATACGGACCAACAACTCAGCAGACTTTTGGCGCACCATAAACGGTCTAGGAGTCGTGCTGCCTCCTCCAACATTTTAGAGCCGGAGTGGTTCCTATTTCTAGAGGACCATTTTAACGTCCAATCATTGTCGGATTGAATGCCTATGCAGGTCGACGACACTGAGGGCAGCACTGCCCGGGAAGTGCAAAACAAAACCCACGATCAGTCAACCCACAGGCCCTACTTCTCAGAGGCCTCGATCCAAAAACATATTGCAAATGGATGAAGGGACAGTGCTCCTAGTCCAGGCGGAATGCCACCTGCCCTTTATAAGGAAGATCCAGCATTCTGGGCCACCCAACTAGCTCCGCTCTAGCTATTCATACTAGAACAGTACTCCATCCCTGCATCATGGCGCAGCTCGATTCTTGCTCCGATATTTAAAGGTGGTGACAAAAAATCTCCCTGGAATTATCGCATGATTGCCCTAATCGATAATGATGAGAAGTATTTCGTGGGCGTGCTGCTGGACTACTTACATTCATAGGCTGAGACAAACCAAATCACACCACCAAATTAGACTGGATTCATAAGTCACATGGGGCCAACAGTGAATCTTATCGCATTCTCTCTTTTCATCAACCAGGCCAAAACTAATATCAGTCCCGTATAGATGGGGTTTGAAGACTATAAATCTGCATTCAACAGGGTTGAATGAGGAGGGAAGCTTTGGCTGCAACTCATCCTGCTCAACATTCCCGACACCTTGCCTAGGGCCTTGCAGCTCTTGCACCATGACACATGGGTCAGGATTAAAATCGGGGGTGGATCATGCCTCTCACGGTCTATAGGTACCACACAAGGCCTCAAGAAAGACTATGTTCTTTCACCCATGCCTTTAAATTTATTTTTGTCCTACTTGTCACCAGCCCACAATTCAGTAAACTCACACCCACCCAAACTGGGTAACCTCCACCCCTCTAACATACTTTACACAGACAAACTGGTCCTCATCAGCCATACAAATATTGGCTTGCACCGCCTCCTGAATGCAACCGCCATATACTCAGATAGGAAAGGTCTGCAGATAAACAAAAAGAAAACCAAGATCCTTGTGATTTTTACAACTAGAACCAAAAAGCCAACATGGTCTTTATACCACGGAAAAATAGAAGCCTCCAGCTGCCACAGGTATCTAGGCGTCCTTTTCATCGTTAATGGCAAAAATACGAGCCTGTTGGCAGAACTAAAAAGAAAGGCACCGCTCTGTCCTTTGCTCTTACATCCATATACAAAAAATTGAGGGGCATATTATCAAGGGGGTTTATCTCCGCTTTTTTGGCTTTAAAAGCCAAGAAAGCGGAGATAAAATTATCTCCCTATTACCAAGCTGTCGCTAACACCAGTTAGCGACAGCTAATAGGAGATAGCGACCATCTTGGGCCCCGCTTTGCATGTCAGTGATATTTATCACTAATGACATGCAAAGTGGGCGTGCCAAGAAGTTAGCGACTGGAAACAGTCGCTAACATCGCTATCTCCTATTACCAACTTTTGGAGATATTCGCGCTAAGCGCGAATATCTCCAAAAGCTAACACCTGCCCTGAGCAGTTCTTAGCCATGTTATCCAATGGGAGGTGGATAACATGGCTAAGAGCATTTGCTCGATAATGCATGAATATCGCTGACTTTTCAGCAATATTCATGCATTGCGGCCGTTTTTTATCGCATTTGCGATAAACCTTGCTAATAGCAAGGTTTATCTGCGATAAAAATCGCCGATTTGCGGCGATAATATTTGTCTCTAAACAAGTTAGAGACAAAAATTATCTCTATTGGTTGGTAATATGCCCCTAAATGCTCCCACTCTTGCACCTATTCTTTAGGTAACTCAGGCAAATATTATCCCAACTTTAACATATGGGTGCGAGGCTCTCAAAGGGCGCGACAGTGGGACATTAGACAAAATACTACAAAAACTTTACAAAAGGGTCTTACAGCTCCCATCCCACACATCTGCAGCACAAATAAGACTGGAATTTTGAATCTGAAGACAGATGCTGGCTCACATGGCAGCCTTTGCGATAAACTTCCATAAGCTTAGGGTCAAACAATTGGGAGAGCTAGGACCGTGATCTGGCCGTCCTTGTCCCTTGGTATATATAGAAAAACAACTGTGGACGGACTAAATTTAACTGGATATCCAACACTGTAGTGTCTGGCACCACAAGGGTTTTTTATGAGAACCCTCACACACCAACCTAGTTGGTGTCATGGGGTTCCCAGTTGAGTAGCCAAATGCTACTCAGCTGTGCTGCAACACCTGGTTACAGTGGAGCTGGTTGTTTGTGTCGGTGTGATGAAGTGGTGAAATTTAAAAATACCTCTGGGTTTCTAACTGATAGTTATTTTATTCCCAGTGGCCCAGGGTATGTTTAAAAACAATGAGTGGATAATGAATAATAATAACAATTGTATCCCAATTAACTCTGGTCGACATGTTTCAGCCATTTCTTTAGATTTAATAGGGCTTTCTGCAGGACCTCTCTCACTTAAAAGGTGAAAGTGAAAAAAGTGTGAGTGGTAAAAAAAAGTAAACCATGTGTATATCCAGCCCCCAATTCAGTAAACTCACACCCACCCAAACTGGGTGGCCTCCACCCCTCTAACATACTTTACACAGACAATCTGGTCCTCATCAGCCATACAAAGATTGGCTTGCACCACCTCCGGAATGCAACCGCTATATATTAAGATAGGGAAGGTCTGCAGATAAACAAAAAGAAAACCAAGATCCTTGCGGTTTGTGCAACCAGGACCAAAATGCCAACATGGTCTTTATACCAGGGAAAAATAGAAGCCACCAGCTGCCACAGGTATCTAGGCGTCCTTTTCATCGTTAATGGCAAAAATACGAGCCAGTTGGCAGAACTAAAAAATAAATCACCGCTCTGTCCTTTGCTCTTACATCTATATACAAAAAATTAAATGGTCTCACTCTTGCACCTATTCTTCAGGTAACTCAGGCAAATATTATCCCAACTTTAACATATAGGTGCGAGGCTCTGAAAGGGCAGGACAGTGAGACATTAGACAAAATACTTCGAAAACTTTACAGAAGGGTCTTACAGCTCCCATCCCACACATCTGCAGCACAAATAAGTCTGGAATTTGGAATCTGAAGACAGATGCTGGCTCACATGGCAGCCTTTGCGATAAGCTGCCATAAGCTTAGGGTCAAAACAATTGGGAGAGCTAGGACCGTGAACTGGCCGTCCTTGTCCCTTGGTATATATAGAAAAACAACTGTGGACTGACCAAATTTAACTGGATATCCAACACTGTAGTGTCTGGCACCAGAAGGGTTTTTATAAGAACCCTCACACACCAACATAGTTGGTGTCATGGAGTTCCCAGCTGAGTCGCCAAATGCTACTCAGCTGTGCTGCAACACCTAGTTACAATGGAGCTGTTTTTTGTGTCGGTGTGATGAAGTGGTGAAATATAAAAATACCTCTGGGTTTCTAACTGATAGTTACTTTATTCCCAGTGGCCCAGGGTATGTTTAAAAACAATGAGCGGATAATGAATAAGAATAATAATGGTATCCCAGTTATCTCTGGTCGACATGTTTCAGCCCTTTCTTTAGATTTAATAAGGCTTTCTGCAGGATCTCTCTCACATAAAAGGTGAAAGTGAAAAAAGTGTGAGTGGCATGCGTATGAATGATGTTACATGCTTATAGGATAGGATTTAGATTTATAGAGCGCTCGAATGCCGAGGCGTATTGCCGCTAATCTGACACTGAATGCCCTAGCAATCACCTTAGAGGTAAAAATGACCTTGGCACGTGTCATAAAAAGTATTCCAGACTGCATATCATACGTGTCTTCTTTTTATGTTGTACTGTTGTATATTGTCTTCTTTTCTGACACAGGAACACGCAAAGAGTTGGACGCTTATTATGGTTAGTTCACGCAGCGTACAGCACACCTTAGCGTGTGTGCTTGGAATACATGTACCGTGGTATAATTTTTTTTTACCACACACTTTTTTCACTTCACCTTTTATGTGAGAGAAGTCCTGAAGAAAGCCCTATTAAATCTATAGAAAGAACTGAAACATGTCAACCAGAGATAATTAAGATACAAGTATTATTATTATTCGTTATCAATTCATTGTGTTTAAACATACCCTGGGCCACTGGGAATAAAGTAAATATCAGTTAGAAACTCTGCGGTATTTTTAGATTTCACCACTTCATCACTCCGACACAAAAAAAACAGCTCCACTGTGACCAGGTGTTGCAGCACAGCTGAGTAACATTCGGCTACTCAGCTGGGAACCTGGTGATGAAGCATGACACCAACTAGGTTGGTGTGTGAGGGTTCTTTTAAAACCCTTGTGGTGCCCGGCACTACAGTGTTAAATAAGCTTAGGGTCTCCAAAGAAGGCACCCTGAACCACAGCCTATAAATCAATCTGAAAGCAAACCAAAGGTCTGCGGGACACCACTACCTGACCCAAGCACTTAGTTCACTTGGCTTGACACCCTCTTGGGACCTATATATCAGCCAACAGGAATTTAAAAGGTTAGTAAAATCAGCATGAACCAACTCTCTTCAATAGAAGACAGGGCCAGCCTCTCCGCTCGGAGCCGCAGTTGAATGTCCGTGGTTGGTTTTACCTTATGTACATATAAACAACTGAATCCCCAGTGCTATTTAAATAACACCTACAACTAAAGAACTAAGCTATAGTTCATAAAGCTGCGAATGGGGGTCATCCCCATCTGCTGCCATCTCCCAATATGGGAAAGAGATAATGCTCAGGAAATGCGTAGGCTCTATAATCAACAGAGGGAGGACACAACACACCTACTGTGACTGTGCCCCACCCTGGTAGAGGAAAGAAGGGCTTTGCTACGAAGGGGTTGGATAGTTAAAGATACTAGATCTTGCAGAGGAGTGGTCCTGGCCTGTTTTGATCCCACCAACACCACCATGATCTGTGCTTTGGTCAGATTTATGGCCCATTTTTCTAAGAAGGTAGAAGTGGTGACACGTGAATGTGACAGGCAGACAGAAAATGTGACCACTATTGGGCCCTTGCCATCAGTCCCTCACCCCCATTGTAACTGCCGTCAAATCAAGCCAGACATAAACAGCAGATTATTTGTTCAAACCTTATTTTTGCACACAAATGCGCCCCCTTTTTCCTTCAGGAAAGATGGAAAACCCTCCTTCGATACATAGTTGAGCCCCTTTTTACTTAGTACTATGGTGTTAGCAGCGGATATATGACGGTACAACGCGTACCGTCACAACGCATACCTTTACAACGCGGCCGTGACAACGCAAGTCGTTACCACGACTTGCGTTGGGGGGGCGCGGATTTCGAATAGTTTAATTTACTATTCTAACACCAGTCCCCGTGGACCCTAGGGAAGGTGTTAGGATAGTAAATTAACTATTTTTAGACCTTGAGCGCCCTCCAGCGCAAGTCGTGGTAACGACTTGCGTTGTCACAGCCGCGGTGTAAAGGTACCGCGTTGTGAAAACATCGTTGTAAACGATGTTTACCGTTAGCAGCATGTAACAGTGGCTTTTATGACACAATGATTTTTAACTCTTAAAGTTTTAACATTGTATTTTAACAAATTTATGAAATATGCAGGTTGTGATTTTTAGGCACCATGTTCAGTTGCAAAGGTTTTAACTAATTGTGCAATAAAGTCTTATCTTACATGCCAGAAACAGCTAGACTCACCACCACTTACTCTGCTCAGACGAAGAAAGACTGACAATATCCCACTGGAAAAGAAAGAGAAAATTAAGCTAAATATGTTGCTATTAAGACACCACTGCTGTACAAAAGGGGGTGGTGATAGACAGAGCATCTGAACCAATCAAACACTCACACCCAGTCAAAAGATCTGGGTTTAATCCATCACCGTTCTTTAGCCCACTCTGCCACCCCAGTTGAGACATGGCCATATGCAAATCAGTCTGAACCTGTGCCTCATGGGAACAGTCCAGCCCGATCTGCCAAGCCATGCCTTCCCTGGACCGGAAACAAGCTTCCTAGGACTGGTTTCTGGCATTTCAGCCGTCTTCAGCCAGGCTTGCTTGAATCCAGTGACAAAGTGAGCAAGGGACTCACGTCTGAGCATACCCTGCCAACTTATGGCAAACAAAGCGGTACAAAAGGGGGTGGTGATGGACGGAGCATCTGAACCAATCAAACACTCACACCCAGTCAAAAGATCTGGGTTTAATCCATCACCGTTCTTTAGCCCACTCTGCCACCCCAGTTGAGACGTGGCCATATGCAAATCAGTCTGAACCTGTGCCTCATGGGAACAGTCCAGCCCGAACTGCCAAGCCATGCCTTCCCTGGACCGGAAACAAGCTTCCTAGGACTGGTTTCTGGCATTTCAGCCGTCTTCAGCCAGGCTTGCTTGAATCCAGTGGCAAAGTGAGCAAGGGACTCACGTCTGAGCATACCCTGCCAACTTATGGCGAACAAAGCGGTACAAAAGGGGGTAGTGATGGACGGAGCATCTGAACCAATCAAACACTCACACCCAGTCAAAAGATCTGGGTTTAATCTATCACCGTTCTTTAGCCCACTCTGCCACCCCAGTTGAGACATGGCCATATGCAAATCAGTCTGAACCTGTGCCTCATGGGAACAGTCCAGCCCGAACTGCCAAGCCATGCCTTCCCTGGACCGGAAACAAGCTTCCTAGGACCGGTTTCTGGCATTTCAGCCGTCTTCAGCCAGGCTTGCTTGAATCCAGTGGCAAAGTGAGCAAGGGACTCACGTCTGAGCATACCCTGCCAACTTATGGCAAACAAAGCGGTACAAAACGGGGTGGTGATGGACGGAGCATCTGAACCAATCAAACACTCACACCCAGTCAAAAGATCTGGGTTTAATCCATCACCGTTCTTTAGCCCACTCGGCCACTCCAGTTGAGACATGGCCATATGCAAATCAGTCTGAACCTGTGCCTCATGGGAACAGTCCTGCCCGAACTGCCAAACCATGCCTTCCCTGGACCGGAAACAAGCTTCCTAGGACCGGTTTCTGGCATTTCAGCTGTCTTCAGCCAGGCTTGCTTGAATCAAGTGGGAAAGTGAGCAAGGGACTCACGTCTGAGCATACCCTGCCAACTTATGGCGAACAAAGCGGTACAAAAGGGGGTGGTGATGGACGGAGCATCTGAACCAATCAAACACTCACATCCAGTCAAAAGATCTGGGTTTATTCCATCACCGTTCTTTCGCCCACTCTGCCACCCCAGTTGAGACATGGCCATAAGCAAATCAGTCTGAACCTGTGCCTCGTGGGAACAGTCCAGCCCGAACTGCCAAGCCATGCCTTCCCTGGACCAGAAACTAGGTCCGGTTTCTGGCATTTCAGCCGTCTTCAGCCAGGCTTGCTTGAATCCAGTGGCAAAGTGAGCAAGGGACTCACGTCTGAGCATACCCTGCCAGCTTATGGCGAACAAAGCGGTACAAAAGGGGGTGGTGATGGACGGAGCATCTGAACCAATCAAACACTCACACTCAGTCAAAAGAGCTGGGTTTAATCCATCACCGTTCTTTAGCCCACTCTGCCACCCCAGTTGAGACATAGCCAAGGCCTAGCTGAAGAAGATATTAAGAAACCACTCATTACGCAGCAATGTAATCATGATGATGGCTCCACTGGCCACCCTGTTTCGACATCACCATGAGAGAGAGAGAGGTGAGTCAGACCATCTTCCAGTTACATTTACATTTACTTCACAACTTACTACTGGAAAGGTATGTGTGCCACGCCCCTGCTCGTCCCTCCTGTTGTGGTGTAATTTCAACTTCTCTCGGAGTCTGCCGCAGTCCACTGCCAACACTACTGTTTAGCCTTCCTTAAGCGACCCACATCTCTACTCTGTGGTTATCCCTCCTCTCTCTGCCCTGCATTGATCCCATCCCTCACCTGGAGAAACAGAAAACATGTACAGTGAACATGAATGTTACTGCAGAGCATTCAAGTTGCAATGATGCAATAATCCCTAAAACATACTCAGACAATGAACCACTTAGATAGTAAAAGATAGTCAAAATTGGAGTTTAATGACCCTTCAAACTCCTGGGACCTGGTACCTTGGCTCCTGGTCCAGCTATCACTGCACAGGGAAATAAACATTTGTTATGTATCATGTGCAGTGACAGCCACATTAATAATACTTTTGTTTTATTTTCCTCTTGGCACCATGTCTCCCACCTGGGACCCCCAAGCCCTTCCTTTTTCCCTGTAATTTGCTCTCCCTTGTGCCTTCCCTGTTTCCTCTGTCTTGCTCTGAATACTCATACAAGTCTTGTTACACTGAAGGGATTTGTAAAACACAGAGAATGTCAATACCACTGCACGGGATACATGACTTCTATGATACTTTGGGAGGCTTGCACTAGAGTTGCCTTTTGAAAGAGGCAAATGCTAACTTTACTGTTGTTATGCTGTACATATTCTGTGAAGGAGAGAAACTTGCTATACTGCTATGTCCCTGTCCTGTGAGGGAGGGATGCTTCTTTTGTTGCTTTCTAAATGTTCACTGCTACTGACAATATCTATAACTTGGGGGATGCCCATGCCCGGACCCTTTAGACCCAACCTAAAAGCAATTTTCATCCCTCACCAATGACACACTTGGCAGCTCTTGACTATTTGTGCAACACCAGTAACATTGTTCAAACCAGCAACATATCTGACTTGCACTCTTAGTGCCAGTGTGACGTACTGCAATGCTCAGTAGAATCCTTTGTTTCTACAGGGCACACAACTAATGTGGAAAGGTTTAGGTGGGAATAACACAACCCCAAGTGCTCTTGTATGGTGTCTGCACAGATGTTTGTCACGCTATCAAATGGCAAAAAAAAAAAAATTGATATGTGAAAAAAAAATTAAAAAAATGTGAAATAAAAAAAAAAATTGATATGTGATCAATGGTTACGCTGTGAAAATATTAATATCACCAAATAATGTATTGTGATTATATTAAGTTTGAAAATGTCAAGTGATCATACAATGTATTTCATGATGATAATTTGAAGAAATCAGATTATGAAAATAAATAACTGATGATTAACTGTTTAAAATTGTGAACGAGTAAAACATTTAAGGTGTAGGATAACACCAAGTGCACAGTGCGCAACTGGATGAGTTTTAAACCCATCATAACTTAGCATTTACAACAGGCGTGACAAACCTTAACAGTTGCAGCGCCAATAGATTAGAGTGATAAATTGTCATATCAGGAGTGCTCCTCACACCCTCATTACAGTTTTTAAAATATTGTCCTGCCATTAAATGTCCATAGTATTGGCTACCACAATATTATGAAAGTTACTGTGGTAGAAATACTGTCCACACTCTTGGGCAGGGTCAGTTTCTCTTGACAAAAATGGTTTTCGTAGTTCTTTACACATTTTACTAAAAATAATGTTTTTCGAGTCAGTTTCCTAAATAAGTTGTTCTGGAAAGTATACCATTGTACCTATTTTTTTTTACAAACATCTTTAAAGTGGGTGGGAGGTTCTTGTGGACAGGAGGTTCTTGCTTGCTCGTATGCAATACATACTGATCTAATCTTACACCCCACCATTTTCAAATTTCACCAGCTGCCACTGAATGTGTGGTCAATCAAAATCTGTACTCAGAACTAACATTAGGACAAGACCACAGTTACCCTCTGAAGTAGTCCTTTTTAAGGTCTGGCCTAGGCAGCACGCATGCGCTGCTCTAGGAGAGGGCCTTGAGCAATCGGTCTTCACTTTTCAAGCACTGCACTCGTGCTTGTGGTGGCATCCACCTTGCGGGAGCGAGAAGTGTCGCGGCCACGTTAATTACAAACATATTGCCCCTGTGCACCGCTGCTCGCTCCTGATGCCACCACAAGCACGAGTGCTTGAAAAGTGAAGACTGCTTGTTTGTAATGTAATCTTATTTATGTAGCGCTGCATTCCACTGATGAGGCGCTGAATAGATTTGATGATGGATGCATGTGATGACTGTAATGCAAAAATATGTGAAAAAGACCGTTGAATGTTTCTCCTACACCAAACTTAGGCATAGTTTTTTTCTCACTTGTTTTCCCGACATGACTTTAAAGGTTCAACAACTGCATTTTAGCAAATGAAATTGGCGCGCAATACTTTTTATGCAATATGATTCTCAGTATCTTATTCCAGAGCCCTTGTGCTAGGCTTCCTCCACGGCTTAGGCATTTGCTTTTGAGCAGCAAGAGATATGTTGGATTAAAAAAACAAGCATTGTCCATTGGCATGCCTGAAGAGCGAGCGCCCTGCATTTTTTCTCCACGGCCGGCACTGGGGACTGGCACGTGCACACGTGGCTCAATGCGCCTTAGTGAGCATGACTGGTAGAAAACAACTGCGCACGTACCAGTCTGATATGTTTCACGCCGCTTCCATTTTGTTCGAAAGAAAAATAACAGTGACAGACCCACAAGCACAGAGAATTGAGGTGGACACCCGAAAAGGCAGTGGCCATTGCCCGCTGTGCTTTTGTGCATCGTGGATAAGAGCTAACTCTTTACGCAGTAGCATCTGACAACTGTAGTTTGAAGGAAACACAATTCTCTGATGGTAAACCGAAGCTAAAGATAACCCCCCTCTCGAGGGTTTCATGCTTGTGCAATACCTTAACCCTCTGGCTTGCTGCTGCACTATGTAAGATGTCATTCGGTGTCGCCTGCTAAGAAAGCGCCCTGGGCGGACCTAATGTTGGGCCTTTCCTGATCTTTGTTCCCTCTGCTCTCTTTATGTCATCTAAGTGCTATAAATATAAGGAGCTACTTGAAAGGGAGCAGCGTCAATTATGTGGAGCATTGAGTTACAGAACAGGCAGCAGCATCCGGAACGAAAATAAATTATTAAAAGAACATTTGTAGGTAAGGTCAGTGTGCTCCTATGAAATTAGCAACGCAACTCACTGCGGGCCGCGCTGCGTAAAAAACACAAAAATACATTACTTATTGAATGTAACGTTATCATGGATATTCATCAGATACATTTGCATACGATTCGCAGATGAACTTCCATATTCAGTGATTAATGTGAAAACCAGGCTTGAATCTAGACCTCCTGGATCTACTTTGTACACTACTGAGTTCATGGAACATTGAAAAACCTTTAGGAGGCATCTGACAAGAAACTCAAAGTGACAAATGCCTTTGCATGGTTGAGAAGGCTGCAATCACTGGTAGCAGAGGAATCCCCTGGGTCAAATTTTGACACTGGCCAGTTTTGAGGACTCCAGTCGACTACAGCTACCTGTCTCAAACCTGCCTTCTCCTCATGCATGTTTTCTCTACCCATGACAAAGTAAAAACAAGCATTGGCATTGCCTTAGGTCTCGCCTTTGGGACCTTATAAGTGATTAGCCATGCAACAGTTGATGTTGTTGCACCAAGGATATTTTACTGGATAACTAAACACTTATAAGGTCCCAAAGGCGAGAGCTATTGGCTATGCCAATGCTTGTTGTTAATAGCATAAGGTGTGGCAACAGTCGTACTGTCAAGCAAGATCTTAAAAAGATCCCCAAACAAGCATTTACAATGCAACGGTTTCGCCTTTGTAAAAGTTAGAGCTATTGGCATTGTAAATGACAAACGTTTTATTTATGTGTTGTTTTTGAAAACAGATACATAAATGGCATTGTCATTTACAATGCCAATAGCTTAATCTCTCGCAAATGCGTTTTCTATTGCATTTGCACCCACACACACAGAACCACACAGAGCCACACACACACACACACACACACACACACACAGAGCCACACAGACCCCCTGCTTTTAAATGATATTGACCCCCCCAAACATGCTGGGCCCGGACAATTTATAGGTATGTTATGACTAAATATGAAGCTAAAGAGCAGCTACGACACAGAGCAGCATTAATTATCATAAATACCTGTAACCTAAAAAAAAAACAATTCCAGCACAAGAGGCTTTCCTCTCAAGGCAGCACACATCCAGACCCCATCACCAACCCATGGACAGGACTCTGATAACCGGAATCATACTGACAGCACTCGCCCCGTGCACTTGACCATTCCCCCCTTACCCAGTATTACACACATTTCCCCGTAGCAGCCCCAGCACCCTCACTCCCTCATGAGATGTAATGAAACAAGAAAGAGAGAAGTGCAAAAAGACTGACGTACTAGAAGGAAAACACAACCACACAAACATGCAGGCAAGAAAACAAAGTAAGTACACGTATTCTGCAAAATAAGTACCATAGCAGCGTGTCCTCCTGTCCAGGGCTCAGTCTGGGGTCCTGGCGGCAGGGTACAGCCCGGGTGGGCTCTGTTTGGGGGGGGCGGTGTTCTCGGCGCTGCCGCTGATCCCCAGGCTGGAGTTGTGCAGAACAGACCTGACAGTGAGGGGGAGGAGGCGGGCTTTAAAGACACAGAGTGTACTCTGCTCCCTCCTCACACCGGCGCAACACTTCGCAGGAACGTGCCATGCACGGCACAGTCAGAGACACCTTTTACAAAGTGCCGGAGAAAACACGCCGCGAAGAGGCAGCGTCAAAAACCGCTAAAACACTTTACCCACTCCAAACACACCTCATGCACAGAAAGAAACGCTACTGTGTACTGCAAAAACATACTTCATACATTGCAAAATCGCCCTCCATGCAAGTCAAACATGTGGGTACACTGTAAATAAAACATCAGTACTTTTTTCGCACATTCTTTAAGCATTGTAAAACACCTTCAGGCATAGCAAAAACAGTTTCAGGTTTGTAGCAAAGTGTTAATATGCTACAAAACAGATGACTACATACATTTTTTTAACTCACGCCTTATATTGAAAAACATACTCGACAGCATTGAATCTTGGGAGATGGGCAAGCAAAAAGGTGTTTTGAGGGGGGTGTATAAGTCCGACATATGCTTGATGGGCAGTTGGACGTGTCTTGCAAAGTACAAAGAATCAAACTAGTAATGTAGCTGCCCCTTTCTTTTTCCGCGCAGGGTTCTAGCTTCAAGAGCGCACTGGGTTAAAGAGAATGGCAGATGTATAAAGGAAATGAAACCAGTAAAGAAAGCAGCAGATTGATATCGATAGACATTTGCTGTAGCAATAAAATGAGGGATAATAAAAGGATATGTATTTCAAAAACAGAAGCGTGTTATAAACCAGAGGTTCGAGTGTATTTGGAGAAGACGCCTCCCCTTCCAATATTACTTTACAATGGTATTAATTTAATGGGATGAGGGCGATCTTTTTTTAACTGAGTGTGTGCCGGCAGGAAAGCTGCACTCTGGCGGGATGTTTATGTGCTACCCTGAGCAGTTGTGCTTTGGGACACTCACTCTCCCTCCTCTCCGAGCTGTCTGCGCAGTAGGGGTTTTGACGAAGAGGAGGGCCCGAGGTTTCACCGGGGCCGCCTCGGCAGTGTTCACACAGCTTGATGTGCCTCGCCGCTGTTCGTTCGGCGCTATGAGTGTAGGCCCCTCCATCGGCGGTTCCCGGCTCACTCCCGCGCCTCCCCGGGCAGCGCAGCATTGCTAGGCCGGACACGTCCCCCTTTATTGCGCTCCACGGGGCTCCTGAGCTTTCCTGTAGTAATAAAGAGGAGCTGCAGTACCAGGCGCAATAAAACAATGGGAACATTATTGAAGTCATCAGATCCTTTGATGTGGATACTTACATATCCAGACCGTGGCTTCGGGCGGGGAGGGAGGGGGGAGTGCTTTCCCAGGCCGCTCTCGGGGACGGCGCAGCGGAGGGACGGAAGCTGTGATTAGAGTCTTGCTTAATCTATAATGTGTACCCCGACCCCGACGTTTCCACCCCAGCATCAAATAAATAAACGTTAGCAGCGTGACAGAACAAGCCTCTTCTCGTCTGCCCCGCCAACATCTTAGCTGGCATTGGCCCACGTTGGGACTTCGGCGCAGGGCACCTTTAATCCCAATATCGATATTTACGGCACGGAGGGGTTTTCCTCAGCAGCGTGAAAGCATAAACAGACCATTTTATTTTAAAGCGGGTTCTTTCCTGGGATTACCTTGCCGTGTATTTGCATGATCGTTTGAGAACGCGTGTCTTTATAATTTCAAGCATTGAAAAGTGCTCGTAACACTGAAAGAAACGTGGGGAACGTGAAAGGGTGTACTCCAGCCAATGGGAAGAGGAGAGGACGGGACTTACAAAAGACCCAGAAACACCCCCGAATCGCGTTCTGACGGGGAAAGAGTGATTGACAACAATGTCTTCCAATGGCTAGCCTCCATTTATGGAGCTAGCCAATGGAAGAAGGGGTGGGTTCAAGTCCCCCATACTGTTCTAACATTAGATTTCGCCTGCGCGAACGCTGCTGCGCAGTGGACGCCAGGCGAAACCTAAAAAGGAAGGGTGGTACTGATGTCCATAACGATAGGCCACCGCTGGCTCCCCATCGGTTGAGACAAAAGCACTCGCTGAGTCTCTCATCAGCATTGCTAAAAAGAAAATACTCTAAAACTGCTTTTTGCCCTGATCCACATAAATATAAGCTGCTCCTGGATTCTACTGAGTGACACCAAGCCAATTGTTGAGACACTCAGCACCATTGTTCAAACAATGAGTAGAGATGGGTGAGTAGATTGCTGTGTCCACGCATTTGCCGCTAGCACTCGAGAACTTTAGTTTCCTGCGTTTAACATTGCATTTTACCGCTTGTGAGCGGGCATTGTTTTAATTATTGCTTTTAGAATGTATCCAGGCTGCTTTACTTTTCCCACGCATTACTGATTGTTTTAGGGCTCGCTTCACTTCCCGGTCCGCCGTGGCATGCCATTTGTTGCGGAGGAAGTGAAGCAATAACTCACTAACTACTCCCGCCTCTCCATTTGTCACTTCCAGTCTGTGCCTAAGAGGCTGCAACGCTCTCCAGTTCTTCTACGACCCAACCTGTATCTGACATGCTGGTTCTGACGCGCAGCGGGGCGAGCCTGTCTGCGCCCGTCAGTGTCCGGAGAGCGACCAGCGCCAGAACCCCTGCCCATCTGACTCCGCTAAGGTACTCGTGATCTGAACTTCTTAACCTAAACACTGTGTTCCATCCCCTCACCATTGCTTGATCAGACTACTTACACCCTCAGTAAGTGCAATTCCTGTGGCCTTAGGCCACTGTTTCTGCCTGTTAAGAACCTGCATTGCACTGCAAGGGCTGGTGACCGCCCTGAGGGTTCTAAGTTAAGCTTAAAACATCCCAGGGACCGAGAATAGAGTCCATTAGGTGCCTACTGCTGAATATGAGATCCTTAAATAAACATAAATACGAACTAGAATGCATGATCCAACTTTCAAACCCCGACCTCGTGTTTCTAAAAGAACCATTGGCTAACAGCGCCTCTGAGCCTGATTGGAACATAGCGGTACCGGCAGGTTACCACATGGCCTATGAAGATAGGGTGGGGAAAGTAGGGGGGAGAATAGCTATCACCTACCAATCTCATTATAGGATTAGAACCGAGGCTACTCAATCATTGGAAGCTGAGGCTATAACATTTACTATACAAGTAAATAACATGGAGCTTTTTTCACAGGCCAACAGGGGGAAGGCCAGCTTTTATTAGCTCACTTTAAACTTTTATGGAATCCTGTCTAGATACCCAAACCTTCACTATACTGGGGGGTTTTATCTTCCATTTAGAAACAAACAATAACCCTGACACCACTAATTTGATAGATATTTTAGCAGGTTTTGGACTGGCGACAGGTTTATCTGAGCCAAACCATACACTAGGTCACACGCTGGATGGCATTTTCACTAACAATTCAGCCGAGCTTAGGCAGATGAAAACTAAATGCAGGCATAAAGAACGACTTTGGAAAACTGATTATAGCCAGGAACATAAAAAGGACTATAATTTAGCATTAGAGGAGTACAAGGCAGCGATAATAAAAGCTAAAACAGTATATTTTACTAAAATTCAGGCGGCCAAAAACTCCTCCAAGGAGCTTTTCAACATCGTGACAACTCCGTCAAAACGTCCACAAGACAGCCAATTCTCTCCAGATCAAAATTTTGTGGATAAGATCGCCTCTTTTTTTCAGATTAAAGTCCAGACTGTTTACAATGATCTTCATAAGACACTGTCTGATCCCACAGGGGAAAAGAGGTTACCACCGGAGGGCACACTAACTCAATCCAGTTTGGCGCAATTTTTTGGGTTAGCTACAGAGCGAGTATTAGATCTGTTAATACAAACGAAATCCTGCTCGCCTCTGGATCCATGCCCTCCGTATATTATGCACCTGGCTCCTGAGCAAATTAGTGCCCACCTAATCCCCCTCCTTAACGAGGTTATCAAATCTTGGATATATCCTCTGTCTTGGAAAAAGGCCTGTATCAGGCCTATCCTGAAGAAAGTCACCTTGGACCCCACGGAGGTGAAAAACTACCGCCCTATCTCTTGTCTCCTGTTTCCCAATAAAAATGTTTTTAAAAGTCATCAACTCTGAATTAACGGAATATCTAGATAGCAATCCTATGCTTAATGACACCCAACATGGTTTTAGAGCCCGACACTCTACAGAGTCAGCACATATCATGGCCACTGAAGAGATTCGTAGGGTGATGGGTGGTGGGGGAAGAGCCGTCCTCATCTTGCTTGACTTATCAGCCGCTTTCAATACTGTTAACCACGAGGTATTGACGCAACGGCTGAGGGCAGCAGAAATTGAGGGGTCGGCTCTAACCCTATTGACATCTTTTCTGGCATCTGGCAAACAACTGATAGACTGGGTGCTCTCAATTCTGCAAAATATGGCCTCCTGTGCAGCGTCCCGCAGGGATCCGCATTATCACCCACTTTGTTTAACCTTTACGTTACCCCTCTGGCCAGACTAATAAGAGATCCTGGTCTGATTTTTGTATCGTACGCAGACGATACCCAGATAGTGGTATTATTAACCCATAGTGTGGACGAGACAGTGGTTAGGTTTAGGAACTGCCCAAAGAATGTTATGCAATGAATGAGCTCACATTTTTAAAAACTCAACACTGAAAAGTCGGAGGTGATAGAATTCAGGGAAAATCCTTCAATTTGGAGCCAAGTATGGTGGCCCACTGAGGATGGGAACTGCCTCACTCCCGTAACCAAGGCCAGGAACCCTGGCTTTATGTTTGACAGCCATTTAAAATTTGCCCAACAAACTAATCAGGTGTCATCTGCTTGTTTTTTCACCCTGAAAAACTTGCGCTAAATCCTTCCGTTCATTCCCTTAACCATGAGGAAAACGGTAATTTGGGCCTTGAATCTTTCCAGAATCGATTATGGCAATGTCCTCTACCTGGGAGCAGACAAGGGCCAGATTGCCAAACTACAGTCCATTCAGAACGAGGCGGCCTGGGTGCTTTATGGTCTTCCCAAACATCACCCTACTTCAGCCACTAATGTATTGCTCCACTGGCTTCCGGTCCGGCAGCAAGTGGATTTCAAGGCTCTTTGCCTTGTACACAAGGCCTTGTATAGTGGGGGAGCTGCGGACATGCAGCTGCTATTCAAACAGTATTCTTCTCAACCCTGCCTCAGATCAACGAATACAGGTCTGATGCTGATCCCCAAGATAAAAAAAAGTCAGATGGGGAGGCAAGGGTTTTTCGTACCAGGCGGCCAAGCTATGGAACATACTCCCCATACAGATCGGACTACAATCAAACAGGACTGTCTTTAGGAAACAAATAAAGACCTGGCTCTTTCCCAAACTGGCAGAATAATCAGTGTGGCCCAGCATACTTTCACTCAGCGCCAAGACGCCTCAGCATTCGCGCCCTTAATAAATAAGTCAGTCAGTCAGTCATGATTACTCTAAGGCTGCCCATAATGCTACATTCAATCAGTCTTTCTGGCTATTCATGGTGGATTGAAGAGTTGAATATAGAGATAACTGGCAGTTTAGAGTGATCCCTGAAAAATGTAAACATATTAAAAAGTCAGAAAAGATCAACACAAATCGATGTTGAACCTGACAGAATTGATCAAAGTACAAAAAAGAGGCCCAATCACAGTATCACAGTGAAGATTTGGGGGAGAAAGCTAAGGACGTCTGGTGTCAAACATATCATTGGTAGTCATGTCCGCTATGTGATCTGGCCAATTCTTTGCACTACGCTTTATGAATCCTTATAGACACACTACCAAGGGGTAAGTTCCTCATTCCTTAGGATTACTGCATTATAAATATTCATGAGCCTCGAGGCTTTCTGGGAGTCCTTTTGACAAGCTATGAATGCAATATTAACATTATGGGGCATAGGTAAATTTGTGAATTGCACTGTCCCTTTGATAAAATATGCTTTTGGGTTTCACCCTCACAACGCCATGCACTTTGCACAGATTGGACTTTGTGACAATTAATATGTTTTCTTACATCGGGCCCTAAATGAAAATGGACATTTGCTACACATGTGCTGTCTCTTGTTTTCTAGGTTACTAAACACTATTAGAACATTGGAATGTTGAACGCTCCATTGTAGACAGTGGAGTGCCCTGAACTTCTAATAGCTGGTATAGAGCAACATTCAAATGTTTTCTTCATTTCACAGCTGCTGTTGTGAGCAAAAGGCTTCTCGGAACCAGAGGAGATTTAACACCTCCCAAGGCTCTGAGAGGCAATTGTTTAAAAAAATTAGAACATTCTGCCCTCTAGGGGCAGGATTTTCTAATAGCCTTTGAGTTCCCCATAGTGGGCTGAACCAGCCATTAATAGCCTGCTCCCTTGTTAAAGGCTAACGCTAGAGAGTGTCTTTAATGACCGGTAGAGCCTGCTACCTCGGGCTATAATCAAGACTTTAGACCCATTTTTCTGTGTCCTGCTTTCTGACTATGGCAGGCTTAAGTAACTTACGATGTACATCTTTGCAGAGCAGCCATCTTGAATTATCAGCATCAAACAAGATTAGGCCTCCATCGTTATCAAACTTTCTATTATCTTGTATATTAGCACCGAGCAGTCGACCCGATAAGTCAAATTCAATGCAAATCCACGTTCCTCTAGATGCTTAGAAGGAACCGCGTAATATATTAAATACATGTGTTTTTATTTTGAAGTCACTATGTGTTATAGCAATGAAGAACATCCGTGTGATTGATCCAGCATAACGTGTACAGCATATGTGTGGTAGATTTGAAATCAGTGACATTACCATTGCTTTGACGAGCAGAATAATCAATATATGGCTATTTAATTATTAGGTTAGCTACTTTAATGTCTGCTTTAGTTACTATTCCTTGACAATTTCTTCCACAATTGCCCCCTATTCGGTGGCACCTTTGTTTTGCTGTGTTCCCATTTATGTTTATTTTTATATAAATCAGATAGGGTATACGTTTTCATTGGGTAAAAATAAAGGCTTTTTCAAGATAAGTTACTTTTATTATTGATGGTACTTTTTTGAAAAATGCATCGTATTCCATGCTTCGAATTGTAGCCAAAATTCCGGGCCTTTTGGCAGGTAGTCATTTTCTAATTCATTGGACCTCTTGTATTTTCTTTAGGCTGGAATGTGTTAGATGTGCATAAAAAGCTCACAGGAATCCAAGAATAGACCAAAAGAAACAAATATTAAACAAAACTTTAAAAGGCAAGCAACAATATGCCACAAGCACTCAGTTGGAAACGTTTAGATGGGTATCGTAAATAATTAATGATAACTTGATATAGTATATGAAGTAAAGAGTGCATGGCTCACATAATGGAAATAGAATTGCCAGAGGCTGTTTTTATATTTTGTTGAGCCATATATGACGCCCGAATTATTTTAATTCTAGTGCATGCTAGATATGTGTACCAAAGAGCACCTCTGCTCTTCAAGTACAATAATCACTATTTGAGAATGGTGGCACAGTGGCATTTTGCTTTCCATAACTACAGTTTTAACGTTTTGCAAGCAAATTAACCACTCCGAATACATGTATCTGCTCCCAGTGAAATAAAGTAAACCAAAACGTCGGAAAAGTGCAATCCTTCTGATTCCCCATTAGAGACATCTGCATTATCTCCGCTATTTGACCCTTTTCGTCTCAACACTGAGAAGAGCACACCATCTTTACATGTATTTTCATATTTCCATGCTCACACCCTAGAGGTGTGTACAACCTTTTCCATTCCATGTATATAAATACATGTACATACCTATGTCCATCTCCTGAAGCTAAAGAGCAGCAGCAGGCGGTTAACAAGTTTTCCATTTCATCTTGGACGTTGGTGATGCGACTGTTAGCTAATAATAATTTGTTGTTTTGATTTGACTTCTGTTCCTTGACTATTCCCTTATTTTGGACCAACCTCTAAACACGATGTTTACACATCAGAGAATGTTTCCACAACTCCACAACAGAGGTGCATTTTGGCAGAAGCAAATTATATGCATAAAGTCATACTTTCTGATCTGCATCTTTCAAATTGTGGCGACCCAGTACATCCCAGTTTCCGTAACCTTTCTATCATCATGTATACTATGATATTCTCCACTTATAAGTCCTTCTCGAGGGATCATGAAAGTTTCATCTCGTTCCCTAGCTTTGATGAAACCCATACCTGCCTCACATTGTTCATGTAACCATTAAACGTTCTGTGTGGAATATCTAACTATTCTTATTGTAAACTATTGGAATTTTCTTCCAGTAAACATGACCTGACACTCATAAGCTTGTATGTGCCTTGACTCTTCCCAAAACATACCTTGGTTTTAAGTATCACAAAAATGGGGTTTAAGCGGGGCTGATTCCCCCGCTGTGCTGGGGGGAGGGGGCGCGCACAGCTCGTGACGAGCACAGCTCGTCATGAGCCACGGTGGTCGCGTGCTCATGACGAGCTGAGCTCGTCACGGCCACGCGCGTTTCTGTAGAACGCTCGCACAGCAGGGGAATTAGCCCCGCGTGTGAGCGTTCTAACGGCCATGACGAGCCCAGCTCATCATGAGCACACGGGAACCGTGGCTCATGACGAGCTGAGCTCGTCATGAGCATGGGAGGGGTTAATGAAGCTGTCTAAATAATTTCTTTACTACCCGTTGCGACACACCACTTAAATTCAGTAAATAAATCAAGGGTTTATGAAGCGTGAGGGTCTGAGGGTCTAGAATTGGTAAATGTTTATGGTATTTATTTATTTTTTTAAACAAGGGGAAAGAACGGAGAATATACTCAAAAAACGACGGGACAAGCAAGGAGAAAGCAAGAAAACGAAGGGACAGAAATGAGAAGGCACTCAAAAAACTGGGGAAATATGAAGGAGAAAGCAGTGAAAACGAGGGGAAAGCAAGCAGAAGGCACACAAAAATCAGGGGAAAAGCAAGAAGTCAGGAGCAAGAGCAACGAAGCAGCACAGGGAGAGCTGGGCCTGAGACCTGAGGCCTGCTCAATAAGGGTTGTGCTGCAGCCTCCATAGGTCCTGGTAAGGGTGTGGGGTGCGGGGGATGGGAAAAAGGTGTCAGGCTGGAGCTGCAACGAGGCAAAAAAAAGGAGAAAGAATATTCCAATAGCCCTTCTTGGCTTTCCTTAGAGAGCAAACCCAATGTTAGTCTGTTTATAGACTCAATACTTAGAGATTCTTTATGATTTTACCTTGTCTAAAATTGAGCAGTCTGTTCTTTGACTCATTACTTGCTGTGTGCTAGACTGTATTTGCCTATGACTAATCACTAGAACAGGGCTCCGTTTATGTTACCCAATGCTAATTGCAATTTAGTTTCATTATGAAAATTGTTTTCATTTTGATTTAAAATTACTATTTTGTATAGTGATTCTAATATTAAATAAATCTTCATAATTTTGAACCTTGTCTTGTAAGTGATTTGACTCGGTTTATCTCTATTCCATTTCCGAGTCATCATCGTTGAGAGGTCCACAAGCCCCCCCATTCCCACCAACGGGCACTTAGAATAATAATTTAGCGTCAACAGAATTTGGTAGACCAGAAATAGTTCCCACAGTTGTGGTGGAGAATGCAAAGAGGGGAAAATAGAGATAAGACTAGAGCTATAAATTCCAAAGATATATTTAAATTCCTGTTTCTATTTTCCTTGATCCAATTCCATTACTGGCAGTTTACAGAACTTTATTTAGGGGGCACATAGCAAGCAGGAGCTATTGAGCCCAAAACATGGAGGTTGAGGCCGTTTACTCCTGTGCCCGACCTACTATGGATTCTGAGAAACTAGGCCAAGTACCCCATTAACACTTGACTCTTAGTGGTAGCATGGGTCGAGCAGTTCTCTTGAAAGGGAGGTAGACACAGGAGGGTGAACACAAACTCACAACTCAAAATGCATTTAGCAGCAGCAGTGCATGACTCTCCAGCCAAATATTTGCTTTTATGAAAAAAAGGGCATTTACATATGAACACAAAGAAAAAATCAGCATTCACAAACAATGCTCAGAGTCCCCTCCCTCAGGTCAGGGCTCTAGTATTCTATAGCTGGGTCCCTGAATCACACTACCCTTATCAACGTAGTGGTTATTCCCCATTCACTATAGGTGACATTCAGGTTAAGACCCACTTGTAGTATGAGTCTCAAGAGTCTCTCACTGACTCTTTATTAAATCTAACAGTGTTTTAGCACTTTAGCACTATCTGGCATGCAAGGTCTCCCAGGGAGCAGGAGCAAGGCCACCACCATTGGGGGTCTGGAGATGGGGTCGTGGGCCACTTTTCTTTTTGCTGTGGGGGTCCAACGGCTCTCCACAGTCTCCGACTGCATAGGCCCCCAGTAAGATGGAAGGCCCTGGGGCAAATGTATGAACAGTGAGGAAGCACAATCTACGACCCCTCCTTGAAATATCTAATTAAATCATGCACTGACCACTAGGCCCTGGCCTAACCTGAAGGTAATTCCCCAATGGTCAGGGTAGCCTCACATATTCGATCTTCGCTGTTGGTCAAAGGTCACCAGACCTAAAATGAATATAAATTGGCCATGTTGGCCCACTTCATATGATCTTGGGCTCATTTTGCTCCTGGTGGTGAGCTCTAGCCACCAGGGACAGTTCCAGCAGGCCTCCTGGCTTCCAAGGTGGTGTACTTTGCCAGAAGCTGGTTCCACTGGCTCCAGGCCAGGCCAGGTTGTATTGAGGACATGGATTTCCTTGTCCAGCACTGAGATTTCTTTCTCTATTTCCCAGCCCTGAAGAGTTGTAGAACACTATTCTCTACAACGAAACACGTGTCGGCTGGCTGTTTTGTAAATTGTATCTGATGCACGATTAAAAGACAATATAAAGAACAAAGGCTCCATCGTTGGATTGTCCTATATTGCTTAAACAAAATCATCTATTGGATTCATTATTGGATATGTGTGCACAGGAACTTTGCTATTACCAGTGAAGAGTTACTGGGCTGAAAACGAAGGTAGTCTAAAACATGCAGCCTGCAAACATGTGCATACATGCATTCACATGTGTTCATGTGTAACCAGACAAGTGCCCCATACCCTAGCTGAATCACATGGGCCTTATCTTAGAAGCTGGACACTGGTGTGAAAAAGTCCAAAAGTGGGTATCCAGAAAACAAAAAATCTGACTGTATTAAAATGGGCAGAAATCATTTTGCTAAACTTTTTTGTGTTTTGTATTTTATGTGGGTTCAGGATGATGTAGTAGCTGTAGTTCATTCTCAATGCCTGGACACCTTTTAGGTGTTTGCACTCCTATAAACTCCTAACAACATAATGTTAGGCTTCTAAAACAGTATTTCAGAAGGAGTTGACCTACACGCTGCACTACTCAAGATAATAGTTAGGTAGTTGGGTGCTAGGAGTTTACCACTCATTTTCTCCACTACTATTAATAAGTAACGACAAAGCCACACCTGGTTGTTAGGAGGAACTACACCATATTCGCCAAACAGCCCGCTCTGGTGCCTGCCCTCATTCTGTGAGATCATAAAGACACACAACAGCAGTCCATGTCTAGAGGAAGGCCGCACAACAATGGGTTTTTTTTTAACCTGGACTGCTACACTCATTTGATAATGTGAAGGAGAATCATCAGATAACATGTGGTTACTTTCAAAGACTTCACCAGGGTGAATCTCGCGCACATAGTGGACAGACAAACTTGAACCTCTGAAATCAGATACATTACACCTTAAACTTACCGATATACAGGGCAAAATGTCCATCACTATACTACATAACACAATACTACCACAAAACGTATATGAGAACCAAGGTTTGAAGTCAAAACAGGAAATGCAGGCAGATCACATGATTTCAAACAACCATTGGTTAAAAGTTCTGACATACCAAAAAACACCAGAACTGTTTCAAGAAATCCATGATTAAATGACATGCAGTTTACTTACCTTCACCAAGAGTACCTTTCTCCCAAATGTATTGGCAAATGTATGAGAAAACTCATTAAGAATGTCCAAGGTGCCAACAGCAGGAAGCTGATTTTTACCACATAGTGTGGACATGCTTTATGATTATCAAATATTTTTAACATAGTGTTAGAAATCAGAAATAGGACAATAACAACGACCTACCACATGTCTGTGAGGCCAGATTCCAAGATTGAAACAATCAAAACATATATATAGATTTGTGGATTTAACCTTAATACTAACTAAGAGAAGAATAGTATGGCCTCGAAAGCAGCCAGAGCCCAGAATACCATACCGTGGCTAAAAGATATTGAGAAATGTGCTCTAGCTGAGGTAAACATATGGACACAAAGAAGAAGGGAATATATGTGCTGCACATACAGCTTGAAATATGATGCTGGTTATTGGACTTGACAGATTTTGGTGTGATCTTCCTCCAAACCTTTTGCCTTCCGCCTTCCTGTTTGCTGAAATGTGTTTTGTTGGCTTAAGGACTCTGTGCACTTTACCACAGCTAACCAGTGCTAAGGTGCATGTTCCCACTACTTAAAACATGCTAGAATGTGGCTTACACCTGATTGACACGTTTAATTTAAGTATAAGTCCTTAGTAAAGTGGTACTACATGTACCCAGAGCCTATCAATTAAATGCCTACAAGCCACTTTAGTAGCCCTTTAAAACATATTTCAGGGCTGCCATTGCAGCTCATGTTCAGTTTTAAACTGGCAAAAGAAACCTTTTTTCCAGCTCCAAACTTCATTTTTTTACACATATATGTCACCCCCTATGATAGACCAAAAACAGGCCATAGCACTGTATTTAAAACCTAGGAATGTTTTTTTTAATTAATGGCCTGGTAGTAAAAAAAAATCACATTATTTTTTCTCTGCTGTGAGACCTACCTCTTCCACAAGATAGCATCTGGTAACCTTATTACATTTTACAAGGCTAACTTTTAATTGGTAACAGGTAGAATAATCATGTTTGGTGTCAAAAGAATTGTAATTCAAAATCCTCTTTAATGGTAAAGTCAGATCTTAAATACAATTTTGAAAATGCCACTCCTAGAATTGTGAAGCAATGTCCTAAGCACAACTTTACTCCGAGTAAAAAGAAGTCCAATTAATCTTCTTTTGTGGTGATTTTAATCGTCAAATCAGACAAAATCTTCTTTTCAGTCATATATTGAAATCTTCAAAAATTCGTCCAAAGCCAACACGTGTTTCGTCAACAACGATGCACCCGCATCTATGACTTCTTCCCGGCTAAAATTAGATTTAAAAACCATACTGTATCATCAAGTACATTTTTAAAAAATGCCACCGCCATACCACCCATGTGATAAAAATAAATTATATAATCACAGAGTGAATCAAAGGTCAAGGAATCATTTCTGAATAGAAAAACATATTATACTCCGTTACTGGAGGTACATTATGTTGCGAAGGGTCAAAATCAGTTAAGCTAAATCCAAAATAGAATATAAGAACACACAGTGCAACACCTCGAAATGAAAAGAGTAAAAGTCCAAAAAACCCTGAGTGAAAAACCCCATGCTGATGTTCCAATTAATGCTCACCTATCTATATGATCTCTCAAATCCAAAATTGTATCACCTAATCCTTTTCACAAGATGAAAATCGCACTGCATCTAGTAATAATCCTGCTCTGTCGTTAATAAAAACCCAGTATTACTGGTCAAACAATAAGCATGTTGTACAGTATTGTATCATATCAAACTGCAATGATAGTCAATTAAAAGACAGTCTATCCGCTCAGTATTCCATTAGTTATCCAAGTAGAAAGAAAAAGATTCACTCGTTCTATCAGTATATATCCTGTAAATGATAAATATGCTCCATAAGGTTTCTTCCCATTTCCACCATATAATATGAGACTTCAATCTCCTAAGGTTATAGCGTTTTATAATCCTGCGAATATGGATTTAGACAATATCCAGTCATCCGTGCTAAATGCTTTGCGTTAGTATTGGACTTCCATGCCACATCATTCAAAAGGGAGTCATATATACGTCGCAAAGACTCCTATCTATTACGTACAATATCCATATATTCAAACGTACTACATGTTTGCGCTATCATTTTACATCCTTGTCATAACATCCCAAATACAAAGGCGTCATATACACTCTCCAAAGGCTCCTATCCACGGAGACCAATCATGCCACCACTCTATGCCATTCCTACCACAACATGCGATTTTAATCTTGAAAAACACACGCTCTATTCCACACTTACCAAGCTTCAGAGAGTGCTCCTCAATGTAGCAAACTGGTGTTCCGAGTAAGCGCCATCTTTGTTTCTCGGGCTGCATTTATATTAAAAGATGGACTACAACGAGCGGCAAAACTACATCCCGAGTTATATTCTCAAAGTACAGTGCCATATTGCCGTTGTGTCAACAGGGTCTATGTTCTTATTATAAAGAGAATTGTACTACTAGAAAATGTTACATATTACTGTAACCTTCTCAAACTAACGCAGCCTTTTCCAATATGGCCGCCCAATGCTTCACTACGTAGTCTTAGTGATTACTACTTTACTCGTGTTCTTTTTGAAGGAAACTTTATTAAACTACTAACTCGGTAAATTCTACCGCCTGCATACGATTAAAAATACAACGTATTAGCACTAGAAAAAGACCTAACGCCAAATTCTAACTATATTACTAATCACACGAGAACTGTATCGAAGAGCACTAAAATTATAGTATAGAAATCTCATATATGGAGACGAATCCCTGATAATCGGACGTTAGTCTATATATTGGAACATCAGCCTGAGCAATCCACAAAAAGGGGTCAATTAAAAAAAGAATTCTATATACATAAAGACAAATACCATACAAACATTATTATCACATAAATATTAATGTTGACCTATATCTATACATTTTTTTCAAATTGTACTTCATCATTTTTACAGATAAAATTGATGTGTAAAGTATAACCAGATTTTACAGTTGTGCCCAGGTCGGGTTTACAGGGGCAAACACATATATCGGATTCCATAATTCTATAATCGTTTGCACTTTTAGCCTAACATAGCCGTATTAATACTCAATGTAACTCAATATTTCAACAGAGAACAGACATCAGCTTGATATCTGGTGAGTTACCACCCTCATCATTAACCAGGCTACATATATAACCCAAAGCTGAGATTTATCACGTAAAAGAAATGCAGCTCAATATTTTTCAGACATTTCAAAGCTATCAGTGACCATTCACATTCGAAGGAAATATTGCATCTCATGGTCCAGATTGAGGCCCTGTTTAACAGCATCTAAGGTCATAATCCAGCGTGCCTCACTCTGGCGCAATCTCAGTTCCCTATTCCCACCTCTCCTGTCAACAGGGGTTGTCTGTTTTCCATGAAATCTAAACTGTAAATGTTTACCCTGGGAACTACAAGTGTTCACATGTTGTGCCAGTGGATATCTCATATCGTTCTGCTTAATGGCTCTGAAGTGTTCTATTATTCTCTCCCTCATGGGTCTGATGGTACTTCCTACATAAATTATATTGCAGTTGCAGATCAGAATGTATACCACATATTTGGTCATGCAATGTATATGACTCCGAATTTCAAACCTCTTTGACCCATTGTAATCAAATTCTTTAATGCCATCCAGAGCCATTCTACACATACTGCATCTGCCACACTTATACAAACCATTACTCAAGTTATGGAGCCACGTTTCTGTTCTTACTGTTGCTGGATAACTGAGACTCACAATCCCTCGTATTGAAGTACCCTTCTTGTACGTGATGCTAGGATAGTCCTTTACAAATTTATGTAAATCCTTATAATTTCTTAGCAGTGACCAGTGTTTCCTAAGTGTGTTGTATAATTTATGTGATTCTGGGTGGTAATTGGTAGTTAACCGTACAATATCATCCCTTTTATTAGTCACAATTTTTTCTCTCAATGTGTCACAGTGTTTAAGGTTTCGTGCTCTTTTTTCAGCTTTAATCACTACATTCTCATTATATCCCCGTTTGATATACCGTGTCTTAATCTCACATATGTTTCGGTTGAACGTATTGTGGAAAAGTAAATTTTGTCATGTTCTGTGTCCCTACGCCCCATCCATCATATGTTATGTGTGCATGATTAAATATGCATATGTACTCCCCATGTCTGATCAAGACGCAATTACAGTTGTGTCCTCCTCTAATATGCCAGTTTCCAGTCCTCGTGAATACTACGAATATCAGGCCTATGTAAAGTAATGTTGCCACGTTTCTCAGTGTGCACGTTATTTCATTATAAAGTCCCCGTTTCTAGGCCTCAAAAGGGCCCGGACATCAGATTCAGCTCCTGTCTCCTGAAGTCTCGCTAAGGAGCGATACAGCCCCCACCTGTATCCTCGACCCTTCACTTACTTCCTGCCTCGCAGTGCCCGGTGTAGCTTGGCTCTGCCTCTGAGTCTGCCAAGAGTATGTTATGATCCCAGTTATCAGTTCAGTCCTCCTTCTCTGCATTCCTAAGCTACTGAACTGCATCAATAGTTTCCGTCATTGTCTAGCCTATGCGGCTCCACGTTAGAGAAATACTGTATTTAATGGTCATTTAGTATTCTTCATCACGCACTACATGTAGAATAATGCATGGTCCAGTCTTAGAAGCAAGTTAGCCTTTCCCCTCATGACTTCTAGTTTATATCAACATGTTCTCTAAACATCAGATACTAGATAGGGTTTAGGTGCATGTCGCTCCGACCCTCCAGACTTTAGTCTCTGCTCCTAGCACAGAGTTCATAGCCCCCAGCTTCTCCTAGTAATACGTCATTGCCAGTTTACGCGCACCATTAGGTTAGAGGTCCCGGCTCCTTAGGTAGCCCCCTCCTATGTTTCCGCCCCATTCATGACATATTCTGTTACGTTTGCATCACATGTCTATGTATACGCCCAGTTACACCTACTTTTTCTGTTATCTTTCGCGACTGCTACGCGTCACGTCTTCTGCTCCACCCACTGCTACGCCTACTGCAATGTAATGCTATGTGTTTGCGTTATGTATAAATGCTCCTGTATTGTTATTAAAAGTTAGCGCGCTCATCCCAGATCTAGCCCCGGCAGCTGCCGGGCCCTGTCATCCTATTCCTATGCAGGTCGTCCTGATCCTGTCCTTATGCTGTAATAAACCTGCAGAAACTCCTACTACCTCGAATCTTGACTCTTATTTATTGAGCTATCTGTTATGATATATGCCTAGTCAAAAATAGGGTATTATTTATTTATTTACCACATAATGGCGCCCGAATAGGGACTTGCCCTTTCCCCACGCGTCGGTGAAGCCACGCCGACCCCCTGACCCTCTGCAGTCGTGACGGAACCATACCGTGCACTGGCAGATATTTCTGCTCCAAGTATCCCTCAGGCCCACGGAGGAGACGGAGGAGGCGGTCCAGCATCCAAACGAGACGGTGGAGGAACGCGGCGAGTCCCGACCAGAGCCCAAGCCGAGAGTCCAAGGTCCGAGGTATCCGGAGGCCCACCCGTAACTGAAGTCCGAAGTCCGTCCGTCGTCGTAGCAGTCCAGTCCGATCCGAGGCCTTCCGTTCCGTGCTGCCCGGTGAGTACCATTGCTGGGGTAGTATCTAGACAGGACCAATCTAAATTGACTCCTGGTCCGTGGGTTGGTGGTACCCAGACTCACAAACGAAGTGTTCACCTAGGTGGATACGGGTCTTGATGCGTTCCTTTATGGGACCGGTATGTTCCGTACTGTTACAGCAGTGCATCCAGTAATTCTAGTCTGTTCCGTTCTCGAGAAAATTCTTGTATTTCTGCTCTCAGTATTCCAGGTAATATTCTGTTCAAACTGTTATTTATAATGTTCTTCATGTATTTTAATGTTGTGGTATGAGTGTGACGTGATTTCGTGTTTATTGTGTATTGTATTGTGTCCAGATTACAGTTCAGTCATGCCTATATTTTCCAAGTTACGTCAGTTAAAAACTAGAAAGGTTCTGCTGGAAGCAGCAGTTCCTGTCCCGCCGAGGGACAGTCCAGGTCATTTTATGTATCAGAAACATGGCATAAGCGCCATATTGTATCTAGATTTATGGGTAGAGTATACCAAACGGTTAGAAGAAAAGTATAGATGGCCCGTATCGGGTACATGGGATGCCGAATGTATCATGCGAGTAGAAGAAGCATTATGGAAAAAGAAAGCCAGACAGTCACAGAAAGATGCCATCGAGTTATGGCGTAAAGAAGCGCATAGAAGAACCGAAAAGGAAGTCAGAAAGTCAGAGTTAAGTAGAGAATCCCAAGAACGAGCCCAAGAAAGAGAATTAATCGAGATAGGTGAACAAGTCAAAGTCGAACAATCAGACAGACAGAGGCATGCCCTTATTAAGGGTATGTATCCTCTCCTTGCCGAGGGCTTGCCAAAAGCGACCCCAGAGGCATCCAGTAATTTTCCGCCACCATTAGTTCCGACCAAGTTACGTCACAAACAGACTGCAGCTGATATTTTTATTTCGTCCTATTTGGACGACACAGTCCCAGAATATACAAATCCTGTTCGCGCTCCGCCAGTCCCTGTAAATCAGGCACTTCCCGCTCCTCCAGACACCGGAGTACCTGTTACGGTACCCCCGGTCCAGCCCGCCATACAAGTCCAGCCTACATTTCCATTTCCCACTCTGCCAGGACGTAGAGCCTCAGTAGACGACTCCAGTTTAGGGGCCGCAGGAGGAGGTCCTCCTCAAACCCCGCCGCCACACAAGCGTTTAACGTTAGCCGAGTTACATGCACAAGCATCACAGCGTACGCCTAGATATCAGTCTGTTGCAGAAATAAGAAAATCCCTTGCCGAATGTTGCTATGATCCAGTCCCAGGCGAGGATAATATGGTTTTATATTCATTCCGCGTAAGAAAGGTGGCCGAGTATCTAGTCACCTTACCGAATATGAAAGAAGATCTAGACAGAATATATCGTTTCATCCGTACAGGGGATGATCCAGAAAGTATTAGTGAGACCATGTCTCAAAGGAAAGCCGAGATCCAGCTCATGATATTAAAGTTCCTGATCAATTGTCTAATAAGAGAACAAGATTACCCGTCTAAAGATTCCGCCGAAATGAGAATCCTAACAAGGTGGAGTGATAATATAGCCGAGGGTAAGCACAAGACCGTCGGTGCTATGGAGAGTATGTACAAGAAAATCCGTAAAGAGATAATAAAGATACACGAACAGCGTAAAGCAGCACAAGTAAGCGAGAAAGAAAGTATCTCTGATCCCGAAGAAGAAGAGGACGAGAATCCCGCCAGAATAGCGTATGTAGCAAAATCTAGATTTCCAGATCGCCATTTACGCCTAGAACACAAGTCTATTTTCCATCATTCAGTACCAGAACAAGGTTCTCTAGAACAAGTATTTCAAGCTACCGATCACATTCTGAAATCACGAATCGGTTATAGTGAGTTAAGTACCATGCATGAACAAGAACTAGCCCGATCAGCCGTCCGATGGATTACTGATTCTACCACTTTTCCAGACGAAATAGTGGCACAAATGTTTCTGAAACTGCCCCCAGCCGAGCAACGACTGGTGGGTATGTATATGATCCAGCACCTCATTACTCTGTATGAGGGTCAACACTCTGATCCAGGCCCGTTACATGATATCCTGAACGAGTTACTCCAGTACAGATGGAGAGGTCTAGGTACCGATTTAATTAGTGTCATTCTAGAACAGCGTCACAAATATAGAACGTTCTTGAACCCGCATTTTGTTCATGTCTCACCCCCAGAAAGTAAATCATTCTACATAGACAGACAGAATCCGTTACGGGAAGTCCACCCAGTTAGAGGAACGGGTGGCGAAATGCAACGAGTGTTTGTATACACTCCAATATCAAAGATGGAACTTCTTGAAATGAAGAAATTAATTCCCTGTCATGACAAAGATCCAGCAGGGTTCCATAGAGAATTAAAAGACATGCTCCGTATGGGAGAATACACTTACCCAGATATCATTAAAATGTTAAAGGTCCTGTTGCCCGCAGGGGTATATGAAAAGCTAAAGGAAAAAGAATGGGAGGTGGGAGAGAAAAAGATCGATTGGGCAGCTCTAGAAGCTGAAGACAAGGCACGAGTACCAGGTACCGGTCTTGGAGATAAATGTAAAGAATTACCAGAATTATTGATTCAAGTTTTACCCAGATTATTGACAACGAGAAAGGAAGACTGGGATGCAATCTCAGCCTGTAAACAGAAACAAGATGAAGATATTAGTGATTTTTATTCTAGATTTGAAAAATGTTTTAGTATTAACAGTGGTCTCAAGACAAGTAGTGAGTCATACCCTCACCTTTTCGTTACTAAATTAGTCGAGAATTCAAGCCCACAAATTAAAAATCGAGTTTTGAAAGTCGAAAGCACCTGGCAAGCTAATACTCCGTCCCAGATGCTCCAGATGCTCCAGTATCACCAGAATAGAATCAGGGAAGAGCAAGAACACGAGAGAAAACGTATGAAAGACACGAAAATGAAAGTGCTAGTTGCACAATCTGTTCCTCAAGACAGTCAGAAGAGGGGTCCGAATCAAGCCAGTCATCCTGCAGCACCCGCTAAAGGGAACTGCAATTATTGTAAACAGCCAGGTCATTTTATAAACGAGTGTGCAGTTCTGAAACACAACATAGCTACTGGTAAGACTAAAGAAAGACCACGTCCGCCTAGACAAGAACAAGTTTCACAGATTCCTCAGCCACAGAATGCACCACAGACAGTTACAGTACCGCAGCCTATTGCTGCAACACAGCATGTCACATCGCAGATGTACCAGTATGCTCAGTCCGAGTATCCAGAGTACCAGCAGTATTCATGAAACAGCCTAGAGAGGGAGGTAGGCTTGCCTCTCATCGAGATACCTGTAGATCAAGAAGGTCCCTATGTTCACAGTCAAGTATTAGGGAAAGACAGAAAGTTTTTGATCGATACAGGGGCAAGTAGGACCACAATTAGTCATGCCGAAGTTCCAGGGGCTCCGCTCTCAGGCTCAAGAAATGTTTCCCTTGGATTTTCAGGAAAACCAATAGTTAATGAGATTTCAAAGCCAGTTACTCTAGAAGTAGGTCCATTGTCCCGTACTACTGATCTGTTACTTACTAAGTCATGTCCAGAAAATCTATTAGGCATTAAGACACTGAAAGAATTAGGTGCAGTTATTTGCTGTTCCCCAGAGGGAATACGTCTGTTCCTACGTGACTTCAAGGGTCACTATGTATTACGAGATTTTGATTCCAGACTGTCTAATGTTCCGCAGCATTTATGGGCGCAAGGTCCAACTGATGTAGGTTACATGCAAATCACACCCTATCGTGTGACTCTCAAACCAGGTGTAGTGTTACCCCGAATCAGACAGTACAGATTGCCACCTGAGGCTGTAGCAGCCTTATCCAAAATTATTGACGAGCTCATTGTTCAAGGAGTAGTTGTAGAAACTGACTCCAACATATGTAATTCTCCGATCATTCCAGTCATGAAACGTACTGATCCAAATGCACCCCCAGTATATCGATTAGTGATTGATTTACGAGAGCTTAATAAATGTATTATTCCACAGTACCCAGTTGTCCCAGACATCTCTTCCCTATTGACAGCCATTGATTCCGAAGCCACGTTCTTCACTGTCATAGACCTCAAGAATGCATTTTTTAGTGTTCCAATTCATCCAGACAGCCAGTTTCTTTTCGGATTTTGTTTAAATGGAAGGAGCTATGTGTTTACACGCGCTCCTCAAGGTTTCACAGAAAGCCCTAGTATTTACAGTCAAGCACTTAAGAGACAACTAGACAACCTCCACATGCCAACTGACACTGCCCTGCTCCAGTATGTCGATGATCTACTGATCACAGCCCGTTCTGAACGTGCTTGCGAGCGAGCATCCCTTACAGTTCTGTATTTCCTAGCCGAGATGGGGCACAAGGTGTCCCCTTCGAAGCTTCAATTCTGTGTCCAGCAAGTGGTATACTTAGGACACTTGCTGTCCAAGAGGGGTAGGCAGTTGACACCAGACCGTATCCAGTTAATAGCGAGTCTTCCCCAGCCCAGAACCCAGAAGGAGGTACGTGCCTTTATCGGCCTTACTTCTTATTGCAGACAATGGATTCCTCAGTATGCATTTCTAGCCAAGCCACTGATACAGTTAACGACACAGGAGGCAGCCGTATCGACTGTCCTCCCTTGGACATCCGAACATACACTTAGTTTCAACGAGTTAAAGAAAGCTTTATGTCAAGCTCCAGTTCTAGCTACACCGAACTACAGTAAGCCTTTTACACTTTTCGTTACTGAACGAGAAGGTACAGCATTATCTGTTCTCACACAAGATCAAGCAGGACAATCCAAGCCCTGTGCTTATTTTTCGAGCACACTAGATCCAGTCGCCCAGGCGTTGCCTGCATGCCTCAAGTCAGTTGCAGCCACAGCACTAGCTATCAGACAAAGTGATTCCATAGTTTTAGGACATTCCCTGACAGTACAAGTCCCACATTCAGTAGAAGTTCTTTTAAATCGAACACAGACTCAGCACTTGACAATTGCACGTTTAACAGGTTATGAATTGACACTGTTCCAGCCACACATAGAAATCAGACGCTGCAACGTCCTGAATCCTGCTACACTGTTACCATCAGTTAGTTCAAATTCTGCCACACACGACTGTGTGGAAGTAGTTAACATTACGACAAAGCCAAGACAAGACCTGACAGACATTCCGTTACCAGATCCTGACCTGACACTTTATGTGGATGGTTCATGTATGAGAACTAGTACAGGAGAACTAGTCGCCGCGTATGCAGTGACTACTGACACCGAAGTTATTGAAACACACCGTATTGATACCCTGTCCGCTCAAGCAGCAGAGCTAGTTGCTCTGACACAAGCCTGTATACATGCCAAGAACCTGAAAGTTAATGTTTACACAGATTCACGTTACGCATTCGGAGTTGTACATGACTTCGGAGTGCTCTGGCAGGAGAGAGGTTTCATGACCTCTCATGGAACCAAGATTCAGCATGGTCTCCTTATTCAAGCCCTGTTAGATGCCATACATTTACCGACATCCATTGCTATCATGAAATGCAAAGCGCATACGAAAGTTACTGACATTATTTCCCAAGGTAACGATCTAGCAGACCGCACAGCCAAGCTTACAGCCCAGACTCCAGACATTCAAGCTAATCCGACACAGACACATACTCCAGATCCGACTACATGTATGACAGTTAAGGACCCTACACAAGATGTCATAGATATCCAGTTACATGCTACCCCCGATGAAATCAAGAAATGGTCCGAACAAGGAGGGGTCCAGACAGATCAAGGATGGTTAACGAAGGGTAGAGCCACATGGTTTCTCCCCAACTCTATGGTCCAAGTCATTATCAATACCGCACATAGTCCCGCACATTTAGGAGAAAAAGCAATGTTAGATAGTATCCAGAACATTTGGTTCAACAAGCATTTACGAGCTGCAGCCAAGCAGAAAGTCCGTACCTGTATGATATGTTGTCAGTTTAATCCAGGTAAAAGTGTCCCGGTGGAACAAGGTGGTTTCCAGCCTCCTGACCACCCTTTTGAGGTCCTCCAGATGGATTATATTCAGATGGAGCGATGTCGAGGTTTCAAGTATGTCCTTGTAGTTGTATGCGCTTTGTCCAGGTGGACAGAAGCATATCCAGTCCCAGATTACACAGCCGCGACCACTGCCAAGCAGTTGGTTCGTGAATTCTTCCCTAGATATGGACTCCCTAGAGTCGTATATTCTGATAACGGTCAGCCATTCTCATCTGAGTTGATGAAGCACGTTTCCCTGTTGTTAGGGTACCAGTGGAAGTTTCATTGTGTACGCCATCCTGAAGCAGCCGGTCTAGTCGAGAGACATAATCAGACTCTGAAAATCCGCATCGCCAAAGTATGTAAAGATAAGGGTGTGGACTGGCTAGTAGCTCTGCCAGTCGCTTTGTTTTATATGCGCATGGTCGCACATTCCAGATCAGGTCTGTCCCCGTATGAGGTCGTATTTGGCCGCCCCCCTAACATGTGGGGTACTCCTAGACCCCGAAGTATTACTGATGTTTCATGTAATATGCTGACAGATTACCTAGCTTCCTTGATGTCTGCCCTCAACTCATGTCGTTCACAGGTTGCCGCCGCATTTCCAGACAATACCGAGGTGGCACCGCATGAAATCGTTCCAGGTTCGCTGGTGATGATCCGAAATTTTGACAGATCAAGTCCGCTGGAACCTCGTTGGAAGGAGCCACGTCAGGTCCTCTTGACCACCCGTACTGCCGTCAAGCTGGAAGGCAGGAAGGGGTGGATCCACCTTTCTCATGTAAAACTTTTCAATGGACTGAAACCCGTTTCTAAAAACATTTCCAAGGATTCCCAGGATTTTAAAGACTGCCAAACTATTGCTCTTAAGGACTGTCCCGCAAAAGACATTGCTACAACCCCTCCCCTGTTAGAGAAAACTCCGCAGCAGGAGTATAAGTTAAAGTTAAGGTCTAGTAAATTAAGTCAGTCAGTTTGATTGTATAAGTCCTCCCCTAGGTGAAACGGTTAGACTGTTTCTGACATGTATAAAATAGACCCCCATAGTGAGAGAGTCAGTAAAAACTCAATTCAATGTATCGTTTTTCTAAGTTTCATATTATTTCTCAGCATAATGATTTCCTGCACCAGCTACGCACTTTTCCTGTGTTTCTCAGTTTCTCATGTAAATAAGTCTGCTAATGCTACAGTAGAGCACACGTTTAGTGATCTACCTCCTCACGAATATTCTTACCGCCTCGCTATGCGTAATAATTCATTTATCCGTATGTTACATTACTCACACCAGACCAGCAATGCCACTAATTGTTGGGTGTGTGGTCGACTCCCCCCTTTCCAGACACCGAAGGGAGTTCTGCCACTCTTTCCTTATCCTTTTTCACATAATGGTTCGTGTGGAGCATGGTCCACGTTAACGTCATCCTTAACAGATATGTCTTTTCTTAACAGTACATGTTTCCCAGACAAGCAAGGTTTCCCCCATAGAACAGGTTTAGATCTAGAAAATGAAGTGTATAATTTAGGTAATTATTCGTCGAATTTCATGGTCCTGAATGTTCAGTCTGATACTACTCCAGACTCACCTGCTATTTCAGTACTACCAGTCAAAGGCGAATTATGTGTCCGAAATAAGGGTTCCGTACATGTAGGACATAGTGAATGTACTACTGTTATCAAGTATAGTGACAGTAGGAAATCTGTTTTCAAAGCTTCACGTCATTCTTATTTTGTTTGTGGTCAAACCGCATATGTTCGTCTGCCCCTCGATTGGGAGGGAACCTGTTACATTGCCTTCCTACTGCCACCTGTTTTTCTAGCCCCGCCTGACTATCATAGGAATTCCTTCCTAGTACACACTAGACACAAGAGAAACCTCCCGATTGTCGATTATACTGAAACTGCCGCAGAACAATTCATTGATATAGATAAAGGTGTTTTCCCTTATTTAGGCACAGTTGTAAACAGTAAGCTAATCCGTAGGTTAACAAGAACCCTTGAAGCTGTAGTAGATGAGACTGCCTCCGCTCTAGGTAACTTAACTGAAGAGCAATCTTTTATGAGAATTGTCGTTTTACAGAATCGTCTCGTCCTTGACGTCATACTGGCCGATAGGGGCGGGGCCTGTAGAGTCCTCGGATCTAGTTGTTGCATTTTCATTCCAAATAACGCGCCGTCTGTTTATTCAGCTATAACCAGACTCCATAAAATTGCCCATCTGTTACATCAAGATCCAGGCACCTGGACATGGTCCGGTTGGTTCTGGAATATAATTTCCGCATGGGGATGGAAAGTCCTGTCCTTTCTAGGTATTGCAGTAGCGATCATATTTAGCTGCTGTCTCTGTATACAATGTGGCCCTGCGATTTGCGGCATTTGTGCTACCTCTTGTATTCCTAGTCCCAAGCCCCGTTCTAAATCCTGTTCCAAGACAATTCGAGACGAGCAAATGATACTGTATGAAATGATAGATGGTATCATGAATATTGATGTTTCCTGATGGAAACGTAGTGACAAGGAGGGAATGTGGAAAAGTAAATTTTGTCATGTTCTGTGTCCCTACGCCCCATCCATCATATGTTATGTGTGCATGATTAAATATGCATATGTACTCCCCATGTCTGATCAAGACGCAATTACAGTTGTGTCCTCCTCTAATATGCCAGTTTCCAGTCCTCGTGAATACTACGAATATCAGGCCTATGTAAAGTAATGTTGCCACGTTTCTCAGTGTGCACGTTATTTCATTATAAAGTCCCCGTTTCTAGGCCTCAAAAGGGCCCGGACATCAGATTCAGCTCCTGTCTCCTGAAGTCTCGCTAAGGAGCGATACAGCCCCCACCTGTATCCTCGACCCTTCACTTACTTCCTGCCTCGCAGTGCCCGGTGTAGCTTGGCTCTGCCTCTGAGTCTGCCAAGAGTATGTTATGATCCCAGTTATCAGTTCAGTCCTCCTTCTCTGCATTCCTAAGCTACTGAACTGCATCAATAGTTTCCGTCATTGTCTAGCCTATGCGGCTCCACGTTAGAGAAATACTGTATTTAATGGTCATTTAGTATTCTTCATCACGCACTACATGTAGAATAATGCATGGTCCAGTCTTAGAAGCAAGTTAGCCTTTCCCCTCATGACTTCTAGTTTATATCAACATGTTCTCTAAACATCAGATACTAGATAGGGTTTAGGTGCATGTCGCTCCGACCCTCCAGACTTTAGTCTCTGCTCCTAGCACAGAGTTCATAGCCCCCAGCTTCTCCTAGTAATACGTCATTGCCAGTTTACGCGCACCATTAGGTTAGAGGTCCCGGCTCCTTAGGTAGCCCCCTCCTATGTTTCCGCCCCATTCATGACATATTCTGTTACGTTTGCATCACATGTCTATGTATACGCCCAGTTACACCTACTTTTTCTGTTATCTTTCGCGACTGCTACGCGTCACGTCTTCTGCTCCACCCACTGCTACGCCTACTGCAATGTAATGCTATGTGTTTGCGTTATGTATAAATGCTCCTGTATTGTTATTAAAAGTTAGCGCGCTCATCCCAGATCTAGCCCCGGCAGCTGCCGGGCCCTGTCATCCTATTCCTATGCAGGTCGTCCTGATCCTGTCCTTATGCTGTAATAAACCTGCAGAAACTCCTACTACCTCGAATCTTGACTCTTATTTATTGAGCTATCTGTTATGATATATGCCTAGTCAAAAATAGGGTATTATTTATTTATTTACCACAGTATTCTCCTGACTACAGTTTCTACGTGCCCGTAGCATCTCACCATACGGGATAGCGTTTATCTGGCTCTTGGGGTCTGCACTCCCTGCATGCAACACAGAGTTGCATGAGATAGGCTTGCGGTGCATTCTACTAAGAATTCTCTCACCTTCAACATATAATTCCACATCTAGTAAAACCAACTCATGTACACTCCTAGTCATTGTGAATTTCATATTGTCCGAGTTATTATTCAGATATTCAAAAAATGTATCCAATCTTGCTATTGAGCCAGTCCAAATCATCACACAGTCGTCAATAAAACGACCCAATAGTGGTTGTCATTCACCCACTGTTGACCGCGTGGGCCCCAGATGTGCACCGCCTCAAATCAACTCATAAATAGGTTGGCAAAAGACGGCGCAAATCTGGAACCCATCACGGTACCACACAGCTGTTTATACCTGCTGTTGTTGAATAGAAAGGCATTGTTTTTCAATATTAGTCTTGATATCTCTATAAGCATCATAGTGTGACACATATATTCCACCGGTTGTCTGTCTAAGAAATATTCAATGGCATGTAGACCCTTCTCATGTTCTATATTAGTGTAGAGTGCTACTACATCAAAAGATACGAGAATCATTCCTGGTTCCCACTTCACATCAAATAACATATTCAAGAGATGTTTTGTATCGCGAATATATGATTGCAAATTTGAAACATATGGTCGTAAAAAAACATCGACTTACTGTGAGAGCTTCTCCCTGGGTCCCCCTATACCCGATATTATCGGTCTACCAGGGGGAAATGGCAGTTGCTTGTGCGCCTTGGGTAAGGTGTACAAACTTGGGAACCTGGGTCTGTCTACTAACAAGAACCTAAGTTCATCTTCATTGATTAATCCTTGTTCTCTCCACTGCTTTAAATGCTCATTTATATTTCGTGTGATATCAAACATTGGACTATTAGACAGTTTTACATAACATTTACCATCACTCAATTGTTCTAAAATCTCGTGGTCATATTCGATTCTGTTCATAACAATCATGCATCCACCTTTATCCGCTTTCCGGATGATAATATTCTGATCACCTGCAAGATCATCTAAAGCCTCCCTCTCATGCTTAGTTAAATTATCTTTAAACCGATACTTCCTATGATCCTTCTTGTTAGTTTTCCATTGATCAATGTCTGCTAAAACCGCTTTATAAAAGATGTCTATGTTGTTATCATTTGACAGTTGGGGGGTCCAATGTGATTTTTTCTTCAGTCCACTATCTTCACTGTAATCATGTTCTAATTCCAACTCCTGCCGCAATTTATGTATTGTCACAGGATCATCTTCATTTTCAGTGATCGACAGTAGCATGACAGTATTCTTTACATCTGATATACTGCAGGATGCTTGTAGACTCTCATGCACATGACTTAAACTAGAGCTTTGGACGTTAGCAAAGTATTTCTTTAATTTCAACTGTCTAATAAACCGATACAAATCAATCTTAGTATCAACAACATCGTACAGTTTTATAGGACAAAATCTCATACCTCTACATAATAGTGTCACCATTTCTTCTTATAACTCCTTATCAGATAGATTAATAACCTTCATCTCTGAACTTGTCACCCCGTCTATTTTTGTTTGCTCCATGACCTGGTCTGCATACCTCTGTTCTCTCCTGGTGTGTTGGCCCTCTCGGCACCCTCTCCTGGTTTTGTGGCTTCTCCACCTTTTGGCCTTGTGTTTTGATCTTTGTTTCCCATTCTTATCTGCCAAACTTCCTTTAAAAAAGCACTCATATGGTTGGAAGATCCCTCCCCCAGGTCTTCCTCTTCACTAACTGGCACACTACTGGTTGATGTTGCACTTCTACCACTGACGGAAGAGGCTCTACTGGCACTCGACATATTGTCTTGCTTCACCAAATAATCAAAACGTTTAGCCAATGTAAAAACTCTACCTCCTAGATAATCAGACTCGTCCCTCTTCAATTTACGCGCTTTACACTGCTTGATGTCCACTTTGTGTTTATTGAGGATCGTCTCTAAAATCTCATAGTTCTTCTTGGTTGCTTCATCAAGTTTAAGATCAATTATTTATTCTTCCAAAATGTCAATTTACTCTACTATTTTACCAACCTTCCTGCCAGCATTCTCTATAAGAATGTTCATAAAATTGTTGGAGTTGCTATTCAATTATTTTTCCCACTGAGTTAAGAGATCTGGTTCTAGATCATCGTATGTGGGAAAAAGTTGTGAGCGGAGACCACGAGGCACCCTCTCTAATCTTTGGTATTACCTCAATGTAGCCCCGTCCCACCACTTTGGTGCCTCATTCTTATTAAGTCTCTCAAGACATATAAACTTCTGCTTTAACCCTTCTTTGACATTAATATTCCACTCCTAGAATGTTTTATAAAGGAGCATGTGGTCCCTTACCGCAAATTCACACTAAACAATGACCATAGAAGTTAAAAACATTTTTATGTCAAATAAGATCCAAATGGAAAAAATGCAGTTATTTATTCGATCATATAACACAGAGACATAATAAAAGTGAGAAACAACAAAGAAATGAAAAAACATTTTTGACAGCTTAGATATTTTATTAGTGACTGTAAAAGTAATGAACAATTTATGTCACATCTTATTTTGAGGTACCAATGCTATCATTGTTTTAAACAAAAAACAGTTGCGATAGTCGTGGTACCATGACAATGAAATTTGTTACCCATTTTATAATATGGAGAGTCTCCCTTCTCTTCAAAACTCTTAGAATGTTGGCATTTTTTTTGTCCTAACTATTTGGTGCCTGCAGTCTGTGTCCTGGATTGCATTATTGGTAATAGTTGGCAGTTGGCCTTTGTGTATTCCTCCCACACAGTGAGACCAAGGAGGACTAAATGTTAGCAGGATGGGCCGTACAGCCTGAGGGAGAGGGCCATAGCTGTTCCCTGTCTCACCTTTCAAATGGCTGCCTTTGGCTCCCTCACAAAGGAACTTGACACCAGCCGATTGTCAACCTAGAGGTCTTGAAGCCTGGGAAGGGAAAGTAAGGAAAAATCTTAACCAGAAGTGGGGGTAGGGTAGAAGTACCCTCAGACCAATTTTTAAGTACACTCCTGGAACTGTGGAGGAATCCCAGAAGGATTGCCTTGTACTTCAGAGTACTGATCTGCTGCTGGAGGCCTATGTCATATCTCTGTCCTGCTGCTACCAGTGGACTGCCATGCTGCTTGAAGCTTGCCTTGTACCATCGGTGGACTGCCCTGCTGCTTCAGGTCTGCCTTTGTCATACGGTTCCTACTAATTTATTAAGGCTGTGCGTTTGGGTAACATAAGCATCAAAACTATATGGACTCAGTCCTCTCATACCATCGGAATATTGATGTAGTTTCTGGCTAGCTCACAGTGCGCCATCTTGATCCCTCAAACGTACAGGGTACCTGATGGAGTCTGCATCCGCAGGACATGACAAGCCTAATTCCCCTAATGAAATCTTGGAAACTGATCTACCCTTTTGTTGTTAACTTAGGCATGCCCAAAGGGAGACACAGGTAATACATGAATTGTCATTTCAAACATTTATTGGAGCAATTGGATTTTTGGGTAAAATATGTGTACTACAATTGGTAGCAGAAAACAGAGCATGGTAACCAGCATTACAAGAATCGTGAAGAAGATGAACAATTTAGCATTATAATTGATGCACTGATTATATGGATACATATAATTGTACTCCGACCTAGCACCGCCTATTCTAGAGAGCATAGAGTGGACGTGATTTTGTCAAAAACCTTAGAGTAGTCTACCTCCCCATTTACCTACATAAGTGTGCCATCTGGGAGCCAGTCTTGGTATAGAGCAGGCCGGTTGTTGTTCTTCGGATGCGCGGGACGGTGATGAGTGAGAGGTCGGCGGATCGTAGCTGGCGGTTGGGGATGTAGAAGGAGAGCCGTCTGTTGAGGTAGGCTTGGCCGGTCTTGTGGAGTGCCTTGTGTGCGTGGATAAGGAGCTTGAAGAATATCCTCTTGCTGTCTGGGAGCCAGTGCAGGTCCCTCAGGTGGGGGCTGATGTGGCCGTGGCGTGGTACATCGAGGATCAGGTGTCTTGGATGCTTTGTAGTCGTTTGATGAGCTTGGTCGGGGCTTCTGCGTAGAGGGCGTTTCCGTAGTCGAGTCTGCTGCTGACGAAGGCCTGGGTGACTGTCTTTCTTGTATCTGTCGGGATCCATCTGTAGATCTTGCGGAGCATGCAGAGGGTGTTGAAGCAGGAGGAGGTGATGGCGTTGACCTGCTTGGTCATTGAGAGCATTGAGTCGAGGTTGATTCCCAGGTTGCGTGCGTGGTCGGTGGGTGTCGGCACTACTCCCAGAGCCATCGGCCACCAGGAGTCGTCCCAGGCTGAGGGTTGGAGCAGAGGATGAGGACCTCTGTCTTGTCCGAGTTCAGCTTCAGATGGCTGGTCTTCATCCACTCGGCCTTCATTCCTTCGTGGAGGTTGGCTTTGGCGGTGATGGGGTCCTTGGTGAGGAAGAGGATCAGTTGAGTGTCGTCGGCATAGGAAATTATGTTGAGGTCGTGCTGTCGGGCGACGTGTATGAGCGTGGCCATGTAATTGTTGAACAGTGTCGGGCTGAGGGAGGATCCCTGGGGTACGCCGCAGATGATCTCGGAGGTTTCAGACCGGAATGGGGGGTGGCAGACGCTCTGGATTCTGCCGGTGAGGAAGGAGGTGGTCCATTCTAGTGCCTTGTCTCAGATCCCTGCGGTGAGGAGGCGTGCACGTAGTGTGCGGTGGCAGACGGTGTCGAAAGAGTCGGAGAGGTCTAGGAGGATTAGTGCTGCGGTTTTGCCATTGTCCAGCAGGGTCCTGATGTCGTCGGTGGCGGCGACGGCGGTGAAAGCAGTCTCTGTGCTGTGGTTGCTGCCAAACCTTGACTGGGAAGGTCCAGGATACTGTTTTCTTCGAGGTATGGGGTTAGCTGTCTGTTGGCGATTTTCTCAATTACCTTGGCCGGTAAGGGGAGCAGAGAGATGGGCCGGAGGATCTTGAGGTCTCTAGAGTCAGCCTTGGGTTTTTTCAGTAAGGCGTTGATATCGGCGTGTTTTCAGCTTTCTGGGAAGGTCGCGGTCTCGAGGGAGGGACTGATGACGTTATGCAGGCAGGATGCGATGGAGCTGCTTTCTTTGTTGAAGACGTTGTACGGGACGGGATCTGATGGAGAGCCGGTGTGGATTGTGCTCATGGTCTTGATGGTGTCATCGGTGCTCACGCTGGGCCATGCTAGCAGGAGGTCGTGGTCGATGGTGTGCAGAGAGTCTGTTGTGTTGCTGTCTGTTGGGTCTGTCTGGGTGTTGAAACTGTCATGGATGTCTGCTATCTTGCAGTGGAAGCAGGTGGCGAGGGAGTCGCACAGGGTTTGTGACGGCGGGATGTCGTTGGTGTTGGAGCTGGGGTTGGAGAGTTCTTTCATGATGTTGAAGAGCTCCTTGCTATTGTGTGTGTTGTTGTCGAAGCGGTCTTTGAACAAGGTTCTCTTGGCGGCCCTGGTGAGCTGGTGGTGGTTGCGGATGGTGTCCTTGTGTGCTGCACGGTTGTCCGGAGTTTGTTTGCTGTGCCATTTCTTCTATAGTTTCCGGCAGGCTTGCTTGGAGGCTAGGAGTTCTAGGGTGAACCAGCTGGTCCTCTTGCTGGTGACTCTGTGGGGGGGTTTCTTCAGCGGGCGAGGGTGTTGGCGCAGTCGTTGATCCAGCGTCTGAGGCTGTGGGCAGCGTCATTGGTGTTGGAGGGTTCGGTGGGTGGGCTGAGAGCGAATTTGCGGATTTTTGTGTTTTTTTGTGTTCGCAAGGGTTTTTGCCAGTTCGCGAGGTTTGTTTACCAGTTCGCAATTGCGAACTTACTTTTCGGCTCGCAACGGCCGCGACTATGTTGTTTCTACGTCTGGTTCATCATCACAGGTTCACAGCACCCTCTGTTTCACCACTGCCACCCTCTGGTACACCCATGCCACCCTCTGGTACATCCTCACTGCCACCCTCTGGTTGGTTTATCACTGTAGATTATGGGGGTGAAAAAAAGCAAGCACACCTGCCCTGCTTCAACTGCCATGAATTAATTTGGGGTTGATTAATGTGTCACTGATTTTTAAACTTCCAGTCTGGCTGGCACCTGCTTCCTTCCTTATCTGTAATTTGCTTTCTGTTGCAGTGCAATTTTTTTTCACAGGACCTTTATGGCCTACTTGTAGCTATTCTATGAGCCTGCTGTGAGGGTCAGAGCAGGGTCATAGAATAGTTGCAAATAGGCAACTGAACTCTGGAGGGGCCCCTCAGGAAGCACTAGAGTTAATGGTTACTAATGTTAAGATTGAACTTTTGCACCTGCTGATTGCTTTCAGTTTTGCAAAAATCGTTTTTCTGCTATTTCGCGCGATTTGCGGGGTGCAAATCCGTGCGAGATCGATTTCGGAAGCTGCGAATTCGTGCGAATGCACGATTTGTTTTTTGCTGCGTGTTTGTTCGCGTGATTTTTTGCATGTTCGCAAGCCGCTTGTAGCGCAACATTTGCGAAGTTACCCTAGCGGTCGTACATGGGCGCGGCCATCTTGTTTGCATGACGTAATTCCGTTTCCGGGCGCTATGTGTAATCTCGCAAAGTGTGCGGCTCGCTCGTACATGTTCGCGTGTGATCGCGAGGAAAATCTCGTGCGAACTTACCCACGCGGTCGTGAACGGGTGTGGCCATCTTGTTTCTCATTCATTGCTATGGTTCTGGGCATGCTCTCTGTATCCTTTCTTAATCTCTGCCATCCTTTGCTTGTTTGAAGTTTTTTTTAATCTATTTTACTTATTATCTATCCCTCTATTTTTCTAGCTCTATATTTTTGTGTTTTCTGCTACTTTTTGTTAATTTTAAACTACTTTTTTAAACGCTTTTCTTTTCTTCTTCCCTGTTCTATTTCTTCTTTCTTATTTTGCTTCCTTTCTGCCCAGACCATGGCAAAGGGAGCCGGGAAGAAGCCCGCAAAGGGGAAGGGTCCCGCACCCCGTGCCCGGCTCCCGTGCGGGCGTTTGAGTGGGGAGACAGTTATAGCTCGGGAGATTTTTAGTGCGGAGGAGGTGGCCGCACTAGTCTTTCACGTCCAGCGCCGCCTCCCCAAGACCATCATGGGAGGCGGCAGGATCGCTACCGGCTACTGGATCCGGGAGCGCCGGAAGCGGTGGGAGAAGGTGTGCCGGGCCATGTTTGAACACTCTGGGGTCCGGCGCACCTATAACCAGGCCACCCACCGCTGGACGGATCTCATGGACCGGGAACGCGACTTGCTGGACGTGCTCGGCGTAGAGATCCCCGGGCTTTGTGAGTAGTAGTAGCTATTTCTATCTATTTCATCACTACTCTGTTTTATCCCGCTCTGTGTGTTATTATATTGCAAATTTTTGTTTTTTACCAAGAGCAATAATGCTGCAGATTACATTGTAGGTAAATTATATTTCAAAATCTTCTATGCATTTCAGGTGCACTGCTCTCCTTCTCAGTAGCCTTGCTACTATGCTTATTTGTTTTCTATTTTGTGGTCATTTCATTGGCCTGAGAAATTATGTATGAGTGTAGTGTAAAGAACTGCGTAATGCTAGACACTAAGGGTCAGATTTTCAATTACCGGCGCATCCCTGCAAAGTAGCAGGGATGCGCCAGTAATTGTGCGCCATGCCACCACCACCCATGGTGCGCCGTATTTACAATGTGGCGCACCATGGGCCCAAAACGTCACAGAAGCCTTACGCATCTGTGCTGTAAAGGCGGCGCATTGCTGGAGTTGCGTGCCAACGATGGCGCAGCTCCAGCAATGCTCTGGGGTGCCCTATCTCCCCAATGCTGCATCAAGCCGTACGTCGGCTTCAAGCAGGCGCAGGGTTTGAGTCACGCATCATTGTCCTAAAAGTGACTGATTGACATCTTGTAGATTTCCCTCAGCCACTTTTAGGATTCGTTCCTGCGCAGGAACGCCCTCCCTTGCGCCGGAACGCCCCCTGATGGTGCAGGGCTTTACAACGTGATGCATCTCCCATATGCGTCACTTTGTCAATATACGCCTGCAAAAATTCCAAAACCTGTAGCTCATCCACTCTAGTCTGGAGGACCAAAAACCACAGAGTCTATTTAAGTTTAAAAGCTTTATTAAAAGTAAACACATGTATTAAAATCAACTTTGTCATAAAACTAAACTGTTAACTGAAAATGGAAAAGTGCTTAGTGCTGACGATTAATTGGACACATTTCTTGTGGTCGAGCCGAGCTCTCACCTGGTTTGAACTTGATCCTGCTCGTGTTCTTAGAAGTCAAGCTTCTGTCTGTTAGGAGAAAAAGTGGTGCGTGTTAAAAATAAAAAGCAAGCATTCATCAGTTGTGCCAAAAAGTGCAGCAAGACAACAGCCTTCCCTGGAAAAAGGGACATTTTTACTTTAGAGTAGACAGTCACAAATTATTACATTGTATTCTGTTTTTTTCACATTTCTTTATTCCTCCTAGACCAAATATTATATAGTAGTGAGTGGTGTATTCTAACATTCTTAAATGTACTTTGTAGGTGGAACATCTGGTGGCGGGGCCAGCGCGGAAGTGGTGGTATTGGACGAGGGGAACAACTCTGGGGAGGAGGCGGTGCAAGTGCCGGACGTGCCTGTGAGGGTTCACACGGTGGTGGCGGGCAGAGGTAAGCTATATATTCCTTACTTATTGAGATTGAAGACTGCATAGTGTGCTTTCTGCACGGGTGTATTATAAATCAACCAGGTAGTAGCCTCCTCTAAATGTACTTCGACTTAGCTGTGAAGTTTTTGGCGAGAAGAATCCCAATAAGATCTGAGATGAACTTGATGGATGGGATGAACGAAAAGCGAAAGAAGGGTGTAAGTAAGTGTGGAAGGACGAGAAATTTAATGATGACTGGCAAAGAAGAAAGATATGTGTTTGCTTGGTCCCTGAGGTGGCTGGGAAGGAAAGAATATGGTATGGTGCATGGCTGGGTGAATGATGAAGCAAGGATGGGTGGAAGGAGAACAGCCTGGGTGGGTGAAACAGAAACTGTATGTGTGCATATACTTTGAATGGATGGATGCCTGGATCATGGTATTATCTGACTCTTAGATAGCATATGTGTATCTAGAGAGAGTAGACGGTCACTGGATGAACTAAGTGTTACTTTGAAGAGCATGTAACACCGCACCCGCACGTCCGTTCCAGTGTAGGAAAGGCAAGGAAAAGAAGTTGTAATTTTGTCCAAATACTACCATGAATAGTAGCAGTAGTTTGTATTGCAACTGCAAGCACAGCATATATCCGGTTATTACGGTGTACACTCCCTACCTCTCTTAATAACTTTAGTTTAGTAGTAGTACGTCATTCATGTGTGGGTGTATCACTGTTCACTCAATAATAAGCAAAGCACCTAAAGTCATCCCATATATCATCAAATACATCCCATGTGAAGTGATAGATAATCAGATTATTTAGCTTCTTCATTTTCCTTTTCTAGTACTCATTTGCACTGTAGGGTGAAAGCTAAATTAATTAAGCAGTAGCCCTTTTAACAGAGTATTCTCAGTGCCACCCGTAATAGAAAAGTAAGAGCTTCACCACCTGCATGTACTGGACCGGTACAGTAACGCAAGTCTGTCTCACTCATCATGGTGTGCGTCTGTTTTTCTCTGGTGCAAGTTCACTGCACTGGCATTATGCCGGCTTGCATAAGATAACGTACCAATTTTCCTAAACAAGAGAGAAGAAGAAGAATAAGACTTGTGTACTGTCAAGGTCGACTTTACTGTAAGTTCATAGTGCTCGTAGAATTTGTTCCTTAAACTCCCACTAATGTTAGAGCAAGTATGAAGAAGTGGGAGGTTAGATAGATAATGTCCTCAATAGTTATGTACTGTGCTTTCAATTTGCTACTTGTACTGTGACACAACTTTCTGCTCAATCATTTTGTGTTAATCGTAAGGAGCATTGGTTACAGACTATGTCTTTCTTTCTTCATATAGTTGCTCCTTCCAAATCAAACAGAACATCAAGGAGGGAGCTGGCTCAAATGGCCCGGCAACGGAGGCTGGATGCCACTGTCGCCGAATATCGGCAGCTGGTGGCCCTGGAGGAGGAGGAGACGCAGTCTACCGGTACAACAACAACATCCACTGGGACAGCTGCATCCTCCTCCGTGCCCCCAGGGGCTGCCAGCCAGCGCAGTGCTCCAGCGGTACGGAGCCGGGCTACCAAAGCCAACCGCCACCGCAGAGCAGCAAAGACAGCAGCTGCCCCCCACAGGAGTTGCAAGGCACGCCAGCGCCGCTTATGCCTCAGAGTGTCCTACCTGGAGCAGGAGGTGCATACCTATAAGAACTTGGTGGAGGGCCTCCGCTTCGACCATGCCACCCTCCGCAAGGAGTATGATGCCCTGGCCGCTAAAGTCAACAGCACCCTCCCGTAGTGTAGTGTCCCTTGCCCCTTTTTTAGAGACTTTTGGGGGTGGGAATTGGGAGTTGGGTTGTTTTTGGGACTTTTGAAGGACAATCGTTGGGGTTAGGGAGGGTCTTGCGGGAGATTATTTTGTTAGGGCCACAAAAATATATTTTTTGAAACTTTATCTGACCATACCTGTTTTTTACTGCTTTTGAGTCTGGTGGGTGGGGGTTTAACAGTAAGTTTGTTTTCCTGAAGAGTCCTAGGACTTTAGTAGTACTACCGTCAATCTCTTGTCTATTCCTAATACTCCATTATACTACCTCCCACCAAACGCTTATCTTACCTGTAATTTGTGTTTGAAAGTAGGGCTAGGCCCAGGGCTGGCTCCACGGGAAATGGCGATTAAGGTTGGCAATTCTGGGCGGATGAAATGTCCTCATTGCGGTGGTACTAGTGGTGTGACATAGTGGCAGTTGCATGCCTATGGAAAAAAAGAAAATGAAACCTGGTTTGTCCTTACTGTAGCATTACAACGGTACGATAGAGAATATAGCAGGTGACAGTACACTAGAACAGTGCCACACAGAGCCTAACAAATGGTAAAGTATTGAAAGTATAACTAGTACTTGCGTTGAATTTCTTTGACATTGGCTACTACTACAAGAAATAGTACTGAAGCCGAGTAAGTCTAGAATATATCCTCGGATTCCTTCACTAGCCTGTTGCTATGACCTTATCCTCCCCCGCAAGTGTGTGGTGTTATTGATGTCATTTAGTCACACATCAAGCAAAACCACACAGCCCGGGGGAAGAGGGTTAGGGTTTGGAAAATGGATGGGAATGGGGGTTTCTTTTTGGGTAGGTTTTGTTGAGAGAAAAAAAAAGCACAGCATGGACAAACAATAATTGAAGATAAAGAAATCTTTGGGTACAAAGCTAACCATAAATCTTTTAAGTGTCATAAAGGAAGTGCATGCCCTACTGCATGCATTGTTACTGAAAAGTAAGTAGTACTAGAATGCGACAGTACAGGGCTGCAGCGTTTTCACTTGCCTATCTCTGCACTCAGAGAAACACTTCTTACATTAAATTAGGTTTAAAAATTAGCCGAAGTAAAACCTATAGAATGGCTGTAGGGATCAATTTAGAAGCAGAGAGAGATCCAAGAAATGCAGTCACACTCATAGAAGAAAACAATGGATACTGTATTTGTATGTTGTTGTAGTTGTCCTGTTGAAGTTGGTAAGTAAGTTGCATGCAGCAAACAATTCCTCTTATTAGCGGCACTCCTCCATTCCAGCTGACGCTTCGTCCATCAATGTTGGTGACCAGAAGACACCTTGTCCACTGCCTGCCTGGTGGATGCTGAATTGCGACTCGCTAATGTGAAGCCTGACTCCATCCTTTTTTCCCCATTGCACAGACTGAAACCCGGCCTGTAATTATTGAACGAAAACCAGGAAGTGCTATTACAACACCACTGATAAATAAATATAAGGTATGTACGCTGTGTAGTGCAAAAAGTCACACTTTGATTTTCCTAATAGACAGTACAATATTTTTGAAAGTGCGTACTCTGTCTGAGTCACCTTTTGAAGGATAAATAAGTATGGGCAAATTAATTTAGCGGATCTTTCCCCTCAAGCTAGGTGTACTGTAAACTGTGTTTTAGAACAAAATTAGACCTTCCCAGCAGTGCTCCCACCCAGACCCTTACTAAAGCCAGTCGCAAAAATGTAGAAGACCCCCAATCAGATCTCAAAAAACGAGGCCTAGCAGAAAACTGGTGACAAAACGTACTTTGAAAGTAAAAGTAGGCCCAAATACCCCCTTACCCACCGTGGATTGTATTCAAACCACTTGCAAGCAAGCAAAAGTATCCATAGCCAGCATCGCTCCAAGACTCAAAAACCCCCCCACCCAAACACATGCAATAGAAATACTGCAAACCCTAACAAGCCCTAAGTTAAGAATAGTGGCAAAGGCTTTCTTTAACTATGCCAAATCCCCCCTTTCCCACCATACTACTGCTTTTGAGTCTGGTGGGTGGTGCTTTAACAGTAAGTTTGTTTTCCTGAAACTTAAGTCTGTCTCATTTTCTTCCTTTAAGTCTAAATGGCTAAATGTTTTCAACACTAAGTGCCTCTCACAGAGTAAGTGATCCCTCCTTTCCCACCATGGATTTTCTTCAAATCACTTGCAACAAAAATTACACATTCCCACGAGTGCTCTAAAACCCCAGAACTCAGTTGCAAAAATCAAGAACACCCCGAAACACATGCAATCCTGCTGCTAGGGCTAACCCTAACGAACCCTAAGTTACAAAAAGTGCCAAAACCTTTTTCCTCATGGATGTTGTTTAAACCAGTTTTATCCGGTATTAGACCTTCCCAGCAATGGCCCCAGAGCCGTCAACCCAGGCGAAAACAAGTAGAAGACCTCCAAACAGCCAAAAAGCAAAAGTACAAAAATGTGGACTTAGTCACTTTTCTGAAAATTTCCAAAATCACTCAGCGCGCGCTCTGCAGCTAGGCCCTAACTCCCCTCTGCCTCCATGGATTTCCTTCAAACCTCTTGCTATCTAAACTATCCATACCCAGTAGTGCTCCCAGACCCCGAAACCCACCCACAAACACCAGGAAGCCCCCCAAACAGGCCCCCGAAAATGCTACATTGAGCGAAAAGTCAGAAAATGCAAAACCTTTTTCCTCATGGATGTTGTTTAAACCAGTTTTATCCGGTATACGACCTTCCCAGCAATGGCCCCAGAGCCGTCAACCCAGGCGAAAACAAGTAGAAGACCCCCAAACAGCCAAAAAGCAAAAGTACAGGTGATTAAAGTTTTAATTATATTAACTTGTGCAAAACAAAGAAAGACAGAAACACAGGAATAAAAGTGAATAAGTACGAAAAAGAAAATTTCTGAATTCATTGGCTAATTTTCAGGCCTCGGTCTCAGGGAAGAAGAGTTCGTCCTCATACTCTGCGAATTCAGGCAGGAGTAGGTCAGTGTCACCTAACACAGAAGAAATTCCCTCATCTAAGTTGCTGTCCTCCTTGTCTTCTTCCGTCGTGCGATCTGGTACTTTGAAATCTGGTGGTATGAGGTGCTCATTCATCTTGTAGAAAGAAAGTCCCTGTTTAGCGTAGCAGACTGTAATTGCTGGGAAACGCTATACCTAGGGGGTCTCTGCACGATTATAGAGGTGATCTGAACAACAATCTAATGTAAGCAAGTAACAGAAATGCACTATAATTAAGTAATGGGCACATACAACGAAATAAAATAAATTTTGAAATTTATTAAAGCCTCCCAACTGGGTTACAATCTAAAACAGAATTAAAAACCAACTAAAAAACACCTTAAAAAAGGTGTCACAATAAATCAAATACAGTCAAAGTTTCCAAAGAAGTCGACGCGGCGTTTCGGTGCTATTCAGTCTTTACACCTTCATCAGGACATTAAAAATATTTGACGTATCTGTATTTTGACTAAAATAAAGCTTATCAATTGCTTCAAGTCGTTGTCTTGTCGTGGACTTTGTTCTGATGGTTGTCACACATTTAAAAGCTTATATTTTAAGCCCCAGAGCTTTCTCTTTGCACGGAGGAACCACCGTTATTGGTAGAAGAAATTTCTAAAGTCGGGATTTCTTGTTCCCCAACCCAGGATTGGTTAGATGTGGCGATGTGCTCCCTGTTCCTCCGTGCATTCGCCTTCGTGTTCATTCAAAGGGAGGCCGTCTAAAACATTACAGATATCGCTATTCCTGACGACAAGCCTATCAAGTGCATGTGCATAATTGAAAGTGCACTTCGCCACATTTAACCAATCCTTGGTTGGGGAACAAGAAATCCCGACTTTAGAAATCTCTTCTACTAATAACGGTGGTTCCTCCGTGCAAAGAGAAAGCTCTGGGGCTTAAAATATAAGCTTTTAAATGTGTGACAACCATCAGAACAAAGTCCACGACAAGACAACGACTTGAAGCAATTGATAAGCTTTATTTTAGTCAAAATACAGATACGTCAAATATTTTTAATGTCCTGATGAAGGTGTAAAGACTGAATAGCACCGAAACGCCGCGTCGACTTCTTTATAAACTTTGACTGTATTTGATTTATTGTGACACCTTTTTTAAGGTGTTTTTTTAGTTTGTATTTAATTCTGTTTTAGATTGTAACCCAGTTGGGAGGCTTTAATAAATTTCGAAATTAATTTTATTTCGTTGTATGTGCCCATTACTTAATTATAGTGCATTTCTGTTACTTGCTTACATTAGATTGTTGTTCAGATCACCTCTATAATCGTGCAGAGACCCCCTAGGTATAGCTTTTCCCAGCAATTACAGTCTGCTACGCTAAACAGGGACTTTCTTTCTACAAGTTCAATTCCCCCTCCCTGACATCTGTCATAAGGGGATCCTCCGTTTTTTTGAGGCTCATTCATCTTGATCATTGTCAATATCTCCACATTTTTGGGCGAGAGGCGGGTCCGTTTGCAAGTTACAATGCCACCAGCAGCACTGAAAACACGTTCAGAAGACACGCTTGCGAGTGGGCAAGACAAGTAATGTATAGCCAGGCGGGTGATCTCTGGCCACAATTCTTTTTTCCCATGCCAATACGCCAATGGGTCAGCATTAACATAGACCTCTGTTGAGTCATTCAGATAGTCCTGCACCATCGACTCAAAGTTCTCCACGGTTCCTCCACTTTGCTGAATTTTCGCTCTGACCTTTTCAGAACCATAACCAATCTCAGCTAGCCAATCCTCTTCATCACCCGATATTTCTGTTGTGTCTGGTGCAGATGATGCGGTTGCCGGTGCCTTTAACGGCTGAGAGGTCACTTCTGCCACAGCCACAGGTGCAGAAGTGGAGTCTTTTGACTGGGGATGGCCTGCTGATGCTGATGTACTGCCTTTTCCTTCAATTTGCTTCCGTTCTCTTTCAAACCTGATGGCTGACCAGGCTAGCCAACGTTTGTACTTTGTAACATCTTCATCACTAAAAGGACAAAATGCAGAGCCTGCCAGCGCCTTTTTGTAGCGTGGATGCAGAATAGTAGCACAAATGTAATGCTGTTCTGAGTGGATCTTTTGAAGACGTTCATCGCCAAGTAGGCGCTCTAATAATTTCTCCGCCAAAACAAAAGCTTCTTGCTTTTCTTCATCTTTTTGAAACTTTGAAGACACCGCCTTCAGTTTGTGCTCCATCATGCGCACCAATGGGATAGCTTTTCCCAAATTACAGTCCTTCCTGCTGACTGCACGCGTGAAGACCTCAAAAGGACGAAGCATGTCTGTCAGGCTTTTAACTAGCTCCCATTGCGCCGCATTTAACCTCAGGTCCTCCTTCACAGCTGTACCCATTGTTAAGAAATACTGATCGAGTACCGTAAACTGCTCATACAGACGCTCAAGCATGTAGAAGGTTGAGTTCCAACGTGTTGGCACCTCCTGGATGAGTGCTTTCACTGGCATTCGACGTTCATGTAGCAGGCTCCTCAGATGCTTCCGGGCCTTAAAAGAATGGTTGAAATGGTTGCACATTTTTCAGCAGGTGACCACTAACTGGCATGCTGGACTGTCTTTATCCAAGAATTTTTTAACAACCAGGTTTATACAGTGCGCCAAACACGGCACTCTGAAATAGTCACCCAGTTCCATGGCCTTAACTACATTGGCGCCATTATCCGTGGAAACATAACCAATGCCGCGTTTTTTTGGAGACAGCCAGTGAAAGACCTTTGTGTTGAACTCATTCAAAATGTTTTGTGCTGTATGACGTTTCTCCAAGCCAAACATGGCTAGTGTTGCATGTTTCCGAGCAGCTTTAAAAACTTGGTCCAGGTCAGCACCTGCGTTTAGCTTTGCTTTAACCCCTGAAAAAGAGACCCAGTGTGCAGTGATGCACATGTAATCAGTGCCTGCGCCACTGGTCCACATGTCTGTTGTCAGATGTATAGTGTGAACAGCACTCTTTTGCAAAGCTGCCCCAATCACCTCCAGCACATCTTCATGTAGTGCTGGAACCGCAACTCGGGCAAAATAGTACCGTCTAGGAACCTTCCATTTAGGGCAGAGCGCTGCCACTAATTCTAGAAAACCAACCCCTTCTACAAAAGAAAAAGGGAGAAGATCCAGCGCTAGCATTTTAGCCAGCTTAGTGTTATACAGACGCACCATTGGGTGGTTGCGGTCATATGGCGCATCTGAAAACAACATTGTTTTAATGTTGCCCTGGACCATTTTACGGGATGATGATGATGACTTCTTCGACCCAGTTACGCTCGCTGATGAACTTTTTCGCATTGGTGTCTCACTCTGTCCCACACTCCTAGTGTGGCTCACAGGGGGTGTGCTGACAGGGGTACTGGGTGTAAGTGAAGTGTGTGACACTTCTTCCTCCTCGTCATCATCAGATGTTACATCAACGTTTTCTCGACTTGCAATTCGGGTTTCCTTGATCTCCTTTAGGTGCGCAAGCCATTGGACAAGGTGCTGTCTCTTAAGATGACCTCTCTGGCCTCCAGTCCCATAGTTGGTACCAAGCTTACCACGACTAACTGCAAGCTTACAAATGCTACAAATGGCTATGTTTTTCCTTTTTGGGCAAACACTAAAGAAGTCCCAAACTGCGGACTTGAAATGTCTGTGGGGGCCAGAGGAGGCGATACTGGTGGTGGTCGTGCTGCTAATGCCAGATGAAGTGGAGGATGTGTATTGCTGAACTTTACTACGTTGTGCACTTTCACCACCACTAATTGAGGTCGAGGTGGATGGAGGTCCCTTCTGGCGAGTAAGAAATATGGAAGCGGTAGGTTGTGGTGTACTAGTTAACATCAATGATTGTGGTGTTCCCATTGCCTCCTCGTCGGCTTCATCATCACGCTCAGCAGCTTGTCGGGCTAGGGTCAAAATGTCTGTTTGCTGCATGCCCGCTGGGGGTTCAGTGACGTTAGTGATGATGACTGCGTCGTCGTCGTGAGAGTCTTCAGCAGCAGGAGTATACGCCACTTCTTGTTGAGCGTCATCACACTCCATAACTCGGAGAGTTTCGACGACCTTCCTTTTACGCTTAGCTACCTTTGTCAGATCATGGTGTGCCTCCTCAACCTCACTCTCAGACGGCAGTGGTGCTGGTTCCCAAGTAAGATCCATATCATCAGAAGGAGGTGGGTTTGAACAAGATGTAGACACCAACACCCTTGATCTTTTCCTTGCTCGGGATGTGGAAGACAATGAATGATCATCAGGAGGAGTGGCTTCCTCGAATGATACCTCGGCTTGATTGTCGATTTCCAGATGTGCCCCTACTTCTGGAGGAACAACTATTGTGGCCACTTGTTGTGCCCCTCCATGCACCTCTGCTTGCTCCTCTCCTTGCGCCGCCTCTCCTTCCACATGTACTTGGGCTTGTACTTGCACATGTGATTGTTGTTGCGGCTGTGGTTGTTCAACACTCGTCAGATGAGTTACAACAACCTGTGTTGATTGAGGGGCATTGCTGCAACTTTCTTGCGATGAGCCAACATCACTGGTCGATGGTGATTGAACAACTATACTTGCTGCCTCTGCAGCACTCAAGGACTTGGACCTAAGTGGGCGTGGTGGTGGTGGCACTGAGCCCAATGGAGCGGAGGTGCTGCTCCCAGCTTGGTCCCCAGCAGACCCCGCTGCTGCTGCAGGCGTACTTTTTTTATCCCAATAAATGTGGCGGTCGTTATCACACCAGTCTCCTTGGTATGTCCCGCCACGTGCTTCTTCTGCTCCTTACTGGCAACTTTCTTGCTAGAGGAGCTACAGGCAACTTTTTTTGGGGCCATCTTCTTCAGATGTCACTCTGAACAGCAGGCCGCAGTTGCACAAGTTGCAGAGTTGTCTGTGGCCACACGTGACGTTGTGCTGCACACACCGCAGCAGGACTTCTTCCTGGCACTGGTGGTTGTCTTGTGCACCTACAAGCAATGGAAGACAGAGGAACATCAGTTATACACCCCAAAAAGTCGAAAAAACACACAAAAATCAGCACAAGCCCAGCCCATCCATGGCCTCAATGGTGTTTAAATTCAAGAAAGACACCCCACAGAAAGACTAGGCCCATGCACCACTCACTACCCCTGGGCATAATGGATGAAAGCTAGGCAAAATAAGTGCAGGCCTCAGACACTGCCTCTCTTCAAAATGGCCCCTTGAACCCCAAGCACATGTTGCCTGTACCAGCACTCAAGATGGCCACCACCACCACCCACATGGCCAGTCCACATTAACAGTACACCCCAAAAAGAAACGAAAAACACACAACGATCACCACAATCAATGCCATCCAGGATGTTTACATTAAAAAGACCCCACAGGCAGACTCAGTCCATGCACCACTACCCCTGGGCAAAAGGCCCCACCAGCAGCCCCAAAAAAACGACAAAAACCACAAAATTCAGCACAATCCCAGCCCATCCATGGCCTCAATGATGTTTAAATTCAAGAAGACACCCCAGAGAAAGACTAGGCCTATGCACCACTCACTACCCCTGGGCAAAAGGCCACACCAGCAGCCCCAAAAAAATCGACAAAAAACACAAAATTCAGCACAATCCCAGCCCATCCATGGCCTTAATGGTGTTTAAATTCAAGAAGACACCCCACAGAAAGACTAGGCCCATGCACCACTCACTACCCCTGGGCATAATGGATGAAAGCTAGGCAAAATAAGTGCAGGCCTCAGACACTGCCTCTCTTCAAAATGGCCCCTTGCACCCCAAGCACATGTTGCCTGTACCAGCACTCAAGATGGCCACCACCACCACCCACATGGCCAGTCCAAATCAACAGTACACCCCAAAAAAAAAAAGAAAAACACACAAAAATCACCACAATCCAATGCCATCCAGGATGTTTACATTAAAAAGACCCCACAGGCAGACTCATTCCATGCACCACTCACTACCCCTGGGCAAAAGGCCCCAACAGCAGCCCCAAAAAATCGACAAAAAACACAAAATTAAGTACAATCCCAGCCCATCCATGGCCTCAATGATGTTTAAATTCAAGAAGACAACCCACAGAAAGACTAGGCCCATGCACCACTCACTACCCCTGGGCATAATGGATGAAAGCTAGGCAAAATAAGTGCAGGCCTCAGACACTGCCTCTCTTCAAAATGGCACCTTGCACCCCAAGCACATGTTGCCTGTACCAGCACTCAAGATGGCCACCACCACCACCCACATGGCCAGTCCAAATCAACAGTACACCCCAAAAAAAAAAGAAAAACACACAAAAATCACCACAATCCAATGCCATCCAGGATGTGTACATTAAAAAGACCCCACAGGCAGACTCATTCCATGCACCACTCACTACCCCTGGGCAAAAGGCCCCTCCAGCAGCCCCAAAAAATCGACAAAAAACAAAATTCAGCACAATCCCAGCCCATCCATGGCCTCAATGATGTTTAAATTCAAGAAGACACCCCACAGAAAGACTAGGCCCATGCACCACTCACTACCCCTGGGCAAAAGGCCACACCAGCAGCCCCAAAAAAATCGACAAAAACCACAAAATTCAGCACAATCCCAGCCCATCCGTGGCCTCAAAGGTGTTTAAATCCAAGAAGACACCCCACAGAAAGACTAGACCCATGCACCACTCACTACCCCTGGGCAAAAGGCCCCACCAGCAGCCACAAAAAACGACAAAAAACACAAAATTCAGCACAATCCCAGCCCATCCATGGCCTCAATGGTGTTTAAATCCAAGAAGACACCCCACAGAAAGACTAGGCCCATGCACCACTCACTACCCCTGGGCAAAAGGCCCCACCAGCAGCCCCAAAAAAACGACAAAAAACACAAAATTCAGCACAATCCCAGCCCATCCATGGCCTCAATGGTGTTTAAATTCAAGAAGACACCCCACAGAAAGACTAGGCCCATGCACCACTCACTACCCCTGGGCATAATGGATGAAAGCTAGGCAAAATAAGTGCAGGCCTCAGACACAGCCTCTCTTCAAAATGGCCCCTTGCACCCCAAGCACATGTTGCCTGTACCAGCACTCAAGATGGCCACCACCACCACCCACATGGCCAGTCCAAATCAACAGTACACCCCAAAAAAAAAGAAAAACACACAAAAATCACCACAATCCAATGCCATCCAGGATGTTTACATTAAAAAGACCCCACAGGCAGACTCAGTCCATGCACCACTCACTACCCCTGGGCAAAAGGCCCCAACAGCAGCCCCATAAAATCGACAAAAAACCCAAAATTAAGCACAATCCCAGCCCATCCATGGCCTCAATGATGTTTAAATTCAACAAAACAGTTGTATCATGCACCCATAACCAACCCTGGTCCTACTGGATACTGTGGCTACCCACAATATATTTTATTTAATGTTCTGAAAAAGTTCCAAAATTGTAGCTGCAGCAACTGTAATGCCCCAAACAAACTTACTTGTGAAAGTTGATTTCTAATCCAAAAGTGATCCAAAAAAAGTCAAAAAGGCCTCAAATCCAAATATCCAGCAGCACCCACAAAAAGTAATCCTTCCAGGTCAAGGTCCAAATGAAAGTGACCAGCACATGAAGAAAGCACTGGGAGGAGCCTGCTGGACAGGAACAGGAAGTTGGAGACTGTGGGGCACTTCCTTCCTCCCCCCCCCAAAAATGGACTACTTGCAAAAAAAAGTGCAGGCAAATGTCAACCTGAGGAGTGATTCTGATAAAAATCATCATTTTCTGAAGGTTTATGCTGTTTGCTGGTGGATTTCTTGTGCAGAATTGCAAAATCTCTATTTCGCGAGTGCGAGATTGTTCCTGCCCGCCGCACCTACGTGTTCGCAATTGTGAACTCTCGCGATGCGTGCTGTGCAAGGTAAGGTGGCAAGCCGCGATTACGTATTCGCGGGCGCCAACTCCCGCGGGATCCCGCAGCAAGATCCAAAATGGCGCAGCACTCGCAAAATATCGAGAAAAACAACTCGGCAAACGCTGATTGACGGAAAGTGAACGCCGTGCGCCACGCCGCGTGCCGCAATATTGTATCACCAAGCAAAAAAATCCGCCGCGTGCGAATTGACGGATTTTCGGCAAATTCGCTAGAGTTCGCGGATTGCGAATTTACCGAAAATCCGCAAATTCCGCGAGCGGAACGGATTTTACGCCCATGCTTTGTTTGCATGTAGGCTTGGTGCAGTTTATATGTTAAACTGGATGCATTTGTTTGGGTCCAGTTGTCATTGTTGATTCTACTCACAGCAACAAACAAGGCCAACTTGCGTACTGTACCCAGTCCTTGGATCGAATGTTTTAAGGTCTGATAAAGTGACTACTAAGAAACTAAAAAACTTCATATTAAACCTACACATGTACTACAATCAAAATTAAAATTGCTCATGAAACCAAACAGTCTAAAAAAATCACTTTAATAAAGCATAAAGAAAGCCAAAATGCTTTAAAACCAATTTAAAAATGTGCAACTAATATCTGCATAAAATACAAATGTGATAGTACCATTCCTATTTAGCAGTGTGGGTGAACATCCATTGCAGAGCGGCCAAAATAGAAATAGGATTCCAACAATTAGAAATAGGACAAGCAGTATACCCTCAAAGATGATGGACACCCTGGAGTGTTTGAAAGATGGAATCAGTCCGAAGACAGTCTGAAAAGTGCTAACTAACCCAGATCCAATTGCTTTAAAAAATATGCTACTCCCGCAGTATTTGAAGCATTAAATATACTTGTTCTCCAAAATGTTGTGAGAGGTTCGTGCATAATAGCAATTGAATTTAATTGCAGAAGAAGACCTTGCAACTTGAAGATCAAACTTACCATTTCCAGACGTTACAGAAACTTCCTTCTGATACAACAAGGCTTTCAGTCTGATCAGACTGTCAAAGTTCGCATTGCAAATAGGAACTGAAGGCCAAACCAGCACCTCGCTTACTTTGCGATCTAGTGGAAATAACACATTTGTTCAACAGGTCACAACAATGGAAACCATCACCGCACAGGGCACTCCTGGTTTCATTGCACAGCAACCTTGATCAGTCAACATCGAATAACCTCCATCGGAAAGTAAAATGAATGCTGGATGAATTACAGCAGCTGGGAAACCCTTCACATAACAAGCTAAGCTTGCATTGGATGCACACCTGAAAGTGTTTTAAACAGGGTCTAAATTAGAATGTTGAAATTGGCAAAGAAATAAATCCATGAATTATCAGATTGGCTGATGGCGTTTCTACCACAGTAAATGGTAATTTCTTAAGATATTTTTATGTTTAACATTGTGTATATTGCATTCTTCTTTGCCATTATTTTCTGCTCTAGTGCTAAATTGTATAGGGAAATAAATACATCACATTCAAATGCTTCCAGGGCTAGCAACCATTCCTCAGAGTTTGTAAAGACAGCTTGATAGCATTATAGTGGGGGAACATGGCATCTGCACGCTAAGCAGACGCTTGCTCCCGGAGCACCCACCCGCTCCTGCTCCCGCCGGTGGATCACTTAATTCCCTAAAAACTTTCCAGACTTATGCCTTACTGTTTTCCTGGGCTTTTTCTTTTCTGGATTCCCTGTGTTGCCACCCTGGATTTTGAAATCGGCACTGCTTTTAGACTGGAATGTGTTGTGGCGAGGCAGGTAGACGCCTCTCCGCCCTGTCTCGCTGGTCAGAGGCTGCCCTGGAGCTCCGCAAGCGGCAGCTCGTGGTCACCTATGGGTGAGCAGAGACAGCATCAGCATTTTGTTCCGGACGGGTGATCAGAGTAGTCAGCAGGAAGGTCTCGGAAAGATTTTGGTGATTTCTGCCCCAGCATTGGTGTCAGGGGCAAAAATACAGCAGTTTCAGGAGGCTTCAGTCCATGGGTATCAAGCCCTTCAGGAGGATTTCCCCCCTCTTCTGAGAGAGTCACAACCTGTTATCGCTTCTAAAGGGGTCTCCAAGAGGCACAAAAAGGGCGTGCCAAGGCGTTATTAGAAAATAACCCCGACAAGGGTACTGACAATTCTAACAAGGGCTCTGAGTTTGATCACAAATTAAGCGCTGATAAAACCACTCCTGAGTCACCGGATGCTCCTCTTGCTTCTTTAGCTCCTGCTTCAACTAGCAGCTCTGCCTTTCAGACATACCAAGTTAAAGACAGATCTATTAAACCTAGAGGTCTAAAAGTAACCCAGCAAACACTATAGTCAGGCTTACTCCATCATTGCGCTCATAATTTAGAGTCCAGTCAGAGGTCCTGGACATTATCACACAGGGTGAAGCCCTTAGGAAAAGTCCTGCTACTTTAAATACCTCAATGCCTCCTGTAGCAACCGAAAAAATCACAAAGTCTGCCACAAACCTGTTCTCCCAGCAGGGTAATTCCAATACAATTTCAGACCCTGCCATGGCCGAATCCAGCTCTACTACTAGCCCTCTGGATCAAACCCAAACCCAGTCCCAACTGCAGCTGCCAGCTGCTTCCAACAGCGACCCTTGTGGGGAACAAGAGGTGGCTAGATCTTCATCTTCAGACTTGGAAGCTCTCTTTGGCACATTGTCTGAAGAGATAAAGAAGGATTTTGCGGTATCTGCAGTCAATCAGGGAGAGATCAGTAGCTTTGGCGAAGCTTTGGAGAAAAAGGTGGATTTACTGACCTCTAGGACCGTAACCCTAGAGAACAATGTTGGTTTATTAAAAGAAGACCTTGGAATGACAAAGTCAGATATCTTATTGCTAAGGAAAGAAGGGGCAGACCTCTGTGACAGAATGGAAATTTTGGAAAACAACGCTCGCCAAAATAACTTGCGTCTTTTAAATGTCCCAGAAGGGAGTAAAGGATCAGATCTTAGATCCTATATTGTATCTTTCCTTACGGCCCCCTTACAGCTCGAGGACTCAGAAGAATCTCTGTGTCATGACATTCAGAGGGTGCATAGGGATACTTTTCGCAGAAACCCTAATAGATCTAAGCCCACGAAGATATTAATTAACTTTTTCACCTTTGCTTTAAAAGAGAGGATCCTTAACTTAGCACTGAAAGTGAAATCATTGAAGGCTAAAGAGTTTTCTTTTGAAATCCGTTCTGACCTTTCCAGGCTTACACTGGATAGGCAGTGGGAGCTGGGAAGGAATTTGGAAGACTTTAAAAAGCATGGAGCAGTAGCCCAGCTAAACTTTCCCACCTTCGTGAAAGTTATGCACTACAATAAAATGCATAACTTAAGATCAGTTCAGGAGGTGGATGAGCTGCTTGATATAATTAGCAAGGGGGCCCCTTAAGAAGTTAACTCGGCCTGGGTCTCGCTACTGTATCCATTCTTACCAGCAGTATGTATTTTCTTTCGTTTTACTTCCCACCCCCCCAACATCACCATAACCGATAATCAGATAATGATATGGAGTTATAGCAATAGGCAAACCATATGTAATGGGTGGTGGGAGGTGGATAAACTGTGCAAGGAAAGCAGGAACTGAAAATAAAATAAACACATTTTGTATTCATTACCGAAATAGGGAAGGAAAATTAAAATTAAAGAAAAAAAAGTGAAGGGGAAAAATAAAAAAGGGGGAAAAAAGGAAAAAAAAGGGGATAAACAATACATTAAAAAATAGAGCTTTATATATAATAATAAATGCTTGCATTTCCTCCACTATTTTTCTTAAAGGCCCTTAATGATTTTCATGTTTGGAAGGGTTTAATTTCATTTCCCTTTTTTATACTTTTTCACATTTTTTTACCGCGGTTGGGGCGGGTTGCTCTGGGATGCAATTCTCTGGACTACATCTGTCCAGATAATTGGGGTAAGGGTTCTCCAGGGGTGGGGTGTGGGTGGGAGGGGCACAGGATTCGGGGTTGGGAGCACTGGGTTAAAAAAAATCAAACAATTCCTCATTCACCTTTTATCAATCTCATCAATCTAATTTTTAAGAGCAACAACTATGGAACTCTGTTGGATCGAGTGCTGGTGCTGGCTATTTCAATCTCCTCTCTTGGTGACAGGCCATCGGTTTAAACCACCATGAGTTCTATACAGATTTTGTCCTGGAATGTCAATGGCCTGCGCGTAAGACCGAGAAGAGATAAGATTATGCAATATCTTGGGGATTCCCCCGCGCTGGTCATTGTTCTCCAGGAAATGCATTTGCTTAAAGAAGAGACTGTTAATATTCTTTAGAATAAAAGATGGGTTGGCTCATATGTCAGCACTAGCCAGTCAGCAAATATTAGAGGGGTTCTAATTTTATTTAAAAAATCAGCTAGTGCTCGTATTCTAGTACAGCTAGTTGGCCCATGTGGCAGATGGGTCATTGTGAAAGTTATTATTCTGGGGATCCAGTTTACCTTGGTTAGCTATTATGAACCCAACCAAGGTGATCCCTCTTTTCCTAAGACTATCTTTTCCGATTTGCTGGATTTCCCTGAACCAGTAGTCCTAGCAGGTGATTTTAACATTGTCTTGAATCCCTTACTAGATAAGTCACCAAATAATAGAGCCATAGTCCCTTCTAAGTCTCAGGATTTTTTTTTGGGGGGGGTGAAGCAATTCGCCTTCTCTGATATTTGGAGGGAAAGATCAGGCCAGCAGTTAGGAGTCTCGTACAGAAACCATAAGTATTGACACGGATCTAGAATTGATTATGTGTTGATAAGTCAATCTCTAAGATGTAGAGTTAAAAAAAAAATCTTATTTACCATCTCATCTTTAGACCATTCTGGCATCTTGTTGGGCTTAGAGTGTCCACTACGGGAAGCATCCTTTATAACGAAACTTTCACAACACGGTACCATTACCACGCAGGTTTTACAACGCAAGTCGTTACAACGACTTGCGCTGGAGGGCGCTGTAGGATAGGGAATAGTTTAATTTACTATCCAACACCTTCCCTACTATCCACGGGGACTGGAGTTGGAATAGTAATTTAAACTATTCACTGTCCAGCGCCCCCCAACGCAAGTCGTTGTAACGACTTGCGTTGTAAAACCTGCGTGGTAACGGTACGCATTGTGAAAGCACGTGTTGTACCGTCATAAATCTGTCCACTACCTAGTCTCACCAGGTCATGGTCCTTTGACCGAGCCCTACTTTTGGAGGAAGAGGAGATCTCATTCTTATCCCAGGAAACTGAATGTACATTCTGCTTCAATATAAGTTATGTGGGATTCCTTAAAGGCTTTTCGGCGAGGTCAAATTACAAGCAGGTCTATCTATAGAAATAAAAAATATAAAGAGGAAATCTCATCAATTGTAGTTGAGCTGAAGGCAGCAGAGGCCGATCAAATTTGCCAGGCTCTTCCCAAAGTCCAGCAAGAAAGTCAGACCAATTTTAATAATCTGAAGGGTCAGTTAGATAATATCTTGCATATAGGCTCATTCAAAGATGAGAGGCTAGTAAAATTGCCTATTTTGAGTATGGAGAAGGGGCAGGAAAGCTTCTCTCGTGAAAAACTAAAGCAAACCGGGTAAGAAATCAGATCAAAGAAATTATTAGAGGGGATGTTATTCTCTCTTCGGATGAGGAAATCTGTGATGCATTCCAGACCTTCTTCCAAGACATTTATTGAGAGGAAAAATGGGTGGACAATTCTTATGTTAAGAGCTGGCTGGATAGCATCTCTCTTCCCTCCCTGAAGACCGAACAGAAGGAGTACTTAGACCGGGAATACACCCAGGATGAGGTCGGGATGCCATATCACGCTGCAAGACCGGGAAACTGACGGGACCTGACGGGCTCCCAGCTGAGCTCTATAGACTAATTAGTGATATGATTGTCCCCACCTGGACGATGCTCTTCAATCAGATATTACAGGAAGGCTTAAAGCTCCCAGTCTCATGGAATGATGCCACAATCATTTTGATCCTGAAACCTGGAAAAAATCCATCAAGTTGTGGGTCATACAGGCCCATTTCAAGTCAAGTCAAGGATCTTTATTCGGATGTAGATACATCCATAAAAGTGCATAAAATCACATCATCATCCACAACACGATATCACAATCAAAAAGACACATAATAAAATCACATAATTCATTATAATAAATGTAAAAAATAAAAATAATTTACATGAAAAATCCAACGGTAATTTTAGGGCACACAATGGTATACAGGAATTGAAAAGAACTGCAAGAATGTCAGTAATATGTGCAAAAAGGCAAAGCAGCTATTTGTGCAAATAGGCAAAGTGCCAGCTAGACAATAATAAAACATTATCTATTTGTGTCATATCAATAATACTCCGGTGCGACAACATTTCTACAGGAGCAGTACTATCAGTGGTCTGTGCAAATAAGCAATGTGTAAACTGGGCAACAATGAAACAAAAACTTTTCATATCATATTCAAGGATACTCTAGAGCGAACCGCATTTCTAAGGAAACAGCTGACTCTGAAAATCACCTCATCTGTGCCTAGCTTCAATAAATCTTCAAAGGCTAGGTTAAAATCCAACTGGGCTGTTTTGTGGAGGTATGGCATTAAGAGGTATTTGGTATATTTTTCATAAAAACCACAGAAGAACAGAAAATGTAAAAGGCCTTGCTTGCCACCACGATTACATGGACAGTTTAAGTTTTCTAAGTTTTTATTAAAACCCCGTGGGAAACATAACACATTTTTAATGCTCCCATCCCGAAACCGGAACAACAGGCTCCTGTTCCATTTGCTCATCTTCCTACACAGGTAGCTCTGCGGTAAATCATAGGGCCTGTCACTAGGTACTACCATGGCTATGTACCTTAAGCTTGCGGGTCTTACAAATTCTTTCTTCTCTCTTTCGGTCTTAAAGAGGTTATAAAGTGCGTTTTTTACCAAATTCTTGTGTGAGTGGTCTATCATGTGGGGAGATGTAAATAAGTGGCCCTGCTCCACACTCACTAGACTTTTTTCCACCGCCCCCAACCACGGTATGTAACTGGCCCGTTCACTTTTCAGACAATCCTTGATGATGTCTCGTGTCAATGACGCAGATGGATTCGTCCATATTTTCAGCCAGAACAGGGCGGGTCTAGATTTTATGAAATCCTCCGTATACTTGAGGCTAAGTTCTCGGTGACACACAAAGGTTGATGCAGAAATAGCCCCCCCCAAGATCTTTCTACAGAACCTATTCTCCATTGTTTGTATGTTATTACAATTCGAGTAGCCCCATACCTCGGCACCATAGGTGCCTGTAGGTAAGCATTGAGTCTTATAAATTTGCAACAGGGATATAATAGCCTCAGCGTGTGGGGGTTGTCGAAGTGAAATTACAGAGTTAATGGCCTTGCCCAGTTTATTTCTCCCCTGGGCAACATCAGGTTGCCATGAGCCGGAGTCAGCGAACAGCAGGCCTAGGTATGGAAAAGTGCTAGTGCATTTTAAAACATTATTCCCTATCGAAATTTGGTTGATCTTATGTTTTTTTGGGCCACAGCACATTATAAATGATTTGTTAAAATTCGTGCAGAGGCCAAGATCTGCCATGTATGAAACAAACCCAGAAATTAAAATACGCAGGGCATTCGGTGTGCGGGCCATAAGGACCGCATCGTCTGCGTAAAGAAGGGTGGGAAATGAATTGCCATTGATTTGCGGAACATCAGTTGTTAATTTACACACAGAGCTGCTTAATTCATTTATATACAAAATAAAAAGCAAGGGTGTCAGAACGCATCCCTGTCTGACCCCCCTGCCAATAAAAATATCATTAGAAACTTCGCCAGAGGTATTCAGACGGACTCGAGCTCTCAAATCGCTGTGCAAATGGGCCAAAAAATAAACTAGGGGATCATCTAGCCCATACTTTAACAAAACTGACCATAAACGGGAACGGTTAACAAAATCAAATGCAGAACTTAAATCCATAAAGCCTAAATAAAGGGGGGATTTTTTTGCGATGGTATATTTTGCCATTAATAGATTTAAGTTTAGGCATTGCTCCACAGTGCCAACGTGGCTTCTAAAGCCAAGCTGGCATGGGTGTAAAATTGAATTATCTTCTGCCCAAACTCTAATCCTGTTAAAAAGGACCCTGCCTAAAATGTTCAACGTGTTATCTATTAAAGATATTGGACGATAACAGGCAGGGTCAGATCTATTTCCTTTTTAAAAAATAGGCACAATGGTGCTGTTAGACAAAGTTTCCGGAAGGGTGGTGTGTGATAGGTTGTTAAAAACATTACACAGTAAAGGCGCCCAAAAATCAGGTTCCGATTTAATTTAGTCAATAGACAGACCATCGGGGCCAGGAGCCTTGTTCCCGGCACTTTCTAAAATGGCATCTTCTACCTCCGTTAAGGTAATATTTAATGTAATTGACGGGGGGGTGGTAAGCGTAGAGTCAGCGGGGACCTCATAGATTTTCGAGAAGTGATCAACCCACACATCTCCTGTGATATTACAATTTATGGGGGTAATATCTGTTCCAAGTGATCTTAAACTCTTAACTTCGGACCAGAACCCAGAGACATCCCTCAGAGTAGCAAAACACACGAGGGAGTCCCAATGATCTTTTACTAACTCCTCAGATCTTATTTTAAGAGTGTATTTATAACTGGCTCTCAGTCTCCTCACAGCTAACTGATCTCGTGGAACCGCTGTGAGGGCAGCCCTTAGTTCCTGATTGGCTTTAGAGCATGAAGAGTCAAACCATCTTGGTACTGTGTGATTAGTTGTCCGGGCGGGTTTAGAGATCTCTTCTTTTATGGCCTTACAGAGACCCGTAAAGGCCTCGATAATCACATGTTCAGGGCTGTCAGTAGATATACAAACTGACACTAATTGGGGGTATTTTTGGATGGTACGGATTAAAACACCCTTGTTATCCACCCCCCGCCAAACCACCCTAAGTTTGTCTGTGGATACCCCTAAATTTTGGGCTCCTATTTCCCTCTTATTCCTCTGTCTCTTGATGGATTTAAAACTAATTGAAATTGGATAATGATCACTATAGGGGACATTCAAAACATCTGCCTTAAAAAGAAGTGTTTCTAGAGGGGAGGATATGAATACATAATCAATTGTTGTTGAACATCCTCGTCCTACATAGGTTGCCACTGGTTCTTCAGTCCTGGTAGTATTAGCCAACTCCATGGCATTAACTAAGTCACGCGTGGCTATGTGATCAAGCAATTCAGCTCCTCTTTTGCAGCTGGGGTTTCGTAAATGAATATGGGCATTAAAGTCCCCCCCTATGCAAATACCATCGAAAACACCATATTTGTGACCGTCAGTAATTTCATCAATAAAATTAAACAGTTTTATAAAATTAGTGTTGGGATGAGTTATAAAATCATTATTATAAAAGTTGATTAAACATAACTTTATCTTGCAAATATAAGTCAGTGCCTGAAAGTTCTTGTCATTAACAGGTAAAGTTTCAATTCTGACTCCTGCCGTAATCTTAGTCCAAATAGATAATCCTCCACTTGGACGTCCCATAGACGGAGTGGGTACAATCTGATTGAAACAGCTATATCCTTCCAGGAGTAGTGAACTTGTGCACCAAGTCTCCTGGAACATCAGAACATCATAGTTAATGACCCACTCTGTCCATTCCTTGATTTGTGTTTTGGGTTTGAGGCCAGCGATGTTCCAGCTCAAAATAGTCAGATCATTTGAAGGTGAAAAAGGGGTGGTGACCGTGGGAGCTGTTGAACTTATGATAAGAGGTGGAAATACATCTAAAACATTAGATTCCCTAGCATCATTGTGGCCCCCAGGTGGTTCAACTATAAGATCTGCTGTAAGTGGCTGGTCATTGGATGCTATATGCGGAGTGGTAGATGATAATAGTCACTCAAAGCTGTTCGATTCAGATAAGGCACTGAACCTATTAAATAGGGGGAAAAGTTGGGAAGCTTGATTAAATGATCTCTGAGGGGGCCTATAAAAGTAGGCCAGGGGGAGTGAAGCTATAAAAGTTGATGGCCCGGGGTGGTTATTGGTGTTAAGAATGTATTTGGCTGTGCCAGGGTGCCGAAAATTAATTACAATACAGTCGCCGTTGATATTTTTAAATAGGGGACCAACCCAACTTACTCGGCGTACTGACAGAATTTCGTTTGAAATATCATGGCCTACCCCTTTGTATTTGCATAGCCAATCTATACATTTATTATTTAACTCGACCCACGACTCGCCCTGACTTTGAGTGCTGGGACGCCTGCTAAGACCAAGACATATGGGCAAGCATCCGGTGGTAAATGCAGGGCGGGACCCGAGGATCTTGGGGGCCTTGCTGTCACAGCGGGTCCCCCATCAGGGGCGGTAGCTGTAGTGGTCGACGCACCCGATTTGGGGACGGCTGGTCCAGAAACGCCCTTTTGCTTGCTGCCAACTGTGCTGGGGGTGCCGGTTGACCCACGACCGAGGTGTGCTGTGGTTTCGTGGCGGTTAGGGTTTTGCCAACAGCAGCACTCTCAGTTACAGTGGCAGGTGCGGCTTTACTGCCACCCTGGGTATTAGGCCCCTCACCCATATTGGTCTTGCGAGCAGACTCTATTTCCTTAAGTAGGCGATCTCCCCTCATCAGATCTAAACTGATCAACCCCTTCCTTTTTGTGTCATCCTTTTTTACAAGATTTTCTAGTCTGTCCAACCGTTTAAAAATAGAATTAAATTGCTTGATCATTTGACTTTCTAGCTGTTTAAAAATGGTATCTACAATAGTCTCAATGAGATTCCCATTAGTCTTTAGTTGACTGGTGCTGTCAAATGGTAAATCAGTCTGTGTGTAAGCAGAATTATAGCCATCCATTGCGGGACTTTCTGGGGGAGCAACAAGAGCCACTTTGTCTTGAAGTGTGGAATCATTTAAAGCGGCCCCACCCCCTGTTGGTTCTTTATTTCCTTTATTCCACATACTTTGTGGTGTTGGTTGACTCTTCGGATGTGGAGGTTGCTTCCTCTTATTAACTGTTAATTTGGATGCACCTCTTTTCCTTTTCTCGCCACCGGGTTTAATTTTTTGGGTCGGTGAAACGATAACAGTATGCACAACTATGTCTGATGGAGAATATATTATAATGGTAGGGCTACTGCCCCCTGGCAAGGGGTCCGAAGAAGAAGAAGAATTGGTGGGTAAAGGTGTTTTTGTTACTATGACCGTAGGTGAAAGCGGCTGGGCAGTACTAGAGTTAGCAAATGCTGGCTCAGTTTGCGTGCTGACAAAACCCATTGACATTCTTCTCTCAGTGTCCGCTATTTCGTTAGATACCATATTAAAAGCGTTTTGTAACATGCTTTCCAAAGATGGTTGAAGAGGTAAGGGTGACTCAGGTACTTGTGGCACATTGTTGACATTGCGCTTCCCCATAGTTTATAATAAATGGTCTGCCTCACCTGATACAGACAACTTAAGGGGGTGGCCCAGCCCAGCCTCCTAGGGCCTCTGAGGGCCACAGAGGGCCCGCCCTTGTCCCGGGCTTAGCCCGGCACTGGTCCGCGCGCAGCCCCGCGACGCGGGAACTGTGTGGAGTTTAAGTGCCTCCTGGCGCTGTGGTTGCGGGCGGTGACCGCTTCCTGGTTCCTGCCGCTGTGCAGGCTGGGTGTTGTAGTTTGCCTGGCTCCCCTCCGCTCGGCGGCCGCTGTAGCTGGAGATGCGGCGGCGGGAGGGAGAGCAGCTGCAGGCTGGGCAGGTGCTGGCAAGAAGTATGGGACCCAACAAGTGAGTCCGGCGTGTTCTGAGATTGCCCCCGCTCCACCGAAACTGTGTGGAGTATAAGTGCCTCCTGGCACTGTGGTTGCGGGCGGTGACTGCTTCCTGGTTCCTGCCGCTGTGCAGGCTGGGTGTTGTAGTTTGCCTGGCTCCCCTCCGCTCGGCGGCCGCTGTAGCTGGAGATGCGGCGGCGGGAGGGAGAGCAGCTGCAGGCTGGGCAGGTGCTGGCAAGAAGTATGGGACCCAACAAGTGAGTCCGGCGTGTTCTGAGATTGCCCCCGCTCCACCGAAACTGTGTGGAGTTTAAGTGCCTCCTGGCGCTATGGTTGCGGGCGGTGACCGCTTCCTGGTCCCTGCCGCTGTGCAGGCTGGGTGTTGTAGTTTGCCTGGCTCCCCTCTGCTCGGCGGCCGCTGTAGCTGGAGATGCGGCGGCGGGAGGGAGAGCAGCTGCAGGCTGGGCAGGTGCTGGCAAGAAGTATGGGACCCAACAAGTAAGTCCGGCGTGTTCTGAGATTGCCCCTGCTCCACCGAAACTGTTTGGAGTTTAAGTGCCTCCTGGCGCTGTGGTTGCGGGCGGTGACCGCTTCCTGGTTCCTGCCGCTGTGCAGGCTGGGTGTTGTAGTCTGCCTGGCTCCCCTCCGCTCGGCGGCCGCTGTAGCTGGAGATGCGGCAGCGGGAGGGAGAGCAGCTGCAGGCCGGGCAGGTGCTGGCAAGAAGTATGGGACCCAACAAGTAAGTCCGGCGTGTTCTGAGATTGCCCCCGCTCCACCGAAACTGTGTGGAGTTTAAGTGCCTCCTGGCGCTGTGGTTGCGGGCGGTGACTGCTTCCTGGTTCCTGCCGCTGTGCAGGCTGGGTGTTGTAGTCTGCCTGGCTCCCCTCCGCTCGGCGGCCGCTGTAGCTGGAGATGCGGCGGCGGGAGGGAGAGCAGCTGCAGGCCGGGCAGGTGCTGGCAAGAAGTATGGGACCCAACAAGTAAGTCCGGCGTGTTCTGAGATTGCCCCCGCTCCACCGAAACTGTGTGGAGTTTAAGTGCCTCCTGGCGCTGTGGTTGCGGGCGGTGACCGCTTCCTGGTTCCTGCCGCTGTGCAGGCTGGGTGTTGTAGTTTGCCTGGCTCCCCTCCGCTCGGCGGCCGCTGTAGCTGGAGATGCGGCGGCGGGAGGGAGAGCAGCTGCAGGCTGGGCAGGTGCTGGCAAGAAGAATGGGACCCAACAAGTAAGTCCGGCGTGTTCTGAGATTGCCCCCGCTTCACCGAAACTGTGTGGAGTTTAAGTGCCTCCTGGCGCTGTGGTTGCGGGCGGTGACCGCTTCCTGGTTCCTGCCGCTGTGCAGGCTGGGTGTTGTAGTTTGCCTGGCTCCCCTCCGCTCGGCGGCCGCTGTAGCTGGAGATGCGGCGGCGGGAGGGAGAGCAGCTGCAGGCTAGGCAGGTGCTGGCAAGAAGTATGGGACCCAACAAGTAAGTCCGGCGTGTTCTGAGATTGCCCCATTTCACTTTTGAATGCGGACTATAAAATCTTCACTTCAATATTGGCGGCCAGATTGAGACTTGTGGCTGGGGACATTCTCCATCTGGATCAGAAGGGCTTCGTCAATTGACGGCAGCTATCAGATCTCACTTATGACTTTATAGGGGCAATCGATCTGGCCTCCACATATTCTCTTCCATTAGCAACCATGACCTTAGACGCCAGTAAAGCGTTCGACAGGGTGCATGGGACCTACCTGACGGAAGTCCTGGGGAAATTTAACCTTGGGAAAAAGTTATGTCGAACAGTCCACTTGATAAACCAGGAACCAACAGCCAAACTTTTCGTTAATGGTAATACCACAGACCCCTTTAAGATCTTGAGGGGGACCTGTCGCAGGGATTCTGCTCCTACACAGAACTGTGCATAGAGACTTGGAACCTCAGTGAGTTAGGGTGTGCCAAAACTCACCTTAGTAGCCAAAATCTCCTACCAGACTAGCAATCAGTGTCTCATTGGTTCTTCCATACCCCAATGATTAGACAACCCAGAACATGGACTTAGAACACCTCAGGTAACGTGGAACACATGAACACTCTTTCGTTATACTAACATACCAGTCCGGAACGAGGAGTTAATGAAGACACGTGCAAGTTTGAAATATTTATTTCTAATGCCGTGTTCTCAGGCGCAGTATCTTAGCTAATACAAGCAAACATATTATAAGCAACAAGGTTATCAGCATAATTACTATTCCATAAAATACAAAGGGAGAAAGCATGTTAAAATGCTAAAGGGAAGAAGGCTAAATGACACCTCAGTCTTACCCTCCCTTGCTAGTATATTATATTATATCTACAGACGGTCTCTTTGGGTTTTAGAAGGGCGGCCCCATATCTCTGGTCTTAGTAGAAAGGGATCACATAATCTTCTACACCAGCTCTCTGCATGCGAATATTCATCAAGTGTGTGTGCATGCTCTGCGCAGTGCATTTTTAAATGTGCCAAAAGCCAGAGTTGGCCACAGCTGCATATGTGTTTTGTCTAGGATGTGCGCTGATCAGACCGAACAACAACCACTGTGTTGAAATAACCTTGAAGGCCTCGGCACTCACTGTTCAGACATAGCTTACCAAGCAAAGCTGATACTAAAACAAAACATTATTCTTGTGTGAAGCCAAATATTCTACTTGGCTCAAAGCATTATTAACAATATGTGCCTTGTGCAGAAGCAGCAGAAAGGAAAATGGAGTTTAAACTTCTAATAAGCTCATGCTAACTTAACACAGTGTGAAGGCAAAGCCTATCTACATGACACCCTCCCTTGATCCGAGCACGGATAAGATGAGAGAAGATAAGATAAGGGGCACATTTTAGGAATTCAGAGTTCAAGAACGACAGTCATAACCAGTCTCAAATTTGCACAAGGGAAAACAAAAATTTAAAAAATTGTCTTTTAAAATCCTCATAGTCAAATAATAATGTAAATCCAATAAATTTAGTCATTGGACTTAGCAAAGTCAATAGGCCTAGGGCAGAGAATTTGTTTTGTAGAGGCTTGAAAAAAATAAAAAATGTTTGATGTCCACTAAATGACCTCGGCTATGGGAGAGAGAAGCGATGACATAACTCATCCTAACAATGAATATGCAAAATATGCAGCAGCAGCCTACAACAGGAGGTCACTGTTCTCATCCGAAAATAGTTCAGCCATCCAATTTAACAATGGGAAAGAACATACATGTTCTTCAATTACCGGAGCCTCTAGCACCATCAGAGGACAGCTCGGTGGGTTTTCAATGAAGCTGTGTGCCAAGAAATCTTGCACCGCTGCGAACACATTCCAACGACCCAGAATTCCATGCATCGCTGCAAAGGCCATAATCCCTCCGTCAGAACAAAGCAATTCATGAGCAACTAAGGGGCTCATAAGCTGATTATAATCCACATCGGGAGATACCGTATTGCAGAGACACAAATCCAGGGCCTAGTCGAAATCGCAACTCAGGCAATGAAAGACAGGCTGGACACATGTAAAGTAGGAGAATCTAAACGATAATCCATAAGCTGCACTCAAAGTCGCAAGAGGCAGTGCTCCATAGTACTCAAGCATTCTGTTGCGAAACAGCGCCAGTCGTGACAGCTCTTCTTGAAACACAGGACATGCATCCATTTTGAATTAAACAAAACAGTAAGACAACGCCTGCAGCTAGAGCCAGCAGTAAGGGAAATCCACCAAATAGGCTGGAAAAAAATTGAATGAAAGAAAGCAGGGAAGACACCGAATATAGTTTGAAAAGAAGTCACAAGGCCACTGCTTACAACTTTAAAAAAGTGGGCCAGCCCCGTTGTGGAGGATGCATTAAAGATAGTGTGAATTAATTCACCGAAATGCAAGGGCAAATCAGTATTTAATAAAGCATGCACCTCTGTGTGGGTGTTAGCCACGTGAAGGACGAATGTCTCACGAGCAGATGTGAGGGCAACTTCTTTCTGGGACAATAGAGCTCTTATGCGACTCATCTTGTTGAACTCTTCTTTCAAGGTCAGAATCATGGGCCAGATGGAAACATCAAGCTTCCCATTACATTTTTACAGCAAACCACACGTTCACTGACGGTAACTACATAAGCAATTCCTCTTATTAACCCACAACAATCTTCATTATTTAAAAGCAAATAACTCCTGTTTGACAGTAATGTGAATATGGGCATGATAGCAGGCACAGGTGTACCTTTCAAAATACAGGCTAAATTCGGCTCATTCTGGTTACAAGAGCCATGTTATTGGATATGTCTACACCTCAAGGAGTGATCTGGTGTTTCAGTGCAATCTTCACCATTCAAATAAACTTCCTTACCCTCCCTAAGGCATCTATAGGTAAATGGAAGCGACCACGCTTCATGGAGATAAGCACTTCCAAGAGGTTCATATCTACCAATTGCAAAGTACTTCATACACCCCTCGAACTTGAACAGAGGAAACGGGAGAGTTATTAACCCGTGGATAAGCCACATTGTTGAATTGGCCTCTGCCACAGAAAACGGTAATGGTTCCAACCTTTCAATGTGTAACATAGATTAGGATACATCTTTCATTGACAGCAAACGCTGCTGCTCCACCCACTGTTACGCCTATTGCAATGTAATGCTATGTGTTTGCGTTATGTATATATGCTCATGTTTTGTTATTAAAAATTATTCCTTCCCTTGTCCAGATCCTGCCCCCGGCAGCGCTGCCATCCTATTCCTGTGCAGGTTGTCCTGATCCTGTCCTTATGCTGTAATAAACCTGCAAAACTCCCACTACCTCGAATCTTGACTCTTATTTTATTGAGCTATCTGTTATTCATTCATGCACTCAAAAATAGGGTATTATTTATTTATTTACCACATAATGGCGCCCAAACAGGGACTTGCCCTTTCCCCACGCGTCGGTGAAGCCACGCCGACCCCCTGACCCTCTGCAGTCGTGACGGAACTCTTCTGCGCAGTGGCAGATATTTCTGCTCAAGTATCCCTCAGGCCCACGGAGGAGACGGAGGAGGCGGTCCAGCATCTAGACGAGACGGTGGAGGAACGCGGCGAGTCCCGACCAGAGCCCAAGCCAAGAGTCCAAGGTCCGAGGTATCCGGAGGTCCACCCGTAACTGAAGTCCGAAGTCCGAAGTTCGTCGTCCGTCGTCGTAGCAGTCCAGTCCAGTCTGAGGCCTTCCGTTCTTGCTGCCCGGTGAGTACCGTTACTGGGGTGGTATCTAGACAGGGTCAATTTAATTGACTCTGGTCTGTGGGTTGGTGGTACACAGTCCCACAAACGAAGTGTCCACGTCGGTGGATGCGGGTCCTGACGTGTCTCTTTACGAGACCGGTAAGTTTCGTACTGTTTCAGCAGTGCATCTAGTTTCTGTTCTAGCCAGTTTCTGTTCTCGAGAAAATTTATGTGTTCTGTTCTCAATATTTCCAGGTAGTATTCTGTTCGAACTGTTATTTTAAATGTTTTTTATGTATTTTAATGTCGTGGTATGAATGGGGAATAAGTATCGTGTTCATTGTGTATTGTATTGTGTCTAGATTACAGTTCAGTCATGCCCATATTTTCCAAGTTACGTCAGTTAAAAACTAGAAAGGGTCTGCTGGAAGCAGCAGTTCCCGTCCCGCCCAGGGACAGTCCAGGTCACTTTATGTATCAGAAACATGGCATAAGCGCCATATTGTATCTAGATTTATGGGTAGAGTATACCAAACAGTTAGAAGAAAAGTATAGATGGCCCGTATCGGGTACATGGGATGCTGAGTGCATCATGCGAGTAGAAGAGGCATTATGGAAAAAGAAAGCCAGACAGTCACAGAAAGATGCCATCGAGTTATGGCGCAAAGAAGCTCATAAAAGAACCGAAAAAGAAATCAGAAAGTCAGAATTAAGTAGAGAATCCTTAGAACGAGCCCAAGAAAAAGAATTAATCGAGATAGGTGAACAAGTCAAAACTGAACAGAGAGACAGACAGAGGAATGCCCTTATTAAGGGTATGTACCCTCTTCTTGCCGAGGGCTTGTCAAAAACGACCCCAGAGGCATCCAGTAATTTCCCGCCACCATTAGTTCCGACCAAGCTACGTCACAAACCGACCGCAGCTGATATTTTCATTTCGTCCTATCTGGACGACACAGTCCCTGAATATGCAAATCCTGTTCGCGCTCCGCCAGTCCCAGTAAATCAGGCACATCCTGCTTCTCCAGACACCGGGGCACCCCATGCAGTACCTGCTACGGTACCCCCGGTCCAGCCAGCATTTCAATTTCCCGCTCCGCCACGAAGAATATCAGTCGACGATTCTAGTCTAGGGGCCGCAGGAGGAGGTCCTCCTCAAACCCCGCCGCCACGCAAGCGTTTATCAGCACTCGAATTACATGCTCAAGCATCACAGCGTACTCCCAAGAGTAATAAGTCTGTTGCAGAAATCAGGCAAGCCCTTGGCGAATGTGCCTATGACCCAGTCCCAGGCGAGAATAATATGGTTTTATATTCAGTACGCGTAAGGAGGGTGACCGAGTATCTAGTCACCCTACCCAATATGAAAGAAGATCTAGACAGAATATATCGTTTCATCCGTACAGGGGATGATCCAGAAAGTATTAGTGATGCCATGTCTCAAAGGAAAGCTGAGATCCAGCGTATGATATTAAAGTTTTTAATTAACTGTCTAATAAGAGAACAAGATTACCCGTCTAAAGATCAGGCCGAAATGAAAATCCTGACAAAGTGGAGTGATAATATAGCCGAGGGTAAGCACAATACCATTAGTGCCATGGAGAGTATGTACAAGAAAATCCGTAGAGAAATAATAAAGATACACGAACAACGTAAAGCAGCACAAGTAAGCGAGAAAGAAAGTAACTCTGATCCTGAAGAGGAAGACGACGAGAATACCGCCAGGATAGCGTATGTAGGAAAATCTAGATTTCCAGATCGCCATTTACGCCTAGAACACAAGTCCATTTTCCATCATTCAGCACCAGAACAAGGTTCCCTAGAACAAGTATTCCAAGCTACCGATTACATTCTGAAATCACGAATCGGTTACAGTGAATTAAGTACCATGCATGAGCAGGAACTAGCCCGATCAGCAGTCCGATGGATTACTGATTCTACCACTTTTCCAGACGAGATAGTGGCACAAATGTTTCTGAAATTGCCCCCAGCCGAGCAACGACTGGTGGGTATGTATATGATCCAACACCTCATTACTTCGTATGAGGGTCAGCACTCTGATCCAGGTCCGTTACATGATATCCTGAACGAGTTACTCCAGTATAGATGGAGAGGTCTAGGTACCGATTTAATTAGTGTCATTCTAGAACAGCGCCACAAATATAGAACGTTTCTGAACCCGCATTTTGTTCATGTCTCACCCCCAGAAAGTAAACCCTTTTACATAGAAAGACAGAACCCGTTACGAGAAGTGCATCCAGTTAAGACAGAGGACGGTGAAATGCAACGAGTGTTTGTTTACACCCCGATTACAAAGATGGAACTCCTCGAGATGAAGAAATTAATTCCCTGTCATGACAAAGATCCAGCAGGGTTCCATAGAGAATTAAAAGACATGCTCCGTATGGGAGAATACACTTACCCAGATATCATTAAAATGTTAAAGGTCCTGTTGCCCGCAGGGGTGTATGAAAAGCTAAAGGAAAAAGAATGGGAGGTGGGAGAGAAAAAGATAGATTGGACAGTTCTAGAAGCAGAAGATAAGTCACGTGTACCAGGTACCGGTCTAGGAGAGAAATGTAAAGAATTACCAGAATTATTGATTCAAGTTTTACCCAGATTATTAACAACGAAAAAGGAAGACTGGGATGCAATCTCAGCCTGTAAACAGAAACAAGAAGAAGACATTAGTGATTTTTATTCTAGGTTTGAAAAATGCTTTAGCATCAATAGTGGCCTCAAGACAAGTAGTGAGTCATACCCTCATCTCTTTGTTACTAAATTAGTCGAGAATTCAAGTCCACAAGTTAAAAATCGAGTTTTGAAAGTCGAAAGTACCTGGCAAGCTAATACCCCGTCCCAGATGCTCCAGATGCTCCAGTACCACCAGAATAGAATCAGGGAAGAGCAAGAACACGAGAGAAAACGTATGAAAGACACGAAAATGAAAGTACTAGTTGCACAATCTGTTCCTCAAGACAGTCAGAAGAGGGGTCCGAATCAAGCCAGTCATCCTGCAGCTCCCGTTAAAGGGAACTGCAACTATTGTAAACAGCCAGGTCATTTTATAAACGAGTGTGCAGTTCTGAAACACAACATAGCTACCGGTAAAACAAAAGAAAGACCACGTCCGCCTAGACAAGAGCAAGTTTCACAGACTTCCCAGCCACCGCAGAATGCACAACAGACAGTTACAGTACCGCAGCCTATTGCTGCAACCCAGCATGTCACACAGCAGATGTACCAGTATGCACAGTCTGAGTATCCAGAGTACCAGCAGTATTCATGAAACAGCCTAGAGAGGGAGGTAGGCTTGCCTCTCATCGAGATACCTGTAGATCAAGAAGGTCCCTATGTTCATAGTCAAGTATTAGGGAAAGACAGAAAGTTCTTAACTGATACAGGGGCAAGTAGGACCACAATTAGTCACGCCGAAGTTCCAGGGGCTCCGCTCTCAGGCTCAAGAAATGTTTCCCTTGGATTTTCAGGAAAACCTATCGTAAATGAGATTTCAAAGCCAGTTACTCTAGAAGTAGGTCCATTGTCCCGTACTACTGATCTGTTACTTACTAAGTCATGTCCAGAAAATCTATTAGGCATTAAAACACTGAAAGAGTTAGGTGCAGTTATATGTTGTTCCCCAGAGGGAATACGTCTGTTCCTACGTGACTTTAAGGGTCACTATGTTTTACGTGATTTTGATCCCAGATTGTCTAATGTTCCGCAGCATTTATGGGCGCAAGGTCCAACTGATGTAGGGTACATGCAAATCACACCCCATCGTGTGACCCTGAAACCAGGTGTAGTGTTACCACGAATCAGACAGTACAGATTGCCACCTGAGGCTGTAACAGCCTTATCCAAAATTATTGACGAGCTCATCGCTCAAGGAGTAGTTGTAGAAACTGACTCCAATGTATGTAATTCTCCGATCATTCCAGTCATGAAACGTACTGATCCAAATGCACCCCCAGTATATCGATTAGTGATCGACCTACGAGAACTTAATAAATGTATTATTCCTCAGTACCCAGTTGTCCCAGACATCTCTTCCCTATTGACAGCCATTGATTCCGAAGCCACGTTCTTTACAGTAATCGACCTCAAGAATGCATTTTTTAGTGTTCCAATTCATCCAGACAGCCAGTTTCTTTTCGGATTCTGTTTAAATGGAAGGAGCTATATGTTCACACGCGCTCCTCAAGGTTTCACAGAAAGTCCTAGTATTTATAGTCAAGCACTTAAAAGACAACTAGACAACATTCACATGCCAACTGACACTGCCCTGCTCCAGTATGTCGATGATCTACTGATCACAGCCCGTTCCGAACGTGACTGCGAGCGAGCGTCACTGACGGTTCTGTATTTCCTAGCCGAGATGGGGCACAAGGTGTCCCCTTCGAAGCTTCAATTCTGTGTCCAGCAAGTGGTCTACTTAGGACACTTACTGTCCAAGAGGGGTAGGCAGTTGACACCAGACCGTATCCAGTTAATAGCGAGTCTTCCTCAGCCCAAGACCCAGAAGGAGGTACGTGCCTTTATCGGCCTTACTTCTTATTGTAGACAATGGATTCCTCAGTATGCATTTCTAGCCAAACCACTGATACAGTTAACGACACAGGAGGCAGCCGCATCGACTGTTCTCCCTTGGACATCTGAACATACACTGAGTTTCAATGAGTTAAAGAAAGCTTTATGCCAAGCTCCAGTTCTAGCTACACCGAACTACAGTAAGCCTTTTACACTTTTCGTTACTGAACGTGAAGGTACAGCATTATCTGTTCTCACACAAGATCAAGCAGGACAAAACAAGCCCTGTGCTTATTTTTCGAGCACATTAGATCCAGTCGCCCAGGCGTTGCCTGCGTGCCTCAAGTCAGTTGCAGCCACAGCACTAGCTATCAGACAAAGTGATTCCATAGTTTTAGGACATACCCTGACAGTACAAGTTCCACACTCCGTAGAAGTTCTTCTGAACCGAACACAGACTCAGCACTTGACAATTGCACGTCTAACAGGTTATGAATTGACACTGTTCCAGCCACACATAGAAATCAGACGCTGCAACGTCCTGAACCCTGCTACACTGTTACCATTAGCTAAATCAAATCCTGACCCACATGACTGTGTGGAAGTAGTTAACATTACGACAAAGCCAAGACAAGATCTGACAGATATTCCGTTACCAGACCCTGACCTGACACTTTGTGGATGGTTCATGTATGAGAACTAGTACAGGAGAACTAGTCGCCGCGTATGCAGTGACTACTGACACTGACGTTATTAAAGCACACCGTATTGACACTCTGTCCGCTCAAGCAGCAGAGCTAGTTGCTCTGACACAAGCCTGCATACACGCCAAGAACCTGAAAGTTAATATTTACACAGATTCACGCTACGCATTTGGAGTCGTACACGACTTTGGAGTGCTCTGGCAGGAGAGAGGTTTCATGACTTCTCATGGAACCAAGATTCAGCATGGTCTCCTTATCCAAGCTCTATTAGATGCAATACATTTACCGACATCCATTGCTATCATGAAATGCAAAGCACACACGAAAGTCACTGACATTATTTCCCAGGGTAACGATCTAGCAGATCGCACAGCCAAGCTTACAGCCCAGACTCCAGACATTCCAGTTAACATGACACATACTCCAGATCCGATTACATGTATGACAGTTAAGGACCCTACTCAAGATGTCATAGATATCCAGTTACATGCTACTCCCGATGAAATCAAGAAATGGTCCGAACAAGGAGGGGTCCAGACAGATCAAGGATGGGTAACGAAGGGTAGAACCACATGGTTTCTCCCCGACTCTATGGTTCAAGTCATTATCAATACCGCACATAGTCCAGCACATTTAGGAGAAAAAGCTATGTTAGATAGTATCCAGAACATTTGGTTCAACAAGCATTTACGAGCTGCAGCTAAGCAGAAAGTCCGTACCTGTATGATATGTTGTCAGTTCAATCCAGGTAAAAGTGTCCCGGTGGAACAAGGTGGTTTCCAGCCCCCTGACCACCCTTTTGAAGTCCTCCAGATGGATTATATTCAGATGGAGCGATGTCGAGGTTTCAAGTATGTCCTTGTAGTTGTATGCGCTTTGTCCAGGTGGACAGAAGCATATCCAGTCCCAGATTACACAGCCGCGACCACTGCCAAGCAGTTGGTTCGTGAATTCTTCCCTCGTTATGGACTCCCTAGAGTCGTATATTCTGATAACGGCCAGCCATTCTCCTCAGAGTTAATGAAGCACGTTTCCCTTTTGTTAGGGTACCAGTGGAAGTTCCATTGTGTACGCCATCCTGAAGCAGCCGGTCTCGTTGAGAGACATAATCAAACCCTGAAAATCCGCATCGCCAAAGTCTGTCAAGAAAAAGGTGTGGACTGGCTAGTAGCTCTGCCAGTTGCTCTATTTTACATGCGCATGGTCGCACATTCCAGATCAGGTCTGTCCCCGTACGAGGTCGTATTCGGCCGCCCCCCAAATATGTGGGGTACTCCTAGACCCCGAAGTATTACCGATGTTTCAAGTAATATGCTGACAGATTACCTAGCTTCCTTGATGTCTGCCCTCAACTCATGTCGTTCACAGGTTGCCGCCGCATTTCCAGACAATACCGAGGTGGCACCGCATGAAATCGTTCCAGGATCCATGGTGATGGTGAGGAACTTTGACAGATCAAGTCCGCTGGAGCCTCGATGGAAAGAGCCCCGACAGGTCCTCCTCACCACCCGTACAGCCGTGAAGTTGGAAGGACGCAAGGGCTGGGTGCACCTTTCTCATGTTAAACTTTTTAATGGACTGAAACCCGTCTTTAAGAACATTTCCCAGGATTTGAAGGATTGCCAAAGCATTGTTCTCAAGGACTGTCCCGCAAATGACATTGATTCAAAACCCCCCCTGTTAGAGAAAACTCCGCAGCAGGAGTATAAACAGAAACTCCGGTCTAGTAAATTAAGTCAGCCAGTTTGATTGTCTAAGTCCTCCCCTAGGTGAAACGGTTAGACTGTTTCTGACATGTATAAAATAGACCCCCATAGTGAGAGAGTCAGTCAAAACTCAATCCGATGTATCGTTTTTCTATGTTTCATATTGTTTCTCAGCATTATGATTTCCTGCACCAGTTATGCATTTTATCTGTGTTTCCCAGTTCTTCATGTAAATAAGTCTTCTAACGTTACAGCAGAGCACACGTTTAGTGATCTGCCCCCTCATGAACTCTCTTACCGCCTCGCTATGCGCAATAACTCCTTTATCCGCATGTTACATTACTCACACCAGTCCAGCAATGCCACTAATTGTTGGGTGTGTGGTCGACTCCCCCCTTTCCAGACACCAAAGGGAGTTCTGCCACTCTTTCCTTATCCTTTTTCACATAATGGTTCGTGTGGGGCATGGTCCACGTTAACGTCATCCTCAACAGATATGTCTTTTCTTAACAGTACATGTTTCCCAGACAAGCAAGGTCTCCCCCACAGAACCGGGTTAGATCTAGAAAATGAAGTGTATAATTTAGGTAATTATTCGTCGAATTTTATGGTCCTGAATGTTCAGTCTGATACTACTCCAGACTTACCTGCTATTTCAGTACTACCAGTCAAAGGCGAATTATGTGTCCGAAATAATGGTTCCATACATGTAGGACATAGTGATTGTACTACTGTTGTCAAGTATAGTGACAGTGGGAAATCTATTTTCAAAGCTTCACGTCATTCATATTTTATTTGTGGTCAGACCGCATATGTTCGTCTGCCCCTCGATTGGGAGGGAACCTGTTACATTGCCTTCCTACTGCCACCAGTTTTCCTAGCCCCACCTGATTATCATAGAAACACACATCTAGTACACATTAGACATAGAAGGGAGTCCCCAATTGTCGATTATACTGAAACTACTCTAGAACAATATACCGATTTCAATAAAGGTTTCTTCTTCTTTATAGGCCCTGTCCAGAATAGTAAGTTAATCCGTAGATTAACAAGAAACCTTGAAGCTGTAGTAAATGAGACTGCCTCTGCTCTAGGTAACCTAACCGAAGAGCAATCTGCTATGAGATTTGTCGTTTTGCAAAATCGTCTCGTCCTTGACGTCATACTGGCCGATAGGGGCGGGGCCTGTAGAGTCATTGGATCTAGTTGCTGCATTTTCATTCCAAATAACGCGCCGTCTGTTTATTCAGCTATAACCAGACTCCATAAAATTGCCCATCTGTTACACCAAGATCCAGGCACCTGGACATGGTCCGGTTGGTTCTGGAATATAATTTCCGCATGGGGATGGAAAGTCTTGTCCTTTCTAGGTATAGCAGTAGCGATCATATTCAGCTGCTGCCTCTGTATACAATGTGGCCCTGCGATTTGCGGCATGTGTGCTACATCCTGTATTCCTAGTATAACTCCTAGTCCCAAGTCCCGTTCTAAATCCCGTTCTAAGAGAATTCGAGATGAGCAAATGATACTGTATGAAATGATAGATGGTATCATGAATATTGATGTTTCCTGATGGAAACGTAGTGACAAGGAGGGAATGTGGAAAAGTAAATTTTGCCATGTTCTGTGTCCCTACGTGTCGTCCATCATATGTTATGTGTGCATGATTAAATATGCATATGTACTCCCCATGTCCGATTAATGACGCAATTACAGTTGTGTCCACCTCTAGTATGCCAGTTTCCAGTCCTCGTGAATACTACGAATATCAGGCCTATGTAAAGCTACGTTGCCACGTTTCTCAGTGTGCACGTTATTCTATTATAAAGTCCCGTTTCTAGGCCTCAAAAGGGCCTGGACACTAGATTCAGCTCCTGTCTCCTGAAGCCTCGCTGAGGAGCGACACGGCCCCCACCTGTATCCTCGACCCTTCACTTACTTCCTGCCTCGCAGTGCCCGGTCCAGCCTGGCTCTGCCTCTGAGTCTGCCAAGAGTATGTTATGATTCCAGTTATCAGTTCAGCCCTCCTTCCCTGCATTCCTAAAGCTACTGAATCGCATCAATAGTTTCCGTCATTGTCTAGCCTTCAGGGCTCCATGTTAGAGAAATACTGCATTTAATGGTCATTTAATATTCTTCAACACGCACTACATGTAGAATAATGCATGCTCCAGTCTTAGAGTCTGTTAGCCTTTCCCCTCTTGACTTCTAGTTTATATCAACGTGTTCCCTAAACATCAGATACTAGATAGGGTTTAGGTACATGTCGCTCCGACCCTCCAGACTTCAGTCTCTGCTCCTAGCACAGAGTTCATAGCCCCCAGCTTCTCCTAGTAATACGTCATTGCCAGTTTGCGCGCACCACTAGGTTAGAGGTCCCGGCTCCTCAGGTAGCCCCCTCCATGGTTTCCGCCCCATTCATGACATATTCTGTTACGTTTGCATCACATGTCTATGTATACGCCCTGTTACACCTTCTTCTCACCCTTATCTTTCGCGACTGCTACGCGTCACACCTACTGCTCCACCCACTGTTACGCCTATTGCAATGTAATGCTATGTGTTTGCGTTATGTATATATGCTCATGTTTTGTTATTAAAAATTATTCCTTCCCTTGTCCAGATCCTGCCCCCGGCAGCGCTGCCATCCTATTCCTGTGCAGGTTGTCCTGATCCTGTCCTTATGCTGTAATAAACCTGCAAAACTCCCACTACCTCGAATCTTGACTCTTATTTTATTGAGCTATCTGTTATTCATTCATGCACTCAAAAATAGGGTATTATTTATTTATTTACCACAGAGATAAGCACTTCCAAGAGGTTCATATCTACCAATTGCAAAGTACTTCATACACCCCTCGAACTTGAACAGAGGAAACGGGAGAGTTATTAACCCGTGGATAAGCCACATTGTTGAATTGGCCTCTGCCACAGAAAACGGTAATGGTTCCAACCTTTCAATGTGTAACATAGATTAGGATACATCTTTCATTGACAGCAAACGCTGCTTATCAGTCAAATTAAACGGGGCAAACAATGATGATGTGTTCATGCAATGCCATGGCACTTTGCCAGCTTTTAAGGTTTGTAAAGTCCATGCAAACTGCATAATGGAACGCAATTGATTTTGACCCTGGTACAAAACAGACACTTCCTCCTGCACAATATCAACAACAGATGATACAATATTGTCTAACGTGTAAATGCGGGAAGAAAGCGTATTAATGCTGTTATCTACAACTGCTAGCACATTCTCTAAATTAGCCTGATCTATAGCTCTAATGCGGGTAGCCGCCTCAATCTGGGATGTTTTCCAGACTTCGTTGTAAATAGCATATATCCATCTCTTAGATCTGCCGTTAGCCCGGCCCTTTATAAAATCATTCAGATCAACATCGTCATTCAGTTTAGATAAATGTAGTTTAACCGACGTCAAAGTGGAATGTTTGGGCCAATTCTGACATAATTTGCCTACAGAATAGGTAGTAACAGAATGGCCATTTTCAAAACTGGGATCCACCCTGACCTGTGTAAAGCCTTGAGCCAAACCCAGAAAACGATGCTGGCAAGAATAAGCACTTCTGTGCCAGGGCAACCAACCCTTAGGATACAAACTGGATATGTTAAAGGAAGATTTTAGCAACAGAGTTTGTAACTCCCTGGTCGAAAATTTAGTGGCATTATTCCAACCGGAATATTCTTCTACATCAGGAAAAGAAGGAGCATTTAATTTTTTAGTAGTAGCCAATCCAAAGCATGTAGTCTGTGAAATTGTAGAATTCAAAAACAACATATGGTTCAGGATGAGGCATGCACGGTGCAAAGCCTCAGTGCCTTGCACTTGCCAGCTTTTAGAACCCCAAACTGATTTAAGGTCAATTGTATCCTTCCACATCTCGTAGCCACCTACAGCTAACTGATCTAGAAAGGACTTCGAATACAATAATTTAGTATCGGTGAGTCTAACTTTGGATGTGGACTTTTCGGTCATCTTAAAATAAAATGCATTGGGATTTGACTGCTTAAATCAGTAAAATAAGTGAAAGTTTTCAAAAAGGTAGCATAACTGCCTTGTATAGGAGCTGGGCAATGCTCCCATTGTGTTTAAATTACAGTGTACCTCCTGGTATTAGTTTTATGCAGGTAGTGATTGCCAAAATGTTGGTAACAATATAAATCACCGTAATTAGCAGATTCTAAATACAAATCTTCCGCATCAAAGGCAGCATAATATTTCAAATCAGAAAACAAGGCTTCTACGGCCTGAACATCCCAATCATCAGAACGTATATTTTGTTGAATTACATCCCCCATAGAAACTCTAAGCACATTAGGGAAATTTATAACCTCAGCAAAAAAACGATGGATTTGGGCCCAGATCTTTTGACTGGGGGAGTGTGTGACATTGATCCACATTCAGTCCATCACTTGTTGTTTTTGCAAGCCCACCAGCAGCATTTGGATTTACACGCCCTGGGCACACTCAGTGCACTAGACTAGGGTCTGACAAGTAAACCAAATAGCCAAACATGGAACCACTGATTCATACATTAATTTACAATAGGGAGCACTTGCACTGTGGCACTGGACAGCAGTGGCACAGTGCCCAAAGCATCTAACACCAGCAAAAATACATGAGGCAACAACAAAAAATGGAAGGGAGACCCACGCCAATGGTGCCAGGTCTAACAACTATCTCATATCAGTGTGAGAGAAAATGCATGCTAAAAGTCACTGTTTAAAAAGATGTCAACTTTAAAGAAGAACATGTAAAATGGCAGTATTTGTTCACAGGGCCTATAAACCTCACAACACCTTGCTGTTTGATCCCAGGACTACCCAAGTGACTCCAGAGGCTAATTGTCTGGCCAGTGCAGAGAAGAAATATCGCCGCAAAAATATTGTGGTACAGAAATATCACCGCAAAAATATTGTGGGGAAGAAATATCGACAACAAAAATATAGTTGACAACAATATCGACTGACAGGTAGGTAATATCGATTACATAAATATCTTTGTAATAAATATCGGTTACAAAAATATAGTTTACAAAAATATCTATGTATTAATATTTTTATGTATTTTGGTGTTTTTAATGAGAATTGTTTGTCATTTTATTATATGTTTTAGAGTTTTACTAGTTATCAATTTATTTTACATTTAATTCTGCATTTTCTGTTCCGTAGCGGGTTGTGAGATAATAGGGTACTAGGGTGGGAAGTAATTTAATTTTGTAAAATGTACAGAATAATTAATGTGTTAATTGATTAATTAATAATAGTTTAATAATTAGTTGTTAATTAATTTCAATGAGTCAATTCATAAATAATTAGGTTAATTGTTTAATTAATTTTAGCTGTGTGTTGCAGTGTTTATATATGTAAATTGTGTGAAGGGTGGTAAGTAATTACATTTTTTTACTGATTAATTATTAAATACTTTTAAATTAATTACCATTAACTAATTAGTAATGTTTTATTGTAATTGTGTAATTAATTTTAGGTGTGTGTTTTGGTGTTTATATGTGTAAATGGTGTGAAAGGTGGTAATTAATTAATTTTTTATTGATTAATTAATAAATAATAAATTAATTTTCATTAATTAATTAGTAATTATTAAATGTAATTGTGTAATTAATTGTAGGTGTGTGCTGTAGATTTTATAGTGTTAAATGATGTGTAATACATTTTTGTATTATCTTTGTTAATAATAATATATTTACATTTACATATTAATTATGTTAATATTGGAAATTACATTTAATAAAAATATTGATGGTTTTGTTTTTTATTGTTTTGGGATCCAGCGTGTTCCCTACTATTGCACTCACTGGAGTGGGAATAGTAATGTTTACCCATTCCCTATCCAATCCTTTCCCTACTCTTGCACTCACTGGAGTGGGAATAGTAATTTTTACCCCTACGCTATCCAACGCTTTCCCTACTGTTGCACTCATTGGAATGGGAATACTAATTTTTACCCCTACGCTATCCAGCACTTTCCCTTCTGTTGCACTCACTGGAGTGGGAATAGTCATTTTTACCCCTACGCTATCCAACGCTTTACCTACTGTTGCACTCATTGGAGTGGGAATAGTAATATTTACCCCTCCGCTATCCAGCGATTTCCCTACTGTTGCACTCACTGGAGTGGGAATAGTAATTTTTACCTCTACGCTATCCAGCGCTTTCCCTTCTGTTGCACTCACTGGAGTGGGAATAGTCATTTTTACCCCTACGCTATCCAGCGCTTTCCCTACTGTTGCCCTCACAGGAGTGGGAATAGTAATTTTTACCCCAAGGCTATCCAGCGCTTTCTCTTCTGTTGCACTCACTGGAGTGGGAATAGTAAATTTTACCACTCCACTATCCAGCGCTTTCCCCTGCTGTTGCACTCATTGGAGTGGGAATAGTAATTTTTACCACTACATTATCCAGCGCTTTCCCCACTGTTGCACTCACTGGAGTAGGAATAGTACATTTTACCCCTCCGCTATCCATTGCTTTCGCTACAGTTGCACTTATTGGAGTGGTAATAGTCATTTTTACCCTTACACTAACCAGCCCTTTCCTACTGTTGCACTCACTGGAGTGGGAATCGTCATTTTTACCCCTTCAATATCCAACGTTTTAACTACTAATGTTTTTATTTTGTTATTAAATGTATGCATTATTTTTTTAAATAGTTTAATGTGTTAATTAAATATAGAATATTTTATTTAAAATATTTATTTATGTGTTTATTTTATTTTAATATAATTAAAAAAGTTTATAAATTAATTAAAGATAATAGTTAATAAAATGTGTTTAAGTAAATATATATGTACACTTTTTTGTGTTTATATTTATTAAATTAAGTTTATTTGTTATAATTAGTTAAATTACATTTAATTAATGTTGTTAATAATATTAATATAATTGAATTAATTTACTTTAAGATATGTTATTTTTTAAAGTCGATATTTTTTATATCTATATTTTTTACATCGATATTTTTGTAATCGATATTTAAACATGGAACCGTCTGGCCTCCTGCATGAGCTACTGGGACATTACAAGCTTCAAAGACCTTGAACTTTTCATCTGGCCTATGCTTGGAGTGAGTCCAAACCCCCAAGTGGTGCCCTATCAGCATTGGTCCCTTGAAAGTGGTGCTAAACGTGCTTGTCCAGCTAAAACCTGAAACTTAGAATTTTTGTTGCCAACAATTGACCTGAGAACCGACAGGAGACCGAAATCTACCTGCTCGCTGATCCGCCCAAGGTGCATCATCTATCGTGCTGACTTTGTGGTAGCTGCTGCTACGCTCTTCTCTGCAGCAGCAAGTCCTGTTCAGCCGGACCTCTCAGAATGTGTATACAACCTTCTCCTCAAACACCACCTGCCATGTTGCCCTGCTGAAATCAACCTTCTCTGGAACTATTTTTTCTAAGTCCGAAGGTAAACCAATACCAAGCACAATCCACCTCATGAATCTGAACCATCATGATCAGCCATACCTTTTGACTTTGCCCTAGTCTCATATCACTTGATGCCCTCGGTTGGCGCTTTCATCTTTTAGGCACTATTTTTCACTTTAAGCTTTAACAAATCAAAACTCCAGTTCTACTGATTGGATTTGTTTAATTTCAGTGTCATTTTATTTATTACATTTTACTCTATTTTGATCACTGGTTGTATGCTGCATTAATATTTAAAACTGTGCCTTTAAGTTAAGCCTCACTGTAATTGTGATAAGCCACCAGACTGTTAAACACAAGTTAATTTAATGATTGTTGTTATTCAGCCTAGCAAGGATTGTGACTGTCTCTTGAGGAAGATCCCCCCCCCCCCCGACACCAAAAACCCAATTTCTTACAGTGGTCAAACTGTAAGAAAAATCATACGAATGTCCTACTTGAGCAACCTAAATATGATTTGTTATTGCTACTAGTAATATTTAGATGAGGATGAAAATCAAATAAAGCGCCCTTACAGGAAACTGTAAATTCCTTCCCTATCCCTCCGCCCCTTATTTGGGAGAGAGTTCATTCCATGTAATGTGACTACTAATCACAATATGTAAACATTGTCATACATATTGAAAAGCATATTGAAAAGCTGCTGGTATGTGCCTATGACTGACTTTTAGGTTGCAGCCTATCAGACAACCCAGATGTCTGTTTTGCTAAAGACATCTTGGGGACTTTCAGAAAGTTAACCTAGGAATGCATTTTGCCCATTGTTTACCATTGGCGTTGTGGTTTGTAACTCCCACTTTCTGGCTTTCTATTTGCTGGCTTTATTTGGTACAGGCTCTTCAGGTTCAGTTGTTCCTTCTGTTGCCTAAACCATCTTTTTAGTGGATTCTTCCACAAATTCTCTTTCTATAAACAGGCCTTGAACTCTTTAAATCTTTTTCTTATCTTGTCACATTTGCTGTGCATTCAAAGGTCAAATGTCAGTCGCTGTCTTTCAAGAGTGCTTGATTACTCTTCTTTCTCTGACTTCAAATTATGAGGATTTATGTGGCAATCTTGCTGTATACTGGGGGTAGGAAAGAGGTTTTCCTAGCACACAACAGCATTCAAATAAACTGAGTACTTCAGAATATATCAGAATCAGTAACACAAATGAGCAATTTGTTTGTTATTTCCAAAGTGTGTTAGAAACAAATCAATACACAAGGTGGTGCAATTTCCTCACATTTTTGTGTGTGCACTGTATAGTTTTATTAGTAAAACTGTATGTCTCTGCAGATGTAATGGTCATTTCAATTGAAAATGTGTGTCTGTAATAGCAGTGCAATACTATGCCATGCATACTCCGCTCTACACCACTCCACTCTATTCTGCACCACTCCTCACCACTGCACTCAACTCTGCACCACTCCACTTTACACCACTCTATGCCACTTCATTCTTCACCACTCCACTCAACGCCACTGCACTCTATGCCACTCCACGCTATGTCTCTCTACTCTACCCTGTACCACTTTACTCTATGCCAATCCACTCTTAGCCACTCTAATCTACATCCCTGCACTCTTGGTCTCTGCACTCTACACCACTCCAGCCTATGGTACACCACTCTACTCTGCACAACTCCACTCTACGCCACTGTACTCTACACCACTCTCTAACACTGCACTCTACAACACAACATTCTATGCCTGTGCAACTCTATGCCAATCCCCTCTAGTCTACTCTGCACCACTACACTCTATGCCACTGTAGTCTATAACACTTCACTCTACGCCATTGCACTCAATGCCACTATAGGCAACTGCACTTTACCCTGAACTACTCCGCTAAATGCCACTTCCCTCTACTCTAAAACAATCTACTTTATGCCACTGCACTCTACTCTGCACACTCCTCACTACTGCACTCAACACTGCACTACTCCACTTTACACCACTCTATGCCACTGCATTCTTCACCACTTCCCTCAATGCCACTGCACTCTATGCCACTCCACACTATGCCTCTCTACTCTACACTGTACCACTTTACTCTATGCCAATGCACTCTTTGTCACTCTAATCTACATCACTTCACTCTAGGTCATCGCACTTTAGGTCTCTGCACTCTACACCACTTCAGCCTACGCCACACCACTCTACTCTGCACAAATCCATTTTACGCCACTGTACTCTAAACCACTCTGTAATATTGCACTCTACACCACTACATTCTATGCCTGTGCACTCTATGCCAATCCCATATACGCCTCTCTAGTCTACTCTGCACCACTGCACTCTATGCCACTGAGGTCTACACCACTTCACTCTACTCCATTACACTCAATGCCACTCTAGGCAACTCCACTCTACCCTGCACCACTCCACTATATGCCACTTCCCTCTACTCTGAAACAGTCTACTTTATGCCACTGCACTCTATGCCATTCTACTCTTAACCACTGCACTCTATGCCAATGCACTGTAGTACAACTGCACTCTATGCCACTACATTCTAGTCTGCATCACAGTACTGTACACCACTGCTCTCTATGCCACTCTACTACACTTTACCCCAATGCACTCTGACACTCTACTCTGCAAAACTGCACTCCTCACCACTGAATTCTATGCCACTTTGCTCTGCACGATTCCACTCTTCGCTACTCCACTCTATGGAAGTAAACTCTATGCCACTGCACTATACGGAACTATACTCTACCCTGCACCACTCTATGCTACTCTACTCTGCATCACTCGATGCCACTTCACTCTATGTCACTCAAGTCCACTCTGCACTCTACACCGGTGCACTCTATGCCACTCAACTGTACTCTGCGCCACTGCCCTTTGTTTCACTCAACTCTACACCACTGCACTCTGCACCACCCTACACCACTCTACTCTACACCCCTCTACTTATGCCACTGTATTCTATGCAACTGCACTCAGTGCTACTCTACTCTGTGCCACTCTACTCTGTGCCACTCCACTCTGCGCCACTCCACTCTGGGTCAGCTTACCCTACGATGCTGCATTGTATGCCACAGAATTCAATGCCACTGCACTCAATGTTTTTGCACTCTATGCCACTATATGCTGGGACACTCTATACCAATGCACTCTACACCAGTCCACTCTACTTTATGCCACTCCAGTGTAAGCCACTCTAAGCGACTCCAAACTATACCACTCCAACACACGACACTCTCTGCCACTCCACTTTACAACACTCTATTCCACCATTCGCCATTCCACTCTATGACACTCCAAGCAACTCGCATTTATGTCACTACCTTTTAGCCTTGCTGAACAGCAGCCACGCTGGTGTACAATATGGCTAAAAAAAGTTGGCAAAGCCAACAGCTATTGCATAGGAGGGACCTACTGGCTTTGCCAATGCTTGTTATTTGCTGTTAATGTTAGGTCTCGCTTATCTGTGTGCCTTAAAAAAATGAATGGATCTCAATTATGTGGCATATGTTACTGTAAAGAAGGCAAACCATCTGCCTTGCTTTCTATTTTGTAAAACTATATACAAATTAATAAAGAGCTGCGAAAAAAATCTAAGTAAAGTATTTTCACATGTTTGTCATATGTGGTCAGATGAACACTTTTTTGTAGTTACTGTTCTATGTTTGCAATCAAGCATACCTGAGACATCAGCTCTCTGGTGAAATCTGTTATGAAAGCACTTAGAATGAATGATGTATTTTGGTCTAGTGGTGGGCACTAGCGTGCCTGAGGTTACTTGTTTGTGTGTTGAACCCAGAGGCGGCCCCTCCGCTACGGCGGAGGAGCTTCACGCCACTGCTCTTAGAACAGTAAAAAGGGGAAAAATAAAATGATAATGACAGAGTTATTATCATTTTATTTTTCGTTACTACTGGGCTGTGTTAGGGTGGGGCTTGCACCTCAGCGAGAAGGAGAGGTTAGTGCACACTTAAGTGCGCATGACTGCTTGGCAGGCCGTCTTGGGGCACTTTGCATATTCCCCACCATGCTGTAATGTACAGCCTGGTGGGGAATATACACAGGCTCCCTGACCCTATATGAGAGCCAATACACGGTGCTCAGAAAAATCACAATCAGGCCCGGACTGGCCGTAGCAGGCACCGGGCAATCCCCCGGTGAGCTGCAAGGGTGGGGGCCGATTTTGTTACAAGGTCGTTTTGGCAGCATAGCTGCAAAATCGTCCTATAACAAAATCGGCAGAAAACCGGCCCGCCAAAGAGCTCGACGGCACCTCCAACCGCCCCGAGTGGGGAGGAGGGGCCGGCGAGCACTTTGCCAGGGCCGGATTTGGTTCCCAATCCGGCCCTGATCACAATGCTGTGAATGGCTCATTGGAGTCTGTGTGCACGGGTGCTTCCTGCAGCTTCTTCCGGACTAGAGCCAGGAAAAGAAGAGAAGCAGAGACTGAGAAGAGGTGGCGGAAAAGATAAGTGGGTTTAAATAAAATGTTTTCCAAACCCCTCGATTGCCCCGCCAACCCATTTCCTACCAGCCATGACTGGTTGAACCAATCATAGCGAGTTAAGTAATGGTTGGGAGTTGAATGGCCATTACGGAGAACTGCCTAACAGTTGTAATTCTGTCCCTGAAACAGCTTCTGAATCATGGCTGACAGAAAGGCCATATCTATGTTCTGAGGGTGTGAGCTCCGCCACTTCAGAAACGCAAGGCTGCACCAGATTTACAACAATATGATTCAGCCTTGCGTTTCCCCCTGCGCTGGTGCTACAGTTAGCAGTATAGCGCCAACGCAGGCACCCTTGCACCATGGTGCAAGGGTGTCTGCGTGCAAGGGAACGATTGTTTATGTACAGCAAGATCCCCCTTCCTGGACGTAAACAATCTTCAAATGCCATTTTGTCACTTCTATGTGTGCTGCTTAATGCAGCACACATGGAAGTCACAAAATGTCATTTTTTTAAAGATTGCTTATGTGCAGATAGGGGGACCTTTCTGTACATAAACAGGATAGGGCCTTCCTGTACATAAACAATAAAAGGCGTTTTGCTTTTTCCATGTGTGCTGCACAGGCATAACACATGGAAAAAGCAAAAACAAGGAGAAATGTAGCATTTCTCCTCGTCTCCCCAACTTAAGACCAGGTTTTCCCTGGTCTTAATTTTGGTGCTGCCTCCTATTTATGCTGCCCTTGTAAATAGGGGCCAAAGTCAAAATCAATGGGTGTTGCAGTGGAACGCCCACCGCAACACCCACTGCCCACCACTTTCACGCTACGCATAATGTGAAAGGAAGCCATATTTACAAGGTAGCATTAAGCCACTTTAAATGGCTTAACCTGCCTTGTAAATAAGGCAAAGCCCCTATCACCACAGAAATGTCATCAAATGTGACACCCCGTGGGGACAGGGGCTTGTACATATGCCCCCCAGAGTCAACAGGGCTCTTACAGCCATGTTTGCTTTCAGTTTCTGCATCTGCATTTTTGACTCCTGACATCAGGGATCGCAAGGGGGGCCTCCAGGGTTAGTAGGCACTACTCACTTGCTTCCCAAATTGATATACATGAAACCATGAGCAGAAACTGTAAAGTGAATTTAATCTAGGGCCAGATGTAGGTAGGACTTATTTACCGATTTTTAATTACCGAATTTTACCGATTCGGTAATTAAAAATCGGTAAATAAGAATGGGGGACATGTAGGAACATCCAGATGTTCCTTTTACTGAATCGGTAAAAATCTGTATTTACCGATTCGGTAAATACCGACCGGTAATGGCCATTCATTCCTATGGGCTTTGCAGCCCATAGGAATGAATGGGGATTACCGATTCGGTATTTACCGAATCGGTAAATACAGATTTCCACAAGGGTGCAGGGGGTGTCACTTTGACACCCTCTGGCACCCCCACAAGAGGCTCGGGTGCCATGTGGCAGGCATACCTGCCCTAAGGGCAGGTCTGCATGTCATATGGCACAGGTGTGCATGCACACATGTGCATGCACACTGGATTCGGTATTTTACCATCAAATATATTTGATGGTAAAATACAGATTCGGTAAGGGTTGTGGGACTCAGAAGAGTCCCACCTACATATCAAAATTATCGAATAGGTTAAAATACCGATTCGGTATTTTACAGATTCGGTAAATTTACCGATCGGTAAATTTACCGAATCTGTAAAATATGTGGGCCTACATACCATTTCGTTAATACCGGTCGGTAACGGCCGAAAATACCGATTTTCGGCCATTACCGACCGACCTACATCCGGCCCCAAAAGTATGTTTCTATGAAGCAGATAACAACACACGTGCAGTGCATGGTGCTTAAAGTAAAGACATACTTGCTGAACAGTTATCAGTTGCAATGCTATCAGAGAAGGCTAAAACTTGGAAGAAATTGCTGAACTAGACATCGCTGAAATTTCGAAGGAGAAGTTGATGAACTGCCAGGTGAGACCACACGACCTGAGATTGTCTATCTAGCTGTGAATGCTCAACTAACTTTTGAATGTCCTAGTAACATGGAAACTACTAGTGGGTTAATAAAGGTACTGACCAATAGTAATATATATCGTGTGTTAAGACTACTCGTTGGATTACGCATTCTGATACAGATCTAGCATCAAAATTGAGAAGACCGATCACAGCTTCAAGGGGTGTGATTCTGCCATGTGGAAGGAACATGAGTGACTTAGTGCATGTAGTTGGCGTCTTCCGAGTGACTGTAGACTGTAAAAACCCAGACGTGGGTCTTCAGTAGCATCTTAACAAACTAGTGGACAAGCAAGAAGTGAACACGATACACCAATGAAAGAAATATGACCACATCAGATGGTGTGGAGTCAGCAACATAATCATCCAGTGAGCAGGTGTCAGCATGTGAGCAACCACTGAAAATATTGAAGCACTTGCCAATCAGAGTGGATTTATGCTTAACAATTGGATGCTCTGTGTACACAATTTCCCTACAGTATTCTACTGCTGTAAATAAATTGGGTAATTTGTTTATGAAACAGTATTTATATGTGTGCTGCACTTTTGATGTGTAAATGTGCTTTTCTTCCAAAAATGTAGCTCAGCCTTATGGTATATTTGGGACGCTTGTTTGTTTCATCATTCCTTGACATATGACCATATTTAAATTTGAGTCCCTTTATGTGTTAGTCATCATCATCATCATCAACATCATCAAATCACTTTATTCTGCTTTTACAAAAAAAATATTAGTCATTTAAACAGTATTTGTACAAAGAGCCGATAAAATGCCTACCAAATCACATCAAATACTATTTACAAGAATAGAAATATACTGTTATGTTATATGTGTACACATATTATATATTTTTAAAAAAGGATACAAAATGAGTACGTAAAACTAGGTATAAAATGACTATGCTGCCAAGATCACGTCACAACCAGCCCTAATATGCCTCCAACTGGTAGTCGCAGATGGATCTAAGCCTAACAGCGGATTTAAAAAACCACTAAGAACATAAAATACGACGTTACCTGAAACCATTTGTAAAAAGGCAAAGGCTGGGTGGACCTGCTGAATGTAACTTTTTTCAGGACAGGGATGGCGTAGGTCTTCCTAGGTAAAACGTAATAACTACAAAACATTACAAAATAGATCATGTTCTGTGGAGACTTATCGTCGCAGCCACAGGGCATTACACTCTGACCCCTATTACATAATGCAGGTGGGCGAGAAGAAGATAAAATAGATCGAAACGGAACCTGGTCAGTAAAAATCGTTCATAACAGCTTAATAGCCCTAAAAGATATGGTTCAGTATCTTGCACAGTTTTCTAAATAATAAACCTATGTATGCTAGGCTTCCTTAGCTCTTGGCCCTTCTTATCTAGGGTCTTCTGCCTGAAGAAGGACTCCTTTAGCCATCACAGATCCATCCTGCTGGTCAATTCTGGGTTAAGAATTAAATCAACTGTTCCCAGGCTTGTTAAACACTACTTGATATAACTTAGCCAGAGAATGTGATGGGCGTGATCATGTCCTTCAAAATCAGTTTGTTTAGGGTGGTCCCTTTACTGAGCCATGTTTCAATCCACAGGAAAAGGGGGCAAAGGGCCAAAAAGTCATATAAGCCACACCCATCTCTTCATGTACTGCGAAGATAGAGGTACCCTGGGGTACATTTAGAAGTCGTCTCAGACAACTACTTTCAACTACTTGTAATTCGTCATGAGCGATATATCCCCAGATTTCATTGTCGTAAGACACCATAGCAATGCACTCTGCCCTATATATCTGCAGAAGAGCCCCGATCGGTCTCCTTCCTAATCTCAAAGCAAAGTTAACAATAGCAGCATTTTTCCATAGCTGGTCACCTTTCTTACTGCTTTTTAGAGGCCCCCAATTCATGTTATCATCCAACAAGACCCAAAGGTAAGAAAAAATACCGGTCCAAAGGTCTGGAATAGACCCAACCAGGAAGGGGTAAGATTTTTTCAAACAGGGCCCACCTGCATCACATAGGATTTTGAGTTATTAATCAGCAAGTCCTGTTCCTCCATGAATAGTGCAAAGGAGCTAAGCACAGTTTGCAGCCCCATAGCGGTCCGAGCCATGAGAACGGCGTCGTCTGTGTACAAAAGTAAGGGCAGACCACGCCGATCCACGTGGGGAAATCCACCTTGGAATCCACTAATACCTTCTCCAGGTTGGTAATGTATACATTAAAATGAAAAGGGACCAAGATGCAACCCCACCGGACTCCTCTCTGTATTAGAAACTAGCAGGTAACCTTGAAATCCTGCTTGTATCAAACCTCTGCATTTGTAACTCTAGGGAGGTCCCGCAGGAAGAGTACGATGTCTCTATTGACCCAATAATTAACATAGTCTGCCAGAGATTAGTTCTGTTGACACGATCAAACGCAGATGACAGGCCCATAAAGAGCAGGTGATTAGTACCGGGGCGGGCAACTGTGTACTTGTTAAGAATCAAAAACAGGTTCACAGTCTACCGTCCTGGACAAAAACCATACTGGGTGTCTGCTAGAATGTTATTTTCATCTGCCCAGCTGGCCTGCCTGCCTAATAGAATACGTCTGACCACCTTAACCACCGACTTCAACAAAGAGATTGGCTGGTAACTGTGGGTGCTATCTCTGTTTCCATTTTTTTAAAACAGGGACGATGGTAGATCTAGCCCTGTTGCCAGGGGCGCTGGCTCTCACCACAGCATTAATAATTGAGGGGAGAGCCGATACCCACAAATTCAGATTCGAAAGTTAAAGGTTGGGAGGAATCCCGTCTGATCCTTGTGCCTTATTTCTGATCAACCCAAAGATGCCCTTCCTGACTTCTTTGGCTGAGAATACTAGGGCAGAGTTCCCTTCACCCACATCACTGGTTGCACTCTCGTCAGGGGGGCACTGAAAAATTGCCTCAAAATGACGTACCAATTCATCTTCTGTAATATGGCTCACAAGGACATTAACAGCATCTACTGCCAAGAAGACGCTATTTATAATGCTCCAAAAGTTGTGGTGGTCAATTTAACCAGAATTACAGGAGTAGAGTCAATTGTCCATCACATGTAGCAGTCCAGAAATTGTAATGTCACTTGAAGATGTTGCAAGACGCACCAGGTAATCAACTGGCTTGACCAGGAATCATCAGGATCATAATCTGTAATGTACAATGCTACATTTACAAGAAAGGCAGGATACAGGTAGGTGATCTGTGGATACTTTATTAGAGGAACAACATACCAGAGGTAGCAAACAAATTGCCTAACTGATCCTGCAGACTGCTCTGAATTGGTAAACATCGTTTACCACGAAGTTTTTACAACGTGGTACCTTTAGCACGCATCCCTTACAACGCAAGTCGTTACCACGACTTGCGCTGGAGGGCGCTAAAAGATTAAAAATAGTAAATTTACTATCCAAACACCTTCTCTAGGGTCCACGGGGACTGGTGTTAGAATAGTAAATTATACTATTCGAAATCCGCGCCCCCCAACGCAAGTCGTGGTAACGACTTGCGTTGTAAGGGATGCGTGGTAAAGGGATGCGTTGTGACGGTACGCGTTGTACCATCATACATCCCTCTGAATTCTGTGAGAGAAGGTCTCTCATAGAACCTGCCACACCACACTTTTCTCCATTCCAAAACAAACTAATTGAACATGGAAAGCACATCATATAACATGTTGTTGCCCTTGAATAATGACCATGGAAGGACCACGACGTAAAATCTGACAGACAAATATTGACACAATTTGCAAGGACATTTCCTGAACCTGTGTTGCAACAACGTCTTCTGCCAGTGTCAGCTCCTAACGAAGAACCCTTAACAAAGTTATCAAGTGGTACACTAGGAAGGTTTTATGGTGGTTCATTAACCTTCCTACCGGCCACCATTGTCCATCTTCAACCATAACAGCATTGCCTCTTATAAACCTGAGCTCTCCTCTCACACCTGCCCAAGACCCTTAAGGCTTTGCTGGGTGCACCCCAAATCATTCTCCACCATCTTGTGAGTTGCAACCTACCTGTGCCCCAGATTACAGTGAAGCAGAGTTCAGGAAGTGGTAAGGAGGCAGACTAGTGTTGTCTCTTTCCTAAAAAAGTTAAAAATCGATTTTTCCTACCCGTGATTGCATCATCTTTTGTTTTTTTTAAATTTCTTTAACTGCCTTTGCCTGTGGTTGCTACAGTTTAAACTTGTAGTTTTAACCTGCCTGTGATTGCATAATTTATCACCTGTTTTGTGTTTAAACTTGTGTTTTTCCCTGCATGTGACTGCTTCCATTTAGACTTTTGAATTGTGGGATTTGCAGTCCAAACTCTGTAGTTTTTCCCTTTCATTCCCCGTGATTGTCAGTTTTTCCCTCCAAATTTCTCCTTTGCTCTGTGCTAAGACCTGTATATTAAGCAGTCCAGCCACCATTTTGTGTTAACAAGTCAGTGAAACCAGCCCCCCCTTACCCCACCAGCTACAGGGATATTCTACATCAGCGGGTGCTCCGAGACAGCAGTAATCTGCTGTGAGCTGTTTAAACTGTGTTTAATAGGGACTGTGCACTTCGTTTTTTGGCTAGGAGAGTGATAACGTATTTATACAAACAGTATTGTTAGAGGACAGTTTTTTATGCCCTTACCTGCAGAAGCCCAAAATGTGGATTTAACCTGTCGGTCTCCTAGGAGATTTCAAAATAGAGGAGCAGTTTCCAACTCCCTGGCCACCAAACCTTGTCTGAGGTCGGTGGGACCTTTTATAGTCTGCTATTGGTTGGTACATGTGTGCACCGATTGGTGGTTGTATCTGGTGTTTCTATAGTATTAGGGATAGTGTCCTCATTGGTTGGGTATTTGAGGGTTCTCATTGGTTTCTGGGTCTGTGACTCAATCAATGTAGGGTTGGGAGTAGGGCTAGGGTTAGGCTTTCTGTTGGAAGTAGGGACTAGGCCTTCCTGTGTCATTGGTTGCTGAGATTAGGGTTGGTACTACTGCTAGGGCTACGGCCTCTATTGGACCTAGAGATCAGGGTTTTTGAACCGGATTGAGGGCTTGGACTAGGGCTCAGATTGGCTGTAAGGTCATGGTCTCCTATTGGTTCTGAAAATTAGTGCTGATGTTGTGATTGGATAGTGTTAGGGTTCCTATTGGCTGAACGGGTGTTGAGGCTAAGGGTGGAGATGACAAGGGCAGTTGCCTGTTTGGGCCTGTTCAACACTGGTCGGGACTAGGTCCAAAAATGCTGGCCATTTTACCATTCAGTAATACCCACCCCACACCATCCAAATCCACAAACATAGGGACACACTCCCACAAAATGTACACCAGATACAACCATATGAACAAATAAATATACCATCATACACTACAAAACCAACCAAACCACATCTATACACCCTTCTATCCCAACTACCACACATTTCCACCAAAACCTACAAACGGTACACAACTCTATCCCATACCACTAACCAATCCACTCATTACTAACACAAAACTATTCAACACCCTACAGAACTACATCCATTCCAGACACTCTCTTCCTGCTCTAATTATTCCTAACAGACCACCTTTTATCACCAACAAACATATAAGCAGCCTTCCATCAATTGTCCAACCAACACCCTCCTCTTCCTTCTACCATAATAACACAAACGCACAACACATACACTGCACAGCACCACATATTGTAACTCTTGCAACAAACCAGTCTAAGACAAACACTGTTACCTCTACTTCATTCCCTCCTACACACAACATATACTCTACTCATAAAGACATCACCACCCCCACTACCTTACAACCTCCTCTCACAAACAATACTATACAAACAAATCCATTACATGAAACAAATACACCAGCACCCCTTTTCACTATTCCTCAAAAACAAAACATATCACACACTCCAGCACAACAAGATCTTCAAAGCACAACACCTCATAATAGTTACCATCACAAAATACAAGCATACACCCACCTTTCAAACCACACAAAGGAACAAACTCCAAAGCCAAGCTTTCTCTCTTCCACCACACCTAACACAGATACAGCAACACAACAACTCTTCTAATTGCCTCTCATCCATTGGACAATTTAGAACCTTACTACATTGCCCACATGCTGCACCACCACCCCTGACTCATGTACCTTACACCCTAAACACACACAAACAATATAAGCAACATGCCACACCTCACAACTTCGCTTCTCCGGGTCTACTGCGCAACAATGTTACACCACAAAAACAACACAGCACACCAACTGACTATCAAACACCATCTCCACCACTTACACACGGTATACAACCTTTACCACGCATTTTTTACCACGCAATACCATTACAACGCAAACCATTACAACGCATTGCGCTGGGGGGCGCTCTAGGATAGGGAATAAGTTTAATTTTCTATCCAACACCTTCCCTAGTGTCCACGGGGACTGGAGTTGGAATAGAAAATTATACTTACCACTATCCAGCACCTCTAAGCGCTATGCGTTGTAAAGGTATGCGTGGTAAAAACCGCGTTGTAAAGGTATGCGTGGTAAAAGTATGCGTTGTAACGTCATACATCCCTTACACACACAGACCCATCAAAATGCCTTCTTTGCATGCTGGATGAGGAACATGATACAGAACAGCTAAATGATTGCTATCCTAATACAGCTAATGCCAGCACTAGAAACAAATCTGCTAAAAACCCACACAATACTGATCACTCTTCTACAAAACAAAGTCTCACTATCACCAAAGCCCATTCTCTAAACTGTCTACTAATAAATGCTTGATCCCTCTCTAGAAACAAACATCACATATACGACCGTCTCACAGATGCAAAACTAGACATACTAGTCATAACTGAATCATGGTTGGGAAATGATATGGCTCCAGTCCTGCATGAAACCGTTTCTCTAGGCAATCAAACAATCAAATTCACAACAAAAAAGTGTAATTAGAGTATTTTTTGTGAATTTGATTTTTTTGGGAGGACGTACTCCAGTCTCTTTCCTCTCAAAACCCCCCTGACTACTGGTGAATTTACCAGTGGTCTTTTGTGTATTTAATCAAACAATCACCCAAAATCGTATAGGCAAAAAAGGAGGTGGTCTAGCTGTTGTATTCAGTCAAACATTACATATCACTAAAGTTGATGACATCAACATAAAGAATTGCGAGGCTCTTCTCACCAGATGCAATCCTACACCATCTTCCTCCTCTGACTTCCTGCTCCTTTACAGACCTCCACCTAGCAAGGCAACATTCCCAGATGCACTTCTAGACACAGTTTCAAACCTGATAACAATACACTTCAACCTATGCATTCTGGGTGATCTCAACATTTAGTTTGACAAACCCAACATGATCCACCGAAAAACAATCATCACTGGCCTAAACACATTGAACCTGCATCAGATTGTCCACACACCCACACACATCGCTGGACATATTCTAGATTACGTTTATGCTAATACTGAACTAGTTACCTTCCAAACTATAAATCCAGTCGCATGGTCAGACAACCACTTGCTTGCTTTCCAACATAAACCACTAAGCGACTCACCTAAAACTACCTTACATCCATCCACGTATCGGCTGTGAAACAAACTGAAATTGGAACACTTAGAAACACAACTAACATCCAGTACAAATCTGGAAACAATAAATTCTGTTCAAAATCTATATGAGTGGCTACAGGAAGCTTTTGACATCCTGATACCACTCAAAGCCACACAACAGAACAAAAGAAAAAAAGCACCTTGGAGAAATATTGAAATAAAAGACATAAAACAACAAATTAAAAAGCTGCGCCGTACCTGGCTCAAAACAAACGCCAAACAAGACAAACTTCACCTACAGAAAATTAACAGATTATACAAGTCAGCTATCACAAAAGCAAAGAAAAGGTACTGTTCAGACAGAATTCAAAATGCTTAATGTGCAAATAAAGAATTTTATAAAATACTCAATGAATTTCGCAAACCAAATTGCCTAGAAGGAACTCATCCTGTTACTCAAGATTTCACAGACAAACTGGCAAATCATTACACGGACAAAGCTGACACATTGGACTCATACTTAAAACAGAAAAAAAGTGACAGCACTAACCCTTGTACAAAACAACAATCCAAGAATACTCTAACCCAGCCTCTCCGTTCCTTCCAACACATCTCACACGATTTATTTATGGACCTGGTCAAAGCAAGCAGGCCTGCCTGCAGCCCTCTGACCCATGTCCACCGCAAACATTCAAGACAAGTCTTTTAACAACTTCATATGCCCGGAAGCAGCCTGCCACATCCTCACCGGGGCTCCTGAGTGCAAGGGAGAGCCCAGGACTGCCTGCTGGTGCCCCGTGAAGCAGCCTGAGAAGGAGAGCTCCTGCAGGTGCCTGCCCCAGGAAGCAGCGCCGAAAGAGGAGTCCCCGCCACAGGTTCCAGGAGATGCGTCACCAGATGCAGCGGCGAGTTGGAGTTCAATGCTTTGATGAAGCAGGGAAGACGCTTCGTCTGTTTGTGGCGGTGTGGGGTGGATTGCTGCCTCTACAGGACTTAAGGTCCCAGAAGACCCAGCGGACACGCCTGTTGCCCTGCCTCTGCTCCACCTGTGGCCAGGAGCTTAAGAACTGCTCGCGCCTCCCGCTTCACGGGAGACGCTTCGTCTGTTTGTGGCGGTGTGGGGCTGACTGCTGCCTCTACAGGACTCAAGGTGCCTGAAGACCCAGGGGACAAGCCTGCTGCCCTGCCTCAGCTCCACCTGCAGTCAGGAGCTTAAGAACTGCTCGTGCCTCCCGCTTCGCGGGAGACGCTTCGTCTGTTTGTGGTGGTGTGGGGCTGACTGCTGCCTCTACAGGACTCAAGGTCCCAGAAGACCCAGGGGACACGCCTGCTTCCCTGCCTTCTCTCCACCTGGGGCCAGGAGCTTCAGAACTGCTCACGCCTCCCGCTTTGCGGGAGACGCTTCGTCTGTTTGTGGCGATGTGGTGCTGACTGCTGCCTCTACAGTACTCAAGCTCCCAGAAGAGCCAGGGGACACGCCTGCTGCCCTGCCTCCGCCCCGCCCATCGGAAGAGTCGATGTAACTTCTGCTGCCACTCCAGTAAGAAGAATCATCAACGATTCCTTAACTACAGGAATATTTCCAGAAGAACTCAAAAGTCAAACATACGCCCTTTACTGAAGAACACAAACTTGGACCAGCTGAACCCTGACAACTACAGGCCCATTACAAATGGACCTTTCCTTGGCAAACTGATTGAAAGAGCAGGGTTCGCATTGATGTTACAATTCATTGAAGAAAATGAAATACTTTCAGACTTCCAAACAGGATTCCGTCTGAGAAGAGGCACTAAATCTGCCCTCCTTGCCATCTGGAATGACCTGAAGAATACAGTAGCTCCTCTTGGACCTCTCGGCTGCCTTTGACTCAATTGCCCATGACACTCTGAAAATAAGACTCTATGAAGCTGCCATAGAGGGAACAGCTCTAGACTGGATCACGTCCTCCCTTTGAAACATACCCCACCTTTCTCGTCCAAACCATAATCCACAAAAGCAGGGATCCCTCATGGCTTTATCATCTCGCACATGCTTTTCAACATCTATATGAAGTCATTACCTGTACTGATCAATCAATTTCACCTCATGTGCTTTAACTATGCAGAAGGCATGCAAATACTCCTTCAACTGGAATGCCCCAAAGACATTCAAAAATATCCAATTTTCCATTGTCTCAGAGCCGTGGAACAGTGGATGACATGGAGCCATCTCAAATTGAATGCTTCCAAAACAGAAATACTCACGATTGGAAACATTATGACCCGCTTGCCGCCTGGCCCGATGAACTGGGATCACAGCCTAAAGTATCGAAGTATTGGAATGACCATGGACTCCAAGCTATCAATGAATGCCCAAGTGGATAAAGTAGCAAGATCAAGCTTTGTCACTATTAAAACACTGCGACTAATTTTCCATCATCTGGGATTTCCACACAAGGTCCAAGCTACCATCGCCCTTGTTCTGTCCAAACTCGATTACGCCAATAGCCTCTACCACGGATCACCTTTAACAACCATGAAAAGACTACAACGGATTCAGAACTCGGCTGCCATCCTACTCTTGCATATCAAACCGCTAGACCACATCTCACCTGCCTTGAAAGCCCTGCATTGGTTACCGGTTTTCAGAAGATCCATGTTCAAGCTACTTTGTATCACCCATAAAGCAATACATGGAATGGGACCATTCTTCATCAGGAATAAAATCACCAAACACATTTAACAAAGAAACATCAGCTCTAAAGGAGTATCTCGGCTCAAAATTCCAAGATACAAGAAAAAAACATGGGTGGCACATCCTTCTCTGTTCAAGCAGCCAAACTATGGAACTCTGTACCCCCCAACATAAGATCCATGAACAAACACCTTATCTTCAGAAAACGACACAAGAATTAGCTCTTTTTCACATAAGCACCATATGCAAACACAAATTTACAGAGTTGTACAAATCTTTGTGTATTGCTTTGTATAAACATTTAGAATAATTATGTTGTAGAAAAAATCATCTTTGGTCTACATCTACTTGCTTCCATTGTGCATCTATGTACCTTCCATGTACTTGGATCTGTGTGTTTGTAACTTTTCTCCTGAAAAAGCATATCCAATGCACTACCCTATTTCTCATCCTGTACCTCTATCAATATCTTTAATCTACATATACTTACCTCCTTTATACATCTATATACTTTCAATGTACTTATGGATCTATATATTTATCACTTTAATTTAGCATTTCCGATGCACTACCCTTGTTCTCAGCCTATACTTCTCTCAATATATCTTCTAGCCCAACTTTCTAACTTATCTAAAACTTTTTTCTACTACTCTTTCCAATGCACTACCCTATCTTTCACCCTATACATCTATCAATATATCCTCTACATCCACTCTCTAATGTATCCCAAACCCCATACCACTACCATGATCCCCAAAATAACCCTTTCTACCCTCTCTCCTACTCTACCCCTCCTTGCATCATCTGACACCTCTTTTACTATACATATCCCCCAAAACAAACCTTTCTAAACTCTTCCCTCTGATTCTTCCCCTCCAAAACCCCTTTTACTCTTCCAAAAGCATCCTCCTACTGATATGACCTTAAAAACTAAAACAAATAAATCCTAATCCTTCACTCTTCTATCCTTCCACTAACCTTTTCAATCAAAATAACAGACTAACATGTTCACTTCTCAAATGCCATATTCCACTATACTAATTCACCACTAATCCTTCATGGGTTCCAGAGTGGGGTGCTACTCGCCAATAAAGCGTTTCAACACCCCATCAGGGTTACAAGCGCTATATACATGCAAACATTTTTCCTTTTCTACCCCTTCCAAACACTTCTCTATCCATATAACTTACATATCCACCACTCAAATTACTTTCATGTTTCACCATACTAATTCAACACTAATCCTTATGGGTTCCAGAGTAGCGTGTTACTCGCCAAAAAAGTGCTTCAAACCCCATATGGGGTAGCAAGTGCTATATAAATACAAACCTCTTTCACTCTTCTAACCCTCCACCTACCCTTCTCTATGCAAATAACTGAATAACATATCTACCACTCAAAATACATACTTCACAAAACGAATTTTCAAAACAAATCCTTTATGTGTTTCGGAGTAGCGTGCTTCTTGCCAGAAAAGCGCTTCAACACCCATCAGGGGTAACAGGTGCTATATGTCAGAAAATAACAAATAAAGGTGTTGTCATTTAATATTGTATTCACTTATGTGTACTGAGTAACACAGCCTATCTTTTGTGTATTCTTTATATTGTCTTCTTTGGTAAATCACTCCTTCCCCCATTTGTAATGTTTCTCTTGTTGGTATTGGCCATCCCCTGTGGATGACAGTTAGAACCTTGTATGGTTTTCAAGATCCATAACTTCTAAATTCCAGAATGGAACAAGATATGTGGAATGTGAGAAATGGAATGTTTAAGGCCTTCTTTGAGTCAGTTGCTCTTTGAAAGGTAGGCAGTTAATAGATGAGGTGCTCACCAATACACCTATTCACTCTCCATAAAGTTTGTCCTAGAGTTTCTTCTTAGATTCCACACTTTCAATGAGGAGCCCATTTGATATCATATGGTGTACACCTCAACATGGATATCGTCAAAGTAATGGACTTCTAAAGCAAAACAAAGTGTTGCTGAATAAATATATTGCCAAGCGGTGAGGGGATTTGAGGCGTGCAGTTTCCTCTAAGGCTGATGACCGGTGCAGGGGTGTGTAGGTGCTTTGTGGAAAAGTAAATTTTGCCATGTTCTGTGTCCCTACGTGTTCCCCATGTTATGTTATTTGTGCATGATTAATATGCATATGTATTCCCCATGATCGATTAAAGACGCAATTACAGTTGTGTCCATCTCTAGTATGCCAGTTCCCAGTTTTCGTGAATACAACGAATATCAGGCCTATGTAAAGTTACGTTGCTACGTTTCACAGTATGCACGTTATTTCATTGTAAAGTCCCCGTTTCTAGGCCTCAAAAGGGCCCAGACTCAGATTTAGCTCCAGTCTTCTGAACCCTCTCCGAGGAGCGATACAGCCCCCACCTGTATCCCTGACCCTTCACTTACTTCCTGCCTCACAGTGCCCGGCTCGGCCTGGCTCTGCCTGCCAGTCTGCCAAGAGTATGTTATGATTCTAGTTATCAGTCCAGCTCTCCTTCCCTGCATTCCTAAGCTACTGAATCGCATAAATAGTTTCCGTCATGGTCTAGCCTTTACGTCTCCATGTAAGAGAAATACTGTATTAATGGTCATTTAATATTCCTCAACACGCACTACATGTAGAATAATGCATGCATCAGTCTTAGAGTCTGTTAGCCTCTACCCTGATAACTTTTGGATTCTATCAACATGTTCTCTAAACATCAGATACTAGATAGTGTTTAGGTACATGTCGCTCTGACTCTCCAGACTTCAGTCTCTTCTTCTAGCGCAGAAGTCATAGCCCCCAGCTTCTCCTAGTAACACGTCATTGTCAGTTTGCGCGCACCGCTAGGTTAGAGGTCCCGGCTCCTTAGGTAGCCCCCTCCATGTTTCCGCCCCGTTTATGACATATTCTGTTACGTTTACATCACATGTCTATGTATACGCCCTGTTCACGCCTCTTGTTACACCTACTTTCTGCCTTATCTTTCGCGACTGCTACAGGCCCTGCCCACTGCTACGCCTATTGTATTGAACATCATGTATTTTGTTTAAGTATATATATGCTTGTGCCCTGTTATTAAGGTGTGCTAGCTAGCCATCCCAGATCTTGCCCGTGCAGGTTGTCCTGTTCCTGTCCTTTATGCTGTATTAAACCTGCAAACTCCGACTACCTCGAATCTTGACTCTTATTTATTGAGCTATCTGTTATTGTATATCTAGTCAAAAATAGAGGTATTATTTATTTATTTACCACATAATGGCGCCCGAACAGGGACTTGCCCTTTCCCCACACGCCGGTGAAGCCACGCAAGCCCCCTGATCCTCTGCAGCCGTGACGGAACCATACCGTGCACGTGCAGATATTTCTGCTTCAAGTATCCCTCAGGCCCACGGAGGAGACGGAGGTTGCGGTCCAGCATCCAGACGAGGCGGTGGAGGAACGCGGCGAGTCCCGACCAGAGCCCAAGCCGAGAGTCCAAGGTCCGAGGTATCCGGAGGCCCACCCGTAACAGAAGTCGAAAGTTCGTCCGTCCGTCGTCGTAGCAGTCCAGTCCAGTCCGAGGCCTTCCGTTCTTGCTGCCCGGTGAGTACCGTTGCTGGGGTAGTATCTAGACAGGGTCAATTGCATTGTCTCTGGTCCGTGGGTTTGGGGTACACAGATCCAACACGAAGTGTCCACTTAGGTGGATGCGGGTCCTGACGTGTCTCTTTATGAGACCGGTAAGTTTCGTACTGTTTTAGCAGTGCATCTAGTTTCTGTTCTAGTCCGTTCTGTTCTCGAGAAATTCATGTATTCTGTTTTCAGTATTCCAGGTAGTATTTTGTCAGAACTGTTATTTTAAATGTCATTCATGTATTTCAATGTCGTGGTATGAAAGTGGTGTCTCTTCAGTAATTATCGTGTTCATTGTGTATTGTATTGTGTCTAGACTCCAGCCCAGTCATGCCATTGTTTTCAAAGTTACGTCAGTTAAGAACTAGAAAAGGTCTGTTAGAAGAAGCAGTTCCTGTCCCGCCTAGGGACAGTCCAGGTCATTTTATGTATCAAAAGCATGGCATAAGTGCCATATTGTATTTAGATTTATGGGTCGAGTACACCAAGGAATTAGAAGAGAAGTATAGATGGCCCGTATCGGGTACATGGGATGCCGAGTGCATCATGCGAGTAGAAGAAGCATTATGGAAAAAGAAAGCCAGACAGTCACAGAAAGATGCCATCGAGTTATGGCGCAAAGAATCTCATAAAAGAACCGAAAAAGAAATCAGAAAGTCAGAATTAAGTAGAGAATCCTTAGAAAGAGCCCAAGAAAGGGAACTAATCGAAATAGGTGAACGAGTTAAAACCGAACAGTCAGACAGACAGAGGAATGCCCTCATTAAGGGTATGTATCCTCTTCTTGCCGAGGGCTTGCCAAAAGCAACCCCGGAGGCATCCAGTAATTTTCCGCCACCTTTAGTTCCGACCAAGCTACGTCACAAACCGACCGCAGCTGATATTTTTCTCTCGTCCTATTTGGACGACACAGTCCCAGAATATGCAAATCCTGTTCCACCAGCTCCTGTAAATAATGTAATTCATGGTCCTCCAGTCACCGGGGCACCTGTTGCAGTACCTGTTACGGTACCCCCGGTCCAGCCCGTAGTACAAATTCCCGCCACATCAGCCACTCTGCCAGCACGAAGAGTATCAATCGACGATTCCAGCTTAGGGGCCGCGGGAGGAGGTCCTCCTGGAACCCCGCCGCCAAATAGACGTTTAGGAGCAGTCGAGTTACATGAACGTGCGTTACAGCGTACGCCCAAATATCAGTCCATTGCAGAAATCAGACGAGTTCTTACTGAATGCTGTTATGATCCAGTCCCAGGCGAGGATAGTATGGTTCTATATTCCGTACGTATAAGACAGGTGTCCGAGTATTTGGTCACCCTACCGAATATGAAAGAAGATCTAGACAGAATGTATCGATTCATTCGTACAGGACAAGATCCAGAAAGTATTGCTGAAGTCATGTCTCTCAGGAAAGCTGAGATCCAGTTTATGCTATTAAAGTTTCTGATCAATTGTTTAATACGGGAACAAGATTCCCCGACTAAAGATCCGGTCGAGATGAAAGTTCTGACAAGGTGGAGTGATAATATAGCCGAGGGTAAGCACAAGACACTCAATAGTATAGAGAATATGTACAAGAAAATTCGTAAAGAAATAATAAGGTTACACGAACAACGCAAAGAAGCTCTAGGAAGCGAGAAAGAAAATGACTCTTCTACTGAAGAGGTAGACGACGAGAATACCGCCAGAATAGCGTATGTAGGTAAATCTAGATTTCCAGACCGACACTTACGCCTAGAACACAAGAAAGTGTTTCATCTTCCAGCACCAGAACAAGGCTCTCTAGAACAAGTATTTCAAGCTACCGATCAAATTCTGAAATCACGAATCGGTTATAGTGAGTTAAGTACCATGAATGAACAAGAACTAGCCCGATCAGCAGTCCGATGGATTACTGATTCTACCACTTTTCCAGACGAAATAGTGGCACACATGTTCCTGAAACTGCCCCCAGCCGAGCAGCGACTGGTGGGTATGTATATGATCCAGCACCTCATTACACTGTATGAGGGTCAACATTCTGATCCAGGTCCGTTACATGATATCCTGAACGAGTTACTCCAGTATAGATGGAAAGGTCTAGGTACCGATTTAATTAGTGTCGCTCTAGAACAGCGCCACAAATATAGAACATTTCTGAACCCGCATTTTGTTCATGTCTCACCTCCAGAAAGTAAACCGTTTTATATAGATAGACAGCATCCGTTACGAGAAGTACACCCAGTTAGGACACCAGATGGTGAAATGCAACGAGTATTTGTTTACACCCCAGTTACCAAGATGGAACTCTTAGAGATGAAGAAATTAATTCCCTGTCACGACAAAGATCCAGCAGGGTTCCACCGAGAATTAAAAGACATGCTCCGTATGGGAGAATACACGCATCCAGATATTATTAAAATGTTAAAAGTCCTGTAGCCCGCGGGCATATACGAAAAACTCAAGGAAAAAGATTGGGAGGTGGGAGAGAAAAAGATTGATTGGACAGCTCTAGAAGCTGAAGATAAGATACGAGTACCAGGTACCGGTCTTGGAGACAAATGTAAAGAATTACCAGAATTATTAATACAAGTTTTGCCTAGATTATTAGCCACTAAAAAGGAAGACTGGGATGCAATCTCAGCCTGTAAACAGAAACAAGACGAAGACACTAGTGATTTTTATTCCAGATTTGAGAAATGTTTTATAATAAACAGTGGTTTGAAGACGAGTAGCGAGTCATACCCTCATCTTTTTGTTACTAAACTAGTCGAGAATTCAAGCCCACAAGTTAAGAATAGAGTTTTGAAAGTCGAAAGTACATGGCAAGCTAGTACCCCGTCACAGATGTTACAGATGCTCCAGTATCACCAGAATAGAATCAGAGAAGAGCAAGAACACGAGAGAAGACGTATGAAAGACACGAAAATGAAAGTACTAGTTGCACAATCTGTTCCCCAAGACAGTCAGAAGAGGGGTCCGAATCAAGCGAATCAAGCCAGTCATCCTGCAGCTCCCGTTAAAGGGACATGCAATTATTGTAAACAGCCAGGTCATTTTATAAACGAGTGTGCAGTTCTGAAACACAATATAGCCACTGGTAAAACTAAAGAAAGACCACGTCCGCCTAGACAAGAACAAGTTTCACAGACTTCTCAGCAACAGAATGCACAACAGACAGTTCCAGCACCGCAGCCTATCGCTGCAACACAACATGTTACACAGCAGATGTACCAGTATGCACAGTCCGAGTATCCAGAGTATCAAGCGTATTCATGAAACAGCCTAGAGAGGGAGGTAGGCTTGCCTCTCATCGAGATTCCTGTAGATCAAGAAGGTCCCTATGTACATAGTCAAGTATTAGGGAAAGACAGAAAGTTTCTGATTGATACAGGGGCAAGTAGGACTACCATTAGTCACAACGAGGTTCCAGGGGCTCCGCTCTCAGGCTCTAGAAATGTTTCCCTTGGATTTTCAGGAAAGCCAATTGTTAACGAGATATCAAAGCCAGTTACTCTAGAAGTAGGTCCATTGTCCCGAACTACTGATCTATTACTTACGAAGTCATGTCCAGAAAATTTGTTAGGTATTAAGACACTGAAAGAATTAGGTGCAGTTATTTGTTGTTCCCCAGAGGGAATACGTTTGTTTTTACGTGACTTTAAGGGTCACTATGTTCTACGAGATTTTGATCCGAGATTGTCTAATGTCCCGCAGCATCTATGGGCGCAAGGTCCAACTGATGTTGGTCTCAGGCAAATCACACCTCATCGTGTGACTCTCAAGCAAGGTATAGTCTTGCCACGAATCAGACAGTACAGATTGCCACCTGAGGCTGTAGCAGCCTTATCCAAAATTATTGACGAGCTCATGGCTCAAGGAGTAGTTGTAGAAACTGACTCCAATGTATGTAATTCTCCTATCATTCCAGTCATGAAACGTACTGATCCAAATGCACCCCCAGTATATCGATTAGTGATTGACCTTCGAGAACTCAATAAATGTATCATTCCCCAGTACCCAGTTGTTCCAGATATCTCATCTCTATTGACAGCTATTGATCCTGAGGCTATATTCTTTACCGTAATCGACCTCAAGAATGCATTTTTCAGTGTTCCAATTCATCCAGACAGCCAGTACCTTTTCGGTTTTTGTTTAAATGGAAGGAGCTATAAATTCACACGAGCTCCTCAAGGTTTCACAGAAAGTCCTAGTATTTACAGTCAAGCACTTAAGAGACAACTAGACAATATTAACATGCCAGCTGACACTGCCCTGCTCCAGTATGTCGATGATCTACTGATCACAGCCCGTTCTGAACGTGACTGCGAGCGAGCGTCACTTACAGTTCTGTATTTCCTAGCCGAGATGGGGCACAAGGTGTCCCCTTCGAAGCTTCAATTCTGTGTCCAGCAAGTGATCTACTTAGGCCACTTACTGTCCAAGTGGGGTAGGCAGTTGACACCCGATCGCATCCAGTTAATAGCGAGTCTTCCTCAGCCCAAGACACAGAAGGAGGTACGTGCTTTTATCGGCCTTACTTCCTATTGCAGACAATGGATTCCTCAGTATGCATTTCTAGCCAAGCCACTGATACAGTTAACGACACAGGAGGCAGCCGTATCGACTGTCCTCCCTTGGACATCTGAACATACACTTAGTTTTAATGAGTTGAAGAAAACTTTATGCCAAGCTCCCGTTCTAGCTACACCGAACTACAGTAAGCCTTTCACACTTTTTGTCACAGAACGTGATGGTACTGCATTATCTGTTCTCACACAAGATCAAGCCGGACAATACAAGCCCTGTGCTTATTTTTCGAGCACACTAGATCCAGTAGCCCAGGCTCTGCCTGCGTGCCTCAAGTCAGTTGCAGCCACAGCTCTAGCTATCAGACAAAGTGATTCCATAGTATTAGGACATTCCTTGACAGTACAAGTTCCACACTCCGTGGAAGTTCTTCTGAACCGAACACAGACTCAGCACTTGACAATTGCACGCTTGACAGGTTATGAATTGACACTGTTCCAGCCACACATAGAAATCAGACGCTGCAATGTTCTGAATCCTGCTACACTGTTACCGTCAGTTACTTCAAATCCTGCCACACATGACTGTGTGGAAGTAGTTAACACTATGACTAAACCAAAACAAGACCTGACAGATATTCCATTACCAGATCCCGACCTGACACTTTATGTGGATGGTTCATGTATGAGAACAAGTACAGGAGAACTAGTAGCCGCGTATGCAGTGACTACTGACACTGAAGTTATTGAAACACACCGTATTGACACCCTGTCCGCTCAAGCAGCAGAGCTAGTTGCTCTGACCCAAGCCTGCATACACGCCAAGAACCTGAAAGTTAATATTTACACAGATTCACGCTACGCATTCGGAGTTGTACACGACTTTGGAGTGCTCTGGCAAGAGAGAGGTTTCATGACTTCTCATGGAACCAAGATTCAGCATGGTTTCCTTATTCAAGCTCTGTTAGATGCAATACATTTACCGACATCCATCGCTATTATGAAATGCAAAGCACATACGAAAGTTACAGACATTATTTCTCAAGGTAATGATCTAGCAGATCGAACAGCCAAGCTTACAGCACAGACACCAGACATACCAGTTAACAAGACACCGACATCCACTCTAGAACCGACTACTTGTATGACCGTTAAGGACCCTACTCAAGATGTCATAGATATCCAGTTACATGCTACTCCCGAAGAAATCAAGAAATGGTCCGAACAAGGAGGGGTCCAGACAGATCAGGGATGGGTGACGAAGGGAAAAGCCACATGGTTTCTCCCCGACTCAATGGTTCAAGTCATTATCAATACCGCACATAGTCCAGCACACTTAGGAGAAAAAGCCATGTTAGACAGTATCCAGAACCTTTGGTTCAACAAGCATTTACGAGCTGCAGCCAAGCAGAAAGTCCGTACCTGTATGATATGTTGCCAGTTCAATCCAGGTAAAAGTGTCCCGGTGGAACAAGGTGGATTCCAGCCCCCTGACCACCCTTTTGAAGTCCTCCAGATGGATTATATTCAGATGGAGCGATGTCGAGGTTTCAAGTATGTCCTTGTAGTTGTATGCGCTTTGTCCAGGTGGACAGAAGCATATCCAGTCCCAGATTATACAGCCGCGACCACTGCCAAGCAGTTGGTTCGTGAGTTCTTCCCCCGCTATGGACTCCCTAGGGTCGTGTATTCTGATAACGGCCAGCCATTCTCATCTGAACTAATGAAGCACGTTTCCCTTTTGTTAGGGTACCAGTGGAAGTTCCATTGTGTACGCCATCCAGAAGCAGCCGGTCTCGTAGAGAGACATAACCAAACCTTGAAAATCCGTATTGCCAAAGTCTGTCAAGAAAAAGGTGTAGACTGGTTAGTAGCTCTGCCAGTCGCTCTGTTCTATATGCGCATGGTCGCACACTCCAGATCAGGTCTGACCCCTTATGAGGTCGTATTCGGCCGCCCCCCAAATATGTGGGGTACACCTAGACCCCGAAGTGTTACAGATGTTTCCAATAATATGCTGACAGATTACCTAGCTTCCTTGATGTCTGCCCTACACTCTTGTCGTTCACAGGTTGCCGCCGCATTTCCCGACAATACTGAAGTCAAGCCACACGAGATCCTTCCCGGCACCCTGGTCCTCGTCCGCAATTTTGATCGTTCAAGTCCGCTGGAGCCTCGTTGGAAGGAGCCGAAGTTAGTCCTCCTGACCACCCGTACTGCCGTCAAGTTGGAAGGCAGGAAGGGGTGGGTGCACCTGTCGCATGTCAAGAAATTTCACGGACTCCGACTAAAAACTGTTTCCAAGAACATTTCCAAGGATTGTCAAGATTTTAAAGACTGCCAAGATACTATTCTTAAGGACTGTCCCGCAAATGACATTGATACCAAGCCCTCCCTGTTAGAGAAAACTCCGCAGCAGGAGTATAAGTTGAAGCTACGGTCTAGTAAAATAAGTCAGCCAGTTTAATTGTCTAAGTCCTCCCCTAGGTGAAACGGTTAGACAGGTATCTGACATGTATGAAATAGACCCCCATAGTGAGAGAGTTAGTCAAAACTCAATCCGATGTATCGTTTTTCTAAGTTTTATATTGTTTTTAAGCTTGATGGTTACCTGCACGAGTTATGCATTTCATTTATGTTTTCCCATTTCTCATGTAAACAAGTTTTCTAATGCTACAGTAGAGCACACGTTTAGTGATCTGCCTCCTCACGAACTATCCTATCGTCTTGCTATGCGCAACAATACATTTATCCGTATGTTACATTATTCACACCAGACCAGCAATGCCACTAATTGTTGGGTGTGTGGTCGACTCCCCCCTTTCCAGACACCGAAGGGAGTTCTGCCACTCTTTCCTTACCCGTTTTCACATAATGGTTCGTGTGGAGCCTGGTCCATGTTAACGTCATCCTCAAATGATATGTCCCTTCTGAACAGTACATGTTTTCCAGACAAGCAAGGTCTTCCCCACAGAACAGGGTTAGATCTAGAAAATGAAGTTTATAATTTGGGTAATTATTCTTCGAATTTTATGGTCCTGAATGTTCAGTCTGATCCTACTCCAGACTTACCTGCTATTTTAGTACTACCAGTCAAAGGCGAATTATGTGTCAGAAATAATGGTTCCATACATGTAGGACATAGTGATTGTACTACTATTGTCGAGTATAGTGACAGTGGGAAATCTATTTTCAAAGCTTCACGTCATTCTTATTTTGTTTGTGGTCAGACCGCATATGTTCGTCTGCCCCTCGATTGGGAGGGAACCTGTTACATTGCCTTCCTACTGCCACCAGTTTTCCTAGCCCCATCTGATTATCATAGAAACACACATCTAGTACATATTAGACATAGAAGGGAGATCGAGTCCCCAATTGTCGATCAAACTGAAACTGCTCTAGAACAGTATACAGATTTCAATAAAGGATTCTTCTTCTTCATAGGACCTGTCCAGAATAGTAAGTTAATACGTAGGTTAACCAGAACCCTTGAAGCGGTAGTGAATGAGACTGCCTCTGCCCTAGGTAATTTAACCGAAGAGCAATCTGCTATGAGATTTGTCGTGCTCCAGAATCGTCTCGTTCTTGACGTCATACTGGCCGATAGAGGAGGAGCATGTAGAGTCATCGGATCTAGTTGCTGCATTTTCATTCCCAATAACGCGCCGTCTGTTTATTCAGCTATAACCAGACTTCATAAAATTGCCCATCAGTTACACCAGAATCCAGGCACCTGGACATGGTCCGGTTGGTTCTGGAGTATAATTTCTGCCTGGGGATGGAAAGTATTGTCATTTCTAGGTATTGCAGTAGCGATCATATTCAGTTGCTGCCTCTGTATACAATGTGGCCCTGCGATTTGCGGCATTTGTGCTACCTCTTGTATTCCTAGTCCCAAGTCCCGTCCTAGATCCCGTTCCAAGAAAATTCGAGACGAGCAAATGATACTGTATGAAATGATAGATGGTATCATGAATATTGATGTTTCCTGATGGAAACGTAGTGACAAGGAGGGAATGTGGAAAAGTAAATTTTGCCATGTTCTGTGTCCCTACGTGTTCCCCATGTTATGTTATTTGTGCATGATTAATATGCATATGTATTCCCCATGATCGATTAAAGACGCAATTACAGTTGTGTCCATCTCTAGTATGCCAGTTCCCAGTTTTCGTGAATACAACGAATATCAGGCCTATGTAAAGTTACGTTGCCACGTTTCACAGTATGCACGTTATTTCATTGTAAAGTCCCCGTTTCTAGGCCTCAAAAGGGCCCAGACTCAGATTTAGCTCCAGTCTTCTGAACCCTCTCCGAGGAGCGATACAGCCCCCACCTGTATCCCTGACCCTTCACTTACTTCCTGCCTCACAGTGCCCGGCTCGGCCTGGCTCTGCCTGCCAGTCTGCCAAGAGTATGTTATGATTCTAGTTATCAGTCCAGCTCTCCTTCCCTGCATTCCTAAGCTACTGAATCGCATAAATAGTTTCCGTCATGGTCTAGCCTTTACGTCTCCATGTAAGAGAAATACTGTATTAATGGTCATTTAATATTCCTCAACACGCACTACATGTAGAATAATGCATGCATCAGTCTTAGAGTCTGTTAGCCTCTACCCTGATAACTTTTGGATTCTATCAACATGTTCTCTAAACATCAGATACTAGATAGTGTTTAGGTACATGTCGCTCTGACTCTCCAGACTTCAGTCTCTTCTTCTAGCGCAGAAGTCATAGCCCCCAGCTTCTCCTAGTAACACGTCATTGTCAGTTTGCGCGCACCGCTAGGTTAGAGGTCCCGGCTCCTTAGGTAGCCCCCTCCATGTTTCCGCCCCGTTTATGACATATTCTGTTACGTTTACATCACATGTCTATGTATACGCCCTGTTCACGCCTCTTGTTACACCTACTTTCTGCCTTATCTTTCGCGACTGCTACAGGCCCTGCCCACTGCTACGCCTATTGTATTGAACATCATGTATTTTGTTTAAGTATATATATGCTTGTGCCCTGTTATTAAGGTGTGCTAGCTAGCCATCCCAGATCTTGCCCGTGCAGGTTGTCCTGTTCCTGTCCTTTATGCTGTATTAAACCTGCAAACTCCGACTACCTCGAATCTTGACTCTTATTTATTGAGCTATCTGTTATTGTATATCTAGTCAAAAATAGAGGTATTATTTATTTATTTACCACAGCTTGAAGAAGGTTGTGAAAAGATGTGCAGTTGGTCAGACCTTTATGGATCATTGCAACACATCTGCGTTCCACCGTGAAAGGTAACACACCATAAGGCCTGCAGCGCCACCGCCTGTAGAAACAAGGCATGCACCTAGACAGATGATTATTGATGCTTTGCATTCAGGCAACAAGCTCTACTGAATGTAAAAACAATGGGTTTGCAGAATCAAGTCAACATGGACTATTGAGCATAGAAAGCAAAGCCCAGGACGTTTTGGTGGCCATTTGGTGCTGTTTGGGCGATTACAGTTGGAAAATATTGCATGCACGCTTAGGGGCCTATTATGATTGCGGAATTTCCGCATCCTCCGGGCCGGCGGAAGCCACCGCCGGCCCGGAGGATGCGGAAAAACCGCAGCGGACCCACCAAAGACCCACCGCCACATTAGGATGGCTGGTGGGTCCTGGTTTCCGTCTGCCGCTTTTCCGCCGCGGTTGGCTTACAACCGCGGCGGAAAAGCTCTAATATGGTGGCGGTGTCTCTCAGACACCATCCGCCATATTAGGATTGCTGCCAAGATATGCTTTTCCGCGGCGGGTTTACCGCCGTTGAAAAGCATACGGATCTTCACTGCAGGGGCCCGTTGCGGGCCCCCTAGGTGAAGGGGGCGGGGGGTGCACATGGGGGGTACCTATGGTACCCCCCTGTATTTGTATGCAGAAAGCGGCAGGCACCGCACGGTGCCTGCCACTTTCTACATACAAATGCAATGCGTGCATTTTTAACATTGCTGCGGGTGCAGCTTGAAGCTGCACCCGCCGCAATGTTAAAAATAGAGGATGTGACCGCCAGGGTGGCGGTCACATCCTAATAGCACAGGAGGGAACGCCGCAGCCCATGCGGACGTTCCCTCATCCTCGGTGATCACGGACGGACTCAAGTCCGTCCGCGATCATAATCGGCCCCTTAATGTAGAAATTTGCATCGCATAATAAAACTGTATTACCCAACGGCCTGCACCTGTTTGGAGACGTTGTTGAGGCGTTCATGGTAATAAGCAACCTGCGGCAACCAGTTTCATCAACAGTGAAAACATTTAGCTGTAGAAAATTTCTGGGGAGCATTTGTGTGGTATTTATATACTCTTATGGGATTTTGGATATCATGAATTAAAGACTAAGTGGTGTAATGTCTTATGAGAAACACATGTATTAGATTTAAGTTCAGTTTAGACAAACACAGAATTTATTGGGTTTACCATTGTATAGGATATTTTTTAAAGGGTATTAATCTTTAGTGGGGTTCATAACTCAGGGGAAATGCAGATCATCACTCCTCCGCCTTTTTTTATTAGTAGCTCTGGGGAAGCTCCTGTGAGGTGGAACAAATGAAAGAAAATATACTCTGCAAGGTTTGTGGTACAAGTTTGAGTGCTGATTGGAAGTACTCTTTGTTGGTGCACTGTCTAGAAGCAAAGGGGAGTACATTTGGAAAATTTACCAGAGTTGAGTGCAGAAGACCAAAGAGAATTAAATGAGTATGAGACCTGTCTATTAAAAATGGATTATCATGGGGAGGCGCTAGAGGGCGCACTGCGGAATGGCTGGCTAGTGTGTCAGCTCCGCCGGACGGTCGTACGATTAGCGGCCTTTGACCCCTGTAATCCTCACCAAATGAAGTGACCAGCGGTGCATTGGGCATCGGAGCTCACGGCCGATATTGATCTGCCTGAAGAAGACGCCGACGAGGCTAACCAAGGCTGATCCAGCCCGGGAAACGGAGATCGCGAGGCGGCACATCAAAATGGCCGCTCATGATGATCGGCGACTCGGCGCTGGAGAGGCGACCAGGCGGCGCGAGGCAGGGTGCTGACCCGGCACACCTACAGATGCAGCAAAAGTTACTCCAAGTAAGGCAATGAGGCGGGACAACACAGCGCAGAACAGACATTAGCGGCAAATCGATGTGCGGTTCACGAGAGCGAAAATGGCGGCACTAATGGAACGCATAGGACCAGTGGCGGAGATCAACTAAGCTGAGCGCCAGTCATTGTGCAGACCCCCGTGATTATCTGGCGGGCTAGTGGAGCGCTGAGACTTGGTGACTGAGCGGGGCTCCCTGCCCTCGCTGCTGCGGAGCTGCACGTCTGTTCCACCACCCACACCCCGAGGGCTGAGACGGCGGCGAGGTAGGAGTGGCGACCCGCGCATAGCTCACACAATACGGCGCGAAGGACTGGCAAACTGTCCTCGCGCAGGACGCAATGATATGAGCTCTGTCAATTACCTTGAACCGCCGACATTGCTTTCAGGATAGTGATTGCGGCTGACACGGCTCCCCGGGAGATACATGCCATACCTTCTCTGCAATACTCATGAGGCGTTACTAAGCTGCAGAAAGATTCCTACCCACACCTGTTATGGCTGGCTAATACCTGCGCGCACGGCGAAATGGGGGGCGGCAGAGTCCGCGCATTGCGCTACATCAACGCCGAATTTACAACGGAACACTGCTGCGACGGCGCTCCAAGAGACACATAAATTGAATTACTAGATACGTTCACAAGGCGCTATTTGGCTGCGGACGGACCCATACCCACACCTATGTAAACTGGCTGCTGACTGCGCGCACGACGAGGTGGGGGGCTGCAGCGACCGCATATCGCGAATAACCGGCGCCACATTGGCAACAGAGCGCTGCGGCTGAGACACCCCAGGAGATCCATAACCTACGTTACCTGCGACATTTCCAAGGCACCACTCAACGGCGGACGGATTCCTACAATCACCTACATTGACCGGCAGATGACTGCACGCACGGCGAGGTGGGGGGCTGCAGCAACCACACATCGCGCCTACCACAAGAAAAGTGCGACGAGCGCTAGCAGCCCCAACTCAAGCGGACAAACTACGCCACAACAACTCCACGACATGGGGAAGCCAGACCGGCAACAAACAAAACTGCAGTTCGAAACGCGGAAACAGGGAAAAAGCACGATATCAGACCCTGAAGCGGAAGGGGGCCAAGACCCACCAGAAGGATCGGGCATGGAATCGGTGCTACGGGCGATCCAGCAGAGCCTACATGAGATGAACGGGAAACTGGACAATGTGGTACAGAGAGTGGACAACATGGCGGCAAAAATTGAACAACATGACGGGCGCATTCTAGAAGCCGAACAGCGCATTTCACAGGTGGAAGACGACCAAAAAACAACGTCCAAAGCCTGCGGGGGCCTAGAAAAGACAGTGGAAAACCTGCGAGCCAAGGTGGAGGACCAAGAAGCCAGGTCCAGGCGCAACAACGTCCGGATTTCGGGTTTGCCGGAATCCACAAACACAGGGAAAATGGAGACCTATATAGAAGGACTGGTGAAAGAGATCTTCGGCTCTGACAAACTGTCCTCAGTGTTTCTGGTGGAGAGAGCACATCGGTCGCTGGCTCCGGTCCCGAAGCCTGGCGCTGCCCCTCGCATGATCATCGCCCGCATGCTGAATTACAGGGACAGGGACACGATCTTGAGGCTGGCAAGAGAAATGGGCAAAATTACGCATCAAGGGAACACGCTGGAATTTTATCCAGATCACACAATGGCGGTGCAACTTGCTCGGAAGGAATTCGCTCCGGTAAAAAAGAAGTTGAGGGAACTTGGCCTGGAATATGCCATGTTATATCCGGCGAAACTCAAAATCATCACTGGTGGGAAACCGGTTATACTTCAGACGGTGCAGGCGGCACACGACTATGTTAAACACCAAGTAAAACGTCGAAAACAGCAAGAAAGGAATGAACCAACGAGCGATGTGGAATGACCGAGATTATCTATGCACAAGCTGATTTGAACTATGATACTCACGTGCAGGACGCAGCTAGCACCAACTGCGCCTGACAGCGGACGCACTTTTGTGGTATGGAGACGTCGATTGTCGCTACTGATAGACTGGCGAGGCACTTGCGAACTAACTGTGAGTACATGCCATGGGACTGTGATGCCGTGGGGAAGACATTTGGCGAACAAGTGACGGCAGTACTGTGTGCTAAGAAGGAAGCTGGGTAGACTAGCGGAGGGGAGAGGGTGGCTGCAAACTGACGGCAGGCACCCTGGCAGGTACTGTCGTCCTAATACTCACCGGCTAGAGTGAAAAGGGTCGGTGCCATGGCTCCACACGTCAGCTGCACCGCCGCATGTATATGCGGGAACTGTAGGGGACAGTTACTGCACTGTTTCATGTATGTGGATTAACTGGAGGGGATTGAGGGTTATTACACTCATGCATGATAACGAATACTATACGTACGACTGTCCACATCCACTATGTGGATGGAGATGTGTGAACCTGGCGACACCCCCATGCGGGTGTACCCCAAAACATGTTCGACACCAAAGTTACAGTTTGTTTGGGGATGGCTTTGGCGAAGTTTGGGAGCTAAAGTGGGAGGGGGGTGGGCGGGAAGTTTGAGATACACCCGAATGCAGCCTCTGTATCTAAGAAGCATGGCGACCTTCTTGGTAATAAATGAACATGTGGATGTTATTAAAGTACGGAATAACTCACTGTCACTTTCGGAAGCAGTAAGATGTCACACGACGCGCACATACTACTCAATGAGGGCTCCATGTCAACATTGCTTAATATTTATACACGAACATGCTAATGGCCAGTATTAGTACCCTCAAATTCCTCACATGGAATGTGCGAGGTCTAGGTAACCCGAAAAAAATCAGGAAACTGTTTGCTTACTTTGACAGATTGCATATTAACATTGTTTTTTTACAGGAAACACATTTGAGTCGAGAGGGCACTTCTACACTGGGTACTAAATGGGCTGAATCAGTGACCTACTCCAATTACTCGTCCTACTCCAGAGGGGTGGGAATACTGATTAAAAAGGGGACGGGCTTTGAGATAACACAGGTACACAAAGATGCAGATGGGAGAAGCGTGGCGATAGCTGGCACGGTCAGGCGACAAAAGCTACTATTAGTGAACACATATGGTCCTAATGTGGATGACCCGGGGTTTTTTAATACAATATGGCACCGCATAGCAGATATGCAGACGACTCATGTGATATGGGGTGGAGATTTCAATGTTACACTGCAGGACACGCTAGATAGAGCAGCGCATACGCTGGAACAACATGGGAATGCCAAAATAATGCTGCAGGACGCAATGGAGGACCTACATATGGTTGATATGTGGAGGGCACGTAACCCAGGGCTGCAAATGGCGACACACATACATGCTGCAAATAATAGTTGGTCTAGGCTAGATTACTGGCTGGGCACACATGAAGTACTGTCGTGGGTTGTAGATATCAAACACTTACCACGTACACTTTCTGATCACAATCCGGTACTGTTAGACATAGCCATCCCATATTACGATCCACCACCATTCACTTGGCGCTTCAACGCAACCGTATTACGGGACCCCACATACGTTGACACAATACAGAGGGCGATTGTAGATTACTTTGAAATTAACAGCCCATCAACAGAGGACCCAGGTTTGCTGTGGGAGGCCTTTAAGGCTACAATTCGGGGTATCTGTATCAGTACGACCTCGGGCATCCTCAGAGATATACGGCAGCAACTCCACGCGCGTGAAAAGGCCATCCAGACACTGGAACACACATATACCCAGACGGGAGACACTGCAGTATTGAGGGACATTCAAACGCTGTTAACGGAACACGATCAATTCGCAAATGACGAACTTAACTATGTGTCCAAGCGAGCCACAGCTAGAAGATATGGGGAAGGCGGTAGGCCCGGTAGGGAACTGGCCGCGAAGATCTGCGAAGGTAAAACACCACAAAATGTAGCGTCCATCAGTACTGACACCGGGGAGACGGTCACGGACATGAAGGGGATTCTGAGGGAATTTATGAACACATACGGCGCACTATATAGGGCACGCCCTTCACCCCCACAGGCAGAACTCTTGAAATACATGGAAGATATAGAAATGGCATGGCTAGCGGACGGCCATAGGAAATATTTAGAACGCCCCATAACGGTGGAGGAGGTTACAGACACCATTAAGCGGTTACCCAATAACAAAGCACCGGGGCCAGATGGCTTTGTAACGGAATTCTATAAAACATACGCAGACTTGCTAGCCCCGCACCTAGTGCGATTATACGGGGCGGCACATGAGGCCCAGACACTACCGGCCTCTCTGAGGGAAGCCCTACTTGTCACGTTGTTGAAACCTGGCAAGGAGGTGGATAAATGCGACTCGTACCGTCCTCTCTCCTTATTAAATGTAGACACTAAAATTATAGCTAGTCTACTGGCGGACAGGCTAAAACCTCTTATGCCATTAGTGATTAGGCCAGATCAGTCTGGATTTATCCCCGATAGGGCCACCTCACATAACACCCGCACACTATTTGCATTGGCACACTATTTGGCCCCGGAGACAAAGGCAGTGGCAGTGTTACTTGACGCTGCCAAGGCATTTGACACTATTAGCTGGCCCTTTCTCCAGGCAGTGCTGGTGCGTATGGGATTCCCTTTAATATTCCTGGGATGGATAGCGATGCTGTACAACAACCTAACGGCACGCATCCGCGTGAACAAGTACGTATCAGAACCCATTCAAATATGCAGAGGAACTCGGCAGGGGTGTCCACTATCGCCGATGCTCTTCGCCTTGGTGTTAGAGCCACTGGCCTGCAAAGTACTCTGCTTAATTCAGAGACTCTGTCCATCACCACCCCTTGTTGTAAATTATTTTGTCCACCCTAAGCGTGGAAGGGTATACTCAGATGTGAGTCCCTTGCTCATTGCACCATCAGGATTCAAGCAAGCCGGGCCGAAGACGCCTGAAATGGCAGAAACCGGTCCCCGGAAGCTTGTTTCCTTCCCAGTGTAAGAATTGGCTTTTGTAGTCTTGTCTGCCCTGTTCCCATGATGCACTGGGCCAGGGACAGACTAATTTGCATACAGCCAGTTTCTGAAACTGGGATGGTGCAATGAGCTAAAAAACGGTGTTGGATCTAGCCCTGATCTCTTGACTGGGTGAGAGTACTCTGCTTAATTCAGAGACTCTGTCCATCACCACCCCTTGTTGTAAATTATTTTGTCCACCCTAAGCGTGGAAGGGTATACTCAGATGTGAGTCCCTTGCTCATTGCACCATCAGGATTCAAGCAAGCCGGGCCGAAGACGCCTGAAATGGCAGAAACCGGTCCCCGGAAGCTTGTTTCCTTCCCAGTGTAAGAATTGGCTTTTGTAGTCTTGTCTGCCCTGTTCCCATGATGCACTGGGCCAGGGACAGACTAATTTGCATACAGCCAGTTTCTGAAACTGGGATGGTGCAATGAGCTAAAAAACGGTGTTGGATCTAGCCCTGATCTCTTGACTGGGTGAGAGTACTCTGCTTAATTCAGAGACTCTGTCCATCACCACCCCTTGTTGTAAATTATTTTGTCCACCCTAAGCGTGGAAGGGTATACTCAGATGTGAGTCCCTTGCTCATTGCACCATCAGGATTCAAGCAAGCCGGGCCGAAGACGCCTGAAATGGCAGAAACCGGTCCCCGGAAGCTTGTTTCCTTCCCAGTGTAAGAATTGGCTTTTGTAGTCTTGTCTGCCCTGTTCCCATGATGCACTGGGCCAGGGACAGACTAATTTGCATACAGCCAGTTTCTGAAACTGGGATGGTGCAATGAGCTAAAAAACGGTGTTGGATCTAGCCCTGATCTCTTGACTGGGTGAGAGTACTCTGCTTAATTCAGAGACTCTGTCCATCACCACCCCTTGTTGTAAATTATTTTGTCCACCCTAAGCGTGGAAGGGTATACTCAGATGTGAGTCCCTTGCTCATTGCACCATCAGGATTCAAGCAAGCCGGGCCGAAGACGCCTGAAATGGCAGAAACCGGTCCCCGGAAGCTTGTTTCCTTCCCAGTGTAAGAATTGGCTTTTGTAGTCTTGTCTGCCCTGTTCCCATGATGCACTGGGCCAGGGACAGACTAATTTGCATACAGCCAGTTTCTGAAACTGGGATGGTGCAATGAGCTAAAAAACGGTGTTGGATCTAGCCCTGATCTCTTGACTGGGTGAGAGTACTCTGCTTAATTCAGAGACTCTGTCCATCACCACCCCTTGTTGTAAATTATTTTGTCCACCCTAAGCGTGGAAGGGTATACTCAGATGTGAGTCCCTTGCTCATTGCACCATCAGGATTCAAGCAAGCCGGGCCGAAGACGCCTGAAATGGCAGAAACCGGTCCCCGGAAGCTTGTTTCCTTCCCAGTGTAAGAATTGGCTTTTGTAGTCTTGTCTGCCCTGTTCCCATGATGCACTGGGCCAGGGACAGACTAATTTGCATACAGCCAGTTTCTGAAACTGGGATGGTGCAATGAGCTAAAAAACGGTGTTGGATCTAGCCCTGATCTCTTGACTGGGTGAGAGTACTCTGCTTAATTCAGAGACTCTGTCCATCACCACCCCTTGTTGTAAATTATTTTGTCCACCCTAAGCGTGGAAGGGTATACTCAGATGTGAGTCCCTTGCTCATTGCACCATCAGGATTCAAGCAAGCCGGGCCGAAGACGCCTGAAATGGCAGAAACCGGTCCCCGGAAGCTTGTTTCCTTCCCAGTGTAAGAATTGGCTTTTGTAGTCTTGTCTGCCCTGTTCCCATGATGCACTGGGCCAGGGACAGACTAATTTGCATACAGCCAGTTTCTGAAACTGGGATGGTGCAATGAGCTAAAAAACGGTGTTGGATCTAGCCCTGATCTCTTGACTGGGTGAGAGTACTCTGCTTAATTCAGAGACTCTGTCCATCACCACCCCTTGTTGTAAATTATTTTGTCCACCCTAAGCGTGGAAGAGTATACTCAGATGTGAGTCCCTTGCTCATTGCACCATCAGGATTCAAGCAAGCCGGGCCGAAGGCGCCTGAAATGGCAGAAACCGGTCCCCGGAAGCTTGTTTCCTTCCCAGTGTAAGAATTGGCTTTTGTAGTCTTGTCTGCCCTGTTCCCATGATGCACTGGGCCAGGGACAGACTAATTTGCATACAGCCAGTTTCTGAAACTGGGATGGTGCAATGAGCTAAAAAACGGTGTTGGATCTAGCCCTGATCTCTTGACTGGGTGAGAGTACTCTGCTTAATTCAGAGACTCTGTCCATCACCACCCCTTGTTGTAAATTATTTTGTCCACCCTAAGCGTGGAAGGGTATACTCAGATGTGAGTCCCTTGCTCATTGCACCATCAGGATTCAAGCAAGCCGGGCCGAAGACGCCTGAAATGGCAGAAACCGGTCCCCGGAAGCTTGTTTCCTTCCCAGTGTAAGAATTGGCTTTTGTAGTCTTGTCTGCCCTGTTCCCATGATGCACTGGGCCAGGGACAGACAAATTTGCATACAGCCAGTTTCTGAAACTGGGATGGTGCAATGAGCTAAAAAACGGTGTTGGATCTAGCCCTGATCTCTTGACTGGGTGAGAGTACTCTGCTTAATTCAGAGACTCTGTCCATCACCACCCCTTGTTGTAAACTGCAAAATCCGGCAACACCACCACTACTCGGCGATTCAACTACCCTCCAGGCCAATCCATATCTCGCTATATGCGGATGACATGGTACTATATGTCAAACAGCCGGAACAACATCTCAACCCGCTGCTACGAGAGTACATAAAATTTGGCCTCCAATCCGGATTGCAGATAAACTGGAATAAATCCCTTGTCATATCCCTGACAGACGGCACAAGTCCGATAAAACTGGACTATCCGCTGGAATGGCAAGAGGACCCCACTAAATACTTAGGAATATGGTTCCACAGAGACCCGGAAGTTGTGATTAGAACGAATTACGGGCGGACCATTTCATCCCTGGAGGAAAAAATTAAAAGATGGAACAAGCTACCTTTATCATTGGCAGACAGGGCGGCCATTGTCAAAATGGTGCTACTGCCAAAATTCCTGTACCTATTTAACAATATTCCGATCAAACCTCCGGCTGCTGTATTCCGAAACATCAGAACGCTAGTACTTAATTTGCTTTGGGCGGGGAAGCAAGCAAGAATGGAACTACATACCATGACGCTGCCATATGCCAGGGGGGGCTTCAAAGTGCCAGACTTATATTTATATTACCTATGCGCACAAGCGCAATACGCACACTACTGGTACCACGAGGTGCCATTTCTGACACATGTGGCCGTGGAAGCCGGCGACGCAGACCCGATCCCACTGGCAAGCATACTGACACATAAGCGCGACAGGCTACACGACCATGACATCAACCCGGTGAACGCCACTTCGGAGGCATGGAGGCTGATGGGTAAGGTAGCACACAACCTGCCATTGTATGCACCAGCACTTCCACTAGCACACCACCCTGCCCTTTCGGTGACGCAGGAGCGGGTAGGCATGGACCTATTTAGAGGGGCGGGAATAGACACTCTGGGGGATCTGTACAAAGATGGAGCATTCCAGACATTAGATCAGTTACACTACATCAGGAACCCATCCCCTTTGTTTAGATTCAACCACTTTCGGCTGCAGAGAGCGCTCCGGGACCACTACCCGACACATCCGGAAGAGCCTCCTACCTTTGCACCCCTGCAACTACTCCTCACCACACCAACGGCGTCCCATCTAGTGTCCAAACTATATGCGGCAATGCAGGAGGCGGTGGGGGAACATACACACAAGGCCAGGGACAAATGGAGCGCTGTACTTGCAGAACCCCTAACAGAAGTAGACTGGGAATCCTCTTGCATGCTCACAGGTATGCTGACAGCGAACGGGAACCTAAAAATTATACATTATAAATATTTACATCAGGTGTACCACACACCTCAGAGACTGTATAAATATGGTTTGAGGGATGATTCTCAATGTTGCAGATGTAAACGGGAGGATGCAGACTTCATGCATCTAGCATGGCATTGCTGTAAAGTGGCCGGTTTTTGGGAACAAGTTGTGAAAATTTTGAATGATATGCTTGGGGTTTCCATGCTGTGTGATCCGAAAATCTGTTTACTGGGTATTGTTCCGCAACTGAGAGCCCTGAAACGCAAATTTTGTGCTATTGCACTACTGCTGGCTAAGAGAAGGGTGTCTCTCCACTGGAACAGCAGAAGGGCGCCAGAAGTGAAGCAATGGATAAGGGATATGGTTTATTGTAGAGACACGCTTGCCACATACGAGGAGGAGTTGCCGGGCGGCTCTAGGCCTAAGGACTATTGGGGGTACCTGCGTGCCTATTTGCTAATACATGATGAGGCAGAATCGGTAACAGGCGTGGAGTGAGGTACGCACCTGGAGGTGACAATAAGATGCACAATATTCTGTACTGCTGGCTTTGAGGAGGGAGGATGCTGTGATGCAGAGTGGCTGTAACAAGGGGAAATCTACATGTTGGGTGTTGCACTGTTATGTTTGTTTAAGTTAAACATATAAAGGTGAAAAAGTAAGATTATTGATGTATACCTAAACAACTACGGCACTGACAAACAAATGGGAGCTAAACAAATATCACGCCGCCGGTCCGCTGGATGTCGGCTGATGGGCCGTGTACAATTGTTGAAAAATTGATTTCGAAAGTGAACATACATAGCCGGCCCATAGCGGTTGTAGGCACTTACACTGTATATGATTTTTGATTTTTGTATATGCTGATCAGTGCATAGATCTTCTTACACCAATAAATAAATTTTAAAAAAAAAATGGATTATCATTTTTGTCCAAGGGTGACCACTATTAGTCTTTTTCTTCTCGGGATGGACACAAAAGTGTGAAATCTAAATCAAATGCATATTTAGATATGGAAGAGTATCATTTTGGGCTATGGAAACAAGGAAAAGAGGAGACTGTGTCAGAATGTATCACTTCTGAGAAAGTGGAGGAAGTAGTATGTGAATTCAAACAGAAACAACTAGTAAAAGCCACATTCATGTAATTCACTGGAGAATAGTTTATATGTGAAAGAAGTGGCCACAGAGCAAATGCTAATGATTGTCTGGCATTCAATGTATATTGCAATGGCTGTAGGAAAATGGGTAATGTTTTTTAAATGTTGCAGAAGTAGAACAAAGAAAGAGCAAAAGGAAGAGATCAGTGATCTTAGAGAACATGATAAGCATCCCAGTGAAATGAGGGAAGTAGATGGGGTAGAGATACGTATGAGGTTTGACTCAGGTTCACACCTTACTATCATTTTAAGAAGAGCTTATGAGAAATATTGTGAAAAACCCATAAGGTGCATACAATGGATGTGGTTAAAGGAGGGTATGGAGGACAGCCCATCAATATGTTGGGGTATTTTGAAACATGCCTTGAGTTGGGTGAGGGATACATACTCTGTAAGAACTATGTTTCCTCGAGCGGGGATGGACTATTAAGTTGGCCACACCAGAGATTGTTAGGTGTAGTTCTGAGCCCCAATGCCAAACCACAGGTACAAATTTAAGTTATTGAACCAAACGTTTGTGATCTTGTGTCTGTATTTCCTGGTTTATTTAATAAAAATTAAGCTGTTTGAAAGGTTATAAACATCACATCAGGCTAATGAAGGGTTACTTCTAAGGTAAGGCATATTCCTTTAGGGCTACAGAAACTGGTAGATAGTCAATTGAGAAGATTGGAAGAGTCAGGCATCATTGAATCTGTGGAAGTCACTGAGTGGTTAGCTCCCATAGTGGTGGCTAAGAAGCCCAGTGGTGATTTGGATTTGAGATTATGTGTGGATCTTAGAGCACTAAATTAATAGATAGTGATGGATTAGTATCCTCTTACAAACATAGAAGAAAATAGTTTAACTTTGGAAGGGTCAAACTTTTGACAATGCTTGATTTCACTTCAGCGTATCACCAAGCTAAATTAGATAGCATGTCACAAGAATTTACAGATAATATAACAACTATGGGAGCTTTTAAGTTTAAAAGAATGCATTTTGGTTTAGTGTCAGCTGCCTCAGTTTACAAACAGATAATGACCAGGGTTTTGAAAGACATAAGTGGAGTAAAGTGCTACCAGGATAATGTTTTAGTTTTTGGTATCACCTTGGAGGAACAGGATACCATATTGCATTTAGTATTGAAAAGATTAATGGAAGCTGAAGAAGGACACACGTTGATTCAGTGTGCAATAGGTCAGTTATGTAGGGCATTTACCATCAGGATGTAGCGGTTAAAGATAAACAAGAACTGATAGACACGATAATAAAACTGAAAGAACCAGAGTCTAAAGAAGAAATCAGTTAATTTCTCGGGATGTTGCAATATCATGAAGATGTGTAAATAATCTAGCAGAAAATACCATAAACTGAAAACCTTTGTTAAAGAAAGGCAAAGAATATGAATGCAACTCCTTATGTCAGTTGGAGTTTGACTTGTTGAAGGTTGAGTTGAGACATGCCACCTATTTACAGGCTTATATCCGAGGCGAGCAGACTGACTTGCATTGTGACAGATGCTAGCTCTAAAGGTTTGGGTGCAGTTTTAACTCAAAGATCTGAGGGCAAAAAAGAAAGATTAATTGCTTGTGATGCCAGGTCTTTCAGTAAGAGGAATTGTTCTGCAATAGAAAGGAAGCTCTTGCTCTTTTTTGGATCTTAAGAAAGTTCTGTATTTTGAGTGGGGCACTGTATTTGGGGTCAACACTGACCATAAGCCTTTAGGGGAGGTTTTCAAGGAGAAAGGAATAGATTTTATATCTGCGAGGATCGAGTGATGGATTATAGCTCTTCAGGAATTTGTTTTCAAGGTCGAGTATGTTCCAGGAGTTGAAAAACAAATTGCTGCAGATTGTCATTCTTGTTTGTTTGATGTCAAGCATAAAGACTGCAATATGGAAGATTTGGTAGAGGAAGAAGAAGAGAATGTATGTGAGATAATGTTGGGTGTAGTAATGGAAGAGGAATGGAGAAAAGCATTGTTCAATGATTCAACTTCAATAGAAGTGATGAAGGCAGTGCAGAGTGGTAATTGGCCTCTATTTAAAGATGAGTTGTCCATAAACAGAAAAATAGGGTTGAGAGGGACTAGAGCAATTCCCCCTACTAGTCTGATGTGTAAACCCATAACGCAGACACATGTAGGACAGTTTTGGAACAGTGAAAAATAAGGAGTGTTAGAGAGCTAATTTGTGGTGGCAAGGGATGGACTTGGAAATTGAGAGAGTTGACAAACAACATGTAGAATGTACATGTGATGACAAAACGTCATAGTCTCATCAAATGCTCATGGTATGTAGAACATTGCCAATCCATCCTTGGGAAGAGGTTGTGAGACCTTTGCTTGGGGAACACCAAACACCTTATTTAGTGGTGCAGATGAACTTGTATTCAAGGTGGGTGGGAGTCATGAATGTACATAACATGTTTTATGCTAGTATAATAAAATGTGTATATGAAATATATTCAAAGGGAGAGTTTTACTAAGTTTATTTTGTTTTACAATGGACTGGACCTCATTTTTGCTCTAAGGAAATAAGCGCTTAACTTTGGTCTTATTGGTACAAAAGGGGGTGGTGATGGACGGAGCATCTGAATCAATCAAACACTCACACCCAGTCAACAGATCTGGGTTTAATCCATCACCGTTCTTTAGCCCACTCTGCCACCTCAGTTCAGAAATGGCCATATGCAAATCAGTCTGACCCTGTGCCTCATGGGAACAGTCCAGCCCGAACTGCCAAGCCATGCCTTCCCTGGGCCGGAAACAAGCTTCAGAGGACCGGTTTCTGGTATTTCAGCCGTCTTCAGCCCGGCTTGCTTGAATCCAGTGGCAAAGTGAGCAAGGGACTCACGTCTGAGCATACCCTGCCAACTTATGGCGAACAAAGTGGTACAAAAGGGGGTGGTGATGGACGGAGCATCTGAACCAATCAAACACTCACACCTAGTCAACAGATCTGGGTTTAATCCATCACCGTTCTTTAGCCCACTCTGCCACCCCAGTTCAGACATGGCCATATGCAAATCAGTCTGACCCTGTGCATCATGGGAACAGTCCAGCCCGAACTGCCAAGCCATGCCGTACCTGGACCGGAAACAAGCTTCCGAGGACCGGTTTCTGGCATTTCAGCCGTCTTCAGCCCGGCTTGCTTGAATCCAGTGGCAAAGTGAGCAAGGGACTCACGTCTGAGCATACCCTGCCAACTTATGGCGAACAAAGTGGTACAAAAGGGGGTGGTGATGGACGGAGCATCTGAATCAATCAAACACTCACACCCAGTCAACAGATCTGGGTTTAATCCATCACCGTTCTTTAGCCCACTCTGCCACCCCAGTTCAGACATGGCCATATGCAAATCAGTCTGACCCTGTGCCTCATGGGAACAGTCCAGCCCGAACTGCCAAGCCATGCCTTCCCTGGACCGGAAACAAGCTTCAAAGGACCGGTTTCTGGCATTTCAGCTGTCTTCAGCCTGGCTTGCTTGAATCCAGTGGCAAAGTGAGCAAGGGACTCACGTCTGAGCATACCCTGCCAACTTATGGCGAACAAAGTGGTACAAAAGGGGGTGCTGATGGACGGAGCATCTGAACCAATCAAACACTCACACCCAGTCAACAGATATGGGTTTAATCCATCACCGTTCTTTAGCCCACTCTGCCACCCCAGTTCAGACATGGCCATATGCAAATCAGTCTGACCCTGTGCCTCATGGGAACAGTCCAGCCGGAACTGCCAAGCCATGCCTTCCCTGGACCGGAAACAAGCTTCCGAGGACCGGTTTCTGGCATTTCAGCCGTCTTCAGCCCAGCTTGCTTGAATCCAGTGGCAAAGTGAGCAAGGGACTCACGTCTGAGCATACCCTACCAACTTATGGCGAACAAAGTGGTACAAAAGGGGGTGGTGATGGACGGAGCATCTGAACCAATCAAACACTCACACCCAGTCAACAGATGGCATATGTCATTAAAGGAGTTCAGTATATCATCCCGAAACCAACGGAGTTATTGAGAGAGTTATTACAACTGTTAAAGAAAGCATTCAGTTGACCAGGACAAATTCTCTTGATTAGAGGTTAGACCTTTAACGAGCATTAACAGCATATCGCTTATCTCCTCACTCACACATTAGTTGAAGCCCTTCTGAACTATTTAAAGGTAGATCTCCAACACCATTTTATATACTGGATGGATTGGGCCAATGGTGTGAAGTTTAATGGAATTGGAAATTGGAGAGATCGGGCGATAAAGATTCAAAATCTACGAAAGAGAAATTTTGATGGGAGGAGAAATGTAAAGGATATTGAAGTTAAAATTGGTGGCTGGATTACAATTAGAGCCGCTGTTGGTTGTGCAAGTGGCCAAAGTTTACAAAAGCTCAAAATGTTGCCAAGATAATCCGTAATGCTGTAAAAACAGCAGATGAAGAATATAATATGAATAACAACTAAAGAAATGCCTAACAGCCAAATTGGACCCACAACGAAACATTGACTTCGAACGATATACATTTACCGTTGCGTGTCAACAAGTCGGCGAAACACTAGATGACTTCGCGACAAGGCTGAGAAAATTGGTGACACATTGTGAGTTCGACAAATTCGATAACGAGCAAGCAATAAGGCTAAGGATCATAGAAGGCTGTCGCGACACAGGATTCAGGGCGAAAATACTCAAGGAACCAACCTCATTGGAGAACATCCTGTCACTAGCGAGAGCAGAGGCGAGAGCAACGGAACATGCCAAGGAAATGGAAAGAGGGAAGAGCGTTGAAATCGAAAACGCACACTTTACGACAAACAGATATCGCACAGACCGATGGAAGAATGACTGGAGGGAACAAAAAGAGAGGAGACAACCTGAAGGAACATGCTACAAGTGCGGAATGGGATTTCCACACAGCGGCACATGCCCAGCGTTTGGCCAGACGTGCAGAAGATGTGGTGGAAGAAATCACTACGCCAGTATGTGCGAAGGTGCACAATTCAGAGACGACAGGGAAAGAACAGGAAGACAACAGGAGTCGACAACAAGATACGAAAGGAGAAGTTTGTCACGAGGGTCAGGCGAAGAAGAGGAAGAAGAGAAAGTAGAAAGACTATACCACATGTCGGAGGTGCACACAGAGCGGAGCGAGGAAGACGAAGCAGGAGAAACAACACAGCCAGCAGACAGAAGCACCCGAGGAAAGACGGACTATGCAAAGATAAGAGTAGGAGCGCATGAAGCAGACTTTGTACTGGACAGTGGTGCAACATGCAACGTCATGTGTGTATCAGAGTACGAGAGAATGGAAGTAAAGCCGACACTGAGAGCATCCAAGGTAAAGATTTTTACCTGGGGGGCAAAGAAACAGGTAACCAACTTGGGAAAGTTCACAGAGGAACTAAGGTACAAGGACAACATAAACAAGGAGGACATTCATGTTCTAAAAGGCGATGTCCCAGGACCATGCCTGATGAGCAACAGCACCGCTCAAACGATGGGCCTTATAACGATGACATATGAAAAAGACAAAAGACATACTGAGAGCAAGCAAAGAGAAGATGCAGGGACCAGAGAAAGAGGAAGAGAACAAAAAAGAATCATTGAGGGAACAAACATAACAAAGGGCGGCCGTAGAAAGAGAGGAGCAAGAAGCAAAATGGAGGACGGGGAACAACAATCAAGACGAAGAGAGGCTGGAAAAAAGGGAGCAGACGGAGGACAACTGAAGAACAGAAACAAGGCTAAGAGGAGAGAGCAACGACAAAGAGGAAGAGAGGCTGGCAAACGGAGAGCAGACGGAGGACAACTAAAAAGCAGAAGCAAAGATGATGGCAGAAAACGACGACCAAGGAAGGGATGCAAGGGGTCAAAGAGACTACGTAGAAAAACTTAGGAGGCAGAGACTGGGGAGAAGGGTCGACAAGACTGACAGTCTCTCTCTCTCTCTCTCTCTCTCTCTCTCTCTCTCTCTCTCTCTCTCTCTCTCTCTCCATCTCTCTTTTCTTTTCTCATCACAACAATAGGCAAATGAGGTCAAGAGTTGAAGGGGCGGAAATGATCAGGAAAACAGCATCATGAACATTTGTTTGCAACAAAAGGGGAGATGTAGTGACCTGACAAGTAGGGACCGAGGACACTAGGACCCTGTGGGTCATGAGGGAGGTGACCAGGTCACCGGACACCACATCCGGTCAGGGGACAGGAGATTGACCAGGACGAACACGGGGACGGACGTGTGTGTAACCAGCTGCACCGAAAACAAGAATAAAGAATTGTGAATGCACCCACCTGTGTCCTGCGTGTGATTGTACTGCAGGGTGCCCACTGCGTGGACACGACAGGGAACAAAAGTCAAGTTGCTCTGCTTGGAGGGCATGGCTTGTGCGCCGAGGATGGCGGCCAGCTAGTACTGCTCTGGGACGGTATTGAGGGGGCCAGTAAAAGCGGACCGATGGAAAGACTCTTCGGAGGTTTTCAATTACAGAATTGACTGTCGGAATCTCCACTGAGTTCAATGTAATATTTATTTTGCTGCAGTAAGCTCACATTCCTGCCTAAATCTGCCTCTGATATACGGCGCATTATGTGAGGCACTCACGACTGCCATCTTGTGCCCGTGGTATCGTCCTTACAGAGCGGTCTTCACTTCAAAGAAATGCAGCCTCACTCGGAATGCTTCAACTGCTGAAATGCGCATCTAAATGTGCTTTCCTCCTATTTTCTATTTTTGTTTCATAACACGCTCTGTGAATGGACTGTGACCTCTTTTCTTCAGTTTTCCTCACTGAATGTAGTGCTTTCATACTGCACTATGACAAAAGAAATGTTAACTACAAAGTATCGGTGCCTCCTATTTTATAAATCGATCTTTACAGCATTTTGACACTTGCTGTAAAATGCAGTGAGCTTCTGACTGATCTGTGATTGCCATCTTGTGGTTTCTTTTGATATTTACTGACTACTGCAATTACATTGCCATTTTCCATGGAAAGACTTTAAATTGGATATCTTAAAAGTGAGTGTTTGACATCTTGTGGTTCTTTATAACAATTACACACTGTTGCAATTTAATCTCACTCAAATGCTTTTTTTTAATGGACATACTTTACCTTTGACATCATAACAAATTTGCATGCCAGTCTTTTCAGTTCATGGTTTGTTTTTATTATCGCTCAATATCTCTGCTGTGGTCATTTTGAAACGTTACGCTTTTTCATTTGGAACTTTCTAAATTTTGCTCTGCAAATACCTATCTGATGGTTTTTTTTTTCTCATCTATGGGACGACCCAGAGGAGGTCGAGGCAGCATTTCATCCAATTTGTCTAGCTTTTGTTCAAAATCTGCCATGATGTCTACCTCTAACCCCCTTTCTGTCCTACAAGATGACGTGGAAGACCCTGCGCAAACAAGTATACCTCTTCTAACCGGAACTTCCCCTACCATATCCGCTTCGATACCTGTTTTGGGATCTTCTTCCAAACCAGTCAATATTAAAATTTATATTAAATTGTTCTCCGTTAAAAGAGTCAAAATGAACCACCCTACACATACTGTATCTCCTCCACCTACTTCCATAGAATTGCTTCTGCATGAAATATGTGCACTTAAACCGTATATGGAAAAAACAAACACTCGCCTAAAAAGCTTAGAGGATAATTGGTTCTCACTGCAGAATACGCTTACACTTGTGAAGACAAAATCGGGTCACTGCAGGTCTCTTCATGACAAATCCCTCCTATGAAAGCTGAAATCTTACAACTTCAGAAACAGGTTGAAAACCTTGAAATTCGAAGTAGATGTAATAACCTATATATTTATGGCTTATCCGAGAGTTTGGAAGGATCTAATCCTTTGGCCTTCTTTCAGTCCTTCATTCCACAAGTGTTGGACATACAACATACAAAGAGCACATAGATTGGGTCGTCCTCCCTCAGCTTCTTCATCTCAATTGAAACCAAGAGGTGTTATACTTTATTTCTTAGAATATACTGATTTACTGAAAGTTTTGCAGGCATCCAAAATTAAACGCCATATCTCCTGGCAAGGTTCACAACTACATATCACAAAAAAAGAGAGGGGGGGACCAAGGAGCTAATTCAGGTCCAGTGTCCATGCTCCTTACAACTACACATGAATCCCCAAGAGAACACAGTTCCTATTGCAGGGTGCAAAATTGTCACCCATGCATTCAAAGAAAAAAGAAAGGTGAAGAAAAAAGGGGTAATCCTAGGTATATGGGCCCCACACGGGAGAGGAAAAATCACTCTTTGTCCACTGTTGCCCTCACACACCATGATAGGTGTCATGCTTCATCATCGGGCAGTTGCTCCTCCTAGGGCCGGCGCTGCAATTCCCTACGGTCCCCCCCCCGAAGGGTCACTTTATCGGATATCTTTTCAAGGACTGCCGGATGGTGCATGTGGGTGTGTGGGGTGTGTGGGTCCTAAAAACAGGGGTAAAAAAAGGTCAGTTTAAAAAAAATGTGTATGATAATAAAGGGTCATCATGCAGCAAAAATATAGAAAGATGTACGCTTGGCAGATAAATACTGCAGAATAAAAAAATGTAACTCTAAAGGCACATAATGCCTAGGTTAAAACGGTCAAAAGGTCAACATGTTTCACGCCTCTGTCGCCATAAAGGTCGGTGGCACTTCATCAGGACCAAAGCAATATTGATGATAGTTCACGTGAAACCAAATGTGAATTAAAATACCCACTAAATCAGGGTGGAGCAGAAACCTGTGTAGCCTCAAACAGGTTACCACTAGATGGTGGAAAACACTCCTGATCCAAAACCTAGGAAAGGGAAACAGACAGGATAGAAAACATGTATGCGCATTAGTACCACTTAATGCATCATAGTGTGCCACCTCTGTGTGCACAACAATCACATAAAAAAGGAACAGCATACACAAGACATTTAAGGACTCATTTTGTACTAATTAAAGTGGTAACTCAGTAAGGCATAACATGAGGCCAGGGAGGCATGTAAATAACACTAACTGTGGTCCCACCCTATAAACCACTCTGTGTCCACAAAACGTCTCTAACGCCTGCAGAAAGTTAGTCAAAGTGAACCATAAGAAAAGGGGCAAATTATCTGCTCAAAAGGGCACATATATTAATTGCATATCAAAACCTTACAAACGAGTGTGAAGTCCCACGGATGGGGGAACAAGATTTTAACTGTACCTTGGAACATTAGGCTCACAATAGACACCATGCAGAAATAATAAAGCTGCTGATGTCTAAAAATAACGGTGGCAAGCTGGTTGGTTAAAACTGGCGGAATCCTTACCTCACAATGGTAAGGAAAGTACCTCCACTGACTTGAAGCACTGGAAACCCGCGTATTATGGGGCTAAAAAGGATAGTAGAAGAGGGTTGGCATTTGGCAACAACTATTCTTCTCACAGGATTACGCCAAAACCACTGCAGATAAGAGGAAAAGTTTTCTTGCGAAGCGACCAGCACTACTAGATTTAAATGATAGATTTGGATTGATACAGCCTTGCCTCTTCAAAGTAACTTATAAAAATAAAACAACCACATATGACGATCCAGCCTTACTTCAACGTTTTCTTGAAAATTGCAGAGTGGAGTCTATGGATTGTGCAGGAGCCTCTTCTTCCTGAGAACTTTATTTATTGATTTATTTCTTTATTGTCAAGTTCTTTCCATATCTTATGTCTTCCTTGTCTATGATAAACGAGTTAATGTTTTCCTTTTCCATATCTCTAATTTCTGATGCTATTTTCCTCTTTACAATCTAAAATTATTTCACTTTATTTTTCTTGAAAACATTTCTTCCATACTCAAGTTATGTTTGTAATTATGTATTTATCTTGTATTCCTTTTTCTATGAATAATGTGTCACATTTTTTTCTTCTTCTTTTCTCTCTTATCCTCCCTCTTAGGTGTTATCTCCCTCCGGTTGTTATCTCCAACTTTTTCATATTGTTTAGAATAGTCCCCTCCTCGTGGTCTCCCCCAAAGTTGTTAAGCTGATTCGGCCTCTTGTCCTGTTGCCTCAACACCCTCCACCCATGTTTGAGTGTTTGGTATGTTTTCATGTTCTTCTTTTATTTTTATTCCATAGTTTTTTTTTCTCTCTTCTATTTTTCCTCTTCTCTTTCCTCCTTTTTCCTTGCTTTCCTTTTCTTTTGTCTTTCTTGGTTCTGTCTCAACATTACTCTCCTCTCTTCTCTTATATTCCATCTCATTCTATATCTCCTCATCATTTTTTCCTCTTCCTTCATACTCCAATTCAATTATATAGTTCTTTCTTCAAATGTTTCTGTATTATGTTACACTTATATGCATCGTAGGTTATTTTCTATCATGATTACTCTTTTATCTGGTCTTATCTTGCTTGTTCTCTTAATGTTTTTTAGATGACATTAACTGTTGTTACTTGGAATGTCCGGGGTTTACATTCTCCAATTAAAAGGCTGTGTATACTATCACATTTGTCCAAATTGAACGCCCATATAGCCATGATTCAAGAAAGTCACCTCACTGAATCTGAATCCCTGAAGTTAAAGAGAGATTGGGTTGGTGAAGTTTTTATTTCTCCAGGTGATGGCAAACGTAATGGCCCTTGCCCATAAATCTCTCCAAGCTACACTTGTTTCTCAGGAAAATGATGACATTGGCCGTTGGTTATTTACGAACCTACTGAATGAGAAAACTTTCCTTACTTTTTTTAATATATATGCCCCAACTACTGGTGATTGCCTTTTTTGGTCCCATAATGGAGAAAAATGTATGCAAATCCCTCATGATAATTTGATTTTAGCTGGTGACTATAACCAAATTGTTGATCCCTTTATCGACCGTAACTCCATGTCCTCTTTTATTTCCTCCAAGCCTCACAAATCATTTTTACGTTCTTTTCAGCAAAGACATTTAATTGATGTCTGGAGATTATGCAATCTCTCGTTGAGGGAATACACTTTTTTCCCCAATGCATCATACACAGTCACGTAGTGATTATATTTTCATGTCTCATGTCCTTTCTCAATCTGTAAATTCTGCAGATATTGGCTCTATCCTATTCTCCGACCATGCCCCAGTTTCTGTTTCCTTAGACATTCGCCACAAATCTTCTGCACCTAGATGTTGGCGTTTCAATAACTCTCTCTTATTGGACTCTGTCTGTACTTCTTTCTTTTCTTCTTTTTTACGGAATATTTTTCTCTTAACGAATCAGATACCCTTTGTTTTTCTGTTGTTTGGGAAGCCTTCAATGCAGCTGCTCGAGATTTTATTATTAATGATGTTTCCAAGAAAAGTCATAAAGCTCGAAAATCAGCTACAGATCTTTTTGCTAAAATAAAATCTTTAGAGCATGCCTATTACATATCTTAATCAAAAGACTGCTTAGAAGCTCTAATATCTGCCAAACTTAAATTTAATAAAGAATGTACGGATGATGCTTCCTTGTATCGGCTTAAGTGTAGTGCCAAATTCTATGGCAGTAATAACAAATAACAAATCAGGCAAATTATTGGCAAATTACCTTAAAGTAAAAAAAAAACAAATTTAATATTGAATCAATTCTTGATGTTCATCAGAACCCCAAATTTAAAGATTCAGAAATGTTACAAGAATTTCATCCATTCTATAATTCTTTATATATGCCTGAAACTAACCCTACATACGAATCCATCATAGATTATCTTTCTTCCATTATTAAACCTCCTGATCTTAATTTAGATTTTCAATCCTTGGAGTTGGATGTTTCAGCAAAGGAATTACACAATGCTTAATGTACTCCTAAGAAGGATAAAGCCCCAGGCCCTGATGGTTTCACTGTCAAATTTTTCTTACATTTTTCACATCTTCTCCTCCCTAAGTTACACAAACTTGTGTCCTCTTTTATTGCAAATTGGCACCGCTTGTGGGTCCTTTTTAGAAGCTTTAATTAGCCTCACTCCTAAAGATAATAAAGACCCACGTTTCTGCAAAAATTATAGACCAATATTTTTGGTAGATATTGATTACAAAATGTTCTCAAAATCCTTGGCCCTAAGATTAGAATCCTTTCTTCCAGATCTTCTAGGTAAGGAGCAGTCAGGCTTTGTAAAAGGTCATTTTCTTGCTGATAATACACGTCTTTTCTTTGATATTCTTTCAAAGGCCTCTCACTTTTCTTACTCTTTAGCTGCCGTAGCATTAGATGCGAAAAAGCCTTCGACAGAGTTTATTGGCCTTTTATTTTTTCTTCTCTCACATGGTTTGGTTTTGGTCCTAAAATGAATTCTTAAATTTTCTTCTGTGTTCAAATCCTAAAGCTGATATATTTGTTAACGGTCTCACTTCTTCCTATTTTAACCTGGACAGAGGTGTCTGTCAAGGTTGTCCTTTTGTTTAATTTAGCTTTGGAACCCTTTGTATGTAAACTTCGTCAGGATTTTGATTTTCAGGGTTTCCAACATGGTAACATGCACATCAGATTGGCAGCTTATGCTATCCCACCTCTTCTCTGCCTGCATTTTTACTTGAAGTTCAGTCCTACTCTTTTGTTTCTGGCTACAAATTAAACAATGCCAAGTGCGAAATCCTACCCTTAACCAAGTTTACTTTTAAAGAAGATTTTAAAATCACTAACTTTACTTGGCATACCAACCACATAAAGTAATTTGGAATATATTTTTCTTCTTCTATTCAATCATCAGTTTCTATCATTTTGGATAAATGTTGTGCAAAGATTTCTTCCCTTATTGACAGGTGGCACCCTTTATACTTCTCTTGGTGGGGGAGGTTAGATACCATCAAGATGATGTTATCCCTGATTGTCTTATTCACTATTTCTAATATACCAACTACCATACCCCAGAAGTACTTACAAAAATTAACTCTTTGTTGTTTTCTTTTCTTTGGAATGAGAAAAAAGTGTGTATGTCATTAGCAAAACTTAGTCACCCTAAACGAGAAGTGGGGGGGTCAACTTTCCTGATTTCTCTGCTTACCATAAAGCTTTCAATCTACGTCAGTCGTCTCATTGGCTTAATACCCACTCCTCTGATTCTCCCCTTTGGGTATCACTTGAACAATTGTTTATAGCTTCTTTCTATTTTCTAGAGTACCTTTCTTTCACCCAGAAACCTCAGAAGTTATCTACCCCTATTGTTAAACTCACACATAAATTACTAGATTTACTTTTATTGGATGGATCTTCCAAGGACTCTCTTCTTCGATCATCAGTCTGGCATAATCACCGTATAATGGTTAATAACAAACCCATTTTTTGGAAATCATGGAGGCAAAAAGGCCTTATTTGGGGTCACCAGCTTTTTCAGAATGATAAAACAATACCCTTTTCTCAGGCACAACTTACATTTAATTTTCCCACTTCATTTTCTAATAAATCTCTTTTATTACAGCAAGCTTTAGATTTAGCAATTCAGAAATCCGTCACATCCTTAAGTCAAATGAGTGTCACTTCTACTACTTCTCAAATTGTTTTAAGTACTGGTCCTAAAGCCGCAGCCATTTATAATCACTTACGGAACCAAACTCTTGTTAAAGACAAAACTAAAGTAGAACTGGATTGGGAGGGTGACCTTCAGGTTGAATGGTCCGTTCAAGTATGGAATAATATTTGGCTTAAAATCAGGAAAACATCTAGGGCAGCTAACACCTCACAGACACTTTTTAGAATATATAACAGACTACTCCTTTCCCCTTCACGTCTGCATAAGATTCATGCTGACCTCTCTGATACTTGTTGGTCCTGTTCCTCCCCAAATGCTGATTTAAAACATTGACTTTTTTGTTTTGCCCTTTCGTATAAGACTTCTGGAAGAGGATTTGGAAACAAATTACTCACATTTTTCTTCATATAGTCCCCTTCTCATTTGTTAACATTTTTTTAGGCTCTCTTTCTGAAGATTGGTTGGGATCAATGTTCCCTCTAATTTTTTTCCTCTGTGTGCGGCAGTGGAGGGTCTCTGTGCGCTGCAACCATGGCTATGTGCGCTAGGAGCCAGACCGCGCGCGTGCAGCGCCAAATGTCACCCCAAACGTTTACTTAAAAAAGTGAAAAGATGGTGCATTTTTCACACATACAGCGCCACGTTAAGGGTTTTAAGGCCGGTTTGCAAATTGGAAATACATGCCATAACATGAACTGGTTACACAGGCAAGTACAATTAATGGTTAGAAAAGCACAAGACTCCAACAATGGTATCATCATAAGATTTTACTAAATATTCTTAACTGGAGCACTGTTCATTGGGTGGGGAAGCGTTGAGAGCCTATAAAATATCACATATACACAATAGGTTACAAAAATTACATAACATATTTACAATTTGAAGTGAAATCTACTGAGTAATGTTGGGCTATCCCGCCATATACTGAGTAATGTTGGGCTATCCCCCCACACATAGTTTGTAAAAGTCTGACATCCAGGCAAACATGGACTGTGGGAGAGGGCCGTTCAAACATGTCAAGTGGCATCACTAGATGGGTGACAGGGTTGCTTCTCACGGCGATCCTTACAATTTTTCCAGTGCTGATAAACACTATCAAGGTCAACTTTCCCATTCAGGAGGTAGGCCTTTGTCCTCATCAGCATATCCAAATGATTCTGCTCTAGTCTATTCCTCGCTTTGCTCTTGATAGTATTCATGAGGCTGAATCCTCTTTCACAATCAGCACTAGAAGCTTGAAATGTTGCGCAGACATCAACAAGCTGAGACACCACACTATACTGAGCAGCATTGCGTACAGTGAAATTCACCATGTCTTGAAAGGTAGTAAATAACCCACCCTTTACATGTTCTGCCACCACATATTTATAGTCTCTGTATTGTCGTACAACATCTTCTGGTGTCTCACAATCACCCAGGACCAAGACATTCTTATACTTTTTAACAAGTCTTTGTATATTTTCAGTCCCAAAATCAAAATGGGATTGTGTTGCTATTGCCTGGATTTTAAAACTTGCCCATTCTTTCAGTTCATCTTCAGGGAACCTTTTTTGTATGTGCTCACAAAGAAGGGAAACAAAAGACAAAATAGGCCCACTGTCAAACTCTTGCCTTTCCTTGTTCAACACCATCAGATCTTTTACATTGCTGCTCCAAAAGACAGTGTCCCCCAAATACTGTTCTTTAATTTGGCCAATCTTTGCTCTTGCATACTGTACAGCTTCTACAGTAGTCAAAGAACTTTTTTGGAACAGTTTGCACAAAGATGCAAATTCACTCAGAATATCATTAAGTACTGCAAGGGAAATATGGTAGTTTGAGTCAGATAGCTTTTTGTGACAATATTTAGCAACTGGATCATTCTCTTCAACTTTATCATGCTCAAAGTACTTAAGAACAACCTCGTAATTCCGAATTAGTGCACCAACTGCAAAATGCCGTGAAAGCCACCGGACTTCATTCAATGGTCGAAAAGAGACCACTTCACAATCAGTGACCGATGCCATTTCATCCAGCTTGGACTTCCGTGCAGGAGATCTGGAGAACACAGTGTAGACAGTCCTCAATAATGTCTCCATCTCTTTAATCATTGGAACCCTCTTCCAGGCATCATCAACTTCCAAATCTTCACGATGAGCGACACAATGCTGCTCAACTAGATGGGGAATGGATTGTTTAAGGCGAGTAGCAACACCATTATTTTTACCCAGCATCACAGACGCACCATCGGATGTGAACATGACCATTTTCATGAGGTCCAGTTCATTGGCAGTGTAGAATTCTTTCACAGCAATAGTGATAGCCTCAGCATTACAACTAGTCAGCTTCACTATGCCCCCAAACAGTGTTTTGTGCTCTGTTGAGGTTACAGGTCGGAACTTGAAGTACAGGATGAGCATTTTTGTAACAGAAATATCTGTGCTTTCATCAATTATCAGTGTGTGATATAAAGCGTTACGAAGTTCTGCCATACCTTCACAGTGTATCACACTATTGATGGCCTCAAGGAACTCAAAGGCATAGTTCTTGCTCCGCCAGCTGTCTGGTATCTTCACATACAAAGCTAGGTGGTCATGGATGTCTTGTACAGATAACATTGAAGTGTTCATCTTGACTGCCAGCAACACGTTGATGAGAATCTTTATTTCATCAGGCAGGGATCTTTGTCATTCAACTACTTCTATTCTATTTGCTTTGTCAGTGGCAGTTTCTGTCAGCATTGCCCGCACTCCAAAACCAAACCTGGCAGCAGCACTTCTGTTTCTCAATATCACAATGGCAGACTCATGAACTTTGCTAATTAGATGGCGTTTCAGGTAATCCAGTTTCCAGCCATCACTCCATTTCTTCCCTGTAGAAAAGTCCCCAACAATCTTGGCTTCGGCACATGTTTTACAAATCAATCCCACGTCTGGACTGTATTGAAAAAGTTCCCCAAGTTGGACGCGAACCTTGCTTCGTGATTTCTGTGTCTCAGCCTCCACAATTTCTTTCATCCACTCTTCCTTGAATACAAGGCAACATTTCTTCCTTTGTGGTGAAGCATCGCACTCTGCAGAAGGTACAGCTTTGCGCTTGAACATATTTGTGAGAACTGGGTTTAGCCTGCTATGCCACAAAGCCTGCAAAATAAAGGAACATGGCTAAAGTTGATGCCTATGCTCATGATTGCAATGTTTCACATAGTACTGAGGCTTTGCCGGCAAAACGTAGAGTGCAATTACCTGGATTTTTCTGTTCACTACCCTGCCCTGCCAAACTTAAATGTAGCACTGTCCGTAGAGCCTACAATAGAAGTAAAGATTATTTCAGTACATTGCGAATTTGTGATACAGTGATATGCCATGTGCACCATAAGGGAACTCTACCAAACAATTACCTGTTCTGCTTGTGCTCAAGTATGCCCATTCAAATGTGTGGGGTACTGTCTGCGAAACCAGCAACTGATGAAAACAAAGGTAAGGTATGTTGTTATACTACAATGTTCAAGACGCACCACAGTTTAACTCGACCAAACAATTACCTGTTGTGCTTGTACTCACGTATGCCCGTTCAAATGTGTGGGGTACAGTCTGCGGAACCTGCAACGGAAGAAAACATAGGTAAGGTATGTTGTTAAGCTACAATGTACAAGCTGCACCACAGTTTAACTCTACCAAACAATTACCTGTTGTGCTTGTACTCACGTATGCCCGTTCAAATATGTGGGGTACAGTCTGCGGAACCTGCAACGGAAGAAAACATAGGTAAGGTATGTTGTTAAGCTACAATGTACAAGCTGCACCATAGTTTAACTCTACCAAACAATTACCTGTTTGTTCTGCCTCTACTCACGTCTGCCTCTACAACTGTATTTGTAGCACGGTCTCACAAACCTGCAAAAGAAATGGGGTGCAGATTATGAATCTATTTACCCAGCACCCCCCAATACCAAATGTGGAACATAAACAGAATTACCTTGTCTTTGTGGGTACTCACGCCTGACCATTCAAATCCAAATACCTTGCAGACTGCAAACCTGCAATTTAAAACAAGATGGTTAGCAAAGGCTCTACGAGTTACAAACAATGAATGGGACTGGCCAAATACTCCAATAGGAAAAACGACCAAATAGTTACCTGGGATTCCAGTTTAGGCAAATAGGCATGTGCCCATGTGCTTCATTATTAGCATTCATTACGTTAAACTGGTCTACAAATCTGCATTATGTGTTACACCTTCTGTGATGTGTAAATCGAGCTCCAAGGAGTCACCCACAATTTTGATTGGGCTGGAGTTTGGTGCTCTGATGAGCTTTATATCCTGATTGAAAGGATCCTTGAATGTGGTTGTTCTTGTTTCTTGTTGTACTGATCAGGGGCAGCTCTTCCTCTATGGCAGTGGAGCATCCCCCACTGCTTTTAAGCAGTGTATAGAAAAGAAACATAATATGATAATAACTTTTAAGTTATTATCATTTTATGCTTCCTGACGTGTCCGGCTGCTTTGCGGCTGGTGGGTGGACTGGGCTGCTCTCCGATGAGGGGAGGAGTGGTTTGCCCACACCAAAGTGCCCAATGACTGTTTGGTCGGCCCTCTCGGGCTGTCTGTGTGTGTGTCTGTGTGTCTGTCTGTCTGTGGCTGTCTGTGTGTCTGTCTCTCTGTCTGTCTGTGTGTGTGTCTGTCTGTCTGTCTCTCTGTCTGTGTGTGTCTGTCTGTGTGTGTCTGTCTGTGTGTGTCTGTCTGTGTGTGTCTGTCTGTCTGTGTGTGTGTGTGTGTCTGTGTGTGTGTGTCTGTCTGTGTCTGTCTGTCTGTGTGTATTTCTGCCTGTGTGTGTGTATGTCTGTCTGTGTGTGTCTGTCTGTAACCATGCAGCACAACTCACATTTTGGTGGTACTCAATGTGCTCACTCTCCCCCCCCCCCTTTCACTTTGGGCATTGCTGCACCACAAAGACCACCTCACTGCTAATTTCTAGGTTACTTAAACTTCCAGGCAAGTTACAGATTAAGCAATAGGCAGTGGATGGCAGGTTTGGATTTGGGAAGTAATGTTATAAATCCAAAAGATATCTAGATGGGTTTCACCTTCCACTGTGAACACGTTTACAAACAGCACTGCCAAAAAATCAACCGTCTTTTAATCCCACTTAAAAAGCCTGTTTGGATCAGCCAAGTTGCAGCATTTTGCACCTCCTGTAATCTTGCTGTCATACTGTGAGGAACGCCCTGGTACAGAGAGAGTCTGTAGTCCAATGGGAGATTATGACGGCCTCCTGCAATATTTTCTGACAATGTGAAGTCATTGGATGATCGAACAATGTACACTGCTGTGTTTGCAGCGTAAAGCATGACTGCATTCATTTAGGGAGTTACAAAGGGAGAAAGATTGGTTGTGAGGATATGAAATGGCAAAGGCCTGGTAGTCACCATGTGAAAAACCATAAGGAACAGAAGCCTGGAAGCGACATGACTTGCCATCAATCCTTGTTCTTTTGAAGTTTTATATAGCGCGAACTTGACCCGAAATCGGGTATCAGAGTGCTTAAATGAGCACCAGTTGCGTTTCATGAGGACACATTCATTTTTGTGAGGCACGGGGAGATTAAGTGATTTGCCCAGAATCACAGGATGTTGAGCGTCATTGCAGAGACTTGAACCTTGTTCTCCAGATTTGAAGTTGCCCGCCCTAACCGTTTGGCTACATCCTCTCCCCAAATATACATCTCTCCCTTAAATATCTTTTGTTACCATGCTGCTGAACAATTGTCCTGTGGGAGACAATACAGTGCAAATTAGGACTGTACAGAAATAGGCAAAATAAGCAATTTCTTACAGCAGATGGGAGAAGGGAGAAGCTACATAATAAAAACTTAGTAAATAAATCCAGTTGCGTTATGAATGTTACACCGATTAAATCAATTACTGTTCACAGCAAATCACTTGATCATTTTTTGCTGTTTTCGGGATGTTTATTGGTCGTAAATTATGATTTAATGAAACTAGTTGTAAATGGATAGGTGAAAAACCAGTCAAACAAACTTGGGTCAAACTAATTCATATAAAAACCTTAAACTAACCCAGATTGCCTTTGAACCAGATGTGGACCTTTCCCAGTGTAACCTGACAAAAATATTAAATAAAAAAAATAAGATAATTTGGCTTTTTTGGTCTACCAGTGATGTACACATTGTATTTGAAGTAAATTCCAATTAGTTGCTTAATAAGAAAACATTCACCTGTTTGGAAAATATCAATATTTCTACTCCCTAAAAATGTCACTTTGTGCACTTTTTTCGATTTTGGACTCTGGACACTTACATAAGTGCATGAAGATTACTCTGGATTTTGTTTCGTAGTATATGCAAAATAACAAACTAAAGTTTGATAAAGTTTAACACAAACATCTTGGCATAAAAATGAACAAGTGGGCCGTCTGCTTTTACATAACAAATGTGCTTGTGTTCAAATCTTTCAAATAAAAAGTCCCCTTTACCACTTTTATAGAGCTGCTGTATTCCTTAATATAAATTCGGGATAAAAAGGTAAGCATGTTACCAATATGTAGTAAATGTAAAGCTGTCATACTGCTTCTTCATCTCTTTGTAGAGCACTATGCCATCAGGGTCCTCCAAACGGCAGTCTACATCATAGTGGCCTCCAGTGATCCCCTGAAACTCCAGAGTGCACTTGGTGTCCTGAGCGATATCTTAATAGAAACACTGCTTGGCGTTGTCAGGCAGCTCAAACGTAATCTCCGAGGCAACAGCGTAACCCAGAAAAAGAAGGAAAGAGCAAACGAATCTCCACATGGGCGCGATCCTCAACAGCATCATAGTTATCACGTTTAATGCCTTGATATGAAGAGCCCTTGCAGCGGTACCAGCATATGAGACGGAAAACGGAAGGCTTCCGGAAGCGCTCCCTCATGTATCCCTCCTCGTTGCCGTTGCTTTCTTTTCATTGAAATCTTTGTCATTTCTCACACTTTGGTTATATATATTATATTGGGTGTGCTTCTAAAGCGCTCGAATTCCAAAAAAGGCTTCTTGGCGCTAGCGGAGATAGCAGGAAGCAACGAGATCCCATATGTGGCAGTTTAGCAGGAAGAGAAAAAGCCATGCCTGATGGGGTAAGGAAAAGTACCCCCTCTGCCTCCCCCCAAAACCCCCCGCACCACCCGCCGCTGTCCCGTGTCCTCCTGCATGCCTGCCAGTAATGAGTGCTAAAAGCCCTCAGCCTGCTCGGCGCTATTTAACTCGTCACCATTCACGGCCGCTGGACTTTGATTTATATAAATTAAATGTTGTCATAAATGACAAGACCACTATATGTAATTAGCAAAATGCTATATAGACAACATATGTATTTTGCAACGTGGGCTACCAAATGCATGACACTGTGCAGCAGCTGGTTAGAGCAAGGAAATGAACAACGTAAACGGGGCTCGGCGGCGAAAGAAATTACAAGTGTACACTGAGCTCGGCTGCGGCGTCACCTCTTAGATGGAGATTGTAGTATATTTCATAAGAATAAAATGATGAAGTCAATGTAAGTTGGGAGTACAGTTTATTCGCCTCATCCACAACCAGCTTCAGGTCCCAACTGACCTGGAATATTCAGTACATTCTTATTCCTAGAACATTACCAGTGTTCCTATTCTAACCCAGTGACATAAGCCCCACATAAGAGAGATGTAAGCCAACATAACACATCTCCCTTCTTTACAATAAGCAATAACATAAATAATGAACCTAGAAGAGATATAAGAAAGTTAGTAACTTAGAAGAAGAATTGAACATTATTTACACATAATCCTTCATGTACATTGGAGCACTGCGTAACCTTTGACTCCTCACACGAGTGTTGAGAGAAGAGTCAACACTTGGGCGAGAAGGATTTCTTATACTAAAGAGATTAGATTTGATATCAGAGTCAGACTGAGTAATGTTTTTTGATTTAACAACTACCACACGACTCTTATTCCAAATCCTCCCGTCTTGTGTCTTGATGGCATTCCCAAAAACTTTAATGACAGGCCTAACATTGGTATATTTTGACCAAGGCCTTCTCCCTACAGGTGCCTTTATTCTTATAAGGTCACCTACCTTTATCTCCTGAAATTTAACACACTTAACTTTGTCAAAATATGTTTTCCTACAAGCCTGTTTTTCCAATTCTCTCTCTCTCCAAGCACCAACATGATTGTCCACAAACCCTTTCTTTAAGTTCATCCAACCCGGACACCACATCGTGTTTGGAACTCTACCTCTGAATAACTCAAAGGGAGATTTTCCAGTGGTTGAGTGAGGAGAGCAACGATACGCATCTATTCTTTCCCTTAATGTATCTTTCCAACTTAAACCACTAGCTCTTGCAAGTTGTATGCTTTCTTTCAATGTGCGATTGACCCTCTCAACAGCACCATTCGTTTCAGGGTGATATAAAGATGCTTTTTTGTGTACTATTCCACATTTTTTAAGATAATCCTCAAAGAAACTAGAACAGAATTGTGGACCGTTATCTGATAATAAGCTATTCGGGAAACTCTCCCTCACAAATATTTCAGATAAAAACTTGATGACAGAGGTTGAAGTAATCTCACTAACAGCACAAACCTCAATCCATCGTGAATATAAATCAATTAAAACTATCAGATAGGGAGTGTCAGCAACTCCAGGAAGAGGCCCTAAGATATCAATGGCTATTTCATCCCAAGGGTGATTGGGTAACTCTCTACACACCATCGGCATTTGCCTGACTTTTAGGATCTTGTCACTTGCACAGCATTCAACACATTCTCTAACCATGCGTTCTATTTCTAAGTCCATTCCTGGCCACCAAAACTGGGTACGAACCATCTCTTTGGTCTTTACTATTCCCAAATGTCCAGCATGTGCATGTGCCAATAACTTTTTCCTTAAAGAGAAAGGAGGTACAAGCCTCAACCCACGAGTTAGCATGTCATCAGAAATTGATAGCTCCTGAGAAACTAAGGACCAAGGTTTGTCCAGACTTTTGTTGTCTTTTAATAACGACATTATCTTAACTAACTCCTCATCTTTTGACAATTCTTCTTTCCACTCTTCTTTACCTACTACACCCTCTGTAACCTCACAAACATTGAGATAATCATCTTCATCAACATAATCATCTTCACACCCTATATCATCACTTTTTACTAATCTAGAAAAACAATCAGCTGCCTTGTTAGATACGCCAGGTAAATATTGTACCTCAAAGTCAAATTCCTGTAGGGATATGATCCATCTTCTAATCCGAGAGGAGATAGAATCCAACCCCTTCTTACAAAAAACTTCCTTTAATGGTTTATGATCGGATTTGACAACAAACTTAGTTCCCCAAACTAAATTTTTGAACTTTTTTAGAGCCCAATATATCGCTAATGACTCTTTTTCAATTACCGAGTAGTTTAATTCAGGACCACGAAGACACCTGGATGCACATGCAATTAAAGAGTCATGGTCATGTTTATTTTGCACTAACACTGCTCCTAAGCCTTTATCACTTGCATCAGTGAATATAAAAGTTGGTAAGCCAGGAACAAATGCTTGTAGACACGGAGCTTTCTTCAATTCCTCTTTTATACTCTCGAATTCCTTTTTACAGTCTTCTGACCAGACAAAAGTGACACTTTTCCCAGTGAGTCTCCTCATATTCTTTGTCTTGTCCGCAAAATGTATGATAAATTTCCCATAAAATTCTACCATCCCAAGAAAGGATAACAACTCTTCCCTATTAACAGGTTCAGCAACTTTACCAATGGAAGCAACTAGATCAGATTTTGGAAACACCCCTTGGCTCTTGATACAATGACCCAGGTAGTTTACTTCCTCTAAGCCAAATTTACACTTTTCCCTTTTAAGAGTCAAACCAGAATCAGTCAATCTTCTCAAAACATGACACACACGTTCATTGTGTTCTTGTAAGTCTGACCCATATATTAGAAGATCGTCCTGGTAACATTTTACCCCTTGAAGACCTTTCAGTATATGTGTCATGATACGCTGAAACACCGAAGCAGCCGATATCAAACCAAAGGGCATTCTTCGGAATTTAAACGTACCCATTGGAGTGACAAAAGCAGTCAGGTCTTGACAAGAACTATCTAGCTCAACCTGGTGGTAGGCAGATGCAAGATCTAATGTGGTAAAGTACTTTGCTCCCTCTAATGTACCTACAATTTCATCTATGTTGGGTAACGGAAATCTGTCTACCACAACCTCTTTGTTTAATGCTCTTAGATCAATGCATAAACGAATCTCTCCAGTTGGCTTTTTCGCTACTACAATTGGAGCTAACCATTCTGTGGCTTCTACGGGTTCTATTACTTTATTTGTAATCAATTTCTCTATTTCTTCTTGTACCTTTACTTGTTCTGCAAGTGGTATCCTTCTAACTTTTGCCACTGTGGGAATTGCATTTTTCTTAAGCTTAATACAGTGTTTATATCCAATCAAACATCCTAACTTATCTTTAAACACAGAGGGAAACTTTTCTGCAAACATATCAGACAGGTTTTCTACCTCATGAATTCTCACCTGAGGTGTGGCATTCGGATCAAGTGTAACTCCTAAATCACGTTGATCCCTCCAACTAATTAGAGCATCCCCAAAATTAGTAACATAAATTTTGCCTGGAATAATTCTGCATCCCAATTCCATGCTGGCCATAAAATAACCTAAAATCTTAATAGGTTTACTGCCATATCCTAAGGGTAATATATCACTCTTAAACAATTTTACATTTTTCCCAAAAGTTTTGTGTAACAACCCTTCATCTATCATGGTGATTTGAGAACATGAATCAAATTTAAATTCTATCATGGCGTCATCTACCTTAACCAGGTGTGTGGGATGTTCTAACAACCCACTACTAATCTGAAACGTAACTGTCTTTACTTGTGGTTGTGTCCACTTTTTGTACATATTGTCTCTTTTATTACCTTTTGTCTTACAACATTTCGAAAAGTGACCCCTCCTCCCACACTCATTGCAAATAGATTTCAGTGCAGGACAATTTGAAGAATTTGCTAAATGACCGGGGTTGCCACATCTGAAACAAACAAATCTGTTTGACATATTAAAGCTCGGATTAAATCTATTTATCCCCGTATCATTTCTTTCATTGTCTTCCTTTCTCTCTTTTTGAACTTGACAAACAACTTCCTCTACTTTGGGCTCAGATTTCTTCTCAGGTTCCACCATCTTCTCTTTTTCACTTTTCAGTTCATCTACACATTTAGTCATGTGTTCCACTTGTTTCGCTATTACTAGTACTTCCTCTAAGGGTGGTTCATCTTTTAGCCATAACTCTTTTCGAATGCTATCATGAGCACATTTTAAAACAAATTGATCTCTTATTCTTTCCTCTAATGTTTGTCCAAATTTACACGAAGAAGCCAGTTTTCTTAGAGCAGATACATAGTCTTCGACAGACTCATCTCTCTTCTGTCCTCTTAGCCCAAAATGATATCTCTCCATTATTGTGCTCAATCTTGGGAGATAATGTCGATCTAACTGTTCTATGGCTATATCATACTCATTTAGGTTCCTTTGTTCTGCCGCTGTGAGCTCTGGTAAATGTTCCAATACATCTTGTCCTTCTCCTCCCAAACAGTGTAATAATAAAGAATGTTTTCTCTCTGCACTTAAGTTCGTGCCGCAAACTCTCGCATAATTTGCGAAAATTTTCTTCCATTTCTGCCATTTCACACTTGGTTCTCCTGGGCTTATCAAAAAAAATGCTGGCTGGGTCACGTTCTGCATGTTTATTATCTTTGTTATTTTAGTCTTCTTCTTTTTTTTTTTTTTTTTTTTTATAATATTCACACTGTGTCAACCTTTCTTTTTTTTTGTTTTTTTTTTTGAAAACTTTAGCTTCAGAAAGAATTATTTCATATTATGAGCTCAATTCTCCTTTGGTTTTGTTTACAAAGATCCTTTCTAGAATATTCACTCTCCTTATATTCCTTTTTTACTTGTGACCCCAAACAATGGGCTCTCTGAGTCTCAATGGAATGCGCTTTATTTCTGCTGCGCAGCGAGTCTTGGAACGCAGTGGAACTCCTTGTTTTCACCACGTGACGTACACAAAGCCTCTAATGACACGCGCTGTTATGCGTGAGCGTCTTCCAATGATACGCGCTGTTAGGCGCGAGCGTCCTCCAATGACACGCGCTGTTTAGTGCGAGCTCCTTTCCATGACGCGCGCTGTTTACTGATGACTCGCGAGCAGTGCGAGTGCATTTACTGGCTCTCTGCCTAACGCGCCGCGATGTCCATATATTTTCACTTGAAACCCCTTCCTTAATTTAAATAGCCTCCCGCCGTACTCCTCACCGCTCTACAGAGTTTCCTTCCTTCATGTGGAGTCGAGGACATCAGCCGCTGGGAAGACTTCGCTTCCTTCCTTTTGAAGCGCAGCCGCTGGGGAGGCAGAAAGAGTTGAGGATAGCTGTGTGTTGAGGCTTCTTGAGGTAGGATCGTCGCCAAATAAATGTAGTATATTTCATAAGAATAAAATGATGAAGTCAATGTAAGTTGGGAGTACAGTTTATTCGCCTCATCCACAACCAGCTTCAGGTCCCAACTGACCTGGAATATTCAGTACATTCTTATTCCTAGAACATTACCAGTGTTCCTATTCTAACCCAGTGACATAAGCCCCACATAAGAGAGATGTAAGCCAACATAACAGAGATGGCTTCCTAGTTCCTACTACTACTACTGTTATTTTCATGCTCCTACCAGACCCGGTTCTGCCTGCGCTCAAATGTAATGCAGAAAGCAGGCCGTCAATAAAAAAACCGAAAATGCATTATACAGTGTTTTTTTGTTTGTTTTTAGTGCTGCTCGGGTACAGCGCTAGCGCTCCAATACCTTCTGGTCGATTTCGCGCTATATAACTGGGAAAAATAAATAAATCAAGGCTCTCCTCAGAGCCACATGTAAGAATTCTCAAGAAGTGCCTTCAACCGCACGGCTGGCACCCTGTCCGCAAAAGTTGCAATTAATCAAAACAATACAGTGCGTGCGCTTCAGCCGAATCCAAAAGCGCCGGCGGCAGGTCTCGCTGCTGGGGGGAGCAACAAAAGCAAGTGCCCAGATAGTAAAACTTACCTGCCGCTTCAAGGTGATCACTTTCGCCGTCTTCCGTCCACTGCAATCAGGAAAGTCTTCCGTCCACCGCAATCAGGAAATGCCCGTTTTTCGCGCCGCTCGCCTTTTAAAAGCGGCGGCGCGAAAACTCTCGCGGGATGTACGGTGTGTGCGCGCTCCACACATGGCACTGTGCGCTCGGGGCTACAGAAGCGCGCGGCTTAGTGGGAACATAGGTTGGGATGTCCCTTGTTTTTACAAATGTTGGACTTGCTTTTGGGGGAAGCATTTCAGCAGATCACCACACATTGAAAAAATCTATCTGACCTTTCCTTCCAGGCTTGGTGTTACGATGTGTGTTATAATCACAGATTAGATACAGTTTATGTATTCCCAGTTTCTTTAGCTCTTAAACTCTCTCTTTTATGGTTTCCAGTTACAAATGTTATTGATTGTCATGCTAAGCTTTCTTATGTACGAGTTGTAATGTTGTCGGGCGCTAGGCCCACATATTAACATAAAGGATCACGCAGACACATCTAGTTATGGTGCAGACCTTGGCCGGAGCACGTCGCTCGGCCCCTTTTATTCTCAGGGTCACCTGGCTGGTGATGCCTGTGGTGGGTGGGTGTAAGGTGTGTATTACATCACTGGTGGAACACTAGAGAGTGCCTAGCTAGACACTACACCCCCCCACCTTTAATAAAAGAAAGAATAAGAGTCCAACTGGAAGAAGAATAAACAAACAACGGATAGTACTAAATCAGTTTCTTTAGGCCGTCAGCTAGGCAGTGCTGGAGCCTTGAACGGCATGGTCATGATGTTTTCATTGACCTTGGCAAAGTGTTTTAGGCCGGCCTGGTCTTGCAGTGTCGAAGTCCATGTATGAAGGTCCAGCATCAGTGAATTGAGAGCTGCAGTGAGGTCCACTCTGGAAGATCTCTGTATGTGAATCCTTTGCCTGGAGGCTGCATGGTTGATGATCTTCCTTGCTTCTGACTGCCGAGCTACTTCCGATTTGCCTCTTTCACTCAGACTCTTTCCCATTGGAGCCTCCTGGAGAGTCTTCCCACTGGGCTGCCATGAAACCGTGTGGACCGTGGGTGTGCTCTACTTCGGTATGCTGCAGGTTGACATGGGCACACAGACGGGTCCTGGGTGGCTCGTCTCGTGGAACTTTGATGATTGTTCTACAGTTGGGCAGCAGGCGGCGGTCTGATCTTGTGGAGCGAGGACTGGACGGGCTTCGCAGTTTGCCTTTGTCTTGCTGAGGTTGTCAGTCACCTGTGGCATCTGCGGTGAGATGCAAGGATGTCATCTGACTGGAACTGCTGATGCTTGGAACTGACCAGTCGCGCGGGGAGGTGTTGGAGATACTCTCTTCGCGCTGTTTGTAGCTTGCATTTGGTTCTTCTCCGTGGGCTGTCTGGTATCTTGAGGTGTGCTCATATTGTGGTGATAGGAGCCCTCTGCCCTGTCGCTCTGTTCCTTTACTCCTGCACGCCTGTGATGGTTATCCGTCGCGCTGTTCCTTCTCCCTTCTTCGAGTGGTGTTATGCCACTCTCTTCTCCATTCGATCAGGATCCCACTTGGAGGTGACATCCTGCCACATGTCTCATGTTGATGTCACATGTTATGTTATGTTATGTTATGTTATGTTATGTTATGTTATGTTATGTTAAATTATATTTATATAGCGCACGGCTACTCCGACAGAGTGTCCCGGCGCTTTCCACAAATAAATCAGTGTGTAATAACATAACACGAAACAATACAGAAAAGAAAAACCCCCCAGAAAACAACTAAGCATTAAAAAGCCATGTCTTCAAGCTCTTCCTAAATTGAAGCAAGTTAGGAGTACTGCGTAACGCCAGTGGTAAGGAGTTCCACAACTGAGGTGCCTTAAAGCCAAAGGAGCGGCCCCCAGTGCGGGCCTTATGCACGCGAGGAACCACGGCAGTGAAAAGAGCTGCAGAGCGCAGTAGGCGAGCAGGGCGATAGAAAATCAACCTGCGCCGTAAATATCCGGCCCCAGAGCCAAACAGTGCCTTGTGCATCAACGTAAGGGATTTGAACATAATCCGCTTACGGATAGGCAGCCAGTGGAGCTTCTGAAGCAGCCCCGAGGCTCGCGATCGCCTATGCAGGCCGAAAATCGCGCGGGCAGCAGAGTTTTGTGCAACCTGTAGACGCTGGACCAGGTGGTCTGGGAGGCCAAGGAAAAGGGCATTGGCATAGTCCAGCCTTGATCCAATGAGCGCCTGCACGGTGATCCGCCTATGCTCCGCAGAAAGCAATGGAAGAAACTTGCGGAGCATCCTCAGAACACCAAAGCAGGCGCCCACCAGACCAAGTACATGGGCTCTCAATGACAATTTATTGTCAAGTTTAACCCCGAGATTTTTGGCAACCAACGATGACTGTGCCGGGGGATCCATTTCAACCGGCCACCATTGTCGCCACTCAGGGTCAGTGGCACATCCAAAAAAGAGAACCTCAGATTTGCTGGAATTGGCCTTCAAGTTGTTATGCTGGAACCAATCAAATACCATGGCCAAACAGGCCCGAATACCCTCTCCATCAAATGGCTGGTCTTTGCCACATGTGAAGAGGAGTTGCGTATCGTCGGCATAGGACACGATCTGGGCCCCATACGCCTCCACCGCCGCCGCCAAAGGGGTCATAAAGATGTTAAATAATGATGGGCTCAACACAGAGCCCTGTGGAACCCCAACCCCCAAAGGCGGCATCTCGGCGGAGCGCTGCGAGACCCAGATCGTCTGGCGGCGGTCTTCCAAAAAAGATGTAAACCATTTGAACACCGTCCCCCTAATGCCGATGTCATGAAGCCTGGCGAGGAGCGCCGCATGAGGGACGGTGTCAAAGGCCGCCGACAGGTCCAACATGACTAACATGGCCTTGCCACCAACATCCAGAGTCTCCCTGATGATCTCAGAGACCTCCAACAGTGCCGTTTCCGTACTAAAATTAGGACGGAATCCGGATTGGGAAGGATGGAGCAGATGGTTCGTTTCTAAGAAGCTCGACAAGACGCCATGAACATGTTTCTCGGTGATCTTAGCCAACGCCGGCAAGAGTGAAATTGGCCTATAATTGGCCAAGACCTCAGCATCAAGACCTGGCTTTTTCAAGAGGGGAATGACCATCGCCCTCTTCCAGGTACAAGGCACCTTCCCTTCCCTCAAGGAGGCGTTGAGGATAGGATTAACCAGAGGATTCACCACCGCCGCCATCTCAGCCAAAAATCTGGCAGGGCAGGGGTCAAGTGGCGAACCCGATTTAAGGCTGGCAAGCAGCGCCCGCGACGCCTCGCTCGAGACAGCAGGAAAATCTGTCAGAACAGCGACAGGCCACCATGGACACCTTGCTGGCCGCGTCATCGTCCAGACAGCCTCACTTTTCCTGCGGACCTGTCTCAGGTCTTGTACCTCCTCTTGTGAACTTTTGTTGGCACCATCTCTCTGAGAAGGTCTTGCTCTTCTGCCCCCTTCGGGGTCTTCTTCGATTCTGCCCTCTTCGGGGTCTTCTTCGAATCTGCCCTCGTCAGGGTCTTCTTCGACTCTGCCCTCTTCGGGGTCTTCTTCGAGTCTGCCCTCTTCGGGGTCTTCTCCTGTTTTGCGCGCTTCTGACTGTGCCTTCCGTTTGCTTCACTAAACGCGCTTGCTGCGCACTTGCTTGTTGCTGTATTTCCTTGTCAACATCTATCCATGGAATGGCCTCTCCTTTAGCAGTCTCTGTATGTCCAGGCAGTCTTTACTGTGTCCTCACAGTTCCCTTCTTGCCGATGGCCTGTTCACTGTCAATGTGTCTACAGTCACTGTTCCTGCGCTGCCTTTTCACCTTAAACTTCCTTCAAGGTTCACTTGGCACCATCCTCTTGCTCATGGTGCTATACCACCTATGAATATTCATCTTGCTCTTCTTCTGGATAAGAATCAGCTGCTTCTCCCCACCAGCTCTGGCACTGACCTCAGGCAGGCTGCAGTAATAGGTTTCCTTGTTGCAGTGCTTTAATCTATACTGTCTTTTCGTTTCGAGCTGCAGTGGTGCTAAATGGCCACTAAATGGCACTGCAGCTTTTGATCTTCTTTCTTTTAGGTTTGCCGGTGCCGATTTCCTCGGCTGTTCCAACCAGCTACCCTTCGTCACCTTTCTCTTTCAGCATAGACACACTGACCCAGTTAGGTGCTTTCCTTAGTGTTACTCTATTTTATATATATACATATATATCTATATATATATCTTTTTTTTTTGTGTTATTCCTACTTTAGCACACACGACCTGGGGCACTTCTCTCCTGCCATCATTTTCTCGCCCTGCCGGCCTCGTACATCTCGGCTCTTTGCATATGAAGGCTGCCTGGGCCGCGATTGCACTTGCCTTGCTCCTATCAGCCTCAGTAGCTTCCCACTGCCGCCCCCGGGGAAAGCAGGTCGACAGACCAGTCTTTTTCCCGGGGTGTTCCCGCAAGAGGATGGCAGGCAGAGGGTTAGGTCAGGGGGTGGGTTTATGGGGTGGGGGATAGGAGGCTACTTAAGGGGACAGGAGGGGAAGTAATTCCTCTTCCTGTCCCCAGTGCCTCAGGGAATAGGTTTAGTTTTGTGGTCGCGTGCTTTAGTTAGGCGGGCTGTGAATTAGTTTTGTGTGGTCGCCACTGGTGCCCCGGTGTGCGGTACGGTCCCCAGGTAGCGGAGGCAATTTTGAAGGACGCGACGATCGACGGTTGGCCAGCATGGACACGCCCGATGAAGCGGTGGTGCGTGCGGCATTGGCGGTGCTCAGCCGGGCTGGGAGAGCCGACCTCCTGCAGCCCGGCGTGTTGGAGCAGGCGTGGGTCGGAATGACCCGCACTCCTAGGCCCCCTTCGGCGCAGGTTGCTGCGGTCGTCATGGCCTGCATGGACAAGCCCTCTGGGGCTCGTGGAGGTACGTCTAGGGGGGAGGGGGAAAAATCCACAAGATGCCTCCAAGCGCGGCGGGAAGCGGTCGAGCACCCCGTGCCGCCAGAGGACGAGGTGGTGGCCCCGGGCAGAGTGTGAGGCCTTATGGGGGGGATGGGCCCGCGCAGCAACAGGCGGAGGACCCCGGGCAGGTTTTGGTGGTGTCTGGCTCACCGGCTGGGGAGCCAGGCAGTGAATGCCCCTTGGTAGATTATGGGGTTAGCAGCGAGGGCGTAGGCAGTGGGGGGGAGGACCTGGGTGAGTGGGAGGTGTCAGCTGGGGATGAGTTTGCCCTCATGCTGTCGGAAAGAGTCTGGGGGGGAGGAGGGGGCCCCCTTACATGAGCAGCCAATGGACCTGTCTAGTTGCAGGAAGGGTGTGGTCAGGGCACAGGGGTCCAAGGGCAAGGGCCCCCTGAAAGCTTTGCAGCAGGTGGGGCAGGGAACTGAGGCGGTGAGCCCCCCTGGCACCCCCGCTGGGGAAAGGGACCATGGGGGATATGGAAGGTAGGGGTACATGCTATGCCAGGTGGGAACTCATGTTAGAGGAGGAGAGGGCCCACGACCAGCGTCGCATCATCGAGGAGACGGAACAGGAGTGGCTGCGCCTTTGTGCCGCCAGGGAGGCGAAGGCAGGTGGGGTGCACAGGGGCAAAGGGGCCTCGGCACCTGCGCGTGGCAGGGGTGTGGTTGGGGCTCGGGGTAGGGGCGCTCCGGGGGCCCAAGGGGAGTGGGTCTGGGTAGAGGGGTCAGGGACTACCTTGGCGGCACAGAGACCTGGTGGCACTGGGGCCTCCCCGAGCGCATACGGCTCGGGGGTGTGGGTGCAGGCCAGCAGGGACAGTTGGCAGAGGCCGGGGTGGGCCGGCGGGGCGCAAAACGGCCTCCAAACGCCAGGACGAAGCAGTAGGGGGGTCCGCGGCGGCCTGCCCTCCATCGAGGGAGCGGGCACCGGCGATGTTGGAATGTGAGTTTATGCCTGGAGTGAAAGGGAAAGGTGCAAAGAGAGTGGTGACTGAAGTGCGCGAGTGGGTGACGCCGGTTGTGGAGGATGAGATGTTGGATTACGAGGATGAGGAGGATGAGTTGGAGGAGGGTGAAGTGCGTGAGGTTGTGAGCTGGGGTAAGGGCAGAGCGGCAACAAGCAGGTTTGGTGTTTTCCAGGAGACACGAGATGGCGCCGGTCGGGCCATTCCTGGGAGTGTGAAGCCGGCGGAGACGTGGCGAACGGAGCGGGACGCCCCGGCAACTTTATCAGTTGAGGGCGCCTGGTGGGACGCCTGGGGGGACGGGACTAAAGGGGGCAGGAAGAAGGCCTACAGGTCGGTTGGTGTGGGGGACGGGTCTGTGAGGGAGGCTGGGCACTCAAGTGAGGTGGGGCCTTGTCCGCTGGAAGGGAAAAAGCAGTTGGTGGCGGCAAGGGCGTAGACTGACAAGTCTGAGGACCAAGTGGGTAAAGAGGATGGTGTTGAGAAACTGAGGAAGAAACTGCCGTACATGGGTCTGGCGATGCCTCTCGGGTCGCATTTGTCTGAAAAAACGAGGGCGAGGATTTGGCGGCATGAGTACGTGGATGTGTTTAAACTCCTGCACAGGGAGATTCAGGCGAAGGAAGGGTCGAAGGAGGAGGAGTGGGAGTTGACCAGGCGGCCGAGAGTGCCGGTGACGATGGAGAATTGGACGTCGGCCTTTCTGATCTATGCGAGTATCTATTGTGAGAAACATGCGGATCGGGCGATTGCGCTGTTTAAGTATATGGATGTGATCAGGAAGGCGCAATTGCACTTCGGGAGTTTTGCCTGGTTGAGCTACGACGAGGAGTTTAGGGCGCGGATCAGTGTTAACCCAGACAAGCCGTGGGGGGATGTGGACCAGGAGCTCTGGGTCCAATGGATGTCTTCGACGCAGGCGGCGGCGTCTACGCATACGGCGAGTGGTCTTCCGGTCACCTATCGGTCTTTTCAGTCGCGTCCCACCCAGTCTGGGGCGGGTGGTCAGGGCATTGCCGGAGGGCAGGGAACGCAAGCAGTGTGGACTGAGACAGCGGGACAGCAGTACAAACCAGGACCCTCTGGGGCATGCTGGGGTTTCAACAAGGGTTTCTGCAATCGACCTTCCTGTAAGTTTAAACATGAGTGTTCCAAGTGTGGGGGACGTCATGCGGTCCTGCAATGTCTCACGCTGGCTACGCCCTCAGAACAGTGGAAGTTTGCACGAGGCAGGGGACAGGCTGGGCCGAAGGGCCCATACTCTGGTTAGGGTGGAGGCCATGGGTCCATGGCTCTCCCGGTACCCTGATAGAAAGGCGGCGTCGAGGTTGTACTGGGGCTTTGTGGAAGGTTTTCGGATTGGCTATCAGGGACCAAGGGTGAGGCGTTGGGCTGAGAACTTGCGATCTGCAAAGGCACTGCTGGAGGTGGTGGCGCGCAAATTGGAGAAGGAGGTTTTGGAAGGCAGGATCGCGGGACCGTTCGAGGAGTGGCCGTTGTCAGATCTCATTGTCTCTCCTCTGGGGGTGGTGCCCAAGAAGGAGCCGGGCAAGTTCAGGTTGATCCATCATCTGTCTTGGCCGGAGGGAGGTTCGGTGAATGATTTCATCGCGGAGGAGGACTCCAGGGTCTTGTATGCGTCGGTGGATGATGCTGTGGGTCTGGTCCGGGCATGCGGGAGGAGGGCTGAGCTGGCCAAATGTGATATCAAGTCGGCCTTTCGCCTCCTCCCCATTCATCCAGCAGATTTTTCCTTCCTGGGTATGCAGTTTGATGGGACCATCTTCGTCGACATGGTGTTGCCGATGGGTTGCGCGATCTCTTTTGCACTCTTCGAGACTTTCAGTTCCTTTTTGCAGTGGGCCTTTGTGGATCGCAGTGGGCACCGGCTGGTGTCGCACTATTTGGATGATTTTCTGTTTGTTGGAGTGGGTCAGTCGGGTGAATGTGGCGAAGCTTTGGGCCAGTTTCAGCTGTTAGCGCAGGAGTTTGGGGTGCCGCTGGCGCCTGAGAAGACGGAAGGGCCTAGTTGCTGTCTGACCTTCTTGGGAATCGAGTTGGATTCGGTGGCTTGGCAGGCGCGCTTACCGCTCCAGAAGGTGGCTGAGATGCAGGAGGTTTTGAGGCAGGTGCTTGGTGTCCGCAAGATTGAGTTGAGATCTGTGCAGCGCTTGCTGGGTTTGTTGCACTTTGCATGCAGGGTGGTGAGGGCCGGGAGGACGTTTTGTAGGCGCCTCGGCATGGCCATGTCGGGGGTGGTTCTCCCTCATCACAGGGTCAGGGTCACGTTGGGAGTGCGGGCTGACTTACGGGTCTGGCTGGCGTTTCTGGAAGACTTCAATGGTGTCTCACTGGATTTCGCCCGGGACAGGATGGTGTGGCAGGTGCAGCTCTACTCCGATGCGGTGAGAGCGGCAGGTTTCGGGGTTTTCTGGGACGGCCGTTGGTGCGCGGAACAGTGGCCGGCTCATTGGTTGCACCAGGGCAGGAGCATCGCGTTTCTGGAGTTCTTTACCCTGTTGGTAGCATTCTTGGTGTGGGGCCCGGAATTCCGGAACAGGTCAGTGCTTTTCCACGTTGATAACATGACAGTGGTGGACCGGGTGAACAATCAGAAGGCAAAGGACCTGCGAGTGCTGCGCTTGCTGCAAAGTTTCATGCTGCTGTGTCTGCGACTTAATGTGCTGTTTCGCGCGCAACATGTGCCTGCCGCAAGTAATGAAAGTGCGGATGCGTTATCTCGTTCGCAGTGGCAGCGCTTCAGGAAGCTGGCGCCGGATCGGAGGCTTGCAAGACCAAGGTGCCGGAGGGTATCTGGGCCTGGGGGAAGTGAGAGTGGTGGGTCTTGTTGAAAGTTCAATAGCTGAGTCTACTAGGCGGGCATACAGGTTGGCGTGGTCTGAGTTCGGAGCCTTTTTGGGTTGGAAGAAAGGTGCGTGGCGGATGCCCAGGGAAGCGTGTGAGCAGGGGGTGGTGCGTTTTGTGCTGGACTGCATGGACAGAGGTTTGTCTCAGACGACGATTGCGGGCAAGTTGGCAGGTGTTTCATTTTACAGCATGGTATATTTGGGTTTGATCCGGCCAGGACGGATCTGCTGAGTCGTATGTTGAAAGGTTGGGGGTGGTTGAGGGCGGAGGGGGGAGGGGGGAGATGCCTTGCGAGGCGATTACTTTCGAATTGTTGATACAGGTTGGGGGAGTTACCTTTTTGCTGTTCTGATGCGGACGAGGTGGCGCTGTTTCGTCTATGCATGGTGTGGATGTTTTTTGGGGCTTTCCGGGTGTCTGAGTTGTTGGGGGCTCGTGGGGCGCCAGGGAGGACGTTTGCGGATGTGCGGTTGGATGGGTCACGTCTGGGAATATGGTTGGGACGTTCCAAGACGGACCGGGTTGGTCGTGGCAAGTGGGTATGGCTGTCGGAGAGCGGTTGTGTGGGAGCGTGCCCGGTGCGTGAGTGGAAGGGTTTCTGTGGACGAGTGCGGAGGTCGGCTGGTGAGGTCTTCGTGCATGTTTCCTTGAGACGTTTGACGCCTTTTCAGCTGCTGGCGGTGTTGCGGTTGGCTTTGCGGAGGATTGGCAGGGATCCGGCGCGTTTTGGCACGCACTCGTTTAGGATCGGGGCAGACACGGCAGCGGCGGGGCTAGGTTGGTCGTGCGAGGAGATTCGGCGGATTGGTCGCTGGCGGTCTCGCTGCTGTGAACGCTATGTGTGCAAGTGAAGCAGGGGGCGCGGGCTAGCCTTGGCGGCTGAGGTTGTGGTTACACTTTTGTCTTTGCCGTGGTACTAATCTCTTTCTGTTCGTAGGATGTGTCCGGGGGCCAGGCGCCAAGATGGTCACCTGGATTGTGGGACATTCGTTTGTACATTGGGGCTCGTTGTATGCGGACAGGCAGGTGTACGGTCGTAGCCTGGGCCTGAGGAGCAGTCATCATGAGGTCCAATGGTGGGGTAATAGCGGAATGCGTTGGGGCGAATTGCTGCCATGGCTTACGAAGAAGGTGTCACAGCTGGGCTGCCCTGACATGCTTGTGATCCATTTAGGGGAAAATGACTTGGTGAAACAATCGGGGGTGTCCTTGTTACACCTGATGCAGCGGGACTTGGAGGCAATGAAGCACAATCTGGCTGGCGCCTGTATTTTGTGGACTGAGTTCATACCACGACGGATCTGGAGAGGGGCTCTTAAGCCCGCGGCCATTGAAAGGGCCCGTAGAAAATTGAACAGGGCGATGAGACTCTTTTGTGCTGATCATGGACTTAAAGTGCTGGCTCATGGCGGGCTCAGGCTGGAGGAGCCACTTCTCTTTCGAGATGATGGCGTGCACCTTTCGCACATGGGAAATGCGTACTACCTTATGAAGCTGCGGGATCTGATCAGTTTTCTATGGAATGAGTCGATATGGTGTAGGCGGGACTGAGTGCGAAAGGTGCACGATTGGTGGGGCAGGTAACCGCCCTCCGGGGGTTCCCTGGGTGGCGTCCATGACGGGCAGAATCACCCTTCCAGGGAGGGGGTTACAGGTGCAGGATGGGGGTGTGGTAGATGGGAGTGCGATGGATGGAGATGCTGGAAGAGTTTGGAAGTGAAGGGGGATGTGAATGGTATACGTGGAGAGGTCGTGGTGTGAATTGGGAGGGCCCAGTGGAATACGTGAGTGGATGATGGTTGAAAGGCAGGATGTTGGGGAGGATTGTTAACTGTTAAAGATGTTATGTTTGATTATGGTCTGTCATGCCTGTCCTAATAAATGGCCTTTTACGCTAAACTGATGCGTGGAGTGGTTATTGCGCGATGCGGTCCCCGGGGAAAGCAGGTCGACAGACCAGTCTTTTCCCCGGGGTGTTCGCACGAGAGGACGGCAGGCAGAGGGTTAGGTCAGGGGGTGGGTTTAGGGGGTGGGGGGATAGGAGGTTACTTAAGGGGACAGGAGGGGAAGTACTTCCTCTTCCTGTCCCCAGTGCCTCAGGGAATAGGTTTATATTTGTCCGCCCGCCCACCCTACAAAATGGTTCAGGAGTGAGGTGCGGGTGTTTGTTGGACAAGTGTTCGGAGTGCCAGTTTAGGACAGGTTGACACATGTGGGGTTTGCGGGACCGGGGAGGGGTGGGGCGTCCATGACGGGCAGAATCACCCTTCCGGGGAGGGGGTTACAGGTGCAGGCTGGGGGTGTGGTAGATGGGAGTGCGATGGATGGAGATGCTGGCAGAGTTTGGAAGTGAAGGGGATGTGAATGGTATACGTGGAGAGGTCGTGGTGTGAATTGGGAGTGCCCAGTGGAATACGTGAGTGGATGATGGTTGAAAGGCAGGATGTTGGGGGGGATTGTTAACTGTTAAAGATGTTATGTTTGATTATGGTCTGTCATGCCTGTCCTAATAAATGGCCTTTTACGCTAAACTGATGCGTGGAGTGGTTATTGCGCGAACGCTGTGGAGCTCGGTTCACTCCTGCTTTATTCTTGCAGCCGCTCCTGCAGCCTCATTGCTCCGGGCTGCACTGGAACCTCGCAGCATGCTAGCACTTGACGGTTTCTGCTGATGCGGGGTGGGCACCCGCTCTGCTTTTCTTTTCTTGCAGGGCATGGGCAGGTCGATGGCACGGGTCACGCCAGGGCTTCACACACTGCCTCCACTTTCGCTCACGCACGAGGCAGTCGACGCAGCCTCTTTCGCTTCGCTCGCTGTGGGCATGAGCTGGCACCACAGGCTGCTGGCTGTATAACAAGCACAGTTACTGTTCGACACCGGGCGGGGGAGTGGGTAGGTACTCCACTCTCCGTCCTCCCTCATTCATTTCTCTGCGTTGCCCCTTAAGTTCCGCCGTCTGGGCTCACCATGGCCCGATGGCAGATAAGGCCTGCAATCACAACACTCTCCCTCCTCGAGGCAGTCTGTGGCGATGGCCGGCTCCGTAGCAGTCCGGCCGCGCTCGCCTTTCGCCTCGGCCACCACGGGGCTCACTCCTTGCAGGGTGGGACCGCAGCAGACTCTTCACCAAGGGGTGGACTCCCGCTCAGCTCCTTCACCCCCGGGGCTCTTCACACGCCCCGTGGGCCATCGGGCGCGTCTGGCGCCTCTTCTCAGGGGGTGCTTTCAGGACGGGCAACACACTTTCCCCAGGCGGCTGTACACGGGTGATTATCCCACCCTCGTCGCCAGTGTAACGTTGTCGGGCTCTAGGCCCACATATTAACATAAAGGATCACGCAGACACATCTAGTTATGGTGCAGAACTGGCCTTGAGCACGTGCGCTCGGCCACTTTTATTCTCAGGGTTACCTGACTGGTGATGCCTGTGGTGGGTGGGTGTAAGGTGTGTATTACATCACTGGTGGAACACTAGAGAGTGCCTAGCTAGACACTACACGAGTGTCGAAACCTCCTTGACATTCCAGTTTGTTATTGTTATTATTTTTATTACTGTTATACACTTTCACTGTATTTTTACATTTTTAGATTTTTCACCAGATTTGCATTCTATTTATGTACCCTCTTTACATTGTTATAAGATTTCTTATTTCTACATTTTTAAGGTTTCATAGATGTAATATGTATGCATTTTTGCTATATCTTCCCCTTCCTTTACCACCTCTTCTTCTTCATTTTGTTTCAATAAAATTTCTATTTTCAAAACTAAAGTTGCTCCGCTTGATTCTCAGAAGTATGAAGCTTCTGTGGAGGGTGTGAGATGTAATCAGGATGAAGGAATAAACTTGCCCATAAGCAAAGATATAAACATGAGAGTGAGTCGAAAACAATGTCAGCCAGGCTATCTCAAACGCTATGTTTTAAATTAAAAAAAGGAAAATGAAATAGGATTGTGCGTTGTATGTTATGCTGGTTTAGCTTTCATACATTCTGTATATTTAATTTTAATAAATTTACTGAAGTATTACTTTATGTTATTAGAAAGGGAGGGGTGTGATGTGTATTATGTCTAAATTCCTGAATGGAATAGGATTGTGTGGGATATGAGGCATGGAATGTTTAAGGCTTTCTTTGAGGCTGTTGCTCGCACACAGTTAATGGATGAGATTAGGTGTTCACCAATAAACCTGTTCAATTACCGTATCGCTTGGTTTTCTCTGGAGTTTCTTCTTGGATTCTACAGGTTTGTTCTGACAGTTGATTGAGAGTGAACTTGTCACTTGTATGCTGAATAAAGTTTATATTTCATTTGGCCTGCGTGAGAACTTTGGCTGGTTCTGACAATGTACTAATCAAAGAAGCTAAGTCCACGGACACTCAAAGAGGGCAAGAAACAGCAGTAGAACAGCCAGCAGCAGTACAAGGGTTGCAATGCGTCAGGTAAGCATCAGAAATGTGAGCTGCAGCCGTTTCTCCTTTTTAACTCTTCATTGTTAATTTCTAGTCGAAAACACGATCAGAAATGAGAAGTGGCAATCCAGTTAACATAAAAAAAACGCATATGAACCTTGCAGAAGGATCACTTATCTATTTTCCTTGAAATTATATTGTTTTCTGTGCTGCAGCCTGCAGCTTTGGTAATGATGATGATAAACAGCACATCATGAGCCCACCTCCTACATGCTCGGAAATAACCGTACAATCATAGAGAGAAACACACAAACATGATTTCTCATTAGTATCCTCCCTCGACTTGGATGCCCTTTGCATCTTCGCTCATCCTTCATCCGCTGCTGAAGTACTGTTGGTGCCATGGCCTGGCAAATATATCTAATCCCTCATTCTTCTCTTTAGGAACAAGACAGCCAGACCCAAAAAACCTGCTATCTCATGAAGAGTGACGGTGGAGTATGAAGATTCTACAATCTGAAAGGAGTGCCTTGCAGACCAATTCCAGTGGCAATCAAATCTGCTATAAATCTCATTTAGTTCCTCTCTTCTACAGTGATTAAGAAAACTGTTTGAAAAACTTTCCAGATAAATCTCTTACTAAGTAGTGTTCCAAACATTGTAACAATGTATTGCATGTAGTACTGCTTTGTATATTTGGTATAATCATTTTTTAGCCATATAGAGGCCCCAAAGGACATTCAGGGAGGTCGATTACGTAGCTACTCCGCCTATGCCAGGTTTGAAGAGAGTTGCTTGAGGTGTAGGCTGCCCATAGTATGTTTTGCTGTTGTGCTTGAGTGGCATTATGATTAATACAACATTGTTATATGAAGTATTTCCTGGCATAGATGCACAGTCTCTCACCAAAACCACAGCACAGTGTACTGCAGTTCCCACCTCCAGTCATATAATGCAAATAATTTCTCATCTGGAGCCAGTGCTCAGATTACTCGATCTAGAAATGGGATTCGCTAATAGGTGAGTAAAAGTGATTTATAGGTTTTCTTGCATTTGCATTATATCACCGACTGAAATATCTGCCAAGTCTGCATTTTCTCAGTGCATAGCAACATTTTTATGAACTTGAGTTATTTTATTAGAAATATGTTATCTGAGGGACTGTTCTTCCTTTTTAAAGTCTGTTTTTTTAACTTTACCCCTTGTTAGGGCTAGATTATTGGACCCATGTGCCACAATGATAGTGGCACATAGACTGATTTAGGGGGTGCTCCTTTCATTTTAATGTTATTGCAAATGTTTCTCGTAGTGCAGAAAAGGCCAAAAGGGTTGAATGTGTTCTATGATAAAGACAGGTGTACATCTAAATATACAAACAACATATACACGCTTAGAACTCAAATAGTCATTAAAACATAGCATAATTCGGACCAACGCTGAATCAGATAAGAAACACAGGCACATATTTTTAAAGGATTAGTGTTGGGTTACTGTTACTTTTGTATCACTAAACTGAGGCTAAACCTTTTTTTGGGAGTCACAAACCAATGCGACTTGGGATTTGCGTTGTTTGTATGGAAAAGTAACGCGAAGCCGCGCGAAAAGCTGCTTTGCATGACTTTGCTTCAAGGGGGCGTTGCATGGGTGGTACATGGGCAAACCCGTACTACCACCCATGCTTTTTGACATTAAACCCTTTTCTCAAAAATCAGTAAAAAAGAGTTTAGTGCCAAAAATCAACGCTACTGAAAAGCAGGCGTTAAACAGTGAAATGTATTTTTTTCTCTGTGCTTTCCGACTTTGCATGCATGCTGCACTGTGCAGCACACATACAAGGTAGGAAAATGCTTTTCATTTGTCTAAGCATAGTATTTTGTATAGGAAGGATACCCTTTCTGTATAAAAACCTATGCTAGATTCATACACACACCCTAGCGCTACGGCGCTAAGATGTTTCCGTGGCACTCAACAGCTAAAACCACCGCTGGAGCTAGGGAGAGGGGAGGAGAGAGCGATATCTTTGTGGATATGTTGCTCTCCTGCTCGCTTCCTGTCACACAATGCAGCACAGCCTTTTTGGCACAAGATAATAAAAGACAGAAGATATTTTAGGTGAGAGTAAAGGAGGGAAGGTTATGAAACCTTTGTTATTTGTATAGTGTTTATCCTGACATGGACACCTTTAAGTGTCTAATGGGAAAAAAAAGTCGAGGCTATGAGTTGCTAAAGGAAATGGGAAAGATGGTTCATGTGGTAACATAATATTGTGTCCGTTTGATTAATATATTCACGATGCCCAAATGCCTCAGCTACTTGAGAAACACAACAGAGAAGGAAAGAGTGCACATAAAGGAAGAATGAAGGCAGAAATAAGAGTGTGACAGCAAAAAAATTGAAAAAGTAAAAAGGGGGAAATTGTGAGGTAGCAACATTTCTTTCTTAGTGAAGTGGAAACCTCCCAATAGACAAGGAAGAGTTGTAAATGCTGTTTCAATGATGCAGAGAGGCTGTATTCAATTTCTCATACTTTACTTTTAAAGTGGACCCTTCCATGAGCATGCTGTTTGCGACCTTTTTAGGTTTCGACCTGGCGAAAAGCTGCGCAAGCAGCGGTTCGCGCAGGCGAACACTTTTGTAACAGTATGGATGTTTCGTCCCGCCTCTGTTTCCCATTGGCTAGCTCCATAAATGGACGCTAGCCATTGGGAAACAGAGGCGTCCGTCATTCTCCGAAGCGACTCGTGGGCGTTTCTGAGAATTTTTCTCATCCGGCCCCTTTGGGCACGTCAGTGCGGCGGTGGGCGGGGTTTATTTTTTTTTTCTTTCCATGTTGTTTTCGTATTTTCAGGAGTGCCTCCAGCCGGATTGGTGTTGTTTTTATTTGCGTTCAGGTAAGATGCATTTTGTTTAATTTTTTTTAATTGTTTGTTTCTGTTTGTTTCTCCACTTTGTGTGTCTCGTTGCTGCCCCGTGTTGTGAATGTTTTGCTTTGCACGGTATGCTTGTTACTTGTTGCTGATTTCCGTTCTGGCAGATTAGCAACATCCGTCCGAGCACAGTTCTAAAGGCTCTCGAGTGACTGATTCGGGCATTAGATATGATCGTGTTAGACTGAGCTCCCCGATGCCAGCCGTCAGATGAGTGTGCGCCCTTTTCAGGTTGTCTCACTCTAGCGCTTTCTACAGGCTAGGGCGGACGGAGGGTGTCCCTTCATAAATTTTCCTCTAGCGCGTCTCACTCGAGCGCTTGTTTTTTAAGCTCAGGAAAAAAACACAGTCGGCTCCTTCTGATCTGGCAGTCGGTGGCCGTACTAATGTGATTGCAGCTTCCTTGTTTGTGAGGAAAAGGTGCAAACGTTGTTGCTCCGTCCTTTTACCTTCCAACGAGGAGCCTGTCGTTTTCCACTCCCTGTTGTTTCTTCCGGTTTGAAGGTTATGAAACCCTGCGCTAAAAGGCAGCAAAGCAGAGCTTGTGCTTTATACCTACCGTAATTGCGCCAATAAGGAAAGGGGCATGAAAGACATTGGATTGTGAACTAAAGCCATCCATATCTCTCCCAAAGTTCAAGTCGACCGGTGCATTGTTTAGTCATTTAAATGAAAACAAATGTTGTGTTTTATTTTTCCGTTTTTAACTTCTCAAATGTATTTTTCCGATTTGGTTCACTGAGGTGGGTCAATAGATACCAGCTGCAGGCTCCGCAACATTTTAGATTTAATTCTGTCATTTCTACCTGCAGTGGCACAGCTTAAAATGACAGATCCTTTGCGAAATATACCGAGGTGTCCCTAAGATTCCCGTATGTCACTTACTTAGGTCTTGCGAACACACAACATTTGAAAGCAGGGAACATGAATATTTTGAATACAATTGACTTGTTTTTTAAATCTCTACCTCTAGTGAACCATTCACTCTCCCCCAGCACCCTCCCCTTCCTCACAGACACACACACCAAGGTGCATGGAGGCAGAGTGCGGGCTATAGGCAAAACGCAGAGCCTGATAAAAATGTATGAAATGGGACCACTTTCCGACAAGAAACTTCGGCCTCGAAGCTGAGGAACGGGGTTCGAGTCTCTGCACGGACACCCAACAACCTCACCTGTGATTCTGGGCAAATCATTTAATCTCACCGTGCATAACACAATGTCCCTCTTTAACGCAACGGGTGCTCATATAAAGTGCTCTGATACCTTCGAGTTGAGTTCACGCTGTATAAAACTCCCTCCATCCCCAAGAAAGACGGACATAATGGGTGGGAATAGAAGGAGTGGTTGCGAGAAAGATGGAAGAAGGGGCGAAGGTAAGGTTTGAGAGGGCAAGGGATGAGAGAGTGAGGGGCAAGAAAATAGGAAAGACTGGAAGGGGAGAGATGTAGGAGGGGGAGGAGAAAGGAAAGGAGATACGGTGAAGTGACAGGCAATGGGGGGTGAGAGCGTGTCTGTGTGCACACACTGGGGAAGTGATTGAACAGCTATTGGTGTATTTACTTAACAGTCGTATATAGCGCCTATGCACCAACAGTTGCTAGGATGCTTTACATATAACCCTGGAGTTACACACAATTACAAAAGACATGCCTGGAAACAAGCAAGCAAGTTGGGAGGTGGAACACAGACCAGGTCGTGGCTTCTGAGTGGGGAGAACATTTGTTGAACAATGGCAGTACCTACACAACTACTACTAATTAGCACACTGCAAGTGCGACAATTCAGTCGATTCCAGGCCCCCAAAGATATAAAAACAGCTTGGGCAGCAGGTATTTGTTGTTTTTAAAGCGTACTGAATTAATAAACATTTGCTGTTTGCTCATCTCTAATTTATACAAACAGCATCATAATGTGGTGGCTGTCATAAGTGCCAGTGTCGGCAATTACATGTCGGTGCAGACAATTAAATGCTGGTGCCAAACATTAAGTGCCGTTGCCGAGCACCAGAAACCACTGGCTCAAATTACGCACTGGGGAACAGATGTGCTTCTAGGTGCTCCCCCGAAGCAGAGAAGGTGGGCTCAATTCTGGAGCCGAGAGGTGAAGTGTCCAAGCAACAGTAGGGCTGCACAGCGTCCCTCGAGTATACCAAGACACCCTCACCGCAGCACAGCACAGAGTGACAGTCATTGTTACTGCACTGGAGAGACCTCACTGCAGAACTGTAGAGCCTGACCCTCACTGCTGGGCTGAACAGCATCCCTCCAGTATACCAAGACACCCCCACAGCAGCACTGCACAGAGGGACCGCCATTATTACTGCACTGGAGAGACCTCACTGTAGAGCGTGACCCTCACTGCAGGGCTGCACAGAACAGCCCTCCGTGCAGTACTACACAAAGAAGCGCTTAATGGAGAAATGCACAGAATAATCCTCATTACCACACTACAAACAGTACCCCCCTCAGCAGCACTGCACTAGAGGGCAACACTGCAAGGTGATAATCATTACATCACTGCCCAGACCGACTCTAATTACAGCACTGCACACTGTCTCCTCCTCTGCAGCACTGCACACTGTGGCCTCCTCTGCAGCACTGCACACTGTCTCCTCCTCTGCAGCACTGCACACTGTGGCCTCCTCTGCAGCACTGCACACTGTCTCCTCCTCTGCAGCACTGCACACTGTGGCCTCCTCTGCAGCACTGCACATGGTCTCCTCCTCTGCAGCACTGCACACTGTGGCCTCCTCTGCAGCACTGCACATTGTCTTTTCCTCTGCAGCACTGCACACTGTGGCCTCCTCTGGAGCACTGCATATTCACCCTCACTGCAGATATGTGTGTGTGGCTGGTTCTGTGTGTGTGTGTGTGTGGCTGGCTCTGGGTGTGTGTGTGTGTGTGTGTGGCTGGCTCTGGGTGTGTGTGTGTGTGCTAGTAATTGCTGTCTGCTGAGCTCGTCCGTAGGGTACAATAGGTCTCACATTTGCGAGAGATTAAGCTAATGGCAATGTAAATGACAATGCCATTTATTTATCTGTTTTCAAAACCAACACATAAATACAAATTTTGTCATTTACATTTACAATGCCAATAGCTCAAACTTTTCCAAAGGCGAAACCATTGCATTGTAAATGCTTGTTTAAAGTAGACTTTACTTTTCTGATTAATATTCTTTTCCGCTGGAGGTGCATGCAGGTGATAATTTGGCTCGATTGCTATGGTCTGGCAATATTGGGAAGCGTGGGATGCGTGGTTCTTGTGCTGAAAGTATGCAGCTATCCATCCACAGAATATTGTAGTACCATTATTAACTGCTCGAAAGTGGGCTCCATATGTGTCCACCAGGCATTATCTATTGCAGGACCAGCTAGAAAGCTAGGGTGCGCACTAATGAAGTCATAACATGTTATTGCATTCTCCACTCGGATAGGTGGTGAATGCAAGCTGCTACACAAGCTTACAGTGCACTGTGAATGGGGAGCTCTCCACCTTATATTTTTCCTTATCTTTTAGCACCGATGTCCATGTTTTAAAGTGAGTCATGTTTTGGAAGCAGTGGAAACTGTGACAGTGGTACTGAATTATTGCACTTCATATGTTCCTGTGTGCAATTAACCCATTCAATCTGATCCGGCGGAACACTGCAAAAGGGGTACATCACCAAACTCAGTAACGAGGCATCCAATCACAGAAATAAAATGATCAACATACATGAGGTACCGACCAAGTCCGAATCTGTAATGATCTCAGGTCCTCTCTTTTGTCTAAGAATGTCATATAAACCTTCCATTTAAACTCCTCCCACACCACATCTAGTCTTCCTTCTCTTCCTTCAAACAAAAGGAAAGAGTAATAAATGTGTTCCAGACCAAAGGAAACATGCCATCGCTAACGACTCCTGAAGAAACACATTAAAAATGTCTAACTCACCATATCTCAGAAAAATCATGGATAAAGAGTAACTAGCCAACTAAAATGATACATCAAATGTGTCCGTCCGCCACCGTCAAAGCCAGGAGTAGGCAGGGCAGGGCCACCCCCCTTTAATATGGACTTCCAGCACTTTCAAGGACTCGGTTAGTGGCATTTTTGGACTTTAATTGTAATTATTCTCTGTTGATATTCACTTAGTAATCTGTGATTCCTGATTGTTTAATTCTGTGTTTACTAATTGCCGCTAAACGTAAAATTACCGGGCAGAGGGTGGGGAGTGGGGGGTGGTGTGGTAGGTACGCTGGACGCATTCCTATTAAAGGGCTGAATCTGTCCTTCAGCATGAAATCCAGCTAACAGAGAAAAGACTCTCTCTGGGATCATATGAGGGACAAAAAAGATCATCCTTGGGGGCTATTAGAACAGCTAAATCACCAGTAGTTGTCCCGCAACCTATGATTAACCAAAGCACAGAGTCAATTGAAGCAGGCGTGGTTAGTCCCCTTGGTACGGATCCAACTCCTGAAATAGGAACCATAGAGGTGGCGAATCTGAGTGCTGCGGTTACTACTCATTCCCCAAGGCTGAGTGCTCATAGGGTTACGGTGGGTTCTCCCCAAGTGCTTGACTTAGATTCCCCCGTTGCCCTGGTGACTGAGTTACTAGATCTAAAAGATCTGTCAAAGATAATGAAGGGGTGGGAAGTGCATCTAAACTGGGGTTAGGCATCAATAATGAGGGAGGAACTGGAGAACTACCCGCAAAGCGCACAAGGGGCGGAGTAGCTTTGAGGTCTAAAGCCAAAGCCAAAGATAAACTTAAACATCAAACCTTAGTGGCAAGTGGGAAGTCGTCTTTGAGTTCTGAAAATGGTGCGTCTTTCACTGGTAATGCTGATATGCCCATGTTAGTGGACCATGGAGGGAATCCGGATTTTTGGAAGCGTATGGAGACCCTAATTACTGTGCTTTTAGCACCCTTTTTGAATAAACTAGGGGCGATTGAGGAAAAATTATCTCTCCTCATACAGAGTACACAATCGATGGCTAGCTCAGAGGTGACCAGGGTCCATAGCAATGCTGTAGGGGGGTGTGGGTTCCGCGGCGTTTGACCGGATAAGCACCGGTTGTCTTATTGAAACTCGAAACAGGGATATGGCCCATGGAGCGGTGAAAAATTGTGCTGGTAACGTGTGCACAGATAGTTTGCAAGTGCTGCATGCTCCGTCAGGTTTAGGAGGTGTCTACCCCGCAATTGAGCACAGGTTCCCAAGGGACGGGTGGGCTGGTTAATGTGGTGCAATCATGTGTTCAGATTTTGCCTTTATCAGAGGCCCCACAAAGGGTACTAACACGCGAACCAGCCCAACATAGAGATGGCTCTAGACCTATACATCATGTGATTACCAAGCCAGCATATGATATTTTAGATCTGCCACCGGCGGCTTGTCCCCTCGTTGTGGTCCTGGCTGGCGTTCCCTCGTCAAGGCCCGATCAAATTGAATCTTGGACACAACTGAGGAACAAAACTGCTGACTGGCTAACTAGATATAAAGTTTTTAGGGTAGCCATGATCAATAACATCATAATGGTGCGCAGAGTTGCGTGGGTGGGGCAGTCCCCAAAGTATATAAGGGGGGGATTGTGTGGTTGTTAACTTTCGAAGCCCAGCGGTTGCCCAAATGATCCTAAAGGCCGAGGATCACTTCTGATTATCTTCCACTTTTATCTGGGCCTTGCCACTCGGCTATTTCTATAAACCCCCATTGAGAACCAAGAATGAGATAGTATCATTCACTCTGGTCATAAACAGGTTCGAGGCATTGTCCGGCCTAGACACCCAAGACTGACTAACTGCCACCAATACAGCTTCAGTGGATACATTAAATGCAGGGGTAAAGGAAGAGGAAGTAACATCTATTCCTGTGCCTAGTTTTTCAACTGTAGCTACCCCTCCGGCTGTAGAACCTAGTGCCACTTTACTTGGCCCCCCAATCCTAATCCCACCGGGTGATTATCCAAGGGAGATTCTTTAAAAGTTTGATCATGGAATATAGCAGGCCTTAGGACCAAAAGGGGAGATAGTAATTGGGAGCAGTTCCTTGTTAGTTTTCATATTATAGCCCTCCAGGAAACATGGGCTTCTAAAGAATCCTACTTGTTGGACAGATTTTCAACGTTCTGCAAACATGCCATTCCATCCTGTATGGGGAGAGCTAGTGGGGGGCTCCCGTTGTTATTTAATCTTAAACTAACATATAAAGCCAAGCAAATAAACACATGCTCACCCAACATCTTGGCAGTTGAATTAACAGGGAAGAATGTACCAACCCTATTAGTGGTTAATTTTTATTATTCTTTTACGAGAGGTGACAACTTAGAGCACCTAAGATCCCTCACAGCCTTTTTGGCTGATTATGAGGCCAAGGTTGATATGCATTAACACATATTAGTCCTGGGAGATTTTAATACCCATGTTTGTCCTACTAATTGTTTATTAAAATTAGATGAGGAGTATGGTCCGCAGGGGCTAATGCACTTTGAACATACCCCCTCGGGGAACTTTCTAGAGAGTCTTTTATCAGACCATAACTTGATCTGCCCAACTCAGCCGCACACGCCATCTCCCATTACCACATATGTAGGCCAGGCCCGGCACAGCACCATTGACTATATTTTAGTCTCTGGCTCTATGGTGGACTTGTTAGGCATATTTGGTGTAACATATAATTGCCTAAGTGATCATAACCCACTGACACTGGACATTAATATTTGTGCTATTGATAAAACTAGACCCATGGCTCACACAACTAATACTAATATTGGCCCAAAAGACCAAGGGGCAGATTTATGATAACTGGCGCATCCCCAGGGATGCGCCAGTTATTTTGCGCCGCTGCTCCGCCACCCTTGGTGAGCCGCATTTACAATGCGGCGCACCATGGGGCAAAAACGGCACAGATGCGTGTCGCAGCTCCAGCAAGGCTCGGGGGTGCCCCATCTTTACAATACTACGTCAACACCTACGCCTGCTTCAAGCAGGTGTAGGGTTTTGACGCAGCATTGGCCTGAAAGTGACTGAGTGAAATCTTATAGATTTCACTCAGCCACTTTTGCGAGGCGCACCTGCCCCGGAACGCCCACCCTGCGCCGGAACGCCCACAAGTGGCTCAGGGCTTTACAACGTGACGCATCTGCCTAGATCGTCACGTTGTAAATGGGTCGTAGGGATGCGCCACGTTTATGCCACAATTGCGTGACGCAAACGTGGCGCATTCCCAACATAAATCTGCCCCCAAGCACGTAGGTTAAGATGGGAATTAATTACCCCGGATAGTTTTATTGAAAACGTAATTGGTGCGTGTCCAGAGGAGTTTGGCATTTGTACAGATCAGGACTTAGTTCTAGGTGCATTTGACCGAATCACAAGGCAAGTGGTGGCTAACCTGACAGTGCCCTGCAAATCTAGGCCTCCAAAACATAAAAAATTGTTTGACAACACCTGCATGAGTGCCTATAAAGCGCTCATGGACGAGCTCAATGGGAAACCAAGATCTGCTGACAGGGTTAAGGAGGCCAGGAAGGCACACAAAGCCGCTATGAGGAGTAGGAAGAAACACTTAAGAGAGATGGCATGGGAAGAGCTTAGCCAAGCAAGTGTCCTATCAAACAGCACTAGATTTTGGAGCATGGTGAACAGCCCCACTTTTGATGAATCATCCAACTCCGTCAAAGATTGTCTCATTTCTCCTGAGAAATGGGTTCAACATTTTGGGGACGTTTATAGCGATGTGAGTCACGATCTTCGCTATGGACAGCTGACAGTGGCTGTGTCTTGAATCCTCTGTCCTTTACCACGGACGAAGTTATAAAGGCGATTGGGTCAACATCAAGGGGGAAAGCCCTGGGCCCCGATGGTGTTCTGGCTGATCTTTATAGAGCAGATCCTATCTTATGGTCAAAGATCTTAACCCACGTTTTTAACGCTGCTGCCCAGATTGGCTTTCCCCTGTCATGGGCCAAAGCAGTTATCATTCCAATCTTTAAAAAGGGAGCCAGAGATGATCCGGCCTTTTATAGGCCAATTTCACTCTTGGACTCCGCAGCCAAAATTATGGGGAAAGTTGTTCTTGCCCGCCAAACGGACTGGTTAGATCAAAATAGTATTATTTCAGATCTCCAATATGGCTTCAGGCAGGGTAAAGGTACCTTGGGTCAATGTCTTAATATTCACTTAGTAATTGGAATGTACACGGTCGCAAAGCATGGGGATCTCCATCTGGCCTTTATGGACCTAACCTCAGCTTTCGATCTTGTCAATCGATCAAAGCTATGGGCGACCCTGCATAGTATTGGTTTAGATGTAGATTTGATTTCCTTCCAGTCGGCCATTCATGAGAACTCCACAGCCGCAGTGCGGTATAATAAAGATGGTAGTCTCACAGATTCCTGGGCTGTCAAAAGAGGGGTGAGACAGGGGTGCATTTTAGCACCGCTGTTGTTTATACTCTACATTAACAAACTAGGGGCCGCCTTGATTTCCAGCTGTAAAGACATCCCAAGAACGGGCACAAAAATGATTCCCGCGTTGCTCTACCCAGATGATGCGGTTTTGGTGGCAAGGACTTCGAGAGGGCTGCAAACCCTTTTAGATTGTTTTATTGATTTTATGAACTCTCTGGATTTGGTTACGAATTTTAAAAAGTCACATTCTATGTCTATTGGTTCAGGCAGAGCAAGGAAGGCCAAATTCTATTGTAAGAACATGGAATTAACTAAGGTCCCCGCTTTCCCTTACTTAGGGGTTCTTTTTGATGATAGATGCTCGTGGGTCATGCAGCGTGTACAAAAGAGGAACACTTTAGCTCGAGTATCGGGGGCCATTGTAGAATTCGCGAAAAGAATTGGCTCCAAACAACTCCCGGCACTTATGAAAATTTATAACGCCAAGTGTCTCCCAATGGTGACCTACGGGAGTGACATATGGGGATATATAGAGACGGGTGAAATCCAGGCGGTCGAAAACAGCTTCTTTCGTAGACTGCTGTCGGTCCTGGCCTCTACCCCGTTTTTAATATTCATGAGGATCTTGGAGCTGGTTTTATTTCGGACCAGATTGCAGTTGCCCCTTTAATGTGCTGGCTGAGAATTTGGGCCCAACCGTCCCCCAACTTAACTCAGCTGATCATACAAGACTGCATTTCGCTAGATAAGGGACTAGATATACCATGGGTACACTACATCAAGTCTCAGATGGAATCTCTTGGCTGTCCTGACTTATTTTCGAGCCCTAGAGCTCTGGGTAAATCAACCATTAGAGACCTGAAGCGGCAGTTTTTGGATAGATCAATGTTGATTAGGGAGGAAAGGGAACTAGTAAAACCTACAGTGAGGAGTTTTGTCACGTTGAGCTCAGGTAGAAAGTTGCAATTGTATTTATCTTATATAAATAATTCTTATCACTTATTTGCTTTAATCAGATTCAAGCATAATATGGTTCCCTGGCTACTAGCTTTACCGAAAGGTTTTTTTAAAGAAGGGTCGTTAACTCCCTGTCCTTGTGACAACTTCTCTGAACAGAACATTTTCCACATGATATTTTTCTGTGATTTTTATGTCCCGCTACGTAGGACATTTATTATCCCCCTCCTAAAAGGTCAAACTTTTGAACAAGTTAGGCCAGCACTGGCATACTTACAAATGTTGGCATCACCTCTGGTGTGTTTTGGGGTTGCAAGTTATATAATAGGCGCAATCAGGTGTAGGAATAGGCTTATGGAACCGTAGAGCGGACTGTGTATTTAACCCCTTGCATGCTGATTACGGCCCCCGTCCGTCATGCATCACAGTGCTCGTGTGCTGATGACGGCTGGGGGCCATCATGAATCCGCCCACTCTTCATAACGGCCACACAGGCGCAGAATCGCGACCGCGCCCAAGGGGTTAAACGAAGTTATATATTTACTATTATGTGTTTTTTAATATAATGCTATGTAAATAGTAAGCTTTTGATCAGTCTAGATTTATATTTTTTATATTTATTTAATCCCTGAGGACATATTGTGTTGGGTAGAAGTGCTTAACACATGATGGTGTAGCCAATATTTTGCTGAGGTGTGAGAATCTGACTAAATTAAATTATGTAGTAATGCATTGTTTTGAATTATAATACTCTGTGTCATGCTCTTTGATGGTTTTAATCTAACCAAATAAAGTTAAACTTGAACTTGAACTTGAATGTGTCTGTCTCTTTCTTTGCTTTGGCAAAGTTATGGATGAGACATCCATTCTCCTAGCATCAACCACACTCCTCCCCACCAATGATGACACTATCAGGCTTTCATCACTTCTGTGAGCAGATTGGGGATCATACCCTCAATCTGAAAAATTCATTGGGACATAAACTATAACTAAAAGACGATTTCTGAAAAAGGAAACTCAAATGGATAAATAGAGTGGATTTATTGGGCTGCCCTTCCCATTCCGTACACCCAGGGCACCATAAACTTTTCTGCACCCATAGGCTTACTTTTACTTTGCCCACCCCAGGGAGTAAAACGCACCACTAGATACCAGGGATATCAAAAGTGAATCTGAAGTTGATAAATGTGAACTCTTGCACCTCCAGCTATCTGGCCACACACCCCCAGCATGATGGATAATGCCAAGCTTCTACTCCAATATGAGAAAGCAGCTAGGGTTTCACCCCAATCTGCCCTTAACATAGGAGCGCTTATCAACACCCACCCCTATATGTCAGAATTTTTGAAAAAGGAAGACAACTTGAAGAATGAGTTAAAGGCTTCCTATTCCTGGCATCTGATGGAGCCCAATGTTGTTTGGAAAATTGTAGGGGTGCATCATAATGGCCCGTAGTCAGCACCCGCATATTTAGAGGACACTACTAATGTTTGATTTTAGAAATGTAGGACAAGCCGAGAGTGTTGCCACACATATAGAATGATGCTCATATCATCTACTGACTAATGTAGTGCTTAATCGAGTGGATAATGCTTTAAGTAACTTAGGATTAATTGCTCTGTGTATGCAATGTGCTTTGAGATTAACGTTCCATATTAAAGTTGCACGTGTAGGCTGTTTAATGAGACATGTAATGCTTTATTTAACATGAGAATAATGTTCAATAACATAGAGCAGTGGTTCCCAAACTTTTTTGACCTGCGGCTCCCTTGACCGTTTGGTTGTTGGCCATGGCTCCCCATCATGTTACGTTTTTGGGTGGGTGAGGGGATGTAAGCCCGGACTTGGGAGTACTTAATTTTTCTCCCTGAAAGTAATCACAATACATTTATTATAATCAAAGATGTATCCTAAGTGATTGACCATGTTGTCTCTGGGTTCCTTAGACCATGGTAGTTACAAAGAAAGCTGTGCACATAGGAGGAATTCATGAACAAACTCAACATTAACAATTCACTATATAAGGAATTCCATAATTAACACCAAATGCACATTACATACCATGCATTGCTGCCATGTTCTGCCATGCTGGTGTGATACTTTACTGAGTGATGTCCTCTTGTGTGAGAAATGCGTTCCTGAGAACTCCCTCACTGCCAACTGAAACCGTTTTACTTTACTAATGATCTTAATCTTAAGGCTATTATCACTCACTCAAATAGTGTGCTTTAGTAGACTAAAATAAACTTGGTTGCATGTGTGCAAATACAGAGTTCACATGAAATACAAAGTATTGAACACCACCTCACAGAAGAATCTTTAATAAAGACTTGGTTACGCTACACACCCTGGCAGGGCCTGTTAAAGGCACAAAAAAGGTGTCAAAAAAGTGAAACATGAAACGTGTGGATTTATTTTACAGGGGGTAAATAATATCTGCTCTGGATGTTAGCACCTGTGACATTATTTTGCAAATTAAATATTGTAAAAACTTGAAGTCACTTTGAGCTGGACTTTATAAATAACCGCCCCTGGGAATAAGGCGCCTGCTATACTAAGAGTACAACTCTAGTTAAAATGGTTTGGTGCATGTAAAGAGTCCAGCGGAGGCAGTTGGGTTTTGAGCTCTATGAACAACCTAGCCCAGAATAATAGGCGGGGAATCGCTCATTGGAAAGAAGGACTATTGGACAGGTGACGATGCCCTTATGAACTACAAAACTTACCAGCAGCTGTTTATCTGTTGTTACGCTTTCACTCCTTCAGACGCAAGAACTTGGGCCCACTTCTTTGCCTTCTGCCATGTAATGGCTGATTCTCTGCTAGATTTATTTGGAAAGCAACCACTAGATGGCAGCACACTCCAAGAATTTAATGAAAATTGACGTGTAGACTCTCAACTGGAAATGCAATTTATTATAAAATGCAGAAGCATTTAGCGGACCAAGAATGTGTTGTCCCGAAACTGTGTGCTTGTTGCGCGGCACCCCTAGCTGGATTTCATGGCGCACTGGGGTGCCGCGGCGCACAGATTGGGAACCACTGACTTAGAGTGCAATGTTAGGATTTTAATGTAATGCTTATGTTGCCGTATTAGAAATACATTTTAAAAGAATAAAGGCCTGAGAGAAGAAACGCTAGCAGAGGCCTAATTGTGGCTTTCTTAGCATGACTAGATATGTTGGGTTGGGAAATGTGCTTTGGGAAAGAAGCTTGTGGTTGCAGTTGAATTTCGAATTGAAACTTAAAGCGTACAAGGGAGTCGTTCTCATGCATTTATTTTGCAGGTGCAAGGCCACGGAACTCGTTAGGTAGAATGAGCCATTGTTTAGATTAGGAGTGCACACGAGAGGAGTCTACAGGAATGCGCACTCGCAACATTAGGCGGAGAAGGTGCCTGGAATCCAAGGACACAGCAACGGTATTTGGAAGAAGAAGGTTCGACACTGGAAAAGTACAAGGGGCTGTACCTGCTGAAGGGGAAGTGCCATGGGCGCACCCCTTGTTTTGGGGATTTTGTATTAGGGAAAGTGCCCCGAGGGTGGAGAGTCAGTTCCTATTGAAGCTAGGGTTAGGGCCAGTTGGGTTTGAACTGAATCCTGTCTAAGGGAGTCCGGTTGGATGTGCAGTTAGACATGGGTCTTAGTTGGAACTAGGCAGTAGAAATTAATGACCATCTTGGAACGAGCTCAGTAGCTAGGGCTATTTACCTGGAAAAGGTGAATGTGCTTTTTAGGGAGCCTTCACAGCTGACACCTTCTTCTCTTGCCTGGGAGGTATGTTAAGTAGGAATGTCACTTTAAAATTATGTAGGGACAGACTAATCTTTTTCTTCCCCATTGGAACTGATGCAGTCGAGTTTACCAGTTGGGACAGTGATCGAATGTCTAATGCTTCTTGAATTAACTCTGCTTTTTATTCTGAGTCGCTTGAGACTCTTGCGTAGGATTATGTTTGTATTAGTGCCATTTATTTTTTGAACCTCTTGCTGAGGTGCTTGTATGTCCAGTTATGTTTCGCTTTGAAATAAATTCTTAAACTTTCTTCAGAGTCAGTGGTCCTTTAGATTAAAATGTATTGATTTTGATGATTTGTTAAAGTATACTAAATTTGAAGAACTTCCTTCACACTTCCAAGCAGACCAAAGAGATCCGTCGACATGGGGATTCCTCGGAGTGATAAGGTGAAAATCTAGGTGGGAATCCCTGCTTCACCACATCTACATGCCCTATATTAATTCCAATCACAAAATCTGCTCTCTGCTTGTATAGGCTGCTGTAAGGTTGGAGAAAGTGAATTCATTTGCTTCAGCAACCTGCAGTAACAAGGGACTCAGCAAATTATGGTTTCAGCAGTATGGAGGAAGAGAGTAGAGTCTTAATAAGATTGCATTACATGGTCTAGTCTGTACGTTTGTTTGTGGGCTGGGATTGGTTGAGGATGTCGGAAAAGAGAATATGTGCATATATATGAGCACATGGATTTGTGTGTGTAAGTGTGTTTATGTCTGTTGGGTTTACTGTAGGATCTGCTGGCTGAATCCTCCTTGGCACTTGGCAAGCAATTGCCCTTTAGCAGTCTGCCCAACATTCGCAAATGTGCCTCCATTAAAAAAGGTTTCCCGAATGTGTGGGTGGACCTCCTAACTGGATCAGGAAAGTCTGGGAAAGCCTGCCTTCATAAAAGTATGCCTCTGGTGATTTAGTTGCATCAAAGAGAGATAGCCCTTCAAGACGTGTTTATCCAAGCACAGAAAAGTACGTAAAGACATAAGTAAACTCACATAAATCTCACTGCTGCTGAATCAGTGATGGTCTATGTTGAAAAGATGTATCTGTTTCCTAAAAATCAGCTAGAAAAAAAGTAGTGGAGTCCTATTAGCAATGACACTGATATTGAAAATAAGCAGTGGTAAAACTAATACTTCTGGCTTGCATTTTGAGTCCAGAGTGAAATAAAAAGAAAAATCTGCTGCAGTAAAAAACAAGCATTTGCAATGCAATAGGTCTTGCATGTGCGAGAGTTTGAGCTATTGGCATTGTAAATGACAATGCCTTATTTTTATGTGTTCTGAAAACCTGCAATCAGTGAATAAACACACATTTTGTACTTATAGTAGTAGTTGCTTACGAGAAGCAAGGCTGTCAGTAACTGTGCCTGTTTTACTGCCAGCCGTGCTTTTCATAAGCAAGGACTATAAGTACAAAGTGCAGATTTACACGTGCTTGCAGGCTTTCAAAATACATAAATAAAGGGCCTTGTCATTTACAATGCCAACAGCTCAAACTCTCACAAATGCGAGACCTATTGCATTGAAAATGCTTGTTTTTCTTATAGGTACACTTTAAACAAAATGCAAATTTTTCGTTTTTTCAGGGTTTCTACTACAGCAGACTCTAAAAAATATTGTAGTCAGGACACAAAATGCAGCCCAGACCTATTGGCTTTGCAATGCTACCTTTGGGGTACTGGGAACAGAATGCTGAAAGAAGATATCATGAAAATAGCCAGATGCGGACCAGAGTGCTAAAAGATATATACTTACTAAACAAGCAGAGCAAAAATAAAAGAATTGAGATGAGAGGTGGAAAGGTTGAAGTAGGCGCGCAGAGACTGATTAGGAACAGTGGCACTGGCAATAGAAAGTCTACAGTTGGCACTAGAACTAAACTTCTGAGCAGGCAGCATTTGCTATCGGAGACATTTGGCTGGCACAGATCCTTCAACGGAGTGGATTATGGCTATCCAGAACGAGCATGTCATTTGTTCAGGCTGGATTACGAAAATCCAGAATACTAGTATCTGTGATAGGTATAGCCAGAAGACAAATTGGGAACTGAAACCTCTGGAAATTGGTACCAGCACAAACAAGTGTTGTTAAAATGGGACTCTATGATACTGATAGCTTCAAGTTACAGCAACCTACAGCAAAATGCCAGTTTTCTTGCCAACATGGTGCCAACTCAGGATTAACCTGTTGCTATTAGGGAGGCTGGGGGACTTTCTCAGTTACACTTTTCCCCATGGTTTAAAAGAGGGCTAGACAGTTAAATAGAAAAGTAAAGAAAAACAATGCTTTCGGTGTGTGCTCTGAAATATTGTAAGCTAAAATTATCATTTAAATGATTACTCTTAGTTAAGAAAATTGTTCAATATATAGTGATGATTCCTTTTCACATATTACTGTTAATCTTGCAAAATCTGTTTTCCTCGTGAAGACTATAAACATATTCTACAGATGTAACATTCGGGTTCCTTCAGGTGATATAGTTTAATGTTTATGTAATAATATTAGTCTAAACAGAATCTTTTATGTCATTTTTCTTTCACTTGTTCTTTTTCCGTCATAGCTATTTATAATTCAATAAAGAAATATGTATCGGGTGCACTTGTGGGCACTGTGTGGTGTATAGATAAGGCGTAAGTGATTACCTCTTCCAAGACTCATGATTGTACGTTATTTTTCCATCCAATGTATTTAATTGTAGAGACTTCACGGTGATGAGAAAAACAACGGGTAGCACAAAAAGCATAAAAGACAAAAGGGTGTATAGGGAAGAGGTGTGTCGTTTGCTGTCTCTGATGTGTCTGCATGTGTGTTTTGCATTCTGTCCTCAGCTCGTTGGTCAGTCCTGTGTGCGTGTTATAACATAGACAAGAGTAGTGTCTATCTAAGAGAGTGTGGCAATAAAAATACGCTTAACTCGTACCTGGCCAGGTGGGGTCTGCAGAACAGCTGACCATTGTACTTTTCTTACTCGAAGCGCACAGGTGCAGTCCTCTTTCAAGCGCCGCCTGTAACGCTTTATAGAGGACAGAATATAACAGTGAGATTCAAGGATTTTGCAACGTAGTAACAGGGCAATAAAAAAGAAAAGGAGGAGAGCAAAACAAAGAAAGCTCGCTTTTCTAATAGCCAGCAGAAGAATTTGTGACCAAGATAAGGGTCTTGCCCAGACCGGGTACGAATTGTATCTAGAACGCCATGATAGCAACGATCAAGTAAGTTTTGTAGAAATGTAGGGCATTTTTTAAAGTTGGCAGTATTTCTTCTGCACATATATGGCTTTACCGTCATCTATGCACAGCTGCCAGTCTACAGCGCCTCATCAGCGGTTCTAAGCGCTATAAATACTAAAGCATTTTTTCAATTTATGTGCTGGGCATAATTGTTGTAACTGCGTTTTCCAATAAAAACAAAAGAAATGAAAGCGAATGGAGCCTTGATTGTGACCATGGGGTATTCACCGAGTGGCTGTCCACTTGTGCATTTAATTAGTAAAGTGTTTACATCCAGCCGGCACTTGTTAATCCCAGACACACCCATGGATTGTTGAACATTTACAAAGGTGGCTCGTTGGTTCCCAATCAGATATCAAGCTGTGGGCCTCCTCTTGAGAAGGAGTTCATGCTTCCCGCTGGTTCAGTGACCTGAACGGAATGAAACCATGTTCCTTGTTAGGGGCCCAGAGACATCTATTCAAATGCGGACACCAAAGCAGGACCTCCCCTCACTTTGTGTTGAACAGTTTTCAGGTTTACCTCTTGTGGTGATCAATAATACATTGCTTAGAGTGGACGAGGCATTGAAGGTCCCGCAAAGGGCTTCTATAGTGACGTAGGAGCGAGAAGTCATCCTTTGAGATGGCAGCGTGCAGAGGCATTATCAGGACGCTAGCCCTGTGTTTGGGCTCAGGGTGACACAGGAGCCAGCCTCGGAGCCCATGGGCGTCCGCAGGGGGGGGCAAGGAGGGAGTGACCCTCCTTGCCCCCCCCCTGCGGACGCCCATGAAAACCGTGACTTCAAGACGGGGTTCTCACTCCCTTTCCTCTCCTTTCTTTTATTTGCTTCCCTGTGAAATGGATCCAAAAAAGAAAGAGCTTTTGCTGGAAATGTCAGATTTTTCTGACATTTTAATTCCAAAGTGCAGCATTGGGAATAAAAGGCTAAAAATATAAAAAAAATAGATAAATAACTAAATAAAGTAAGACAGAGTGGTAGCAAACTGGCCAAACTGATTTTATTCACACTGAAACACATTAGCGCCACTTTTACAGAGTTTACCAGTGAAGCGCTATTTTTGTTTTCTTGTCTTTGTTTTCCCTGGACTTGGAACTAGTGCACCAATCCTGGAGGTACTGCAATGTGTGGATTGGAAAACAAAATGTGTGCTGCGGCTCTGCGTCCAGGGATGTGGTCTTTTTACCATACTGGTTACGTTTTGCAAGGATATAAGCAATGGCCATTGAAATGGGTCCATTCAGGGCCCTGTAGTCGTGTCCTTATCTTTTCAGGCAAAAGCACTCACTGATTTCTGAATAGTGAGTGTAAAAGCATTAAGGTAACCATGTTGTTCATGCTTACATTTCCCATGGTTTGCTAAATTTTGCATTCCCTGGAAGTGTTTGCTTTCCCCAGGATGTTGTTACTTTTTTTTTGTAGGCCTCATATTGCTCTTGTCTACTGCGTAATTTAAATTGCGCATCCAGGTGTTTATAGCGGGCAACAATTAGGTTGTAGTTGAAACAGTGGGAGTTTTTCTCAGTGGGGCAGTGCGGTGTTCAGTGGGGAAGAGGATGTGGCACTATGGTCAGATCTGCTGAATTTGGAACTGGGAACCAGGTTCAGCCTTAATAACCAGCTCACCAGACCACTCTCATGCGAGAGCACAATTACATGCTAGACCTTAGAAGGCTTTGCAACACCTTAGAAGTCCTGGTGTCTTCGCACCAGCAGGTGGACCCTAGCATGACAAGTGTAGGTTAACCTTCAAGGCTTGTCCACCACTATCCATACTGAAGTTCACCTCCTGTTTTGCGGGCAGGCCTATGAAGCAGCACACCCTAGAACAACAGTCACTGAGGTCACAGGACCCTTGAGAAGAGCCAGCTCTAGGGCGGTGCAACCAGTGTGACCGCACCGGGTGCTGACTTTAGGTGAAGGCATCATGTTTGCAAGTATATTATGGTTTTAAAAACACTTACTGCCTTCTTCCTGGCCTCCAGCAATTTTCGGCAACAATAAAAATGTCATGGTGACTCTGGAGATTAATGTTCTTCCGAGAAAGAGATCAGAATTTTGTCTAGTGGAAGTTTTGATTCATGGAAAGGTAGCTCAGAGGGTTAATGTACCAGCTGCAAAGAACATGCGCCATGCAGATCACAAAGTGCAAATAATATAAAAAGGGCAGTGGGCAACTGCTTTTGTCAGAGAGATCCTTTTGTTACTTGCAGTTTATAAGTTAAAATCCTAACTTAGAACAGTGAGCTATTAACTGTCATCTAAGAGCTGCATACAAACTGCAAGGTATAAATTAGAGCGTTATGTCCCCCCCGTCCCCCAGTCTTTGATTATCCTAATGTCCCAAAAGTGTTCTTTTGGACAGAAATCAATTCTGATTATTAAGGAGAACCCCCAACCATGGTATTACGTTTTAAATTCAAGGTATTGTGCTTCTCCAGACCAATCACTATAAAACTATACAGGCTACTAGTATGGTTGTCATGTGACTCCTACACCTTGTAGTCCTTAGTCTTATGTAACATTTTCTATACAGTGATTTACACACATATTGATTGTCTCTGTGTAATGTGTGTGATGTAAAGTGCTCTAACACCCTACAATGGTATGAGTGGCGCTGTAAATCAAATTAAATGCATCTGAGAGAGAGTGGTTATGAAGACTTGGGGGGCACAGTTAAAGGGTGGTAGTAAGGAAATCCATGGCAGAGGTGGTCATTGGGGGGCACTAACAAACATTAATGCACCGGACACCACCAGTGCTATGGCTTGCTCTGACTTTGAGGCCAGTCTGCTTCACCCAAAGGTACCTCCATTGGCCTTGTTTTAGCAGCAGTAGCTGCAACTCACCAGGGATTGGCAATGCAGGATTTGCACGCACACCAAACTAAGTTCGCAAACTTCACAGTCTCCCTGCTTCATTCACAAGCACTTTTAACATGTGCTGCCTGCTGTGGGGCCACTGGAATTAATTATGCAGCAAATGATGACAATATTATGCCATAGTGTTGACTAAAAAAAAAGGCTGCAGCGTAATGCAGTATATTTTCAGATATTTTATTATTTTGACGTGTGTACACATGCTAACAGTCTCTGGAAATATTTTGCCTTATTAGTACCAGTGTAACATACAAACGGAGCAGTGAGAAAGGTGACCAGTCAACCTTTACAATAGACCATCCACTCCGCAGCATCACAAGTCACATTTTATATTAACTTTTGATATGTTTGAGCTACAAACAATTTATTAGTTTAAATGGTCAGATCATGCAGCCAATCTTGCATTATGACAAATATGGCAGAGCCATAATTTTAGAGAAAACATTTTCAAACTAGGATATTTTGCTATTCATGTTTGAACTGCTGTTGTTGAAAAAGGGTGAAGTGCTGATGACAGAAACTCCATGGCTCAGAGACAAATGGCTTGTATTTCCACATTTTAACGTATTTGGTACATTCTGTGATTAGAAGCATATCCCACTTTGTAAATATATTTTAATGTCAATAGCTCATTATAACCTTAAATAATCATGTGTATCCATTGGTTGATTAAACTGGGCAGTGAAATTCCAAACAAATACTAAAAATTGGGATGTCTGCGCATTCTAGCCACACCTCTGGCTCTACCCACAGATCCAATCCTTGGGTTCAGGTTTTAAAGTCTTTATTTCGATTGTTAAAAGAATCATAAAAGACAATTTTACAAGCAATAATTAATTAACATTTAAATACACATACATTAAAAGGGAATTAAGCATTAAAAATGAATTAAACAGTTTGTAGATAATCCTGAGTTAAGTTCCCTAAGACAAATTTCCCCAAATAAAATGGGATTACAAGTAAATTCATGCTATCCAGATTTAAGCTACTGTTTTGTCCTGAGTATCCACGCCCAACCTAAATATTTGGCAATACACACTGTGATAATTTCCAGTGTGTTAGTTTTTAATACATAGATAGCCTCTTCTGATTTTCTTATGGGCAGTCTCTGAAAGAGTGGTTTTAGCCATTTGGTCCTTGGTGCATGGTATTTGGGGCAAGCAAACAGAAAATGGCCCTCTGTTTCTTTCTGGCCTGGGCACCATTTGCATTGATCCGTGATGCTAGAGGACCAATTTTTCGTGAAGGTATTCAACGGCAAAGTGCCCACCCGAAACTGGTGGAAGAGTTTCCTGTCTAAGGATTTAGAGACCGTGTCCCAGTAAAGTTCACGTATGGGGTCCAACTTAAAACAAAGAAACCTACCAGTAAGGCTAGTAGAGCAGGAGGCATTTATTCTGTTCAGGCGAAGCGTAGACCAGTACAATTCTTTAAATGCCTGTTTGGTTGGAAAAATACTAACTGCTGGGGAAGACCAAAGGTGCTCTAAGCCCATGTCCGTCAAGATCGATTTGACCGTTCGGAACCAGGGAATTTTTTCCGATCCACTGATTGCCCTTACTTCTACTACCCCGTTTGCAAATAAGGTAAGGTCGGGCGAGGTCCATAGACGCCTCCAGAAGGCAACCAGTCTGAATCTAGCCAGCTCGTTAATTGGAGGGCATCCCAAATCCAAACAAAGGGGGATTGAGGGGGACGACTGTGGCAAACCAACCAAGTTGCGGAGAAACTTACACTGTATTTTAAACAGGCCCTGCAAATCCATATGACCCCACAGATCCGCACCATATAGAATTGCAGGGTTAATTTTGGCATCGTAGATTTTGAGGGCTGGTGTGACCCGCTTGGTAATAGATTGCCTTTGCTCACTCAGTAAACAGCCGGTAAGTCGTGCAAGTTTAAGATGTTGAGCATCAACTTGTGTTTTCCATTTCAAGCGACTATCTAGCATAACCCCCAAGTATGTCATGTTCTCAACTTGGTCCAGCTTGACCCCTCCCATACTAACTGTACTCCGGACAGTGCGGTTCTTACTTAAGACCATAAATTTGGTTTTCCCAACATTCACCTTGAGGTCGCTGATGACACAGAACTCCTCAAAGCGGTCCAGAGCCCGCTGTAGGCCGCTGCGTGTTCTGGAGAGGAGTAAGGTGTCATCAGCAAAGATGAGCATTGGGAATCGCTGTCCTGCCAGCATGGGAGCATCAGTTGGGGTCGATTCGAAGAATTTTACAACTTGGTCAATAAACAATAGGAAGAGAGTAGGGGCCAAAACACAGCCCTGGCGGACACCACGGGTGACTGGGAAGAGTTCTGTCACCTGGCCCTGGGCACCCCATCTTACCCTTGCAAAGTTGTCCTTATGCATTTTAATTATCATGTCAAGCAATTCGGTTGGCATCCCTAGAGTCTTCAGGACTCCCCACATTTTCTCCCTCGGTACAAGATCGAATGCGGACTTCAGATCGATGAACGCAGCAAAGATGGTACCGCCGCCAAGCAGCACCACCTTCCAGTAGATCAAACAAAATCTGAACACCTGGTCGATGGTGCTGGTTCCTGATCTGAAGCCCGCCTGCATTGGGGATAGGATGTCCTCCATCTCAATCCATCCTTGGACCCTGCCCAGGACCATGCGAGCGATAAGTTTTTGTATAGAGTCAATAAGACTAATCGGGCGGTAATTACCCGGGCTAGACCTATTGCCCTTTTTATAAATCGGCAGGATCTCCGCCCCCTTCCAAGATTTGGGTATGCCTGCGCCTGCAGCAATGGAGTTTGCCACCATGACAATATATGGTATCCACAGGGCAGGGTTAGCTTTGAAGAGGTCAGCGGGTATAAGATCCATACCTGGCGCTTTCCCTCGCGTGGTACAGTGTAATGCAAGCTCGACCTCACCTTCTGTAAAAGTGATGATCTCGCTTTGGGTAGTGGGGTGGGGAGTCTTTTCAATTGTGCTGGATGGCGTAGGGTTAACAGCACGGAACTGGGTTGCATAGAAGGTCACCCATTCATTGGGGGGCACATGGTTTGTGGGGATACGACCGTCCGGATCCTTCCCCCACTTAACTATCTCCCAAAATTTAATGGGATTGCTGGACATGGAGGCTACCAAGAGGTCGGACCAGTATTTATCCTCCCACTCCCTTTTAGCCTCCCCTTGTGCTTTCCTATAGGATGACCTGGCGGCTTTCACCAAGCTAGCATTCCGAGACTTAACAGCTTTAACTAGGGCAGTATGTGCTTCCCTGCATTTTTTATTGTACCATTTGTGGGGGCGAGTGGGTACCAGGTTATTTCCCTGTCGGCGAGGTTGAGAAAGCAGAATTTTTAGATCCTTAAAACAGCGATTATGGAGATTTAAGATATGGTCAGCTGCTCTGGTTTTGTCCCCCAACTCAGCGTGAGTCAGCATTTCATTAAGAGTAATGTTAACCACACTAGTAATCTTGTTTCTCAATAGCTCGTCCCCCTCAATTTTGGACCATTTTACCCTCTTCCTATCATTTGTTAAGTAGGTGTCCCCCGTCTGTGAGATACCAGGTTCCTCTAATCTTACTAGACCTGGCACCTTTAATTGCAGAGTCAGGGGATTGTGGTCACTTTCAGGGCGGGGAGTTACCTCCATGTCCAGCATCAGAGGCCAATCTGCTACTTTTAGCAGAATGTAATCGATGCGGCTTCTTCTTAGCCCGTTGTCAAAAGTGCAGCTGGCTCCCTGGTCTGATTTAGTTCGGCCATTACAGGCCCTAAAGCCACTGTTAAGACAAAAGGCCGTCCAATTTACCGCAGCCTCTGTGGCAGGTACTGATTTTACAGACGTCAGCTCAGGTATGCCCCATACTGTGTCCTCCACGGAGCCCCAACAATCCCCAGGGTCTAGTAGGGGTTCAAAGCAACAATTTAGGTCCCCAGCAAGCAAGATGACATTGGAACAATCGAGGGCTGCCAGAGCAGATTCTAGTACCTCCAACAATGGTGGCGTGCGGCCACCTGGCAGGCCTCGTGCATATATATTTAACAATATCAGGTCCTGGTGGCCAGTCCTTCCCAATCTAACAATCAGGAGGTCCGGGTTAGGTATACTTATCTCCGTGATACAATAGCCCAGGGATTGTCGCACCCAGATCAGTAACCCCCCGCAGGCTCGCCCTTTGGTATTCCCAGTAGCACTTTGGGTGGCTGCTTTATAAAAATTTACATAACCCTGCTTATAAACTGGGTCCACAGCCCAGGTTTCCTGGAGTAGTATGACATCATATTTATCCATGAACTCAAGCCAATCACTAGAGTGGACGCGGTTTTTAATCCCAGCAATGTTCCAGGACGCTATGGCAAGAGTTTCCGATGTGGGTACGATAAAAGAGGCCACCACCGCGGAGACTGCATGCGAATCCTGTCCTGTCCCAGCTTCCAGCCCATTTTCTGACCCCCCCGTGAGGCTATGTTCAACCAACAGCAAAGAGATTCCCCCTTCCCTTAAAGGTGGTGTATTTTTCCCTGATGAAGGTGGGACCCTTTTCCCCTCCTCTACCATGACTGTAAGTTGGATAGGCGCCTGGCCCTGCCTCTTACCCCCTACCCCAGGGTCGGCATTTTCTACAGGTTCTGAAGTTTGGGGTGGTTTATGGAGTCAATCAATTGCCTCCAGATCGGACAGGGGACCAAAGCGGTTGAATAATGGTGGAAAAATTGGTAGGTGTAGTGTCCTGGGGTTGTTCATAACAATGGATCGTCCCTGTCTCGGGGCTTTTTGGGAGTGAGCCTGTCTTTGGGGATAGAAATAAGAAAGGTCTAAAGTTTGGACGTCCCCCTGTCTGGCAAACCTAGCTTCTCGGCAGATTGTATCCACCACCCATGAGTCCCTAAACGATATTAAGATGCAATCACCCTCCAGATCCTTGGGACTCTGGCCCACCCAGTCAACCCTCCTTACAAATAAGATTTCTGTTGGCGAGGATGGGGGCAGGGGTCTGTTTTTATTCAGCCAAAAGGTAACCTTATTTCGCAGGTCTTCGTGAGTCTCCCTTTTACCTGATGGCAGTGGGGCAACACCGGTCAGCACCATGGTATAAGGTGTTGCCTCTATGGGGATATCGACCCGCGGCGTGGGATGCCTGGATTGCTTCTTTGCCAGGGGGTTAGGGGCATTTTGGTGGTTTACACGGGGCCTATGGGGTGGGAAACTCTGGGTGGTGGGATTGGGTTTTACCTGAGGGGGTAATTTAGTTGGTTGACGTCTGGTGGGGGTTATGTTCATAGGCTTTGGCATATGAGGGCGTTGGGGAGCGGCCTTTAGTACCTTATTTGGAGAATTTTTATAAGCACTCCCTTTGTTTAAATTAGGGTTGTCCGTTGCTGGTCCTGGTGGATTATGATTGTTATCAACTAGACTAGGTGGAATTATAGTTGTTTTTGGGGCCAGAGATGAATGGGTGTATTTGGCCAGCCCAGAATCTATGTCCGATAAGGACAATAGTATTGCAGAGTTCGCATTAACTACAGCCTCCAAAGAGTTTATTTGCAATAACATTAGTCTAGTCCTCTCCAAAACAGGTGATAGGAGGTTTTTCATTAAGACCTCCATCTTTGCCAGCAGGGAATCATCACTGCTCAGACATGTTGGACAGGGGTTTGAGGAACCTAAGGAAATAAGGGAGGGGCATAGAGTGTTGGGCAATGCATTTGTGCATTGATTTCCGCTTGGATGGCCTGAGCCTAGTGTGTGATTACCAACGGGATCTTTTAATTTCGGCATCTTGCATTCTCTCCCTCCCTTATAACTGGAGTCTTGTTTTCTTTTCCTAGAACCCTTGTCTATAACTGTGAGATCTGTGTGGACTGGGGCATTGGAATCTACTTTGGGTGAGTCAGGGATTGAATCAACCGAATCAAAACTTTGTTTAGTGGAATAGCTATCCTGAGTATCAATTTCTCCTGTTGCTTCAAGGTCGTCCAGGGGATGTTTGGGGAAAAGTGTAGTGTGAGCAAGAGGATTTATATCCTCGCTATCCATGTGGACAATAGCTTCCGTGGTGTCTAGGTGCATACAATTGAAAGCTGCGTGTGCTTGTACTGGTGGTACGGGGCTGGGAATCTTGGCCAACCTACCTAGAGAAGAGCGTTTTCCGCTAACTAAGTCTAAGGAAAGACGCTTTTCCACCATTGCAATTTCCTTTTCCAGGATGCCCGAGGCTCGCGTGATAAAAGCGTCTAGTGGGCCTGATACCACTCCAGTTGGAGTTTGGATTTGGACGTTGCGAGTTTTACCGGATCTCAGAACCATGATTTCAGAATTTGTCCCAGCTTCTATAATCGTACCTGATTACAATCTTTATACAAGTGCGATAAAAACTGAATAGGCCGCCCTGATGGACAGTACGAATATGCGAGAACCCAAAACCCGCTCCGGGCACAATTTAGCCAATCTTACTATTGTTGCACAGCGGACCAGGGGTTGTGGGCCGGGGCCGTCCGCTGCCGTCCTCGAACGGCCTCAAACGGCCCGCTCTTTGCCCGGTCTTCGCCCCGGGCTGCGTCCCGCGCTGCGGGAGGAGTTGCCCCGGATATAGCAAAGACTGAGAGCGGTGGGCGGGCCGGCAGGGAGAGCGGACCGGGAGTGGTCAGCGGTCACTCAGGGACTCCTGGGATTTGGAGTCCCTGATACACTCGCAGCCCTGCAGCCCTCAGATGGTGTTAAGCTCCCACTCCTCCTCACTTGACGACGAAGCGGCACCCGCGGAGCGGGTGCGGCGAGTTGCAGGCTGAAAGTCTGGCTGGAAGTCCTCCTCACAGCGAGCAGCCAAAGGTGAGCGCGTCCCAGCAAGCGCTAAGCAAAAATGTTCCCCAAGGGTCTATGCAGCAGTTGGGGCTTTAACGGACCCTCAGGTGGGCGGTGGGCGGGCCGGCAGGGAGAGCGGACCGGGAGTGGTCAGCGGTCACTCAGGGACTCCTGGGATTTGGAGTCCCTGATACACTCGCAGCCCTGCAGCCCTCAGATGGTGTTAAGCTCCCACTCCTCCTCACTTGACGACGAAGCGGCACCCGCGGAGCGGGTGCGGCGAGTTGCAGGCTGAAAGTCTGGCTGGAAGTCCTCCTCACAGCGAGCAGCCAAAGGTGAGCGCGTCCCAGCAAGCGCTAAGCAAAAATGTTCCCCAAGGGTCTATGCAGCAGGTGGGGCTTTAACGGACCCTCAGGTGGGCGGTGGGCGGGCCGGCAGGGAGAGCGGACCGGGAGTGGTCAGCGGTCACTCAGGGACTCCTGGGATTTGGAGTCCCTGATACACTCGCAGCCCTGCAGCCCTCAGATGGTGTTAAGCTCCCACTCCTCCTCACTTGACGACGAAGCGGCACCCAATCCTTGGGTTATTCCCGCCCTCTGATTCTCCGCCCACTGTTCCCCTACTTTTTTTCCCCCACTTCGACCACTGTGTAAGACTCAGCATCCCTGGACCTGTGATGTGGCGCAGCTGCAGGCGCTGCATGTGCCACACATTTACGGTGTCGGGCTTCCGCATAGGGGAGCTGGCCATTATTTTTATCCCTAAGCGTGCGCACAATGTCAGTTTGACATTGACTACACGTAGAGGAACTCTAAGTTTCTTTTAAAAAATATAGCTAACATTTGGACCTATACATTTTATTTTGTATAAATTAATTGAATGTGTGTAAAATTTAGCAATGCCCGGGGAATTCTAGTAAAGGGAGCACCCACTGGCAAATCACTAGCGGGTGAGATTGCTGCATTATTTATTACTAACTTTGATGTTGTGCTTTAACTTTGGATAAAAGTTATCATGAATTCTAGCACCAAGAAGCCAATATTGGTAAATATGTGTGCTACAAATAATCCCTAACATACACTGTGCATACAGTATATTTAATCTGGTGCTTTAATCATAGGATGTTTTAAAGTATTCTGATAAAAATCTAATCATGCTGAAGACAGCCTTGATTGGTGTTGGATCGAGGACCCAAAAGTCTGCACACCTAGCAGACAGAGATAAAGCACCTTGTCAGAAAGTTTAGCGTTTCCCTACAGGTGGTGTTTGTTGGCCTGTGGCAGGGTCAGTCACATGTCCTGGATTCCTGGCATTTAATTGAGGCTATCCTAGTTCTGCTCCCCAGTGTTTCTTGTGCCCCACCTGGCACACATCATGCCGGAGGATGGAGATGACGTTAACATTTTGCTCCCCCACCCCTGGAAAAATGTCTGCAGATGCCAAGGAACAAGCCTCGGGGCCAGGAGGCCGACACCGTCTAGCAGTCAATGTGCAAAGGAAGTTGAATGTATTTATTCACACAAGTTAATTGTAGCCATTGCATTACAGTAAAAACATTAAAAGAAAACATAACATTTAAAAAAATTAAAAGACAAAGGATAAAGGTCCGTTAAGAGCTATTAATCGGGCAGTGTAGACTTTGCACCCAGTACGCGTCACATTTTTAAAATGTCCGTCACCTGCTCACTCACTGTGCACAATGCTCTGGACCCTTCAGTTAGATAAGGCCTATAACAAGTCATCACCACTTCTGAAGAGAGCTCTGTGGACCGAGGCTGCTGCCTCGCAGACCATACTGTGTTCACCCAAGCTCTGGTGCCTATCAAAAACAGAAAATCCTCTGCTCTGCTAGAGGTGGTTGAGCCAGTTTGTTAACAGGGTGAGCCGAGCCACGGTTTGACTCTGGACCTAAGAGCCTGTGCACGAACCAAGCCTTGAAAATATTCGGCACATAAATCCTGCAACAAACACCAATTTAGAGTATGATAAGGTGTCTCCAAAAGGAACAAGCATTGGCCGCCCGGTCGTACGCAAAGAAATAATACAAAAACCCCCAAAAAACGTGAGTTCTGCGCACGCGCGCATGCGTCAGGAAATGTGCTGTGCACTTTGCGCGCGCGTGTGTGCGTTCCAGTAAGCTGGTTGCCTGCAAGCCTGTGGTGGGTAGCACTTTTGAAACCCGCTTTAAGCTTACTAAATGTCTTGCTGACAACGCATGCGCGCTGGCTCAGCGAGACCTAACAAAAGCAGACAATGATTGCTGGCTGTATAGAATGTATCTGTGAGATAAATAAGTTAATGTGTGATATGTCAGTCAACCTGTAGGATGTAAAATAGAGCATAATGCATTACAATACCAGCACTCAATAAGAGGTAGAATGAAACGCCAAACAGTGAATGGCATGTGGTGAAAGTGAAATACTCCTCTGGGTGGAGCCAAAGTAAATATGTCGTGCAGGCAGCTCTACCACAAAACCAGGCCTAAAAACTACGACTAATGAAAGAGAACGAAAATTCTAAAAAGGGTCTACATTGTTGTACATTAAAAGGCAAATGTGGCTGACTTTTATCTACCAAGGTTAAATGGAGAAAGAGAGCCTGATAAAATTCACGGACTCCTCAGCTCCCACTGTTAAATAGCTGTAATCATCAGCAGGAAGTCTAGTTTAAGGGCTAGCTGTTAATGTGAATCCTTTTTACAAAATAAATAGAGAATTTTTTCATAAAGTAGAATTCAGCAAAATAAAAACATCTTTTTGGAAAGAAAAAGGAAAGCTCATCTGTAAACGTACTGCTATACATGGCTTAAATATCCACATCTTGCTCAGAATTACTACACAAACCCACGTTTTTGTTAACAAGAAAGTACAAGAAGTACATAGTGATTGGGAAACTTTCATACAAATCGTAGCAGAACAGACCATTTGTCTTTGCTAAGGCATGGTGGAAACAAATTCGATTTGGAAAATTAAAATACAGTATGGTTGGTTGGTCCCTTCACCCCCGGTATGTTACAAAAATATCATGGCCTAAATATCATCTGAAAAAACGAAACGGGCATATTTATAAGTCTCTATTACCACAGGAACGTCACTTTTTTCCGATGATCCTGTGGGGATAAGGGCTTTGACTTATTTACAAGGGGGTGTTAAACCACTTAACGTGGCTTAACGCGGCCTTATAAATAAGGCACCCTTTCACGCTATATTTAGATTGAAAGGCTTGGGCAACGGGTGTTGTGGTGGGTGTTCCGCCGCAACACCCATTGATTTTGATGCTGCCCCATATTTGTAAAGGTGGTGTAAATATGGGGCAGCACCAAAATTAAGATCAGCTAAAACCTGGTCTTAACATGGCGAAACAAGGAGACATGCTTAATTTCTTCTCGTTTTTGCTGTTTCAATGTGTACTGCATTATGCAGCACACATAGAAGCAGCAAAACGGTGTTAATGATTGTTTATGTCAGATAATATTTTTGCTTTCAGTATTCTGACATATGATCACACTCCTGTATGACCATTTTTTCTCGAGCCTCAAAGAAATGCTCATGCTTGATTGTACAGTTACCCCTCGATGCATACTTTGTTTAGTACCTCACTGTACTCATATGTAGGTTTGTTATTTTATCAGGACTGCGCCATGTATTTTTCTGCAAAAAGTTATCAATCGCAATAAAATCTATGTTTTTTTTATAGCTACTACAGTGTTTTCCTGTTATGTCAATCTCGCCTCATGAAACGACCTCTGGAGAGATGGCCTCAAAAATAAATCTGCTTCTTTTGACCATTTACATCAAATAAAATCTATGTGACGTCGACCTATGGCTCATTGTTTCGATAATATGATGTACAGTAAACAAAAGATTGCTTCTGAGACATAGACCAATAATTTTTGTAAAATAGTTCCTGCCTTTATCAATACAACACCCTTGGCACTGAGCCAAAGTGAGCCCACTCTTCCTGCTTCTGTCCGCAGATACAACATTACACAAGATATGTCTGCCCATTCTACTACCAATAAAAACTGCCATGCAACTTCTCAACATGTTGCTATCATTTTGCACATTTTTATACACACTGTTTAAATGATAATACTGAAATGATAAAATATTTCTGCTTCATACGTTACATCGACTCCGACTATAATATGTACCTATTTAAACATTAGAATGACTTAATAAACTCATGGACAGATTAATTCATTTACAAATCCCAGAACATTGCCAAACAAAAGGGACATGGCTTCCCAGGAAGAAAGAACACTTCTGAAAACTTCATTGTGACGAGAAGGATGTAACATATGGGGCTAAGATGGTCTATTTTGGGGTACGGTTGAGGTGGAATTGTTAAAGTCGTGACCATTACTGAACATTACAACACATGCATTATAAATGCGATTATCTTATGGTGCTTTAAGAATAAAAAGTTACCAACGATATTGACCGGGGAAGGATGAAAGAGTCAGTTGGCCATGTGCAGATTTTAACATGTGTTACTGCAATGCAGCAGTAACTCTATGTTGGTGTTAGAAATGGGTTTTCTGGTTGGATACGGCTTGCGCCTAAGCCAGGCAGAAACCACCACTCTAGTCAGGGCAAGGGAGTTACAAGCTGAAGATAACCCCTGCTCACCCCCTTGGTAGCTTGGAATGAGCAGTCAGGCTTATCCCAGAGCCAATGTGTACAGCGTTTGCGCAACGCACACACAGCAGCAACACACTAGGCACACCACAAAAGAAACTCCACACAAGGTTATATAAAAAATAGCCTTTGTATTATCCAAAACACATTAGATCATAATCACACATCTACACTGTGCCAACTGGCACTAGGCAATATTCACATGGGATGATATACATGACTGGGCCAATCGGGCGAATGTCAGAACCATCACAAAGCACAAGTAGTAAAAATAACACAACTTAATGTAATGTAAGAGGTTATTTATAGAGCACACTGTGACCAAAAATGGTATCCTGGCGCTGCACAACAAGTAACTACTGGTAAGATACTGTACTCAGCATTAGCAGCATGCACACATTATGTTTGCATCACATTAGGCATAAAATACATTATGCATTAATCACAATTAGGAGGGCACCTTAGTGACACTCCCTAGGTGCATACATCACCTTCCTTTAGGGCCTTGCGCCTTCCTGGTACACACGGGTACCAAACCTGACCCCAACCAACTGGCCTTCTGGGGGTCTCAAATGCCCTTTGTCCAAAATGTCAGGATGTAACTGGGGCCTTCCACTGGGCCTTGGGCTGCCTTGACAGCGAAAACACTGTGTGCAATGCGCTGGGGGTGTGGGGTGCACGTCACCCCTTCCTCATCAAGAAGTCAAAGATGCCCCCATGCTGCAGCTGCCTACGCTTTCGCGGTGCAGCTATGAGAAATAGCCCTGGCACCGCAGTGCCTCTTGAGTCCCACTCTGGGACTCTAAGAACGATAAAGCCCCCATAGCAAAATTAGCACTGGCACCACCCTGCTGCTCGGGTCCCACTTGGGGACTTTGTAAACAAAAGTGCCCCCTTGGTGCAGCTGCCTGCTCTTGTGGTGCAGCTGTAGCAATTCACCTGGGCACCAATCGGGCCGCCTGGTGCCACTCCCGGCACCCCCAATGCTCAATGGTAGCCCCACTCACCGGGGCTTCTCCTGGTGCCTTTGTTCCACAATGAAAAAGGAAGGCTCCAGCGCAGCCCTACTCACCGGGGCTCTTCTGATTCCTTGGGGCAGGCACCGACAATGTGGCTTGACCGGCCCCATCTCACTGCCATGGAGACAGGGTAGGCTCCCGCCCTCCTTCCAGCACCACTCACCTGGCCGGGAACATCCTCTTCCTGGCCACGCCCTGAGTCAGGCAGCTTGCCTGTCTTCCAAGCCGCTGCTCATTTTGACGGCGGCTAATCTACTCCGGGCAGATGCGGGGTGGGCTCCCGCTTCGGATCAGCAGTGGGAAAGGGAAGCAGAAATGCGGGTGAGCTCCCGCTCCACCACCAGAAGCACGGGGGATTCCCTACGTAGGGGATTCCCTCTGAACGATGTGCAGCTCAGCGCTGCGAAACCCCAGCACTCTCCCTGTCCTGGGCATAAGAAATGTAGCGCTCATGAGGCGTTGAGTCCAAAATCATCAGGGGCAGAGCTGGGCACAGGCAGGCCAGCACATAGGGACCCCCAGGAAGCAGCAGCTGGGTCCCACGGTGGTGCCTCCTGTTGCTCAGCAGTCCTTCGCCCCAGAACTGTTACACGCACCAAAAGCAGCACACAAACAGGGGGTCACAGCCCCAGTACTTGTAACACCATTTCCTTTGTTCTGCCCTGGCACAGGGCTGGGGAACCAGTCTCAACTGGTACTGGGGCATTTTGAAGCACGTTGTTTACAGGGCTCCTCTTCCCCTTTGTCAGGTGGGGGCTCAGTCATCCGACACACCACAGGGGGGTGGAGCCAGCATTCACCTAGGCGAGCACAGACCTATTCAGGGTCAGGGGACAACTCTTCCCACTACTCCAAATGCAGATCTCCTATTCAGCCTAGCGCTGACTCACCCTGCCCTCCCTGGAGCCACATGCCTCACCAGCCCCCGTCACTACAGAGCCAGACATGCCATACACATCAGGCAGGCAGACACATAGCACACAGAAATGCCAACTTCTATAAAAGTGGCATTTCTTAAATAATGATAATAAATCTGCGCACACCATTGCACAGCATTTATTATTACTATTCCAAACACACCAAACTTGACCACGCTGCTCCTCTCATATCAGGAATTACCACTGAAACACTTATCAGGGAATCCCCAATGCATTCTTATGAGAGGGCAGCCTTGCAGCAGTGAGAAACCAAAATGGCTGGATGTTACTACCAGGACATGCCACGCACTTAGGATACATGTCCTACCTTTTATCCACAATGCACCCTGCCCATGGGTCTAGCTAGGCCCTACCTTAGGGGTGACTGACATGCAGTAAAAGTGGGGTCACAGACGTGGCACACACTTTAGGTGCCACGTCACAGCGGCAGTAACACTGCGCGTACAGGCCCTGCAATGGCAGATGCCTGAGACAGGTTTGAAAGGCTACTTTGGTGGGTGGCGCAATCAGGCTGCAAGCCCACCAGTAGCATTTAATTTACTGGCCCTGGGTATCTGAGATAACACTTTAAAAGGGACTGAGAGGTAAATTAAATACGCCAAACAGGTGTAGACCAATCTTACCATGTTTACCACAGAGAGCACACGCACTTTACACTGGACATCAGTGCTAAAGTGCCCAGAGTCCTAGAACCACCAACACCATGTCAGAAAAAAAGGCATGGAGGAAGGCAAAAAGTTTAGGGTTGACCCTGCAAAAAAGGCCAAGTCCAACATTTGGTAAATCAAGAAAGATAGAAAATTAAATGCTGGAAAACGTTTTTTGTTTCTTAAAGATGAGCAACATATCCAAGCAAGTTGTCCTTTTGTTGGCAACAAAAATCACAGCTCATCTTCAACCTTGGAAATAAAATTTGGCAGCTATCAGCTACAGATTTAATGTTGACTCACCTACAGCTAAAAAGTATTTTGTTATATTTGGAACTTATTGGATTTTTCCTGGTGGTGGGTTTAAACAAACAAAAAATGCAGGCATAACAATTAGCAGAAAGCAAAAACATCTGATACACGCATGTACTCATTTACAAAAGACTTAGGGCCCTATTCCGTGGCCCCGGTATACGTAATGGCAGTCAGTAACAGAGGATACAGACCACATAGGTATTACAAAATTTGCGGCAACAGCACAGCTCGAGAGTTTTTCACCAAGACCCTTTGCTTGCTCAAAGAAATGGCAGAAAACATTCTGGAAATAATGCAAAAACATGCTTTCCCACATGTTATTTACCAATTGTTCGCTCCAAAGTGACAAGCTGCTAAAACTGATTGATCTGCCCAGACATACTACAGGATTTGGTCAGTAGTTGCAGATATACAAAATTCTAAAGAGCAGGTAGGTGGTGATGTTTGCAGTTCTAGCACTAGGATGCCTCTTTGTACTAGTCACACTTGTTCTTCTTTTAACTCGTAATCTTCCAAGAGCTAACAAGTAGGTAACTTGTGATTCTAGCTTTGCACAGGTGCCACTAACAGCTGGATTTTCCTGCGGTGTTATGTGGATAGCTATCTTTAGAACATAAGCACACGGTTAAATAAAATGTTCAGCTACAAGCGAGGACCACTTGGCTCACAGAGACTAAACCAATACCGTGTGTTCTAATTTTTCCACTGCAACACATGCTAGTAATCTGGATTTCAACATTAGCTGCAAGGTAAAGTGTCTCCTGGACTCGTGTTTCTCTCATCTTCATCGGTGGTGCGCCCTTCTATTGGTGCTCCACTGCCTTCGGGGCTTGTGACCTTTGCACATCTCTTTGATCATTTGCCTAACTGGTTTCTGCCTCTCCATTGACTCACTACAGGGCCCATTCCTGCTATTCTCTCCACACTAGGACTGATTGTTCTATGTTGCTTGACAGAGAGCCTTCGAAGGCCCCCCATGCATGCCGCCAAAAAAAGGTGGCCTGGGAAAATGGGGGCACACACAGGAGACTCCACAGCATCCACACCCACGCCAGCAAACATTAACAGATCTTAACTACGGAAAGTAAATCTCACCCCATCCACATCAAACTTTCTACCATATAAGGCTGCCAAGCACCATCGTCAAACTATGTCAGGCATTCCTACAGTTACTCCTTTTGAAAGTGTATAAACAGTGTTATTGCAAGACGCTCTAATAAGATCAATGGGTAACACAATTAGAGATGTATGATTTGGTAAAGAAAGTTAACGGTGAAGTGAAAGGATCATTTCCACTTCCTTTGGCAGGAGATGCCCCTTCAAATTATCACGCATCCTAACAGAAGTGGCTCACCCTGCATGCATTCATCAGGGTTCATCACCGAGCAATACCCTCTTCAACATTTACATGGCCATCCTCGCAGCCATCGTCCAACAACACGGTCTCAACATCGTATCCTACACCGGCGACACCCAGCTCATCCTCTCCCTCACCAAAAAACCCACCACTGCAAAACTCAACTTCCAGAAAGGAATGCAAGACGTCGCAGTCTGGATGACCAACAGCTGCCTGAAGCTCAACGCCGAGAAGACAGAAGTCCTTGTCCTCTGTACCACCCCTTCTGCATGGGACATCACCTGGTGGCCTACTGCCCTCGGAAGCCCACCTTCCCCCTCAGACCACACCAAGAACCTCGGCATCGTGTTCGACTCATCACTCTCCATGAACCGAAAGGTCAACGCCGTCACCTCCAGCTGCTTCAACACCTTCCGCATCCTCTGCAGGACCTTCAAGTGGATCCCCCCTGAGTCAAGGAAGACAGTCACCCACGCACTCCTCACCAGCAGACTGGACTATGGAAATGCACTCTACGCCGGCATCAACAAGTCCCTACTCCATAAACTCCAGACAATACAGAACACCGCCGCCAGACTCATCCTCAGCCTACCCCGACATGAACACATCAGCCAACACCTATAAAGTCTCCACTGGTTCACCGTGGAGAAAAGAGTTACTTTCAAAATCCTCACTCACGCCTACAAATGCCTACACAACAACGGACACAAATACCTCAATGACAGAATCAACTTCCACGTACCTGTAAGAAACCTCTGATCTTCCAACCTCGCACTGGCCGAATCCCCATGCCTCCACAGAGCCAGAGCAGGTGGAAGATCCTTCTCTCACATTGCAGCCAAGACCTGAAACGAGCTACCGGCAGACATCAGACGCGCCCTCTCCCTAAACACCTTCAGGAAGGCCCTCAAGACCTGGCTTTTCGGCTTAACAGATCTGCGGACCCCTCCCCCCCTCTGCGCTTTGAGACCCTCAGGGGTGAGTAGCACCCTTACAATTCCCTGATTGATTGATTGATTATATAGAACAAAGCGATTCCTGTCCATAACACCTACTTCCAATAGGAACCGTTTCTGCTAAGAAAATCAAGGCAAGGCTCAGAATTGTCTATTGTTCATTTGTATTTATCCCTTGAAAAACCAACATAACACAATAGGGCAGTCCAATAACCCACAGTAGACTGAGTATAATTATATATAGCACAAAATTTCTCCTGAAAAATTTAACTTAAGAATCACTTTTCTGTTCTCTTGATATGGTAGAGAATAGATAACACTACACCATTCAATGCAGTAAATAACAATCTAAAATTCTAAATAATTGTAGAAGCAGGTGTACTTCTTTATGCACTAACAAAAAATTACAATTTATTTAATACACACTGCATTAAAATCATGAAGACAGGGTCAAACAAATCGCACTATCCCGCTGCCAAATATGAATCAATAAAATATAGTTGTGCCACCAATAGTGATCGGAAACAGACAGGGGACCACCCAATCGTTCTGCCCTTTTTGTGTTTTTTATGTAGGTTTTACTTGAAGAAAACTTTTTAATTTCTTGAGGTTAGTGACTGTGGTGGTCAACATCCTTTGAGGTTTTGGTCTCCAGTCGCCTAACAAGTCCATGAGACCATCAATAGGAAAAAGTGATGATCCTAATATATAAGTGATTGACCCTTTGAATACATATGGCCATATGCAAATCAGTCTGACCCTGTGCCTCATGGGGAAACAAGCTTCCTAGTACCGGTTTCTGGCATTTTAGCCGTCTTCAGGCAGGTTTGCTTGAATCCAGTGGCAAAGTGAGCAAAGGACTCACGTCTGAGCATACCCTGCTAACTTATGGTGAACAAAGCGGTAGAAAAGGGGGTGGTGATGGACGGAGCATTTGAACCAATCAAACACTCACACCCAGTCAAAAGATCTGGGTATAATCCATCACCGTTCTTTAGCTCACTCTGCCATCCCAGTTCATACATAGCCATATGCAAATCAGTCTGACCCTGTGCTTCATGGGAACAGTCCAGCCCGAACTGCCAAGACTTGCCTCCCCTGGACCAGAAACAAGCTTCCTAGGACCGATGTCTGGCATTTCAGCCAGGCTTGCTTGAATCCAGTGGCAACGGAAGCGAGGGACTCACATCTCAGCATACCCTGCCAACTTATGGCGAACAAAGCGGTACAAAAGGGGGTGGTGATGGAAGGAGCACCTGAAACAATCAAACTCTCACACCCAGTCAAAAGATCTGGGTTTAATCCATCTCCGTTCTTTAGCCCACTCTGCCACCCCAGTTCAGACATGGCCATATGCAAATCAGTCTGACCCTGTGCCTCATGGGAACAGTCCAGCCCGAACTGCCAAACCATGCCTTCCCTGGACCGGAAACAAGCTTCCTAGGACCGATTTCCGGCCTTTCAGCCGTCTTCAGCCAGGCTTGCTTGAATCCAGTGGCAAAGTGAGCAAGGAACTCACGTCTGAGCATACCCTGCCAACTTATGGTGAACAAAGCGGTACAAAAGGGGGTGGTGAGGGACGGAGCATCTGAACCAATCAAACACTCACACTAAGTCATAAGATCTGGGTTTAATCCATCACCGCTCTTTAGCCCACTCTGCCACCCCAGTTCAGACATGGCCATAAGCAAATCAGTCTGACCCTGTGCCTCACGGGAACAGTCCAGCCCGAACTGCCAAGCCATGTCTTCCTTGGACCGGAAACAAGCTTCCTAGGACCGGTTTCTGGCATTTCAGCAGTCTTCCGCCAGGCTTGATTGAATCCAGTGGCAAAGTGAGCAAGGGGCTCACGTCTGAGCATACCCTGCGAACCTATGGCGAAAAAAGCGGTACAAAAGGGGGTGGTGATGGAAGGAGCATCTGAACCAATCAAACACTCACACGCAGTCAAAAGATCTGGGTTTAATCCATCTCCGTTCTTTAGCCAACTCCGCCACCCCAGTTTAGACATGGCCATATGCAAATCAGTCTGACCCTGTGCCTCATGGGAAAGTCCAGCCCGAACTGCCAAACCATGCCTTCCCTGGACCGGAAACAAGCTTCCTAGGAGCGGTTTCTGGCATTTCAGCCGTCTTCAGCCAGGCTTGCTTGAATCCAGTGGCAAAGTGAGCAAGGAACTCACGTCTCAGCATACCCTGCCAACTTATGGCTAACAAAGCGGTACAAAAGGGGGTGGTGATGGAAGGAGCATCTGAACCAATCAAACACTCAGACCCAGTAAAAAGATCTGGTTTTAATCCATCACCGTTCTTTAGCCCACGCTGCCACCCCAGTTCAGACATTCTTTAGCCCACCCTGCCACCCCAGTTCAGACATGGCCATATGCAAATCAGTCCGACCCTGTCCCTCATGGGAACAGTCCAGCCCGAACTACCAAGCCATGTCTTTCCTGGACCGGAAACAAGCTACCTAGGACCAGTTTCTGGCATTTCAGCCATCTTCAGCCAGGCTTGCTTGAATCCAGTGGCAAAGTGGGCAAGGGACTCACGTCTGAGCATACCCTGCCAACTTATGGCGAACAAAGCGGTACAAAAGGGGGTGGTGATGGACGGAGCATATGAACCAATCAAACACTCACACCCAGTCAAAAGATCTGGGTTTAACCCATCACCATTCTTTAGCCCACCCTGCCACCCCAGTTCAGACATGGCCATATGCAAATCAGTCTGAACCTGTGCCTCACGGGAACAGTCCAGCCCGAACTGCCAAGCCATGTCTTCCTTGGACCGGAAACAAGCTTCCTAGGACCGGTTTCTGGCATTTCAGCAGTCTTCCGCCAGGCTTGATTGAATCCAGTGGCAAAGTGAGCAAGGGGCTCACGTCTGAGCATACCCTGCGAACCTATGGCGAAAAAAGCGGTACAAAAGGGGGTGGTGATGGAAGGAGCATCTGAACCAATCAAACACTCACACGCAGTCAAAAGATCTGGGTTTAATCCATCTCCGTTCTTTAGCCAACTCTGCCACCCCAGTTTAGACATGGCCATATGCAAATCAGTCTGACCCTGTGCCTCATGGGAAAGTCCAGCCCGAACTGCCAAACCATGCCTTCCCTGGACCGGAAACAAGCTTCCTAGGAGCGGTTTCTGACATTTCAGCCGTCTTCAGCCAGGCTTGCTTGAATCCAGTGGCAAAGTGAGCAAGGAACTCACGTCTCAGCATACCCTGCCAACTTATGGCTAACAAAGCGGTACAAAAGGGGGTGGTGATGGAAGGAGCATCTGAACCAATCAAACACTCACACCCAGTCAAAAGATCTGGGTTTAATCCATCACCGTTCTTTAGCCCACCCTGCCACCCCAGTTCAGACGTGGCCATATGCAAATCAGTCTGACCCTGTGCCTCATGGGAACAGTCCAGCCCAAACTGCCAAGCCATGTCTTCCTTGGACTGGAAACAAGCTTCCTAGGACCGGTTTCTGGCATTCCAGCAGTCTTCCGCCAGGCCTGCTTGAATCCAGTGGCAAAGTGAGCAAGGGACTCACGTCTGAGCATACCCTGCGAACCTATGGCGAACAAAGCGGTACAAAAGGGGGTGGTGATGGAAGGAGCATCTGAACCAATCAAACACTCACACCCAGTCAAAAGATCTGGGTTTAATCCATCTTCGTTCTTTAGCCCACTCTGCCACCCCAGTTCAGACATGGCCATCTGCAAATCAGTCTGACTCTGTGCCTCATGGGAACAGTCCAGCCCGAACTGCCAAACCATGCCTTCCCTGGACCGGAAACAAGCTTCCTAGGACCGATTTCTGGCATTTCAGCCGTCTTCAGCCATGCTTGCTTGTATCCAGTGGCAAAGTGAGCAAGGGACTCACGTCTGAGCATACCCTGCCAACTTATGGCGAACAAAGCGGTACAAAAGGGGTTGGTGATGGACGGAGCACCTGAACCAATCAAACACTCACACCCAGTCAAAAGATCTGGGTTTAATCCATCACCGTTCTTTAGCCCACTCTGCCACCCCAGTTCAAATATGGCCATATGCAAATCAGTCTGACCCAGTGCCTAATGGGAACAGTCCAGCCCGAACTGCCAAGCCATGCCTTCTCTGGACTGGAAACAAGCTTTCTAGGACCCATGTCTGGCATTTCAGCCGTCTTCAGCCAGGCTTGCTTGAATCCAGTGGCAAAGTGAGCAAGAAACTCACGTCTGAGCATACTCTGAGAACCTATGGCGAACAAAGCAGTACAAAAGGGGTTGGTGATGGACGGAGCATCTGAACCAATCAAAGACTCACACCCAGTCAAAAGATCTGGGTTTAATCCATCACCGCTCTTTAGCCCACCCTGCCACCCCAGTTCAGACATGGCCATATGCAAATCAGTCTGACCCAGTGCCTCATGGGAACAGTCCAGCCCGAACTGCCAAGCCATGCCTTCCTTGGACTGGAAACAAGCTTCCTAGGACCCATTTCTGGCATTCCAGCCATCTTCAGCCCGGCTTGCTTGAATGCAGTGGCAAAGTGAGCAAGGGACTCACGTCTGAGCATACCCTGCCACACTTATGGCGGCCAAAAGCGGTACAATAGGGGGTGGTGATGGACGGAGCATCTGAATCAATCAAACTCTCAAACCCAGTCAAAAGATCTGGGTTAAATCCATCACCGTTCTTTAGCCCACTCTACCACCCCAGTTCAGACATGGCCATATGCAAATCAGTCTGACCCTGTGCCTCATGGGAACAGTCCAGCCCGAACTGCCAAACCATGCCTTCCCTGGACCAGAAACAAGCTTCCTAGGACCGGTTTCTGGCATTTCAGCCGTCTTCAGCCAGGCTTGCTTGAATCCAGTGGCAAAGTGAGCAAGGAACTCACGTCTGAGCATACCCTGCCAACTTATGGCGAACAAAGCGGTACAAAAGGGGGTGGTGATGGAAGGAGCATCTGAACCAATCAAACACTCACACCCAGTCAAAAGATCTGGGTTTAATCCATCTCCAATCTTTAGCCCATTCTGCCACCCCAGTTCAGACATGGCCATATGCAAATCAGTCTGACCCTGTGCCTCATGGGAACAGTCCAGCCCGAACTACCAAGCCATGCCTTCCCTGGACCGGAAACAAGCTTCCTAGGACCGGTTTCTGGCATTTCAGCCGTCTTCAGCCAGGCTTGCTTGAACGCAGTGGCAAAGTGAGCAAGGGACTCACGTCTGAGCATACCCTGCCAACTTATGGTGAACAAAGCGGTACAAAAGGGGGTGGTATGGACGGAGCATATGAACCAATCAAACACTCACACCCAGTCAAAAGATCTGGGTTTAATCCATCACCGTTTTTTAGCCCACCCTGCCACCCCAGTTCAGACATGGCCATATGCAAATCAGTCTGACCCTGTGCCTCATGGGCACAGTCAAGCCCGAACTGCCATGCCACGCCTTCCCTGGACCAGAAACAAGCTTCCTAGGACCAGTTTCAGGCATTTCAGCCGTCTTCAGCTAGACTTGCTTGAATCCAGTGGCAAAGTGAGCAAGGGACTCACGTCTGAGCATACCCTGCCAACTTATGGCTAACAAAGCGGTACAAAAGGGGTTGGTGATGGACGGAGCATCTGAACCAATCAAACACTCACACCCAGTCAAAAGATCTGGGTTTAATCCATCACCGTTCTTTAGCCCACTCTGCCACCCCAGTTCAAACATGGCCATATGCAAATCAGTCTGACCCTGTGCCTCATGGGAACAGTCCAGCCCGAACTGCCAAGCCATGCCTTCCCTGGACTGGAAACAAGCTTCCTAGGACCCATTTCTGGCATTTCAGCCGTCTTCAGTCAGGCTTGCTTGAATCTAGTGGCAAAGTGAGCAAGGGACTCACGTCTGAGCATACGCTGCGAACCTATGGCGAACAAAGCGGTACAAAAGGGGGTGGTGATGGAAGGAGCATCTGAACCAATCAAACACTCACACCCAGTCAAAAGATCTGGGTTTAATCCATCTCCGTTTTTTAGCCCACTCTGCCACCCCAGTACAGACATGGCCATATGCAAATCAGTCTGACCCTGTGCCTCATGGCAACAGTCCAGCCCGAACTGCCAAACCATGCCTTCCCTGGACCGTAAACAAGCTTCCTAGGACCGGTTTCTTGCGTTTCAGCTGTCTTCAGCCAGGCTTGCTTGAATCTAGTGGCAAAGTGAGCAAGGAACTCACGTCTGAAAATACCCTGCCAGCTTATGGCGAACAAATCGGTACAAAAGGGCTGGTGATGGACGGAGCATCTGAACCAATCAAACACTCACACCCAGTCAAAAGAACTGGGTTTAATCCATCACCGTTCTTTAGCCCACTCTGCCACCCCAGTTCAGACATGGCCATATGCAAATCAGTCCGACCCTGTGCCTCATGGGAACAGTCCAGCCCGAACTGCCAAGCCATGCCTTCCCTGGACCGGAAACAAGCTTCCGAGGACCGGTTTCTGGCATTTTAGCCGTCTTCAGCCAGGTTTGCTTGAATCCAGTGGCAAAGGGAGCAAGGGACTCACATCTGAGCATACCCTGCCAACTTATGGCAAACAAAGCGGTACAAAAGGGGGTGGTGATGGAAGGAGCACGTGAAACAATCAAACTCTCACACCCAGTCAAAAGATCTGTGTTTAATCCATCTCCGTTCTGCAGCCCACTCTACCACCTCAGTTCAGACATGGCCATATGCAAATCAGTCTGACCCTGTGCCTCATGGGAACAGTCCAGCCCGAACTGCTAAACCATGCCTTCCCTGGACCGGAAACAAGCTTCCTAGGACCGATTTCTGGCCTTTCAGCCGTCTTCAGCCAGTCTTGCTTGAATCCAGTGGCAAAGTGAGCAAGGAACTCACGTCTGAGCATACCCTGCCAACTTATGGTGAACAAAGCGGTACAAAAGGGGGTGGTGAGGGACGGAGCATCTGAACCAATCAAACACTCACACTAAGTCATAAGATCTGGGTTTAATCCATCACCGTTCTTTAGCCCACTCTGCCACCCCTGTTCAGACATGGCCATAAGCAAATCAGTCTGACCCTGTGCCTCATGGGAACAGTCCAGCCCGACTTACCAGGCCATGCCTTCCCTGGACCGGAAATAAGCTTCCTAGGACCGGTTTCTGGCATTTCAGCCATCTTCAGCTAGGCTTGCTTGAATCCAGTGGCAAAGTGAGCAAGGGACTCACGTCTGAGCATACCCTGCCAACTTATGGCGAACAAAGCGGTACAAAAGGGGGTGGTGATGGACGGAGCATATGAACCAATCAAACACTCACACCCAGTCAAAAGATCTGGGTTTAATCCATCACCGTTCTTTAGCCCACCCTGCCACCCCAGTTCAGACATGGCCATATGCAAATCAGTCTGAACCTGTGCATCACGGGAACAGTCCAGCCCGAACTGCCAAGCCATGTCTTCCTTGGACCGGAAACAAGCTTCCTAGGACCGGTTTCTGGCATTTCAGCCGTCTTCAGTCAGGCTTGCTTGAATCCAGTGGCAAAGTGAGCAAGGGACTCACGTCTGAGCATACCCTGCGAACCTATGGCGAACAAAGCGGTACAAAAGGGGGTGGTGATGGAAGGAGCATCTGAACCAATCAAACACTCACACCCAGTCAAAAGATCTGGGTTTAATCCATCTCCGTTCTTTAGCCCACTCTGCCACCCCAGTACAGACATGGCCATATGCAAATCAGTCTGACCCTGTGCCTCATGGCAACAGTCCAGCCCGAACTGCCAAACCATGCCTTCCCTGGACCGTAAACAAGCTTCCTAGGACCGGTTTCTGGCATTTCAGCCGTCTTCAGCCAGGCTTGCTTGAATCTAGTGGCAAAGTGAGCAAGGAACTCACGTCTGAGCATACCCTGCCAACTTATGGCGAACAAAGCGGTACAAAAGGGCTGGTGATGGACGGAGCATCTGAACCAATCAAACACTCACACCCAGTCAAAAGAACTGGGTTTAATCCATCACCGTTCTTTAGCCCACTCTGCCACCCCAGTTCAGACAATGCCATATGCAAATCAGTCCGACCCTGTGCCTCATGGGAACAGTCCAGCCCGAACTGCCAAGCCATGCCTTCCCTGGACCGGAAACAAGCTTCCGAGGACCGGTTTCTGGCATTTTAGCCGTCTTCAGCCAGGTTTGCTTGAATCCAGTGGCAAAGTGAGCAAGGGATTCACATCTGAGCATACCCTGCTAACTTATGGTGAACAAAGCAGTAGAAAAGGGGGTGGTGATGGACGGAGCATCTGAACCAATCAAACACTCACACCCAGTCAAAAGATCTGGGTTTAATCCATCACCGTTCTTTAGCTCACTCTGCCATCCCAGTTCATACATGGCCATATGCAAATCAGTCTGACCCTGTGCTTCATGGGAACAGTCCAGCCCGAACTGCCAAGCCTTGCCTCCCCTGGACCAGAAACAAGCTTCCTAGGACCGGTGTCTATCATTTCAGCCGTCTTCAGCCAGGCTTGCTTGAATCCAGTGGCAAAGGGAGCAAGGGACTCACATCTGAGCATACCCTGCCAACTTATGGCGAACAAAGCGGTACAAAAGGGGGTGGTGATGGAAGGAGCACGTGAAACAATCAAACTCTCACACCCAGTCAAAAGATCTGTGTTTAATCCATCTCCGTTCTGCAGCCCACTCTACCACCTCAGTTCAGACATGGCCATATGCAAATCAGTCTGACCCTGTGCCTCATGGGAACAGTCCAGCCCGAACTGCTAAACCATGCCTTCCCTGGACCGGAAACAAGCTTCCTAGGACCGATTTCTAACCTTTCAGCCGTCTTCAGCCAGTCTTGCTTGAATCCAGTGGCAAAGTGAGCAAGGAACTCACGTCTGAGCATACCCTGCCAACTTATGGTGAACAAAGCGGTACAAAAGGGGGTGGTGAGGGACGGAGCATCTGAACCAATCAAACACTCACACTAAGTCATAAGATCTGGGTTTAATCCATCACCGTTCTTTAGCCCACTCTGCCACCCCTGTTCAGACATGGCCATAAGCAAATCAGTCTGACCCTGTGCCTCATGGGAACAGTCCAGCCCGACTTACCAGGCCATGCCTTCCCTGGACCGTAAATAAGCTTCCTAGGACCGGTTACTGGCATTTCAGCCATCTTCAGCTAGGCTTGCTTGAATCCAGTGGCAAAGTGAGCAAGGGACTCACGTCTGAGCATACCCTGCCAACTTATGGCGAACAAAGCGGTACAAAAGGGGGTGGTGATGGACGGAGCATATGAACCAATCAAACACTCACACCCAGTCAAAAGATCTGGGTTTAATCCATCACCGTTCTTTAGCCCACCCTGCCACCCCAGTTCAGACATGGCCATATGCAAATCAGTCTGAACCTGTGCATCACCTGAACAGTCCAGCCCGAACTGCCAAGCCATGTCTTCCTTGGACCGGAAACAAGCTTCCTAGGACCGGTTTCTGGCATTTCAGCCGTCTTCAGTCAGGCTTGCTTGAAACCAGTGGCAAAGTGAGCAAGGGACTCACGTCTGAGCATACCCTGCGAACCTATGGCGAACAAAGCGGTACAAAAGGGGGTGGTGATGGAAGGAGCATCTGAACCAATCAAACACTCACACCCAGTCAAAAGATCTGGGTTTAATCCATCTCCGTTCTTTAGCCCACTCTGCCACCCCAGTACAGACATGGCCATATGCAAATCAGTCTGACCCTGTGCCTCATGGCAACAGTCCTGCCCGCACTGCCAAACCATGCCTTCCCTGGACCGTAAACAAGCTTCCTAGGACCGGTTTCTGGCATTTCAGCCGTCTTCAGCCAGGCTTGCTTGAATCTAGTGGCAAAGTGAGCAAGGAACTCACGTCTGAGCATACCCTGCCAACTTATGGCGAACAAAGCGGTACAAAAGGGCTGGTGATAGACGGAGCATCTGAACCAATCAAACACTCTCACCCAGTCAAAAGATCTGGGTTTAATCCATCACCGTTCTTTAGCCCACTCTGCCACCCCAGTTCAGACATGGCCATATGCAAATCAGTCTGACCCTGTGCCTCATGGGAACAGTCCAGCCCGAACTGCCAAGCCATGCCTTCCCTGGACAGCTTCCTAGGAGCGGTTTCTGGCATTTCAGCCTTCTTCAGCCAGGCTTGCTTGAATCCAGTGGCAAAGTGAGCAAGGAACTCACGTCTGAGCATACCCTGCCAACTTATGGCGAACAAAGCGGTACAAAAGGGGGTGGTGATGGAAGGAGCATCTGAACCAATCAAACACTCAGACCCAGTAAAAAGATCTGGGTTTAATCCATCACCGTTCTTTAGCCCACTCTGCCACCCCAGTTCAGACATGGCCATATGCAAATCAGTCCGACCCTGTCCCTCATGGGAACAGTCCAGCCCGAACTACCAAGCCATGCCTTTCCTGGACCGGAAACAAGCTACCTAGGACCGGTTTCTGGCATTTCAGCCATCTTCAGCCAGGCTTGCTTGAATCCAGTGGCAAAGTGAGCAAGGGACTCATGTCTGAGCATACCCTGAGAACCTATGGCGAACAAAGCGTTCAAAAAGGGGTTGGTGATGGACGGAGCTTCTGAACCAATCAAACACTCACACCCAGTCAAAAGATCTGGTTTTAATCCATCACCGTTCTTTAGCCCACTCTGCCACCCCAGTTCAGACATGGCCATATGCAAATCAGTCTGACCCAGTGCCTCATGGGAACAGTCCAGCCCGAACTGCCACGCCATGCCTTCCCTGGACTGGAAACAAGCTTCCTAGGACCTGTTTCTGGCATTTCAGCCGTCTTCAGCCAGGTTTGCTTGAATCCAGTGGCAAAGTGAGCAAGGGACTCACGTCTGAGCATACCCTGCCAACTTATGGCGAACAAAGCGGTACAATAGGGGGTGGTGATGGACGGAGCATCTGAACCAATCAACCGATAGGTACTTGCAAATAGCGCATGCAATTTCAAGGGTGCAGGGGTGTCAAAAGGACACAGTGTTGCACCCCTGAAATTGTGATGTGCACCCCTGTTGCGCACACACATGCCCCAAGGGCATCTCTGCCTATTGCTTAACACGAGATCAGTAGGTAGGCATGCCCTGGAGATCTTTGACCTCCTTGTTAGGGAAAAACCATTATGCCTTCTGCTGACTGAAACTTGGCTGGGGGAGATGTCCAATCCGGACATTATGGCGGCTATTCCACCGGACTATAATATCTTTCGTCAAGATAGAGCTAAGGGAAGGGGAGGTGGGGTGTCGGTGGTGGTAAAGAAGATAGCTTCCTGCTCTATTCTTCCCTTGGATACAATCACAGGATCTGAATCCCTCCCCTTCACTATTAGGTTGACCCCGCAACAAGCCCTGAAAGGGTTGCTGGTATACAGACCTCCCGGACCAGTTTGTTCTTTTTTTGAGGACCTCCAGGTTGCCATCTCTGGACTGGCCTTGAGTGCGCAGCACTGTTTGCTGGCGGGAGACTTTAATTTTCATATGGATGTGGGTGAGGACTCGGATTCGAACAAATTGTTTGATATTACGGCTCCTCTCGGCCTTGTTCCTTTTCTTGTGGGCCCCACACACGACAAGGGACACACCTTGGATCAGGTTTTTTCCTCGGTCCCTTTAGTGGATATTGAGCTTCTCCCGGTGCTCTGGACCGACCACAGGCTGGCCAAGTTCTCTGTACTGGGCAGTGAGCAATTACCCAGCAGCGCTCCTAGACAGTATGGTTCTGCTTCGAGGGCACTGCACAGAGTGACTCCTGAGCTGTTAGCTCAGGCTTCTGTGGACCATCCGTGCCCACTCTCAGGTGACTTAGAGCGGGACGTAGAGTCCATGCAGGTGTGGCTGCTGGAGAGGCTGAATGACCTAGCACCTGCAATGGCCCCTCGGGCCACGGCTAAGCGGGTCTCTGCACCTTGGTTCACTGAGGCACTGTGTGCCACTCGTCGCCAGTGCAAGGTGGCTGAGAGGGCGTGGTGCCTCCAGTATGACTTGGAGGCTAGACTCGCTTACAGGATAGCGGTCAAAGCCTACCATCATGACATTCTCCATGAGAAAAAGGACTATCTTGCCAGGAGGATAGAGGCTGCTTCCAATTCATGCAAAGAGATCTTTGCTGTGGTGAGGGAGTTCACGGCCCCCAGATCCAACTTGCCTCTAATAGCGCCATCTGAGTCGTGGGTCTGCGATCTTGCCAAGTTCTTCACGGACAAGATTATATCTATTCAGGATTCCTTTACAGAGAGGTCTGTCGAAGTATTTTCTAGCACAGTGGCCGGACTTGTTCCGTTGACCACTAGGGATGCTGTTCTGGCGGAGTTTCCATCTGTCTCCACCGATGCTTCCCTTGCACTTCTGGCAAATCTTAAATCGGGCTCGCCATTAGACCCCTGTCCGGCCAAATTTTTGGCCAGGATGGCGGCTGTGGTTAACCCATTGGTCAACCCTCTCCTGAACCTGTCCTTGAGTGAGGGGAGGGTCCCGCGGTCCTGGAAAAGGGCTATGGTGATTCCCCTCCTCAAGAAGCCTGGGTTAGACGCCCTAATTTAAGTACGGAGACGGCACTCCTGGAGGTGTCAGAGGTCATCAGGGAGACACTGGATTCAGGAGGCAAGGCCATGCTTGTCATGCTTGATCTGTCGGCGGCCTTTGACACCGTCCCCCATGAGGCGCTCCTCGCCAGACTTTATGACATCGGTCTGAGGGGGACGGTGTTCAACTGGTTTACATCTTTTCTTGAGGGCCGCCGACAAACGGTCTGGGCCTCCCCGAGCTCCGTTGAGATGCCGCCTTTGGGAGTCGGAGTTCTGCAGGGTTCTGTGTTGAGCCCGACTCTTTTTAACATCTTTATGACCCCTCTGGCGGCACTGGTGGAGTCCTTTGGGGCCCAGATCGTGCCCTACGCTGATGACACGCAACTGTTCTTCACATGCAGGAAAGATCAGGCTTTTGATGGAGAGAGCATTCGGGGTTGTTTAGGGATGGTCTTCAGCAGGTTTCAGCGGGACAGCCTCAAAGCGAATTCCAACAAATCCGAGGTACTGTTCTTTGGTTGTTCCTTGGACCCTGACTGGCAGGCCTGGTTGCCAATGGATATGTGTCCCCCTGCTCAGGCATCCCAGGTGGCAAAAAATCTGGGTGTTAAGATTGATAATAATCTGACGCTGAGATCACATATTCTTGGTTTGACGGGCACTTGTTTTGGCATTCTCAAGATGCTCCGGAAGTTCCTGCCTTTGCTCACAGAAGAGCATAGAAAGATCACTGTGCAAGCCTTAATTGGCTCCAGACTGGACTATGCCAACATCCTCTATTTAGGTCTTCCGGACTATCTTGTACAGCGGCTGCAGGTTGTGCAGAACTCTGCGGCTCGCGCCATCTTTGGCCTCCATAGGCGAGTGAGAGCATCCGGGTTGGTGCAGTCGCTTCACTGGCTGCCCATCCGGAAGCGGATTTTGTTTAAAGCGTTGACCCTGGCTCACAAAGCGCTTTTTGGCTCTGGAGCTAGGCACTTACAGCGCAGGCTCGTCTTTTATTGCCCGGCCGGATCTCTCCGGTCGGAATCTTTGTTTTTGGCCGTGGTCCCCCGAGTGAGGAAGGCCCGTACCGGGGGTCACTCCTTTAGTTTGAGGGCCCCTCAGTTGTGGAACACTTTGCCTCTGGCCCTGCGGCGCACACCTAATTTGCTTCTGTTTAGGAAGAGCCTTAAGACCTGGCTTTTTAACCTTTAGGAGGTCTTTCTTTCCCCTGTCTGTCTCTGTTTTATGGTGTTATGTTTTTTACACTGAGCTGCCTAAGTAAAGCGCCGGGACACTCTTATTGAGTAGCCGTGCGCTATAGAAATAAAATTTAACATAACATAACATAACATGTGTGTGTGTGTAACATGAAACTTTAAAAAATGCCCTTTAGTGCATTTTTCAAAGTTTTTGCAAATTACTGACTAGTTACATTTTTGAGTAAATTGCTGCCCCAAATAGCGAAATCACTATTTCAAAGTGCTTCTTGCATTGCATTTAAGGAATCACAAATTGCGATTCCTTAAATGCAATAGCATTTTGGGAAATCGCAAAAAATTGCAATTACCGAAATTGTGCATCCCAAAGACTTTCATGCATCACAAAAGGCAATTTTGCAATCGCAAATGGCCGATTTTTGCTAATCGCACCATTTGCGATCTCAAAATCCCTTGATGCATGTGCCCCTAAATTGTTAAAAAAGCACATATAATGTGAAAACAACCTGTTAGTAAAACCGAAATCAACAATTACCATTGCCTTTTTGGGAAAAAACGTGCTTCAGTAGAGACTACACAAACTAATCATAATGAGTAAATCTAAAGAACAAATATCTTACTCATAGTATGACCACAGTCTCTAACAGAATAATGGGGCAACACAAAAGAAACAAACCCTATAGGCGATAGTAATAGGAGTCAATCAAAGTTAAGGACCATGGGAATACCAAGTCAGCCAGAACCATAGGGATAATACTCACAAGAGTCTCGCTGATATGGGCAACCTGTGATACAATAGTGTAAAGTCAAATTATATTTAAACCAAACACATCTGAATAAAATACCAGCCATTTTGAGGAGTAACACTTACCAAGCAATAAATATATAGATTTTTCAACATTGTTCCCCGTATTCTCAAAACACATGGGGATCCAAACAAAGTCTGCTGAGTGAATCCAGGTCAGTGCAAGCTTCTCCCTTTCACTAAACAGTCATGTTGATTTTGGCCACCATGACACCCTTATAACACCGAATAGCAAAGGAATCCACCATATTGGAATGGTCACCAGACATATCGGAATGTGATGGAATAAAAGACAGTTTCTATAAATCTATGCATACGTTATAATGTATACGGGTAAAGGTTGAATTATCTAATTTGACTTAAATACTATATTTCTTTCTGTGATTCTGAAAGGGTAAATTCTATTTCAGGCCTACATTGTACTTCTACTTTTTATCCACCCACAAACTTGATGTTCAAAGAGATAATCATCTTGGAAAATGTAGTGCTTTCAGACACCCAAGGACTGTTAAAAAAAATTCAGATATGTGCCAAATTAAATTTTTCAAAAACTCTGATCCTCTCAAAAAAGTGTCCACATTTGAGGATGTGGTCATCAAACCAGCAGACAAGGGTGATAGCATAGTGGTAAAGAATAAATCAGACTATGATGAAGAAATTTTGAGACAATTGAGTAATTCCACTTAATATAGAAAATTGCAATCTGACCCAATGTTGACTATCCGTAAACATATTTGCAAACTCACCAAGCAGGGCCTTAATGAGATATGGTTCAGTGATAAAGAGTTTGCTTATCTGAACAAAAAGGGCAATTCTATTCCAGCTTTCTATACATTACCTAAAGTATACAAGAATCTAGAAAAACCTCCAGGTCAACCCATCGTGGCAGGTTGTATTTCTGTGCTTCAACCTCCAGCAGAATACGTGGAATATTTATCAAGCCATGTGTTCCACTTACTGAGGGGGAGATTCACAAGGACTCAACTCCGAATTATCCCCACTGTAACGCATCAAAAGTGGAGCTAAATTTAACACCCCATTCACAAGCTGGTGCAAGCTGCAGACATTGCCTGTATTCCTGCGATAACTGCCCCAAAATGTATCTCCATGGTGGACAACTCCAACTAACTGTAATGAGATGCAGAGTTGGCGTACCCGTGCAAACCCGAAGAACAAACAACGCATTGGAGCTACTCATCATGCTGCTCAGAGCCCCAATAGGGCCACATCACCCACTGCCACCATCCCCAGGACCGCCACCACCCCCAGGACCCGGACCCACACCACCACAGAGGCAGCGCAGAGTAAGACTATGGACCTACCAAAAATGCACCAGTCTCACAGACCTAAAGCCAGAGGAAGTCATTGCCCACTACAGGCTCAAAAGGACAACCATCATCCGCATCATGACCCACATCGCCCACAGGTTGACGGTCCCAACACAGCAGAGAACCAACATCCCTCCGCAGACAAAGCTGCTGGCTGTGCAGCACCTGTTGGCCCCTGGTACCTTCCAACCAACAACTGCCAGAGTCGGAGGGGTCTCACAGCCAGCCCTAACAAAGTTCATCACATTTGTCCTGGATACCATCCTCAGCTCGATACCCAATTACCTTCAATACCCCCACACTGTGCAGGAACAGCAGGAGACCAAGCAAGGCTTCTACGCCATAGCCGGATTCCTGGCCGTGTTGGGGGCAATAGACTGCACACATGTCCCACTTGTGCCCCCTGCGGATACAGCACTCCACTACAGTAACAGAAAGCACACACATTTCATCAATGTGCAGGCAATAGTGGACCACCTGGGACTCTTCACCAATGTCGTCACAAACTACCTCGGCAGTGTGCATGATTCTTACATCTTCCGACTGTCCATCATCAACCATCGCTTCCAGGATGGCACATATGGTCGTGGACTGCTCATTGGTAAGTGCCAAATCAACACACCACACACCTCAAAGCCATCATCACAATGCTCAACTGTGGGAATGCACACGCGACCAAACCACATACAACATGGCAATCAGCATGCCCACCTACCAGACATGACAACACCACTCCATGGTGATCCTGGCCTACCCCTGCACACAATCCAGCTATATCATGGCACCACAGCCACACAACAGCTGAACGTGTGTAAATGCAGAATGCAGCCATGTGTGAAGGATGCAAGTGACTCGTGAATGGCAATGTACACAACGACAAGTGAGGCGTGGATGTGCAGGGTATACATGGGTAGGCAAACCACAGCTAAGTCCATGCAGACCACAACTGTTGGTGATTGGTGAGTAGCGAACAGTGGACGCAACCTTGTCACACCAGGCTGGGGCTCAGATAGCGGAAATGTCGCTTGCTGCCTCACCCCCTGTGTGTATGAGAATAGTGGGTGTGCCCTGAGTACGCCTGGGGTGTGGACAAAAACCCTGTGGCGCAGAGCATGATTCTCTCCCGGAAAGGTGAACATCACTGACAGGGCACCATCTCACAGTCCGCCATGAGGCTGACGCTGTGAGCAGTGGGGCCTGCGACCCTGTGCACCTGCGTCACCCCAGGATGCTGATACCCAGACCAGGCCTGCCCTCATCAGTGCCCCAAGGCCTCACTGCTCACCTGCCGACATCATCGTGTGTCAAAGAGGGCCCTCCACGTGCCGGGGCAAGCTCCACGTCCCAGTCCTACAAGCTCTGCAGCTTCCGCAGAACATTGCTGGCCCAAACGATGCTGGCCCACATTACTCATTTCTCATTGACAAACTCCACCGGCATCCCCTTCGTCACAGTGGGCCCCACATATGGAACTGAGTCCTGAGTCCTGAATGGCAGAGACCCCAAGTCTGTGGCAGCGGCCACAGCACCAGACTCCCTTCGATCAGTGAGGCGTAATTCCATATGGCTGGCCGTCGACACGTGGTGCCACTGACCCTGTCCAACGCAAGCCATCGACACGTGGTGCCACTGACCCTGCGCACCGTGAGTGACGGTCAGCCTCCAGCGGAACATCCTTTGTGTACGAGTCTGTGGCCTAGGGGTTGTCATCAGCAAAGGACAGGTACCTACTTAGTGTTTGGCATGAGTCTGTGGCATTCATATCCTACATGTTGCAGGACACAGCTGGCAGGTGCCCTCTGCATCATGTCCTGGGGGTACACCTTCCACTGTCCACCGAGTCACTCCGCGACATGCTCCTTCAACATCGACGGAAACCTACTCCGCACTCATGACCCTACCCCAGTCTCCCGCAGGTCAGCATCCCGTGTCGGCCCCTATGCATCCGGGGCCACTAACCCTGTGCGACTCAAGTCATCCCCCCTCCTGCCATTACTTGTCTGAATGCCTGATGACTGTTGGAGTTGTTGCCAGCACCAGCTACTCCCTGAGGGCTGGCTTACACTCACCCCACACACAGTCAGCACAGGCGTCATTGGATTAGTGGGCCTGCCATCACATCCTGCTGAACCAAGTATTGACTCTTTTCTCCCTGCACTGTCACAGGTGATCAAGGATATGCACTCTGCCCTTGGATGATGACAACCCTCCGAGAACCGAACACACCTGCCCGAAGGCAGTACAATGCGGCCCACATACGAACCAGGGGCATCGTTGAATACATATTTGGCATGTTGAAGTCCCATTTCAGGTGACTGGACGGCACGGGTAGAAAGTTCCTGTACAGCCCGGAGATCGTGTGCAATATGATCGTTGCATGTTGTGTTTTGCACAACATCTGTTTACGCATCAATGCCCCATGGAGCTCATTTCCAGAAGTCCACGACGATGATGGGGACGATGGGGCAGGTGGCTCACATCCCACTGCAGCTGCGGCAGGAATGGCCCGTAGGAACACCATCATTGACAATTACTTCTCATGAGCACGTGACATTGTGGCCATCCCTGGCAATCATGGGACAGTACAAAATATAAAAAAATATAGCATGTGTGAAAAAAACATATTTGCAGGTTACAGGTTGTACTAGTACATTGTGATGTCACAGTTCCCTGCTGGGCCAGATGTAATTTGCCATGTGGTGCACATTTGTGGCATCAGTTATGGCCTGTGTTCTGTTGTGGAGGTGTTGCTGTCTGTACTGGGATGTTGTCAATGTCGAGGGGCACTCATACTTATGTTCGTATTCTGCACAATAGGTGGTTTTTTTCATGCATCTCTGATTTGTCTGCTACTGGTCCCTTTCATGTGGTGTACCTGTCAGTTCAGTGCTTCCATGGTGCTCCTCCGGGGTGCGTTGCTGCTGCCATTTTGGCAGCGAGGTCCTACTTGGTTTTGCCATTCACATTGGTCCAGGGCCTCTTGTGCTCTTCCATATGCCTCCACTGCCATGCAACGGCATTCAGATGATGCGAGGTGGTGTGCCATCTTTGCCTCTTTGTTGCCAATGACATGTTGGAGGTGACGTACTGTTGGTGGTGGTGTTCTGGCTCATCCGTGGCGGTACTCAGGTTTTCCTGGCGACTGTACCCTGTATTCCTCTTCTCATTGGCCTTCACCGAGCCCTGAATTCCTGGGTGTTCCTCCGTGAGGATTGTGGGGTTCTTGTTGTCCTCTTGATCCAGCGGCCTATAGAAAATATATCATAAACGACGCTACCCAACTTCATAACCTATAAACAAAATTCTATACTAAATATGGACCCATTTATAAACCTGACATATTTTGGGCCTACTGAATCAGGTGGTCAAATAAAATCTATATACACATTATCTACAAAATATATACATTTTATACATCTGCGAAAGGAATATTGTCATTAGAATAAAACTATACCATTTAAATGACCACCATTGGCGACGTGATCTAGCTAATAGTAACCTACACTCCTGAATAACCAAGACCAGCTTGTTTGTCAAAAGTAAGATTTTATTTACTAAATTATGGTATATGAGTTGATAATTTTATAAATGAATTTTATTTGCAATAAAGCAAGCATAATTGTAAGGAAATATGAGAAAAATACAATTTAAGCAAGTAGATAAAATTTAAAATGAATATATAAAGTTTATCATTTCTAAAACCTAATTCCCTAACTGAGCTAAATAGATAGAAATTAAAGTAAAGTTCTTTGAGGATTCTTACGTGCTCCAAGCAAAGTCCAACAGCACATCACCCTCATCGGAAAGTCAGAAAGCAGCAGCCAGCCCATCCCTAAGGGCATGACTTTTTATACCTTTCTATGCTAACTAAACTACGCAAAGGAAAGTTTTCAGAAATCTTCGACGTCCCATTGGCTGAGAGTGACAAGTGACATGTCACCCAGTTCTCAAAAAGTTCCACTAAATCATATTTCTTAGAGACCATTGTCCCTTCCACGTGAAGCCAGAAGCTTCCTCATATTGCAACAAATGTATAAAGTCATTCTCGCAGCGTCCTTTGACTTTCATTAGACTTCCGCGGATGCCAAGTTAAGGCTGACAAAATGTTCACTTTCGACCTTGGTCATGTCCGACAGAATGATGACAGCACATTAGTTTTTGCTTTGTGAACGCAGCTTTTGACGAATTATTTATTTCAGAATGGGCGTCTCGTGACTTTCTGCAGAATTACATGTCAGCTCTTTTCTGCGACTCAAACGACTAGGCCCAAAAGCAGGCAACTTATGATTTCTAATATAAAACAAACACAAGAAAAGTATTAATGTAAGAAATAATGTAGATTCTATATCCACCCCTTGATTCACTAATTAATTAACCAACCTGATTAATCAATATGTTACCTAGCCATTGCAAACAAATAAAGCAGCGTTTATATCTACCAGTCTCCGTTATTCCATGAGACTCATATGCACCTAGAATAGTAGAAATGACATCATACAGACAAAGAAAAGCAAAACAAGCACATGCTTCTTTTAAGTTTGCAGCAGTTAGTAATGACAAAAACGAAAACAATAAATTATTTTATTATTTTGCACGAACAAAAAGATGCAACAATTATGCACGTTTATGAGCACACATGTTAGTCCCCCCATGTGTAAAGTTTAATCTAAGTTGTATTAGCATGACATATCACAAATCATTAATATTATTATTCATGTTATGGAAATGTGACTTTGCGATTTTAAACAAAATTTTGTTTTCTGTCTCGCTCCATCAACTCCCTCATCTGGTGATTAACAAATCACCACACTAGCACTCAAAATTTTGGTAAATTAAATTTCTAAGAAATCGATTCAAATTCATTTGTATCAGTAAACCTAAAAGTCTGTTTCTGCATAATCTTTGCAATTAACATGACGCTCTCTATGTAACTCCTGTAATTCGATCTCCCTTTCTTCTTCTTTTCTGAGTTTATAGATTCTTTTCTTTTCTTTCAACTGTTTCTTTCTTTTATGTAACAAACAACCTATTTTGGTCAAAATAAAAATGAATACTATTATAATCAAAGGTGCCAGAATCTTGCCAAGAATTGAACTTCCGATGTTATGAAACCAGTTTTTAATTGCTTGAAACCTTTTTGAAAGTTTCCCTGTAAAATCATCTTCTTCTAAAGGAATTATCTCTGAATGCATTTGTGTAATATTCTTAATATACATTTCAATATTCTTACTTTCATCAGGTATATATGTACAGCAATGTTGAACATGTAAAATGCCACAGACTCCTCCCTCTTTTGCTAAGAGTATGTCTAAAGCAAGGCGGTCTTGAATTACCATAGATCTAATTGCAATAACTTCAACATTCACTAATTGAAACCCATCAGCTGTGTCAGTTGATAATCTATCAACTATAGTGGACAATTTTCTGATTCTCCCTGCATTTAGGGTTATACCAACAAAAGGTATTACAGCTTGAAAAATATCTCCCAGAACTTCAGTAAAAGTTTCTCTTTTAGCTCTATTTACATAATTATGAATTTTAAACAATCCTTCTGAATCTCTGTCAACATGAAACACTTTAGGAAAAACAATTCCCACATAACAAGTTCCATACCAATGGTCTGGAAGGTTGTAGTAGGCTTTGTCACCACAAACAAAATAAATCCCAGGAAAGATAGGATCTTTTCCACCTTTAAATCCCCAACCTCCCAGAATCTGATAAGTATCTTCACAGTTACTTGCACCTACAAAATAATTATCAAAAAGTGTATTATCTCTTCTAATGCAAAGTTTTCCACTAACAGGTTTGTCTATGTGAATTGCAATATTCTCAAGCATTTTGCCATTTAATTTCTCATCCTCTTTCTGCCAGAAGGCTGACTTAGGGGTCGATTAGGATGGCGGACGGAAACGTGTACCGTCCGCCGCGGAAGGTGGCTAGATACTCCGGACCTGTCCGCGGAAAATCCGCAACAGCAATTAGGATAAAACATGCAAAAAACGCCGACCGCGGCGTACGGAGCACACCAATCCCCGTCCGCGGCGGTCGGAGTACACCTGAGTCCGCGGCAGGCGGACGGAACAGTAAAAACACCGACCGCCGCGTACGCACATGACCGCGAATACATCCACCACCCCCGCGATACCTGCGCAATGTCCGTGTCCGCTATTAGGATAACTCCGCAAGTACCCCGGTAGTCACCGCCATCCACGTCCGCAGCGGTACAAATGCACCGAGAATCCGTGCACCACAGCGGAACGACAACACAAACAACATCCCTACTGTCAAACCAATGCCATACATTGGCACGGAAGTTAATCACCAAACACACGAAAAAAAACGCCCACCCACCGCAAACATCCAAACCAATCACAACACACAATGATCCACCGCCAAGCACCACACAATCCACACCTGGCAACACTCCCACCTAGCACCTGACTGCCAATACCCATTCAGACACGGTCTAGACACACACCATAAAAGAACTCCCACCCACTCCACAACTCCTCTGCATCACAGCATAGCTGCTAGCAGGACACACCACTGAACTGAGACCAAAGAGAAATAGCATTCACACAACCCACACCCAAACACACCCACCACACAAACTTCCACCACACCATTCTTACACACCACACACCTGCACCTCCCCATCCACGCAAACCCACACCCCGAGCACCACACACCATGGCACCAAAAAAAAACCCCAAATTCACTGACACCGAGTTGAAGGTTATGGTAGATGAGATCATCCGTGTGGAACCCCACTTATTCGGGGCCCTAGTGCAGCAGACCAGCATAGCCAGGAGAAACAGCATGTGGGACCGGATAGTCACCAGGGTGAATGCCTCCGGGAGCGTCCCGAGGACGAAGCAGGACATCCAGAGGCGGTGGCACGATCTAAAGACCCGAGTCAAAGCCATACGAGCCAAGAACCATCTCCGGGCTAATCACACCGGCGGTGGAACCCCTCCGGAGCCCTTACCCTACACCGAGTGGGAGGACAAGGTGATGACCATCATCCACCCTGAGAGCCTTGATGGACTTCCTGAGGGAGAAGAGGCTGGTAAGTACAAACCAAGCACCACGAGCACTACTACATGGTGTGCCTCACACAACTGTGAAGACACATCTCCCAGACCCCAACCCATGCATGCAGTCCACATACTCACCAACGTCGAAATCACTCCAACAGGCCCCCATGTCCATAGGGATGGCGGTGGTGGTGGGTGTGAGGGGATGGAACTACAACTCCCAACAGGCCCCCATGTCCATAGGGATGGCGGTGGTGGTGGGTGTGAGGGGACGGAACTACAACTCCCAACAGGCCCCCATGTCCATAGGGATGGCGGTGGTGGTGGGTGTGAGGGGATGGAACTACAACTCCCAACAGGCCCCCATGTCCATAGGGATGGCGGTGGTGGTGGTGGTGGTGGGTGGTGGTGGGTGTGAGGGGATGGAACTACAACTCCCAACAGGCCCCCATGTCCATAGGGATGGCGGTGGTGGTGGGTGTGAGGGGATGGAACTACAACTCCCAACAGGCCCCCATGTCCATAGGGATGGCGGTGGTGGTGGTGGTGGTGGGTGGTGGTGGGTGTGAGGGGATGGAACTACAACTCCCAACAGGCCCCCATGTCCATAGGGATGGCGGTGGTGGTGGGTGTGAGGGGATGGAACTACAACTCCCAACAGGCCCCCATGTCCATAGGGATGGCGGTGGTGGTGGGTGTGAGGGGACGGAACTACAACTCCCAACAGGCCCCCATGTCCATAGGGATGGCGGTGGTGGTGGTGGTGGTGGGTGTGAGGGGATGGAACTACAACTCCCAACAGGCCCCCATGTCCATAGGGATGGCGGTGGTGGTGGGTGTGAGGGGATGGAACTACAACTCCCAACAGGCCCCCATGTCCATAGGGATGGCGGTGGTGGTGGTGGGTGGGGTGAGTACCAGTGCAGACAGAATCGGCAAAAAAAGTGAAAACAACCTGTCAAGTCCACATTACTCATCCTCACATTTTTGTTTTGCAGGTCATCCTAATCTGACAGCTGGAAGCAACACCCGCCCTCCAGACTCGCCAATCACAGACGTCTCAGGGGACGATTGGCCAGCCACCTCCGGGGCAGAGGATGATCCCGGCACAAGCAGCCAGCCAGGGCCATCTGGCTCCCAGGTCACCCCTGCACCAACAACTACGGCCTCTGCCATTGTGACAACACCGGCCACTGTGACCTGCACAGCCACCACCAGCACCACCTCCACCACCACCACTACTACTACCACCACTCCTGCCCCTGCCACCCTGCCCAACCCAACGGCCAACGCCGTGCCAGCGCCATGCCAGCCACGCAGGGAGAGTGTGAGGCAAGGCAGAGATGCAAGTCCAGATCCGGCAGGCAGGAGCATACGCCAAAGAAGACGGGAGGATACCAACACACCCAATCCAGTGCAACAGTCATTGGAGGCACTGGGCAGGGTGGAGGTGAGCTACCAACGTGGTCAGGCACAGGCAGACCGGGCCCACCAGGACTTTGTAGATAACACTGCAATGTTGGGGGCCATTGAGAGGCGGCTTGGCCAACTAGTGGACATCTTCACCAGGACAATCAGGCCACAAACAACGCCACCGCCACCGCCACCTGCGGCGGATGTGGTACCCGATGCCCCAGCGCAACCAGCTGACTCCGTACCGGCACAAAGACGGAGGGGCCGTCCGAGGCAGGAAGTGGGCGACAGCAGTGTGGAAGCAGCTGCCACACGCTCCAAGAGGAACAGAAAATGACTGTACCAGTACCTGCGCATGCCATTCACCCTGGCAACTATCCGGTCCCACCTGCCACAGGCCTGCTGTACTAGGCAGACACCACCCTATGTGGTGTCCGCACGGAATTTTCATCTGCCATAACCTTCTACTCTCACTCCCCCACCCCTTCACTCATTTGTAAATATGCACCTACACCCATGCACAATTTGTAAATAAAAGCCACTTACTCACTCAATCATGTGTTGCCTCCATGTTTATTCACATGAATGCATCAGAAACAGATGTTACTAGGTACAGGTATCCAACTGGTACAGAATCATGGCGCTGCGGGAGTGACCTAGGGAAAATAGAAACCGCAAAGACACGTCAGGAAACATGATCACACTCATCAGAACACACTGCAGTGCAACATATAACAACCCACACGCATCACAACAGTAATGGATGAGACGACACACATCATGGAGACGTGCATTGGCCACAATTTAGCACACACACACACATGCATGCATCACATAGCAGAACACAGAGATGAAGCACACCACTATGCCACAACACCAGCACACATTCACAGGGCATACCCAAGCAGCACAAGAGGAGCACACTCACAATCAAGGGAAGTAGCGATCAATGATCTGGCGCCTCTGGTCCACACCTTCCTCCTCACCACTATCCTCATCAGTTGACATGGCTGGGTCGGGAGGGCGAGGAACTTGCAGTTCATCAGGGTCCAAGAGCAGTTCAATGTTATAGCGCACAGCCAGGTTGTGAAGCATGCAGCACGCTATCACGATCTTGCATACTTTGCCTGGTGAGTAAGGCAGGGCCCCTCCAGTCTTATCCAGGCACCGAAACCTAGACTTCAGCAGGCCAAATGTCCGTTCTACCACTCGACGTGTCCTACCATGGGCATCATTGTATCTCATTTCTCCAGCTGTAGTGGGATTGCGTAAGGGACTGAGCAGCCAAGGCCTGTTTGGGTACGCCGAGTCGCCTGTGTTGGTGGAAGAGAGAGAGAGAGAAACATCACAACCTGCATTGTGGGTCACACCATGCCACACAGATATCACTCCTGTCACCACAGCATACTCACCAACAAGCCACGCTTGTGCCGGACGCAGATTAGCCATCAGTTGGGGGACCATGCTGCTCCGCATGATGTGGGCGTCATGTGCAGAGCCAGGGAATCTTGCACACACATGTGAGATGATGTTGTCGGCCTGGCACACCACCTGCACGTTCAGGGAATGGAAGTGTTTCCGATTCCTATACACCTGCTCACGTGCCCGTGGTGCAATGAGAGCGATATGCGTGCCATCAATGGAACCCACAACGTGTGGTATACGACCCAGGGCATAGAAGTCAGCTTTGACCGCTGCCAAGTCCGCCGCCTGAGGGAAATGTATATAGTCATGCTTGTACAGCATCATGGCTGTCAGTACATCCCGGAGTACCGTGCTGAACATGGCCTGTGACATTCCCCCGGCATCTCCAACTGTGTACTGGAATGTGCCTGTTGCAAAGAAATGGAGTGCCGCCATCACCTTTTGCGTGGGTGTCATGGAACCTGGATAGTTTCTTCGCGGCTGCAGGTGAGGAGACAATAGGGTCACAAGTTCCAACAATCGACGGCGATCCAGCCTGAATTTCCGGATCACCTCCTCGTCCACCATATCCTCCAGCACAGTGTATGGGCGATGGACATTTGGAGCCCTCCTGTGTGGGAGTAGATGGAATGGAAGTCAAATCACATACAACGCATGTGTGTGCACCTCAATCACATGTCAACGCCCTCTACCAACATGTAGTATCCAGTGTATGCTTGTCATATGTGTGACTCCTCTGATTGTCAGGACAACATGGATCGACGTGGCAACAATGTGCATCCACTAGCAACATGATGTTTAGCAACATGTGCAATGCACACTGTCTCACCTCAACATCACTGCCAACCAGACATGTGACATGACCCACATGTGTAGGCCCAACATCACATGCACACATGTAAGTACATGCACACATACTAAATTAAACACCCCCCCACCCCCCCATATCATGATGCACCAATGGCAACACCAGGAATGGTGGGCATACAGACATCACATGCATGGGGACACAATAGGCAACACACATGTACAGTACACAACAGAACCCCCACCATAGTCATCATCTGACACATACCACTCACTGACAACTGATTCACAGGTGCCCATACATACGGGATCTACTGTGTACATGTGAGGTACGACAAAATTGTGTAGGGTACTACCCGATGTGGACATGCACACGTGATGGACACTTGTGGCTCACCGATGCCCATGGTATGGACACACATGGGATGGAGCATGACATGTGTAGCCACGCAATCACGCACACAACCGTGAGCAGGCAGCTGCAGACAATGGTACAAGGTGCATCATCGGCTAAGATGCTAACATTGACCACGCCATGGCGGTGCACTGCATCCGCTGTTTACGTCTGGGCATACGCGGGCCGCCTTCGACATTCACATTTTCTGCACGTGCACAGACCGTCACGCCCACACACCGGCAAGTGCATGTGCAAGGATCCGGGACGGATGGTCGATTTGCAACAATGTTGTATCACTGGCGCCTCCATGGCGGTGCACGTACACAGCGGGGGAGGTGCAGGCCTATACACCCTGTAGATGTACTCAATGGACATGCCAGTTCATGACCCCCCTTACAGTCACCTTGCATCATCCACCGTACACCGGCCGGAGCGGCCGGCCCTTCCACTACCGCCGTGCCAGGCCCTGCCCAGGACCGCCGTGCCGGCCATGGCAACAACCGCCATTGCACGGACCGCCAGGGAACGCCGGTAGTGGAAGGGCCGTGCTATGGCGGTTGTTGCCATGGCCGGCACGGCGGTCCTGGGCAGGGCCTGGCACGGCGGTAGTGGAAGGGCCGTGCAATGGCGGTTGTTGCCATGGCCGGCACGGCGGTCCTGGGCAGGGCCTGGCACGGCGGTAGTGGAAGGGCCGTGCAATGGCGGTGGTTGGCATGGCCGGCACGGCGGTCCTGGGCAGGGCCTGGCACGGCGGTAGTGGAAGGGCCGTGCAATGGCGGTGGTTGGCATGGCCGGCACGGCGGTCCTGGGCAGGGCCTGGCACGGCGGTAGTGGAAGGGCCGTGCAATGGCGGTGGTTGGCATGGCCGGCACGGCGGTCCTGGGCAGGGCCTGGCACGGCGGTAGTGGAAGGGCCGGCCGCTCCGGCCGGTGTACGGTGGATGATGCAAGGTGACTGTAAGGGGGGTCATGAACTGGCATGTCCATTGAGTACATCTACAGGGTGTATAGGCCTGCACCTCCCCCGCTGTGTACGTGCACCGCCATGGAGGCGCCAGTGATAGTACATTGTTGCAACTGAAGCATCCGTGCCTGAGGCTTGCACGTGCGGTTGCCGATGTGGGCCCGTGACGGTCCCTGCACATGCAGCCAATGGGAAGAGGGACGCTGGCCGCATACGGCCAATCGCAAGTAGCGGAAGCTGTGCACCGCAACAACAGGGCCAGTCATTGGCCCATTTCACGATCACGCTTCCAGGGCTGACCAATTGCTGGCGACGTATGCCACTGACACGTGCTGAGGGCCCTATATATGTGTCTTGGCCAAAATGAAACTTCCTACCCTGGGGACCATTGCTGCCTGTGACCATCACCTCGACCTGCTGCTGCTGCTGAGCTGACCACCGACTGCTGCTCTAGTGCCATCACCTCGACCTGCTGCTGCTGCTGAGCTGACCACCGACTGCTGCTCTAGTGCCATCACCTCGACCTGCTGCTGCTGCTGAGCTGACCACCGACTGCTGCTCTAGTGCCATCACCTCGACCTGCTGCTGCTGCTGAGCTGACCACCGACTGCTGCTCTAGTGCCATCACCTCGACCTGCTGCTGCTGCTGAGCTGACCACCGACTGCTGCTCTAGTGCCATACTCCGTGATCTTGCCATGTCGAGAGGCAAAGAGATCCGGTCTCGACCCTTCACCGCCGCGGAGCTTGATGTCCTCGTGGACGGTGTACTCCGCAACTATGGACGCCTCTACGGCGCACCGGGACGGGTGGTAAGTGCAGTGTGGGACATGTTGGTGTGCATGAGGGGGCCAAATGATCAGGCCTATTTCTATCTTAGCTGTGTAGTGTGGGCTAGACATATGTTCCTGATTGTGCATGGCTGCTGACAGTAACGTCTTGCCCCTATGTGTGTGACAGGCCACCTGTCCACTGACTTACACCCTTTTGTCTCCCATCATGGTAGGTCAAGCTGCACCTTCGCAAGGACCTGTGGAGGAGCATAGCACGGGAAGTACGGGCATTGGGGGTGTGCAACAGACGACATACACACTGCCACAAACGCTGGGACGACATTTCCAGGCTGAGCAAGAATGTAGCGGAAGTAACACTGGGCCTGATTCCAAGGACGCCCCGTCTGTCCCGACGCTCCATGACCCCTCTCATGCACCGTATCATTGCAGTGACGCATCCTGAACTGGCCGAACGTCTGAGTGCCGATCAACAGCAAACTAGCGGTGAGCATACTGTCTGTGTAGGAAACTTGTGAGTGCTATGCATGTATTGGTGCACAGACACACTATTGAGTTCCGTGTTGCGTATGTATGCCTGTGAAGCCATTTTGGTCCCATTGGGTGGTACTCATTTGACATCCAGGTCCGCCATGTTGACACGCCACTTGCTTAGTAGTTGAGTGTAAAAGCACATCCCCTAGTGGTCCATGGCCCCATGGCAGAAAATGTGAGGATGACTGGTAGGGGTGGGCCATGTGCAGGATGAGGGCTCCTAAACCTTTGTCTGCTATGTGATTTGGCTATCCTGTTCCTTCTGTACGTGAGTGTGCCCATGACTCACACATCTTTTCTGTGCATTTCAGCTTTGACAGAGGACACTCAGCCACAGACGGTGGAGAGTAGCCGAGGAAATGAGTCCGGCTCAGACTTCGCACACACGCAGACTGACACGGAGGAGGCCAGCGCCGGAGAGGGGGACAGGACCGTCCCTGAGGACTCGCATGTGGAGACACCATCGTCCTCCTCGTCGGACACTCGTGGTGAGCCTGCACTGTTGACACAGACTGGGAGTGGGCACTCATCACCTTCTGTCGTAAGACAGCACACAGGGCCCACACTTCCGCCAACTGCACCATGTACTGTTCGTGGCCGGAGGAGTAGGGGGAGCAGAGTGGCGTTCGGTGCAGGCACCGCTGCCCCTGCCACGGTGAGCCAAAATGCACTGTGTGCTGAGGCCGTTGATCTGCTGCGACAGCTGTGTGTGGGGCAGACCAATATGACAAATGCTTTCCAGGACCATGATAGGAAGTTGGGGCAGGTGGTGGCATTCATGGAAGGGATGCATGGCGATCTTGCAGGTCTACACAGGACAGTGCAGTCATTGGCAAGCAGTGTGTCGTCTGCAATAGTACAGTCGAACGAACAGGGTGCTACTTCTGTTTCACCATCTACACCGCTGGATGTCTCAGGGGGTAGTGATTATTCTGAGCAGGACTCAAATACAGGTTATTGCACTAGAAGCAGCGTCAGACAGCACGTCAGGGCACGCAGGGCACAGACCCCATCCCCTAGATCAGCTAACTCTGTTCACGTAGACGACGTCAGATGCACTGGAGTACACACACAGGATCCACAAGTGTTGTTGGGGGACATGCCTTCCGGAGCTACACAGGCATTCAACACGAAAGGTACTCCCAAGGCAAGGGATACTCACATGTCCATGGACTGTTCCTTGGACAAGGCCAGTCAGAAGACTAAAGCACCTACTAAGAGCAGGGAGACTCCCAAGAGCAGGCCCACAGCAGAGGTAAGGGACACTCCCAAGGACAGTGAGAAGACTAAGGCACCTACTAAGAGCAGGGAGACTCCCAAGAGCAGGCCCACAGCAGAGGTAAGGGACACTCCCAAGGACAGTGAGAAGACTAAGGCACCTACTAAGAGCAGGGAGACTCCCAAGAGCAGGCCCACAGCAGAGGTAAGGGACACTCCCAAGGACAGTGAGAAGACTAAGGCACCTACTAAGAGCAGGGAGACTCCCAAGAGCAGGCCCACAGCAGAGGTAAGGGACACTCCCAAGGACAGTGAGAAGACTAAGGCACCTACTAAGAGCAGGGAGACTCCCAAGAGCAGGCCCACAGCAGTGGATAGGACCACTCCCAAGGGCAGGGACACACACAGAGAGCAGGTGTCTGCTGGAGACAGGTGCACCACAGACGACAAGTCTGCTGGCAGGAACAGGGCGGCGAGCAGGGCACAGGCTACATCCAGAGACAACACTCCACCTAAGGATAAGGCACATCCTACGGACAAGGCATCTCGCATGGACAATGGCGCTATCAAGGACAGGCATACATCACTGAGGCTGATGTTTTCTACTAAACGCCAAACTGATGTCTCCGCGGCGGAGTCCCCCCATACCTCCACTCCCATCCAGGCCAGTCAGAAGCAGAGGAGGGTGTCCCCTGTTGTTGCATCCCCCATTACACATCATTCCGAGTCCAGGCGGCAGGCACAGAGCAAACGGCAGGCAGGCTCCAGCACGTCCCCCGAAACAAGATCCCCGGCAGCAGTTGCTCCACCTATGCTGGGTGGTGATTCTTTGGAGTCCCCACCACTTGGCAGTCCTGTCCTGTCCAGGGTGCACTCACACCTCCCTAAGAAACGCAGACACACACCATTGACACCTGCCAACCCCGATTTGGCTCTAGGTGAGCTATCCCCAGCTCCCAGGCCCACCCTGCCTCCTGGCCCATACAGCCCTGTGGCTCATCATTTCAGTAGTCCCAGTGGCGCTGGTGCAGTTGACTCTCATGTATCAGATGGTGGCACAGTGTCAGTTGTGCCCTCTCCTGTTGCAGATCCTGGCAGGGTATGTGGGTCTATGGCTCACGTGTCAGTTAGGAGATCTGTGTCTGTGTTGCACACTCCTGTTTCTGGTGCTGGCAGTCTGTCTGGGTCAGTGGCTCACGTGTCAGTGACTACATCTGTGGCTGTGTCTCACACTCCTGTTGCTGGTGCTGCCAGTGTGTCTGGGTCCGTGGCCCATGTGTGTGTCACTCGGGCTGTGGCTGTGTCTCACACTCCTGTTGCTGGTGCTGCCAGTGTGTCTGGGTCCGTGGCCCATGTGTGTGTCACTCGGGCTGTGGCTGTGTCTCACACTCCTGTTGCTGGTGCTGCCAGTGTGTCTGGGTCCGTGGCCCATGTGTGTGTCACTCGGGCTGTGGCTGTGTCTCACACTCCTGTTGCTGGTGCTGCCAGTGTGTCTGGGTCCGTGGCCCATGTGTGTGTCACTCGGGCTGTGGCTGTGTCTCACACTCCTGTTGCTGGTGCTGCCAGTGTGTCCGAGGCAGGTAGTTCACGCAGTCCCCCTGATTCTGTGATGTGAGGTGCTGTACACTTCACTCAAATGTTAGTTCACATGGTGTGTCCATTGAGAACTGTGTGGCACTCTTGTGGTCCCTGTGACGGTTTGGTAGGGACACGTAGTTGTGCTGCCTCTGATGTACCTGCTCTGTACTGCACAATGCCCTGTTGATGCTCTGATACTGCATGCTGCCCTCTCGTTACCTGCCTATGATGTACCTGCTCTGTACTCTACAATGCCCTGTTGATGCTCTGATACTGCATTCTGCCCTCTCATGTGCTGCCAATGATGTACCTGCTCTGTACTGCACAATGCCCTGTTGATGCTCTGATACTGCATACTGCCCTCTCGTTACCTGCCTATGATGTACCTGCTCTGTACTGCACAATGCCCTGTTGATGCTCTGATACTGCATGCTGCCCTCTCGTTACCTGCCTATGATGTACCTGCTCTGTACTCTACAATGCCCTGTTGATGCTCTGATACTGCATTCTGCCCTCTCATGTGCTGCCAATGATGTACCTGCTCTGTACTGCACAATGCCCTGTTGATGCTCTGATACTGCATACTGCCCTCTCGTTACCTGCCTATGATGTACCTGCTCTGTACTCTACTATGCCCTGTTGATGCTCTGATACTGCATACTGCCCCTCTCACGTGCTGCCTCTGATGGGCCTGCTCTGTGCAATGGACTGTTGATGCACTTAGCCCCTCTCACGTGCTGCCTCTGATGGGCCTGCTCTGTGCAATGGACTGTTGATGCACTTAGCCCCTCTCACGTGCTGCCTCTGATGGGCCTGCTCTGTGCAATGGACTGTTGATGCACTTAGCCCCTCTCACGTGCTGCCTCTGATGGGCCTGCTCTGTGCAATGGACTGTTGATGCACTTAGCCCCTCTCACGTGCTGCCTCTGATGGGCCTGTTCTGTGCAATGGACTGTTGATGCACTTAGCCCCTCTCACGTGCTGCCTCTGATGGGCCTGCTCTGTGCAATGGACTGTTGATGCACTTAGCCCCTCTCACGTGCTGCCTCTGATGGGCCTGTTCTGTGCAATGGACTGTTGATGCACTTAGCCCCTCTCACGTGCTGCCTCTGATGGGCCTGCTCTGTGCAATGGACTGTTGATGCACTTAGCCCCTCTCACGTGCTGCCTCTGATGGGCCTGCTCTGTGCAATGGACTGTTGATGCACTTAGCCCCTCTCACGTGCTGCCTCTGATGTACCTGCTCTGTACTCTACAATGCCCTGTTGATGCTCTGATACTGCATTCTGCCCTCTCGTTACCTGCCTATGATGTACCTGCTCTGTACTGCACAATGCCCTGTTGATGCTCTGATACTGCATACTGCCCTCTCGTTACCTGCCTATGATGTACCTGCTCTGTACTGCACAATGCCCTGTTGATGCTCTGATACTGCATACTGCCCTCTCGTTACCTGCCTATGATGTACCTGCTCTGTACTGCACAATGCCCTGTTGATGCTCTGATACTGCATACTGCCCTCTCGTTACCTGCCTATGATGTACCTGCTCTGTACTGCACAATGCCCTGTTGATGCTCTGATACTGCATACTGCCCTCTCGTTGACTGCCAATGATGTAGCTGCTGTGGTGCCCACTTTGCCCATGCTCACGCATACACTGTGATTTAACCCCTATTTTGTACAATAAAGGTAGTCTATCAGGTCTCGTGGTCTGTCGTTGTCATTCCTGCTTGCGTACTACTAATGTGTATTTGTATTTGCTTCTCATCAGTGGTTTCGGTAACATGACACTCCCCCTCCCTACGTCACGTCCCTTACTGGTATTCCCCTGCAGACGGCCAATGGTTTGTGCCTTACCTGCGTCGTCGTCCATGGTGGGCCATGACTAGGACGTGGTGGATCGCGAAGAGCATCGGGAAAGCGTGTAGCGCTGGGTCCATGGTGTTGGTCAGCTTGCGGTGGGTATCTCTGCTATGTCACCTGTCTTCGCAGTGGGGATTCCGCCGTGTTCAGACAGGTTGTTTTTCCGCTGCGGTTTTATGTGTATTTTCCGCCATCTTGATTTGGGGGACGGTCTTCGACGTCAGTACGTACGGCGGGGCATCCGGATGTGTTCCGTCCGCCACGGTCTCGTGTGTAGTTCGGCGGCGGAGCGTGCTATTCCGTCGCGGACGGAAATTTGACACGTTTTCCTATCCTGATATGGCGGACGGAGTATCCGCGGCAGGCGGACACGGAAAAGGCTTTTTCCGCCTACTCCAGGGCCGCGGTGGCTCTTCCGTCCGCCATCCTAATGAGCCCCTTAGTCTGCTTGACTAGTTCATTCCTCTTATAAATTGCTCTTCTCTCTTCAACCATATTCAAAAATTTCTTTCCTTCAGCACTTAATTTACATGTTAGATTATTCTTGTAAGCATACTCGTAAGTGAGTTCATTAGTAACAAGGAAAAATTCTCTCATTTGTTTTGCTTTCTTGTGCTTATTTAAAACATTATCAATCTTAATATTTGCGAAAATCTCATCATAATTTGAATAGTAATATTCTAAACGTCCAGTTTGATAAAATAAACTAGTTAATACACTACATGTTACAGCATAAGTGAGAGGAAGCATATTATATGTTACTCCCTCAGAAACAGAAGCAGGTAATTTAACACAGACATAGCAGTCTTTTGCATCCATTACCTTGACATATTCACTCAATAGCTTTGTGAATGTATTACTTGAAAAATCACCTATTGATTTATCTTGATGAATGTTAGGCTGATGATCAATAACTTTTGCAGACGTACTATGTTTAGTTTGGCTAACCAGAGTTTTGCTTGTTATGTTAACTTTGTGTAATTCTCTATTCATTTCTAAAGGGATAATCACAGCTAGTACCAACCAGAGCAGAACTAAAATGAGCAGACATACCAGAGTCATCTTACAGCATCTTTTGAAAACAGAACACTTTGAAGTGCTCTCCTTAACATAAGGCATTCTTGGTTAGTTTAGCCTCAAAAAATAAAAATAAATTTTAAAATTCTAAATTTAAATTTATATTTACACCCCCCTTTTAAAATTTCTTTTTCTTTTTCTTTTAAAACCCTAAACAAGATTTCTTCGACCTTATGTCATACATAAGTTTTCTTCAACTAAACAGTTTTTCTTCGACCTTGTGTCAACTAACAATTTCTCTTCAGCCTTTTGCCAATTTAGTTTTTCTGTACTTCAATCATTGTCACTAATTTCTTGGATTTCGTTTTCTTCTTCACTACTATCATATATGTCAATAACAGGTGGAATTACTAAGTAAGTCCACTCAGGAGACTTGTATTTTTGGTTTGGTCTTATTATTCTCTTCCCTTTTCTCGATATTACTTCAATTTTTCTTCCAACTCCAACTTCTTTTCCAGGACTCTTTTGACTACTGATTTCTTCAACTTGTTCTATTGGCTTTTTGATCAATCTGACTCTCAATCTTCCACCTGGCCAGTAATCTGCTTTTCTCACATACTTCTTCTTTGGTTCAGAATTATTTGATTCTGACTTCCAAGTCCTTTTCTTTCCGTTTTCACTTTCACCTTCCACGTCACTTTCTTCAGTTTCGTAGTCTGAAATTTCAATTGACTCAGGAACTTCTCTATTCGGCAATTTCACTCCTTCAGGAACACTTTGTCTTCCATCACTGGTACTCGGTAATTCGTTCTCCTCCTCTTCCTCAATTACCTCTAACTTCCCAGATTTCGGATATTTGTTCCTTACTTCAGAGCTTGTTCTCTGCCTTTCGATACTCTCCTGGTCTGAAACTTCTTTTTGTTCAGCTTCTTTGTCTTCAATAGAGACAACCGAATCCTCAGTTATCTTTCCTTTTAACAGATTCTCTTCACCTTCAGAATCTATTTCAATGATTTCTAAGTCTTTTCTTGTTACATTTCCATTCACTGGCACAGTTTCCAGATGTCGACTTTCTTGTCGATCTTCAGAATCTGGAATTACTTCACCTTCTGTTCTGTCTTCTGCTTCAGAATCAGAATCATCTGTAGTATCACTTTCAACATCAGAACTCTCAGGAGTTGGTACTGGAATAGTATGACTATGATGTATCCAACGTTTCAATCCTCTGCACTTTACAGCATTAGTAGTGATCAAGATTATCTGCCTAGGTTTCTGCCATCTAGGAGCTAGACAATTCCTCCTCCGATGTACTTTCGTTCTGACCCAATCGCCAGGTCTCAGATCATGAGTCAAAACCTTTTCATTTGATTGAGCTTCAGTTCCCACCTGATTAGACACAGAAGTTACCATATCAGATAACCTTTTACAGTAATCCAAAATTGCACTGTCATTTATGCTCAACAATTTACCTACAGGTACAAAAGCTTGCCTCATAACTCTTCCCATTAAAATTTCATGAGGACTCAAACCTGTCTTTTTATCTGGTGTACTTCTTAATGACATTAAAACAAGTGGAAGAGCATCGGTCCATTTTATACCTGTCTCAAGACACATTTTTCCAATTCTGTTTTTGATTGTTCCATTTATTTGTTCAACTACTCCTGATGCCTCTGGTCTGTATGCACAGTGTATTTTCTGCTCAATGCTCAAAGCTTCGCAAATTAACTTCATCAGTTTGTTATCAAAATGGCTTCCTCCATCACTCTCAATAGTGACTGGAAAACCGTACCTTGGGATGATTTCTCTGAGCATTAGTTTTGCCACTGTAATTGAATCACAATGTCGTGTAGGGAAAGCTTCTACCCATCGTGAAAACAAACATACAATTACAAGTACATATTTCAAACAATTGTGTAAGGGCATTTCAATGAAATCCATTTGTAACCTGGTAAAGGGACCACCTTCTCGACCAATTATTCCTGTCCCCACCACTGATTTTCTGTTTGGATTCATTTGTTGGCATGACAAACACCTTTGACAAAAAGATTCAGCAATAGTTCTAAACTTGGTATTGAACCATGTTTCTCTGAAAAGTCTGACCATAGAATCTCTTCCTAGATGTGCTGGACCATGATATAATCTGGCCATGTCAGCAATCAAACAATTTGGTAAGACTACTCTGCCATCTTTGTAAACCCACACTCCATCTTCTTCACGTGGTCTACAATCTGATCTTAACCATAAGTCTTTTTCATCATCTTCTGCTTCGTTTTGTAAATCTCTAATCTCATGCCATGTTTCTACAACAGTTGTTAGCATTAATGAATTTGAATCAGTTTCTTTACTCCTCTCCCGATTGTATGAATAATTTTTCCTTGCGCAGTACTTTGCTGTTTCATCTGCGAAGGCATTTCCCTTGGAAATATAATCAGTTCCTCTAGTGTGCGCTGCACATTTAACAATGGCGATTTCTTTTGGCAATTGTATTGCTTCAATTAATCTCCTAATGAAAACTGCATTTTTAATTGGTGATCCTGCTGATGTCATGTATCCTCTCTGTGACCAGAGTTGTCCATAATCATGCACAACTCCGTACCCATACTGACTATCAGTAATGATGGTAGTTCTTATATCCTTTGATATTTCACATGCACGAATTAAAGCAATCAATTCAGCCACTTGTGCTGAACGAACTCCTTCAAGACATGATGCTTCTTCAACATCTACGACTGTACAAACCGAATATGCAGCTTTCAAGACACCTCCTTCGGATCTTAAGCATGACCCATCTACAAAGTAGACGAAATCCGATTCAGACAAAGGTCTGTCTTTGATGTCTTTTCTTGGTTTAGTGCAGAATTCCATGACATCTAAACATTCATGTTCTGTCTCAATGTCATCAACAATTTCAGAATCAGGCAGTAATGTAGAAGGATTCAGATTTAAACATCTTGAAATTGAAACATTATCTGCTCCTAGTATGATTTTCTCATACTTTGTCAATCTGCTACTTGTTAAATGTTGAGTTTTACCTCTTGTCAGTAATATTTCAACTGAATGAGGCACAAAAACTTTCACTGGAAATCCCATTATAATTCCTTCACTTTGTTCAAGGCTGATACTTGTAGCTGCAACTGCTTTTAAGCAACCTGGTAATGCTTTTGCAATTGGATCAAGAACTGCAGAGAAGTATGCAATAGGTTTCTTTAAATTTCCATGTCTCTGAATTAACACAGATAATGCACATCCTTCTCTCTCACTGCAATACAGTTCAAAATCTTTCTCATAATTTGGCATACCTAAAGCAGGAGCTTGGCATAAGCTCTTTTTCAGGTTCTCAAAAGATTCCATCTCAGCATCATTGAGAATAATTGGATCTTTTACATCTGACTTTGTCAGTCTTTGTAGTGGTTTTGCAATTACTGAAAATCCACTTATCCATTGTCGACAGTAACCAACCATTCCCAAGAACATTCTGACCTGTCTTTGTGTTCTTGGTGGTAACATTGCTTGAATCATTTTTATTCTCTCTATTGTTACTTGTCTTTTTCCCTTTGCAATTCTGTGACCAAGATATTTTACTTCTTGTTTGCAAAACTGTAGTTTTGCTGGGGACACTTTATGTCCTTCTTCTGCAAGGCGATTTAACAGAATTATTGTGTCTATTACACAATTTTCTTTTGTCTTTGCAGCTATTAACAAATCATCAATATACTGCACTAACGTAGACCTACCTGGTAAGTCTAGGTCTTCTATTGATCTTTTTAACAGTTCGTTAAAAATTGAAGGACTTTCTGTATAGCCCTGAGGGATTCTTGTCCATCCGAGGGTTTTACCTTGGAATCTGAAAGCAAATATTTCATAACTGTCTGGATGTAAGGGAACAGTAAAGAATGCGTTGCAAAGGTCAATAACTGTATACCATTCAGCATCATGTGGAATCTGAAAAAGAATTACTGCTGGATTTGGAACCACAGGACAACATGGAACGACAATTTGATTAACCTTTCTCAAATCTTGTACGATTCTAAATGTTCCGTTAGACTTTTTAACTCCCATAATTGGTGAATTACAAGAGCTACTCTTCATTTCTTTTAATACACCTTGCTTGATTAATTTTTCAATTATAGGTGTAATACCTTCAATTGTTTCTGTTTTCATTTTATACTGTGGAGTGTTTGGAAATTCTATTCCCTGTTTCAATGTAATTTTTACTGGATCTACGTTTTTCATCAGACCCATCTCATTTCCAGTAAAATCCCATATTTCAGATTTCACTGTTTCTTTGAGTTCTTCAGGTAAACCCTTTTCTTCAAAAGCAGGAAACAATTTTGTTTCTTCTGCTTCCATCATCATCATTGTCATTCTGTATAAACCATCTTCCTCCATTGTTTGTAATTCAACTCCATCAGGAGAACAATATATTCTACAATTCATTTTACATAGGATGTCTCTGCCTAACAGATTTACTGGACTACTATTACAAACCACAAATCTGTGTTTGTCTCTGTAATTTCCAATTTCAACTGGTACTGGATCTGTTAAGTCTGTTTTAATTTGTTGATTACTTACTCCAACAACTTGGATGGTATCCCCAGAGAGAGGTAGGTTTTCAATTTCCACTGATCTAACAGTAGAACGGGTAGCACCAGTGTCCACTAGAAAAGTGATGTCTACATCATTAACTTTCCCATTTACATAAGGACCAGACTGGTCAACCTCAAGAGTGGCTCCAACAACACACTCTTCCTCCTCTCTCGGGCACCGTCAACAATAATCATCAGAATCGCTGTCTTGACTTTCAGCTAACAAAAATTGTTGTGAAGCATTTTGCATTTGAACCTTTTGCTGCTTTTGCTGTTTTTGTGGTTTTATTATCTGTTCACTTCCCTGAAATCCCACATTTGGATTATATTTTTGAACTCCCCCACAATTCGGAAAAGGTGGTTGTGGCAATTGATCTTGTCGATTATTCACCTGTTGTTGTTGTTGTTGCTGTAACTGTCGCTGAATATTAAATTCGTTTAACCCCTGTTGCATCTGTAGCTGTCGCTGCAGGTCAACACCATTCTGCATCTGTGGATTCAATAAGGGATTCTTTAAGTTTTTAGGAGGATGAGGACACTCGTCTCTCCAATGTCCAATTTCGCCACAATTAAAACAAGGTAATCTTTGCTTCAGCTCCTCAATCTTTGGGCTAAATTTCTTTGGGAAGTTATTACCTTTAAACTTTCCTTGTATCTGGTTTGTATTTCCAGTTTGAACAAAATTAGTGTTCTTATTTCCCATGCTGGCAATCTGTTGCTCAGCCACCTTTACCTGAGCCCACATGGCTTTCTCCTTCAGCTTTTTCTGTTTTACTTCTATTTCATCGCTACAATATTTTGCTTTTCTTAGAATATCATCTACAGATAATGATTGCCATCCGACAATACTAGTTCTGATCATTTCTCCAATTTCAGGTTTTAGTCCATAAACAAATCTATAGACAAAATGACTCATGTCTTTTTCATCTAATTTTTCATAACCACTGTATTGTTTAAAGATTAACAGTAGTCTTTCATAAAAAGAATGAACTGATTCTTTTGTTTCCTGTTCTGTCCTTTCTATTTTAACCCAATCGACTTCTTTGGGTGGAATTTTGTTTTTCATCCAAACAATTACTTTTTCATAAAAATCCATTACAAGTGGATTAGGAGCACCTGTTTCTTTAATTCGCTCAGGTTCTGTTTTTGGCCAACTAATCGATATTTTGCATTCTGTCCAAAGATCAGATGGAACGACAATGTCAAAAAATCCATCCAAATCAATCCACAGAACTTTTGACACTTTAATAAATCTATCGACTTGCCTGTACCACTCAACTGGTTTTTCCCTCAATTTTGGAAAGTCATTTGTAAATAACAGAATGTCCTGTCTCGACCACGGGATATGAACATATCCTCCACCTGCAACTTCTCTCATTGGAAATTGTTTTGACAATTTTTCCAATCTTTCATCTTCCTTCTTTTTCGTCCATTTTACTCTCCATTTATTCAGTTCTCCTAGCTTTTTGATATAGACAATTAAATCTTTAATATGAACTATTCTTCCCATTGAGTTCAAACTCTCAATGTCACTTTCTGAAAAGTCTAATCTGTAATGTTTTGCAAAATTCTTTTGTTTACTCACATCGATTTCAAGTTCTGCTGCTAAATCCTCCAGTTGATCATATTTGTTTTTCGTTTTCCATTGAATGCTTTTGCAAATGAACAGTAGTTCATCATCTCGATAGTAATTTAAACTATCTGGACCAATTGTTCCAATTATTAATTCTTCGATATTTGCTTTTAATTTGGCCACATCAAGTTTTGGTGTGGTTACCCTGACTTCAGGACTCCCTATATCTGATACAGCACCCATTGGTGTTTTTGGAGATAAATCCTCATTAAATGTTAAATCAGGCATTCTCGATTTAGAAGTGTTTATTTCAGATAAATCTGAATAAAATTTTTCAGCAGCCTTTTGGATTTCTGTATTTAAAGGAATAGTTAATCCAGTTTTGTTTGTTTCTCTTTGGTTAAATACGGGCTGAACAGGACCAATTGTTACTGGAACTGTCACGGCTTCCATGCCTTTTGTCATTCTTTTTATTAATTCTTCCTTTGATCTTATATATTCATTATAATCAACATCTTCATCATTTCTTGCCTCTCTTGTATAATCTTTTGGAGGTTCCCTTGCTCTTGGAGTCATTGTAAAATGTCTACCTTCATTTCGAGCATTCTCGAATTCTGATCTTCTAGGAGTTTCAGTGATTTCACAATTATTTGGATAAAGTTTAGGAGCTTCACTAATTGGAGGTGCACTCGGTGAAGTTTCAGTAGAAACCACCGGAGTAGACCATGATCTAGGAGGTCTCAAAGGCTGATTAGGCTGATTCTTTCTAGCTGTTGTATATATTTCTTCCATAACTGCATCCTCAGATTCACTTTCCATAGATTTCCCTGTAGGAGTACCCATTACCATTTCATGAATTAAATACAATCCTTCACTCATGTTTCCCTGTCTCCACATTCGCAATCTATCTTCATGAGTTTCTCTTTTCCAAGATGGATTTTTAGAAGGTCTTTTAATTCCACTAGCTTCTCTTTGTAACTGATACATCTCGTCTTCCCACTCAACTAAAGCTTCAAATTGAGTTGGTCTCGGTTTTGGAATGAGAGCATTCATTTTCTCTCGTAAGTTTCTTAAGACTCTTACATTAAATGAACCATCATCAGGCCAAGTTAAAACGCCGTCGTTTTTAGTATAGCGTTTCCAACTATCGAACCATAAGACAGTATGATATCCATATTCACCTTCCATATACGCTGCAGGTGTTTTATACTTATGAAGTAGTTTACCACCTCGCGTTTCGATTTTCTTGTCAGGTGAAAATAAATTCTTGAACTTCTGAAATAATGTTGACTTTTTCTCAACATGTTTAAAATGATAACTCATTTTTAAGAGTTAAATCTAATTCACAAAATCGTTCGTAAAATATTTCCGGGATGTTCCGTACTACAACCAATCCGTGCGCGAAACACACCAACAAGCCAATGACAGTTGAGCTACGTCACTTTTCTGCTCAACCAATAAGTTTAGAGTTTTTCCGAAAGACCAATCAGCTCACAGGCCGTCAGAGACTCAAGAGCCAATCAGAATATAGCTTGTGACGTAGGTCACCCAATCCCAGCGCGACTCTGTGACGTACACAGCAGCTGCGGTTTCTCGTTTCTCACTCCTGGCGCTTACCCCTCCTTCACAAAATCTTTTCACAGCGCCATTTTAAGAACACTTTTCAGTGTAAATTATTTCTTAACAATGACTATGAAGACAACATCTGTTCGTTTCACTATTTAGGATAGTTTACATACATTCAAGTATCCACACTTCGGAATAGACGGCGCTATTCACACTAAGGATAATATTCAATTGTCAGTAGAGTAACCTTACCCCACCCTTCTAACACGTATAATTATGAACTCGCTTTGCTCTGAACCCACCGCGAAGTGAAAGTTCTAAGAGTTCCACTTGAACATAAAATACAATTCAAACTCGCACTTTCACACTGAAATTTCCCTAATTTCAAGCACACATGAAATCCGTACAGGACTCTCACCTGTTTATAGAAATCATGCACCGTTAGCAAAATAACGACGTTATCCGTACAGGACTCTCACCTGTTTATAAATATGAAGCATGTACCCGTACAGGACTCTAACCTGTTTATAGATAATCATGCACCGACGCTAATTTACCCTTCACTCAAGCTCGGATATAACTAATACTCTCATCACAGTGAGTTTTATGGAAGGCGCTTTGTCCCTATTCTCATGCTGTTTTAATTTCTTAGAAAACCCTCACTATACAAGATTCAGACCTAGCCCTAAAACTGTGCTGCTCGGCGACAACACTATGGTACACGGCGATACCTCTTGTGATACTCGGCGATATCACTACAAACAGAACAGATGGCTTGCGTGACTAATTTCTCGCCACACAATCTATACCGGTATAGCTTTTACAGATAGCACGAAAAACGAACTTAACATGTCTTAAAACATCGATCCTATTTCCATACCATAACGTAACCCTTAGCAACCAACATATTACCTTGGTTACCCCTTAGCAACCATCAATTTCTGCTACCAGAGAATTGATCCAGCGGCCTATAGAAAATATATCATAAACGACGCTACCCAACTTCATAACCTATAAACAAAATTCTATACTAAATATGGACCCATTTATAAACCTGACATATTTTGGGCCTACTGAATCAGGTGGTCAAATAAAATCTATATACACATTATCTACAAAATATATACATTTTATACATCTGCGAAAGGAATATTGTCATTAGAATAAAACTATACCATTTAAATGACCACCATTGGCGACGTGATCTAGCTAATAGTAACCTACACTCCTGAATAACCAAGACCAGCTTGTTTGTCAAAAGTAAGATTTTATTTACTAAATTATGGTATATGAGTTGATAATTTTATAAATGAATTTTATTTGCAATAAAGCAAGCATAATTGTAAGGAAATATGAGAAAAATACAATTTAAGCAAGTAGATAAAATTTAAAATGAATATATAAAGTTTATCATTTCTAAAACCTAATTCCCTAACTGAGCTAAATAGATAAAAATTAAAGTAAAGTTCTTTGAGGATTCTTACGTGCTCCAAGCAAAGTCCAACAGCACATCACCCTCATCGGAAAGTCAGAAAGCAGCAGCCAGCCCATCCCTAAGGGCATGACTTTTTATACCTTTCTATGCTAACTAAACTACGCAAAGGAAAGTTTTCAGAAATCTTCGACGTCCCATTGGCTGAGAGTGACAAGTGACATGTCACCCAGTTCTCAAAAAGTTCCACTAAATCATATTTCTTAGAGACCATTGTCCCTTCCACGTGAAGCCAGAAGCTTCCTCATATTGCAACAAATGTATAAAGTCATTCTCGCAGCGTCCTTTGACTTTCATTAGACTTCCGCGGATGCCAAGTTAAGGCTGACAAAATGTTCACTTTCGACCTTGGTCATGTCCGACAGAATGATGACAGCACATTAGTTTTTGCTTTGTGAACGCAGCTTTTGACGAATTATTTATTTCAGAATGGGCGTCTCGTGACTTTCTGCAGAATTACATGTCAGCTCTTTTCTGCGACTCAAACGACTAGGCCCAAAAGCAGGCAACTTATGATTTCTAATATAAAACAAACACAAGAAAAGTATTAATGTAAGAAATAATGTAGATTCTATATCCACCCCTTGATTCACTAATTAATTAACCAACCTGATTAATCAATATGTTACCTAGCCATTGCAAACAAATAAAGCAGCGTTTATATCTACCAGTCTCCGTTATTCCATGAGACTCATATGCACCTAGAATAGTAGAAATGACATCATACAGACAAAGAAAAGCAAAACAAGCACATGCTTCTTTTAAGTTTGCAGCAGTTAGTAATGACAAAAACGAAAACAATAAATTATTTTATTATTTTGCACGAACAAAAAGATGCAACAATTATGCACGTTTATGAGCACACATGTTAGTCCCCCCATGTGTAAAGTTTAATCTAAGTTGTATTAGCATGACATATCACAAATCATTAATATTATTATTCATGTTATGGAAATGTGACTTTGCGATTTTAAACAAAATTTTGTTTTCTGTCTCGCTCCATCACTCTGCAGTGGGTCAGGGTGCATTCGTGGTACTCCGCAGTTGATGTCATGTAATTTTTTAGTGGCATTTTCCATCTGCTGTTCTTGTGCTTTTTCTTGCATTACGCGTGGGTATTGCTGGCCTCTCGCTGGTTGTCACTGTTTTCTTATCGCGTTTGGGCACATCGCGTGTTTTTCTGTGTTGTGGTTTGTGTTTTTATCTCCATCGCGCAGGTTGTATTGCTGACATTGGCCGCAGTATCAGCAGTCTATTGCATGCTACCGCCTTGTTGTGAATTCCACATTAACACAGGGTTATTTTCCCGCAATCGGCTGCGATGTGTAAAGGTGCATTAGCATTTTTTGGTGATGTTTAGCACACGTTCTTCTGAATATACACCTGAATCTTATACTAACCACAGTACAGCAGCAATTAATCAGCCTGAAGGTGAAATGTTTGATGCTAGACAGGACCTCTTGGTTACAATGGATATAGAAAGTTTATATACAAACATCCCACAGACAGAGCTTTTATACATTATATATCTGACTCTGGAGACTCGTCCCGTACACATAGAGTGAGTGCCTACATCATTCATTGTGAACTGTGCTTCATTGAATTAGTTACAAGTGTAGCAGGACTATTGATCCATAATCCTATCACCCCGGGCACAAGTGGGGCTGAAACTTCAGCAAATATTCAAACGTAAACGGTAGTACATGAATTGCTGTGTGACTACTTTCAACTTTGGTTCCGGATTAAGTTTTATTGCACTTTTCCAAAATTAGTTTCTCATGTTTGTTTAACAAGTTCATATGGGAACATTTTCACCAGATGTAACAATTTTTTCCAATGCATTTCGGTGCGCGTAGCACCTTCATCAGGGAAATCTGGATCTATACAAATAAAGCATCATTGATACGATTCCATTCATGACAATTAATTTTAAATCACTCTTACTACATAGCAATATTGTGTACATGACTATTCATCAAAGCATACAGTTGAACACGACTATCATACGAGGGTTAAATGTCGGTTGAAATTATTACCAGCAGGTATGGTATTTAAAAGATATTCCTATCGGACTTTTAAGGTATTTCAATTGGATTTTAAAGTGTGGATTATTACGCACTTGATGTGACTGTTCGACTGTTTGCCAGCTCTCTACGTTAAAGGTGTGGTGAATACTAAAAGGGTGGTAAATAGTGTGCGGTAACTTGTACGTGCCGCTGTTCAGCTTGCAACCGTGTGGCGATTTAATACGGTTCAACGCGCTTAAAGTTAATAACGACTTTCTGATATTGCCAATTCTTACCTCTGGTTCAGTTGTCGTTCACCTACGTGCTTTCGCGGGCTTTTCGGATACGGAAGCCGACGCTGGTCAAATTTTTACCTAGTACCTATCCTGCGCATCGATCAGCTATTGAGTGCGTTGGGTCAGTGACAGGTCAGCTATTCGGACAAGTCGGACAATTTCTCTAGCAAACCTAGGCTAGTTATACCGTTTTCGGGTCAGTGTACCCCCCCCAAATGTTGCAAGTGTAAGAATCCCCAATTTCGATTGGTCCAAAGAAAGGACAGGTCATCACACCATCTAGGATTTGACTTTCTCAAGCTCAATATTTGCATTTCTGGGACCTCCCATTGAATTTGGGGTTCCCATGACATACTCTTCTCCCCCTAACAATGGGTTATACAAATTTGATATACAATTGTTTCAAATGTAGTACAGTTCAGCTCCGTTTGCTGGGCTACAGGTCAATTCCCAGGAGCATCTTGACTGTGGCTGCCAGCTGGCTGGGTTCCACTAGTACAAGGTTTTCTTCCCTCTGCTAGGATGACATGCGCAGTAGGGACTTCTAAGATGGAGTATTATGCACCTCCCAGGCCCAAAAGATTCGCCACATGAAAAGTAAAGGAAAACAATTTAGAACACAGAAATAAATGAGTACACTGTATACCAGGAATCCCTATATGACTCCCCTTACTTTATACTAACTATAGCATTAAGATTAGTGCAAAACGAACAGCATTGCATAAGCTGCAGGGCAAGCGTCGGCATGTGAGAACACAAAGCAGCCATCTTATTGCTAATGCGCAAGTGCAAAAGATTCCCACCAGAACTGCGAGTACGTCACGTCACGTGAGTGTGACCTACGCATGCGCAGAAGAAATTCCCGCAAAGCAGCAGCCATTTTAGTGGCGAGCGTTTTAGGATGAGTAAACACATAGGCAAGAGTTACTGGGACACCCCGTGTAATGTAGAAATGTGCAATATTAGTAACACGAACATGTTGATTACATTTATTAACGTTATTTGAGGTTATTGATACAAGCAAGTCGCTTTACGTGCGAATCTTTGCTCCATCAATCCCCTCTTTGATGATATTTTATATCATCACAAATTCATAGAACCAGATGCCAACTTTTCAAATTTTTCGCAGTTCAATCTCTTCAAACATTCAATTCAGTTTTTCTTTAGTCTCTTTATTAGGGTGAGAATTTTTCACCCTTTTATAAATCTGATTATTCAGTTCCTCTAATTCAAGTTCATCCACATTTCTCTTCACTCCTCTCTTCTTCACAGTGTATTTCTTTTGGTGTTTTCGACATTTACAGCAGATTATGATTATAAACACTATTAAACCTATTCCCGCAATTGGCATCAGTAATTTACTCAAAAAACTTTTACCTAAGTTAGAAAACCAATGACCTACGGCGGAGAGACCATCAGTAAGTCTCTTCCAGGCACTGTCAACCTCAAGTGGTTTGAGTTCTTTTTCCAAATTTGTAATGTTCCTCACATATCCTTTGATTTCTACACTTTTGTCAGGTATGTAAGTGCAACAATGTTGCGCTTTCAGCATTCTGCAGACTCCGCCCTCTTTTGCCAATAAGGTATCAAGAGCAAGTCTATTCTGTAAAACCATTGATCTCACCGCAACCAATTCGGTGTTGACCATCAGGAAACCTCCAGCAGTGTCAGTAGATAATCTGTCCACTACTGTTGACAATTTGCAAATTCTGTGTGTATTCAGAACCACTCCCACTGTAGGTATCAGTGCACTAAAAATATCTCCTACTATTTCACCAGCACTTTCTCTTTTAGTACGCACTAATTCATTTGTTTTTTCCGTGCTTCCAGTGATTTTCCCCACATGGTATATCTTTGGGAAGACAATACCAAAATAACAACTCCAGTACCAATGGTCGGGCAATTTGAAGTAAGCCTTATTTCCACATATAAAATAAATTCCAGGAAACACAGTCTCTGACCCATCTTTGAAACCCCAACCCCCAATTACCTTGTCATTATGTTCGCATTCACTGGAACCAATGAAAATATTGTTATAATAACTAGTCATTTCTCTTTTAAGACAAAGTTTCCCTTTCTTTTCGAAATCCAGCAACATTGCAGCGTTAGCTCCACCATTTGAGGTGCTCCCTACACTCTCTGCCCATTTAGGGATTTTCTGGTTCTTGTCCTTTGCTTTCTTTTTGAAACTTTCTCTTCTTTTCTCTGCCATATTCAGAAATTATTTTTCCTTTTCATGTAATGAACATGTCAAGTTATTTTTGTGTGCGTCATCTATATTTATTTTTCCTACAGTTAGAAAATAATCACTCATGTATTTAGCTACATCTCTAGTTGTATGTACAGGGTTCAGGTTTCTTCGAACAGGAAGTTCAGAAAATGTTACGTCAAGGTTTGAGTAATAATACTGTAAAGGTCCTCTTCTATAAAATAAACTAGTTAGAATGCTACAGGAAATTCCATATGTTAAGGGTAAGTGGTGGTAAGTTACACCTTCAGCTACTGAAGTGGGTAGCTTCATGCAGATATAACAGTCATCTATTTCCATAGCTTCTACATAATGCACTAACAGGTTTGCGAAAACATTTAAATGAGTTTTGTTCTTAATTTTGTTAAAGTGTAATCCTTCCTCATCTGGTGCTTCTAAATCTAATTTTGTTTGTTTCAGGCTAAGTGGTTTGTCTAGTATGTCTACTCTTTGTGGTGTACTTCTAGTGTCTGATTCTACAATATTGTCTGGTAGGTTATTATTAGGGTACAGACTCGGGTTTTTACTCATCATAGAAGGAATAGTTATTGTTAGTCCTATCCACAGTATCAGTACCATTGCTACACTACATAAACATACTTGGCAGCATGTTTTACAACAACTTCGTCTCGGTCTCCCATTCATAGAAGAATCAGACATTTTGACTCAAAAGAAGCTTCAACCCCTCTTTGTAACTCTGCACAGCTTGCTTACTCAAGTAACTTTTCAGGTTGGGTTTACTTCTTCACTGGTCTGTTCAGCAATCAATTCTTCATCACTTTCATCACTTTCGTCACTTATTTCCAGATTCTCAAATTCCTGGAGTACAAAGTAAGTCCACTCAGGACTCGGGTACTTGTTATTCAGTTTCTTGATGCGAGCACTTCTTCTCTTTGGTTTTGTCACCACTGGGTCAGTTTGACTCGAGACCTCATTTATCTGTTCAGGCTCCTCGTTTATCGTCTTTAGACGCAATCTCAGCCTTTTCACAAATCTAGGTATTGAGTCACCTTTTCTGAGTCTTTTAACTGGCACTGTGTCTTGGCCTTCTTCAAACACTCTTTTGTTTTCGTTCAGTTGTGGCACATTGGGATCAAGCTCGTCTTCTGTATTATTCCCTAACTGACTAGGTCCAGGTCTTTCATCTGTTTCTTCTGCCTGGTCCCTAAACTGGCCTTGTTCAGCTGTATGCTGATTTTGGCTTTGATCTGTTTCAATCTCTTCTTCCTGAACACAATTGTCTAGTCCTATCTGTTACTGCTCAAGCTCTTCGAACTCTTGATTTTCTTCCACTTGAACTTCCGCCCTAATCTCTATCTGTCCCTCTTCTGGTGCAGGTGTTCTTGGTGTAGTGTCAATTTCCTGCTCTTTCCCTATCTGATCCTCCTCAGAATCAGATTTAACGTGGATTTCGATGATCTGAGTTGCTTCTTCTTCACCTGTCTCGTCCTCACTATCCCACTGTCTATCTAAATAGATCTGACTTCTAGTTCGTATAGGGTCGATTGTCAGATCGAATATTGGGACCCAATCTTCTTAACTGGAGCTCGGTTGTTCTTCTTCAGCTACTTCAGGACCGATATCTTGGGATCCTTCAGCTGCGCAACCTTCAGCCTCAGTTTCACCTGTTTCTGTCACTCTCTGCGTGTGGCTGGCATGGATCCAGTGAGGTACTCCTGCACACTTTACAGCTGTGGTGGTTACCAGGATCACCTGTCGTGGCTTTCCCCACCTGGGTTAAAGGCAACTTTTCCGAGTGTGCTTCTTTATTATGACCCAGTCACCTGGATTCAGGTCATGTGCTGGAGTCGTTGGCCTGGCGACGTCTTCTCCCCCAACCTGGCGAGAGATAGAACGCACTTGGTCAGCCAGCTCTTTACATTATTCTAGCACCAAATCATCAGATATGCTTATTATTTTGTATCCTGGCACCCATGCATGCCGCATTGCTCTTCCCATCAGGATTTCATGGGGTCTCAAGCCCGTGTTCCGGTCTGGAATACTTCTGAGTCCCATCAACAAAAGAGGCAGAGCATCTGGCCATTCCAGTTGAGTGTATTCACACATCTTTCCCAATCTTGCTTTGATTGTGCCATTTATTTGTTCTACCACTCCAGAATCCTCTGGACGATATGCACAGTGCAGTTTTTGCGTGATTTTGAATGCTTCACAGATTTGCTTTATTATTTCATTCTGGAAATGACTTCCTCTGTCAGATTCAATTAAGACTGGGAAACCGTAATGAGGTATAATTTCCCTAAGCAATAATTTTGCTACTGTGATGCTGTCATTTCTACATGCAGGGAAAGCTTCCACCCATTTTGAAAACAGGCAGACAATGACAAGTAGGTATTTCATTCCTCAACAAGGGGGCAACTGAATGAAGTCAAGTTGTAGTCTAATAAAAGGGCCTTCTGCCTTTCCAATTTTCCCTGGTAATACTATAGTTTTCTTTCCAGGGTTAAATTGTTGACAGATCAAACACCTCGGGCAGAGTGCCTCTGCTACTTTTCTGAATTTCGAATTGAACCATGTCTGGCGGAACATGCGAATCATCGCATCTCTGCCTACATGTGTGTCTCCATGTATTAACCTAGCCATAGGAGCAAGCATACAGTCTGGCAACACAGGCATATCATCAAGGTAAACAATGACACCATCTTCACTTCTCCTTCGACAACCAAAGTTTCTCCATCTTTGTTTCTCCTGTGGCTCTGCTGCTTCCTGTAAGTCTCTCACTTCCTCCCATGTATTCACTCCCTCTAGCATCAAAAGTTGGCAGCTGTTTCCGTTTTCCCCAACCTTTATATTGATTGAAATTCCGTATTTTGCACAATGTTGGGCTAACTGGTCAGCAAATCGATTACCTGCTGTCCCTTTGTCATCGCCAGATTTGTGAGCAGCACACTTGACCACAGCCAATTCTTTTGGTAGCTGGAGTGATTCCAGTAAATCCTGCACGTGTTTTCCATTTCTGATAGGGGTGCCTGAAGAAGTCAGGAACTCCCTCTGCATCACAGCTGGCCGAAGTCATGCACAACCCCATAACCATACTGGCTATCAGTGTATATGATTATTTTCAAATTCCTCCCAAATTTACAGGCTTTTGTCAATGCCACCAATTCGGCTATTTGTGCAGACTTGACTCCATATAAATAGGATGCTTCCACTGGACCCTCTAGAGTGCATACTGAGTAAGCAACGCTTAGGCCACCTTCCTCATGTCTCATGCATGAGCCATCTACAAACAGTTCATAATCTTCACTAAACAGAGGGTTCTCTTTGATGTCTGGGCGTGGTTTGGTACTGAACTCAGTCAAATCAATGCAGTCATGTTCAATTTCTTCCCTCACTTCTGCTGCGAACGAGCTAGGCAGTAAGGTAGCTGGATTCAGAATATTACATCTGGAAATGGTTACGTTTCCTGCACCTACAAGAATTCTCTCATACTAAGTCAGCCGACTAGGAGTGAGATACTGAGTCTTTGTTCGTGTCAGCAGAATTACAACAGAATGTGGAACATATACAGTTACTGAATGTCCCATCACAATGGACTCACTCTGTTCAAGACGCGTACAAGTTGCAGCTACAGCTTTCAAACATCCAGGTAATCCAGCTGCTACTGGGTCCAATGTGGAAGAAAAGTATGCCACTGGACGTCGAGTCAAACCATGAATTTGGGTCAGGACCGAAAGTGCACAATTGTCTCGTGTGTCACAGTACAGTGCAAAATCTTTTGAATAGTCAGGCATTCCGAATGCAGGAGCAGTACAGAGACATTCTCGTAATTTTGTAAAAGCTGTCATGCTTTCGTCATCCCACTCTACAGGATCTTTTGCTCCTTTCTTTGTCATTTTTATCAATCGTCTTGCTAGGACTGCAAATCCCACAATCCACTGCCTACAGTATCCCACAACTCCAAGGAACATTCTGATTTCTTTCTGGGTATTTGGCAATTCCATGTTTCGAATTATTCTAATTCTTTCTGTGGTAACTTTCCTGATCCCTCTCTCTATCTGGTGTCCCAGATATTTCACTGATGTGGTACAGAATTGCAGCTTTTCTGGTGATACTTTATGTCCACCTCCACTTAAGTGGTTCAGCAAGGCAATGGTGTCAGTTACACAGTCTCTTCGACTTTTAGACGCCACCAATAGGTCGTCTATGTATTGCCCCAAAACTGATTTTCCGGGCAATATTAGGGTTTCAAGGCACTTTTTCAGAATCTGATTAAAGATTGAGGGGCTTTCTGTGTACCCCTGAGGGACGCGATTCCAGACGTAGACGTGACTGTCGAACTCAAATGAGAAAAGAAATTTGCTGTCTGGATGCAATGGAATTGAAAAATATGCATGTCATAGGTCAATGACGGTAAACCATCCAGCATTCCATGGAATTTAGTATAATATCACTGCAGGGTTTGGCACGACAGGACAACAAGGAACCACAATTTTATTAACCTTGCGCAGGTCCTGTACTACCCTGTACTTCCCACTAGGTTTCTTGATTCCAATTATGGGTGAGTTACAAGGACTGCTCAACACTTCTTGCAAAATTCCTGCTTCCAGCAATCTTTGTATTTCAATGGCAACTCCTGCTTTTACTTCTGCACTCATTTTGTACTGTTTAGTATTTGGGTAGACTGCATCTTCTTTTATGGCTATTTTAATTGGGTCAACATTTGCCATTAATCCTAATTCTTTCCCAGTAAAATCCCATACCTCTGGTTTCACTGTCTCTTGGAGCTCTTCAGGTAAGTCTTGTATTGTCAGTCTTTTAATTTCTGAATCGGGTCTTGCTAACATTAATTTGTATATTCCATCTTCATCTGGGGTCTGAATTTCGACGCCATTTGGTGTGCAAAAGATAGTACAATTCATTTTACACAACAAATCTCGTCCTAGCAGGTTTACAGGACTGGAGTCACAAACAAAAAATCTATGCATTTCTTTAAAATTTCTAATTTTAATTTCCATGGGTTCTGTAACTGGGGTGCTAATTAGCTGATTAGAAACGCCCACTACTTGGATCGCTTCTCCCGAGAGGGGTAGGTTTGGAACGTCTGCTGTTCTCACAGTAGAACGGGTAGCACCAGTGTCCAACAGAAAGGTGACATCATTTCCTTCAACCTTTCCTTCAATGTATGGCCCTGTCTGGTCCACCGGCAAGGAGGCGCCAAGAACGCACTCCTCGTCCTCCCCCCTCAGGCACCGTCAGTAGGTGTCATCACAGAGAAACGTGTCATTTAACAGAAATTGTGATGTTGCTGCATTTCTATCCTCCCTTCCTTCCCATACTTCGGTGTCTTCACCCTGTTGTGCTTTGCTCCTATAATTGGGTCTAGGTGCACGTGGCAACTGATTTTGTTTTACCTGTTGCTGGGTCTTCCGTGGAGTCTCTTTCTGCGCCTGTGGATTTAAATCATTAATTTGAACATTACCATTCTTTACAACTGGACACTCGTCTCTCCAGTGCCCTATTTGTCCGCACCCGTGACATGAAAACTTCTTTTTGGCCTCCTCTCGGCTCATTTTTACTCTGGGCTTTCCTCCACCCCCGGGGCATTGATTCTGATAACTAGTCATTTTATTTAGCTGCTGTTCCTGGTGTTCTGCTAATTTTACCTGAGCCCACATGACTTTTTCCTTTAACTCTTTTTGTTTATCTGCCAATTCATCCTCGCAATATTTAGCATACTTCAGGACCTCATCATTTGGTTTAGACTGCCAGCAGATTTTATTATCTTTAATCCACTGCGAAATCTCGGGCCTTAATCCTAGAACAAATCGATAAATGAAGTGGGCCATGTCTTTCATCTCTATGTTATCCAGACCACTGTATGTTTTGAACACCTGTTACAGTCGTTCATAATAAGAATGTACAGTTTCATCTCTATTCTGGGTAGTTCTGTCTATTCGGGTCCAATCAGTTTCTTTTGCAGGCACCTTTCCTTTTAGATGCAATATTACCTCATTGTACTTTTTCATTACTTCTGCTGTAGGAGCCCCTGTCTTTGGGTCCCTCGGGAATTCTTCACTCGGCCAATCAATAGCAATTTTACATTCTGTCCACAAATCTACGGGAACTACAATGTCAAAGAAACCATCTAAATCTTTCCAGAGACATTTCTGGACCTTCACAAATCTCTCGACCTGTCTGTACCAATCTACAGGTTTTTCTCGTAATTTTGGGAAGTCATTTGTAAAGGACACAATATCCTGTCTGGACCATGGAACATACACATACCCTCCACCTGGCACTTCTCGCATAGGATATAACTTTTCTGCTTTGTCTGCTTCTTTTAATACATACTCAGATGTCATTTGCTTGGATCTAATTTCCTCTTTTTTCTTTGCCCACCTGGCTTTCCACTTTTCTAATTCTCCCCATTTCTGTAACAGGTTTAACAATTCTCGGATCTGTACCTTTTTCCCTGACACATTCATGTTTTCTAAATCTTTGTCTGAGAACTCTGCTCTGTAGAGTTTTTGTAACACTTTAGATTTACCAATATCTATTCCCATGCTGGCCGCAATGTCCATTAATTTCTCATGGAACATTCTGGTATTACGGGTGATACTTTTGCAAATAAATAGCAATTCTTCTTCCGTCAGGGTGTTTAGTCTGTCCAAACCCACATTTCCAGGTATTAGTTCTTCCAATTCTATTCTCAGTTTATAAATATCTAATGGTTTTGGCTGAGGATTTTGTTTTTCTAATTCTCGGCTCCATCTTTCAATTTCTTCAGGAGTCACTACCGTGGCACTTCTAGTACCCGTAGATGACTCAATCTGCACTTCTCTTGAAGTGAAAGTAGTGTTCTTTCTCTGTGAACCCCCTTCTTGTTCCCTTATCGGTAAATCCATCAAGGAAATCACAGATTCACATTCACTTGCCTGATCATCTACAATTAAGGGCTCTTTTCTCGGCTGTACTACAGATGGGGTAATAATTGGAGTCTTTGGACTCCCCTGTTTATCCCCAAACAAAGGAACAACTGGTCCAATAGTTACTGGAATTGTCAAAGCTTCAGGACTTTTATTCAGTTGGGAGATTTTCTGAATTAATTCTGGTCTTTGTTTAACTAGAGCTTCTCGTTCTCTATCCTGCAGTACCCTTTCCATATTTGTTTCCTGCACTATTTGCGGAGTTAGGGTTGGAGTATAATTCGGGGCAGTCGGGTGTGTCATACTTGGTCCTTCACCATAATTAGGTTTTAGGAATGGATTTCCTGTACTTAAGGGTCTTGACTCCTCCTGATAAGGAGGTCTTAGACAGGTGTCCCTCACACTTACGGGTCTTGATCCCTCATTATAAGGAGGTGGATTTTTCATTAACAGGTTCTCCAGATAATCATCATCTGAATCCCCACTGATCATCAAATGCTTTGTCTTCTCTGTCCTTTTCTCTCCCAGGGGTGCTTCTAGTGTTATTAAAGGGTACAGTCCTTCTACCATCATATTCTGTCTCCATTCTTTCATTCGTTTCTCTCGGGCCTGGCTATTTACTTTCGGGTAAAATTTTGTCAACCCATTATCATTTCTGGGTCTATCTCGTTCAAAAGCCTATATTTCCCATTCTTCTAAGGCCTCATATTGCGTCAGTCTGGGTCTGGGATGCAGATCATTCATTCAGGTCCTCAAATTGAACAAAATCCTGCCATTAAATGTACCTTCTAACGGAAATGCCAAAATTCCATAATTTTTAGTGTATTACACCCAATTTTCTAACCATACGCAAGCATGGTACCCTCTGTCAAACATCATAAACGATGCGGGAGTATTAGGAGGTGGAATGATAACTCCTTCTCTAGTTTTGATAGGGTTGTCTTTCTTGAAATAATTCTTTACTTTGTTTGCAAAAGTCATTTTCCTCTTGCTTCCGTACATAATGCAATTTCTAGCTGTTCTCCACTGATCCCTCACAAACCCTTGATATCTAGGATCCGGTCGGGACTCTGGATGTGTCGAATACCACATATACCTTTTCGCAATTTACTCTCTGTTTACAAAATCACTTCCTAATACAAATGCGTCTTTTATTTTTCTGCCACCAACCAAATGCGCGATTTCAAAATAGTTCAACCAATGGGTGCGCGGCGTTTCCCGTAAACGAGTTCTCACGCTCCTGTGCTCACCCCTCCTTTACAATGCTGTCTCAGCTACACGCCCGCTGTCTCTACCAATACCAGCGCGGCACGGAGTGACGTCAGCGCAGCTCCGCAACTGACTCCCTCCTTCACAAGGTAAGGAAACAACTTCAATTTTCTACCTTTTAAAGTGCAAGTGCTCTGTTTAATTCACAACGCAAACACATTCGCCACTGTACTCGAGTGTCTAGAAAGAAAAGATTTATTCACTGCAAGTAAACTTCTGCTATTTACTTTTCAAATACTGCAAGTAGAACCCTTCTGTCTACTCTTCACACAAGCATTAGCGAACCTGCTACTCCTTCGACTCATCCACTTTGGGATATATACTAAGCCAAAAGTTTCACCAGTGAACCCCTTTGCTATCAATCAAGCTCAGACGAACCTGCTACTCCTTCCGTGTGACCCTTACTAGGTTATATCACAATAGAAGTTTTGCCAGCGAACTCTTTGCTACCATTTATTCAAACATTTATTCAGAAAACCCTAATTAGTGCTTCCAGTTCTGCCTAACCTGCACCAATTTTCCTCGGGTAAGTGACCTCACTACGGCGTGGATTCTCCTCACCACCCGCTATTCTGCCCCCGGGGATTCCAGACAAACATGTAACAAATCACTAACGAGTGTATTAGTACATATATCAATATAACAGCAAGAAAAACAATTTAAAACATTTCATAATTTCTTAAAGCAATAAAACAACAATTTTACATTTGATCGATCAATACTTTTAGCAGCAACATTTTTCACAGTTAGCAGCAATAACCTATCTACCTATCTTAACTAGTCCTACCTACCTTTAACTAGTCCCTAACCATTTCCTCTGCTACCAGAAAATTACTGATAGAGCGCGCAGGTCACCCGACTATAAATTTTACCATATACACATTGGGCCCATAAATTCAATTTACCATATTCATTAATCGGGTAACCTACACACTACTAACAGTAACCCAGTTCTTTCCTATTATTTTCCAATGTACCCGACTTACCAATCCACCGTTACGGGTACCTATGATCACAATGGATCAGGGAGCTAGCTATAAAAGAAGGCAGTCACAAAATACAAATACCATTTATATTCTTTGCACTCATGTAATAACCAGAGACACGGGAAGTTTTCAAAGTCTTTATCTAATCTTCATCAAGGTCAGAAAGTAAAATGTTTACAGCAATTAAACTGTCAATAACTAAGATTATAAAGAGCAAATATCCAAATAGGAAGTAAATAAGACCAATCATTTATGAGTCTAAAGGGAAAGTAAAAACAGGGAATATGCTAGTAAGAAGTTTCAGAAATCAGACTTGATATTGAGTAACTAAAGGACGGGGAAATAAGGAACATACTAGAATGTCCCAGTTTTAATTAACCCTAGAAGGTGGGTAGGCAAAGACTTTAATAGGTCTATAGAGATTTTCCAAGATATTATGTAGCTATAGGGAAGGTAAGATTGGAACACGCTAAAGTTTCAGAGCAATTAATTAGTTCAGTAAAGGGTGGGTAAAGAGAAGGAACATCTATTTATTCAGAAGCAGTGTTTATTCACCTATAGGTAGGGGAAAAAGTGGAACAAGCTATAATCACGACTTCAATAATTTGTCACAAAGGAACGGTAAAGAAAAGGAACATATGCAATTATGATTTTAGCAAAAGTTCAGGCAAAGATAAGGATAAAGGATGCAAGTGTGTTTCCCTAACAGCTTTATATTTACCTAGCACAGTGTGGAGACCAACCCTGGCCACGGGTCAGTTAAGGACAGTAGGAACCCCAAGAAAGGACAGTCGCCAGTAGGCCAGCAGGTGCAGAATGGAACGCCAGGACAGGACAGGAAGACCAGATAAGGATCAGGACAGGACCACCAAGGTAAGACCAGCACCCGCAGTTCAGTTGCAACGCCTGCGCTACACCTTCTCTGCAGCTATCAGTCAGAACCCCGATTGGGTTATCGAATTCCCCAGCAAAGTGCTCCGCCAGCACTTAAGGTTTCCAAAACCCCCCTTGGGTCTCTGGAAATTCCGGACAGAGTGCTCCGCAGCACCTCTGTATCGATCAGCTATAGAGTGCGTTGGGTCAGTGACAGGACAGCTATTCGGACAAGTCGGACAATTTCCCTAGCTAAACCTAGGCTAGTTATACCGTTTTCGGGTCAGTGTACCACCCCCCCAAATGTTGCAAGTGTAAGAATCCCCAATTTCGATTGGTCCAAAGAAAGGGCAGGTCATCACACCATCTAGGATTTGACTTTCTCAAGCTCAATATTTGCATTTGTGGGACCTCCCATTGAATTTGGGGTTCCCATGACATACTCTTCTCCCCTAACAATGGGTTATACAAATGTAATATACAATTGTTTCAAATGTAGTACAGTTCAGCTCCGTTTGCTGGGCTACAGGTCGATTCCCAGGAGCATCTTGACTGTGGCTGCCAGCTGGCTGGGTTCCACTGGTACAAGGTTTTCTTCCCTCTGCTAGGATGACATGCGCAGTAGGGACTTCTAAGATTGAGTATTAAGCACCTCCCAGGCCCAAAAGATTCGCCACATGAAAAGTAAAGGAAAACAATTTAGAACACAGAAATAAATGAGTACACTGTATACCAGGAATCCCTATACGACTCCCCTTTACTTTATACTAACTATAGCATTAAGATTAGTGCAAAACGAACAGCATTGCATAAGCTGCAGGACAAGCGTCGGCATGTGAGAACACAAAGCCGCCATCTTATTGATAATGCGCAAGTGCAAAAGATTCCCACCAGAACTGCGAGTACGTCACGTCACGTGAGTGTGGCCTACGCATGCGCAGAAGAAATTCCCGCAAAGCAGCAGCCATTTTAGTGGCGAGCGTTTTAGGATGAGTAAACACATAGGCAAGCGTTACTGGGACACCCCGTGTAATGTAGAAATGTGCAATATTAGTAACACGAACATGTTGATTACATTTATTAAGGTTATTGATACAAGTAAGTCGCTTTACGTGCGAATCCTTGCTCCATCACCACGTAGATTGATAAAAACATCCCTTATGAGGGCTTGGTACAATATCAGGGATGTATTTTTAAGAGAACAAAAAATGAGAAATAAGACCACCACATGCATGGTATGTGTAAGAACATATGGTACTAACTCAAATAACATCAGAAAAAATATAATAATAATAATTGAGATTTACTTGAATCTGGTAATTTCACTTTAGAAAGACCTATGTTTGCCTTTAAGATATTGCAAAAACCACAGTTGATGGAGAGAATGTAGAACATACTACCAAACCATGTCTTTCCTAGACCGAAATCAAGCATCCAAGGACCGGTTTTTGGCTATCAGCCTTCTTCAGCCTGGATAGCTTGACTCCAGTGATGTGGAGAGCCTGGGACTCACGTCTGAGCATACCAAGCCCACTCAGGGTGAAAATTGCAAAAACCACAGTTGATGGACAGAATGTAGAACAATGTCTTACATTCACCCCAGTACAAAGATCTGGGCCTTAATCCATCATTTTTTTGCACTCCACACCACCCTAGGTCAGACAACGGCTATATGCAAATCAGCCTTGACCCTTTTGTACCGCTTTTGGCCGCCATAAGTGTGGCAGGGTATGCTCAGACGTGAGTCCTTTGCTCACTTTGCCACTGGATTCAAGCAAGCCGGGCTGAAGACGGCTGGAATGCCAGAAACCGGTCCTCGGAAGCTTGTTTCCGGTCCAGGGAAGACATGGCTTGGCAGTTCGGGCTGGACTGTTCCCATGAGGCACAGGGTCAGACTGATTTGCATATAGCCATGTCTGAACTGGGGTGGCAGAGTGGGCTAAAGAACCGTGATGGATTTAACCCAGATCTTTTGACTGGGTGTGAGCGTTTGATTGATTCAGATGCTCCGTCCATCACCACCCCCTTTTGTACAGCTTTTGGCCGCCATAAGTGTGGCAGGGTATGCTCAGACGTGAGTCCCTTGCTCACTTTTCCACTGGATTCAAGCAAGCCGGGCTGAAGACAGCTGGAATGCCAGAAACCGGTCCTCGGAAGCTTGTTTCCGGTCCAGGGAAGACATGGCTTGGCAGTTCGGGCTGGAATGTTCCCATGAGGCACAGGGTCAGACTGATTTGCATATAGCCATGTCTGAACTGGGGTGGCAGAGTGGGCTAAAGAACGGTGATGGATTTAACCCAGATCTTTTGACTGGGTGTGAGTGTTTGATTGATTCAGATGCTCCGTCCATCACCACCCCCTTTTGTACCGCTTTTGGCCGCCATAAGTGTGGCAGGGTATGCTCAGATGTGAGTCCCTTGCTCACTTTGCCACTAGATTCAAGCAAGCCGGGCTGAAGACGGCTGGAATGCCAGAAACCGGTCCTCGGAAGCTTGTTTCCGGTCCAGGGAAGATATGGCTTGGCAGTTCGGGCTGGACTGTTCCCATGAGGCACAGGGTCAGACTGATTTGCATATAGCCGTGTCTGAACTGGGGTGGCAGAGTGGGCTAAAGAACGGTGATGGATTTAACCCAGATCTTTTGACTGGGTGTGAGTGTTTGATTGATTCAGATGCTCCGTCCATCACCACCCCCTTTTGTACCGCTTTTGGCCGCCATAACTGTGGCAGGGTATGCTCAGACGTGAGTCCCTTGCTCACTTTGCCACTGGATTCAAGCAAGCCGAGCTGAAGACGGCTGGAATGCCAGAAACTGGTCCTCGGAAGCTTGTTTCCGGACCAGGGAAGCCATGGCTTGGCAGTTCGGGCTGGACTTTTTCCATGAGCCACAGGGTCAGACTGATTTGCATATAGCCATGTCTGAACTGGGGTGGCAGAGTGGGCTAAAGAACGGTGATGGATTTAACCCAGATCTTTTGACTGGGTGTGAGTGTTTGATTGATTCAGATGCTCCGTCCATCACCACCCCCCTTTGTACCGCTTTTGGCCGCCATAAGTGTGGCAGGGTATGCTCAGACGTAAGTCCCTTGCTCACTTTGCCACTGGATTCAAGCAAGCCGGGCTGAAGACGGCTGGAATGCCAGAAACCGGTCCTCAGAAGCTTGTTTCCGGTACAGGGAAGACATGGCTTGGCAGTTCGGGCTGGACTGTTCCCATGAGGCACAGGGTCAGACTGATTTACATATAGCCATGTCTGAACTGGGGTGGCAGAGTAGGCTAAAGAACGGTGATGGATTTAACCCAGATCTTTTGACTGGGTGTGAGTGTTTGATTGATTCAGATGCTCCGTCCATCACCACCCCCTTTTGTACCGCTTTTGGCCTCCATAAGTATGGCAGGGTATGCTCAGACGTGAGTCCCTTGCTCACTTTGCCACTGGTTTCAAGCAAGCCGGGCTGAAGACGGCTGGAATGCCAGAAACCGGTCCTCAGAAGCTTGTTTCCGGTCCAGGGAAGACATGGCTTGGCAGTTCGGGCTGGACTGTTCCCATGAGGCACAGGGTCAGACTGATTTGCATATAGCCATTTCTGAACTGGGATGGCAGAGTGGGCTAAAGAACGGTGATGGATTTAACCCAGATCTTTTGACTGGGTGTGAGTGTTTGATTGATTCAGATGCTCCGTCCATCACTACCCCCTTTTGTACCGCTTTTGGTCGCCATAAGTGTGGCAGGGTATGCTCAGACGTGAGTCCCTTGCTCACTTTGCCACTGGATTCAAGCAAGCCAGGCTGAAGACGGCTGGAATGCCAGAAACCGGTCCTCGGAAGCTTGTTTCCGGTCCAGGGAAGACATGGCTTGGCAGTTCGGACTGGACTGTTCCCATGAGGCACAGGGTCAGACTGATTTGCATATAGCCATGTCTGAACTGGGGTGGCAGAGTGGGCTAAAGAACGGTGATGGATTTAACCCAGATCTTTTGACTGGGTGTGAGTGTTTGATTGATTCAGATGCTCCGTCCATCACCACCCCCTTTTGTACCGCTTTTGGCCTCCATAAGTATGGCAGGGTATGCTCAGACGTGAGTCCTTTGCTCACTTTGCCACTGGATTCAAGCAAGCCGGGCTGAAGACGGCTGGAATGCCAGAAACCGGTCCTCAGAAGCTTGTTTCCGGTCCAGGGAAGACATGGCTTGGCAGTTCGGGCTGGACTGTTCCCATGAGGCACAGGGTCAGACTGATTTGCATATAGCCATTTCTGAACTGGGATGGCAGAGTGGGCTAAAGAACTGTGATGGATTTAACCCAGATCTTTTGACTGGGTGTGAGTGTTTGATTGATTCAGATGCTCCGTCCATCACTACCCCCTTTTGTACCGCTTTTGGTCGCCATAAGTGTGCCAGGGTATGCTCAGACGTGAGTCCCTTGCTCACTTTGCCACTGGATTCAAGCAAGCCAGGCTGAAGACGGCTGGAATGCCAGAAACCGGTCCTCGGAAGCTTGTTTCTGGTCCAGGGAAGACATGGCTTGGCAGTTTGGACTGGACTGTTCCCATGAGGCACAGGGTCAGACTGATTTGCATATAGCCATGTCTGAACTGGGGTGGCAGAGTGGGCTAAAGAACGGTGATGGATTTAACCCAGATCTTTGGACTGGGTGTGAGTGTTTGATTGATTCAGATGCTCCGTCCATCACCACCCCCTTTTGTACTGCTTTTAAGATATGACATATTCTGAGAGATACATTTGTCAAAGCTTACAAAGAACATAAACAAAGTCTCTAACACAGATGTGGAGATTGAGTACGGTTGCAGGGCATTTTTAAATGTGCCACATACATGACATACAATTACACCTGTACTGCTAAGAGATTTCTAGTAAATTGAAAATAATGGTTCTTTAAGCACTTTTCCAATCGTGCCTCAAAAATGTTGTGTACTGTGCGTTGAATAGTTCTAAATAAATTGGCAAAACCACAACGGAGGTGTGATGCCGATCCTACAACACCAATCCAGGATTTGTTGTAATGTACAGAATGTACCTGTAGTCGAACGTTACAAACAGTGCATCATAATGCCACTGAAATGCAATGGGTTATTCTTGAGGTAATCACTAGAACAACTAGAAGCCATGATGTTGATCAACTACTTACGTAAAAAGAAAAAAGATGTATTTGCCGTCTTGCTTCGTTGCACAATGGGCTTAATCAACAGATTGAATGGCAAATTTTGGCTGCGTTATAAACTATATACTGTGGTTTTCCAACAGATGTCTGATTATTAAGTCCACTTATATGCACATAGTCCCTACTATAGGGCGTCTTTTACGCCCAGTTCCTGGTATGACTTTTGTACACAATCAACAGATCTATTTTGATTCTGCCGATGGTCTTTGTGTAGATTTACTGGAGTTTTTCTTCTGTTGTGTCTCATATTTGCTGTTTCTCCATCACGTGGATTGAATGCGGATTCATGTGTTTCACAGTTATCCTTCCCCTTTTTTGATTTAATACGTTTGAACCCTTCCCATTAAATGGCACTGTATTTGACTCCCTCTATCATCCTTTGTTATTTATTTTATGATGTTGGACCGTATACATAGATTTATAGATCCTGGGGCATATTTACAAGGAGCTAGCGCCACAGCAGTATCATTTTACTTTACGCAGCGGTGGCACTATCAATGCGTCACACTACTCCACAATAACAAACTGACGCATTGTGCCTGATGCGTCAGTTTGTAGAGGCCTGTATCACATTTTATCTGAGGCAGGTATAATGTATGCAGGTTAGGCATTCACACGTTAAAAGTCACATAGAACTGACTCAGTGAAACTTGCAACTTTTCATTGAGTCACTCTACAACTTAGCTGCGTTAGAGTCCTGACCCATTCTCAAACCAGGTGTAAGCATTGATGCGGGACTTTTAACATGGAACTCACCTCTGTGTTCTGACACATTGGTGGAGTTGTGTCAGGCTTAAGATGCATCAGAATTTCTGATGGATCCGTGACTCATGGAGAACTATATTGTAAATACAGCATATCCATGGCTTTGTAAGGGCATTTGCAGCAGGCTCAATAAATCTGATGCTTCAATGCCTATTCATCAGTTTTTGTAACTATGCTCCCTGTGTTTTATTCCATCTGAACCCATATACCTCGTAACAACTGTTCCCTCTAGGGCGCGCACGCACCTCCCCTGACGTCAGCGCGCACCACCTCCGTGGAGCACGCACACAGGAAGTCGCTAGAGAGAGTCGCGCCGCCGGCCGCTTTAAAGAGGCGAGCGGCGCGAACATGAGGCACTTTTCCTGGCGGTGGCGGTGGCGGCGGAGCGGGCGTGAGGAGTGCAGGTAAGGAGGTGGGGGGGTTGGTGGGGCTTGTGGGGCTTGTGGCGCTTGCGGCTATGTGGAAGTGCGGGGCAGACTGTGGCCTTTTGTTTAAGTATTGCTGTTAATCAGAGCCCCTTCACGGGCTCCAATTAACAGCAATACTTAAACAAAAGGCCACAGTCTGCCCGCGCTTTACTAACAAAAGCGTAGAGACAGTTTCCAAACACAGCGTGTTCTAAAGTACGAGCTGTGTTTGGAAACTGACTACGCTTTTGTTAGTGAAGCGCGGGGCAGACTGTGGCCTTTTGTTTAAGTATTGCTGTTAATCGGAGCCCATGAAGGGGCTCTGATTAACAGCAATACTTAAACAAAAGGCCACAGTGGGCAGTCAGGGCGGCGGGGCTGCAGGGGGTACAGCGGCTGGGGAAACGAGCGGCACAGAAGTCAAAAGGAGCACAAAAACAAGGAAAAAACGAGTGACACAGAGGGCAGAAAGGCACAAAAAAACGAGTGGAACAGAGGGCAGAAGGGCACAAAAAACGAGTGGCACAGAGGGCAGAAGGGCACAAATAACGAGGGGAAAACAAAGTTAAACAGAGGGCAGAAAGGCACAAAAAACGAGGTAGAACAGAGGGCAGAAAGGCACAAAAATCGAGCAGAGGGCTGAAAGGCACAAAAATCGAGTGGAACAGAGAGAAGAAGGGCACAAAAAATGAGGGGAAATGAAGTGGAACAGAGGGCAGAAAGGCACAAAAAACGAGTGGAACAGAGGGCAGAAGGGCACAAAAAACAAGGGGAAAACTAAGTGGAACAGAGGGCAGAAAGGCACAAAAAACGAGTGGAACAGAGGGCAGAAGGGCACAAAAAACGAGGTGAAAACAAAGTGGAACAGAGGGCAGAAAGGCACAAAAAACGAGTGGAACAGAGGGCAGAAGGGCCCAAAAAATGAGGGGAAAATGAAGTGGTACAGAGGGCAGAAAGGCACAAAAAATGAGGGAAAACCGAGTGGCACAGAGGGCAGAAAGGCACAAAATACGAGTGGAACAGAGGGCAGAAGGGCACAAAAAACGAGTGGCACAGAGGGCAGAAGGGCACAAAAAATGAGGGGAAAACGAAGTGGAACAGAGGGCAGAAAGGGACAAAAAAGAGTGGCACAGAGGGCAGAAGGGCACAAAAAACAAGTGGAACTGAGGGCAGAAGGGCACAAAAAACAAGGGGGAAACGAAGTGGACAGAGGGCAGAAAGGCACAAAAAACGAAGGAAAAACGAGTGGCACAGAGGGTAGAGAGGCATAAAAAACGAGTAGAACAGAGGGCAGAAAGGCACAAAAAAACAAGTGGAACAGAGGGCAGAAGGGCACAAAAAATGAGGGGAAAACGAAGTGGAACAGAGAGCAGAGAGGCACAAAAAACGAGTGGAACAGAGGGCAGAAAGGCGTGAAAACGAGGGAAATACATGTGGAACAGAAGGCAAAAGGGGCACAAAAACGAGTGGCACAGAGGGCAGACGGGCACAAAGAACTAATGGCACAGAGGCAAAATACAGAATACAGAAATATTGGGACAGCTAAGAACAGAAGGCAGAACGGGCAGAGAGGCACGGGGGCAGCGAGGGGAACAGAAGGGAAAAATTAGCAGAGACACGGCCAGCAAGGGGTACAGAAGGAAAGACCGGGCAGGGAGAGCACGTTGACAGTGAGGGGAACAGAGGGAAGAAAAAGGGGCACGGACCACGTACAGGCAGAGGGGAAGACAGACAACAGCAGTCAGAGACACAACAATGAAAATACAGGCAATACAATAAATTTGCAAACTGCCCTTAAGACCCTTATTGTGGCTCTGTAAGTGTGAAAATGCAACATCTTTTCACGTTTTGAGTGCCATTTGGCGCCGCAGACACGCGCGGTTTGGTTCCTGGCGCACATAGCCACGGTTGCAGCGCACAGAGACCCTCCACTTCCGCACACAGAGGAAAAAAATTAGAGGGAACGTTGCTCGTGACCATTCCAATATGGTGGATTCCTTTGCATTTGCTATTTGGTTATTATAGTACACAATGTGAACACAGCTATTTAGTGTAATAGAGAAGCATGCACTGAGCTGGATTCCCTCAGCAGACTTTGTTTGGATACCTATGTGTTTTGAGTATATGGGGATCATTAAAACAAAATCTATACATTTATTGCTTGTTAAGTGTTACTCCTCAAGATAGCTGATATTTTATTCATATGTGTTTGGTTTAAATTTCCATTGACTTTACAATATTTCTTCATAAGTTGCCCATATCACTTAGACTCTTTTGAGCATTATACTTCTGATTTTGGCTGATTTGAATTATGTAGGTCCTTAAATTTGATTGACTCCTATTAGTATCTCCTATAGGATTTAATCCTCTTGTACCTTATACTTTTGGGACTGTGTTCTTACTATTAGTAAGGTATTTATTATTGGAATGCCTTCTAGATTTACTCATTAAGAGTGGTTTGACTGGTCTCTACTGAAGCAAGTTCTTTACCAATAAGGCATTGGTAATTTTTGATTATTTTTTGACTAACAGGTTCTTTTCGCAATATAGGTGATTTTTTCACCAATATGGTTTGGTTATTTTGCATGTGTGTTTGATTCACATCTTGGTTTCACCAGTGGTGTACTACTTCAATCAATCAATCAATCAGTACTTGTAGAGTGTGGCTATTGAGCTGTAAGTGTATGCAGGTGCTGGGTTGCTGTGCTCAGTCAAACAGCCAAGTCTTGAGTGTCTTAGTGAAGTTTGTTAGTGAGGGTGAAGTTGGGAGGTGGAGAGTGCATTCCAGGACTTGGTGGCGAGGTTGGAGAAGGAGCAGCCTCTGCTGTGGCTACAATGGATGTGCAGTGTCTGTACAAGGGCGAGGGACACAGAGACAAGGTTTCTGGATGGTTGTGGAAGTTCAGACATTGGTTCATGTATGTTAGTTCTTGGTCATGGACGTCTAACCTCTGACGCCGCTGTGCCAGTTGACATGCAGAACACTGAGGAAGTAGTGTGTAATGCTCGTATCTGCTCCAGATTGACGATGACAGTGTGCAAGTGGGAGCTGTTGGGCGATTGAGTAAGAAAGGGCTGAATTGGAATGCAGCTGCGAGTGAGGAAATAGGGGACACATCATCTAGGAGGGGGCCCGGCCGGTGGCATTTCTTGTTGTCAATTCCAGGTGATTGTGGGTGGAGGATTTCTCCCAATGAACAAAAAGTAAAAAGTGAAGGGGTCAGTTGGAGTGGCTGAAGCCAGTGACTGGCTGGCGCGGGTAAGTGTGTTGGACCCCGTGGGGTGCTGTGGGGTACACGGCCTGCGGCAGGACATGCCCTGAGCCAGGGACCATCTGGCAATAAGTCAGGAACCACCCCAGAAGTAACTTGCCTACAAGGAGATGCATTATTAACAAACGGATACTAAAAGGAGACAGGAGACAGAAAACAAACAAAGAACAAAGAAAGAAGGAAGAAAAAGAAGTAGTGAACAGCGACAGTGGAAGGTTTGAGGCACAGCAACCAGCGACAACAGAGGGCAGATGTAAGTGACTAATGGTACCTGGTGAAAGTGGGATGCCTGGGAGAGATAAATGGATTATTCTTCTACTCAAACCTAAAATTTAACCACAAACTGAGTAATACCAGAGGGAGAAAGTCAAGGTGGGGACTAGTGGTTGTACATCCAGAAAGTAAGCCTGGGCACCCAGTAAAAAAGAAGCTTGATTCCAGACCAATAGATGGCACCAGGGAAAGGGAAATCATGTAAGAGACAAAGCAGCTGCAATACAATGGAGAACACAAAAGCTGGGAGAGGTAAGAACTTGAAGGTGAAAGTAGGGGAGAATGGAGAAATTTAAAAAAAGATAAAGCATGGAGACCTTAAGAAGCAACTTACAAACAATAGGCCTGCGAGAACTGAGCGAGGGGGACTTCAGTTACTAAATCGAACAAGGATTTTGTAGCGAAACATTTTAAAAGAAAGAAACTATTTTCATAATCCCAGTTATGTACTGAAGGGAATCAGCCTAGGGTGAGATTGTCAGCCAGCTTTCGTCTGCGGTACAGCTACCCTTCTTTGAGCACCATGAAATATTAAGTTGCAATGAGTCACTCCTGGAGTCTATACTGTCCTCATCACCTTGGATCGTCATCTCATTGGTTGATAGATATCCACAAAGAAAGGGAGTACCATAGTTCTACATCCAGTAACCCCTCAGAAGAGTTGCATAAAGAGAGAATGGAACAGACTTCAACTAAAATAAACAAATAATTAGCACAAAATTCCATCCTAAACCTTCAAATTTCGGCAACCCCATCTGCCTCCATGCTGGACATAATGATTATATTACAAAAAACCCTGCAAGGTTTATTGGAGGTATCAATGCTGAATAATGATGTCCTAAAAGCACAAAAGGACCAGCTACAAATTATATGTGGGTACTTAAAATAAATGAATTCTCATATACCATCAACAATAAAGCCTGTGGAAGAAGTGATATCATCAATTGGATCCCCAGGACATCAGGAGATAGAGGAAGGGCTTTTGCCATCAATACCCCAAAGTGTATATATATCCAGACACCCAAAGATTGTAAAACAAACATGGAGAGTCGACTAGATGGAGGCAAATATATATTTCCCGGGTAAGAAGAAGGAGGATAGGGGGAAGGAGAAAAGTGTTCAAAGAGTGGCTAGGAGAAACAGCTAACATGGAAGTGTGGGGGTGAATAAAAGACATAAGCATCCATTAAAAACAAAAAAGAACAAGCAGGAAGGAGTGATCAATCCAATGACTGCTATCATGAAACGAACTCAAAATGCAGAGTGAACAAGATACAGTAAAAGGGAAAGTAGCCCACATAATCAATGTACGAGAAATTACGGTGACCACCATACATTAGATAAGACAGAGGGAAAACTATAACCCGAATGGAAGGGGGAACGGAAAGGAAGTAGAAAGAGGGGAAGAGGAGAGTGTAGGGGGATGTCCCAAGAAACAGAAATAGGAAGCAGCAATGGGAGTAATCTATGGTCATACTTTGGACCCTCGCAGTATGGAAAAGGAGGTAAGAAAGTGAGGAAAATACAACTTTCGGTCCCAGCTACTTTTCTCTTTCTCCAAATGCAAACGTCTGTAGGAGATAGGGATACATGACCTCAAACAAGTAGGCTTCACGGAAAACAATAAAGGGAATGTAGTAACAAATGTACAACTATATTCTAATATGGTGAAGTTGTTAATAATGAAAGCAGATCAGGATGTGTTGAAAGAAGGGATCCCACTAGTTCCTGAGGCAGAAATGTTCTAATAGAGCAACCACACACAACTATTCCTTCAGGAGCGTTCAGGGCTGGGGCGTAGGTAGGTTAGGTTAATAGAACACAGAGATAAGGAAAGCCTCGAAATCACAGTGGAACAAACGGTCCAGATTACAAAACGGGGCGGGCCCAGTTTTGGAAATAGATATAGGGCTGTTGCTTCGCCTTACTATGTAGAAGATGGGAGATTGAGTGAGATAGACTATGACATTGGGACGTCACACAGCCTCTGGGTATTAATGTGGAATGTTAATGGTTACAGGAGAAGGTCAAAATCAGAATGCTTTAAGAGCTATATTGATTTGTACAAGATTATCTATCTACAGGAAATGTAGCTGTGACGAAACCCCTAGGATCGATGGGTTTGTCCAGATAAACAGATTTGCTAAGAAGAGCCAACAGGGGTGCCCATCTGGCAGACAAATAATACTGGTGTCCACCAAAATAGCGAAAAATGTGGTGCTGCTGAAAGTTAAATGTAGCTTATCGGAGGCCTGTAGAGTGCAACTCTTAGACTCAGACAGAAGATATAAGTCCAAATTCATACTTACAACCTTGTAATATTCTATTACATTCTAGAGTTTGACCGAGTCCTGGTCCTGAGGAGAACCCTCAAATGCTAATAGGGTTCGGAAGCGCGTCGACCAAACACAGCTAGCTGTAACAATTACGATTTCACTGATTGATACAGTGTACAAAGCAGACAGTAGGCCTGTTGTATCTCTATCATCGACTAGCTGTTTGTATCAGTAATCTAAATCACAAATAAGTCTGCACCATCACTATAGCTTTCCAACTTGAGGACTGGTCATTTTTTGTTGTTAATGTTTTTGTCATGTATTTGTCAAATGTCAAATTATATTGTATTCATTATTTAATGTATTGTTGAATGATAATATATATATTCTTTTTCTATAGCATGAATTTAAATGTCTTTATGTACGCTATAGAAATTAATAGTGATAGTAAAAGGTGAAATAAAAACACCAAACCCTGCTTATGTATCACAAGGGGTTTGTCTTAAGAAATGTAATTTAATAACACGTCTCAACCTTTTCTTGTTACTAGCCGTATCGGTGGCCTAGCTTGTACGTGAATATAGGCCCAACCCCCTATTTATATAAAAACCAGATCATCTGCCAGCTGTAATCATAAAGACCCGGCCAGACTGGTGGGCAGAATGTCTTCCTAAATGCTTAAGGATGTTCTTGAGATGGGTCAGATACCGGAAACCTGGAGAGGAGTGATTATTGGAGCCATCAACAAACAGGAAGAAGAAGAATTTAAATTTGTATAGTGCATAACTACACTGAGGCCTCGCAGCAATTATGGACCGAACAGGCAGAGGGACAGAAACGTTAGAGCGATGCCTTGAAGAGATGGGTATTCAAAAGTGTGCGGAAAGCCAGCAGATTAGTTTCCCTCAGCAGAGTTGAGGGGAGAGTGCTCTAAAGGTTGGTTGCATTCCAGGAAAAGGAACGTCCGCCCCATCTGGTTCTTCGTATTTTCTTCAGAGTAGCCAGGAAAGAGAGGCTTGAACGGTGGTAGGGGGTGACGAGGGAGTGAGTGATGACCGGACCGGTCTTCCAAATAGCTCTGTGAGCCAGGTACATGGCTTTGAACTGTATCCTGGCCGAGATTGGGAGCCAATGGAGGCTCCTTAGCGCTGGTTTCACTGTATGTCTCCGGGAAGTCTGGAGGATTTGACGGGTCGCACAGTTCTGGATCATTTGGAGTTTATGGATGGTAAATTGGGGAGCTCCCAAGTACAAAGCATTCCCATAGTCCAGGCGAGAAAGTATAAGGGCCTGTACCAAAATCCTTCTCGCCTGGAAGGGAAGAAGAGGAAGGATTTTACGCAGCGTTCTCATCAGGCCAAAGCAGGTGGCTGAGAGCTTAGTGGCCTGATGGTTAAAGTTAAGGGAGCTGTCGAGCCACATGCCAAGGCTCTTGATCTGTGTCTTTGGAGCGAGAGCAGGACCAAGACAGAGACCGTCCACTAAGGGCAAGGTTGGGAGAGAGAGAGTTGCCCAGGAACATAAGCTCGGTTTTGTCCCCATTGAGCTTGAGGTGTGAAAGTTCCATTCACTCGGCCACCGCTTCTAGGCAAGGACCTAGGGTTCAAGATGACCTCTCGGGATGGTTTAATGCCACTACGAGCTGAGTGTCATCTGCTAAGATGGTGATCTTTATGCTGAATGGATGGACGATCTCCGCCAGGGGGCCCATATAAATATTAAAGAGCGTAGGGCTCAGAGAGGAGCCCTGTGGGACCCCACAGCTCAGAGGCAACCGATTGGACACAACATCTCCCTCGAAGACTTGGAAGAAGCAATCACTAAGGAAGGACTGGAACCAAGTTAGTTAGTGCCATAACTGTCACTCCTATGTTATTGAGTCGGCAGGACAAGATGTTCTGATTAACAGTGTCAAATGCGGCAATGAGATCTAGAAGGATGATTGCTGCCAAGCCTCCCTGGTCAAGTAACCTCCTTGCCTCCTCTGTTACTGCTAGGTGGGCCGTCTCTATCCCGAACTGAGGATGAAAGCCTGTTTGAGAATCATGGAGCAAGTTGTTAGATTCCAAATAGTTTACTTGTTTCCCAATCGGCTTACTCAGCCAAGGAAGAAGCGACATCGGGCACTAGTTGGCCAGATTGGATTGGTCCAAGTTTTTTTTTTTAAGATAGCTCTGACCAGCGCACACTTCCAGGCAGGGGGAACCAAACCAGAGGTGATGGAAGACTTCAAGATGTCAAGAATTACCGGGCGGATGGAGTTAATAACTAAGGTGAGGGGCTAAGGTTATCCTGGAGATGGTTAAATCGAGTAGGTCAGCATCCAAGAGAGGGAATTGTTCTAGAAAGTATTGGGGTTTAGAGTGAGGACCTCTCATACTACAAGGAGATGTAAAAGACCTTCAGAATTATAGGTCAGTATATTGGTTTGTTGGATGTAGGAGAAAAATTCTTTACATTTTTTTTATCGGAGCAGTTAAAAGAATGGGCAGAAGTAAACAATAGTTTGCCCCAAGAGCATGGGGGCTTTAAGGAAGGGCACTCTTCCAGTGATCATTTTTTCGCTCTCTGTTGCATCGCGCGGAAGTCAGTGGAAATGAGGGGCGGACTATACTGCTGTTTCATAGACTTCCGGGTGGCCTTTGATCTGGTGGATCGCAAAAGTCTATGGGAGACTCTAACAAGGTGGACATTCCACTATCTAACTATCTCCTTGCTATAATCCAGGAGCTACATAGCTATAACTGGGTACAAGTCAACATGGACACCGAGGGAACCCTGACAGAGAAAATATTAATTGAAAATGGGCTAAGACAGGGGTGTGTCCTGGCTCCACTCTCTTTTCTATATTTATAGCTGATCTGCCTTCAATCTTGGGGGAACTAAGGTGTCGGCCCCACAACAGATGGCAAACATGTTGTTTTTCTCCTTTGTGCAGATGACATTGTAATTGTAGAGTAGACAGATATAGGCCTAGAAAGAAACCTGGACAGATTTAGGGAATACTGCAAGCACAAGAAATTGAGAGTGAATATGGAAAAACAAAAGTATTGTGCTTGGGTAATAAAACAACACATTTCAGCTGGTACCGAGGGCCACTAAACTGGAGACAGTAAAGGAATATAAGTATTTAGGGGTCTGTTCACTAAAATGGGGCATCCATCTGGAATCACTGAGAGGTGGGGTTCTTACCTCGGTTAGTGGCCTGAAGAAATTCAGCAAGGATTTTGATAGACCTGCTCTGAAAGCCTTTTGCAGTAAACTGTTATATCTAAGAAAAAATAGTTGGGCTATTGAAACGGAAAAATGCCTAAAACACTTCCTATCACTATCTAGATTGTCCACGATACAGGCTATAAGAATAGAGACGGAACTGGTATCATGGAATATAATTGCCTATATGGCGTTGATAAGATTCTGGATGCACCTAAGCTCAGGGGAAGATCTAAAGATCTCCTTGTGGTGTAAATATAGCATAGTGAATTAAAATGGGCCAAGGAGGTTAAGAAAGCCATGGTAAAAGCCTGCAGGGAGATGAGTAGTAAGCTGTGCATGCAAAACCTACAAATTGAAGGACTTAAATATGTGCCCCTTGCGCCGTCGGTGTGTCACATTGCGTGACGCACCGACAGCGCAACTTGCTGCATTAAATTTACAGAAAGCGACATGTTGCTGGAAATATGTTGCAACACTGTGCCTCAAAACGTACGCAGTGTGGCGCAGCAGAGTAACGTGCTGCACTGTGCTGCGTTAGTTTCTCATAATTGAGCCCCATAGTCTATAAAGTGTGAGCTTAGCGCTACAGGCAAGGAATTATCCAGAGACTATTACAAACTGTACTCTGAGGGGAAAAATCAGTACACCTCATGACTGGCTCATGGTAAAAAGAAGTAGGCGCCGAGACGCCTAAGGGCATTTAGCGCCGAGACGCCTAAGGGCATTTGTTCGCGCTGTATAAATTGTAAAAATAAATAAATAAATAAATAAATAAATATGTAGACACACTACAAGATAGCTGCCTGAGAAGGGATGTGTTAGGAATAAGAATCGAAATTAACCCATGTTATGCAGATGAAAAGATAAAAACAGTCCTGATTGACCATGAGGGGAAATGTAAATGTGGTCTAAGCATGAAATGCAATATATTGCACATTTTATTGGATTGCTATAAAGTACTGATTGCGCTGAAAACGTTTTTATGACCAATCTTTTTAAAATATGAGGTTAGAAATCGTCCCAAAGCTATGGAACTTATAGCTGGAATGCAGTTCTTAGATATAGCTTGTGCCATAGGGAGGTTTATAATTGCTCCTAAAAAGGTTTACATGGGCATATAGATTTTAATGTAGAAAAAGAAATAGGGTACACTTGAGAGTTTGCTGATTTTCATAAACTTTGTATATATGGTATTAATTCTTTGATATTTATTATCTGTATTAACTGACATATTAACTCATTGAAATGTTTTATTGTTTGTATTAATTGCTATAATATTGGTATGTATATGATATTGTTTAAAGACCAAATGGTCTAAATAAGTATCTCTTGATTGATTGATTGATCATGGAGGACTTTGTAGATGTGTGTGAGTAGTTTGAATTTGCTTCTTTTGTGGACGGGGACCCAGTTGAGGTTCTTCAGGTGTGGGGTGATGTGGACAGGTTGAGTAAATCTGGTGCTGAATCCTTTATCATCTGGATACTTCTCATGAGTTTGGTGGTGTTTCCTTCATACAGTGCGAAGCCATATCCCAGCCAGCTCTTAGGGCTTGTGTGACTTTTTGTCATGCTTGTGGGGAGCGATTTGAAGATTCTTCTGAGCATGTGGAGTGTGGAAGCATTCGGAGGAGACTGTGTTGATCTGTCGTTTCATGGTGAGTTTGCTGTCCAGGATTATGCTGAGGTTGTGGGCGTGGACTTTTGGTGTGAGGTGAGTCAGCGTTCAGGGGGCCACACAGTGTTGTTCCAGAGGGAGGCATGGTTGCTAAAGTTGTCCGCGTTGAACTTGAGACATTTGTCCTTCATCCAGACTGTGACATTCTTCATGCAGTTTTGGAAGTTGGTCTTGGTGGTGGTGGGTCTGCTGAGAGTGAGAGAGTGAGCTGGGTGTCGTCAGCGTGGGATATGATGTTGATGATGTTGGCTAGAGGCATCATGTAGGTGATTAATAGAGGGGGGGTGAGCCTTGAGGGATGCGCAGATGGTGCTTGTGAGTTTTTAGGTGAAGGGGTAGGTGAATTCTCTCGGTGAGTTCCATGGAGGATGATGCAATCCATCTGAGTGTGTTTTCCTTGATTCCGATCTGGTCAAATCATTTGATGATTGTTTTGGTGGGATATGATATTGAAGAATTCGAAGATGTCGAAGAGGACCAAGGCCGCTGATTCTCCTCTGTTGAGCAGGGAGCAGATGTCATCCATGGATCAAGGTGGTCTCGGTGCTGTGGTTGGCCCAGAAACTAGATGGTGAGGCATCTAGCAGGTTGTTGCTCTCAAGGTGTTTAGTAAGCTGTCGGCTGATGGCCTTCTCCAGGAAACGGAAGAAGCAAGCTTCTTATATGCTTACTTGGTTTGGTTTATTTGTAGACATATATGTTTTTTTTTATTTTTAGGTTTCATTTGTATTCAAAGGGTTTCCTGCTCATATAGCAGGCTCAGCACTTTGCCCTGATGATGGTCTCATGTACAATGGATTTGACCACCTCAATCACTAACTATAAGTACTCTTAAACTTCTCCCTAAGGAAAACCTCCATTAAAAAAATTAAGAAAGTTGACAATTTCCTGTTCTAAACATTGGTGCCTTCCACTACTGTCCTGTGTCAAATGACTGTGAATGGCTCTGTTATTGTGGTTTGTGTAGTGCTTTCAGACAGCAACAAAAAGGGGGGCTTAAGTGTGAACAGGAGCAGCCATCCTGGCAGGATGACTGGGAGTGGCAGTGAGAAGCCTCACTTACATTTCAAGGAACTTTTACCTCCTGCACACACAAATGATTATGACAGCAGACCTACCCTGTCTTTTGTTACCCAGGACAGTTTGGAGCCTTAACAGGGTTAGGGGAAGAACTTTCCAGAGCCAGCTGTGGTGGTAGGACAGGTAGTCCACCCACACAAAACACTGACACCAGCTATAAATATGTAACCTCTAGAGCCACTCTTTAGAAAAGAAAGCATGCCCAGCTGTTGAAGACTGCCTTGTTGTTTGAGAAGGAAGTTTGGACCAGGCTAACCCAGAGTACTCAAAGGGTCTGTGTGAGCTACAGTGACATAACAAGCTAGAGAGGGCTCCCTGCAACTGCCGAACTGAGCTGCGGAAACTGGACCCTCAAATGGTACTTGACTAAAAGCTTATTCTGGCATTTTCCTGAAATCAGTCCTGATCCCCAAGAGGTTCCCCCCAGGTCCGAGACCCATGGCTGGATTCAGAGTGTACTCCCTACGGCCTATCTGTTCCCTCAAATATGATTCAACACGACTCAACCCAATGCAAGGTCTTGCAGAGTAGCACCTCACAGCTCCACATGTATGACAGAACCACTCATGTCATTATACGCATGCCTTTACAACACCTCCCTAGCAACGCATATACGTTTACAGCGCCTTTCCTTAAAAAGCAAAATTTTACCAAGCATATGGCTTTACAATGAAAATGGAAGTATTTTCAGGTAAGTGAAAAACCTGTGTGTATATATATATATATATATTACCTACTGGCGATAGCCAGTAGGTATATATAGTTAGGATTTTTTTCCTATGGGATTTTTGAAAATTCTATGTCGAATAACTTTGGCGTTTGAGGACAGAATTGGCTGACATTTTCAGGAAAATGGAACATTTTGTTTCTGAGCAGCCCCTGAAAATTTGGGGGGGTTTCGTCAAGGGGGGGCCGAGAAAAAAGGGGGGTCCCAAAACGTGTTTTTCCCATGCAATTTTCCATAGGGCGGTTGGCCTCACTTTTAGCCTGAACGGCTGAATGGATTTACACCAAACTTGGCAAAATTGTAGGGACTGGTAGCCCGATGTGCCTTTGCTATGTCTCAAGATATAGGCTCCAGTGGTTTTTACGAAAATTAACTTTGAAAAATATATATTGGGCTACATTGGGCTATATATATGTTGGAGCCCAAATGTAGCCCAATGTAGCCCAATGTAGCCCAATGTAGCCCAAAGATGGCCACCAGAGACAAAAAAAAACAAATGTAGCCCAAATATCAGCCAGATGTAGCCCAACTATAGCCCAATGACAGAATCTCCCAGAGTGTTCTAAAGAACAACTAGAGTGCTAACAGTCCTACTTATTACAAAGGTATGGCACACCTGCAACCATCTTGATTGGAATAAAGTGGTAACTCTTAAAACATTTAATTTAAAAAGGAACAAAATGAGGGGGTTCATTTTGCCATAGAAAGTATGATTAGCGAATATATGACGAAATCCCGCATACCATCAGTCCGCAAAAAAAACCCCGCATGTACTATTAGGCCGCAAATTAAAATAACGAAAACCTTCAGAACGAATATGCCTTTAGCATACACTAAACAACTAAACTACCCTAAACCCTAAAACACTACCCCCAGCATGACCCTACACTACACAAACAGTACAACACTACCCTAAACCCTAAAACACTACCCCCAGCATGACCCTACACTACACAAACACTACAACACTACCCTAAACCCTAAAACACTACCCCCAGCATGACCCTACACTACACAAACACTACAACACTACCCAAAACCCTAAAACACTACACCCCAGCATGACCCTACACTACGCAAACACTACCCTAAACCCTAAAACACTACCCCCAGCATGACCCTACACTACACAAACACTACAACACAACCCTAAACCCTAAAACACTACCCCCAGCATGACCCTACACTACGCAAACACTACAACACAACCCTAAACCCTAAAACACTACCCCCAGCATGACCCTACACTACGCAAACACTACAACACTACCCTAAACCCTAAAACACTACCCCCAGCATGACCCTACACTACGCAAACACTACAACACTACCCTAATCCCTAAAACACTACACCCCAGCATGACCCTACACTACGCAAACACTACAACACTACCCTAAACCCTAAAACACTACCCCCAGCATGACCCTACACTACGCAAACACTACAACACTACCCAAAACCCTAAAACACTACACCCCAGCATGACCCTACACTACGCAAACACTACAACACTACCCTAAACCCTAAAACACTACCCCCAGCATGACCCTACACTACGCAAACACTACAACACTACCCTAAACCCTAAAACACTACCCCCAGCATGACCCTACACTACGCAAACACTACAACACTACCCTAAACCCTAAAACACTACCCCAGCATGACCCTACACTACGCAAACACTACAACACTACCCTAAACCCTAAAACACTACCCCCAGCATGACCCTACACTACGCAAAGACTACAACACTACCCTAAACCCTAAAACACTACCCCCAGCATGACCCTACACTACGCAAACACTACAACACTACCCTAAACCCTAAAACACTACCCCCAGCATGACCCTACACTACGCAAACACTACAACACTACCCAAAACCCTAAAACACTACCCCCCAGCATGACCCTACACTACGCAAACACTACAACACAACCCTAAACCCTAAAACACTACCCCCAGCATGACCCTACACTACGCAAACACTACAACACAACCCTAAACCCTAAAACACTACCCCCAGCATGACCCTACACTACGCAAACACTACAACACTACCCAAAACCCTAAAACACTACCCCCAGCATGACCCTACACTACGCAAACACTACAACACTACCCAAAACCCTAAAACACTACACCCCAGCATGACCCTACACTACGCAAACACTACAGCACTACCCAAAACTCTAAAACACTACACCCCAGCATGACCCTACACTACGCAAACACTACAGCACTACCCAAAACCCTAAAACACTATCCCCAGCATGACCCTACACAACGCAAACACTACAACACTACCCAAAACCCTAAAACACTACCCCCAGCATGACCCTACACTACGCAAACACTACAACACTACCCTAAACCCTAAAACACTACCCCCAGCATGACCCTACACTACGCAAACACTACAACACTACCCAAAACCCTAAAACACTACCCCCAGCATGACCCTACACTACGCAAACACTACAACACTATCCTAAACCCTAAAACACTACGCCCAGCATGACCCTACACTACGCAAACACTACAACACTACCCTAAACCCTAAAACACTACCCCCAGCATGACCCTACACTACGCAAACACTACAACACTACCCAAAACCCTAAAACACTACCCCCAGCATGACCCTACACTACGCAAACACTACAACACTACCCAAAACCCTAAAACACTACCCCCCAGCATGACCCTACACTACGCAAACACTACAACACTACCCAAAACCCTAAAACACTACCCCCAGCATGACCCTACACTACGCAAACACTACACCACTACCCAAAACCCTAAAACACTACCCCCAGCATGACCCTACACTACGCAAACACTACAACACTACCCAAAACCCTAAAACACTACACCCCAGCATGACCCTACACTACGCAAACACTACAACACTACCCAAAACCCTAAAACACTACCCCCAGCATGACCCTACACTACGCAAACACTACAACACTACCCAAAACCCTAAGACACTACCCCCAGCATGACCCTACACTACGCAAACACTACAACACTACCCAAAACCCTAAAACACTACCCCCAGCATGACCCTACACTACGCAAACACTACAACACTACCCAAAACCCTAAAACACTACCCCCAGCATGACCCTACACTACGCAAACACTACAACACTACCCAAAACCCTAAAACACTACACCCCAGCATGACCCTACACTACGCAAACACTACAACACTACCCAAAACCCTAAAACACTACACCCCAGCATGACCCTACACTACGCAAACACTACAACACTACCCAAAACCCTAAAACACTACCCCCAGCATGACCCTACACTACGCAAACACTACAACACTACCCAAAACCCTAAAACACTACCCCCAGCATGACCCTACACTACGCAAACACTACAACACTACCCAAAACCCTAAAACACTACCCCCAGCATGACCCTACACTACGCAAACACTACAACACTACCCTAAACCCTAATACACTACCCCCAGCATGACCCTACACTACGCAAACACTACAACACTACCCAAAACCCTAAAACACTACCCCCAGCATGACCCTACACTACGCAAACACTACAACACTACCCAAAACCCTAAAACACTACCCCCCAGCATGACCCTACACTACGCAAACACTACAACACTACCCAAAACCCTAAAACACTACCCCCAGCATGACCCTACACTACGCAAACACTACAACACTACCCAAAACCCTAAAACACTACCCCCAGTATGACCCTACACTACGCAAACACTACAACACTACCCAAAACCCTAAAACACTACCCCCAGCATGACCCTACACTACGCAAACACTACAACACTACCCAAAACCCTAAAACACTACACCCCAGCATGACCCTACACTACGCAAACACTACAACACTACCCAAAACCCTAAAACACTACCCCCAGCATGACCCTACACTACGCAAACACTACAACACTACCCAAAACTCTAAGACACTACCCCCAGCATGACCCTACACTACGCAAACACTACAACACTACCCAAAACCCTAAAACACTACCCCCCAGCATGACCCTACACTACACAAACACTACAACACTACCCAAAACCCTAAAACACTACCCCCAGCATGACCCTACACTACGCAAACACTACAACACTACCCAAAACCCTAAAACACTACCCCCAGCATGACCCTACACTACGCAAACACTACAACACTACCCAAAACCCTAAAACACTACCCCCAGCATGACCCTACACTACGCAAACACTACAACACTACCCAAAACCCTAAAACACTACACCCCAGCATGACCCTACACTACGCAAACACTACAACACTACCCAAAACCCTAAAACACTACACCCCAGCATGACCCTACACTACGCAAACACTACAACACTACCCAAAACCCTAAGACACTACCCCCAGCATGACCCTACACTACGCAAACACTACAACACTACCCAAAACCCTAAGACACTACCCCCAGCATGACCCTACACTACGCAAACACTACAACACTACCCTAAACCCTAAAATACTACACCCCAGCATGACCCTACACTACGCAAACACTACAACACTACCCAAAACCCTAAAACACTACCCCCAGCATGACCCTACACTACGCAAACACTACAACACTACCCAAAACCCTAAAACACTACACCCCAGCATGACCCTACACTACGCAAACACTACAACACTACCCAAAACCCTAAAACACTACACCCCAGCATGACCCTACACTACGCAAACACTACAACACTACCCAAAACCCTAAAACACTACACCCCAGCATGACCCTACACTACGCAAACACTACAACACTACCCAAAACCCTAAAACACTACACCCCAGCATGACCCTACACTACGCAAACACTACAACACTACCCAAAACCCTAAAACACTACACCCCAGCATGACCCTACACTACGCAAACACTACAACACTACCCAAAACCCTAAAACACTACACCCCAGCATGACCCTACACTACGCAAACACTATAACACTACCCAAAACCCTAAAACACTACACCCCAGCATGACCCTACACTACGCAAACACTACAACACTACCCAAAACCCTAAAACACTACACCCCAGCATGACCCTACACTACGCAAACACTACAACACTACCCAAAACCCTAAAACACTACCCCCAGCATGACCCTACACTACGCAAACACTACAACACTACCCAAAACCCTAAAACACTACCCCCAGCATGACCCTACACTACGCAAACACTACAACACTACCCTAAACTCTAAAACACTACCCCCAGCATGACCCTACACTACGCAAACACTACAACACTACCCTAAACCCTAAAACACTACCCCCCAGCATGACCCTACACTACGCAAACACTACAACACTATCCTAAACCCTAAAACACTACGCCCAGCATGACCCTACACTACGCAAACACTACAACACTACCCAAAACCCTAAAACACTACCCCCAGCATGACCCTACACTACGCAAACACTACAACACTATCCTAAACCCTAAAACACTACGCCCAGCATGACCCTACACTACGCAAACACTACAACACTACCCTAAACCCTAAAACACTACCCCCAGCATGACCCTACACTACGCAAACACTACAACACTACCCAAAACCCTAAAACACTACCCCCAGCATGACCCTACACTACGCAAACACTACAACACTACCCAAAACCCTAAAACACTACCCCCAGCATGACCCTACACTACGCAAACACTACAACACTACCCAAAACCCTAAAACACTACCCCCAGCATGACCCTACACTACGCAAACACTACACCACTACCCAAAACCCTAAAACACTACACCCCAGCATGACCCTACACTACGCAAACACTACAACACTACCCAAAACCCTAAAACACTACCCCCAGCATGACCCTACACTACGCAAACACTACAACACTACCCAAAACCCTAAGACACTACCCCCAGCATGACCCTACACTACGCAAACACTACAACACTACCCAAAACCCTAAAACACTACCCCCAGCATGACCCTACACTACGCAAACACTACAACACTACCCAAAACCCTAAAACACTACCCCCAGCATGACCCTACACTACGCAAACACTACAACACTACCCAAAACCCTAAAACACTACACCCCAGCATGACCCTACACTACGCAAACACTACAACACTACCCAAAACCCTAAAACACTACACCCCAGCATGACCCTACACTACGCAAACACTACAACACTACCCAAAACCCTAAAACACTACCCCCAGCATGACCCTACACTACGCAAACACTACAACACTACCCAAAACCCTAAAACACTACCCCCAGCATGACCCTACACTACGCAAACACTACAACACTACCCAAAACCCTAAAACACTACCCCCAGCATGACCCTACACTACGCAAACACTACAACACTACCCTAAACCCTAATACACTACCCCCAGCATGACCCTACACTACGCAAACACTACAACACTACCCAAAACCCTAAAACACTACCCCCAGCATGACCCTACACTACGCAAACACTACAACACTACCCAAAACCCTAAAACACTACCCCCCAGCATGACCCTACACTACGCAAACACTACAACACTACCCAAAACCCTAAAACACTACCCCCAGCATGACCCTACACTACGCAAACACTACAACACTACCCAAAACCCTAAAACACTACCCCCAGTATGACCCTACACTACGCAAACACTACAACACTACCCAAAACCCTAAAACACTACCCCCAGCATGACCCTACACTACGCAAACACTACAACACTACCCAAAACCCTAAAACACTACACCCCAGCATGACCCTACACTACGCAAACACTACAACACTACCCAAAACCCTAAAACACTACCCCCAGCATGACCCTACACTACGCAAACACTACAACACTACCCAAAACTCTAAGACACTACCCCCAGCATGACCCTACACTACGCAAACACTACAACACTACCCAAAACCCTAAAACACTACCCCCCAGCATGACCCTACACTACGCAAACACTACAACACTACCCAAAACCCTAAAACACTACCCCCAGCATGACCCTACACTACGCAAACACTACAACACTACCCAAAACCCTAAAACACTACCCCCAGCATGACCCTACACTACGCAAACACTACAACACTACCCAAAACCCTAAAACACTACCCCCAGCATGACCCTACACTACGCAAACACTACAACACTACCCAAAACCCTAAAACACTACACCCCAGCATGACCCTACACTACGCAAACACTACAACACTACCCAAAACCCTAAAACACTACACCCCAGCATGACCCTACACTACGCAAACACTACAACACTACCCAAAACCCTAAGACACTACCCCCAGCATGACCCTACACTACGCAAACACTACAACACTACCCAAAACCCTAAGACACTACCCCCAGCATGACCCTACACTACGCAAACACTACAACACTACCCTAAACCCTAAAATACTACACCCCAGCATGACCCTACACTACGCAAACACTACAACACTACCCAAAACCCTAAAACACTACCCCCAGCATGACCCTACACTACGCAAACACTACAACACTACCCAAAACCCTAAAACACTACACCCCAGCATGACCCTACACTACGCAAACACTACAACACTACCCAAAACCCTAAAACACTACACCCCAGCATGACCCTACACTACGCAAACACTACAACACTACCCAAAACCCTAAAACACTACACCCCAGCATGACCCTACACTACGCAAACACTACAACACTACCCAAAACCCTAAAACACTACACCCCAGCATGACCCTACACTACGCAAACACTACAACACTACCCAAAACCCTAAAACACTACACCCCAGCATGACCCTACACTACGCAAACACTACAACACTACCCAAAACCCTAAAACACTACACCCCAGCATGACCCTACACTACGCAAACACTACAACACTACCCAAAACCCTAAAACACTACCCCCAGCATGACCCTACACTACGCAAACACTACAACACTACCCAAAACCCTAAAACACTACCCCCAGCATGACCCTACACTACGCAAACACTACAACACTACCCTAAACTCTAAAACACTACCCCCAGCATGACCCTACACTACGCAAACACTACAACACTACCCTAAACCCTAAAACACTACCCCCCAGCATGACCCTACACTACGCAAACACTACAACACTATCCTAAACCCTAAAACACTACGCCCAGCATGACCCTACACTACGCAAACACTACAACACTACCCTAAACCCTAAAACACTAGCCCCAGCATGACCCTACACTACGCAAACACTACAACACAACCCTAAACCCTAAAACACTACCCCCAGCATGACCCTACACTACGCAAACACTACAACACTACCCTAAACCCTAAAACACTACGCCCAGCATGACCCTACACTACGCAAACACTACAACACTACCCTAAACCCTAAAACACTACACCCCAGCATGACCCTACACTACGCAAACACTACAACACTACCCAAAACCCTAAAACACTACCCCCAGCATGACCCTACACTACGCAAACACTACAACACTATCCTAAACCCTAAAACACTACGCCCAGCATGACCCTACACTACGCAAACACTACAACACTACCCTAAACCCTAAAACACTAGCCCCAGCATGACCCTACACTACGCAAACACTGCAACACAACCCTAAACCCTAAAACACTACCCCCAGCATGACCCTACACTACGCAAACACTACAACACTACCCTAAACCCTAAAACACTACCCCCAGCATGACCCTACACTACGCAAACACTACAACACAACCCTAAACCCTAAAACACTACCCCCAGCATGACCCTACACTAAACAACCACCACAACTCTACACTACACTAACACAACACTACACTACACAACGCTACACTACACTATACAATCATTAACCCACAAAAAAATTAACACAAACCCACTTACCTCTCTCGTCATCGTGGTTTTCACAACGCAAATGCATTTACCATACATGCCTTTAAAACGTAATTCTTTGTAAAGGCATGCGCGATAAATGCACATGCGTTTTGAAAAAATGCGGGATAATGGTATGCGAGGTCAATGACCTTGCGGGATAATGGTATGCGGACTGAAAGTCTGCGGGATAAAAAATGCGGGAAAATGGCTGCAAACCATGATTAGCAGCAGACTTCCCTGGTGAGCACTAGCTTTACTACAGTGATCTAATGAGCAACTAGAGTGCTAACATTCAGAATTTATGGCAAATGTGTGACACATCTGAATGCCTTCTTGATAGAACCAAAGTAAACAAGCATTGAAAATGCAATAGATCTCGCCCTCGTTTAAGTTAAAGCCATTCTGTTTGTAATGAGGTGGCTTTTTAGCTTTGCTTTTATTAGTGTTTTTAAAACTTTCATGTAAATAACATGCATATGTATGCATATATGTATATGTATGCATGCATTTATATTTATATAGATATGCAGATTATATATGTTTATATATGTATATTACCTACTGGCGATAGCCAGTGGGTATATATAGTTAGGATTTTTTCTCTATGGGATTTCTGAAAATTCTATGTCTAATAACTTTGGCGTTTGTGGACGGAATTGGCTGAAATTTTCAGGAAAATGGCACATCTTGTTTCTGAGCAGCCCCTGAAAATTTGGGGGGGTTTCGTCAAGGGGGGCCGAGAAAAAAGGGGGGTCCCAAAACGCGTTTTCCCCATTCATTTTTCCATAGGGCGGTTGGACTCACTTTTAGCTCGAACGGCTGAATAGATTTACATGAAACTTGGCAAAATTGTAGATATGGTTTGCCCGACGTGCCTTTGCTATGTCTCAATATATGTGCTCCAGTGGATTTTGAGAAATTAACGTTTAAAAAAATATATATATCTGTGACAGCGCTCCGGTTAGCGCCCCGGTTCGCGTACCTGACGCGTAACGGAACTTCGCGAAGAGAAGCTGATTGGCTCTCCGGTGTCTGTCAACATTCTAAACAGTCCGGAGCGGCCGCCATCTTGTCTCTCGGTACGATCGAGAGACAAGATGTGGTGAAAAACGAAGGGGGAAATGAAGGAAAGGGCGCAAGGTAGACCACTCCTGACCCCCTAGGATTGATGAGGGGGATATTAAAGTGCCACGCGGGGCAAAAAATAAAAAAAAAAAATTTTTTTGCGATTATACGCCGTAGAGGCGCGTCCCGGTACGCGAACCGGGCAGCTAACCGGGCAGCTAACCGGCAGCGTAGCTGTCAACATTGTAAACAGTCCGGAGCGGCCGCCATCTTGTCTCTCGGTAGGTTCGAGAGACAAAATGTGGTGAAAAAAGAAGGGGGAAATGAAGGAAAGGGGGCAAGGTAAACCCCTCCTGACCCCCTAGGATTGATGAGGGGGATATTAAAGTCCCCCGCGATTTTTCGCGGTAGAGGCGCTTCCCGGTACGCGAACCGGGCAGCTAACCGGCAGCGTAACGGGAGTCCGCCATCTTGTGTTTTTGGAGCGTCCGGTTCGCGTACCGGGTAGCGTCCCGGTAAGCGTAACAAGGGGAAAACCAAGAGAAACAGTAAAAAAAAAATTAAGGGAATAGATTTCCAGCAAACTTGGCAAAATTGTAGGGACTGTTTGTTTGATGTGCCTTTGCAAGGCCTCAAGATATGTGCACGTGTGGATTTTGTCTAATTAAGGTTAAAAAAAATATATATATCTGTAAGCGTGCTCCGGCACGCTTACGTTACGGGTTTTGTTTGCGCTGCAGAGCCGATACGTCACGGTTATGCGACGCGTCATGAGGCGTCTCACGTGGCTACGTGATACGTCACGTAATAAAGAATATATTTTACAGCTATAGATATTAGCTTTTAAAAAACCAATGAAATTCACTGAAAAAACCATTGGTTATAGACCATATATAGTTAGGAATTTGCATTTACAAAACCTTGAAAATTCACTTAAAAAACCATAGGTTAGAGACCATATATAGTTAGCTGGACATTTTATTGACATAAAACCAATGAAATTCCATATATAGTTAGTTGCACTAACTATATATCGCGCACCCGCAATCCACTGCTGATGATGTCACATATTACATCATTCATGACATGGTCAGTGACATCACTGATGACATCACTGATGACATCTCAAATGACATCACTGATGACATCACTGATGACATCTCAAATGACATCACTGATGACATCATGACACACCAATACCAGTTACTACATACGCACTCACTGATTCCTACGTCTACACACACATTCACTCATTCACCCATACAATCACTCATACATACAGTCACTCATTATTACAACACTATCATATGCACTCATACACCTATGTAGACACTCACACACTGCCACTCATCCATGGAGTTACTCACACACCTAGTCAGTCCTGTAAAGAATCAATCACACTTCCATTTCCTCATCTATACAGTTAAACACAGAACACCATACTTCAGTGACATCACTGATGACATCACTGATGACATCTCAAATGACATCACTGATGACATCTCAAATGACATCACTGATGACATCATGACACACCAATACCAGTTACTACATACGCACTCACTGATTCCTACGTCTACACACACATTCACTCATTCACCCATACAATCACTCATACATACAGTCACTCATTATTACAACACTATCATATGCACTCATACACCTAGTCAGTCCTGTGAAGAATCAATCACACTTCGATTTCCTCATCTATACAGTTAAACACAGAACACCATACTTTTCACACATATACTAACACATACTTACTCTCTTATACAATCACTGATACAAGTACACATTGATATGCACAGAGTCACACACCTCTCAGCCAGCCACACACACACTCAGTCTTCCATACATCCACTCATTCTTCAATATGTAAAACATATTTAAACTTTACAAAAACACACAGACACTAGATGATGTCATCAGTGATGTCATTTGAGATGTCATCAGTGATGTCATCAGTGATGTCATTTGAGATGTCATCAGTGATGTCACTGACCATGTCATGAATGATGTAATATGTGACATCATCAGCAGTGGATTGCGGGTGCGCGATATATAGTTAGTGCAACTAACTATATATGGAATTTCATTGGTTTTATGTCAATAAAATGTCCAGCTAACTATATATGGTCTCTAACCTATGGTTTTTTAAGTGAATATATTGCTGCTCCTTCGTTTCACCTCCTTCGCGTACTCTCGTGGGTGTGCTTTTCGTGGGTGGTGCACTCGCAATTATATCTGCTCCAAACTCCGTGTTCCTCCTTGAACACAAAGAAAGCACTCTCGGGGGCGAGTCCAAAGCATTTATTTTCAAGGACTCGTAGTAACCAGACCCGTTTAGGCAAACGCCTTTATCGATGGTAACATGGTGCGCCTGAAACGGCCCTCTTTTATGTCAGTTACATTTTACTAAACACTGAGAAAGGCATTTTCTGCCCTCAATGGTAGACATCTTGTAATATACACAAAGCATTTCTTCTGTTGCTTCAGCCACACAATTATACGAATGCATACATGTGCCAGAATAAATATATGACACAAGACTATAGTGTCACTCAATGAAATTATCGCCCACAGATGGGCCCAAAATCAATGATCATGATTGCTCGTATGATTAATAATTTTATAAATATCAGGCATTGGAACCAAACATTAGATCTTTAGTCTTGCTCTGAATGGGCCTAAGAAACAATAGTCGTGTCATTACTGTATTGAAACATTCAATTAAGTCCTCTCAGTATATCCATCATTCATCAAAACAATTCCGTTACATAATTATATCCAACCCAAAATACTGTCAGAATTTCAAAATTTCAAAATCTCATGAGGTTTAAAATCAGATCCTAGTACAGAATGCTACTAATCCCATAGCAATGGAATTACACAGCTATTCTCCCAAATGCACAGCAAGTACCTCATTGGAATTTAGACCGCCAGGTACTTTAGTCTGAAGATCAATAATGTACCTAGATTCAAGCCTTCTCAGACTACTAACCCTGTCTCCACCTCTTGGATTTGAGGGTACATGATCGAGAACATAAAAGGTTAAGAGGGACCTATCGCCATTGTGTTTCGCTTTGTAATGGTGAGCTACAGGGTATGTCTTGTCTCCATTTTTGGTTGCCCTTGAGTGCTCTAAGATACGCATCTTGGTTTGGTGGATGGTACTCCCAATGTACCTGAGCCCACAAGGGGCCCCGCAGCCCCAGGGACCGCCACCTCCCCGGGGCTATATTGATAATATGCGGGAGGGCACGCGGCCCTCCTGCAGCCCTGGGGACCGCCACTCCCTGGGGACATTCTTAAATATTTGTGGGGGTCCCCCCGCAGCCCCGGGGACCGCCACTGCTACTGCAGGGAAGTGCCTTCGGTGTTGGTGACAGTCTCCGGGGGTCAAGGGGATTCTGCACTCCGCTTCATGGGAACGCCTGCAGGGGCAACTATGGGGGTTAGGGGCTTACAGTGCTAGGAAGCCATGGAACATAAGATTATTGGACCCAGGCCCTACCCTGCCACCAAGCTGGTGAGTCTGAGGTGACAGGCGATAGTACTGGTAAACAGTAAAGTTTTGGGGTAGCTGGCCTCCTTGGACCCGCAGCACGTAAGGAGAATCCTTCCCCCAACACTTAAAGCACCAGCAGAGGCGCCTGCACAGTCTGCCTTGAGGGGGTGTGGTCTCACCCTGAAGCGCTGAAAAGCACTATTACTGCGGAAGGGGAAGGGGGCACAAGAAGAAAATTGTGAATGAAGTAAAGGGGCCAGTACCCATGGAAGGATACAAATAAGGACATGGCCGTCATAAATACTGCATGCCTCGCAAAGCGAGCAACGCACGCGCTGTCTCGTTGAGACATGCAGTATATACTATTGCAGGGAAGCTTCATTGAAGATCCGCCCACTCTCCACCCATCTTTTGGATTGGCTTACATCCTAAATTCTGCATTCTGATTGGTTTTCAGCTTGTTAATCCCTCCTCCTGATGTCCATGTCGTCATCTGTACACTTCCATAGCTATCAGTCCAGGGCTTTAAGTGGGATGAACAAACTAGGGGTTCTCCCAAAGGGGAGTGGCCAATGTAGTTAATGGCATGGCTGAAAAGTGCCTAAGCTAAAAATCTGTGCTTAGCATAGTGAGCAGCCCGACTGGTATTTTGCTGCTTCTGGTATTGTACCCAAATATATAATACAATAACTAACATTATACCTAAAACAAGCCAGGAGTATTGGTTTTATCAATAATTGTTAGTTGCATAAAATAAGCAACAACTATGGATTCGTTGTACATAACATAAAAAATGTTTCAGTTGTGAAAGAACTATGTTAAAAACAGAGCTTTAGACTTTAATATTTGCAGCTGAAAGGCAATATTTCTCTCCAAATGTTCCCATAACTGGCTTGTTACGCAGTTTTGTGCTTACTTTCCCTTCATGTTAAAGAACAGTAGGTTTTAGGGACGTTATAGTTAGAAATGAGCATTTTAAAAAACCTTTGATATTCTCTGAAAAAACCCTAGGTTTCAGTCACTTTATAGTTAGAAATTAGCATTTAAAAAACCTTAAAAATTCACTGACAAAACTATAGGTTTCAGGGACGTTATAGTTAGTTGGACATTTCACTCGTACAAAAATAGAGAAATTCCACCATTATAGTTAGTTCAGCAAATTATAACTCGCGCCCCTGGAATGCACTGCTGATGACGTCACATATTACATCATTCATGTCATGGCCAGTGACATCACTGATGACATCACTGATGACATCTCAAATGACATCACTGATGACATCATCCACATGAAAAACGGATGCACCTCCTCACACTCTAATATAACCTCTGATACACCCACTGTAAAATACAGACTACTATTTTCAAAACCATCGACACACCAATACCAGTTACTACATGCACACTCACTGATTCCTAGGTCTACAACCATATTCACTCATTCACCCATACAGTCACTCATACATGTAGTCACTCATCAAAACAGCACTATCATTTGCACACATACAAACACTCACATAACCGCCACTCATCCATGGAGTTACTCGCACACCTGTCACTCATGCAGAAAATCAATCACACTCCTATTTACTCACCTATACAGTTATACACACACCACATCACTTATTCATACAGATACTAATGCATACTTACTCTCTTATACAATCACTGATACAAGTACACAATCATCCATACAGCCACTCTCACAATCACTGACTCTCACGTATATCTATTTATATACTCCAACTCTCACATACACTGCTTTTTACATATGTAGTTACTTGGACATGTACCACTGAGACATCCATTCACTAACCAACACACCCATACACACATTCACCCACCCATACAGCTGTTTCCACATGTACTCTTGAACCCATACACCCAGTGAATCAACCACTCACACATCTATGCACAGAGTCACACACTTCCCTCCCACCCACACACACACTCAGTCTCCCATACAAATACTCAGGCAACCAATCAATAACCCATATAGACACTCATGTAGCTACTGACCAACCCATTCAGTAGCTTACACAACAACAGACAGACTGATACAGACATTCACACAGTTTAGTCACTAACCCATGCATTCAGTAAGACACATTTAACCGCATGCGTGCGGCGGCTTTTCCCGCTGTATGCGGCATTTTTTAAATTACCGCGATACATGACGAGCTCAGCTCGTCATCAGCGTATGGCAGGTAACGCTGATGACGAGCTGAGCTCGTCATCAGCATGGAAGGGGTTAATCACTCACTCAGTCACGCACCTACTAAATCCTCCATCCAGACACTTATACACCCACTCATTCTTCAATACACCTTGGCATATATATAAAACATATTTAAACTTTACAGAAACACACAGTCACTGGATGATGTCATCAGTGATGTCATTTGAGATGTCATCAGTGATGTCATCAGTGATGTTACTGACCATGTTATGAATGATGTAATATGTGATGTCATCAGCAGTGCATTACGGGGGCACAAGTTATAGTTAGCTGAACTAACTATAACAGCGGAATTTCTATGGTTTTGTACGAGTGAAATGTCCAACTAACTATAATGGCCTTGAAACCTATGGTTTATTCAGTGAATTTGTAAGGTTTTTTAAATGCTGATTTCTAACTATAACGTGCCTCAAACCTATAGTTTTTGCAGTGAATTTCAATGGTTTTTTAAATGCTAATTTCTAACTATAACGTCCCTGAAACCTATGTTTTTTTTCACTGAATTTCAATGGTTTTTTAAAAGAAAATTTCTAATTATAATGTGCTTCAATCCTATATTTTTTTGTTGTTAATTTGTATGGTTTTTTATGGCTAATTTCTAACTATAACATGCCTGTATAGATATATATATATATATATATAAATATATATGTATATATATATATATATTCACTGAAAAAACCATAGGTTATAGACTATATATAGTTAGGAATTAGCATTTACAAAACCTTGAAAATTCACTGAAAAAACCATAGGTTATACACCATATATAGTTAGGAATTAGCATTTAAAAAACCTTATTTTACTCACACAAAACCATTGAAATTCCATATATAGTTAGTTGCACTAACTATATATCGCGCACCCGCAATCCACTGCTGATCATGTCACATATTACATCATTCATGACATGGTCAGTGACATCACTGATGACATCACTGATGACATCTCAAATGACATCACTGATGACAACATGCAGTGACTGTATTTTTCTGTAAAGTTAAAATATGTCTTGAGTGGATGTATAAGTGTCTGGATGAAGGATTTAGTAGGTGCATGACTGACTGTATGAGTGAGTGATTAAATGTGTCTCACTGAATGCATGGGTTAGTGACTAAACTGTCTTAATTTGTGCATCATTATGTCTGTTGTTCTGTAAACTGCTGCATGTGTTGATCATTAGCTATACGAGAGGCTATATGTGTTATTAATTGGTTGCCCCAGTATTTCTATGGGAGATTGAGTTTGTGTGGGGGTGGCTGGAAGGTGTGTGACTCTATGCATAGATGTGTGAGCAGTTTATTCACTAGGTGTATGAGTTCAAGAGTGCATGTGGAAACAGCTACATGGGCAGTTGACTGTGTGCATGAGTGTATTGATGAGTGAATGGATATCTCAATGCTACATGTCATAGTAAGTACATATGTAAAACACAGTACATGTGAGAGTTGGCATATATAAATAACTGTGCATGAGAGCCACTGAATGAGTGAGTGGTTGTATCGATCATTGTGAACTTGTATCAGGGATTGTATAAGAGAGTAAATATGTGTTAGTATATGTTTCAATAAGTAAGGTGTGTTTAACTGTATAGTTGAAGAAATGGAGGTGAGATTGTTTCTTTGCATGACTGACTGGGTGTGTGAGTAACTCCATGGATGAGTGGCAGTGTGTGAGTGTCTGTTTACACTGAGTGTATCTAAGGTTATATTAGAGTCTGAAGAGGTTTATCGTATTAGCACAAGAATGATGTCAAATGAGATGTCATCAGTGATGTCATCAGTGATGTCATTTGAGATGTCATCAGTGATGTCATCAGTGATGTCACTGACCATGTCATGAATGATGTAATATGTGACATGATCAGCAGTGGATTGCGGGTGCGCGATATATAGTTAGTGCAACTAACTATATATGGAATTTCAATGGTTTTGTGTGAGTAAAATAAGGTTTTTTAAATGCTAATTCCTAACTATATATGGTGTATAACCTATGGTTTTTTCAGTGAATTTTCAAGGTTTTGTAAATGCTAATTCCTAACTATATATAGTCTATAACCTATGGTTTTTTCAGTGAATTTCAATGGTTTTTTAATAGCAAATATCATAAGCTGTCGAATGTCAAGTACGTGGTAAGTAAAAACATTTTCGTGTTTATGCACACTGATCTGCTTTGAATACTGCCCCCCACCCCTCATTTCTATTAGGAGTACTCTCTCTTTGCAGATAGTGAAGGGTAGTTAACGCAGCCCTTTGCCCCCTTTGTAATACGTCGTGCCTGCTTCTCTCTCCATTTGATTGATTGTTCTCTTTGGTTCATTCTCTATTTACAAACAAGCACAGAGTCGCAATACTCTGTTTAGTCTTTGCAGATAGCGAAAAATCGTGTAAAAAAACAAAAGGAATCGAGCAAAATCAGTAGGCCACTAATGGGATCTCTTTTTGACCTCGCTAAAATAGAAACATTAGGAACAACCTGTTGAAAATAGCAATGCGTATGTACATAAGCGGCGTTCATTTGTGTTCACAGTACCCCTTGTTGATTGTATCAATCGAGCATTGAATTGTTCGAAGTTAATTCTCTTAAGGATCTTCTCTACCTGCAAACGAGGAAGAATAGGAATATTCTCTCTCCCTTTGCAGATAGTGAAGGGTAGGTAACGCAAGCCTTTAACACGTCGTACCTATTTCATTCCTCATTGATTGATTGATTGTCCGAACATTGACTGTTTGGGAATTAGTTATTTTTGGAGGTATTCCCTGTTTGCATATAAACGTAGGAAAATCTTTGCAAGTAGTGAAAGGGTACGTAATGCGGACCTTTCTCCCCCGTTGTAATCTGTCATGCCTATCTACTCCCCACTGATTGATGCACCTTTTTCACCCGGACCATTTACTAGAGATACGTCATCTGGCCCGACCAGAGAGCACCCCTAGTGAAAAGGACATATGCAATAATAACGAAGTGATCACTGTATCCTGTTAACAGAAACTTTACCATGAAACAACCTGGAAAGAAAAAAATAGGAAAACGAAAATCAGTAGGCCACTGATGAACATGAACTTTTATTAAACAACAAACAAAGAAACGATAACATAACGTAATGATAAAACCTATTAATGTCCTAGAAACAAGAAAACGTTAAACTATGCCAGTGGTGAGAGACCAGAAAAACAGTCCGAGAAACCAAATCCGAGAAACCAAATCACCCCTCGCTGTCCCAACTCATGCACTCTGAAAGTTCAAAGTTTTGAGGAGTGCTTGTAACATTGTCTGAAGCCTATTTGCAATTGCTTCATCTTCACTATTCTTAAAGTAAGTGGGGGCTGTTGTGATGCGGTGCCACCCTGAACCGCTTGACGGAGGCCCCCGAGGGACGGTGTCATGTCGCGGACTCGGAGGGGGCGCTTGGCTCCGGCCCCCTCCCCAAGTCGTGTTGCCCTGGTGTGGCCTGAGATCGCCCCCGACATAGGTGGCCGGCTCCCGGGGTCAAGCGGAACTTTTTTCCTTTTGGTGACTCTTCCATTCTTCACCTTGTCCCACAATCCGTTTCACCTAAAGACACGCTGTAGTGGGGCACCCCTTTTCCGTTTCATTTGCCATTCAGCCCGCTTTTGCTACACTGTGCCTCTTCCGCTATTCAGCTGTTTACCGCCCGCTCTTTCGACTACAGCGTCTCGCTCACCATGTACTTGAGTTGCTCCCGCTCTTGCGGCGCAGCGATAGGCGGCTGCCACAGGACTCTCAAAATGGCGGCCATCTCTTCAGATTTGGGCGTGGTCCACTAAAATGGGCCTGCGACACCTTGGAACTCGGACGCTTGTCTGCTAGAGCTTGGGCTCCATTCTCGAAAGCGTCCCCTCATCCTTGAAGATTCTACAAAAGTCTTGGGGGGCCCCCGACTCCCGCAGGCTTCTGGTGGGGAGCGCCTAGCATGATTGCTCGTGGAATGGCCACGACGGAGCTACGAAATGGTGGTGCTCTCATGCTAACGCCAGCTTCAGTCTGAAACATCCAGAAACACTGTAGACTACCAATTCGATCAGTTCCGGTAGCGCTCCAACGTGACCCGGTAGAGAAGAACTTGCCCTCCCCTCTTTGACTGATGGTTCTTGTTGCCTGTCCCTTCTGTTGTCATTTAACAGAACTATTTAGCCTGCTGAAAGGGGTTGTGTGCCGTCCGCTGGTTGGTGGAGACATTTTCACTATATTCTGGACCTGCGTTGTCGCGTAATGCGTCATATGACGCGCCGCGTTAGAAAGTTTAATAAATTATTAAACACAATAAACAATCCTTAAAAAATAAAAGTCTATCATTCATTTTTCATTGCAGTACGCTGCCCAGAAAGCTTCCCGGTTCCCGGACCGGGCGCTACCCACGCAAAAAAACAAAAAAAAAATTATTTTTTTTTGCCCCGCGGGGCCGTTTTAAAGCCTCCACATTAAACCTAGGGGGTCAGGGAGGATCTACTATGCCCCCTTATGGTTATTTGCCCCTTTGTTTTGGCCTCCTCTTGTCTCTCGATCCTACCGAGAGACAAGATGGCGGCAGCTACGGACTTTTTGGAATGTTGACAGACGCCAGAGAACCAATCAGCTTCGCTTCACAAAGCTCCGTTGCGCGAAAGGTACGCGTCCTGGAGCGCTGCCCGGTCCGCTGCTACAGATATATATCTTTTTTTAAACGTTAATTTCTCAAAATCCACTGGAGCACATATATTGAGACCTACAAAAGGCACATCGGGCTACCAGTCCCTACAATTTTGCCAAGTTTCGTGCAAATCTATTCAGCCGTTCGGGCTAAAAGTGAGGCTAACCGCCCTATGGAAAAATCAATGTTAAAAACACGTTTTGGGACCCCCCTTTTTTCTCGGCCCCCCCTTGACGAAACCCCCCCAAATTTTCAGGGGCTGCTCAGAAACAAAATGTGCCATTTTCCTGAAAATTTCAGCCAATTCCGTCCACAAACGCCAAAGTTATTAGACATAGAATTTTCAAAAAACCCATAGGGAAAAAATCCTAACTATATATACCTACTGGCGACCGCCAGTAGGTAATATATAGCTAGATAAACAGATATGTATACGTATATATTACCTACTGACGGTCGTCAGTAGGTATATATAGTTAGGACCTAGTTTCCATAGGAAATCCCCAACATTCTATTGGGAATAACTTTGGCGCTGGTTGATGAATCTTCGCAAATTTCTCAAAGAAGATGGCTCGCTCCGATCCTCTCCTTCCCTGAAAGTTTGGGGGGGATTAGTCAAGTGCGGGCTGAGAAAAAAGGGGGGTCCCAAAACGTGTTTTCCCCATGTTAATTTCCATAGGACCTTTAGACACGGCTACAGCTTGAACCACTGAAGGGAATTACACCAAACTTGTCAAAATGGTAGTGTCTGGTACGCAGATCACGCTTTTGGTAAAATAGTGTAAATCCCTCCAGTGGTTCCTGAGAAAATGAAAAGAGAAATCAGTTATATATCTGTAAGCGTGCACCGTGCGCGCACCCCGCGATTTTTTGGAAAAAAAATTTGGGAGGGGGGGGGACTTGGGGGGCTTCTCTCTTTTATTTCAATGTGTTTATTTTAATTTCGAGGGTGCCCATCCCTCGTTTTACCTCCGATATCACCGCCGCGGCCCGAGCCGCCTCAAGATGGCCGCCGCCTGGTTGTGGGCGGGGCCGGGAAGACGTGGTTTCCGCTTCCCCCTGCCTGGGGGAAGCTTTCAATGTGCCCGTCCGGTCTCCCGTGCCGAGGGGGAGACCGGGTGATGCTGCCGGTCCCGAGGGAGAAGTGTGGGCTGGTGCGGGGCTCCCGTATGCTGAGGGAGCCCCGGTAAAAGAGGAGACGCCGCCCAATGAGAGCAAGGTGAGAGATAGACACAGAGCTCCGAGTCAACTCGTCTCAGCCGAGAGCGCGTGAGTCCTTCCCCGCTGCCGCCGCAAGCGGGAAGGACTGAAACGAAGGTCTTTATCTTCCTGGAGGTTGCAAGAAGAAAGCCTTAGAAATCCGTAACGCTTGCCATCACAAACGCGATCCTATCTCGCTAGTCCAAACAACCGTTCCTCCGTCAGGAACGCACACGTGTCTTTTACTCCCCACCCGCCCTCCCGTTGTCCGTGTCTTTTACTCCCCACCCGCCCTCCCGTTGTCCGTGTCTTTTACTCCCCACCCGCCCTCCCGTTGTCCGTGTCTTTTACTCCGCCGTTGTCCGTGTCTTTTACTCCGCCGTTGTCCGTGTCTTTTACTCCGCCGTTGTCCGTGTCTTTTACTCCCCACCCACCCTCCCGTTGTCCGTGTCTTTTACTCCCCACCCACCCTCCCGTTGTCCGTGTCTTTTACTCCCTGATCCATATGAAAAGGTGGACAGAGGGCGGGGAATGTATCACATATTTGTTTTCATCTTTTGATTAGGGGAGGCGGTGCCATTGTGGTGTACAGCGCTTTGTTTATGTTTTTGGAGCAGTAAAGTACAAGCTCCTATATTGGAGAGCGCCCTCCCCACGTGACTCTTTACATCGTCATGTCTTCCAGACATTCCAGGGCTTTGGAGAGTTGTGCCAAGTCTGGGAGTGTCTTGTCAGAGTGCCCCGCTGCAGCCCTGCCCTGCTCGGAGCCTGGTGCTTCGCAGCTGTGCTCTCTCTGGACAGATGCCCCATCTCTATCCGTCCAAGCATTGATGTCCTGTCACAGCTTCCGTCCCCGGTGCATCCATGCCATGGCACCCGATGTCACCTCCCCAAACCATGCACCCAGTAGGCAGTTGACATCATGGTACGTGACATCATGACCTGCTTCCAACACTCTCCGTCATCTTGTTGACTTCTCATGCCCCTCCCCCACTTCACCCCTATCTTGTTGACCCTTCCATCCTCCTTGTTGACCCCTTCCACCCTCTTCCCGCTGTCCCTCGTTTCATTTGATATTCTCCAAGTGTACTGTGCATGTTTGTTTATTATTTAGTTTATGCTGTACAGCATGATGAAAAGGCATTGGCAAGGACAATAGGTCGCAAAGGCGAGTGCTATTGACTTTGCCAGGCCTTGTAATTTCTAGTCTCCCAAGTAATGTGCTCGACATTCTTCTGAGTGTATAGAACGATGCGGCCGGGCTTATTTTCGCTAACCTTCTGTCCATGAAAGAGGACATTCCAAGGTTCGATTTGTTACCTATATGGTAATGCAAAAAGGAACACCAGATTACTTCTGTTTGTCTCCAGCCTTATCACACTTCTCTCTGAAATCTGCCACTCAAAGCAAACTGCTCACCATCAAGCCTGACTCAAGAACCACGGAGGCAGATTCCGCTGTGTGCAGGGCTCATCACTTTAAAACACCTAGCTGCTCATCTGAGACCTGTCCTCCTCACTTTGGCACAACTAACTACCTGCTCATCTCACACCTTTCCTCCGTCGCCTCTTTCACCCCTCTAAATCAACCCCAGCCAGATTGTCTCACAGTCAAGCATGCTTTATTTAAACGGCCAACACGTTTGCATCATCATACCCTTTCACTGGATCCTAAGGCAAAAAAGGACACAGCTCAAAGCTATATCCATTGTCCAGAACATTCTGTATGGGGAGCAATATTTACAGTTTCATGTGTTACAGTCTCATGTACAATGTAGTGTTTTAAATATGGCCTCTAGATTAATGCTTCGTTTGCTTGATCAATATGTGGCTACATTTTCACTGTCAATGCTCATTACATTAACATGTTCGAGTTATAGGGCTTATATACTTTTAATCTAATTGTATGCTCAAGTCATGCAAAAAAAAAATATATATATATATATGTGTACCTCACTATCTCACAACTTCTCTCTCTCAAAACATCACTACCTCACTCTCTCACTACCTCATACTCTAGCTCACAACTTCACTCTCTCTCTCTCTCTCTCTCTCTCTCTAACTCACTACCTCAATCACTCTCTATCTCACTACCTCACACTTTCTATCTCACTAACTCACTTTCACTCTCTTTCACTACCTCTCTCTCTCTATCTCACTACATCACATCACTCTATGCTTATATCTCACTACCTCACAACATCCCTCTCCCTCACTACCTCACTCTTTCACTACCTCACTCTCTATCTCACTACCTCACTTTCTATCTACCTCACTTTCTCTCACTACCTCACTCTGTCTCTATTTCAATACCTCACTCTCTCTCTGCTAATGCAATAGGTATCACATATGCAAAAAAAAGCTAATGCCAATAGAAATGACAATGCCATTTATTTAGGGATACAAAAAAGATAAAAAAATAATGAGCAATACCAATAGCTCTACCTATAATATTGCCGAGACCATTGCATTGTAAATGCTTGTTTTAAGTTACTTTAAAGTTTTAATTTCTGTAGCATATGATAGAAGTAAAACAATTGCACAGTTGCCAAGGCATCATTTATTTGACAACACTTTGATTTGCAGGAGAAAAGAATCAGTCTGTGACTGCAATTTCACATTTTGAAGCATAATCCTTTATTATAAATAATGTAGCCGAACCAATTTTCGCAAGCAGTACTAAATTACTTCTAGTTATACAACGACCCATTCACGCACATATGTATACATGTGCAAGGTTGTTCTTTCTGTAAATTAGATTTTCATGATGTTCCTTATACACATTTACCAAATTACTGTTCCCGCTGCTTTCGGCCCCACAGTACCGTAGAGTGGCAGATGATCATAATGTGTGCCAATATTGATTGTGCACGAGAGCCCATCCTTGCAAATGGCCGCGGAATACTAAAACCTTTAAAATGTGGCACAATCAGAGAGCATCTTGCTCCGGTCCAAAAATCGGATCCCTAGGGCTGCTCAGGTGGTCCCACAAGGATATTAACTTATTTAAACGTTATCCGCTAATAGAATTAGCATTTTCAAAACCTTGCAAATTCACTGAAAAAAACATAGGTTTCAGGCCTTATATAGTTAGGAATTAGCATTTAAAAAACCTTTGAAATTCACTGAAAAAACCATAGGTTTTAGGCCTTATATAGTTAGGAATTAGCTTTTAAAAAACCTTTGAAATTCACTGAAAAAACCATAGGTTTTAGGCCTTATATAGTTAGGAATTAACATATAAAAAACCATTGAAATTCCTCCTATATAGTTAGTTGGACTAACTATATATGGCGCACCCGCAATCCACTGCTGATGATGTCACATATTACATCATTCATGACATGGTCAGTGACATCACTGATGACATCACTGATGACATCTCAAATGACATCACTGATGACATCACTGATGACATCTCATTTGACATCACTGATGACATCACTGATGACCTCATCCAGTGACTGTGTTTCTGTAAAATTTAAATATGTTTTACATATTGAAGAATGAGTGGATGTATAAGTGTCTGATGAAGGATTTAGTAGGTGCGTGACTGACTGTATGAGTGAGTGATTAAATGTGTCTTACTGAATGCATAGGTTAGTGACTAAACTGTGAATGTGTGCATCAGTTTGTCTGTTGTTGTGTAAGCTGCTGCATGCGTTGATCAGTAGCTATATGAGTGGCTATATGGGTTATTGATTGGTTGACCAAATATTTGTATGGGAGACTGAGTGTGTGTGTGGCTGGCTGGGAGGTGTGTGACTCTGTGCAGATCAATGTGTAATTGTATCAGTGATTGTATAAGAGAGTAAGTATGTGTTAGTATATGTTTGAATAAGTAAGGTGTTGTGTATATAACTATATAGATGAGGAAATGGAAGTGTGATTGATTCTTTGCATGACTGACTAGGTGTGTGAGTAACTCCATGGATGAGTGGCAGTGTGTGAGTGTCTGCATAGGTGTATAAGTGCATATGATAGTGTTGCATTGATGAGTGACTGTATGCATGAGTGATTGTATGGGTGAATGAGTGGATGTGTGAGTAGACCTAGGAATCAGTGAGTGCCTATGTAGTAACTGGTATTGGTGTGTCAATAGTTTCAAGAATGGTAGTCTGTATTTAACACTGGGTGTATCAAAGGTTATATTAGAGTGTGAGGAGGTGCATTGTATTATCACATGAATGATGTAATCAGTGATGTCATCAGTGATGTCAAATGAGATGTCATCAGTGATGTCATCAGTGATGTCATTTGAGATGTCATCAGTGATGTCATCAGTGATGTCACTGACCATGTCATGAATGATGTTATATGTGACATCATCAGCAGTGGATTGCGGGTGCGCCATATATAGTTAGTCCAACTAACTATATAGGAGGAATTTCAATGGTTTTTTATATGTTAATTCCTAACTATATAAGGCCTAAAACCTATGGTTTTTTTCAGTGAATATATATATATATATATATATATTACCTACTGGCGGTCGCCAGTAGGTAGTTATAGTTAGGACCTAGTTTCCACAGGAAATCCGCAACATTCTATTGGGAATAACTTTGGCGCAGGTGGACGAATTTTCGCGAATTTCTCAAATTAGGTGGCCGCTCCTTCCCTGAAAATTTGGGGGGGATTCGTTAAGCAGGGGCCGAGATAAAAGGGGGGGTCCCAAAACGTGTTTTCCCCATATTAATTTTCGTAGGGTGGTTGGACTCACTTTTAGCCCGAACGGCTGAATGTATTCCCACGAGACTTGGCAAAATTGTAGTGACTGGTAGTCCGATGTGCCTTTGCTATGTCTCAAGATATGTGCTCCAGAGGATTTTGAGTAATTTAGGTTCAAAAAAATATATATATCTATAAGCGCGCCCCGGTACGCGCACCGGGAAGCGCACCCGGCGCGTAACGCGAGTTCGCGCGTGGAAAGCTGATTGGCTCTCGGGTGTCTGTCAACATTCCAAACAGTCCGGAGCGGCCGCCATCTTGTGGCTCAGTAGGATCGAGACACAAGAGGTGGCAAAAACAAAGGGGGAAATGACCATAAGGGGGCTGGGTAGACCCCTCCTGACCCCCTAGGTTTGATGTAGGGGCCATAAAAGGTCCCCGCGGGCAAAAAAAAAAATACAGACTACTATTTTCAAAACCATCGACACACCAATACCAGTTACTACATGCACACTCACTGATTCCTAGGTCTACAACCATATTCACTCATTCACCCATACAGTCACTCATACATATAGTCACTCATCAATACAGCACTATCATTTGCGCACATACAAACACTCACATAACCGCCACTCATCCATGGAGTTACTCACACACCTAGTCACTCATGCAGAAAATCAATCACACTCCTATTTACTCACCTATACAGTTATACACACACCACATCACTTATTCATACAGATACTAATGCATACTTACTCTCTTATACAATCACTGGTACATGCACCGGGGAGCGTACCAGGGAGCGTACCAAGGGGAAAACCCAGTGAAATGGTAAAATAATAATTGAAAGTGCTTAGAGGTAGGGTAGCTGTGAATAGAGTTGTTGTGTTGTGTGGGTGATTTAAGTACCAATATGTAGGTACCATTCAATGTAGACCATCTCCTTTGTTGATCATTTGCATGTTGTTACAGAAGTTATTGTGGTATATGGAATCCATAGCATAGTCTGTCAGGAAAGTAGAAACAGATCCTTTAAGCACACCCTGGGAAGGTCTAGGGGATCATAGGTAGTCTATCCTGCTCCCTTATGATGTTTTCCAGTATTACATTTAATCTCTTCTAAATCTACACAAAATTGGCGGTGATATCGTGCATTAGAGACTTACAGTGAGAGAAAGGAGGCAGGAGATGAAAAACAGATGTCAAATACACTTTGGAGATAATATAGTGGGAGAAAGGAAGTAACTATGAGCAAACCTACTATGTAACTCCAGAAAATTGCACAGTATAGTATAAGTCTCACTTTATAATATAATCTTTTTGGTACGACTTCAAGAATTACATAAGAATTACATATAAAAATGAATAATGTCTGAAACAATTTTTAATTATTAAATAAAAATGTATTGTTGAGATTTTTCATACTCTATTAAAACTTCTAACATCAGATTATCTGGAATCTCCTCCACAATTTCATTGCATGATTCTATTGCTTCAAGACAGTTTATTAGTTCTTGATCCCCAGACTCATCCATGAAATCAAAGTCTTCGTTAAGAATGTTGTTATCCATAATTTCAAAAGAAATTGTATTGGTCTCCTCTTTACCTTCCATTTTTTGGCTGTAAATTGCATAAAAAATAACTATATTAGTAGAGTTAGGGCACTGTTGGGTTTAAGTTCAGACAGGTACTTCTGAGTTTTTACCAGTGAAGTTATCTTTGGGCAGTGTATGTTATCAGGCAGGCGGTAGAAATATTAAAAAGTGCATGTGAAGAAGCCTAAGTAAATTCATAATTATACTAGAGAAGCCTAAATCAATCCATAACTACAACAGAGAAGCCTATCTGAATCTATAACTAGAAGTGAGGGACAGTAAAACGTTTTTCCAATTTAACTTAAAGTGCAGAACATAGTTCCCCTTACAAATTAACAAATTACCTTTCAGAAAGGAGTTGATGTTTTCAGAGGAAATCCTTTATAAATGTACCTCAGGTAGTAGTACTCAAAATGGCCGTGTTTCCCTCTCATTTTTCATATATATTCATGTACATAACCAATCAAATGTCAGCACATAAAAGTAGAAAATGAAAGTAACATTTTCATTGGTTGCAAATTCTAACACTTTCATATGTGTTTTAGTCATGTCATGTAATTTACCTCAGGATATTTAGACAGGGCTACAGCCCAAATGGCTCAATGGAATTCCACCAAATTTGGGAAAATGGTAGGGACTGCTATGTAGTAGAACATATTCTATATATGGTGAAAGCCTCTCCAGTGGTTATTAAGTAAATTGACTTCCAAAATTTTTTAAGGGCGCTTACCGGTGCGCGCCCCGGTACGCGTACCGGCAGCGCTACGGGAGTCCTCCATTTTGTGTTTTGGTAGAATTGAGACACAAGATGGAGGATAAACAACGTTGGGAATGGGTAAAAGGGGGCACGGTAGACACCCCCTGACCCCCTAGGTTTTCTGAAGGTGTCTTAGGAGGCCCATATAGGCCCCCCAAAAAAAAGCGTACCGGGGAGCGTACTTTGGTGAAAAACAGTGAAAAAAGTTTGAGTAAAGTAATTGTTTTGAGTGATCAGAGGTAGGGTAGCCCTGAAAAGAGCTTTTGGGTTCTCTGGCTGATTTAGGTTAAGTTATTGTTGTATATTGAACCCATTCCATAGTCTCTCATGTAAGCAGAAACAGATTTATTCACATGTTTCCGTGCTTTCTCAAATTGTGGACAAAATTGGTTGGACCACTTCCATTTCTGTCTTTGGCATATATTGGAATATACCAAGGCAGTTTGTGGAAAAAGTGTCATCAATTGCCCAAAGGTGTCCTTTAAAACCATTTCCAGACCTACCCCAGTCAAAGTGCCTAGGTCATTTCCACCACAGTGCAAAATTATACGGTCAGGGTGTGGCAGATGGTGAAAGGTTTTCACCAATGGTATCAATTGATGACATCTTAATCTTCTTTGGCCAATCCATTTGATGTGCACATTTGGTAAATCAAGGTTGTGAAAATTTCTGAGAGCTGCATAACTTTGAGCCCAGTGGATGTAGCTATGTCCAATAATCCAGACAGAATACATGGTCAGAGGAGGTTCTGGTGCAGTCAGATGAAGTGTGGGAATAAAATGGCAGTTGGAACAGTAGGAGTTTATAAAAAAAAAACTGGGGAGTTTCAGTGCTCTTGAGTCACAAGCAAAGATTGGTGGATTCAGATAGTTGAAAACTGAAAGTTAGGGTGCATGGTTCTGTTCTGTGAAACAAGTAATTTGAATGGTTAAGAAAAAGTCATTTAAAGAAACATTGCACCTGATAAGCTGGTGTATTGAGAGATCAAACATCCTTGCTGAGTTAATTTGCAACATTGTAGAATAAACTTTTAACCCTGAGAGCTCGGTGAGGAGGGAGTTGCTATGGTAACAGGTAGAAAGGGCTGAGGGGGGGAAGGGTGTTGGTTTGAAAATAGAGAGGGAAGAGTTTTGATTGGTTAACATGAGGGATATGTGTGTAGAATTAGAGATTTTCTGTGCCATTCATGGTTGCAATGCCTGGAGTACATACCTTTTGCTCTGCTAAAGAAATATTGGTGTGTGTGTCTGACACTGTTATCAATCTCCCAAAGCATTTGTAAAGGTGAGTTATGATTCATTCAATATAGATAGAGAGTTCACATTAGGAAGCACATTGAGCTTCTTTGCTGTTGGTTTGTGTCATGCTTTTTGAAAATGCATGGTATCAATATTTGCAAGATAGAGGATTTGTATTTTGTGAAATAGTGAGGTTTCAGTAGTGAAATTGAATGCTTGTACATAGGACCTGCACTCTGTTTCTAAAATGTTATTTAAAAAACGATTTTAGGGCAAATCAATGGGTTCAGTAGTGAAATTGAATGCTTGTACATAGGACCTGTGCTCTGTTTCTAAAATGTTATTTAAAAAACGATTTTAGGGCAAATCAATGGGTTTCAGTAGTGAAATTGAATGCTTGTACATAGGACCTACGCTCTGTTTCTAAAATGTTATGTAAAAAACGATTTTAGGACAAATCAATGGGTTTCATTAGTGAAATTGAATGCTTGTACATAGGACCTGTGCTCTGTTTCTAAAATGTTATTGAAAAAACGATTTTGGGGCAAATCAATGGCTTTTACATTTTTGAGAAGGAATAAATAGTGTGTGCATGATTACATAAAAATATTTGAACCTTTCACAATCATGTCACCTGTGTTAACTCAGATTAGGAAGCAGACTGAGCTTCTTTGCTGTTGGTTTGTATCATTTTTTTGGTAATGCTTGGTACGAATGTTTGCAAGAGAGAGGAAATGTATTTTGTAAAATAGTGAGGTTTCAGTAGTGAAATTGAATGCTTGTACATAGGACCTGTGCTCTGTTTATAAAATGTTATTTAAAAAAAACGATTTTGGGGCAAATTCATGGTTTTTACATTTTTGAGAAGGAATAAATAGTGTGTGCATGATTACATAAAAATATTTAAATTTTTCACAATCATGTCACCTGTGTTACCTCAGATTAGGAAGCAGACTGAGCTTCTTTGCTGTTGGTTTGTGTCATTTTTTGGGTAATGCTTGGTAGGAATGTTTGCAATAGAGAGGAAATGTATTTTGTAAAATAGTGAGTTTTCAGTACTGAAATGGAATGCTTATACATAGGACCTGCGCTCTGTTTCTAAAATGTTATTTAAAAAACGATTTTGGGGCAAATCAATTGCTTTTACATTGTTGAGAAGGAATAAATAGTGTGTGCATGATTACATAAAAATATTTGAACCTTTCACAATCATGTCACCTGTATTACCTCAGATTAGGAAGCCGGCTGAGCTTCTTTGCTGTTGGTTTGTGTCATTTTTTGGGTAATGCTTGGGAGGAATGTTTGCAAGAGAGAGGAAATGTATTTTGTAAAATAGTGAGTTTTCAGTACTGAAATGGAATGCTTGTACATAGGACCTGCGCTCTGTTGGTTTGTGTCATGCTTTTTGAAAATGCATGGTATCAATATTTGCAAGATAGAGGATTTGTATTTTGTGAAATAGTGAGGTTTCAGTAGTGAAATTGAATGCTTGTACATAGGACCTGCACTCTGTTTCTAAAATGTTATTTAAAAAACGATTTTAGGGCAAATCAATGGGTTTCAGTAGTAAAATTGAATGCTTGTACATAGGACCTGTGCTCTGTTTCTAAAAAGTTATTTAAAAAACGATTTTAGGGCAAATCAATGGGTTTCAGTAGTGAAATTGAATGCTTGTACATAGGACCTACGCTCTGTTTCTAAAATGTTATTTAAAAAACGATTTTAGGACAAATCAATGGGTTTCATTAGTGAAATTGAATGCTTGTACATAGGACCTGTGCTCTGTTTCTAAAATGTTATTGAAAAAACGATTTTGGGGCAAATCAATGGCTTTTACATTTTTGAGAAGGAATAAATAGTGTGTGCATGATTACATAAAAATATTTGAACCTTTCACAATCATGTCACCTGTGTTAACTCAGATTAGGAAGCAGACTGAGCTTCTTTGCTGGTGGTTTGTGTGATTTTTTTGGTAATGCTTGGTACGAATGTTTGCAAGAGAGAGGAAATGTATTTTGTAAAATAGTGAGGTTTCAGTAGTGAAATTGAATGCTTGTACATAGGACCTGTGCTCTGTTTATAAAATGTTATTCAAAAAATGATTTTGGGGCAAATTCATGGTTTTTACATTTTTGAGAAGGAATAAATAGTGTGTGCATGATTACTTAAAAATATTTAAATTTTTCACAATCATGTCACCTGTGTTACCTCAGATTAGGAAGCAGACTGAGCTTCTTTGCTGTTGGTTTGTGTAATTTTTTGGGTAATGCTTGGTAGGAAAGTTTGCAATAGAGAGGAAATGTATTTTGTAAAATAGTGAGTTTTCAGTACTGAAATGGAATGCTTATACATAGGACCTGCGCTCTGTTTCTAAAATGTTATTTAAAAAACGATTTTGGGGCAAATCAATTGCTTTTACATTGTTGAGAAGGAATAAATAGTGTGTGCATGATTACATAAAAATATTTGAACCTTTCACAATCATGTCACCTGTATTACCTCAGATTAGGAAGCCGGCTGAGCTTCTTTGCTGTTGGTTTGTGTCATTTTTTGGGTAATGCTTGGGAGGAATGTTTGCAAGAGAGAGGAAATGTATTTTGTAAAATAGTGAGTTTTCAGTACTGAAATGGAATGCGTATACATAGGACCTGCGCTCTGTTTCTAAAATGTTATTTAAAAAACGATTTTGGGGCAAATCAATGGCTTTTACATTTTTGAGAAGGAATAAATAGTGTGTGCATGATTACATAAAAATATTTGAACCTTTCACAATCATGTCACCTGTATTACCTCAGATTAGGAAGCCGGCTGAGCTTCTTTGCTGTTGGTTTGTGTCATTTTTTGGGTAATGCTTGGGAGGAATGTTTGCAAGAGAGAGGAAATTTATTTTGTAAAATAGTGAGTTTTCAGTACTGAAATGGAATGCTTGTACATAGGATCTGCGCTCTGTTGGTTTGTGTCATGCTTTTTTAAAATGCATGGTATCAATATTTGCAAGATAGAGGATTTGTATTTTGTGAAATAGTGAGGTTTCAGTAGTGAAATTGAATGCTTGTACATAGGACCTGCGCTCTGTTTCTAAAATGTTATTTAAAAAACGATTTTAGGGCAAATCAATGGGTTTCAGTAGTGAAATTGAATGCTTGTACATAGGACCTGTGCTCTGTTTCTAAAATAGTATTTAAAAAACGATTTTAGGGCAAATCAATGGGTTTCAGTAGTGAAATTGAATGCTTGTACATAGGACCTGCGCTCTGTTTCTAAAATGTTATTGAAAAAACGATTTTGGGGCAAATCAATGGCTTTTACATTTTTGAGAAGGAATAAATAGTGTGTGCATGATTACATAAAAATATTTGAACCTTTCACAATCATGTCACCTGTGTTAACTCAGATTAGGAAGCAGACTGAGCTTCTTTGCTGTTGGTTTGTGTCATTTTTTTGGTAATGCTTGGTACGAATGTTTGCAAGAGAGAGGAAATGTATTTTGTAAAATAGTGAGGTTTCAGTAGTGAAATTGAATGCTTGTACATAGGACCTGCGCTCTGTTTATAAAATGTTATTAAAAAAAACAATTTTGGGGCAAATCAATGGTTTTTACATTTTTGAGAAGGAATAAATAGTGTGTGCATGATTACATAAAAATGTTTACATTTTTCACAATCATGTCACCTGTGTTACCTCAGATTAGGAAGCAGACTGAGCTTCTTTGCTGTTGGTTTGTGTCATTTTTTGGGTAATGCTTGGTAGGAATGTTTGCAATAGAGAGGAAATGTATTTTGTAAAATAGTGAGTTTTTAGTACTGAAATGGAATGCTTGTACATAGGACCTGCGCTCTGTTTCTAAAATGTTATTCAAAAAACGATTTTGGGGCAAATCAATGGCTTTTACATTTTTGAGAAGGAATAAATAGTGTGTGCATGATTACATAAAAATATTTGAACCTTTCACAATCATGTCACCTGTGTTACCTCAGATTAGGAAGCAGACTGAGCTTCTTTGCTGTTGGTTTGTGTCATTTTTTGGGTAATGCTTGGTAGGAATGTTTGCAAGAGAGAGGAAATGTATTTTGTAAAATAGTGAGTTTTCAGTACTGAAATGGAATGCTTGTACATAGGACCTGCGCTCTGTTGGTTTGTGTCATGCTTTTTGAAAATGCATGGTATCAATATTTGCAAGATAGAGGATTTGTATTTTGTGAAATAGTGAGGTTTCAGTAGTGAAATTGAATGCTTGTACATAGGACCTGCACTCTGTTTCTAAAATGTTATTTAAAAAACGATTTTAGGGCAAATCAATGGGTTTCAGTAGTGAAATTGAATGCTTGTACATAGGACCTGTGCTCTGTTTCTAAAATGTTATTTAAAAAACGGTTTTAGGGCAAATCAATGGGTTTCAGTAGTGAAATTGAATGCTTGTACATAGGACCTACGCTCTGTTTCTAAAATGTTATTTAAAAAACGATTTTAGGACAAATCAATGGGTTTCATTAGTGAAATTGAATGCTTGTACATAGGACCTGTGCTCTGTTTTAAAATGTTATTGAAAAAACGATTTTGGGGAAAATCAATGGCTTTTACATTTTTTAGAAGGAATAAATAGTGTGTGCATGATTACATAGAAATATTTGAACCTTTCACAATCATGTCACCTGTGTTAACTCAGATTAGGAAGCAGACTGAGCTTCTTTGCTGGTGGTTTGTGTCATTTTTTTGGTAATGCTTGGTACGAATGTTTGCAAGAGAGAGGAAATGTATTTTGTAAAATAGTGAGGTTTCAGTAGTGAAATTGAATGCTTGTACATAGGACCTGTGCTCTGTTTATAAAATGTTATTCAAAAAAACGATTTTGGGGCAAATTCATGGTTTTTACATTTTTGAGAAGTAATAAATAGTGTGTGCATGATTACATAAACATATTTAAATTTTTCACAATCATGTCACCTGTGTTACCTCAGATTAGGAAGCAGAGTGAGCTTCTTTGCTGTTGGTTTGTGTCATTTTTTGGGTAATGCTTGGTAGGAATGTTTGCAATAGAGAGGGAATGTATTTTGTAAAATAGTGAGTTTTCAGTACTGAAATGGAATGCTTATACATAGGACCTGCGCTCTGTTTCTAAAATGTTATTTAAAAAACGATTTTGGGGCAAATCAATGGCTTTTACATTTTTGAGAAGGAATAAATAGTGTGTGCATGATTACATAAAAATATTTGAACCTTTCACAATCATGTCACCTGTATTACCTCAGATTAGGAAGTCGGCTGAGCTTCTTTGCTGTTGGTTTGTGTCATTTTTTGGGTAATGCTTGGGGGGAATGTTTGCAAGAGAGAGGAAATGTATTTTGTAAAATAGTGAGTTTTCAGTACTGAAATGGAATGCTTGTACATAGGACCTGCGCTCTGTTGGTTTGTGTCATGCTTTTTGAAAATGCATGGTATCAATATTTGCAAGATAGAGGATTTGTATTTTGTGAAATAGTGAGGTTTCAGTAGTGAAATTGAATGCTTGTACATAGGACCTGCGCTCTGTTTCTAAAATGTTATTTAAAAAATGATTTTAGGGCAAATCAATGGGTTTCAGTAGTGAAATTGAATGCTTGTACATAGGACCTGTGCTCTGTTTCTAAAATAGTATTTAAAAAACGATTTTAGGGCAAATCAATGGGTTTCAGTAGTGAAATTGAATGCTTGTACATAGGACCTGTGCTCTGTTTCTAAAATGTTATTGAAAAAACGATTTTGGGGCAAATCAATGGCTTTTACATTTTTGAGAAGGAATAAATAGTGTGTGCATGATTACATAAAAATATTTGAACCTTTCACAATCATGTCACCTGTGTTAACTCAGATTAGGAAGCAGACTGAGCTTCTTTGCTGTTGGTTTGTGTCATTTATTTGGTAATGCTTGGTACGAATGTTTGCAAGAGAGAGGAAATGTATTTTGTAAAATAGTGAGGTTTCAGTAGTGAAATTGAATGCTTGTACATAGGACCTGTGCTCTGTTTATAAAATGTTATTCAAAAAAACAAATTTGGGGCAAATTAATGGTTTTTACATTTCTGAGAAGGAATAAATAGTGTGTGCATGATTACATAAAAATATTTAAATTTTTCACAATCATGTCACCTGTGTTACCTCAGATTAGGAAGCAGACTGAGCTTCTTTGCTGTTGGTTTGTGTCATTTTTTGGGTAATGCTTGGTAGGAATGTTTGCAATAGAGAGGAAATGTATTTTGTAAAATAGTGAGTTTTTAGTACTGAAATGGAATGCTTGTACATAGGACCTGCGCTCTGTTTCTAAAATGTTATTAAAAAAACGATTTTGGGGCAAATCAATGGCTTTTACATTTTTGAGAAGGAATAAATAGTGTGTGCATGATTACATAAAAATATTTGAACCTTTCACAATCATCTCACCTGTGTTACCTCAGATTAGGAAGCAGACTGAGCTTCTTTGCTGTTGGTTTGTGTCATTTTTTGGGTAATGCTTGGTAGGAATGTTTGCAAGAGAGAGGAAATGTATTACGTCAAATAGTGAGTTTTCAGCACTGAAATGGAATGCTTGTACATAGGACCTGCGCTCTGTTGGTTTGTGTCATGCTTTTTGAAAATGCATGGTATCAATATTTGCAAGATAAAGGATTTGTATCTTGTGATATAGTGAGGTTTCAGTAGTGAAATTGAATGCTTGTACATAGGACCTGCGCTCTGTTTCTAAAATGTATTTAAAAAATGATTTTAGGGCAAATCAATGGGTTTCAGTAGTGAAATTGAATGCTTGTACATAGGACCTGTGCTCTGTTTCTAAAATGTTATTTAAAAAACGATTTTAGGGCAAATCAATGGGTTTCAGTAGTGAAATTGAATGCTTATACATAGGACCTACGCTCTGTTTCTAAAATGTTATTTAAAAAACGATTTTAGGGCAAATCAATGGGTAACGATTTTGGGGTAAATCAATGGTTTTTATATTTTTGAGAAGAAAAAAACAGTGTCTGCATGATTAAATAAATATTTTTGAACAGTTCATAATGATGTTACATGTGTTACCTCAGATTAGGAAGCAGATTGAAATTCTTTCTTGTTGGTTTGTGTCATGCTTTTTGATAATGCTTGGTATCTACATTTGCAAGATAGAGGATTTTTATTTTGTGAAATAGTGAGGTTTCAGTAGTGAAGTTGAATGCTTGTACATAGGACCTGCGCTCTGTTTCTAAAATGTTATTTAAAAAAACGATTTTGGGGCAAATCAATGGCTTTTACATTTTTGAGAAGGAATAAATAGTGTGTGCATGATTACATAACAATATTTGAACCTTTCACAATCATGTCACCTGTGTTTCCTCAAATTAGGAAGTGGATTGTGCAGATGAGGTGAGGCATGTCCAGGGGTGCAAAGGAGTTGAGGCCTGTGTCCATGAGTGCAATGGAGAGGACTTACCTCCTCTGACCCTTAGACAAGCATTATCTAATCTGTGCCCCTTGGGCAGACCTCAATACATTGAGTATAATTGATGGTAACAGGGTGCAGATGAGAAGAGGCGTGTCCAGGGGTGTAGATTAACTGAGGCCTGTCTAATGGTGCAGATGAGTTGAGGTCTATTCAGGGTTGCAGATGAGGTGAGGATTGTCCAGGGGTGCATAGGAAGTGATGCCTGTGTTGAAGAGTGTAGTGGAAGAGAGGTCTGTCCAGGGGTGGAAGGAAGGTGAGGGCTGTGTCTAAGAGTGTAGTGGGGGATAGGCTTCATGAAGTCCAGTCCAGTGCACTCTTAGACACCGGTCTCACCACCTATGCTCCCCAGGACAGGCCTTACCTCATGTGTACAATCTGCTTACTAATCTGAGGAAACACAGGTGATATGATTGTGAAATGTGCAAATATATTTTTTTAATCATGCAGATACTATCTAATCCTTGTCAATAATGTAAAACCAATTCATGTGCCCGAAATATTTTTTTAGAATAACATTTAAAAAACAGAGATAAGGTCATATGTATAAGCATTATAGTGTTTATATCGTTTGCTTATTGTCATTGCTTTGTTGTTTGGTAACAGTGGTGTATAATGAGTTTTTTTTTTGTTTACCACAGATTGAAATCAAGAGTTCAATAGTAAGGAAATATGCCCTCAAGGCAGAGGAGACGGAAAGATGCTAAGCGGAAAAAATCAAAAACAGCAACGGAATTAAAGCAGTCTCCTACAACAAATACTTCAAAAAAAGCGAAAAAAGCTCCTGGTAAGACAACTAAGTCTTTTTTTCGGAACATATGTAGATCCAAAAAAATGATAATATACATGTGAATGTACAGAAGGAGAGAGCAAATTTGAAGAGGAAGGAGAGATCCCCAAAAAATGTTACTACTGCAGCAGGAGACAATAATATGTATAGGAATAGAAGGCAAAATCAATTTAGGGACATTCGTAAACGAATGTTTCGCAATAGGGTGGTTTTAAATTTGTTAAAAAATATTAAGAAAGGTAAACAGAGAGCTGCTTTTTATAAGAAAAAGAAAAGTGTAGAGAAGATTGTTGATCAGGCTTTTGAAGTTAAGAAAAAATTATTTATTTTAGTAATCAATAGAATTAGGACACTTAACAAGACAATTGATGTTTTCAAATCAAAGAGTAGATGCAAAAGAGTAATTAATCGGACTCATGTTTGTAAAGTTTTTTCTGGAGAATGGATGCATAGTTCAAGTTGTGAGCCATTTTTTAATGAGGAGAGTTACTTCCAGGAGAATGATTTGGTGCATGCAGTTGACACCAGTGGTCGAGCATATGAGGTGAAAGACGGTTGTCCGATTGAAAAAGAGAAACTTGTGCCTAGAGAAGCAGAAGAGGTGTTAGCTGATGACGTTTTAGGGAGACGTACTAAGGGTCCAGTGTACACTTGGAAGTGTAGTAGTATTTGTAGTGTGCAACAGGATTCAATCGATGTGCTTCGTAATTTCTTACGTACATATAGTAAGAAAAGTCTAAAACAGAAAATGAAGATGTTACAAGACTTAGATCCTTGCAGAGTGAGAGAAAACACAGGTTTGCAAGGGCATTCACTGGCTTGTCTTTCTAGAAAAGTCTGTCAGAGTGTTTTTCATCATTTTAGGATGTTAGCAGTGCATCATAACAAAATGAGGAAATTAGTGAGAAGGTTGTATTATGCAAAAAGTCCAGCACTTAAGCTTAAACAGTTAAATAGTGCTCTTTTGCATGGAACTGAATTAGATGTGAAGAAGATTTGTGAAGAAATTGAGATTTGTTATTTTTGTGAAAAAGAGGACAGTGTACAAATTGACACAGTAATACAAGGTAATGTGGAAGACAATGTACAGATTTCAAGTACAGAAAAGTTTGACCAGGAAATTACCAGGTTTAAGGTGAAATCAAGTGAAAGGCCTAATTTTACTTGTGTGTATTGTCGACGAACTCATTATAAGCATCAAACTAGATTAGTTGATTTATACGTAAAAAGTGAAAAGATAAATAATTATGAGGGAAGGATTTTGCAACTTATTTGTGGGTGGAGAATTCTTTTGATTTGAGTTCTGATCAGCGTATTTGTAAATATTGTTATAATAAATTAAATCAAAACAGAATGCCTGCTAGAGCTGTTCATAATAATCTTGAGTTGGTAGACATTCCTCCTGAATTGATGGATTTAAATACATATGAGTCTATTTTGATTCAATGTGTCCATCCTTTTCAGGCAATTGTTCGCATGGAGCCTAAGATAGGGAAATTGCCTCCTTCAGATTTACAGAGAGGATTAAAGGGAAGAGTTGTTTATTTGCCTCTAGATTTCAAGAAAAATATTGATACAATTGGTGTAGAGAAAGTGGAAGAGGAACCTCTGGTTATTCTAGTTAATGGGGTTTCGACAAAGAGTAAGAAAATCTGGCAAGATTTAGTGGATGTTAGGAATGTCAAAAAGGCAACGTTGTATTTGGTCAAAAACAATGAGTACTACAAACATGTATGTGTTGGAGCAGAGGAAACAGCTGCAGATGAAGACAGTGATTGTTCAGCTGGCCAAATTGAAAAAGTTGATGTGTCTACAAGTGAAGAAATATATGAACATTATACTGTTCATCCTTTGCATTCCAAAGAAGTAATGGGGAATGCAATTGACTTGTTTCAAATGAAATCAGCAAAAGGAAGTCCCATTAGTGTATGGGAAGAAAGTTTGGAAGCTCGTTGTTTTCCACATTTATTTCCAACAGGTCGAGGTGGACGATATGACGATCGAGCACTTCAAATTCCTGCATCTGAATATCGGACTTTAAGATTATATGCTGAAGATCCAAGGTTTCGTCAATGTATTTCATATTTGTTTCATCTACTGTATGAAAGTGACTTGTCTGGGCTTTCTTATGCAGTAAATCATATACTGAAAAGTGGAGCACATCTGCAAAATGTTTCGGCGAGGGACTTTATGGAGAAAGTCAATCTGCAAGATAATATTTTGGAATCTCATCTAATCAATCTCATGGCATGTCAGCGTGGTACAAACGAGTATTGGTACCGTCGTCATGGGGAATTGAAATGTATGCTAAGAAACTTAGGAACTCCTACATGGTTCCTCACTCTTAGCTGTGCCGAGTATGCATGGGACGACTTACTTCAATTTATACGCGAGGCAAATGCAAATATACAAAATATAGAATTCAAAACACCTGGAGAACTGTGTTCTTTGGATCCAGTGAATGTATGCAGATATTTTAATCATAGATTTGAAGATATGATGTCTTTTATTACCAACAAAAAAAATCCTCCCCTTGGAGAGGTTTTGGATTTCTTTTGGAGAAAGGAGTATCAAGCGAGAGGTGCTCCTCACATACATATGTTGTTGTGGATTAAAGATGCACCCAAATTTGGAACAGATTCGGATGAAACAGTGATGAGTTTCATTGAAGAGTATTCAACATGTGCTGTTCCGAAAACTACTGAGGAAAACAGTTTAAGGCAACAAGTTTTACGCTTTCAATCCCATCGTTGTGGGAAGTATTGTCGTCGAAAATTCAAAAACAAGGAAAAGTTCTACACAAAATGTCGTTTCGGCTTTCCACGACCAGTGATTTCTAAAGGAAGAGTAAATAATTTGATGTCTTCTCTACGAAATACTGTGACGAGGAAATCACCCAAAAATACATACAATTTAAAAAGAAACGAAGAATCCAAGTACATCATCGACTACAACCCAGTGATTTTGGCCATGTGGAATGCTAACATGGATATTCAATTAGTTGCTGACAACTCTATTGCTGTGGCTCGATATGTGACGTCTTACATCACAAAAAAAGAAAAGACAGAACTGAAGGAAATGTGGGAGGATATTTCACATGAAAAGAGTCTAAGCAAGAAATTATACAGTTACAGCCTGAAGATGTTGTCACATCGAGAAATTGGAGCATATGAATGTTCTGATCGATTGTCATCAGCAAGTCTATATGCCAAATCTAGAACCATCATTTGGGTGAGTCTAGGTCTTGCTGCAACATGAAACCGAGTTTTGAAATCTGTACAAGAAATAGAGTATTTGGCGGAAAAAGAACCAGAAAGTACAGATATTTTGAAGACAAACATGTTGGATACATACTATCCAAATAGAAGTCCTTACCTTGAGAACTCTTGTCTCTATGAAATTCTGCAAATATATATTTATAAGAGGAACATCAGAGAAGATATCAATAATGGAATATATGCTGTCATTGGATGTGAAGGATGTCTAGTGAAACAGAGAAAAGCTCATTTGATTAATCATCGAAAATTGAGTTGCGAAAATCCAGACAAAAGGGAATTTTACTATTTGACTCTTTTGCAACTCTTTAAACCATGGCGTACAGAAGAGGAACTACTTGGAGATTTTCTCTGTTACGAAGACTCTTTTAATGCAACCAAGGATACCATAGAATGTCCTGTTTTTCCAAATTATCTGCAAATGTTGAACGAAGAAATAGAGCAAGAAGCAACAATTGCTGCAGAGATTGCGAGAGACAGTTCTCAAGACAGTCAGAGTTCTACTTCATTGAGTCAGGATCCACTAGGAGGACCAATTATTCAAAATGAGGCTGCCACTGCCATGGATGAGGTGGAAAGAGCTATGGAACAAGCTGAAGAGGATATAATTAACTTAGAAGATTTGGTGAAACAACTAAACATTGAGCAGAAACAGATATATAACGAAGTCACAGAACAGGTTGAACATGGATTCAGTCATGGGAAAAAAGAGTGCTCATGTACATCATTTAAGCCTGTCCGACTGTATGTGAGTGGAGAAGCGGGAACTGGAAAAAGTTTTCTGATTAAAGCAATTGCAACTTATCTGCAGAAAAGGACTGAATCACCGCTGTCTTGTGTTGTTACCGCTCCAACTGGGCTGGCAGCACATAACATTAAAGGGATTACTTTACATCGTTTACTGATGCTACCAGTTGAGCATGATAACAAATTACAATACCACAAGCTATCTGGAGATGCTTGTTCTGAAGTTTCCAGAGTCCTGAAGAAAATTAAACTTCTTATCATTGATGAGGTAAGCATGGTCTCAAATCTAATGCTTGCCTTTGTGCATTTGAGAATGCAAGAAATTCTTAGAACAGACTATGATGTCTTATTCGGAGGAAAACACATTATTGTTTTTGGAGATCTACTGCAGTTGACTCCAGTGAAAGGACAACCAGTGTTTAAAATGGTCACGCATGAAGATACCAGGAAGTGCCTAGGAAGCATTGGAAACGTTAATATATGGTTAAAGTTCAAATATGCAGAACTGCTTCAAAATATGCGGCAGGCAAAGGATGAAGATTATAAAAATATTCTACAAGATGTAAGAATCGGAAAAGTAAGTCAGCAAGGGAAAGAAGCTTTACATGGACGATTAATTTCAAATTTGTACCCAAATGAAAACATTCTTCCAGAGAATATTTTTAAGAAAATTAACAAGAAGAAATCTGGCATATGTTTGATGCCAACTCTGAAAGAATGTTCCATGTTCAACAACAAAATGTTAGAAAATGAAGAGATAGTGAAACTGGAAGCTACAGATAAAATTGAACATATGGGAGCAACAATTATTTTGTCTGAAAATTTGAAATCAAAATTGGATTCATTAGAGAAGACTATATCTAAAACTGCTGGTTTTGAAAAGACTCTGAATGTGTGTTTAAATTGTCGTATCATTTTGAGAAGGAATTTAAATGTTGAAAGAGGTCTGGTAAATGGAGCAATGGGTCATGTTGTTGGTTTTGTGAATTACAAAATAGAGATGGAATTGAAATTTTAAAAATTAAATTTGATGGCATTGATGAAATAGAACAAATTTGTCGTTGTTCAGCTAGGTTTTTGCTTGTGAAAGACTTATATGTTCGCCGAAAACAGTTTCCTATTTGTTTGGCATATGCGGTGACAATTCATAAATCTCAAGGTTTAAGTGTAGATAGTGCTTTGGTGAACATTGGAAGTTCTGTGTTTAAAGAGGGTATGGCATATGTGGCATTGTCACGAGTCAGAACTTTATCAGGATTGTACTTGATTGAGTGTGATGAAACAAAGATTTGTGCTGATCTAGATTGTGTTAACGAATACAATAGGTTAAGAAGAGAGTATACTCCACATTTGCCTCAATATCCTCTGTTTGAAAAACGTGTGGTAGGCCGAAAAAGAAGAAATGAGAATAATTGTAGTGAGGTAGTAGCAAAAAGACAAAAAGTAGATGAAACTGTAATTGTAAGCAGAAAGAAAAAGGATTCTGTTGAAGATGTTGTTGGTTTTCAGTTTGAAAACAGTTCTGGTGTCAACTGCTATGCTAATGTAGTGCTTAATGTTGTTTTTTTCTTCAAAATTTACAAGAACAGATTGTTGAAAATCGGGATGAAACATTCTGCTGTTTATTGAATTCTGTGTTTGAGAAATGTAGCAGTGATAGAGCAAAAATAGAAAGTGTTTCAGAAATTCGAAATCTTCTAGACATATGTTCTGGTCAAAATCAATTTTCACAGAATATACAGCAGGATTGTCAGGAATTTTTAATGTATATGTTTGATGTATTGGAAGATGAAGGTGTAGATATAAAAAATCTTTTTAGCCTTTCTTATCAATGGCAGCATGACTGCGACAACTGTAGTTTATCAAGTAGTACTAGAATAGACACTGAAAGATTTATATATTTGACTTTACCGGACTGCAAATCAGTGTCTTTTAATAATCTAGTTAAAGCAGCTGATCACAATATGGTATGTACCCAATGTAAGTCTGCAATGCTGTCCACATTATTTTTACAAACTTATGGTAAATATGTCATTTTAATGTTCCAATGATGTAGACCTGATGGAAGTAAATTGTCAACTTCTATTAAAAATTTTGTGGCTTCTCAGTTATCAATTTCAGGAAGAACTTTTGCAACTGTAGCTATTATTTATCATGACGGTCCTTCAACAACATCAGGGCATTACACATGCTATTTAAAATGTCGTAAAGGTTGACTTAAAAAATTCATAACTAGTGTTTTTAGAACAAAAATTTAAGTAAAGGTAATGGCCCTATGAAGACGGGAGCAGTTAATAAAAGTTAGTTTGCTGTTTAAAATTATATTGTGAGTAAAAGTGATGAAGATAATATAAAAATTATAGTTCTCATAAAGGTACGGTAAGTGGATCGCATATTAAGTGATATCAGTATTATAGGAAATGTTCAACATGAGAGAGCCAGAGCTGGAATTATGAATATTTAAATATTGTGAAAATGTTGTTTGAGCCTTTCTTTCAGAACGTCGGAAAAACAGTAATTTTAGAGTTTGTTTTAAGTAATTTGAAAATATACTGATACATCTGACACTATTTGGCCTTAAGGAAAGGTGAAGGAATAAGCAAAGAGTCATGACTGAACAGAAGGAGTATATGAAAACACTGAAACATATTTCAGATGTTCTTGGAGCTTTTTTTCTAGAGAGTCGATGAAATGGAATTTTTAGAGAACAGCAGAGTACCTTCCAATGAAAAGGACCTTCATGATGTACTATTTGGCCTAAAGGAAAAGTAAGTGAATCAAAGATTAGTGTACATATGTGATTTGTAAGTTTATATGGTTTTTTTAAAACACAATCTTTTTGATTGTGTTTTTTTTCCCGCTGTAATATGATGAATAGTTTGAACTCACTGTTTTTAGTGAAATTCAATATGTTCTGAGAACAGCAAAAATAAACTATCTAACATGTTGTATAAATTATTCTACAGTTTGTATTGTGTAATTTATATTGTATTCCCATTGTCTCACACTCACTTTCCTTTTTCCTCTCTGTTTCAGCTCTCTTTACTCACTCACACTGCCTTCCTCTCACTTTATTTCACACCCATTCGTTTACTGCACTTCTTTTACAACCCCTCATTTCCATTTCAACTGTCTGCATCCCCTCTCTCCCTTGCATCACTTTTCAGCTTTCAGTCTCTCTGTTTTACTTCCCTTTTCCGTCTTTTCCTCCTTTGCTCTTTTAGTAATTCCTCTTTACTCACTCACCAGTATTGTTGCAGTTTATCACTATAACTCACCCACTCTCCCTCGCTTATCTTTGTTTGCTCCTTTTTTTACCTCTTCTCTCTATTTTCCGTTCACTACCTCTATGTCCTCAGTCCCTCACTCTCCTTGTGTTATGTTCACTTGTGTTTATCTACCTTCTATCATTTCTCTTACAACAACTTCACTGCTCCTCTCTCATCGTTCTTCACCCCATTTCTTTTAGTCCGGTTCCATTACTACCCCTCATTTCCTATCTTTCAATGTTCTTCTCTTTACTTTCATCACCGAATCACTTTCTCTCAGTACCACTGCTTTAGTCCTCTTCCCCTATCTTTCCTTTTTTTGCTCCCTTACTCATTTTCCTTTCCTCACTCATTGTACTCCACTTCACTCAGTCCTTGCCTTAGTTTCTTTGTCTACTAACTTCCTCACTCCTTTTCCCTCAATCCTTCTATATTATCCTCTCTCCCTTCATCCCTTCACTCTATGACTCTCCTTCACTTACTCTCAGTTATCTTCCATTCCTCATTCTTCTAAATGCATCCTTAATTAGACTCCTTTCCCTCTCAGTCATTGTCTTTTTACTTACTCCTGTTTCCTGATTTAGTTTTGCTAACTCACATTCTTTTAGTATCTTTCTTACCTTCAGTTCATTTCTCTCTTCTTCTCTTCCTCTCTGTCAGTGAATCTATATGCCTTACTCTTAGTAATTTGCTCTCCTTCTATTTCTTTACCCTCTTTTTGTCCTTCTACATTACTTTATTTCCCTTTCTGTGTCCTTCACTCTTACTTTATTTCTTAGTACACTTTTATGATTTTTAACCTCTTCATTTGTATCTTTTAATTTAAAATATATATTTTACTAATTATAACTTATTTTTTCTTCTCTGTTTCACAGATACAAAGTGTAGTAAAAAAATTTAATTTAAGTTACATTAATTATATGGTAAGTGTGACTAAAAAAATAAATGTAGTTTGTCATCACCATTTGCTTTAACCTCACTATTATTCTCTCACCCTACCTCACTCCTGTTTCCTTACTCTGCTTCCCTCACTTATTCTTATCCACCATGTTTACTCCCCTTTCCCTAACTCCCCTCCCACATTCAACTTCTTTCAGTCCCCCTGCTTTACTTCCCTTACCCTCTGTTCCCTTCCTTTGCTCCCTCACTCATTCCCTTTCCCTTAATCATTTACTTTACTCCTGTCACTCCTTCTCTCAGTCCGTCTGTTCTCACAGTTCCTCATTTCCGTTCCCTCACTCTGTCTCTCTTATTGTCGCTGTCTCTGTCCCCTCATTCTGTCAATACTCTTTCGTCATGCTCACTCCCTACAACTCACCCACACTCCCTCACTTACCTTTCTTTGCTGCTTCACTCACTTCCTTTCAGTCACTCCTTCCTTTACTCTCTCTCTCTTTTCTCTCTGTCACTCCCCACGGCTTACCCTTATTCACTTTTATCCACCCTCTTTCACCCCTCTTTACTTACAGTCACTGCTCTTTTCTAACCCTCCATCACCGTTGTTCCTTTACTCCGGTTCCGTCACTACCCCTCATTCCCCATCCTTTACTGTCCTTCCCTTTACTTTCAACACCCACTCACATTCTCCCAGTACCTCTGCTTTAGTTTTCTTCTTCTCTCTTCCCTTGTTTTGCTCCCTTATTCATTTTCCTTTTCTCACTTACACCCTATTACACCTTCTCTCTGTCTTACTATCTAATACACAGTCCCTCTGTGTTGCTCCCTCTAGCTCTCTTTCTCTTAACATCACTCTCTCTGTGTCCTTCCCTCATGCTCACTCCTTCATTAATTTTTTTTTATTCTTTTTTTTTTGGTGCGCGCCTCGGTGCGCGCCCCGGTGCATGTACCGGTACGCGTACCCTAGAGAATAAGGAATGACAGAGATTTTTTAAAAATATAGTTTTTTTTAAAATAAATTAGAGGTAGTTCTAAAAAGAACTGTTTTTTTATTCTTTTTGTTGTTTTATATTTTTTTATTGTTTTTTTGAATTTTTTTTACTTTTTTTGGCTTTTCTGAACAGTTTTTTTTTTTTCTATTTTTTATGGGGAGAAACATAAAACAGGGAATTGTAAACGGCTCAACTGGAGCAAAAAAAAAATCAGGAAAAAATTAAGGTTTCTTCGGGCATTTGTGATTATCGCCAGCAAGGTTGATAAGGGTAATGCTCTGCTCACCATAACACATTGTTTTGTCACAATGTTTACAAACAATTTTGTATTCCCCAAACTTTGGTTGTATATTTGGAACCATCTCTCTTGCCTCTGGACCCGATGGAGTGGGAACTTTGGTTGTTGAGGTTCTGGATGATGATTGGGGTAGGTTTTTGCAGAGTTCCCTCACCTCTGCTGCAGAATAGTTGTTAGGGCGTAAACGCTGCATGTGCCGAATCATAGTATGATCCCAAAGAAATATTTTTTTGCAGGGTTCCCCCTGGATAGCACAGCACCACAGATGAGACAAGTCACCTTTTGAGCGTTTACTTTTTTGAAACCCCTTGGGATTTTGTAAAACTCCCTTATGAAGTGCTCTTTTGGTTTGTATGGGGGATTGTCTTCAGGCAGGAACTGCCTTGTCTCTACCTCCTCTTCCTCCTCCTCCTCCTCTTCTTCTTGACCACCAATGTTATCTTCTGGTGGTCCTTGTGGTGGTGGTGGTGGTGGTGGTGGGGCAGATGCTCCAGTTGCTGATAGTGCTGTAGCCATATCTGTAAGAAAAAAGCAGGTCTTCCTCACTCAAACAACAAAGTGAGAATAAGGAAAAAAGGTGGGGGCTTTCATCATTTGGAAAACAAAACTGTTCTGAACCAATGAAAAGTGTTATTTTCAAGTCACATGATCCAGGCTTTCATCATTTGGAAACCAAAACTGATCTGAACCAATGAAAAGTGTTATTTTCAGATCACATGACCCGACGCGCTTACGCTACGCGCCCCTGTGCGTTCCCGGGGGCGCGCACTGGGGCGCGCCCGTTGACTTTCTCTGGGGCGCGCCCGGCGGCGCTTACGTTGCGCGATGGTATGCGCTCGGGTGCTTCCGGGTGCGCTTACGCCGTGCGTCATATGACGCATCACGCGGCTACGCGATACGTCACGATGTTGTTTTTGTTCGCGGCAATAGCGCTAACAGGACGCTCCCCGGTACGCGCCCCGGGGCGCGCTGTAACAATGCGCTCACCGGTGAGCGCATCGGTACGCGCCCCGGGAGCGCTCCGGGGCAAAAAAAAAAAATGTATAAAATAAACATAAAAAAAATAGTATTACATAATTATAAAATATAAAATTCATTGTAAAAAATATTACATTTCATACCTATAGAGATTTGCTATTGAAAAACCTATGAAATTCACTGAAAAAACCATAGGTTTGACACCAGTTATAGTTAGCTGGAAATTTTACTGGCATAAAACCAATGAAATTCCCACGTTATAGTTAGTTGGACTCACTATAACTTGCGCGTGCAATGCACTGCTGATGACGTCACATATTACATCACTCATGACATGGTCAGTGACATCACTCATGACATCACTGATGACACCATCCTTGTGACAGAGTGACAGACCTCTTTTCACTGTAATGTAACCCTTGAAATACATATTCAAAAATAGAAACTTAAATTTTCAAAAAAATGGAGATACCCATACCAGTTACAACAACCGATTCAATAATTCCACCATCTATATACACATCCACTCATTGACCAACAGTTCTATATAGTCACTCATACATATACTCACTCATCATATGTAGTGATACACCTATACATCCTGTTACACACCAACAGTCATCCAAAAGATACTCTCACACATACTCACACATGCAAATAAAGTATTGAACATCCATTTATTTGCATATACAGCTATACACAAACAACCACCTTACTTCTAAGGAAACTTACACATACTTACTCTCTTAAACAATCACTTATAGAAACACATACTTATTTAAACAGGAACTCTTACAATCTCTTACTCTCACATATACTCACTTATATACATCAATATTCACATATATTAGATTAAAACATATGTAGTTACTGATAAAGACACTAGTGAGACAGTCATTCAGTCACTAACACACACATATACACACTCATCCACCCATACAGTCCTGCACATATGCTGACTTCAAAACACATACAAACAGAGAGTCAGTCACTCATGCATCTATGTGCTAAGTAATACCCCCACCAAACCATACAAACACTCATGCTGATACTAAGAAAAACATCTAATAACCCATATACATACACATGTAGCTACTCACCAACCCATGCAGCCACTTACACACAAAGTGAAACACTAATACATATATTTAAATATTTAAACATTACTCTCTAATATATATATTTACTAAGATACACTTAATAAACCAGTTAACCAATACATTTTTTTTTTCAAAACATCCATTTATACACTTATTTAAACATTTATTCTTTTATAAACTTTTACATATACATATATAAAACATATTTATTTTTTAAAAATATACACATTCACTGGATGGTGTCATCAGTGATGTCATGAGTGATGTCACTGACCATGTCATAAGTGATGTAATATGTGATGTCATCAGCAGTGCATTGCACGCGCAAGTTATAGTGAGTCCAACTAACTATAACGTGGGAATTTCATTGGTTTTATGCGAGTAAAATTTCCAGCTAACTATAACTGGTTTCAAACCTATGGTTTTTTTCAGTGAATATATATATATAGCTAGATAAACAGATATGTATACGTATATAGATATATAGATAGATAGCTGTTACCAGTTGCCAGGACCCCTGCATCTTTCTTGCCGGAGTAAGAACACAGGCAGAAGTACTCTTACATGTGCTTGGAACTCCTAGATATCAGACTGGCAAGCACAGCAAAATGTACTAACCACCCACATGACACTGCCAGGGCCTTCCCTGACATAAAAGGACCCTTTGCGTGCAGGTTCTGCCAATTACAAAGCCTGGAGCTGAAGCAAAATCACGTGGGCCCAATGTTATCTGACCCAGGAAAGGAAAAGCACAATTTTAATTTAGTTAATCAACTCCATACTTCCCCTGACAGTCCTACATAAAAATCTGCTATGGACTGGAACAGCTTTCTGAGTAATGTGAGATCTCTGCCCAAGCATGCTATTGAAATATGTGAGCTAGTATCCTCTGTGTTTCCCGACATTAAGTTTCTGACTGAAATCTGGCTAAAACCTTGCTCACCCCTCTATTATGGTGGCACTCCCTGATGGCTACCGTAGCCAAAGCTGGATAGATAGTCTAAGGTTGGTGGAGGTATAGCCATCATCCATAAAGACATCATCAAAGTATCGACACTAGAGCAATGTTGTAATGACAAATTTGTAATTTTGGTTTTTAGAATTGATTTTCTACTCCATTACAGCTGGAAAGGCGCCATTGTATACCGGCCCCCAGGTCCCCTCCTGGATTTCTCACTCAAACTGATGGAATTAATTGCCACTCTTTTGAGAGACCTCAAGTTACATATTGAGAACACTTCTAATCAGGACACCTCTACCCTTCTTGCTAGCTTAGCTACTTTAGGACTAGGAAAGATCAATGTAGGTCTGACACATTCAGCTGATCACACTTTAGATCTAAACCTGGCCAACTCTCCAAACATCTCCTGTGAAGCTCCACATCCTCTTACTTGGACAGATCACTCTTAAATTAACTTCCAAATCAGGGTCTCAGGGGACACTATGCCCCTCCCACAACCCCCTATAGTTTCTGTAGACAGTGGCATAAAAGAACACCCAACCATTTTATGAACACATTCCCACCAACCATTAATTTAGATTTAGAGAATGTAGAGGAATGCCTGGCCAGTTACAACTCCATTGTAAAAACAACCATAGATCAGCTGGCCCCATTGAAACAATACCCTAATTCGTCCAGACACCCACAAGCAGTGTGGTTCTCTCTAGATCTACAGACGGAAAAATGTCTTTGTAAAAACCTGGAAAGGCGCTGGTGTCACTCCCATGCTGTAGAGGATAAATAGAGGTATAAGACCTCTCTGGCTTGATACCACAAGAACTAAAAAAAGTACACGAAGAGCTCATATCATGTTGCAACTTAACCAGGCAGGTAGTGCCCCTAAGTATTATACTAAATTCTTAAATCCTTTACCAACCCAAAGGCCTGCAACAGTGAAGCGGCTCAATCTCAAGAACTCTGTGATAAAATAGCCATCCATTTTGAACAGGAAATCAAGCTTATTTACGATAAAATCACTAAAGACATGTACCCTCTGCATTCCACTGCATCCTGCTGCCCCCATCTTCGACCAATGTGCATCCGCTGAAAAACGTTTCCCCTCTCACAGTTGATAATGTGGAGACACTGTTGAACACAGTTAAATCAGGTTCTCCTTTGGAGAATATTCCAGCCAAGATGTCCTCATTACTTTCTAAACAGTTGTCCCCATCTATTTGATCAATTCTCAATCTTTCAATGAGAGAGGGCAAACTACCACTTGAATGGAAAGCTGCACATATAATTCCCATCTGTAAGAAAACCAATGTTCCAATGGAGGACCTTTCTATTCTGATTAAGATATTGGAAAGGCATGTTAATAAACATCTCTCTGACCATGTCGAATCAACTGGATGCCTTGATCCATCTCAGTCTGGGTTTAGGCTATTGTACAGTATGGAGTCAGTATTCATTGTCGTTACTGACTGCACAAGGTACTCCATTGACAACGGACAAGCAGCACTTCTAGTGCTGCTGGATTTGTCAGCTGCTTTCGACACAGTCTCTCATCATATTCTGCTCAAGAGACTCAAAGAAATTGGAATTCAAGGACAAGCCTTTCAGTGGATTTTGAGCTTTCTAACCCATCAAACTCAGACCATCAATCTTAGCCCTTTTCAATCTCAGACCATGGAACTGACCAAAGGAGTACATCGGTATCCTGCCTCAGTCCCACCTTGTTCAACATTCATGTTGCTCCGCTAGCTGGCCTCCTTAGAAAGTTTGGCTCCACACCAATCTTGTATGCTGGTGACACCCAGCTATTACTTTCATTTGACAAAAATTCACACAATACTGTCATTGCGACCTGAATAAGGAAGAATTTCCTGCATCTCAATTCCGGGAATATCAAGATCATAGTGTTCGGAGATGCACCCCTGCTCTAGTGCCCAGAATGGTGGCCATTTGATCTAGGCAATTCCCAGGTCCCTTAGTCGTAGTTAAGAACCTTGGCATATGTTTGTACCAGAAACTTACAATGAAAAACCAAGTTACAGCTACTGCAGGCTTATGTTTCCACTTGTTAAGCCTCCTACTCAGGGTATTTCCCTTTCTCCCCTTAACCGCATGGAAAACTCTCATCCAGGCACTGGTGATAAGCCACCTGAACTACTGCAATGCTCTCCTGATTTCAGCAAGTGAGTCCTCTCTGAGCAGACTTCAAGTAGTTCAGAACACCACGGCGCGCCTTGTCTCTAACTATCCTGACAGATTAGCCTCTCTCTCCCTTTTACAACGGTCACGTTGGCTTCCAGTATGCAAACGGGTCAAATTTAAGATATGCTGCATTGTGCACAGAGCACTAAAGGGTAAAGGTCCTGGCTTACTTGCAGAAAAACTCATTCATTATCAGCCATCCAGACCTTTACGTTCAGGAGCTAAATCTTTGCTCCTTTTCCTGCATTTCAAAAAATCCCACTTGAGTAGGAAGGCATTCTCCCACCTAGTCCCCTATTACTGGAATCAGCTCCCTATTAATCTTCCGAAATGCCCAGACTACCTTCTATTTAAAAGGCTCCTTAAAACGGAACTTTTCAAATTATCCTGTTCCTATCTGCCTTGTCTATAGCACCTCTGTAGCGCGAAGTTAACCCTTTGGGGGTGATTCAGGAGCTTTACAAGTAAATACATAAAAATAATAATAATAATAATAAAGGACGCAGAAGAAGCACAAGGAGAAATAACAGTGAGATCAATGCATTCCAACTCAAGACAAAAACACAAATAGTAACAAGTGGCAATACAATCATCAGTTTGAGCTCAATAGATCTGTCCAGGGAAAATGAAGAGAAATTGGAATCAGGTTTATCATACTGTCACAAAAATGAATTTAATTCTGCAAAGAGCAGGGTGGATCTATATAGATTTGTAAGGTAGTTAAAATTGATAACATTTCACACAACAAGGAAAACAATGTGTAACAGGCATGAAAGTGAAGGGACACCTCTCCCACTAGTTCCAACAAACCTCACAGTATCTGATCTAACAATCTTGGAAGAAATGAGGTCATTGCAGAATGAGAATGAGAAAGAGGATATTATATTTGATGGCCATATGCTGGATTCCATAAATTTAGCCTTAAAAGCAGAGGATTATACTGCGTTTTGCCCCCGATCCAGATATATACAGCAGATGGCAAGAGATGATTTGGATATTTTTTCAGAGTGTTACACTGGATTTAAGGCAACTCTACCAAGAAGGAATAAATCATAAAGATCACTAAGATTCTAAAGAAAAGAGGATTTTTCGTACTATCAATAAAATCAAGAAGGAACCTGGAGAAATTGTAAAACCCTCTGATAAGGGAGGAAATGTACTCTTGTGGGGGAAAGATCTCTTTAAGAAGGAAGCCCTAATCCAACTAAATAACACAGATTGTTATAAAAGGATTACAATGTTGGATTATGAGGAAGTGAAAGAAACATTTACTGAGAAATTGAATATATGGAGGGAACAGGAACTTTTGAGCTGGCATGTAGATCAATTTTTAAAACAAGAACATCCTGTTATTCCTGTCTTTTATATGATCCCCAAGGTTCATACGTACTTACATAATCCACATAGGAGATCAATAATATCAGCCTATAAGAGTCTCTTTGAGAATGTGTCGAAGTTTAGTGATTTCTTTTTTAACCCAATAGTGAAAACACTTCCATCGTATTTGAAAGATTCAGCAGAATTTTTTAAGAGAATATATGATGAGAAATGGGAACAAAACATGATGCTTATGACATTGGATATATCCACTCTTTATACTAGTATTAGGCATAGAGATGGATTGAGAGCAACTGAACATTTCCTTAGAACGAAACACATGAGATTTTCGGTTCACAACAAGATGCTGATTGAAATGATAGAGTGGTGCTTGACCAACAAAATGGTTCTGTTTGTAAATGTATTATTCCAACAGGAACAAGGAACAGCAATGGGCACCTGCATCACCCCCAATTATGGGAACCTACATCTTGGCTGATGGAAGCAGCAGGTGCTCGGGGTCCAAAATTGGAAAAATGGTCTGAGAGGATTATGACGTGGTCAAGATTCATTGACGACATCTTTGTGCTGTGGCAGGGCACAGAAACGGAAGCAGATCAATTTATCTGTGATTTGAATGTTAATGATTTTAATTTTAATTGTGTAGGACACAAGAGTAAAATGTCAATAGAATTCATGGATCTTAAGGTTTGGGTGGAGGGAGACAAATTGGAAACCACAGTTTTTAGGAACCCAAAGGCAGGAAATACAATCTTACATGCCAATAGGTCACATCCAGTTCCCCTCATAAGGAGCATCCCTTTTGGGGAATTCTATAGAGCAAGGAGCGCATGCAATACCCTACAAGAGTACGATAGAATTGAGGATGAAATGAAATGTCGTTTTATCCAAAGGGGTTATGCAATTATAGTTTTACAAACAGCACCAGAAAAGGCAAGAAAATTAAATTGAGAGAGTGTATTGTTTGAACCCTCAAAAACAGTGCTTAAAAGGAGGAACAGGAGACAGAATAGTACACATAGGTTTATAACAACATACAATACTGCACACCATAGATTAGGACAGATTTTAAAGAAGCACTGGCACTTTGTAAAAGTGAAAACGAATCCGGAAATAACATAAAGGAAATCCAAATCACTGAATAGTTACCTGGTTAGCAGTGAATGTCTAGGGAAGGTGTCCAAACAAACTTGGCTTACACAAAGAGAAGGATTCCAAAAATGTTTTGCATGCCAACATGGGGAAAATATTTAATCTCTCCAGACAGTGTTCAATAACACTGTAGTATGAGGTTTTTTAACGTGTAAAACAAGTTTTGGAGTGTACATTTTAAAGTGTCCCTGTAGGAAAATATATGTTGGAAGCACTACACTACCAGTACATAAAAGGATACTGCCATATAGGATGGCTATCATCAATAAAGACTGTAGTTACCCTGTGGTGAGGCACTTTTGAGAAGGAACATCAGAATGATCCATTAATAATGATATATAGTTGTATAGCAAAAGTGCCAAAGAAAGGAAGGGGTGGAAACAGAGAAATGGAGCTGGGGAAGTCAGAAACATACTTCATCCTGGAGTTGGATAGAAAGGAGCCAAATGGTATTAATGTGGATGAGAAGTTGTTTACTTGCCTTTATAAAATTCTGTACCTAGATTTGCACATTCATCAGTTGAGCTAAGAGAGACAGAAGAAACAAAATTAAAATTAAAATAATTTGAGGAAAAGTTACCAATGCACAATCACTTTATTTTAACACTTTAGTTTTTTGTTATTACTCCTGAGGGGAAAAGGGGTTTTAACCCAGATTAGAAATGATTGAGTTGTAGGAGTAGGAGAATAAAATGCAATTTATTCTTATATTGTAAGCTGGAATTTACAGATATTCCGAAAGATTAGGAGGTAGGGACATTATTTGAATTAAAATAAGGTGACAACAGTGAAATAGTTGGAACTGTCTTTCTCTTTAAAAATAATGATAACACTTTATAGGCACTAACACTTTCAAAGGTAGAATCGAAGTAAGTTTTGCACATATAGGAATGCAGTATGGTAAGATCTGAAAGATATGAATAAATAGAGGCAGCTGTGGAACGAGAGTACTTTTGCACTTTACAAATCTTGAGGGATAATACAAAGTTCACCAGTAGGAACTGTCCCTTTATACTAAAAAACATGTATTATGGTGTTTTGATAATCGTCAAAAAAAGAAATCTTTAAAGATTTCTTCTTTAAATATTTAAGGAACTATCCAATTGAAATTATTGGTTTGTTGAACAATGTTTAACTACCTCGAGGTGAATTAATTATTTGTAAATGGAGACATTATTGCATGTTACACAATGGCTGCCATGATTACGGAAATATTAATACTGTGGTATTGAATAATGGTGTCCTCTTTCCATGGGTATTTCTTGTGGAGTAAATGTGTATTTAATGGAAAAGAAGTTACTTGCTCGTAATCGTGAACAAGGCTATCAAAACCCGCCGGAACGCGTGGATGGATTCACTTTAAGAAATAAAGCCAGATTTGGAAATAAAAACCTTGGAGTGCCGGTTCTGCTTCTTTGGTTTATGAGGCGTTTATGCTATATATATATATATATTCAGCTACACCCTGCATGTGAACAAGGGCTGCATAGCCCGAAACGCGTCGTGGTTGGTTGGTTCATGAAAATACTGAAAAAATAATCTTACCTGGAAAATAAGTTGTGGTCTGTCTCCTGCTTCGCCGGTCCTACGGGATTGGAGGTGGTATTGCGGAGTTCCTGTTGATATATATATATATATATTACCTACTGGCGGTCGCCAGTAGGTATATATAGTTAGGATTTTTTCTCTATGGGATTTTTGAAAATTCTATGTGTAATAACTTTGGCGTTTGTGGACGGAATTGGCTGAAATTTTCAGGAAAATGGCACATTTTGTTTCTGAGCAGCCCTTGAAAATTTGGGGGGGTTCGTCAAGGGGGGGCCGAGAAAAAAGGGGGGTCCCAAAACGTGTTTTTAACATTGAGTTTTCCATAGGGCGGTTGGCCTCACTTTTAGCCCGAACGGCTGAATGGATTTGCACGAAACTTGGCAAAATTGTAGGGACTGGTAGCCCGATGTGCCTTTTGTAGGTCTCAATATATGTGCTCCAGTGGATTTTGAGAAATTAACGTTTATAAAAAGATATATATCTGTAACAGCGGACCTGGCAGCGTCCCAGGACGCGTACTTTTCGCGCAACGGAGCTTTGTGAAGCGAAGCTGATTGGTTCTCCGGCGTCTGTCAACATTCCAAAAAGTCCGTAGCGGCCGCCATCTTGTCTCTCGGTAGGATCGAGAGACAAGAGGAGGTCAAAACAAAGGGGGAAATAACTATAAGGGGGCATAGTAGATCCTCGCTGACCCCCTAGGTTTGATGTGGAGGTTTTAAAAGGGCCCCGCGGGGCAAAAAAAAATAATAATAATAATAATCGAACGGCTGAATGGATTTGCACGAAACTTGGCAAAATATTAGGGACTGGTAGCCCGATGTGCCTTTGCTAGGTCTCAATATATGTGCTCCAGTGGATTTTGAGAAATTAACGTTCAAAAAAAGATATATATCTGTAACAGCGCTCCGCTTCGCGTAACGGAGGTTTGCGAAGCTGATTGGTCATTCTGTCACTGGGCTATAGTTGGGCTACATCTGGCTGATATTTGGGCTACATTTGTTTTTTTGTGTGTCTGGCGGCCATCTTTGGGCTACATTGGGCTACATTGGGCTTCATTGGGCTACATTGGGCTACATTTGGGCTCCAACATATATATAGGCCAATGTAGCCCAATATATATTTTTCAAAGTTAATTTTCGTAAAAACCACTGGAGCATATATCTTGAGACATAGCAAAGGCACATCGGGCTACCAGTCCCTACAATTTTGCCAAGTTTCGTGGAAATCCATTCAGCCGTTCGAGCTAAAAGTGAGTCCAACCGCCCTATGGAAATGAAGGAAATGAATGGGTAATTTGTAATTAGCAAATAGCTAATCGCAAACTAGGAATGGTAAAGAATCGCTATTTATTCCTTAAAGTTCGCTATTTAGGAAATGCAAAAAACTTTGATGATACATATGGCGGTTCATCTCTAACAAGATAAGAAGCATAGGGATACATTTATGATGACTGGCGCATCACCAGGGATGTGTTAGTCATTCTGTGCCGCTGTTCCGTCACCTATGGTGTGCTGCATTTACAATGCGGCGCATCATGGGGCAAAAACAGCACAGATGCGTGATGTATCTGTGCCGTAAAGGTGGCGCATTGCTGGAGTTGTATCGCAAGTGTGATGAAGCTCCAGCAAGGGTCGGGGGTGCCCCTGTCGCAGGGTTTCTGTTCTCACACAGAACTGTGGACAGAGGATTGGAACCTCGGCGAATTAGGGTGTCCCAAAACTCACGTTAGTAATCAAAAACTCCTTAGCAAGCTAGGTACAGTGTCACATTGGATATAACAAACTCTCAATGTTTAGACAATCCAGAATATGAACTTATAGTACCTCAGGATACGTGGAACTCATGAACAGTCGGTCGTTATATATTTCTTAGAAACCAGAACATGGAGTTAAGAAGAACACATGTGTATTTGAAATGTTTATTTACTAATGCCGTCTTCTCAGGCGTAGTATCTTAGATAAAACAAGTACACATATTATCAGTAGCAAAATTACCAGCATAGTTACTAGTACATAAAAAGCGAATGGTGATAGTATGTTAACATGCTGTAAATGAATAAGAGTTAGCAACACTTATAAGCAGCCGCGGGCCGTGGAGGGAGTTACGGTGAGGCAGGGAGGCGGGGAGGGGGAGAAGCAGGGTGGAGAATACAAGTACACATATTATCAGTAGCAAAATTACCAGCATAGTTACTAGTACATAAAAAGCGAATGGTGACAGTATGTTAACATGCTGTAAATGAATAAGAGTTAGCAACACTTATAAGCAGCCGCGGGCCGTGGAGGGAGTTACGGTGGGGCAGGGAGGCGGGGAGGGGGAGGGGCAAGGTAGAGAGGGCTCCACCCTGCTTCTCCCCCTCCCCGCCTCCCTGCCTCACCGTAACTCCCTCCACGGCCCGCGGCTGCTTATATCTCACCCTCCCTAATACACATATTATATTATTTGCTAAGAAGGTCTCTTTGTGTTGGTTTAGGGCGTGCCCATACTTTAGTGTCTTAGATTTGAAGGAATCACATCAGCATACACCAGCTCTCTCTTCATGTGAACCGCATCAACTGTTGTGTATGTGTGTTCGGCAAAGCAATATAAAACCCGCCTCATGCCCAGAATTGGCAGAAGCTGCACTTATGTTATGAGTATGAAGTCGTGGAGATCAGACCTCATAACAATTCTGTATCGTGTTGTTCTTGAAACTTTAGCACTCGCTGTACAGATATAGTTTAACAAGCAAAGCAGATAGTAGAGCAATAACATATTATTCTCATGTAAACCACGATGAACTACTAGGTGGAAAGCTAAAGCAACAACTAAGTGTCGTGTGCAGAAGTTGCAAAAAAGGAAAAATGGCGTTTAAACCGGTAATGAGCCCATGCTAACTTAACACGGTGTAAAGATATCCAGGACCTAGATGACACCTCCCCATGATCCGGAAACGAACTGAATAAGATAATAGAAGTGCCATCTCATGAGAGCAGATTGCAAGTTTATATGTGGACGGTCCGCAAGGTAAAGCATTAAAAACTAGGAAAATTTAATGCTAAAGAAAAATAAAACAGCCAAGTACTTTATCGAGTCTTAAGCCAATAGGCAAGGTAAATAATAAAAACTTGACAAATAAGTCAATGAATTGTCAATGAAATGCTAGTACTCAGCATATCAAACATGAAAAAGGTCTATGACATAACTGTGTATGCAAAATAAGCTGCAACAGCCTCCAATAGGAAGTCACCGTCTTCATCCGAAAACAGTTCAGCCATCCAATTTAAAAGCGGAAAAGAACATACGTGCTCTCCCAGCACCGGATCCTCTATCACCATCAGAGGACAGCTCGGTGGGTTTTCAAGAAAGCTCTGTTCCAAGAAAGACTGTGCTGCCGCCAGTAAATTCCAGGGACCAAGTAGTCCATGCATCAATGCCACAGCCATAATCCTTTCGCCAGGACAAACCAACTCGTGAGTAATGATAGGAGTCATCAGCTGATTAAAGTCGACGTCAGGAGAAACCGGTCCGCAGAGACACAAATCAATGGCCCAATCGAAATCACAGGTCAGGCAGTGAAATACAGGCTGGACACAGGTGAAGTAGGAGAATCGAAAAGATAATCCATATGCCGTGCTTAATATCGCCAACGGCATTGTGCCATAATATTCTAGCATGCGATTGCGGAACAGTGTCAGCAGCTGCAGGGTGGGAGGTTGCATAGGAGGGACATCCATATTTAAAAATGTAAAAAAGCACAAGAGCGTCCGCTGGTAATGCAAGTAAAAATGCCAATCCACGAACCAGAGTGGAGAAAATAGAATGAAAGGAAGCAGGGATGACTCCAAAGATTTTCTCAAATGAAGTCACGAGACCACTGGTAACAACTTTAAAAAAGTGCGCCAGGGCTTTTGTGGAGGATGCGTTAAAGATAGTCGGAACCATCTTGCTGAAATTGAAAGGCAAATCTGAATTGAAAAGGGTCTGCACCTCTGTACGGGTGTTCGCTATGTGAAGCACGAAAGTTTCACGGGCCGAACTCAAGGCCACCTCTCTCTGAGACAAAAGAGCTCTTATTCTTGCCATGCCGTTGAAATCTGTCCCAAGGTTGGTATTTGTGGCCAGATTGAAAACTCCCTATGTTCATGTGTGGGAGGAAATAGAACATTTCTGCAGCAAATAACCCGTTCACTTACTGTTACGATAAAAGGAATACTTTTAATTAACTCAGAACAATCTTCATTATTGAGCATCAAATAACTACCATTTTCCAACAACTTGAACGTGGGGATGATAGCAGGAACTGGCGTGCCATGCAACACGCAAGCCATATTTGGTCGGTGTTTGTTGCATGAACCGTGTAACTGTATGTGCCTACACATTAGTGAATGATCTGGCGTCTCAGTGCATTCCTCTCCATTCAGATAAACTTCTTGATCATCTTTGAAACATCTGTATGTGTATGGAAGCGACCAGACCTCATGAAGAAAAGCACTACCTAAAGGTTCATAACGACCTATTGATATATATTTCATACAATTTGAAAACTTATATAAAGCAAAAGGCAGCGTTATTAAACCGTGGATAAGGCACGTTGCCAAAAAACCCGCAATCCTCTGCTGATGATGTCACTGAGCATGTCATGAATGATGTAATATGTGACATCATCAGCAGTGGATTACGGGTAATAGTATCTCTAGTTTACTCCCCTATAGCTGTCTTTCTTTTAACATAAGTGTCTGTTTCCTTCCCTTATACTTACTGTTTTTGGTTCGCTTCCGGTTCGCGTACCGGCGAGCGAACTGGGAAGCGAACTAAGAGAAATAGAGGTTGGCACAGTTCCAAATATTGTACCAATTTTTTAATAACGGGGAGGTAGTTCTGAAAAGAACTTTTTTTTTTATTGTTTTTGTTGTTTTATATTTTTTTTATTATTTTTCTGAACATTTTTTTACTTTTTTTGAATTTTTCTGAACAGTTTTATATTTTTTTGGGTTTTTCTTGGAGGGGGCAATGAAAACGATTCATTGTAAAGGGCTCAACAGGAGCAACAAAACAAAAAAAGAAGTATTTATTATTTTGGGCGTTTCGTACAAACTTGCATATGATAGTCAATAGCTCTGTTGATCAGAGTGATGCTTCTTTCTCCGTAGGAAATGAATCCATCGCAAAATACGCAGATGTGTTTTACTTCACCAAATTTCATTTGTATATTTGGCACCATCTCCCTGCCCTCTGGTCCCGTTACTTCCGGTACAACAGATCTTCTGGCCATAATAGGGAGATTATCTAGGTCGTTCCGAAACTGTGCAGCACTGTAGTTGTTAGGATGCCACCTAGTCATATGGCGATGCATTGTGTAGTTTCCGAAACTGTATTTTTTCTCGGTTCCTCTGGACAGTCTATCTTGACATATAAGGCAAGTTACGTATCTTGCATTTACTTTTTTCTGACCTTTGGGAATTTAAAAAAATTGCCAAATGAAGTTTTCTTTCCGGTGAGACGTCCTGGGCTGCTCAGGCAAAAACTGCCTCTCTTCGTGCTCGTCGTCCTGTTCCTCTTCTTCCTCTTCTTGTTGAATTATAACTTGAGCAGGTGGTCCACTCTTCCTTGGATGTGGTGGAGGTGGTGGGGAAGCACCAGCTGAAGCTACTAAAGAAGCCATTGCTCAGTGATCACAAAGGGTCTTTCTCTCACAATGATGAAAGTCAGAGTGAGGAAAGAAGGAGGGATTTTCATCATTTGGGAAAAACAAGAGTTCTCAACCAATCAAAAGTGTTCATTTTAGATTATATGACCTAGTCTTACATCATTAGGAAACCAAAAGTGAAATGAACCAATGAAAAGTGTTATTACCAAGTCACATGACTTGCTGTGTTTACGTTAAGCGCTTTGCAGGGCCTCCCGGTTTGCTTCCAGAAACCTGCGCTTTGCGACTCGCTTCGCGTACCAGTTCGCTAACGTAGCACGTCATATGACGTATCACGCGACAACGTGAAACGTCATGCGGACGGGAGGCGTCACGATGTTGTTTTCTAACGCGGCACTTGCGGTAAAGAAACGTTTACCGGCTCGCGATCTATTTCGCGGCATCAAGGTCAGCTAACGGGAAGCTTCCCGATTCGCGAAGCGGGAACGAAGAAAAAAAAATATTTAAAAAAAAAATTATTCATAAACATATAAAATATATTTTTGGATTTAAAGAAGAATACATTTTACAGCTACAGATATTAGCTGTTAAAAAACCAATGAAATTCACAGAAAAAACCATAGGTTATAGACCATATATAGTTAGGAATTAGCATTTACAAAACCTTGAAAATTCACTGAAAAAACCATAGGTTATAGACCATATATAGTTAGGAATTAGCATTTAGAAAACCTTATTTTACTCACACAAAACCATTGAAATTCCATATATAGTTAGTTGCACTAACTATATATCGCGCACCCGCAATCCACTGCTGATGATGTCACATATTACATCATTCATGACATGGTCAGTGACATCACTGATGACATCACTGATGACATCTCAAATGACATCACTGATGACATCATCTAGTGTCTGTGTGTTTTTGTAAAGTTTAAATACGTTTTACATATTGAAGAATGAGTGGATGTATGGAAGACTGAGTGTGTGTGTGGCTGGCTGGGAGGTGTGTGACTCTGTGCATATCAATGTGTACTTGTATCAGTGATTGTATAAGAGAGTAAGTATGTGTTAGTATATGTGTGAAAAGTATGGTGTTCTGTGTTTAACTATAGATGAGGAAATCGAAGTGTGATTGATTCTTCACAGGACTGACTAGGTGTATGAGTGCATATGATAGTGTTCTAATAATAACTGACTGTATGTATGAGTAATTGTATGGGTGAATGAGTGAATGTGTGTGTAGACGTACGAATCAGTGAGTGCGTATGTAGTAACTGGTATTGGTGTGTCATGATGTCATCAGTGATGTCATTTGAGATGTCATCAGTGATGTCATTTCAGATGTCATTAGTGATGTCATCAGTGATGTCACTGAAGTATGGTGTTCTGTGTTTAACTGTATAGATGAAGAAATGGAAGTGTGATTGATTCTTTACAGGACTGACTTGGTGTGTGAGTAACTCCATGGATGAGTGGCAGTGTGTGACTGTCTGCATAGGTGTATGAGTGCATATGATAGTGTTGTAATAATGAGTGACTGTATGTATGAGTGATTGTATGGGTGAATGAGTGAATGTGTGTGTAGACGTAGGAATCAGTGAGTGCGTATGTAGTAACTGGTATTGGTGTGTCATGATGTCATCAGTGATGTCATTTGAGATGTCATCAGTGATGTCATCAGTGATGTCATTTGAGATGTCATCAGTGATGTCATCAGTGATGTCACTGACCATGTCATGAATGATGTAATATGTGACATCATCAGCAGTGGATTGCGGGTGCGCGATATATAGTTAGTGCAACTAACTATATATGGAATTTCAATGGTTTTGTGTGAGTAAAATAAGGTTTTCTAAATGCTAATTCCTAACTATATATGGTCTATAACCTATGGTTTTTTCAGTGAATATATATATATATATATATATATATATATATATATATATATATATATATATATATATATATATATAGTAGCAGCTCGTCCCGACATTGTCCGGGGCAGAAATAGAATGTGTGGCACATCACTAACAATCCGCTCCCTGTGACATACGTGATTTATAATGAAAGTGTGAGCAACTGTGCCTCTGAAAGCCTTTTCATTGTAGTCATTGGAAAAAAAGTAAAATGTAAGGTTAGCAGCATTAGGTAAGTATCACAAAATGTAAGATTATTTCGGAGCGTTATTTATCATTGAGCTTAAATGTTGTTATGTACCTGTTTATTGAAGTTGGTGCTTGAGCTCCCGCCTGAGCACCGGAGCAGTATGCAAAGCTTTGTGATCCCCGCTGTTAGGCTGAGTGGCTTGAGCCCCCGCGTGAGCACCGTAGCAATGCCGTGGCCCGTGAAGCCTTGCCCATTGGTGATTGGCCATGCCCCTCTGACAACGTCCAGGAGGCACGCCCCGTGAATGCAGCGCCCATTCAGGTTTTGCCACGCACCTCTAACAACGGCCAGGCCCACAACGGAGTAATGTGAAGGTTTTTGTTTACAATGCCGTTTTCTCTTTTACCAGTAATGACGGGGAATGGCGCGCCCTGCGCCCCGTGAATGCCGCGCCTATTGGTCTTTGCTGTTTGTCCACGCCCCTCTCACAACGCCCAGGACCACAAGGGAGTCCTCTGAAGGTTTGTTTGCCATGCCCTATCATTTACAGCACAACGCCCATGCCCCCAAGGGACTACTTTACCCCTAAGGTTGTTTTACCTTTGTAATGTATATGGTGGCCACTTGTATAGCCTATGTCCATCTGCTGCAACTGTCCTTTCCAATGCTGTAATGGGTATTGTGATTGGTGCTGTGGTTCCTGAGAATACCCGCCTCAAAGGTTTGGGCTCTCTATTATATTATACTATTATATTAGTATAGATATATATACCCCTCGGTTCCTTTTCGCCAGAATTTGCAGCGCTCTCTCGCCGGTTCGTAAATCCCCGTAGCAGAACCACGCCGCATTTAAATCCACAACCAATTTCCCCAGCTGGGAGAAAAACGGGACGAACTCGCGTTTGTCTTCACTTATGTGCTTTTTTATTTAATCCTCACAGGATGGAGTTTCTCAAGCAGGCAGGCACAAATCTACGCGTTTCGGGATAGGATATCCCTTGTTCACGATCAATTTGGCTCCAGGCTCTCAGTCTCAATATAGTGAGTTACATTAAATAGTGATTCCAACTCAAGTTGGAATCATCCCCTGGCGCTCCACTCTGAGGTTGTTTTCATTCATTCATAGAAATGAGAGTTCATGAAAGATTTTGTATGAAAGTAGTCTTATTTTATGTTCATAAGTTCAAGTTAGAAACCATTATTCATACATTTGCGCAGTTCATTGTGTTCAAACAAAACAACACGTTTTCAAGTCCGATGCATTTCGGGCTAATTCGCCCTTCATCTGGGACATAGCTGGAAGCAATACAAAAAATTCTATTCAAATATCTGTAAATCATATAGCATACTTAATAAAATGCATATATTTCATGTTATGTATACAATGCAAAAGTTCGTGACGAAAAACCGTTGTGCTTTCCCCGTGTGTACTTGCATGCAAAAAATAGTGAAAGTCATTTTTCCTCACGTGTTGTTCTTTTCTAAGCAGTTCGCATGGTTGTTGGTTAAAAACACTAAAAGGAAATCGTTGATTAACTTTTGTGTCCAAGTTGTAACGGACTACTAACAGGAAAAAACTGATTATGGCTTGGTATGAACTTACTTCATGGACGCAGCGCGTCTCTAGAAGTTTCAATCATACGAGGATGGCTCCAAGTCTGGCGCAAAGCAGCCTAGAGTCGGCGGCTACTCATGGCAGACGTTGGATGCATACGAGATCTTTACTATGTGTGTGAAGCAGCGTGATTGGTTAGAGTCCCGATCATGTGGTCAGGAGTCAGCCAATCACCGCTGGATATTGTGGTTCATTGAGGAGAACGTAAACGAAGATTTGTGTTAATAAAGTTGCATGATTCACAAACTTTTGATGGTGCAAGAGAAACGTAATTAAAGTATCGTTATGACAATTACATTATGACAAGTGTAAAAGTTGAAAGAAATAACATAAAAATATTGAGCTCATGAAGAAATCAATGTTCATTATACAGATCGGCCACCAGTGAGTTCAATATAGTGAGTCACATTATTACATCATTTCCTGTTTGATGTTATTTTGGCCCTCGGCCTCCTGGATGATGTCGTTTTTTGCAAATTTGTTTATACATTTTTGTATCCGTCTGCATAGCCTATGTCCTTCTGCTGCAACTGCCCTTTCCAATGCTGTATTGGGTGTTGTGATTGGTGCTGTGGTTACTGAGATTACCCGCCTCAAAGGTTTGGGCTCTCTCTTTATAATATTAGTATGGATATATAGATAGATATATAGATATAGATATATAGATATAGATAGATATATAGATATATATATCTCTGTTCACTTCGTTGCTGCATGTGCTCAGGTGTGAGAGCCCAAAATATAACCACCAAAAGTCTGCGTGGGTGCCAGAGAAATGTACCTGCACTCCAGTACAGTGTGATTCAGCAATCTTTTTAATTGGTCAATAAATGCTCCTAATCTGTTTCATAATCCCAGTTGTCAAAATGCATTGATTACCCAAAACATAATAGGATTAGTAGTTCTCCTGCTTTTTTAGTATTTTTTAAATCATAGATTTTGAACTAGCTGTGACAGCTCCCACCAAGCGTGAGCAACCACTAACTTCGCTCCCAGTAAGTGGAAGCTGGCAGACTGCTCACGCTCGGTGGGAGCTGAGTTTTCATCTGTTTTCCTACCCGCTGTTATGTGGGCAGGGAAACAGATCAAAGAATAGCTCCCAAATGCAGACACCTGAACATTAAGCAGCTCCCTGTGTGCGGTAGCAATGTCGGTTCCCACAGGAGGCAAGGAGCCATCTGGTACCACAGGGGCATTAAGGCTCCCCCACTGGTTTCCTTCAAAGCCAACTGGGTGCCATGGGTAGGACCAGGGCACCCAGGTAGACGTAGCCCCCCCATTGCTCTTCCTGCTGATATTGGGGATGCGTTCTTGATGCTCAGGAATATGAGTACATCTCCACCAAACAAAGAAACAATTAATTCATATAGTTAAGAGGAAGGACCCTTGTTTGGTGGAGACTTTCATCTTTGTACTCCTGTCCTCTTCGCTATAGGATGCTTCATGTCATTTCACATTTCTGGATAAAGAAGCATGAGGAACAATCACATTGCCAAAGTACACACAAGATCACTGGTAACATTTCCTCATGCTCCATTGCATAACTGTAGTGTAGAATACATACTGGACATTTACCCAAGGAGGTAACACTTAGTTATTAACCAGTATAAAGTACTCCACTTGGGTAGATCTTTTGTGCAAAACTCTGGACTCTTTGAATGAAGAGGCTGGTGTGGTCCGTTGCGGCCCAGTCACTGACACATCTGCTGGAACAACCACACAGACTTAGACACCCACTCACACACTCAGGTTCTCATACACGGTTGAATGATGGAACAACAAAATCCCTAACCCTGCATGCCTAAAGAACGTGGTCTGAATAACGACTGCGTCTTAACGAAGCATTGCTTTACCAAGCATGTCATGAATTTTCATGGTAAAGTGTATGCATGGCTAAGGTTGCCACCCCCCACCCCACTGCCCTAAGGTACAAACTCCGCCCTCCCCCTCACGCCCTAAGATGCAAATACCCTTACACCCGCCCAAATCCCATGCTGTGCCCTCCCCCTGCCCTAATGCATAAAACCCTGTCCCTTAACTCTGTCCTTTACCCTGGCCCTGGCCAGGCCTGACCCAACCGTAAGAAATGCCCCACCATCCCCTAATCCCTAAAAACTACCCCGACTAAGCATTACCCTACCCCTGCCCTGAGTCTTAATACCCTAAACCCTAATTAAAAAACGACCCCAACACTCCCTAGCCCTAAAAGCTACTCCGACCAACCCCAGCCCTGAAAACTGCCCCTGACACTCCCAGTCCTGAAAACCTGCCCCACCCCTGAAAACTAGTCCCATCCCCATCCCTGAAAACTAGCCCCTGTCCGCCCCAGCCCTTTAAAGTATCTCCAATCCCCCAGCATCGAAGTCTAGCCCAGAACCCCTCATGCCCCAAAACTACCCAGACCCACTCCCAGCCTGAAAAACTATCCCTGAGCTACCCCTGGCCCAGAAAACTACCCCAACTCACCCCACCCACAAAACTTCCCCTGACCAACTCCCCATCCCACCAAAATACCCTTGACCTATGCCCCAGCCCACAAAACTACCCCCAACCCACCCCAGCCCCTCTTAAAACAACCCTGACCCAGCCCACAAAACCCACTACCCCAGCTCACAAAAGTACCCCGACTGACCCCCCCAGCACCATTTACTTCACTGTGGATCTCTCCCTGCTTCTGTCCATCCAAAGCTACACTGCCCCTGGTCCAGCCCACAAAACTTACCCAGAAACAACCCCAGCCCACAAAACATTTCCAACCCACCCCCAGCCCACAAACCATTCCTGACCCACCCCCCAGTCCACAAAAAAACCACGACACCCTATCCCACAAAACTACCCCGACCACCCCAAGTCCCACTCAAAACATCCCTGACCCACCCCGAGCCCACGAAAGAACCCCTGACCCCATCCCACAAAAGTACCCTGACCTACCCTCCAGCCCCACCTACCTCACCACAGATCTCTCCCTGTTTCCTGCTTCCGTCCATCCACATGCACCACCGTGCATTGCCTTATCCAAACACATGCGTGGTTAAGGCATATGAATAGTTAAGGCACGCGTGATAGGGCTGGAGGAGTTGGAACACTTATCGTTTAGACCACTGTGATGTGACTGCACCGCCTCCCACACCCACTGACAGACCTACTCAGACACTGATTCACCCACTCACAGATCCACTCAGACACTCTCACACACACTCACATACTCTTGCACCCACCCAGAGACGCACGCAGACACTCTCACACCCCCTCACAAATACACTCAGGCACTCATTTCTCAAAAATTGGGTTTATGTATAATGGTTACCACTTTTGTGGTCACAAATTCTGTGATTATGTACCATGAGGCCCTCAGTCTAAAAGTGCCTTAGATGCAAGCACTAGCTTATAGGTAGGCCTGTGTGAAATTTTAATTATCCCCGAGTAATCAGACTAAGGGGCCTATTATGATTGCGGAATTTCCGCATCCTCCGGGCCGGCGGAAGCCACCGCCGGCCCGGAGGATGCGGAAAAACCGCAGCGGACCCACCAAAGACCCACCGCCACATTAGGATGGCTGGTGGGTCCTGGTTTCCATCCGCCGCTTTTCCGCCGCGGTTGGCGTACAACCGCGGCGGAAAAGCTCTAATATGGTGGCGGTGTCTCTCAGACACCGTCCGCCATATTAGGATTGCTGCCAAGATATGCTTTTCAGCGGCGGGTTTACCGCCGTTGAAAAGCATACGGATCTTCACTGCAGGGGCCCGTTGCGGGCCCCCTAGGTGAAGGGGGTTGGGGGGTGCACATGGGGGGTACCTATGGTACCCCCCTGTATTTGTATGCAGAAAGCGGCAGGCACCGCGCGGTGCCTGCCACTTTCTACATACAAATGCAATGCGTGCATTTTTAACATTGCTGCGGGTGCAGATTGAAGCTGCACCCGCCGCAATGTTAAAAATAGAGGATGTGACCGCCAGGGTGGCGGTCACATCCTAATAGCACAGGAGGGAACGCCGCAGCCCATGCGGACGTTCCCTCATCCTCGGTGATCGCGGACGGACTCAAGTCCGTCCGCGATCATAATCGGCCCCTAATTTTGGTAATTCTGGGTTACTCTTGCGATGAAAAATTACTTGATTGTGTCTGCTCGCATAATTAAGAGTAATTTGGGGCACAAATCCTACAGCAGCACCACAGGAAGAACACATTTCCCGAGCAGCAGCTGCCATTTCTGGTGTGTTGCATTTAGCACTATTTTATTAGCACAAAATACATCTGTAAGCCCATTTTGGATCCAAAGGTGCATTGGGGCATATTATCAAGCCTGGGCGATAAAATTATCGCCGCTTTATCGGCCGAAAACGGCCGATAAAGGGGCGATAATGGGCTTGATAATATGCTCTATGGAATTCCAATCGAAGCCCATGTTAGATGTGAAGACATCTAACATGTGCTTCGATTGGAATTCCATAGAGCATATTATCAAGCCTCCTTATCGCCGCTTAATCGGCCGTTTTCGGCCGATAAAGCGGCGATAATTTTATCGCCCAGGCTTGATAATATGCCCCATTATGTGTTAAGAAAATAGCTCTCAATGCTAGGTTACACTCCTCACGTAATTCCGATAACTGTGCTGTAAAAATGACAGCCAGTCACTCCCACCTTTACTTTACTCCTTAACTGCTAGGCATTTTCATCCCCAATGCTGAGCCCTTTTTGGGCTATTTTGGGTAGTTTGTGCTTAGGGGTCCATAACTTTTTTTTGACATTAGATATCCATGCCAAGTTGTTTTTTCCAACATCCTGTGGATCCTAAAGGTACCCAGGGTTTGTGGATTCCCCTGGAGGGGACCGGCTAAATATAGCTATATTTTGATATTTGGGGGGCATACTTGGAAAAAAAAGTGTCTGTTTTTTGGCCTAAAAATGACATCAATGAACAGTTTGCTGTGCTAAAGTCACAATCTTCCCAGCTTGTAGGAACATGCAGAGCTGAATACAAAAACACATTTTGTAAGAGAGTTTTGTCATTATTCAAAGAGGATGCCCATTTTTCCCATTTTATGTGCTTTCAACCTACCTCCAGTTTGTGGAGGAAACCAGAGTGAAAACCATGGGCAGTCCAGGAAAGCTATATATTTTGGAAAAGTACACCAAATTATGAATTCAGCAAGCAGTCATATGTGTCGATCCCTCAAGGGTTATGCAAAGGACTTAGCTATTGAAATAAATATATATTGAAAATGAATAGGAAACAATGTTCATTTGTGACTTTTTCATCCATACCTTTTTGTCACGATGGCTGATTTACAAACGCAATATACCAATTTGTTCACTAGACCACTCTGGTTGCAGATATATATAGGCTTTGTAGGTATTCCATGATCCCAAGGTAGCCAGAGCCAACAACTGAGCTGCACTATACAATTGTTTTTCATTGTTACTGAGTATAGACCAATTCTTTCATTGAAATGTTTAGAGTGAAGAATGGGTATCAAGGTAACCTATGCATTTCTGTAATGACCACAAGATATAGAGTTTAGAAGCAGTGGTTATTTGTACATCCGTGAAATTGTGGGAACCCGCACTAGCTTATGATTTATAGAGTATTTTACAACATGTCTTCTTTCTTACACACTAGCTTACATTTGGAAGGCGCAAATGCAGCAAACACCAATTGATAATAATAAATATCCTACTATTCTATGTTTCCACATTTCTGCCAATAATAATGATGCCTGACTTAGGTTTATAGGCTTAATGTGCGTGACAGGAAATGGGACAAATATCAACATTTATGGATCACATTTTCCACTGAAAAATGACCCTTTTTCCCTGTATTGGTAGCTATGGATTTTGGGCCCTAACTCAGCCAGCACCAAGGGAAAACCAGCAAACATGTACATTTTGCAACACTAGCAACCAAGCTGGGTTAACTTGTATGGCTCTCAATATATTTTTTTTACCCAATCACTTCCAAATCTCACACTTTGACTAAAAAACCACGTTTCCTCATATTTATGTGATGTAAAGTTCCCGAACATGCTGGAAGTCACAAACTGCCTTGCACCCACCATTTCCACTAGTCTCCCGATAAAAAGGATACCTCACTTGTGTGGGTAGGCCTAGAGCCGACTACAGGAAACAGACCAAAACACAACATGGATACGTCATATTTTTACAGTTAAAACTAATGCTTTTTTTTGCATATGTGGGTAGCTGTGGATTTTGAGCCTTAGCTCTGCCGGCACCTACAGAAACCTAGCAAACTCACACATTTCTTAAAACTAGACACCAGAGAAAATTCAAGGTGGGGTGATGCATTGCTCGCACCAGTTTTTTTTACCCACAATCCCTTGCAAACCTCAACCCTTAACAAAAAAACACATTTCAGTCAAATTTCTGTGATAGAAAGTTAAGGACTCTGAAGGGAGCCACAAGCTTCCTTCCACCCAGCATTCCCCTAAGACCACTGATAGAAATGGTACATCACATGTGTGGGTAGGCCTAGTGGTCACGACTGGAAACAACCCAAAATGCAACATTGATACATTGGAACCCTACAGGGCAGGGGGAACATGGTGGCCGTCAGTTAGTGCCGGTCACGAGCTCTCTTGCTCACTCAGCAAATTCACTAAGAATACATGTGCCCAAAATGTCAGGGTCTCCGCAGTAGTGTAGCGGCGGAGGTAAAATGCTTACAGGGGCTCTTCTCCCCACAGCTCCCCTGCTTTTGGGCGGCCGCGAAGATCTTCCGGAGAGTGTGTCCTTCCCCACCTTGCAATGATGGGACAGATGCGGAGTCGCGTGTGGGTGGAGGTGGCAGCATGGTTCAGCCGGGGCGGGTGCGCAACCATGAGGATCGGCTTCCTGGGTATCAGGTGCAGCAGGAGCAGTGGAACAGAAGTCTGCGCTTGGCATCGTACTTGTTTTCCTGGGCAGAGGCTAACTCCCCACTGTAGTGGCAAGACCAAAAGGTGGGAGTGGAGGATACTGGTCAAAGCCCCCTGATGACCCTGGTAAGAAAAAAAGAAAGGGAATTGGGGCCAGGTTGTTCCAGGTGAGGCTCCTAAACCAGATGAAATACTCGTTTCAAAGAGTAAGGAATTAAGTGAGGCCTCTTCCTGTTGTACAATCAGAAGTAGCAACATTTGGGGAAAAGGGAAAAACCCCTCTGGGGCCCCCTTAAAAGAGAACCCCCTTTTGGTTCCCCAGAAGAATCTTGACAGCAGGGTTTCTCGCTCTCGCCTCCACCACCCCACCCTCACTGATTAAAATGCCATTTGCGGATAAAACCTCTCTGACTACAGGAAGAAGGCAGCCAAAAAGTAAACCTGAAAGTGTAAAAATCACGCCTACACTCTGTTCCCACTTTAAAGTCCAAGCTCAAACAATCCAACTCTCCCCTACTGCTACAGTTGTCCACTCAGTTTCTGTACATAGTCATGAAATCGTTGGGTCTGTATGAGCTATGGAGGGTGTTGCCACCATTGAAAATGAGAGGAACACTTTATGTTTAAAAAATAGGTTCAGCCCCCTGACAACAGCAGCAGTGAGTGGGGTACTGGTTCAGAGCAACTCTAGGCCTGAGAACATTCTGAGTCAAGCCCATGATTAAAGGGAATTGCCTACTGTAATGGGCGGCCTGACCGACAGTCCTCTACAGAGACACTTTTATCTACCCTGCTAATGGAGATTTGGGAAAAGTATCAAGTATCCGAGTTAAACCAACAAAAGATTCAGGGTGCATGTGAAGATGCTTGAAGACAAGATCAACAATTTAATGGAAAGAGTCAGGGCAATGGAGGTCTCTTTTGAAGATCTTTCTAAACAAGTCATATCTAATAAAAACAAGATTTTAAAGTTGAGGAATAGCGATAAAGAACTCTGGGATAAACTAGATTTTCAATGTCCTGGAGGGCCTTGAGGGAGAAGATAGCAGAGGGTTTAACATTAGCCTCTTTAAAGAATGAACATGGACATAGAGCAGGGGTCTTCAAACTGTGGGGCGCGACCCCCAGGGGGGCCGTGGAGCGATGCAAAGGGGGTCGCGCTCCCAGTCACACTTCTGCTCAGGCCCAAGGGCTTCAGCCCCCCTCTTCCCCTGTGTCTCAGCCTGGGATGCTGCAGTGTAACTCGAGCTGCTGGGGCCTCAGCTGGGCAGTGTCTGGAGTCTTATCTCCAGCCCGCCCATCAGAGTTTTCCACAGGTCTTTAAAGACCATTTACATATTTACATGCCTTTGTAAACTGCTTACAGAGGCTTAGTGTTTTTTCCTGATTCCAGTACCCCCTGGGTCCCACTCTGCCTATTCCTTACATTTGTATTTTACATTTACTGACATAGTGTGAGAATGCATTTCATGAAAAGGAATATAAAGTAGGGTTGCCAAAAGTAAAATGCCTGTGTGTTGTTTAAAGAGCCTGCAGAGACCTCCTCTTGACACTAAATAGATTTATAAATAAAAAAGTATGTATTCATTCCTTATGTGACTTTTCTGTGTTTGTTCTTTTTAATTATCAGTCATGGATCATTGAGGCGGTCCTAGAACACAATTAAAAGTGCTTTCTATTTATATTTGCTGTTTGAAGTATGCACATATAAGTGCTTAAAATACAGCTTTAGGTGACTGCTTATTTTTGTACCAACTGGGCCATCAAAATAATCTACTGGCAACCGTATCCATAAGACTGGAAGTTTGTTGCAGGATCAGCACATTATTTATTTCCTCCACCCTGCCATAATAGCAATAGTTTAACTTAGATCTTAAACACTACGCCGCCGTCAATACCATGCTGGGTTACTTCAAGTGTCTGGGAATGGACCCTGCATTCAGACAATTCACTCCTCCTTCACACCCTTCACTTTCATGCTCACCCTGTCCTCATAGCGATCACGATGCACTCACACTGATCACCATGCACTCACACCATTCACCTGCTCACCCTGCACTCACAATGATTACTCTGCACTCACAATGCACTTGCGCTGTTCACCCTATACCTCACCCTGCAGTCACACAAGCACACTACTCATCCTGCACTCATGTGACACTTCACTCACCTGTCCCCCTCACTGCTGAATATACAACTCACTCAAACAATCCCAGCAGTAATCATACATTCATTCATCCCATTCTGAACTTGCATCCACACCCAAATTCGTATGGCCACCTCATTCACCCTGCAGTCACTCCTCTCACCCTACTCTCACACTGTTGCATCGCTCACCGTGCACTCACATGGGCACTCGTGCCACCCACACAGCGCAGAGGGTTAATGTGCCTGCTACAAAGAATATGTACCATGCAGATCACAGAAATGAGTGTGAGTAAACTATGAGTAGCGCTATAAAAAATGAAATGTTTGTCAGAAAGGTGCTATAGAGAGATGAGGTGCATTGTTGGTGAGTGGTAGTGAGGGAATTCATGGAGAAGGAGGACACAGGAGTGGGGCACCAAAAAAGACTGTTGCACCGGGTGCAACCAGTGTTAGGGCCAGCCCTGGCTGGGAGTGTTAGTACCCCTCCCCCAGAAGTTCTGGTCTAGCGGCTCCCCTGCTTCTGCAGATTATTATTATTTACATTTGTACTGCGCTACTGTTACCAAAAGAAGCCCTGGGGCTAATAACCATCTGCTGCCTGAAGGCAAATGAGAAACACACAGAAGGAGATGGATAACCAGCCAAATGGGGTAACCTACAGTGCATAGAGAAAGGTTTTTATATCTTCCTAAAGGATAATCGATTTTTGGTGGAGTGAAACAAAGGAGGGTGCAAGTCCCATAACTGCGCGGCCTGCACCAAAACAGAGAGATAGACAACTCATGCCTTCTTGAATTAGGGAACAATAAGCAGAGTGGCACAGGCTGAGAGGAGCATACAGGTCCGACCCGTATGCTTGGTGAGGAGAGATGAGAGGATGAGAGAGGACAGCAAGAGATTGGGAGAATTTGATTGAAGAGGGCAGGGATGAGGAGAAATGTAAATTGCAGAAGAGTAGTGTGGACACGCTAGAAGTGAGTGTGAGTCAAAGGTGAGGGCTTCTGTTAGAACAAAGGGGAGATGTGAAAGTTGAATGGGGGGACTGGAGAGGTGTAAGATACAAATAGACAATAAGTTGAATGGAGAGACGAGGTGAATGAGAAGTGCTGAGGGGAACGGGTGGTGACGGGGCCAGAGAGGCCATGAGATAAATGCGAGAGACTGTTAGAGATGAGGGCAGTAAAAAGACAGAATGGCAAGAGGTGATTAAAGGTGAAGTGAGAGGTTGAATGAGGAGAGTTCAGAAGTTGTAAAAAGGGGTGAAAGAAAATGGCCTGCAAAGTGAGAGAGGGATCCAGGGTTGGGAGAGGAGAGAGGGATGGAAGGGAGGGAGTGAGAGGAAAACTGCATGGGTAAACTGCTTAACTCTACAGAAAACCACCAGGGTTTTAAGGGACCCCTGATTCTCCCGGCCAGGGCCAGGTGAGCTTATAATGTGGCAGCATGTATTCCTGCGGAGTGGAGGGCCCTTCACAAAGGTTGACTAGAAATCTTTCTGATGCTAATTTGTGTATTTTGGTTATAAACAGGTACTGATGGGTTGAAATCTTTCCTCAGTGTTACTGTGTGTAAAAAATTAATTTCAAAATAATGAAGCAATGCTATCCCAAAATACGCTGCGTCACGTAACATCATTTACATTTCCTTCCCACACAATTTAGTCAAGCCTGTTGCGTAATTTGGTCCTCAACTGCCTCATAATTCCAGTAGCCCTGCCTACAGGTTTAGAAATTTTTGTCATGAGGGGGTCCTTCCACCTCAAAATGCTGACAGGGGGGTTTCAGCATCCAAACGTTTGAAGACCTCTGACATTGAGGAACAGAGTCTATAAGATGATATCCAGAGAGTTCACGGAGACCCGTTCTCAAAGAGACCTGGGAAGAAAAACCAGAGAAGGATCTTGGTGAATTTCAAGTTGTACTTAATTAAGGAGAAAATTCTTGCTGGAGCCCTTAAACTAGGGTCATACAAGAAAGGAGAGTGGTCCTTCCATATCAGATCAGACATCTCACGTGTCACACAAGATAGACAGTGGGAGCTAGGGAGGTTTACGCAAGAACTCAGGGGGCTGGGTTCCATTGCCAACCTTCGGTTCCCCGCCTCCCTAACGATGATGTGGAACAATAAAATACATAACATCAGAGACACCAGAAAAGACAGCAGATTGATTGAACAGATAAAAGCACGCTCAAAATAATTTTACTATTGTTGCCGTGATGTAGTGAGAGAGCTCAAATTGGAGGTAGTCATCAGAATACCTCTTGTCTTTAGGGAGGGTTCCCCTGGGTGGGATGGGTGGGAGGGTTGGGTCACAAGCAAAAAGAAAATATTAAAAATAAGTACAGTTTATATTTTCACTGGTTGGGGGGCATGTGGGTAAAAACAAAGAAAATTCTTTATTTACTAACATGACTCAAGTGTACTCAAGTGGGCTGTATCAATCCTATAGGCTCCTAAATATGAGCAGTAAACCCAGGTCATTTAGTTCCTTTTGTATCTACCTATTCCTCTCATGACGAATCCTGATAGACCTAAGCAGTTGAAAACTCTATCTTGGAATGTCAACGGCCTCAGAGTTGTCTAAAGAAGAAAGAAAATCTTGGAATATTTGAGACTCTCAAATAATGATGTCCTTTTCAATCAAGAGTCAGACTTGCTTAAAGAGGAATGGACTGAGATACTTAAAAGGCAGAAGTGGATTGATCATTGTGTGTACCACTCAATCGTGTTCAGCAACTGGAGTCGCACTCCTTTTTAAAATATCTATCCTAACCACATTAGGGGACTGTGTGGTCGACCCCCTCAGTAGATAGGCAACAGCTAGGGCTAAAATTCACGGCTCTTGGTTAACTTTTGTGGGGTATTATGGCCCTAACTTAGATGATCCGACCCCTCTACGTGCTTTACTTCTTCGATTGGTTGATACTAAAGACCCCATAATTTTGGGGGGACTTTAATGTAGTTATTAACCCAACCAAAGACTCAACTTCTAAGAGGGCAACGGCTGAAACTCATAATATGAGAACCGTGTTGAAACAGTTGATGGCAGACATTGGTCTTATAGATATTTGGAGACTGATCAAGGATAGACTTTTTCTTGGTGGACGCAATCATTGGCAAGAATACCACTAGAGTCACACATGTCCCAGAATACCTATCCAACCACTCCGCAGTCACCCTAGAGAATAGGCCTCTTTGCCAGAGGTGGACTTTAAATCGCTCTCTACTTCTCGAGCCACACTTAGTGGAGAAGTTGAAAAATGTCACCATATACTTTTTCCTATTAAATATGGATGCAGCCCCCCTGCATACTGCATGGGACAAGCCCTCATAAGAGGTACTCTAACCTGCCTGACTGTAGCACAAAACAGGAGAGTCAAGGAAGATATTAAAAGACTTGAAGCCACAGTACATACCCATCAGCTAGGATTAGCACAAACTTTCAATGGCCCAAGTGCACTACAAATTGAGCAAAAGTTGTAAGTATCAAAGGCAGAGCTTGCTGACTATCTTGAAGCAATAGTTAGGAAGAAGTGGGAAGCCAGAAGGAGGTGTGTGGCAAATTGCTTGTTTGGAAGACCAAAGCCAATCAAACAAGGAATCTGATTAAAGATCTTAGATGCCTAAAAGTCAGGCAACATAATCTCTAATGATGTAAAGATTGAAAATGCATTTGCCCAGTTTTTCCAAGACCTCTATACAGGGGACTTCATGGTGAATAAAGAGCAAATTGAAGACTTTCTTCAAAACCTAGAACTTTCAGCTCTACAGGGGTCTGCAAAAGGAAATTTAAACAGCCCCATCTGTCTTGAGGAAATTCTTCAAATTATCAGTGCTCTAAAAAAAGGGAAAGCTGGAGGACCTTATTCCATCCCCAATGAAATCTATACCATATTAAAGGATGAGTTTGCCCTGATATTGCTCCATCTTTTTAACTCTGCCTTCACATCTGGCAAGGATCTCCCGTAATCCTGGAATGTTTATTTCCCTTCTTAACAGTGATTACAAAATACACACTCAGGGGCATATTCTCAAGAACGTGTGACAAGCATCGCAAAGGTTACTTAATGCAACTTCCAACATCGCAGTGTATCGTGGGAAAATGACGCCGTGTTAACCAAGCATTCTCAACACGGCGGTACCATGCGATAGTCTCCAGATAACGCGTCAACTGACCGCGTTAAAATAAAAGCCATGCCGCAGAAATGCAAAACGCAAATGCAAAAAAAGCTGCGATGAGGCCAATCGCGATGCTAAAATCAGCGAAAACCAGCAACAGGCCTGTAATCCACACGCATCAGGCGGGAAAAATCACCATAAAAGTAGAAAAAAAACTGAAAAACAAAAGCCAAAGTACAGTGGAGCACAATGGATGTTGCCGGAGCAAGTACGGAGGAGAACCAGAATCCCACAAGCTACCCAGAGGACCTTCCTGGGACCTCGTGGTCAGGGAAGGCTAAGGACAAGAAGAGTAGGAGGAAGCGCTTCAATCCGCAGGAAAACAGGATCCTGATAACGGAGGTGGTAGAACACCATCAACATCTGTTCGTCACCACCACTGTGTCATTGGTAACTAAAAATGGACTATGGCAGTCCATCGTGGACATGCTGAATGCAGTGGCAGTGCTGAAGAGGACAATGGAAGAGTCAAGAGGCGCTGGAATGACGTCAAGGGCAAAACCAAGCCAACAACTGGAAGGCAGCAATGCAGACTGGAGGTGGGAGTCCAGCGCCACAATAGGAGCTGGCAACATGGAGGAAATGGTGTCCACAGTCATCAGTGGGGAGACGGTGACTGGAGTCGGGGGACCTGACACTGCTCAACATGACCGGACACAACAGCAACAGGGTGAGTAATGACCAGGGACTTGGGGGACGGGGGAGATGGGCACAATGGCACACATGCACAATTGAGCTGAGCACATCTGCAGACAAACCATGACCCAGACCCCAACTCACAACAAGAGAACAATGTACCCAAGTATTCAACATCTCAGCACTGCATAAGCACAGAAGACAAAGGCACATCGCAGAAAAGGGATAAGGGGCAGCAAAACAGAGCAGCAGGGGCCACCCCCCAAAATGCAGCACACACACATAACATGCACAGCATAGCAACACTGACAAATATGTGGCACAAACCACAACATGTCCACAACAGAACACAGGACACAACTGGTGCCGACTGGGTGTAGACACTGGCCAATCACAAGTGGCATTGCAGGGAAATATGATATGGCTATGTACAAGTAACCACACACACACACGTCTGTTGTCAAAATGTCCACTGTCCCCCATCAAATAGGCAGCTCCTCACAAACAGCCACAATGTACACAGTCATGCAGTTTGTCTGTAAACATGTACAATGCGACAACACACATGTGAACACATTGTTAAACTGCATCTCCCCTTCACATTGCAGAGGGACAATCAACACCTCCTGCAGAGCAGCCCGAACCTCTCTTCACTGATGATGAAGAGGACCACCACAGCTTTGACTCCGATGCCCTCCAAGAGTTCATTGAAAGCCTCAGCAGCCCACCTCCAGGAGAAGGGCAGCCCAGCTGCAACAAGGACACTCCACCCCCTGCCCAGACCACACAGCAGGCAGCACCCCACCACAGCTGCCTCCCAGGACCCCCACGAAGAACACATGGCCTTCCAACGCCCAGTGTTTGGATGCCAGGGGCAGCTGCCTGAACAGGTGCGGGTGGGCTTCGACCCCAATGGCAGACAAACTATATGCCATGCATGGTAGTCTAAGACTCATCAGGGACCACTCACAGTCCCTAACAGATACTCACAGTCCACTCCATGCTCTCCAACGAACCGTGGCTGATATTGCCAGAGTCCTGACTCAGAGACAAGAACAACTGACTAGTCAGAGTGGCTCCATCGAGCTCACCCGGGAGGTGGAAAACATGCGGAGCTCATGGAGACCATGAATTGAGCCAATGTGAAAAGAGCGGCTGCCACAGCTGCACACCAGTGAGTGGTAGCTGGGTTCCTCAATGACTTCAAAACCATCCTCGTGGCATTGCTGCCACAACGCCTGGCACTGATGCATGCTGCTGCTACAACTACATCGACGTCTCTGCCCCCTGAAGTCACAGTGCCAAACAGTGCGGCAGATATTGCACCTCCGGCCCCTGAGTTGTCACTGCCACACAGTGCTGGAGAAAGACCAGCACCACCCACACGTGAGGCACATGGAACAGCAGAGGACAAAGAGGGGGATGAAAGCGCCATCATGGTAAGAAGCACACAGTAGCATTCATCTCCGCCATATGGCCAGTTTCAGCTTGGTTCTGCCCTCTGCATCCTCACCTTCCACTGTCCCCCGATACACTCTGTGGCACTCACCTTGGACCTCGCAATGGACTGCCATATTCCTTTTGATCGCCAATGACACAGCAAACAGACTGCAGACTGAACTCTTCCTCTTCCTTTAGACTTGTCATTCCCAGAGGGACTCTGGCTGGTCCTCCATGGGCCAACATTGTAAAGTGGGGTTTGCATGGCCCTCCACTGTTCTAGATGCTACACTCCACTGAATGCACATTAAACATTCTGAATCACACAAATGTGTCGTGTCTATGGTCTTTCATGTGTGGTAGTATTGATGAATGTAGGGTCAGTGAATTTCCCCTACATCCATGTGGGTCATGTCGTTGGACTTGGGTCTCAGAGTGACACATTGCCGAATGTTGTCCGGGTGGTGCTGACACAACAACAGCTACACACGCATTAGTTACTTCCTTGTCCAGCCCCATACGGAACCACGCTCAAAGCCCCGAGGTCATTGTTCAAACCCTCATGCTGGACTGGCATAAGCCAGGTCAGCCTACTACACTTACGCTCCAGGGGGGGACAACAACGCTACATGTGCCAGGACTTCCCTGTAGTGATCTGCTTCTCACAGGTCTAGTTGTTAGCATGCCACTGCCACTCCCTCATGGCTGGTATACACCCACACCACACCATTCCAGCACACATGTCACAGCACATGTGACCCTCCAACAAAAAGGGCCGGGTGCACAATGCCATTTCCAACCTCTCTCTTGGTGTATCTGTGTTGTGTGCATGTAGGCATGGGGGTCTGAGGCCTGCGACATCCCATTCTGCAGGCCCAGAGGTGACATGATGGCATCCGCACCCAATCACAGAAGGTCCATGACTAGCGGGGCACAGACTTGGTTCCACCGGATACACTGCGGTCGGCACAGGCACACCGCCACAGGATGGTGACTTTCGGTGCACTGAGGTAGGGGCGCCTTAAGTGCTGAGTGGATGTGCAACCTGCGATGATGCCCCGTCCTGGCGGTCTGGATGGTTCAGGTTTTGTGTGCCCTGATGGACCGCAGTGTAGGCCTGAGACAGCGGGCAGCGCAGGCCTACTGCCACGTGGCGTTGCCTTCTGTATCACAGAGCTAGTGGCACCTATGAGGCTTAGCGGGTGTGCAGCCTGCGATGATGCCGGGTGCACTGGTATGTCCGCTTCCATGGAGAAATCAAGACCCAGCACCAAATGTGAGACCTGGTGGCCTGCAGGGTGGGGCTGCAGGATGTGGAGGGTCACATGTGCGTGGGCCCCGGGCTTGTGGCTTGCAGTGGCACGTGGTGGGCCCTCTTTTCAACACACCAGTGGCGGAAGGTGAGCAGTGAGGCCAGGGTGCGCAGGTGTGGGCATGCACCGCTGGGCGACAGGAGGGGCTGGGGTGCAGCTGATTGGGTGCACAGGGGTGGACATGCACTGCTAGGCAGCGGGAGGGGCTGGATTGCAGCTGACTGGGTGCACAGGTGCGGACAGGCGATGATGTCGCATGCAATTGTATGTACTATGCCATTCATGTATCTGGACTCTGTTTCAGATGACGGGTCTGTCTCAGATGTGGGACCTGGTGAACTGCACTACAGACTGGCATTCTCTGTGTCTCTCTTCCCCTCCCTGTCCGTCTATCTCTCTCGCCCCCTCTCTGTCCGTCTATCTGTCTCTCCCCCCTCTGTCCATCTATCTGTCTCTCCCCTTCTCTGTCCGTCTATCTATCTCTCCCTCTCTCTCTCTCCTTCGCTCTCTCTCTGTCCCTTGATGTGTGCAGGGCACATCTTCTCATCATTATTTTCATCTTGCGGGCTGTGACCTACGGAGTGTCCCGAGGGGTGCCGCCATGCGTCTTCATTTCTTTTCTGTGTTTGTTTAAATACATTTTCATTTGTTGCTTCGAAGGTGAATGTGTGATGCTCATTTTTGTGTTGACACATGCATGTAACCAGATGTGATTGTGCGACATCAGGCAGAATATTTGGTACATGATTCCGTGTAGTTGATGTGGCATGTCTTTGTCCAGGGGAGAACCGGAGAGGGGAGGTCCTGAGGGTGGTGGCGGTGGGTGTTGTGGACCTCTTGGGTGTCTGGGCTGCATGATCAGTGGCTCCATGCATCTGTTGTTCATCAGGTGTGGCTCTGGCCTTGGCTCCCTTTGTGGTGCAGGCTGTGGTCCGACTTTACACCAGGTCAGAGCAGGTGTTAGTTTCCTGCTCCGAATGTGCCTTATTGCATGTTTTGTGATCTTATCGCCAATCTGGCTGGTCGTTGAGAATGTTGGGAAGTGGTGTTGTCGCTACTTTTTGCTCAGGAACGCCTACTCTGCATATTATTAGCGATAGTTGTGGGGGTCATCTGTGGTGATGATTTTGCGGCTGCTATCACAGGAAAACTGGTGCTATGGGCTGTTAGAACCAGCTTGTGAATGGGGCGATAAATTTATCACGAATTTGGCTGCGATAAAGTGCCGTTAACTCGGCGATAGCACTTTGAGAATAAGCCCTTCAGATTTTAACTAAGCGACTAGACAAGATGGCTGGGACTTTAATTCACTCTGATCAAAAAGGTTTTATGAAGGGGAAACAACTTCATGAGTTAACCCACGACTTGTTAGGAGCAATTGACATGGCAAGGGAATACGGGAGCACTCTAACAGTAATGACTTTTGATGCTGCAAAGGCCTTTGATTGAGTCAGTTGGCCTCTCTTGTACTAATTGATCCAACAGTTTAATTTAGGAGAGTTCTTTCTAGCAGCAGTCAGGGTACCTTACAAAATCCCCTCGGCCAAGATCTTGGTTAATGGAAACCTTACTAAGACAATAAAAATCAGTAGGGGGACTAGACAGGGATGTCTCCTTTGCCCCTTCTTTTTAACCTTTATATTGAGCTGTTGTCATGTAAATTAAGGGCATGCTGGAACATCCACCCCTTCATCCGTACTTGTTGGGCAAAAAAGATGGGCTGTACGCAGATGATTTGATGATCTTTACAGGAGACCTGCACTGTTCTCTCCCTGCAATTTGAGAGCAGTTGGATGGGTTTTGGATTGTATTCGGGTAATCCATTACCCGGCAAAAAACAGAGTTAATGCAGTGGGACAACCATTACAGGAGTGACTTAACAAGACAGGTAATAGGATATTTGGGAGTCAAAATAGTACATAATTTGGAGAACCTAGCTCAGGTGAACTTTGATAAACTAGTTGCCGATGTTAAAACACAGTTACAAGCTCGGGGTGCACTCCCACTATCCTTTTTATGCAGATCAAACCTCCTGAAAATGTAAATCCTCCAGAAGTTTACATTTTTGTTTAAGACCATTCCATTAGAATGTAAGAAGGTTTGGTTTGAGAACAACACGCAAGGTGAGTTCTCTAGTTTTATTTGGGAAAACAAAAGGCCTAGAATTTCCTGGAAGAAGTTCCGAAGAAAGAAAGATCACGGCGGTATGGCTAGTCCAGACCTTTACCAATATTACCGAGCTTTCCATCTGAATAATTTCCAACAGCCTCTAATGGGTAGCTCTAGTTTATCCCCACTTTTCAGGTCTCTCACTTCCATCTCCCTAGAGCAAGCCTACCCCAACATTTCTTTAGACTGTCTCTAGATATACCTTACTATAGTGACTCATCTCCTGATTAGGATTATCCTGGTACTCCAGATTGCCTGCTAGAGGCACTTATAACCCTATTGCGGGAGTGCGGTATTCTTAGCTGGGGACAATTTATAGTGGACACCAAATTAATCTCATGGCAGCAACTTTCGGAGATTTCTGAGAGTTTGGTCTCCAAATTTAAATATTATCAATTAGTAAGTTGGGCAACTATGTTAGGAAAGGACGGTAAAGGGAATACGAAGTTGGAGACCAGAATTTGCACACAACCCTTCTGCGGAAAGAAGTTGCAGAATGGTATTGGATGTTAATCCAGAATGGAGAAGAAGCACAAAACCCGCTGGCACAGATCTGGAGGAGGGAACTACCAGACCAAGACCTCGAATCGAGAAGGGAAGAAGTGTCCCAAGTGTGGAGAAGATAATGCAAATGATGTCCACATTTTCTGGCAGTGCCCCTCATTCCAGATCTTTTGTGGGTAAGATCATTTTGGGTATCCTGGGTCAGAGAGATTAAGGTGAGCTTAGCTTTGGTAATCTTTAGAGTGGTTCAGAGAGAGGAGGGAAATCTTAAGAACACAAAGCCCTCATTTTTCTTTTAACTTTCCTTGCACATAGGGAGTTGTGTATCAAGTGGATCCTACCCTGTCCTCCTATTGAGGCAGAATGGATCCGATCTGTACCTAAAATATCGTCTCTTGGCCGGGCTAATACGCTAGATAAGAGAACAAAATTTTGGGAACTCTGGGATGACTGGTTTAAGTCATATGTTTTTAACTTAACACTCTAAGCATTGAAACTCTCCTTTACTCCTCTGTTCCTTTTTCTCCTTTGTTACGTTAAAAATCTACGGTCCAATGATTAGTGATATGCTACACAAGTTGCACCAGTTCTAGGGTCACCGATTCTGCACCTGTACAGAGGAGTCAGTTCTACTCACTAGGCAGGAGGTATATGTTTGGCCTGGGTTGTTCCTACATCCCTTCCCCGTGGAGAGACCGGGTATTCCTTGCCACAGTCGGTTAGACTTTTCTGACAACCGAGCATGAATTGACCAAAGAGGACTAAAAATAAAATAAAAAAACAACAAAAAACATTGATACCTTGCACTCAAAATTGACTCTTTTTTAAAAGTAGGTAGATGTGGATTTAAGGCCCTAAATCAGCTGGCACGGTAAACCTAGCAAACTTGCACATTTGTGTAAACTAGAGATCTGGAAGAATCCAGGGGGTGACTTTGCTTGGCTCTCACCAGGTTTTTTTTTACCTAGAATCCATTGCAAGCCTCACACTTTGTCTAAAAAACATATTTTCCTAACATGTCTCCGATGGAAAGTTCTTGAACCTGTAGAGAACCACATTCTTCCTTACACCCAGCATTTCTCCAAGTCTCAAGATAAAAATGGTAAATCACTTGTGTGGGTAGACCTACTGCCCACAACAGGAAACAGACCAAAACGCAACATCGACACTTCACATTTTTTCCACTCAAAACGGACACTATTTTTGCAAAGGCGGTGACTGTGGGTTTTTGGCCCGAGCTCAGTTGGCAGCTAGGGAAACCTCAGAAACCTGCACATTTGTTAATAGTAGACAACAAAGGGAGTCCAGGGGTGTATGACTTGCGTGGCTCTCACTAAATATGTTTACTTAGGAGCCCTTGCAAACATCAAATGGTGGTGAAAACACACATTTTCCTGACATTTCTGTGACGGACACTTCCAAAATCTACAGGAATCCATAAATTTACTACCACCCAGTGTTACCCCACTTGTGCTGATAAAAACGATGCTACACTTGTTTGACGGGGCTTAGCCCCTGTGAAAGAAACAGATCAAATTGAGGTCAATAAGACTTGATTATTTTGATAGGAACTCTTACTGCCTCTTTTTTACGGGCTCAAAAACTGTTAGTAGTGCTGCTGGGGTCCCCTGTGTATGCAATGGTACCTCCTCCTCCTTATCTTCCTCCCAGAGATGTTTCCTGACGTTACTAATTTTGCCATGTTAAAAAGACGCAAAGTAGTCACAGAGTTCCATAGAGACCGCCAACTCAGTGTTTCACAAGGCAGGGAAGCAAAGATAATTTACTATTTTGATAACTTCTCAGTCTAAATTGTTCGATTTTGAGATTCTATCAACATAATGCTCCTGGACCTGCACAGTTTGTTGTGTGTTTTCAACTCTGATTTATATTTGTTTGCATCTTCTTACCCATCATTAAGGCGCCATATGTGTTCCAGCTGTTTGCCACTCTTTTTCGCGTTTTGAAATTCCACAGAATTCCAGGGAAAGTAAGTATGTTTTCGCCTTTTTACCTTTAGTTTAACTGGAGCAATACAATCTAAGGCTTTTAGTATCCAGTGGTCATGTTCAGTCACAAATTGATTTGCCTCCTTATGGGTTTCTGGCCAGGACCTAGAAGCTCTTCTAGAGCTTTTGTAAATGCTGTTTTTGTAAATTTGGACCATAATTGCCCCAAGAAATCATGACCCTTAACCTCTCCTCTACTACATTGGAGGCAGTTGTTTAGTTGATCGTACCATTTTAACTTAATAGGGTTTTCAGCTTGTAATTCCTTATATGTGGGAAAAATAAGATCAATCATATGACCGTTATCATGTCTGGGTGAACCTACTTGCTGTTCTGGGTTTAGGGCAGTCATTGGATAGAATAAGTCCTTAGTCTCCCTATTTTCTATAGTGCTCTCCCAGATGTTAAAATCCCCCACTAAGCAAAAGCTATTCGACTGCAGTATGTTAAGCATGATGGCCTCTGCCAAGATTGTTTTAAAATTAGCATAGCAGGACGGGGGCTGATGTAATAACGGGGGCTGATGGCGGAGGTCTTTCATTTTAAAAACAGGGGGGCATATTATCAAGCCAGGTGATAAAATTATCGCCGCTTTAGCGGCAGAAAACTGCTGCTAAAATGGCGATAATGGGCTTGATAATATGCTCTATGGAATTCCAATTGAATGCCATGTTAGATGTCCTTCACATTTAACATGGGCTTCAATCGGAATTCCATAGAGCATATTATCAAGCCTGTTATCGCCGTTTTAGCAGCAGTTTTCTGCCGCTAAAGTGGCGATACTTTTATCGCCTGGCTTGATAATATGCCCCACGGTTTCTGCTTACTTACAATTAAGAGGCTCACTTTTTTCAATTTGTAGAGAGGACTTTTAAATTAAGGCCACAACCCCCTCGAAACCCATTCTCTCTATTTTGATGGATTGCATTGTATCCACTGGGGATCATGCCAAAAAGATCTGACCCTGCACACTCATTTAAACATGTGTCTGTGAGAAATACGAGGTCTTAACTTTTCTGTTTCTAAAAGGAGGGTGATCTTCTCTACTTGTTTACGAAAGGAACAACAGTTTGTTAAAATCCCTTTCAGTGTGGAGTGGGTAACAACTTTTTGACACCTCCCTTGCTGATTTTTCCCTCTCAGAGCATATTCTGTGCTTTTTAAATTTACTTCATATGCCTTCCTTAGGAGATATGATTCCTCATGTGTGTGCCTTATATGAGTATCTGTATAGGCAGCATGTCCAGCGCTTCCACGACACTGATGGGGAGCAGGCTGGCTTGCCTTTGGTGTACCATTGGCGCTGCCGCACAGCTGAAGCTCCTAAACAGATAACTGGAGAATGGCACATGAACGACTCATAGCGGACAAGTTTTTCAGGTTCATGAGTGATGTACTGCTTCAGTACAGACTTTTTCCTTTGAGTTCTGGGACTTGTAGTCATGTATTGTAATGAAATAAACAAGACTAGAAGTCCCAGAATTCAAACAAAACCCTTGGCCTGGTGCAGCACATCACACATGGATCTAGGAAGCGTGGCAGGGCTGAAGGAAGTGACCCGATTAGGGCCACCTGGGCCAATCTCGACCTCCTCTAGCCTTCCAAGAATGAAGAGTCAATGACACAGTAGAGAATACAAACAATCTAGTTTATTCACTGCAGTGGAGTCCAATCAGTCCAGCCCCCTATTATGGCTGACGAGGGACTGACTGTTACAAGCATAAGGTTACATTATGTATGCTGCGGGGCCTACAAAGACCCACCTACCATGGAAAAATACTAGTAGGTGTTGTAATAAAATGGGGGTACAGAACATAAGTCTTGATTCTACAGCCTGGTACAAGCTATCTACATTTCAAGATTGTCTAACCTATCCTCTCCTCTAGATAGGTGGGAGAAGGCCTTGTTCTAAGAGGAAAGGCAAGCGCTAACGAGTTAACATGGGCATTAACCGCATGCGTGCGGGCGGAATTCCGCCCGTACGCTGGGTTTTAGGGATTCGCACTTTACATGACGAGCTGGGCTCGTCATGAGCGTGCGAGGAGGCTACGCCATGACGAGCCCAGCTCGTCATGAGCGTCGAAGGGGTTAAAGAAGCAAAACTTACAAAGAACCATTTCTCATAAATTAGCAAAATACACTTTTGAGTATGCAAGTAACAGTTTTGATTGCATCAGAACATAGCGTCTGTCTAACTAAAATGGCGGCACAGATGTCAACCTAACTGGCTCGACATCTGTATCAACTCATTATATCTTACACACAATACGTAAATATAATGTATTTAGCCATATAAATGCTAATATAATATGGAGTAAAAATTGAGTAAGAGATAAAACTACGTTTCAATTCTATCAATCCCTCCTTTTAGCATTTTTAACTAAATCATCTTTATTTACACTAGCAGGTAAGGTTCTTTACAATTCTAATAGCTAAGAGCAAACTTTATTGGATAAAAAATAATGTGACTAAACATTATCACATATAGTGATGACGTTCATTGAAAAAGAATTGCAGTATTAATCATCAGCAACACAAGTAACATTAGAAATAGAATCGGCAAGGGAGGTATTTGATCCAAAATCTCCGTCATCCAACTGCATGAGAGTGTCGAGCTCTTGTTTAAGCATTATTTTAGCATTTGTATCATGAATCAAACTTCTTTTGTGTTTAAGATAGGTGGCACAATATGAACAACACAAAGGAAGACACTATATCAGGACACAGCAACAGATTAGAATAACAACAACATATACCACTTTCTCTATGATTGAGCCCCAACCACCAAACAAGGACCAACTCCAATTTCCGCTCTCCATGCCCTTAATGTTCTCCAAAATGTCTAAAATGTGTTGGGCAATATTTTTTTCCATATTAGTGATGCCTACCATGCACTGATCTCCTATTACAGCGCATGCTCCACCATTCTTAGCTAGAATAAAATCTACAGCATACCTCATATGTTTAGAGTATATGCGCATACTTTCTAACTGAGTGGTTATTTCACGCAAAGCTGTCACTGTCGAATTGAATAAAATCTGTAATTTACACCCAAAATACTCTCTAGCACGCTCACCTCTGTCCATAGCATTACCACCGAATGTGATAATGGAAGAAAGGATGTACCTGAAAGTAATACCATTGCTATAATTATTAACTTCCAAATCTGTAACTCCTTCACAGAATTCCGCAGTCAATGTTTTTTTTACCCATCTTATATTTGGTTTATTATGCCTGCAAGGGACCCCGAGAGGTAGTACCAATGCCAAAGCTACGTCCTCTGTACCATTGTACATATTGGAATATGTGCCATTGGATGGAAAATAAAAACCAGAGTGTGCATAGATGGACCTTGGTAATCCAATGGAGCATATATAGTGCTCCTTCCTTTCATACTGCCTCTTGAGTGACAGTCAGATCTTGATAACGCAATCCTGACAGTGTAATATTCCTTTTGCTGAAATATAGATCACCACAGTACATTTGGTCCTACATCCTGGATACCCTGTACCTCTTGGTTTTCTATATTATAGACAGGGTCCAGGGTATCCCAAACCAAAGTCACCTTTTGCCTCTAAAGGTGGCGGGACGAACATATTTGTAATTTACAAGTGACAGGGGATAGGCTGTCCATAAACTTGTAATAGAATCAGTAGGATAACAAGCTGTGTTATCCCCAAAGAATTTTCGGGGAGTATCCAGGAAAACATTATTGTGCATTGTGCACTTCAGATAATCCGAGGAAACCGCTTGATAAAAGACACATGATGATGTGAACCCACAGCATTCCTTTACCCATAACAGCCCCCCATGAGGAGCAGTAACATAATTATGACCCGAAATAGCTTTTTGTTGAGCAACCATTCATAACCAACCTGCTCTGGGCGTATAGAAATAAGACCTTGTTCATCTACTGCAAGGGGGCAACCAAAAAGATAAATTTTCTCTATATTTATTTTCATAAATAAACTCATCAAAACAAACAAAGACTTAGAATGGAGCCAATGAGGGAAAAACACAAAAGATTAAAAAATAAAAATAAATCAAAAGGAATTGTGAATCAGGGTCCATTCAAAGCCTCCCTGGCAGGCTTCTATTGTCCACTCCTCTGTGGTGCTATCAGGCACCCTCGCATTGGAGCCACACCGTTGCAGCTCACTACAAATGTTCACTGTTCTCAGGATACGGCACTCTCTCTCCTTGGAAGATATCCTCAATTTATCCCGTCTTGTGTCATAGGCAGTGCACCAATCTTCTGATCCCTAATCTGACAGGAAGATGCAAAAACAGGGGACTTTTATTACTTGTCTTATACAATGAAGTCTATCCCTAACTACACTCAGTTTTCTTTTGGCACACTACTGTTTAGCCGAGGACACAAATTATACCTGTTCTTTTCAGGCACTGTCTCATCTCGTAGTAGAATCTGAAATTCAGGAGGCGTTGAGGACTGGAACTCGGGCTCCAGAGGATCAGATAATGTGAAACCCTAAGCCACCCTTATTTCCGGAGGAACTGCTTCGTTTAACATGGCATCATTTTCTGCCTCTGCGTCCAAACCAATTGAGCATCAGAGAACGTAAGAAATTGCAGAACTCTCTCAATTTCATGGTTTCCAATGCCCTCTCTCACCCAGGCATTGTAGGGCAGGGGCAGAGGAACTCTCTTAAAGTGAGAGGCATGCACCCAGTTCTTCCAACCTTCCACGCTCACTGTCGTCTGTGTAGATATAAGGACCAAATAAGGCCCCTTCCATCTTGGCTCCAAGCTGTCCTTTTTCTGAAAGCTTTGAATCAATGTGTTGTCACCAGGCTGAATCGTGTACCCAGGCCCTTCGGGTGTAGGAGGTAGCACCTTGTGTATCTGTTGATGAATAGAATGTAAGCTTTTAGTTAGTTTATACAAATAGTGAACTAACAAAAGATACTCAACCTCTAAAAATCGCTTTGGTCTAGGGACACCCCGCACATTTACTGGACAACAGAAAACTACCTCGTAAGGAGATAATCTGGTCCTGGAAAGGGCAGTCATTCTAGTGGACAGCAAAGCAAGGGATAGTGCATCTGGCCATTGCAACCCAGTACTCTGTTTCACTTTTGCCAACTTTTACTTGAGAGTACCATTGTACTTCTCAACCAAACCTGCTGACTGAGGGTGATTGCCTGCATGAAACCTTTGCCGAATATGCAAACCATCGCATATCAGCTGGATCAATTTGGAATTGAAGTTATGTCCATTGTCACTCCAGATCAAGCGAGGCAAACCATAACTGGGAAAAAGTTCCTTAATAAGGGCCTCTGCTGTTGCCATGGCAGTGTTTTCTTTTGTGGGGTAAGCCTCAATCCACTTGGTAAAAGCACAAACTACCACTAGCACGTATTTCAAATTGGGAACCTGTGGCAGTTCTATATAGTCTATTTGTAGTACTTCAAAAGGAAAAGAGGGAGGAGCAAAATTACCAGAAGGTGAAGGGGTACCCTTCCCAGATTGTGTCTAAGACAGATCAAACAATATTTCACTAAGTGCGTAGGAACCTTTGGGATTTTGTCATTGTTCCACACAGGATCTAACAGTTTACAAATGCCCTTAGCACTAATATGAGCTGAGCCATGTGGCATAGTAACCAGGGGGAGTACATATGCATTTGATAGCATCCACCTCTGTTTCTCAGATAAATCAGTCCTACATCCCTCGTCATCTCGATGCCCTGTGTTTTCCTGCCACACAGCCAACTCCTCCACTGTCACTTAACTCTGAATCTCTTTTACACTGGCTAGTGTGTCCTCCAACATCTCATTCTCAGGCACCCATCTAGCTGGGCCCGCCACAAACATTTTCATCTTTGATCTAGCTGTCTCCTTAGTTGTCTGGTCTACAAATGTGTATCCTTTTCCAACATCATCAATCATTGTTTTATGGGGACTATATTTTATTATTGCCAATCGGTTGGGAAGAGTCAAAGCTGTCAAAAGCCTTTCTATCAATGGACCGTGCTGAATTTTGGTTCCATGCGATGTCAAGAACCCTCTCTCTGCCCAGAGGTGTCCAAAATTATGGGCCACCTCGAATGCATGCGGGCTGTCAGTATAAATATTGACAGTCAGTCCTTCACTTAACTCACATGCCTACAAAAGGGCCACCAGCTCCGCAGCCTGTGCTGATTGATAAGGAACACATGAAGGCTCAGCTACAGTGTGCAGTGTGGTAATCGCATATGCTGCTGTAGAAGTGCCAACTGACAATTTAAAACAAGAGCCATGGACATATAGTTCCCCTTGTGAGTCAAATAAGGGAACATCAGTTAGGTCTACCCATCCCTATGTCTCTTTGTCTGTACGAAACAAACAATCATTATGTCTGTGTCCCCTCCTTCCGAAGGGCGGGGTATTAACTTAACTGGATTCAGTGTGGCACATCTTTTGATAGTAATATGAGGTGCAAACAAGGTCAATTCATATCCAGTCAGTTGAGAACCGGTAAAGTGCTGAGCCTTCGTTTTATTCAAAAGTACATCCACAGCATGCAGTACCATTACTGTGAGATCATGATTGAGAACGAGCCCTGCCGATTGTCATATAGAGACCTCCACCACCGCCGCGTCTCTTAAACAGCTCAGGAGGGCTTAGGCGGCAGTGTCAAGCGTAGCAGAAAAATATGCACACAGCCTCTGCTTACCTCTAAATGCTTGTGTTAACACAGAGAATGCACACCCAGCCGCTTCGTGTACTTACAGCATAAAGGGCTTCTTGTAATCCGGCGGGCCAAGCACAGGTGCAGAGCAAAGTGCAACCTTTAATTGTTCAAAAGCAGGCTGACATTCATGCATCCAGGGTAAGGGTTCATGCACATCTTTAGTGGTTAGGTAAAGCAAAGGCTGTATTAGTAAAGAGTAAGCAGGAATCCAGTGCCGGCAATACGAGGAGATGCCTATGAATGCATGCACATCCCTTTGAGTTTCAGGGACGGGCATCTTAACAATGGCATCAACTAGTTCAGGTGTTAGCCTCCGACTCTCCTTCAACAGAAAATGACCTAAATAGGTGACCTGCTGTTGCTTCGGTGTCGGAGGCTATCAAAATGTCATCCACATATTGCAATAATACATTACCTGCGGGGAGAGAGAGAGAGTCCACCTGACCTGTCAAAGCTTGATTATAAATACTAGGACTTTCTGTATACCCCTGAGGAACCCAACAGAATTGGAAGCTTTTTCAAGCTAAAGCAAAACCAAATAGATAGCGGCTATCAGGGTGGAGAGGAATGCTAAAAAAACATTCTTCAAATCGATCACAGAAAAATATTTTGCCGAAGAAGGGATCATTGTGAGGAGGACTGTTATATCAGGAACCACCGGAAACTGGGGAGCAACTATTTTATTAACCTCCCTTAAATCAACTACAAACCGGTAAACATCAGGGTGTGCATCAGGGAGCCTTTTTAAGAATAGGAAGAATGGGGCTATTACATACATTCGCTACTGTCTCCTCCACTACCCCCAACTTAATCAAATCCTGTATAATGTGCATCAGAGCCTGCTCCCCAGCTTGAGATATTTTGTATTGAGGAATACGAGGAAGCACAGCTTTATCCTTAATCCTGAGAGAAATGGGTGGTATCTGTAACAACCCAATATCAGTGTCCCCTGTTGCCAACAGAGAAAAAGGTACATCCTGAAGCTCAACAGGAAGTGGAACATCCTTTGCAAAACACTGTCTCACACCATCCACATTAGGTCCAAAGGTCACATAAACACCACCTGAGGAACAATAAATAGTAGCACATAGCTTCTATAATAAATCTAATCCTAATACATTTTCACGAAATTTGATGTCAACAGAAACAGAGAATCTACCGTAAAAGGACCAACAGTCAAAGCCAAAGGTTTGGAAATGGGTCTCACAACCGGTACACCTGAAAAACCTACAGAGACAGACAGGGCGGCCCCAGGGACCAGTTTATGAGAAACAGAGCTAATCATTGCACCTGTATCAACAAAAAATGTCTGCATCGAACCATGTAGGTCTGCCGAGACATAAGGACCACACTGATCTACAGGAATCTGGACTGGTCCCTTACCCTGTCCCTTGCTGTCCTAGCTATAGGACATCCCTGTAACTTCATTGATATCATAATCATCATGAGAAACAAAGCCCTGGGCACAAGTTATTGGGTAAATACACTGATTAGCAAAGTCTGTTGCATCAAGAATGTTTCCATTCAAGGTCCACTCAAGTTTTTTAGAAAGTCTTTAATTTGTTTAATCTTTATCATTGATAGACACAACCAACCTAAACGTGTTTCGTCACAATGGGAAGTATCCCGTGACTTCTTCAGGGATGGGAAGGATACAAAAAAGTAACATGAGCACATAGGCTGCCCACAAAGCAATCATGCACCAGAGCGACCCCTGGTCATTTTGAAGATTCAAACAAAAGATCACCATTAATTCGTAGAAACCCTGAAAGAAAATGTGTCGAGACAAGTAAGGGTGACTTCACACATGAGATAAAACACAGACCTGGTGATTTAAAGAAAAAAACGGCGTAACAGTATAAAGTGGCATTTATGTTGTTCAACTTGGAAGAAAAAAATAACATACTTTGCTAATTGAAACAACGCACAAGCAGGAATACTAGCGTGGTGCATGGTGAAGTGACCATCCATTGGTCTGTAATCAATGATTTGAGTGCCAGGCGATCATTCCTCGCCAGATTGTCATTATGATACTATATGTGGCTTCCTTTCCGAGTACTTTCTTCACTCCATTCTTAGAATTAACCCCTCCCTTTCTCCCCCACGCCTTCCTTATTTATCCATAACGAAGCGGCTGTTTGGAATGGAGTCACCATTTCAACCTTTTCATTCTTATGCTTTAATAGCACCTGCTCTAACAAATCTCTTTGTCTTACATTTCTCTTTTGGATCCAAATATCCTTGGATCCACATCCCCCCTCAACACTCCCCTGTTATCGGTACCACTGTTCACACATTCTTTTACCCTTCTTTTACACGCTTTTATTCAACTCCCGTTTGGAGAGTAATAAATAGTGAGAACCGATAGGCTGTATCATTTCCTGTTACTTGTACGGAGGGTTGCGCTCTAGTTGTTCTACAACAGCCCCCATTATTTAAAGGCATTTCCAGTTTAATTCTCTATCCACTTCCAGAACAGAGGTGAACCAGTGCCTATACTCCGCTTTAGCTCACATGCTAACGATAAGCCCGCATTACACTCCTGCATGGTTATATCATGTTTATTTAAGCCGCACGCCTTTCTAATTTGACATGGACGAGTAACTTTAAGCATTTCTGCTGTTACAGGTTCCATTTGACGGCGCACCTGCTGCTAAACCACTTTACAGGTGCTTTCCTCCTAGGATCTCCAGCACAATGTGTAAGATCCTTGTTGCGCATCTCTCCCACAATGTTTATGTAGTCATGCGCAACTTTCAGGAGCTTCTTGTTCTCATTTTTAGATTCACAAGGAAGATTCTGTTCTTCTTTTTCTTAACCCAGACCAGCCGGGTCAGAATTATTACCGGCGAAGCAGTGAGAAGCTGCATACTTTCTTTCCTTTATCATTAACTTTCCCTTAATATCCTCTTTGTTGTTTTATTAGGTCTCACACAGAAATCTACGTGTTACATTTAAGGTAGTTCACAAAATTATTTTTTATTTTCAATATGGTCTTGGCTTCCTTGCTACGTAAACAAGACATTGTCTTTTTGCAGTACACAGTTTCGTGTGTCTGGCTCCCGTTCGTGCGGAACACCTCTCGCAGTTTCTGATTAACCTTCTCTATACAGTGGTTGACTCCACCCCTTATACATTTCTAAGCATTGCATCCTACTTACCAGGGTATATTCCCATTCTGATACAACTTCTGATAAAACTTTTAGCACACATTGTCAAGAGATGACAGCAGACAGGTACACATTGTGTAATAATATTGTGCAATGCTCTTGACGTTTAGCCTGACCTCAATCTCACCTCATGACACCAATGGATGTTCACTTCTCCATGCACCAAGCTAGTATTCCTGCTTGTGTGTTGTTCCAATTAGCAGAGTATATTATTTTAAACAAATGCCACTTTATACTGTCACACCCTTTTTTTCTTTAAGTCACCAGGTCTGTGTTTTATCTCATGTGTGAAGTCACCCTTACTTGTCTCGACAAATTTTCTTTTAGGGTTTCGACGACTTAACTGTGATCTTTTGTTTGAATCTTCGAAATTACCAGGGGTCGCTCCGTGCATGATTGCATTGTGTGCAGACTATGTGCTCATGTTACTTTTTTGTATCCTTCCCAGCCCTGAAGAAGTCACGGGATACTTCGCATTGTGGCGAAACACGTGTTGGCTGGTTGTGTCTATCAATGATAAAGATTTAACAAATTGATGACTTTCTCAAAAACTTGAGTGGACCTTGTATGGAAATATTCTTGATGCAACAGAATTTGCTAATCAGTGATTTACCCATTAATGTGTGCCCAGGCTTTGTTTCTCTAAAATTGTGCGGGTCTCTGCCCACACACACATAGGGGTTATAGGGTATTTCCCCTATCCTGGTTGCACCGTGTCACAGGCTTAGCGAACATAGATAACGCAAACAGAGCAAGGCGCCACACTTCCTGGCACATCAAAAACCCTACCTTTCAGACAAATCATACTCATCATGGTAATACTGTCTTCTTCGGGGATCGTCAAAATCATTCTGATCAGACCAACCCCCTGAGGATACACCCCCTTGAGCCTCATCTCGGCCACCTGTATCACAACCCCTTCCATTCCAACCCTTTCAAACCAAGTAAAAAAATCAGACACACTCTCATATTTCTTCTGGTGAAATGCCGTCAACTTAACCCAATCTACTTGCCTGGGTGGAATAAGAGAATGCATGTACGTAATAATACGATTTGGTAAAGCCAATATCTCAGCCCTAGGTTTGTCGCCAGGCTTCCGTTCCTTATCCCGTGCCTTAATTTCGTCCTATGTACCACCCAATTCCACTCTGTGATCCTATGTATGCACCTGTCTCCATATATCTACCGGCACCTGCAGCCCAAACAATATCTCAATATCTGCTAGCGTCATAACTGACGAAGAGGCAGCCTCTGTTAATTCCTAATAGTGTGCTGTGGGTTTTTTCCTCGGATCTGGTGACTGACTTTTAAGAGCAAATGCCTCACTTTTTTTCCACGGGGTATCACCCCACTGCTCCTGGAATCGAGCCTCTACTCTCTGCTGAATAAAAACATTTGCTGCATTACGCTGCTCTTGAATTTCAGGGTGGTAATTGGGATGTACTTCCCTCATTGGGAACTGGGATGCTGAAATTGGAGTGTTTTGATACAACTTTGCCCGATAACTAAGTAATGTCCCAACGTTACTATGAATTTCCGCAGGAGCCATACCAGCAGAATATATACGATCCTGAATATCATAAACAATTTGCAGAGCTTTACCTCCGATACACTGTTCCCACAAACTAATCAATGTATTCGACATATGCTGAAGAGCATGTTGTTGCACTAACGGATCAAAATCCTTCATCACATTCCATTTCCATATATCCTCCAAACCATAAATCAAATTCCAAACCCACTGAGCTGCCTGAATTGCAACTATCCTCTTCTCTTCTTCACCACATCAGATCGAAACATTGCCCGCTCTAATAACTCCTGTGCCTCTGCCCAATTCCCTCCATCCGACCATCGTACTGGCGTCCCAAAACTACTCAATACCGTGGGTGACATAGTCAGGGGGAAAGCAACAGATGACGATGCATGTGACAGTGTCAATAATGGCTGTGTTGGGGGGCGTGGTCTGCAGCCGAGAGAAATGGCCGCACTCTAAGGCGGCTCCTCGACCCTCGCCGCTATTCCTGACATTGATCCTGCGCTAGTGCTTTTTCTTACCCCTGTGCTTGGGGGTAAGGCACCGCTCACTGCCTGGAGGACCCCATCTGTTCCCGGTTTGCCCCCGGACCCCCGCTTGCCATGGCTGGCTCCTGCGGCTCTGCTAACCTTCGGCCGCAAATTGGCGGCCGGGACCACCGGCCGATGTCTGGCCTGACTCCGGGGCCGCTGAGAGACCCTGGGTGCCGCTGTTCAGAAGATCCAGCATCGACGGAGCTTTGGAGGGTGAGCGCCTCTCGTTTCCTGGTGGCCGCGTCCTGCTGGGCCACACGGGGGTCGACCACTGCGGCCGGAATCAAGCCCTCCCTGTTGCCCGGGACGCTGCCTACGCGAGTCCCCGGCTTTGGGCCCACTGCCGGGGACCACCTCCACGCTGCTCTAGATCCGCCCTGGCTGCCTGCCTCAGCCACAGCCTATTGTGCTGCCGGGGTGGACTGCCCCTTGCCCCGGTGGCCTGCCGCTGGAGCCACTAACTGCACCCTGGCTCTGTGGGGCTCCATTGCCTGTGGGAGACCGGAGCAGACTGGAGCTTGTCTTTGTGACGCGGGAGACACTACTCGCCCCCCCCCGTATCAACAGACTGACATGGGACACCTGTGCTCGCCCTGGCTTCTGGAGCCTGCTGGGGCTGGGGAGTCCCACGCTGAGGGGGGCCCTGCATTTCCAGCATTGGGGGTGCCGGCTGGAGGTTGTGGCCGGGCGCCGGCTGGACGCTGTCCTGGGCCTGGCCCTGGAGCCCACGGGAGGCTCGCCCTGATACTTCGCGACCCGGCGCTGTGAAGAGGCGCCCTTTTCCACAGATCTCGGAGCTCCACGGCGTGGAATGGTCCCGGGGTGTCCCCCCTCACTCTTCCTGGACTGACAAGGGGAGCTCCATTCTGTGCTGGGAGCCACAGTGCATGACCTGCGACCTGCATTATCGTAAGTAGAGCGCTCGCACCCCCCTGTGCCCAACTGTCGCATTGGTTCAATTTTCCCTGCCCACACCTGGTCCTGAGACTCTTCACTGGTGCCTTCCTGATAGGTGTGGTGCCTACTTACCCATATGAGAGTGGTGGAGGCCCCCTCTTGACTGCACGTGCTTTGACCCTGCATCACTGGGACGTACTGTATGCCATAGATTCCACGATGGCCTCTAATAAAGGGAATAAGTCCTCCACTCACAGACAGATCAACAAGCTCTCGTGGGGCTCTAAAGGGGAGAATAAAGATGCTAGCCCTGAGACTGCGCCTAAAACCGCAACTCCTCCCCCTGCAGCATGGTCCCCCACTCTGGAGGACGTGATGGAGGCAATCGCTGGGGTCCACTCGTCGCTGGAGACCCGCATAGACTCTGTGAACATCGAGGTTACACTGCTGCTGGCGGACCTTCGCAAAATTGACATCAAAGTGAAGGACATAGAAGTTAAAACCATGGCACTTATGGACGACACCTCCACCCTCCAACAGCAGGTGGCCCAACTCCAAAAGCAACAATTGCAAATGGGGGAACTTCTCGATGACTATGAAGGGCGCACAAGACGCAACAACCTCCGCATTTTAGGGGTTCCGGAGCGAATGGAAGAGCCGGCTGCTGATCTCTTTGTGGAGAAATTGGCGCTACAACATCTCCAGCCAAAGCAGCTATCTAATTACTTCTTCATTTAGCGGGCACACAGGGTCCCAGGGGGTAGGCCGAAGCCGGGTGCTCCCCCCCGCCCCATCATCGCTCAGATGTTTAACTTCCAAGACCGCGATGTCATCCTTCAGACGGCATGAACGGGACCACCCCTGCGTCTGGACAATGCTCAGATCACGATTTTCCCCGACTTCACTGTGAAAGTTCAGGCTCGTCAACGCAGTTTTCTTGAAGTCAAAAGGGCACTTCACGCCAAATCCGTAAAATACGCTATGCTGTTTCCCGCCAAGCTGCGCGTTGAATCAGAAGGCAAGACTTGGTTCTTTGAGTCCCCTGCTGAGGTTTGGGACTGGCTCGAGGGGTGGCGTCAGTCCGGTACCACTCAGAATCGCCGCCGACGGTCGGCCGACCACTCTGACCGGACACTACTCTGGAAAGCCAGAACTTATTCACTGATACGTCTCACGGCGGCCAATGAAGCCCTCAAAGGTCTGGATCCCCTTCACTGGTCAGTCAGGTTTTTGCTCCTTGACCTGCCACATAACGTAGGGCTCCTTTACCCTTGACCGATCATGTAATGACTGGTTTGTACTTACTCCTGTGTTCCATGCATTTCCCTTCAGGATCCCGACTCTGTGGTCCGTCCAGTCCTTTCTTTGTTTTTGTAATATGTAAATGCTATTGCTGTCATTATTGACTTAAGTTGCACTAGGCACCATCACCTTGTAGACTCTAGGCAAGGGCACTCATGGCTCTCCACACACCCCGTCTATGTTTGGGAGGGCGACAGGCACTCTGCCTAGTTGGGGAGTGGATAGTTTCAAGTCCACGGGCAGGGGGGCTGGGTGGGGGGTGGGGCGGAGAGGCAGGGGGGTTCCAGGGGGTTTTGTATTATTATTGTTGGTTATTGCATTCTTTGTTTACAGCAGGGTCCTTTCTTGTCACATTCCACATCTTTCGCAGGGTCCGACCATGGCATATTGTCCCCGTCTGGTGTTATTGACTCCTCAGGAGGTCCTAAGTCCCCCTGATTCCACGCTTCTTCTTGTCACGGCCATTCAGTCCCGCAGGTCGACTCTCCTCTTGCCACTCCTCCATAGATCTCACGGCATCCACCATTATGGCGCAGCCCCTTCCTAGAACCGTCACGATTATGTCGTGGAATGTCAACGGATTAGGGCATAAAATCAAACACTGCATAGTCCTTCAATACTTACGTCGCCACTCCCCCGACATAGTATTGCTACAGGAGACCCACTTGGTGGGCACCACTTGTCAGGCACTCCAGAGAGGCGGCTACAAACTGTTGGTACATGCAGGGTTCACCTCTGGGTCATGGGGCGGCACAGGGATCCTGGTTAAAAAGAACCTAGCACTCACCTACACTAAGACATGGGCTGACCTCCTGGGCCGTTTCGCACTCGTTGAGGCCTCCTGGGAGGGGCGTCCCTTGAACATCCTATCTGCGTATCTCCCACCGTCTGGGTCGTGATTCCCTCAGAGACTTAGGCATCCGACTGACAGGCCTTCCTACCGGTACAATTCTCATTGGGGGTGACTTTAACATGACGATGAAAGACGGTCTCGACCGACATCCCAGACGCCCTTCACACAGACAGAGCTCTGATCTGTCGGAGTTTGTACAAGCTATGGGACTTGAGGACATGTGGAGAACCCATTACCCCGACACGCCCTATTTCACACACTATTCTAACGCACACAGCAGCATGTCCCGAATTGACTATATCTTCTGCCCCACAACAGACGTTGGATATTTCGTGCGTCCAAAGGGCCTTCCGCGGGGGGTTTCCGATCACTCTCCTCTTACTGTGGACTTAACTTACCACCACCAGTACACCCGAGGCCCCATAATTATCAATCCTTGGCTTCTGCAGATCCCAGACATTAAGGACTGCCTGATAGAACATACCAACTTCTATTTCACAGAAAACGTCGGTTCTGTGCGTTCTGCAGTCACGATTTGGGAGGCATACCTGGCGGTCATCAAAGGTAAGGCACTGGCGCTCAAAATGGGTTACCTACGGAAGCATACCAACCAGATCCTTCAGGCCGAATCTAACTTGTCACTACTGGAATTGTCCCACAACACTGCCCCCTCGGACGATACGGCCCGCCGTCTCCGAGCACAACAACTTGACTATAAAGCTCTAGCGCGGGAACAGACACATGCCCGATTGCTCCACACATGCCATCGCGTCTATGAATTCGGTGACCGCGCAGGAAAGATGCTCGCATGGCTGGAACGGCGAGAACAGGGAGCTAGATGGGTGTTGTCTATCGTGAGACCGGACGGGTCAACAACCGTGGATCCGCAAGAAAAAGCGAACGCTTTCGCCGACCACCTGGCGCACATTTATACAGTTGGGGCGTGCTACACCTCGGAGGAGTCCAGGCAACTCCTCGTGGAGATGCGTCTACCTACCCTCTCGGAGGCTGACAAGGAGACGCTGGACACCGACATCACGGCAGATGAGCTCATGACGGCGCTCTTTGCTGTCAATTCTGGAAAAGCGATGGGCCCCAATGGAGTCCCCATTGATTTCTGAAGGGCATTATCCCCCAGCATCGTCCCACATCTTAAGAATATGTTTGAGTACAGCTTGGACAACGGTGTCCTGCTACTTGATCAACGGTTGGCCTCCATAGCGGTTATCCTCAAACCGAATAAACCACCTACCGACTGCAGTTCCTATAGACCGATCTCTTTGATTAGCGCGGAGGCCAAGATCCTCGCCAAGCTTCTAGCCAACCGACTCCTTGTTGTGCTTCCCTCCCTCATTCATGATGACCAGTCGGGCTTCCTTCAGGACGAAATACAGCCCTAAACCTGAGGAGAGTTAATAACATTCTAACAGTCTATTCTACAACAAGACGCCGCCATCCTGTCCCTTGACGCCACGATGGCGTTCGACTCGATTGAGTGGTCCTACCTTTTTGAGGTCCTGCTCAGATTTGGCTTTGGACCCAAATTCATCCAATGGGTACGGCTCCTATATACAGACCTTTTGGGCCAAGTGCGGGTAAACAATCACACCTCTCGCCGGTTTAGACTCCACAGGGGGACCCGACAAGGCTGCCCCCTGTCGCCGCTACTCTTTGCCCTCACCCTGGAACCCCTGGCCCACTGGATCCGTACAGACGTTTCCATCAGAGGCCTCCAGTGGAATGCCGAGACAACTGACAAAATCTCCCTCTGTGCCGATGACAAACTGGTATATGTCACCTCCCCTCGATTCTCGATTAACAGCCTATTCCATGTCCTCACCAACTTTGGGAAATATTCGGGCTATTCGATCAACTGGTTTAAATCGACACTCTATATGCTACATGGCCCCTTAACCCCGCCTACCCCGAGGCTTCACCATAACGATAGTTCAGGATGGCTTTAAATACCTCGGTATCTTTGTTACCCCAGACTCCACACTATTCCATGACCAGAACTTACTGGGCCCCCTGCTTCTACTGCACAGTGACGTAGCCCACTGGCACTCCCTACCACTCTCCCTCCCTGGCAGGGCGGCCCTATTTAAAATGTTGGCGCTCCCGCGCTTCTTGTATGCCCAGCAGAACAGTCCTTTCCCGATTCCTGACTCCTACTTTAACGCTGTGGAGAGTGACTTACGACTTTTGCTGTGGGATGGCGGGGCGGCCCGCATCGCCCTCCAAAAGCTCACCCAGAGTTGGTATGATGGGGGCATTGTCTTGCCTAGCCTGCATCTTTATTATTGGTCATCACAGCTGGTGGCCACCAACCACTGGATCTGGCCTTCCACCTACACAGATGCCAGACGGGGCAGGAGGGTTACCTAGGAGCCCTCTACAGCAAACCAGTCAGAAACAGATATGTGGGACCCATGGCACAAACAGTCGCAATCTGGCATAGGGCCAACAGATGTCTGGGCTGGTCAGACAAAATTACCAAAGGGACGCCTCTGTGGTCGTCACAACAGCTCGGCTCCCTTTGCTTCCACTTGGGATTCGACCGGTGGGACACAATAGGAATCTCAACGGTGGGAGACCTAATACACAAAGGCAAGCTACTGACATTTGAGGAACTCAGAACTAAGTACTCCCTCGCACGAACAGAATTGTTCTGTTACATCCAAATCAGACATGCTGTCCTCACTGCTATCCCCTACCTGAGATAGCCCCCTTAGAGGACAGACTGCTTTCAGAACCTCTCCCCTCCAAGGCCATCTCCTACACCTACCGTAAATTGTGCAACAATCTCCCTGATACTTTTCAGTCCCTGCGAGACAAATGGCAGGCAGATTTAGGTCCCCTGGAAGATGAGGACTGGCGGGCGGCCCTAATGTCCCCTAGAGAGTCAGCAATCAATCATAGGTTCCGATTGATTCAATTGAAGGTGCTACATAGGGCCTACATGTCTGCTGCATTATTGGCTAGAATCGGCATTCATCCTGATGACCTGTGTTTGAGAGGCTGCGGCCTGTCTGGCACCTTCTATCATGTCCTGTGGGACTGTCCGGTTATACAACAATTCTAGGGGGGGACTGTTCGAAAGATGAGAAGCTCCCTGGGGAAGCCAGTCCCGCTGTCTCCGAGGGAATGTGTCCTTAATATATGGGGATCCACGGACTTGAACGAACTTGAATTACAATGGGCGGCGCTGGGTTTCCTGCTTACTAAACGCTCAATAGCTATGAAATGGGGCTCGGTTGAAAAGCCACTGGTGGTGCGTTGGATGGCAGAGATGGACCGCTGTATGCTCGCTGAAAAAACAGTGTACAAACTCAGAGGTTGCCCTGCAAAGTGGGATAAGAAGTGGGGGCATTGGAACAAATACCGTGGCGAATTATGTGACTCTCCGACGGTGTAATTAGCCATGGACAGAGCTGGACCCTTATCTCGAATTGCGCGCTGATGTACCAGTATATTCATTTTTTACCTTTATTCTATTGTACCATTCTACATGTGACTGATTTAATGACTCTGTTTTCTTATCAATAAACTTTTATGTAACAAAACAAAAATTTTAATTAAAAAAAATATTGGCTGTGTTGTAGGTGTAAGAGAAGGAGGATAAATGGAAACAGAAGCTGCTGACACTATAGGGGTCCCCGCAGTCATTGTACTCAAAATTTGCAAAGCCGAGGGAAAAACGGATATGGCCAAGGCCGAGGCTGTTGAGGCTGGAGAGGGGTCAGGGGAAGACGTGGGAACAGCGGCAGACTGAGACGATGGAATAACAGGACATATTATGTGTGGGGCATAGGGAGGTGGGGGGGCTACTTTCCAACAAATTCTCCTCTTTCTCTCAAAAAACATAGGACCTATTACACTGTAATCAAAACTTCCTATGTGCACACTCATTACCCTTCACTGTTCTTTCCTTATCATAAACTACCGCTTTCTGCACCACCGTTTGCATTGCCTTCTTCCTAGATTCTTTTGCAGCAAGTATACATCTCTGCTTAGCTTCCTTCTGCCATACCTGCAAAGTATCAAACATCGACTACCAACTTCTTCTAGCAAAGACTTTATCCTGCAAGTATTTACATTTTTGTTCATCTAACGTACCATCCTGTGGCCACTGAAGCTCAGTATTGTCCTTCGTATACTTTATGCCACAATGTCAAAATATAATTGGGCCAATACTGTGCTTCACATATATGTCAAAATTCGGAGTGCCTTCCGGGGGTGCAAGCAGCCGCTCCTCCAAGCGATGGTCCACAGAGCAGCATCGGCACCCCAAACACCGCATTTTATTCCAACAAGGCATCCCGGCATCAGACACATCCACGTAACCACCCATTCAAAACATACACAGACAACAAAACACACATAAACAAAGAGCTCTCAAAAACAGTCCACAGACTGCGCCAAAGCAAGTCAGTCCTCAGACTGCACCAAGACAAGATGGACTCTAGCCCCAGACCTTTTCAACTGTTGTATAGCATTTTAGGACCCTAGTGTAATTTTCCCGATTCATGTCCTTATATAGGTATAAATCACCATATCCTTATATAGGCATAGAAATCATAACCATATTTAGACATAGCTCATGCAGTCCAAATATGGCATGGCTACTTCCACTAGTTCCGAAAATCCACAATGATTTCTTGGAAAACTCGGCTTCAGCAGCTAGGAACTTCTCCTTGCTTGAATATTGATTTGTCCAAGAACTCATGGAGTTTTCAAAGAGCTGAGGGGCATATTATCAAGGACCGGTGTTAAAATTATCGCCGTTTTATCGTCAGGAAACTGCCGATAAAACGGTGATAAAGGGCTTGATAATACGCCCTTGTTAATTCCCATAGAAGCCCATGTTCTGATGTTAACATGGGCTTCTATGGGAATTAACAAGGGCGTATTATCAAGCCCATTATCGCCGTTTTATCTGCAGTTTCCTGCTGATAAAACGGCGATAATTTTAACACCGGTCCTTGATAATATGCCCCTGAGACTCTTTGATGACGTTATTATGTCCACCTTTACGTCAAACTCGGCACCTTCAAGATATAAATATGCCCACACTTGCCATAGCAAACACACAGTGGTTTTGAGCAGTTCGACTATCTACTTGCCCGATGCATCCTGCTACAGCAAGTGCTGAAGGAAGCCGACTCTCCAGCAGACGCACTGAGAGAGACGCTGTCTTTTCTCTGGCCGAGAAATCCAGCTCCAGTGTTTCCAAGCTACCCTTGCGGGTTGTTGGGAAATCGAGTCCTGAGACTGACCTCCTTCATTCTAAACCAAGGTACGGAGCTGATTAGACCATAAGAGAAATCTTGGATAGATTCGTGGCAAAAGAATAAAAAACGTATGCTACACCACACTTACTTCTTCCATCGTACTGCACTTAGGTTAGGTACATCGGGGTAGGCGTATTTTAGAAGCACCAGTTGAGTACTTTTTAGCATTTGTTATCTATGTATGTATTTATTTATGGTCTAGGAACCATACAATGCTTTTACAGTAATATTTTATAATACTCTTCTTACTGTACGCAGTATACTTTGCAACCAGTATCACAATTGTAGCAGTTCATTTCTTCTGCTTGAGAAAGAAGACTGTTCAATAAATACTTTTATTGACAACGACCTTCTCTCTATTTCTCTGCACCTCTGGTGAAACGAAGCATGCACGAATGACCGAGTCAAATATTTATCTATTGTTTCCATGACTCTGAAGATCAGTTTTATCTTGGGGAAAAAAGTTGTCATGTTTATGCGGTTGTCAGAAACTAAATCCCTTCTTGGGAATTCGAGAAAGTTTCTAGTGACCTCTGTGCTAGCTGGCACTCACAATTAAGTTTAATATATTTGATAGAGACATAGTAGACATAAGTCCTACGTCACATCTATAGGATATATTATTCCAATGCGCAGAGCCTATTGGGAATATAGGAACTACACTACATGGCATCCAACGTTTGGTAAGGCACTAATTTAACGCTAGATACTAGAGTAACTCAGTCGTGCTTTTCACAGAGACCCCTTTTTTCCCCGTAAAATACTCCAATAGATGTCTGAGCTGGTTAAAGGATAAAATCCGCCATAACTAAGTAGGACGAAAAATCCTATGTATTAGTTTTTGGTTTTGTTCAACGTTGAAGGATACAGTGTTCCAAAAATATTGTGCACCTTATCTTTGTCTCCTTGAAACTTGCTCTGCAAAACTTTAAACAAAATGGCCGACAATGATAATCCCTGGGCCAGTGGAACTGCAGCATCTACAACCCGACCGGGTTTAGACGTTACAGGTTTCCAACAAAATGACGCGGATGCTATAAACATCCCAGAAAATGTAAGAAAACCATCGCTATAAAGCTCATAGAAAACGGCCTATCACCAAGAGGTGGTAGGGTTATATTTGTCATAGAGGCACATGAATATCGGCAGGCAGAGATATTCTATTCATGGATTATCTTTCCACATGCAAATCCAACAACACATCTATAAGATAGAGGAATATCCAGCGGAATACGTTCCTTTTGAGGACATCGAAATTCCACTAACTTACCAAGAGCATCAGCTCTGGTTTAAAGGCGCCCTACAACATGAAAATCACATTACCAGGCTCGGTCCACTAGGTAGACCAGGAGCAACATGGCCGGTACTAGAAAACTATACACCACATCCTGACATTGAAAGAATGACAGATGTAGAACTGTTAGCTCAGCTAAAACAATTAATTAAAATACATAGACAATTGGTACAATATGTCATAAGAATTCCACAGCAAACCCTTCATCAAGGGAACATGACTAAAATTACACCACAGACTATGCAATCAGTCATTGGTAAATTACCCACAAAAAGGGAACAAATTCCATTCTGGTTAGCTAAAAAAGTTACTCAGATCGAGGCAGTATTTCCCGATAGTACACCTCATGAGAAACACAGGATTCTAACAATCTGTTTACCAATGGGGATCGCACCACACCTGGAAGACTGTGACACTTGGGGTACAGTCTTTGCTGCAATCTACACAAAAACTTAATGGCGGTAATACCAGACGTCCTGAAACAGATTCAAAATTAATACGGGGCAGAGCCTGCTCTAAATCTCGGTATGAAGTTACTGAAAGATTTCAAATAGGTCTCAGCTATAATATTAGCAAATATTAAAGGTTTAGCAGCATCCGTGGCAATCCGCCAAAAACTGAAAGAACTTGATGTAACTGAGCAACCATATGAACTGGCCAGAATAATAGAAAAATCTTATGAAGAACTAGGCAGAGAGAGTTTGGGAGGGAAACCAGTAAAACCTGAACTAACAGAAAATCCTGAAAAAGTTTTTAATAAAAACAATCTCACTACTCCTAAAAAGAAGTGGGAAAATACTAGACAGACACTTCCTAAAGAGAAGCGTTCTCAATCAAGAGAAAGGTCTCCTCAAAATGAGCCCTCTGAAAAGAGGTGTAACCTCAGAAACAGGGAAAATTTGAGAAAACCTGATAGATATCAAGATACTGATACACGTTCCTCTCACACCTTTCAGACTTCCTCACTGAAATCCGAAAGAAGAGGACGATCAGAACACAAGGAAGAACGTGTGAAGTCCAAAGATGATCAACACGTTCCGAAAAATAAGAAAACTAAATTCAGCAAAAAGAAGGTAGCAAGTCTTAAAATCAGACATGCCGAGGATCTTGAGGACACAATTCAAGAACGGGGAGTGGGCCCAGACAATGCTGGACAGCGCAGCAGAGGTTACCATAGCTCGCAAGATCCTGAAGGATCATCTGGAGACAGTTGACCTGAATGAATACACTCAAGTTGAAACTGCAGATACCAGGGTTAGAGTACCCCATAAGTTATATGAAGTAACACTCCGGATAGAGGGGGACATAACTAGAAAAATAAAAGCACTCCTTTGGGAAAAACTATCTAAGGGTTATGACATTCTTCTGGCTAAAAAAGACTGGCCACCTGAATTGGTCAGGGAGTGCCCACATGGCGAGACATCATTATGCCAGCCTTCTCAAATCATATTCCTATTCATAAAAAATACACCTATGCCAGAAAAAAGGCTGTGGCCCAGGCTCCAGCATTATATAAAAATTATGTGGGATGAAATGAGGATTCTCCTCACCATAAGATCCAGTTAAAAAAATCAACCAACTGCTCAGAAGCAGTATCCAGTTAAACTAGAATCTAAAAAACAGGTCAGGGAGATCCTAGATCAACTTGAATACCAAGGGGTGATTGAAACATGCACCTCGTCCACGAACAATCCTTTGTTTCCTGTCTCCAAACCAGACAATATATATCGTCTAGTTTTGGACTACAGACATTTAAATTCTTGTTGCAAAACCTTTGCAGTACAAAATGCACACAGTGCAGCACTGATTTATAACGTTGTGCGCAAAAAATATAAAACCACATTAGATATTTCAAACGGTTTCTTCTGTCAAAATATCGCACCTGAAAGAAGGTATTTGACCGCTTTCTCAATTATGGGGATACAGCGTCACTTCTGTCATCTCCCACAGGGATTCAAGAACAGTCCTGGGTTATTTTCAGCCAGAGTAACAGAATTACTGCAAATGTATGATGATGAGGCATTATCTTATGTCGATGACATCTATCTTACAGATCATGACTTGGACAGGCACTTGACCAGGGTGAACAACATAATACTTGGATTCGCCTCTGAAGGGTATAAATTCAACTTTAAAAGATCAAGAATTGCACACCTCAAGGTCCTATTCTTGGGATACGAACTTTCAAGTGAAGGCAAAATTACGCAGAAAGGGTTAAACCTCTCTACGAATTAATCAAACCTGATTTCAAACCTACTAATTGGACTCAAAAACACACAGAAATGTTGTGTTCAGTGCATACAGAAATGTTAGCAACAACCCATTTACAGACAAGTATAAATTAACGCAACCTTGAAATCTGACTCATCCCAGGGAGATGCGGATTCACGTACCTAACCTTTAATGAAGGTGGAAAGGTACCAATAGCTTACAAATCACACTTGTATACACAAGCTGAAATGAAATTCACTTCAACAGAAAAAATTCTGACAGCGGTTCAAACTGCAGTAGCAAAAGAGAGAGCCCTCGCACAGGGTAAACACATAAAAGTCATTACTCCTGTACCTGCCTTAGAGGCAGTGACGGAGGCAAGCATTCCAAATGCAAAAGCTTTACATCCAAGATGGATACAATGTGTTAATTCTCTTGCTGCAACAGACGTTGAATACATTTTTGACCCCTACTTGAAGACTCAAGAATTTCTCCAATACGAACAAGAATGTCCTCTGCCCACTGAGATTCTGCCTCTAGAACATTATGGATCTATAATTTATACAGACAAATCAGCACAACCCGCGATTAGGGGAAATCAAGCTTACAGTGCTGCGTGCGCGATTGTTAAAGGTCGCTGGTGCGATGGTAAATTCAGACCTTTGGTCACAAAAACTCAACCTCTCGGAGACTGTACAGCTCAGCGAGCTGAACTCCAAGCTTTCAAGATGGCACTTGAAAATACCGATCGCGAATTACCCACACTCATAGTGTGTGATTCGTATTACTGCGTCCAGTCTTACAATGAATACTTGCATAATTGGGTTCAAAACGGTTTCAAAGAAGCAAAAGGTGGCACAATCAACCATAAAATGCTTTGGGAACAAGTAGTTCTTTTACAGAAAGAACTACAGAAGACTCACGTGATCCATACACTGAGTTATCAGTGTGATGGCGTTCACGTTGCAGGGAATTTATTGGCTGATGAAGCCGCAAAGGCGACTGGACAAACGGCTTCCATAGCTGCAATCACTCGTTCAAAAACAAAAATAGGCGGCGAAACAATGCTAGCTGTCAATGCCACAAGCAAAGGCAGCGGAGCAGTGTTACCTCTCAACTATGCACTCGAATATACATACATAATTGATGCAAACTCCGTTCCTTTTGCTCGAATCACTGGAGTGGGGGATAGGGTAATCCCAAACAGGAATCGGAGAGGTGCTTTGATTCCAGAAGCACATATGGGAGAGGGTCTGATACATCAAGGGATCTCTAAATCTCTATTAGAATTACAAGAGATGTATTGGTGGCCAGGGATGAGCGCCCACATTTAAGAATGGGAAATTAATTGCGATGTCTGTACAGAGATCACAGCTTGGAGCGCCACCAGATTCCTGACTACATAGTAGCCAATATTTAAACAAATAGAGGAGTAACCACTGAGGGTACTTAATACCTTTACATTAGTAAGGTATTGAGGTGCAAGCCCTGCAACCCGATCTGGGACAATCCTTTGTCCTTAGAAGACCCCTCACTCACCAACCTAGTTGGTGACATGCTTCATCATCGGGGTCCCACCCGGATAGCCGAATGCCATCCAGGTGTGCTGCGACATCTGATTACAGTGGAGCTGGTTATTTTTATTATGTGTGATAAGGGTAGGGAAATGTGACTAAAAGTTGTCTCAACGCTACCCACTCAAAGACTTTATTCTGGAAAGGTTGGACAACCAGTAAAAAATTAAATATATTTACATGTGGCACCTTTGCCTAATTAGGTAGGCTGTGGTGTCAATAATAGAAGTAAGAAGGGGGTGATTAAGTTAAAAGGATAGGTCTACATGTTTCAACCTTCGTGTGACTATAGAGGTTTTCTTCAGGACCAGTGTAACATAGGCTGGGGGGTCTACACACGCTAAGGTGTATCCTGCCCTCGCCTAGTGGTGATAGTGAAATCACAAATCGGTGATTTCTTTAAAAAGTGTTCTTCTCCGTGGTGTTCGGAAAAAACCTGTGGAAAAAAGCAGGAGAAAGGGTGCGGTGAGGGCGAAGTACTCATGTGCAAACATACATTGAATTGTGCATTGTGCCTTGTGTGAGGCTGTTTGCCCGTGGACGGGACTGGAGCAACTGTGACTGATACAGGTATGCGTGCTGTCGTAAGAAACAGACGTTTACTGCCATCATGATGTTATACCACATTCGAACCTGTGTAGTATCGTGAGCCACTTGAATAAGATTGCCGCTGTACCCGTGCGTGCCAAAAAACATGAGTGGGTAAGTCCCATGAACGATAAAAATATAGGTGTCTAAGCCGCGAGTTGGAGCGTGCCGTAATAGATAATAAAATAATGCGGCGCAAAGAAGATCTCAAGTGCAAATGATTTAAGCTCTAGTTTAAAAACAAACACTCGCAACACTAGCATACAGGGCAGCACAAACAATCATACAAATGCGGGAAATAAGGGAAATCATTCTTACTCAAAGCACGCTGATTCAGGGCTTCATGAGCTCCCCCGACCCTGCGTTACCGTTCAGCCACCATCTAGGAGGGAAAGCGGTGAGGAAGTGAGAGGGTATAAACGGTTCCGTCGAACCTAGATTAACAGGGTCGGGAGTTTTACGGACTTACTTGTGGCATGAGGAAGTGCGGCGGATTAGCCTAGCAGTCGATTGGTGAGGAGCTCCGTTGGAGTGAGGCACGGGCTCTACCGCGATGCTAAAGTATACTTCCGTGTTTGCCGGCGGGGGGCGTGGCGTAGTCACATGGGGCCCGGTTGCTAGGGCAACTGGGGCTCGATTCAGACGCCAGGCTAGCGCCGCCTCAGAAGGCTGTGCTACCCAAAATGGCGTTGTGAGCATGGGATAGGAATCGGTAGAGAGGGTTATAACGGCCGCATGTGTGCTGCTCGATATGAAGGAAAAGTGAACGCTCGTCAGCGTAGTGGTGGACCGAGGCTGGATATATATATTGGGGAGGTCCAAGGAAAATGGGATTCCACAACGATGGTATTTGTATAGAACAATACTATAATCACTAACTGATTGTTAAGGAGAAAGAATCTTGTAACTGATCAGTATTCATGGGGTTAGGGTGGTCACAGGATTGTGATGGGTGAGAGCTCAGCAGGTGGGCTCTACCTGGAGAGCACTGTGTTCCAGGGAATATTATCGTTCAAACCTGTGCTCTGGGTGGACAGTCTATATATCCAACGTTGCTCTTTCTCATAGAGTCGTTGAGATAGTCTGTTACCAGGAGTCAGATGTTCTATGACCGTCCATATCATGTCATTGGGCGTGTGGTTTAAGGAGAGGTAGTGATCAGTCAGTTTAGTGATGGACTTCTTGCACCGGATAGTGCTTCTATGTTCACAAATCCTTTGCTTAACCTTCCTGCTGCTCATGCCTATGTAGCGAAGGTTGCAAGGACAGATGATAAGATACACTACGTTAGTGCTGTTACAATTGGTGTGGGACCTGATGGTCCACGTTTTGCCTGGTTCCAAAGAAAGGGTTTTGGTATTCTCCGTCAGGTGGCACACGCTGCAGTTACCACATTTGTAGTGACCAGTGACGTTTGGGAGGCCCCAGGCGTTGAGGACTGTTGGTGATTGTGTTCCTATGTTTTTCGGTCTTGTGTTCACGACTGCGTCCCTTATGCTCCTGGCCAAGATGGATACAATGTGTTAATTCATGCCTATCTCCTTCTCACTCTAGCGCGGGAATGTTCCCGCGCTAGAGTGAGAAGGAGACAGACACGGATAGCGTCTTTTTTAACAAATCAAGGACACAACGCCTTCTTCTTCCCACCTCCTGTATAACTAACGCGTACAGAGATCGAAGGAATTGCAGTATATTGCTTGAGTCGGCTGACCAGCAGTACCAATCAGACAGGACCAGTTCTCCAAGTTGAGCCTAGGTCCGCAAAAGGCTGTCCTACATCTACACAGTCCTAATGAAGACCCGCCCTTGATGCACAAAATCAGCGCATCGTTCCCAGGGTCGAAACATCGACGCATTCCCTTCCTGCACGAACCAACTATTAAAAATCCTCTAGGACCCAAGAATTAATTGATGTACCTACCAGATTATTGTACATATAGTTGTCGTCGTCAATAAGTCTATGAACTAACAATTGTATATGTTGTTTTAATTGTGTAACAGTTCTGCACAGAATTCACGTGCTCTGTATGTTTTATGTTTTATTTCTGGACAGTAACATGAATATTTTGATTCAAATATAAAGAATATGAAAGTGTATGAGTAAAACCTTCGCTTATATTCAGCATTTTGGTCAGTGTGTTTTAATTATACCGGTATAGATACCTCTATCTTTGTATCCTCATTAGGGACGAAGTGTACAAATAACGCAATTGGAATACTATATTACTGTGTATTTCCATCCAACAGAACCATTATTATACATTGTATTACCCACCCAGGTTCTGAGGGTTACAGGGTCACCCCATTACATGTAATGGCATTGAGCATCTTGGCTGGGGAAAACCCACAGACTTCCTGACCTGAGCGGAGCATCTTCACAGCACACTCAGGCCAATCCCCGGGCTGCTCTCAAGCATGAGAGCAATGCCGGGGATTGGATGGGAGTCTGTGACTCTGCTCCAGTGCCTGCTGGGACAAGGAAGTTCACCGAGGAGCGAGACGAGGCTGGGGGTGGCCAGCAGGTTAGGATAAGTGTTTTTTGTTTCTTTTTTAATTATTACCCCTACGCGTGTTCCCCCAGCAGTCCACACGCACCTCCACCCGCCCCACTACCTTATGTTCAGCTGCAACTGCTGAAACTGTTATCATATCAATAATATCCCATCAAAGTTCACAGAAAATGTGCTCCCTCATCCTTCCCTTCCTAACAAATCAGATTGAAGAACAATTTGAAAACAACATATGAATTCGGGCAAAAAGACAATAAAATCAGTCCCCTTTAATTGGGACTAGAGTCAAAGCCTAAAAATGTGTCACCATTTATATTACACAAAACATATTCATTTTATGTTTTCAGTGATTTGCCCAGAATCACAGGATATTGAGTCGACACCGAGACAGGAACCTGGTTCCCCAGCCCCAAAGTCGGCAGCTCTGGCCATAACACCACAACATCTCCTATTGCATACACACTTTCGTTTGTATACACAAAATTAAGTTAAGGAAAGTTGGAAACCTATACAGTAAAATATTAGTAATGGCCATATTTTGACAAACAGAACCGTGTAGCCTGTGCTGGTCAGGTTAGCCGAAGTAGATCACTGGCACAGACCACAGGCAAATATCCTCTAGTCTCACTTATTAGCAATTAAAAGCAAAGACCAAGGGGCAAATAGGTAAGTTCTGGCCATGCCGCATTCAAAGTTTAATTGACCTTGCAAACACAACAGGAGGAGGGAATCGCAGTTTAGAAGGGGGGAAACGTACAAGTTCTCTCCGAGGATACAGTATTTGTGAAGACGCGCTGCTCATCAAAATACATCCATGGAAAAGCAAGAAGTAGAGACAGGGCCGGCTTTAGGGCGGTGCGACTAGTGTGACTGCAGTGGGTGCTGACCTGGAGTGGCGACACTGACCTCAGGGGGTAGTGCTGTGTTTAGCAGTAACTTACAGTTTAAAAGCAGCTGCTGCAGAGTTCCTTACAGTTTTGTCTAGTGCCAATTTTGGCTCGTCATAAAGTAGCAATGAGAGGTAATATGCATACTGCAAAGAACACATCTACATTTCGTAGATAGCTAAATGAATTAGTTAAGTCGGCCTTTACCAGAGCTTTAAAACTAATTAAATTTAATGTGAGAGAGGGGCTATAGAGAGAAGCGGGGGTGGACATTTGTCGGGTGGTAGTGAGGGAATCTGAGGAGGAGGTCATGGGGGGGGCGCTAAAAAAGATTCTCACAACAGACACCACCAGCACGAAAGCTGGCCCTGAGTAGGGGATCTTTCTATGGTGGTGCAAGCTGTTAAAGACCTAAGTTTGGTCAATATCACCACATAGTTATCAAGGTTTCTGGTTGCATAAGTGTAACATTTTCAGGGTTTCCGTGTACTCAAGAGTGCCAATTAATCACCAAATGCGTGACACGGCCGCTATTGGAAGCTCGGATCATCTCTCTCCTTAATAGGTCCCTAGAAACAGGGTATTTACCTGGTGACCTCAAGGAGGCGCGAGTTAGACCCTTATTGAAGAAACCAGGCGCTGATCCGGCTGCCTTGAAGAACTATAGGCCGATTTCCCAGTTGCCTTTCCTTGCAAAGGTCCTGGAGCAACACGTGCTGAAGTCCCTGTCTCTGTACCTTGAATCTCATGGCTTACTGCATGAGCGACAGGCGGGGTTTCGAGCACACCATAGCACCGAGTTAGTAATGCTCTCCGTGTTAGACGAACTGAGAGGCATGGCTGACGGCAAAAAACCGAGCGCCCTGATTTTATTAGACCTGTCAGCGGCGTTCGATACCGTCAGCCATGACCTGCTCCTGGGAAGACTGGAGGCCTTTGGGATCAAAGGCTTGGCCTTCAAGTGGCTGCAATCCTTCCTTTTAGGAAGGACTCAGAGGATACAACTAGGGGAGGCAATATATGAAGTGGGGTCCTTAGAGTGCGGAGTACCACAGGGCTCCGCACTGTCCCCACTTCTGTTCAATCTTTACCTGCAGCCTTTGATTGCATCCCTGGCCGAGATGGGCTGTAGAGTTTACAACTATGCTGACGATACTCAGCTACTGCTGAGTATCGATAACACAGGGACAGCACAAATCCAAGCTCAAAACATCTTGAGGTACACCGTAGGGTGGATGACGAAAAATCTACTAAAAATCAACCCGGATAAGACCGAGGTATTGGTAATTCCATCTACCACCTCACCGTGGAGTGACCTGTATTGGCCTGTAGAGCTTGGATCAGCCCCAAAACCTAGTACTAACGTAAAGAGCCTGGGGATTAAATTAGATTGTGACCTGTAAATGTGCAGCCAAATTTCCACCGTGGTTGGAACCTGCACAAGCATCATCAGACAACTGAGAAAGTTAGCTCCCTTCCTCTCTCATTCCATGATGCGCTCAATTGTAGCAGCAACCGTCATTTCGCGGGTCGATTATGGGAATGCCCTGTGCCTTGGCCTCCCAAAAATATTGACAAACAGACTTCAGGTCGTAATGAATGACGCCGCACGGCTAATCTTCGGATTGCCCAGACGAACAAAGGCCTCCCCCCTTCTCCGAAACCTTCATTGGCTCCCTGTTAAAGAGAGGGTTGAGTTTAAGAGCCTCTGTATAGCGCACAAGGCGATCTACGGTCATGCGCCGGACTATATCAAAGCTCGCCTGGAAGTATACAACCCGAAGAGAATACTTAGATCATCGGATTCTCAGTTATTGGTCTGCCCTCGCTACAAATTGGTGACTAAAGGAGGGAGAGCCTTCTCTGTTCTGGCCCCCCAGCTATGGAACAAACTGCCTGAGGGGCTACGCAGGGAGGTGAATCTCCTACGATTCAGGAAATCACTGAAAACACTGCTGTTTGGAAGAGCCCTGATCTTAATATAGTCCTGCAGCTGCGTCTCTCTGAGGAGTGAGCCAAGTTATTGTAATAACATCGATTTCCAAGCGCTTAGAGACCTGCAGGTGATTGGGCGCGCTATAAATCTAAATTAACAATAACAATAACAATAACTTCGAGTGACACTTTCTTGCAAGCAAAATCAAGAAATGAAGTCCATGAAACAGATGAATATCAGAAATTTCACCCATTTGAGCAATGATAAACTCCAAAAAAGATCATGAAACAGATATAAAGCATCTGATCTTTGCTTATGGCATATTAACCCTCTGCACTACTTCATGGTGAATCGAAACTGCCACAAGACAAAACTACAATCTCTCTCCAGCAGGAACATTAATCATCAGTTAACTTTGACATTTTTTTGCTGCCTGAAAACTACTGGACACACAAGTAATTGTGCAGCAGGTGCTCTCAAACCAATAAGTTATTTTTAAGTACAGCAACCCCCCACCTCAGCGCCAAGTGCGGCTGTACCACAAGTAACAAAAGAATGTCTGCGACAAAAGCAGTAACCCATAGAGCTATTCACATAAAATACAGTTCTGTGATATGCTGGTATACATTGTTTGCAGCAGGATTATTTCTAAGTACAGAATTCCTCACCCTGCCCCAGCTCAGCACCAGGGGCATCGCAACCACAAGTGAACTAACAAAAGCAGCACCCATTGAGCTATCTGCATTAATCAGTGCTCAGTCATGGTACACATTCTTTGCAGCAGGCATATGACCCACCTGCACTTCTTTATGGTGAGCATGTTCAAAACTGCCACTAGACAAAACTCTGACATATCTCCATCAGGTCTTTGACTTACCTGTTTCCTCGGGCTGCCACTGTTGCTGCAGCTGCAGTATGTAGCAAAACAAAAAGATGATGGACGGAATTCTGAATGTTTTCAAACATTCACCTCCTATCACATATCTGGGTTATATCCATCGCTTTTTTCAGTTTAGGATGTTTAGGATGGAATTGTCTCTGCCCGAACATTTGACGGTTGCTCTTTAATTGTCTTTGTCTTGATAATGACCTGTCAAATTAATAAGGTCGAAACGTTGTCGAAGCCTTCCTGGCAAAAATAATTAGAGGAAGCCTTAAGTGTATTGTATCTTTGTGATCCCAAAAAAACTTGTTCTTGTATATAATATTCCTTTTTTGCCATTGTTGTTTACATCATAGTCTGCCCCTTGTTAATTTTATGTGTCGTGTAACCCTGTGAGCACCATGTGTAATTATGTATATTTAAACTAAAGAAAAACTATATATTTGTTGACAATTGTTTGAGGGTATTTTGTTCTTTTGTCATTTGATTGTTCAAAATGTTTCTCTTGAAGTCATAAATGTCTATTTTCTTAAAACTAGAAACTTAAACCATTGTAGCTTGTATACTGTTCTAAAGCCCCAGGTTTGGGTTCAGGGCTGCCCCTGTTTGCTGCAATCAGCTTGAATCCAGTTGCATAGTGAGAACAGGAACCACGTCTTGGCATACCCTTCCCACTAAGGTCAACTTACAGCAATGCAAAAAGATAATGGATGGAATGATAAACATTGTCAAACATTCACCCCATCACAGATCTGGGTTAAATCCATCAGGTTTTCTTCTCACCATGCTACACCATTTTGGAACCAGCCATATGCAAATCAGCCTTGACCCTTCTCCCCATGGGAACAATCCAGCCTGAACTGCCAAGCCTGGTCCTCCCTGGACTGGAAAACAAGCATCCTGGCTTCAGTTTTGGGGTATTACCCCTCATCAGCCAGGCTAGTCTGAATCCAGTGGCATAGCGAGCATGGGGCTCATATCTGGGCATAGACTTCCTAATAAGGGGGACTTTGTCAAATATTCACTCCCAGCCACAGATCTGGGTTAAATCCATTGTATTTTCCTCACCATGGCACCCCATTTTGTACCCAGCCATATACAAATCAGTCTCAACCCTGCTTCTCATGGAAACAGTCCAGCTGAAATGCCACACCAGTTCTTCCCTGGACCCAAAAACAAGCATCCTGGGACCAGTTTCAGGGTATCACCTCTCACCGGCCAGTCTAGCCTGAATCCAGTGGAATAGCCAGTACAGGACCCCTGCCTGGGCATACCTTTCCCACTAAGGGTGACTTATAGCAGCACAAAAAGATGATGGATGGAATGCTGAACAGTGTGGTCCTCTGCATCACCACACTGAAATGCATTGTCACGCATAATGCACATGAGAGCTGTCACAGAAATCGCGCTGTAAACAATGTGTTGCACCTGGCGCCACGCATCAGTGCTTGCACGGGCTGCGCCCTCCTTGTAACTCAGGCTCAGCCACCGAGAGTCGCAGCCAGTGCTGCAACAATGTATTTTTTTTATTCCTGCGGGGCGCGCAGCGGGGCTCTGCGTCACTAGATAGCCTAAGTGGCGCCATCGCCTGGCCCACCATTCAGTGTAGCATTACAGGAGGACGTCACATCACGTCCTACTTCTAGAAAGTGCAGCCAGGAGTTATTATGTTGTGAGAAGTTACTCCCTCTGCTGCGGATTGGCCCATCTGCAGAGTGTTACTCACTTATTTGTGGGTGACGGGGGGGTTGTGAAATCGTGATGCTGCTCGTCCCCGCCGCACCCTGCTGTTCGCACCAGTCATTCAGAATGACCTGCCCTTCCCAGCCGGGCCCCCACGGTGTGGGGGAGGCAGGCTCAGGAGCTAAGTTATCACGCCTCCTGCCGGCACCTTGGGCCAGCCAACACGAGGCAATATGATGCAGTTAAGAGAGCGCGGTGAGAGGCTGAGGTCCTGTCGACACTGGTGCAGAGTCACACTGCCTTAGCCTGGGAAGAGAAAAGTGCGAAGACGAACTGTGAACACTGTAAGTGAACTCACTATTTGTCAGTCACAATAACACTATAAAATTAATTTAATTTTAGGAGTGTGACGTATTTTTTCTAATTAATGCCAGGGCCTGTGGTGTTTCACGCTGCAGCCAGCCTTGCAGAGCAGAGTTGCTGCATGCAATGATGGGGCGCAATTCGCCACAGTCTTTGAGTCCAGACTGACTCTAATCTGTGGCCTCTGCCTAAGTAAGTGCCAGTGTGTGTGTGTGTTAATATAATAACAGAAATGCCGATTGACACTTCGACTCGTGACGAGGACTCTAGTGCTTCTCTAGCAACTAAGTCATCCCTGGTCGGGGGTGGAGCTAGCCGGAAACCAAGATGGCTGCTTAAGCTGAGAGCTCCCCGTCTCATCATCGATCCGGCATTAATCCTGCGTGCTGTCCTGCCCGCAAAAACCTCTAGCTGCGACCCCGCATCGCCGGACCCCCACGTGCCTTGGAGAGTGCCTCCTGTGCTCCCCCGCTGACATTGGTGGCAGACGCTGGGGCCTAGTGGCGTGGACGGCAACTGTGACCTGCGGTCTGGGGTGAGGAGGCGGGCCAGCGTCGGCTTTGCGACTGTGGCTGCAGGGAACTACCGGAGGCAGCCCTTCCAACTGTGTGGCCTTGGCGCGTTCATCTTCCCCTCTCCCGCTGTTGGGGCTCCTGCCGCTGCGAGGGAGTACGCGCTGTGGTGGGCTTTCCGACCGGGACCCCGGAGCTGATGATCTGAGCGGGCGCAGCGGTGCACACTGAAGGGGCATGTGTCGACCTTGGAGTGGTGTGGTGGTCGAAGAGCTTCGGAGGCCAAGAGCATTGCTCCTGCTCTGGCGGCCCGACCGGCTTTCCCACGGCTTTGACGCGGAGACGACATGTGGACCCCCTCTCATCTGCTGCACATGGTACGGGCGTGAGGGGCAGCGTGTGCGGAGGCGGGGGAGATGCTGCACTGCCCGGTATCCTGCGACCCTGGTTGCAGACTGCGTGAACCTCGCGCGCTTCAGGACCCCCTGGGGCATTGGAGGAGCCTCCGTGAGGTAACGCTGGGGTCCCACGTGCGCCATTGAGACCCCGGGCGGGGGTTGAGGAGCGTAGCGGTACTGGGGCGCTCTGGACCGGTGGAGGTGCGAGGTCTGCGCCGGTAGGCATATTGGCGGTGGAGCGGTGCGGCGCATAAGGACAAATCTCCGGCGGCTGGCCGGGGCCCTACATGTCCTGAGTGCCCGTCTGCTGACCTTGGGTCGCTTCTGTGGCCTCCCCCCTCCTGCCATGATAATGAGGTCTTGTGTCCCCCCTGAAGAGTGCTGAAACGCCTTGGGCGGCAGGCTGTGCAGCATCGGTGCGCCCTCATCTTGCCTGTGAGTGCCTTGAGGTTGGCAGAGAGTTCCTGTGGAACAGAGCGGCGTTCCTGCGGGTCACGGCTGTGGGGCGGGAGAGCTCCTGGTGACGGACGAGGCAGGCGGGGGGGCCTACGGCATCTCGCTGCTGACGGCGGTCCTGGCAAGCGGTGCTGCAGCGGCTCTCTGGATCCCGCGGCTGATCTCCAAACAACAACGCGTCAAAGGTCTCTTTTTGCGCCGAGTGGACATTAGTCGTCGGGCCCCGTCGTGATGGGGCGCACAGATAGGACACAAACCAAGCTGTCCTTTGATTCTAAAGGTACTAAGACGGGCGATTGTGCTTCCGGAAAAGACCTGGGGGAGCGAGATCAAGCTGAAGAAATCACACAGCAAGATATCCGTGGACTATTGCTAGTGATGGAAAAGAGTCTGCAAGGGGGATTGCATCATTGGGCACCAAGATGGATGCGCTCTCCTACCGTGTGGATCGCATGGCAGAGAGGCTCGACAAACAAGCGGAGCACATTGATATGTCTGAATGCAGAATCACCGAGGTGGAGGAGGCACAGAAAACCCTGGACACAGACAACAAGCGGCTGAATAGTGCGATGCAGATGCTCCCGGACAAGACGGAGGATTTGGAGGACCGTTCTTGACGGTGCAATCTGTGCATCACGGGCCTGCCCGAAAACACGCAGACCGGTAAAATCTCCTAAAGAAACTCCTTGGTGACACCGTCTTCTCGGCTATGTTTGTTGTTGAAAGGGCCCACCACTCTTTGGACCCGAGGCCCAGGCCGGCAGCGCCGCCGAGACCTATCATCGCTAAGTTACTCAACTACAGGGACCGAGATGTGGCACTAAGACTTGCAAGGGAAAAACAGCCACTCCAGTATGAAGGCTCGACCCTTTCTCTGTTCCCGGACTTTACAGCAAAGGTGCAGGAGGCACGGCGCTAGTTCCTACCGATGAAGCGTCAGTTGCGCGAAATGGGCACAGACTATGCGATGTTGTATCTGGCGAAGTTAAGAATAAACAGACCGCGGAAATCCATGATCTTCACAGATCCAAAGGCCCTCCAGAGGACCATTAAGGACTGGCGCAAGGAAAGTCGCTCCTCCCCGAACAGAGTGGAGGAGACTGCGGGAGGCTCTCTGGAAGAACAGGACTAACAGATAAGCGTTGTGCTTTATACTGTATTTAGTGGGTGGTGTGGGGGGAGGGATTCGTCTGCTGAGTGAATCACTAGTACTGCTTTCCCTTAGGTGACTTGGGGAATTTATGCGATCTGGGGAGGGAAATGCGGGGGGTTTGTGCAGTTGAGTGTTAGGTGCGCTTCCAGGACATTGACGAGCACTAGCGTGGGAGCTAGGGTGCTACGATGTTTTTCCTTATTATTCTTTCTTTCCCCTTTTCCTTTTTTCTATTCAGATCGGGGAAGCCTTGCTTTACATACTTTTAGATTTATATTACTGTTATGATTCCTCACGACTTAAAGGATATTTTTGCGGGTGGGGTCGATTACTGGAATATGTTAAGTATATGTGTTTACCACTGTCCAGCCAGGAAGTGCTTCATTCATGCGCATTGATCACACGCATAATATATATTTTTTTTTTACTGAGGCGGGGGCAGGGCGGGTGGCTTTGTGATTTGATACTACAGATAGCTTGCATACTGCTGACTACCTTGGCCCTCGTGTGAATCCCACTGAGTTTGCTAACTGTTTGGTTAAGGGAGGGGGGAGGGGGTTTGAAGGTTTGAGGTTAGGGTGGTTTGATGGGGAGAGGGGTTGTCCGCAGCCTAGTTGAGGACGGGCAGGCATAGGTGGGAGCGGGTGGGACGGGAAGATGGCGCTGTAGAGACACATTTTTGCGCCAAGGGGATTGCTCACTGTTCGGGGGTGTTTTTTGTAGGTTACCACACATGACTAAGGCAGGTTACGATGCTGGAATGTTAGCTCGGACTTCTATACTGGGAAATATACACAGACCATTGCAGACAGGATGATTGCATCAAGAGACGACTTAGATACTTTGATGACCTGGAACGTTCGGGGCCTTAATGACCACAGGAAAGTCCGAAAGGTTCTAGAATATTTTGCCAGACACGGCGTTGATGTTGCACTATTACAAGAGACACATTTACACCCAGACAGCCACATACTGAGATATAGGGGTTTTTATGAATAATATACACGCAGCTGGGTTTACATCGCATGCCAGGGGCGTGATTACGTGGTTCAACCCGAAGGCACACTTGAAGTTCACTCCACTGGTGACTGACAGGGACGGACGCTACACGATTACGAGGTGCTGCGGTAAGGGTCTGGAGCTTTGCATAGTGAACACCTATGGCCCCAATTACGACCATCCTGGCTTTTACTCCGAGTTGGCGTTCAGGGTTAGGGCGCATTCGGGGGGTGACATTCTCTGGGGGGGGCAATTTTAACATGACCAGACAACCTCACATTGACAGATCAGATGGCCCTGCACGACGCCCTTCGGCTTCTGCTAGAGAACTGGAGGCACACATGTTGAGGTTAGACTTATGTGACGTCTGGCGGCACAGACACCCCTCCCAAGGGGGTTATACACACTACTCTGCCCTGCACGACATACTCACTAGGATTGACTACTGGCTCGCCTCCACACACCTAACTCAGGCGATTCAGTGCTGCACTGTGCTGCCTCGTACTTACTCAGACCACTCTCCCAGATTGCTGCGCCGTTGCGGCGTATCCCACCATTTACCTGGCGCTTCCGTCCATACACTTTGCTAGACACCTCTTTCAAAGAGGAATTGGCAACGGCTGTTGAGATATTCTTTGACACCAATGTGGGCTCTGTAGTCTCATTCCAAACCATTTGGGAGACGTTCAAGGTCTACATCAGGGGAATCACTATCTCAAAACATTTGGGGGTCCTCAAATCGATTAGAGATAGATTGCGCACTTTAGAAGACAAACTCAAGGAACTAGAACAGGAAAGGTTGCACGCTGGTAGAGAGATCCTGACTCAAGAAATAGCTCAAACACTACGGGAATTCCATGAGGAGGCTGACGCTGAAATCAAGCACTTAGGAAAGTATGCCATAGCTAGATCTTACGGCGAGGGAGAGCGCCCAGTTGCGGTACTTGCACAGTTGGCTAAGCGGTACAGGGGTAGAACTACAACCCCCGAGATGAGGTCCCCTAGCTCCGATGAGCTGCTTACAGACGCAGAAGTCGCGGAGAGTTTTCGGGATTACTATACGGCACTGTATGCCTGACGTGGCTCAGCTCCAAAAGAACGCATACTGGACTATCTAATGCACATAGAGCTTCCCTGGCTCTCCAATGTTCATCGCGAATTCTTGGCGTGCCCGATCGAACGGGAGGAAATCGTGTGGGTATTGTCAGCTATGAAGGCTGGTAGTGCGCCGGGTTGTGACGGCCGCACTGTTGCCTTCTACAAGGCATACTCGGACCTCCTAATTCCCCACTTTCTTACCCTTTGTGAAGACATGGCTGATACGGGAACGATGCCACCCACCCTGCGGGAGGCTATACTGGTTGCCATACTTAAACCTGGGAAGGATCCGGGGGATTGCGCCTCATACCGCCCCTTGTCGCTACTAAATGTAGATGCAAAATTTTCACTAAATTCATATCCAACCGTTTCAGCCCCATGATGGCCTCTTTGGTGGCCCCGGAACAGGCTGGTTTTGTTCCCACTCGTAATCTCACGTATAACCTCCGAACGGTCTTCGCGGCGTTTCAGCACACCCGCCCAGAGGTTCCTGCGATCGCGGTCTTCCTGGATATGGAAAAGGCCTTCGACTCTGTTGAATGGCCTTTCCTGAGATGGGTTCTTAGCCGCATGGGTGTGGGGAAGCTGTTCCTGCGGCTGCTGGCCACGTTGTACTCCTTCCGGACGGCGCGTATACGTATCGGTTATCTCAATATGGACCCCATACAGATAGGGAGAGGCACGAGACAGGGGTGCCCCCTTAACCCTATCCTATATGCACTGGTGGCGGAGCCGCTTGCCTGTGCATTGCGCGAATATCACAGCCATAGGGGCATTCGCTTTCCCACATATAATTTGATCGTATCAACGAACGCAGACGATACCCTTGTAAGAGACCCGGAGGTGAACTTGTCGGCGGTGCTCCGAGAGGTGGTCTTATTCAGTTCTCTTTCGGGCATACCTGTTAATTGGAAGAAGTCCCTCATGTTTCATCTTACACCAGTTACACGTCCCTTTGACCCGGAATACCCCATCCAATGGACTACGGACGCGGTGCGGTACTTGGGGATACAACTCCACACGGACTCGGAGATCATCCTACGGGAAAACTATGGGATGGCCATCTCTAGACTGGAGGAGGCTATCGACAGGTGGATTGCCCTGCCTCTTTCACTGCTGGGGCGGATCTCCCTTATGAAAATGATCGTGCTGCCGCGTCTCTTGTTCTTATTCAGTAACCTGCCTATGGTTTTATCGGGTCACTTCTTTTGTCAATTGCTATCGTTAATGGTCCAGTTGGCATGGGCGAGGAAAAAACCCAGAGTTGCATGGAAAATTCTTGTGCGACTGTACGCGCAGGGAGGACTGAACGCCCCGGATCTGAAGCTTTATTAACGAGCGGCGCAAAGCGCACACGCATATCACTGGATTCATGGCCCGGCGGATATCCCGCACATACGCATTGAATCAATCGTGGCGGACCCGACGCCTCTACACGCGCTGCTGGCTAAACCCGAGACCACAGAACGGGCCTCCTTGATTCCTTGAACACAGTTCTTCATGGGTGGCATCACATGATTGGGGCCCAAGCATGCAGCCAGCTTTATGCCCCGAGGGCATCTATCGCTTGGTGTGCATGGCTATCCCCATGCCTGGACAAAGGGGTCACAGAAGCTCTGAATGCGCTGCAAATTCAAACCATGGGCGACCTGTTCACGGAGGGCAGAGCCCGCAGGTGGAATGAGGTGGAAACGGCAGACAGTCCCCATTCCTTGTTATCACGCTTCCAGTTTCACAGAGTTAGACATGCGCTCAGGGACCTGTTGGGGAATGACATGGAGGAGCCCACGGTAGTCACAGCTTATGACTATATCTTCAACGCTAAGACCCTAACTAAATTAATAACCAACTTGTATCGTATAGCCCTCTCGGAAAGGATGGCAGAGTACACTGGCAAGCAGACTTGCGGGTTGATCTGGGAGAGGAAATGTGTCTATACTGCTGCACAAGCACGAGGAGGGTATCTCTGAATGGCCGCCATAGGCTGCTACACTTTAAATACCTGAATAGGACTTACTACTCCCCCGAAAGATTACATAGATATGGCTTGAGGGACAGCCCTGCTTGCAAGGGGGGCGGGGACCCACTTGCTGATTTTTTGCATGTTGCTTGGTCTTGTCCTGAAATACTAACTTTTTGGCACTCTGTGTACAGAGAAGTGAACGATATCACGCAACTAACACTGGCACCTGACCCATTATTAGCTTTATTGGGATATTCCAGACCCTTACGCCTGGTACACAGACGACTGGTCGATATGGCCTTCCTCCTGGCTAAACGATGTGTCGCCCTCAGGTGGATGCGTGGCACAGCCCCTACACTAGCACAGTGGTCTAGGGAAATGACATATTGTAGTACACAGACGGAGCTCTATAATGACTTATTACCCCCCCCCCGCCCCGTAATAGGCCTAAAAACATTTGGTCCCTATTCCTCGATAGACGGCATTCACGTGACTTGGTGGACGAAGAGGGCGCTAACAGCCCGGCGACCTGTGACCCCCTGACTGGGGACGCAGACATCAACTCACGGTCAGATCACCCTTGATTCCCTACGGGCTGGAAGATAGATGGGACATTAGCGGGATGGCCAGTTGGGGCCCCTGAGCGATTGGGGGTTGTCTGCCAATTCTTAACGTATGTTCTCACTGATGTACGATATTGTGGTCCTGAACTTTTTACAATGTGTACGTAATGCTTTTCCCCAAAGTATTCCCATCATTGTTTTTGTGTATGCAGTCTGTAACGCTACTACTGATACTTAATGCCAATGATTGTGATGGTTGTTATTTCTAAAAATGCCAATTAATTTTTTTTTTTTTAAATAAAAAAAAGTCATCCCTGGTTGCTGTCTGCACATGTAAAGGCCTGAATTTCGGCCTCTCCCGGGAGTCCTTGCCCTCGCCTCCGTGGACTGCCGGTTCATCAATTGAACTTCACTTTCTTGCAGTTCGGACCCAAATGCCCGCCTCACTTAAGCAGAGCCGGCCGGCCCAGAAGTAGCTCTGTGATCGCTGGTAAGGGCCCAGCTCGTTAACATTGAATTAATTTTAGGTTAGCTAAAAAGTTGAAAGTAAAGCTTAAACTAGCCTAGTGGTTTTGAAAATATACAGGCAGGCCTGGCTGTGAATTAATGTGTGCCTCTCAGTCTCCTGAGGAGTGCCCCGAAAATAAGTGCCCGGTGCTGTAGTAGACTGCGGCCGGTCGAGTCAGCTGACAGGGGCGGCTCTAGGCTCATGGTGGCCCTGGGCAGGGAGCGTAGGTAGGGGGCCCCAGAAGAGGGGGTCCGGGCGGGGCGGAGCGCGGAGCCCAGTAAAGAGGGGGGGTCAGGGTGTTTAGAAGTGGAACAGAGCCGAAGGCCGCCAAATCCCTGCCAGGGGCCGCCACGCAAAAATGTATCCATCCTCAGAGGATTATTATATTAAGGATATATATTGGCGTGGTGGCCCCTGGGGTTTGGTGGCCCTGTGCAGGTGCACAGCTTGCACATGCCTAAGGACGGCCCTGCAGCTGAGTCATACTGTTGTGTTAACTCTATTAATTTGATATATGCAGTTAAGAAGGGATCCATGTTTGGGGCCTATTACATTCTGTTTTGGGAGGCTCGAGTCCGCTGGGCCTGGGTCCCACATGGAACAGAGAGCGGACTGGAGTCCAACGTAATGCTCTGCAGCATGCTAATTGATTGCCAGAGACAGGGGGCATGGGGATTGGGGTGGCGGGGGGAGTCCGCGTCAGCTGGCTGAGGCAGGATGATTTGTTAATTGTCTTTCTTCCGGCCGCCCGGCAACACAGGTGTTTTTCCTGCCTCACCTTGTGCCCGAGCCTGGCCCCCGGAATTGTTACTTTCTCCTGGCAACACTGGTACGAAGTTCTTCACCACACAAGCATAATTACTCTTTCACCATCCACGAACCTTGTTTGAAATATATTCTGCATCTATATATTGTTAAATTAACCAAGGTAGCAGCTGGTCCATTTACAGTGACAGATTTACATAACCGATCTTAAAAAAATCATTATTTTCAAAAAAAGGAATTGTTTTCTCTTTTGAAAGGGCTCAGTACGTAGGTGACCACAATGTGTCATAAATCTAAACATTGTTTCTTTGAATATGTGCAAAATCAGTATAATATAATGTCCAACTTTTTTTAGGACTTCGTTTTACACCTTTGTGATAGTGCAAAACACCTCCGGGTTTTGCGCAGGCACTTCCCAGCATTCTTTCTATTACCTTATTTCACTAGCAACCAATAATGCCTGAGACTGAGTGATTGTATAACCAACCTAGTTGCACTTGCTATGCTATAAATTTTTCTTTTTTAGGCTAGCGCAGGTCATGAATGAGCAGATCAATGATCTTTTCTTAACAACTGCTGTGCCTGACTGCCCTCTGATACTGAGAACTGTAGTCACACAGTCTGTGTCTGGTTAGTGCCCTTTCATCGCTGGTGTTTTACAGAAGTTTTAAGATGATCTTAGAGTTTCTCGTTGTTCAAATGGGGGTCATTTCTGATATTTAAATGTTTTCCTTGTCTTCATTGCTAGATTTTGCTCGCAAGAAAATGTCACTCATCGTGCTCGTAATGTCACTCATAATTACTCTGAAATGATGACAAGGTCACACATAGCTCTCTGAAACCTTGGCAGCTATGCATTCGCTAGGAGTGCTCGGCCGGGTTGCAGCAGCAATTTCCGTGGGCCGGCTGGCAGGAATTTGAAAGGAAAACATACTGCCTGCAGGTGCACCGACTGGACCTTTTAATGAGAGTCTCTAGCTGGGTAGAAGTGCTGCTCCAGACCGGGTGCCGAACTAATAGAAACCGAGATGGCCATCTGTATCAGAATCGTGCCTGCTACATTAAGATCAGCGTAAGTGACACTACACCAGTGAGGGATGATTCTAGGTGCAGCAACCAGGAAACCAACAACAGACAAGCCCGTATTTAGGATTTAACAAATAGGCATCACTGAAACAACCATGGCAAGGTCTTAGCCAATCAATTCCAGTCAGCTGAGCACAACCACATGGCACTCCAACCCGAGGTGGGAGCAGCAGCTGCAGGCTGCAGCCTGCTTAAATTATTAATGTGGAATGTGTCAAATTTACTCGACACACAGAGACCACTGACGCCAGTAGGAAGGAGTATTCTCTGCAGCATAGTGTCCATAGCATTCTTGTGTTGCTGTTAATGGATCTCCTGTCAGTAGCGTTCACTCCCAGTTTCACCCTCGCAACTCACAGGTGGTGTCAAGGTGGTAATAATGCGTGACTAATGCATTTTAGTGCGGTGATGTGGAGCACCACACTAAAATGCGTTAGCCTAACCCCTGGTGCGTGGAACATGGCATGGGGGACACCTAGGCACACGAAAAAGAATTGTATTGTAAAACACCAAAGGCGACATAGGAGTCCAAGCTGTTCTTGTCATGGTATTGACTTGTCCACATTTTTCGCTTATGCACTAAAAAAACATTGGAATGAGAATTTGGACATATTTATAAGGAAGCGAAGTGCTGGTTTATTTTACTTTGTTTTTCCACTTGAAAATAAAAATACGAGATACTAGGTGGGTCCCCCTTCTCCAATTCTGTCTTGGGCAAGAAGGTAAACTGTATAGCACTGCAAATAGTTTTGAATTCAGTTGTGAGTGCTGCGGTCTTCCATCTATTCAATATCCCATCTGACTATGCTTTTCGGAGGAGCGTATTTAAATAAATAAATATAAAATGGTACATTTTAGAGTGAGACCAAGACCATAGAAACAGAAGACAGACACTGTAAATATTAATATTATATGTATTGCTGCCAGTGTGATGCTAAAAAAATGTTGATGCTGTTACCTTTCTGCATGACAATCTTTAAGTTAGCATTTACGTCAACATGGAACCACCTAGGCATCTGAATCCTTTATTAAATATAATGAGTGTTTTAGGTTCATAAAAATATAAGAATTGTATAGAGGTTACATATATTTTTGTAAAATGAAGAATCTGTTACTATTTTATGATAGTAATGTAAAGGAGCCATGGGCTATGTGTAGAAGCCTTTCCGATTAGCCCAGTATCTAAAAACAGTGCAACTTCAGATTAGATACTTTTTACTTTCCCCTTGTGTGTGCTCTAAGGTGTCGGTGGCTATAAATATGGCGCGAGAAAATAGACAGCGTGGTGGGGGGAATTGATACATCCAGGCAGTGTGTGGGTGGGGGGAGGGCAGACAGCAGGGGGTGATGTTGGGTAAATGGTAAGCAGGGGGTGAGGGGAAAACAGACAGCAGGGTTGGGGGGAGACCGTACATTTCCATGCACTATATATGAGTGCGTGGCCAAATGTTTTTTTAAAGAAACTGGAGCAGCAGGCTTTCATTGGAGGGACTCTGGCCACAAACAGGAAGCTGTGCTGGATCCATGTTCCACGGCATGGACAGAAGCCTGGAGAAGGTTGCTGGAGGAGGTAAGCAGCTGGCTGGAGGCATGACCAGTAAGAAAAAGGAAACCAGAGTGAGGTGGAAGCCATCCAATGATAAGCATTGATAAGTAACGGGCGGGCTCTAAAACATTTTTAAGCTTTTCTTTTTTATTACGATAGCCTTCGCTAACAGAGCATGTGCACTGTGGGCAACATTTAACAATGTATTCTCACAAGTGCATAAAACATTTTTGCGACATGCTTTAAAACCGTTATTCTTTGCAGGCAGCCAAATACTCCTGGACTGCAGCACATAATATTTGTGTGCCAGATTCTGAAGCTCTTAAAATATAAAATTGATACCTACATTTCTTATTTTATTATTAAAATAACAAATATTTTATGCAAAAAAGATTTTACTGTTTTTTCTTCTGTAAACTACTTTGCTTAATTTATGCACTTTCCTTCATGTAAACTATAGTACATTTGTATTTGCTCTTACCTTATTTTCAAATGCCTCACACATGTTGCATCCTCATTACAAGATGGCCACCACCCTACCACTGCCTATTGTGGAGCAGATTTACAAGGACTGGTTCATCCCTGCATATTAGCAGGGATGCGCCAGTAAACATGCGACACGTAGGAATACACTTGTGCCACCACGGATGCGCCGCATTTACAATGCGACGCACCATGGCTCAAGGATAGTCAGATGCGTGCTGCATCTTATGTCGTAAGGGCAGCGCATTGCTGGAGTCGTGTCGCAAGTGCGACACAACTCCAGCAATGCTCAGGGGCGCCCTATACCTATCATGCTGCGTCACTCCTTGCTCCTGCTTCAAGCAGGTGTAAAGATTTGACGCAGCGGAGACGTAAAAGTGACTTATTGAAATCTTGTAGATTTCCCTGCGTCACTTTTACGCAGCCGTGGTCGGTAGTAAGTGTACCTGCAGGGCGGTGACGTGGGGAGGGGGAGGGACAGGGTAGGGGTTGAAATCTATGGATTACGGTGCTTTACAGGGAAGTAAACATTTAAATAAATGAACCAAATTTTGTTGCGTGCACTGCATCCCCAAATGCGATACAGTGCGCGCAACAACATTCGTTTTTATTTATTTATATGTTTACTTACCTGTAAAGCTCCGTAATCCATAGATTACTACTCCCCATCCTGCCCCTCCCCACCCTGTCCCTCCCCCTCCCCACGTCACCGCCCTGCAGGTACACCTACTACCGACCGCGGCTGCTTTTACGGGGCTTCCTTGCGACGGAACGCCCACCTTGCATACATTATACCTGACGCAAGTATAATGTAGAGCAGGGATTTACAACGAGGCACGTTGTAAATCTGTTGGGTAGTAGCGCATTGTTTACGATGACGCTGCTTCACAGAACTGACGCAACAGTGTTGTAAAAATGTTGCAAGGGGCTTGTAAATATGCCCCTGTCTCTTTTTCTCCATGGCCGGCTAAATATAGACACACCTCCTTCAAACTACTTCTCAAGCTGCTGGTCAATGTGCGCATCATCTCTACTCTCTAACCTATGGCAGGCTAGACAGCAGAGATGATGTACTATTTTGCCAACCGCAGAGAAAATGGCTGAGATTTTGTACTATTTGACCGTGGCCGGCTAAATAGCCACTTCCCAAAACAATATAATATCTCATTGATTCGTCCCGTCACTTGCAAGTAGCCTGGTACACAACAGAGATAGTGTTTGTTTTGAGTAACTATCGACTGAAACCGTCAAAATATTGTAATTTACTCTGCTCTGGGCTAACGGGTCTATTATTCTCACAAAGGTCCAGCACTTAGTTCATGTTTCAACTGTGTGCCTATAAACCATTGCAATCAATGATCCTGTTGTGACCTCTAGTGGCAGAATTAGGGATAGACAAGTTTTAGTTTCCCTGAAACATCTTATTCCGTTACATTCAGCTTCCTCTTCAGCTATTTGGTTCGTCCTATCATTAGTTTTTCGTAGCTTCTGTAATGCCAGATCCCAAGATTGTTTTGTTATCTCACATTCAGATTTAATTTCCTCTCAGAGATCTCTGGTTGCCGTTCCAGTCCATCAAAGCTTAGCTAATATTTAAACGAATATGAACGTGAAGCAGGGCTGGCTTTAGCACTGCTGGCTTCCAGTGCGACAATAATTTGTGGTGCCCCCACAATGACCTCCTTCTCGGATTCCCTCATGATCACCGGGCAAAAGTGTCCCTCATCTCTCCAATCATAAGTTACTCCTAAACACAGCGCCCCTCACTGAGGTCAGTGCTCCCTCCACAGGTCAGCGCCCAGTGCGGCCGCACCAGTCGCACTGCCCTAAAGCGAAGTTATAAAATGTCTTTTCTTTACTAGGACGACGGGGATGGTAAATGTTGAGATTAATTTGAATAATTTTACATCTTCTCTCCATTTGAACAAACTGTTGCTTTTATTCAGGTTAAACAAATGTTTCAGTTCTATTGATTTCATACTTAGTACCATATTTATGACCTGGTTTTGCATTGCTCTTGCACCACGCGTTACTCTTGCACCACGCAGCATGGTGCAAGAGCGACGCAAACCGTAGGTCATATTTTTGAAGCCACGTAAAGCCACTTGACGTGCCTTTGAGTGGCTCCAAAAATATGGTATAACGCAATGCAGTGCAATTTGCTGCGTTATGTTACTCTGCCCGGGTAGGCGTTCCATGGGTGTTCCCACGCAACTCCCATGGTTTTTGATGCATTCACAGATTTACAAGACCTTGTAAACCTGGAATGCACCAAAAGGATAGTACTCCCCACGGGAGTGATGGAGCAAGGTTTTGCTCGTAAAGAGACTTGCTCCGATTCAATCCTCTTGAAATAAAACGTAATGCACTAATAAACATGTTTTGTCTTGCTAACAATGCACCACACAACATTTCTAGTATCTAGGGGAAGCTTTCTTATGTGCTTTCTCTAACAGTAACTCGAGTGACCTAATATGGCCGCCGCAATGTGGGAACTTTTTTGCGCATGCGTCTGTCACACTCACATGACATGACGTACTCTTTGCTTTGGTGGGAAAACTTTGCTTCTGCGCACTAAAACTAAAGATGGCTGCTCTATGTTTTCACATGCTAACACTTGCATTGCTGCTTTTACTAAATTGTTCGTTCTGCCTAATTCCTAATGCTATAGTTAAAATAAAGTAATGAGAATAGAGCAGAGATAAGTGGTATACAGTGCATTCATTTATTCCTCGTTCTAAAACTGTTTCTCTTTGACTTTGCTATTAGCTCGTATTTGGGTCTGATGTAACCTTGCTGCACACCATCTTGAAAATCCTGTGCCTGCGCAGACGAGCTCAAGAGTCCACAAGTCATGGCATTGAATACACTGCCCTGAAAAATGGTATATCTAAGGTAGGCTTAGCTAGTTAGATTGACCGACTTGTCCGAATAGCTGACCTGTCACTGACCCAACGCACTCAATAGGCGATCGAGAACAGAGGTGCTGGCGGAACACTCTGTCAGAAGAATCGATAACCCAATCGGGGTTCTGGGAAGTAGTTCGATAACCCAATCAGGGTTCTGGGAAGGAGTTTGATAACCCAATCGGGGTCCGACTGTTAGCTGCAGAGAGGGTTGCGACGATGGCGTTGCACTTTACCTGTGGGTGCCGGTCCTGACCTGTGGTGATCCTGTCTTGATTCAATTTGGTCCGTACCTGTCCTGATTCTGGTCTGCACCTGTTCTTTCCTGTTGGCACCTGAACTATCGGGGGTCCTGTCCTTTAACCCAGCCCGTGCCCAGGGTTGGTCTTCACACCATTCTAGGTAATTATAAAATCTGTGTGGGTATGTCATTGTACTGTTTCCCTTTTCTTACCCTTCCTATGTTTCAATGTTAAATGAAAGCCTCATAATATTTTCACATCACCCTGCTTTGATCATATTCTTTATAATTGAACAAGCTTTGATTGAATTAGTATGGACACTGACATTTAAGAAATTACATAGATAAAGTGTTTAAACCTTTCCCGAGTCTGTGGTTATTTATGAAATGCCAATGTTGTACTGCCTATTATTCTAAACACCCTTAATCCCTTAGGACTCTAGGTACCAGTGACAAGGATCCTAAATGGTTAATTAAAATTCTGATTAAGCGTAGGTTTTACCTGTCCAACGTGTGTATGTTTATATGGGGCCAGGTGAGTATGGTAAAACGAGCAGGTGAGCCCGCGCTCTATCAGGAGGCATAACAAGGAGAAATATGCTTAGTTCTCCTAGTTTTTTCCTCTTTCCATATGTGCTGCATCCTGCCGCACACTTAGAAAGTGGAAATAGCCTCTCAGGATTGTTTCTGTGCAGGAAGGTGCTCCTACGTGCACAAAAACAATACTGCCTACAACACAGGCACGTTTGCACCATAGTGCAAGGTTGACTGCTTTGGAGCAAGGCTTCCAAAACAGCACCAGCACAAGGGAAAAGGACAAGAATGCGCCTTATTGGATGAATACAGAATATTCCTGCACTTTTCCTGTGATGCATGGCAGCGCAGCAAGGTGACTTGCTGTGCTACCCTGCATCACTAAAGTCACAAATATGCCCCTAAGTGTCTCAGGAACCCTCTTTAGTTTTTGTGTGAACTAGAGGTTTAACTATTTCAATAGACAGGGACATCATTTGAAGGAGCCGGGTTCAAAGTTCTAGATTTACTCTGGAACCCTAGATGTCTCTTTTTGTCTGCATGGAAGTGCGGAGGGGAGGAAAACAGTTAGCCAATTACTCATTGCTGTTCCAATGAGCTATGACTCCGAAGAATCACAGACTCACAATCCAAAGTTTAATTAGTTTATTACAAAGCTAAAAACAGTTGGACATACTAGCACCTCAAGATGTGGGTGTAGAACTACATTAATACAAAGCCAAACCTAAGTGTGAAATTGAGACGGTGCAGCATGCATAGAATAATCAGTTTCAGAATCAGGATACTGAAAAGAATGGCTCCAATGTCCAAATTACCTTCATTGGAGGTTCATACCTAGCATTTTCCAGGCAAATTCCACAAAGGTGTCAACTTGTGAAGGCTTCTTAGGAAGTCCATTCTCGTTGAATGGTTCAAGTAACATAAACCTACAGAGCTTGTCCTAAAATGGTTTCTTCCTCAAGGCAAGCCAGAAGACCCGGACTCTGCCCCTAACTTCAATTCAAGAGCTTCAGGTAGCGTCCCTGAATGCATTTCGGCTTCACCCATCCAAGCAAGGCACCTCCTTGTAGGTAATTTTCCATGCAGCAGCGATGCTTTCAGGCCTTGGCTCGATGACCTTGATTCCTAGGTCTCTCCAATGAGAAAGAACACTGTCCCTCATTATCAGCATCGCTGTTCAGTGTATCTTCTCCTCCCTAAGCCTAATTCTTAAAACAAAGACATAAATCTAACTAACAAGGATTCATTTTTCCACTTGCAACAGAAAAGTGAGAAAGAACAAATTCCACATGCACATGAAATTCACTAGCGAGTCTAATATGAGAGCTCCAAGGAAAAATACAGTTCAGGCCTCCAGAAATCGGCCAACATAAGTAACAGCACGTCGTGAGAAAGAACAAATGCCACATGCACATGAAGGTCAACAGCAAGTCTAATACGAGAGCTTCCAGGGGAAAATACAATTCGGGACTACAGAAATTGGGCAACATAAGTAATGGCACGTAATTTCATAGAAGCAAATGTATAAGTGAACATTATCTCTGAGCATATTTAAATCAATGCATTACATAAGCATACGAATTAAGAAAACTGTTCCACACATTAGGGTTTTCATCCAGCCACATGTAATTGTCACATGTAATTGCAAAGTTGTTTTCTTCATGTTTACTCCAAAATGCACCTAAAACTTCACTGTTTTCAGTTATTAAACTACACTATCTACTGACCCAATGGTAGTCTCTCCAATCTCCTCTCTCGCTGTCTACGATGAATTCTCAACCTGTCTTGACTGATGCCATTTGTAAGCTCTCACTGTGCCCATCAACAAAATGATGCAAACCACAACTATTACTATTACTTTCTAGATATACCAAGAATCCTTTCCCAAGATTTGGAAACCATCTCCTAAATTTCCCAAATCCTTTGTCAACCTTGCGCCAAACTCCCTCAGTTGCCAAATCATGGTGTATCACAGGGATGTTACTTATATACTTCCTCAGATCCTAGCTATGTTCCGGGATATAAGTACAGCACTGTTAAACCCTCAGCATTTTACAGAATCTGCCTTCTTTTGCTAATAACAAATCTAAAGCAAGACAATGTTGCATCACCATGGCTCCTATCAATATCATCTCTCCATCTATGTGTAGTAATAATTGAGCTATATTGACTGACAACGTATCCACTATAATCCACAATTTTCTAATCTCATCATTTAAAACCACTCCCAAACTTGGTATCAGTGCTCCAAACACATCTCCTACAATCTTTTACTCGTACCATGTCTTCTCTATGTGGTAACATGGTATATCCACATGGTATATCTTTGGAAACACAACAGCCACATATTGTGCCATTCCAATTCAGTGGCAATAAGACATACACATTTTTTCCACACACAAAATACACATTCTGCACCACTTGTACCATCTTTTTCAAGAACTTATTTGCAGTGGCTTCAATGGTGAAGATATGATCACACGCACACTCTGTCCCACAAATATCTTACCGTAATAAGTCTGTACATGTCTGATGCAAAGCTTTCCTCACTGTTCCCAATCTAGAGCTACTGGACCATAACTTCATTTAGCCTAGTGTGCTAACTCTTCCTTGGTCCATTCAAAATGTCCTTTTCTTTGTTAAACTTAACTGCTATTGATCTATGTCTTTCTTCTACTTGATCTATTATTTTTTTCTCTATGTGGGTCAGCATGCATGTCAATAGTTTGTCTAGGTCCATAAGCTGTTTCTAATGAAGCAGTAGGTATGAAATACATTCCCATTCTCTCTTCTTGGTTGTCATAAGCATACTTGTTTAAGTGCTTGTAAGCTGGAACCTCTGAGAGCACTACATCATAATTTGAGAAAAAGCACTCAAAATGACCTTTACCATAAAACATGCTAAGCAACAAACTACAAGTGATACCATACATCAGAGGCAGATGGTGGTATCTGATACCCTATTCAACTGATCCAAGTAATTGCATACACACATAGCAATCTCTCACATCCATCAGGTTTATGTACTCGTACAACAGATTTGCATAAACATTCAACGGATATTCACCTTTATACAAATCTACGTGCTACAAGCGCCTAGTCTTATCAATCAAAGCACTATCAGTTTCTAGTGTACCCTCTTTTGTGCTAGAAGTGGTAGGTATGGACGTCTTATGTACTCCCACTCCATCAGCTTCAGTTTTGTGTGAACCTTCAACGGACATAGTATTAACTACTGCTATAACTATACTTACTCCTATTATAAGTGTACCTATTATACATTTGTTTCTACAGTTCAAATTTCCAGACTCCATTTTCAAATGAGTTCAGATTCTGACTGTTAGAGGATCAATACAAAGTCTTTTTTTCCACCTCTCACTGTTGCACAACACAGTATATACACAGTTTCCCGAAGTAGTGGGAATAGTTTTCTCAGTTCATTGCACAATTATTTACATAGCTGGAAGACTTCCCTAGGCCTTTTTCTTCTACTACGGAAAGGTACCTAATTTTATTCTTCTTCCACTCAGGCCTAGGTTAGCTTCTAATGAGCAAAAGGTTTTTTTATTTACAGTTCACAGTCAATTCACATCCGTTATGAGATCAGAGCCAATTTCCTCAATGGTACATTGCAAAAGTTCAAAACTGAAATGCATCAATGTCCTGAGCTGGTGGCTGATATCCAAAAGTTGGAAACGTGAGATCTTCCATAATCAAGCTCTGCAAGACATTCACTCTCAGTGGATCTGATACAGTCAGTGTCAAAACTCCATTAGCTTCTACTCCAGGGACTAACAGTTACATTTCAATTAGCAACGCTGAACTTCAGTGCCTCACTCATCCAGACCTCAATCTCCCCGACCTCACTGTTCCTAGCATCTGTGACCAAGTAAGTTCACTACGGGGCAACATATCTCTGGCACGGTACTCTCACTCTCCTCAATCTCCTCAAGCTCCGTTGTGCTTGTTCTATGTAACTTGGATCTGATTCAGACGTTTCAGAAATGGGAGCAAGATCTCTTTCCGGTGCAAGTGTAAAGTTTTGCCTTTTCTGTCTTACAGGGCACGATTCTCTTGCAACCTCAGTTTTCTTCCGAAGCACTTAACCACTTTTTACACCAGTCTCTTCAGTTGAGCCTGATCTATACCACTCGCAATATTACTGTCTCCCTCAGAGTCTGTACCTGGGCCTTGTGTAGCGAATCCCCTTCAGCTCGACCTGGTGGGTATGACAGCCTCTTCAGGTACCCCCACAACTTGGATTACCCTCTCCGATGGCCTTGAAACCACAGCTGGATTCTCTACAGGAAGATGAGCTATTTCTTCCGAGGGTCCTAAAACTTTGAAGGTATGGGAGGCATGAATCCAGTTCGACAAGACTCCGCACTGCAAAATAGGGCCGGACTGAGAACCACAACCGGCCCTTGCAAAGTGCTCGGCCGCCCCCCCTCCCCACTCGGGGGGGTTGGAGGTGCCGCTGAGCTCTTTGCCAGGGCTGGTTTTCAGCCAATTTTGGTACAGGGCCGATTTTGCAGCTATGTTGCAAAAACGTCCCTGTAACAAAAATGGCCCACTGGGGCCCAAAACCGGCCCCCACCCGTGCAGTGCACCGGGGGATTGCCCGGTGCCTGCTATGGCTAGTGCTGCCCTGCTGCACAGCAGTGTTCATCACCAAGATCACCTGGTGAGGACCTCATCAGCGTGCATCAAGGCAGTTCTCCCTCACATGTTTCCATACCAGGACCCTGTCCCCTGGACACAGGCCATGACAAAGGTCATTCGATGTTAGTGCAGTCGCAGCTTCAACCTGGTGAGACACAGAAACAAACCACATCAGCCTGTCCTTTGCAATAATCAAGGATCAAATCATTGGTGATGTTTATCAATGCTGTGGATGGCACTTCAGGCAAGGGCTTCGGCCTCCCCATGAGAATTTCATGCAGGGTAATCCAGTTCTCCTATCTGTAATACTAAGCAAACTCATCAACACTAAAGGCAACGCATCAGGCCAATTCAGTGACGTTGAAGAGCACACTTTTGCCATTCTCATCTTTAGGGTCCTGTTAATATTCTAGACAATGCCTGATGCCTTCAGCGTATAGCTACAGTGTAATCTCTGATCAACTTGAAAGGCAGTACACAACAGCTTCATGATTTCACTATGGAAGTGAGTTCCTCTATTCAACTCCAATGAAGTTGGAAACCGCATCCGCAAATGAGCTACCTCAACAATAACTTGGCTACTGTCTGTGAGACTATCACACCTTCTAGTCAGATATGCTTCCACCCACGTGAAAAGATGCACACTACAACAAGAATGTACCAAGCCCATTGCACCTAGGCATCTCTATGAAATCCAGTTAGATTTGGTTCAGAGGACCCCCGACTTTCCAATGTGACTCAAGGAAACCACAGTCCTATTTCCAGGATTTATCTATTGACACGTAACACATCGGTGACACACTGCATCAGCAAACAAAAGAAACCTCGGGTTACACCACGTTTGCCTGAACACTCACACCATTGCATCTCTCCCAATGTGAACAGCTCCATGAATCCGTCTTGCTATGAGACTCAACAAACAGTCTGGTAACAATGCCCCACCGTCTGATGAAAACCCTAATGCCATCATCTCTCTTTTCACAACCTGCTTTGATCCAGACAGCTTTTTCTTGGTCTGACACTTCTCCCTGCAGTCGCCTGGCCTTGTCCCAGGTATCTGCTATGGCTAACATCACCCTAAGCTTGGTTCTTTCTGTGCTCTCGCCTGAATAGTCCCCATTAAAAATGCAAACATGAATAGCATAAAAGAAGGCAACTCATCCGTGTACCTATTCCGACCGTCACAAAATCCTCCCCTTTTCCATGGGCAGCAACTTCATGACTACCATATCCTTCTGTCGCTGCAAGGCTTAAAATGCTTGCCTCACATACTCTCTATTTCTGATGGGAGATCCTGATGAAGTTAAGAACTGCCTCTGTAATCGTAGCTGTCCGAAGTCATGAACAACACTGAAACTGTACTGGCTATCAGTATGGATGGTGACTCGGATTTCATCCGAAATAAGACATGCATGGGCCAAGGCAATGATCTCTGCGACTTGTGTGGAGTATAATCCCTGTACACAAGCAGCTTCTATTACTCCAGAATTAGAACAAACAGCAAAATCTGCTTTCATGTAACTCTTATTGTCACTTAGGCATGAAACATCAACAAAAGGACTTGATTAGATTCGGCTAGAGGTTTATCGACAATGTCGGGTCTCGGTTTGGTACGGAGTTCAGTCACATCCAGTCACTATCTTCAGAATCTTCTCCCTCAACATTTAAAAGAGGGATCAAAGTAGCAGAATTTAGCACAGAACATCTCTTCAATGTGACATTTTCAGATGCCACCAGAATCTGTTGTTAGTCAGGTGCTGTGTTTTTGTTCTCGTCAACAGGAGCTCAACAGAATTTGGAACTTAAACAGCAAAAGGATGACCATCACAATAATTTCACATCTATCAATGCTGACATCAGTTGCAGCAACGGATTTGAGATATCTGGGTAACGCTGAAGCTACAGGATCTAATGTAGCTAAAAAGTAGGCCACTGGTCTATGGACACGCCCTTGTACCTGGGTGAGTACAGATAGAGCACAACCCTCCCTTTCGAAGCAATTAAAAGTGAAAACTCTTGGTTGTAATAAGGCATTCCTAGAGCTGGAGCACAACACAGGCTTTCTCTTAGCTCCAAGATGGCGACCAAGCAGTCACTATCCCATGGAACTGAATCGCTCACATCTTTGTGTATCAATCTCTGTACGGGCTTTAACTTCAATGAGAAGTTTGAGATCCATTGTAGTAGTCAACCATTACCAGAAGCAACCGGATTTTCTTTTTTTCATTAGTAGGCGTATTCATTTTCATGATCGCCTTAATGCGGTCTGGTGACACCTTTCTCTTGCCTTTCTCCATGCAATGATCCAAATACTGGACTTCAGGCAGACAGTACTGAAGTTTGCTTGGGGACACCTTGTGCCCATTGTCCACCAAGTGGTTCACTAGAGCAATGGTATCATCCCTACATGTCTCCTCGGTCTCTGAAGCAATCAGGTCATCAATATACTGCACAAGCAGTGAACTCTGCGGCAGCACTAAGCTCTCAAGATTATTTTTCAAGATCTGGTTAAAGATGATGGAGTCTCAGTATTCCCTTGTGGAAAGTGAAAAAATGGCTTTCCTCATGTAAGGGTATTGAAAAAAACACTTGGCACAAGTCAATCACGATAAACCTTTCAGCTTTACAAGGAATTTGGAACAGGATCACAGATGGATTCAGAACCACAGGACAACATGGAAAAACAATTCAATTCACCTTTCATAAATCCAGGACAATGCAGTACTTACAGATCGGTTTCTGCAATCCCATTACAGGTGAATTACACAGACGTCCTATTAGCTCTTTCAGGATGTGCAGCACGATCATGGACTCAATCACAGGTGTAATCCCTGCCACGGTTTCAGGGGCCAGGTTGTACTGGGGCGTTCTTGGGAATTCAGTATTTGGCTTGATCTGTATGCAGACTGGCTTGACTCCTTGAGTAATCAGTCCTATTTCTTACCCTGTGAAGTCCCACACCACAGGAGGGACGGTGCCTCTCAGATCACATGGCATGTAATCCACTGTTAGCACAGAAAACATGACTATACAATGATTTTGGATTGCCAGTTTGAATGCAATGTCATCATGATACGTCTGCAGTTCTACTCCCCTAGGTGTACAGTAGATGGTACTATTAGGTTTGCATAAGAGATCTCGTCCTCAATAAATCAACCATGGGTTTGGAGAGCGCAATCTCGAGGCGCTGAGGAAAGGGGAGAAGAAGGGGGTCCTTCAATTCCAGAGGAAGACACTGAGTTCCATCGAAGAGCCAGGTCTGAGGTCCTTTAGGAACTTAGGAAGTGATGGAGTCTGTCGGAGGCATAGAGGGAGGTCCATTCCTTGGTAGTGAGGTTGGAGAAGGAGCAACCTCCTGCTCTGGTTTTTTTGATGAAAGGTGCCATTGCGAGGAAGAGCTGGGCTGAGTGGAGAAAATGCTGGGGAGCGTGGAACGAGAGGCAGTGGTTCAGGTTTGTGGGTCCAGTGTTATGGAGGGCCTTGTGTGCATGGGTGAGAAGCTTGAAGGTGATTCTCCTCTTGACGGAGAGCTAGTGTAGAGTCCGTAGGTGTTGGCTGATGTGGCAGTGGCACGGTAGGTTGAGGAGTAGTCTAGCGGTGGCATTCAGGAGGTTCTGGAGTTTGCGGGTGAGGTTCTAGTTGATACCGGCGTGAAGTGTGTTGTCATAGTCCAGTCCGCTACTGATGAGGGTGTGTGTGACAGTTTTCCAGTGTTCGGGGGGGGATTCAGTTGAAGGATTTTCAGAGTAGGTGGGTGTGGTAGCAGGAGGAGGTGATGGCATTGATCTGGCGGTCCTTTTTGAGTTCGGAGTCCAGCATGATACCGAGGTTGCGTGTGTGGTCTGTGGGGAAGGTGGGGTCACTGAGGGCTGGGGGCCGCCAGGTATCGTTCCAGGCAACGAGATGTGGGCCCATGATGAGCACCTCGGTTTTGTCCCAATTGAGTTGTAGGCAGCTGCTCTTCATCCATCTGGTGACAGCTTCCATTCCGTCTTGGAAGTTGCGTTTGGTGAGGTTGGGTTCATTGAATAGTGTGATGTTGAGTCTGTGTGATCTGATGATGGATGCAAGCGGGGCCATGTAAATGTTGAACCGGGCCGGGCTGATGGAAGATCCTAGCACACAGAACGGGCCCGAAGCATACACCACAAACTGGTGTCAATCCTCGAGGTTCCCTGTTTTTTTTTTTAGACTTTATTTATCATTTTCATAAACATTACATTCCGTACATGTTACTAACATTCATTTTGCAATGTGTAATGACATGGCAGTGAAATATCAAAAATAGGATGCATACGTACCACACCATGTCTTTTATCCAACCAGTGATATACAAAGGAGGGACCAAGGGCTTTTGTCAAGGTCCAGTATATGTGCTCAGAGTCATGAGAAAAACAAGTAATATGCTGTTCCGGATAGTTTAAAATATGAGTCACATAACGGGATCTAGAAGTGCTCGATTATGAAGGAACCAGAGGTGGGAATCCATTTTATTGGAATATAGGACCCTTACACACCCAGATGGGTGGCATGCTTCATCATCATGATGCTCCTCGTCGGGTCGGCGCTGCAATACCCGACGGGCTCCCGATGAGGGGTACTTTGGCAGAGATCTTTTTTCCAATAGCTGTTTGGTGCTGTGGGGGTGAGGGGCCTTGTAAGTGTAGATGTCAAAAATGTGTTAAGTTGTTGAATTAAAAGAGGGTTGGGAGCACCACCAATGACAATTTTAATGAGTGGGTCTCCTACCCTGCGTAAAAACAAAACAAAAGGCGCAAGGGTGGGATTTATGTCTCAGTTGGGGCACTCTTTCGTGTGAGAGGTCAACATGTTTCTAGCCTAATCCTAAATATAGGGGCGATTCTTCAGGACCTAAAAACTTAATGTCAGCTATCTTCACCTAGGGTAGTGACGAGGTAAAAAAAATCACACTACTAACCACCCTACCTACTAATTTGTGTAGAATACCTTGTAGTGCTGGATCTACCTGATAATGCTGGATCTATCTGTTTTGAGAGAAATTGGCACATATGTTAATTTATATCACATATCCAATGTAGGTGTATTAACTCTCCTGTCCCCTGTGCAACTGCCTCATAACACATAAGTGCTAATTTATAAAACAAGAAAAGGTGCAGTGCCACCTGATGTAATTCTCACAGGTGATAACTCGTGAACACAGACACCCCTCGTGAAGAATAAAACAAAATTGCAGAAAAGAGGTGAATAACTCACCCTATTAGGATGATTAAAATACGTCCTCAATGCCCAGCAAGTCAAACATGAGGGACTTCCTCATGTGCCAGGGACAAAAAGGAAGAGGGAGAAAAGTCTGTCATTCGTGTTTAAGAAACAGCTGTTCACCCACTGTCTATATATATGGAGTGAATGGATATTGTCAAGTTCTTGTGAGGATGATCTGTCGTTATTGAAAAACAAAAACAAAATGTTGGTTGTTACAATGTATATTTCTACTTATGTGTATTTTCACTTATCCAGTTATTCTTTTCCTTACCCTATATATAATGGTAGTTCCTCCTTTGTTCACCCCTACTACTTACATTGGTATCCTCCTCTGTTGCTCTGGAAGCTACCTTAGAATGTTCAGAGATGACAGTTGCTGGGCTGATGGTGGAGACAGGAGTCTGAAGAGTTTGTACTTTTATCACTGGTGACGATCTGTGGAAGGGGACAGATGTAACCGGCTCCTCCCCTTTTCATATCTACTCCACCACTTCTTCACCAAGGTATTGTCTTTCCTTGTTGGCATTCTGTGAGGACTTCAGATAACCCTCTACATCACAGTTGTGCATTGGGGTTGAACTTCTGCTGCTTTATATCTCTTCTGTTGTGCATGCCGCCTCTGCCATTGCTGTGATTAACTCTGATAGCTTCAGGCCTCACGTTGAACTTTGGCACTTTTGCTTCTGGGGCGAACTTTGAGTGAGTGCTGATGTGTTTCCTTAGCGCTCTGTCGAGCTCTTCAGCGAATCTCTGGTGTTTTCCCTACTTACCACCTTGAGCGCTGGTGCATTTGGTGACAAGCTCTGTGAGACGCTGAGGTGCTTTCCTCGTACTGCACATTGGGCACAACCGGAGCTTTCATTATCAGGGCGCTGAAGTGATTTGCCTTCGCTTTTACGATTCTTGCTCTTAGCGGGGAACTTTCTTCACTGAGCACTGAATGCCTCTTCCGCGTTTCTTTGAGGGCATGGGTTTCACTGGGGTGGTTCCTCATTTTCAGACAGGAACGCCCCAGTCATTCACTGGGGGGGCAGAAGTTCTTCTCCTCATTCGCTGTACAGGCGAGAACTCTGCTCCTGACCTTGCCTCTTGGGAGATATTGTCGGAATTAAAATACGTCGCTTTTTCAGTCATCTGCTGTGGCGGAAAGCTTTTGCTTATGTTATTTTATATTGAAGCAAACGCATTCCTGAAGAGTCTCCTGTCACGACTCCAATTAAAGCTGTGCATAGCGCTAACGCTGTAGCGCTCATATTTATTGTTTTTTATAAGTTCTACATTTTGGTGTTGGCTTTCAATTTCAAGACAACTGTTATCCTTCAGGAAATTCTACATAATCCTTATGGAGACACGCACTCCTGTCATTATTACCATAAACACAGCGTCTCAAACTAAGGTGACACGGACACCTTGGTAGCATCAATTTCAACAAATTTTACATAATTCTTATGGAGACACGCAATCCTGTAATTATTACCATAGATACAGCGTGTCAAACTACGGTGACACGCACACCTTGGTATGTCAACTTTATTGTTCCGCATGTTTAATTACGTTGACACGCACACCATGTAGCATCAGTTCTCTGCCCTTAGCATGTCACACCTTGAATCATCTTCTGTATATTCTGTGTCATATTTCATGTGGTTATGCGCACACATAAGGCATGAGTACTTCACACAAATGTAATTGTGTATGTGTTCTTTGTAGTATTCTCCCTACGTGCACAATAGCAGGGACACACACACTTCTCTGATGTACTAGATATTTTCCTGCATGTCATTTTGCTAACAATTGACTCCACGGCGATACGCACACCATAAAGTCATTGTACCTTCCATAGTTAATTCCCTGTTGCTGTATTATCTCCTATATTCCATTTGACCATTATGGCTGCGGCAAGCATGTCCCAACCGGCACCATTTTTGAACGAATTTGGAGAACCCATCATTCCATGGGAGGAATGGGAGTAGATTTTTGAATCATACCTTGTAGCAATCGGAGGAGAAAAATTTAGTGCGTTCAGGAAACAACACATATTATTACACAATTTGAGTCCCAAAGGAAGGAAAATTTTTGAATCATTACCAGAACCTGAAATTGAGGAAGATTATTAAGATACTTAAAATACCACCTTGCTAAAGCTATGTATTACCTTTGGGGACAAAGTAAACATAGTTTGAGAGAGCCACAAGTTTTTTAGTCGCTCTCAAGTCAAGCAAAAAAGCATTTCTACTTACATTGCTGTTCTTAGAGGTCTTAGCAAACTATGTGAATTCCATGACCTTAATGACTCATTAATCAGAGACCAAGTGGTACGTTGTACAAATAATAAAGAAAATCAAAGAAAATTATTAGAAAAACAACCTGATCTTCAAGAAGCCATTAAAATAGCCAAATCAATTGAGCACACAGCAAGTTGTATACAATAAATACATTCATCAGACTCTAATGAAAAAGTAGCAGAAATTACCGACATAGAAACTGAGTTAGAAGTTTGTAAAATAGAGAACGACCTACCAAAAACCAAAATTGACAATCGGCGCAGCCAAACAAGTGATTCAGAGAATTTTAAATTGAAATGTTTTCGCTGTGGGAGCAACAGTCATTTGCCTAATAACCCAATCTGTCAAGCAAAATCAGCTTGGTGCAGAAAATGTAACAAAAAAGGACACCTAGCAAGAGTTTGTGGTTGTTTTCCAAAGAAAGCTTGGGGAAATAGGTTCTCTGACGACAAAGCCCAAGTCAAGAAAATTATACTACAAGTTAATGAAACTGGCAAAAAGGACCACCAAAGATATCCCGAATGCAATGTTTATATCGTTGGCAAAAGTTTTAAAATGTTCGCAGACTCTTGCTCTCTTTTCACCCTAGTAAACTTTTAAGTCTATTTTAGAGAAAGAACAAGACATACTTTGTAAAGCAGACATCTCACCTAGTGGTTACAATAGAGACCCCAAACCTATGAAAGGCATGATTAAGTCTCTCATTTCTTTCAAAGACCATTCCACAGTGGGAAAGGTATATTTGGTAGAAAATGGATCCAACTTTTTTGGATGGCAACATCAAAGGTTACTAGGGATTAAACTGGACCCTAATAACCCAGAACAGATTTTAGCTGTAAATGCTTCAAGTAGGAGTGAACACTTTGCTAGCGAATTTCCGGAAGTCTTTTCAGAAGATATAGGATTACTAAAAGACTTTCAGCACAAAATTCAATTAAAACAAAATGCTAGACCTGTAGTTCACAAGACCAGACCTATACCCCATCTTATGTGGGAACCCTTAAGAAAAGAGTTATCCAGATTAGAAAAATTGAACATAATACAACCTGTTGATTGTTTGGAGTAGGTGGCCCCCATTGTCATCGCAAAAAAAATCATACCCAAGACATCGGAATGTGTATTGACTTACGTGACTTAAACAACAACATCTTAGTGGAAAGGCACCCATTACCTCGCATCCATGAAATGTTAAGCACTATGGGACGGACCACTCATTTCAGTGTGCCGGATCTCTCCATGGCATACCATCAAGTGGAACTACATCCAGATTCTAGAAAACTCATTGCATTCACTACGTCCATGGGAACATTCATGTTCCGTCACATGCCGTTCGGATTGGCATCTGCGGCGGCAGTATTTCACAAAATTATGCAGCGAGTCTTGGATAATGTTCCCAAGACGTTATGTTTCCAAGATGATGTATTAATTTATGGTGCCAGTATTGATGAACATGATACAATTGTAAGACAAGTGCTTTCCAAGTTCAAAAAAGCCGGACTCACACTAAAAAAAGAGAAATGCCAATTGGGTGTGGAATATGTAGAATACTTAGGGCACTGCATTTCGAGAGAAGGGTTTAAACCTAAACATTGTATGCTTGAAGCTGTAAAAGATTTAGGATTAGCAGAATACATGACAAAATATGTGAATCATTTTGCTGATCTAAGTGCAAACCTCAGAGAACTCACAAAGAACCACGCTCATTTCCAATGGTCATCTGAACACCACAAGTCATTTTTAAAAGTAAAAGAGGGCATACTTTCAGCTCCATACCTATGTAATTTTGATCACAACCGTAAAACTATACTTACTACAGATGCTAGCTGCAAAGGCTTATGGGCTACCCTCTCACAGGTTATTGATGGTAAAGAAATCATTGTTGCATTTGCCTCGCAAACTCTCACTAAAGCAGAAATGAACTATTCCGTGGTGGAAAGAGAAGCTTTGGCCTGTTTCTGGGGTGTAAAACATTTTAAATTCTATCTTTGGGGCATTCAATTTTGTATACCTACCGAACACAAACCCCTGATTTTTATGTTCAACCCTTAAAATAACACTTGAAACACCCCTCGTATAGCTAAATGTATACTTGGGTTGGAGGGTTTCTGTTTTAGAATTGAGTATGTTCCAGGTATACAAAATTCTGCAGCAGATTTTCTTTCTAGAACTCCTATCTGTAAAGAAGAACAATTTGACACCCCCGAGTACCATATTCTCCAACTCAATCTCAATACCATCACTTCTCAGGAATGGTTAGAATGCATGAATAAAGACAACACCATGACACAACACATTTCTTACACAGGACAAGGTTGGCCTAATTCTTCTGATTCTGTAGACACAGAGATTAAATAATTCTGGGAGGTACGTTATGAACTTAACATGGATCAAGGTATTTTATTTAGGAACAGCAAAATAATTCCACCTGAAGCTTTAAGATGTAAAATAATTGATCTTGTTCATGAGGGCCGCTTAGGCAAAAGTTTAACTAAAGCTAGACTGTGTGAACGCTACTGGTTTCCCAACATGGACTCAATGGTAGAAGCAAAAGTAAAGAATTGTTTAACCTGTGCCAGCTACAGACTCAGGGCCGGACTGGGAACCAAAACCGGCCCTGGCATAGTGCTCTGCCGGCCCCCCCACCCCCCGGGCGGGAGGGGGGCGAGCGCTTTGCCAGGGCCGCTTTTCAGCCGATTTTGTTACAGGGCCGATTTTGCAGCTATGCTGCAAAAACGGCTCTGCAACAAAAACGGCCCCCAGGGCCCAAAACCGGCCCCCACCCTTGCGGCCGACCGGGGGATTGCCCGGTGCCCACAACGGCCAGTCCAGGCCTGTACAGACTCAATCTGTAGTCATACTATGTGGGTTAAGTACATACGTAAAAAATACATGCGCAAAAAATATAATGCAAGGTGTAGTCATCATATTATCAGAATCAAGTTAAGAAATATATCAGAGCATGTCCCCAATGTAAAGTTTGCAGAAATAAACTTAAGGGAAAATTTCCCGTCAAAAAAGAACGGACTTGTAGCTTTAAACAACAAAGAGGCTCAAATCAGGAAGAGCGGTGTACTCACATGTGCGTAGCTCGCACCTCAGCCGAAGACCTACCTGCAGCTGCCGGGATTGGAAGTGTTTGTATGCCAGAGCCGAGTTGTTTAAATGTGATCACCGACGTGAGTAGTCACGCCCTGAATGGCTGCATGGCATTGTGTATCAACTAGAGCTTCCGCTCACAATAAAATTGTTATAGCGGCCATCTTGTAGGTATACCTTGCTGCTACACAAACCATGGGTGCCATCTTAACATGTTTTTGTAACGTGTAAATATTGAATATAAACAAATAGGCGTAATCATGAAAATTTATTGATTTTACGACAGGAATCGTTTTATTATGGAAATGTTTATGTCAATTATTCCTAGTATTGTTTAAGGGTCCAAGTTAGTGATTTAAATGATTGTAGTCACCTATAGCTACAAGGTAACAATTAGGTCTCATACAGGAGGACAATTTAATTCGATGGAAATGTAAACCCCACCAATAGGTGGACTCATATTGTGCCTTTTCATTTGTGTCTCTCAGTAACACCTAAGGGGAGGATGTATAATGATGTTGTATGGATGTTACAAAGTCATCTAACCCTTTTGGAGGTGTGAGGGCCCTATATTTCAATACAATGGATTCCCACCTCTGATTAATTCATAATCAAGCACTTCTAGATCCCGTTAACTGACTCAGTTTTTAAACTATCAGGAACAGCGTATTACTTGTCTTTCTTTTATCCAACCAACCCATCTATTCCACAGTATACCTCACAGATGTTAATAATTTGTAGACATCGAAACCTACCCTAGTAGACCTTTCTTGCTACCCTCCAATGCAACTGTGTTTATTTGACAACATGTTCGTCAGATTTTTACTTTCCTGCTGTATATTTTACCCCACACCTGAGGGGACAATTCCATCTAGCAGTTGTGAAGTAGGGGGAGAGTACAGCTCAAGTAGGTAAGTCCTAAGGGGACCCCAGATGTTCTTTGCGCGGGACGCTGTAGGCTGGGTATCTGCATAAAGTTCACTATACAAATTGCAATGTGTTAAACTCTGGAGCCAGGTTTTCTTTGTGGGAGAGGCTCTGCGGCCCAATTTCAGAGCTATCTCCCTTTTTGCAAGCAAAAAGCGATGGCATTGAATTTGCGTATACCCTTGGGTAAACCCATCACATAGCCCAAAAGTGCAATCTCAGAGGTAGGCAATACCTCCAAAGTTATCATCTAAGTTATTTCTTTGCAAACCGAATGCTAATACGCCCCAATTTTAACGCAGTTCCAGACAAGGTGAGTGAAATCAGCATGCGGAGCTCCGCATTTACCGTGGGAGTGTGGCCTATCTGGGTCAATGTTATGTATTCTTTCCGGGGGCATATAAACTTGCCACAGAAATTTGAAATGTAATAGTTTGTGCTGACTATTTAAATAAACTTCTTTAATTTGTGTGCAGCAGAAAGCCCAGTGTGAGTCTTGAATTTTGTGTCCTAAATCGCGCTCCCTAGCCTCCCGGATCCTGTTATCCCTACGGGGAACTAGTGCCATGCACGCACAATACATTTTTGAGATCAGGTGTCTGCCCCCTGGGTATCGTAATTACAGTGTTTAGTGGGCTAAAAAGTGCGGGCTCCAGGGGGAATCCAGCAATCTCTGCCCAAAGGGTACAGCGAACCCAGGGAAGGATGAAATAGTCCATAAATGTAGCCTCACTGAATCTGCCCTGGAAAAGACATGGCATATCACGCTGGCATCATTATGGTGCCATTTGGCCCGGATCAAGAGGGTTTGTCGGGGTCCTTTGGTGGAGCTTCATCGCTGCATGGCCATCTTGGTTGGCAGCCTGACCATGCCACCCAGAGTGTCCCTATTTTCACAGTCATCTCTTCTGTCAGCGAATTTGTCATTCTCCTATTGGCAACTCCTGCAACTTGGATGGATTCGCCCAAGAGGGGTAGGTTTGGGACTACTGCGGATCTCACAGCAGAACAGGTAGCGCCAGTATCAATCAAGAATGTAATGGGATGACCGTCTACATCTGCCTCCACATACAGTTCACACTGGTCTACCTGTAAGACTGTTCCAAGGGTACAGTCTTCCTCCCCCCTCAGGCACCGTCGTTGTGACAGAACCAGATTGAATCCGTTTAGAGTTTCTATAAAGAGCATGGAAATTATTCAGACCCCCTGAATTAAAGGATTTAGGTCTTGTCACTGTGGTTATGACATGAGGCACCTGTGCAATTTCTTCTTCCTCCCACTGATTTGCTGGATCTGCTTTACATTCGCACTTCCAATGCCTGATGTTTGTGACAATAATGACAAGCAGCGGTTTTCTACCGCGTACTGATCTCTACACCTGACTTGGGATCAGTCCTTTCCCATTTCCCTGTCTAGTATGGTTTGATGCATTCTGGATTCCTCCTTGGTTGTTCCCATGATTCTGACCTAAAGTTCCCCCATTTGTCTGCACCTATTCTACCCTGTTTGCCTTTCTCCTCTGAACCAATATCTTCTGGTCCTTCATTAACCTATTCTTGGAATCCATTTCATCACTGCAATATCTAGCATACTGTAGGATCTCATCCACTGACTTGTTTTACCAGCAGATTACATGCTGTTGAATCATGATGCTAATTTCTGGCCTCAGTCCTACCACAAACTTGGAAACAAACTGTCCCATATCCTTAGGGTCTAGAGTATCTAACCCACTGTACTGCTTGAAGGCTTGCAAATGCCGTACATAGTAGGCATGTACTGATTCCTTAGGCTCTTGGGTGGTTTGATCTATCTTGACCGAATCGATATCATGTGAAACGTTATAAGAATGCATCCATGTGAGTACCTGTTTGAATTTTTTCATGACTAAAGGTCATGAGTTATAGGATCACTATCCTGTTCGGTAGAAGGCCAATTGATAGCAATTTTACAAGCAGACCATAAGTAACTAGGAACCACAATGTCAAACAATGTGTTCAAATCAATGGATAACACCTTTTACATCTTTACAAAGTGATCAACTTGCTTATACCATTCAACAGATTTCTCCCTCAGCCGAGGAAAATAATTTCTAAACGTTGCCAAATCACCCCTGGTCCAAGGCGCATGCACAAACCCTCCGCTTGGTACCTCTCACAATGGGTAAGCCTCAACACCTGGTATGGCACCTCCCGGAGGCGGTGTTTCTCCAATCACCTTCCTAACATTCTTTTTTTTTTACTATATTTCCTCCCATTTGTCAAGCATGCTCCATGTGCGTATCCCTATGACAAGCTCCCAAATGTGTGCTTTCAAACCTGTGACTCTTTTCTCTTCTAATTTCTGATCACTGTAATTTAACCTATGGTTTCCTAGTAACCTTTTTATTTTGTACAAATCTACGTCATATTTTTTGACCAATTCCGTCAATTTCTCATGTGCTAGGCTTGTTTTGCTGTGTCATCCTTTGCCACAAACAATAATTTATCCTGTTTATACAGTTCCATACTCTCCATAGGCAAATTCCCACTGATTATTTCATCCACCTCCGCTTTCAATCTCACTACGTCTAGCAATTTTGCCCTTACTGCAGCCTTGATTGTGCCCTGACTTGACATGCTTTTCTGTCCTTCTCCTTCACTGTCCCGATTCCTCTGTCGGTTTTCTGAAGCTGGGGTCTGTAAGACATGCTGATTAAGTATGGGTGAAATCTGCGAAATCGCGGTCTGCGAAATCGTGCGAAAGCGAATTCGCGATCCGCATAATTCGCAAATTCGTGTGAAATTGCGAATGTTTGTTTTTTTGCGTGTTCGCGGGGCTTTTTGCGTGTTCGCGGGGCTTTTTGCGTGTTCGCGAGCCGCTTGCATGGCGAAGTTAACCATGCGGTCGTGTTTGGGCACAGCACCCTCTGGTTCACCACTGCCACCCTCTGGTTCATCACTGCCACCCTCTGGTTCATTACTGCCACCCTCTGGTTCGCCACTGCCACCCTCAGGATCATCACTGTCACCCTCTGGTTCCTTACTGCCACCCTCTGGTTCATCACAGCACCCTCTGGTTCACCAGTGCCACCCTCTGGTTCATCACTGCCACCCTCTGGTTCACCACTGCCACCCTCTGGTTCATCACTGACACCCTCTGGTTCACCACTGACACCCTCTGGTTCACCACTGACACCCTCTGGTTCACCCCTGCTGCCACCCTCTGGTTCAGCACTCACCACTGCCACCCTCTGGTTCATCACAGCACCATCTGGTTCATCACTGCCACCCTCTGGTTTGCCACTGCCACCCTCTGGATCATCAGTGTCCCCTTCTGGTTCATCACTGCCACCTCTGGTTCATCACAGCACCCTCTGGTTCACCACTGTCACCCTCTGGTTCACCACTGACACCCACTGGTTCACCCCTGCCACCCTCTGGTTCAGCACTCACCGCTGCCACCCTCTGGTTCATCACAGCACCCTCTGGTTCACCACTGTCACCCTCTGGTGCACCACTACCACCCTCTTGTTCACCACTGTAGATTTAGTGGGGAAAGCACACCTTCCCAGCCTCAACTGAGATGAATTAATTTGGGGCTGGTTAATGTGTCACTGAATTTGAGCTTCAAGTCTGGCACCTGCTTCCTTAGCTGTAAGGGCTTCCTGTTGCAGTTTAATTTTTTTTACAGGAGCATTGTGCCATACTTGTAACTATTCTCTGACCCTGCTTTGAGGGTCAGAGCAGGGTCAGAGAATAGTTGCAAGTAGGCAACTGAACTCTGGAGGGGCCCCTCAGGAAGCACTACAGGGAATGGTTACAAATTAGCTTGAACTTTTGCACCTGCTAAGTGCTTTCAGTTTTCCAAAATTCGTTTTTCTGCCATTTCGCGAGATTCGCGGGGCGCGAATTCGTGCGAAATCGAACTTGCAATCCGTGAATTCGTGCGAATTTGCGGATTTTTTTTTTTGCGTGTTCGCTCGGTTTTTTGCTTATTCGCGGACCGCCTGCAGCGCACCGACCCCGAGGTTGCCCATGCGGTCGTGTATGGGCGCGGCCATCTTGTTTGCGTGACGTGTTTCCATTTCCGGGCGCTAGTTGCATGCTCGCGTCGTATGCGACACGCGATTACGTGTTCACGGGTGTTTTCGCGTGCTCGCAAGGGAAATATCGCGCGAACGTACCCACGCGGTCCTCAATGGGCGCGGCCATCTTGTTTTTCATTCATTGCTATGGTTCTGTGCATGCTTTCTAATCCTCCTTTCATCTGTGCAATCCTTTGTTTCTTTGGACTTTTTTTTATCTTTTCTACTCTATATCTATCCCTCTTTTTTTCTAGATCTATATTTTGTGTTTTTTTCAACTTTTCATTACTTTTAAAGCTACTTTTTTTTTAAAACTTTTTACTTTACTTTTTCCCTATTCTTTCCTTTTTTTTCTTTCTGCTGTACAGGACCATGGCAAAGGGAGCCGGGAAGGAGAAGGGGAAGGGTCCCGCACCCCGTACCCGGCTCCCATGCGGGCGATTGCGGGGGGAGAACATCACAGTCCGGGAGATCTTTAGCGTGGAGGAAGTGGCCGCACTGGTTTTTTATGTCCTGCGCCGCCTCCCCAAGACCATCGCGGCAGGCGGCAGGATCGCTGGCGGGTACGAGCTCCAGGAGCGTCGGAAGCGGTGGGAGAAGGTGTGCCGGGCCATGTATCAACACTCTCGGGTCCGGCGCACCTACAACCAGGCCACGCACCGGTGGTCCGACCTCCTGGACCGTGAACGCCACCTGCTCGACCTGCTAGGCGTCGAGATCCCCGGGCTTTGTGAGTAGTAGTAGCTATTTAATCACTACTCTGTTTTCTCCTGCTCTATGTGTTATCATATTGCAAATTTTTTTTGTTTCCGAAGAGCAATAATGCTGCCGATTACATTGTAGGTAAATGATGTTTCAAAATGTTCTGTGATTGCATTTCAGGTGCACTGCTCTCCTGCTCAGTGGCGGTGCTACTATGCTTATTTGTTTTTGATTTTTTGTGTTCATTTCATTGGCCTGAGTAATTATGTATGAGTGTACTTTACAGAACTGCGTAATGCTAGACACCAAGGGGCAGATTTACAATTACTGGCACATCCCTGCAAATTAGCAGGGATGCGCCAGTAATTGTGCGCCACGCCTCCACCACCCATGGTGCGCCTCATTTACAATGCGGCGCACCATGGGGCAAAAACGGCACAGAAGCGTCACGCATCTGTGCTCTAAAGTCATCGCATTGCTGGAGTTGCGTCGCAACCACGACGCAGCTCCAGCAATGCTCTTGGGTGCCCTATCTCCCCAATGCTGCGTCAAGCTGTACGTCTGCTTCAAGCAGCCGCAGGGTTTAGAGTGACGCAGCATTGGCCTAAAAGTGACTGAATGAAATCTTGTAGATTTCACTCAGCCAATTTTAGGATCCGTTCCTGCGCAGGAACGCCCTCCCTTGCGCCGGAACACCCCCTGATGGCGCAGGGCTTTACAACGTGATGCATATCCCAGATACGTCACGTTGTTAATATACCCCGCAACATGGCGCCTCTTTTGCGCTGCCGCTGCGTCACAAAAGTCACGCAACGACGGAGCAAAAGAGCCACAAGGGACTTGTAAATCTGCCCCTAGAGACTCAAGTCCAGTCCTTCCTTTGTACACCTGCCACTAATAAGAGTGGTGGTGGATTGATAGTTTGAGTATTTTAATGACTGGTTATGTAGTAGGAAACTTACTTTTTAGTGTTCTCACTGGTCTGCAATCACGATGGACTTTGTCTGTCACTTCGCGTGCTGCGGAGTGCTGGCTGCCAGTCCTAGTCGAACCTTTTTGTAGTTGGTTTAGTGAGTTACATAACTTTCCAAGTCGACGGTCCGCGAATCCAGCAATACTAATATCCTAGTAGACCACACCAGATAGGTCAATAAATGTAGTGCAATTGTTGTCTATTTGCTATTTCCCCGAAATAATTTGTTATTGTTCTTTTGAAATGTTTGATTTGGTTGACAACAATCATCCATGTTTGGGTCTTTCTTTCATGTTGTACATCAGCTCCCCCCAGGGGCAAGAGGACAGAGGAGGAGGAGGTAGTGGCGCTGGCGGACGAGGACCAGGAAGGCCAGAATCGGTCCGGCGAGGGCTCCTCTGCTGGCCCCAGTAAGTTTTCATGTTATTATTAATAATTATACTTCCCTACCTTTTAGAGTACCTATTTTTTACTAACGTTCCTCATTCGATTTTTCCTACATCGTCTTGTAGACTGTTCTAAATTCTTATCCTGCCTCTACTATGACTCCCTGTGGTACTACTAGATTATTATTATTAGTCTGTCTGTGTAGCTTTGAATGAAACTCCCATTCTATTCATCAATAGCTCTATGCACTGAGTGCAGTCCTCTGTGTTGTCCATAATGTCTTTTGAAGTCTTGTAAATGTTTATGCTTTGACAATTCCCAACAAGAAACTGTCAATGACCAACAAGAAAGAATAAGATACTAGTTTACTTTTTGATTGGATAGGAGGACAATCCATACTACTATTGTTGCAGGGACAATTCTGCACAAACAGAACTATGGACACAAAATAGTGCATTGTTTATCAATTATAATAGGCGCAGTTAGGCTTTCCACATACCTCAGTCATAACAGAATTTGAACTCCCCATCTCCTTACTGACTAGCTAGTGTGACAGAGTCATTTAGCTCCCTAAATCATCGATGATTGATCCCCAATGATGATTATCCAACCCAGGACATAAGACTACGGAGTCAGAGTCCAGAACTGTCAGAGCCACGGACTCATGCTTGCAAATTTCAAACCCTTTCGCTCACTCACTTATGACTAAAAACCACAGAGTCTATGTAAGTTTTAAAGCTTTATTAAAAGTAAAAACATTCATGAAAATCAAGTTCATCATACAACATAAACAGTGGATTGAAAATGGAAAAGTGCTTAGTGATTTCACACATTAATTGTGGGCGAGCCCTCACCTGGTTGGAACTTCAAATCTTCTTTGTGGTGCTGAATCGTTGCTGACTCCGTCCTAGTGATGATGATCTGATGTTGCTCTTGTTCTTAGAAGGGAAGCTTCTGTCTGTTATGAGAAAAACGGTGCATGTTAAAAAGCAAGCATTCATCAGTTGTGCCAAAAACTGTTGCAAGACAAGCAACACCCTTCCCTGAAAAAAAGTGCAATTTTTAGTTTTGAGTTGACTAGACAGTCACAAATTATTACATTTGTTTGTGTAGTCGGAGTGACATTTTTTCATTCCTAGACAAAATACTAGGGAGTGGTGTATATGGCATCTAAGAATCTGAAATTTATTTTCTAGGCGGAACATCGGCACAACCATCCACCGGTGCCGGGGCCAGCGCGGAGGTGGGCACTCTTGGGGCGGAGGCGGTGCAACAGCCAGCGGAAGCTGCTGTGGGGGATGCCACGGTAGTGGCGGACAGTGGTAAGCTATTATATTCCTTACTTATTGAGATGGCAGACTGCAGAGTGTGCTCTCTGCACTGGTGTATATGTTGTACAGTACAAGTAAACTATACTGTTAAGAAGACTTACAAATTTAGAACTAAGTTTTTATTAACCAGGCAGTAGCCTCCTCTAAATTGACTTCAACTCAGCTGTGAATCAGATCAGAGATGAACTTAATGGATGGGATGAACGAAAAGGGAAAGAAGGGTGTAAGTAAGTGTGGAAGGACGAGTGAGTTAAAAGTAATGATGACTGGCAAAGAATGATACGTGTTTTTCAAAGCTGCCCGAGGTGGCTGGGAATATGATGCATGGCCGGTTGAAGGATGAAGCAAGGATGGGTGGAAGGAGAAAGGAAAGAGGACTGCCTGGGTGGGTGAAACAGAAACTGTATGTGTGCGCAATATATCCTTTGGTTGAAATTCAAATGCAAGTCAAGCACTGATGCATGGCTTGCGGTTTCCAAAATAAAATGAAAATGTTGTTTTCCCGTGAGAAAAAGTAAGGTTTGTCCACTTGAGACATTAAGAAGAATGATTCACATTTACTTTGAATGGATGGATGCCTGGATCATGGTACTATCTGACTCATAGATAGCATATGTGTATGTAGAGAGAGTAGACAGTCACTGGATGAACTAAGTGGTACTTTGAAGAGCATGTAACACCGCACCCGCACGTCCGTTCCAATGTAGGAAAGGCAAGGAAAAGAAGTTGTAATTTTTCCGAATACTACCATGAATAGTAGCAGTACTTTGTATTGCAAGCACAGCATATATCCGGCGATTATGGGGGCCACTCACTACCTCTGTTAATAATTTTAGTACAACTCTGTCATTCATGTGTGGCCTATCAGTGTTCACTCAATAAAAACAAAGCACCTAAAGTCATCCCATATGTAATCAAATACATATCCTGTGAAGGGATAGATAATCATATTATTTATCTTCTTCATTTTCCTTTTCTAGTAGTCATTGGCACTGTAGGGTGTAAGTTAAATTAATTAAGCAGTAGCCCTTGTAACAGAGTATTCTCAGTGCCACCCGTAATAAAAAAGTAAAAGCTTCACCACCTGCATGTACTGGACTGGTACAGTAACGCAAGCTCGTGTCATCATGGCGTGCGTCTGTTATTCTCTGGTGCAAGTTGACTGCGCTGGCATTATGCCGGCTTCCAGAAGTTTATGTACCAATTTCGCTAAACAAGAGAGAAGAAGAAGAATAAGACTGGTGTACTGTCATAGTCGACTCTAATGTAGTGAGTCCATAGTGCTCATAGAATTGATTCCTGAAACTCCCACTAATGTTAGAGCAAGGCTGAAGAAGTGGGAGGTTAGATAGATACAGGCCACAAATGTTATGTACTGTGTTTGCAAGTTGCTAGTTCTACTGTGACACAACTTTCTGCTGAATTATTTTGTGTTAATCTTAAAGAGCATTGGTTACAGACTATGTTTTTCTTTCTTCATGTAGATGCTCCTTCCAAACTGTCATGGAAGGAGCTGGCTAGACGGGCCCGGCAACGGAAACTGGAGGCGACTGTCGCCGAATGTCGGCAGCTGGTGGCCCAGGAGGAGGAGGAAACGCAGTTGTAGACCACCACAACATCCACAGGGACAGCTGCATCCTCCTCCGCGCTCCCTGGGACAGCCAGTCAGGGCAGGCCTCCAGCGGTACGGAGTCGTGGTACCGCAGCCATCCGCCACCGCCAAGCAGCCAAAAAATCAGCTGCCCCCCACAGCAGGTGCAAGGCACGCGTGCACCGCCTAACACTCAGGGTGTCCTACCTTGAGCAGGAGCAGACGAAACTGAGAATCCTGCTCAAGAACCTCCGCAAGGAGCATGACCACCTGGCCCAGAAAGTACGCCGCCGGCGGCATTAGAGAAGGAGAGACTGTCCCTTTTGCCCTTTTTTAAAGACTTTTGGGGATGTGGGAGTTGGGAGTTGGGTTTTTTGGACTTTGGGGACTTTTTATTTCACGGACATTCTTTGGGGTTAGGGAGGGGGGTTGGTCGGGTCTTGCGGGATAGTTTATTTTTGTTAGGGATATAAATAATTATTACTTTCAACTTAAACATAGCATACGTGTTTTTACTGCAGTTGAGGCTGGAGGGGGGGGTTAACTGTAAGTTTGTTTTCCGGAAACTTAAGTGGCTTCTTGATTCAAATTGTGTAAGTAATTGCCCAAATGTTTACAAAAGTAAGTGCCTCTCACAGAGTTAGTGAATTCAATTGTCCTAGGATTTTATTAGTACTACCGCCAATCTCTCGTCTCTCATACTGCTCCATTATTCTTCCCCCCCCCCAAACGCTTATTTTACCTGTAATTCGTGTTTGAAATTAGGTCTAGGCACAGGGCTGGCTGCATGGCAAATGGCGATTAAGGTTGGCAATCCTTGGCGGTTGAAATGGCATCATTGCGGTCGTACTAGTGGTGGTACACAGTGGCAGTTGCAGCATATGAAAAAAAAAGAATTTGAAACCTTGATTGGCCTTAGCGGAGCATTATAACGGTAGAATAGATACTATAGCATGTGACAGGACACCCTGTCCACTGCCTGCCTGGCGGATGCTGAATTGCTAATGTGAAGCCTGACTTCATCCTTTGTTCCATTGCACAGGGTGAAAGCCGCCCTGTAAATGTTGATGGAAAAACAGGAAGTGATATTAAAACACCACCGAGAAAAAAATATAAGGTACGTACGCTGTGTAGTGCAAAAAGTCACACTTTCAGTTTCAGAATCGACAGTACAATAGTTTCGAAAGGGCGTACTCTGAGTCTCCTTTTGAAGGATAAATAAGTATGGGCGAATTTTGCGGATCTTTCCCCTCAAGCTAGGTGTAGGGTAAACTACGATTTTAGAACAAAATTAGACCTTCCCAGCAGTGCTCCCAGACCCTTAAACACAGATGCTAAAATGTAGAATATCCCCAATCAGACCCCAAAAACGTGCGATACTGCTACCTGGCTGAGGCCTAGTGGAAAATGGTGACAAAACGTAGTTTGAAAGTAAAGTAGGCCCAAATCCCCCCTTTCCCACCATGGATGTTCTTCAAACCACTTGCAACCACAATTAGACATTTCTCGACAAGTGTTCAAAGAGTAGACCCCAGAACTCAGTTGCCAAAATCTCGAACACCCCCAAACACATGCAATACTGCTAACTCTAACGAGCCCTAAGTTAAAAATAGTGTCAAACGCTTTCTTCAACTAGGCCCTAACTCCCCTTTGCCACCATGGATTTGCTTCTAACCTCTTGCAATCAAAAGTATCCATACCCAGCGTTGCTCCAAGAACCCAAAACCCACCCACAAACACCAGGAACCCCCCCAAGCAGGCCCCCGAAAACACGAAAGTGAGCGAAAACACGAAAGTGAGCGAAAACTCTGAAAAGTTAAAAACCTTTCCACCATGGATTTTATCCAAAACACTTTTATCCGGTATTAGACCTTCCTAGCAATGCCCCCAGACCCATCAACCCAGGCAGAAACAAGTTTAACCCCCCCCCAAACAGCCAAAAAGCAAAAATGGAAAAATGGGCACTTAAACAAATTTCTGCATAGTTCCCAGATCACTCCGTGCGCGCTCTGCAGCTAGGCCCTAACTCCCCTTTGCCACCATGGATTTGCTTCAAACCTCTTGCAATCAAAAGTATCCATACCCAGCGTTGCTCTAAGACCCCAAAATCCACCCACAAACACCAGGAACCCCCCAATCAGGCCCCCGAAAACGCTAAAGTGAGCTAAATGCCTGAAAATGGAAAAACTTTTTCACCTCCGATTTTCTGTAAACCACTTTTATCCGGTATTATACATTCACAGCAATGCCCCCAGACCCGTCAACCCAGGCGGAAACAAGTTTAACACCCCCAAACAGCCAAAAAGCAAAACCACAAAAAGTGAGACAATTATTTAGCCCTCAATCTCAAATCACTCCGTGCGCGCTCTGCAGCTAGGCCCTAAGTCCCCTTTGCCACCATGGATTTGCTTCAAACCTCTTGCAATCAAAAGCATCCATACCCAGCGTTGCTCCAAGACCCCAAATCCCACCCACAAACACCAGGAATCCCCCCAAGCAGGCCCCCGAAAACACGAAAGTGAGCGAAAACTCTGAAAAGTTAAAAACTGTTCCACCATGGATTTTATCCAAAACACTTTTATCCGGTATTAGACCTTCCTAGCAATGCCCCCAGACCCGTCAACCCAGGCGAAAACAAGTTTAGCCCCCCAAACAGCCAAAAAGAAAAATGGAAAAATGGGCACTTTGACAAATTTCTGCATAGTTCCCAGATCACTCCGTGCGCGCTCTGCAGCTAGGCCCTAACTCCCCTTTGCCACCATGGATTTGCTTCAAACCTCTTGCAATCAAAAGTATCCATACCCAGCATTGCTCCAAGACCCCAAAACCCACCACAAACACCAGGAACCCCCCCCAATCAGGCCCCCGAAAACGCTAAAGTTAGCGAAATGCCTGAAAATGGAAAAACTTTTTCATCTCCGATTTTCTCTAAACCACTTTTATCCGGTATTAGACATTCACAGCAATGCCCCCAGACCCGTCAACCCAGGCGGAAACAAGTTTAACACCCCCAAGCAGCCAAAAAGCAAAACCACAAAAAGTGAGAGAATTATTTAGCCCTCAATCCCAAATCACTCCGTGCGCGCTCTGCAGCTAGGCCCAAACTCCCCTTTGCCACCATGGATTTGCTTCAAACCTCTTGCAATCAAAAGTATCCATACCCAGTGTTGCTCGAAGACCCCAAAACCCACCCACAAACACCAGGAACCCCCCCAAACAGGCCCCCGAAAACGCTAAAGTGAGCGAAATGCCTGAAAATGGAAAAACCTTTTCACCTCCGATTTTCTCTAAACCACTTTTATCCGGTATTAGACATTCACAGCAATGCCCCCAGACCCGTCAACCCAGGCGGAAACAAGTTTAACACCCCCAAACAGCCAAAAAGCAAAACCACAAAAAGTGAGACTTAGCACATTTTGGGCCTACCTGGAATTCAGTCCAAATGCGCTGTGCAGCTAGGCACTAACTCCCCTTTTCCACCATGGATTTCTTGAAAAACAAATGCAATCAACATTAGACTGTGCCAGCAGTGCTCCTAGACCCCAAAACCCACCCACAAAAACCTAGAAGCCCCCCAAACAGCCCCCCAAAAACATGCAATACTGATATATTCAAAACATGGCAAATTGCGCTGTTCCCAAAACATTGCTGTTTTCAGCACTTCCACTACTTCGATCCTCTTGAAACTCACCTAGACAGTCACTTGTTCCAGAGATGCACAAGAATCTCAGCAAGCAGAACAAAATCAAACCACTGCGCTCTTTGAAGAAGAAGAAGAAGAAGGTCTACGACTAGGTTTCACTTAGTTTTCACCCAAACACACGGGCCTGCAAAACACCCAAAGAGGCCAAAATTCTGCCAATTCTGGACCACAGAACACCAAACCCCCCTAAAACATTGCCAACATCATTATGAACGAGCATGCATCGGGCCCGAGCCCTAGAATCAGCGTGAACCATACCAACTTAATCCCAAAAACCCTAGTAAATCGCACTGACTGAACCCTAAACCGTAGATATGCTTTGTCTGTCTGTGTCAAAGAGCCTAGGTATGCTACATCAGGAGGATGCTTCACTCAGTGGTGCCTGCCTTGACCGTCTGCATGGCCCTGCCGCAAGCATGTCACAAAAATTCGTTCCGCTCAAGAATTTGCGATTTTTCGATACTTTTGCGAAATACCGAAAAACAGCAAATCTTGCAAACATTACGGATGTTTGGCCCAAGCTTGAGGTAGTGCCATGCAGAGGGTCAAGGCAGGTACCACTGAGTGAAGCAACCTGATGTAGCATACCTAGGCTCTTTGTCACACAGACAAAGCATATCTAATTGTATGCAGCAAGCCACATAGCCCCAATTTTACATGAACTGCTGTCTGGAGTGGACTCTGCCTGGCATAACAACAACAGTACACTGCCTCGTCCTCGACCAATACATACCACCAATAGACAGACATGTAGTCCTGCTGTAGTAGTTGTTGTAGACTGGTTTACCTGTTTGCCACTCAAGAATTGGCCATTGTTCTTCCGTAAATCGACGCTGATGATCCATCCATCCCAGTGAGTGACTGTAAAGAAAAAAGATATATTATTTAATCAATCATCATGGTATATTGGCAAGTGAGTCCGCTACAAGGTCATTTTACATATTTTGTGAAATGCAATATAGTGGCCCCTGAATTTGAAGTACAATTTTAATCAAACAAGGTAAAAAAACAGAGTTGTTGACATGAGGTACAATTACTGTGTGAAAGATTAAATAATAACTAAGGCAAGACATATGAATCATCATTTCATGCACAAAAAACAAAACGGCAATTGGTTTCATCAGAGCCAGACAGCCATTGCTGTCCACTGCATGCCATCTTCTCAATTATTCATTACCTGTTTTACTTTTTGTCCGCATCTTCTTCGGAAAGTGAGGGCCCACAGGGCAGCCTCTCCTGTCAATATCAGAAGTAGCTTTGTCAGCAATCAGCAAGCATGATAGTCAGTCAGTAATTTTAGTCCCACTTGAGGGGACTCGTCGTAATCCATCCATCTGCCTTGAGGGAAATGTATTTATTTTATTTATTTATTTATTATTAAAATTTATTAAGCGCAAATGAATACCCGTAGGAAATGGATAGGTGGAGTCTGGAGGAGGAGTATAACGGAGCATGATTGAGTTGTGAACTTGTGAACCTCAGGAATGCAGACTGAGGCACCTTCAAATCAATAAGGAATATAAGATGAAGACAGTGCTGCTGATGGACTTGTTGTGATTAGGTGATTAGTGTTTTGTTGTGGTAAAAGTTGCAAAACAAAGAAAGACACACAGGAATAAAAGTGAATAAGGACGAAAAAAAGGAAGTCATTTTCAGGGCTCGGTGTCAGGGCAGTAGAGCTCGTCCTCAAACTCCATGAATTGAGACGGGAGTAGGTCAGGTAACAGAGAAGAACTTCCGTCACCTAAGTCGGTGTCCTCTTCTTCCTGCGTGCATTCACGTACTTTGTAATCTGGTGGTATCAAGTGCTGAATCATCTTGATCAGTGTTAACCTCTCCCCATTTTTGGCCGAGAGGCGGGTCCTTTTTGAAGTTACAATGGCACCAGCAGCACTGAAAACACGTTCAGAAGACACGCTTGCGAGTGGGCAAGACAAATAATTTATAGCCAGGTTGGTGATCAGTGGCCATAGATCCATTTTCCTGTACCAATACAGCAATGGGTTCGTATTAACAAAGACCTGTGTTGGCTCATCCAGATAGGCCTGCACCATCAACTCAAGGTTCTCCACGGTTGCTCCGCTTTGCGTACCATCTGTGGCCTTCTCAGCACTGGAACAAACAAACCCTTTATGAGTTAGCCAATCTGCTTCCAACAATATTATGGCTGGGCCTGGTGCAGGTGAGGATGATGATACGGTTGCTGCTGGTGTCGTTAACGGCTGTGAGGGAAAGTGACTCCCTTCGCCCACAGATTCAGAAGTGGAACTTGACGCTGGATGGCCTGCTGATTCAGTTGTACTTCTGACGGCTCCTTGAATTTTCTGCCGATCTTTTTCGAACCGACTGGCTGACACAGCTAGCCAATGTTTGTACTTTGAAACATCTGCTTCATCAAAAGGAATGAATGCTTTGCTGGCCACTGCCTTTTTGTACCGTGGATCCAGAAAAGTGGCACAAATGTAATGTTGTTCTGTATGTATGTTTTGAAGCCTTTCATTGGCAACTAGGCAGCTTAATAAGTTCTCCGCCAACCGATATGCATCTTGCTTTCCAACATCATCTCTGAAAGTTGAAGACACCGCCTTCAGTTGGTGCTCTAGCATGACCAACAATGGGATAGCTTTGCTCAAAGAACAGTCCTCCCTGCTGACTTCACGCGTGAAGACCTCAAAAGGACGAAGTATGTCTGTCAGGCTTTTAACTAGCTTCCATTCCTCCAACTCTAGCCTCTTGTCTTTATGATCAGAACCTAGTTGAAAGACATAGTCATTGATTACCATGCACTGCTCAGACAGACGCTCAAGCATGTAAAAGGTTGAGTTCCAACGTATTGCCACCTCCTGGATGAGTCCTTTGACTGGCACTTTACGTTCATGTTGAATGCTCCTCAGCACCTTCCGGGCCTTAAAAGAATGGCTGAAATGTGTGATTTTTCGGCAGGTGGTCAGTAACTTTTTGACTGTGTTTTCAGTTTTCAAGAAATCTTGCACAACCAGGTTTATACAGTGCGCCAAACACAGCACTCTGAAATATTGACCCTCCTGCATGGCCTTAACTATATTACTGCCATTATCCGTGGAAACATAACCAACTCTGCGATTTCTTGGTTGCAGCCATTCAGAGACCTTACTGTTAAACTCCTCCAAAATGTTTTTTGCAGTATGAGTTTTCTCCATGGCAAACATGGCTAATGTTGCATGTTTCCGAGTAGCTCGAAAAACTGTGTCCAGGTCAACACCTGCACTTGACTTGCCTCTAACCCCTGCAAAAGACCCTGCAAAAGAGACCCAGTGTGCAGTGATGCACATGTAATCAAGGGCTTGGCAACTGGTCCACATGTCTGTTGTCAAGTGGATAGTGTGAACAGCACTCTTCTGCACAGCTGCCCCAATCACCTCCAGCACATCTTGATGTAGTGCTGGAACCGCAACTCTGGCAAAATAGGACCGGCTAGGATCCTTCCATTTAGGGCAGACTGTTGCCACTTTTTCTAGAAACCCCACCCCTTCCACGAAAGAGAAAGGGAGAAGGTCCAGCGCTAGCATTTTAGCCAGCTTTGCGTTATACAGACGTACCGTTGGGTGGTTGCGTTCAAATGGCGCCTCCGACCACAACATTTGGCGAATTGTGGGCTGGATCATTTTACGTGATGATGATGATGATGACGTCTTCAAACCAGTTAGGCCCATTGATGTAGTTTTTCGCATAGGTGTCTCTCCCACACTCTTAGTCTGCCTCATAGATGTTGCATGGATAGAGGGTGTGGGCGATACCACTGCAGTGCTGCTGCCAGGGGTACTGGGAGTACCAGAAAAAATGTCTGTCGCTTTTTCACTTCCCCCCTGCACGATCAGCCTCTCGTCATCATCAGATGCAATATCAAGGGATACATTTGGATTTGTTTTTCTTTTGCCTTCCTCGATCTTCCTCATGTGTGCTTCCCAAATGATAGTGTGGTGTTGCTTGAGATGACCTCTCTGGCCTCCGGTACCATAGTTGGTACCAAGCTTACCCCGACTAATTAATGTTTTACAAATCGAACAAACGACCATGTTTTCCGCCCTTTGGCTAACAGTAAAGAAGTCCCAAACTGGGGACTGGTGATGTCTGCTGAAGGTGGAGGTGCTACTTTGACTTTCAATGCCAGATGAAGTGGAGGATGGGCATGGCTGAATTCGTTTCTGTTGTTCACTTACAGCACCACTACTTGAGGTCGAGCTGGATGGAGGTTCATGCCAGCCCTTCTGACTAAAAAAGATGGAAGCTGTAGGTCGTGTTGGTGTTGTAGTTAACGGTGGTGGTACCAGTGCCGCGCCGCCCATATCCCGCTCAGCAGCCATTCGGGATAGGGTTAAAATGTGTGTCTGCTGCATGCCCGCTAGGGCTGGAGTGACGTCAGTGATGACTGGGTCATCGTCAAATTGTTCATCAGCAGCAGAAGACACCACTTCTTGTTCGTCGTCATCACCAATAGGTCGAAGCTTTGCGGGAGCCTTCCTTTTAGGCTTAGCTACCTTTGTCGGCTCATGGAGTGACTCACTCTCAGACTGCATGGCTGGGTTCCAATCACGATCAAGGTCATCAGAATGAAGGGGGCTTGAAGAAGAACTTGTAGTAGTAGTAGTATCCCTCCTTGACCTTTTTCTTGCTGGGGATCTGGAAGACAATGGATAATCATCATCAGGAGGAGTGGCTTCCTCGGATGATACCTCTTCTTGAATATCAATTTCCTGATGTGCCCCTCCTTCTGGAGGAACAAGCGTTGTAGGCAGTTGTGCCGCTCCATGAACCTCTAGTTGCACCGCTCCATGCACCTGTCCAAGCGCCTCTTCTTGCGGCTCTACTTCCGCCTCTCCTTGCGGCTCTACATCCGCCTCTCCTTGCGGCTCTACTTCCGCCTCTCCTTGCTGCTCTACTTGCGCCTCTCCTTGCGGCTCTACTTGCGCCTCTCCTTGCGCCTCTCCTTGCCCATGTACTTGCGCTTGTACTAGTTGCACGTGTGGTTGTCGTTGCGGCTGTGGTTGTTGAACACTCGTCAGCTGAGTTACACCCGTGGTACTTTCTTGTGATGAGCCAACATCACTGGTCGATGGTGATTGAACAACCAAAGTGGATGCCGCAGCAGCACTCATGGTCTTGGACCTAAGTTTGCGTGGTGGCACTGAGCCCAATGAAGCGGAGGTGCTGCTTCCAGCTTGGTCCCAGGCGGACACCGCTGCTGCTGCAGGCGTAGTTTTTTTTCCCAAAAAAGGTGTCGGTGGGCACACCAGTCTCCTTGGTAGGTGGTGCCACTTGCTTCTTCTGCTCCTTCTTACTGGCAGTGGCACTGGCAACTTTTTTCGCTGAGGCGCTACGGGCAACTTTCTTTGAGGCCATCTTCTTGAGATGTCAGAACAGCAGGCCGCAGTTGCACGAGTTGCAGAGTTGTCTTGTCTGTGGCCACACGTGATGTCACGTGACGTTGTGCTGCACACACCGCTGCAGGACTTCTTCCTGGCACTGGTGGTTCTCTTGTGCACCTAAAAGCAATAGAAGCCAAAGGAACATCAGTTAAACACCCCAAAAAGTCGAAAAACACATAAAAATCACCACAATCCCATGCCATCTATGCCCTCAATGATGTTTAAATTCAAGACACTGTTGTAAATCAAAAAGAGACTAGCTTAAATAAATAAAGAAAAAACAAATGATTTATTTTATCACGGACTCAAGTATGTTTTGTCACGGGTTGATGGCACCTGGTAGGTGTGCTCATGAAGCCCTCACCCACCAACCTAGTTGGTGGCATGCTTCATCATCGGGCCCACCCAGTGACACCTAGCGTGTCCCGGGTGTGCTTCGACGCCTGATTACAGCGGAGCAGGTATGTCGCTGTGTGTGCGGTGAAGACTGTTATGAGAGTGAGTTTAAAACGGCTTGGCGGGGATCCCAGTGCCCGAGGGCAAATTACACTTTAAAGGCTGGGTCACCGTCAGCGGTTAAAAATAAGGCTGTTGGATGTTAGAGGCGAGTTACGACCTCCCACATCCTAGGAAGTGTCAACATGTTTCAGCCAGTGCCTTATGAATAAGCTGGCTTTCTTCAGGACAAAATAAAAGGGTGTGTGCAGTTAAAACTAGTGGGTGTATATTTCAGACTATGTGTATACACGCCCTAAAGTGTTTTTCTATGTGTGAGTGGGGGATTCCCATCTCAGAAAACACCTGTACACAAAACATATAGGACAAGGACAAAACATACATGGAGAAAGTTAGAGTCACTAGGCTGTATGTCTTATATACAGTTGGTTGCCGGCTTTATAGCGGAGTGGGTGCTGGCTATAAGCGGCTAAAGTGTAATGGTATTGGTGGTACCATTAGGGTGGGGTTCGCACTAGATTTCGGAGGTGGGGTGGCTAAAACACGAATAGTACATATTTAGTGCACAGTGGTACATAATGGAACATAGGAGATTCTTACGCTAGTTTTTCAAATGTGCTACTTCAAGGTTAGAGAAGTGGCATGGGTTGACCCTGTGGAATAAAAAGGTTTTGCCACAAAGTTCAAAGAGAGAAAGACCTGTGGGAGAGAAAACGCTTACCAGTGGTGTTGGTCGGTCAAAAAGTACTCACAGAATTCTTGGTCAGAGCCTGCCGTAGACCTGTACTGCCTCCTTCGCTGCACCGGTAAGGAATGGCTCTGAGGGTGAGCTTTTTATACTTTGTAGGTGAATAGGTTAATTGTTAGCACCTGCATTAGGGAGAAAGGGTAGAGAGACTCGAGATACCGAGTCATCGCGCTCGCGGGCGCTAGAGAGCACAGTGGTCCGTTTTTGCGCATGCGCGTTGCAGTGCGCTGTTATCGCGCATGCGCGAGAGAGGACCGCAACTGCGCATGCGCATCCGCGGGGGAGATGTCGCTACTCCCTCGCGCATGCGCGAGCATGATGTCCAGAGTAGCGCTATGATGGGCATTAATACACCAGTGGAGACTGGCTGGTGTTAGTTAAAAACTAATGATTGGGCTAGGGGTGAGGGAGAACAAACCTCCTGAGACCAGATATGATTTTGTGGAAGGGTGGCACAGTGAGCACGTGTAATGTACGTGTTTAGGAGTGTACCGAATCCATGAATTGGTGACACGTGCTACACTCAGAGGGTGGCAAAGTAAGTGGGCACGTGTATGTTACGTGTATGACAAGGAGTTCCAGGGAATGGCATCGTTAAGCCCATTGGTCGCTGTTGAAAGGCGATATATCCATCTTTGTTCCTTACCCAGGAGTTTTTTGTCATTCTCGACAACATTTTCAGGGATTTGTTCAATTACTGTCCACGTGAAGTCATTAGGTGTGTGACATCGGGTGATGAAGTGGTTTGTCAATTTGCTTATGTTTTTCTTACATCGTATAGTGCTGCGATGCTCAGTGATTCTGGTCTTGATCTTCCGGGTGGTCATCCCCACATATCGGAGGTCACATGTACACGTCAGTAGGTATACCACATTGCGTGAGTTGCAGTTGGTGTGACTCTGCTGAGTCCATACTCTGTTCGGTTCAAGATTCAGTGTTTTGGTGTGTGTGGTCAAATGACACACACTGCAGTCATTGCAGGGGTAGTGTCCAATGACTTTTGGCAGTCCCCAGGCATTTAGGATGGTATTCGCTGGTTGTTTGGGTGGTTGTCTAGGTCTGGTGCTCACCAGCTGGTCCTTGAGGTTTTTGTTCCTCTTGTAGGCGAATCTTGGGGTTTCCCAGTTCCTTTGGCCAGAATTAATGATCCTCCAGTGTTTTTTTATGATTTTGGTCACCTCGTTCGATGCCGTGTTATAAGTTGTGACGCAAGTGATGGGTTGCTCTTGATCGTCCTTCACATGGGTTTCCAAAAGGGCGTCCCGGTTTTGGTTTCTCGCCCTTTTCTGGGTTTTTCGGACGATTGTTTTGGGATAGCCGCGATTTTCTAGTTTGGTTGCTAGTTCCGCAGATTGTGCTTTGTAGTCGTTCACGTCGGTGCAGTTTCTCCTGATGCGTAAGAACTGTCCAAAGGGTAGATTTTCCCTCAGGGGACGTGGGTGAAAGCTACTGAAATGTAGCAGGGAGTTTCTGGCCGTGGGTTTGTAGTAAGTGGACCTAGATATCAGGGCAAAAGATGGAGCCCTAACCACAACGACTTACTACAAACCCACGGCCAGAAACTCCCTGCTACATTTCAGTAGCTTTCACCCACGTCCCCTGAGGGAAAATCTACCCTTTGGACAGTTCTTACGCATCAGGAGAAACTGCACCGACGTGAACGACTACAAAGCACAATCTGCGGAACTAGCAACCAAACTAGAAAATCGCGGCTATCCCAAAACAATCGTCCGAAAAACCCAGAAAAGGGCGAGAAACCAAAACCGGGACGCCCTTTTGGAAACCCACGTGAAGGACGATCAAGAGCAACCCATCACTTGCGTCACAACTTATAACACGGCATCGAACGAGGTGACCAAAATCATAAAAAAACACTGGAGGATCATTAATTCTGGCCAAAGGAACTGGGAAACCCCAAGATTCGCCTACAAGAGGAACAAAAACCTCAAGGACCAGCTGGTGAGCACCAGACCTAGACAACCACCCAAACAACCAGCGAATACCATCCTAAATGCCTGGGGCCTGCCAAAAGTCATTGGACACTACCCCTGCAATGACTGCAGTGTGTGTCATTTGACCACACACACCAAAACACTGAATCTTGAACCGAACAGAGTATGGACTCAGCAGAGTCACACCAACTGCAACTCACGCAATGTGGTATACCTACTGACGTGTACATGTGACCTCCGATATGTGGGGATGACCACCCGGAAGATCAAGACCAGAATCACTGAGCATCGCAGCACTATACGATGTAAGAAACAAGCAAATTGACAAACCACTTCATCACCCGATGTCACACACCTAATGACTTCACGTGGACAGTAATTGAACAAATCCCTGAAAATGTTGTCGAGAATGACAAAAAACTCCTGGGTAAGGAACAAAGATGGATATATCGCCTTTCAACAGCGACCAATGGGCTTAACGATGCCATTCCCTGGAACTCCTTGTCATACACGTAACATACACGTGCCCACTTACTTTGCCACCCTCTGAGTGTAGCATGTGTCACCAATTCATGGATTCGGTACACTCCTAAACACGTACATTACACGTGCTCACTGTGCCACCCTTCCACAAAATCATATCTGGTCTCAGGAGGTTTGTTCTCCCTCACCCCTAGCCCAATCATTAGTTTTTAACTAACACCAGCCAGTCTCCACTGGTGTATTAATGCCCATCATAGCGCTACTCTGGACATCATGCTCGCGCATGCGCGAGGGAGTAGCGACATCTCCCCCGCGGATGCGCATGCGCAGTTGCGGTCCTCTCTCGCGCATGCGCGATAACAGCGCACTGCAACGCGCATGCGCAAAAACGGACCACTGTGCTCTCTAGCGCCCGCGAGCGCGATGACTCGGTATCTCGAGTCTCTCTACCCTTTCTCCCTAATGCAGGTGCTAACAATTAACCTATTCACCTACAAAGTATAAAAAGCTCACCCTCAGAGCCATTCCTTACCGGTGCAGCGAAGGAGGCAGTACAGGTCTACGGCAGGCTCTGACCAAGAATTCTGTGAGTACTTTTTGACCGACCAACACCACTGGTAAGCGTTTTCTCTCCCACAGGTCTTTCTCTCTTTGAACTTTGTGGCAAAACCTTTTTATTCCACAGGGTCAACCCATGCCACTTCTCTAACCTTGAAGTAGCACATTTGAAAAACTAGCGTAAGAATCTCCTATGTTCCATTATGTACCACTGTGCACTAAATATGTACTATTCGTGTTTTAGCCACCCCACCTCCGAAATCTAGTGCGAACCCCACCCTAATGGTACCACCAATACCATTACACTTTAGCCGCTTATAGCCAGCACCCACTCCGCTATAAAGCCGGCAACCAACTGTATATAAGACATACAGCCTAGTGACTCTAACTTTCTCCATGTATGTTTTGTCCTTGTCCTATATGTTTTGTGTACAGGTGTTTTCTGAGATGGGAATCCCCCACTCACACATAGAAAAACACTTTAGGGCGTGTATACACATAGTCTGAAATATACACCCACTAGTTTTAACTGCACACACCCTTTTATTTTGTCCTGAAGAAAGCCAGCTTATTCATAAGGCACTGGCTGAAACATGTTGACACTTCCTAGGATGTGGGAGGTCGTAACTCGCCTCTAACATCCAACAGCCTTATTTTTAACCGCTGACGGTGACCCAGCCATTAAAGTGTAATTTGCCCTCGGGCACTGGGATCCCCGCCAAGCCGTTTTAAACTAACTCTCATAACAGTCTTCACCGCACACACAGCGACATACCTGCTCCGCTGTAATCAGGCGTCGAAGCACACCCGGGACACGCTAGGTGTCACTGGGTGGGCCCGATGATGAAGCATGCCACCAACTAGGTTGGTGGGTGAGGGCTTCATGAGCACACCTACCAGGTGCCATCAACCCGTGACAAAACATACTTGAGTCCGTGATAAAATAAATCATTTGTTTTTTCTTTCTTTATTTAAGCTAGTCTCTTTTTGATTTACAATATATAACCGGGGGACATGGACTAGCTTTCTGGTCCTCTCTCTCCCTCTTGATACACGCATAAATTCAAGACACCCCACAGAAAGACTTGGTCCATGCACCACTGAGTACCCCTGGGCATAATGGATGAATGCAAGGCAAAATGGGTGCAGGCCTGAGCACACTGCCTTGCTTCAAAATGAGCCCCTGACCCCCAGCCACATGGCCAGGTCCTGCCTGGACCAGCCCTCAAAATGCCCCCCACCCACATGGCCAGGCCCCAACAGCACCCAAAAAGTCGAAAAACACATATAAATCACCACAATCCGATGCCATCCATGCCCTCAATGATGTTTAAATTCAAGACACCCCACAGAAAGACTTGGTCCATGCACCACTGAGTACGCCTGGGCATAATGGATGAAAGCAAGGCAAAATGGGTGCAGGCCTGAGCACACTGCCTGCCTTCAAAATGGCCCCTTGACCCCCACCACATGGCCAGGCCCTGCCTGTACCAGCCCTCAAAATGGCCCCCACCCACATGGCCAGGCCCCAACAACACCCCCAAAAATCGAAAAACACATAAAGATCACCACAATCCAATGCCATCCATGCCCTCAATGATGTTTACATTCAAGACACCCCACAGAAAGACTTGATCCATGCACCACTGAGTACCCCTGGGCATAATGGATGAAAGCAAGGCAAAATGCGTGCAGGCCTGAGCACACTGCCTGCCTTCAAAATAGCCCCTTGACCCCCACCACATGGCCAGGCCCTGCCTGTACCAGCCCTCAAAATGGCCCCCACCCACATGGCCAGGCCCCAACAACACCCCCAAAAATCGAAAAACACATAAAAATCACCACAATCCAATGCCATCCATGCCCTCAATGATGTTTACATTCAAGACACCCCACAGAAAGACTTGGTCCATGCACCACTCACTACCCCTGGGCATAATGGATGAAAGCAAGGCAAAATGGGTGCAGGCCTGAGCACACTGCCTGCCTTCAAAATGGCCCTTTGACCCCCACCACACGGCCAGGCCCTGCCTGTACCAGCCCTCATAATGGCCCCCACCCACATGGCCAGGCCCCAACAACACCCCCAAAAATCGAAAAACACATAAAAATCACCACAATCCAATGCCATCCATGCCCTCAATGATGTTTACATTCAAGACACCCCACAGAAAGACTTGGTCCTTGCACCACTCACTACCCGTGGGCCTATTGGCTAGTGAGGCCTTACAGGCACCCCAAATTTTAAAAAAACAACAACATATAACAGTGAGCTAAAATTCCATGACATAAATGAGAATTAAGTTTAAAAAGAATCACAGAAACAGTTGTATCATGCACCCATGACTAACCCTAGGTCTACTGGATACTGTGGATAGCTACCCACCACAATATATATTTTGTTAAAGTTGTGAAAAAAGTTTTAGAACTGGAGTTGCCTCAACTGCAATGCCCCAAACAAACAACACCAACTTACTTGTAAAATCTCAAGTCCAAAAGTGATCCAAAGTCCAAAGTCCAAAAAGTCCTCAAATACAAATATCCAGCAGCAGCCACAGAAAGTAATCCTTCCAGCTCCACAGCCAAATGAAAAGTGACCAGGACATGGACAAAGCACTGGGAGGAGCCTGCTGGACAGGAACAGGAAGTTGGAGACTCTGGGGCACTTCCTTCCTCCCACTCCACCCTAAAAAATGGACTCCTGCACCAAAAAGTGCAGCCAAATGTCAATCTGAGGAGTTATTCTGATCAAAATCATCATTTTCACAAGGTTTATGCTTCCTGCGGCGGAGTTCTTGTGCAGAATTGCAATTTTTGCAATTTCGGGAACGCGAGCTGTTCAAACCTTCCGCCGGAACTCAGCTGCGCGCCGTCGCGGGCCTTTATGACGTAATCGCATTGTCAAACTCTCAGCGTGCAAGATGGCAAGCCGCGATGATGTAATTGCGTTCGAAAAACTCTCGCGCGATCACGCAGCAAGATCGAAAATGGCGCAGCACACGCAAAAACAGGAGAAAAATAACTCGGCAGGCTCAGAGTCAACGCCGCGCGCGCGATATTGTATTTTTCAAGCGCGACCAAGCAAAATAATTCGTAGCTTGCGAATTTGCGGATTATTGGGCAATTTGCGCGATTCGCGGATCGCGAAATCGTCAAAAATTCGCCCGCGAAACGGATTTTACGCCCACGCTTAGATTCCGGTCCAAGGAAGACATGCCTTGGCAGTTCGGGCTGGACTGTTCCCATGAGGCACAGGGTCAAGGCTGATTTACATATGGCCATGTCTGAATTGGGGTGGTGTGGTGAGCAAAAAAACGATGGATTTAGGCCCAGATCTCTGTACTGGGGTGAATGTATGACATTGCTCTGCATTCTGTCCATCAACTGTTGTTTTTGCATTTGTCACCCCGAGTGGGATGGGTATGCTCAGACGTAAGTCCAGTGCTCTCCACACCACTGGAGTCAAGCTATCCTGGCTGAACACGGCTGATAACCAGAAACCGGTCCTAGGATGCTTGATTCCGGTCCAAGGAAGACATGGCTTGGCAGTTCGGGCTGGACTGTTCCCATGAGGCACAGGGTGAAGGCTGATTTGCATATGGCCATGTCTAAATTGGGGTGGTATGGTGAGCAAAAAAACGATGGATTTAGGCCCAGATCTCTGTACTGGGGTGAATGTATGACATTGTTCTGCATTCTGTCCATCAACTGTTGTTTTTACATTTGTCACCCCGAGTGGGACGGGTATGCTCAGACGTGAGTCTCGTGCTCTCCACACCACTGGAGTCAAGCTATCCTGGCTGAAGACGGCTGATAGCCAGAAACCGGTCCTAGGATGCTTGATTCCGGTCCAAGGAAGACATGGCTTGGCAGTTCGGGCTGGACTGTTCCCATGAGGCACAGGGTCAAGGTTGATTTGCATATGGCCATGTCTGAATTGGGGTGGTGTGGTGAGCAAAAAAAACGATGGATTTAGGCCCAGATCTCTGTACTGGGGTGAATGTATGACATTGTTCTGCATTCTGTCCATCAACTGTTGTTTTTGCCTTTAAATACAAGGCAGATCACTGCTTAGAGCAAGTCGTAAAATTCACTTTATGAGACAGTCCTTTATCCATCCCCAGAACACTGTTCCCAATTCACTTCGTTGGGGAAGATGGGAGAAAGGTGATGGGGCATCTCTACAACAGCCTCTTTCTATTATACAGCGTGGCAAGGTTGAGATTCCCTTCAAATTCTTCGCTGTGCTCCTCTTTCCCTAACAGGGTGGGGCTGGGGGCTCATTTTCTGTCTCTAGAAACTTGTCAAAATGGGATTAAATGAAGATTATCAGAGCAGAACAACAGAATGTGATACCTTTAAGAGAACCAGGTGTAAGATAAAAGTAGCAGGATTAAAAATGTAGAATATATACAGGTTGAATCTATGCTGTCTATATTCGAGCTCTTAGCAGTGCACACCCTCACGCACACAAAACTGTAAAACTCCGGATAATCAGTGCCAAGCGAAGCTCCAGGCAGCAAACCTCTCAAGTCATGAGTCATACAATAGCTGTAAGTGAGGAGACGGTGTACATGGGCGCGTGTGTGTGGCTCCGCCTCTTGCTGTGGATTTCAGCAACATCTTAGCAAGGGGCGGCGCTGACAGATGCTAATGAGCCAAGTTGCCAGGCGAGACAGGAACTTACTCTCCCGTCTCTCCCTTCAGCGCGTAGTTGCAGAAATTATGCTCGTCGCACCATGAACTGGCTGTCTAACTCCTCGGAAGTTGTGCTCACGGCCTACCACCCGAGCAGCACCCACGGCAAGGCTGGGCAAGACGGCAAGAGAGATGAGCAAGCGTCACCGGGAAGGTAAGCAGACAACGGCGCGAGCCGACCTAGGGGAGCAGGGACAGCTGCGAGCAGCCCAGTCCCTGCCCGGCCACCTGTCGCGCGCCTCGGTCCTGCGGGAGGGGCTGTGTTGTTGTGGAGGAAGGCGGGCCACACGTTCAAAGTCTAATGCAGTTACATTATTGAAAGGAAGGGCTTGTCTGCGCCTGTGGGCTCCAACCATAATTCTTGCAACAAGTAATTGAGAAAATAATATCCAATATCCATGCAATTAGTAACCGTTTGATGTGTAAGCCTGCGTAGGTAACATGCATAATTAATGTCAACACCATCTGTGGACGCGTCCATTTTTTTCCTTCCACTCGCGGTTTCATTTTTGATGTTCGGACAATGAATGCCGCACGGAATGCAAAACACACAGGGAAGGAACTAATCAGCTAATGAGGAACTAATCGGCTAATGGAGACCGAATGCATTTGCGGATTGAAAGTGAACATATATATGCATGGCCAAAATGTCCTTTCTCTCAGATCCTCTTTCGTGCAGGTGGACACGGAATATTCGTCTAAAATTGGTTGATGTATTTATTGTTTTGTTGTAAACGCTTTCTCATGCCCAGTTACAAAGTGCATCTTTCCTGGAGTAACTTTTTGTTTCTTTATGTGGCTGTGTCTTAGTGACCTTTGAACAAACATCACGTGTAATATTTTCCGCTGTGTTTCTGCATGCCACCTTTTAGTCTCTGCCCATCGGGCAGTTTCGTGCAGGGCAAGGGTGAGGTTTATGATACCAGAGCTCTTAAGTTTCCCAGCTAAGTTAATTCAGGTTTTTGCCTTTGCATTATGGGAACTATACTCCCGCTTATTCCACTATAAAACCAGGACCACCGAATCCTCAAATTACTCTATTTCCTATGTCTTAAAAAACGGAATCTGACCTTATGTAAGGTAATCGGATCCTTATGTAAAGCGCCTGTAATGCACTAGGTCCAAGCTCGCGCTATATAAAAACCGTTAAAAAAACAACAACAAAACCCACAGGTAAAGCAAAAGCTTAAACTGTACGAGTAGCTGATTGAAATTCCCACAAGATGGCAAAACAGTGGAAAGAAGGTGTACTGATGCTTCTCAGGTCAATGTGTGTCATAGAATCACTCTTTTGCACTCTATCATGTATGAGACTGTCCAAATATTGCAAATGCAAACCAAGACATGTGAGTACAGATTCGTTTTAAATTGTAATCTTTAAGAGTTATTTAAAGTAAACTCAAATTACAATAACACGTGTGAAATCTGTGCACGGAAAACTGGTTCAGATTACAGGAATTTAGCTACATGTTGGAAAACTGGTTCAGATTACAGGAATTTAGCTTTACGTTGGAAATATACTCATTGCATAGTTGCTCTCGTTAAATTTGGCATGTCGGAGTTTTTATTGTACATTTCTAGGTTTGAGCTGTGTTTATGTCTGAAATTTCTATGTCTCATGTGTAACACGTTTTGAAACTGCAGTGTTGAACAAGAAAAAGATGTGCCACAGAGATCTCTCAGACCTGCTTTTTTCTTTGCATTCACTTGTCTGTAGTTCTGAATTTATTATGAAAGCAATACTACTGCAAGTAGCATATGTGGGTGGAGTACTATTGCCTAACATATGACTACCATAGCCTGACAAGGGTAACTTTGAGGTTCCAAAGTTGTCCCAACTCAGAGGTAGGCCTTCTTTCCTTTTATAGCGTAGACATTGTTATTCAGTTGTCAAACTGAAACAACAATATGAGCTTCAAGTAAAAGTGCATCTACGACTGTCTTACTCTTCTTGTTAACTTATCTTGCTGGGGTGGCTGTCTTGTAGTCTATCCTGAGACGCCTTCTTTCTGCAGGCGAGCTCTGCACCACACTGAATGGGGGCAGGTAGTGGCACAAGGTTTGGCACTCCACTGCGGCCAGGGGCGTAGCTAGAGCTTCTGGCGCCCGGGGCTATCCCCCAGATTGCCGCCCATGGCAGGTAGGGGGGTGCGGGGGAAAAGGACTGCGACACTATAAAAATATACATTAAAAAATGGAACGACGAATCGGTCAGTGCACACACACCCACACCCCTCTGTGGCATGAATCGTAACCTAGACAAGTTCCTACTGTATAGGTAGCCTGGAGGGAGAGGTACAAATTAAATGTCACTTACTTAGAATAGGGCAGAATAGAGTCAGTCAACCGAACCATCCTGGACCACTCGTGGCGTCATCCTGAAGTTGAAGGCGGCAGCTACTAACTCGAGGACAGTCACAGGATTTAAGGCTGTGGCCGGGGCTTGTGGCAACAGACAGTGCAGTAAGTGCACACAGAGTGACACAGGCCAGCCAACCAGCCCAGTTCACATGTGCGTGAGATTAACCAACCAGTGCCAGATAGTAGCAAAGGCGCAACTAAAGCCAAATTTCAAGGGGGGGCTAAGAAAAAATTCGAATTCTTCAAGCAATAGGCAGAGTGGAGATGCAGGGGCTCTAAGAAGGGGTAAAAAAACAACAAAGCCTCATTAACAAGCAATGGTCTTTTAAAGACCTGTGAAGTACTCTGCTACAGCTGTGTGTGTGCTAGGGAAGCTGTCACAGCCTGGGCTGCCACACACGACGGAGGCTGAAGCACTTTGAGCCCAATGGAACTTGTGTGCCTGGGACAGTCAGCAGTAGACAGACACTCAGACTGCCTACAAGTTGGGCACAACAGACAACACTGCACACAAGCCACTCTCAAGTGTGGAGGGTCTCCTAGTCTCCACTCTCCGACCCTGATAATGACCCTCACATCACCGTGTGTGAGACTGTGGGGCACTCGGAGGGAGGGGCTGCGGCCTAGCTCAGGCCGTGGGAAACACACTCACCAACCAAGCTCTAGTCATTGGGCAGGCCGCAGCCAGCAGAGCTGACTGCTGAGCATACAGTGCAACTCAAGAAGCCTTATGCACAGGAGGCAGCCAGGCTGCAGGCAAGGGCCAGGCCTGGCGTCGAGGACGAGGCGCGCAGTCTTGCCATGTACAGTTTGTAAAGTGAACTCTATAGATGTCCCCTATGATGCATGTGCGCCGCCACAATTGTCTGGTAAACCACAGTAAGAAGTGAAGTTGAATAGCACACACCCAGAACTGAAGCCATTCAAAGTTCAAAGTGGTCTCAGATATGATACTTACAAAAGTGTGGTATTCGAGGTGCAACCCATTCCTCCCACAATTCGCATGCAAACGAACAGTCTCTCGAGCACATAACCGAGCAATGCAGTCGAAGATAAATTACTCTGATTTTTCCGAAAACTGCTCTACATTTAAAACTGATTAAAGCATGTAGAGCAGCCATTGTGGCACAGTAGTAATAAAAAGCAAGTGTCTATATTCGTTCTAGACTGCTTTATAGCTCTGATACTTTCATAATAAAAAAGTGGTGCCAAATGAAATAGATGTTATGAAGATCTGACACGTTGAAGCCACTTTGCATTATATTCTAAGTGATTGCATACATCAGAGCTTGTGCGCGGATTCCGCTGTAGTGGCCGCCACTCTTTCCAAGCACAGACACAGCATTACGCAGATAAAAAAAAAGTCTACTTTTAGGGATATTAAATGTGAATGTACACTGGAACTTTGATACACAAAATGCAGGAAGGCTCCTCCACCCCACTCCCCGCTCCACCTCCCCCAGCAACAGCTACAGCCATGTCGCAGACCGTGGGGCACAGGTCTAGGTTCTAACAATAGCGTAGTAAAGTGATTTGTGAGAGACTGGGCAAGCGGGGGCACTCAGAGGGAGCGTGTGCGCCGAGAGTGACACTCACCGACAACACCAAGCTCTTCTACTCCATGGCGTCGTTGGGCGGGCAGGCAGCCGCAAGCAACTCAGTAAGTCTTCTGCCCGGCAGCACAGCACCCGGGGACAGGCAGGGGCCAGGTCCGGAGCCAATGAACTACAACTGATACTGGCTCTGCACGCGCCACGGGCGGCAGGACGTCCCGCGGCCTAATAACGATTGGCGGTCAAATTGCTCCTGAAGCAGCTAGAGCTGCCTGCGAGCAGTTACACCCACGCCTGCCGGAAGCAGCGCGCATCGACTCTCCAGTAGACTCCAGGCCAGCCTGAGCCTGGAAACATAGCATTCGCAAGCATTTGCGCTTGCACTTCAAACACATGTGCCGCGCCGCCCCAAAATAGTGCCGCCTGGGGCGGACCGCCCCCCTCGCCCCCCCCTAGCTACGCGGGTGACTGCGGCCGAGCTTGAATGAAATGTTGGCTGAAGCGTTAGTGGCACCCATTCCACTGTTCAAGAGTGCTTGTGACATCGGATGAAGAATATGTTACGGGTGCTTGAGGGTGAGTGTAGGCAGCTCTACAAGGAACAGGCAGAAGCTAGGTAGTTTGAGCCCTGAATTGCATTTCACTCTTTTGTGTGTGTCTTCCAGTTGTGTGCCCCGCTCTACCCCTTTCCCCTGAGTACACATTTAAATGGAGGTACAACATGCTGAAAAAGTCCAGCTGTCTCTTGGTTAGAGAATGATAGTTGTATCAATGCCCTTCTCTCTGCCCCACTTTGGCTTTACCCAAGGAGGCTGTAACGGACAGTGCACCCCCGGGATCTCTCCACCTCCAGAATGGCCACAACACTCCTCCTGCTGTGCCATCCCAAGATTTTAGACTTTGCAATCAGTAGAAGTCTGAGCTGCAAAAGGATTCAAAGAGTTGTTTAAAGAAATGGAACATTGGCAGGTGGCTTTAACCTATCTACTCTGGTCCGGTGAAAGAAGGGTGTTAGGAGTACGATAAACTTGTCAGCGATCTCTTTCATCTGGAGGTGATGTAGGCAAGCCCCACTCAAACACCAGGAATAGTATACATATGAAGATTGGTAATGTGTAGTACATTAGAATGTATTATGTGATTTCCTATAACTCATGGATATGAATATGAATTATCATCATAAAAAATATTCCATCAACCAAAAATTGAAGAAGGTTGGAAACTAGACCAACCTTAAACACTGTTCTTTGCCCATTCCTAACCTATTGGTAAAATCCACAATTCTATTATATTTAGCTGGTTTACAGCGTGGTATATTAGCATAAAATAGATTCTAAAATTTGCTGCGTCACATACAGCCACTTGCGCCTCAAATGAGAGCCCCAATTTTCTGCATATCTTCCATGCAAGTGGCCAGACGTCTAACCCTCAAATTGTGTGGATCTTTTATACTTTTTTCCATGCACTAAGGTCCAAGGAGTAAGTGGGAGTGGACTCCAGCTCCGGCCCTGCATTGGTTACACAGGACAGAAAGTGATGCTTCGATTAGTTGGTTGGGAAACCTACGGGGCCAACAGTGCTATATTTTATTAATTCCATTGACATAGAACCTGCTCAAGGTCAATCTGCAAGCAGGTTTATATTTGCTGCGCCGCATGGAAAGGAAAAATACTTCACTGGCTATGATAAAATAAGCAGCAGGAAATAATACATTGTATGCAAACTCCTTTAGCCTGCACAAGAAATAAAGGTAAACATCTCGCATCAAAACAGTCTACAACTAGGACTAGCACTCGAACATTCTTCGAATGCACAAGCATCTGGTAACAAGCGTCAGGACTGGTGCCTCATGTAACATGATCTAATCTTTACAAAAGAGTACTTGCATAACACTGTCATGTAGCTGCACCTGTCCCTGGATCTCACCTTGCACCTTACAAGTTCTGCTTGTACTTCTCTCCTCAGAGTTCTTTTGCCATCTCCTTGTCTGGGAAATGCTGCACTCTCCCACTAGGCCCACACTGCCCGGTGGAAGTGGTTGTAGGTATATCCCTCCTGTTCCCCTTCCACACTGGTGCTTGCTGCGCCTCTGCCTAAGGCACGCTCTCAATGAGACGTGTACACACTGTCAATATATGGCATCATTTGTTTGCACTGTGCATATTTTATTTGAATCGAGTTCAGGTTTTAAAGCCTTTAACCAGGGCTCAAGTCCTGAAAAAAGAAGTGGGGAGAACTCACCAACAAGGCAGAATGGGTGTGACATCACAGGAAGTGACATCAAGGCACGTGACATTGCATGTGACATCGCAGGAAGGGGCATCACAACCCATGACCTCACAAGAAGTGACATTGGATCTTAACAGCTCGCATATGTTTAGCTGGTCTATCGTGAGTACATTTGAGCACATTACAACATTTAACAAATTAGATTTTGCTTTGGGGTTGTGCCAAGTATTGACGCAACCCCATGCAAAATCTGGGCCTCAACATTGACATTTATTTTTTCTTGAACTCTGCCACAAAGAAATTGTCAACAGGGAGAATTGTGGCTGTAAATCTGTTCTGCTTAATTGGTTGCAATGCTTGTATTTTAAAATATCTTATGGGGTTAAGGCACCTGCTGCAGAAATCCTTGTGTGCCAGCTAAATCTCAAGGAATAACAATAATGGTGAGATAACTCTGGAAAATACCGTATTTGCTGAAGAGGGCTATGTTTTGCCTAGTCTTAGTTTTGAATCAAAATAGCTTAGAGGGTTAATGTCTCTTGCAAACCACATTTTGTAACACGCAGATGACTGATTTCTATGTTATCAAATGGGTAAGGCATTCGGATGAGTAGTGCAAACGCGTTATAACAGAAGTAAAACACAATAGTGGTATTTAAATTGTGATTTGTGTAAATGCTGGGGCGACCAACACCTCTGATATTTGTAAACAGGGACTGAGCAAAGTCAAAAGCATTTCTCTCTTAAGTATCTGTGAAGTGATAACAAGCTGGAACCATTGTTTCCCCTCCATTTCTTCTAGGTCCCAGCCAAGATACACCAATAGAAGGAGGCCTAATGGCCTCTTAACTCTGGCTGCTGTTATGGTCGAAGCTGGAATCTGATAAGCACCTTCACCGCCTGCATGTTGCTGCTCAGAACAAAAGCAGATCAGGTGCAGGGGTTGCTGAAAGTGTCCCAGTGTCAAAAAATGACAATGGGACGAGTTCAGCATAATTCTGTGAATTCTGGTAGAAGTAAGAAAGAATGTGGCATTCATCTGAAAGTGGCCAACTTTGCAGGAGGGTAGATGACGTCTACCCTCATAAAATAGTGGGTAGGCGTCGTCTAACCGCGCCTAGAGCTCTGCCTTTACCAAATAAATGTTGGCTGCACCAATACGTATGGCTTACAACTTACTGTTGTAACATTACATTAATGTGAGTCTGGCCATCCTGTAACTTATCACATATGTACACTTTCAGTCATAAATGTGGTCATGGATTCATTTATCCAACCAATGATTCATTTGTAAATTCGCATAGTCAACTTTATGCAATAACCACCACCCACACACAAACTCATGAATCAATCAAGAGACATTTTCAGTTCTAAAACAGACCTATTGGCTTTCTCGCTAGAAATGAAAAACTGCCAAACCAAAATCTAAAGTAAAAAAAAATACATGACTTGGGGACCTGCTTACACCCAACACAATGCAACTTATTTTCAGTTAAAAAAGAAATAAATAACGAAAATATGCATATATATCTTGAGACTTTCTTATCCGAAACCTCGAGAAAACTTGTGTCAGTTGGATTATAACTGCACTTTTAAAAGATAATCCGTCTGATGTTTTCCTTTCATCCATAATATTTAAGTTAAATCACGGATTCATTGTAAGTTACTTCTTTGTAACATATGTACTAAACTTTTGCAACAATGCAAAATTCATTTTCAGAAAGTGCACATAAGCATACGGCCAGTCCCATATGCGATTCCAAATGAATAGCATGTATTCTCACAGCTTTCGCTGTGCAAAAATAAAAACGTTCACTAAATTTAATTTTAGGAAGAATTTCGATTTTAACCAGAGATTTGTGCTCCCTGAAATGGGGGGTCAAATGATATATTAATGAGGAATAGGGTTTATTGACCGGTTAGCTCTGGATGTGACTCAGTATAGGCGCATGATTGAACAGTATTGCTGGATTGGTAAAGGTGCAAATTACATTTTTAATACTTATTAGCTGAACATTTATCAAGGCTTGAATGGCTCTTTTAACTAGTCTATGAGCACTCTATTGACCGGGGTGTTTGTGGTTATTGCAGGGCAATAAACTGCAAGGTTCCAATTATCCCTAATGTATCTTCTCTCTCCATTGCTCATTAGCCACATTTTTAATTTTGCTGGGGTTTATCTCTGAGGGTATTGCATTAAAACTCCCACCTACAATATGTGGGTGAGAGTACATACTGTATCAAAAATCAAACCTAACTGTGCTGGATCATCTGTAACAAAGCTATATGAAATGCTGATCATCATTTTTTATCCCTGTTAAGTCACTGTAAACAGTTGCCCACCTTCTAACCCTATCGTGCTATCAATGCAGCAGCATGATTGAGTAACCGTAACCAGGTTCGCTACAACTTGGCCTGTGGTACAAGCTTGAGTGAATACGCTCCACTGTCATTTCAGCTACTCGCATCCAACTGAGAATTTAATTTAATTTATTTATTTAATAGATTTCTAGAGTGCAGCTGTCACCTTACAGGTATCCTGGCGCTATACACTTAATCTAGACTGGGGCCAGCAGTGAGAGTAAGGCTAGAGGCTGACACAGCCAGTAGAATTACTTGGGGGGGGGAGCCAGGTCTTCAAAGCTTTCCTAAATCACAATAGATCAGTAGAGGCCCTAAGGGCAGCTGGCAGTGTATTCCAGAGTTGAAATGCCTTAACTGTAAAGCCTTGCGAAATCTCATAACACAAAGGAGGTTGGCTGGAGCTCCGCGAAGACACTGTCCTGGAGTGTATTTCTTTAGGCTCCGTTGCAAGGGCACAGGACAAAAGCCCCACAGAGCCTTAAAGAAACTACATAAAGATTTAAAATCTATCCTTTGATTCAGAGGGAGCCAATGTAGTTCTTTCACTTCCTCAGATGCTCTATGAGATCTGGTTAATGCCAGTTTGGCGGCAAAGGCCTTTACTCTATTTAGTCTATTAAGAAGATACTCAGTTGCCCAAGGATCAATGCATTACAATAATCCATTCTGCTCAAGATAACACTGCACACTATAGGGGATTTGGATTGAGAGGGGAGCAGAGTAAAAGTCTTTCTAAGACCTTGCAAAATTGTTAAACATGTCCCGGCTACCTTGTTTACATGTGGCTCCAGGGAAAGTTTACCATCAAATGTAACCCCAAGATTGCGTACCGTAGTAGGTAAGGACAGCTCTTGTTTATTGGGGAGAGGCCAGAAATTGACAGAAAGTGGCATGGGGACTGTATTCGCCATGTAGCAGAGGAATTCTGTTTAATCCCCATTAGATTTAAGGGAGTGGACATTCAACCATTTGACCATGTCTGCCATGCAGTTATGAAAGGAGTCAAAAGCATCTTGGTGTTTATCGCTTATGGACAGGATCAGCTGTGTATCATCACCATAGTTAACTAGACTGATGTTATGATCCTTAATCAGGGTGGTAAGTGGTTTCATACAAACATTAAAAAGGATCCAACTGACTGCTGATCCATGAGTAACTCTCTGGACAGATTTGAAAACGGAGCGGTAGGGGGGCAGGGCAACTGCCTTGTGCCTTTCTGATAGGTATGAGCTCATCCACTTCAATGCGGTCCCACCAATTCACATTGCAGAAAGTCTATTTAGGAGGATCTGATGGTTGACCTCATCAGAGGTGGTTGATAGATTGGGCATTAAGAGAACTGTATATTGCCCACTATCCTCCCTTAACTGGAGGTCATCCATAGCCATAAAGAGGGCAGTCCCATGCCCTGGCCTAAAACCAAATTCTTTTTCTAACAAAAAATGTTTTTGCAAATATCAAGACAACTTCCTGCTCACCAGGTGCTCAAGTATCTTAACTGGAAACAGGAGAAGAGACATTGGTCTGAAATTGCTAAAAACCGATGAATCTGCAGTAAGCTTCTTCAGCAAAGAGGTGACTATGGCAATCTTGCACTGCTGAGGAACAATACTTAACTCCAGTGATTGGTTCCAAATCAACAGTGTGGGGTATCAACTCATCAGCCATCTTGTTCCAGACCTTAAGTGGTAAAGGGTTCAGAGGGGAACTCTATGAAATGGACAGAGCTGTAGTCAGATAGACCTCTTCAGACATTAAGACAAACATAATAAGCCTATAGAAGCATGTATTTACCGAATTAGTCCTGTCATGAAAATTAAAAGCACTTTCGGCTGGGGGAGTGTTAGTGAGGGAGGTAGAAGTTGCTGATTCTGTACCTCCGTCAGGCTAGGATACAGTCTGACTCAACCTTGTCTGGTCGGAAGAACCTCCAATATCCTCTAATACTTTACTGATCTTCAATGGAAAATAGTCTACAATGTTATCACAGAGAGCTTGCAAAGGGACAATGTCGTATTTTTTTGCATTCAGTATGTGACATGTCCCGCAAGATATCGAAGACCTTCTTGGCACTATTGGAGGCATTCAGAATGGGGGTGGCATAGCACTCGGCCTTAGCTTTAGCTTTTTCCATTTTTTGTCATTCAGAGAGGGCTTCAGGCACTTCTTATCCTCTTCTGAGTATGACCTACGCCACTGCCTTTCAAGTCTTTTGCATGTCTGTTTTGACTGTTTCAAGAGTGTATTATACAATGGGGCAGATGGTTGTTGACGTTTTTTTATGTTTGTAAGAGGCATTTCAGCATCATATGTAGCTAGAACGCTCTTTTCAAGGGCAGAGCAGTTTTCCTCTACCGACCTCTTAGCATTAAAGATTCCAGGGAGATTAAACACCTGCCCCTTGGTTCGTCTGGTGAATCCCCTGTACTGTGTGTCTTTCTTGGCGTCCCAATACATAGCATAGTGGATTACATGTATGGGAGACCTTAGTGTAAAAATGAGATTCACTAATATTTGCTTATTGCAAATAAGCAGTTCCAAAACTGGACATGAAACGAGCGCATTTTGCACAATCTTTGTTTTTTTAGGAACTGATGTGTTGCTCTTTTTTTTTTTTTTGAACGGCAAATCCTAAAATACTTTTCTTTTAGAAAAACTCCCACTTAGCCTGCTTAAACCTTAACGAATTGTTAAAAATCCATCTGTTTACATTCCTTATTTATTTTGTGGAGTTCATAAATTACTTTATTAATCTAGGGCCCAGAGGTTCCTGAGTGTTATTTTCTTTCCAAGGTATCGATTAATTACCAAATTAAGCCTGGCTGTTATTTTTTTTTTAATGTGTGATCCAAAAGTTTTTGATTTTAAAGTGCCTCTACCTGTTTTACATACTACAAATATGATGCAGGATTTGGAAATGAAATATTCCCTTTTACAGTCTTTTTTTTTTTTTAGCACACTAAACAACATGGGACAACCCTTGTGAACATTTTATACACCCGCTCTCACTTTCGCAGCTACACTTGCAGTAAACGTTTATAATGAATAACTTTTGTCTTATTTGGACCGCCTGTGAATAGCAAATGCTGGTGTGATGCTAGTAGGTGTTGCTTGATCTTTGAGGCTCCACCTTTTGCACATCAATGAGGTTAGTGAAATACGCAATATCACAATACAAATGGAATGCAGAAGAATAGCAGACGCTCAGAAAATGTAGCTAAGGAAACGTTCTGAACTGCAGTAATAGAATGGTGCCTGCCTACCTGCCTGGTTCATTGCTTCCAGCACCTCTAAAAGCTGGTCTCCACAAATAAAGCTTTAAAGCCTGATGTAAATGCGCGTATTAACTATTTACTTTTCAGGATCGAGTAAAATGTGCATTGAGTAGACTAGAGGTTTTTTTATTCATCTGTGGTACACCGAAGCAAATCCAGAGGCAAAAAAATGCCTTTCTGAGGGATCTGCTTCTGCCTGCTGCAAAATTAAAAATAAAACAGGTTTAGCAGGGGATATCCATCAGTAATCCTTGGACCACTACCAGATTACTTACTGCCCCCCACGGGGATTGGATCACTTCACCCAGGGTTACTCTTCTTGGCTGCAGGTTCCATTTGCAGTGTCCCTAACTGAGGGTGCTATTCTGATTGCTTAAAAAAGTGGTCTCTCAGATTGCTAAAGCTACAAACTGATTGACACTGCCTTGGGTTTCTTACCTTCAGTTGCGCTCAAAGAGAAGCAGAGGTTTAGCGCATGTTGGGAAAGCTAATTGCAGAGTTTCCCAGCCAGCTGGTGAAGGAGAGTCCTGATTTTAGCACAGACAAAAGAGGTGAGAATTGTGCAGTCCCCTGTGTTATAGTTTATTTTGACAACATGTAAAAGCACTGCACTTCAACCCCCATAATCCTGTTCCTCCATGCAGGAAATGACAACAGAGGAAACAATTGACGTTTATTAACCATGTGTGAAACACAATAGCAAAAACAACAAAAGAAATCCAGGCAACTTCTTCAGCTGAGCCGTCAGTGTGGAGCAAATAGATCTATATTGAACAAGCCCCAAACTTTGGTCAAGGTTCTGAAAACCTGCCAATCTAAACTCCCCTCGCTGCTGTTGCAGAGATTCCTCAAGTACCTGCCCGCCAACATTTTGAATGGTGTCAGAAGATACTCTACTACCCCATGCTGGATAAAAAGCATCCACTGTACCTCGGCTAACTCTGCCTGCGTTTTGACCTTGTGCTCCCCAACTTGATGATCTATCTAACGGCAGTCAGATTGTCCATGTCAAGTAGGACTGCACACGTTACCCTGCCATTTACTAGACTCTGGATTGAAAAAGGATCATGCAAGAAAGCTTTAAACAATTTATGAGCATTGAGGTCTCCTTCCTTAACCATCTTCCTCCAGTTGAGAACATGCTGCATGTTTCTCCTCTTTTCCCCAGAGACTTGCATTTGATTCTAATAATACATCTGGGTATGTTTAGAAGATAGTACGTCCGTTTCAGGCATCAATGTGGCTTAAACCCCAACTCATTACTTCTCTTGCTTCCAGAGCTAAAGGAACCATCTGTAAATAACTCCAGCCCTTTGTAAAAGTTTTAACTTAAACGGCTGTAATGTCCTGTACAAAAAAAAAGCTTATTTCGAAGATTACCTGAATGAATCATGAGGGAAAGCCTATCAATCTTGCTGTGTGTCTGAGGGAACTCTGAGGGTTGATTTAACATCATCTTCAATACCTTTCTGATTATTTTTTATTTCAGATCCGGACACATTACCACACCTTTGCCTGAGTCCACAAAGAACCCAAAAAAAATCAATCTTTCTTGATGGTATCAAGCCTGACCTTTCTATGTTTTATTATAAATCTTAACCCTTGTATTAGATCTTTAGCCTCCTGAACCTGACTCAGTAGGAGCTCTTTTTCTGAACCAGAAAAATCCTGCAATTCAGATAGAACATCATCCTCAATCGTGAGGACCTGAGTGCCGCTGACATCGACTTGGTAAAATACCAAGAAGCGGAGGAGAGGCCAAAAGGAAGTGATTGTAATCTGTACATTTGCACTTGCCAGAGGAACTGGAGATACTTCCTGTTACTGTTTAAAAATGGGTACTGTTAGTTACACCCCCATTGCTGCACTGAAATGATACTCTGCCTTCAAGGTTCTCAAGGGGGAGGAAAGGACTCTTACCTTGAATCTCCCCTCCCATTGTTTGTTTGCCATTGAAGCTGAAACATCCTCTTCTGCTTCGGGGGAGGAATATCGGCCAGGAGTATCTTTATTGGCAACTGTAGGAAGGTCTGAAAAAATTTGACCCCCCAGAAAGTCACCACTGTTACCGCCAGCCCTAGGGTAAAGTCAACCAAATAACTTCATCAAAGAGGAATAGAAATAGGAAGGGTTGTATACAGTGGGAACTCTCTTTAATAACTGTGGATTTAGGCCATCCTCTGACCCTGCTGACTCCCTCAATTTAGGGTTTAATTTTTAATCTAAAAAATATTTTCCCTTTTTATAGGACAGACCTGCATACACGTTACCTAAGAAGCCAAACACCCTCTAGGCCCACTTGGATATTACCTCAGGATCGAGGTGTTACCCTGAGTCCTTCACCTGGTCAGCTACACATGCAACTTTAGCTAAAGGACCCAGAGTATCTAAAAATGTATGTTGGCAAGAAGTCCAGTCTCTGTCTACCTCCTTTCTGGGGTCTATAGACCCTCTGTTTAGAAAGGCTACAATATTTGTATCAAGTGTTGAAGTTGCGGCTGCTTTGTTCAGTAATGGTAGGCCTCGGGCACTCTGCCCTAATTTTAGCCATAGTTGTTAAAAAGGCTTTGATACATTAAGACCATTATCCTCCTCCTGTATATCCTCCAAACCTAAGTCATTTCTCTCCAATGGTGTTTTGTTTGACCACCACTTATATTCATTTCCGAATCATGACAGAAGGACTTTAAGTCCCTTTCCCCGAGTAGAATCGAACTGCCCCCAAATTCCTTATGTTCATGAACAGTGTCTGGCAGTACCATAAGCTTGCTGTTTTTAATTGTTAACCACCATGTATACAGGGATAGAATTTGTTATTGTGGTTACCACAGAATTATTTATATCATTGGTAACATTCATAAATTAAGATACAAACGATTTTTTTAAATTGAATTTGACATGGATGTCGAGGAATTAGCAAAGGTGTCTTTCAAAACACTTCCTCTTTTTCCTCATCACTATTTCCCACATGGCCTATGTTATTATCATTAATCATGATGACCGGTAGCCAAAGTTTAAGGAATTGAACCCTCGCAAATACAGGTAAGAAATAACCTTCCAACACTTAAGAGTGCCACTCCCTTAAATTATGACAAACGATACCATTGCAAAATAACGTAATTAAAGCAATTCAAACACTCCGAACATTACATTTGAGATGCATGTGCACATATAAGCAGGCCCTGCTTTAGCGCTGGTGGCGCCCAGTGTGACAGTCTTTTTTGGTGCCCCCTTGCCCATAACCACCTCCTTGGAATGCCTCACTACCACCTGGCAAAAGTGCCCCTCATCTCTCCATAACCCACCTCTCACATGCATTTCAGTTGTACAGGCAGGCTTTACTAATCCACTCAGCCATCCACATAAAATACAGATCTGTTCTTTGCAGCAGGCACATTAACCCTCTGTACTACTTTATGCCCAATAAAAACTGCCACTAGATAATACTCTGATCTCTCGCTAGCAAGAAGATTATTCACAACAGTTATCTTGACATTTTTATTGCTGCCTGAAAGCTGAATGCACAAGAAACTTTGCAACAGGTGCTTTTAAAACTTAAGTAATTGTAAACACAGCCTTCCCCCTCCCTCCCCGAGGTCAGTGTTCCCCAGGTCAGCGCCCAGTGCAGCTGCACTACCCTAAAGCCGGCCCTGCGTATACGACTAGTGAAGCAAAAAAACACAGCTCTTGAAATTTCGATCAAAGATCCCTTAGGGCCATATATATTAACAGTGTATTTTGCGAGTCCCTAATAGCGAATTTGACAGATTCACTATTATGGACTCGCAAAATGCAATGTATGTAGGATTCGTAAATAAAATTGTAAATCCTACGCATTCCTTATTTACCAGTCGTAAATAAGGAATTGCTTCCTTATTTGCCTAGAGGCCCATAGGAATGAATGGGAATTGCATGCGCAATTTGCGAGTACCCAATAGGTACTAGCAAATTGCGCATGCAATTTCAATGGTGCAAGGGTGCCATAAAGACACCCTGTTGTACCCCTGAAATATGCATATGTGCACATGTGGCGCACATAAATGCCCTAAGGGTTAATATGTGCGCCACATGGCACTTAAAAAAATGCAAACATTTGCATTTTTGTAACGTTTTGCAATTTACCAGCAACTTGAAGTTGGTGCTAAATTGCGATTCCTCAAAGGTGGGTCGCAATTTGAAGAGCTCTTCCTGCATTGCATTTAGAGAATCGCAAATTGTGATTCTCTAAATGCATTAGCAAAATAGGTAATCGCAAAAACTGATTCCCTGTTTTGCGGATGCCTTTTTGGACGATACATCCCTAAAGGCTTTTTCCCGTTAGCAAACAGGCCAATTCTGCGAATGGGCCCGTTTGCAATCACGAAAACCCTTGATACATCAGGCCCTTAGTACCCTCCGTATTTACCTAACAAGCCCCAAACTTCCCCAGAACGCCGCAGTCCTGCAGCAACTGTTATTATTAACAGAAAAAGGGCGAAGAGACACTATCATCAAATGAAGAGGACAAGGTAGCCAAATACAACTGACAAAACAGGCAAGAACGGGCTGTCTCCGGCTAGCTATAACGTAACAAAATGAGAGTGTTACACAAAGTAGCACATCACAAGACTCCCCCGGAAAGAAACGGAGGAAAGAATCGATCATAAAGGGACGGTCTCTCTCTCCCTGCGGATCCCGAATGTTACAGAGTAACCGCTTCACTCTGAGCGTGACCACAGAAACAATTATCGACAGTTACAAAGCAACTTGTCACGCACAGCGGCTTCAGCTAGGTTTATCAGAATAAGAAATCGCTACGGCGCACTCGGTATCAAAAGGCCAAGTTCAAAGCTAAAATCACACTCTGAAACCTTCCTCCAGCAAAAAAAAAGAGAGGAAGTTACATATAGACTGCCCAATTTAAACTGAAAGTTGATAGTTTCTTCTGTTATAATTTCCTGCCTCGGGACCAGGGTTTGTTATGTGAAGTTATGCGAATTTGATTTGTAGTCGCGCAAACTCCTCCCCGATGGGATAGCATGGCTCATTCCAAGACTGAACAGAGGGAGGGGCATCGAAGATAAAGGCAGAGAGCAGTTAGCGCTGAGAAAGACCAGTTTTCGGGAACGTAAATAACATAAACTTGGGGATTAGTTGCAAGTACAACGGGAGTGCGTTTGCATTTCCATAACAGGCCACAAGATGAGTGAAAGAGCGGCCACCTCCATTTTGGCATGATGAATCCACCAAAGCTGGAGGATAGATGGATAGATCCTGCTTATCCACCCTTGAATCCAATCCGAATTGTTCTTGACCCATGGACCTGTTTGGGTGTTGGCAGACTATCATATCTGCTGTGCATAGCCCCAACCCATCTGGTTTGTGTTTTGAGGTTGAGGAGGGGGGGGGGGGGGGGTGAAGGCAGTTCAAATGCAGTTTTTTTTAATGTTCAGGGGTATTGCCCCATTTTTTATAGGTTGCCTGCAAGTAGATTTTGACACTCTCTTTAATAAAATCTGCAATTTGGGCTCATTGAAAAAAAAAGGGCAGCTTTTACCTGCAAATCCATATGCAAATTAACCGTAGAACTGCTCTAGTAGGAACTGTCTGTCACGAACATTAAACTAGCTCCTATCATAATTGGAACACAGGTAATCAATGGCTGGTTTTAACTATTCTGGGCCTCATCAGTGAGATTCATGCCACAGAAAGCTGCAAGACGTGCGTTGGATCATACCTTTCAAAGATGTTTATATTTCTCTGCAGTTTTCCATTTTGTTAGCTCATGTAAATGGCCTTCCTTACTTTAAGGTCAAAAGGCAATTTTCAATTTAGGGTCCATCTGTTTCCGAGAGGCAGATGCTTTGCTTATGGAAACTACTGTGAAGCCACTGTGTGGTCGAATGAATGTTAATCCACATGCTAGAGCATCAACTAAGAAATAATCTTAGAAAAAACAGACAACCTGTTTTTGTCTTTATGTGCAATGCTTCAGGCAAGCCTAGATGCCTTCAATATTTTGTAATTAAGCACAATATTGTGGAGAAGTGTGGCTCACTGGTTAGAAGCGGCAGACCCTGAAGCAGAGGTCAGGCCGGGGACCAGGGTTCAATTCCCGACGCAGCAGGGTCTTGGGCTCAATGTCCGCGGACTCGATAATTCTCGCCTCGGTGCCTACTCTAATCATGGGTCCCACTCTGCAACTCTGGGCAATAGCTTGCTTATTCTCCACAACGGCCCCAACAGGGCTGGGATGCCTGGCTTCACCTTGGGGGTGCCCTTGAGGGGGCATCTCACAGGGAAAGCCAGGGAGGGTTCCACAGCGGTATACAGCGCCAGGATGCCCCGAGATGAGGCGGCAGTGCGCTTTACAAGTATACACACACACACACACACAATATTAAAATCCTCCGTAATCAACCAATTCAAGAAATAGCATACTAGAACAAATTCGGTCATTTCTGAGATTTAGTGCATATATTCGAGCGATCTATTTTCCAGTGCCCCAGCTGACAGCATTTGAAACATGACGAGTGCCCGTAGGAAAAAAACCTTTGCACTCCCACTCCTGACCTTTGACTCCTAATCCACCTCCTTGCCCTACATGCTTACTGAGCTTTCCATGCCGCCCCTTCTTCCCGACATGTCCCTCTGACTGTTTCTCGTAAAATTTGTATTTGCAAATATATTGGTTTAGATTCAGTGGATTCCTTCTTATTCTCTTTGACCACTATGCATTAACTTACTACAGAAACCAATTTAGACTGACTTTTGTTCGGGTGTACTTCACATATGATTCTTGATTGCTCTTCTACATTTGGTAACGATCCCTTAATGAATGTAACTCCTACCGTTTCAGTGCATCTTTCAAATGGCCATGGGGATCACAGTGGAAACTATACGAGTTAAGATATTGCATGATACATATTTTATATGTTAAAAAGTGAAAATTGGAAATTTGTGACCATGACCATCAGAGTGCTCATGAATTTCCTCAGCAGGCACCATGACCTGCTAAGCTAGTATGTCGGCTATATCCAATAAATATTGGCACTTGCCATCAGAGGTAGATTTTTTAGGAATATTTGTTGCTAGAAGAAGTACAACTGTCAGTATAGCGATGCTGATAAATCAGAGGCACTGCTAGTATGTTGCTGTTTGCATAGTTTACTCGCCAAATCTAGATAATCATTACCATGACCCTGTGTTCATGGTCAAAACATTTTCATTATTGGTAACCTGCTATCTTGAGCCATGGGTGACCTGCAATGCCTATACTGTCCCATTTCTTCCATCTTTTATTGTCTTTGTGAGACCTGTCATCACATTTCATAAAATTGTAAAAAAGCGCTGGTACAAACTCTTTTCCTATACAGGGTGCACTTACACCTCAGAATTTAGAATTCTACCCCAAAATAAGAAGCTAATTTACGAAAAAAAGCAGCACTGTGCAAACAGGATAACCGTTTGACTGGTAGAATGCTTACTTTGTGTCTTTCGGAGATAAATCTCTGAAACGTCTTGTTATATTTTACTAGTTTGGCTATTTTCTGTGACTTTTGTGGAAAACCAGCCACCATCATTCTTAGCTCTGTTATCCAACTTTAGTTGAACTCTCTAATCTCTGAAGATTGGTTTTTTTTTCTTGTGTTGATCCAACATTGACTATTCCTAGATACAAGTAAAACATGTAGCAGGCATGTAATCTTCAAGTTCAAGAAATAAGATTGCAGATCAGCTATCCCACTAAGTGTTAATGACCAAGAAATACTATCCTTTTTCAAACTGATTCAAGAAATATTTCTTCAATTTGGAATTTGAGGTCCTGTTTTCTTTGAACATGCTCGGTCTTTTTTTTAATGTGTCAAACACTTTCATACTATTTTTTATGATTTGATAAAAATAAGTAAAACTTAAAAGTGATGGTCACAGGCTCACATTCTTCTAAAACAGCCTAAGCATTGATATGGATGGATTTAGGCCCAGATCTCTGTACTGGGGAGAATGTTTGACATTGTTCAGCTTTCGGTCCATCAATTGTTCTTTTTGCATTATAACCCAAAGTGGGACAAGTATTCCCAAACGTGGGGTCCTGTACTCAGCATGCCACTGGAGTCAAGCTAGCCTGGCTGATGAGGGGTGATACTCCGAAACCAGTCCCAGGATGCTGGTTTCCAGTCCAGGGAGGACCTGGCTTGGCAGTTTGGGCTAGACTATTCCCATTGGGAGCAGGGTCAAGACTGGTTTGCATATGGCTGGGTTCAGACTGGAATGGCATAGTGATCAAAATAATGATGGCTTTAGGCCCAGATTTCTGTACTGTGGGTGAATGTTTGAAATTGTTTAGCATTCCGTCCATCAAGTGTTTCTTTTGCCTTCTAAAACAGCCTTAGCATTAATATGTGGGTAGCAGATATCTGGTTGCGTCCTGGATGTCTCAGCTTTGAAACCTAGCAAGATAGCTCGAGTAACGAATAGCAGTACTGCAGAACTGTCCATGTTACCTCTAGGCACATTCTTAAATGCCAAGAGGAGCATGTCGCTTTTCAATCTTTTATGGGTAAACATATATACCTACATATGCTTTGTGTAATGTGTTGAGAAAACATATTTTTGATTTATCCACTCTGTGGACTTAAGCTATGCAGCAGCAATTCGTAGCTGAAGCCAAAAATCTCTCTTTCTGCTCCTCATAATCTGTACGTGCCTTTTTCATCATACATTTGGAACCAGCAAAAGAAGCCAGAAGGTGGGTGAAAAAAGTAAGGCAGGAAATGTGGCTTCTGCATATTTCCTTTCCTTCTTCCATCACCCACTGGTCAGTTGCTTCCAGCGAATGTTATGAGGAAAGTACAGGGCAAATGTAATGAAGGGAAATACATTGGGCGGTTGTTTTATGCACCCCATAGGGGAAGGGAGAGAAATCTGGATGTCGCCTGTGACTGAAAAAGGGAGCCATCTCCGTGACAAGATTTTCACACCGTGAATCCTGTGCATTTTTTGAAAAAAGTCTCAGTTTACCATTAACGCACCCCCAAAAACAAGCTGCCGTCCTTTCCTAAACCTCATATGTAATGGAATTATGATTTATGATTGACACTTTACATTTTAAATGACCTTTACTTGTATTTCTAGTTTGAAGGCTCAAAAACATGCCCATGAAGTCGACTGAGCCAGAATGGCACATATAGTCCTCAAACGCAGTTTGAGGTCCAAGAGCTAGATTGGGGCTCAGCAGGGGTCCTCAAGTTTTATATTTCTTGAACTTTGTACCAAGCCCCTGAACTACGGCAGAGGACCCAGGGTAGGCTTGCAAGTTTCATAGTTCTGAATTCTACCAGTTTTGTAAAATTCAGCACATGGACGTCTGTCCCTTCGCGTGCCATGTTTCATGAACTCTAGTGTGAGTCGACAGACAAGGTACATCACACAATTAAAAAAAAATATTAGTCAGGGGGGTGTGGCCAAGATGGCGACTCGCTGAGACGTGTTTTTTGTTTTCTCCCTCCGGCCGCTCCGCTATAGCACCGGCGTTTCGCCAATTGAAGCATGTGACAGGGTGTGGGCCGGCTCCTCATGACCCGGAGTCAGCAGAGAGCCAGTGGACTGACGGAACCACGGTGGCGAGCGTCAACGAGGTGATTGTCCCGCCGCGTTGAGGTCCTGACCGGCAGCCTCTCGCGCCAAGTAACGCTAGCAATACGGTGATTCTAGACTCCGGAGATAGCCCTGCGGCGGCAGAGGGCTTGTCGACCTCCCGGCCCCCCCCCCCCCCCGGTTGCCGCTCCAGGTTCGGTGGCCCCCCCGTAGACCGGGGAGCCAGAGCAGTTTGAGCAGACTCTGCCCCCCTACCTCAACGAAACAATGGAGCCGCCATTTTGGGTGACTGTCTGCACAGCCAAGGGGACTGCACAGGAGTCCAGGTGCCGCCCGTCCTTCTTCCCGGCCAGCCAGAACGCTGGGGCAAGCCAGAGCAGGCCGTGACTAGAAATCAGCAGGATCCCAGAGACCTTGGGGGCCCAGAGGACCACAGATTAAGGTAAGATTGCAGGACATGCAGCAGAGGCCCGCCATTTTGTGACGAGGCCCAGTTGGAAGACAAGTCCGACAAGTGCGTCATGGAGCTATCTGCCCTACAGCAAGAGGTAATCCTCATCCACGAGCAGCTGGTGGACCTCCAATCCCATCTCGAGGATCTGGAAAACAGATTGTGACACCAATATAACATTGTTGTAACATACGGATCAGGGGGGTGAAGTCCAAGGAAGAGGCCAATGACATTTTTGAATATACGAGAGAGCTTTTCAACCACATCCTTGGCAATGCCTCAGGTACGGACATTAAATTAGACCAAGCACATAGAGTGGGACCCCCAAGTTCAGACACGGCCCTGCCCTCTGATATACTGGTTTGTGTGCAGGACGTCTGCACCAATGAGGTGATACTGCGGAAGGCGCAACAGATTCACCCGATCTCCTTTCGAGGGCAGAACCCAGTTTTATTTCAGGACCTAGCAGCACTGACCTCCACAAGTGAAGGACATTCAAGCCGGTCTCCTACCTGCATCAGCGTGATATCCCCATATCCCCTACAGCTGGGGGCACCCCTTCCATCTGATCTTCAGCATAAACGGAAAGTTGTTTCAAATCTGGTCCCTCACAGAGGCCTGCCGGCTCCTGGGCTTAGATCCCCCGACAATGGACAGCAGTGATGAGGGGCCTCCACCAACCACAGATGACCCCAAACCTCGCTGGAAGCAGCAGGGCAGGCGCTGCCGCATTAAACGACCAACCTCAGTAGAGATCGCCAACGGACAGAAGGCCGCGCTGGAGTCCCGACCTACAGAGAAAACGAAGACCTAGCCAGGCTGATATCTCTCACTTGTATAATGACACAAGAATTCACTTGATTGAAAAGGATCTGGCCGGCGGGGGATGGAGAAACAGTCCCCAGTCACAAACATTCCTCCATGGGCAGACATTCCCACTCATCAGTCGATGATGGACTTCCTTACGTTTCACGTACATTTCTCAGTTCCTTGCCATGGTGTTCTCTTGGGATCCCTATTCTGCTTTCCTACCTCTGCTTTTTGTGGAGGCACTCTTTATTGTTCGTTGAAGGGATTTTGATTATTTTGGAGGATTCGGGGCCCTTTGTCCACTCCCCCTTATTCACCCTACAGCTCGGCGCAGGTAGACTTCCCCAGTACTATAACGCGCTACCTAGGTCCACAGCACCAGGCTTCGGTCTTCGCCTATGGCCCACGTCATCCTCACCAGAATGAATGCCCCCCCCTACACTTAAGGTACTCTCCTTGAGCGTAAGGGGCCTCAATATTCCCATCAAACGCAAAGCGGTACTGTCCTGCCTTGACGCTGCCCACGTGGACATCTGTCTCATCCAAGAAACACATCTCCTTTCCAAAGACTGGCACCGCCTTCGGTCACGTAAATTCCCTACCAGCATTGTCGCCTAAGGGCAAAGAGCGTTTGCGAGATTTAGGGCTTGAGGACTTATGGCGTAGTTTTCACCCCAGCTCTAGGGAGTATTCCTACGACTCCAATGCGCACAAAATATGTGCTAGATTAGACTACCTGCTAACCTCCGCCCCCATCCACGCACTGGCCACCGCAGCAGAAATAGGTACTGTATCTCTGTTGGACCATGCTCCAGTAGTGGCAACCTTTACTCTCCCTCCCATGCAGCGACCCCCATGGCACTTCCGTTTGCGCGATACTCTCTTACATCGAACCACAGTGGTAACCCAAATACGGGGCACACTAAAGGGCTATCTTTCCCACAACGATAATAATGACACATCCCGGGCCACACAATGGGCGGTGCTCAAAACAGTCATCCGAGGGGAACTGCTGGCTATCTCTGCCACAGAAAATGTAGAGCGTGAGAGTAAGAGGGCAGATCTCACTCAAAAAACAAAAGAGCTCGAGCAAATGCACCTGTGGACAGGGGTGCCACAAATTTGGCATCAGCTGAAAGCCACGCGACAGCAGCTGATAGCCCTAGATCAAGATAAAGCCAAATACGCGGCCCTCCGATTGAGGCACACTTACTACACTGGGGGTGACAGATGCGGCCGGCTCCTTGCACATAAACTGCAAGAGCGTGGATTGAGTCAGGGAGTCCAAAAGATCCTCGCTAGTGACGGTCATCGGGTCACGGACAACTCTGACATTGCTGAGGCGTTCCGCAAGTTCTATGCCCACCTTTTACGCAGGCTCATCTCACTCCTCGCCGGATGGGGTAGAATACCTAGAAGCCACCAACCTGTCCACCCTGACTAAAATGTAGGCTGACCTGCTGGACCGGGCCATACTGAAGTACTGAAAATTCTCTACCACCTCCCAATTATAGTTACAGTAAAACCCAGTTATCAATAATCAATCAGTTGGCAGTGTAGAAGGTCCAAGCATTTATTACGACAAACAAAACTCTGCCAGAGGAGCTCCTTGCGGCCTAACCCCACGAGGTCCGCCAAGAAGACTGCTGGCACACCGTCAGTACATCACATATATACAGTTGCATTGGCATCATCCTAACCCAACATGGAAAAGTACAAATTGGTACAAGCTGGCACAGACAGAAAAAGGAAAGCCCATATATGGCACACAATGCGCTCCTGGTTTCGCTCATCCTAAATTTAGCAAGGTCGAACGGGTGACTCCCTTCTGCCGTCTCCGAGACAGTCCGCCCCGCACCCCTCCCGGAATGTGCTTATCGGTCTTTCTTCTGCTACCTACAACCTTGACGGGCCTAACGAGCTGAAACAGCAGTATTAGCAACAGTTGGGTTATTTCTCAGGAAGACGACTCTGGTGCAGGGAATGAATGGGGCCTTGTTAATGCAATGCTTTCAGCTAACGCCACAATATGGCGTTAGCACGTGAATTGGTGTAAGGCTATTACGGAGAATACTGTAATGCTAATGTGTACGTAAATACAACTAAAGTATTTAGCGACATCATGCTAATCATAACATATCGATTATAGGTATTGTGTAATGGGAAATCAATTCCGGTTCCTCAAACCCTCCTTTTAGCGTGCTGTAGCTAAATACAAAGTCAAGCAGCTAATCCTTAAAAATCTCTTCATTAATGGCCATTAGTTCATGTATCTCCTGTTGCAACATTTGGTGTTTAGTAGGGACAGTGGTAGGCACGCAAAGCGTAGTGACTCGGGAAGCACAGTAGGAGCAACAGGCCGGACCACATTGTATCAGGACACAGCAGGTAAAGATGATACCGGCTGCCCCGCCCAAAATCAATAATAATTTCCGTCCCCAGAACCAACCCGACAATGACCAGGACCCATTGTCAGTGTGCATCTCAGAAGCAATGCGGTGCAGTTTTTGGATGGCCAAATGAACAGAGGGGGCGGAGTCAGGGATATATACGCAGCAAGAGCTGCCAATCACGCAGCATGCTCCGCCTCGATCAGCCAAGATAACGTCCAAAACCATACGATTTTGGAGCGCAACGAGTCTCGTCGCCTGAAGCTCCACCGTGAGGTTGGCTAAGATGTCAGTTGTTATATTAATGACATTTTCCACTATTCTGGATAATCTCCTGATTTCCGTGCTATTAAATATGGGACCCCAGAACGGTGTTAAACCCTTGCTATAGTCTGTGAATTGCTGCAAAGAAGTGTCGGTTTGATCGACTTCAGTCATATCAAGTTGCCTACGCTGTCTATTGGGTAATGCAGTGGGAGCTGTGCTTACAGAGAGTGACCGTGCAGGGTGTAGCTGGTGCGTCTTGTGATAATCAGATGGTGCTATGTATACAGGTGGGTAGAGGAAGGACAGGTAACAGCGTCCTGCCCAATTGCGTGGCAACCAGGTATATGCATTTTCTCCTCAAACAAAATACACATTGGGTGGAGTTATCAATGGAGGGCTGATGCGTTTCTTCAGACGATAGGTATAGTTGCAGATACTATCCCCCACCTGTATCCGGCCTACCCCTTGCACACAGAATCCTGAGGAGACATTCAAAATAGGAATGGGTACAGTACGGTCTCTTGTGACATTGCGTTCAATAAAAAGCTGAAAATATTGTGAGGCATTGAAATCTCTAAAATCATACAGTTCGTTCTGTAACCAAGTCTTGTTCATAGCTACCAAGTACAGCTGTATACATGCCTGCGGGTCTATCGTTCCCCGTCCCCTATTTCCTGATTGGTTGAACCCATAGTGTGCGCCAACGTAGTCTATAATTATATTATGTTCATTAATATCGAAATCCCTGCGATGTTCACCCCAATGTCGGTATATGGCTGAAAACAATTTGTACCAAGCCTCGCAGCTGCCCAGATAAGACAAGGGTAGTGAGAGGAACAGATCATGATTATGTACCGCAGATGGTAGAAGCCCACAAACCCAGCAATCAGTAGTGTTGGTGACACCGTGCGTCTGATGAAGCATTTCAACAAATACATTTTTAGCATATTTCTGGCGATGTCGTTCTTTGTGGGGTGCCAAAGTAAACAGCAATTGCTCAGAGGGTGCAGCAGTGGACGGTAAGAACTTCTGCAAAGGGTATTTATGCTCTAAATATATGAACAAGCCCGTGAACACTGCTACAATAACAGCTATAACCACTACAAATGCAACTTTGACCTTCGTGGTCCATGTGGAAAACATTGGTTCATAAAAGGGTACGTGTCGTGGTGCAATTGAAAAATTCTTCTTCTAAAAAAATACGGCCAAAAGGGTACATTCCTAGCTAAAAGTCCAAAAGTAAGCCTAGCAGTCCGTCCTGCCAGAGGGTTCTTCTTCCCTTTGTCCGTCAGAGTCTCACAGGCAGACTCCTATCGTTCATACCAAACAAAACCAACCAGCAGTGGTCTGAATCTTCCTCGTTGTACAATCTAGCCCTTTTGCAGAGTTCAGTCTTCTTTCTGAACAGAGCACCAGGTTCAAAGTTCCAGCTCTCAACGAGTTCAGTCCAGTGTCTCGCTCAGCACCTCAGACCAAGAAGCTAGCAAACCCTGTCTATGCAATCGAGTCTTTCCATATCTCTTAAGGATGGGGTCTGAGGCGCCGAATTTTGGCTTCCTTGGCCGCAGGTTGTATCGCACATTACCCGGCACTTCCTGATCGGAAAAGAGTACGCCGGGTACTTCTCGCACATGAGAACTTTCACTTGCCGGGGTACTGAAAGCAGGATTCAAAGCGTTTGCAGATTTAGTAGAGACCAATTCATCTGGTCTTGCCTCTCCCTCCTCTAGCCTTGGTTCAATCTCACAGGCGTCAGAAAAGGGTACAAATGCAGCGGCTCTCTCTGTTTCCTGCGTTAGAATTCCCCCTGGGCGTTGCTGATCATAGGGAAGCGGAAAAGGCAGCCTCTTTAGATGGGAGACGTGGATCCAGTGTTTTCTCCCATCCACTTTAACCGCCGTCCGGGTAGCCAGGAGAATCTGTCGTGGCTCAGACCACCTTGGAGCCAAACTGGTGTCACGTTCAAATTTCTTCACCAATACCCACTGGCCGGGTTGCAGTCGATGACCGGGGCCCTCTGGCAGTGGCTGCAGTACGGAAGTTACCTGCTGATTAACCGAACGAAGGTCTTTAGTCAAGGCATAAAGGTAATCAATCAATATAGGATATTCAATATCCGCAAAAGATCGTGGTCTGGGTACCCCCCACATGTTAGCAGGCCTACCAAATATTATCTCATATGGAGAGAGACCAGAACGAGAGTGTGGGGTAACACGTAATGACATTAGGGCTAGAGGCAGGGTGTCAGGCCATTTTAACCCTGTGCTTTCCTGAATCTTGGCCATTTTGAGCTTAAGGATACCGTTATATTTTTCCACGAGCCCTGCTGATTGCGGATGTCGGGCAGCGTGGAACTTTTGCTTAATGTGTAGACCCTCGCAGATATGCTTGACAAGGGCCCCATGGAAGTGCCCCCCATTGTCCGACCAGATCAAACGGGGCAATCCAAAGCGGGGCACAAACTCTTTTAAGAGGGCTTTTGCTGTGGCCATGGCAGTATTTTCCTTGGTGGGGTAGGCTTCAACCCATTTGCTAAAAGCGCAAACCACCACCAGGACATATTTCAGGTTATTGACGCGCTCCATATGAATGTAATCCATCTGGAGCACTTCAAAAGGCAACGTGGGTGGTGCAAAATTCCCGCTCAAGACACTTTCCCCTTTTCCTGGATTGTGTTCTAGACAGACCATACAGTATTGGACCATCCGGACAGCCGTCCTTTGGATATTAGGGTTGTTCCAAACTGGGTCTAGGAGCCCGCAGATACCTTTTGCTCCTATGTGTGCAGGTCCGTGTGCCATGGTCACAACAGCCTGTACTAATGCATTGGGCAATAGCCATCTCTGCTTTTCCGTCAAATCAATCCAACAATTATTTTCATCCAGCCTTCCCACCTCCGTTTCCCATCTCTCTAACTCTGCGGGGGTAGCTTCCTTCTGCAACACTCTCACACTCTCCATAGTATTATCAAACAGCTCAGAATCCTCCACCCATCTTGCAGAGGAGTTGACGAACATGGTGGACATCGGGGTCTGTGCTGTCTGTTTGGCCACCTGATCAGCGAAAGCATTTCCCTCCCCCACCTCATCCACTATTGCTTTGTGTGCACTGCATTTGATGATAGCTACCTTTTTGGGTAGGGTGAGGGCATCTAACAGCCGCAAAACCAAGGGACCGTTCTGTATTTTCTGGCCATGGGAAGTAAGGAAACCCCGCTCCCTCCACAACCGCCCAAAACTATGGGCCACGCCAAAGGCGTATTGGCTGTCCGTGTAAATGTTGACCTCCAGTCCCTCACTCAACTCACAGGCTCGCAACAGGGCCATAAGTTCGGCAGCCTGAGCTGACCGGTGAGGTACTCGGAATGTCTCAACAACTGTCTTCAAAGTCGTAATTGCGTATGCAGCTGTTGTTGTTCCATCTGCTAGTTTAAAACAAGATCCACCCACATATAACTCCCCTTGAGGGTCATCTAAAGGGGTGTCAGTAAGGTCGACCCTGCCCTTAGTTTCTTCTTCGGTGCGATAAATGCAGTCATGTGGGTCTATATCATGTTCACTCGTAGGGAGTGGTAACAATGTGGCAGGGTTCAATGTTGCACATCGAGTAATCGTAATATGTGGTGCAAACAGTGTCAGTTCATATCCAGTGAGACGTGCACTTGTAAGGTGTTGCGTTTTGGTTTTATTTAGTAATGTGTCCACCGCATGTGGCACCTTCACGGTCAAATTAGAATTCAAAACGAGTCCTTCCGACTGCCGGATTGCCACTGCAACAGCTGCTGTGGCCCTCAGACAGCTAGGAAGTGCTCTTGCAACATTGTCCAATGTGGCTGACAAATAAGCGCACGGTCTTTGCTTACCACCAAAGTCCTGCGTTAACACTGAAAGCGAGCAACCGTCGACCTCGTGCACATATAGTACAAAAGGTTTACGATAGTCAGGAGTGCCCAAGACAGGAGCAGAACACAAGGCAGATTTTAAGGAGTCAAAAGAGTGCTGACATTCATCCGTCCAGGGTAGGGGTTCATGCACATCTTTCGTAGTCAGATGCAACAGAGGCTTAGCAAGTAGGGAAAAATTAGGTATCCATTGGCGAGAGTAAGAGGTAATGCCAAGAAAAGCGCGAACTTCAGACATGTTAGAAATGGTAGTAATACGTTCAGGTGTTAGTCGTCTACCCTCCTTCGATAGTAGATGACCAAGGTAGGTCACCTCCTGTCGACAGTATTGGAATTTTGACAATGATACCTTGTTCTCTTTAGCGGCCAGATGGTGCAACAACTTAACCGTGGCCTCTTTGCAGCCCTCTTCTGTGTCAGAAGCAATGAGCAAGTCGTCCACATATTGCAAAAGGACGTTGCCATCCGGCAGGGCCAGGTCGTCCAACAAAGCCTTAAGGGCTTGGCTATATATACTCGGACTCTCAGTATAGCCTTGAGGTGCGCGACAGAAGCGGAAGCTTCGGCCAGATAACGAGAATCCGAAGATCTGCCTGCTATCAGGATGAATAGGAATGCTGAAGAAAGCATTTTTCAGGTCAATGACCGAAAAATATTGGGCAGTTGGCGGGATCATTGTGAGGATCGTGGTGATGTCGGTCACCACGGGGTATTGTGGCACCACTATTTTGTTAACAGCTCTAAGATCAATCACAAAACGATAAGCAGCACCCTGCTCACCAACGTCAGAGTTTCGTTTCAAAATCAGGAGAATCTGGCTATTGCAAACATTAGCAGCCGTTTCTTCTACCACTCCTTTATCAATCAGGTCCTGAATAATGCGTAGCAAAGCTCGTTCTCCTGCTGGTGCTATTTTATACTGCGGGATGCATGGTAAATTTGCGCCCTGTTTTAATGTGATGTGAACCGGAGGAATATCCAGCTTACCCACATCCGCATCCCCCGTTGCCCAAAGTGTGGCGGGAATGCCGTCGAATTCAGACGGAAGGCGTTCACCTTTAGCGAAACATTGCTTGACGTGATCAGCATAGGGTCGGATCGTTAAATAGACCCCGTCTGCAGAGCAATGAATTGTTGCATTTAATTTTTTTAGCATATCTAAACCCAACAAATTTTCCCCGCAATGCGAGGTCAGTAGTAGAGGAGTGTCAATGGTGGCAGGACCGATCGTGAAAGGGAGAGGTCTAGAGATGGGACTAACAACTGGGACTCCCGAGAACCCCACTGAAACATTATTTTGCCCGGACAGAGCCGCCCCTGGAACCAATGATCGAGCAACGGAACTGTTCATTGCTCCCGTGTCAATTAGGAAATTCTCAGAAGTCCCCAACACTTCCCCTTTTACATAAGGTCCCCTTTGATTGACATGGATCGACACTTGGCCCCTACTCTGTCCTTGGCTGTCCTATGCTGTCACGTATGCGTCTTGATCCTCATATTCATAACCATCGTGATAGTACTGTCTGCCTTGGTGACCGTCAAAATGGTTCCTTTCCGACTTGCCTGATCTCTCTTCCTTGTGCATATCACTTCGGTCGGGGCCGCCTCATCCTCGTCCTCGCCCTCGGACCGCTCCGTTCTGGGCAAGCAACAACGGACACTGTGCTTTCCAGTGCCCCTCCTCTCTGCAATAGGAACACTGGTTCAGACCTATTGTCGGGGTTCCTCCCGCACCCCTGCCTGTACCCGCCCCTCTGGACATAGTTCCTCGGCCTCCTCTCCCTCCTCCTTGTCCCCGAACTACTTGCTGCTGCAATACTCGTGTTTTAAGATCTTTAGTCTTTTTCTCCAACTTCTCTTTATTCTCGTTTTCCCTATGTTCATAGTACTGGGCCATGCTCAGAATTACAGACGGGGTAGAGGTAGTCCAGGTACTTTCCGCTGCCTCTAACCGTGCGGAAATTTCTGGAGCCAGGTTCGTAACTAATCTGTTCACAAACAATCTGGTTCCTCCTTCTGTCGCCAAATCTTGCCCACTGAAATCAATGAAGACTTCCTCGAACCTAGTGAAGAAGTCGGACACACTTTCGTCCTTTTTCTGCCGACAGGCAGACAATTTATCCCAGTCAACCTTTCTTGGCGGAATTAGAGTATGCATAACGGCTATTATTTTGCTGGCAGAGACGTTATTTCAGTCCTTGGTTTGTCTCCTGGTTTGCGATCCTGGTCCCACCCCCTCAACTCTTCCCATGACCCCCCTAGCTCAGCATGATCTGAGTCGTGCACCTGTCGCCATATGTCAACAGGTACAAGCAATCCAAAGAACAACTCGACGTCTGCTAATGTCATTACAGCAGAGGCAGCTGCCTCAGTCAATTCTTTGTTGTATGCGGTAGGATTCTTCGGGGGTCGGGTAGTTGGGATTTTAGAGCCAGGACCTCACTTCTCCTCCACGGAGAGTAAACCCATTGTTCCTGAAACCTAGCAGCTATTGCTGTCCGTATGATTGCCTGGTTATCATCTCGTAGTTCAGGGACCTCAGGATGATAAATGGGATGAACCTCCCGCATGGGATGCTGTGAAGTCCACTGAGGACTCTTCAAGAACAATCTACCTCGGTATTGGACCAGGGTGTCTATATTCTTGAAAACCTCCTTCGGGGTCAGATCATATTTATGGGACCAGTCTCTGATATTATACAATATCTGAGGCGCAGTCCCGTCCTTGAAACTGACCTCCCAAGACCAAATGAGTGAATTAGACATCTGGAATATCACATGTTGCTGCATTACCAGTTCTAAGTCTTTGACCGTACTCCATATGTCTGTCACAGTGTACGCGTCACTCCTTATCCATCTAACGGCCTGATCTTCTAACACTTCCTTCTCACCATATCCCACGGATGATCTAGTGAACAGTCGTTTGCCGTCCATCCCTCCGGATGCCCCTCTCGGAGTCTGCTCCGACACACCGGGGGTGGCGTTGGCCGAAGGAGAAACCCGCTCGGGAGTCGGGGTACTTAGTTGTATACGAGGGGGTGCTAGCGCCTGCGCGGGATCGGGGATAAGTGTGGCCAGGTCCCCTCTAAGTGGGAATGGAACGCCGGCATCTCGTCCAGAGGTGGCAGAGCCCCTTCCCTCTGGTACTGGCTTCTGGCTGGACAGGTATCGCAGGGTATACCCGCTGCGGGGCATATGGCGGAGGAGGTCTCGCATCCAGCAGATCCTCTATCTCATCCTCAGTTCCTTCTCGAGTTACATAGCTTCCGTCCACTAGTAGTCTAAATTGTCTATCTACAATTTCAATATTCTTTTCTATTCTTTTTTTATCATGGGCAATAGCTTTCTGAGTTATAGTCTGTCCTTGCTGTATCTTGAGGAGTTTTTCTGATCGAATGCGCCTCCTCTTTGCCTCTTTCTGTCATTTGTTAAGAGTATCGAACATAGACTGCCGACTACGTTTAACAAAGAGGCTCTCTTGTAAATACTGAAGCTTCTTTTGATAAAAAGATCCAGTTTTCGGCCACTGTAGTTCTACATTATCCTTAGTGTATTTGTGCCATAAGGAGTTAAAAATAAGGGGGCCGATACCGTGCTTGCAATACATATCATGGCTGGGTGTCCCTTCCGGAGGGGCTGGCTGACTCTCGTCCAGCCTTATGCTATCGCGATGGGCACAGCCAAAACATAACTTGCTAAGACACGGCATTTCCCTTTTCCTTTGTTTTACTTAAGCTGAAAAGGAATCGGGTATTATCAGTCACAAAATAACAGAACCAAATGTCATTCAATCAAAATGCTCTCATACACATGTTCTCATACGCACGTTCTCATACACATGTTCATGTCTTCGGTTATAACCATTTGCTCGTTGTCTTACGCGGTTTCAGGGTGCCATAAAACGAAAATACAAAACGTACCAACAGAAACACAGATATTTGCAATCAAAAGGTGGAGCCCGTCGACTCCCACCTATGGAGAACCCTTTTTCCAAATTTCAAAAAGCTGCAAAGAAACACCGTCCCACAACAGTCTTGTCCTTAGACTGCCTGGAGATAGTTACACAGGTTTTAAACCACAGACCGACCTACAGGCCATCCGACAGTATTCATGGTTCACCTCCCGAACTATTCTGGCTGAGCCCGCGTTTCAAGCGCCGCTCCAGATTTGTCCGGGTGCTACCCAATGTCAACCATCGGCCTTCCCGAGAACCGCAGTTCCCCTGAGGCGTGCAATCCTTATCTCCAGTACCTCTTACACCAAAGCACAAAAGGGGCGTCCGCACGTACAACCCCACTGTTGCCCCGTCGGACCCCCTATTCAGAGTTTCTCCATGACCATAGGCCACCAAATGCTGAGTACCAAATCCAGATCCGCAGACATAATCCAACACAGAACGAGACACAACACTCACCTGGTGCACTCAGGTCTGATTGAACGTTCTTCACTGCCAACTCTCGATAAGACCAACGTGGCTGATTCTCGGGTCACGCCCGAAGGACTCCGGCGTGGGGCCACTAGCAGCTGAGGTCCTCTGGATCGGGAGGGCGGAGCAAACCCCGGATTCTTGCTGGTCTATTCTGCAACCCCCCCGATCGAGAGCACCCCTTTCAATGTCCCTTCTGTCGTCTGTGAATACACAGGGACAGCCCCAACGCGGAGTCCCGGCGGAGTCGCCAACTGAAGTACCGAAAATTCTCTACCACCTCCCAATTATAGTTACAGTAAAACCCAGTTATCAATAATCAATCAGTTGGCAGTGTAGAAGGTCCAAGCATTTATTACGACAAACAAAACTCTGCCAGAGGAGCTCCTTGCGGCCTAACCCCACGAGGTCCGCCAAGAAGACTGCTGGCACACCGTCAGTACATCACATATATACAGTTGCATTGGCATCATCATAACCCAACATGGAAAAGTACAAATTGGTACAAGCTGGCACAGACAGAAAAAGGAAAGCCCATATATGGCACACAATGCGCTCCTGGTTTCGCTCATCCTAGATTTAGCAAGGTCGAACGGGTGACTCCCTTCTGCAGTCTCCGAGACAGTCCGCCCCGCACCCCTCCCGGAATGTGCTTATCGGTCTTTCTTCTGCTACCTACAACCTTGACGGGCCTAACGAGCTGAAACAGCAGTATTAGCAACAGTTGGGTTATTTCTCAGGGAGACGACTCTGGTGCAGGGAAGGAATGGGGCCTTGTTAATGCAATGCTTTCAGCTAACGCCACAATATGGCGTTAGCACGTGAATTGGTGTAAGGCTATTACGGAGAATACTGTAATGCTAATGTGTACGTAAATACAACTAAAGTATTTAGCGACATCATGCTAATCATAACATATCGATTATAGGTATTGCGTAATGGGAAATCGATTCCGGTTCCTCAAAACGGATTGAGGAGATGGTAGCGGCTATATCGCGCCTTAAGCTGGCCAAAGACCCTGGACCGGACGGCCTCTGAGCAATTTTCTATAAGACCTTGGGCGCGTCGGTGGCCCCAATTTTTACGAAGCGCTTTCACAGGTTTTCGGAACCCGGGGTGATACCTGGAGAAATGCTGGAGGCCTCTGTAGTAGTTATCCCAAAACCAGGCAAAGACAGAACAGCATGCGGAGCCTACCGCCCTATATCCCTCCTCAACGTAGACCTCAAGCTGTACGCTGGGATCCTGGCTGCACGCCTCGCATCATATATGCCAGACTTAATAGCACCTGATCAAGCGGGCTTCATTCCCCAGTGCCAAACTAGTGATAACACTAAAAGGGCTCTGCACCTTATTGAGAAAGCGTCCAGGATCCCAGGTGAATACATGTTACTAACCATAGACGCCAAAAAGGCCTTTGACAGGGTCCACTGGCCGTATTTAGAACTGGTCCTTGAACGGGTTGGGATGAGAGAGAAATTTTGCAGACACATTTTTAACTGTTACAAATACCCAACGGCTACAGTGTGGGTAAACGGCTGCACATCGTCCAGGTTTCCGGTGGAGAGAGGCACCAAACAGGGGTGCCCCTTGTCGCCCCTTCTCTTTGCGCTCTATATTGAGCCTCTGGCGTCCCACTTTAGACACAACTCAGAGATAACGGGAATCACATTTGGGGGAGACACCCACAAGATCAGTCTATATGCAGACAATATCCTAATCTTGCTGTCGAATCCGACACTCGCACTCCCGGCTTGCCTAAAAGAATTAGAGACATTTACCCAATTCTCGGGTTTCAAGGTGAATATGGGTAAGTCGGTGGCACTCGACCTCTTGCTTTCCCCCTCCACTCAGGAACTCCTGAGAGACCACCATCCCATACAATGGGCGACACGCTCGGTTTCCTATCTCGGGATTCAGCTTGCTTCATCCTTGCTAGCCACGGTGGCCATTAATTATGCACAACTACGGGTGAAAATATGCACTGAACTGAGCCAATGGAAGCACTACCCGCTCTCCTGGCTCGGCAGAATAACGGCAGTAAAAATTACGATTTTGCCCCAGCTCCTGTATATCTTCCAAACCTTGCCTCTCCGGCCCCCAATAGGGTGGTTACAGCGAACCCAGTACGAATGGGCACAATTTATCTGGAGCGGGCGCTAGCCACTGATGAAGCATGCGATAGCAGTCCCACCCCCGGAGGAGGGGGGTCTTGGTATCCCCAATCTTCAGCTGTACTTCCTTGTGGCGTGGCTGTGGCACTTAGTAGAGTGAAGCCGACTAGAGTATGAGAAACATTGGTTGTTTCAGGATCAAGCAATAGCTGGTAGGACCTTACAGGGGATCCCTTTCCTCCGTAAAGCACTCAGACCACCTAATCTCTATGCATCTTCCATCACTCGAACCACTCTCGACACATGGGACCGCACTAATACCACGCAGGACCTAACCACCTTCCCCTCACCAATGACCCCCATATTTGACAACCCTGACTTCCAACTGGGTTTAAACGTAAACACTTCTGCGCATTGGCGATTTGCAGGTTGTCACTCCCTCGGCCACTTGTTTGACATAGACGGGGTTATACCATTCTAGCAACTTAAACTAGACTATGGGCTACTTGAAACCGACCGCCTTACTTACCTTCAGATTCGACACTGGGCCCTGCACAGACAAATTAGACCCTTAGCTAGCAGACTTCTCACCCTTTATGAAAAGTGGTTAGTCACACGTTCCTCCGATAAAAAAACTAATTTCAGATCTGTATGAAATGTTGCTACATAAGAAAACACACATGTACAATGCTGGCCGGGAGTGCTGGGAAAGAGACCTAGGCAGAACACTTAGTAGTAAGGAATGGGAAGGGATATACCGTAGAGCCCGTCATTCGGCATATCAATGGGGACTGACCGAAACTCTTACCAAACTGGCCACCTACTGGTATTATACCCCGGAGAGCATACACTCAATGTGTCCTGCCAAGGGGGCAGACTGCTGGCATGGCTGTGGGGCCCCAGGTACTCTGGTGCATGTGTTGTGGGACTGCACACATCTTCAGTCCTACTGGACCCAGGTGCTCGGTGAAGTAGACAAACACTTAGATACACAGATACTGTGCTTCCCAGCGTATGTCATCCTGGGCCTCCCGAACCCACTCATGTACCCTCTAAAATCCCGTAGAGGTCGCCTCATTGCAATAGCACTGGGCTCAGCCATCCAGAACATCTTGATACACTGGCGTACTCCCCAGACCCCTACTTATACAGGCTGGCTGCACCGTCTCTGGTATGTACTTGGAATGGAGAAATTAACCTTAACCATAGCAGGGAAAGAGCCCGCATTCAACAATCTCTGCCAGCCATTCTTGTCACTCCTCTCCGTTGAATTCAGGGAAGTCCCCTGCCCTAGATACCTGCGCCTTTTGCGACTCTCGGACCCGCAATCTGAGGGGACTTGACGTATTACCTTGCTTGAACAGCGCTGGAATGGACATTCCCCTTTTCTTTTTTCGTCCCTATTTTTGTTTTTTTGTGGACAAGGGGTTGGGGAGGGGGGAGGGAGGGAGGGATTCATATTGTTCTTTGAAGTTATGTAATGTTTTTCTCATTGCCTTAAGTTTGATACTGCACAATTTACTGGCAAGGGTATTCCCTGGTCATGATGTGCGGCTTTTACTGCCCTCGAAATGCTGAATGTCTCTTGAAAATTTCAATAAAATATTTAAACCATAAATATTAGTCAAGACCTCTTTTGGGGTCCCTCTAGCTAGGCCCTATGGCAGAGGTATTCAAACTTTTTAATCCCGCGCCACCGAGGGTTAACACAAAAATCTTGGGGCCTCCGCAGAATTTTTTACACTTATACCTTTAAACTGTCAATGTTTTAATATGTCTAGACTTAAACATTACAGGTAATTTTTGTTACCCTTTAAAAAATGCAATCAAATACATGATTGCCAAACATACTATTTTGGTTAGCCAGGCCTAAAGTGTAAATGTATCCACAGTGTGATTATCAGACATGGGGGTGAGGGTTTTGAAGACTATTTGAAGTCCCTTCCCTTTTGACACATACTCCCATATAAATGGCAAACGATGTTAGTGATGGCCCTTACAGAGAGGCTTACTGCCACTCATTTTTGTCCACTTAAAACAAAGCACTGTTATCAGAATAGTGCTTCTTTTGTCCAGAATCTGGCTCCCCCCTGGGATAACTAAAGGACCCCTTAGCCCCCTCCCCCGTCACCCAGTTTGAAGACCTCTACCCTATGAGTTAGGGTGTACGCTTCACGTCCTTTGAAGCCTTGTGTTCCTTTCAGGATGTAGGGACTGTGCCCACTGTTCTGTAATGGTGGCCAAAATAGTACATTTTCTCTTGAGCCCAAAACCTTTGGGTTTACGAACTTGACCTGGACGATGGGTGTAAAAGTTCTCTTGCTCTGTAAATTATTTTTGAACCAGTTTTGAGGACATTTGGCAGTCATGATATCTCTATCTTTTACACTTTGAAGCCCACTTGACATGTTTGTCCAATGCTTAATGTTTGTTTCAAAACCACTGAACAAATTTACACCCAACAAAGCAAACCACCCCCCTGAGTACAGGTCTAGTTTCATGCTAAGGTTGGTGTCATTTCATTCAGCCTCTTTTTCTTTCCTGGAGAACGAAGATTTTTATGGGACTTGAAATGAGAAATACTGTTATTTGATCACCAACAGCACATAAGTTATTAGGTAAAGCAAAAAAAAACTTTTTAATGATAACCCCAACTTAACTACAATCCCTATTGCTGACACTTATGCATAAACGGTTATCTCCTTATTTATAGCAGAACGTTGTCATGCAAAACAACATACATGAGATGGTGACAGAGGGCCCTATTTAAAGTTTGGGGCCCGATGTAGGTGGCCATTACCGGTCGGTAACGTCCGAATTCGGCCGTTACCGACCGGTAAATGGGTCATTGAGATGTAGGGGACCTTTTTTACAGAATCGGTAAATTTACCGATTCTGTAAAATACCGAATCGGTAATTTTACCGATTCGGTAAATCTCACATGTAGGTGGCACTGCAAACAGTGCCACAGGCATTTAGGAGTCGGTATTTTACCACCCAATCCAATTGGGTGGTGAAATACCGAATCCAGGTGTGCATGCACATCTGTGCATGCACACCTGTGCCATGTGACACACAGACATGCCCTTAGGGCATGTATGTGTGCCTCATGGCACACATGCCTGTAATTGGGGTGCCAGAGGGTGTCAAAGTGACACCCCCTGCACCCTTGCAAAATTCGGTATTTACCGATGTGGTAAATACCGAATCGGTAATGCCCATTGATTCCTATGGGCTTCAATGCCCATAGGAATCAATGGGCATTACCGATTCGGTAAATACCGATTCCTTCCGATTCGGTAATTAATTACCTACATCTGCCCTCCTCTTTTTTACCACTTCTTAAATACCGATTCGGTATGAATCGGTATTTAAGAAGTGGTAAAAAAGATTTACCTACATCGGGCCCTTTGTGTACTAATTACCACAACACTCCGGTGATGGCAATCTACTTTCCAGGCGTAGACCAATAGCGCTCCTTCTGACAAGGGAGGAGCACTTTTAGCGAAACTGCAACTCCAGCCATGATATGGCGACCTGGTCAGTATTTGTGGGGGGTTTTCAGGTTTTTTTTTTCATTTAAATAGAAAAAGTTGTCTTTCTATTCTGTTGCTGAACATTTATTTGGAAAGGGGGATCGATTAGTAAACTGACATTTTAAGTAATTATTGTATAGTGTTGTAGAATTAGGAGAATTTAAATTGGTGCTGTGTTCTAGAACAGGGGTTCCTTTGGAAGAAGGTGCAGTATGTAAATACATTGTTTATCATTTGATTAGAATCCCCAAATTCAGCACTTGGCACACAGGAACGGACCAAGGTTGAAACATTATTGGTCAGGGTTCTATTTTACTGTTCCCTAATGCAGAACCATAAACGACGTCCCTCTGTCCTTTGGCATTTTGTCGTCCTTTCGAAATAAATGAAAGGTGTTGGCCATGAAAACGTGGAGCAGTGCTTTAAAACTATTGATACTATTTAAGTCCGTGCTGACTAAGTATACGTGGTGGCTGCTAGAGGTCAAACAGTTACCTACATGATTACCAATGTGGTAACCTCTCTTACCACTGTCTGACAAGGGTTGAGAGAGTGGTTGTCTGAAAACTAAGCCATGCAAAATGACTGATTACATCGAGGTTTGAAGCTAGAGAGAGATGTAAATTGAAATCGTAGATGATGGCTGAATGAATTCTTATGTAGTAAAACTATAGAGATTGAGTATTATTCTCAAACCTCTCTGTAGTGGGGGGCCAATAATGACACAACTAAGTATGACATATAACTAAGTTTATTATCTACAAAGGCCCACGGGGAGCCTGGGGAAAAAGCTGGCAGTAAGTAGCCGTGACAGCTGTCAGATGGCAAGTGACAGCTGTGACGTCATATATATATCCCTAATAACATTGGCTGATGACAGTGACGTACTAGCATGGAAATAGACAACACATTCCATTACAGTACAAGATACGTGTTCAACATCTCCCTTTCCCCCAAATACAACTGCTGAAAGAAAATACAAGTTATTCCATAACGTAATCATCAAAGTGTTTAGGCATCCTAACAATTCTTCCACTCTTAGACTGCACCCCAGAGGTACTAGGGTACGCAATGTCATTTCCGTGTTCCTTGGGAGACACAACTCTGTCCATGCTCCTAACTAACGCGGACGTATCATTTCCTGTAGTGCCACTATCTGTGTCAGTCATGCGACTCCTGTTTCTCTCCCCTTCTTCCAAAGAAACATTTGGGCTAGCTACCTGGCTGGAGTAGCTCTGTTTTTCAGATACGTTTTCCCACTCCAGTATACTATCATCTAGACTTCTCTCCTCACTTTCGTTATTTCTCATTATTATTTTTTCTTGACCTTTCTTTAAGATTACCACATCGTCTTTGCTCCGCCATCCACCTCCTTCGTCATGAACGGCACCTTTGGATGCATCGCAAATTTTAACTGGCTTACTGAATTTTGTCTCTCCCTTTGATACCAAACCAGGTTTTCTCAATAACACCCAATCACCAGGTTGTACATCTTTTACTTTTACTCTGTTAACCATGTCTGAGTACTTCTTTGCCTTTTCTTGCTTTTCCACTATTTTTTTCCTTACCATAAGGTTTCTGTCATCTACTTCTTCTGAAATTACATACTCTTTGTTCCAGTCATTGAATTTGGGTGTAATTTGACTGTTGCATTTCCTCCCTCTCATTAAGAAGAACGGTGTTTGCTTAGTAGTTTCATTTGGTGTATTATTATATGCATTGATTTTCACCCTTATGAGCTCTTTTACATCCATCTCTGAAGCCACAGCCAGTTGAATGCCTTCCTTTATGTATTTATTTTAACCCTCTCCACCTGGCCGTTACTCTTTGGGCTATACAAAGGTGTTTTTACCTGTTAGATTCCTGCTTTTTCTAGAAAATCAGTCATTTGTTTTGAAACCAACTGTGCGCCGTTGTCTGATACTAATACTTTTGGCTGGCCTTCTTTGTCAAATACTTTCTTCAAAATTTTTATCACTATCTCAGTTGTTACTGCATTTACGAAATTGAAATAGACCCACTTTGAGTAGTAATCAGTGAGAACAATCAGATTTTTACATTCATTAGGTAAAATTTGGAAAGGACCAGCAAAATCAATTGCAACTTTTGCCCACGGTCCGCTTGGGATTTATACCATTTGTAGTTCGTTTTTTTCTATTCTCCAATGTTTATCAGATTTCAAACACTGCTCACACTAGTCGATGAACTCTTTAATTTCTTTATCAACCCCGGGCCACCAATAGTTCATCTTGATGATGTTTCTGGTTGCAGTACTTCCTGGATGACCCTTATGAGCAAGAGAAATTATTTTCTTCCTTAATCCATTTGGTGGCACAAAAAGTTCTCCTCTCTTTAGATAACCATTCTCCAATGACAATTCATTGCTCACTTGCTGGTAACTCTTTAATTCATTTTGCAAGTTCCTGATATGAGGCCACTTGGTTCTTACTAAACACATCACTTTTCCCAAGGTAGCGTCCTTCTCAATGTTTTCTTGCCATTCCTCCTCTGTTATAGATCCTTCATACATGACAGTTGCGTCAATTAATGCCACCACACATTCAATGTCATCTAGTGCCTCTTCTCCTTTTATGTCTACTGGTAAACGAGACAAACAATCTGCTCTGTAGTTCTTGCCTCCTTTAATATGTTGTATCTCAAAATTATATTCTTGGAGCTTAGACAACAGCCTAATTAATCTTGAGCTCGCCTTGCCGTTGCCACGACCCTCACCATCCATCATGTATACTAATGGTTTATGGTCCGTGACAATGGTGAACCTTTTTCCCCATAAATAGTCTTTTAATTTTTGTACAGCCCATACACAAGCCAATGCCTCCCTTTCGATTGTACTGTAATTTACTTCATTTTCGCTCAACTTCCTTGAAATAAATGCAATGGTGTATTCTTTTCTTCCTTCTAGCTGACAAAACACTGCACCTATTCCTTCAGCACTGGCATCGACTGTTACAACATTCTCAAGTTCAGAGTTATAGGGTTTTAGAGCAGGAGCTCCTGCTATTTCCTCCTTCACAATTTTGAAAGCTTGCACTTGCTCATCCAACCAATTGTAGGACACATTTTTCCTTAATAGCCTCCTGAGTGGTTCTACTTTTTTAGCATACCCTTGAATGAATTTGGCATAATATTCACTAAGGCCCAAAAATGACTTTAGTTTATCTTTGTCGTTAGGTTCTGGTGCCTCTCTTATTGCCTGTACAAGATCATCTTTAGGGGTGATTCCCTCAGAAGTCAATACATGTCCTAAGTATTCCACTTTTTCTGTCATAAATTTGCATTTTACTTTTGATACAGTCATACCTCTCTTTTCCAGTATGCTCAATACTTTTTCAATCAAATCCAGGTGCTCTTTTTCGGTTTTTGAATGCACCAGGATGTCATCCTGGAATGCCTCAACTCCGCTTAAGCCCTTAAACAAAACATCCATTAATTTCTGAAAAACTCCAGATGAGGAGGCTAAACCAAATGGTAAACGGACATATCTGTATGCCCCAAATGGTGTTACAAAAGTTGTTAGATTTTTCGAATCATTAGTCAGGCATACCTGGTGGTAGGCTGCTTTCAAGTCAATCAAACTGAAAAATTTCGAGCCAGATACAGACTGTAAAATTTCTTGGATTTTGGGGAGGGGGTGACAATTAACAATTATATTCTTGTTCAGGGACCTTAAATCCACACATAGCCTAAGGTCTCCTGTCTTTTTCTTCTTGGACACTACGATAGCAGAAACCCATTCTGATTCATCTGCCTCCTCAATGACACCCTCTCTAGTTAACTTATCCAATACCTCTTTCAACTCCTTCTTTATTGACAAAGGTATAGTCCTTACTTTATGTTTACTGGGAATGGCTCAATTTTTCACTTTTATGTCAAGGGTGAACCCCTTTACACATCCAATCTCATTCTTGAACACTTTCTTAAATTTGTCTAATGTACCTTTTAGATCATTTCTGTTGACAACCAAACTCGCACTGTTCACCCAATCCTCTCTTAGAATGATTGGATCTTTAGCACCAGGTACTAACGTTACTCCTAATTTGGCTAAGTCTCTCCATCCAATTAAAATTCTCCCTTTTTCAGCAACATACACTTTAGTATTAATCTTCCTACCTCTAAAGGTGACAGTGTCATGAAAATATCCTAGCATGTTTATGTCTTTTTCACCAAATGCTTTTGGATTGACATCTGATTCAATTAACTCTATATTTGACCATTTATCTTCAAACATTTTATCAGAAATAGTAGTTATGGGCGACCCAGAATCGGCAGTAAACTGTAACTCTATTTCACCAATTTTCCCTTCACCGATGGGCCCTTTTATCTTACCTTCTTCCATTTCTACATATAAGATAATGTTTGCGCACATTTCCTCATCAAAATCCCCAACAGTATTTACATTCACATTACTATTGGCTCTTTTAGTTTTGCACAAAGCTGTTAAATGTCCATATCTTTTGCATTTAATACATTTCTTATTGATTGCTGGGCATGTTTTGCTATCAGCGAGATGTTCTTTAGATCCACACCTGAAACAGCTTAATTGCTTACCTCCTGTCCTTTTCTCACCCCAGCTTTTCTCACCTCTCACGCTGTCCCCTTCCTTTTTTCCTGCATATAAAATACATTTGTATTACCACTAGCATTAGATAACATTTTTGTAGACACTAATGATCTTTCTATCCCTCTAGTGATATCAATAACTTCTTGCAAGGTTGGCTTTTTACATGCAAGCAACCTTTCTTGCACCTTTTTAGAATAGCAATAGAAAACAATTTGGTCTCTAATATAAATGTCAGTCATGTCCTCGAACTCGCATTCCATAGCTAAGATCCTTAAACACGCAATGTACTCATCAATGGTTTCTCCTTCCTGTTGCTTCCTCTTTGCGAATTCATGCCTACCAACCATGACATTGTTTTCCTCATCAAACTGTTTTTCTAGCCTTTTTACAGCTTCCTCATACTCATTTAATGGAATAAATGTGCCTGGTGGACTTTCATATTCCGGTAGACTATCGAATACATCCTGTCCGGCTTTCCCTAGTAGTCCAAATAAAATAGAACACTTTCTTTCTGCATCATAGGCCTTCCCATCAATTGATACAATATAGTTCTCAAATGCTCTTATCCATTTCCTCCACCTCATAGCTGGCTTTCCTGGCTCGTCAAGAAAATGAGGAGGTGCACATATATTATTACTCTGAGCCATGGTTTTCCCTTTTTATGGTTGATATTTGCCTCAGTTACACTTGTTGTACTTAATATAATTCTTCACACTTGTATGTTGTTATATTCTTTACTCTGTTTTATTCTTATTTCGATGAGTAAAACACTTAGTTTTTTTTTTCCATTTAGACTTTTATTTTTCCATCACTTTTTAAATGTATATTATATTTCTCAAATATGCTTATTAGTTTGCTCTATAAGTCACATCCGATTTTGGTTTTATTGCCTCTTCACTTTGTTTGTTCCTCGTTAACTCTGTTGTATTCATAGATCGAATACACAGGATCGGTAACACTGAGGAGATTTTTTCAAAATGGCCGCTCGATGGTCACATGTGATGACGTTTAACCGGCTTATCCAATCCTGTTCGACATCGTAGTTTCCTCCCAGAATGCCTCACGCGACATGTCTGAGAGGAATATTTCACGGTGCCAGCAATTTCCCTCAGGACTTAATGATCCAGCACAGAGACGGCTTGAAAAGAGTTAAACTTCCTCACCAGTTTACTCGATACGTATTTTATTCTTACTGTACGTCAAATTATCACGATTTGTCACAGACTTGTGCGCGTTGAAGACTGAGCGCTACGCTGAAGACTAGCGCGCAATGGCAGAACTCCTCTAAACTTCACTTTCTGCGCTGCGTTAAATGCCGTAAGCGCACTTACTTCCAGTTCATTATCTTCCACAATATTTTTCCCACAACTGCACTTGTACCGACAATTCCGCTACCGATCTTCATTCAAAGGTGCGGTCCGGTATGCAAATTCAACATCGTCATCCGTGGGCCTTTGATCTATCCCGTCCTCGTCGCCAATTGTAGTGGGGGGCCAATAATGACACAACTAAGTATGACATATAACTAAGTTTATTAACTACAAAGGCCCACGGGGAGCCTGGGGAAAAAGCTGGCAGTAAGTAGCCGTGACAGCTGTCAGATGGCAAGTGACAGCTGTGACGTCATATATATATCCCTAATAACATTGGCTGATGACAGTGACGTACTAGCATGGAAATAGACAACACATTCCATTACAGTACAAGATACGTGTTCAACACTCTCATCATTTGATTACTGACTCTTCTGTTTCAAGTAAAATGTAAGTTATAAAAAGCGGTTTAAACCCTAGAATAGATTTATAATTCTGACCTTTCAGCGTGAAATGCAATTTTGTGCACTTTTTTGTATCACATGCTGTGTGAATCAATGATCGACCTTCACATTTGTGACTGGAAGAGAATGTGCAGTTTGGTACAAGCGCCTAAAGAGTTGCTCAATAAGGTGTTGTTTTCTTTTAAATCACCTAACATTTGCTTGAATCTTGTTTTCCATTGAACTGATCTGCCTTGACCCTAGTCTTGAATTCAACTTTAAAAGCATCTCTTTCAAAATAGTCCTTGTGCAGCGGCTGGTGCATTCAGTATATCTGCTTGGTGAACTTTAGGTTGTGGTGAAACCAGACTACTGAGATTGGAATTTTTTGATGTTTGAGAAACTTCTCTTTGGTTGGCAGATGACTGGAGCTTCTGAAGCTGGTATTACTAAACCTGCTTACAGCTTTCAACAACAGAGCCCTGGAAAACATTTTTGGACATCCTAGAGATGTCAAAAGAGTGTCTTAGAGCATAATTTCTCTCTAAAATGTCGTCTGTATACGTCTCTGAACATTTCAACCAATTTCTCGTGGTTTGCTTCAACAATCTGCGGTGCAATTCCAAAACATCTATGTTAAAATCCAACATTTACAAAGGCAGTGTTCAGGCCATCTGTAGGATCCCAGGTTACCATGAAAAGAGTTTGGAAAATATTGACAACATAAGTATTGTTTAAAATTGTTTTCATTCAAATCATTTGAGATTGAAAAAACAAACTGAAATATGCAGGTTTCTAGTTTAAATCTCAAATCCGTTCATGACTTAGCAAGTAGTACCATTTTGCGTTCACTGATAGTATTTAAGTGGTACACTTGTAGTAATGTCAGACTCTTCAGCCACAAGTCATTGAGCCTTTATCAACTCTATTGCATACTATGGATTTTGATGTTCACAGACTTCTCGATCCTGAGGTAGTTCGGCGCTGGTGCGATTTTTCACTAACTACTTAAACGGTTCACAGTATAATTATCTTTGACCTTCCACTGTACCCTGCCCAATATCCATCTGCAACATATTCTAAATTTTTTGTTGAAAACCCTTCTGAAGCAACAAGCACAATTCTAGTGAGAGTGAACCACAAAAGTCACTAAATTAAATTGTGCTCAATCCTATGGTAGCTTGGCACAAAAGCAGTACGGCTTAACTCCAAGGCACTGTGTCAAGTATTTGCACAGCACACAACAGAAGTAGCAAAGTGAAAACTCAACACAAGAGATATCCCACACCAATTTAGAAACACAGAGTAAAATGTTATCAATACATTGAGACCAAAGTTACAGAAATCCAATGATTAGACCCAGAGATAAGCAATTTTAAAGGTTTATGTAAAAATAGCATCAAGAAGCAGAAAGCTCTAATTATGGTTATCTGGTCATGCTAGACAGGGACAAAGTCACAAGTTTATGCCCACCATGATGGAGCACAGGACAAATGCAGGGAACAGGTTAGTACGGCTGAAATAGTTACCTTCTCAACATTCAATGCACAAAGTTCAAAACGTTTTGATTTCAGGGATAAGCTCAACTGATGCCTGCAAAGCGTTCAGCACCTGGGAGGCATCTCTTGGGGAATCAGGAACTCATCCCAGCAGCAGTCAGCAGGGGGAAACATCACTTACAACGCAACTTTTACCACGCAGTGCCTTTACAACGCAACTTTTACAACGCAAACCATTACAACGCATTGCGCTGGGGGGTGCTCTAGGATAGGGAATAGGTTAATTTACTATCCAATAACCTTCCCTACTATCCACGGGGACTGGAGTTGGGATAGTAAATTAAACTATTCACTATCCAGCGCCCAAAAGCACTATGCGTTGTAATGGTATGCGTTGTAAAAACTGTGTTGTGAAAGCATGCGATGTAAAAGCATGCGTTGTAATGTCGTACATCCGTCAGCAGGCCTAGGCAGTTCCAGTTGCAGGTCTAGGCAGGACCAGCTGCAGCAGGCACTTGAAAGTAGGCCTCTGGAGTGTGTTGTGTTGCGTTGCTATAGTTCAGAAAATGAGGTCAGCCAGCAGAGTTATTCTGGTAGTCCTGGGATCAACCATCAAGGGAGGCTTCAAGCATCAGGACAGTCCTCTAATGTACAATGCAGTCCTTCTGGGGGTCATCCACAGGTCTAGGAGTTAACTGATGAGTGGTTCAGGAGGACCAGTATTTATACCTACTCAAGCATTTAAAGTGGAAGAAATATCTAGTCCACCCTCATATCTGGTACTGGAAATTAATTTCCTTCCACTTTATTCTCCTGCCCAGACTCCAGGTGGTCTAGGGTGACAAAATGCTGGTGCCGTGTTCCTTTGTGAGCTTGCTGGAGGGAACCCTTTGAAATGTAAGTGGGGTAGTAAAGCACTCTGCCCTTCTTGTCCTGGCAGGATGATCCTCTCCCAGCTACACCGGGGTCCCATTGTTCACTGTCTGGGCCCAATACACATTCCCGAAGGCTGCAGAAAGTTTTGGGCAGGAGAAAGATGCCAACTTTCTATGAGTAAAACCAAAGATGATGATGGATGGAGTGTTGAACATTGCAAGCACTCACCCCCAGCCAACTGATCTGGGTTTAATCCATCATCATTCTTTAGCTCACTCTAACACCCCAGTTCAGACATGGCCATATGTCAATCAGTTTGACCCTGTGCCTCATGGGAACAGTTCAGCCCGAACTGTCAAGCCATGTCTTCCCTGGACCGGAAACACGCATCCTGGGACCGGTTTCTGGCTAATCAGCTGTCATCAGCCAGGCTAGCTTGAATCCAGTGGCAAAACATGTTTTATTACAAATTAGTAGTTAAGTTAATGTATATCAATCTTAGTACCATGCTATAAAGGTACGAATAACAACTGGAAAGCCAAATCCTAACGAAGTTCAAGTGCATCAGTATGAGACAAATAAAAAGTTCAGTCACCACAATAAAAAGAATTAATAGCAGAATCTGATGGTCAGAAAAAAATCTTCGATCTTCTCTCCTCTCTTAAACGTGCATAATATCTAAAGTCATCTAACTTAGAGTCTAGAGCTAATGAGGATGGCTAAGTCTAAAAGGATCTCAAAAGGTTTGGGAAATCCAGAAAAAGTTAAAAATGCGGGGATGTAGTGGGAAGGTGTCAGAATTTCAGAAGCTTGGTCAAGTGTCTTCTAGGGATAGGGAAATAAGTGATAGTCTAAGCAACACTCAGTAAAAAAATCAAAGAGGTAAGCACAGAGGTCTGTACCTCTCAAACACCAATGAAAACTGGCCAACAACAACCTGTGAGAACACTAGGTAATACCACAAGAATCTTTTAGGTAACACCCATTGATCACACCCTCAGGGGCTCCACTGTTGTTTCCATTCTCATGTTGATCTGCAACAATACATAACACTCCCAGGGCAGTCCTGAGGGATCTGTGACTCCTTGCAACATTGCTGAACAGAGCCTCTCAGTTAAAGCTCTGACTCTCCATGTTCTTTGTAAAGGTCCTCTTCTTAGGCTCTCTTTTGCTAATACAGAGATTCATCTATTCTCAAACTAACAAACCACGTGAAGGCACCTACAAAGAAAAAGTCACACAAGCAGAAAATGGAAAACAGTATTTTACGTGGAAAGAAGTTGAGTCCTATTAATGCTAATTTATTGTATTACTCAATAGTGCACATTTAATATGTGTGTGCACATACACCTACAAATGAAATAAGAAATGTCTGTACATTAGATTCATGTTACATTTCAGTAAATGTGAAGCAACTTTGAATGCACTGACAAATGTGACTAAGACTATATTATGAACACCAATGTGAAATCATTAGTGCATACATTTAGGTAAATTATTCTCGTTTCTAAAGTAAATACATTTTATTAGTGTGAAGATGACTTTTATCATGACTCTAAGGAATGTATATCATTTAACAATGTTAAGGCAAACCGTATATATGATTATTGAATCTTCAGTGAATGCTCTTCAGTACCGAGTTTAAGTGTCACACTTCACATTAATAACGTCAGGACATACAAGTATGTAGTGCTAAGTGCACTTACATGTGCGTATTTATGACGTGTAATGGTACAGCCAAAATTACGGTGCTCCAGTGGCCAACTAGGATTAGGAGATGTGGACAGGAGCCTACCCAATTCCGTTTCACCATTCTTAAATAAATCCATTTGGGAAATACGCAGCTCATACAGTTTTTAAGAGGCAGCACGTGAAGCTGTGCGTTAGCCCTACTCACATAGTAATCAGTCTCAGACGGTCTAACTTGAGGCATTGTGCAGACATGATGATACGTATGTTTGAATGATGCTTGGTACGTGTTTTTTTTCCAAAGTACTCTGCCAGTGTACTCCGTCACATGGAGCTGTGGCTAACCGTCTGTACTGTGTGGAGAGTTGATTGGTGCAAATTAGCCTACGTCATTGTTGAAATGGAGATTACATTTGTTGATGTCTTTTTGGACAGTGATTTTTCATCCCAATAGTTTGTGTTAACAGTGTGTTTAATGACTATTCTACGCTTTAATGTGTATCTAGGTTGTTCCGATGTACAACATTCAGCTGTTTGTGAGTGAGGTTTTCTCCTTGTAACGCTCATGATGAATGTCAGGCTGTTGAAAAGGTGCTCATATACTGCAAACTTTGGGTTCAGTAGCTGGCCCAATCAGGACGGTACCCTGTTCATTCAAGTATAAATGAGTGGCAGGAAGGCCTCCATTGTCTTGTTTGCAGTTATGGTTTAACTTGGTGATGGTTAAAACCATAGGAGTCAATTTTGGTTGTAGGTGTACATTGTCATTTACTCACACCTTGTTTGCAGTTAGGAAGAAACTATTTGAGCCACTTAATACCTATTTCTGAGTGCTTTACTTCCTCTCTGGGGAATACTGTCGTAGGGTTCATTCTGCAGCTGCATGTCTTAAGTCAAAGAAAAAATCAATATCCCCGCTTATTTTTTGTGTCTTGAAACAGTGTGTTTCCTACTGGGTTTGCATGAGTGTCAAGGCCCTTTAAAAAACTTTTTGAATTTTACTGAAAATAGTTTGGTTTTGTAGGTTGTCCATTCGCCCGAATTTTCATCATTCTTTGGTTAGTTTCTTTGTTACTAGAAATTAGCTTCTGTGTAAATTTGCCTAGCAAAAACTAATATAGTGACACCTTCTTCAATAAAGAAGTAAGAGTGTCTCTCATGGTGCATTTGGTAGCTTACTTTCTAGTATGGGTGTATCTGCAAAGTCACAAAGAAAATACTCTATTCTCAAAGGCATGTAGGTCTGCACCAGTATGTTTAGACACTCACAATGAGCAGGGCTGGACTGGGAACCAAAACCTGCCCTGGCAAAGTGCTCGGCGGCACCTCTAACCCCCCGTGGGGGAGGGGGTTGGGGGTGCCGCCGAGCTCTTTGCCTGGGCCGGTTTTCTGCCATTTTTGTTACAGGGCCGTCTTTGCAGCTACACTGCAAAGACGGCCCTGTAACTAAAACGCCCCCCAGGGGCCCAAAACCTGCCCCCACCTGTGCGGCGCACCGGGTGATTGCCCGGTGCCCGCTAGGCGCTGTCCGGGCCTAACCATGAGTACAGATTTACGAATACCAGGAATTCCCAAAGACTTCCAAGAGTACTTCTGGAAACCCGCAAAAGTGGCAGGTTTCTCAGATTGCTTATGGAAGATCTTTGTGATATCTATTTCATAGTCAAGTAAGGGACTTTCACATGTGTAATTAACATAGTGTACATTTTTGTATGGGCTAATGGCATCATTTTTATGCAATTGCATTTTTTTCCAGCAAAGGAAATATAGATTTTCCTCTAGAGAAGACCCTTTCCCTAAATACCCACCAAATATTTCGGTTTTATGGCAGTACCACTCGTACCTTTACCATGCATTCCGTTACCATGAGATGCCTTCACCATGCATTAATTAACCACGAAAATGCCTTTTCCACGCATACCTTTACCGCACACGATATGTTTTTTAAGGTAAGTAAAACATACATACAGGACTGGATCTCGGTATTGGTTTTGGAGTCAGTTTCAAATGTAGACTGACCGGGAAAACTCTCTGCCTATATTGATGGACTAATGTGTAAATAAGCGCCGAAAAGAACAACAGAATAAGGCTCTACCCACTGGAGGGTTACAATTATTAACAGCCTTTTGAATCACAGGCCCGAGCAGGTGTCCCAAAACAACAAGTCATCACGGAAAACGAACACGATCGGAGTGACACGAAATAAAGGAGAAAGAGACTTGAAAAAATCGGACTGTGAAACAAAATGACTGGGATAAACAAACAACCACAAGTCCCACAATACATTTCAAAACGGAAGTGATTCCATAAAAGAATGCCATTGGAGGCAAGCGAAATGAACTTAAAACACCGGACTGTGGTTGTTTTTAGAGCGGGGCATACCTTTGAAGAAGTTCCAGGAGGAACGAAACATGTTGGAATTGTGCCACAAGCTGTTGAATCTCCGTCAATAAAGAAAGCGGAAGCAGAGTTTTCAGGTGTGACCAAGTTTTTCCCTCCGGGAGTTAAACGTTGTTGAAATACATATCGGCGTGGTTCTGCCGAAGGTCAGACACCGCCACAAGAGCGCCTCAGCTCCCCCGCCTTGAACCATCCGGTTGGACTCGGTGATCCGAATAAGGGAGAGTGGTGCCGCCGAGGACTGGATCTCGGTATTGGTTTTGGAGTCCGTTTCAAATGTAGACTGACCGGGAAAACTCTCTGCCTATATTGATGGACTAATGTGTAAATAAGCGCCGAAAAGAACAACAGAATAAGGCTCTACCCACTGGAGGGTTACAATTATTAACAGCCTTTTGAATCACAGGCCCGAGCAGGTGTCCCAAAACAACAAGTCATCACGGAAAACGAACACGATCGGAGTGACACAAAATAAAGGAGAAAGAGACTTGAAAAAATCGGACTGTGAAACAAAATGACTGGGATAAACAAACAACCACAAGTCCCACAATACATTTCAAAACGGAAGTGATTCCATAAAAGAATGCCATTGGAGGCAAGCGAAATGAACTTAAAACACCGGACTGTGGTTGTTTTTAGAGCGGGGCATACCTTTGAAGAAGTTCCAGGAGGAACGAAACATGTTGGAATTGTGCCACAAGCTGTTGAATCTCCGTCAATAAAGAAAGCAGAAGCAGAGTTTTCAGGTGTGACCAAGTTTTTCCCTCCGGGAGTTAAACGTTGTTGAAAATATATATATATATATATATATATATATATATATATATATATATATATATATATATATATATAATGTAATATTTCCGAGCCTCTTTGTCTTACAAGAAGAGATTGCCACTCAGGAAGTCCGTTCTGGTAGGAGCGGATCTGGTTTGTGATGTTAGGTATGCAAACGCTTTCTTTTATAGATTCAATATCCTTAGATACAGACTGCATACCAAGACCATTTAAATGGATTAATGGGCTAGTTTTGCCTATGATGTAGGCATGATATATGGCTGTAGATTGAATAACATAGTGCTTGTGCTTTAGAGATTTATTTATTCTTGACATTGCATCTTATACTTTTTTTATTTTACTTGCATATACTGCCTTACTTACTGGTTATACATGAGGATCGCGAATTTAAGTTGACAGCCGTATATATGCTGATATTGGTCCCTCACAACCATCAGGACGTAGATAAATTGACACAGCACTTTTATCAATTATAGTTTGTCATGACTCTTTTTGTGGATAACTTTCCGTTCTTGTGGGGTTTATCACTTTAATACATACAAATTTTAAACCTAATATTGGCCGTAATGACTTGGTTACATAGTGACCCAGGCAGTTATTGCTTAATATCCCCATTACAAGATGGCGGCCATAAGTGTGCTAGTTTCTGTAGCCCACTAGGATATCTGGGTACTCACTTTTCTGCTCTGTTGGAGCCTCATTTCTATAATTGGGAGCACAATTTACCGCTCCTACAGGGTGAAGGAATTAATTACACATGGATTATTAAAATCTAGTATTGGAATATTGGCGGTAATGACTTGGTTTCTAGTGACACAGGCAGATACTGTTTAATATCCCCATTACAAGATGGCAGCCACAATTTGCGTTGTTTTTTGATTATCGCTCGAATGGGCGGGTACATATTTACTTTTGACTTGGGAGCACAATGCTCGAGGCATTAGCGAGACGCTGAAAATTGTTTGAGAGTAATCTCCACTGGTCTTTTGCAAGGTGAGGCGTTACTAGCATATGGGCTATGATATTGATTAAGGCCGCCGCAACTTGCTTTTAATGGATTTGGGGTGACATTGTTGTTTTTTGTTTGGAATGCGGCTATTTAATGTTAACTCCTGGTATGCTGCATATACAGTCCGAACTTACGGTCTACTGGGAACTCATTTTTCCACTCAGAGTTGGATTCTTTTGTATATTCGGGCACTCTAAACACAGGAATGGTGACTCTTGCACTGTTGAGTTGAAGTATATGGTTACACTACGTCCTTTGAGCACTTAAGGCTTTATGTATATTAGTAAATAGTTTAAATGCAAAGTCTGGCGACATGTTAATTATACATTTCGAGGTCGCCTAGAATATGGGCATTTTCTTTGTCGAATTACGTTTTTTTTAAATGGAACACTAATTGTACTATAAAGGTTATTTTACGCCTATGTTTCAGTCTTTTACTCGCAAATAGTGAGCACCGTAAAGCACTATGTGGGGATCTAAATACTCACTGAGAAAACTGGTCATATGCTGACCCTGCCTTTCTTCTTCACTTTCAGATTTGTTATATATACTTATCTTTCTGCGGATTATTTGAAGATATATGTACGATTTAATCAAAAGTTTCATTTCTTATGTTAATTTAATACTTGGTCTAGTGCCCTAAGCATTGTTTACTCAATGATCTATTCCTTACGATCAGGTTTGGATAATAGAACATAGAATAATCTGCTCTTGGAATTGTTATAAAAACGTTTTCTACATATTACTGGTGATTTTTTTGACACACATGGGCACCACTATGTTAGTGGGCTCTGGTCTCTTTAAAAAGTGCCAATGACTTTTCACATTTTACCTCTTACCACGTCTGGAGGGATTCTTTAACCTTTTTGCACTTGGCCTATCGCACTCTACTGGCACAAGCAAATCACAATTTCTTCCCTTACATTATCCTTTTTCCCGCCCACTTCTTTCTCATTTCTTAAAATTTTAAATATTAGTTTTTAAGAGCAACTTAAAACTTACGGGACTTACTTGTTGAGGGTTTTTATTAACACCCCAACTAGACTAACCCTTTAAAATCATGAAATCATAAATAGTTAAAGGGTTTATTTTACTGTTGTTGTTGTAGCCCTGAGGAAGTTGAAGGGTGATGCACTGATGACGAAACACGTGTTGGCTACGGCTATGCCTATCACCAGGTTGTGACTGTACCAACCACTGTGCTAACGAAACTGTAACGACTGTATTGCTGGATTTGATTGTCACGAGACATGAAGTAAATACTTGAAATTAAAGAAGAAGATTTTAAACCACTACACATTTCGAACTCTTAGAAAAGAAGACTTGTGTATTATGAGCCATATGGATTGAAATCAGTTGTAATAATGCTGACAGGTCTAACGACGTTTCTCTTTTTAATGTATTCAATATTGCAAGGGAAACTTGCTAGTGCCAATATGGCCGAAGCAGTTTTAAGTCAAACATATGTTATATGTATGTCCATTGAGAGGAAGCACTAATGTATTTAAATTGTGAAACATGGCAATGTCGCTTTACTGTGAACAAGGCTTGGACGAGCCAAAATGCATTGATCTTTTGCGGATTAAAAGATTTCCTGAAATGACTTCCGGAGTGCCAATCTCTTCTTGTAAATCAAAAGAAGAGGCTTTGAATTGTTGTTAAATGCTGGCACGTGCGTTCAGGGATACCAATGGTGATTTGGAGCGTGTCAGCTTCTGCATTGGGGACATGGGAATTTAAATAAATATACAATATACTTTTATTTTAAATTAATTTTAAATGTGTTTTGTTTGGTGGGAACGCCTCCTTTTTTCTAAAACTACCCTTACCACCCTTAACCAGTACCCAAACCTAAACCCTAAAATTACCTATACCACTGTAAACCTCTAAATGCCCCTAAAAATACCCTTACCAACCTTTACCACTACCGACCCCTAAACTATAAAATTACCATTACCACCCTTTACCACTACCCATTCCTATATCCTAAAATTATTATTAATACCTTTTAGCACTACTGTGGTATCTTGTATGCTCTTGGTATTTCTTTGCCCAATGACACAACTAATGGAATGTTATGAGTATCTTGGTCAAAGGATTCCAGGAGTGACAGTTGAAACTGTTTTTGGATGAGGCTTTTCAATAAATCTCTCCTGAAGAATACATGTGTTGTTTTTTTAAAGCAGGATACTACTACAATTTTGGCAACCGTTAGGAAATAATCTATGTGTGCATTTATTGCTCAAAACACCTCAACACGCTCTGAAATTCTTGGTGTGGATTTCAGAAACGGTTGCCATGTTCCAGGAGCGGCAGTTTTGATGGTGATTGTGTTGACTGCATTTGTGGCAGCCTTGGTGGCTGTTGTAGACTCCTTGTCTCTGGAAATAGTGCTAATTGTGTAGTGTAGTTCCTATATTCCCAATAGGCTCTGCGCATTGGAATAGTATACACTATAGATTTGACATAGGACTGAGGTCAGTATGTCTCTATCGAGTATACTAAACTTAATTGTGTGTGTGCCAGCTAACTCAGAGGTCACTAGAAACTTTCTCGAATAAACAAGAAGGGATTAGTCTCTGACAACCGCATAAACATGACAACTTTGTTTCCCCTAGAACTAGAACAATATCTTCAGAGTCGTGGAAACAATAGATAACTATTTCACTCAGTCAATCATGCATGTTTCGTTTCTACAGAGTTGCACAGAAATAGTGAGACAGGCGTTTCAATAAAAGGGTTTATTGAACAGTCTTCTTTCTCATGCAAGAGAGATGAACTGCTACAATCGTTAGACAGAATGCGAAGTATAATGCGTACAGCATGAACAGTAATATAAAATAATACTGTAATAGCATGGTCTGTTGCTATGACATAAAAATACATACATAAATAACACAGGCTAAAATACTCAACTGGTGCTTCTAAAATACGCCTACCCAATGTACCTAACCTAGGTCTAGTACCAGGGAAGTAGTAGGTGTTGTCTTTAGTTATAGTTTAGTTCTGCCAAGAATTGCCAACGTTTTCTCTAGGTTCTAATTAGCTCCATACCTTAGAATGAGAAAGGTTGGTATCTCTTTCCCTGGACTCGATCTCCCAACAGCTTGCAAGGGGAGTCAGAAACACTGGATCTGGATTCTCAGCAGGAGGATGACAGCTTCTGGTCAGTGCGTCAGCTGGAGAGTTGGCTACCTTCGGCACTTGCTGTAGCAAGCTGCGTCAAGCAAGTAGGTAGTCGAACTGCACTGAACCACACCGTGCTTTGCCATAGCAAGTGAAGCTATATTTATAACTTGAAGGTGTTTAGGAATGCCAGTATTGACTTAAAAGTCGGGCATATGAACGTCATGAATGAACCCCTAAGGAATAGATGTTCATGCATAATAAATGAGTTTTTGGAGAAATCAATATCCAAGCAAGGGGAAGTCACTAACGGCTTAAGTGTCTGGTTTTTCAAGAAATCGTTGTGACGTAGATGAACGGATGTAAGTAGCCATGCCTGTATTTGGGTAGCATGGACTATGCCTAAATAAGGACTGGATTTCTATGTCTATATAAGGGCAATGTGAATTATACCTATATAAGGGCATGAATCGGAAAATGCATATGGAATCTAAATCGATACACAACAATTGGTGTTTATGACAGGTTAAGCATGTTATGTAATATAAACTGTACTATAGTAATATTTTAATTGAAATGTGGTGAATTTTGGCACTAAAACTCATTATAATTTGTTTGTTTTCAAAGTTATCCTGGAGGCAGTAATGCAAAACATAACATCTCCCCCCATTGCTCCCTGAGCAATCCAGGGGAACCCCCTCTTATATGGGTGAAATGGAAGATGGTTTGTTAAGATTATGCCAAAGTATGTGGTTCTAATATAGGAATAGAAAAGAAAGTGGCTTTGTTGTTACATTGCCTAGTGTCAGAAGCTCTTAAAATATCAAAATAATGTACTTATAATTTGGCAAGAGATATATGAAGGGGTCTTAATGAATATGAGGTGTGCGTGGAAAAACTAAATCTCCACTTGATACCTATTGGCATCTACTTTCCTATATCGGTATCATTCTGGCAAACGGGGGCAAGAGGAAAATGAAACAGTGGAAGAATCTAGGACTCAATTCCTTAAATTGGCTGCTAACTGCAAATTTGGGGCTTAGTCTGAAGAAAGAATTAGGGATCCTTTTTTACACTGTCTTGCAGTTCTGACAAAATCTATGAAGAGTTATGGCTTGAAGAAGAACCAGATCTACTTGAGGTGATAATTGTTGCTAAAAGGGTAGAGCATATGGTGAAGGGTCTCTGAACTGAAGAAGAGTGACATAAAACAACGGAAAAAGAAGCCATGATGGTAATCTTTGGACCAAATGTCTAACTTTTATTCGTCTGGAGTCTGTGTTCATTGTTATGGCTAACCCATTCTGTCAACACTGCTGTAAGAGTTATGGGGAACTCAATAATATCTGAATTTCAAGCATGCTTTAAGCAGGGGGTGGCATATTAAACTGTATTTTTTATTTTTACAGCAAGGATTTGAAATTGTACTTTTATTAACAGCCACACTATTGCCAATGTACGCTTGACCTATTCCTGGTTCTTGGGTGACCTACAGGTGTAATGATTGGCAAGGGGAAGTCACTGGGAGGAAGTAACCATTGGCATATGGGCAGAGAGCAATGAAAGAGATCAAACAGTATTTGTCATTAGGAGCACATTAGGAGTGCTCCTGACACACTTCCCCACTGCTTTCGGACATGAAGTCTGAAGGCATTTGGGGTTCTTTTGGGACAAAATTGAGCCATCTGGATAGCAGAAGAACAGAAAGTATGGCATGGCTGCATAGCTTGAATGACGGTCAAGGGTTGGTAGTAGCCTCCTATGTCCATTTGAGGATTCTGTGCAATTTACCTGCCTAGTGTGTCCTCTGATACTTGCAGGCACCTTTACATGGGATGTTCATTTTAAGATGCTTACATGCTTATGGATTGCTCGATACTTCATTTACATGGTTAGTGATAGCTGCCTACTGTGAATTATATTTTTAATATGTACATGTGTCTTTTTGTAGTTTCTATTTGGATGGTAAAAGACTGATGAAGCTATTCCTTAAGGTTTAACCAATTGTAACCTGAAGACTGACTTGTTTCATAGCACCAAACCTTTGGCTCTTTCTTTGCAATGTTAAATTCGCATAATAGGATGCGAATCTGATAAAATGAAATAAATGTGACGAATTAGAAGTGACTAAATTATTTTCCCACATGTTGCATGGTTAGTTTTTCCATTGGCTGCCTCTGAAGGATGGTGGGAGTATTCCTTTCATTTCAGTTAATGTTATCTCAAAGGTGCCTGGAAATATCAAGAGGAACTAAAGGGCAAGAATTAAAGGTTATTCTTCTTGGGGCAATTTAAAGAAAGACTGTCTCTTGAAGGTTTACATTTTATTAAACTGCACTTATGCACCCCACAAATCAGATTGGTTTGCTTTCTGTTTGCCACTCTAGGAGATCGGTGAGTAACTAGCGGCTATACATTTACTTCTGGCAGTGCCTGTATAGCACATTTCTGACACTTGTAAATTTCCTTTCATGTGGAGAATGAAGAGATTTTTACTAGAGTGTTGTTGAAAATCTTTAAATCCCTCCTCTACTTGTTTTCATTTTGTAATCCAATATTCCCTGCACGCGGCTATGTTAAGGAACAAGATTAGTGTGGCCAAGCTGCTTATGTGCCATTTTAAGGGACAGGAAAATGTGTACGGAATAGTCCTTAACTTTTCTCTCAACAGTGGAGGATGTAATGCAAGACCACTCTCACCTGCTCGAATGTAGTACCTTTTTGAATCTTTTTTTCAACATTTGTAGTTCTTCCCTTCAAGCCCCTAGCAGTAGTGTTGAGAAAATCTTAGTTGTTAATAGCTTATGACATTATGTACTGTATTTTATGGAGTGTTTGAATATCAGTTGCCGTTGCTTGACTGCATCAGTGGACTAAGGACCATATTCAAAACATCAAATTTGGTCGTCAATGTAAGTTTCCAACTAAATTTAAATGCATTTATTTATGTGTCTTGTTTATTACAAAGCAGTCGTTTCCAGAGGGAATCCGGGAGGTCCTACGTGCATTTGCTAGTGCAGACTATTCCTCTAGTGAGTGCAGAGCACTGAGAAATCTGCAGGAGTAAATCACACTCAAGAGATTGGAAGTGAGCCTTCCAATGTGGGGTCTGCTTTGTAAGTGTGGAAAAGCCAATAAACTGAATCTCTCTCCAACCCCTTTTCGCCCTGGAAAGGATCAGAGATGTCCTCATCCATTAGGGTGGAAAGGGTAGCGCCGCCCCCCCTGACTTGTGGGAAAGGGCTTAGTTGAAGGGAATTTACTTTTTTAAATGTGGAGATTTTTTTACCCATTTGCTTAAGAGGCTCCATTTCCCTTGCATGGAGTTCTCTAATCTCGACATTTCTGTGCACAGGGACTAGGAGGCCTTTGGGAGAAGTTGCATCACGTTTTCTGATGTACGCTTGGAACCCTAGCCCTGGCACATCTTTCCAGACACACACACCTATGTTAATATTTATAAATAGCAAAAAAATGAGTACATGTAAATATCCAACTGTATTTTTACCTTGTATTTTTCGAGTATAGCTTCCAATGAGTTAACAGTTTTACATTTCAGCCATGTTTTTCAGTGCTTGGGGCTTATGTAAAATACAAATCATCTATTGATTTTGAATACGATGCTGTGCACATTAAAAAAAAACATTTTAGCTTCACACAAACAATTGTAGACTTTGCAGTATATCGAGGTTCGCTCTTTATAGGTTATCCTTGTGTATGGTTAGATCCCCTGTACTTCTGGCACACTCCCCCTGATTGTGAAATCAGAAGCGTTCTCACATTCAATGATTTAGAAACTTTTGAATAATCATCAGTTCCTGCTTTAGAGATGGAATTCTGTTTATTTTATTTGCATTCTAATTAAAATTAAGTGATTCCGATTATTGTAGAGTTACAGAATGCCAATGTATACTCTTCTGGGAGCAAATGCCTGAAATAAGTTTTGCAAATAGAAAATATCGCTGTACAATGTTATCTCCCTTGGCATGCTGTTAACTCGATGACTGGTGATTATTCTTCCTGATAAATATGGAACCAGGGATCTTATCCAGTGTTGAAGTAATACCCCTGTAATTAGCCTTTTGCACTGTGAAAACACTTTTTTTGTTGTAATAAAAATATTTTATTGGCATTATACAAGTAAAAAAACATGATACCTCCATCAAAATTACCGACTGTTCACGGACGTTTAAATAATAGTCATTATCTTTACAACTTTCATGAGCATTCAGTTCTAACCTTGTCAGCCATTATTTCAGGGTCAACAGATCTGTGAGCAGACCCAGCATGCTTCAAGCATATCCAACGATATTGATTATTGACACCAGTGTTTCCACATTCTATAGTGTTTCTTGGGCAAGATAAATAGATTTTTACAGATTCGTACTGTAATCTAATCACTTCCTCCAACCCTCAAGGAATGATGCCTCGCTCTTTCAAGCACTTAGCGATGTCTATCTTTGCAACAAGAAGCCTAAACAACAACAACAACATGTTGTATCTTTTGGCATTCAAGTGTAAGATTGTTGGAAAACGAGGCAGTATCTGTGAGGCCTGCACAAATAACATGACTATATTTGTCCTTCACTGGGAATCAAACACCCAATTGGAGCTCCTGACTCTCAGAGTGTAGCGTTGCAGAGCAGTCTGAGGCTTACTTAAGAGAGGTGGTGTGGGGTAGTAATCGCCATTTGCAGGTGCACAGAAATAACAATAATTGATGGTCCAGTCTGTACTTTGCTTTATAAAAGTAAGAGTACATTTATTAAACACACACACTACTCAATACTATGCACCAATTTACAAATTTACATAAGCTGTTGGAATTACTTTGTGGCATTGCATAATATCTCCACCCCTCCCGCGGGGGAGGTGGGGTCTAGTACCACCACTCCCATGTATGCACATCATCTTGCCCCCAATGCAGGTAGTTGAACATACCCTGGAGCGAGGGCCCTGCGCACTGGCACCATCCCAGTGGCTAACCACCCCATTATTTCAACAAGCATTTAACTAGGTAACCCTGCCTTGGTGACACACAACCCTGACTGAGCATTCCCTACAGACCATGAAGTATACACCTCTACATCTTAAAAGCTAGCAGTCCGGGTTCTTCACCTAAGGGAAGCAGCAAGACTACATGTGTGGGCATCACTTTAGAATGACGGTACCCATCACATTTGTGGATCATTAGAATGCATTGCAATTAAAGCCCCTAAAGGCATCACAGATGAAATCACAGGATTACGCATATACAGCCAGACACCCTAGCAAGAATGTCGGTCAACATAACCCCACTTTGCTTATGACATCACCTTCCACAGGTACTTCAAATTACACAGGTGACCTTCAGTCCCTCTAAAAGGAATAACATTAGTAAATGCGCTACGGGTGCAATTACACCTCTTCACCTCCAGGGGATGCCCTCCTCTAGACATCCCCATAACTCCTTAATGCACTTCTCGGTGCACCCCCAGCTGTAGAACAAAAGTTCCAGCGTAGAAGGTGTTAAAATGCTGGCTCAGCCCTTGAGGGGTTATCCTTTTCAAAGTGTAATGTAGGCCTTAGGAAAGTTAATCTAGCCCATGGTCTCCACATCCCCATAGGGGAATAATGAAGTGAAAAACAGTAAAACACACTGACTTACCCTGGCATGTTTCTTTCCAGTGTATAAAGCATATTCCATGTCACCACCCCATTCTGCATAAGTCCTGCCACACCAATCTCTCTGCACCTGCTCTTTGGCTGTGCACGCTAGGAATCTCCCCTGCACAGCCCCTACACATGTGCACACGCATGTATACCAGCCCGGTGTCCCTTACTCCAGCTGCTGCACAGTGGCCTGGTCAAGCCAGGGGGATACCAGTAAAATCCCAACGCAGCCTCTTTCATCCTGAGTTCACTGTGGGTGAGTCCCAACTTATGAGGCTCCCCCACAGTAAAAGCTCAACAATTAGGTGCTAAAAAAGCAAAAAATCAGGACGGCCCATAGTGTCAGAACCACCTTCTAACAACAATGATATATAGAACCACTATTTTTGGATCAACAAGAAGTTTCCACTCAGTGCCTTGCCTAAGGAAAATAAACCCCCCTCTCATAGGCTAGAATCTACCTAAAAAGGTTTGCGGTATAACAAGTAGGAAATTCTGTAACTGGTATGTCAGACTAGGTAAAAGCAACATTTTTATAATTGCCAATCTGCCAAATACAGATAATGGAAATGCTACACAAAAATGTACATTGTTTAGCAATTTATCGATGCCTGTCTGTATCTTTCTCTCACAAAGCCTCCCCTGTCTTGCGTGAACTCCTCCCTTGCTACCTGGAGCCTATAGGCTCAACTCAGATCATATGGGCTGCTGACAAATTGGAAATACAAAAGACTTGGTAATATGAACACCGGACCTGGTGCCAAAGGTGTGAGGGATCCGTACAAGTCTAGAGGCAGCCATATCTGATGTACTCAATCTGTATAATATCTTGATGCAATACATGGTGATTTTCATGTTCTATCATGTACAATTATCAAAAGGATCGGTACTGTTGGAAATGGGATCTCTGGTTCTGGCGCCAAAGCCAGGCAGAGACCACCACTCTAGTTAAGGCAAGGGAATTACACACCAAAGATAACCCCTGCTCACCGCATTGGTAGCTTGGCACGAGCAGTCAGGCTTATCCCGGAGGCAATGTGTAAAGCGTTTGCGCAACACACGCACAGCAACAACATACTAGGCACACCACAAAAGGAACTTAACACAAGGTGAAATCAAAAAGAGCCTTTGTATTATCATAAAACACATGAGAATAGTAATCACACAATATACACTGTGCCAACTGGCACTGGGCAATATTTACAGGGGGTTATATACACATGACAGGGCCACTGGGACCACTGTCAGAACCATCATAAAGTAAACATAGTAAATGTAGAACATATAATAAACGTTGAACACAACCAGAAATTACTGGCAAACACTACTCGGCATCATCCTGTAACACAAACCATATTATGGTCATTATCACATTAGGAGTGAAATATATTCTGTTCCAACCTCATAAGCCTAAACATATTAGACCAAAACCTCCTAAACTTAACTCACATTAGGGGCATAACTCGCAGTAGAAAATAATCTCACTAGCCTAAACCACAGTATGCAAATAACCTCATACATAAACCACAGTTAGAGGCATTAAACAGGGTGCGTAAATCATAGTATATGAATCGCATTTCCTATCACCACATAAATCACATTAGGTCCTGGCACCCTATAAACCCAACAGTCCCCCTGGAGAACTGGCCTTCTCAAAGGGGCTCAAATGCCCTATGTCCAACAAAGTCAGGGTGGCTGCCAATGCAGCGAAGTTCGCAGGTGCGCAATTGAACTGGGGCAGAGGAGTGCATCATACTCCTATCTTACTCAAAAAGGCCCCCACAGAACGGTGGCCTAAATGTTACAGCTGGCACTAATTGCTGCACAGCTGTGAATGAAAGAAAGGCCTGGGCACTCAATGTGCCCTCTGAACAAATATGCAAAATGTTGCAGCTGCCCTCTGTCTGGCGGGGCAGCTGTAAATACGCAAATAGGCCCTGGCACCACTGTGCCCTCTGGGGCTCTCTAAATAACATGCCCCCATCGTTGCAGCTGCCCTCTCGCAAGTGGGGCAGCTATAAAAAAAATGGCCAGAGGGAGGCCCTAGAAACAAAGATACCCCTCGTTGGAGCGGCACTGTCATGTGGGCCGCTCAGAAGACTGGCATGGACACTGTGCCTTGATCGGCACCACCCATATAGAGCTCTCACTCACTGGCTATTGTGGCTCCATCTCGCCTCTTCACCCGGTCACTTGGCAGCCCCTAGGCACCGACAATGTGCCTCGGTGGGTCCCGCCAATGTGGAAGCCTCTCTCGTCATTCCTCCAGACACCGCGGGGCTCTCCATACGCTCAAGGGAGCCCCGCTCCGCATGCTCTAGCTTTCATCCACTTCTTGGTGTATGTTTGTTTATGCGATTTATAAAGCGCGCAACTACCCTTAGGTGTCTCGGCGCTGAGGACTAGACCCTAGACCCAAGAAGGTAAACGTAGCGCGTTTATTGGTTGAAAAGCCATGTTTTTATCTGTCTCCTGAAGGTGAGCTGGGTAGGACTGGTGTTGATGTTGGGGGGAAGTTTGTTCCAGAGTTTAGTGGTGTCACACATAAAGGATCTGTCACCCCATGAGGCTTTTTTAGTACAGGGGACAATTAGCAGGTTTGCGGTAGAGAAGCGCAGTTGTCTGGGGGGGTTGTACGGACGGAGGGAATGTTTGAGAAAGTCAGGTCCGATGGAATGAATGGCCTTGTATGCGATGCAAAGAGCCTTAAACTTGGCCCGGCTTCTGACAGGCAGCCAGTGGAGTCGGCAGACCACTTTGGAGATGGGTTTAAATTTGGGAGTGTCTGTCAGGAGCCTGGCTGCTGCGTTTTGTACCAGTTGGAGTTTGTTAAGAACTCTTTCTTGTGCATTAATAAATAGGCTGTTGCAGTAGTCTACTTTGGACATGACAAGTGTGCTGATTAGTGTTTTGGCAGCAGTTGGCGGGAGGTATGGAAGAAGTTTCTTTATGATTTTAATGATATAGAAAGCTGAGGAGGCTACTGAATTAGCGTGGTGCATGAACAACAGCTTAGTGTCGAAAATGACTCTGAGATTTCTAACTTTTGTGACTGGTAAGGGGGGTGTACCCAAGTCTGATGGCCACCAGAGGGAGGACCATGAGGGAGTGAGATTGCCGAAGATAATCACCTCCGACTTGTTGGAGTTTAGTCTGAGGGAGTTGTTTGTCATCCAGGTGCTTATGGCCAGCATTCCCTGCTGGAAGTTGGCTGCCACCTTAGCTCCGTCGTTGTGTGTTGCCAACACTAGTTGGGTGTCGTCGGCGTAGGATGTGAGACCCGGGTTGTAAGTTTTAATGACCCTCGCTAGGTCTGACACTTAGATATTAAATAAGGTCGGGCTTAGCGAGGATCCCTGAGGCACACCACAAGGAAAATTGAATGGGCGGGGGGTGAAATTGCCTAGACTTGACTAATTGCAAGAAATGACGAGACAGGGCACTGGCTGTGTGAGTAATGCCTAAGGCAGTGACACGGTTGATCAAAGTGGCATGGTCGACCGTCTCAAAAGCTGCAGAGCGATCCAACAGGACTAGAACTGCGGCTCCTCCTGCATCGAGAATCTTTTTAATTTCAGCATAAGCTTTGATAAGGGCGGTTTCCGTACCGTGTCCCTTTCTGAAGCCAAACTGGGTATCATCAAGTAAGCGATTTTCCTCAATGAAGTGTGTCAATTGGGAATTCATTACTTTCTCAATTTTTGCTTGTAAGGGTATACATGCGATGGGCCTGTAGCTGGATGTGTCCGCGGGGTCAAGGTTGATCTTTTTGATGAGGGGCTTAAGAACAGTCTTTTTCCAGATGGAGGGATATGTGCCAGTTTTGAACATGGAATTTGTTGCCTTCCCCCTCTCTTCAGCTAGGGGGGAAGGTGGAAATGGAGCCCGCAAGGCTCCGGCACCTGTTGTCGGCCCCGCCCACAGTCAAGCAAGGCCGCCTGGCGTCCTGGTCGGGCCGGCGACTTTCTTCTAGGCCAAAGTGCGGGGTGGGCACCCGCTGGTCATCAACAGTGCCAAGCTGGGTGGGCCCCCGCGAAGGCAACCAATGTGGAGTGGGCACTCGCGGTAAGAATACCATGAGAGCTGGGTGGACACCTGCTCTCCAACATAAAGGCCATGAAGGAATCCAAATGCAGGGTGGGCACCCGCGATTAAAGAAAAATGCAGGGTGGGCACCTGCAATTATACCGGCATCACGGGGGAATCCCAACGATGGGGATTCCCTCTCAGAGGGCTGCAGCTCAGCGCTGCGAAGCCCACGCTCTCCCTTTCCCTGGGAAATTAAAATAAAAGCACTCACAGGGTGCTAGATGCAGATAAAGTCCTGCAGGTCCTAGAATATCAAAAGCAAAGTACTCCCAGGGCGCAAGAAGTCCTTATTTTATTTATGCAATTTGTATAGTGCGCAAATACCCTGGGGTTTCTCGGCTCTGTAAGGTAACTGAAGAGTCGCTTAGATGGGAGGCTACTGATTGAAGAGCCAAGTTTTTACTTGTTTCCTAAAAGTCAAAAGAGAGGGGATGTTTTTAATGTGGAGGGGGAGAGTGTTCCATAGTCTGTCTGTGGCAACTGTGAAACATCTGTCGCCCCAGGAAACTTTCTTGGTGCGGGGGATGGTGAGCAGATGAGCCGAGGATGAGCACAAGGATCTTTTGGGAGTGTATGTGCGCAATCCTTTTTTTAGGAACTCCGGCCCTATATTGTTGATCGCTTTGTATGCAATACACAATGCCTTGAATCTAGTACGGCTTCTGACAGGCAGCCAGTGCAGTTGACGGATGATTGGGGAGATTGATGTGAACTTAGGAGTGCGGGACAGAATTCTTGCTGCCGCATTCTTGACCAACTGCAATTTGTTAAGGACTTTCTCCTGAGCATTCAGGAGGAGTCGTTGCAATAGTCCACCTTGGACAACACCAAGGTGCACATGAGGGTCTTGCCGGCGTTAGGTGGAAAGAAAGGCATGAGTTTCCTAACCATTCTAAGGGTGTAAAAGGTAGAGGAGACGACTGCATTCGCATGGTTGATGAACGAGAGCGTGTCATCAAACATTACACCCAGGTTCCTAACCTTCGTGACAGGTACTGGAGGGGGACCCAGGTCGGTAGGCCACCAGGGTGGGGACCATGAAGGGGTGAGACTGCCAAAGATCATGACCTCCGTTTTATCTGAATTAGGGTTTAGGCAGTTGTTTGCCATCCAGGAGCTGATGGCTAGCATTCCCTCCTGGAAACTGGCGGCAACTGCTCCTCCATCGTTATGTACGGCCAACACCAATTGGGTGTCATCGGCGTATGAGGTTAGTCTTATCCCATGCACTTTGATTACCCTGGCCAAGTCCGACACATAGATGTTAAATAAGGTCGGACTTAGCAAGGATCCTTGGGGTACTCCACAGGGAAGGGTGAAAATGGGGGAGTAGAAGTCGCCGAGTTTGACTGACTGGGTACAGTCAGATAGGAAGGAGGCTAGAAGGGATTTAGCTTTGCGATGAATGCCAATGGAGTATACACGGTCGATCAAGATGGTGTGAACGACTGTGTCAAAGGTCGCAGACAAGTCCAGTAGTATCCGAACTGCAGCGCCGCCTTGGTCAAGGATCATCCTGATCTTGTCTGATGCCTTAATAAGGGCAGTTTCTGTCCCGTGGCCCTTCCTAAACCCAAATTGGGTGTCATCCAAGAGGTTGTTGTGGTCAATGAATTGGGATAGTTGAATATTCATGATTTTTTCAAAGACTTTTGATGGGAAGGGAAGGCATGCAATGGGTCTGTAGCTTTTTGGTTCTGAGGGATCAAGGTTGTTTTTTTTAGTAGGGGTTTGATGATGGGCTTTTTCCAGACTGATGGGTTGGAACCTGTGTGGAACATTGAGTTGCAGATATTGGTAAGAGCAGGTCCTATTAAGTCTGAAATAGGTTTGAGGATGGAGGGGGGGCAAGGATCAAGGGGGATCCTAATTTAATGGATGAGATTAGTTCCGCTATCTGCATAGACGAGATTTGACTGAATTTGGAAAGTGTAGTTGTAGGGGTGTTGGTGATTGTGTTGTGTTTTGGGTGGATGATTCTGACCTGGGTTGAGAAATTAGAGTACATTTCATTGACCTTTCCTTTGAAGAAATTTGCAAGGGATTTACAGAGAGCTTGAGAGGCCTCTATGGTTGCACTCACCGGTGGGCTGGATAGTTTGGTTACCACCTGGAAAAGTTGTTTGGAGGAGTTTTGGGCTGACTCTATTTGTGTGAGGTAGACTTTTCTTTTCTCTGTGATAAGCGTTTTGTATTTAGCTAGCGCATGTTTGTAAAGAGTTTTGTTATTATTGTTGTAGTGTTTGCGCCAGCACCTTTCTAAGTTTCTACATTGTTGTCTCTCAAGTCTGAGTGTTTCTGAGAACCAGGGGGCAGAAGGAGAGTTTTGGTTGGAGGAAATATTCTTGTATGGTGCTAAGGTGGTGAAGGCGTTGTGTAGCCAGTGGGAATAATTGTTGAAGGCTATATGCGGGTTGTTTGTATCAGGATCCGGGGGGCATAGCAGGTCCCAGGGAGGCTAGCACACAGGCCATCCAGCAGGGAAGTAAGCCCCCATGGCGGTTCCTCCTGGGCCCCAACAGCAGCGCCCCCCCCCCCGTCAGGGACAACACACCAGAACAAGAACAGGAACCTTTTCATGGGGTCACAGCCTCTATATTTATACCACACAATTCCTTTGTCTGTAGTGCAGGGCATGTGGGAACCAGATGCAACTGATTTAGGGGGGATTTGGAGCACTTTGTCAGGTGGGGGCTAGGTGATCAGACACTCCACAGGAGGCGGAGCCAGCATTGTTCAGGGCAGGTTCACTCCTATTCAGAGTCAGCACACAGAAATGCCAACTTCTAAAAGTGCCATTTCTAAAATAACCACAATAAATCTGCGCACACCATTACGCAGCATGTATTCACACAATTTTATACATACCAGACTAGACCATACTGCTCCTCTCATAAAAGGAATTACCACTGACACACACTGATTAGGGAATCCCCAATGCATTCCTATAGGAGGGCAGGCCAACCTTACAAATGTAACACAGAGAACGCACACACTTTATACTGGACCACAGTGCTAAAGTGCCTATAGGCCTAAAACTGCCAATACCAGGTCACAGAAAAAGGCTAGGAGAATGCAAAAAGTTTATGGGTGAACCTGCCAAAAGGGCAATTTCATGCTGTCCTATTAGTCTCTCCCTTTTTCATTTTTGTGATATTTATATTCTATGCACTGAAATTGTAGGGGGTTTTATTGTACCATATTGTTTTAAATCTATAAAGCAGTAATATGATAACTATATTATTGATGACATTTATATCATAACTATTTGTAAAAAGGAAAAAGGTATCTGAACACACCATTAAATGGATCATGCTCCTCCAATTCATTGTAGTACTGGTTTGGTTTGAAACAGGATGGAGTGATATTTGACTGAAGTGTGGCATGTACGAGTGTGCAGAGTATATAAGTGTAAAACTGTGACTTCCCAAGGGGAAATTTGTTATACTGAAGTCTAGGGCCAGACCACTTCAGATCATTTTGGAACACCAGAGTGTCTTCTGCGTACAATGCAATATTGTCTGATACACCCTCTGGCCATTGAAACCACTTTATTTGGACATCTTTTCTAATCCATTCCTCTGGAGGCTCAATGGCAATGACAAGGAGGTAAACCCTGTCTAATGCCATGCCTTACTGAGGAGTCTGACAACTCTTGTCCCACCCTAAACCTTGCTTGCAGAAAGATCAGATTATATGAGCTGAACATATTTAATACATTTGATGCCAAAAAAAAATTTCCTCAGTAGGGCAAATGGGTATTCCAATCCCACTGAGTTAAAAGACTTTTTAAACTGACCATAAAAAAATCTATGGGGGGCCTCTATGAAAAATTGCACAAAAACCCGTGTATAAAAGTATTACAGTTCTAACTTTAAACATTAAAACTTAATTCACAACATCTCTCATTATGTTGGATGTGGCTATTGACTGTGCTACTGTCATGGTAGATGCTTAGTAGCAACGTGATCTTTTGACTTAGAGATACAATTCGAATGTGACTACTAAGGAGAAAACAGAAATGTCTGATCTGTCTTAATTGCTAAATGGTTATTAATACACAGTTATCTGACATTCAGTGGAGTCCACTAGGCTGATGGACATTACTCTGTTGATCTAATTCTAAATTGCTAACTCACTCGCGGTAGTCACCTTTATCTCTGCCTAGATTTAATCAGACTATAATTGTTCGATTTGACTTACTTGGGAGGACTCTTTTAAACTTGAGGTCCCTGAGATGGAATACACAATAATATAGATCGTCACGAATGTTCTGAAATATAAACATCACTTTAACTGATTTCGAATATTAGTGAAAGAGTAGTGTTTATTTTCACATGTCTTATGACTGACTTACTTAAAAACAAGATTATCCAAAGGCTGATAGATACCAGAAAATGCGGACATGAGACTGATATCTAGTTGTCCGGAATATTCTGAAATGTAAATGTAAATGTAAATGTAGTATACTTGTAAAGCGCACAGCTGCCCCAGCAACGGGGCGTCCCAGCGCTGTATAACTCTGGGGAACCCGTCCTGGCTTTCCCTGTGGGATGGTCCCTTGCTGGGAGTCCCCAAGGTGGAGCCAGGCATCCCCGGAAATGGTGGGGCCGTTGTGGAGATTAGGCAAGCTAATGCCCAGAGTTGCCGAGTGTAACCCCTGATTAGAGTAAGCACCGAAGCGAGAATTATCGAGTCCGCTGACCAAGGTCCACGACCCTGCCGCGTCGGGAATTGAACCCTGGTCCCGGGCTGACTTCTGCTCTCAGGCCTGCCGCCTCTAACCAGTGAGCCACACTACTCCATGTGAAAAGACAACGTGTAGAAACTCCCATGTTATATTTGTTTTGAAGGCTGAGAGGGCCTAATCTCGGCTTTCGAAGAGAAATCAAATGTACCTGGGTCCTCACGTGGTGGAAATTCTTATCTGGGGACTTGGTTGTTGTTTGGTAATATTACCGGCAATCTGTGACTCTATGACTGAATCTGCAAAGTTAAGAGCACTGTGTATGGCTACGGGCTCACTTAGATATTATTTAACATTGGTAAGATAACTATACACGATTCATTTAAATCCACGAAGTTATTTTAAGCAATTGCAAACTATGTCGATAAGATTAAAGCATACTTAAGAGATAAACAGACATAATTTTAGTTGTTCTGTTGAAGTTCTCCACGAGTGGAATGAGAACTTAAGTGCCATGCTTAGTGAAGAAACACTGACGAGAACCAATGGGCTTAACTATCATAACGTTCTTAGATTTAACTAGAGAGGTGATTCTTCTTCTTAGAATGGACCATTATGAGCCCAAAGGGGACCGAAGGTCTACGAGTGTTTCAAGAGTTAAAGCAAAGTAAAACGCTGTTTTTGCATGCTTACCTAAAGAGAGTTCTGATGACCAAAGGTAATGGCAAGACGATCGACAGCTCAATCGATAGACGGCTGGATCGGCGTCTGACGTCATTTATAAAAGCTGTTAGAAAATGATCGTGAATGGCGGCCATCTCTTAATGGTAGTTCTAACTACTTGTTGCTCAGTTTATAAATCTATTTTCGCCATTAATCAAAGAGCAATTTGAAGTTCTCAGTTAAAAAAAACAACCAGGTAAAAGAACCAAATTAAGATATGAGATGTTATACTAATCCTTTAATTCAGTATAACGGCGGTCGTGTCAAAGTTTGTAGTGTCACACCAAAGTAACTTGGCAGACATCTTGTAGTGGTGGCTTTTCCTATTTTATTTAGGCTGTAAGTCAGTCCTAGTTGTCAAAAAGAACCTACACAGCAATTTGACGAAAAAGTTTCAATTTGCTCATTGTATTTATCATCCTGTGTTGAGTGATCATAAACTAAAAAGTGTATCTCAAAACATAGCTAATCTTAAATGAGTTCCACAGTAATTGATTACATCAAAAGTTATCATGAACATGGTATTATTCTGTCTGAAATTACTGAATTTAAGCAATACTATCGAGCAATACCTTCATTGCAAAACACATATAGAAACTCAGCGCTAAATTGTCGTAGTTGATCAAATTAAGCTCTATATATGGCAACTTACTAAATTATTGTCAAAAACTGTTGAAAATCACAAATCGCTTGGGTTCATTTCAAAGACCGGGCAGTGGAGAAGTGTGGCTCAATGGTTAGAGCGGCAGACCCGGATGCAGAGGTCTAGCCCGGGACCAGGGTTCAATTCCCCGCCTCGGCGGGTCTTGAGCTAAAAAAAAAAAAAAATTCCACGGACCTGAAAATTCTCGCCTCGGTGCCTATTCCAATCATGGAATCCCACTCTGCAACTCTGGGCAATAGCTTGCTTAATCTCCACAACGGCCCCCACAACGCTAAGGATGCCTGGCCTCCACCTTGGGGGTGCCCAGGAGTGGACACCTCACAGGGAAAGCCAGCATGGGTTCCACAGCGGTATTCGTACAAGCGCCTTGAGACCCTTGCGGGTGAGTAGTGCGCTATACAAGTATCAATTTACATTTTTTACATGATAGAGATAACCCAATGACTGGCTGTCACATGCTCACAATCTAACTTCATCAAGGTTGAACATCAAATTCCGTTTTTCCCCATCCATCTCGCCTCTTAAGTCCTGTGGGCTGATTCACAAAGCTATTAGTACACCAAAATGTAATGCAGGTATGCTGATAGCAGCATTTCGAGTGCATAATTCTGTTATTGAGTCTCAGAATCTGTTTAAGAGCATTTTCCCCGCATGAATGGAATTGCTCATACTAACATTTTCGTCAATGTGGCTGCATTTTAAGTATGAGTAAATCTGCTCACTGGGCGTTCCAGGGCTTGAAATTTGGAAAAGATATGCCACACCAAAAACCTCACAGGTTTGTGGATATTCACATTTAAGATAGTTTCTAACCCTGAAAACGCTAATCACTCCAGGCATATATCCTATTTCAATGTGTCAGGAGAACCAAAAAACTGTTTAAAATTTGCTGCGTGGCCTTTTAAAAGCTTTTTCTCCGTCTTCAGTTTTGGGTTTTATGTGATCATTGTAGTAAAAATATGACAACACTAGCTTACACCAGTAAGCAATTAATTAACCTATGTCATTGTTATACATTCTTTCATGAAGTAGCACCCCTTTAACGCTTTACCATTCGCAGTTCCTATTGACTACTCCAAGAATTCTTTGTGATTTTCAAATAATCTACTCTAAACGTTCGAGTGACCCATTATGCGAACACATTCATCGTTGTCAGCACAGGATAATGTCTGGGCCTCCCACAGATGCTATTGGCTGTGCTGCTCTCTGCTATACTCTGGTCTGAAAAACATATTTCACGCTTCTATATGGCACTTTACTAATCTATTGCCGTACATTTTTATTTGTCGTGGAAATCCCGTCCTTTCAGAATTATAGACCTATCTATATTTTGACTTCCAAAAACCTCAAACTACAGTTAGGATTAAAGCACGGCATTTTATGACATGACTAATGCTTGGCATATGAGCCACAAATCTAGAATAGGTTTGGATTAGAAACGTGGAGGGCATGGCTTAAAGGGGGGCCCAGTCCTGCTGGTGCTCAGCACCAGCAATTTGAAAGCAGGTATCGAGGAAGGTCCCTAACAAGCTCCATTGTTGCCCTCCGGGTCAACAAAAAATCTTAACTTTACAGCAGTACCACCCTTCACTGCTTTTGATGTGTGTTTCAGTTCTTTCATAGTCTCATCAGTTCAGAACTGAAGCATTTTTCAATATTATATACAACAAAGCCTTAGCTATTGCTTGTTTATCTTATGCAACTAACTACTATTGACAGTCAATTGTCCTGACTTGTTGTAGGTATGATACCTGTTGTATTCTGTATCTAGATGCAATGACAGAAATGGCACTATACCAGTCAGGCGGCACACTATGCTCCACTGAGGGTATAGTTGTGTTTCCTAGTTGGATGTCAAGAAGAGAGAATACTGGGAAATGTGTCTTCCACAGCCCTACTGTTGAATGTTTTAACGAATCCACACATCCCATGCTGTGTGCAAACGTGTGGAGCTCTTCCAATATACTTTGAATCCATCAGTAACACATTTAATTTCAGAAAAAACTCTCACATTCTCTAATTACTTCTTTGCAACCATGCCTGTGCATAATGTAATATTGAAAACAAAGGTATGAAAGTCTTCAAATTGTATCGCACCGCCTGAGGGAGACAGAGTTGAACTGTTCCAACATCTGAGAGAACTGTAAAAAATTCTAAAAATACCCTTGTGTGATAGACTGCTCGTGCAGGCTGGGGCCATCTCACATTCTGTTCTCTTTGGGTGTGGTTGCACTAGAGTGCGTGAGCTCCCTTCTCATATTAAGACAGTGAACTCTCTTGCAGAGCACTGTATGCAAATGTCAGTGGAAGGACAGGCATTGCATTTGCAGTGTGAGGGACAGCATAAAGCTTGCAACAATAGCCAAATCCATAACATGCCAGTCTTTGCACCAGGCATAATGTTTGCTGAGTTGTAAGAATAGTCATTATTGGCAAACAGTGGACCATGGCATAGGTGTGAATGCCCTGGCATAATGGTGTTCCTTGTGTGCTGGCTAATTCTATAAGCACTCCATTACCTGAGTAATGGCACCCTTATTGAGCCGGTTTAATCTGTCTAGCTCTGCATCCTGTGGTCTGGAATAGTGAGTGTTGTGTATGTTTTACTTTTGATAAATGATATGGTTTATGATAATGTCTGCAATTCATGATGCATTCTAATGCCAACACTTCCTGGCTTTAAGATCAAATGTTTCAAGTCTGCTGGATTTTCAGTCATAACCTATCTCTGAAATTCTACTTTCAAGGGCCATGATGAAAAAAATGAAAGTAACTGAAATATAGAATGGAATAAATATGCCACGAAAAATAGCAAACCATACAGCTTTGCATTTTTGACCGGCCTATATCACCTGTGTTTCGGGCATTTTCAGGGTCACTGGGCTAAAAAAACATTAATTTAGGTGCACAACTAAACGAAACGCTACACAATTCAATGTTCAATACAGGGTTGAATCCATGGTTCCATACACATAAGGATATTCCCACTCACTCTAATGTCCTCTCCCCACCCAGGCAACATCTAGGTTTTTTAATTGGTCTTGCAGACCCACGCCCACCCTTTCCCTCTCTTAGCAGCCAGGTTTCTAGGCACTAGTTAGATTCTGTGCTCTATTAATTGAGGATGCAAGCTCACGATGATGTCCCTTCACCTCTGGGAGACGGGCTGTTAGGCAGACAGAAGGTCTTGCTGCACAGCAGTTCTTTGAGTACTCTGCGGAGTACTCCCTTCCTTGGTCACAAAGAACTTGGCACTGGAACAATTTGGGATGGTTTGGATGCCACTTTAATACATATTTTATAGGGTGGATATGTTGATCTATGGTCTCAAACTTCGGTACTGGTTTGGTGTGATTCTCTTTCAGACTTTCTCAGCTAGCTCTCCAGAAATAGTTTTGTGTAGGGTGATGCTTCTCTCAATAGGGAGCACACAACAGCTGTGTCTAGAGAGCACTGTGAGAAGGACACTTAAAAAAAAAACATCCTAAAGTGGTTCTTAAGTTTGAGACAGGAGATCCAGAGCCTATGCCCAAAGCTCCTATCACAAGAAGATTAAGCTTGAAAAACACAATAATCTCTGGTGAGCGCCTACCTGCAGCCGACCAAGAGGACGGCTGCTGCTGATCCGGGCACACCAGAAAAGACCTGCCTTTCTGAAATCACCATGCAATGCTGTTTGAACAGCTGTCAACACCGCCCATAACAGAGTCCACACTATGAAGGTGGGTGGGCACAAGCATCCATCTCACTCGGGACTGTAGAAGGCAACTTGCAGGTAAACTGCGGTTATGAGCTTGTGGCAGGGGATGAGAGACATATTGCTCATGGGCCAATGTGTCAACCCAACTAAAGACTGTTTCATGTTAGGGAAAGATAAACAATTGCATTGAGCTGCATACTTACAACTTGGCATATTTGAGTGAACTGCACTGGGAGCTAACCTACCTAAACCCATAGAAAGGTGTTGACAGTAATAGTAGGAATCTTGGCTATAGTGGGAAGAGGGTTATAATAACCAGGCAGGTCCAGGGTTGTAGCACTTTGTGGATAGAACTCCTGATTCTGTGACCCAGTATGTTGCATCCAGTGCATTGTGCAATTTATAGCTTTTGGACGAGATTAAAAGTTTTGGGGTTTTTTTTTTGTTAAGGGAGGCACTGGGCTGGGCTTTGCCCTAATGTGCCTGCTAGCTGATTGTTGAGTTCTGAGCTCTACCTCCTCTCACTACCTCTCTGAAAAGCCTGTGATTGCTCACCCTCACTACATTCATAGTCACATATGGAAAGGTTTGTACTTGGCACAGTTTGCAGTGCACTAGTAGGAAGGGTTCCAGGACACCAGTGGAAATCAACTCTCAACCACCACAGTTGGGTCCCAGTAGCCCCTGTCTACCCAGTGGACTCCCAAATGGGATCTGACAGATAAGCATGCTTGGAGCCCTTTCGTGAAGAAAGGCAAGATGAAAAAGATTACGTTGTGAGAAACCACCTTTTTACTGCTGAAGCTTGGGGGAAAGTCATAGCATGCTCCTAGGGTACTCCATAGATTGATTTTTATTGACTTTTTTTAACTCAAGTACTCAATTAGGTGAAGGATTCTTAAAGCTGAGACACCAAATACATACCTCAAACATGCAGGCTCTCAAAACACTAATAGAAAATACATGTATCTTTCTAGAGTTACCAATTTTCCTTAGCTCTAACAGTATTTTTAGAATTTAGGTTTCAAATGCAAAAAAGCTGGCTGATTAACTTCTCTCTTACAAAGTTTGGTACTTATAACTGAGGAGACCTAGTGGATTGTATGGAGTGATCAAGCCTGAGGTGATGTAAAGTACTGAAAAGGTCCACAAAAAAATCCTGAGAAAGAGCGAGTCATTTAAAGTCAATCATTTGTTTAGTTCTCAGTCAATTAAACTTTTTGTAAACATTGGAGGCATTTCAAAATGTTTGCAAATTCCAGGCTCACAGCTTAGTTCTGAACATATGGAGACACCCTGACTGCTCTAAATGTGAGGGAGGGGGAGGCTGAGAGTTAGTATCTGGTATCATCCTCTAGAAGAGTCTAAAATCACCTCTGCACCGTTCCATCACCCCTAATGTGGCCAAATATATTCCTATGGTCCACGGTGTCAAAGGTCTCAATGAGACCTAAACATGTCACAACCATCATGTCTGCGCCATAATTTAGCCTGATCTCACATGGAGCTATAAGTAGTGCAGATTAATTTGCTTGCCCATTCTTCAAAGCCAAGTGCCAAGGACTCTATGCCTCTGACTCTTCAAAAGGGGTGAGGGGTTCTGACACCCTAGTCATATTTTCCAAGGCAAGGAGGACGCAATGGCATTGATTATATTTGGCACCTGCTTAACAGTGGCCCGTATTTGTTTTCTAAATGATCCCTGGGAAATGGGTCCTAGGTGAACTTTATTTATTGCTCGGAATTCCCCATACTATCTCCTCATCAGAGTTTGAAAAAAGGGTGCAGGAACAAATTGCCAGGAGGCAGATTCATTTCTATGCATTCATTTATTCCTATGAGTTTGGAGAGAAAGTAGCTAGCAAGCCCATTGGATAGTTCTTGAGAAACAGTGGTATTGAATAGGCAAACAGAGTTGAAGAATGACTTAAATGTGACCAACAATTGCCCTGGGGACTCCCTGCTTTTGTTGTTTTCCCCAAGAAGAAATTTCCCTTAGCTATATTCATAAATTACAAAAAAGGGCAGCCCAGTCTACCCTTGTGGACTTGTGTACTCTAATCAAAAACAGGTAACTGCCAACAAGGGACATTGTTAAAGACAACTTTGTTTGTGAATTCCCTCACATTTAGTTATGTTTATCCATGGCATCCAAATCTAATTCAATATCAATACAGTAAACATGACATATTTAAAATAAAAAAAAGACAAACTGATTTACACAGGCGTATCCATGCAAAAGTTGTATTTAACATAAAATATCAAAATAGCATACCTTTTGGCATACAAAAAGATTATCTCTAGTTCAAGTTCAAGTTCATGCATTTATAAAGCGCACTACTCACCCAGAGGGAGGGGTTTACTTTTTATCGAATAGCCATGTTTTCAGTTCTTTTCTGAAGGAGATGTGATTCTGAGTAAGGCGGAGGTGGGTGGGGAGTGAGTTCCAGGTCTTGGCAGCCAGGAAGGAGAAGGATCTGCCACCCATGGTGGTTTTTCGGATGCGCGGGACTGCGGCGAGGGCTTGATTGGATGATCTTAGTTGGCGGGTGGGATAGTAGAAGGACAGTCGGGTGTTGAGGCATTCGGGTCCTAGATTATAAAGGGCCTTGTGTGCGTGGGTAAGAAGGCGGAAAGTAATTCTTTTGTTGACGGGAAGCCAGTGGAGGTTTTTTAAGTGACCGGTGATGTGCTCTTGGCGCGGGATGTCTAATATGAGTCTCGCTGATGCGTTTTGGATGCGCTGGAGCTTTTTCTGCAATTTTGTTGTAATTCCGGCATAGAGTGTGTTGCCATAGTCCAGTCGACTCGTGACCAGTGCATGGGTGACAGTCTTTCTTGTTTCGAGGGGGATCCAGCGGAAGATCTTTTTGAGAATGCGAAGGACGTTGAAGCAGGAGGACGATACGGCGTTGACTTGTCTGGACATTGAGAGGGAGGAGTCTAGAATGAAGCCAAGGTTACGTGCATGGTCTGTGGGTGTGGGCGCAGATCCCAAAGCGGAAGGCCACCAGGAGTCGTCCCAAGCTGAGGGGGAGGATCCTAGGATGAGCACCTCCGTTTTGTCTGAGTTGAGTTTTAAGCGGCTCTGTTTCATCCATTCGGCTACTTCGTTCATACCTTCGTGAAGGTTGTTTTTGGCGGTGTTGGGGTCTTTAGTGAGGGAAAGGATTAGCTGGGTGTCGTCGGCGTAGGAGATGATGTTGAGGTTGTGTTGACGTGCGATGGAGGCGAGGGGACTCATGTAGACGTTGAAGAGGGTGGGACTGAGTGAGGAGCCTTGAGGTACGCCGCTGATGACTTCGGTGGGCTCTGAGTAGAATGGGGGGAGTCGGACTCTCTGGGTTCTCCCGGCTAGGAACGAGATGATCCAGTCCAAGGCTTTTCCTTGTATGCCGATGTTGTTGAGGCGTTGTATGAGGGTGTTGTGACAGACAGTGTCGAAGGCGGCGGAGAGGTCGAGTAGAATGAGGGCCACTGTTTCACCGTTGTCCAGGGGTTATATCTCTAGGGGTTATACACAAAGAAGTTTCAAATACATTGATGTTTATATTCTGTTAGGGGGCTTTTTGGTTTTCATAAGAATGATGCAGTACTGAGGATGGTCTCGGGAATGAAACGCCAACGTATTTCCCACCTTTCTTGTTGAAAACATTCATTAGAACGGGTTTTTAATGTTCCTGAAACATACATCCTCAAGATATATAGAGGAAGTTGCAATCCAGTACATTGGCATCTGTTTAAGAACATCAATTTAACATCATCAATTTAACATGTGTAATGGACTTTACAGCATTGATGTATTTGAAACATCTTTGTGGATAACCCCTTGATGTTAAATACAACTTTTCCATGGATACACCTGTGGCCATCAATTAGTCTTTTTTGATTTCAAATATTTTATGTTTGTTGTATTGATATTGAATTAGATTTCGATGTCATTGATAAGCATCACTAAATGTGAGGAAAGCTTTCTATAACAACATCCCTTGTTGGCATAGTCGTCTGTTTCAGCTATAATTAAGGCATTGTCAGCCGCAGAATATGTTTTTCTCTAGGCTGACTTAAGCTTCCTGGTGCATAATTAATGGCTTTCAGTGCCTCAGTAAAATAGGCGTTCTCAAGTTTGACTGTTCTAATTTAGGATGTTTAAGTCTGGAGCCATCAAAAAAAGAATTGACTCCAAAAAGAGGAAAAGTGAATAAGCAAATCATTGAGGTCCTCCCTCCCATTCATCTCCTTTAATTCCTAGCCCAAGATCTATTTTGTTCTATTTCATATCCTACTAGGTATTAGTTTTGTCCCCGAAAGACTTAATTAAGTGAGTCATGACTTTGAATTTCACCACATAATGGTCCGTTCATAAGTGCTGCCCGAGCCTACCCAGCTGAACAATGCTCTCTAACATTAGGGGGTCGATTCCGATTCGGGAAAAAAACCATCCGTACGATTTGTATCCGGAGCCCTCTCCGTACGAATCGTACCCGTCCGTCCGAGTCGCGAAGTACGATCCGTACACATACCGTACGACTCGTACACATGCCCTACGACCCGACGAGTACGATCCGGACCGGGGTATGAGGACGCGATTCGTACGGTCCATGTCAGGTAAGGGCGAGTCGTACGGAAAAGCACACAAACACATACACACCGTACGGTCCGTACCCCCCATGATCGCAGGGGTACGCACCATACCCCTGCGATCATGGGGTGTACGAGCCGTACCCCCATTGTACAATCAGTGTACGAGCCGTACCCCCATTGTACGATGGGTGTACGAGCCGTACCCCATTGTACGATCGGTGTAGGAGCCGTACCCCCATTGTACGATGGGTGTACGAGCCGTACCCCCATTGTACTATCGGTGTACGAGCCGTACCCCATGTACGATGGGTGTACGAGCCGTACACCCATCGTACAATGGGGGTACGGCTCGTACACCGATCGTACAATGGGGGTACGGCTCGTACACCGATCGTACAATGGGGGTACGGCTCGTACACCCATCGTACGATTGGGGTACGGCTCGTACAACGATCGTACAATGGGGGTACGGCTCGTACACCCCATGATCGCAGGGGTACGGTGCGTACCCCTGCGATCATGGGGGGTACGCACCGTACCCGGGGGGGCAGTTCCGTACCTGTTTCGGCACGAACTCTGCTTTTACGGCTGTTTTCAGCTCCCGTAGAAAAAGGGTCGTACAGTGCGTACCCGACACGTTCCTGGACAGAGGGGGAGGGAGTGTACAGATGGCAAGAGTTTAAACAGTTGAGGCAGGTGTTTGGAGAGTTGGTACTTATGTTTATGTTGTTTGCGGGGGCAACGTTTTAGGGGTGGGGGTGGGGGTTTGGTCAGGTATGTGCATATTTAGTTAGGCCTAGTTTTGTACGGCAAAGGCCAAGGATGTGGTATTGTTAAGATGCACCTGTTTCCCAATAAAGCGGCCTTTATCACACCTTATATTGTCTCCGGTCGGTCTTTCACCTCCCCGTCTCCCGATGGGCCCCAATGTCCACCCTGGGGGTTGTGATCAGTGAATGCCTCTGTTTTAATGATTTTGCCTGACACTAACTCCCGCCCGGACCATGGCTCAGTCACACCCTGTTCTGCTTACTGGTAGAAATGTGTGTGCCTTGCAGTAGAGCACATTCCCCAGTTGGAGAGAGTAACCAACTTCAAGGGCTTAGGCGCACTAATCACTTGTAATGCTAACGGCGCTTTTGTAATGCATGAAGATAGAAAGCTTAATCCACTGAAACATTTTTGACAAAACAAATGCTGCTCATACTGTATGATTTAAAAAGAACAAGAAAATTAGACTGCAAAGAACTTGCTTCAAAATTACACCGAGCTTCTGGATAAAAATCATAACATCAACTGAAAAATGAAAAAAATAATCTTATGTCGGACGTTTTCCTCTGAAGCAGGTGGACGGCCTTGTTACATAAGTTAAAAGATGTTAAATGGTTGCAGCTTTGAATATACAGATTTTTCGCCAGGTACTCCAGTTTATTGAGAAGTAACTGTAGTACATACCAATCTACAGATACTAAGCAGTACACGAGAGGGAAAGGGACAGGCCGGATTTGGGACTGCCAACTTCAGTCCAGGCCCTTTGTGATTCAGACTGCCTGGGACAGCACCCATTCACACCTCTTCCTCAGCCACTGGCCTGACAATAGGAACCCTCACTTCGCATATCAACAGGATGGGGGAAGAGGATGTTTCATAGGAAGCTCTTCCCTTAGCAAGTGAAATGTTCTCCCCTTTCCAGCAATGGAGACAGTATCTTCTATTTCGTCCTGTGAGAAGCGGCATTTCAACACATTCACCTGCGACTTGGAAATTGTTTTAAAAAATCGACTGCAAGCCATTTTGGGTGGAAAAAGGGGAAGGGGGAGTAATTAAGTGCATCCCTAGAAAACCACGAAGTCTCATCTCAAATCTGTAAATATTCAGAGAAAAAAAACCGTCTCTAATTTGAACTGTGTTGGATGTGCCTGTGCTTTTTGAATTTTCTCTGTGAAGTGTTCGACTTTAAATATTTTTCATTATGGCCTGCGTGTATGATAGATTTCTGGAAACTGAGTTGTATATAGCAAGCCTCTCCTTTCTTAAATAAGGAGTATGTTGTATAAATGCTGGGCTTTTAAGTAGCATATGTAATCCTAGATTTATAGTTTATATTCTCGAATTTGTAGTGTAGCTTTTACGATTGCAAAGACAGGACTGCCTCGGGAAGCAAACAAGGCTAGGGCAGCGCCTGGTATTGGATAAATTAAACTCTGATAATCATAACTCTCAGCTTAGGATTCCAGTAACGGCAGCATATACTATGCCGCAGTTACAGAGAAATATGGTGTGCTCATTTTGCAGGTCTTTGTGTTTGAATATATTGAAAAGAACCACGCTATGTGAGTTAAATTTATTTTATTTATTTATTTTGAGAGTTTTATATAGCGCGAACAAGATCTTTGCAGATAACAGAGCGCTTTACAAAGGCAGGTGGAGGGTAGGGGAACAAGGGGGCATAGTGGGGAGGTAGATCAACATGATCATGTACATAGCACCAATATAGTATATAACATAGTACCAATATAACGTATAGTACAGGTATGAGGTAGCAGGCATAGTTGGAGCGTAAGTCATCACCAGGTTCATGTACATAGCACCAATATAGTATATAACATAGTACCCATATAACGTATAGTACAGGTATGAGGTAGCAGGCATAGTTGGAGCGTAAGTCATCAACAGGTTCATGTACATAGCACCAATATAGTATATAACATAGTACTCATATAACGTATAGTACAGGTACGAGGTAGCAGGCAAAATTGGAGCGTAGGCCATCCACTCGCTGTAAATAAACACGTGCATAGGAATATATAGGCAATATCATAGCGCCAGACTGGTAATACTGTTCTTAATGTAAAACACGCGAAATTGTTCAAGTGTATTTAGCCATAAGGATACTTTTAACTTCTTTCTTAAAAAGAAGGGAGGAAGAGATGAGTCTTGTTTCAGGAGGAAGTGCGTTCCAGATCCTGGGCGCCATACCAGAGAAGGAGCGTTTGTAGGTTTTTTCCTTCCGGAATCTTCGCGGTTTCAGCAGAAGATTGTTCGTGCTCCTGGTGGTTCTGGACCCACCTGAGATTGTCAACTTATGAGTGAGGTAGCTGGGTGATTTCAAGTGTATAGCCTTGTGCGTCATGCAGGCAATTTTCAGCTGAATTCTGGCTTCCAGAGGCAGCCAGTTCAAGGCTTTGAAGTCAGGAGAGATATGCGAATGCTTTTTTGATCCAGTGATGAGTCTTGCTGCCGCATTTAGTGACGCTCTTAGGGGTGCAGTTGTCGTTAGGGGGAGGCCGCAGAGGGCCACGCTGCCATAGTCTATGCGAGGGATGACTAGAGCTTGTACTGCTGTTTGGAAGTCTTTTGCTGGGAGGAAGGGTTTCAGTTTTCTCAAGGTGTTTATTTGGAAGTTCGCCCCCTTAGTAGCCTTGCTGATATGCTGCTGCATGCTGAGGTTTGTGTCTAGTGTTATGCCCAGGGATTTAGCTGAGTCCACGATGGTCGGTTGGACATTGAGTGCTGTTAGGTGCTTAAGCCATGTTTGTGCGGAAGATATTTTCGTGGGAGGTGAGATTAGGAGGAACTCAGTCTTCATAGCATTGAGTTTGAGGTGGTTGTCAGCCAACCAAGATTGGGTGCTTCTGATCGTTGAATTCAGACTCAGGATGTCTTTGGGGGATTGTAACTTGAGATATATTTGAGTGTCATCGGCGTACATGTGAAAGTGTACATTGGATGCTTGTAACAGAGTGGTGAGAGGTTCCATAACTAGGTTGAACAAAGTAGGGGATAAGCAGGATCCTTGAGGGACGCCTAACGATACCGGTACTGGGGAAGACATTAGGTTTTTGCTCTTGAATTTTTGAGACCTGTTGTGAAGAAAGGAAGTGAACCAGCGAAGCACAGTCCCAGATAGGCCCATTCTTGATTTTAGGAGTTCGAGTAAGCTCTCATGTTTCACTGTGTCGAATGCCGAAGAGAGATCAAGAAGGATGAGGAGGCAGGTATTGTTTTGATCTAACATTTGGATGGCGTCGTCGATAATGTGAGTCATAGCGGTTTCAGTACTGTGCCCTGCTCGGAAGCCTGATTGGTGTGGGTTGAGGAGATCAAACTGTTCTATGTGCTTTGTCATTTGCAGTTGGACGCATTTTTCTAGCAGCTTGGCGAGAGTGGGAATGTTGGTAATCGGACGGTAGTTGTTTAGATCGGTGGGGTCGGCTGTTGGTTTCTTCAGTAAAGGTGTAACTTGTCCAACTTTGAGGGAGTCCGGGATGGTTCCTTGTTGTAGTGAACTATTGATAATTTTAGTCCAGAGTGGGAGTAGCAGAGGGATGAAGTCTTTTACGGCGTTAGCAGGAAGAGGGTCAGTGAGGTGATTGGATGGTTTTAGAGTGCTGAGTATTCTGCCAATTTCTCCTTCAGAGTAGGTGTCAAAGGATGACCATGTCGCATTGTTTTTTAGTTCAATGGGTGTTATGCAGTTGGGTATTGAGTACAGGCTTGCGTCATGCGGAGGTCTCTCTTTATATTGTCAGTTTTATTGTTGAAGAAAGCTGCGAAATCTTCACAAGAAGGGGTAGTGCTGATAATGTCGACAGCTGGGGGTTGTTCCTTAGATTGAGATCGAATTAGTTCGAACAATTTACTTGGACGGTTTTTAGCTTGGTCTAGCTGGATTCTGAAGAACTCTGACTTTGAGCGTTTTATTTTCCTGAAGTATGCATTTCTCTTTTTCCTAAGAGTTTTGAGATGCAATGTCGAGGGAATTGATCTCCAGGTACGCTCTGCCGATCGCATAGCCCGTCTCTCTTCATTGAGACTCCCGTTGTACCAGGGGTTGGATATCTTCGTGGATACTCTTTTCAATTGCATTGGAGCGGCCTCATTGATTATTGTGGCCATGGAGTTGAGATAGTGGTCAGTTAGGACCAGCACATCAGAGGTGTCGGTAGGGGGGAGTAGGAGATTGCAGCTGTTGGGGGGTAGAGAGTTTGGATTGAGTTTCCTCATGTCTCTTTTCCAGACTTTGGGCATGGCGTATTGCACCGGGATGAGTTTTACCTTTTCCTTGATGATGAATGTTATAATATGGTGGTCTGACCAGTCACAAGGTTGTATTGAGTCGAGTTGAGTGGTGCCTTCTTTGGAAATGACCAGGTCGAGGGTCGAGCCTTTGTCGTGTGTCGGAGGGTTGCAAATTTGAGTGAGGTCAGATGCGGTAAGGAAACTTTTGAGGCTGTTAACTACTGCGTCACTGCCATCATTCCAATGGAGATTGTAGTCACCAAGGTAAATTTGTGTGTGTAGCCGTCCTGCGTTGATTAATATTGTGTCCATGAGTTGTTGGGAGAAGACGAGGTTGTCCCCCGGGGGGTGGTACATGATGTGTAATGAGCATACAGGTTTATTCTCACTGGTGACATCAAGGCAGAAGTATTCACAGGAGGTAAGAGAAGGGGCGGTGACTTTATTAATAGAGAGGTTGCTCTTGTAAATGCAGGCGATTCCGCCACCTGTCTTGTTGGGCCTGTCAAGTCTAGTGATGTAGTAGTTGGGGGGGACTAGGATGTCCATGATAGGATTGGAGGATTCAGTTAACCATGTTTCAGTTAGTATGGCCAGGTCAAGGTTCCTAGACCGGATGAGGTCAGCGACCTCCATCGAGTGTTTTTGGGCCGACCTACAGTTGAGAAGTGTGCATTTGAGACTGGGGGTGCAGGGGGAGGTGGAGGGTTCCGTAGTGAGAGGGACTTTGGTGAGGTTGTTGGGAACAGAGCCTCTGTTACTATACGTGGGGTGCCTACTGGGGTTGGAGAGAATCGTAGAAATGGACATGTGCGTGGTGGCTAAGCTCTTTTGGGTTGCCGGGACATATGTGCTGAGTAGGGTTTGTATGTCGCGGTCCGAGAGAGTCTTGATAGCGCGCTGGGGGCGGTTGGCGGTATTGCGAGAGGGGATAGAGGTCCAATGTGAGGGGTGGTTCGGAAGTGTCTCGATAGTGCGCTTAGGCCTGTTGGAGGTATTGCGAGAGGGGATAGAGATCCCATGTAAGGGGTGCCTAAGATGTGGGGGGGTGTTGTTCATTCGTTGACATGTGGTCGTGCGGGAGGGGTGCGGGAGGAGTAATTCTTTGAGCGAGTGAAGCTCTTCTTTCACTTGGAGGAGGGCGGTCATGATTATATCCAGCGTGACGTTGGGAGTGGGGTTAGAGTTATTGGCAGGGTAATCAGCGACAGGCGGGGTGAGGCAGATGCGGGCCGAGTGGAGACTGGTCGTTGTGGGGGGGCAAGTGTAGTGCTGGGGGGTGAGAGTGGGGGGACAGATGTTGAGGGGGGAGTGGGGACCAGGAGTGGAGGGAGGGCTAAGGGTGGGAGGGAGTGAACTGTTGAGGGAAGGGTGGAGGCTTGGAGTGGCGGGAGGGGATATGTTAAGGGTGGGGTGTATGTCTGGCCTGGGTTGAGTGTCGAGCATACGGGGGGCGCTGATGAGGGGGGAGTGGAGGCTCGGAGTGTCGGGAGTGCATGGAGTGAGGGGGGCGATGTCGAGGGAGGGGTGTATGTCAGTATTTCTTTGGGTGGGGGTGGAGGGGGAGATGTTGAGGGAGGGGTGTAGGTCTGGAGTGCGTTGAGTGCAGAGACTGGAAGGGGCGCCGTTGAGTGAGGAGTGGAGGCTCGGAGTGTCGGGAGTGCAGGGAGTGAGGGGGGAGATGTCGAGGGAGGGGTGTATGTCAGTATTTCTTTGGGTGGGGGTGGGGGGGGAGATGTTGAGGGAGGGGTGTAGGTCTGGAGTGCGTTGAGTGCAGAGACTGGAAGGGGCGCCGTTGAGTGAAGAGTGCGGGCTAGGGGTGGCGGGAGTGCAGGGAGTGAGTGGGGAGATGTTGAAGGAGGTGTGTCTTAAAACTTAAAACGTGGATATTTGACAAATAATCCCCCTCCCCTCCCCAAGCGCCTTGAAACCCTCTGGGTATGTAGTGCGCTATATAAATTCTATGACTTGACTTGACTTGACTTGACATGAGTTGTTTGAGTGCAAAGAGTAGGGTGGGGGGTGTTGAGGGAGGAGTGGGGGCCAGGAGGGGGGGCGCAGGGAGTGGGGGGAGAGAGGACACGGGTGGGGGAGCTAGGTGCGGCGCGGGTGTGGGGGGTGGCGGGGGTGGAGAGATTGGAGGGGTAATTGGGAGGACATAGAGTCGCGTTGTGAGGGTCAGAGGCGGTGGGTCGTTCTGAGACGTTAGTTGGAAGTGAGGAGCTCTGGTTCAGTTGTATTGGGGTATGAGTGGAGGGCCGCCGATTTGAGAGGTGCTCTTTGAAAGTGGGGAACAGGTCGTCTAGTAGTTCCAGGTTCCTGTCTGTGGCTTGAATTAGAACAATCCCGTTATTGTAAATAGTAATGGCTGTACTGCCAGGGAAGCGATTGGATGGAGCGATGGAGAGTGATAGTCCATGAGCGGATTTCCTGATGGTGGAGACGTTGAGCAAGGCCTGGAAGGTTTTTCTCCATTGAGCTCTACGTGTGGTGTGGAAGATGATATCGGTGTTCAGGGATCCCTTAACCGGAGAAGTGTAGGTGTCGGCAAAGGGTCTTTCAGGGTGGGACCTCAGGAGGTTGTGTTTAAAGCGTTTAGCGGCTTTTTTTGTGAGTGCGGGTGGGTAGATTATTTTAAATGTGTGATTGCCGCAGTGATCCATGTTAGGAAGGTGCAGGGTGGGTGTGGGAGATTAAGCAGGGGAGATGTGCAGGATCGCAGATAGATGCAGACAAAATACCAATGCCTGTATACGGTATGTTACATAGGTCAAAAGAGGCGACTGCAGACCATATGTTACAGGTGTCAGAAAGGGCACTAGTGGGACAATATGTTACATGGGTCACATGAGATAGCTGCAGACCATGTGTTACAGGGACAGAAGAGGCACTAGTGAGTGAGCTCAATATGTATTAGCAACTAGGTGCATTATAGGTAATTATCTCGCAATCTGCAGAAAAACGTTGCTTTCCTGCTTGTGACCTTTGTAAAGCTTTGCACGAAAAATGCATAAGTAAATTTTATTTATGCATTGATTTGTAGATTGCTACGAAAACTGAAATTTAAAAAAAATCATTTGTGTACGTATCATTTTCCTTAAAAGCGCTATTGAAGCAGGTTTTCAGTTAGCCCATTCATCGTTTAAAAGTACGGCTACGTTTTGACAGCCTTTGTAAAGAGTCAACTGACTCTTGCTCGCAACTTTCCAGATTAGTTTAAAGAGGTTATTTAACTACAGGAGAACGGGTTTCAAGGCGCAGGGAGATGGAAGAGATGTCCCTTTAATCACGCAGTGCAGGCCTCCGTGTTTAGTCCTTGACCTGCGGGCTTGGAAGTGACCACGAATTGCATGTGTACTGTTAACACCTGGGTGATTGCTCATAAAGTAACCTGGAAGCAACCCTGTGTGTTGTTCAGGTAGTGCTCTTCTCTCCTAGGTTTGTGCTGAGATGAAGGGATGGTTTAATCCATCATTTTGAAAACATCTACTTTGGAGCACCAACATTTAAGCTGTTTAAAATATACTGTGGTGTATTTGCGGCAGAAAGTTAGGCAGCCCACTGAAAATAGCTGTTAAAGAATATCCTTCTCTTTAGACCGAGCAGAAACAACATTCTGTGGAGTAGATTTTCAAACATTTTGCAATGGGTTAGCGTCCTAAAACTGATGCTAACCAGCATATAATGTTTTATTACCAATTTACTTTCCAGCGCAAAACTTGTTTTGCATTGAAAAGTACCCTACAAGTAACAGAAAGCAGCGTGAAGCATTACTTTGCGTTACTTAGACATTACTTTTCATTACTTAGAGTCATGGGCCGATTACGGGTGGTATACATGCATTTCCATACAAACACCCAAGCCTTTTGATGCAAAACCCTATTTACAAACAATTGCAGACTGGGTTTAGCGCCAAAAGTTAACGCCATCTGAAAGGAGGCGTTAAGAGGAGAAATGTTTATATTTCTCATTTTGTTTCCTACTTTGCATGTGTGCTGCACTGTGCAGTACAAATACAAAGTGGGAAAAGTGATTGAACTTGTTTAGGCATAACATTTTGTACCGGAAGGATACCCTTCCAGTACAAAACTTATGCTTAACTCTGGCATGCACCTTAACACTATGGTGTGTGCCTGGTGCACAGCAGCTGAAATTAGCGGCGGCCCTAGGGAGAGGGTTGAAGAGAGCGACATCTCTGTAGATACAGCACACTCCTGCTCCCTCCCTGTCACGCAACACAGTGCAGCATATATGGCTGCTGAGCTGCGTGACTTTTTAAAAAACCTGTTCCTATGACTTTACGGGAAGGGAAGCGAGATATGCACAAATGAGTGTAGCTGGTAACAACTGTTAGCCCTTATTTTTCAACGCAGTTAGCAATTTAATTAAAAAGCTCTGTCCATTTCATATACATTCCAAGGATTACAGTAATACAAAAAAAATTCCTCCATTATGCATTACTGGTGTCGGGGCAGGTGGAAGCTATGAAATGGCCACAGCTTCTTACGCTGAAGTAGCTGAAAAGAAATTTGTTTAGGTCAAGAAAAAGTGAATGATTTAAATCTTTGGAAATGTATTAGGCAGACCTTTTGGTGATCATTACTAGCATACTGGGAGACATTGCTGGTCATAATAGACATGCACTTTAAAAACTCACCCGAAGATCATGTTGAGATTGGCGTACATTCAGCTGGTCTCTATAGGGATCAATTGAAAAATATCAGTGAATGTCCCATAATTGAAATCAGTTGCATATCAAAGGTGACCTGGAACCTAATGCGAGCAATCCAATTGGGCCATTATCATACATGCAAATAGACCCGATTCAGGCAGGAGACTACTGATTTTTCAAGCCAAAAATTGCATTATTTTAGCTGTCTCCCGGCTGAAATTGCATTTCCTACAATAGAAGTCAATGGGGAATTTTCATTCTCCCGATTTTAAATCTCCCACGTCCCTGTCCTAAAATGTTGGCATATATGCATTATTGTTTGGTAGAAATAGATATCCATAACTGGGGTACACTGGGAGACAAAAAACTTTGGTCCTGTCCTAGGGTCAAGGCACCTACTACACTAATTAATTTAATGTAATACTGATGTCTAAATGAAGTTTGTATGAGACAGCTCAGTTGATGTCTCAGACATAGAGCTGATACGAATGGTGCAGGCCTAAAAAAGGAAAGTAACAATTAGACTTAATTATGAAAGCATCTGATAATCAGAATACTCGTGTCAACATGGAAAACCACAGTTCACACTTTAGTTTCCCATTACTTCTGGATCACTTGCTTCTCTCCTCAGACCAACCTCATTCCTTACCATCGATGACGAACTGGTAGGCCGTTTAGTTTGTGAGAAATGGAACATGTATGTCATCCAATGTTGTTATGTTTGCAAAAACGCAATTTACATGAATTAAATGAATAAATATATTTAAGGACAGGGAGATGATGGACTGAGTGCTGAAACCTTTTAGCCGCTCACCCTCCGTTACAGATCTGTGTTGAATCCATCATTGTTCTTTAGCTCACTTTACCACCCCAGTTCAGACCCAGCCATATGCAAATCAGTCTTGACTCTGTGCCTCATGGGAACAGTCCAGACCTAACTGTAAAGCCAGGTCCTTCCTGGTTCGGAAATAAGCCTCCTGGGACCGGTTTCAGGGAATACCCCTCATCAGCTAGGCTAGTTTGAATCCAGTAACACCGTGAGCCCGGGACACACTCTGGGCATACCCCGCACACTTAGCTCGAAAAAGCAAAAGACACACAGATGATGGACGTAATGCAGAGCAAATCATACATTCACCCCCAGTCAATAGATCTAGGTTCAATCCATAGTTTTGTTGCTCACCATGCCACCCTACTTAAGACCCAGCCATATGGAAATCAGTCTATATCCCCTGTGCCTCATGGGAACAGTCCAAACCAAAATGCCACGCCAGGTCCTCCCTCTATCGGAAATAAGCATCCTGGGACCTGGGTTTCTAAATGGATCTTGGCTGCATTTTTTACTGTTGACCATTGGGTGCTTCTCAAAACAATTTCAGAAAGAGCTGGTGTTGTAGAACTGTACTGTTCTGTTTTTCATCAGTTCTTCCTAATTATACTCATGTAGTTAAACTCCCTCCTTAGCGAGTAAGAGAGTAAGCCATGCCTCAACATTGTATTCAGCACTTTTCTGTGTCCACATGGAACTTTTTAGCAACATTAAAGACTCTAGACCAGGCTGGTTATCCAATTTATGCTAATGACACACTGTTCCATTTGATGCTAAAAGAAGATTTTTTAAACTTCAGAGTGCAGTTCTGTGTTTGAGAACCAAAGGCTACACTAACCTAGATAGGAGTTTTAGGACTGACTTGGCAGTGCACCCATTGCCTGACCTGATGTGATCAACAAAATAGAGCTTTCACAGTCCTACTGAGAGAGAGAGAGATTTAGGATCCACCCACATGTAGCTTTCCCTTAGTACAGGACTTGACAGTGATGAATTTGTGGGCTTCCAATAAAAAATGCTTGAATTGAACTTTTTAGCTTGAGGCAAAATGTATGTTCAAAACAGAAGGTCTGGGTTGGTTATGGTGTCAAGCCAGTGATCATGATCATGGCTATGCGCCTGATTTGTTCTTAAATGTTATGACAAAGCCACTAGACCTGACATATTTATTGTGAAAAGCATATGATAGCACCAATAGGCATTTAAGTGTGGATCCGGATTACTATATATTAAAACATTCAGCTAGGTATTTTACTAGACGTGATCTCACAGATTACCATAGTAGGCAATGTTCTTTGATGTTGGACACCCAGTGTGACAAACCATGGATGTAGAAGGTATGCTCTGTCTGAATCCTTGTTAGGCTGTCTTATGATATGTAGTATTTTGATTAGCCAACTGTAATTTTGACCCCTTCCTAACTTTATGGCTGTTTCCGATAGTTGCCTTATGGAAAAGCTTACCTTCAAAACTGTAGGCTGGGTTAGATATGGGAACATTATGTTCAATGCCATAGGTCTAGTCTATTCATAACGACGGCGTTCAATTTGGAAACCAAAAGATTCCTAATAAGCAAATTCTTACCCTAGGCGGGCTAGGCTCATGGGATCAGATGACATTGTTTGTATTATCTTGGTACCGCCATTTGATACAGTTCTTCTATTCTGCATATTATTGCCCCCTTCGTTACCCGCTTACTTCTGCTTATTGTATAGTTTTCTTTTTCCCAATTGTTGCTGTGAATACACTCATGTCCTCTCTTGTAAAACGCTCTGATAGCCCTCGGGATCTTGTTTGAGCTATAGAAAACGTTATAAATGAATAAAATAAATAACTGTATATCCTTATAAATATGTAGGGCCTTTGGGTCAGCTCTCTTCTGTCATTGCATTGGTCTGTCTGCATGTCATTTACACTTCCATTCATGAAAGTGAAGTGCATAGGGTAATGGTTCAGTCGGCGTCTGTCATTTGCTCTCTTACTTTGGGAATGATAGCATTTTCTGAGCATGTGTGCACAGCCACCTGACGGTGAGTATGCTTTAATGTCAGGGACAGTTAGTGAGTCCTTTAGATTGGAATGTATTGTTCCCCTTTTGTTTCTTTGCTTTTCTGATTTTTATTTTAATGCTTCTCAAGAGGAGTATCACTTGCTTGCACCTCATTTCATCTGCAGTGCACTGCATCTCACATGGCTGCTTCTTCTACACCAGGAGACCATTATGGAATGAAGTTGTCGATCGTATATCACTGTTTTACTATTCCAAGATGGGAAACACATTGGTTCTAAATGTAGTGCCCCTCCGTGAACTTTAAAACATCCACATGTGCTTGATCTAGACCTTGCACACTCGGGCATGATCTGAAATACGTCCATGAGTATACAACAGCTAGCATAAAATTAAAAAAACAAGGTTAAGCCGATACTAAACTTCATCATATGGACAAAAGGCACAAATGTGGACTCTTTCCTAAAGGGGGCAGGTGAGGCAATCTCCAAGTGTCCAAGAGATTGAAGTCTACATCATTGGGTAGTGCCCTATCATTATTACTGTTAGCGTCATCCACAATCTAAATTTGTCAAGTATGGTATGTAGAGGCATCCACCACTAATCCTTTTTGTGTTCTGGAATAGTGCACTATTTACCAAGAAGCACTTTGACACCTTGTCAAGAGTAGTAAGCACTATATAAATACAATCACAATCTTCCAATCACCTCTTACTACTAAACAATTACTGCTGAATTCTATAAACAATCTAGATAACTTGAAGACGGAGATGGCTTTAGTTCCATTACTTGCATAGACTGAGACCAGAGTAATCCTGGAGTTCATAGTAATGATTTTAATTAAGATGTGTTTCTCCCCTCAAAGTACATCCAAGAATTACGAGGATTATTGACAAAGATGTTCATGAAAAGAGTGGCTTAACTGTACTAAGGGAGAAGAGTGTATCACAACGGAGGAGGCAGAGCAGCTTTTGCTGACTACTTGTCCCACTCAGGCCCTAATCAACGCAGGTGGTCTGAGATTAAATGTCCAGAATGCCTTTTTCCTACGGGATTATCAGGAGTCCCACAAATATAGATGTTGTCCCATCTGTTACAATCTTCACGTTCCACATCGAACCAAACATCTCCAGCTAGAGATGGAATTCAGTTGGTCCCCAAAACCATTCAACCTCTTCTCTGTCATATTAAGCCTAGCATGACATGGTGCGATATTAGAGCATATTGTGGGGACTTCCTGTGACATTTTAGTCGCTGTGTCCTATACTGACATATGCTTTAATTGTCGGAAGTTCCTTCATGGTAGAGTCACGGTTTGCCTCCAGCCTTTTGAGGCTAGGAGTGAGACTTGATATGGCCATCAGAAATCGCCACCAAAAGCAAGTGAGGCCTTCAGAGTCTGGAATCATACATCAGTATATATGCAGACATATACTTCAAGAATCCTGGCCAATAACTAATTTTAATATTGTCAATAGGTGTTAGAAATTGGGTTACTGGTTGACTGGGGTGTGAACCCTAGTCAAGCAGCAACCATATTCCTAGTTAGGGTAAGGCACAAGTAATACACTGATTAATCTGTGCTGAACCCCCTGGAAGCTTGGCACAGAGACGTCAGACTTAACTTAGAGCTACACATGTAGAGTATTTTTGGAACACTTCAAACCATAAAACAGGGAAAACACCACACAAAAAGATCCCACACCAGGTCAGAATTATAGAGCAAAATGTAATCAATAAACCAGGACCAAAATTAAATAAATCCAATCCTTATACAGGGAGTTATGAATTTTTAACCCCTTCCACGCTGATGACGAGCTCAGCTCGTCATGAGGTACACCTCTCGTACGCTCATGACGAGCTGAGCTCGTCATGTAACGCGGTATTTACAAAACTTCAGCGCACAGCGGAAAACCTCTAGCGCTGATGCGGTTAAAGAGTAAACTGTAAAATAGCACTTAAAAGCATAAATCACCAATCAGCGATATCTGGTCATGCTGGACCGGGTCAACATCAAAAGTTCAGGCAGACCGTGATGGAGTGCGAGACAGATACAGTCATAGATTAGTCCTACTGAAATTTTACCTTCTCAAGATTGTGCCAAGGGTCCCGTTTGCAGTAGAGAGGGTCACAGGTAGTAAGGCGGTGGGCAATGTGGCACGAAGAGCAAGGCTGTGCATCACAGATGGGCAACCTGGAGCTTTGCATTGGAGGTCCTCCACAGCGATTGATGTTCCCTGTGCAAACAGTTGGGCTGGTGACATGGTTCCGGACCGAATGGTCCTGAAGAGCCCAAAGCTTAATTTGAATAGCTCTAGAGCCACATTAAGGATCCAGGACCTAAGGGGCACCACTTGAGGGTCAAGAACGTGCTGACGAAGGATGCAGGAGCTGTTGGCTAGCCTTTTGTGTCCCTGATGCTGAGATTAGGAGGCCAGCAGATTAGCTTTTTAAGTCACTCTGGGGTCCTGGGTTCTTCTTCCCAAGGCAAGAGGGCAGCAGGAAGCAGGTTAGCACTGCTGGGCAGCACTCCATGTAGAGCAGCAATTCCTGTAGAGTAGCAGTCTAGCAGAGTGGCAGTACTTGTAACAGCACAGCTGTCCTTCCTGACAGAGTATCAGCAGGTTCAGAAGTGGACTGGAGTGTTGGTGTCTGAGGTCCTTCATCTTTACACAGTTGTGCCTTTGAAGTGGGGAGAGGCTTCTAGAGGCATGCCTTTGAAGTGCACAGATGCCCTACCTTTCCTGCCCTGGCTCCAGACTAACCACAGGGGTTATGCAGCCCTTGGTGTTGAGACATGGAACAGCAGATTCACGTGCAAGAGGGGCCGTGCTTAGCTTATCCCTGCAATCCCTTCATTGATGGCCCATCCAGTCACACCTAAGCTCCCATTGTGTACATCATGTGTGACTGTCAAGGAGAAATACAGGAAACCCAACTGACAACTACACCCAGTCATGGGACCCAGAGACAGGCTGCAGGCACAATAGGGTATGGCCAACTTTCTAAAGGTTAACAAAGAGAAACAGGGGTTAAGCCAATCCCACATCAGCAAGAACAATTGAATTTGAAGTTTAGTGGGCATGCAAATTGATTATTGCACCTCCACTTATTTTTTCATACTCTGAAATATTCGTAAATCATTTTTTCATCAAAACACATAGACAGTTGACCAACATACATGAAAAACAATACCAGCACATTTCTTTTCAATCACATCATATAACCCACAAAACATTTAACACAAGTCATAACTTACATGTGTGAAAAACATAAAAAAAACTATTCACACATGTATGTACACCAAAAATAGCTTTGTTTCCTGGTTCTGAACTGAATATCAATACTAGGTTTTAGGAGGGAATGGGTTTTTGGGTTGTAAGGGCTTTTTTAGGGGTTAGGGTGGGTATGGGTTTTTGGGTGGTAGGGGATGTTTTAGGCTTTAGGGTGGGTATGGGTTTTGGGTTTGCATCTGAACCTTTAGGGTTCAGTGGGTGTATGGGTTTTTGGATGGTAATGAATTTTTAGGGCTTAGCATTTGTGTGGTTTTTTGGGTGGCAAGGGATTTATGGGTTTAGATTTGGTATGGGTGTTTGGGTGGCATGGGATTTTTTATGGTTTCTGGTGGGTATGGTTTTATGGGTGGTAAGATATTTTTTATGGTTTAGGGGGCATGGGCATTTGGGTGGCAAGGAAATTCTTAGGGTTTAGGGAGTGTATGGGTTTTCAATTGGCAAAGGAAATTTGAGGGTTTAGGGTGGGTACGAGATTTTTTGGGGGTAAGGGATTTTTTGGGGCGTTAGGGTGGGTATGTTTTTGGATGGTAATGAATCATTTAGGGTTTAGTGTTTGTATGGGTTTTTGGATGGCAAGGGTTTTTTTCGGGTGCATATGTGTTGGGTGGTAAGTGAATTTTTAGGGGTTAGGGTGGGTGTAGGTTTTTGAGTAGTAAGGGATTTTTTAGAGTTTAGGGTGGGTATGGGTTGTATCAGTGCAGGGGAATTTTTAGCATTTACTGTGGTTGTGGGATTTTTGTTTGGCAAGGGATTTTGGAGGGTTATGGTGGGTATGGGTTTTTGGGTGGCAAGGAATTATTAAGCATTAGGGTGAGTGTGGGTTTTTTGTGGGGCAAGGGAATTTTTAGGGTATAAGGTAGGTATGGGTTTTTGGGTGGTAATGATTTTTTAGGGTTCAGCATTTGTATTGGTTTTAGGGTGGCTAGGGATTTTTTATAGTTTATGGTGAGTGGGTTTTTGGGTGGCAAGGTATTTTTGGGGGGTTTTGGGTGGGTATGGGTTTTTGGGGGGTAAGCCATTTTTTTAGGGTTTAGTGAGGATATGCGTTTTTGGATGGCAAGGGAATTTTTAGGGCTTTGGATGGTATGGGTTTTTAGTTGGCAAGAGAATATTTAGGGTTTAGGGTAGGTTTTGTTTTTTGGGTGGCAAACAGATTTTTAGGGTTTTGGGTGGGTATGGGTTTTTGTGTGGTAAGCAATTTTTTAGGGTTTAGGGTGGGAAAGGATTTTTGGGTGCTAATGAATCATTTACAGTTTCGTGTTCGTATAGGTTTTTGGGTGGCAAGGGATTTTTAGGGTGGATATGGGTTTTTGGGTGGCAAGTGAATATTAGGGTTTAGGTTGGGTGTAGGTTTCTGAGTGGTAAGGGATTTTTTAGGGTTTAGGGTGGGTATGGGTTTTATGTGTGGCAAGGGAATTTCTAGTGTTTAGGGTGGGTATGGGATATTTGGTGGCAATGGACTTTGTAGGGTTTAGGGTGGGTGTGGGTTTTTGGGGATTTTTTAGCTTTTAGTGTGGGTATGAGTTTTGAGTGGCAAGGGGTTTAGGGTGTGTATGAGGTTTTGGGTGGTACGAAGTTTTTAGGGTTTCTGATGAGTGATTTTATGGATGGTAAGAATTAATTTTATAGTTCAGGGTGGCAAGGTAATTCTTAGGGTTTTGGGTGGGTATGGGTTTTATGTGTGGCAAGGGAATTTCTAGTGTTTAGGGTGGGTATGGGATATTTGGTGGCAATGGACTTTGTAGGGTTTAGGGTGGTTATAGGTTTTTGGGTGGCAAGGGAACATTTAGGGTTTAGGGTGTGTATGAGTTTTTGGGTGGTACAACGTTTTTAGGGTATCTGATGAGTATGGTTTTATGGGTGGTAAGAATTAATTTTATGGTTCAGGGTGGCAAGGTAGTTCTTAGGGTTTTGGGTGGGTATGGGTTTTTAGGTGGCAAGGGAATTTTTAGGGATTAGGGTGGGTATTGGATTTTGTGCGGTAAAGGATTTTTTAAGGACTAGGATGTGTATGGGTATTTGGGTGGTAAGGGATTTTTTAGGGTCGAGGATGGGCATGAGTTTTGGGTGGTAAGGGATCCTTTAGGGTGGGTATGGTTTTTGGGTGATAATTAATCTTTTAGGGTTTAGATTTTGTATGGGTTTTTGGGTGGCAAGGTATTTTTATGGTTTAGGGTGAGTATAGGTTTTTATGCAATAATGGCTTTTTTAGGGTTTAGGGTCGGTATGGGTTTTTGGGTGGCAAGGGAATTTTTAGGGTTAAGGATGGGCATGGGCTTATGGATGGCAATGGTTTTCATAGGGTGTAGGGTGGGTATGGGTTTTTGGGTGGCAAGGCAATTTTCTGCATTTAGGATGGGTGTGGGTTTTTGGTTGGCAAAGGAATTTATAAGGTTTAAGGGTGGGTGTAGATTTTGGGGGCAAAGGAAATGGATGGTTATGGGTGGGTATGGGGTTTTGGATGATAAGGGAATTTTTAGGAATAAGAGTGGGTGTGTGTTTTTAGGTGGTAAGGTATTTTTTGGGCTTCGGTTGGGTATGGGTTTTAGGGTGTCAAGTGATTTTTTATTTGGTTAGGGTGAGTATAGGTTTTGTGGGAGGCAAGGTTTTTTTAAAGTTGGGCTAGGTATGCAATTTTTCTAGTAAGGGCTTTTGGTGGGTTAGTGTGGCAAAGAATGTTTACTGTTTAGCATGGGTCATTTTTTGGGTGGCAAGGGAATTTTTAGGGCTTAGGGTGGGTATGGCTCTATTGGTGGCAAGGGATTTGTTAGGGTTTAGGTTGGCAAGCGAATTTTGAGTGTTTTGGGTGGGTGTGGGTTTTTGATTGGCAATGGATTTTGTTTGAGTTTGGGATGGGTATGGGTGGCAAGGGAATTTATAAGGTTTACGGTGGGTTTTTTGGGGGGAAGGAAAATGTTAAGGTTTTAGGTGGGTATGTGTTTTTGGGAATGAGGGAATTTTGGGGGTTTATGGTGGGTGGGTTTCATATATGTTTTTAAGTGGTAAGGTATTTTTTCGGTTTGGTATAGGTTTTTGGGTGACAATGGAATTTTTCATTTTTTGGGTGTTTTTTTGCGTGGGAAGGGAATTTTTAGGGTAAAGGGTGGGTATACGTTTTTGGGTGGCAAGTGAATTTTTAGGGTTTAGGATGGGTATTGGTTTTAGGGTGGAATTGGACTTTTTTAAGGTTAGGGTGGGTATGGGTTTTTGGGTGGTAACGGATTTTTGGGGGTTAGGGTGGCTAAGGAATGTTTAGGGTTAATCGTGGGTGTGGGTTTTTGGGTGGCAAGTGAATTTTTAGGGGTCAGGGTGGGTATGGCTTTTCGGGTGGCAAAGGATTTGTTAGGGTTTAGAGTGGTAAGGGAATTTTTAGGGTGTGCTGTTTGGCCCAATTCTTCGCCACATCATTGACCTCCTGCTTAGCCTCTGTGGTTAGCCTGCTTCCCCTACTCTCTTTGCACTTGCCCTCTGATGTCTGTGTGCATGCCCCTGCTCCCCCCTTTCTGCTCATCGTTTTCCATGGAACTCCCACACTCCTATCTATTGAGCTGCCACCCCACCCTGCCTGTCCAAGTTCCATGCCCTATCTAGTCTCTCCTGTCCTCCATGATCCATTTTGCTGCCACTCCTTTCTCTCCTCCACGCTAAGCAATTAACTGACAAAAACAATGGTTACAGGGATATTCTATTTAGGCTCAGGTTCCACATGTACAAAACCTGTCAAATGCAGCAGTTATAGTTAGCTGAGTGATGTCACTTACCATGTAATGAGTGATGTAATATGTGAGGTGATAAGCAGTACATTGCAGCAGCGCGAGTTATAGTTAGCTCAGCTAACTGTAACTGCTGGATTTCTCTGGTTTTGTATGAGTGAAATGTCAGCCTAACTATAACATCTCTGTAACCTTTATTTCAGTGAATGTTTAAGGTTTTCTTAAAGGCCAATTCCTAACTATAATATCATTGTAAACCTAAGGTTTTATCATTGAATTTCTAGGGTTTTTAAAAATGTTATTTCATAATTGTAACATCCATTTTTTATGTGAGCCTCTAAGATTTGTGATTTTCTTTCTCTAATTGGATATTCTATATTATATTTGTAATATATACCTGTAGTTTTTTGATTTGGGATGGTTTATCAGAAAGTACATTAATAACTGGCTTTATTTCTAAGAATTTTTTTAAGTCGGCACAACATTGTCGCATTTACTGTGGAGAATCTGTGATCATACTGAAAAATACACTTGAAAACATTTTTTAAATAACGTTTAAGTTTAAATGTTTAGTAAGATTTTGTTTGAACTTTTCTTTCAGAGATCAATTTAGGAGAAAACCACCTTTACAATAAAAATTATATTTGCGACTACTGACGTCATTGTGGTGCCACTGGTATTCGCGAAGAGTGTGCGGTTTGTACAAAGTGTAAAACATACATATAGATATATTCTATGACTGCATACATCACTATATCACTAATTCTCTCATTCACTGTATAATATTTGAGGGGATCTGTGAGACGGTGCATCAGTCTTTCAATACTTCTGTAACGAAATGTGTGACTGCCTCAGTACATCTATGAATGGGTGCATCAATGTCACAATGGGTCTTTGATTGGTTGCGTAAGTCTCTCACTCAATCTGTGAGTCGGTACATAAGCGCCTTTGTGCATTAGTAAGTAAATATATGACTGCCTGACTGGATCTGTGAGTGGATATATGAGTGTCTCAGTGGGTGCCTGGGTGGGTGAGTGAGTAGGTGCCTGAGTAGGTCTGTGAATGAGTATATGAGTCTCTCAGTGGGTCTATGAGTGGCTGCTTGAGTATCTGAGTGCTTCTATCAGAGGGTATAAGTGTCTCTAAGTGTATAACTGACTGGGTGCATACATCTCTTAGTGGGTCTATGAGCGGCTGTGTGAGTGACTGCATGGGCGTGTGAGTATATGAGAGGGTCCATTAGTAGATGTATGTGTCTGAGTGGATTTGTGAGCAGGTGTATGAGTGTCTAAATGGGTCTGTGAGTGAGAGCATAACTCTCTGAGTGGGTGAGTGAATGGGTGCATACCTGAGTGTCTGTGAATGGGAGGGCGAGTGTCTCAGTGGTTCAGTGAGTGTATATCTGAGTGAGTTTGTGAGTGGGTTTGTGAGTTTCTGGGTGTATGAGTGAGTGGTTGAGTCCATAAGTCTCTGAGAGGGTCTGTGACGGAGTGTGTGAGTGACGCTTATGGGTGTTTGAACGGGTGTATGAGTGTCTGGGTGTATCTGTGAATGGGTGTATGAGTGGGTATTTGAGGTCATACATAGGCGTGAGAGTGGGTCTGTAAGTGGGTGTGTGAGTCTTTCAGTGGGTTTGTACATAAGTGCATGACTCTTAGAATGAGTATGTAAGTGGCTGCATGAGTATCTGAGTGGGTGCATGAGTGCCCGGGTGAGTGGGTATAAGCATCTATAAGGGCACTATAACAATGGCGGGCGCCATGATGGTATGCGGGGCCGCCTGCCAGGAGTGCAGCGGTCCCGCTGTGCACATTATGATGCGCACACCACACTGGCGGGCGCATCCCACATTGTTTGCATTGCGACAGGCAGTGCTGCAAGCAGCACCCACCGCAATGTAAAATCAGCATGTTGTGCATTTACATGCACAACGTGACAGGCACTGCGCAATGCCTGCCACCTTGTGCATGCCAATGTCGGTGGGTACCATGAGTACCCGCCAAGTGCAGCCACCCACCCCCAACTCCCTGGGGTCACGCAACGGGCCCCCAAAGAGAAGACTGCGTGCCTTTCCTAGACTGAACCCTCCCATCATCATAATATGGATGGCGGTGTCTTGCAGGCACCGCCACCATATTATGCATGTTTTCCGCCCGGTCGACGAGTCGACCGGTGTAAAAGTGGCGAACGGTCTTTCTGTCCGCCGCGGACCCCCCAGCCATCCTAATGTGGCGGGTGGTCTTTCTGGTGTGGATGGCGGACAGTTAACTTTATTAATTATTACGGTCCAATTGCTGATGACCCGGTAGCTATTGTGAAGATTAATGAGATACTCAGAACGGCTACAGGGCAAATTATCTGTGGTGGGGATTTTAATTATAGTCAGGATTTGACTAAAGATACTTCAAATAAAAATGAAAAACATCTGAAGCCAAAGTCTAAAAAAAGTAGTCGATGTTATTGTACAATATTATCAGTTAATAGATCCATGGCGTAGAGCCTATCCCGAGGTACAAGAATATACCGGTTATTCCCGATAATTCCAGTCAGCCTCACACATTGACTTCTTTATGATATCTTGCTCCCTGAGATATTCCGGAGCAGAAATGGGGGCAAAGTCTTTCTCAGACCACTCGCTGGTCAAAGTTGAAATAGAAATGGATGAGGTCAGGAGGAAGAAGTCCAGGTGGCAGATGGATCAACTCCTTCTTTCGAATCTACAATGGTTAGCTGATACAAGAGATTGGATATTGGAATTTTTAAAGGTCAATAAGGGTACAGCGGATCTTTTTTCAGATTGGGGGGCTTTTAAGGCCACAATTTGTGGGAAGCTGGTTGCCCTCATGGCTGCACAGTCCAAAACACGCAGGACTTGCATAGATCAACTCCAATCAGTGGTTGATTCTGCTTGCTCCAGAAAAATGCTTCTTTAGGAAGAAATGAGCCAGTGGAAGGGCAGCTTCAAAAAGCTAAACAGGAGCTAAAGGAGTTCTTTATTTTGGAAGAAATGAATAGCTCTTGTACATTTCAGCAGCGAGCTTACGAAGGGAGCCAAATGGAAGGCATGCTGCTGACTTGGTCTACTAAGACGAAACAAGAAGCATCCTTAGTTACCGAAGTTTTAGAACCTAATTCAAGAACCCCGGTGACTGATAAAGAAATTATCTCTAAAGTTTTTCTGCAGCATTATGAGCAGCTGAATGCAACTACCTATACAGTGGGACAAGAAGTTATCCAACAATATTTTGAGGATATCAATCTCCCGCAGCTATCAAATAGTCAGGTAGAGGAGTTTCAAGCTGACATTTCTGCAGCTGAAGTTCAGCATGCCCTAGCCTCTATGTCAGGAGGAAACGCGTGTGGTAATGATGAGCTACCAATAGAATTTTATAAAGCTTTTGCAAAAGAATTGACACCTTTTTTGGTAGAGCTTTTTAACTATGTAAACATGGGGGGCTGGTACCAACAGTTTTTAAGGAATCCATTGTTGTCAGCTTTGTAAAGAAAGGGAAGGACCCCAGAGATGTCAATTAATATAGACCAATAAGCTTACTCAATTCCGATTATAAAATTTTAATGAAAATTTGGGTGCAGCGCTTCACTCCTCTTGCACAAAAAGTGATTCATAGAGATCAGACAGGATTCATTGCAGGAAGATTGATGGCTACAAATACAGGGTTTTTAATACAAGCACTTGACTTTTTTAACTGTAATCAAACTCCAGCACTCATCATGATGATCGACGCCGAGAAATTTTGACCTAGTGAATTGGGATGCCCTATTTTATGGTCTGGGTAGGCATGGGATTCCCTCCCAGGTCATAAAAATGCTCTGTAATGTTTATCAAGGGGCCCAGGCGATTATCAATTCAAATCTAGCTGGGATGGTTAATGTTAATCGGGTACTAGGCAAGGGTGCCCACTTTCCCCCGTAATTTATACCTTTTTTATTGAGCCCTTAGCCACTAAAATCCATAATAATATGGAGATCAAACCCCCAATACCAGTGATGGCTAAATTGAAGCTATTTCCTGATGATATTATTCTTTATCTCAGCCTGGAAAGACAGAATATTGATTTATTTATTAGCCGAATTCACACAGTTTGAATCGATTGGAGGTTACAAAATTAACCAGAACAAGACTGAGGATTTAACAATGAATACTTCACATTGTTTTCTTCCCGATAGTCTGAAACAGCAAGCCCTTAGTTCCAATCCAATCCAGTATTTAGGAATTCATGTTACTACCCAATACATGGAAGTTTATAAATTAAATTATGAATCCACGAGGAAAAAATGTATAAAGCTGATAGAAGAATGGTCGTTATTACTGCTTACATTGATAGTTCGGCTGGCTCTTATTAAAATGTCAATCTTACTCTTACTGGTCTTTCTGTTTATAAATCTTCCTATATAAATTCATGCGCTCTATTTTAAGGATCTATAAACGGTGGTTAGAAGATAGGTATGGAATAAGGAGGCTCAGAGAATAAAACTTCCAGTGCTTCAACTTGATACCAGCCAAGGGGGGCTTACTCTTCCTCAAGTTCATATATACTACGAAGCAGCCTTCTTAGATTTAATGGCCCGTTTACTTGACAGTAGAGATTCTATTGATGATTTCTTTTTAAGCAAGATGGTGCAAGAGGCGGGTTCACAGGTTCCGATATTTCTGCAATCAGCCAAACTCCTAAAAAAACAAGAAATAAGACCCTGCAAGAATATATCTATAGACTCCAGACTTTTTATTCGAAACGGGCCTGCTCCACAGGATTTTATTTTTTAGAACTAACTGAATGCAAGAGCTTGGGCCTTCAAATACAAGCTAGCCATTTAAGGTTCTGGACTAAGTGGGGATTTAAAGAACTAGGGGACTTCTTGTTAGCTGGTAGAGCTATTACCTGGCTAGAGGTCCAAGCGAGGTGTTGCACCTTGAGTAAGCCTCCTTTTTTTAAAATGTGTTCAGATCTCACAATTACTAAGAAAGTATAGTCTTTCACCTGGCCCCGGCCCAACTCCACTTGTGACTGCACTATTTAGGGCAAAACTGAGAGGGGTGGGCAACTGGTATTGTTGTATACGGTCTCAAGGGTAACCTATTATGGTAAACAAGCATTTAGTAAAAGTGTCATTGGAGACTCAATGTAGGTTCTCAAGTCGAGATTGGCAAGCCATTGCACAGCTAGACAGCAAGGCCCTAGAGCAGGGGTACTCATAGTACGGCCCTCGGGCCAGTGGCGGCCCGGCAAGCCTTCCCTGGCAGCCCGCGGACCTTGTACACATCATACCAGTGTTTTACTTTTTTTTTTTTTTTAAGAGTGTACATTTTTTTTTTTTTAAGAGTGTCTGCAAACTAAGTTACAGCAGCGCGACTCCGAGACTCTGCTGCTCTGTGGGGGGCGGCCGGGTGATTCCTGCCATAGAGTGGAGCTGCAGGCGCTAAGAGGTGAACAACACAGCCTCATTAACATTCTAATGGTCTTTTAAAGACCTGTTAATGCGCTCGGTGCAGCTATGTGTGTGTGTTTGCTCCGAAGCTGTCTCAGCCCGGGCTGACACAGAGGCAGGGTGAGATGACAGAGGGAGAGGGAAAGAAAGGGAGACAAAGTGAGAAAGGGAAAGGGAGACCGGGTGAGGGAGTAAGAGAGGGAAGGAGGGAAAGGGAGGGAGGGAGGAAGGGAATGGGAGGGTGAGGGAGGGAAAGGGAGTGACAGTGAGGGAGTGAGGGAGGGAAAGGGAGATCGGGTGAGGGAGTGAGAGGGGGAAAAGTAGGAGGGAAAGGGAGGGAGGAAGGGAAAGGGAGGGGGAGGGAGGGAAAGGGAGTGACAGTGAGGGAGTGAGGGAGGGAAAGGGAGACAGAGTGAGGGAGGGAAAGGGAGACAGAGGGAGGGAGGGAGGGAAAGGGAGACAGAGGGAGGGAGGGAGGGAAAGGGAGACAGAGTGATGGAGGGAGAGGGAGTGACAGAGTGAGGGAGTAAGGGAGGGAAAGGGAGACAGAGCGAGGGAGGGAAAGGGAGACTGACGGAGAAAGTGAGAGGGAAATGGATGCAGGGAAAGGGAGGGAGGGTAAGGGTTGGAGGGAAAGGGAGGGAGAGAAAAGGAGTGACAGAGTGAGGGAGGGAAAGGGAGACAGAGTGAGGGAGTGAGGGAGTGAGAGAGGGAAAGGGAGACAGAGGGAGGGAGGGAGGGAAAGGGAGACAGAGTGAGGGAGGGAAAGGGAGTGACAGAGTGAGGGAGTAAGGGAGTAAGGGAGGGAAAGGGAGACAGAGCGAGGGAGACTGACGGAGAAAGTGAGAGGGAAATGGATGCAGGGAAAGGGAGGGAGGGTAAGGGTTGGAGGGAAAGGGAGGGAGAGAAAGGGAGTGACAGAGTGAGGGAGGGAAAGGGAGACAGAGTGAGGGAGTGAGAGAGGGAAAGGGAGACAGAGTGAGGGAGTGAGAGAAGGAAAGGGAGACTGAGTGAGGGAGTGAGAGAGGGAAAGGGAAGGAAGGAAAGGAAGGGAGTGACAGAGTGAGGGAGTAAGGGAGGGAAAGGGAGACAGAGCGAGGGAGGGAAAGGGAGACTGACGGAGGGAGTGAGAGGGAAATGGATGCAGGGAAAGGGAGGGAGGGTAAGGGTTGGAGGGAAAGGGAGGGAGAGAAAGGGAGTGACAGAGTGAGGGAGTGAGAGAGGGAAAGGGAGACAGAGTGAGGGAGTGAGAGAGGGAAAGGGAGACAGAGTGAGGGAGTGAGAGGGAAATGGATGCAGGGAAAGGGAGGGAGGGTAAGGGATGGAGGGAAAGGGAGGGAGAGAAAGGGAGTGATAGAGTGAGGGAGTAAGGGAGACAGAGTGAGGGAGTGAGAGAGGGAAAGAGAGACAGAGTGAGGGAGTGAGAGAGGGAAAGGGAGACAGAGTGAAGGAGTGAGAGAGGGAAAGGAAGGGAGAGAAAGGAAGGGAGGGAAAGGGAGTGACAGAGTGAGGGAGTAAGAGGGGGGAAATGAGAAAGAGGGAGGGAGACAGAGGGAGGGGGACAGAGTAAGGGAGAGTGAGAGAGGGAGGGAGGGAGAGGGAGGGAGGGAGACAGAGAGAGAAAGAGAGCGAGAGAGAGAGATGTGTGTATGCCGGGTCTGGTGGCTCAGTGGACGAAGGTGTCCGCTGCAGGGACCAGTGATCAACCTCATGGTCAGTTTTTTTTGTTGCTCTAGCCCCGCCCCCTCCCCCACTGACCCCACCCCCACTGGTGCGGCCCTCGGGCACAAACCACAGTGTAAATTTGGCCCCAGAGAGAAAGTTTGTGAGTACCCATGCCCTAGAGCAACTAGTTGTAAAAGAATGGCATTTCTGTCACGCTGGATGGCGTACTATACTCCACATGCCCTCCATAAGATTTATCCTTAATTAGAGAACAAATGCTTTTGTTGTCAGATTCCCGGTGAGGGAGGCTGGCTCCATACCTTTTTTACTTGTCCGAAGTTAGGACAATTCTGGGAAAATTCTTCCTGGCTATTAGCAGGGGAATCCAGAAAAATACGGATCCTAACACTGAGATTGCACTTTTTGGTTGGGCAAGCCAGAGATGAAACCTCGGAATGTCGAGGGGGAGGAGACAATGGTAGCAATTGCCTCCCTCGGGGCACGTTCACTGATCTTGCAGAGTTGGAGAGGCTGGAGACCTTTTTGGAGATGTAGGGTCGGATAAAAAAAAGGGGGAGGGGGAAGAGGGAGGGAATGACGGAAAAAAAGTCTTTGTCTCTTTTCGCACCTTAGCACTTTTTCACTTTATGCACTGCACTTTTTTTGAAAATTTTAGCTGGGGAAAATATTGTGGTAGTAAGTACTTCTAAGTGTGTTTGCAAGACGAAGAGGAATGTTATGCCCCTTTTGGTTTTTTTGTGGTTTTTTTTCCTCTTTCTTTCTCTATCCTTTATGGAGTTTGCTTAGAAGGCAAAATGATCATATTGCATCTTAGAAGACATTTTTAATATCACTTTTTGATGGTGAAACTGCACACTGCATTAAAGCCAGAAATTTGCATATAAAATGCCTGCCTTAATTTATAGGAATGATATGAATTTGCAAAATACCGCATCTTGCACTTTATATATCTTTGTTAGTATTGTATTGCACTCGCACTTTGTAACTTTTTTCTAAAAAAATAAAGTTTTTTTTTTTTTACTTTGATGTTAAATGGCACATTGCACTGTAATTGACAAGAAGCTGGTAACGTCAACCCTATTAGGAACGGCATATCCAGGATAAATATGACATACTGCACTTTATATTTTACATTGATTATTGCCGGAAATGTATATGTATATTAAGATGCTTATGGGCTAAATTGTTTTGCAGTTCCATCCTTTTTTGTATCCTATATGTTTCTGCTCAATACATTTTTTTTTAAACATTGACAGTCATAATGCTGCCAGCTGACACCAGACCTGAAGGCTTTGCCAATGTTTGATTCCACTGTCGTTACATTGAGTACTCAACAGTAATGCAAGGGTGGAAGCAGTATCACTTTGCTGGGTTCAGATAGATCGTCAGAACCGTGTTGAAGAATAGCATTTCACTCCGATATATCTTCTGGCGGGTACCAAAGTCCTTTGGTTCATTCAGAAAGGCAGGCGAAGGGGATCATTTCTACAGGACTGCAGTCCTCCTCTGTAATCTGCACTTGTATTTGCGTGGTCCTTCCTAGTGCAAAAGGCAGCCTCTGGCAGCAGGTGCAAACAAAGCTGAGCAGAGACTCTAATGGGGCTAGGAATCAACCTGAAGGCTAGCTACATTATTAATGGCCCCAGTCAGTGGTTAGTTTGTTGAAAACATAAGTACATGTGCTCGAAATGTTTTCTGAGGAGAGCGCAGCTTCCTTCCCACCCGTGCTATTTGCTTCCATCACTGGCAAAGGCCACTGCCTGCAGAGTGAATGTACCATTGTAGTGAGTAGGTGTTGCAAGTGAGCCAGTCTCCCAGAAGGAGGGTTTGCTGGAGTGCTCCCTTGCAACTTTTCATATGTACAAACCATTGCATTGATTCAGACAGTTCCCCGTAGAATTGTAATTAGAAATGGCGTATATGAGACCACTACTCTCTGTGTGCGACAGAGAAGCCAGGGAGTGAATAAGCGTGCACTAAGAACACCAGCATGACACAGTGACTGGCATTGTCACAACACCACTGTTTTCACCCTATGCTCCAGAGCTCTCAGTTGTGCTGCCATAAACAGTATAATTCATTTTCATACACTGTAAAGAGCAGCTCTCCAAACATGAATTCGCTCAAAATGAAGGTTCTCATTCTCAGACCCAACCCCTCAGTCTCGGACGACTCCTGCTAGGTGACTACACTGTGGACAGTTCCAACACCTACCAACCATGTCTATAACCTAGGATTCATCCTCAACTCCTCCCTCTCCATGTGTAAGCAAGTCTACACAGTCTCCTCGTACTGCTATAATACCCTCCACATGCTCCGCAACATTTACAAGTGGATGCTACTAAAAAAAGGAGGCAATTCAGATTGCATTATGCCTTATACTTGTGTCATGTGTTACAAGAAAAACAAAACTGCAGAAATACAACATCAGACCTGTACCATGCATGCAACATGAAGTAAAACTTTTGAAATGTAACCGTGTTTGCATAACCGACTTGGATTCATTTACATTTTCTTACTCCTATTCAGGCTTCCTATGCGCTCCCTTTTAAGCACACTTACTCTCCGCAATGGCACACAGCTCACTAGTGTAGCGCAAATAGGGCAGCTCCATGCTCACACTGAATATGCAACACTGACGGCCTGTGAAAAAGCAGTTTGTCAGGATCAAGAGTACCAGTCCTATAAAGCGGGTGCCGGCAGGGCCCACCAGCCTATGGCATAAATTAAACAGTAGTAATAAACATTCAGAGAAGCAAAAAAAGTTAGGAAAATCTCCTTGTACTTCCTCAGCAGTTGAAACATATGATGCCTGTTTGCTTGTTCCTCCCGGCTTGTACTGATGATTTGCAGTTCCTGCATGGCTTTGTGAAGGGGACAGTATGGAGTGACATCTAAAACATCTCTGTAAACAGATCTGAAGCTCTCTAAACGTCTTCCATTCACCCTGTACTCTTAAAGCAATCAAAACCCTTTGAAGGTCGTCTTCTGCTCATTGAAATCTCACTGGCATATCCTCTCTAAACCCAGCTAACAGAAATCCCCCTTTCAGTGCAAAGATTCTGACTGCTCATCATTATTAAACCCCTGCGCTTGAAAGGGATTCCACACCTCCTAGGACAACATAGTTCTCCTTTAGCTCCAAGAGCCAGAGAGTCCATCAAGGCCTGCCGCAAGCAATGGTGTCGGCAACATCTCTTCACGCCTTTCAGTTAAGAAGCTCTGTAGATGTTTAGCTCTAGCCGACTAGTAGCCCACACCTGGCTGCCTAACAAAGCATGCTGTGGTAGGAAAAGTCCAAGGTAGGATACAGTGTCTAGAAATTAGGAAGAAAAGACAAATATTCCTTGCACTTCAAACCTCAACTACATACCGGGGTGGCCATATGCATCTAGAGTCCAGTTAGAACCTGGTTATCAAGTTTTACCCCTTCCAGTAACTGCCTGTTGACCTCTCAGTCTGGCAAACCTGTCCCAGTTAAACAATGAATGGAAGAAATGCCAATTCCAAGAAAGCAGAGAAGAAGTGTTGTCTTTTCTGTAGGCCACATACACGGACAGGTTTGCCGCAGCCTATGCAAATCACAAGTTGTTTGTGGATCACATGAAGCAAATGGGATTTATTGCAATTATCTTTTCTATAACTTTCCACGTGCATAATAGCAACTATATAGCCTTACTCTCCTCGGTTTTTTTCAATGAAAAAAATACATTGTTTAGAATCTGAAGTGTGTTTTATTATTATTAGTAGTCCGTTTAGAGGAAGGGGGTACGCTCCTGATGGGAAGCTCTCCTTTAGCCCCAGGAGACACAGAGTACACCAAGGCCTGTGGTAAAGAGAAGCACAGAAACGAAGATGAAAATTGTGGTGAAAACTGAAACAGTCCCAGGAACCCTAAAATGCCAACCAAGAGCTAGCGATACGAAAGAGATGCAGAATGGTTAAAAGTAGAGATTCTTTAAATGGACCGGAAAGAGGCTGAGCAATGATAAACCCAGAGATCCTTCGAGAAGAAAGGAAAAGCCTGAGTTTGAAGCGGCATTGACAGTGGTAGAGATGAAGGTGGGCATTCTCTGCCAAAGGGTGCCTCCTTGGCATACTGAAAGCGTCCAGAGATTACTTGTTTCCTGCATTTTAGGAACTCATCTGTATACATTAAAGCGTTCCTGGCAGCGGCGAGACACACTGTTAATTTTAGGCATTATGATGGCTTTCCTGCCTTACTTTAGCCATTCTATGAATTAACGTGGCAATGGCATAAAGTTTCCTACTTTTTACCATGGCTTCCACGGTACATCCTTGCGCCAGATGGAAATCAGGGGCATTTGATGTCTACTATTAGCATGTGAAGGGAGTCCCTGACTTGTGCTTAGGATACATGAACATGTGACTCACATTGTGGCCATAAGAGAACTTTATGAAAATGACAAGTTGGTATTTGGGGACAGAGCTCCGTGATTTACTAAACTGAGAAGCTGGTTTCTTTGTAACAGCAAATTATGTTGAAAAATCTAGTTTCTGTAGTTTGCGGCAGTTGGGTTTATTTACCTAAAATGGAAAGCTGGTGCTTCGGAATGATATGTGTGTTTTGTCAGGAATTAGAATGGCTAAAGTAAGCCACTTGTAACAACATAATTAATGACGACCGCGAGCCGTCATCAGCACCGAAGGGGATAATCTAAATCAACATCATCAGATGGCTGTTTCAGTCAGCAACATTAGTGTCTTGCCCTTTGTTTTTTTACAGACATTTGCAAAAGGGCAAGACTTTCACATCTATTACAGGGATGCAAGAACATAATCAGCTGGGTGGCTGTCATATCCAATGTAACAACTGCTTTGCTCCTTTATTGGAACTTAGGGCCATATGTATCAAGTCAAATTGGATTCGCAAACGCCGAAATTCGCAGAATTTTGGCGTTTGCGAATGCAATTTGGGCTAATGGTATGCATCAAGCAAATCTGCTTGAAAAATAAGGAATCGCAAAATAGCGATTCCTTATCTTGCGATTGCATTTAAGGAATCACAAATTTATTGATTCCTTAAATGCAATGTAAGAAGCCCAAAAAATTAGCAAATTGGCCTTAAGGAATCGCAAATTACCACCAACTTCTAGTTGGTGGTAAGTTGCGAATTCCTTTCAAAATGCATATTTTTACAATTTTCTAAGTGACATGTGACGCACATACATGCCCTTAGGGCATGTATGTGCGCCACATGTGCACCCATGCCGATTTCAGGGGTGCAACAGGGTGTGCACCCTTGAAAATATTCACAATTTGCGATTAGCAAATTGCGAATCGCAAATTTCCCCTTCATTCCTATGGGCCTCCTGGCCCATAGAAATGAATGGGAAATTATTCCTTAATTGCGATTAGCAATTTTCTAATCGCAATTAAGGATTCATAAGAAATCGCTAAAAAGAAGCTGATTTCTACATACATACCATTTTGCGATTTCTAAATAGCGATTCCCTAAAAATCGCTATTTAGGAATCGCAAAACGGAATGTTGATACATATGGCCCTTAATGAGATGGACTGACATATTCTGTATCCTGGAGAACCGATCAGGACATATGATCATGGGCATCTTATTCTGAACAGAGAAGGGTGAGCTCTGTATCTCAACGCAATGACAATATTCCCATTGCTGTTTTAAATTACCCCCACAGGCAGACTATAGAGGTTGTTTCCTCCACCAGCTCAGTTATTCCCAATGCTCTTTTTTATTCTTCGTGGAGGTGATTCTTTAGATCCTCTGTTGAAAATGATTGTGACTGGGTTGTTAGCCAAGCTAGGAGATGAGGAATTGCTTAGCTGCATTAAGTTTGATCTATCATGCTTAAAAAAACATGGTGTATGGCACAACTTACGTGGGTGGCTATCAGAGTTTTTGTGTCCCTTCTTTGAAAGCTAGAGCTTGGGCAAGGCGTAGAGCTTGTGGCGGTCTAATGATGTTTGTTCGTACTACTTGTGGTTGTAAGGCTCTTTCTGTGCCAGTAAAGCATGCAGAGACCCAGATTGGTTGGTTCATTGTAACAATTTTTAATTGTGTGCTGTTTCTATTTTTGATTCTGTTAGGCCTTCTCACAGCACCTGTAGCTTTGATGATTTGGTTCACATTGGGGAGGGTCTATGAAGGAAGTCCTTCTATTGTTTAATAGTTTTAATTTTATAATTGGGGGAGACTTTAATGCAAAATTGGTATCTAATCATACTGTTATTCAAACATTCTAGGTCTTTCACGATGATGTCGTTTCTGGGATAGATTCAAGGGGTGAGAGGCGTTTCAAGCATATCCTTGAACTGGGATTGGTGAATTCAATGGAACTGTTGTGACCAGTGATCTTGTAGTTACACCTTCATAGGGAGGGGGGCACAGTTGTTGATTATATATTTGTTTTTCCCTTTATGTACAGATTTACTTATTCATTGACTATCCCTACCAGTGCTTTTAGTGAGCATAACCCACTTGAACGTTCTTTTGCCCTTACCATGACAGCCCATATTCCTGTTGTAAGTGGAGTCACTTGTGTTTCTGCTCAAAATCAGAGATTAAGATCCGGTGGGGAGATGCAGACTTTTCTGAACTCTGTAATATTGTGCTTGAATCTAGTTTTTCTCTTTTTATTGAATTTCTTTTAACACCAGATAAACCTATTTACTCTTTTTTCAGCTTTTTGTTCCCTGAATCTCAGTATAAAACAACTCCCTATTTTGTTCTCCCTCTAACTCAGTTTGGTTTAACAAGTAATGTAGAGTGGCCAATAATAGATGGCTATCTGTAGCCATTATGGCTACTCCTAGGGATAGGATTCATCTGCCTGCATGAAGCATTGACTAAAAAAGGTCATCTTTACCAGAGATCTAGCTATTGAACAGAATTTGTGGGACACCTTAGTCTCCGCCATGACCACTATGGACACCTGTGGGTTTTGGAAAATTATTAACCGGCCAAAAGTTTCTGAGGCGTTGAGAGACAGGACTGGGACCAATGTTAGTGCTAAGCTTTGGATCGAGCACTTTAAAGTTATCTATTCATACCCAAACAACATAGCCTGTGATATTGCTGAGCTCTCTATTATTTTTCCTTTGAAAATTAGATTTGATCTCTCAGAGGTGTGTGAGTCAATCAGTGCTAACCCATCTATGAGGCTACCTGGGTCTGACTGGGTCCTGATGGATCTCTATAAGGAGAACATTGGATTATCTTATTACTACATGGCCACTTCTGCTGTTACTAGTGGCTTTCCCAACCTATAGCATACAGCTGTGATAACTCCTGTTTATTAAAAGGGTTGCAGACCAGACCCTCGTCATTTCAGACCTTGTTGGGCTCTACGACATTGGCACTCATAAGTATTTTCTTAGGGACCACAAAGTACAGTCTGTATTGTGCTTGAGGGACGCATTGATGCTGGGCCATCCCTTTGGAGACAGAGAGGGATGGGAGATTATCTGGACAGTTAATAAACAGCTCCTTTTCATAAGTGGGAAATGGTAGATTTAGCCTTCTGTCTGAGCTGCCTCTTTAGGAAAAAAAGACCAGAACTAGGAAACAAAGTTGCTTGGTTAGTAAAATGACAGGAAAAAAATGATACTCTTCCAGCTTTTATATCTCTGCTGCTCTTCCTTGATAATTGTCAGGCCTCAATCAAATGATATCACCTGTGCAATATGGGTTTAGGGAAGAAAATGGAACAGTGGAACAATGCCTCAGCCTTTATTTGATCATCAATAAATATACGATAGCTATGGGGAGGCTGCTTCTTTCTTCGTGGATCTGATTAGCATCTTTTATGAACTAAACTGTAGCTGTAAATAAAATGCTACTTGTTGGGCATCATTACTGTTAGAAATGGGATTTCTGGTTGGCTAGGGATTGCACTTAAGACAGGCAGAAACCACCACTCTAGTCAGGGCAAGGGAGTTACACACTGAAGATAACCCCTGCACACCCCCTTGGTAGCTTGGCACAAGCAGTCAGGCTTATCCCAGAGGCAATGTGTAAAGCGTTTGTGCAACACACTCGCACCGCAGCAACACACTAGGCACACTGCAAAAGAAACTCCACACAAGGTTATATAAATAAATAGCCTTTGTATTATCCAAAACACATTAGAATTATAATCACACATATACACTGTGCCAATTGGCACTAGGTAATATTTACAGGGGACTATGTACACAGGACAGGGCCAATCGGCCACGGTCACAACCTATTGAAAGTACTAATAGAACTTCAAAGGGAAGTCTCTAGAAATGTATACTCAAAGAAGGCACCTGATATAAAAATATGACCCTCAGACTCGCTTTCAGGTCACTTTCTGGATCTGCAGTATTACTCTCATCAAACTGCTTGCCCTGCTGCTGTGCACTTCAGAAGAATGCTTTGCTGCACCAAAAAGGACACACTCCACTGCCTGAATACTGCCTTGAACCCTCAGAGGCCTGTCCTGGTGCTGGAACCCTGTTCCACCTCTTGAACCCAGGACTACCAGAGTGTTTCCAAGGGCTATTTGGCAGGCCTTCTGATCAGAGACTCTGGGACAGAAAGACTGGAACTATCTTCGACCCGCACCTGGACGCAGCCTGAGTGAGTCCCAACACTCCCCAAGAGGTGTCTCCCCGTTCTGAGCCCTTGTTTGTGGTGTTAAAGGTACCCAATAGCCAAAATCCAAACTTGGGACATGGAAAATGTTTGTCTAAAAACTTCTGTGAGAACTTTGAAGAGACTGGGACCAACATGCTCATCTAGCTACCCAAGTTGCATCGCCGGTTGGGCTGACTCAGATGCGGATTCTTCTCCGCAGCAGCAAATCATGTTCAGCAGCGCTCCCCAGAAGGGTTATCTGTCCTCCTGGAGCCCTTGTCAGCTACATCCTCGTTCCACTGGAGATTTTTAACTTCCACAAATTAGACTAAGTCGAGATGTGGAAATATTCCCAACTACTTCCTCCAGCAGTTCCAGGCGACCACGCTTCCTCCTTGGACTCTGCCTGCAGCCTAGCCCCGCTGTTTTTCTGCCTTCTCAGATATTTTGGCAAAATGTATTCTAAGTCTGAAGGTACGTGCGGGCCAAGCCCAATCCACTTTTTATATGTGACTCATGCTCCATTTCGGTCCGCTATATTTTTCAAATTTTATCCGAGCTTGTGTGACTGACTAGATATCCGCAGTTGACTCTTTCATCTTTTAGTTGCTAGTTTTCACCTTAAGCTGTGAAAAAGCATAGCTCTAGTTCTACTGATTGTATTTTTGTCATTTTGATGTCAAATAATGTATTTAATTTTACACTATTTGTATAAATTGGTGTGGGATGTTCTTCTGTTGTAATTTTCCTTATTACCGTATGTGTGCTGCAAAAATACTTTACACATTGCCTCTCCGTTAGGTCTGACTGCTTTTGTACTAACCTACCAGGGAGGAAAACAAAGGTTAATTTAGAGAGTTTTGTGGTTCACCCTGAAACGGATTATGGCTGTTCCTATAACAAGGTTAACACCTCACACAACCAACAACCCAATTTTTCGCAGTTGTCTAGCATCAGACCACATTAATGATCGTCTTTTTCCAGTGTAGTTGATATGTCTTTTGCATCTGAAAATTAGACATTGGTATTACACTCACAGTGGGTGGTGAGGCTGGCATGAAGTTGTGTGTTCTTTTTGCCACTAATTCAGAATCTGTTCTATGACTTCTTCGTGAGCTAATGCTTATAGTTAGTGTTTGCATCCTGTGCAGTTCGACTGCATAGTCTGCATGTGGTATGTGGCTTGCTACTTGGCTGGAAATGTGGAGCTTTCTGCATGCTGGGCTTGGAGAACTAGTATATTAGATGTGAGGTTATATTTATGGGAATAGGCCTTATTCCTGGAAGACTTCATTTACTTGTTGTTGTATTTTATGATTTCATGCCAGTCAATTTTAGATTTCTTTTCACCGTGAGAGAGGGTGGGGTCTTGAAGGGGCGTGGTCAGGAGTGGTGGGAAAGTCTTTGAGCCCAATATAACCTCGCCAAACATGGAGGAGTAGGGGATCAAGGACAGTAGGAGTGGCTTGTAGCCCAATGCTGCCCAAATATACTCCCCCACTCTCAACCAAGAACAAATTACAAAGACTTGTGATGCTTCCGCTGACATCCTGTGTAGGCTTTAAATCCTTTGATGAATTTTGGCTATGCTGAGTCTCCAACACCATGACCTGGAAACCTGCTGCCTGCATGGGGTTGCAGCTCACTTTTGTGCACACTGTGTAACATCTACCCTTCACTGGGAGACTGTGTGAAGAGAGCTGATATTGTGTGACAAGTGGTTGTGATATGTGAGTTGGCAAGTCTGTGATTTGCTGCGCGCTCCATGGCCTTTTTCTTAATATTTATGTTGCTACACTCGTCTTCGAGAAGTGTTTCCAGTTTTTTAGTCCTACCACTCGGAATCTTCCACATCTCCCCCAGTGAAGACATTTCTCACTTACACAATACTACACACGCATAGTAAAATATGCACTTAGACGTGGGGCATATATGTGCGTATCCTTCTAAATACATGTTTGTTAATTACAAACCATTCTGCATAGCATACATTCTGTGCTGATGCCATGCATAACATTATAAATGGGAAATGCTTGTTTTGAGAATCTAGTCTCGCTGCCTAATTTGCACACCATAATGAATGTGTCCAGGATAATAGTATCTGCCAATGAAAATGGGATTAGGTTGGGAGTTAGCCTGCAGCTCCACTAGTAATGGATCAGGACCAATGGACCAATATTAACATGCTTTCTTTTGCTTGCATGTGCAGCAGCAAATGCAGTTCTGTTAGAGAGTGTAGTATTTGCTGCTGATGCACTTTCCAAATGTTCCTATCGCTCCCTCTCGGAGTCTAGGCCTATTGAAATAGGCCATGAGAGATATTCAAGGACCTTTTTGCAAACAGAATTGGAGGCAATAAGCTGCACAAAGAGGTTTTTCCCCCAGTTTAGCATCTGGCTACAGACATGTTAATATAGTTAATACTACTGTCCTACAAAACAAGTCGGATATTGCCTAATTAACACATTGTTTTGCAGCTGAGGTGGCCACATTTTATGTTTAACTATTTTTTAGTGAAAGTATAGCCCCCCAATGTAGCTATTCTATGTATTACAGGCAAGACCAATGCATTGGTAATGACAAAAACCTGTTTAAAGTAACCTTTCACTCCAATCGAGCGTTGGCCAGTGTCGATGACTAGCCGCTACATTTCTAAAACAATTCTTGGAGTAGTACCTCGAGAAAAGTAACTTTTAACCTTACATAGTTTTGACTAACGAATTTGTCCATTTGCCTAAATCTGCACTATTTGTCACTGCTTGTTAAAACGTAATCTGTTACCCAGGTAAAACAATCTTTAAACTCTAAAAGATCATGTTTGATGTCATTGCCTAATGTGCGTTAAAAAATTCACCAATGCCCATAACATCTCACTATATTGCCAAACTCCCATTCGAAGTCGTGTAGGGACTCCCCTTTCCATAGTGTGGATCACTCATTACATGCTGGTTGCTTTCCTACCGCGAAGGGCCTCCACCATACATTCTGTCTCAGAGTTAGCTCGATGCATTGTGTTTGGTAAATTTTAGTCTGAGAAGGCCTTTTTCACAAAGCGCGTGGGTTCTCTCTCTGTTGTAGATTCGCAATTATGAACTGGGTGCCGGTGAGATGGCATCTGTAACCTGACTTGGAAAGCTGCACTCTAGGGCTGCTTCCTTTTTGTGACCATAAACATTGATCATTTTCTGTTTCTTACCTGTTGTCTTGAGGCCTCTTGAAGCCACTGCATTACCACTGTACATATACCAGTGCATAGTCAAAGTTCTAGTTGCAGAATGTGAAAATCTCAAGGTGATCAGTTCTTGTTCAAGCAAGATGGCTTCACTTTCAGCTTCAGGAGGGCTATGCAGAACTTACATGATCGGCATGCTAACTTAAGAATACACCAATTTTAGATGATAGGCAACGATAAAAAGGTCTTCAGTTTTTTCTCTTATTTTAGTAATTCGTAGGATGTCTTTTTTGCTTTGTCTCCTTAATTTTGCAAATGTTAATTTGCATAAAGTTTGACTGCAACCAGCTAGTGCCTACTCCACGCACTCTTTCTGCCTTTCTTTAATGATTTCCATAGCTAAGCATTTGCATCCCGTGTTTGCCTGCACTAGCAGTCAGAAAACGGTCGTCTAATTTTTCTCTCTGTTGCTTTCGCCCAACACACATTTATTTGAAGCGATTAGTCCCTCTGTGTAAATGACGCTTTCTAATGTGGTTAATGCATGCTTATATTCACTCCAAGAGTTTGTTTACAGCTTTCTGTGCGTTGAGGCGCTGCAGATGTTCCGTTGATTGCTGCTGATATGGGGCTAACACGTCTTTCCCAGCGATTTATTCTTACTTTCCAATTTTGTAATTATGGCTCTTACTTGATCATGTTTGTGTACACGTCCCTCAGAGAGCTACAGGGAGATGAAAATTGCTCCTGTGACTCGGCACTTTTATTTTGCACTAATTATTACTTGGGGATAAAAATATTTAGACTTCAACTGTGTGGAAATAAATAACACCGTGATAATCACATTCACATTAGTGCTTAGTTAGGATTTTTTGTGAGTTTTTGTATTGGAAATAATACACGCAGAACTTAAGGTTTAAAATTGGCAAATATATTTGACACCCAAAAGTTCTTCTGAGATGGTACAGCGTAACACATAATCTCCTGTAAAGTGAAAATGTGACTAAACACACAATCAACGGTACCAATCCTATACATCTTCTTTCGAGTCTTTATTTTAGACTGTTAATTTAGCACGGTATATTTTATCTGGGTTCATAACATATCGGTGTGGGAAGGGAGTGGGACACGAGATGGAGTTAAGATATTTCTTGAACTGTTTTTGCTCCCAGCCCACGCATAAGATCATCCAGGAAGCTATAAAGCAGGTAATCGGAAAAACAAATATAGACTGGATTACTTAGCAAGATGATTTGATTAAGCGTCCGAAATAATCCTGATCTATTTCAGTCTGTCACAATGATCCCTTTCCTAATTTTCCTGTCCTGCTGAACTCAAGTAACTTGAGCTTTGTCCTGGCTGTAGAACAACGCTCGCCCAAGTCAACACGAGCACACATTCCTAGGAGGGGACTGAATGGAAGTAACACCGCCAGCAAAATAAGTACTGAGTATGGGCCAGGGTGATTAGGCTGAAAAAGTGTTACATACTTGAGTGGCCATATCTATAGCCAGAAGAAACATAACTCGCCCATTTCCCCCCCCCCCCCACTCCCCACTCGCCCCGTCTCTGTCCTATAACAGAGCAGTTCCTGTGTTCACCTCTCATAAGTGTTCTTGAATGGTACTGTAGAAAATCACTGTTCCTACAAAAGTTTGTGATAAATGTACACACTGTCAACATGCTGTGCGTAGGGCTTTACGTCATATTGGACCTTATTTCCTAGTGTACTATGACAATATCATACCTGAATTGAATGTGCAAAAAACTGTGAAAACGTTACTTTTGCCGGAATCCTTTTGGGGTCACCAACGCTGCCTATTGTTCTTATTATTGAATAATATAAATTCACACGCACACACACATCATACACATCATACACATATATACACATATATATACACACACATATACACACACATACCTTCCCTTCTTTCAACACAGGCACTATAGCGCTGACATCAGCTTACGAGGAGCCGCTATTGACAATCACCGAAGTGATGGATTATGGGAACTGGAGTCCGGGACATTAGGGCTGCAGCTGCTACCAATCAATAGTGATTCCAGCTTGACTCCCGCCCATGGGAGGGCCGTGTAGCATTTAAAGAAGGGACAAAGCGATGCTCAGTGCAAAAGGCATCTGAGGAAGGCACACCCGCCGAAATGCATTATGCCCGGCACTCTGTGAAATAAACGGCTGCCTGAACATCCCCTGCTGTAGCAGGGAACCATGGTTTGGGAATGTCCCAAGCTTGGGTACAAATGAAGCAGCTCCTTTGTATCGAACATTCTTATAACACCACAGACACTCCAAATCTGTTCACCTCAAATGTATGTTTTTCTAGCAGTCTTTTTAAGCATAGAATTAGTGCAGTGCTATCCATGCTGAGTTAGAAAGTAACACAGATTTTTGCATTTTTACACCAAAGTCTTTAGATAAAGGATTAGCAAGTACCATTCAAGTTGAGCTGAAAAATGACAAAATCCTTTTACCACTCAAGATAGACTATTACAGCTTCGGATTGGTAAAATACCATCCAAGCTAACCTGGCATGAATAAAAGCAATCCCCTACATGTTTAACTCTGATTCGAGCTCATCAGAGAGGTACAGCTTTGCCCAGACACATGAGAGCACCCAGTATAAGTCAAAACATTGCACTTTCAGCCACATAAATTATCCAAAAAAAGAGTCGTGAACCCTGGGTAGTATCCAAGATTTAAGCTTCCATGCTCTTTGTAGCATACTTTATGCTCCACTCAAAGTCTGAAAGGGCATTGTTTTGTTTTAATGGAGTTATGCCAAAACGCTTCGGCTGGAGTTTTTTCACATGTCACTAATAAAACAAGCATTTACAATGCAATAGGTCTCGCATTATTAAAGTTTGAGCTATTGGCATTGTAAATGACAATGCCTTTTTAGGTCGAGCAGACCTACGCTCAATGCGTGAGCATTGAGGGTGTCTGCTTCAGACCTAATGTGGCCCGTATTTGGGAATGTGGACACGGCTCAGACGCGCGCTTTTGCAGTCTCAGTTTTGACCGCGGGAGCGCGCGTCTGAGCCGCGCTTGCGCAGACTAACTCCCAGCCCCTCACATGCTACACAGACACAGCCAGCCCCCACCCATCTGCACGCATACACACGCTGGCGCCCTCCCCCCCCCTGCCGCCCCCGCCGCCCCCTCTTCCGCCCCCGCCGCCCCCTCTCCCCCCCCCACACCGTCCCCCTTACAATTAAGCCTTACTCACCGCATCACCGCCACTCCGTCCTGTCTTCTGCAGCCAATGCGGGTCATCAACTCCGTGGGCGCGGGCTTCGCGGAAAACGGAAGTCCCGCCCCACGACAGGCGTGACACTCCCGAACTTCCGTTTTCGGGCTGCGCACGCTCGCAGCTTGTCTTTAAGCACTCGGAGAAAATGTGTGTTTTCTAGGCATCTTTTTCGTTTGTTTCTCTGCCCTAAATACACATGCCTGTGCACTTTGTGTAGCTGTCTTCTCCTCCCGTTAAACGTCTGAGGGTGGCGCGACCTGCATGTGTATTTGAGTCCCCTTGAGACTTAGTCTTCGTTACCGCCCACAACACTCTCTCCCCCTGGAGCGTGACCTGCAAACACGCGAAGTATGACTTCGAGGAGAGGAGGGCTCTTTGCGCACCCGCCAGCCCAGGGCGCCAACAAAAGGGGTCTGCACCCACAGTAGGTGAGCAGGCAATTGCTCTCGTCGGGGGCTGATGGCAAGGAGCCGGTTATTTTACCGAAATGCACACTGTGCATGTGGTGCCTGCATATGTGTGTGTTGGGGAGGGGAGTTACGAAGTGGCCAGGGTCAGTGGCGTTTGGGCGGCGTATTGGTAAAGGAGGGTTGCTGCCCCTCTGCCAGTGTGGTGTGAGGCAAGAGGGTTCCCCGTGAGAGGTGGGGGCGTTTTACTGCCTCCGGTGTGTGCTGCAGGATTGGGTTGTTTACAGGAGCCCCCGTTCTAGGTGGAGAAGTCAATAATTGACTTTAGTTTGAACTCCTTCAGGTGAACGGGGCAATCGGTGCTGGGGCTCCCCATACCTGCCTCTCTTTTGTGTGCCGACAGCAAGAGGCTCGTTTTCTGCCCTGCCCTTTTGAGATCATGTGTACCCAATGCCCAATTAGCTGGCTTTGGGAGCAATCCTTCCAGGGAAGTTGAAGCAGATGGGTGGTATTGTGCATGTGCCGTGGGTCCAAGAAAAACATCCTGGCCAATGCTTTCTAGGCTTAGAGCGAGCAGCGCAGCTAATAATACTGACTTAGTGTGTAGGGAGCACCTAGCTAAATTGTCTCGCGGGGGTTTAGAGTAGATGCTGTTCGGAGCGTGTCAGCACTGGAGCGCCGGGGAGATACAGGGAGTATTTAAATTCCTGAATGGCTCAGCGCACCAAACGAGGTAAGTACGCATTTGCAGCAGGGGCATACTTCAATACTATATGATATGCGCATTTCACTCGTCAGGAACACTTTGCTTAGCGCGCTGTGCCATTGTTAGTCTGTAGGTGCTGTGTGTTTGGGTTTGCGGCAGCCTTCGAGGAAAGCATATAGAACATCCCCAGCGAACAAGTTGGCAACCTTATAAGCACAGTGCGTGGGTTGAAACATTTCCCGATAAGTGTCTTGGTAACACTGCTCTGTGCCCGCCCTTGTCCTGTCTCCTCGTCTACCGTGTTTCCTCCCGCCTCTCTTGTGCTCCCTCCCGCCTCTCTTGTGCTCTTTTTCTCCCTCGTCTACCATGTCTTTTTCTACCGTCAGAAGCCTCTTCTTTTCACCATTATTAGCTTAAGTCACCCGCTCTTTTGCCCACGGTCCTTATACCTATATTTTCAGCCCTGATTTAAGCCCATCTATAACCTGACATCTCCGTTCTTCCCTCACCCCCTGTGCCAAACCCTTTCCCTCTCAGACAGCCACTAACTTGCGTGCACCTCCTCTCCTCATCCCTTACATTTACCCCCTTCATCCCCTTCTCTCCTCCTCTTGCCTCTATTGTCCTCCCTCCCTTACACACATACTCTGCTCCTCGAGGTTGTCTTGGGGCAGCCTGATAGTCCACCCGATCGTGGGCTAAAATAGTAAGCGGCAGGGTCGGGGCTCAGTTGCACCAGATGAACAATAAATATCCCACTTCGGCACTTCCAGGTGTTTTTCCCCAGAGTGTGTCACTTGTTTTTATTTTCGTCACAATAAAATACACTGAACATAATATTCACAAAAGTTATATAAAAATGTTAAGCTATTCCCATTATAAATTACAATAACTTTTATTTAATATTAATTATTTAAAAAAATTAAAAGCCATTGTTATTTGTAATATCAATACATCTAAGTCCCGTAAATACAACACATATTGCATTACAAATGCTATAGGTGTCACATATGCGAAAGTTATAACTATTGGCATTGTAAATCACAAAGCTATTAATTTCGCTATTTTCAAAACCCAACACATAAATGAAAAATGTGTCATTTACAATACCAATAGCTCAAACTTTCCTAATGCGAGACCTATTGCATTGCAAATGCTTGTATTCATTTGCATCAGTCAGCTATTAAACAACTCAGCACTGACACAACCATAGTGGTCAAGCCGGCCGACAAGGGGGGAGCCTTAGTGTTGTGGCAGAAAGAAAAATACATTGATGAGGCAAACAGTCAGATTGGTAACACAGAATGGTACAGGAAGCTATCAGAGGATCCCACCTTTACAATCCAAAATGAAATTCAAATCAAATTAAAACAGGGATTAGATGATGGAATTTTGGGTCCAAAAGAATTCGACTATTTGAATAAGCGAAATCCTCGAACTCCGGTAATTTATTTTTTACCTAAAGTTCATAAAAATCTACTACATCCACCCGGAAGACCGATAGTCTCCGGGTGTGACTCGATTCTGGAACCGCTGGCCAAATATGTCGACGTGTTCCTAAAACCGTTCATGTGTGAAGTGAAATCATACATAAAAGACACGACTGATTTCATTACAAAAATAGAAACCACACTGTTTGATGATACGAAAGAGTTGATGGTCACATTTGACGTCAACTCCCTATACACACAAATCCCCCAAGAGGAGGGATTAGAAGCCATAGAATTTTTTCTAGAAACACGGCCCAGACCCCATAGAGTTCCAACCAAATTCATTATAGAATTGGCAAGCCTGGCACTCAAACGTAACTACTTCAGATTTATGGACACTTTCTACATGCAAGTGAAGGGCACCGCCATGGGGTGTCCTTATGCTCCAGAAATGGCGGTGCTCTTCATGTCATTGTATGAAGAACGTTTCATCTACCAACAAAACCCATATAGCATACACATCTACAGATGGTATCACTATATCGACGACATCTGGTGTCAGTGGCGAGGAACTGAGGAACAACTAAAAGAATTTTATGAATGGCTGAACAACAGACACCCTGACATAAAATTCAGCATGACCAGCAGCAACACTCGCTTAACTTTTTTGGATGTAGAAGTGTTTCAAGAAGATGGTAAGCTAGTCACCACCCTCCACCGTAAACAAACTGACAAAAACAGAATTCTACACTACAAAAGCTTCCACCCGAAAAGTTTGAAATCAAACTTACCCTACAGCCAATTGTTACGAATTAGACGTAATTGTTCGAGGAAAGAGGACTACGCAATACACGCAGAAACACTGTGTGACCAATTGTCCAAACGAGGATATCCGAGAAAAATGTTGAAACATGCCACTAAACGTGCATGGTTCACGCCCAGAGAAGTGTTGCTAACAAAAAAAGACAAAAACCCATTGGAACAACTAGTTTGTGTCACCACGTATGGCCCTCTCACTAATAAATTCAAAGCCATAGTATTAAAAAACGGATTGGTGTCACTACATCGCGGTTTATTACAACGCATTCCGTTACATCGGAATTTTTACAACGCAGGATCCATTACATCGGATGCCATTACAACGCATGGCATTACATAGCAGATGCTATTACAACGCATGGCATTACATCGTAAGTATAGGTAAGTATAAAAAATGTAATTAAGTTAAGTTAATTTAATTAATTTAATTAATTGAATTAAAATACATTTTAAAATAGTAATTAATTTTATTTAATAAATTTAAATCTATTTATTTAAATTAATTTTAATAAAAATTGTAATTAATTTTATTTAATTAATATAATGAAATTAATTTAATTTAAATATTTTTTTAATTGTAATTAAATTAAATTAATTAAAATAATTAATTTAATTTAATTATTTTAATTAAGAAATGTAATTAATATAATAAAATTAATTTAATTTAACCTAAAAACACCCCTATACCCCAAAACCCAAACCCTACCCTGAAACCTAAAAACACCCCTGTACCCCAAAACCCAAACCCTACCTAAAAACACCCCTGTACCCCAAAACCCAAACCTAAAAACACCCCTGTACCCCAAACCCTACCCTGAAACCTAAAAACACCCCTGTACCCCAAAACCCAAACCCTACCTAAAAACACCCCTGTACCCCAAAACCCAAACCCTGCCCTGAAACCTAAAAACACCCCTGTACCCCAAAACCCAAACCCTACCCTGAAACCTAAAAACACCCCTGTACCCCAAAACTCAAACTCTACCCTGAAACCTAAAAACACCCCTGTACCCCAAAACCCAAACCCTACCCTGAAACCTAAAAACACCCCTGTACACCTGTACTTATTTTAAAAATTACTTTAATTAATATAATAAATAATAAATTAATAATATTAAAAAATATAAATAAATATATTTAATTATAATTAATAAAATTAAAAAAAAAAATACTTACCTATACTTACGATGTAATGCCATGCGTTGTAATAGCATCTGCTATGTAATGGCATGCGTTGTAATGGCATCCGATGTAATGGATCATGCGTTGTAAAAGTTCCGATGTAACAGATTCCCGTTGTAAAAGTTGCGATGTAATGGTGCATCACCTTAAAAAATTGGCATTTGTTGTCTAACTTAGACATACCTTTTCCAAAGCCCTTGTTTGCCCTAAAAAAGAACAAAAACATCGGACAACAAATAATTCAAGCGGATCTGGGCATCCGGCAACCGAAAAGTGATTTACCGACATTGTGGAAATTAGACCCGGTAAAAGGACACCACAAATGTGGTAATTGTATTTCATGTACTAATACCATTGAAGGCTCCACCTTTGAACATCACAGCATCAGATGGACCCATGCGGAATTCACGAACTGTAAGAGTAAAAATGTGGTTTATGTAATCATTTGTCCATGCGACAAACTCTATATTGGAAAAACTACACAACAAGTCTCACAAAGATTGGCTCAGCATAGATCTAGGATAAAACAAAAAGTTCTCAATGCGCCAATGGTACAACATTGCATTGACCTCGGTCACACAGAAAAAGAATTGAAGTGGTCAGTATTATCAAAGATCAAGGTCCCTACAAGAGGAGGCAATGTAGAAGCATTGTTATCAAAAAGGGAAGCTTATTTAATTTTGAAATATGACTGCGTGAGTGCTGGACTGAATGAACATACTGAATGCCAGAATCAGTAACTGGGTCGTAGGTAGTACAGACCACCGTAAAATAACCATTACGTACGTTCCGGACTACAAGTCCCACAATCTTCAAGTCACATGATTAAGCTCCAAATACCCACGTGACTTGAGCATTCACTCACTCGAGGAACTTCGAAGCAGACAGCGGCGTCTCGCAATAACTCCACAGGTAAATGATCATATGCACTTTAACTAGATACCGTTTCGACTAAAACGGGGCATTCCGAATCCTAAAACTTTCAATCTGCTGACTGTTTGCAGCATTAACGGCTCCCCCAGAACAAACACGAAAACGAGTAACGCCCCGTGTAGCAGAGGCTTGGCGTCTGGCACACCCAGAAACAGAGTGCAAGTAGGTGTTTACTTCATTAAAAATCTCAAAACACTTTGGACGATTAGATTTATGTCCCACTAAAATACAACGCCATTTAAATTTTGCAGCGCCGATAACATACAAAAGACAAGAGGTGGCGTCCCAAATCCTGACAAGCCAGGCGCTCGGCGCTAAACTGAATATTAAGAAGTAAGTGCAGATACAATCAGTTGCCTGTGGACTAATGTGAAAAATCCGCCTTCCGTTTAAAAGATCGATCATTCCTTAAAACACACGTTTGTTGACATTTCAGCCTCGGCGACAGTCAACTTTATAAACTGAAATCCACAACTAAGTTGAAAACGCCTTGCCTGGAAATCACGTGAGTGAAGCTCTGAAAGTTCTGAACAAATAGTGTTACAAAACATCACTAGGAGACAGACATTATATCACTGCTTTCATTGCAGAATACAAAGAGTCCTCCAAGAGATTGAACACACGACCAACTAAATTGTCAAACTGAGCAACAAGGTAAAAATAATGTATGCTTAATTACGCTAGTGACAACATAAGTAAGGGTCCCAAGCCTAATATGCCCTTTACTTGGCTTACAGGCTTTTCATTCGTCTCAAATCCGAATGTCTTTTTGTTGCGCATAAGGCTTTGTTCTTTACACAATCAAACATAATTGAATGCCTATTGCAATATTTGCCTTTGCGCCATCAGGCCAAAATATAGAAAAATAATTGCATGCTAGTGGCCTGATACAGAAATAGTGGACAGGGTACTTCCACAAAAAAGCAACTTATTTGTTGAATATTGTCTGTTTGGAATTGTTACAAATGTTTAATTTTGTCTGTTTTTTATAGTAATGTATGTTTGTAGTCACTTGTAAATATATGTGTCTGTGTGTAGGACAGTGAGTAAATCTTCGGACTGTCAGAATTATGTAAATTGATGCAATCTTTCTTTTTCATCCATTTAAAATAAAAATACATATCTAAGGATTAAATACCTTAGTGTATGACTCTGCTCTAAATAAAAAAGATAGCAGAAGAAAAATCAGTGACCGGGTCCTCTTCTTCTTTCTACTTGAATATTGTCCTACCCGGCCACATTATCGGACATAACCCCACTTTTAAAAGAGTTCAGTGTGTAAACAAGCACTTTGTACTTCTAGTCCATGCTTATGAGAAGCAAGGCTGGCAGTCTCTTTTACTGCCAGCCTTGTTCATCGTAAGCAAGGACTATACATTCACAGTGCATGTTTATGCATCGATTGCAGGTTTTAAAAACAAATGAGTAAAAGGCATTGTCATTTACTATGGCAATAGCTCAAACTTTAATAATGCGAGACCTATTGCATTGTAAATGCTTGTTGAACCTGGGACAGGCGGTTCGGATTTCCAGAGCTCAATCGTTCTGTCAAATGATTCTTTGCTCGATGCTTTTGAACTGGACCTTCAGGGCAGTAAATCCTCCATTTCCACCATAGTGGATGGTAACATTTGTCATTTGCTTGACCTATAAGTCCTTTTGATTTCTCCTTCTTTTTCCGGTTCAGGGTCATGTGGGAAGGCTATCTCGTGGACTGAATATCAAGGAGGTTCGCTTCTGGAGATATGCGGGATAGCTATCAGGGCCTCTCTCTGCACTTTTATCACTCATTGTAGGCTTCAGGTCGCCTCTACTTCTATTGTTTTTGCTTACCTCAGTGCAGTCCATCTGCTTCTTTGTATATTGGGGGGGGGTGAGAGGAGGAGAGAGGGGAGAAGGTAGAAGATAGAGAGAGGGAAGGGGAAGGAGAGAGTGAAGCGGGAGACAGAGCGATGGAAGAAGAAAGAGAGGGACGCAGGTGAGAGGGGGAAGTGCAAAAGAGGAGGAAGAGGGAGAGGGAAGTGGGTGAGAGGGAATGGGGAGAAAGAGAAAAGGGAGGGTAAAGAGGGGGAGATCGAAGGAAGAGGGGGAGGGAAGGAGAGAGAGGGGGAGTGAGAGAGAAAAAGGGACAAGAGGGAGAGAGAGGGGGAGAGAGAGGAAGAGTGAGAGAGGGGGTAGGGTGAAACAGAGAAAGATGAAAGTAGAAGAAAAGAGAGGGAGGGCAAGAGAGAGAGAAGATGGAGGGAGGGAGGGAGGGAGCGAGAGAGAGGAGAGAGTGAGTGTGTGAGTGTTTTTTGTTGTTATGCTGAGTGTTTGCCCAGCACTTTATGCACTCTGTAAGGCTAACTCAAAGCCTTCAGGAGGAACAGGAGAAATGAAACAGAAGAACAGAGACAAGGGAAAAGAACAGAAATGGGACTGAGGAAGAAAGTGCAACCTTTAGGGATGGAGTCGTTTTCTCCAAAAAAGGTATGATCTTGTCTGAAGCCTGGGTGTTGCTGAGAGTTTTGTTCTGCGCCTGTGTTTGCCTAGATCTTACACAAAGTGTTTTATATCTGTTAATTAGTTATTTTAAGTAATACACTTAAAATGTTTTACTAAAAAATAAATTATCATTTTATGAATCAGTTGTTTTTTAATAGGCAGACACCCCAATAACATTTGTGAAATAAATAAATACAATATTGCACGTGAGGTGATTACATATACACGTACCCACTGAAGTCAGTGAGAAAAGTTTACTCGTGTGCACATTAAATGTGGGCAAATCTATATTACAGGGGCAGAAATCTGAACACTGTGCTCTGTACTCCGAAATATTTTTTGAGAGAGTGGTGTGGCGAGCAGTGAATTGTTGCATGGGGGGCAAACGTGATTAAGGACAGCTGCTAGCTGTGTCATAATGTACGGGTTCCTCTGGTTTAATGTTGTACCTGAGAGTGTGAGACAGAGAACCCAGCCTCAGAGCCATGCTAAGCCCACCCCCTCCTCACCACTCCCCCGGGCTGTGCCCACGGTGTGGATATCATATACCTGGACCACGACATCGGTGTTTGTAACAGAAACCTGTCATACGCTTGTCACACACCGGCTGCCATTAAAATGCCAACATCCCACCTTGACCAACACTGATCAGCACGGTCCGTGCCAGGGTCGGATTGGGATTGAAAATCGGCCCGGGCATGCAAAAAAAAAATCGGCCTCATTTGCATAATGCCTTTCCCCAAATCACTGCTTCGGCATAATTGCATTAAAAAGAAGCCTGTGGCTAAACGGGGGGTAATGAGCGCCCATCTGCCTCCAGAAAGCACTCGGACACCCACTGGGCCGCTGCCTATATTCCAACAAGAGAGACATCGCCCCCAGACTGCTAAAAAAAAAAAAAGCAGCCCACAGCAGGTACTCAGAAACCGGCCACTCGGGCATTGCCTGATTGCCCGCGTTACCAATCCGACGCTGGCCCCGTGCTTCATTTACCTAACACAAAATATAGCGCTTCCGCGTCTAGTCAGGGGTGCCAAGCGCTATATAAATGTAATGTCAATTCAGTTCAATACAGCACCTAGGCGGATGCCGTCTTATTTCAGGAAGATTTGGAAATATATGGTATTTCTGGGAAACCTGTTGTAAGCATATCGATTTCAACTATATCATGAGACAAAGGGATGGTCACGTGACCTCCTCGGGTTCCGGGAGGCACGTGCAGCCTCATGCCTGGCGATGCACCTGTGGGAGAAGATACTGCACCGACGCACGATTTAAAATGTTGGAAGAGAGAGGCTTAGATGGAGAGCAATGGAGGCCTAGGTGGGTTAAACAGAAAAGGTGTTGTGTTGGACAGATACAGAGGGCAGAGAGGGAAACAAAGAGAGGCAGAAGGGGAGGTGAAAAGAGAGAGAGAAAACTAGCGAGACATGCAAAAAGAATTGGAGAAAAAGAACAAGGGAAGTAAGCCAAATATAGAGCTCAATGTAAAAGGCGAGAGTGTGAGTTAGAGAGCGAAGAAAGAGTAAAATGAAGAAAGTGAAATACAAGCAAAGAGAAAAAAAGAATACGAGGGAAGAAAGGAATATAGTGGTCAAAATGAAGAGAAAGTGTGAGACAGAGAAAGGGAAGGAATAGAGAAAGTGTAATATAAAGGGAAGAGGATGGAGTAAGATACAAAAAGAGAAGGGGGAGAAAGATGTAAAGATAAAGAAGAAGAAAAAGAAAAGGAGGTCGCAAAAGCGGGTAGGAGTGAGCGAGGAAGAAAATGAGACTGCGATTTAAAGTTAGAGAGAGAGGAGAAAGAGAGCGAGAGAATGAGAGGAAAGGTAGTGTGTGTGTTGGGTGGGAGACAATCAAAGTCAATGATTTGGTTATAGAGCCTAAAACACACCGATAGGGGAAAATACCCACCTTCCCACATGCGGCCATCTTCTGCGCACACTGGATGTTTTCGAGAGTCCTCCCCGGTTGCCCCGCTGCCTGCCCTGCCCCCGTGGTCAGAGTCGTTGTCAGCCGATGGGCCTCTTCTGGCCCCTGAAGCCGCTTCCATTGCCCCATTATCAGCTCTTCCACGCCGCACCCTCTGGCTGTGCGGGGGCAAAAGGGGCTGGACAATATACAAGGAAGCATCTTGACTGACTGGGGCTAATCATGGGGGATATTTTCGTGTCATTTTTAGGTCTCGTCCTTTACCATTCCAAAGGAATGGGAAATGGCCGAGAATTCAAGTGCTCGAACTGATTGTCAAACCACCGCTTTTTTTCGTGGCGTTTTCTTCGAGTGCACGTACAGGCACGCGCTTTTGGCCCATACACTTTCATGGCCATCTGTTCCTGTTCCTCAATGTCCCTCCCACCCTTCGTTTGATCTTGCCGCGAGTTCAGGCTAATGGCCCTCCCCCAGCACAGAGCGCGCATCGCGGCCGCACAGCACATCAAAGGGCTTCTCCCAGCGTGTGCTGTGCAGCTTCTCCTCCCCTAATTATGTGGCCGGCCGTACTTGTGTTTCCTGGCCGCTTCCCGGCCGCTCTTGTATTTAATTAGCAGCAGCAGCATTTCTCCTGCGCCAGGCCACATCAAAGGCTCTGTGCCACTTTCACCCACACAGCAACACTTACAGACACGCAACGCCACTCACACCCACGCAAGCCCACTATCATCCACGCAACACCACACTCACCCACGCAACACCACACTCACCCACGCAACACCACACTCACCCACGCAACGCCACTCACCCAAGCTACACCACTCACACACGCAACCCCACTCATCCACGCAACCCCACTCATCCACGCAACCCCACTCATCCACGCAACACCACTCATCTAAGCAACCCCACTCATCCACGCAACGCCACTCATCCACGCAACGCCACTCATCCACGCAACGCCACTCACCCATGCAACGCCACTCACCCATGCAACGCCACTCACCCACGCAACGCCACTCACCCACGCAACACCACTCACCCATGCAACCCCACTCATCCACGCAACGCCACTCATCCACGCAACGCCACTCATCCACGCAACGCCACTCACACATGCAACGCCACTCACCCACGCAACACCACTCACCCACGCAACGCCACTCACCCACGCAACGCCACTCACCCACGCAACGCCACTCACCCACGCAACGCCACTCACTCACGCAATGCCACTCACTCACGCAATGCCACTCACTCACGCAATGCCACTCACACACGCAACGCCACTCACACGCGCAACGCCACTCACACGCGCAACGCCACTCACACGCGCAACACCACTCACACGCGCAACGCCACTCACACGCGCAACGCCACTCACACGCGCAACGCCACTCGCACGCGCAACACCACTCACACGCGCAACGCCACTCACACGCGCAACGCCACTAACACGCGCAACGCCACTCACACGCGCAACACCACTCACACGCGCAACGCCACTCACACAGGCAACGCCACTCACACGCGCAACGCCACTCACACGCGCAACGCCACTCACACGCGCAACGCCACTCACGCGCGCAACGCCACTCACGCGTGCAACGCCACTCACACGCGCAACGCCACTCACACTCGCAACGCCACTCACACTCGCAACGCCACTCGCACTCGCAACGCCACTCGCACGCGCAACGCCACTCGCACACGCAACGCCACTCGCACACGCAACGCCACTCGCACAGGCAACGCCACTCACACAGGCAACGCCATTCACACACGCAATGGCACTCACACACGCAACGCCACTCACACACGCAACGCCACTCACACATTGTGGGTGCAGATTGTGGGTGCAGATTCAGAGAAAACTCAGCAGCACCACCACCATTGCAATGCAATAGGTCTCGTTTTAACGCAAATTTAAGCTATAGGCCTTGTAAATGGCAAAGCCTTTTATTTATGTTCCAAAAACCAGAACGCAAAAATAAAGGGCATAATCATTTACAATGCTAATAGTTCAGACTCGCGTTATTGCGAGACCTAGTGCATTTTAAATGCTTGTCTTCGCAGCAAGGGCACTAAATGTAATGATTCGCATTCCATTGGCAGTGTGGAGTTAGAGACAAATAACTGAAACTAGTCGGATACAGACAACCTATAGCGGGGACGAGATGAAAGACAAAACTAGGGCCCAGAGTGGCTCTTGTGGGTAGATGCCAGACTGGGTGAAGAAAGAAGATGGCCCTAGCTGCCACTTATCTGCTGTGGGATAGTGTCCTGTTCTTCCATGCCTAGGGTGACCGGATGGATCCAAGTCACCACTTAAACATTCCTGGACTATACTTTAACATATTAGTGCTTTCTGGGAGTTGAAACCTTGTTTTATTTTAATTGCGCTGATTTTATCAACATACTTGCTATCAACCTTGTAAAAGGGACCATTAAAAAAGTACCTTGACGAGATTAAAAGTGAAAGTGGACACTTACCGCCAATAGCAACGTGTGTTGCACGAGGACCTTGAGCTTTCTCTCCCACAAATCCACAGAGGGATAATTTTTTTTATTTTTTCATGGTGTCAAAAATCTATTGCAGGTTGTCCTTGCCTACATCAGCAGTGCAAAAGAATATAAAGAAAAAATGCCTGTGTGAAAAGTTGAATAGTAAAACCTGTCGGTTCTTTGCTTAGAATGCTGTTTTTGGGTGCATTTGTCGTCCTTCAAAAATCTCTACACTTTTCATTTTTCATGTTTGGATCCATGTCCAATGCATTGTAGTTCATGGATACTTAATTACTCCTCTACTTATCTTTAAAGACTTTTTGGAAATATTTCATTGTTTCTTTTATGCCTCAGTTGCAATTCTAATGCGATGTTCTAATGTATATATTAAGTATCTAATGTTATGAATTTCTGAACATGGATTAACTGTGTATAACCCATAGTCAGAAATTTGCAGCATTAAATTCTATGGTCCCAATATGGTGCATTGTGCCACCTCAGAAAAAGCTTAATGAAGCAGAGATAGTGTGTAGTGAGCTTGCTTAAATGAGATGGCCCAGTTTGTGAGTCTTCTAGTATGATTCTGTTGCTCTCAAAACTATTATTCAAAAGCCAGTAGTGATACTCCTTTTTGATTTAGATCTGCAGTGAACCTTGTTGAGGAGCATGGATCGGAGCCATATTTTTCCAAATGAAAGTGGATATTTTCTTGTATCTCTATCATTGTGTCACTATAGAAGGAAATAGGAGGCACTCAGAATTGTGCAATGACACTTTTTGACTACTATGTTTTCTAACCTTGGAATGTTATTAAATATCTGTTGGTTTCGTATGAAGCCTTCCTCGCCCGCACAGATTTATTTTGGGGAGCATGTAGTCAATGGTATTAGCTATGATCTTCAGGTCTACAATTGCCTCCTATCCAATGCCCAGCATATTCCAAGCAACCTTATCATGGCTTAAGTGGGCAGGTGTTTGCCTTCCCCATGAACAATGTTATTTTTGAAGCTTGTCAGAAACCACTTGCAAACTCCCTATGTGGTGTAGAGGGTGCTTTTTAGAATGTTTTAGGTGAAAAGGCCTTGATTACATCTGGTTCTGGAGCTTTATTTTTTAAATGTGTTGCGGGACCATCAGATTTATTTGGAGTTATGCAGTTTTTATGTTTCTCTAACATCTTGTGGGAGAATTTTTGTAAGCCAAGTTTTCCAATGATCGGATCATTCAGTTACTTTATCCTCTGCTTGGAGTAAATCAAAGTAAGCTGTACATATTTGGTATTTAATTTGTTCTTCTGAATCATGCTTTCCCCTTGTTATCCTTTGTTGGTGTGGGCACTGGGAACCCCTAACCTATACACACCAACATATTACCTCAACAACACGCCCAAGAATAAATTGGAGGCAATATGAAACCTCAATTTCATGAGGTAATGTCTCCCTAAAATAAGGCACCTTTCAGCATATAAATTTACAGTGAATTAAGCAAGGACATACTCAGTAATTGAGTTCTATGGCAGCAATATATATTTTAAAGATTTATAAAAAAAATTCAAAAGGTGTGGTACAGAAACAATAAGGTACCGATGCATAAAGAATCAATGACATGAAGGCTGTCAGTAAATAGAACACTACTGAAATATGTGCAAATCAGAAAAATTCGAACTCCCAAGCGAGCGGCAATAGCAATAAGAAATCAGACAGAATCACCAGTAGGATCTAAAGTCTCAGGAAAGTCTTCTTGTTCACCCCCCAAAATCTGGGGTTTATATACATTTTCTTGCATAGGAAATCATTAATTTCTGCAAAATCATCATGTTGTGATCAAAAGGATGATACCTTTGGCAAATCAGATCAGTTCTACAAAATGTCATATTGCCTTACCGTCTAAGCACTATCCCACTCACTGCATGAATATTAATTCTGCCCTCTCAATGCTAATGTCATCTGGAGATAGCAGTACAAGCTGGTTACAAGAACAACAGCAAACAATTGTGAATGAATACAGTACAGTGAGCAGTGGAAAGGCCTGGAAAAGTGCAACATTACTCTCTCCATGTTGAAAGTTTTCCTTGAGAAAAGCAAGAACACAATAAGGGGAAATAAACCTACATGATGACTCTGCTTGACTTCATGCTGCACAAATAATGAACGGTGAACATGCAGAAGGAGACATTCATTTTGAACAAGATGGTGTTGAGGCCTGCCCGTGGCCTAGTTCACATAGGCCAGGAAAATACACTGTAATACTTCATAGCAGTCATTTAAACTGCAATAGCATCATATATGTAAATTTGACAGTGAAATTACTTTCTGCATGTTATTAATAATGAACAAAAATACAATCTGCTACTACTGGACCCCATGTGTTTGTACTTGAGTTCTAGATGTGTCAGTTTTTTCTAGATTTACCTAGCATTGTATGCCACCTGTTTTAGGGCTGCAGTCATGCTCCACAGTAGCCTACAATGACGGTTGCTTCACATACTTCCCAAACAGGATTAGGAGTTCTGCACTCCTATTATTAGCCAAATCGTGTTGTTGTCCAAGCAGCCTGACTACTACTCAGGAAGCACTCTGTGGAATTAGGTTTGCCTGCTTGTGCCTCCAACTGCCCATACATCTTTTAAAAAGTTTTGTTAACCTGGATTGACACCCACTGGGGAACTTGACACCTCTGAAAACATACCACCTCAAACAGCATCCGTACTTCTAATACAATCCCATTTCCGCTTTGAGATGCTAGGCGTATCTTTTTCATTACTTATTTTACCAATGTTCGGTGCTATATTAAATCAAATGCATGAGTGCACTGACTAAGTCATGGTCTTTTTTTTGATTGACACAGTGAAAGATCAGGGGTATTGGTGTATCTGAAGGTTTTCTACGCTACTATTTGAAATAAGTAAAGCAAAACAAATAAAAAAAATAAAAGTAATAAATAAAAGGCATCGTATATGTTGCCTCTGCTGCTTTCCATGCGTTTCCAGGCAGGTTCCCAAAATGCATACCTACTGGGGATTTTAGGCAGCCATTTTCAGCATCTTGGAGAAATAGGAGTCTCTGAGGTGTCAATCATTCCCCGCGCATTTGTTCTCCCCTATTTTTGCTATGCTCAAAGTGCTTCAAATGTAAATGCGAATGACAGGGTTCTTTTTACAGCACTTAGCAGGTGCGAATGATGCACGACATCAGGCTCAACCAACCAAGTCTTTCCTTATTTTATGCAAAAAGTTCCTTATAAGATTGATGACGGCCATGATCAAGACTTTTTAGGTTTCGCCTGGCGTCCGCTGCGCAGCAGCGTTCGCGCAGGCGAAATCTAATGTTAGAACAGTACTGGCTTTGGTCCCGCCTTCTCTTCCATTGGCTAGCTCCATAAAAGGAGGCTGGCCATTGGAAGAGCGATCTGTCCTTCATTGCCGGAGCAGATTCATGGGCGTTCCCGCGATTTTTACTCATCCCGCCCCCTTGCGATCGTCATGCGGCGGTGGGCGTGTTTTTTTTTTTGTTTTTTTTTCGGTCATGTTTTTGTCTTTTTCAAAGTGTCTTCTGTTGGAGTGGGCTGCGAGTTTTAAGTTGCCAGGAAGTACTGTGTATTTGCGATCAGGTAAGCAGCATTTGTTTCTAATATCCTTTCCCTTTGTACGTCTATCTCGCCTCGTTGTCTCCCTGTCTCTGTCTCCGTGGTGTTGTCTCTGTTGCCCCGTCTCATGTCCTTTCCAATGGAATGCTTTCGTTGGCATGTTTATGTTGTTTCTGTGCTAAGTCTTGCGTGTCTCCGTGGTGTTGTCTTTGTTGGCCCCGTCTCATGTGCTACACCTCTCATTCCGACCGCCGCCGAAAGAAGTCCAGGTGAGTGCTTCCCCCCCTCCCTCCCTCCCGCTGTCAGTGTACCCGTTCCCCCCCCCCCGCTGTCCGTGTCTCCCGCCTCTGGGCTCCCCAGTCTGCTTACCGCTTGACACGGATGATCTGGTCTCGCATGGGTTTGATGTCCTGGAAGCTCTGCTGGTTCACCATGCTGTAAAACCTCCTTGTGCTTGCTGTCCCTTCTTCCTCGTTTGTGCTGATCCCCCCCCCTCGTTCGTTGTGCTTGCTGTCCCATCTTCCTCGTCTGGTTGTGCAGCTGCCCCCCCGCCGCGTTCGTTGTGCTTGCTGTCTCTTCTCCCTCGTTTGTGCTGGCCGCCCCCCCACCCCCTCCCCCTCGTTTTGTCGTTCACCTCTACTGCCGAGAAACTACCACGGAATGTAAAAATGTCACCACAAAAAAATAAACCAAACATAGCCGAGCTTAGCCGGTCAGGTTAATGCTGGAGTTCGGTTTCTCTATCAATTTAAAGAGATTTGTGTTAAAATCAGGTTTCTCTTCCGAATAGGTTTTGTTCCAGGCACTTTCAGCCTAGAGTCCTCCTTCCCGACACTACTACGTCACACGCACTTTGATTACGGCGCAATGATCGCCCTTCCTACAATTTACACAGCAGCAAGGGAGGAAGGTTAAAGTAGGTCGTTCCGCGCCTCCTCAGGTCCGCCTCCTCCTCAATACACTCCCCTGGGCCATCTCTCGGTTTCGTTTCCTCAGAAGCAGGGTGTTTCTGCCCGAGAGTTGACCCTTCTGCGTCACAAGGCCTACTTGTAAGTTTCGATTCCTCACGGCACTTGCTGCACTCCGAGGCAGACGGACAAAGCGCGCCGAAGCAGCTGTTTAGACAGCAGCAACCAAAGTGACCAAAATCCTGTTCATAGGTACCAACCACTAAACGTCTGTGGGTCTCGAGCCCCCATGATGTTTCAGCTGAGGGAACCGCCGACCCCCAGACTCGACCCCCTTCATTGCAGCAGCATTGTGTCAGCTAAAGTGCAGAGAGGGCAGTGTGCAAAATGAGCTGAGTGACCAAATGGCTGCATGCATGTCACCAAGACACAAGATTTCCAGTTCTGGGTTTTGATTTAACTTATCAGTGCATTACGGGAGTTGTAGTCCTGGCTCATTTTGAAGGCGTCAAATGGGCCAACACACCTGATAACAATAATAGGTAAAAGTTAATCACAGTAATGTTAAAGTGGTCTCCCTGTGACATGGAACCATTTTGTCACCCTACAAATGAGGCATGTAGGGGAGTGTGAGTGCTTATTATGTACAGGTCGCGCATGGAGGCGAACTGCTAGGTACCAACCTTGTCCACGATTTCCAACACCGAGGGCGACGAATCCACCTCGATCTCTTTGCGGTAAAAGTCCTCGATGGTGGGGCCGTACTTCTTGATGAAGGTGCCCGTCACGAACTGCACAGTCAGCGCAGACTTGCCCACACCGCCGCTGCCCAGCACCACCACCTTGTACTCGCGCATGGGCCCCCGCCTCCGGCACCAGCCCGTGCCCCCTCCCTCGCCTCCCGTGGCATGTACTCACACCTTCCCCGAAGATCAAAAGACACCCCTCTAGGTAGCAGTAAGCGTGGAGTTAGTAGCCATGTGGCAGTCCCAGCCTATGCCCCGGTGGCCATACGAGCGGGTAGAGGGTGCTGGCGAACTAATCCTGTGTTTGCCGCCCCGCGTGGCTGCAGGTAAGAGCGGGGGCCCCCAAAACTCGTGCCGCCCTGGGCGGGCCGCTCCCCTCCTTGCTACACCACTGTTTCTACCAATGGTCCACGGCGCACCTTCATCCCAGCTTAATCAGGTGCTGCCTGTGCAATGGACCAAAACTAGAAAGTGTATTATTATTTTTTAACTTTTTTTTCTTACAGTATCATGGCCGCACACCAAATCTGGTGCAGCCTCTGGGTCAAAGGGCGTGTTTCCACTGCTATTCAAGTAGAGAGAAATCAAAAGAGCGATTCCCCTCTCTGCCCTAATGGAAGTGGAGCACAGATGCAAGCAATTATCTTCACCTTTCCCTGATAGCAATTAGTTGTGATCTCAAGCGCATGGTCCCCCCGCCACCGGCACCAGCCCCATGCCCCCTCCCTCGCCTCCCGTGGCATGTACTCACACCTTCCCCGCCCCCCGCGGAGCAGCAGCGGCACCCCCAGGCGGCATGGGCGGGCCCTACGCCCCTCCCGGCTGCGGCTAATGCTGCACACAATGAATGATGAACGGCACGCCCCCCGCCTGCCTGCGCGCCGGTGCCTAATGTCCACCCCCTTGGCTTTTGGGAGCGGGGGAAATCTATCCCTGGCTTCTTACATGAGCGGGAGATAGTCGGGCGAAATGCCGGGGGCCCCTGTGGTTAGGCTGCCCATGTTGTTGGTGGTGCTCTTCTCTGGCCATAACTGCTGGCTGCGCACCAGTGGGGCTGGATCCGAGTCCGTTGTGTCTTGCGTGGAGCCCGGAGGGGACTCCGATCTTCGGGACCACCGGTGAGTCGGCGCCGCCGTCCCCCCCCCCCCCCCCACAGGGCGGGGGTTGCACCTTCAGACCGAGACCCTGTCATGGCGACTTGGATGTAGCTTGTTCCCTTGTGCCTCCAATTACTTTTTTTGTATTGTAGCAATGCTCGGGCTAATCTTTTTATTTTTATTATTTCCTAGGAATGGCAGCTCTCATCCTGTGGCTTAAACGCGAGCTTCTTTCCATAGCCAATGTTCTTTCCATAACTAATGTAATAATTACGTTTAACTGTATTTCTTAAACATAGAGTATCAAAAAACTTTGTCGACATACTGTCTGTGTGCCCGTCCCCCCCTCCCGCTGTCCGTGAGCCCGTCCCCCTCCCGCTGTCCGTGAGCCCGTCCCCCCTCCCGCTGTCCGTGAGCCCGTCCCCCCTCCCGCTGTCCGTGGTTTTCATTTATATAGTGCTTGTTACCCCCAATGGGGTGTTAAAGCACTTTTTTGGCAAGTAGGTATCCAAGGCAGGTCGGGGATTAAACTATTGGCATTGTAAATGACAATGCCATTTATTTATCTGTTTTCAAAACCAACACATAAATACAAATGTTGTCATTTACAATGCCAATAGCTCAAAATTTTCAAAAGGCGAAACCATTGCATTGTAAATGCTTGTTTTCCGGTTGAAGTGAGCTGTCGCCTTGCTTAATGTTTTATGTTCACTAACATAAATTATTTTGGAACTTTTACTGCCCCATTGCATGCTGTATGCCCAAAATGCATAGTCCTAAACTTTGATAAATGATCTGAGATGGAATTAGTTATTTAATTTGCCATGCCATGGTGGATTCTGTCATGCCTTTGGTGCACAAAATGGAGTCTAGCCGATTTATGTTTTATGAGAACTCCTATAAAAGTTATAATTGTGAGGCCAAATTATTATTTAAATCTATGATGGCTGTGATAGCAACCAGCCTGCTTTGAAAGAGCACCTCATCATCATCAACACCTTTATTTTGCATTTAAATGAATGCATAAAAACTAAATAAAATCATAAATAGTATACCTCCAACAAAAAAAGCCTCTCATCCAAACAGTTTGTATACAATAATTCATTGATTTAGAAAGCCATTTAGAGCACCAGAAAATATATAGTCAAACAATATATCAGTAAAGATAAAAACAGCTGATAAAAATTATTATGCACAGACGACTACAAACACAGGAAATATAAGCTCTTAAAATGTGACCCTTGTGGTATGCATCTTTCTAATCTTTAAACAGCTACTAAAAAGGACGCGATCATAGAGCATATGTATGGTGTTTCCAGTTGTTGTAAAACTTTGAGAGCCTGATTCTGCGACCATAAGCTAAGAATTCTCAATAGTGGGATGATAAATTTATTCCTCTCAGCCTTATAAAATGAACAAAAAAATTGAATATGAGAGATAGATTGGTGGGAAAGACTGTCACAAGGACATAAGGCAACTGGTTTACCAAATAAGCTTGTGCAGGATAACCAACCATTAAAGGAATATAATTCAATCTAAACCTCTCCTGTACACGACGGAGCCTTTGACTCGCTTTGTATTTTTTAATGACCCTTCAATCACGCGCATTTTAATTTGCTTTTATCTCTAATTGCTGCTCTGGCGCTTAGCGTGAAACTTTATTAATTCTGCCTACCTTAGTGTAATGGTGCTCTCCACTGTGCACTTTTGAATTTTGCATGTTTGCACATTTCAGGTCACTCCCGCCCTTAGCGCTCGGCCCCAGCGGTTCCCGGAAGTGAGGCGGGACCGCATTGCACCGGGGTTGGCGCTTTAGTTTCCGGAATCGGCCGCCCCTATTTAATCGGAGCAGGTAGACGAGGGATGGTCTATGTGACTACGACGGAGCCTTTGACTCGCTTTGTATTTTTTAATGACCCTTCAATCACGCGCATTTTAATTTGCTTTTATCTCTAATTGCTGCTCTGGCGCTTAGCGTGAAACTTTATTAATTCTGCCTACCTTAGTGTAATGGTGCTCTCCACTGTGCACTTTTGAATTTTGCATGTTTGCACATTTCAGGTCACTCCCGCCCTTAGCGCTCGGCCCCAGCGGTTCCCGGAAGTGAGGCGGGACCGCATTGCACCGGGGTTGGCGCTCTAGTTTCCGGAATCGGCCGCCCCTATTTCACGCGTCAATGCGTCGAGCGCGCAGCGGTCGCGCGCTGCGGGCGCGCCGTCTGCGTGCCGAAGGAGCGCCAAAGGAGGGCCCGTCTGTGCCCGTCCGTGTCCCGGACGGGCCCAGGGCCCTGCCACCTCCCTATCTTCCCCGATGTGTTTATGCTGGCTCTCTGAAGTATACTTCTGAGGAACTTTTTGCCCTCAATACTTTCAGCTGCGATGCCACTAAACACTGGGAGGTGCTGGAGACCACGCTACATTGTTGTCCGGCCTGTGGGTTCCGTTTTACACACCAACCGTCCCCTGCCATTATATCCAGGACCAATGTAGACAATATTAAAGCCGGACTGATTAATGCAAGATCTATGGTCAGCCACGCGGCCGATATTTTTGAGCTGCTCGATGGCCAGGAGTTTGATCTCCTCTTCATTACTGAAACTTGGCTCACCGAATCTTGTATACCGGTGATCGAACTTGCCATTCCACGTGGATTTAGGATCACGAGGATGGACAGACCATCTGGCAGGGGCGGCGGTGTGGCGGTTATCTATCGTGACCATTGGGTAGTGGTGAATGAACCGCCAGATTTACTTGGCGACTCTGAAATGCTACACTTTGTTGTGGTCCTTTCCCCCCACTTCACTCTGGGAGGTACCCTACTCTACCGCCCCCGTCTATGCCGGCAGTTTTATGGGCAATATCGAGGAGGTTATTGTGCCTCGTGCCCTTAATTTTTCTCGCTATCTCCTGCTGGGTGACTTTAACATCCATATGGACATTGGGGACCTGCCCGAATCAAGGGGTTTGGCTGATGTCCTTGCGGTGGCGAACCTAACACAATGGGTGAACTTCCCCACTCATAAGGCTGGTCACTGGTTAGATTTGGTCTGCTCTAACTTCGAGATCACTATGTCACCCCCTATGAGGGTTACCTGGTACGACCATGCCTTACTTCAGTTCACCTGGCCCTTGGGTCCTAAAGTGCTGAAGGATTTGCCTGCCCCTCAAGCTCACGCCCAGAGAATAAATGTAACCACCTTTTCAGATTCACTTTTGGCTAATCGGCCAACGTTGCCGTCTAACCTAGAGTCTGCAGTGGATTTATTCAATGCTTGGGTTACACATAGTGCCGCTGTGCCCACCAATAAAGGGGGCTGCAAACGGGTTAGGTCATCACCCTCTAATCCCTGGTTCTCCCACGCTCTCAGGGAACTTAAAGCCGGCTGTAAAAAACTGGAGCGAGCCTGGCGCCGTGAGTTCCGCCCTGATCTGAAGATCGATCTGCGGAGGGCGCAGAAGGTCTACTACGCAGAAATTAAAGCTGCCAAAAGTAGGTACTTCTCTGATAGGATAGAGAAGGCGGACAACAATGGCAGAGAAGTCTTTGCCATTGTTCAGAGTTTTCTCTCTCCCTGTGCTGCCTCCCCAGTTCTTCCGGCTTCTGATCTCTGGTGCGAAGAACTGTCCTGTTTTTTTGATAACAAAATCATCAAAATCCAAGAGGAGCTCCGGAATTCCTGCGGTCTTCTTCAGCCCGCGCTACCCTTCGCCAGTTCTGGGGTGAAGCAATCTACTAGCCAATTGTCCACTTTTGAGCCAGCTACGCAAGCGGACGTGCTGGCCATCTTGGAGTCACTAAAGTCGGGCTCACCCTCTGACCCGTGCCCCGCCAGGGTTCTGGGGGGAGCTGCGAGCTTGGTCTACCAGGAGGCCACTCATGTGGTCAATCTGTCTCTGGCCTCTGCCACTGTGCCCCTTTGCTGGAAACAGGCGAAATTGCTTCCCCTCCTTAAGAAGTCCGGCCTGGACCCTCCAGCCACGTCCAGCTATCGTCCGATATCGTTGCTCCCGGCACTGGCGAAGGTCTGTGAAAAGGTGGTCTTTAGGCAGCTGAATAATTTTATTGAGTCCTCTCAGGCCCTGCACCCGGCTCAATCGGGCTTCAGGGCGGCTTTCAGCACCGAGACGGCTCTGGTGGAAGTCTCGGAGGCCATCAGGGAGTGTCTGGACGGAGGCGGCAGAGCGGTCCTGGTTTTGCTGGACCTATCTGCCGCCTTCGATACGGTACCCCATGCTTTGCTGCTGAACCGGCTGGCTGAGGTTGGACTGTCAGGCGCGGTTCTGGCCTGGCTGTCCTCGTTTTTGTCGGAACGGACGCAGCAAGTTTGGATGCCTCCCTACGCCTCGTCTCCCAAGAAGCTCAGTACAGGGGTCCCCCAGGGGTCGACGTTAAGCCCCCTGTTGTTTAACGTTTATATGACCCCGTTGATACATCTGGCTGAGCAGTGGGGGGCCAAAATAATGGCCTATGCCAACGACACACAGCTGTTGTTTACCTGGCCCAAGAATAGTTTAGATGCCAGTGTCGTGGGCTTCTGTCTATCCAACGTCTTCCGGTGGCTCCTTTTAGCCCAACTTAAATGCAACGAGGACAAGACTGAGCTGTTGTTCTATGGCAACTTTCCGGCCAATTTTAAAGATCTTATTTGGCCGTCCGATTTTGCCTGTCCCAGCTCTCTTGGAGGCCTGGCAAAAAACTTGGGGGTCTGGTTCGGACAGGATCTTAAGTTTGAAGCACACCTAAAAAAACTAACGGCGACCTGTTTCTTGACCCTCAAGTCACTAAAAAGGTTCCTTCCACTGCTCCACAGGGAAGCAAAAGAGACGGTCCTGCGTGCTCTGATCCTTTCAAGGCTGGATTATGCCAATGCTCTCTTTAGCGGTCTCCCTAAATATCTCATCAACCGAATGCAGATTATTCAGAATGCGGCGGTTCGACTTCTTTTCCATCTTCCAGGAAGAACTAGCGCATCTGTCCATCTCCGAAAACTCCACTGGCTTCCAGTGGCCCATCGTATTGAGTTCAAATCTTTGGTCCTGGCCTTTCGTGCCCTGCACCAACAGGGACCACAATATTTGCACAAAAGGTTCATTTTCTATACCCCTCGCCGGTCACTTCGATCAGCTAATCTCCTCCTGATGGAGATGCCGAAATTCAGATATGTGAGATTGGGTGGTCAGTCCATTTCTGTCCAAACAGCCCGATCTTGGAACACCCTGCCGCTCTCTCTGCGAGCGTCAGCGACACTGACAGAATTTAAGAAAGGGCTAAAAACCCACCTTTTTAAACTCAGTATCTAGTTGCTCTTCCTCTCCCTCTGGTCAGGCTCTGTTCTAGCTCACATATCGCGCCAGGATACTCTGTAGTAGCAGAGCGCGTAATAAAATATTTTATACATACATATACATACAAAGCAGTGTCTGGTATTGGTAACGAATGAAAGATGATGGAAATACCCAGATGCCACAGATGGTGATACTCGGTAGCTAATGACTAAGATTTTGGTTTGATTTTTTAGCCATCTATCTTGGGTACTTTTGGCAATAAAACGTTCTTTTAATCTGGTTTTAGGAAAAGATATGTACTGGGACTGTGAATCAAACAATATCTCCTGACGCAGCTCACTAAAAGACTGTTTCACATAGGCCAGCCACGTAATCGAGAAAGCTCGGTCCAAAGATAGAATATCCTTTAGCACAATTTGATTTAATTGGACCATTTTCCTTTTCCAAATCGATAGCCATGCTATCAACTGAGCCATTTGTAAGATATCAATTATAAATAGGAAGCCTACTTCCTTGTAGACTATGGTATTTGGGCTCGAACCAGTAATAGCCAATAATCTTTTTAAGAATTTGTCCACTATAACTTGAAGGGAGTCAACTTGTGCTATTCCCCAGATTGCTGCACCATAGGTCACTATGAATTTTGTTTTCGCAGAGTAAATTTCTAACATTTCTTTGATCAGTTTATTCCCTAGGTTTATAGCAAACTTCCAGAGGCCAGCTACACTTTTGGACATCTGACTCACTGTGTTTCTGACCATTTCAGAGCAATTAGTTTTTCAACAAAAAGGATGCCCAAGTACATGAAATTCTCCATACTCAGGCAGTGGTCAAGACCGGGGCATTCAAAGGTTTGTTAGCAGGAAAAATGTCCGATGGGACCCTGTCAGGACCAGCAGCCTTTGACGCATGCGATTTGGACAGAACAAGAGCACCTTTTCTTATAATTGATTTAACATAATTCAAGGCAAAGGTCAATTTTCATCTACCACTGTCAAAGAGTTCAATGTCCCATTAAACTCTGCTATCTCAAGCACATTATGGGTGTTGCAATTAGTGCCTCCCTGAGGGTGCATAGCTAGAGCCTAACTTTACTTACTGTCTCAAAAATCCCCTGTCTTACCCTTCAAAAGTCCACAAACCTCTTTTGCTTAAAAGTCCATGGAGGAACTGGAAACACAATTCAGCTCTACATTTGTTGTGGCTTTGGCAGAAACTAGACAGGGTAGCTAGGTTCTAATGTTTATGTGTTATTGTAAAACGGCTCGCCTTAAGGAGTGCCACGTGCTTTTATTTTCTCGAATCTGATGTGCAATGGACTGGCGAGATAAGAGCTTTGATGTTAGTGGTAACAAGGTTCACTCAGGCTGTGGCTTGGTGTATCAAGTGGCTTACTATTTTTAACTTCATCTGATAAATGATTGTACTTTCCCGATCTTGTTTACCTTCGTGGCTCGGAGTGGATGTAGAAAAATGGCTGTATTTATGAATGTTAGGTAGTCCTTTCAGAAACCTTTTGTTTTTTTTAACCCTAAGAGACTTCCCCATCGCTTGCTGTGCCCTCTCCCCATCATATCCTTAACTCTCTTAATTAATGATGCAATACTTTCTTAGTCCCTTCAAAATCTTCCCTATTGCGAATCCTTGTAAAGATCAGTGCCCTATGATAACCTTCCAGACCACCTAATCTCTCACCTCATATTTCCTCCCCAGCATCCATCCATAGCAATGTCTTAAGGTCCTATTCGCCAGTCAAGCACACATGCTTTAAATAATGCTTTCACTTATGTAGCAAATCAAACTTCTAGTGTATAGTAGTGGATTTCTGCACTCTTTACTTTACCTATATCTTATTCTACAGATCAACAATTTCTTCACTTTGTTCTTGCACACATGGTTTTCATATCTGCTCGCCCACACTCCCATCTTTTACTGAACTGATCCTAGTCTGTTTGCGCCTCTTATCTCATCTTCTTCCATGGAGGACAGTAGCAACGTCTCAAACTTACCCTTTGTGTAAATCACGAGTACTCATAGTACGGGCCGCCTGCGGCCCGGCAAGCCTTCCTTGGCCGCCCGCGGACCTTGCAGACATCGTACCTGTGTTTTTAAATTTTCTTTTGAAGAGTGTCCGCAAACACTGCCGGTTGCAGCAGCGCGACTCTGAGACACTCTGCTCTGAGGGGGCCGGGCGATTCCAGCCATAGTCCAAGTGGAGATGCAGGGGCTCTAAGAGGTGAAATAGAACAAAGCCTCATTAACAAGTGAATGGTCTTTAAAGACCTGTGAAGTTCTCGGGTGCGGCTGTGTGCCTGCCCGGGAAGCTGTCTCAGCCGAGCTGACACACGCAGGGTGAGGTGACAGAGGGTGACAGAGGGAGGGAATGGGAGGGAAAAAGAGGGTGACAGAGGGAGGGAGGCAGAGAGAGAGAGAGAGGGAGAGAGAGGGAGAGAGAGAGAGAGAGAGAGAGAGGGGGAGAGAGGGGGAGAGAGGGGGAGAGAGGGGGAGAGAGAGAGGGAGAGAGAGGGAGAGAGAGGGAGAGAGAGGGAGAGGGAGGGAGAGGGAGGGAGAGGGAGGGAGAGGGAGGGAGAGGGAGGGAGAGAGAGAGGGAGAGAGAGAGGGAGAGAGAGAGGGAGAGGGAGATAGGCAGAGGGAGATAGGCAGAGGGAGGGAGGCAGAGGGAGGGAGACAGAGGGAGGGAGACAGAGGGAGGGAGGGAGGGAGACAAAGGGAGAGGGAGACAGACAGATGGAGACAGAGGGAGTGAGACAGGGGGAGAGGGAGGGAGGGAGAGGCAGACAGAAGGAGAGTCAGACAGAGGGAGGGAGACAGAGGGAGGGAGACAGACAAAGGGAGGGAGACAGGGGGAGAGGGAGGGAGAGGGAGACAGAGGGAGGGGGAGGGAGGGAGACAGAGAGAGAGGGAGACAGAGGGAGACAGAAGGAGAGAGACACAGGGAGGGAGGGAGACGGAGGGAGGCAGAGATAGAGGGAGGGAGACAGAGGGATAGGGAGACAGGGAGGGGGAGAAAGAGGGAGACAGACAGTGGAAGGGAGACAGAGGGAGGGAGACAGAGGGAGGGAGACAGAGGGACTTAGACAGAGGCAGACAGACAGAGGAGGGCGACAGACAGAGGGTGACAGAGGGAGAGAGACAGAGGGAGAGAGACAGAGGGAGAGAGACAGAGGGAGGGAGACAGAGGGAGGGAGACAGAGGGAGGGAGACAGAGGGAGGGAGACAGAGGGAGGGAGACAGAGGGAGGGAGACAGAGGGAGGGAGACCGAGAGTGGGAGAAAGAGAGAGGGAGAAAGAGGGAGACAGACAGTGGGAGGGAGACGGAGGGAGGGAGATAGACAGCGGGAGGGAGACGGAGGGAGGGAGACAGACAGTGGGAGGGAGACAGAGGGAGGAGGGTGACAGACAGACAGAGACAGACAGAGGTTGACAGAGGGAGAGAGACAGATGGAGAGAGAGGGAGGAGGGAGGGAGACCGAGAGAGGGAGACAGAGATAGAGGAAGAGAGAGAGAGAGAGAGGTGGAGTGAGACCGAGAGAGAGGTGGAGTGAGACAGAGCGAGAGGTGGAATGAGACAGTTAGAGAGAGAGAGAGGACGAAGGCGTCGGCTGCAGGGACCTGTGTTTAACCTCATGGTCACAGTTTTTTGTTGTTGCTCTAGCCCCGCCCCACTCACCCACTGACCCCGCCCCCACCAGTGCTGCCCTCGGCGACAAACCACACTGTAAATTTGGTCCCCGAGAGAAAGTTTTTTTTTTTATTTTTATTTTTTTTTTTTGGGGTTCAAAACTGCTTTATTGGAGAAAACAGAGTATTGTACACAGCTCGATCCGCCTACAACCCGGAGGCCAGCAGCAAAAAATCATGAACAGTACACAGCCCAGAAGCCGACATCCCGGAGGCCCGGCGGCGTATAGGAAAAACATACAAGACGCTGGTTCTGCAGCCTGAGGCGTAGGACAAGCAAGGATGAGCAGCAGTTGAACAGGGCGTTGCAGTAGAGAGATGAAATCCCTCTCCTTTTTTTTGTTTTTCATCGTCAAACAGGAACCAAAACTTCCCAACTTAGGTAACAACTATGAGGCTGTATAAGACTGTGTGAAAGGTCCAATGAAGGGTGGTGTAGCAAGGCGGGTCAGGCAGGCCGCAGCCCATGGGGGAGCTAATGTCCAGGACTGCAACCCAGTGAAACAGAGGCCTGTAAAGGTGCATCCCATAGAAGCATGAATTATAACGGGGTGTCACTCAGCAGTAGTGTGAGGCGTGCTGTGGATGTAGAAAAAAAAGGGGATATGCATGCCCAATCATGAGGGGGGTGTGGGTCAGGCCAAGAGAGAGCGGCCTAGGTCATTCAGGACGCTGCAGGGGTATGAGAGTGCATGGGGGACAAGGAAAGTCAGACGAAGCAGGAGGTATTGACAGGTTGCGTTCCAATAAGGACGTCCGTGCATTGAGGAGGGAGAGGCAGATCATCCGATCGCGCATCGTCATCCGAGCGCGTGAGCAGGTAGTGCATCAGAGGTTCCCAAATATCCCTGGGCCTACAAGAAGGGGGTATCAATTCAGCAAAAGTAGTGTGCTGGTCTTGGCAATAAGTCAAGTCTGTAAGCCAGTCCTTAAATTTGGGCGCCCTTCCTCTGCCCCAGCGACAAGCCACCCGTCTCTTGGCTAAGAGCAAGGCGGTGTCGACAAATTTCCTGCATCCTCTAGGCAAGTGCATTGTGTATCCGAGGATAGCGATCAAGGGGTCAGCGGGCATCGTCTCACCCACCATCTCCGCGATAGCCTCCACAACCAGCTGCCAGTAATGAGCAACCTGGGGACAGTCCCATGCCAGGTGTAGGAAATCAGCATGGTCGGCATGGCAGCGTTCACATCTGTCGCTGTCAGCTAGCCCAAACCTATACTTCCGAGCCGGAGTATAGTATATCCGTTGAAGGAATTTGTAGTGAATAATTTTTAATCTGCTGCTAGCGGAAACGCGAGCGGTGAGCGTGCAACAGTAGTTCCACTGCTCATCGGTGATATCGAGGGCAAGTTCAGCAGCCCATCGCAGCCGAGCATTGGAGACCGGTTCCGGAGCCGCGCTTCGGATTTGGCGGTAAAGACCAGAGACCAAGTGGGTCCCGTCTTGTGATCCCAACAGGAAATGCAGTGGGGCTAGGGTCTCAGGTTCATTGGGATAGTCAGGTAAGATGTCCCGCATCCCCGCACGCAGCCGAATATAGTAAAAGAGTTCGAGGGTGGTGTGTTCCTGTGCCTTAAAGAACAGTTCCTTAGTCTTGAAACTACTCTCATGGAACAGGTCGCCCCAGCGGGCGATGAGTAACCTATCACATAATTGACGGAAACCTCGTTCCGACAAGAGAGATAATTGCGGGTGATAAGCAAGCGGTAATTTGGGAGAGTAGGGCATCGGACACGACAGGTGTCTAGTGATGCGACGCCACGCATCTAATGTGCAGGAGACTGAGGTATGCGCAGTGGTGATGGATGACTCAGGACAGTGTAGCAGTCCGTTGAGTGGTATAGGGTGCACAATCCAGTCCTCCACCGCTATGTGTGGCATGAAAGGAGTTGGAGCCATCCAATGGTAGGCAAAGTGTGCCTGTGCACATTGGTAGTAAGTTTCAAAATTAGGGATGTCAAAACCTCCTCGATCGTAGGGAAGGGTCAGCGTCGACCAGTTTAAGCGGGGGGACTTGCCGCCCCAGAATAGTCTGCGCAGCTCCGCACGGAGCGTCCTGAAGAAAAAGGCACCAGGGTAGTAGGGGATATTGAGGAAAAGATATAGGAAGCGGGGCAATACCACCATTTTTATAAGTGAGGCTCTTCCCGCCATGGAGAGTGGTAGCGTGATCCACCTGTCCACCGAAGCCGTCAATTTGGTCACGGCCACTCCATAATTGGCACGGAGCGTCTCATCTTTATCGCGAGATATGCGAATTCCCAAATACTTAAGATCTTCACTACACCACTCCAGTGGGTAATCGAGAGGGAAGGCATGTACCGCATCCGTGAGGGGGAAAAACTGCGATTTTGCCCAATTGATGTGGACACCCGACACCCCTCCGAACAATATGAATTCCCGAAGCAGGGGATTGAGATGCGTCTCGGGATGTTTAACATAGAGCGTGATATCATCAGCATAAAGTGAGACATCTATTTGCCGCTGTAGGCAGTGCACTGCCCCCGCTCGATGTAACTGCCGTATACGACAGGCGAGTGGTTCGACCGCGATGGCAAATAGCAGGGGAGAGAGCGGGCATCCCTGCCGGGTGCCTCTGGTGAGCGCAATTGGTTGTGACAGGCGGCCATTGATTAGTACCCTCGCCGTCGGGTCCGTATACAAAAGTCGAACCCAAGAGAGAAATAATTTGGGGAAACCCATGCTGGCTAAAACCGAAAACAGGTATGGCCACTCGATCGAGTCGAATGCCTTAGTGGCGTCTAGGAACACGGCAGCGATAGGGATGTCGGGGTGGACCGTGCGAAGCAAGGTAAAAAGGGTGCGAAGATTGTGGGACGTAGATCTCCCTGCCACGAAGCCAGACTGATCAGGCAGGACAATCCGGGTCATGAGCAGCGACAACCGGGTAGCTAAGACTTTGGCCAGTATCTTAACATCGCAGTTCAGAAGGGACAGTGGACGGTACGAGTCACAAGCGGCAGGGTTTTTATCCGGTTTCAGAAGGGAGGTGATCGCCACTTCACGCATAGAGCAGGGAAGTATCCCATCGGCCAAAGATTCCGTGAAGACCTCACTGAGCACCGGTGCCATTATGTCAACATAGGTTTTATAAAATTCGGCCGGTAAGCCATCGAGCCCCGGCGCCTTGCCGTTCTGAAGGGACATGATGGCCTCACGGATCTCATCCAGCTCGAAGGGAGCCGCAAGAAACTCCCTGTCCCCATCGCTGAGCCAGCACAGCGCCACATCATTAAGGTAGGTAGCATATGAAGTGTGTACCTGTGCCGTAGAAGTATAAAGTGAAGAGTAGTGCGCTGTGAAAGTGGATAGTATCTCTGCCGGGTCCCTGACAGTCGTGCCGGTGTCATCAATAAGCTCCAGTATAGTGTTGTGCACCCGTGGTGGTCGTGTGAGTGCAGCAAGCACCCTCCCGGGCCTATCCCCCTCACAATATCTCCGGGCCACCCAGTGTTTGCCCCGGTACTTCACCTCCCTGGCCGCCTCTTCTTCAAATTTGGACAGTGTCTCTCTAAAGGTGGCGTGTAAGTGAGGGTCAGAATCTGTGATCATGCGGTGTTCCAGAGTCCGCAGTTCGCGTTCCAGTGTAGAAATGGATTGAAGGATATCACGCAGCACCCCATGACTTTTGGAGATGCAGAAGCCCCTGATGGTGACCTTAAAAGCTTCCCAGATGTGCTCAACTGACTCTACCGAACCCTTATTTCTAGGGAAGAAATCTGCTATCTCCTCCCCCAGTTCAGTGCAGAAGACATTGTCCAAGAGTATATCAGGACGCAGTCGCCACTGAGGTCGTGGATTGTCCCATCCGGGAATGTTGAATTGCATAGACACAGGACAGTGATCGGAAAAGGTTCTAGGAAGGTGCTCTACTCTCAGCAATTCTGCAGCAGCTTCTCTGTTAACTAGGAAGTAGTCAAGTCGCGCCCATGTCCCTGTGTGAGAGGTAAAGTGTGTCCCTTCCCGCCCCTGAGAATGCAGGTGTCTCCAGGCATCCAAGAGACCACCCTCTTCCATGATTCCCTCTAGCGTCTCCCTGGATCTGGGCTTGTAGGAGCTGACACCATCCGCCCTATCCACGGGGGGCACCAGTGCGAGGTTGAAATCACCACCCCATATAACATGTCTTGCCCCAACAGCAACAATCTTCCCCCACAATGTGGAAAAAAAGGCAGGAGTATCAACATTCGGTGCATACATAGATACAAATACATAGACATCGCGGCCAACCCTTCCCCATAGTAAAGCATATCGCCCCTCCCTGTCCATTGCCTCTCCAAGATGATGAAAAGGCACTCCGCGGGCAATAAGCACCGCAACCCCTCTGGCATAGGTCGAGTACGAGGAAAAAACACGGGTGCTAGCCCATTTCGTCGCAAAAGCGGCAGTGCCCTGAGCAGGCAGATGCGTCTCCTGCAACATAACAACTTGTGCATGATGTCTGTTCAGATAGGCAATGACATTTCTGCATTTTTTAGCATCGTTCAGCCCCCTGACATTCCACGATAAGCACGTCAATCTAGTATTCGCATTCGAAACCGCCATGGGTGCAGAAAGTCTATATGTGAAAGTGTCCTAGCAGGCCTAATGACAGTGCCCCGGCCGCCCCGCCCCCACCCCAAGAAACACCAGTCTAGCAGATAAAAATACAGTCCAAGCAACAGAAGCCTCGTAAAACCCAACCTCCCCCCACCCACCCCAGCATCCCAAACATGCCAGAAGCCATGGATCCCACCCTCGCAATCCCGCCCCCACCCCCCTTTCAACCGCAAAAGGAACACCAAAAGACACAACCAAGGAATGGGCCCCCCTCCACCCTCCCCCCTCCCCCCCCCCAACTGTAGTAGCACGAACAACAAAACCCGTAACAGGACTATGGGGATCACCCAGTAGGGGTAAAACATAGAGTGCGCACAGCCACTTCTCGGTCCGTAGCTCCAGAACTGTACCGCCCTCGGTGGAGACTAGGGCCGAGAAAGTGGTCCTTGGTGTACATTACCACAGGGGTGCAGAGTCCATGTAGGTCCATCGCTCACGAATCATCCCAATGTCCGAAGTCCGAGCCGCTGGGTGAGAGCCAGCTGGCATGGAGAAGACTCCGCTCGTAGTGCACAGGGACAGTCAGTCTTCGTGTGGCGCCGGAGGCAGGTCAGCATCCTCCTGTTCAACTGCAGCAGCATTATCGTCCCTGCGTGCCCTCCGTATCGATTTTAGGAAATCTTCTGCTTTTTGCGGGTTGGTGAAAAACCGTTGCTTACCCTGATGGGTGACTCGAAGCTTCGCAGGGTACAAGAGAGCATAGTCTATCTGGGCTTCCCGCAACTTCTTCTTCACCGGCAGGAACTTGCGTCGTTCATCCTGAACCATCGGCGTGAAATCTGGGTAGACGGAGAAAGTAACCCCGTTATACTGCAGCGATCTTTGGGTCCGGGCCGCTCTGAGGGCAGCGTCGCGATCACGATAGTTCAAGAGCCGAGCAATGATGGGCCGGGGAGGAAGGCCAGGCTTCGGTACAGGCGCCAGGGAGCGGTGGGCCCTCTCCACAATAAATTGAGGCGAAAAAACCTCCTCTCCGATCGAGCCTCTGAGCAGTTTTTCAACGTACAGTTCCATCCTCCCTGTATCTGTGGACTCCGGCACATTGGTGATGCGTATGTTGTTCCGGCGGCTGCGCGCTTCCAAGTCCTCATTCTTCGCCGCTATAATCCGGAGCAAATTGTCCATCCTGGCCAGTTGCGCCGTATGGGTCGTGGTGACATCAGTGTTATCGGATATTCGCTGCTCCGCGGTCGTGATGCGTTCCTCATGGCGGTCGACCTTGTGTACCAAAGCATCCAGCCGGGCTGTGACCCCGTCCACCTTCTCAACGACAGTGGCGAAGCCCTGGCGCATCTCCTGAATCAGGTTGGTAAGGGCCACATCGTTAGTAGGAGGTGGGATAGGTTGCGGAGAAGACGCGCTAGGTCCCGGAGACATCTGCGTCAATTTGGCGCCCCTTTTCACGCTGTCGAAGCTCAGCTTAGGCTGGCGATTCTCAGTCCGACCCATGGCGACGTCAGGGAACGGCCTCCAGGCCAAGGAGCAAGATGGCAGGGTGGTCAGCACCTGCAAAGTAAATGAGCAAAGTCCACTCGGAGAGGGCACAGCTGGCAGCGGCGAACGCGATGCTGTCCAAGGGACCGCAAGGGGGGCGTAGTCTGTAAATAGCGCCGCACGTCCCCCAAGCGCTATGCTAAGCGTTATAGTAGACACTTTCCTCCTAATACTGGCAGAGAAGCGGCCCGGGTATCAGTGGCCGCAGCAATCAGCAGGATCCCAAGCAGTAGGGCGAGTAATGGCGGTTCCCTACGAGGTAAGGTGCTGCAGTGAATTGCGTCGCTCAGGGGAGCAGTCCAGGGCCTCTCCGCATGGCAGCCACGCACCACAACACAGGCGATAGCTTTCCCCCACTCCGGAGACAATGCAGGGGCCTCAACTCAGCGAGCGCGGCTCGTAATTGCGGCGCCAGGTACAATGAGGCCGATTTTCACCCCCGATCAGCAGGTCCGACAGTCCGCGCCGCCCAGGTCAGGAGCAGCAGTCAGGCGGAGGGCCGGCGCGACGGCTCGGGGGGGGCCGCTTGGCCCTACAGTCCTTCCCGCCTTGTGGGAAGCAGATCCCTGCTCAGCGCCAGCGGCGAGAGCAAACAGCAGCAGGGGGGGGGGGGGCTCACGGCAGAGATACCGGCAGCCGCCTACCTCCGTTGCAGTCCCCGCACAACGTCCCAACAGGATATCAGCAGCAGCGCTGTGATGCGGCCCAGAGCCTCGTGGCAGTCCCCAGGGTCGCGTGAGCAGCAGCGGCCGGCCACCCGCTCACGGCAGCTCCAGAGCAAATACCGGGCAAAGTTCAGCAGCTGGTAGCTCAGCCCTCGGTGCACGCAGAGCCCTCAGAGTTGGGTCGATCGTGGAGAGCGATGTCCTGAAGCAGGAGCCGAAATGTGGGGGCGATACAGCACCCCGTGGCGCAGGATTTATGGAGGATTATTCACCAAGGAACGGGAGCTACGCACCTAGGCAGCCATTCCGTAAGTGCGCCCTCTAGCGCCCCCCGTCCCCGAGAGAAAGTTAATGAGTACCAATGGTGTAAATGCACCTCATCCCAAGGTTGCACGCCTACTTAAAGAGGTCTCAAACCCAAGCTGGTACTTTGGGAAAGAACCGTTTATATGGAACTTTGTTCTCTGTAGTTCAGTAGTGAAATTCCACGCCTTCCTGTGGCTTGGGACTGGTGAGGAAACCCATTGCCCTTGTCCTCGTTGCAAGGACAATTTGTCTTCTTTTTATTTGTTGTTGACTTGTTAAAATCAAATTAATTGATTCACATTCATTAAGGATCTAGCCAATAACATCACACCTTTAGTTTGCTAGAGAATTCACACTAGGATTTTTTACTGTATGCCCTTTGGGAGTAAGGGCTATTTCTACCATCCCAGCTTTGTTAATGGACCACTGTTAGTTTCCAATTGCTTGTCCAAGTCCACTTATGTTTTGCTTTTTCTGTTTTTGTTAAATTAAGATGGACGCCTGCTGTAGCCATTGCTGACACTATCAATCAATCAATCATGCCATTTGTATAGCGCACTACTCACCCGGGAGGGTCTCAAGGCGCTTGGGGGGAGGGGTATGCTACTGCTCGAACAGCCAGGTCTTGAGTTGTTTCCTGAAGGCGAGATGGTCCTGGGTCAGCCGAAGGTGGATGGGGAGGGAGTTCCAAGTCTTGGCAGCCAGGTAAGAGAAGGATCTTCCTCCGGCGGTGGCTCTTCGGATGCGTGGTACGGCTGCGAGAGCGAGGCTGGTGGACCGTAGCTGGCGGGTGGGCGTGTAGAAGGTCAGGCGGTCGTTGAGGTACTTGGGGCCCAGGTCGTGGAGAGACTTGTGTGCGTGGGTGAGGACTATGAGTTGACTTCTGTTTACTAGCAGTTCATCTCCCCAGTAACCCCCTCCACTGCGGGCCACTGATGCCAATACCCTATTGGAATCATTTGCTATTCGCTGCCCCAGACACAGGAGTCAGCCTGCAGTCACTACCAGTGCTCCACACTAGGCTGCTTGTCGTTAAGTCACTTTATTATTTTTATGCATGGATTCTTACCCTACCTGGCCCTGTTTGAGCATTTACACACATGTTAACAAGCCTACATTTATTACAACTTTGCACACTTGCCTCTTCTTGTGCAGCAGCCCCAGCATATTTGGTAATTCGAGCAACTGTTTTCTCTTCAGAGGTACTTTATACAAATGTGTGAAGCTTCGACTCTTAAGCTTGTCACATTTTACGTACATTTTTAGGTCGAGCTGGTAAACTGCATCCAAAGGATGCAGGTGTCCAGCTGGAGACCTAATGTTTTCTGTTACGGGGGAAGGAGGACAAGAGGGTGTTACGAGCTTTTTCCCTGGATTTGTGTGTGCGAACGCGCACGTTCTGTCTCGCGCCGTGCACACGCGCGCGCATACAGACAGACACTCGCTCACACCCCCCCTCCTCCACAGTCACACACACACGCACTCCAAGACACATACACACACACATACATACACAGCCCCCCCCGCACGCACGCGCGCGCGCGCACACACATGCCCCCCGCCCTCGCAGCTCAGCAACCCACTCACCGGCTTCCTTGGTGCGGCGGCTCTCCTCAGCTGCTCTCCTCAGCTGCAGGGCCCGGCTGCAGGACTCTTCCTCCCTCCTTCGGCACCGGGGTGCAGGGTAGGCTCCTGCCTGCTCCGGTGCTCCAAACAATCACGGCTCTTCCCTGGGAGGCGGGGTAGGCTCCCGCCCTCCTACTTCCTGTTTCCGGTTGTCGCGCCGGCCTGCCTGACTTCCTGGTCGCAGGCCGGTGCATCAGGCGTATGGGGACCCGCGCTGCCTGAGGACTGCTTCCCGCTCCCGTTTTCAGCCCTGCCCGTTCGGAGCTCTTCTTCCCCCGCACATCGCCGCCGCCCACGGGTGCCCACAGCCTCATTACATTACTATGATTATACTCGGGCGCCTTTAAGACTCCTCACATTAGACATTACACATTATGACGATGCAGTTTCACTGTTGCGCGGTATTCCGCGGGAGCCGCTAGTGATTCAGGTAATAGACTTAGCATGTATCTTTGTTTGCATTATTTTCGTTATTTCAGTAATGCACCACAAAGTTGTTTAGCGCATGTGCAATCACCACGTTTAACAGCACTGGAAATATCGACCGCACTTTACCTCAGAGGCTGCCATGAGTATCGTATGATGACACGGATATTGATGGGTTTGCGTCTTGAACTTCTGTTTTACTAACCACACTCCTTCCATTTCACCTCTGTTCCATTTTATTTCACTTCTGTTCCGACTTTGAGATATCCGCTCGTATTTTCGGGTTACTTGCTTAATTTGGGCTGGACGCCTTGACTTTTTTGTTCATTTAATTTACGGTTTTATAAACATATTTATTTATACACAATGCCACATGCGGCACACTATATGGCGTTGCTGGTGTGGGCTTCCTTGCTAAACAAACTTGGTAACAAAAACAGATGTGCACGTGTCCGCTTATAACATGCGGCGTTAGCTCAACTTGCAGGACACGATATGTGCACGTGTACAGCTCAGGCCACATTTACGCGCGCTCTGCACCCTTGTTCAACAACTCCCACGAGAGGAAATTGGCAGGGGTCCCACTGGCGCCATGTTAATACGTTTCTTGCTTCCTTTTTGTTTAAGATGATTTCACATGTGCACGCAGCAGCCTATATGGCGTTGAAGGTGTGGGCTTCCTTGCTAAACAAACTTGGTAACAAAAACAGATGTGCACGTGTCAGCTTATACCATGCAGTGTTAGCTCTTTTTGCAGGACACGATATGCGCACGTGTACAGCTTGTGCCGAATGTACGCGCGCTCTGCACCCTTGTACAACAACTCCCACAAGAGGAAATGGGCGGGCGTCCCACTGGCGCCATGTTAATACGTTTATTGCTTCCTTGTTGTTTAAGATGATTTCACATGTGTACGCAGCAGCCTATATGGCGTTGAAGGTGTGGGCTTCCTCATAATCAAAGAAAGGAGATATGCAAGCGCCAGCTTACACCCTGCAGCGTGTTTATATACCTCCTGCTTTACTGCTTAAGAAGTAAATAAACAAGGTTTTGGGGTTCTTCGTATACTACTTTTTCCAGCATGTACACATTGTTTTCTGCTTTTTTAATGACTGTTGTTACAACTCAAAATTAGTTACTTCACAAACATTTTATGCTGCAGTTCCATGATATCTTTTGCTTTACATTAGTCAGCTGACCTCACCAAAAAAAAAACCATACTTTCCCATCCGAACTGAGCAGTAGTGAAAAGCTGTACGCGTACGGGTTGCGGCGGTTAAACAGGCCTTAGTTGCTTCTTGGCATGCGTATAGCAATGTACAACTTGCACAGTGTAAATGGTTTATTTATAAGTTGTCTAACGCTTTCAAAAAAATGTATATTTATGTCTGTGCACCTTACATTGTAGTATCTTGTATTTTGCCATTATCCCGCTTTTTATGTGCTTGTTCTCTCACTCGCCCTTTCTCTCTCTCTCCCTCTTCAGAGCCCTCTCTCTCATTAATCTTCCGCTGTCTCTCAGTATTGTTAATAAGACATGCTGCTGTTTTCTTTGTTTCTACCCTCCTTTTCTCTTCTCACATTTTCTTCTCCCCTTCTATGTTTTCTCTCTCTCGCTAGTCGCTACGCCCTTCACCACCTTTCTTTTTTTCCTTCTTCTCATCTTTCATTCTCTGTCTCGTTATCTTTCCCTCGTCTCTCTTTCCTTCCCATTCCCTTTGTGTAATTTCCTCCGGTTTATTTCGGTCTTGTTTGTGTTTGTTTTTTAGACACGGAAAAATGAAGTGATTTGCCCAGAATCACAGGGTGCTGCTCAAAATCTGTGGCTCTGGCGTAAGACATCCTACGATTTTATGCAAGAGAGCAGAATCTACTACAGATTAGACAGGGAGTCTTTCCACTTGGCTATGATTTCTGTCGCTCGCTTTCCATTTTTTTCTCCCATGCAATTCAATTTGAGAATGCTTTATTGGCAATGCCATAGCGTTTGAAATTCACAAATAAGGGTATCCGATTTTAACAGCCCTTTGATGGTGCTTCAAACTGGAAGGTATTTCACCTCTTCCTGCCTCCCTTGAGTTATTAACAAGAAGTAGACTGCTTTGGATTTACGAAAGTGAAGACTGGTGTCCCCGTTCTGCTTGTACTCGGACAGGATGTTGAGACGCCTTCCGGGCTGCCTGGCTTCTTGTTATTCACTCCCACTCTCTCTCTCATACACACACTCTCTCTCTCTCTCACACACACACACACTCTCTCTCTCTCACACACACACTCGCTCTCTCACACACACACACTCTCTCTCTCTCTCTCTCACACACACTCTCTCTCTCACACGCACACACTCTCTCACACACACACACACACTCTCTCACACACACTCTCTCTCACACACAGTACAGCCTTCTACCGCCACCACTCTACCACTCTCTCCATCAACACTCTACCACTCTATGCGCCACCACTCTATGCGCCACCACTCTTTGCGCCACCACCCTATCCACCACCACCACCCTATGCACCACTCTAGCGCCCACACTCTAGCGCCCACAATCTAGTACCACCACTCTACCCGCCCACCATTCTACCCTCCAACTCCACCCTCAAAATCCACCATCCAAGCACTACTACACCCTCCAAATACACCCTACGACTACACCCTCCAACTCCACCATCCAACTCCACCCTCCAACTCAACACTCCAAATCCACCCTCCGACATCCACCATCCAAATCCACCATCCAAGCACTACTACACCCTCCAAAAATACCATCCAACTCCACCCTCCAACATCCAAATCCACCCTCCAACTACAACTCCAGCCTCCAAATCCACCCTCCAAAGCCACCCTCCAAATCCACACGCAAACTACAACTACGGACTCCAAATCCACCCTCAAAATCCAACTCCACCCCTCCAACTCCACCCCTCCAACTCCACCCCTCCAACTCCACCCCTCCAACTCCACCCCTCAAACTCCACCCCTCAAACTCCACCCCTCAAACTCCACCCTCAAACTCCACCCTCAAACTCCACCCTCAAACTCCACCCTCAAACTCCACCCTCAAACTCCACCCTCAAACTCCACCCTCAAACTCCACCCTCAAACTCCACCCTTAAACTACACCCTCAAACTACACCCTCAAACTACACCATCCAAATTCAAATCCTACATCCAAATCCTCCCTCCAAATCCACACTCCACCCTCCAACTCCACCCTCCAACACAACCTCTCAATGCCACAGCACCACTCAATGCCACAGCACCACTCAATGCCACAGCACCACTCAACGCCACAGCACCACTCAACGCCACAGCACCACTCAACGCCACAGCACCACTCAACGCCACAGCACCACTCAACGCCACAGCACCACTCAACGCCACAGCACCACTCAACGCCACAGCATCGCTCAACGCCACAGCATCGCTCAACGCCACAGCATCGCTCAACGCCACAGCATCGCTCAACGCCACAGCATCACTCAACACCACAGCATCACTCAACACCACAGCATCACTGAGCACTGCTCAACGCCACACCACCACTCAATGCCACAGCACCACTCAATGCCACAGCACCACTCAATGCCACAGCACCACTCAACGCCACAGCACCACTCAACGCCACAGCACCACTCAACGCCACAGCACCACTCAACGCCACAGCACCACTCAACGCCACAGCACCACTCAACGCCACAGCACCACTCAACGCCACAGCACCACTCAACGCCACAGCACCACTCAACGCCACAGAATCACTCACAGTCACAGCATTACTCAGCGCCACAGAATCACTCAGCACCCCTCAATGCAACAGCACCACTCAGCGCACAGCATCCCTCAACGCCACAGCACCACTCAGCGCCACAGCACCACTCAGCGCCACAGCATCACTCAGCGCACAGCATCCCTCAACGCCACAGCATTACTCAACGCCACAGCATCACTCAACGCCACAGCATCACTCAACGCCACAGCATCACTCAACGCCACAGCATCACTCAACGCCACAGCATCACTCAACGCCACAGCATCACTCAACGCCACAGCATCACTCAACGCCACAGCATCACTCAGCACCACTGAAGGCCACAGCATCACTCAGCACCACTGAAGGCCACAGCATCACTCAGCACCACTGAAGGCCACAGCATCACTCTGTGCAACCATTCAACAACAACTGGTTCTAATATGTTCTCTTAATGTTTTATTACAAATGTCACAAAAAGATGTTAATATTTGACTTCTGTTCTTGGATTTTCATCACAATAAAATACACTGAACATAATCTTCCCAAAAGTTATTTACAAAAGTTTAAGCTATTGCCATTATAAATTAAAATAACTTTTATTTAAGTATTAATTATTCAAAAAAATAAAAGCCATTGTTATTTGTAATATTAATACATCTAAGTCATGTAAATACAACACATATTGCATTACAAATGCTATAGGTGTCACGTTTGCGAAAGTTAAAACTATTGGCATTGTAAATGACAAAGCTATTAAATTCGCTATTTTCAAAACCAAAACATAAATAAAAAATGTGTCATTTACAATACCAATACCTCAAACTTTCCTAATGCGAGACCTATTGCATTGCAAATGCTTGTTATCCAGGCTTTCAAATAATACTTCAAAGGTCAGTCTTGGAATTCAGGCTTGGAGTCTTTGGTTTCTGCCATTGCCCTCAGTAATCACATCTCTATGGATTACAAGACATGATAGAAGTCATGATGTCATGAAATGTACTATGAATATTATATAGAGCATTAGTGAAATACCTTAGACCTTTATCAGGGCATGCATTTTTTAGGTGCTCTGCTTTCTTCATAGTCTATTATTGTTTGCTAATTTTTATAACAGAATGAGTTGCAGAAAATGCTGATCTTTCAGATTAAGTTTAAAAGAAAGAATTATGTTTACTTATAGCTACTTCACAAGAATGAACTTTGTACTATTTTCAGTGCATACCAGCTGTGTGTGAAGGCCACCAAGTTTTATTAGTAGTTCTGATAATCACTGTGTAACTTTCCCCACCCTTTTATAGCCCAAGTTCTAATGAGAACATGTAAACATGCTGGTCATTGTTCAAATAGTATGTTGTTCATTAACTGTAAAGGTCTGATTTGAATTTTAGTGTGGTGAGCCAAGATTCACACAGGACAATGTTAGTTATTCGCAGGGGTGGCTGGTGGATTTTAAATGCGGTGTGGCGGAAAGTGTAGACCTAATGAAAATGTGCGAGCGAGTCAATCTGAAATAGAGGAGTCTGGGAATAGCCCTCCCACAAGAAAATTTGAAGCAAAATCGACTTAAATGGTGGATTTTACAGCACAATATCAGTCAGGGAAAACTTTGCATTTCAGGGTAACGCATAGAGGTGAAGCACAGTGTGCAGTATTTCCACTTAGACACAACTGCATACAGATACAAGTATGCACCTCCTTAAGAACAATTTAGATCTCAGTAGAAAACCTATATTTGTGTAGGATACTTTCTGCCACCAGTGGTTTTCTACAGTCTTTTGTCTGTTTCGGCTTTTTTGGCAACTTAAAAGAGAAAGAGGCCAGAAGGAGACCAGCAATATTCCCTCATACTGGGCGCACACCTCAGTAATAGAGTCCCCTTTTACCCATGTAGTGCACTCTTGATGTTTTGTACTATTTACTCTAACCATTTTCCACGGTGATCCTCAATGCATGCTAAGATTTGCAATAGAAGTGCCATTCTCCTGTGTCTGCAGAAGCCACCTGGACATTGCCTGCTGTTGTGACCAGTGTTTATTAATTCATGGAATCGATAATGCCTAAGGGCCACAACTGCAACACGTGCACCTCTACTGTGTACTCGCTCCACTCTCCAGCCTTACTCCTGTGTAACCCTGCTCTCTTTCCGTTGTTCTTTTCTGTCACAGAAGAACACATTCATTTGTGGTAGGCACGGGGAGACAAAGCATTTTGCCTGGAATCACAGGATGTTGAGCTGATGCCGAGATTTGAAAGTAGCTCCCCAGCTCTAAAGTTCGCAATTCTAGAACTTGTGGCGGGAGGTGTGTCTAAAAGTGTATGTCGGTGCTGGCCATCAATGAGAGAGACCTGTGCATTTTTCAAATGGGTGGTGAAAAAACATGAGTATGTTGCTGGAGATGTGGGCCGCCGTGCCACCAATGTACTTACCGGGGGAGGGTAAACACCCATTATTCCGCAACTTTCTTTCCGCATACCATCACTCCGCATACTTTCATTACGAAAGTACCATGACTCCGCAGTGCCATTATAACACATGGCATTACATTTTATATCCTGTTACCACGCATACATTTACAACGAAATTCGTTGTAAATGCATGAATGGTAAAAGCATGTTTTTTTTAATGTTTGGATAAGGTAAGTATGGGTATAGGGGTATATGTTTTGGGGTACTGAGGTATATGTTTTGGGGTGTTTGGGTATTAAGAGTTCAGATATAGTTTTGGGTTATGGGGTACAGGGGTAGTTTTAGGGTTTAGGGATAGGTATGGGCTTTGGGGTACTGGGGTATTTTTAGAGTTCAGGGCTAGGTTTGGGATTTGGGGTACAGGGGTATTTAAGGGTTCAGGGCTAGGTTTGGATTTTGGGGTACAGGGGTATTTTTAGGGTTCAGGGCTAGGTTTGGGGTACAGGGGCATTTTAGGGTTCAGGGGTAGGTTTGGGTTTTGGGGTACAGGGTTATTTTTAGGGTTCAGGGCTAGGTTTGGATTTTGGGGTACAGGGGTATTTTTAGGGTTCAGGGCTAGGTTTGGGATTTGGGGTACAGGGGTATTTTTAGGGTTCAGGGCTAGGTTTGGATTTTGGGGTACAGGGGTATTTTTAGGGTTCAGGGCTAGGTTTGGGGTACAGGGGCATTTTAGGGTTCAGGGCTAGGTTTGGGTTTGGGGTACAGGGGTATTTATAGGGTTCAGGGATTGGTTTGGGTTTTGAGGTACAGGGGTATTTATAGGGTTCAGGGCTAGGTTTGGGTTTTGGGGTACAGGATATATTTATAGGGTTAAGATGGGTTAGTGTTTAAGGGTGCTGGGGTATTTTAAGGAGTAAGGGTGGGTTATGATTATGGGGTGCAGGGGTATTTAAAGGGAGCAGGGTGGGATTAGCACACAATATGAGACATGGCATGAAGGGCGGAAAGTACCACACGCCCCCAGCGTTTGTCACGCCCCCAGCACAACGCAGACACGCCCACAAGGGACTACTTTGCTGGCACGGTTCTTTTACCTTTTAAATGTATATGGTGGGCATCTGCATAGCCTATGTCCTTCTGCTGCAACTGCCCTTTCCAACGCTGTATTGGGTGTTGTGATTGATGCTGTGGTTCCTGAGATTACCCGCCTTAAAGGTTTGGGCTCTCTCTTTATTATATTAGTATAGATTGGGGTTTTTGTGCCAAAACGTGGACCATTGGGAGTTGGATTGAAATAAGTGTGAACTTGGAGTATGGTGAATGACAGTGAGTGAAGTGTTGGATTCTCAATGATTTATGTCTCCCAGAGGACAATATTTGATAATAGTTCTTGTCTGAACGCTTGTCCTTTGGGTTCCCAAGGGTTCCTCTCGTTTTTTATACATGACCCCAAGCAGCACAGGCTTACATTTGACCAGCGTCGGCAGACGCGTCAGGAGGGTGCTGGTGCCGACGGAGGTGACTAATCTGCTCCAACGGAGATGGCCGCATCACATGAAGATGACCTTAAGGCCATCATGCTGGAGGTGAAGTCCACGGTTTCTGGGATTGCCACCCAACTAGATCAGCTATCCTCCCACCTGGACGTGGTCAAGTCCCGGGTGGACTCCCATGACAACCGTCTGCTGCATGTCGAGTCCAGGGTCTCTGACATGGAGGATGCCACCACTCAAGACCACCAAAAACTCCTTCAAATGGACAAAATCCACGATCCCATACGCTCCAAGAACGAGGATTTGGAGGCGCGCTCCCGCAGGAGTAACCTCTGCATTACGGGGGTGTCAGTCCACCAACATCTCATGGATTGAAGACTACATGGAGCAACTGGTTCGCGCATTGTTTGGTGATATACTCTCCCCGGTCTTTATTGTGGAAAGAGCACACCTCTCCCTTGGTCTCCGTGCTGCCCCCGGTCTGCCAGCTCGTCCCATCATCGCAAAAATCCAAAATTTCCAGGACTGCAATGCGATTCTACGGGCGGCTAGGGAGAAAGGTGAAATTCAAAATCAGGGTAAGCCTCTGTCTTTCTACCCCAACTACACACTGCCGGTACAGGCCGCCCGCCATGAGTTCCTGCCTGCAAATATATTACAAAAAAATTAGATTTCTTACTCCCTTGCATACCCTGCCAAGCTGCGCGTCAGACAGGACGCTGGTCTTCCCGGATCCCAACAGCACCCTGGCCTTCGCCAAGAAACTAAACCTCACCCAGCGCTCTACCCCAGCTAAATCTCAGGACTCCGATGCAGCTAATCTCAGCGAAAATGACTAATAAGTCCCTCTTACCTGTTATTGTTCATTTATTGTGCACTCATTGTCTGCCTGTTCTATACTTGACTTGTTTGCGCAGTGCCCTACAGGCGATCTGACTGTTTGCCCCCTGCGATTACGCCTGTTGGCCGGACTCAATGGGTCTTCTTTACTAGGTTAGTCTGCTTATATTTTGGCTTGGCCACCCTGCCTTATAGGACAGGGCCAACCGCTGTGTGAAGCCATGCCCCCACGGGATGATTCCCACCTGTGCTATTGATCTCCCCCTCCAAGTTGTGGGTCCCTTGGGTGGTTCCTCAACCTATTTGGGGGGTTGATGTGGGTGGTGGGAGGGTTGACAATGGGTTTTTGCATCCTTCTTTTGAGGCGCTCGTGTTTTAGATTGTACTCCTTTTGTCTTACCCTTGCTCGTTTCATGCTGCAATGCTTCATTGCATTTTGGTGGTCTGTTTGGGTAGGTGGGGTGTTATTTCTCAAATGTTCAGTCGCCTTCTCAGGCAATGTTGTTTATGTATTTGCATATTTTATTTCCATTGTTGTATTACTTTATTCGAAAAAAGTTTCCATAAAAGTACACACAATCACACATATAAAAAAAAAACCTAAAACAGTAATACAAACATTTCATTCCCATGATTATATATCATAATAAAACAAATGACAAAAAGGCATCACAGAACCGAGCATTAACAAATAGTACAGATTAACCTTTGGGTAACAATCTGGATCTGATAAGCCAGGCACATGACACATATTTGGCAACCCCACAGACCATGTACATAGTAGAGGTGTTGGATAGAATAATACGCAGCGCTGATCTATAGTCCGTTACTCCAAGAGCACTGCAAACAGGTTTTAACCATTTATATCTAGGTTGTTTATATGCAGTACAAGCAAACAAAAAATGGCCAAGTGATTCTTTCGGACACGAACAACCCGGACATTTCAGGCCTTCCTCGCTCCTGTCTTTCCACCCTTCCTTAAAAGTGTTGAGGGGGAGGGTTCCGTGTCTTAGTTTAAGGAACAAGGTTCTATCACGGGGAGTCTGGATAAAATCTAGAAATGGCTCAAACTTCCTGAAGATCTTGTGTTCAAGGAAGTTATTCGTCAAAGGCCCCCATTTCGAGTTCTTTAAATCCTTTGCCTCAATCCAATCCCAATAACGTTTTTTAACAGTTTGTTTCGGGGGTGGGGATTGGGAGGCCCATGACTCACCCAGTCCTATAGATACAACCAGCTTCTTCAAATTATTAAGCCATTTTATTTTGTTTGCAGTGTTTAAACTAAGGAGCTCTTCAAACACTAATGCATATCTAGCTAGTTCAGGGGTTCTTCTGAGGTGTACCCAAAATAACAAGGGGCGAATTTGAACTACATCAGAAATAGATTTTTGGCCCATGTCAAGGAATAATGGTTTCAAGGGGGTCGAAGAAGGTAGCGAAACAATGTTTCTCATAAACTTGTTTTCTGCCACTACCAATGCTTTAGTATTCTCAGCACCCCAAAGTTCGGAGCCATATACTGCCGAAGGTAGCGCCTTTCCCCCGTATACCATATACTGCCGAAGGTAGCGCCTTTCCCCCGTATACCGCCAGAGCGGGAGCTATGGGTCTACTGATCGAAAGGCGCTGGTTCTTCAGTATAGCTCCTGATGTCCTTTTAAGGTTCAGAACCATTTTAGATATATGGGAATTCCAGTACATGGTATTATTAAGCCTTACTCCTAGATAATCAAATTCCGCCACTACCTCCAGGGGGGTGCCATTGAGAGAAAGGTTGACACTCCTGATCTTTTTGTTGGCGGACAGCACCATCAACTTTGTCTTGGTGGTGTTGACCGTCAAACCTCGGTCTTGACAAAAAGTGCAGAAGCGATCGAGTAGCCTCTGCAAACCCATAGGGGTTTTAGATAACAGGAGGGTATCATCCGCAAAGAGGAGTGTTGGTGTTTTCTCACCAGCAAGAACTGGGGCATCTGCAGGGTCCTCCCTCAAGTGGTCCACCACTCCATTTATAAAAAGGGAGAAAAGAGTGGGGGCCATCACACAACCCTGTCTTACTCCTCTATTGACCGGTATCCTCCTTGTTAGTTGGCCCTGGCTTCCCCAACGGATCCTAGCAAAATTCCCCTCATGGAGTTTAATGATGAATTGCAGCAAATAGCTGGGGAAACCCATATCAAAAAGGACCGACCAGAGTTTGGCGCGTGGGATGACATCAAATGCTGTTTTGAGGTCTATGAAAGCCAGATATAAACTACCTTTGGCAATTGACACAGACTTCCAATAGACTGCGCAGAATCGAAAGACCTGATCCATTGCACCGACATTGCGCCTAAACCCCGCCTGGAAATGGGATAAAATATTCTCATCCATAAGCCATGATTCTGTACGATTTATTATGACCCTGCCAACTACCTTTTGGATAGTGTCTATTAAGCTTATTGGTCTGTAGTTGGCAGGGTCCTCTCTATTGCCTTTCTTAAATATAGTGATGACTTCTGCTCCCTTCCAGGATTCTGGAACTGGATAGCCCTGCTGGATAAGATTCATCACACATGCTATAAAATCTGCCCATAATTTGGGGTCGTGTAATAGTAGGTCTCCTGGGAGCCCATCTGGGCCAGCCGCCTTACCCGGTAACATTTTAGAAATAGCATCTTGTACTTCTAGCTTGGTGAATTGGCCTTCCATGGAGCTCTGCTCTATGGCCGTCTTACTTTGGAAATCAAATCCCAAAGATGTTGTTGTGCCATTAAGGCTATCTTCACAATATAGATTTAAGAAGTGAGAGAACCATTGCTGTTCTGTTATATGGTTTAAGATGGGCTCCCCCCCCCTTCTATCGAGGGCATTGACCAGTTTCCAAAAAATAACTGAATTTTTGCCACTGGCGGCAGTCTTTAACTGCTGCCAATGCTCCTCCTCCCATTCCTTTTTGGCAAAATGTATCCTACTACGGTACTCCTTTCTAGCCAAACGGACTGCGGCGGGGTTCTTACTTTTTATTGCTAAGGTTATAGCTTTCCTTTTTGACCTGCAGTTTGCCGTAAACCAAGGGTTGCTTTTGGATGGATCACGGTTTAACGAGGGGTTCTCCTGGGATTTTTTGGTAAAGTAAGTACCTAACTTAGTTATTAGATCTTTATAGGAAGATTGCAAGTTAAATCCGGGGGTTTCTGCTACTGCTTGAACCACTCCCGTGAAGTTACAGGTTTCACAAGATACTAACTCATTAATACATTTGATTTTCTCCTCTTCACACTTGACCACATTCCATTTTAGTTTCCGATTACAATATGTTGGAAAGACCTCTTTGGTAATCATCTCTGGTTTCCTTAAATCGGACCCATTTAACCAGTTGATTGACATACATAATGGATTGTGGTCGCTATCCGAAGATTGCCTGACCTCCATATCAACTAGGGCCGGCCAAGATGATATATCTAGAAAGATATAATCAATTTGCGAGGGGCAGCCCAGCTTGTTGAAGGTCATCGCCCCCTCACGATCTGACGCTGTCCGCCCATTCAAAGCCCTTAGGTTGTGGTCCAGTGCCAGAGCATTCAACTGGATTGCTCTGGCTGTCCATTTCTTAATGGGATCCAGGGATAAAGATGGTATGACTTGACCCCTAACCTCTGTATTGAGCCCCAGGGAGTCGTCGTTATATAGGGGTTCAAAAGTACAATTGAAATCCCCTCCAACTAGTATTTTAGATCTGGGGGGAAGATCTAATAACATCCCATCTAAGAGCTCAATAGTTGGCGAGGCTAGCCCACCCTGGAGGCCTCTAGCATAAATACAAAAAAGGTCCAGCTTCCATACCCCTATCTCACTTTTAAGAGTAATATGCAAGATGTCATTGCAACCAGTATTGTGTATGGTAACAACACAATTCAAAATCACTTTAACCCAAATATGCAGGCCTCCAGAAGGGCGGCCTTTCCCCAGCGTAACAGCGGGGATAAAAAAGGTAGAGTATCCATTTTTATATTGCGGGGTCAAGCACCAGGTTTCTTGGAACATACATATGTGGAAAGTGTTAATAAGATCGTTCCATTCAGGATTTGCTAGATTTTTCTTTAATCCTGCGATGTTCCAGGACATGATGTTAATAGGTCTTGTGGCCAAAGATTGTTCCCTGGGTGTAATTGGGATACTGAGTTCCTGTTCCCCTAAGCAAACTAAACCTTCCCTGGTTGTATTGGAATAAGTTTCAGGGATAACTAACACTTCCCTAATGCTACTTGGGCCAGATGACTTGGGTGGAAGTCCATCGACTCCCTCCAAACCGCTAAAGCGATTGTAACAGGGAATGGGGTAGTTAAGCTGTGGGCCAGACCAGTCCTCATTAAACTGGTTACAAGGGTAAAAAGATCGCCTTCCATCATTTCGCACAGAATTCCAACCACCATAGTTATCACTACTCCAATTGAAGTGGTGCTGACCCTTCCTAGTCTCAGGGTTTATCCTATTTCTATCATAGTTGAAAGCCTTAAACCAACTCCACTTGTTGTCATGGTGTACTAGGGACGTGTAAAAATATGACAAGGGTTTTACCATAATCGAGGACTCATTCTTAAGGGAAGGCCTCGAGCAAATATGTTCTACTATTCTAGGGTCTTCAAATGTTATCACAACACAATCTCCCTTCAGCTTTTTCGTATTTTCCCCTACCCATGGGGCTCTCTCCACCATTAGTATTTTGTTGTTAATATTGCGAGGAGGAGGGTGGTATCTATTCAGCCAATGACAAAGTTTGTTCTTTAGTGCGCAAAAAGGTTCTGAAGTGGTAGCCTCCAACTCCGGAACACCTGTTAAAACCAGAACAAAAGGACAGGCGTCAGGTGGTAAGCTAATATTACGCCGTGCACTGGTTTTCTCAGGGTGGGAGAAAAGAGGTTTGGGAACTGGAGTGGAAGAACCATCCTGGTTCTCAGTGGTAGTGGGAAGGAGTTTAGGAACCGAAGAGGAATGGCCAGCCACTTTCTTGGAATTGGTGGAGGTGTTACAGACTTCCTGGGAATAACTACCCTTGTTACCTTTATTAGGAGGTGGTTTAGGAGGACATTTTATGGTGGTGGATTTAACTCCCGAGGATTGCGTTTTAGCTAAGGGTAATGATGTGGTAGGGGCAGTGGGTTTCTCAGGGGCCCCTATGACAGTGTTTCCCCCCTTAGATTTTAGATCCAAGCAAAGGGCCTGGAGCTGTTGTTCAATGCCTTGAAGTTTGATTTCAAGAGGCGCGAGTAGGGACCTAATGAGAGCAGATAGTGAACTTAGGAGTGGGGCATTTTGGACTGCCAGATCATCCATGGAGGAATCCTGGCTACTGTTTTCAAGGATACTGGCCAGACTGGTGATCGAACCTGTGTCATCCGGAATACCCATTAGAAGGGGGTGCGGAACAGGCTGGACCCTATCCCTCTCTACGGAATGACCCGGAGTGAAGCTCCCCACCAGGTTAGTGCTACTAGCACGAGCCCGGTTCCTATAGAACCCAGCGTAACTTGGTTAGGTGTATTCCCTTCATCCACGTGAGGAGATAAATGGTCATGAATGAGGGTTGAACCTACTACTGGCCCATGGTCTAGGATAGCCTCGCGGTGAACAGTAGCAGATATAACTATAGTATTAGCTACGGGAGGATTCGGGATTAGGGAGGATGGTGAGGTCACCGGGGATAAAACCACAAGAGGACAAGGAGACCCAGTAATACTCGAGATCGGAGCAGTCACGGGAGCCACCTGCGTGAGAAGTGGGACGGAATTGCTCAAGATTTTGTTTGGGGTACGAGCAGAAGCTATACTCCCAAGTGACGATCTTTTAGCTTGAGCAAGGTCTTGTGAAACCCTCCTTTCCATCAGAACAATACCCTGATCAATTAAAGTGTTTGTACGTAAAATAAAGTTGTCTAGTGTATTAGTTAATTTTTTAGTTTTACTTTTAGCTCCAGCCGCAGCCTGGCTGCGGGTTTCACGGGCTGACATTCCCCTGGTCTGGGATCAATTAAAAAATAAAGCACTGCGATTTATAACAATCAATAGTCGCTAAACTAATTAGTGCTCAGGGTTAAAACAGTTCAAGCATAAAAGCAGTTCATAAATCCTAACCAGGAAAGCTTACTGATCAGTGGACTAAACAATTTTATCAATAAGGGACCTGGCCCAGACCAGTCTCTACAGGCCTCGGAGGGCCACAGAGGGCCCGCCCTTTGCCCAGGCTTAGCCCCGGGCGCTCCCGCGCGCTCCTGCGCCGCGGGGCGATTAACCTGTTAAATAGGGGTAAGATGGGCGGGGGGCGGGGCAAGCAGGGAGAGCGGCCCAGGTGGAACTGGTTGGGCACACACAGGGACTCCTGGGATATGGAGTCCCTGATCGACGCTCGCTGCCCTGCTTCCTCACCGCACTCCCCAGGCACAGTCACGAATCCTGCAGCACCAGCAGCTCCCGCCGGTAGGTAGGCGCTGCGGGACCCGCGCAGCGGGTCCGGCGAGCTGGACACGGTGGGGCAAGTAAGAAGCTCCAAAGTCAGGGAAGGAGAGCAGCAGCGTAGACTCCCGATGCAGGCGATATCCAAGGAGCAGAATCCCACGAAAGGAAGACAGATGCCCTGATTTAACACATCGTAGGCGGGGGGCGGGGCAAGCAGGGAGAGCGGCCCAGGTGGAACTGGTTGGGCACACACAGGGACTCCTGGGATATGGAGTCCCTGATCGACGCTCACAGCCCTGCTTCCTCACCGCACTCCCCAGGCACAGTCACGAATCCTGCATCACCAGCAGCTCCCGCCGGTAGGTAGGCGCTGCGGGACCCGCGCAGCGGGTCCAGCGAGCCGGACACGGTGGGGCAAGTAAGAAGCTCCAAAGTCAGGGAAGGAGAGCAGCAGCGTAGACTCCCGATGCAGGCGATATCCAAGGAGCAGAATCCCACGAAAGGAAGACAGATGCCCTGATTTAACACACCGTAGGCGGGGGGCGGGGCAAGCAGGGAGAACGGCCCAGGTGGAACTGGTTGGGTACACACAGGGACTCCTGGGATATGGAGTCCCTGATCGATGCTCGCAGCCCTGCCTCCTCACCGCACTCCCCAGGCACAGTCACGAATCCTGCAGCACCAGCAGCTCCCGCCGGTAGGTAGGCGCTGCGGGACCCGCGCAGCGGGTCCGGCGAGCTGGACACGGTGGGGCAAGTAAGAAGCTCCAAAGTCAGGGAAGGAGAGCAGCAGCGTAGACTCCCGATGCAGGCGATATCCAAGGAGCAGAATTTTATTTCCATCTTGCTTGCATCACATTACTGCTACACATATATACCACGCCACCTTGTTGCATCACACGTCTATCACTTCTAGGGCCATGCGGCTGGGTCCGATACCGCATCCCACTTCTCACCCGGTTGTGAATGTTCCCCCTCCCTACCCAGCTATTTGTACCGCTGGATGCGAACCAGCAACGCTACACACCCCACACTGGTTCACTGTCCATCCTGTTCTTGTTGGATTGCACGGCCTCTTCCTCCTCTCCTTTCCACCCACACCATGCAGCGCTCCGCTCTCTCCTATACCGACACGGCATGACTGACACCACCTTCTGGACATGGAATATCCGCGATCTACATGACCACCGTAAGGCCTGATTTATTCATGCTCATCTACTACGGCACAAGGTGGACATTTGTCTATTACAAGAAATCCATCTGTTACTTGTGGCTTCCGTCAGACTTCATTCCCAACACTGGGGAGAATCATGGCCATGTCTGAACTGGGGTGGCAGAGTGAGCTAAAGAACGGTGATGGATTAAACCCAGATCAGTTGACTGGGGGTGAGTGTTTGTATTGTCAACGCTCCGTCCATCACCACCTTTGGTTTTTCTTTGAGAATCACACTTCTCGTTTTATTCTAACTATTCACGGGGGTGTCCATTTTGATACGAAAGGGTCTCCCTTGGCAGACGGCCCAAGTACTCACTGACCCTGAAGGGCGCTACGTTATCTTCCATGGCTCCTTGCAGTCCCAACCCTGAACAATTGCTGCTATGTACGGCCCCAACTCGGATGACCCTGATTTCTTTGCACATGTATGGCACCTCATCTCGTCCCTAGGTCCCACTGCACTCCTCTGGGAGGGGGTGATTTTAACATGACACTCTCCACTGTCTTAGACCGCTCTGGCCCTCATGCCTCCCACCCATGTACCACGCGCCCACTTAATTCCATTTTCACCGACAATTCCCTATATGATGCCTGGCGACGCTTGTGGCCTGACGCCTGTGAGGGCACTTGTGTTACTGGCACCCAAGGTTGCTGGTCCCATCTAGACCTTTGGATCACAACCCCTGATATCCTATCCTGGCTCATCTCCATTGATCATATGGCATGCACGCTCTCAGATCACACGCCGGTACAGCTTTTTCTCCATATTCCCCACTCCCCGCAGCGGGCCTTCACTTGGTGGCTCCCCCCGAACGTGCTCCGTGACACTGTTTTCTATGATGAAATTCAGACCGCCATCACTACCTACTTCGAGCTTAATGTCGGGTCTGTCGACTCTCCCTCCATGCTATGGGAGGGTTTTAAGGTTGTGATCTGCGGCTCATGCATCTCTAAAGAGTCCGGGGTCTTGTGCTCTAGTCGTAACACGCTGGATAAATAAGAGTCTGAAATCAAATCCCAGGACTCGGCCCAGGCTCCCCACCCCAGCCCCGATACTCTTGCTCGGCTTCGCAAAAAGCATTCGTAATTTTCAGAAGAGGCAGCTAGGGAGCTCTCTTTCCTCGACCGAGAGGCCCGTGCTCACCATTTTGGTGAGGGTGACCGGCCCGGTAAAACCTTGGCCAACCTTCCTCCACCCCCCTCGTGCTCTTTCATATATTAGGGCGCTTCAGGACGGCAGTCCTACCCGCACTTCCTCCCCTGAGGAAATTAAGGCGCGTTTTGCGGAGTACTACATGCAGCTTTACACTGTGGGTCTTACCCCATCGTGTGAGGTCTTACACCAATATTTTGACACACTCAAGCTTCTTTGGCTCAAAAACTATCATCGCCAATTTCTCGACAAGCCCTTTTCTAAAGAAAAAATATTGGCAGCCATCAATAGTATGCCTGGCGACAAGGCGACGTCTTGGTTTATAAGACCTTTGCTTCACTTTTGGTGCCTCATCTGGCCGCCATGTATAATGACTCATTTGAAAGCGGCCTCCTCCCACCATCGCTCCGTGAGGCCATGATAACGCTTCCCCTCAAGCCGGATAAACCCCCTGAATGTCAGGACCCCTACCGTTCACTGTCCCTTATTAATACGGACAACAACATTTTTGCAAAGCTCATTGCCTCACGCCTCCTCCTCCTTATGCCACTCATTGCTTGCCCTGATCAGTCAATCTTCAGACCATTTTTTCTGCCCTGCATCAGATTAACCCTGCCCTCCCCGCAGTGGCCGTCCTTCTAGATGCCACCAAGTCTTTTGACACCCTCAAATGGCCCTTCCTATTTTTTCTCCTCCCACTTCTTGGCCTCAGTAATAACTTAATTCGCACAATATGGCTCCTTTATACTCTCCCCACTGCCCGCCTTCGCATTAATGGACGAATCTCTGATCCCATCCCAATTTGACGAGGCACCCACCAGGGGTGCCTGCTTTCCCCTTTGCTTTTCGCCATCGCAATGGAGCCCCTAGCGGCTAGACTTCTGCAACACTATACCCAGAGGGGCATTGGTTTTTTGACCCGTGCTCTCTTGGTTTCCATGTATGCGGATGATATCCCGCTGCATATCCACCACCCCCAAGAAAATCTTAGCCCCCTGGTATAAGAGATCATACGGTTTGGTAGATCCTTTTTCCTCTTACTGACGCTACTACTCCTTTCGCCCTGGACTACACTTTTGTTTGGGCATCTGGTTCAACTCGCTACCTAGGTATCTGGTTAAGCAGGGACGTAAATGACCTTTGGAGGGCTAACTTTGGCCGTGCGGTGGACTGGCTTCAATCCAAAATACCCCTATGGAATCGGCTCCCTTTGTCGTTGGCGGGCCGCATAGCCATCACCAAGAAGGTAGTCCTCTCGCAATTCCTTTATCTTTTCTTGAATATCTCTGTTCCCCTGACTGACCTCTTTTTTCACAGGATCCGCTCGCTTATCATTTTTCTTCTCTGGGCTGGTAGGCAACCCAGGACTGTGTACAACACCCTCACCCTCCCTATGTCTTGTGATGGCATGGGTGCCCCTAACTTTAAACTATATGCTCTGTGTGCTCAGGACAGTTTTTTTCACTTCTGGGTTCATCCCACTCCTACTCGTACACCCAATGTTTCGCAGATCTCTGCAGCAGGCGCTCCAACGCGCTGAGGTGACAGCATATTTTATTATTACTAAAACATACAGGCTGATAAAATTCATGCAATTAGGTGTTTCTCTGGTATTTTAGGTTCTCGTTAGTATCACCTGTATCCCCTCTCTAAGCTCTCACGATGAAGGTTACAGACACCGTTTTGAAAACACGGCTGTGCCAGCTTCTAGCAATGAATTCACTCTGAGGGAAACCACGGAAAGTCAGTGGAATGAAGTGAAGATGAGGAAAAGACAGGCCCCAAGAAGGGTAAAGGCAGGAACCTGAGGATACTCACTGGTAAAAAAGAAAGAAGGGCTCTGCTTCATAATGTTTTTAAAAGTGAAACTATGCAGTACTAACATGTATAGCAAATTAATCTGACGGGAGTCACACTCCTACAGCCGCCCCCTGCCTCGTGATGACTCCCACTTCCTCCTTGTCTCCTTCACTCTGCCCCTCCCCCTACAATTGAAATGAACGAAGTTTTGTTAACCCCTCCCAGGGCCACTGTATGTGTGCCCCAAAATCAACCTTATAGAAGGCATTGGCGTTCACCACTCCCTCTGATATGATGTCAGTGCTGGAGCTTGCGCCTACTGTTAAGAATACTTCATACCTCGCCCTTCTGGCACATGGGCAGTGAGACATGCAAAACCATCTCCCCTCTAACCCTGGAAAAAGCGATGGATTCGAGTCACTTTATTACTCAGCCGCAAGTGGTTATTTATTTCCATCTTTTCGGTGCATTTTCTCCTCGTATTGCCTCTTCCCTTTTGGTAGTAGCTCTATGCCCCTTAACACCAGCCACCATTGGCTCATCATCCAAGCATTTTCCTCCTAGATCCTCAACACATAATTACAGTTGTTTACAAATGTGTTTTTGTAAAGATTTGAAATGTTCACTTATGTAGATGGTGCCTTGAATGTTCATGTCTTCGCAACAACAAGGCCCTATGTCTGCTGCAGGTACTGTCACAGAGACCTTTTATGCATCTCTGCCAGGAAGGCATAATGTTCAATCTAATTTGACCGATCACGGTATTGATAGTAAGTTGCACCTGATAGTATTGGTAATTACCAAAAAAAAATAAAAAACCTGTATGACTGGGAAAAGCACAACTAGTTAAAGGCCCAGATAAAGAAAACAGTGAAGCGTAACAGCTACGCAGCGTTGCAATGCAATACAACCCGCTTTGCAATATCCGTAGCAGGGTAAGAGTAGTTCCTTTTTCCAGTAACTCTGAATAAGGGTGCCAAATTGCAGTTGCCCAGATATCTACACTAGGAACATTTCACAATAATATCGGAGATATGACCATTCAGTTTACTGAAATAGTATTTATGCTCAGTCAGCATAGGTACCATAGTGCGTTAATGGAAGTCGTGGATGGCTAAGCTCCAGGGGCCAGAAGTTAAAATGTTAGGAATACCAATTTCCTCCTAATTGTGATTCTCTCAGAATAGCATTTAGTACATCAGTATTCCTATTGCATGAAACTCATTTAGTATATCTGTTAGACTGAAAATCGTTCACTTTGTGATAGAAAGCTGAAAGTTGATACAGGCACTTGTCTTTGTAATAGTAATCATATGAGTGCAAGCCCCCAAGTCGATCTTGCCTATGACTTCATATAGTCTAAACGAAATCCTAGATGGCCGACAAATATTAACAAATTATTTCAAATCTTCCGATTTGCATCAAATATGACACAAAGGTTCATGTGTACATGTCAGTACATGTCATGCGCATACCCACGTTGGATCCAGACTGTTTTTTTTTTATTTTTTATTTCAAATCCTTTTTATTGAGAATTTAGGATAATACAAAGGAAAAACATTACAGAAAAAGCTTCAATTACATAGATGGATTGATACATGTTATTAAATGACATTTACACGTAAGGAAAAGAAACATGAGATAAGAGGACCAAATACATGGCATCCAAGCTAGCAACAATAGGGTCGTTCAGTGCGATCAGATGCGAAGATATACCTGCAGTGCACCATACAAGAGTCAACACAGTCACACCCGTTGCTTCACGGGGGGTCATAATGAAAACATTTGGCATCGAGAGATTTCCATAGCTTCCTATTCGAGGGACACCAAGTGGCCGATTGCAACGCTGGATTGTCAGCCCCTCTCAAGAATGAAAGCCACTCCCGTCATATTGCAAAAGTAACTTCCGACGAGCTTTTCCACTTACACAAGACAACCTTGCAAGCCAGTGTTAGCATCAGATCAAGAAGTTGGCGGTCATGAATGTCATGAAGCTGTGTATCTAGTGCTCCTAAAATAACATAAATAAATTCCCTTGTGGGATTGATGTGAAAGGCTTGGTGAATATAATCAAAAATCCTACCCCAGAATGTCTGCAATATAGGGCAGAGAAAAAGCATGTGTGCGAAGTCCCCTACCCCTGTTTTGCAGTTCCAACAAATAGGTGCATCTCTCAGATGACATTTAAAAAGTCTCTGTGGAGTCCAGAACTTCCTGTTCAGCAACATATATTTTGTCTGACAGAGAATTGGGGACACTTTGTTAGTTAAGGCGGTTTTATGAATTATGTCCCAATCTAACACTATCCCCGTCGTATTGGGTTCTGATTCCCATTTACCTTACGCCTTTTTATGGGATTTCCCGGGAAAAGGTAGGAGTAGTTTGTAGACTCTAGATACAAAGTGGCCAACGCGAGTAAAGTGTGGAAGATGTGTCACAAGCCAAGGTGTGTCGGTGGAGAGATTACATTTTGAGATGATAGACTTCAGTTTCAGGAACTGGTAGAAGTCCATGGGGGACAAGTCATATGAAGTCTGTAATTGCGAGAAGGGAATGGGTTGCGTTCCCTCGTAAAGATCCTTAACCATATTAATGCCCCTTTCAGACCATGATTCCCAGAAAAGGGTTTCGCCGTCTATTTTGAGCATAGGGTTTCTCCAAAGTGACATGAAAGTGGTTTTCTTAATAGTGAGGTTAGTTTTGTGGGTTTGATCAAGCCTTAGTAAAGCTCATCTGGTATTCAGTAGGATATATTTGGAATGAGGTAAATGTGTCAAGTTCATACTAAGAAGGGACGGTAAGGGTGCATGTGCTATGATAGACTTTTCAATGTTTAGCCACACTGGGACATAGGGTGGAGAATCCACCAGCCATAAGGCTCCCTGCTTGCAAAGGAAAGCTGTCTGGTAGTTCCTGAACGAGGGAAGACCCAGGCCGCCTTTTTCTTTTGTCATCTGCAGCTTTTTCATAGATATCCTAGCTTTCTTTCCCCGCCACAAAAACTCACCAAACAGCCTGTCCACTTTCTTAACGAAGTCGTCCGTAAAGGTCATAGGGAGCATGCTAGCAAGATAGTTCACCAGAGGGGTAGACATCATTTTGAGAGTCTCTGCTCTGCCCCACCAGGAGAGAAACTTGGGTGACCAACCATCTAATAGTGTTGAGATCTTTTTCAGGGTTAGTTCCTCATTGATTTTCAGTGTTGAAATTAAATCTTTCCCAAAATCAAGGCCTAAGTACTTGAAGCAATGCGGTTGCCAGGTGAGGCCGGAATTTCCAAGGATTCCACTATTTCCAATAGTGTTCAGGAGTTTGACCTCCGTTTTGTCCTTATTTAGCTTGTAGCCAGAGACCTTGGAGAATTCATCAATGGTATGCATGAGTGCCGGGATAGCCTCATCCGCTCTCTCAGACATGATTAGCACATCATCGGCGTACGCGGTCAGTTTTATAGTACAATCCTGAAATGGGAACCAGCAATTGCATCATTGTGCCTTATATGATATAGGAACGGCTCAATCGCTAGCAAAAACAAGGATGGGGAGAGGGGGTATCCCTGTCTCGTACCCTGTTTCAAGGACAAGGAAGAGGAGAAAGAGCCACCCGCCCTAACCTTTGCAGTGGGACAGGCGTAAAGCGACATGACAAGTTTCGTAAATGTTGTTCCTAGGTTGAATTTATGTAACACGGCCTCGAGAAATGCCCAGTCTACTTTATCAAAAGCCTTCTCGGCATCCAAAGTTATTGCCGCCGTTGGAGTGTCTAAGAGCCTAGCTTTTTCCAGGATGTGCACTAGAACTCTGGTATTATCACTGGATAATCGATTTTTAAGAAATCCTGCTTGAGAAGGGTGGATTAGGTCAGGAAGAACACGCTGTAAACGTGACGAAAGAATCATAGCTAGGATTTTGCAGTCCAGATTAATTAGGGAAATAGGCCTATAATTTTTTGGGAGGGAGGGGTCCTTACCGTCTATAGGGAGTACAGCAATAGTAGCCTCAGCCAGAGTTCCTCTTACTACACCCGTGTCGCTTATTTCCTTGAACAAATGGAGGAGGGGGTCCACCAGAAAGGAGGCAACGCTTTTGTAAAATTTTGCGGTGAAGCCGTCCGGGCCGGGAGCTTTACCACACTTTAGAGACCTAATTGTTTTCTCTATTTCAATTGCCGTAATTGGATCGTTGAGCCCCTGTTGATCATCCAGGGAGAGTTTCGGTAAATCACATTCGTTAAGGTAGTCGTGAATCTTTCCCCCCTCTACAGATGGATTTTTGGCATAGAGGGTTTCGTAGAAGTCTTTAAAAACTTCTGCTATTTCGTCTGGTTCAGAGTGGCCCACCCCCAATGCATCCTTAATGACATTAATTGAATTCTTTTGGACCTTAAACTTTAGATACGCGGCCAAGCTCTTACCCGCTTTGTTGGATTCGCAAATTTTGAGTCTACGTCTCCTGTCTAGCCATACGCCTGCTCTTTCGCTAACAAGTTTATTGTATTCATATTTCTTAGCAGTCATTGTGTTGAGAGTTATTCTGTCCCTATCAATTAGGTGCTTGTTTTCTAGGTCTGATATCTCTCGCTCAAGTGCTTCCAGTTTAGCATTGTGATCTTTGTTCATTGCTGAGCGGATTTTGATACATACCCCCCTGATCGTGCTCTTTAATGCCTCCCAGCGTACTAAGTCAGAGGTGTCCCCTCTTTCATTCAACTCCAGATACGAGCGAATGGCAGATTGGATAGCGAGGCGATGGTTATCTCCATTTAATATTTCGTCATTTAAGCGCCATGATGTTTGTCGTGAAGAGGGCTTAGCGTTGGATATGGAGAGGGAGATACACGAATGGTCGGACATAACCCTTGGTTCAATAGAAGAGTCCTCTATTCTCGGAACCCCATTCTGTGTGATTAGAATGTAATCAATACGTGAATAAGAATCATGTGGTGACAAGTAAAACGTATAGTCCCTATCTGTGGGATTTTGTAATCTCCATGTGTCAACCAGGTGGAAACGTTGGCACAGGTTAAGTAGAGCTTTGTGAGACTTGTTTGATTTGAGAGAGCACCGTGAGTCTCTATCTAGGAATGGGTCCATTGGCAAGTTAAAATCACCCCCCAGTACGTGTATACCAGAATCTGGAATAGTCTCAACCTGTTTTGCTAGGCCCTCCCAGAAAGTTAAGTCACTAGTGTTGGGAGCATAGATGTTGGTGACATAAAACTCTGTGTTATCCCTACATAGTTTGGTCGCAACCCATCTGCCCTTTTCGTCTGCTGACGATGAGAGTAACTCAACTTTGGATTTTTTGGCTATCAATATCAATACTCCATTTTTTTTTCCCACCGCATCAGAGCCTACTACTTCTGAATAATATTTGTTTCTTAGCGTATAGAATTGTTTACTATCTAATTTGGTTTCTTGTAGCAACACGATATCCCCTTTTTGCCTACGCAAATAATCCAGTATCTTTTGCCTTTTAACGGGTTGATTTAAACCTTTCACATTTAGGGATAGAATTTTTAGTTTGTCAACCGTGGCCACTCCAAGTGGCGTATTAATAGTAGAGCGCGTCTTTCTAAAGAATTACAGACAGAATGTATTGGTATGATTCTCAGGGAAATTAGTTCTATGTGTTTTTAATGAGAGCATGTATTGTAGTAGACTCAATGACCTGTTTAGTGTAGCACCTGAACCACAGAAGTATCTAGTAATTGTGCGAGCTTGTGAGGATGGCATGCAAACGCCAAATCTTGTCGGTACAAATAAAGAGAAGAAGAAAAAGAAGAAAAGGCAATAGCAAGAGAATGAAAACCAACACATACAACACATATCCCTCCCAGTCCTCCCACACCCCCCACCCCACCCTCCCCAACCGCAAACAGAAAGCATGGTGACTTGAGGAAAATCGCGGTATTCCCTCCCGTACATGCCAATATAGTAGAAACATCGGAACAATTTTCATACATTTAACGTAGTGATAACTCAGTTAGACCCATGAAAGAAATGTCACAGGTTTAGATTGGAGGTACCCCATTTCAACATGAGAGCATTTATGCAAAACAATGCGAAAACAGCTTTTGTACTGTGAAGGAGCAACAGGCTCCATTCCTAAGCCATCTGCAGACGTCAATAATTATGAGACTGTGCATCCTAGAATCCAAGAAAACAACCTTGGAAAGAAATACTAGGTTTAAGGCAAAGAGCTCCTATTGAGTCTAACACCTCATGAAGTAACTAATGTAGTACAGTAGCGAGCAACGTGAGTACTATGAGTCGTGCCCAGGAATAGCGGAGAGCTAGTACAAAATGTATACCTAGAATCTAAGTATCGCGGAAGTCATGACCGGAAAAGAATGAGCAGCAAATTGCAAGTACCTCCCTACCAACAGCCAAGAGCAAGAGACCTGCGGATATTTTATGTAGAGAGACTGGTCCGATAGTCACGTTATTTTGTGAAGGCACAAAGAAATTTTACATAGACAATATAAGCAAAGGATACTCATTTGTAGCTAGAGGCCGAAGCTGTCTCATTTTCCATATTGTTGGTGTCCATGTCACGTTCATCCATATCGCCCAACATACGCCTGAGTTTCATGGGATCTGAAAAGATGTGTGGGGACCCCCGCACGACCACTCCGTATTTTGATGGCCCCACAAAGCCGAACTGGTAGCCCCTTGATTTCAATTGCAGTCGTAGTGCCAGAAACGCTTTTCTCACTTCCACTGTCTCCTTACTGTAGTCCTGTGAGATGTAGATCTTCGCATCCCAGGCCATGGTGTGGGGTCAGTGGGTCACTGGTCCCATCCTTATGGGCACACTTTACTTCCTCTATGGATGATAGAGGGTTAAATAAGGATTTACAAGCAAAGTTCCGTTTGGTTATTTATTCATAGGTTTTCTTTCTTTATCAAGTAATATTCATATTACTGGTTGTTCATTTCAATTCAACATGACGTAGTGCCATCCTTATGTATCCAATGCATTTCGGGGTTAACAAACACCCCTTCATCAGGGAAAGGACACTGTAAACAAAAAACATTACGATCAAAAAGTGTTTAACCGAGTCAGAGCTTAAGAAAAATAAATACATTCATGCACAATGTAGTGGCCTGGGTGGTAGGAGGGGAAGGTGCGGGGGGATGTCTATGGGGTACACCACTAGATATTCTGAAAAAGTTCCATGTGATCGGGAATTATTTACATGCACATCGCTAATCAGCTTACGTGCGTCTTGCAGAAGGTATGCCGGTTGTTCTAAAAGAAAAGGTAGGAGCGCGTCAGTCACCGCGTGGCGGTATTCAGGAATAGTTACATCTAAGACCAAACAATGGGGAGATGTGGACTCGGACTGACCTGGTTATGTTGAATGAGGTCCTCCTTTCTTTCACGCTGGTTCAGGCGGAACGCCATTGACCGCGTTTCGTTTCCTTAAGGGAACAACGTCACGTGGGACAGTAGGGGGGCGTGTTCAAAAGAGAGTTAAGGGACCGTGTACAAATTCAAAGGATCATGATGTAGTATGGGAAATGTAGTGACCTGGTGATACTTGAATTACCTCATAACCTGGCTGTGGGGCGGGGTCAAGAGTGACATAGGTTGGGTAACAATAAGCAGGGAAAAGGAAACTGAACCCTGGGATTATCCGGGCTGGGAAAAGGTCAGGACTGGGGAAAAAAAAAAAAAAAAACAGTGCACGAGAATCTAACACATGATAATACAATAGGTAGAAAAATAAACTTAAGGTTATTTATAGTCAGTGTTCCTTAAAAGGTTCAGTAATCACTGCCACAGTCCATGAGCAACCTTACAGATAGCAAGAGAGTTCAATTCGTTCATTAAGCCCCAGTGGCTTCTGGGTTGACAATTTTTGGATCCATTCATTTTCTCTTTGCAGAAGAAATTTTGTATTGTCTCTGCCCTCCTGTTTTGGAATGGTTTCCAATATCGTGAACTTTAATTGAGAAATGTTATGTTTCGCTTCGTGGAAATGTACTGCTACTGTAGACTTGGTGTTTTTCAGGCGAATGTTGGACTTGTGTTCAACGAGCCTAGTCTTAATCTTGCGTTCAGTTTTCCCGATGTAGAGTTTTCCACACGGGCATTTCAGAGCGTAGATGACGTTACTGGTATCGCATGTAGCGTTAACTTGCAATTTGATCTTATTGCCCTTCATTGGATGATCAATGGTATTACCTCGGATGATTGAATTGCAGTTCCCACAGTTAAAACATGGTTTGGTTCCCGAATAACAGACTGGTGTAGTGGGTTTGTGTCGCACTATTTCACCCAAGTTGCGTGATCTGGTGTGTGCAAATAAGGGGGGTTCCTGAAAGATCTGGTTGAAGTCTGGTTCAAGATTCAAAAGTGGCCAATGTCGATAAATAATCTTTTTAAATTTGTTGGTGCTTGTAGAAAACTTTGAGACAACTACTATGCGTGTCTGTTCTTTTTTTGCACTGGGTTGTAGAAGTTTCTGTCTGTCAGTGTTATGAATTTTTTGTATTGAACTTTCGATGATATTTTCAGGATACCCTCTGTTGCGAAATTTGCATGCAATTTCTTTGATCCGCTGTGTAGCCTTCTCCGGGTTAGATGTGATTCTTTTAGCCCGTGCCATTTGTGAGTACGGTAAATATGTTTTAAGGTTAGATTCATGGAAGCTGCTGTAATGGAGCATGTTATTCCTATCAGTGGGCTTGGTGTACAGGTCTGTCTCAATAGTTTGTCCGCTGATGGATACTTTCACATCCAGGAAGTTAACGCTAGTATTTGAAATTTCCCAAGTGAGTTGTATTCTTTGGTCAATCTTATTGAATTCCAGCAGTCTGTCTTGTAGTTCCTCTTGTGTACTTTTCCAAACGATAAAGATATCGTCTATATATCTTGTGAACAGGATGAGGTGATCCGTCCATTGTCTGTTGTTGAGTATGTGATTTTCCTCGTAGTATTCCATGAAAATGTTCGCATACGCGGGAGCCGCTGAATTGCCCATAGCCATTCCCACGAGTTGCTGGTACCATATTTCTTGATGTTTAAAATAGCTTTGGTACAACGTGAATAGCATGAGTTCCATTAGGAACGTTTGAAATGGTATTTCCAGATCCGATTTAAGTAGGCATTGTTCAATTGCTTCAATCCCCAAGGAGTGGGGTATTGACGTGTACAGGGACCTTACATCAGCCGTACATAGAATCAATTCTAAGTTGGGTTCCAGTTGTAGGTTCCTTAATTTCGAGATGAAATGTGTCGTATCTTTGGTGTATGACCTCATTGTTTGTACCATTGGTTGCAAATATTTATCTAATAGTTGTCCAACTGGTTCCTGTAGACTCCCACATGTAGACACGATGGGTCTCATAGGGGGGTCGTTCACGTTTTTATGGATCTTGGGGAGCATTCGTAAAGTAGGACTTTTAGGGTTGGATTTGGTGAGGAAATTCTTAGTTTTCGTATTGATTATTCCCATTTCCAATGCTCTCTCCAGAATATTAATGAGGGTTTTCATGTATTCCATTGTGGGATTTCCATCTAGTTTCATATATGTCGTTGTGTCGCTGATGTGTTCCAACACTTTTGCTTCGTACATGACAGTGTTCATAATTATGAGGGCGCCGCCCTTATCTGCTTTGACACATGTTATGGTTTCATTATTAGATATCTTCCTCAACGTGGTTAAATCCTTTTGTGTGATGTTCTTGGTCTTCTTGTGTTTATGTTGGATTTTCATTAGATCCTGTTTAACTCTATAAACTTAAGGTTATTTATAGTCAGTGTTCCTTAAAAGGTTCAGTAATCACTGCCACAGTCCATGAGCAACCTTACAGATAGCAAGAGAGTTCAATTCGTTCATTAAGCCCCAGTGGCTTCTGGGTTGACAATTTTTGGATCCATTCATTTTCTCTTTGCAGAAGAAATTTTGTATTGTCTCTGCCCTCCTGTTTTGGAATGGTTTCCAATATCGTGAACTTTAATTGAGAAATGTTATGTTTCGCTTCGTGGAAATGTACTGCTACTGTAGACTTGGTGTTTTTCAGGCGAATGTTGGACTTGTGTTCAACGAGCCTAGTCTTAATCTTGCGTTCAGTTTTCCCGATGTAGAGTTTTCCACACGGGCATTTCAGAGCGTAGATGACGTTACTGGTATCGCATGTAGCGTTAACTTGCAATTTGATCTTATTAAGGACAAACCAACCAAGAAAACATAGAACAACTAGTCATTAATATTAGCGACTACCCACTGACCCAACATGAAATCCAGCTACTACAGAAAGGAACCTCCTTCGTTCCTACAACCGACACAAATAATTTGGAACTTGAAGTCAGTTTCTTTAAACTGATGCGCAAACTACGACTTCGTCATTTTTTTGACAACGTACTACCCCCCAACCCCTCTTCAGAACCAGACCAGCTTCTCGGATTGAGACCGCACAGTACATTCCAATCTCCTGTAAGCCACAAAACATTGGACTTGTTTGAAAATAGAGTTAAACAGGATCTAATGAAAATCCAACATAAACACAAGAAGACCAAGAACATCACACAAAAGGATTTAACCACGTTGAGGAAGATATCTAATAATGAAACCATAACATGTGTCAAAGCAGATAAGGGCGGCGCCCTCATAATTATGAACACTGTCATGTACGAAGCAAAAGTGTTGGAACACATCAGCGACACAACGACATATATGAAACTAGATGGAAATCCCACAATGGAATACATGAAAACCCTCATTAATATTCTGGAGAGAGCATTGGAAATGGGAATAATCAATACGAAAACTAAGAATTTCCTCACCAAATCCAACCCTAAAAGTCCTACTTTACGAATGCTCCCCAAGATCCATAAAAACGTGAACGACCCCCCTATGAGACCCATCGTGTCTACATGTGGGAGTCTACAGGAACCAGTTGGACAACTATTAGATAAATATTTGCAACCAATGGTACAAACAATGAGGTCATACACCAAAGATACGACACATTTCATCTCGAAATTAAGGAACCTACAACTGGAACCCAACTTAGAATTGATTCTATGTACGGCTGATGTAAGGTCCCTGTACACGTCAATACCCCACTCCTTGGGGATTGAAGCAATTGAACAATGCCTACTTAAATCGGATCTGGAAATACCATTTCAAACGTTCCTAATGGAACTCATGCTATTCACGTTGTACCAAAGCTATTTTAAACATCAAGAAATATGGTACCAGCAACTCGTGGGAATGGCTATGGGCAATTCAGCGGCTCCCGCGTATGCGAACATTTTCATGGAATACTACGAGGAAAATCACATACTCAACAACAGACAATGGACGGATCACCTCATCCTGTTCACAAGATATATAGACGATATCTTTATCGTTTGGAAAAGTACACAAGAGGAACTACAAGACAGACTGCTGGAATTCAATAAGATTGACCAAAGAATACAACTCACTTGGGAAATTTCAAATACTAGCGTTAACTTCCTGGATGTGAAAGTATCCATCAGCGGACAAACTATTGAGACAGACCTGTACACCAAGCCCACTGATAGGAATAACATGCTCCATTACAGCAGCTTCCATGAATCTAACCTTAAAACATATTTACCGTACTCACAAATGGCACGGGCTAAAAGAATCACATCTAACCCGGAGAAGGCTACACAGCGGATCAAAGAAATTGCATGCAAATTTCGCAACAGAGGGTATCCTGAAAATATCATCGAAAGTTCAATACAAAAAATTCATAACACTGACAGACAGAAACTTCTACAACCCAGTGCAAAAAAAGAACAGACACGCATAGTAGTTGTCTCAAAGTTTTCTACAAGCACCAACAAATTTAAAAAGATTATTTATCGACATTGGCCACTTTTGAATCTTGAACCAGACTTCAACCAGATCTTTCAGGAACCCCCCTTATTTGCACACACCAGATCACGCAACTTGGGTGAAATAGTGCGACACAAACCCACTACACCAGTCTGTTATTCGGGAACCAAACCATGTTTTAACTGTGGGAACTGCAATTCAATCATCCGAGGTAATACCATTGATCATCCAATGAAGGGCAATAAGATCAAATTGCAAGTTAACGCTACATGCGATACCAGTAACGTCATCTACGCTCTGAAATGCCCGTGTGGAAAACTCTACATCGGGAAAACTGAACGCAAGATTAAGACTAGGCTCGTTGAACACAAGTCCAACATTCGCCTGAAAAACACCAAGTCTACAGTAGCAGTACATTTCCACGAAGCGAAACATAACATTTCTCAATTAAAGTTCACGATATTGGAAACCATTCCAAAACAGGAGGGCAGAGACAATACAAAATTTCTTCTGCAAAGAGAAAATGAATGGATCCAAAAATTGTCAACCCAGAAGCCACTGGGGCTTAATGAACGAATTGAACTCTCTTGCTATCTGTAAGGTTGCTCATGGACTGTGGCAGTGATTACTGAACCTTTTAAGGAACACTGACTATAAATAACCTTAAGTTTATTTTTCTACCTATTGTATTATCATGTGTTAGATTCTCGTGCACTGTTTTTTTTTTTTTTCCCCAGTCCTGACCTTTTCCCAGCCCGGATAATCCCAGGGTTCAGTTTCCTTTTCCCTGCTTATTGTTACCCAACCTATGTCACTCTTGACCCCGCCCCACAGCCAGGTTATGAGGTAATTCAAGTATCACCAGGTCACTACATTTCCCATACTACATCATGATCCTTTGAATTTGTACACGGTCCCTTAACTCTCTTTTGAACACGCCCCCCTACTGTCCCACGTGACGTTGTTCCCTTAAGGAAACGAAACGCGGTCAATGGCGTTCCGCCTGAACCAGCGTGAAAGAAAGGAGGACCTCATTCAACATAACCAGGTCAGTCCGAGTCCACATCTCCCCATTGTTTGGTCTTAGATGTAACTATTCCTGAATACCGCCACGCGGTGACTGACGCGCTCCTACCTTTTCTTTTAGAACAACCGGCATACCTTCTGCAAGACGCACGTAAGCTGATTAGCGATGTGCATGTAAATAATTCCCGATCACATGGAACTTTTTCAGAATATCTAGTGGTGTACCCCATAGACATCCCCCCGCACCTTCCCCTCCTACCACCCAGGCCACTACATTGTGCATGAATGTATTTATTTTTCTTAAGCTCTGACTCGGTTAAACACTTTTTGATCGTAATGTTTTTTGTTTACAGTGTCCTTTCCCTGATGAAGGGGTGTTTGTTAACCCCGAAATGCATTGGATACATAAGGATGGCACTACGTCATGTTGAATTGAAATGAACAACCAGTAATATGAATATTACTTGATAAAGAAAGAAAACCTATGAATAAATAACCAAACGGAACTTTGCTTGTAAATCCTTATTTAACCCTCTATCATCCATAGAGGAAGTAAAGTGTGCCCATAAGGATGGGACCAGTGACCCACTGACCCCACACCATGGCCTGTTATATGTTGATGTCGAGGGACGCCTGACATCACTTGTGGAGCACCTCGAACGATTGAATAACTTTATGTGAAAATCAGCTGTGCGCCAGCCCTACCCACTTTACGATCTTCGCATCCCTCCATAAAATATGGTTGTGTTTCCGGACAAAGGCAAGGATTTGTTCCACGTGTTGGTAGCGTAGCGGTTTACACACTATAGGCCTGGGACCTTTTTGCGTTTTGGTGATCCTTCCCGGCACTCTGTGGGCCCTGTCGAATTCCAGGGGATGAGCGAAGGTCAGATCTGTAGCCTGTGCGAACCATGATTCCAGGAATTGGATACATGAGCCTTCTGAATCTTCGGATCCCTCCGGAATGCCGAAAATGCGCAGGTTCCCCCTCCGATTCCTATCCTCCAATTCAGCCAGCTTTCTTTTAGTGAAGTCCGAGGAAATGTGCAATTGTTTTAGAGCCGCAGACGTCTTGACTTCGATGTCTTCGAGTCGGCTAATCCTTGATTCCGTTTCTGTAAGGCGAGCGTTGGTGTCCCTTATGTCTTGACGAATTGCCACAACCTCCTCCTTGGTCGATCTGGCCAGGTCTTTCACCTCATCCAGCCTGCTTAGGATCATATCTATTGCGTCAGGTGTGACTTTCTTGGTCTTGTTAGGAGAACCTGGGTTAGAGTGGTCAGATTTGACCCTTTTCAGGGAGTTTTGATCCTTGGAATCCATTGTCCCAGTTCCAGTACTCAGATGGCACCTCGTGGGAGACGGTATTTATGGACGTATATCGTAGATCTTACAGCAGGACACTTGATCTGAGTAGGCTCCCCGGTGCACCCCGGCGTTCTTCCCCGTCTTGAAGTTGGCAGGTGAGTTAAATCTTCACCGCCATCTCTTGGACACAGGTGTATGACAATGAGTGACTAGGAGGCTGTATGACGCTTGTCTGTGGTGAAGGATTGGTAAGTCACCTTCTTAATCGTGCACCTAACGTTGTAGACTCACCTAGGAAAGTAGGGCTCAGGGAGCACATCAACATCGAAATCAGAGACCAGCCAGCAGTTATTTGCGGTCATTTGCGGACATTCCTAGCTTGGTAGGGCTTAGTATAGGTTGTGCCGCCATGAATAGGTGCCCGGTCTGCCAGAACACGTGGTGACATCAATATGAGCGCCGATCGTCGTGCGTTGGACGCTCGCGCTACTATTTGCCAGAAATGCACTCCTTGAATGACCAGATCCTCCTTACATATGATGTGGGGATCGTTGTTGGTGCGGGTATAGGCCGTAATCGCATGTCAGCGTGGTGGGGGAATTGAAGCGCATCAAGCCGTTATGAGGTCGTCGGCGGCCATCTTGGTAAAGGCTCCGTCCTGGTGAAGGCTCCGCGTGTCAGCTATAGCAGCCGTTACATGCCGGTAGTGAAGCAAGTTTACTCACGGATCGCTGGATAGAGACCGAACGGTGTCTCCAGATCTGCGGCGCATTGGTGAGTGTATCTCTCTCGGAAGGGTGTACCTGGAAACACCGTACACAATCCCTCCCGTCAGTGTCGCAGCAGCATGAGCGCTCCGAGATTACTCCAGTTTTTATGCCTCTCCGAGCTCCTTCACCTCCGAGACTCGGTTCGTTGCACTCCCCTCATATTCCGATTCACGGTGCCTATTCTTACACCAGGATTAGGCAAGGTAGAGAGGTTCCGATTCTGATTATTAGGCAGCATTACGGGAGGAGAAAAGTACAAAGGCGCCATTTCCCTCGGCGTCCAAACCACGCCCCCCCCGTTGGATCCAGACTGTGATGTCACAAATATAAACCCAAAATGGCTGCCAATAGGACCACCAGGAATAAGTAACACCCACTGTAGCGTAAGTAAACTTATAATTTTGATCATTTGTAGCCTTACAACACATACTATGAACATGTGGATAATGTTTCCATTGTAATTAAACAATACAACACTATATTAAACTCTATTAACATTTCCACAGTATGAGACAATGAACATTTAAGTTTGTATACTCTCTTAATCTTGCTTACAGTTTCCACTGCAAAAGAAAGGTAGGTGCCTAGGAGGCTCGCCTTTGGGCATTTGCATTGATTTCGGCACAACTTTTTTGCACCCACAATAAATAAGTTCTTTGCATGTCTTAGATGCCTCCAGAATGGTTGTCAAATGTGGTACCATTACTCCATCAATATGCTTCCAGCTCCAATCATTTAAATTTGGCATTTGTTGCATTGCCACTCCAGTCTGACCCCAAACATAGCCCCTTTGGTACTCAGATTAGTTAACGGGTTGAAGAAGAGCGTCTTGTGTAGGTGGGATGTTTTCAATAATTCTCTTGCCACTTGCAAACATGAAGTGGCAGTCTGTTACACTGCTTTGACAGACCGCTACAGAAGCATATGTACATTCAGTCACTTATCTAGAACGTACTTGTGCCTGCAGCAGATACATTTACTTAAACGCTGGCACAATCTTCTCATTCATATGGAGCAATGCTCTTTCAAGCATGGATGATGCTTGGTAGTACAGGTCCTATGTGTGTACCTTCACTTGTAGTTTGATTTGCCATGTAAAAGCTGTTTGTCAAGTCTTAAATCCAAGTTTTAATATGCATAAATCACATGTGAGAGATTATGTAGGTGTGCTATAAAGCATCTGGTTTGTGCTTAAAGATGAGATGTTCTTTTCAGTTCTCTAAGTTCTTTGTGCACTTACATGCCCCATGTCAAGTACTATATAGCGTATGCCATACCTAAAGCAACTGACATACATGTTCAGAAAAATATAAAGCCTCTGTTTCACCTATTGAGACAGTTACAGAAGCACAAATCGCCTCAGTCACTCACCAAAAACTATTTATACATGCAGCAGACTCAAAGTTAGTTGCAATGACACCTTCATTGCTCTCTATCGTCTAACACAGGCACTGAAGTATTTGTACAGCCACTTAGATATACATTTAGGCAGTCGTTATATTATAGCAGGCAGTTACAAACCAGCTCATTTACTTAAACATCTCATGGCACTGATCGAGGTGTACTCCTGCACTCTGAGATATGCAGGCAAGTACTAGCACAACCTTCTCAACCTTGTGCATAAATAGTCCTTCAAACATGGGTGATGGGTACTAGTGCAGACCCGGTCTGTGCCCTCACACTGCAAGCTTCACTTGGCATGGTATAGGTCTTTCTCAAGAGTCAAATATACTCAAAACACCCACATCAAGTCACTGCCCCACTCAGACACTCCTGCACATCTACTCAGTCAAAGACTCACTCAGACAGTGATGCACCCACCCACACATCCAGTGAGACACGTATGCAGGTAGTGCCAGACCCACTCTGACACACACATCCAATCATACACCCATTGATAACCTCACACACTTAGTCACACATTCACTGAGGCACTCACCCACACTCATTTTTAAAGGTTACAGGTAGGAAATAGATTTTTTTTAAAACCTTAGAAATTCACTGAAAAAAACAAAGGTTACAGGGACGTTCTATTTAGGCTCATATTTCACTTGTACAAAACTAGTGAACTTCAGCATTTATAGGTACTTGAGCTATCTATAACTTACTCTACCACAATGCACTGATTATGACCTCACATATTACATCATTCATGACATGGTCAGTGACATCATTGATGACATCATCTAGTGAGTGTCAGTGTTTTCTTAAAGTGTCTGAGTGTTAAATATATACACTAATTTACTACAAAACTCAAGTATAGTTTGTGTACTACTAAAGAGTAATACTATTACACATATGTGAGTGGCTGTGTGACTGTCTGTATCTGTTTGTGAGTTGGTGCCTGAGTGACTCGGTGTGTGAGTGGTTGTATGAGTGAGTGAGTGGCTTTGTGGGTGAGTGAGTGTGTGTGTCAGTATGGTATGGGTGAGTAAGTGGGTAGCTGAGAGGCTGAATAGATGAATGATGGGGTGTGTGAGTGGCTGCATGGGTGAGTGAGTGGGTGCATAAGTGGTGTATGGAAGAGTGTGTGGGTGTGTGAGTGACTGTATGGTAAATGAGTCAAAGTGAGAGTGGTTCTATGGGTGAATGTGTGCTTGTGTCAGTGACTGTGTAGGTAAGTGAGCAAAATCTCTCCCAGTTCATTTCATATGTTGTTCAGTCACTACGTTTTTATGGGCTTGTATGAACATGAGGAAGACTGCACTTTAGTACTGTATGAAATTGACACGGCTCCTAAGACTAAGAATTCTTATGTGGATTCACTTCATTGATTTGTATGACACTTAGGCTTAAACCTGTTATGCTAGTGTCATTTACCCTCTACTATTATAACCAAATCACTTACTCATCTTAGGAGTAGTGGAGCTACATGGTCTAAGGGTACTACTGGCTTTGACTAATAATTGTATATTGCTTATTTGCACTCTTGTACGAAAAGGGATTTGCTCCTTATTTTATAATTGTTTTTATCTGAAGCCGTATTGTTATAACTTTTAAAAATCATATGTGCTGCAAAATGCTTTTACTAGTATTTAACTTTCTAGTTTTGTATAAGTGAGTAATAGTTGTCTTCCTTTTTGTTTTTCTTTTATGGATTTATTGTTAAATCTGAAAAAAGATTTATGACTGAGTGAGTAAATGTGTTAGTATCTGTATGAGTAAGTGAGTGGAGGTGTGAGTAACTATGGGTCAGTGAGTGGCTGTATGGGTGAGTGAGTAGGTGTGTGAGTGGCTGTATGGGTGTATGATTGGGTGTTTTAGTGTTTGCATGTGTGAGTAGCTGCATTGGTGAGTGAATGAGTGCATAAGTGGTTATATTGGTGAGTTAGTGGCTATGTTAGTAGCTGTATGAGTGGCTCTATGAATCAGTGAGTGTGTGAGTACCTCTAGGAGTCTGTGAATGGGTTGTGAGTGGTTGAGCAGGAGTGGGTGTATGTGAAGTTGTATAGGGGTGTACATGGGTGTGTAAGTGGTCCTTGGATGATGTTATCAGTGATCTCATCACTGATGTTACTGACCATTTCCATGAGTGATGTAATATGTGAGGTCACAAGTAATGAATTACAGGGGCGTAGGTTATAGTTAACTCGGATAACTACAACTGTTGAATTTCACTGTTTTTGTATGAGTGAAATGTAAGCCTAAATATAAAGTACCTGTAACCTTTGCATTGTGTGGTAAAGGCATTCTTTGTAATGTCATACAAACAAAATGAGTTTTAGGCTTATCAAAATAGTTACTGAATGTTACAATGTATTCGATATTAGAACATTGGAATGTTGGGAGCTCCATTGAAAACAATGGAGTGCTCTGGGCTTATGATGGCTGGTATAAGCCTGGAGCTCCAACATTCCAATGTTTCTTTGTTCACAGCTCTGGCTGTGAACAAAGGCTTCAGGGAGCCTGAGGGGATCCCAATCCGCTCATGCTCCCAAAAGGCTTTGTTTTTTTTTGTTAGAACATTCTGTCCTCTAGTGACAGAATGTTCTAATAGCCTTATAGCCCTTCGTAGATGGGCTATACCTCTATTAAAGTCCCTCTCCCTTGTTAAAGGTCCTGTTTTTATTTTTTGTTTTTAAAAGTGCTGTTTTTAATGTGCTTTATAAGTAGTTGGGCATACTTTTTCAGTCTTCCTCAAACTATTGATCTTTATGTTCTCACCAAGCCTATAAACGTTATTAGAGCATTGGAATGTTGAGAGCTCCATTGAAGACAATGCAGCTCCAGAGATCTGTATTCACTGGTAAAGGCCCTCTTAACAGAGTGTTCTAAACTCCACAAGCTGCCAAGAGCAATCCATTCTATTGTTTAAAATCACAGTTAGCTCAACAGTCAAGCAAAGGTGAAGAGCTGAGCAGTAGCAATGGCAAATCCTCCAAGATATGTACAGTTTTGTGAAAAGCCTCAACAAATATCTTTCAATTTATTTGGACACCTTTACATTGGTGAATGGGTAAATAAATCCACTGGAGTTCAAATGGAGAAGCCTGGAAAACGTCACCAAAACTTTGCTGCACATGAACTGGATATCCTTGAAGAGCAGAGGGTTGAAACCAACACTAGAACAGCAACAAAATGGGCGACTCCAATATTCAGAGACTGGTTGGCAGAAAATGGGTATGTCCCAGACTTTGAGATGAAACCACTGCCTGAACTCTGTAGCCTTCTGAGACATTTTTAGGCAGAGGTAAGAAATGCTAAGGGGGAATGTTATAGTAATCAAAGCCTTTTATCAGCAAGGGCTGGACTAAATAGACAAATTAATAATCCTCCTTTTAGCAGAGCTGTTAATATCATGCATGATGCTGTATTTGCACCCGCTAACAATGTGTTAGTAGCAATTTTAAAAAAACGTCGAGAAGGTAAATATATCAGTATAAGAAAATAATTTATATCGGCACAGGACTTGTCATTGATAAAACACTGTGGTATCTTGAACTCTGATGAACCTCTGTCGCCCCAGTACAAAGTTTTTTTTGATACCCAACTACACCTTGCAAGACGTGGCAGGGAAGGATTACGGGAGTTGCCTAAACATGCTTTCACCTTACAGGTAGATGAAAACAACCAAGAATATGCAACCTTAACTTTTAGCGAACAAACAAAAAACCACAAAGAAGTAGATGAGAAATTCAGATACCAAAACAGAGGTCGCATCTATGCCCAGGCAGGCAATGATATGTGTCCTGTGAAATCTTTAAAATGTTATATTTCCAAATTGCCCAGAGGTTGCACATGCTTCTATGTTCAACCAATGAAACTTACTGTGGAGGATGCTGTAAGTGCCTCTGTTTGGTATTTTAAAAAGCTTCTTGGGAAAAACACAATTGGAAGACTAATGAAAGAAATCAGCAGAAGAGCAGGATTAAGTCGCATTTACACAAACCATTGTCGGCACGCTACAGCTGTGCAATTGCTTGCAGATAATGGTCTTGAAGCTCGACAGATTATGGCAGTCACTGGCCACAAAAGCGAAACCAGTGTACAGAGTTACTGGAAAGCTTCATCTGAAGATCGAAATATATGGTCCACTGTACTAGCAAATGCAGGTGACAATACCAAGAAAAAAATATCTAACAAATACATAAATGGGCCAGAAACTTGTGTAGAAATAGAAGACAATCCTTCTTTGAAGATACCAGGGAGCAGAGCAGATCACAATAAGAAAAAATTATTACTGATGTTTTCTCTCACTGTAACATCACATTTAATGGCAATGTACAATTTTTATTGAAATGAAACCTTATAAATGAAAATTTATTGTAACAAATTTTTTCTGATGGTGGTTATGCTTTGCAAAGTTCCTTATTTCCAAAAGTATTAGTGTGCATGTTTAACTCCTAATTTTGTAACTTGTTATTCCATGATTTAGTACTGTAATTGTAGTACAAGGTGATGTTAATGGGATAATAAATAACATTTTTTCACGAACTTAGCTGTCTGTTGTTTTTTATTCTCCCTATCTGTACACAGTTTCATACCACTGTACAAAGGGAAACTTCTTATGGTAACCGCTTAGAGTGTTACTGCTTCCACTAAATATTTTCCAGCAGATAAAGAGTTTCATTGTGCAAAAGTCTGAAAAGTATGGGTTTTCTTGTTTTGAAATAAATCGCCTTGTGTAGCCCCCTTGGATTTGCTCCATCCAGTCATATCCATCAATGCCATTGTTTCAATGAAACCGACAATAGCAAAACATTGGCAGGCCTGGCACTAAGATTGACTATATATATATATATCTTTTTTTCTATAGTTTTCTATAGCGCAAACTAGACCCAAAGATATCAGGGAGCAGATCTACAAAAAAAGTGCCACAGTGCGGCATCCCAAGCCCTTTGGCTGCACCACGCTGCAGCACTTTCAGAGCAAAGGAATGCAACATATCTACAATAATATGTCGCATTCCTGTGCTCTCCCCTGCGCTGCCACAGAAACAGCTGCCATGCGCCGGCGCAGGCACCCTGGCACCATGGTGCAAGGATGCCTGCGTCATGGGGAGATTGCTTTTGTGCAGGAAGGGGCCCCTTCCTGCACAAAAGCAATCACTGCAGGCATTTTCCTCTTTCAATGCGTGCTGTAGAATGCAGCACACATTGGAAGAGGAAAAAACGAGGAGAAAACATTTCTCCTCGTTTCGCTTGGCTACACCACCCCTAGCAAACTGACGCATTTCCAGGTTTACGATTTCTTGTAAATCTGAAAATGCATCAGTGGACATGGGTGTTGTGTGGGAACACCCACAGCAAAACTAATGTCCTGCCCCTAACACGCAAAGTGTTGTATGAACAGGGGCGATATTTACAAGCACAGGTTAAGTCACTCAGGGTGACTTTACCTGTACTTGTAAATATTCGTTAGCAGGCTACGCCACCGGTGTGTCACACAACGTGATGCACCGGTGGCGCACGGGGCTTGCAAATCTTCCCCCAGGTATCGGAGCGCTTTACATGAGCACCAGTTTCTTTTACAGATGGATACATTAATTTTTGTAAGGCACAGGGAGATTAAGTGATTTGCCCAGAATCACAGGATGCTGAGCGCCGTTACAGAGATTTGAACCCGGTTCCCCAGCTTCCAGGTCAACAGCTCTAGCCATAAGGCTACATCCTCTCCCCATATTTAGTGAAATAAGGTGACAATAAAGAGATATCTTCACACCACTGAAAATGTGCGCTTCTATCACTGGCAAACACAATATTCAAGTTTTATTATCAATCTGCACTTACATCAACTTCCCAATAAATATAGACGATCTTCCCTGTGTGCTTCTCTTGACAGTATGTCAGTATTCAATACTGTAAATTCAATACACCTCGTCCAGCTTTTGGAAAACTGTTTAGGGTATTTCATTTAAATCAGGCTAAATCTCAGCAAACGCTACACCAATACCTCTGCATTAACTGGGAGACACAAAGCATGCCATCTGTACAGCAAACAAATTCCCCTGCAAGAAAACCCGGCGGCCTCAACAGTGCCCCTGACCTCCAATCACAACTTCTCCTTGAAATAGCTCAGGGAAAAACGGTTCCGTCTTTACCTGCCATGTGCAAAACATCATCTCAGTCTGTCTGCTAATATCACCTTCCCTTCTGTAGCTGAAAAAAAAAACTGCACTTCACAAAGAGCAAAGCCCCTCCTGTCAAAAAACACGAGTAAAACGGTGCGCTTTCTAGCTTCCGGAGTAGTATAACCTGGGGTGGGCTCTTCCTTATTTACAAAATGTCGACTTCATACCAGGAGCATGCGCAGAATAATCACCAATTCCCATAACGGAAAACATCTTTCCTTTCCTGGTTTCAATTTCATGAATGCCCTGTCATCGTCGATCCTAATTAAATGTTTCCTTCAGGCAGTGGAGTCGGAGTTTGGTGTTTAAAATCATCCGGCAGAAACAAAGGTAGGTTTATTTATTTTCCTGCGTGCGTGCGTGCGTGCGCACGATGTGCAGACCTGGCTGCAACTATACTGTTTAATCTACATGACAGGTAATGTCTAACCCCGGGCCAATGCTCTAATAGCCTTATAGCCCGCCGTAGCGGGCTATACCGGCTGTTAAAGGCCCGCTGGATCGTTAAAGGCCCTCGTCTTCGGCTCGGGCCTTTAACGATCCAGCGGGCCTTTACAAGGCTATAGTGGTAGCGTCGACCTATATTTCAGGATTTTGTCTGCTTGGGGAAGGGATTTCGACACTAGTTTTCTCTATGTGCGTTCAGATATTAGGATATCATACATTTGTATAGCTTTGCTTTTTGAAAATAATAAATCAGGAGATATATTTTGGGCAGAGATAATAAAAGGGGAGTCGCTTGTATTGTCCTTTAAATTGCAGCAGAATATATTTATTATTTTAACACTGTTCTGTAAAGCTTATGGCTCTTTTCTGCTGTTCTTCTTTTGAAGCCGCAGATCTGGCCAACCTGCCATGAACCATGGAAGTTCCCCAAGAAGCACAAGAAGGCCCCCCCTTGACCGTTCTGGGTCCCAGGATTCCTTGGACGAGCTTTCTTTGGATGATTATTTCACAGAAATTCAGAACATCAACGAAACCAGTAATTCAAGTCAGGAAGAAAAGGATGATGTGGTGTTTAAGGAGCCTGATGGTAAATAAGCAAAAATGTGATTGATTGTTAATTTCATTTAGATGTGGAATGGAATTATAACATACAGTATGCTATTTGGTTGGAATACTTCGACTGGGCACACATCTCATTGTGAACTTTGTGCGTGAAGTTTTAGTACTTTAGCATATAAAATATTATTTACTGTCTGTTACTCAATGATGTAATGAACAAATAATCCTCATAATGTCCTTCTAAGTGTTTGCTCTCGGAATTTCTCTGCCATTTATTTTTAAAAGACTATGGGTCAGATGTACGATTATAGCATTTGGTAACTCGCAAATTGCGAGTTGCAATTTGCGTGTCGCAAAATGCTATGTACAACAGTGTCTGAGACACTGTTTGCGATTCCCAGTGGGGTAGCAAATTGCATGCCTCTTAAATATTAATGAGGCTGTTGCGGTTTGCAACCCAATTGGGAATGGCTAGCACCCCTAGGGATGGTGGCCTGCTGGGGTCAGCAGACCTCCATGTTTGGGACTGCTTTGTCAATAAAGCAGTATTTTTTTTAATGCAGCCCGTTTTCCTTAGAGGAAACCGTGGTGCACTTAAAAAACTAAAAATGAAACTTTTCAGTTGAATTTTTTAAGGGCAGGCAGTGGTCCCTGGGACCACTGCCTGCTTAAAAAAAAATATTTGCGCATGCATTCCCAAAGGGGAAGGGGTCACCTGGGGACCCATTCCCATTTGCAAATGCCTTACCACCCAAGGTGGTAGACTGCGAGTGTTTTGCAACCGCAATTGCTGTCGCAAAACATTCATACATGGGTTCTGGACTCGCTATTAGGAAGGGACGTCCTTGGCATGCCCCTTCCTAATAGCGAGTCGCTAACTCTATTTTGCGAGTCGCTAATTGATTAGCCACTCACAAAATAGGGTTCGTACATTGGCCACACATTTTGTGCAGTCGCAAACAGGCCTAATCCCCTTTGTGACTGCAAAAAACTGTCGTAATTCTGGCCCTAACTCATCCAAGAAGAGGCATTATGATACTTCACGAGACATTCTGCTTTATACAGCTATAAAGCGCATTAGTCTTTACAGCAAGCTAAAATAATCTAGTGGTACTTGGGAGAGTGCCTAAAGATGGTTTATTATAGCCAGTATATGAGAGTTCAAGTAAGTACTCAGAGGAAAGCCAATAACCGGAAATAAAAAAGGAAGTCTTGGTGTCAGAAGGTTAGGTAGAATTCAGTGGCAATCCAATATAAAGCAAACAATGAGAATGCGGTTGGAAGACTGTTTTAGTGACTTACTTAAATCTAAAGTGTTTAGGAAGCAGTGGTCAAATTTACCTACAAACGTCTTGGTGCACATCTTCATCTCCTTTAATTCTGACAAAACAAAATTCAAAAGTTTGTTTTCGACCCTAGCTAAACTGCACAAACCTTTATTTAATGATGATTTTACCTGCAGGTGATATGGCCAAAATAATGCAGAATACATGATTTCGTCCACTGTCAATCAGCGAATGAGTTTTATGTTCCAACGGTGCTTGACCTGGATACATTGAAGTGCTTGTACTCACTTTCCCAGGGTACCGGTTTACCCATTTTAAAGACTGACCAATGCAAGACTCAGGCATCCTTATTCGAATATACAGTGTCCTCTTCTCACTCCTAGACTGTTAAGAAGGGTGAGGCAGTTGCACAGCATAATTACTGAGAGTAGAGAAGGGGCTGACAATGAGGTCAAACATTAATTGGGGAGTAGACACTGGGAGGTGACAGAAGATGAGAATTGATGAGGCACGCTACAGCGGGCACCCCAATGAAGAATAGCTAAAAAGTAAAAAAAAAAAAAAAAAGAGGTGACAACCAATGCAGTATGGAGGCACTGGTTGAAAACGAGGTGGAGCTCATGAGAGGACAAAGAAAACCGAGGTGAGCTGCAAACCCAAAGGCCAGAATCAAGAGCTATTCCACTGCCCAAAACCTAAAACATTCAAATAGATTAGGGTGCTCAGAAGAGGGAATCTTGCATGCATAAAAAAGAGATATACAAATCAACCAAATACCGAATTTGGTGAAAACGTTTTCGGGTGGGCACCCTTGTATGGTAAATATGGTGTACTGAATTCGAAGGGGACCATCAGCTGGGTTCATTGAATGGAGGGAATGCAGATGCAGGTTAGAATGTGATACTAGCTTTCCTTACTAATGCATTTATTACTCCTAAATGATGTAACCTCCGTGAAAAGTGTTGAAAGTAATACTCTTTTTGCATCTGAAATGATCGTGATTGGCCAGAGACCCTCATTCCCTTTGACATTAGATGTTTTTTAGGAGACGTGGGAGAAGTCAGGGTGGGGTCATTATATTGATGGCTGTAGGGGTTTGGCTTGTGAGGCTCAGCGCGTTAAGTACTTAGGATTATACCGGCATTGGCAGCTTGCGCCGAGAGACAATACAACAGACACACAGCAGTACTGGTCTGCGCCGTAAGTCACGAGCGACTCCAGCACCTTTATTTATGCTCTCTGGCCAAGCCTGGCCAGAGAGTGATACATAGTATGAAGGTGCTTCCGGGGCTTCATCTCCTGGGGCTAGCGACTAGACCGCTACATCCCAACCCAAATTGGTCCTTTCAAACAAGTAACACACAATAAGTGTCAACACACATAGTCAGCTAGTCTCTTATTGGGTTGGGGATTCCTCCTGAGATGGTACAGGTGTCGGCGGCCTTCTTGTTCTCGTTGGGGGCTCATCGGCCTTTGGTCATTAACAATGTCCTCGACACTGGTGACATCACTGGGCGGTGACTTTACTGGACTTTGATATGAAGCATCACTAGAAGTGCTTCCAACATCCGCCTGGTGCAATTCGGTGGATCTTGTCTGCCCACTGCCTCGGGCTGTCTCGACTGGGACTGGAACTCTTTTGAACCATGAGATGTTTCTTGTCACGGTTTCGCCATTCCTTTATGCAGTGACCGCGGTTCCATTGGTTGACTTCACAGTCCTTACCCAGGGCTCATATGGAGTCCGGAACTTTCCTCCACTCCACCGACTCCGCAGCAACACGGAACATCCAGGCGTCGCCGACGACTTGCCCTGTCGTTGGTTTTTTGTCATTGTGCTTGGGCACCCGCAGGATCATATGGATCTTGCCTCCAGTTGTCGGCCATGGGTAGCATGTCCCGCCGAGACCCGTCAACATAAGAGACCAGGGCGACCGTTGTGTGGTGCAATGGGGCGTGCTGCGGTATTCTCTCAGAAATCGTTGTAGGGCAACCTCTGGATCTGTGTTCTCAGCTACCGCTGTGCGCAGTATCTTGTTGGTGGTGCGCATAAACCTCTCGACTTCCCCATTGGCTTGTGGCCACTGCGGGGTGATTCGGTGGTGTTTGATTCCTACTTGTGTCAAGAAGTCTTTAAACTCGCTGCCCTAGAACGGGGGCCCGTTGTCTGTCTTGATAACGTGGGGCAGACCAAATAGGGCAAATTATTTCTCCAACACCGGTTGTAGATAGGTAAACGCGGTGGATGGCAGAACTTCAACGATTGGATATTTAGTGTAGCTATCGATAAGAACAGCTGTGACTCTCCTGTCAGGGAAACTCCCAAAATCGAGTTTTACCCATGACCATGGTGAAGGGGCTGGATCTTCGGTGATTACCGGTGCTGGGGCTTCAGCGCTGCTTGTGAGTTGACAAGCTCTGCAGTTGTGTACCACGGTGTCTAGGCTGTCCTCCAGGTCTGGAAACCATACCTTTTCCCTCATCCTTGACTTCATTCTCCCGATGCCTTGATGTCCCTCATGCGCGAGGATCGTAGCTCTTTCTTGTAGGCTTTGTGGTATGACAATACGTGAGCCCCTTAATGTAATTCCGTTCTCCGCAGAACTAAGTTCATTACGAACTTTCCAAAACTTGCCCAGGCGGTTCCTGTCAGGCTCACTCCATCCTTGGGTGTTCTTAAGGAATCCGTCCCAGGATCCTTCCTTTACAGCATCAGCTACACATCGGAGAATCATGTCTTGGTCCCTGTGAGTCTTGACTTTTTCTACAGAGAGCGCTCGCGGGCATGACCACTGGGTGCTCATGTTGACGAATTCCTCTGTATTTGTCTCTTGGTCACTGCCTGTGTCGGCTGCCAGTGCTGGGTGACGAGATAAGAAGTCATCAGGGTTCTTCGCGCCTGGTCGATATATTAGTTCCATCTGGTAATGTTGTAATTGTACGGCCCACCTTTCTAACCTGGGGGGTGGGTGCGGCGCAGTCCCTTTGAACAAGGGGAGAAGGGGTGGATGGTTCGTGATGACTCGAAAAGGGTGACCGCTCACATACAAATGAAAATGGTTGCATGCCCACTTGATGGCCAGTGCTTCTCGTTCTATTTGTGAGTATCGGGATTCTGTAGCCGTGAGCGCTTTGCTTGCAAAAGCTAATGCGACCCAGGTTCCTGGTTCAGTTTCTTGGGTCAGTAGGGCCCCCAGGCCTACTGGGCTAGCATCTACTAGCAACTCTGTGCGGCGAGTGGTGTCGAAATAAAGTCAGGTCTGTTGGACAGTACGACCATGGCCTATTTGCTTGAAAGCTTTGTCTTCCTCGGGGGTCTATCTCCAGGGGTTTCTTTCTTCGTGAGGTTCCGCAGTGGCTCTGCAATGGTTGCCAGATTTGAAATGAAACGCCCGCAATATGTTGCCATCCCTAGAAAGCTTCTCACTTCGAAAGCGTTGGTTGGAGCGGGGGCGAGCTGGATTGCTCTGGACTTCCTGGGATCTCCCTTGACCCCTTCCGAACTGAACACGTATCCAAAGAAATCAATCGTTTTGCGAAAGAATTGGCATTTCTCATTGTGGAGGGTTACGCCATGTTCTGCCAGCCGCTGGATCGTGTCTCGTAGCTGTTGGTGGTGGTCTTCGAGAGTTTTTGAATGAATAAGGATATCGTCGCTTACGTTAAGGACGTCGTGGAGGCCTGACAGGATCTCCCTCATAGTGTTCTGAAATATCTCTGCTGCGGAGGATATTCCAAAGTTCAACCTCTTATACCGACGAAGTCCCAGATGGGTCGAAAATGTGGTTATGTATCTGCTTTCCTCTGCTGATTTTAGTTGATGAAAACCAGCGTTTAGATCTAACTTAGAAAACCACTGGGAGCCATTAAGGTCGGCTAGGATGTCGTCCACAGTTGGTGTTAAATGCCTCTGTCATTTTATGGCTTGATTGGGCATCCTCATATCAATGCAGATCCGGATCTTCCCTGGCTGCTTTGGCTTCTCAGCGATTACCATTGGGGATACCCATGGAGTTGGACCTGTTACTTTCTCAATTACCCCTTGTTGTTCTAGCTTCAGGAGTTCTTGCCCTACCAGTGGCCGGAGATGAAAGGGGACTCATTGGTGCCTTAGCGCTACAGGTTTTACCGCCTTATCTATATGCAGCTTTACTGGTGGTCTTCTTATGCTCCCTAGTCCTTTGAATAGTTGTGGGAATAAGTACAGAATGTCATCGGTTTGGAGGAGTTTTACTGCATTTGCGAACGCAATTAAGTTGAGGTCTTCGGCAGTGTGACTTCCAACTAGTATATCTGCTTCTCTATCTACAACATGGAATGATGTTGTTTCTTCTTGGGTCTCTGACTTCACTCGGACGGTCATTTTCCCTCTCAGGGTAAGTGGCTTTTGGCTCCCATATGTCAGAATCCTGATTTTGGATGGAGTGAGTTGTGGCCTCGGGTTTAAATTTTTGTAATGCTGTGATCCCATTACGTTAACTGTTGCTCCGGTATCAATCAGGCCGGTTACTGGGGAACCATCGATTTCGATATTGCACTTGAGTTGCGGTCCTCATCTCTTTTTGAGGTCACTTGCAAACGATACAAAGTAGCATTCTTTGTCTTTTTCTGTGGAGGAGTCATCCAGGCGCTGATGGTTGCGATGGTTGATCAGTTTGTTGACAGAGCGCGGTCTCCATCATCGTTGAACGGGCATCCGGTAATTCGTGTGATCGAGTGAGAATCAGGACTTCTTCTAAGGAGATGCGGGGTTATCGAAGTATGAGCATCCGCAGCGTCTTGTTGCGACAGCCGTGGATGAGTTGCGCCGTCTTCTCTTTGGCCTGATCATCCTCAATGCAGGTACTCGCCAACTCTCTGAGGCGTGCATGGAAAGTGTCCATCGATTCTCCTTCTCTCGGTCTTGCTTGCCTAAGTTTGAACCTTTCGTAGTGTGGGTTGAGTTGTGGGTCAAAATGGGCGTTCAAGGCTTTGACTGCGGCATCATAGTCCGTGGGCGCGCCAGTGTTCGCGAGATGCTCAAATAACTTGTATATTTCGTCTCCGGCAAAATGTAAAAGCAGCGATCTTTTGACTGCTCCGTCCGTCTCCCTCGTTGCCACAAAGTAATTATCGAGATGGCCAACCCACACCTTCCACCTTGGTGACGCAGTGGCAGGGTCAATGAGCTCACTAAAAGGTGGGAGTGCGGTAATCTGGGTGTGCACGGGAAGTGGTAGTGCCTGCTGTGGGGCCACTGGTTGTTGAGCTGCTTGTGCCCCGGGATTCGACATGTTGCCTCTTCACTTGTTTGCAGCACAAGCGTCTTGCCAGATGTCTCCGCCTCTTTGTGCCTTTGTGCTGGGTTTTGATGATTTAGCCAGTGCTTGTTTGTATTTACTTATTGTTTCTTCTGTTTTGAGGGTGTTGTTAGTTCTCTAAGTGTGATATGTGTGCCCCCAAGCGATTTGCCATGACGTTTCTTTCCTCTTTTCTCCTGTTACATGTGTGCCCCAGTTGTGTTTACCGCTGCTTGTTTGGCTTGGGGTGCTGACCGGGTTATTCCGCCTCACGTTGTTATTTCAGTGTCTGACGTCGGCGGATAGAGCCCTCGGGTCTTGCCTGCTGCTGCGCGGCCTCGCGTGTGTTCCTTCACGCTGGTTTTGCCGTTGGAACGGACTGCTCACGCTTCTGCGCATGCGCGCCTAGTTCACAGGGGAGCTGGAGTCTCAAGCAGCGCCGTGACTCTGGCGATCAGCGAGCGCGGCGCCGTCCACAGTTGGAGCACTCTTGGGCGCCGGCCGGATTGTGTGCCTCTCACCTCTGGTCTCGCGGACAGCGTCACTCCTTCTCTGCCGCCTCGTTTTTGTCGGGTTTGCGTGCTTGCTGGTTCCGTTTCTCACGGCAGGTGAGTGTCGTTCTTCTTAGCCTGGGCATTCAGCACGTAACGACATCCCACCTTTGTCGCCAGTGTACGGGTTTGGCTTGTGAGGTGCAGCGCGTTAAGTATTTAGGATTATACCCGAATTGGCAGCTTGCGCAGAGAGACAATACAACAGACACACAGCGGTACTGGTCTGCGCCGGAAGTCACGGGCGACTCCCGCACCTTTATGTATGCTCTCTGGCCAAGCCTGGCCAGAGAGTGATACATAGTATGAAGGTGCTTCCGGGGCTTCATCCCCAGGGGCTAGCGACTAGGCCGCTACAATGGCTATGGCTCTTTTGCAAATTAACGCTTCACCCTCACCCAGTGGGAGATAAAACGAGGGTCTTGTTACTTTTAATATATTAGATTTTACTTATAAAATGGAAGTGATCTTGGGAAATGCCCCTTCTAAACTCGGGGTTCTTCTTTCTTTTATTAACCACACTCGGATCTTGTGTATACATTTATACAATGCTATTCATGGTAAGACGACCGAGGATGTGATTATGTAATTTGGCACTTTTTAAATGTCTTTTGTTTCTCTCATCCCTGTAAACACACAGTTCTGATGATTCTTGGTAATTTTCAATCCCCACCCCAGCAGAGATTGTTATTTGTATGGAGGATTGCACCAGGGAGTGGTAGTTTAGACCAAGTCCTTCTTAAGCATACCGCACAGGGAGATTTGATGATTGAGTTGTCATTGGACCACAATCTGGTTAATCTCATGAGTGTAGGGTCTGTGCTCTCGGGTAATAGTGTTCAGACATTTAACGGTCTAGGAACTGGGTCTTACATTGACTATATATGTATGTGTCAGTGGGTTTATTGTTTTCTCTCTGACATTTTTTAGTGGACTGGATCATCTCTAGCTAACATAATCCTCTTTCTGTTAGTTTCCACTGAGATAAGAAGCAGGCTGTTTCCCGCCATTCTTTTAAAGCCCCAGTTAACCTTAAAGATCAGAGGCAAAGATTAAAGTGGGATAAAGTCAGTGGCAGCTTCCGCTCAAGTCAGGTGGGGGTATTAGGGAAATAATAAATAAAAAATGTACCTGTCCTGTTGCTGCCGGCCGCCTCAGTGCTCCTCCTCTCTCCTGCTGCTGATGGTGTCCCAGCAGTCCCTGAGACACCAGAACAGACTCCTCACCCAATCCCAGTGCTGCTCTCAATAGTATGAGAGCAGCACCAGGATTGGTCTGAGCGGCCTGGTTTGCTTGGGAGTCTGTGCTTCTTCACCAACCCGGCTGTGCAACACAGCTGGGTTGAAAAAAACTAAGTGTGCATGTCTGTTTGGCAGGCCTCAGATGGATGGCCAAGCCGACATTGTCACTTTGCAGTGCTACTACCACTCCTCCTCCCAACCATGGCTGGGCCCCACCCAAGACGCCCTGGCTCAGTTAGTTAGCGGGAAAATAAATAATAATATTGCTTTATTATCATTTTATTTTTCGCCGACTGACTCTGTGGGACGGCACGCCTCTGCCATTATGGAGGAGCTGCCCCTGGATAAAGTGATTCCTGAGGTTTTTATTGCTTGTAATTCAGAACTCCAGATTTGTCCCACTGAAAATGCCCCTTGGTATATTTCTATTAAGCGCTTTTGATACTGTTTGCACCCATGTTAACTCTACCATTTTGAAGCCAGGGCAGTCAGGACTTTCAGTCCAGAGTTGATGGTTTGAGGAGAACGGCACGAGGGCGTTCATGGCACTCCTAGCCATGCTAAAAAAAAACTCGAAATAGTGATGAAGTGAGAGTGTAGAGCTAAATATAGAGCAACCTTAAAACATAGGAGGTCTGAATTGAAGAGAAACGTATGGGAGGACCTTATGACTGCTAGCACCTGGAGAGATAACACTATGTCTTGGAAGGTGGTCAATCAGTCTTTCTTTAAAGAGAACCTGGTGTCTGATCAAACTTGGGAGGACTATTTTTCTGCCTTATATGAGGGGGAGGACTCAGAACCATCAATGTCATCCTTAGAACAGGGAGAAAAGCTGATGCTACACTGGGATTTATTAAGAGATAGAATTGTGTCTGCTCCTGAGAGAAAGGCCCCAGGCACAAATGGGGTCCCGGGGAACCTGTTCATGGTGGGTGTATGGGCTCCTCTTCTCACCTCCACATCAATGCTGCCATCAGTTGCTCCTTGCCCTAGATGTGGCATCATTCCATGACAGTGCATGTATTCAGGAAAGGGGATAGGAATGACCCTGCTTATGACAGACTATCTTGCTAATTGACATAGAGGTAAAAATCATAGGGCAGGGAATTTTGAAGAGACTAGCTCATAATATATTGATGACCATAATATATTGTCTGACCTGCAATATGGGTTTAGGTTTGGTAGGGGCACAGTTGAACATAATCTTAATTTACATCTTGTAAAAAATAAATACACTAAGGCCAAAAGGGGATCCTCACAACTTGCCTTCATGGACCTCAGCTCTGCCTTTGATAAGGAAAACAGAAATAAGCTCTGGACAGAGCTGGGGTCCATGGGGTGGAACATTCATTGGTTGTTTTTCTCAGGGACCTTCATCATGGTCTGACAGGCTCTGTAAGTTTTGGAAGCAATATGGCATGCACTAAGCACTGTTACTTAAAAAGAGGTGTCCAGCAGGGCTGTATTTTGGAACCCTTTCCTTTTATTATGTACATTAATTGCCTTGAGGGGGTGCTTTCTGATCAGGGTCCCAAGAGGTGGGGGCCGACCGCTCCCAACTCTTTTCTATGCAGACAATGCAGTCTTGATTGCTCATATGGTCAGAAGTTTTCAGTGGCTGTTAGACATTTTTATTGTCTGGACCTACTTACTAATTTTAAGAAATCCCACGTAATGGTCCTGGGTCCCAAAAGCACTCGAAGGTCTACCTTTTTGTTATAGGGACAGGTGTTAAGGAAGATGGATAATTGTATTTATTTAAGGATTTGAATAAACTCCGGTCTTAGTTGGCAACCTTTATTAAAAAAAAAAAAACAACAAAAAAAACACTGGGAGTATTACGAGGGCTATCTCCAGTGTAAATGACATTTCTTCCTGTTTGGCCTAGAAGCTTTAGAAATTCTGCTTGAGGTCTCTAAAACAAAGTGCACCCCCAAAAGCCACTATGGGCTGTGAGATCTGGAGCTATGTTAATTTAGCCCCAGTCTGGTGGCTGAGAATACATGTTAGTGGGTCCTCCTAGGTTGAGGGCAGAGCTCGCCTTCTGAGATTATACACACAAAGCTTGGTATGAGCCATATCGCTGACTTTATCAGTCTGTGACCCCTTTTGTTATGGTGTGTAGTCTGGCTAAAGGAGGGGCTGAGCCTTAACAGGCTAGTCATTTGGGATTGTCTGAAATTGGACAAGATGTCAAATATACCCTGGTTGCACTGAGGGAAAATATTTGAAGCCCCTGGGAGACCCAAACTATTTTTAACCCTGAGAGTTTCATGAAACAAGATGCTGTTTGGTTAAAGCAGGCCTTTGGTCTTAGGATGGCAGCTGAGAGGGAAGTCTCGACCTTGGCCAAAAAGACTCATTGTCAATTTGTTATGTTAAAAACAGTTTTTGGGATAGTCATTTGGGATTTTCTTTTCAAGAAGGAGATAGGTCTTCTTCTTTTTGAAATGACAAACCTTCGAAGGCGTTTATTGACCTATTTTAGGTTGAGCGTGTTCTATCAGCTGCTTTTCGTAGAAGGTAACTGGTATACGGATATGGATCTGGCACCATGCAGTTGTGACTAAGTCTCAATTTGGGATACTTTGTACATCGCACTTTATATGTCCTAAATGTATATCCCTTTGCCATACGTTTTTAAGAACACTTCTTTTAACTATGGATTTTAGACCGGTTTGACCGGCGTTTTTATATTTACAGCTCTTAGTGGTGCCTAAAATTTGTTTTAATGTGTCTCGGTACTTGACGTGGGTCTTCAGCTCAAGATATTAGGACAGGTCTACCCACTTTTTCTCCGCCAAAAATATTTTTAAAAATATGGCTTATTCTTGAGGATGTGGTGATATTGATGTTTTGAATGGAGATTTATTTTCTAGTTTATTTATCTTGGTTGCTTTCTTTTTTTTGTATGGCAGTTTCTCTGTAATAACATACAAAATGTTTTCATTTATTTATAATTGTGATGGAATCTTTTTCTTTTATGTAAACCTGTATGATTTTATTTTCAAATTCAAATAAAATAATTGAACTTTAATGTAACTTTATAACCAAGTGCATTCAAGCACAAATTGCGATTCTCCTATTACCATGACTAGAGAATCTGGATTTCATTAAAGACACGGAGGCTAACATTATGCACACAACTTTTAATGCAGGCCAAGCAGCCGCAAACATCACAAAGCAAGTTCCATATTAGAACGTTAGAAAAGAAATAAAGGGCATGAGCACTAGGCAATCAGCCTCTATTAAATGCGGTGTAAAGGAAGGAAAGGTTCAATAAAATAGCAGGAACAGTCCAATAAACTTGAAGGAACAGTCCAATAAACTTGAAAAAGAACTCCATAAGCACTTTAGTGTATCTTGAAGAAGAAAGATGAATAAATTGATCCGTGGAAATTATCTGAAAAAAAGAGAAAAAGATATACAACTTTCAAGAAAAAGGTGCAAAAGACCAAAATAGTAAACGTGAAAAGAAGTATAAACATTATAAATTTAAAGTAAGCATAACATAAAATACAATATATGGAATATATAAAAGTATACTGTATGTTAAAACACCACCCAAGGGAAAGTATGGGAGGGATAATGTTAGCCTCCGTGTCTTTAATGAAATCCAGATTCTCTAGTCATGGTAATAAGAGAATCGCAATTTCATTACAAGACCCGGAAGCTACCATTATGCATGTCGGTAGCCATGTAAAACAACATCAGACATGTGAGTAATAGGTTTGCAATAGTGATGAGCAAAAGTTCTAGAGTTAGATCAATCAGCAGCTTTAAGAATATCATCTAACTTACCACCTGACCAAAATGACTTACTAGCCATTGCACCTCTGATAGAATGTGGTTTGAAAATATTCAAATCGATACCTGTGAGGTTCATAACAATTTTGACCCATCTAGCAATAGAGGCAGAGGTAACACCTTTATGAGGTTTAATGAAGGAAATAAGTAATTAATCTACACCAGAAGGGCAAAGACCATTCGTTCTTAAGTCATATTCTTTCATACAATCCACAACACAAAGTTTCTTACATATATCAAAACGTGAATAGAAAATAGAATCAGATATAGTCTTGGTTCTTCTATGCAGTTCAAACTTGACTCAAAAAATATCATATGACCTTTAAGAAATATCAAGAGCTCTGACATCAGAGACCCTTCGACAAGAAATCAAACAAAGAAGAGTAGCTCATTTGATTGAAAGTTTCTTTCTGTTCAAAAGAGAATTATCAGGCCAACTACAAAAAAGGTCAAGGATTAATTTGACATCCCACGAAGATTGATATCTAGGTTTTGGAGGGCACCTAAGTCTAATACTCTTTAGGATTCTACAAATAATAGCAATTTTACCCACCGTTTTACCATTGACTAGGTCATGACCTGCTGAAATAGCTGACCTGTAACAATTGATAGACCTATAACTAAGACCTCTATCGAATTGTTCCACAAGGAAATTAACTATATCAATGATAGGAGCTTGTACGGGATCCAGATTCCTTTCCAGGCACCAACGTAGCCAAATTTTCCAAATGTTGTTATACCAGTAGTGTGTTCCAGGAGCCCAAGACTCTCCGAGGAGAGCTGAAGCTGCAGACAAAAGTACTGCAAGATCATTGGATCTCCTGACACTCTCCAGGCAAGAAGGTTCAAATTCCCTGTTTGAACAAGAGGGTAAATTTGACCGTCTACATCTGTAAGTAGGTCCTTGAGGTAAGGAATAAGGAATGGAAGATCGTAAGTCAGTTCCAGCGTAGTCGGAAACCAGGCTTGGGATGGCCAAAAGGGAGTCACCAGGACAATTGAAGAGCATTGATGTCTCACCTTCTGAAGGACTCTCTGGATCATGGCGAAAGGAGGAAAGGCATATGCGTTGATCCCATCCCATGATTGGAGAAATGCGTTCACCGCTAGAGCACCCGGGTCGGGCATCCAGCTGTAATAATTCTCTAATTGTAATGTCAGTCTGCTCGCGAATATCTGTCTTTCGAAGGGACCCCAAAGATTGTTGAGGGAGTTGAACACAGAGGCGTTGAGTTTCCAGTCGGTGTGATCCAAGAGGAATCTCGAGTTCCAATCTGCACAAACGTTTAATTTCCCTGGAAGGTATTCTGCTCTTAGAGAGATCTTGTGTTCTAGGCAGGACATCCAGAGTTTTTTGGCCAAGTTCGAGAGGTCTACTGATTTGGTTCCTCCTAGGCGATTTATGTAAGCCACTGTGGACATGTCATCCATTTTGAGAATAACAGATCTGCCCTGAAGAGAGTGTTTGAAACTCATCAGTGCATAAAGACCTACAGTGAGTGCTAAGAAATTTATGTGGTGTAAAGATTCTTCTTGAGACCAGACTCCCCAGTGTTCTGATCGAGGAGACAGGCACCCCAGCCATGAATGTTTGCATCTGATTCTAAGATAAAATCTGGTGCTGAACCAAATACCGCTCTGCCGTTCCAAGCATCCAGATTCTCTAACCACCAGGTCAGTTCCACTATGGCTTCTTGGTTCAAGGAAACACGGTCCCCGTACCACAGTCCTGCTGTCAGAACCTTCGCTTTTATCCTTTGAAGGGCTCGATAATTTAGGGGGCCCGGAAAGATGGCTTGTATAGAAGAAGAAAGAAGACCCATGAGCCTGGCTAATTCCCTTGGGGAACGATTCTGGTGTTTCAGGACATGTTTTATCTCTTTCTTGATTTTGGAAATCTTCTTTGGTTGAAGAAGAAGAAGGCAATTCGTGGTGTCTACAGTGAAACCCAGGAATTCCATGGACTTTGAGGGAGATAGTATTGATTTTTCCTTGTTTACAATAAATCCCAGATTCTCCAAAAGGTCTATTACAGTTTTGAGATCCTGAAGAATTTGAGAATAATCTTGTGACATGATAAGGATATCGTCTAAGTATATGATCATACGAATACCCTTCTTTCTTAGAGACGAGGCGACTGATCTCATTATCTTGGTGAAACACCAAGGGGCTAATGACAGGCCGAAAGGGAGAGCTTGGAATTGAAACAGCCGGTTCTTCCAAATGAATTGTAGGAAGAGTTGATGTTCCTTGGCCATAGGAATGGTAAAGTAAGCGTCTTTCAGATCTAACGTGACCAGAAAGTCCCCTTCTAGCAATATGTTTCTGAGAAGATGGATGCCTTCCATCTTGAAGTGTCTGTAAACAAGGTATTTGTTGAGTTCTCTCAGATTTATAACAGGTTTCCAACCCTTGTCTTTTTTCTCCACAAGGAAGAGTGTTCTTACAAATCTCAGCAAATGCATCGGGACTTCTAAGATTGCGCCTTTCTGGAGCATTGAGCATATCTCTTCCTCTATTATCTTCTCTTGAGCTAAGGTAAGCGGAATTTCTCTGGGAAGCGAATTTTGTAAACCCATTTATGGTATTTAGAACGCAAGGGTCTTGAGTAATAAGTTTCCAGCTTTGGGTAAAGAATTTTAGCCTGCCTCCCACTTTTGGGAAAGAAAGGGGAACGGAGTAAGGGATTGTAGTACTCACACCGAGAGTTGGTGTCATTATATGCTCCTCTTGTTCTGAAGCCTCTAGACCGGACACCTCTTCCTCTTGAAAAGAAGAATTGTGCTTGATTGGAGGGTTGGAAGCCTCTTCCACTGAAACCTCTGGACCTGGAGTAGGGCCTGCGATTGAAGCGGCCGGAAGATTGGCCCCTTCTTCCGGCCCTGCCAAAAAGGTTATTGGAGTTGAATACTCGTTTCATGTTTTGGTGAGCTTTATCCAGAGCTGTAAAAGTGGAAACGTATTTACCTAATGTTTTAATTAGGTCCTCACCAAAGAGTAAGCCCTTTGGATTGAGTGAGGGCTCTTTATCAGCTAGGTCACTCAATTTTGGGCTTATTTTAGTAAGTACAACCCTTCTTCTCTCTGAGTTAAGACCGGCATTGGCGTTCCCTAATAAAACTAAAGCTCTTTGACTCCACCCACGGATAATATCAGTGTTTAGTGGAGAGCCAGTAATATAGCTATCCTCTGCAGCATCTATTATTTTCGCCAAGGGTCCTAAAACATCAAAGAGACGGTCCTGACAAATTTTAAGGGACCTCTCCATTCTCTTTCTTGGATCTCTACCGAGTTTTATAAGATATTTTATAAGTTCAGGGTCAAGGTTTGGAGTATTGCAGACTTTCCCTTCGATTGAGGGTCTCGAACATTCTGCTTTTAGTAGATTCCGGGTGTCTCTCTCCAGAGGATTTCTCACCCACTTTGTAATAAATGTACTAACATGATCATGAGGAACCCATTCTGAGCTGCGAGGGTGTTTAATGTTAAGAGGAGAAAACATCTCTTCACCTAGAGGATCCAAGATGTTATCTTTGGAAGAGGAAGGAATATTACCATCAAAAGGTTGGGAGTCAAATTCCTGGTTGTCTTCGTCCAGGTCGAGAATGTATTCATCAGGGAATTCAGAATTATTATCATCCTGATCGATCATGAAAGAATTTGAGATCGTTGTCTTGAGCACTTGGATAGTTTGTGCCGCGAGGGACACCTTTAAATGTTGTGCCGCGAGGGACACCTTTAAATGTTGTGCCGCTAAGGACACCCAAAGCATCTGAGGAGTGAGACTCTCCCATGAAGCTTGAGGTACTATGACCTGTTGTAGTGCTCCTCGGGTATAGTCTGTTATTTCTCTTTCCGGATTTTTTACCCTTTATTTCAACCACTTCGTCATCATCTGTAGGGTTATCTTGAAATAGTGCAGCGTCATCCTCCCCGGAGGAAGGAGGCGTCTTTGACACCATAACCCTAGAAAGTGTTGAAAACATGCATAATCTAATTTCCCTGTGAATCATACTTCTAATTGTCTCGTCCTCCATGTTGGGTAGGGGGGGTATTGCCTTCATCTGAGTCCAAATAGGACATTGTCAGGAATAAGGAAAGGTAAGAAAGTAGGACAATATATATACATTTTTATATCATATAATATATTTCTCCTTTTTTCTCTTTTAAAAAAAATATTTTTTATGGCAATTAATAATAATCCCTCCTTTTTTCTGCAGGTAGGAAGAAGGTTAAGGAAAGATTAAGGTATCAATGGGGATAGTAAAACAGAAATCCACCCAAAATAGCTGGAATAAGGGCTAATAAATCGATAAAATAGTAATCTTGTAAAGGGGAAACGGTCGCGTATAAAAAACAGCTGATCGCATCGCATATTGCCCGAAACCTCGAGCGCGATCAGCTGTTACTAGGAGACGGCATTGTGAAGCCGGCAAACAGAGGAAAGACCCCTAGCAACCACACGATGCTGCGTGTGCATTGCCGAGGTTCTTTCCTCGAATTCCAGACATTGAGGGAATGTTTGTAGGCCTGGCTCCTCGGAGGCAAGACGATCGTTCGGCAAAGCGCAGGGGAAGAGGAACGAAACACTCCTCGTGCGCGCATGAAGGTGAGAACGAGCGCAAGCAGGTAAGCTGCGCGACTCTAAATCACAGTGCGACTGGAGTTTAAATCAAAATAAAGATCGAGGGATGTGGGAAGAGAGGGACGGAGCCGGCCTCCATAAATTGGAGGTTGGGAGACCGATCGAAGTGGGGTGGGGGGATACAAACCCAGCAGTAAAAAAGGTGATAATAACTAAATATTTTGTGAAGTAACAAGGGCCCCCTGGTACGGATAAAAATCCTGGGTCAGGGAAAACATACAATGTGAAGGTAAACACCCAGGCTATCAGTTAAACAAAAACCAGCTATGTATTCGACTGAAGTATTCCCAAAAGTTAGAAACTTAAACCATAACACAAACAAATATAATGATATCAAAAATAGTATTTTTTAATAAAAACAAAGATAAATTTATACAATGTAAACATATACTTATAATAGATTATCGATGCAAAAATGATGAGTTCTCTAATGGAAGAAAACATAAATTTAAAACATATTAAGATAGACACTGATACATATTCTTTCTAAAGTTTTTTGTGGCTGTTGAGTTTGAGTCAACGCGTTTCGACACGTCGTGGTGTCTTCCTCAGGACAGTTATACGTTCAGCCAATATGTCTATAAAGAACAGAGTATTATTAGTTCTTGTATATTTGTTTGAAAATTCAATGTCATGGTTTACAGTTTCATATTAGAACATTGAAATTGATGATCGATGGCAGTGAACCAAAAAAGTCATTATCCATTTCATTTTGTGATATCTGGTTCATTTTAGTTCAACATGGGAATATCTATTGTATTCATTGTTTAACTTTGAGTACTTTTTAATACATAGCATAGTACAGTGCACTTGATATAAATTCATACATTAAAGGTAACGTTGGGAGAAGAGGCTTAGACAGTTGCAATTTTCATGATATCAATTGTTTTTTCTAATATTTACAATTATTCTGTTGTTAATATTCATTGGAGAGCTGATTCACATTTTGATTTGATGACAGTAATTTTTTAATATTTCACCTTCTATCTCAGGTAGCAAATAAAACCAAGATTAAAGTTTAGGAAAGAAAAGATAAGTAAAGGAAACCAACAGAAAAAGGGTGACAACTAGGATTAATCGTTTATTTCTTGTAAGGGTTTTAGTATTAATTTAAACCATACCTAAAAACTGGTATCCTAGTTTCTATAAGCTCATGCATCTGGTACTGCATATCTATCTACAACAGTATCTCTTTATATCTGAAATACTCAGTAGTGAGTACCTCTTTTCTTTCACTTAGATGATAGGTATCATATAACTTTACCTGACTGCGATCTCTCTTCAAGATTTACCAGCCAAAACCTTCATTAAAAACCAGACTGATTGAGGCACCGTTATTTTCATTTCCTAAGATTCGGCATGTGTAACCTGCAAGAAAGATAATTCCATATTTCTTAAACGCCCTTCCATTTGGTATTTTATGTATAGGGCGTGCTAGAGAGCAACATGTGCTCATCCACATAGTCTTTTTTTTGGGGGGTATATAGTCTACCTTCATTTTAATGGTACACTGCTCCCATCTCAATCAGGCTGTATTTCTACCACACTGTGGTTGTCTTCATAAAAACGAGTTCCCTCCAAACTGTAAATAAAACCAATTGGTCGTCATAGTAGATAATAGAGGTTTTCTAGTGGTGCAAAGCTCAGCTAACAATCGTATCTTTTCTCACCTTATTAGTAAAAAAGAAGCATTGAAAGTGTAATTAAAAATCCCTCTCGCAGTCGCTATGTCATTTACAGCCCAAATCCGTCACGTTTTCAGGGAATTCGAGCTTTCAGCGTAGAGCGGTAACTATTTAAAGAGAGTGAGAAACCGCACGTTTGCATATTAGAACAGCTATTTTGTGGCCCTCTTTTAACAAAGTCTGCTTAGGTAAGTAAACACGGCCTATCTTCATACCTTAAGAGGCTCTTGTTCCTTACATGCGGACCGTTAGTGGTTCCCGCTGTTAGGGATAGCGCTGCATAGAAGACGGGTTTCCTCGTTCTTTCCCTTCTTTAAACGATTCAAGCTTCCAGCGCGGAGCGGCAATTCTCTAAAAGAGGTGAAGTGCCGCACATATTTAAATGTTTTAGGAAAAGTATTATTGCAACCCGCCTTTAATAAAATCTCCTCGGGTCAGAAAAAAATGGCATGTATTTATACCTTAAAGGAATCTTGTTTCCTTTACGCGGGCCGTCAGGGATTCCCGCTGTTGACAATAGCGTTGCATAAAAGGCGGGGTTGATAATAACTAAATAGACATAAGAGAAGGCATGAAATCAGCCACAATACAATCACTGCAAGAGGGGTATCACGATATTCTGATCAAAATAGATCATTACTAAAACAATGTTAAAATGTGATCAACCCCGAAATAGAATGCAGCGAGACATAAAGGTATTAAAATCATTGAGCACGAAAAAAGCAGTATTAAATGCTGTCAAGGGGAGCAAATGTGTACAATAAATAAGGGCATAGAATCAGTAAATAAGAAATAGTATGAACAGATATATTATTATATTTTTTTTTTTGGTTAAAAACTTTTATTGAGCAATCACATAAAATTACATAGATGGGCCCACAACCACACGGGCTGGCCGCTAAGTCGCATAGTACGACACATGAAATAAACAATCATTTCCTAGGTCAGGCCAAATCGTAGAACGAAATTGCTACAGACATAGAACAGGATACAACAATTTTCTATATAAAACATGAAAATAACCAACACAAACATAAGGCGAGTGCAATAATCAAGTCAGCCCAAATAGCAGAGGGGGAGGTCACGAAACAGGAGAACAAAAATACATCAATGAGAGTCGGGAAGGCCGTGAGGGGGGGGGAGCAGGGAGGACAGGAAAATCCTAGAACAGAGCGAAAAATTTCGGGAACGTCAGCCTAAGGAGACAGGGTAACATCGGAGGTGGCAACCAAGGGAGGGGTACAAATTTCTCCACGGTACGCATTCCATTGACCCCAAATTTTCGTCCACGCCCCCGGCCTGCCCCTAGCCATGTAGACTGTCTTCTCACGGAACATGGACCAGTCCATGTTGTCCTCCCACACTGAAACATCAGGAGGTCGGGATGCGCCCCAGAGTTGCGCAATGTCACGCTTCGCGACCATGTAACCCAGGGTCGCCCATCTAGTCTGGGCCACAGAGTAATCGGAGGGTTCCCACACATTCAGCAGACATCGACGGGCCTCAGGCCGCAGGTCAACACCAGTCACCTCAGTCATCAACGCAAGCACATCCACCCAATAAGCTGCCACCACAGGACACTCCCAAAGTATGTGCATAAAGGTAGCGCTCATCCCACAGCCACGCTTACACAAGCCATCCGGGGAAAAACCCATCACGACCAGACGCGGACCAGTCACATACACCCGGTGGAGGATCTTAAGTTGCACCAAACGAAGACGGGCGGGAATGGCGACCTCCTTCGGGGAGGAGAGCGCCGACTGCCAGTCCTCGTCATCTAGTTCCAATCCATCACCTACCCACATGTCTCGGAGTCGGACCAACAAATCAGCGCGATTATGAATCAGCTTCTTGTAGATGAGAGAGATGGTGCTGTCGGGCAAGTGTCCATCTAGTATACGATCTTCCAGGGGGGAAGACTTGGGCAGGGCCACATCAGGAGTCAGAACCGAGGCCAAGGCATGTCGGACTTTCAGATACCGGAAAAACTCTCTATCACTCAAGTCGTATTCCGCCTTAAGGGCCTGGAATGATTTCACGCGACCATTCACACAAACGTCACCCACTTTACAAATCCCAATCACATCCCAGCGGTCAAAGCCCTTAGAAAACCAGAGACATCCCAAACGTTCAGAAGCATAAAGCGGAGTCGCCAGCGTCAGCCGATTCTCCCATCCCAAACTCACATTCGCTGCGCGCCACACGTTGACCGCTGCCCTGGTCGGGCCCACAAGATGGCGCCCGGCCGATCTGGAGTATAGCGCTCTATTAAAGTCCCCTCCCGGCAACTGGAGCTTATCCATCTCAAACGCTGGATCGCGACCCGGCGAGTACATCGCATGGTTAATGGCCGATAGCTGGGCTGCCCAGTAGTACCTCTTGATGTCGGGGAGTGCCATGCCCCCGTCGTACCAAGGGATAGTAAGTTTCGCAAGGGCTATACGTGGACGCCCATCCCAAATCAATTGTCTTTGCAGACTCTCGATTTCTCTGAAGTAAGTAGCAGGAACATCGTCGAAAGAGTTCTGAAGGGCGTAGAGGAACCGCGGCAAAGACATCATTTTAAAGAGAGCAGCCCTACCCAGAGGAGACAGGGGCAGCTTACGCCAACGGGCCACATCCAGTCGCAATCTAAGAAGCGGGGGGAGGAGATTACGCTCAAACCGGAGGGAGGAATCCCGGGTAATAAAAATCCCTAAATACTTGAAGCCAGACTGGACCACCTGGATAGGGAATCTGGCCGGCAAAGAGGGCAAAACACCCAGAGAGAACATACACACAGGACTTAGCCCAATTAATAACAAGGCCCGAGTTAGCACAGAACGAAGTAAGAACATCAAATAAGACGTTCAAAGATTTACGCGGGGATGTCAGATAAAGAAGAATGTCGTCCGCGTAAAGAGAGACGCGGTCTTCAAAGTCCGGTGACCAACGGATCCCTTTGAGGGAGGGTTCCCATCGAAGCCACGCAGCTAACGGTTCCAAGGCCAGCGCGAAAAGCAATGGAGACAGGGGGCAACCCTGACGGGTCCCTCTACCAAGGCTAATGGGGACAGAAACTCTACCGTTCACCACCACTTGCGCTAAGGGTTCCACATACAACAACTTCACCCATCCAATAAATTCAGGTCCAAAACCAAATTTTTCGAGAGCTGCCCAAAGATAGGGCCACTCAACCGTGTCAAAAGCCATCGAGGCGTCTAACGAGGCCAAAATGGCCGGCTCCATCAGACGCCCCGCCCTCGCAACAGCGCCGTGAAGACGACGTAGGTTAAGAGCCGTGTTGCGATGCGGGATAAATCCGGACTGATCCGGATGAACCAAGTCGCTAATGACCGTCAGCAGGCGGGTTGCCAGGAGCTTAGGCAGGACCTTAGGCTCAACATTTAACAGGGAAATGGGCCTATAAGACGAACAGAGGTCCCGCGGTTTCCCGTCCTTGGGAATTACGACTATCGTGGCAAGACGCTGGTCATACGGGAGAATACCCCGTTCCCGGGACTCCAAAAACATGGCACGAAGATAGGGCGCTACCTTGTCAGGGCGTAACTTGTACAGCTCAATTGGCAACCCATTCGGGCCCAATGCCTTGCCCGAACGGAGCGAACGAATGGCAGTCGCTATTTCATCCGTAGTAAAAGGGGACTCCAACAAGACACGGTCCAGATCGGAAACACTGGGCAAAGCTATATCGCGCAACAAAAGGCGAGAGTCAGCCACATCTCGTCCAGACACAGGGGTATACACCACACGAAAATACTCAGCAAAACATTCAACTATTCCAACCGGGTCTGTCACTCCGACACCATTCGACGACTGAATCACAGGCACCACACGATTCGCTCTCTCTTTCTTATCCAACCATGCCAACAATTTACCCGCTTTGTCCCCCACATCATACAGACGACCCTGCTGTTCCCGGAACATCAGTCTAGCCGCATCTGTGACCAAGGATTTATAAGCAAATTGTTTCAGACCCAGGGCGTGGAGTTTATCAGAGGTGATCTCAGACTCTAAGTCGGCCTCCCTCTCAGCAATCTCTATCTCAAGGTCCACCACCTCCCGATTCCTATCCTTCTTGGATTCAGCAATTAGGGAAAGGGCCTGCCCACGAATCACTGTTTTAAAGGCCTCCCACAGGGATACCGCCGAGGAAACCGACCCCTCGTTGTCCAAAAAGTAAGCATCTAAAGACTTAGTCAAAAGGTTTCGGGTCTCAGGGGAGGCAATATACCAGGGGTTAATTGGAGCCACTCGGCCCACCGCCTCCACCCCTAACTTAAAACAAAGCCAGAGCGGAGAATGATAGGAAATGCCCCGGGGGAGGTGTCTGATCTCACGCACCGCCGGCGTCTGCGCCGCGGGCATCAGGAAATAATCCAGTCTAGACAGACTCCCGTGGGCCCCCGAATGGAAAGTGTATTGAAGCTGGGTAGGATGCAGGAGCCTCCAGCAATCCACCAAACCAAACGTATCCAAAAACCCACCTAACCACTGTTGGGCTAAAGGAGTATCCCTAGGGGGGTAGCGATCTTGCAGACCGGAGATCACAGAATTAAAATCGCCTGCAAGAAAAAGAGTACTATCAGGAAGGTCCAACAACACACGGCCCAAATCGGCAAAGGTAGAAGTCTGTAGGACGGGGGGCACATAAACAGTAAACAAGGAGAGGGTACGACCTTCATAGCGACCCACGAGGACAGCATAACGCCCCCGATCATCAAGGATAACATCATCAATAGCTAGGGGGAGGGAAGCCCGAACAAGGATACCCACCCCCCTGGAACCCGTGGTAAACCCCGAATGTGCAGCAAGGCGATACCCCCACCTATTCATCGCACGACAAGTATTGCCCACCAAATGAGTTTCCTGCAAGAAAACAATATCGGGAGATAAACGGCGTAGACATTTTAACACCACACTCCGCTTAATGCGATCTCCCAGACCATTAACACTCCACGAAACAAGCCTCAACCCGCTACCCCCCATCCCACACAGCAACCCCGAAACCCCCCCGCAATGAGCATGACATAAAAAGGAGCAGAAGCCAGATAGATTCGCCTTGAAAACATAACACAAAAACATCGAACATCCCCACCACCCACCCCCCAACAATCAAATAAACACCCCCCACCCTGCACCCCTGCAAAATGCTAAATAGCCACCCCAACATGCAGTGTGCCTGTCGCCCAAGAACCCCCATTCTACAAAAAGAACCCCGGAGGAGGAAAGGCTCCGGCCCACCCGCCACCCCGAGTAAGACAGATAATGAGGAGAATACACAAACAGCAGAGGCACTGAGGCATCAAATCCCTGAAGAGTTTACTCTATTCGAGGGCCCTGGCGTAGGCGGATTGTTCAGCTCTCCACACCACCCTCAGCACCACCCGGGTGGGCGGCGGACTCAGTCTCAGGAGATCGATCAGGCAGAGAGTCCATCCAGTCATTTACAGAATCAGGCCGATCAAAGAAGAAGGTTCGGTCGTTGTACTCAACGCGCAGCCTGGTCGGAAAAAGCATGGCGTAGCGAAGCCCCATGTCTCGGAGACGTTTCTTGACATCACGGAAGCCCATACGCTGTCTCTGGACCTGTTGAGAAAAGTCCGGATAGAAGTTCACCGTGGCGTTCTCAAAGGCCACGGGCCCTTCACACGCGATGCTTGCAGGATAGCGTCCCGATCCCTATAATGGAAGAGTTTCGCAACAATAGGCCTCGGCGGGGCACCTGGTTTACCCTTGCCCCCCGGAACACGATGGGCACGTTCCACAGCGAAAAACTTCGTCAGACCAGACGGAGAGAGGTGGTTCTGGATCAAATCCTCAACAAGGAGATCAACAGAGTGAGGTTCTGGATTCTCCGGAACTCCGACCACGCGTACATTACAGCGACGTGCCCTGTTCTCAAAGTCCTCCAAGCGCCGGGTCATGAAGTCGTTCACCCTGCGAAGGTTGCCGACCTCCGTCTGTATCTCCGAAACGTCCTCCGTGAGACTGGATGACTTAAGATCCAGTGACTTCACCTTCTCATTGGTTTTCGACAGGTCAGCACGAATCAAGTTGACCTCGATGGCCACGGTGTCGATTTTGTGGGCCAAAGCTTCATACTGTTGGCCTATCGACTCCTTCATAGCAGAAATGGCGCCCATGATGTCCTGCAAAGAAGGCTCCGTTGACGCGTCCACAGTGAGATCAGCATTACTGGCTCCGGGCAAGGCGGCTCCGGGGGACCCCTTGGAATGGGTGTAGCGGTCCATCACGTTAGACTGGACCGGGCCCCCACGCAGGGGCGTCTTGGTCTTCCGAGTCTCTCGGTCCCCTCTGCCCGCCATATCAGAACTGCGTCACCAGGTAGTGAACCAGGCTGGATGGGGTGGCCACAGGAAAGTAGGGCCTCGGGACCAAAGAACCGCAGCTAGGGCACCACTAGTAGAAGGGCCAACAGATAGGAGAATAAGCTAGCCAAAGGCCCGACAGCCGTTCCGTGCCCCGACTGCAGCCCAGGCCAGGCTCCTCTGCCAGATGTCTCAGTCTGAGGCAGAAACGAAACCGAAACTTAAGAGGGGGACCCACAGGTCGAATCCCCCTGCCGTTGTTGTTCAACTTCAAGACGGCCACTGAGCCTCACCCAGTCCCGGGTGTACCTCGAGAGTGGAGCCCGAAAGTTCGAACAGACGTAACTCCGGAACCCCGGGTCCAAATCGAATTCCAAAAAGTCCAGGGCAATCAGCCCAGTGTCCTCTATACAAATCCTCGTAAAAAGTCAGGATAAGTTCAGGATATCATGCCGGGAGTGGCGGGGGTCCGGGGAGCGCTGTGCTCACGCGGCCATCTCGGATGCCCGCCAAGCTCCTCCTCCCAACAGATATATTATTAAAGCCATTAATAACAATCAGTGAGAGGAATAAAAGATTAACTTATCTGCTTGGAGCCGCATTTAAAAGAGGCTGATTGCCTAGTGATCATGCCCTTTATTTATTTTCTAACGTTCTAATATGGAACTTGCTTTGTGATGTATGCGGCTGCTTGGTCTGCATTAAATGTTGTATGCATAATGGTAGCCTCCGGTCTTGTAATGAAGTTAGTGGTCATGTGGAAAGAAACTTCCTCCACTGGGCTTTTCCCATCCTCACAAGTATGTTATTTATGCATAACACATAGAATTTTCAAATTAGGAGTGTCCGGCGTTGGTATCTCAAGCAGGTCTTTAAATGGGGATAAATGTCCAGGTTTGCCACCCTCGCTAAATTTCTCCTCTGAACAAATTCTCACACAAAGATTTTTTTGAAAAATTAGCCTGCAAAACATCTTTGCTTTTTGGGGATTTTGAACAGAAAATACATTTCTGTGAAATTATTTGCTTACTGTTGTTTTAAACTTTGTCAATTTACGACGTTAAACAAGAATTTTAAAAAATGATATCAAATCTTGCAATAAGTAGGGTATCAGGGAAAAATAAAGATGATGTTTTTGCAGCTAAACGTTTCATTAAAAAAATCACAATGTTGGCAAATCCTTCATTTGAAAACTTCACATACATTTAATTAAAAGCTAGGTAGGGATATATTGAACTTAAGAACAGTGAAGAATGGTAAAATATTTTAACTGGATTGATCGAGTTAAAGTGCTAATGCACGTTTTGTTTGATTTGAATAATGGCACAAAACAGAATGTCGGGAAGCATAAATGGACATCTATACAATAGAACATTGCATTGGTAAATGCCTTTAATGTGTAACTAGTAAAACTTGGCGCCAGCTTGTTTCAAGGTTAAGATTCACAGTTCATTTGAAATTATCCCACAGTGGGGTTTGGCCTACTTCTCGAACATGTTCTATTCAAAATTTATTTCTTAAAAATATTGCTATTTTTTCAAACGATAACTCTGCTAATCTTGGGTGCCTCCTATTTTACCATTTGTATTTTGAAAACAAAGTGCTCCCAGGGTGGCAGCGTACCATGAAGGTATCAGACCTTGAGACCTTCACTCTTTATGGGCTGTGTATACCACCACAATCAAAAATTTGCTAGCATTCGCGACAAGAATTTTCAATTCTATTAAGGGCACGGAGGCGAGGATTATGCTTCTCAATCTTTACTGCATAAAACACAGCAGCCAATGAAAATGTATATTTTCAGTAAACATTAACCACAAAACTTCATTACCCATGAACACCCATGAGTATAGGCACGCCCCCAAGAACCCCTTGCGTGCTCCCATCATCCTCTTTCTTTGAGGCGAAACAAGTCCAACAAAACTTGAACGGTCACAATCCTCCAACGTGGAAGAACATCATCAGGCGGAACATCCTGAACTCCGGAGTCGATCAGTCCGACTTCTTGTCAGATCCTGAAATAAAGGAAATAACACCACCGTAATCCTTGCATAAAAGGGTGGGTAAGCTTAATACATACAGTACATTAAGCCGGGTGGGATAATCCTCGCCTCCGTGTCCTTAATAGAATTGAAAATTCTTGTCGCGAATGCTAGCAAATTTTTGATTCTATTACAGGACCGGAGGCTTCAGATTATGCTAGTTTAACGCTGATTAAATACCACTGAAGTAATATCTCCCACCGGCTTATAATAAAACGTCTTAAACGTTGAATCAGAGGACCAATCTGCACAACGCATGATATCTTGGATACTTGATCCTAAACCATATGACTTAGACGCCATCGCGCCTCTAACTGAATGAGCACCAAAAATGTTTGTATCTACACCTGCTTCCTTCATAATGAACCGAAGCCATCTAGCAATAGTGGCAGCCGCCACCGGTTTAAAGGGCTTTTGAATAGCAATCAATAATTGGGAACAGCCCTGCGGCCGCAAGGCCTTTGTACATTCCTCGTAGGTCCTTAAACATTGGACTACACACAGTTTTTCATTTTCAGGAAAAGCATTATAAGATATATGTCGAGACAATGTTTTAGTACGACCCGTAATATGAAAAGAAACCCCTTCCGGGGTAAACACTCTACCTGTTACGTCGAGCGCCCTGACATCCGAAGACCTTCTGCAAGATGATAAACAAAGCAACATGGCCAATTTAGCCCACAATTGCTTCCTGGACAGGAGAGAATTAACCGGCCATCTATTGAGCAAAGAAATCACAACTGAGACATCCCACAAACCCGTATACTTGGGTTTGGGAGGGTTGGCCACCCTGATGCCTTTCAACAACTTACAAACAACCGGATGCATGCCCACAGGTTTACCGTCCACCTGGGCATGTCCCGCCGAGATGGCTGAGCGAAAGTTGTTGACTGAACGATATGCTAGGCCTCCTGACGCTTTCTCAGATAGAAAGTTCAAAACTTGGGGTAACTCTGCCCCCACGGGATCCAGACGTCGTCCCACGCACCAATCCACCCAGTTCTTCCAGGCAGCGGAATATCGCTTCCTGGTGGAAGGTGCCCAAGCCTGTTTGATAAAGTCAGCAGTCTTGTCCGAAATTCCTGGCATTTGCCATTGTTCCCTGAAAGCCTCCATGCCATCAGGGTTAACCTGCCCTCCAACAGCAACGGGTGCTGTTCCTGACGAGGGCCCTGCAACAACCACTTCAAATCCGGTAGTAGCCGGGGGCGGTCGCAGCTCCACTGCAACAATTTGGGAAACCACGCCTGTGATGTCCACCACGGCGTCACCATGACAATTTCCGCCTCTTGCCGTATCACTTGAGTCATTACTCTGGGGATCAACAGAAAGGGGGGAAAGGCATACTGGGTCCCCATCGACCAATCTTGGAGAAAGGCATCCGTTGCCATCGGATCCGGTCTCCAACTGAAGAACCGGGGAAGTTGATACGTCAACCTGGAGGCGAACAGGTCCGTCCGAAAAGGACCCCAAATCGCCTGCAACCAGAGAAAGACCTGGGGAAGCAGCTTCCAGTCGCTGTAATCCCTCAAGTGCTTGGAATGCCAGTCCGCCACTTGGTTGGCCTGACCCGGGATGTACTCCGCTATGACTGATATCTGGTTCTGCAGACAGTAGTGCCAGAACTCCTTGGCTATTTGGACAAGAAGAGACGACCTCGTGCCGCCCAACTTGTTGATATACCTCACTGCGGACACATTGTCCAGACGCAGGAGGATGCAACATGACGTCTGCTTCGGGGATAACGTGCGGACCGCGAACGATCCTGCCAGTAGCTCCAAACAATTTATGTGGAGTTCCAGATCCTGTGACGACCACCTGCCGCCTGTGGAAACATCTCCACAGCGCGCGCCCCAGCCCCATCTGCTGGCGTCCGACTCTATTACCACGTCCGGGCGCGACCCGAAGATCGCCCTGCCGTTCCAGGCATCCACGTGGCCTAGCCACCATTGGAGTTCGTGCCGAACCTCGTCCGTAAGCGGGACCGAGTCCGTATATGAGAGACCCTTCTGAAGATGCCTGATTTTCAGGCGTTGGAGGGCCCTGTAATGTAAAGGACCCGGGAATATCGCCTGGATTGACGACGCCAGGACCCCTACAATCCTGGCCAGAGTTCTGAGCGTGACCAGTTGACTGTCCAATAATCTTGTGATCTCTTTCTTCAGCTCCCTCAACTTCGCCCGTGGGAGACACAGTTGCGCCGTGAGGGAGTTGATCGTGAATCCCAGAAAATCTATCACCTGAGAAGGGATCATCACGGACTTCTTCAGATTGACCACAAATCCTAGGCGCTGCAACAGTGAAGTAGTCATGGTCAGCTGTTGCCCTAAGACCGACCGGTCCTGCGCCATGATCAGGACGTCGTCCAGATAAATGATCAGACGCACTCCTCTTTCCCTGAGGTAGGCTACCACTGGCTTCATGACCTTGGTGAAACACCAGGGAGCCGAGGAGAGACCGAAAGGAAGAGCCAAGTACTCGTACCAACGGCCGTTCCAAAGAAACTGCAGGAACCTGCGATGTGGCGGAAAAATTGGAATAGAAAGATAAGCATCTTTCAAGTCCAATCGAACCATCCAATCTCCTTCTTGTAATAAGTCTGCTAACATGTGAATACCTTCCATTTTGAAATGGTTGTATACCAGATACTGATTGAAATCTTTGAGGTTGAGCACTAGTCTGTTGCCCCCTCCTTTCTTTTGAACTATAAAGACATTGCTGGAGAAGCCGCGAGGGCTTCGCTGACACTGAGCGATCGCGCCCTTCCTCAGCAAGTCTGCCACCTCTGTGTCTATGAAACTGTGATCTAGCTGGGAAAAACGGAGAGGTGGCGGGGGTAACGCTTGCGCAGGAGGAGAATAGAATTCCAGCCGGAACCCCTGAATAGTCTGTAAAACCCAAGCATCCTGAGTCAACGCCTGCCAGTGCAGAAGACAATGCTGCGTGCGACACCCCCAATGGAAAAAGAGATAAGGCCGTGACACTCACCGGAACTTTGATGGGCCTTGAAACTCGCCCTGTTGTTTCCCGACTGGAAACGTCCTCTGTTGAAGCCTTTTCGAGACGGATAGAAGGTGCCGCCGCGGGTCGAGTCCCACTCGCCCCGGCCTCGTCCAAAATCACCTCGCTGGGAGCCTCTCTGAAAGCCTCGGCCTGACGAGCGACCCCCGCCTCGCCCGGCCTTGTTGAAAACACCCTGCGTGAGTGCTCGCTTGATACCGCTCTGGGCCTTGTCCAACGCGGTGAAGGTACCAACTTATTTGGTGACATCCTTAACAAAGCGGTCACCGAAGAGACAACCACCAGCCAGGGGACCCGGCTCCGCCTCCGCCAGCTCTGTCAAATTGCCGTCCATTCGTAACAGCAAGGACTTGCGCCTCTCAGAAGAGACTGCGCAGTTTGCGTTGCCCAGAAAGCAAATCGCGCGCTGAGTCCATTCAGCCAAGATATCTGGATCCACAGGTGTCGCCCCTTCCTTGGCCGCCAAGGCCATCTCTAAGATCTTGGCCAGAGGGCCAATCACATCAAGCATCTTGTCTTGACAGCCCCGCCAGGCCCTGTCAAGTCCCCTTTTGGGGTCTTTAGAAAACTTTTTCAAAAAGGTCAGCATACTGGCGTCGATTTCCGGAGTGTCGGCGACATTGTCCGGTATATCTGGACGCGGGCACTCCGACCGCAGCCGGTTGCGCACTTCCCTCGTGAAACTCTTCCGGAGGTGGTCGTGAATGTACTCCGAAACTTCCGCTGGCGGGACCCAGTCTGAAGACCGAGGGTGAATGATGTCGGAAGGATCGAAATGAAAGGCCTTGGGTGTCTTGTCCTCAGCCGCCCTGGGAGCCGGCTTGGCCTTCTTAGGGGGCGGAGGCTGCTCCTCCGATGAATCAGTGCCAGTACTGGTATCAGTATTGGATGTGGTGGTATCAGTGTCCACTACGAATTGGCGCTTTGGCGCTTACTCTTCGCCTTACCACCCGAACGTGGCTGAGGTGGGGCATCCCGATCCTGCAAGGAAGCCATGGATTGAGCGTGCGGCCACAGGTGGCGGTCGTCCGAAACAGCCGTAGAGGTAGAGGGGACAGGCCGCCTTTGCTTCTTGTGCTTGCCATAGCCGTGGCGCTTAGCGAAGCCCTCTAATTGTTTTTTAATGGGGCGTAGGGCCACTGCGAGTGCTTGTTGCACAGTCTGGGGGACTTTCGTCTCCATGGCTTTATTCACTGAAGCTTGGACCGAGGCATCCAATGCTTCCACAATGTTATCTTCTAGGACAGCGTCCTGCTGTCCTTCTGATGTTTCCTCCCCTTCTGCCTGTTCCTCATCAGGGTACTTAGCCCAATTTTCCATGGTGCTACACAGACCAACACACAAGGGATTAAACCCTGGCAGAAATGGGGGTGGTGGGGGGGGTCAGCCCACTGCACACAAGCAATCAATAAACTGAAAAACAATACCCAAACCCCCTCAGCAAAGCTGTATTCACAGGGCCAGAGACCCAGGTCCACACAATACCCAGAGCGTGTGCACACTCAGGACCTCGTAATTTTACTACCAGCACTGGCGGTGACACGAGGGGCAAGCCGGTGTGTGAAAACGCGCAAAACGCGCGTTCCTGTCAGCCTTGGTAACGTGCTGAGGCGCGCCGCCCAAAACGATACCAAAATCTACTGAAAACCAGCCCAAATGGACAGCGTTTTTGGGCGCGCGCGTCGGCCGTGAGCCACCCGGCCTCTACGCAGGGCGTACCAGGGAGCCTCTGCGCGCCCTCAGGCTGCGGGTAACGGGCCCATGTGAAAGACGCGGCGGCCCCTCGCCGGTCAAAGACCGTTGTAATCGCGCTGAAATGCGCGCGCTCCCCAGCGGAAGCTGCCCCAGCGTCAAGACGGCCCAGTAACGAGTGCACAGCGAGGTGAGAGTACCCCTCGCGCGCCGTACACGAGTACACAGAAATATCACAGAAATAATCACATAACCAGAAATGAACACCAATGTCCTCAATCCGGGAGCGGACTGAGCCGCAGCACTCAAATAAACATTAGAAACACAATAAATGCAATAATCTCCCAAAGCACCCCCAAACCGACAAGCAGAGTGAGGGGACAGGGAAGGTGCACTTAACTCTGGCTTGTGAGCAGCAAAGAAAGAGGATGATGGGAGCACGCAAGGGGTTCTTATGGACTGTGGGGGCGTGCCTATACTCATGGGTGTTCATGGGTAATGAAGTTTTGTGGTTAATGTTTACTGAAAATATACATTTTCATTGGCTGCTGTGTTTTATGCAGTAAAGATTGAGAAGCATAATCTGAAGCCTCCGGTCCTGTAATAGAATCCTATGTAAAAGAGACTACATTCAGTGGTAATGAACTCCAAACGTTCATAGCTGCCAAGGTTTCAGAATGGTTATGTGTGACACTTTCATAATTTCAGTGTAATTATGAGTGACATTCAGCGAATATGAGTGACACTTTCTCGCGAGCATAATCAAGCAATGAAGACGAGGAAAACATAAATAACAGAAACTACACCCATTTGAGCAACAAGAAACTCTAAGAAGATCTTAAAAAGGCTTGCAAAACACCTAATCGTACTGCAGACAGCGACTCACTGCAATGCAGAGCTCTCAGCTGTACTAACTTTACTTATGCGGCTGAACTCAATTTTGTGCAGACAGTGTGATTGCTGCAAAGTAGAGCCCGCAGTCATAGCTGCCAAATTTTCCGCCGCCTCATAAGCGACATTTAAATGTTTTCAGTGTCATCATGAGTGACATTCCAATGCCATATGTCAAACTATGAGTGAGACTTCATTGCAAGAAGAACAACTGCATAATCTCACCCGCATTGAGATAAATTACAGACATGACTCTTTTTTTGTGCAATATAATGGTCTAGAAATGCCCATAACAGAGATAAACATCTTTCATGTGCTCATTTAAGGGCAATACCGTAAATCCTTCTTCCAATAAGATATACCTGAATTTTTGAAAGAGTGGTTCTGAAGCAAAAACAGAATGGTGTTGAGAGTCCGCTTGAGTTTGTGTCCCCTGCCCTTTGAAAATGTTAAAACAATGTATGGAGTATGGTGACAAAACGAGAGGGGTGCAATGTACAACAGGCAAGAGAAAAACAGTGCTGTTCTATTACAGGCCAACACAATCACTAAATATGTGAAATCTGCCCATTAGTTCTGTTCTAGCATTGTAAGGTGATGGTTCAAACTTAGGTAACAGGATAAAGGAGCAGTTCTTTACAGAGGGCAAGTTCAGGTAATGGAAATAAATGCCACCTTCAGAGATAAGCAAACTTGCTAACCGGAACCAGCTGGATGCACTGAAGCTGGTCTACATCTCCCCACTCTTTCTGTCCAATTTCCCTCATTCCATTCTCTGACTTGCGCTCTCTTCCATCGCCTCTTCCTTTCTCAAACTTCTCTCACTGTTTGCTTTTCCTCCTCTTCTTTTCTCTTCTCTGCATTCTCCTTCCATGCGCTTCCACCCATTCTTCTCCTTTCTCACACTGTTCTCTCTGCCCGCTTTTTCACCTTAACTTGTATTCTCTCTCTGTATTCTCTGTTCATCTGTCTCCCTTCCATCCACTTTTCCTGTTTCTTCTATATGGCTCTTTTCCACTCGATTTCCTCTTTTTAAGGGTTCACCTTCTTACTTTCTTTTGTCCCACACTTTCTCTCTCTCACTCCTCCATCCCCACTCTCCTTTCTCAGACTCATTTTCTTTCTCTCGTGCTTTCTTTCCTAGATCTGTCCTCTCCTCTCTCCCTCGATTCCTCCTACATCTTTTCTTTCTCACTCCTTTAGTATACTTCTGCAGCAGTGCTGGCATTGCTCACTGTAATCTGTGATGGGCCAGTACATTGGTTCATGCACCTCAGCAACAAACTGCAGAGGCATTAATAAACAAAAACATCACTGCAAGAACCACTAACCTTTGACTCAAAAAGATCTTAATTTCAATTAAAAAATGTAATCTAACCTAAACTGACAGGACTTTCTGGTCTCTCTATAGCACTCAAGAGAAAATGAAATGCCTTTCTGTACTTGAAGTTGAAGGCATTGAGTAAATGTAGTCATTTCTATAATACACAAAAATGCATTGCATTTGTTAGTATTTCAGTGTTAATTGGTCCAGTTTTCAAGTGCATTGCTACTTACATTACATTAGCTGCAACTCCCACAATAAAAACGTCTTCATTTTTCATAGTAATTTGTTTTTTGTAATGTTTCCTCGCCAGTGCTTTGGTAGCCATAGTTCATTCAGAGCCCCTGTTCTCTTCTAACATCCTCGTCATTGTTGGATTAAAATTAAACATCACTGACGTCACGGAGCGAGGCCTAAAACTTACAGAGCTTCTAAACTAGATGTTCTGTGAACATCGAACTCCAGGTTTTTATTAATTGCTGGACTGTGACCAGCACATAAGGAGACAGGCCTTTCTGTGTCCCTGAAGTATTAAGGAAACTGAGCGCTGAATGCTGTAAAAACAGCTGATGGCAACAGGGAAGGTGCCCCCCCCTCAGGGGATTAATGTACTTATGCAAGGAGTAACTACGGAGGCCTCATGACAGTGCGCAGCCATGGTCTTATCTGAGCTTAATCAATGTCAGTTAGGTCAGCTGAGCCCAACCAGCGGCGGCACCAGCGCGCAGTTCTACTTGACTTGCAGGCTCAGGCAGCTTGCTAAAACTAAATTATTATAAATGTTGTAAATCAGAAAGCAACATGAATTGTCAGACCTGAGTTGCGATGGGACGAGGGTAATCTCTTCTTTCAGCACGGCATTGTGGAGGCCCTCAGATTTCTAGAGATTGTGATGTGGTCGCTGGGCTTACCTGAATAAGAATGGCGCCAAAGGGGATCGTGCTGTTACAGCTGCTGCTTATGTAGGACTAATGTTAATTGCTTTATTGGGGGTGCGGCTTGTGTTGATTAATAAAAGGGTCCTGGTTTGGCCAGGACAATGAACAGTCGTACCCGTGTGTGTGTGATGCTTACTCACGACATAACATTCTGGCGACGAAGGTCCGGAGTTTGAGGCTGTTCTCCGCCCCTCGCTCTGGCGTGGCGGTGAAGCTGTGGTGCTTTGCTGGGGCGGTTCCTGTCTTGGTGGCTCTTCTTTGTGTACCATTGTCGGCGTGTCCGTCCTTTGTTGGCCTTCTTGTGTATAGGCCTCCCGGACCTAGATCCAAATTTGGCTGCGACCTGTTTAGAATCATGGAGCCATATGTTGGAAATCACCACTTCACTATTCTAGGTGACTTAAACTTTCACTTAGACGACCCTACCTCTAAAGACACCTCCTCCCTGGTCGACCCCCTTGAAGCCTGTGGCTTTTCCCAACTGGTAAAAGGCCCTACTCACCGGGCAGGCCACACACTTGATGGAGTCTTCTCTAACGACCCCAGGGTTAAAACAGGCACCCCTGAACCGTTGGTCTGGTCTGACCACCTGGCAGTTCCTATAGTATTGACCCTTCCTTGCTTAGATACATCTATCAAGGGTCAGACTCAAGGAGAGGGCAAAAGGAACTATAAAAACGTCACCAATGACTCTTTGGCCCCTCTTATCAGGTCGGTCCTCATGCCGTCAGACCCAGAGAAGGCAGCACAAAATCTTGCTAACTCCATCGCTGGGGCTATAGACACCCTAGCTCCAGTCACACGCCGATATTCAGCGAGGCGTAGGCCCTCTGCCCCCTGGTTTACTGAACCTCTTAGGCTGATGAGACAGGGGTGCAGGAGACAGGAGAGAAAATTGAGGAAATCTTGGGACACTGTGGACAGAGAGCTTCACAAACAACTGTTAGGGGAATATAAGTCCATGGTCCTTAAGACAAAGCAACAATACTTCTCCGACCTTACTACCTCCCTTACCTCATCAAAGGAGCTATTTAAAATAGTGGACTCCCTCTGCTCATTGCAAGTTCAAGACCCAGTTACTGGATCACAGGAGTTCTGCGACAAAATTTCAACCTTTTTCCACACTAAAATCGATGAAATTGCTTCCCAGTTGGAATCGCAGAAACAATCTCTAGGGAATCACACTATTCAGGCTCTTACCAATTCAGAAGCTTGGCATAAGGATTCCACCACGACTTTGTCTAATTTTCCGTTGATCACTCTTGACATCCTCAACTCTCTGCTAAATAGGATTAAATCCTCCTCTCCTCTGGACCCCTGTCCCCTTAGAATAATGAAGGAGTGTAGGGACACCCTACTTCCCCCATTACTGGAGGTAATGAATAGTGCCCTGCTGTATGGGGTTTATCCATCAGCCTGGAAGAAAGCGATTGTCAAGCCACTATTGAAGAAACCCTCTCTAGACCCCACCATCTTAAAAAATTACCGACCTATATCTTTACTTCCGGCCCCCGCCAAAATGGTTGAGATCCACCTGAATTCACACCTGTCTGCTTTCCTCGACTCCTCTGGGTTCTTAGATCAGACCCAGCACGGGTTTAGGAAGCTGCATAGCACGGAGTCTGCACTTACCATGGTGACTAATCACATCAGAATGAAAGTGGATCAGGGACTAACAACGCTGCTGGTTTTACTCGATCTGACCGCAGCATTTGACACCCTATCTCCCTCAATTCTAACATCTCGTTTGAGGGATATAGGAGTGGAGGGGCCCGCTTTGAGCCTTCTGTCCTCCTTCTTAGATCGTAGAGAACAGAGGGTCAAATTTGGAGAATACCTCTCCCCTGCTACATCATTGCAATGTGGGGTACCACTGGGGTCGGCTTTAAGCCCTACCCTATTCAACATTTATGTGGCCCCACTAGCAAGACTAGTAAAAGCACATGGTATGGAAGTAGTGTCATATGCAGACGACACTCAGGTTATGGTGTCACTGGCCCAACCGGCCAGTAACCCTGCGTCTATCTTCAGGAGTTCTATGCATTCAGTCTCTGACTGGATGATACTCAACTCCTTGAGGCTGAATGGCGAAAAGACCGAGGTGCTGATATTTGGAAAGGACCAGGATGTATGGTCAAATGAATGGTGGCCGCCTTCCTTGGGAACATGCCCTGTCCCCTCTCATTCAGCCAGAAACTTAGGGGTTATCTTTGACACCTCATTGGCAATGACCCTTCAACCGAACGGTGGCTACTTGCTGGGGAATCATTAAAATTCTCCGACGAATAGTGCACTACCTTTCTCCCCAGGCTAGGAAACAGACAGTAGTTCCGCTGGTCGGGTCAAGACTGGATTATTGCAACTCACTATACGCAGAGATCAACAAGGGACTGATCCAGCGCCTCCAAACAGTACAAAATGCGGCCGCAAGATTTGTATTAGACATTCCCCGCTCCTCCTCTGCGACACTAGCCAGAAAGAGCCTCCACTGGCTTCCCATAGAGCATCGTATCTCCTTTAAGGTCATCTGTCTTGTGCACAGGGCTCTGAAAGCTGGAACATCTGATGGGCTGGGATCCCTTCTTCTTGGCTATACCCCTAGCAGATGTTTACGTTCATCACAACACAATCTTTTGGTGATCCCTCGGACTAAGAAGTCCAGATGGGGAGGAAGAGCATTTTCCACAGTTGCTCCGCGTCTGTGGAATGCACTTCCACTGGAACTTAAGTCCCTAACCTCTCTGCCCCTTTTTAAAAAGGCCCTAAAAACATGGTGTTTCAAGAAAGCCTACCAGTAATTCAACTCTTTGGACATGAAAATACATAATTTTTTGGGTTAGGCGCCTTGATGCCCGATGGGCTGAGTCTGCGGGATATAAATCTGCTTTCATTTCATTTCAGTGGTTTCTTCAAGTTCGAAGGGCGGACGGCGATCGGCTTGGGGCTTTTCCTTCTCCCCTGCTCGCTCCGTGTGTTTGGGGGCGTGGCTCAAGCTGTGGCTGTGCGTGAGTCAGAGGACCGGCTGGCTCGCGGCCCTGACAGCGCGGAGGCTTTCAGTTTCTCCGTGTTGTGGAGGACTGCTGTCAGGCTCTTCGGTGGAGCTGTGAATGCGATCCTGTGGCTGCTGGTTTTGCTGGGCATTTGGTGACAGGAGTGCTCAGTGTTTCAAAGCATCATCCTCAGTCCCTTTCGGTGGAGCTGTGTGCAGTGATCCTGCGACTGCTTGGCTGCGGGCATCTAGTGGCAGGAGTGCTCAGTGGTTGCAGGCATTAAAATTTGGACTTGACTTTGAGATTTCCTGGTGTGCTCTACCTTCATAATTAAAGGGCTTAATGATGTTGACTGTTCCCCCGGTGGAACATTTCTTGCTGGATGGCCCCCCTTCTGCCCAGGCTGCTCGATGGAAAGAGTGGGTTGGTCGCTTGGAAACCTTCTTTGAGGCCATTAACCTGGATGATGAGAGGAAGCGCCCAATGTTATTACATCTTGGAGGGGCGGCAATACATCGGCTGGGGTGGTCGGTGGTGGAGGAGACTCCGCACACTTATGATACATTGAAACAGGCTCTGACTGCGCATTTTGAACCTCTGGAGAATCCTGACTACGAGAGGTTTTTGCTACGTCAGGCAAGGCAGTTGCCTAATGAGTCCGTCGATGTTTTCTTTGCCAGCTTGCGGGTATTGGCTAGTACCTGCAGGTTACCTGATGCGGCAGATGAGATAAGGGCACAATTTACACAGGACTGCTATTCCAGCAAGCTTCGTGAGGCGATACTTCAGGTGCCCAACATGTCAATGGCGGACATGTTGACTCGTGGCCGGTCTAAGGAACTTTCAAAGGTAAGGGCAGCCCATATGGATGCTGCTCTTCAGTCTGCTGTGAAGACAGAACCAGTAAATGCTATGATGGTTAGACGTACTGGCAACCAGAAAATGCCTCCTCACAAAGCGGAGCGACATCGGACATGTTACGGTTGTGGGGGCTCATTTCCTCATAACGGGACTTGTCCTGCAGTTGGGAAGCGGTGTTCCAATTGCAACAAGGTTAATCATTTTGCAAAAGTGTGCCATTCGGCTCCTATCCGGGGGTCTGTTCCTGCATCTTCAGCCAAGGTCTATGCTGCCCTTCCGGAGCTGGAGGACATGGATGATGATGAGGAGGTCATTCATGTGTTACATGCTGTACAGCCTGGGGGTGCAGTAAGGAAGGGTTTACCCAAATGTGATGTTGAGGTGGACGGTCATTTGGTGCCCGCTCTGATTGACACTGGGGCGTCCATTAATGTAATGGCTGAATCCATGATGATGGGACTACCAAATATACCAGTATTGAGTGGGACATCTATCAAGGTATTCGCTTTTGGGGCCAGTGAACCCCTTCCAATGGCAGGTGTTTTTTCTGCGTGATTTCCCATGGTTCCCATCAAGTGAAAACGCCTATATATGTCACTAAGGATGGTCAGGGGATGTTACTGAGTTACCAAACAGCTGAGAGTCTACGCCTGGTCGTCTTTGCATTTGCTATCCATCAGTGGACTATTGACGATTTACTGTTACAGTTCTCGCAGTTATTTGATGGTATAGGTTGTCTGAAGGATCGGATGATCAAATTGCATATTGACGAATCTGTTCAACCAGTGGCACTACGTCATCGGCGAGTGGCTTTTCATCTTCGGCCGGAGGTGGAGGCAGAGTTAGCAAAGCTAGAGGAAGCGGACATTATTGAAAAGGTGGAGGGCCCGACTCCGTGGGTGTCTCCGATTGTGGTTGCCCGCAAACCTAAACAACCTGGAGAAGTTAGGATTTGTGTGGACATGCGCTTACCTAATTTGGCAATCAAACGTGAACGTCACCTTACCCCTACTGTTGATGACATTGTGGTGGAAGTCAGTGGGTCAAGGTGGTTTTCCAAAATGGATCTTCGTGCGGGTTATCACCAGTTGATGCTTGACCCTGCCTCCCGCGGAGTTACCACCTTTTCCACACATGTCGGACTGAGACGTTATAAACGTTTAAGCTTTGGTATTTCTAGTGCTGCCGAGGTATTTCAGGACACAATTCGGGGGGTGTTGGCAGGATTGGAAGGAGTGATAAATGTAAGTGATGACATTTTAGTTCATTCCCCCACTTTGGATGGACATCATAGTCGTCTCAAAGGCATATTTCAGCGCTTGGTGGATCATGGTTTAACTTTGCACAGAGAAAAATTTGAATTTCTAAAAACGGACATTTCATTCTTTGGTTACCATTTTTCACAAAATGGGGTGTCCCCTGATCCATTGATGGTATGTGATATACAGACTGCCTCTGCCCCTATTAATGTGTCCGGTGTGAGAAGCTTCATGGGTATGGTCAACTACTGTGGTCGCTTTATCCCTGGATTATCTAATTTGACAGCCCCTTTGCGAGAGCTTACAAAGTCTAATGTCCTGTGGGATTGGGGCCCTGAGCAGGAATCAGCTTTTTAAGCTACTAAAAAGGCACTGTCTGCTGATACTACCCTGGCTTACTTCCATCCGGCACTAGATTCTGAACTGGCTGTGGACGCAAGTCCAGGTGGATTGGGGGCTGTGTTGTCTCAGCGCCAGATAAATGGTGAATTGGCTCCTGTGGCATATGCCAGTCGTGCTTTAACTGCTACTGAACAGCGATATTCACACATAGAAAAGAAGGCCATCGCGGTGCATTGGGGATGTCGCCATTTCCATTTGTACTTATATGGTCAACCTTTCGTGGTATATACTGACCACAAACCACTCATCCCTTTGTTTATGGGGTCTTCTTCTAAGCCTCCACCACGGATTGAAAAATTGATTTTGCAGCTGCAGGACTATTGTTTAACGGTGATTTTTCGTCCTGGGGCGTTAAATCCTGCTGATTATTTGTCTCTGCATTTCTGGCCTGCCTCGGTGTCTGAGGAAAATGCTGCTGAGGAAATTGAGGAATATGTATGGTTGGTGGTGGAGCGCTCTCTGCCTCTTCCAATTTCTCTGAAGGAAATTGTGGATGCTACTGTTCATGATGGATGTCTCCAGTTATGCCTATCTGCTATCGGCACAGAGAAATGGAGTGGAGTCCTGAGTGCTGCCAAGTATCGTACTGATGATGCTAGATCTATGTTAACAGCGCTATTTCAGGTTCGGAATGAGTTGACCTGTTCTCCTGAAGGATGTTTGTTGCGAGGTTCAAGGTTGGTGATCCCTACGTGTTAGCAACAGAGGGTGGTGGACCTGGCCCATGTGGTCCATCAAGGAGTGGTGAAGACTAAATCTCGTTTGAGATCCAAAGTGTGGTTTCCTCGTTTGGATGCCTTGGTGGAAAACACAGTTTTGGGTTGTGCATTGTGTCAGGCTGCTGGGGGAGGGGATGCCCCTGCTCCTATCATCACTGAAGATGTCCCCTCGTTTCCTTGGCAGAGAGCTAGTGCTGATTTTGGATGTCTACCAGATGGCCGCCAAATGCTGGTGGTGATCGATGACTGTTCTAAATACCCTGAGGTGGAGATTATGGATACTACCACAGCATGCCGCACGATTCCTTTGTTTGACAAAATTATGGCAACTCATGGTTTGATTTCTGAATTACGCACTGATAATGGGCCTCCCTTTTCCAGTCATGAGTTTTCTTCTTATTTGCAGTCCCGGGGAGTGCTTCATCGAAGAGTGACTCCTTTATGGCCTCAGGCCAATGGGGAGGTTGAACGTTTTATGCGTACTCTAAATAAAACACTTAGGATTGCTGTTACTGCTCGTCAGGATTTAGATTGTGCTATCTTTTGTTCTTGAAGGAATATCGGATGACTCTACATTCAACCACGAAAGTCAGCCCTACATCTTTGTGTATGAATCGTCATATGGGTGACTTTGTACCTATATTGGGGTTCCCTCCTGCAAATTATGCTGCCGTAGCTGGAGAGCTGAAGAATCGGCAGATAAAGAACGACAAAGTGGCGGTTAGCCGTGGGGCTATGCCCCGGACATTTTCCGTTGGTGATGTTGTTATGCTGAGAAATAGGCATCGAAAAGGGAAGTTCAGTTTGCCATTTGAGCCTGAACCTTGGGTGGTGAAATCTGTTTATGGTACTAAGGTTACGGTAGAAAGGGGTGGGGTAACCATCTCGAGGAATGTGTCTTTCTTTAAAAAGTTCTATAAATCTGATAAGGCCCAGGACGGGGATTATTTGATGTCAGATACTGTTTCAGTCTCATCAGATTTTGGGGATGTTGGCCCAGTATCTCTTCCTCCTTTGGACCCGGTGGGGGAGGGTGAGGGATCTGGTCAAAGTGATGTGCCACCTGTATCACCTGTGTTACCAACGGTGGTGGGGTCTGGAACTGTTTCTGGGTCTCCTGTTAGTGATTTGCCTTCTGGTTTCGAGAATCAACGGAGGGGCACGGGCCGTTATCAGTTGAGGAATTGTCCTGTTCGTTCTACACGTTTGAGAGATTATATCACATGTTTGAAGTGACCACTTTTACTTTTGTTTTCTTTGATTGTAAATAGGGGAGGAATGTGATGTGGTCGCTGGGCTTACCTGAATAAGGATGGCGCCAAAGGGGATCGCGCTGTTACAGCTGGTGCTTATGTAGGACTAATGTTAATTGCTTTATTGGGGGTGGGGCTTGTGTTGTTTAATAAAAGGGTCCTGGTTTGGCCAGGACAATGAACAGTCGTACCCGTGTGTGTGTGATGCTTACTCACGACATAACAGAGATCTTCCCTCTGCACAGGTGACTGCCCGACCTCTGCTGAGTGCTCTCCCTGTGGTCCCTCATGATGATGGCAGCAAACTACTGGCGGCACACAGGCTGTTAGTCGTGTGCCAAAGAAACATTACTGCCCGCATTTAATTGCCGCCTTACTACTAGAGACATCCTGTTGGAAAATCGACAGTCACGTGACGGCACGTAACATGATGCCGCCGCAGCCAGCCCTAGCTGAGTGAGTCTAAACAGCAGCTGACTCTGTGAATGTTGAATATGCCGCTGCACAGCTGAGCCCCGGGAGGGCGCGACCCACTACATTGCAGCTTTCATTTTAAAATCTAGTCTGCACCAGCCAGCCAGCCGCAAGTGAATTCTGCTGCGACCCGGCCCAGGTTGGCATAGACAGCCAATTTCAGCGTTGTCAGCAGAGTGCCAGTCAGGGGCAAAATGCGTGACAATGCATTTCAGTGCGGTGATGCGGGAACACCACACTGACATGCTTGGCGTCATGCTGGATGCGTGACACTTGGCAGGACTGAACGTTGGATGAAATCTGGTTATAAGATCCCAAACAAGATTTGGCATGGCAGGGGTTTAGAAAAATTCTAGCTGGGTCCGAAATGCAGACATTGAAATGTGATTCAGAAAAATGTATATTCTGTCGTGAATTACACTTTCAACCACAGTAAAGTTTGATTTAGGGTTGGAACTCACAAATCCCTAGAAAAGTTCAAACCCTCAATCTCAAAATCAGCCACTATGTAGATTTATCCCTACCTTCTATACAGAGTTTGAGTTGGGTACATGGATGGTCCTAAAGGTGAGGCAGGAGACTGCTCATTTCAAACATATTGAAGGTCCACAGAGTTTTAACATTGTGGGTATTCACAACATTCCTGATGCCTTTTCACAAGCAATTTGTGGGTTCACCTTATTTGGAGATTTAAAGAGGGAGGAGGGACTAGGGTTAACAGTAGACATATTCTAATAGAGGGTGGCTAGAGCTACTAGCGAATATGTAGGGGTACATACATTTAGTATATGTAATTGCAGAGGTGCTGGAGTACAGGTAGGAGTACAACTATTATGGTATTGGTAGAGAAAATATTGTAAAACCTAGCTAAGAGTACAGGTACAGTGGTACAAGTAGAGATGACAGGTTATGTATAGGTAAAGGAAGGGGTATAGGTTGTATGGCATAGGTAGTGTTATAGAAGTTTGATTTGTTATAGTTGTACTAAGATATAGGTGAGGTAGCCTTCAAAGGGGAGAATAGGGGGAAAGTTGTTAGGGCATAGAGAAAATTTCACGCACAGGGGTGTAACACTCCTTCCGTGGCCCCTGTGGTTTGGCAGTTCCCAGTAGCCAAACACCTGAAGTACTGGGTGACCTCACTCTTATCTTTATTGGTGCCTCTTAGTGCCTACCACAGGTTTTCCCTTTTTTTAAAGGACTCTCACACACCAGGGTTATCGCCATAGAGTCCACATCTCGAAACAGTCCATCTGGGTGGGCTCAAACTTAATAATCAAGGGAGCTCTTTGTGTTATTGTACAGGGATCTATATAGGAAATAGTCTAAAAGTATAATTAAATCTGTCGGCTTTATTCTGGGTATCCTTTGGCTATGCTAAAATAATTTAGGGGGTGAAGTGATAGGGTAGGAAATGTATTCAAACATCACCTGGTCTGTGTTTCAGCTGCATAATGTTGTCTTAATGTTCAACAGCTTTCTTCAGGACCCTTTTTCTTTTTTTAAATCCCTAGGCGGTACCCCATTCAGAGTGTGCTGCAATGTAGCATTCAGAGACCCACAGTTTGCTTCACTTCTTTATTCACATGCCAAAGGTCCACATAAAATCATATATTAAAATACATAGCAGATCAGAACGGATCAGACTCATTGCAGCATGCCATTCATACAAACTGTCCTGAAAACTATAATCAGTCTCATAACTGTAGTCCAGAGTAGAAACAGTGTTCAACAAGGCTGTGAAAGCATGTGTTCTTAAGTAATCCTAGATGGTGACAGTTCTTTTTAAAAACAAATCTGAAGAAAACAAGAGAGACCTCCGGGTATACACTGTAAGAGATAGCAATATAGGCAAAAGTACTTAGGGGCATATTACCAAGCTATAGCGATAATTATCGCTAAGCTTGGTTAGCAGGCATTTAAATATCACCGCGCTCCGACGATTTTTATCGCTTAGGAGCCTTGATATTAGCAAGGTTTATCTCCTAAGCGATAAAAATCGTCCGAAATGCATGAATATCGCTGAAAAGTCAGCGATATTCATGCATTAGCGAGCAAATGCTCTTAGCCATGTTATCCACCTACCATTGGATGACATGGCTAAGAACTGCTCTGGGCAGGCGTTAGCTTTTGGAGATAATCGCGCTTAGCGCGATTATTTCCAAAAGTTGGTAATAGGGGATAGTGATGTTAGCGACTGTTTCCAGTCGCTAACATCTTGACACGCCCACTCTGTGTGTCATTAGCGATAATCATCGCTGACATGCAGAGTGGGCCCCTAAATGCCCGCTATCGCCTATTAGCTGTCGCTAACTGGTGTTAGCGACAGCTAGGAAATAGGGCGATAAAATTGGTAATATGCCCCTTAGTTATTAGCAGGAGTAGCGGTAGCACGGTATAGGTAGGAGTAAGGGATATAGAAGTTGAGTGTGTAGAGGGAACTGGCTGGGATATAGTAAAGTTGAGAGGGATAGGAAGAAAGAAAGGGGAGCAGGCATTGATGATAGATTGTAAAAATGGAGAGTGATGAAAGGTAATGGGAAGTTGCCCACCAGAAAAGACAAAAAGGGTTCTGTGTGATTCTGGAAAAATGCATACTGCAGGAGATATTTTGACATAATTGGGATTCAGAAAGATAGAATTGATATCTAGGAAAGTTGTTCGTTTGAAATGCAAATTGAGACAATTGTTAGTGAAGGACGTTTCCTTGGAGCAGGTTTGCATAAATGTGCTTTCTGAGGAAATGCAAACAACCAATGTTTAGAAATTTAGAAAATCTCCTAGTAAGGCACAATTGTTGCATTCAAAAGTGCTACTTTGATGTTGCACAGTGGTAAGGAGACGTGGGAGGTGGACAGGTACATATACAGGTTCTTTATTCAGGGCCAAGTTAGAGGTATGGAAACCCCACCAGGAGCTATAATGTATACACTCCAGCCACAGGCTGTTGACTGAAACTTCAACTGACCGGGATTGAACACTCACACTAATGCCATCACACATTCCACAAGACTTGCACCATTTCACCCCAAGCTAGAGAGAAGAAAAGATATCACAACTACTTTAGGTGTGGGATTGTGGTTCCTTCTGATTGCAGCACCCCACAAATGTACCTGAATATCATACAGACCAGCAGGCTTGTGGGTATTTCCATAGTCATTTCAGACTGACTGCAGCACTAGAAATGCAACCTTGATGGAGTAATGGCAACAGTAAGAGAACCCGCTCTAATATTTAATGGAAATTAGGGTAATGGATTTCACAATTGGGAAGATTCTTTTCCCCAGTGAAAAAAATACCGAGTGCCTGTGCTCATCTTCACATCATTTATGCAAGCAAAAAAACAGCATGTAAGACGTATGTGTGATAATGCTTCAACATTTTTGTTTGGAATACTTTTTCTTATGCAAATTCAGTGCCCATGAAGTGCTCTTTGCTAAATCGATATAACTGAGGCTCGTCAAACAAATAAATCTTTTTTAATTATCTTGAAGCACATTTAGCTCCATAATTCAGACAGAGAGTTGTTAAGATTTAAAATCAAATTACTGGTTAATCAGTAATCAATACCTAAATGCAAATCAATCATTATGAAGTTTTAATCAATTGGAAACATATAAGCAAATTGCAGGTTAATAGAAATCATCTCAAATAGAAAGAAAGTTAGCAAATCTGTTGTCTCATAAAGTGAGAGCACCCTCTCTACTCTCAGTCAGGAAAAGGCTCTGAAAGGTTCTGCAAGGGGGTTCTCGTGAAAAGTCAATTTGTCTTTTGCTCTACATTGCATTAACGTAAATCACACAGTTCTAACATTTGATTCATCCATATATTGTTCCCGTATAACAAACCAATTAGGGAGATACCTATATAATTATACCTATAGAAGGAATCATAGTGCTAAATGTATCACCTACTACTTGTGAAACACTGCATATACATCTTCCATGTGTCACTATGTCCTTCTTATCTATCCCATAGACCTTAGGAAACACCAAAGTCTAGATAACAGCTGTCACTCCTATTTGCGGTAAGTCAGAAATAGGCGTTTTCCCCACACACATAATACAACTCCAGGAATAATCAGATCTTTTTCAGAAAATATTTACTCACCCATAACTTTTAATCTCTGCACACATTCGCTCCAACTCGCCAGCTGAAGTTTATTAACCTTTTCTTTTATTGTCATGAAATACGACTTTCCCTCCTTTGCGAGTCCAAGTTTAACTTCAGACGCATTCCTGAATCTTTGCTCATCTCCTTGTCCTTTCCCAACCCACCTTTGCTCCTTTCCTCAAACTCCTATAAGTTTCCTCTCTTCTTTCCTCCAATTCCTCTATGAAATCCTTCCTCAGCCCTAGTCAATTTATTTAAGTCACAGCTTTAAGACATTTTGGAACATTCATTTGTGTTACAGGTTTTCTACGCTGACTTGGCTCCAGTATTCTGATATTTTTTTTTTAACATGGGCACATAATCTATAAGCAAGCCAAAGTTAAAGACTTAGGGGATCATTAGGATGGCAGGTGGACTTTTTCCGCCCGCCATGCCGACGTGAAAATGGACCGCCCGCCATAAGGGCGGGGGTCCCGTGGGGGCCATTAGGCTGTAACCGCCACATTGGTGGGCGCATCCCGCATATTTAACATTGCGTCGGGCGGTGCTGAAAGCACCGCCCGCCGCAATGCTAAATATGCACGTCATGCATTTCAATGCACAACGTGACAGGCACCGCGCGGTACCTGCCACGTTGTATATTGAAATGCAGGAGGGTACCATAGGTACCCCCCATGTGCACCCCCACAACCCAGAGCCTATATGTGGAAGAATAAATAAGAAGTACATTGTATCACACCATCCGCTGTTGAGGAAGATAAGCATGTACAAATATAGCGATCTTTTGCCAGCATCACTTTAGAATATTTATGAAGCAGTTTGAAAAATAAGTTATCAGAGTAGTTTCATTCAGAATCATCTTTATGTAAAATGTAATGTTAAATCTACGTTGTTCCTATAAATAAGCAAAATCTGTTTTTATTTTTGTGGAGGCATTCTCGACCAAAGAGGTGAGACTCAATATTAAATCAGTCATCAGGTTAACTAAGGCAATTGCCACTACTCTTATTAGCATTCTACAAATGTTTGATGTATTCAACCATGTCTGATCAAAAAGAAAAATTGAAAATCGAATAGTTGATTCTCCTGTGGAAAACAGCAAAACATTCGCCCGTTTTAAGATAAGTTTGTTAGTTCGGTTGAATTGAAGCTAGAAACCTAAAGACTACAGCTGGATACCCTAAAGGGAGCATGAGACCTAACATGTTTACAGGATAATCAGGAAATAGAACACAAATCTTGAGCTTCTAGACATATGTTATTTGAATCCAGCGAATCAAAAATACTACTCATTCTTCAATTTCTAGTATGCAACAACTCCATAAACGTCATAAACTCGCCGAAAATTCTTGGTTCTATGAGTTCTTGGATCAGGCTCTCATTCAACACAGTGAGTCCATTCAGGAGCTGAGTACCTTCGACTAGGCACCTGTTGTTGTTTTGATCTTCTGACTACTGGTTCTTCACTGTCACTTTGTTTGAATGACTCCGTTTCTTTTCTGATCTTTTATGGGATGCTTTCCTCTTGCACAATAACTCTCAGGCTCCCACCACTTTTTGGCCATCTTTCTCACCTCTTCACTGTTTTGACCAAAGTGCTTGCACTTTCTTCCAGTTCTGGATGCACACCCTTAGTTTCAATTGCTTCATTCGCTATGGTTACTCTTGGGTCATTCACCACAGGCTCAGCACCTGTGTCAGCTTGACTTTGAAACACTTGTGCAAAATCTTCTCCTCCTTCTGGAATTATGTTCTGTGAGGGATTTTGGCTTTGTGAATCAGTGGTGGTTGTCAGCACTCTTCACCGGCTTGTCTCACTTGCTTAGTATGGGGGCATGGATCCAGGTGGGAGGACCCTGGATTTCACTGCAGTAGTCATCACAAGGATGACTTTGAAAGGGCATTGCCAACGGGGTTCCAAGAAGAATTTCCTGATGTGTAACCTCACCTTGACCAACCCTTGTAGTAAGGTCCTGGCACTGTTCCTGCCTTGGAAGCGGGGTTCCCAAGTCACCCTGGTGAGCGACAGAATGCACCACATCAGCCAATCCTTTGCAGTAATTAAGAATTTTATTATATAATCACCAGTGCAGCTGTTGGCATGGCAGGAAGTCTCATGGCTCTTCCCATCAGGATTACATGAGGAAGAGTCCAGTTCTCTCATAAGGAGTGTTTCTGAGGCCATTACAACCAGTGAAAGAGCATCAGGCCGTTTCAAGGAAGTGGATTCAGACACCTTGGTTAGTTGAGTCTTCAACATCCTGTTGCTGTGCTTCACCATCCCAGAAACTTCTGGCCTGTAGCTACAATGAAACCTTTGCTCCAACTGTGGTGCTACACGCAGTAATCTCATAGTCTCTTAAAATGAATCCTGTGATATGACTTTAGGAAAAACATTAGGGCGAAACAAGGGATCATCTCCCTCAGTAGTAGTTTGCCCACTGTGAGGCTGTCACACCACCTGGTCATGTAGGCTTCCACTGAAAGTAATAAGAGACAAACAGCCAATAATATATCAGAGTCTGTTGCAGGAATTTCCACAAAATCCAATTGCATACTGTTACAGGGTCACCTGCTCTTACTTCTTTGGCTCATGGTCACAACTGTCTTGCCTACATTTAACTGCTGAAAGTAATGAATCTGTGACACAAACTCTCTGCAGTGATCCAGCAATTGGGATTTAATAAATAGGAATTGAAAAGAGGCACCATAGAGCATCTTCCTATAAGGTGGGTTTGTGGAAATTGATTGCCATGGGGGTAACATAGCATCCATTAGCACTGGCCTCCCATCTGTTGTAGGAAAGCGCCCTTTTTGTATGGCTCCCACTCCACTTTTTGCTTCAATGCTGATCGTTATGGCTCTGAAAGTGCACTGGAGCCTGCAGCCCAGGCCCAAGTGCTCTCTCCCTAAAACTGATATCTGGTAAAGGACTTTAACCCCTGTAGAAGTCTCTAGTATATCATACCAGTAGTACCCAGGGCATGGGTGTTAAAGGGGTCCCCTGAAGCACTGTCTGTGCCACCCTTTGTGACCCAAATAAACTACTGACAGCATGCCTGTCATTGCAGACTGCAGGATCAGTGTAAACTGCTTGAACCCGACTTTGCCCTCACAATGTGAGGCAAAGTCAATGCACTACTTTTAGTATATACCAGTCACACCTGAGCAAGGCCTCCTAAAGCCAGGAGGCAGGGTGCATTATATTAATGGTTTGGGTAAGTAAGGGAAAGCTTATGTGTCCCTATATTGGCCCTAACCATTAAAGGTGACTATAAGTGAGAGATGGTGCATAGGATAACATGATTTGGCACCAGGGCAAACCCTAAGTTGGCAGCTCCATTTTGGTGCCGCTGAATATGTCGTGTTTGGTATCGAACAACGTGCCTAATCACCCCCAACACAAATCTCGTGAAAAAGACGACGTGGCATACACTCAGATGGCTACCTTAGAGGTTTCCCACTTCGTTGCCCCAGCCTTTCTTGTGCTCTGGTTGACAGCACACGCTTTCTGCCACCAAGACAGGATTCTGACCCCCTGCCAGGAGGTATGAACTCTCCCGGGAGTTAAAAACAATGGCTTGGATGGGAAGGAGGTCACACCTTCCTTTCTGACAGGCTGGCAAGTGAAATGGCACATCAAGGCAGTGAGCTTCAAAGGCTACCTCACCTGTTATATGCAGCCAGGCTGTCTCCCAAAGGAGGAAATATCCCTCGTCTTGCCCCCAGGCAGATATTCACCTGGACAGGATGGGAAATTACATATTCAGGAGATTGACAGTAGGCAGCTGGTCTGTACATCTAAGGAAGCCTGCAGCCATTTTTAAAAGTGGTAGAATAGTTGGTTCTGGGTAGAAAAGATGACCTACAACACCAGATGTGGTCAACTTAGGGGTGGAATAGCCACTGGGGCTAGTAGGCCTTATGCACCCACACCCCTAATGCTCCAAATCTAGGATTTAAGGTCTACCACCGAAACCAGTACCTCATTTCTGAACCAGCCTACATCGAATAGGATAAAGAGGAGACCTGAGTCTGCGACAACAGGACTTGCACAAACCAAAAGAGGGATTCTCTCTGCCTGTGGCAATCCTCCAGGAACTGCATTACCAATAGTTGTCCTAAGCTAAAGCTCAGTTCCACTAGACAGAGGGACCCCTGTGAGACCCAGTAGCAACTTCAGACTTCTCTGAACTAGTGTCACTAGTCCCCTGCAAACTAGAGGTTAAACAATGCACCGATCTGAAGTTTTGCTGGTCAGCGATCCTTCTGAGGGATAGCCCAAATCCAGATGGTCTATTGCATTGTGGGAACTGTAGTCCTGTCCTCCTTGAAGTTGTAGGCAGCTACCATATTCCCCGGGACCTCGGGGCATCTAAGTAACCATCTGCACTACTTACTGCTGCCAAGGCTTGTGGGCAGCCAGTCCAGCAACCGATCCCTTCACTTGATGCTGCATCTAGAGGGAACTCCGTACAACTTTCATCTAACATAAGCAGTGGCCTCCTTGTTGAAATTTAGAACCCAGTTCCAAACACAGCACCGTGCATGTAAGAGTAAACGCAGCTCTCCCACGGCTCCCGTTCAGCACCAGAGACAGCCAGGTCAACTCTGCATCCGGGCTCCACGGGCCAGATAAAATTGAACTGACTGTCTCCCATAAGATCTTGCTGCACCAGTTGCGGGAGATCGGCACTTTCCACATAATTTCTCCCCCTTTTCATTCTCATACTCTATGCTGTAGCGTCCCTCAGGGTTCGGCACTCAGTCCCACCATGTTTAATGTTTACATCCAGCCTCAGGTTTTGGTAGCAAAAGCCCGTAACTTCTCGCTAGTGTCATATGCTGATAACACACAATTGGTGCTTTCCTTTCTAATGATCCTAATCATGATGCCGTGAAATCTCGGGAGGACCTGACCATCATCTCTGATTGGATGTCTGCCAACTATCTCCAACTGAACTCCAACAAATTAGAGATCCTCCTTTTAGGGAAAGACCCCCATCTTTGGGGTAGCCAGAGGGGCCCTCTCAAGCTCGGCGCACCTCCTTTGCCTAAACCTGCTGTCAAGAACCTGGGCATCTGTGTGGATAGCACCCTCATCTTTGACGTCCATGCCAAATTAGTAGCAGGCATATGCTTTGGACTGTTAAGGGGCTTGAAGCCCAATCTAGGATTATTTGATTCTCACACCCGCCAGATGACCGTCCAATTCACTGTCTTGGCGAGGTAGGACTACTGCAACTTGTTGCTCCTTGGTTTCAATAAGACAGTGATCAAATGGCTCCAGTGTGCCCAGAATACCGCAGCCTGCACCCTCTTTGTGCTTCCCAGGCGCTAACCTGCTTCTGACCTCCTTCACTGTCTACACTGGTTTCCCATAGAGAAAATAATCAGTTTTAAAGCTCTCTGCATCACCCACAAGATTCTCTTAGGCTTATGCCCTGTGATTCTGAGCAATCTGTGCCTTCCATATGCACCTACACAAGCCTTATGCTCAACGGACCTTCATCTGGTCCGCATGCCTCAGGTATGAAGAGCCAGAGCCGGAGGGCGATCATTCCAGGCGATGGCGCCTGCTCTTTGGAACTGCCTGTCTCTCTCCACCCACAGCATTTCCAGCCACTGGGCTGTGGAGACCTGGCTTTTCTCTGATTTATAGTTCCTCTCTACTCTGCCTCACCGTGCTGCTTCATAACACTGGGACGTCCAGTCGCTGGGACTGGCATAAGTTTCATAAATATTCTAACATAACTGTCGTGGTTTGGCCCTGTGACCCACATTCACCTTTACCCTCCTTGGGTTCCACGCAACTCGACATGCAGGTGACTGATTGCAACTACCACTTTTTCCCATTGATCACAATGCAAAAGTTCTGCAGTATTGAATTGCTTTGATTTATATTTTCTGTGGTTAAATGTATCTGATCATGGTTGTTTTGGTGTCTAAATAAATATAAAAATCTGCTTTATTTGTATAAATTGGTGTCGAATTTCTTTCGAGGAGTGGCAATTACTTATCATCCATGTTGGTACTCTAAAATGCTAAACACATGTTCCTCTAGTAAAGCATGGCAGCTCTTTGCCACTCTACCACGAGTGAGTTATGGATTTATTATTGTGAATCCTAGGACCATCTTTTGGTTTCTGTGAGAGTATTGCATAGTGAAGCATAACCAGCGTCACCATATAATACTCCACCTTCCTACATCTGTTGAATCTAAAACCTCTTCCTGATTTTTCACATATCCTGATCTGAACCATTTTCTTTCTCAATTTCTGGGATTTCACTTTGTGATGTCTCCAACTCTTCCGAAGTATCAGTAACATTTAAGAAGACATTTGAAACAGTATCTCTTTCAAATTCGCATTAGTCTTCCAGATTGAATGTAGAGGACTCAAGAGAACAGCAGCTTCAACCCCCTCTGCCCCCCCACCCCCACTCAGTGCCTTGAGATCTTCACAGATGAGTAGTCGCACTTTATAAGAATCCTGATTGATTGATTGAAATATTCAAACTCGTAAACCCCATCTAGAGACCCCCTCCAACAAAATTGAGACCCTAAATGTTATGTGGGGACTAAAGGTCATAAACTTGGTCGTTGAATGATTTATTACAAGCCCTTATTCATTACAAAACCTTCAAATTTGTTAACCAGGTGTTGTAAGCCACTCGGGGTCTTTGAAATCAGGAGGGTGTCATTGGCAAATAATAGAAGGGGAATTTTACATCCACCTAGGCAGCAAGGGGCATCATTTAAGCCATCCTCGACATAGGACACCATCTCATTGAGGTACAAGGAGCAAAGAATCGGGAAAAGGACTCATCCTTCCCGGACTCCTTTTTGAATGTAGATCCTTTTTGTCAGTTCAGAGGTGGACCAAAATGTTAAGAATATCAAATGGAACCCCATTATTCATCAGGCCAGGCCAGCCCCCAAGTTAGCTCTAGGGACTAAGGGCCAGATGTAGGAGCCCAAATACTGGTCGGTAACGGCCGTTTCGTCCGTTACCGACCGGTATTTGGGTTTTGCTATGTAGGGGGCTGAAAATTACAGAATCGGTATATTTACCGATTCGGTAAAATTACAGATTCTCTAAAATTACCGATTCGGTAAATTACCGAATCGGTAAATATACCGATTCTGTAATTCCAAATGTAGGTGGCACAGTTTACAGTGCCACAGGCCCTTAGAAATTCGTTATTTACCATGTAATACTGTTGCATGGTAAATTACGAATTTCTGTGTACATGCACATCTGTGCATGTACACCTGTGCAATGTGGCACACATACATGCCCTTAGGGCATGTTTGTGTGTCACACTGCACACAAGCCAAAAACTGGGGTGCTACAGGGTGTCAAAGTGACACCCTGTCCCCCTTGGCAATTCGGTAATTTTACCGATTCTGTAATTACCGAATCGGTATTTGCCATTGATTCCTATGGGCTTCAAGGCCCATAGGAATCAATGGCAAATACCGATTCTGTAATTACAGAATCGGTAAATACCGAATCATACCGATTCGGTATTTTTTACCGAATGAATACCAACATCAGATTTACCGATTCATGAATACCGAATTGGTAAAATTCGATATTTATGAAGCGGTAAATCTGATTTACCTACATCGGGCCCACGGTCAAATGCCGACTCGAGGTCGACAAAGACCAAGTATAAGTGTGCCCTCTGTATAACCACTGGTTTCCAATAAATTATTAAAAATCTGAAAATCTGGTCTATCGTACTGATCACTATACTAAGTACTGTCTGCAGTGGGGAAAGTGTCTGATGATCCTCAATCCAGGATTTAAATTTTTCACATATTTGTCCTGCAGAGACATTTTGGGATACATCTATAAGGCTAATAGGCCTATAGTTTAGGGGGGAGTCCTACCGGCCCTTTTCGTAAATGACACAATTTGAGCAGCCTTCCATCTAGAAGGAATGCTTGCTCCCTCCAAATTGTAATTAGATAGTTTATAAAAATAAAAGGCCCTGGACTTAATATCGTTGAGGAAGAGGTCACCCAGGACACCATTGGGACCTGTTGCTTTTCCAGGGTCAATAGCTGTGATTGCTTCAACAGAGTTCTTCAACTCCACCATGAAATAGCCCATGGAACAGGGCATTGAGCCACAGTATTGAGTAGTATCATCACCCAGGGGTCCCTGCTGCAGCCTATACAGATCTGTAAAATGGGTATGTCATACTTCGGGAGGACTTGTGTCTGTCAGAATCCCAAATGGGACCTCCTTACCAATAGCGACCAGCTTGCAAAAGGTTTTGCCATGTTTAGATATGGCTGCCTCGTAAATATATTTCCATAATTCTGTCTCACATTCCCTATGTGCTCTTACTTGAATCTGGCTTTACTTATTTCTTTTAAGCTGTATCAATTGTGTATCACCCATAGCTAAAGGCTATCGAAGTTCATTCTTTTAAGTACTACATGCCTTATTATACCACAGGTTTTTAGGTTTGGAATAGGTCCTGGTAGGCTTGTCATTACATGAAAAACACTTTCCTAGAGTTTTGAACAAGCCCTCATTTTTCGTAAGTATTTTTGTAGAATAGGAATGGACCCTGGGCTGAGATGGACTTAACCTATCTAGCTCTAGTATGGCTTCTTTAAGAGCCAGGCTCATAAAGTCTCTTGTTCGCTGGCCATGGGCTACATGCCCCCATTTGATCCGGCGCTTATCGTCAGATGGCAATAAGTTGGTACTAAGAGATGTGGGGACATTACTCAGATGGCAAAACAGACCATTTAGCAAGCAATGTAGGGCTTTTTAATTGCTATTGTCCGTATTTTATTACTTTGAAATCAGTCAAAGTCAAATCATCTCTATTTTATTTCATGTTTTGATAATGAAAAAAGCATACTTAATTAAATAATCACATGATAAAAACGAAGTATTCATTTAAACTTTTTGCTGGATTCTTCATTTGAAGGTCCACATCAATTTCCTTTATTAACATGAAACAGCCAGAGGATTGTCTTACAATGCTCAATGGCAAGTCAGTCATTAATGACTTCCCCAGAGAATTTTGTGCCTAGTTTACTCCAAAATATTGTACCAACCAGTTATTACACTCATGCCAATTGTATCATCATCATCCCGGCCCATTCGGGTCGACCTGTCAATTAAACTGACCTATTGTGCAGCTCCTGGGAGGAAGTTCACATATTGACAACACCTCATTCAGGCAAAGTATAGGCCAATTGACCAACTATCAGAGTCTAATGCTAATTGGCCTCCTGAAGGCTCATTCAATAAAGTCCGACTTCACCATTGAATTGGATTTTAATAACTTAAAAATAGTGGTTTCCTTATAAGCTGGTCCCATTCGCGAGATAGCACTATTACTATTTTATTCTGAACTCAGGAATTGCTCATAGGTAGGTCTGACTCAGTGAAAATAGCTTTGGGGCCTTGTCACATTAATTTTCTACATGTCCCACTTTTACTATGCACACTGCCTTGTGGACTACACTGCTTTCATAATGGTGACCTGCTAATATTTAAATGTGGGGTCTTAATTTCTTAAAAAGTATTATTTTAACAGGTCTCACTGTAGGTTTTAAAGCAATCAGGCTACACAGGGTTGGTCTGGAGCCATGTTTTCCATTGTGCCACTGTAGTGGATTACACTATAGGTGCTGCAGTCCCCAAATGTCAATTAACTTTCAATGCCATGGATGTATTTCTGCACCATGTACTAACACCTTATAGGAAAGTTAAATGTGACAATAAAATCATAAGCCAATTTTTACATGCTTTACGGGTCAGATCACAAATACTGGGCACTGGATAGGAGTGCCCTATTGTTAGAGTTCAATATTACCAGCAGGTAAGTCCCCCCACCCCCACAAAAAAACGAAAAACTGGGAGTGAACACTCAAAAATGGGTCACTTTGCAGCTACGAAAATGTGCTAGGACAAGTAGGTGCATTCATAGTAAATTGGAGAAGTCCTTGTAGAGTAGACATCTGGTGTTTATTTTGCACAATCAAAGTTCAAAGGTTGGAGTTGATTCTTAATGTAACAAAATCACTAAAACCGAAACAGTTGTGAGGCACAGCCAACACATGTTTCGCCCCTTATTGGCTTCCAAACCTGGGGGTTTTCAAGGCTGTTAGGTTAATTTAAAAAGAGCCACACAGAGATTAAGTACCAAATCCAATGAAACCCATAGTGAATAACCGTGTGAAAAATTACAAATATTCGGTAATAAAATTTTCCGTTTTCTATATAAGGAAGAATGTAATCAATATTTCAGATCATACCGACAAATATAAGACCAGAAAAGAAAAAAGCAAAGAGAAACAAAAGACATGGTACAGTATTAAAGTTGCACACATCGTGCACCAATCGCCCAGGCATGGAAAATAGCATTGGTTATAATACATTTCAACATCAAAAACATATTATATTTCATAATATGCGAGGTGAGTGTAGAAGAGTTATAATCGCATTTTGAGAATTTGAATATGTCATAATATTAGTGGGAATATATCATGAAAACATTATTTATGCAAAGGTAGTAAACCCCAGGGATGATTGTAGCCACAAAAGAATGTGCACGGATAATATCCATAATAGTAAGTTGAGCAATATACATACTTCCATCCAAATAATTGGGCCCGAACAGCGATCATAGTTGTGTAGGGGACATAACACAAAACATAAAGGGAAAACAAAACTGGTTCCAAAATTTGTCCTACTCCTTACAAATTTCCATAATCAAGGAGGGAAAAAGGAACCTGGAGGTCCTGGTATGCCCGTGGGCCCTAGTGTGAAAGCATAGTTGTGACATGTGTTGGGAGGTTCAATTCACCTAGTGTTAGAAATTGGATTTTTGGTAGTCTAGGGCATGTACCAAAGCCAGGCAGAAACTACCACCCTAGTCAGGATAAGGGAGTTACACTCCTAAAATAACCCCTGCTCACCCCCTTGATAGCTTGGCACGAGCAGTCAGGCTTATCTTAGAAGCAGTGTGTAAAGCATTTGCACGTAATCAACAGTAATACAGTGTAAGCACTACAAAAGGACACCACACCAGTTTAGAAAAATATCCAATATTTTATATACTTAAGACAAGACCAAATACGATAAAACGATAAACATCCACAATACAGTACTTAAAAATCTTTGGTTATCAAAATATGCTCCTTGATGTCGATAGCTCCGTCCGGGGCTTTCACGGCGTCGTGAGCAAACAAATCCAAACAGCTCTGGCTGACAGTGGTGCCGCGGGCCAGCTACGGTGTTGGAAAGACCCGCAAACAGTACCTTTTAGAAATGCAGGGCGTCGCCGACCTCTTGTTGAGCGTCTGGAAGCACGGTGTCCACAGGCGTCTGTTCCGGAGATCGGCGCAGGAATCGTCGGGCCCTTGAAGTCACACACGTTGCACATCGATCTCCTCTCTGTTGAAGTCAGGAGTGCTGGCGTCGGCAGGTGTCTGGTGCTGTGTTGCGAAGTGTAGGAGTGCAGCATGCAGTGCCCTCACATCGCAGTGCGAGCAGCGGCTCGGTTGCCGTGTCAGATGGCGTCGTCGGTGACTCCAGGGTCACGGTGCGAATTGAATGCGGTGCTCATCGCGGTGCTGGCAGGTCATGGTGCAAGCAGCGTCGTCGTCGTTGCTGAAGCGCTGTTGTCGGCTGACGACCTGGAGTTGATGACATCGGAGTCGGTAGGCCAAGGCTGCGGTGTGGGATGAGAGCAGTGCGTCATGTAATTTTATGAGCGATGCGCTCGAACCACGGTGCAAGCAGCAGCGCTGATTTCGCCGTGGAGCGGCATCACCGCGGATACCAAGGCGTCATCGTGAAGCGAGGCAGTGTGGACTGCGGGACTCACAGGTCACAGTGCGAGCAGCGGCTCGGTGGCAGTGTCAGCAGGCGGCATCGGTGAGACCATGGTTGCGGTGCGGTGTTGCGGCGGTGCCTTCTGTGGTGCCTTCAGGACACGGAGTCGGCAGTGGCATCATAGACATCGTCAGATTGCTTTTCTTCTGTTGCAGGTGCAGCACAAAACACACAGTCCCCAGTGCTGAGGGCAGAAGAGCTTTAAGTCTTTGCTATTCCTGAGACTTCTTGAACGGGGCAAGCTCTACCTCAAGCTCTTGGAGAAACTCACAACAGTAGATTGCAGAAAGTCCAGTTCAGTCCTTTCATTGCCAAGACAGAAGACGCCACTGCAGGCCAACACAGCAAAATGCACAGCAAAGTTGTAGTTCCTCCTCACAGCTTCTCCAGCTCTTCTTTTTGGCAGTCTTCTTGGTCCAAAAGAGTTCTAAAGTTCAGTGGTCTGGGTCCCACTATTTATATCGCAAAATCATTTGATCTCTTAGGCAGAGAGTGTAGGTGCCCAGCCAGAACCAGTTCTGCCTTTTCTGTGTAACTTCCTGGCAGGAGGTGGAGTCCGCATTGTCAGAGGCAGACCAGGCCCTTTGAGGTGCAAGGAAATCTCCTCCCCCTTCCCCAGTTGCAGCCCAGGTCTATTCAGCCCTTTCCTGGCCCTCCTATACTATCTGGAGCCTCTCCTTCTACCAAGCCTTCTGTCATCCAAAACCCAGACAGGCAATCCACATTCCAGCAGAGGCACACTGGATGACTGAGCAAGAAAATACCTGCTTTCTAAAAGTGGTGTTTTTAAACACAGAATGTAAAAATCACCTTCACTAAAAGATGCATCGTTAGATTCAGGCATACTAAACTTTATTTCCCTACCTAATTCCTCGGGCCAGTATTGTTTATAGGATGGTATAAACAAACTCCCCATTTTGTCCTATGGGAAACAGGTAACCTTGCAATAGTGAAAAACGAAATTGGCCATAATTCACTATCAGGACATGCCACACACACCAGGGCATGTCTTACTTTTCACATACACTGCACCCTGTCCACAGGGGTACCATGGGCCTAACTTAGGTGTACCTGACATGTAAGAAAAGGGAAGGTTAGGGCCTGGCAAGTTTGTGCACTGGCCATGTCGACATGGCAGTAATAAACTGCGTGCAGACTCTGCAATGCCAGTTCTGAGTTACCATTTCAGGGCTACTCACGTGGGTGGCACATTCAGTGCTGCAGGCCCACTAGTAGCATTTGATTTACAGGCACTGGCACACTCAGTGCACTTTACAAGGGACTAACTAAATCAAATATCCAATCATGGAAACACCAATCCATAACACAATTTACACAGAGCATATGCACTTTAGCACTGGTAAAGTGCCCAGAGTACTAAAACCAACAAAAACAGATCAGGATAAAATAGGAGGAAAAAGCAAAAAGTTTGGGGATAACCCTGCAAAAACGGCCATTTCAAACGCCTAGAGTCAGTGTTTCCTTAGTGCCGAACCTCGGTGTATTTGCGCATAGGCACTGGCAGTGCAGTTGTGTTGTTGTCAAGACTTATGTAAGCGGTGTAAAGGTAATAACATGTAGATCAACATGAACATCGCAAGGTTTTTTACACCACGTGATGTGTGTGGGCAACCGGTCATCCACCTACGCTCTCCCCTCCCTTGAATATGGAAACTTGTAAGAAGGAGTACTAATTTTAGAACTGTTTTTGTTTTCCCTTTATATTTTTCATTATGTCCCCTTGCGAACACCGTATGACAGAGGAGTTAGAAACCTGTCAGACGAGTGACGATTTGATGCAACCTTAAATCTGATGTGCCCAATAGCGATCCCGTTTGGCTACAAATACGTGCCTTCGTAGGTGAAGAACCTCAAACAAAGTGAAGAGTAGTGTTTCTTGCAGTGGAGCGCACACTCGTGTTGCACATGTGAGCTGAATACCGATGAAGAACAGTTACTACAAACAGGTTTAATACCATAGTGCAATCCCCTAGTGAAGGATTCCTCTTACAGCAGTATTAAGATCTATGGACCGGCTCCTAAGGAAGATCTTTAGAATAACTAATTAATGGTCTCCCACAGTTGACACAAGTGATATATTATCACCTTTGATGAAATACTGATTATTTCCTTTGTCCTCCTGTTAAGTTGTGTGAAAGCATACAATCGCTACTTAGTCCTGAAGAAGGTGGTAAAAAACAAGACAAAAGCATTTTCATACATATCACCGAAACGTGCGTCAAATGTATATACATTTGTTTTTTATTAAAGCATGAATAATGAATTGTGTGTAAAGGAAAAAATATATAAATTGTACAAATAATATATAAATAAATTATTTTTGGCAAAGTAGCTTGCCTTTATACATTTATAGTGTGGTCTGGGTCTGTTGGTTTTATTCCCTGGAGAAACTAATATATATAGGTAGGTAGGACCTCTTTTTTGTTACAATAGTTGTTGTGTTATCCCCCTGGTCCTATGCCCTTTATTCATATTTAAAGAGGGGCCTATATATTGATAGTAAATATCTACATACAGAAAACCATGACCTCCTTTTATCTTCGGTGCTTTCACTACTGTAGCTAGCAACATCTGCATTTTCCTCTACACAAACTTCAACAGGCTTCTCTGTCGTTTCTGTAACACCCTTTTTTCCTTCTGAAGTCCAGCAAGGCGTATTTCAGGTGTGAAATCATACTCATTTCACTGGCTGAAATATAGCCCCACCAATAAACATATAGAAACTACTTTTTTATTAAGTGAGATCTTGAATATTTGCCCCAAATAAGTGACCTTTTACAAGGTTGTTGGGTCAATTGGACTCCCAAGTTCCTGACTGACTTCTTTAATATGTGGAACTGAATCCTGTCCTGGACTACAGCCATATTGTTGGCTTCAGGATTAATGAGCCAGCTTCTCAGTATTGACTTTGGAACGAGACACACAGCCATACTTCTGCACTTCCTTGGTCAGATTGCAGAGTAAAGATAAAACATCCATCGGAAAGATTGTAATCTCATCTGCAAATAGGCACAGTTTGTGTTCACATCTTCCGAAATTATTGCCTTTGATACAGTGTTAAGTAGCATCACAATAGCTTGTGGTTAGTAATTGGACACATCTGCCTGGTCCTTCTTAATAGCTCTAAGGGGTCTTATTGAACATTTTAGTCACAACTCTAGGACACACAGATATTGGTTACCCTCACCTCCAAACTCCAATGACAGACTAAATTTTAATAGAACTCCAGCCTTAAAAATGTAGTTCACCGAATCAACGTCTTCCTAGCGTCAAGCAATATCAATACCACTTTAACGTTGCTTTGCTGGGTTTCTTGATGAAATGTGGTAATCTCTTAACATTATCAAAGATCTGATTACTCTTCACAAAACCTCCCTGGTCATGATGGGTGAGATCAGGAATTATTCCCTTCCAGCCTCTTGGCCGGTACGTTCATGTAGACTTTAACAGTGACATTAGCTGGTTAATTGGCCAATGTAAAAATCGTGGCTCTTACTTGCTCTGATTATGCATCACTGCCTAGGTCATCAAGGGAACGACCCTACCTATCTGCTTTATTAACCTCTTTAGTGCAACAAGTCAACCTCAGCACTAAAAAAGAAAAAGATTATGTTTTAAAAAGCAGAAGCATTTGATTTACAGAAACAAAGTCGAGACATGAAGGCTTCCATTGGCACAATATTTAATTATTTTTTGTTTTGATTGTAATGCCAGCATGTACAGTGTGCTGACATCACAACAAAAATTTTGAGAAAGAAGACGTTGATAATGTCACAGGCTGCTTTCACGTGCTGCTTGAAGGCCTAGCTCAACCGGGATACAAGGAGGCGGGGCCTGGACCACTGCAAGGCACAACAAAATAAGCACTACTTAGACAGTGCTTATACTTGTCGGAGTGGACGCCGAGCGACTCCTCTCCCATTTATTTATACTCTCAGCCTCGCCTGGACGAGAGGTGCTTGGTGACATCATGACCTGTGAAGAGGCCAGAAGGCCCTGTCTGCTGTTAGAAAGACCAAGTAGGAGGAAACAGAGACAGCCCGGGCCTGGGGCTGACAGGCTTGAAATGGAATTGTTGTCAATTGTATTGGAAGATTACATTAGTAGTGTTTTATGTGTTTCTGTATTGTTTTTTTCTTTTTTAAGCTAAAGGAGGGAGGTTGTATAGATGAGGAGGGCAATATTAGGGGTGCGGAGATTGGTCAAACATCCTGTGTTGGTAAGACTGTTAGAAATCTAATATGTGCAGTACTACCGAAGGTTGCTTCTTCCAAACAAAGCAGCCTTTTCTACAAATTCAGTTGAGTGTTACAAGTCTGTAATTTTCCAATTTGCTATAGAAGTGCACTTAACGTAGCAACCAGGTCATAAATAAAACCACAAATTCACATTATTTTCAAGGGAAGAAAAGCCATGAGATTTATCATCAATGCCCCCTTCAGCAAGCAAATGATTGAAGACTGGCAAAGAGGGAAGCTGTACCATGGGAAAAAGCAGCTGGGGCCCGTGCAGGTAAGAGCAGTGTGGCCGGGGGGATTTCGACGGACGATGACGAGGGAAAATAAATGTATTTAATTTCCCCTCGTTATCGTCCGTCGAAATACACCCGGTCCTATCCCCCCTCCACCGGCCCACCGTCCCACCGCCCTTACCTGCACATGCTGCGGCTGGGGAAAAGCCAGGCTTGGGCCAGGGAACCTTCATTGCAGCATGTTTGTAGGAATCATGGAATATGAAACTCTTGATCCAGGAAGAACAATTGAAAACAAAAAGCCTTATTTTATATTGCTCGCACGAAAAGTCGGCACAGGCCACCCAAGCAATTACATTTCGACTGGAACCTGATGGTATACATAAACGTTATCACGTCGTAGTTTGTTTCCTGATACATATCTTTAGATCACACACATCCTTTCTGTGCTACGTTTGTCTCTCAGGAATTTACTTTTTTTTATTGGTGGGACTCGTGCGGATGCGATTGGTAATCAAGGTGCTAGAATGTGGAGTGTATTCATGTGACGGTATGAGGTGGTAAATCAGGGGGATAATGTGTTCACGCGTTTAAAGGTGCAGTGAGGTTAAGCTCCAAGCACTACTTGAACAATAGTCTTGTGTCTATCCTCCATTTACAGTCTCCCGATGCGATCAGAAGGCCTTTGCGGAAAATATAAACGTAGTATGTTGGGCGTATTTTATTTGGTTGTTTTCAGTGTTATAGCGCATTTTATTGTAACTAAAAAAAGATATGGGCAAGCTTTAACTTGCAGATTTGGCTGTCAAAAATGTGAGCTCAACGGGGAATAAATCCGAACTGCAAAGCAGCTTAAATATTTTGCAAAAAAAAAAGTTCTGCAGTATGAGGAAAGGGAGTTAACTTTTTGTGGGCCAGTGTTTGAGTTTCTCGCATTGGGAGGAAGCAGCAAAGACCGTGGTAAAACCATGCCGTCTCGAAAATGAAACCTACAAATAAATTGGCTGAATGGGAACAAGTATTGGCAAAGCAAAATGGATAGTTTTGTGTATCACGGCAAGGCTTTCTGGAGGCTAAATAAAGCACACAACAACAACCACAATTGCAGCAGTGCTGCAAGCATGCTAGGTGCAGAAAGGGAGATAAGCCGTTATAATCCGAACTCCCACACAGAACAAGTGCAACATAGACAAAGGCAGGGCCCACTCCCCTTAAACACGACCAGGCAAAGTACTGACAGTGAGTTTCACTCACAGCTAGAACATGTGCAAACAACATAAGCATATGCTGAAACCTGTCCCTACTGTGAAAGAAATCTGCGGTCACGCAGATGGAAGTCTGACAATGTCTATTATCAAAACGAAAAATAATCGACGAATCGCTGATTGCATCCTACATTTGTTTCATTTCAATTTGTTGCTTAATTCTAAAATAAGCCGGGTTGCGTCATTAACAGGATAAGGCACATTTCCAGTGTTACCTCCTTGTCGTGCAAGCATGCCTTCACAAGTTAAATATGCTTCCTGAGTCTTGACTAGTTTCTGCATTTTGATCTGTAGTCATTGTATTGAATAGTCTACTTAAATCTCGATTTAAAAGCGTGGCAAATAAGTACTTGAGGTCCCACCCAGTGCCTTAAGGGATTCTCAGTTTTTTGCTGTAATAAGTGTTTCTTGCTAAAATGCAACTTCACAGTTTAGTTTTTTCCCTATGGTTCAAGAGCTTTTCTCCTGTCATGGGGTAATTACGCCGACTCACGTTCCATGTGAAGAATAACATCTACTTAAATGTGTCCCTTGTAGTATAATAGATAAGATAAGTTGGATAGTTCATGTTGTGACAGTTTATTTTAAAAACATTTGAAGTAATTCCTAAGTGTCTAAATAGGGGTTAGTGAATTGAACTATTTTCTATTCCGGACTTTAAAAACGTCCACAAAAGACTTTGCTATCTATGATTGTTATATTAGTTTGGTGAAGAGTAGTGTGATGTTCTTTGACAAAGAGGGGTTTTGTAGTGTTGATGAGCAGGGGCACTGCAACCACTATAACTGTTGTATTTGATTGTGGAACAGGAACAGTGTGGTCACAACCAGTGTGTGTGTGTGTGTGTGTTTTTTATCAGTAGGCTTAGTTAGGTGAAGAGTTTAAGCAATAAAACCATACTGATCTTCTTCTCAGAAGAGCTTTTTGGATAAAGACAAATATGTGGGTTAAGCAGACAGGTCGTTGTCATTTGCACCATAGTATTCCCCCAAAGGAATTTGTCCACCAGTGCTGGAAGAAACAACTTCCAAATATACCTGCAGTGATAGGCGGATACTCCTATTGCTATTGGTGTTCTTCCTGCATTGAGCCCTAAGTACGAAGAAATCCAGTGAACTTATGTCTAGAGCCGCAGGGGAGACTTGTAGCTGCAAAGAATCAATCGATCGATCAATCAATCGGGGGTTTTGTAGAGGGTGGCTACCCACCAGCGAGGGTTCAAGGTGTTATGGGGTGGGGGGGGGGGGGGGGGGGCAACTCGGTGGCGTACTAGGGACTTCCGAAGAGTCAGGTCTTGAAGTCTTCCCTGAACTGGGGCAGTGTGGGGGTATGCTGGAGGCGGGGATCATTCCAGGCTTTGGCTGCGAGGTAGGAGAACAACATCCCTCCTGTTCTGGTCTTGTAGATGTGTGAATGGTGGCTAGAGGTAGGTCAGCTGATCAGACGTGTCTCTTGGGTGCGTGGAAGGAGAGGCAGTCATTAAGGTATGCTGGTCCTCTGTAGTGGAGGGCCTTGTAGGTATGGGTGAGGAGCTTGAAGGTTATTAATCTTTCGATGGGGAGCCAGTGTAGATCGCGGAGATGTTGGGTGATGTAGTGGTGGCGGGGGATGTACAGGACTAATCTGGCTGCTGCGTTTTTGGGGGTCTGGAGCTTGCGAAGTAGTTTCTTGTTGATTCGGGCATAGAGAGCGTTGCTGTAGTCCAGTTTTCTGCTAATGAGGGTGTGCGCAACCGTTTTTCCGTATTCGGGTGCGATCCATCTGAACATTTTTCAGAGTATGCGGAGGGTGTTGGAGCAGGCAGAGGATACAGCATTGATCTGGCAGCTCATTGTGAATGCTGAGCCTAGTATGATGCAGAGGGTTTATGCATGGTCGGTCAGGGCGGGGGGGGGTTGTGGTTGTTGGACCACCAGTTGTCATCCCAGGCGGATGGGGTGGAGCCAAGGATGAGGACTTCTGTTTTCTTGGAATTCAGTTTCAGGCAGCTCATCTTGATCCAGGTGGTGACGACTTTCATCGCTTCTTGGAATTTGTGCCTGGTGATGTTGGGTACTTTGGCGAGGGAGAGGACGAGCTGGGTGTCATCAGCATAGGAGAATATGTTGAACCCATGGTTTCTGATGATGGTTGTGAGAAGGGCTATGTAGATGTTGAAGAGGGTGGGGCTGAGGGAGGAACTCCAGATCTGGTCTTTGTTTGTTCTGAGAAGAAAGGCGAGAGTCTGACTCGCTGAGTTCTGCCTGTGAGAAAAAAGCTTATCCAGTTGAATGCCTTTCTGGGGATGCCGGCGTCGTGTAGTCTGTTGGCTAGTGTGTGTGCAAGATGGTGACGAAGGCAGCTGAGAGGTCTAGGAGGATGAAGGCTGCTGTTTGACCCTGGTCAAGGAAGGAGCGAATGTCGTCGGTAGTGGTGAGTAGGGTGGTCTTGGTACTGTGGTTGCTGTAGATTGGGAGATGTCCAGGACATTGTTGGCTTCGATGCAGTTTGCTAGTTCGATGTTGACTGCCTTTCTGGATTACTTAGGCTGTGAATGGGAGCAGGGATATGGGCCTGAAGTTCTTCAGGTCCGTCGGGTCTGCATTGAGTTTCTTCTGGAGGGGGTTGACTTAGGCATGTTTCCAGTCGTTGGGGAATATAGCGGTTTCGTGGAAGTGATTGATAGTCCAGTGTAGTTCCGATATGAATGCTGTGGTGGCTTTCTGAAAGATGCAGGTGGGCAGGGGCCTGAGGGTGCTCCAGAATGGATGATTTTCCTGGTCTTTAAAGTGTCTTCTGTCGTGAGTGGAGTCCACGTGAGTTCGGTCTGTTGGGTGGCGTCGTTTGCGGTGGGAGCTGGGGTGGTGCAGAGGTCTTGGTTGTCAAAGTTGTTGTAGGTCGTGTATGTTTCGGGGGTTTTGTTGTTCCTCTATGTCTTTTCGAGTCGTCGGCAGGAGTGCTTGGATTCTCGGAGTGCAGGAGTGAACCAGCTTGCTTTCTTGATATGTCGCCCTGTGGCTTTCTTGAGGGGGTCGAGGGTATCTTTGCAGTTCGTGATCCAAGTGTGGGGATTGTGTGCCGCGGTGTTAGCATCCGGCGTTGCAGTGGTGGAGTGCTGGTCAGGGTGGAGGTGAGCTGGTCATCTGTGACTTTGTTCCAGCTTCTATGGGGGTGGGGGTGGAGGTGGCGGGCTTTTGTATGGCGGGTTTTCTGAAGGAGGAGTGATGCAGCGGTGGTCTGTCCAGAGGAGTTCTGCGGTGTGGGTGTAGGAGACGCTTTTTCCTTCTGCGAAGTCTGGGTTGAATGTGTATCAGACTGTGTGCGTGGGTGCGATGACAAGTTGCTTCAGTCCTATGCTGACAAGGTTCTCTAGGAAGGCGGTAGTGTTGGGGTCATCGTGTTTGTTCAGGTGGGATTTTAGGTATCCGAGTAGTATATAGTCTGTGCAGGTGAGGGCGTGGGGTGCAATGATGTTGGCCATGGTGTCGGTGAAGGTAGCACAGGGCCCAAGTGGCCTGTAGATGAGGGTTCTGTGGAGTGTTGTTTTAAGGTTGGTCTGGATCTGGAAGTGGAGATGTTCCATGAGGGTCATAGCATCATCCAGGTCATTGGTAGTCATGCAGTGGAAGCTTCTGTGGATGATGGCGATGCCTCTTCCTAAGTGGGTGGGATTGACGGTTCCTATGTTGGGCGCAGAGTTGGTGTTGGCCCAGTTTTCTGTGAGGAAGGTGACGTTGGGCGTGTGGAAGTTTAGCAGGTCCCAGATTTCTATGGCATGCTTGTGTAGGGGATTGCAAGTTGAGGAGAGTGCAGTTCAGTGGTTTGTGTGCTGTAACGTCCGGTTGGCTGGCGGCTGCTGCTGGGGTCCGGAGGTTGGTGTAGGTGCAGCGCAGTGTAGGCAGGAGATCGGGCTTTGGGTATCTGTGTCGAAAGCTGGCAATTTTTGCTTTGTTTGGTATTGAGAGCGCAGAGGGTGCTGAAGTTGTAGCGGATGTGGGTCAGGGGACCTGGAGCCCTGGCACTGGTTGCAGTCGGGCTGCTGATGGGTGCAGATGGGCTTGCCTTTGGCGTGCCAGTGGGGCACCACTGGCACGACCCCACATCGGCTACCATTAAGTAGGGGTTGGGGGAGGGTGGGAGCAGGAAGGACATGCTGGAAGGGGGAGGGGCCACAGGGACAGCAGCGGAGTGCAAAAAGGGGAGAAGAGGGAAAAAAAACCACAAGAGAAAGAGATCAAGCAAAAAAGAGAAGAGAGCAAAAAAGAGCAAAAGGTGCAAAGAGAGAGCAAAAAGAGGGCAGAAAGAACAAAGAGAGCAAAAAGAAAAAAGAGCAAAAAAAGAGCAAAAAAAGAGAGCAAAAAGGGAAAAAGAGGGCATAGAAGAAATCCATGAGAGGTGGAACAGCAGAAGAGCAGAGTGCTCTCCCACTGGACCACCAGGCATGAGGCGCAGGTAGGAGCCTGCTGGCGGAGGGGGGCCTTATACCTTCGGCTCAAAACGGAGACCACAAGGCTCACAGGGCAGCACTTACTTGTGGAGCTGAGTGGGGGGAGAGCTGACCAGGTCAGTGGATTAGCGCTTCTTGCCACGCAGTGGCCACCATTAACTAGGGGTCGGCGAGGGCAGGAGCGGGAAGGACCATGGGGGCAGCAGCGGCGGGGAGTGCGAAAAAGGGGAGAAGAGGGAAAAAGAGAGCAAAAATGCAAAAAGTGCAGAGAGCTAAAAGAAAAAGAGGGCAAAAAGAGGGCATAAAGAGCAAAGAGAGACCAAAAAGATAAAAAAAAGGGCAAATAGAGCAAAAATAGGGCAAAAAGAGTAAAAAGAGGGCACAGAAGAAAGCCAAGAGAGGCATCGCAGCAGAAGAGCAGAGTGCTCTCCCACTGGACCCCCAGGGATGAGGCGTAGGCAGGACTTGCGGGTAGAGGAGGGGCTCGAACCTACGGCACAAAACGGAAAGCGCACAAGGCTCACAGGGCAGCAATTACTGGTGGAGCTGCACGGGGGAGAGCTGACCAGAATGCTTTCACAAGATAATGACCTGCTTGTTCTAGCCTCTGTCTAGCTGTGTTTATGTAAACATTGGCAAGTGTGCTGATGCCTGTGTTGCAGGCCAGTTTTAAAAGGTTCATGCCTAATTTTCCACATTCAGAGCCTTGAAAACATCGACTAGCACGCCCAGTAATATAATGAAGTTTACTTCTGAAGAACTGTCTACTTTCTAAAAGAGCCATTAGAAGACCTTGACAAAGAGCCAACAACAAGATGCGGCCTCCCCAGTGCTTGCAAATGTTTTGAAAAATAAGATGTTTTCAGACGCTCAAAGCCTCTCTACGACAAGCTCCTGTACAGTATGTACGACCCTATGGATCCTCTGATATAGCTAGACAGTCACCATTGGAGAGGATTATGCTCAATTGAAAACTGGATGGTGTAATAGAACTTTGTGGTGTGATAGATTAAATCTCTGAGTAGGTTTTAATTGCATGCTATCATGGGACAGCCTGACTATGGTACTGGGACACCCAAAAAAACACAAATCATTGTTAGGACTTTTCTTTACGCTGTTAACCATTGCCTCTCTTTGATTTCTATCTTAACGCCAGGCCACACTGAATTTTATTGTAAACAGTAAACGGTTTTATCTTTATTTTCTCACCTACAACATTTGTTAAACTTTTTGTTGTGTTTTTTAATGTGTTTACATTGTTTTACTTGGTTTGGAAGTAGATCCACTGTTCTTTTAGTTGTGTGGTTTCTTGAATCATTGCATCTTCACACAACAGAATACTGCCTCCCTAAAAATATGTAATAAGTTCAATCCACACAACAGAGAGGTGCAACGAGGATACTTTGGGCAGATATTCAGTTCTTCTCTGTGGACCTTTCTAAGTGGGATGTTATAGAATATTAGAGCATGCATAAAAGGCTTTAGGAACCCTTTCACTTCTCCCCTGCTTGGGAGATTGTTTAAATTTATTTTTGTAATAGCCCTTTACTAAATGTATCTACGCTACCGGAGTAGGATGTTGGAACTGCAGCCGTAGAGAGGCTATCGTAAAGGTGAGAGCATGGTAAAGTTTAATGGGCAAACTAGCAGGCCTTTATTACTTTTCTTACTTTTATGTGGTCCCCTGCTTCATGTTTAAATTATTATTTTCTTTTTTTTTTATTAAAAAAGATGTTACACATGTGCACATATCAGTGGTTCATACATACAGATCATAGTTACATGTCCACAATAACATTAGTCTGTTTTCTGCACGCAACATGTGGGGTGCAGGGTAGGAAGGGCTGTAAGGGATGAAAACGAGGAGTAGTGAAAGGAGGGATAGTGAATAGATAAGTGGGGTGTTAACTGTTGGCCACCTTAGTGTTCTGCTGCCCTCCAGTTTCAGCGCCCTCCCTTGTCTTGGCCAATTTTTCCTTATAATTGGTGTGTTATTACTGTGTGGTATAGTCCTCTCCTTATGAATGGGTTATGATTTACCCTGGAAATATGTGCGAGGTATTTAAGATATTAGGTCGCGCGGAGCTCCATTGTGTGGGTTTATGCTGTTACCAATATTACTCTGTGCTGGTTACTGGTGTTTGTGCCCTATTTATGCCCTGGGAAGTCTCTCACGACTCTTCGCCGCCTAGCAGGCAGTGCGGAGATCCAACAGGATCGTGTCCCATGCCACTGCTATCAGGAATTTACGGAGCCCTAGGGTGTTCTCGTGGTGTAATGAGATGCTGTCTGCCTGGGCCAAGGTCACCAGTGATCAAACCCAAGCTTTCTTAGGCGTATGTTCTGAGGACTTCCAGCATTTGGTAATTAAGCATTTAGCTTCGATCAACCCCAGATCTATGAATCGGGATGTTGCCTTGTGTTTTTTGGATCTACGATATAAACCTAATTGGCATACTTCCCAAGTGCATTCCACGACTCGACCATTGCATTGCGACAGGTGTGCTGTGACAGGCTTCCAATAAAAGGCGAGGGCAAACTAGCAGGCCCATGGCATATGTAATAGATCCCCATCTTCCTGCCTACATAAGGGACAGTGAGTATCAACCCGTTTTAAGAACTTGGTTATTGTGGCTTGTGTCAGGTATGGCCTATGTATTATAAAGTATTGTATCAGTTGAAAACTGGCATTTCTCAGGATGTGTGTGAGCCCCTTAAGTATACCAACCACAATCGCTCCGTGCATTGCCTGTGGAGGTTAGTGTCCCAGCGATGTCTGAGTGACACCAGTGAGTGGGCCTCCATACGATCTCATTGATTCTGCGAACCAATTTGTGAGGTGTTTTCCTGTGCCCATCTCATGTATATTTTGAACGGTGAGGTGTGTTGTGGGCTCTTTTGTTATGTCTTCCCATAGTGTTCACAGCACCAATATCAAGGAGGTGTGTAATAGGATTTGGCGTGTGGCAGATCATCCTCCTCAACTAGGGCTTCAGAGGCCACTATTTGTTTGTCGTGATCTATACCTCCTAGCGTCTGTATCCCCGCTTCCCCCGAGGCAGAGAGTTCTGATGTGGTGATGGTGCTGCGCTTTCTCAGCCTGCCCTTTTTTGGTAGGGAAGGTGCATTAGGGATAACGCTGCTTTTGAGACACAAACTGCGGTGGAAGCAGCTGTGGGCTACTGGTATCAATAGGGCGGGCATTGCCCCTTTCTTACTGGGGTGGAATAAGCTTATGATGGAGGAGTGTGTGTGTGCCGGAAGTTGTGTAGCAGTGTTCTCTAGGTACAGTCTGCTAATCCACTGGGCTCTCCACTGTAGTTGTGCTGCTAGGTAATAATTTTCAAAATTGGGTACAGCCAGCCCTCCCTGGTGCGTCGGCAAGTAGAGTTTGGTCAATGCCACCCTGCATCGTGAACCATGCCATATAAAGTATAAAGTAGTGCGTTTAAATGAATGGAAAAGTGGGGGTTTGATGTATAGTGGCAGGTTAGTGAAATAATATAGCAGTCTTGGAAGGACCATAATTTTGAGGAGCATGATTCGGGCCATGACAGCGAGTGAAAGGGTGCGTCAGAAGTTCATCTGTGAATTAATCGCATTGATGGCTCGTATAAGGTTCCCTTCCAGTAGATCCTCTGCCTGGCGGTAAATCTGGACACCTAGGTAACTAAATACTGAAGGTTGCCACTGCACTTCAATGCCATTGACCACTAGTGCTAAGTCAGGTGTTGCCTCAGTTAATGGGATTAAACAAGATTTTCCCCAATTGTAGCCCAGCAGTGTGGCAAAATCCAATGGTGTCTTATATCTCGGAGGTATATCAACAGATCATTGGCATACAGGGAGGCTGCATGCATGCCATCTCCTAGGGGAATTCCCCCTTACATAAAGTCTCAGCCAGCAGTTCTATGGCTAAGGAAATCAATAAAGGGGAAGGCAAGCACACCTGGCTAGTGCCATGTCCTCATTGGGTGTGGAGTTTGCCCCTCCCATAGACTGGGCATAAGGGTGGCACCCCCAATACCCTCTTCAGATCATGTCTGGACTTGTGGAAGAGACCTTCTCTCTGTGACCCAAAAAGAGACTTTATGACTGGACCTTCTCTCGGTCTTGTACTCAGGACAAAGAAGTTGGCTCCAAGGGTCTGAAGGTTGACATCTTGTTTGGGCAACATATACACAACAAGCTCCAAGAGTTCTTTTTCCAGCATGCCCAGCTAACCAGTCCCAACTGAATGGGCACACGATCCTGCTGCTGGCCTCTGCTGGAGTGAGTCTTAAAACCTGCTATCCCCTAGGTCTTAGATCCTTGGCTGTCATCAAAGTGTATCCCCTTTTGAAGTTTCCTGGAATGTGGAAACATTTTGGCAACTTTTTGTTCTGAGAACCGACATGGGACGACGACCAACCTGACAAACTAATCTGACAAAGGCGCTTCGCAGCTGGGCCAAACATTCAGGTTGCTCCCACTACGTTCTTCTTTACAGCAGACAATCCTATGCAGCGAGAGAGACCTCACAGAGAAGGTATCCAGCTTTGTGAAGCCCTCTTTGGCTGCAGTGTGCAGCCATTCCCTGCTGGAAGAATCCAAGCTCCCCAAAAATTACTATGTCCAAAAGAAGAACTTTTTAGCGGGCAAAAGCTTGAATGATATCCAGCCACCAAAGGACCATCTCTGGGAACATAATTCAAATTTGTCCTGCTCTGAGTTTTCTCACAAGAAGTCAGCAGCTTAAAGAAGAGGTTTGTCAGAGGCTGTCTGACAATGTAGTGCCTTTTTGGCCACAGCCTGCTGCCTTGCCTGCTGAGGATTTTGACTTCCAGTCCAGAGACTTAAGCCCAAATGTAAAACTGGCCCCTGTATCCAACCCGTGCTCCATTGTGAACCGCCTTAAACTTTACCCTTGTCCCAGTCCAGACAACTTGCCCCCGGTCACTGCTAAACTCTTTTTGGTCCTATTTTGAAATTTAAAATTAAAACATCTATTACTCCTGTTCTACTTATGGGACTTCTGACATTTTTGTGTCACTTTATTTATCAAAATGTACTCTGTTTCTAAATGGTTTGCCACTGTTTGTGTTGTGTTTTCACTTAATTGCTGTTTGAGTACTGCATAAATCTTCTACACATTGCCTCCAAGTTTAGCTTGACTGCTTTGGACCAAGTTAGACAAAGGGTGAAGCACAGGTTTATTCAGTGACTTTTGTGACTCACTCTAAGAAGGACTGTGATAACTAATACTTTAATCTCTTACAAGAACTTTACGCCCTTTTCATTTTATATCATTGCCCTTTTATTTTGGTTTCTGAATTTGTATCCTGCTATACTTTCCGAAGATGGTCCTGGGATGTTGAGAGACTTGATAGGTCAGTGTAAGTGTTGGACCTGGGCCTTAATGCAGGTTCACCCCTAAACTTTTTGCTTTTATTTCTGACCCAGTGTTAGTGATTTTTGGGTCTTGGCGCACTTTTTCCCTGTGTCCCAGAGTAAAGTGCGTGCGTGTAGTATGGCTGGCCTGCTCTGCCATAGGAATGCATGGGGAATGTGTGTGTCCATGTTAGTTCCTGATGCGTGGGGAGTGCAGGCTCGAGTTTAGTATGTGTGAACTCGTGAGAATGAATGCTGCGCGATGGCATGTGCAGCTTGTATGTGTCTAGAAGGGAAGTGCTACTTCTGGACATTGATGTATGTGTGCAGTGAGGATACTGGAGCGTGATTGGCTGGAGCTGGCTGGCATGCCAGGCTTCAGGAAGTCTGGATGGGTCTGCCCGGGGGTGAGTGTGAGATCAGCATGAGTGATGTGTGGGAGGAGTGCACCTGGGTCCTTGATGGGCTGGGGTTTTCCCCACACAATGCTGGCTCCGCCCCCCTGTGGTTTGTCTAACGACCCAAGCCTCCCCAGTGAATGAAAGGGGTGGTTGGGCCATCAAGGGTACTCCCAAGCCAGCTGCAACTGGTTTCCCCCCACCCTGCACCCTGAAACAAAGGATTTCACAGTATAAGAAGGGGCTGTGTCCCCACAGAAGTTGTTCTACTTTTGGATCCTTGCCAGAGGGGGCTGTTGCTGCTGCTGGGGCCAGGAGGACCGCCACTTGGACTGTCTCCCTGCCTGGAGACCCAGTGTGCTGGCTCTGGCCCTGCCTTGCCCCCCTGCCTGCCTCCAGACCCTGCTGGAGCTTTGCTTTTGGCCAAGAGCGCCTAGAAGCGCTTTATTTCTCCCCTCAGCGCTGGGAGAGCTTTGCTAATATTTCTAGCGCTGGGAGCGCTTGATTCCGCCCCTAAGCTCTTGGGAGCGCTTTGTGTGCAGCCGGTGCCCACCCGGCGTCTGCCCGTTGTGTGTTGCCGCTTTTTGGCCGAACTAGTGCCCACCTCGCTTTATGTTTTAATTGAAAGCCGGTGCCCACCCGGCATTGCCCCGGTTTATTTAATTATTGAAAAGCCGGTGCCCACCCGGCATTGCCCGAGATCACCGCCGCAGCCCAGGAGTGGTTGCAGCCCCCGCCGGGCCGCAGCGCTGCCTACCGCGACCCGGAAGTACTGGGTCGGCCGGCCAATCGCTGCGCGGCCCGGGAGAGGTGAACCGGAAGTCCTGCCCCCGCAGCCGAGCAGCGCGAAGGGAAGCAGCCGGCCGTGTCCCCGAGGCTCCCCGAGTGGAGAGAGGAGCCCCGGGAGAAGGAGAAGAGCCACCAGCGGGACCCGGTGAGTGCGAGGCTGATTCATTGTGTGCAGAGCGGCCCCGGTTGGCAGCGGGCCGCTCCGCAGGAGAGAAGGGGGCATTCCTTGGAGATTGGAGCCACGAGGCTCCGTGGGGCATTATTTGAGTCTGAGTCCCCCGTGAGGGACTCCAACGTTCCGCCCCAATTGCGAGGGAGCCCAGAGATGCTTCAGGGGCACATCTGCGTTTCGAGCCCACGAGGCTCCGAGCTTCCCAGTGTCCTGTGAGCCCTGAGAGAGGCTCTTGAGCGCCCACATTTGTTTAGAGCGCTGAAGCTCTAAATTGCCTATTAGCTGTGTAAGCCCTGAGAGAGGCTCTTGAGGGGCAGTTGGTGGTCAGAGCCCGTGGCTCCCACTCTGTGTTTTTGCCCCATGGTGTTCTTGAGCCCCAGAGGCTCCAACGTTGATCAGCATTAGTGATTTACAACTGTCCAGCACTTAGTGGACAGTTGCTACGTTTAGGCTTTGTGTTCTGGCTGCCTGTGCAGCCTTCCCTGACATTGAGACTCAGGGCATTCAGCCCCTTGCGAGGCCAGTTGGCCTGAGGGACAATTCTAGTGTTGTGCTACGTGCACCCTGCGCAATTTATGATTTACTGCTTATGTGATTTCTGCGCAAAAGTTCTACCTGCACCTCTGAATGTGTTTTAATGTTTCATGTGCAATTGTCAATGTTTGTTTACCTTTGCTAAAAGTGACCTGCTTAGAGGATTGTTTGATATTACCTTTGCTAAAAGTGACCTGCTTAGAGGAATGTTGATGTTTTATTGCCTTTGCTAAATGTGACTTGCTTAGGTGATAGGTTTTCCTTCCATAGGTCCTGATGATAAGGTCCTAGTTCCCTGCGTGATTTCCCTACAGTGTTTAGGGTGGCGTAGGAGGTATTTACCCTTTACCAGTAGTTCCTGGTTGTATGCTACATTTACTATTTCTGTGTTACAGTCATTATATGTTTATGTACTAAGTGTTATACCTACAAGTATTATTTCTAAAAAATGCATACCCCTGACAGTGGTCCAGGTGGCCCTGTCCTGTACATAATCCCTTGTAAATCTTGCCCGTGCCTGTTGGCACATTGTAAAGTGTGTGTGTTATCTAATGTGTTTTTATTATTATAATACAAAGGCTATTTTTGATATAACCTTGTGTGGAGTTTCCTTTGTGGTGGGCCTAGGGTGTTGTCGCTGGGGTGCACGCGCAAACGCTTTACACATCGCCTCTGAGATTAGCCTTGCTGCTCGCGCCACGTTACCTAGAGGGTGAGCAGGGGTTACCTTGGTGTGTGACTCCCTTGCCCTGACTTAGAAATGGTGATCCCTGACTGACCTTGGCGTGAGCATTGGCCGGCCGGGGGTCCCGTTTCTAACATTGGTGGCAAGCGGTGCGGATTGGACTTGCGTTTGCGCTGTACCACAGTGGCGACAGGCCACACTTCAAAACTCTGCAATTTTAGATAACCACATTTTGGGGATTATTGTTTTTTAGGGAAGTTCAGTTTTGCTTCTCCTGAAAGGTGTCATTTTGTAATTTCTGTCCAGTACATTTGTTCCCCGCCCTGCTTCCAGAGTTTGGTACCTGTGTCACTTGTGGTCAGGTTGAGAAAATCAGGGGTGGTAGAAACTGCCTTACCGGTCCGAGGGGAGGGTGTGTGTGAATGAGTGGTGTGTTACACTGGACAGAGGAGTGCAAGTTCTCTGAGATAGGAATCTTGCTGAATTTTGTAATTGTGTACTCCTGTGTAAGCTCAGACCCCCAGGTTCTCTGTGTCAAACTCTTCTTGAGAACGTCCGTCAAAATGGAGCCTGTTTTTGATCTCTGTTGTCTTTTTAGGTACAGTAGGTCAGAGCTGGTCAGATTCTGTGAAGAGGGAGGCATGGAGGTGAGTGAGTCGGATACTCAGTCCCAGCTTAGGGACAGCCTGATCCAATGGCAAAAGGGTCAGTGGGATCTTGAGCACAGTGAGAGAGATAGGGCCCGGGCCGCACGCCATGAGGGTGGTGAGTCTGTGGAGAGCCCTGAAGAATGTGAGTTGTATGATGATGACAGTGGATGGATATCAGCAGATAGTGAGGACCCCATAGATAGGGAGTCCCTTGCTGGGTCCAGTGTCAGTACCAGCGCCCCATCCCTTTCCCTGTCCCCAGAAGAGTGGTTGGATAGGAAGGAAGAGCGGGAGCATCAGCTAGCGATGGAACAGCTCAGGTTGGAGCACGCCAAGCTAGAGGCTGAAAGGGCCTTGTTCAGGGAGAAGGTAACCCTAGAGGGTAGGTTATCCCCTGAGTGCAATTTTGATTTTCTGGATTCCCCAGGGAGGGTTGAGTCCAGTGGTGGCAGATATTTAAGTGTTAGTGTAGACAGTCCCACTTCCAGTTTCCCGAGTGTGGTGCCTGTTTCCCCAGAAGAGGAGTTAAGGTTGAGATTCAGGAACCTTAGGAAACTGTCTCACCAGTCTTGGGAAGAGTTTGTGGATGAATGTCAAGGTGCACTGTCTGATTGGCTAGAGGTTCACATGGGAACTGAGTTTGCCAAGCTATTTGATCTGGTTCTAAGAGAGCAGGGGCTCAATAGTTGTTTACCAGGGTTGCGCCAACACCTGTTGGAATATGGGTTGACTGATCCAGACACCCTCGCAGAGGAAGCAGAGCGCTGGGACAGTGCGAGAGGTTCTTTAGAGTCACTAGTGAGTGATTCCAACAATAGTGGGTCAGGTGTCTTCCAGCCCAGTGTGGTGGAGGAGGGTGAGAGTAGCCCAGCTAGGTCCCAGGTTAGTGAGGAGGGTGTAGGGGCTGACTGCCTGTCTCAGTGGAGCAGGAGTGAGTGTGTGACCGAGTGTCCCCAGACGCCCGAAGCCCTGTCACAGGGCCTGGATGGTTTCTTTAGGGAACACCAGGATGGGAACCTAGGCTTGCCTGTTAGTTCACTTGAGGGAGATCTCCTAGTGTGTAGAGGACCTGGAGCATCTGTAAGCGGAGCTTCTATGGTTCTAGAGTCTGGCAGTACCGCTCCAGTCGGGAGGGTACAGGAGTCCAGCGAAAGGAGTGATTGGGGGATAGTATGTGAGTCCCCAGAAGTCCTGGAGTGCCAGGCATTGGTTCCACCAGAGGTTTTAGACCAGAGGTTGGAAGGCCAGGTTCAGGATCAGCCTGACCTGAAAGGTGGGACTACTGTAATCAGTGTCTTGACCAGTTCTTCATCCAGAGGTACCGCCCCGGTTGGGAGGGAGCAGGACTCTGGAAGGGGGTGCAGAGGGTGGGAGAGCCCACCTCTGACCCCGGTGCAACCTGAGGGGTTAAACCCTAGGTTGGGAGAATGTTGTTTAGAGGGAACCCCTCGCAGGAGGAGGAGGAACCCTAGAAGAAGAGGTAGGGGGAGGAGAGCCTTCCCTGAGACTCCTGGTCCGCCTGAGGTTGTAGACCCTAGGCTGGAGAACCAGTGGCAGTCTAGCCCTCTCTTGCAGACAGGAAGGGTGGAAAATGGCTATTATGTGCCAGGGGTTACTACCCCCCACTTTGTGAGTAGGCAGGATCCAGTGGTACCTGGATGGCCTAGGGCCTGGTCCTGGCCGAGGGCAGCTGGAGAGTATCAGTGGGGTACCCCAGTTAGTCCCTACAGTAGTTTTAGAAGGAACCCTAGGGGTTCACCGTGACGTAAAACAGGAGGGTGTCCCTGCAGTTGTGGGCCCGCGTCCGTGTTTTATCGCCCCAAGCAGGGAAGCCCATCACGGTGGTGATTGGTCTGCCCTGCGTTTTGGCTGGAAGGGGGTTGTGTTGGACCTGGGCCTTAGGGCAGGTTCACCCCTAAACTTTTTGCTTTTATTTCTGACCCAGTGTTAGTGATTTTTGGGTCTTGGCGCACTTTTTCCCTGTGTCCCAGAGTAAAGTGCGTGCGTGTAGTATGGCTGGCCTGCTCTCCCATAGGAATGCATGGGGAATGTGTGTGTCCATGTTAGTTCCTGATGCGTGGGGAGTGCAGGCTCGAGTTTAGTATGTGTGAACTCGTGAGAATGAATGCTGCGCGATGCTATGTGCGGCTTGTATGTGTCTAGAAGGGAAGTGCTACTTCTGGACATTGATGTATGTGTGCAGTGAGGATACTGGAGCGTGATTGGCTGGAGCTGGCTGGCATGCCAGGCTCCAGGAAGTCTGGATGGGTCTGCCCGGTGGTGAGTGTGAGATCAGCATGAGTGATGTGTGGGAGGAGTGCACCTGGGTCCTTGATGGGCTGGGGTTTTCCCCACACAATGCTGGCTCTGCCCCCCTGTGGTTTGTCTAACGACCCAAGCCTCCCCAGTGAATGAAAGGGGTGGTTGGGCCCTCAAGGGTACTCCCAAGCCAGCTGCAACTGGTTTCCCCCCACCCTGCACCCTGAAACAAAGGATTTCACAGTATAAGAAGGGGCTGTGTCCCCACAGAAGTTGTTCTACTTTTGGATCCTTGCCAGAGGGGGCTGTTGCTGCTGCTGGGGCCAGGAGGACCGCCACTTGGACTGTCTCCCTGCCTGGAGACCCAGTGTGCTGGCTCTGGCCCTGCCTTGCCCCCCTGCCTGCCTCCAGACCCTGCTGGAGCTTTGCTTTTGGCCAAGAGCGCCTAGAAGCGCTTTATTTCTCCCCTCAGCGCTGGGAGCGCTTTGCTAATATTTCTAGCGCTGGGAGCGCTTGATTCCGCCCCTAAGCGCTTGGGAGCGCTTTGTGTGCAGCCGGTGCCCACCCGGCGTCTGCCCGTTGTGTGTTGCCGCTTTTTGGCCGAGCGAGTGCCCACCTCGCTTTATGTTTTAATTGAAAGCCGGTGCCCACCCGGCATTGCCCCGGTTTATTTAATTATTGAAAAGCCGGTGCCCACCCGGCATTGCCCGAGATCACCGCCGCAGCCCAGGAGTGGTTGCAGCCCCCGCCGGGCCGCAGCGCTGCCTACCGCGACCCGGAAGTACTGGGTCGGCCGGCCAATCGCTGCGCGGCCCGGGAGAGGTGAACCGGAAGTCCTGCCCCCGCAGCCGAGCAGCGCGAAGGGAAGCAGCCGGCCGTGTCCCCGAGGCTCCCCGAGTGGAGAGAGGAGCCCCGGGAGAAGGAGAAGAGCCACCAGCGGGACCCGGTGAGTGCGAGGCTGATTCATTGTGTGCAGAGCGGCCCCGGTTGGCAGCGGGCCGCTCCGCAGGAGAGAAGGGGGCATTCCTTGGAGATTGGAGCCACGAGGCTCCGTGGGGCATTATTTGAGTCTGAGTCCCCCGTGAGGGACTCCAACGTTCCGCCCCAATTGCGAGGGAGCCCAGAGATGCTTCAGGGGCACATCTGCGTTTCGAGCCCACGAGGCTCCGAGCTTCCCAGTGTCCTGTGAGCCCTGAGAGAGGCTCTTGAGCGCCCACATTTGTTTAGAGCGCTGAAGCTCTAAATTGCCTATTAGCTGTGTAAGCCCTGAGAGAGGCTCGTGAGGGGCAGTTGGTGGTCAGAGCCCCGTGGCTCCCACTCTGTGTTTTTGCCCCATGGTGTTCTTGAGCCCCAGAGGCTCCAACGTTGATCAGCATTAGTGATTTACAACTGTCCAGCACTTAGTGGACAGTTGCTACGTTTAGGCTTTGTGTTCTGGCTGCCTGTGCAGCCTTCCCTGACATTGAGACTCAGGGCATTCAGCCCCTTGCGAGGCCAGTTGGCCTGAGGGACAATTCTAGTGTTGTGCTACGTGCACCCTGCGCAATTTATGATTTACTGCTTATGTGATTTCTGCGCAAAAGTTCTACCTGCACCTCTGAATGTGTTTTAATGTTTCATGTGCAATTGTCAATGTTTGTTTACCTTTGCTAAAAGTGACCTGCTTAGAGGATTGTTTGATATTACCTTTGCTAAAAGTGACCTGCTTAGAGGAATGTTGATGTTTTATTGCCTTTGCTAAATGTGACTTGCTTAGGTGATAGGTTTTCCTTCCATAGGTCCTGATGATAAGGTCCTAGTTCCCTGCGTGATTTCCCTACAGTGTTTAGGGTGGCGTAGGAGGTATTTACCCTTTACCAGTAGTTACTGGTTGTATGCTACATTTACTATTTCTGTGTTACAGTCATTATATGTTTATGTACTAAGTGTTATACCTACAAGTATTATTTCTAAAAAATGCATACCCCTGACAGTGGTCCAGGTGGCCCTGTCCTTTACATAATCCCTTGTAAATCTTGCCCGTGCCTGTTGGCACATTGTAAAGTGTGTGTGTTATCTAATGTGTTTTTATTATTATAATACAAAGGCTATTTTTGATATAACCTTGTGTGGAGTTTCCTTTGTGGTGGGCCTAGGGTGTTGTCGCTGGGGTGCGCGCGCAAACGCTTTACACATCGCCTCTGAGATTAGCCTTGCTGCTCGCGCCACGTTACCTAGAGGGTGAGCAGGGGTTACCTTGGTGTGTGACTCCCTTGCCCTGACTTAGAAATGGTGATCCCTGACTGACCTTGGCGTGAGCATTGGCCGGCCGGGGGTCCCGTTTCTAACATTGGTGGCAAGCGGTGCGGATTGGACTTGCGTTTGCGCTGTATCACAGTGGCGACAGGCCACACTTCAAAACTCTTCAATTTTAGATAACCACATTTTGGGGATTATTGTTTTTTAGGGAAGTTCAGTTTTGCTTCTCCTGAAAGGTGTCATTTTGTAATTTCTGTCCAGTACATTTGTTCCCCGCCCTGCTTCCAGAGTTTGGTACCTGTGTCACTTGTGGTCAGGTTGAGAAAATCATGGGTGGTAGAAACTGCCTTACCGGTCCGAGGGGAGGGTGTGTGTGAATGAGTGGTGTGTTACACTGGACAGAGGAGTGCAAGTTCTCTGAGATAGGAATCTTGCTGAATTTTGTAATTGTGTACTCCTGTGTAAGCTCAGACCCCCAGGTTCTCTGTGTCAAACTCTTCTTGAGAACGTCCGCCAAAATGGAGCCTGTTTTTGATCTCTGTTGTCTTTTTAGGTACAGTAGGTCAGAGCTGGTCAGATTCTGTGAAGAGAGAGGCATGGAGGTGAGTGAGTCGGATACTCAGTCCCAGCTTAGGGACAGCCTGATCCAATGGCAAAAGGGTCAGTGGGATCTTGAGCACAGTGAGAGAGATAGGGCCCGGGCCGCACCCCATGAGGGTGGTGAGTCTGTGGAGAGCCCTGAAGAATGTGAGTTGTATGATGATGACAGTGGATGGATATCAGCAGATAGTGAGGACCCCATAGATAGGGAGTCCCTTGCTGGGTCCAGTGTCAGTACCAGCGCCCCATCCCTTTCCCTGTCCCCAGAAGAGTGGTTGGATAGGAAGGAAGAGCGGGAGCATCAGCTAGTTCGGGGTTATATATAGATACTTGTGCAGCAATCTCGTCGTGCTGGTATTTAACTTGATCAAACTACTTGTGATGCGCATGGTAGGTAATACTGAATGGGAACTTGAAAATATTTTTGGGTATTTTCCGTTTGGGGGTGGAGGTTTGCTGTATAACCTGTGTGCGTATTTTACAGTGCACTTTTCTCTCTAGGCTCGACAATTATCCAATATTGCTCTGCTCTAAACAACAAGAAACAAAACCAAATACAATGTCTATGGACTCCCTTGACAGTCAGGGCACCCAAGAAATGAAAAGGCACATCGATTCCGAAGGCACTACGAGATCATACAAATGGTAGTAAAGTATTAAACAGATCCACTTAAGGTATTGTCAAATGGCTGTTCCACTAAAACTTGCTGATCCTTTGTGATGCATACACGCAGCATATGTGAAAAGTGAGTGGATTAGGTGGATGTCTTTGTAATCTTCCCTAATCCCTGAATGGCTGAAGAGATTTTGTTTGCCTGAGGTAGTTGAATGCGTCATTGATGAATACCTAGTAATCCTTGGTTTGTGTGCTACTTGCATATTATTGATGTGTGAAAGCAGACCTCTTCTTGAGTGAGCCTCTGACCAGTTTGCCTGGAGCAAAAAATCAAAATGGGGGAGAATGAACCACTTGTTGTGGCATCGCTCTAGTTGTTTGAGCGGAGGTGCCGGAACCGGAAGTTGACCCGGAACCGGAAGTAGGCCATTTTGTGTGGCGCCGGCAAACAGAGCGCGATCCCGGCGCTCCGGGAATAAAAGCCTTTACTAAGTACACTCTGGCTTCTGTGCACTTATTTACTACAAACCCAGCACTTTACAATGGCGACAAGGCGGGATGTGATCCAGCTATAGCGACGCTGGTCCTGCAAGAAAAAAAAAAGGGGGAAAATATCAGACTGCTCCACATCAGGTGGGGAAGATCCCAGAATCCCCGAAGCACAGCACAGAACCTCAGCAGGTATCCCGGAGCGCGGCAGAGGCGACGGTCAGCGCGCTGGCCAATGAACTACCTGCGTTGTAACCACCCCACCGCGCAGCATACACGACCCCAGCCCGCCTGCAACGACGTAGCCACCGCCATCCAGAAGGTGACTAGCAGTCACAAGCGCAGGTGGAGCACCAACAACGCGCGGGGTGGTGGCCATGTGGACGACCGCTGCATTGCGGCCCAGGAAAGTAGCATCCTCTGAGCGCAACCGCCCGCACCAGGCACGCTGGCGGATCAGCAGGCGAGAGGTGAGGCGGCAGGCAGATCAGACGGGGGTAGACCACGAGCAAACAACGGCATAGGTGGAGCGACCGGTGGGGCAGACAGCAAGAAGAACGACGAAGAAGACAGCGAGACCAGACAGGCGCCCGGCAGCCCGCCCAACCACGCGGTTCCCGCCCAGGCGATCCAGAGAGGCGGCGGCAGGATGGCAACACCATCCACTTCCCTCACCCACATGGTCCCTTTCCTTCCGAAGAGAGGTGAGCCCACGATGCCGTGGGAAGACTGGAAACGATACTTCCTCAACTACTTGGAAGCCTTGGAGGACGAAAGTGAAACCGCCTACACGAGCCAAAGGAGAAGGAAGATACTACTACATAATTTAGGCCCGAAGGGGTTAAGAATTTACGACACCATTGTCAAAGGAACCAGGGACGCGACCGACAGACGTGTTCCGGCATGCAATAGAGGACCTGGACGCGCACTACAGACCGGTGGTGTGTGTGGCCATTGACAGACATACCTTCTTCCACAGGAAACAGGAGAGTGGTGAGACGGTAGATGAATATGTGGCGGCGTTGCAGAAATTGGCCCTCACGTGTAAATTTGGAACCCTGCACGACGACCTAATACTTGATCAAATCATAATGCACACGACGAGCACACACGTGCAGGAAAAGCTGTGGGTGAACGGAGATGCTCCCTTGAAGGAGGTGTGGGCCATGGTGAAAAAGGCGGAGATGTCCAAACGGTGCGCACAGGCAGCCAGGAAGGACGGAGGAGGAACACAAACGGTCTGCAGAGTCATGGTACACAGCAAGGGAGACAGACCGAAACAACGAGAACCTACAAGAGATGCAGACAGCAGAAGAAACCAACAAACGGGAGGAGAAAACCCAAAGACAAGCAGAGGGGGAAGACCAAGCTGCTACAGGTGTGGAAGCATGTCTCACCTGGGCAACGACAAGGTATGCCCGGCGTTCAGGGCGAAGTGTACGTTCTGCAGCATATACGGACATTATTGAAAAAGTATGTCGTAGGAAATCAAAGAGACCCACCGTCAAATACATTGACCAAGGAAACCAGGAACAGGAAGAAATACAAGAAGAGGAAGGGGACCAGGAAGAACTCCTTTACATTGATGTCCAAGTCCTGGAAACGGGAGGCAAGGAGTCGGATAAGCCCCGACTAAACATGCACATAGGAGGAGTGCCGATTGAAATGATCGCTGACTCTGGTGCCCCCATCACAATCGTCCAGAAACGAGTGTGGGAAGAGAAGTTCAGGACTCAGGTGGGAGCGGATCTGCACCCCATGGATGTGAGGCCGGTCACGTACACCGGGCAGAGAATACCTATGCTAGGATATTGTCCGCTACTGTTCGAATTCAAGGGAAGGCAAGCCAACTGCAAACTATACGTAGCAGAAAAGGGACCCCCAGTACTCAGCTGGAAAGACCAAGGCGCCCTAGGCATCATGTTGAACCCCGGAGGCAAAGAGAAGGTGTTACTCATGGACATGGAGAGGGGACAAGACGAGGAGGCTTGGTGCAGAGAATATCCAAAAGCGTTCAGCGGGCAGATTGGTGAGCTGGTCAAGTTCAAGCACATGATACAATTGAAAGAAGGAGCGAAACCAGTCATCCACAACGTCAGAAACATTCCATTTCGATGCAGGGAAGCTGTGCAAGACGAACTGGACAGGCTGGAAAGGAGCGGAGTGATACAGGCCATAGAGAGCGCGGAGTGGTTTTCGCCCCTAGTGGTGGCCCAGAAGCCCAACGGGAAGGTGAGGCTATGTGTAGACCTCAGAGAACTTAACAAAAACATTCTTATTGGGAAGTTCCCGCTCCCACGCATCAAAGAGATGCTGGCAAGGACAAAAGGGGCTAAGTGGTTCTCGACATTCGACCTGTCGTCAGCTTACCATCAAGTGAAACTCCACCCGACCAGCAACCATCTCACATCCTTTATAACACCTTTCGGATGTTACAAATTCGTAAGAATGCCGTTTGGGTTGGCATCCGCTGCAGCGGTATTCCAGAAACTGATGCACAGGCTCTTTCAGAAGATGGAGGGAATCCAATTCTTCCAAGATGATATCCTCGTAGTGGGAAAGACCAAGCAAGAACACAACGAAAAACTCCACTTAGTGCTACGCACATTACAAGAAAACGGACTCACGGCGGAATGGTCAAAGTGCAAGTTCGGGGTCCCTTCAGTCACCTATTTGGGACATGAGGTCAGCGAGAGAGGGATTGTGCCAAAGAGAGCCAACCTGGAGGCAATAAAGAACGCACCGGCTCCGGGGAAAAAGGAAGATGTCAGATCGTTTCTGGGCATGGCCGAGTTTTATAGCAAATTCATCCCCAACTTTGCCACCAAGACGCACTACCTACGCCAACTGCTTAAGGAAAGAAACAGGTTCAAGTGGACCAAAGAAGAGCAGGAGGAATTCGAGTCCTTGAAACGGGAAATGGGGGAAGCCATTCCACTAGAGGGTTTTGACCCCAAGGCGGATTCCATTCTCACCACCGATGCCAGTGACCGGGGCCTGGGAGCGGTGTTGATGCAAAGGTCAGACAAAGGAGACATATCTACAGTCAGCTTCGCATCCCGATCCTTAGCCCCCAACGAAGAGAAGTGTAGCGTCATCGAAACAGAGATGCTGGCCGTGTTATGTGCGATGGAACGCTTTAGACAATACCTGTGGGGAGCCAAGTTCGAAGTCCGCATGGATCATAAACCCCTGATAAAAGTTTTAACATCGAGCGGACATGCGCACGCCACCCCGAGAATAGCCAAGATTACACTAAGGCTATTGGATTTTGTGTATGAAGTGGAATATATACCAGGACCCCAGAACAAAGTAGCCGACTTCCTGAGCAGGGCAGCAGCCATGGAAGGAATGGAGGAACAGGAGAAGCCAGGATGGGAAGGCTATGTAGTGGCGACCGTGCAGGATATGGAGCAGGTGATCAGTGCACAAGAATGGGCGGAGGCCTACAGACTGGACGAGGACTTGGAGGCAATCAAAGGATACGTCACTCATGGATGGCCAGAGAAGAGGCATCTGAAGGAGGAACTGAGGAGATACTGGGAGGTGAGAGACGAGCTGTCTTTGGGAGAAGATCCCCTGTTCCTACTCAGAGGAGACAAGGTTGTCCCCCCCCCCGAGGCCTCATTGAACACCTGATGGCGTTACTGCATGAGGGCCATCAGGGGATCACGAAGACCAAGGCCCTGGCCCGACAGGCCTACTGGTGGCCTGCGATGGACGCACAAGTGGAGAGATACGTGAGACAATGTGAATCCTGTTCCAAAGCAGACAAATCCCAAGTGATGCTTAGACCACAGTTGGGAAATTTCCTCACGCCTGGAGGACCCTGGGAAATGGTGTCCATAGACATAATAGGACCGATCCTGGATGTCGAAGGAAACCAGAAATATGCGATATGTTGATGGATAGGTACTCCAAACGGCCGGAAGTGGAGGTGAAGGACGCAGTAGACTCGGATGCGGTGATCGCCTTCTTAAATGCAGCGTTCATAAAGGAAGGGATTCCGAAGATCATTACATGCGACAATGGGCCCCAATTCGTCTCGGCTAAATGGGAGGCATACATGTCCAGGAATGGGATTGAAGTGAAACACACACCCATTTACACCCTGCGGGAAATGGCCTGGTGGAACGTTTCAACCGGGTAATCATGGGAACTATCCAAGCGGCAATAAATGATGGACTCGATTGGGAGAAGGAACTGCCCAAGATGCTATGGGCCTACCGCATCACGCCGGGCAGCACTGGCTATAGCCCCTTCAAGGTGTTAAGAGGAAGAGAGCATTTCACCAAAGACAACATCGCGTGGAGGAAAATGGTGTTGCAAAGTAAGTGGTCACATGCAATAGTGAGGAGAAACCTGGAGAAGGCGCAAGAAACATACACAGAACAGTTCAACAGGAGACGGAATGTGCAAGGAGTGGCTCTTGAGAAAGGGGACTGGGTGAGAGTGAAAGTAGCAACTTTGAAGAGGAAGGGAGAGAGTAAATTCACTCCACCCTTACAGGTGATTGAGCCATTTGCTAGATCGGCATTACTCAGCAACGGCAAAGTCTGGTCGCAGGACAGAATGGCTAAATGTAGCAAAATACTGAAGTGGACTGCAGGAGAGGACGAGGAAGTAGAAGGAGACGCAGAGAGAAGAGAAATGGAATGTCGGGAAGGAGGACAAGAGCAAGTAGATGAAAGGACACCGCAAGTGGAGGAGAAGGAACCCATGTGCGGCGGGAGCATTAGAGAGAGCGAGGATGGTGGCAGAGAGAATAGGAAGGGAGCAGGTGAAGAGAGAAAGGTTGGAGAAGAGAGGAAACAGGAAGCCCGAGGGAGGGTCACGGTGAAGGACAGACAAGGAGATGAGACAGCAACGGGAGCAGTGAAGACGAGAGCAGGAAGAGTCGTAAAAACTCCCAAGAGGTTTGAGGACTATGATATGGACATTAAGTAAGAGTTTGTTTTCCTTATTCTATTGTTTATTATGTAAAAGGGGAAGATATGTGGCATCGCTCTAGTTGTTTGAGCGGAGGTGCCGGAACCGGAATTTGACCCGGAACCGGAAGTCGGCCATTTTGTGTGGCGCCCGCAAACAGAGCGCGATACACGCGATCCCGGCGCTCCGGGAATAAAAACCTTTACTAAGTACACTCTGGCTTCTGTGCACTTATTTACTACAAACCCAGCACTTTACACTTGTCCTGTGTTCCCAGGGTCTATGATAACGTGGGGCGGGCTATGGCTGTAAAAAACCCTCATATGTGAACACAGGCGTTAAGCGGTATATCTTGGTTCTCCGCCATTCAGTGTCGCAACAGCATTATCATTGGGTCTTTTCCTTAGTATGTTATGCTGACCTACATGAAATACATGCGCCTTCAGGCCTAGTTACTAGCCTTACGCACCAGTGCGTAAGGCTAGTAACTAGGACTGAAGGCGCACGTTTCTGTTTTTAGCTTCCTATACCAACGATCTGCAGAATAAAACACAAGAGACATGGTATAAGAAATTTTATTTCACACTCACCTGAGCACCAGCACACCCTCTTTTTTATTTCTGGCCACTACTGTCACACCAGTTGGTCTTCCTCCCTGTGGAGGTCAGCATAACATACTAAGGAAAAGACCCAATGATAATGCTGTTGCGACACTGAATGGTGTAGAATCAAGATATACCGCCTAACGTCTGTGTTCGCATATGAGGGTTTTTTACAACCATGGCCCTTCCCACGTTATCATAGACCCTGGGAACACAGGAAAATTAATTCATTCTCCCCCATTTTGATTTTTTGCTCTAGCCTAAGGAAGCAGAATGGACTACAATTTCTTTTCCCCCCTTCATTGATTTTTGAAGTTTGCCTGGAGTCAGTTTTTTCAGTTGTTTGATGACAAGTTTGCATCCGCTTGGAGAAAAAGAATTTGATTTTCCTTTATTCTCAGAGTGCAGCTTTTTTGATCATTAGTAAGATAAGTTTAGATTGCTGGTCAGGGAGCGATTTACTGTAATGTTTTCTCATTTTATGAGAACTTGATCTTTTTGTACTTCCCCTATCCTGGATAGACCCCAATGTTTAAAGGCTAAACAAGAAGCAGAAGAATTCTATCTGAGAGACACCAGCTTGCAGTGATTACTCTGAAAACCACACGGCTGGTCAGGCTGTTGCTCGGTTTGCTATCCTCATAGAGGATTTAAGTATTTATTCAGAGTTCTTGATGGAGTTCCCTTAACGGTGTTCGGGAACAAGCCTGTACAGAATGGAGTTGGCACAATGAAGTGTCCCTCCTTGTAGGTGTGGATTATTAATTTATCAAAAAACTAATTTGGTGAATTGAGGCCTATGGATTTTAAACTATTCCCTCAGGTTGTAAATTAAATAGCATAGTCTTAAAAGATAGGCAGTTGTCACACATTGCAAAGCCACCTTCACTGGGCTAAATGCACATGATTAAAGTGCACTTAATGGCAGGTGAAGGCTACTCCAGACTCAACTGTTTTCCAGTGAGCTGTGATACCCATTGTGGGATTCAAAAACAGTGAGTATACCATATCTGTTTTAATTTTTTTCCCATTTGTTCAACATGAGGCATTTTCTGTTTGTAAGCTGTAGTGCCCTACCTACATGGCGCACAATCATTACCATCGAAATCATTTAGAAGCTAGTCTCACTAGTGAAGGTGGATTTCATGTAAGCTTTAAAACATTTCGGACCATGTAGGACCAAAACTGTGGGAGTGTTAAAGAAAGGTATCCTTGAAACGGGGCTGGAGAATACAGCATGGCCTCGGCTATAGGCAGAGGGAGAAAAGGCATAATGAATGAGGTGAAGGGGCCAAAAGGAGTGTAGAGAAGAAAGAGGGGGAAAGGTGTGATAGTAATGACAGGCTTAGAAAGCAAATGTCTAGCACACTCGAATTTTAAATTGTAGTGCCTTGCCTAGAAGCAGTGGCGGCTGGTGACATTTGAAAGTGGTGCGGCGAAAACGTTGCGCAACTATCATAAGTGAGCTTCGGGGGAGGGGGTTACTCCCCAAGAAAATTTGAAAAAAAGACAGTAAAAATCATGCATTTTACAACAAATTTGATGAATCAAGACGGTTTATGGAACAATAGTAATTGTGTAGACTTGAAATATTTAAACACAGGACAAATATTCCATATTTTACAGAATAATAATTGTTTAGTTACTTTAGTGTTCACATTTTACAATGCAACAAGCAAGGTTTGTAATGATGTTACCTTCCCACACGGTTGTCTTGTCTGACTACTGTCTGCAGTGCACCTGTCTGGCATTTTCTTCTTAGTCTTGTTATGATTTTAATAAAGGCATTTCATGATAACGACATAGCTGCTCCCTTCTGTAATTAGAGAACTTTATAATGGACTTGAGATAACAGTGCTCTGCTGCAAACCCACTGAAAGTCCTGACTAATGCTGACGAGTAGTAAGTACACTGTGTCACAGGGTAAATACGAGATAATCCTTAAAATGCAGCCTCCAAGATGTTTCACGCTATGTTCAGGAGATTAAAGAAATATGATCGTCTGGACATATGTTTTGTTCCAATGCCTGAACTCAGAGACTTGGTGAACCATCTGAACTCGGAGAAAGGGGCTAGCAGCCTTGTCTTGTACAGGGGAGTACAGGAACAAGTGATGAAAGGAGCGGGTGGAGCTGGTAGGAAGTGGATAAGAGAGAAAGGAAGGGTAATAAAGGAAACTGAGAAAGCAAGAGATGAGGGATGAAAGAAGAGTACTGAAGGGAAGAGAAGAGGCATGTGGGGAAAGAAAGAAATGGAGAGAGAGAGAGGAATGGAGGGAGAAAAGGAAAGTGTGAGGTAGAGGCAATAGAGTGAAGGAAGGAAGAGAATGGTAGAGGCATGGAGGAAGGAACGAAAGTAAAGGAAAGACATTCAAGGAAGGAGGGAGGAAGAGAAACCAGAGCGGGATAGAGACAAAGACATGGAAGAGGACGAACTCGCCGTTTCAGGGGCACATACAACAATAAATAAGATTGTGGCTGTGCATGCTGTAGGGCCGGCGGAGCCCCGTGGACGCAACAAACGAGACATCATACATTCAAAATGAGAGGTATACCGTGCCCCCAGACTGGAGCTTTGCGCATGCGTCCTTTGTATTATTAAATGTATTCAGCCTCAAGGAGGCTACACAAGAAAGATTTGAGCAAACAATAACCTATTTTGATAGCGTGACTTCACACAACGAACCTCCAACATGCAGCACTGAGCACAATACTTTTGAAAAGGGGGCTGTCGTGCCTTCCCCTCAATCATTACAGGAGCCGGAGAGTATAGTTCCATACATCTTTATTCATCCATGCTTTGTTCATGACTGCCCCTCGATCTCCTGTCCCTCCCATTCCTGTTCCTGGTTCCTCCCATTCCTGTTCCGCCCCTCAGCTACTAGACTGCCTCACGACATGACATCTCCCCCCTTTTTAACAAACAAAATTGATTCCCGAAATTTCTCTGATATCTTGATCAGCTGTACAGGGCGGTGACCCGCCTGTTTGAGTTGAGAGACACACCTCCATCACAAGCTCAAACTCGGTCTGTTTCTCAGTTGTCAGCAGGGTGCAGTCTGTTAGAGACACTTCATTGTGTCTTTCCGGCTGCTTTGACGGGAGTATCGCTTCCTGTGATGCGGCTGTCAATGGCTCCGCTAGAGGTCGGCTGTTCGTATTCTTTTGTAGTTCTTGTTTGAGCGGCAATTGATCGCCTGCACGTGTGTCCATTGTTTTAGTTTTCTTCCGAGCGCCTGCATGCACTTCTATGTCTCGTTGTTTTATTCGGTCAAGGACAACACTGTCCTCCTGTCCTTGAACGGGCATCTCAGACAACACAGATGCACGTTTTTCTTCTGACTGATGATGATGACCTCTCTTCCCCCACGTGTTGGCCCCTCTGGGTATGATGACTGGTTGGTCCTTTTCCGCCCAGCGGGTACAGTCACCTGCATCTGTGCTTCTTCTGTGTCCTTTTTGCGTAAGCCTTGCTGACCCCTTCAGTGGTGACGGTGTGCTCTTCATGTCATGGTGTTCCTGGGGGTGACATGGCATGTTGTCTTGTGGGGAGTTCGGACATTGCAGGTTGTTGGCCTGAGGTGTGTTGCTTTGGACAAGGAAGGCGGCCTTTGCTTCCACTGTATTTCCAAGTGGTGGACACTGTGACCGTTGTCGGTACCAGGGCTCTGTTGTATTAATTGATTGTCCGGCCATGCTTTCTGAGTCGGTCGACGACGCACTCCTGGAGTCGACGCTGTCGAGGGGACGCTCCTCTGGGTGCATCTTTTGAAGTGTCTTTTGAGTTATTGCTATGGCGGGGCTGCTTGCTAGCCACGTATGTGCTTCCTTGGTTTGGTCTTGGAGTATTTGACTCTTCTCTGTCTGGGGATGACGTGGCTTATCCCCTCGCCGGTGTTTGGTCCTTTCTTCATAATTGTTGAGTCGACTGTCGTCGGTCTCCTCTGTGCAGTCTGTGTCTTTGCTTGATGGTTCTCTGGAGTAGTATGTTGGTTTCCGAATATGACGTGACTTGTCCCCTTGCCAGTGTTTGTAATTATCGTTAAGACCATTGAGTAGACTGTCTTCGGCCTCCTCTGTGTGGTCTGTGTCACTGCTTGATATGTCTCCAGAGTAGTGTGGTGAGTGACTTCTCGGCGTTATGTCAAACCGGTTGTCACGATTCCTGGTTATCCCCGTCTTTCGTACACCCTTATCTATTGTCCTTTGTGTTGGTGACTCAGGGGTTTCCCTGTCACTTTGTCTTTCGTGATGTCTTACTTTTAGTCCGCTTTCGCCCTCCCTCTCTCGGGTCTTGTTTGACTCCTGGGCTTTCCTCGTGGACATGGGGAGTGTCTCCTTTCTTCTCTTTTTGATTCCTGCTTCCCTGACACTTTGTCTCTCATGGTATCTTGCTTCTAGTCCGCTTTCGCCCTCCCTCTCTCGGGTCTTGTTTGACTCCTGGGCTTTCTTCGTGGACATGGGGAATGACTCCTTTCTTCTCTTTTTGATTCCTGCTTCCCTGTCACTTTGTCTCTCACGGTATCTTGCTTCTAGTCCGCTTTCGCTCTCCCTCTCTCGGGTTTTGTTTGACTCCTGAGCTTTCCTCGCGGACATGGGGAATGTCTCCTTCCTTCTCCTTTTGTTTCCTGCGTCTTGATGGAATTCTTTGGGCGCTTCCCTCGCTGTGACCCGCTCTCCAATTTCAGCTCTCCTGATGATCTCTTTTAGCGAGAACCGCCCTTGAATGATCTTGCGCTTGGTATCGGGTTTTGAACAGCCTTCAATCACCCGCAGTCGGATTGCATCTTCATTTGTGAAGGTGTCGAAGTGGCAACATGCCACTAGACATTGCAGTCGGGTAATAAAGTTTGGTAAGGGTTCTAATGGTTCCTGCCGTGCTGCGTTAAAAGCAATGCGTGCATGATCCACGTCTTCCTTCGCGTAAAAATGAGCGAGCAGCGTCTCTCTGAGTCCCCTATATGTCTCTGTGTCCTTTGCTAGAAATGTTTTGATTAAACGTCGGCCTTCGTGACCCACCAGCTGAAGCAGTAGTAGTTGACGTCTGCTATCCCTCCACTCACCGATCGTTGTGAGGTATTCGTCCACCGACTCCAGCCACTTGGACCATTCAGGACCTAAACAGTGAGCATTGGTCTGTGCCACTGGAGGAGGTACTCCAATGCAGGGATTGGGTTTATGCGTGTCTTTCCACATCGGCATGATGGTGTAGTACACAGGCTTCAGGTGGACAGACTTGATGTCTTGAGATCAGCTTGGTCATCACTTGGTCGTTCGTGTTTACTTGCACTGGTCGTGTGCTCTCATTAGAGTTTGTTCTCTTGTATTTGCCAATGCATGTCGTGGTTTCCTCTAGTCTTCACCACTGATTGTTTCCTGCGGACGCGTATGCTTGTTCACTCTACTGTCGTTTTTACTTGTGCTTGTTTCATTATTCTATCTCTTGTGTCTACGCAGTCTTATTTTCTACTTGTTTGTCGTGCATCCAATCAATGCTTGTCGCGTGTGTGTCAGTCTTATTTCGTCACTTGCATCTTGCTTATTTCCTTCTTGCACTGGCCTGTGCTTGTTTCTTTGTTAGGCTTCTTGCCTTTGCTTATGTTTTTCTGTTGTATGTTCTCACGCTTGTTGGCAGATTCCACAACTGCCTGACTCTAAGATGGCTGACACATACAGTCTAATGGGGCCTATGGCTGGCGCCTGACTCGAAGATGGCCGCCGCTCGAGACAGATTCTGCTTGTGTTTGCTCGAGATTTCGTCGTGGGAGTGCTGAGTTTAAGTCTCTGATTTATTTATTATTTAATTTCTTTAGAGCAGCGCTGATCCACAGGCGGGACGACATGAACTCCCTTGTTTTGTAACCAGTTTATTAATTTGTTTGGACAGCGCCTGACCCTAAAATGGCCGCCATTAAAGGTGTGTGTGGTCTGTGTTATGCACTGGCGCCTGACCCCAGCATGGCCGCCACTCGAGACATTAAGTCTTGGACTCCCCTCGTGTTGGCTGGGGCTTGTATGTAGATATGGCTGGGCGCGCTGGGCAGTTTGCAGGGTTTAGACTCACCCTTGTATATTTTCCTTTTGTGTTCGGTCGGCCTCTTCGCCTCTCCTTTGAAGTCTGCTGCTTTCCGGCGCCGCGGCGCTGAGAGGAGCCGACCGCTCGACTCTAGGGGTTGCCTGGTAACAGCGCTCGTTTGCCCGCGCTCGTTACCCGCAGCCAGCGTCTTTCTCGGCAGGCGGGGACGGGGTCCGGACGCACACGGAGCAGCGCTCCGACTCTCCGCAGGCACACGCAGTGGCAGCGCCCGGTACACGCGCTTGCCCTTCTCGCGGCAGGCAGTGTCTGTCCACACACAGAGTAGCGCTCTGGCATACGCTCTCTGATTTTCCGGCGGACAGCTGGAGGCACCTTGACTTTCGCGCTCTTTCTCCGCGCGGCAGGATTGGTGCTGCAGGGCTCGGTGGTCGGCCACACAGGATGGCTGAGCGATGGGGCAGTTCCCTTCTTTTCTCCAGTTATTGGTCATTTAAGAAAGGCAGCATTCAGGCGCGGCGTGTGGGGCATTTCATCTTCGCGCTCCTCACGCGTCGCGCTGACACAGGCTGCAGGCTCTCTGTTTCCTTGGACCTCTACAGGCGGCAGGGGTCTTAGGCAGTGTGGGGCTTCAGTTGCCATCCCATCCTCGTCGCCATTGTCGTGCCTTCCCCTCAATCATTACAGGAGCCGGAGAGTATGGTTCCATACATCTTTATTCATCCATGCTTTGTTCATGACTGCCCCTCGATCTCCTGTCCCTCCCATTCCTGTTCCTGGTTCCTCCCATTCCTGTTCCGCCCCTCAGCTACTAGACTGCCTCACGACATGACCGGGGCCTCTTAAAAAGTGGTGCCCTGGCTAACCACACACTTTTCCCAAGCCTTACAACAAGGTCTCTGTTAATCAGTACTTGCAAATACACGTATCAGGCAGCCATGCCTTAGCTTACAGGAATTGAAGCAATATTTCTAACCAGAAGCACTGCTGCCTTCCACTGGGTCAGGACGGACGACGGAGCAGGAAAGAAAGGTATGACTCATCGGCTCTCCCACTCCCTCTCGCAGCCTGCTTCCCCCTCCTAAGCCTGCCCTCTCTGGTGATGAGTTTTAATTGTCGCCACCCACTCCCTCGTTCATCCTATCTGCCCGACACTCCATCTGCCATTGAAAAGAATGGAGTTCTGTGAACTCCTCCCAGGGCCATTGTATAAGCGCCCAAAAAGAACCCGTATTCACGGCATTGAAAGCCGGCACACCCTCTGCAATGATGTCACTGCTGTAGATTGTGCCTGCTGGTCGAAGAATACCTCGCCCGCCCAGCAGGCATTCGCAGCAGGACCGTACCTCTGCAAAGTTCCTCACTCACAGCTGCCCTATTATACATATGAGAGCAGCAACGAAGTAGTAAATTCGTTTAAGCTGCTTGGTGTTTTCAAATTATTTTCACTCCCTTAAAGGTGGCAGGGCAGCGCCCATTTTGCCCATTAACACTAGCTAGTAGCTACCCCTGCCTAGAAGCCCATAAACCTTACCAGCTGATTTATGTGGAACCTAATTTCAGAACTGCAGGAGGATTTCATTTGATCTTTCATCTGTTTCTAACTAGGTAGGACAAACCTCTTTCGGCATTCACACTTGGAGTAGAAGAAACATGGAAAGGTAGGATGAGGAAAGTCAATGGAGAGCAGGAGTTGTTGAGCACTGTGGAGGTGCTACGCACCTTTGAAGAACTGCTGTGCAGAGCTTTTGGAGAGCAAGAATATGGACAGCTTCAAGACGGAGCTGCAGTGTATGGCATGACATCAGCGATAGTGTTACATGGCTTATACAAATATAGCAGAACTGTGTATTAGACCAACACATACTAAATAGTATAGAGACTTAGTCCACAAACACTATCCATGAATGTTGGTGTGTTTCGGCTAGCTCATAGTACCACATACCGCCCCTAAACCAACCAGCGAAACATGTCCTTGGCAACCTCGAAGATCACGCTCAGATTCCCAAGGAATCTGTGGTCTTTGGTCACTCTTGCAAGCCCAAGGTAAACACAAGAAAGATAAGACCATGCATTTACACACATTTGAAATGATCGTATTCTTGCATAAAAGAGATGAGCTGAGATTAAGAGAAAGATGAGACATGTTACTGTAATCAGCATTGTTAGAATGGTAACCAGGGCTGAATCTCACAGTCTGCAGTAGTTCCATGATAATTCCCAGCATGAAAATGCTCCTCTCAAAGAGCTTTAACATAAAATAAACGCTTTTCGTATCAACTGAGGCACAGGCACAACGCTGCTCATTTAGTTTTGTTTAGTTCAAATGAAGTGTCTCCTAATGATTACAGAAAGAAAGAAAAACAGGGGTATCATGTTCTTCATGTGCTACCCTGGAAAGGAGATGGCAGCTTAAGGAGTTGCATCTAAAATGGAGAATGCTTCTGGGCCACGCCCCAGTAGGCAGAGGGAGCAGCAGGGAGAGAGGGTGTAAGTTTGGCAAGGAATCATGATGAATGGGGGAAATAAAAGGAATGTGGAAAAGGAAGTATAGGGAAAACATTATCAATCACAGGTAGAGAGAAGGAATCCAGTAAATTATAGAGTCAGAGGAGTATCTTCAGGCATGGTACGGCAGATGTAAGTGCAGAGATGGTTAAGGCACAACCTTGGCAGTGCTGAATGGTACAGGGGTGTGCAACAGGCCCCTGCAGCCCCAGCAGAACTTTGGGGAAACCCTCAGGTGGCCCCCATCCTGTCACGGGGTCCACATTCAGCCCAAACCATATGAATATTTGCAGTGGCGGGTGCCACGGAGTAGCACGGGTGAGGCAGGTTGATAGTAAAATACATTTGAAAAATGACTTACCTTGCTGATGGATCATCGCCTCGCCTCGTGTCATCCTCCTCTTTTCCTCATTGAAGCAGGAAGCACAAACAGGCTCCCCTATCCAACCCCAATTCTGCAGTGCGATTGGTCTGAGCTCCGTGGTTCAGCGCTCAGACAGGTAGTGGGAGCCTGTTCTTGTTTTCCTGCAGGCTATGTATTACAGCCTGGTGGGGAACATGCAAATTGCACATGACTGTTTGGCTGGCCCCAGACGGCCGTCCCAACAGCCCTGCACACTTTAGTGCCCACCACTCCTCCCGTTGTTGGCTGTTACATAGCCAAGTACTGCCCACCCCATAAACCAGAAAAATAAAATGATAATAACACAGTTTTATTCTCATTTTATTTTTCCTTTATCCATTGCTCAAAATGCAGTGGGGAGATGCTCCTCCACCTTAGTGGAGGAGCTACTGCTTTATATTTGTAAGATATTGGCTACTCGAGGGCCCCTTCTCACATTTAGCATGGGGACCCCATCATTCAGTCTTGTGTCAGTGGGATGGAAGAGAAGAAGTGGGGGTGCAACCCCTGAGAAAGACTCAGACTATTGGCAAAGGATAGGTTATTTCACAGAGGAATTGTCAGAAACAATATAGGTATCACCTCACCTAGATGGAAAGTAAGCAGTGGTAGCAAGTATGATGGGGCCTTGAAAAGAGGGTCAGATGTCAACTGTGAGTTTGAAAACATGATATATGCATCTGGTTGCCAAGGGACCCCGTCAACATGATGCAGTGGTGAGAGTGGATTACTTAGGACAGAGGGGGAGGATCCAGCCTGATAGTGGAGGATGATTTATAGTAGCCAGGTGACAGTGAGTCATGGAGAGAGGTAAAGTTGGGTTGAACAGTGGAAGAATAGAATGCAAGCTATGTCTACACAGAGAGGTCACAGCCCCTTCAGGTCTCTCCGAAGGAGTGTGCCAGTGGGGATTAGTGGAGAAACATGCAGATACACTGACTTTCATCACAGATAAGAGGAGATGTAGTATATGCTGATCAGAAGTTAGTGACCTTTCCAAGTAAAGGCATGACTGGAAGGTACAATGAGAGAAAAAACAACATGGTTTAGGACATTAGGGAACAGTAGGGTGGATTCAGCGCATATAATGCACCTGTATGTGTTGAGAGAAGCTACATGGTGAGAGATCTAAGCACTGGTACAGCAGATAAAACAATAAGATGGTGACCCCCTATTGGTTGAGCACAGATGGCAAATGCAAAATGTCTGCAAATGTTGTGGAAGAGTTGGAATATTTGACCATAGGCACCACTGTTATACTGTGCCAAAATAGGTATCCTTAATGTCAGTCAAAGGGAGGGAGAGTAGTTTTGGAGACTACTGTGCATTCTTGTTAGAGTGGACCACATAAGGTATTTGCTGTCACTGTCTCTGGACTGGAAGGTACCCAGACAATGCTACAGTGTTCTCTCTCGGGGTCCAAAGAGGGGCTGACGGGCAGAGGTTTGAGTTCCAATAAAGAGAACAAAGGATGCGGTAAGAAGAAAGATATATCGCGGTGAATTTCCATACCAGATTTCTTGACGTCATCATTAGGCATTGTAATGAAAAAGAGCAATTTGGGTTCATACATCATTTGATTTAGCCATAGAGTAGGCCAGTAAGCGATTCTTAAAGCATCATGATGTTTTTGTCAAGGTCAGGAACTACGGAAGAGGTACACAAATGCCAAAACAGAACATATTCATAAGGGAAGCAGGTTAATATTCTTTAATATATTAGGGCGTTCAGTTGGAAGACCTTTTCCAGATAGAGAAACACATAAGAGGGTCCCTCAGAGAAATAATTCAAAGGGGAAGAAACCAAGGAAAACACAATAGTAATCAACACAAACTCTTCCCCCGCTTCATATTAGTATTCGGTAATAAATCCAGAATAATATGCCCCACAAGACATGTAATTTAAATCATTTATTATCAAAAGATATATATATATCATTCTTTTTGTTAAGATTTTTCAATTTTTAGTCTTTTTATAAAAGTTACTTGTTTCTCTTGTGTTTGTTATTTTGAAGACATGTACAGTTATTGTATGATTTTGTATAAGTTGCCTGGGGCTCGTTCTTTATTTATTTACAATGTTGTTGATTGTTATATACAGTATGTCTGAATATTTAACTTTTATAGAAAGACTAAAAATGTTAAAATCTTAACGAAAAGAATGATATGTATATATATATATATATATATATAGATATCTTTTGATAATAAATGATTTAAATTACATGTCTTGTGGGGCATAGTTTTCTGGATTTATTACCGAATACTAATATGAAGCGGGGTAAGGTATTGTTCCAGATAAAGTAATGCCAGTGGGATATTGAATTGAATGCTCCTTATTTGAAACCATTATCACTTTCTTGAGCGGAAAATGAAATGGAATTTAGAGTCTGAGAGTTTTTTCTACCTCAATGACTATTTCTTCGCTGGCAGATTTGGCAAGTCATAATTTGGCTAGGGTACTTCCAGTGCCCTGGAGAATAAAGGAGAATAAACGGTTGCAGAGCTGGCAAATTCATGGGTCAGTGCTATACTAAATTCTATGCAGACCAGAAGGTGACACTAGAAGCAGAGACCGATCTCTTCCTACCAATCTTTGAAATAATTTCAATTAGGTGAATTGCATCCAGAGGGTTGATCCTATTTAACATTTTAACGTCTCTCCCTTGTCAAGAAGCTTCTTGGTAAATAATGGAAGTCAGGCTTAACTGGGTGTTTCAAGAAAGAAAGCACATTGTCATTTATTTGTTGCAGTAAGTCCTTCTGTGCCTTGGTGGTACATTATATAAATCGTTGTAGACTGGACATCAGTGACCACCAGGGTATCTATCAATTTTCAATAAGAGTCAATTATTTTTTCAGAACGAGGATGCAGGCAAGAACGTGGGTAAATTATAACCATTGCATCTTTCTCAATATGGCAACACTTATTGTTTAAAGGGCTATGGAGGAAGAGCATAAATGTCCCTCTGTAGGAGACGGACTGACTGTGTGTACTCTTGGGAGCTAGAAATCAGTATCAGACAAAATGGCTAATGGTAGTAGCACAGGCAGTGCTTAATTTGAACTGGTGGTTTCCCCATCACTTAATTGTCAACACTTGCATTTATGACGGTCAGCAACATGGTAGGGCGGTCTGTCAAATTTAGAAAGGAGTACAACCACAGTCATTTCTGAATTAAATACACATTAAAATGTACTAATACCTGCTGTCGTGGTAATTGTAATAGCTTGGGGCCTGAAATAGTACGAATTGTCAAACCTGCAGGAGTTAGTTGTGTTAGTACTGTCATTGGCAGTGCTGCCGGGGCAATGGGTTGTGTAGGTTGCACTGAACTCCTGACAAAGGCCCTGGTACTTTTTCTTTTTGCGCAAATTAAGCACTTAGCACATGGAGTACAATTTCGAATTTCTTTAACCCTTTCTAATATTGACATTGCTAGCATGTGAAAGAGGGACAAGTAGAGGCTTTATTTTCAGAAGTTCGGGGTCTGTTGCAGAAACATGCAATTAATCAGATGTCCAATCAGAGTGGAAAGTGTGTAACCCATTGAGTTTTTTTGTGCAAAAACCAGCATAGTATTCCATTATGATTAGGCTTTCCTGTTTCAGTTTCTATTTTTGGTAAATTCTGGTGGGGGGTTTTCAGTGTTTTCAAGTGATGTCAATACCTTAAAAAAACAGTTGTTATCAGTGGTTACACATTTTCACGCCACTAAAAACAACAGAAAAAGTGTTTTTCTGGTGTTTAGGGAACGTTTTGCTTTTATTATTGCTTGCTATCTGTACTGAAAGAACATGGTATATAGACAGTGTACATATATTGTATATGAGGTCCAAATAGATTTTTGCAAATTAAGCTTGTTGTAGTACACCATACAATATTTCTTCAGTGAGTCTTTGGTCATGGGTGCTCGCTCTTTCCTTCCCATGTAAACTTCTGTGAAAAGGCCCTTTCAACATTGACAATTGAGACTGGCAACGCCAAAACAGACAGTACATAATTTGATAACTTTGGCCACTGACATAGCTTTTCATGCCAATACTGGTGCACTTGAAGATTGCGATTCTCAGGGCAGGTTCTGCAACATTTGCATTGAGCTGGGCGCTTATGCCCTCAGAGTGATTGAAGGGGTCAAAAATGATGCAGCACCTTTGTTACTACGGAGGAAATTCCCCTTTACTGAAGGGATCTAGAACTTGTACAAAGTACCACAGTGAGGTTTCCTTGACTTCAAATGCCATTGGTGGTGAAGGGACATTTCTATGCATTATTGCAAGCCATTTCTCCTACATTGTAAAATAAATGCTCTAGAATTGCTCTCCAACATTAGTTTGCTTACCATGTGGCAAGTACTCTAACATGGAACATGTTGCAGTGCCAAAGTCACTAAAGGTGTCGCCCAGCTTACTCTCAAGGAGATGTTTCACATCTACACCAATTATGCTAAACACTTGGCAGACAAATGTTATTTCAGACTCTAGTTTTTTATTATGTCGACTACAGCAGTTATGTTTTCTTGTGAAAATCTAATTCTGCAGTAAAATGCACTATTTCACATCACTATATTTATGCGACCATAGATCCTCTCATTTCTTGCCTTTCACATCATCACTCAGCAAAAAGTCTGCAAATGGTTGCCACATGGATAATATAGCATTCATAGCCCCTTGGACTGAGAACCACCAGCTTAGGGACACAGTTGAGATGACTCTTTCTTTGATGCCACCAAAGCACAACATTATAAATATTTGCATTTTAGTTCCTGTGCACAAGAAAACAGTGCACCAGAATGGATCAAAAAGTCAATAGCATCCCTCATTAACTCTGAAGATTGTAAAGATGCTTTCAGCATACCATCTAACAAGTGTCAAGGATCTCCTACAGGGAATCACTTCAGCTTCGGTATCAATTTTGACAGGTCATCGCACAACTTTTTCATATACGTAGCTGAATCACTGCAAATACAAACAATATTACTCCAATCTATGTTGAACTTGGAAAGAACCTTTTTGCTGAGCATCCAAGTGACACTGCGTTCCATGTTTTCCAAAAGTCTGGTGTAATGTTTTCACCACTATCCGAAATGCTTGATGATAGAACTCTTAACACATATACTTTTCACTATACCTTGCATTGAATGTTTAAAGCCTGAGGTGTTGGTAATTCACCTACTATCAATACCGACCCACTTAAGGGCTTTTACCCATTCTCTGTGGGTAACTGTGATGACACATATTAGGAAAGATTCTTATGAAATCAGCCATTTTACCTATCAGTGAAAGAATTAAACACAGCCAAAATATCAAATATGATTTTGATATTTCCTGATTCTCTACAGTTTATAAAATAATTAAACAAGACCTAAAACATGCTTCTAAACCCTGCATCCTTAGACCAAAGACCACAAAACTGAAATAAGCAAAAGGATGAATAAACAATATTTTAGTGGCATACCTCAAGAACAAAACTCAAGCAGAATAATGTTGGCCCAGTCTTTCTTACTGCTAGCTTGTATAACAAAGTTACATTGTATTGGCCCCTTCAGGAAGAAAAAAAAAGACTATTTGACTCTCTTTTTCCTATCTTTGCATGGCATTTAGTTTGTGGTTGTGCAGGTGTTTTTCAGTGTTTATATGTTTTCACAGGTGAGGGCTATTTCTCTTTGAGTGGGGTTTTATCAGTTATTATAGGTTTAAACCTAAAACCCCACTGCCTAATTATGATCAACCTGAAAGAAGTCAATTATAGGTTTTGATGATCCATAGCTTGGAATATAGAGAAGGCATATTTCCATGTTCTGATTATTTTTGCCAGCCTAAAATCTGTCGTGAAAGCATTGACAAGGTTCTGGCACCAGTGGCTAGAATTCTACCGCTCGTGAAACTGCTGCACTTGTTTTTTTAATGTCTTTCTTTACGTTTTTCAAAAGAAGCCAAACGTGCAGTTGTGTAGGCCATTAAACCAGCAAAGCTGACAAAGGTAGCGTCCCTAGCCATTGTTAATGACATGGGACATAGAGCAGTTCTGTAGAATACAGTACAACAGGCAACCTGCACTGTACTGATGAAAGGCAAGTGTTCTTTTACAGAGATGAAGGAAAGGAAAGGAATCTATATGGGAACCATAATGTGAAACGGAAGAGCGAGAAACTGTAGCATCTCAGGCTACCAAATATCTGATATGGCTAAGAGCACCCTAATAAGCCCTATGGTGGAGAATAGATAACAAACATGGAACTTCATGTCATGCACTGGAGGTAACATATGGTAATTTAGGAGGGGAAAGCATATGTGAACAAGCATTTGCAATGCACTAGGTCTTGCATTTATGAGAGTTTGAGCTATTGGCATTGCAAATGACAATGCCATTTATTTATGTTGTTTTTAAAACAGATATTTTTGTCACTTACAATGTCAATAGCTTAAACTCTCGCAAATGCGAAACCTATTGCATTGCAAATGCTTGCTATACATTTTAAAAAAAAAGCTTTAGGAGAGAGCGTTTCCTGCCTGCAGCAGCAGGCAGGACAAATCTATTTGAGAAAATAGTGCAAGGGGGCTGTAATTAAAGCCTACAGAGCAAGAACACACATAACAGGGGGTGTCTCCATGGGAGGTTACAAAACGAGACTAGGCAGTACTAAGGAGGGACTATTAAGCCTTTTGACCAATGAACAGCCACAGTTTACAGTGGACAATGACAAAAGCCAATGAAAAATGTGGGCAGAGAGTGGGGGGGCTTCAAGTCCCTAACTCAATACAGCATCACTCGCAGAGCAGTGCATGCGCTGCCCAGGCTCGACCTAAAAATACTCCAAAAGATATATGCCTGTGTGTGTAGTACTGCTATCTGAGGAGCATGGAGGATGCTAACTAGAGTATGGACGGTGTTAGCTGAGGATTAAGGAAGATTAGGGATAATGAGATGAGCAATGAGGCATCATAAACTTTGCTCTCCCTAGGTGTTGTCACTCCATGTATACATCCTGTGGAAGGGAAATGGGAAGACCGAAGGTAGTGGGTGGAAACCATGGGGTGGTGGGGGCTTAAGATAGAAATGTGAATGGGAACAAAGGAAGTTCAAAGCACTGGGCCGAAGTAGACAGGACGTCTGCCTCACAGCACTAGTCCTCAGCCATTGCTGTGAGTCGTCAAAGCAGGAAGGTCAACCATGTCATATAGCATGATCGGTTTCCGTGTCAAGGAGTGTGGTATGTCTAGAGTACCAGTGAGAGGGTACCAAAGCCATTGCCTCAGTTCAAGTCAGTCCAGGCATTCATGAAGTGTGTTTAAGGTGTAACACCCTTCCTGGCCACATCTCTAGCAGTTCCAATGGGGAAGCAAGCATGCTACGTACAATCGGTGTAATGTCTCGAACCAGCCTTAAATAGTCTTACATAAACAGAATTTATGACGCCACCCTTGTCTAATTCAGCCAGCATCTCTTTCCAGTCCCTCATCGTAGTCAACATGTAGAGTGTCCTGCCATTTGACATGTAATTGTGACAGGAGTTGTAAGGCAAACAAATGGAACGTCATGAGATTGTAGACGCCAGCCATTACATCTCTAAAGAGACCCCAATGGTGTAGGTACTGTTCTATAAGTGAATCTCGTATGTCCCTAGGTGGTTTCAGTGGTCTGCTCCATAGGCAGTGCTGCAGTTGAACATATCTCCATTTCTGGGTAGTAGGCAGATGAAATGTCCCCTTCAATAATTCAATAGATTTTTAAGATAACCTTGTGATAAAAACTAGCATATGGATACCACTATTCGCCACCTTTCCTAGAATATGGGATGCCCACCCACACATATGGTGGTGTTGTGCCAGATAAGTATGTGAGTGTGTAGTTGAGTGTTCCCTCTGCAACCATTTATGGGCATAGAACCAGGAGCACAAGGTGGAGCGCACCTGTGGGGTCAGTGAAGGAGTTTTGTGCTAGACCTGGTCCACTGTATGTAAGATGTTGCTCAATGGCAACACACAAGGGTGCATCCGTAGCATTTTGGTGCAGCACAGCCAGTTAGGACAGTTGCAGGGTCAAGTAATAATGTTCTACTGATCAGAGGGAGAGACCACCTTGACTTCTGTGTACCAGCAGATTGAACATTTGAAATTGGCACTTCATTGTGCCACAGACCTTGTTGTCTTTATCAATGGATTTCAGTTTGCCTAGAGCGACCTGCAAAGGTAGCATCCCCAGAACGTAAGTGAATTTGGGTACCACTACCATTTCACAGTTTGTATCCTACTCTATGAAGACAGGTGTATGGGTGCCCAGTTTGCATAGCCTGTCCTGGCAATGAGAGGATCGATATTGTGGGCACCATCCCCTCTAGCCCCTGATTGAGATACACACCTAAGTATTTGAGCTTTTCCGGTTTCCATTGAAATAGGCAGGCAGCATTATATGCTGCAGTTGTGATCTTTAACAGAGACAGAACCTCGCTCTTGTCCCAGTTGACTTTGGTGCCTGATATCTCTGGAAAATCTAAGATAATGGACAAAAGGGCTGGAAAAGAGTGGTACAGGTCCGTAAGCATGAGAAGGATGTCACCCACATATAAAATATGTGTTTAAGGGACCGGGCGGAGCAGGGACCCCTACTATATAAGGAGGATGCTGGATAGCAGCTGACAGGGGTTCCTTTGCTAGGAGGAATAACAAAGTCAACAGGGGACACCCTTGAAGCCCCTTTGTTTCTGACAGTTGTCCGATATGAGATCCCGCAGTTCACTTGAGCAGTCGAAGGCCTCTTAAAGCCATCACACTTTGGCAATGAGGTCACCCCCCTAAGACCGATTTTACTTAGGGTATGGAACAGGTGGGAACACTTGATCCTTTTAAATGCCTTTTCTGCATTGAGAGAGAGAGTGCCAAGGCTTTGGCCTGTAGGTCCTGGGAGAGCCACAGTATATGACTGGGTGCATAGGTGATTGTGGGATGTACCTCCCAACACGAAGCCGACCTTGGAGTGATAGACAAGCGTGGGCATCTCTTTTTGTAATGGTCTGCAGGTATCCATGTCCAAAACTTTTATATCCACATCAGGAAGGTATATCGGATATTAGCTACTACATAGTTGTGGGTCCTTGCCCAGCTCTGGGACAATGGCAATTAGTGCTCTGTTAGATAGGTGTAGAAAACTACTAGTTTGTTCCACTTCATTGTTTGCAGCATATAGGGAGTATATCATATTTTGTTTTGTCCATTTTTAAAACATTCCAGGAAAGTCATGTTCACACAGGTATTTATTGTACATAAGAGTGGATATAGCTTGGGTTAGCTTCTCTTTAGAGATTTCCCCACTTAAAAGTACTTGGCCCTCCTCATGTATACATGACAGTGCAGTTTCTGGAAGAACCTGTCTTTCCTCTTCAAATCTACTATGGGGTCATTGCTGTACAGGGTTCGATAGTACTTGGCAAACTCAGAGGCTATTTCCTGAACATGTCTGACGATTGTCCCTCAGTGGACAACATGAGTGGGATTGCCATGATTGCATCCCTCAGTAGTAATTGTGCGGTTAACAGATTGCTTTCTTCTCCCCCTACTCTTAAAGATGGGCTCTGAGGCAGAATAACATGTATTCAGCCTTGGAGGTTTACAGGTTATTACAGTTGCATTTTTTAACTGTTTCCAATAATAGTCTATTGCAAGGGGTGGGGTTTGCGGTGTATAAGAGAGTCTTTGATCTAATGTGCACCTCTTGCTGAAGCTGCTGGCTCAACTTGCATGTATTGGGTATGGCTGCATCACTCAATATTTGCCCCCCTTAGGTTTGCTTTGGCCACCACCTACAAGATATGTGCCAGTGTAATGGAACCTGAATTCTCTGTCAGCTAGGTAGTGACATGCAATTTCAAAAAGAGTTTCTCAGTAGGCATTTTGTAGAAAGAGGTATTCAGACACCATGGTTGGCGGACTAGCTTGGCCAACGCCCAGTCCACTCAGAGGCAATTCGGTGCATGATCCGAAATATTGCAGTCTGAGATTTGTGGTGTCAGTTGGTGGAAAGTAGTTCAGTCTAGATTGTGTACCATGTACTAGTGACAGATAAGAATATTCCCTGCCATAGGGGATTAATAGGCACCATATGTCCAACAGGTAATTATCCTCCAGTATGTGACTCGGACCCGCTCTGTCACCGTTGTGCACCACATCAATTGGACCTGTGTGGTCTATAATCACATCCGGCGGCAAGTTCCAGTCACCAACCAAAGCTGTATAAGTGGAGCCAATTTCAGGTACAAGCCTGTTAAGGTGAAGGAGAAAATCCCTCTTGCATTCGATTGGGGCATAGATGGAGGCCACACCCAGCAAGTTATCACCTATGCTCAGTTTTAGCAAGGGTCTACTTGCCCTCCACATCTGTACATGTCCACACCACCTTGCAGGGGATCATTTTCCAAATCAAAATCGTAACCCCACATTTCCTGGATCTGGACGCATGAGAGTCTGCATCAGGGAGTAATCTCCCCACAGCATTTCATGGCTGGTTTCACTCAGGCCGTCTTCAGTTTCTCCACGGTGGTCAAGGGGAGATTAGTTTTCTGTATGAAAGCTGTGTCAACCTACTTGAATTCAAGGTAGGAGAATATTTTTGTCTTTTTACATAATGTGTTCAGCCGCTGACAATCAGTGAAATGATATTGAGATGTATGCTTGACATGGGTAAGGTAGTGCTCAGTGAGGATCACCGGTGCCCAGCCCCAGGATAGGAAGCAGGCGCCTCACCGACCACAGCCAGAAGGGATGGAAACAGGAAAGAGGAAAAGGGTATAGAAACCCTAGGTGAGGTTGGGCAGGTGGCAAGGTGTTAGGGAAAGGGGTGTATAGGGTGGTCTTGGGATATGAGCAAACTGACTAATTCTCAACACGTTAAAAGCTGTAGTACCACTCGCGGTTCGCATTGCCAATTTAAGAATGCAACTATAATTCTTTGTTGAGGCTATTTAACATAAATTTCAACAGAGGGTCACTATCCTCTATGCAGGACTGGCAGACATTGGTGGGGGGGGCGGGCAGAGCTGGTAATATGTATTGTGCCTTACACTCTCAGGGGCGGGCTGTGCTGGAAGATGCAAAAAAGGGAGGATGGGAAAAAAAGATTTAGAAGATAAATCACCAGTCCGCCCCAGATTGTCTTGGGACCCAAAACACCAGTCAACATGTGGCTAGTACATTAAAGAATACATTGAGTCAGAGTTGTTATATGTGGTCAATACAATGAATCTGCAAGAGAAACTTCTGTGTCAAACAACAAGCGTGAGAAACAAGGAGCATATGGAGTAGCAAGTGAAAAAGCAGGGTGGCCAAGAATAGGAACAAACGACAGTGAATGTTACATGGCACATCAGATTCCATACCCACCCCGTCACTATTGTGCACACAGGCTGTGGTGAGAAAACATTAAGGCTTTGTGCTATCACCAGAGGACACAGCAGGCTACATTGGTGATCTGGACTTATCCCAGCCCGCGTTTAATGTGAATGCCTCTACAATTTCTCCCTCTGGCAGCTTCGTGTAAATCAGTCCTGAGATCTGCCATGTCGGTCTTGTGGTTTCCTGTCCCTCTGGTGAAGGGGACTTCAAAAGTTTGAGACAAAGCAGTTTCCATTTCCTCAAGGAAGTTCAACTGATCTGCTGAGTCATGGATGTCTTTAGATTTCCTGTCCTTTCTAGTTGGTTCCAAAAGGCCATGATTAAGCAGGCTCTTATGTAGGAGGAAAGCTATAGTTGGGCACACTCGGTCCATAGCTGTTGGCTTATATTCTGTGTGCCAGCTGGAACTTAAAGGGTGACGTGAAAGTCATTCCCCAATGGTATGGGAGGAGTTCTCCAAAGAAGTCCTTGGTATCGTCCTTTTCCACAGTCTTAGACATTCCATAGAGGCAGATAATATACCTTTGGGATCTAGCCTCCAAATCCATAACTTTGCTCCAGAGGTGCCAAATATCTGAGTCCCAGACCTCAGCATGTTCCAGCCTATCATCAAGCACCGACACTCTCATTTCAATACTGTCTACCTTCTCATTGAAGACTGCAACTTGTCTGGATAAATGCACATCGGTTGCAAGGTCTGACTTTCGGAATCCATTGTACCAAGTATTATCCCTATTGCAGCTATCTCCCTGAGGATCACTTCCCTGGCTGTCTCCTGTGGTGCGGGTGCAATTAATGTCAGTATGCCCCCCCCAAACTCCTCTGTAAAATACAGTTGTCTGGAAAACTTGCCTGAGGCCATCGCAGGGCGAGAGGAGGAAGGCAGAGTGCACAGTGGGTGATAGCAAGGATAATCATATCCATCGCATACAAGGATCCGTCTATGCAGCCCTAAAGTACTCCTGCCACCCTCACGTCCAATTGGTGGACAAGGCGTATTTTGCTAGGCACACTAGAAGCATTTGAAGGAGTTGTCAAACTGATGAACATACATGGCCCGCTAGTTGCAGCCAACGAGAGGCATTTGAAAGAGAGTCTCTGGTTGTCCCACTAAGCATACGCTGTTGGGCCTACAAGGACCATGGTGTAAGCTGCCATACATGGTCTCAGGGCCTAGGTACAAGGATGAAGAAGGAAAGGTACTAGCATGGACCCAGTAAGAATAGTTTTGGCCTGAAGAGACATGTTGGGCCCTCCTTCCATGCTCCACCACCTGCAGCGCTCAGGTTAGTCTGGTCCCAATGGGACAGAGGCGGTGTTTGTGTGGGGGGACCGGCTTTCTCCTCCCGTAATGGGTCGAAGTACACCACGCTCCCCGCTGGCACATTATGAATCCTCCCAGGGCAGGACCCTACAGTAATAGCATACAGCAGTAGAGGGGGTGGCTGAATGGACGGATGTGCCGAGCCCCTGATTGATCATCTGGCTTGCGGCCCTAACCGAGGATGGCAGTAGGTAAGTATGGGAGATGGCAGCTATGGATGTGGAAGCCCCTCCTACGAGCTTGGTACTCTCTGCCACCGCAGGTCAGCGGCAGCCTTCACTACGTGAACTCCAGGCTCCGTGATGTTCAGGCGTGCCAGATTGGGGCAATCCTGCAGATGGTCCCCCAATGCGCCCTCACAAAGCAGGCATTCAATACTGTTTCAGATCCCTGTTTCTCCTCACGGGCCGCTGGAGCATCATTTTAAGGCGGCTATCTTTAACAGCGACTAGACTCCACCCCTGCTACAATGATTTATTGTTCCACTCTCCCTTTCAATCTCTGATGCAAGCTAATATGGGGAAGATGTTCCATTTTGCACCAACCAGTTGAACTCTCATGTAATGCTCTCGCACTACTGTTGATTTTTTGGGGCACAGTTAGGACAGATGCGGTTCAGTATTTCATACAGTAATCGGGATGAAGAAGAATTTTTGTCACTTTCACCTGTTTTTATCCTAAAGCAGTCTCTGCAATAAATTTGCAGAGACAAGAAGGTGAAAGGGTGACGAAGAATGATTCTTGTGCATTGTTAATGTTTGTTTGCCTTGTGGAATGTCATCTCCTCTCTAATTTACACTCGCCTAGTTCTTGTTCTGCAGTTTTTGCAGAACGTATGTGCTCCGTTGTACCCCGTGATTGACTGAATCTGGGGTGACTGTGGAGAGAGACTCTCTTGTTCATAGAAGCAGAGTTCTTAGTGTTAAAAGGAAATAACTTGGGTGTTGCAACTGGTCCAGGAAGTCTTGCAGTAGTGGTTGGTGAGGCAGAAATTTGCCTTGGGGCTTATCTTTTCTTTTACCCACACCACTAATACTGACAAAGCATCATTGCACTTTTAGAAGGATAGTCTGCATCTTTCCACTCTGGGGTTTTGAAATGGCGAAAATTGTATTCTTTGTTGAATTGAAAATATGCAGCAATCATGGTTTTAGTCTTATGGTTTTTCTTTTCCCAGTATAGTTAGTTAACTGATAACATTGTTATAAAGGACTACTTGACAAATTCGAGGCAGCCAAGCTGAGCATGGTGTTTCTCTCACCAGTTAGTCACTGCCTGTCCACCAAGGTTTTTTCCTTGATACAATTGACTTAGAGTACGGGCTTTAAGTCGGATGAAAAATCTAGAGGGTCTCCAAAGGAGTTTGGTCAATGTAATTAGGGGCGTGGCTTAAAAACACATAAGATAAAAAACTGTGCTTAGCATAGTGTGCCGCCAACTTGTATTTTGCTGTTTCTGTCATTGCATCCAGAGATGTGATCAACAAGTAAAATCATACCTACAAAAAGTCAGGACTATTGGCTTTCTCAATAGTTGTTTATTTATTTGACAAGTTTTATATAGCGTGGGCTAGACCCGGAGGTATCAGAGCGCTTTACATAAGGATCATTGCGTTATGAGTTACATATTACATCCGTTACAAGAGAATAGTAAAGCACAGGTAAAAAAAAAAGACAATGTTACGGTAAATCGTAGAAGGGAGGGGAAGGAAAGGAGACAGAGCAGGGAGACGAGAAGAAATGTGCCCAATGTCCGGCTGGGTAGGTGATGGTCGAGAGGGTGAGCCCAGGCCAATCTCCTCTATAGCTGTCTAGCAGCTCCACCGGGCATCAGCCATGTAGCTCAGGTCTCATCGGTCAGGAAGAATAAAAATAACAGTTTTGCATAGTTACATTAGATACAGTAGCATAGTCAAACATAGAATAACACATCCCAATAGAGGATGGTGGAAAAGGGGCAGGGGAGTTGAAACAAGGGGCTGGGAAGCAGGTAAATTCTGGCAGACCGGCAGTGGAGGAACAGTACATCATGAAGGCCCAAAAAGAGTGAAAGGGACAATAGCACAGGTGGAGTCACAGTCATTAAGTCCAGCGTATTTATAAGATAAATAAGGAGCAACTAAGGCTTGTATATAATATTAAAAAAGCTTCCACTTAAAGCCCTTGTGACACCAATGACAATGTTGTTGCTCCTGAGCTTCAAAAGGAGAAGGGAAATCCAGAGAGTAAATGACTTTCTGGAAAGGATTACCCTTATTCCAAAAAACACACCCCTGGCATGACGTCATGCCGTAACATCTCCACTAGTGAGAAGTGAGCAGTGTGAGCAGCACACATCGATGTGCCTGCTGTCACTGCAGTCTGTGAAAAACGGACCGCCTGTGCCAGGGCACAAAACAGAGCCCGATATAGACCCGTTTCGAGGCCCTCTTTAAAAAACTGCGGGTGCTCAGACCCGGTGAGACCCTGCCTACTTAAAGCCCTGCTTAGAGAATCCCTTTAATTGATGTATTTGTAATTAGGGAGAGTGTATTCCTTCCTTTACTTTTTGCCCAGCTTGAAAAAGAAGGGACCTAAATGCTCTGATGGAAAAGGACACTCATTTATGCCTTTCAAAATACTCTTAGAGGCCACAGAAGAGTTCTAAAAATTCAAACAGCGCATCCTCCTTTCTAGCAGACTTTAGAACAGTCAGCTGATCTTTAATAATGATCAAATGAAAGAAAACGTGTGTTGCTCTGGAAATGTTTGCTTTATTGGGCAGGCAGTTTTCGCACTCTATTTGAGTTGAATGATATTTGAAATTGAACTGAGTGGTTCAATAAAAACATTGCCCTTCAATATTTTCACAATTGAGCATACCACGTAGAAATAACATTTCAGATCCATATAGGAACTTAGAACCTCATTTATATGTTGGCGGTAAGGATGCTCTGTCACAACGGCGAGAGAGTATCCTTACCGCCAACATAATAGTCCACTCACCTGATTTAAATGTGGTGGGACCATATGTTTGGCTACGGCGTGAATACTCCATAACCACCATAACCACACATCTTCGGAGTAAGGGCTGTCTGGTCAGAAAAATGGCTATATGTCCACCTACCCAATCAGGATGGGAGGACATATAGCCATTTTTTTTTACTGTCCTTCACCGTCAGCAAACCCTGTAGGTGAGGTACAGTAAAATGCTAATAATGCTCCCTCTCACCAGGGGAGATGAGTCCCATGACAAGGGGAGCATTACCATTTCGAGATTTTCTTTTGGAAAATCAAAAAGAAAATTGATTGGTGCAGGGCTGCGTCATGCAGTACGGCCCTGCACCAAACTGTGAAAAGCATTGTCAGGAACTGCCATGATGGTAGTCCCTTTCAATGCATTATAAATGACCGCCTGTTTAGTGGTAATTTATAAATTTGGCGGGCAGGCATTCTCATCTAACTATTCCTTAAACTCTCTCAGGACAATTTACCCATAGACTTTTGCCCCGGCATCCATCAGACTAATTTGTTTATAATTCTTAGGATCTGAGGACAAACCTTTGTTAAGAAAGGGGTTGATGATTGAGCCCTTGCAGCTTTGGGGTACTACTCCATTTAGAGTTAATGCTTTGAACAGCATTTAAAAAACCCTATTCCACCAGCTAAAATTTATCTTTATCGTTCTCACTGGGAGATTAACTGGCCTGTTTGCTCTCATCAAAGAGAGCCCTTTGATGACTTCTTTATGAAGTCCACCATCAGTTTTAACAGAAGCGCCTTATTCACATTAAACATATTTCATGAGGACCCTACATTTCCACCTGCATAGATAGATTCTAAATACTCTACCTACACTGGTTTTGATACTAGGCACGGAACATTATGCTGGCTGTTTACCAGCTCAATGTGCACCGATTGCCAGATTGTTTTTGTGTCTTTAGCCTATATTGCTTGTTGCATTTCATCCCAACTTGAATTATAGCATTTCTGTTTTTTCTCCTTTAGTGGTTTTTATACATCTGCCGTAGACTACATATTTTTCTTTCCATTTGTTCAGCCTGCCCTCTTCTCCTCAATCTTTCAAGAGACCTTGACTTGATTTTTGGTTTTTGAATTCTACATAGTACCATCCTTTTTTATCAAGATGGCCTCTTAAGGTCTTTTGACAGTGCCTTATTGATCTTGTTTGTTTTATTTTTATGCAATGTATGACTTCTTTAGTTAGATTCATAAACCAATCCACTATCTCGGAGTTATCTATTTTTTTTTATCCTCGATTTCCCACTGTATCTAGAGGCTAACGGAGCTGTGTCATTTTAGCTCCACCCTTATAAGTCACAGAAACGCTGTTTTTACATATACTTGGCAAAATATACTGGGTGCCTCTGTGCCTAACTTTATTAACATGAAGTGAAGCATTCAAATGTACTACTGAAGTGTATTCACTTTAGGAAACTAGAAACCCATAAACATGCGCACATTAATGTTTAGCTTAATCATGAAAACATGTAGTTGACATTTATATTTACACATATGTCTCAGGTCTTATTGCATTTATTTGAAGCACATTGCATACTTAGCCATGAACTCTTTTATTCCTGTTTCAGTTATTTTTGAAGTTATATGTGCATCTATGCTCATGTATTCAAAGTACACATTGAAATGCCTGACTAAGGGCCCGATTAGAATTGCGGTGAATCTGCATCCTCCGGGCCTGCGGAAGCCACCGCCGGCCCGGAGGATTCGGATTCACCGCTGCAGTGAGAGAAAAGACCCCCCGCTAGATTAGGATGGCAGGGGGGTCATCTGCGGACGGGGAGACCGTCCGCCGCTTTTCCGCCGTGGTCCCGCGGCGGAAAAGCTCTAATATGGTAGCGGTGTCTATCAGACACCGCCAGCCATATTAGGATGCATGGGGAAACATGCTTTTCCACGGTGGGTTTTCCGCCGTGGAAAAGCATGTGGTCTTTGGCGATTGGGGGCCCATTGCGGGCCCCCAGGGTGTCGGGGGGTGGAGAGTGCACATGGGGGGTACCTATGGTACCCCCCCAGCATTTACATGCACAAAGCGGCAGGCACCGGGCGGTGCCTGCTGCTTTGTGCATGTAAATGTTAAACATGCATTTTTAACCTTGCGGCGGGTGCTGCTTCAAGCAGTACCCGCCGCAAGGTTAAAGATACAGGATGTGACCGCCAGGGTGGCGGTCACATCCTAATTGCACTGGAGGGACTGCCGCTGCCCCTGTGGACGGTCCCTCCACCTCGGGGGTGGCGGACGGACGCAGGTCCGTCCGCCATCCTAATAGGCCCCTAAGTTAGCTTAACTAAAGGCCTTAATTCTGAAATGCATTTTGCTTGCCCTGTGTTTTTTTCCTTTTGCAGGTGCACTCTCATGATTTCACAGCTAGAGAAAGGAGTATTGTTGTATTATTGATAGTGAGGCTGAGAGAGGAAATCTTGGCAAGAGTGTGAGGAACTAACGAGCTGAAGAAGTCTCCTATTCATCAGGTAGCAGGAACAGAGGGCTTCCCAAGGTTACTGTGGCTGCTATGTGGGATGCGAAAGTGTGGAGTTGTGGCCATTTCTCAATGTGAAATTGAATTCCATTATTCCTTGGAAGGGTGGAAAGAGATGTGGCTGAGGTTGGAGTATCTGTGTTTTAATTAATATATGCACTGTTAGAGTTTGGAGAGATCCCTTTGGATTTCGAGAGGTGCAGGCCTCATTGCCTGCTTTTTTTCGTGCAAGAGTGTGGTTTCATGCTAAACACTTGTGCCGTCTTAAATTTCTACTGAAATCTTCATTATGCTGACACTTTCCTTCTTTTGCGATTTCTTTGAGACATTTCAATTTAGAAACCCATTCATTTTACGAAAGAGGAGAGGAGTTTCTTAAAGGAACACAAATTCCTAATTCTTGGCAGCTTTATTGCTCTGACTGCATTTATTGTATGCTCTATGCTATCGAGTCAGAATTTGCTTCAATGCCTTAATTTGCTGCTCATAAATTCTTTACTGTTATAACGATTTTTGCATTTACTGTAATGATTAATGTAATAAACCCACTTCGCTTTAGTTACATATTCCTGGTCTTTCTTGTGTGGTCTAATGGTTTACACAATCTGTAAATTGTTTATTTGAATGTCTACACCATTCTGCCTCTCAGTCGACTAAGAAGATCTACCAGGTGAGAAATGGTAATCACTTTCCAACATGCTCCCACTAGCAAGCAGGTACAACTCCCCCTTCTCTATTCTAGTTGAAACCCTTCTTGGGCAGCTAACATCTATTATTGTTATCTTATCCCAATTCCTCATGACCTCCAATTGTAGACAAGCTTGCAAAGGCCAGTGATCACTTCCATTTATCATAAGTACTTGGAATGTCAGCACTGTCTAGATGACCAAGTGGGCATACAAATATAATCAATCGAAAACTTTGGTGCTCCTGTCCAAATGATTTGGCATGCTGGTGAATCTACTGGAAAGCGCCCATTCAAGCAAAGTAGCCCCAATGTATCCATCACTTCCCGCCATTTCGTGTCTGTCATGGAGTAGCTTGTGGCTGGAAAAATGGCCTCTGTTATAGTATTATATTCTATATATCTTGTGATTCATTATACAATTTGGTATCTGAACAGATTGTTTAATTAAAATCACCACTTATCAACATTCACCCCACTACCGTTGTCAAGCATAAAACTCTTGATATCTTCAATGAAATATTCACATTCTTGCTCAATGTGCGATTTTAATCTTCCATACATATACACATCCAGAACAATGAGTTGTGTCATATGGGCCGAATTGTGATGCAGATATGTTTTGGATCTCTATGCCCAATTACATCTAGAGTGCAGCTGTTTTACTTCCGATGCTATAACTATTGATACTAGGGCTACCAAACCTCCAGAGGGCTGCCCAATGAGTTCTTTCTTGTCTTGGAATGTATATATTGCTTTATATTAAGGGAAGAGAACAGATCTTGGCCAAAGGTTGAGGAATAAACCAGTCAAATGTGGAGAACTATACTTCCAAAACCCAGATTCTACAAATCTTGTGATTACCATCAGAAAAAATATCTTGAACTTCAGTTGCTGAAGAAATAACCCACAAGAAGCTAAAGTACAGTGGGGAAAGCACCCATTCAAGTTCCAGGCAACAGTGGAAGCCCTGACGGTAACTTGGAACCTAACCCATAAAAAAGACAAATGTATTCCCCCTTGATTGTTTCCAGATTACCCATATCATCATCCACTGGACCCAATGTAAGGACACCAATTGTTTGGGGCCCATCGGGAGACGGGGAGGGGAAGGACCGACTGGAGGCAATATAAGGTGTGATAAAGGCCGCTTTATTGGGAAACAGGTGCATCCTGAAAACATACCACAACCTAGGCCTTTGCCGTACAAAACTAGGCCTAACTAAATATACACATACCTGACCAACTCCCCCCCACCCCTAAACAGTTCCCCCGTTAACAACATAAACATAAGTACCAAGTACCAAAACGCCTGCCTCAACTGTTTAAACACCTGCCCTATGTACACTCCCCCCCTCTATCCAGGACAACTCATTCCTCCTATCCTACCCCCCCCCTCTACCTAGGAAAAAACACCACCCTAGTAACAACTTTCCAGCACCTGCTCCCAGCGACATCAACTCCACCATCCTGACCAAAGAAAGCACCTGCTCCCAACAAAACCCCTTCCACCACCAACCCGTCTGGACCCAAGGAGAGACCCCCCTTTCCCAGCACCCCACAAACAGAAAATAAGGGAGGGCGGGCAGGACAACAATTTTTCTGCCCCTCGGCTGCTGGGACACTGTCCCACGAAATGGTGCACAGTGACCCAAAATGGCCGGTCTTATAGCCCCCCGCCCAAAAGGAGCCCAAAGGCAGCCCAAATCCCCCTGACCAGCCCAACCAGCCCAATCCCGCTTCCTGTCCCCCAGCCTATTCCTTCCCCCCACCCTACCTCCCGGGGCCTCAAATTCCCCGGGGGGCGATCCTCCCTCCGGTCGGCCACCCCCCGCAAAGCCCCATTGGGGCCCATCGGGAGACTGGGAGGGGAAGGACCGACTGGAGGCAATATAAGGTGTGATAAAGGCCGCTTTATTGGGAAACAGGTGCATCCTGAAAACATACCACAACCTTGGCCTTTGCCGTACAAAACTAGGCCTAACTAAATATACACATACCTGACCAACACCCCCACCCCTAAACAGTTCCCCTGTCAACAACATAAACATAAGTACCAAGTACCAAAACGCCTGCCTCAACTGTTTAAACACCTGCCCTATGTACACTCCCCCCCTCTATCCAGGACAACTCATTCCTCCTATCCTACCCCCCCCCCCACCCTCTACCTCGGAAAAAATGCCATTCGAAAGCCCCATACGGCTGTCGACCCCCCCCCCTAGGGCCCCTGCACCTTTGGATACCTGCGCACCCCCACTGCCCGGTCTACTGCCTCCTTCAGCTGTACAATATAGAGCTCCATCCCATATCTCGATAAATGCACTCCATCTTCCATGTAAAAGTATGTCGCCCCATATCTCAGCTCCGGGTGCTCCATTCTACCCATCCCTTCCTTCTCACAAAAGGTCTGCATCTCCCTGTTAATCTTCCTCCGAGTCCTGTCAATGGCCCCTGGCCTCTCCGCCCCTCTCCAGCACCTCCTGGGGATGAATTTGGACCAAATAACGTAACCCCCGCCCACTTACTCCTAATCTCCAGCAAATCCCTCTTCATTTGTTTCACCAGTGCCCGTCCCTTACCTTGCACCAAATCATTTTCACCCAAATGTATGACTAACACCTCCAGACAAACCCCCCCCCCCCGCACAACATTGTTCAAAACCGGCACCAACTCATGCCAACGCATGCCACCTTTTCCCTTCCAATGACACCTAAACAACTACACGTCCAATTCCAAATTGAGGGTCCTGTGTTTCTCCCATTGGGCCCTCTCCGCTCTCTTAACAAAGGAATGGCCCACCACGTATATGCTCATCGCTGCCGCAGTAGGCCCCGCCACTGCACCTGCAAAGATACATATGTAAGCAACAGGCCTAACATGTCAGTCTATTCCACACCTAACCCCCGCATACTGGCTTAAGTCTTATAGCAATCCGATTTCCAGCGACCCAGCCTCTTAATCTCTTCCTTCCCCCAATCCTTACGCGCCGCCTCCGTCGCCGCCCCGATGCGAAAGGAATGCGTCCCGAATGCCTTCGGATCCTCACCCATAGACCGTAGGGCGTGCCGCAGGACCCACAGCAACTGGGCAGCCGTCACCCGACCGCCCGCTTTCCTGCCAAAGACCTCTGCACCATCCTGCACCTGTCCGTCCGCCAGCCGTCTTCCCCATGCCGCCGGACACACCGCCTCCGACCCCCCAGGCCCCAACACCACCCAAGTACCCTCCCCACGCTGATCCGTCTTTGACCGTCGCAGCCGCACCGCCACCTCCCGGCCACGCACCTCCACCTCCCCCCATATCACCCCCGGACGACCTTTCACCCCCACCAACTCCGACACCCGGAAGGCTCCAAAAAACATCCACGACATCAGCATGGAGAACAACACCGTCTCCGTCTGGTCCCTGCACACCTCCGGTAAGCGTCGCACCAAGCCCACCAACATCGCCTCCGTAATTGGCCGTCTCTGCCGCACCCGTGCCCCCTTTTCCCTCTCCCAACCTTCCAGCAGACGCCCCCCCAACTCTCCCGCCGAAGGTGCATAACCCCACCAGAGCTTGCCCATGAAGGCCACCCCCGCCAATTTCCCCGCAATCGTCACTCTTGCCAGCCCATTGTCCATCAACCCAAGCATGTACTGCACCACCTGCTCTTCTCGACGCCATTTGCCGCGCTGCCTTACCGCTCCAAAACGTAGCAACTCCAGCCAAGCCTGCTCATAATTCTTCCACGTAGACGCAGCCAGGGACGTCTTCACCAACTGAAAGACACGCGCTCTCCCACCAACCAAAGCTCCTCCGGCACCTGTGTCTTGACCGCAGCCGCCTCCGTGGCTAGCCCATGGAACCTCTGCCACTGTGAACAAGACAAAGCATCCGCAATGTCATTCTCCACTCCCGGCACATGCTGCGCCTGGAACAAAATATCATATTCCAAACACTTCAAGACGAAGACGCGCATCAACTTCAGTACCTGAGGCTCCCGTGCGGACTGCCGATTCACCACCTGCACCACCGACATATTGTCCACCCTGAACAAAACACGCTTGTGCGCCAACTCTTGCGCCCACACTGTCACAGCCACCACCAAAGGGAACAGCTCCAGTAATGCAATGCTCCTGCCCCCCGCCTGCCAATGATCCGGCCATTGCTCCGCGCACCATCTGCCGGCCCAGTACAGACCGAAACCTCCAACCCCGGCCGCATCCAACGACATCGCAACGTCCCACTCCCAGTCCTCCGGGGGCGCCATGGGCACCCCATTAAACCGTCCCAGGAAAGCCAGCCACATGCTCAGGTCCTCTCTCGAGCCCGCCGACAGGCGTACGTGGTGATGCGGCAACGGCAACACGGACAAAGCCAACCCCAGTCGACGACAAAAAGTCCGCCCCGCCCGCAGCACGCGGCACGCGAAGTTCAAATGCCCCAGCAACACCTGCACCTCTCGCACCGTCACCTTGCGCCTGGCCAACATGCCCTTCACTAGGTCCATCATCACAACCCGCTTTCCCTCCGGTAGGCGTGCTTCCATGGCAGCTGAGTCGAGCTCTATCCCGAGGAACGACAGCACCGTGCTGGGACCTTGCGTCTTCTCTGGCGCCAAAGGCACCCCAAGGTAAACCATCAAGTCCGTAAAACTGTCCAGTTGCCGCTGGCAGTCCGTCGAACTGGTCCGACCCACCAGGAAGAAGTCGTCCAGGTAATGCGTCATCGCCTCAGAGCCTGTGCGCCAGGAAAAAGCCCACTGCAAGAAGGAGCTGAAACTCTCAAACAACGCACACGACACGGAGCACCCCATGGGAAGCGCTCTATCAACGAAAATGCAGCCGTCAAACTGGATCCCCAGCAGCTGATGATCCGCCGGATGTACTGGCAACAACCGAAACACCGACTTCACATCGCATTTCGCCATGAGCGCGCCCTGACCCGCCGTCGTCATCAACCGCCTCTCAACGTCCACGGACGAGTATGACACCGACGCCAACTCCGCCGAGATATAGTCGTTCACTGACGTGCCCTCCGGCCACGAGAGGTGCTGAATTAGCCAAAATTGACCCGGCTCCTTCTTCGGGACCACCCCAATCGGTGAAATTATCAAATCCTGCAAAGGCGGCTCCTGAAAAGGCCTCACCATCCTCCCTTCCTTCACCTCTTTGAAAAGCTTCTCCCGGATGATACCTCTGTGCGCGTTCACGGACTTCAGGTTCTCCGCCCACCGAGCGATCCGCGGACCCTCGTAACCCAACCGAAAACCCTCCCTGAAACCCCGACGCAGCACGGCCGCATCGTCCGCCCGCGGATAAGCCGCCAAAAGAGGTTCCAGTCTGTCTAGCCTAACCGGTGTACGAGCCTTTTCCCAGGGCACTCCCCCCCCCCCCTCTGCCGCCCCCTCTCCCCCCACCTGGCGCTGTCGCCGGTTGTTGGCCCTGTGCGGGGCCTCCTCCCCCCACCTCCCAGCAGCGCACCACCGGATGTCTTTTTCCGCACTTGGAGCATTCGTGCCGGAATCGACACACTTGCCTGAGACAGGAAGCCCTGTTGAAGTCCCAGCTGGCCCCGACGCTGTGTGAACTCCCGGCATCCGCCGTCCCCACCCCCCCACGGGTGGGGCGGGCTGTAAAGGGAGGCGGCGCCAGTGGCAAACCACTGGCCGTGTAGATGGTGCGGCCAAACTTTGCCCCACTCATCGTCATTCCTTGTGGTTTCTTTATGAGAAGCCTGAGTTGCATCTGTGAAGGTAAGCTAAGACCAGGCGCAATCAGCCTTTTGTATCCAACCTGCACTCCATCGTGGCTGGCCTTAACTTTTCATTTTTGCTCCAGTCTCGTGAGACCAGATATCTCATTTGGTGGTTTGATCTCTTTTGTGCTATTTTGAAGTAAAAACTTTAAGCATTCATAAATTCAGTTCTACTGTTGGATTGAATTCATGTTAGAGTCCTATTATTTATTAAAATGTATTATATTTTTTCTAAATTGGATTAGGATTTTTCTTGGGTTGCATTTTAACTTTATTACTGTTTGTGTGCTGCATAAATACTTTACAGTTTGCCTCTAAATTAAGCCTGACTACTTTGTGGCAACCTACCAGAGGGGATAAGCCCAATTTAGATTCCTGACTTTTGTGGTTCACTCTGACAAGGATTATGGTTGTTGCTGAGTGGGGCTTAACCCTTCTTAACCAATGACCCCAATTTCCTATACAGCGTATCTGTTGCTTAAAGGTATCTTCTTTTCTTGTATACAGTGAACCTATCAACCTACCTTATACATATGTAGTAAAAATTATATTTATAATAAAGTTCAAAAATTTCCTTTCCCCTGCTGTCTTTCTTTCTATATGCAGAAATCCGGTATCATCTATGGACTGAGTTTTGGTGGAATCCTGGATTTTTTTAAAATCATTGAGTCAGTTGATATGCAAAGTATTTTACTGAAATGTAGTATTACTTTTTGATAATGTTACTTAACTTCTTTACACATAGTTTTAATAGCCAATGTAATGAAATGCGATCACTTTTAAAGAATGTAGTTTTCTAAATTAATCTAGAATGATTTTGCCCTTATTTTGTGTAAAAAGTTGTGGATGAAAAGGATGTAATTTGAAACGCAATGTTGATAAATCTAGCATGGTATTCAAGTGATAAAATTGCAACATGCAGCTTGATGACAAAAATCAAAAAAATATTTTCGGGACCCTAGTGCTAATTTGTTGTCTTTTCTTTTGATACAGAGGGCGAGCTGGAGGAAGAGTGGCTAAAGGAGGCTGGTCTGTCAAACCTTTTTGCTGAATGTGCTGGTGATTCCAATGAAAGCATAGTGTTATTGAGCACTTTAACACGGACGCAGTCTGAGGCAGTGCGGAAACGGCTTGACACGCTCTCTCAGACCATGCGCAAGAAAAATAAGCCTCATCAGGTGCCTGATGTTAGGGAGATTTTTAACCAAGACGGTCACTCAAAAGGAAATGTAAGTCAACTATACGTAGATGTTTTTATTATACATATACATACATGAACTAAGCAATGTGATGATTTTTGAATAGCCTTGACTGCAGAGGATCTAGTGTAGCACTAGCTAGCTTATTTCATTTCCTATCATATTAAATATGTCATTCATACAGCACAGAACTGACAATGGCTTGCCTTAATGCTTTGAGCTGACGAAAGACTGTCAACAGACCAAAACAGTGTCAGTAGAAGCAGGTGTGTTTGGAGAAATTTGCCAAATATTACAAAATTGCATTTAGAGTAAAGTAGAATTGGTAAAGACATCTTTAAAATGGAAATGTGTACTTAGTAACACCTTCTTTAGATGCTGCAGCAATAAATATCAGGGCCCTCTGGGATAAGGTGATATGATATAACAGTCTTGGTGCATATTTCTGCACGTTCTGGTGTCTGTAGTTAATGACGTCATGAGAACGTTTAAGTGAAAGGAGGCCCTTTTGAGAACAAGACTGATCGGCATCCCAATGGACTGCTCTTTTCTTTATCATCCTGAAAGGTTCAAGACTTCGACCTACAGTGACATGCCTGGTTCTCCTTATCTTGCAATAGCACTGACTGCCAGATATCAGAATATCCAGTTTTTAAACTACGTTTTTTAAAAATAATCTGTTCATAGTTTTGTCAATGGCTAATATACAGGAGGTGAAAAGATGCCTCTCATTTTCTGAGCTCCGCATTCTCCTAAAGGTAAAATATATAGGTTCCGGATAGTTGTAGATGTAGAGCATGAGAGGTATTAAGTAAAAGGGTAGGAGAGTCGGACTCTCTGATATTACACATGTTAAGCTGATAGTCCAAGCTGTAATTTTACAAGCAGACTATGACACGCTGTAGCTGGATTTTTGAGTAGATTATATTGAAAGCTGCTGATAGATTGAAGCAATCCTATAGTACATGTTCTTTTTACAACCTCTTTTTCTTAATTTAGGATATACTGGAATAAATCATGTATCGGACTTCGGATGATCAATATACTTTGCTTTCAGTTGAACACTATTTTTGTTCATTTACATATAATATATAATGGTTTTCTCAAAAGATATGAATGGGTAACTACCCAATTATGATTATCAAATTTTAGGTTTATAAAATTGTCGATACATATACGATTTGTCTTTGAACGAACCGCAGATATTACAGGGAAATGCTAAGGCTTCTGTTTTGACAGAGTGGCAGGTATAGGAAATCCTCAGATTTTTGCTTGCTAATAACTTTGTCGCCTTTTCGTGAACCTCCACAAAACTTTCCAGATTTATATAATTTCTACATTGATGGAGGATTGGAAGTTTCTCTGTGATTGTTTGAGGGGGTGCAAATTAAAAGGGGGTCACAAAAATGCATTTTTGCACCAATGCATTTCCCGTAGACTTTTGTATCCAAATATAGTGCAAAAATGGCTGAATGGATTTAATGAAATTTGACAGGATTACACATAATAGTATGTAGATGATCCCTTTGGGTGCTACAGGTAACTAAGGTAAGACTTTTTTGTTCTTCTAAGTTATAAGGCATTTTAACTTAGTGATAGCTGTTGTTACAGTACTTTCTCGAAATTTCACGTAGGTATTATGTGATTGGCTAATGACTGCCTTTACAACAGTTAAAAGCATTCATGTTTATTTTAAGTACACTTGGGTTTTGTTCTGAGTTACACAATTAGATATAGGTATTAGGTTAGATATTTTTTCACTACCTATTATCAGTCTATTAAAGTAGTAGTAGGTACGTAAATATATATATAAGTTTCAATATGTCAAAAAGAAATTGTACGCAGTACTGAGATACTTCCTCTGAAGTACTGCTGTACTTACTAAAAAGTTGGTAAACAAATTAGAAATGCAATGTACTACACTATATTTTACAAAGATAGTGTACGCCAGTATATTTTAAATGTTTAATATATTGAAATCTTCATAAACAATTCTTCAGAGTACCAGGGTAATACTTGCAGTTAATTGTGCTACTTTAAAAAATGACAAACAAAAGCATAGTGCTCCCTAAACAGCTGTAAAAATATAAATAAAATTATAAACAACTTTCTCTAACTATCATCACTTTCATAAGATGGTAGTACATAAGAAACATCAATAAAAACTACTACTTACCTAGATATAAGGTCCTAACCCAGAATGCAGTGAAAGTATACTAAAAGCTACATAACTGCCTTTTAAGTTTTGTAAAGACGCCATTAGCCAAAAGGAAACTGTCTTCATATCAGCATGTACCATTTTATACTGCAAATTTAAAGCCGCACAATATATTAATAAGTATTTAAACAGTTAAAACTTTAACACTACTTTACACCTTCTACCAAAAAATTGCATTAACACCTTTTAATCTATATTCCTGGCACACTACATGTTCATCCATTGACCACTTTCACGCTTGTTTGTTTCAAGTACCATGCTTCACTCTACGCCACTCTAGTCTTTGCCCTCCACTATTTTGCTCAGTCCTATTACACTGTATGCCACTCCGTCTCTCCACTCTATGCTACTCCACTCTATGCTGATCCACTGTATGCCACTCCACACTTCCCCACTCCACTCTTCCCCAACTCTTCCTCAACTCTCCCTCACTCCACTCTACATCACTACACTGTCCACCACTCCACTGTACACTATTAATATCTATGCCACTTCATTCTACGATATTGTAGTCTACGCCATTCTGCTGTACGCTGTTCCACTGTATGCCAATTCAGTATATGCCATTACACTCTACAACACTCCATTGTACGGCATTACTGTTTACGCCTCTGTACGTCACTCCAATGCACAATACTCCACTGTACACTACTCACTCCATTCTATGCCACTCCACTCTGGGCTATTCCACTGTATGACCCTTCCCTGTCGACTAAACTCTGCGCTATTCCACTCTAAGCCATTTCATTCTGTCACACTCCACTCTACGCCATTTGAAAGTATGCAATTCCACTGTACACCCCTATATTGTACCTCACTACACTGCCCTCCACTCGATTTGACGCCGCTCTACTGTATGCTATTCCAATCTGCCACTCCACTGTACCCCACTTTACTATAACCTGCTCTCCCCACTCCATTAGCACTCTATGCCCCTCAATTCAATGACACTTCACTGTCTGCCACTCCAATGTATGCAGTTCACTGTACACTCTTACATTGTACCTCACTCTACTCTATGGGCCTCCACTGCATGCCATTCAATTCTATGCCACTCTAATGTACCCCACTCTACCCTACTCCACTTTATGCTATTCCACTGTAGATCACTACACTCTACCACACTCAACAGTTCACCTCTCCACACTACTGTACGCTATCCCACTCTACACCACAACACCCTACTCCAGTCTATGCCACTCGACTCTACACTCTGCTACTCCAGTGTACACAACTACACTCCAGGCCACTCCACTCTACGCCACTGCACTGTACATAACTCCACTTGTGAGCCACTACAGGGTACACCACTCCACTGTACCCCACTCTACGCCAATCCACTATAAGCTATTCCATTGTATCCCACTACACTCTATGCCACTAAACTTTATGCTTTTTCCAGTGTACACCACTCCACTCTACCCAAATCCACTCTTCGCCACTCCATTGTATGATATTCCACTGTACGCTACTGCCCTGTACACCAATATACTTCACAGTACTCCACACTGCTATTCCAGTCTACTATATTTTACTCTACACCCCTTCACTCTGCGTTATTCATCTGCATGCAACTCCACTGTATGCCGATCCACTCTGCGCCAATCTAGTTAAAACCCGGCCTTTCGCTACAAACCGGCAATTGTGCTTGTTGCCGCGCTGCTTGATTTAAAAAGCTGCGCGTTAGAAGCAATTTGATTAGAAATTGACTGTTCTTAAACTTATGTGTTTTTAAACTATTTTCACCACCTCACTTACTTGTATTACCGAATCGCGATCCCCTGCTCACAGTCACCACTCCCCTTGCTCTCTACCCTCAGGCCTTAGCCAATCGGCCATCCAGGGGCGGAGCTTGAAGGCGGGACACTAGGTCCAAATGCAGCCATTTGCATGGGAGCGCAGCGGGCGCGCCCGCAGCGCGCTGAAGGCGCGCCAAAGGCAAGCCCGACTGCGCTCGTCCGCGCCTGGCCGGGCCCTGGGGACAGCGGCGCAGGGCGACTGCTCTCCTACCCTGCAAACATCGTTAGAGAGCTACAATCCGCGCACTCGCCACTTTCCACTGCCGTAGCTGAGCAAATTAATTCCGCGGGCATCTCTCGCTGGGCGCTCAGCCCCCCTGATAGGTGCAAGAGTGAAGCCAGCCCTACTAGGAGTGAGACATCCCTCCGTGTGTTGTACCTCAACACATGCTCTTTGGTAAAGCACCAATTAGACATATTTATCCTCCTCACTACTAAAAAACCCGATGTACTATTAATTGCGGGGACTTGGCTTACTGCAGACTACCACCCAGACATCCTGGCAGCCCTCCCCCCAGAATATTACATCCTCAATGCAAACCGCTCATCAGGCCGTCCTGGGGGTGGGGTGGCAGCCATCATACAGAAACAATTTAAACTTATCACCACGGCCTCCCTTGATCTACCAGAGGTGGATAACTTGGTAATTAATCTAGAAACTGAGGCTGGCGCCCTCACGCTCATACTTATATATCAGCCCCCCAATCCATGCCCTCGTTCCCTATCTCCCTGAGTGAACAGATGGCAAACCTCATGATGCACTACGCCAGAATCGCCCTTTTCGGCGACTTCAACTACTGGTTTAATGATGACAAAGCTGGTCCTCATGCTACGGAATTATTCGAAGCCTTAACCAGCCTCAACCTGGCCCAACAAATTACGACTCCCACCCACATTAAGGGCCACACCCTTGACCACATCTGGACGCACGACCTAGTACTATCTCGCCCAGTCATCTCCCCCTGCGTTTGATCGGATCACCACCTTATCGACGCGACCATCTCAGTCCGAGGCAGGGTCAAGCCCCCTATTCTGGCAGGTGGGCTTTCGCGCAAATGGAGCTCCTATGACTCCCAAGGCTTCCTCGACTTCCTGGCCAACACTCGCCCCACCACCGACTCTGACACTAGTGTCGAGTTAATGGAAGGGGACACCACCAAATGGCTACAAACGGCCAGTGACCGGTTTGCTCCTCTCACTGAATTTCCACGCGCTAGACACCGTAATTCGCACAGATGGTTCTCTAGTACACTTAAAGTACAGAAACTGAAGCTACGCCAGTTAGAACGGAACTGGAGACGCAACTACTCCGATACCGACAGAACGCTCTTTATCGTGGCCCGCTAAGAATACAAAAGCGCAATATCCTTGGCCAAATCTACTCACGTCTCTGACAGAATCCTTTCAGCCCATAATAAATCTAAAGAAATCTTCAAAATCATGAATGATATCACATCGGATGACAGAACACTCCCGACTCAGGTTCCTACACTAGAGACATGTAACGCTCTGAATTCCTTCTTTATCGAAAAAATAGCCAACATCAAGAACTCCATCCCTCCACTCACCCCTGTAAGGTCTGGGGATTCCTCTCCCCTAAACCATCTGTCCTTGACCCACCTCCCTGCCCTCAACCCGAGCACCCTGTCAGAGCTCTCGGCCCGTATCAAGTCAGGCTCCCCCAATGACTGCTGCCCTCCCTCAGTCTTCAGAGACGTCTGTCTCACTCTACCGGATGGTATCCTTCCCTTGCTGAATGCTTCCCTCAGCACTGGCATAGTCCCCAGCTCTTTCAAGGAGGCCATTCTAGTGCCATTGCTGAAGAAACCAGGAGCAGACCCTGCCAACCTCTCTAACTATCGTCCCATTTCCCTCCTGCTCTACCTGTCCAAGCTCCTTGAGGCCCACGTCACCCGCTGTCTCTCTAATTTCATCAAGAGCTCTTGCTACCTTGAACCCAATCAAGCTGGCTTTAGGCCAGCCCATTCCACCGAGGCCGTTATCCTGGCAGTATTGGATGTCTTGAGGGGGAATGCGGACAGGGGGACTCCACAGGCACTTGTGCTACTGGATCTGTCGGCTGCCTTCGACACGGTGGACCACAACATCCTTCTCCACCGTGTCGGACAGGCCGGCATCCAGGGCCCTGCCTTCGAGTGGATCAAGTCCTTCCTCTCGGCTAGAGCGCAAGCAGTCAGCCTGGTCCCTTTAGGGCGACCAAGGCACCCACGACATGCGGAGTCCCCCAGGGCTCCTCTCTCTATCCCTTATTATTTAATCTGTATCTCCGGCCATTGATCCACTCGCTAAAGAGGTGGGACATCATTTTTAACTATGCCGACGATCTACAGATCATTTTCCCTCTCGCTTCCCCTGATGCTGCAAATTGTTTTCAAACAGTTATGCTCCACATACAGCAGTGGATGAATCACAACCAATTAAAGCTAAACCCAGGAAAGACAGAGCTCATCCTACCTGGAAATAGCTCTGCACACTGGGGCCCCCAGTTCTGGCCATATGAGCTGGGTCCTGCTCCTGCCCCAGCGAGCACAGTGAAGAGCCTTGGGGTGGTCATCGATGCGGAGCTCTCCCTCAAGGCTCAAGTGGGGGCTGTGATCTCATCCAGCATGTTCCGACTGTGCAAAATCGGCAAAATTGCCCACTTACCCACGCATTCGGCACTGGTACAGGTAGTGATCTCCCTGGTACTATCCCGCCTCGATTTCTCCAATTCCCTCTATCATGGTCTACCTCAGTCTCTGCTCCGCCGTCTCCAAATTGTACAAAATCAGGCTGCCAGATTAATCCACAAATCTCCGAAATGGCAATCCGCAAAACCCCTGCTGTGCAAACTACATTGTTTACCTATCGAACAAAGAGCAGCCTTTAAGATTGGCTGTCTGACCTTCAAAGCCCTTCATTGCACCAGTCCTCACTTCCTCAAAACCCTTATCGCGCAGCACCGTCCGGTACGCAATCTCCGGTCGGCTCACCTCCACCTGCTAGTTACCCCTACCATAAAACTCAAAAGTTGGGCGGCCGCAGGTTTGCCCATCTGGCCCCTAAACTGTGGAATCCCCTCCCCCTGTCTGTCAAGACAAGCTGCTCTTTACTGAACTTCAGGAAGCTTTTAAAAACCTGGCTCTTCACTCAGACTGGTTAAGCCTGTCTCACTGCAACCTCTGCACCCTTCAGCGCCAGGAAACGTATGGTGTCAGTGCGCTTTAAAAATGCCGCTTAACATAACATAACATAACAATCCACTGTTTGTTATTTCACTGTATGGCACTCCACTGTACACTACTACACTTTATGCCACACCAGTTTACATCACTTCACTCCATGCTACACTGCATTCTATGCCACTACACTCTACACAAATTCAATGTATGCTGTGGCACTGTATGGCGTTCCACTGCACGCTACGACACTATATGCCACTCCAGTTTGCAACACTCCACCCCCCCACTCTATGCTATTGTCTGCCACTTCACTCTATACCACTAGACTCTATGCTATTCCACTGTTTGCCACTCCAATTTAGACTACTCCAGTGTATGCCATTTCACTTTACGCTATTCTGTGTGAATCACTACTCTGTGCATCACTACACCCTACACTATTCCACTATATGGCACTCCACTCTACCCTACTACAGTCAACGATATTCCACTCTACACCACTCCATGCCACTCTACGCTACTCAACTATATGATACTCCACTATACACCACTAAACTGTACAACATTCCACTCTATGGCACACCACTCTACTCCACTCCATTGTACGCCTCTGTACTAAACACTATTACACTCTATGCCACTACACTCTAATAGCTGCAGTCTACCACACTCCACTCTATGCTGTTCCACTCTGCCACTCAACTCTATGCCACTCAACTGTATGCTATTGCACCATACACTACTCCACTCTACACCACTCCACTATATGCCACACCACTCAACTCTACACCCTTTTACCCCACTCTGCTTAGCAACACTTCACTCAACAGTCTATGCCCCTGCACACTATACTCTACTCTATAGCACTACACTGTACAACAATGGACTCCTGTCAATGCTGCTGTACATCACTCTTCTTTATTCTGTACCACTTTATGAAACTATACTCTACTCAACTCCCTCTATGCTTCTCCACACCAGCTTACTACACTCTAGTCTATGAAACACTACTCCACTGTGCTCCACTCTACACCACTCCACTGTACTCTACTCTATCCCACTCAGCTCAGACAGTCTATCCCACTCTACCCTGCGCCTTTCACAAGGCTGGGTCACCCCCTGCCTCCCATGCCTGCCGCTGCCACTGCCTGCCTACTGCTTCTGCTGACGACCCAGCCGCCGCTGGGCCGCCGGATCTCCCCCTGCCTCCCACGCTCGCCGCTTGACCCAGGGACAGACCCGCCGCCGCCGGACGCCCAGAGGTTCCCGCCGCTGCCCCCCTGCGGCCCCGCCCACCACCAGCCCATTGGCCGCCCCGCTCCCGCCACCCAGCTGACCCGCCCACCCGGCTCCTTACATAAGGGGTCCTGCGGGGTCAGCCAGGGAGTGACCACTGCGCCTTTCACTAGGCCGGGTCACCCCCCTGCCTCCCACGCCTGCCGCTGCCACTGCCTGCCTACTGCTTCTGCTGACGACCCAGCCGCCGCTGGGCCGCCCGGATCTCCCCCTGCCTCCCACGCTCGCCGCTTGACCCAGGGACAGACCCGCCGACGCCGGACGCCCAGAGGTTCCCGCCGCTGCCCCCCTGCGGCCCCGCCCACCACCAGCCCATTGGCCGCCCCGCTCCCGCCACCCAGCTGACCCGCCCACCCGGCTTCTTAATTATGACGCCCCCAGAGCGACCGCGCAGCGGACGCGTGCAGCGGGAGCACCGATTGAGCGCCGAAGGTGCGCCAAAGGTAAGCCCGTCCGCGCCTGGCCCGCGCCCAGCGCCAGGACCCCTGGCCCCCACCGCCGGAAGCCGACCCGACGGACCTACGACGCCACCGAACTCAACGCACTCAACACCGGCCGAACCCCGGGCTGCTACCGAGCCACACCGAGACGCACCCACGGACCCTTCAGCTGCCATTCCTGCAAGTTCACCTGCAACCGGACCCACACCACACCAGCACCCACCAAGCCGACCACCAGCAACACCCACCTGAAGTGCATCCTGCTCAACACCCGCTCCGTTCACAGACACGCCGTCGAGCTCTGGAACCTGCTCGACACCACAGACCCAGACGTCGCCTTCCTCACGGAAACCTGGATGAACGTCTCCTCAGCGCCCGACATCGCCATCGCCATCCCAGAGGGCTACAAGATCATCCGGAGGGACCGCGTCAACCAGACAGGAGGAGGCATCGCCATCATCCACAGGAACACCATCCGCATCACGACCAACACCGACGACACCCTCGCACCCGCCGAACACCTGCACTTCCAGATCCACGTCAACCCCAAGACCACCCTCAGAGGCACCCTCATCTACAGACCCCCGGGACCACGCACACAATTCAGCGAAGACATCGCCAACTTCATCAGCCCGCACGCCCTCCTCTCCGCTGACTACATCCTCCTCGGGGACCTCAACTTCCACCTGGAGAACAACAACGACCGCAACACCACCACCCTGCTGGACAACCTCGCCAACCTCGGACTCAAGCAGCTGGTCAACACCCCCACCCACTACGCCGGACACACACTCGACCCGGTCTTCTCTTCCAGCAAGGACATCACCTTCAGCCACGCCACGGGACTCCACTGGACGGACCACAGCTGCGTACACTTCAGCTTCAGAAGGACCACGCTCCACCATCACCAGCAACAGGCTCCCCGCAGAAGCTGGAACAAGATCTCTGCAGACCAGCTCGCTACTTCCCTGAGCAAGAACCCTCCCACCAGCACAACGAACCCCAGCCAAGCGGCCACCAAACTCACGAAATGGATCAGCGACTGCGCAGACGACCTCGCCCCGCTGAAGACCCCGCCGAACAGACCCGGCAGCAAGAAAGCCCCATGGTTTAACGACGAACTCAAGAGCTCCAAGAAGAACGGCAGAGCACTCGAGAAAACCTGGCGCAGAGACCCAACACCGGACAACATGACTGCCCTCAAGCTCGCTACCCGAAAACACCACCAGCTGATCCACGCCACCAAGAAAACCGCATTCAAGGAACGACTGGACAACAACGCACACAACAGCAAGGAACTCTTCAACATCGTGAAAGAGCTCTCCAACCCCAACGCCGGAAACAACGACATCACCCCTTCGCAGGACCTCTGCAACTCCCTCGCCTCCTACTTCCACAAGAAGATCGCGGACATACACAACAGCTTCAGCACTCAACCGACGCACGCCACGTCCGAACCACCGCCCCCCACCACCACCCTACGCGCCTGGACCCCGATCAGCACCGAAGACACCATCCGCACGATGAACTCCATCCACTCCGGATCTCCGACAGACCCCTGCCCTCACCACGTCTTCAACAAGGCCGACGCTGTCATCGCACCCCACCTGCGGGACATCATCAACACCTCCTTCGACACCGCTACCTTCCCGGAGAGCTGGAAGCACGCCGAACTCAGCGCTCTACTAAAGAAGCCATCAGCCGACCCCACCGACCTCAAGAACTACCGCCCCATCTCGCTGCTCCCGTTTCCTGCAAAAGTCATCGAGAAGACCGTCAACAAGCAACTGGCCGCCTTCCTCGAGACGAACGGTTCCCTCGACCTCTCGCAGTCTGGCTTCCGGGCCAACCACAGCACCGAGACCGCCCTGATCGCAGCCACCGATGACATCCGAGCCCTGCTCGACAACGGAGAAACAGCGGCCCTCATCCTCCTGGACCTCTCCGCGGCCTTCGAGACTGTCTGCCACCGTACCCTAGTACAGCGCCTCAGCAACGTCGGAATCCAGGAGAAGGCACTGGAGTGGATCTCCTCCTTCCTCGCCGGAAGGACACAGAGAGTCCGCCTCCCCCCGTTCAGATCGGAAGCCACCGAAGTCATCTGCGGCGTTCCTCAAGGCTCCTCGCTCAGCCCAACACTGTTCAACGTCTACATGAGCCCCCTCGCAACCATCGCACGCCAGCACAACCTGAACATCATCTCCTACGCCGACGACACCCATCTGATCCTCTCCCTCACCAACGACCCCGCCAGAGCCAACCTGCACAAAGGGATGACAGACGTAGCCAAATGGATGTCGAACAGCCGCCTGAAACTGAACTCAGACAAGACGGAAGTCCTCATCCTGGGATCCTCACCCTCCGCCTGGGACGACTCCTGGTGGCCCCCCGCCCTGGGCAGCGCACCCAAACCAACAGACCACGCACGCAACCTGGGCTTCTTCCTGGACTCCTCCCTCTCCATGACCAGACAAGTCAACGCCGTCTCCTCGTCATGCTTCAACATCCTGCGCATGCTACGTAAGATCTTCCGATGGATCCCCACCGAGACCAGGAAGACGGTCACCCAGGCCCTCGTCACCAGCCGTCTGGACTACGGCAACACCCTCTATGCTGGAACCACCGCCAAACTCCAGAAGAGACTCCAGCGGATCCAGAACACCTCAGCACGACTCATCCTGGACATCCCCCGCCGCAGCCACATCTCCGGACACCTTAGAGACCTGCACTGGCTCCCGGTCAACAAGAGAATCACCTTCCGGCTCCTCACCCACGCACACAAAGCCCTACATAACCAAGGACCAGGTTACCTCAACAGCCGCCTCAACTTCTACGCTCCCAAACGCCAGCTTCGATTGACCAGCCACGCCCTCGCCGCCGTCCCCCGCATCCGAAGAGCCACCACAGGAGGAAGGTCCTTCTCCTACCTGGCTGCCAAGACTTGGAACTCCCTTCCGACCCACCTCCGCCTGACCCAGGACCACCTCGCCTTCAGGAAGCAGCTCAAGACCTGGCTGTTCGAGCAGTAGCGGACCCCACACCCCCCCAGCCCCCCAGCGCCTTGAGACCCTCCGGGTGAGTAGTGCGCTATATAAATGCCCTGATTGATTGATTGATTGATTGACCCTACCATTCTGTACTGCACTCTAATCTACTCCACTCCACTCAACTGTACAACACCCTACTCCATTCTACGCCACTCCACTGGACTCCATTCCACTGCACTGCACTTTACCTCACTCTATGGCACTGTACAACACTCCACACAGCTCCACTCTAGCCCATACGACTCAATTATGTGCAGCTCCGATCTGCAAGATTCTACTACACTCAGTGCCACTATTTAACAGGGTACTCCACTCTTTGCCCCTGCACTATTCTATACAACTCTGTAATCCACTCTATGCCCCTGCATTCCACCGTACAGCACTATACTCCACTCTGCAACACTTTACAACTCTCTATGACACACCTCTCTACTGTACAAGAGGCCACTCTAAATTATAACACTTTACGCGACTCTACGCTGCGATGTCCACCCTAGTGCACTCCATGCAACACGTCACTGCACTACATAACAGCTTACTCTACTGTATGCAATGCCACTCCACTCTACGACACTCCACTCTGCCACACTCCACTGTACCCCCCTCCATTGTACACCACTCCACTGTACACTGTTCCACTATATGCCACTCGACAATACCATTTTCCATTCTAATCCACTCTATGAAACTATTCTCTATGACCACACTCCACCTAATGACACTCCAACTCAATGACACTAAATTCTATGATTAGAAACACGTTCTCATTTTTAAAAAAAATGGAATTCAATGAAAAAAAAGTTAGGAAAACTTTATTTATTCGTTCTGTACAAAGCATACTTTAAAAAAATAAACATTATTAAAGTTTTTGTTCTACCTGAAATGTATAATGTATGTGCCACCTTTAAATTAATATAACTTTATTTCTTCTTTATCTACCTACCAAACTTCAACTACACAAAAATTAAAAAATTAAACTTTTAAATTTTATTTATGCAACACCTTCAAATTAATATAACTCATGGCTTTAACTCAGTAGCCACAATATCAAAACCAGATTGCCTCACCAAGGTCTTCCAGACACCGAGATTTTCTACACAAACCTTACTGCCATCTGGTCAGCCGTCTATAAAATTGAGATAGATCTTTTCACCATGGTGGGTCTTTCTCTCTGAAACACCCTTTCTGCTGATCTGAAATTTCATAGTAGCTTCCAAAAGTTCTACAGATGCTTATCTAGGAGCCGCTGTCAACAGTGCAATACCTAGAAGAAATATTTCACTTCAAAATTCACCGTCTCTGTCATCCTGAGCAGAATTTTCTGTATAGACTCTCAAGGCAAATGTACATATTTTCCTTTCATTTGATTAGCAGCTCATATGCAATTTTTTTTTATTTCAAAAAGACCAAAGGGTAAATATTAAAAGAAACGGCTTTCATTTTTTTTACATACGCACTAATGGGCTTTAACTGCTTTATATGTTTTATTCCCCGGCCTTCTGCTGAGGGCTATAATGGCTGTCAAAGGCCCTCTTCCCTAGTTGTAGGCGGCAAGGGCCTATAATGCGATAGGCTTTTCATAACTGTGAACAAAGAAACATTGGAATGTTGGAGCTCCAGGCTATACCAGCCATTATAAGCCCAATGGCTTTTCAATGGAGCTCCCAACATTCCAATGTTCTAATAACTGTTATAGCCCGAAGCATAATGGCTATACTACTATTAGAATATTTCTCCGTCTGAGGGTAGAATGTATTAAAAACAAACAAGGAGACACAAAGACAAGTAATGGCATGTTGGAGCATAGGTTCTGTACCACCCATTATTGGCGCTGTGCTTATACATTTATTTCATATGTGCTCCTAACAATCCACTGTTCTGATAATCGTTATGTTTGTGCTCTATTTTAGCAGTCTGATGAAAATGGACTGAAATCTTCTAATGGAAGTTGCAATAGCACAGACCCACTGAAGGAAACCCGGAATGGTATGATTCATCTCAAACTATATTTTGCTAACATTGCAAATGTTATTGCAGACGCAGTACATTTTTAGTTTTTACTCCATGGTAACTGATTTGTGGGCAACTGTATTTCCGAAATAAGAGAAGTTGAATGCATCTCTTATTTTGTTATTATGTTTGTTTTTCTTATGAGTCATGCATTACGTATCAGATATTTTTATATTACAGACTTTAAGAATATACGTATTTATATTTTTTCACATTGGTCGCCTGATACATGTATGTGTACTCGTCAAACATTCATAAAATCATAGGGGCTTTAGAATACATGCCACAAACAACTATTTAATTTGGCTCAGTGTAACTAGAGCTATATTTCTCCAATAGCCCATTGCCTTCTTTTCATTCATTGCTTAATTTTAAAGTAGTGTACTTTTTAAGGATTGTGCAGGCTACTATTTTACTTCCAATAACTATGCTTGTGTTTATGCATAAAATGTGTGCCCCTTTTATTACTTTGCAGTACTCTCCTGGTGAGGTTGCTGTGCAGGCGTTTTTGGTGCATTGTTTGAATGATTTAAGTTTAGCAAAATTCAGTTTGCTGCTTGATAAGAACTCTGCAATATTTAAATCTCATTATTAATGCTTATATTATACTATTGTCTTTGTTTAACTCTTATGCCACCTGTTGGCTGGTTGAGAGTGCAGTGTGAGGGTGGGGAGAGGAGACAATAATCATGTTTGACCAGTGATCTAGAATATTTTTCCAGTCTGTAACTTAAATGGGACGCAGATAATATGCCTATCAGAACAGGAGTGATTTCAACCTTTTCCAAATGATCTGCTTACAGGAACAGAGGCAGTGAAAGGTGTTCCATAAGGCGAAAATATTTGAGCATAGAGTTCAACCCCCTTCCCCCCCAAAACTCTTGTCATTTGTGGTGCAGTCTGTTTTGGTTAGCCGACTTCCTTGGGTATCAGTAGTTGAGTTGAGGTATTGGAATGACCTAGCAATGACCTAGTCTGGTGAACCAAGTATAGATAGGTGGCCGACATTGTTTTGAAGCGGTTGTCATCTTGGGTGGAAAGCCCCTTTAGATAATGTACAGTAGACAAGGCATCCATGCTGGACTTTTTGGTAGAATAATATATTTGTTTGTAAAATTGTTCATATGAGGTGTAAACTCTGTTGGCACTGGCATTATTCTAAGTTTGAGAGTCTTTGAGAGGGAGCTAGGTGGTCGCTCATGCTAAAGGTAAATAAGATGTAGGATGAGGAGAGGATGTAGCCTAATGGTTAGAACGGTCAACTTCAAATCTGGGGAACCGGGTTTGAGTCTCAGCAACAACACTAAAAATCTTGTGATTCTGGGCAAATCACTTAATCTCCCCGTGCCTAACAAAAATAAATGTGTCCTCATGTAACGTAACAGGTGCTCATGTAAAGTGCTTTGATACCGGATTTCGGGGCAAGTTTGCGCTATATAAATATCGGAGGGGAAAAAGTTGGGCAAATTGAAGTTAATATGTATGTGGTAGTCTGGGCTGTGGCTGTCTTAAATGGTAATAACGGGTACTAGGTAACCAATATGAAGATTAGTGAGAATATGCATCCTTGATGAAGTCCACAAGTGATATTAGTACCTTGTGGAGAGGAAATAATCCAGTTTTGCCTTTTGAGACCTGTTCAATTTGAAGGATCTGAACCTTTGGAAGGACTGATCTCTGATTTACTGAGCGCATGTCTCCAGAACTGGAAGAGTTAGTATCCTGGGTTTCATAGGGAGAGTTAGACTCCCTTTTGTTTAGAAGAGGCTACCTGCTGCATGAATTTGCTCCAAGACGCGTGGGTGCCATAGAGCTGAGAAGAGGCTTCTTTGAAGGTAGCTTGCATGCTGCATGAACCTAGTAACAAAAAAGGTCCATTTGCGCTAACCAAGGTTAAGCACATCAAATCCCAAGTATCAATAGACAGTAAAGGGTTATGCAACCACTTCCAGAGCTTGCCGCAATTCCGCTCCACTGGGAAGCAGATGAGCAAACTTTTGTACAGAAGGGAAGGTGCACCAAATGAAAGTCAATTCACTCCCAAGTGTATCCAGAAAATCTCTTTATTGTCGAAGCAAGTACGCAATGGACATCGGCAAACCCGTTTCATTCCACAGCTGGAACTTCATCAGGGCTATATAATTTGAATTTAGGCTGAGGTCTGCCCGCCGTAAGGCATCCTTGTTGCGAATACTTGAAAAGCAGTCCTTGCAGTTTGACAAAGAATCACCAGAGATTTACACCATTTGACTGAGGACGGGGAACATTATATCATCTTTACTCTTAATATCCCACACAATGTGACTCTACATACTTTAATTGTCTGCTCAACTCGCAAACCAAGAGACATGGAGACTATATTTATTTATTTATAAAGTTTTATATATCGCAAACATTTTAGCCTATTAAATTGTTAAGCTGATGATTAGAAGTTTAATCTCTTTTTGTAACATGTTTACCCATTTTTCCATGGTGTATTATTTTTCTTAGTTTTATTTAATCGTTACTGATAAACTAGCATAGGGCCTTATGTAGAGTTAAGGAGATGTAGGACATCTGTTAAAAAGTGGCAGATGTTTTGTCCACCCTTTTTGTAGTTCATATGGGCCTTTTTCCTCTTAACTGAGTGGACAAGACATTGCCGCTTTATAGAGGACTAGCAGCCTGTCCCGACGTTGTCCGGGTATGAAATAGAATGTGTGTAATGTGTGTATTTGGCAAGGGCAATTTATTTTAAAATCTTGCGGTAGACAACATTTTTTGTTTCATTAGAATAGGGACGGAGAAGGCCCAGCTGCAGCCCTGGTTGATATTAGCAGGCGCGTGTAATTGGTGTAGTGATCCACCGCCTGAGCCCGGCTACAGCCCTGGTTGATGTTAGCAGGCACGTGTAATGTTGTTGAATGAGAGAGTTATCAGCCGCAGGTAAATCCGTTTAATGAGAGAGTTGAGTGACAGCGAGTGTGAGAGGCTGCAGTAATTGTCCCCGCAGACACGCTCATTTGCGTGTTCCCCTGCTTGAGGCCCAGATGCAGGCCTGTTTGATGTTAGCAGGCGCGTGTTCCCCCGCTTGAGGCCCAGCTGCAGCCCTGGTTGATGTTATCAGGCACACCCACAGCCCACGATGTGATGGCCGTACCACACGCCCCCAGCGTTAGTCACGCCCCCAACCCACGCCCACAGCACAACGCAGACACGCCCACAAGGGACTACATTGCTGGCACGGTTCTTTTACCTTTTAAATGTATAGAGTAGTTGGCCTAACGGCTAAGGCGCTCGACCTCGGACCTGAGGATCTGGGTTCGAGTCTTGGTAACGACGCCAAACATCCTGTGATTCTGGGCAAATCACTTAATCTCCCCGTGCCTAAAAAAACATGAATGTGTGTCCTCATGTAACGTAACTGGTGCTATGTAAAGCGCTCTGATACCTGATTCAGTTTGGGTCAAGTTCGCGCTATATAAAACTCTGCAAAAAAAAATAATATATATGGTGGCCGTTTGCATAGCCGATGTCCTTCTGCTGCAACTGCCCTTTCCAACGCTGTATTGGGTGTTGTGATTGGTGCTGTGGTTACCGAGATTACCCGCCTCAAAGGATTGGGCTCTCTCTTTATAATATTAGTATGGATGTCTCACATTCTCCTAATTAAAAATAAGTCACTTAGTTTGTAACACATATTGCATGCAGTTTCTTAGAATATACTGTGGTAATTGGCCCTACTACCAAGGGGAAGCTGCAATACTACTTTCAGAAGCCAGTTTAGCTCTGGGAATGAGATTCCTTGGGAAGGTTAGTCACATCTTACCTGAAGACATCGGCTTCTTTTCTCAGAACCCAATATTCTGTTTCAATATTAAAGATTTTTTATTAAAGGTTTAGATCTACAAAGAGATCAACTGTGTTGTGACTTGCAAGTTTCAAAAGTTAGTACATTAAAAAAAGTGTTAAAAATATTATTATTTTTTAAGAAAAAGAATTGTAATATAGCAATACATTTACTGGACAATATATCACCTGGCTGCAGCTCTAGCTTACTTAATTCCATATTTTATAGAAAAAGATTTTAAAAAGATACATCTGGAGGGATTTTGAGTCATTTAGCTTACATGATATAAAAACTGAATAGATGTTTACAAAACTTGTTAAAAAAATTAATTACTGCTCTTGCAGACTTAATACTGTATTTCACAAAATGAGGTTATAAAAAAGTAGATCAAGGAGATTGTAAAGCAGGACAAATAAATAAAACAGGATTTAACTCTTGTACAGCACCCTCACATAAATTGCACAGCCTGTCATCCCAACATATTCACCGCCAAGCATCTGTTACGCATGTTAAAGGCCTAAACAATAACATACATCAGCGGACACTATGCTCGCAGTTCCAATCTGGATAGGGTTGTGGTGCTGAAACACAGCAAATCCAAATTATTTTACCCAGTCTCGTTATTCTTCCATAGAAGCGGAAGTCATGCTCCAAATTTCTATTTTTGCCTAATAAATTCCAAATAGCCTTTATGGCTGAAATAGATCATATTTACCAAATTTACACTAAAGTGCCTATGTGCGAGTAAAAGATTTTTCTTCAGTATACAATCACCACTTACAGGATTAACGCATTCTACGCTTATGAACTTCCTACCGGGGTTCTCCTGCGAGTGGAAAATACAGTAACCCCAACGTATTATGGCTGCCAATCCACTTGCAATTTGAACACAGTATCCTCACCTCTGCTCTATGCATAAAGTCCCAGTGATCTTCTTTTATGACTTCTATGACATCTCGTTGTCAAATTAGCAAAGAAAATGTTCCTTTACCATAGATATGATTTAACGATTTCCATAAGTACATTGCCCAAATGCCAACTATAACTCGTTATTGACTGACAACCCCTAGTGCATATTATCATTTATTGATGTTGACTTTCAGAAAATGGCTATCAGAATATGCTGATAAAAAAATGTAGATGCTTCTGTAAATCTTTAACTGTCCAATCTAGTAACACTATGTCATCTGCGTAAAGTAGTATTCCCATAGAGTAAGACCCTACCTTTGGGGCATTACCACCAACACAGGGCATCAACTCTGGCAAATCAGCAATGTATAAAGAATAGAGAACAGGTGCCAATAAACATCTTGTTTTAGGCCATTTTTGGTTTCAGTTTTTGCATGACACCACATTGCAGTGTGTAGAGCTATGATCAATTTTAGTAGTCCTTCTGGGATGCCCAGAGCCCTAAGTTTCCTCCATAGGGTATGCCTGTCCACACGGTCAAAGGCGGAGGAAATATCAATGTATAACACGTAGACTGGTATACCCCACTTCTGGAAATACTTCTTCACAGTTAAATGAAAAACAATTGTTATCTAGAGTTGAACATTTTGGTGTAAAGTCTGCCTGTTCCAGGGGCACAATTTTCTTTTATCTGCCCAGCTCTGTAGCTGATTTAATACACATTTTGCAAAAATCTTCCTAATGGCATCTAGTGGTGTGATTTGCCTATATTTAGTAGGGGCATTAGTAGGGCCTTTTTTATGTAGTTGAAGTATAATACTAACTCTCCAGGAATCTGGGATCTCCCCAGTAAGATAATAGTTTCTAATCAGCGCTGCCAGATAAATAGCCCATGAATCAGGTTCTAGCTTTATAATAGTAATAGGCAGCTGGTCACTACCTCTAACCCCTGTGCATCTAGCACCAAGAAATATATATTTGACTAGTAACCTAGATTGATAAGGGAGAGTAGTGCTTTCCATATCAATGAGTAGTATAGGAAAACAAGGGTACCCCAATAAGCGAACCTGGAGTTGTAATATGTTTACAAAACAGTGGTTCAGGGTTGGCCTTACTAGGTCCGGAGTTACTGCCCCGACGGGGCGGTGTACAATCAATTTAGAATGAGCATTTAATCATGGAGTGAGTGAGGGTGTAGGGAGACCTATAGGATTTATTTACAATTGAGAACAATCAGGGATTTACGATATTATCAGGTGCTCACATAAGTGACAAGGTGTGTATTTGTGACAAGGTGAAAGTGCTCTAAATAACATAACATCACAAGTACAACAGAACAAGGAACTCCAACTAAATATGTACCAGGAAAGGGGGTTCCTGCTGCAGGGGGGGGGGGGGTGTTGCTGACGACGTTTTGATCTGTTAGTTAGTTAAGATCATCTTCAGGACAAGGGGGTGAGCAATCTGAAACTGAATTAAAGTAAGTATAATTACCATTTGTCCCTACAGTTATGTCATATACAGTCAATATGTGCTCCCAAGGGTTTTGGAAGGCTCCAAAACTGGTATCGCAATTTAAATTATTAGCATCCGGTGTTTTAAGACTAGGCGCTGAAGTGAGAGATTAGTTTGATAAGAAACACTTACTTATCATTTGAAGTGGGCTATTGCTTATATGTCAGATGATTCTAATCTTAACCACAGGACTGTGAGTCTGTGGGAAAAAGAAAGAGTCAGGATGCCCTTATGTTGAAAACCGGTCTGTCTAATGAGCATAAGTTTTAAAAAGCCTCTTACTGGGAGGGAGAGGGACAGGCGTCTTGGATCAGTGAGTGGTCGTCAAGTGGTTTGGCGATTAATGTGCGCAAGCACAAAACTTGTGTAGGGATCCCCTGTTGGTAAAGGGGCAACTGTAATAAACCACAATTTGGGGTATCGGCGAAGGATAGGCGTAGGGAATATAGTATTCTTACAGAGTGACTGAGACTTTTGCACGTGAGCTAGTAGGATCTACTAGGATCTGTATGCCTGGTGAGGTCTCTGGCGCCGTTCCTTGGATCAGCGAGTGGTTGTCAAGTGGTTTGGCTATTAATGTGCGCAAGCACAAAACTTTTTTTTTGGAGTGCAGCTGTTGGTAAAAGGGCAAATGTAATGAACCACAGTATGGGGTATTGGTGAGGGATAGGTGTAGGGAATATAATATTCTTACAATGTGAATGAGACTTGATGATGCAAGCTAGTAGGATCTGTTTGCCTGGTGAAGTCTCTGGCGCCGTTCCTTGGGTTGAGAAAACAATTAGCGTGATGCAGCCCGAGCGTGTGGTAAGGTAACAGTGGGCCAATGAGCGTATTTACTTACTCATATAGCTGAGGCGCGACTAGGGTGGGCGTGTGCTAGCCCTTCTGTCTTATCTGGGCATCAGCGCTGGTTGTGGGTAGAAAGAATTCATTAGATGTGGGAAGGCATGGGGACAATGCTGCGATTTAGCTGACCTGTGGGAGAAATCGGCCACAAATTGAGAAGTCTCTAATGTGCTGCACATTAACATTAATGAAGAGAAAATAGGTTGTATCAGAACATAGTTGTCATGCGAGGTTGGAACATTCTACAGTCTAATCAAGATCACAATACTCACAACTGGCCAGAGAGCCGGGAACTGTTGGGTGAAGTGGGAAATAAAGCTTCCCGCTTTCCTTTCTATGTTTAGAGGACAATCTAATAGTATGGTTGGAAATATTGGTGTTGAAATCTCCTACAGGTATTATATTTCTGATCTATTCCAAGGTAGCAAGGTGCTCTATAAAATAAATAATTCTTTTAAGAGAGCAATAGTCTTGTAACCAGGGCCTATATACACTTTCAACAAGATAAACAAAGTCATGGGACGTACTACCCTCTTATGATTAGAGAAAACTATGCAATGCAGTAATTTTGATGGATGATCAAGACCACGAATAGTTGGAACTCAGCAATGTGACTATTTCACCACATACATGCCCGATCCTGTATTTTCTTTTTTTTGCAGGACTGGTAATAACAAAAACAAACTTTTACCTGGTTATCCAAGGCTCTTGAAGACAAAAAATATCTGGTTTTAAGGGGTCAAGATTCAGAATTTGCACCACATGTTTTGGAGCAGCCTGCTAAATTCCAGGAGAAGATTTATGTAGAATTGTTGAATAGGTTGTCACAAGGATGTTTTCCTAGAACCCTTATCATTGTTTAGTTCCCCCGCCAGCCAATGTCATTGTGACATACCATGATCCCTCGACTCAGGAACTAAGGGCCTAATTACCATGTTGGTGGGACCGCCACTGACAGACCGTAGGTAGCTGGCGGGAAAGAACGCCACATCTGACAGGATTCATGATCCTGTTGGGGCTGGGGTCGTAATCCTATCCTTTCGGTGAAGGTGGTGCCTGCGCAGGCACCGCTGTAGGGATTAGGATGACCCTTTCCGACTGCCTGTTGTGACCGTCCGACAACCATTGAAAGGCAGACAAAAATTGAATTTGGGGGCCCGAGCAGTGCCTATGTCCCCCTGTGGGCCACTGCTGAGTGGCCCTGGAGGTACATATAGTGCCCCCTACACATCCATGCACCATATGCCATGCACCACATTGTGCCTGGTACAAAGATGTACACAAAGTGCTTTTTTCGACTGTAGCTTGTGCTGGGGCCGCAAGAGAAAAAGACTCTTTTGACCACCTGCACAGTGGCTTCATCCTAATTGGGTGGATGGGACAACTGACTTATTGTCGGGCGGTCTACTGCCCGCTGCGATCGGAGGTCCGACTGACTACCATTGTAATTAGAGCCTACGTTCTGACTTTAATTAGATTCCCTTTTAATACCAGCCTTACAAGAGACTATGGTAGATCTTGCATTTTACACCAATTCCTGCTGAGAATGTGCAATTTTCTAAACGACTGGGATTGTGCAAATACTTGTGCCTGTTAATTGTAGGCATGTGTGATTTTGAATAATATGGCACTGTATCAACCCTCTAGGCATAACAAATTCACAGTTATTAATTGTTAGGTTGACAATTATAAGCCAATTTAAGACAACCCTTGTTATCTTCTTTAATTCAGTATTTAGCACTTCTACCAACTTTATATTGCTGCTCCTTACCATCTTTAACTGGTCTACTTGTACAACAAAATTCAACAAGAAAGATCTATTTAAAGAAATCATGTCAGAATGATAAAATCAAGGGTTTCAGGGCTGAGACAATTCTCTTCCCTTTGGGTGACTAATTGAGCACCTCTGTTTAGAAGGTAGAGTATCCCTGGCTCCAAACCCCCTAATGGGTCATATAATTTAGCAGTCGTTTAAAGCAGATAATGAATAGTGATCTCCTCTCCAATCATTCACAGAAGAAAAGTCCTGTAACAAATTATTTCCTGTACTAACGGTAGTACCATCAGTCTTTCTCATCATAAGATTGCTGTTAAATGTAAGTCTTAATTTAGGGCCAGAAGGAACTTTCATCCTGCTGGCAAACTAACAGGATAGTAGGAAAGCAAAAGAGGTGAAATTAAAGGCATCCCCCATATGAGCAAGCCTTGCCCGCCTAATGTCGGCCATTTGAGCCCACTATGTTTTGCCATCTGTTGCCTAAGCACTTACCACTGTTCTGCATAGTTTTCCACTTCTGAGTCCTTTTGCATCTTTCTACTCCTTCTGCTCCTCCTTTGGTGGCTAGTGGCTCCTGCCTACTGCTGTGCGGACTGTGGGGGCTGTACGGGATGTAGGGGCAGGGATGCAAGCAGCTACAGATTTTCCCGCTGCAGTGCCACATGGGGCTATTCCACCAATGTCGCCACTGCGGTACCCAAGGCAGCCATGACTCAGGCTCTCGAGCCTCTCACTTCTTTTTTTCCAGCAAGTAGATGTGACACCCCCTCCTGCATGCGGCTAAACTGCAGACGTAGCAGCTACACACACTGTGGTGCCTGTGGCAGCCATGGCTCGGCTGCTCACAACTCGGCTGCTCTAAGCCTCCTGCTTATGGTTCCTCAACCAGCGACAGCCCCTCAGTGTGCACTACGTAGACTGCATACTGACTCTATCATCTTTTACTTGAAATTCATTCATTTTACAATGTTTTTTTCCCAGTTGAATGACGCTTGTTCGATAGTTGACAAGAAAACTAGATTTCCCCCAATGCCATTCCAAAGTTGCTCTTTACCGTTGTGTAACTGAGCTCCATGAAGAATCCCTTAGTTATTCTGTAGATTTTACTTTACATATGATTGGAGGCTATCTGATCAAGGGTGGAAGATACACTCCTTCTGTGAAAGGTGCAGAAGCTGAAAGTGAGCAGTTATGTGTTTGCATGAGGGAGTACAAATAAGACTGTCAGTACTGCAGCTGAACACACTTCTGGAGCAAGGACAGACTCAGATTAATTTTGGTATTGAGTTAGTCTGGCTTACAGAGATTAATGTGGACTAGGTTAGAGGCAGGTAATTGTATTTGTTGAGGTTTACCCCCTTGATTTAAGATAGGATCATGGCTGTGTTCCTCACAACTCAGGAAACAGAAACAACTTTGTAAACTTCAAGAACGTTTATGGAAAAAGGGCTACCGCAGCCAACAAAATGACAAAATTAAAGAGTGCCTAACAAAATATTAATCCTTACTAATTAGGGACAAATCAGGGTATTGCACCAAACAGATAGAAGAAGCAAAAACACTCATCTAAAGAACTATTCAGGACAGTGTCCAAAAAATCCATTACCATTACAAATCAAATCACTAGCTGTCTATAGCTTTGCAATGATATTTCAAAGTTCTGTTTAAACAAAATAGAACATATTTACCATAAATTCAAAAGCCCTAAAGTAACTTTGCATGAGGTTCACTTACAACCTGGAATAGTAATTGAACAGACAACTTAGATTTCTAAGATGATTCTTTAAGAATTGCTCCCCTCCCATCCAACCTAATCCTAGGTCTAATTCAAGCAGCTAAGTCAGTATCCCCTTTGGATCCTAGCCCCCATCCCCCCCAGCTGTGGTCAAAATGGTTCCAGAGCTGATGGGAAATAATCCTACCATTCTGTTCAAGTCCATGTTTAAAACCGGTCCCTTTCCAAAGGCTTGAAAGGAGGCTTCCATACTGCCTCTTATTTAAAAAAAAAAAACTGTCTAAAACCTGAAGATCTGAACAACTTTCCCACCAACTCCTGGCTCCCTTTGCCAGTGAAGTTAGTTCAAAAGGCCATAAACACCCAACGATATACCTTTTGTAGAAGAGCAGCAGCTGCTAGATGCTACACATTAGAGCTTTAGAAGTGGCCACAGTACAGAATCTGCCCTGATCAAATCCTGAGAAGGAATTAGAAAGGCATTAGATGTCGGAGGGAATGCTTCTTTAGTGTTAGATTGATCTGCAGCGTTCAATATGGTTCATCATGATCATTTGCAGGACTGCTTTGCCACAATGGAAGTGCAGGGGACAGCACTGCCTTTGTTTCCTTTGCAGGAGGAATGAGCGCAACAATCGGTGGCATTGGACGCATTTGTCTCCGAGCCTTTCTCTCTCCCTTGCGGGGTCCCACAGGAGTCCTCGCTCATCCCTGCTCTGTTTAATGTACATGCATGTTTCCTGGCATCTTTATAAGATCTTTTGGCTTCTCACTGACTTACTATGCTGGCGACACAAAAATTGTTGTCACTATCTAACCAAGATATAGACACAGGCAGTAGATTTCAGGACTGTATGCAGGCATTAGCAATTGAATTACTCCTTAAAATTGAACTAAAAAAAACTGGTCATTCTTTTTGGAAACAATACTTCCTTATGGTCTCCATCCTGTTGGCCAGCAGAATTAGGCTATCTGCCCGCACCAGGGAGGAAGACCAAAATCCTGGGTGCCCAGATGGACCACAAACTCACCTTTGGTGACCAGGTAAATTCAGTCAATGCCTCCACCTTCCTCACATTAAGGATGATTAAAAAGATTCTAAAGTTCATACCCTACGAGTCACAAAAAACTGTCACACCTCCCTTGTCCTGTCAAAACTGGATTATTGTATTGGACTCTACATCAACATACAGCAGCAACATCTTCATAAATAACAGACGCCGCAAAATGCTGCAGCTAGGCTTTTGTTGGGAACTCTCAAATTTGAAATACAAAATGTAAATCCCAAAACTGCCCTGACTACCAGTAAGACATCAGATCGAATTCAAAGCTCTCTGCACTGCCTTCAAGGCTTTAAACAATACAGGCCATTCCACTTTAGGCATACCTTTTCATGGTATGAACCCAATAGAAGCTTTCGTTCATTGGGAGAGAAAACCCTTGCTGTCACCAGATTTAAGAGAACTAACTGTGGTGGCAGGAGTTTCATCACCTACACGGCCAAAGTATGGAACACCTTACCTTATCCTAACCGATCTGCCCTCACACTTCTCACCCTTAGAAAGGAGTTGAAATCCTGGCTTTATAACATTAGGCCCTGTTCAGTTCTACAGTCATTCCTTGTTCAAATCTGTGAGCTAGTGCCAGGACACCTGCGGGTAATCGAGCACTTTACAAATCTATTTAACATAACGTTATGGGCAGGGTTTTAGAAAATTTACTTGAAGCAGAAATTATCAACTTTTTTAAGGTTCCTCAGCAAAAGGTTTGGAAAGGTTTTCCTGTATTGACTATTTCATAAATGTTAGGAGGAAGAAAGCACAAATAAGTTTCTGACCAAGCATGATTCTGTTTAGTCAAGGAAGACACCATTCAGCCAGTCATCTTTCACCTCTAGAATGAAAGTCTTTACATTCTTGACCACCAACAGCATCCAGATTTACCAATGTACCTGTGACCTGTATCTCTGAAGATCTTCTACTTTAACAACATAAACCTACGAAAATGTTACCTTACCACTATCAAGTCTTGTACATGAACTGCTTACTTGAAGCTAAGGAAGACTTGTCCTTTTCCTTGTGGCCAACATCAGTTTGAGAAACATCCAACTGAGCTCTGCAGTTTTAAGATAAATCACTTTTAGTTAAAAATCACCTAAGCCACATACATTTTAGTGGATGAGCATGGAACCAACTGTGGTTCACAAACATCATTGGCTCCTCTGAGCGGTGACTAATCTATGACGCCAGGCACTTGAATCTCCATATATGTCTGATTAAAATTCCTTAATCTGAGTCTGCTAGATGGGCTTCAGTTTGGGCTTCAGCAGTTTCTACGCAAAGGCATGAAACCCTATAAGAACTGATGTTATGTGTATCATAGCACTTTTCGATCAAAGTAAAGGACAGACCTAAAGGTTGCTTTTTTTATATAATTAAAAAGTGGTTTATTAATTGGGCTTGATGTAAGTCCACCACAGGGAACAAAACCGCACAGTTTCATTAATTTAAACATGAGCTCAACCCCCTGGTAGCTATGGCAGAGAGCAAACAGGCTTAACTGAGGAAAATATTTAAAGTATTTAGCAGTAACGAAACAGTTATAAAGTCAAAATACAACACAGTAAAAAACCCATGACCAGTGTAGAAAAAAAGAGAAAAAAAATGACACCAAACAATTAAAACTCCAATGAACTTTAAAGATTTAAGGTAAAAGCTGCCAAGAAATAGTAATGCGCCAATCAGTAGTCACTGTTCGCAGTTGACTGCCAACAAGGTGCAATTTCAGGCCAATTGTGATGGAGGACAGGTCGAAAATACCAGGTGGGTTTATCCGGTCAAAGATGTTGCCTTCTATCATAGTTTCGGAAATGGAAGTCGAAATCCTCCAGTAGGGCAAGTTTGCAGCCTGTATCCACTGAAGTCCTATTGTAGCCTGATAGCGGCTTAATGAGGTCCTGCTAAAGCTGTTGATTTTGGTAGGAAAAGCTATGAGTGGGAGAAATTCAAAAGTCCTGACCGACAAAGTGTTTGCATAGCACAGATACCTTTTGCACCTCGGTCTAGCGAAGAGTTCTACCTTCAGACTTAGGGACAGATGTACGACGCTTGCATTTTGTGACTCGCAAATTGTGTTGCTTTGCGACTCGCAAATTGTGAGTCGCAAAATGCAATGTACAACAGTGTCACAGACACTGTTATGATTCCCATTGGGGTCGCAAAATTCAATACCTCATCAATATTCATGAGGCAAGCGCAATTTACGACCCCATATGGAATGGCTAACACTCCCAGGGAAGCTGGCCTGCTGGGGACAACAGACCACCATGTCTAGTACTGCTTTTTACATAAAGCAGTTTTTCTTTTTTAAATGCAGGCCATTTTCATTAAAGGAAAAAGGTGAGGCATTTAAAAAAACAAAAATGAAACTTTTCTTTTTGGTTTTTTTAAGGTCAGGCTGTGGTCCCTGGGACCATTGGCTGCTCTTAATAACATGTTTCCCACCCATTCACAAAGGGGAAGGGGTCCAGTTTACGAATTGTTTACCACCTACTTGCAGTGGGTGTAAACTGCAAGTGTTTTGCAACCGCATATGCAGTCGCAAAATAATGGTACATACCATTTGAACTCGCTATTAGGAAGGGACGTCCTTGGCATGCCCCTTCCTAATAGCTAGTCGCAAACACTATTTTGCGTGTCTCTGACAAAATAGCGTTGGTACATACCACCAATGTTTTTTGCTGTCTCAAAAGGGTTGAATACCCTTTTGCGACTGCAAAAAATGGTCGCACATCTGGCCGTTAGTCTTTTTTATGGAGCTCAAACTCTTCCTAAAGGGCAAACCTGAAGTTGTATTTAAAGAAGTTGCATCAAAGTCACACACCTTTGCTGCAAGGTTCTGCTGATGCTCTGGAGGTTTTGACTGTCCAAACATTTCATTTCAGAGTTTTTGGAGCACTCCTCTTGGTCACTTCTAAGGTTTCCAACTGGCCCTGGGTGACCACTTCTTATTCCTGGGTAAATTGGGAGCTGGTCCAACCCTTCAGGTTCCTGCACAGGTCTCAAAAAGCAGGTGCAGACAGTATTCTGAGGAGCTGGTGGTGATGTTTATTCTCGTGTAGCTCAAAAGTCAGTGGTTGGGGGTAGCACCTGGCCACTCTTTTAGCAGTAGGAAGAAGTCCCCAGTACCCACTGTCAGAGTAAATCCTATTTGCCCAACTGCAAACTATTCCAGAGTGCACTATTCTAAGGCAAAACAGAGATGTCTAGGCCCCTTCCACTAGGGCAACAGTCTACCCAGCAGTGTGTCTAAGAAAATGAGTAGTCCCCTCCTTCTGAGTTTCTCTAAAGTGCTTCCGGGACAACTTCTCCATCTCACTGTGCGCGTCATCCCCTCCCAGGCCGCAGAAACCAGGGGGATACGTCCCCCCAACAGACAAAGCAGCTCACCTCCGGTCCAGATGCACAGTGCGTGGTTGCAAGATGGCGGTCATCTCACCCCTCGGCTCGCAAGATGGTGGTCACCACACACACCACCGGTCCACACTTCTACAGTCACCGCCCACAGCCAGGGCAGGGCCAGCACCGGTGAATGCCCGACAGCTCGTCTCCGCTCCCGCTCACCTCCTCGAGGGACACTCCAGCACCTTCAGCATGGGCCAATGGCCGAACCGCCACCGCAGGGGTCCGGGCTCCAACGTCCCGCCCGGCCCCAGGCTTCAATCCTCCCCGGCTGGCGCAGTGCTCCCAAGCTTGGAGCGGAGCGTGTCGAATGCGCAGCAACGCCCGTCAGGGCCGGCCGCCGTGTGGGGCACCCAGGGGGATCAGGGCTCCGTCTTCGGTGGGGCAGGGCGGGCAAGCCGTCCCGGCCTCCCAGCGCTCAAAGGCGGCGGGCCCCAGTCTCAGGCCCCGGCTGCAGGTCTCTGCATCGACAGCGCCCGCCCTCCGGCAATGCCGCGCAGGAGATCACCCGATGCCCCTCAGTAGCTGCCGCCTCTCCGGGGACCAGGAATTCCTCCCGTGGGCGCCTCAGGGAGTCGCACCCGGCTGGCGGCAGAGGGCGCGTCCGCCAATACCAGGCTCGCAAAATGGCGGGCACCGCTGGAGCACAATAATCTGTGATTGCCCAGGGATTACAGAAGCCTTAGCAATTACTGAAGGGGCTGTTATACAATGCCAGTACTGTGGGCTTTGGCTCAGCCCATTGTATTATTGGTTGGCTTTCATGTGAGGGTCATTTGCTTTCTGCTTAGCCATTGGCTTGCCTTCCACTTCCTTTATTTTTCTCCCCTGGTCCACACATTTGAATGGATGACTTTTAACTTTCCAGTGATTTACATTAATGGAATTTCATTCTTTTAATTTCTCTTTCAGCCTTCCATATTTTCTTGATTTCTCCCATGTGCTACTTCACCCTCATAACGCCGCCCCATGAGTCTTCTTTCCTTCACAACTAGTCTATTGCTTCTCCCACCCTTTCTATCCACTCTCACCTTTAAATACCCCCAGCTACTCTATTGCTCCCCCACTCTACCTTACCCTTTCGTTTTTCTTAATGGCTTTTATTTATTCGGAGGTCCTAGCAGTATCAATTTGCTGCTGAGCACAGTTTTATAAATAACATGCGTTCATGCATCTTTCGTTGTTCTACAAGATGATATCCACCTTCTTCGAACTGGAAATGAAAAGATTACATTTTTTAATGGACTCGGCAGTGCCATGAGGCATACATGTTTTGCTTTTCATGCTGCTCTTCAGCATTTGCAATAACCTTCTTTTCTCTTTCTGCCATTGCTGATAAGTATTGGCAACAAGCGTTTGCAAAGCCAAAAGGTTCGGAAAAGTGAGACAATGATTGTTTTAGCTTATGATTACTTTCATAAGTTACCCTAGCGTTGAGTCTCCTGCCCAGCATTTTGAACTGTTTTTGTTCTTTAAAGTCAATTCGCTTTTTTTGAAAAAGAGAAAAATTTGACATAAAGCGATTCTTGTTGTTTCTGGTGTTGCTAGAATTTTTGAGCATTTACAAAATCTCAAATTATCTGCCTGACTTCCCATTTACTAATGATTAACTTTATGCACCATCCGCTTAAATAACCTGGGACTTCCAAACATTCAAAATCCGCTTCCTGTTAGCCTCACTCCTCTCATCATTATTGTTTATAAGGCACATTTCTTCAAAAATGCCTCGGGCAAATGTATCTCAAGCCTGGTAAAACAGGATTTTGAAGAACCGGGGTTTAACCCAGCGGCGTCAGGGGCACGCCTAAGATCTTCGAGTTCACCTGTCTTGGTATTCAAAGACACGGAATACTTCTGGATGGCGTCAGAGACCAAGTTTATTAGCTGCAGCTAGTAACAGTGATCCTAGAAATACATCACGGTGTAAATTCTCAGGAGACTGCTCATTTTACTAAGGATAGACTTCTCCTTTTATACCCAATATTCACATTATAAATGTACACCCACTGCACAAAATTCTAACCAATAAGATACATTTTCAAACAAAGTATTACATAGCAAAAACTCAATTTACAGTATCCCAACCCAAAAGTTAATTATTAGGAATGTCCCAAATTCAATCTCCACAAGCCGGACAAACCTATAATTGAAAGCATAACCCATGTAATGAAGAAACATAAAAAAAGAAACAGACCAGATGCTGAACAAGATAAAGCATGTGCAAGGAAACTAAAAAGTTAACGATGTCCTAAACATTGATTGGCAATCTCAGATAAAGATCGATCAGGGAAATTGGCTTTGCGAGGTCAGTTTCAGGTGAAGAGGTCAGTTTCTTAGAGTTCATTTCAGAGTCAAAAAGAAACCTAGTTAATGTATACATGAACTAAGAAGGCCAGGCCACTTCGTTTGCCAGGTTACCTTTACAGGCCTACGTGAGGGCAACACAAAATGGTGGCACAGAACAAAATGGAGTCAGACTCGAGAATTACAGAACCTCAGACCATCCTTTTGCCATTACGTAGGCAATAACCTAAGACTCATGTTAATCTGAATATAGGTCTATATCAATATTCATTAGGTCATCAAAGTGTTGCTGTAGCATAATTTTATTATTCTCTACTTCTCTCGGGACAGGTCTCCGAACACACATAGTAGCACAAAGACTACAAATGGCGGGACCACACTGGATGCAAAGACAACAAGAGAAAAGGATGGCTAAAACCATACCAAGGAATGTCAGAATCTTCCATCCCCATTTGGACAGCAGTACCCAAAACCATCCCGTCAATGACCAGTCTCCTTCGTCTACATGGATAGACTCAGAGATCTTATGCAACCTAGAGATGGCTTGGTACACTGTAGGGGCATTATCTGGTATGTAAACACAGCAACTAGATCCAATCAATTTACATACTCCTCCTCGATCTGCAAGTATGATGTCTAATACCATACGGTTCTGCAAAGTCATAAGGCGGTCCGCTTGAAGCTCAGCTGTAACATTACTGAGAGCACCTGCTGTCTCATTATTAGTAGCTTCAACAACGCGGACGAGCTGTCGACTATGCCTACTATTGATCATAGGACCCCAAAAGGGCAGGAAGCCTTTGAAGAAATCTCCTACTTCGTGTGCTGCAGTATCTTCCTGATTGAAGACACCTCTACCATATCTCGTTCTATGATAGTCTGAAGCAGTAGTGTATGTAGGGGGAAGCAAACACGCCACATAACATATTCCTGAAAAATCAGGTGGCAACCACGTGTAGGCTCTGTCATGACAAACAAAATATGTGCCTTTAGCTGGCACAAACGGTGGAGAAGTCCGGGATGAATAGGAGGGGGAGACCTTTTTCGTCTCTCCTTCTCTGTCAAGCTGGTACTATATCCAGTCACGTTCCAACCACCATAAGCCTGCACCTCATCCTTAGGGATAGTATTATATGCATCAATATCTTGGATCATAGCTACTATTCCCCTTATCAAGGCACTCTTGCTGGAGTTACCTTTAAGGGAACGTAAGGGGCGTACCTCATTTGCATAGATAAACATGGTCTGAAAAGCCCACACAGACCCATTAAAAGAAAAAGGCAAAACCAAATATGGCATACCTTTATCTGTCGTATGAGGCATAAGACCACAAACCCAACAATTAGTGGTATTTACTACTAACTGATGCTGATGCAACAACTGTATGAACGAGTTGTTGACACATTCTGATCTCCTTGTTTGTTCATGTTCAGGCAACGTATAAAACTGGTGCAAAGAAACAGTAGTGAAAGAAAGCATAGGTTGGGAGGTGGGTGCAGATGTCTGTTGTGTAACATAGACAATCCAACCCACACAAGCTAATGTCATACTTAAAAACATCAAAAAGCACAATATTATAAAACATTTGATATATATCAATGTACAAAATCTTGTCTTACGATCTATTCTCTCAACATCTCTTTCAGTTACAACAGACTCCATCCTCTAACGTGCTGCTCGCGGCAATTTTCCTTCTTCACTCAAGTGTGCGTCCAGGCGTCCTAGATGTCCCTAGAACCGCAGACCTTTCGTCAATACGCGGGCCACCCCTTAAGTCTTATACCACGACCCTGCAGCTGACCCCGGATGGTGGCTCGAAAAAGAAAAATAGTCTCTTGTCTGAAAGAGTGTAATTCACAAAAAAATTCAGATTTTGTTTGTCCTTTTTAGACCTTAAGTTGTAGCGTTCTTTACCAGGCACAGTTTGATCCTGAAAGAGTGTCCCTGGATACGTAGTATCAAATCTCAAACACGGCGGCACAGCTTCTTGCAAGACTTCATTATCCGCACGTTCTGACTGAGTCAATTCCAGATGTGCATCGCTAAAAGGTACAAATCTTGGAACCCTTTCACTCTCGGAATCGGCAACACCTTCCCGGACCCACTTATCGTACGGTAAGGGCAAAGGTATCTTCTTGCAATGGGTACCATGTACCCAGTTTTTCTTGCCGAACACCTTAATAGCAGTCCGAGTTGATAACAGGACTTGGTATGGACCGGTCCATCTTGGTTCCAAGTTCTTTGACCTCTGGAAATTCCTGGTTAGAATCCAGTCGCCAGGTTGAATTGTGTGGCCTGCGTCTACAGAAACTGAAGGCAAAGTGTCATGGACCTGTTGGTGAAGAACACGCAATTTAGCAGTCAAATCATGTAAGTAGTTCACCAACATAGGGTACTCGATATCACTGTATTTCTTAGGCCTCGGCACACCCCAGACATTCGCCGGGCGTCCCAAAAAAATCTCGTATGGGCTAAGTCCCACGCGAGAATGTACTGTCGTTCTCGTGGACAAAAGTGCCAATGGTAAGGCATCGGGCCATGTAAGACCAGAGCTCGCTTGCACCTTGGCCAACTTCAGCTTCAGAGTGCCATTATAGCACTCGACCAGGCCTGCTGACTGGGGGTGATTCGCAGCATGAAATTTCTGTTTGATACCCAGACCCGCACATACTTTCTTCATAATCTGACCCACAAATTCACTTCCGTTATCACTCCATACCATCCTCGGGAAACCATATCTGGGAAAGAATTCTTTGAGCAAAACCTTGGCTGTAGACAAGGCAGTATTATCCTTTAGGGGGTAGGCATCCATCTGAAAAAGGCAAAAACAACCACAAGAACATACTTCATGTTTCTGCATCTTTCCATATGAATCTAGTCTATCTGCAACACCTCGAACGGATACGTTGGAGGGGAAAATGACCCGCTGGAGTTGGTGTTCCCTTTCCAGGATTATGCATCAAGCAAATCATGCAATGTTTAACCAAATTCTCAGCACACTTAGGAATTCCACCATTCTGCCATACCGGAGCCAACAACTTACATATCCCTTTTGAACTAATTTGAGCCAGCCCATGAGCCATAGTAACCACCGGAAGCACATATGCATCCGGCAACAACCATCGCCGGTACTCTGACAACTCAACACAACAGCCTGTCGAATCCAACATTCCCGTACTCTCTCTCCACATACTCCATTCTTTCTCAGTAGCTTCTGCCTGAATCATCTTCACACTTTCTGTTGTATCTTCACACATTCCTCCTTCCACAACCCATCTGGCAGGACCTGCAACATACATCCGACTCGTCACATCTTTCGCTGTTTCTCTCGCTACTTCATCTGAAAACGCATTCCCTCGACCCACATCATCCGTAACCTTCTTATGCGCACTACACTTTACCATCGCAATTTGGGTCGGCAAAGTAAGTGATTCAAGAAGTTCACTCACTAATTGTGCCATGCTGAATTTTCGTACCATGGGAAGTAAGAAATCCTCTCTCTTTCCACAAACGACCAAAGCTGTGAGCCACGCCAAATGCGTATTGGCTATCCGTAAAAACATTCACTCTCTTTCCTTTTGACAACACACACGCTCTAGTCAATGCTATCAACTCCGCTGCCTGCGCTGAATTCTGTGCAATACGTGCTGTTTCAACAATCGTGTGCAAAGTTGTGACAGCATATGCTGCAGTCGTCTCTCCATTCGGAAGCTTAAAGCACAAACCATCTACCCATAGGGTACCATCAGGATTCGAAAGAGGAGTATCTTTCAGATCGACTCTACCCTTCGTTTCCTCCTCTGTCCGGAGAAAACAGTCATGCTGTTCCTGAGCATCTGTCTCTAAAAAAATTGGCAACAATGTAGCTGGATTCAATGTGTTGCACCGCTTGATGTGCACATGGCTAGCCAAAAGCGTCAACTCATAACCTGACAAACGTGCACTGGTAAGATGTTGAGTCTTTGTTCTATTCAATAGGGTATCCACTGCATGTGGGACCATCACAATCAATGTATTATCCAATACCAAACCAGCAGACTGTCAGATAGAAACAGCCGCTGCCGCTGTAGCTCTTAGACAACATGGCAATGCCCTAGCTACCGGATCTAAAGTGGCTGAAAAATACACACATGGGCGCGGCTTGTCTCTAAATTGTTGCGTCAATACTGACAACGCACAACCTTCTCTCTCGTGTACATAAAGTGTAAAAGATTTACTATAGTCGGGGGTACCCAACACAGGAGCAGAACACAATGCATCACGCAATTCAGAAAAACTCTTCTGACATTCGTCAGACCACGGAAGAGGGTGTGGTGTGTCCTTAAGAGTAAGTACCAACAAAGGTTTCCCTAGCAAAGAAAAATTCGGAATCCACTGTCTACAATACGAGGTGATACCTAAGAAGGCACACACCTCTCTCAGTGTGCATGGCACAGTCATTTGGGCAATCGCTTGAATACGCTCTGGGGTCAATCGTCTTCCCTCCTTCGACAAGAGATGACCTAAGTAGGTCACTTCTTGTCGACAATATTGCAACTTCAAAGGTGACACTTTATGATGAAGGTCAGACAGGTGTCGCAACAAAGAAAGAGTACCTTCTTTACAAATCTCTTCATCATCAGCAGCAACCAACAGATCATCAACATACTGGATAATAGTAGCACCAGAAAGCAATGCAAAAGTATCAAGCTGAGTTTTCAAAGCCTGACTATAAATGGAGGGACTCTCACAATAACCTTGAGGAGCGCGTTTAAACCGGAAACTGCGGCTTCCTAAAGAGATGCCAAAAATATCCCTACTTTCCTCAGCAATCGGAATACTGAAGAAAGCGTTCTTCAGATCAATAACAGAAACCCAAGCAGCTGAGGCAGGGATCATAGTCAATAAAGCGGTAATGTCTGGGACAACAGGAAACTGTGGCACAACAATCTTATTGACCTCTCGAAGGTCGATCACAAACCGATACACAGGTGGCTGAGAAGAGTCAGTACGCTTAAGGACAGGCAGAACAGGACTATTACACACATTACCTCTCGTTTCTTCAACCACACCTTTCTCAACCAAATCATAGATAATCGCTAAAAGAGCTCTTTCGCCATCACTGGAAATTTTGAACTGAGGAATGCGAGGTAATTTAGCATTCGACTTAAGGGTAACAACGTAGGGTGGAATCTGCAAAAGACCATTATCATTAGGACCTGTAGCCCAAAGTGTATCAGGGAGAGAACGCAGTTCCAGTGGAAGGCGATCCTTAGACAGATACATCGGGGAAATCACTTTCTTACCCACCGTAAGATGTACTCCCAAAGGAGAACAATGTAATGTCGCATGCAATCTTTTCAACAAGTCCAAACCCAACAAATTCTTGCCACAGCCAGTCGTTAGAATAAGGGGAGCCTCCAATTCACAAGGACTAATAGAAAGGGGCAAAGGACAAGAAACCGGGTTACGAACTGGGGCGCCAGAAAATCCTAACGAAACATTAGTCAAGCCGGACAAGGGTGCGCCAGGGAGTTTAGAGTGCATGATAGAACTCTTTGCTGCACCAGTATCCGAAAGAAATGGTTCTGCCACACCTGATGTAATCACTTCAACATAAGGTCCACTCTGGTCTACTGGAACTGACACTACTCCCTCCCTTTGTCCATGGCTGTCCTAACTAGCATTAAAACCAGCACTCTCGCTTCCAACATAATAATCATCAGTGTAGTACTGAGTTGACTGGACGGTCGGAACATTCTGTTGGTCAAAATAATTTATAGAATTCTGAGGGGAAAAGGAACATTCATTCTGGGGAAACGTACCACGTCCCCTGCCCCTAGGTACTTGTTGGAAACCATCACGACCTCTCAGACCAGACATACCATTTGCACGCTGTAGCAAGATCAGGCAACTATTCTTGAAGTGACCTTCCTCTTTACAATAAGCACACTGATTAGGGCCTAGCGGGAGTCGCGAAGCAAAAGACTCAGGCTTCTGCAACAGTTTCTGAAACTGTGGGGGTTGCTGAAACTGATGCTGATTAGGGCGAGGCGTATAAGCCTGCTGCAGAAGAACTTTAGTTTTTAATTCTCTAGTCTTCTTCTCTACTTTATCCTTCTTATCTTTATCTCTATTCTCATAGTATTGTGCAGTAGCCAATATCTGGGCCGAAGAAGAAACAGACCATGAACTCTGAGTCCTTTAACTTATTCGAAAGTTCAGGAAGTAAATTAAAAACAAACTTATCTACAAACAACCTCTGACCACCTTCTGTACTAATGTCCTGACCACTATGATCAATGAATGTTTCCTCAAACCTAGAGAAGAAATCAGACACACTCTCATCTTTCTTTTGTTTGCATGCTGCTAACTTGTCCCAATTCACCCGCAAAGGAGGCATCATAGTTTTCATTAAATTAATAATTCTACCAGGTAGTTCTGCAACTAAGGGTTCAGGTTTGGCACCTCCTACCTGCCGACCATCTGCAGCAGTAATATTAACCCACGTGTCTCCTACCTCTGGCGTGTGATCCTCGTGACGGATCTTCGCCCACAAGGGTTGAGGAACTACATTACCCATCAACATATCTATGTCAGCTAAATTCATAACACAAGCATCAACTGTCTGAGACAATTCCTTGTAATAACCAGCAGGATTTTTACGGGGGTCAGGCAATGTCTGCTTAAGAGCCAGGACCTCAGCTCTTTTCCAAGAGACATGCACCCACACTCGCTGAAAATGAGCCGGTGCAGCCGCAATACCATGAGCGGCATCAGCCACAACTGCCTCTCTCCATACAGGGGGAACCTCTCTCATATGATACTGCTTCACTTTTCTCCTAACAGAAGGGTCAGGTTCAAACAATGACTGAGGTGGAAGTCTAGACCTAAAAGTGAGTAGTGTCTCTACCGCTTCCTCAACATCGGAACCCACTATCGTTCCTTTAGCAAATTCAGACTGAACATTAATCAATTCCAGTGGAATTGAACCCAACTCATTATCTTCCCACTCCTGACGAAGGAAGGTACACATGACATCAAAAACATACCTTTGTTTTGGTGCCTCCCACTGTAGGAAGATATCCATAACCACTTGTGGACAGTACTTGGAGGCATTCGAAACCCATCTACGAGCAAGGAGATCTAACACTGCCCGCTCTTCGGGACCAGGAAGCTGACTACGTCTCTGCTTATGTTCAGAAACAGGGGTCATATTCAGTGACCCAAAGAAAGGAGACAAGACTAGTGACAGTCTCAGTCATTCGTTGCCGAGCATAAGGAGAAGAAGTTGACATGAGGACAGGAGACAAAGTGTTTTGAGGCAAGAGAGACCAAGGGACAGAAATAAGAGAAGTCGAAGATAAAGGAGTGTAAGGCAAAGGAGTTTGAGGCAAGGCTGGTGGCAAAGCTGGCGGCCCTGGAGGGGGCTGCGCCGCGGAAGGAAGAACCACCTGTGAAGCAACAGGTGGCGGAACAACAACAGAGGATTGAACGACAACAAGGGGTGCAACAACTGGAGGTAACGGAGGTGCAGTAGCACCCTGCACATAAGGGGGTGTTAATCTCAGTAAATGTGACATCAAAGGATCCTTTTCAGGGTCTTCAGTCAGCAAGGTCCCGTTGACACACTCAGGGCAAATCCAAGGTCCACAGCCCACACACTACGACTACAAGCGGCACCCGTGGAGCCACCTCCCCTTTCAGTCACATTTGAAAGGGGAGGTGGCAAAGCCGGGTAACATTTGTCAATAGCCATACAATGTTGTCTATCTAACACTTCAATCGCACGATCTTTTTCATCTTCCTTAAACTGCCTAGCAGCTTGCATTACCGACATATTCCTTTTCTTCCTATCTATCTTAGCTTGCTTAATTTCTCGCTGTTTGGCTTCCTTACACCAAAGGCAGAAAGAGTCAAACATCGCCGGCCGGTCTTTCTTCTTAAATAGCGCAACTTCTTGGTTATCTAAAACATCTGATTCAAAACTACCATGTTGGGGCCATCGTAAAACACCATCTTTCCTTGTATAACGGACCCATACTTCATTAAAGGTAATGGGACCCACACCATGCTTTGAATAGAGCTCATAGGTTGGAGTTCCAACCGGAGGTATCGGACACAAGTCCTCCAATCGGGAATCCTTATTACAACTACAACAAAACCATTTCCTAATTTTGCCAAAACCAGGCATCTTTAGCTCACTAGTCTTGCTTCAAACTTCAAGGGGTTATCAAAAATGGTACACTCGTAAATATACGAACCCCTCGGCTTCGACTATTGCAATGGCCGAATCAAAACCAAGAAACAAAACAAAGTCGTAGGAGCGACCCACTTATACTTAACCAAAATGTCTGTCACGCCACCAGAAGACCGTCTAACGTCTCGCCTTACAAATCATCACAAGAGGGTCCAAGACAGGGCGACAGTCAGGGCAGCAGTCCTTAGCAGCCGTCGGAAAGGGGAAGCCTCGCAGAAAAAAAACCTGCAGTCCAAGTCGACATGCAGGGGTCAATGAAGTGGCGGCCGTCCTCCAGATTTTCCTCACGGGGTTCCTCACAATCTTCGGGCTTGGACCAGTACCGCTGAAGTCGCCCCACGTTGGGCGCCAGTTGAAGAACCGGGGTTTAACCCAGCGGCGTCAGGGGCACGCCTAAGATCTTCGAGTTCACCAGTCTTGGTATTCAAAGACACAGAATACTTCTGGATGGCGTCGGAGATCAAGTTTATTAGCTGCAGCTAGTAACAGTGATCCTAGAAATACATCACGGTGTAAATTCTCAGGAGACTGCTCATTTTACTGAGGCGAGACGTCTCCTTTTATACCCAATATTCACATTATAAATGTACACCCACTGCACAAAATTCTAACCAATAAGATACATTTTCAAACAAAGTATCACATAGCAAAAACTCAATTTACAGTATCCCAACCCAAAAGTTAATTATTAGGAATGTCCCAAATTCAATCTCCACAAGCCGGACAAACCTATAATTGAAAGCATAACCCTTGTAATGAAGAAACATAAAAAAAGAAACAGTAACAGATGCTGAACAAGATAAAGCATGTGCAAGGAAACTAAAAAGTTAACGATGTCCTGAACATTGATTGGCAATCTCAGATAAAGATCGATCAGGAAAATTGGCTTTGCGAGGTCAGTTTCAGGTGAAGAGGTCAGTTTCTTAGAGTTCATTTCAGAGTCAAAAAGAAACCTAGTTAATGTATACATGAACTAAGAAGGCCAGGCCACTTCGTTCGCCAGGTTACCTTTACAGGCCTACGTGAGGGCAACACAAAATGGTGGCACAGAACAAAATGGAGTCAGACTCGAGAATTACAGAACCTCAATTTATCCCACTGATTTTCCTATCCACCTACCCAAAAGCCCCCATGTTACATGCCGTGCTTCGTCTCCTGTCATACATAAATTTCACCTGGAGCTATTTTCCGGGCTGGGAGAGAGGTCACATATCCAGACTGCAGCCTGGCAATCGTCAAGGTACGGTGAAGTTCGAAAACTGTGCCTGGATTTGTCAATGTGCGTTTCCAAATCCGCCCAACTAAAGGGAAGGGTTGTGCCTTCACCCACGTCTGAGTTAATGTTTCCAATAGAACTACTTACAGAAAGTTCTAGATTCTACAAGGACTGGAGAAAATGGGCAAAATGGACTTTAAAATTGTACTATTAACCGTTTGGTAAGTATTGTAAAAGGTTTCTGCCTCACCTCTATCCTCTAGAGCAGTGGTTCTTAACCTGCGGCCCAGTGACACTGATGGACCGCGATACCGACTGACGTTTAGCAATCTATTAGTATTATTTAATTTTGTAAAGTAATAAATAAAGAAGCAAACCGTTGAAATGTGAGAACGTCCTGTAAATAAATGTAAAGGAATTTGAAATTGGAGCTCAAAGTTAAGTTGCTATACACAGAATGATTCGTGGGAGCAGTACAAGTGCATTGAACAGAATACATCAGGGGTGGTGGGTGGCCTCAATTGAATTAGAAAAGCTCCAACCTTCTCCTTAAATGTTTATTTTTTTTAGATTTGCATAATAAATATTATATTTCCACATTTGTTTCTGTATTTTGTGTATTGTTTTGTGGTTCAAATCATCAAAATTGCTTAGGCCATGGGCCCTTTACTTCCAGTAATGACTCACTGGGGGTCCTCGCATTTCAATAATTATTCAATAACCATCCCTGGATTCCAAGAATGATTTTTTTTTTTTTTACTTTTTATTATATAAAACAAAAGGAAACAACACATCAAACATACAATCAAGGCAATACAGCAATAATACAGCCATTAGGCCTGCGCTCAAGGAGGACGGGAGATATATGACAACAGGAGAAAAGATTTTTTGAATACAGATGAGGGGAGGGTGCCAAAGGCAGAATTGCATATGAACAGCACAATATACCACAGCTAGAAGGAATGTAGGTCAGGGCGACTGGGAAGGACTAGGAATCGCAGTGAGTGGGGGCGTACAGATATCTCCACGGTATGAGTTCCACTGGTTCCAAATCTTCCCCCATTTTTTGGGTCTGCCTCGTGCCATATACACTGTCTTCTCTCTGAACATGCACCAGTCCAGACTCTCTTTCCAAGCAGTCACTGTAGGCGGCCTCGGGGACCCCCACAACTGTGCAATATCCCTCTTCGCAACCATATTGGCAAGAGTCACCCACCGAAGCTGCGACACGTCATAATCATTCGGACCCCACACATTCAATAAACATTGTCGGGCTTCCGGCATCATCACAACACCCGTTACTTCATCCATCACCTCATGTACATGTTTCCAAAATCCCACCACCTCAGGGCATTCCCATATGATATGGAGATAGGTGCCAAGGAGACCACACCCACGCCTACACATGCCATCCGTGGAGTAGCCCATATGGATCAGACGGGGACCGGTGACATAGATTCTGTGGAGGATCTTGAGTTGGACCAGACGGAGGCGGGCCGGAATCGCCACCTCCCTGGGAGAGGAGATCGCGGATTGCCAGTCCTCATCATCCAGTTCAATACCATCAGCAATCCAAGCTTCACGAAGGCGATCAAGCAGACTCGATCGGTCATTAATCATTTTCTTATAGAACAATGAGATAGTACTGTCTGGCACATAACCGTCTAGTATACGATCTTCGAGGGGGGAGGATTCCGGAATATCACTACCCACTGGCAACACAGAGTTCAGAGCATGGCGTACCTGGACATAACAAAATGTTTCCCTGTCACTTAGCTTATACTCTACTTGCAGATCCGAGAAGGTCTTCACCTCTCCTTTAACCCAGAGATCACGCACTTTACTAATACCGATCGTGTCCCATTTATCAAATCCCTTCGTTTTCCATAGGCCACCCAACTTCGCAGAGGCATAGAGCGGAGTTGAACCAGTTAGTTTATCACTCCAGCCCATAGCCACCGTTGCGCTATGCCATACCCGCACGGCTATAGCGGTAGGTCCCGAGAGTTGTGAACGCGAGGGTCCCGAATAAAGCATCCTGTAGTAATCACCACCCGGGAGCAGCCACTTATCCATTTCAAATGCTGGATTCAACGCCGGGCCATACATCCCGTGGTTGATGGCAGCAAGGTGGGAGGCCCAATAATACCTACGAATATCCGGGAGCGCTATACCGCCATCATAGCAGGGAAGTGTCAATTTTGGAAGAGCGATGCGTGAACGTCCGTCCCATATTAATTGCCTCTGCAACGATTCTACTTCCCGAAAATATTTCGACGGGATGACATCAAATCTATTCTGAAGTGCGTATAGGAACCGCGGTAAGGACATCATTTTAAAAAGGGCCGCACGCCCTAGGGTAGATAACGGTAATTTACGCCAACGCGCTACATCGGAGCGCAACCTTTGGAGTGGGGGAAGTAAATTGCGTTCATAGCGAACCGCCGGATCCAACGAGATAAACACACCCAAGTACTTAAAGCCAGACTGCGACAACTGGATGGGACAGCCCCGCGGCAAACGAGGGATATCACCCGAAAGTACATAAATGTAGGATTTCGACCAATTAATGATAAGGCCCGAGTTCTTCCCAAAGGAGTTAAGTACGTCAAACAATACGTTGAGCGATTTTTGGGGAGATGTAAGGTACAATAAAATATCATCCGCGTATAAGGATATGCGATCTTCAAATTCCGGCGTCCAGCATATACCCTTCATCGAAGGTTCCCACCGTAGCCAAGCAGTGAGTGGCTCCAACGCCAAAGCAAAGAGGAGCGGGGACAACGGACAACCCTGCCGCGTGCCCCTCCCAAGAGTAAAAGGCACGGAGACACGCCCATTAACCACCACCTGTGCCAGTGGCGTTTCATACAGGAGTTTGACCCAACCAATAAAACCAGCGCCGAATCCAAATTTGGCGAGTACCGCCCAGAGAAAAGACCATTCGATTGTATCAAAGGCCATCGTGGCGTCCAAGGACGCCAAGATGGCCGGTTCACGCAGCTTCGGGGCCCTCGCGAGAACACCATGCAAACGTCGCAAATTCAATGCCGTGTTACGGTGCGGGATAAAACCGGATTGATCCGGATGAATCAGGTCGCTAATAACTGTAATCAGACGATTAGCAAGCAGTTTGGCGAGGATCTTAGGCTCCGCATTTAAGAGCGAAATGGGTCTATAAGACGAGCAGCGGTTTACCCTCGTTATGGATCACCACAATGGTAGCAAGACGCTGATCTCTGGGGAGGGAGCCACTGTCTCGCGCAGCCAAAAACATATCACGGAGATAGGGAGCTAGAGTATCAGGGCGTAATTTATACAGTTCAACAGGAAGGCCATTGGGACCCAGAGCCTTGCCGGAACGAATGGAGCGTAGCGCGAGAGCCACCTCATCCACTGAGGGCATGGCATCCAAACAATCCCGATCCGATTCCGACAAACATGGAAGTGCTATATCTCGAAGCAACAACTGCGAATCCTCCTCGGGCCTGTCGGACACCGAGGTATAGACCTCTCGAAAAAAATCAGCAAAGCATTCAACAATTTCAACAGGGTCCGTTACACGCACACCACCACATGTCTCAATCACCGGAACCACTCGACTCGCTCTCTCCCTTCTGTCCAGCCAGGCAATCAATTTTCCTGCTTTATCACCCACATCATATAGCCGTCCCTGCTGTTCCCTACTCATCATCTTTGCCGCATCAGTAAACAAAGTTTTATATTCTAATTGTTTAAGGCGGAGGACATGTAATGCTTCTCGAGACACCTCTCGTTCCAATGCAGTCTCCAGGTCTGTGATTTCAGTCTCGAGCTGAACAATTGCCTCATTCTTACATTTCTTAGCACACCCCACCAAAGACAATGCCTGTTCCCTGATCACAGTCTTAAAAGCTTCCCATAACGAAACAGGCAAGGATACAGAACCAGCATTCTCAGTAAAATACAGATCAAATGATTTAATCAATTCAGTGCGAGTCTTAGGGTTAAGAAGATACCAGGGGTTAATCGGGGCTACCCTCCCTGCGGCGCCGATGCTAAGATTAAAATGAAACCAAATAGGGGAATGGTCTGATATACCCCGGGCCAAGTGTCTAATCTCTCCAATCGAAGGGGACAGGGCAGCCGGTATCAGAATATAATCCAGTCTAGAAAGACTACCATGAGCTCCCGAATGGAAAGTAAACTGAGTTTGCTCTGGATGCATTAGTCTCCAACAATCTATAAGTCCCAATGTTTCCAGGAAGTCACCCAACCAGGATTGCGCAGCAGGAAGATCTCGGGGCGGATAGCGGTCTATTCTGCCAGAAATGACGAAGTTAAAATCACCACCCAGTATCAAAACACCCTCCGGGAGACCCAGAACCATCCGCCCCAGGTCCGTAAATGTCGTGGATTGTAAGTCAGGAGGGACATACACCGACACCAACGAAATTGGTTTTCCCTCCCACCGCCCAACAAGTGCAACATATCGACCCCTGGCATCAAGGATCACATCGTCAACCTCGAGGGGGAGGGAAACCCTAACCAAAATACCCACTCCTCTAGAACTAGATGTAAATCCAGAATGGGCAGCAAGACGATAACCCCGTCTATTAAGAGCGTGACAAGTATTTCCTATCAAGTGTGTCTCTTGTAGCAAAACGACATCAGGCGAAAGGCGCTGCAACAGCTGCATAACCACCCCTCTCTTTATCCGATCACCCAACCCATTCACATTCCAGCATAATACCCTCTACCCCCATCCAGATCCACAATGAACTCCCATCGCAAAACGAGCATCACACCAATGTCAAAGATAACAAAAGTACCTTGCCTTGAAAAAGAAAAAACAAACAATCCCAAAACATGGCCCTCCCTCCCCCCCAAGGTTCCCAACACAACTCCCCCCACCTTGCACCCCTGCACCGACTCAAAAGCCACCCCAATTTGCAGTGTGCCTGTCGCCATAACAATTACAAACAAAGAACTAATCTACACAAAGAAAACCCCAGAGGAGGAAAGGGGTCCCGCCATCCCCGCTACCTCCCAAGATACGAATGGAATGATCAAGGAAGTTAGTGAGCCTCAGGTGGACACGTTGAATAGTGCTCCGGACACAGGCACCATAATCATTCTTGGTCCATCAGTCCCCCCTCAGCACCACCAGCATGTTCCTGACCAGCACGGCGAGCCGGCAAAGTGTCCAACCAATCACTCGCTTCCTCAGGCCTGACAAAGAAGAATGTTCGATTGTCATATTCAACACGCAGTCGGGCCGGGAATAACATAGCGTATTTTAGTTCCATGTCTCTTAGTCGCCGTTTCACCCCTTGAAATCCCATTCGTTGTTTCTGGACCGATTGAGAAAAGTCCGGATAAAAGTTCACAGCAGTGTTCTCAAATTGCGTGGGGCCGCTTGTCCGTGCCGCCTGCAGAATGGCGTCGCGATCTCTGAAGTTGAAGATCCGTACAATAATCGGACGGGGGGGAAACCGGGCTTCGCCTGTCCCCCTGGCACTCTGTGCGCACGTTCGATGGCAAAGAATTTGCTCAGGCCCTTGGGTGCAAGATGATTAAGAATGAGGTCCTCCACCCGAAGATCAGTGGCGAGTGAACTAGAATCTTCCGGGACCCCAATAATACGCACGTTGTTGCGCCGTGCACGGCCTTTAAAATCCTCCAAGCGACGAGCAAAAAAGCCATTAGCAGATCTAAGGTTGCGCACTTCTGCTTGCAAGTCGGACACATCCGTGGTAAGGCTGGATGTCTTTAGGTCCAATGACTTCACCTTCTCGTTCGTCTTGGCCAAATCAGTTCGAATGAGGTTGACATCAATAGCCACCGTGTCCAACTTCAGAGCCAGGGCTTCATACTGTTGGCCAAAAGAAGACTGAATACCAGCAATGGCGCCCATCACGTCCTGTAGCGTTAATTCCGCCGATACAGCAGGATCGTCGACAGCCTCCTCCCGGGCCTTAGGTGCGCCACCAGGGGATCCTTTAGAAAGTGTGTAGCGATCCATGACATTCATCTGGGTTGAACCTCCACGGATAGTGGTCTTGACTTTCCGTTTTTCACCCTCGGGCTTGCCCGTCATGGCGAGCCGGGTGCCCCGGAGGGAGGCTTGGGATCTGGTCCAAATGGCTCCTTAAAATTCACACACAAGAATACAGGAGGCGAAGTTGGGCCAATTTGAGTCCACAGCCAAATAGTTGCTAGCTCGAAGCTCAATGAGCTGGCATCGGAGCTCGTCCGATCGACAGACACACCGCAGATAGGAGACAGTGCGCTGAAGAAACGAAACCGAAAGTGAAGTGAGGCTGTGGTCTGATCCCCTCAATCCATTGTTGTTAAATTACGACCTAGGCACTGCTACAACTCAAGGTCCAGGCTGTTCCATGGAGAAGGCCACAAATTTCAAGACGGCAGAACTCGGGGACCCTGCGTCCGATTCCGACCCAAAAATCTGCTAGTACATCAGCCGGGTTGTGTCTTCAATGACCTTCCATCAAATCAGGATATTGTCCAGGATAAATGCGGGAGGCAGCGAGGGTCCTCGGGAGCCCTGTGCTCACGCGGCCATCTCGGATGCGCGCGTAGCTCCTCCCCCTCCAGTAATGATTAAGTAGGGTTCCACAGCAGTCAAAATGTTAATAACCACAAGTCTAATGTAGTAATAACCAAACAATTTCTCCGTGAGTGAAAATGGCAACATTTTTTAACTCTTCACATGGATCAAAACGTAATATACTCGAAGCTGAGATGCAGCTTTTTAATGCTCTCTGTAAGGTGAAACACTGTTACTTGGCTACTGCAGGGCTGGACTGAAACTTGAAAGCAAACCTTGATTTTTTTTTTTAATCATCTTGGCTCCCTTCCTCTTCTCGGCTCACTCTCTCTCTTTTTTTTCTTGCCTTCTCTTTTCTCTGTCATTCCTAATGCAACGTTGTGCCTGCTGTAATTAGCCCCATGGAGCTGGAGCAACTAGAAGAGGTGCCAGCAATGTCCCTCTGCCTAACAAAGCTGGCCCCCAAATGATCCAGCGCACCAAGGAAGTGCCCAATGAAATAAATGGGCAGTCCAGCACTGGGCTACTATTATACCCTTGAAGTGAGTTACTCCAGAGTGTGTGTTTCTGTAAATTTGTGAGTCCGCAAAATAGGGGATTTTTTTTTTTAAGTCTTGCTTCCGGAAGATATTATGTTGTTCAAGGGGCTTGGAGCCCACCCATTTCGTACCATTTGTGAGCTTCATTGTCACTTTCATTTGCTGCCTTCTAATTAGACACCATGATCCGGCTTCACTTCCTCTTCTTTCAGCTGGAGCACTGACAAGGTACAGACAGCTTCTTCTTGATTAGGGTCCCTCTGCTGCTGACGCTGTGATTTGGTTACTGTTTTTCTTCCCATCATATTGCTTCTTTTTTTAGGTCTCGTGGAGATCTATAGTCACCTGCTCAGCTTCCCAGGAGACAAGAGATGGCCACGCGCATAAATGGGATCGGAGCGGGCCGCACGCGCGTGTGCACATCTCCTGTCTCCTGGGAAGCTCTAACACACACAGCCACACACAGAGACATACACACGAGCGCACATACATACACGCACGCACACATACAGAGACACATCCCTCCCGCCGCCACCGCACACATACACACACGCGCGCGCGCACACACACAGAAAGGAATAAAACAATAATAAACCAAGGAGGAGGACAGAGCGCCCGAGGAAAAATGGCGACGTTAGGATGTCCAACATCCCCAAACTAAATCTGAGCAGGGAAGCATCCAGGGTCCCGCTGTAACCCCCAATAAAGCCAGCGATAGTAACAAGCAGCGACGGTGATGTATGCGTGGCTCCAGCAGACTGCTCCGGTGGGGGGATAACGCACTGGGGTCACACCGGCAAAGAGAACCTTGAAGAGAACCGCAATATGCTCAGCTGCGGGAAGGTGGTCTACTGCTAGTTTCCTTTCACGTCGACTTTCCTCTATTGTGCTTCCAGAGAGGAGAGTGCCTCCGTGGTGGTGGCAGAGCTCAAACCGCCAGAGGTGCGGCCCGCTCCGTGATTAGAAGCTCACATGAAAGGACTGAGGCGCGCCGGGAAGCTTCGAGAGGCATTATGCCCTCTGAGTCAACTGTTACATTTGAATAATGTACGCTGGGAATGAGATACGCCGACAACGAAAAAATGAGGAAACCATCATTTGGATAACAAGCTTACTTTTTTTGTTTAAAATATGAACTTTCCCAGTGTTTTCCCAAATATCGTATTTGCTTTTTCTCTTGCAAAAGGGAACTTCGCGATTTATATTTGATTTCGTGTAAATTTCGCTAGATGTAGTAGATTTTGTGTAAATTACATAATTTAGCTTTTAATGCTAAATATTTCATTTTCCCGGTAGACGTACTTGGGGAGCTTTCAACTCCCTCAACCACAAAGTACCAGCTACAGGAAGTCCAGACCTGTTTGCCTATTTTTCTTTAAATACCTTACACCGGAAATGTTAAGATAAGAAGTGCTCTTAAGCATAACACTTAAAGGGCCTGTCCTATTCCTTACATCTATCAGAGGCACCTGCGAGGTCCTCTTTCTCTAAGGCCTCCTGTTCCCTGGTTTTTATAGACAAAATAGACAGATAATTGCGCAAGGAGCCATCTATCCAGGAAGAGCCCAATGTAGCAAGGTAAGATATTTCTTATGTCTCCAACAGGTGGGCGGCACTCTTCTGTCTGAGACAACAAGGGATAGCTGCGCTGTCGTATTTATACATTGAGTGAGCTGTATTTCAAAGGGGTATTCAGGAGGATATGCACACAAGGGATTCCTTTACCTTTGCCCCGCGCTGTATTATAGATGTGTGTACAGAGGCAAAGATGCCCCCAGAAGGTTCAATGATTGTGCGCTACATTGAGGTGGTGACAGTCAGCGCACCTCCAAATGTGCCATTTCCTAGGGGTGAAAGAATGTCCCATGAGTCCAAGCAGCCCCCAACAGGTGGATGCAGTCAGTCATTGCACCTGTCGGCAGGAAAAGATCACCCCCTTTAAACTGCAGTTGAGGTTGCACCTTCTGCAGTGAAAGGCAAAGTGGCAGCATCCAACATCTGGTCTGCGTTTCACAAATGAGCTACTCCCAGGGCAGGGAGAGTTCACAGCTGCACAGGGGACAGCGCATTTACTGTTATGGGATTCACTATCCGCCTCTACCCTGACACACCCAGCTAAAGGTGCACCGTGGTGCACACCTAGGCAGTGCACTCTAGCTGTAATATGGCCCATGGTAGGCTAGAAGGTGGCAAGACTCCCCTTTACGGAACACCTCCAAGAGCATAACTCATGCCCTCTAAATCATCTCTACCTCAATATGGTTTGAGAGCAAAATCCAACACTGGAGAAGCTCTGCTGGATGAATCGCAGCTGCTGCAGACAGATCTCTTTATAAAGCACTAAAAGGTCAAGTAATTGGCAAACACTGCATTATACAAGTACCCAGTAACGTACCAAAGCCATTTACCACCCTAATGAGGTGTGAGCACAAAATCCACCAGTGGAGAACCTCTGCTGGATTAATCACCACCAGACGCTGATGCTTGCATAAAGTATCAAAAGGTCAACTAATTGGCCAGCATTGTGCTATATAAATACCAAGTAAGTTAACATAACACCTGGAGCAGGAAAAAACATTTGGTTCTCCAGGTACCCTGTGTAAGTTACATTGCCTTCACTATACAATGAAAGGACTATACACCTGAGGCCATGCTGGAACCTGGGCTAAGTTAACTACTTTATATTTTAATATGCACACCTTGTTAAACAGTCTAACAAAGTACAACTTACTAGACCAAAATGTTTTTCTCCTGCCTTTGCTGATTGTGTTGCTCTCCAAGGAAGGTCTGTGTTAGTGACATGCAACATTCAGAAAACTGTTCCTCCTGCTAAAAAAAAACTACCATAGCACACTCCAAAAAGTCCCATAAACCAGGAACCTACACTAGCGCACTCCTGAATTTTCTGCACTGCAAGTTCTATCAAAATATAGTTTTTTTTAAGACGACTTGCATTTATATCGAATGCACAGTAGTGCCTGGCAACAAATCTTCAGGGTAAGTAGATGTGAAGTTAACAATAGTAAATCTATAATTCCCAATGTATGCTTACTCTAATAAAATGTAGGTAGTGAATTTTGTGCTGTCGGTGTACGTGCCGGTCAACATTATTGACCTCAATATTTCAACATACACCCTAGCACTAGATTCCCATCCAATCACAACGCCCTTCAAATTACTTACCATCACAAAGAATACAACAGATCTCCCTCTACTGCTACAAAGTGAACATGAGGTCCCAGAAAGTGTCAATCCTTTACTTCTCTAACTCTCCAGTAGTGGCACTTATCCACAGGTGAGGAGACGAGCTGCCAAAAGACAATCTAACATGGCCGCCTTTAGGAAACAGTTCAAAACATGCAGATTTAGGTGTTTAATGTATTTAAATCTGCATGATACACTGAAATCTGTATGTTTTCCCCTATTACATTTCAGCAGGTTTGACCTGCTCACATTTAATGCAGGTGTTATTTAATGCATCTGATACTTAGCATATGTGTTAAATACCTTCAAACTCATAATTTTAACCCATGTGTAAATATCAGCCAGCAGGACAGTGTCTAGATTTACCTAAGGCGAGGGAAAACTCACCTGTCTATTGGAATGGAAGGACAGCTGTGCTGATCCTGGCAGATTGAGAGTAGTTAGGTCTCGGCTAGAAGTGCGCGAAGCGCGTTCTCGCCGAGAACTATAGTCGTCGGCTCAGCTGACAAAGAGCGAAAGTGGAGACAAGAGATGGGCACGCGCAGCAGGATTTGGTCGCGCGCTTGAACTCGCGCTTGCTGTGCCCATCTCCCGTTTTCACTTTCGCTCATTGGAAGCCTCCAGTTTCTCGTGCCACTAAGACCGCCTCCCCAGCCTCCCCCTGCTTTCTCACACGCATGCACACACAGACACACACAGAGAGACACACACGCACACACACGAGCGCACCTACACGCACGCAAACACACGAGCGCACACATACAGACACACCACACCTCCAACCCCCCCCCAACGCTGCCGCCCCGTCCTGCATTGTGCGCCTGAGCTGAAGGACAGTGCATGACGCAGGTGCTGCCACGCGACGGCGCCAGTGTACAGTACAGAAAGCATCCCCGACACAATATAGGTACAACACAGGCAGAAGCAGTGCAAGCTTACTTCAGACAGAATATACCCAGCAGGGTAAGTAGCAGTGGAAGCCTCGCTCACATACCGAGCAATCCCACCATGTGCTGTAGTGCAAGCTCCCCTCACAGAAAGAATACAACCAGCACAGGAAACAGCAAGTCACTCAAATATGCAGAATATGTACTGAAAAGGAAGCAGCAGTGCAAGCTTCACTCCCATTTGTATTATGCATTGCACTGCCAGGAGCGGTGCAAGCTTCCCTCGCTCATAGAATATGTCCGGCACAGAGCGAAATAATTAAAGCTTCCCTCACATAAAAGAGTAATACACGAGGCAGCGGGAGTGCAAGCTTCCGTCTCACGTGGGGTATCTATAGCAATAGCACAGAAAGCAAGAATGCACGTTTCACCACAATATAGGCAGCAGCAGTGTAAGCGTTGAAACCCCCAAAGTAGGTAGAGTACAGAAATGGTGGTCTCGATCAAAAACACAGAGGAAACAGCAAGGCACGAATGGATAAAAATGCCGCAGATACAATGGTAAAAGGTACATGACAGATGGTCATAGTGCAGGCATCGCGAGCCCGCAGCTTCCCTCTACTTTGACGGCGCGTGTCACGCGTCATCGGGCACTGTTATCTAGTCCTGGGTATTCTGTTAACCACCTGATGGATTCTGGGTGTTTTAGTTCATTCCAACGGAAGCAGCTGCAGTGAATTTTAAAGGGAAACACAGGACGAGAGCGCAGCAGTGAGCTGATTTTCTTGTGGACGCCAGAACGCCATTCCGAGTGCTTTGCTGCTGCTGCTGCAGTGACGGGGCTCGAGGTGCTCTTCACCTGCCCTTCTGTGCTGTGCCTTGCTCGTGCCTTGCTCCAGTGGGTCTCCAGCGGGTCTGGCCGGTCCGGGTCTGCCCTGTTCTGCACTGTGGTGCAGTGCGGTTTGGAGTTAGGGCGGAGGCACAGCAGCGTGGAGCTGAAGCTGAAGAGGAGTGGAAGCGGAGCGGCAGTCCTCGGCAGGGGGGCATAAAGTTGACCACGGATAGCGAGTGTGACGGGCCACAGGAGAACCCGCATGAGACCTTGCAGGAGATCCCAGCCCTGCCTACGAGTCGGTGAGCTGGCTGGGAAAAACGCTGTTCCCCCCGGAGCTGTGAAAAGGAGCTGTGGAAGGAGCAAGTAAGGGGAGAGCGTTGGCCTGGAGAGGAGGCTGTGGGGGATTGTTGTGGCTGTGACCGTGGGCCCCGGGTCTTGTGTGGTTTAGAGGGTTATGCCACCCTGCCCTTTTGCAACCACTCATTGGGGTCTTGACAGCCTCAGCCCTCCTCCTCTGCTTTAAAGGGAAGCACAGTAACGGAAAAAAACAAAAACGCTTTAAGACCTGTTTACGGGTTCCTCGGAAAAACCTCAAGGACCTTAAAGGACCCGGTTAAGCCCTCAATAAGAGTTGCTCATGCTGCCCCTGCCGGTGACAAATTAAGTGCGCTGAGTACAAGTACGAGTACAAGTACAGGTACAGGCGTGCCAGACAGCTGGCATTACCCTTTCGCTGTGAGACGTTCCGCAGGGAGTGAAGGGCAGTAAGGGGCAGTAAAGGGGCTTCAGAAAGGGGCTTTAGCAGGGGGCACCGCTTGAATTTCAAATTTTGCCAACTAAGTCTGGATTACGGCAAGGAGCTACTAGGTGCATCAGTTCGGCTCCGCAATGAGGTCTGGTAAAGTGAGGAAGGTATTAGGAGACAAGATACCGGCCTCAAGAGGTGTTCTCAAACGGAAAAGACTGGATAAAATGAATGCAAATAAGGTAAACAGTCCATTGCAAAATCCCTTGATATCACCAATTGCCTCCCTATTTGAAAAGTCTAACCTAAATAAAAACTTGTCAATCTCATGGTTCCAGTTTTTGAAAGACCCCGGGGCAGTATTGTTTTCCTCAACGGAGGGAGTCTTGGGCTTATCATCTCCAATTGCCCCGAATGTTACGACTTCCCCCGGACAAGCGACTGCCTTTGTTAAGACGGATGAAGCCTTTTCAACATCTACATCTGTATCTGCATCTCCCCCGGGGAACCAAAGTCCTCAAACAATCAAATCCCGTGTCCCCATCAAGCAAACAGAACACCTGGAAAAAACCGACAATATAAAAGGTCTTTGGGGGAGAAAATGTGGAATAACAACAGCAGCAATAGTACACATCACCCCCGAGGACACTTCCATCTTATCTACAACACAGCAGTTTCTAACAACTTCAACAATTGACAATCTAAACTCAGTGTCAACAGCTTCAATAAAAAATGTGGTTCTGGATTGTACGGTTCCAATTGAACAGAGCGTTGACGAGTTGGCTCTATCCCACCCCAACCTAAGCCAATTAATTAACAAAAGTAAAGGGAAGGATGCATTGGCCGAGTCTTACCCAGGCAATGGAGATGTAGCAGCAGAAACCGCAAAGGGGTGTAATAAAGAGGCTAAGCAAGTGGGCAGTGAGTGCCTCATAGAGCATTTACAAAGCCCAATGGGACCCAGCGAGGTCAGATTACCAACAGTTAATACAAGTCATAATGACCAATCAAAAGAAGAACTTATGTCTAATGCCCTTAAGGATGCGGCCCCTGTGAATTTGGTTGCGCCTCTTTTAAAAGCTTTGCAAACGTCAACAACAACTCTGATAATGCAATCAGATAAGTTGGATATTCAAATCGATTTAATGAATATTATTGCTTCCTATATTGCAGGGATAAACACAAAGTTGGACAATCTGAATAGTTTAATACTTAGAGCCCAAGCACATACATATCAACCTCAATCCTCCTGCACCTGTGGACCAGTTTTGGACAAATTAAATTCACTTCCTATTATTCTGGAACAGATCCTGACTTTAAACCAAAGATTTATCAATACGGATCTGAAGTCGGATAGTTTGAACATTCCCAAACCTGTCAAACTCATTGGTTGAAAAAAATCCCTCACCTGATTTAACCACGAAAGAAGTTAACCCGGCACTTGGAAAGATCAAATCGAATGATGACATCAATGGAACAGCTGAAATAGAGTCAAGTAATGAAGAGCCATTAAAGCAAATTCTAACAAAGAGACAAAAGAAAAAAGAGCGGAAAGCCAGAAATAAAAAAAGTGAAGTAGTCCCTATTTTAGGTAACAGAATATATCCCATCTTTTCAAATCCAAACCAAGGAACATGTAAAAATGTTTGCATCAGTGAAAGTCACTCTGACATGATAGTAAATGATGACATATCTAATGAAGGACAGTTGATGTCAAAAAAAGTCCCGCAAGGCGCACAACTATCAGGCACTATGATTAGTCCTTCACACACCGCAAAAAATCAGCGAACTGAGATGCTAAGTATGAATCACATGTCCTTTCCATCACATGATAAAAATTGTAATATAAGTGGAAAACAGGGCACGCAGGTAGCAGTTAATTATAAGATCAACGCTTTGGAAGATCTAGCCCAAGGCACGGATAATGAAAACAAGGAAGGGCGATTGCAATTAAGTGGCATTATAACGAAATCAGCACCCCAAACATCACAAGTTGAAGACCATCCAGCAGGTAAAAAGGCTGCTCTTGATAACAAAATCAGCCATGCACGAAAACCATTGTGCAGTGAAGACGGGGCAAAGGCATTGATAGTCTCTTCTGTAGCAACAATATCAGATCCGCACGTCCAAGTAATCATGGATAATGTTCACCTTGAGCATAAAGGATTGACCCCTGAAACACCAAGTACTCAGACCCAGGGAATTTTACGATTCTGTGTAAGGAATATAGATGTGATACAAACAAAGGAGGAAGGAGTCACTGTGTCGTGTACAAATAATTCTAAAATCGGCAAAGAACTACATCAAATTATTTGGTCTCCTGAGTACAAGTCACAGGGACGCCACGACATATTAAATAGGAGTAATATCCTGAAACTCATGGCCGGATTAGAGGGCTTAAAAGATATTAAATCAACCGACCTGGAATGGGTAGAATTTCTTAACGGCCCTAAGGATATAATAAATGAACAAACTTTGACAACTTGGAAAACGCCAGCCATAGTAAAAGCAATCTTGGGGAGATCAGATCTTTTTCAAAGTTGGGGCATTCAAATATCACAGCCCACTTCCCCACGCTATCCGTCTCCACTGAAGAAGCCAGTCTCTGTTCAACTTACCAGGAAAATCTTTGATGCACACTTAAGCCCACGAAACCCAGTCTACTCAGTTTTATATAATGCGAAGGGCAGAAGTGAAGCCCCTCTTTCTCGGGCAGGAACGGAACCTGATAAATTGGGGGACACTCAACATTTTAGGGATATCTGGAAATGGCTGCCCAGTACCCTAAATGAAAAACAGAAGATTTGACCGTTTAGTGATAAACCGAAACAAACTGTTAGTAATGATATTCATGTGTTATCTTGGAACATCGCAGGCGCAAAAAGATTACTGGAGGGAGGATTGCCATTGGATGAATGGGGCGGATGTGACATAATCGCGCTACAGGAAACATGGCTACAAGAAGAAGTCGCACTTGTTGGTTATATCCTCTTTAGTGTAGCAGCAGAAAAATGTAAGACCTATGGCCGTGCCATCGGAGGCCTTTCAGTATATGTGTCAACATCTCTAAAAATTAATTCTGAACAACTAAAATCCCCCGATCCAAGTATTCAAGTAATCAAACTAACAGATCAAAATGTTACCAATATCAAGTCAACTTTCTTGATTAATTACTATACGCAACCTAAATTTCAGGTGAAAAAGATAAAGAATGCGATATTGTGTAACGTAATCACGGACCTACGCACTAAAGAACCACTGTCTAACATTATAATAACTGGTGACTTCAATTCGAACCTGATATTTACTCCAGAGGAAGATGACATATTAACAGCTGATAACATCCACTGGGGTGTTCCTCTACAGACAGATGGTGGACAGGGGACTCGGAAGGATCATCTAGCCACCCAATTAGTGACTGAACTAGAGTTCCTCGGTATGCGTGTCCTGAACGGGAGGATAGCTGAAGACCAACCCCCAAGAAAAACTTATCATGGTCCACGTGCTCAATCGACCTTGGACTTTACAATTGTCAGTCTTTCACTAATCCCGTTAGTGATCACTTTTTATATTGAATACACCCCGATGAGTGATCACGCGATGCAACATATCAAATTTAACCTTATCACGGAAAGAATGCAACCTTCGTATATATGAGAGGGTCATCTATGCTCAGCTAATCTAAAACGTATAAACTGGTCCAACTCAAATGAAATCGATTGGTTCAGGACAATAAAAGATACGTTGAATTGTCTGGGGACTGCACCAATGAATATGATCCAAACATGGTCTCTCTTTTTGGAGAAATTAAAATTAAAAATGAAGTTACCCGTGATGAAAACAAATACCGATGACTCGCAGAGAAAACTCTCGAAAGAACTCCAAGATCTACGTAGGAATCTGCGAAGAACCCGCAAGAAGTTGCAGTCAGACGACAATGGTGCATGTCACTTGGTCATCTTTCGTGAGCAAAGAAATATATACAAAAATAAGGTCTGGGAATTTAAAAAGAGGATTAACGAGAGCTTTTGGTCCAAACTGCTTTTTAGTTCAAAACTCCAGAACTCAAATTCATTTTGGAAAACTATAAACCAGTTAATAAGACCCTGTAACGTACTTACATCGAATGTTCAGTAATCTGAGTGGTCGACGTTTCTCGCGACAAAATTTTCTGATACCTCCACAAAAATTCTAGGTATTGATCCTTATCCAACAAACCATATTACAATGTCCATAGTTAGCGAACAAGGGAGTCAGCTTTCTACCAGTAATCTTTGTAATGCATCAAGTACAGATTTTTTGATTAATCCATATACAGCAGAAAAGATCATCAAAATAATCAAAAAGGGCAAATCTAATGGGGCGCCAGGCCCGAATGGCATCCCACAAGCAGTTTATAAATATGCACCAGAATTTTGGGACCCACGCCTAGCGAAACTGTTTGCAGACGTGCAAAGTTGCAATCAAGTCACCGAAAGTTGGCAAGGATCTATAGTTATGCCAATATACAAAGGTAGTGAAAGATCAAATCCGACCAACTATAGATTAATTGCACTGCAGGACGTAGAGGCAAAATACTTCGCTTCGCTACTTTTAAACGACTTGGTAACTTGGACAGATGAAAGAGAGTTGATCCCTATCAACCAAACGGGGTTCAGAAAAGGGATTGGTACAACATCAAATATCCTATCCATCAGCATAATAGCGGAAAAATGTTTGAGTAGAAAACAGGATTTGAACTTGTGTTTCATAGATCTTCAAGCGGCCTTCGACACCTGTTATGGTCAAAATTAATAGCATGGTCTATCCCAGAGAACATCTTGAGGGGCCTGTTGTTATTCTATTCCGACACCTGGTCGCAAGTCAAAATAGGGGATGGATCCCGGCTGTCAAGAAAAGTGTTTACATCGATTGGCTTAAAACAAGGGTGTGTCCTTGCGCCTCATCTATTCAACCTTTTCATCTCGGACCTCTCCGGGAAATTGAACAACTGTCGGGCACATCCTCCGAAATTAGGTAATTTGCAGCTTACACATTTAGCATATGCCGATGATATCGTCCTTATGAGTCTAACGAAGGTGGGTCTAATTAGACTAGCAACAGAACTCTCAGCTTTCCTGTCGGTAAATAATTTGGCTTTAGATGCTACAAAAACTAAAACAATGTTAATAACCAACCGTCGTGTATCACAACACTCTATCTGGTTAGAAGGTAAACCATTGGAGAAAGTCTCTAATTATAAATATCTGGGTTATTATATCGACGATAAGCTCAACTTATTGGCCCAGAAAAAATATCTGACGCAAAGAGCGGGAGCTTTAATATTCGGGCTTAGCGCTCTTTCAAATAAATTGGAAGGACCATCATTAAAACCACTATTAACTGTGATGGCGAATAAGGTTCTTCCCACGCTGACATATGCAAGTGCAGCAATGTACGGAAAGGATGCGGACCTATTAAACAGCTTAGTAACTAAAATTTATAAAAAGGTACTCCGACTACCCAACAAGGCTTCACCTGCGCAAATGCGCCTCGAATTTGGCCTAAAAAACGAAACATTGGGAAGACTATATTCGTATATCAAGGTGTGGTACCAGATTATGAAAAAAGCAACTGTCAATAATCTTAATACGTTTCTTTGGCAGGAGCTGAAAACACATAAAAACTCAAAAGCAAATCAATTTTTAATGCATGCATTGGAGGCAACATGCTCCGCAAATCTCTGGGACAAAAACTTGCCATTTGCCGCATTAAAACAGGCTCTAAATAAAGTGGCAAAATTTCACTCCTTGGTTACGGACAAAGACATTTTCTCGCACCGTTCCCACTCTTGGGCCGTCACTTACCCCTGCATTTTACTTGGAAACAACCTACTCGATCTTTATTAAGAAAAAGCTGATGGACCTGAGATTTGGTAAATTTCCAACCTTAGCTGAGGAGCCCGCCTGGAAGCAGCACGAAGCCGTCATCTGCCGACTGTGTGGTAGTCCCAAAGAAGATCTAATCCATATCATTTGTCATTGCAAAATGTTAAGTAAGGAACGGTTATACTTCTTAAAGCATTCCTTTCGGATTAACAGGTTACGGACATGTAGATCCGCCATTATTGGAGGTCTGGACTCAACCGCCCCTCTAATACACTGCAAGCTGGTAAAGTTCTTGCAGAGATTTGAGAATCGCCTTAAAACTGCTGGAAGTCTTCAAATTCTTGATGGCTAATTCCTCACACCTCATTTTTGTTTTAATTACTAAATTTTTAATGTGATTGTTTTCTGTTTTAATGAATTAAAAGTTTTTTGTTTTGTTTTTTTACTTGGTTGTGCGCTGTTAACGAAATTGTTATGGTTTTAATTAACTAAACAATAAAGTTCAAAATTCCAATTCACAGGACGAGATATAGGGTCCCCGGGCATCAATGCATCTGGTAGTCTCGTTTAAGGTCCCTTTAGGACTAAATAAACCTCTTCGCAAGCAAACTAATAGGAAACGTCACAGCACATAGAAGTATACGAGCAGTATCGCAAGCTTCTCGTGTATAAAGAACGGGTGAGCGCGCTGCTGCTTTTCCTTCTGTCCAGGTGCACACAAATAGTCCCAACAACTGAAGAGCTGCCGGGGCGGATCAAGAGGGGGAAGAATGCGCCTGCCCGAGGCCACGCAGTGGCCATTGAGAGGGCGGGCCACTAGTCACGGAGGGCTGTCCCGCCCCCAGCAGGATGTTAGCCTCTCCTCCCCTCTGGTTGGAGGAGGTGGCTGGTCGTTATTCTCGTCCAGGGGCGGCGGGGAGGGGCCTCCGTGGGTACTTAGGCTGCTGCACCACGTTGGAGGGCCTCTTTGCCGCCCCGGACGCCGACGGCGCTCGTCGGGACACTCTTTTGGGTTTAATTAACATCGCAGGTCCCGGGCTTGTCCATACAACGAGTTCTTGCACCTATTGCTAGGCCCCAGGAGATCGACATACGTACGGGGGTTAACTTTGGATACTATTAGCAAAAGGCAAGACCTAGAATTTGCATAATTATCCTATTCTAGCACAGCCTAAGACTGTTACACACAGTCTATCCTTTCATGACAGCACAGTCAAGCTAATACCCTATAGAAATGAGTTTATACAGAATAGTTACCTTTGCTAGCAGGGCCAGGCTGCACCTGCACCTGCTTCCGCACTGGTGCTGGGGCATGGCCCACCCCCCCACCCCCCCAAAATTTTGCTAGACTAAGAGTAGCCTTTGCATACAAGTTGCTAACTTTCTTAAGCACTTGCCCTGGTGGGCCCCACTAGTGCATCCACGGCGTTCGGCCACTTGTCTCCCTCACTTCTCCAGCCATTAAGCAGCGCTCTGGCCTTTTCCAGTGTCAAGTCAAGTCAAGTCAAAAAATTTGTATAGCGCACTACATACCCAGAGGGTTTCAAGGCGCTTAGGAAGGGGAGGAGGATTATTTGTCAAATATCCACGTTTTAAGCTGCTTTCTGAACGCTAGGTGGTTCTGGGTGAGGCGAAGGTAAGCGGGAAGTGAGTTCCATGTTTTAGCAGCCAGGTATGAAAAGGATCTGCCTCCCATGGTGGTCTTGTTGATGCGAGGTACAGTGGCGAGGGCTTGGCTGGAAGAACGTAGATGGCGGGAGGGGGTGTAGAAGGACAGTCGAGAGTTGAGGCAATCTGGTCCGATGTCGTAGAGTGATTTGTGTGCGTGGGTAAGCAGTCGGAAAGTGATTCTCTTATTGACGGGTAGCCAGTGGAGGTCTTTAAGGTGACCAGAGATGTGTTCGTTGCGTGGGATGTCTAATATGAGCCTGGCTGAGGCGTTTTGGATTCGTTGGAGTTTCTTTTGGAGTTTAGCGGTGGTACCTGCGTAGAGGGTGTTTCCGTAGTCCAGTCGGCTCGTGACCAGAGCGTGGGTGACTGTTTTCCTTGTTTCGGTGGGGATCCAGCGAAATGTTTTTCTGAGCATGCGAAGAATGTTGAAGCAGGAAGAGGATACGGCGCTGACTTGTCTGTTCATTGAGAGTGAAGAGAGAGTGTGTCGGCACCTATGAGCTTTTTCATCGGTAAGGCACCGAACATTTGCTATTGTTGTGCCCAGGGTGATCAGCCTTTTGATGTTTAAATTTCGCAGGTGGTTGTGTATGTGGGCCACTTCTGATGTTTAATTTTATTGGTGGCGGGGTTAGTGGGCCACTTCTGAGTGGCCCCGGGGCCTTTTGGTGGTCTCAACCCTCCCTGCTGGTAGACAGGCCCACCCAGGAGTGTATGGTTACGCAGGCGCTTGTGCATCTGGTGCGTCAGGTAACCAATCTTTTCTTGAGTAGCACATAGTGGTGCAAGAGGTTAGATAAGTGCATGTGATTACTAGTTATTCCTGGTAGAAGATCACCTGACAGTTGTCCTGTGGCTGGGAAGATACCTCCACACTCGGGGCAAGTAGAATTACTAGAAGTGTAGGTCCGCCTCCAATGTGGGGAAAGGTCAGGTAGTGTCAGTGGAAGTGTCCCTTGTTGGGAAATCTTGTTTATCAGTTTTAAGACACACGCCTTCTCCTCTCTCATGCATTAGGCGGCGTAGCCACTCTAAGCTCTCGTCCACTGTGACATAGAGTATGTGACGTATGCTTATATATGACGCATGCTTATGGTAGAGAGAGTGTATTCTCGGTACCTGGCTGACTCTTTCCTTGGGTTAACAATGTGAGGCCTCCCCCCCCCCTTAGTATAGGAGACCTCTTCCATTTTACCCTATGCCTTCTTTTGGTGGGGGCGCCTTAGTGCTCGGGCCGTACACCTAATCTGACCTCTGTCGTGTGGGGGCGGTGGCGGCGGCCTGCGCCCCCCGTGGGTTAGTAGACAGGGGGGCCTGTCACCGTGGCACCCTTCCCGGCCTTTGTGATCTCCCCCCCCCTGACAGCATTGCTGCGGGCGGTGCGGGCTCGTACAGTGATTGGGCACTTGCATCCTTGGCATCCTGTTGGGCAGCTAGGACACAAAGTTTATTTTAGTATAGCGTCATCCCACAACGCCGGGAATCACGCACAGTGTTGTCTAAACACCTTGGCTGCCTGAGGGCTATAAATTCCTTTAGGCCACTCCCAAAGTGAGAAGCTGGCCTGACTTTCCATGTCACCAACCTGGTGCCCCCCCCCTCCTGGGTTCAGTTTATCATATCCCTCATGAGGGTTGTAAGTCATCAGACAGGCTATCCTCGAGGTAGCATGGACTTGCAGCCGTCTGGCTAAACTAGGGGGCTTGTGATCCCGGCTGTTACCTTGGTAATACTATAGATCACATGTCAGTCTACCTCGCAGGTTGTATCCCAATAGATGCTACGCCCACTGCAGGAGACTTTGTATCCTTCGTGAGTTTAGTGCACAGCGTATACTTGGCAGTTTCAGTTGAAGTTTGAGAACTGCGCTGTGGCAGTAGTCGTACATCATTCGGTTTAGTTTACTGATGTTTGTACGAATGTTATTAGCAGGGGTGGCCCCCTTATCGCTTGGGCTCTTTCAGGGGTATTCCTTCTGACCCGGGTCAGCCTACACTATTGCTGTAGGGGAATTGGTTCCCTGGGGTCTTGGCTGACTATTCTCAGAGGGCTTGTGGTGTCAGCGGCCGTGTCATGTTGCAGGTCTGGAGCTTTCGGGGGCACTTTGTTTCTGCCCCAGCAATCCTTTGCGGGGGTCTTAGTCATCCTTCAGACAAGCTAGCTACAGGTAGCGTGGCCTAAGCCGCTTCCAGACTAATCCGAGAGGGCAGGTGATGCCTGCTGTTAATACCGGTGTATATAGGTTTTATCCCGGCAATGCCCCTGTGCTCTTTCGAGTATAGCTGCACAAGCGTTATTCTAAGCACTCTTTCTCCATGTCTGCGGAGAACGGCGTACAGCAGGAGTTACTTACTGGGTATAGCATGCTGACGCTCGTGGTGAAAGGATGTGGTTGAGTTGCTGGGCATGTGCTGGAACACCTATTGTCGATTCATAGCACATTCAGCAGTATTGGCCCCTCCTCAGCCTTTGTCTTTCACCTGGTAGAATGACTTCAGGTAACCAGGTTAGTGGTATGACTTCAGGTAACCGGGATAGGTTACTCCCTGGTTGCTTAGCTTTAAACACCCGGGGTAACGGCAGAGTAGGGGCAGAGGGGCCTGGGGTGTCTTTAGACATGTAATGTTCATGTCTGGATCAGGTCGCTTCGAGGTGGACAGGGTCCACCGCTCCCCTGTGGCTGTGGTCTTGTTCTTAGACCGTTTAAATGCTCTGCAGAGCAAGGTTCAGGTTTCCCTAAAATCTAAGTGGTGGGGGCCGTGAAAGGTTTCCCCCAACGGAGGGGCCTGGGATCCAGCAAACACAAGATGTTTCAGGACGAGGTCAAAGGTTACCTCGAGGAGGATGGTGTTACCCACGCCCGCAGGCTTTGACCTGTTCTTCCTAGATTTTAAGAGGCTTTATGAGCAGAGGTTGCAGGTAATGAGGAGTAGCAGTGGTGGGGGGGCCTGTGCGGCAGCGGGTACCACCGCACAGGCTGTGGCGGAGTTACTGGGCGATCCGGAAGAAGAGAGGTGCAAACGATGTACTTCAGCGGGCACATAGGGGTGCCAGAGCCTAACCTGTATCCTCCGGGGAGGTGCAGGAATTCGTGTCGGCGCCCCAGTAGTCCTTCGGGCGGTTGTGGGCCTGTGCAACCGGGGGTTTGCCTAGTCACGCCCCACAAGGGGCGTGTCAGTATTTATAATTTTATTATACAGCAGTTGGGTGCTTTGCCACTGTGCTGTTTGGCTCAACAGGCGGGCAGGTGGCGAGAATGCAGCCTGCCCGGGATCGCCCGTAATGTCTACCCACCGTTATTACATATGTTGTATGTAAATAAACCTGCAGCAATTTTTCTCCCAAACTTACGTTGTCTGTGTATTATTTTGCACGTTTGGGGAACTAGGGGGTGGGAGTCTTCTGTGGCCCTGATGTGACTATGCGCCTGCCCGAGGCCACGCAGTGGCCATTGAGAGGGCGGGCCACTAGTCACGGAGGGCTGTCCCGCCCCCAGCAGGATGTTAGCCTCTCCTCCCCTCTGGTTGGAGGAGGTGGCTGGTCGTTATTCTCGTCCAGGGGCGGCGGGGAGGGGCCTCCGTGGGTACTTAGGCTGCTGCACCACGTTGGAGGGCCTCTTTGCCGCCCCGGACGCCGACTGCGCTCGTCGGGACACTCTTTTCCCTCCCTTGCCTCTAACCCAGAGTGTGGGTATGGGGGGATTTGTGGAGGTTTTTAATGTGTCCATTTATCGTTGCAGGTTGGAGTTAAGCGGAGTTACTGGGCGATCCGGAAGAAGAGAGGTGCAAACGATGTACTTCAGCGGGCACATAGGGGTGCCAGAGCCTAACCTGTATCCTCCGGGGAGGTGCAGGAATTCGTGTCGGCGCCCCAGTAGTCCTTCGGGCGGTTGTGGGCCTGTGCAACCGGGGGTTTGCCTAGTCACGCCCCACAAGGGGCGTGTCAGTATTTATAATTTTATTATACAGCAGTTGGGTGCTTTGCCACTGTGCTGTTTGGCTCAACAGGCGGGCAGGTGGCGAGAATGCAGCCTGCCCGGGATCGCCCGTAATGTCTACCCACCGTTATTACATATGTTGTATGTAAATAAACCTGCAGCAATTTTTCTCCCAAACTTACGTTGTCTGTGTATTATTTTGCACGTTTGGGGAACTAGGGGGTGGGAGTCTTCTGTGGCCCTGATGTGACTAGGGGGGGGGGGGTGAGGGAGTGCTGGTTCGGGCCCACTCCACAATTGACATTTTTGTGTGAATTCTCCGCCCCATCTGTTTTTGCAGTGAACAAAGGCACCCTCCTTGTTCTGGGTCACCGGCCCTATTACCCGGGAAAGGGACAGAGGGAAGCGGGGTTTATGGGGAGGGTGGGGAGGGGTCGGCGCATTTCGCCGGCACTGCGCCATCCGCTGCGTAGGACGGCGAGTACAGCGTGTACCTTCGGCAGAGCTAACAAGGAGGTGGGCTTTGATTTTTGGTGCGGGAAGGGCGGTCGGAGGGAGGGAGGGAAGAGGTAAAGGCACAATGAATCGGAACATGGTGTTATAAAGCCCATGAGAATGACACATGCATGCAGCGATGTCTCACAGAAGAGGACTAATGCCGCCGCTGTGGAAGAGGGAGACGCGCAGCTGACAGGGGGGAGTTCAGATGCTCTTTACCTACAGTGGCTTAGTATCCTTTTCTGTAGGGTCTCTAGGCTCATCCTTTCAATGGCTCTTTTCAGGACCCTGTGGAGAGGTCGCCAGTGACGTAACTCAAAATGATGCCCTTCACCCTGTAGAATGTGTTGAACGGCCCCCGAGACACCGAAATGTCACAGATATGTATATTCCTAAAGCTGCATGGGGCCCATAAAGGGCAGGCCCTCCCAGAGGGTCACTCCTACCTGCACCACCGGGGCTGCGGGGGCCCACGTTAACCCCCTCCCCCCCCCCACCCCCACCCCCGCGTCACATTGTCTACATTCTCACTGAGAAGAAAACAACGAGTACGAAGGGACGTTATCTACATGCCGGCGTTTTCCATCCACCCTATTAAATAAATGCATCCTCGAATTGGTAGTTGGGCTGGGGGCTCCCAACCTGGACTCTGATTTCAGATGGGATCAGCAACTGGAGGGACAGAAACCTGTGCCTCCGGGTCCTAAAAGTGTTCGTTTAAACCCGCACTTCCTCTACTCCTCCTGCGCCCTCAACACAAACACACACCAGGGTAGTGGGGAGCAATGATTACAGATTGAAACCCCACGGCCGTTTAATATCTAAAGAGGAAGCTTCTGCCCCATCTTTTAAGGTCTTGCCTACGGAATTGCTTTAGCAATGCTTGTTTTCAGGAGTTGTGTCTCCCACAGTACGGTTCCATCCGGCTTTTTTTTTAGTTGAATTATTTACTCGCGGCAGGAAGACAGTGAAGCAGAACCCACTCACGACTCAGAAGGAGTAACAACAGGCGAGTCACGTGGTACCTGTCACGGCCCCTCACATCCCCTGATAATTAGGAATTTAATTGTGGTTCTCGAATACAAATACTTTCAGTTGTGTTTTGTAAAGCTGTGATTTATAGACCAGATAACATTTTTAGAACAGGAGCTTATGGGGTTGATTAGGGTAGCTGTGCGCTATATAAGTTTTAATAATAATAATAATAATAATTTTCACTGAAGATGCGACTGAGTTTTTTTATGGGAACGAGGACGGGTGGTTAATGCATCCACTGCAAAAATCTGTGTTTTACTGTATGGTCACAGGTTTCAGTCCTGGCAGCTTCTCATTCAGCCTTTCATTCTTCCGAGGTCGATAACAGTTCCTAAACAATAAACTTCTGTTATTTCAGTCTGCCACAAGATATTGCCGCTGGGGTGAACGTGCGCTTTACAAATACAATTGTTATGTTACAAACCTCAAAATGAGTTGCAGAGAAACCGACGCCAACTCTGTGTGGTGGGGACCTCTATCTATGTGCTAATAGCTGCTCTGATGCATTTCCCAAGAGTTGTAAACAAAGGTACAGACCGTTAAGTGATGTACGTGAACTCAGGCGGCACATTGTGCCCTCAGTGGCTGAGTTTAGGTTTAATTTGCAGCTGCTGGCTTGGTTTATTGCATATCAAATCTCCACCAGTAGCAAGTTGCTAGTAACAAAAGGTGGGGAGTGTGTTGTGGGTGTAACGCTTAAGTGCACAATGGAAACTACGGACCAATTCACAAAGGCATTCGTGTGTACCTGGAGCAGTATTCTCTATTACTTTTCCACATACTCTTGCGTGCCTTTGTGAATTGGCCTCAACTTCTAAAATGGGAATATTCATAAATAAAAACAAGCATTTGCAATGCAATAGGTCTCGTATTATTAAAGTTTGAGCTATTGGTATTGCATTATTATTAGCAATGCCAATAGCTCTAACTTTAGTAATGCGAGACCTATTGCATTGCAAATGCTTGTTTTCCTTCCTGTCATAGGACTGCTTGACTATTGACTTGTGCTGTATACTGTGTTATTAGTTTGCAGCTCGTGCACACACCATTCATTTTCATTTCCCCAGTACGACCTATCTTCCCAGACGGTTCTTCCTCTCATCTAAATTGCATTTGCTTTATCGCGTATGAATCTTTCTAAATGGTGACTCAATGTTTCTATCCTATTTCCTGACTTCAGACAGAGCCCTAATTCTCTTTCTCTTGTACAGAAGCAGTGACCACCTTTCAGCCATGATTTTGCCTTTTCTCTTCTCCTGGAACCATTCGCTTAACAATTATTCGCTCGTTCATGAGCTTTCCTTTTTGGTTTTGTGGCCATACCCCTCTCTCCCTCTTTGATATATTTATTGGGAAATCATGCGGGTCCACAGAGCCTCCCTTCCCCATGTAAAATCTCATATATTTTTTAACATACTTAAGAATGCAGGATTCCTTTTCCTTCCTATGATCTTCCCACTTGTTATTTGGTAACCATGATTCTTTTCCCCTGTCCCAACAAATAGGCAATATTTGCCCTCAACTGTTTAAGGTGACACCATCTTACTGTCATATGCCTTGTTTTATTAAACACTTGTGATATACTCCCTCCAAAGTTCATTCAAAATTCATGAATGCATCCACCCATTCATTTTCATTATCCCCTGGGTAATATAGGCTGTACCCCACATGACTTGTGTAGTTTTGTTTTGCAATTGGATATTTGTTATTTTGGTTATGGCTATAATTATTTTTGTAAGAGACATTTTACCCCACAACGCCTCGTGTAAAAACAATCTGGAAAGTTCACCTGTGGTCACTTTTTTTTTAACCTTTTTACGTCATATCCTTTAAAAAAAAATAACTTTTAGCCATGCTGTAAAGCAGCCACGGTGCTCTACGACATGGCTATAAGATATTGCAAAGTCAATATCTCTAAGTAAAACACAACTGATTGGTTTTGCCAACGCTTGTTGTTAAATAGTGTAAAGCATCCGTTTAATCTGAAGCTTGATTTCAGACAGGCATGGTCTGTCACTGCGTTTGAAAAGCATACCTTTAAATCCTATTTATGTATAGTGGCAGTTTAATTTATGTGATTGTATGTGTATTGATTGAACTCCATATGCTAACATTATTTGAATAACAATAAATAAATAACTGAGCACAAAGCACTGTGACCGTAGCTGTTAAATGGGAGGAGGTTATAACCCTGCATTCGCTCAACTTCACAAAATGCAATCCTGGGATCAAATTCCTTCTTTCCCACTTAATCAGCTTGTGTGAGCCATGGACCATTGTTTTGTTTAACTTTGGCTTATTTTCCTTAACTATCCAGTTTGAGAGCACATCGTAGTCATTCAGTACAGGGTCTGTGCTCTACACACCCCTCTTATATGGTAGATACAACATAATAGTGCTTCATATTTAATAAATTGTAAAGGCAATATACATCGAGAACGAGACAAATGGACACATTTTGGGTAACTTGTGGCAAGGTCATCAGGGCAGGGGATGTTCATGCATGTTTCATGTATAAAAAAAGTACTACTTTCACTAAGTATCACTCAATTCGGTATTAATCATAGGTACTTAAGTGAGACTCTGGTAATTGTTCAAACCATATATTTTTTCCATTTGAAAGTCTTTTTCATATTTTTTCATGACATATGTTGCCTGGTTTTCCTTTCTTCTTGGCTGGCTCGTACTTTGGTACTTGTCTGTGTCCCTTGTACCCTCTGAAATTTCGAGTCTCTTATGCCCTAGCACTGGTATGACGGCTTGTTCTAGCTGGACTGAACAAGCCAACGGTTCTACGACTCTCAACCAGTGTATCCTCATAGCTGCCAAGGTTCTAGATTGCTTATGTGTGACACTTTTATAATTTCAGTATAATTATGAGTGACATACGACTTCGAGTGACACTTTCTCACGAGCAAAATCATGCATTAAAGTCCACTAGTATCAGAAATTACACCCATTTGGGAAATGAGAAATTCTAAGGAACGCTGTTGCATGAGCTTTTAATTCTATTATTTCTAAATACACAGCCCCCTCCAACCCCCTCACGTCACCACCAGATGTGGCTAAACCACAAGTAACAAAGGGATCTCTGTGACAAAAGCAGTAACCCAATGAGCGAGCCACATAAAATGCAGTTCTGTGGTATGCTGGTACACGTTCTTTGCCACAGGCACATTAACCTTCTGTGCTACTTCATGATGAGTCAAAACTGCCAGAAGATGAAAACTCCGTCACTTTCCAGCAGCAACATCAACCTCCAGTGTTATCTTTGTCTTACCAGGTCTCACAGTGCTGGGAAAATAACAGCTGCTGCTTTGGACTGCCACTGTAGCTGAACCGTATGTGGTGTCACAGTCACTGGTTGCAGCCTGCTGCTCAGACAGTGTCACTGTTGTGTGGAGACAGGAGTCAGTTGCCGATTTGGAGAGGACAGGCTGGCACAGTGATCGAGATGATGCTCTTCTCTGCTGAGTGTATAGTACAGTCTAGCGTAGATTGAAGTTGTGGCTGTAGTGTCAGGCTGGACACGTTCTAGTCTTTTAGAATTTGTATCCCACACTATACACCAACCCACCACCGGGGTCACGAGTTAGGTGACCCGGTCAATCAAGGGGGCCGAGCGCACGTGCTCGAAGCCCATTAAGCATCCGAATATCCTGGTGTCTGTGTCTCATTCTTCTACATAATGCAAGCCTAGGGCCCAACACCACACTGGCGACGAGGGTGGGATAACTGACCCCGCATGCCTGCTAGTCTATGCGTCGTCGTTCCTCGTGGAAGAAGAAAGGAACGCGACAGGCGGCAGCCCAGGCCACCCCGGAGGGTCATGACGGCCTGCCTGGACGCCCACTAGTACCCTTTGCCGGCAGGACGGTCGAGGCCACGCTGAATGAGAAGGAGGCCACACAGCGCAGGGACCGGTGTCCTGTGAAACGTCAAGGAGGACGCCCACACACAGCCGTCGCTACAACGCTGGTGCCGGCAGAAGCAGGCAGCTAAGAAATGGATTGCTGCCATCGGCACTGCGCAAGAAACGCTGATGCCTACGGCCCTGGTAGTAAACCTGACCGTGTCCCGAAGAGCCCACAAGCCGCCATGCACACGGACTCTACATTGGAGGTACAGAGAGAGGGGGGAGCAATGCCAGACATGTGCCCGTAGCTGCGCCTAGGCGGCTGCCAATCAGCCCTGTGACCCACAGCGGAGCAGAGGGCCTCACCGCCAACCGGCGTTAGTGAGAGTGTTGCGGCGCACTCCATAAATCTAGCCACGTCCCTACCCGCCGGTGAATGAGTCGGCCGCCAACACTGCCGGCAGCCACCGACTCCCCACAAAGGTCCTGGGCCTCTCACCTGCACTCGCAAGGCGAGCTCCTGCCTGCATCGGCTGCTCCGTGTGGCCTGTCGTCGGAAGGGAAGCTGCTGCACTGCACGTTGCAGGCACTGGCAGCGCCACCTAGCGCCTGACGGTTGTACTGCGGCCAGACTCCATACAGGCCCAGGTAAACGAGTCATAAACCTCGGCGAAACCAAGCCGGCACCTCCATCAGTGGGACTGGTCATCCCCTCGGCACCAGCAGTGCCGCCCAGCTGTTGAGAGCAGCGGCGCGTCTGCTCCAAGAAAAGGTACAGAGCACCGGCAAGTGCCCCATGCGCCCCCATCCCCGGATGCCTGCCACTTCGGTGACGCTACCACGGCATCCAGCATCGCAGCCAGCGCCACCTAGTGATCAGCGGTGCAAACTGCACCTGCCAATACAGCAAGGAGCCCTGCACCAGCCCCTTTCAGCAACCCAAAGCCTGCAGCAAACTGGCTAAGTGACCGCAACCCTCTAGGTACTGCCAGGGCAGCAGATCACCTACCTGCACCACATCCAACAGCCCGGTAGAGACACATTCCAGGCACGTGTAGTTCACGGTTTTTCAGAAGCAGACTGACAGGCTCAGACACAGAACAGCCATCTGGTGGGTGTAAGGCACCACACCCTCCTGCAGCTACACTGGGCAGGCGCAGATAGGAGGTCACAGCCTAGGTCTCCAGTCCCCACACAAAAGGAAGCAGCCACACGCACTGGAGCCTCGGATTCTCGCCTCCCACACAGTCCCAGGTGCGTCGCGCGCCACCCCAGCAGGCTACCCACGGAGAACTGCAACCGGGATAATAAAGAGAGAGAACTCCTACCTCGCCACCGGCAGGTCGCCACATGAACGGCCGCCACGCCCACCTCCGTGAACGTCTGGAAGCGGCTCAGCATGTAACAGGAGAAAGCTGTCAGTACCCCTGTGTAAAGGATCTGCGCCATCCAGTGGCCACACGCAGCATACCAGGACCTCTACCCTCTACGGTGCCTGCAAGCTGGGCGCCACAGGCCATCTGTGGGAGTCCCAGAAAATGACCACAGCGCCACCAGGTAGCTCCCCTGAAGCAACACGCTGGCGAACGGGTGTACTGCTTAGCCGGAGCAAATACCCAACCATACTCCACGACCATCAGGCAGACAACACCGGAGACCGGAAGAGAGGCCCTGACACCCCACTACCCTGCTGGAAGTGGCCAGATCAGCAACAGGAGTTTGCCAAGTGATCCCAGCCAGGGGGATCCATACCGGTTCCACACCGACGCATCCAAAGAGCAGTCCAATACACTGACTGCTCACCGCAACCAACATCAGCAGTAGTAGAGCACAGCACAGCATCCAGCCAACCACCCGGCGGCAGCAGCTAACAGATCCCCAAGTGCACACCGCCACCACGAAGAAGACTGCCTGCTCACCCCCAGTTGCTGAGACAGACTGCACCAGGCACAGCAGGACGTGCCCTCAGAGAAGAACACTCGGAGTGGCCCTCTACAACCTGAAAGAGAGAGCCGCAAGGACACCTTCAAAGACAACAAAGTCTCCAGGTAGCTACCACACCTTGAGCCGCCAGTGAAACTGGTGTCCAGCACACACCACTGGTGGCTGTTTGACTCTACCTCAAGCAAAGACACTGCGACACAAGCCCCACTAGCAAGAGTGGGTGGTCAGCCAGAACAGTACTGTCTCAAAAGAGCTGTCCCCACCGACAGCGCGAGAAGAGACTGGTGCAAGGCGTGCACCACAAGCGGCTACCTAACACCGCCGCCAGAGAACTGGCACGGCCGCAAGCTACACCACAGGCACCCCAAGTGCCAGAAGAAAATGTCCAAGAACGAGATCGAGCACACAAAGCCAGAAGCACACGAAGAGCGCAGACAAAAGCGCACCAAAGCAAAAACACTGCAACAGAAAAGAACAATGATCACGCAGATCACCGGAAGCATGAAGACTCACCAGGAGGATGCCGACCACCCAGTCTGGTCGCAAGGGAAAAGAAGCCGACCACCCATTCAGGTCGCAAGGAAGGCAAAGCCGACCACACAGTCTGGTCGCAAAGAAGAGGAAACCGACCACCCAGTCTGGTCGCAAAGAGAGAAGGCAGACCACCCAGTCTGGTCGCAAGGAAGGTAAAGCGGACCACCCAGTCTGGTCGCAAAGAAGGTAAAGCCGACCACCCGGTCTGGTCGCAAAGAAGAGAAAGCAGGCCACCCAGTCTGGCCGCAAGGAAGATAAAGCCAGATGATTGCCCATGAAGAAAAGAAGGATCCGACCAGCAAGATGGTCGCCTGCGATGAGAGACCTGGCAGGAGGTCTGATCAGAGGGAAGTAGAAGTCCGTGGAGCGGATCTCCGGAAGAGGACCCACAAGAGATCCAGGAGGAGGACCAGAAGAAGACAGACGCGACACCCGTCAAGAACCAGAAGTAAAACAGTCAAAGGAAGAAGGTCGCGGCGACCGGTCCAGTCACAGAGTGGAAAGAAGACAGTGTCCTAGAGCAAGGACAAGACCAGAAGGAAACGGACGGAGTGCACGCCGCTCGGAGAAGCCTGGTCAGGAGGACAAGAGCAGCAAGATGACCGGACCACGTCGCGAGGAAGAAAAGAAGAAAGAAGTCAAGTGGCATAGCACCATCAGAAACAACAACGTCCAGGAAGATGAGAAAAGGTGTGGCAGGTCAACCCACACAGCAGAAGAGAAGGTGACACACGCCACAACATCGAGCACATTGACATACATGTCCAGGAGAACATCGGTGGCACGTGGAGAAGAACAGGCATCTACTCACAAGTCTTCTGACAACCTATCGGCCGCAGGAATGAACAGGCTGGACCATTGGCAACACCTACCTTTGGGATTGAGCGGAAGTCTGGATGGGGAGAGCGCTCAAACGTCCGGCAGAAGGAGAACTGACCACTACACACCAGCCCGTGGATATCCAAGGGGCAAAGGCCTCAGGGACACCGGTGGCAGAGGGTCCAGACAAGAGAGATGGATCCGTCGCAGTCTACCCTGAACGTCCCAGGAAGAGGAGGAACTTGTGCGCAAAGGCAGGAGTCAACAACCACCCTTCAGGTGGAGCTACGGACTTTGTGGTGATACTCTCATCGTCTCCTCCATTCACACGCAGACTGGAGTTGGAGCAACGCTGCAGAAAGCACCCGGCCCAGTGGAAACCTGATGAAGAGGGCCTCCGGGATATCTCGTGGCAGGAGGACACCCGCGAGAGGGTCGTCCTAGTGAGAAGGATGTCTTTCAACTACTCCCTCCTTTGCAAAGTAAAGCCACGCTGCTGCCAGTGAAGAAACCAGACGGACTGGTAGAGAACAACATCCATCAGATCTACCATCTTGGCATTTATTTATTTATTTATTTATTGCATTTGTATGGCGCACAGCTACCCAAAAAGGGTTTCCCGGCGCCGATGACTCTTCAATGAACGTTGGTAAAAGGTAAAAAGCATATGTACTTATTTCTGGAAAAGCCAGGTCTTTATGCTCTTTCTGAATCTGGCGTAATTTTCTTCCTTGCGAATATGGGGGGGAGTTTGTTCCACAGAGAAGGATCTACCTCCCATTCTTGCCAATTTGAATCTCGGGGTCGAAAAATTAGCTGCGGTCTGAGAGCGCAGTTCTCTTCCCGGGATGTAGGGGGTCGCTAGGGATTGAAGATACTTTGGTGCGGTGCCGGATTTGATCCTAAACATGTAGCTCAGGGCTTTGAACCTGATGCGGTTTTCTACCCTGAGCCAATGTAGGTCATTCCGATGTTTCGACACACTGGCAGTTTTTGGAATTTTACAAAGTAATCTTGCCGCCGAGTTTTGGACCAGTTGTAAACGTTTGATGACAGCTTGATTCGAGCCCAGATAAAGAATGTTGCCGTAGTCAAGCCGAGATGTAATGAGTGCATTGACTACGGTCTTTTGTGTTGCGAGGGGCAGCATCCAAAGGATCTTTCTCAACCATTTCAGGATGGTGAAACAGAGGCCAACCACTTTATTTGCTTGTAGTTTCATCAAGAGGGTATTGTCGATGGTGACCCCCAGGTTTCTTACGTGGGTAGCAGGGGTGGGGATACTGCCTAGCTCAGAAGGCCAATGGGAGGCGTTCCATAGGTCTTTGTTTTGTCCCAGGATGAGGATTTCGGTTTTATCACCGTTTAGCTTCAGCTGGTTAGCAGACATCCAGCTGAAGATTTTTTGAAGCCCTTGTTTAAGAGTGGACGGGGCCGTAGGATTTGACTCTGACAGTGAAAAGATGATTTGAGAATCGTCTGCGTATGTCATCAGAGTGAGTCCCGACCTATCAGCTAAATCCGCCAGGGGTCTGAGGTAGAGATTAAAAAACAAAGGGCTCAGAATGGATCCCTGGGGTACACCGTGCGGGGTTTTAATCGTGTCAGAACAAGCAATGGAGGATGAAATCTGAAAAGTTCTCTGGGACAAAAAAGACTCAATCCATTTGAGTGCATTACCCTGTATACCATTTCTCCCAAGAGTGGCCAGAAGTTTGGTGTGAGAGATGGTATCAAATGCCGCACTCAAATCAAGCAAAATGAGTGCGACTGTCTGGCCATCATCTAGGAGTTTCCTGATGGTTTCGGTTACTCCCAGCAGAGCTGTTTCGGTGGAGAAACCCGCTCTGAAACCAGACTGTGACGGATGGAGGAGGGAATTTGCTTCAGTGAAGAGAGTGAGGGCGGAGTGGATGTGTCTTTCAAGTAACTTTGAAAAAATGGGGAGGAGTGATATGGGTCGGTAGCTTGCAGGTAATTCAGGGTTTGCTGAGGGTTTTTTCAAGAGTGGGCATACCATCGCGTGTTTCCAGAGTGATGGAACTGCGGAAAGCTGAAGAGAAGAGTTAAGAGTTTCGGCAATGATGGTCAGGAATGGGCATCTGTCTGTCGTCACCACAAGAGCGAGGCTGAAAGTCCAGAAAGGCACATCCACGGAGTACCAGGACGTCGTGCCCATGTGGACTAGTAGTTCCAGTTGCAAGTTTCCACCGTCATTATCCGTCAAGCAGCTGAAGAGACTTTTGTAAAATTGTGACAACAGTAGATTGTGTGTTTATTTCCTCCCGCAGGTTCGGACTTTGTTCCTTTAATTTTTATTAAAGTTTGGGAGGAATGTAGTGTCCTGCTGGGCACGTTCTAGTCTTTTAGAATTTGTAACCCACACTATACACCCACCCACCACCGGCGTCACGAGTCAGGTGACCCGGTCAATAAAGGGGGCCGTTTGCACGTGCTCGAGGCCCATTAACCAGCCGAATATCCTGGTGTCTGTGTCTCGTTCTTCTACATAATGCGGGCCTAGGGCCCAACACCACAGTGGCCACTGGTGAGAGCTCATGAGGTGGCACCGTGGCTGGAGACCAATCCGCCTATTAAAGGCACTCAGCAGCGCCTGCTCTGACCGTGACAGGACATAGCCCCCTCACATAAGTTCATACACAAAACAGGGGAGCACATGTCTAGGACGATAGGAAGGAGACGTCTTGTCCTATCATTTACTATCGGTGGGAAGCAGCTGCAATTCCTGGGGGCCTGGACCTGCAGGAATTGCTGTTACTGTGGGTTCATGCAATCAATCGTCATTTTGAGATCCAGCTCTATTCCTAATGCAGTGTCGAGTTTCCTTGCTACTGCACCTTCTGATTTTTTTAAAGATAATTCACTCAGTGACAGCACAGGTACCCGCATCCCACCAACGCCTCCTCCCCCGCAGGTTTAGACTCCATGAGGAGCGCCCCGTCAAGCGGGGCCAAAGCCTGGGAAATCTTAAACTGGAGGCCGCCGCCATTTCAAGACTAAACTTTCACTTTTAAGAATGTCTCTGTAAAAAGTGCTGAGCTCGTAAATCAACCCCTTCCACACACACTTGCAAGGTACACAGGTATCAGAGGTAAATGTACTGATGATGCCCGTCTCAAACAAAAAAAGCCAACTCGCTTTGATATTTTGTATTCAGTATGGTATGTCACAGGCGCAGACCCAGTCCCAGCACTTGCGAAAAATGTATGAAATCAACTTACCTGGCATTAAACGTCATGTTTGTGATTTTAATTTACTCTTTAAGCCGATGCTGCCCCGTCAATTTAAATTGTTTTTTGCCATTTTCTCGTGACCTTTGGCATAACTGTTGGTCTGCTTCAGTTGTCTAAAATACTCCACTCGGACGAGCATCAGACCGACCCCGCATTTCAGCTTCAGTTTGGTTTCTTGCCCTCCTGTGCTTCTCACTCAGAGAAAAAAACATGTAACATGTAACTGCAGCCATCTCTGATCGTTTTATAAGAGGGTTCTTTTTAATGTACACTGCTTTCTGCTTTAGATTTTTGCAGGCGGATGCAGGCCTGTGTGACTTAAAAAACGGAATAGCAACTTCACGTCCAGTCACGGGAATTCCAATGGCGCTGCGCACATGTGCTCTACGGGCGGCTCCACAGTGTTTTGTTACACTGTTGCAAGCATGATGAGCTCAGCCAGACCCCCCGCCGCACACGCACGGGCGCTGCTTGTCACTCAACTCCAGCAAAATGGTGAATTTAATTACAGTCTGGACTCTCCCTGCTGCCAAACAGGTACATCTGAAGAGGCTCTATATGCGTGACTTCGCATTTCAGTGCGGTGATGCGGACCACCCCACTGAAATGTGTTAGTATGACGCCTGATGTGTGATACTTGGCCGGACTGTATCCTACCTAGGAGTCAGTGGAAAGCCAGCACTTCACTGTGGGTGGAAATCTGCTCCTAATCCTTACATACAACTGTCTGTAAGTGCAAAAGGGTAATCATATCTACAAAGTGTATTATTTATGTAAAACAAAGTAAAAGACACCATGAAAATTTCTGAATAAATTATTTATTTTCAGATAAGACGATTATCTCTGATGTCAAAGAGAATATCGGTTCATTTGAAGACATTCCTGAGACAGCCATCAACCTTGAAGTTTCCTTTGCAGAGCAAGCAGCCAATTTGAAAGATACTTCAAAAGGCAAGAAGCAAGGGGACAAAGAGGATGATACCCAGCTTCCAGTATGTCATTTTCTTTCCCTCCATTTCTCAGTGTGCCTTTGTTGCAGTAATTGAATTTTATTTGCTTAATTAAGTTAGCCTAGTGACAAATGTAAGTTATTTTGAACATACACAGATACCATTTATTTTCTAGTTCTTACTTATTACAGGCGGCTTTGAAATTTAAAAGAATCCCTTTCTTCTCCAGAGATGTTATTTTACCCATTTTCTTACAGTGGTGTCAGTTGCTCTTCTTTACTCATATTTAAATCCTGTTTACTGTTGATTTCTCTCACTGGAGAAGAATAAACTCATTTATCTATAATGTCATAATGAAGTTGAAATATCATGCCCTCCAGTATGAGGCAAAGGTCACAGTTTATACTTTGGTAGAGGGAGATATATCCTCCACTACCAACGTTCCACCAACTGCTACCAAAAACCCAATTATAAGGCAGTGGTCAGGATAGTATCAATCAGATGGCCATATCCCAACCACTCCCAGGGGTGTACAAGACAAGGAAGGTGTCATGAGTGCTTGTCACATAGTTTTTGCATGGCTTGTAAGGGCAGAAGGATGTTGGTAGGATGGCGGTGATGCACACCACTTTAGAGATGTCAGTATTTCTGAATCACCACCTCACCCTGTGTGAGTAATTCTTGAGCACCACTGAGGAACCACCTGCTCCTGTCACACTTGCACCACAAGACACACTGTTAATTCCTAGGATTTTATTCTGTGGGATCTGCAAGCACCCCTGACAAAAGCTGTATTACAGTAACCTCCTTGCCAATATTGCATACTTGCCATGAAGTAGCCACAATGGCACGAGATCCACAAATACAGTGCCAAGGGTCTGCAGGTTACAGATTGATGTTTATGGTGGTGCATGGCCACTGCTTTTCACTACCGAGTCATTGAGTGAATAATGTTAGATTTTGAGAAGGAAGGCTCTAGATAGATACTTTTGTACCTATCGTTTTTAAGTTTTGTCTGTTCTTTTTGCATCACATAATATCATTCACTGTAGTGACCTGACTGCCCAACTGTTACAGACAATGGTAAAAGAGAGACCCTGTGGGTATTAAGAACAAAACAAACCTTAATTCCCATAACTATTTTCAACCTCTTCTACATAGTGAGTACAGACCATTTCTTCTATGATATTAAATTAATTTTAATTCAATTTATAGAGATGTAACTTCCACCCAGAATCTTCTTTGGTCTTTTCCTAATTAAAAAAACATATGGGCAGCCTTGCTTTTTCAATAATATCAAAAATAATTGGAATTTCAGCAATTGAAGTAGTGTTCTTTCACCCGTTAAGAACTTAGAACCATAAAAGTTAAACATGATTTGTCATATCATTATAGTATGTATGTCTTACAAGTTTCCCTTATAACTTGCAATGCACCCCTATATGTAGCTAAATGTAACATGTTACAGCTCAAGTAATAGTGTGTTGAATGTCTTGGTGATTTCATAATTCATCAACTTATTGTAACATTAGTGTCATCCCACCTCTACTGACAACATATGACTATGGCAAATGTGATGAATGATGACTCAAATAAGCATCTCATCAGTATCGAAATGCAATTCTTCCAATAGTGCAATAGTTTTCAGGAATGCTTGAAAATAAATGATTTCAAATAAGGATATGACCCAGTTTTTGTTAGATGAACACTATTTAGTTAGGTACTTTGGGGCTCACAGCTACCAGTTTACAAATGTACAATAGTTTCTCTGCAGCATTAGTCTAATTTTGATTTACATAGCAAGAGAAAAGACTCAGCTAAACCTTTCCAATCTGGCAGAACATACTGAGCACAATGCAAAAAAATTCACAGCAAGGGAATACCAGTGGATGGCATAATTAACTAGATAATGATTTTTCAATAAATCATAGCAAAACTTAAATGTTTTATCCTCCAATCCAGTTGTTGGCCAATAGGAGAGGAGCCAAATATATTTCCATGCTTTCAACGTAACGTTTGGTGGACAGAAAGATCTTTGGATTTGGTTTGCATGGCAAGGACTCAAACTTTTATGGATAACAAATTGAAATAACTTGGAAAAACTAATCTTTGTATGCAAAACTTTTCTTTGAACCATGAACACTGGTGCAGTACACAGGTATGGGCTCCTAAATTGTTCCATCCTCTGAAAACATTTCACGGGCAAAGTGGATGATCTGCTTGTCTTGTGCACAAGAACCTCTTTTTATGGTAAGCTATATTGATGACACTTTTTTATAGGTTAGTTTATAGGGAGAAACTTAATGGACTGGACACATTTACTGCTTTTATCACTAGCATTTATTGAGGCATCAAATTCAGTAACCTCAATGAGAAATACAAACAAATTCTACTTTTCCCAGATGCTCAACTCTGCCTACTTGAATATAAAATGTTTACCGAGTTCTACAAGAAGCCAACAGTTGTTCATCTGCAACTAAATTTGATTGCTTGCCATCACATCACAAACCTTGCATCATCTACAGACTGAAACAGACCAATAACACTAATTTAGGAGAAGTCGGCCTATGAAAGATTCTCATCCAAATCAATTGTAAAAAACATTTCTGCAGAAATCATGTAAGAAAATCTACTCATTTTTTTTTCAAATGTTTCTCAATTTATCATGACTATTTCTAAGATTTAAGACAAAGTACACAGGTATAATTTCAAGATCTATAGTGCCGTCATTCTAAAAGTTGAAGTGTGTAAATAATTTTCAATCTAATGCCATCAGCAGTCATATTACTGAAAGACCTTATGGTACAATACAACACATTATTTGCTAATCACCTAATGTAATTTAATTGATTTTATGCCAACCACACCAAATTATACATCACCTCCGTGCTTGTTTCATACATCACAAATTAGCTATTAAACAGTGTGTCTCCAATCATTTGAAACATCCAGTACAATCATTGTTGGCCATGAAGATTTAGTATCTGTTATGTCTTCAAAGTAGAACTACTGAACTGAGGATACAATTATAGGATTGCCTTTTGAACCACAGTGTTTTGGACAACATGTTCATCTTCTAACTCTAACAGTTGACTCTGAGGAAAAACATAGTTAAACCCTTTTCTTGATTTACCAGTCCATGAACTGGTCTGTTAACATATTTTCAAAATGCTAGGCATTCCAATGATTTCAGTCTATTCCTTTAAATTCCCTACATGCTGTAAAAAAATAAACAAACATTGATTTTGTAAGGATCCATTTGTACATCTATTTCCCTTTATGGATACAAACTCAAACCACCTATCCGAATGCTCACCTCTCATTTTCTACCATTACCCCTCCTCCTGAACTCAAGCATGTTCCTCCTCACTTCTCTCTCAACTGCCCTTTTTATTACCTCTCTCCTACACCCTCACCTTTACCCCGGTACCTTAATACATACCTATTTCCTAATGCCTCTAACCCTAGTTCTAACTATTAATCTGCTGATGTCGTAGTACATCTACTACTAATGCATCTATTCAAACTATCCTCATACCTCTTCTCCTATCCAAGCCAAGCCCCTCTATCCTTACCTGTGCTTATCAACTATATTCTGGCATATTACTTAGTTTCATGACCACCATCTATACCTAGAAATATTACCCCTCTTAAACCTGAAAGCCTCTACCAAAAACTACCTATATCCCAGTACCTTTAATTCTTCCAACAGCCTACTGCCTCTAAAGCGGACCTATACTTTGGCACCTCTATACCTTTGAACCTCTATACCTTTGGACCTCTTTACCTTCTAGGCTGTTACTCCACCTCTTTTTTCTACTTTCCTATTTTCATTGTCTGTTTTCTTATTTTCAGTCTCCCCTTTTCTAGTGGGTTTTTTATTGTTGAATGTCCTCAATTATTTCAGGTGAAAGGGGGTTTCTTCATTTTAACAAAATCATCAAAATTGAGTTTCACTAGTCTGTGGTTGTCAGACTGGTCCTCTCCATTTTGCTTGTCCGCAGAAATGAGGTAACTTCTCCAACAGATCTCTCTGTCTCCAAAAACAGCACAGATCAGCATTGCTTCAAGAGTGCCCAAATAAATTCCATTGATAATACTTTTTGAAAGTTCCAAATATTAGAGCTTGCCCTAAATGTTAATGATTATCGATGTAAACTTTTTTTTATTTCATCCCTCTCAATTGAACAGTTACTGATAAAGCACACTCATATAACCAGATTTCAGATTTAGTTTATTGTACAGTTAATAAAAACTCACAATTTTAAAACGTACAATTATTTAAAAAGAAGTCAGTAGCTGCAAATGAAACGTAAAAGGAGCGGGTAGGCTCACATGATTAAAATCTTGAAAGTCACAATTTGGATTTAATAAAGTCCTTTGGGGTTAGGGGGACAAGGTGCTTGCAGATTTAAGAGGCAAGAGTCTCCGGGGAGGTTAGCGTTGTTTTGGTTTGGCTAGTGCTTCGGGTAAGCCCTGTGACTATTTCATTTAGTCTGCTAGCCACTATGTCGAAAATTTTTGTTATTCTGCAGTTTAGCTCGGTTTCTTCAGGATTGAAACAAAGCATCACAGCCTGTCTGCAGCTTGTTATTCCCTTCTGGTTCCATAGGACCCGAAGCAGAGAACGCCTTATGTCCAAAAGGTTTGTACAGAAGCAAATGATGTGTATGAGGTCCTCTTTCCCAGAAAAACAGAGTCGGCAACGGTTTGCTGAGTTTTCCCTTTTCCAAGGTGCCAAGTGGGGTGTTATAGGTATGCTGCCGAGGCGCATGTTGAGAAACTTGTTTTTTGTTTTCTGTGTGAGGCCCCTTGTTAAGTACTCTTGTGGTTTAAGAGTACTGTAGCCTTTCAACACTACCTATCCATGCGCTCTCTTGGCTAGGGTGGCTTTGTCCTCAATAGATGAGACCATCTTGGTGACTTTCGATACCACTTTTTTGAAGGTGCCAGGGTCAGTTGATGACTCCCATAGGTTTGTTAATCCTAAGGTCTCCAGTGATTCCATTAGGTAATTCCTTGCTGGTGAGTTGTCTCTAATGGACAGTTCAGTCCAGAGGTGGGCATTTAAGGATCCATGGTCAGCGTCTCTGATTTTCCGACAACTTTTTATGTATACGCCTCTTCTCTCCACCGTTTGTTTCTGCAGTCCGAATTCAAGACGGATTTGAGCGGGCGATGAGTAGGTGGGAAGATGGAATAATGCCCTGTATGCTCGACTAACGGTGTTATTTAATGTTGTTGCATCTTTGCCTCGCATGGATTCACTGCCGTAAGTGAGCATAGGCTGTAAGCGAGTTCTTTACCTGTAGGAGAGGGCCCAGTGACCGGTCGGGGAGAGCTTTCTGCAGTGCCTTTATCGATAGATGGAATGTCGTGCCCTTCCGACGGATGGCCTCTAGTTGCTGTTTGAAAGAGCTGTTGCCATCTATTATGACGCCTAGGTATTTATAAGAGGCTACCTGCTATAGCCTCTGTCCGTCCAGAAGCCATGCAAATTTCCGTTTTTTGTGGTAATTCATTGTCATGACTTTTGTTATTTTAAAATTTATTGTTAATGAGTTAGTTGTGGAAAATGCGTTAGTTTTGTCCAGAAGATGTTGGAGGCCGATGGGGGACCGGCTGATGAGGACAAGGTCATCTGCATAAAGAAGGTTTGACAGTGTGATGTTGCCCAGCCGCGGTGCGTGAGATTTGGCTATCTCCAGCTCGCCAGGGAGATCTGCAAGGAATATAACCAAAGGAAATGGATGCTAAAATACTGTAGTGTGAATGTAGTTGTTCTTCACTTGTATTGTCTATTTGGGTCATTTCTTAAATGCGTAGGAAAGGTTTATATAGTCATCAACAACCGTGCATCATACAAGCCATGCACGCAGACCAAGGCTTACACCAGAAGGGACAGTGCCTTCCAAATGAATGAAAACTGCCCATTACAGTGTCACACTAAATGTATGGAATATGGTTTTGTCATTTACAATCAGCCGTTTATTTGTTTACAAAAACATAACTCCTAGACCACCCGATCATGTGGCCTCTAGGCAGCTCGTTGATTGGTTATGCCATAAAACCACAACTACCAGCAACCCCGGTATTCCCGCGTTACTTCTGGGTTTTGAGTGCCACACGCGTGAGTCGGTAGCGGTGTAGGTGACCTCTCTACTGAAGTTGGGATTTGGCTCCCAGGTAAGGTCCCCGCGAGCTCGGGGGGTATGCCTGTCTCACCTTGTTAAGCTCTCGCCGAATTCGGGCTTCATCCCCGCCTGTCACGTCTTTTAGGTGGAGTCGTCGGTACCCCTTCAACATCGGTGAAGGAAGTCCTCTACATTTCGCCATTAGATGGTGGATCCTTCAACTTGAACCGAAAGCTTGGAATCACACACCCCCCTCGTGCATTTGAGACCCCATGGAGGTCCATGCACAGGTAAGAGCAGTCGCAGCATAGATACATAGCTCCTCTGTCCCCTTTTTTCCACTGGACTAAGTGTCTGTATTGTCTTATTTTGTGTCTTCTCTAGATATGCCTGCTTTTAAAAAAAAAAAAACTTGAGTAGTCTCGACTGAAGCAAGGTAGGCGGCAAACACAGGGTGTGGGGGTTGGTGTATGACATCCCAAGGTAGTAATGACGGTGTATACTTACAAAGGTATTTTTTATCCTTTCAGACTATATGTGGTCCTGATGAGAACCGGGTAATTTGTCTGGTTTGAAAACGCGTCGACCTTGTTATTTGGTTCCATGTCAAAAAAGATTGTATGAAGATTTATTTATGTAACGTTTGGATCATTCCTTGTTGTTGATGTATGGAAAACTGTACAAATTGAATTTTTTCCTACGTTTTCTATTATAAGAATTTTGTATTGATTTTTTTGACGTGGGATTCAGGTTTTGTTGTCTCTGGTCCAAGTGGGACTGGTTTGTTGTGTGGATGAGAAGAAGTAGATTGTTTTGGTTTGTTGAAAGAAAGTTGTTGTTTCTGTGTGAGTGAGTAAGTAGGAGAGAATGGGGGTGTCGCAGTGACTCGTCAATTAAGGTATGCTAGGAGTTGTTTCATTTGTTTGTTGCATTATTTTGTTGTTGGATTTGGTTCTGTTGCACACATATTTGGAAAATGTTTTTGTCTTTAATCAAGATTTATAAAACGTTTGTAATTAATAAAACAGACATTGTTGGATTTAAAGTGCGGTTGCATCTATATGTTTGATTCATATAGAATAAGTTCGAATTTGGGTTAATCAATTCTCAGTATGGGCAATTGTAGTGTTTTGTATGGTATTTAGACTCAGCCTTGCTGATGTGAATCAAGGCCCTTGGCTGTTTTCTCTCTCTTTCCAAATTAGTGGCAGTAGGGTGCAACATAATTTCTAAATATAATGCAGCTTACTTGTTATGGTTTAGTTGGTTAGTATTAAGAACATTGGCATGTCTACTTTCCGAACAACATTGGTCAGATTTTATGACTCTGCTCCTCCTCTTCCCCAGACCCAGTATGTGTACCCCATCCTACCTAAGTTCAATCCTGAAATGTGTTGTGCAGAGGTGTTAAGGCAATGGGGTAGTTATTGAAGTGTACATACAGAAACATAGTTTTTCACTTCTAAACCCAAGTTCGGAGTTTTGTTAACAGACTTCACAAAAATGTTAAACACAAATGTTTTGAATTGGTGATGATCCCCCCACTCCCAATTTTTCTTTCAAACTCTTCCATAATTTACAAATCAAAAATGTATATATTGGCACTTGGGCCTTCCAACATTCTGGTACTCAAAATATTAATCTGAGTGTGAAGTTCCATTTTCTATCAAGAGTCGGTAATGTTTGCTCTGGCAGCTATTGTGACTTCCACAATGTTTCACACATTGGCTTTCCCCTCATCCCCCTACATCCAAGGCCTGGACCAATGAGTGGACAGAATGGGCGGTTGCGGAAGAGCATCGCTTACAGGAAGTATGGAGGGTTGAGTAGACAGAGGATAATCTAGAAACTGGGGAATATGAAAAAATGAGTTCCACAATCTTTAGATTGGTTATTCACCATGTGGTATAATGGCAAGGTGACGCCACCACACCTTCCCAAGCAATGGAGGCCACCTTGGAATGTGCAAAAGGTAAGTAAAGACATTTCTCATCCTGGAAGGGGTGGGACGATTTATAGATGGGTAGAACATGCAGTTTTTCCCCCCAAATAAACTGCTAAATCTGGCTTCAAAGTTTAGACAAGTATATGCACATTCGTTTATTCCCTGCCTCATTAAAATAGGAGGGATGAGCATGCCTTGGAAATTAACGAAGAGAGAGTTGATGGTTTAGAATATATTTGTTATCCGCTTTGGAGGATAATAATAGCATTCATCAATGTGCAGTAGAATATACCTCTGCAACTGAATCGAAACTGATAGTCATCCTTTCAAATACTACTGAGGTTTGAACATGTGAAGGTATGCTGTGTAAGCATTTTGCAAAGCATGGGAGGCTGCATGCATTTGTGTTTGCTTCAGGGAGTGTTTGTGGTAATATCAGTGAAATAAAAAGTAAACCCCTACCCAGCAGACCATTAAACAGGCCTGCAAACAGCCCCCAAAATGGCCCACACTCTGACCTAACACTCTTTGGACAAGGCCTGATTACCCTGGAGGCCAGTCTGAGCCTGTCTGGGGTAGGGACAAGATGAAAAGGATAGTGATGTAGCATGCCACCCACCCCCTGTTTTTTGGAGTATTATGGCTATTTATACTCCCCTTTGCCAAAATGGGAAAATGGACAGGCATCTTACACACTCCAGGTGGGCTATATGCCTTTGGAAGAGGGGTGTTTAGTGGACAACAGACTGCCAGGTGACTCACAGGAGATGAGTCTATCCCGCTTCTGACTCCCCAAATCAGCTCACACAGAAAAGTGTGTTTATATGTGTTAAAAAGATTAGCGTGTGTTTATATGTAGAAAATGTATTAAAATCATCATGATTGTAATACAAAAGCTAAACAAAGTGAACACAATTAGAACAATAGTGGCTTATTGGATGAGAAATGTCCTTTGGATGGATATAGCTCCTGTGTGTAGATGGTTGTTCTCCCTCTTATAAGAAGAGGTAGGTTTATATAATTTTTTGCCTGGCTCGAAATGATGCTGGGTAAAAGCACATGGTAAACAGTTACACAATTTATTTGTCAGTGACCTGTTGCCGATGACAAAGGGTTAATTAATTTGGTGCAATTCTCAATAATTAACAGCTATATGTGCAAAGATTAACATGCAATATAAAGACAAAATTACACACATTTTAAATGTGCTAGTTGCTCTAGGCACCATAGTTATTGGTAAAGTTTACAGAAATGCTTAAATACAAGTTTTTCTTTCAGCTAGAAGTGTAGTAGAGATTGCTTAAATATGCACAATGCAATTTAGTAACTTGACCTTACTGTGACATGCTTAGAAATCTTCATCATAACTGCAGAATGTGCTGGCTTTAATAAATGTATTATTTTACTAAGCAGCAAATTATTTGTAAATGATTAAACTTCTTATTCTCACCATATTTTACATGATGCTTAAATAGAATAATTGCAGAGTTTAAAACAGTAATTTTTTTCTCATTATTGAAATGCATTACTAAACAGTATTTTGCAAGTTGGTGTTTCTCTTCTTATGCATAGTTCATTGTTTACACGAGGAAACATTAAAATTCGAAGGTTAAACTGTGGTTGATGCCTATGGGAATGGAGATTTTTGAATAAAAAAGAAACACGTGTAAGATGCTTGTAGCAAACTTTGTGCTGAAACTTTGCTAGCTGCATAATATTTCGTGAAGAAGGAAAAACTGAACTTGCTTTCAGAAGAGTGCTGTTACCTGATTGGACTCGAGGACAAGAGACCTGCTACACAGTTTGTAAAACAATTTCTTGAATTTTGTATTAGTGCATATTCCTAGTTAGATGCATGCCTTTAATTTGCGAGCTTCATCCTGCTGGCTTTTTCCTGAGTATTCTCCCAGAGACTTTCTCATTGTCCCATACCGACAGCTGTGGCTACTGCTGCTTTTGTTCATCCCTTACTTTACTTAGAGGCTTGACTTTCGACAGATTGCTACTGCAACGTTATGATGGATTGGTCATATTATTTAGACTGCTGAGTTTCATGAACTACTCTTCAGGTGAAGTTCTGCTACTTCAATTTTATTTTTTAGCGTTATGCTCTCTATCTCACTCGTTTCCTTTAATCTTGAACTCTTTGAGTTCTACTAACTTCAAATTCGTAACCTGTTCTTTTAGAACAGGGATTTTGGTCCTTTTTGGAACATGCTTTATGCATTATTTGATTGTTCTAACCATTCTTTTGATGAGATTTTTGTAAACTTACTCAATTTATTGGCTAATTTGAATAAAAAGATACTTACTAATCTGATGAGAAATAAAACTTTTAAAACTATTTCAAACTCTCATTATTGAATGAACATTACAACTCTTATTGCGATTTAATTTATGATGATGAAATAGCTCCTGGTTCAAAACAAGGTGGCAAAGATCCATCACCTGATGCAAGTAGTACTCTGAAGCCAGAAAAGGTTGAACCATATTATTTAAATTTTACCCCATCTTTGTGCTATCACTGATAAAGGAGGCATTAAGCTGTGTTGTAGGAATTTGGTGTAGAAGCCATATTGAACTACACATTAGTAATGGCTACTATGAATATTAATGTGCACAATTTGCATATATAATTCTTTGTGCCCAAGTCTTATATTAATTACACTAGCAGCCCGTCCTGACGTTGTCCGGGTATGAAATAGAATGTGTGTAATGTGTGTATTTGGCAAGGGCAATTTATTTTAAAATCTCGCGGTAGACAACTTTTTTTGTTTCATTAGATTAGGGACGGAGAAGGCCCAGCTGCAGCCCTGGTTGATGTTAGCAGGCGCGTGCAATTGGTGTAGTGATCCACTGCCTGAGCCCGGCTACAGCCCTGGTTGATGTTAGCGGGCGCGTGTAATGTCGTTGAATGAGAGAGTTATCAGCCGCGGGTAAATCCGTTTAACCACATCGATGCTATGCATTTTCCCCTCCTGTGCTGAGATTTGTTGATTCCCATGTTTCATGACGAGCTGGGCTCGTCATGAGCGTGCGAGGAGGCTACCTCATGACGAGCCCAGCTCGTCATGAGCGTGGAAGGGGTTAATGAGAGAGTTGAGTGACAGCGAGTAGGAGAGGCTGCAGTAATTGTCCCCGCAGACACGCTCATTTGCGTGTTCCCCCGCTTGAGGCCCAGATGCAGGCCTGTTTGATGTTAGCAGGCGCGTGTTCCCCCGCTTGAGGCCCAGCTGCAGCCCTGGTTGATGTTATCAGGCGCGTGTAATTAGTCTACTGATCCGCCGCCTGAGCCCGGCTAGAGCCCTGGTTGATGGTAGCAGGTGCGTGTAATTTCGTTGAATGAGAGAGTTCAGTAACAGCGCGCAGGAGAGGCTGCAGTAACGTTACTTACCAGGCCTCCAGGTGAACGCGTTTGTCACGCCCCCAGCACACGCCCACAGCAGACGATCTTCTGATTAATGTACGACCTACATGGCATGAAGTGCGGAACGTAGCACACGCCCCCAGCATGCCCCTTGATGTGGCGCAATTGCGTGCACATGGCATGAAGGCCGGACACACGCCCCCAACGTTTCTCACGCCCCCAGCGTGCCCCTTGATGCTGCGCAGCAACGTAATTGGCGCTTGGATGTACGACTCACATGGCATGAAGGGCGGACACACGCCCCCAGCGTTTGTCACGCCCCCAGCACACGCCCACAGCCCACGATCTGATAGCCGTACCACACGCCCCCAGTGTTAGGCACACCCCCAGCCCACGCCCACAGCACAACCCAGACACGCCCACAAGGGACTACTTTGCTGGCACGGTTCTTTTACCTTTTAAATGTATAGAGGAGTTGGCCTAACGGCTAAGGCGCTCGACCTCGGGCCTGGGGATCTGGCTTCGAATCTTGGTAACGACGCCAAACATCCTGTGATTCTGGGAAAATCACTTAATCTCCCCGTGCCTAACAAAAATGAATGTGTGTCCTCATGTAACGTAACTGGTGCTATGTAAAGCGCTCTGATACCTGATTCAGTTCGGGTCAAGTTCGCGCTATAAAAAACACTGCAAAAATAAATAAATAAATATGGTGGCCATCTGCATAGCCTATGTCCTTCTGCTGCACCTGCCCTTTCCAACGCTGTATTGGGTGTTGTGATTGGTGCTGTGGTTACTGAGATTACCGGCCTCAAAGGTTTGGGCTCTCTCTGTATAATATTAGTATGGATTATATAGTTTTCATGTATGCTCACAGAAAATTTGTGTTGGGCCCTATTAGAGATAATTAGCAAGGGTGTATAGTGAGGCACCAAACCACACATAATAGGGGATCATGTATGGATGACTGAGCAAATGGCATAATTTGTAAATTCCTCTGATGAAGGAGGCGACAGGGGGCAGGTTGAAGTCATAGCACGTTGGGGTTTGTGTTTGTTGAAGGTGTTGCCAGTTCTATTTCTACTCCACACCCTCCCAGTGATCTCCAGCAAAGAAGGTGGTTGGGGAATCGTTAGTATTACTTGAGTAAATGCTTGTGTGTACAGTGGGAAATTTATACATTAAAAATATTTACACAATTTATGACGTGAGACAAATGGTGGAGGAAGTAATATGGGTGATTTAGAGAGGATAACTACAAAACAGGGCATGCATTGTTTTATGTGTTTGCCTTGCAGTATTTAAAAAAGTGTGATATGGCATTAACCCACACACAAACACTAGATCTGACCCTTTTGAGGAATCTGTGTAGAACTTTCCAAAAACGTAATGTGCCCATCTACATATCATGCAGGATTTTAATGGGAGCAGAGAGTTGGAGGTGTCCCTGAAGTTACCTTACCAGTCTCTCTCAGTCCATTTGGGATTTTATGGGAAGTGAGAATGAAACAAATGCATTATAAAGGCCTATGGGTGTGGTACTGCCTTGATGGTTGCTGAGGGTGTTGCCAAACACTATACTTTGTGCTAAGGGCCTGTGGTGAATGGCAGTAGGCTGTGACCTTAATGTACTAGATGAAAGAGCACTGGGATATAAACAGGCGTTATACTCACTGGGAAGACTCGTAGGTCATGCCCACCAGGTACTAGAGACTTGGCCAATGGCAAAGCTTTGTTGCAAGTCTCTGCTGGGCATAATCGAATGCCGTGCTCAGCAAGTACTCTGGGCAAGGGTACTGGAAATAGAACTTGGCCTATGGCCATACCCAATGATTGATACGTTTTTTCAGACTGGGGTGGTTGTTATACAGGGCTTGGCAATCTTATGTTCACTGGATGCTCTCACCAGGGGTACTGAGTATTGATTGAAAGGCAGGCCCTGTGCTAAGTACTTGCAGAAGATCATTGCAGGCCTTACCCTGTGGCCTTACCCTGTGGTCTCCGACAGTAATTGAAAGAGTAAATCTTTACGCAATCTAAAATGTCCACTGAAGTAAAGTGTTAAAAGGATGTCATGGGTCTCTGCTTAGATGATATAGTAACATATGCTATAGAACAATGAAGCATGACTATGTTCGCAAAACATGAAAGCGATATAAAATGGACACTTATGGTTAACTGTTAAATCATTTTACCTCCCAAAACACAGCTCCTGAACTCCCAAATAACATTATTGAGGACATCACAGGTGGTGTCACATGTTACATCGTCGCTATGACTTCAGAGTGACTTTAGTGTGACTTTAGATTGGACTTTGCACACGATATATATAACTGCACTATTTAGGTATGGTATGGAATATTCTGGGAATATTCGAAAAATGTTTGCAATTATGACATAACGGTGGGGGGGGGGAGGGGTGAGCATATTTTCTTTTGGTCCATTGTTTGCGGATTACATTTTGGCCATTTAATTGGATCCCGCTGCTGCCTCAAATTGGCTACAAAAGGAGATTAACTACAAGGAGTAATTTTGCAGCAGTGTATGGACAATATCGCTGGTTAAATGTGTTATGATGAGTTTGTACGCTCATTCAAAGGTAGTATTGAATGAGCACCTGTGGCTTCCTGCAAGAATGATGCTAACACATGGCTCTGTTCTGATTGCTTGTAAGGATTCTCCCTCAGACTCTGAAAGAATGGAAAACTGATTGACCACCCTTTCGATGTTTTAGAATCGTCTATTCAGTTCTTTTTAACTTCTAGTGCCCTGCAGACAGAAGTGTGACTGGCAAAAACGTGCCCAGCAGGACAGACAAAATTTAAAAAAGTTTTATTTTCTATGGTTAACTTTCTTTTATTTTGTCAATCCTTCTTTCTCACTTTGCTCTCATGATTTGTTTTGTTTTTGCTTGTGGGTGCTGTTCTCAATAAAATGACAATTATCTTGTTCTATATATTGTTTCTTTCTTATGTATAATTTTCAAAATTATACAGTGCAGTACACTCCAATCTACCCCACTCCAATCCAATCCACCCCACTCCAATCCATGACAATCAACCCACCTCCACCCACACCAATCCACTTATTCCAATACACCCCACTCAATCCAATCTTCCCACACCAATCCAGTCCACCCTACCCACCCAACCCACTCCAATCTTCCCAACTCCATTCCAACACAATCTGCCCCACTCCAATCCAAAACAATCTGCCCCACTCCAATCCAAAACAATCTGCCGACTAAAATCCAAAATAATCTGCTCCACTCAAAAGCAATCTACCCCATCCAAATACAAAACATTCTGCCCCACTCCAATCCGCACCACTCCAGTGCAATCCACCTTACTCAATCCCAATTCACCCACCCCCAACCCACCTGACACCAATCCAGTCCAGCCAATCTAACCCACTCCAATTCAATCCACTTTACCCCCTTCCAATCTACCCCACTCCAATCCACCTCACCCATTCCAATCTTTCCCACTCCAGTCCAAAACAATCTGCCCCACTCCAGTCCAAAACAATCTGCCCACTCCAATCCAAAACGATCTGACCCACTCCAATCCAAAATAACCAGTTCACCCCCTCTACCCACCCCACACCAATCCTATCCAGCCTAAACCAATCTACCCCACTCCAATCCACCTCCCCCATTTCAATCTGCCCCACTCCAATCCAAAACAAACTGTCCCACTCCAATCCAAAACAATCTGCCACACTCCAATCCAAAACAATCTGCCCCACTGCAATCTAAATACCGTTTCCCACTCCATAACAATCTGCCTCACTCCTATCCAAAACAATCTGCCCCACTCCTAAACAATCTGCCCCACTGCAATCCAAAAAACGTTTTCCAATCCAAAACAATCTACCCTCTCCAAAATATGCCCAAATCCAATCTTTCCCACTCCATTCCAAAACAATCTATCCCACTCCTATCCAAAACAATCTGCTCAATCCAATCCAAAGCAACCTACCCCACTCCAATATAAAACAATCTGCTCCACTCCAGTCTGCCCATTTCCGGTCCAAAATAATGTACCCACTCAATCCAAAACAATCTGCCCCACTCCATTAACAATCTCCCCAACTCCAATCCAAAAGAATCTGCCCAACTCCAATTTGCCCCACTCCAATCCAACCCATCTGACACCAATCCAGTCCAGCCCAATCCAATCTACCCCACTCCAATCCAACACACTTTACCCCATTCCAATCTGTCCGATCCAATCTGGCCCACTCCAATCCAAACCAATCTGCTCCACTCCAGTCCAAAACAATCTGCCCACTCCAATCTCAAAACAATGTGTCCCACTCAAACAATTTGCCCCACTCCAATCCAAAACAACCAAGTCACCCCCCCTTCTACCCATCCCACACCAATCTATAACACCCCAAACCGATCTACCCTACTCCAATCCACCTCACCCCATTCCAATCTGCCCCACTCAAATCCAAAACAATCTGCCCCACTCCAAAACAATCTGCCCCACTCCAAAACAATCTGCCCCACGGCAATCATAAAAACGTTTCCCACTCCAAGACAATCTGCCCCACGCCAATCCAAAACAATCTGCTCTCTCCAAAATATGCCCGAATCGGATCTGTCCCACTCCATTCTAAAACGATCCACCCCACTCCAATCTAAAACAATCTGCTCACTCCAATCCAAAACAACCCACCCCATTTCAATCTAAAGCAATCTGCTTCACTCCAGTTTGCTCCATTCCATTCCAAAACAATCTGCCCCACTCTAATCCTAAACAATCTCCCCCACTCCAATATAATCAATCTACCCACTCCAATCCAAAACAATCTGCCCCACTCCAAACCAATCCACCTCACTCAGTCTCAATTCACCCCAATCCAATCCACTACACTTCACACCAATCCAATCAACCACAATCAAAATGTGCCCCACTCCAATTCAAAACAGCCTGCCCCACTCCAATCTGCCCCACTCTAATCCAAAGAAATCTGCCCCACTCCAGTCAAAAGCAATCTGCCCCACTCCAGTCCAAAACAATCTGCCCCACTCCAGTCCCAACAAACTTGCCCCACTTCAGTCCCAACAAACTTGCCCCACTCCAGTCCAAAACAACCTGCCCCCACTCCAGTCCAAAACAACCTGCCCTACTCCAATCCAAAACATTCTGCCCCATTCTAATATAAACCAATCTGTTCCAACACAATCTGACCCACTCCAAATCAACACAATCTGCCCACCCCAATCCAACACATTCTTCCCACCCCAGCCCAACACATTCTGCCCACCCCAATCCAAAACAGTCTGCCCCACTCCAATCCAAAACAATCTGACCCACTCTAATCCAACACAATCTGAACCACTCTAATCCAACACAATCTGAACCACTCTAATCCAGCACAATCTGACCCACTCTAATCCTCTAAGTGCTGCAGCACTTATTGTGGCACCCTTAGAGGCCCTGTACCTTTACACTCTGACACTGCCATTGCAGGCTGCGTTTTTAGATGCAGAATAAAGTGAAGAGTCGACATGGACAACATCCCTGTGTGCCATGCCAACAATCCACTGCCCTGGCATAGGTAAGCCACCCCTCTACCTGGGTGCACTATACCAGTGGTGAGGGTACAATTGCATGAGCCCTGTACCCCTCCAGTGTCTATGTCAATTAATAGATACTGTAAGGCAGTAATGCTATAAAGAGTATATGGTATGGGAGTTTGTCATTACGAACTCCTCAGCAATATAATGGTCTTACTGAAAACTGGGAACTTTGATATCCAGAAGAACCAACCACGACCGTCCGACTCAGTCTCCAAACGCCGGCGGTCACAAGGCACCGACTCCCAAAGACCTCATTCGCCTCACCAGCTGCTGACTGACTCTGAGGGATATTTTACCAAATTTGCAGCATCCGCCAAGAACGCATCCTACAACGACCACCTCTGTACCACTGGTGGTGTGGTCCTTGTGTTGACCATTGGGCCCTACTGTGCTGACCTCGAACCCAGGAGCTTTTGGTTCCCCAAACTGGTGGCCTGGTCGCTGTAGTCCCTGTGCCCACAACCATGCTTAGCCTGCTGGCTAACGTGTGATCCCTGCACTTTGCACCCAGCCACCTCTGTGCCGCTGGCGGTGTGACTCAAGTGCCCATTCGACCGAACCTACCCACAGACCTGTAAATCGAGTTCTGTTTTCCCAGGACTGAGTGTGGGTCATGAGTAATACTGTAAACCTGTACTGAGCTTGCAAAATGCATTATATCCTTTTCCTTCCCTTAGGAAATGCACCAGCCTGTGTAAGAACAGTAACTGAAAAGTAATTCTGACTATTTGCAAGTACAAAGTAATTATTCTGTAACCAAAGCATTGCATTCTACTGCATTTCAACTGTGTTCAAACTGCATTATCCTTGCAAAGTATCCTTCTACTTACCTGTCCCAGCCTGTCTTGGTTCTAGAAAATAAATATAACTAAATAATATTTTTATACAAACAAATTGGTCTGAGTTTAGTCTTTTGAGTGTGTGACATCATTTCTTACCCAAGTGTGTACAATAAATGCTTAGCACTACCCTCTGATAAGGTCTTACTGCTCGCCCATACTACCACAAATAGAGAGCAAGGTATTATCTATTTTTCCTTCTGCCTACCTTTGGGGATCCACTGGAATCTGTGCACACGTTAGCTTAATTTGGTCTAGGATATACAGAGCTAGCGTCCTACACCCAGCTACTACATGTTTCCCTAGTTTCAGTCCTTTGTCCTTGAAATGGCAGGTTTTTCTGTATATCTCCTATCCACGCTACCTTCTCTATCATCAGGAATTGAATCAGAAACCCCAATTTTAAGTTGTTGTAAGTGTGCAGAGTGAGTCTGTTTGTTCAATGGTTTATGGAAGATTTTGTCTCACATTCTACATTTTAGCAAATTCACAGCTTAACTTAAATCAGAAGCGTTCATACTAGGACTTGGACAAATGAGCAACCTAAAATTAATCTCAGACCTGACAATTGTGTTGTTTTGGCAACTTCCTCAAAACGTATCCCTGTCTACCCAGGCCCTGAAGACTATTCTGGTGAAGAAACGGATTACATTCCACAGCTGATGCCATCAATCTGCAAGAAGAATAGGGAAATTGCAGGAAAAATTAGAGCAATTGTATTGTCGGTAATCAGGATCTCAGATAGCACGACGGTTGCTGATTTATATACTAGCTACAAAGCTTTGAATAAATCGAGCACATGAAATTGCACAGAGTAAATGTTACCCGAGTTCATTAAACTGAAATATTCACATGTTGTGGAGTATTATTTTCAAGGGTTTCTCATAACAGCTCTCCCCAAACATTAACAGTTGCGAAGGCATGATTATCTGTATCCACTTTTAGGACATTTTATTCGCTTGATTTGACACCAGATTTGGTGTAAGTTGTTTTAGTAATCAGTTTGAGGAGGGAAACATCCTTTACAACAAAACTTTTACAACGCAGTGCTATTACAACGCAGGTTTTACAACGAAAACCATTACAACGGATTGCACTGGGGGGCGCTCTAGGATAGGGAATAGATTTAATTTACTATCCAACACCTTCCCTACTATCCACGAGGACTGGAGTTGGAATAGTAAATTAAACTTTTCACTATCCAGCACCCCAAAGCGCTATGCGTTGTAACAGCATGCGTTGTAAAAGCATGCGTGGTAAAAGCATGCGTTGTAATGTCATACTTCCGTTTAAGGAGGTCCCAGTAAAGCACTAGTAAAGGATTTTATGTTTTTGTCGCAAACAGTCTTCTCTGTAAAAACACGTTGTATAGACCACTCCTTCCTTAGCCTGTACCATTCAGTTCCCAGGGCTGCCTCTGAATGAATGAATGAAGAGATTCTTATTGTGCGCAAACTTTGCCCAGTGGGCGTCAAGGCGCCTACATCAAGAAAATAACAGCTCGTCACCACATGTAGCATGTAGCATAACCTCTCTAGGGGTTAAAGACCCAGAGGAAACTGTCAACGGTGAAGCAGCTCCTCTTGGGCCAAACTCCATTACAGTCCTTACAGAGATGTTTTTTCAAGAAGGGTTGCAAAAAACGTAATCCTAGAACAGCTCTAAAAATAAATATCGAACTCATAAAGCAATTGAAATGTTTAATTTGGAATTAATATCAATACACTAGGGCTCAGTAAATAAAAGTAGTAGCACCGTGGCACTGGTACATTTTGAAGTTTAGGCTGTAAGAATGTGATACTCGAAGCAACCCCCTTTGGGCTGTGTATTGTGGCTCGGAGATCCTCCCTTTGGTGTTCTACATCAAGATGTGGAACGAACAGCTGCCTCTCCCCAGCTGTGCTCATGTGGCAATATAACAAATATCTGATAACAGTTGTTTCCTTGTTGGCCCTCCATGTAACATTGCACAGCATAAAGTAATGTATGTAATGTAATGTAATGTACACTTGTATAGCGCAGCTGTCACCCCAAGGGTATCCTGGCGCTTAAGTTACCAACCAGCAAAGACAGAACGGGATAATCAGAGATCTAATTTCTAGGGAACAGTCTAGTTTTCAGTTCCTTCATGAAACGTGACAAGACAAGACATTAGACATAACAAAGTAATGCAGGTAGCGTCTCCCAGGCCCAGCTGGCACCTTTAAGGTTGTGCCTGCCAGGTAACCAAGAAGTAGTCTGCAGGAGGGGTTTAAAGGACATATATGCACAGTTCTCACTTCCCCTTGTCTTACAAGTAATGTGGGGTCCGGTAAATTAATTCATTCATTTATATTATTTTAATGCAAAGCTTTAAACTGTAACTCTGCCAGGCTTTTTTTATGGGATTTCCTAAATATGTAGCTGATAAATTGACATATCGGGACAAGGTAGATGGCGAGAAATAGAAATGTTATTTGTGTTGCTGCTGGGTAGGCTGAAGGCTCCCACAGAGCTATTCGTTTTCATCATTCAGGCTCAGGTTTTATTTTCACTGAAGAAAAGCAAGCATTCTGTAATCGCTGCTTTAAGGCAAGGGACCCGCATGGCAGAAGGGTTCCAAAGTGGCAGTGCATGGAGAAGGGCACAAGAATATGTTAGGGTTATGGATTGATATAGTTTTAGGCGGTGTTGTAAGCAGGAAAGTATTTGATGTGAAATGTTAAATGTATATAATATTTTACTGTAGGACTAGGACCCGTCTGATAGCATGCTTACACTCAGAAACTGTCCCTCTTCTGGTGGAGCTTTGTCAGTAAGCTTTAAACGTTTGACTTGATCGTTACCCACAACTATCTGAAGTAGGTCCATTGCCCCTCTGAACTTTAAAAGTAGGCTACATTTAGGTCCTAGAAGAAGGCACACTAGTGCACAAATGGACATCACTCTTTTTCTAATAACTGTTTATACTAACAGTTTTACGAGTGCATGCATGTGCACACTGCAACACATTCTTGTTTATAGACACATACATTCGTAAGCCACTTGTTGCTTTTTGTCTAAACTCAAATATAACAATAACATTAAATTTGTGCCAGAGTGCAGCAGTGGGGCTCTTTAGTGTACAATGCTTTTGCCTCTTGTTTATCTCGGCCGGTCTGCTGTTTCAAGCCTTATTTTGACCTCATTCCTGTAGTGAAGGACTATTCACTTTATGCTATCTCTCATGCATATCGTGTAACAGTAAAGCTCGCTGATAATAACTGACCTACTTTTTAGGTCTCGCCTCTCCATGCGCATTGAGCAGAGCGAGACTATAGGGGCTTAAACAGACCTTACCTAGACTGGCGATTTGATGCTGTGCCCGTACGCTTATAGGTCAATGCGCAAGCGCATTGACCTAAAATGCGCGTGCACAGCATCAAATCGCCAGCCATCTGTTGCCCAGCTTGGTGCCGCTCCTCCCCCTGCCGGATCAAAGGCTTTTCACGGCCGGCCGGCCGTGCTTTCAGTTTCATGCCGGATCAAAGGCTTTCACGGCTGGCCGGCCGTGCTTTCAGTGTCCCGGGTTTCTGTGTTACTACTTTTCACTGGACTTCTCGTCATGCTTTATTTTTCTTGCCCATCTTGTCCCGCTTATCCGATTTCCCCCCCCCCATGTCATTTTTGCAGGAATCATTATAACATAATTTACCGTTACCGAGGATGATGTTTCAATAATCTTCTAGGTAGAGCTATTGCGAAGTTAACCACCGCCAAATGGTTTGTCAAACAATTTGTGATAAAGCCTGCATGCCAACCATAAGTCGATATATAATTGGGCTGCTGTACGACTTTATTTGTGTTTACTCCTTGCAAGCTACTCCTTTGGTATGGGAACTAAGGGCTCTTCTGAGGTTTGGAAAAAATGCACATTCTTATGAAGATATCTTTTGGCTCGCTCACTCCGTAAACAGCGCTAACTGGTTTGTGTCCTTCATGAAGCAATAGAGGTGTCTGATGCTGAATGAAGATTCAAGTCCTATTTCTGTGATGCTCTTCTTGCCCAGGCTACAGTATGTTTATGATTCAGGCCCCAGTGATGAACGTCATGAAGCCGTTTAAGCTCTGTGGTGTTAACATCCCTGACCACACTTTCTGTGTTAATGCTTTACTGTGGCGTTCTCTGACGGTAAAACCTTGTTTACACTTTTGAGGACAGCAATGCCTTTAAACCCACTCCGGTTTGTATGAGCACAGGCCTTTCATTCCACCGGGCATTTACCTTGGGGCCACTTCTTTCGCGCACGCCGCCTCTGCTGCCAGGCTTCAGCACACCAGGCTGCACACCCCCTCACCCCCAGCCACTTCATCCGCGCCCACTTCACACGCACTCTGCAGGTCATAAACAGGACCATCTGCTCCACTACCAGCGCTGCTGACCTTCTTCAAAAAAGCCAGCTTGTTATACATTTGCAGTGGTTGCATCCCTTCTTCCTCAGCTTGCTTAGCTGGCAGAATGTTGTTGCAGCGATGACTAGGAGTTGATTATAGTTGAGCTTTTTTATTTCAGTTAAACAATGAAGTAACATTAATTCGGCCTAGATTCAGGATGCAGGCTGCCTCCCTGCCAACATTTTAGGCATCCCTGTTTTTTAAGCCTGTTTTTTTTTAAATTAGCAGAACAAAGAGCATAGAAGCTAAAAATGTAAACTGTATTAATTGCAGTGTTTTTCTACTGCTTAATTTGAAAGGAAACGTGCTGGTGCTATTATCAGATAGCAATTGTCTGCTGCTGAGCGCCACAACCCACCATCACCTCCACATCCACCTCCACATCCACCACCACATCCACCACCACATCCACCACCACATCCACCACCACATTCACCACCACATCCACCACCATGCCACCACCACATCCACCACCACATCCACCATCACATCCACCGCCACATCCACCGCCACATCCACCACACCCACCACCACCACATCCACCACCGCATCCACCACCACCACCGCATCCACCACCACCACCGCATCCACCATCACCTCCACATCCACCATGACATCCACCGCCACATCCACCACCACATCCACCACATCCACCACCACCGCATCCACCACCACATCGACCACCACATCCACCACCACATCCACCACACCCACCACCACCACATCCACCACCACATCCACCGCATCCACCACCACCACATCCACCACCACATCCACATCCACCACCACTTCCACCACCACATACACCACCACCACATCCACCACCACCACCACATCCACCATCACCTCCACCTCCACATCCACCTCCACATCCACCACCACATCCACCACCACATCCACCGCCACATCCACCGCCACATCCACCGCCACATCCACCGCCACATCCACCACCACATCCACCACACCCACCACCACCACATCCACCACACCCACCACCACTACATCCACCACCACCCCATCCACCACCACCACCGCATCCACCACCACCACCACCGCATCCACCATCACCACATCCACCGCATCCACCACCACATCCACCACCACATCCACCATCACCACCACATCCACCACCACATCCACCATCACCTCCACATCCACCATGACATCCACCGCCACATCCTCCACCACATCCACCACCACATTATTTACAAAATTAAAAGCCATTGTTATTTGTAATATCAATACATCTCAGTCAAGTAAATACAACACACATTGCATTACAAATGCCATAGGTGTCACATATTTGCGAAAGTTAAAACTATTGACATTGTAACTGACAAAGCTAATAATTTTGCTATTTTCAAAACCAACCCAAAAATAAAAAAAGTGTCATTTACAATACCAATCGCTCAAACTTTCCTAATGCGAGACCTATTGCATTTTCAATGCTTGTTTCTATGGTGGACATTCATCGGAGGGGGATCTCGGGTTTCTAATTAGCACCTACCACATCTTCAAATCTTCCAGCAATGTGTCGTCTGTCCTCACTAATTTCATCCTAATCGCTTCAGCGATGCACCATTCTCGAAACGACCCTTCCACTTCCGGTGCTTTAGGACTGCGCCACTGTATAGCCAGTCTCTGTGAGGCTAATAGTGGTTTAAAGACCACACCCGTTGTATTTATTTTATGTTTAGTATGGCAGGACCCAAACCCAACAAATATTGAGGTGCCGTATGCAAATCCATGGTAAACTCTTGGTATACATACTTGTTTCCGCAACCGTTGGATACTGGTGCATTGACCCTGTAAGGATGTAATATGTTGCATCATCCTATCTGTATTGAGGACACCTGAGGCCTTTGTGTTGTCTAACATGTGAAGCATTGTAGGTGTAATGTATGCCTTCTGCACATAATTGAATTAGAACAGATAAAATCAGCTACTGTGTCTTGTGACCAGGGGGAATGTTTACGTCCACTTGCAGTGCTTGATATATGTGGATAATTACCGAAATACCCCTGTCTGTGTGCAGTATCAGCGCCTAGGTGTTAAGTTTCTGGACTCCTCTCATTTTATTGCCCATACTTTCCTTACCACTCTCCGGGAATGCTCGGTAGTGCAAAAACTGTCCTCTCCCTAATGAAAAAGTTCAGCTGTCCAGTCACAGGTATTTTTCTGGCTATATTTATACAGGTCCCCTGCCTCCAAACAACCCCCTGGTCTCCACCTTCCCATATTGAGTTCTCCTGCCATGCACTTGAATCCTGGAATTTCCCACAATGGCTGTTTTTTGCCTGTAAGGCAGACCACGACCCCACCTAGCTATGCACTGATTCCGGTCCAAGCTTGTAGCGTAAGCATTTGTTTGCCTTCTGACAGGTGTGCTTTCTTTTCGTTTACATTCACTGTCAGCTCTTTTTGTGTCATCGCGCCCCAAAGTACCGATCTATCTACATTTCCTTCCTTGCTATACCAACCCACCATAAATTGTAGTTGAGCGGTCTAAAAATAGACCTCTAGATTCTGAGCTCGCAGCCCACCCTTCTCCTATGTACATTTTAATATATCCATCTTGATTACTTCGTTTCCTGGCCCGTCTTAGACTTATTACAGCTGACTGACATTTTTTAAGTAGGTCCTGCAAATAGGAGTACATGTTGCATTGGAATATGTATACAGACCTAGGTAGGTAGCACTGGCATTTTATAAGAGGCTACCCCGGGCCCTTTATATCCGCTAGCAATGTACAAGGGTTCAGGTCTATCCATTTATCTCTCATTTGACAACTGAATTCTGAGATATCAAAAGAAATTCAGCTCCTACAATATTTCGACCATCCAAAGCCATTCAGTTGGCGCGCGACTTGACTCCCCCCATTTGAAAAAACACTGAACTCTGCTTGCTAACCCTCAGCCAGACCGTGTCGCAAAACTCATCTGATCCTAGTAGTAGTATTGTCAGAGGGCCAGCCCTGGATGGTTTAATTCGACCAATAGGTCATCTGCATATAAGTAACATCAAGTGTCTGCAGTCCCAAGTTTGAATGCCCCAGTTATCTAATACCATGCTTACTCTGCACACCAGGGTCTCGACCTCCAGTGCAAGTTGCAGGGGCAATAAGGGGCTGTGTGCCTCTGCCTTGTCCCCTCTTCTCCAATACCACATAATTCTTTCTGACTCACCCGGTATTTGATGTACAGCAAAAATATAATTTTAATATATTGTGCCCCAAAATGCATCTGCTTAAGGATCGAGAACAGGTACTGCCGTACAACAATATCAAACGCTTTTTGCACGTTCATTAATACTATTTATTTTGCTTGATTGCTATGCTCCACCTCCCCCATTACGCTGACTGACTGTTATTTAGTGCCAGTCTCCTGCCCGGTATAAAACAGTTGTGGTCTGAGGGGACTAAGTCTCGAATCACTCTGTATAAACTTATGCAAGAAAATTAGTCATGTTGGTCCTTCCTCGGTTTCAGCAGCATTAGTATAATGGCCTTCTTCATTGACTTGTACAGTTCGCCCTTTTCTAATGCGTCTTGATATATCATCAGTAATCTTTCTACCAGCACATCCATGCATGCCTGGGGCCATTCTGTCCACGTCTTGCCAGTATTTTGTTATTTTATACTTACTTTTATCTCCTACAGTGTTATGGGTTGTTCGAGCAGGGCTTTCTGCCTCTGCATCAGGCTTTGCATAGGTGATGTGTACATTACTGGATGCCCTTCCTGCGAGCCTGTGTGAGGTGTTTGTATAGTCATTTGTAAAATCTTGCATATTTACAATGTCCTATGCTCATCCCTTATTGCTGTGACTCTTGCCTACACTGCCAGCTATGTCTCCTTCCTTACGTAGTAGTTGCTGGAAGTGGATACTTTCTAACCGTTCCTCTCTGCAATCTTTTCCAGAATACTCTTGTTCGAGGCATATGAGCTGTAGATTGCATACCTTTACATAAATCACCATCTGGTGTTGGGCTCGGATGTTTGCACTTTGATATTGTAGAAGTCTTTGTAGTGACGAGATAGGTGACTCCTCCTCTGGTTAGTAGTGCGCATGGGCATCGACTCCATCCTTAGATAGTTTTTTCCGCCATCAGGTTTGGATGTAATTTGCTGTGCTCCGGGTCGACGTTGTTTCGATTCCCCTTTGAAGCGCAAAACTCTCACAGATCGACAGTATTGTTTTGATCGCGATCTCTCTCGACACCTATCCAGTTCCAAAGAACTTTTCGAGTTAGGTCATCGACGTGGGTCGTTGGGCCGATCAAAGCTATCAACCAGCATAGGGAAAGGACTCCATTTAAAAAATGCAAGTGTGGGGCTAGATTCCCACACACAGATCTCCACAAGGTCTGCAACCTTTGTCACTTGCCAGAACACGAGAGTTGACACTGCCAGGCCTATGACTCTTTCATGTCTAAGAAGACCATACATGACTGCCGGGCTCGACGTCATGAAATGTCCAGGACAACAGTTTTGGCGTTGGAAGACATCTTCGAGGCAGGCACCGAAGATCCGGAACCAGAGATAGGAGATGAACAAGCCAGCGTCTCCGAAGCCGATGATTCAGACTCAGAAGACCAGACGATTACTCCAGGTCAACGAACCGTGAGTACTGACGTAGACGCCCCAGCCCCGAAAAAACACAAGGCTCCGGTAACACCTTCACCTTCGGGTCTGGGTCGATACTGAGACAAGTATTTAGAAGCACCGCCTCCGGGCCTGGCTCCGAAGCCCACAAAGCCTTCAGCCAGCTCGGGATCGAGCCAGCCACACCACGGCACCGAAAAACCATCTTCGGCACCGAAACACAAAACCAAGGTCCCGTCGACCCCAGCATCTTCGGCACCGAAACCAAAAGTAACAGTCTCTTCGGCACCGAAGCAAATTCAACCTAAGTCTTCAGAGCCGAAAAAAACAACTAAATTCTCGGAGTCGAAAATTCCACCTAAGCAAAAAAGAGATGAAAACCCCTCCTAATGTCCGGATGCCAAGTTCTTTGCAGGAGCAAAATCGACGTTGTTCCCAATGCCCGCCCACCGGTGCAACAGCTTTTAAAAGCTATGTCACCAACAGGGGGGAAAGGGGAGTTGGGGAGAGAGAGAGAGAAGAGACACTCCACACACAGCGAGCTCTGGCAATGTTGCAGGTATCTTCTGTTTCGAGTCTCTGCTACTTGTAGGATGCCTAATGCACAGACAAAAGGGACATAAGCAACACTATCAACTTTCTACAAATTATCTCTATTATCTAAATCAGCAATTATCCTACCAGCTGTGTTTGAAGTATTTGCCCCTCTTCTATGTGTAAGTATGTAGTGGTTTCTTGAGGAGACGTCAGCTTTCTAAAATAAAGAGAAATAACTTTAACAGGGGTCTACCAATTATCTACTTGTTAATGGGTAACCCTTAAGATGAATACCTTAATGTCTCCTCGCTTCTTTAAATGATTCGTGGTTCTCTCAGGAACGAGTTCCGCAATATTTACAATGACGTAGTCTTTAGCCAGTCCAAATCCTGAGGAGGCGCGCAAAAAGGAACAAGGTAGAAAAGACAGGGAAAGGGAAGAAATAGGAAAAGCGCAATGCCAGTAAGGACGAGGCTAAATAACAGTTAGCAAGACGCTGCAATTTACAGTACCAGATTACTTCAAGAGTTTCTGCTGAACTGTGTCTTAGAAGAACCTGAAGAGGATTCTCCAACGATGCCGCAAACTGCTTCTTATTTTTAGGTGACTATGAGTTAACTTGACTCTGGGAAGAAGACTCTGTTCTTCGAGGTTTCGCCTTGACAGGAAGTTGAAACTCCGTTGCGCTGCTGCTCGACGTCGGAGATTTGACTTAACAAGGAACTCGAAATAAGACTCGAACTGAGTCCCGAGAATGACGTACTCAAATTGAAACTGCTTCTTAGCTAGTCTATGAAATAACAAACTCCCGTTATGATTAATAAAAGCGGAGCTTCCAACAAACGATGTCTCCTGTGAAAAACTTCAGTTGAAGTGCGCAGATAGAATCTCGCGCACTTCTGGGATCAACTAGACCATCTTAGGTGACTGCAACTCTACGCCCACCACCCCAGGCCACGCCCCCGTACCGAGTACTTTAGGCGCGCTGATTGCTAGCGCGACCAGAAGACTGCCAAATCTCCTGAGGCAGAAGCCGGGAGAAGTGTTTGTATTATTGCTAAAAATCTTTTAAACATTTATTGCATATTGTGTATTTAAAAAGCCTACCTGCTGCTCTTTGCGCACTCACGCACAGCGGACTCTAGCGCTGACGTGGATCCCCATTCAGGCTTGCCGCCATTTGCCCGGCACCCGGAGGCCACGCCCACCACCCCAGGCACGCCCTCTAACACTACAATCATGTGCACTTCCCGGCCTCGCAGCGGACGAGCGCAGCGGGCACACCGTTTGCGCGCCGAAGGTGCGCCTAAGGCGAGCCCGTCTGCGCCCGTCCGCGCCAGCTCCGTGCCTAGGGCCAGCCATGCTGTTAGTTCTCCATCTGCCCAGCCTCTAACCTGGACCAGAACACAGCTCCTGGACGTAGGTAAGACATCCTGCCCGTCCCCCAAGTCCTGCTGCTTTCCCTTACCCAGCCCTTTCTTTCACAAATGCCCTAACTGCTCTTTTTTGCTTCACCCCGCCTGGACTCGTCCACGCAAACCCGCTGACATCAATCCCCCCCCACCAAAACCTACTCTATGGGACTAATAAACTGCCGCTCACTACCCGGCCACGCCAATGACATCTGGCTTTTACTGTCCTCTACACCCTGGGACATATTATTCCTAACTGAGACCTGGATCAAAGACTCTTCCAACCCTGACATCGCCCTAGCTATTCCTACTGGTTACAGATTTACCGGTTTCAACCGCGAAGGCTCCAAACCAGGTGGAGGAATCGCTGTAATTCTAAGGAATCACCTAAAAATTACCACCAGGAAAATTACTAACATCAAACCTATTGAAGCTTTATACTTCTCTATCACAGATTCCACCACTGCCATACTAGAGTTACTTCGCTGGGTATGCTCAGACGTGAGTCTCAGGCTCTCCACACCACTGGAGTCAAGCTATCCAGGCTGAATGAAGGCTGATAGCCAGAAACCGGTCCTTGGATGCTTGATTCCGGTCTGGGAAAGACATGGCTTGGTAGTTCGGACTGGACTGTTCCCATGAGGCACGGGGTCAGAGCTGATTTGCATATAGCCAGTGTCTAACCCAGGGTGGTGTGGAGTGCAAAAAAACGATGGATTTAGGCCCAGATCCTTGTACTGGGGTGAATGTATGACATTGTTCTACATTCTGTCCATCAACTGTGTTTTTTGCAATTTTCACCCCGAGTGAGTTGGGTATGCTCAGACGTGAGTCCCAGGCTCTCCACACCACTGGAGTCAAGCTATCCAGGCTGAATGAAGGCTGATAGCCAGAAACCGGTCCTTGGATGCTTGATTCCGGTCTGGGAAAGACATGGCTTGGTAGTTCGGACTGGACTGTTCCCATGAGGCACAGGGTCAGAGCTGATTTGCATATAGCCAGTGTCTAACCCAGAGTGGTGTGGAGTGCAAAAAAACGATGGATTTAGGCCCAGATCCTTGTACTGGGGTGAATGTATGACATTGTTCTACATTCTGTCCATCAACTGTGTTTTTTGCAATTTACTAGAGTTACTGGCAGTTACTGCAGATCTCTCCCTTAAACACCCTCACTTCATGGTACTGGGAGACTTCAACCATCATGTGGATATTAGCAACTGCAACCGCGCTGCTCAACTCCTGGAATCTATGCAAAATCTAAATCTATCACAAAGGGTAACAGGCCCCACTCATTCCGCCGGGCATACTCTCGACCTCATATTCTCAAACCACGAGCAACTTAAAATACTTCCCCCTCTACCCCTGACATGGTCTGACCACTACTTAATACCTTTTGAGGTTTCTCTATCCCAAATTATTAAACAGGAGTCTGCTATAAGAACTCAAGGCAGAAAATGGCACAAACTCTCTCTAACTGCCTTAGAGCAATCATATCTCAATAGTCTCAACCCGCTCCCGGACGACCTGGACGCAGCCGTACGTATACTGAACAATGACCTTACTTCTGCAATGGAAAAATTGCCCCATTGCATCTTCTTACCTCCCACAGACAAAAACCTTCTGCTCCATGGTTCACACAAGAACTCAGGGCACATAGAAGCAAGTGCAAAAAGCTGGAACGACTTTGGAGACAGAACTATGACCCAGTAGCCAAGGCACTCTACAGACAAGGCCTTAAAGAGTTTCGTAAACTCAAACACCATTCCATGAGCACTTACTTCTCTGACACCATTGCCAAAGCAAAGAATTCCACCAAGACCCTTTTCAATATAGTGAAAGACTTCACTCAGCCCAATGCTCTTACTGCCCCAGTTCTCATGTCTCAAACACTGAGTGACAATCTATCAAATTTTTTTGAAGAGAAAATCATCAACATTGCAGCAGCCGTCCGTCAGAGCGGCCCCATCAGTACTGAAGACCCTGACACGAACTACAATTTTGCCTTTACAGCATTCCAACCTCTCACTAAGGAACAAGCTACAAAATTATTTCTGGATTGCAAATCAGGCTCACCTTTAGACCCTGCCCCAGCCTTAATCCTGAATGATATTGCCCCCTTAATCATCAACCCCCTTCTAGAAATCTGGAACTCTTCCTTATCTACCAGTGTTGTCCCTGCTGCCTGGAAACACGCATTGCTAATCCCAATCCAAAATAAAGTAGGCATAGACCCTCTTTGTCTAAGCAATTACCGTCCGATTTCACTTATGCCCAAACCCGCCAAAGTACTAGAGAAAGCTGTTCAACTACAACTATCGAGTTACCTAGAATCTAACTCCTTATTTCATGACACCCAGTCTGGCTTCAGACCGGACTTTAGTACCGAGTCAGCGCTACTTGAAGTCTCCGAGTCAATTAGGGAATGCACAGACAGGGGAGAGGAGGCCATGTTGGTCCTCCTCGACCTATCCGCTGCATTCGATACCATCTCACACGACAAACTAATGACTCGCTTACAAGAGGTAGGGATCGGCGGTCCTCCCCTCCAGTGGGTGAAATCATTTCTAAATAACAGAACCCAACAAGTGATGCTGGGATCCTTTCTCTCTGCCAAAAAAACGCTGATGTGGGGAGTCCCACAGGGCTCCGCCCTAAGCCAGCTCCTCTTCAACGTGTACCTCAAACCACTGGCATACATTGTCGAATCGTGTTGCGTCAAAGTGACCTTCTATGCCGACGACACCCAACTGGTGTTCTCCTTCAAAGACCACGCTGAAAAATCTTTCGACAACTTTCGCCATTGCATGCTAAAGATCGCCTCATGGATGTCTGAAAACAATTTAAAGCTTAACACTGATAAGACTGAAGTCTTATTTTTTAATCAGAAATCACCCCATTCCCCCTAATATCTGGTGGCCGTCCGAACTATACCCCCCCCCCAGTACCTGTCCTAGCGGCCCGAAACCTTGGATTTCAATTCGATACTTCCCTCTCCTGTAAAACACAAATCAGCAAAGTTACCTCTGCCTGCTTCGGGATGCTACAAATGTTTAAAAAAAAATCATTCCCTACTTACCGCTAGACTCTCGAAAAACAGTAGTCCATGCCCTGATAACCTCCCATCTAGACTACGCGAATAGCCTGTATGTAGGTGCTCCATCCTACCTCATCAACCAGCTGCAGAGAGTTCAGAACGCAGCCGCCAGGCTGATTAACAATATTCCTTACCGTCACCTCACCCCACCTTATCAAACTCCACTGGCTCCCAATAAAACTGCGGATCCAATTCAAAGCCTTGACCTTGGCTTTCAGAGCCCTTAATGACCGAGGCCCCACATACCTACGGCGCAGAATGAAGTTCTCACAGTCACAACGTAACCTCAGATCCAATCATCTACGCCTAATGATATCCCCCCGGTTTCGTCTTGCGCGTACGGGAGGAAGGGCTCTTGCCGTAGTCACTTCCAAACTCTGGAATCAGCTGCCCACAGTGTTAAGATTCACTACTTCAGAACCCCTTTTCCAAAAAAAATTAAAGACTTGGTTTTTCTCTCAGATCTAAACCCCCTCTTTCCTTCTCCCCCGACCCTTCTGAGATAATGTCTTCAGCGCCGGGACACCTCCGTCGGAGGTAGCTGTGCGCTCTACAAAATACTAAATAATAATAATAAATAATAATAATTTTAAATCATACCAGAGATTGACTAATTGAGGCTTGACAATCACTCGTGTCTTTAATGGTGTATGTAAGTCCATATGCCAGACTGATGCAAGGGTGTGATTCCTGACACCTAAAGCTAAAGAAGACAAGCCAAAATACCACTCAGAGCCGAAGTCCTCGGCTCCAAAAAAGACAGCGGATCCAAGGAACTTTTCCATCCAGATTCACTGGATCCTAAGCAAAAAACACTCCATTTTGACCCCATTACTGGCTACGTTACCCCCATACCACCTAAAAAGAAGAAATTGGACACCTCAGAAACTCCTGAGATACCCTCCAAGAAAAAAAGACTCATCTACCTCACCTATGAGGCCTTTCTCTCCACCAGTAAACATTATACCCTCTCCAGCACACTCTCCAGTGTCTCCTCTTTCACCTGCACCGCAAGAGGATGATGAGGATATAGGGGGTGAGGATGAGGGAAGTGACCCACATCACACAGATACTGATGATGACACACACAGTACCCCACCTCATGACTCTTGGGACAACTACAATGCCCCAGATGTGCCTGAGCCAGACCATCCCCCCGAGATGATAATGTAGGATTTGCAGAACTGATAAATAGAGCTGCACAATACCATGGGGTTCAACTCCATTCAGACCCTCTAGAGGAGGATTTTGTACTAGATACATTCTCCCAGCCACAAAAAAACTACAAATACTCTCCCTATGCTCAAGGAGATGATTAAACATGCCCCTGAGGGTTTTAAAGGTCCTATCAGGGCTAGGGTGCTTAATCCTAGGATTGAGAAGAAATACAAGCCAGCTCCAAGCGATCCAGCTTACATCAAAGGTCAACTCCCTCTGGACTTATTGATAGTGGCAAATGCCCGCAAACCGGCAAATTCCCAAACCACAGGTGATGCCCCTCCGCCAGACAAAGAATCAAAGCTCCTAGACTCATCAGGTAAAAGGGTTGCATCCCAGGAGGCAAACATCTGGTGCATTGTTAACTCACAAACTTTACCTGCAAGGTACGACAGTGCTCACTATGATGAACTTGAAAAACTCATGTAACATCTTCCAAATGAGTACAAGACCAAAGCAAATAATCTCATACAAGAGGGAAAGGTAATCACAAACATTTCAATAAAATGTGCCCTGGATGCTGCAGATACAGCATCCAACGCAGTTAATACAAGTGTGTTATGACATAGACATGCATGGCTGCGCATATCGGGCTTTAAGCAAGAGTTGCAGTCTACCATCCTCAATCAACCCTTAGATCAGGAACACTTGTTTGAACCCACTGTGGACACATCTTGAGAAAAGTATGGTTACTGCCTGGAACTTACCTCCACCCCCCACATATCTCCCAAACAACGTCCAATGTCTACAGAACATCTAACGCTTCTCAAGCAAGAGGTTCTCTCTCTATTGCAAAAACATGCAATAGAACTGTTTCCCCTACACCAGCAAGGCACAGGGGTTTTACTCCATTTATTTCCTCATTCCCAAAAAGGACGTCTCTCTCAGACCAATATTAGACCTCAGACCGTTAAACCTGTACTTACAATCCGACCACTTCCACATGGTCACGCTACAGCAGGTCCTCCCACTACTCCAACAAGGCGATTTCCTTCCCACTCTAGATCTCAAGGATGCCTACTTCCACATTCCTATTAATCCTGCTCACAGGAGATACCCAGGGTTCATTTTGGACGGACAACATTACCAATTCAAAGTCCTTCCATTCAGGGTCACAACAGCACCCAGAGTCTTCACAAAATGTCTCACAGTAATAGCAGCCCATTTAAGAAGACAACACATTCATGTGTTTCCTTACCTAGATGAATGGCTCATAAAAGCCAAGTCACACAGCAGTTGTGTACAACAATCACACAACACAATCCAGCTGCTGCCCAACTTAGGATTCTCAATAAACCTCACCAAGTCACATCTCCAACCGTCCCACACCCAACAGTATCTAGGCCCAACAATAGATGTTATGTTATGTTATGTTATGTTGTATTTGTTTTTATATAGCGCACGGCAACTCAAAAAGAGTGTCCCGGCGCTTTAATAATGAGACCTACAGCAGAATAACACAACACAGTGATTAAAACAGCGTGGAAAGCATAACAGAAAAAAAGGAAAGAAACCACCTAAAGAGCAAATAACCAAGTTTTTAAACCTTTCCTAAATGCAAGTAAACTTCCAAAGCCCTAGCATACTCCAATCCAACCAGGATAGCCAGTATGCAAGCCCTCATAAAAAAATTTCAACCACAACACTCGCTACCAGCTCGTGTGTTCATGCAGTTAATAGGGATGATGACCTCTTGCATCTTAATTATCCCTTACACAAGACTCCAAATGCGTCTGTTACAAGAATGTCTAGCACAACAGTGGAACCAAGCTCAACGTCATCTTACAGATCTGGTGTTGGTAGACCGCAGCACATATCACTCTTTGCAATGGTGGAACACACAAAATCTTTCCAAAGGGCAGCCGTTCTTAGGCCCGGGTCCATAAATAGGACTAACACCGGAAGAATCGCTCACCGGCTGGGGAGCTCATCTCTTGAACCACACCATTCAAGGTTTGTGGACCCCTCAACAAAAACTCCTACACACCAATAACCTGGAGTTACTAGCCATATTTCTTGCCCTAAAGTCTTTTCAGAAACATCTCCTAGGCAAAACTTTCCACGTCCGGACGGACAACATGTCAGCAATGTACTATATGCAAAAATAGGGGGGGGGACATTCTCTGCAGCTATCACGCCTAGCACAGAGCATTTGGAGATGGGCCATTCCTCAAAATATATACCTCTTAATAAAGCATCTACCTGGGATACACAATCAAATTGCGGATCTGCTCAGTCGTTAACAACAGCAGATTCACATATGGGAACTTCATCTGCAAGTTCTTTTTGAATTTTTTTCAAATGTGGGGCCACCCAGACATAGATATGTTTACCACACATTTAAACACAAAATTCCCAAACTTCGCCTTCAGGTATCCACACCCATTGTCCAAAGGCAATGCGATATAGATGAACTGGTCAGGCAGGTTTGCATATGCTTTTCCACCTCTCCCGCTCATTCCGTTACTGGTGTGCAAACTCAAGCAACAGTCTCTCACAATGATCCTTGTTGCTCCAACATGGGCCGACAACCATGGTTCACAACACTACTAGAACTCTCAGTAGTTCCGCACCAAAAACTGCACCTCTCCCCAAAGCTTCACACACAGAACCATGGAGAGATAAGACATCCATAAGCAGCTCAACTGAACATATAAATCTGGCTCCTGAATGAAGTCTTAGAGTTTGGTTACCTCAATCTCCCACCAGACTGTATGAACGTCATTAAAGACGCTAGACGTCCTACCACTAGGGCATGCTATGCAGCTAAATGGAAAAGATTTGGTATTTACTGCAATAACAACACAATCAATCCACTAGATGCTTCAACTCAAAACATTATCTGTTCTCTCCTGCATCTACAAAGATGTAATCTGGCATACACCGTGCTGCTATAGCAGCCTACTTACAAAACAGACAACATTTTTCATTATTTAGGGTATCTCCCATCAAAGCATTCATGGAAGGTCTTAAAAGAATAATTCCTCCCAGAATTCCACCCTCTCCAGTATGGAATTTAAACGTTGTGCTTACTAGGCTCATGGGTCCCCCATTTGAACCTTTAAATAAATGTGAACTGCAATCCTTACATGGAAACTGGCTTTCCTTGTGGCCCTCACATCTCTCAGAAGAGTAAGTGATCTCCAGGCATTAACCATACAAGAACCAATTTTGCAAATATATCACAACAAAGTGGTTCTTAGGACTTACCTAAAGTAATTTCAGCATTCCATCTTAACCAGTCTGTTGAGCTCCCAGTATTTTTCCCTCAACCAGACTCAGTAGGTGAACGGGCTCTTCATACGCTTGATATCAAAAGAGCAATTCTTTACTACATTGAAAGTACAAAAAGTTTCAGGAAACAACTTTTTGTAGCTTTCTCACCACCACATAAGGGCAATCCTATATCAAAAGCTGGAATTGCCAGGTGGATCATTAAATGTATTCAAATATGCTACCAAAAAGCAAACCGTACCTTATCCATTCCCCCTAAAGCGCAAAATAGGGGCGTCCATGGCATCCTAAGGAAACATCCCCATGGATGATATTTGCAAAGCCGCAACATGGTCTACACCGCACACTTCCACAAAACACTCCTGTGCAGATGTTCAGGCAAAACAACAAGCTAGTGTGGGCCAGGCTATACTAAGAACACTTTTTCAAACTACTGCAACACATACAGGTAGCCACTGCTAACAGGGGAACTGCTGTATAGTCTATGCAAAAGTATGCGATCTACAGCTCATATGCCTCAAACTGAAAATGCTACTTACCAGTATGCATTTGTTCTTGGCATGTAGAGCTGAAGAGCCGCATATGCCCACCCGCCTCCTCGGACACCTATATGTGTTGCAGTACTATCTTACTTAGATTCATTACACATGGACATCTTTTTATTTCTAACTAACTCCACCATCACCCTTCATGGCAAAACAATCTAAGGATGGAGTTGATGCCCATGTGCACTACTAACCAAAGGAGGATTCACCTATCTTGTGACTACAAAGACTTCTACAATAAAAAGTGCAAAAATCCGAGTCCCACACCAGATGGCAAATTTGTATTGATTTTTACAGATGGCAAAGTTTCTCAATTTGTATCTGTCTTACCATCTCCTTTGTCCACTGCACTCTGAGCTCTATGACCTGCAAATCACCCTGATGTATTCCTTCTAAATTGTTCAGTGTCTCTAGCCAATCCCATGCCTGTTGGGCCGCCACAATGAAGTGCAACTTCTTTATGTGTAATATCTTGAGCTTTGCTAGAAAAATACATCATGCATTTCATGTTCAGGTCCGTGCATTTCCTTTTTACTGCTTCAAATGAGCTACATTGTTTCTGCACTTGGAAGTGAAGTGTATAGTCCGGAAACATGATGCATGTGTCTTCTATTCACACCTCTTTTCTGTTTGTCGCCTCCTGGAGTAGTACACCCTGATCTCTGTAGCTAACATTCTAGCTGGTGTGCCTGCTAGAGGAGGCATGGCGGGAATCCGGTAGGCCTTTTTTATCAAAAAAACGTTAGAGTCCCTTTGGTCATAGGTCAGTGGTTATCCATTCCTCCACATACAGTTCCTGGCCCTCCCCGTCCATGTGTTCCGGCAGGCCTACTAGCCTGATGCTGTTTCTGCAGGATCATCCCTCTGCATCCTCCTCCCTAGCTTGCAGTGTCGTAATTCTATGTGGAGCTGCTCTATTTCTTTACTCAGATTGGTGACTGATTGCTGTGTTTCGTTGGTGTGTTTTTACACCTGAGTCACTCTATTAGTCACCCTCCTCAGATTTGCATGCACCAACTTCAGATGAATGGTGACCACACCCACCTTAGTTTCCAGTGATGTTTCTGTGATTTTCCCTGATTGTAGTGGATCTTGTCTCTTTCAGTTACACCCTACAAGATTATTTTGTACTGTATTCCTGCAAGTGCGTCACTATACAATTCAATTAAATTGATTCTTTATTCAGTTGGAGCCATAAAAACACTTCATCAATATAAACGGAATACAAACATTTAACATTTCAGAAAAGACATACACTCAAATCAATGGAAATTAAAGTGCTCATGTGCGGTTCATTGAACATATACGTCACAAATTATTTAAAAATTCATATATTAATTCCTTGACACTAAAAACCAAGCATCCAAAGAGTTAGCATTTCAGCAAGGGCATAGGTTAGTTCAGTTGGAAATATTGTTTCCTGATATTAAGAGCCACTCTATTTAAAATCGCATAACAGGTATCTGGTGATCCTAAATACTGAAGAATACAAGCCTATCCCAATAATGTCTCAAGTTTGTCTTTCACAGAATTGGGACCAGAAAGGAGTGCCTCGGGATTGAATACAAGGTTCAAAACAGTATAAAATTCTTAGTGCTTTCCATGGAAACATTGTTGCAACAGCATGGGGTTAATTATTGTCAAACCCCTGACATTTGAAAAGCAAATTTAAAGTGCAGTGTGCAGAATCTGATAAGTGTAAGATAATGTTCTGGGTGGGATTCATAATTCATCCTTGATGAGGCTCTATGTTCCAGATAGCATTGTTTAACCTGTTCTTTGTGTTTTGTTCCCATTGTAAGAAGATTATAATAGAGTTTTTGAAGGCCTATGGTCTTAAAAGATGCCCTCAAATATGAAAGCAAGGATATCTGGTCTGCACTGCCAAGTGACAATCAATCAGTATTACAGGTTCTGACAAGGGCAGCCTCACGGGCTACCTCAAATTAATCTGTGCATAAAGCAATTTTTGGCCTGTTGCAGGATGCCCGCTTTAAAATAGCCCCATAGCCCGCCGCCATATACCCCATTGAGGTACATTTACTTTTATATAGACTCAACGTTTCTCCAATTAGTTTATTCTTTAACTTGTGTGCAAATCTGAATATGGATTCTATATTCCTGTTAAAGTGCTGTGTTCTTGATGTTAAAAGTGCAGCAAAAAAAATTTACTAAAAAGAACCCCTAAATAAGTAAACAATTTTACCTTTTCCAAATGCGAATCCCCCATAACAAAACATTTGGGCTTCGTGCTTGGATGGCCACAGGTAATTATATAAGACTTTAAATAGTTTACCTGGAGGCCCCCGGTCATTTATATAAGCTAAAAACAAGTCTAAAAGAACCTGGAGGCAATTGCCATTCAGGCAAACAGCACCACGTCGTTGATGTATAACAAAATGGGTATGAATTTATTTCCGATAAGTGGCATATCCTTTCCATTTTCCAACAAATATTTATTGATGCCATTTATATAAAGCAGGAAAAGGAAAGAGGCCAGGATACACCCTGCCTACACCCTGGGTGGAGCTAATGTGAGGGAAACATTTGCCTGAAGGGCCTTAATGCACCCTTAATGTGAGGTATTGGTGTAGGAACCTAATAAGGGTGAGAAGTTCTTTCTCAACGCCCATCCTACCTATCAGATCCCACAGCTTTCAACAATTCAGTAGATCAAAGGCACTTGATAGATTGATAAAGGGCAAATGTGTCAAACCCATTTTAGCCTTTACGTATTTGCTGCTATGTGGTAAATATTTAATGTTGTTAACCAGTGTCAATACCAGGTCTAAATCCAAACTGGACTGCCGTAGGAACGTTAAGTGCCACAGCCCATTCCTCAAGGTGATACAATACTACTCTGGCCAGAATCTTGGTGCAGGAGTCCAATAGAGAAATCTTCATGTAACACGTTGGCTGAGTTCTGTCCCCCTTTTTGAAAATGGGAACGACAACCACCATCCTCCCAAGAGTCGGGAATAGAGCCGTACATGACAGATCTTAAAACGTTTGTCAGCAAAGGGGCCCACAGGTTTATATTGGTTTTAAAAATGTCAGGTAGGATGCGGTCCGGGTCTAGGGCCTTTCCAGAAATGCGTTTGGGTCACTTTATGAACTTCGATAGGGGCTCAAAAGCTATAGAAGTGTTTGATATTTGGGCTGAAATCTAAGCCCGAGTAAATGTGCACATTTTCTGGTGATTTTTTTTTTTTGTAAAATGAGTCACCTACGCATCCACAGTAATTAGATTATCTATTTTGTGAGCATCTAGCTCAGCAAAGAAAGCCTGATTAACCACACCGCAAACATTTGAGTTATCCCTTCAGTTTCCTACCACAATAAGATCTTCCTAGGCTATATTCCTAATCTCAGTTTTCCTTTCCTCAAGTACCTGTTTATATATTCTTCCTCCTTGACATCGTGTGCTACAGGTGGGCAGCATTTCAAAAGGGTCATCAATTTCTTGAGAGCATCAGAACATGCTGTGCTAGACCACCAGCAAGTGGTGTCCCTCGGGACTCTGGTAGAGTTGAGATTATTCGAGAGAGACCTGCAAATATTGTCACACTCTGTTTGTATTTTAGCTGCCTGGATTTGTCAGTGAGCCAAATCAAAATGGATCCCATAGCCTCTTTTACAATAACTTGATTGAAAGCAACTGGGTCTACCTTATCCCATTTTACCTTTAGACCTTTATTCTTGGAGAAGCCCCTTCTATCACTCCTTTTTGGGTTAGCAGATTTAGTAAAAAGGAATTCAGTTTAAAGGAAAGCAGTGTATGATTACTTGCACAGCTACTAGACACCACAAAATCTATGACCTAGGCTAGTAACTTTGCTGATAAACTAATATAATCTAGGGCGCTCTCAACTTGGTTTCTTAGAAAGGTCAAAATACAAGCATTCTCAATGCCATGAATATCACTTGAAAAGATTAAATTATACTTCAACAATAATTCATTTACTGCTTCTCCATGAACTGAATGGTTAAAATGAGCAGCATTATCACTATATGAGTTACTAAAACCTCACACTAGTTGTAGGAACGTGCCCTTTCTGACTTGGTCACCCTCATATTTGTCTGGTATTTGATGGGGTTTCGACTGGACGTGCACTGGGTCCCTGCTAACCATCTCCCCAGTGCCAGATCTCTTTCCCAAAAACTGTGCAATTGTATCCCAATTGGCAATATCTTTAGCACTCCCTGAAAGTCCCTAGTAAGTGGTACATCTGGTACCTAGGGCAAGGAGGCTAAAGAGGGACCTTAACTGCTGCCGCACAAACTGTGCCACCCTAGAGGACCCCTCACAAAACACATACAGACTGCCACCGCTTGCTGCATGTCTTGGTGGAGACAAAAGTGAAAACACTACATGGCACACTTTACATGCTACATACACTGCATGCAGTATAGGTAAGTCTTCCCTATGGCAGGCCTTACAGTCCTATGGCCGGGTACACCATATTACATGTGAGAATATAGCTGCATGAGCAGATATGCCCCTGTGCTGGTCAGCCCAATTTCTGCCAGGACAAGTAAACAGGGGAGCCATTTTAAGTACATGTGCTGGACACTGGTGAAAACAAGTTCCACAGCTACATGATGGCTTCACTAAAAATAGGGATTTTTGGTATCAAACATCTCATATTAATTAACTCCCACTGATGCCAGTGTTGGATCTATTGATACATACATATAGAGGACAACTTAGAAGTGCCCCCTGAGATTCTACCAGCTCCTGGTGTGCTGATTGACTGGTTTTCACCAGCCTCCCACCAGAGACAAGTTTCTGACCCCCAAGGGTGCAGGCCTTTGCTCTCAAGAGTCCAGGAACCAAGCCTGCTCGGGCCAAGGGTTTTTACACCCCCTCCCACAGGATGACTGTGGATTAGCATTCCAGGGCAGTGGAACATCAAAAAGCACACCGCCTTTGGCATGCAAATCTGGCTTCTCTCACAGGTCAGATAGACATGTCTACCCTCAGGCCAGTGCCACCCCTAAGGTTGGCTTTATGAATTTGAGGCAACTTTACAGAGTTAGCCATTATGATGATGGCAAATGTAGGAACTCTGGGACAGTGTTATGCCTACTTTCCCACATGAAGTGGCCAAATATAGCGTAGTGACCCCAGAGGTAGGTAGCCCATTGGCTGCTACCTTACCCTTCCCTAACACCTCCAAATTCAGTATTTAGGGGAGTCCTTTGCACCAGAAGGGCAGATCCCGAGGATACTGCCAAAATATGACACCACCAAGCACCACTGTCCGAGGCCCTCAGCCCAAGTTGAAGTGGGCCAATGGTGTCAGTGTGGTCCCCAAGCACTCAGGTGACCACTTTGGGTTTCGCCACTCATCAACTCCCTGACTTCGCCTGCAACCTCCGTTCGCAGGCCCCCTCAACCGTGAGTGCCCCTGAATGAAGAAACTCGAAACCTCAGAGTCCCTCTGTACCCAGCCGCCCGGCCTGAGGAAAAGAGGACCCTTGGTGTCCCCACAACCTGAGCGTCACAAGACTTGAACCCTCCTATTTGTTCAGGCTGACTTGCCTCCCAGTCAGGACATGCAGGTTCTTTTCACGAAGATCAGTCCCCATAGACTAACACTGGGCACCCAACGGTGTATTGCACCGCGGCACCTGGCCGCCGTAGTGCCGCTGGGGTTGACCTGCTGTTGCTGCATTGGACCTGACCCAATACTCACCTTAAATCGTGGCGATTGGTCTTGTAAGTCACTGTACTCTACCTGAATGCCATACTTGTTTTTCATCCCATAGGATAACCCTGTAGCTTTTGAAAAATGTGTTGACGGTTTAAATTCAAAAGAATTTCTTTTGATGAATGAACTTACCTGATTGCATGCATTGATTCTGGTGCCTAAACATATATAAAGATACGTGTTGTTTTTATAAATTGGTGTGGATCTCCTTATTGAGTTATGTGCCTTATTTATTGACTATTGTGTGTATTTGAGGATGTCTAACACTCCTCTCTGCTAAGCCTAAGGCTGATCGACCACACTACCCACTAGAAAAGCACCTTGGGATTGCTAGAACAAGTCCCTGTCCACTTATGAGGGAATACCCAGACTCTTTGCACAGTATATCTCTTTTTGCTATCTATATATATAAAAATGAATGTATGTCTCTCTATCTGTGTTTTCTTTATGCATTAATACACAAATTCATCTGATCGCCATGAAACTTTGGGAAGTTGTTGAGTACACTCCCGCAAAGGTTTCTGGCATAATTTCTTTTTAAATATCGGCCCCCCAGGGCCCACATAATCTTTTGACTGCTGAAATTGTCAGCGAAATTGCTAGCATCGTCGACAGTTATGCCCCCCCAAACGGAAATCGATTGGTCGATCTACATCTGAAGCACAAAAGAAAAAGGCATTACGAGCTTCAGAAACAGACGAGCAACGGGAAGCAAGAATAGAAGCTGTACGAATACAAACTGCTCAAGCCCGTTCTTCTCAAACGAACGAGCAACGACAATCAAGATTGGAAGCCGATCGAGTACGCACTGCTCAAGCCCGTTCTTCTCAAACGAACGAGCAACGAGAATCAAGATTGGAAACAGATCGATTACGCACTGCTCAAGCCCCCTCGAATGAAACAGGAGAGCAACGAGAATCAAGATTGGAAACCGATCAATTACGCACTGCCCAAGCCCGCTCGAATGAAACAGGAGAGCAATGAGAATCAAGATTGGAAGCCGATCGAGCCACACTTTGAAATGTTTTCAAGATTAAAATGAATACGTTTCAATAAAAATTACACAATGTAAATTGAATGTTATCATAACGAGTTTCCTTGAATTTCCTTTCTTCTGAGATCGCAGCAATGCGCGACGGGTAAGCTAGTGCTATATAAAGAACCAGCTTCTTACATTTATTTTTCAGATTAGTGCCATAAAACAACACCAATAACTCCGGCCCAGATTATATAAACAATGCGTTTAGAATTTTGATCAAAATCCTCTAAAAATTAATCGAGTTGGTCAATCCGTCACCGATTGATTGAAGATATTATTATAAAAGTTAATCAGCAGGATGTCGAGTTCAACAGGGAATGTTAAGAGTGGCCAAGAAATGAGGAGAGGATCTGCCTTCCGAAGTTTGAAAGTCAGTAATTTTGACGGAAAAAAAGGTGTCAAGGCCTACTTGCACCATACCTTTTGCATTATCGCTGCTACCCTTTGCGCTAGTGGCTACATGGTCAAGAGTTCACACCTTTTCTATGTTCATTCATTTTGAGCAGTGTGTGTACTCAACCTTGCATGTTTACAATGTTTTCGAGCTCATTGTAAGAATGGCTTGTTAACATGGCACATTTAGATATTTTCCCTGGCTTCTTAGCTATGCACTCTGTTTATGAGCTGATGTGCCCCCGTCTCTTTCAGTGGTCTTTTGATACATGTGTGTTGTTGTCATCTGTTTGTTTTCTGCCCTTTTTGTGTTTTATAGGTAAGGCATTCCAAATTCTTAATGCCTAAACTACCACACTAAATATACTTCCACCTCTGCAATTTGTTTGTCTCACTTCTTCCCTAAGGTCGTAGTTTTGTGAAAAATATTCAAATTATGCTTACGAGATCAATAGTATTGGCCTAAGGAACTTCAACATGCACTGAAAGTACAGATTGCAGGGCTTAAATATGAGAATTCCATTGCTTCATTAAAAATGGCGAGACCCATTGCTTTGCCAATGCTTGTTTAGCTTATGAGAATCTTCTGGGACTTATGAGGGACGAAACATAAACAAAGAGTGTGAAAGTAAGTGAACAGCCCTCCATGCTTAGATGCTATCATCACTGTAGTATGTAGTTCATTTAAATCAGTTGTCTTGGAGCTTATATTTTGCCCTATAGCAAATGGCTGATAATTACATAGTGGACTGATTGCAATTGGGTATTATCTCTGCATCTGAGCTGGCATAAATAAATGGCCCTAAAATGGGCATTATTAAAAGGGAGATTAATACATATGAAATTAAGAAAAGTCTGTTGTCCTGATTCCTGAGCTTTTTGTATTTTTTTGTAGAACTTTCGACTGCAAAAAGACAAAACAGGAAATACAAAGATTGGTGACTTGGCCGCTCAAGACATGAAAAAGGTCTATTCCTTGGCTCTGATTGAGCTAACTGCTCTTTATGACATACTAGGCACTGAACTTAAACAACAGAAAGCTGTGAAAATTAAAGCTAAAGGTAAGTTTTGCACCATCTGTAGTACATTTGAGTCTGCTGATTTATTTTTACTTCTGGTTTTGTGTTGAAATTGTTTATTAGCATTTATTAAATATAAGACAATAACAGCAATACAACACAGAAATGTGCAATATGATAACATAAATTACATTGGAAGTAATTCATAAAGTTAAATATATATAAATTCATAAGGATGAAGACTGTATCTTATTTAAATACAAGTAATACAATAATAAGATTAAATGAGGATAAAATAATTCTGTGGTTTTGAAGCAATTACAAATTGTCTTGATTGGTTGTTTCTGTGGCATGAGACTCATAAAACATGTTCGTCCCCAGTGAAATATGTCACTAATCATGTTTGACAAAAATATAACGAAAAGCCAACATATATGATTTGTTTTCATAAGTTAACAGTACAGTTCAAATGAAAAGAATAGTAATTAAGATTCAGTGCATTAAATATATATAAAAAAACTATTATAACAAGTGTTAGATTGCTGCAGGCAGGGAATGCCTAAGGTGTTTCTGTGCATGCACACCTGGACTGCTAATTCAGTTGAGTATTGCTTTCAGAACAAACAGGTGGTTAAAAGCTTGTGCAGCTGCAGATTCTTCACTTGGGTGGGTAAGTAAGTAATGCTTAATTGTACATGGTTATTTAAACCTTTACAATGTAGAAAAGAGTTCAGTTGATAACACAAAGGTCGACCTTAGAGCGAGCGCCTGTGGAACTCGTTACTCGAGGGGCTGGTGCATTGGGGCCTGCCAGATTCCCTGCCGGGCCGCACTCTCCTAAAGTTGGTTTGTGGATGCTTAGAAGTATTTAGACGCCCCTTATGGCGACATAATGCCACCTGTTTCTTTGCCGGTGGCAGCTGGTGCTTGGACTTTGAGGGTAAGAGTGAATTGATCCTCTCGTCCTTCACGGTGCTGCCAGGTTTTTTGGGTATCCTTCAACATTTTGTGGTGGGTTTCCGCCGTTTCGAGGAGTTTTACCATTCGGAAGCTCAGTTGGATGTTATCGTCTTTGAAGCATGCAAGCCCCGTTTGCCTGCAGGGCCTTATCCTGCGGTAGTTGAATAGTGGTCTGAAGAAGGAGCGACGTTCTTGAATGAGTTCGCTGCAGATGGCGATGAGATGTACTGTATTTTTTTTGGCATTCCCACAAAGTCAGCATGTTATTGGTAGCTGCGGCCGTAACCATGGTGGTAGGTAGGCCGCTGACGGCAGTAGCCCTAGGCGAAATTTCAGGAACTTCTCTTTTGGTTTTTTGGAGAAGCCTGTCTGTAGATAAGCTTGGGGCTAGGGCTTGATGTACGAGTGAACTGTAAGCCAGACGTGAGCATGCTCTTTCAAGGCGGCTTTGTCCTGCAACAGTGATTCTTTTTGGACTGTCTTATTGACCACCTATTTAAAGCCTGCTGGGGAGCCTGGGAGTTCCCATAGTTGCCGTAAGCCAAGATGATCAATAGCGGCCTCCAAGTACAGCCTTGCCGGGTACGTTTCTTTATCTTGAAGTTCCTTCCATAGGAGAGCTTATAAAGTTTTCGGATCTCCCCTGCTTAATTTGTGCCAGATTTTTATGTAGGTTCCTTTACGTGCCAGCTCTTCTTTTGGTAGCCCAAATTCTAGTCTCATCTGGGCAGGCGATGTATTCCTAGGAAGGCGAAAGATCATGCGTAGCGCCTTTGCTACCATTCCATTTACTGAGGTAGCGTCCCTCCCCCTCATCGCTTCGCTGCCGTAAGTGATGGCTGGGATTAATTTTGCCTGGATCACCTTTATTGAGGGGTAGTAAGCTTGGACCAGAGATCACGTTTTTTAAGTTTCTAAGTGCCACCGCAACCATTAGCCCTCTCTTATTTATGGTGTCACATTGCGGCTTGAAGCTGCCCTGCAGTCTACGAGGACCCCCAAGTATGTATATTCACAGACCGTTTCCAGCTTCCTTGATACCAAGAGCCAATTCCGTCTTTTTGGGGAGGTTAATGCACAAAAGTTTAGATTTTTCGCAATTGGTGCTAAGCCTATTAACAGCAGAATATCTTGGTGTAATGTCCAGCAGCCGCTGTAGGTCTACAGTGGTCCGGCTAATAAGTAACAGGTTGTCTGCATAAAAGAGGTTGGGAGAGAGCTGGGAACCCCCTAGTTTAGGTGCGTGCGAGTTGCCTTCCTTTAGCAGCATTGATAGCTCTCCCATGAAAAGATTAAAAAGTATTGGGGCGAATACACAGCTCTGTTTTACCCCTGGGCTTGTTGTGATCTTCCTTGTTAGGTATTCGCCAGAGCCTAACTTGAATTGCACCCATGTCTTGCTGTGCAAAAGAATTAGTTGGTTTAAGAGCAACGGGGGGATGTTCAGATTTTTTAATTTTTCCCACAGAAGGTTTCTGTTGACATGGCCGAATGCTGAGCTGTAGTCAATGTAGCACAGATATAGGGGTTGCTTCGCTTCAAGGGCAGCATCGATTAATAAAGAAAGAGCGAATATGTTGGTGGTAGTTCCCATACCTTTACAGAAGCCTGTTTACTTGTATAGAATTGGTGAAACTTCAGCTGCCCATGATGTCAGTTAATCTAGTAAGAGTCCCGCGAAGTATTTGGCCTCGTTGTCGAGCAGGGCCACTAGTCGATACATTTTTGGGTCATTTTGGTTTCCTTTTTTAAAGATAGGTGAAATGATGGCTCCTTTCCATGATGATGGGATTATTGATGTCTGCAGTTTTTTTTTTCCATTGGTTTAAGAGCGACGGCCCAATATTCCGGCTCTTGCTTGAACAGTATGGGAGGACTCCCATTTGGTCCAGTTGCCCCCTCACGTCTTCCCTTTGAGATTCTGTTGCTAATCAGTGCACACGTGATTACGATAGCCTGATCTGGCTGCTGAGGATCGTGGTGTTCACAGCACAACATTAATCAACCCTTAGTATCCTTTGTGGGATTAGATATTATTTGACTGTTTGTGTCAGTGTCGTTGAAATGCATGCTAAGAAAGATTGTCCAGTCAACTTCTGTGACATAAGAGTTAATGCCTTGACTCCGCTCCTTGGACAAGTTGGTGATCTTTTGCCAGAATTGTGCTCTGTTGTTAGTATTGGCATCTTGTAAGAGTTTGGCCCAGAGAGACTCTTCTGCTTCTCTCTAAAGTCGCCAGAACAGCCTCCTTCAGTCGTGCTTTAGCCGCCTCAACTCTTCTTTGGTGGCAGGATCTGTCCTCAGACTTCGTAGTGCTTGGCTTATGAGAGTATTTAGGTTTTTTAGATGAGCATTGTTTCTAAAGTTATGGTACCTCTTGTGCTTCTCGGATTTACCAGCTCCTTCAAACCGGTTATTCCCCTGTTTTGTTCCCATATTGTTGCGTAGTGTTTCTGCAAATTTCTCCCAGCTCTCGATTAGATCTTTTGTTACATTTTGCGCTTCGCTGAGTGCTTGCTTAGCGTAGAGCAGAAGTCACTAGGGGTCATCTGTTCTGCATTTTATCCACCTATCATTTGCAGTATAGACTGAGTTGTACCCCTTGGCACGTACAGGGTTTAGGATTGTGAAGGCCACTATTGTGACTTCTTGAGGTAAGTGGTCACTGAAATCTAGTGAGCCGATGTGAAAATCTCTTGCCTATTGAAACAGGTTGCTTGAGAGGAAGGTAAAGTCAATTTTGGAACCGTCCATTGTGCTATGGAACGTTGCCGCTTGGGGGCGTTCTCCTGGAAGTCTTCCATGAAGTGCTCGGAGACCAAGTTCTTCTGCTGTTGCTAGAAGTCGCTGCACTGTTTTTGTGCTTCTGCCTCCAGAAGAGTTATCTTGAGGGCTTGGTTCCCATGCAAATTGGTCCACATCTGTGGTAATTTCTGTGGCTGGGTTGTTGAGCATGTTCTGATTAAAATATCCACTGATGATCAGACTGTTTGTTTTCTCTGTGGTTAGCAGTTTTATGATCTCCTCTCTTCTTTCAGCTGTTGGGCTCCTTGCTTCTTTCCTCGAGGGTGTAAGTAAAGGTTTATCAGAATTATCTCCTCATTTTTAACCTGTTCCCAAATGGAGAATCGTACTGCTTGCATTGAGTTCAGTGGATCTAATTTGTGTGCCAGCGGCACTACTGTGAATATGCTTCTTATTGAACTATATATAGTGAGGTCTCCATTTTTGTGGCCAAATCCTGCGCTCTGTGTAGGAGAGATGAAATTCAGGGTATAGCCTGGGAGTGCTGGAGGTGAGTCAGTCCATGTTTCTTGCAATGCAATAAGGTTTAATCTTTGATATGTAAAGGATTAGTTCCATGTCCATGAGCTTATCTCCTAGACCATTAATATTCCAGGAGCAGATTTTCAAAATGTTCACTTGGGTGAGGGAATGTCAACCCGCTGGGAGCCTCATAGGAAAATAAAATGGCAATGAAAATATTTCATTGCCTTTTTATTTTTCAGATGTGTGCACTCACCCCACTGCAGCAGCCAGCCTTCCCCGAGCCCAAAGACGTGCGGGCATGTTCTCTGCTGCGGATTGGCAGCAGAGGACCAGAGAAGTGGCTGGCTGGATGCTCCAAAGTATGCATGTCACTTTGGCCGACTGTCTTGCGCCAGCCAAATTGACATACGCAGTTTGAAGCTCTCCACCTAGCTGTCTTAGACCACTGGGTGGTGACCTAGCCCAGGCCTACAAGGCCTGAAGAAGCGTCCAGCCAGCTCACTCCATCCAATCCTGGCGCTACTCTCACAGCGTGAGAGCAGTACCAGGATTGGTTAAGGGAGTTAGCTGGGCCCATACTGGTGTGGAGAAGAAAATCGTGAGGAGCGAGGATGTGCAAGCCAGGTAAGTGATTAACTTTTCCTTTTACTCTTCCTCCTGCCCTCTACTTCCATCCCTCCCCCTCTCCACTCTGACGCCATGACACTGGCAGCGGCGGTTTGCCCGCCCCCTAGTCCCCATAGCTGGCAGTCACCACTGAACTTGTACAGTGAGAATAGAAGAGACTGAAAAAGGGAAGTGAAGGAACAAAGAGATAGTAAGTTAGTTTACTGTTCAGTTAATTAAAACCATTACAAATACACTTCTTTAATTTCAAGGAAGTTTTATTTGATATTAACATGAGAAAAGCAAGGTGTCAATACAAAGTACAAAAGAATATAACACATTGAGAATTATGATAAATAAGCCAAACATAAGATTGCAAGTACTATCAAAAAGACAAAAAGGAAAACCTGGGCACTGGAATGAAGAAAGGTAAAAGAAAATGAACATTAATCATAAAAGCAGTAAAGAACCTGAAAGAAAAGCAAAAATGGTACAATGAGAGAAAGAAAAATGGAATGCAGTGAGCATTTAAGGAGGTTTTGGAACTTCTTGTTGTGAAGGCCGTGGGCGGAACGAGCGGTTAGCACAAGTGTCCAAGTAAAGCGTGACAGGGTGCCATAAGTCCAAACGCTTTGCGGCCATGTGAGCCGGAAAAACAAAAGCAGTGTCCAGTCTGTGGTTGTGGCAAACATTAAACCACCACGCCTTAAAGGAAATGTTAGAGGAGTCCTTCCAGTTTACCGTTATCTGTTGGAATGCCGCAGCCAGTAGTAAGTCATTAATCTGAGGCTTTAGTTCAACATTATCCCAACAAGGGGAGAGGCTGCCCAAGAAAATGTTTATGCAAGAAAAAGGGATACATGTGTGAAAAATCAAGTTAATTTGAGCCCAGACCTGTAGCCAGAAAGCATGAACAGAGGTACATAAGAACAACATGTGAAACAAAGTTGCATGTGGGGATGAGCAAGACCAGCATGTATGAGGAGTGTTTGGGAAGCGCTTATGGAGGTCAAAAGGTTTGTAGAGGAGTCTATTGTAAATAAAAAACAGGGACTGTGTCAGGGTTGCCGCTCTGGAGGATTTACGAATCTTAACCCAAACTTTGTTCCATAGTGAAATTGGCCAGGACGTGGAGAGGTCATGTTCCCAACATTCCTCGACTTTGGATTTAGGCCTAGGAGAGTGAATAGTATGAAGGTATTTATAAATGGAGGAGGCCTTTGGAGTCTTACGTAAAAATGAATGAAGTAAAGAGACGGAAGTGGGAGAAGCAGGTGATGGATGTAGCTGAAAAAGCTGATTGTAAGTTGTCAGTACAGCCTCCCTAAGTAAATGATAGTTACGAGTGAAGGAAGTTGGTAAGTCATAGAGGGAACGGAGAATGGCGAAAGACAAGAAAGAGGATTGAGAAAAGAGTTGAGAGATCCATATCAGTCCTTTGTGATGCCACGCTTTCCAAAAGAAAGGTTTGTTACGAATAAGTAGGGTATTCTTATGCCAAATGGTGGAAGAAAGGAAATCAGCAATGGTCGTGGGAGGGGAATGGAAAGAAGATAGGAGCAATTTAGTAGTAAACTTATGAATGGGAGTGGAAATGGAAGAAGGTTTACGGGAGAAGGAAAGATATTCAGCAAAGGAAAAAGGAGAAAGAAGAAGACGTTCAAATTTAGCCCACAGAGGACAAGGGGTGCTGGGATCTTGCAGCCAGAAAGAAGCTTGACGTAGTAGAAACGCCTTATGGTAAGCAGGAAAGTTTGGAAAGTTGACTCCACCCTCTGTTTTAGGACGAATCAGTCGAGCAAGAGACATTCTAGGCTTTTTCTTATTCCAAAGGAAGGACATCAGAATGGAGTTGATTTTTTTTAAAGAATTTGGAAGGAATGGATACAGGAATATTGGAAATGGTATAGAGGACTATGGGAGACAACATCATTTTAATAGTGTCAAGGCGGCCCCACCAGGACAGGTAAAGAGGATGCCATTTGGACGTTAGATCCATTAATTTTTGGGTACATTTGGATAAACAAATGGAAATAGTATCTGGGATGGTAGGTGTGATATGCAAGCCAAGGTATTTAACCGCATGCGCGCTAGCGGAATTCTGCTCGGATGCTGAGATTTTTAAAAACGCATGTTTCATGACGAGCTGGGCTCGTCATGAGCGTGCGAGGAGGCTACCTCATGACGAGCCCAGCTCGTCATGAGCGTCGAAGGGGTTAATATGGGAAGATTTCCATGTGAAGTTGGAGGCAATAAAATCGGGTTTAAAGGTAAATTTCTTTAAAGGTATCAGTAGGGTTAGAAACAAGAAGAAGGATGTCATCCGCATATGCGGCTAACTTGACTTGGGAATCTGCTATTTGAAAACCTTGAATTGTAGGGTTCTGGTGAAGTTTGGATAGAAAGGGTTCCAAGGCTAAATTAAAAAGGAAAGGTGATAATGGGCAGCCTTGACGAACACCCCTTCCCAAATCAAAAAAAGAAGAGATTTGACCATTAGCACAGACAGCTGCACGAGGGTGGGAGTAAAGTAAGGAGATCAAGGAAATAAATTTGGGGCCAAGACCAAACCAATGAAGGGTATGAAAAAGGTAGGTCCATTCAACTCTATCAAATGCCTTTTCAGCATCAAGGGCAATGGCTGCAAGGGAATGAGGTAAATGACGGGACTTAGATAAGACATTAAATAGCAGTCTAGTGTTGTCGGTGATAAAGCGTCCCTTGACAAAGCCTGATTGTTCCTCATCCAGAAGATCCGGGAGAAGAAGATCGAGACGTGCTGCAAGGGACTTCGCAAATATTTTATAATCAAAGTTAACCAAAGAGATTGGCCTGTAATTCTTACAATGTTGGGCATCTTTTCCCTCCTTGGGTATGAGGCAGATATGTGCATCAGAGAAAGAGCCTGAGGAAGAACCCAGGGTAAGGAAAGTATCAATGAGGGAGTGTAGTTTAGGAAAGAGAAGTTTTGAGAAGTGAAGGAAAAATTCAACAGTAAAGCCATCTGGCCCTGGAGCTTTATCTTTTTGGAGATTCTGAAGCGCCGTAAGTAACTCTCTCTGAGAGATATTAAGCTCTAAATGGGAGAGGTCAAGCGGGAAGTGAGACGGTTTTTGAATATTGGAGAAAAAACGGTCCAGGGATTGAGAGGAGGGTTGGGTTTCGGAAGAATATAAGGTTTTGTAAAAGGCAGAGAATTCAGCAAGAATATCTGTATCTTTGTGTTTGAGAACAGAGTGTGTGTCATAGATGTATTCGATATTCAATTTGTTGTGCTTTACTTTCAAATAATTAGCAAGAATCTTCCCAGCCTTATTTTTACCCCCATAAAACTTTGCACTCGATTTCAATAAATATAAAGACGCATCATCTGCGGACTTTTTGTTAAATTTCATTTTGGCAATAATCAAGGCTGTTAAGCTGTCCTGCGAACGGGAGGTAAAATAAGAATGCTCCAATTTCTTAATGTCATGGAGGAGAGTAGCTGTGAAGTTACGGGCAGCTCTCCGCTTTTTTGCTACAAAGCCAATAATAAAATCCCTTGCAGCAGCCTTGAAGGCATCCCAAATGGTGTGCTTAGGAATGGAGGGAGTGTCGTTGATTGAAAAAAATTCATCAGAGAATTCAGTAAAGGATGCAGTAAACTTGGGGTCCATAAGAAGGGAATTATTAAAACGCCATCGCTTGGGTCCAACTTAATTAGGGAGGATGTCAAGTTGAACTAAAGTGAGGGCATGATCTGAAAGTAGTATCGGTCCTATCTCTGCATGAATAAGGGTTTGGGCAATATCATGAGAAACAAAAATTTAATCAATTCGGGATTGGGATTGATGACAGGGAGAATAAAAAGTGAATTCCTGCAACATTGGATTACAAAGGCGCCAGGCATCAGTGAGTTTATGTTGCGAGATAGCCTGAGAGAAAAGTTTATGTGACTTGTTAGGAACAAAATGAGCCTTGGAGTGCCTATCCAAGAAGGGGTCGACGGGTTGGTTGCAATCTCCCGCTAAGATAAAGTTACCATCAATAAGTCTGGTGATATGCTGGGAGAAGGTGTACCAGAAAGTAAGATCGCCAGCAGTGGGGGCATAGACATTTAAGAGGGAAATTGGAACATTCTTAATAGAAAGCTTAACAAATGTCCAGCGACCAACATCATCTGATTCTTGACTAAGCATGGAGTGAGAGAGGTTTTTGCGACATAAAATGGCTACTCCATTACGCTTACCATCCCCTGGAGAGTAATAAACATCGCCCACCCAACTTCTTTTCAGCATAACAGATTCTTCAGCAGATAAATGAGTTACTTGCAAAAAAGCAATATCAACATTTAAGCGTGCAAGATGTGATAAAATTCTCTGTCGCTTGATAGGAGAATTAACGCCCTTAACATTCACTGTAACTATTTTTAACGACATATCATAAAGATGAATAAGAAAGCATCAATGAAAAAAGGAGAATAATAAATGCTCAAAATAGTAAAATAAGTGAAAGGAATATAAAAATCAGAAAGAGATAGGATAACAAGAAGTTGAAAAATAGCAGGAAGGAAGTACAAGTGAATGAGCAAGAAGAGTGCTAGGAGAATGAGAAAGAACATAGAAGGAATATACCAAAAGGAAGTAAGAAGAGATGAAGAAAAAGGGTTCAGTCAAAAAAGGAACAAGGTCGAGAGCATAGAAAAAGCAGCACGGAAAGGATCAGAGAAAAGAAAGAAAGAGAAGAAAAAGAGGAAAGAATAAAAATGAAGAGCAAATATGTGAATTGGAAAAGTGGTAGTGAGAATTAAATGAACAAAGAAATAAGAGAAGACTACAGATGCGAAGAAGAAAGATATGAAATAGATAACGACATAGAAGTGGAGGAGAAAAAAGAAGAGAAGACACCTTTGAACAGAGAAGAACTAGAGATAGGAACAAGAACAAAGACATAAAGGGAATGCTGGAAAACAAGGGAAGGAAGGAGAACATACTTACGAAGGGTGGAGCTGAGGAAGGGCGATCACGGGGTAGGGGAGACAGAAAGAGAAAACTGAGGGGGGAGCGCCCACTGGGGGAGGCGGTACAACCGATGTAAACGAACCATCAAACCAATGGAAGGACATACTGTAGACTGTGAAACCTGTGAAAGAAAAAAAGAAACAAGAGAGTTGAGGAGAAGACAACAACACAAGGTTTAATGGTAGAAACGAGATGCTAGAATAAGTGGGAAAGAAATAAACATATTATGGAACTAGGAGGGACCAAATATAAAGGGAAGGGATTCAGATAGGAAAAAGATAGAAATAACATGATGAGAACAAACACATGAAAAATCAACACAGATTATGCGAACTAGTGATTGAACCAAAATAGTGAATTATGAAAGTCATGGAGGGAAAGCTGATGATGAGCTGGAAAGGTCCATTTCAGATGCTTGGCCGGAATTAAGGAAGCTCCGAAGACAAACTGGATCCTCGTAGGTCGTCGTTTTGTTGTTATGAGTGACTCTAAAAAGGCAAGGTTGGAAAAGGCCATATCTGGTGCCAATGGATCGGAGCTCCGGTCGCATTTCCAAGAAAGCATTACGACGGTTGGCTGTGGCTCTAGCGTACTCCTGCGCAAAGAAGAGTGTAGATCCTGACCATGTGATGCGAGGAGAAGCGCGGGCTGCCGATAAAACTTTGAGAAGATCGGTGTATTCCAGAAAGTACATGATGACACCTCGTGGTCTAGAAGAAGCAGAGGAAGATGAAGAGATGCGGCCCAGCCTGTGTGCTCGTTGGATATTAAGCGTGGTTCCCTCAGGTAGATGAAGGAGCTTGGGCAGGAAAGATTGAAAAAAAGCAACGGGGTCAGTCCCCTCACAATTCTCCGCTAGGCCGTAGATGCGGAGGTTGTTACGCCGATTTGCGATTCTCAAGCTCCTCGACCTGCTTCTGGAGAGAGGAAATCTGCGACTGCATGTGCGTTACCTTAGAGGAAGACTCCTGAAGAGAAGATATGGAGTGTTCCACAGTCGTCACTCTCGCATCCATCTGTGACCAGTTGTCAGTTAAGACCTGCAGCTTAGAGTTGGTTTCCTCCATAAAAGGTCGAAGAGCACGTATCTCCTCCAACAATAGCTCCATAGATACAGCTGAAGTTGAGCCTGACGGTGATGGAGGGTCTTTTTTGAGGCGTTTCGACGTAGCTTTCCCTGAGGTCTGAACAGGGCGTTCCGTATTGGATTGCGACATGTGGATGGCAAGTTCCTGAGACGCTTCCAGATGCGCAAGTGCAGAGAAGACTTTGGAATTTTTGATAAAAACACGTTGTGGGGCTTTGGAAACGCGACCAATTGCACCTCTCTCCATATGACTAAGCCACCATCAAAAAGGAAAAAAAAAATAAAAAATAGAGAGACCAGAACCTAGAATATTCTCTGCCAGCGAAAGTCAATAGAGGAGTGGAGGAGGGTTAAGCCCCAGAAGCGCGTAAAAACAGAGAGGTCCAGAGGAAACTTCTTCACAGACACTTAGGAGCTGCAGAGGTGCGCATGAGGACAAACAGAAGCATCCACTTGCACGAGTTTGGAAGCCTCTATGCCAGAAAGTAGAGCGCAGAAATATCCATATAGTAAAAAGCAAAATGACCACATGTGTTTAAGGAATAAAAGAAGAGAAAGAGTCCAACAAGTGAATTCCAGCCTCGTGGTAGAAGAGGGCAATCCAGTAAAAGCACACAGTCATAAAGAGGCACTGGCAGCAATAAGAAATGGGAGCAGCATGTTGGAAGCAGTCAAAAAAGACGAAATGGCCGCCGAAATCGAAATTTCACACAAAATGCTTATGTAAGATAAGGCAGTCAGGGTAGAAGCACTGGCATGCTGAGATACAGAGAAATAAGCTCACTATGAGCGTTTGCGGAGGCCTGGAGTAACAAGGAGAAGCAGCATCGTTCGGAGGAGTTAGTGCATCAGACGCGCGAGGAAGAAACAAGATGGCGGTCGCGGCTGACAGAAAGCCGCGGCCGCTCGCAATTGCTGCAAATACCCGTGCAAGATGCTGAAACGTGCCCCCGTTGAAGTCAAAATGCTCCCATCATATTCCGACTTGAGGAACTTCTCTTATGGATCGGCCAGCACAGGTGGAAGAGGGTGAATCCCTCGGCTGACTCGGAGCGCTCACATCAGAGCCGCCATCTGCGTCGGGCGCTAAGCCACGCCCCTACAAATACACTTCTCATATCATGTTTTCAAGGCGACAGTTTAAATCAAAGTGTGCACCACCATAAAAAGGAAAAAACATTAAAATACAAAAGTACATTGAAGTTGGCTCCCCAAAACCTTCATGGACAGAAAATGCAGACTGAATATTATAATCGACGTAAGATTAGCAGCAGAGCAGGCCTGATTAGCCTCTTTAGACAAATACTTAGCAGCGGAGAAGTTGGAGCAGCGAGAAACAGGTGGAAAGGAGTGCCGAGAAAAGTGAAGAGTGTGGGAATGACTTAATACCTGAGTGAAAGGCGGCTGGAGATGACCCACTAATGGTCCTTAAGCTATTTTCTTCATTTCAGTGCAGAGGTAATTAAAACCTGTGTGCTATAGTAAAACAAATACATTCATATAAAACCATTAAAAGTGTAGAAAGGTCTAATTGTGCAAAATTGAAGTGACTTTAAAAAAGCAATAGGGTCCAGACTGATTTGAAGGTTCATTGCTAGTTTTTCACAGCTTAACCTCCTTTGGTCGGTTGCTGCAGCTGAGGCACACATAAAGGCTGCCCCCACTACCGTTCAGAGTTGAGTTGTGCAAAGATTTGCCAATACTAGATTTGCAGACTGGCGCTTATTATGGACATAGGATTAGCAGCAGAGCAGGACTAGTTGACCTCTTTGGTCGGATCTTAGCAGCAGAGTGGTTAGAGCAGCAAGCAGCAGGTGCAAAGGGGTGCAGATGAAAGCCCAAAGTGTAAAAGCGACTTAATGACTGAGTACAAGGCGGCCAGGGTTGACCCACTAAGGGTCCTCAGGCTATCTTCTTCATTTCAGTGCAGAGTTAATTAAAACATGTGTACTAGAGTAAAACAAATACATTCATATAAAAGCATTAAAAGGGTAGAAAAGACTGATCATACAAAATGGAAGTGATTTCTTAAAAAACCAATAGGGTCCAGACAGCTAATTTGAAAGTTTATTGCTGGTGTTCTACACCTTAAAGTCCTTGAGCTGGTTGGTGTAGTGGAGGCAAACAGAAGAGCTGGCTCCACGACTGTTCCGTGTTGTTTGTTTCATTTAAAGTACGTGATGCGCAGAGATTTGCCAATGCTCGTGTTCTCAGAAGAGAAAAATGCAGTCTTAGTCTTACGTGAAGAGGATCAGGGTATTCAGTCCAGCAATATTGCAGGTGCACTGCCGCATCCTAGGCAATCAGTTTGTTTTTTGATGCTAGATTCTGTGGCAATTAGGAATTTTAGCAAGGGACAGCTCAGTTGAATGTCATCGCCGGAAAAGCTTGCTAGCACTGCTTGCCAACAGGACCTTGTGTGTTTCTTATTAAAAAGTGGTCTCAGGAGGGTTCGGCGCTCCCGTGTTAATTCTCTCCATAAAGTGAGGAGGTGCACTATGTCCTCCTCTCCTTCCCCACAGAGTCAGCAAGTTGCTGGCTTCGGAGGACATAGCCACGGCGGCATGCGGTGTGCAGAAAGCAGTAATCCTAGGCCTAATCTCAAGAACTTCTCTTTCGTGATTTAAGAGAAGCTAGTCTGTAGGTGTGCTTGAGGTGAGGCTTTGCTATAGGACTGTATGGTGAGACAGACATGTGCGCGTTCTGTCAGGGAGGCCCTGTCTTGAATGAGGGATTCTTTTTTTTAACTATGTTGTTTACCATTTTTCTTTTAAAGCTGAGTGAGTCCCTTATTGCTCCCAAAGGTGCTGTAACCCCAGTTGATAAAGAGCAGCGTCCAAGTAGCTTCTCGCGTGGCAGGCCTCTTTGGCTTCCAGTTCTATCCACAGAAAGGTGTTTAGTGATTCTGCTTCTCCTCTTCTGATTTTGTGCCAGTTTTTGATAAATGCTCCTTTGCGTGCCAGCTCTTCTCTTTGAAATCCAAATTCTAACCTCATTTGTGCGGTGGATGTATATCCTGGTAAGCCGTAGATCATTCGCAATGCTCTTGCTTTGGTGCCATCAAGTATTTCAGCGTCCCTCCCTCTCATGGCTTTGCTTCCATAGGTGATAGATGGTATTAGTTTTGCCTGTATCACCTTGGTTAAGGGGAGGAAGCTCGGGCCGGAGGTCTTGTTTTTTAGGTTTTTTAATGCCACTGCTGTCATTATTCCTCTTTTCTTTATGGACTCACGTTGAGCTGTGTAGTTCCCTTTGTTATCAATGATAACTCTCAGGTATTTATTTTCTTGTACAGCTTCCAGCTTGCGTGTTGCCAGGTACCAGTTAAGGGTTATTTTTGTTTTATGGATGTTTACACTCATGACTTTTGTTTTTTCTTGATTGATGCTGAGTTTATTGGTTTCCGAGTATCGAGAGGCATTGTCAAGCAGACGCTGTAGGCCTCGGGAGTCCAACTGATAAGCACCAGATCGTCTGCATAGAGTAACTTTGATAGCTGGAAGCCCCCTAGTTTAGGAGTTTGCGAGTTACATTCATTCAGAAAAACTGATAGATCTGCCATAAATAATTAAAAAGTGTTGGTGCGAGCAAGCGACCTTGTTTTAGCCTGGAGGTTGTTGGAATCTTCTTTGTTAAATAGTCTCCTGAACCCAGTTTTACTTGCACCCAAGTGTCGCTGTGCAAAATAATTAGTTTTTATAAGAGCAGCGGTGGAATGTTCAGCCTATGTAGGTTTCTGTTTACATGGTCGAATGCTGAGCTGTAGTTGATAAAACACAGGTACAGTGGCTGTTTGGTTGTAAGAGCAGGGTCTATCATTAGTGAGAGGGCTGATATTTTGGTAGTTGTCAACATATTCTTCATCAATTGTTGAGCTTGCTACAGCATTATGGAATGTTGCTGCCTGTGGGTGATCTCCTGGGAATCTTCCATTTAGTGCACGAAATCCCAGCTGTTCTAATGTCGCCTGAAGCTTCTTAGCCGTTTTTAGTGTGTCTTCCGCCTGAGGTATTATCTTGCAATGTTGTTTCCCATATGAATGGGTCCTCCTCTAGATAGTTATCTTTGGATGGGTTACTGAGCATGTTTAAATTGAAATCCCCACTGATAATCAAGCTGTTTGTTTTCTCCTCCCTTAATATTTTCACCAGCTCTTCCTTCAGCTGCTGGTTTCTTCTGGGTTTACAGCGCGGGTATAGGTAGAGATTTATCAGTATTATATGCTCATTTTATTCCCAGCTCCTGGATGGTGATTGTTGTGCTTGCATTACATTTGGAGGGGCTAACTTGTATTCTAAAGACTCCACTGCATAGATGCTTCATATAGAGCTGTTAGTAACAAGGCCACCCTTACTATGGCCCAATTATGCAGTTTTTATAGCTGGTAGGAAGTGCAGGCTATATCCCTGGAGTGCTGTTGGTGAATCAGACCAGGTTTCTTGGAGTGAGATGATATCAAATATGTCTAAGTAGGATTGCAATTCCAAGTCTGTGATCTTAGCTCCTAAGTCAATGATGTTCTAAGGACAGAGTCTAAGAATATTTTTGGTTTTCCTTGCGATTAGCTGGGTATGTCACGGGCTTTCAATTTTTGATGTTTATGGTCCTGGAAAGCCAGTTCCACTCTTCGGGAACTGTGCATTTGTTTGTGTTTGTCCTGCGAGTCTGCAGCTCTCTGAGTTCTGTGTTCTCTGGAGTTTTGCTGCGGGCTCCTCGCAGCACAGAGAATGATTGTGTGTTCAATTAGACCGGTCCAGGGTCTCTTTGATCTTCTGTTTTGGTTATTAGGGGGTCTGGGTATCTAGGCTTAATAAAAGGTCGTAGCTTGACACCCTAGGCATTCAATTTAGAGTGTTCTTTTAGAACTTTCTCAGTTAGGTCTGATGTGGCCCAGACAGTTTTGGTTACTTCCACCCCTGGTTGGTCTGGTGACTATGAATTTGACTGACTGTAAGTCTTTGGTTTTTAGATTCTTCAGAATATTAATGGACTTTAATAGGCCTAGGATGTTTCACCTATTTAATATATCGAACCGTCCCTTTGATTTATACTCCATATGGAACACAATCGTTGTGGTGCCAGATGGCCCTGTGTGTTCTATTAAACTGCTCTGTTTGGCAGTTTGTTCATCCCCTGACTCAATTCAATTCATGAAACTTTATTCGGTACAAAAGAAATGACCATAAAAGCACATAAAAAAAGTACATAATACATGAATTGTCAGTTTAAAATAATTTCCTAAAACTACAGACCAAATCCACTAAAATATCATGCTTTTACGTACACTGATAGATTTAGTTAAAAACACAGCAGTAAAAAAACAGATGTCAGCAGATTTCATGTTAAAAATAAGACGCATTGCCTCTTCAACTGTACGTACCCCATATTTGACAAATAAAGGTTTAAGGTACAAAATTCGATAATTCAAGTACAGTTTACATATAAGTAAAAAATGCAAGGTGCTCTGTTTTGATATGCCGTCACACTGACACGGTCCTTTAGGGTGTTGCTTAAGGTTAGGCAAAGACACCAACTCGTGTACTATTCCGAACCTTAATCTGGTTAAGACAAACTTATGCGACTGCCTAGTTACCATTGCAAGGTACGGTGGAAAGCCTTCCGTGAGATAATATCTACTGAAAAATGTGACAGTTAACATGGACCAACATGCTAGAGCCCTCTTCTTTGCCATATTATCCAGAAAAATTGCTTTCAATTCTGCTTTAGGTATAGTCAAAGCTGCCTTAGGGTCCGACAGAACATCGAGATTAAATATTTGTAAATAGCAATCAGAGACATGTTTTATCCATGGGATTTTTCTATACTTGTCCAGTGAAAGACAGTCTTCAATTATGGATCTGTTTAAAGTCTTTTCGTCCTGAAGCCATATAGAGCGCCATAACATTAACGGTCTTAAAGATAAAAGATCATTCAAGTAGTTAATATCTAATTCCCGATGGATCAATACGGTGGCGGCAGATGTGGGTAAACATAAAAGTTTTTTTAAGAATACATTTTCCTCCAGCTGCAATTTATGGTCACAGCTGGGCCCCAAATAGCCGCCCCATACAATGCAATAGTGGCGCATCTAGCTTGATAAATTTGCAACATGTCTCTTGTTCGCCTATCCCCAATTTTTGCTGAAAATTTGAAGATACCATGGGCACTTTTTGCCATTTTGTTACTGACGTTGTTTAATTCATTGGTCCATTTTCCATCACTAGAAAAAGTGATTCCAAGATAACAAAACGAATCAACTGGTTGCACCTTGATACCATCAATAAAAAAGGCAATGGATTTATTATTTTTTGTCCCATAGGTCATAGTATGCGTCTTATCTTTGTTGATGAGTAGCTTCCTGTCCTTGATGAACAAGGAAAATCTTTCCATCAAACGTTGTAAACTCAGAGGGGTTCTGGAAAGGAGCACGGCGTCATCAGCGTATAATAACACCGGCAGTGATACGCCTTTTAACCTGGGAGCATCCGCTTGGACACCTTTTAAAATATCATCAATTTCGTTAATAAATAAAATAAACAATAACGGGGCTAAAACACAACCTTGTCTTATGCCGCGTCGTTTGCTAAATTTGGGGGTACATTCTCCCTTAGTTCCAAAACGCACACAGGTTTGCAGTTTTTGATACAACCTGGCGAGGAAGAAAATGATACCCTCAGGGGCACTCATCCGCAGCAGAATGGGCCATAAAATTTCATGATCAACCATGTCGAAGGCGCTGCTTAGATCTGCAAAGCATAAATATAATGCGCCACCTTTGGCTTCGACATATTTCCCAATTATAAGGTCAAGATTTAAACATTGATCTAATGTGCCCGTACCTTTCCTGAATCCAAACTGGCTCTCCGCTAGAATTACCCTATCCTCAACCCACTCCTCGAGCCTTACTAACAGAACTCGGCTCATAACCTTTACAGAGGAGTCCAGGAGGGATATAGGGCGATAGTTCTTTGCTTCAGACCTGTTACCCTTTTTGAAAATGGGGATGATAATAGATTCCCCCCAGGTAGTTGGAGTGTCTGAACGTACGGCTGCGTTAAAAACGTTAGCAAGGAGGGGGCTCCAGATCTCCAGGGCTACTTTGTAGACATCAATAGGGACCCCGTCGGGTCCCTGGGCCTTCCCCCCCTTGCTTGCACAGATTCCTGACTCGACCTCGGCCACAGTAAAATTTAAAGGTAGAATGGGCCAGTTGCATGAAATAGCAACTGGACCACAATCTGAACCAAAAATATTGGAAAAATGCGTTACCCAACAATCACTAGGGACATTTGAGCTCAATACAGGGATATTGTCCTCACTTAGGAAGGGAGAATTAACCGTTGCCCAGAATAATGTATTATTGTGTAACTCTGCGGCTTGGTTAAGTGATTCCCACGCTTCCTGCTGTAAGTCTCTTTTCCTCTTCTTTAATGCAACTTTATATTCTGCTCTTTGTTTAATTATTAGGCTGGTGTTCCTAGGTTTTGTGGCTAAGGCCTTTTTCAATTCTGTTAATAACTTGGTACAGGAGTGGTCGAACCAACTTTGTCCGTGACTGCGTTTATCTCTAATTGGTCTGGTAAACCTGGCATCAATTGATATGTTGATATTTTTAAAAGCAGTTAAAACACATTCACACCCAGTATTATTTTCAAGGATTACAGTAATGTTGGTTAAACAATCAGAGACGATAGAGCCTATAAATTCATCTGCTCTATCCCCAACCCATTTAACTCTAACACCATTGGGTCTGTGGGATTCCACGTTAAAGATAGTATGACCCACATCTACAGGACTCTCACTCCATAACGAGCAATCTAGGATAATATAGTTATGATCGCTCAGAGATGTGACTTCAATCCTGGGGACTTCACAAAGAGAAGTAATACTTGATGACACAATAACATGATCAATCACCGAGCTTGTCCTCCAGTTTTTAAAAGTGGGGATGGTTCGCCCATTTACATCTTTAGCAAAGTCTAGGATTTCTAGGTCATAATAGCTGAAAAATTTGTACAGAATATCTCCATAGATATTGTGCCTAAAATGGAGGTCTTCAAATCCAGCGTTATTAACAACCCCACAGACTATTTGGGACGACAATTCACATAAGGAAATGTTAAAATCACCTAGCCATATAAAATCAAAAGAAACATTACATTGATCCGTTAGGTCATCAATAGTGCTAGCTAAATTTTTTACAACAGATGTCCTGCTATCGTCAAAAATATTATTGTAGTAGTTGAGTAGGAGGATGTTTCGGCCACAGCCATTGCGAAGCCACAATAGCTGCACATGCGGCCCCACGGTTAAATATTTTACAATCTTGATTTGTCTGTTGATCGACACCAAGATTATAAGGCCTCCTTTAGCTCTCCCCGGGGCAAAACTAACAGCCTGCAGATTAAATGTTACAAACCCTGCAAAATATAACTCCTCCCGACACCATGTTTCCTGGAAGCAGAGAATATCATACGTATTAATAAAATCCTTCCAACCCAAGGTGTCCAATTTAGATTTTAAACCAGCGACATTCCAGCTGACTATGGAGATGCCTTTAAATACATTAGCGCTGGGGGTATTCATAGAAATAGAGCCAACCACTTCTTCTTCATTTGTGATGTTCACTGGTGCTCCAGGGCTAGTACCTCTTATTAGGGGTTGGCCCTCCGCCATAATCGGATCGGTATTAGAAGGCAAATCACAGGTATCGAGCACCTGGACAGTAACAAGCTGACCAGGAGCACGATCCCCTACCCTGGCGAGTCAGTCATTGGAGTCCAAAGAGCTTAAAGCTTGGAATCTATTTTGGATGGGGACCCCAAACGCCGGAAAGTGGATGGGATGGTGATTTCTGTTTCCAGGGTTATGAGGGGGAGTTTTAGCTAAATGGCTATAAAAAAAGCCAAGAGGGCGTACACTTATTCTGTTTTCTCCGGGGATTAAAGACACAGCCCTTAGCAAAACTGTGGCCACGTGCTGGGGGTGTTTAAAGTTGACAATGACGCAGTCACCACTGCAGGTTTTGCTAGAACTACCTATCCAATCAACCCTTCTGGTGGTTAGAATTTCATCGGAATAGGCAGTTGGGAAGCCACAGTTATTGTGCAACCATGAGACCGTTTTATTTTTTAACGAATCATGAGATTCGGGTTGAGGCCTAACAGAGTCGGTCTCATAAGATGGAACATTAGTCAAAACGGCCACATAGGGTGCACAATCTGGGGGCAGGTCAATAGGGCGTTTCCTTCTGGGGTCGGAAACTCTGTCTGGTTTCGATGGGCCCACCTCAGTAGCAGCTGGCTTATTCTGGCGAGAGGTGGACGATAAATCAGAAGATGATGGGACCGATTTAACTGCCTCTTTTACTAATCCACCCCCAGTTAGCTGTTTTGGAGCTACTTTGGTAGGGGCTAGGCCATCGTCAACGGGCCTAGACTTTTTGACCAGAGCAATGTGCGAGTCAAGAAGCCCACCTAATCTGTTTACTTCAATTGAGATCTGGTCCAGTTTGTCCATTAGGGGTTTGATGATCATATCAACCTTGGCATCAATAATGCTTATTAAAAATTCAAACTGTTCAGCATTCAAAAGGGTAAAAGGGTAGAAACATTCTTAGTTGTCAACTCTTCTTCCCCAGCAACGCCTTTCGGTAAGGTGTCACCTCTTCTTTTATTACGGGGACGATGCCGCCCCCTATTGGTAGGTGCTTTTCTGCATGCTCCTAATGCTCTGGGGCAGGTGTAATTTGAGTGGGTGAGACACTAGGAGATACACTGGGAGTTACACTTAATGCAGCAGAAATATCTTGAATAGCAGCAGGTTGAGCTTGAGATTCTAACGAGATATCAAGAGTAACAAGATCTAAGCGATCGTCAGTATATATTACGGTATTAGGATCAGGAAGGGTAAGACATTTGGTTGGAGAATTCTCCTTCCCTAGCGACATCCTTCGCTCCTTGTTGATTTTACTGACCACCTTCACTAGATAGTTATCCATGGTGGACAATACAGGAGGATTTTTGGTAACCTTCTGTTTAGACATTATGTAGATCAATGCACGAGATGACCAAATAAGATATAAAATCAAAAAGTAACAATCAATATAACAAAGCTTTCATGAACACCAACAAAGCTGGTTGAATAATACCAGTAAAATAAAAGAATAAAAATAGGCCCTTTACGTATTAAACAGTCTGAAGTCCAAGAATGAATAGGCACGTAAGGATAAGTCTCGCTTTAAGCCACAATTTACCTCACAAGCAAAAGCCAAGGGGGGAGGCCCAGCCCAGCCTCGGCCAGTCCCAGACTGTCACAGACTGTCCGCCCTTAGTCCGGGCTTCGTCCGGCGCCGCCCGCGCGCGTCCCGCGGGACGGGAGGCGTTCCGGTGTTAAGTAGCGCCTCCGGGCGCTGTCAGCGTCGTCCCAGGTGCGCCTGCTCGACCCTGGGGCACCTGGGGGATGTAGTCCTGCACTGGGTATGGGAGAGATGTGTTTGAAGTCCGGCCGTTCCCCTCACGGCGCTGCGGTGGCAGGTAGGTTGAAGAGAGCTGCCGTTGCCCTCACGGCGCTAGTGTGTGCAAGGGTATTGCCTCCCCTGACTCAACGCGTTCTTCCGTTGTTGTTGCTTGACCTTGGGTGCACTTTTAGTTTGCCCAGACCGTCTCTGTGCAAGTGTGTGTTGTAGTTGTATCCTTTTTTAAGTCTTCTCTGCCTTCTCTGGGTTCGTTCTTAGGAACAGCACCGTCGCTATATAGTTTGTTGGAAGAGGTCCTCCCTTTGCGAGTCAGCCTTTCTCTTGGGTCTCGATCTAGGTCTGTCACATTGTTCATCAAGGCTGACATGTCTTGTCGAACTTCTACTGACTCTTAGCCAGAGCTGTGAGTATTTCCCCTACTGAGCGATGTGGTCTGTGTTAGCTTTTGGTTTCGCCCCTTCCTCCTCTGTTTCCTCTGCTGGTTAATATTTTGCTTGCTTTATGACAAAACCGTTTTTTGAGGGGATTTGCTAGTAGATGCTGTATTGCTTTTTAATGGTGATTGGTCTCTTAGGCTCAGTAAGTTGTTATTTGGACCTAATTTTGTTAGGTCCACGGCCTCCCCAAGCTGCCTTGCTTCTGGTGTTGGTTTTTAGGGTGGCCTGAGCAAGAGCCTGGTTTCTTAATTTCGTTGTTGGTTGTTCATTTTTTCTCAAATTGGCAGATCCGTATACTGATTTGTTTGTTATGGCCTCTCTTATGTTGGAGAGGAGATTATCCATTACTGTCGGTAATGTTACCAGCTGCTCCACAATTGTTATGCAGGTACAGTTGGCCTCTGTGAATTGCGTCTCCGATTGGGCCCGATTGGGCCCTTCGTACCAGGTTGTTGAGATCTGCCAATTTCGATGTTTGTGATGAAGATGGAGAGTGAATTGAGAACTGACAATTTAATATCCATCTTATCGGATTTGTATTGCATGGCATTTGCGGACAGTTGCATTGTGTGCAGCAATGAGGTTTAAATGTCTTCTTTTGCCTGCGGTTTGTCCTTGTCAATAATACGTTTTGTGGGGCTGATGTTTTTTCCTGGCGGTTCATCTTGAGGGGCGATGGAATATGTGGCTACCAATTCTTCCGATTGCTCTGGTGTGAGGTAGGATGACTCTGGTTTCGCGTCCTGGGATGTTGATGTGTGTGTCCCTTGCATGTTTAGTTGAGCTTGAGCAGTGCCATGTGTGAATTGCTTATGCAACATTTTGTGAATTTGGTGGGAAGGCCATTCTTGCGTAGTTGTTTGGGGTATGATTTGTATTTTTTCAGCTGTCATATTGATTGATCTTGTGTCGAAGTCTTTGTGCCCCATGGTGATCTCTGTAGACTTATGCATGGTTTTGGTTATGGTGATGATGCGTTTTTCTGGATTAGGTTCGTGCCTTATCATGTTGGGAGAGTCCTACGAGTGCTGTATCTCCCCTTGGGGTGGTGATGTTGTTCGGGGACAGGCTGCATACTTGTGACACCTGCCCCTCTTTGTTTGTTCGGTGTGGAAGCCTTTTATCCAGAGTCTCTTCCTTAGTGTGTATGAGGTGCTATGATTGTTAGTGCTTTCCTTCCCTTCTTTCTTTGTTGCTGCTGGGTAACTCATGTCCTACCCTGGGCCATCATTCTTGCTCCCATTCAGGTTGTCATTGCGTTTGAGCACAGTCCGAAATAATGTTAGTATTTCTAGGAGTCGATGACTCGACTACACACCTCTGGATCACTATGGGGTGTTGTGTATCCAATCACAGTTCAAAGAATTTGGCTTCAATCTGTCCAGAAGCGACACCGCTTATTCTCTATGGGTAAAAAAGGAATAATACCTCAACCTACCGAATAGATACAAGAGTGGATTCAAACTACTCAACGCAAAAGACCACTCAGGGTACATAATACATGAATATCGGTATTTGAAAACCAGATATTTTTAGGGACAGAGTAGGTTTTTACTTATGTTAATTTAGATATCACGTAAAGGCCAACAAATAGTTATTACATTTGTAGAGACATAGTAAGTCTCTTCGATTTTGAGCTATACTGACAAGTCACAGAATTGCCAAACATCTTATTATGCTTGGTTATAGATAGTCAGCAGCCAACTCAGTGATATGAACTAATGATTTAACAAAGGACGAATTGGACACCACGTAGGTACCCAAATAATATTTTATTTTAAATATGCAGTCTGTATTGTGTGAGTCGGGAAATCAGAAACCAACACTATATTCAGATTTAAATATATCTGGAATGTGCAAGGGATATCTAATATCACACAGCGCACGTGGATCAAAAGTGCCTGGAATGTCTCCACCTGCATCGCGGATGTCGACGCTTAAGAAAACACATATGCTTGTGATACAGTTACGGAAAAACGCTACTTACATTTAGCGGCGATAGATGTTCCTAACAAGGGTTAGGGGCACTAGTCTTGACGATTCAGGAACAATCACTGATAACGCCCGTCCGGAAATGAAAAAGATGGGTCTCGCCGTGTGTGTTTAAACGACTCACTACCCGGAACTGAATATGGCATTGTGGGATAGTGGGAACTATAGACCGCTAAGAAAAGAAAGCGTGGCGGCCATCTTAGACTTCCTTGATGTCAGTGTCTAAAGACGGACAGATCCGTCTCATTTTGTTCAACATTAAAATAATATATATACAACCAGCTGTTTTAATTAACATGCAATGTAATATATTTAATTGTCGATTGCACTGGGGTCTGCACACCCAGTGATGTTAAATTATCAAACATGATATACATATAATTACTGGCTGTAAATAATGAACTCAATACATATATGTCAAATCTAAATAATATAATCAGTAACATCACCGACCTTGACCAGAGAACATATTGTATTAAATAGCTATTGTTAGATATTATTAGGTGGCATGCTTATCTTGTTTACAACTTCATGATGTATATTCGTGTAGTTTGTAAATCAACATTTGAGTAAATGACACAAACGGTTATAGACATATTCTCAATTAGTAATTACATTTTAAAACTTGTAATGACATTCAGGCGTGGTTACTTATCAGCCGACATGCTAAACTGAAAACAGTCTACAAATATATTGAGATATCTAAAATCAATGCTAGTTGAACACTGTATTCGTTACTGATTTTTAACCAGAAATATTCAAAGGTGTAAAAACATATTTCTAATTTTTCTATATCACATGGTTATCACAGCTACACTTTTCTTTGCAATGTGAGCTATATTTATATAAGCTAGCTAGCTACTTATTCAACCTTCTTGAATAACTACAGAAGTTAAACAGACATCTTATTGAAGTGGCATAAATTTGATATGGGGTACATTTGATGGTATATATACTTTAGAAGATTATAATACCGATCAAATCATTGCACAACAATATGCATACGGAAACACACACATGAATGATCATTAATCACACAGTAACGAAAAAAGGTCATATAATCTTTCAATTCAAGCAGTAATAGACAAATATAATTAAGGCAGACATGCCAATGTGTGCCACTCCGTGGAGGAATTCAAACCATTATTTACAGAATCGGCACGGCAAATCCAACGCTGTTCTTTTAACGTGAGATTGTTATTCACATTTGTCTGTCGTATCGTGGGCTTAACTACTTCAACAACCCACCATTACATTTCTTTTTCTTTGTGTTTCATTTGTAGATAATGATCTACTACGGGTGCATTTTCAGTATGACACCATATTCTGGACTGGTGTTGTAGAATCCTTTTTTTACTACTTGTGTGTTTTGCCAAAATATTTGAGACCACAGGGGCATTCAATGCAGTACACCACATTAGTGGTGTTGCAGTTAGAAAAGTGTTTTAGAACTATTTCTGAGCCATTTAGTTCAAAGGATTTGAGATTCTTCGTGCATTGACAGGATGTACAACGGCTGCACTTATAATGGCCGATGACCGGGCTGAGTTGTCTCATGTTATCTACCAGGTCATTCTCTGGAGTCCTGTATGCGTGCACAAGGCGATCTTTTAGATTCGCTCCTCTTTTAAAAGAAAATAGTGTTTTTTCTTTAAACTCTGGTAGGTTGGTAAGAAGTGGCCAGTGTTTCATTACCAACTTCTTTATTTCATTAGTTGCAGTGCCAAAAATTGTTACACATACTAATTGTGACATTGGGGATTTGGTTTTCACTTAGAGTAGAGCCTCTCAATCATTATACCAAGCCCTTTTCAGGGATTGTTTCAGTAGTTCATTTGGATACCCACGGGCATGTAATTTTTCTTTTAATTTTTTTGCTTCAAAAAAGTAGTCAACCCTTCTGGAGCAATTCCTCCTCAATCGGAGGAATTGGCCGAAGGGAAGAGCATTTTTGAGTGCTTGTGGGTGATGACTGTTAAACTTCAATAAGGTGATCCTTGCGGTCGGTTTTGTGAAAAGGGTCGTGAACAAAGTGTTGTCTGTACCGGATTTAATTGTGATATCTAGAAAATCCATATTACTCTTATCATAGACCATTGTGAATTGAAGATTTGGGTTCCTGGAATTAATCCAGGCGTGAGAGTCCAGCAAAAGCTCAATAGTGCCACTCCAAATAAAAAAGATATCATCAATGTATCGTAGCCAACACCTCACGTTGGCTACGAATGGGTTAGTGGGGTCATGGATAAATTGCTTCTCAAACTCAGATATATAGATATTAGCGATATCTGGAGCGAAAACTGCCCCCATTGCCACTCCCTTTAGTTGTTGAAAGAAGGTTTTATCGCATAGGAAGAAATTCTCACATAATGAAATCCTTATGCACTCTAGAATGAAAGATGTTGGGACAGAGTGTGGTCTAGGTCTGCCGTCTAGCAAGGTTTCTAGAATGCCAAGAATTTCCATTTGAGGAATGTTTGTATATAAGCTCTCGATGTCCATTGACACCGATAGCTCACAGGAAGAGTCAAAGGACACATTTTCAACTGCATTAATCACTGCGGCTGTGTCCCTAATGTAATTCTCAGCTTCAGTAGCAAAAGGACGAATGAAGTGGTCTGCATACTGCGCTAGAGGTTTTAAAATAGAATTACATCCTGAGACAATCGGTCTCCCGGGAGGGTGGGTAGCATTTTTATGTACCTTCGGTAAGATATAAATTACTGGTACAGTAGGTGCAGGATTAATTAAAAATGCTGATTCTTTATCACTCAACCACCCTCCTTCATGTCCCGTTTTGCTCAATTCAGCTATTATTTTCTCAAGGCGACCAGTGGGATTGCATGGTAACTTACGGTAGTGAGCTTTTACTGACAGTTGTCTATAGAGTTCTGCATTGTATGCTGTTTCATCCCAGAGGACAATGCCCCCTCCCTTATCTGCCGGTTTTATGATCGTATCCGGTAAGATCTGCAGATGTTTGAGTGCTAAGTGTTGATCTTTGGAAAGGTTGTAGTTTACATAGACAGATTTCTTGAAAAGATTATCTATTTCATTAAGAACTGCATTCTCGAATGTAACTATATCTGTGGATACCATCCCATTTAAAGGGAAGAAGGTAGATCGCTGATGTAAACATGTTATGTGATGGGCCTATTAGCAAAGACATTTTTTAATCTGACTGTGCAAAAGAATTTATATAATTCTAGTTTTGTTGAAAATAAATCATTTTTGTTGGTAGGTACAAAAGACAGTCCCTCTGTGAGTACTGTCATTTCAACCTCAGATAACTGATGTTTAGAGAGGTTGAAAATAGGAATGGTGTTGTATTGTTTACCATTCGTAATAGTTGTTGCGTGTCCACCGGTATCCTGGAGTGTATTGATGCCGGGACCATCCTCTCCTCGATGATGTCTATCTGGGTGGGTGGCACTGGCCTCTCCGGTCCTGCCCTAAAAAAACTTGTCGAGAAGTAGATGGCTGTTCTAGGCCTTGTCTATATTGTTGGTCAGATGCCCTGTCACTGTCTGTGTCTGAGTCTGTGTAGGAGAAGGTAGTTCTTTTTCTTGAGAATTGATTTTGACCTTGGTACAAGCCTTGTTGTGGACCTTGTGGTTGGTAGAAATCCTTATGGCGGTAAGGATAGGTTTTCTCCTTACTATATCTTTTTATATCTTGGTGTAACGTAGTGGTCTTTTTAAGTGAATTGAAGTCTTCAAAGTCCTTAATTGTCAGGGCTATTTTGTCCAGCAGAGCTTTAGCATTGACAATAGTTGTATCAGAGGTGATCTTATTCTCCAAAGTTTCTATTTCCTTTGTCAGTAACTTGATGTGTTTGATGGCGGTTTCTATGCTTAACACCATCCAAGTGCGAGAGCACTTGTTTGATGCAAAGCTGAAACTCACTTTGAAATCCTCATCTTCAATGAAGATGATAGGAATATTTTTAATCTGAAGCCCAGTGGGAATGATGTTGGCATTCAGACAGTTTGTAAGAAACTTTGCATGGAGTTCGGTCCGCACCAATTTCTTGCTTAACCTCTCTAATTGATTTAAGTTGGAATCACATGGAAGATGTGTAACTGTACCACGGGCCCCTAGGAGTGATGGACCAGAGGCAATTTTTAATACATACTCATCAGTATACGATAGCGTCTCGGCTTCAGACATCAAACACTTGAAATGGTGTCTGTGTAGATTAAAAAGAATTGGAAAATGCTATTGAATAGAGGAAACAGTGTATCACTACACAACCACTTAAATAAGTGACCAAGAACAGACTACAGTCTGTGCATGAAATGTTTTATCAAAATGGTGACCCAGTAGACCCTTGTAGGTATGGGCATTGAAAATCTCAAAGTAAATAGTATCTACAAGGGATTTCGTTTATATAACAAGTATTATTCCACTTTAGGCGCTTTAAAGTAAGTCAAGAAAGAACAAACTTGAAAGTGTCCACCAGGACAACAACAACACAAATTAATTACCGGAGAGAGAAAAAGCACACGGTAACTCATATTTAGTATCAAAAAATTAATTTTATCTGTTTTTTATCATCTTAACTTAGACAGGGTACAGAAAAGAAAGGGGAAGGGGAATATCAGCAAAGGAAGTCGTACATATATACAAAATCAATCTGAGACTATATGTCATCACCTACAACAACTCCTAACTAATTGAAGAGCAATAATTAACTAAACATGAAAAAAAATGCTTGGGGCTATTTCTTGGGGAGTTGATGGAACTGTCGACGTTTCGGTCTTTATGGCGTTAGTCCCTTAGACCATACTCAGGACAATGATTTGTTTTGCAAGATATTTTGTAGACCCTATACAAATATAATATAGCCCATTAGTTTGTTCATTATATTGTATTATCAAAAAGATGAATCAGGAGAAAAAGGAAAAAACCGTGTGCATAGGAAAAGAAAATTGAATATGTGCCAAAAGATCACTTTTGTGCAGAACCCAAGTGAAATGATGTTGTGTGAGTTATAAAAAACACCACCTTTACCCTAGTGTGGTGACGAGAATGGTCAAACACATGAAGCTTACTTAATCATAGGGTCCGAAATAATGTTTGTATTTCTAGGAGTCGATGACTCGACTAAACACCTCTGGATCACTATGGGGTGTTGTGTATCCAATCACAGTTGAAAGAATTTGGCTTCAATCTGTCCAGAAGCGACACCGCTGCTTCTCTATGGGTAAAAAAGGAATAATACCTCAACCTACCGAATAGATACAAGAGTGTATTCAAACTACTCAACGCAAAGACCACTCAGGGTACATAATACATGAATATCGGTATTTGAAAACCAGATATTTTTAGGGACAGAGTAGGTTTTTACTTATGTTAATTTAGATATCACGTAAAGGCCAACAAATAGTTATTACATTTGTAGAGACATAGTAAGTCTCTTCGATTTTGAGCTATACTGACAAGTCACAGAATTGCCAAATATCTTATTTATCCTTGGTTATAGATAGTCAGCAGCCAACTCAGTGATATTAACTAATGATTTAACAACGGACGAATTGGACACCACGTAGGTACCCAAATAATATTTTATTTTAAATATGCAGTCTGTATTGTGTGAGTCGGGAAATCAGAAACCAACATTATATTCAGATTTAAATATATCTGGACTGTGCAAGGGATATCTAATATCACACAGCACACGTGGATCAAAAGTGCCTGGAATGTCTCCTGCATCGCGGATGTCGACTCTTAAGAAAACACGTATGCTTGTGATACAGTTACGGAAAAACGCTACTTACATTTAGCGGCGATAGATGTTCCTAACAAGGGTTAGGGGCACTAGTCTTGACGATTCAGGAACAATCACTGATAACGCCCGTCCGGAAATGAAGAATACGGGTCTCGCCGTGTGTGTTTAAACGACTCACTACCCGGAACTGAATATGGCATTGTGGGATAGTGGGAACTATGGACCGCTAAGAAAAGAAAGCGTGGCGGCCATCTTAGACTTCCTTGATGTCAGTGTCTAAAGACGGACAATTCCGTCTCATTTTGTTCAACATTAAAATAATATATATACAACCAGCTGTTTTAATTAACGTGCGATGTAATATATTTAATTGTCGATTACACTGGGTTCTGCACACCCAGTGATGTCAAATTATCAAACATGATATACATATAATTACTGGCTGTAAATAATGAACTCAATACATATATGTCAAATCAAAATAATATAATCAGAAACATCACCGACCTTGACCAGAGAACATATTGTATTAAATAGCTATTGTTAGATATTATTAGGTGGCATGCTTATTTCATTTCATTTTGGACATTTATAGAGCGCTTGGAAGTACGCCCACCGGCGTGTCCCCGCGCTGTGATAAGTGAGAAACTGAGGTTCCACCCACCCTCCCCGCCGACTACCTGCTAAACAGAATGGTCTTGAGTTTTTTTCTGAAAATCAATTCTGATGGCTCCAAACACAGGCTTAAAGGAAGAGCATTCCAGTGTTTGGCCGCCAGATGCCTAAAAGATCTACCCCCCATGCGGGCTTTCCTTACTCTTGGTATCGTTAAGAGCTCTGTGCAGGAGGATCGAAGGCTACGTGTGGGTTCATACACGGTCACCAAGTTCCTGAGCAACGCAGGAGCCTTGCCATTCACAATACGATGGCATGTGGAGAGAGTTTTAAATTCAACCCGACTGGCAACTGGAAGCCAGTGAAGTGCGTGGAGCGCGGGTTTGGAGGGGGATCTCCTGGGGAGCCTCAACACCAAACGGGCAGTCGCATTTTGCAGCACCTGAAGGCGCCCGACGACCCTGCTGGAGGCACCCAGATATAATAGGTTGCCATAATCGAGGCGGGAAGTCACCAGGGCATGCACCAACGTTCTGCGGGCCGCAAGGGGGAGAAGATCTAACACCTTTTTTAAGGTCCTCAGGACGCCGAAGCATACCCCAGCCACACGGCCCACATGTGTATCAAAGGTCAGGCCAGAGTCCAGCCAGACCCCTAAGTTCCTTGCCTCCTGGCAAGGAGCTGGCGCCTCGCCCAAGCAAGAAGGCCACCATGCCGACGACCAGGCATCTGGAGTCCCACCCACAATCAGTACCTCGGTCTTGCTACCGTTTAGCTTTAAACAGTTGGCGGACATCCAGGCTGCTAGATCTTTCATGCAGTTCCTGAAGTTGTCCGCCGCAAGATCCGGGGTCCGTGAGAGGGAGATGGCCAGCTGCGTGTCGTCGGCATAGGACACAACACGCAGCCCGTATTTCTCCACTATTCCCGCCAAAGGGGCAACATAGAGATTAAACAAGGTGGGGCTCAGGGAGGAGCCCTGAGGCACTCCCTGGCCCAACCCGATCTCTCTAGAGTAGCAATCGCCCAGATGGACCTGAAAGCGTCTGTCAGATAGAAAGGATCCTAGCCAACCCAGCGCTGCACCTGAGATACCCCCTTCCTCCAGACACTGTAGCAGAATGGAGTGTGCTACAGTGTCAATGCAGCGCTGAGGTCTAGCAGGATTAAAGCCATGGTTTGGCCTTCATCCGCACCCTGACGCAAGGCTTCCACCGCCATTAGAAGAGCTGACTCCGTCGAATGACGGGGGCGGAAACCAAACTGAGAGTCGTGGAGCAGACAGGCATCATCCACGTACTTCATCAGCTGGAGATTGACAATCTTTTCCGCAACTTTAGCCATATAAGGCAGGAGAGAGATGGGACGTAGATTCTCAAATTTATCAAAGCTAATGTTGGCTTTTTTTTGCAGCGGGAGAACAATCGCTTGTTTCCATGCAGCAGGGACAGTCTGCGTCTCATAAGAGGTGTTGAGCAGAAGGCGGATGTGTGGTTCGAGAACATCCAGACTTCCCAACAGCCGTCTGGGAGTAGTGGGGTCCCTAGGTGAGCCAGATCGTATTGATCCGCAAATGCGGATGAGCTCCTCCGTCGGGGGGGTAGTGAAGCTAGACAGCCGTTGTTTCCCCAGTCCCTTGGTAGTTGTCCCAAACCTCGGGATTGGAGCCATCTGGCGTGGGAAGGAGGTGTAGATTGTTGCTACCTTATTGGCAAAATATTCTGCTATTCGGTCGCAACCCTCCACCGTGCAGAGTTCTTCCGGCACTGCTACAGGTTTCCCTACCGATAGTGTTTTATAGATTAGGAACAGTTCTTTAGTGGAATTTTCAGCTGCCAAGATCCTGGTGCCAAAGTATGTCGTCTTGGCCTTCCTAATCAATCTATGGTAGGTTCGCCGAATAGCGTTGTATTCGGTTTTCGCAAGCACCGTAAGGGTCTTTCTCCATAGTCGCTCTGCACGTTTACACACCACTTTGGCTGCCCGTACCTCCTCATCATACCATGGTGCCGTACCCTGCAACCGACCACCCCTTCTTGATATGCCCAATGGGGCCACTTGATCCAAGGACTCCGTAATGAGCAGGTCCAAGTTGGTGTTTAAGGCTTCCACTCCCACTCCCCCTAAACGACCTTTATCCATAAGGGCCTGATTAAATTTAATTTGTGAGAAGTTAGACCAGCGTCGACTATGGTGCCTGGAGGCCGATGGTATCACCGGTCGAGCTCCCTGAATCTGGATCTGAAAGGGAACCAGGTGGTGATCTGTCCAGGGAATGGGAATAGGGTCGGAGACAACAACCTGTTCCCAGTTCGCAAAAACCGGATCCAGGGTATGGCCTAGTTGATGAGTGGGCTGAAGAACTTTCTGCACAAAGTGTAGAGCTTCCATACTTTGTTGGAATTCCCTAGCTACTCTGTCAGTGGGATCATCAAGATGGAGATTGAGATCCCCCAGTACCAAATAATTCTCCACTCGCAGTGCTGCCTCAGTAATACCTTCGAGAAGGCTCTCACTGAAATGAGCAGCAGTGCCAGGTGGCCTGTAGATCAAAAGGCCCTTCAGAGTGCAACTCCCGTTGACAGAGATAGAAAATTCCCCAACCTCACCATCCACGATCTTCGCCTGTTCTAAGTGGCAATGAAGGCCCTGTCTGGCCACAATAGCTATCCCGCCGCCTCTCCCAGTTTCCCGGTCTAACCTCACCAGGGAGTAGCCCTCTGGGATAGCGTCAAGGACCTCGGGCGTGGAGTATTGGTCTAGCCACGTTTCCGTGATAAAAGCCAAGTCCCAATGTTTATTAGTAAGGAGATCATGCAAATCCAAACAATGTTTTCGCAATGATCGGACATTTAGCAGACCACACACCAAGGCCTGAGGGCCCCTAGATGTCTTAGTGCCCTGATTGAAGATAAAATTGCAATGGTCACAGCCTAGAGTGTTTTCCGCCTTCATTTTATGCAGGCATGTCTCGGATTGAAGGCCCCGAAGGGCCAGCAGATCCTCACGGCTCCAGGTTACAAGCCTCGATAACAGGCCAGGGGGGATGGCCCTAGCCCGCGCCCGGCCGCGGACGGGCGCAGACGGGCTTAACTTAGGCGCAACTTCGGCGCGCCATCGTCGCGCCCGCTGCGCTCGTCCGCTGCGCTGCCTAGGGCACATCCGCCTTTTATCCCCCCCTGCGTCCAACAGCTAGAGCGCTGCAGATGGAAAGCAGGAAGTAGCTGGCTCGGACCCTCCACGCCCTCTGCTCAAACGGCGCTAGCCACCGGCGTCAGAACGAGGCGGGAGGGAGGGACGAGTCCAGCACTCTGTGATTGGTTGAAGTAACAGCCTGCTTGCTTCCCTAATGCCTCAGCAAAACAGAATGCCAAACACAGCCAGTCCTCCAGTGAACACTGCAAAATGAAATGAGCAGCGCGAGTGCAGCGACCCACTCTCTTTCACACCAGTGCTTCATGATGTATATTCGTGTAGTTTGTAAATCAACATTTGAGTAAATGACACAAATGATTATAGACATATTCTCAATTAGTAATTACATTTTAAAACTTGTAATGACATTCAGGCGTGGTTACATATCAGCCGACATGCTAAACTGAGAACAGTCTATAAATACATTGAGATATCTAAAGTCAATGCTAGTTGAACAATGTATTTATTACTGATTTGTAACCAGAAATATTCAAAGGTGTAAAAACATATTTCTAATTTTTCTATATCACATGGTTATCACAGCTACACTTTTCTTTGCAATGCGAGCTATATTTATATAAGCTAGCTAGCTACTTATTCAACCTTCTTGAATAACTACAGAAGTTAAACAGACATCTTATTGAAGTGGCATAAATTTGATAAGGGGTACATTTGATGGTATATATACTTTAGAAGATTATAATACCGATCAAATCATGGCACAACAATATGCATACGGAAACACACACATGAATGATCATTAATCGCACAGTAACGACAAAAGTTAATATAATCTTTCAATTCAAGCAGTAATAGACAAATATAATTAAGGCAGACATGCCAATGTGTGCCACTCCGTGGAGGAATTCAAACCATTATTTACAGAATCGGCACAGCAAATCCAACGCTGTTCTTTTAACGTGAGAATGTTATTCACATTTGTCTGTCGTATCGTGGGCTTAACTACTTCAACAACCCACCATTGCATTTCTTTTTCTTTGTGTTTCATTTGTAGATAATGATCTACTATGGGTGCATTTTCAGTATGACACCATATTCTGGACTGGTGTTGTAGAATCCTTTTTTTTACTACTTGTGTGGTTTTGCCAAAATATTTGAGACCACAGCGGCATTCAATGCAGTACACCACATTAGTGTTGTTGCAGTTAGAAAAGTGTTTTAGAACTATTTCTGAGCCATTTAGTTCAAAGGATTTGAGATTCTTCGTGCATTGACAGGCTGTACAACGGCTGCACTTATAATGGCCGATGACCGGGCTGAGTTGTCTCATGTTATCTACCAGGTCATTCTCTGGAGTCCTGTATGCGTGCACAAGGCGATCTTTTAGATTCGCTCCTCTTTTAAAAGAAAATAGGGTAAAGGTGGTGTTTTTTATAACTCACACAACATAAGTTCACTTGGGTTCTGCACAAAAGTGATCTTTCGGCACATATTCAATTTTCTTTTCCTATGCACACGGTTTTTTCCTTTTTCTCCTGATTCATCTTTTTGATAATACAATATAATGAACAAACTAATGGGCTATATTATATTTGTATAGGGTCTACGAAATATCTTGCAAAACAAATCATTGTCCTGAGGATGGTCTAAAGGACTAACGCCATAAAGACCGAAACGTCGACAGTTCCATCAACTCCCCAAGAAATAGCCCCAAGCAATTTTTTCTATGTTTAGTTAATTATTGCTCTTCAATTAGTTAGGAGTTGTTGTAGGTGATGACATAAAGTCTCAGATTGATTTTGTATATATGTATATGACTTCCTTTGCTGATATTCCCCTTCTCCTTTCTTTTCTGTACCCTGTCTAAGTTAAGATGATGAAAAACAGATAAAATTAATTTTTTGATACTAAATAGGATTCACCATGTGCTTTTTCTCTCTCCTGTAATTCATTTGCGTTGTTGTTGTCTTGGTGGACACTTTCAAGTTTGTTCTTTATTGACTTACTTTAAACCGCCTAAAGAGGAATAATACTTGTTATATAAACGAAATCCCTTGTAGATACTATTTACTTTGAGATTTTCAATGCACATACCTACAAGGGTCTACTGGGTCACCATTTTGATAAAACATAACTTCAAAGCAGCCCACTCACCGTGATGTACACCAGTGAGTAGTGTCACGTTAGCTGGAGCTACTGATTGAGCTCACAAAGTAGATTGTGCTGTACACTAAACAGCAATGGACACTGAATTCAGATGTATGGAGTGTGCCATACAGTAGAGTAATGCGGGCATTTTAGCAGGTTACCCTGAGCCTGCTTGCAGTCTGTATGGTGTTCTACAGTGAAATGATTTGAGAGCTTTACATATACATACTATGTGTGCTAGCAAAGTATAAGGTGTTTTATGCTGGATTTGTTTTCCGTTCTATTTGGTTAAGCAGTGTGTGCTCACAGTGTATAAAGAGTGCTACACTTGAGAATGCAGCACAAAGTCACAGTAACTGGCGATTCGGGAAACAACCTTTACAACGCAACTTTTAGAACGCACTACCATTACAACGCAGCCATTACAATGCAACATCTCTTACAACGCATGCCATTATAACGCAACCATTACCACGCATGACACTACAACGCATACAATTACAACTCATGTCATTACAACACAGTCATTACGACGCATACCATTACAACACATACCATTACAACGCATAGTACCCTTACACTATCTAACACTTACCCTATTGTTGCACCCCCTGGAGTTAGAATAGTAATTTTTACCCCTACACTATTTAACACTTACCCTACTGTTGCACCCCCTGGAGTTAGAATAGTAATTTTTACCCCTACACTATCCAAGACTTACCCTACTGTTGCACCCCCTGGAGTTAGAATGGTAATTTTTACCCCTACACTATCCAATACTTACCATACATGCAATGTAATGGTATGCGTTGTAATGGTATGCGTTGTAAAGGTAGTATGCATTGTAATGGAATGCGTTGTAAAGGTACTTTTCAGAAAATATGTTGTAATGGAATGCGTTGTAAAGGATGTTGCGTTGTAAAAAATGCGTTGTAAAGGTATGCGTTGTAAAAGTATGCGTTGTAACGTCATACATCCGGAGATTCCAGAGAATAGTGCTCCTGTAGGCTGGTGCATACACCCGTTAATTCTCCTAGAGAGTGATGAATAAGGGGAGTGGTGTTCACAGCGATGGGCGCTCAAATAGATTTGGGTAAGCATAGAAGGGTGCTCGCCCAGGATTGTGCTCTAGAATGATGGTTGCAGAAGGTTGTGCTCACAGAAAATAGCCCTCCAGCAGGTTTGTGCTCTCATCAAATGGTTCTCTCACACCTTTCTCCTCTCATAAATTTGTGCTCATAGCAATTGGTGCTCATAAAGTTTGGTGCACTCCTTTCTTTATGCTCACATAGATTGGTGCTCACGTCGGTTGGTTCTCACATATATTGATGATCCCGTAGATTAGTGCTCAAAGATGTTTGTGCCCAGCTAAATTGATGCTCACATATTGCAAGCACATTTATGATTGCTCACATACATTGCTGTTTACATAGACTGGTGCTGGCATACGTTTGTGTTGCCATAAAGTGTCTCTCTCCTATATTTATTGGTGCTCCCATTAATTTGTGGTTACTTAGATCGGTGCTCACCTTCGTTGGTGCTCACATAAGCTTACGTTCACATGGGTTGGCACTCCTATCTACTGCTGCTCATCTTTGTTTGTGCTCACATTGATTGATACTCAGGCTGGTTGGTTCTCACATAGACTGGTGCTCACATGAGTTTTCACCTATTCATTGGTGCTCACATTCATTGCTGCCCACATGCATTGGTGAGCACATAAATATTTGTTGGTGCTAACATTGATTAGTGCTCACATATGTTTGTGCATCTATATATTGGTGCTCATGTTAGTTGCCCTTATATACTTGTCCTCACGTACATTTGTGCACACATAGACTTATGCCCACTTTGATGGTTACATATGTTTTTTCTCATGTATGTTTCTGCTCACATAGATATGTGCTCACATATTGGTACTCACATGAATTAGTGATTACACAAATATGTATGATATCATTATTGGTGCCCACAACGACTGGTGCTCTCCAGTGGCCGCTGCCGCCAATCAAAACCGGTAGGGTGGTGGGGCCAGAGGGGGGAAGTTGGGAAATAAAAAAAAAACTGCTGCTCTGCTCCATCTGCCGACCGCCTTGTTCCTCCTGTTTCTCTCGTCCTGAAAGCCTAGAAGTGAATGGGCCTAAACTCACAGACTCCCCACCCAATGCAAACAAGCACTGCTCTCTAGCAATAGAGCGGCACCAGGATGGGCCTGACCTGCCTCGTTTGCTACTCAGATGGTGCCTGGGAGCCTGTGGGATTTCTCCAACCCGGCTGTACGGTACAGCTGGGTTGGAGACACATAAGTGTTCATGTGTGTTTGGCCGGCCCCAAGATGGCTGGCCAAAACATACATGTGCGCTTATAAGTGCACAGTAGCCTCCCTGCTATGACCCGGCCCTCCCCACTTGTCGGACGTAAGTAACTTCGACAGAGATAAATAAAACAATAATAGCAAATGCTGGCAGTGGGGCAACGCTCCTCTGCCATTACGGAGGAGCTGCCCCTGGTGCTCTCAGAAACTGTTGCTCACTGGCATAGGTGCTCACAAAAACTGCAAGATGATAGAGGGAGGTTCCTACTCGCATGTGATAATGATTACACTCTGATTCAGCAATAAGACGTGTGATGTTCTCAAGCGAGCAAGGCACCCAAAGTGGAGCCAAGTCACAAATGTGCAAAAGCAGCCACATGTTCTAAGCGTATTCTATTGAGGTCGGTTTTTAAGATCAACGCAGCTGCCATCACACAGTGGCCCGTGCTCAGATGAAGCTGGTATGCTTTGTTGCCTGTGGCGACTACAATACAGTTGAAAGCAGGAGCACCAACACGTTCTAAGACATTACTAAAGAATCTGAGCAATGCCAAGAGGGGGTGGGTTTTTTAGGGTTTTCGAAGGTCATTTATGACCCATTGTGTTCTTTTTTGGTTAACATAACATATTTTCTAGACACATTCAATTAAGCCACTTCTGTAACCTGTTTTTCATTAAATAGTTATGCTGTTTTCCTCCTGTCTACTTTTATGATAGACTAACTAAATCAGGGTGTGGCTTGAAAAAGATCTGCTTAAGAGCTTTTGCAAGAGACTGCGCATGTACTATCACTTGTAAGAAAGACATTTTGTTTCGTTATATGGAGTTTAGTGCCCTGCCATTGCTTGTCATTGGTGGTCTTCATCCTCACTCTCATTTTGTTGCTTTTGTTTGGTTAGCGCGTGCTGGTATCCCTTCCTGTTCATGCTTTTACCCTCCCTTGAAGCATAGTCCACGTATCACTTTCTTGCCCCGTGTGTCCTTCCACTGCTCACACTATACTTTGAAAGTACCTTTTCTCACAATTCTATTTTACAGCACCCCATTACAATGCATGTGTTTGCAGGCTGTCTCCCTCTCCCTAAACGCACTGTGGAGTTGCATTCCCTATCGTCGTTGCTAGTCCCGTTGTTGTCACTTGCCCTGTTGTTGTAGCTCGTCTCATCAATTGTTTCTTGCCTCATTGTTGATGCTTGCCTTGTCCCTCCTGCTTCCTTCCTGCATTGTGCTGCTTGCCCATTCCACCCAGGCTGTGTTGCTTGCCTATCCCACACCCCTCCAATGTTGTGTTGCTTGCTCCCTCCCCACTTCCTTCATTGTGTTGCTTGCCTCTTACCCACACCCTCCCACGTTGTATTGCTTTCCCTGTCACCCTCCCAAATTGTATTGCTTGCCTGCATCCCTCTTGACAAAAATAAAAGTGCTGGGACATGGCCAGTGCTGGCCACTTATTTGCCCTTTTTTGCCTAAGATTTAGCCATTCTGCAGAGCAGTCACACTGATGTACATAATGGGCCAGTGTTACATGGCTGAAAGACATTGACAGAGCCAATAGGTGAGACCTATGGCTTTGGCAATGTTTGTTACTTCAATGGTGTTGCTCTCTGCATTGTCTTTTCACGATTAATGGGCCTCTGTAATGCACTTCAGTCATCTAAGAAATATAGGGGGAAGCAGATGCTATGATGTGTATTTTGCAACCGACAAAGGGGTAGATTCATATTGGACCATTCTTTGCCAGTGTGCGTAGCCCTGATATTTTAATATGGGCACAAGATGGGTCCTGTCTTTGGCTGTCTGCTTAAATGGGTAGTTGGTCTCTGTGTTTTTCATGAGATGGTTGTGTTTGAGTCTTGGATCACCATGGTTGAGGTGGTTTTGTGCCATCTACTGAGCCAGTCTTCAGTCAATAGTTTTTCTCTGTTTCTTAAACTGGATGTTTCTACTGTTTTTTTTTCCCTTCACGTTTTGGAGATTCTCTGCAGATTGTCTCCCTTGCCATTGGAGATTGTTGGGGTTACATTTGCTGGAAGGCAGTGTTCTTTTGTCTCATATATTCCAGTAACCTGCTCCAGTGGGTAACTTTTTTGGGATTATCTCAGTGGCATTGTGTTTCACATTGAGAGCAGGGGGAACTTTGCCTCAGAATATATTCTTTTTCTGATTACTCTGAACTCCACATGGGGTGTGTTGTTTGAGTTTATGAGGCAGACCTCTAGAATCGGAATTAGGTTTTCGATTGTGCTGGCCTCCAGTGGCACTAAACTTTGTCTTTGCTGGGAGTTTTCCTAGCCCATGAATAGTGTTCTATTTCTGAAAAACGTCTCATTTGGTCAGATGCAATGGGAATGCTGTGCTGTTAGAGTTAAGGGCAGAGGCTTCTGTAGGACACTCGGAGTCAGCTATAAGGTCTCGCAAATACCGATGGAATATAAACATTACATGCTTTTGTCTACTAAAGTAGTTTCCTTGCTGCAAAGTAATCCATAGGCAGATTCCTTCACTGAGAAAATCGTTAAGGAAAGTGAACTAACTGGCGCCTCTGAAATGGTGTTAAAAATATTGACTGTTTGCCTTTCGCCAACTGCTATTAAATTAACGCTGGTTGTCTTTTGTTAAAATAGACTATGGTCTCTTTGGAGTCCCCCTCTCCGTTTTGTTGGAACAGGATCAGAGGAAAGTCCCAAACACTCGAGTACCTCTCCTTTTTCACAAGGTAGGATACATAAATATGAATACATATTTCTACTTCTGTGTTGTAACCTCTTCGACAGTGTGTTGTCATATTCACTGTTATTCATATTTCTAAGAATATATGTGTAGCAAGAAGGCAACTGAATCATGATAGACTTCAATAGCAACAATAGCAACAATACATAATTTAAATTCAGACAAGTAAAATAATACATACAGTTAAACCTCTATTGGTTTCACGTTTATGGGTACTATATTTTTATATTTGCATGGTATCGTAATTTACTGGACAGAAGCACAGATCCAGTCTTCCACATAGTTGTTGTCTCGTCAACAGAGTTGTCAGTTAAATACCACTGGCTAGAAAAGTATGTACAATATCTAGAAGACCGAAAATATCTATCAGTTATATAAACAAAAATTAGTTTGAATTTTCACATAGCCGAACCGATGGTGACAGAATAAACACACAAACAACTCTAGAGAAGCTTTATTTCCAATCCCTGATCAAATTTAAAATATGAAAGAGTACAAAAGGCACTCTTTATTCTCCTTATAAGAAGCCATCCCGTAAACAGCTGAGAAACAGCAGAACTATTTTGTCTGTCTCTGTTTCTTAAATGTGTTTTTCTAAAGCAAACCAACACGTGAGTAATTGAATGATTAATAAAAAGAATAATGTAGATATTTTGTTGAGACCATCAACAAACAGGAAGCACTATAAAGAGCTAGGAAAAAAATAGTATGTGGAAAATGGTCTCCGCACGAATAAAACATAACTTTTTGGAAACAATCGAATTTTTCACCAATTCTCGCAAAATAAAAGAGCTTTGTTTGGACTAGAACGAATGAATATCTATGCCTATCTAACCTAGATTTTTCAGCCAAAATAGTACATATTGATTGGCAGAAGTAACTTTTTTGAGCCTTGTTGATTAGTCAAAGATCAAAGATTGTTCTCTGTGTCTGTTTCTGCCATACATGTCTTGAGACTAGACTTAGAGTTTAAAAACGGGATGGGTCTTTTTGTCTCCTTGTCTTATCACTTTTCAATGTCTAAGGTAGATTAGGCATAGAACCGCACCATGATGGGGATGTCATACGATTCATAGCCTTTCACAAGTACATGCTGTAGGCCACAAATAATCAAACCAAGACTCACTCCTGCCTTTGAAAGCCTCTACAGAAAGAAGTTAGATGCAACTGATAACATCTTAATAAGCCCACTAATGTACTGTGTAAAACTGCCACGAATTAGGATCCAGTTGACATAGCTGAAAATTTCCAATGAAGCAGACATGGATGCCTGCTGATATAGCATGCTTGTCCATCAAATTGATCGGTGTACTAATATATTGTCATGTTGTCCTGTTTCCATGAACAGAGATATTTACAAGTCACTGTGATACATGTTTTGTGTTTTTGTCTTTTCTTCCCTGTACTAATGAAATTGAATTGTGTCTGTTGGTTACAAAAATTAGAGGAATTTATTTATTTATTTTATTTTTGACATTTGTAGAGCGCGGCGAATACCCGCAGGCGTCTCGGCGCTAACAATTCATCTGTTTCATACTCATAATCAAAGTCTCATTGATTAAACAGCCATGTCTTTAAAAGCTTGCGGAACTGATGGAGTGAGGAACTCGTCCTGATGTTTTGAGGAAGAGTGTTCCATAGTTTGGGTGCAGCCACTAGGAAGCGGCGGTCACCCCAGGACACTGTTTTTGATCGTGGGACCACTAGTTGGTGTATGGTGGAGGAGCGAAGCTGTCTGTAGGGTATGTAAGGTATCAATTGGTCTTTAAAAGAATGCGGTCCCTGGTTATTAAGTGCCTTGTATACTATACATAAGGACTTAAACTTTATTCTGTTTTGGATCGTTAGCCAATGAAATTGCTTTATCGTTTCAGATATGGGATCAAATTTGGAGATACCAGAAAGCAGGCGTGCCGCCGCATTCTGTATTGACTGTAACTTTGTTATGACCCTGACCTGAGCATTAAGAAATAGACCGTTACAGTAGTCTAGCGAAGACAACACCAAAGAACTAACCAATGTTTTAATTGATGCCTCCGGAAGAAAGGGGCGAATCTTTCTGATCATTCTCAGTTTATAGTGGGCCGTAGATGCCACTTTGTTTGCATGGTCCATAAAACTGAGACCTTCGTCAAAAATGACTCCCAAATTCCGAACTTTGGCTGTCGGAGTGGGGGGTGAACCAAAGGCTGCTGGCCACCAGCATGATGGCCATACTGGGAGAAGAGGTCCAAAGATAACTACCTCAGTTGAGCTTGAGGCAGTTTGTGGCCATCCATTTTCCTCTTTCAAGCAGTCCATTTTTGAAGTTTTGTGCCACTTGTCCTCCATCACCCTTGATGGCCAATACCAACTGCGTATCGTCCGCATAGGATGTTAGGCTCATCCCATATGCTCTGATGACGTTGGCAAGGTCCGACACATAGATATTAAATAGTGTCGGACTGAGGGATGAGCCTTGGGGAACCCCGCATGGCAGCGAGAGTTGAGCAGATTGGAAAGGTCCAAGGGTGACCGCTTGAGTTCTGTCCGCGAGGAAGGAGGCAAGCAGATCTCTGGCAGAATGACAAATGCCCAACTTTCCGACACGGTCGACCAGGATGTTATGGTCGACCGTGTCGAATGCTGCTGATAGATCCAGCAATACTAAGATTGCTGTCCCACCTTGGTCCCGGATAGCCCTGACGTCGTCTGCTGCCTTAATAAGGGCAGTTTCGGTCCCATGATACCTCCGAAAGCCGAATTGTGTGTCATCCAGCAATCGGTGTCTATCGATATAGTCTGAGAGTTGGGAGTTCATGGCTTTTTCAACCACTTTGGCTAAAAAAGGAAGGCTGGAAATCGGCCTGTAATTTTTAAATTCATGTTTATCTAGGCAGGGTTTTTTTAATAAAGGTTTCAACAAGGTATTTTTTAGCGAAATTGGGTAACTCCCTGATGACAGAATGGAATTACAGACTTGTGTCAAAACTGGTATGATGGACTCCATAACTGGTGGTAGGACTGAGAAAGGGCAGGGGTCAAGGGCGGAACCTGTTTTGATAGTTGAGACGATGGTCCTTATGTGGTCATCTGTAAGGGTATGAAACCTAGTAAAAGCATCAGTCAGCTGTAAGCAAAGTGGGGCAGCGTTCACCGTAGGTGGTTTAGAGGTAAAGGCTTGATATATGTCGTCCACCTTGGTGAAGAAAAATTTCGCCAAGGCATCACATAGTGCTTGTGACGGAGGGGGAATAAGATCGGGGGTGTTACCTGACAAAGTTTTGGTGATTTCGTACAGTCGCTTGCTGGAGTTTTTAGCTTGGTCAATTTGGTTAGTGTAGAATGATTTCTTTGCTTTTATGATCATGGATTTATAAAGCGCCAATGATTCTTTATAAACTTTCTTGCTGGCCATATCATAAGTTATTCTCCAACGCCTTTCCATGTTCCTGTTGTTTTGTTTTTGTAGTCTTAGTTCATCAGAATACCAAGGAGCGGTCGGTTTAGATCTGTTCCTGGACAAGGATTTGATGGGGACTGTTTGCTTAGTTGCATGAGCAAGCCAGGTCTGGAACTGCAGTGTTGCCACATTGGGATCAGTGGTTGCCATTGGACGAGTATTGTCCAGCTGTGTTTTCAGCTCTAGCTGGTTTATGTTCTTCCAATCTTTGAAAGAAATTTGATTGGATAAGGTGGATTTCTTATTTAGGTGAGTCTTAATTGTGATTCTACCAAATATGGCGTGGTGATCGGTCCACGGCATCGATAAGATGTCAGTTATTTGTAGACCGTCTACATTTGAGAATATGGCATCTAAAGTGTGGCCAGCTGAGTGGGTGGCGGAGGTAACTAAATGTCTTAACCCCCGTGTTTCCATATCCGATATAAGGGAGGACGTATCAGCTTGATTAACTTGATCTAAGTGAAAATTCAGATCACCTAGAACCGTAAATGTGTTTTCTGTGGCTAAAGTTTCCAATATTGTGCTGATGTTAGCGAGGAAACCGGTCTTTGTCCCTGGCGGGCGGTATATCAGTATTCCCTTAAAGTTGAAAAGGGAGGAGAGCTTGATTCCAAACTGCAATGCTTCGCAAGAGGTGGATGGGATAGGGGTGGCTCGAACAGTGAACCGTTCTCTGGCTATAATGGCTAGGCCGCCTCCTCTTTTCCTTACTCTATCCTACCGATAGGCTTTGTAACCGTTAGCTACTGCGATGACCAAGTCTGGCTCTGACGACTCATCGGTCCAGGTTTCGGTAACAAAAAGAATGTCTAGTTGATAATCAGTAATAAGGTCAGCTACATCCTGACTATGTTTACATAGTGAGCGAGCATTAATAAGTGCCATTACAAAGGAGTGCTCTTTGATAGTAGTTGACTGATTGAAGTGAGCGGGAGCCAAGTATAAAGGAATGGAACTTTTGCAGTGTGGACAGGGCGCAATGAGATCGTGTAAGGCCGTTGAAGGGTCTAGTCTTGGGCAGCCTAAGTCGTGCGATGGTCGGAGGTCTAGTAAGGTTCTACGCGAATAGGAGAGGTTGTAAATACTCGGCGACCGACCAGGGGTTATGGCCCTAGGCCCGGTCCCGGCGCGGATGGGCGCAGACGGGCTTGCCTTTGGTGCGCCCGCTGCGCCCGCCCCCTGCGCGGACGGGATGGTCTGGTGTTTTTATACATGGGAAAGGGGGAGGAGGGTGGGAGGGGTCCAACCACTACACCGCAACCCTTACCTCGCTCAAGATGGCTGCTGAGGTGGGTCGAGTGATGTGTCAGCGCGTGGGAAACAAAAGCGCTGTGGACCTGAAAAGCCTGTGTACTGCCTCGGGGCGACGCTAATCTCGCGCCGAGGTAAGGGCTGTAATTATAAGAACGATCTATTTAAAATATATACAGTTTTTAAAAGACGCTATTTGTGGTCAATAGCGCACAGTCAAGGCACAAAGAGTATAGCAAGGATCCCCCGGCTTCCGCCTCAGGGGAGAGTATGAAAGGAATGTTTTAAGGGACTGGCAATATGGCTGCTCTTCCGGAGGGAATGAAATTGCTGGAGGGTGACAAGTGGGAGAAGACAGAGTATGTTCATTTACATGTTATAGTTTTTAAATTTCTCACCGATCAATCAATTTTTATCTCTAGATTTAGAACTCCCACTAGGTCCACATGAAAAACAAATACAGTAAGTACTAGAATGGACGGCATAATATTAATACAATAAAACTATTACCCACCACAGTGCAATCAATTTCATTGTTTGAAAACAGAAATTGTGACAGATCATTCAATTCAAATTTTTAAAATGTTTAACAAAGTGAAAAACTTGCACACAATGCATTTCATTGGGATTAGAGAACAATAGATATGTGGCTTTAGCTGTCCTTCGGGTATGATATTTTAGGAAAAGGGGTCTTATGAACTTACGGTGATATAACAACAAAGTGGGACAAATAATTACGTTTCTATCCTGGACCCCATTAAAGGTTTACATATTTTTGTTGTTCAATGCTAATTAGAAGTTAAAACATTTAAAGGTAAAATATTTAGGAAAAGAGTCCAGAAGCATCTAACTTTATGGTCCATATTCCATAGCAACTATTGTTGTGGTTCTTTTTCAAGATAAAAACAATCCTTACCACTTACATTTTTTATTTTTTAGTGCAAAGTCAATATCCAAACAAAGACTTAAGTTAAGAGAGGCCTGCTTGAGGTAAACCTTTAACTTAGCTTCAAATATAGATGATACATATCCTTGATCCAGTTCAAAAATACCATATGCATATTTAAGATTCCTATAGAACAGGGCGTTTTTCTTATTCATTTTAAAGATCTCCTAACACATATAATTCCTTAGAGTTGAAGCCACTTCTCAGGAGATGGTGACCTCATCATACCATTCTCACCAGATTTTGTACAAATTAGATTTTTTAACCCAAATACTAGTCTTAAAGCTTCAGTAGCCAAGTGTTAAATCCCCAAAGGTTCCTTAAAATTTCCTATTTGATTTGCCACAGAAATTAACTCAACCGTATAAAGTAAAGAGGGTAGGATTCTGCTGTGACTCTCGGACAGCAGATGGCAAAAGTGTCTCTGTCCCACTACTTTACAAAATGCACCCAACCGCTATAAAAAGGCAGTCAAAACAGACTTTGGGGGCCCCCCAGCAGGGCCTCTATCCCACCGCGTCCTCCGCTATGAGGCCTGGGGTAATACCTATGCATCGTGTGGCAGGCACTGCATCGTGCCTGACACACGGAGCATGGATGTTAAAAAAAAGTGTTTTCCCTATTGTGGCTTGTGCTGCAGCCTGCAGCACAAGCCGCATTAGAAAACTTACATTTTCGACCGCCGTGAAGGCGGTTGTATTGTAATGTGTGAAGCAGGACCCTCCATTTCGCTTTTCTAACCGGCATTGTGATGAGGCCCATAGTCTGTATAAAGCAAGGAGGACACCAGCGCCTCCAACAATATTCGAGGGGTAACCCGAACCTTTAATCAGGGGGCTGGGTAGATTGAATAATAAAGAGAGAATAACAACAGCGGGAGTAGACAGCTCTGCTTGAGGCCATTTATTGTTGGATAAGCTGCTGATAGCCCCTGATTCCCTCCTAAGAGTACCTGGCACTAGGTACAGGAATGTAATACAAAAATTTAACACAGTAGGGATCCAGGCGTGCCAAGTTTATACAACTTTTTCCACTGTAAGGGCGAACAACATAATCAGAAGCTGTGAAAAAGTCCATAAAACGGTGTACACTGGGGAACCTGTAATAAATACATATTTTTCAGTAATAAGTTGCAGAGCTGTAATATTTTCTGTATTACCATGATTTTTCCCGAAGCCTGATTGGTCTAACCGTACAATAATTTCTTCGCTAACCAAGGTGTTAAGTTGTTCCAATAGACACTTAGTGAAAACCTTACCCACAGCATCTAACAGGGTAATTATTGGCAAATTGCAGTGACCATATTCATATAATGGGACGATGACACTCTTGGTCCAAGATGGGAGCACTGTAGAGGTGGTTTAACAGTGTTTAAAAACACTCCCAGACACTTTAAACATGCCTATTTCAAAGTGAAATACTGTGCTAAAACAGTTTCCATTGATTTAAGGCTGGAAAGGAACGATCACAAGTAAAATAATGTGCCACAATAATGCCACAAAATTGCCTTTTTTGTGCAGCTAAATATGCATTTTTGTATTGCTTAATTTGCAAATCCATACGGCAATATCCTGGTGAGTCTGAATATATACGTGACCGTAGCACATGTACTTTGTGTTTCCTTATGATATGAATGTAAATGTAAATGTATGAAGCTTATATAGCGCATGACTTACCCTGGGGCATCTCCGCGCTTGCTTAGGGAACCCGTCCTGGTATTCCCCTGTGAGAAACCCCGGCAGGGTATCCACAAGGTGAAAGCCAGGCATCCCACCGCGAGGGGCCGATGTGGAGATTAAGCAAGCTATTGCCCAGAGTCGCAGAGTGTGAACTTGTGAGTCGAGAAGGCACCGGAGCGAGAATTATCGAGTCCGTGGAATTATTGAGCCCAAGACCCGCCGAGGCGGGGAATTGAACCCTGGTCCAGGGCTGAACTCAGGCTCCAGGTCTGCCGCCTCTAACCCCTGAGCCACACTTCTCCACAATGTAGTTGCACTTGACATTGCTATTGAAGTGCATTCATTGTAGTATTAGAGACTCATCTATGCACTGTGTGCCTTAACTGTATTACGTTATATATTTCTCAGAAATAGGTGAATACACACTCACACAATTAGAATGTATTTACTATAGAAAGGAGAAACACTTATTTAACATGTGCACTAATATTTCATAATTGCATTTATAGTGCAGTTCTTAGTCGCATTTATACACACGTACTCAAGATTTTTTCTGTATGCAACGTGTAACATGAATCTAATGTACTGACATTCTCCATTATTTGTGGCTGAATGTACAAATTTATATTAAATGTGCACTAATGATTTAATACATTAGCTTGCCATGACTAAGCTTGTATTTCTTTCTGCGTAAAATACTTTTTCTATTTTCTGCTTGCATGTCTTTTTTCTTGCAGGCACATTCATATGGTTTAGTTAGTTGTACTAGTGATGTATATATACGTAGAGAGAGCGAGAGAGAGCCTGAGAAAACCTTGACAAAGAACATTGTGTGCAAGAGCATTAACTGACAGTTTCTATTCATTAATGTTGCAAGGAATCACAGGTGACCAAGGCCGATGTTGTTCTCAGGACAGGCCTGGGAGAATTTGTTAATGTTTCAGCTCATAACTTTAGAATGGAAGGGACAATGGAGCCCATAGGGCATGAATAAGGGGTGTTACTCAGAAGATTTGTGTGGTAGTAATTGGTGTTTTCACAGGCCGTTGTTGGACACTTTTTCTTTGGACTTTGAGAGGTTTAGTCCTCTATGCTTCTCCTAGGACTCTAACTGTGGCTTAGGCTAATACTTATAGTACAATCCCCAAAAGACTCTTGATCGAGCTTCTGAAATGCTAGCATCTTCCTGCACTTCCCCTGCATTTTCTTAATTACCTGCTTCTCCCTGCTTTTTTTCTTCTCTTAGCATCAGATTCTGCTATTAATTTTCTGCATTGCTGTAACTGAACTTCTTGTTTGCCTTATTCTGGTACCTGAACGTATTTAGGAGGTTGGATTATCCAGTGGTTATTCTGTATCTACTCAGCATGGTATTGAGGTTCAATTACCCTCACTTGACTGCTAACTTGTTACACATCTTTTTAACTATAGTCACTGATTCCTGGTCCTTACTGTGTGGCCAAATGGTCTGCGCTGTCAATAAGATTACTTGATTAAATGCTAACTCCCTTTACCTCTCAGTCAGTGAAAAAGGTCTATCGGATAAGAAGTGGTAAGAGGGCTGGCTCAGCTCTGGATCTATATCCATCAGGGTTTAATTTATAAACTCAAATTAATAAATAAATGTAGAGGGCCAACATTTTTCTTAGAAGCTCACCATTAGGCTGTTAAATACCGGAGTGGCTGAATATGAAGGCAGTCTAGACTTGATTTGACCTCGTGGCTCATTTTTCCACCACTCTCAACTTCCTGTCTTTTTATCTCACTCTTGTAGGTCACCTTATCCCAGGTTTCTCCCTTCTACACTCTTCCTATTGCTCTCTTCCCCCCTTATTTCTTATGTCTTTCTCTCTTGCGCCGGGGTAATGTCAGATGATGACAAATATGTACTTGTCCCTAATATTGAGTGCAGGTGCCCTCCGGCTGTAACCACTGGCATAAATTAAACACTGAACTTAATCTGTGATGGGCACGAAAGAGGAAGAGTGGCAGTGAAAAATAGAGTGCACAGAAATGAATTGTGACATCCCTCACACCTTATAGTAAACCTTAATGATCTGAAGTACCCATCTCAGTGTCTCTGAGTGTCTATTGAACAATGCAATACACAACCCTAATTATCTGTGTACGTCAAAATATTGCTATTTTCTTTGTGACTTTTGACATCAGTATCATTTAGCTTCCTTTGAACATATTGCTATGTGTTTACAGCTCATCTCCCACATAGAAGAGCTGGGGCTGCTCACCGAAGGCATTCTCAGAATTCCAGGAGTTGCTTCACGTGTGAAGGTAAATCTTTCAAATAATTAAATAGTGTGATGTGGTTTGTTGAGATATTGAATCAGATCATATTTTAAAACAGAGCTCGGATTGGTTCTGAAACGTTCTTCACAGTGTAAATTGTATTTTACTCGGCTTTCACAAATGTTTTTATCTACTGTTTTTAGGATTTCTCTATACGGTGGCACATTACTGAATGGAAACCTATAGAGATCTTTCTCCATGGGAGTACATTTCAGTTTGTATTTAGGCAGCATTTAAGTGAGTCTAGAAGAAAATGTGAGTTTTCCTGAAGAAAAACATTGTCTTAGCTACATGATTTATTTATCTTAGGCTGTTTGTGTACAGCCAGCCTTCTGGAAGGAAGGTTGTTTCAGGGTTGTAATGTGTTTCCCATGATTATTAGGGTCACGCAAACAAATTTTGTAATCCCCCAAAAGGATACTGCAATATTTTTTTAAACTGGCAGGTGTCGCTTACCCGTTCCATGGAGTTATGCTTATATGGGGAAGCATGTTAGGAGTCTGACAAACCTATTATCACCAGGTGACATGCAGATGCCCTCCTTGCTTGAACCCTGAAATAAGTACACAAACGAGTATTGGCATTTTAATTGGTATTTTAATGTAGACTAATATTTATTAAGAGGTATTTATATAATGAGAAGTAAGTATTGCATTGATTATTGTAACTCAGAAGGCATCATTATTGAATGAACCCTAAATACATTTCAATCCTATGTCATCACACATCCCTAGCCAGCTCGTCAAATTGATGTCTATGTTACTACTAGCTGAACGCAGGTTAGTTTCAAGTGTATTATTACTCGGTTAGTTAAAACCATTGCAAACAATTAAAACAGTAGACGACATAGGCAATAATACAATGCCAAGCAACACCATAACACAATTATACAATTTCAGATGTAATGACAGATCCTCGTTGTTGTTTACTGTTCAATGCTCAAACAGCCATGGCTCAATATTATAAGCAGAATGAAAAAAGACACACAAAGCAAAAAGGAGTTACCTGACATATTTGGTTAACCTCAGTTTAGGATTCAGGCCCTGACCAGGGAACAGTCCTTATGTGAGGGCTGTTATAATGAATGCCTGTCTTTTGGCCTGATTTGAGAATTTAAACAAGGTGTGCAAAAAATGCAAGAGCACCTGGGAAGGGCAAATGCAAAGTCAAAGGATGGAAAGGAACAAAAAAATGCAAGCATAGTTCATATAGATAACTGTTTAACTAGCAGGTAAAGTGCTTATAAAACAAATAAAGTACAAGGTAAAACAGACCTTCAGTGCTTGGCAGCCCACTATATAGGCAGGTTCATTAAATACTGTACAAATTCGCATGGGTGATCAGGACGAGGAATTTGCAAGGACTCTGGATAGAATAGAACTACTTGAGTGAACAGGAAAAAGTGCTTATGAGCGAGATAAAGTGCGAGCTATGATGAATCTTCAGCACTTGCCTGCCCTTTACAAAGGATAGGTTCGTTATCCAGGATGTGCAAAATATCACGAAAGTGATCTGGGAAGGGTATGCAAGGTCTCAGGATAAAATACAACTTTCTAAGTGAGCAGATAAGGTTCTTAAAAAAAGGCAAGTCATAGTCCTTGCGAGCTCCGTCGATTTATCAGGGTTCACCCTCTCCTATAAGTTCTTAACTGGTTTATAGATGGTCAAGTGGGTCAGAAAATGATAGAATGTTCAAGGCAAATGGGATAAGCAATTAGTCCATATGCGGCAGTGCCAGTTAATTTGGAAACGCCCATCTGATTTAGCAGAATTATAGCATTGTCAGAGGCCCAGGTTGATAGCTTTAAAAGAAGTGTTTCTGCAAAGTATTGGGCTTCGTTATTAATGAGCCCTCTAAGGCGGTAATTTTTAGCAGAGGTTTTTTCTCCCCCCCTGAAGACAGGAGAGATTATGGACCCTCCCCATAAAGCTGGTGTTGCTCGCTCTGTGAGGACATGATTGAAGACGGGTGCATGTTTTTCAGCCCTTTAGGCTACACCAAGCATAAAGAGAGCTGCAGGGATGACATTCGGGCCAGGGGCCCCTCACTTCTACTCTTTGATATTTGCTGTCTAATTGACTCCACGCTCATCGGGGATGTTTGTTAAGCAGTTCTGCGTTGACTGAAGTGAAGCAAGTGGTGGGTGAGCTCCCCTTAGTTTATAGCAGTTGCAGCCTGTTGTCTGTGTTTGATCGTGGGCCCTGACTGGTTGAGCTGACAGCCGAGTGCTGGTTAAAGTGATCGGTCAGAAATTATGCCCAAGTTTCCTCTGACAGGTATGAGGTTATCCCTCCTTGGGCAGGGTGCAGACGTTTGTTCGTTGTTTGCCCAAATTGTAGAGTGTGGTTGTTCCTTAAATCACAAATTAATTTGGCTCATAGTAAGTGATCCTGCTGCCTTTTTATAGCCTATTTCAGTTTCTTTAATGAGGTTTTATACTTTCTCAGCATTGATTGTAAATAGGAATCTCCGGGCCTTTGATGGAGGGCTTTTAGTGCTTGTTTTATGGTCATTTTTGCAGTCTTTAGTTTAATTTGTCCCAAGTGGATGATCCCCTCTGATTGAGTGCTCCATGTTTGATCACCTGCTTTAACTGGAGTACCAAATTTATCCGTGAGCCATCTTGCGAATAACTAGCAGATAATTAGGGCATTGTTGGAGGTTGCCAGGTATTGCTATAGTAACACCTTTGCTGAATCTGATAAATCACTTATGGTCATAGGGGGATATTTAATGATTTTGTTATTAATAGTGAGTACCGTGCCTCCTTTGATCAATTAAATACTCCAGTGGCTGCCTGGTAGGTCACATCTTGAGGAAGATGTTTGCGATCCCACTTCTTGCCAAGAAGAAATTAAGCTACATTATGTAGTAATGATAGGGTGACAAAGGTGTAATCTATTTTAGAGCTGGCTGAGTTTCAGTGATATGAGGCTGCTGGATGTTTATCCACTGGGAATCGTCCACTAAGTGTGCACAAGTTTAAGTGCTCCAAATTGCTTAACCGCTGCCTGCCGAATTTGTTTAGTTTACCGGTTCCATTTCTGTCCTGGACTGGTATATCCCAGGGTAGGGATTGTGCTGCCATGAGCTAGATCAATAGGAAGTTCCCAATAGGTGAATGTTGAAGTCCTCTGAAGCCACCAGTTCTGTATTAATTCCTCTTGCTGGAGCCGTAAGATTTCCTGTCAGCGATCTTGAAGCCTTTAGCCTGACTTCTCATATCACCGTTACCAGAAGGGCCATGTAAACATTGATGATTGCAACCTGAGTTTTAATATACTGGCAGTTGATTATGATTTCAACTGTGTTTGTTGTCAGAGAGTTAGAGTGTAGTGCCTTAGATGAACCTTTACTTGTACAAACATGTATGTTGCTGAGCCACCCCTTGGATGGCCATATTTTGCTTCTTTGCAAGCCGGCAGAAACAGATTGTAAACTCCAATGTGTTTAAAGGATCGTTAAGCCATGTCTCCTGCAGAATAAGTACATCAATGGTTTGCAAGTAGGCAAAACATTCTGAGTGAGATGTTTTGCTTACTAGACCATTAATGTTCCATAAGCACAGTTGCAGAGATCCAAGCAATTAATTTTTCTTATCCACCACCCCCTCAAAAAACAAGCATTTGCAATGCAATAGGTCTCGCCTTCGAAAATGTTAGAGCTATTGGCATTGTAAATGACAAACTTTTTATTTATGGGTTGGTTTTGAAAACAGATACATAAATGGCATTGTCATTTACAATGCCAATAGCTTTATCTCTCGCAAATGCGAGACCTATTGCATTTGCACACACACACACACACACACACACAGCCACACACACACACCGCCACACACTCACACACAGAGCCACACACACAGAGCCACACACACACCGAGCCACACACAGAGCTACACACACATACATACAAACACAGAGCCACACACACACACACAGAGCCACACACACACACACACAGAGCCACACACACACACACACAGAGCCACACACACACACACACAGAGCCACACACACACAGAGCCACACACACAGCCACACACACACATTGCCACACACACACACACAGAGCCACACACACACACACACACACAGAGCCACACTCACACACACACACACACACAGCCACACACACACAGAGCCACACACACACAGAGAGTGTAGTAGGGATACACACAGGGGCTCACAGTCACAGGACAGGACGATACTCACAGGAGGGGCATCACACGCACAGGAGGGGCGTCACACGCACAAAAATGGTCTCATCTGCACAGGAGGTGCTCATATGCGCATGAGGGGTCATATGCAGGAGGAGCTCATGCGCACAGGAGGGGGACATGTCCCCATCTCCTACTTCATACCAGCAATAGGTGCCACATTGTGAATTCTGTGGGGGTCACACATAGGATGGAGTTCGAACACACAGAAGGGGGGACATGTGCACACCTCCTACCTGATCCCACCAGTTGGTGTTAGATTGTGAACCCTGCTGGTTACAAGTTGGAATCCTCACGATGTTAACTCATTCTTTCATGGTGAGACAACAAACTAGGTGTCGAGTGGTGAATCAGTGTTGTCACAGGGGGTGCCTCGCTCCTTAACCCCCAGATTAATTACATCGCCCCACACCGGGCTGTAGGCAAGAGCAGGAGAAGGTCCCGGGCTGGAGAAGGTGAGGCGCGTGTTGTTACGGTGCGTGCCCCTCCCCCGCAGGCCCCGTAGCTGCAACTGGGACACGCCGCTTCGCCGGTTCAGATTAATCTTCCGGCTATACTGGAAAGGGGCTGCGGGCGGTCTTACCTGCGGGGTGCGCGGCGGCACTCACCAGAGTCTGTTTCGGCCAGGGCCGCTCCAAATACATGAGGCCTCAGGTATCGGGATAGAAGACGGGAGTCGATCCCGTGGACGGGGGCCGTGTCGTAGGGCCAGATACTGGCAGTAAGTCAGTCGCTGAGTGCCCCACTAAAAAATGGGCATGATCCGTCCCAATCTCCGCCAGAGAGGGACCAGCAGACGGGACACCTTCAGGGCAGAGAGCCGCGTGTCTGTTTTCAATGCGTATATAGCTGCTGCCGCACCCAGTGAATTCCCGGGCCACGCATGCACCCCAGCACCTTTCTGCGGCTCACGGGACGCCGCCCGCACCCAGAAGCAGATAGCCCCTTGCAACATCTGCGCCGTTTGCATTGAAAGTGGCCGGTGCCCAGTGATTTGTGTGCAAGGAGCCGGGTCCCCCCCCCGTGCACGGAGCCGGGGGCAGGGCTGCTGGGAACTAGCGGATCCCGAAGTTGCAGTCGGTGTGTGGATCCGGAGGGGTGGAAACCACGGAGCCCGGTGGGAGAGCCCCGAGGGAGATGGGGTAAGTGCGAGTGCTGGGGGTGCAGCGCAAAAAGTGCTGCATGGGTGGGCTTAAGTGCTTGGCTTACAAAGTGCCGGTGGGCAGAGCCCCGGAGGAGCGGTGGACGAGGGAAGCGAGAGTAACACAGCTAGGGGGAGTGGGAGGGGAAAACAGGCATGGTTGTGGGAGTAGCAGGTGAGACTTTTCTCTTCCCCTGACTTCCTTCTGCTGTAAAAGGTTTCTAATCTTTATGGGGCAGGCCACTAAAAAATGGGCATGATCCGTCCCAATCGCCGCCAGAGAGGGACCAGCAGACGGGACACCTTCAGGGCAGAGAGTTGCGTGTCTGTTTTCAATGCGTATATAGCTGCTGCCACACCCAGTGAATTCCCGGGCCACCCACGCACCCCAGCACCTTTCTGCGCCTCACGGGATGCAGCCCGCACCCGGCCTGCACCCGCCTCTGCCACCATGGACCTGTGCTAGGCCGCGCCGCACTCACCACCTCCGGCGCCGGGCACACAGGAGCCCGCCTTCACTGCAGCCGCCGCAGTCACCCGAGTTCTACGCTACCTCGTTCCCTCTCACGGCCGCACAGGGCCTGGAGCGGTACCTTCAGCAGGCACGATGGTGTCAGGAGCAAAGCTCAGTCCTCCCCAATCTGATCCCTGATGGCGGGCAAGCTTTTTTAAAGCAAAGAAGGCACACCGACCCAGCGATGGCGGCCCGTCTCAAAGCTCCCCGGGCGCCACCATTTCCGCCATTTCCAGTCCTGTGCCCCCTGGCTGGGGGGCACCGGACCCCTTGGAAGCAGACAGCACCTTGCAACATCTGCGCCGTTTGCAATGAAAGTGGCCAGTGCGCAGTGATTTGTGTGTACGGAGCCGGGTCCCCCCGTGCACGGAGCTGGGGGCAGGGCTGCTGGGAACTAGCGGATCCCGAAGTTGCAGCCGGTGTGCAGATCCGGAGAGGTGGGAGAGCACCGGGGGAGATGGGGTAGGAGCGAGTGCTGGGGGTGCAGCGCAAGAAGTGCTGCATGGGTGGGGGCTTAAGTGCTCGGCTTACAAAGTGCCGGTGGGCAGAGCCCCGGAGGAGCGGTGGATGAGGGAAGTGAGAGTAACACAGCTAGGGGGAGTTGGAGGGGGCAACAGACATGGGTGTGGGAGTAGCGGGTGAGACTTTTCTCTTCCCCCGACTTCCTTCTGCTATAAAAGGTTTCTAATCTTTATGGGGCAGGCCCCATAAAGATAACAAATCTTTTACAGCAGAAGGAAGTCTGGGAACCCAGTCTGAAAAGGACGGGGCTTAAAGAGAAAGAAGTATGTCACGGCGACCTCTTTTCCAATGGCTGGCCACCGTTTAGCATGAACGGTGAACGCCAGCCAATGGAAAAGAGGGGCGGCGCTTAACCTCGCTAGTGAAACTCACTCTGTCATTAAGTCTCGCCAGCGAGACTGCGCATGTACGCAGTCTTACGCTAGCCGAGACCTAAAAACTAGCCAGCCTTTCTGCTTCACCGGGGGGGAGGGGGACAAATGGGGCAATAACCCCCGATCTGCACACCCCCAGGGGGACAGGAAGCAAACTAACCACCAGGTAGTATAATTTTTACCTTAGGTAGGGGCAGGGGCTGCCCAGAATGGGCATGTTAGTGCCCCCACCCCACTTAAATATAGTGGGCACAGTCTTTCTGCCCCCGGGGGTGCCCCTATCTATCACAAAACAACTGGTATTGCAAGGGGGTCATCTGCCTTTTCGGTCCCAGACTCGGTGCCCATTTAGGGAAACCTACGAAACCCAGACATTTCTGAAAACTAGACACCGGAGGGGAGTCCGGGTACATGCGACTTGCGTGGATCCCCTAACTTTTTCTTACTCAGAATCTCCTGCCATCATCACATTTTGCAAAAATAAATCAAATTTTCCTCACATGTCTGTGTGGGAAAGTTCTGCGATCACCGGACTAACACAAATTTCCTACCACCCAGTGTTCCCCTGGGTCTCCCTATAAAAATGGTACCTCACTTGTGTAGGTGGGCCAAGTGCCTGCTACGGGGCAGGGCCCAAAATGTATTGTAGGTACATCAAAATTATCTATAGCAAAACAACCTTACTAGGGGAGCACCTGCGTTTTTGGTCCCTGGTTCAGCGGCCATCTAGAGAAGCCTACAAACACCCAGACACACCAACTCAGCATCGTCTCCTATGCCGACGATACCCAGCTGATCCTCACCCTCACCAAGGATCCAGCCACCGCCAAATCCAACCTCCACGAGGGTATGGAGGCAATCGCAGACTGGATGAAGACTAGCCAACTGAAGTTGAATGCGAACAAGCCCCAGAGGTCCTCATCCTCCGATCCACCCCCTCCACATGGGCCGACTCCTGGTGACCAGCATGCTGGGAACTGCCCCGACTCCCACCAAACACGCATACAACCTGGGCTTCATCCTGGACCCCATGCTCTCTATGACCCGGCAAGTTAACGCCGTCTCCTCCTCCTGCTTCAACACCCTCCACATGCTCCGAAAGATCTACAGATGGATCCCCACCAAAACCAGAAGGACGGTCACCCAAGCACTCATTAGCACTAGGCTGGATTACGGCAACACCCTCTACGCAGGAATCATGGCCACATTCCAAAAGACACTCCAATGTATATAAAACACCTCCGCACGCCTCATCCTCAGACTCCCTCGCCACAGCCGCAACACCACCCACCTGAGACCTGCACTGGTTCCCGGTCAACAATAGGATCACCTTCAATCTCCTCACCCACGCCCACAAGGCTCTCTACAACGCCGGACTAACATATCTTAACGAACAACTATCTTTCTACACCCCGAACCGCCAGCTTCGCTCGGCCGACCTTGCCCTAGCTACCGTCCCACGCATCCGTCAAACTACCACCGGCGGCAGATCATTCTCCCACCTCGCCACCAAGACGTGGAACACCCTCCCCGCCCACCTACGGCAGACCCAAGACCTGCTGACCTTCAGGAGACTCCTCAATACCTGGCTGTTCGACCAGTAGCTGCTCCCCCCACCCCCCATCACCTTGAGACCCTCACGGGTGAGTAGCATGCTCTACAAATGTTTTGATTGATTGATTGATTGATACAGAAACACATGAAAGTGTTTGCAAGCCCACACAACAGCTAGGCTTTCTTTCTCAGGTTGCGAGTAAGCTTGTTTGGTTTTTTGGGAGTTTGTAAAGCGCGCTGCTACCCAAAGGTGTCCTGGCGTTGTGCACTGTCTACCTGAGAGCATCTATACCTGCAACTGACCTAAGGCTGAACTGGAAACAACCATGTTTTCAAGCCTTTTCTAAATGATAGGAATTCCGTGGCAGACCTTAGATACAGCGGGAGGTCGTTCCATGCCAAGGTGGCTCTGAAGACAAAGCTATTCCCGCCCCAGTTTGCCTTTTTGGTCTTCGGAACAGCTGCCCTCTTTGCGTCCATGGAGCACAATGCTCTTCCAGGATGCGTTTTGTTAGATCTTCCGGGCCAGTCCCCTCAGGGCTTTGAAAACAGTGCAAAGGGCTTTGAATTGGGCCTGTTGTTTAACCGGGAGCCAGTGAAGGTGGTGTTGCCCATTTCTAACCGACACAAATCTCGGGGTGCCTGTGAGATGTTTCTTATTGATAGTCAGATACAAGCTGTTACAGTAATCCAGGCGGGAGAGAACAAGAGCTGATACAACTGTTCTGAAGGTTTTGTCCATGAGGAGAAGTTTTATTTTCTTTAGTGTTCTCAGTATAAAAAAGCTGGTGGTTACCACACTACTAACCTGGTCCCCAAAAGTAAGGGTGTTGTCCACAATCACTCCCATGCTTTTAACCTTCCGTACAGGTGGTGGCGGAGGGCCCATATCACTGGGCCACCATGCTGGGGACCAGAGGTTGGGATTATTCCCAAAAATGATCACCTCTGTTTTGCCTGCGTTCAACTTCAGGCAGTTGGCAGTCATCCAGCTGGTTATTGCCACAGTCGTGGCAGCTTGGGGACTTTTCAACTTCTTTACCTCACTGCAGAGATAGCACGATTTGAGTGTCATCAGCGTATGATGTTAACAGTAGCCCAAAGGATCTTATAAGGGCAGCCTGTTGTCTCACATAAACATTAAAGAGCATTGGGCTAAGTGATGAGCCCTGTGGAACCCCACAGGGGAGGGAGAATGGTTTAGATCTTACTCCACCAATCTCTACCGATTGTACTCTGTCGGCCAAAAAAGATCCTAATAAGTTCCAGGCATCACCCTGGACTCCAGCCTTCGATAAACGATCCATCAGAACCTCATGATGGCCCTATCGAAGGCAGCCGGCAGATCCAGCATGATCAAAATTGCTGAGCCTCCCTGGTCCACCGCCTCATGCACCTCCTCCGTAGCTTTAATCAGGGCTGGCTCCGTACTGTGACCTGTGCGGAACCCATATTGAGAGGGGTCCAGAATGCTATTGTTCTCCAGGAACAGGCTTAATTGCAGGTAATGGGAGATAGGTCTGTAGTTATTAGGATCACTGCGATCTAAATTGTTTTTTTTTTTTAAAGTGGCAGGAATGAGGCTGTTTTCCAGGCAACAGGGTAGTTCCCTGGCCCCAATACCTGGTTAAGTAAAGATGTTAGAGTGTTGGAGATGATGATCGATGAAATTTTAATTACAGCAGCCGGACACGGGTCATTAGGGGAGCCAGATCTGCAAAGCAACAAAACATTATTAACCGCTTTATTCCCCAATGGGATAAAATTGTTGAACGTAGGGGGGTGGTATGTTTCAATAGACCTGAGTGCCTCAACACTAGAGTCACAAAATTCTGGGCTACTTTGAGTAGTAGGTTTGGGGGGAGTCGTAAGATTAGACACTGTTCTAAACAATTCCTTAACTGAAGATTTTGCTCCGGCAATCTTTTGAGAGAAATAGTTTTTTTTTTGCTTCCTGAAGTGTTTTTTTTATAGGCTGTAAGACTATTTTTGTAGACTTTTTTATTGGTCAGACTGTACCCAGTATGTACCCATTTCTCCAGAGACGCTCCAGCCTCTTGCACTAAGATTTAAGATCCTGTAGGTTCTGAGAGAACCATGGGGCAGAGGGAGATCCACGTCTGGGAGAGCACAATTTGACAGGTGCTAGTCTCTCGCAGGCAGAGTCAATCCACCCCTCAAAAGCCCTTTTGGCTTCCTCTATGTTGGTGGGAAGGTTAGGAATCGAGTCTGTCAAAGTTTTGTCAAAGCTTGCGCTGTTGATATTTTTCCAGGCTTGTGTAGCTATCTTCTCCCTAGGCATTGAACTGGGTAATTTGGTGTGGGGTTGGGCACTAGCAAAAATGATTCCGGCGTGGTCTGACCAAGGGAGTGGCACTATATCCAGAACGAAAACACTAGAGGTATTAATGAAGATTCCATCTAAGGTGTGGCCTGCCTTATGTGTCGGGTCTTCCGCCCGTTGCGAAAGGTCCCCTCCCCCCATTATTTCCAGCAGTCTGGAGGTATCTGCGTTGAAGGAGTCTTCAAGAGTCCACCAAGATGGTAAAGGTTTTGGCGCAGAACCCCTTCTCCAGCAGTGAGCCCAAAGACTCCAAAAAAACACCTCTAGGGCCTGAAGGTCGATAAATGAGCATGGCTTTAAACGTGTCTTGTGGTGCATAGCTCACACTAACTGATAGTGCCTTGCAGTCTTCATTGGAAGCAGCCACAAATGAGGGCATAAGGCTCTTGTGATATATGACAGCTAGGCCCCCTCCTTTCCTGTCAAGCCTGTTGCAGAGAAAGTCTGGGGGAGAAGCTTTAATAATGTCAGGCCCTGACGTACTGTCAGTCCAGGCCTCTGTAATGAAGGCCATCTTGACATCCTGTTCCTCAATAAGCAGGGAGTACTCTGCGCTGTGTTTAACTAATGATCTGGCGTTTAGGAGGAGGCATTTGAAATCAGGCTCGACCCTAGGCTTCTGCCTCCCTGCCTCCCATCTACCCCTGACCAAAGAATTACCCGGAAGCGACAGGATGAGGGGGAGAGTATCGGAACAGTTGGTGCAATACTTTGCCATAGCCTCAGATTTAATCCACAGCTGAAAACTAGGACATCGAGCAGAGCCTCCCAGAGGGTCTAGTTCCCTCAAGAAATTGCTAGAATAGATCAAGCGATGCGGCATCAAAGAATCAGAGTTCCTGGCCCTGAGCCCGGGCTGAGCGCGAACGGGCGCAGACGAGCTTGCCTTTGGTGCAACAGCGGTGCGCCCGCTGCGTGGTCGCATTGGCCTCGCAATTTATCGTCTGGCCCAACCACTAGCACTCTAACCTCCCCAATGGCCGCCGCTCACCACCCCTCGCCCCGGTGGAAGTATTGTTTGGCGATAGGCAGTGTGTGACAAACGTCGGCTAGAATAAGCTACAATATGCCTTTGTGCATTCGTATGTCCACTATGTTGGGAATGAATCATGCCCAAATCCACTGAACTGGCATCCACAACAATCTCTGTGTGCAATTTCAGATCAAAGTAAGCCATTTCAGTAGCATTTTCGACTGCATGCTTAATCATCTTGAAACTTTGATCATGCTCCCATGACCACTGAAACGAAACATTCCGTTTCATTAACTCTCTCAATGGGGCACTCACAGTGGCAAAGTCGAGGATGTACCTGGAACAGTAGCTGGCCATACCAAGAAAAAAGCCTGAACCTTGGCTGGATCTCAATTATTCCCACTTCCGAGAAAATGTGTCCAAAGAATTTTAGTTTTGTTTTGGAAATTCCGCACTTTTCTGTATTCAACGTAAGACCTGCATCAGCAAGTAGATGGCACACTTTACCACGTTCCTTTCCTGTGGCCCCATATACTAGTATAGCTTCACTACAATCGAACACAAGTGTGACAGGCTGTATGATGCGGCAAATGATAGCTTGGAATAGTTTGGTTGCTGAAGACACTCTAAAACTCAATCTTTTATATCTGAACTACCCAACATTAGTTGAAAAGGTAGTAATGTACCTTCAATTTTTTTCCAATTCAAGCTGATGATATCGTTTGTTAAGATCAAGGAGCAAAAATACTTTGGCACCATTCAACTGGTTAATCATATCGGCAATATGCGGACCTGGGTTTCATTCTGTTTTGATTGCCTTGTTTGCTTGAAACCTTTCAACACAGACCCTCCACTGTCCTTTTTAGGTACCACTGCTATCGGCGACACCAATGGCTTTTAACCAGTAGAGCGCTCAATGATATCATGTTTTAGTAAAGTCTCAATTTCTTTTTCCACTGCCTCTTTTAGATGTAAGGCAATTCACAGGACGAATGTTCTAATTAATTTGGAGTCGCACTTTTCTTTAGCTTAAGGTTTCCTAATCCAAGAAACAATGACGCAAACTGATTCACTATGTTGTGATGAGCATTGACATTGTAATTTACAGACCTTAGTCCCATGTCAGCAGCAGTGTTGAAGCTAAGCAAACATGCCCTTGAAAAAGCTCCCTGAAGTACTTGGATTGGGGCTTGTACCTTCATCTTTTTATGTTTCATATGGCCATATGCATGAAGCTCAAATCGGTTCGCGAATTTCGGCGTTTGCGAACTCATTTTCGCTAAATGGTATGTATGTAGCAAATTTGAGTGCAAAATAAGGAATCGCAAATTTGCGATTCCTTATTTTGTGATTGCATTTAAGGAATCGCAAATTTTTCGATTCCTTAAATGCAATGTTGAAGCACCCAAGTTGTGTGATTTCTCATTAAGAAATTGTAAATTACCACCAACTTGAAGTTGGTGGTAATTTTTAATTTCTTTCACAAAAACACTTTTTTGCATTTCTGAAGGTGCCATGTGGCGCACATACATGCCCTTAGGGCATGTATGTGCGCCATATGCCCACACATGTGAATTTCAGGGGTGCATCAGGGTGTCCTTATGACACCCTTGCACCCTTGAAATTATTCTCCATTTGCGATTCTCAAATTGCGAATCGCAAATTGAGAATAACTTCACATTCATTTCTATGAGCCTCCTGGCCCATAAAAATGAATGGGAAATTATTCCTTAAATGCGATTCGCAATTTGCTAATCGCAATTAAGTAATTTTAAGAAATCGCAAACAAATGCGATTTTCTACATACATACCAATTTGAAAATCTCAAATAGCGATTTCTAAAAAATCGCTATTTGAGATTCGCAAATCTCGATGTTGATACATCTGCCCCATAGTCACCTTACATGGACCTTGACTTAGCAATGGTGTCGAGGCTACCCACATGTATACTCTTGTTTTTGATGGTGTGAGACAGGTCACCGGAGACAGTTCATGGTGCCTTTCGGCTCTGATATTTATCAATGCACCATTGTCTGTAATAAATATTATATAGCAGCGATTAACCTTTAAGTCGATTCTTTCCCAACTTGTATTCTTTCAATCAAGAAATTCGACCCAATTGCGCACAACTTTCAGTAGTCTGCATTGACATTGCACATCCATCTTCACTGTCATCGATAGTGACGTCTAAAAACCATTCTGGAACTTTTGACGGCCATTTTGTCTTTACGACGAGACGCACTGGAAGCCATTTTGTCCTCACGACATGAGGCACTCACTTTTTCTCTCGTTCTTCATGCTGTTACAAAATGGTTCTCTTTACTGCAGCTTTTACATATATGCCCAATGGCAGGACATTTACCTCCATGAGTAAAGGAAAATCCACATTGAAAGCACAGCTTCTTCTTCAGTGGCATCACTTGGCAAACTTCTACCTTGTGATTTTTCTTGCTTTTCATACTCCATGCCAATTCAGTCTGGGCTCCTCCTGCCTCCATGTCAGTGGCTTGTGTGTTGGCACGTTCTTCAGCTCTAGCTGCCATGAGCACACGCTCAAGACTGAGCGTTTCTACCAGCATTCGGCATCTGAAGGAATCGGACAGGCAACCATCTATGACTATTAGACACATGGCTTCTTCTTCATTTAATTATTTGACCTTACAGAGCATTTCAAGTCTTTCAAGTAATTTATCCATCATTTTCGATCTCTCTGACTCTCCAGATTGAAGATGTACCTTTCATAGTCAATGTCCTGCCTCAGATTGAATTTGGTATTCAGTATTTCTTTAATTTGACGGTATGAAGTGCCTTCTCCTCTGGGTATTTTCTTTATCACTTCTTTAACTCTGTCACCTGCTAAGTTTTTGAGATATAGGATCTTTTTGTCATATGCTTTTTCCAGTGTATTAGGGAAGTCAACGAAAGCTTCAATCCAGACAGTCCATCTGGTTCCAATATTCTGCTTCTTAGCAACATCGAAAGTGGATGCTGATTTTCGGAAGGCTGTAGCGCTGTAGTGGGTGGTCTCTTCAGCAGCCATGGAAGAGCTGAAAGATTGCACTGTTCCGATTGTCGTTCACTGCCTCTTTTGTTGGTTTGGCAGGATTCAGTGGGCTTTTAAGCACAGCCCCTGTGCTTATGCTTGGGTGGCTGTGCCTAGTGCTGTGGTTGGATAACTCTTTACTTTAGATGCTTGGTAAGCAGATGCTTGTTTCTTGTCTCTGTGGCGCACCACCCATGACATTTCTTCACACTTTCTTATACTTGGTAGCTCTTTACCTCATAGTGTTTCTTTGTGCTTATCTACTTCTGCTCACGGTGTTCTTGTGCCTCTGGCTGTCTCCGCGTCTCTGCTTGTTGCACTTTCTGTACCTGGCGATCACTGCCTTTAGCATTACCATACTGTATAAATTATGGATCTGTGATAATTTGTGGCATCGCAGTTCTTATCGTGGTTGTATTAGCAATGTTCTGACAGAGGATAAATGAAACTTTCCAAGGGGCATTCACTTTCTATGAAGGTCTCACACTAACTGGAGTTGCTGTTTGACTTAACATACAGCAAATGTTGAGCCTTCACTTTGACTGAGGTGTACATGGCACACACGAGTAGTTTGCTGGACCTTTTCAAACTCTCTGGGAGAGAACGCTTGACTCTTCAGGTTGTGGGGTTTACGTATTCCCTATTGGGTTTACGTACCCCCTATCTTGCTAGTTGTATCGTCCTCCCCATCCCAGTAGCATGTAAATGAATCATGCCACACAGGGAGCTCGGTATTACAGTTCTTTATTTCTGTGGAGTGTAACCATTAACTGACACGTACTGCGTCATTAATTTTATAAACCACATCCAATCAGTTGAGCCACTAGGCTACGGAGTCCATTAGGGACCAAAGGGGTTCTGTGCTCTATGATACATATGACACTACAGTTGTCACTTATCTTGACTATTTATTCTATAATTTTTGGAGGTTCGCTGATTCTTTTTATAATTTTTATGGATAAGGCATGTGTTTTATGGATAATCTTTTAATGCTCCACGCTTTTAACATGAGTCCTCATGCACTATGTTTCAGAGTTTGTTGTATTGTATAATTGATGTACTAAAGAGTTGTTGTTATTAATAATTTTGTCTTGCAACAACTCTTTTTGGACTATAGTATTATTTCTAAGTATTACAGTAATTAGTGATTTTTTTTAATTGTCCTCAGTTTGGATATGTTTCCTGCAATAGTCGTTTAGACAAATAAAAAGAAAATCTATGATCCTCTACTGAATCATTCTGTATGTTTTTCTTTCTCATATTTGATTTTATCACTCCCATTGTCTAGTTTCTTTTATTTGTCTCTTTAATATGTGCAGGTAACGTACCCAAATTGATAGACTATTAAATACAGTACTGCATTTCTGTAGGAAATACCTTATGCGCATTGTCCGCTAGATGGTTCAATAGCGTAACTGTATCCAATTTGCAATCTTCTTTTGTTTTGGATGCAAACATCAGATAATTAATTTATTTCATGTTAAAAAATGGGCAAGAAAAATGTCTAAAGAACATGATTCTGCAATGTTGTCAATGAATCCACCAAATATGCAAATTGGAGTGAGACTTCAGTGACCCTAGACTTGTTATCCAGCAGAACTTCACTTACCACATGCCCTGACTGCCGGAAGCAGGGCTAGTCCGCCCTCTTAAGGAGTACAATGCTCCAGCAGCACAAGAAGCGCATAAACCTTTTTCAACTCTGGGCTTGTTATCCAATCATGACGTCACTTACCAGAAGCCCTGGCTGCAGGAGGTGGAGCTAGTCTGCCTTCTTAAGGAGTACAATAGTCCCTCAGCATGGGATGCATGTGGGACATGCCTAGGCTGTGCCCTGGGCCAAGACTGGCCCTCTGTACATGTCAGAGCATGGAGTATGCTAGGCGCAGCCCATCCAACTTTCATCTTCCCCACTCGGGCTTGTTTGATTTACTTATCATTTCAGCTGAATCATGGGTAAGCGGCAGATGGCTGGAAGTTCTAACATACCTTACAAAGGAAGAAGTATCAATAGTATGTTGGAGAGAGTGTGGTAAATAAATAATTAATTACCGGTACTATTTTTCTATGCATTAACTGAAACAGATAGCTCAATAAATAAGAGGCAGGATCCGTGATATCTGAGTCAGAATGGCTTTAATCGGATGGCTCGAGCCTAAAGACCATGATGTGGCATGCAATGGAATGGAATGGCAGCTGCAACGTCTCATCAACATTACATAGTATATATAGTAAAACAGTACAATTGTATTGCATACAGTAGGCGTAACAAGTGACAAACGTAAGATAAGAACATATGGGCGTACAAAGAAGGCGTGCACAGGGCGTGCACGAAGACATGTGATGTAAACGTCACAGAAGTGTCATAAATGGGTGGATACATGGAGGGGGCTACCTGGGCAGCTAGAACCTTTAACCTACTGGTGCGCGCAAACAGGCCATGACGGGTAACTGGGGAGAGCTGGGGGCTCTGACTTCTGGCACTAGAAGAGGAGACTAAAGTCTGGGATGTCAGGACGACATGTACCTATAGCATATCTGATATCTGGTGTTTGGAGAACATGTTGCTTGAATCTAAATGTCATCAGGGCAAAAGCTACTTGACACTAAGGCTGGTGCATGCATATATTTCTTAGTGTATTGCGTGTGCTATGAATCTTCTATGGATATTAATTCAGTATTTCTCTTGCATGGAGACAGAAAGACTAGACTATAACTGAAGATGTTTATGCGGTTCGTTAGCTAGGAATGTGAAGCCGGGGAGCTGAACTGATAACTAGAAGCATAACATATTCTTGGCAGACAGGCAGGCAGGCCAGGCCGGGCACCGCACTGCTTGGCAGAAAGTAAGTGAAGGGTCAGGGATACGGGCGGGGCTGCATCGCTCCTCGGAGTGGTTTCAGGAGACTTGAAGCTTGAATCTGGTGTCCGGGCCCTGTGAGGCCTAGAGACGGGTGTAACTCGATGATTTATCGTGCACAATGTAAAGACGTTGGCATCATAGGCCTAATACTCGTTGCTTTCAGGAGGACTGGATAACTGGCATACTAACGTTGGACACAACTATAATTGTGTTTATTCGGGCAAGGGGTAAATATGCATAGCGTATCATGCACATATTGTAGTAAATAGGTTGTAGACGGGTTGATTTATAAGCAGGTTTATTGGAACAAGTGCTGCGCAGCAGCTCACTCAGCCAGCAGATCATCAAAACAGTTGGTAATTCAAAACAGCATTCTAAACGGAATACAGAGATAGAGGAGAGAGAACACAGAGTGTGGAGGATTCTAAAAAGACTAGAAAGTAAACCTAACAGAACACTACATTATCCTCTCTCCTACAAAACAAAAGCGGAAGCAGGAAAGAACAGTAATAGATCAAGAACCAGGAAAATACGGTAATTACCGAAACCTGGCAGGAGTGACTCGAGTGCGAGAACCCCTGCGAGGTAGAACAGTGGCAGAAGAAGTAGAGGGCAATGCGGAAACATCATGGGAAGATAGAACAGGAGAATTGCTGTGAGGCAAAGCAAGAGCAGAAGAAGTAGAAGGCAGAGTAGAAGCATCAAGAGGCGACATAGGCATGTTATGCGAAGGCTGAGGGTGAACCCCAAATTTGCACACTTTAACAACCCTGGCAGCATTCCACCAGTTCTTCATGTTAACTCTCACAGAATTTCCACATACTTTGTCAATAACAAAAGGTTCAGAGAATTTGGGACTCCCCTTGGTAGAGTGAGTGGGCAACTTGATCCGAATTCTATCACCCACAACAAATGACTGAGAGATCACTTTCTTCCTGGAGTCGAAAACACTCTTTTGTTTAGACTGGGCATGCAAGACATTAGACCTGGCAACTTCATCAACATTATCAATAGAATTCATTTTTACCCAACGTGACATCCACCCTGGGCAAACTTTTGAACATGGTTTCCTCCCACGCAACAGTTCAAATGGGGAAACCTTGGTGGAAGTGTGGGGGGTGATACGATAGAACCACAACATGGATCTAACAGCGTTCGGGACATGGCAGTGTTGAGCAATAGCCCACTGAATGCAATTGTTAAGCACCCTGTTCATGCGCTCAACGAGACCGTTCGTCTGAGGGTGATAAAGGGCACTCCTCAAATGATCGATGCCACTCAAATCTACAAACGAACAAAATTCCTGACTAACAAATTGTGGGCCATTGTCACTTACAATGGAGGAAGGAAAACCTTCACGCAAAAACAGGTCTTTCAAGAAATCAATAATATTCTTGGAGCTGGCCTCACTTACAAAACGGACCTCTGGCCATTTAGAGTAGTAGTCGACTGCAACTATCGCAAACCTGGAGGTAGAGGGAAGCAAATAGAACGGGCCAACTAGATCTATACCTATCTTTTCCCACGGCCTATCGGGAAAAGGAATGGGTTGAAGGGGAGGAGAACGTGTTTTCAAACACTTCTCAGCACTAGAACAAACCACACACTCAACCACGACAGTGTCTATATCCTGATCCATCTGGGGCCACCAGTAATGCTCTCTAACTCTTCTTTTGGTTAGTGTTTTGCCAAGATGACCCTCATGCGCACCTTTGACAATCCTAATTCTAAGATCACTGGGAGGAATCAGTCTATCCCCACGCATGAGGATACCACCCTCAATGGAGAGCTCATCAGAAACTTTGACAAAGGTCTGAAGGGAAACATGAAAATTTTTCTCCCTGGGCCATCCACCTCTAACAAATTTGATCACTTCACCTAGCAGGGTATCGTTAGATAAATGTTCTCTCCACTCTCTTTCACTAATAGAGCGCATATCATCAACACCAACAAAAGCTACAAAACAGTCCTCTTCATCATAATCTTCCTCGCAATCTCTGTCAGAATCAACGTCAACAGGATTCCTAGAAAGGTAATCAGCCCTTATGTTTTTATTTCCGGGTATGTAGCTGACTTCAAAATCATATTGGAGTAGTTTCGTCGAAAGCCTGGCAATCCTAGGAGAATGATCTTTAATCCGAACCCCAGTAAGGATGGAGACTAGAGGACTGTGATCGGTCCTCAGACAGAAGTGTTTACCCCATATATATGGATTAAATTTCCTGATAGCCCAACAACAAGCTAGGAGTTCCTTTTCAATAACTGCAAAGTTGGACTCCGCTCCCCGAAGAACCCTTGAAGCATATCCAAGAGTATGCTCAACACCACCTACCTCTTGAGTAAGGACAGCCCCCAAACCAAACCCACTGGCATCCACAGTGATAGTGCACAACGAATTGGGATTAAAAGGTTTCAAAACTTTAGGCCCAGTAAGCTCTTGTTTGATCCAAGAAAAAACTTTTCCACAATCTGCATCCCAACAAAAAGGAACCTCTTTCTTAAGCATGTTGGACAGGGGTTGTACTTTTGTGGCATAATCAGGTATAAACCTAGCGTAAAACTCACAAAGTCCAATGAATGACTTCAAACCACTCTTGTCTTTAGGTGCAGGACTGTCGACAATGGCCTTAACCAGGCCAGGTCGGGGTTCAACACCATTCTCAGATAATACGTGTCCAAGGTATTCTACCTTGGGAGCTCTAAAAATGCATTTTCCTTTCTTTAAAACAACACCTGCACTACTCAGAGCCTTCAAAACCTCTTTCAGAGTTTTATCATGAGCATCACAACTTTTACCATGAATAAGCACATCGTCTTGGAAAACGACCACACCACTGATGTTTTTTAAAATATTAGTCATGATCCTTTGAAAGACGGCTGCCGCAGAGGCCAAACCAAAGGGTATACCGCAGTATTGAAAGGAACCTATAGGGGATACAAAAGCAGTAAAATGCCTGGACGCAGGATCCAGGACCACCTGATGATATGCAGATGCTAGGTCCAGCTTACTGAACCACTTGGAACCATCAATAAGCGACAACATGTCGGGGATCTTAGTTAGAGGAAAGGAATCGACCCAGATATTTTTATTTAGACTGCGTAAGTCGACACAGACACGAAGCTCCCCAGTCTTTTTCTTAGCAACTACAAGTGGAGAAAGCCATAGAGAGGATTCAATGGGTTCAATTATTCCTCTGCTGCAAAGATCATAAAGCTCTGACTCGAGCTGCTCTCGCACACTGAATGGGACATTTCTCAATTTGTGTTTAATTGGGATAGCATTGTCCTTGATACGGATGGTGTGCATGAATCCTTTCACTTCCCCTAATTTATTGCTAAACACACCAGGAAAATCTTTGGCCAAAGTGCAGATAAAATCATCATTCTGAGTGGAAGGGACATCACTTGCAGGGGAAATGTCGTCGGATTGAACAACAGCTATGGAGATGGGATCCTTGGTTCCTGGGCGGAGAACCATCTTAAATAAACCTTGGTGGAACCAACCAAGGATGTTCAAACCTTTGACTGAGACATACACTTTGCCAAAAATTTTCCTCCCTCTGAATTCAATAGAATCTTCAAAGTATCCCAACAGTTCGATCTTCCTGCCCTCATAGTTGAGGGGTAGCCTATCTGGAGGAGAAAGTTTGCGATTACCCCAAACTTCCTCAAAGAGTTCCTGAGTTAGCATTGTTATCCTGGCCCCGGAATCCACCAACAAACAAACTATCTTATCTCCAATTCCAAAATCGGAGTAAGGATCCACACACTCTGACTCAGGATCTTCAATGCTAACCACAGCAACCATGTCTCTCAGATCATCCTGTATACTAGTATCATCCTGATAAGAATCAGATACATAAGCAACCGAAGTGGGGGCATAATTATTGTTCCACTGTTTACCAGATTGCGAGAAGGAAGAATTCCTTTTTCCACTTTGGCACACTTTAGCAAAATGTCCCACTCTGCCGCACAGTCTACAAGTGACACTCCTGGCTGGGCAAGGACGACCAGACTTTGAATGGGGAAAATTTCCACATTTAAAACACACATTGGTTTGTTTAAAGAATTTGTTGTCGGCACGACCCAAAGTACCCATCTTGTTATCAACAACCTTCACAGAACTGACTACTGTCTCATCCTTAGTAATGGACGAAGAAGATCTAATATCTAATTCTTTGACAGAAAGTTTTGAAAATTCAATACTTTTCGCAACTCGCACAGTCTCTTCGAGAGAGGGATTATCAAGTGATAACAATTTCTGTTGAATATTTTTATCTAAACATTTGCAAATGTACTGGTCTCTTATCATTTGGTCCCTAAAATTCTCGAACTCGCACTCTGCACTCAATACCCTGAGAGTAGAAATAAAATCTTCCACCTTTTCACCATGTTTCTGCTCAGTTTTGAAAAATTTGTGCCTGACAACAACAAGACTAGGTTTGACATCAAAACGTAGTTCAAGCAGTTTTACAGTTTGATTGTAGTCATCTAAATCTTCCTCTTCAGGAGCAGGTACCAAGGGGGGTAAATGTTTAAAAATTGAACGTCCTTCAAACCCCAAACTGTTTAACAAAAGGTATTTCTTCCTTTCTGCCCTGTACCTGGACGCACCAATAGCCCCTAAGTAAGTGGTGAAAGCGTCAAACCACTTTTTCCAGACAATGGGAGGTTCACCTGGAAGATCAAGGAATGGTGGAGGAGGAGAAACAGCTTGTAGGCTCATATTTGTATGGATGTTAAAAATTTCCTCAAAACGCAGGAGGGATACACAGTCAAGAAAATAACAGCGTTATTGATAGCAAATGTCTCCTGCTTCGTGAAGACAAGTGACTCAGATGGCTATAGTCAATGGGATGAACTAAGACTGTCTCCTCGTTTTGTAGCAATAACAGTACTCAGACAAGGCAAAGTGACTCCTTTAGAGTGTTTAAACTGTCTCCTCTCTGCGTGTTTCAACTCTAAGACTGTCTCCTCGTTTCGTAGTAATAACAGTACTCAGACAAGGCAAAGTGACTCCTTTAGAGTGTTTAAACTGTCTCCTCGCTGCGTGTTTCAACTGACTTCTCGCTTCGTGAAAATAAAAACAGGTTGAAGCCACTCACCTCGTGGTGGTTGTCTCGTGAACGGTTCCGCTCTGAGCGTATGTGTAACAATAAAATCTTTCTCGAAAAAAAAACTAAAATGATCTACAAAATGGTCTCCAACGTTGCGTTCCAACGTCAGGACGTTGCGTTTCAGTGACGTTTCCGGATGCAACTTACGTCAGTTGCGTTAGGAAAATTGTATTCGCTCCGATGGCTGGGCGTTACTCAATACGCCAAGAGCGTAGGTCAGATGCGCTTGAAGCGTTACTGACGTAAGTAAGCAGGCCGATGCCCGCGCTGAATGGAGACTGCTGCCGCTTCCGTGAGAAGACACAAAAACAAGTACAGTACCTTAGTTTTCTTTTCTTTTAAGTTCGGCAAGGTCGTAGATGAATGGCACGGGTATACCAGTTCTTCTGACTGCTCGACGTATTCTCGAGGGTTCAGTCGGTGCCTCTTAGTCCTCAGCGTCTTCTGGTGTCAAAGTGCAGTCGACACTTCAGATTTTGCCGAATATTACTCCATGAGTACACGCGTGGTAAGCAGACACTTGTTCAAGGATCGTCGCCAAGTTTTTTGTAGTAAATAGGTTGTAGACAGGTTGATTTATAAGCAGGTTTATTGGAACAAGTGCTGCGCAGCAGCTCACTCAGCCAGCAGATCATCAAAACAGTTGGTAATTCAAAACAGCATTCTAAACGGAATACAGAGATAGAGGAGAGAGAACACAGAGTGTGGAGGATTCTAAAAAGACTAGAAAGTAAACCTAACAGAACACGACACATATAACATATGATGGGGAACACGTAGGGACACATGACAGGGCAAAATTCGATTTTCCTCATTCCCTCCTTGTTCCCTACGTTTCCTTCAGGAAACATCAATATTCATGATACCATCTATCTGTTCATACAGCATCATTTGCTCGTCTCGAATCTTCTTGGAATGGGACTTAGGACTTGGAATACAAGACGTAGCGCACAAGCCGCAAATCGCAGGGCCACATTGTAAACAGAGACAACAACTGAATATGATCATTACTACTATTCCTAGGAATGACAGTACTTTCCATCCCCAAGCAGATATTATACTCCAGAACCAACCGGACCATGTCCAGGCGCCTGGATTCTGGTGCAACTGATGGGCTATCTTGTGAAGTCTTGTTATAGCTGAATAAACAGACGGTGCGTTATTAGGAATTAAAATGCAACAACTAGATCCGATGACTCTACAAGCTCCGCCCCTATCGGCCAGTATGACATCAAGAACAAGGCGGTTCTGAAGAACAACAAATCTCATAGCAGATTGCTCTTCTGTTAAGTTACCTAGGGCAGAAGTAGTCTCATTCACTACTGCTTCAAGGGTTCTGGTTAACCTGCGTATTAATTTACTATTCTGGATAGGTCCTATGAAAAAAAAGAAACCTTTATTGAAATCTGTATACTGTTCTAAGGCAGTTTCAGTTTGATCGACAATTGGGGACTCAATCTCCCTTCTATGTCTGACGTGTACTAGATGTGTATTTCTGTGATAATCGGATGGGGCTAGGAAAACTGGTGGCAGTAGGAAGGCAATGTAACATGTTCCATCCCAATCTAGGGGTAGACGTACATATGCGGTCTGACCACATACAAAATAGGAATGACGTTAGGCTTTGAAAGTAGATTTCCCACTGTCACTATACTCGACCACAGTAGTACAATCACTGTGTCCTAGATGTACTGAACCATTCTGTCTAACACATAATTCGCCTTTCACTGGTAGAACTGTTATAGCAGGCAAATCTGGAGTAGTCTCGGACTGAACATTCAAAACCATGAAATTCGAGGAATAATTACCTAGATCATATACTTCATTTTCTAGATCTAACCCTGTCCTATGGGAAAGGCCTTCCTTGTCTGGGAAACATGTTCTATTCAGAAGGGACTTATCGTCTAGGGATGATGTTATCGTAAACCATGCTCCACACGACCCATTGTGTGAAAACGGATAGGGAAAGAGTGGCAGAACTCCCTTCGGTGTCTGGAAAGGGGGGAGTCGACCACACACCCAACAATTAGTGGCATTGCTAGTCTGGTGTGAATAGTGTAACATTCGGATAAAAGTATTGTTGCGCATGGCAAGTCGATAGGATAACTCGTGAGGGGGTAGTTCACTAAAAGTGTGCTCTACTGTATCATTAGAAGAAAGATGTACATGCGAATCAATAGGAGGAAAAAATACATGTAAAACGTAACTTATACATGTGATCGTAAGACTCAGAAATAACATAAACAATAACGTAATAATACATCTGCTTCGCAGATTCTTACAATAACGTATTTTCTTGGAGTCTCGTCTAACTCTCTCACTATGGGGGTCTATCTCATACATGTCAGGAACCTGTCTAACCGCTTCACCCGAGAGGGACTTAAACAATTAAACGCTGTCTGACTTACTAGACCTCAACTTTAGTTTATACTCCTGCTGCGGAGTTTTCTCTAACAGGGGGAGTTTAGAGTCAGTATCTGGGCAGTCCTTGAAAAAAGTCTTTGGACGGAGTCCATGAAAACGCTTAACGTGACTGGAGTGGAGCCATCCCTTGCGGCCCTCCACTTTGACGGCGGTCCTTGTGGTCATCAGAACAAGCTTCGGCTCTTTCCAGCGGGGTTCCAGCGGACTTGAACGATCAAAATTCCGGATCAAAACCAGATCACCTGGAACGACCTCGTGCGGTTTCACTTGGGTGTTGTCTGGAAAAGCAGCCGCGACCTGTGAACGACAAGAGAGTAGTGCAGACATCAAGGAAGCTAGGTAATCTGTCAGCATATTACTGTCAACATCAGTAATTTTACGTGGCATAGGTGTACCCCACATGTTCGGGGGACGACCGAATACAACCTCGAAAGGGGACAGACCTGAACGGGAGTGAGCGACCATTCTCATGTAAAAAAGGGCGACTGGCAGGGCTACCATCCAATCTACGCCTTTCTCTGCGCAAACTTTTGCAATGCGGATTTTCAGAGTTTGATTGTGTCTCTCGACGAGGCCAGCTGCCTCGGGGTGTCGTACACAGTGGAACTTCCACTGGTACCCTAACAGAAGAGATACTTGTTTCATGAGCTCGGATGAGAATGGCTGACCGTTGTCTGAATACACGACCCTGGGCAAACCATAGCGTGGGAAAAACTCACGAACCAACTGCCTGGCAGTGGTCGCGGCAGTGTAATCTGGAACTGGATAAGCTTCGGTCCATCTGGACAAAGCGCATACAACTACGAGGACATACTTGAAACCTCGACATCGATCCATCTGAATATAATCCATCTGGAGGACTTCAAAAGGGTGGTCAGGAGGATGGAATCCACCTTGTTCCACCGGAACACCTTTACCTGGATTGAACTGACAACAGATCATGCAGGTACGTACTTTCTGTTTGGCTGCTGCTCGTAAATGCTTGTTAAACCAAAGGTTCTGGATGCTGTCTAACATGGCTTTTTCTCCTAAGTGTGCTGGACTGTGTGCTGTATTAATAATGACTTGAACCATAGAGTCGGGGAGAAACCATGTGGCTTTTCCCTTCGTCAACCATCCCTGATCTGTCTGGACCCCTCCTTGTTCAGACCATTTCTTGATTTCGTCTGGGGTAGCATGTGACTGTATGTCTAGTACGTCTTGTGTAGGGTCCTTAACTGTCATGCAAGTTGTCAGAACTGAAACGTCTGTCTTTGTCATGTTAACTGGAATGACTGGAGTCTGAGCTGTAAGCTTGGCTGTTCGATCTGCTAGATCGTTACCCTGGGAAATGACGTCAGTGGCTTTCGTATGTGCTTTGCACTTCATAATGGCAATGGCTTTCGGTAAATGTATTGCTTCTAACGGAGATCATCAGTGTGAGCGAAAGGTTGTTGCAGGCGGTTGTGAAGCGAGTGAAAGCCGTGTTTAAGAGCTGCTGAAGGAAACGCCGCTTGAGTGTTTGCAGCCTGTTACTTTGCTGTTGATTACCTGGTCGCCTCTTCTACCCACGCCTCGCGGCCCCCGCTTCGCGGGCGCCGCTCGTGGTGAACGCACCTGTGCCAGCACCGGAATCACTGCAGGGGGACCTGCCACTAGTTCTATTACCTGTCGGGACTGCGAGGACCAGCAGGCGCAGCGCGGCTCAATTCGCCGCAGCTGGTCCTCTTCCCGCCCCTCCCGCCTGAACTTGAAATACTGCGGCTTGGGGAAACACTGTGTGGTGATTCATTGCTTTCTACCTAGCTGCTGAAGGAAACGCCGCTGGAGTGTTTGCAGCCTGTTACTTTGCTGTTGATTACCTGGTCGCCTCTTCTACCCACGCCTCGCGGCCCCCGCTTCGCGGGCGCCGCTCGTGGTGAACGCACCTGTGCCAGCACCGGAATCACTGCAGGGGGACCTGCCACTAGTTCTATTACCTGTCGGGACTGCGAGGACCAGCAGGCGCAGCGCGGCTCAACTCGCCGCAGCTGGTCCTCTTCCCGCCCCTCCCGCCTGAACTTGAAATACTGCGGCTTGGGGAAACACTGTGTGGTGATTCATTGCTTTCTACCTAGCTGCTGAAGGAAACGCCGCTGGAGTGTTTGCAGCCTGTTACTTTGCTGTTGATTACCTGGTCGCCTCTTCTACCCACGCCTCGCGGCCCCCGCTTCGCGGGCGCCGCTGGTGGTGAACGCACCTGTGCCAGCACCGGAATCACTGCAGGGGGACCTGCCACTAGTTCTATTACCTGTCGGGACTGCGAGGACCAGCAGGCGCAGCGCGGCTCAACTCGCCGCAGCTGGTCCTCTTCCCGCCCCTCCCACCTGAACTTGAAATACTGCGGCTTGGGGAAACACTGTGTGGTGATTCATTGCTTTCTACCTAGCTGCTGAAGGAAACGCCGCTGGAGTGTTTGCAGCCTGTTACTTTGCTGTTGATTACCTGGTCGCCTCTTCTACCCACGCCTCGCGGCCCCCGCTTCGCAGGCGCCGCTCGTGGTGAACGCACCTGTGCCAGCACCGGAATCACTGCAGGGGGACCTGCCACTAGTTCTATTACCTGTCGGGACTGCGAGGACCAGCAGGCGCAGCGCGGCTCAACTCGCCGCAGCTGGTCCTCTTCCCGCCCCTCCCGCCTGAACTTGAAATACTGCGGCTTGGGGAAACACTGTGTGGTGATTCATTGCTTTCTACCTAGCTGCTGAAGGAAACGCCGCTGGAGTGTTTGCAGCCTGTTACTTTGCTGTTGATTACCTGGTCGCCTCTTCTACCCACGCCTCGCGGCCCCCGCTTCGCGGGCGCCGCTCGTGGTGAACGCACCTGTGCCAGCACCGGAATCACTGCAGGGGGACCTGCCACTAGTTCTATTACCTGTCGGGACTGCGAGGACCAGCAGGCGCAGCGCGGCTCAACTCGCCGCAGCTGGTCCTCTTCCCGCCTCTCCCGCTATTTAACATCCCCTACTGACGCGCTAGCGGGACGCGCGCGGAGCAAAGCGCGGAGCTAAGCCCGGGCAAAGGGCGGGCCCTCTGTGGCCCTCAGTGGCGAGGTAGGCTCGGCCGGGCCCGGTTACTTACTTAGACTGAGATAACTGTACTGTTTGTTCTCGAGTCGCACTGAGTGTGTTGCACGATCCCAGGAATATTTATCTTCTGATATTGTTGTGATACCCCCCAGAACTGTTCTGTTTTGCGGTCATCATTGGATCTTCTGGACTATATTTTCTTTTTTCTTTTTGGAAAAATATTTTTAAATATTTTATATTAATTCTTCTGGAAGTTGGTACTTTTGTATTATTTTTTGTGTGTCACACTTTTAAAAATGTCTAAAACATTGCGTTCAGGGAGGGAAGTTGGAGGCATTTTGGCCTCACAAAAAGAGCCTGTTCGCATAAGAAACAAATCTGTGAATAACCCTCCACTGAAGGGTCAATGCCAACTATTGGATCTCTGGGTTCTGCCGAATCCTAAGAATGCTAATGTGTCAATAAATAAAGCTACCGGTGCTAAGGGCCAGGAGATCCATACCTCTGCTCTTATGTCTCCTCCATCCAATTCGGTGCTGTCTTTTGCACCACATTCGGTATTGGCGGTGTCCTCGCCTCTTGCTAATCTTGAAGGGAAGGGAGAGGGCACGGCTGAACTAGTGGGACCTGAAGGAGATTATCCGATGCTTCCACTGCTGTCCTATGTTCCACAGATTGACGGGTCGGGTGGCGGTTTGTTGTTATCATCCACCGGCCCTGAACCCTGTGGCCATTGTGTAAACATTGCTAAAGTGGAGACTAAGGCCCCTTGCAGATCTCCGGGCGATGTGACCCCTTCTAAGCTTATGCTGCATAGTAGTACCCCCTCTTTAAATGATCAGGGCACGTCTAATCTGTTAGATGCTTCTGAGTCTTTGGGTTTTAACCTATCGGGTATATGCCATCCTCACGAGGCATGTGAAAAACCCATCTCTGATTCCATGATTGCTTTGGAACAATTATTATCCTCGATATTAGCTTTATTGGGGAAATTTGTTGGCAGCTCAGATTGCATTTTGGATTCAGTTACCCAAATCCTGAAGGCTCTGTTACAAAAATCTACTGATTTAAAAGGTGCCCCTCTTCCCATGATGGAACATTGCTTACAAGCGGGTGAAATAAATGTTGGTACCCAAGTCGCCAATACGAAGGATATGTCGACATCTCCCCAATTACATACTGTAGCGATCCCCTTAACTGCAGCGTCGAACTGCATTAAGAATTCGGTTTTAGAGATTGAGGATGAAAATGTTTCTATTGTTGGTCGTAATGGGGTCTTAGACCTTTTTCCCATCTTTACGTCTGAGAATAGAAAAGATGTGTATGACTCTAATCCTGCTGTAAAGAAAAAAATCGGCAAACATGGCAACAATAAAGGGAATAAAAAGAAACCTATCCGCAAATATAGGAAGAAAAGGCAGCGCCGAATAAAATTCCAAAATTGTTCGGCTGAAGGGGAGAATGAAGTAGCTGATTCAGAACTCCGCTCACTACCCGCAATGGCGGATGCTGAATTTAACTCCTTCTCTCCTGTACCCTCAAATGGTGAATGTGAACTGGGGCCCCTATCATCTCAGGAGGTGTTGTTGCGAATGGGGGGTCCCTTGCCAAGTAAGTCTCTATCGCCTGTGAATGGAGACCCATGTAATTTTCCACCCGGGTCTCTTAATCCATTGGCCCCTTCCTTTTCCTTGGCTTTAGAGACTGTTGATGGCCCTACTGTGGATGTCCCCCAATTTACATCTAAAGGTTCAGTGGACACCCTTGTCCTGGACTTTTTACCTTTATTTGATGTGGACCTTCCCTTAAATAGAGCCTGGCTACTAAAGCGCTTTAGTGAGAGCGAAAGCCTCCGCCATATCCAAACTAGAGATATTGAGTTGGTTACCCTGTTTGGTGAAGTCAAGGTTTCGAGTATAAGGGTTAAATTCTACTCACCAATTATTGTAAACCTGATACTGCAGCAAGCAGAGATTTTCCAACGTACGGGTATTGATATTCTCCCGATCTTTAACCTGGGCAACATTAAGTATGCATTTGGAGAGCCTTTTGGAGGAGATAAAACTAAGGGGGTATCCCTTTCCCTTGGGGATCTGAAGATTCGGGTCTCCAAGGGAAAACGTTGGGTCTCGCAAGCGAAACCACCGCCGTTAATACAGACTTCCTCTTGTATAGAGGATAAGGACCGGTGGAATTGGTTGCACGGAGCCTTAACTACAAAAACTAAAGACAACCCCAGACTGTTTCAGCATCTTTAACAGCTCGCTGAATATTATCTCTTGGAATGCATCAGGGATTCATAGCAGCCCAGAGAAATTTGATTTTCTTTTTTCACTAGGAGCGAATGTGATTTGTTTACAGGAAACCTGGTGTGTCAATATGTTGAATGTGTCTAAAGATTTTTATGTCCTGGAAGTGCCTGCTGCCCCTTCCAAGAAAGGACACGCCAGGGGGGGAATCGCCTGTTTACTATCCAATAAATTGGAGATTCTCCCATTATATTGATTCCAGCAAACTTTTCCATGCCGTAACTATTGAAAACTTGTTTAATGCTGGCATTAAGGCCCCTATTGTGATTTTAAATGTTTATATTCCTCCAGAAGAATGTTTTAATGTGTTAATGAAGCGGGTATTTCGTTATGTAGATCAAATCAAAAATGTTCCATCTCCCCCAGCGGTTTTGATTATGGGTGATTTGAATTGTAAGATTTCCAATGTTAGTCTGGAGCTTTTCAGGAATAAGTGTAAAGAAGAGGCACACTTTGTCCCCCAGGCTCTCTTCCCTGAAAAGTCAGTGACAAATAAAAGAGGGAAGATTCTGTTAAAAGAGCTAATGGCCGTCGATGGGCTTATAGTAAATGGGAGATTCCCGTCGGACGTCCCTGCAAAATTCACCCACAAGTCTCCCTTTGGGTCTTCCATCTTGGATTATGTCATTGTGGATTATGGCCTGTTTCCATCTATTCTCGACCTCAAGACAATACCTACCCCTCTGAGTGATCATACTCCATTACTCGTAACTATTTCCTTAAAAAGCCTGCCCACTGCACCCTGGTCCCTTAATGGCAGTGATGCAGCCTTCCATGTTTCTACGGGAAGGTGCTATTGGAATTCCTTTGCCATCAAAGGGGTGAAGGAATTGTTACTCGATACCATTTTAGTTCTTAATGAGTGGCATGGTAACGAAATAGTATATTTTGAAGAATTTCTGCGTAAGGTCATCTCTTGTGCTAAAAAATCTTCACGAGCGAGAAGAGGGGTTGAAGTTCCCAGGGCATTGTGTATTTTAAACAAGGAAATTAATAACCTTGTCCGGGAACAATATCTAGAAAGAGGCATTGAACGTGGAAGAGAGATTTCCAGGCTAAAAAGAAAGAGAAATAGACTTAAGCTAAAAATAAAAAAGGCTAAGGAAGATATTATCTGGATTGACCTGCGGGAATCTGTTGTACATGGCAGGATTAGAAATTTCTGGGCAATAATAGGTAAGGGGTGTGGATCTAGATTAAGCCCCTCCCCTATCCCTATCGGGGAAGAGGTATGGTCCATTTATATACGGGACCTGTATGCAGGGAACTGCATGTCTGATACTATCGCCCTTGAAGATACCCTTGGTGATGTTAGTATCACTGGTCCGGATGCGGATGGCCTAATGAATTATCCTTCAGTAGAGGAAATTGAGATGGCCATAAAAAATATGCGTGTCTCTGGGGCAATGGGTCCAGACGAACTTCCCATGACGGTCCTTAAACAGGACCCGCTCGGGTGGAGCACAATTTTGTACCCTCTGTTCAAAGTATGTTTTATGACTAAAAAGGTACCCGCCTCGTGGAGGGGGAGTATCCTGGTCCCCATTTTTAAGAAGGGAATGAGGGATTGCCCAAGTAACTATCGCTTGATTGCGCTCCTCGACTCAATCGGGAAGGTTTTCGCGAAATGTCTTCTAGGATCCCTCTCCGCTTGGGTCGAGGAGAACAATATTCTGCCGTTTGCTCAGACTGGGTTCCGTAGGAATCACGGAACCCTGGATAATCTTACCGCTCTGCATGTGGTCACGGACAAATATGTACAGGTGCGAAGGGGGACGGTGTATGCAGCCTTTATCGATTTCTCCACCGCGTTCGATAAAGTGGACCGTGGAATGTTGTGGAGAAAATTGGCTGCTCTTGGTCTCCCGCCCTACCTGTTGGAGCTGGTGCGGGCCCTCCATACAGAGACCTGGTGTAGGGTCCTGTTGGGGGGTGAAGGGGGGCTCTCTGACCCAATTCCATCGGGTAATGGCCTCAAACAAGGCTGTTTATTGGCTCCCCTTTTATTTTCCTTATATACGGCTGATCTGCCCGCCGCTATGTCTAACACTGAGGGCATTGCCCCTTCGGTGGGGGGGACCCCTTTACCTTGTTTGATGTATGCAGACGATGTTCTCATCCTTGATCTAACTCCCAAAGGACTTTCAAATCGGCTACATGCTCTTCATAGTTATGCTGTGGCTCATTGCATGAAGATTAACATAACCAAGAGTAAAGTTATGTGTATAGTAGGTAAAAGGAGGTGTCGAGCAGCAGATTTTGGTTGGTACATTGGGGGGCAAAAGTTAGAGGTTGTCAAGTCATATATTTTTTGGGGGAAAATTGTTACGGCTAATCTGAGTGAGAAACTCCACATAGAGCACTGTTCCCGCAAAGCTCTTGCTCATGGCAAAGGTCTAAACTCTCTATATCATGCAACGGGGAAACGGCACTTCCCGATCTTATTGGAGGTGTACAGAGCCAAAATCCCGGCAACAATTCTCTATGGCATAGAGTTAATAGAGGTGAAAAAGTGGGACTTTTGCCATCGGATTGAGGGAAAACTCTTAAGATCTCTTTCCTCATTAAATACTGCATGCTCTTTGGCCGCCTGTAGGCTCGAATTCGGTCTAAGGAGCAGTTGGGTACAGGGACTCTGTGCCCTAGTAAGATGGGTGGCTTGTCTTGCAAGAGCGGAAGTTGGGACATTGAGAGCATTTCTCAAAAAGGAACTATTAGGTAGTTTCAATGAGTTCTCCCAACTTGTTCGTAATTTCAGAATAGCCGTAAAGTTTTTAAAATTAGATGAAACTATTCTTTTTGTGTATTCCCCTACACAGTTAAAACTTGTTTTAAAAGCAGCCTCTTGGGACCTCTGCTTCCAATCGGACAAAAAATTAATTCATGGAAAGAGGAATGTAGATATCCTCCTTATATGATGAAGCAGCCACAACCTTATGTGCGATGGTCCCTCCCACACGGCATACGAAGATTTTGGTTCTTGTTACGTTATGATCTAATACCCTTAAATCTTCTGCTATCCAAATGGTATGGCTCAACCTCTTTGTGCAATCTATGTAATTTAAATATTCAGGACTGCATGCATGTTCTACTGATTTGCCCGGCGTTATGTAAATGGCGCTCTAGATGGATAAAAGTAATTTGTCTCCGTCTTGGCATCCTAACCTTGAATGATTTTCTTCATGCACTGTATTGTCCTCCTAACGAAATGTTCTGCTTCCACATTTTTAATTTTTTTAAAGGTTTTCTAGCTATTTATTGATACCTCATGGAGATGCTTCTTGACTTGCCAATTATTTACTGTTCTGGTGTGTAAATTAGTCAGTATGTAAGTTAGATATTTCTTGGGTGGATAACCCTCTGCATTTGTATTGTTTTGTATTGTATTTCTGTATATTTTATGTGGCCCTCTGTAGAGAGCCAAATCATAATAAATAAATTGTTGATTGCTTCTAACAGAGCTTGAATGAGGGGGCCATGCTGAATCTTGGCTCCATGAGAGGTCATGAAACCTCTTTCTTGCCAAAGGACTCCAAAGTCGTGAACGACTCCGAATGCATAACGTGAATCTGTATATATGTTTACTTTCAGGTTCTTGGCTCGTATGCAGGCTTGGGTCAGAGCAATGAGCTCTGCTGCTTGAGCAGACAGGGTGTCAATACGATTTGTTTCTATAACTTCAGTTTCAGTAGTCACTGCATATGCGGCTACTAACTCTCCTGTACTTGTTCTCATACATGAACCATCCACATAAAGTGTCAGGTCTGGATCAGGTAATGCAATGTCCGTCAAGTCTTGTCTTGGCTTTGTCATGGTGTTGATAACTTCCACACAGTCATGTGTGGCAGGGTTTGATGTAATCGAGGGTAACAATGTAGCAGGATTTAAAATGTTGCAGCGTCTGATTTCTATGTGTGGCTGAAATAGTGTCAATTCATATCCTGTTAAACGTGCAATTGTCAAGTGTTGAGTCTGTGTTCGGTTTAAAAGAACTTCCACGGAGTGTGGAACTTGTACTGTCAGGGAGTGTCCTAACACTATGGAATCACTTTGTCTGATAGCTAGAGCTGTGGCTGCAACTGACTTGAGGCACGCAGGCAAAGCCTGGGCTACTGGATCTAATGTGCTAGAAAAATAAGCACAAGGCTTGTGTTGTCCTGCTTGATCTTGTGTGAGAACAGATAATGCTGTACCATCACGTTCAGTGACAAAAAGTGTAAAAGGCTTGCTGTAGTTTAGTGTCGCTAATACAGGTGCATTACATAAAGCTTTCTTTAACTCATTAAAAACAAGTGTATGTTCCTGGGTCCAAGGGAGGACAGTCGATGTGGCTGCCTCCTGTGTCGTTAACTGTATCAGTGGTTTGGCTAGATATGCGTACTGAGGAATCCATTGTCTGCAGTAAGAAGTGAGGCCGATAAAAGCTCGTACCTCCTTCTGTGTCTTGGGCTGTGGAAGATGTGCTATTAACTGGATACGGTCTGGTGTCAACTGTCTACCCCTCTTGGACAGTAAGTGTCCAAGGTATACCACTTGCTGGACACAGAATTGCAGTTTGGAAGGGGACACCTTGTGCCCCATGTCTGCCAGGAAATACAAGACTGTCAGTGACGCACGTTCGCAGTCACGTTCTGTACGGGCTGTGATCAATAGATCATCGACATACTGGAGCAGGGCAGTGTCAGTTGGCATGTGAATACTGTCTAGTTGTCTTTTAAGTGCTTGACTGTAAATACTAGGACTTTCTGTGAAACCTTGAGGTGCTCGTGTGAATTTATAGCTTCTTCCATTTAAACAGAATCCGAAAAGGAACTGGCTGTCTGGATGAATGGGGACACTAAAGAATGCGTTCTTGAGATCAATAACAGTAAAGAACGTAGCTTCAGAATCAATGGCAGTCAATAGGGAAGAGATATCTGGAACCACAGGGTACTGGGGTATGATACATTTATTAAGTTCTCGGAGGTCAATCACTAATCGATAAACTGGAGGTGCATTTGGGTCAGTACGTTTAAGAATCGGAATGATAGGAGAATTACATACATTGGAGTCAGTTTCTACAACTACTCCTTGAGCAATGAGCTCGTCAATAATTTTCGATAAGGCTGCTACAGCCTCAGGGGGTAACTTGTATTGTCGGATTCGTGGTAATACAACACCTTGTTTCAGAGTAACACGATATGGTGTAATGTGCATACAACCTACATCAGTTGGACCTTGCGCCCATAAATGCTGTGGTACATTCAATAATCTTGGGTCAAAATCTCGTAACACATAATGTCCTTTAAAATCACGTAAAAACAGTCTTACTCCTTCCGGAGAGCAGCATATTACGGCACCTAACTCTTTCAATGTTTTAATACCAAGTAAATTTTCAGGACATGATTTAGTAAGCAACAAGTCTGTAGTTCGGGACAATGGACCAACTTCTAGGGAAACTGGTTTCGATATTTCATTAACAATCGGCTTTCCTGAAAATCCCAGGGAAACATTTCTTGAGCCTGAGAGTGGAGCCCCTGGAACCTGGTCATGACTGATGGTAGTCCTACTTGCCCCTGTATCAATCAGAAACTTTCTGTCTTTCCCTAATACTTGACTGTGTACATAGGGACCCTCTTGGTCTACAGGAATCTCGATGAGAGGCAAGCCAACCTCCCTCTCTAGGCTGTTTCATGAATACTGCTGATATTCTGGATAATCAGACTGTGCGTACTGGTACATCTGCTGTGTAACGTGTTGTGTGGCAGCTATAGGCTGCGGTACTGTAACTGACTGTTGTGCGTTCTGCGGCGGTTGCTGCGAATTTTGCGGAACATGTTCCTGTCTAGGAGGACGCGGTCTCTCTTTCGTCTTACCTGTAGCTATGTTATGTTTCAGAACTGCACATTCGTTTATGTAATGACCTGGCTGTTTACAGTAATTGCATGTCCCTTTAACAGGAGCTGCAGAATGACTAGTCTGATTCGGACCCTTCTTCTGACTATCTGGTTGAACAGACTGTGCAACTAGAACTTTCATTTTCGTGTCTTTCATACGTCTTCTTTCGTGTTCTTGCTCTTCCCTGATTCTGTTCTGGTGATACTGTAACATCTGGAGCATTTGGGACGGGGTATTAGCTTGCCATGTACTCTCGACTTTTAATACTCGATTTTTAACTTGTGGTAAAGAATTCTCAACTAGTTTGGTAACAAAAAGATGTGGATACGACTCACTACTTGTTTTCAGACCGCTATTAATAATGAAACATTTCTCGAATCTGGAATAAAAATCACTAGTGTCTTCGTCTTGTTTCTGTTTACAGGCTGAGATGGCGTCCCAGTCTTCCTTTTTCGTGGCTAGTAATCTTGGCAAGACTTGTATTAACAGTTCGGGCAATTCTTTGGCTTTATCCCCAAGACCAGTACCTGGGACTCGTGTATTATCTTCGTTCTCTAACGCTGTCCAGTCAATCTTTTTCTCTCCCACCTCCCATTCTTTTTCTTTGAGTTTTTCATATATGCCCGCAGGCAACAGGACCTTTAACATTTTGATGATATCAGGATACGTGTATTCTCCCATACGGAGCATGTCTTTTAATTCACGGTGGAACCCTGCTGGATCTTTATCGTGACAGGGCACTAACTTTTTCATTTCGAGTAGTTCTATTTTCGTTATAGGGGTGTAAACAAATACTCGTTCGAGCTCACACCCCGTTCCTTTAACAGGATGTACTTCTCGCAACGGATTCTGTCTATCTATGTAGAATGGGGGTAAAACAGAAACAAAATGCGGAGTCAGGAACGTTCTGTATTTGTGGCGTTGTTCTAAAATGACACTAATTAAATCGGTACCTAGACCTTTCCATCGGTTTAGGAGTAACTCGTTCAGTACATTATATAATGGACCTGGATCAGAATGCTGACTCTCGTACAGTGTAATGAGGTGCTGGATCATGTACATACCCACCAGTCGCTGCTCGGCTGGCGGAAGCTTCAGAAACATTTGAGCCACTACTTCGTCTGAAAACGTGGTAGAATCACTAGTCCATCGGACTGCTGATCGGGCAAGTTCTTGTTCATGCATGGTACTAAGTTTACTGTAACCAATCCGTAATTTCAGAACTTTATCGGTAGCCTGGAATACTTGTTCAAGAGAACACTGTTCTGGTACGGGAGGAGGAAAAGCTTTCTTGTAGTCTAGGCGTGTGTGTCTATCAGAAAGTCTCGTCCTACCTACATACGCTATTCTGGTGGGATTCTCGTTGTCTACCTCTTCGTCTGAAGAGTCATTCTCTTTCTCGGCTACTATTCTTGCTTTCTCCCTCTCGTGTATGCCTATAATTTCTTTACGAATCTTTCTGTACATGGTTTCTATACTATTCTGTGTCTTGTGTTTTCCTTTTGCTATATTGTCACTCCATCTGGTCAGGACTCTCATCTCTTCTGGATTTTTATCAGGATGATCCTGTTCTCTTATTAAACAATTTATTAAAAATTGCAAAATCATACCTTGAATCTCGACTTTTCTGTGTACCATAGCTTCGTGAATACTTTCTGGTTTCTCCCCTGTTCGGATGAAATGATATATTCTGTCTAGATGTTCTTTCATATTTGATATGGTAACCAAGAAGCTTGCAACTCGTCGTAAGCGTATGGAATATATTATCATACTATCTTCACCTGGTACTGGATCATATCTACAATCAGATCCGCACTCATTGAAATACTTTCTGAGGGCTTCGTACGTAGTCACTTTCGGGGTACGTTGTAACGCTACATCTCTCAGCGTCAGGCGTTTTGTTTGGGGCGGGGTGATAGGAATACCTCCCCCTGCCCCTCCTGAACTGGAATCGTCAATTAATACTGAATGTGTGGCTACTGGTAACGTGACTGGTAAAGCAGGCGTACGTAAAGTGGGTTGGTCCTGGGGTACTGGCACATGGACAGGATTCCCGGGACCAACGGCTGGAGGCACAGTAATTACATTATTAACAGGGTGCTGAGGTTGAACAGGCGGGGTAGGATTCGTTTTTGCATATTATGGGACAGTTTCATCTAAATAGGAAGAAAGAAAAATTTCAGCTGCAGTCGGTTTATGACGTAGCTTAGTCGGAACTAATGGTGGCGGTAAATTACAGGACGTTTCCGGGGTCGCTTTAGGCAAACCCTCGGCGAGAAGAGGATACATACCCTTAATAAGGGCATTTCTCTGTCGGTCTGACTGTTCTGCTCTAACTCGTTCACCTTCTTCTAGTAATTCCCTTTCTTGGGCTTTTTCTGAGGATTCTCTACTTAATTCGGCTTTTCTGAATTCCTTTTCTGTTCTTTTATGCGATTCTTTACGCCATAATTCTATGGCATCTTTCTGGGATTGTCTGGCTTTCTTTTTCCATAATGCTTCCTCTACTCTCATGATGCACTCTGCATCCCACGTTCCTGAAACAGGCCATCTATATTTCTCTTCAAGATGTTTGGTGTAGTCCACCCATAAATCTAGATACAGTATGGCATCTAAGCCATGTTTATGATACATGAAATGTCCAGGACTGTCCCTGGGAGGGACAGGAACTGATTCTTTGAGTAACCCTTTTCTGGTTTTTATCTGACGTAACTTCGAAAACAGCGGCATATTTGAACCGTACTTGAACTTGAACACAATACACAATGAACACAGTAATGAAATAGCAAAACAATCACTCATACCACGACATCAAGAACACATTAATAACAGTTCGAACAGAATACTACCTAATACATTGAAAACATAATGCTTGAATTTCTCGAGAACAGACTTACTAGAATTACTGGATGCACTGCTAAAACAGTACAGAACATACCGGTCTCCTAAAGAGACACGTCATACCGTATCCACCTAGGTGAACACGTCGGACCGGATCTGTGTACCCAAACCCGTCGGACCGGGCACAAATTAATGAACCCGTCTAGATACGTCCCAGCAACGGTACTCACCGGGAAGCAAACTGAAGGCCTCGGACTGGACTGGACTGCTACGACGTCTGGTTACTGCTACGCACTACGCATGCGTCTCGGGCTTCAGTTACAGGTGGGCCTCCGGATACCTCGGACCTTGCTCTCTCGGCTTGGGCTCTGGTCGGGACGAACCGCCTTCCTCACCGCCTCGTCTGGATGCCGGACCGCAGTCTCCGTCTCCTCCGTGGGCCTGAGGGAGACTTGAAGCAGAAATATCTGCACGTGCACGTAGGGTTCCGTCACGGCTGTAGAAGGGTCAGGGGGCCTGCGTTACATCGCCGGCGCGTGGGGAAGGGGCTCGTCCCTGTTCGGGCGCCATTATGTGGTAAATAAATAATTAATTACCGGTACTATTTTTCTATGCATTAACTGAAACAGATAGCTCAATAAATAAGAGGCAGGATCCGTGATATCTGAGTCAGAATGGCTTTAATCGGATGGCTCAAGCCTAAAGACCATGATGTGGCATGCAATGGAATGGAATGGCAGCTGCAACGTCTCATCAACATTACATAGTATATATAGTAAAACAGTACAATTGTATTGCATACAGTAGGCGTAACAAGTGACAAACGTAAGATAAGAACATATGGGCGTACAAAGAAGGCGTGCACAGGGCGTGCACGAAGACATGTGATGTAAACGTCACAGAAGTGTCATAAATGGGTGGATACATGGAGGGGGCTACCTGGGCAGCTAGAACCTTTAACCTACTGGTGCGCGCAAACAGGCCATGACGGGTAACTGGGGAGAGCTGGGGGCTCTGACTTCTGGCACTAGAAGAGGAGACTAAAGTCTGGGATGTCAGGACGACATGTACCTATAGCATATCTGATATCTGGTGTTTGGAGAACATGTTGCTTGAATCTAAATGTCATCAGGGCAAAAGCTACTTGACACTAAGGCTGGTGCATGCATATATTTCTTAGTGTATTGCGTGTGCTATGAATCTTCTATGGATATTAATTCAGTAATTCTCTTGCATGGAGACAGAAAGACTAGACTATAACTGAAGATGTTTATGCGGTTCGTTAGCTAGGAATGTGAAGCCGGGGAGCTGAACTGATAACTAGAAGCATAACATATTCTTGGCAGACAGGCAGGCAGGCCAGGCCGGGCACCGCGCTGCTTGGCAGAAAGTAAGTGAAGGGTCAGGGATACGGGCGGGGCTGCATCGCTCCTCGGAGTGGTTTCAGGAGACTTGAAGCTTGAATCTGGTGTCCGGGCCCTGTGAGGCCTAGAGACGGGTGTAACTCGATGATTTATCGTGCACAATGTAAAGACGTTGGCATCATAGGCCTAATACTCGTTGCTTTCAGGAGGACTGGATAACTGGCATACTAACGTTGGACACAACTATAATTGCGTCTTTATTCGGGCAAGGGGTAAATATGCATAGCGTATCATGCACATATAACATATGATGGGGAACACGTAGGGACACATGACAGGGCAAAATTCGATTTTCCTCAAGAGCATTAGGGTTCCTGTTAAAAGAAGTTTCACTGACAGATTGGAGAATTCCTACTCTGCATATAAACCCCACTAACTGATTTGTGAATGTGTTTGAGAATGCCAAAGGCCCTATTTCTGCTGCATCTGACCCCTGTAATCTATTGAGGCTGCCTGATGCTTACTTCATATCCCCTACAGCATTAAAAGCCAAAAGAAACAAGCGTTGGCATAGCGAATAGGTCTCGCCTTTGGGACCTTACAAGTGATTAGCCAGATGTTTTAGTTTGGCCTTTGTTTTAAGCTATGTTGTAGAGCAGTGTGGCTGCTGTGCAGCTGTGTTGCTTTGTAATGTAGAGCTGGCTTTGTGTTGATGTTGTTTTAGTTTATGCTGATGTAGTGCATCACTTATGTTGAAGTTGAAGTTGTGCTGAATTGCTGCTGTGGTATAGCTGTGCTGGTGCTGGTGTGGGGCTGCACTGCTGGTGTTGTAGTGATGCTGATGTGGAGCAGCGTTGATGCTGAGGTGGTGCAGCACTGTTGCTGAAGTGGTGTTGTCTTGGTCCTGATTTGCTTTTTAATTTTGTCTGCGTTGGTGTTTGTCCATTGATGCTGGGTGGAGCTGCTCTGATGCTGATATGGTGCTGTGTTGTGCTGTGCTGTGTTCATGTTGAGGTGTTGGTACACTGTAGCTGAGGTGGCACTGTGCTTTTGCTGTTTTGGTGCTGCACTGTTAGTGGTGCATTGATGTTGTGCTGTGTTGATGCTTATGTGGTGCTGTGGTGGTGTTTATTTGCTGTTGTGCTGGTGCTCATGTGTTGCAGAGTGATGCTGTGGTGCTGTTTATTGATACTGATGTGTGAGAATGATGCTGATTTTTTTCTGTGTGATACTTTGGTTTTGTGCTGGTGTTTAGGTGGTGCTGAGTGGTACAGAATCACACAACTTCGAGCAGAAGCCAGGTTGTTGTCCCGGTTCAAAGTCAGCAGCGCTTACCACTAGGCCACATCCCTTCCGCAGTGACTGCATTCTGACTGATACACAAAACAAACATGTGGCATGCAAAACATGGGTATATCGCGTGTGTAGTCTACCAAGATTACTGCATAGTGACTGGTACAAGGGGCCGTGTGAAGAGCAGAATGGCGCGCATTGCCTGGTTACTGCAGGTCGAGTAGTACACCAACATCACAGACGTGTGCGCTTAGGCATTGTTCTGTTAATACTGCATGCTGATTGGCGGAGTTCACATGTAAAGTGGCACGTGTGTTCCAAGGTGGTACAGAATCACACGAATTTGAGCAGAAGCCAGGAAGTGAGCAGCGCTTATCACTATGCTACATCCCTTTTGCAGTGACTGCATGCTGACTGATACACAAAAGGACATATGGGGCATGCAAAATGTGGGTATATCGTGTGTGCAATCTACCAAGATTACTGCATAGTGACCGGTACAAGGGGCCCTGTGAAGAGCACAATGGCGCACATTGCCTGGTTACTGCAGGACGAGTAGTACACCAACATCACAGATGTACATTGCAGACGTGTGTGCCTAGGCATTGTTCTGGTATTACTGCATGCTGATTGGTGGAGTTCACATGTAAAATGGAATGTGAGTTCCAAGGTGGTACAGAATCACACGACTTTGAGCAGAAGCTAGGATGTTGTCCCGGTTCAAAGTTAGCAGCGCTTACCACTAGGCCACATCCCTTCTGCAGTGACTGCATGCTGACTGATACACAAAACAAATATGTGGCATGCAAAACATGGGTATATCATGTGGGTAGTCTTCCAAGATTACTGCATAGTGACCGGTTAAAGGGCTGTGTTATCCCATTATGTTTGCAGCTACCCAAAAACTAAAATCATATTACCAAAGAAAAAATACACTGTTTTGTTGCAATACGATTCAAACTTTGTTTTTAAAACAAAAGCGTTGTTTTTACGCTGGTTCGTGTAGCTGGGTGAATAAATCCCACTGCATTAGCATTGGTTTTGGAGGAAAAAAGGAGCCTGAAAGTGTGCTGTAGTGTGAAACATTAGCATGTTCCCTACAGCTGTGAAAGGAAACCAAGACAAGCCAATTAGGTGTAAATAAACCCTGTTGTAAAAATACTAAACTATGTGTCTGCAGCATCTGTGAGATGCAGATCAGTAACTTAAAAACAACGTGCAAAAACAACTGTAGGTTACAGCTAAAAGGTACAAAAAACAAGAAACGCGACACAAACGTAAAAGGATTTTTAAATTAACAATTGATTTTATGGATGCCTCACAGGCCCTAAAGTATATGGGACCACATTTGTTTTATAAAAGCGTTCCAGTTTGTTTATAGAAAACTAGGATTGAATCCAGATTCCAAGCATTCATATTATGTAGCGATATTTTAAATATAGAAGCGTGCACTGGTAAATATAAGCCAATATTTTCGAGTGTTTGGCACTAGCACCTAATAATCAACATATCAGCTTCTGCTCCAGTCCCGAGCACATTTATTTTTAGTGCATCTTAAAATTTTTAAGTATGTGCCCAAAATTACATGTTGTAGAGCAAATTTTAAAACTGGAACGTGAGTTCCAAGGTGGTACAGAATTACGCAACTTTGAGCAGAAGGCAGGATGTTGTCCCGGTTCAAAGTCAGTAGTGCTTATCACTAGGCCACATCCCTTTCGCAGTGACTGCATTCTGACTGATACACAAAACAAACATGTGGAATGCAAAACGTGGGTATATCACGTTTTCAGTCTACCAAGATTATTGCATAGTGACAAATACAAGGGGCCGTGTGAAGAGCAGAATGGCGCGCATTGCCTGGTTACTGCAGGTCGAGTAGTACACCAACATCACAGACGTACATTGTAGACATGTGCACCTAGACAATGTTCTGTTATTACTGCATGCTGATTGGCGGAGAAAAATTAAAACATGAAGGGCAGAAACTGTTCACATGTTTGCCTTACTTTTATTACAGCATTCTGACTGGCACACTGCATTTTGTTTAGAAGGTTAGAGCGCTGTGAATTGAAAGGTTTATTTCTGTATGCCCAGTGATCTGAAAGAAAACACAAATCCCTAAGGCTGCTGCCTGATAAGATTCCCAGAACATTACTTGTTACAAATTCAACACAAAAAGCTCATAAGTCACCAACATGAAGGAGCTGCCTCAACTTGCGATACCAGGGCCTGTTTCCCTTAATCTGTTTGTGGAGAGCATGTGGGAGAATAATGCTAATCAGTGCTATAATCATCGCAACACAAATGCAAACATTAAAACTTACCGGTCACACCCGAAAAAAATTCCATGCACAAGCAAATTAAGAAAGACGCCAACACCAAAAACAAATTCAAAGCCAAATACACCACACTAGTGGTATGATTAAAACAAAATGTGCCCTCTAAAGCGGATGCCTAGTAAGATTCACGGAACATTATTTATTACAAATTCAACACTAAAAGCTCACAGGTCACCAACACGAAGGAGCTGCCTCGCTACTCCCGTGCGGCATGATCACTAACGGGGCTTCCCTCTCCTGGTTACAACAACAACCCGTACTTGTACGGAAGGGATTTGCGGTACTGGGGACCTGTTTTTCTTAAACTGATTGTGGAAAACATGTGGGGGCATAATGCTAATCAGTGCTAAAATCACTGCAACACAAATGCAAACATTTAAACTCACCATTCACCCCCCAAAAAAAAATACCATGCATGAACAAATTAAGAACAACACCAAAAACGAAAAATAGTTCCGAGACAAATACTCCAGCACACTAGTGGCAGGTTTACAGTAGTTAGACGGTGCTGCATAGGCGTTCCCAAACAAATAAAGGAGGAACTAAAAGACAGAGTAACCGGTCAAAAGCAAAAGATTTAAGCTGACAAGCGACCAAGCCAATAAAAAGGCAATTGGTGGAGTTTCACCACTGATAGTGATTACTGGATGTCTCGGAGGGACAGCGCATGCGCGCTGCCTAGACGAGTCCTAAAAGGGATTATATACGTGGAAGACAGCAGTGGGAAATCTTGGGAATCTTCTTTTCTACAGGGTGGGGATCAAGTCTATGCTCCTTGACTAATGCTGTAACAGGTTCAGCTTGATTTTGAAATCCCGATTGCTGCCCATCCTTGACTGTTTATGGTTGAAAAAGTTTCACCTAGCTGCCACTTGCCCAACTAAAATTACGTCCCCACAAATTTCCCCTGGCACAGTGCTATAATCAGTTGTATTCCCTGCAATTCCACTTGTTTGCTCAGGTGCCCCCCTTTTTTTAAATTCAGTATATATGAGAAATGTATTACCCTTCTCTAAATGTGCAGATAGTAAGCAGGGAGGCATTATTCTTTTAGCCCTAGGATATTTTTACTAACCCCTACCTCAGCTTGAAAGGAATAGCTCATTGCATTTTAGATAAAAAGGGTAAGAACAGTATTAATAGAGTTCACTAAATCGTTATTGTTCAAATTAAGTAAATAGAAGTGAAAAATGTACATCCGTTTAATAGAAATAATCTGAATCTCAGTGCTCTTTGTTTCCACAACTTTTACACCTACTTTCAGAGGCTATTTAATCCAAATATCCAAATTGGCAATCTTCTATTAGCTAAACCAGAGCAAGAGAGGGTAGCAGGGATAGAATAACATACATACCCATCACAAATTAATGGCGAGTTGGCCCATGTCTCCTGGATGGAGTGTGATGTCCTATTTGTTAATTTGTTAATTCGAGAAATCCAGTCTTGTACAGACAGCTTTGATCTGATCCTAGCAATGATCCATCTCAAGATATTGATGGAACACAAACAATTTTTAATGGTAGTGGGCACCTCTGTGAAAGGTATGGCAGACCCCGATTGTATTGCATCATCAATTGTACCATCTGAAATGAATTGCATATGTCAATCATTTAACACTACATTTTATAATGCTTCGTATCTGTTGCCGGGCAGCGTATTTTCCAGAGTGTCAACAGCTTCCCATGCCTCTGGGTCTCATTTGAGTCCTCTGGGATTGGTGGTACTAACATATTTTCTAATAGAGCTCAAACGATCCATGGGTGCAATTTTCAATCTGCCAAGGATTTAGGCTTTAACTTGTTTTTACCCTTCCTTGACATATATAAGACGCAGTGCTGACCCATTGCTGTATATGGTGTGCGGTATGAGGCTATACTAACTGTTCAACCACTCAGATAAAGGAGAACCATTTTTGTGGACTGCTTTGGTCTGTCCCTCCCTGCATACCCCATTATATATGCCACAAGTAATTGTAGCTCCCCCATTTATGAGATGGCATATAGATGGGCCCAATGTCTCTGTGGCTATTGGTTATGTATAACCCTGAAGTGACTCTGAATCATAATATTATAAGAGACTGTTATGTGACAATGGTCTTAGTATACTATACCTTGGTTTGCTTATGTATGGAAAAACCTTGCATGGCTGGAACGATCTTCTTTATTTGACAGCCCGACCTCAGTCCGTACAAAGAACAAAAAAATGAACGTTTTTAGAAAGCAGGCACTTTCTGTGGGAAAATGTTAAGTTAAGGTAGCTCACATTAAAGATATATGCCCACTAAAAAACTAGAATTGGCCTAGAGCTTTATTTGTCTGTGACTCCCGGCCAATAGGAGAGGTATCTCTTGCTTAGTTTTAATACAGAAATGGCTAGACATTTGTTATGTTTCCCTCTGGGTCAATATAGTAGTTCCTCTGTTGACATCTGTCCATTTGATGGTGTGTTGGATCAGTCCCTTCTCCACTTTATCTTTTTCTTTAACTTTTATATCATTTTTTTGCTAAACAATTGTAATACCACTCTTAAGAAAGCTCGACTTCGCATAGTGCAGGGTACCCCTATAGTTTTTAGAGTTATTAAATGATGAGGAGGTATGTTATTTGTTGGATTCTTTTTTTAACTCAGTTCATTGTTCGAATTCAACGCAAATATAAATAACTTTGTTGTTTTTATTATTTTATTATTTATATATGTGTTAGACTTGGCATGTTTCCCTGGAGTTTTTTGCTTTCTTACTTCCCATTTCTGATTCTGTTTGTGCTGGCTTAGTGTTTCTGTGCACTTTTCTCACTGCTAATCAGAGGTAAAGTGCAAGTGCTCCTGTGGTAAAATGTGTTATGGATTGGTGTTTCCATGATTGGCCTGTTTGATTTATGTGTCAGTCTCTAGTAAAGTGCACTGCATGTGCCAGGGACTTTGAATCAAATGCAGTTGGTGGTCTGCAGCATGGGATTGTGCCTCCCACACGAATGGCCCACCCACACGAATGGCCCGTAAAAGGTAACTCAGACCCGCCATTGCGGAGTCTGCGCGCAGTTGTAAGTGCCAAGTTGACTTGGCCAGTGCACACAATTGTCAGTCCCTCACCTTTTCTTTTCTTACATGTCAGCCATCCCTAAGGTAGACCCAAGGTACCCCTGGGGGCCGGGTGCAATGTATGTGAAAGGTAGGACATACCCTGGTGTGTGTGGCCTGTCCTGATAGTGAACTACGGCCAATTTCGTTTTTTGCTATTCCATGGCTACCTGTTCCCCATAGGGCAGAATGGGGAGTTTGTTTATAACATCTTATAAACGTAACTGGCCCGGGGAATTAGGTAGGAAAATAAAGTTTAGTATGTTTGAACTCAGAATCTAAAGATGGATCTTTTAGTGAAGGTGATTTTTACATTCTGTGTTTGAAAATATTACTTTTAAAAAGTAGGTATTTTCTTGCTCAGTCATCCTGTGTGCCTCTGCTGGAATGTGGATTGCCTGTCCGGGTTTTGGATGACAGAAGGCTGGGGTGCAGGAGTGGCTCAAGATAGTCTAGGTGGGTCAGGAAAGGGCTGAATAGACCTGGACTGCAATTGGGGAAGGGGGGGGGGAGATTTCCTTGCACCTCAAAGGGCCTGGTCTGCCTCTGAACATGCCATCTCCACCTCCTGCCAGGAAGTCACACCAGAGAAGGCATAATTGGTTGGGTGGCTGGGCACAGACACTCTCTGCCTAAGAGATCAAAGGATTTTGGGATATAAATATTGGGGCCCAGACCCCAGACTTTTATAACTCATTTGGATCAAGAAGACTGCCAAGAAGAAGAGCCGGAGAAGCTGTGAGCAGGAACTACCACTTTGCTGTGTGCTTTACTGTGTTGGCCTGCAGTGACTGCTTCTATCTTGGGCAGTGAAAGGACTGGACTGAACTTTCTGCAATCTTCTTTTCTGAGTTTCTCCAAGGGCTTGAGGTAGAGCTTGCCCCCTAGTCAAGTAATTTCAGGAACAGAAAAGACTTCAAGCTCTTCTGCCCTCAGCACTGGGGACTGTGTGTTTTTGCTGCAACAGAGGAAAAAGCAACCTGACGCTGTCTACGAAGCCGCTGCCGACTCCGTGTCCTGAAGGCACTGCAGAGGGCACCGCCGCAATGCCGCACCGTGACCCTGGTCTCACCGATGACACCCACTGACACCACCACCGAGCCGCTGCTTGCACTGCGACCACACCACACTCTGCACCGCCTCACTTCATGAGGACGCCTTGGTATCGCAAACGCCGCAGCTCCGTGCCGAAACCTATGCCACTGCTTGCACCCTGGTTCGAGGGCACCGCTCATATAGGTACATGACACACCGCCCTCATCCTGCCCCGCAGCCTTCGCCTACTGACGCCGGCACCTTTGACTCCTGTTCGTTAGCCGACAACAGCGCTACAGCCACGACGACGCTGCTTGCACCATGACCTGCCAACACTGCAATGAGCACCGCCTTCACCTCGCGACCCTGGTCCCATCAACGACGCCATCTGATGCCGGCACCGAGCCGATACACCGCAACCTGAGGGCACCTCACGCCGCACCGCTGCACTTCGTACCGCAGACCCCGACGCCACGGCTCCTGACTTTAACAGAGGGGAGTTCGACCTGCAACGTGTGTGACTTCAAGGGCCCAGACGACTCCTGCACCGACCTCCAGAACCAACACCGGCGGACGCCATGCTTTCAGAAGCTCAACAAGAGGTCGCTGATACCCTGTATTTCTAAAAGGTACTGTTTGCAGGTCTTCCCGACACCGTAGCTGTCGCGCGACACTGCAGTCAGCCAGAACTGTTTGGATTTGTTTGCTCACGACGCCGTGATAGCCTCGGATGGAGCTATAAACATCAAGGAACTATTTTCAAGCATATTTTGATAATTGAAGATTTTTAGGTACTGTACTGTGAATTTTTATCGTTTTTGGTCTTGTCTTAAATATACAAAAATATTGGATATTTTGCTAAACTGGTGTGGGGTCCTTTTGTAGTGCTTACACTGTACTACTGTTCGTTATGTGCAAATGCTTTACACACTGCCTTTAAGATAAGCCTGACTGCTCATGCCAAGCTACCAAGGGGGTGAGCAGGGGTTATTTTAGGAGTGTAACTCCCTTATCCTGACTAGAGTGGTGTTTTCTGCCCGACTTTGGCACATGTCATAGCCGACCAAAAATCCCATTTCTAACAGTATTTATTTATAATGTGAATTATTATGACCTGTATTTTCATGTCATTCAAGAAGTGTCTAGGACACCTGAATAAAGATAATTCTGATAGAGACTTGTAACCGTAAATTCCTTACTTAAGAATATTCCCACGGTATCTACTGATTTTAAGCATTGAGGAAGTGTGGCAGCCATCAGATCTATGTGGCAGAGAAGTAAGCCACAGGGCTCTTAATTTTGCCATGTTTTTGAATAAGAACTTATACAAATACAAATATTTTCCTTAATTTACCATTCGTAGAGTGGGTGAACCACAGAGTTTATTCCTGAGCTTAAGAAAGGCATTCATCCTCGAAAGGAGCCATAATAGTTAAGTTGCTGTGAGTAATCCTCAGTGAATGCTTTGCAACAGTTTGAAATCCACTGTCCGCAGTAGCCAACTAATCCCAAAAGCATCCTTACTTGAATGAATGTACGTAGAGCAATTTACTTACCTTTGGTATCAGCTTTTCTGGTAGAGACTCTATCTAGCTGCAAATTCCCCACCTTAGAATATTCCCCAGGCCTCAGAATGGATCTGGAAAATCTTGATCAGTACCACTGCGCACCAGTAGGTGGTGTCGGTTGACTGACTATCAATGTTGTCCGCTTTGAAGTAACATCGCATTGCCCATATATGCACCACACTGACATCAGTTCCTTTCTTTCTGCGACAGCAGTGCAAATCAGAAGAGCCACCTCAATAACTTCTTGACCACTTTTTAAAAAACATTTTGACAACCCTTTTTTAGGTTGAGCCTGGGCAGCGCATTCTCTGCTGCGAGGCATGCAGTATTGGAGTATGATTTAGAAGCCCCGCCTACTTTCCGCCCATATTTGTCATTGGCTTGTTTCATTGTCCTTCATAAACGCTGGCTTGCGAGTCATTATTAGGGCATGTTAGCCCTTCCTTGGTGTCTCCTTGTCTGCATTTGTATCCTCCCATGGCGACTGGCCCTTTCACTTCTGTTGTTTCTCTTATTTAGTCTGTAAGCACTCTTCTTTTAATGGATTTCTCTAACTGCAGGCACTACGTGCTTTCCTCGCCATGCGAGCTTTCACTTTTAAGCAGCCCTGGACAATGGCGGCTGCTTCTTTGAAGTGAAAAAGGTCTCACATTTAGGAGAGTTTGGGCTATTGCCATTGTAAATGACAGTAGCTTAAACTCTGGTAAATGCGAGACCTATTGCATTGCAAATGCTTGCTGAGAATTGCTCCTAGTGTGCTAGGGATATGTCGGCTAACAAATCTATGGGTTTTTATCTTTCTGGGGAATGTCACAGACATATGTCTGTGTCTGATCCCCATTTGGTTTTGGTCTGTGTCTGCTGCCCGGGGTCGTTCGATGATCCCAAGGCCTGCGCAGAGTGCAAGTCAATGCACCCCAAAGCGATTTGTGAGTGAGTGGTGAAGCTCCTGCTGGCACGTCAAAAGAATCGATGTAGTTTCCAGTCCAGAAGAAGATCTCTGGCTGCTTTCTGAGCTGTTTCCATAGATGAACATCATCACACTCTACACCGTTTTACTCTAGGCAGGAAAGTCCAAGAAGCACAAGAAGTCAGTATTCTTTAACTTCCCCATTCAAACACCATCCTTCGAGGTCCTGCTCACACACGCTACCAGCCGGATCCTCTCCAGTATTCCCCGCATTCCTGTAGCTGATCAACTCCTCCCAAAATCAAAGAATTCTGTTGCTGAGTACTCCATCTTTGGTCCACCAACTGCCTCTAGTACTCCGAGAGAGGGACCCTGCTGGGCAACTACTGTGGGTTTGCCCCTGATTCCAGCTGGACCCTTGGGATTTGCCCAAAGATCCAGTCTGATTCCACATGGGTGCCACCACTCACCATGGGCCCAGTCCTTCTGACACCACCAGTGCCGCTGAACAACAAGCCTTTCCAGATCTCTTACTCCAAGATGGCGCAACCCGATGCCACTTGGCTTCAACACCCGCGGCATCCAGGCCATTCCAAACAGTGGACTTGCTACTCTTGGACAGACACTTCCTATCTGAAGAAGGGGGGACGAGGCAGAGGGGATGGCCCCTTTGAGGATAACCCTGACCATGAAGAAAACTGGTGTAGGGAGATGGGTGACGTAAGTGGTGTGGATACCTCCCCAGACTCGGTCAAGCTTTTTCATCCGGGCTTCATTTTGGAGAAGCCACATCTTTTGTGGAGGGAAGTGGAGGTCCATTATCTGCTACTGCCAGTCATTGAGGTCCAGACCAAAAATGTGCTTTATCTAGAGCTGAACTCTGTTGAGCCATTGCTCCCCTTTAGTGAGGCCCTTACTGACATTATCCTTAGGGCTAGGGCTAGGGCTAAACCTTGCACATGGGATCCTGCGACCTGCCTGATTGGCCGTTGCCATTATCCCGCCCCATTAGATCCAGCCTTCCTCTCCCAACATCCCTCCCCTGATAGCCTGGTGGAGCAGGCATCAATAGCAAAGGTCAATCCAAGCACATTCATTTCAGCCCTCCAGATAGGGAATCCAAGAGGCTAGATACTTTTGGGAAGCAAATTTTCTCTTCCACCAGCTTGGCCTTGCAGTCGGTGAACACTAGATGTCTCTTGGTTCCAATTTTCCCATGCTCTATGGGACTTGGTTACGCACCTGCTGTTCATGCTCCCTGAAGAGGGCAGAGCCATCCTGAACAAAGCATTGGTAAAAGATTGTGATCCAGCTAAGTTCCCAATCACATGTGGACTGACACCACAAACTCCATAGGCAGGCCATGGCCTTCAAAGTGGCACTCCGCTGCCACACCTGCTTGAGGTCTCCTGGGTTTTCGGGGGATGCCCAATCATCCCTGATTAACATATCATTCAATCGCTCCTACCTATTTGGTGACAAAGCTGACATTGCACTCGAGCATTTTCAAAAAAGGCAGGGGACTGCCAGATCCCTGGACCTCTCTTTGGCTTTCTGACCACAGCAGCAGTCCTCTCGCCACTTCTGTGACCACAGCTGAGGCTCTCATGCACGTCCACAATATCAGTTTTACCCATTAACCCAGCAAACTATCCAGCATATTTTGTGTCCGTGATAATGGATCCTAAAGGACACAGGAACCATTCCAGGCATGCTGTCTGCCCCTTTTGGCTGCTGCAACCTCCAAGCTGCTTTAGTGAGTCCTCCATCCAGCACTGCCATCCTATTGGTGACAGGCTCAGGCACCGCCTGCTCCCAACAGAAAAATACCTGACTGATACTGAACAACACCCTTTTACCTTTAAGACACTAGAGGGGTTTGCCACATTTATCAAGAACACCCTCTGTATTATGGCTCACTGCCACTAATCCAAGTGTCTATGTATTCAATTTTGAAAAAAGATGTTGATACACCACAGAAAAAAGAAAAACTTCCAATAAGATACGCAAAAAAATGTGTGAAAGGGAAGAAAGCACCTTACGGTAGTAACACCAAGGGGGGCTTGCTGGTTGGTACGCACTAGCACACCCACTTATCATCATTGGTTGCTTTCTTCCCATAAAGAAAAAGTATGTGTTTCGTCGTAGAGTTCTCAGAAATTAGGGAAAAGAAAAAAGACAGTGAAAAAGTAAGTATAAATGCACTGTCAGTGCTGGTGTCACTAAAGTGCCCATTGGCCCCCCGGGGGAAAAGAAAAGTAATGCAATTCCCAACATTTAAAATGAGGTACCACTCACCAGCTGAAAATAGCTTTATTCAGTGCTGTGTGCATCCTCAATTTAAAAAAATCATTATCTTAGACCATTTTCAATTGCAGAAAGCCTTTCACTGTCCTTTTTCTTGGAGTAGAGAGTCCAGGATTTTCGGGCTATGCTCCTGATGTATCAACTTCAGTCCTGGATTTCAGTGTGACTGAATCTGAGGGTGCTGGGTCTGATGGCCTTCTGAATCTTGCTGGTGAAGCAGAAGCGATGGAACATGTGGGCTATGCAGTGGGACCTGAAGTCCCAGTGGGCACAGCGCCAGGGTAAAATCTCTGACCTGGTCCAGATGTCAGAGGAGACTGCAAAAGATCGGCAGTAGTGGCTGCCGAACAGCAGTTGGGTCCGCGGCAGACCACTCATCCTTTCTCAACCATAGCTGAGGGTGGTGCCGATGCAACACTTATGGGTTTGGGTGGCCGTCTGGAAGAGGAGAAGATCAGAGGACTCCGGTCTCTGGTGAAGTCGGAGCTCCAAATCAATGCCATGGAGCTGAGGGCAATCTGCCTGGCATTGAATGCATTCCTCCCATCCATCAAGCGAAGGCTGTTGCTGGTCTTCATGGACAACACCGCCACTTTGTGGTACTGCAATACACAGGGTGGGTGAGATTGTTGACTCTGTGCCAGGAAACTCAGTGCCACTGGATTTGGGTGGCATACCAGGATATCTTCCTAGTTATGCAATACCTGGTGGGATCTCTAAATTCCAGTGCAGACAAACTCAGAGATAGATGCCTTGCGTATCATGAATGGTGTTTACACCGAGAGGCGATGCAAGGTCTCTTCCAAGAATGGGGAGAACATTGGCTTCATCTGTTTGCCACTGCCAAGAACACTCAATGTCAGCTTTACTGTACATGGGAGTTTCCAAAGTGGCTGTCAGTCGGAGAAGTGTTCTGTGCAGATTGGAATCCTGAACACTTGTACACCTTTCCACCAATTCCGCTCCCACCTTGGGTTCACAAGAAGGTCATGAGCATCCAAACTCAAGTCATCCCAGTAGCTCCGGATTGGGCATGGCGAGTATGGTTTTCTGAACTCTTGAGCATGCGCATCCACCCCCTGATCATGATTCGGAAGAGTCTCCTGTCGCATCAGCAGTGTAGGGTCCTGCACCAGAACCTGCACACTCTCCACCATCATGGCTGGAGATTGAGCGGCAACAGTTGAGAGTGTTTGAGTTTCCTTACCAGATCTGTGATGTCATCCTGGCAGCCAGGCGTCCCACAACTGAGACTATGGGTGCCTACCTTTGGGACACATTTGTGGCTTGGTGCTCCTCACTACAAGTGGATCCTCTTTCTGCATCTCTGTAGGATTTGCTGCAATTTGTGTTGTCTTTAGCCTGGCAAGGCCTTGCCCTGGCCACTTTTAAGGGTTACCTTTCTGCTATCTTCTTTTGTGCGATTGCTGGATCAACCCTCCCTGTCCAATTGACTCCCAACGGTTTGCAACATTTATTTCCTCCTACACATTTTGTTATGCCCCAATGGAATCTCAGTTTAGTTTTGAAATATCTTGTTTACTCCCTTTTAGTACTTGTACAGCTGCCCTTTGAGGCTGCTGACAATTAAGATCATTGTCCTAGTGGCCAATTCATTGCCCAGGAGGGTCAGAGAGCTTTAGGCTCTGTCTGTTCACACTCTGTACTCCAGCTTTTACCCAGACAAAATAGTTCTTCGGATATGTGCTTCTTTTCTGCCGAAGGGGATTACTCTTTTTCATGTCTGTCAGAACATCACGCTGCCAACATTTTTTTTCTCCATCTCCTCTTTCTAAGAAGGAGGAGAGACTCCACCATGTGGACTGAAAAATAGCTTTCTTGTTCTACATCAATCGCATTAAAGAACAGTGGGTGGACAATCAAGTCTTCATTGCATTTACTGGATTGAAAAAGGGCAAGAAACAGATCATCTCTCAATGGATTGTACTCTGCATCAAGATCTGCTACACATTAGCTAAAAAGCAGCCTCTTGTGGGCTTGTAGGTCCATTCCACCACAGCCAAGGCAGTTACTACTGTGTTAGCACATGTAGTACCTCTCATGGACATAAGCTAAGATGCCTCGTGGGTGTCACTCCACATGTTCACGACTGGCACTACTGCTTGGACAGTGAGGTCTGTTGAGATGGGCATTTTGCCTGTTCGGTCCTCTAGGACTTTCTGAAGTGAGCTAGTTTGCAGATCCACCTCTGGGGAGGCATTTTTTGGGTATTTATTCTAAGGTGAGGAATATGCAGTTACAAGTCTCTCCCAGAAGAGCAAGTTACTTACTTTCAAGAGCACCTTTTTTGGTAGAGCTTCTATCTAACTGCGGATTACTTACCGGCCCTCCAATCTTACCCTTTCAGTGTAATTCATTCAGTTGCCCTTGTATCTATGTGATGACAATGTATTGAGTTACTGAGAAGGTCTGGTGATGCCGTAGGCTTGGTCTCTGATTAGGTCAAGTTGACAAAACCTATGCCAAAAGAATCATGCCACAACCTAGAGACTGGGTTGTGATGAAAAAGCATGTTCAAAAGTCTTGACTAGATCCAATGTGGAAAGGCCCTTTTCAATTAATCCTTGTGATGAATACTGCTGTGAATGTGTTGGATTGGCACAGTGGATCCACATATTTGTTATGTTATGTGTGTTTGTAAAGCACACTTTTACCCGCTAGGGTATCCTGGTGCTGAGCATGCATGTGCCTTGCCTGCCTGTGAAAGGTTGGTTAATTGAAAAGCCAGGTCTTCTGCTTCTTGCAGAAATCAAGAAGGGAGGAAGAGGCTCTGATGTGGAGAAGGAGGACTTTCCACGCTTTAAGAGTGATGTAAGTGAACACCTATCCTACTAATCTGGTTGTGTGTTTGCAAGGGATGTATACAAGTAAGAGTCTTATGGTACTGAGGTGCCGGGTGGTTGATGTAAGAAGATATGACTTTTCAGGTAGTTGAAGCCTAGTTGTGTAGTGCCTTGTATGTATGTGTGACAAGTGTGAAATTAGCTCATTTGTGTATTAGTAGCCAGTGGAACTGACTGAGGTGTGATGTGATGCAAGTTAATAGTGGGAGATTAAAAATGAGTCTAGATGGGTTGTAGTCCTCTAGTGAGTTGCTTGGTGATCTCAGCGTAAAAGGTGTTCCGTTCCACCAACTTGCTTGCAACTAGAGCATGAGTGATAGTTTTGCTAGTACTCTTTGGGAGCCATTTGAAGATCTTTCCCTGCGTCTATAGGGTGTGAACAAAATGCAGTGACAGCATTGACGTGTGCAATCATGTCCAGTTAGCTCTTGAAAATTTGCTTTTTTTTATCATAGACAAACACAGACCATGCTCGTGCCGTCTCATTGAACCAGGAGGGGTACCCAAAACGTATCCTCATTGTGGTGAAAGGCTACTGCCTTTACCAGGAGTTTAGAAGCATGATCGTGGTGATGGCAGCACAGCCTGTAGTGATCAGGAGTGAATAAGTCATTTTTACCTGTCTCACTGGAGTGAGCCCTATAGGCCTATTCTTTTAAAGTTCTGCTGCTGTGTGCTTAACTCATCCTTGACCTGCATCATTTTGGTGGGCAATGCTGTGCAGTGCATGTGTGAAATACATGTGCTGAGTGAGGTGCCTGTAAATGGTACAACACTGGGATAAAGCAGTACTATGCAGTGTGTGTATGTTATATGCATGTGCTTGGTGATGTGTGCCAGTGAATGGTACAGTACATGAAGGACATAGTACTACGCAGTGCATGTATGTAGTGAACATGTGCTGGGTGTATGTGTGCCTGTGAATGGTACAATATAGGACTAATGCAGTACGTTGTGCATGCATGTTATATGTATGTGCTGGATGTATGTGTGCCTGTGAGTGGTATAATACATGAATGATGTAGTGCTGTGTAGTGTGTGTATGTTGTAAGCATGTGCTGGTTGTATGTTTGCCTGCGAATGGTACATTACATGGTTGATTCTGGGTTCCATTTTGGGAGCCCAATGGTGAAACATGGATGTAGAGTAATCCCCCAGACAGATTAGTGGGTTGCTGCATTGCGGTAAGCTGGGCGGGACACTGGAGAGAAGGAGAGCCAGGCTCCCTCAGTATACTTCAAAGAATACTCTTTGATTCAGAGTGGAGAATGTTGGAGGGAGCGAGGTCCAGTGTGGAATCTGGTTGAGTGAATTCCCTTAGGGAGGTGTGAGGAGACGGCAGCTGCACTGATCTGATCGGGTTGAAGCCCTTGTGCAGGCAAAGTCGACAACCCGGTATGCAAGAGGAGAGCAGAAGTAAAGTGAGCTGTGAACATTGATGCGCCGAATCGGTCATTGTCCATGTGCAGTAAAGAGCCGACAACCCCGTATGAAAGGAGGGGTCAGCATGAACAGATTGCTGTGCTGAATGGGATATAGTCTGTGTGCAGTGGTGAAACGGTGAGCTTGTATGCCCAAGGGGGCCACTGGGACCATGCAAGGAATTACCCAGAGAAGAGAGGCTGCTGGGGTCAAGCTAGACACTACCCTAACAATGAAACCCCAAATCCAGACCGTGGTGGGCTCATGCTTCGGCATGTTGAAAATGTAAAGTCAAGTACCGGAAGACAGTAGTTCAAGCCCTGATTACATCCAGGTTGGATTATGGTAATATCTTGTACCTGGGACTCCCTGAGTATTTATTGAATCGTCTGCAGGTGGCTCAAAATGCAGCAGCTAGAGCCATCCTTATGGTAGGGCCAGAGCACATATGACTATCCACCTGAAGGCCCTACACTGGCTTCCGGTATGTAAGAGGATCCAATTCAAAACGCTGGTCCTAGCTTTCCATGCCTTTCATGGCACAGTGGCAGTGTATCTTAGGAGAAGGATCCAACCTTACGTGCCACAACGAGCCCTGAGGTCCTCTGGCCAGTCACTAATGCACAAACCCAAGTTTGCCAGCTCCCGTATAGGCGGTCGTACTTTCAAGTGCTGGCCGCCTGCTCATGGAACGGACTGCCTCCTCATCTTTGGCAAGTGCAGGATCTATTGACTTTTAGAAGACAGCTTAAAACCTGGCTTTTCCAGCTGTAATTCTTCGGGCAGCCGCGACCTGTTCGTAAGCTTTGTTTCTGTCTTCTGGTAGTCCCACTGTCTGCACTGGGACACTCTGTGGAGTAGCCGTGCGCTTTACAAGTACATTTTTTCATTTCATTTCATTTTCCCTTCATTTCATCCCTATGGGGCTTCACCTTGACTAAGCATTAGCTCCCCTCCACACCCACTGTGGGAAGGACCAAGACATTTACCCTGCTTGGAGGAGCCATGAAGAACCTCCAGTCTCTGTGCCTGCAGGAACGTGTGTGAGGAACTTGAAGTGCGCTGAGCGCAGCCTACCTGGGTCGCATGCAAAGAACAAACCGGAGACAGTTGCTACAGCTCTAGTGCCTGCAGAGGGGGCACACTCAGGGACTCCAGTCCTCCGATACGATCAAGTGTGGGTAAAACTGATTACTATTGGTCAGTCAGCCCTTCGGGAACTTGCTTGTTAGATAACAAGCACTTTGGCGCTGGAGCCCTTTTGACTTTTATACTGAACTGGATTGGGCTCCTGAGATTTGGACGAGTGGGGCTTCACCTGAATATTGCCTATCTTCAATGGAGATTAACCACTACTGCTAGAGCTAGGAGGGAGTGGGATTAAGGGAACTGCCTAATGAACACTAGGGCTCTGACCTCATGAGACTGTGGAAATTGTTAGTTAATGTCATAGTTCCCTCTGTCATTGTGGCTGTAAAATACTTATTTTTCCTAAAAAAAAGTGTTTAACAATCATTTATTGCTGCTGTTTTGTATATTTTGAGTTGTGAGCCTGTGTTCACACACCTGCATCAAAATTGCCCCCTGCCCCTCCAAGACGTCTTGGACTGTTCGACCCATGCTACTTCTGAGATTGAAGAGCTGAAGGTGCACTGGGCCCATGTTCTCAGAATCCATAGTAGGCCAGCCCCTAGGACAACCAGAGTAAAAGGACTCATCCCCACAGTTGAGCCCCGTAATCTCTGTCTGCCCAGTAGTCCTCTGAACGGGGTTCAGAAATAGACACAAACTTTACACACAGGGATAGGTTACTAGGAAATATTAAAGAGAACATTTATTCAAATTTATTGTCTGAGTATGCAAGCATTATGAGAGTGAATAATTGTTACATTTGCCAGTTTCTTCCAACCTTTATTTCAGCGGAATTTACTTATCTAAAAGTTCCTTTGACTTACTCTTTAACATGCAATATTTTGTTAATGTTTTCCTGGACAAATAACTTCTAGCACCTTATGTTACAGACTACAATTTCTCCTTGGAAGTTCTTCCTGGAACTGAAGATTTTAAATCTTCTAATCACTTGTGACTAATTATGCCACCTAATTTAAAAACTGATATGACTAAAAACACGTTTTATGTGAATTAAATGATGTGGATAATTAGTTCATTAAAGAATATAGCAAGAGAAAGACGAGGCTTCATAGAATCTGGGAGGTAACAGAGATTGAATTGCAATAAGAGTGTGAAGAGAAATTCAGATATTCAAGAATGCATCCTAGACTGAAAGTGGAGCAAGAGAAGAATGGAGTAATGTATATGCCGCCAAAGAAATCTTAGTGTGATGGATCTGTAGAAATATTTGTGGAGAGTGAGTGTAATTTTGCTTATGTTGGTAAGGATACCCTTCTGATTTTATTCCTAACCCTGTGAGGAATTTATTAAGCTTTTGCTAAATGTGCTCATGTTAACCACCCATTTAGTTTTGTGGGATGGTGCTATCTTGCCTTAGTCTTTAAGTGTGGGTATCATGTGAATGAAATGAGTTAAAAGAATTATATGAGCCTTAGAAGAACAAAACGTGTTTTTGAACTAGTGCAAGTGGATGTGTTTAGTATTTGAATTTGTCCTATTGGTGTGGCTTTCAAAGATTTGAAAATTAGAAATATATCAACATTAGTGGGCTGCTTAGCAACTAATATTGTGGTGATGCAAAAAAAGCCTTGCATTAAATATTCTTCTTACAAAAGAGGGTGGAGTCTCTCATGGGTTGATGGTTCAACAGTGCTTTTCTTTCATATACTGGCGTGCATTTTTTTTCATTCCGCCCGAGGAATTGGAAGAATTTAGTAATTCCACGTCACCCTTGTAATGCAGAATTACTAATAAATTCTGCCACTCCACCAGCGGAAGTAATCAGCACTGCAGAAGACCACGCAAAACCTTGTTCATAAATTACTGCTTGAGTTATGTTTTAGTGCTCAAAAACACGTTGACAACCCAAGGGACGTCTCATATGGTCAAATTTGAACTCACAAACAGGTGGACCTCTCTGGGAACCAACTGTCGGACATACAGATAGAAAATGTGTGAGTGTGGGCAAGGGGTGCAGCGCACACAGCAGTGATGAAATTATCTGAATATTTAATCAATCAATCAATCAATCAAAGCATTTATATAGCGCACTACTCACCCAGAGGGTCTCAAGGCGCTGGGGGAGGGGGGTCCGCTACTGCTCAAACAGCCAGGTCTTGAGTCGCTTCCTGAAGGCGAGGTGGTCCTGGGTCAGGCGGAGGTGGGTCGGGAGGGAGTTCCATGTCTTGGCGGCGAGGTAGGAGAAGGACCGTCCCCCTGTGGTGGCTCTTCGGATGCGGGGGACGGCGGCGAGGGCGTGGCCGGTCGATCGAAGCTGGCGTTTGGGAGCGTAGAAGTTGAGGCGGCTGTTGAGGTATCCTGGGCCTTGGTTGTGTAGGGCTTTGTGTGCGTGGGTGAGGAGTCGGAAGGTGATTCTCTTGTTGACCGGGAGCCAGTGCAGGTCTCTCAGGTGTCCGGAGATGTGGCTGCGACGGGGGATGTCCAGGATGAGGCGAGCTGAGGCGTTCTGGATCCGCTGGAGTCTCTTCTGGAGTTTGGCGGTGGTTCCGGCGTAGAGGGAGTTGCCGTAGTCCAGACGGCTGGTGACGAGGGCCTGGGTGACCGTCTTCCTGGTCTCGGTGGGGATCCACCGGAAGATCTTACGTAGCATGCGCAGGATGTTGAAGCATGACGAGGAGACGGCGTTGACCTGTCTGGTCATGGAGAGGGAGGAGTCCAGGATGAAGCCCAGGTTGCGTGTGTGGTCTGTTGGTTTGGGTGCGCTGCCTAGGGCGGGGGGGCCACCAGGAGTCGTCCCAGGCGGAGGGTGAGGATCCCAGGATGAGGACTTCCGTCTTGTCCGAGTTCAGTTTCAGGCGGCTGTTCTTCATCCATTCGGATACCTCCTTCATCCCTTCGTGAAGGTTGGCTCTGGCGGTGGCGGGGTCGTTGGTGAGGGAGAGAATCAGCTGGGTGTCGTCGGCGTAGGAGATGATGTTGAGGTTGTGCTGGCATGCGATGTCTGCGAGGGGGCTCATGTAGACGTTGAAGAGGGTTGGACTGACCACAGATGACTTCGGTGGCTTCAGATCTGAACGGGGGGAGGCGGACTCTCTGTGTCCTTCCGGCGAGGAAGGAGATGATCCACTCCAGTGCCTTCTCCTAGATTCCGACGCTGCTGAGTCGCTGCACTAGTGTACGGTGGCAGACAGTGTCGAAGGCCGCGGAGAGGTCTAGGAGGATGAGGGCTGCTGTTTCTCCGTTGTCAAGCAGTGCTCGGATGTCATCGGTGGCTGCGATCAGGGCGGTCTCGGTGCCGTGGTTGGCCCGGAAGCCGGACTGCGAGAGGTCGAGGGATCCGTTCGTCTCGAGGAAGGCGGCCAGCTGCTTGTTGACGGTCTTCTCGATGACTTTAGCAGGAAACGGGAGCAGCGAGATGGGGCGGTAGTTCTTGAGGTCGGTGGGGTCGGCTGATGGTTTCTTTAGTAGAGCGCTGAGTTCGGCGTGCTTCCAGCTCTCCGGGAAGGTAGCGGTGTCGAATGAGGTGTTGATGATGTCCCGCAGGTGGGGTGCGATGACAGCGTCGGCCTTGTTGAAGACGTGGTGAGGGCAGGGGTCGGTAGGAGATCCGGAGTGGATGGAGTTCATCGTGCGGACGGTGTCTTCGGTGCTGATCGGGGTCCAGGCGCGGAGGGTGGTGGTGGGGGGGCGGTGGTTCGGTCGTGACGTGTGTCGGTTGCGTGCTGAAGCTGTTGTGTATGTCCGCGATCTTGTTGTGGAAGTAGGAGGCGAGGGAGTTGCAGCGGTCTTGCGAAGGGGTGATGTCGTTGTTTCCGGCGTTGGGGTTGGAGAGCTCTTTAACGATGTTGAAGAGTTCCTTGCTGTTGTGTGCGTTGTTGTCCAGTCGTTCCTTGAATGCGGTTTTCTTGGTGGCGTGGATGAGTTGGTGGTGTTTTCGGGTGGCGCGCTTGAGGGCAGTCATGTTGTCCGGTGTTGGGTCTCTGCTCCATGTTCTCTCGAGGGCTCGGCAGTTCTTCTTGGAGCTCTTGAGTTCGTCGTTGAACCATGGGGCTTTCTTGCTACCGGGTCTGCTAGGCGGGGTCTTCAGAGGGGCGAGGTCGTCTGCGCAGTTGCTGATCCACTTCGCGAGGTTGGTGGCCGCCTGGCTTGGGTTCGTTGCGCTGGTGGGTGGGTTCTTGCTCAGGGAAGTCGCGAGCTGGTCGGCTGTGATCTTGTTCCAGCTTCTGCGTGCAACCTGTTGCTGGTGGTGGTGGATCGTGGTCCTTCTGAAGCTGAAGTGGACGCAGCTGTGGTCCGTCCAGTGGAGTCCAGTGGCGTGGCTGAAGGCGATGTCCTTGCAGGATGAGAAGACGGGGTCGAGTGTGTGTCCGGCGTAGTGGGTGGGGGTGGTCGCCAGCTGCTTGAGTCCCAGGTTGGCGAGGTTGTCCAGCAGGGTGGTGGTGTTGCGGTCGTTGTTGTTTTCCAGGTGGAAGTTGAGGCCCCCGAGGAGGATGTAGTCAGTGGAGGGGAGGGCGTGCAGGCTGATGAAGTCGGCGATGTCTTCGCTGAATTGTGTGCGTGGTCCCGGGGGTCTGTAGATGAGGGTGCCTCTGAGGGTGGTATTGGGGTTGATGTGGACCTGGAAGTGCAGGTGCTCGGCGGGTGCGATGGTGTCGTCGGTGTTGGTCGTGATGCGGATGGTGTTCCTGTGGATGATGGCGATGCCTCCTCCGGTCTGGTTGATGCGGTCCCTTCGAATGATCTTGTAGCCGTCTGGGATGGCGATGGCGATGTCAGGCGCTGAAGAGGCGTTCATCCAGGTTTCCGTGAGGAAGGCGATGTCTGGTGAGGTTGTGTCGAGCAGGTTCCAGAGCTCGATGGCGTGTCTGTGGATGGAGCGGGTGTTGAGCAGGATGCATTTCAGGTGGCTGCTGCTGTTGCCCGTCTTGGTCTTGGTTGGTGCAGGAGTAGTGCTGGTCCGGATGCAGGTGACCATGCAGACGTTGCAGCAGAAGGGTCCGTGGGTGCGTCTCGGGGTGGTTTGGTAGCATCCTGGGTTTCGGCCGGCGTTGAGTGCGTTGAGGGTGGCGGCGTCGTACGTCCGGCGGGTGGGCTGGGGTCTGCGGGGGCCAGGGGTCCTAGCGCTGGGCGCGGTCCAGGCACGGACGGGCGCAGACGGGCTTACCTTTGGCGCACCTTCGGCGCTCATTCGGTGCTCCCGCTGCGCGCGTCCGCTGCGTGGTGGCTCAGGGGGCGTCATAAGAAGGGGGACGAGAGGGCGGGTCAGCTGGGCGGCGGGAGCGGCTCGGCCAATGGGCCGGTGGTGGGCGGGGCCTGTGGCAAGCTGCGGCGGGAAACTGGCACGCGGGCGGCTCTGCTGAGGCTGGGCCGCTCGGGGGGTCAGGGGGGCGTCTGCGGCGAAAAAAGGCAGCAAGGCTGGCAAGGCTGGCAGGCAGGAGCAGGCAGGAGCAGGAGGCGGCAGGAGGAGCAAGGGGGTGACCAGGCCTGGTGAGAGGCGCATTTAGCTAAACCTACTTGAGCTACGTGTGGTACAACAGTTTCAACGTACACCTGCAGCGACATCAGCAGGCATACAGGCACCCGGCTGCAAGATGCAATTTTGCAATACTGTCCTGCGAGTGAGAGCCAGTGATGCTGGGGAGAGATGCATTTCAACAGCGACTGCACACAAAAAAAATCTGTTCCTGTCTCGAGTGTTTGTTTCCTCGTATACAGTTGGGGCTCACAAGCGCAACATTAGAGCCTTCGAAAACAGCCATGAAGTTCCTAAATAGCGCCGCTGCCATCAGACTTCTGTCCCCATGCTAAATGAGCGGGGTGTCTGCTGTGACCGGGGGCTTCATATGTGGCTGTCACCCATAGGTGGCAGCTGTGACCAGTGCTTGCTGTGGGGGAGGGGGAGGCACAGTGGTCTGTGTCACTTCCAGACAGCTGGAGCATCTGTCACTGTGCCTGAAATCACGTCATTGCCTGTCTTAGAAAATGGAGAACAAAGGAAGCAGATGGAGTACTGTTGGGGTCGGAGAGTTGGGAGGGGTTCCCAACGAGGATAAGGCAACCATTCAATTGTTGGTGAATTATGAAAAACATGCCTATAAAAAAAAATTAGCCACAGTAAGTGTGTGGCTCGCACTCGCAAAGCATGTGCAAATTGGACTCTCCATGCAAAGTCACAAACTAAGGGGCCGATTATGATCGCGGATGGACTTGAGTCCGTCCGCGACCCCTGAGCAGGAGGGAACATCCGCAAGGGCTGCGGCGTTCCCTCCGAGCAGATTAGGATGTGACCGCCAGGGTGGCGGTCACATCCTCTATCTTTAACATTGCGGCGGGTGCAGCTTCAAGCTGCACCTGCCGCAAGGTTAGAAATGCATGCATCGCATTTGCATGCACAAAGCGGCAGGCACAAAGCGGTGCCTGCTGCTTTGTGCACGCAAATGCAGGGGGGTAGCATAGGTACCCCCCATGTGCACCCTCCACCCCACCTTTACCCAGGGGGCCCGCAATGGGCCCCTGAAGTGAATGTCTGTATGCTTTTCCACGGCGGACAAGCCGCCGCGGAAAAGTATGCCTTTTACACCATCAGAATATGGCTGGCGGTGTCTGATAGACACCGCCAGCCATATTAAAGATTTTCCGCCGCGGTCGGAAGGCAACCGCGGCGGAAAAGCTGCGGACGGAATGCAAGACCCACCAGCCATCCTAATATGGCGGTGGGTCTTTCGAGGCTCCGCGGCGGTTTTCCCGCATCCTCAGGGCCGGAGGTGGCTTCCGCCGGCCCGGAGGATGCAGGAAAACCGCAATCATAATATGCCCCTTAATCTGGTCGAATAGTGAGTGACCTCAGGGCACAAGTCCTAAAAAAGGAAGTGGGGGACTCTCCAAGTTAGGTAGTATCGCAGGAAGTGACATCATGGCGTGTGACATCACTGCGCGTGACATCACAGGAAGTGACATCACAAGATAGGGAAATATGAAATTAATTTGAGCAGTGGACATGTTAGTCTGTTAGTTGGATTGAAAAGGAAAACTGGGGGGATAGAAGAGGGAAAGGTCTAGGAACTTTTGTTTGGGAGTTCATAGCAGTAGGAGGGAGTTGGACGTTACCAAGGCACCTGTTTGGAAGCCCTTCTGTCATTTTAAACAGCTGAACCTGCAGCAATTCAAGAGCAAGGCCACACTTGCTGGGCGTCATCTGTAAAAACACGCACTACACATTGCACACACACACTACCTACATAACCTACCTATGTGGCACATGCAAGGCTGTGGAAATACCTTTACATTCACTGTAGCTGTTCTTGCAAGAATATGATATGGTATATTTGCTTCTATGGAAAATCAACTATTCCAACCACTGCCATACCGTTTTCAAAGCCATGTCCATTGAGTAGCAACCACACAAGACGTTTATTTTTGTGGGAGCTACCACCATTTAGCAACTGCACTTCAAATTTAACAACGTGGACCAGAGAAGCATGTACATGCCAGGCTTCCTGGCATCAACACCAAACATGAAATCAGTCTATGGAGCTTCTCGGTAAAACAGGCAGGCTGAATTGTCAGTAGTGCTGTTTTTTTTTATAACTTTTATTTTGTAATTTTATGCATGAAATCACATCACATCTGAGTACAGGTTCAATCAACGTTATGCGTCAGATACAGAGACATAAAGCAATTCAGATAGAAACACTGTGCATGCAACAAGAAGGTATCGGAGCGTGACGAAGTCCAATTAACAACTCGTGAAATTATGCTAGGTTAACCTTCGAGGGGGGTCTTAAAAGCCCACCATCTATGATGCAAGGCAGTTCGCACACATCAATACAAGACATCATAACAAGGATGTGCAGCGTTATCATTTTCACCACCAACTGTATGACAAGTCGATGTTATAAGAGATTCAGCTGTCATAGGGTCGTAACATTGGTATTCCCCAGGGGATCATCTTCATTAGGCCCAGAAGAGCTCTCCACATCATTTAACAAGTACGTCTGCAATGGGCCCCATATATCACTCGGCCTAGAGGACATTGGTAATAGCTCCGCATAAATAGCAGATTGCTCCTGGCAGTATAGAAGATCATGCAAGCAATCCTTGAACTTCGGAGCTCTCCCTCTTCCCCACCTACAGGCAATTCTTCGTTTCGCCATCAGCAAAGCGATATCCACAAATTTCCTCGCCCTTTTGGGAAAGCACATAGTGTAACCCAGCAGCATCATCAAGGGGTCCATTCCAATGCTAACACCCAGCATTCTCTCTAGTGCCTGTTGTATTTGGGTCCAATATTCATACACAGTCGGGAATTCCCACGCCAAATGCATGAACCCCGCTCCAGGACTCTTACATCTCATACATCTATCATTGTCGTCAGTAGTGCTTCTCTGCTTCACGCCCCGATGCTGCCCTCTTCACTTTGTAAAATGGAAGGGACTCCGATATGTGTACAGAAATGAGCACAGAACATCACAACATGCACGCGCCACTCATGGAAAAATCAGGATAGGCCTGTGTTATGGGAGTATTTCATTCTGACACCAGCAGAATTTAACTCGAGATAGAATATAAACACCACCCGGGCCATCCATTGCTTCATAGCCGTCAACCTGCGGCTGCCGCCCTAGAGGCGACCGGCAGGCCCTATTCTGCTGAGGGAATAGCACAGGGAACCCAGCCCCATCTCAGTGCATAATACAGGGCACAGCTACCAAAAGGCAGAAGGGATCGGCCTGGCAGCAGTGGAACAATGAATGACGGCGATAGGGGGGCGAGGGAGCAAAGCATGCACGCCCCTGCGACCAGCAGCAGCAGCCCGGCAAGGATGCATCATGTAAGGCGATTGCAGCAGGTTAAAAAAGCAAGGCTAGAGCTGTGATAGGTAGCGCAGAGAGATGGGCAGGCAAGGCAATTTATGCCTCGTAAGAAAGTTAAGAGCTGGGGCGTGGTGACCGGCACACCAAAAAATTCTGGATTCAGCCGCAATCACCTGGAAAAGCTTGGTTGGTCAAGTATCCATCTTTTGATGGATGGCATCCACCCTGTAAAATAAGTGGGGGGACGCCATCCACCTGTGTGGTACCCCGACTCGTGCCCTGAGTGACCTGCTGGAATAGGAGAGACCTGCTGCTGTCTCACATTGACAGCCTTTCTGCTGCTCTCAGCCCTACCTATTGTTATGCCTGTCTGTTGCGCTTCAGGGAACCGCCTGTGCTGGGTGACCTGAACACGGGTAAAATCAGTGCAGAGAGAAGCGGCCACTTCCTGTAAACTGTAACCGTGCATGCCTTCTCGGAAGGAAACAGAGCTGTGGCATTGAAATACATTCTTTGCATATTAACTTGCTGCAACTAAATCTGCCGCAATAGTTTAAAGAAAGCCACCGACACCACCTCCTCTCCTCTACACCACCCATCAGCATTGAAGAGAAAGTGAGTCAGTTTCAACTGTATTTGCATTCGGTGAAGTCGGCACTCAAATGTCAACGTATAAAGACAAATCAGAAATGCCATCCTATAAGAAATAAAAGATGACTCAATATTATGTACGTCTCTTAAACCCTTCTTAAGATAGCACTAAAACCGCCCGAAATGCAACAACATAATGCCCATCTCTGCCCAGCCGCGGAATTGTTATGTAATTCCATGGAATTCCGCTGAATCAAATCACGCCCACCCTTTACTTTTAATACCAGATCACAGCTAGCTTAATAATAATTATATTAGTAACAGTGCTAATATTTGACGCAAGGCAAAGTTTCTTGAACAATAAGGGTGTGGAATGTTTGTGCATAGTTCTGTGAGATTAGAAAAGGGTTTTGCATAGGTGTGGGCATGGTTAGATAGTATGGTAGTGCTCTACTTTGGACAATAAGAATGCTAACGCGGGATTACTGGTTACTAATTATCTTACCAAATCCCAAACTATGTCGACTGAATCGTTGGTACCTGTCGTTGAGTAAAGGTAATCTCGCAATAAGTCAATCAATTTAAGAACTTACACCACTCTAAATGACCACTGACCAAATTTAAGTTTAAAGATTTAATATAAAGTCAAAGATAACTGAAGATACAAACTTCTCAAAATGAGATTCAAAAGGTAAATTGGTATCACTATAAACATGAACTTCTTGAATAATCTAAGTCTGAAGAACAAAATAATAAGTACAAGCTCAAAGACCATAAGGGTTGTCAAAATAGATATAAGTTGCAATCTCAAAGTCATTACAGAAAAGAAAATTAAGGTTAGTCTGTCCCTACACTATTTTAAATGACATCCCTACTTAGCAAGATCTTAACCCTCTAGGTGTCAGCCGTGGTGACTTCCTAAGAAGATCACGCACTTCTCTTTGTCTCTTCTCTGATAATGGGTCTCTCCTGATCAGCCTATCTGCCTACCCATCCGCTTCCTTAGGCTCCCAAAATCATCTGCTCTGCCCTCCTCCCGGGTCTCTTTCCCTAATACCAAATCACATTTCTGATAGGAACGCCCCTTGGGACGCCCCTCACGTGGTACATCTTTGCGCGGCAAACTCCATGATGGTACTCTTGAAGACCCTCGTTATAGTTGACCTTGGTTCCCAGGCTTCTTCTTCAGTGCGCTGATACCCCCTGAAATTCCTGGAAACTCCTACAGGCCTGCGCAAGGCGCCACTGAACAAAGTCCCTTTCATTCGAGCTGATTAGGACCCTCGCACCTGCATACAGCTCGTCCTGCAGTGGGCCTCAAATTCCAGACTCCACCATATCTTTAGTCATAAAACACTCTCAAAGCTCGGTGCTGGACACCTCGCGACCTCTTCTCTAACGAGCACATGACGATTTACACTACATGACATTATCGGCTCTGGCCTACTTGATTTACATGCAGCAGGTCCCTGCACTCTTAAAACGTTAACTTGATTTAAACAGCAAACATTCTTAACTAGCATACGTTTCTAAAATAACACATCTATAAAGCATATACTTTTAACCCTAAGTTCAATAGTACATTTTGGAAGAACCATGTCAACCTTATCTCACATTAATTTAGCAGCACGTTCAGGTTTGCTGTGAATTGCCCTAAGGCCTACACATAATACTGGATTTTCAAAGTTACATTTAATTCGGACATGATTCTTTTAACATGAGAACATGAGGTTTTCACATATATTCCAACATTTCTACATTAATCTCACACCGTTATAATTATAGTTACTCTACTTAACATTCTATACATTTCACTACTGAATATAAAACACTCGTGTGCAAAACATGTTTAAACTAACTACGTGCTTGTAAATATGGCGTACTTATACATTTTTTTCAAACTTGTGCTCTCTCAGTCCCCCCTTTGATGACCTTCAGGGGTCATCATCACCAAGACACTAAAAATGTAGAACCTTTTAAAGTGAAGACAGGGCAGTTCCACCTCTTTTCATACTCTCTAATGCTTTCAGACTCTTATATTGAGTATCCTGCATTGCTGTCAACTCTTCCTCCTGTTTCCTCATAGTTCTCTGCAACCTATTTGCTTTATAACATTGATACAAACGCACCAATCCCCACAAAGTGATTACACAAATCACTATTCTGATGATGGGTTTCAGTATGTACCAAACGATACCCTTTCCTAAGTTGGCAAACCAACTTCCAACTTTACCCATCCCATGACCTACTTTTTCCCACACATTTACCTTTGCTAGGTCCTCAATTTCGTAGTGTATGGCAGTGATATTTTGTATATACTTCTCTAGAGGTTTTGAATTGTCTGGAATGTAAGTACAGCATTCCTGGACCTTCAAGGCCTTACAGACTCCTCCCTCTTTTGCTAACAGAACATCTAGAGCAAGTCGGTTCTGAAGAACCATTGCCCTAATCGATTGCATCTCACCTTCTATCAGCATCAATGATCTTGCAGTACTAGCAGATAGCCTATCTACGACTGTAGCTAACCTCCTAATTTTGATGTCATTCATTATCAATCCTAAGAAAGGGAATGCAGCACCGAGTACATCTCCAACTACTTCTGCTGCACCCAGCCCTCGCTTCCATCTAGTTGATATTTCTTTCTTAGGCGTGTCTAAATTCTCAACATGATATATTTTAGGGAAGACAACAGCCAGATAGCATGATCCGTACCAATTATCTGGTAACTTCACATAGGCACTTCTTCCACATACAAAATATACATTTGGTATTGCTTGCATCCCTTTCAAAAAGTTCTTAGAGTAATACTCCAATTGAAAGGCATGTTCACAATGGACTTGACCTACATAAAAGTTTTCATAATATGAGTAACTCCTGTGAATGCACAGTTTTCCCCGTTTATCCTTATCCAAAGCAATTGGACCAATACTACCCTTTCTTTGGTGTGCCCTCTCCTCCTTGGTCCAATCTGTTTCCCATTGTCCTGATGCTTTCAAAATCTTCTGCCTCCTGTATCTAGTATCTACCTGTGCTATAAACTTTTTCTCAACTTCTGATATTTGACAAGTCAGATTGTTCCTTCGAGCATGTGAAGTATCTAACGTTTTCCATGGAATAAACCATTTGTGTAGTCTGTCTTCGCTTTTGTAGTAGTCCCATTTGTTCAAATGCTTGAAATTCGGAACCTCTGGCAATGTCGAGTCGAAATTCGAGAAATAATACTCGAATCCTTCTCGTCCATAAAACATGCTCAACAATAAACTGCACGTTATTCCATATGTCAACGGAAGATGATGGTATCTGATACCCTCCTCCACTGAAGCTGGTAATTGCATACAAACGTAACAATCCTTTACTTCCATGGCATCAACATATTCATAAAGCAATTTAGCATAAGCATTTGACTTGTAATTTCCCTGTGACTCGTCGGTGTGAAGCCTTTTTATTTCTGCATCTAACAATGCTTTGTCTTTCTCATTGATGTTTCCCTTCTCTTTAATAATGGTAGTTTTCGGTGTTGATACTCCCTTATCCTCCTTAACTGCGGTTTCATCCCCTTCGTGTCCCGCTAGGAATGAAACAGTTACCACTAAAATTATAAGAGAAACCACTACTCCTAAAAGTGTAACAGCTATACATTTTGCCCTGCGGTTCGGGTTGCCAGCCTCCATGTTCTCAAACAGTGTAGTTTTTGACTTTCTTCCAGCATTCACTTCCTCTTCTTTTCAAACAAAGTCTTTCTCTCTTGCAATGTCTTTCTTTGAACACTTGGAAGCTTGACAATTTGTTTCCGCAAAACAGTTCAAAGTCCAGTAGAAAATAGACAACCCTAGCCCTTCTCCATCCACTAAAATGAAACCCCTATCACTTTTCTTCTTCCACTCGGCGCTAGGTTATCTTGCAACAAGTTTTTACAATTTCTTTTCAACAGTCTTATTTTCGTCTGAAGTTATGTATGACTCAAGGAGTGACACTACGTCTTCATAAATGTCCATCCGAAGTATCATTCCCTCAGGTTCTGGGCAGTTCGTCCCACAACATGGAAAGTCAACTTTTTTCTAGGATTATTCTCCTTATTTCGCTCAAGACAAGTGGACGGACAAAATTGAGAGTTAGCGTTTTTTCAATTTCCACTCCTGGTACTATCAGTTCTACATCCACAATTACAAAGGGGTCCGTTCTAATCAAGATCACTTTCTTCACCTTTCCAGTTCTGCGCCCCTTTGAAGACATTCACAATATGGTATTAATCCACAACAATAAGCGCTCCTAGCATTTCTACTACTCGCTCAAGCATTTCCAAACGAAGAAGAGTTCCCTCCAATATTGGATATCGTGAACAGCAAACTGGAAACTCAACTGTCTCTAAAATCAATTTTCTTATTCCACTCAGGAGAGCAGGATGAACGATGTTGAGTGTCAGCAACCTTTCGGTCTCCGCTCCTGGTAGTAGAAACCTTATTTGCACTGTGATGATCGGGTCAGTTCTGATCAGTTCCACTTCCCTGATCCTCCCTGTTCTGTGTCTCCCAGACATCTGCAACGAGGTAGGTCCAGTCGGGAGTAGAGTATCTTCTACTAGGCACTCGCACCCTCCTTGATCTTCTAAGACCCTCCTCGGCTTGATCCTGGATATCTTCTTCTGGATCTGAGTCTTCGGATATAGGAGTAAGCGTTTCTTCCTGGGCCGACCTCAAACTTAGCCTTCTTCTCCTAGTTGGCCAAGTGGCAGCTCCAAGCCTTATTCTCCTATTCCTTGTCCTCCCACTTGGTTCTTGGTCGCTCCGATACGGATCTGAGTCTGAGTCGTATTCACTTCTGCTCTCCCCTTCAGTTGCGTCTTCTGTCTCACTGCCGTCCTGCCTTCGCTCTTCTTCTGAATCCGATGCGTTCCCAACTTCTTCCGACACCTCCTCAGCTGCCTCAATCCCCTCTTGCGACTCTTCTTCCACTTCCGGGCTTTCGTCTGGGATGGGAGCTGTTCCTTCTAGAGGTGCTGGAACTCTGCGAGTATGGGAAGCATGGATCCAATTTGGCAGCCCCCCGCACTTCACCGCGGTGTTCGTTATCAGGATTACCTGAAAGGGCCCACGCCAGCGAACATCTAGGCAGTTCTTCCGGACGTGTTTTTTAACTAAGACCCAGTCCCCTGGGTTCAGGTCATGACACAGGTTCCTCGCTGCTGGAACTTCAACTGCATGCACCTGAAGGGACACAGAATGGATGGCGTCAGACAGTCCTTTACAATAATCCAAGATCAGATCATCTGTAATATTCAATAGAGCAGTAGTTGGAACTGTAGGAAGTCTCATGGCCCTCCCCATCAGGATCTCGTGGGGAGAGAGACCTGTCCTCCTATCAGGTGTGCTGCGCATGCTCATGAGCACTAAAGGAAGAGCATCTGGCCAACTCAAGGATGTGGATGCCACTACTTTAGCCAATCTATTCTTCAAAGTGCCATTCACTTGTTCCACAATTCCTGAAGCTTCTGGTCGATAACTACAATGCAGCTTTTGATCGATATTCAGTGTGGAGCACAACATCTTCACTATTTCGCTGTTAAAATGTTTTCCTCTGTCAGATTCCAAAGAGGCAGGCACCCCGAAGCGCGGTATCAACTCCCTGAGCAACAATTTAGCCACTGTGAGTGTATCGCACCTACGTGTAGGGTACGCTTCAACCCATCTGGAAAATACGCATACAATCACCAACACATACCGAAGGCGATTGACTCTTGGCATTTCGATGAAATCTAGTTGCATTCTATTGAAAGGCCCCCCCGACCTCCCAATGTGACTCAGTGTGACTGGTGTTCGTTTGCCTACGTTCAGCTGTTGGCAAGTAACACATCGCTTACATACTGATTCTGCTGCTATTCTGAATTTCGGGCAATACCAAGTCTGCCTAAAAACTCTCATCATAGCATCCCTTCCTAGATGTACTGGACCATGTATTTCTCTCGCCATGGGATTAGCTAATTCTTCAGGTAACACAGCTCTCCCATCTGCTGAAACCCAAAAATCCATTTCACTTCGCACACAACCTGCTATTTCCCATGCCTTTTTCTCTGTTTCAGGTGCGTTCTCCTGCATTATTCTTAAATCCTCCCAAGTGTCTACAGTTTCTAACATCATACTTAATTCAGTCTTTTCTTCTGCACCTTCTATTTCCACCTTTGAGAAAGAATAATTTTGTTCCGCACAATAGCGTGCGACTTCATCAGCGTATCTGTTGCCTTGTGACACAAAATCTGTATTCTTAGTATGAGCTACACACTTTACGATTGCAATGTCAACTGGACCTTGTAATGCTTCTAACAATAATCGCACAAATTCTCCATTTCGAATGGGCGAACCAGAGGAGGTCATGTAACCCCTCTGAGACCACAACTGCCCGAAATCATGAACCACACCGAAACCATATTGGCTGTCCGTGTAGATGGTGACTCTCTTTCCATTTCCTGCTATGCAGGCACGAGTTAGGGCAATAATCTCTGCTACCTGTGCGGAATGTACTCCTTCCAGGCAAGCGGCTTCCACAACTCCAGTAATGGTACAAACAGCATAAGCTGCTCTCAACCGACCAGTATCGTCTCTTAAACATGAGCCATCAACAAAGTAAATTTCATCGGGGTCTGACAATGGCTCATCCACAATATCTGGTCTGGGTTTCGTGCATAGTTCAGTCACATCAAGGCAATCGTGGTCTTCACATCCTTCGCCTTCTATTACCGTAGGTAATGGCATCAAAGTAGCAGGATTCAAGACAGAGCATCTCCTGAGAGTCACGTTTTCTGCGGCAAGTATAACTTGCTCGTAACGCGTGAGCCTGCTATTGGTCAGATGCTGCGTCTTCGTCCTGGTCATTAACAATTCAACTGAATGTGGTACATACACCACTACTGGATGTCCCATCACAATACTCTCGCTCCTTTAAATTCTGACACCCGTTGCAGCAACGGATTTGAGACATCCGGGCAACGCTGCGGCTACTGGATCTAATGTAGCCGAAAAATATGCAACTGGTCTACGGGCATTTCCGTGGGTCTGTGCCAAGACTGACAAAGCACATCCCTCTCTCTCACAGCAATAGAGTGAAAATGACTTTTCGTAATCTGGCATTCCCAGAGCCGGAGCACGACATAAATCATCTCTCAGCTGTAAAAACGCCACCAGACATTCTTCATCCCATGGTGCCGGATCACTCACCTCCTTGTGCGTCAGTTTCTGTAAGGGCTTTGCTTTCAGTGAAAAGTTAACTATCCACTGTCGGCAGTAACCCACCATTCCTAGGAACATTCTAACTTCTCTCTGTGTTGTAGGCGCATTCATTTTCATTATCGCCTCAATCCTCTCTGGTGACACCTTACGTTTTCCTTTCTCTAACCTGTGCCCTAGATACTGTACCTCTGTCAGACAATACTGCAACTTGCTCGGAGATACCTTATGTCCATTTTCAGCTAAATGATTCAGTAAGGCAATTGAATCTGCTTTACAAGCTTCCTCTGTCTCTGACGCAACAAGTAGGTCATCTATGTACTGTACCAGAACCGAATTCTGTGGCAGTACTAGATTCTCAAGATTCTTTTTCAGCAACTGATTAAAGATGGATGGGCTGTCGGTGAATCCTTGTGGGATTCGACACCATGTTAAAACGCGATCTTCCATTTTAAAAGCAAAAAGATACCTGCTCTCTTCATCCAATGGGATTGAAAAGAAAGCCTGACAAAGATCTATCACTGTGAACCATTCTGCTTGACATGGTATTTGAAACAATATCACTGATGGATTCGGTACCACGGGACAACATGAAACGACTATGTTGGTAATTTTTCGTAAATCCTGAACTATCCTAAACTTCCCGCTAGGTTTCTGCAAACCCATAATCGGGGAGTTACAAGGACTACCCACGATTTCTTTCAGTATTCCCTGCTGTATCATTGACTCGATCACAGGTTTTATTCCCGCAATCGTTTCCTGGGACAATTTGTACTGAGGCGTTCTCGGAAACTCAACATTTGGTTTTACCAATATTTTTACCGGCTCTACCCCCTTAATCAATCCTATTTCTTCTCCTGTGAAATCCCATACCTCTGACGCCACTGCATCTCGTAGGTCTTGGGGAAGATCTTCTATTGTCAGAGTAGGATATAGTTCTACACAAGATTTGGAATTGGCCACCTTAAAAGTAGCATCTTCGTCGGTAGTCTGTACCTCCACTCCTTGCGGGGTGCAGTATATGGTGCAGTTCAATTTGCACAACAAATCCCTTCCTAACAGACATACCGGACTCGAGTCACAAACCACAAACTGATGTTCGTTCATGTGGTTTCCAATTTTCACAGACACTGGTTCTGTCAAGGGACTAGTCATTCTTTTATTTGCGACTCCTACCACTTGAATTGTTTCCCCTGACATTGGCAAGTCTGGAACTACCGCTGATCTCAGAGTCGAACGAGTAGCCCCAGTGTCCACTAAGAACGTAGTGGGACACCCTGCCACTTCTGCCTCAACAAATGGCCCTCTCTGATCCACTTCTAGAACTGCCCCGAGGGTACAGTCCTCTTCACTGCTCACCCGTTGTCCTGTCAATGGATCAATGTAATAGCATTTTTCTTCCTCGATAAACAGAGGCATTTGTTTAAAGACCTTTCCTCCAGCTGCTATCTTCGGTGGCTGTGGGAATTGGGCCCGTGGAGCCGAAGTCCCCCCTTTGGCCACCTTATTACTTGGGACTGTCACCTTTTGCACTGGGACTTCTTGGACCTGCTCTTCTACTTCTAGCTCTCCATTTTCAGGGTTAAAGGGACACTCGCGTCGCCAATGCCCCACCTGGTGACACTGATGACACTTTGTCGTTTTCTTTAAAGTGGCAAAGTCTATCCTAGGTCTCTGCCCTTCTTCATTATCTTTGCTCTGACCATTTGGTTTTCGTCCCATCCCCTGCTTCTGCTGGCCACCCTTCCCAGCGGACTGCATTTGCACCACCATCAATTTCTCCTTTAGATTCTTGGCTTTAGAATCTATCTCGTCACTGCAGTACCTCGCATAACGTAAAATCTCATCTAGTGGTTTGTTCTGCCAACAGATTAAATGTTGCTGTATCATCAAACAAATATCAGGTCTCAACCCCAAGACAAACTTTGACACAAACTGCCCTATATCTTTGGGATCCATTACATCCAGTCCACTGTATTGCTTGAATGTTTTCAATAACCTTTCATAAAACTCGTGAACTGTCTCCTTGGGTTCCTGCCTTGTTCGGTCTATTTTTACCCAATCTATGTCCTGTGGTGGTACCTTATCTTTCAGCCATGCTATTACCCTTTCATACTTTTGCATGACAATCTCGGACGGTCCATTAGTCCGAGCATCCCTCACTGGTTCAGTATTTGGCCATTCAACACTAGTCTTGCACGGGGTCCACAAATCAGATGGGACCACGATGTCAAACAACGTGTTCAAATCTATCCACAGTACTTTCGAGATTTTGACAAACCTCTCTACCTGTTTATACCATTCGACTGGATTGTCCCGCAACTTCGGAAATGAGTTGGTAAATGCAGCTAAATCTCCTCTACTCCAGGGCACATGTACATAATTTCCGTTTGATATTTCTCGCAAAGGGAATGCCTCCATCTGCATTACCCTTCCCTCAGGGGTCATCACATTTGTACTTCGCCTAACTGTGCCCTTTTTCGACCACCTTTCTTCCCATTTATCCAGTTCCCTCCACACTCTTATCCCTGTTACCAGCTCTCTTATGTGTGTTTTTAATCCAGTAGTTCTCTTCTCATCTAGATCTTGGTCTGCGTACTGTAATCTGTGGTTACTCTGTAATGCCCTTGTCCTAGACAAATCCACGGCATACCTGTCTGCCAAATCAGTCAGTTTCTCATGAAACGCTCTAGCTTTCCTAGTAATATCCTTTGCCATGAACAATAACTCATCCTGTTCATACAATTCTATCCTTTCCAAAGGCAACGTTCCATCTATTATCTCGTCAACATCTGATTTTAAACTAGTAACATCTAGCCTTCTTGCCTTAATTTCAGCTTTCAAGACACTCAATTTAGCTCCTCCATCCTCATCTCTCCCATCCCAGCTCCGAGATCTTCGTTTAGGTATTGGTGAGTTATAGGGAGTCCTCCCCTGTTCCCATCTCTCTAGGTCCCATGCCTTTCCATCTTCTCGGGGTGGGTGGTGAAACACTCCTTCATGCCTCATAGCCCCTCTCTCCCCATCCGGGCTAGTTTCACGGGATGCAGGGTAAGATGTTCCATTACTCCCTCTTTCTTCCCTACTTCCCTGTGATTCCTGATTATTCGAGACGTGGCGGGACCTATCGCTGTTCTCCTTTCTCCAATGTTGAACGTCTTCCCCAAGTGTATGATGAAGGCACCTAAACCTATTCTGAAAAGCCCGTACCGCCTCATCTCCTCCTTTCCCCCAGAGACGGGACATTTCCTCACATTCTACAATCCTAGTATTTTGTTCCGGCTGTTCTCTCTGATTTGTAGGACATGCATCCCCTCTATTCTCTTGACTTTGGCCTTCCCGGCCCTGACTGCTTTCGCTGGCCCCACAATGAGATACAGCCCCGTTACCCCTGCTTTCCCACTCTGGTTCTGTCCTTGTCCTGTTACTCGGGGATACTATGGACCCGTCCCATTCCCTCAAATCAGCTCTTAATTCTGAATAGGGTCTTGGCCGTGGTCCCCTTAGATCCATTGGTCCTCTCGGACCTCCCTGTTCTGAATTGGGACCGACAGTTGTGTCTAATGGGGTATTCCATGTTACTGATCCTGGCAATTGTTTCCATGCATTTGTCACGTTATTCCTCCTTTCCATCTCGATCCTTTCTCTATCCAATTGCCTTTGTTGTTCCCCTCTATCTCTCTCAGGGTTATAGATCGAAACTATGGGTCCTATGGTAACAGGCACCTGAAGAGCGTCTGGTAATCCCACAGACTCAGCCCTTTCGGTGGTTGGCGTTTTCTGCACCACAAACCTTCCCACTACACTCTGTACAGTGTTGTTTGGAGGTGTTTCTCCACTTTTGATAGGTGTCCATTCCGATATAGGGAGTGGTGTATATCCTTCTATGTCATTCCCATCTTCCCTTGCGAGCCCTCTATCTTCTATTAACCCCACTCTCGGAGGTGGTCTATCCATTAACAATCTGTTTATCAGATTGTCCTCCGACTCGCTTTCCTCGTCTTCTTCCATGAGGTTTCCTCCTCCTGACACCTCCCTCATCGGATACATTTTCTCCACCTCAATAGTCTGTACTCTCCAACGCTTTTCCTCCTCATCCCATTTGGAATCTCGCACTGCCCTTACCGATCGCGTCAGTCTTTGTTGACGCCTGTTCAAATTTCGGTCGTGTGCAGCCTTAATCCATGCATTAAGAGCCTCAAACTGTGTTGGTCTGGGCGAGGGTTTCAATGAGGACATGGTTGCCTTTAGCCGATGTAACACCTCTAATTTAAACGTCCCGTACCTCGGGAACTGCATTTCCTCATTCCCTTCCGTAAGCTTATTCCAAGCCCCAATCCACAATATCGTATGCAGCCCCACATTCGTTGCCATGTAATGAGCTGGTGTACCCTCCGGCGGTGCCTCTTCCCCGTTATAATGTTCACTTCTTTTACGTTTAAAAATCCCTTTCAAACACTTAAAACACTTCATGATTTCGCTCTTTCTCCGCGTTCGTTTACTTCCTGATGATATTCCACCAATCTCAGCCCCGTTCTCACTAACTGGCCTATCCGTACGCGACTTTCCTCCGACGTCACTCTAGCCGCCCAACCAGAGCACGGCTCTAGCTAACGTCACACCAACCGCTCAATCACAGCGCGGCTCTAGCCGACGTCACCCGTCCCCCTTCGCAGCAGTTCCCCTCCTTTCTCAGCTCGTCTCCTCGGTCATGCACGCATCCCATTCATACTCTGAAAAATGATTACTTCCGTCCAAGCGATCACCTTTCTTGACTGTACGCCCACAGTCTTTCTGTAGTTGTCACCTTAACTTGGCAAAATGTCTTTCCGTTTACTTCCAGACAATCGCCTTCTCCGATAGGTTACTCACACGCAGTAACTTTCGACCAGCGTCTGTTACTCATACATTCACTCTTACACTCCCCCTATCTTGGATCCACGGCGGTCAATGGTACCTCGTGACCTCCGTACTATGGTCGACAACTACCCTGGATGTTCGATACACCCAAAACCACTTAAGCTCTGGCCTGAACTTAAGATTTCACCAGTTCACCCGTTTACCAGGTTACCAGCTTACCAGGTTGCGCGCGCTCACAACCTTCTCTCATTCACACTACAGGCATTCAACTCCGCAAGACATTACAATACAAATACAACACAAAACACCGCAATCTGTTCACGCATGACCCTTTTTATACTCACTCTCCGATACTGCTGCTTTTCTCGCACCGTCTGCACCTTTCGGCACACGATTCTTCCGCTGCTCGTCTCTCGACGTCTCGGGCCTTGGGGTAAACTAACCTCTCTAGATTACCTTCCTCAAGAAGATAACCATCCTCACTCTGCTACCAACTGCTAACGCGGGATTACTGGTTACTAATTATCTTACCAAATCCCAAACTATGTCGACTGAATCGTTGGTACCTGTCGTTGAGTAAAGGTAATCTCGCAATAAGTCAATCAATTTAAGAACTTACACCACTCTAAATGACCACTGACCAAATTTAAGTTTAAAGATTTAATATAAAGTCAAAGATAACTGAAGATACAAACTTCTCAAAATGAGATTCAAAAGGTAAATTGGTATCACTATAAACATGAACTTCTTGAATAATCTAAGTCTGAAGAACAAAATAATAAGTACAAGCTCAAAGACCATAAGGGTTGTCAAAATAGATATAAGTTGCAATCTCAAAGTCATTACAGAAAAGAAAATTAAGGTTAGTCTGTCCCTACACTATTTTAAATGACATCCCTACTTAGCAAGATCTTAACCCTCTAGGTGTCAGCCGTGGTGACTTCCTAAGAAGATCACGCACTTCTCTTTGTCTCTTCTCTGATAATGGGTCTCTCCTGATCAGCCTATCTGCCTACCCATCCGCTTCCTTAGGCTCCCAAAATCATCTGCTCTGCCCTCCTCCCGGGTCTCTTTCCCTAATACCAAATCACATTTGTGATAGGAACGCCCCTTGGGACGCCCCTCACGTGGTACATCTTTGCGCGGCAAACTCCATGATGGTACTCTTGAAGACCCTCGTTATAGTTGACCTTGGTTCCCAGGCTTCTTCTTCAGTGCGCTGATACCCCCTGAAATTCCTGGAAACTCCTACAGGCCTGCGCAAGGCGCCACTGAACAAAGTCCCTTTCATTCGAGCTGATTAGGACCCTCGCACCTGCATACAGCTCGTCCTGCAGTGGGCCTCAAATTCCAGACTCCACCATATCTTTAGTCATAAAACACTCTCAAAGCTCGGTGCTGGACACCTCGCGACCTCTTCTCTAACGAGCACATGACGATTTACACTACATGACATTATCGGCTCTGGCCTACTTGATTTACATGCAGCAGGTCCCTGCACTCTTAAAACGTTAACTTGATTTAAACAGCAAACATTCTTAACTAGCATACGTTTCTAAAATAACACATCTATAAAGCATATACTTTTAACCCTAAGTTCAATAGTACATTTTGGAAGAACCATGTCAACCTTATCTCACATTAATTTAGCAGCACGTTCAGGTTTGCTGTGAATTGCCCTAAGGCCTACACATAATACTGGATTTTCAAAGTTACATTTAATTCGGACATGATTCTTTTAACATGAGAACATGAGGTTTTCACATATATTCCAACATTTCTACATTAATCTCACACCGTTATAATTATAGTTACTCTACTTAACATTCTATACATTTCACTACTGAATATAAAACACTCGTGTGCAAAACATGTTTAAACTAACTACGTGCTTGTAAATATGGCGTACTTATACATTTTTTTCAAACTTGTGCTCTCTCAAGAACACCACTAATTCTTTTTCCCTAATATAATTGGGCTTGTTTTTTTGGTTACATTTCTTAACGTAAAGCTCATGCTTATAATACAAGTATTTTGGGAGAATCTAGAAGCAAGAGGCAGATGACATAAGAGACTCTGTTGTAGTTGGAAATGCGGTGATAAGTTCATCATCAGAGAGGGATTTGAAAAATATATTTAAAAAACAGATCAAATAATGTCTGCTTTAATTAATAAATGTTTTACATCAAAAAGATTTTCCTGTGATGTTCAAGACTTTGTATTGTGTGGATTGCCCCATTAGGCCCAGATTAGGCCTGAATCCATCTTGAAATTCAGTGCAGCCATGATGTGCGTATTTTCATATCCCATCTCCTCACAGGCAGCAAAATGGGCACTTATGCTTTGTGTTGACACGCTGTTCTCAAAAAGCTCTGTAGGAGTTCTCCTCCATTGTAACAATTCAAGATTCTGCTTGCCTCTGCTTCTAAAATACCATATTTTAAAAAAGTTCATTTTTAGAGGTGAGCCAGTCTGGTCTGTCCCACTTTTAGAGCGCAGACCCTTGTCAGTCGGTCTCTTGCCTAGGATTTAGAATTATTTTTTTGAGGCTTGACTATATGTCATACTCTCTACTGCAGTTTCCTGAGCCTTACGCTAATTGCCTTCACTTCATTTACTATGCATCTGATTGATTTTGAGACTAACATTTTTTTGCCCACTTTAATGAACTTTAATTGTTTATTAAACTTTCATGGTTTCGAGCAAATATTTCTCTCAAGAAGGCTTATTTAATTGATCATGCACATTGATTTCCAATATAATGTCTTTAGGGGCTTGCGTAGAGCTTTAATCTGAGATTATCATATAGGGTCACAGTTGCATGGGTCGGCAAATACTGTTATTCAGTTATTCCAGCGCAAATAAAATGAGCTAAAGCCAGAAACTAGAAATGTCCACTCTGCAGTTTTAAGCAATGTAAAAAATGTTGTTCAGCCTGTCACTTTATCCATAACGTCATAATCAGAAAACACATTTTTGAGTTGTTTATTAAACTGTGGGCAAATCTAGAGCAAATTGAGGAGTAAGAAAGTTTTAGGCCCTGTGGCAATAAAAAAAAGTTGTCTTAGTGCTTGGAGAACCATGGAAAATACTTTATAATGTATTTGTAATATTACCTGCAGGGAAAATATATTCATATGACCCTGCAGATCGTTTGTCTATGAGAACTTCAACTTTTATCGAAATAAAAATGGAGAATTATGACGTGATTAATAAAGGAAGCTGTTGGAAGTACACGTGAGAATGTAGTAAATCTGTGGGGATGGGTGAGCCGAGTGCCATAACCCTCCATAATTTACTCCCCCAAGAAAGTGGAAATTGGTGTACATGTGTGTTTAGGTTGTCAGAGGGGTCCCAAACCCTGGTAAAGAAATGAGTTGGTATTTCTTCGAAAGGAAAAGTTTTCCAGGTGGAATAAAAACAGCTGCAAAAAGTACAATTTCACATTTTCCTGTAAGCCTCACTCTGTGGATTATGCACCTACAGACAGTGTACAGAATTACCTGTAATAAAAACAGGAGTAGACCTGGAACTCTGTGATTTCCGAATGTATGCCTTGACTTTGCGGACATCCAAAAATGTTTGGATCCAAATACGTCACATGCTGGATTCTGTGATGCAGGCATTTACACTTTCTTAAAAAAAAAAAAAAAACATTGTAGCCATATCTACCTGGTGTTGTTGACCCAGACCAGGTTGGGTTTATTCGTCAATTCCAGGAAGCGGACAACATCCTGTGCCCGGAACACCTGCTGGAGAAAGTCCAGCGCCGGGATATTCTGGAATGCGTCTCTCCCTGGATGCTGAGAAAGCTTTTGATAGGATCGATTAGTCCTTCCTCAAAGCAGTCATACTAAAGATCGGGCTCGGACCTATCATGATATCCTTGATAATGGCATTCTATGTTGCCCCCACTGCGCAAATCCGGGTCAACAGTCTTTTCATCCACCAATGCACATCCAGAGGGGCACCTGACAAGGATTTCCACTCTCCCCCCCCTACTTTTTGCCCTAGCAGTGGAAACTCTGGCGATAGCAGGGCGGCTCGGCTTTAGCACTTGTGGCGCCCAGTGAGACAATGTTTTTGGGCGCCCCCCAAATGACCACCTCTGCCACGGATTCCCTCCCTACCACCCTTTAACAGTCTCCATAACCACTCTCTCTCAGATGCATTTAATACATTTTATAGCGTCACTCATAAAAGTAAAGGGTGTCAGAGCACTGTGCATAATGCACACATTACACAGAGACTATCAATCATAGGTGTGTAAATCCATGTATAGGACATGTTACATAAGACAAAGGACAACAAGGGGTGAATTGACGTCATCAATATTGGTAGGCTGTATAGTTGAAGAGTATTTGGTATGGAGAAGCACAAACTCTGAATTTAAAATGTAACACAATGGATTGTGGCTCTCTTTAATAACAAAGACTGATTTGTACCCAAGAGAACCCTTTTCGCAACATTAGAATAATGAAATGTTGGGAAAAAAATCCATACGCTCTAATGTATACCTTGAAGTCTGCACTCAGTTCTTAAACAGTTAATAGCTCACTGTGAACTGCAACTAACAAAAGGAAGTCTCTGACAAACGCAGTTTACATTACATTCACTTTGTTATATGCATGGTACATGTTCTTTTCAGCAAGTATATCAACCCTCTGCACAACCTTACCATGAATTAAAACTTCCACGAGTCAAAACATCTATTAGACAAATCTCCGATCTCGCCTTTAAGACGATTAATCACCGAAGTTTTCTTGAGATTTCAATTGCTGACTGAACATTGCTAGAGGCCAGGAACACAGTAGCAGGTGCTTTTAAGCACAATATAAACTAGCAAACACCAAACAGGCTCCCCGTGCAAAGTCAGCACCTGGTGCATTGGCACAGGTCGCACTCGTCTAGAGCCGGCCCTGGGCGATAGCCATTCATCGGGCATATAACATATCGGGTATCCCCTTTGGTGGTGATGATCACAAAGTTGTGCTATTTGCGGATGACCTTCTACTCACTTTGACCAATGCCAGTGATTCCTTCCCTGACCTCATTCTTCATACGTTTGAACACATTTTGGGCCTCAAGATTAACACTACCGAATCACAGGCATTGAACTCAAGACTCTTACCACAGGAGGTCCTGCAGCTGCACTCACTCACCGTATTCCAATGGGTGACCAACTCAATCCAATATTTGGGCCTCAACATGACTCCTACGCTGGCCAAATGGTCTCAAGCAAACTGGCTGGCATGCCAGCGCTCTGTCTTGGAGGGTCTGAGGCGATGGAGGTCACTTCCTATGTTGTGGCTTTGTCAACTTAACCCTGTAAAGATGTCACTACTACCGAAAGTGCTTTATCTTTTTCAGACTCTCCCCGCGCCCATTCCCTAAACAGCTATCACAGGCTTCCAGAGGGACATGAATTATTTTATCTGGGGAAAAGTTCATCCACGGTTCTCCAATAAGATACTCATGCTACCCCCCGAGATCGGGCGGGATTTGCCTGCCCCAATCTATTCATTTACTTCTGGGCGGCACACCTCAGCTGCATCTCGGAAAGTGTGGTTTACCAAAGTTAAAAACATTGGTTTCATACAGACAGGGTGGTGGCATGCAGTCCTCTGTGGGATCTGGCCTTGTTGCCGAAAAGGCTAAGACCACGGAGTGCCTACATTGCCACCCCTACAAACGGTCCTGGAAATATGGGACGGACTTGCTGTACCTATGGGCCTCACCTCCTTCCCTTCCCCCAACATTCGGTTGTCTCGGAATCCCGACTTCCCTCCGGCCATGCTACCCCACTCCTTCTTAGACTGGGGGGAGGGGAATATTGCACAATCAGTGATCTCTTTGAGGCGGAAGTCTTGACTTTATACCAATGCTCACAAGACTGTCACCTCCCCGCCACGACATGACTACTATATTTTCAGCTCAGACACTGGCTGCTCATGCTCATCAATACACAACAGGCCAAGCGTCAGCTCACTTTCTTTGAGACACTTGTGCCCTCCTTTGATGGCTTGTGGGGGCTTATCTCGCGTACAAACCAGGTCCTGCAACACTTTAATCCTACGCCCCTCCACCCTTACCAAGCACAGTGACACTCAGACATTCTGGATGACATCCCCTCAGAACAGTAGGAACAGATTTGGCCCAACATCCCTAGAATATATAGAAGCATTTCTCAGTGCGAAACTGCCAATAAGGCCATGACCCGCTGGTATTACACCCCAGTCTAGTTGCAGAGAATGTTGCCCACCTCCTCTCCTTTGTATTGGCAATACAACTCTGTCATGGGCTCCTTCATCCATATCTGGTGGTCCGGCCCACTCGTTACCCTCTTTAGGAAGGAGGGGCTAAGCCCCATCAAAGACACAGCGGGGTTCTTCATACCAAGTATGCCGCGGGTAACCATCTTAGGGATCTGGCCCCAATCGCCCAAAGCTATGACACACACAGACTAGCACCTGATCTTGCACATGCTGGGGGTAGCAAAACAAACTATTGCCTTGCACTGGAAAAAGCCCTCAACCCCGCCTACTTTGATATGGTTCACCGGTTTATGGCCCGGTTTATGGCACACTATGACAATCGATCACTTAACTTGTCATATTACGCCCTCTGAAACCAAATTTATACATGTATGGCAACCACTGCTAGATCATCTCTCCAAACTAGAGCACTTGATTTTGATATGTTGCTTCACTAAGCGTATGAGTCTCCAAAATACTTTTACTGATGCTCTTTTGGGTCTGGGATGGAAACCAGTATTTTGTTCAGATCGTGCTATTCATTTTAAAGTGTTGCAACTGTTTATTTTACAATATAAGGGCAATAACATATTTTTGCCATTGCTAGTACTGAACATTAATGCCATCCTTAGTAAAGGTTACAATGCCATAAATACAATCCCTCCAAACACCCGGTCCTCCATCAGATAGATAACAGCAGATATTCCTGCCATTGCAACTTTCTGTGAGCTTCACCTTCATTCTTTGGCTGAGCAGGATTTAAGGAAACAAAGACCAAACCCGTCAGCTAATTATTTGGATTTACTGAGAGAAAGCACTAAAATCCAAATAAACCTGTTTTAATTTACAGGTAGGATGTGGTCTAGTAGTGAACTGTTTATTAATTTTATGCAGGAGATAGAAAGACCAGGGCATTCAAGTATTCAAAATATCTATCTATCTATCGCCCTCACTCTATCTATCTATCGCCCTCACTCTATCTATTGCCCTCACTCTATCTATCGCCCTCACTCTATCTATCGCCCTCACTCTCTCTATCGCCCTCACTCTATCGCCCTTACTCTATTGCCCTCACTTTGTCGCCCTCACTCTATCTATCTATCGCCCTCACTCTATCTATCTATCTATCTATCTATCTATCTATCTATCTATCTATCTATCTATCTATCTATCTATCTTTCGCACTCACTCTATCGCACTCACTCTATCGCCCTCACTCTATTGCCCTCACTCTATCGCCCTCACTCTATCGATCTATCGCACTCACTCTGTCTATCGCATCACCACAGCATCACTCGGCACCACCACAGCATCACTCGGCACCACCACAGCATCACTCAGGGTCACCACAACATCACTATGCGCTACCATTCAACAACAACTGGTTCAAATATGTTCTCTCAATGTTTCAACCTTTATTACAAATGTCACAAAAAGATGTTAATATTTCACTTCTGTTCTTGGATTTTCGTCACAATAAAATTCACTGAACATAATCTTCACAAACGTTATTTACAAAAGTTTAAGCTATTGCCAATATAAATTACAATAACTTTTATTAGATATTAATTATTAAAAAAATAAAAGCCATTGTTATTTGTAATATCAATACATCTAAGTCCCGTAAATACAACACATATTGCATTTCAAATGCTATAGGGGTCACATTTGCGAAAGTTAAAACTATTGGCACTGTAAATAACAAAGCTATTAATTTAGCTGTGTTCAAAACCAACACATAAAAACAAAATGTGTCATTTACAATACCAATAGCTCAAACTTTCCTAATGCGAGACCTATTGCATTGCAAATGCTTGTTGTATAGTGCTACTCATAGTTCACTCAACCACAGTCTGTGAGCTTCACAATGCGCACTTTGCAGCAGGCACATTAACCCTCTGCACTACTTCATGAGTCAAAACTACCACTAGACAAAACTCTTTCCAGCAGGAGCATTAATCACCAGAGTTATCTCGGCAATTTTATTTTTGTATTAAAACTGCTGGACACACATGCAACTATGTAGCAGGTGCTTTTAAACCTGTACGTTATTTTTAAATACACCCCCCCCCCCCCAAAGGTCAGCGGCAGGTGCGGCTTCACTGATTGCACTGCCATAAAGCCGACCCTAACCGCAGAGACTAATATTTGCCTGTGTGACTTCAAATGACTTCATTTTTTAAGACAACTGATGTCTGTTTAAGTTTGTAGTTTGTAAATAATCACACAGTGGTGCGTAATTTCCAATGTTCCAGTAGAGTTGGGCCTCTTAATACCTACAAACTTGTAACTGGTGTTTTTGATAATATGGTTGAGAGCTGGATCACTCTTTTGTTAAGAATAATGAGCATACGTGGAAATCAGTTCTGGCTGAAGAAAACAAACATTTGCAATGCAATCGGTCTCGCCTGTGGGGCCTAATAAGTATTTATCTTTGCAGCACATTATTGTGGGTACAGCAACATTTACTGTTGTACTGTGCATGAAGCAGTGAAAGGTTGCAGCACCTCAGGCTGTCACTATGTGCCCCTTGGAACCTCTTTTGGCCACATTAGGTACTGCACCCTGCAACATGGTTAGAGACTGCCAGACAGAGCGAAAATTGCTTGTGTTCAATTGAGTGAATTATCCTTGCATGAATAGAAAGGGTGCGCCTGTCAGGCGTGGTGTGCAAGAGCACCCTTTAAGCAAAGCAGTTTGCATAAAAACTTCTACCATACAGAGCCATCTAAAATACTAGATGCCCTGTTTTCTTGCATGTTATTAACACACATCCATTCAATAAAGTGCAAAATTAACTGAAACTGTGTTCCCAAGAAGGAGGGAACTCTCTTTGTAGGTCAGATCACCAAATTCCAAGGTAGCGGAAGTGATCTCACGCAGTTATTAACTTCCTTGTCCCTGCCTTGCCGTGCAATTGTCTCCTGTTTTTTTGCTGGGGTACTGTGGGAAGTACCTAGAGTGGAATCAAGAGAGAAAGCAAACACAGCTCTTTAGGGTTTGTTTTCTGTCTGCTTTTGCCAGTCCTTTCAGGACCCCTCGAGACATGGGGCAGAATGGGTTTTGTTAAAATACTAAATGGCTAGAAGCTGCTAGACCTGATGGCCCCCAATTTTCCTTCATTCCCTTCCCATGTCAAGGTGGGTGGAGACATAAATGGTCCATTGATGACACACTTCTACAAGGTACCACCCGTATCAGGAATAAACATGTGCCAATTAACTGAGCTAGCTGTGCACTGGAGAAAGCCGCACCACCTTTAACAATTCAAAGAATGAGAAAAACTGCAAACGGCTCAACATAAATAAAAACTAATATTTTAAATTAAGGATAAGAAATCAATGCAGCGATCTTGGAGGTGGGCGCGGGCAAGCAGTGTGGTGCGAGGGAGGCAGCGGAAAGATGATTAAATGAGAGTTCTACACTGCAAATCATGCGAAAATGGAGAACCAAAGGTGGTGTAGGATAGGAGATTGGGAAAAAGCCTATGAAGGTCCTCACACTTTACAATGTGTTGTGCTGTTCTCAGAAACATGCAGCTTTCTCGCTTTACGGAAGCAAAATAAATTAACACATACAAATAATCAAAGGGTCTTCAACAGGGGAGGTTGTGAAAACAGTTCACTTTTCTACTCAACGGGTTCAACAACCAACTGTTTGAAGTTAAAAGCAACAAGAGGATTACTACCATCCGCTTACAGAAAAGACACCAAAGAATGAGATAGAATGCTAACATCCTCCCCCAAATGTTTGAGAAATAACTAAGTAAAACAGGACCTTGAGGCATCAATTCCTCTCTCTTTTATGTGAATACTCGGGAAGCAGGTTCAGCTGAAAGGTGGACTCCAAATTAAAAAGAAGATATTACCTCTAGGGTTCAAGGAAATAAAAGTCACACTCAAACATAGTGTTCAGCCAATCATTGCACATAAGAAAACAATAGTTCTTTAACACCACTCTTCACCAATCCTTCATAACGTAATGCAATCTTCTACTGTTCATTGTGAAACAGAATACACCATGATGTATAACGTCAACTCAAGATCAAAAGACAACCATATTTGACACACTTTGCACTGCTTGTGTGGTTAACAGTCGAAACCTTGTGTGTTTTGAGGACACAATGGGTTTGCAGATATATTTGTTGTATCATTTTGCCTGGCCACTTCATAGTCACAAAACATTGCAGCCAGAGATTCAGCATATTTCAGCAGCAATTCAAAAGTGACCGTGTGGAGATCCTCTGCTAGTAGACCCACCAACTCCAGCCTCTCGGGTCAAAATCACCCCCTTCTTACTTATTTAAGTTATTTATTCAGTAGACATTTTGAACAAGTACTAAAGAAAAGTAGTGGTGCCCAGCATAGAAGGCAGATGGGTGGTTGACAAGCACCAACGTTAGTTATAGTTTAAGATCATTGGTCTGTAGTGTGACCATAGACAGCAAAGGCACACTTCTTAATACATAACTTTAGCTAATATGAAACATCGGATGCAATCTGTACATTTACAATATTTTGAGGTTATGCCAGGGGCTAATTATCCTTTGTCTTCCAGTACCAGGAGATTAATCTTGAGCGCTGTTTTTAGACCTTCTGTGACAGTACAGCAGTCTGATGACCTACTGTTACCAGTTCTTTAACATGTACATAGAAATGACTTTGGCTCAGGCCAGAGGATTAACTCGTTAGGAAGCTACCCATAATTACATCAATGGCAGCTTATTGTATGATCATTTCACAAGCTGAGCCAATGAAAATGCCATGGGACCTACCTACGTTAACCACAAATCATGTCTCACATGAGGTGTAGTGCTATTTTCGACTACCATTATGTCACGGGATGTGGTTTCGTCCTCTATTGCTAATATTTTAAAGGACAGCAAGTGTACTGTCGCTACTTTTTGTTGGAATTATTTTTATGGGACATTACCGGCGGCCTTCACAAGTAACTTTATATCTGCCAATTAACACATTTGGCAATTCGCACATGTGGCTACAGTGCATGGGTGCTCATTTGTGTTTGATTTGTAAACCCTCAGATAAAATGCCGACAACATACTAATGTTAGTCCAAACCCTTAAAAAAGGGCTTAGTTTTCCGGCAGAAATAATAAAGAATGTGGTCACCGCGCAGTTTTAATCATTTTTCATTCAACATTCTATGGCCAGCCTTTTAGTGGTGGTGATGTGGCAAAGTTTGTTCATGTCCGGGTGTAGAGGTACAAAATGAAGACAGAGCCTTAGGGAAGAACCAACTAAGTCCTGTGCAGCATAAAACGCAGAATGCATGACAGATGATAGGCGCCTGACCTGCAGCATAGATTGCTCAGGAAACGATAGACCATTGTTAGCTGGGTTCGGAGCATTTACAGCCTTGCAAAGTTAAAGGTAGTTTTTCTTTAGTCAAAGTTTGAATGTTAAAGAGTTCCACGAGGATAGCTTTTTGTACGTGGTGTGTTCGGATTCTTCCACCAGAGGCTAGCTACTGTAAACGAAACTGTCATCTTCTTCGATCTGTAGCTAGTTTGAATATTGATTATTATAATGTGATGCTTCAATTCCCAAAGAACATGACCTTTATTTTTATCTAATCAATCCTCAACTTACATTAAGGCTCTGCAGCATACAATGCCACCCTGAGAGCAAACGTGCAAGGCGGTCATGTCTAAGAGCATTGTGCCACCTAAATGCCTTAGGGTCGCACACCACACAGAGGCAATCCTAGTAGGAAAAGCACTGTGGGCTCCTGGATATGAGGAGTGTGCTTTCTTTATACATTACTGTCTGGCAGCGCCAACCTTTGAAAAGATTGTACAAGTGGAGTTGTCAGACGCTCTTTGACATGTACATACATTAGGGCTGGGCACCGCGCCTAGTCTTATGTGCCTACAGACACATTTGTGTAATTTGATTGTATTTCGGTGCGTTAAATTCAGGGTTCTCCAAACCGGTCCTATAGGGCTGGATCCATGCCAGATTTTTAAAATAACTACATTTATCTAAATGGGGATATGCACAAAATCTGGCATGGATCCGGCCCTCCAGGACCGGTTTGGAGAACCCTGATTAAACCCCTTGTGCCCGAGTGGTGACGAGAATGCGTCATCAGAGCGCGCTAAGAATATGTTCTTATAAGAGGCCGGGTCGGGCTACATATTATGCCTGTTCTATGGGCTAATGTAGGATGGGCTGCACTCCAGAAGAGCTGTGCCCACTGGACACAACCACAGACAGGCCCAGCGTCTGGTGGGAATGTACAACGAGGGTCATACCTGGGAGCACTTGTCCTTCTGCATACATTAGTGCCAGGCAGCAAGTGCAAATAAAGCCTGTGAGGGGATGTTAAATGACAGATCCATCTAGGAGCCCTGGGCTGTCAGTCTTCATAATATAAATAAATCAAATCCGATAAACACCCCTCAGGGGTCATGTGGGTCCTTATTCAAAGGTGGGCGGGAACAAATCACTCACTAGAGGTTCACGGATTTTCTGTTCGCCCACCTCGTGGTTTCCGTGCCTCTTTGAAGGTGGGGTACCAGATTTGAGTCCCGCGAGAGGCTCAAACTTCCTGTGATTCTCGGCACATCACAATCTCCCCGTGCCTAAAAATAAAATGAATATGTCCTGATGTAGGACAACTGGTGCTCATGTAAAGCACTCTAATACCTTCTTGACGAGTTCGCGCTATATAAACTACAACAATAAAATGTTTTCTGCTGCCATTTCCACTACCTATAAACCCGCGAATGCAGTTAAATGCTCAAGTAAAGGCCACATTCCCCACACTATGATATTAAACTTCCAGAGCATAACAGGAATATATCTTTTTTAAATGCGCCTCAGGACAAATACTGGGGACTGTCACACACAAGCTGTATGTGTTCTCTTGGCTCGTGTGCTGTTAGTCCAGTGTTGCAGGTTTGCATGCGCAGGTACGATAAGCTATGGGTTGGTGGTAAGTGCGTGGGCAAAGCATGTGTGGCAGAAATCTGCACTTCGGTCTCAATGCGTTTAGCCCTACGGCAAGGCTTTTAAATGACCTTGTTACTATAAAAATACAGTTTAGGAAACGTTTTACATATAGCACACTCTTCCAGAGTATTCCCTGAAAAATTCCCATTGATCACTCCTTAGCTTGCCTCCCAAAAGTGCACCCCGAGAAAAAAGGCTGACTGACCCTGTCACGACCCTGTCACGACCCAGCAAACTCTACCAGGTCCAGCAACGCCGCTTCTGTAGAGACCACGGCGGGAAGACATGGTGGGTCGAACGGGCCAGTATCGGGAGGTGGCTCCAGGAATAGAATGGCTGCAGCGCCTTTGAGCCGCCCACCCGCAGGAGGCACATAAACTGAGAGCTGTAAAAGTGGAATAAGTGTGGAATGCTGGCTGTGCTACAGTGCGCACCTACTCGGGTGCATGCAGTACTGCACGTCCCATTGGGGGCCATTTAAGAATCAGGCAACTAACTCCCTTAGCGACTACGCAAGTAGCTTTAAAAGAATTTAAATATTTTTTTTGCCTGCGAGCAAGAAGCGTGTGCTTTTCTGCACTGCCGCAAATCTATTTTGAGGCCAACTGTCCGGTCCCGTGGATATGAAAAGGGGCTCACTCTGACCAATTGCTGTTTTAGCCATGGTGAGCTATGCGGTGCCGGGAGCTGGAGGAGGCGAGGGGGGGGGGTGCGGGAGTAGAGGCAGAGAGAGAGGTGGTGCGGGCGGAAGGGGCAGTGATGTGATGTCAGACGCCACTCACATGTCAAATGTAAATGCACACTACTTTAACAAGCACTTGCAATGCAATTGAACTCCCATTTACGCGAGTTCTATTGCATATAAAACAAGAGTGCGGCCGGGCAAAAGGGGGGGTAATGGGCCGAGAAGTCACGGCTTGCGAGTGGGTAGTGGGGGAGCCGGGGGAACAAAAGAGTTTTAAAAGTAATAGGGCCAGTAGCTATGGAAGTATACATATGACGACATGGCCATGAGGAGGAGGGTCTAACAAGATTAAAACCAATCGGAAGGCTGCATTTAAGACCTAATCCAATGACAAAGATGGTCCGGAGAGTGGGCGGAGCTTCCACACAGCTTCCACACTATAGTGTATACTGCATGCCTCGCAAAGCGATGGCAGCACATTTGTGCTGCAACGCTAGCGAGACCTAAAAAGAGGTCCAATTTCAATCTGATGTTTGGCACTAATGCATTTAAACAAATAAAGGCTGTAAAATGTAAGATAAAAAAAATTCATAAGAACTGTATGAGCACTAAAGCTGGGAAACAAAGCATACATTGAAAGCTGCCTCCCTGCCTAAACTGGATTTGCAGGCTCCACTCTTTCCTGATCATGGAATGGAGACCTCTCCGTCCCGAAAGAGCTGCAGCCACTTTCGGTTCAAAGGGTTGGAAAGCCTTGATGCTAGCTGTGAACTTTACTACGAGCAGAAATGTGAACTTTGTCAATGAAAACGATGGAAGCACATTCAGAGGGATATTGTCGTTGGTATCTTTATAGATTGAAGAATAGGTATGGTGGCATTACTTAGACACACATATGAGATGGGCATTGTGGTGGAGGATGTCATTCGGGGAAAGAGAGGGAAAAGAAACAAATGTCAAAGAGTATGGCATTGCCCTAATCAAGACTTTAGATCTTCTGGGATTTAACAATTGCACCAAAGTCTATGATCCCCAAATGATTCAATTCTCTTAAAGATTATTAACTGAAGTGTGCTGGCGCTGTATATTATGCCAGTGTAGGTTTGAAGCCCGGTAAGGTATCCATCAGAAAGAGATTTGACTGCGGAATCAAGTTGTGAGATATCATGGGACCGTGTATGACTCCAGTAATGAATAGGTAAATTGAAAATAAAATCTGGTTTCGTACCCGATTTAGATCTCGGCAGACAGGTTACTTCATCACAGAGGTGACGGGTATCTTGTCCGCTGAAATATAAATCCCATAGGATATAATGAGATTTATATTTCATCGGTCAGGATATCCGTCACTGTTGTGACGAAGTAACCAGTTGCCGAGATCTTAATCAGGCCCTGAGTGTGATTGAGGCAATATTAAGTGGTTGACATACCGTCATGGACAGGCCAGCTGGGTCAGGAAGATGACATCAATAAAAATTATGATTTAGGGTCATTTCATGTCTAGAAGCGAGGGTGATCCAATATTTATGTTCAGTAAGTTTCGTATGTGAGCATGTCTGAGTTGAATGACAGCCTAATGTTGGAAGACTCCTCCTGTACCTCCTGAAATATTCGAAAGTGGCTCAATGCGTAAGATTAACAGAAGAGGTGACCAGGTTAAAATCTGAAGATCACCACAGCATATTCAGTGTTAAGCGTGATTAAATTATTTTATCTGAGCGAATTGGGATAGAAACATGGATTTCACATTCTAAAAAAACACACACCAACGCTGGCAACTAATCTAGACGACCAGGCTGGTAGACTTCACTTTCATCCCCTACACTGAGAGCATCGTCTACCTGTCTTGGATAAGAAATGAATAATCAGTAAACTTACATATAGGAATTGATCCTTCTTTTTTTTTTCCGATGGAGTTTTATATAGCACAAAGTCAACCCGAAGGTATCAGAGCACTTTACATGAGCACCATCTGGATTAGAGATGGACATATTCTTTATGTTGGGCACAGAGAGATTAAGAGATTTGCCCAGAATCACAGGATGTTCAGCGTCCCGGCTGAGACTCGAACCCAGTTCCCCAGCTTCGAGGTTGACTGCTCTAGCCGTTAGGCCACATTAGGAGTTTTGCATGCCAAGTGAACTTGCCATTGAGTGACAGCACATTTTGAATTCCAAAAAAAGCCAAATCAAGTAAGTTTCTCCATTCCGAAATTGCTCATTTTAGCTATTGTGGATCCTATCTGTTACATAGATAGTACTGTAGTAGGTAGCCATTGCAATGCACTACATTGCCCTACATCAGATACATCAGAAATCAGTTGAGCTGCGACAGCCTGAATAGATTTTAAAGGAGGCACATATGAGGGCCCCGTATGAGAGCACTGTAGTATTTGGCATTGAATTACAAGAATGTGGATACATTCAGGACATTGTGTGGACAATATGCATCAATGTCCGTGTCAGTTAAGAGCCAAATGAGGGCAAATAAAATGTGCCTGACTCAAGGACCGAATTATGTTATTGGTAAGAAAAACCATTCTGAGAGTAACTCAGCATTTTCTGTTCCATGATGGAAAGGTTCAATCCATCTTTTTCCCCAGAAGTAAAACACGAGACAAGACTAGTAGAAATCGTGTTCTTTAGACCTACAACACTGGAAAACAGAATACGAGTTTATATGTCATACAAATATAGAATTTCATAGTTGCAAAATAGTCACTAAGATTATTTCAATACGTAAAAAGAAACAAAAATAAATAAAATAGGATGGATGTCAATGAAATATGAATTAGAAACATCAGAAATTAATATTGATGGATAGTGTGATAAGCATTACAATAGAGCACACAATCAATTTCTTTAGCTCTCCTTTTTTAAATATGCAAGTTAACAAAATGTCGTAAAAGATCATAAGTGTGCAAAGTCCGCAATCTCTACTTTAAAAACTGTATCTTAACAGGATTTTTATACAGGCATCCTAAATCGATATCTTATGCCAGGCATGCATGGCAAGTGGCTTTCTTTTGATGATGGAACAGGTAATATATGTAGAGACGGCATGGCAATTGTTATCTGACTCGAGGTTACACACACACATTGTTAAGCTTCTTGATAAGATAAAAACTTCACTAATAAAAATAATGGTCGTATAAAACGCTTTCTAACATCACAATAAAGCCTCACAGATGAGAATAAAATGAATTTTAGATTGGGTGGCTTTCCCATCACATGGGCACTTTGGTACGTTTTGGACCACATGCCTCTTTTCAGGAATACAAGAAGTTGATGCAGAGTGCCCATTCGAAATCTAGTAAAATAAAATATCTTCCATACACCAATGACCTTTAACAGATACATAGGTAATGACCCTAACAAATATGAGGATTGTTTTGTTTTTCTATCTTTGTTCTCGCTCTCTAAATCATGTTTGTTAGTAAAAATCAATTTGTTCTCTTTTACTAAACCGTAAAAAACACGAGCAGGACATTCAATAGTACATTTTTTTATTGTTTCCCTGAAGTAGTTTGTTAACATAAGCCAACCATGTATCTTACCATAGTAACATAGGGTAAGGCACTCATTGATTAAGTCCCTTGTAATGTTTGTACCAGCCTTGCTCCAAATGTTCTGCCACTCTACTAAAGCACATTGATCTATGGTGCCATTGAGAAAGGTTATTTACAATGGTATAGAGCGGGGAACTGCCAGGAGTCTACACAGACAATAATTCTCCTGTTTTTGCAGAATTGAGTGCCCCGCCAGACCCCAAAGGGTTGCCCCATATGTGACAGTGGGGATGCACTTACTCCTGTACAGCAGCAGCGTCTTGCTTATTGATTTATGTCCAATTTTAGTGGCAAATCTAAACAGAGCCTTTATCGTCCTTCTAAATTTAAAGTACGCTAAATGTATATGATTCCCCCACTGGCTAGAACTTCATAACAGCACACCAAGATAGTAAAAAATATAAACCTCTTCTAGTTTTTAGCCCCTCGCATAGTGAGATTTCTTTTTCATCTTCCCCCTCCTGCACACCATAAAAAAGGTTTTTCCCAGGTATAGATTTAGATCCTTTTGTTCCATTTAGGGCACAACACCATTAATCAACTTTTGGAGTCCATTTGCTGTTCAAGATAACAAGGCTGCATCATCAGCGTAGAGGAGCACACCTACTCTGGCCGCATCTGCGGCTATTTCTTGTAATTTCTTGTCAACTCCATTTATTTAGAGGGAAAAGAGATGTGAGGGGTTAGGACGCAGCCTTGGCTTATACCTCTGGTTACTTTAAAACTTGGGGTACATTCTCCCTATTTCCTAAATCTCATGTGAGGCATAGATCTGTGACAGGAATAATATTATGTCCTCTTGAGTTTTTTGGAGATTGCTCCTAATATTTGGAAATTAAAAGATGAAGGCTTATGCATTGATCTTACATACTGATTTCAACTGCACCAGTAAGTAGGATTCATCAGTAACATCCCAAACATATGAAACATGAAACCACTACTCCTCGCTGATCAGGAACAACAGCTTTAAAGTGTATTAAGGAATTCCTCATGCTAACCTATGAGAGGAGTTGGCCTTGCAATAGTGAAAAACAAATTAGGCTGTTTGGCACCACCAAGATATGTAAAACATAAAAGTACATGTGCTACCTTTTACTTACATAGCACCCTGCCATAGGGATACCTAGTGCCTACCTTAGGGGTGACTTATATGTAATAAAAGGCGAGTTTAAGGCAAGTCAAAGAGGCAGTAAACTGCCCACAGAGGCACTGTGTATATGGTATACCACCTTACAAGAGACTTAAAAGTACATTAAATAGTCAATGAAGTATACAGCAATTACACATGTTTAGGGAAGAAGCACATGCACTTTAGCACTGGTTAGCAATGGTAAAGTGCTCAGAGTCCTAAAACCAACAAAAAGATTAAGCAAAAACGTGAAGGGTAAAAGCAAAAGGATTAGTGGAACACCACTATTGCAAAGTCATCCTGTGCCCTGGGCATCCCCCAACTTTTTGCTGACTGGTACTGGTGGTAACTGACTCTGACTGGCCCTGGGCTCTGCCTAACCAGGCCCAGGACCAGTGCTATGCTGAAAAAGACACTTAGAATACAATGTAAACCCCTACATACACTAGAGTACACTAAGGTTGGGATATCCCTGTGATTGGTATGACCTACCCCACAGGGCCCTAGTACAAAATAGGGCAGTGGTATTGAAACTTCCTATGAGTCCCTAGTATAATAATATGACATGGCGGTTTAGAGGCCAGCAGCCCTTTCTCCACTTGCATGTGTGCACTGCTGAAGCCTGAGGTATTTTTAAAAGTGGCTCTGTGCTACAGGACTGCTTTTAAAAAGTAAGTTGTGACCACACTCGACTTTTTTGTGTTTGGGGCACTTAAAAATGGTTAACCTATAATGGTTGGGCTTATTAGGTACCCCCAGGGTCTCCCCTAGGTGTCCCAGGGGTAGTGGGTCAGGTATCTATAAGGTGGACCCTTATAAATGAGTTTTATATGTCCTGGGTAAGGTGGAATTGCACATTTCTTCCCTACATTGTTATAAAGTGCTGCCCAAAATTGACTTTGGTGGTGGGAGCACTGTGGAGGGAGGATCTACAATATTTTTACATATTCAGGACCCCTAAAGTCTCCCCTAGGTTTTCCTGGGATGGGGTTCCTGTAGATATATGTAGAGTACTTATAAAATATGCGCTGCGAAGGAAATGGTCTATGCATATGCGGTATACGATGGTGCCTGCTTGTTTGTGCGTCTGTAAAAGTTGCAGTAAATCTAAGACGGTGCCACAGGTTGGGGCTAACCCTGTATCCCTGAAGAAAGACACAAGGTCAATAAAATCTCTATAGGCCTGTGCAGACGTCGACGGTGTACGCAGAGCAATTTCTCTGGGGTTACACTTCTCATTAGCTGGTATTACAGTAATTATACAGTGAATAGCGCATGAAGAACACTCAGAAATATTATTTGTTCTTTTTTAATTCTGATCGATTGCCCAGCCAGTTTCATCTGGGTGGTAATCCAAGACTTCTTCAGTGCTTAAAGGAAATACAATAAGACAAAATTAGACACTAAAACCTGTTGGGTAATGGATGTGCATAATGCATGGCGACCGGTGACATGGTGATTAGGCACCCTGAGTGACAAAACCTGTGAATACCAGATCCAATTGATCTATTTTTAAAAGTGCTGGACCCCTAGTGACATGGTACGAGGTGCTTGTGAACACACATATGTATTTCTAGTTACAGGAGCAGAAACGCTGCTGAAGCTACTATGACACATGATATAGAATACAATCAAGTGCATGAATCTCAGTGACAACAAAGTAAGAGAGAGTGCAAGAGAGGGAAGATGAGGGAAAAGGGGAGAGTATCAGAAAAGTGCAAGAGAGGACAATAGGAGAGCGCAAGGAAAATGAGGAAGGTAGCAGGTTCTAATGTAGCACATTATTGAATGACTGGTAGCGGACAGGGTGGGTATGTAAGATCTAGGGAGATAACGATACAAAGGGAAGGAGAACATCAAAATTCAGAGGGGGTGGTGCAAGGAGAGCTGTGCAAGAGCATGGGTGAGGGAAAGAGAGGTTGCTCACTTTCATCCCGGCTGGACTAGGAAAGTATGATTTCTTCAATTGTGGGTGGTTCAAAAATGTCGACCAACTGGTGGAGCTGGAAATAGGCATCACTTTTTCAGTGAAGCTTATTCCCAGCTCCACCAGTTGGTCGACACTTTTGAACCACCCACCCTCCGAATTTTGATGTTCTCCTTCCCTTCGTATCGTTACTCAGGGTGCCTAATCACATTATCATCTGTCGCCATGCATTATGCACATCCATTACCCAACGGGTTTTAGTGTCTGATTTTTGTCTTATTGTACATCCTTTCAGCCCTGAAGAAGTCTTGGGTTACCACCTAGATGAAACACGTGTTGGCTGGGCAATCGATCAGAATAAAAAAAAAACAATATTTCCGATTGTTCTTCTTCATGTGCTATTCACTGTATAATTACTGTAATACCATCTCATGAGAAGTGTACCCCAAGAAACATTGCTCTGCGTACACCGTTGATGTGTGCACAGGCCTATTGTGTACTTATAAAAATATGTTTTTGTAAGCCCTGGTGCTAGAAAAATGGCCCAAATCACTTTTACACATTGCAAATCCTATGCCATAGGTTAAAATTGGGAACGGTTATTAGTTAATAACTGGTGAAAGAAAAGCCATAAAACTATGATCAAAAGACTCAGTAGAATGGTAATGATGAATCCAACAAAATCGTATTGTTGAATGTATTGTAAAATGCACAGACAATACGTTATACAAGCTTGGCTGCTTTGAAGAGATGATAAATGACCCCTGGGGGTTAGGAAGCCTCCCTGGGAGGAGAGGTTGCTGGACATAGGAATGCCAGAGTCAGGGGGAGGGTCAGTAAATAATGTTCTTCAAGAGAAGGGGAAGAAAAGATAAAGACATCAGTTATAACTCTTCTCTTTGACCCAAGGCAGATTCTAGGCTTAAGAAAGGAATGAGTAGATGCAAGGGGGAGACACTAAGGAGATTAGCCATCCTAGGGGTGTGTTTAGCCAGCTCTTTTCTCCCTGCTGAAAATTCTGACATATTGATATTTTGGAAGAATAGTGGTTTCTGGGTTAGCATTTTGCCACACTGTGCAGGAAGTGGTCAGACCTTTGAGTGGAACCCTGCAGCTCATTGGAAAGGGGTGCTGTACTCTTGACCCCAGAGAACACTGAATAAGTATCTGAGAGGGGCAGTGCCTCTCATACCTGCTTTTGAAACCGAAGTCCACGCTGAAGAGTTGAATGTGTATTCCTCATGCCTGCAATTTGGAGCTTGCATCTTTTTGCACCATTTGAAACTGCAGCCCTGTGGATCAAACTTGCTTCAATAGGACTAAAGACTGGTCTCCCTGCAAGGTACAAGTTAACAGAGCTCACCTGGACCATCACCACAAAGAATCCCCAGCCTGGAGTACAACCAGTGGATTTATAAGGGTTTTGTCCAAGTGGATTGTGGTAATTGAAGTTTCGCACTTTCAGGGACCATCTTGGAGATTCCAGAACCTTGGATTGTGTGTTGGATACTTTGGGACCCACAAGAAGAACATCAGGAAGGAGTTCCAACTGGACCCAGCCTACTGGAGGTGGCTGCACAGGACTGGTGAGAGATCCTCCAGAACAATTGCTTAAGGTGAATGTGTTCCTGTCAAAGGCAACATAATTATCAAAAGGGGCACTGTTTCTAAGCACCAGAAAGTGACTAATCTTTAAAAATTCATATCTCTGGTTCCCTACGAGGGATTCTTTTCAATTTGGTGTCATTTCCTATTTTTATAAATTGATGCTGGATTTTTATTTTGTGTTGTGTCTTAATTATTTACTGAATTGGTGTATCTAAATGCTTTACATACCTGTCTTTGAAGTTAAGCCTGCCTGCTCGCAGCCATGTTACCAAGGGTTGAGCATAGGAATAATTTTCTAAGACCTATTCTGAGCCCTTACTGTGTTAGTAGCCTTATTGCCAGTGGCAGACCTACATTTGTCCCTACCAATAATCCACTTTCCAACAACCACCCTAAGGCTGATCGATTTAACAACTCAGATAAAAGTCCAATTTAAAAGTAGAATGGACATTTATTAAAACGAGAAAGAAAAGAGGAATAAGAGCCAGGAACAGAAAGATGGAAAAAAGTGCCAAAGGAAGAAGGCAAGGATGAAATGGTTCCTCCAGAAGTGTGGTAAAGGGTCAGACAGTGTTTGGTGGTAGATGCAAGAGACATTAGTTGGATCAACTAGACATCCTTGACATTTAGCAACCCCAACATTAAGCATCATCCTCGGCAGGCTTCTGAAAAAATCTTTGGGCTCAGTCACTCATTCTTTTACAAATTAAACACCGTGTTCAAACACTGGGAATTAGTAAAAGTCATTGCCTTATGGCCATGAATGGGCTAATCAATTGGTGGGCTGTCTTTTAGCACATTAATTTAAGCATACCAACCAGAAAGGGGCATAATACAGGTCCCCTCAAGGAGTCTTCAACCCTCGAGGGTCCCCATTTAGCCCTAGCCAATATATATCTATGAAATAAGGGAGACTCAAGGGACCATCATCACATTCTGCAGAGGCCCCATAATGTTGTTTTGAGAGAATCCATAAAGAGAACCACACAGTAGTTAAACATATGTATTTATTATATAACACTGTCTAGTACGTTAAAGTATCTCGTACACAGAGATAGACACAAAGCACACAACGGGAGACAACCTTTACTATGCTGGCGTTTCACCGCAGTAGGTTTACAACGCTGGCTTTACAACGAAAGTAGTTTCAACGACTTGCGCTGGATGGCGCTGTATGCTAAGGAATAGTACGATTTACTATTCCAACCCCTTCCCTACTGTACGCAGACAGGTGTTGGAATAGTAAATCATACTATCCCTAAGTCCAGCGCCCTCCAGCACAAGTCGTTGAAATGACTTGTGTGGTAAAGCCTGTGTTGTAACATACCGCAATCAACATGATCGCGTAGTATCATCATACATTCGCACACAATACTTCAGCAAAGAAATAACTGTAAATAACACTAATACACAGTGGGCCCCTTGGGGGACCAAACCATATACTAAGAAAGTGCTATTAGAACCACGAATCGAGTCAAGACGGTGTTGAGAGGAGGTAGAATTGCTGGGACCTCCAATGAACCACCCAAGGTGAGTAGTTAGAAACCCTACGGAGTTCGTGTACAGTGTGAGAATACGACCGCGTGCTCCTTACAGGTCTATGTGAAAGTCATGGTTGGATATGTAGAGTGTAAGGACCCTTCCCAGTTAACTTCTAAGAAACCTAATGGATGACAGAAGGTTGGAGAGCCTCCCCACCTGTGGATACCGAAGCACTTGAGTTACCTATCCTAGTGACGCCGGATGCATAGGTCTGAAGTGGTATCGGAAACTGCTGTGAAACCAATGGAGGACTTCGAGAAAGTGCCACTGCTGGAAGGGGAGAAAGTGTACATTGGAATATAAACATAGATTCTTGTTGAAGACCACCTGAAAGCAGAGAGGACAGAGTCTGGGTCACTGGAGAGTGACAAGGGGCTCAGAAGACGAATGCCCACGATGTCTGGCGCTTCAGTATAGTTGACGGGGTCCTTGACTCTGCAGCTGCGGGGACCAGGCTGTGTCCAGGATAACCAGGAGTCGGATACGAGCTGTCCCACAAAGTATGTTGAGTGCTGAGGAGGCGGTGCTCAGAGGGAGCACCAACAAGCCTTGGTAATGGCAACCCATGTAGAAGGTCAAGGAAGTGTACGGTTTGGACAAGCAAGGCCAAGGAGACTCACCACACACAGGGAAGTCAGGGCAGGCCCGAGCAATCAGGGGAGCCCAAGGAAAACAAAGATGACCCTCAATTGGACCCCTAGGCCGGAGGCATTGGAGTTGCGAGAGGACCTTGAGCAGCTTTACAAAACAGCAGGCCATGGAGCACTCAGTGTGAGGTGGTCAAAGATCTTTGCAGCAAAAGTTGCCAGAAGTTTGGGCTACACGGAGCCCAATGCACTTGTTGCCGAACTGCCAACGAGCACTGAGGGATTCTGACCTCAAACTTGGTGAGAGGGCAGCTCGGGCCTCAAGGCACGTAGGAACCCACCTCCTGTGTTGCTGGACCCTTCGGAGTCCATAGGAGCTTAGGAAGAGCAGACCACTCAGTAGTGGTGCGGTGCTTGCGAATGCAGGAGGAGTGACTCCTTCACTCCAAGGGAGATTATCTTCAGGTGTCTTGGATGCTCCACAGGTCCTGCACAGATCCTGTATGGTGTACAGGTACAGACGTTGCAGGAGTCTGAGAGAGAGAGAGACAAAGTTAGGCCCAAACGAAGTCCAGCAAAGTCCAGAGTGCCCAGACGGTCCAAGTGCAGTGGTTACATTTCTGAATCTTCTCCAAGATGAATCTAAGGTCCTACAGCCAGGTAAGCCCTTAAGTACCCACAGGAGAGGGTTGGAAAGATACAGGGTAGCGTCTGGGGGAGGTTACTCCCATGTCCTTTGTCCAGTTTCGTACCATAGCGGGAGCCTACGGCTCCCAGGACTGGTTTGAACTGGACTATGCACAGGAACACCAAATGTGCCCCCTGTGCAGACTTTCAGTTGCTGACAAGCGCACCCACTAAGCCCTAATACACTACATCCTGTCGGGGAGATGGTCACTCCTCCCAACGACAGGATGTCTATTGTACTGCCTGCCCCTGCTCGAGCTTGGCTCAGCAGAAGGAGGGCAGAAATGTGTCTCTGGTCAGCAGCAAGCATTTTGTGTTGTCCGGGACTAGAAGGTGTTACCCAGACCACCAGGAACCACATGAAGGACGCTTCTGAGGGGTGGAATCATACCTCCCTCACTGGTTACTGGTGTGGGGGTATAATTCCAACATGTTTGACACCAAACACAATAAGGTTTGTTTCAGCCATTATAGGAGTCTATGGCTGCTACACTGACAAACTGGGAACAAGGACTCTAGGCTGCAGGGGCACCCTCTCACTCAGAACCAAGCACCCTGCCTTCAGGATTTTAAAGGCCTGCTATAGGGGTGACTTATATGTTTTAAGTGCAGTGACCCTTTGATATAGTAAACCTATATCTTAAGTAAGTGATGCATGCACCAACCTACACAGGCTGCAATGGCAGGCATGTAGTTCCATTTTGCATGGCCTCTCAGGTGTGGCATAATACATGCTTAAGCCCATGAGAGGCCTCGGGGGTACCTATGCCCTGGGTACATGTGCACCATATGCTAAGGACTGACAAGGGTACCCCATTATCCAATCTGGAGTGTACCTAAGTACATAACACACCAGTTTAGGGAGAAAGCAGATAGACTGGGGTCCTGATTGGAGGGTTCCCAGTCAGACCAGTAAAAGTAGCATAACATCAAGCATAAATGGGGGGTTACCATAAGAAGCAGATCCTACTTTCCTACAAAGGAGCTCAACCACTACTGTTAGAAGATGATTTGAAGCTAAATACTGGAGAGTGGCTTTAAGATTGTTCAAATGCATATGGATTGAATTGGTGCACCAAGAGCGTGCTTTTCATCTTTAATTTAGAACTCCAAGCTTTTGGGTTTATAATTTTCTATATTGTTGCTAACTGATGATCCTTATTCAGCTGCAGGCTTATGCCCTAAGGATGTTGAGTGAAAACCAATGGGCATATATAAAAGCTAAAACTATGCAGTTCCTAATTGAAAAAAAAGTATTTTTTGGATGGCTTAAAACGGAGGATGGGGCTGTCTGTCAGCCTTACATTGAAGGTAATGCCCAGGGCAAGCTTCAATGGAGACCAAATACAACTATGGGAAGCGTATATTATGATTAAAATGACTCTTCTTACCTTAAAAATGGAGGTGAGTGAAATAGTTATCTGACCTTTGTTATATGGATGATATTTCTGGGGGTAGTCAGGGCTCCCAGCTGCAACCTCTAGCTTGCTCCTAGCCACTCCTAGAACTTCAAAACCTTTGCCTCATCTGAGGCCAAGGGTCACAAAGGAAGTGCCCGTTGTAGTGGGAAGCAAGCTAGAGGTCGCAGCAGCGACCCCTGTCTACCCCCAGATGACGTGTGGCTTTGTACTCAATCCTGGTTTACATAGACTATTGCTTATGATGCATCTTGGTGAGGTATCTAGGAAATGTTCATTTAGCTTTAGTGGAGGGGCCAGTTTTTAGGAAGTTTGTTCCTCCCATTGAGGCACCCACCGATTTTAACCATTGGATTTTAATCTGATACATGTTTTACACTAGATGAAAATGTATATATTCCCTTTGTTCACAAGTGGTAGTTTTATGGCTAATCAGTGTGCTTTTGAATTTCTTCTTAACTCTGCTCTGGGCTGTCAATGAAATCATATTGTGGAGTAATGATCTTATCTCCATAGCCTAACCTGACGATTAGTTATTCTTCTTTTATGTGAGATCTGGGTTAAATGTTACAGTTAAAAATTTGTATATTTATATGGTGATTGCATTTTTTTTTAAAGTATTGATTGTCTCTTCCATTCCCTTCAAGAATATCTGCCAAGAACTGGAATCCAAGTTCCATGAGGGTCTCTTCAACTGGGACAGTGTAAAGCAGCATGATGCGGCAAGCATTTTAAAGCTGTTCATCAGAGAACTACCACAACCTTTACTTACTGCGGAATATCTCAAATGTTTTAATTCTGTTCAGAGTGAGTTGTATTCACAATCAACACAATTTTAGAAGAGTGTTATTTTGATGAGAGCAATCGGAGTTGAAGAAGCTAATCATTAACGGTTTGCCTAGCAAAGTTGTCCGATTTCAAATGTACGTATTCAGAATGGTGGCCCGTCTCTTGTGTGATGCTAAGCAGTGAACCTGGCTTATAAATGTTAATAGTTCTGAGTCTAGTGCAATGCAGAGGTCAGAAGAATCAGGTAAGAGAAAAATAAATTTGTGTCTGGTAAGAGCAGTTCCTGCCAGCTTTCAGTTTGGTGTAATTCAGCGGTTAAAATGGGAAGGGAGTGCAAAACAGCATTTTTGGATACTTGTTTGAGCCAGTGGTATTTGTCCCGCCAATGGCCAGTTACCACTATGCACGAAGAGGCGTCTTTAGAATAATTTTCTGATGAGAATGTCAGTACATTTCGTTACACCCCGATGGCTTGAGGACCACCACCCAAATCATTAGAGCAAATATTGCATAGTAAAACGAGTGCCACCGTAAATTTGCTTGGGCTTTGCTTTCACAAACCTCTTTTTTTTATTTTTAAGTTTAGTTTTTTTATTGGAGAAATGTAAATTATACATGAATTCCGGCAAACCAGTACAGAGCGATGAAACACAGATGAACGACTAAATACGAAGGCTCAAGCCTGCGTCATAAATACAAATAACCATAGGATTCAGATAACCGGATTGAACATAGTATTATTAAAGGAAAGTGAAGAGGGAATATGGAAAAACAGAAGAAGAAGAGAAGGAGGCGAGAAGAAAAGGAGAAACTGTAAATACTGTAAAGTTGTTAAGAAAAACTTGACCATGTAAAAATACATTGTATGATAAACAAGAACCATATTAGAAATAGAAGAATGCATGAGCAACAACCCATAATACCAATGCTTAAGTACAATAAGTGGTTACATCGTATCGCGAATATGTTCAGACAAATATGTAGTTGGTGGTTCCCAAAGTCCGTCCTGTTTTCCAGTTAAAGATGAAGGGCCAAATGTACGACTTATTTTTGCAGGAGCTAACGGGTTTCTGACCCGCTTGTGCATGCAAAAACCTCATGGGCCTTGTACAAAACATTTTTAGCCAGTCATAATTTATTTACGACTCGTTAAATAGGCTTTGCGACTCGCTATTAGGAAGGGGCATTCCCTTCTTAATAGTGACCAAAAGCTATGTACCAATGATTTGCTACCGCAATTGCGGTCGTAAAACACTCGCAAATTACCACGCTCTTCAAGATGGTGGTAATGGAGTCGCAAATGGGAAGGGGTCCACAGAGGACCGCTTCCCCTTTGTGACAGGCTCTGTATATATTTTTTAAGAGCAGGCAGTGGTCCCAGGGACCACTACCTGCCCTTACAAAATGAAACGAAAACATTTCTTTCTTTTTTTTATAAATGCATCTCGCTTTTCTTTAAGGAAAACAGTCTGCTTTAAGAAAAAAACTGCTTTACTTAAAAGCAGTTCCAGACAGGGTGGTCTGCTGAGCCCAGCAGGCCACCATACCTGGTAGGGTCTGCCATTCCCAATGGGGTTGCAAAGTGTGAGTGGCTCATTAATATTCATGAGCCTTGCAATTTGCGACACCATTGGAAATCACAGTGTCTTTAACATTGTTGTACATCCCAATTTGTGACTCGCAAATAGTGAGTCTCTATTGCGACGCAATTTAAAGAGTCCAAAAATTGTTGCTCGTACATCTGGCCTGAGGAGTAAATACTATACCGATCAAGACAGTGGTTATGAAAAATCAAGTACAACCATTGTTATGAGATATTGTCCTCAGATTTCCAATTAGTTGTAATCACCTGGAATGCATAAGCAATCAATACATCCACACATTTGCGCAGTAATTTATTTTGAGGCCAGATACCACCTAAAAATTAAACAATGGAAAATGGAATGTAAACTTTGGTGATATCTCCAATTCCTGCCCATAATTGTCTCCAGAATATGGATATCTTGGGACATAAAATGAACATTGAATAAAGTTACCAATATGGGTGGAATTTTGCCAGAATAGATCACTTTTTAGTTAGTGTTCAGGTGTGTAATAAAGCCTAATTTAGAAGTGATATAGTGTTTGGGTAAGGTTGGTGGTACGTGCTGTGGAATACATTTTTTCACATATTTTCAGTCAGAGTTAGTTACTCCAATTAGAACCCAAGTCTGATTCCCAAAAGAACTCCAATGTATTCTTTTCCCTATCTAAAGAGGGGGATTATCAGTGTTTTATAGATTACTGAGGTCTTTGAAGCATGAAGTATGCGTCTGTGAGAGGGTAGCGGAGAGTTTCCCTATATGGAGGGGGAGGAGGAGTTGTCCGTATAGAAACCAACAAGTATTGTACGATCTGATATTGTTTGAGAAATTTCGGGTAAAGATTAAATAAAGAGGAGAGAGTTGTAAAAGGAATAATAGAATTATGTTATGTTATGTTATTGGCATTTGTAACGCGCACGGCTATGCAAGAGTGTCCCGGCGTGGACGCCAACTAAAAAGCAGTGAGACTGAGAGAAGCGCAACTTATTTAAACAGCAGAATCTTCAGGTGCTTCTTAAACAGCCTGAGGTCTTGGGTGTTCCGTAGTTCAAAGGGAAAGGCATTCCAGGCTACTGCGGCCGTAAAGGATAAAGAACTGCCCCCGTGCGGGAGAGACGAAAAAGGGGAATCACAACTAAATGCTGCACGGCTGAGCGCAGTTGTCTTTTGGGCTCACAGAAAATAAAGCGTTTTCTGAGATAGGGTGGCTCCGTTCCATGCAACGCTCCATGAGCGAGAATGCGGGTCTTAAACTGGACACGTCTGGCCACAGGAAGCCAGTGTAGGTCCTGAAGATGTTGTTTCATGCTAGATCTTCCAGGAATGCCAAGTAAAACTGTAGCAGCTGCGTTTTGTATTGTTTGTAATTTTTATTTAGCTGATATCCAGGCAAGCCAATGTACAATGCATTGACATAGTCAATGCGTGACTGGATAAGGGCTCGTGTCACCATCTCCTTGGCTGGTCTGGGGAGCAGAGGCAGGAACTTTCCAAGAGATTTCAATATGCCGAAGCACATACCAGCAAGTCTCTTTATCTGAGGGGAGAACCGGAGGTCCTCGCTGAACGACACCCCCAAATTCTTAGCTGGATTGCCAATAGACTTTGGCATGGGGTACTATGTAGGCCAGATCACCTCCCTAAAATATGGGGGGGACGAGCTATACAGTAGAATTTCCGACTTGTCCTCATTGCTTAAGTTGTGAGAGTGCAAGCCATTTGAAAACGGCAGAGAGACAGTTTTTAGCTTGGTCTGGGGACAAGCAGTTTCCCTTCCTTGTAAAAAGAAGCTGAGTATCATCAGCATAAGCTATGATCTTCACTCCCATTTCCTCTGCTAAGTAGATCAGGGGCGTCACGTAGAGGTTAAAGAGGAGAGGACTCAAGGTAGAGCCCTGTGGAATGCCCGTGGTCACACTTCTAGGGGCCGAGGAGAACAGAGGTATCCATACCTGCTGAGTTCTGTCCTCAACAAATGATTTAATCCAGCCCCCAGCTAGACCAGAAAGACCAATATTCAAAAGACAAGTAATTGACGGTGGGGCACCGTATCGAACACGGCGGAGAGGTCCAGCAAAATGAGGGCCACTCTACAGCCGGCATCCAAGCATTCTCTTATCGCCTCCGATATTTCAACAAGGGACGTCTCTATACTATACATTGCCCTAAATCCGATTGAGCAGGATGAAGGGCTCCGGATGTCTCCACAAAGGTGGCCAACTGCTTGTAAACTGCGTTTTCACATACCTTGGCCATGGCCAGAAGAAGAGATATGGGTTGATAGCTAGCCGGAGTATTAGGATCTAGGGAAGCCTTTTTTAATAATGGTAGTAGTTTGGCCTACTTCCACTCAGGTGGAACTATGGCTGTCTGAAGTGACATTTTTATGATTGTGTTGACTTCAGGATTAACCACCTCGGCAGCCGCTGCTAGCAATCTTGCTAGACAAGGATCCACAGGGGAACCAGATTTCAAGGATTTAAGGATCAACAAAGAGTCAAGCAAGCCAATAGGAGAGAACCCCATCAGGGGGATACATGAAAATTGGACACTGTGGAATTTCTACAGTAAGCCATTGCCGGCCCAGGTGAGCTAGTCCCAAAGATGTCCTGAATCACCTGAATTTTATTAATGAAGCAGCAGGAAAGACTTTCGCACCATGCCACAGAAGGTGAGGCAATGTACTCAGCTTCGGGGGTCAAAAAGCTCTGCACGATAGAGAAAATTTCCTTTGAGGTATTTTTGGACATAGCAATCCGTTCTGTGTACTAACTGCTTTTAGCCTCCCTAATCCCAATATAGTAATCTCTCTGTGCCTTCCTTAGTGCTGTTTAGGCCAAAGGGCAGGTGGCCCGTCTCCAGCAACGTTCACATTTTTTACAGAGCTGTTTTAGCTCCTTAAGCTTGCTAGATACCAGGGTTTTGAAGGGGCGTTTCTAGCTCGCTTATTAGTTAGGGGCAGAGATAAGTATTCAACTGCCTGAGAGAGCCAATTACAAAAGCTCTCTAGAGCTCCCTCCAAATGAGTAGCAATGGAGGGGTGGGTTTCTTACAGAACCCTGCTCAGAGCCTAAGAGTCAATTCTTGGAGAAGGTCTACTTTGAGGATGTCCCTTTGTAGAGTGCGGCATCTGAATGGTCCATTAGCATTGGATCAAATAATGATAAAACCAGGATGTCTGAAGGGGCTCTTTGACACTTAGTGGAAAGTTGGAACAAACCAGGTCTAAAATATGCCCCCCACTATGAGACGGAGAGCTAGTCCATTGGGTGAGTTGCGCCAGGTTAAGCGAGTCCCGTAAATCCCTCGTATCACTTGCCTCCCCTCAATCCCAATGGCTGTTAAAATCACAGAGGAGTAAACATTTTGAGAAGCACAGAGCCCTGGGGACAATTACCTCATCCAAAGCTTTCAAAAAGGCTCCCATGGGGCCGGCGGGGTCTATACACCAGAGTACCACCCAGTGTAAAGTGTGGCAAAATGACGATGGAAAAATTCAGTACTTCACCATCACCAATAGCCTGGGACTCCACTCTGGTAAAAACCCAAACATCCCTCACCACCACCATCAATTGAGAAACTTTAAATACCCTTATTTACCAAGGTCCACCAAAAAAGCGATTTACCATTTGCGAGTTGCTGTGTATTATACCAAATTGGACCATGAAGGAATTAGTCCCGCGGGGGAAGATGAACAACCAAGTTTGGCTTGAAAAGAGAACAAGAGTGAGAAATAACTGTGGTACCCAATATTTAGAGGGATAAGGCATATATATAGTATGAAAGAAAGGGGATATATGGGCTAATTTAAGCTGAAACCACAATTTGTGTGAAAGGTCCGAAGGTTCAAGAAAGTAGCTTTGATTAGGTTTAATAACTAATGCTTTATGATGGAAAGAGAAGCCAGGCAAATTAATACCTCTGACTGATTTCGTTAATTTTAAACTTTGTAGAGAAGTCTGTGAAGGTTTCCCGCTCCATAAAAACTTTGATAAGATTCTATCAATAGCCATAAACTATTTCACTGGAATTTAAATAGGTAGCTTCATGAGAAAGAAATTAATAATTGGAAAAACCATCATTTTAGTATCCAGTTGACCTGACCATGACAGAAATAGAAGGGACTAGCCTTGCATTCGTTTCAGACTTTTAACAAGGACATCCATATTAAACTGCAAAGCATCTCTGGGATTTTTACTGTATAGGATACCCATATATGGAAAACAACAGTGGTCCCTGACAACAAGACAATTAGTTGCAAATAAATATAGACTCAGTCAGTTCTATATTGTAGAAGACATGCCCAGCCGGGCAGAGGTCCTCAAAATATGTATTTAAATCAGAAAATGTTTTCAAAACACAATAACACCTTCAACAATTCACGTGCGTGGGGCACAACCTGTACCCAGCCACAACATTACACGAACAACATACATAAAAGGGCTTGTAAGGCAAAATCAACAACCTCTGAAAAGTTGAAATTTAGACAGAGAATATCTTATAGGTACCATTACACATTTTTTGTAACTAATAATATCACAGGTATATGGTACACACTAGGTCGACGACGTTTCGGACCCCTTGCTAAATGATGGGGTCCATCATCAGGACAAAACAATGGTTGCCTTTTGAGTTTAAAAGCCTCTTTTGCCAGAGGGGTAAAGGTACTGGAGCTCAGTTAGACCCGGGATCCCTTTAATTAAGATTGGTAATCCGCTAGAACTGGTATATCTAGATGAAGGGAGGGATTGGCGTTTTAGGGCTGTGACCAACCATCTATCAATGTAATTTACCGTAAACTGGAAGCGCCTTACCAATGATACAGATTATAGGTTATTGAATTAAGAGCTCGCGCTGAGAAGGCCCAAAACGGGAGATATTATCCAATGGGTCGTGTCATCCATGGATCAAGTACGCTAAGTTGAGGGTCCGGAGGTTAAGAAGTGTAATCTTGTATCCACATGTACCTTGTAAGCCGGGCAATACCGGAAGCGCCGCGTCGCGCTGGAAACCTGGAACCAGGGGGCCGGATCAGTCGGCAGCCGCGATTTCCTGGTATAGGATACCCAGACATTGAATCTTATCAGGGTTTCAGGATACTCATGCCAGCAAAGAGAGCTTTATAACAGAACTAAGGGCCTGATTATAATGGCTATCCTGTCGGGAACAGGGCCGGCCGACAGGGAGTTGGCGGTCCCGTCAGACAAATTACGATCCAACCACCGTGGAGGTAGTCCAAAACATGCCTTTTAGCATTGAGGCTTGTGGTGCAGCCAAAAACAGGCTGCGGCACAAGCCTCACGGCTAAGAGGCATGTTTGTAAACATCCCTGCACCTTGTGACAAGCACTACGCGGTGCCTGCCACACGGTGCAGGGATGTTTAGGGATGCACCATAGGTGGACCCCCAGATCCCATAGCAGAGGGGCAGGGGGGTAGGCATAGTCACTTTTGCGCCTGCCTTTTCATGGCAGGCAGACTGCCATGAAATTGCAGGTGGAAAAGGACATTGTAATCTCTACGGCGGTACCTGGGCAGGCATCGCCCGTATTATAGGGATTGTAGTCACTCCGGTGGTCTGACGGTCTCCTTGAGTCCATTGGATGTGAGGTGGACAGTCCCTCCGCCACTTACCTCCACCTGACCTGCAGGGGCCGATGGCGGTTGGACCGCCACCGATGGCCTGACAGTGGCAGTCTCACCGCCATCGTAATGAGGCTCGTATTGGGGTGCAGTACTTGGGATTTTTCTATGTTAAGTTTGTAACCTAATACTTTTGAATATGCATTTAGTTCTTCAAAAAAGTTAGGGAGAGAGGTTTTGGATTTGGAGATGTAGAGTAGGATGTCATCCGTGCTGGCCATACATTTTATGTGAACCTTCTTTAACAGGAAGCGGGAGAAGATGTCAGAGTGTTTTAACCTAAATAAGAAAAGCTCAAGTGATATAAAAACAACATGGGCGATAGTGGGAAACCCTGCCATTTGCGCCTGTTAAGGGAGAAGTAAAAAGATTGAATACCATTGACCAAAACAGAAGAACAATGGGAGGAATATAGTAATGAAATTAATTGAAGAAATCGAGGGGTGAACCTGTGCCAGCAAAGAGCATGCATTAGATAATTCCAATCAACTCAATCAGCATCTAGAGATGCTGCTGCCTGGAAGTGGTTGAGTTTAGCTGCCTTACTTAGAATATTTAAAAAGACCTGCAAATTGTCCATTATAGTCCTTTTTTTAACAAACCTAAACTGCTCAATATTGACTAGCTCGGGCATTAAATAATTGAAGCGTATGCCAGAGCTTTAGCGAATATTTTGCAATCCGTAATAATCAGTGGTTTTTAGCGGTAATTCTTGCACTGAGCAGTTTTTCTGCCTTTTGAGGAATAGGAGCAATCATCACCTTTGTAAATGATCCAGATGATTTGTTCAATGAGAGGAAGTGAGTGATTAATATAAACAGTTTAGGGAAAAGTAATTCCGAGAATTGGAGGTAGAATTTGACCATGTATCCACCTGGACCAGGCGTTTTACCTATTGGAAGACACTTAACTGCAGAGAACAATTCCTACAAATGTAGTGGTTCTTCAAGAGGGACCAAATCGACTTGTGAAGGCTTACACATGGAAGAGTAAAAAAAAAAGAAGTCCTCAGCAAGTGTGGCTTCAGGGGTGTATAGTGTTTGGTAATAATCCACAAAGCATCTAGCAATGTCCGGATCACGTAAAAATGTACTACCAGATTGATTGGTGATTAAGGTGATAGAGGATTTTTCTTTCCTACTTTTTAAGGTAGTTAGCTAACAAAGTCCCTGTTTTATTGCGTCTTCCATAGTAAATTGCATTAATTTTAAAGAGAGTGCCACATGCCCTTTCCGTAGTCGTTTTTTTAATTGAATCTAGGCTGCCACTAACCCTTCCAGGTCAGTTTTATTATTTTTGACGTAAAGTATTTATTCTCTGATCTTTCAATTTCGGTGAGAATGGAAGCCGATTCGTTCTCCATAGCTTTTCGTTTGTTAGAAACGTAGCTAATAATAAAACATCTGGCTGCAGCTTTGAAGACATGATCTCTGATTCAAATAGAGCCAATCTCAAAATTGACAAGGTGTTGAGTGAGGTTTTTGTTGAGGAAAATATAATCTATCCTAGTCTTTGTTTCATGAAGGGCAGAATAAAAAGAAAATTCACCAAGAGAGGGGTGAGCTAGTCTCCATGAATCCTAGAGGATATTGTGTTGCATAGATTGTTTAAATGCTTTGTGAGCTCTACGGAGGTGAAATTTCATGGATGAGTGGTGATCTAGAAAAAGGTCAATGATTTGGTTACAGTCTCCCACTAAGATGAGGTTTTCAGTAGAATTTTGAGCAACTAATTGCAATATATGCTTCCAAAACATAGGATTAGGGTTGGCGGGGCCATAAACATATGGAATGCGAAAGTAATACTATCGGTAGTAAGTCACGCTGGAACCCGCCTACCTTCCTTGTCATTTTCTCCGAACATAAAGGAGATACGTAAACTTTTATGTAAAAGAATGGCTACCCCGTGTTTATGTTGAGAAGCGGAGAAAAAGAAAAGTTTGCCCACCCATTGGTTTTTAAGCTTGGTAATGTCTGCTTCAGTGATGTGAGTTTCTTTTTTTTTTCTATGTTTTTAATTTTAATATTAACCTCTAGAGATTAAAAAGATATGGAAAGATGCAAAAAAACAAGATTCTGTAACAGTTTGTAATCCTTAATACCGTGTTTCTACATGATTCGTCCCCACAGATATAAAAAGAAAGTAACACGACCCTATTAGCATAATTTTTAAAGTGCCTGTGCAACTAGGACAGACTATTTAAAAAAAAAAAAAGAAGAAAAGCCCAAGAGAAGGACAATACACACATCCAACGTTTTTTAAAGTGCATGTGCAGCTAGGACTAAGTATTACATGAATACAAAGAAGAAGTCAATACAGATGAGCAGGAACTCTATAATGTGCAAGTTCGACAATCAACATCAGTTTTACTGAATATTATGCATTCATTCATTGCCGGCTACAGATAATTTCGTCAAACCTACTGTAATTAAGCGATGCAAAATGTTTGCCAGACAGCTCTAAATATTATTGTAGCCCCTATACGTTTTGCGTATGCCTTCTCAAATCTCTAAGTCCTGCATATTTTACTAATCCATTGGTTAATCCTAGGTTGCTTAGTAGTTTTCCAATTTTGCAACACTAAGGACCTGGCAACCGCTATAGAGATTATTACATAATACTGCTGATATTTCGTAATGCATTGCACTTCTGGCGACACCCCAAATGAAACCAGTCTAGGTGATGGATCAATAAATAACGACAAACATTGAGAAATCATACCAAAAATCTCCTTCCAAATTGCTGAAATTTACTACACCCATAAACTGTACGAACCCCTCCTCCTTCATCTCAATCATTGCATCTGAAACATTGATTCGGAGAAGTAGGAAACATTTCATGCAATCTCAAAGGAGTATAATATGCTATCCATCTGGATAGAAAATGCATTCTTTTATAATTCGCCCCTCACAATGCTTTGTTCGAGAATTCGCTTAATTGTTACCATTCCTTCATTTTGAACTTACAGCCTGTCTCTGAGTGAATTTTCTGAAATTCTTTCGCCATGATCTCATCATTATGAGCTTGCTGATGTAGTAGCGATACCAAACTCCCACACCCCAACTTTATTTGACATTTGCTTAGTTATTTGAAGCACAACTTCACTCAGCATAGTATTGTTATTTTCAAGAAATTTCACAAGCTGAAGATAACTTGGAAAAAAAGCAGTATTTACGTTGTTGAACTGCAGCCTTATCGAGTCCCAAGTAATTAATGTTTAATAGTTATAAAAGTTGCCAAGAAGGCCAAACCCTAATTCTTACCATTCTAGGTAGAGTCCTTTTGAAATCATTAAACCTCCAGCTACACAATCTTGTATGGGGGTATAAACATGATAAATGGAATATTTTTTTAATTAAAAAAAGCGTAATCCTCGTTACCAATGCTAAAATGATCTTGTATCTGGTCTTTTTGGGCAGTTTTGCTGATCGCAGAAAAATGGGAGTTTTGTGACGCTTTCTTTCAGCATTTGTATTTGTAAAAAAGAATTATCAAAAACCGAGCTGTAATCTAGGTAGCTTAACCCTGGGGTGCTTGTTATTCCATACAAACTTCCGAATCAATCCGTCCAGTTTTCTAAAATAGGGACTTGGAATTTTCATGGGGAGATTACAAAAAAGAAACTGAGCTTTAAACATGTCAGTTTCTTGATGTAATGCAAGCTGGCAATGCAATCCAGCTAAATGATACAAAATATGTTGGCATTAATTGGGATTTAATAAACCTGAGAGAAAGAGATAGATAATGGGGGAATTAGGGCCCCCGCAAAAGACCAAGGAGACATAACGGTAACACAGGAAAGAAAAACCTTAGTTGCAAAAATGTAATTATGTGAAGAAAAAGACATCTTGAGGGATGAGGAGAGTGCATAGCACCTAAAGGAGGTGGAACCAAACGATGCTCTGGCAAACAAAGAACAGATTAGGGAGCACTTCCAAAAGAGATAAATTACAACATTGACATGTAATGATAAACGCAGAGGCTTATAGGGACACGTGATCTGAAACATTTTATAGAAAGGTAAGTACAAGGGACTTACCAACCGATATGAAGAATGAGGAGTCATGAGGACAGCATGCACAATGATGGGCGATATGCACTGGACATGACACTTATGCCAAATAATATACTTGGGTTGAAAGACAAGTGGACCAATGTGAGTTATACGGAATGTGCAGTAAAAAAATAAACAATAATTAAATGAGAAAGAGCATTATCTGATTAAAAAGAAATAACAAAGATGGCATACATAAGAGTCAAGTCATGACTGTGGGGCCAAATTCCATGTCTTCAAGATGAATCTGTTGGAGAAAATCCTATAGTTTAGCTGGATCGTCAAAAGTGTAAGATTTCTCTTTGACAATAATTTTGAAAAAGGCATGGGTGAACTAAGCCATATCTGAGGTTGAAGGATTTTAGTTGTGGTCTAAATGCCAGGAAACATTTTCTATTTGCAGCTGCTGAATTGGAGCATCCTGCTCAAAGTAGACCTTGTTGCCAGACCACTGGAGTGGGCCTTATTGTTTGGCTGCAGACAAGATGTGCAATAAATCAGTGTGCTGCAGGAAAAGAATAATGATGGCTCTAGGTCTCTTATTTGAAGATGCAGCAGATGGTGTGGGGTGGTCCAGGTGATGGTCCCTTTATATATTAAATAGGTTGTGGTCAGGTAAATGAACAATTGAAGGAATAACTCTTTGAAGGAAGGAAATCATGTTGGGACCTTCAGAGTTCTCCGGGATTTCATAAAGGTGTAGGTTATTTCTGCAATTCCTGTTTTCCAAGTCTTCGGTAGCCTTTTAGAGCAATTCTATTACCTTTGTCAGACAGGAAACCTGAGACTGAATCTTCCACATCACTATTCCATTGTTCAATGGCAGTGATACGCTGTGCGTAAGTGGACCGTTTCTCCTCAACGGGTATCAAGAAAGCATTTGTTTCCACAACAAAGGGTTTCAAGGCTATTGTTTTCCTCCATATTATCCTCTGGGGTGAAAGGAGAAGGTGTTTTGGATGGACAGTTGGAATTTTTCTTTGGTCTCTTGAAAGAAACAATGTTTTTCTTAGATATAGCTCCAGAGGCTGAGGTAGAGCTCCCCAACTCAAGGTCAGTAGATCCTTCCATGAGGTCCTTAGAAGTGAACTTTTATTGATGAATTTTAGGCCGAATAATGAACTTTGTAGCAGGTAAAAGGGATGATGGTTTGTCCTTTTGCTTTAAAGTCCTACCCATATAGGAAAGATGAATATCTGAGAACTCAAGGAAAATTGCCAATATAGACCCTATTGAAGCGATGTATTTTTCTATTCTGAATGCCACTTCTGCCATCGCTTCGGGTATTTTGGTTTATAATCTTTCTGGGGCTGTCTCATCCCCACTCACCACTCTTTTGGCTATGATAGCGGATCTATCGTTAAAGCATCCCCATTTTTTAGTATTAGGCGATTTCAATTTCCATGTAGATGTGAGCTCCTGTACACGAGCCAATAATTTCTTAGATTCTATGTATGCCCTTAACCTTATTCAGCGGGTTCGGGGACACACACACTCTGGTGGCCATACTCTTGATCTTGTTTTTGCGAATTTCCCTGGTCTTAATACACTACCCTCATTGCCCCTCACTTGGTCTGATCATTATTTAATACCTTTTGAGTTTGTTGTGCCACGACCTCCAATGGGCCCTTCTAAAATTAGAGACCTGGGGAAAAAATGGCACAAGATCACTTGTTAGGCACTTGAGCCTATTTTCTCTACTCGGATAGGGCAGCTCACTAATGATCTCAACATCAACGTATCCAAATTTACTTCTGGTCTTTCATCAGCGATTGATCTTATTGCCCCGTTGGTACCTCTTGCTTCTTTAAGATCTAAGCCTTCGGCCCCGTGGTTCTCACCGGAACTGCGAGAGGAAAGAAGCAGGTGCAAGATATTGGAGCGTATTTGGCATCGCTCATATGATCCGGCCGCTAAAACTACTTATAGAACTGCCCTTAAGCATTTTCATAGACTTAAACGTTCCATCATGAAGGGTCATTTTGTAGAGAAAATCAAGGCTGCTGAGAATTCATCTAAGACCCTATTTAACATCGTTAAAGAATTCTCTAATCCCTCTGCTGTGGCCTGTCCGATTGTTGCTAGTCAGACCCTCTGTGATGTTCTTTCAGAATTTTTTCATGACAAAATTATCAAGATTATGGATGCATTCCATCAGACTAGGATTTCTGCACCATCTGCTCCCAAAATTATTCATAAAGACACTTTTGTTTCTTTCAAACCCATAACAGCGGAATATGCACAGACTCTGTTACATCGATGTAAATCAGGTTCTCCTCTTGACCCTGCCCCTGCACAAGTACTAAGCAATCTGGCCCCCCTGCTGCTTGATCCCCTCCTCGAGATCTGGAATCTCTCATTAGCTTCCGGCCTATTCCCCTCTCTTTGGAAACAGGCCATGCTGATTCCGATCCTGAAAAAGGTAGATGCCAACCCAACTCTCTTTAGTAATTATCGACCTATCTCACTCATCCCCAAGCCTGCGAAAATCTTGCAAAAAGTGGTGCAGGAGCAGTTTGCGGAACATCTGGAATCAAATCACCTTCTTCATGATTCCCAGTCGGGCTGTAGGCCCGGCTTCAGCACTGAGTCTGCACTTCTGGAGGTGTCGGAGTCTATTCGAGAGTGCGTGGATGTGGGCGAGGAGGCCATGTTGGTCCTCCTCGACCTATCCGCGGCTTTCAATACTGTCTCACACGACATCCTGTTAGATCGTCTCCGAGATATTGGCTTGGGGGGACGCCTTTGGCGTGGGTGAGATCCTTTCTTAGAGATAGAACTCAGCAGGTCTTCCTTCGGCCCTATACTTCGGCAGAGAAACCTTTGTTATGTGGCGTTCCGCAGGGCTCGGCACTTAGCCCATTGTTTTTTAACATCTACCTTTCACCGTTGGCGGAGGTGGTTGAATCCTGGGGGGTCAGAGTGATCTCTTATGCTGACGACACTCAGCTTGTGTTTTCATTTAGAGATCGCTCTGAAGGCAGTTTGTCCAATTTTCGACAATGCCTGGTTAACATCTCATCCTGGATGACTACCAACAATCTGAAACTTAATGCGGATAAGACTGAGGTCCTATTCTTTAATCAAAAATCGCCTCTCCCGGCCAAAGCATGGTGGCATGTTGAATTGGACCCTGCGCCGGTTCCTGTCTTATCCGCACGAAATTTGGGCTCTCAATTTGATAATGCTCTGTCTTGTAAGACCCAAGTTAATAAAGTTTCAGCTGCATGCTTTGGTAAACTGCGCATGATTAAAAAATCTTTCCTTTTCTTCCGCTTGATTCACGGAGAACTGTGGTCCATGCATTAATCACGTCCCATCTGGATTATGCGAACAGTCTATATGTGGGAGCACCGGCCTATCTGATTAAGCGACTGCAGATAGTACAGAATGCCGAGGCCAGGCTGATCTGTAACATCCCTTATCGCCATTCCATTACTCCACATTTGGCTAAACTTCACTGGCTGCCTGTGTCCTATCGTATCCAATTCAAAGCACTGGTCATTGCGTTTACGGCACTTAATGGTCTGGGCCCTGCTTATTTGAGACACAGGCTGAAACCGGTCCAGTCGGTGCGTGTTCTCAGATCTAATCATCTTCGCCTATTACATGCTCCCCGTTTCCGTCTTTCTAGAACGGGAGGTCGGGCTTTTGCTGTGGTTACTGCTAAACTCTGGAATCATCTGCCTTTGGACTTGAGGTTTATGACATCAGAGTCACTATTCCGGTGCAGATTAAAAACCTGGCTATTTTCGAATGTCTAGATTTCACTGTGCCTCTTATGGTTGACTGCTGTCCGTAGCGCCGGGACACCCCCGTTGGGGGTTGCCATGCGCTTTATAAGCTTCAAAAAAATAAAATAAAAAAACTCAAATGTACTCTATTCTGTTAATTGAGGATGCGTTACATAATATGCCATTACCTCCCGAGGAGGATGTAGTGTAAAGTTGACAGATACTTTGGACAATTGGGCCAAGGTGAAAGAAATGTCTGGAAGGTGCATGCCTGGGTCTGCGTATGAGGAAATAAAGCTCTGTAAAACAATTAATGTAGTTCAAGCAAAAGTCTGGAAATTTCCAGCGTGATGTATATCAAGCTGTAAGGAACATGCCAGTACTTCTGCTGATTGGAGTTGGACATGCACAGACTATCACTTTAGAAGTCCAAACGCCTCATAAGTAGATCCACATTACCTACATTGCAGTAAATATAATTCCTTAAAAGTGCCCAGTGTAGAGGTAACACATACCCGAACCTCGGGTGTTGCAGAAGAGTGGAAAGATATGTGCCCCTTGACACACATTACAGCCTGAAGTGCAAAGTTAGAATTCCCAAAGAAATGTAACAAAGAGTGCCTTCTGCTGTCAAGTGAGAGGTCAAGTAAGGTGAAGATTATATCATGGTGCTGGCAAAATTAGTATCTCACATAGTTTTGCCCTGATGCGTCAAAACACAGCCTTTTTCAGAATTGTGAGAATTAGGATGCCAGTGCTTAATAAAGCAACCAGAGCTGTATGAGAGAAAAAGATGCCAGCAAGTCCTTACATTTCATAAAAGGATCCAGAAAGGTGGCACCAACTTTCCAACCATAGATTCAGGACTCAAAATGCGGGTACATTTGAGAACAGTATAGAGCCCCTGAGTGAACGTCGGAGGTGACTGTGAGGCTCAAAGTACAGCGGCCATCTTGGCGGCGCTCGTGACTCACTCCCCACAAACATTTTTATGTGTTGATTAATAATCCCTGCCCAAAACATGCAGATATGCTCCTTATCAGATTTGCTCTGTTGCTTATATAAAATTTCTCCACCACATCACCCTCTTTTAAGTAGATATTTAAGGATATTTCTATAACAACTTGCATTATTTAGACTTATTAAATGCTACATTTGACTTTGCTTTCACCAACACCTAAATAAAAAACAGTAATGGCCTCACTTTACTACCCGCACCTGATCAGGACATGGACTGTTGAAGTATCACTTAGTTTTATTGAACACACAAATCATCATTGTTGGTTTTGACTTGATCCGGATCACATCTATGCGGATTACAATATTTTAAGTAGTGTTAAGAGTCCCTTTTCAGGGCTGAAGTACATACTACAGGTCATACAAAGATTCAGAGCATTCATTTTCCCAGTGCGTTTCGATTTTTGAACAGTTAGTCCTTTCATTGACTGTGGCTGTGGCTCCTTAGTAGGTATGTTTCCTTACTATCAGCGTAACAATGGGCTTTACTTAAGTGCATCCTATGCAAAAAGCATTATCCAGAGCTGGAAAGTGCAAGAGTATCTACAAGGTCATAGTAAAGAACATTTTGCTCCTGAGGTTCTGTGGTTTTCGGGACCGGACTCCATTTTGTTTGCGTTGTTGTAGGAAGGTGGCTACCTGACTATGGTTACCCCAAATATCTTGCCTTGTGTTTAGCTGGTTTTTTACTTAGTTGGCCTGGTTCCCTACTAATCAGGGCCCCAGGCTATCTGCTCTCTCTGTAAAATGGATTCCATGTACCCTAGGTACACACCATAATTGGAAATGGACTCCTTATCAGTCCCAGTACCATGCACTGTAGGGCATAGGTGCCACCAAGGCCTACCAGGGGCTGCAGCATATATTTTGCCACCCCTGGCTGGTTCTTAAATTGACACAACTGGCTGCTCACTCAGCTGGGGCAAGGTGGTGTAATCACCCCTTGCTTAGATGTAGTATACCTATATCTAAACCTATATCTGGACACATATAAACCTGTGAGCCACTCCTATGGAAGGCCTCATCAATCCTGGAGGCAGAGTGCGTGGTTTAATGTGAGATGGAGCTCTAGCATGAGCTGAGCCTGTCTGCAACCGTCGGGAACAAATCCCTAAGCTGTTTCAGGATAATGCCATACCATATACTTTTAAGTGCATTATAATCCTCGCGGTTATATAGCAACTCTGGTTTGGCTTTATCAAAACATGTCGTGTAAGGTGTCATACGATTTGGAATACTATCCCCTCGCCAGTTCTGGCGACGGGGATAGCATTCCACCCCTCTAGAGAGGTAAGACATGTTACTTTACTTAAATGCGGTTAATTTCTAAAAGGGCCTCAGATCCACAAAATGGATGCTTCTGCCACAGACACAAGTCCGACCCCCTGAAGCTGACTGAAACTCAGCCCAAGGGGCCTGGACAAAGGGTTTCCTGTCGCAGGGCGGTGTTACAACCCCCCAGACAGGAGATAGTGGATTGTAGCAGGGAGGTTTGAAAGAAACCAGACACTGCATGGGGAGCACCAGGCTGCCCCTTGCATAATCCGGCCAAACCGGTTCTGGGGCACTCCAGCCCCCGTCCCAGCGCGGCCAGGATCAAAGGAAGGGGGTGTATCCACCCACTTCCTGGGTCCCACCCATAGGAGGGGACCTAGCAGGTAATCCAGCCCCCCAGATTCGAATAAGAGTGGGAGCAGTGCCAATGCACTTCAGATTATCCTGATGAAACTTAAGAAACGAAACTCTGGACCCTTCGACATCCTACTCAACGTAGAAGACTGAAGAATCTCCCTTGTGGTCAAGGAGTGACCACCCTGTGCAAACAGGCACCATCCAGCCCTCGACGTCTGCTTTGTTGCAGTTCCCGCCGGAACTCGAGCGACAGAGATCGACGAGATCAAGCTTGCCTGCCTTCTAACAGCCCGATCCACAGTCCCTGCAGAGCTGAGACCCGTGGAGGCGACCGGAAGCGTGGGGCACGCCATCTTGAAAAGACCACGAGACGCTGACCGTGCAGCCCACGAGTGACCCTCGAAGCTGTACAACGGGGTTTGAGAAGCCCCAACCCTGAGCCACTCTTGGACCGAAGTTCAGCCCTCCACACTCGACGAGTGCTGTGTGGGGCCCTTCTGCTTCTTTTGGCTCGACGCATTGGCCAGTCCCTTGCCCGCTGGCTTGTGGCCCCTGTGCCGACGAAACTTGAAATTCGACTTGTGATTCTGGTTGCTCCAGATTTGCACCAGCTCCCCTGAAAAGGAGCCCCCACCTTGACCCTCCTGGTTCGAGTGAGAAGCAATCTCTCGGTTTCACGTGGATTGCTTTTGCCAAGTGTTGTTTGCTCCAATCTTGAAGCCGACAGCGCAGACGGTGAGAGCCTGCGTGGGACAGATCGTGACCTGCTCCTGGACTTCGTAGATGCCCCAGAGCCCACGTGACAGCGGAGAGAAGCTCCTTGACAACCACCTGATCGCGGCCGACATTGCCTGGTTCCGTCCTGGTTCCACCCTGGTCACTGCTGAGTGACCCAGACTCTGTCCCCTCTGCTTTCAGGTACTTTTCGACTTGAGTCCACCCTTGGACTCCACCGGACACTTCTCTTTCACCCCGCCTGCAGCCCTTTCAGCTCCAAGCACCAAGAGCCTGCGTGACGAAACCCGACTCAACTTCGACCCTGTGCACCCACTTCCTGTGGGTGAGGTAACATTGCAACGCCGGTGTTCCCACACTGGTACACACCTCTAGGGTCTGTGTCTTAAGTTTTGTTCCTCTAGGTTCAGCGGAAGTGTCCTTAAACTTTAACTTTGTAACTTTTACGCACCATTGGTTAACATTGATGCATGCGTGCACTTTCTGCACTGCACCCGAATCCCGCGGGCTTTTCCAGACTTCACCATTGCTTGTCCCGACTGCTCCCAGCGATTCCCTAGGTCCTAGGCCTAACCACTGATCGAATGGTCTCTCTTATACCATTTTTTTTTTATATGGTTTGAGTGGCCCCTTGGCCTCATCCAAAATTGTGCAACTTTGTATGTTATACTGTGCTTTTGAGGTGTCCTTTCATTTGATATTACAGGATTGTATGTGGTAAAACAGCTAGCTTAACACGACCTCTTAAGTTAAGCCTTTAGGCTGCTTAGTCCATGCTACCCCTAGGATAGCTTGTCTAATAAGGTTGACTTACAACCAGACACCTTAAGGGTTGTTTGGACTGATACAAGGTGGTTCCAGAATTGGAAACATCATATATCAGGCCAACTTCTCACATTGGTGAGCAGCGGTGCGGATTTGAGCTTGCTTTTTTTTTTTTTTTCCATTGCAATCTTTTTATCAAATTGAAAGATCACATCAAGTACCTTTAGGTACATATAAATCAAAAGCTTAGCATATTTAAGTTCTACTGAACTTAGTAGTTGTAGATTAAAGGGATTAGCACACCCTGACTACAACTCACTAGCAAGGTACAGTAGGGAAACACTTAGTGTAGGTAGGTGCATCACTTACACCACACTAGAGTCATGTCTGACACAGGAAAAGCCTCAGGGTCTGTTCCTGTGACAGTTGACCTTACCCAGGCAACTTCCAGCTATGACAAACTAACCCACAAAGACTTGGTTGCCTTGTGCATCTCAAGAGGGTTAAAAAGGGGCAGAAGTCCCACCAGTCCTTCCCTGATAGCCATTCTAGAACAGGATGACTTGGAAAAGGCAACTGCAGTTCCCTTAGGATCAGGAGATGGAGCACAACCCCCTGAGAATGAGATTCCCCCAGTGGAGGAAGAGGAGGAGGAGGACTCGGAGGTAGAGGACCCTGAAGATCAGGATCAAGGGGTTAACCAGGTTATAGTTGCCAGGCTTAGCCAGGCCAACTTAAACCTACTTGGGAATGGAGAGGGCCAGCACCTCCCCAGACCCTATAACATTCTCCCAGGCAACAGAAGAGTGAGATCTCCAGCAGGGGACTCTCATATTTCTAGGGCCTCAAGAGAATCTCAGAGAGGAATGACTCCCTCTCAGAAAAAAGAGCATGATGCAAGAATGAGGGCTGTCAAACTCCAAATAGAGAGAGAGAGAGGAGGTAGCCCTGGCTCAAGCTAGACTTGCCTTGGCAAGAGAACAGAAAATGTGTGGCTTAGATGCCACTGGTGGCAGCAATATTCCTATAGAGAAACCCAGGTCCTATGATAGTAGAAACCTGACAAAGATTGTGCCCCCCTACAAGGAAGGGGATGACATCCACAAGTGGATAACTGCTTTTGAGAGAGCCTGCATGGTACAGCAGGTTCCTGAGGAACAGTGGGCAGCAATCTTATGGTACTCCTTTTCAGAGAAAGGGAGAGATAAGCTCCTCACTGTTAGAAATGAGGATGCAAACAATTACAAAGTCCTGAGGAGTGTCCTAATAGATGGGTTTGGCTTGTAAATGTAAATGTGGGTGTACTTGTAAAGCGCACTGCGACTCCAAGGAATATCCTGGCGCTGAAGACCGCTGGGGAACCCGTCCTGGTTTTCCCTGTGATATGGTCCCTTTCTGGGTATCTCCAAGGTGAAACCAGGCATCCCCGGCGTCTGTGGGGGGCCGTTGTAGAGATGAGGCAAGCTTAATGCCCAGAGTTGCCAAGTGTGTTCCCTGGTTAGAGTAGGCACCGAGGCGAGAATTATCAAGCCCGATTTGACCCTGGTCCACGACCCTGCCGCGTCGGGAATTGAACCCTGGTCCCGGGCCGTTCTCTGCTTACGGGTCTGCCGCCTCTAACCAGTGAGCCACACCACTCCACTGAACAGTACAGGTTGAAGTTCAGAGACACCCAGAAGACACAGACACAGGACTGGACTGATTTTGTAGATTGTGCTACTAAGGCTCTGGAGGGTTGGCTACATGGCAGCAAAGTGCATGACTGCACAGGATTGTATAATTTGATTATGAGGGAGCAGATCCTAAGTAATTGTCAGAACCAGCTCTTACACCAGCACCTGGTGGACTCAGATTAGACCTCTCCCCAAGAATTGGGAAAGAGGGCAGATAAGTGGGTCAGAACCAGGATTAGGCCTAAGAATCAGGACAGTAACCAGAAGAAGGAGTCTACCAAGCCTCAAGAAAAGGGTGAGGATAAAAGTAAGGAAAAGACTTCCCCAGGGCCCCAAAACTCCAAGAATGGGGGTGGGTCCCAAGACACTTCTTCAACTCAGAGAAAGCCTTATTGTCATGTCTGTAAACAGGTTGGGCATTACAAAACAGACAACTGTTGTCCCAATAATGGCAATAAAGAAAATATACCCCCAAAGCCAGTTCCAACACCTCCTGTTACTGTCAGCAGTAATCCCCCAGGAAGTGGGAGCACATCCAGGAATCTGAGTGGGTTTACTTTTGGAGCACAGGTGGACCCTGGCCTATCCAGGTCCCCATCACCCAATAATCTTGTTTATGAGACTGGCATGGGGTTTGCCAACTTCTCTGATTGCCCAAATACTTTGAGCAAATATAGACAAGAACCCATCATCAATGGTTTGAAAGTTGAAGCCTTTAGAGACACAGGGGCTAGCATCACCATGGTGGCTGACTGTATAGTCCCCTCTAAGCAACTTTTACCAGGTACCACATACCAGGTAACAAACATTGATGGAATCCAAACAAATCATCCCATGGCAGTAGTAAGTCTCAGCTGGGGAGGTGTCACTGGCCCAAAGAGAGTGGCAGTGTCATCAAACTTGCCTGTAGACTGCCTACTTGGTAATGATTTAGAAATCTCAGCCTGGGCTGAGGTTGAACAGGAAACCCATTCTAGAATGGTAAATTCCAATGGAAAGGTTAGTGGGGCTGTAATGGCTACAGCAGCCCCAATTCAAGATGTCCTCCCTGAAAAGGTTGGTAGGGCTGAGCAACTCTCTGCCCCATCTTCAGCAAAAGCTCTTCCTGAACAGAATAGCAAAGCTGTTATGATAACAGCAGAAACCCAAACTGAGTCCCCTCCTGAAAAGGTTGGTGGGGCTGTGATGGCCACAGCCCAAACTCAAACTGATATGTGTGTTGTGAAACCTGAAATGATGGATAACTCCACACAAACTGAGAGCACAGAGGAGGATGAGAAATCTCCCCCTCACCAGACTTTAGGAATGGATCAGCCTCCTCAGGGAACTGATCTTACCCCTGATGAAGGAACTGCCCATGAGGTGGTTAGGCCTAGCCTGACAGAGCCTCTGATGTCAGTGGACCCTTCTCAGGTGGGACCCAGTCTGGAGCAGGTAACCTGCCCCTCTCTACCTTGCCTTAGTCAGCCCAGGGCTGCAGAGGACAAGAAGGACAGTGAGACCCAGAGGGCCCCCTGTCAAATAAAGCACCCCCATCAACAGATTAGGGGCACCAAAACTAGTAGCCCTAGTGAGGTGAAAACTTTAAAAACTCCTGAGGGAGCCCCCTTAAAAGTAGTTAGGGAACTCCCACAAATGGATTCTGTTGGGCACAGCCAAACCTGGGACCCAAAGGGCCCAAACCTGAACTGTCCCTCCAGCAAACCAAACAGAGGGACCCAGCCTCCAGCTTTAGGTAGCCAGAGGTTGACCCTGAGAGCACAGTGCAACTCAGTTGAAGAAAGAAAGGCACACATGGTGGAAGATAATTGGAGGAAGCTGAGCCCTAAATTAGTGGAGCCTCACTTCAATACTCCATATCCAAACCAGCCTTTGACTTTGCATAAACACACCCAAGATAGTGATTCCCTATGGTGGAGACCCTCTAATACCCCAAGGGTGAGGGACTGCTTAGTGGACCATGAGACAGGGGGTACCCATGCTAGTGCAGGTACTTCCTTATATGGCCACTCAGGCAATATAGGCTTACCTGGCCAAGGATAGCCTTATCTCCTTTCGTTTGGGGGGGGGGGGGGGTTATGTAGGAAGGTGGCTACCTGACTATGGTTACCCCAAATTTTTTGCCTTGTGTTTAGCTGGTTTTTGACTTAGTTGGCCTGGTTCCCTACTAATCAGGACCCCAGGCTATCTGCTCTCTCTGTAAAATGGATTCCATGTACCCTAGGTACATACCATAATTGGACATGGACTCCTTGTCAATCCCTGTACCATGCACTATAGGTGCTCAGGGCAAAGGTGCCACCAAGGCCTACCAGGGGCTGCAGCATATCTTTTGCCACCCCTGGCTGGTTCTTAAATTGACACAACTGGCTGATCACTCAGCTGGTGCAAGGTGGTGTAATCACCCCTTGCTTAGATGTAGTATACCTCTATCTAAACCGGTATGTAACATTTACAACGCAACTTTTACAACGCAATACCATTACAACAAAACTTTTACAACGCAAAAATTATTACAACGCATACATTTACAACGCATGTTTTTACAACGCAGATACTTTTACAACGCATACCATTACAACGTAAGTATTGGTAAGTATATAATTATATTTAAAATGTTATGTTTGGTTTTTGGGTAAAGGGGTATTTTTAGGGTTCAGGGTCAGTTTTGGGTTTTTGGGTAAAGGGGTATTTTTAGGGTTCAGGGTCAGTTTTGGGTTTTTGGGTAAAGGGGTATTTTTAAGGTTCAGGGTCAGTTTTGGGTTTTTGGGTAAAAGGGTATTTTTAGGGTTCAGGGTCAGTTTTGGGTTTTTGGGTAAAGGGGTATTTTTAGGGTTCAGGGTCAGTTTTGGGTTTTTGGGTAAAGGGGTATTTTTAGGGTTCAGGGTCAGTTTTGGGTTTTTGGGTAAAGGGGTATTTTTAGGGTTCAGGGTCAGTTTTGGGTTTTTGGGTAAAGGGGTGTTTTTAGGGTTCGGGTCAGTTTTGGGTTTTTGGGTTAAGGGGAATTTTTAGGGTTCAGGGTCAGTTTTGGGTTTTTGGGTAAAGGGGTATTTTTAGGGTTCAGGATCAGTTTTGGGTTTTTGGGTAAAGGGGTATTTTTAGGGTTCAGGGTCAGTTTTGGGTTTTTGGGTAAAAGGGTATTTTTAGGGTTCAGGGTCAGTTTTGGGTTTTTGGGTCAAGGGGTATTTTTAGGGTTCAGGGTCAGTTTTGGGTTTTTGGGTAAAAGGGTATTTTTAGGGTTCAGGGTCAGTTTGGGGTTTTTGGGTAAAGGGGTATTTTTAGGGTTCAGGGTCAGTTTTGGGTTTTTGGGTAAAGGGGTTTTTTAGGGTTCAGGGTCAGTTTTGGGTTTTTGGGTAAAGGGGTATTTTTAGGGTTCAGGGTCAGTTTTGGGTTTTGGGGTAAAGGGGTATTTTTAGGGTTCAGGGTCAGTTTTGGGTTTTTGGGGTACAGGGGTACAGGGTAAAAAAAAAATTAAAATACATTAATTAAATTAAATTATATTAATTGTACTTATATTATATAAAAAAAATTATTATATACTTACCAATACTTATGTTGTAATGGTATGCGTTGTAAAAGTATATGCGTTGTAAAAAATTGCGTTGTAAATGTATGCGTTGTAATAGTTTTTGCGTTGTAAAATTTTTGTTGTAAAGGTAGGCGTTGTAAAAGTATGCGTTATAACGTCATACATCCATCTAAACCTATATCTGGACACATATAAACCTGTGAGCCACTCCTATGGAAGGCCTCATCAATCCTGGAGGCAGAGTGCGTGGTTTAATGTGAGATGGAGCTCTAGCATGAGCTGAGCCTGTCTGCAGCCGTCGGGAACAAATCCCTAAGCTGTTTCAGGATAATGCCATACCATATACTCTTAAGTGCATTATAATCCTCGCGGTTATATAGCAACTCTGGTTTGGCTTTATCAAAACATGTCGTGTAAGGTGTCATACGATTTGGAATACTATCCCCTCGCCAGTTCTGGCGACAGGGATAGCATTCCACCCCTCTAGAGGGGTAAGACATGTTACTTTACTTAAATGCGGTTAATTTCTAAAAGGGCCTCAGATCCACAAAATGGATGCTTCTGCCACAGACACAAGTCCGACCCCCTGAAGCTGACTGAAACTCAGCCCAAGGGGCCTGGACAAAGGGTTTCCTGTCGCAGGGCGGTGTTACAACCCCCCAGACAGGAGATAGTGGATTGTAGCAGGGAGGTTTGAAAGAAACCAGACACTGCATGGGGAGCACCAGGCTGCCCCTTGCATAATCCGGCCAAACCGGTTCTGGGGCACTCCAGCCCCCGTCCCAGCGCGGCCAGGATCAAAGGAAGGGGGTGTATCCACCCACTTCCTGGGTCCCACCCATAAGAGGGGACCTAGCAGGTAATCCAGCCCCCCAGATTCGAATAAGAGTGGGAGCAGTGCCAATGCACTTCAGATTATCCTGATGAAACATAAGAATCGAAACTCTGGACCCTTCGACATCCTACTCAACGTAGAAGACTGAAGAATCTCCCTTGTGGTCAAGGAGTGACCACCCTGTGCAAACAGGCACCATCCAGCCCTCGACGTCTGCTTTGTTGCAGTTCCCGCCGGAACTCGAGCGACAGAGATCGACGAGATCAAGCTTGCCTGCCTTCTAACAGCCCGATCCACAGTCCCTGCAGAGCTGAGACCCGTGGAGGTGACCGGAAGCGTGGGGCACGCCATCTTGAAAAGACCACGAGACGCTGACCGTGCAGCCCACGAGTGACCCTCGAAGCTGTACAACGGGGTTTGAGAAGCCCCAACCCTGAGCCACTCTTGCACCGAAGTTCAGCCCTCCACACTCGACGAGTGCTGCGTGGGGTCCTTCTGCTTCTTTTGGCTCGACGCGTTGGCCAGTCCCTTGCCCGCTGGCTTGTGGCCCCTGTGCCGACGAAACTTGAAATTCGACTTGTGATTCTGGTTGCTCCAGATTTGCACCAGCTCCCCTGAAAATGAGCCCCCACTCTGACCCTCCTGGTTCGAGTAAGAAGCAATCTCCCGGTTTCGCGTGGATTGCTTTTGCCAAGTGTTGTTTGCTCCAATCTTGAAGCTGACAGCGCCGACGGCGAGAGCCTGCGTGGGACAGATCGTGACCTGCTCCTGGACTTCGTAGATGCCCCAGAGCCCACGTGACAGCGGAGAGAAGCTCCTCGACAACCACCTGATCGCCGCCGACATTGCCTGGTTCCGTCCTGGTTCCACCCTGGTCACTGCTGAGTGACCCAGACTCTGTCCCCTCTGCTTTCAGGTACTTTTCGACTTGAGTCCACCCTTGGACTCCACCGGACACTTCTCTTTCACCCCGCCTGCAGCCCTTTCAGCTCCAAGCACCAAGAGCCTGCGTGACGAAACCCGACTCAACTTCGACCCTGTGCACCCACTTCCTGTGGGTGAGCTAACATTGCAACGCCGGTGTTCCCACACTGGTACACACCTCTAGGGTCTGTGTCTTTAGTTTTGTTCCTCTAGGTTCAGCGGAAGTGTCCTTAAACTTTAACTTTGTAACTTTTACGCACCATTGGTTAACATTGATGCATGCGTGCACTTTCTGCACTGCACCCGAATCCCGCGGGCTTTTCCCGACTTCAGCATTGCTTGTCCCGACTGCTCCCAGCGATTCCCTAGGCCCTAGGCCTAACCACTGATCGAATGGTCTCTCTTATACCATTTTTTTAATATATGGTTTGAGTGGCCCCTTGGCCTCATCCAAAATTGTGCAACTTTGTATGTTATACTGTGCTTTTGATTTAACGCTTGTGCCCCTTTATTCATAAAGAATACTGGGGATTGTTTTTAGTAATAAATACATATATTTTTATAATATATACTTGTGTGGTGTCCTTTCATTTGATATTACAGGATTGTATGTGGTAAAACAGCTCGCTTAACACGACCTCTTAAGTTAAGCCTTTAGGCTGCTTAGTCCATGCTACCCCTAGGATAGCTTGTCTAATAAGGTTGACTTACAACCAGACACCATAAGGGTTGTTTGGACTGATACAAGGTGGTTCCAGAATTGGAAACATCATATATCAGGCCAACTTCTCACAGTTGTTCATAACGCCATTTTGTGTTGCCCTCACGTAGGCCGTGGAGGTAACCGAACGAACAAAGTTGCATGGGCCTCATTGTTCATGTATGCATTGAACAGGCCCTTTTCTGACTTGCGAGTGAACTGCAGGACGCTGACCTCTTCACCTGAAACTGACCCTTCACGAAGCCAATTTCTCTGGCTGATCGTTGTCTGAGATTGCCAATCAATTTCAGGATATCGTTAACTTTAGTTCCCTTGCACATATCTTATCCTAATCAGCATCTGAATTTTTTTCTTTCCTTACGACTTTTCATTACATGGGTAGTGCTTTCAATTATGGGTTTGTCCGGCTTGTGGAAATTGAATTTGGGACAATCCTAATAATTAACTTTTGCCTTGGGTTACTGTAAATTGGGTTTTTGTTAATATGATACTCAGTTAGAAAATGTGTCCTATTGGTCAGAATTTTGCGCAGTGGGTGTACATTTATAATGAGAATATTGTGTATAAAAGGTGATGTCTTGCTCTATGAAATTGAACAGTTTCTTGAGTTGTACACCGTGTTGTATTGCTGGGATTACTGTTACTAGCTGCAGCTAATACATTTCATCTCTGACGCCACCTAGAAGTATTCTGTGTCTCTGTTTGCCAAGACAGGAGAACCCGAAGACTTTGGGCGTGTCCCTGGAGCCGCTGGGTTCTAAAACCCGGTTCTTCAGTTGGCGGCCAATGGTGGGGCGACTTCAGCGGTACCGGTCCAAGCCCGAGGATCGTGAGAAGCCACGTGAGGAAATTCTGGAGGAAGGCCGCCACTTCATTGACCCCTGCATGTCGACGTGGACCGAAGGTCTTTTCTGCGAGGCTTCCCGCTTTCCAACGGCTACGAAGGACTGCTGCCCTGACTGTCGCCCTGTCTTGGACCCTTGATTGGTCCTTTGTAGAGCGAGATGATAGACGGTCTTCTGGTGGCGTGACAGATATTTGGTTAAGTATAAGTGGGTCGCTCCCACGACTTTGTTTTGGTTCTTGGTTTTGATTCGGTTCTTGCAAAAATCGAAGCTGAGGGGCTCCTATATTTATGAGTGTATCGATAGTTGATAACCCCTTGAAGTTTGAAGCTAGATTAGTGAGCTATAAGATGCCTGGTCTTGGCAAAATTAGGAAATGGTTTAGTTGTGGTTGCAACAAGGGATTCCCGATTGGAGGATTCGTGTCTGATACCTCCGGTTGGAACTACGACTTATGAGCTCTATTCAAAACACGGAGTGGGTCCTATTACTTATAATGAAGTGTGGGTCCACTATACTAAAAAGGATGGTGTCTTACGATGGCCCCAACATGGTAGTTTTGAAGTAAATATTTTAGATAATCTGGAAGTTGCGCTATTTAAGAAGAAAGCCCGGCCGGCAATGTTTGACTCTTTCCGCCTTTGGCGAAAGGAAGCCAAACAGCGAGAAATTAAGCAAGGAAAGAGAGATAGGAAAGATAAGAATATGTCAGTACTACAAGCTGCTAGGCAGTTTAAGATAGATGAGGAAGATCGAGTGTGTGAAGTTTTAGATAGACAGCGTTGCATGGCCATAGATAAATGTTATCCGGCCTTGCCGTCTTCTCCTCCAAAAGTGATTGAAGACCCTGAAAAAGATCCTTTGATGTCTCATTTACTGAGATTGCCATCTCCTTATGTGCAGGGTGCTACTGTGCCTCCATTACCCCCAGTTGTTCTACCCTTTGTTGTTCAACCTCTTGCTGTTGTTCAGCCACCCGGTGCTCCACAGATGGTTTTGCCTCCTACTGCGCAACCCACTCTAGGGTCGCAAGCTTTGCTTCCAGCTTTGCCTCAAACTCCTTTGCCTTCTGCTTCTGCATCTCAGACTCCTACTGCTCTTGTTCCTACTTTGTCTCAAGATTTTAACTTTCCTGTTTTTACGCCTACTTCTTCTCCTTCTGCTCGTAAATGGATGACAGAGAATGTTGTTAATCTGTTGTCTCCATTGTTTGGGCCACTGAATATGACCCCTGTTTCGGAATGTAAGCAGAGTCGTAGTCAGCTTCCTAGTTCCGAGGAACGAACAGTTTTGGATTTGTTGGCTCGTAGATGGATTTTAAATGCTTCCAGGTATAATTTGCCAGCAGTTATGGATGTTTTCTTTCAGTGGGAGCCGCCTAAGCAAAGGTATGTTTTTGATGTGATGTGTGCTTTTCTGCGCCAGGAATGGGAAGATAATGAGTTAGGTCCGATTCCGCAGGAAGTGCTTGGTGTTCAGTCAGCGTTTGCTAAAGGGACGATAGTGGAATCTGATTTTACTGAAGCTGTAGAGACGATACTTGCCTTCAGAACTAGACTCCCGTCTCAGCATTGTACAAACCTGATCCTTCTGTTAGGAGGAAAGTGAAGCAGTATCCTATGAGAGAAGTTCCCCCTGTATGGAGAGAGGCAGTTGCTGCTAATGTTAATCAGGGTATTCAGGCCGTAGAGGCCCATTTTCAGCGAGTGTGGGTACATGTCCCTTGGAATAGAGCAGAGGTCTTGGCTCTTAAGCAGACCTTACCTGACCCTCGTAAGAATCCTGCTGGTTATTACAAGGAGTTGTCTCAGACAGTTGAAGCGTGTATTATGAATTTAGCTGACATAGACATGTTAATGGGTAATGTAGTTCCTCAACCTTTGTGGGCGAAGATTCGTCATGAAAATCATGCGGCAGAATTAGGAGATACGTGGGCTAATATTGTTGCTGCAGATGGTCGACAGGTAGGAGGTGCCAAACCTGAGCCTTTAGTTGCGGAATTACCTGGTAGAATTAATAATTTAATGAAAACTATGATGCCTCCTTTACGAGTGAATTGGGATAAGTTTGCAGCATGCAAACAAAAGAAAGACAAGAGTGTGTCTGATTTCTTCACTAGGTTTGAAGAAACGTTTATCGATCATAGTGGTCAAGACATGAGTACGGAAGGTGGTCAAAGGTTGTTCGTGGACAAATTTGTCTTTAATTTGCTTTCCGAACTTTCTAATAAGTTAAAGGACTCTGAGAGTTCATGGGCTGTTTCTTCGTCGGCCCAGATATTGGCTACTGCACAATATTATGAGAACAGGGATAAAGATGAGAAGGATGAAACAGAGAAGAAAACTAAAGATCTAAAGACGAAAGTTATTTTGCAGCAAGCTTATCCGCCTCGTCAGAATCAGCCTCAGTTTCAGCAACCTCCACAGTTTCAGAGATTGTTACAGAAACCTGAGCCTTATGCTCCGCGATTCTTTCCTGGTCCTAATCAGTGTGCTTATTGCAGAAAGGAAGGTCATTTCAAGAATAGTTGCCCGTCTTTGTTACAGCGTGCGAATGGCGTATCTGGTCAGAGAGGTCGTGGTGGTTTCCAGCAAGCTCCTAGGGGTAGGGGACGTGGTGTGTTACCCCAGAATGAGCGTTCCTCTTCCCTTCAGAATTCTGCGAATTATTTTGACAGACAGAATGTTCCGAGTGGTCAGTCTGCACAGTACTATGTTGATGATTATTATGTCGAGAGTGAGAGTGCTGGTTATAATGATAACTAGGACAGCCAAGGACAAAGAGAGGGAGTAGTGTCAGTTCCAGTAGATCAGAGTGGACCTTATGTTGAAGTGTCTACATCAGGTGTGGTACAACCTTTTCTTTTGGATACTGGTGCGACGAAGAGTTCTATTATGCACTCTAAACTTCCTAGCGCACCTTTGTCTGGCTTGACCAATGTTTCCGTAGGATTTTCAGGCGCCCCAGTTCGTAATCCGGTTTCTAGTCCTTTGCCCCTTTCTATTGGCCCTTGTGAATTGGAAGCTCCTCTTATTTTGACGACTGGTTGTAATGAGAATCTGTTGGGTTTGGACTTGCTGAAAAGATTGTATGCGACATTACATTGTTCTCCTTCGGGAGTACATCTTACCCTAGGTAAGAAAGTGATTTCTCAGATGTATGTGTCTAAAGATTGTCTTCCACTGGAATTGCGTTCTCTTCCTGATACACTTTGGGCTACAGGTCCTAATGTTGTTGGTCTTTTGCAGATTCCACCTTATGTTGTCACCCTCAAATCGAATGCTAAGCTACCTCGTAACCCACAGTATAAAATATCTAGTGATGGCGAGAGAGCTCTATTGGCGATCATATATGATTTGGTTGAGAAGGGTGTAGTTGAAGAAACGAGAGGTAATGTGTGTAACAGTCCTGTTTTGCCTGTCCTTAAACGTACTGATGCTTCTCAGCCACCTGTGTATCTGTTTGTGATTGACCTTCGAGAGGTAAACAAGATTGTGGTGCCACAGTTTCCTGTTGTTCCAGATATCACTGCTTTGTTGACTCTGATTCCTGCTTCGGCAGCCTGGTTTTCTGTTATTGACCTGAAGAATGCTTTCTTTAGTATTCCGATTGCTGAAGAGAGTAGGGATATTTTTGGCTTCTCTTTATGAGGACAAAGCTTCCGGTTTAAGAGAGCTCCCCAAGGTTATTGTGAAAGTCCCTCCATCTATAGTCAGGCTTTGAAAACTCAGCTTGATAGTTTTGTGTTGCCCTCTGGTGCTACTCTTATCCAGTACGTTGATGATCTGTTGGTTGCCGCTGATGACGAAGAGATTTGTAAAGAGGCTACTCTTTCTTTGTTACGATATTTGTCTGACCTTCATCATAAAGTGTCACCTTCCAAGTTACAGTATTGTCGACAAGAAGTAACCTACTTAGGTCATCTCTTGTCGAAGGAGGGAAGAAGATTGACCCCAGAAAGAATTCAAGCGATTGCGCAAATGAGTGTGCCATCCACATAGAGAGAGGTGCGTGCTTTCTTAGGTATCACCTCGTATTGTAGGCAATAGATCCCTAATTTTTCCCTGCTAGCAAAACCTCTGTTGGCGCTGACTCTTAAAGATACTCCGTATCCTCTCCCTTGGTCTGACGATTGTCAGAAAAGTTTTTCTGAATTACGTGATGCATTGTGTTCGGCTCCGGTATTGGGTACTCCGGACTACAGTAAGCCTTTCACGTTGTATGTTCAGGAGAGAGAAGGTTGTGCATTGTCAGTGTTGACTCAACAGTTTGGAGACAAGCAACGCCCATGTGCGTATTTTTCAGCGACGTTAGATCCGGTAGCTAAAGCGTTGCCGAGTTGTCTGAGAGCTACAGCGGCAGCGGCTGTTTCTATCCGACAGTCTGCTGGTTTGGTATTGGATAATACGTTGATTGTGATGGTCCCACATGCAGTGGATACTTTATTAAACAGGACCAAGTCACAGCACCTTACTAGTGCACGTCTTTCAGGTTATGAGTTGACACTGTTGGCTAGCCATGTTCACATTAAAAGATGTAATGTGTTGAATCCAGCTACGTTGTTGCCGATCTGTACAGAGACGGATGCTCAAGAACAGCATGATTGTTCTCTTCGTACAGAGGAAGAAACGAAGGCTAGAGTTAACTTAAAGGATACTCCTTTTGAGAATGTTGATGGTACCTTATGGGTAGATGGTTCGTGTTTTAAGCTTCCGAATGGTGAAACGACTGCAGCATATGCCGTCACAACTTTACATACAGTTGTTGAGACAGCACGCATAGCACAGAATTCTGCGCAAGCAGCAGAGTTGATTGCATTGACACGAGCGTGTGTATTGTCAGAGGGAAAGCGAGTGAATGTTTATACTGATAGCCAGTACGCATTTGGTGTTGCCCATAGTTTTGGACGTTTGTGGAGAGAAAGAGGATTCCTTACTTCCCATGGCACAAAAATTCAGCATGGGCAGTTAGTGAATGAACTTTTGGAATCTCTTGCTCTCCCAAAGCAGATTGCAATTGTGAAGTGTAGTGCGCATAAGAAAGTTGTGGATGATGTAGGTCGAGGGAATGCATTTGCGGATGAAGTTGCGAAGGAAACGGCGAGAGACATGATGAGCCGTATGTATGTGGCAGGTCCTGCAAGATGGGTTGTGGAAAGTGGAATGTGTGAAGACACAATAGAAAGTGTGAAGATGATTCAGGCTGAAGCTACAGAGAAAGAAGTGAGTATGTGGAGAGAAAGTATGGGTATGTTGGATTCGACAGGTTGTTGGGTTGAGTTGTCAGAACACCAGCGATGGTTGTTGCCAGACGCGTATGTGCTCCCAGTGGTTACTATGGCGCATGGAATGGCTCACATTAGCTCAAAAGGGATATGCAAGTTGTTGGCTCCAGTATGGCAGAATGCTGGAATTCCTAAATGTGCTGAGAATGTTGTGAAGCATTGTATGATTTGTCTGAAGTATAATCCTGGTAAGGGAACTCCAACTCCAGCTGGTCATTTTGCTTCTCCGACGTATCCTTTTGAAGTGATACAGCTAGATTACATTCACATGGAGAGATGCAACAATCTGAAGTATGTCCTTGTGGTTGTTTGCTCCTTTTCCAGATGGATAGAGGCCTACCCCCTAAAGGATAATACTGCCTTGTCTACAGCTAAGGTTTTGCTCAAAGAGTATTTCCCTAGATTTGGTTTGCCGAGAATTGTATGGTCAGACAATGAAAGTGAATTTGTGGGTCAAATCATGAAGAAAGTATGCGTTGATTTGGGTATCAGGCAGAAGTTCCACGCAGCGAATCACCCCCAGTCTGCTGGACTTGTTAAATGTTACAATGGTACCTTGAAGCTGAAATTAGCTAAGGTACAAGCGAGCACTGGTCTTACATGGCCGGATGCCTTGCCGTTGGCTCTTTTGTCAACAAGGACGACAGTGCATTTTCGTGTGGGACTTAGCCCATACGAAATAGTTTTTGGTCGTCCAGCGAATGTTTGGGGTGTGCCTTGTCCTAAGAAATACAGCGACATTGAGTACCCTATGTTGGTGGATTACTTACATGACTTGACTGCTAAATTACGTGTTCTCCACCAACAGGTCTATGACAGTTTGCCGACAGCTAATGCAGATCCAGGGCACACGATCCAACCTGGTGATTTTATCTTGACGAAGAATTTTCAGCGATCCAAGAATTTGGAACCGAGATGGACTGGTCCCTATTCGGTATTGCTGGTCACTAGAACTGCTGTTAGAGTAGCTGGTAAAAAGAACTGGGTGCATTCCACCCAAAGTTCCTTTGCCCTTACCGTATGATCAGTGGGTGAGGGATGGAGTAGCTGACTTAGATTGTGAGAGAGTTCCTAGATTTGTGCCTTTTAGTGATGCACATTTGACATGGACTCAGTCGGAACGCGAGGATGATGATGTTCTTCAAGCTGCTGTGCCTCTGTCTCTGAGACTCGACACGACAAATCCGGAACTCCTCTTTAAGGATCAGACTGTGCCTGGCAAAGAGCGCTACAATCTGAGATCGAAAAAGGACGTTTGAAATGGACAAATAAATCTGAATTTTTTTATGTAGTGAATTACACCTTGTCAGATCAAGAGACTTTTTACTTTTTCTTTTTTGAGTCACCATCCGGACTCAGCTGCAGGGTCACGGTATAAGTTCTTAAGGGGTGAGCCGCGTATTGACACAAGGTCTGTGGTTTAGGGTCGTTAGTACGATCTTGACGCACACTTAAGTGAAGAAGGAAAATTGCCGTGAGCAGCATGTTAGAGGATGGAGTCTTTTGAGTCCGACAAGGGTGTTAAAAGAGATGATTTCAGAGTACAAATGTGTATATTGGTTCGTAGCAAATGTTTTTTAATAATGTGTTTTCTTATGCTTTTGAACATTACGTTGGTTTGTGTGGGTTGGATTTTCTATGCATCACAACAGACGCTTGCATCTACCTCCCCATCTACTCTCTTTTTCTACTGTTTCCCCACATGAGTTTCATACGTTGCCTGAACATGAACAGACATGAAGATTAGAATTTGTGAACAATTCGTTTATACAGATGTTACATCAGCATCAGCTAGTCGTAAATATCACAAATTGTTGGGTGTGTGGTCTTATGCCACATAAGACTGATTAGGGAATGCCATATTTGGTTTTGCCTTTTTCGCCTAATGGGTCAGTATGGGCACTCCAATCAATGTTTATCTATGTGAATGAAGCATCTCCTGTACGTTCTGTCAAAGATAATGCGAATAATAATGCCTTGATACAGGGAATAGTAGATATGGTTAGAGATATTGATGCATATAATGCTATCCCTAAAGATGAGGTACGAGCATATGTTGGTTGGAACAAGACGAGATATAGTATTAGTCTGACAGAGAAAGAGAGACATAAAAGGTCTCCTCCTATTTGGATTGTACCCCACCGAGGTCATTTGTGTCTGCAAGGTAATGGTCAGAATCCGAGAGCTCAGCTTGGTAAGAGTGTGTGTGTTCACACCTATGTCTATACATCCCAGAAATCTCCACCGTTCGGGCCAGCTAAAGGCACGTATTTTGTTTGTCACGACAGAGCATATACATGGTTGCCTTCTGACTTTTCAGGCACTTGTTATGTGGCGTTTTTGCTTCCCCCTACATACACAGCTGCTTTTAACTACCATAAGACAAGATATGGTAGAGGTGTTATCAATGCGAAAGACACTGCCGCACAAGAAGTTGGAGACTTCTTTAAGGGTTTCCTGCCCTTTTTGGGTCCTATGGCTAATGGTAGGACAATTCGTCAGCTTACGAGAGTGGTCGAGGCCACTATAAATGAGACTGCAGGTGCTCTTAGTAATATTACAGCTGAGTTTCAAGCGGATCGCCTTATGACATTACAGAACCGCTTTGCTTTAGATATTTTACTTGCAGATAGAGGTGGAGTATGTAAATTGATCAGGTCTAGTTGCTGCGTTTTCATACCAGATAACGCCCCGACAGTGTACCAAGCCATCTTGAGGTTACATAAGTCCGCTGAGTCTATACATGTAGACGAAGGGAACTGGTCATTGATAGAATGGTTTTGGGAACTGCTGTCCAAATGGGGATGGAAGATTCTGATGTTCCTTGGTATGGCTTTAGCGATCCTTTTCTCGTGTTGCTTATACATCCAGTGTGGTCCCGCCATTTGTAGTCTTTGTGCTACGATCTGTGTGAGAAGACCAGTCCCGAGAGAAGTGAAGGATAATAAGATGATGTTACAGCAACACCTTGATGACCTGATGAGAATAGATATAGACCTGGATTCAGACTGACGTGAGTTTAGGTCATTGCCTACGTAATGGCAAAAGGAGGGTCTGAAGTTCCGTGGTTTTCGGGACCGAACTCCATTTTGTTTGCGTTGTTCATAACGCTATTTTGTGTTGCCCTCACGTAGGCCGTGGAGGTAACCGAACGAACAAAGTTGCATGGGCCTCATTGTTCATGTATGCATTAAACAGGCCCTTTCCTGACTTGCGAGTGAACTGCAGGACGCTGACCTCTTCACCTGAAACTGACCCTTCACGAAGCCAATTTCTCTGGCTGATCGTTGTCTGAGATTGCCAATCAATGTTCAGGATATCGTTAACTTTAGTTTCCTTGCACATATCTTATCCTAATCAGCATCTGAATTGTTTCTTTCCTTACGACTTTTCATTACATGGGTAGTGCTTTCAATTATGGGTTTGTCCGGCTTGTGGAAATTGAATTTGGGACAGTCCTAATAATTAACTTTTGGCTTGGGTTACTGTAAATTGGGTATTTTTAATATGATACTCAGTTAGAAAATGTGTCCTATTGGTCAGAATTTTGCGCAGTGAGTGTACATTTACAATGAGAATATTGTGTATAAAAGGTGATGTCTTGCTCTATGAAATTGAACAGTTTTTTGAGTTGTACACCGTGTTGTATTGCTGGGATTACTGTTACTAGCTGCAGCTAATCAATTTGATCTCTGACGCCACCTAGAAGTATTCCGTGTCTCTGTTTGCCAAGACAGGAGAACCCGAAGACTTTGGGCGTGTCCCTGGCGCCGCTGGGTACTAAAACCCGGTTCTTCACTCTGCCAGTGTGTTGTGTATGCCTCACACACCTTCATTCACTCAATGGCATTCCTGTAAAACTCAGCAAACCCACTCATCCCATAAACAACAATACTCAAAACTTTTAGTTCTAGGTGAAAACACATTGCTTGCCATAAACATATAAATTATTTTACATACCAGTCGCATAATATTTTGTGATATTTATTGTGGTTGGGGGTGTCTCTCTGCCCACTATGTTCTTTTAACTCTTATTTTGCATTTCTGAATATTTCAGTGTTGAATTGATATTAGTATTATTATAATTACTATCACCACTCTTTGTGGTTCTATCTTTTTGTGCTTTCAGCACTATTTTACTCATTCTTTTTTCATTCTCCTGTCTGATTACTCTAGGCTGATTCACTTTTGCTGCTACTTCTCCCTGCCACCTGACCTGTCTTGTACCCCTGGATATCCTTTCCATTCTAGTGCACAGTCTGTATCTACTTCCAGAACTACCAGTGCTGTATCTTTTGTGTCATTGGAGCTTAATTTCTGTTAGTGGTTGGCAATGGCTTTCGTTTTTGGGTGACTGGGGCCTTTTTTAAATTTAGACATAAACCTACAAGAGAGTGAAAGGTAGAAAATGAAAAAGGAGGAGGAGAACATAGAACAGTGAGAAAAGAAAAAAAGGATGGAATGGATACAGAGGAAGTCAAGGGGGGTGCAAGAAATAGTCATGGGTTAGAGTCAGGACTGGGTAACCTTGGTATTCAGCAACCCTCCCTTTTGGCTACACAGGTGGTGGGCTCATAATAAGAATTGTGTGTACTTAACAAATCAAGCACTCTGTTCCTTACTATTTGTCATTGTTCTATAACCTCTGGCTAACTTTTTCCTTCTATCCCGTAGACCTCCTTTACTACTTAGTCTGTTTTTTTGTGACTTTCTCACCACTTCCTGCATTGCCACACCCTTCTTCCTACTCCCTTTTCCCTATTTCTTTTTAGGATAGATACATTGCTGCATGGTTTTGAACCGTTCTATATGCATATCTATTAATGTTCTGAACTCATTTAATTTTCCTTTGAATATTTTCTGGACTTTCCCTTTCCTTGTCTCTTTATAATACCATTTTTCACGATCAGTTGCTTGCCCTATCTCTCTGTGTTATAATTTTATCTAGGAATTTCCTATCCTACCCCCATCATTCACTAACCCTTGATTGACTTTACATAAATCATCATTGCCTTGTTCACTGCTTCCCTGCACTTTCACTACTCCTCAACCGTAGCTCCTCATTCCTGCCCCACTCTTACAAATTCACCACATGACCCAAATATCTTTCCTGTGTGTCTTTCCTCAGGCACACTTTTGATTCACACAAATCCAAGAGAGCACCAAGGATCCACTTAGATGACTCTAAAAAATAAGCCTCATAATATGTAGTCTTTTTGTTGTAATAAAAGCAATGTCCATTCCATTTAGTATCTTTAAGTTGATTTATTAAGTAGATGTTACAAGGGAGAAAACCCCACCAGGAGCAGCCTCACTGCTGCTCAGCCCATCACCAACTGACAGTCACACTCACGAACATTCCACTCACCAACATTCTCACACACAGTTACCCAGACTGAGCAGCAGCAGTATAACACATCCCCTTTCTTTGTAATGGCAAATGAGCAATTCTCAAAAGACAATAGAAACCTTGCAAGAAATACATAAAGATGACAAGTGTCTGGAGCATAGCATGAAAAATTAAAGATGGAACATTCATGCAGAGAAAATGAAGTAGGAAAGGAGAAACTGTAACACAAGTACAAATACTCATGCACACCATCCTCCTTTCTAGTGCAAAAACAACCCAAACACTCCCACACACTACATACCATCCCAAGTACCTGGATTGTGCAAGCTGGCCAGGCAAACACGAGAAGCAAAGAGAGCCAACAACAAAAGTGTGAAAGAAAGCTAACCGTTAAGAAAAAAAAAACAGTATGCAGGTGTGGAAAATATCTACAGAGAACATAGTAACAAGCACAATACTGACAGTCACACTCACAAACATACCTCTCACCAACATTCTCACTCACAGTCACCCAGGCTGAGCAGCAGCAGTAAAACACTTTTTTTTCTGCTGAAAGATAATGTTTCCCATCTACTTCCTTTTGAGGCGTTTGCCATTGTTCCCTCAATTCAGGGGTCTCACAAGCTCCTACATCCCCTATTATTATCTCTCATCTGTATCATTATTCCTACAAGTGTATCCCCTTATATATCAAGCAGCATGGCTACACTTGTCCTCCATCAGTTCACTTCTTCGCTTTCCAGGCCATACCAACAGTCTCTTCCCAATAGGTTAATCAAAACTACACCTGTACTGTGTGTGTATATGCAAATTCTTCTTCAAAAGCAGGATGGGCACTCATGGGTCAATTCAAACAATAATTTTTTCTTGCAAGCAGACGCGTTTCAGCAAAATTGCCTTTCTCAATGCTTGCTATGATAAACATATCCCATCAGCAATTATGTTTAAATGCATCCAACTGTGCTCCCATTGAAGAATAAAGAGTGAATTCAAAGGAACGGCTATGCATATGTATGCGTTTGCATCTGTGTGTATATATATATATATATATATATATATATATATATATATCATCAATAATTTAATTGCAAATGTTGCAGTGATATTATCAATGATTTAATAAACAATGTCATGTATGATGTAATATCTGGGTTAATTAGCAGTGCATGACAAGGGTGCAAGTTATAGTTGCCTTAGGGCACGAAAACTAATATAGAAGAATAGAGCAACATTTAGTAAATAAAATGACACCAAAATTATAAATCTGCAATCCGTAGAACAGGAGTTAATAATTCTTAAAGTTTTAAGCAAAAGTAGCAACAAGAAGCACACTGTTCCAATTGCTGGTGTCTGGTCGGGCTCAGCCGTGTCCAAGTCAGAAGTTCAGCCCAAATGTGATGGAGTGAGGGTCATTGACCAAGACCAGGTTTGTCCTGATAGAAAGTTTACCTTCTACTTAGTCCATTTGCACGTGACACTCCTTTACTTAGCCGTAGCTTACCGTTGGTGGGGACAGCAAGGAGATCGTTGTTGGCACAAAGAGCAGGTTGCATAGGAAGCTTCACGTTGCCAGGAAACATGGGTGATTGTGGCTGACGTGAACAGCAGGTCACCGTTGGAGCTTCTGTTTGTTGGTAGATGTGGGTGGTCATTCCTGATGCGAAGGGTCAGTTCGCAGTTGCTAGGAGACGGGAGATGCTTTTTTTCCAACACAAAGAGCCCAGAACCTCAGGATTTTCACCTGGGGTCCAATTCTTGCATTTTTGAGGTAGGAGTACACTCTGATACCAGAAGGGTCCAGGACCTGGGAAGGCACCTTTTGGGGGCCAGGACTCACTCCAGAAGAGGCCAGCAGAAAGGTCCAGGCAGGTACGGTTGATGCTAGATAGCTGAAAGGAAGGCCTCTGTTGTGTACCTGTTGCTCAAACAGGAGGTCAGCCACCTGACCACTGTAGTCACTTCTGAGGGTCAGGGTTCAAGGCATGCAAGTCAAGTTTTCCTTCAGGCAGCAGGGCCGTCCTTCTGAAGGGCAGCACAACCTTGCTAATGATGAGTGTCCGAAAAGGAAAGGGCAAAAGGAAAGTTTCCCTTGGTTAAGTGCGTCACTATTTCACAGTTACGAAGGCCTCTCTGTGTGTGGTGAAGGTTGTTCTTTCCACTCCGCATTTGTCTATTGGACAAACCCCCATACTCGCCATTCCCTTTGTGCTCTCTCGAGCTGCCTGGGGACGTCTGTTTTCTGAAGCCTGTACGGTGTGGAAAAGAGAAGAAAACAAAGGCATAGAGCAGCAAAAACAGCCAAACATCACAACCGGACTGAGCACCAAGAGAACGTCATCAAAGCTATACCAAAGTATGCTGGGAAAAGATTTAACTTTTAGAAGAGATAGCATTGTCTTCCTAAAAAGATCACTGCATGGTTACCTCTCTCCTGCTAGTTTTTAAATAAAGGGAACAAAATTGAGTACCTTATCAGGCCTCCTAGATTTTGTTTCCGCCCATCCCACCAACACATTCCAAAACTTGTTTTGCAATTCAGAAGAAAACTCCCAGAATCACAACATGGGTTTGTAGCAAAATAAACAAGTGATTCAGCAGGCTCAAACCCTGTGACTCACAAAACTTGTGACTGCCAAATCATTTAGTGCATCTGGCTTTTAGTTCTAAGTACCTGTTGAGGAAACTTCTAGCTACTTCGCTTGTTCTGGAAATGCGAAGGACACCTTGAAAAAGTTGAAGAGTTGTTGCATCTGAAGGTGATCCTCATGGTCTGCTCGCACTGACAATGTTGTGCAATTTATTCTCTGAGAGGGTATTGAAAGTATTAAATGATTAATTTGGACCCTCTTTATGGTGATCAGGTAATATGTTGGAGGGGTGTTAACTGTATTCTCCTTGAAGTCAATTTCTATCTTTGTTATTTTTTCAGATAAATTCCATGCCGATTTCATTTCAGGTGCCTGCAAATGTGGTGTTGCTGTGTTTTTGCATTCTGGATTTTAGAATTCTACTAGAGATGTGTGGAGTTTCTTAGAAGGGTTTTTTACGTCAAGTATGCATGTGAAATAGTGTTCTCTTTTTGTGGTGCTGCAGGCTCTCTTATACAGTTTAATATGAGTTTTTATTCACCTCTTGATTTTTTTCAATTTCTCTGTAGTATGTTGAGTTGTGTTTTTAATCCTTTGGTCTTTATTTGTATCTGGTTGTCTAGTGGAGGGGAGATCCAGTTGTGGAAGGTGTGTTTGTCTTGTACTTGCATATTTGTTGGGGTTATTTCTATATAAGTTGTTTTTTGAGGTCTTGCTGTTTTCAACTGTGTGTAGGTGCTTTTGTTGTTGCTGTCTTTCAAGCGTTATTAATATGTACTGAAGGTAATTATATTGTGGTCACTCCATATTCCTGTGGTGTGTTCTGACTATGTCCTGTCCCAGTAGGATTTATATGATTTCTATAGGGTGTCTGGTGGAGTGAATTAGCCAGAAACAGATTGTTGTAGGTTGATGCCCTCAGGGTTGCCCAGAATTGCTCTGATTGTAGTTGGATTTTTCCTGTCAAAGCAGATATTGAGATCTCCTAGGAATGTATAAGTTGCGGTGGTTCAGATGTGTTTTGGTCACAGTATCTTGTAAGAAATGTTTCCAATTGGTTTTGTTGATTGATGGTTAAAAAGGAAGAAACAAGTAAAAGTTGGAATCTGTGATATCTTACCAACAAGGATTCTGTCGTATTAAGTAAAGTTATCATTTCATGTTACTTTTAGTGGTTTACTATGAATGACGGCCAGACCTCAACCAACGCACAGCTGTCTCTTGCCATCTGTTTCAAGTGCAAAATTGGGGTAGCGTGTTGGAACATGTAGGTCAAAACATACAGCCCTGGTCTAAGGAACTAGGACAAACAAAAGTACCACTCTGATCTAAAAGACCAGGGCTGCCAACGTGCATTCTCACCAAAACTGTAGTATCCCTCTGCGGATGCAGAGGGAAAGGCCAATCCCAATGCTGCTTGGCAGCCAACTCTTGCCTTACAAAACAAGTGTTTGTTTCCGGGGGAGACCGAATACATATTTGTTAGTTGTGTGAAGCTGCTTTCTCTTTGGTATGATTCTAGTATTATGGAAATTGTGATGATACTATGGTGACAAGCATCCCTTTTTTGTGTTCTATGAGTCTGAGTTTTCTACCTCAATATTTTTTAGATCTTCCGACCAGGAAGCAGCAGCTGCAGGCTCTGAATCTTTTGATGCTCCTTCTTCCAGATGCAAACAGGGACACGCTAAAGGTCAGTCATTTGAATGTTGATGGTTTTACTGTACTCTTTCCGTTTCCAAATCAGGAACACATACATGAACATTTTTAAGCATGTCACTTTTTTTATGCATTTGACTGGAATTGACAACTTGCTGCTCGACCTTTTCTTATGTTACTGACTTTGTTTCAGTTGGCTCTACGTAATTAAATTAATAGCTTTTAAGTGGCTCCATGTTGTGTGGCACCTTCATCCAGTCTGGCTGTTTAGCTAACAGCGCTTTGCATGGTAGTAGTTTTGGCAAAAAACAACACTTTACTGGATGTGTCATTCAAGACGTGATAGCTATGCAATTTCACGTTACCTTTAGCTGCAAGTTGCAGTTACACCTAAAATATTTCACTTTGACCTCCTGAGGCGGAAGCCGGGAGAGTCGCTCTTGTAATTTTTAAAACTGTATTCTGTGTTTTTAAGACAGCGTTTTTAACCTTTTTGAGTGTATCTTTGTGACTGAAGACAAAACTTACCTCTCTCTCCCAGGGCATTCCCGCGCAGCGGTTGGAAAGCTGCCGCGGGATACTCCCCTGTGTTGCCGCCACCCCCCTGGGACACACAGGCCACGCCCACCACCAGGCAGGCCACGCCCCTTTTACCGAGCATTTTAAAAAAAGCGCCGAGCCCAGCTCGAGTCAGAACACTTTGACTTCCTGAGGCGGAAGCCGGGAGAGTCGCTCTTGTAATTTTTAAAACTGTATTCTGTGTTTTTAAGACAGCGTTTTTAACCTTTTTGAGTGTATCTTTGTGACTGAAGACAAAACTTACCTCTCTCTCCCTGGGCATTCCCGCGCAGCGGTTGGAAAGCTGCCGCGGGATACTCCCCTGTGTTGCCGCCACCCCCCTGGGACACACAGGCCACGCCCACCACCAGGCAGGCCACGCCCCTTTTTACCGAGCATTTAAAAAAGCGCGCCGAGCCCAGCTCGAGTCAGAACACTTTGACCTCCTGAGGCGGAAGCCGGGAGAATCGCTCTTGTAATTTTTAAAACTGTATTCTGTGTTTTTAAGACAGCGTTTTTAACCTTTTTGAGTGTATCTTTGTGACTGAAGACAAAACTTACCTCTCTCTCCCTGGGCATTCCCGCGCAGCGGTTGGAAAACTGCCGCGGGATACTCCCCTGTGTTGCTGCCACCCCCTTGGGACACACAGGCCACGCCCACCACCAGACAGGACACGCCCCTTTTTACTGAGCATTTAAAAAAGCGCGCCAAGCCCAGCTCGAGTCAGAACACTTTGACCTCCTGAGGCGGAAGCCGGGAGAGTCGCTCTTGTAATTTTTAAAACTGTATTCTGTGTTTTTAAGACAGCGTTTTTAACCTTTTTGAGTGTATCTTTGTGACTGAAGACAAAACTTACCTCTCTCTCCCTGGGCATTCCCGCGCAGCAGTTGGAAAGCTGCCGCGGGATACTCCCCTGTGTTGCCGCCACCCCCCTGGGACACACAGGCCACGCCGACCACCAGGCAGGCCACGCCCCTGCCCTTCCTGCTATTTAACATGTGCTTCCACCGGACGCGCAGCGGACGAGCGCAGCGGGCGCGCCGTTTGCGCGCCCAAGGCAAGCCCGTCTGCGCCCGTCCGCGACCAGACCGCGGCCGCGGCCAGACATGCTGCCGATTAGGATGCACATAGGGGAAGGATCATGTGGTCACGGGACAATCTTAGGTCTCTTAACAAGGGGGCAGCTGCCTGCACTCATAGGATCCACCTTGATACCACCACCCTCCCTCGCACTTGTGGAGTATGCGGGACACTACTCAGAGCATTGGACGACGCAAGAGTAAAAGACCCCGCTAACCCAGAACCACAGATCAGCAGGGATTTCAGAGCAGGCCTCCTAAACTGCAGATCTCTTGCAAAACACGCAGATGAAATTTGGCTGCTATTGGAAGAGCATCAATGGGATGCACTGTTTCTAACAGAAACTTGGCTAAATTAGGACAATACGTCCTCTATTGCACTGGCAGTACCCTCCGGGTATAAAATATGCCTAGCCAACCAGGTGTGCGAAAAAAGAGGGGGGGGTGTGGCTGTTATTTTTAAAGAACAGCTCACACTCAGTTCCTCAGCCCCCACCCCGAATCCGGAATTCGAGGGGCTCCATTTTTGCTTTCAGGTGGGCCATCAACTATCCCTAGCGGGATTAGTGATTTATCGCCCTCCGGGAAGGGAAGATCACAATCTGACCTCGATACTGGACACAATCATCCAAAGCTCCCTCCTTCACCCACAATTCCTTGTGGTTGGAGACTTTAATATACATATGGACAGGGAGGACTGTGCCCACGCTGATATATTGAGGTCAACTTTAAGCACAGCCAATTTAAGCCTCCTAAACGCAGGCCCCACGAACAGAGCAGGCCACACGCTTGACCTAATTTTCTCTAACATCGACAAGGCCGTCACTGACCCGCCGCTACCATTGATATGGTCAGACCACGCCCTGATCCCATTTCAATTAAAGTTAGCGACGGACAAACCTGGGACAAGTAAATGCTCTTTTATGAAAAGACAGTGGAAGAAACTAACCCCTGCCTCCATGGGTCCAGTCCTAGCACAGAATACGCCCACCCTCACATGCAATGCCGACTTGGATGCTCGGATGCTCAATGACTGGGTTGGGAATATGGTGTCCTCAATCGCACCGGCTGCACTAGCCATATCTAAATGTAGCTCGCCCTCGGCTCCTTGGTTCTCGCAGGACCTTAGAGCTCAGAAATCCGAATGCAAAAGGCTGGAGAGGCTTTGAAGGCTAAACTACGATCCTCTAAATAAAGCCAGATATAAGGAAGCCACCAAAAAGTTGCACAAAGCGATCAGAAAAGCAAAACAGCTGTTCTACGCGGACTCGATTCTGAAAGCAGAACATTCAAGTAAAGAAACATTTAAAATAGTACAGTCCTTCCTCAAACCCCGCTGTATCGAGAGGGAGATTCAACCGTCAACCTTGATGTGTAACAGGATCTCAGACTTTTTTGACTTAAAAATCAAACTAGTCTATGAGTCCTTTGGGCCAGATAAGAAAACTCAAAAAACTGATCTAGCTGAATCAGTATCAGACTGCAGGACCTTGTCACAATTTCAGCCCTTAACCCTGGACACGGTCTTGCAAGAATTAAACCGATGTAAATCAGGCTCACCAGATGATCCATGCCCGTCCAAAAATATGGAGCACTATAGCTGTCTTTGTAGCCCCCACAATCCAGCAAATATGGAACACGTCTATCTCCTCCGGGATCTTCCCTAATGTCTGGAAACATGCCACTCTTCTCCCACTAAAGAAAAAACCTAACGGGGACCCCCGGGACTTGAGCAATCTGCGCCCAATTTCTTTATTGGCAGCTCCAGGCAAAATGCTTGAGAAAGCAATCCAGCGCCAACTTAACAACTTTATTGAAGAGAATAAAATTCTGCATGAGACACAATCGGGCTTTAGGCCCGGTTTTAGTACAGAGACAGCACTAATCGAGGTGGCAGAGTCGGTGAGGTGGTCGATGGATTCAGGTGACTCAGCAATGCTGGTGCTCCTGGATCTGTCGGCCGCTTTCGACACGGTCGACCACGATAGATTGCTGTCACGCCTGGCTGAGATAGGCATCCAGGGTCGGGCTTTGAGCTGGCTTCAATCATATCTGACCGAGAGAACACAGAAGGTAGCACTGGGGACATCCTCCTCAACACCGAAGCCCCTCGGATGTGGCGTTCCTCAGGGGTCGGCTCTCAGCCCTTTGCTATTTAATTTATAGCTTGCCCCTTTGTTTACGTTGATTGCCAACTGGGGAGTCAAAGCAATCTCATATGCTGATGACACCCAGTTGGTGTTCCTGTACTCAGAGGTGTCGGAAGCATCCTTTTTGAGCTTCAAGGGTTGCCTTCAAGATATAGCCCACTGGATGAACACAAAAAAACTGAACCTTAACGCCAATAAGACAGAAGTAATTTTTTTTGGCAATGGCCCTCCCCCTCCTTCTGATTTTTGGTGGCCGACGGAGATGGGAGAAGCTCCCTCACCCAGCCGGGCGGCAAAAAACCTGGGAATACGGTGGGATGACAAGCTATCCTTTACATCCCACATCCAGCAAACAGCTGGCAACTGCCTATGTAAGCTGAGGAATCTACGTAAGATTCTGAGACTCTTACCGGCAAATTGCCGAAAAACTGTAATCCATGCCACAGTAACATCTAGATTGGATTACGCCAATGGCTTGTACCTGGGCCTACCCAAATACCAGGTACAGCGATTACAACTGGTCCAAAATGTGGCTGCGAGACTGCTAATGCGAATCCCTTTCAAGCAATCAGTCTCTCCGCATCTCCAACTACTCCACTGGCTACCGGTAGCTAGCCGAATTAAGTACAAGGCACTCACACTGGCATACAGATCGTTGTATGGCACATGCCCAAACTATTTGAAAACCTGTTTGCCGAGATACAGTCAAGCCCGTTCCCTCCGATCCAACAGTCGGGCTCAGATTGCTGTTCCTCGAGCAAAAAGAGCTCGGCTAGGAGGTCGGACGTTCTCAGCTAACGTAGCAAAACTTTGGAACTCCCTGCCCCCAGCCCTCCAGCAAGCCCCCTCTGAGCCTTGCTTTAAACGTATGCTGAAAACATGGATCTTTACCCAACCACGCTAGTCACTTACCCTGCTTAGTCCTCACGGTCAAAATGTGCTCTGTAGCGCCGGGACACCTCCTGGTTGAGGTAGCTGTTCGCGCTTTAGAAAATTCTATATTATTATTATTATTATTATTAAGAAATATTTAGGTGTAATAAGATCATGTGTATTAATCATTGCCCATCTCAATTTCCTTCCCCATTACCACACATGTTCTAAATTACACATAAATATCATAAGCGTTGCATTGAACATATATATTCACATAGAATCATGCAAACACTTCCAGTCACACAAGTGAGCTTGTCAAATTAGTTTGACTCTTTACAAGCAGTCATATTGTTCATACTTCTAGAAAGAGATGTCTAATCTTCTTGTCTTCCTTGCTTTGTGGTGGAATATCTCTAACATATAAAATGTTTAATATCATGTGTTCCAGGTTCTTTTACTATATTGCGGAAGTTGTATTATCATGGTATGCAGCTTTGATGTTGAGCTGAGCCTTGTGACTTCCTCTTAGTTTCCTTTTTTTGACCACTCATTGCTGGTCTGTGTGCCACATGCATTTGAATCACTTATTAGGAACTAATCTGTTCTCATCTCTTTTTAAGTGCATTGCATTGTACAGTCTTTCCAATAATATCAAGGAGTGGGGGAGGTGGTGTTTCTTTTTGTAGTACTATTATAATTGTGGTTTTTTTAGCTTGCGTTTGCTGTCTTTACATTCAGCTATTAAAGTGTGCTCATGCTCACAAGTAATGCTTTAAGAGGGAGTAAAACAATAGACACTTTGGGGTCCTGGATGGCTATTTCTCCAGTGTGTTGTGCAGGAGGGAGTTGGGTGAGTCCTCAAGTCTGTGGGACCTCCTGGTTTAGTGGCATCACATGTATCTGGTAGGAGAGGAAGTAAAAACCTCCCACGCACACTCACACTCCTCCTTTTTATTTGGTCAGCCAAAAAGACCCACAAAAACAGGTGCACATTTTGTTTTTATATCTCACTGGTTTTTTTAATGAAAAATTCAGGATATTTCCAAACATACAGATTTCATAGCGAATCAAAACATTGTTATAAACGGGGGCCTCTGAATTAATGTCTGCAATAGACACTTCTGTATAATGATGTTAAAAAAATATCCACCTCTTTTCGTCTGAACAGAGCTCTGACCATATATAGTGAAGTTGTTGGCTTTTGCAATGCCCTATGATTGAAGGAACACCCCTGAGTGGTGTCAGCAAATCATCTCATGCGTTCACTTGGTTTAGAAGTCTCTGTTGGTTTCTAGGCAAGAAGACATGTAGTCTGGTAGTTTGGTCTAGAGAGTTATAGTTGGAGCAGGACCCTGGCTGATTTTTCAGGGTTGACATCTGCCTCTAGGGCCATGGCCTCTGTGAGACAAGAGTAGCTATTAGTGGCTGAGATTAATTAATTAATTCCACCCATCACTCTTTTTTTATATTTCTCTGTTGATTGCTGGTCAATGGACAGATATGGCTACAGGATCATCTAGCTCACCAATGTGAGAGAGCTTAAAAAAAACCAAAATTTACCTCAAGTCTAAGAATCATTGCTTGCCCCTTAAAAACCTGTTTTGAAAATCAAAAAAAGTGCACAACTTCAGACACATACAAGTTGGAGTGACAAACTACAACCAGGTCATTAAAGCACTGTTTCCAGTCGTGGAGTGATAGGCTAATGCATTCTTGGTGCTTTGTTCTTGCAAATCTCCTGTTGAACTACTTAGACTAACACATATGAAATCAATAACTTGTAGGTGGAAAGTACAGGATTGGTGGCTGAGTTGCCTTTGGTAGTGTGGTAACTACATATGACACTGTGTGGTTCAAGTGCTCCCATACGCCTTGCCCTCCATTCTGAATCTTTTACTGCTTCTTCCCTTGCTCACTGACACTGATTTTTTTTCATAAATATTGTGCTTGTCTTAGGTGTTCTGCTACTTTAGTTTCTCCTGTTACTCTATATTATGGGTCTTTATTACTGCAAAATGCTGCTTTTTAGGTCTCGCGACCTATCAATGCGTGCAAGCGCATTGAGGGAGCGAGAATTCAAGTGCTCAAAATACTCGTGAAACCACGGGTTTTTCCATGCGGTTTTCTTCGAGTTCACGTGGCCACAGGCACGCTCTTTTGGGCCATAAACTTTCCCCCTCCCCAGCCAGCTTTGCCAGCAGCATTTGCCTCATCAAAGGCTTCCGCTGCCCCGCCCTCACTTATTCACGGCCGCAGGCCGTGACTTCAAAGGGTGCCCCCTGCTTCACGGCCATCTGTTCCCCAGCACCTCCCCTCTCTCTCCCCTAATTATTCACTGCTGGCCGGCCCGCACATCTAGTTTTCCACGGCTTTCACAGCGTTTTTTACTTTCAAAATATACGGAATGCTCTCTACATGTGTTTAGCACTCTGCTTATCAACAATCTCTCGTTTTCACTGTTAACTTTCACTCCTACTTTGGGCAATGCTATATTTTCCTTGTGGCTGGAGTTTTGTATCAACCACAGCGTTTTTTACTTTCAAAATATACGGAATACTCTCTACATGTGTTTAGCACTCTGCTTATCAACAATCTCTCGTTTTTACTGTTAACTTTCACTCCTACTTTGGGCAATGCTATATTTTCCTTGTGGCTGGAGTTTTGTATCAACAATTAATAAAAAAAAACATGAAGCTACGTAATGAAATATCAAAACGAGCCTTGAGTTTCTTCGTGGTGCAGGGTTAGTCCATTATAATTCATGTCTTCATTATTTTGTTTTATGTGCTCCGTCCTTCAGGTACTTCTTCTCTATTTTGTTTACTTATTTCTTTTCAAGTTTTACATTTGTAGATTAAGAGGAGGACATTTTAGAGACTAACACCAGTCTTAAATCTACCGGCAGGAGGTGCTCTTGCCACATGGCTCATGTTTATAATCTGAATAATTCATTAGGAAAGTGTAAGCTATTGGCTTTGTAAATAACAATGCTATTAATTTATATATTTTTAGTGCCAACACATATTAAAAAAATAATTGTCATTTACAATACCAATAGCCCACACTTTCCTAATGCGAGACCTATTGGCAACGCCAGTGCTTGTTATGTATTACAACCTGTTTATTGTTAATTGTTATACCTATCTTCTCACAGCTCATGTTGCTCACTTTGCTGTGACTCCATTGTTGACCCATAATTGCAGGCAGTAATGTGGTCGAACTGAAACCAAAATAAAAATGTTTTAAAAAATCAGGACTGCAGACTGTGTCCATAATGACCTGAAGCAAGGTGGTCGCCCTGCACAGTCCTCACTTGACCATCAAAACTCTCTGCCTTATTTTTCTAAATCTGAAACATGTAGTGCTGGTTGCTATGTTGTCCATCATTCTTCATCCAGCACTGTATACCTGTGTATTGATACCAAAAGACTGCTAGCTCTTTGCAAATAATAATCTCAAAAAACATAAACATAGTATTCAAAGTAATACGGCTAGATGTATTAACGCAAATTACAAGTTTAAAATGCAATTGGTATGTGTTGTGCCTATATACTGACATGCTAAAGCAACATTACAAAAAGGACACATGGGAAAGTACAATAAGTGTAAGTCAAGTGGGAAAGGATGCAAAAAGGGTAAAACCTAATTAGGACCTTTGGGTCTTGCACATAATCAAATCACCCAAATAGCAAAAAATATGAGGCAAAGGAAATGGAACAAACACGTAGATCCAAGCAACAGGCAATTGGTTCTTAACAAAGATTTTCTGCCAATTTGTTCTACAGAGGCTTCCTTTACTTGCATGATACCAAAACCAATCTTGACGTACATGTTCGTGTTGAAATATTAAACACATGGGGGCAGCCCTATAACCACATGGAACCAGGTGCATAGAAGTAGATTAACCACCACTGTTCTGTACTGAATAATTATTTACGGTTGCATAACCATTATATTTAACGGCTGACATGGATCACGGATTTTTTTTAAAAAACGCTTTACCCATACTAGTGTAAAGAGCATAGATGCTTTTTAATTAGACATACAGGTGTTCAGTGCTCATAATGCTCACAGCACCATAAAAACAATTGCATGTAAGTGTGTACAGCAAAAGACAGTAGTCTTCGATCTTCGATTTTCTGACAGAGGCATCGTAAAATACATTAAGTTAAAAGCCCCGCGTCAAAATGTTGCATAAAAGTCCAATTGACAAGAGTGCAAATGGCGTTCTGACCTAATGCACCTTTAAGGCCACCATCAGGACGTGGTAGATTACAGAATGAGCAAGATCTAAGAATTAAAGAATAAAAGAATAAGGCATTAGGAATTCAGTGAGGTCATGTACAAAGGGGCGATATTCTTCTTACTTGGATCATAAGACAATCTTGGATATCCAAGGATACTATACATATAATGGGAAAAACTGAATATTTGCATAAACAAATAAGAGATTATTTATGGAAAGAATGTGCTCAATAGTGTAGGATGAGAATCTCCACATAGTATGCTGGTAAAAATACATACAGATTAAGGAAAAAGCCACAGGATGTTGGTATAAAAAGTAAATTACCTAGATCAGAAAATCAGAGAAACAGCCCAAGGCAAAAATAAACAGGATATTCCATGCCACTGTATCTGAAGTGAGGGTAGTTAAAGTTAAAATAAATCTAGATAATCAAAACTTGATAAATGAACAAGACAAGAAGATAGGATGGCCTGCACCCCCTCCTCCAACCGAAAAAAGAACAAAGACCCAATAGCACTCATCATCAGCCTTAAATAAATATGGGTGCCTTGAAAATTGGTACGTTGCCCTCACTTGGCCACAGTGGTGGAGCAAAATGATTGACCATTAATAACTGCAAAAAGTACTTGAAGAATTACTTGTTCAAAATCGAAAGTAATAAACACTGAAAAAAACGAGAACACCGAGCGTCATCAGGTGAGTCCATGATATGTATACTTGCTAACAAAACTTAAACAGCAAATTTAGAGAATTCATAAAGAGATTTGTAGTAAATGTCCTCTCTACTGTTCTTCACTGGATAGACTATACCATGATGTCTATGACATAATAGAATGCCTGGGTGTCTCTCTGGCTCACAGTGCCTCTCGCTATCCTACTGTGGCAGTTGGTCAACTCAGGCTGAGCTGCTAACAGCTGGCTCCTGGTGGGGTCTTCTTTACCTGTACTTCCTAACTTGACCTATCAGCTTGTCTTAGAAGAATTTTACAATAAAGTATCTTACTTACACAGTGGACTCTGCATCTTTCATTTACCACAGTTTGGCGACGTTTTGAAGAGGATGAACCTACGTGTTTACTAAGGAACTAGACCACAACCACAACTACGAGGAAAGGAACTTATACTTAAGCCCAAGGTAACGCCCAGTCGACCCCACCAGTGTTCTATTCCACCTGGACAGCCTGCACCCGGGGCGCGTGTTTTTACCTTGATGTTTGCTTGTTTATGGACAGCTTGCAAATTGTGCGCATTGAGTTCTAAGAGACTTTACAGCAGCCTCTACCTACTCTGCCTGTGTCTGCCCTGTGTGGGGAAACAGGCGTTTACTGGAGAGACATTCTGTTTAAAATCGACCCAGCACCTTGAGGAAGGCATCAGGTCGGGTGAGAGGCGTGACTTGTACTCAAGTTTGTGGGCGTGGCAGTTTCAGTCACTTTGGCATCTTTATAGTGACATTTATCAGTAGTTACTCAATACTTTCCCAGTGATTGGGTGCCTTGACAGCGCCGTTCCGAGTGAGCACATTCAGGGACCGGTGCTATTCTTGGTCAGTGCATTCAAACGGGCGCTTATTGGATGGAGACTCGGCGCAGCACTGGACAATATTTTTGCCGGTGAGTGGAGGGCACTTTTATTAGTTTTCTGGTCCATTCACGATGCAATTTGGTTCATGGAAGTTGAACCGCCGCATTTTGAAAATGTCACGAGCCTCTCTTCACGCACACTCTTACCGGTCACAGTCTTACCGGTCTCGTGATGCCTCCGTCTTCTCTGTGACGTCCTGGCTTTTCTGGATTCCAGCTGCCTGGCAACGCGTTAGTGCACAAACGTGCCTTGAGCCACCTGGCGCAACGTCAAGAGGCGTGCCGCCATTTTGTGTTTATTGGACAATGCTTCAGCTTGCCGGTCATCTTTGCTGTATGTCGTCCACCTTGGCAATCATGGCATGGTTGTTTCGGGAAACGTGGTGCTGTCTGCCTACGGAAGAGTTTAGCATGTATGGTCTCTGCCACATTTTATTTACAAGGTGCGTACAATTTGGCCGACATGTGAAACACGAGATGTGTCATTGGAGAGGGAAGAGGAGCATCAGAACTCTCGACTTGTCTTCACATTTTGCATTTTTGAGACTGCCTGACATTTGGAGACTGGGTGACATTCCATTTTTGTGGCAAGTTTCAGCGGTGACTGCAGGGAGCTGTGTGCGGGGACCCCGGGTGAGAGATCGCTCACCGGAGCTGATGTTGTTCATTAATTACAGTAGTAGTTCATATCTCGCTGCCTGTATTGTATTGGTCAACACCTTGCTGCATGTTTTGAGTGTGCCGATGCTTTTGTTCGTGTTGGACGTGGTGTTAGGGGATGTTGTAATCTTGGTTTTCCAGGCTGTTTACGTGTAGTAAATCCCAATTCATGTCCTCAAGGCTGTTATTCTGTGGTGTACCCTTTTCAGGGGAGGTTGGGTATTTGTGGGTAGTCCTTGCCCCATAGTTGTGTGTTGTTGGGTAGTCAATGCCCCACTTTTGGTTCCCAGTATTACTGTCCTGCGGTGTAACGTTTCAGGTGAGGTTGGGTCTTTGGGGGTCGTCCATGCCCCATTGTTGTGTACATGTGTGTAGTCTTTGCCCAAATTTTGAGTAGGTTGTCTACTTGCGGGTAGTCCATGCCCATCTTTCTTCCCAGGGTTATTGTCCTTACACTGTGGTGTACCCTTTTTAGGAGAGGTTGGGTGTTTGCGGGTAGTCCATGCCCAATTTTGTTTGTTCCCAGGATCACTGTCCTGCGGTGTACCCTTCTCAGGGGAGGTTGAGTGTTTGTGGGTAGTCCATGCCCCATAGTTGTGTGTTGACGGGTAGTCCATGCCCATTTTTCTTCCCAGGGTTATTGTCCTTACCCTGTGGCGTACTCTTCTCGGGGGAGGTTGAGTGTTTGTGGGAAGTCCATGCCCATTCTCGTTCCCAGGATTAATGTCCTGCGGTGTACCCTTCTCAGGGGAGGTTGGTGTTTGCGGGTAGTCCATTCCCCATTTTTCTTCCCAGGGTTATTGTCCTGCGGTGTATCCTTTTCAGGGGAGGTTGAGGGTTGGTGGGTCGTCCATTCCCCATACTCTGCGCTGTCTCCTGCTGTTGGTGGAGATTGTTTGTGCACTAAGTTCTTGTCGAAGTCTATCTTCTTGCAACTCGTGGCCAGGGTTTCATGTTGGTATGATTTTGGGCTGTGAATTTATCATACGTTTAGTGTCAGCATGTCTTTATCAGGGGTAATTTGTTCTTCTTTTCCTCTCTTAGGGTTATCTTGAGTGATTCGTACCCCTTTTGTGCCTCTCCCAAGCATCTCAGTCTACACTCATCTTAGTTTCTAGGGTGTTTAACCTGTGGTGTACCCATGTGTGGGGAGGTTATGAGTGTCACCAGCTAGCTTAGCTGTTGGTCTCGTTTTTTCAAAACCATGCTGTTTTGTTAAGGGATGGGGATGCGGCATATCATAACATCATTTAGTTTTGTTTGTTCATTTCTCTGCTAATGATACCTCATGCTAACTTTATCTCATGTTGTACATTATTACATCTGGTTCATCTCAATTTTGTACTTTCCTGCTGATGTTGCATTCGAGGTATTTTGCTTATCGTTTCTCTATTCTGTTTTTGTTCCATAAGGGAAGAGGATGTGTAGTAAATGTCCTCTCTACTGTTCTTCACTGGATAGACTATACCATGATGTCTATGACATAATAGAATGCCTGGGTGTCTCTCTGGCTCACAGTGCCTCTCGCTATCCTACTGTGGCAGTTGGTCAACTCAGGCTGAGTTGCTAACAGCTGGCTCCTGGTGGGGTCTTCTTTACCTGTACTTCCTAACTTGATCTATCAGCTTGTCTTAGAAGAAACTTACAATAAAGGATTTTACTTACACAGTGGACTCTGCATCTTTCATTTACCACAAGATTCTCTTCAAGTTTACGCACCAAGGATTTTAAGAAATCCCACTCTATAGGAAAAATCATCTACACAGGGGATGTGGTGAACATATATCACAGGTACATAAGCACATCTTTGAGTCAGCAGAAACATTACAAATGATGAGTTGGCAATAACAAAGCTTCAGCTAGATATTTAAAAAATACGCAATTCTATTCCTCTATCACATTCAAGTCATGTGTGATATCACACTGGGAAATACAGTAGCATTGCGCTTTGTTCATCAAAAGTTGTATGTCTCCTCCCCTCCAGGATTCTGTAATCAATCAATCATTTGTGAAGCGCAGTACATACCCGCGAGGGTCTCAAGACGCTGGGGGGGGGGGGGGGGGTTACTACTGATCGAACAGCCAGGTCTTGATATCCTCCTGAATGTCAGCAGGTCTTGGGTCTGTCGTACGCCCAGTGGGAGGGTGTTCCATGTCTTGGCGGCGATGTGGGAGAAGGATCTCCCACCGGTGGATGTTCTTCGGATGCTCGGGATGGTGGCAAGTGAGAGGTCGGCAGAGCGTAGCTGGCGGTTGGGGATGTAGAAGGAGAGCCGTCTGTTGAGGTAGGCTGGGCCGGTCTTGTGGAGCGCCTTGTGTGCGTGGGTGAGGAGCTTGAAGGATATCCTCTTGTTGATGGGGAGCCAGTGCAGTTTTCTCAGGTGGGGGGTGCTGTGGCCATGGCGTGGTACGTCGAGGATCTGTTGTGCCGAGGCATTTTGGATACGTTGTAGTGGTTTGATAAGCTTGGTTGGGGCTCCCGCGTAGAGGGCGTTTCCGCAGTCGAGTGTGCTGCTGACGAGGGCCTGGGTGACTGTCTTTCTTGTATCTGTCGGGATCCAGCTGCAGAGCTTGCGGAGTATGCGGCAGGTGTTGAAGCAGGAGGAGAAGATTACGTTGATTTGCTTGGTCATTGAGAGCGTTGAGTCGAGGATGAGTCCCAGGTTGCGTGCGTGGTCCGTGGGTGTCAGGCTAATGACTTCAATCATTTGCCAGGCTATGTCATCACCAGAGTGGTTTTCATCTACAAAATGATGTACCAAGGGGGCAGTCATTACCAAAAATGTTATCTTACTCCAGTGTTGCCGTAGTTTGGTTTTTATCTTTTGTGTAGCTGATGTACAACAACTTAAACAGGCAACGTAGTGCATTAAGGACATTGTTGGCATTACAATTAAAGAAATGTCTGTATCTACTTAACACTTCTCTGTAAAAATTCCTTCAAGTTATAGGTGAAGTGGTTCAACTAAATTTCAAGATTGAAAGTGATCAATACTTTCATCATGGCCTCAGACTTACTATACTATACTAGGAATTTTGTTCACTCAGTATATTTGCATGAACAGGATGATCCTGTTAGATCTTGCCTTTTCTGAAGGTAAACACAGGTAATTAATTTGTCAGACCAATGGATTCTACTAGTGGCCAGTTGGATTTTATTTTTTACTATCTGAACCACTTTGTAGGAGGTAAGTAGTGACTCAGACAATTCTATTACATTGTGGTCTCTTTTTAGGAGTTATAGGTATTCACAAGGCTTTTTAAGTGATCGTCTAATGAATCATTTTGGGTATCCACTGGCCAGACAGTTTATTCCCTTGAGAAAGTAATTCTTTTCCATTCATACTTTCTAAAATTGTTGAGACCCTGGCCAAATTGGAGGCTATCTTTCAGAGTGTTATGATGATTGCTTAAACATTTCAACAGCGTGTTGTATTCCATGGGTTTCAGAAAAGACTAATACCTAAGTAATTGTCGGAGGGGGTAATAGTCCAAATTCTGAAAATCAATTGAAATCTTGCTGCCTATATGTAAAATGTAAGTCAGGTATCAGAAAGTTCAACCAATGTATACATTATTTGAATAATGCCTCTGTCGCCTGCCAAACCGTGAATATAAAAGTATTTAATATTTTCCAAATCAAGTGGTCATAGTATGGACTAGACATTGAGTCTCCTATTTGCACTGAGAACAGTGGGCAAAAAGTATAGCAAATGTGGCTACAAAGCAAGCCCCATCAGTGTCCCTTTTACCTGCAGGTAAAAGGACCCATCAAAGACAAAGTAGTTCTTTGTTAAAGCATGTTCCAAAATTGAAATGATAAATTTAGTGGGGGGGTCAAGGAAAGACGCCTCTTGTTTGTTTAATACTTTTGTAATCACTTCCATGCCTTCTCTCTGAAGAATATTTGTGTAAAAAGTTTGTGTTCATAGTAAACAAAAAAGATGGGGTCAAATGGAGTATACTCAGATTTCTTTCCCCAGTATCTCGTATATAACTGGTGGTAAGTGGAACAACAAGTTTTATGAACGTATCTATATACTTGTCTAATAGTTCCAAAGCTGAACTGTATGCTGATGCTGGGACAATAGGTCTACCTGGGGGAGGGGGGGAGCTTTCTGGTTTTCATGAATTTCAGGAAAGGTGTGCAAGACAGAGGTTTGGGGGCAACACATTATGAAAAGATTGTTCTTGACTGCACGGATAGCCATTGTTTTAAGCACGATATGTCGGATATAATGTTTAACTTGTCTCTGAATATCCTCCTTTTAAGATTAAGTGTGTCAAAGTTGTTAGTGCTGTCCTTTCATCCTTAGTAACATTATAAAGAATATCCTAATGCAGTGCCTTCAAGTGGGAAAGTTACTTCAAACTTGCGCTATCGAATGCCAAGAGTTCAGGTGGCATTTTAGTCTAGGGGGCGGGCGGATAAAAATGTGAAAGTAACATTGAGGTGTTGAAAAAATCAGTACGTTCCATAGTGACCAAACTGAGTCATCATAGACACACTGACCTACTGATGTCCATTTGCTCCCAAGAGACAGTATTAGATGGTATGGGGCCTTAAAAACAAGCGAGCAGCTAACACTGCCTCTTATGTGCCACTGGAGTAAAAGTATCCATAAGGGTTCCTGTGCTCCATGGCATAGCCAATGATAATAAATAGATCACACATTCAAAGCTGCCCCCTGCCAATGGAAGGATCTGAATACTAAAATGAAAGTACGGTTTAGAGAGTTAAAGATAGGTATATAACGAATACATTAGTTATTCCATTAGTTAAAATAAAAGGCTTGGTAGTGTGAAGAATCAAAGAGAATATGTGTTGCTTGGGGATGAATGCAGTAAAAAACGTATGCAAAATAGTCCTGGGCGAAATTTTAATTATGGCAATTGTGCATTACACTATTACATGAGTTACCAAAATTGTCTTTACACTACATTGTGTAATTACACTGGAATAATGAGAATACGAGCAGCTGTTCTTCACTGCAAATGCGTTTTTTGTTCATTTTTTAACAGTGGAATGTGGCCTCATATCCACATTAGACACAAGGCTACACATCACTCGAGTTTGCATTTCACAAAAATATGCGTAAACTTGGCAAAATTTGTGAAATGTCACCGAATTACGAAAATCATATTTTTAACATGTTCGCACACCCCTTATGAAAGTGCATGTTGTGTTAAGGCTAGTTGGTCACTTACAAGTCAACGGTGCTCTGATATTCTAGTGGAATACGTGAAAGGCAAATAATATCTTTCCTGGTCATCTTTAGCTGAAACCTTAAAAGCATTTTACATGTAATTTGCCATAAAACTAGCATTTTAGTGGTAACTATTTATATTTTAAAATTGCAATAACGGGGTGCAATAGAGGTATCCACTGCCTAGACAGCCCCGGTGCGCATTTTGATGTGGAACCCAGTGGGCAAATATGATTTGCCATGTATTTGTTGAATAATTAATCTCATGTATATTCCATCTTCTTGGTCCGGATAGTGTGGAGGACTTGGAGTAAGAAAATGAAAGTTAAACACCTCCTGTGATCTCCTTGCACCATAAAGAATTCAAAATCTGCCGGTTGGCCTGCTGCTGGTAGGCAATACTTTTTGTGTGATAGTTCTGTCTGCAGTAGAGGTGGGCACTAGAAGCTGGAGCCAGGCTCGAGTCACATGCCTGGCTCTTCTCAGCTGAAGGTCCTCTTAGAACAAGGGTCTCCAATCCGAAGCTTGTTAGGTACTGTAGCTCTCCAGCTACCTCTGAGTAGCTCACCTGTGTGCGACCCAGCCTAATAAATTATAAAGCTTTTGCTTGGTTGAATTATTATTCCTATAAAAAAATGAATTTATTCAACACTAATAATATTAGTACCTGTCAATGTGTTTCATTGAACATAAGTAGCTCTCAGTACCAAAAAGGTTGGAGACCCCTGTCTTAGAACTTCAAGCCCAGAACAAGCCTAACTTTCTTTCATTCGAGACGATGTGGCCTTGTGGGTACAGCAGCCAAACATAGATAACCCACTTCAGATCCCGTCCTCTGCTCAGCATTCTTTGAATCCTGGCAAACCTCCCTGTGTGACCCAATAGCCGTGTAACACTGTATGTGTCTATTGTGAAGGCATGGGATGGTTAGCCTATTTTAAATTGCAAAACAATAAAATGTGGATTCTGCATGTCACCCACGTTCTAATTTCATCCTCCAACTATTAAGGAGAAAGCATTGACCTTTGATGTCAGAAGAGATACACATCTGTTGTTCAATTTGCACAGTATGAAACTTTAAAATGTGTGATCAATCTCCGCTTCCCTGCTTTACCCAATTTATGAGACCCTAGGCCATAGCTGCCAAGGTTTCAGATTGCTTATGTGTGACATTTTCATAATTTCTGTGTAATTATGAGTGACACTCAATGACTAGGAGTGACACTTTCTTGTGAATAGTGTAATGTCACCCACACTAAGTAGTAGCATGGCACAGCCAACAGCCTAGGTTGGACACCTGTTGCCAGGTGGGCAGCAGAGAAACAATCAATTAAAAAGAGATTCTCAGCTTTAGCCAGCCTGCACCTCCCTGGCTGGTAATCAATCAAATTGATGGCATGATCAGATCATGGTCAATTGACAGAGTATTTCCATGCTCTCTGCCATGTGGGGCCCAAGGCTGACTGCAAGATGTGAGAGGGGCCCCAGTAGGGATCTTCTCCCTGTACAGTTCTCCAACGAGTCCCCTCTTTTACTTTTATATTGACCCAGTTTTTGGCTTGTATTTAGAAGCATCATTTTGCAGCTTAACATCCACATCTGTTTGATACTATTGCTTCAGTAGGGGGTGCTTCTTCACATTAATTAGGCTAGAGCGTGGTTCTCTATTTTGGTTTTAAAAAATCTCTGAAGTTGGTTTGGCTTTCTGTAATAGCAGGATATTTCCACCTCATATTATTGTACAATAGCGCCATCTTGTGGCCTTTGAATAACAGTAATCGGAGGTCAGCTTTTATGTTTCCTTCTCAGCAAAGCGAGAAACTGGTACTACACCATTTTATCTCACTTCAGCACACAGTCCTTTTGTGTGACAATCTCAAGCGTTGCGGGAAAATTACCAGAAATGCGTTATTCTAATGCGAGATGCACGGCTCTTGGCAAGGCTGCTAGTCAAACACCTTATTTCATGGAGCCTTCTTTTTGTTCATTATCACATATGAGAACAACTTCAAAGACATAAGTTCAAATGTGCACTGTCAATAACTTCTCTTGTCTTTGATTTATTAGCCTATAATGTTGCTCCATCTATAGTAGCAATCCAGCCCACACATAGAGGACACACGATCCCTGACTTGCCTCTCAGCTCACTAATGGTCATTGTATTGTATTGTATTGAGGTTTTATAGAGCGCATAGCTGCTCCAGCGAAGGGGCATCTCTGCGCTAGATGGCATAAAAAATTAGAGCTGCAGAAATGAGCAAAACCTAGATTGGAGGGAAAAAGTGCATTTTAATAGCCTTACGAAAGATCATATAATTATCCAGGCAATGTATGTGCACCGAGAGTGAATTCCAGAGTTTGGCCGCCAGGAGGCGAAAGGACCATCCGCCTGCGCACACCTTCCTCACCTGATGAACAATCGCCAGGTGCTGGCCCATAGATCGAAGGTGACGCGTAGGAGTGGAAGATGAAATCAGGTTTGCCAGGATACTCGGTGAAGAGAAATTCATAATGTTAATGGCAATGCAAAGGGACTTGAACTTGATGCTCCTAGCCACTGGCAGCCAATGGAGTCGGGGAATGGCGTTGGACGTGGGACACATTTTTGGAAGGCCCAAGAGAGTTCCAGCAGCCACATTTTGAACCCTCTGGAGATGTAGAATTTCAGCCTTGTTAGCCCCCAGGTACAGAGAACTGGCATCCGGACAAGGTCATCAATGTTTCTCTGTTCATGTCTAAAAACTCTCACATTTAATTAATATTTCTGAAAAAATCTCATGTACCGAGGCGTATTGCTTCAATATGTAAAAGAATCATGCGATTTCGAAATTTGAAGACTTCCTATGTATTAAGGAAAAATTGAATAAACCAGGATATGGTCTGGTGCTCACAGCTCCGGAAAAACCCTAGTAACCCATTGAGGAGATTATATGAACAAACCAACAATAAATAACTGTAAAGATACGTAGCCCCCTGCTACTAATGAGAAGTTCACCTACGCAGGGAAGTACATACTGTGAAATTCCTAGGGCAACTTCAAAACTTACTTAAATAACCACAGTGTAAGAAATATATCTAAGTTAAAAAAATGACACACTAAATTAGAAAAATACAAAAATATTTTTTATTTAATCTTTTCTTTAAATGTCATTCAATATATACAATACATAAGAGAAGTACACATATACATCACATATATGCTGCATTCATCCCTCTATCCATGCATACATATCATACAGAAGTTTAGATTGTTCACATTAATCAATTGTTTGAATGTTCCTGATACACAGTAATTTCAATTTAAAGAAAACATTCCACGTTATGGCAACATAATTGAATATTTTTGTTGATTTTGAAAAGGATCGACAGAACAATCAGGCTAAATATGTAGTAACTGTCCCATAGGATAATGTAATTGATGGGTGATTTTCATATCATCTCTATGCGCGTTTCGGCAGAACCAGCTTTTTTAAGGCTGATAGAATATGAAGAGTTTAAAAGAGAAAGTGTAAATGTCACAAATTAAAACCATGTGATACAACATAGATAGATTGTGACTTTCCAATTACATTTGTTTTAAATTAAAATAACATTTGCATAGCTATATGACTTTGTTAAACTAGCAGCCATTATCTTAGAAATATATCTAGTCCAATGAAAGGATTTTAAACTGTGTTATGTCATCAATTCAAGACTTAAAGCAGTTATAACTTATTTATTCAGAGGCCTTGGACTCCCAATTGATGGGTGCGTGTTTTTGATGGAACATCGCCCATAGAATTGGGCCCCCTTCCAAGCAATGAATATATTCCCCAGGCAAACCGAGCCTATAAACCAGTTTGAGTACTCTTGTGGAACTTGGCAGGATTAAATACTAAGCTTAGATATATGCTGTGGAGACGTCAGTGACTGATCCTATGCACTGATCAGGTTATCTAATGATTAGAGTAGAAGCTCGACCTTCATCAGCTTGACGGCCATCTGATGGCCTACTTATTTGGGTAAAAATATCCTTAAATTGTTCAATTCTTAAGGATGAGCATTGTCACCAGATATCCTAGTATTAAAAATTAAAAGAGGAAATGGGTTTCTGGTGTTCCTGTACTACGTGATACGGTCAGAGGCAGCATTACAATTGCCATCTTTCACTTTAACTTATGGTCTATTCACATGTAATGGAGGAACCCCCTCAGATTTGAAAAGGTAGTATACATTCAAGATGGGTAGCTATAGAAGCAGAATAGATTATATCATAATCAACATTAAACCATGGCACAAACTTTCAGATAAGAAAATCATTATGGAGAGAGGATACTGACCATAAAGTTCTTGTACTAACATTGATCGGAACGGTAATGTGTGACACGGCCCTAGCCGATAACGTCCAATATTGACCCAATAGCTGGAAGCAATGGTAGGACAGTCAAATGGCCAAATATCATAGGGCACCCAGGGGTCTAGAGGAGATACAGAACATATTTTCCTCTGTACTTGGTATCTATGTGCAATTAGTTTTGGAATTAATTATTGTAGCTGATCTACACCAGAAACAGTTTCAAATTCTAAAGGGCTTTTTTTTAAAAGGGAGATAGGGTATGTACTCCCAAGAAAAAGGCCAAGGTTTCTTGGTTTAATTAGGACTGTAATATTGCCAAAGCCTACCTGGTGATATGTGGAGAAGTGTGGCTCAATGGTTAGAGCGGAAGACCTTGATCCAGAGATCTGGCCCGGGACCAGGGTTCAATTCCTGCCTCGGCGGGTCTTGGGCTCAATTTCCTCGGACCTGATAATTCTCGCCTCGGTGCCTATTCTAGTCATGGGTCCCACTCTGCAACTCTGGGCAAAAGCTTGCTTAATCTCCACAACAGCCCTAACAGCGCTGGGATGCATGGCTTCACCTTGGGGGTGCCCAGGAGTGGGCATTTCACAGGGAAAAGTCAGGAAGGGTTCCACAGCAGTATGCGTACAGCGCCAAGACACCTCAGGGTATAAGTGCGCTATACAAGTACGAATTCATTTAATTTAATTTCATATCTGTTGAAACACATAGCAGATCTGCAATTGTAGCAGCTAGGAACCGTTACATACACCCCAGCTCCTAGTAAGAAGGATCTGCGAAGAATCAAACTGGCAGACTCTCTGTGATGTGGCAAGAATAATGACAATGGTTCTTTTTGCCATGTTACTGGACATGGCAGCCTGCATAATTATGACAGCATGGAAAAGGATATCCAGCCACGTTTGGTTTTCACATTTGTCAGACATTTACACCAAATCCAGGCAAGATGTCAACAACTCTTCCCCACTGTTAATACATGGCATTTCTTTTGTGGGGAATAGTGACTATACGCCAATACAATTCTCTCACTGATCCTATTAAGGATATAGAAGGCTTAAAGAAGAGAATTGCCCCACGGCCTGACAAGATCCCTCATGATTTTTTATAGCTCTGAGCCTTTGATTTAGGCCCAATACATTAATCTGCTTTCTAATGCTATGCTGACAAGCTCTAATATTCCAATTACCTGGAGGGGGCAGAGGTTGTTCAGTTTATGAAAAGGGCAAGACTCTTCTTTGGCAGCATTTGTACCTGGCATTTGTTGATTAAAGAGACGCTTTTGATCTAGTGTGGAGGAGTGAGTTCTGATCTGGATTAAGGGGCTAAAGGTGTGCCACAGTGCTTGCCAACAATATTAATAAGACTTTACAATGACAAATACGCCCAAATGTACTGGTGGGAGACTATTTGATATTTTTGATATTTGATATTTATGGGTTTTTATAAAGCGCGGACTATCGCTCCGGAAGGAGCATCTTGGCGCTGTGCAAGCATGAAGTAGATAAGTGATAGATGATAAGTGGTGAGGGTCTGGAACTAAATGGCTGCTAGTACAGAGGTGTCAGGTTGTTGATACACCCAAGTCTTGAGGAGTTTTCTGAATTTACTCTCTTTTTCAATTAGTCTAAAGTTGACGGGTAAGTTGTTCCATGCCCTTGCTGACAAAAAGGTAAAGGTTTTCCCACCCCTAGTCTTGTACTTGAACCTGGGAATTATTATGAGATTTGTTCCAGAGGATCTCAAACATCGTGAGGGGTTGTAAAAGGTGAAGCGTTTTGCAAGGTAATGAGGCCCTGTGCCTGTCAGAGCTTTAAAAACGGTAAGTAAAAGTTTAAAAAGAATTATTTTATGGAGTGGTAACCAGTGTAGGGAATTTAATGCAGCTGAGGCAGATGACCTTCTAGGGAGTTTCAGGACCAATCTGGCGGCTGCGTGTTGTATACTCTGAAGCTTCCTCAGGGTGGACTTTTTCACTCCCACCATTAGCCCGTTGCAGTAATCAAGTCGGGAGAGGATTAAGGCTACCGCGACTGATTTTCTAGCTGCAATGGGGAGGAAGTCAAAGAATTTCTTTAAAGATTTGATAAGTCCGAAGCATCGACCAGCAGTGATCCTGACATGATCGTCACAGGAAAGGGAAGAATCAAATTGCACGCCCAGGTTCCGCGCGGAGGATGCTGCACTAGGTGGGGCCTCTGATCCTATGGGCCACCAGTCCTTCGGGCAGAAGGATGTAAATGTAAATGTAAATGTGGGATACTTGTAAAGCGCACTGTTACTCTACCCGAGTGTCCTGGCGCTGTAGACCGCTGGGGAACCCGTCCTGGTTTTCCCTGTGAGATGGTCCCTTTCTGGGTATCTCCAGGGTGAAACCAGGCATCCCCGGCGTCTGTGGGGGGCCGTTGTAGAGATGAGGCAAGCTTAATGCCCAGAGTTACCGAGTGTGTTCCCTGGTTAGAGTAGGCACTGAGGCGAGAATTATCGAGTCCGTTGACCCTGGTCCAAGACCCTGCCGCGTCGGGTATTGAACCCTGGTCCAGGGCCGTTCTCTGCTTACAGGTCTGCCGCCTCTAACCAGTGAGCCACACCTCTCCACACAGGATAGATTTTTTCCTAGCGGTATGATTTCAGTCTTTGCACTGTTACACCTCAAGTGGTTTGTATTCAACCATTGAAATACATCAGAAAGACAGGTCCGGAAACGCAAAGCTGCGTCCGTGCACTTTTTATCAATGGTGACGACAAGTTGTGTGTCGTCAGCATATGACGTGACAAGGATCCCATGAGATTCTATCACAGCGAGGAGGGGGGCCATATAGATGTTGAAGAAAAGGGGGCTTAATATGGACCCTTGGGGAACTCCTGATGTAGTGGGTTTTTCGCTGGATAGATAGGGACCCAGAGACACAGTCTGGGACCTGTTGGACAGGAAAGATTTAACCCATGACAGGGCTGAATCAGGCACGCCGATCTCTCGCATTCCATTGATCAGAATAGTATGAGAGATAGTGTCGAAAGCTGCTGTTAAATCGAGCAGGATGAGGACGGCTTGCCTTCCTTCATCCTGCAAGAACTTGATGGAATCAGATAGTTCTATCAAGGCTGTTTCTGTGGAATGACCGGGGCGAAACCCTGACTGTTGAGGGTGCAGGATGTTATGAGTCTCTACAAATATTTTTAGCTGTTCATATACTAACTGTTCCGTGATCTTGCCAAGGACAGGCAGTAATGAAATGGGGCGCATGTTCGTGAGGTCAGTGGGAGATTTGTTCAGCTTCTTCATCAGGGGCTTTACAATAGCCTTCTTCCAATCGTTGGGCACTATCCCTTGCTCGAGGGATTCATTGATGATTAAATTAATAAAAGGATTTACTGCCTCGATAAGGTGATGAGGAATGCCAGGAGGGCAAGAATCAGTGGGAGCTCCTGATTTACATGCCAAAATTGCCTTGCTTGTTTGTTGGAGGGAAACAGGTTTGAAACTGAAAAGCAGGGGGTAGTTATCCATTACCTCATAAGAGTTGGTCGGGGGAGAAGGAAAATCTTTCTGGATGATGACGATTTTATCCACAAAGAAGTCTGCTATTTGATTGCACAGGGTTTCAGACGGTGGAATTTCAGGCGTGAGAGCTTTGGGGTGGGTAAAAGACTTGACAATTGTAAAAACCGTTTTTTGTTTTTGGTTGGCTTCATTAGCGAATTTACTGATCGTAGTTCTATACAAAGAGAGGTTAGGCAGGGTTGTGTACTTCCTCCAACTGTATTCCCACTGTATATCAATGATGTGATCAAAGGCTCAAATCACTGAAGAAATAATACCACTAAATTAATTGGTCAAGTAAATCCTGCCCTATTGTTTGCTGATGACACGCTGTTGATTCCCAAAAACCTCATTGGAATTGCAATCCTTGTTAGACAAGTGTTCTGATTTTGCAAGCATAGGGGATTGGAGATTAGCACTAGTAAGACCGATACATGATATTTAACCACACAAATTATACAGAGGGAAACTGATATTGGAGGACACTATTTTAGAAAGCGTTGATAACTTTGATTAGCTTGTTGTCAGAATGTCAGCAAATATCTCATGGTCTCAGCATATCATTAAGAGCAGCCTGGGAACTCAGCACAGAGCGGCTGCTGTATTACAAGTGCACAAGGCTGCCACATTAAGATCGGTGCCTCCGCCCTTACAGTTATATTGCCTCATGGCTCAAGCTACTGCACTTTACAGAGCTGAGATTTTGGCAACTAAAATGCCAATACTTTGACCATCAAGGAGAAACATTTTGTAAGAAGTCTCCTGCAGATGCCTGCCAGCACTCCTCTACTCCCCCTTTATCTAGATGTGGACTTAAAGAGAATACTAAATATAGCAAACGTAAGCCCTTTAGTGTATTAGTTAAGAATATGGTACATTGAAAAGCTAGAACCATACAGAAATGGGTTAATGGACATTTTGAAATTAGATAAATCTAAAGCAATACCTTAGCTTAGCTGAGCTACATCAAAAATTGTCTTATGTTCCTTTTGGTAGGATCCAGGAAGTATTAATGGCAGTTCATCAAATCTCTTAAAAAATGAATATTGGCACATTATTGAAGAGAAATGTGTTGTGAGCTCCACGGAAGGAGCACTAACTGACCAATTCTTACCTTTTAAGCCCTCTCCCCAATTTGAATCTTTAATGGATGATATAGTCCCACAATATGCTAAAACTCTACCTAGCAAATTCGGGTTGGGGATCTTATTCGCCAACAATTGTATACAGAAGTTAAGTATATGTACCTGCGATTCTTCTTGCTGCCTATTCTTCACAAATTGAAACAGATGAGCGCATTTTGTTCTTCTGCACTACTATTTTAGGGGTCGGAAGAAAATGGATTCAATCAATATGCCTGATTTTAGGTTTGAGGCTCTATAAAGCAGCATTAAAGATTATTGGATGATGAAGTCCCAGAATATGCTAAAACTCAATATATCAAATTCAGGTTGGAGATCTTGTCCATCAACAATTTTAAATGGACATGGAGTATAAGCACAAACAATTCTGCATGCTGCCTATCCTGCACAAATTTGCCCGAAGCAGAGGAGCACATTTTGTCCTCCTGCTCTATTATTGAAGGGGTCGAAAGAAAATGGATGCAATAAATATGCCTGATTTTTGGTGTATGGTGCAATAAAGCAGCATTAAGGATTTTTAAGGCAGATATTCTAGGCTTTATTGTTTTTGGACTAATTCTTTTTTTTTTTATTCAGTTTGGTGCCTAAAGAAAATAAAGTATTATGGGCTCCATAATGTGACTGTGTGTCTGGAGTGTAGTATTTTCAAGTTGAAGTTTTAATATTTTTTATGTTTTTGTATATGATTGTGTTTCAGAGCATTTTTAACTCATTATTGTGCATTGTTTGTTTTATGGGCGGAAAACACTAAATAAACTGTGTGTGTTAATTAGTGCAGCTATACTACAACAATGTATCATGTGATATGAGAGTACATATAATTCACTTACAATATGCAATGCAAATTGAAAGAGCCATGCCCACATGTATAAATACTCACAAGAAAAATTTACCAAGTTTGCATCAAGGCATAATTTAATGTATTAAACACAATATAATCACATATATAGCGATGGAAAATACGTACATTCCTACCTAGAAGATGGAATATGGAAAGAGAATTTTGGATATTGAAGGGACAACCATAAACCATATCACCATTATTTCAATATCTGATTGGGTTCTGACTCACAGGCCCTGTAGATCTCTTCTTTCCCCAAATCCACATCAAATGCGAGTTCTATTGCCAACCAGCTATTACCAGCAGGAGAGCAATCCCTTAAATCTCCACAGTCAGAGTACCGAGTCTTCAGGAAGCAGCTCTAATCCTTTCCCGGATAATAATAATTGCTTGTACAGCTTATTTCCCATAATTTTGTGATCAAAAAAGGTATATATTTTATGTTTCAAACTTACAAATGACCATAATAATGCAGACATTGGAATTGACTTCAATTTATGTTTGGAACATTGATGAAATCTCTGCAAATTGCATCATGACTCTGGACATAGAATGTTTCAGTGGGCTGTGGTTCATTGTGCCCTCATTGCACCCGCCCCGCCCCAAATAAATCTATTTGCCCTCTTTATGCAAGTCCTTGTTTCCAACTTCCCAAGTGACCCATGTCTGTTTGCCAAAAATTCTCTAATTTGTTCCATTCCTCTATTATCTATATGCCATTTCCTCTCTTTCTCCTCTACATCCTTGTTTAGATATGCTGCGTACAAGATATTGCTGTGAATTTTCTGAAAAACATATTTCACCAATGGGAGTATCAATTTTCTTAAAACAAAGTCATTTTTGACATGCAGATTTTTCGTTTTTATTTGTTCTGCATTTTAGACATTATAGTTAAACAATCTTGTTTGATGTGGCAGAGCAACATTCTCTATGGAAATAGCACATTCCTGGATTAGTCTTTAAGATGTATTGCATATTTCTTGCACAAATAATAAGATGCATGCAGATAGAAGTACCAATGCGCGGTGCATTGAGCATGTACAAGCCTTCCCTTGGGATGCAACCAGGCTGCATCTGCAAAGCTGCACCCATCAAAGCATACAAGGTAACAGATTGAGGTTGGTGTAAATTTCGAGTGGATGCAAAGGGCCTTGTCCTTGAACTTCTTTCCTATTATATGCTGCACGCTGGTTTTAGGCACCAATGATCTTGTGGGTTTTGGAAATACCTGATAGTACCTACCAGGTGCTCACTGTTATATCATGATCGGTAGTTGGACATGCTAGGTCAGGGTGTTCCAATGACATGCCAAAACAGCTAACTAAGATCCCATCTATTCCTCCTTGGTGCAGTGATAGCAAACTTAGCCCCAACATCATGGCCTCTCATCTGCCCTGGCTAGTTTGCTGCTTTGCAGCTGTTGTTCTTTGGCATTCAATGTAAAAAACAGAAGGGGGGGGGGGGGCCAGGAGCTGGTTGGTGGTCCAGTGCCCTTGCTCCAAACTAACCATGAAGACAACAAGGGGAGGGGCACTGTTCCGAGGTGAGTGGTGCAAACAGTCACTCACTCACTGCAAGGAGAAAGAAATAGGAAACAGAATACAAAGGGAAAATTTCTAAGTCTAGACTCAGTGGGGAAGCACAAGTCTTGTCTCTTGTATCCCTCACACTCCCCGAAGGATATCATGCTTCATCATCGGGCAGTTGCTCCTTGTTGGTCCGGCGCTGCAATACCCTACGGGTCCCCCGAAGGGTTACTTTAGCAGAGATCTTCTGAGAACTGCTGTTTGGTGCATGTGGGTATGGGAAGAGAGTCCTAAGTGGAGGGTGATAATGTGCATGCAAAATGTTAAAACTGTCTAAGGGTAACCAAAGGAGAAGTTCCATGGAGCAGAACCCTTGGCAGAGTAAAAAAGCTGTAGGTTGAGAGTTACCACAGTATGCGTAATGTGATCAGGTAAGTATGAGGTCAACATGTTTCACGCCTCTATGGTCTTAAAGATCCCGGGCGTTTCATCAGGACCAAAAAAAGAGGTGTGAAAATTGTGTGATGTACGAAGAAAATTATACTAATTGAGGGGTAACATTAGCCCTCTAGACGATCAGTTGGGGCCATAAACTAAGGGTATTTTAGTAGAGGCTGCGACTCAATGATCAATTCCACTCTTGACCATGACCAAATTAGTGGGAGAGAAGTGCTACATAGGCTAGTGGCGTAGGGTGCCCACACCGTACCGGTGTATTGGCTCAGGTGTCCGCTCCGACAAACCTGCCTGATGGTTGCCTGGAAGTCAGTCTTTGGTATTCACCATAGGCTGTGTTCATGCCTGTTAATTTTTTTTTTATTACAAATGGGCAAGAATTGTCTTCTCACTTATCATAACAGCCATTTGCAATGCCCATTCCTTTGCTAAGGTATATGGCAAAAATATTCAAAAAAATGATTTCACTAAACTGCTCACATTCATTAAATTCTGCCCAACCCTCTTAACACCAGTAGAGGCCCTGGTCCGCAGCGTTAGATACTATCTATCACTCCCTCCTTCTGGACAGAGTCAAAACAATGGAACTGGATGATCCAGTCACTAAATCAATACATTATTTTCTTACTTACCATTTTCAAACAGTTTTCCTCCTGCCTTTCAAGTCAGAAGCTATGCCTGTTAACTGTTGTGTCTGCAGGGTTAAGACTCTCACCACTGTTATTCAACATCTACATGTTACCCTTCCTAACTTTACATGTCCTGACAGTAAAAACCCCGCATTGTTGTTTTTGTTTTATAACCAATCTGATTGATTTTGCACCAACAACAGTGATACAAACATGCCCACCATCCGTTAAGCCGCCACAATAATGACAATACATGATAACAATTAGTTGACCCCCACCTCCAGTCTGTAATACGTCCACCATCTGCCCCAAATCTTCTCATGTTTGCAGGGGAAGCCCCAAACCTGTTATATGGGTAGTTCCTGGTGAGCACACCAATCTATCCCACTCTACAACTCCACCACTGATCGGGGGTCGGGGACCTCCAGTTGTGGGCAATATCCCATTTAGCCACCAGTGTTGCCACCTCAATAAGAATGTGCACCATCCTCTGCCCACTCATGTCTTCCAACAATCCCAGCAGAGCAGACCTTGCAGTGAGATTGAACAGTCAGCCCAAAATTGCAGAGTTCCCTCGCCGCGCCACCGGCCAAGCTATCGCCTGAACTTTTGCGGGCTATTATGCTGCCCCTTATGCGGCCCGACCTCCCAGGACCACCTTGGTTGACTTGCTATTCGAGAATGGGACTCACCTGCCCTGCCTCTCCCAAACGGTCTCAGAGAAGCTTGATTTCCCCCTCACCCCAGAAGAGATACACTAGCCATTACACTGTTGCACTCTGGCAAAACGCCCGGGCCCGACGGTTACCCACAAGAATCCTACGCGACTTACCGTGAAGCACTGGTCCCACATTTAGTGGAGCTGTTCAAACATATAGTAGACAAGGAGTCCTTCCCACCAGAAACCAACGTGGCCACGACTGTGGTCCTTCCAAAGACACAGCCGCCCTCCCTTGCCTGTGTGGACAACCACCCCATCTCCCTCATAAACACTGAGGTAAAAATGTTCGCCACTGCGATGGCCCAGCGACTCTGCCCCCACTTACAAGATTTGGTTCACTCAGACCAAAGCAGCTTTATGCCTGCCTGGGGCACCCAGCACTGCATCCATCGTCTCCACCTCGCCCTGGCACACCGTCACCACCTCTCCCCGTATCTAGCTCTGCTTTTAGTTCATACGGTGGACTGGAACTACCTTGGGGATGTGTTGAAGAAGATGGGTTTCGGCTCTCCGTTTCGACGCCTTATCCGGTCCAATCCTCCAACCATAGGGCAAGGGTCCTCATTAACGGCGTGCTTTCAGAGATGTTTCCCATTCGGAGAGGCACTCGCCAGGGCTGTCCGCTCTCACCGCTATTAGTTGCCTTAGCAATGGAGCCTCTGGCCTCCCTCGTCCGTCAGGATCCCCTCATCCAAGGCTGGGCTTGGGACCCATATCAGATCGATAAGATCGCCTTGTATGCCGATGACGTCCTCCTTTTCCAGGCGGACCCAGAGTGCTCAGGACCAAGATGCTAGGACGCCCTCCTAGCCTTTGGACGTGTTTCCAGCATCCGGCTCAACTCGGTGAAGTCCACATTGGTTCCCCTACATCCATCCCGGGCGTGCTTCGATTGGCAAACAACCAGTCCCCTGCGCAGGCAGTCGTTTAAGTACTTGGGGGTGTGGGTCGCACTCCTCCCAGACCTCGAATGGGCCCTGAACATCACGCCCCTGGTCATTAAAGCCAAGGCGGACCTAAAGAAGTGGCAATCCCTCCCCCTTAATCCCCTTGGCAGGAGCGCCCTTTTTAAAATGATGGTCCTACCCTGTTTTTTATACATTCTACAGAATATCACCCTTCATTTCCCAGGGAGTTGGGTCCGAGAAATAGACAGTGCCCTTACCCAGGCGGGAGGTTACGATTGTCTCTGGCACAGTGCTGCATACCTCCCTAAGATGGGGGTAACCAATCTCCACATTTACTACCTGGCCACGAAGCTCATTGTGATCCATGACTGGTTCGTGGGCGACTGGTCCGACCCGGCGTACCGGGAGGAACTCCGGTCGATGGATTTCCCACAGCTCCAAGCCTACCTTTATGGGACCCCCATGCCACAGGCCCTCCCCCCCCATCACCCGAACGGTACTTATGGCCTGGCGTACGGCCTTACACCACACGAAATAAGACCGGAAGCTCATCAGACAGACGCCTCTGTGGAGTGGTGTTTGGCTGGAGGAGGTCTCGTCACTCCGAGACTTCCGCTGATGGGACTAAATCGGGATTTCATTGCTGGGAGATGTCTGGGTAGGTGACCACATTAGATTGTTTGCAGAATTACAACACCACCACTCCCTCCACTCCTCCCAATTTGACAAATATTTACAGCTAAGGCATGCCCTCCGAACACACATTCCATCTCCCACCTCCCTCCTGGAATTCAGTCCCCTGGAGGCCCAAGTGATGATGGGGAACCTGGGCCGGGGGGGGGGGGGGGGGGGGGGGGGTCCCGCGGATTTACCGCTCCATGGTGATCAATGGCCCTGCATCCCTGGACCTGCTGCATGCCCGCTGGGATGGATGGCTGGGCCCCCTTGACGAAGTGGACTGGAGGGATGCCCTTATGGCTCTTAAGACCCTGACGACCTCCTCCAAGCTGCATCTAATCCAACTTTTCTACCTCCACATGGCATACCTCACCCGAGCGCGCCTATACAGCGCCCATATTCGGCCGTCCCCATCCTGCGCGCGATGCAACCATGCTCCTGCGGACTTCTATCACATGACATGGCAATGCCCCGCTCTTGCACCATTCTGGACAGGGGTAGCGCTAGAGCTTACACAGACCTTGGGATGGGAAGTTCCCCATGACCCCCTACGCCTGATCCTGGGTTTGTTCGAGGGCCTATATGGTGTTCGGACCAATAAGCGCATCCTCGCAATGACAGTGGCGGTGGCGAAATGCGATATAGCGGCGCTTTTGTCTCAGGCCATGCCACCTACTATGCGGACATGGAGACGGGGAGTGGATTGGTACGGAACTCAGCAGGAACCACTCTTTGAGGCCTGGGGCCGTCCCAAGCTTTTTGGTAACATATGGGGCAAGTGGTTCAACTTGGTGCCCTGAGGGGTGCAAATGCGTCTTGTATAAGATTGTTTACATGCAAGTTCTTTATTCATTCCCAAAGTGTTGTACGAGTCTCAGTCATCCTTCTTCCCAATGTAATTTATCTCTATATTGTGTCTGATTGTGCTGCCATTATTTATTGTGATTTGTTCTCAAAAACACCAATAAACTTGATTATCCCTAAAAAACCTTATGTGGACAAAAAGTTACAGGGGCGTAAGTGCAAACTACCACAAATAAACAAAATAAGGCTGAGCCCAGGGTGGCGGGAAAGACCCTAGCAGCAAAGGGATTAAAATACAAATGCTACAATCTGTACATAGTGCTTCATGCTAGACTTATAAAGTGCTTTAAAAAAAATTAAAATGATCAAATTAATGGCACTCTAGTGTATTAAATTAGCACAGTTGATTAAAACCAATGCAATAAAATGTAATCATAGCGCTGTTAAAACGTTAAAAAGCATAAACAAAGTAAACCATCAATATTTAAATTGATACACATATTAGTGATGAAGCAGTATTGTAGTTACTATTGTAATCTTGTAACTGATTTCCAAAACCAAGGATAAAATAGTTTGGTACAGAGACGCTATGGCAAAGAGCAAATAAAGTCGGTGATGAGTTTTTGGGGAGAGGTGGTAAATGATAGGGTGCGGACAGAAGAGGGTGAAAGCAGACTTTCCAGGAGTCTCACATATTTTCCAGACCATGCAAGCACTTGAATATCTGGGGAAGTAAAGCAGAGAGAAGATGCCTCAAAAGATGTACCCATGCCCCTTTTTAAATATAAGGTTTTTAAAATAAGTCTTCTGGCAGCATCAAGGGCGGGACAACAAAAAAGAAGATGCAACCATGATTCAGACATGTAGTTGCATAGTTTGAAAGCCCCCTCCTTAGGTTTTTGGAGCACATAGATTGAAGGCAGTGGAGCGCAAAAGTAGGAGTACTCAATTTATCAACAAATAGCATATTAATTGTACTTTACTGGATTCATATTTCTCATTGTTATAAGTATTGTAATATATATGTAGGTATAAATATATTTATAAAAAAATGTGGTATTCTAACAAAAAATACTTCTTTTGTCAAAATCTAAAAATTCTTTAGAAACCAAAGAATTGCTGAAAACAAACATTTTCCTTTACCGTATGCATATGCTACATACGAAAATATATTCACAATTATTGTCTTCTAATTCTCCTTGACCTTTCTGCAGCCTTTGAGACTGTCAATCACAACACTCTCCTCAACACTCTTCAACAGAGAATGGGCATGGAGGGCACTGTACTTAAATGGTTTGCTTCCTTCCTCTCTGATAGATCCCAAATGATCAAAATAGCCAACAGTCTTTCATCTCCTCTGGCGGTAGGTCAAGCTGTTCCTCAAGGCTCTATACTAGCACCCACACTGTTCAATCTCTATTTAGAACCACTGGGAAATCTCCTAAGCAAATCTGGGGTCCACTATCATCTCTACGCAGACGACACTCATGTCTACCTCAAGGTTGCCTCCACTCACGATCTCTCCGTCCTAAGCTCTACTCTAGACTCCATTCAAAACTGGATGTGAACACATCAACTGATTCAGAATCCCTCCAAAACTGAATTCCTCCTCCTCTCCTCCTCACTCTCTCCTCCCCTGGTTCAATCATGGATGGATCAGATGAATCTACTTAACAATAAACCCACCATTGTCGACAGTGCAAAATCCCTGGATGTCATATTCGACAAAAAACTCAATCTAATCTCCCACATCAACTCCATTGCAAAGTCTGCTCGATACCAACTGCGCTTTCTTTGGGAAATTCGTCGCTTCTTCCCGGAGCAAGACCTCAAAACCCTGGTCCAATCGCTGGTCCGCTCCAGACTGGACCACTGCAATTCACACCCTCTATATTATCTGAAGGAAGACCCTCCATTATTGAGAATCCTTTTCTCCATGACTTTGGAAGTGCCTTCCCAGTGTGTTCTGCCATTCACTGCAGTATTATCCTTCTACATGTGTTTGGTACTCTTTTGTAACATGCACACATCACTTTTCTTGTGTAACACAATGTTTGCTACCTCTTACATTTTGTTTGCTTTAGATACTTGCACAAGTGCCACCATTGACTACGCAACGTTTGTTCTTGTGTGTCTGCCATATATTGCAGTACTATACCTCTACTTGTACTTTGTATGCTTTTGTAACCTGCACACATCACTTTTTCCTCCTATAATGCACTGTTTGCTACCTCTTGTATTTTGTTTGCTCACAATTGTCACTTTTGCCTCATGTAACTTAACGTTTGCTTTTGTAATTTGTTCACTTGTAATGTTCTCCTCATGTATCAGATCTGTTCCTTTTGTGAAGCGCTCTGATACCTTCGGGTAAAGTCCGCGCTATATAAAAACGCATAAAATAAATAAAGAAATACATATTTGCCAACTTTACACATGCCATAAGAGGCATAGACATACGGCCAGGCAAAAAAAATCAGGTTATAGCTGTATTTGTGAGCCCCGTAGGGGGAGACCAAACCTACGGGAGCGTAGCTAGTTAGCTTAAGGCTGTATTTGTAAGCTCCCCTCTGACATAGGGGGAGACCAAACCCACGGGGGAGAGGAGATAGTTAGCTTGTAGCTGTATTTGTAATCTCCCCTCTGACGTAGGGGGAGACCAAACCGACGGGGGAGATCATCTAGTTAGAACACCGGCGCCTGTTGACCAATAAATAGCCCCTCAATGCTTAGTCCCTTCCAAATCAAAATCCCTTGCTTTAGGCAACAGGACAGGACAGGACGTGACGTCACTCCCAGGGCGCCAGTATGGCTTAATCTCACTGGGCCCCGGTTGTGACGTTATAGCGTTTGCCACGGCTCAGTGTAATAACTGTCTGCTCACACCCGTAAAAGTGCCCCACTCACTCAGACACTCAAACGGTGACGGGCCCCGGCCGGCCCGCCCCCACCCACCCACCATTTCATACTTGCTCTCGGGGCCCCGGTCGGGGCCCCGCACCATTTTCAAAGACTCCAGGGCCCCGGCCGGGGCCCCGCACCATTTCAAATACTCTCAGGGGCCCGGGCCAGGGCCCGCGCTGTGCATCATTTTAGAGCCTACAGTGCGTCACAGTCACACTCAGATGTATTGTAATAAGTGAGGAGGGGCCCGGGCGGGGCCCCCCGGACCGCGAGGCCCCCCCCGCAACGCGGGGGCTGCGGGGGCTTGTGTTACTCCCCTCCTTTTGCGCTGCTGTAATTCGATGCTCGTCTATGTGGTCTCTTTAAAGGTGCTCAATGCATCTCTTTCATTCCAGGCACTACTTGAATTCCTTCAGCGAGTCGTCGATCGGCGGCAGGCGAATAAGATGACCCTGAAGAACGTGGCCATGGTAATGGCGCCTAACCTCTTCTCCTTCCACGGGTCCCGCTTGAAAGCAAACGAACAAAGTGAGCTCACCATGGCTGCAGGCACAGCCAATGTCATGCTCCTCATGATCAAATACCAAGAAATCCTCTGGACAGTGAGTACATTCTGTAGCGTTTTTAAAACCTCTATTTTTTTGTGGAAATCAGGCTGTTGTGTCAGACTCCCAGTACGGAAACCTGGTCACTATGATTAAAAAAAAAAAAATAGATAAGTTAATCTTTTTATTTTCCTCGTAATTTTGTAACTTGTGTAATCTACTTTTTCTTTCCCTTCTCCCCAAACCTGTTTCCTTCTTTCAGGGTTTTCCCCTTGATTGCCTCTCCCACATCACTCTTTGGAAATGAATAGTTGACACATTTTGTGAGCAGCTGTGTGTGACATCAGATGGACTGTGAAATGCAAAACTCGCCTTATGGCCCATTACAAGTGGAACTGGATTATTATGATTTTAGACACAATGACGACAGATCCGCTGCTCATATGGTGTAATGCCCAAATTGGTGTCTTTTATATGGGATCCTTTGGGGAGTTCGACAAAAAGTAGAACTCGTGTGACTCCAGGCTCGTTTATTTAATTCAGTACCAATGTTTAAGACATCATGTGAAGTGTTCTTTGTGCAAACAGACAAACCAAATGGATGTGCAGAAAAGCCGAAACTTTAAGGAAATGTTTATTAGACTAGTCACAAAACCACCATTTGCTAAGGGGCCTATTCCTGTGACTTGTCATGTGCTCTGTTGTTTGCCCAATTCACAGAGAAATACCCCCCAAAAACTGGTCATGCTTTCATGTTTTTTTGACTGTTTGCCCTAGCTGTAGTGTACAGATTCACTAGATATTCCTACAGCGTATGGCGGTGAGGAATTGCTATAGAATTGTAATTATTTTCTGCTCCCATGGAAAAAAGGTATGCCAAGACTTTCCTTGCACTATTCACTTCTGCAAAATTGGGGTTCTGCATGTACTACTTTACATTTACGGCACCACTTTGCCTTTCTGATTTAATTGCAGGTTTAGGAATCCAGGTAAGTGTTTGTATGTGTATGATACTTCTATAGCACGAACCTAGCCAAAAGGCATCGGAGCTCTGTACAGGGTCAAAGACAAGTATTAAGTCGATGATATATGAGGAGCTGGGTTGTGGATGGTTAATGAATTGTAATGTAGTATTCTTTAAAGAGGTGAGTCTTCAACTCTTTCCAAAGTTGTTAGTGGACACTGGGATGTTGTTCCAGATCCTGATCACATAGATGGAAAAGGCCTGCTCACTTGTTTTTTTGTTACACTTCTGAGTGTGCAGACTGGTTTACTGGTTGCAGGTGTGTTGAGGACCACCAAAAGTTATGAGCTTGTCTGGAAGATAAGCAGGGGTGCTTGGTGCGATTGCTTTGTAAATGATGTCACTAGTTTTGAAGTTGGTGCAGACTGGCAAGGGTGCCAATGGAGCTTCAACAGAATGGGGTTGATATGATCTTATTTCTTCAGGCCCTAAATGAGAAATGATGCAGCATGTTGGATGCCTTTAATGGGTGCCAGTGTCGGGTCTGAGATGTCATGGCGCATGGTATTACCTCTCAAGGAAAAGGAGGTGCCCCTGTTGTCTGTGTCAGGGAGGGGGTATACACAGTTTCAAAAATTTAGGGAATCCCTGTTATTGTTGTAGCAGACTAGGATCTCTGGAATGAATGGGGTATTACCACCATCCTGATGCAAGTGAACAAGGGCTTGAACAGCAGTTGTGAAGCCGCTTTCTGTAAGAAATTGTTTACGTTTAATTAGAAGAGACAGCTGCTACCAGGCTGTCTTTGTGCTTTTTAAGGAAGGTGTTCCTTGAATGTTAGGCTCGTGGCCAAGGTGAATCCAAGTGACTTGAGATTCGGTGAAAGTTGGAGTTCAAAGCAGTCGAAGTTCACGTCACTGAGCCAAGTTTGAATGATTTCTTGTTGGTTGTGCTTGGAAAATAACAGGAATTCTTTCTTTATTGGTTTGAGCTTCAGGTAGGCTCTGCACATCCAGGTTTGGATGACGTGCAGGCAATGTTTCAGGCGTTGTATGTCTGAAGCAGAGGATAGTTTCAAGTAGGGTTGCGTATCATCGGTATTTTGATGAGTCTTGATCCATGCAGATCCATGTACAGTTTGAAGATGGCAGGAAACAGTATGGCACACTGGGGGATTTTGCAGGTTATAGGTGTCTTTTGGGACCTGAAGGCGCCCATGTGAACAAACTGGTGTTGGTTACAAAGGTGGGAGGAGAACCTGTGAAAGATGTTGCAGTCAATCCTTTTGAGACTCGAGGGTGTGTGTAAGGGTTGGATGGTCAACTGTGTCAAAGGCAGCTGAGATTTCCTGCAATACCCCGAAGCAGCAGTCATCGTCATCCGTGTGCAGGAGGTCATCATCTACAAAGGGTAAGGTAGCAGTCTCCAAGCTGCAGAGCAATCTTAAGCTCGACTGGTAGTTCTGAAGGAAATGGTTATCACTGATGTAATCTTGGAATTGAAAATACACTGCTTTATAAATATGCATGCTGATTAATGGTAGGTGCGTTATGGACCGGTCAACAGGGTCTAGTGTGGGATTCATTAGGAGTGGAAGTATCTGGCCTGTCTTGAGAGCTTCTGGGAAGATGCCTTAAGTGAGAGTGGCATAAACAGTGGTGTGTAGGGGTGTGAGGCAGTCCACAGAGAGAGCGTGGATCAAAAACAAGGAAAAAACATCATCTTCAGAAGAAGTGACTTTGAGGGAATTGAGTATTTGGTGGAGATCTGTGAGAGATGAGGCTTTGAAGGCTGATCATTGCTCAATTCTACAGGATAGGGTAAATGTAAGCAATGCAGCCGGCTCATTGTTTTTGATGTGCTTTCAGCTCTTCTGTATTTTTTCATTGAAGAAATTGAAAGCACTTTAATTTGAGTAGATTGTGCCTACCAGGGGTGCTGCAGTGCTTGATTGATTTATTTTGCTTCTGTTGGTGGCTTCTTTGAAGGTGTTGGTATAGAACATTGCATTGGCTGATGTGATGAACTGTTGCATTTTGTGCAGAGGGACATCAGTATCACAAGGGCATAGGGTGTAATCTTTTTCTTCCATTTTCCTTCTTGTCTGTGACTGGATCATTTATGGGTCAGCAAAGTCTTTAGAGTATCAGTGTAAGGAAGGCTTTGCAAATGTTGGTGAATATTTTCAAATATGTGTTTTTGAGTGCAGTTCACACTACTTGCTGTGCCTATTCATTTGACAAGTCCCTGGGAACAGTCTTTTCCCCAGCCTTAGATATTCTATAAGACTGCAGAATAATCTGCATTTTGTTGTAAGTAGTTTAGGTAGGCAGCAGGACACGTCTTCAGGTTATTAAGATATATTTATTGAGATAGTATAAGATAAGACAGCAGAGCAGTAAACCTCACAGCTGATCAGATCATCAACTGCCAAGGCTGGAATCTTCACATCACAGATAGAACACTCTTAGGTAGTATGGGAGACTGGTAAGATAAGAACACTAAGAAAGGACTACAGACACCAAGTAGCCACATTGAAGTAAGTATAAATATACAACACATTTCCCACAGATCACTTAACGCTACAGTTGTATACATATTTCACACTGAAGGGTGAGTAATCCATTGTTTCATGAAGAGTAAAACCATGTGAGATGCTATTGACACAATAGATGGCCTCGTCATGCATACCTAGGAGCATTACTGCTTTCTTCCGAACTAATAGGCTTACTTAACTCACAATTCAACATGGCCATTTTTGTTTACTTTTGGATGTTTCAGCAAGCCATGGCGGGATTAACCCCATGGAAGCTCATCATATTCTGCTGCTGCGCTGGGATTTACAAAAACCCATTATTCATGACGAGCTGGGCTCGTCATGAGCGTGCTGGGAGGCTACTTCATGACGAGCCCAGCTCGTCATGAGCGTCGAAGGGGTTAACAAAGTGAGAGACTAGTATCATTCTGTTAATGATGAGCTTCCCATATGACTTTGTAAATATGAGATATTCCTGGGGGTTGTGTGCTCCTCACCCATTCAAGGTGGTACCTATGCAAAGGTGCAGCCAGTGTAAAACTGATAAACACTGGATGAGCGTAGGTTGGGGTATAGAAGAGTAGGTTTACTATCCTGCATTAGAATGAACTGAATGAGTCTGTTTGCAGCATATTTCACCCTTTGTCCTAGTTTTGATATTATTTTCTTATTAAGTGGGCGGAAGAATGCCTAGTTAACAATATAAGATGGTAGTTTTTAGAATGTATTTCGAAATACACCTTCCCATGGTGTTTGTTTCATAATCCTTAAACACAGGTGTATTCAATGCTATATAGCAGCCCAGCATGTACTGAAACCACTCAACGTCTGCTGGAGTAACACCACTCAGTTCACAATCATTGTCACATTTTATCACAAACAATGATCTTCTTTCAGCTTCAATGGGAGGAGACACTGGTGTTCGGGTCAGTGGTCTAGTTGTTGTGTGGACTCTTTATGTAATTTTTTTGTAATTTAGTAGCATGTTTAATCTAAAGTTTGTGTAATGATTTATGTGCTGGGCAGTTTATATGAAGTACAACTGGCTGGGGGATGGAGGCGTATTACATATATGTCAAACTTATTGCCTTGAATCCTTCTGGAGTTTGTCCTCCATCCTGAGATTCCACCACACAGATTCGCTGGCCAGTCTTGGACAGGAATACACTGAACACTAGCAGGGACCACTTGCAGCCTAGATGTAAGGAGTTGGGATTGAAAGAACTATCCGTATGACGTTCAAAGATGCTACTTAATAGTCTAACATTAAAATGTACTCAAGCATGTGCTTTTTAGGTGTGGGGGCTCTCCTTACAGAGTTGCCTGCAGTGACTAGGTTACGGGTGTATATTCCTGTATTACTATGGTAAACATGGTCCCATTGATCTCTTTCAGTGGCAGTTATTTACATATGCTATTGAATGTGGACTGACTAGCTGGTATTCCCGGCAGTGGGTGGCTGGTCTAGTAGTCTGCAATTAATGGGGCCTCGTTTCAGTGTACTTGGCCTGAATGACTTATTAATCAGGTAGTGTGGAAGACAATTTCTAACTTCTTCCTGACCCAGAAAGTTCTTGGAGTCTAACCCCCAGATGCATCAAAGTTATGTTTTGCGAGTCCTTAATAGCGAATTTTAAGGATTCGCTATTAAAGCCTCGCAAAACGGGATTCATGTAGGAATCGCAATATTATTTGCAATTCCTACTGATTCCTAATTTGCGATTAGCTAATTGCTAATCGCAAATAAGGAATGGCTTTCCCATTTATTCCTATGGGCCTAAAGGCCCATAGGAATGAATGGGGAGTCATTCCTTATTTACGATTAGCAATTAGCTAATCGCAAATATGCAGCAATTTCAAGGGTGCCAGGGTGTCCAAAGGACACCCTGTTGCACCCCTGAAATGGTAATGTTCACTGGTGTTGCGCACACACATGTCCCAAGACATGTGTGTGTGTAACATACAACTTAGAAAAATGCACTAAAGTGCATATTTCTAAGTTTTTGCTATTTAACACGTAGTTTGACTTCGCGGTAAATAGCGGCCCCAGATTGCGAATTCGCAATCTAGGAATGGTTCATGCATTGCATTTAAGAAATCAAAAAGTGCGATTCCTTAAATGCAATCGCAATTTGAGAACTCTTAAATAGCGAGTGCATGAACCCTTGATGCATCTCAAATGCCATTTTTGTGGGCGCAAATGGACGAATTTTGCGATTCGCACCGTTTGCGCTCGCAAAAATGCTTGATGCATTTACCTGTATGAGAGATGACTTTGGAAAGTTTGTGTGGAAAGGATGCTTTTAGTGAAACTGCCCTCAGATCCTCGCATGATGCGACAGGAATGATTCTGACCCCCTTTCCCATTCCTGAGGATGGAATTACCCGGGACTGCCCCAGAAGAGTGCCATAAGTTGCCCAGATATGCTAATCAACATTAAGACACCTGACCAATCGCTTATATTTTGTCCTAGCTAGGTGATGATCCCAAACCTCATTGTCTTCCCAAAAACAAACTGAGTGTAATAGCCTTAGACAGCATATGTAACTCATTTCACATGCTGCTCCTGTAGTTGGTGGTAGACAGAAGGCCCTCTTCTTGCAAAATGATGCAGAGCCTTACATCGTCTCTCTCAGGAGATCGTCCTCATTTCCCCTAGTTGATGGGTGTGCCCAGATATATATTTATTGATCTCAAGATTCTGCTTATCTCTTTCCTCAACTATCCACATCTGCCACTGTTGCCAGCATTTCCCTGCTACTGATGATCTTGCGTACTATGATGTAATGAAGTTGAGGTGGACTTGAGATTGCGATGATTTCTGTGATGCTGTGCTCCAGGAATTTGGGGTTTTCGAACAGTGCTACAAGAAAACATCCTGATACTAATGCAGGGAGCATTCATTATCTTCAAGAGCCCGTCTACTTGCTGACTCTTTGCTGTTAACTTTCTGATTAAACCTTGTTGACTGGAGGTGCTGGGAATGCACTAATGTGGCGATTCCTGTGGCACTCCCGCTTACGATTTAATGCTGATCTAGAGCACTAAAAAGTAACCCGGGCACTCAATCTATGTATGTATTGTGCCGGGGCATCTTTCAAGAAGTGTGCTAATTGTGATACCGTTGTCATTATCAATTCATGCTGCTTGATGACACCCTGATTGCCTCCCAGTCAGTGGATCTACAGTTATTTAAGGGGTAACATGCAATCAATCTTGTGCCTCAGACAATTGTTTTTTCTTCTTTCAGAAGTTTTATATTTAGTAGTCTCAGTTTATTGGAACGCAAAGAGGTGATGGGGAGTGACCTTGAAGTCACTCCATCTTTACTCATGGCAATTGGTAACTGTTGCTTAATAATCAAAGGGTGTTCACTCCAGAGAACGCCCTTTACCAACAGAAACTGGTTACATTTTGTCACCATCCTTGCAGGTCTGAAATTACACCCCTCAAGCAATTATTCTTTTTAACTTACTGATTAGTTTTGTGAGTTTATTACGCATCACATGTAACTTTTGCCTGGTTACTTAGGATGGTAGAACTTCGGAACAGCTTCACTATGCACACATTACAATATGTGTCCTTCACTAACATTTTCCCAAAAACAAGATAACTATTGTGACCATCTATAATTTGTGTTAAAACTTTTCCCCCAGAGGGTTTACCAGGTTTTCTGTTGTTTTTGGTTCTAGGGGGTGCAGTTGTCTGCGTGGGGTCAAGATCCCTTACTTTATCCAGTGATCTGCTTATCACTTCATTCTAATTTGTTCACTTCCTTGGAGCACTGCCCTTTTCCTCTAGGTTCTTTGTGCTGTAGATGGTTATTTAACAACTGCCAAGGCCCTGCTCACACACTGTGTCTTTTTGCTATCTCTTCACTGTCCAGGGTATTCTGCTCATTGTAGCCCAGAGTATCTTTATCTATTTTCAGTCCTGTGTATGTTCTCTTTCCACAGGCCTTGGACATTGTCCTTGCATATCCAGTCAGTTTTGGCCCAGTGTTTCACAAGTCCAGTCCACTGTGATATACTTGATCCACTTTGGGATTTCTCAGTTTTACTTTACGCCTTTTAGATAGCACTGAAGCAAGGCTTAAAACATTATTATGCATCTTTTTCTTTGCGTGCTGTGAAAATAATCCTAGAATTCAATTCTTAGGGTCATATAGGTGTTTGTATTCAAATGATATAAGTATGAATTCTGCTTTTGTAAAGTTTTTAGTAAGAGTAAGAGCGAAATTTGAATATTATAATTAAGAAACCTTGTTTACACTTTTGGTATAATGTTTATTGTAACTGTTTCAGAATTTGAAGCTGCATATTTCTTATCTTGTTTTAATGGTTTTATATATTACAGTATATTTTATATGTATAATGTTGTATTGTAAGATTTTAAGTAATCAAACAATAAAGAATTATTATTAGGGTCATATAGGGCCGTTCTATTCAGTGTATCCTCTATTTGACAATGTTACTGTGCCACGGAACACCTCCATCACTGGGCATGTCCACATCATATGATGAAAGGCAGCATCCAATGAATGGCATCCTTGGCAGTGCCTATTAACAGATTGCTACATTAGGCGTAGTCACTTACGTGTGTGGTATGCCCTATGAAGAATGAGGAAGTGCTGAAGCTTGAATCACACATTCCTGGAAACCACAGTGCTTGTTTCCATCGCTTGGTCTGTAACATCAGCTTCTAAATCGTTTGCCCATTTCTGTTACAGATGCTCTACGAATCCATCTAGGTCATTATGTAGTGCCTGATAGAGCTGTGTAATTGCTTGTGGCACAATCCCTATGCTCAATGCAGCATGCAGTGTGTGACTCTGATTTGTAAATTGCTATAAGCTAAGAAGTAACCAGCTGGCATGCCACATTCATCTTAATATCTGTAAAGATTTGCAATGTGCAGAAATATACACATTATATACTATTCCTACATATTTCCTAACAAATTACTAATCCATTATGTTTTGTGTAAGGATTTGGAACATCATAATGACCCACACTGACATTTAAAGTCTTTTCTTTGAGAATGGGCAGTTCTGTATTACAGACTGAGTCATAGTTTAGTTTGTTAAGATAACAAACTTACGCCATTCCTCCAACGTGTTCAGTCCTTGTCATATAGAATTATATCTATTAATCAATTTGCAATGAAGCCTCTCTAGGGTATATGAAACATCTCCTTCTCTTGGTGATGGAATTGCTTTCTCAATGATCTGCCACATCAGGTCGTCTGTTGCATGTTCTTTCTCTGCGCAATATTGTACAAGAGGGGCAGTTTCAATTCGATATGATTGAGGCATTTTTTTCAAGAAAGGGACTCCTTCCCCATCTCTTCAGCTTCTTATCTGTGACAAAAATCATCATTTATTCAACCCAATGCCATGATGCCTCCTGAAATTCTAGCATTTGTAAAGGCAGTACTTGAAGATAGTAACATCTTTAAAACTACAAGAACGTTTACACCTTACAATATCTCATGGCATTTGTACATTTGTGTTCCCAAGAACGTGCTATCTCAGTGCCTTCTTATATGTTATTGTTTATGGACAGTCAAAAATGTGATTATATATTTTTTTCTTATTTCTTCTTTTTATCATAATTCAATGGAATGTAGCTGAAAATAATTAGAGGCACAAGTGTAGAACTGTGTCAAGCAGACCGTTAAACTCATAATCCTTTATGGCACACCCATAAATCCTCAAAATAGTGAAATTCGTTTTTAAAATTAATTTTGTAAATAATTTCATTCCTCCTAGCCTCCTTCAAGTATCACATATACCACTATGACCCTCGCCGATGTATTAGCACTTGCATGAGGAATCCTTCCATAAAACCTCCCTCTAGGGTCACTTGCAACACTATGCACTCATTGCTGTTCCTGCGAATGCGCAAGGGAATCCTTCCAGACTCTGTATCATAGCATGTCTAGTTGTTGCACACCTTCGGGAGTGACATGCCGCTCCTCTGTGTATGTCCACTACGGACTCGGAGCAGAGACGCCTGTTATTATTTAAGGCGCAAACACGGTACACAGCACTTATGAGAACTGGTGATTCTCTGATCGGTAGTTCGCTTTGACAAATAGAAACATCCACACGGACTGGCGGCCATTATAAGGCACGACAGGAGGAATAGCTGAGCTTTCCAACAACTCGACTGAGAGCACATCCAGGCTCTTTTATCCACGGTGAGTCCATTAGTGGGCATGTAATCTAATGAAATTAATTAATGTTACATGTCCCAATAATACAAAGTAGATTACCAAACATCAATTCTAAGCCTTTTACCTTTCCTTTTAGGCGACTCTTATCCCCTTCTGACCCTCCATGAAGGAAGAAAACAACACTAGGGTCCTCTATTAAACCAAGAACCTTTATCCATATCTGGCCCCTCCTAAAGGAAGAACACTATATCAGGATCTTCCGATAAATCAAGAAGCACAACATTGCCTTCAAACCAGGACAAATTAGTTGCAATTCATACAGTAAATCCTTAGATAAGCATCACATTTCCCAGCCTATACAGCCATATTGTTGTCACAGGTTCTTTAAACTATAGATACCACTATCTCCAGTTGTGCATCCTACTAATGCAGTGCATTTTGTAGTCCCCAGGACATAACAGCCCTGAGGAGACCCTCATATTGCAAGAAGGGTCGAAACGTCGTCAACACCAACTAAAGGACAAGTCTCTAGGTAGAAGCACCAGATAACAGCCTGGTCACTCCCTTTCCATTGTAAAGTGGTGATTCAGACATCCTTGTATATACCAATAACCTTTTGAAAAAACAATGCCACGCTATTGTCACCTCTTTTATACATGTTTGGTTATGGTTGCGTTACTTGGGTTGTCTATCACTTAATTCTTATCACTGAAACATTATGCGCCTATATGTTTTGTATTATAACGAGAATAAATAACTCCTCTCGGCTGAACTGAGTTATGTGACTCGTAATAATAGGACTATATGAGACTTTTTTCAATTCATTTATGACAGATGTGTTCTGTTTTATTATTAATTTATCTTTCTTTGATTACATCTACACAGAATCATTCTGTGGTAGTAAGAAATTGTTTTTAAAAATGTGTTCCATGTGAACACTTGTTATAAGTTTAACTCAGTACCCAATTAGCATGGGCATATAGGTTGCTCATCTTCTTTCGAAATATTGATTCTGCTTCAGAGCTTTTTAAGGAGAGCAGGGCTACCACTCACTGTCTGGGCCTTTCCACCCCACCTCGCCAATCTCAAAAGTTCCACCACTCCTTTGGCAGATTTGGGAGTGTACCCCATACCGTCGGACGGTCCAGCCTCCACAAGCAACCCAGCAGTTTCAAGGTTGTAGCTGATGTAGCCACAGCCCCCATGGCTAGGATCAACAGGCCGCCCTGTCTACTACACCCTTTGCATCCCCACCTTCCAAACCCCTTTAGCGTATCCTTGCAAGAGCACTGTCACCTGGTGGGAGACAGAATCCATTGATTCTACCCGGGTTGGTGGCAATAACTTATGACAGGTTGGTTCTACTGAATATTTGTCAGGGCTATGTTTTACCCTTCCTTTCTTACCCTCTGCACCTTCCACCATGCCCTCAGCAACTGCCAGGGAACCATCACTCCATTTTACAGCAAAAAGAGCAAGCCATTTGGCCAAAGACGCTATTGAGAGGGTGCCCATGCCAGATGCTCCCGGCCAACTCCAGACGCCAGAACCCCTGCCCGTCTCTCCCCATTCTCAGCTAGCAGCCCACCTCAAACTACACCTCGACATGGGCATTATCAGGTATTCAAATTCAGAATTACATAACCTTAATCCAGTGAAGCCACCACTTTCCACAGTTCAGCTCTCTAGCTCTCAACCGAAACCAACATCTACCAAAGTACTAAAATCCCATAACACCGACTACGCCCTGAAGCCCCAGTCTAATCTACTCTGTCTCTACTGCAATGCAAGATCAATGGCCAAGCACTCACTACAAATCTGGGCGCTCCTGGACTCTGTCAAACCAGACGTGTTGTTTGTTACAGAAACTTGGTTACAGGAGTCGTCTGCGCCAGACATTGCAATAGCTCTGCCCCCAGCGTATACAATACACAGACTTGACCGCTCTGGCAATAAAAAAGGGGGTGGAACGGCTATAATTCATATGTCATCTATAAAAGTCTGTATAAATGACTCCTACCTCGAATGTTGGGGTGAGATGCTCATTGCTACTATGACTGTGAACAATAAAGAATCATGGAAGATAGCCCTTATTTACAGGCCCCCTGGATCTCAGGCTCATTTTCCTGAGAAATTAGTGGAAGCGATAGCGCCCTATGCCCTTGCTACAGAAAACTTTCTTCTCCTAGGAGATGTTAATTACCATCTTGAACAAACCATAGACCCTCATACGATAGATCTAACTACCAGCTTGGAGGCTATACAATTATGTCTACTTCCTACTGGTCCAACCCATATAGCCGGCCATACTCTTGACCTTGTATGCACCAACTCTCCTAAGGTAACGATTATACAGACTGACCCAGTCCTCTGGACAGACCATTTTATCATAAAATTCACTATAAATGGTTCTCAGGCCCCGGCAATTCGCCAGGCCAAACTGAAAAAAAGCAGACCATGGAACAAAATCACCATGTCCGCCTTTGCCGCGAAGTTTTCCCCTCCTACCACTTCCCAATGCACTAGCCCTAGCCTAGCCGCCGTGAAACTTGAATTGGCTATCACGCTTGCATTAGATGACATAGCACCCATGCGTGAATCCAAACCTCCGAAAAACAATTCACCCTGGTTCACGCCAGAGTTGAAGCAAACAAAATACTCCACTAGGATGGCAGAACGGAAATGGCGACGCACAAAAAGTGCTCAAGACAGGGAATCATATAAAACTGCACATCAGCAGTATATGAAGGACATTGCCGAGGCAAAAAAAGTCTACCTAGGCAATAGGATTACTCTTGCAACCAGCTCACAAAGAGAACTCTTTAACATTGTTAAGGAATTCACTACTCCTTCAGGAACGCAGCCGGCGCCCCCCGATACCAAGGACTGGGTGGAATCTGTAGCCTCTTACTTTCATGAGAAAGTTAATGACATTCATAAACGGTTCCCCCAGTCAACGACAAATGATGAAACCACCACCCCTTACGTTAATAGGCAGAACATCCTTAATAATCGCTCTGCCATGCTAAAACAGGTCTCACCTTTGTCAGAAAAAGAGGTGAACCAAATCTTGTTGAAAATGAAATCTGGAGCACCGGGAGATCCTGCCTCTCCGCAAGTTATATCAAAAATCTCCCCAGTTCTGATCCCCATCCTAACTAACATTTTTAATCAATCGTTACAGCACTGTGTTGTCCCTGATCACTGGAAGGAAGCAGTAATCAGGCCTATCTTAAAGAAACCCACGGCTGACCCGGATCAACTTGTAAACTACAGACCCATTTCCCTTTTACCACTCTTTGGGAAAGTCATGGAGGCTCTAATTAATAAACAGCTCATCGCCCACCTGGAGTCCAACAAACTCCTCGACCCATCTCAATCCGGCTTCAGGGCGTTCCACAGCACCGAAACGGCCCTGCTGGAGGTCGTGGACAATATAAGACTGTCTTTGGACTCAAAAAAGTCAGCTATACTGATCCTGCTAGACCTGTCTGCGGCCTTCGACACCATCTCGCATCGCGTTCTGCTAGAGCGTCTTGCCGAGGTTGGTGTCGAAGGCGCCGCACTCCAATGGCTGTCAAGTTACCTTGGCGCAACAGACGATCCAGGGTCCAATTAGGCTTCCACACTTCCATTTTTTACGAAAATGACAAAGGTGTCCCTCAGGGATCCATTTTGAGCCCGACCCTTTTTAACATTTATGTTTCCCCCTTGGCGAAGATCATCAGAGAATATGGGTTTGGAACTGTATCCTATGCTGACGATACCCAAATCCTCGTCTCTATCAACCAAAACCCTGATGATATAAAATGTAGGTTCAAAAACTGTATGATCAGTATACAAGAATGGATGACCAGAAATTACCTTATGATGAACGCGGGAAAGACTGAGGTTATGCTTTTCGGTAAAGCCGACCAAATTTGGTCATCAGACTGGTGGCCAGTCTTCCTCGGTCCCTGCCCAGCCCCCAAGCCCTTTGTCAGGAATCTAGGAGTAATATTAGACGATAAGTTGACCATGTCCGAACATATCAGGAAAACAGTGGGAACTAGCTATGGCCAGATGCGAAGTCTGAGGAAGATCTTTAAATGGATCCCACTCTCAGCACGCATGCCCCTGGTACAGGGACTCATTGTTAACAGGATGGACTATGAAAATGCTCTTTTTTCAGCCATCAACCGAACACTACTGAATCGACTACAGGTCCTCCAAAACACTGCTGCCAGGCTAGTACTAGATCTACCCCCTCGGACCCCCTCAGCAGCCTGCCTCAGGACTCTGCACTGGCTCCCCATACACACACGTATAAAGTTCAAACTCTGCTGCCTAGTCCATAAGGCTGTAAATGGTTATGGACCTGTCTATCTCGAACATAACCTCAAGGCCCACGTCCCAAGCAGGACGCTACGCTCTTCCAGCAAAGCCCTTCTCTCCGTACCCAAAGTTCGAACAGTTAGAAACGGAGATAGAGCCTTCAGTAAAACTGCCCCAGAAGCATGGAATTCCCTCCCCATTCAGTTGAGGTTAGAGCCCGATCACATGAATTTCCGAAAACAACTAAAAATCTGGCTCTTCTAGCCAGTTGAGCCCTCCTGCCTCCTGAACCAGTTGGTCCTATGGATCCTCTCTGCCTGCCAGCGCTCTGAGACCTTCGGGTGATTTATGCGCGATACAAATGAAATAAAATGGAAATGGAAATGTAAGTCATGATTGTTCTTCTTGCTGCTTTCTGGTGCAACAGGAAAGATGGAGATCTGCACCCTCTCAAGACCTTCCTCTGGAACGAGACATTCAAAATGCTCACCCTAGCACAGGTCGTCTGCCCTCGACCCCGGATACTGGATGGTGGCATTGAACCTGCAGAATACTAATTACATATACCTATCCTGCTGGCCCACTGCACTACCTGCGGTTTGTGGTGGGACAGAACCACTTTCAGTTTGGGGTGCTCCCCTTTGGGGTTCATTTGGGTGATGGCAGTGTTAGCAGCTCACAGCTGGAGGTCACGGGTGCCAGTCTTCCCCTTCCTTGATGACTGGCTGTTGAAGGTGGCAGGAAGTCTTCAACCACCTCCCGAATACAGCAAACCTCCTGTTGTCTTTGCAGTTCACTATCAGCGTGCCGAAGTCACACTTGGCTCCTTGTAAGACCCTCCCCTTCATCAGAGCCATCTGGAAACTGTTTGGTTTCATCCCTTTACCCCAGGAAAGAGAGTCTAGGACATTCAGGCTCAGAAATGAATTTCATTGAACTCAACTCTGAGGTTGCTTGGAATGATGGCCTCTTGCATCCTGTTTGGTCGAGCGCACCAGGTACCATATGTAGGCTTGGCTGCGGGATCTGAAGTCTCAGTAGGGCCAACATCAAGGAGACTTTTCCGAGCACATTCCAATTTCAGTGGAGACTGAAAAAGATCCACAGAGGTGGTTACTGGACCACAATTGGACCAACGGCAGATCCCTCTCTCTTCTCGACTCAGAGCTGAAAGCGGTCACTGATGCATTGGTTTTCGGTTGGGCCGGCCATCTGGGAGAGGTGGAGACTAAATGCCTTTGGTCTCCAGTAGAGTCCCGGCTCCATATCAACCTTCTAGAGCTGCGGGCCATCCACCGCTATGTGGTACTGCTCCAAAAAGGTCAGGATTGGGGAGTGGGCCCTGGACAAGGAGGCACCACACTTCCCGACATGACTGAACTGCCAGGTGATCTTCCTGGTGATGAACCACCTGCCAGGCTCCTTGAATTCCACAGTAGATGAACTCAGACGCCTAGCTGATGACAAGTGGTAATTGCATCTGGAGGTGGCACAAGGTCTCTTCGAATGGAGATAGCCCTGGCTCGATCTTTTTGCCACCACAGCGAACGCATGTCAGCATTTCTGCGCGTTGGAGTTTTCAAGCTGTCTCAAGGCCAGAGAGGTGTTCCATCTCAAGTGGATCTCAGGACTGCGCTATGCCTTTATGTTGATACCATAATAATAATAATACTAATAAACAATATTTATTCTGCAGTAAAACCGCCATAAAAAAGATCATACATTCTGGCCAGTAACAAATTCATTAAAACATATTTCATGACATGAAAAATATAAACATATCGCTAACAATCCGAAAGGGATCTAAACAATCCTGGTCTTTCAGTTATACCACTCTGGCCCTTAGTTCTGAAGATCATCGGGATCGACCGGTCCCAAGTCGTCCTAGTGGCTCTGGATTGGGCACAGAGAGTATGGTAAACAGAACTCATGGGCTTGAGTATATGTCCTTCGACCAGGCTGCCCCTTTTAGAGAACAATGAGGACACGTGGGTTAGATTGTATTAATCAAATACATGTAATCCCATTATGAAACAAACAGTTGAAACTGAGTCCTCACAGTCTCATCAGTTTGGTAAATTTAGTCTATATCCCCTCACTAGTCACCAGCAAAGTGCTTATAAAGAAAATACCCCAATAACTCTAATTACGACTTTCATCCTGACAGTTGACTATTTTCCCAGTCGTTTTCAAAAAGTAGAGCAATCCCGGTATGAACGAACTTTTTGATTTTCACGTTAGGAACGAATTACTTTCTATGCCTGCTTCTTTTTCAGCTGGGAAGTCAATCAAAAAGTGTTTGTGTCCAGGAGTTAATGGGCCCATGCTAAGGCACAGGTGTCAGTTCTGGCTGGAAACATCTAGGTCTGTTAATGTCTGCACATGCCAGCACGCTACTAGGCTAGCCATTGTGTCCTTTAGAAACATTTTTTTAAAGAAAATATATAATTCCCAACAGTAGAGTTTTTAGGTCAGGCTTGACGGCGCAACTGTCTGCATGACATTCTTGATACCAGTTATTTAACACCGACCTAGAGTTTGCTTAATCACCACTCGGAGGAGTATTTCTTTCTCGCCTCTTGCTGTTGATTGTTTGGCGTACCGTGCTGCATTCTATGGAGTGCTTGCATTGTTATGCACGAGGTACTGTTTTACATCTCGAAAGTACACTGAACCATTCCTCTTTACTTCCTTGATGCATTGTATTTACCGAAAGCAACAGTTTTTATTTTTTTCACTGCGCGAAGGGTTTATTTTAAATGTCAGCATTCAAAATGCAAGCCTGACCTATTGGTTTTGCCACAGTTTTTTTTTCTGTTATGTTAATCAATAGTTGCACATATTCATCTTCCACGTTCTCAGCCCTTTCAACTATTTAACATTGGCCAACGGAGGGTGAAGTTTCTGTAATTTCCTGCTGCTTGCATTTTTCTCACCGTTTTTTTGAAAAGGTGCTAAAATCTGAACAATGCAAATAATTGTTTTTCAAATCCATGTATGCAGAGTAAATTCGTACCTCCTGTCTTGTTTCCTTCAAACCTTTTTGACCCTTGTACCCCATAGCATATTATTATTTTCTGCCATTGAAGAGCAGTGTCGTAAACTTTTTTTGAAAAACCAAAGGAAATGATGGATGGAGCGTTGACAATACAAGCACTCACCCCCTGTCAACTGATCTGGGTTTAATCCATCACCGTTCTTTAACCCACTCTGCCACCCCAGTTCAGACATGGCCATATGCAAATCAGTCTGACTCTGTGCCTCATGGGAACAGTCACGACCAGTCACATTGTTAGTTTGTCACTTATGTATTGCACACATATGAATGCATGCATGTGAAGCCAGTTTAACTGTGTGTTACCAGCGTTAGGTACGCATTGATTAGAGCGTCATTCTGTTTTTTCTGCAGAGCTCCTTGAGAAAGGACCTCCCCGGTCCGAAATGCATTGGAGCATTTCTTGGTTAACCCCTTGTTTGATAACGTTGAAAAATTAATGAAATCGATGGCATATTATGAACTTTAATTCACAAATTTGAAAAGAAATGAATCAACGAATGAATCTTTGAAATAAAAAAGACATTTGTCATTCGGACCCTTTGGAGTCTATTGTATTTTTACAACGAACCACTTAAGTGTGCCCAATTGCAGGGATGCGTTCACGCCTTCAGTGACGCACTCAACCTATTAGCAGTCTTGCGACGTACCAGGACAGTTACGTCACCTGCCGGTGCACCTTCACATTATATGAACTTCTTATAGCCATCAAATAAACCCTTCAACGAAACCAAGCAGTGCGCCGTGCCAACGTTCACCGTCTTCAATCCACATACACTGCCCAATTGGCAGGCAGCACGCCTCCTCTTACAACTCAAGAATGCAGTACGAGGAAATATCCAAGTCAACTGAAGCCCGAGCTAGCCTATTAGCTTTTGGAACAGAAGAAACTGAACGAATCTACGCACTCATCAATGAAGACCTTACACAGACCACCTCAAGCAGGACAAAGGAACAATGCGTAAAACAACTTCTTTACCTTTCCAAACGTAGGATAAACCAAAAGTTACAAGCCAACACATTAGTCAAGTACCACAAAGCGCTGCGCATACCCCGAGGTCTACGGATTGCCCTGAAACCCTCATTATGTAAAAACTCCAAGGCATTCCAAGAGAGGTGGAATGCCATCCTAAACAAATGTAGCCTGGATCTTATTCTCTTGATTGTGGAAGAACTATCAGAGATATTATCTGAACTTTCAAAAGAAATCATGACCATTGAACTCGAATTGAAAGACACGGTTACCCCCGAGGAACTTACATCCACCTTGGAAGATATCAACAAACAGCTCGATAAACACGCAAAAGAAATGAATGAGCGGAAGATCCGCAAATTCCACCGAGATACATTGGACTACAAATCAGGGGAGGTTTATACCTGGGCGGACGTTTACGCTCAGCGTCGACGAAACAAACCGTACAACCAAAACACTGACACATCCTCTTCAGGGAGTGATAGTACAAATCGCCCATCCAGGAGAACCACAACGGAACCCTCCACATCCGGAGATCCACGTGGCCAGAAATCAACACAAGTACCAACCAATGTAAATCTCACTACAACTGAGCCTTTTTTAGAGGTAGGCCCAGACATAACTGACGACCCAGGCGGGGAAAAGGAGCAGGAAAAAGAAATAGAAGGTACTCAGCAACCCATGAAGCCCAAAACGAAAACGAGGAAGAATCGTTAGTGATCAATATCTCGGACACACAACTCACTGAGCATGAAGTAAAAACACTTCAAAAGGGAATGTCATTCATCCCCACAAGCAATACCAACCTATTGGAGCTGGAAGTGAGCACTTTTAAACTCACCCGCAAACTACGTTTACGACACTTTTTTGAAAAAGTATTGGAACCTCCGACTGAAACCAAACCTGACTTGCTACTAGGCTTAAGACCTTCTAGCACCTACATGCCTCCATGCAGCCACAAGAGTATAGACACCTTTGAGACTCTGGTAAAACAAGACATCTCCAAAATCAACTTTAGGAAGAAAACCCGACATAACATCACCACCAAGGACAAGGACACCCTAAGGAAAATCGCCAACAACACATCCATTAAATGTCTGAAAGCCGACAAAGGAGGCGCCTTAGTGATTCTCAATACCAGCTTATACGACGAAAGGATCATGGAACACGTCTTGGATCCAGACACTTATATGCCACTAAGTGGGAACCCCACTAGTCAATATAAAGCGGAACTGACTGAACTAATTACCAAAGCCTTTGAGAACGAAATCATCGATGAAAGAACTAAAAGATACCTCATAGTGGAACACCCTAGGAGTCCCACTATTACCATGCTACCCAAGATACATAAAGACTTAATGAATCCACCTTTCCGACCAATCGTCTCCACTAGAGGGTCATTACATGAACCCATCGGCAAATTCATTGATCGATACTTACAACCAATAGTTACCAACCTCAAAAGTCACATCAAAGACACCACAGAATTTCTCAATAAACTCTCCCAAATGACCATTAATGAAGGTGAACAGTTGATACTATGTACCGCAGATGTCAAGAGTTTATACACCTCCATCCCCCACGGCGGTGGAATTGAGGCAGTAGAGCAAGCACTACTACATAGCAATATTGCGTATCCCCTCCAAGCATTCATCCTGGAACTTATGATATTCACCCTTTACCATAGCTACTTCTCCTTTGATCACCAATGGTATTTACAAATGTCCGGCATGGCCATGGGCAACTGCGCAGCACCGACCTACGCGAATATCTATATGGGTGAATTTGAGTCTAACAACATCTACACGAACAACAATTGGACTGACAATCTTAAACTTTATGTGCGATACATAGACAATCTTTTTTTCGTCTGGAAAGACTCCCGAGAAAATTTGGAAATTGCTCTCACAGACTTGAATTCTAGAGACAGCCGGATCGAACTCACGTGGAACATCAACAATCAGGAAATAACTTTTCTAGATGTCCTCATAAAACTGACCAAAAATGGATTACAAACAGACCTCTTTTGGAAACCCACAGACCGTAACAATACTTTGCACCACACCAGCTTCCATCAAAATTCTTTAAAAAAACACCTACCATTCAGCCAGATGTTAAGGATCAAACGGATTGTCTCCGGCCCAGAAACCAGCACTTCCCGAACGCAAACAATGGCATTAAGATTCTTGAACAGAGGATACCCTAAAGAAACAGTTAATGAAGCCATCATAAGAGCATCTACCATCCCTCGATCAGAAGCCCTCAAAGGCTCAATCAAGAAAGACAGTAAAAGAATGGTACTGGTTTCCAGATATTCTACATCCAGTAAAACCTTCAAAAGTATCATCATGAAACATTGGCGAATTCTATCTTCTGAACCAGATTTTGGTGACTTGTTTAAGGAAACGCCTATCTTTGCCTACACCCGCTCAGAGAACATAAAAGAAATTCTATCAAGAACCACCACTGAACTTCAAACTTACACTGGCACACGCCCGTGCCATCATTGCAACAATTGCAATAACATAATTAAAGGGAACACCATCAATCATCCCATGAGAGGATTCAAGATCAAATTGAATGTTGATGCAACATGCGATTCGTCAAATCTCATCTACTTACTAAAAATGCCCGTGCGGCATGATATACATTGGAAAAACCACCAGAAAGATTAAAACCCGTCTGAATGAGCACAAATCAAATATTCGCACAAAGAATGTTAAGTCTAATGTGGCCATTCACTTCAATGAAGCTAACCACAGTGTAGCACAGCTCAAATTTTTGGTACTTGAAACTGTACACAAAGTGGAAGGAAGAGACATTAATAAGACACTCCTACAGAGGGAAACTTCATGGATATACAGACTTCAAGCCATGAAGCCACACTGCCTCAATGACCGTCTAGAACTAAGTTGCTTTCTGTAGTACCCTAAGGGTACACCTTATGCACATTGTAACCTGTTTTTGTCCATTTTGCTTGCAGCGTAAGATTGCTCACGCCTCCTATCATATTCGCTACACTTTCCATTGAACCCCCTTCCAATATGGCCGACCCTTTCACACCCGCCACCACTAGTCCCTCTTCTAGTTTTGGTAAACCTATCAGGTGACCTAAGGACCCTTTCAGAATTCCGCTTCACTCCGCGGAGTTCGTGCACTCCGTCTTTGAAACCCAACATGCTTGATGCGCGTTATATTTTCAAGTAAGTGTTAAGTCTGCCATAGACCGTCCCGAGAACGCTTGATTCATAGCGTTTCTCACATTGATTCCATTTTCTGGTTCATTTTTCCTTAGGTTCCCAAATGCGTGATTAATGTCTCTCACGTAAGTCTCGTCCGTGACGAGCTGCTTGTTTACCTTTTTACTGTACCTCACCACTCATCACCTTTTCGACCCACTAGTTTCACACGTGCTCTTTAGGTTTTTTTCTAAACGCGTACTGGCGTTTATTCATCCTCCACACCACCTTTAACTATCACGTCGGTTTTTAGTTCTTCCCATGAGCACCACCCTGGAATAGCTTCCCCATGTCACCCTGATACACCTTACTAGAACAATTTATCACGGCCATACCCGCATGATATTGCTAACCCTCAGGGGTTAAATCACGACCAGTCACATTGTTAGTTTGTCACTTATGTATTGCACACAAATGAATGCATGCATGTGAAGCCAGTTTAACTGTGTGTTACCAGCGTTAGATACGCATTGATTAGAGCGTCATTCTGTTTTTTCTGCAGAGCTCCTTGAGAAAGGACCTCCCCGGTCCGAAATGCATTGGAGCATTTCTTGGTTAACCCCTTGTTTGATAACGTTGAAAAATTCATGAAATCGACGGCATATTATGAACTTTAATTCACAAATTTGAAAAGAAATGAATCAACGAATGAATCTTTGAAATAGAAAAGACATTTGTCATTCGGACCCTTTGGAGTCTATTGTATTTTTATAAAGTGAGCAAGGGACTCACGTCTGAGCATACCCTGCCAACTTATGGCGAACAAAGAAAAACCAAAGGAAATGATGGACGGAGCGTTGACAATACAAGCACTCACCCCCAGTCAACTGATCTGGGTTTAATCCATCACTGTTCTTTAACCCACTCTGCCACCCCAGTTCAGACATGGCCATATGCAAATCAGTCTGACCCTGTGCCTCATGGGAACAGTCCAGCCCGAACCGCCAAGCCATGCCTTCCCTGGACCGGAAACAAGCTACCGAGGACCGGTTTCTGGCATTTCAGCCTTCTTCAGCCTGGCTTGCTTGAATCCAGAGGCAAAGTGAGCAAGGGACTCACGTCTGAGCATACCCTGCCAACTTATGGCAAACAAAGAAAAACCAAAGGAAATTATGGACGGAGCGTTGACAATACAAGCACTCACCCCCAGGCAGGGTATGCTCAGACGTGAGTCCTCGGTAGCTTGTTTCCGGTCCAGGGAAGGCATGGCTTGGCAGTTCGGGCTGGACTGTTCCCATGAGGCACAGGGTCAGACTGATTTGCATATGGCCATGTCTGAACTGGGGTGGCAGAGTGGGCTAAAGAACGGTGATGGATTAAAACCAGATCAGTTGACTGGGGGTGAGTGCTTGTATTGTCAACGCTCCGTCCATCATTTCCTTTGGTTTTTCTTTGTTCGCCATAAGTTGGCAGGGTTTGCTCAGACGTGAGTCCCTTGCTCACTTTGCCACTGGATTCAAGCAAGCCGGGCTGAAGAAGGCTGAAATGCCAGAAACCCGTCCTCTGTAGCTTGTTTCCGGTCCAGGGAAGGCATGGCTTGGCAGTTCGGGCTGGACTGTTCCCATGAGGCACAGGGTCAGACTGATTTGCATATGGCCATGTCTGAACTGGGGTGGCAGAGTGGGCTAAAGAACGGTGATGGATTAAACCCAGATCAGTTGACTGGGGGTGAGTGCTTGTATTGTCAATGCTCCGTCCATCATTTCCTTTGGTTTTTCTTTGTAAACTTTTTTTGGGCATTGGATGAAATTCACCTTGAATGAAGATCTTAGCTGGTTTATACACATGAAAATTGCAGTACCATTATCTCTCCTTGAGTAGTAGAAACTCAAAACTGAGTGCGGGCAACAGGAAATAATGTCCTACTTAGACATTTTTTGTGCTTCGTACTACATACTAAATGTATTTCATTATGGTGTAATCTTGATATTTTCTTGCTGACCTTAAGCAGAAGAACATTTATTAATTATTGTTTTCATTTTTGTTTTTCATTTGTGTCATTTGGATACAATGGACTTTATATTTAGATTCCAAAATTCATTGTGAGTCAAGTAAGACAGCAAAACATAGAGAACCAGCGGAAGCAATCAAAGGAAAAAGCCATGAAAAAACTGCTGAAGAAAATGGCCTATGACCGAGAAAAACATGACAAACCAGACAAGAATATTTGTGAGGTAAAGGATTAATGATTTGTATCTATGTTTTACTGCTGAACTTTCCCTTGACAAGATGAGAACCACAACAATTCCATGGAAAGAAGGCATAACAGGATGGATAGCGTGGGTTAGGTTTGAAGGGAAGGGGGCAATAAGGGGTGAAATGTTTTAGTCAAATATGTGTTCTACTGAATGCTTAAATCTTGCAAACCTCTGTGGGTGTTATTGCCTATGCGCTGTATTAATATGTTCATTAGACAAACTGGAAATCCTAATCAGCTTTTATGTTGGTCAGCATGTGGCACAGTCGATGATAATGAAGTTCGATGTTTCATTTTAATAATGGGAGTGAGGTAGTGGTGTGTACATAGAATTTGTTTTAAGGGTTAGTGTGGGTTTTGCAATGCAGGTGGAGGAAGGAACAAGTGGAGCTCTTAGAGGTTGAACCTTCTCATAACTTTAAGTGGATTCCTGTTGTATTATCCATAGACCATGGTTAGAGGTCACAGATGAAACTGACGTCTAATGTTGGATTGAGGAGCCAACATAAGCGAAATACATTGTTTAGTACAGGAATTGCAAACTAAGGGCTAAGGATGGCTACTGCCCCAACATCGCAGCAAAAGTAATCTTAAAGTCTGGGAAATATTATCTTTGCCTTGCTGGGTAGCAGACTCTCAGTCCATAATCACAGATATCTGCAACTAAAGATTGTTTAGGGAACAATAATTCTGAGTGACCTTTGAGTGCAACCCGACTCCAACAACTTAGTGTCTGTCACTGGGGCATTTTTGGGGGCGTCATTGCCCTTCAGCTGTCCACCTTGTTAGCAGTAGCAGCAATTTTCCATTTAGTTTCTGTGTGTAAATTTATTTGAAAATATTTAGTTATTAAAAAAAATGATGTTTCATCAGGGATTATTGAGCATTATTTTTCTTAACAGAAATAATAGAGCTGTTTCCACCAATAATCTACATATAGGTAGAAACCCACAAGGGCTGAATTGCAATCTCTTCATATCTGATTTCGGAAGTGACCAGCGCTGAACTCCAAAAGGGTCTAGATTTTTAACCTAGCAGGAAGAAAACCTAATTGAAAATGGACCGCTCAATTGAAAGAGCAAACTATGGCTATTGCCAATGGGTGAAATGAGACAACACTACAAATTATATAACAGACATAGGTGTATGAGGGCTTTGACTTTAGATGACAAATATCAAGATTCCTCAACAGACCGCCCATATTAAGAAACATATTCATGTACATTATGCTCACAATCTCCATCTATGAGGACAGCTTCTTGCTGTGGCTTAAGTACTGGCTGCTGTAAAAGTAAAGGCAGAAGTAGACATAAAGATTGCTTGGTCCATGATTAGCAGATACTTCAGAGCACCTAGATATGAAGCACAGCAAAAAGGTATAACTTCTGCTCAATAAAAAAAAAGAAGGTATAACTTAAACTCAATAAAGATTTCACAGCAGACAGTCTTTTACTCCAAATGTATTCTTCGCAGACAACTACTGGTATCATAGACACAGATTACCTAATTTGTCAACCTACTTGGATAAGGCGTTGTTTAAAAATGTATTGAAGGAAAGTATGATAATCCAGAAGATCCAAATAGAACAAGGTCCCAAAATGGAAACAGTTGACAAAAAAAGCGGATTCACTAGATGAAAGACTGGGGACTTTAATGGAAGTCTACCAGAATAAGGTTTATAGAGTATCCAAATTGGAGCACCCTATGGAGACTATAGAAATCAAGCATCCTGCAAATATCAAAATACTAACAAACGTGAGAATCAAGTGAACCGATTCTGATGCTCCAATTTGAGGATAGTAGAGTACCGCAAGGGCTATAGAGCAATACCCAAGATATTTCTGTATAGATCACTCATATATGAAAAGAGAGCCATGGGTGAAAACTCTGTGCGGCCCTCCTGACACCCAATTTATCAATTACCAGAGTGCCTAAAAGCACAACTATACCTAGTGTTAATCCTATGCCTATTATTGTTTACTGCAAGGATGAATATGAGGAATGAGGAAGTTGTTGAGAAAATAAGTTTATGGTTTGGTGTGCAAACTAGTGTTGTGGTGCTACATCACAAAAAAATTAAATGATGAAAATGTTGACACGTATATCTCTGCACTGAGACACCTCATTGATGATTGCCAATTTCAAAATATTATGGACCAACTGATTTTTGATCAGTTTATTTGTCAGTGAGTCAACAAACATGCAAACAAAAAGTGTCAACAAACAGATACATCAAAAAGTATTGCCCATGGGTAATCCTACTTTGGAAGAGACTATAAGTACGGCAAAGAGCATTGAACCTGCTCAGATCTCTGTTAAGAAACTGGGTGAACCTTGAAGAGGCCAATATTAGTGTACATAGCAGAGATAACTGGAGTATTACAAGTTAAAAGGGCCTAAAGAAGGATTTAGGTTGGGGAAATCATTTTCAAATCAGTCACATACATGTTTCAAATGTGGGTATTCTGCCCATTCCAAAGCGTTGAAGGGATGTCCGGCAAAGTTTTCCATCTGCAGAACTTGTAGCAAGGTTGGATATTTTTCCCTAGATTGTGCCAAGGACAAAGAAACCAACAGAGAAGGGGATCAATGTGATAAATGATGCCGCTGAAGATAGTGACTGGGTTATTGAAGGTCCAAGTGGATCTTCAGGACATGGGTCTTGTGGTCAAAGTAGGTGATGTCATTTCTGGTCATCATTGTAAGTGTGTAGACCCATACATTAAAGTTCAAGTTGGGAACAAGGTTTTGCAGTTATTGGTGGATTCAATAGCAAAATCACCACAATCACATAGGGATTGTTTGAAGAGATGTGGCCAGTCAGAGAGTTGGAACCACCTGATCATGCTCCTGTTTCTATGAAGGGAGGAGGATTGACTTGACAGGTTTTTGAAGATATTTTGTCTTCAGAGGAAGGATAATATTTGGAAAAATGTATGTGCAGTGAAAGGACCCTGCACATTGAGATGGTTCCATCAGGATTTGTTCCATATAGTTTTGAGACATGGGATATAAAATCAAGTTTAGTTGGTCATGGATGATGCTAGTTAAATGGTGTGTAAGGTGTTTCCTTTTGTCTTTTCTGACACCTTGGGAGAAATTAAAGGTTTTTAACACAACATAGGAGTTAAAGAGGGTTCAGTTCCTGTGAATCACAAATTGCGCAATGTGTCATTTTGTGCCAGGACATTTTTTCAATTAGAACTGGCTATGTTATGTGACAAGGTTATTATTGATCCCATTGTATCTTCCCTGTGGTTGTGGCACACAAACGCAATGGAGAATTAAAGGTTTGCGTGGATCATAGAAGCCTAAACAAAGCTATTTGGTAGATACACGTCCTCTCCCTAAAAGCTCGGGGTTGTTCACATCAATTCAAAATTGTAAGTAGTTTTCCAAATTGGACTTGACATCAGCCTGCCATCAGGTTTTGTTGGAACATGAATCAAGGCTTTTCATTACATTGATTTCCCTAGTGTGTGCTTTTCAATATTGCAGGATGCCTTTTGGGTTGGCATCTGCAGCATCTGTCTTTTAAAGAGTAATGTTAAATCTTTTTAAAAAATGTGATTGATGTTGCAGTTTTTCAGCACAATGGGCTATTTTTTGTCACTTCTAAAGAAAAACATGGTCAGATTTTTTAGCACATTCTGTCCATTATGCACGAAAAGGGTGCGGAATTGAAAAGCGAACATTGTGAACTGGGGCAAGACAAGGGGAGCATATCTGGGTCATGTGGTGTCAGGAAATGTAATTGAATCCAGACCTGGGTTAGTTGATGCTATTATCAATGATGTTCCTCCTGCTCATAAATATGATCTCAAGTCTTTCCTGGGGTTATTTGAGTTCTATAGTTGGTTTATCTCTGAATATACCACTCATATTAAACCATTGTCTTTGTTGCTCAAGAAGTATTGCCCTTGTTTATGGAGTGATAAGTATGACAAACATTTTGAGTGGATCAAAACGTGTTGGTGGGTTCTAAAGCATTGAAACCCTGTGACCCAATTTTGAAATATTGTATATTAGTGGACGCTAGCAGTGTTGGATTGGGGGCAGTAAGGACAATGAATTTACAGTGGGTTATGCTTCTAAGGTACTTGGACTGAACGAAAGTCATTTTTCCATGGTTGAAAACAAATGAATGGCATGTTCAAAAATGTAATCTGTATGTCTGGAGTACAAGGTTAAGTATGAAGACAAACCATAAGCCTTTGTTAGCTATTTTGAGTGGGGAAAAACACAAAGACTATATACAGAGAGCTGCTAGATTGTCCACCATATTAATTCAGTATCATATTGATCTTTCCTCATATCAAAGGTTTTAAAAATGTAAAAGCAGATTACTTATCTAGATTTCCTGTTTGTGAGGGTGGTGATGATGTTGAATATGGAGATTTGTAGGATGGGGTGATGAGGACAATGATAACTGTTTGACAACATCTAATGATCTTGAAGCAATGTGTGCCATTTCAGAGGAAGGATGGAAGAAAGAAGTGAAGTATGATGAAGAGATGAAACAGGTTTTAACCTTTGTTGTGCAGGTTTGGCCTGGTGAGAAGAATCTGGAGAATGGGTGTCAACCATTTTGGAAGGTTAACTATGAGTTATCTGTAGGGGATGCCATGTTGGTTTGGGATGATAAGTTGATTCCCGAAGTCGGCCTAAGATGTAGACTGATTAAGGTTGCCCATGAAGGGTATTTGGGGCATACATTTACTAAGCTTCGCATACCTCAAACGTTTTGATGGCAATCCACGGATACAAAAAGTTGTTTTAGTTATACAGTCTATGATTTGTGCAAGCGCAGAAAAGGGTTTAAAAGTACTTTTCTCCCTTTTGCATGCCATAAAGTACCTTTGAATATCATGGTAAAAATTGGTATGGATTTGGTGGGGCCCTTTAATTCCTCGCCTACCCAGTATAAATTTGCATTGTGGTTGATGTTTACTACAAATGGTGAGCGATCCGATTGGTATTAGAACCCAGTGCTAAAGTTGTGGATTTTCTCAAGAATGTTTAATTACACAAAGGTGTCCCGCAGCCTTTGGTTTCAGTAAAAAGGGTTCAGTTTGTGAGTGAAGAGGTACAAAATGTCCTATGGTCTGGAGATGTCAAACATTTGAAAATTTAGCTTCATCACTCACAAACTAATGGGCTTCTGGATTGGTTTGTGGTTCAGTGAATACAGTGGTCTATTTGTAACGACTGGGTCGTGAGTAATGCAATGTGTGCTATGTTATGGTTTTATTGTACCAGCCCACATTCATCGAGGAAGCTTTTTCCTTTTGAATTGCTGTGAGGTTGTAAACCTGCTACCAAAGTGTGTCCTGTATGAATGGCAAGGTGGGTGAAATTGTGTGTTTTTTTGGATGAAGCAGATGTAATTGTCAGAAGAAATGTGGTCAAAGTTCAAATAAAAGAAAGGTTGTATTTTGACATAAGGAAAAGTTTGAAGGTATGTGAGATTAAAACTGGGGATGCTGTGCTCATTAAAAAAAACAGGATTTGTGAAGAATGGAGACAAACGTTTTGTGAAACCAGATTTTTGACAATGTATGTGGTAATGCTGCCAGAATTAATGGCAAGAACAGGTGGAATTCTGAAAGAGTTGCTAAGTGTGCGGGTCATTAAATGCCAAGTCAGTTGGAGGCTGGTGCCCAGAAGAGCACTCCTTGACAGCTCTCCTGAAAGTGGTTCTCAAATAAATCTTCTCTATTCTACTGCTGCGTTGAGTCTCTACTATATGGTGCATCAGATACACAACTTGCATTCCAATTTGAATATAAGGAGATAATTGACTCAACTCTGGCTGCTCCCATATACAACATATGACTCCCCAAACTATTTGAGAGATAAGTTCCAAAGAAGGGAATACCCTCACTGACCTGAGATAGTAAATGCCTTTTAAAATGCTACTGTGATCTCTAAATCATTAAAAAACAATTGGTATTGATCACAATTTATATTGGAAATTGCTATGACGAGTGAAAATAATGACATATGGTAACTGTTTGATCATAAAGCTTGGATGGTACAAATGCCAGACACTTGGTGTATTAATACAGATCACAAACTTGTTCAAGCTATTCAACCACTCATCTTGAACCTTACTCCCCACCCCTGTTTCTGTAGCCAGTCACTTATTATATACTGAGCCTGACTGTAATCTGAAACAAGCACAATACACCCAGGGCTGTATCAAATAGTACTCAGACAATCAGGTAGACAAATATCACACACTTTCATGGTGACCATTCCAACTCAAGAAGAATCCTGTCCCAGGAGTTCACAGTGCCGTCAACATAGACACTATTGCCTATGACTACCTCACTGCCTCTTGCAAGCACTTGTAGACATCCAGGGCCTTTCTTGCTTTCCAGCCCATTGCTATGTTTCTCTTATCGATGATCAGTTCCAGATTGACAGATTTACATATCTGCCTCATCAGTTTAGGCCTAGGAATATAACCAGCAGTCATTGCAGAAGCTCTATTGGCATATTCAGCCCTGTGACTTCTTTCTCTGTCCAGAACGGTTAGATATGACAACATTCCCTACCATGTGATAAAAAGGCAAGCGATTGCTAATATTTGGGACCAGTGTTATCACCCCCTCAATATATTTTGTTTGTTTTATAAGGGGATAAATATGTTTGGTGAATGTAATTAAATTGGTTAAATTTGAATCTAGGATTCCGGGTTACAGATGGTATGTACTCTAATATCCTGTCCCAAGCATTCTCATCCAACTCACCCTCGCGTAGATCTCCTCAGAGAAGATCCGGCTCCTGTTGTGTCTGTCTGAAAAGTTAGGGACAGTGAGTTACATAAAAGTGGCACTGCATGAGTGCAATTCTCCATTGTGAGGATATTGGAAAGTATGCTTGCCATAGACGGTTCCTCAAGATTATCTGGCCAAGCTGGTCTTGCTGCTTTGAGCAATGCTGAATATGCCATTAATAGTCTGGCACTGAAACCGAAGTAGTTTCAGTCTCAAAAGTCATGTAGGTCCATCATGTGAACAATTCACTGACTGTGAGGTTCCCAGTATCTGCATCAGCATCGTCTTATCAAAATGCCTAGTTAGCGTGCTGAATTTTGGTTGGCACAACAATGGAATCTCAGGGGAGTAGCACCCCCAAGGTGCACGTCTATCATTGCCAGCAATATCTGGCAACTCTATATATCTTCTATGGAAAATAATGATCCTGACCTACAGATTGAAATGTTCAGCTTCATACAACAGAGATCCTTACCTAGGATGACACAAGAGCAACATGAATATATAACCAAAATTGTAAAATTGCAGGTACTTCTAGAGAGTTTCATAATTCCGTTAGCTAAAGCTGTTGATATTGATTCTAAAACCAGCAAACAATGCAAGCCTTTAATTCAAAGGGTTGGATCTTTTTTTCTCCAGATGAATAAAGAAATGATGTTGTTTGCTCCTTTTTAAGAATCATGAGGAACTGCACAATGCCCTTTTGTGAAAAAATTTACATCTTTACTTACAAAAGAAACATATCGACCAAAATATGTACTCTATGCGGAGTTTAAAATCTGTGCTCAGTTGTTGGCTATAAGGACTAATCATCTAATCATCAATTTAGTTGCCCCTTGGCAACATAGTTTCATTCCTGGCATGGAAACTTTAGCTCCTGCTAATGTAGGAGCAATTCTAATTGATTGTGCAGAAACAGTGCAACAACCCTTGTCTTTGATAACCATAGACACTAAAAAGATATTCAAACCATGTCATTAACCCTTCATATTGGATTTTCTGATTTAACAATTAATTGGATAGAAGATATTTATTGAGGTTCACTGAGTATAGTTACAACTAATAACCTCAGAACTGACACCTAAAAAATGGCCTGGTGCAGTAGTTGGAGCTGCCCTCCTCTCTCTCCATGGCTGTATGTGGTGTACATGGGATCTTATTTGAAGCTGCTACTCATCCAGCCAAATATTCTAAAATAAAGCTCCCTGAAATAGAAGTCCAGGTCCGAGTCCATGCAGACAATATTTTATTGCCTACCTATAACTCTATGAAAGCATAGGCATTTGAAGAGGCTACCACCGCATTTGGACCCATGTCATGTTTTCAGTTTAACAGGGACAAATAAGATATTAAGTGTAGATTGGGGAGAGGAGTTGGCCTGACGGCTAGGGCGGTCAACCTCGAATCTAGGGAACCGGGTTCGAGTCTCGGCAATGACGCTGAACATCCTGTGATTCTGGGCAAATCACTTAATCTCCCTGTGCCTAACCATAAATAAATGTGTCGTCCCCTAACACAACTGGTGCTATGTAAAGCACTCTGATACCCGATACCGGGTCAAGTTCGAGCTATATAAAACTCTGTTACAAAAAAAACAAAAAATATCAAACTCTGCTGCAAAAGCACTATGAAGTCACCAGACTGAAAAATCTAGGAGTATGGCTTGCACAGTGATTTGATATCTTGAGAGCAACTAATTATGAATGAAATATTAAAGAAATCCTCATAGGTAAATAAGTACCAATGTTTATATTGGGACATATCAACCTAATTAGAATGATTTAGTTGCCTAAACTGGTGGATTTATTCTGGGCTTTCCTGATGTGCCTCTCACCTTACTTTTTAATCGTAATTGTAATTATAATTGTAATTGTAAAGGGTTTATAATGCACAACAGCTGCCCCAGTAAAGAGGCGTCCCGGCCGGGAACAGCAGGAAAATGGCCACGTCTGGAAGACACAGGCAGGCCTACAGAGAGGGCAAAAGAAATGTTTTAATAGATTTCATGAATTGGAGGTAGTTAGAGAGCCCCCGAATGTGGGCCGGCAAGGAATTCCAAAGGGTGGCAGCTCTGTACCGAAAGGAACGACTTCCGGCACGAACCCTTCCCGTGTGGGGATCACAAACAGGCATTGTCCCATGGAACAGAGCAATCGCGTTGGGGTGTAAGGTAAAAGTAGGTTAGTCAAGATTTGAGGAGATGCCAATTTCAGGATTTTATAGGCTATAGACCGTGCCTTAAACTCGATTCGCCTGGCCACAGGCAGCCAGTGCAGACGACGAATGGCACTAGTCACTGAGCAGGTTCTGCACAGACCGAAGAGGAATAAGACGATAGATGCCCTAGTTACTTCTTTCAAATTGGGGCATAAAAACCCTAGAATTCTATACCTACCCAAAATTGAAGAAGGGTGGACCCTTTCAGCTTTCAGGTTTCCTACTTTGTAGCATTATGTAATAGACTATTGAAACGTGACAAAGATTAGGTAAACATGTCTTTATTTATAGAAGCCATATTTGGTTGACCACAATCACCGTTACTATATCAATTTTTAGACCCCCCCCCCCTGCCCTCCAGTAGCATCCAAGGCCTATTAAATTTAATCTGACCTTGTCAAAACATGGGTGGATATTTATATGTATTTTAACATATCTAAATAGCATGTGTATCTATTGGGATGATCCACATTGTCTACCCTTATTCAAATTGTCAAGTCTTCTTAATGAGCTAAAGTACAATTTTTCTACCAATTCTTCTCCAGTGGTATCTTCAAATAAATAAGGGAGGAATATGACATGCCATACACAGAGTTCTTCAAATGCTTACAGATTGGAGCATTTAAAAAAGAAGTTAGGAAATTAGCTCCTGACCATTTGTCAAAAATGTGCAAAAGCTGGTAGATAAAAACTCTTAGAAAGTTATAGGTTACTATCAGATGTTTGTATAACTAGGGTAATGCCAGATTGCAGAATGGGCATGCAGTGGAGAAGTTGGCTGGGAGTAGAGTACACACAACAAGCAATCTCTAATAATTATTAGCTGCGGTGTAAATTGGTAAGGGATACTCTGTAACTAATATTGCCAAGTTTAGTATCCAATACTACCATAGTACGTTTGACTTTTGCTTTATCCTGGTGATTAAAATTATCAAAATGGCTTACCAATGTGCTACTCCTTTACCCCAGATCTAGAACTTGGAGGCAGACCTTGACTCTATGGCAACTGGTCTGTCTTGTGATATCCTATTGATTATGATTGACTTTACTAACAATATTACAGATCTTCTTTTGCTCTTGGCTATATTATTAGCTCATGTACAACTAGGTCACCACTGTAAAAACTCTACTTCACAAGACATAACCTCAGGGACTCAAGAGGTTATATATATATATATATATATATATATATATATATATATATATATATATATATATATATATATATATATATATATATAATTTTGATTAACATATGAGCTTCTTGTTGATTACTAAAAGATGTAGGTGAGGTTGGGATCTGGTGAATGAATCTGAAAAACAAATGGCTTATACAAGCCACACTACATGCAGCAGTGGGTATGGTATTCAGTTTGGGCTTTGGATGTACGTGGAATATATTGCATAGTTTGGGCATGGGGCAGATTTTATTCTGTCTAAATAAAAACAAAAATAATATTTTTGATACTTTAAACGTGTCTTCATTTAGAATTTTCTGAAAAATTCTCCACAATAAAAAAGGTGAAAGAGACCTCTTTCCCCCAGTATTTCTCCAGTTACTTCTTTCTCAGCCCCACTAGATTACTTGCTCGGCCCTCCCACCCTGACTACTATAAAATGGCACCTCCTTCCCAGAAGCGCAGCGGACGGGCGCAGCGGGCGCGCCGAAGGCTCGCCAAAGGCGAGCCCGTCTGCGCCCGTCCGCGACCGGGCGGGACCTAGGGCCATACCCTTTACATCTCAGCTGCTAAATAGTAGGTACTACAGTTCGGAAGCCCTCCTTAGCATGAGGCCTATGGGAATTAAAGGCAGTTCGCCCTCATTCCAGGCTATAGATCTGCCAGTGATCTGTCCGGGGTGTAAACAGACTTTCAAACCCATGCAGCTACGTGACGCGAAACTAGATTATAGCATGCTTATGCTAAACTGTAGATCCCTACCAAAACATAGGACGGAACTTGCTCTCATGCTAGAAGAACGTATGCCAGATGCAGTTTTCCTCACAGAAACTTGGCTTACGACAGACTCTGACCCTGACATCGTGACAGCCCTTCCCTCAGGCTTCCAAATCATCTGGCAAGATCGCCCTGAAGGGAGAGGAGGAGGCCTAGCCATTATACTTAAAGAGCAGTATCACTGCCGAGTAATCCCTGAATCAATTCCAGAATGCGAGAGCCTAGCATTTAGCCTGGAATTCTCCCCCAACAACTGTTTCTCAGGCTCTGTTGTATACCGCCCCCCGGGTCCCTCAAAACAGTTTCACAAGCACCTCCCATCTATTGTAGCCGATGAGAACATCTGGAAACAACCTTTTGTTAATAAGTTAGCTGCTTCTCTTGAAAAATCTAAAGTAACAGCCAAGAGTTATACCGGTGACAACATTAAGCTCATAGGAACTCGAGAACTTGAATTCGAATTCAAAAGTAGGAACGCCTTATGCAAATGTTTTGTAGCAAAAAAAGGACCCTCTGTACTTGGGTGGAGTGACCAAGCTGATCTAGGGATCATTTTGAATTCTAACTGCTCTAACCCCGTCATGTCTATAGAGGATGAATGTAATCGTAATTTACTCAAAGATTACCCAGAATTTTTCTCGGGAAGAGTAGGTCTACTCAATTGTTTCCAACATAAAATTGAATTAAAAGATAATGCTTCACCTTGTGTACACAAAGTCAGACATTTACCAATATCAGTCAGGGAGGATGTTCAAACTGAACTCAACAGACTAGTCACCAGTGGAGTCATCGAGATGGTTGACTCTGCCGAATGGGTTTCTCCCATGGTTGTCATTAAATGTCCTAATGGTAAAATCAGACTATGTATTGATCGCAGAGATCTTAATAAGAGTATTATTGTTGATCAATTTCCACTGCCTCGTATTAGTGAAATTTTTGATGCTACCAAGGATATGAAACTGTTTTCTATTATAGATTTAAAGTCTGCCTATACCAGGTACTTTTACATGTCAATAGTAAAAAGTATACAACCTTCATTACACCGTTTGGTTGCTATAGCTTCAATCTGGTAATGTTTGATTTAGCTTCAGCTACGGCGCTTTTCCAAAGAATGATGTCATCTATCTTTGAGGGCGTTGTTAGCATGAAGTTCTTCCACAACAATATTCTTGTCATGGGCAGTAACACATGGAACACAATACACATTTGAAACAAGTGTTTGATATTCTAAAGCAAAATGAGCTAACTGTTGAATTAGACAAGTGCACATTTTCGCAAAACAAAGTTGTTTATCTTGGTCACTGCATCAGTCAGGATGACATCAAACCTAAACAAGGCCTTGTTGTTGGCATCTTCAAAACCACCCTGTCCCACCAGCAAAAATGATGTTAGAGCATTTCTCAGTTTAACCGAATACTATTCCAAATTCATTAACAACTTTTCGACGTACCACATTCGGCAATTACTTAAGAACAAAGTAAAATTCGTATGGGCCCCTGTGTGCCAAAATGCGCTTGATCTCATTAAAAAATAAATAAAAGGTGCACCTTTCATGAAAGGTTTTGATCCAAAAGCTCAAATATTTATTACTACTGATGCTAGCAACAAGGGGCTTGGGGCTGTTCTTTCACATATGGATTCGGACAAAAATTAATGGGTTGTAGCCTTCGCGTCTCGATCACTGACTACTGCAGAAGAAAGGTATTCAGTGATAGAACGTGAAATGCTTGCATGTACTTGGGCCCTTAACTACTTTAATGTCTGTCTGGGCTTACAATGATCGCTTAAGTACAGATCACAAACCCCTCATCACAATTCTTTCAGCTGCTGGCTTACAAACCGCTTCTCCCAGGTTGAGCAAAATGGTTGTTAAATTGTTAGATTACAATTATACAGTTGAATACTGGCCTGGGGTCAAGTTGCAGATTTTCTAAGTAGATTACCTTTACCCAGTCAGTCAAAAATCACTTTATTCGGTTAAAACCACAAAAGCATGTTAAAAATACCCATCACATTTTAAAACTATTTTTTTAACATAAAATCAGTCATAATTAAAACGTAATCCCAAGTCTGAATTTACATGTACCACTATGAGATACAAACTGTATACAAAACACCTTGCTCTCACATTCTCAGAAGTGAGCGTTTTGGACCTTCACAATTTATAATTATTTACTCCTTGATGCATTATTGGTTGATAATACGTTCTTATTGAAACTTCCCCTATCCAATATGGCCGACATTGACTGAATTTTTTTTACATGCATTCTTGTATCGCACCACTATGTTTAATTTTATTTTTGGTCACCACGACCATCTGTTTCCTCGTTATATTTCATATTTAACACATCATATCACGATTAGGAACCTCCGGGTCGTTTTTCACCATTGCACACTCTATTCCGACTAATCTGCTCACAGTCCTTCCTTTATGTTACATGCTCCATTCAGTCCGTCATTTATGCTCTTTGCACCTATCCCACGCGCACTTCGGCATTTCAGGCCATTGGACTGGTAACCGACACGGAACACTATTACGCTGCACTGAAATGTTTCGGGTAAGAATTCATTTACTCGATTGTGGGCTCCGTTCCCGGATTGTCACACATTGGATGTATAGTCATTGGGTGTTAACTTGGGGGACTCTGACCTTTCTTTCAGCCACAGGCTCGGTTTTGACAAGCACGTTTTTTGGTTTTAAGCGGGTTTTCACTTTAAACACGGTGTAATGATTCACCACTGCATGAATCATTTCCCGTTTTCGCTCGAATAAACAACGTAACGTTTCCCGCTGTCACTTAATAGGCACGATAGTTATATCTTTCCGTTTTCACTCCTAATAACCGCACAACTGTTTTCACCATCGATCGCTCATTTTCATTTTTTTTAGTCACCAATCATCATAGATTCTTACGGGCTAGTTCACTCTTTTTCGTCACCTTTTTTTCCAGTATGTTGAGGTAAAAGCCCCCTTCCTAAAGCAATGTTTATTTCCTTCGCAGATTAACCGTACTCCCCTGATGAAGGGACTTTCGTCCCGAAATGCATAGGGATATTGGCATCTCGAAACGTGTGTGTTGAACTCATTGAACCACATCATACTGTCTATATGAACATGAATATATGACTCTATGGATTAAAATCATGATGAAATAAATTGGATTTGAACCCGAGTAATTTTTGACAAAATTGAGGTTATTACCTCCATAGGAGCACCACAGGACTCTGTGTGGGAATTCCCCACGCCTCCTTGTTATTAGTTGTCTCTAGGTAGTCATAAGTGCAGTTATCCAGCAACGACTAGGGTCATGTTTTCAATAGTGAAGCAGGTGCAGTGGCACCAGGACTAAAAGCTCCTGCCACCACACTAAACACCAAATATTGTTATATTTTATTCATTGACAGGCAACCATAAGTGCAGTTACCTTTCAGGCAACAGGGTCATGATTTGAATGGTACAGCAGGTGCAATAGGACCAGGCCCAAAGGTTTTCAGAACTCCTCTAAACACATAATATTGCTGTATTTGACTACTAAACAGACAGTCACACTTGCAGTTACCTTTCAGTTAAAAGGGACTTGATTTGAATTGTGGTGCAGTGGTACTAGGGCCTGAAGCTCTAGGGACCTCACTAAACCCAGATTATTGCTAAATGTTACCATCAAACAAGAAAGTCACAAGTACATTTATCTATCAGGCAATAGGGTCATGATTTGAAAGGTGCAGCAAGTGCAGTAGCACCAGGGTCAAAAGCTCTAGGCACCCCGCTAAACACCTAATATTGCTATATTTTACTACTAAACAATCAGTCACAAGTTCACCTTGCAGACAACAGGGTCATGATTTGAATGGTGCAGCAGGTGCAGGAGCTAGAGAGACACAACAAGCTCCAGAGGCCTCTGTGCAACTGCCCAGCAGTCCTGCTGCAACTGGAGCTTCCTGGACTGGCAACTCAACCTGCCTAAGACCCTGCTGGAGTGACTTTCTGATCCTCAAAAGGGTACCCCCGCCAGTTCCTGCAACCTTGCTATGGCATTAATTGCGCTCTTCTGTGAAGAAAGGAGGAATTCATAAGTTATGTGCTGTTTGCATCCATGAACAGGCCCATTTACACCAAGATCATCAGGCCCACCTATGCGAGGCTCTGCTGAACCAGACTCTGTTACAACGTCCACCAGCAGTGACCGACCGACTTCGTGCCACAGCTTTGACAGCCTGTGGCGATTGCCAGTAAGAATGTCCAGCAATGATGGTCCGCAACGGGCGACACGATCTTCACACTTTAGTGACTCCCGTTGGCGATACTCAGCCTGATTTTCATGCTACAGTGACCTTCATCTATGACACTCTCCCTGCTCTTCGCGCCCTCTTTCACCATGAACGGAATTCTGCCCACTGGACTCTAGAAGCCTACTTTTTCATCAGGACTAACCTGGCCCATGCGTCCACCCCATGCTCCATTGTGGTTGGCCTGAACTTGTGACTTTGTCCTGGTACGATGCGACTAGATAACCACAGTTGGCTCGTTGACGTTCTAGGAACTATTGTTTCCTAAATCTCTAAAATTACATATTTCTTTTTTCTATTGATTGGATTTTTGTCATTTAGGAGTCAAATATTATATTAGATATTTCTCTAACTTTTTAAATTAGTGTACTATTGTTCTTGTTTTTTTCCAGTTTATTGCAATTTGTTTGCTGCATAAATACTTTCCGTATTCCCTCTAAGTTAAGCATGTCTGCTTTTGTGCCAAGATGCCAAAAGGTTAAGCACATGTTAATTTAATGACTTTTGTGGTCCACCCTGACCAGGACTGAGACTGTTGCGTGAGAAGGGGACAGACCCCCTCAACCAACAACCCAATTTCCCACAGCAGTAATATCAAAGATAAATATTGAGTCCTAAATATTTACAAAAAATATTGTCCCATTATATGTCGATTTTCTATTAAAAACTCCAGTGGTGTGATACTTCTGTAAATGATTTTTAGGACTCAATGGCTCTAGCAGATGATATTTTTATTAGGATATTTGGGTGCCATGCAATTTACATTACCCACTTATGTGCATTAGGATTAAGCTTCGCCACTCTAAACTCCATGTGAAGTTTTACACAGATAGTTTTGGGATAGGTTACGTATCTATGCTGACATATAGAGCCATCCTCCCTCGCGCCCTGCAAAATAGACTGTGTTTACATGATGGCTTTAAATATTTAAGCAATTGTAAGAATGCTTAAACAAAGACACCCTATAGAGTTAAGAGTAGTTTATTATTCTTTGAGGTTCATGAAAATGTGTACATATTTCAATTGATTGGATCTTAAAAACATTTAAAAAATGACACATAATATTACACTTTAACAATAGTACCAAGAGGAGAAAGTTATATGTGAGTCCATCTTTAAATATGCATGTATTTATTCCATTGTATTATAAAATCATCGCTGGTAGGTAATATACTGTCATGCTTCAGTTTTCATTTGTTTTACGTTAATCTTCAATCCTGAGATCTGCCAAGTGAAATACATTTTTTTTGTATATTTTCTTCCCATCCTTCTCTCGAGCCTCACTGTGGATGGTATTTTGTTTGCATAGACTGGAATCTTTATTCTATACACCTTTGTCTATCATGTATTGTCACTATTTTGCATTATTCTAGCTGCCACTAGCTCGAAATACACTACATAAAGTAAAACGTCAGCCTTTGTGACTAACTCTCTGAACACATATGACAAATTTCCTGTGAGCCTAGAATGAAGCAATGAGGCTCTGCAGTACTTGGTTTATGTGAAAGGACAATTCACGAGTCTGAACATCGGATAAGGGTATCTGTTGAGCCTTGAGAATAGGCGGAGGGCAAGGATCTTAACTGATGTTTATCAAGGTTTTGAGGGGTTCCTATTATGCCCTTTTCTGTAGCCTAGGACTGAAAGTTTGAGTGAAATCTGCGGCTGCATTCATTTCCATAGCCTCTGTATTTAACACGAGAAGGCTCCTGTGTTCTTTTTTTTGTTCACAGACTGATCGACAATGTAATAATACTATTGCTTGATATACTGTACTAGACTTCTAAACTTGAAATTTTGTCTGCCAGGTTGGGTGGGTGAATGGATGGTTGCAGCTACCATGGAGATGGTACAGCTTGTTTGTAAATGATGCAGGCATGTAGGGGTAGCTATTCAAATTCTGTCTACATAGGTTCAATGTGACTCTGTTTCTTTTGGGCCTACATATTATGAGCCAGATGGATGTCTGTGATGCAGAGTGTTAGGACAGTGAGGGTGTCCACTTTGAAGAACACTGGATCTTTGATGGTGGGTCTAAACATGGATTGTTAATGTTTAATTTAATCACATAACTAGGAACTGGTGCCAAGCAGTTTGTGCTTTCTTGGTAAGGTCGGGCTTGAAGGCAAAGTCACTGTTTAAGCTAAAGTACATCTATTTTTCATTGTATGAGAATTGTGAAATGAGTCCTTTCTGCTTCATCTGAGGCAGCCAGGTCATTATTTGGTTGTACTTAAAGCTTTTTGTAAAGAGAAAAAGAGCGTGTGTTGTGGTTTCGTTTCAGGTATGTAGTAGGTGAGAGAGTAGCTGGTCCTGAGTCAGTCATGACATTTGAGAAGACAGTTGGATAGAGTTGGATGTGGATAGCATTCTGAATCTTTATTCCTTGATAGTGTAGGAGAACCCACAAAGGCTCCATGTAGATAATGAAGCTCACTGGTGAAAAGATGGATTATTGGTGTACCACGCAAGTCAAATGCCTTCACATGGATCTTAATTGTGCCATCTGAGTGGGTTTCACAAATGGAGGACCTAACTGAAAGTTTTCTGCGTCCGTCCTCAGCTCACAACCTTCAAAAACCGGGAACAGAAAAAACTGAAGGAGGAGCCGTGGGGTAGGAGCAACATTGAAACAAGTGTAGGAGCAAGGGCTGGATCCATCACTTGACGTAGAAGAGGATGGCAGAAACAACATTCCTCCTTACCAGCTGAAAAATGCCAGGGAGAGCTGCCTCCGGAGCCAGAAGATAAAGCGAGTGGTTAATGGAGGTTCCCTCTGTTAGCCACAGTGCCTTCCCTTTTCAGCAGTGACCAGGGAAGCGCCTAGCTCCTGCCATGCTCCTGTAGAATCGTAGTTCAGTCAAGTGGGTGGTCACTACCCACAGTAGAGACAAACCACAGCGCATGGCGTAGCAGGAAAAAGACATGTAATGACAAAGCACAAGTGAGCAAAAATGTTTTTTTTAATTTAATTCTTTTGTTTTTGAGTGAACTTTGATTTTCTTTTTCAGGCTACTGCCCTTGAAACGAAGTTCCATTTGCAAGCCTGTTTTCACTTGGTTTTAAGTATTTTTTTTTTAAATCGAATAGCACAACAGACAAGTCTAAAGAGGCAAGAACACCTTGAGCAAAAGAAAGGACAATTCTTATAAAGCTGAAAAAGCATAACTTTATTTAACAGAGGAAAATAGTATTAGAGAAAGTAGGAAGATAGAACAATAGAAACGATTCATGAATCTAAGTTTTTACCTTTAAACATATTTTCTTTTCCCGAGGGCAGCTCTGATCTGAAGCAGCAGAAATCTGCAAGGAGAAAGGGAAGACACGATTATCTAGGTCCTGAGGTGGGCCTCAGTCCCATTAATTCAAAAACATCAAGGACTAAAATTTAAGAACTCCTGTCATTCATTTATGTACCAATCTTTTCAAGAGAATTATTCGAACTCTATCATATAAAATAACTGGGCGCACAAATAGACTTAGTCCTCCATATGGACCCACAGAATGAAGTTCCTCACACAAGGTTACAGTTGCACGGTCCAGTTGTTGATGAATGAGACGTACCACTGCAATATAGAGTCAGTAGCTTTAATATGAGTTAATGCACTATTCTGTGGGGTCTGATGGGAAGTCGTGTTAAATTCTGCTCAACGGCCTTTCATGAAAAGTGCGTCCTCTACACTTGCGTTGCTGAGTTTGTGGTGCTGCATCAGGGTCTGTTAATTGACTAGTAGCTAGGAAAGAAATTGTTGATCGATTATTGTGATCGATGGCTACTGCCATCATATGTCCGAAACAGAATTGTTTCTTCTGTGACCACAAAAAAGCAAAGCTCTCTTTCAACAGTGTGCCCTGGGTAGTTAATGTCCGCTTATAAATGCTTTAGGTTGGTCTAGCCCATGCTCTTCATGGTGTGACAGAATTGACCCTACACCATGATTTGAAGCATCTGTGACCAATTGAAATCCTAGCTATAGTGGTGCAGAGTATAGGACTTCCGTTAGGTTTAAAATTGCCTTCTGGCAGTTATCTAATGCATTCGTTTGGGATGGTTTTCTATGTTTACTTTTTGGAGAATGAATCTAGTCTCCTGCACACTTGCCCAGTTCTTCAGTGAAGACAGCACCTTAAACTATTCATGGAAGTGTATCGGGGTGTCCTCCAAGTTAGAGGTATAGGTTACGGTGTCATGTGGGACCCTATAGGACTCTAGCTGAGACAGGACCCAGTTCACAAGTCTTTCGGAAGATTAGCCTTACTCATTAGGTTACAGGGCTTAACAGAAAACTGAAAATGACCCACAAGCATGGAGTATTCAGATGTCTTATTTTGTCAATTAGGGCAATCTCCCAGCACCCAAAAGTAAAATTAAAGGTACTGAGGAACGTTACAGCTCTTAACCAGTCGGTGTGCTGATCAGAAGTATGTATGTGGTGGCTGCCTCCAGTAGTGCACGTAAAGATGAAGCTCTGGGGTTCAGACTTGCATGGTAGGTTTTGGTGCGAGAATGATCGGGTTGGGCCAAGAACCATTGAAGGCTTCATCACCTCTATGGACACTTCCTCTTGGTGCTGGCTCTCGCTCTGTCGACAACCTGTAGATCTTATTATGAGCCTGCAGGGCCTAACCCACACTGGTGCCATGTGTCTCATTTACAGGCAGATTAGGCCTAGGTATTGTCTAAACCTCTGAGGTTTGGAGGTTTACCCGCTCACTTAAAAAACAAGCATGTGCAATTAATTCGGTCTCACCTTTGGGCCCTTATATATATTTAGCTATGCAGCACATTTGCCTGAGTGCTGAACATCTACTGTTCTTTATTTATTTAATTGATTTATTTATTTAGAGTTTTCTATAGCGCAGACCAGACCCAGGGTAGGGTATCACAGCACTTTACAATGAGGGCACAGTACGAATAAATCAATTAGCAATATGTACCATACATAGAATCAACTTGTTTTGGCAAAGTTCGGAGGGTCCCAGGTGTGAGAGCTGTTCTGAGCAACAGGTAATAGGGGTGAGGGTGTCCTTAGTGGGAGAGAAGAGCAGGTTTAAGGATGTAGAACTGGAATGGTCTATGTGAGAGTTTACGGGAGGAATTTGCTCATCCGGAATGATTTTGCTTCCCTTTTGAACAGAGGAGTAGAGGAGATTTTGCTGATGTAAGGATGAAGTGAGTTCCATATTCGTGGTGCTCCTCCGGAGAATGCTCTGTCAGATTTTTTTCTTGCTGAAACGTGAGGGTTTCAGGAGTAAATTATCGCCGCTCCTAGAATGTCTGATTTCTCCAGATAAGGTACGTTTTTGGGATAGGTATTGTGGTGAAGCGCTTTGTGAGTGATGCATGCCATTTTTAGGTGGATTCGAGCTTCATAAGGTAGTCAGTTGAGTGCTTTCAGGTGTGGAATATGTGGTCAAATTTCATATATCCTGTTAGGAGTCTTGCTGCGGTGTTGAGACAGGCTTTTAAAGGGGCGGTTGAGATTTTGGGAGGCCCCACGAGGGTGGTGCATCCGTACTCCAGCCTTGAGATGACTACGGACTGAACTGCAGTTTTGAGGTCCTAGTTCTCGATGAAATGTTTCATTTTTCTAAGAAAGCTGGGGTTGAAAGTGTGCATTTTTAGCTAAAAGGTTGATGTGTGTTTGCATGTTAAGGTTCTTATCTAGTGTAATTCCAAGTGATTTGGTGGAGTCCACCAAAGTTGGCATGCAATTTAGAGCAGTGATCAACTTGGTCCATTCCTTTGTCTCCAGGGAGTTATTTGGGGGGGGAGATTAGAAGAAATTCTGTTTTTTGGAAGTTTAGCTTGAGGACGTTGGTTGTTAGCCTGTGGATGGTCTTTTCAAGTGCCAGGTTCATCGTCTTTATGTCTTCAATGTAGGAGATCATGATGTAAAGTGGAGTGTCGTCCGCGTACATGTGGTAGGCAATGTAAGCCTGCTGTAGTAGTTCAGTTAGTGGTTTGACATTTAGGTTGAAGAGGGCGGATAGGATAGAATCTTGTGGTACTCCTAGAAGGTTCGGTGAGGAGGGACAAAGATTTTTGTTCACCATGGACTATTGCGTTCTGTTTTCCAGAAAGGATTTGAACAAATGAAGGACTGTGCCAGATAAACTCATCCTATTTTCCAGCCCTCTTAGAATGTTGTTGTGATTGACTGTGTCGAAGGCTAAGGAGAGGTCGAGCAGGACTAGTAGACAGGTTTCATTGCGGTCAAGAGCTAGGAAGGCGTCGTCAGCTATATGCGGAATGGCTCTTTCTGTGCTAATTGCCGGATCTGAAAACCGATAGGTGGATGTTCAGAAGGTTGAAGTCCATGATATGTTGTTTCAGTTGTTGCTGAACACATTTTTCCAAGACCTTGGCTAGCATGGGAATGTTGGTTATGGTTCAGAAATGATTGGGGCCGGAGGTGTTTGCCTTCGGTTTCTTTAGTATAGGGGTGACTTGGCCCATTTTTAGGCAGTTTATGTGTCCTTGTGCTAGCAAGGCATTGATGATTTTGGTCCAGAGAGGGGAGATGACTTAGTAGATGTGGGAAGGCAATTTGAGGGGACTGGGTCATTCAAGTGGCTGTTGAGTTTGATAGTTGGTAGATTTTTGGTGATGTAATTAATATCGTAAAGATTGAAAGTGGACCAGTAAAGGTTATTTTTTGGCAAAGGTAGCTCGGGTTGTTCAGCGTTTTCAGCTTGAATGTTCTTTGGGGTGGTTGAGTTAGTTGCTGCCGTTTTAAGCTCGAGTTGGAGGGAATTCGTTTTCGCTGTGAAGAATGAAGAAAATTCTTCACTGCTAAGCTGTGATTTTGAAGTCAAGAGTGAAGATTTAGCCAATTTGTTTGATTTTTGTTTAAGAATGTCAAAGAGTTTCTTTGGTCTATTCTTGTCATTGTCTAGTTCTGATCTAAAGAAGTCTTTTTTAGATTGTAGAATACTTTTGTTATAGGCGTTTCTAGCTTTCTGAAGTAGTTTAAGATTGAGGGGGGGAGGGCTGTTGTCTGCATTTCCGTTCTGATGATCTAAGTTTACGTCTTTCTTCAATCAGGGCTCCATTGAACCATGTGTTTTTATCTTTCTCTGGAATTCGTTTGAGTTTTGGTGGAGCAGCTTGGTCAAAGACCTTGGTCATCGTGGAGTTGTAATGATCGATGAGGTCATTGACGTCTGACATGTTGTTGGAGGGGATGAGAACTTTCTCACAGTGGGAGGCTAGGTTGTTCCAGTCAAGGTTTTTTGTGTTTCTTATCCATTGTTCAGGCTTGTTTTGTTGCAGGAAAGTTTTCTTGGTAGCGGAGGAAATTTGGAATGTGATGATGTGATGGTCTGACCAGTCACAAGGGGTGATTAAGATAAATTCAATTGCATTTTGTTTAAAGATGAGCCAGTCAAGTGTAGCACCCTTAGAGTGAGTGGGCTTTGAGAAAGCTTGGATCAAAGAATGGTCTGCTAGGAAGGTTTTGAGGGTGTTGACCTGCTTGTCTAGGGGGTTTTCCCAATGGAGATTGAAGTCGCCGAGGAATATGTCGTTGGAATGAGGGGTAGAGTTTGTAGTAATGATTTCCATAAGTTGGTCTGTAAATGCTGCGTTCTTACCTGGGGGGTGGTAGAGGATATGTAGGTTATGGAGTGGTTATCTGTTGATTTGACAGAGATCCCAAGGTCTTCACTGGAGTCCATGGGTTCAGAGTGAAACTTTGGGATGGTGATATCGGATCGATGTATGCTGTCTAATCCTCCGTCCTTTTTAAGAGGTCTGTCTAGTCTAATAATGTTGTAGTCTGAGGGGGACCAGAAGGTCTAGGCATGGCGAGGATGATTCATTAAGCCAGGTTTCCGTGAGGATGGTTATGTCTGTTTTCATATTCAGGGTGAGGTCGGCGATGTCTGAGGCGTGTTTTAAGGCTGAGCCGTTTTGTATCGCTTTGTTCGCCCTAAGTGTGGCAGGGTATGCTGAGACGTGAGTCCCTTGCTCACTTGGCCACTGGATTCAAGATAGCCTGGCTGATGAGGATTATGAATCCAAAACCGGTCCCAGGATGCTTGTTTCCGGTCCATGGAAGACATGGCTTGGTAGTTCGGGCTGGACTGTTCCCATGAGGCACAGGGTCAGACTAATTTGCATATAGCCATGTCTGAAATGGGGTGGCTGAGTGCGCTAAAGAATAGTGATGGATTAAACCCAGATCAGTTGACTGGGGGTGAGTGTTTGATGTGCTCAAACGCTCCGTCCATCATCCCCTTTTGTATCGCATTGTTCGCCCTAAGTGTGGCAGGGTATGCTCAGACGTGAGTCCCTTGCTCACTTGGCCACTGGATTCAAGATAGCCTGGCTGATGAGGATTATGAATCCGAAACCGGTCCCAGGATGCTTGTTTCCGGTCCATGGAAGAAATGGCTTCGCAGTTCGGGCTGGACTGTTCCCATGAGGCACAGGGTCAGACTGATTTGCATATAGCCATGTCTGAAATGGGGTGGCTGAGTGGGCTAAGGAATGGTGATGGATTAAACCCAGATCATTTGACTGGGGGTGATTGTTTGATTTGCTCAAACGCTCCGTCCATCATCCCCTTTTGTATCGCTTTGTTCCCCCTAAGTGTGGCAGGGTATGCTCAGACGTGAGTCCCTTGCTCACTTGGCCACTGGATTCAAGATAGCCTGGCTGATGAGGATTATGAATCCGAAACCGGTCCCAGGATGCTTGATTCCGGTCCATGGAAGACATGGCTTGGCAGTTCGGGCTGGACTGTTCCCATGAGGCACAGGGTCAGACTGATTTGCATATAGCCATGTCTGAAATGGGGTGGCTGAGTGGGCTAAAGAATGGTGATGGATTAAACACAGATCAGTTGACTGGGGGTGAGTGTTTGATTTGCTCAAACGCTCCGTCCATCATCCCCTTTTGTATCGCAGTTTAGGTGAAGGCAGGAGATCGGTTTTGAGAAATTCTTTTCGGTTGTCTCGAGAATTTTGGGTTTGGGGGTTATGGATTGGAGGTTGTTCAGGTTTATACCTCTGTGTGTTGGAGGGGATGTTCTGTTTGGGTTGATAGAGACTCAGAGAATAGAGAATTCTTATTCATTTGTGATGTGGCATGCAGGGGATTCGTATGACAGTAGAAGGGTTTGGATTTCCAGGTCCGTTAGGTAGTTGGGGACTTTGCGAATGCGTGAGTGTTGATTGGTCAGAGGCAGGGGAATAGTTTTTATCACGTTGTTGACTGCTGCTAGAGAGTGTTGAAGATGGGTAAGTTTGGAGAGAGAGTTTTCAGTAAGTAGTAGGATGCTTTTGATTTCTAATATAATGTGTTGTAGTTTCCTATATGTGAGGTAAGACTGGGTTATGAGTGAGTCTTGTTCAGAAAGGTGATAGGGAGGAGGAGACAGTATCGGCCAGTAGGGAGGGCTGGAAGTAGTATATCTTTAATATTAAAATTCTTTAATATGGAGGGAAAGTAAGCACCAAACTGTGCGACATGCCAGGTATGGGAATATATGGAGAGAAATATTGCCTTTTAGCGGGAAATGGTATAGTCCAAAGCTCTGTTTTTAATATAAAATCAGGGTCTTCGGTGGTCATATCACTTAAAATGCAAGATTTGAAAAAAATATGGTCTACGGGTCCGCATGGAAGGCAATTTCTATGGACTGGAATCTAGAGAATGCTAAAGTGATTCTGGTATTTTACTGACCTCTGCTGGTCATTTTATATTAAGAAACGTAAATAGAGAAAGGTTGCCGGAAAAATTAAAAAAAGAAAGTCCCTCAGCAGAAAGTATTCTGGTATTTTACTGATCTGTACTGGTAGTTTTCTATCAAGACAGTTAAATAGGGGCAGTTGAACAAGCAGAAATCAATTCTGGTGTTTTACTGGCTTCTACTAGTCGTTTCTATCAAGACAGTTAAATAGAGGCATTTGAACAGAAAAAAAGGCCCTAAGGGGAAGCAGACACGTGCTAGGGCTGATCTCCAGAGCCCACAAAGTACATACACATATAAGTATATACTAAAGTATATGCAAGAGGTCTCAAATGTTCAACCTAAAATGAGGTGACTGACAGCAACTGTCTGAGTCACAAGAGGCCTGGCTAAACACAGGGGCTTCAGCCATCTGCTCACTCTGGCAAAACATTTACACAGATAATATTACAGTTGTTAATAAGAGCCACTTTAAAAGTCTAGATAATGATAATACAATGTTTCCATTTATTTTCGTATATGCTAAATTACCCACAAGGTGCAAAATGATATTTGTAATTCTTTTGTCACAGATGTTGGCAATACCATTGGGCAAAAATGCTACACTTTGACGCTGCTGCTGGCTGCAGTAAATTGCACACACCACATCTAATAAGCCCATGTGAACTCATATTTCAGGTCAGATTTAAACATTATGCATGGCTCCTTACCCTGTTATTGGATATTTACAGCTGAAAAAGAAATGTGTGAACTCTCTTATTTTAAATTAAAAACTGTACTTTCCTTTATTTTAGACACAGGACAACACCTCTGCATCCACACTTTATACTTATAAGACAATGCAAAATGTTCAAGATGTAAGCGGGAAAGGATCTTGTCCAGGCTTACATTTGAAAGGTGCCCGTTGCACTGCCTGCAACGCTTTTATAAACATTACAGATAACTTATCATAGAATCAAATACAACAATTTATTTCCAAATAATGTTGCTTTTACAGTTGGGACAAAATACCAGCTATCTAGGGAAAAAATATGGGGAGCAACACAAGTATAGATTTCCTATACAAGGTAGCGTGTGGCTGCCAGGAGCGTGTTGAGCGCTCGCTGCTGGCGCATTTAAAAACTTTATTTCTTTTTTGGTCTGTTGGGACCCTGTGTTTTACTGCCCCTTACCTGCACATTTAATCGTGAATTCACCGCCTCTTGGCGGGTCCGGTGCCTGGGGTGGGCCGCCATCTTGGTGTGGGGTGGAGGAGATTGCATCCGCCAGCGCTTCACTGCGCAGGTCACATCGACGGAACGCCTACTTAAGGCGAGTCCCTGCCTCCCCGCGTCCGACAAGGTAGCGTGTGGCTGCCAGGAGCGTGTTGAGCGCTCGCTTCTGGCGCATTTTAAAACTTTATTTCTTTTTTTGTCTGTTGGGACCCTGTGTTTTACTGCCCCTTACCTGCAGATTTAATCGTGAATTCACCGCCGCTTGGCGGGTCCGGTGCCTGGGGTGGGCCGCCATCTTGGTGTGGGGTGAAGGAGATTGCATCCGCCAGCGCTTCACTGCGCAGGTCACATCGACGGAACGCCTACTTAAGGCGAGTCCCTGCCTCCCCGCGTCAGACAAGGTAGCGTGTGGCTGCCAGGAGCGTGTTGAGCGCTCGCTGCTGGCGCATTTTAAAACTTTATTTCTTTTTTGGTCTGTTGGGACCCTGTGTTTTACTGCCCCTTACCTGCACATTTAATCGTGAATTCACCGCCGCTTGGCGGGTCCGGTGCCTGGGGTGGGCCGCCATCTTGGTGTGGGGTGGAGGAGATTGCATCCGCCAGCGCTTCACTGCGCAGGTCACATCGATGGAACGCCTACTTAAAGCTCCTCCCCTAACGTAGCGGGATCGCGTAGCGGGCTCGCCTTCGCGTGGCCGGAGTCGTGCCAGAGTACTGCCCGTCTGCGCCCGTCCGCGCTAAGGACGTGCGGGGCGCTGCGGGTACTTGGACTGTGGAATGCAAGGCACCTGACGTGCGCAGTGATGCTCACATACTCCAGAGAAAGTCTGTGTGCTATCGGCCGGACCATACATCGGTGCAGGTCTCCTCCTGTTCATCCTCTTTGTGGCCCGTTTCAGTGCCCTTGTAACGGATGGGTGCTTGACCGTCCGGGGATTGTCCTCCGGAGGAGTTTGACAGCTGCCCCCCCTGTTAAGGGCCTGCCATCTCATCTGCGGGTCTTGAATTTGAATGTTAGATCGTTATCGAAACATTATCAAGATATTTACGATCTCATAGAGGATGAAGTGCCCGATGTTTTTGCCATTACTGAGACCTGGCTGCAGGATGCGGATGCAGCTATTATTAACCTAGCTTGCCCTCCGGGTTATGCTATGTACACCCTAAATCGGTCATCCAGAGGTGGGGGTATAGCCCTAATAGTCAGGTCCTGCTTTGCCTGCGTCTGGAGGAGCCTCAGCATCGCCGGCTGCGAAAGCGCCGCCTTTAAAATCTCGGTCAGCCCCCAGTTTACGTTCTCTGGGATGGTTGTATATCGTCCACCGGGTAGTGATGTGGTGTTCAGAAACTCATTCCCCGATGCTGTTAGCACATTAGCCATGGGCTGTGCTAATTATTCCATCCTGGGTGATCTGAACCTACATTTTGATATCTCAACTAACCCGACGACACGCAGCATCCTGGCTGACTTAGAGGCTCTCCAGCTTACCCAGCTGGTATCTCAGCCCACTCATGTAGGGTGCCATATTTTGGACCCCTATTTTACCAATCTGGCTGAGACAAAGGTTATTTCCATCTCCCCGCTTGGGTGGACAGATCACTTTTTGGTGACCATCCACTGCCCCTTGCCTGTGACCTCCTCCATCCCCTCGGTCAGAAGGGTATCCAGGAGACATTGGAACAAACTCAGGCTGGAGGATCTCCATCGTCTCCTAGCGGTAGAGCCATTGGGCCCATTGAATGATGTGGAAGCAGGCTATGACCAGTTCTGCACTTGGATTTCCAGGGCCTTGGACTCTCGGATTCCCATCGTTTCGAGTAAACTTAGTACCAGAGAGTGGAGTCCTTGGTACGACGGTGCTCTGCGTGCCTTGAAGGGAGTCTGCAGACGGATGGAGAGAGCATGGCGGAGGACTTATGAGGCTGATTTGAAAGCCGCATATGTTGCCTCAGTCAGGATCTACCACCAGGCTATTTGTAAGGCCCGTGCGGCATTTTATGCTGCAGAATTTCGGAACAGCTTAAATCCGTCAAAGACTATATTCAAGGCCGTGAAAGATCTTTTGGCAAAGCGGACTTCCTCTGTGGATTCGGGGTCCATCTCCCACTGTGAGTCTCTGGCTTCGTACTTTTTGGGAAAGGTCCAGGCTATCTATCGGACATTCCCTAGCACAGGGACTGACTTGGGAGTCTTAGATGGGGCCTTAAGTCACCATACCTTGCATTCTTTCCCTCCCCTACTCCCGGAAGGGTTTGACAAACTTGCGTCAAAGGTCAAATCTGGCTCTCCGCTGGATCCAGTAAGATCTGCTCTTTTTAGAGATCAGGCCTTCTTGGGAGGCTCGGTTGTGTGTTCTTTAGTCAACCTTTCACTGGAGTCAGGGGTAGTTGCAACGAAATGGAAGCAGGCGGTGGTTTCCCCAATCCTTAAGAAGCCCACCCTGGACCCCTTGAAGCCCGAAAGTTATCGCCCGATCTCTTTGTTACCCTGGCCAGTGAAGATAATGGAGGCCCATGTCAATCTGGCCTTGTCGGGACATTTGGTCCGGTCCAATGCCCTTGACCCCACACAGAATGGCTTCCGTGCTGGGCACAGCACGGAAACTGCCCTTCTTGTGATGGTAGAGCATCTGCGAGTGGTGTTGGACACGGGTCAGACGGCGGCGCTGATATTATTAGATCTCAGCGCCGCCTTTGACACGGTGTCCCACAGTATCTTGCTGCACCGGCTCGCGGAGATTGGTGTCGAGGGCCAGGCTCTGCAGTGGTTCTGCTCCTTTCTCGATGGTCGATCCTTTTGTGTGGCCACCCCTCCCTTCAAGTCCAATTTTCAGCCGCTGGCCATGGGGGTTCCGCAGGGATCCTCGCTGAGCCCCACGTTATTCAACCTATACATGAGACCGCTGGCTGAAGTCGCTAGGCAGTGGGGCCTTACCCTGGTCTCATACGCCGACGACACTCAGCTGGCGGTCACTCTCAGCGGGGATGCGGAATATGATGCCCCCAGGTTTCAGAATGGACTGAAGGCGGTGGCTACCTGGCTGACAGGGGACTGTCTCCAGCTTAATGCCACCAAGACTGAGGTGATGATCATCGGAAAGAGAGTGGAATTATGGGGCGATCAATGGTGGCCGGCTGAGTTGGGACTTGTGCCTACTCCTGTATCGGAATTGAAAAATCTGGGAGTTTGGCTGGATGCCGGTCTCACTTTTGTGGGCCACACTAAGAAAACAGCAGCATGTTGTTTTGGACTTCTTAGGGGTTTAAGACCTGCCCTTAAGTTTTTTGACGCCCCAACCAGGCAGCTGGTAATCCAGGCTACTATCATCTCGCGCCTGGACTATGCCAGTTCTCTCCTGGTAGGAGCTAACCTGGCCGAAATTACCCGCTTACAATGGGTACAAAATGCTGCGGCCAGAGCAATTGTAGGCTTGCCCAGATTCTGCTCTGTGTCAAACGTCCTCAGCTCCCTGCACTGGCTTCCAGTGAGGAAGCAAATTCATTTTAAAATTCTGTGTCTGGCTTTTAAAATTTTGAAAGGCATAGGCCCCCAAATCATGTCCAGCTTCCTGTCTTTTTATATACCTACACGTACTCTTCGGTCTCAAGGTCAGGCTCTAGCCGTAGTTCCTAGATTCAGGCTCTGTCGGGCAGGCGGACGCTCTTTTAGCGTTAAGGCTGCAACCCTTTGGAACTCCCTCCCGGCTGAAATTCGCCTGTTGGAGGACCTTATGCTTTTCCGGAAAGCTATCAAGACTTTCTTGTTTTAAAATGTTCTCCAGGGGTCTCAATGATTAGTTTCTGTTATGTTATGTCCTACCTTGTCACTGCGCCAGGACGCTCCTTCGCTGGAGCTGCTGTGCGCATAATAAAAATCAATAACATAACATAACATAACATACAGCTTCTGTAAAGGCTCCTCTTAAATCCTCTCCATGCCACCGTTCCCTGCTTTTGTTTATGTGAGTTTTAGTGAGTGTGGCGTACAGGATGTTCTGCAGAAGGGACCTACCTCGATTGTCAAAGGAGAGACAAAGCTTCTACTGTGGTTTCCAAAGTACTAGGGGAAGGGTGTGTTTTATTCTTGCAAGGATACTGAATTTGGAACCAGGTCGTTTGGGTTTATTTTTGGAAATTTTCTCTTTGAGGGAGAGAACCGTGTCAATGGGAGAGTTCAGAGATTTTGTATTTGGGGAGGGCAGAAGCAATAAAAGGGTAGCGAGGAGCTGTAAAGTTGTTGTGTTAGGTTGACCAGGATCAACCCACTGAAACCTTTCCCCACAGTCGATTAGGATGAATTTGTTTTTCCCGGATGTAATTTGAGCTAAGCATTGGACCTCTTTTGTTGAGTGATTTTTGGAACATGACTTTAAGAATTTGATATCCATTTGAGATGACCTCAGTATGTAAATATACTAATGGAGGGAGACATTGAGAGGGGATAGAAGAGTACTGAGGGGCTCCCTGTAAAGGTTGAAGATCATGTGGACTGAAATGTGTGAGGAGGCTGGGATATTTAGAGAATTTATGTGGGGCATATTTTTACTGGTTGGATAGAAAAGAAGCAAACCAAATAATCACTGTGCCTGAGACGCAGATGTGAGAGGAGAGAATGTCAAGCAAGCTTTTAAAATATATGGTTGTGACTATCGCTCAGTGGTCTTTGAGGACAAGAAAACTGGGGCATCACCAATGCCTGTGATTTGGAGTATGCTGTGTAGGACTTGAGTGTGGTAATTTCAGTGCTCACTCAAGGCGGAACACAGTATGGTAATTCTGGATGAGATCTTGTTGGTCCAAGATTGCAGTTGTAGGTCAGCATATTTCAAGCAAGGCAGGTATGCAGTATGATCTGCTAAATCAGCAGTTTTTAAACTTTTGACTTCTGTGAATCCCCAGGGGATCATTACAGGAAGTCTGGGAACTCCACCTATGGAATTTCCACGACTTGAATCTAAAAAAAATCAAAACATACAATAACAAGTACACATCAAATGAATACACACATTTCGAAATATGTTATTTAATTCCCAAACAAAACAACATGCAAAAATTGAAATTTGAACTTAAATCGTAAGACTGGAACTTTTCAAAATGTAGTTTTATTTCTAAAAGGTGAAGCAATGCATCACAATCTAGACTATCACTTTGTCTAATTTTTTGCTGGTCATACATTCCCTCTTTTTCGCTGTATATATATTACGTTTTTTTATGTAGCCCAAACTTGGCCCAAAGACATTAGGCATTTTTCAAGAGATTACATTACACAAGGACAGCTTTATCTTTTTTAGGCTCAGACAAATGCTTCAGTTGAGGCTACCAGTCATCCATATTCAATTCAATTCAATTATACTTTATTCGGTTTTACAAGTAGAAAACCATAAAAGCAACATTACAATGATAAAAGGGGCAATTTAAAAGACAAATACATTAGTCATGAGCAAATATTATAAATACGTCATACAAATGTTGGCATAAATATGTTAAAAACCTGGCACCCGTACAGTATGGGCAAATTCTAAGATAACATTTTTTAGGTAAAACAGTAGCCACAATATGGGGAACCGTTCATTTTGGAAACTTTTTCTCAGTCTCAATGCCGATTTTAAAAATCCAACCACAAATATGATACTTTCTGGTTTTAGCATTTGCAGGAAGCAAAGAGCTGGGCGAACCTGGGGTAAAATTCATCTTTTTTAAAAGGGGCTATAAGAAGAACCTCCTGGGGGCATCATAGTGGTGGCAAAAAAACATGAAGTGCGTCAGGTCCTGTGGAGATGAATCATCGCAGCAACAGGGAGACAACACCTGACCTCTATGGCTTCCCTTAGGAACAGCAAGTAGGAGATGGTAATAATCAAGCCTGAACCTGGTTAATAGGAACCGCTCATGGAAAGAGATGGGCCACGTAAGATATGGTTCCAGCGATGGAACAGTTTTAAGTAACATAAATTTACGTACGCTGGTTTTTACCATGTCTGCCCCATCTCTGTTTAGTTTTTGCCATATAGAGAATGAATTTTTTACATAAACCACATCACCAGTGGTAATCGTATCAGGACTTGAAAAAAGGTCCGGACGCCCCAGTTCATTAAAACAGGTTTTTAAGTATTTTAACCAGGGGATATTAAGCATGTTGTCTAAGGACATGGCCTCTTTAAGCAACTGGTGGTTAAGGGCAAGATCTTTATTTAACCAGCACCTAAGCCAAAAGAGCAGAGGGCGCATAGCTAAAGTGTCACCAATAAGTGGGAGCCCGGTTTCTTCGTGAGTAATTAGATTTGAAGTTCCTTTGGGTACTCCCAATAACTGCTTTAGGAAGTTGTTCTCCGCCACCTGAAGCCCTTGGCTGCTACATATCCCCATAGCTCACTGCCATAACTGCCAATTGCAACGCTTTTCGCCTGGTTTAACTTCAGCATTGCGGCAATTGGGCGCTTGCCCATCTTGTTCGCAAAGCTGAAGATAGCTGCGTTCGCCCGTGTAATCTCTCCTCTTTTTCTCTCAACTAGGGCGCCCCAATTTAGATGGTAATCGAATAGGACACCCAAGTAGGAGAAAGTTGTGGTTATGGGCACTTTTTCACTATTTACCATAAAAGGGTAATTACGCTTCGGGCGGATCCCAACCTGTAGTATGTAGGATTTGGAGTTGTTTATGGCTAAATCATGGTCAGCCATAAAACTACGGAAGGCATTCAATAAAGACTGCAGGCCTCTTGCGGTTCTGTCCCGGAGGACTGCATCGTCCGCGTAAAGCAGGACGGGAAGGCCCCTGCACCCTACATATGGGAAATCCACCCAAGTTTCGGTCAAAGTCTTGTCCAGCTCATTAATATACAAGTTGAATAGGAAAGGGGCTAGAATACACCCTTGCCTTACTCCCCGGTCAACAGAGAAATCCCTTGATACTCCGAGGTCCTGGGAGAATCTGATGTTCGCCCTGGTGTCCCTGTGCAGATCCCTCAGGAAGTTAACCAGAGTGACATCCACCCCCATGGCGCCCATGGACTGCCACAATTTACCCCGATTGACACAGTCAAATGCAGAGGAAAGGTCCATGAACGCCATGTAGATGGCGCCCTTGTGGGCGACGGTATACTTCCCGAGGATCATGTACAGGTTAAGGCATTGTGCCAAAGTAGAAGGCCCCGGGCGAAACCCGTATTGGATATCAGAGATTACCCTATTTTCTTTTGCCCAGGATGACAATCTATTCAACACTACTCCATCCACGACCTTAACCACAGAATCAATAAGGGAGATAGGTCTATAACAACTAGTGCTGTTACGATCTCCCTTTTTGAAAACTGGGACGATCGTGGAGGTACCCCATGGCTCTGGACACCCTTCCACCACTGCTGCGTTAAGCACGGCCGTGAGGACCGGAGTCCAGAGGGACTGATTTGATTTAAAGAGGTCTGGTGGCATACCATCCAGGCCTGGGGCCCTGTTACTGGTCAGGCCTGAGATGCCTTTCTCAACCTCACGCAATGTGAACGGGAGCAGGGTTTCTTCACTTCCTCCCAGCTGGGGGCGTAACTTGGACGTGGTACTCTTAAATATGGATCCAAAATGTTGTACCCAATCATCTTCTGAGATGTTAGTGCCAATAACGTCCGTCCCTTCCCTCTCAAATAGGGATCTATTGATTAGTCCCCAGAATTTAGAACTGTTACCTAGTGTGCTGAGATCTAAGAGCTCTTTCCAAATGGCGTCCTTTATTTCAGTTTTCCGTATTGCCATGGCCCTTTTATAATTGAGACGGAGAAGCCTAACCTGGGATTGGTCTCTAGGGATGGACTTCAGGCCCGCCTTTAGCTCTCTTGCAGCTTTCGAGCATAGACAGTCAAACCACTTTGGGTCTCTGGCTGACTGTCTTTGTGCAGGAATAGACATCAAGCTTCCCACCTTGGTGATGATACCCTCAAAGACCTCAAGTACATTCCTTGGGGAAGAATCAGGAGATATACATGATGCTAGTTCAACAGCACAGGATTCCCGTATATTATCATACACAACTTCTGGGTTCACCTGAGACCACTTGAGTCGGCGCCTACCGTCCGTAAGTTTCAGCACACCAGGAGCTACCTTCTTCCCCTGGGGATTCAATAGATCTCCACCGAAGCGTATACATACGGGATTGTGGTCATTAAAGATACTGCTTCAGATTTTAAACTCCGAGAGAAGGGATTGTAGACCAGCCGAGATAAGAACGTGGTCTATAAAAGAGCCCCGATTATGGACTTTAAATGAGGGAGCAAGCGGTTTACTGGAGTCATCTATCGTAGACATAGATGAGATCAAACCTAGTTCGTTAAGTAAGTTATTGAGTGCGTCTCCCTGTGGGGAGTGCTTGAAATGTAGACCCCCATTCTTGCGCAGCCCATTTCTCCAATGCAGGTTAATGCCGGGTCTCCACACGGGCCTAAGTTGAAATCACCAGTTAACATAAGACAATGGGAGAAGAAACCGCAGTGCTGTTTGGCAAACTTGCCCTAGAGTGATCTTACAGGACCTCACAGGGTATACTGCATTGTAAAAATTAATCAAGCAGCACTTGCATTTCCTTGCTGTAGAGCAATAGCTTGGAAATCTAGGTGGGGGGGACGAGATTTCCTTAATTCTGCATTTCAGAGCTAAAGCTGTATAGATAACCAAAACGCCCTTAGCCCTACCCCTTGATGAGGGCAGGGTGGGGACAAAGAAGGCTTTATAGCCGTCTAAGAAAAAGTTACATAACACCGCCCAAGTCTCCTGCAGGCAAATCACAGGGAATTGCTTGATAAACAGTACCCACTTGGGATCAAGAAAATTCCCCGCCAGTCCTGCGATGTTCCAGGAAATGATGTATGGGGTACTTGCCCTGGGGGATCCCCCAAGGGAACATTCAATTGGATCTCTGGTGACACGGTGGTACACACCCTTGGCGGAGACTGACTGCGGTGTAAAGGGGGGACAGATATCTGGAAGTCCGAGGGTGGGGCGTTAGAATCTGGGCTTGGGCTCAGTCAATCGCATTCCTCTAATCTTGAGAGGGCAGCGAATCTGTTTGGCCCCTGGGGAATAGGAGAAAAGAAGCGCCCCTCTAGGGTAGCGTGCCTCGATATGGATGGAGTTAATTGGCTGTTCACTCCACCCTCGCTCTGACCGTGTGGGTGGTAGTAACCATAGGGATTAAAACTGCATAGTGGCGGAGGTAGGTAGAAGCCCAGGGGGAGGATCTGTATATTAGAACCCCTATCAGGCAAGCCCAGTCGAGACTCTCTGAGTATTCTTTCAACAATCGTTCGATCTTTAAAGTTTACAATGATGCAACCCCCCCCCCCCCCCCCTTGTTTTTCTAGCGTTACCCACCCAGCCCACACGGCGGACCATTAAGATCTTTCGGTCTACCGCCGGGCCTACGGAGGTATTACTAGAGAGCCAGTGAGTGACCTTGTTCTTGAGCTGGCTAAAGGCCTCCAAAGTACCTCGATGGAGGGGTGGAACATTCCCTAGGATGACCACCAAAGAGCGTGAGGAAACACGAAGTCAGCTCCCAGCTGGTGTGAGCTTACAAAATGCATCTGCCAGTTTGGAACAAACTTCAGATTTGTTTGCCTGCCTGCAGTGATCTGTGCAGGGAAACAGATCTGAATATTACTCCCACCCACAGGGAGCAGCATTTTTAGAAGCTCCCTGTGAGCAGGAATAATGCTGGCTCCCACTTCATCAGAAAACTGTGCATGGCGGGGGCGCTAGTTATAGTTACCTTAAGCACAATTTTCTCATCAATAATTTTACAGCAAATGTTTCAGTGACATTATCTATGATGTCAAAGAAGATGTAATTACTGATGTAATATGTGAGGTAAATAGCAGTGTATAGCGAGGGTGTGAGTTATAGTTGGGGCACAAATTAGTTACTTGCGATAACTCTCACTATAACTGCTGAATTTCTATTGTTTTGTATGTGTAAATTGTGAATCTAACTATGAAGTTCTCCCCCTAACCTTTGGTTGCTTTATAGAATTTCTGCGTTTTTTTAAACCTAGCAGAGGGCTGTCACCACTACGCTCTGCCGTTATACAAAGCATAAACCCATTTACATATGTACATGCTCATTATAATTCCTCAGCATATAGACCTCTATAAATGTGTAAGGTGCATGCATTGTTGAATACAGAGGGAGTTTTTTTAATGTCTCAGTCATACTATTGCTGTAGATTGTTGTGTATAGTGTGATCATGTGTGCAAGAGCCAACTCTTGACTAGTCTTTTAAAGCTGAGATAGTTCTTAGTCAACGTTCTATTTGGGTTAACAAATTCCATAGCTTAGCTGCTTGCTCAGAGAACAATGTTCCGCCCATGTTTTATTTAGCGTGTATACTGGGATTTTGAGATGAGGTGCCGGTCTAGAGTGTTGTATTTTGTGATTTCCTTCCTGATGAAAAGTGGTCCATTGGTATGTATTGCCTTGTGGCAACTGGTAACCATTGGCGGGCCTTCAAGGCAGGGGAGATATGGGATTTTAGCTTAACAGTAGTAGTAGTCTGGCAGTGATGGAAGATGGACAGATATCCTTGTCATAAGAGGTGGGTTTGAGAAACTGGTGGATGATAAACAGATCATTGATGGAAAGGTAATGGAAGGAGTTTCAAACAAGGATGCCCTCGAGAGTGTAGGGCAATTAAAAATATCTAGCTGTTTGAGTAATACTTAACCATAGAAGCAAAAACTGGTTTTAATTTCTTCAACTAGGACTTAGGTTCCATGCAGCACAAACCCATAGAATGATTGCCACATTAATTTCATAACTCAATGTGTTATAAATCATGTCACTCTGCTGTTGCTAGGCTTGTTCAACCTACAATTTCTTTGCAGGCAGACGTTCCTCAGGGAGTCATACGGGTACAAGCGCCCCAGTTTTCAAAAGTATCTATGGCTGTGCAACTCACTGAAGATCTTAAAGCCTCTGATATATTGTCAAGGTTTCTGAGTCAGGAAAGGTAAGCATTCTTTCTTTTTTGGAAAATCCCATGAATATATGTCTTGCTTTCTACAGAAACAAAATGTGTCATAAGGTGTAAGACCTTGAGAACAAATTTAGGACAGTGCTTTTTTAGAGTTACAATGTAAAATAAAAGTTATGTTTTGACAGTTCTTTCACACAATTAATACTGACTCTTCCTCTTCTTTCTTTCATTTGAACATTTTCATTACTTCAAATGTCACTGATGTGAATGTCATATTGCATTAAGCGAAGCTATGCATATCCCTTTATTTTGGTTCTTAAAACATATCACAGCTTCATTTGAACATTCTGGTCTTGGTTAGAATAAGTCACAATATGTTAAAAATTATTCTTGATAAGTCCTCTGCCAGAAAGCTTTGTGGCACTACAAAGATGCAATAGAGCTTATGCTGGCATTTTATTACTTTAGAAACTGTGATCACTTACCCTGTGAAACAGCATATATTTGTCTAAATCAAAGAAATTGAGAAGATATTTCATTAAAATCATCTTTTGCTAAGGAAGAACAGCAGGCTTCTAAAAGAATTTGGCAGAGAATCTAAACACGGGAGACCTTCAGCATAGTGGGACAAGCAGTGTTTTAGGGCAAGGAGTGTTTTGAGACATAAAGCACAAAGTGTTTGTACTTTACTTTAACTACAGAGGGCATGATTCACAAAGGCAAACTTGCACTGAAGTGTAAGTTTACTATCTTTTTGGTATTCTCAAACATCAAGTTTCATTTTATTAATGGTAATAACCTATCGATCAGGAAGGCCGATTGTGTGACCCCGCCTACAGGTGGTGCTAAACTCAAAAGTTCTTACTGTCAGGTTCCTGGGATAACATACAAATGCCACAATTTTACATTGGGAATTGGTGTAGGATACATTTAGTTGCTTTGGTGTAAGCTTCTGCTGAATAGAGCAGGGTGTGTGATGATTTATGTGGAGAAACAATTGTAAGGGAATTGGCATACAACAGAAGTAGCAGCAAGAAGCATATGGCATGGAGATTGTGTCAAGTCATGATAAGGGCATCACACACATAATTGGCATATAATGTTGCCAGAAGAGAACAATCAAGATACAAGGAGGCTTCACTCCTTCCTTGATGCTTTATGTAGTTTAAGTTGCTTGTACAGTGTTGCATCGTGTGATCATGCTCGCCTTCAATCCAGAATGAGAGTAGAGAATTATATTTGTCTTTAGATGTTTTTGTATAGATTAGTTTTTGCTACTTCTCTTCAAAAACTCTCTGTCCAGTTGAAATCAAACAGAGTGGTGTTTTGACTGGCTATTTCCATGAAATGTAATTAAAATACAAAGAGCCTTTCTACAGGATTGGGCCTTGAAAGAACGGGGATTCAGGGAATGGTTATTTCAGATCCTTTTTGTCTCCACGATGTCGTCCATGGTTAGTAAGAACAGTTTGCAAATTATTCTCCAGTTATTGAGATGGGTTGGCCCATGAAAATGTGCTATTTCTATAATGCTCTTTTTGTACTGCAGAGAGCATACAACAATGTTAGTTCTTTACGTGGGAAAGGTCTGCGAGTTGTCAATTCCATAACACATCAGTTAGCAGATTGTTTCATCATTGTGCAAAGAATTCCTCAGGGAGCACACACACACTCCCAGTGGGGTTGCCACTGGGTAGTTATAGTTATGATCATGTTTCCATATGAAATGCATTTTTTGAGCTGCTAATAAATTTGGTGCCACTTGACAAATCTCCGGGTAACTTTCCTAAAAAGCACTCTTTTCCCCCCTAGTTTGTGTGTGGAAAGTTTTGTGGTGATCTGTCCAGTAGGTGCAGAGAAAAAAAGGGTGTCCAAAAACACAGTTTTTCAATTCATTTACCCATAGAAATTTTGGACACAGCTTCAGCCTAAACTGCTAAAGGTATTTGCACCAAATTTGGCAGAATGCTAGATCTAAAGCCAGAAAACGTGTGTTTTAGTGTAAATCCGTTCATTAGTTTTTGAGCAATTAATGCTCAAAAACATTGTATATCTATGGATGCGGAGGCTCCGCAGATCCAGACAGCTCTCCCTCTGATATCTGATTGGCTGCAATTACCTCAACCAGGAAGTTGTGGCAGCCATCTTAGGATTTGTTTTTTTGTTTTTTTTAAATTTTGCTGCAAATTCACAGAATATCTGCGAATCTGCAGCAAAATGAAAAAAACAAAACCAAGTGCGGTCTCCTTCGCTTGTTTGTTTTACAGCCCCCTTAGTGGGGCAGGGCCTGGGGGTGGCAAACACATTGATATTGTGGAGGAGGGGGGTGCTCGCATGGTCCTCCTTCCCAGGCCGTTTTCAGGCCAGGGACCCCATCCCTCAGGGCCCGGACACATAGTAAAGGGAAAGGGGGACATGTAGGTTCCCATCCACTTCCCCTATTGGTTCCAGATAACCCCATCTCTCGGGGCCCATCAGTGTAGTAAAGGGGAGGGGGGCACGCGGCCCCCTCACTGAGTCATAGTTCGATAGTTTTTCCATAGGAATTGCATGTTTCTGTTGCTAATAACTTTGGCACCATTTAACGAATATCCACAAAACTTTTTGAAAAAGTGCTCTCTTTGGCCCCGTTTGTGCAAAGAAAGTTTTGGGGTAATTGGTGACAAAAGAGAGGTCCCAAAATGCATTTTCTCTATTCAGGTTTAGTCAGAATCACTGTATTGAATTAATTACAAATGAATCATAACAGCACATATAAACATTGTATAGATAGAAAAAGGCAGTTATAAGACCAATTAAAAACATAAAATACAGTACATTTCATCAAGTACAAACTCCTCGTTTTTAGAGGCACACATAAAAAGGAAGCAACACAATAGCAGACGAGGATCAGGCAATAATCGTAAGAAATACAGTCCCGGACGGCATTGCCTGCATTTATATTTGTGCATGATTGGAAGTAAAAATCTCTTGCGATGTTTAGAATAAAATTTACATAAGAAGAAGATATGCAAATCGGATTGGGGAGACAACATCACATGGGCAACATGGCAAAGCTCGAGTGGAAAAAATGCCAGATGGGAAACCCAACATACACAGCATTTTCTCTATTAATTTCCCCATAGGAGCTTTAGACACAGCTACAGCCTAAACTGCTGAACAGATTTGCACAAAATGAGGCAGAGAGCTAGACCTAGGGCTAGAAAGAGTGCTTTTTGTGTTTTGTTTGTTAATCCATTCAGTAGTTTTTGAACAATGAATGCTCAAAAACTTTGTAACTGAGAACTGATTTGCTACAACCATCTCAACCAGGAAGTGGTGGCAGTCATTTTAGGATTGAGGACTATGTCCCTAGTCAAAAAAGACAGGGTAAGAGTACCTTGACTACAACATTTAAAAAAGAAAATCTGTGACGAAATTAAAACAGCGTGGTCTCCCAAGCTTGTATGTTTTAAAGCCCCAGGTATGGGCAAGTTCCGGGGGGTAAAATATTTATAGTTTGGAGAGGGGTGTGCATGGCCCCTTGCAGATTTAGGCCTCAGGGTCCCCTTCTCCCAGGGCCTGGCACTATTTTATGTGGGAGGTGTGCACACGGCAACCAGCCCTGGGACATTTTTGGCCCCACCGTCTCCATCTCCTGGGGCCTGGCTGTGTAGTAAAGGGGGAGGGGCACATGGCCTCTGCCCCAGGAGGTTTTTGGCCCCTGAAAACCCATCTCCTGGTGCCTAGATATGTAGTAAAAGGGGCATGTGACCACCATCTCGGGCCAATTTCAGCCCTGAAGACCCCATCCCCCAGGGCCTGGCTGTATTTGAAAAGGTGGAGAGGCACACAGTCCCCCTCCCCGGGTTGATTTTGGCCCGCGGTCCCCATCCCCCATTACCTGGCTGTATATATAAAGAGGGAGGCCCCAGATTGCATTTGGCCCAGTTGTCCCCCATCACTTAGGAGCCAGCCTTATATGCAAAGGGCAGGGGGGCTGCACAGATCCCCTCCCCTTGGGTCCCCTTCCCTAGGGCTGACTCATTTGCTGTGTCCCTGGGGGCCAACTCCCGGGACATAGCAGTTTTCCTGCAACCTGTGTTTGCTCTCACTCGGTGGGAGCAGTTCCAAACCTCTAGCCAAGCAGCAGCAAACACCAAGTCCACTCCCAGCAGGCAGGAGCTTAAAAAATGCTCCTGGAAGGGGTCTTCAGATTTGTTTCCCTACCCAATGCGGGCAGAGAAAGAGATCTAAATATTGCTCTCACCTACAGGGAGCAGCATTATTAGCTGCTCCTTGTAGGCAACAGCAATGATGGCTCCCGCTGGATGTGGGGAGTTCGCTTGGGCACCAGGACAGCCACCCTTTGTTGGCCCGGCCCAGGGGATGGTGTCTCTGGGGCCGGAAATCGGCCTGTGGAGCGGGACCGCATACTCTCTCCCCTGAATATTGTGCAGAGCCCTGTGGGATGGCTCCCCAGGGCCAAAATCAATTGCCCCCTTCCCCCACAAAATGTGCTGTGCCCCAGGAGATGGGGTCCCCGGGGCCAAAAGCAGCCCAGGGAGCGTGGTCCACGTGCCTCCCTTCCTCCCAAAATGGTGCCATGGGCTGTCCCCGAAGTCAAAATTGCCCTGGAGCATAGGCTGCGTGCCCCTGTTCCCCTAATTTTAATTTGTGGTCTTATGGGATGGGGCATACAGAGCCTATTAAGGCACGGGTAGGGGTCAGCAAAACCTCTCTCCCCTTAATTCTTTTGAACAGCCTTGGGAGATGGGATCCCCAGACCCCTTACAAGGCTCGGGGAGGGAGGCTGCACAGCCTCCAATCCCTTTTAATTTTAATAGTGGCCCTGGCGGATGGGGTTCCTAGGGCTTAACAAGGCTCTGGGAGGGTGGACACATGGGCCCCTCAACTTTATAATATATATGGCCCTGGAGGATGGGGTCCCCAGGGGTATAATAGGTTCCGAGAGGAGGGCCATGCAGCCTTCCCTCCTCTTTTCCCATGGCCAGGCCCTGTAGCCAACCCCAGTGATACACACAGTCAAACACTGTGTGCGATGCAAGGTTGGCTGCCTGTGGGAAGGTTGGACACAGGGCCTGCAGCCTTGTGGCCAACCTCCCACTGCATACTCCGAAAGCCTATGTGCAGCATAGGGCTGGCTGCATGTGGGATTTTGGCCCCAGGGCCTGTTTGCCGACCTGCCCTGTAGCCAAAACCCAGCCATGCATAAAAGAACAAGAAATGTACTGGAAACAACACAAAAGTTTAAGAAAAATTATACATAGGTGAATTGTTCAGTTTTAAACTCTAAAACCCATTGAAATTCAACAGTTATAGTTAGTTATCTCAAGTAACAATAACTTGTGCCCTTGGGTACTCATAACTCGCGCCCTCACCATTCTCTGCCAATTACGCTACACTCATGAAATCTTCTTTGACATCAATGAAAATAACACTGTGCATAACAGGGGAGCGAGTTATAGTTCCCTTAGGGCACAATTTATTGTTACTTGAGATAACTTTAATTATAACTGATGAATTTCAGTGATTTTTAGAGTAGAAAAACTGAACATTTCACCTAAATATAATGTTATTTCAACCTTTGATAGATGGATAGATAGATATAGCTAGATAAATAGATAGATTGATTCAGTAAAAAACCCAAAGGTTAAACCTTTGTTATAGTTAGATAAACTGTATTTATTCTTTCTATACAAATCAAACTCAAACTATACATTTAAAAACCTTTAATATATAATGTATTTAACACCTTCACATTATAACATGTGCATCTCTATATACTGTGTATTCAACTCTGTAGCCACAATACATTAACTAGAAGGCATACCTTCTCCATGCACTGCTTATATCCTTTCATATTATATCATTTATAACTTCTAAAATTACAGCATTTACAACAACAGTTATGACATCCCAAATCACATCAATTCTGTGGGTAGAGTGCATGATAACGCGGCCAATTATTGTTAATATAGTGTGGCTACCGAGACGAATACTCTTATGTATTAAAGTGCCTAAGTTGTATTGATTTGAAGGTGTTAAGTAAATTATCAAATAAAAGTATAAGTTTAATTTTTTTTAGACAGAAAAGATAAAGTTATAGTAATTTAAAGGTGGTGTGTAAATTATAAATTTAATGTATCACAATAACTTTATTTTAGTGTTTCTGATGTTTGTGTAGTTTAACTTTGGTTTATATAGAAAGAATCAACAAGGTTTTCCTAACTATAACAATTGTTTAACCTTTGTTTTTTATTGCATTTTAATGATTTAAAAATTATAAAAATATCAAATCCTAGAGTCCAGTGTTGTTGAGTAGAGTGTCGTTAAGTAGAGTGTCATACAGTAGAGTTGAGGAGAGAATTGTATAGTGTAGTAGAGTAGAGTTGAGTGCCATAGCGTACGATGGACGAAAGTGTCATAGAGTGTAGTGGTGTCTTGTATAGTACAGCAGCATGGTGTACACTAGAGTGGACAGGCATAGTGTAGAGTCAAGTAAACTGTTATAAATTGAAGAGGCGTGTGTCATGGCGTATTGCTAAGTGTCATGGAGTGAAGTGTTGTACAGTGGAGTGTAGGGGCAAATAGTGGAGTAGAACATTGTACAATGTATTGTAGGGACAAAGACTGGAGTACAGTACGATGTGGTGGCAAAGAGTGTTGTAGACTCTTGTAGAGTGAAGTTGCATAGAGTGGAGTAGGGTGGAGTGGTGCATAGTGGATTGTTGTACAGTTTCAAGTGCACTGGTGTAGCGTACAGTGGAGTGGAGTGGTGTGTCCGCAGAGTGGATTAGTGTTGTACAGTGGAGTGGTGCAGAGTACTGTATGGTAGAGTGAAGTGATATAGACTGCCGCAAAATTCAGTAGCATAGACTAGAGCATGGCGTAGAGTGCAGCAGTGGAGTAGTGTCTCACAGAGAAGATTATAGTGGGATATAGGGGTGGAGCAGCATAGTGGGAGTTGGGTAGAGTGGAGTACAGTGGTATACAGTGTAGAGTGCTGTACAGTGGCATTGACAGGAGTACATTGTTGTACTGTGTAGTGCTACAGAGTGGAGTATAGTAAGGTAGAGTGAAGGGGTGTAGACTGTTGCTAAATGGAGTACAGTCTTGTTAAGCGAAGTACAGGGGGTGCAGGTGGGTAGAGTGGAATGATGTACACTGGATTCACGTGGAGCGGCATAAAGTGGAATAGCGTACAGTGAAGTGGCATTGACTGGAGTGACGTAGAGAGTTGTGGCATACAGTGGAGTGGCATACAGTGGAACAGCATAAAGTAGAGCAGTCTACAATGAACTAGCATACAATGGAGTGCCGTATATTGAGGTAGATTGTAATAGCATACCGTAGAGTAGCGCAAAATGGAGTGGCATAGAGTGGCCATACAGGAACATACAGTGGCATGGGATTAAGTGGAATAGAATACACTGGAGTGGTATAGGGTGTGGTGGAATAGAGTGGAATAGCACACAGTAGACTGGAGTGGTGTGGAGTGAAGTACAGCGGTACAGTGGTCAGTGGCATACAGTGGAATAGGGTGCACTGCAGTGGCATGGTGTGGTGTACAGTAATGAGTTACAGAATAGTGGTATACAGTTGGAATAGTGTAGACTGGAATGCTGTACAGTGGAGTTGTAAAGAGTGGAATACCCTAAAGTGGAGTGCCGTAGAGTGTTGCAGACTGGAGCGAAATAGAGTGAGGTGGGGCAGACAATAGTGACATACAGTGTGATCGCGTACAGAGAATAGTGTAGTGTAGTGGCTTAGAGTGGAGTGCCATAGAATGGAATGGCATACAGTGGAGAAGCGTACAGTGGAGTGGTGTAGAGCGGAATAACTTTGAGTGTAGTGGTGTACAGAAGAGTAACTTAGAGTTCAGTGCCATATAGTGGAATAGCATAGATTGGAGTAGTCTGCTTGCTTCCTCAAGGTGCTTGTCTTGTCCACAGATCACCCCCACCCTGTCACTCCTTTTCCCATTGTTCCTGCTTTTTGTTTTTCCCACCTCCTCCCTTCTGTCGCTGCTTGCTCCCCCTTGCACCTCCCAGAGCTTGCCCCATCCAGAGATCACCCCCTACTCTGTCACTGCTTTTACCTTCCTTTCAGCTTTCACTTTCCCCCACCTACTCCATTTTGACTCAAATTCAAATTTCATTAACTTTATTCGACAATTAAGTCATAAAAGTAAGACATAAAATCACATTTCCCAATGATTAAAAAATGTCATTAAGAAGATTATACAATAAATATTTTTTTTAAAGCATTAAACACCAAGGGACAATTGCCGAATATCACATAGCTAAAAACACATCTTTAAAATTTATAAAACTCATCAGTTATGTGGGTCAGTTGCTATATTGCAAGGCTCATGTCCCAGCTACATCCCAACGTTTACAGTGCAAATAAACAGGTTAGATAATATTCTCAATCTATTGGCATAGTGCTCTTGCCCGAATTATCCATGCCCATTTTAAAAATGTTGCCACTGCTATGGCAATTGGGGGATTGGGGTCTGTACACAAGATTCTTAACGCCTCCTCATGTCTGCGGATACCGATTAGTTTACATATTGGTTTAATCCACACCTCTCTAGGGGCCACATAGAGGGGACGGAAAAAAAGGAGGTGACTTATCGTCTCTTGTTCTTCCCTACACCTAGGGCATTTGTCATGATAGTTTTCGCCTACCCAATTAGCTCTGAATGACCTTGTTGGAAGGGAGCCTACTCTGATTTGAAAATAGAGTTTACGGTCAAACTGCTTTTCGATGGCATCCCAATACGATTCCAGCTTAGGGTAGCCCTTGAATTCCAGGAAGCGACCTGTAAGGTGCAGGGAGAGGCCCTTCATTCTTGCATTTAATGTAACCATCTCCCAATATTTTATCTTCAGAACATTTTTAGAGGGAAAAAAAGCATTTACCGGGTCATCCCAAAGTTCCTTCATCCCCAGGCTAATTAGCAGAGACTTTCTAGCCTTTAGCCAATGTATTTTTTGTGAGGAATCTTTCGCTATTATTTCTTTTAGGCCCTCTGCATAATGCTGAAGCTCTTCTGTGGTCCATATCCTACGCCAGTACAAGAGCGGGCGTAGGAAAGCAAGATCTTAGACAGATTTTTTCCCAAGGTCCCACATTAAAGGTAACAGAGGGGTACTTGCCGGGACACTAGTCGCTTTTCTTAGGAATTCATTTTCTGCTAGTGTCAGACTCCCCAATTTTGTAAAACCCCATAGTTCAGCTCCGTAAAGAGCCGAACTAAGTACCTTCATCCCATATATTTCTAGCAGTGGGCTAATGGGTTTTGATTCAGAAGACTTAAACCTTTTAAGAAGGATACCTGCCTGCTGGCGATGCTTAAGGACTGCTAGTTCTAGTTGGCTAGTCCATCCCAGATCTTTCTGAAGGGTAACCCCCAGGTAGGTAAAAGCTTCAACCTGCTCAAGCGGGGAGTTGTTCATGTATATCCTCCCTCTATAGGGTTTGGTACACCCAGTAAATTTACGGTCAGTAAGGACCATAGACTTGGTTTTGGCTATATTTATTTCCAAACCCCGTTCTAGGCAAAAGTCCTCAAAGCGCTTAAGAGCACGCTGAAGGCCACTGGGAGTTTTTGAAATTATTAAGGTGTCGTCCGCGAACATGAAGATCGGGACTCGCTCACCACACATCACAGGGGCATCAGTCGGGACCAAGGAGAGAAAACTCGCTACCCCGTTCACAAAAAGAGAGAACAGTGTAGGCGCCATGACGCAACCCTGCCTCACCCCTCGTTCAACAGGGAAGGGTTCCGTAACATCTCCCTGGCCCCCCCACCGTACCCGAGCAAACGTACCCTCATGTAACCGGACGACCAAACACAACAACTCAGGGGACATCCCTAGTTCCTCCAGCACTTGCCACAATTTGTTGAGGGGCACCAAGTCAAAAGCGCTCTTAAGTCTACAAAGACGGCATAAAGAGTACCTTTATCCAAAACCACAGTGCACCAAAATAAAATAATGAATCGGAACACCTGGTCTATGGTGCTGGTCTTGGGTCGAAACCCAGCCTGGAGGTGACTCAAGATGTTATCATCATCAATCCACATCTGGATTTTCCCCAAAACCAGCCGTCTGTAATTGCCTGCTAACGACTTTTCCCCTTTTTTAAATACCGGAACTATTTCCGCGCATTTCCATGATTGTGGGACTTCCATCCCCTGGGCGATGGCATTTGCCAAATGCATAATATACAACCGCCATCTTCCCTTATTGTATAAAAACAAGTCAGCGGGGACACAATCCATTCCAGGTGCACGGCCCGCGGTCACCAGATCTAATGCTCTGTCCACATCGCCTACTGTGAATACTACTTCATTATAGAAAACGTGGACCCGCGTTCCCTCTGTACAACCTGCTTCATTAGCGGCGTATTGTGGTTTAAAATAATCAACCCATGCACTTTGGGCTACATTATTTTGGGGGGTCTCATGTTGTCCATCCCTACCCCATTTAAAAAAGTCCCCAAAAGCTTTTGTGTTCTTAGCTTTACAAGCTTCTTTAAGGTCCTGCCATCTAGACTCTTCCCATGTTTTTTAGCGGTAAACTGTTTGTGCCTATAGTTGGCTCTAGCCGCCTTTACTTTACTTGGGTCCTTTGTTTTTATTGCTTTGGATAGCTCCCCCCTGGCTTTACGACAGGATCCGTCATACCAACTCTCTGCTCTACGAATTTGCACACTTTTGCCTTGACGAGACTTACAGAAGTAGCTTTTCAGACAAGTAAAGTAAATATCATGGGCATCCATAAAAGCTCTATACGGGAGCCCATGATTAGATTCGACCTCCATAGTCGCCAGGACACCTTCCAAGCCATCCTCAATTTCTGTAATGATGTCCTGATGTTCTGCCACCTGGCACCATTTCAAGCGGCGCTCATCATTAGTTAGAACTAGGTTCGACTTAATGGGTTCCCTAGACGTTTGATCCACCTTCTTTAAACCCAAATTAAACACCGCGGAGATGGGGTTATGGTCACTCTCGATGCGGTCCACTATCTCCATATCAAGAAGGGTGTACCACAACTTGAGAGGAACAAGTAGATAATCTATATGACTTGCTCTATTACCATTATCAAACGTTGCCTTGCTCATACTATCCGATTGTGTACGGCCATTAGCTGCCCTCAACTGATGCCCCATACAGAGGCCCTTCAATTGAATTGCAGCCTCAGTCCACTTTCTTATGGGATTAGTATCTAGCTGGGGAACTCCCCATCTACTATCCTCTTCATCCGTTAGGTGCATATCGTCAGGGCCCAATGGCTCGAAAGTGGTATTAAAATCACCTGCTATTATTGGCAATACATTTCCAGGGGTTGCCTGAAGCATTGTGTCCAAGGCTACTACCACCCCGGATTTCTTACCTCCTGGGAGACCCCTAGCATAGACATTAAAAATGTCTATTTTCAAATTCGAAGGGAAGCAAAGCCTTACGGTAAGAATATCGCAGTTTGACCCGGGAAGTAAGTGGCTATGACAGTTAAGACTCTGCCTGACCCAAATAACTAAGCCCCCCATAGGGCGACCTGTGTGGCTTTTAACTGCGGGGACATAAAAATTGAGATAGCCCTCTTTAAACACAGGATCAATCGCCCAAGTCTCCTGGAGAAGACAAATGTCAAATTTATCGATAAATTCCATCCAGGCGGGTGAGTTAAGTTTAGTCCCCACACCCGCCACATTCCATGAAATGAACGATGTTTGACATACCACCCCAGCATGACCACAAGCTAATTCTCCTGATTCTGGAGAACTCTCGGATGCTTGGTATTCCTCATTCTGCATGGACATTGCTCCCACTCCTGATGCCTCATCTATGTTTCCAGTGCCTGTCATGACTGAGCTGCAGGCACGTTTCTCTATGTGTCTGCAATCATGGGCAGTCACTTCAACTACCCTCTTATCACACCCATCCTCACCTATACCTGGAGACACAACACTTAATGCAGGGTTTTGGGACACATAGCGTCAGTCACACTCGCCCAACCCCGACATAGCCTCAAACCTATTAAACAGCCTTATATTACCCAAAGGACATGCATTAGTTTGCTCTCCCAATGTAAAAATATTCCTTCCAATGGGTACCCTAGGGCCATAGAAATATGATAAGGGGAAAGTTTGTATCTGGGGGGACCGAGCAGATCGTGGCCAGCTACAAATGTATTTTACACTTCTCCAGTCTTTGAAGTTAATAATGATACAGTCCCCTTCAGTCGACTTAGGGCTCCTTCCCAACCAGTTCACTCTCCTTGCAAACAGAATTTCTGTAAGAATGTTCGGAGGTAATGGATGATACTTGTTGAGCCAAAAGACACACTTATTTTTCAGCTCCCCATAGGTTTCTCGCTTGCCCTGGGCTACTGGAGGTACTCCCACTAGTATTAAGACATGCTGATTCAGGTGGGAGATCAATAGTCGGTAAGGTAGCCACAGAACTTGTTACAGACCCCACAGTACTTGTTACAGGCCCCAATGATGGATTTGACAAAGTTACCACTGGTCTATTCTCTGTAACATGAGGCCCTCGCTCCGTCCCCACTATGTTCCCAGTGTCTGGCAGTGTAGATTGCGGTGGTGCCAGAGAAGGCACCATGTTAACTGCCTCAGACACTCTGGTCCCCACACTGATTGCCCCAGAAATGGAAGAATCCGGTGGATTTTGAGCTATTGGTGATTTTCGTTGAGCGTTTGGAACACTACGCCGTGTTCCAACCTGCTTCTGGACTGTAGATAACGAGAGTTCCAGACACACCAGTCTATTTTCAATAGACTCCAACCGATCATATATTGGGTTGCATAGCTTCTTAATGGTTCCCTCCAATTTTTTCCAAAATAGTTGACCCAGATCAAAATGTGACTCATTCCTTACAGGTACCTGTGACCCTCCATGCCCTTCAATAATAGGTGGTACAGTCTGAGTTTGGCTACCAGATGACATTACTACTGCGACCTCCTTTGAAGCAGTCTTCTTTGGACACTTTGCTTTCCTTCCCTCAGCTTGGATCGATGGGCCGGGACGTTTTCTTTTCGCTAACATCCCCCCCTCTAGCTGTGCCGGGCCTGATTTTAAATTACAGGCTGAGCGGGTTTTGATGTTAGGTGAGGGAACTCTTCGAGCACCAGGATGGGGGAGCAAAGACATAGATGAAGACATGCTTAGCTCGTCAGTGAGATCTAGGTGGGGAGAAGGGATAATCTCCACCACCCCGAGGGAGGGAGTATTCCCTGGATATCGTCCTGCCGAGGCAACGGTGATCTAGCTGTTGCTAGATTCCCCAAAGATGAACGCTTATCAAACAGGGTGTCCAAGGATAGTCTGTTTTCCGTAAGTTCTATATCCTTGGCAAGGGCTGACGATACCCTAATCAAAAAATTATCAAGTGTTCCCAATAGAGAACCTCCTGTAGACTTTCTGCCATTAAGGGCTGCTTCTGGTGGAGTCGCCATGCTCACTGTTGTAAGATTACTAATCCTCCCGTCCAAATGGACCACACAAATGATGATCTAACTTGACACTAACCTTGCGCCTTAAGATCTTACAGGAGATATGTTAGTAGTCTGGCCCGTCGTGTCCTTGTTCGGTCTTGAACGGGCTTAAACGGGCCCGCCCTTGGCCCGGACTTTGCTCGGCGTCCCGCTCGCGTCCCGCTACGCGGGGAGCACATTGATTAAATGCGCCTCCTGGCGCCCTTCTGCAATTCAAAGGGCGCGCCGCCGCTTAGCCCGCCGGGAAATGTAGTCCCTGGGCAGCAGGCGCGAGTAGTTTGCCGATGGTGACTCTTGGCGGTGTCGGCAATGAAGCCCTCGCTCTAGCTGTCCCAATGTTGCAGCCCCTGATTGCAGGCTGTGACCGCTGCCGCTGCTCTGATCCAAATGTGAGTCTGGTAAGGAGTTCCCCGCTCCTGCCGGGGAGCGCGTTGATTAAATGCGCCTCCTGGCGCCCTTCTGCAGTTCAAAGGGCGCGCCACCGCTTAGCCCGCCGGGAAATGTAGTCCCGGGGCGGCGGCGCGAGTAGTTTGCCGATGGTGACTCTTGGCGGTGTCGGCAATGAAGCCCTCGCTCTAGCTGTCCCAATGTTGCAGCCCATGATTGCAGGCTGTGACCGCTGCCGCTGCTCTGATCCAAGTGTGAGTCTGGTAAGGAGTTCCCCCCATTTTGACTCAGCTTGCCCCCTCTCACCTTCCAGTGCTTGCCCCATCCTCAAATCACCCCCAATCCCATCACTATTTTAAACCCCCATGTTTGGTTCTAGTGGGTGGTGGTGTTCCGCCTTTTATTTATTTATTTATTTGTTTGTTTGGTTGTTTATTTATTTATTTATTTATTTAATGCATTCTTATAAAGCGCGGACTTTACCCGAAGGTGTCAGAGAACTGTACAATAGAACCAGTTACGTTACATGAGAGAACTGTTACAGGAATGGAACAAATAAAAATAGCATGCCATAGAATCAAAGCAACGCAGGCATAAGGCACACAATCTCAAGCACAGACTGTACAAGCAAAAATATGAATATAAATGACAAATTTTACAAAGACTAAAGAACTTCCTGGCGAAAAAGAATTATAGAATCAAAACAACGCAGGCAAACGGAACACTAAATCAAACGCAGCAAGCACAGGATGTACAAACAAAATTATAAATATATGTGACACATTGACAATGACTAAAGAACCTCCTGGCGGGAACAAATGTCCAGTTAGTGTATAGTTGACGTGCTAATTGGAGCATGTGTGCCCTGCTACTATTACTTGGCACAAGTGTAGTCTGTATTTATTTTCTACATGTGTGGGTACTAGGTGTGCATGCGTGTGTTTACACCATATGTGGTCATTGGACAATGGTGTTTATAGCTGAAAAATCAGACCTCAAGTAAATCAGGTATGCGTTATCACAGGGCATGTCAGAGCTTCTAAAGGACCTGTGCCTTCTGCTGTAATTGCTTAGCCATGTTTCTCCTGTGCACAATGATTGAACTGTTCATGTCACACCTTGTTGATTATTATTTCTTAGGGTGGGTCTCTATTTTTTCACATTTTCCCCTTCAGAACACTTTCTTACTTTTTCTTCATTTACCGGTGAAGTGTTTGTGTGCCCCACTGTTGCTTAACTTGAAATGTCTTCAAAGGAGCCAGTCTGAGTCTAGATGTCATCAAGGTCTGCCTGCCATCAGAGCCCATGGCAAAAGTAGTCCTTTTAATGTGGTTGAAAAAGCAATGAATTTCCTAATGTTCACTACTGTAAACCAGCCTACCACTGTGATTCTTTCTGTTTTTGTGCAGTTTTATATAGCACCAACACCACCTGTAGGTATTGGAACGCTTTGAATTAGCACCATGTCCTTTACACTAGGACACATTAAGTTTTTGTAGGCAAAGGATGATTATGTGATTTGCCTAGAATCAAGGATGCTCAGCCAATGCTGAAACTCCCAGTTTCCCAGCTCCATATTCGGCAGCTGTGGTCCTTCCGCCACATCCTCTCCCAAGAGGATGCCACGTCGTTTCCCTAGCCTTCGCCTCAATTCTACATTTTGTGATTATGGACAGATCACTTAATCGCCCGTTTATAAACAGAACAAGCATTGGCGAAGCGAGTAGGTTTAGCCTGTGCACAATCTATTATTTTTAGGTCTTGGTTAGAAAGCACATGTGCTGTCTCGAAGAGAAGTGTTCTATCTGTGGTCTTACAGGCCACCTATCTCCTACCATTGATAAACTTCAGCATCGCTGTCATTTTCTTTGATGCCATTCCTCATGGCGTGCAGGCATCATGCCCTCTTCTTGTCTTTGGACTTCCCATAGTGCATGGACCAAGTGCTTGTCTCCTTACATTGCTCCCGAATTGCGTTGCAATTTTTTCTCTGTTTTAAAGAACTCTTTAGGAGTACTTGTGTTTTCAGGCAGTCTCCCTTGTACACATACACACTAACCAATAAAATGAATGCACATGTACATAAACAAATGCATTTCTTAACACCTTTGGTGCTCATGATGAGACCAGCTCGTCATGAGTCACGGTGGAGCTGTGCTCATGACGAGCTGGTCTCGTCATAATGGCTCTGCGCCGCCCACGCGCGATTAATTCCCCGCCTGTGCGGGCGAATTAATTAGTGGGCGGGGTCGTGACGAGACCAGCTCGTCATGAGCACCGCTCCACCGTGACTCATGACGAGCTGTTCTCATCACAAGCACCGCGGCTCCGTAATCATCCCCCCGCACCTTGGATTGATTACCCCCGCAGGGAAGGGGTTAAAAAGTTGTTAAAACATGAACAGCACTTGTTTATTTTTTTTTTGCACTATCCAATGGTATTGTGTCGCGCCTGTCTAGTGATAATGTGAACATGAGCTGATGATATTGGAGCACAATAAGTGTTCACCAGTTACATTCCACACTGACACATTTATTTTTGTCACTGATCCTACTTCAATTAAGGTATTTTTTTACGATTTCATTGTTGCTTCCTCCCACCCTCTCATGTCGTTGCTTGCCCATCTCTCCATCCCCTCCTGCTTCCATACTTGACCCGTCCCCCCACTAGCTCCCTCGTCACTGCAGCATTTATTTCTTCTTTACAATCTGATGTTATTGGAGCCCTTGTTCCATCCTCTATCTTGCCATTGTTCTAACACCATCTGATAGTATTGGAGTACTTTAAGTGCTAACCAGTTACATTATACAGTGACACATACATTGTTGTTTACAGGGGAAGCATACGTCCCAGAATCACAACCTATTCCACCGACCATCGAGATTCTAATCTGGTTCCTCAGTTCACCTGTCAACAGCTCTGGTTGTTATGCCACATCCTTGCTTCACTTCAAAGCTCCTCAGCTGTTCTTCACTATCCCTTCCACATTTTTTCAGCAAGACCCAATAAAAACACTGAACGAGCTATGTTATCTAGAAGCACAGCTTCTAGTCAGCATGGCAGTGCAGGCCACGTCATAGCTCTTTTTTGTGTTAGGAGGGGCAGGGCAATAAACTCAACATAGGGGGTGAAGAGACTTGGCCTCAGCTCAACATCCTGTGATTCGGGGCTTTCATTGACTTTCAGCCATGCTGAGCAGCCAATGTGCTGCCAGATAACATGACTACACGACTAAAAGACATTGACACTGATGATGCCAATAGCTTGGTAATTGCAGACACTATTGGCTTTGCCAATGCTTGTTGGTAATAGGTGTAAATAGTGTAAGCGTTGCAAAAGTTGTAAGTGTTAAAATGCTTAGTTATATGTAGAGCCACGGTATACCATAGTATCCTTGCAGTAGAGCGTGGTACACCCTGATTAGAAGAGAGCAGAAGGGAGCTATCTTTACAAAATGTGCATGGCAGCCATGTCGTTTTCACTGAGTTCTAGGTTAGGGCTTTAAATATAGATAAGTAGTATTTTTATTGTTTTTACCTACATAGTACTACTTCCCAAAGTAGTATAGGAAGAGAAATCTACTTATATTTTCTACATATTTTTATAGCACTTTACGGAGAAACGCGGTCATTTTTTAAAAGTAATTTTAAGTAGCATGGCAATTTGTAGATATTACTGCAGTACTCCATAGACTTTTTGGCAAATAATTAAATATGTAAATATTGAAAAAATATTCTAGTGCACTAGATTTGTAAAAAATAATATAGTACAGTGTATTTTTCATTTTTTAACATTTAATGAAAAATTTTTTTATATATAAAACACCAATACTTCCTAGAAAGTACTATGGTATTCCTTACATTTAAAAAATAAAATATAGAAACTTATAAATAATTATTCCTACTTACGCAAAACTACTGCGGCAACAGATATCACTAAGACATAATGCTTTATAACTTGGAAGAAACTTACCCTACTTACCTGTAGTACCCAAAGGATAATCTGCCTATCATACTGTGCAGGCCTGCCAAATTTAATGTAAATCCGTTCTGCTAATTTTGCGTTACATAGAATACAATAGTCTGTAGAAAATGCATTAGAGGAAAAATGCATTTGGGGCCCTTCCTCCCCCTTTGAGCTTCGCACACCCCTTGACCAATCACCACAAAACTTTCCATCCTCTGTTAGTGTAGAAAAAGCTATGGATCAGGAACGTTTTGGGGAGATTCGTCAAACGGGCACATTTAATAGCGAGCAAATATCTGAGGCATTCCTATATCTGGAAATTTTAAACATAAGGAAGGATGAAATTAGTTTGGTAATATAGTGCTGCCTTCAATGTTCAGAGGTAATGTCTAACATGACTATAAGATGAGTGAGAACGATACCTTTCCTGAGAATAAATATCCGTCTACCAAATGTTGCTTTGGCCTTTCCAAACAAACCCATATGGTACAGGTGTTGTAGCACTGGTCGAAATCAGCACAAGAAAATTACAGAACCTAAACAGACTTATTGGCTGAACCTTGATTAAACCTCAGGTTATTGTGCTATGAAAACACTTGCTCATAAAAAGTCGTGTAACCTATGTCCCAAAAGGGCGTTATTGATCGCCGACCATCTGTCATTTTAAAATGAGCTTGTTTATTTTAGCTCCACCCTGTTTTTCTTCTTTATCTGGTAGTATAGGAGAGGACTATTTGGTTGCAAATGTATTATTTGTAAATGTGCACTTCTGCTTTTTACAGCATATCGAACTAATATTAAATTTGTTTATCTTTCTTTTCTAATAGCGGAATTTCACAGAATCTTAAGACCGATGAGATTTGCTTGTACGAAATTGGGGGAAATATTGGTAAGTATAAGTTTTAATCATTTCAGTAATATCCAACTGTGTATAACCAATCATTGTTCAAAATGGAGTGGAACCTTCAAAGACTTGCTTAGCGTGACTCACATAAATCTACATTAAAATGCCAAATTAGTGCAGACTTTATAACTCAATATTTCCCTAATTTGGGATTTAATTGTTTTTGAAAGCTGATTCAACAATATAGGTGAGCACACTTACCAACACAAAAACTCCCTCACCTTACCCTAAAGAATTCAAAATTCTCCTCCTTCCATTGTATGTATAAAGAAGTATGTACCTAGCTTTCTAAAGGCCCTCCCATGAATCAGTCATGTTGCACTTGTTAACTTTATCTTCTACTTTTGTGTGACGGGCGCCTCGTTTGCGAATATATATATATCTATACAAATATTGGGAGTGTCAGAACGGATGCACTCATGTCGAGCCTCTGATGACGAGCGATAGGCTCAGAAACGCGCCAGGCTGAAGAACCCCAGACTTAAGAGCTGAGGACAATCACCGGAGTGTTGAGACGTGCTTTACCCGCTGAAGGCCGCTGCTGAAGTGCTGCCTCGCCTGAGCGCACCTTGGAGCTTGAATATTGTACGCGGCAGCCCAGCCGCGGAGGCTTGCACCACCCCATAACGGGGGTCACGGGTCCGAATGCTGCCGAGCCAACATGTGAAGCAGCGGCTAAGGGATCAATGGACGCTTCACATCCTGGGGCCCATCCCGGGCTTTTGCATTGTACCAGCTGTAATATTATGCACCCATTCAGGGAACAAATACGGACTGCAAATCCCACAAGACATTGTGAGCCCATCTGAGGGCCATTAACTACAAATAGTGGGAGTGTCAGAACGGATGCACTCATGTCGAGCCTCTGATGACGAGCGATAGTCTCAGAAACGCGTCAGGCTGAAGAACCCCAGACTTGAGAGCTGAGGACAATCACCGGAGTGTTGAGGCGTGCTTTACCCGCTGAAGGCCGCTGCTGAAGTGCTGCCTCGCCTGAGGGCACCTTGGAGCTTGAATATATATATATATATATATATATAAATTACCTACTGGCGGTCGCCAGTAGGTATATATAGTTAGGATTTTTTCTCTATGGGTTTTTTGAAAATTCTATGTCTAATAACTTTGGCGTTTGTGGACGGAATTGGCTGAAATTTTCAGGAAAATGGCACATTTTGTTTCTGAGCAGCCCTTGAAAATTTGGGGGGGGTTCGTCCAGTGGGGGCCGAGAAAAAAGGGGGGTCCCAAAACGTGTTTTTAACATTGAGTTTTCCATAGGGCGGTTGGCCTCACTTTTAGCCCGAACGGCTGAATGGATTTGCACGAAACTTGGCAAAATTGTAGGGACTGGTAGCCCGATGTGCCTTTTGTAGGTCTCAATATATGTGCGCCAGTGGATTTTGAGAAATTAACGTTTAAAAAAAGATATATATCTGTAACAGCGGACCGGTTAGCGCTCTGGTTCGCGGACTTTTCGCGCAACGGAGCTTTGTGAAGCGAAGCTGATTGGTTCTCCGGCGTCTGTCAACATTCCAAACAGTCCGTAGCGGCCGCCATCTTGTCTCTCGGTAGGATCGAGAGACAAGAGGAGGTCAAAACAAAGGGGGAAATAACTATAAGGGGGCATAGTAGATCCTCGCTGACCCCCTAGGTTTGATGTGGAGGTTTTAAAAGGGCCCCGCGGGGCAAAAAAAAATAATAAAAATAATAATTGAACGGCTGAATGGATTTGCACGAAACTTGGCAAAATATTAGGGACTGGTAGCCCGATGTGCCTTTGCTAGGTCTCAATATATGTGCTCCAGTGGATTTTGAGAAATTAACGTTCAAAAAAAGATATATATCTGTAACAGCGCTCCGCTTCGCGTAACGGAGGTTTGCGAAGCTGATTGGTCATTCTGTCACTGGGCTATAGTTGGGCTACATCTGGCTGATATTTGGGCTACATTTGTTTTTTTGTGTGTCTGGCGGCCATCTTTGGGCTACATTGGGCTACATTGGGCTTCATTGGGCTACATTCGGCTAATTAGCAAATAGCTCATCGCAAACTAGGAATGGTAAAGAATCGCTATTTATTCCTTAAAGTTCGCTATTTAGGAAATGCAAATAACTTTGATGATACATATGGCGGTTCATCTCTAACAAGATAAGAAGCATAGGGATAGATTTATGATGACTGGCGCATCACCAGGGATGTGTTAGTCATTCTGTGCCGCTGTTCCGTCACCTATGGTGTGCTGCATTTACAATGCGGCGCATCATGGGGCAAAAACAGCACAGATGCGTGATGTATCTGTGCCGTAAAGGTGGCGCATTGCTGGAGTTGTATCGCAAGTGTGATGAAGCTCCAGCAAGGGTCGGGGGTGCCCCTGTCGCAGGGTTTCTGTTCTCACACAGAACTGTGGACAGAGGATTGGAACCTCGGCGAATTAGGGTGTCCCAAAACTCACGTTAGTAATCAAAAACTATTTAGCAAGCTAGGTACAGTGTCACATTGGATATAACAAACTCTCAATGTTTAGACAATCCAGAATATGAACTTATAGTACTTCAGGATACGTGGAACTCATGAACAGTCGGTCGTTATATATTTCTTAGAAACCAGAACATGGAGTTAAGAAGAACACATGTGTATTTGAAATGTTTATTTACTAATGCCGTCTTCTCAGGCGTAGTACCTTAGATAATAAAAGTACACATATTATCAGTAGCAAAATTACCAGCATAGTTACTAGTACATAAAAAGTGAATGGTGATAGTATGTTAACATGCTGTAAATGAATAAGAGTTAGCAACACTTATAAGCAGCCGCGGGCCGTGGAGGGAGTTACGGTGAGGCAGGGAGGCGGGGAGGGGGAGAAGCAGGGTGGAGAATACAAGTACACATATTATCAGTAGCAAAATTACCAGCATAGTTACTAGTACATAAAAAGCGAATGGTGACAGTATGTTAACATGCTGTAAATGAATAAGAGTTAGCAACACTTATAAGCAGCCGCGGGCCGTGGAGGGAGTTACGGTGGGGCAGGGAGGCGGGGAGGGGGAGGGGCAAGGTAGAGAGGGCTCCACCCTGCTTCTCCCCCTCCCCGCCTCCCTGCCCCATCGTAACTCCCTCCACGGCCCGCGGCTGCTTATATCTCACCCTCCCTAATACACATATTATATTATTTGCTAAGAAGGTCTCTTTGTGTTGGTTTAGGGCGTGTCCATACTTTAGTGTCTTAGATTTGAAGGAATCACATCAGCATACACCAGCTCTCTCTTCATGTGAACCGCATCAACTGTTGTGTATGTGTGTTCGGCAAAGCAATATAAAACCCGCCTCATGCCCAGAATTGGCAGAAGTTGCACTTATGTTATGAGTATGAAGTCGTGGAGATCAGACCTCATAACAATTCTGTATCGTGTTGTTCTTGAAACTTTAGCACTCGCTGTACAGATATAGTTTAACAAGTAAAGCAGATAGTAGACCAATAACATATTATTCTCATGTAAACCACGATGAACTACTAGGTGGAAAGCTAAAGCAACAACTAAGTGTCGTGTGCAGAAGTTGCAAAAAAGGAAAAATGGCGTTTAAACCGGTAATGAGCCCATGCTAACTTAACACGGTGTAAAGATATCCAGGACCTAGATGACACCTCCTCATGATCCGGAAACGAACTGAATAAGATAATAGAAGTGCCATCTCATGAGAGCAGATTGCAAGTTTATATGTGGACGGTCCGCAAGGTAAAGCATTAAAAACTAGGAAAATTCAATGCTAAAGAAAAATAAAACAGCCAAGTACTTTATCGAGTCTTAAGCCAATAGGCAAGGTAAATAATAAAAACTTGACAAATAAGTCAATGAATTGTCAATGAAATGCTAGTACTCAGCATATCAAACATGAAAAAGGTCTATGACATAACTGTGTATGCAAAATAAGCTGCAACAGCCTCCAATAGGAAGTCACCGTCTTCATCCGAAAACAGTTCAGCCATCCAATTTAAAAGCGGAAAAGAACATACGTGCTCTCCCAGCACCGGATCCTCTATCACCATCAGAGGACAGCTCGGTGGGTTTTCAAGAAAGCTGTGTTCCAAGAAAGACTGTGCTGCCGCCAGTAAATTCCAGGGACCAAGTAGTCCATGCATCAATGCCACAGCCATAATCCTTTCGCCAGGACAAATCAACTCGTGAGTAATGATAGGAGTCATCAGCTGATTAAAGTCGACGTCAGGAGAAACCGGTCCGCAGAGACACAAATCAATGGCCCAATCGAAATCACAGGTCAGGCAGTGAAATACAGGCTGGACACAGGTGAAGTAGGAGAACCGAAAAGATAATCCATATGCCGTGCTTAATATCGCCAACGGCATTGTGCCATAATATTCTAGCATGCGATTGCGGAACAGTGTCAGCAGCTGCAGGGTCGGAGGTTGCATAGGAGGGACATCCATATTTAAAAATGTAAAAAAGCACAAGAGCGTCCGCTGGTAATGCAAGTAAAAATGCAATCCACGAACCAGAGTGGAGAAAATGGAATGAAAGGGAGCAGGGATGACTCCAAAGATTTTCTCAAATGAAGTCACGAGACCACTGGTAACAACTTTAAAAAAGTGTGCCAGGGATTTTGTGGAGGATGCGTTAAAGATAGTCGGAAACATGTTGCTGAAATTGAAAGGCAAACCTGTGTACGGGTGTTCGCTATGTGAAGTACGAAAGTTTCACGGGCCGAACTCAAGGCCACCTCTCTCTGAGACAAAAGAGCTCTTATTCTTGTCATGCCGTTGAAACGTGTCCCAAGGTTGGTATTTGTGGCCAGATTGAAAACTCCCTATGTTCATGTGTGGGAGGAAATAGAACATTTCTGCAGCAAATAACCCGTTCACTTACTGTTACGATAAAAGGAATACTTTTAATTAACTCAGAACAATCTTCATTATTGAGCATCAAATAACTACCATTTTCCAACAACTTGAACGTGGGGATGATAGCAGGAACTGGCGTGCCTTGCAACACGCAAGCCATATTTGGTCGGTGTTTGTTGCATGAATCGTGTAACTGTATGTGCCTACACATTAGTGAATGATCTGGCGTCTCAGTGCATTCCTCTCCATTCAGATAAACTTCTTGATCATCTTTGAAACATCTGTATGTGTATGGAAGCGACCAGACCTCATGAACAAAAGCACTACCTAAAGGTTCATAAAGACCTATTGGTATATATTTCATACAATTTGAAAACTTATATAAAGCAAAAGGCAGCGTTATTAAACCGTGGATAAGGCATGTTGCCAAAAAACCCGCAATCCTCTGCTGATGATGTCACTGAGCATGTCATGAATGATGTAATATGTGACATCATCAGTAGTGGATTATGGGTAATAGTATCTCTAGTTTACTCCCCTATAGCTGTCTTTCTTTTAACATAAGTGTGTGTTTCCTTCCCTTATACTTACTGTTTTTGGTTCGCTTCCAGTTCGCGTACCAGCGAGCGAACTAGGAAGCGAACTAAGAGAAATAGAGGTTGGCACAGTTCCAAATATTGTACCAATTTTTTAATAACGGGGAGGTAGTTCTGAAAAGAACTTTTTTTTTTATTTTTCTGAACATTTTTTTACTGTTTTTGAATTTTTCGGAACAGTTTTATATTTTTTTGGGTTTTTCTTGGAGGGGGCAATGAAAACGATTCATTGTAAAGGGCTCAACAGGAGCAACAAAACAAAAAAAAGAAGTATTTATTATTTTGGGCGTTTCGGACAAACTTGCATATGATAGTCAATAGCTCTGTTGATCAGAGTGATGCTTCTTTCTCCGTAGGAAATGAATCCATCGCAAAATACGCAGGTGTGTTTTACTTCACCAAATCTCATTTGTATATTTGGCACCATCTCCCTGCCCTCTGGTCCCGTTACTTCCGGTACAACAGATCTTCTGGCCATAATAGGGAGATTATCTAGGTCGTTCCGAAACTGTGCAGCACTGTAGTTGTTAGGATGCCACCTAGTCATATGGCGATGCATTGTGTAGTTTCCGAAACTGTATTTTTTGTCGGTCCCTCTGGACAGTCTATCTTGACATATAAGGCAAGTTACGTATCTTGCATTTACTTTTTTCTGACCTTTGGGAATTTTAAAAAATTGCCAAATGAAGTTTTCTTTCCGGTGAGACGTCTTGGGCTGCTCAGGCAAAAACTGCCTCTCTTCGTGCTCGTCCTCCTGTTCCTCTTCTTCTTCTTCTTGTTGAATTACAACTTGAGCAGGTGGTCCACTCTTCCTTGGATGTGGTGGAGGTGGTGGGGAAGCACCAGCTGAAGCTACTAAAGAAGCCATTGCTCAGTGATCACAAAGGGTCTTTCTCTCACAATGATGAAAGTCAGAGTGAGGAAAGAAGGAGGGATTTTCATCATTTGGGAAAAACAAGAGTTCTCAACCAATCAAAAGTGTTCATTTTAGATTATATGACCTAGTCTTACATCATTAGGAAACCAAAAGTGAAATGAACCAATGAAAAGTGTTATTACCAAGTCACATGACTTGCTGTGTTTACGTTAAGCGCTTTGCAGGGCCTCCCTGTTTGCTTCCAGAAACCTGCGCTTTGGCACTCGCTTCGCGTACCAGTTCGCTAACGTAGCACGTCATATGACGTATCAAGCGACAACGTGGAACGTCATGCGGACGGGAGGCGTCACGATGTTGTTTTCTAACGCGGCACTTGCGGTAAAGAAACGTTTACCGGCTCGCGGTCTATTTCGCGGCATCAAGGTCAGCTAACGGGAAGCTTCCCGATTCGCGAAGCGGGAACGAAGAAAAAAAAATATTTAAAAAAAAAATTATTCATAAACATATAAAATATATTTTTGGATTTAAAGAAGAATACATTTTACAGCTACAGATATTAGCTGTTAAAAAACCAATGAAATTCACAGAAAAAACCATAGGTTATAGACCATATATAGTTAGGAATTAGCATTTACAAAACCTTGAAAATTCACTGAAAAAACCATAGGTTATAGACCATATATAGTTAGGAAATAGCATTTAGAAAACCTTATTTTACTCACACAAAACCATTGAAATTCCATATATAGTTAGTTGCACTAACTATATATCGCGCACCTGCAATCCACTGCTGATGATGTCACATATTACATCATTCATGACATGGTCAGTGACATCACTGATGACATCACTGATGACATCTCAAATGACATCACTGATGACATCACTGATGACAACATCCAGTGACTGTATGCTTCTGTAAAGTTAAAATATGTCTTACATATTGAAGAATGAGTGGATGTATAAGTGTCTGGATGAAGGATTTAGTAGGTGCATGACTGACTGTATAAGTGAGTGATTAAATGTGTCTCACTGAGTGCATGGGTTAGTGACTAAACTGTTTTAAATTGTGCATCATTGTGTCTGTTGTTTTGTAATCTGATGCATGTGTTGATCATTAGCTATATGACTAACTATATGGGTTATTGATTAGTTGCCCAAGTATTTGTATGGGAGACTGAGTGTGTGTGTGGGTGTCTGGGAGGTGTATGACTCTGTGCATAGATGTGTGAGCAGTTGATTCACTAGATGTATGGGTTCAAAAGTGCATGTGGAAACATCTGTATGGGCGGTTGACTGTGTGCATGAGTGTATTGGTGAGTGAATGGATATCTCAGTGCTACATGTCAAAGTAAGTACATATGTAAAACACAGTACATGTGATAGTTGACATATATAAATAACTGTGCATAAGAGCCAGTGAATGTGTGAGTGGCTGTATGGATTATTGTGAACTTGTATCAGGGATTGTATAACAGAGTAAATATGTGTTATTATATGTTCCAATAAGTAAGGTGTGTATAACTATATAGTTGAGGAAATCGAGGTGTGATTGATTCTTTGCAAGACTGACTAGGTGTGTGAGTAACTCCATGGATGAGTGACAGTCTGTGAGTGTCTGTTTACACTGAGTGTATCTAAGGTTATATTAGAGTCTGAAGAGGTTCATTGTATCATCACATGAATGATGTCATCAGTGATGTGATCAGTAATGTCAAATGAGATGTCATCAGTGATGTCATCAGTGATGTCATTTGAGATGTCATCAGTGATGTCATCAGTGATGTCACTGACCATGTCATGAATGATGTAATATGTGACATCATCAGCAGTGGATTGCAGGTGCGCGATATATAGTTAGTGCAACTAACTATATATGGAATTTCAATGGTTTTGTGTGAGTAAAATAAGGTTTTCTAAATGCTATTTCCTAACTATATATGGTCTATAACCTATGGTTTTTTCAGTGAATTTTCAAGGTTTTGTAAATGCTAATTCCTAACTATATATGGTCTATAACCTATGGTTTTTTCTGTGAATATATATATATATAAGTGTATATCTGTGTGTGTATATATATATATATATATATATATATATATTATATTATATATTACCTACTTGCGATCGGCAGTAGGTAGTTAGGAACTATTTTCCATAGGAAATTCACAACATTCTATTCCCAATAACTTTGGTGCCAATTGACGAAGCTTCAGTCCTCCCCTATCTTGAAAGTTTTGGGGTGATTCGTCAAGTGGGGGCCGAGAAATAGGGGTCCCAAAATATGTTTTCCCCATGCAATTTCCCATAGGAAATTTTAGAGATGGCTACAGCCCGAACTGCTGAACGGAATTACACCAAATTTGGCGAAAAGGTAGATCTTGGTTTAGAAAGAACCCTTTTTGTTAAATGGTGTAAATCCATTCAGTAGTTCCTGAGAAATTCAAAATGAAAAAAAGTTTAGATATCTAGGATCCGCGCATCCTCCTGATCAAGAGCTTTATGCTGATTGGCTGTCAACACTCCAAACCAGGAAGTGTTGGCAGCCATCTTGTGCCTCAGTAGAACCAAGGCACAAGAAGACAGAGAAACAAGTGCGCAAAACGCAAAAAGGGGGCAGGGTAGAAACACCCTGACCCCCTAGGGCCCCCCCCCCCAAAAAAATTGTCAAAATCCGCGCAAGGTGCGCAGATTTAGCTGAGAAAAAAAAATGAAGCCCGGACTCCAGCGCTTTGTTAATATTCAGCCCCCGGGTGGGCCAAATCCCGGGGGCAATGTTAGTATTGGGATGGGGGCCCCCCAGCCCCGGGGACCGCCCCCCCCCCGGGGCTTTATAAAAATGTGTGCGGGGGGCTCACAACCCCCCCCAGCCCAGGGGACCACCCTCAGGGCTTTGAAAATAAATAGGTGGGGGGCTCAAAGGCCCCCCCAAGCCCTGGGGACCATCACCCCCAGTGCCAGTTCTTGCATGACCCCCAAGACACTGTAGTTTGCTATGGCAGGGCGGGAGCCTCGCGGCTCCCGCCCTGCCAGATCACACTGCTTAGGTATTTGGAAGAGAGAGCAGGAAGCCTACTCTCTCTTCCAAATACCAAAGCAAATTGTTTTTCCACACGGGGAGCTGCATCATAGCAGCTCCCCGTGTGGAAAAGCAATGCCGGCTCCCGTGGGGAGCCGGGGGGGATTGGGGACCCCCACGGTCACCAACGGAGAGGGCCAACCCCGAGGGATGGGGTCCCCGGGGCTATTTGTGTCCCGGGAGGGGGGGCACGTGGCCCCCCTCCTCAAATATAAAAACTATGACAAATAAAAAAATAAACAAAGGCCGGCCCTGGGGGATGACGTTCCTGGGGCCATAAATGGCCTAAGGAGGGGGGCAAGGCAGCCCCGCTCCAAAAACAGAAACAAAAGAAAAAAGGGCCATGCCCCGGGGATGGGGTCCCAGGGGCCAATTATGGCCTCAAGAGGGGCGGCCACGAAGCCCCCTTCCAGTATTTTTTATTAATAAAAAACAAATTGGGGGGCAGGCCCAGGGAGATGGGGTCCCCAGGGTCAATACATTAGAAATAGAAAGGGGGCTACAAAGCCCCCCTTCTTAAGAAAAACCAAAAAATAAAAGACTGCATCACGCCTGAGGCCACGCCCCCTCTTTGCAGCACTTTGCAAACGCACCCCTTGGTGCGTTTGCAGATGGGGAACAAATTCCCCTTGAATACTGGGGTTCCTGGGAGCCAGCTAGCCCACCAGGAACCTCCAGTATGCGCCAGGGGGCTGCGTTGCAGTGAGGTGTTCTGAGGCCATGCCTCTTTTTACACGTCTCTGCAACGCAGCTCTGTGGCACATAATGGAGGTAGCTGGTGGGCTAGTTGTACCCCAGAGACCCTTTGTATTAAAGGGAAGTTAATCCACTACTTAAAACGCCCCATGGGGCGCATTTGCACAGTGGTGAAGGGAAGGTGCGGGGCCTGAGGTGCCCTGTGTGCAAACACGCCCTGTGGTGCGTTTTAAGGTGAGGAATTAATACCTCTTCAATCCTGAGGGTTCCTGTGGGCTAACTAGCCCATCAGGTACCTCCAGTAAGAACCATGAAGCTGCATTGCAGAGTGTTGTAAAAAGGGGCGTGGCCTCTGGACACCTCTCTGCAACGCAGCTCTCTGGTGCATACTGAGGTACCTGGTGGGCTAGTTGGCCCCCAGGGATCCTCAGGATTGAGGATAATTAATTCTCCAACTTAAAACGCGCCACAGGGCGTGTTTGCAGACACGTCACCTCAGGCCATGCCCCCTTCCTTCACCATTGTGCAAACGCGCCCCGCAGCAAGTTGTAAGTTGGGGAAATAATTCCCCTTCAATCTTAAGGGACACTGGGGGCCAACTAGCCCACCAGGTGCTTCCAGTAAGCGCCACTGCGCTGCGTTGCAGAGAGGTGGTGCAGGCTGTGCCCCCTTTTACACCTCTCTGCAATGGCTCTTACTGGAGGTACCTAGTGGGCTAATTTGCCCCTAGGGACCCTCAGGATTCAAGGGTACTTAATCTCCCAACTTAAAAGGGCCACAGGACGCGATTACACAGTGGTGAAGGGAGGGGACAGACCTGAGGTGATGTGTGCAAACACGCACTGTGGCACTTTTTAAGTTGGGGAAATAATCCTCCTTTAATCCTGAGGGCCCATGGGGGCCAACTAGCCCACCAGGTGCTTCCAGTAACCGCCACTGCACTGCCCTGCATTGCAGAGAGGTGGTTCAGGCCGTGCCCTTTTTTACACCTCTATACAACGTATCTCTGTGTACTTACTGGAAGTACCTAGTGGGCCAGTTGGACCCTAGGGAGCCACAGGATTCAAGGGGACTTAATCTCCAAACTTAAAATGGCCACAGGGTGCTTTTACACAGTGGTGAAGGGAGGGGATGGATCCTGAGGTGACGTGTGCAAACACGCCCTGTAGCGCGTTTTAAGTTGGAGAAATAATTTGCATTCATTCCTGAGCCAAATAGCCCACCAGGTGCTTCCAGTAAACGCTACTGTGCTGCGTTGCAGAGAGGTGGTCCAGGCTATGCCCCTTTTTACACCTCTCTGCTACGCAGCTCTGTGGCGCTACCTGTAGATACCTGGTGGGCTAGTTGGACCCAAGGTACACTCAGGATTCAAGGGGACTTTATCCTCCAAATTAGCACGGCCACAGGGTGGGTTTGCACACATGTCACCTCAGGCCCCCCTCCCTTCACCTGTGTGAAAAGCACCCGGTGGCGCGTTTTAAGAGGTAGTTTTAATCCCCCTGCCCTATTATGTACTAGGGGCTTACAGAGAAGGCCATGGTAATCACAGGGGTACCCCAACGCACAGTGTTCCCTAGTGTATGTAGGTGTTTTAACTGTATTCTAACTGTCTTTTAGCATAGCACTGGCTCTAAGACTGGTTATGTTTTCACAAAGACAAGGGAACCCGAAAGGTATGCCATAGGGACCTTGGGCAGTATCAATTTACAAAAAACAGTGGTCCCTACATGTGGACAAGATAACATACAGAAAACAGTAATCATACACCTGATGAGTAGTATGTCTTTTGTCCAGCCGGACAAGAAATTTATTTTGAATGTTCTGGTTGATAAAGTGAATTTTAAGAACCAAAAAAGATAACAAGTGGGCACAGCCATGACCCACAACAATCAAGACAAAACAACAAAGAAATGGCCAAAAGGGCAAAGCAAAAATCTGTCTGTATACTTGTGGTCGGTGCTACAGACTCAATCTCTTAAACATAACCATACCATTGCATCAAATAATGTAGCATTATCATATTGCATATGCGGTTTTTAGTCGACGACGTTTCGATGCCTTTTTACATTTGTGACATCATCATCAGGACAAGAATTATCAACATTATTGTTTTGTACAACCGTTATTAACACAATGCCTATTATCGCATTACTTTACATGAAGTGAATGGGAGGCAAGGGGGAAGGAAAAAAAGGAGTTATATATAAGTTTAGGCATGTTGGAGACAGTTTTTTTAAAAAAATGAGTCACTTGAGAATTGCGGCGAGTGAAGAGGTGAAGATTGTGACCTAGGAGGTGTTCAGGCATGCGTGTCGTTGGACGGAGCGGGTGAAGGGGATAGTGATAAAAACGGGTTCAAGGTCTCTATTGAGATCAATGGGATGTAAGGTAGAAATGATTTAATCAATAATGGCTTTCTGGCTAAGCGGTCGTTCAAGTGATCGAATGGAAATGAGTCTAGCCGAGTGTCTAAGGCAATTGCATGGCTGGGTCGTGAATGACGTGAAGAAATAATGTGACAAGGTCTCTGGATGTGACAATAATCGCGGGCGGTGGCAGGAGAAAGAACCGAGTAACCTACATGTTGGTCGCCAGTAGGTATATATAGTTAGGACCTAGTTTCCATAGGAAATCCGCAACATTCTATTGGGAATAACTTTGGCGCCAGTTGATGAATCTTCGCAAATTTCTCAAAGAAGATGGCCCGCTCCGCTCCTTCCCTGAAAGTTTTGGGGGGATTTGTCAAGTGGGGGCTGAGACAAAAGAGGGGTCCCAAAACGTGTTTTCCCCATGTTATTTTCCATAGGATGATTAGACACGGCTACAGCCCGAACGGCTGAACGGAATTACACCAAATTTGGCACAGAGGTAGAGTTCGGTTCGCAGATCACGCTTTTGCTTAAATGCTGTAAATCCCTCCAGTAGTTCCTGAGAAAATCAAAAGGAAAACAATTATATATCTGGGCGGAGCCTAACCACACATCTCATCGTGAGATCTGATTGGCTGTCCGCACTTCATCCAAGAAGTGTTGGCAGCCATCTTGGGACCAATATACATGACAGCACCTCATTAAAAAGCATTGCAGTTAATAGAAGGTTTTAGGACTTTAGTTACATTATAAATCATTTGTTGATGGTACCATACTCATTTTAGGAATTGTGGTGTGTTCTAAGGTGATTTTACCATGTGAAAAAGCCTTCTTCTGGGATATCATGAATCATGTTTGAAAGAAAACTATTATCTCATGCTTTTCCCACAGTTGTTTGGAAGGGGGTCTATAAGCTAAACTGAAAGCATATTTTCTGTAAATTCACATTATCTTTCTCAGTCATGTGAGAATGAAGTCTGACATTCTCAGTAAAACATGTACATCCAACAAGGACAGAGACTGTCAGTTGTTTCCTTTGTGTTCTACTGCAGCCTCCTAGAGTGTTCCAAAGAACAACTAGAGCGCTAACAGTCCTACTTATTACAAAGGTATGGCACACCTGAAGCCATCTTGATTGGAATAAAGTGGTAACTCTTAAAACATTAAATTTAAAAAGGAACAACATGAGGGGGTATATTTTGCCATAGAAAGTATGATTTGTGCTGCAGAAAGAAAAATTAGGGCACATTTTGAGTGACTTCTCAAATCCTCTTCTATTTCATTAAAAAATTCTGACATGCAGTCTCCCAAGATGGCCACCAGAGACAAAAGAGCCCAAATATAGCCCAAATATCACCCAGATGTTGCCCAAGTATAGCCCAATGACAGAATGTCCCAGAGTGTTCTAAAGAACAACTAGAGCGCTAACAGTCTTACTTATGACAAAAGTATGGCACACTAGAAGCCATCTTGATTGGAATAAAGTGGTAACTCTTAAAACATTAAATTTAAACAGGAACAACATGAGGGGGTTCATTTTGCCATAGAAAGTATGATTAGTGCTTCAGAAAGAAAAATTAGGGCACATTTTGAGTGACTTCTCAAATCCTCTTCTATTTCATTAAAAAAATTCTGACATGCAGACTGAAACATGCACTTGACTTCCCTGGTGAGCAGTAGGTTTACTACAGTGATCTAATGAGCAACTAGAGTGCTAACATTCAGAATTTATGGCAAATGTGTGACACATCTGAATGCCTTCTTGATGGAACCAAAGTAAACAAGCATTGAAAATGCAATAGATCTCACCCTCGTTTGAGTTAAAGCCATTCTGTTTGTAATGAGGTGGCTTTTTAGCTTTGCTTTTAATAGTGTTTTTCAGACTTTCATGTAAATAACATGCATATATGTATATGTATGCATGCATTTATATTTGTATTTATATAGATATGCAGATTATATATGTTTATATATGTATGTATATATATATATATACTCATACATATATATAAATGCATATGCATATATATGCATATATATGCGTATATGTGTGCGTGTAGAGAGAGGTAGAGAGGTAGAGACTAGCAGAGAGAGAAGTAGAGACTAGCAGAGAGAGAAGTATAGAGAGGTAGAGAGGTAGATAGTCGAGAGTGAGTAATAGAGACTAGAGAGTGAGTAGTAGAGAGTAGTAGAGAGCAGTAAAGAGAGTAGCAGAGAGTGAGTAGTAGAGAGTAGTAGAGTGAATAGTAGAGTGAGTAGTAGAGAGTAGTAGAGAGTGAGTAGTAGAGAGTGAGTAGTAGAGAGTAGTAGAGAGTAAGTAGTAGAGTGAGTAGTAGAGTGAGTAGTAGAGAGCAGTAGAGAGTGAGTAGTAGAGGGTAGTAAAGAGTGAGTAGTAGAGAGGAGTAGAGAGTGAGTAGTAGAGAGTGAGTAGTAGAGAGTGAGTAGCAGAGAGAGAGAATAGTAGAGAATAGTAGAGAGTGAGTAGTAGAGAGTAGTAGAGAGAGAGTAGTAGAGAGTGAGTAGTAGAGAGTAGTAGAGAGTAGTAGAGAGTGAGTAGTAGAGAGAGAGTAGTAGAGAGTGAGTAGTTGAGAGAGAGTAGTAGAAAATGAGTAGTAGAGAGTAGTGAGTAGTAGGGAGTGAGTAGTAGAGAGAGTAGTAGAGTAGTAGAGAATGATTAGTAGAGAGTAAGTATTAGAGAGTAGTGGAGTAGTAGAGAGTGAGTAGTAGAGAGTAGTGGAGAATATTCCAAAGTTTGGCACAGCACCACTTGCACAACAAGTCCAATCAAATCATATCACTTAGAGTCCTTATTGAAGCGCTGAATCTTGGTGTATATTCAAAGGCTTTTATTTTCCTTAAGTTTATGTACCACAGCCAGCCGACGCGTTTCGTTCTGTACAACAGAACTTCTTCAGGGCGTTCTTATTTCCTTCAAGTTATGTCGGTATCCTGTTGTCATATAACTAGATATTTCTTCCAAATGTTAGACGAGACGTAAGTACATTCTTATTCAAAGTGACTAGGTATCAATTTTACCCACACAATTCGGGCAGACTTGAGTAATTTATAGCATCCTCAAAGTCAGTCTTTTAAAAATTCCAAAGTATAGGACATGATAATCCAAATCCAAATGTTTCTCAAGAAAAGTCATTTTCAATCGTTCGGAATATCGGCGTTTGGGCAGATATCACCCACGGACAAGGTTTATGACTTTTCTTGAGAAACATTTGGATTTGGATTATCATGTCCTATACTTTGGAATTTTTGAAAGACTGACTTGGAAGATGCTATAAATTACTCAAGTCCATGGATGCTGCTGGGAACGCCCCCAGCAACACCCATTGCACACCCCTTTAACGCAGGACACTGCATTAAAGGGCCTGATATTTATCAGGCAGGATTACGCCACAAAAAGTGGCTTAGTCCTGCCTGATAATTATGACTCAGTCTTGTGCGCCACCGGAACGTCACAAAAAGTGCATCATTCATGACATGGTCAGTGACATCACTGATGACATCATTGATGACATCTCAAATGACATCACTGATGACATCATCCATGTGACAATCAAATACACCTCATCACACACTAGTATAATCTTTCATCACTCACTGTAAAATAGAAAGTGCCATATTTGAAACCATTGACACACCAATAGAAATTTCTAAACACCCACTCAGTTATTCATAGAACTATACACACATCTAATCACTTACCTATAGATTCAGTGTATATGCAGTGAATAATCAACAGAACACTATCAAATATACTTTTACGCCTATTTCAACATTACACACCAGAACACATTGTATTCACTTATAAAGACATCCTTCTGACTTGTGCAAACAATTGATTATACTTACATTTACTCACCTACACACTTATACAAACACCACTTCATCTATTTATATAGATAGTAACTCACATTTAGTGTGTTATAAAATCACTATTACAAGTATACAGTTATCCATATAGTGACTCATACAATCACTAAGTCTTAGACACACTTAATTAGATATAACTGTCACATACACGTTTAATGGAGATGTACCAGTGAGAGAAATATTTCATCACCACCACACCCATAAACATATACACTCACTGAAACAACTGTTATAACATGTAGTCTTAACCTCATATACCTACTGAATGAACTATTCACACATTTTTTGGCAATCACACCCCCCCCCACCAAACCACATAGACATTCATTTACCCATACAAATACTCAGTTAAGAAACCAATAACAAATATAGTCTTTAACATAGCAATTAAGACAAAGCAATAAAGACTTTCACACAGTTTAGTAACTACACATTATATATAGTGAGACTCTACAAATTAGTCAAGGAAACAATCAATGACACTGTTACTAAATCCACCATCCACACATTTATATTTATATATCCACTCATTATTCAATGCAAAGTAGTGTATTTATAATACATATTTAAATATCAAAGCAAACCACAATCACTGGATGATGTCATCAGTGATGTCATCAGTGATGTCATTTGAGATGTCATCAGTGATGTCATCAGTGATGTCACTGACCATGTCATGAATGATGTAATATGTGACATCATCAGCAGTGGATTGCGGGCGCGTGAGTTATAGTGAGTACAACTAACTATAACGGGGGAAGTTCAATGGTTTTCTATGAGTAAAATGTCCAGCTAACTATAATATATATTAATTTATATATATGTGCGCGGACGTGCACGGCCCTCCGGGGCAAAGCAACACAGCCCCTTAGCGCATACTGGAGACTCCTGGTGGGCTAGTTGGCCCCCAGGGACCTCCAGTATGCAAGGGGAATTAGTTCCCCCTCTGCAAACGCGCCAGTGGGCTGCGTTGCAGAGAGGTGTAAAAAGGGGCATAGCCTCATTACACCTCTGTGCAATGCAGCCCCCTGGCGCATACTGGAGGTTCCAGGTGGGCTAGTTGGCCCCCAGGGACCCCCAGTATGCAAGGGGAATTAGTTCTCCCTCTTCAAACATGCACAGGGGCTGCGTTGCAGAGAATTGTAAAAAAGGGTGTGGCCTCATTACACCTCTCTGCAATGCAGCCCACTGGCTTATACTGGAGGTTCCAGGTGGGCTAGTTGGCCCACAGGGACCCCCAGTATGCAACGGGAAATAGTTCCCCCTCTGCAAACACGCCAGGGGTTGCGTAGCAGAGAGGTGTAAAAAAGGGTGTGGCCTCATTACACCTCTCTGCAATGCAGCCCCCTGGCGCATACTTCTGGTTCAAGGTGGACTAGTTGGCCCCCAGGGGCCCCCAGTGTGCAAGGGGAATTAGTTCCCCCTCTGCAAACACGCCCGGGGTCTGCGTTGCAGAGAGATGTAAAAAGGGGCGTGGCTTCATTACACCTCTTTGCAATGCAGTCCCCTGGCGCATACTGGAGATTCCTGGTGGGCTTTCAGGCCTTATATAGTTAGGAATTAGCATTAAAAAAACCTTTGAAAATCACTGAAAAAACCATAGGTTTCAGGCCTTATATAGTTAGGAATTAGCATTTAAAAAACCTTTGAAATTCACTGAAAAAACCATAGGTTTCAGGCCTTATATAGTTAGGAATTTGCATTTAAAAAACCTTTGAAATTCACTCAAAAAACTATAAGTTTTAGGGGTGTTATAGTTAGCTGGACATTTCACTCATACAAAACCATTGAAATTGCTCCTATATAGTTAGTTGTACTAACTATATTTCGCGCACCCGCAATCCACTGCTGATGATGTCACATATTACATCATTCATGACATGGTCAGTGACATCAATAAAAAGGATTGCTGCTTAAATCCAAACTGGCTGTGCGACCCGTTGCTTTCCTCTGCGGGGGGAAGTTTTGGTGAAATATATATATATATATATATATATATATATTCAACCCAAATTGCCTGTAGCATTCGAGGGGCACACTGCAGGGCTCTGCCCTCCGGGCTTTCCTGTCTCAGCACGCTTCACCACACTGCCATTAAAATGCCCGACGCGTTTCAGGGGGAACTTCCCCCCTCATCAGGGGCTGCTTTCAATAACCCTCGAATTGTATCACGTGTTTTCTTGACTCTTTTTAATCAGGCAAATCCACAGGTAGGGGTGTGTTGAGTACCGCGTCATTACCAGCATTATGGGATTTGTAGTCTTTAGTGATACATCTATAGTTGCACTTTTCAGTAAAGTCGAGAGTTATTGGAACCATAGTGCATTTTCTTCATACCTATATATATATTACCTACTTGCGGTCGCCAGTAGGTATATATAGTTAGGATTTTTTCTCTATGGGATTTTTGAAAATTCTATGTCTAATAACTTTGGCGTTTGTGGACGGAATTGGCTGAAATTTTCAGGAAAATGGCACATTTTGTTTCTGAGCAGCCCATGAAAATTGGGGGGGGGTTTGTCAAGGGGGGGCCGAGAAAAAAGGGGGGTCCCAAAACATGTTTTTCCCATGTTAATTTCCATAGGGCGGTTGGCCTCACTTTTAGCCCGAACGGCTGAATGGATTTGCACGAAACTTGGCAAAATTGTAGGTACTGTTAGCCCGATGTGCCTTTGCTAGGTCTCAATATATGTGCTCCAGTGAGTTTTGAGAAATTAACGTTCAAAAAAATATATATATCTGTAAGCGCGCTCCGGGCAGCGCCCCGGTTCGCGTACCTGACGCGTAATGGAACTTCGCGAAGCGAAGCTGATTGTCTCTCCGGTGTCTGTCAACATTCTAAACAGTCCGGAGCGGCCGCCATCTTGTCTCTCGGTAGGATCGAGAGACAAGAGGAGGCCAAAACAAAGGGGGAAATGACCATAAGGGGGCATAGTAGATCCTCCCTGACCCCCTAGGTTTGATGTGGAGGCTTTAAAAGGGCCCCGCGGGGCAAAAAACAAACAAACATTTTTTTGTTTTTTTTGCGTGGGGAGCGCCCGGTACGCGCACCGGGAAGCGGTCTGGGGAGCGTACTATAAGGAAAAAAGAATGATAGACTATGATATTTTGAAATATTGTATGTTTATTGATTGTTCTTTTTGTTGTTTTTTTTTTGTTTTTTTTATTTAAGTAGCAGTATTTATGATTATTAAATATAAATTTATTTTTGGGATTGTGCACAGTATACTATAAGTCTGACTTTACATTATAATCAATTTGGTACTAGTTTATGAATTACATATAAAAATGATTAAAGACTCAAACAATTTTTTAATATTAAATATAATTATATTTTTCTGATTCTTTTTCATAATTTAATAGAACGTCTAACATTTGACTGTCCGATATGTCTTCTTTTTGACTGAACATAACTTCCCACATTTGACCGTCCTCATATTGAAGTAAGAAATCCACAGATTCTACACATTGTAGAAGTTCATGGTCTCGTGATTCATCCATGAATTCCAAGTCAATGGGTTCAATGATTTCCTCATTGTTCATGTCTGGGACAATTTCAAAGGAAACGTTCTGTTCTCATTCCATTTTTGTGCTGAAATTTGCATAAAAAATAAATATATCAGTAGAGATAGGGCACTGTTGGGTTTAAGTTCAGACGGGTACTTTTGAGGCGTGAAGTAGTACTATTAAAAAGTGCCTGTGAAAGAGCCTAAGTAAATTCATAATTATACCACAGAAACCTAAATCAATCCATAATTATAATAAACAAGCCTTTCTCAATGTCTAACTCTTACAGAGGGATAGTATATAACTATTTGAAAATGTTTTCAAATTTATAAAATAACATCTTACCTTTTAAAAACAAGTTTAAGTTGTGAGTGAAAATGATCTTGCAATGTAGTTCAGGAAGTAGTAGTCAAAATGGCTGTGTTTCTCGCTCTTTTTTTTATATATATTCAGGTACATAACCAATCAAATATCAGGTAAAAAAAGTAGAAAATGAAAGTAACATTTTAATTGGTTGTCAATTCCAACACTTCAGATGTGTTTTGTGAAGTAATTTACCTCAGGGTACTTAGAGAGGTCTACAGGCTAAATGGCTAAATGGAATTTCAATCAAATTTGTGAAAATGGTAGGGATTGGTATGTAGTATGATCTAATCTATATTTGGTGAAAGTGTCTCCAGTCGTTTTTCTGTAAATTACTTTCCCACCTTTTTTAATTGAGCGCTTCCCGGTGAGCGCCCCGGTACGCGAACCGGCAGCGTTACGGGAGTCCTCCATTTTGTATTACGGTAGAATTGAGATACAAGATGGAGGGCAAAAAATGTTCAGAATGGGTAGAAGGGGGCACGGTAGACGTATCCTGACCCCCTAGGTTTTCTGAGGGTGGCTGAGGCGGTCCATATGTGCGGGAAAAAAAAAATTAAAATTTTCGCGCGGTTAGCGTCCGGTGCGCGTACCGGGTAGCGCTCCAGGAAGTGTAAATTGTGAAAATTAGTAAAAAAAATTTACATTTAAAATTTGTTTATGGTGATCATAGTTAGGGTAGCTGTGAGAAGAGCTTTTGGGTTTATGGTAGATTTAGGTACTTATAAGTAGGTACCAATGCACAGTCTTAAATTCAGAATGAAAATTCTGTTCCCCTCATCTGAGAAGTGAACTCCATCTCCTCTGTAGATATCTTGCATGTAGTAACGCAAGTTATTGTTGTACATGGAGCCCATTCCATGGTCTCTCATGTAAGCTGAAACAGACTTATTTACATGCTTCCTCGATTTCTCAATTTGTGGACAAAATTGGTTCGACCACCTCCATTTCTGTCTTTGGCATATATTTGAATATACCAAGGCAGTTTGAGGAAAAAGTGCCATCAATTGGTCAAAGGTGTCCTTTAAAAGCATTTCCAGACCTACCCCAGTCAAAGTGCCCAAGTCATTACCTCCACAGTGCACAATTAACAGGTCAGGTTTTGGCAAATGCAAAAAGGTTTTCACCAATGGTATCAATTGGTGACATTTTAATCCTCTGTGGCCAATCCACTTAATTTCCACATTTTGTAAATTGAGGTTAGGTAAATTTCTGTTATCAGCATACCTTTGAGCCCAGTAGATGTAACTATGTCCAACAATCCAGACAGAAAACATGGTGAGAGAAGGTTCTGCTGCAGTCAGATGAAGTGTGGCAATGAAATGGCAGTTGAAAAAATAAGAGTTTAAAATGAAAAGAACTGTGGAGTTTCTGTGTTAATGAAGCAGTAGCAGTGGTTGGTGGATTTTGATTGCTGAAAACAGAAAGTTAGGGTGCATGGATGAGTTCTTTGAAAGATGTAATTTGAATGGTCAAGAAAAAATCATTTAATGAAAGATTGCACTGGATATGCAGGTGTACTGAGAGTTCAGAGTTCAAATGAAACATTGTTGTGTGAACTTGCAAACATCAGAGGTCTTTCAGGAGGTGGTTGCTATGCAAAAAAGGCAGAAAGGGCAGAGGGGGGAAGGGTGTTGATTTGAAAAAAGTGAGGGAAGAGTTTTGATTGGGTGACATGAGAGATATGTGTGATGAATTACAACATTTCTGTGCTTTTTATGGCTGCAGCCTCTGGAGTGCATACCTTTTGCTCTGCTAAAGACAAATTGGTGTGTGTCTGAGACTGTTTTGAAACTCATAAAGTATTTGCTAAGGTGAGAAAAGATTCATTTAATTTAGATAGAGAATAGTATGCTTTAGGGAGAAAATTATGAAGAAAGTTGTGTAATTTAAAATGTTGCTTTGTGTCAAGTGTTTTACAAATAGATTTTGTTTCTTTGAGTTACATAGCCATGTTAAAAGTGACGCAAAAATAGTGCAAGGGTCTTACAAAAATGCTTTCATGTGTCTTAGGGCATTTTAACTCGCTTCCCCATGAATGTAGGAATATAATTGCTTTACAAGATGTTTTTAAAAACGTTTTTTGAAATCAATTAGGTTTCTTGATATGTACTGCTAGAGTTTCATAGGTTGCTTGGGGCATATTTACAAGGCTTTTGAGTTCCTTTGATGTAATTTTTCCCATTTTATTTTAAGACATTTCCTTGTGGTGCAAGGTCCTTGTAAATACGCCCCCATGTGTGCTTGGCAAATTTAGATTTTGATTCTTTGAGTTACATAGCCATGTTAAAAGTAACGCAAAAATGATGCAAGGGCCTTAAAAAAACGATTTCATGTGTCTTAGGGCATTTTTACTTACTTCCCCATGAATGTAGGAATATAATTGATTTAGATGATGTGTTTAAAAACGTTTTTTGAAATCAATTAGGTTTCTGGATATGTAGTGCTAGAGTTTCATATGTTGCTTGGGGCATATTTATAAGGCCTTTGAGTGTCTCTGATGTTATTTTTCCCATTTAAATTTAAGACCTTTCCCCGTGGTGCAAGGTCCTTGTAAATACGCCCCCATCTGTGCTTCGCAAATTTAGATTTTGATTCTTTGAGTTACATAGCCATGTTAAAAGTGACCAAAAAATGGTGCAAGGGCCTTAAAAAAACGCTTTCATGTGTCTTAGGGCATTTTAAGTCATTTCCCCTTGAATGTAGGTATATGATTGATTTAAATGATGTGTTTAAAAACGTTTTTTGAAATCAATTAGGTTTCTTGATATGTAGTGCTAGAGTTTCATAGGTTGCTTGGGGTATATTTAAAAAGCATTTGAGTCCCTTTGATGTTATTTTTCCCATTTTAATTTAAGACATTTCCCCGTGGTGGAAGGTCCTTGTAAATACACCCCCATGTGTGCTTGGCAAATTTAGATTTTGATTCTTTGAGTTATATAGCCATGTTCCATACAGTGCTCACCTTCTGCGTAGTCTTTGATATGCTAGACTCCATCTGCACAATGAGATACCTAAGCAAAGGAAATACAGGTGATGTGATTGTGAAATGAGGAAAAGAAATTCCACATTTTTCAATTACATCACCTGTGTTTCCTAACTTTACGAATAACATTGTGCAGATGAGGTTTAGGCCTGTACACAGACACAGAAGAGGTTTGGCCTTTGTTCAAGAGTGAAGTGGACATGACTTGCTTCAATGGTAGGCCTGCACATGTATTATCTCCTCTGTACTCTTCAACAAGCTTAAATTTCATCTGCAACCCGGAGTAGGCCTCACCTCAAACAAACCTCTGAATAGGCCACACCTTATCGTCATCCTGAATCAATCATTTAAAATGTTAGGGACAGATTTATGATAGCCGTGTGCCTCTTTTGCGCCACTGTGCGTCACTTTTGTGACGCAGCGGCGGTGCAAAAGATTTGCTATGTGGCGACATATTTACAACTTGATGCATCTAGGCAGATGTGTCATGCTGTAAAAAAACGCTTTCATGTGTCTTAGGGCATTTTAAGTCATTTCCCCTTGAATGTAGGTATATGATTGATTTAAATGATGTGTTTAAAAACGTTTTTTGAAATCAATTAGGTTTCTTGATATGTAGTGCTAGAGTTTCATAGGTTGCTTGGGGTATATTTAAAAAGCATTTGAGTCCCTTTGATGTTATTTTTCCCATTTTAATTTAAGACATTTCCCCATGGTGGAAGGTCCTTGTAAATACACCCCCATGTGTGCTTGGCAAATTTAGATTTTGATTCTTTGAGTTATATAGCCATGTTCCATACAGTGCTCATCTTCTGCGTAGTCTTTGATATGCTAGACTCCATCTGCACAATGAGATACCTAAGCAAAGGAAACACAGGTGATGTGATTGTGAAATGAGGAAAAGAAATTCCACATTTTTCAATTACATCACCTGTGTTTCCTAACTTTACGAATAACATTGTGCAGATGAGGTTTAGGCCTGTACACAGACACAGAAGAGGTCTGGCCTTTTTTTCAAGAGTGAAGTGGACATGACTTGCTTCAATGGTAGGCCTGCACATGTATTATCTCCTCTGTACTCTTCAACAAGCTTAAATTTCATTTGCAACCCTGAGTAGGCCTCACCTCAAACAAACCTCTGAATAGGCCACACCTTATCGTCATCCTGAATCAATCATTTAAAATGTTAGGGACAGATTTATGATAGCCGTGTGCCTCTTTTGCGCCACTGTGCGTCACTTTTGTGACGCAGTGGCGGTGCAAAAGATTTGCTATGTGGCAACATATTTACAACTTGATGCATCTAGGCAGATGTGTAATGCTGTAAAGTCCTGTGCCACATGAAACCTGCGTCAGGTTTCATATAGGCGTTTTGTTGCAGGGTGGGCATTCATTTGCATGAAAGCCCTGTAAAACTAACACAGTGAAATTTAGAAGATTTCACTGAGTCAGCTTTATGGCATTGCTGAATCAAATCCTTACGCCTGTTTGAAACAGGCATAAGGAGTGATGCACCATGCAATGTGTGGCTTGCTCCTGTGCATTGCAGTAGACATGTCGCGCTTACGACGTGATTCCTGCAATGTGCTGCTTTTGCGGCACAGATGCGTGACACATCTGTGCTGTTTTTACTCAATGGTGCTCCACATTGTAAATGCGGCACACCATGGGTGGCAGAGCAGCGGTGCACATTAACTGGTGCATCCCTGGGGATGCGCCAGTTAACATAAATCTGCCCCTTTACATTTAAGTATGAGCAGGGGACACAGAGTCGGTGAGGCTTATCCAAGGTTAAGAAGAGATGAGTCCTGTTCACTGAAAAATTGGACATAGGCCTCACCTCCTCAGCATCGCTGGACATGGCTAAATAATAGCTGCAAAATGTTACTCTTGTTAAACAATTTTACTATTATAGTCTCTGAGATTTGTCTCTTACTCTGCAACATCTCATTGTTGTTCTCTTTCTTTAAAGATAACGACAACATCAACCATGAGTGATAATGAGCAATCCGTTGATCTCGATCTTATCGTTGAACTTGTCATTGAAACGTCAGTGGAAGTAGATCCCTTAGATGATTTAAATCCTGAGGATGATGAAGAACATGATGAGGATGCCGATTTGTCAGAATTGTATGACATAGGGTGGGAAGCTGACCTGCTTGAGCCTATGGAACTATAAACATTTATTTTTAAAATTTACTGGAAATAAAAAGTAAAAATGTAAACTGTTTCATTTAAAATTAAACACAACTTCAAAAACAGGTTATGTGTAGTATCTTTAATAAAATAGTCTAATATGCTCATAAAATTAGATCAGATTCACATATAAAACAGCACAGGTAAAATGTAGAAGCATCCCATTTCTTTCCTACTATTTGTGAATACTAAATTTGCCAATGCACTAAAAATTATTCTATGTAAAAATGACAAGTAGTGTGTTAAATTTTTGACGACAGTTATTGATTTACTGTTTGGTAATAGTGGTTAATAACATTTTTTATTATATTTTACCACAGATTCAACTGCAGATCATTTCGAAATTAGAGAATGCCGTCTAAGCATAGAATCCGAAAGGCTACAAAACGTCAAAGACAGCAGCTTAAGAAATTGTTGCAGCAGTCCTCTACAAAAAAAACTTGTCAAGTCACCAAGAAAGCTCCGGGTAAGACAACAAAATCATTCATAAGAAACATTTGTAGAAAAAAAAGTAGTACTACAGAAAATGTTTTAGTCCAGAAAAAGAGAAGCAATTTAAACGGAAAGGAAAGGCCAATCAAAAATGTTACTGCTAGAGCAGGAGATAACTCTGTGCATGATAGTAGAAGGAAACAACAGTTTAGGGACATTCGTAGACGAATGTTCCGTAACAGGATAATTGGCAATTTGTTAAGAAATATTAAGAAAGGTCAACAGAAAGTGGTTTTTTATAAGAGAAAAAAAAAAGTTGAGAAAGTTATTGATCAGGCATTTGAAATAAAGCGAAAGTTATTTATTTTGATAATCAATAGAATTAGGAAGCTAAACAAGGCAATTTATGATTTCAAAAGAAATAGAAGATGGAAGAGAACAGTTAATCGTAGTAATTTTTGTGAAGTTTTTTCAGGAGAATGGATGCATAGTTCAAGTTGTGAGGCATTTTTTAATGAGGAGAGTTATTTCCAGGATAATGATTTGCTGCATACAGTTGACACAAGTGGTCGAGTTTATGAGGTGAAAGATGGTTGTCCAGTTGAAAAAGAAAAACTTGTGACAACAGAGGCAGAAGAGGTGTTAGGTAATGAGGTTTTAGGAAGACGTCCTAAGGGACCTGTGTACACCTGGAAGTGTAGTAGTATTTGCAGTGTGCGACAGGATTCCATCAATTTGCTTTGTGATTTTGTACGGACATTTAATAAGAAAAGTTTGAAGCAGAAAATGATGTTGTTGCAAGAATTAGATCCTTGCAGAGTGAGAGAAGTGACAGGTTTGCATGGTCATTCACTGGCTTGTCTTTCCAGGAGAGTATGCCAGAGTGTTTTTCATCATTTCAGGATGCTAGCAGTGCATCATAATAAAGTGAGGAAATTAGTTAGAATGTTGTATTATGCTAAGAGTCCAGCAATTATGCTTAAACAATTATGCACTGCTCTTTTGCATGGTTCTGAAATAGATGTGAAGAATATTTGTGAAGAAATTGAGTTTTGTTACTTTTGAAATAAAGAGGAGAATGTTGAAATTGACCCAGAAGAAGAGGGTAATGTGGAAGATAGTGTACAGGTTTCCAGTACAGATAATTTTCAGAAGGAAATTGCCACGTTTCAGGTGAAATCAAGTGAGAGGCCTAATTTCACTTGTGTGTGTTGTCGACGCACTTATTATAAGAATCAGACTAAGTTAGTGGATTTATATGCGAAAAGTGAAAGGGAAAATAATTGTGAATGGAAGGATTTCGCAACATACTTGATGGTAGAAAATTGTTTTGATTTGGGATTGGATCAACGTGTGTATACTTATTGTTGTAACAAATTAAATCAAAACCGGATGCCTGCTAGAGCGGTTCATAATAATCTGGAATTGGTTGAGATTCCTTCTGAATTGAAGGATTTAAATACTTATGAATCTATTTTGATTCAAAGTATCCATCCCTTTCAGGCTATTGTAAGAATGGAGCCAAAGACAGGGAAATTGCCTCCATCAGATTTACAGAGAGGATTAAAGGGAAGAGTTGTTTATTTGCCTCTAGATTTGAAGAAAAACATTAATACAATTGGAGTAGAAAAAGTGGAAGAGGGACCTCTGGTTATCTTAGTTAATGGGGTTCCGACAAAGAGTAAGAAAATATGGCAAGATTTAGTGGATGTTAGGAAAGTCAAAAAGGCAACATTGTATTTGAAAAAAAATAATAAGTACTATAAGAATGTATATGTTGCAGAAGAGGAAGTAAGTGAAGAAGAGGATAGCGATTTGTGTGCTGGTCAAATTGAGAAAGTAGAACCCTCTAAAAGTGAAGAAATATATGAACATTATAGTGTTCATCCTTTGCATTCCAAGGAAGTCATGGGGAATGCTATTGAGTTGTTTCAAATTAAACAAGCCAAAGGGAGTCCCATTAGTGTTTGGGAGGAAAGTTTGGAAGCTCGGTGTTTCCCACAGCTATTTCCAACAGGTCAAGGAGGAAGATATGATGAGCGACCTCATCAAATTCCTGCTTCTGAATACCGGACTTTACGATTGTATGCAGAAGATCCTAGGTTTCGACAATGCATTCCCTATTTGTTTCATCTCCTGTTTGAAAGTGATCTGTCTGGACTGTCATATGCAGTGAACCACATCTTGAAAAGTGGTATACAGATGCAAAACATCTCGCCAAGTGACTTTATGGATAAAGTCAATGTGCAAGACAGTATTTTGGATTCTCACCTGATTAATCTCATGGCGTGTCAGCGTGGTACTAATGAGTACTGGTACCGTCGTCATGGTGATTTAAAATGTATGCTGAGGAACTTAGGAACTCCCACATGGTTCCTCACTCTCGGCTGTGCCGAGTATGGCTGGGAAGACTTACTTGAATTTCTACGAGAGGCAAATGGAAACATTGAAAATATCGAATTTAAGACACCCGGAGAACTGTGCTCTTTGGATCCAGTGAATGTATGCAGGTACTTCAATCATAGATTTGAAGCTATGATGTCTTTCATCATGAACAAGAAAAATCCACCTCTTGGCGAGGTGTTGGATTTCTTCTGGAGAAAGGAGTACCAAGCAAGAGGCGCTCCTCATATACATATGCTGCTGTGGATCAAGGATGCACCTAAATTTGGAACAGATCCAGAAGACTTAGTGATGAGTTTCATAGAACAGAATTCTACATGTGCTGTTCCAAACGCAAAGGAGGACAAAAGCCTAAGAGAACAAGTTCTACGCTTCCAAAGCCATCGTTGTGGAAAGTACTGTCGTCGTAAATTCAGAAACAAGGACAAGTTCTACACCAAATGTCGTTTCGCCTTTCCACGACCAGTGATTTCTAAAGGAAGAGTAAACAGTTTGATGTCTTCGCTGCGACATAATGTGATGAAGAAATCACCTAAAAACACATACAATTTGAAAAGGAACGAAGAGTCCAAGTACATCAACGACTACAACCCAGTGATTTTGTCCATGTGGAATGCTAACATGGATATACAGTTTGTGGCTGATAACTGTATGGCTGTGGCTCGGTATGTGACATCTTACATCACCAAAAAAGAAAAGACAGAAATGAAGGATATGTGGGAGGACATTTCCCATGAAAAGAGCCTCAGTAAGAAGTTGTACAGTTTCAGTCTGAAGATGTTGTCACATCGAGAAATCGGAGCTTACGAATGTTCTGACCGGTTGTCTTCAGCAAGTCTCTATGCCAAATCCAGGAGTATTGTTTGGGCGAGTCTTGGTCTTGCTGCAACGCGTAATCGAGTTCTGAAACCTGTGCGGGAAATTGAGTATTTGGCGGAAAAGGAGCCAAACAGTACCGATATTTTGAAGACCAACATGTTGGATACATATTATCCAAATAGAAGCAGTCACCTCGAGAATGTTTGTCTGTATGAGGTTCTACAAAATTACATATTCAAGAGGAACATCAAAGAAGATATTGATAAAGGAGCGTATGCTGTAATTGGAAGTGAGGGATGTCTGGTCAAGCAAAGAAAATGCCACTTGGTAAACCATCCAAAATTGAGTGGCGAATCTCCTGAAAAAAAGGAGTTTTTCTATTTAGCACTTTTGCAACTTTTCAAGCCTTGGCGTGCAGAAGAGGAACTGCTTGGAGATTTCCTCTGTTACGAAGACTCTTTCACTGCCGCCAAGGAGACCATAGAATGTCCTGTTTTTACCAAATATCTAGAAATGTTGAATGCGGAAATCGAGCAGGAAGCAACGATTGCAGCCGAGATTGCTAGAGACAGTTCTCAGGACAGTCAGAGTTCTGTTTCATTGAGTCAGGATCCACTAGGAGGACCAGTTATCGAAAATGAAGCTGCCACTGCCATGATTGAAGTGGAAAGAGCCATGGCACATGCTCAGGAGGATGCGGTTAACTTAGAAGACTTGGAAAGACAACTCAACGTTGAGCAGAGGAAAATATATGACGAAGTTACCAACCAAATTGATCATGGATTAAGTCATGAGAAGAAAGAGTGCTCATGTACGTCGTTGAAGCCTGTCCGACTGTACGTGAGTGGAGAAGCGGGAACTGGAAAAAGTTTCCTCATTAAAGCAATTTCATGTTATTTGCAGAAAAGGACTGAGTCATCGCTATCTTGTGTTGTCACTGCTCCAACTGGACTGGCAGCACATAACATTAAAGGTATTACTTTGCATCGTCTACTGATGCTGCCAGTGGAGCATGATAACAAATTACAATACCACAAGTTATCTGGAGATGGTTGTTGTGAAGTTTCAAGAGTCTTGAAGAAAATGAAACTTCTTATCATTGACGAAGTAAGCATGGTTTCCAATCTCATGCTTGCCTTTGTGCATTTGAGAATGCAAGAAGTTCTCAAAACAGAGTATGATGTGTTATTTGGTGGCAAACACATCATTGTTTTCGGTGATCTTCTGCAGCTGACACCAGTAAAAGGACAACCTGTGTTCAAAATGATCACGCATGAGGATACCGGAAAGTGCCTAGGGAGCATTGGCAACGTTAATATATGGTTAAACTTCAATTATGCTGAACTGCGTGAAAATATGCGTCAGGCGAAGGATGAAGATTACAAGAATATTCTACAAGATGTTAGAATCGGAAAAGTCACCGAGCATGGGAAAGAAGCTTTACATGCCCGATTATTGTCAAATTTGTATCCAGAACAAGACATTGTGCCTGAGAATATTTTTCAGAAAATTACTGAGAAGAAATCTGGAATATGTTTGATGCCAACTCTTGCAGAATGTGCCATCTTCAACAACAAAATGTTGCATTTAGAAAACCAAGAGATTGTGAAACTGGAAGCTATTGACAGAGTAGAGCATATGGGATCAACAATTATTTTGTCTGATAATTTGAAATCAAAATTGGATTCATTAGAGAAGACTATATCTAAAACTGCAGGTTTTGAAAAGACTCTGAATGTGTGCTTAAATTGCCATATAATTTTAAGAAGGAATTTACATGTTGAAAGAGGTCTGGTAAATGGATCAATGGGTAATGTTGTTGATTTTGTGAAATACAGAAATAGGGATGGAATTGAATTTTTAAAAATTAAATTTGATGGCATTGAGGAAGTACAGCTAATTGGTCGTTGCTCTGCTAGGTTTTTGCTTGTAAAAGACTTATATGTTCGCCGTAAGCAGTTTCCTGTTTGCTTGGCATATGCGGTGACAATCCATAAATCGCAAGGTTTAAGTGTAGACAGTGCATTGGTGAATATTGGCAGTTCTGTGTTCAAGGAGGGTATGGCATATGTGGCATTGTTACGAGTTAGAACTTTATCGGGATTGTACTTGATTGAGTGTGATGTCACAAACATTTGTGCGGATCTAGATTGTGTTAAGGAATACAATAGGTTAAGAAGAGAGTATGTGCCACATTTGCCTCAATATCCTTTGTTTGAGAAACGTGTGGTAGGCCGGAAACGAAGAAATGTGACCAATAGTAGAGAGGTTGTAGCAAAAAGACGAAAAGTCGATGAACCAGAAATTATAAGCAGAAAGAAAAAGGATTTTGTTGAAGATGTTGTTGGTTTTCAATTTGAAAACAGTGCTGGTGTCAACTGCTATGCTAATGTAGTGGTTAATGTTTTGTTTTCTCTAGAAAATGTAAAAGAAGAGATTGTGGTCAATTCGGATCAAAGATTTTGCAGTTTGTTGAATTCTGTGTTAGAGAAATGTAGCACTGATAGAACAAAAATAGAAAGTGTGTCTGAAATTCGAAATCTGTTAGACAGATGTTCAGGTCAAACACAATTCTCTCAAAATATTCAGCAAGATTGTCAGGAGTTTTTAATGTATATGCTTGATGTATTGCATGATGAAGGTGTAGATGTAGATCACCTGTTTGGGCTTTCTTATCAATGGCAGCATGACTGCGAGAACTGTAGGGTATCAAGTACTACTAGTGTAGACTCAGAAAAATGTATATATTTAACTTTGCCAGACAGTAAATCAGTGTCCTTTAATAAGCTAGTAAAAGCAGCTGATCACAACATGGAGTGTAGCCAATGTAAATCTGAAATGTTGTCAACATTATTTATACGAACATATGGCCAGTATGTCATTTTAATGTTCCAACGATGTAGGCCTGATGGAACAAAATTGACAACTTTAATTAAAAATGTTGTGGCTTCGCAGTTGTCAATATCAGGAAGGACTTTTGTAACTGCAGCAATTATATATCATGACGGTCCTTCAATAACATCAGGACATTACACAGCTTATTTAAAGTCTAGAAATGGCTGGTCATTCTGCAATGATTCTGTTTTAACTTTCAAAAAAAAATTGCCTTTTGACCTTAAAAATTCTTACCTGGTGTTTTTAAAACCAACATTTTAGGGAAGGAATCTCGGGATTTGCTCTGAGGAATTTCAAGAGGTTCTAATGGCTCCTACATAATTTGGCCTTGAGGATAAGTGTAGTACAGAGTCAAAAGTTATTTTTGAGTTTTAAATAGTTCCTGGAAAAAAAGAAGGTTTTCTTACAGAAAGTGGTGGGCACGGATTAGTTAAAGGACAACAGAGTATTTCCCAAAGCAAACGGTGTTCTTACCATAACACTTGACGTCATGGAAAAATAACTGCACTTTGAATGAGTTCAGAAAAACTGTTTCTTTTTATAAGCTAATTCAAGCAGCCAATCAAAACATGGAGTAGAGGTAATGTAAGTCTGCAATGCTGTCTAGATTATTTGTCCAAACTTTTGGTTATAATGTCATTTTAAAATTCCAACTATATAAACCTGATGAAAGTAAGTCTTCAACTTTAATTACAAATGTTGTGGCTACACAGTCGTTGATTTTAGGAAGAACATTTGTAACTGCAGCTATTATATGACATGATGGTCCTTTGACAAGATCCGCTTATTACACAGCTTATTGAAAATGTAAAAAAAGCTGCTGTTTCGGAAATGATTCCCATTTGACTACGATACAATGTTGCCTTTTTACTTAAAAATATTCTTACTTTCTGTTTTCAGAAAAGAGAATTTAGGGTAGGTAACTGGCCTATAATGATTCTAGGGGTTGATATAATTTTATCTACTGTTTTAAATTGCTTTGTGATTAAAAGTGATGTAGAGAATTAAATAATTGTAGTAGTCATAGAGGTAGTGTAAGTCTGCTTCATAGTAAGCAGTATCAGTGTCATAGGAAATGTAGAACATGAGTCAGCAAGAAGGGTAAGATATTACTAGTACAGGATTGTGAAAGTGATCTTGAACGTTTTCTTTCTGAAAGTTGCGGAAATACAAAATGACGGGATTTGCTTAGAAGAATTCCAAGAGTTATAAATGGCTCTTACACGATTTGGCCTTGTGGAAAAGTGCGGTAGAGAGCGAGAAGTAATTTATTGTATGTAACGATGGAGCTTTTCTTTCAGAAAGTGGCGGGCTGAAAATAATAACAGCACAACAGAGTGTAAGCTGTTCATAGGATATCCTTCGACGTCATGGAAAGTAAGTTACTTTTGAGGAGTTCTGATTTCTGATTGGTTATGTTATATGGGTTTTTTAAACACAATCATTTTGATTGTGTTTTTTTTCCCCGCTGTTATATGATGAATACCTTCAAGTCACTGTTTTTAGTGAAATTTGATAAATTCTGAGAACAGCAAAAATAAACCATTTAACATGTATAATTAATTCTGTACTTTTTGTATTTATGATATACATTTAGAACTGTGTAGTAGGCATGGAGAAGCTGAGGCTTCTGTAAGTGTCAAAGTTGTTGCATACAGTGCTCACATTCTACGTAGTCTTTCATATGATAGACCACATCTGCACAATGAGATACCTAAGCAAAGGAAACACAGGTGATGTGATTGTGGAACGAGCTAAAAAATTGCACGTTTTTCAATTACATTACCTGTGTTTCCTAACATTACACATCACATTGTGTAGATAAGGTTTAGGCCTGTTCCAGGAGACAGAAGAGGTCTGACATTTGTTCAAGAGTGCAGTGCACATGACTCACTTCGTTGGTAGGCCTGCACATGTATTATCTCCTCTGTAGTCTTCAACAAGCCTAAATTTCATCTGCAACCCTGAGTCGGCCTCACCTGAAACAAACCTCTGGATAGGACACACCTTATTGGCATCCTGAAACAATCATTTAAAATGTTAGGGACAGTTTTATGATGGCTGTGCATCTCTTTTGCGCTGCCATTGCGTCACTTTTGTGAGACAGCAGCAGTGCAAAAGATGCACCATGTTGCAAGATAGGCCTCACTTCATCTGCATCAAGATACTGTTAGTTTAAAATGTATATAATTAGGACTGTGTAGGGGGCATGCAGAAGCTGAGGCTTCAGTAAGTGTCAAAGTTGTTGCATGCAGTGCTGCACTTCTGCGTACTCTTTCATATGCTGGACTACATCTGCACAATGAGATACCTAAGCAAAGGAAACACAAGTGATGTGATTGTGAAATGAGCAAAAGAAATTGTATTTTTATTTTTTTTCTGAACATTTTTTTACTTTTTTTGTATTTTTTAAACGGTTTTATATTTTTTTTGTTTTTTTGGGGGGGAAACGAAAACGATTCATTGTAAAGGGCTCAACAGGAGCAACAAAAAAAAAAGATAATTTATTTTCTGAATCGTCCTGAACAAACATGATTATCAATTGCTAAGTTGATTAAAGTGATGCTACTTTCTCTGTAGGAAATCAACTGACCGCAACGTATGCACACTTGTTTGACTGCCCCAAACCTCATCTGTATATTTGGGACCATCTCCCTCGCCTCTGGTCCCGTCACTTCCTCTACAACTGATCTTCTGGCCACAGAAGGAGGATTATCTTGCAGGTCACGTAGCTGCGCAGCACTGTAGTTGTTAGGATGCCACCTGTCCATATGGCGATGCATTGTAAAATTGCCGTAACTATATTTTTTATCTGTCCCTCTGGACAAATCTTTCTTACAGATAAGGCAAGTTACGTACCGGGCATTGACTTTTTTTTGGCCCCGGGGATATTTAAAAAATTGCCAAATAAAGTTTTCTTTGACATGAGACCTCCTGGGCTCCTCAGGCAAAAAATGCCTCTCTTCCTGCTGTCCCTCTTCTTCCTCTTCTTCCTCCTCTTGCTGAATGATAACTTCAGCAGGTGGTCCTCTCTTCCTTGGAGGTGGTGGAGGTTGTGGGGAAGCACCAGCTGAAGCTACTAATGAAGCCATTGCTCAGTGATGACAAAAGGTCTTCCTCTCACAAAGATGAAAGTCAGAGTGAGGAAACAAGGAGGGGTTTTCATCATTTGGGAAAAACAATAGTTCTAAACCAATGAAAAGTGTTACTTTTAGGTCACATGACCTAGTCTTACATCATTAGGAAACCAAAAGTGAAATGAACCAATGAAAAGTGTTATTAACAAGTCACATGACCTGTTGTGTTTACGTTACGCGCTTTGCGCCGCGTCCCGGATCGCTTCCGGGAAACTGCGCTTCGCGCCTCGCTTCGCGCCTCGCTTCGCGTACCGGTTCACTTCCGGGTACGCTAATGCGGCGCGTCATATGACGTATCACGCGACACGTCACGCTGACGCGACGCGTCACGAAGTTGTTTTCTAACGCGACAGTTGCGCTAACGGACCGTTTACCGGTTCGCGGACCGGGTCGCGGCACCAAACTGAGCTAACGGGAAGTTGCCCGGTTCGCGGACCGGGAGCGAATAAAAAAAAATTATAAAAAAAAATACATAAAAAAATTGTATTAAAAACATATAAAATATATTCTTCAATTTAAAGAAGAATACATTTTAAAGCTTTTGATATTTGCTATTAAAAAACCATTGAAATTCACTGAAAAAACCATAGGTTATAGACCATATATAGTTAGGAATTAGCATTTACAAAACCTTGAAAATTCACTGAAAAAACCATAGGTTATAGACCATATATAGTTAGGAATTAGCATTTACAAAACCTTGAAAATTCACTGAAAAAACCATAGGTTATAGACCATATATAGTTAGGAATTGGCATTTAAAAAACCTTATTTTACTCACACAAAACCATTGAAATTCCATATATAGTTAGTTGCACTAACTATATATCGCGCACCCGCAATCCACTGATGATGATGTCACATATTACATCATTCATGACATGGTCAGTGACATCACTGATGACATCACTGATGACATCTCAAATGACATCACTGATGACATCACTGATGACATCTCATTTGACATCAATGACCACATCACTGATGATATCATTCATGTGACAATACAATGCATCTCCTCACATTTTAATATAACCTTTGTTACACCCAGTGTTAAATACAGAGTATAATTTTTGAAACCATTCACACACCAATACTAGTTACTACATACCCACTCACTGATTCCTACGTCTACACACACATTCACGTATTCACCCATACAATCATTCATACATACAATCACTCATCTTTACAACACTATCATATGCACTCATACACCTATACAGATACTCACACTCTGCCACTCATCCATGGAGTTACTCACACACCTAGTCAGTCCTGTAAAGAATCAATCACTCTTCCATTTTCTAATCTATACAGTTAAACATAGAGCACCTTACATTTTCAAACATATACTAACACATACTTACTCTCTTATACAATTATTGATACAAGTACACATTGATCTGCACAGAGTCACACACCTCCCAGCCAGCCACACACACACACTCAGTCTCCCATACAAATACTTGAGCAACCAATCAATAACCCATATAGTTACTCATATAGCTACTGATCAACACATGCAGCAGTTTACAGAACAACAGACATAATGATGCACAAATTAAGACAGTTTAGTCACTAACCCATGCACTCAGTGAGACACATGTAATCACTCACTCATACAGTCAGTCACACACCTACTAAATCCTTCATCCAGACACTTCTACATCTACTCATTCTTCAATATGTAAAACATATTTAAACTTTACAGACACACACTTTCACTGGATGATGTCATCAGTGATGTCATCAGTGATGTCATTTGAGATGTCATCAGTGATGTCATCAGTGATGTCACTGACCATGTCATGAATGATGTAATATGTGACATCATCATCAGTGGATTGCGGGTGCGCGATATATAGTTAGTGCAACTAACTATATATGGAATTTCAATGGTTTTGTGTGAGTAAAATAAGGTTTTTTAAATGCTAATTCCTAACTATATATGGTCTATAACCTATGGTTTTTTCAGTGAATATATATATATATATATATATATATATATATATACACACACACACATATATATATATACACATATATACACACACTCAGAAGTCCTGGTACTCCTAGCCTTGCTGGGCAAGTGACTCCTGTAAAGTTTTGGAAAAGATAATCAGAACCTTGGTCCCTTAGTTTTCTAAAAACACGCTCTAGGCTAGGAGTATTATATGCTAATTTCTAATGATCTATAGGAGCCCTTAGCCTCTGGATTCAAAGTTCATAAGTGGATATTTGTTCCTTTCCCATTTAGGATAAGATCACCCCAAGTAATTATCACAATCCTTGTTAGAGTAAATCACTAAAGGTACAAAATTAACCTAAGCTCAACTCATGGTAGCTGTGGCACAGAGAGGACAGCCTATTCTTAAAGGCAATATATGAAGTTGTAATGCAGTACCAAACAAGTAATATGTAAAAATGCAAAACAATAGGAATCCAAAATGAATTAGAGTAACAGAGTAACATTTTATAAAATAATGCCAAAATCACAACAATCCAATAAGTGGAGACGGAAATATTATTTTTGAAGATTTAAGTAGAGATTGTGCAAGAAGCACAAAGAGTCAATGATTGTCGGTAGTTATTGTAGATCAGGATCTAGATGCAATTTGACACTGACAGTGATGGAGCGCAGGTCAGACACACCAACCAGGTCTCCCCTTGTCAAATATTTTACCTTCTGACTTCAGTCTTTCAAGTCCCAATCCACCACAGCAATACATTTGTAAAGGCCCCACAGGAGTTCAGAAGAGTCACTTGTAGACTCACAGGGTGTCAGGCAAAGTCTAGTCCAAGTTCAGTTGCCACTGATCTGCTGGGCAGTTGCAGGGAAAGTCTGTAGGACCTAGTTGTATCTCTGTAGTGTAAACAAGAATGTCAAGGTCAGCCTTGTGACCCTTGGAGTCCATATCTTTGTCCTGGCTGAAAAAGAGAGAACAGGTGAGTCCTTCAGAGCTTTTCTCGGGTTCAGCATGTTCAGACCTCATCTGATCTTACTAAGATCCAGAAGTGTTCTGAATTGGGTTCCTGGAGATGATACATTGATGCTTGGCATGAACTAGGGGGTAGGAATGTCCCCTATGGGCACCATAACCAAAAGGGGGAAGGCTCTTAGGGCGGACCCTACCCACTTTTGGCATCTTGAAGATGGCTGACTTCTTTGGACTCAGTAAACTTGGGCTCTAGAGGCTGGGGCTGTATGTGGGAAGTGTACTATGGTAATCCTAGTGTCCTCCCATATCTTACACTAAAAGCTAGTTTTAGTCAGTACCCGTACTCCCAAGAAACTTGTGGTAATGAATGTACTCAAGTACAATGGATTACCGGTAAGTGTATTGCATCTTGAAAGGAGCAGCCAACGATGACTGCTAACACATGGAGGTCTCTATACAATCCTAACCATTTTTCAAGAACCCCAGAACATTCTATATACAACATTCCACTCACACCAGTCCACCCACACCCTGCCCCACTCCCAGGTTCTGAATGCAGAATATAACAAAACTCAGAGAAAGGAGTGTGGTAGAACAAAAATGAGATTTCAGCAACCAGACAGCGGACACACACAAATAGTTTTTGCATTTTTTCCCTCTTTTGAAGTGCCCCCCAAATGTTATATATAAACCCTAGCAGACCAGTCAAACAGGCTTTGAGACCATAATGTCAAAAAGAGGCCCATCTTGACTGGGGTCCGTCTGGCTGGGGGGCGAGGGGGAAGAAAAGAAGATCCCTGTCAGCTAACATTTGCCCGTAACAGGTACGACCTCTTTGAAGTGCCCCCCAAATATAATTTGAAAAACCCCAGCAGACCTGCCAAATAGGTCCCGACACTGTGATGTTAACCCCTTCCATGCTCATGACGAGCTCAGCTCGTCATGCAGTACACTGCTCGTGTGCTCATGACGAGCTGAGCTCGTCATGAACAATGGGAAATCTGGAGTAACAGCGCTCAGGGGGAATTGCTGTAGCATTGATGAGGTTAACAAGAGGTACACTGTGATGAAAACTGGTTAGGCTGAGGGGGGACAACAGAAGGTTGCAGACGTAGGGGTTAGCTACAAATCCTTATGACAGAGTAGGTCTCTTTAAATGTAATCACGTTCTTGAGCCCAACCTACAGGCCAGGCACAACACCTCCCCACAACCAAGTCCATTTCCCATCTTATGAACAAGTTCCCAACTCATGCATGTCTAATGAAATGCTAACTTCTGGCTGTCAAAAGAGGGTAAACAAAATGCAGATTTGGCATCCAGGGACTTCAGACAGGGCAAAGGTAACTTTCTAAAAGTAATGTAAACATTTTTTACAAATCCATCTTCTCCAGTGAATAGGGTTGTAAAAAATATTCAAAAGAGTTCAAATTTTACATTTTTGCTATTTCCCAGGTAGAGATAACAATTGTTACATTTATTTCGGAATCCCAGTGCCTTCCTATGGAACAGCAAACCCTGCTACAGTGAACATAGCTAACAGGGCCTTTTCACTGTAACTTTAAACTTTTACATATTCGACTTAAAAAAAAACACGCACCCTGCCTTATGGGCAATAAGGTCTACTTCGGAATGACTTAGTAATATTTAAAATAAAGGTTCTGGCCTATCAAAATAGAATGGTTTGACAGGTTGTATTTGCCGTTTTAAAACTGCATAGCTGGCCACAATGGTAGGCCTAGGGGATTCTTTACAGTGCTATTGCATTGGATGGCACAATGAGTGTGAAGTCCACTGGTAGCATTTAATTTACCAGGCATGGATCGACTTGGTACCCTCCACTAGGGACTTATGAATAAATTAACTGTGCCAATCTGGAGTATACCAAGTTTACCATATTGAAAGGATGAGCAGAAGCATTTTAACCCTGTTAGCAGGCGTAAAATCCACAGAGTTCCCTAACAGGCAAAAATAGGGTTAATGAAAATGGCAAAAACAAAAACTGGGGTGACTGATCTACATAGATATATAGAAATGTTAGATATGGACATTTATCAAGCACAATTCCCGTAGTCTGTAGTGCTTGTTCTATAATACCCACAGTGAATTTCTTCAATATCAGGTAGCCCAAAAGAGTATGTGGAAAAGTCCTCTTCACATCCCACCCTCTCCAGCATTCTGTGCTTTTTACAGTATGACCTTTAATCTGAATGGATATAGTTCTAGATGAATAGTATGCTTTGGATTGCTTCTTTCCCAAGGACATGTCAGGCAAAGTTATTTGCTCTGATAAACACCTCAGGTCAGTATTTTTCAACAAGCATACAACCAAGTCCTTTCTCCCATTGTAGTTGGGATGGGCGTTTGTGTTTTGTGTGAGGTGTGTTTAGTTGTAAATGTATGTTGCAGGCCAAGTCATTGGCCAATGTCTCAGTTGGGTATAATAGAATCACTCCAATTCCAGGATCCTATATGTCATCTTAACATATTTTCCCTTAATGAAAAGGTAATTTATCCAATAGCAAACCCCTCCTTTGTCGCATAGAAACCATCACTTATCCAGTCATGGAGAGAAGTGTTAATTGCCAAAGAGTGGGCTCAGGAGTGAGGTATAGATGGAGACACCCATTGTACAAGAGAGATGATCCTCTACAAGCAATGTCATACATGTGACAAGATTCTATATAGGTTATTTCCCAGGTTGGCTTTGGGGATCCAAGTACCTCACCCAAAGGCCGTTTTACGAGATAATATTCTAAGAAACACCACAAGTGTCTGTTTTCCCCTCCAGCCACTCCACTACATCTTATTGTTGGGAAGCTTGATAATGGTGTAAGAGTTGCAGTATCTCCCAACCTTTGTGCTCTGTGATGTGTAGTGTAGTGTTGACATTTAAGTCACCATTTATCAGGGGCCCATATAAAGGTTTTGTATAATCTCTGTAGCTGGATGAGGTTACTTTTATTCAAAAGTAACTGGTTGGTCTGAAATGAGTACTATGTCCTAGATAAATATTCTTCTTCTGGGCCACAATCCAAACCACTCAAGAGTGTGTATAGTTATTTGTGTGTGGTATTTCTGTAGCACTAACATAGCCTGGAGGCAAACGAGCATTGTGCAGGGTCAAAAACAAGCATACATTCAGCAAGGCTTAGAAGAGGGAGCTGGTTTGTGAGTTGTTAATGCATTGTGATGCAGGTTTTTTTTAAGAAGTGCATCTTCAATTCTTTCCTAAATGAAACAGCTTTGTTGTGGACTTCATGGAAATAGGGATGTTGTTTAGATCCAGGTTGCATATATGGAAAAGTCCTGCTGCCTTCTTTGTTTTCATTTTTCACACTTCTCAGTCTGCAATCTGATGGCATCCTGGTTGCGGATGTGCTGAGAACCACCAGAGATGATTAACTCGTCTACAATATAATGAGGGCTTCTGATCATGATGGTTTTGTAAATGATGCAGCTTGTTTTAAAGATGGTGTGAGCTGGTAAGAGCAGCCAGTGGAGGTCTATCAAGATGGGGGTTATTTGATTCTATTTCTTTAGGCCCTGGGTGAGTCGTGCTGAGTGGAATGCCCTTGGGGGTATCAATGTGCCCTCTGTGTGGCACTGGACTAGGGCTTTACAAAAATATAGATGCAAGAGTACAAAGACTTGTACAGCAGTTCTGAAGTCACTTTCTGGAAAAAAATATTTCACTTTCTTCAGACGACAAAGCTAATACCAGGAGGTCTGTTTTTCAACAATGTGTTCCTTGAAGGCGAGGTTGGTGTTCTGTAAAAGTTGTGGTTTGAAGCCATCTAGGTTAATGTCATTGAGCCAGGCTTGTACTGTTTCTTGTCGGTTGTTCTAGACAAGTAACAGGAATTCTGTCTTGGTTGGTGTGAACTTCAAGTTGATACTAAACATCCAGGTCTGACTGATGTGCAAACACTGTTTGAGACTGTGGATGTGTGAAGTAAAGGAGTCTTTTAAGATGAGTTGTGTATCATTGGCATAATAAAGAATCTTGATGCAGTTATCTATGAATAAAGCACCAGGTGGCTCCATGTCGAGGTTAAAGATGAGGGGAGGCAGTATGAAACCCCTGGGAGAGGTGGGCTTCACAGGTGATAGGGATATTTTGGGACCATGGGTTGCTAAGCAAACCAAAATAACTTGCGTGACTTTGACATTGCACTACAGCCAAGGTGAGATTGCAGCCCCAGGCTTTGAAATTTCTTACCTGTACACTCAAACACCATAGGCATATAATTGGTATAATCCCCAGCCTTATATGCTTCATCTAGTAGTTAAGACCAATAATGCATACGCAACCCCACTCTCCAAGATACAACACATGCAAGGAAATTAATTTTGTATCATGCGTGATGCAGCATGGCACAAACTAAGAGATGGGCAGAAACTCCCATTGCTATACTCCTAGCTCAACTAAAAAAACTACAAGTAAAAAGCTGGGGTGACTTCTATCAGGGAGGCACATTCCTTGCCAAAGCTTCCTTCCTCAGGGTTGTACACCACACACCACAATATGCCTTACTGTACTATCACCTCAGAGCCATGCTCAAAGCCAACACATCTAGGTTCCCACTAGAACCCCCTTCCATTAAAAAATAGCTGCTCTGCTAGCAGCTTGGATGGCAAGAAAACTGGTGACAAACATCAACACAAATGGTTCTTAAAATTTTGACGTCTGTGGCCCCTCACTGTATCATTACCGGGATCCAGAAGCTCCCACTGAGTCATTACTGGATGCCATGGACCCCAGCTCTGCAATGATTTGAACCACAAAGCAATACCCAAAATTACAGAAACATACATTCATCAAACAAATCCACACATGATGCCATGCTTTATTTAATTCACCAACAAATATAGACAAAAATCACAATCTTAATTTTAATGGAAAGGTTGGAGCTTTTCTAGATTCAATTTAGGCTAATGATTGTCCATACTATAATCTGTGTGCTGAACTTGCACTTCTCCCACAAATCAGTCTGAGGATACCAACTTAATTTTTAGTCTCCATATTCAAATTCCTTCACGTTTTCACAGCATTTTGAAATGTTCATCTTTACATTTTGCTTCATTATTTGTATACACTTTAATAATCAGTAAATATTATTTAATTTTCTAAGCAGTCATGGAGCCCTTTAGTAGGCTTTGCTGACCCCATGGGTCCCTGGATCACAGGTTAAGAACCACTGACATATACTGCACAACTCATGCTGAACCAGCATAACAGTTGCAAACTCTAGGGTGAGATGGGATGATGTGCTACAAAACCAAAGTGAGCAAGGGATCCACGTCTGGGCATACCCTGCTAACTTAGGGCGAACAAAGCAAGACCAAAGGGGATGATGGACGGAGTGTTGAACATTGCAGGCACTCACCCCCAGTCAAGTGATCTGGGTTCAATCCATCATCATTCTTTAGCTCACTTCAGTTCAGACATGGCCATATGTAAATCAGTCTGACACTTTGGCGGCCGCAGTGTACGTAGGAAACAGAAGTTTAGGCGAAGTGAGGAGATTTAATCCCTTGCAATACAGAGAAGATGAGTAGAACTGGAGGTTGGCTCTGATTGGGATAGACGGAGAGCATGAATAAACATGGATGGTGTTCTATCACACAGAGAGGGAGGTAATTGTACCTCGAGCGCAGAGACATTATTTTGGTGCTTGAAACCCATGATCCCGGTCTATTGGAAGATTCATTTATAACCCTTGTCTTGAGGAGGCCTAAGAAGAAAAGGCTGAAACGTGGTCACGTCAACACTTCTAAGGAGGAGTCCTTGGAACTATAGTGATCTTTGGAATTGTGTGGTGTCACACTAGAGCTAGAATATTTAGTCTACAAGCCTTAGTTGTTTCACCTTGACTACCTCTTTGGGGTTCGCCCTTAATTTTTGGGGGGACACTAGTGAGAATATTATTCTCGGGTTACTGTGTAACGCATTATTGTGTTTTTGTTGATGTATATAATGTTGTGGTATATGTTATTTTCTGTCTTCTTCATTGATTAAGTGCCATTATTTATGTGTGTTATAAATATATTGTGATACATTCATTAAGAATAACAATAATTGTGGAGTGGGTAATTAAATGTGCTCTACTCATAAATTGTTTTGTATTTTTTCCTTCATACCAATTTTTCTTGTATAAAAGCACTTTGCCCCTGGATTCAAGCTAGCCTAGCTGATGACAGCTGATTAGCCAGAGATCTGTCCCAGGATGCTTGTTTCCGGTCCAGGGAAGACTTGGCTAGGCAGTTTGGGCTGGACTGTTCCCATGAGGCACAGGGTCAGACTGATTTGCATATGGCCATGTCTGAACTGGGGTGGTGGAGTGAGCTAAAGAATGATGATGGATTAAACCCAGATCAGTTGACTGGGGGTGAGTGCTTGCAATGTTCAACACTCCGTTCATCATCCCCTTTGGTTTTCCTTTCCTAATTATACGTGTCAGGTAAGCTTAGCAATGATGCTCTCTTTTTGATTGTTGGTGGTTTGTTGAGCAGCAATGTCTAATAAAGCATTTTGTGCTTCTATCTCCTGCTTAAGCAAGGGAAAGTACATAACGAGCGTTCTTTATAAGAAAACATATTTTTATTAAGGATTCACTTTAAAATATGTTTACCCACCCACAACCCTCATTATACCTAGGAATATAACGACAGTGAGCGAAAGCACATATATTGCCCATCATGATAAATCCCACGGCAGCAAGGGATTAACATGGATTAAAGTAAAAGAAGTATCATGTTCAACAACTCTGCCTGTTTAGAAACCCGAGTGAGCGAGAGGAAATCAAGTTAACTTTAGCCCGCCTGCACTAACATCCAACTGCCGCAGGAATGAATGTTGATGGATGTTATGAATCATAGCCAAAGCTTCTATCCATCTGCTTCTCCAACAGCAAGCTAGTAATGCAGTGGATGTGAGAAAACTAATACTCCTGCATGTTAAAATCCTGTTGCAGCTGGGATCAACATGTGCCATTAAAAAAAAGTGAATACTTCTCTCGTCCATCTAGAATGCTGTTAGAGCAATAGACTATGGTGGTGGGGCAGAAATAAACTTGTCCGAGCTTCTGTTATGCCAAGAATGAATGATACATAGGATCAGTGGGAGGCAAAGTAGATTTAGAAAGTCTGCTCTGAAGAATTCCATCAAAGACACTTACATGGTCTTTCAAAATATTAGATTTTTTTCAGTAAATACAGCATTACAGTAGGAATGTAACTTATAGTTCCACTGATGAGTAAAATCGTGTGTTCAATGTATTTATACTGCCTAAAGTAGCAATATGAAAGCGAGAACAATAGAGCATAATCAAAAAGCCAAATATTTTGTTAACTGTTTTTTATTTTATTTTTAAATCTCAGCCAACACATCAGCAGTTGAATCTTATATGCAACAAATTTGACTTTATTACCAACAATTGTAACATTTAAGGATATAGCGGTTACATTGCAGTAGTTTCTCCTCTGACCCATTCTCAATGCATATTTTTAGAGAATAAGGTGGTCCACCGACAAGTTATGGGTCCTGTATGTCGGGGCTTACATTATCCAATTGTGCCCGGTCATCTCGAGGTTCTAATATCTTAGCCATGGCTGCCAAATTTTCGTAAACTTAGTGAGACACCCTCTGGCTGCGTATATTGTGTTCTTTGCCCCCATATATAGGTCCATACTGGCACCCCATTCCGCCATTGTAGGCAAGTCTATTTTCCCCCCAGTATCTAGCGATGTCTCACTTTGCAACTATGAGTCCCAAATTGATCAATAAGAGTTAGTACCTGGGAATATCAACATCCGTGGGAATGCCCAGGATAACTTATTTTGGATCCATTGGGATCTGTGTTTCCAGTATCTTGTTTAGTTCCTTTACTATTCATGATCAGTATCTCTGTACTTGTTGCCATTCTCACAGGGTATGTATATAGTTACCTTGGGCTGTTTTGCAGCACAAGCAGTTGGGTGTTTCTGCTCTGCCCATTGTTTGGAGTTGCGCTCTATCAAAATATACCCCGTGCAAGACTTTGAACTGTATTAGCCTTAGGCGGAGCTTGATCGCCACTTCCCTTGGATGCATCAGTGTTGCCTCCTAATCTATGTATTCAAGTGGGCCTGTGGTTTCCTCCCATTTATACCTAAGGGCTAGTAGTCTTTCTGGAATATTATTTATTAGGGTTTTGTATGTCCAGGAGACTGCCTTTGAGGGTATCTCTTCTTGTAGCAGTCTCCCTTCTAGTGTGCTTATTCAGGGATGCCCGTAATGTCAGTTTTTTTTGCCCTACAAGCATGTTGCAGTTGTAAGTATTTGTACTGTTGCGTATTTGACAGTTGATATCAGTTTGGAGATCCGCAAAGGTAATTAAGCCCCCCTTTTTTAATTATGTCTCCTAGTGTCGTGATCCTGACCATATCCCAGCCCTTGAAACCCTGTAGTGTCGCCAAGAACTGCAACCTCCCCCCTCCCATAACGGTGTAGCTTGCCCCAATTCATCTGTCATTCTGCCCCTTTCCAGTCTTTGACCACCCTCTCTGTGGTGGGTAGCAGGTCTTGCTCCCCAGCGCCCCCATATAGATAGTGAAGATAGGATTGTTTCCAGAATTGGAGTCTCTCAAGGGCATATGTAGAATGATCTCCTGGAGCGTGGCACCATTAATTGATTACTGTTAGATGTTCCACTTGATAGTACGCTTGAATATCAAGGCAATTCCCCTGTTATATTGGCTGCCCTGTAGTGTTTGCAGCGCCACTCTAGGGCCCCATCCCTCAGGAATGTGCGCACTTCGTTGTTGATTGCCTTTAACATGGTTTCCAGGATTTTATGATACGTATTTTGGAATATGTACAGTAATTTGGGGAGCGTTATCATTTTATACATGGCTGCTCTCCCTAGCAGTGTCAGGGGGAGTCATTGCCACCTAGCAACGTCTTCCCAGAATTCCGCCAGGACTCGCTTAATGTTGTGAGTAAGGCAATCAGCCTAGTTCGTAGAAATAAAAATCCCAAGTATTTAAAACCCTCTTTGATGATGATGTGTAAATGTTCTGGTATTGAGTGTGGGTCTATGAGGTCGCTTACGGGATAGACTCAACTTCCCCCAGTTGATGTTGTATCCGAAGTGTTTGACATATTCCTTGACTAGTTGGAGTATCAGAGGGAGTGTTGTGTCAGGGTTGGTGAAATAAAGCAAGATATAATCTGCATATAGTGAGATCCGTTCATCTACAAGCTGACCTCCGGTGTCTTGGAAACCTCTAATTCCTGGGTAGGTCCTAATTTGGCTCGCCAATGGCTCCAAGACCAGCATATAGAGCAGGGGGAAAGGGGGCAGTGCTGTCGGATTCCTCTTTGAATGGGGAAGTTGACTGATTTTACTCCATTGACCCTGACACTGGCTCTAGGTTGAGTATATAATAGTTCCACCCAGGCCATGAATTCTTGTCCGAACCCGAATCTCGTAAGCACTTGTCTTATGAAAGGCCAATGGACAGTGTCAAAGGCCTTCTCCTCGTCTAGTGAAAGAAGCATCTGTGGGGTAGCCTTGTCTTTCACTGTGTCTAGCCAGTTGGAAATTCGACAGAGATTGAGGCATGTGGTGAGGCCAGGTATACAGACTGATTGGTCTCATGTATGAATGATGTAATTACTGTTATGAGTTGTGCCGCTAGGATAGAAGCCAAAATCTTTGTTTCAGTGTTTAATACAGATATTGAGCTATAGGATCCGCAGCTCTCTAGGGGTTTGCCTGGCTTTGGTATAACTACCACTGTGGCCTGACATAGATCTAATGGCAGAGTCCCCTCTTCCTGCACCACCTAGAACATATTTAAGAGCTGGGGGGGCTAGCAAACCAGCATTCTGCTGCATAAAGGATTCTGCTGGCAGTCCATTTGGCCCTGGATTTTTTCCTGATTTTTGTCTATTTATGGCGTCTTGTACTTCAGTTAGGGTGATTTCTGTCTCTAAAGCTTTCCTACCTTCTCACTCTCTCAGGTGTGAGTATCTTTATTATTGAGGTATGATACTATTTGTACAGCATCTATTAGAGGCCTAGCCTTGTATAGCTCTGTGTAAAAGTGTGCAAAGTAACGCTGGGCGTAGTGTGCGTAGCTTGGCTACACGGAGTGCCAAGGAGTTGGCAACAAACTCTGTGGCACTCCGCATAGCTCTGCTACTCCACCCGCCTCCAACACCCTATATAAGCTATACGTTAGCAGTAATTTAAAACAATAAAAAACACTTACCTCTTTACCGCAGCATCCCCGGGCTGCCCTGCTACTCTTCCTCGTGATTGGGATACTGCTTAAGAAAGATGTGCATGCCCGCACACCCCTCATGGGCATTTCCCATGAGAAATACACATGCGCAGGCAAGCGCGCATGCACATTTTCTTAAGCAGTATCCAAATGGTGAGAAAGAGGAGCAAGGCAGCCCGGGGACGCTGTAGTAAAGAGGTAAGTGTTTTTTAATTGTTTTAAATTACTGCTAACGTATATCAGAATAGGTGGGTGGCGGGGGGCAGAGGACCAACTCTGCTCCACTGCGGAGTGTGCAGGGTTTTGTCTACTCTGTGTTCTCCGCGAAACACGTAGTAGACAAAACTCTGCACACTCTGCGGGCAGAGCGGAGGTCTCCGCTCACAGTTAGTGCAAAGGCTACTGCTAGAGTGTGCTCAGTGGTGTGTTGTCCTCCCTGTTCCAATATTTGGATCACACATCTCGTCTCTCTCTCCCTCCTGCCTAGCCAAGCCAAGAGTCTTCCTGCTCTGTCTCCCATCTCATAGAGTCTATGATGTGAGGCCTGAATTTGAGTCTGTACCTCTTACTCTGTTATGGCACGAAGTTCCCTGCGTGTGACTGCTATTTATCTTAGGTGGGCGGCTTTGGTGTCTGGGGCTATGTTTCTCTCTAGTTCCAGGAGCTTATCTTCTAAGGACTCTATTTGATGAGTTTCTTCCCTACATTTACGCGCTATATTATCTTGTACTTTACCCCGAAGTACCGCCTTGTAGGCTTACCAGTGAGTGGTGTGTGAGGTCACCGAGTTCTCATTCTCTTGGAAGTATAGCTCAGTCTCTGTTCTTATTACTCCTGTAACTGATTTGTCCTGGAGCTCCCATGCATTCAGTCTCCCGTCTGGTCTCTGTCTATTACCTTTGGCTCCCACTGTCATCCAGAGTGGTGAGTGGTCTTATATGCCCCTTGTAGGTAAACCACCATATCTACTGTTCATGTTTCACCCGCCTGGGCAAAAAAGTAATCAAGTCTGGAAAAGACCTTGTGTGCCCTGGAGACATAAGAATAAGTGTGCTCTAGTGGGTGTTGCTGCCATCGGAGATATGTCAATCCCGGCGACCTCACAAAGTCCACCAGTGTGGTGGGGTTGTGCTTTCCTGTGGCAGTGTGCTTATGGTCTAGGCTTGGGTCTGGTACATAGATAAAGTCACCTCCAATAATGTGCGTGGATGTGGCAGATTCTGGTAGTATCTTAGCAATTGCCTCTAGGGTTTGGGTTTGCAATCATGGTGGGGCATATCCGGTAATTTGTGTGACTTTGCATCGTCTCTAGCTCCCCTGGATGACAGCAAAGGTCCTACTGTGGTTTAGCCTGGCTTTAGTTGTGGGGAAGGGGGGTTCTTCTAACTAGTATGGTGACAACGCGTGCCCCCCGGAGAGAATCCTGCATGGGTGAGGGTTGTGTAGTCCAAATGAAGGAGCACTGTGTGCCCCGGAGTTGGGTTTCCTGTAATAATGTCTTGCGTAAGTTTCTTAAGCTATCTAGAGACCAATCCCCTTTTGATCTTACTACCTAACCCATTAACATTCCATGTCAGTGCTGTGTATGTTCCATCACTTGAATGCATAACTCATATTTGTCATTGTATGCATAGGTGGGCAGCCTATTGGCCGCCTGCCCTCTGTCTATGCCTGTCATTTGCAATGCTCCTGCTTCTGGCTGTGCTGGGGAACATATTTAACAAGTAAACTGTAAAACGTTTTGTCCCTATCCCCCACCCTACTCTCTCCCACTTCCTACGCCTATTCCCTGAACTGTCAACATGACAACTTGACGTGACTTCAGCTTGAGAGGTCTGTCATCTCACCCCTTCCCCAATCCCACTACATTTTAATCAAAGCAATAAAGGCTATAAACATCAAGAAAGAGTTCAGCTCAGAAACATTGAGCACAATAGTGTCTGGGGGGCTGTGTGGCAGCTCTGCAGTTTGTCGGCCATCGGCATAGCCCACATTTCAACCTTCCTCACCACTCTTTGCCTGCTGCTGAAGTGTGCCCCTATGTTTCGTGTCTCGGTGCTCTGGTTTTCTATACAATTAATATTCCTGAGGAGTGGGTGATCACTGTCTGTGTCTGCGAGATATTCCTTGTCCGATTGATCTGTGTGGGTACTGTCCCTCTGATTGGGTGTTTTTTCCTGGCTTGGACTAGAAGCAAGTCGTCGTCTGATTCCACATGCATCTGTGTCCCCGGTCTCTACAGGGTTCCCTTCAGTGGAGTCTCAGTCCACTTGTTGCATCCTCTCCTGAGCAGACGCTGCTTTTTTGCTCTCTGTTGTCTGGGCTCCCATCGCGCTGTTGATACTTTGAGTTGTGACTTGCAAGTTCTCTGTTCTTGTCGTAGCATGGGGCATTCCTGTATCCAGGCCCATGCGTACTCTGGGGTCTGGAAGAATTGCAGAGTGCCTTGAAAGATAACTTTGAGCTTGGCACAGAATAGGAGCATGTATTAGATCTGCATGGCTCTCAGTTTGACCTTCACCAAGTCAAATGACCTCCTCCTCTTCTGCACTTCCTTGGAGTAGTCGGGGAAGATCATTATCTTGGCATTGGCGAGCTTGAGTTCCCCTATTTGCCGTTACTCTCTGAGGATTATATCTCAATCTTGGTAGTTTAAGAACCTTTCTATTAATGGTTGCGGGGGATACCAGGTGGTAGTCTCACATTTGGCATCCTGTGCACCCATTCGATGATAAAACAGGATGAGGATTACACCACAGGGAGGGAGTCATGCAACCATGACAATCAAGAATGTCCCCTGGTTATAGCCCACCATTCCCTCTGGGAATCCAATAAAACCTAGATTGTTCCTGTGTGCTCTATTTTCCGTGTCGTCCACTTTCCATGCAACCTCTCTCATGGTTGCCTTCAGGTCTTTGACATCTGAATGTAGTTTGTATGTTGTGTCTTCTACCTTTGAGATGCGAGTTTCAGCATGGGTCACCTTTTCCACAATATTGCGCATGTCCTGGTGTAGGAGGGAGACCTTTGATCTTATTTCTGCCATTTTTCCCTCAATGGCATATCTGAAGGCGTGGATCACTTGAGGAATGGCGGTATTGTCTGGTTGCCCTGGGGATTCTCCCTCCATTTCCGTTGGTGGTGGGAGCACTTTCGTGCACTTATCCATTTTTTTCTGCTTTTGAGTTTTTTTTTTTTGTCCCTCGCCATTATTTAGGTGGAAGGGTTAAGTCTTCCAGTAGGTTGGTAATTAATTTTGTGTTTCCTGTCGGAGCTCCATAGTTGGGCGCTTCGGTGCATCGTCTGTGCCTTTCAGACATCCAACAGTGCTGCCATGCTGGTTTCTGTGGGCTGCCCGGGGTGCATGCTGGTGTTTAATGTTACCTTTCTTCCTTTTTCCCAGCTCTCAATGTGTTCATATCTCCTCTCTCTATACTGGAATGTCCACCATCTGCCCTTCTCTCTAGCCCATTCGTAGGTGTGGCTTGGCCTTAGCTTCAATGCCTGTGTGCTGCCCCTCTTGCCAGTGTAACAGCCTGGGTCACCAATACCGCATGGCGCTGGGCTGCAGGCTACCTCATTGTATCAACCTGGTGATCGGTGGGGCCACTCCTTCCTTCCAGGCAGGGTTTGTTCTTTAACTGGGGGGTCTCCAGGCTGCCGCTCATTTTAATGGCTCCATCCGCTGCCCAACCAGGGAACACTCATTCGGAAAACTCGATTGTGAAGTCCTTCCGGGTGATGCTTCACTCGTCACAGGACCTTAATTTTACCGCACCCTGCATGCGTCAGTGACTGTTTCCCATTCTCCCCTGAGGCTCCTGATTACTGTTCACCTAGATCGGGTTTCAGCCCTGCATTGTTCAGTGGTTCCTGTCCCCACACTTGTGGGACCATATGATTATATCAAGACATATACTTCTATAGTCCCCAAAAACCCTATCTTGAAGAGACCCCGTATCGAGAGTGGGTCAAAATGTCGTTGACAATTACAGAGAGCAAGAATGATGCATCATATTGTTCATTGCACAAAGCTCCTCCCTGTTGTTTTTTTAAATAAACCTTCCCCACGCCTACTTTTCACTTAGTTTGTACCACGTTAGGTTAAGATCACTTCCCTGGAGTCACTTATCACCATGCCGTGCATGTATTGCAATAATTAAAATGCAATTGTACTATGATTTGCATTTATGCTACAAGTTGTGACTACAGTGGGATCGGTTGTTTTGCGACCCGGAAGTGCTTAAATTATGGACAATTTGACATCCATGGAAAGATCAACAGCAGACATTAGACTGAATTCACAGATGGATCTTCCTGGTCACTCTTGCCTGATAGTTTCTCATTTGAAGTGCCGGTGGGAACAAGTTGCATTCATCGTTGCACAGTCTGGATGGATTGCACAAGGTTTCTAGACTTCACCTATAACCTCTACTATCGGAGGCCCTGATTCCAATGGACGCATCCAGACAAACCTTCCTTTTCCAGAACATCTTGAAGGGACCTTCTGAATAAAATGGGGATAAGAGGCATGCGTCAGCTTGTGGCAGATGGATTCTTTCTATGCTCCTGACCATCTGCAGAGGGAGACCTCTCTGCAACGGTTGACTGAACACACTTGGCACTTTACAGATAGCCCCTGCCTGGCTACCGGAGAGCACGCTGCACTTTTTGCCCTCCCGCTGGACTTCCCTACTTGAACAACAGAGCCTGTCACCCAACTCTGGACACGCGCGGGCGTAGCATGGGCCAAGACTGGGCCAAGACAGGCCCGTCTTAGCCCATCAGACTCCGGAGGAGGCTGGGCTGGGCCCCCCTCCAAGATCTCCAATTATGATCAGTTGAAACAAGGGGATAACACACTGAGGATACTGTGGGGACAATTTGCGTAACAGTAAGGCTTCCTGAACTTATTACTGCTATTGAAGAAAATCTGTATGCACTTATAAGCCTACACTATCTCCTGATACTATAGACTACAGGGCAGTGATTGTTTGTTATGCCAATTAACACACGAACACTGTTGATAATTCCTGATAAGCTCTACCTATTCCCCTTCTTTTGCATTGCTACTCCTATTTGATCATTAGGGGGCTCAAGATGGGGAAAAGAAAGACCATAAAAAGCTCACAATGTACGTCCAAAAACGCGAATTAGACCTTGCTTAACTACCTTACTGGAGCTGTTGGTTCACTAGAGAAGCAGATTTCTTCTGTAGAAGAAACCTTAAATATGGACTAATTAGGGACGGTATCTAGCCATGAAGTCACGAGAGGGGTGTAAATTGTAATCTGGGTGACATGATAGTTGAGTTATCTAGGAATGGATGTATCTAGATTATCGCTGATGATATATCTACTAGCGATGCTGAAGCTGAAACTCTTCCACCCCCTAAAAGACCTTGCAACCCCTTGAGAGCACTTACCACTGATACTCCCTTACAGAGTGTACACATGAACACCTCTGAACTCAGTGTCCCCAAAATTAATTTTGAAAAAACAGGGGGAAAAAGGTAAAACCCTGAGTCCAAAGGGTACAGATAATGTACCCTGTTTTATTAATAAATGTAATGTATCATCCATGGAGATTGGGAACTTGTTTACTCTGTATGGAATTGACAAAGTGTGTGAAGCTGTCTATAAGTACTTTGACTGGTAGATTGGACAAGATTGAAGTAGGCCTGAAGAAAGCTTTGGATCACAAACAATAAACCAATTAATAAGAGGGTCAAAGGGTAAGTTTAACGACCCACACTAGATACATACCCCTATGTACAATATTCACACAAACAGTATCTAGGGGTCAGATAACCATGTGACTCAACTGTGGACACGGACATTAACACATCACGAAAGAAGTAGTGGATACCCAAAAATACAGCAAATGTGACATGTGATTACCACGTGGCAACTCAAACAAAATGGGCAAATATTCCCATCAGTAACCGTCCTTTGCCGCCCTTTTTAACATCATTTGGGTTCTCCTTGCCCAGGAGACAAGACAACACAACACAGCCTACTGATGTTATCAAGGCTATGTGTAGTTATTAAGAAGATGTGTTATCAATAAGGGTGGTGTATCTAAAAGATGTGAATATATGTGAGGTTACTGAATAAGCAGTGTAAGTGTAAGTGAATAAGTGTGAATGCAAAATAAAATTGGATAAATTTTGTAAATGGTGATTTTAATAGTATTTCTCAATTGTCCAAATCTAAAAACAAAGTGAAAGTACAGATTTAACAAAATATCTGTCAGCAATATTGGTCAACATGTTTCGGCATTTAGAATGAAATAGTTCATATGCCTTCTTCAGGACCTGTTAGAAACTACTGCTTATAAAGTGAGAGTTAAAATCAATATCACCTGCAATGTTCAGGTTTCATACTCCACCACGTACTATTTCGTATCATGTTGTAGACACGACCACAGGAGAAACATGGAAACAACAAAGAAAACAAATAACCTGAATTATGTCACATTCAAGACACATCCATGTGATCAGTTTGTCCTAATAAACATCACTAGATATCATCATCATGACATTTCATGTTTATTGGTATTCCATACATTTAGGCCACTCACCCATTTGTAGTGGTGATGGCACCTCACCCCACCTGGCTGCAGCTCAGGTTTAGAGGAGCACAGCTCTGAGTTGAACACAGAAAAACAGAGCGAACAATTCATTGGTCCCATCACCGACTAGGTTTACAACATTACCTCCACAGATGCCCGAATAGATGGAAACCGAATCGTCATCTGTGGATATTGTTGCGTTTTTTTACGTAAATTTATCATGCATGCAGCGGGATATTTTCTTATTTATAAAATTTCGACTACTTCTGGTGTACTAGATTGAGTGGTTATCTCAAGTAGTCTAACAAAACCTTGTGGGCAACCCCCGTGTGTTGTTCTTTAGTCTTAAAGTTATCGTATAACTCGACAGGGAGAACCTTCATTCACAACTGTAAGCCGAAATGTGCGGCGATCTCAATAAAGTTAACATGAGGTTATAAACAAAGTTAACGAACCATCATATCACATCATGTCACGCTTTTCACGGGTTAATTTCATGTGTCTCGCAAGACTTCACTTTAGTGATGCTTAGATTATTTTAGCACCTTAGTTAAGGTTTGTTTACACAGAGCACTAGGACCAGAAGTGCAATTACCTCGTTTTGTCTTCGGGTCTGTTTAGGAGTCCTCTGCCAGGAATCTGATTCCAATAATTCTCTCGGGTTTGTTTACACAGAGCACTACGACCAGAAGTGCAATAACTTCGTTTGGTCCTAGGGTCACTAGTTCAGGGTCATTAGTTAAATGTCTGCCTTTCTATGTATTTTCTTTGGGCACAGAGTGGAAAACGGGTTATCTTGCCTGAATATTACTCACCTGTCCGTCGGTGTCTCCGCACAGTTGTCTGTGCTGTCTGGGGAGGCACCGAACGGCAGGAAAGCTCATTGTTTATCCGGAAGCGGAACTATTGCAGAGCACGTGATCGCGATCACGTGATTCTCAGGAATGATGGGATATGTAGTATATTATTTTATTTAATGCTACGATCTCACATTCAACACAACTGGCACCCACAGTCATTATAATTATTACGATATTGTGTTTCTAATAGATGGCATACATAGTGACTCGAATGTACATATTAAGCCATCTATTATTTTGAGCAATGTCTGTTAGGAGCAGCTTTTTTTCTAATTCGTTGCTAAAGTTGTGTCTCCATGTGAGATCATAGTTAGGTATTCGTCAAAAATGTGTCCAATGTTAATATTAGAGAAAGAAAAGCTTATTCAAAATAATTTTTTTCGTTTATATTGTAAGAACATTTTCAAGAAATCATTATTGGAGCCGAGTCCTCTTGTTCTTATTATCCTCAATACCCCAAATAGTGTCTATGAGGGCAAAACGGACACGCTTGGTTTGACGAACATAATGGGACCTATACCATCACAGGGACATCCACGGTATGGGTTCGTTGAGTCCCTCTTTATCACTATTTAGCTTATAGACCCACTTCTGTTCTTTCGTGAAAAAGAATTTACTAACATCTGGGCAGAATTCTGGTATTGTGGGCTGTTCAATAACGGTCCAATAGAAATCATTTGGACCGTGTCTGATTTCAAGAAAGTGTGATGTTAGCCTAGTCGCTTGTTTGGGGCAGCGTACCGTGCTCTTATGTTCCAGTATTCTTGTCTTGATTTTCCTTGTTGTCATGCCCACGTACCGCTTCTGACATGGACAGACTATCAGATAAATCAAGTTTTCACTGTTGCAGTTCGTGAATCTACGCTGTTCCCAGGGCCTGGTGGTGCCTATATACACAGATGTTGATTTATGTGTTTGTGGGCATGCTGAGCACGTCCCACATGGATGATGGCCCTGTACTGGCGGTAGATTCCACAAAGTGCCGACCTGTCTTGGTTCTTTATTCTTTGGTCGTGTGTGGACAAGTTGGTCCCTGAGACTCTGTCCTCTCTTGAACGCGAAAAGGGGCAAAGGTATCTCATCCCCACTTGTGTTTAGTATTGACCAACGTTTACAAATGATCTTCTGAACCTGGTTAGATCTGGTGTTAAATGTATTCACAAACGTGATCCGATTAGACTTCTCTTTTGGTCGACTTATATCAAGAAGGGCCTCTCGATGATTATTAGATGCTCTCTTCTTTGATTGGCGGATGATTTTTCTAGGGTATCCCTTTTCTCTCAGTTGTTCTTCCAGATTCTTAGCATGGAAGTTAAATGCCTCTTTGCTGGAACAGTTTCTTTGGACCCTGAGAAATTGGCCGAACGGCAAGTTATTCCGTAGGGCCCTCGGGTGGCAACTCTGATAATTCAGGAGGGCGTTCTTGGCCATTGGTTTTCGGTAAAGTTCTGATTCTAGACCATTAGGTGTAGCTACGATCTTAAGGTCTAGGAACGCCAATTCAGTCCTACTATACTCGAGAGTAAATCTCAAGTATGGATTACGTGTGTTTAACCAGCTGTTCTTCAGTCCCACGCCATATTACCAAAATATCATCTATGTATCGCTTCCACATGTGAAGCGACAATAGAAAAGGATTGGTAGAGATCAGTACTTCAGTTTCTTCAAAGTTGTGTATGTACAGGTTAGCGAGACTAGGAGCGAAGACACTACCCATGCTAGTCCCAGATGTTTGTAGGTAGGTAGTGTCCTCGAACCTAAAATAGTTGTCTTTCATCGCTATTCCTGCCAAGTCCATGATAAATGATACCGGCGTGATGGATTGGAGGTCCCGTTGTTCTAATAGGTGACCAACAACTTCGAGTGTTTCAGTTTGGGGTATCCTGACAGCCATGGAAGATCTTCGTATGCGTGCAGACAGGGGCCAGGCAGTAGCCTTGATCTTGCTGGACCTGTCTGCCGCATTCGACACGGTTAATCATGGGACTCTGCTGGAGAGACTAGGAGAGGCCGGGGTTGATGGTACGGCTCTGCTATGGTTCCACTCATACCTGCGGGACAGGAAGCAGACTGTGTCCCTCCCCCCATTCCAATCCGCCTTTGTCTCAGTGCCCCATGGGGTGCCCCAGGGCTCGTCTATCAGCCCCATTCTTTTTAACGTGTACCTTAAGCCCCTGATCACGTTAATAAAGTCCCATAGGTTAAAAGCTACCAACTATGCGGACGACACCCAGCTCATTCTCTCTTGGGAAGGGGAGGATTCTATCCCTCTAACATCGTTTCACGACTGCCTAAGAGACACGGCTGGTTGGCTGCACAAAAACTCCCTGCAATTCAACTCCTCCAAAACTGAGGTTCTATTCTGCCCTGGAAGTCGAATCCCACGCCTGTTCCCTACCGAATTTTGGCCCCCGGAAGCACCGGAAAAAACACAGCCAGTCACCACGGTTCGCAACCTGGGTGTCACGATGAACAACAAGCTGAGTATGGAAACTCAAGTTGCAAAAACAGTGGGGATTTGCTCAGCCCTACTGCGCTCTTTGAGCAAGATCATGCCACTCCTCCCCGCACAAGCTCGAGCGTTAATAGTCAGGTGTACTATTCTTAGTCGCCTGGACTATTGTAACGCACTGTTACTCGAGTCTCCAGTTGTGCTGCTGGATCGATTACAAAGAGTCCAGTCGGCCGCCGCCAAGCTAGCTCTTGGCTGGACCAGGAGGTCCTCTGCCACAGCGGCCTTAGCCGAGCTGCATTGGCTCCCCTTAAAGCAGCGAGTGGCCTTCAAAGCCCTTTGCCTTGTTTTTAAGGCTTTGCACGGAGTCGGACCCAGACCTTTGCAAGCCATGTTTTCCTGGTACACCCCCAACAGAACTCTCCGCTCTTCCTCGGCCTGCCCTGTCACAGTACCTAGATTCAACAAGGTCAGGACTGGGGGTAGATCCTTCAGAGTCGCAGCTGCAAAACTATGGAACAGTCTGCCCCTGGACATCCGCCAAATATCGCAACTACTTCCCTTCCGAAAACGTATCAAAACCTGGCTTTTTCCCTAAACCCATTCACCTGCTACCCATCCTCAGTCTCCTCACTTAGGAGTATTCTCCAGCGCAAGGATACCTGCAAGGTGACAGCTGCGCTATATAAATGTTTTAAATAAAAAAAATTAAATAAATAAGAGGTATATAATGACTCCACGTCAAAGGAAACCAAAATATCAGTATTGATGTTAAATTGTATTTCTGGGAGTAGCCTTTATACGTCCTTCGTGTCCAGAAGGAACGTCGGCATCTCTTTCACCATCGGGTTTAGAAAATAGTCCACGAAGGTCGACAACGGTTCCAGAGCGGAACTGATGCCAGAAATGATAGGTCGTCCCAAAGGAGGTCTTTGAGGTTTGTGGACCTTGGGGAGGCAATAGAAATATGGAATAGTAGGGTGGGTAGTTCGAAGGTACTGGCCTTCTTGTGATGTTATCCACCCTTCAGAAGTAGCTACTTGAAAATGTTCTTACAATATCAACGAAAAAAAAAAAAAATGTTTTCCTTTCTCTAATATTAACATTGGACACATTTTTGACAAATAACTAACTATGATCTCACATGGAGACACAACTTTAGTAACACATTCGAAAAAAAGCTGCTCCTAACAGACATTGCTCAACATAATAGATGGCTTAATATGTAAATTCGAGTCACTATGTATGCCATCTATTAGAAACACGATATCGTAATAATTATAATGACTGTGGGTGCCAGTTGTGTTGAATGTGAGATCGTAGCATTAAATAAAATAATATACTACATCCCATCATTCCTGAGAATCACGTGATCGCGATCACGTGCTCTGCAATAGTTCCGCTTCCGGATAAACAATGAGCTTTCCTGCCGTTCGGTGCCTCCCCAGACAGCACAGACGACTGTGCGGAGTCACCGACGGACAGGTGAGTAATATTCAGGCAAGATAACCCGTTTTCCACTCTGTGCCCAAAGAAAATACATAGAAAGGCGGACATTTAACTAAACGGCAATAGCAGGGGCGAATGATACAGCGTCCCCATGCAGTGACCCTAGGACCAAACGAAGTTATTGCACTTTTGGTTGTAGTGCTCTGTGTAAACAAACCCGAGAGAATTATTGGAATCAGATTCCTGGCAGAGGACTCCTAAACAGACCCAAAGACAAAACGAGGTAATTGCACTTCTGGTCCTAGCGCTCTGTGTAAACAAACCTTAACTAAGGTGCTAAAATAATCTAAGCATCACTAAAGTGAAGTCTTGCGAGACACATGAAATTAACCCGTGAAAAGCGTGACATGATGTGATATGATGGTTCGTTAACTTTGTTTATAACCTCATGTAAACTTTATTGAGATCGCCGCACATTTCAGCTTACAGTTGTGAATGAAAGTTCTCCCTGTCGAGTTATACGATAACTTTAAGACTAAAGAACAACACACGGGGGTTGCCCACAAGGTTTTGTTAGATCACTTGAGATAACCACTCAATCTAGTACACCAGAAGTAGTCGAAATTTTATAAATAAGAAAATATCCCGCTGCATGCATGATAAATTTACGTAAAAAAACGCAACAATATCCACAGATGACGATTTGGTTTCCATCTATTCGGGCATCTGTGGAGGTAATGTTGTAAACCTAGTAGGTGATGGGACCAATGAATTGTTCTCTCTGTTTTTCTGTGTTCAACTCAGAGCGGTGCTCCTCTAAACCTGAGCTGCAGCCAGGTGGGGTGAGGTGCCATCACCACTACAAATGGGTGAGTGGCCCAAATGTATGGAATACCAATAAGCATGAAATGTCATGATGATGATATCTAGTGATGTTTATTAGGACACACTGATCACATGGATGTGTCTTGAATGTGACATAATTCAGGTTATTTGTTTTCTTTGTTCTTTCCATGTATCTCCTGTGGTCGTGTCTACAACATGATACGAAATAGTACGTGGTGGAGTATGAAACCTGAACATTGCAGGTGATATTGATTTTAACTCTCACTTTATAAGCAGTAGTTTCTAACAGGTCCTGAAGAAGGCATATGAACTATTTCATTCTAAATGCTGAAACATGTTGACCAATATTGCTGACAGATATTTTGTTAAATCTGTACTTTCACTTTGTTTTTAGATTTGGACAATTGAGAAATAGTATTAAAATCACCATTTACTCAATTTATCCAATTTTATTTTGCATTCACACTTATTCACTTACACTGCTTATTCAGTAACCTCACATATATTCACATCTTTTAGATACACCACCCTTATTGATAACACATCTTCTTAATAACTACACATAGCCTTGATAACATCAGTAGGCTGTGTTGTGTTGTCTTGTCTCCTGGGCAAGGAGAACCCAAATGATGTTAAAAAGGGCGGCAAAGGACGGTTACTGATGGGAATATTTGCCCATTTGTTTGAGTTGCCACGTGGTAATCACATGTCACATTTGCTGTATTTTTGGGTATCCACTACTTCTTTCGTGATGTGTTAATGTCCGTGTCCACAGTTGAGTCACATGGTTATCTGACCCCTAGATACTGTTTGTGTGAAAGTTCTGGATCACCAGAACTTGGTTATAAAGATGGGTAATGCGCAGAAATCAAACTCACCAAACAATTCCCTACGGTCTCAGGCTGTGATTGAGAAAGACACATCATTAATAACACCACTGCAAACTGGTGAAAATGATAAGGGCAGAAGGTCTCAAATATGTTTAAATTCGCCAGCCATGTCCCAAGGTACTCAATTAGTCAGAGGAGGAAAGATTATCAATAGTATGGTAGGGGGGCCAAGAGAACACTTGGGTGAGAGACAAGGGAGAGATCTACTTTCAAGAATAGCTTGAAATCTCCTAGATAGATGGAAAGCTTAATGAATCAACATGTTTTAAATCTGCCCCCTGATGCCACTCCATTCACTATCATTCTGGCTAATGTTCCAAGCCCCTCTTCAGGAGAAAACGAAACATGGTTTTCACTGCGAAATAAAGCAATACACTCTCTAGGGAGTAGAACAGGACTGACAAGACCTATGTCTGATGAATTTAAAATGGTGAGGAGGATTAGCTGGGTAGGAAATGGCAAGAAACTCTTACAAGGTGACTGTGTTGTACTCACCTTTAGAAAACCCCAGCTGGTAAGGGAAATCCTAGAAAAAGTATGGGATTAAAATATCTCCCACATTAGTATTAATGTTTTACCTTTGGGATTCTTTTACCAGCCCAAATATAACACCTGGCAGAATGGTCTTGTCCCTCCTATGCAATCTCATGCCCAGCAAAAGTATAATATACAGGTGTCGAATAGTTTTGGGCCCCTCCAAGCATTGGATGAGAATGACTGGCTATACAATCAACAGGATCGGAGTTTGATAACTAGGGGTCCTGATAGTCAGGCTACCTGTGAACAAGATTTGAGTAAAGATAATGATGTAGAGAGAACTAATATAAGGAAAACCAAATTTGATGTCGAACAAGTACCTGGTACAGTTTCTACAACTAGTAACGTTGTAGAGGTGGGTGTGAGTAATTTTTGTGGGAGAGGTATCCAATCCAGGACTGAATCTGATCACCAGTATAAAGATCCCCCAGGGTTAACAGTCCTCAATAGCAACAATGTTGATGTCCTTTTCTGGAACATAGCTAGACTTTGTAATAAATTAAATAACACAGGGTGGGTGAACTTTATCAATAAGTGTAATATTCTATGCTTACAAGAGACCTGGGCAATTAATGAATTCCATATAAATGGCTTTAAGACCCACCATACCCCAGCAATTCATTCAATACATGGGAGACCTAAAGGGGGAATCTGTGTTTATGTTTTGAATCTGATTGGGGCAGCAAAAATTGAAATGATAAAGTCTGAAACCTACTATCAAATTGTCTTGATTTCCATAGACTGTAAATACACATTGGCCATTATTAAATTCTTTAACAATGCCCAGAAGGAACAGTTGGGGCCCATATTGGGGACGTTTATCTGTAATCTCAGGAAATTAGAGGAAATCAGGGGTGGCAAAATTATCACTATATGGGGGGGGTGATTTTAATATTGGTATATGTCCACAGGCTGATCTTGGTAAATGTGACTTAACTTTGGATGAACATGACCCACCGATACATTTTGTGCATACTGATAGAGGAGAGATGTTTAATGAGATTCTATTCCAACATGATCTTGGCTTTGCCAACTGCCTGTGTTCTCCCTCAGTGGATTTTGAACATACTTTTATAGGCAGAGGATTAGAATTTACAATTGATTTTATAATTGTTCCTAATCGCCATGCACAATATATTATTAATTATAGGCTAAATGATAACACAATGAGTGATCATCTACCATTAAGTGCTGGTATTACTCTTCCAACAATCTTAGATAGACACTACGACAATCAAATAGCTTTGGTGCAGAATATCGCACTGGGTAGCTTGAACGGCTATACTTTGCATTTGTCCAGCAAGATCCGATTGAATTAAACAACAAATTGTAACTAAGGCCTATGATTCAATTTGTGCATTCCTGGACGAATCTACCACACATGGAAACATTTTGATAGCATTTGCCCAGATTACAACAACAATTCAAGACTTACTTAGAGTGGAAAGTAGGGGCACTCGAAGGAATAGTAAGGGGTGGTTTGATTCAAATTGCAACAAAGCATTCACAAAGTTAAAAGTGGCATTACACAAAACAGTGAGAGATAGTAAAGAAATTAGAGATTGCAGGAAGATTTATAATGAAGCTAGGAAAACACGTATGAAGGAGTTAAAAGAAAAAGCATGGGTTACCCTCCATGAAGCCTCTAGGAAGAAAGATAGTGCTGCTTTTTGGCGGGCTGTAAATGCGCCGTTTTTTACAAAGGCTGATGGCCCATCGGTGGAGGTGGCAATAGACGAGAGGACATGGATCGACTTCTTTCCAAATGTCTATAAACAATTAGAGGATGAAGAAAGTGCAATAGATTGTTTAAGACAGGAGGGGGAGGATTCTTTCTCATGCTCTCCTATCGATGTACAATTGACACATGAGGAATTCATTGGCGATATTAATGCAAGTAAAAGCGGAAAAGCCCCAGGCCCGGACTAGGTACCAATTGAACTTTTCAAATTAAACCCTTCCTTATGGACACCTTTGATTACACGGGTCCTTCAAGCCTGTTGTGTAAAAGGTTTTATTAACTCTTGGTCAGATTCAATAATTGTCCCAATTTTTAAAAAAGGGGAATGGGGGAATCCTGCCTGTTACTGCCTGATATCCTTATTAGATTCTCGGATGAAGGTAGCAGGTAGGATTGTTTTAGAGCAGTTACAAACAGGGGCTGAAGAAAATAACATTCTAAGTGATGTCCAGTATGGCTTTAGGCAGGGACTAGGAACTAATGAGCAGGTCCTTAATCTTAATATTCTAATCGGAAAATATACACAGGCAAAGGCAGGCAAACTCTATTTGGCCTTTGTAGACTTGACAGCGGCCTTTGACTGTGTCATACATAAAAAAAATGTGGAATATTTTAAGGGAGTTAAAGGTTGACCCAGTTTTGATTAATTTCTTGCGAATATTCCCCCAAAGGGGAATGCACTGCGTCGTTTAACGTGGAGAGGGGTGTCAGGCAGGGCTGTGTCCTTGCACATTTCCTGTTTACTCTCTATACCAATGCTTTGGAACAGGAATTGATGAGTAAGGTGAAGGACCCACCCTACATTAATAAGCGTCCGATTGTCTCCCTTCCCTACGTGGACGACGCAGTGCTTTTGGCCCCCACGCAACTAGAACTACAAAAGGCACTTACTGCCTATACCTGCTTTATGGATACATTGGGTCTAAAACTAAATGCTAAGAAAACGTTTGTTATGCCCTGTGGGAGAGGGAAACTGAAATGTATGACACTACCACTTGGGAAAAACAGGATAGAAACAACAAATATGTTTACTTGCCTAGGTGTTCTATTTCACCGTACTGGCTCATGGGGCCAGGCAGTAAGGAATAGGAGGCTATTGTTTATGAAGGCAACCACGGCTGTGGTCAATTTTTCAAACAAAATGAGTAGAAGGCCCCCGGGTATACTTTTGAAAGTTTATCAGGCAAAATGTGTGAGTGTAGCCATTCATGGGGCAGGATTAAGGGGGTTCCATGACTCCTCTCCTATTCAATATGTTGAAAATGCCTTTTAAGATTCATTTTAGCAGTACCAGCCAGTTCCCCTGTTTTTAATTTACATAGCGAGTTGGGTATCCCTCACATTGCTGATGTTATTAAAGTACAACCTGTCCTACTTTGGCACATAATGTGGACCACAAGCAGCACAGGTCTAAATCAGGAAATATTTAAAGATGCAATGCAATTGGACCATGCTACTAAGATCAATTGGTTAAGGTATATAAAACATTTTATGTATGATCTAGGGCACACAGACTATTAAAATTGCCCAGAGACAATGAGTAATATCTCTAGGAAACAGTTTAAAACAACATGTATGTCCCACTTATAGACTTTTAGGCTCACACATGAAATTAATAAACCAACAGCAGTCATGCACCAATTGACTTTGATAACATATGCTATCCAACCATATCTCTTATGCTGTCTGGGGGGATAAGACAGATATGTTTAACCCATTTTAGATTTGGGATTGTCCACCAGTTAATCAGCTATCCTGAGATGAATACCTGGTCCAAAGAATGATGCTGCTGTCGTTGTGATGACTTGTCTCCACAAACAACTATTCATGTGATCCTATTTTGTAAATTTGATACTAAAGAGAGATCAAGACGGATCCGGCCCTTATTAAAGAAGGGGGGTGGAGACAACGCCGACCTGCTTTTTTTATACCACTTTGGATAGTGTTTATTGCATAGGGATTATGACTGGTTGCTTAACGAGTATACTGAGAGTGAGGAAAACTGTTGATATTCAACCCCCATAGTTAGTATGCCAGGTTTTATTCTGCTGAAGTGCTTTGTTTTATTATATAGTTTACAAAAAATGTTTTTATTACTCCTATTGCATTATACACATGTGTGGCTTATGTGTATTTGTAAATAGAAGAAATATAGAACTATCATACATGCGTACTCTAAAATCAAAGGTATGCTTAAGAGGTTTTTTTACTATTTATGTATGACGCTTTTGTGATTTTATATGATTAAAATCGAATAAAGCTTATTCTGATTCTGACTACAGAATAAATCATATTCACTTCGATGAAGTGAATATTCTTTTTGACTTATTTTTTGTCTTGGAAGCACAAGGGGAGCTTGGCCCTGGTGGACAAATGGGGAGGCTGGGCCCAATTAAATCAATAAACAAAGGAAATTGCCTCGCCACTCATTTTTTATCCCACACTTAAGGAAAAGTTGAGAACACTGTTTGTCGTACTCAACTAGGTATTTTTATTTATACCAATCAATTTTTGATTTCAAATTCTATTTTGTCATAACAACCTACTTATGATCAGACAAACATATATATACACAATATACAATCAACATTTAGTGTGACTTATATACATAACGACATGTTATCACAACAAATAATATTCACTATTGGCAAAGAGATTTAAGTACAAAAGCTTTTCACAACAGACAACAATATTTACAATATAATAAGTGAAACACAAATTGACAAATGAAAAAAGACTTTGTGCAAAACACAAAATTGGTGATGAAAAATTAGGAAAGGAGCGTGAAAACAGATTCAAAATTAATTGTCAGCCAGCGAATGCTGCTATCCAAATTGTCCTTTCTAATTGGCCGACGCGTTTCGAATCCTGGTGATTATGTACCGGATTCTCATCAGGGCACAATTATTCTGTCTGTGAAATTTTAAAGAGAAAAGATAGCGTTTCAGTGTATGGGATTGAAAAGACAGTGCTCCCTGTAGAGTGACATACAGCAGAGGGACCTACCAGGTCTTCAGCAGAAACGAATTCAGGGTGTAGTTGGGAATGCAGGCTGGATTAGCTCCTAAAGGAGTCAGGGGGGCAGAACTACCTGCAATAGGGTGGATTACTATTAGCGCGGCTAGAACATATAAAGTGCCCAAGTCGATTGAAGAGAAGACTCCAAAATGCAAAAATGCAAAAAGGCACATACCGTCAGCTCCTTCTTTGCTGAACGTGGGAAGTCGCCTTCGGAAGTAGAATTAAATCCTTCCGTGAGTTTGCACTGAATGGTGATTCCGGGCGCTGTGCATAAACAGTGCGGGATTAATATATGTGGCTGGAGTTGATGTGTGCAACGAGCACAAAATTAGTTGGTGAAAAAACGTACCTTTGTTTTTCAATCGCTCTGCGCGAGGGGTCTGGTTCTGCGGATCAACCTGACTTCAAACGCCAGCGCGTACAATATTCCCCAGGCTCCGGTTACTATGGGCAAATGGAACCGGGTTAGTCTGAATGCGCGAAGACGCGAGAGTGATCAAAGCGGGCGGCGTGGCTCCGCTGGAGCGGTGCTTACCTCCGTCTTGCTCGGAAAGCGTTTCCCGCATACTGTGTGGATCCAAAGATGGACGCCACCGGTGTTGCCATGGCAAAAAGCACACCGCCGTGTGCTGCGGTTTATGGGGCTTGTAGTTCTATCCGCGCAGGAAAAATGATAATAAATTACATGCAGTGAATCAACTGAGGAACTAATGAGACAGACCTGTCCAGGCAATAGGACTAGAGGCACAACTGGTCTATAATCTCGCAATTTCGGACAGACTGTTCAAGCCCTTGCGGACACTGTTGAATTTTAAGATAAGATATGCTTCCTTTTTAAGGAGCAATCGGTCCAAATCCGCGTTGTTCTGTGATGGACGTAATGTATACAGTACCGTCCACCTTAGCTCATTAGCATCGTGTTTGGCAGTCAAAAAATGTTCCACCATGGGGGCAGTCGTGATTTTGTTTTTAATCCGAGACCGATGTTGGCAGATGCGTGTGTTAACTTGTTGGGTAGTTTTGCCAATGTAAATTTGGTCGCAAGGGCACTGCACCAAGTACACGACATTTTTGGTTTTACAATTAGAAAATTCTCGGTGTCTCCACTTCGTAGCTCCATGTTGGAACTCGTCACCTTCGATAGTATTGGGGTACACAACACAGGTGCCACACTTGTGGTGTCCTGTGATTGGCTTCAGGTTCCACTGGCTTAGTAGATCAATTTTCTTCTTGGGTAATGACACGTCTGCTCTCGTAATATGTTGTCCCACATTTTGATTCCTCTTGTAGGCGAACAACGGTCTCGGAAGTGGACAATCTAAGTTCGCCATTAGATGCCAGTTGTTCAGAACAGTTTTTCTTATCGTGTGTGTGTCCGGTCCGAAAGTGGTGACACAGACCAGTCTCTCCAGTGTAGGTTTGGGCCGAACTTGTAGGAGTGTTTCTCGGGGGGTGAAGCGAGCTCTTTTGAAAGAGTGCTTTAAAAGTTTCTTGGGGTACCCCCTTGTTTGCATTTCCTGGCAAAACGTCGTTGCGTGAGACGTGAAGTCATCCAAGTGGGAGCAGTTCCTCCTTATGCGCAACAACTGCCCATATGGAAGGTTGGATTTTAAATTCCTCGGATGGGCACTTCTGTGGTGCAGGATTGTATTCCTGTCAGTGTCTTTTTTGTAGAGGGACGATTTCAACACCCCATTGATGTTTGATATTTCTACATCAAGAAAGGTCATCCTTTCATTGCTCTGCATCAATGAAAATTTGATGTCAGCATGCCTATTGTTGAGCCAATCGTGGAACGCCACCAGCTGGGTCTGGCTCCCCTGCCACAGGAGCCAGACGTCATCTATGTAGCGGAACCACTGCCGGATGTGTTGTTCAAAGGGGTTATTATTGTCCACAAACTTTTGCTCATACTGGGCCATAAAAAGTACGGCCATTTCAGGGGCATAAGGGCACCCCATCGCGGTGCCCTTGACCTGCATGAAGAAGTCCCCATTAAATGTAAAGTAGTTCTTTTTTAAGGCAATTTCTGCCAATCTCAAAATGAAGGAGGTGGGTACTTGGTGAGGCCTCACTCTCAGGTTCAGGTAAATCTCCATCACCTCTAGCGCTTCTTCTTGTGGAATTTGCGTATAGAGGGAGGTGACGTCCATGGTGACCATCAGTTGGGTGTCTGGGTCGAACTCAGTGTCTTCAACCTTGTGCAGAAAATCCGTAGTGTCACGTAAGTATGATTTGACTGACTGTAGAAATGGTTTCAAAAAGAAATCCACATACTGCGAGAGCGGTTCAAGACAGGATTCACATCCAGACACAATTGGACGTCCTGTGGGGTCTTGAAGGCTCTTATGGATCTTGGGCAGGAGGTAGAGTATCGGGGTTCTGGGAATTTTTTTTAGAAGATATTCATATTCTTTTTTGCCCAGAAAGCCACCATCCACCCCCACCTGTAATGAATCAGCAATGAGTTGTTGGATTTCCTTGACTGGGTTCTCAGAAAGACGTCTATACCAGGTTTGATTGTTCACCTGTTTGTGGCCTTCTGCTAGGTATTGTTCACGAGACCACACCACCACTGCACCGCCCTTATCGGCCTGTTTGATGATAATGGAATGGTCTTCTTTGAGGGCTTTAATTGCTGCCTGTTGCTTATGGCCTATGTTTTGATGTACAAAATGGCGGCCCTTTTCAAGTTTGTCGATCGATGACAACAGGACCTGTTCAAAAGCGAGAACTTCTTTAGGGATATTTTGGTTGGGGACAAAGGTGGACTTGTTGCGTAGGCCAGTGACCTCTGTGGAAGACGGTGAGGGATGGTTCCCAAAAAATATTTTTAAACGAATTTTGCGGCAAAACTCAATCGCCTCTAGTTTGAGTCTTGTGTAATCCGTTTTGCGGCCAGGTACAAATTTGAGACCAAGCGCTAGAACCGAATGTTCTTCAGGCGTTAATTGTCTATTAGACAAATTCACCACAGTGCTGGGACTCTCTATGATTTGTAAGAGCGATTCCTGGTTCGCATCTCCCATGGTGGTTTGAAGCGAGTCTTTGGCTGTTGGCCCTGGTCTAAAAAAGCCACCTGTTTCTTATTTTAGTTTCTTGGGCACTTTATATGTTCTAGCCGCGCTAATAGTAATCCACCCTATTGCAGGTAGTTCTGCCCCCCTGACTCCTTTAGGAGCTAATCCAGCCTGCATTCCCAACTACACCCTGAATTCGTTTCTGCTGAAGACCCGGTAGGTCCCTCTGCTGTATGTCACTCTACAGGGAGCACTGTCTTTTCAATCCCATACACTGAAACGCTATCTTTTCTCTTTAAAATTTCACAGACAGAATAATTGTGCCCTGATGAGAATCCGGTACATAATCACCAGGATTCGAAACGCGTCGGCCAATTAGAAAGGACAATTTGGATAGCAGCATTCGCTGGCTGACAATTAATTTTGAATCTGTTTTCACGCTCCTTTCCTAATTTTTCATCACCAATTTTGTGTTTTGCACAAAGTCTTTTTTCATTTGTCAATTTGTGTTTCACTTATTATATTGTAAATATTGTTGTCTGTTGTGAAAAGCTTTTGTACTTAAATCTCTTTGCCAATAGTGAATATTATTTGTTGTGATAACATGTCGTTATGTATATAAGTCACACTAAATGTTGATTGTATATTGTGTATATATATGTTTGTCTGATCATAAGTAGGTTGTTATGACAAAATAGAATTTGAAATCAAAAATTGATTGGTATAAATAAAAATACCTAGTTGAGTACGACAAACAGTGTTCTCAACTTTTCCTTAAGTGTGGGATAAAAAATAAGTGGCGAGGCAATTTCCTTTGTTTATTGATTTTTTGTCTTGGGCTTTTTTGTATGGATTACAAATATTATACCTTGTGGTAATTTTGCAGTGACCGAATAGAGTTAGGGTCCTATCCTAAATTGTATATATGTTTTTTGACTAAACCTGATGCAAGTATCTATAGCTTGCTTAATCATCAATGTGGCTTGAAATGAGTTCTTTGTGAACATTGTTCCTTGCTTCCAACCAGGGAACATGACACAGCTCACCTCCATGCGCCCTGTGTGCAGTTCCTCTTGCCTACGAATGGGCTTGGCCCAGGTTTTTTAAAGTCCTCCAATGACGGCCGGATCCCTGTTCTTCACCTCTATGGCCACTCGTTATTTCTTTTGCCGAGCTCAGCTGCCCTCGGGGAATCCCTCCGCCTTCCAGAGAGGCCGCTCTCCCAACATGGAGGTACCTGTGCTGGCTCACACCCCGGGGTTTTTGCTCAATGGTCTGGCCTATTCGCCTTCACCCGAGCGCAGTCCCTCTCACCTACACACAGGTTAGGCCGGATTCTCACAACTCCTCTGCTGGGGCAGAGTCTCTGGGCTTCTCCCGCTTACGCTGCTCAATGTACTCTCACCTGCGCATGGGCTGGGCCCAGACTCCTGTGACTCCTCCAGTGGGGCAGTGTCTCCCATCCTCCACCGCTTAATACACTCTTGGACCAGTCGCCATCAGGGTCACTTGCACAACGCGGGGGTCCCCTGGTCACCCGCTTTGAGGCTTCGTCCACCGCCAGGGCACCAGTACTTGACCCTTTTCTACCAACTCATGCACAGTCCCTCCCACCTGCATATGGGCTAGGCCTGGAGTCTTGTGGCTCCTCTGCCGGGGGCCAGGGTCTAATTTTATTTGTGGTCACTACTCCCCCATGCACTCCACACACCTAATGTTCCATGGGTGCACCAAGGAAAGCAGGCGTCCAAGCTCGTCTCCCAGCGAGGGCCTGTGGTTTCAGATAAGCACAACCCATCCACCGTCCTGTGTAGCCATGTGTTGCCTCGCCAGATTGTTTCTTCTTTCTGCTACCGTTCAGCATTCAACACATCGGGTGCCCCTTTAGGCACACTCCCTCAGTGCGGGGAGCAACTGGCACCAAAAACGGGGTGCGGATGGTGGTTAGGAAGGCAGGATTATGTTCAGGATGGATGTCGGGCTGCCGGAGCTCCGGCAGAAGCAGCTAGTCGGCCATGTTCCTCAAAAAAGCCAAATTATTAGCCTAAGTAACAGAATGGTCTCCATGCTAATACTAAAGTGTCTAAATGTCTCCGGACAATTGTGCTCTGCTAAAGTGAGCAACTTGCCAATAAATGTGATTCTTCTTGTAGGTTTTTGAACAAAATGAACACTTCATGTATACAGAACTAAATATAACTTTGCCTCATGGGAACAGTCCAGCCCGAACTGCCAAGCCAGGTCCTCCCTGGACTGGAAACAAGCATCCTAGGACTGGTCCCGTGCTCTCCATGCCACTAGAGTCAAGCTATCCTGGCTGATGAGGTGTGAAACCCCGAAACCGGTCCTAGGATGCTTGTTTACAATCCAGGGAGGACCTGGCTTGGCAGTTCGGGCTGGACTGTTCCCATGAGGCACAGGGTCAAGACTGATTTGAATATGGCTGGGTTCAAACTAGAATGGCATGGTGAGCAATAAAACAATGGATTTAGGCCCAGGTTTCTGACATTGTTCTGCATTTTGTCCATCAACTGTTCTTTTTGTATGAGAAAGAAATGAAGGCTCCTGTTGGAGGACAGAACAAAAAAAAGTGTTTTTAGTTTGAGTGGACGGAAATATAAAGTTTTAGACCTGGTCTCCTTGGTGTGGTTTCCCCTAACATTTTGCCTTCAGACCTGCTGTTTTTTCTAACTTCATTTTTGCTAGCCATAGAATTCTGCACACATTACTACCGCTAACCAGTGCTAAAGTGCTTGTGCGCTTCCCTAAAACTTGGTAGCATTGGCTTATCCAAAATTGGTACATTTAATTTACTTACAAGTCCCTATCACACTACACTACAGGTGCCCAGGGCCTGTAAATGAAATGCTACTAGTGAACTTGCAGCACTGTTGTGTCACCCACTTAAGTAGCCCATTAAACAGGTCTCAGATCTGTAGTTGCAGAGTTTGTGTGTGCAGTTCTAAACTGCTATATTGACTTGGTAAGATAAATATCTTGCCAAGCCCAAAGCTTCCTTTTTAATACATATGTCACCCCTAAGTTAGGCTCTGGATAACCCAGAGGTCAAGGTGCAATGTATTTAAAATGCAGAACATGTATTTATACATTTTCCATGTTGTGGTAGTGAAAAACTCTTTACATTTCTTTTTCACTACTGCAAGGCCTGTATCTCCCATAATATAACATTGGGATGATCGTATTACATTTTATAATTGTAACTTAAAAATGGGAAGATACAATTAGCTCATATTTGGTGTCTCTGGATTCCTAATTTTAAATCTAACTTATGGTGAATTGAGATTTTAAATTACAATTCTGAAAATGCCACTTTTAGATAATTAGCATTTTAATGCCTTAGCCAGTTGGTGTGTGCAGCCTGTCTCTGATCACTTGACTGGGTGTAGATGGCAGTTGTGCTTTGTGTATTCCTCCTAGAAAGCCACACACAATGGGTGCATGGTGTCACTGAGTGGGCTATCACTGACAGGATGGGAGGGAGGAGCTGGGACCAGCCTAACGTACACCAGAATAGGCTGTGTCCTGTCCCCACACAAAGGGCTGCTTACCCCATATATTTAGTCTGGAGCCAGTGCTGGCAGGGCAGGACATCTGTGCACTTCAAAGGTATTTCCTCTAAAAGCTTCTCCCCACTTCAAAGGCACACTTGTGCATAAAAGAAGGACCTTAGACACCACCACTTCAGTACAATTCTGGACCTGTGGATCCTCTGTCAGGAAGGACTGTCTGCTGCTGACAGGACTGCCACTCTGCTGGACTGCTACTCTGCTGGACTCCTGCATTGCTGTTCTGACCTGCTGCCCTCTTACCTGGGTGAGGAGGACTGGACCTGCGTTTCTTGAACTCAAAACCCAGAGTGACTTCAAGGGCTAGTTGTCTGGCATCCTGATCTGAAGCCTCAAGGAGATAACACCAAATAACAATATGTATGCCAGGACTGATGATTTTTTGAAAAATGCAAATTGATTGATCCTTATGAATAAAACATAAACATCTGCTTGAACATTTGCAACATTTAATGATACAACTCAATTTTTTCTTATTTCAATTTTTTGAAGAAAAATAATTACTGTGTGAGACAACACCATATACAATAATTTCTATATACAAATATGTACACAATATATACAAAACATTAACATTTTAGACCAAATTGCACTTACACCACATTCAGACCTCTTTCAAACAACACACACATCCTATACAATTGTCCCTAAGGACACCAAAAGTGAAAATGAAGCAAATCAAAAAATAATCGGAGTGAAACAAAAATCACAACACAATAATAAAGGTTAATTGTAAAGCGTCGTTTGTAATGTTTTTTTCAATCTTAAAACGACCAATCGACTTAGATAAACAGTGATGGCTTCTTAGTTCAGGTGGCCTGGGACTAGGTCAATGCGTTTCGAACCCTCAAACTGGTGGGGTTCTCATCAGGACCATAGCGACTCTACAAAAAACAACAAACAAAACCAATTTGTAGAATGACTATTGAAAAGCCTCATCTTAAGCACCTGACCGAATGTGGGCTCGCCTACCTTAAGACTTCAACAACCAATCCACAGCGTGGTGAAACTGTCTTGGGATCTGAAATTAAATAAATAAACCTCAATCCATCTCTTCTCAACCAAGCCCCATTCGGGGTCTCATTCACACCACTGGTTAGTACCACTAACATCTTGCAACTTTCAAGGAGATAACAGGCATCCAATAATCTTGCATCTTCACATGGACCCTGCCATCTGTGAGTCTACCCTACTAGCTGGTGCCACCCCAGTCCTGGACCCTTGAAAGTGGGCCTAAGGTGACGACCAGCTGAACCAAGCATCTTCCCTGCTGAACGGCACATCCTTGAGTAGAAGTGTCCCATCTCCTCGGATGAGCGATGCATCCTCTAGCAGAACCTACGCATTGCCACTGCTGCATGGATACGACATGGCGCAGAAAGCCCACATTGCCCTTGCTGCCATCGGGAGCTATGCATTGCCAATGGTGTGGCGCATCTCCTGCATAGGTTCGCACATCTCTCATTGATGGCAGCCTTGACAACGATGCTTAACTCTGCGTCGCAGCCTCACAACTCTTCAGAACTGACGCACTGCCAGGTGCATCCTGCATCTACGAAACTGGGACTTCGCATCGCAAGCTCCTTTGGCAGGATCCTCAATGGTGATGCACCGCAGCCTGACCACATCTCACAACCGACACATCGCTTAGGCTGCATGGTGCTTCTTCAGCCCGGACTCACTCAACACTCTGCAAAAAGGATTTATGTCCTTTGTTCAGCGGGTCTAGCTGGGTCCCTGTAGCTGGCCTGTGCTCCACGGCGGAGGCCTGAACTTGTGACTTTGTCCCAGTGTAGTACCACTAGATACCCTTTGTTGGTGCTTTGTGCTTTTTGGTTCTATTTTGATCCAATTCTTAAAAATCTACTATCTTTGGTTTTACTGACTGGATTTTTGTTGTTTTGGTCTTTGTTTAATTATTCAAAATCACTCTATTTTTCTAAACCTGGCAGGGGAACTTTTGGTGTGGTGTTTTCACTGTTTTACTGTTTGAAGTGGTGCACAAACATTTTACTCTTTTCCTTCAAGTTAAGCCTTTGTGCCAAGCTACCAGGGGGTGGGCACAGGTTAATTTGGGGTTTGCTTGTACCTTACCCTGACTAGGTTTGTGGTTGCTTTTTGACCACGGCTCACACTCCAGTCAAGCAGTAACCCAATCTCTAACATAAATGATAGGGGGCAGCCCTTAGAGATATAATAGTCGGGGAAGAGAGACTGTCCACGTAAAGAAGAAAGTCCCTAATCTCAGTTAAGGGGATGAGTGTATTCTGTTCTCAGGGCGGCCGAACAAATGTAAGCATCGGGAAGAAAAGAAAAAAAAACAGATGAGTAGGTAATGATTTCATTACTTCGGTCAAGGAAATCGCAAGCGACTGGGGGCACCAAAAACTGTCTATGCATATGTTTTGTTATGTAGGTTTTAACTTTATCCATGAAGATGGAGAGGTTAAGGCAAGGTATTGTTGGTAACATTAACTGGAAAATATGAGATTTTTTTGTACTGGGAATAAATATCCTCCAACTTCCTGCATTTCATCGAAATCTAGTATTAACAAAAGTGAACTCACATTTAATTAGCAGACTTACATGTGGAGTAGCATCAGGATTGGTATGGACACTAATATTCAATATTATTTGTCAGTGTTTAATAGAAATCACCATTATGTAATTGAACATAAAGTCATGAACAGTTGTCATCATATCCCTTTAAGGAAATGGTAAAATATATCATTTATAAAAATGACTGGAAATGTTGTATATTATAACCATCCCTCAAGTCAGCAGTTTAGTCTATGTTTACGTTTTGTAAGGTATGAATCTAAGTCTTTAAATAATTGCCAGTTGACATTGGGTCAGATTAAGCTTCTTCCAGGTTTTTATCCAGCAGCTCTTTGTGTGGTGGGATTTTTGAACACTGTACTTAAAGGTGGGTGAATAAAAGGTCAAAACGTATTGAGGGTGCCAACCAAGACATATGCCTTCTTACAGCCTGTATGTTTGTAGAATGGTGGAGTGGTGGAAACAAGAATAACTCATTAACTGAATAGCTTATTTTAACATTTATTTTTACAGTGGAGCGCAGCCTTGAAGTTGACACTTACATGAAGGATCTGTTTCAACTGAACCCCAGTGCCGAATGGGTGATCAAGCCGAAACCTAACACTTAAGAGATCATGAAGGAACAACCATCCTAAACTCCTGTGGTGCTATGAGTCATGAGAAGACCCCAGTGGCACAAATGTACGAGTAGAAGCTGGGACTCTTCTGCATATTTAAAAGGAGCACATCTCCAATTGCTTGCATCTAAGACCTCGAGGGCCACTGTTGGTGATAGAAATTGTTTTTGCTGTATTGCAACTTTACTGCCACTTGCAAAAGAGGAAAGCAGTGCAAACTTGTATCGAGTCTGTGATGAATTCCCCTTCATTTACCGTAAAGAAAATACTAACAGAGTCAGGATTTTCCTTTATGAAAACTGTATGCTCTCATGAATGGGTTATATTGTGAGCAATAAAATTGCAAACCCATGAGATCTTTGTTGGCCTGCCCTCACAAGATAGAAGTACCAGTTCCATTCATAAAGGTGTCTTTTCAACATAATTGCAAAATGTTAAATTCTCTTGTCATGGTATGGTTTTTATCGCAAGGAAAATGTGGTAAAAGCAGCGTTCTGAGCCAATGTTGATGTTAGAGCTATACCAAACTCCGAAAATATAACGTATATCTTCACACTTCTCTCATAAAGGGAACTTCGAAAAAGGGCAGCGACATGCACCTCAAAGCTCTTTAAGTGTCTGCATTGCAAAATCCAGGACTCTTTCTGTGCATATGCCACAAAGGCAGTCATTGTTAGCGTCACTCACAAACCCATTGAACAAGGCTACATGGGTGCAAAGAACTGGAGTGGTGCAGAGAATATAGATAATCTAGTCAGACAAATTATCTTGAGGCAGCCCTGACCTGTCTTCTTTTAGTCACATGTCAGCTTGATTTGTGGCTTTGCTGGCTACTGAGCTCGATAAGTCTAAGTGTTATACACTTTTTTACTGCCATTGAACCAGCATGTTTTTTTTGTTTTCTCTTGCCATTCACATAGACCCCAAAATGTTGATTGTTGTTCCGCTCTTAGGATTGAGAGAGCAGTTGGCTCTGTAATACTACCCAAGAAACAATGTCAACCACTGGATGAAACAGACACTGGTGAAATCAGCAGTGCAACTACTGTTCCCAAGATGCCATCAAGGAAAATTGCTTAATCATTGCTGCTCTCAGCTATTCTCCCAGTAAATTAAAAGCGGCTATATGCGGTCCTGTGAGCGGTGTGTACTCCCATACCCACAAACCTTGTACCGTAATCCATTGTTCGACTGGTGGTTATAGGGACATAGTTTTGAAGAGGAGCAGTCTTGTAGTGAAGACATTACTTCATGACCATCGGAAGACTATTTAAGTGATTGATTTTAGGACTAGCATAGAGTTTCCTGATGTTATCCAATTTAGAGGAAATGGTCGGCTGAAGATAAATCATAGATTGAAAACCTGGCCCTTGTTGGGTTAGACAGTAAGGTTAATTTTATTTTGTGAGACACTTGTTTGAAATTACCGAATCAGCAAATATATTGTTCCAGTATTTTCAATACTAGATGATGTAGGAAGACAGCTAAGTGGACTACTGGGTCTATACCATATTTTGGTTAATCTTCAGGTCAGGGCTGAGACTCGCCCTTTCATTGTTAATTATAATAATGTTGTTGTTTGTGCTATGTAAATGATAATAATTATGACTAAATTCTAGAGTAAGTAAAGTGTATCCTTATGGCGAGCATTGACCATTATGACTAGAAGTAGTATGCAGCTCTATCGTCAGTATTGTAGAAAGTGCAGATCTGCCCTCCCTTCGACAACCGAAAACAGGTGAAATTAAACATTTCCTGCAAATAGGAAGCTTGTTGTTGAGAATGCACCCACGCATCTGAGCAGCTGCCTGAGCATAATTCAAGCACTTAAGCTAACGAGAAAAATGGCTGCACACGCATTGCATTTTGACAGTCGTCTTCTACATTGAAGACATTCCTGTCTCTTTAAAAATTCTTCACTTGTGACGGAAATATATTTTTGAGTGGTAAGTTCGAGTTTTTCTTGACGTTTAATTTATTCGCGTTGTGATTAAGGTAGGCAGGCTTTATTTGCCTGAGAATTCATAAAAACCCGCTATTCTTAACTTAAAAAACAGTAGGTCTCATAATATTAATATGCCTTTACTGAGACGAGAAGAAAATTATAATTATCAAATAAAAATATGCAGGAACACCAAACAATCAAAACAGTGCTTGTGAATTTCTGGCTCCTTGTGTTATGAAAATAAATTTGTGCTGTGATGTCATGGTGAAAATGATAATTTTTTTCTTGATGGTCGACCAGTTTCATTTTTAAGAATTGTAGTAAGTGCCCTTAGTTATAGAAGGATTATTCTTCAGCTGGTGCTTAGTTTGTAAAATTGTACGTGCCAGGGCCATAGATATTTTTCAAGAGGCCGCTGCAGCTTGCACCATTCACTGTTCCTACCAGCCGGGTCTTGTAGCTTAGTGGAATAAAGCGTCCACTTTGACCTCATAGGCACAGGTTCAAATCCTGGTGGGTCCACTCAGCCTTTCATCCTTCTGAGAGTGATAAAACGAGTATCTTTGAGTTGGGTAACAATAAACATCTTTTATTCAGCCCCAAGATACCCTTCTGTGTGAATGTGTGCTTTACATTTTCCACGATAATACAATACAAATACATGTAATACAAATATTATGTTCTTGCCAGCATTGGAAAACGCCAGAACCGATGCCATCTGCTAACCATCACACTACTACAAATTAACACATTTTAGACTATTCCGGGTCCCCAAAAACTGTAACATTAGCTTGTACACACTAGCACTGTTATTTTTAATGCATATTAGATTGTTTAAAAAGAGACAGTGCAACTATGTTGTAGATGTTTCACGAATATATGCAGGTTTTAAGAACAAAGTGTCAGTGCCAAGCACTGGCGAACACCTGCACAAATTAAGTACTAAGGCTGCCGCATTGTCACATTTTGTCTTTTTGTGACATATGATTCTGGAATAATTTGGATTTTCTGACACCAGAAAAGGAGCTCAGCCTCTTAAATATTCATTATATGTACCAATCTGCATTGATTTGTACAGAACCGATACTATGAAAAGCAACGTGTCAATAGTACTTGACACCAATATCTGACAGTTGGAGTTTCAATTTATAAATGCTAGCACACAAGTACCATACACTAAATTATGAAGTAGACAACAGCTGTATATAACCATATCACATCTGTACTGGTTCTTTTCAGTACTCACATTGTTTTATACAAAAAGGACTTAATATATCCTTCTAAAACTTTGCTAATGTGCTGAAATATATTCACTCAGCAACAAACACATATTTCTCAGTATGCACTTGTTTTAAAAAATAGCTGCGCCCTACTCATAGGCTCCTTTTCTACTATCAAATTTGCCGTTTTAATTATGAATATTTAAACTAAGTTCTCTTTTCCACCTATACTCCAGTGATTCTGGATCAATCTGAAAAGCTCAATAAAATAATTTATTTAGAAGTAGATGTATAGTGTTTTTATTTAAAAAAGTGTTCCATTCTACAATTGGCATTCAAGCTCATAGTAGCAAAATGACCAATTTCATATTACGCATATTGTGTTAAAAAAATCATGTAGAAGACCAATAGTAAGCAGTCTGCAATGTCAATATGTCTTGATCCAAACATCATTTTATTTAATAGCATGGCGTCTGATGTGAGAAATTTTACTTTGAATTGTCCCATCATTGAACATCTGAAGATAATTAAGACATGGAATTAGAAATAGATTCAATTAGAAATAGTTTATAATAATTTGTATAACTTTTTGAGGGGGGGGGATACATTGTTTTACTTTGGCAAAAAAGAGCAAGTTTAATAATGTGGGAAGCATAGGTTCCCTACAGGTGCATTGGATGTATGAGCTTGCATATATCACATCCACTAAACTGTTTAACATAATTCAAAATGCAGTACTTTTGGGTCATTAGTTTCAGAACCTGGGCTTCAAGAAGTGGCAAGACTTTTAATCGTTCTTAGCTCCATAAGAAAATGTAAAACTATTCAATAATATTTTCGAGTATTTCGATTTAAGACTAGAATAATGTATTATGACCAGATAATTCCTGTGTTTCTTTGGTTAGGATAGGTCTCTTAATTCGATTTGTTTGACCAAATTGTGGCATCTATGCATTTTGCAACATCACTACAAATCATTTAGCCAGCTGTAGGATAAAATCAAAATGTTTAATCAAACATAGTGCATAGATTGCCCACTATGATGCCTCTATATGCTCTAAAGTTTATTTTTTTTAATAGAGTGGACTGATGTTTGATAAGAACTGACATTAATAATTGTATTCTTGTTTTTAAATATATGGACTGCGCACCACATATAGTTGTGACTGCATCAATTAATCGCTATTACTTGCACTGTGGACAATAACCGCTCTTAATTAATCTCTCTGTAGTTTGGGGACCGAGTCACAGGGGAGGAGGTAGTCAGTGGGCGATGCAAGGTATGGGCAATAACGCTATATTGGGAGCTCTGTGGAAGCAACAGCTACTCTTGCCTGAAAAGCTTGGTCAATAAAAGGGTCCCTTCTCCCGCTGCACTCTCTCAGCCTTTCCGAAGCAGTCTTATTTACACAAATCTTTCTGGACTTCTCTGTGTGATGTCTGAAGCCCAATTAGCCAAAAAAGTAGAAACACTTTTGTTTATGATTTTCAACTTGTTGGCAGACCTGGTGTTCCTTGTGGACCTATAACAATAGCTAAACCCCATAAAGGGAGCAGTCTCATTGGCAGGCCTCCTTTCAGCGTTCTATATAGGGTGTTAATACCTATTATTGCTTAAAATGCATACAAAGGAATAAGCCACAATATAATTCTTCTCATTCACAGTTTAGGAAGAGTGCACTCGTTTTATTTGAATCGCCATAAGTGCTTAAACAAGATAAAGAGAGCAAATGAACAACACACATTTGCTTCATTCCCTTTTCAATTATTGAATATGTGAGATCCATTAATGTTATAGTTAAGAGATCAACAAGATATTCCATTCTTCACTGCAGAAGTATTTTGTTCTGTCAATGTACCATCAGTAAGGATGTTTAAAAAAAACTCAATTAAAGAGGCTCCTCTATTCATAAATTAAGCTATGAGCCAACCCGGAGCTGACCTGTGCTTTTAAGTTGAAATCAACAGACCAACATACTTAGATGATCGGACTAAAATTTTGCACAAATTTCCCTGTCAACATTGAGTAATGATGTTGGGTGATATGGTGACATATGTAGTAGAAGGCTTTGTGATTGTCTGCAAGAAAGATGCAGATGTTCTTCATTTTCAAAATGATTTAAGGGAAACATTGCAGCACATAAAACATCTTACAAAAAAGCGTGTACAATATTATTAACGGCAGCGTACTATTTGGTATTTGTGCCAATATTGCATTTATCTCAAAATAATGTCTGTTATGTTTCATGATTTTGATAAGTTAAATTTTTCTTTGCTATCTGCTGCCTTGTGCATGGAATCTTAAGCATAAAAAGTAGTTCTACTGTTACATATAGAGACACACTGCTTCACTCTGGACTTTCTATCACCCATCACTAATTTACAAATAGTGCTGTTACCCTACTTTATTTTGACTTTAATGATAGAGACCTACCACCAAGATATTGGTTGTGCTCAGATCTACTGGCCCAATTGTTTTTCTTCTTTTATGGTCAGGACTGTATATTTGGAAACGGTTTGGGCTTTGATGTAATACAAAGTAATATATTTCATCTGTTTCAGGATCACAGTTAGTCACCTGAGATTCATCTTGAAAGTCTAGAGCTTTTGCATTATGGAGATCTTGTTCTTTAATCTCCTGCTTGGATTTAGCAACCTTAACAAACAAACTGAGGGTTTCACCCTTTATGGGATTTTAATTCATCCTATCTATACTGCCATGTGGCCAATGCCAGATGAATTAAGTAACATACCACATTTTAGGCATTCCAAATATGTGAATTCCAATAGCAGTGAATCATCATGTTGAGGAGAATCAACCAATTTATACTTATTTTTGGTACGCATTATTAATTTTGTATGGCTGATCAATAGATAGCTAGAATGATAAGTATAGTCAGATTGAGGGAATAATAAAGATATATCAATGTTATTGGTGTAGATCAAGGCCATATTGTGTTATCTATAAGTAATTCACGATCAATGGATCTTCACTATTTGGTCCATAAAGATAAGCAAGTACTAGACGCATGCAGAACTAACAATAGGTGTGTGTATTTAAGGCTATGTGTAAGCTGAAGTGCAAGTCATTTATCCTCATGTATTGATCAAAAATGTTCTTGAAATCTTATTTATCTTAAGTAATTATGTGCATGCAGAAAATTCATCCTATTATTAGATTCCCTTTCTGTGTATTAATATGCTCTTCAAATCATGAATGCACTTCTAAGGAATTTTCAGTAGTTTCTTTTCTAATCCAGGAAAGGGCACACTACCCATCACAAGAAACGCTAAAGATGAACTCCACTCTGTCGTCCACTTCATACACATAACTTGGATTAGCTATTAAGACCCAATTATCATTATGAATCACCCTTGGTAAGACAGCAAAGAAAGCAACATTTGATAAGGGAAACAGCTTCTTTTCCATGTCCACTTCAGGCCTCATATGGAGGGAATAAAAAAGATAGATTGTTTTTATTGATACAGAGAGGGAATCAAGCAACCCAGCACAAAAACTCACAGGAAGTACTTATTAAAAGTAGCGATGGCTCATACTTGAATTGACTGCGCCTTGCCTAAGAAAGTATAAAATACATTTTAATTATGACTTGAGCCCTACCAAATATAGTGTTTATTCATCAGTAAATAGATATTTCTACTTCAATGCATTCTCATTCTTGCACTAATCTTGGCTCATCTGTAGTGGAAAACAATCTCCTAAATAGAGATGCTCAAGTCTCACCTTTTACCTACTGTATCTAATCATTTCGGTCATGATGGTTTAACATGCTAATACCTGCATTTGCAACAGCTCTCAGATCTTTTCTGGCGTCATTGACCTTTCATGCCACGTCATTTTTGGCAACCATTTCAACAATCACAGTGAAAGCTAAGATATTGAACATAAAGGTTGACTAGAGTCCGATATCGAGAAATCTGGGGGATGAAAGGCAGATAAATATTGTGTATCAAAAACATCTTTATTCACTTTGTAGATGTATGTAATCATAAGCTAGTCCTTCACTTACTTATTTCCAAATGCATCCATAATGTGAGCAATGTGTCTTCTATATGTATTATAAGGCAAAATAATAACAATCAAATTGAAAACGTTTTGTCTTCAGAAAGACTGCTACATTTCATATACTGTCTGAAGCTACACAATGTGTCTCAGAGAATAAAGCACCTGTTCTCCTGTAATAGTAAGTTTGTGCTATATAAAATAAACTACTGGCATGAGAAGCTGTTTTCTGAATTTCTGAAATAATGTGAAGAGATAGATCTCTGGAACGAGTTCTAGAACTGCAAAACGTGCAGTAAACCTAGACATAATATGCATTTGATTGAGCAAAATTAAAATTATTTTAATTTTAATTGTACTCTAATGCAAATTATATTACAACAGTGACTCAGTGTTTCCTCGGGAAGAATCTTTTAGCACAAATGATGTTCTTAACCTTTAATGAGCTTAAGTTTGTATAAGGATTTTGCGATCACATGTTGTAGTGGCAGTTTCAATGCTTGTATAGTGCAATGGCGTTTTATTTATAAATGTTTTCTTAATAAAGTTAATGTTAAAGTTTAAATGTTAAAGTTAATGTTTTTCTATCTTTCTTGACTGGTTATTATCACATATAAGGAGAACCCCCTCCCCCCAAGGACCTCTCTACTTTGTAGGATGACAGTATGGTATTTTGTATTTGGTGTCTGAATTGCCTTAAATGTGGTGTTCAGTGCTCTGCAGACTTGTGACTGGATAACCGTAAGATCTCCATACATGATAGCAGTTATGCTTTAGATGCTTTAAATCTATTTGTATATTATTTTTATATTTTTTTGTAGAAATTCTAACCTCTCTTTCTGAGTAGACTAGCATGGACTTGTGGCACAAGGCAAGCAATGGGCCTTTTACTAACATTTTGCAGATGTCTAATGATATGCAAATCCCATCTGTAACTGGACCCTTGGCTCTGACATGGCAGAACCTAAACTGCATTACCTTAATTCACCAAATGGCCTAGAGTAGCAGAAGTGACATCACATGCAAATTGACCTTTATGTTCACTCACACATATATGCTTAGACATACACACACAATCACACATCTCTTACATAAGCACACTCTCACCTACATGCATGCAAATAACATAGATTTAAAAGCATTTATACTTACCTCTGCTGTCAGGGAGGTTTTTATTCCAGCTAACTGTATTCCATTTTTTTATTACACTAATAGTGAATATTAGATTATTATTCCCTATCCATACTAATAATATAAAGAGATAGACCAAACCTTTGAGGCGGGTAAGCTCCGGAACCACTGCGCCAACCGGAACTCTGCATACAGCATTGGAAAGGTGAGGCAAAGCAGATGACATAGGCCATACACCAGCGCAAAATGTAGTTTGGAAGAGACAAAGCACGATGTGGGACAAAGTAGTCCGTTGGATGTAGCACCACCTCTGAGGTGGGCGTGTGCGTTCAGCATTGTATTACGTTGGAAACGTGAGAATATCGTTCTATCACATTGAAAAGAATAGCGTTCTATCACGTTGAAAATGTGTGGCGGCTGAGTACGCCGTCGGATGACATTGACGAGGCGTGTGGGGTCTCAGTGAACCACGCCGTGTTGTTGAAGTGTGTGAAAGTACGCGCCGTGTTGTTGAAGTGCGTGAAAGTACGAGGCCAAACAGAAGACACCCGGGCACGATGTGCACGGCAGGACGGCTGTGCCGCATTTGCAGACTGTGAGGCCAGACAATTTGGAAGTGGGCACACACGCTCAACGTAATCGCTGTGCCGCTTTTACAGACTGTGAGGCCACACACATTGGGAGCGGGTAATCGATCTAAAACACAGGTTACAAACTATTTCTACAATTGAGGTTTGGAAATAAAATATACATACCTATTCTAACCATTGCAGACATGTTTGTCATACCCGGACAACGTCGGAACGGGCCGCTAGTTATTATAATAAAAGAAATTATTAAAAACCAACAAAATTGGAGCCGCAACCAATGTCAACTTTGCCCCTGTGTTCCTGGGACTGATTTTGCCAGCACTGAGGCCATGGGTTGCAAATGCTGTGCTATGGGACTCAAGGTACAACCCATAAATGATGTCTATGCCTAACTGTTTTCCCTTTACATTTATGGAGTAGGCACAGACATGCGTTTTATTCAGAAAAGAGAAAGGCTCTACAGCACAACTGACATGTTCTGTTCTATTAACTGGCAGTTACCAATGAAGCTTCAATTAGCATTTGCATCAATAAGATTTCTTCATGCCCTGTGTGGGCGAATGAGGAACCCTTCTTGTGGCCTCCAAACAAGATGAATTATAGATCTGTGAGCATTTCCAGGCCCACAAACCTTAGTTTTTTTTTATTTCTCATCTGTTTCCAAAATTGCATTGATTTCAGCCATTCCAACGAAAATTCAATTTCAGGCTACCTCTTAGCTACTAAACACTCTGGTTCTGTGTTTTCCACATTGAAATGTTTACCAGTCTAGTTCATCAACCAGTGTCTTAGCTAAAACTACTGCAGTTTCTTTTCCTGTCATAATTCCATAATCCCTTCCACAAATCAGGAATGATGTGACCTTCACCATTGCAGACATGTCCCTAATCAAACAACATTTCCTCTCCATTTAATAAATATCAAGCCAATTATAAATGTGGGTTTTATAGAGGTATTATTAGAAAACAGAGAGTTAATGGTTAACCTGGACATTCTTCACAGGTCGTCCTAGGAATGTAATATATTTGTGATCAGAATTTTGTGTAAGACAGCAATCTAAATTGTTTGGCTGCCATAGAATCTCCTACAGCAGTTGTGCGTCAGTGGCCTCTTCCATAACCTTCCAGTGTTTCACTGATTTCATCAATATCCAGTCTTTGAAAACTCATCATTGGGTACAGTGATAATACATTTCTATGTTCAGGCATCCCTTCAGTTATCTGTGGGACCATCACATGACTCTTGCTGACCCTCACATGCTTAGAGCTTAAAATAAAACTGGTGACATGCCTTTGAACTTTCTGAAAGTCTGTTGTCAGGGCTTTCACCTGTAGGGTCTGAAAAATGTATAATACTTGGTGAAAGATGACCATTTCACTAAATTGCAGGTATCCCACCTTACCATGATGCCGCCATTCTAAATAGATTGAGATAAAATCCCTTAGATAAAATGGAAACCTACATTTGTTATTATGACTCCTGGATATTTTAGAGCACATGGGGACTATGAAAATTGGAGCTGTGTCTTCTTTTTAATTTTTGTTTGAACAAGCATAGCTTTAGCATGACAAATTTCTCAGTTTTTATTTTGAACACTAATACAGCAGAACATTGGTTGAACTCTTGTGTTAAAGGTGGAAGATATCCAGTTAATCATCAAAAAATATCACTATATTGTCAGTGAATAAAGTAATTCTTTGACCACCTTTCTCAATCCTTACACCTTTAACTTGATCACTGGGTGTAATATTTTTCTGCCAATCCTTCACTATCAATGCAAATAGCACAGTGATCAAAGGCACACCAGAGTGGTGTTCCATGGAAGAAGCAATGAAACTAGTATAGAACTACCATCACCAGTATCCTCACTATAACCCTCAAGTCCCTAATGTCTGTATCAAAGTCCACTCACCTGAATTCCCCACAGAGAATAGTATTCAGTTCCTGTTAGACTGTGGGCATTGACAACTGTATTCTAGGAGATCAGGGTTGGGAGAGAGATAGAGACATAGAGGTGATCAAGAGGTGTATGCCATTTTCTGTAAGAATGTCAGGACTGACAGTCCTCTGATTCTTAACGGCCTTGTTTCAATATCATATATGCCGTTATGTAGCTTTCCTAATAGAAGAAGTAGTATTTGGTCATACAGGATTTTACTTTCTCACCATGCACACAATATAGCATTTCATTATGCTCTAAACCCTACTCACCTCAAATGTTTTATAGGTTTTTTTTTGGGTGGATTATTTAGATTCACTCTATGCTTTTCAGAGAATTGGCCTGTCACTGGTTACTCTTTTTCCTTCATAGAATAATTTCACCATGCTGTCAGTGATGTTAAATCTTTAAATTTGCATTATCCACAATTTTGTGAGTCCTTATTGTTTATTAGTCTCTTAGGATGAGCTCTGTTTCATATAAATGAGCATTTTTTTTTGTGGTATAAACAATGGTGACCTTTCGCTAAAGTCTTATGTGATTTTGAATTATTTCACAAAATGCTTTATCAATTTACCTTTTTTTACTTTGCTTAAACAACATAAGGGTTAGTGTACTACCCTTTGTGGACGGGGGTTCTTGTCTTTTAATGCACTCCTTGGTTTCTAATTTTATAGGTTTGACACCTGCACTGCATGAACTGACTAGATACTGCACTTCCCGAGCACTTGATGCCCAGAAGACTGGCTGCAATAGGTTTTGAGCAGGAGTCTGTAGAATGAGGATGCAGGACAAGAGTAGTAAATCCTCCAGAAGCCAGTTATGTGTGTAAATCTTCCATGATTCAAAAAGTCAAATAATGGCTTGCAGCCCAAGATGGTTCCCAAGCTGAATCAATCAATCAATACATTCTTTATTCGATCCATTGAATACGGATCATAAAAGCACAGCTAAAAGGTACAATAGTCAGCATACAATTACAATTTATGTGAAGTAGAATCCATATTTTAAAAAGTTCATATGATTAGTTGTAAAGGTTTAGCAAGAACAAAGAGAACTTATACGAAGGGGAAGTCCGGGGCATTTTATACAATTTAGGCAACATAAAATATATTTATAATTACATATTATCTTCTTTGAATTGATAAGAGAATAAGAAGATAAAACCAGACGCTGTTTATAAACCCTACTTCTTCCTTTTTTTATAAAGACCCACGGAAATGTTGTTACCGAGAAGCAGACTAAAGGGTCAGGCGATGGATTTAAAAAATAAAGTGCAACCCAACATTGTTTAAAATTATAACACTTTAAAATTGGGGTGATGTAGTGCTTCCTTTCTTTCTTATAAAGCCAACAGAACTAAATGCGAATCAGTTTGGGGAGAGTGGTTATCGCAAGGACCCTCTGGTCAGATCTGAGTGCTTAATCCTTCTTTCCGGATGACCTACCATCAGTGGTATCAGATTCATAAGAAATCTTAGTAGTACAAATTTATGCTGTGCTCTGCTAATGTCTGCTAGGTAGAATTACCCTCTCCCTATCAGAGGTGGGGTTAAATGATATGTGAGGACAACCTGTTTGTTATAGTTCTTTTCCATTTGATTATATTGTGCCCTCAGCATAAAGGTGTTAATCGGCTTCTGTTACGATATCTTCCTACATGCAGTTGGGGCCTTAAATAGTTCTGCAAGGCCAATAGCAATCCGCTCCGACTCCACATAATTCAGCCATCTAATCTTACTGTATTTCTCAATTTTATACAGTTTCTTATTATATTTTGCGTTAGGTTCACCGTATCTCTGCGCCAGATGGAGAACCACAATAGGATCGGGGCTAGTCTGATTGAATCTGCGATATAGGCCTGGCCAAATTCAGTATGTAGGATTAAGTTAGAGTAGGAAGGCGGGAGAGACACTAAAGACTTAAAAAAACTTTTTTCAATGGTTTGGAGCGAGTCTAAGGACGCCATACCCCAAACTCCTGCGTCATTTATTGCTGCTGACTTTGAAGCGTGGTAGATGTTTTTTATGGGGACTAAGGGTTGGCATAGTGAAATTAACAAGGACCCCCTGTTGAATTGATATGACAGTTTCTAGGTCAGGGCAATAATGCAATAGAAAACAAATCCCTAGGCAATTATAGAATTACAATAGTTGCAAATCTCAAAATACATGCATCATATAATACACACTACTCTACTATGAACTCAGTGTAACACTAAAAAGAAATAAAGAATACAGTTTTAATTTGAAATAATTAAAAACATAGCTTATTACAATTTGAAGGCTATTAGTAATATAAACATAACTCTTTATGCCGTATGTGTCAATAACAGATACATTCATTACAATACAGATAATCAATTACATAAAATGCACAGATTTAAACTGTGGCAACAAAAATATGTCTTCTACGCGCGTTTAGGCGCAATAGGCGCCTTCGTCAGGAAATGCCACACACTTACCTAGAAAATAATATTTGAAAGTTAAACTGAGATTCTTGATAAATGCAAAGTAGATTGACCACCACCTAGTGATATTGGCTAAAAAGCAGTAAAGAATATTAAAGGGCTAACTTGTAGAAGAAAGCCAACAGCCACCATTGGTTCCTTTTCAGCTTAATTAAAGGCTTACATGGACCCATAAGCCTACGAATGATAGTGCTTACTTTTATTTTGTATATAAGTCACTTATTTGATTTTTGGTCCAGCATAAGGATAGATGTTCAGGATCTAAAAGGATTAATGAAACAATACCAAATTAGATCCTATTTATGAAACGAGTTGCCCTTGTCGTAAATAGTATAGAAAGCATAATAATTACCCTAATGTTTATCCTTCAGGGCACTGATATATCTTTCCAGAAGATGCTTGTATATTTTATATTTAAAAACGATGTATATTTCTTTAAAATCTGTATAACAAGACAATAATAACATTTTAAAATCATGGTGTAATGGGTAAAATATTGAGAACTGATATTCATATGGATGTTATCAATACCTGATACTCTCACAACTTGTGCTCGTTGCGATGAGATAGTTAATAAACTCTTATTCCAGTATGTATGCAGTCAAATTTCGTAATTGGTTTCCCCCCTCAGGAATACTCTGGTAGGGAAACCAAAAACGACAATTAGAATACTGTAGTCTCTAAAAAAAGATACAGGCTCATAGTCATGATTGAATTTCTAAAATATGTGGTGTATGTATGTTTAAACTATCGGGCGCTATTCTGGGTTAGAAGGTGTACGATCGGTAATTCATACCTAAAATTATCTGTTTATGGGAGATGACGTATCTAAAACAGAATAATATCGCAATATAGACCTTTATGCCAGGTAAGGCTTAATACTAGAGATACAAGGGTCATAGCGACTGTTCTATGATTGGTACAGACTAAAACGTGGGACCCGAGTACTGGTTCATGTATACTAATATCTAGTATATGCATTATAATCTAATTTCCCGCATTCTAGATCTCCCTAATGAGGTCTAACCAAATGGTGGGCAATGACGATAAGTTAAATCTGAACTGTGAACTACTCCCCAATCACTAACGGACTTACTTGCAGGGTAGGGTTTGCAGACAGATACTGGCCATGTCGGCGTAAAAACTTCCAAATTGGCCGCATCTATGTGTCGAATGGGGGTAACTTAGTTTCCAATCTCCTTTTTAAAAGTTTTTAATTCAGTAGATTTCTCTTCCTGATTGGTCTGTGGGTCCTTCTTACATCCCGGCACGTAGCGTGGATGAAGCATCGACGTAACCTAGTCGTAAAAGTTACGTAAATATGTCACTTGGTCCATGCTCTGAGCCAATGTTCCTAAAGTAGTTTTATTTATTTATGAGATTTGTAAAGCGCTCAAATACCCATGGGTGTCTCAGCGCTAAGGACAGCGGGCTTATACCAAATAGCAGCGGGCTTATTGATTAAACAACCAGGTTTTTATCATTTCCTGAAAATTAGGTAAGACTGGCTGGATGTGATCTTAATTGGAAGAGAGTTCCAGAGTTTTGCCGTAGCAACGATGAAGCGCTTGTCGCCCCCTTGAGGCAGTTTTAGTACAGTGAACCCTGAGCAGATATCCATTAGATGAACGTAGGGCCCGTGTCGGAGTATAGGTCACTAGCTCCTTGTTTAGAAACCGAGGTCCAGTATTGCTGGAAGCCTTGTAGGCAATGCACAAGGCCTTGAACTTTATTCGGTTTCTCACAGGGAGCCAATGGTACTTCTGGATGACATGAGAAATAGGCTTGTATTTAGGGGTTCCTGATAGCATTCTGGCTGCTGCGTTCTGGACTGATTGCAATTTATGAATGACCTTGCTTTGGGCATTCATAAGAAGACCATTACAGTAGTCAATGGTGGACATGACTAGCATACTGACCAATGTTTTTCCCGCATTCAAGGGGAGAAATGGGAGAATCTTTTTTATCATTCGCAATTTGTGGAATGAAGTTGCAACCACAGAGTTGGCATGAGGAACGAAAGTCAGCCTTTCAACATGTTTGACGCCCAAATTCCTAACCTTGGTCACTGGGTGTGGGAAGGGGCCCAATGAAGGAGGCCACCAGGAGGAGGACCAGATGGGGGATTGTTTGCCAAATGTCATTACCTCTGTTTTATCAACTTAAGGCAGTTGCTAGTCATCCAGCTGCTGATAACCAACATACCCTTTTGAAAATTAGCTGCTACTTTTTCACCATCATTATGTATAGTGAGCACTAATTGGGTATCATCAGCATACGATATAAGGCCCATCCTGTGTTTTTTGATGACTCTTGCTAAGTCCGACACATAGATGTTAAAAAGTGTCGGGCTTAAGGATGAACCTTGCGGAACACCACACGGGAGGGCCATTCGGGCAGAGTGGAAAATGCCAACATTTACTGACTGAATACGGTTGGTGAGAAAATAAGTCAGCAGGGCTCTAGCTTTGTGTTGGATGCACATTTTTGTGACAGTCGATCAGGATGGTGTGATTGACCGTGGCAAAAGCTGCTGAGAGATCCAGCAATATAAGAACAGCCATCCATCCCTGATGTAGGATGACTCTGATATCTTCAGAGGCTTTGATGAGCGCTGTTTCTGTTCCGTGGCCCTTACGGAAACCAAATTCAGTGTCATCTAGTAGTTGATGGTCTTTAATATACTTACATAATTGAGTGTTCATAACTTTTTCCAAAATTCCGTTGTATGTTCAAGATACAATGGACATAATCAATAAAGTTGAAAATCTTCAATTTATCCCAGACAGTAATATTTTAGTGACTCTAGATATAGAGTCACTTTATAGTAATATTCCACAAAAAGAAGCATTGGAGGCTGTCAAATGGTTTATAGATGAATTTGAGATTCTGTGCCCACAATCTTGCATAATAGAATGTCTTAATATTGTTTTAAGTGAAAACACTTTTGAATTTGGCAAAAATCGTTTGACAGATCAAGGGCATAAGTATGGGGGCCTCAATAGGTAGCAAACATCCATATGGAAGTTCATATTCAATTAAATTGACCGATTTTTTTTAATCAATTACACATTGGTCCAGATACATAGACAACATCTTTTTTATCTGGACTGATGAGGAACAAACTCTTCAGGAATTTTTATCATGGTTGAATCTAGTGGATATCAATCTTAAATTTACAGCACACATTAGTTGACAGGCAGTTGAATTTCTAGATATTGTAATTAGAAACAATACAGGTGTACTAGAAGTTGATTTATTTGTTAAACCTATGGCTAAAAATACTCTCATCCATTTCAATAGCTACCACCATCGCACCCAGAAACAAAGCATTCCTTTTTCACAATTTTTGCAATTGCGACACAATTGTACTAAGTTGTCAGACTTTGATGTACAAGCAAACGCCATGCAAATGAAGCTTATAGGAAGAGGATATCCCCACCTGCTGGTGATGGAATCCTACAAAAGAGCTTGATTTTATGATAGGGACCATCTTCTATCAGCAACTACTCGCAAAAAAACAAACCAACTTTTATGTGTCACAAAGCATTCCACATTATATGCCAAAGTTAAACACATCATAAACCCTAATTCGCACATTTAAAACAGCGATCCGGTACAAGAGTTAAAACTGGCTAAACCATTGTTTGCGCATCGACGCAACAAAAATATTAAAGACATGATTGTACATATTCAAAAAACCATTGATGATAATACACAGAATAAAGGAACCTCTAAGTGTCTATCATGCAAATCATGTGATACAGTTATGGAAGGGGAAACCTTAGTCCTTAATGGTTACACAATTCGAGCACAGCAAATGTGGAATTGCAAAACCCCCTATCTTATCTTATGTCCCTGCGGATTAGGTTACGTATGTGAGACATCACGAGCAGTAAATATTAGAATCACAGAACACCACTCCGCTATCTTGTTTTAAAACATAAATCAGAAGACATGCAATGGCGAGTGTTAGAAAAAATAAAAAGTCAAGAAGAGAATGGGGGCTCAGAAATCCGTAAAAGAAGAGAAGGCTATTGGATCTTCTTCTTCAATACATCAAGATGCGTGTTAAATAATGACTTACCATGGGAAAATGCAATTTAGCATAATTACAAAGAATCTTTTTAATATGTCTCTAGATATAGCCAGGAGATGCCTATGTTCTTAACTGAATTATTCAAATTGCTCTATTTTCATAATGTAATTATATTGTTATGAAAAAATTCACACATTAAACTAATATTTATGTTAATAACGATCATGGACTACATTGACTTTCTTTCTTTTAGGATAATTTCGTGAGCTTTGCGATCTAGGAAGTGGAGAAATCACTGAACTATATTTACTTAAGTTGGCTTTCTAGAGTACACGGCCACAGATCCCTTGTCTATTATAGGACCAGAAGTGTTGATCACATGATCAAGGTACTTTATGACTCACTACTTTAGGAACATTGGCTCAGATCATGGACCACGTGACTTGCCCTCGCTACGTGACCTATTTACATACATTTTATGACTAGGTTATGTCGATGCATTAACCATGCTTCGTGCACGGATGTAAGCGCAACCCACGGACCAATCAGGACCAGAAATCTATGGAATTAAAAACATTTCAAAAGAAGACTGGAAACTAATTTCCCTCCATTCGACACATAGACGCAGCCAGTTTGGAAGTTTTTACGCTGACGTGGCCAGTATCTGTCTGTATATCCTACCCTGCAAGTAAGTCAGTTAGTGATTGGATAGTAGTTCACAGTTCAGATTTAACTTATCGTCAGTGCACACCATTTGGTTAGACCTCGTTAGGGAGATATGTAAGGCGGGAAACAAGATTATAATGTATGTACTAGATATTAGTATACATGAATCATTACACGGGTCTCCACGTTTTTATCTGTACCAATCAAAGAACAGTCGCTATGACCCTTGTATCTCTAGTATTCAGCCTTAAATGACATAAAGGTCTATATTGCGATATTATTCTGTTTTAGATACGCCATCTCCCATAAACAGATAATTATAGGTATGAATTACCAATCGTACACCTTCTAACCCAGAATAGCGGCCTGATAGTTTAAACATACGCCACATATTTTAGAAATTCAATCATGACTACGAGCCTGTATCCTTTTTTTAGAGACTAAAGTATTCTAGTTGTTATTTTTGGTTTCCCTACCAAAGTATTCCGGAGGGGGGAACCAATTATGGAATTTGACTGATACATATCAGAATAAGGATTTATTAACTATCTCATCGCAGTGATCACGAGTTGTGAGAGTATCATGTATTGATAAACATCCATAGGAATATCACTTCTCAATATTTTACTCATTGCATCATGATTTTAACATTGTATTATTGTCTTGTTATACAGATTTGAAAGAAATATACATAGTTTTTAAATATAAAATATACAAACATCTTCGATAAAGATATATCAGTGCCCTGAAGGATACACATTAGGGTAATTATTATGCTTTCTCTACTATTTACAACAAGGGCAACTCGTTTCATAAATAGGGTCTATTTTGGTATTGTTTTATTAATCCTTTTAGATCCTGAACGTCTATCCTTACACTGGACCAAAAGTCAAATAAGTGACTTGTATACAAAATAAAAGTAAGCACTCTCATTGGTAGGCTTATGGGTCCATTTAAGCCTTTAATTACGCTGAAAAGGAACCAATGGTGGCTTTTGGCTTCTTTCCTATAAATTCAACTACATCTAACTAGTCACTATATCTTCTTTCTTTCTCACATTTCAAGGGTGATACTACAAGACTTTCTTCTACAAGTTATCCCTTTATTATTCTTTACTGCTTTTTAGCCAACCTGGTCAACCTACTCTGCGTTTATCAAGAATCTCAGTGTAACTTTCAAATATTTTTTTGTTCATTGTTTTTCCTGACGAAGGCACAGATAGGGTCGCAACACACGTCAAGGACATATTTTTGTTGCCACGGTTTAAATCTGTGCATTTTTATGTCATTTTTATCTGTATTGTAATGAATGTATGTGTTAGTGACATATAAAATACGGCATGAAGAGATATTTTTATGTATTGTTTATAATAATAATGGCCTTCATATTGTAAAAAAACATGTTTTTAATTATTTTAAATTAAAATTGTATTCATGTTATTTTTAGAGTTACACTGAGTTCATAGTAGAGTAGTGTGTATTATATAATGTGTATATTTTAGATTTGCAACAATTGTAATTCTATAATTGCCTAGGGATTTGTTTTCCTTTGACTAAGGGTTGGCACCTAGCTTTTTAGAAACATACTTTATAGTTATCAGACTCCTCTCCATACCTAAAATCCTTCCCTCCACCAGATTTGACCATGTTTGATTTTTGTCCCAAAATATCCCAAATAAGAGAAGGTGTGTACCACTTCTATTTTCCCAGATTCCATATGGAGGTTCAGGGCTTTGTCTCGTTTGCCAGCCCCTGCTGTGATGACAATATATTTCATCTTTTTAACTTACAAATCCAATGAATACATAAAAGCTGCATAAGCTGTTATGAGACATTGGAGAGTCACGCCAGGTTCAGCAACAAACACCTCATCGTCGGCGTAGGCCAGTATTGGTAATAGGTGTGTATAAAACGCTGGGACATCCAGAGATGCACCCAAAAGTGTTTGCTCAACACTGTTTGTATGGATAGAAAACAGAAACTTGGCAAGGACGCTTTCCTGCCTTATCTCCCTGGTGATCTTAAAGGGGCAGGTGTATTCCCCGTTTTTGCCATAACACACAAGATGCAGTGGCATTGGAGTATAGTTGGCGAACTAGATTAATTATAGCTGGCTCAATTCCCATCTCCTCTATTATATGCCAGAGCTTAGAGGTGGCCACGCAGTCAAATGTTGCTTAAAGGTCCATGAATGCCATGTCAACTTTTCCACCCTTCACTCTGGTATATTTATCTATAATCAGTGATAGATTCAGACACTGATCTATAGTTCACTTTCCCCGCTGGTACCCATACTGTGCCTGCATTAATATGTTCTTCTCCTGAGCCCATCGCTCCAACCTGAATAACAGGAGACGATCCAAGAGCTTGGCTGTTGTGTCCAGCAGGGAAATTGGCACCTCGTTTTTTGGGCTTCCCCTGGCCCCTTTTTTATAAATCCAAACAATTACACTAGATTTCCATGAAGGCAGGGCTATGTTATTAAAAACATTATTTAATAGTGGGACCCACAGATCTTGATTCTCCTGGAAGAAATCTATTTGCACCCCTGTGAGTGAGAAGGACAATGCATCCTGCAGGTTGGAATCTATATGAGTGAGAGGTAGCACAGGAGAGATACTGGAAGCAAAAAAGTTTTCAAAATGTGCCACCTCTGCTTCTTCACCTACATTGATATCCAGTGTGGGGTCCTTGGGATTTTTTAAACACGGTGCGTTAACTATCTTCCAGGATTCCCTGCTGTTACCCATATTTGCTGCATATTCAAGTTCAGCCTAGGCCTTCTCCCTCATAGCCCTCTCCTTTCCCCTTCTTACTAACTTATAATCAGTGTGTATCTTATTTGATCCGCATTTCTGGGTTGGATTTTCAGGGTTTTAAGAGGAGCTTTTCGAGTTTTTGTACTTGGGGAGTCAAACCAGCGCTTGCTAGTTACACTATTCGCTAGTTTCTGATGAATAAATGACAATTTTACTTTCTCTAGAAGTTCTTTGAAGCAAGATACCAGTGCTACTGGGCAGGATTCTGGTTCTAAACAGTTAAGAATATTATCCTGAATAGTCGATATAATTCCGGAGACTAGTTTGAGCTTGTTAATTTGGGCCCACTTTAGTTGGAAACCATTATTTCTGGTCAAAATTGGGGTTCATGTTTTCTGATACTGAGTGGCTTTCCTTGTGGCCAGACTTAACTGAAAACTTGGGAATGTCATAATCACTGAAAGTTGTGAATCTCTTGTCTACTTGAGTAACTTAATTAGGAGGTTTAGAAACAAAATAAAATGAATAATTGATTCATAGCCATTAACGTCGGAAGGCTTTCCCTTGGTAGCCTGTTAATGGGTTCAAATTATTAGCTATTACCATGTTCCTGGTAAATAGGGATTAACGTCAGGAAGCCCCCCTTTGCCCTCCCTGATGGTGTTGCCACTTATGGTGTTGCCACTGTCTAAAGTGCGTGGTAACCATTTACATAAAATGGGTTCCAATGCCCATGTCTTTTGTAAGCATGAAATGTCCTGGCCTTGCCAGAGTTTTAGCCAATGTTTATTTCCTAATTTGTGTGCAATGCCCGCCACATTCCAAGAGACTAATGTAAGTGAATGTTTATTTACCCTCTTCTGCACATTAGTGGATTTGGGACTCGCTTGGGTGTCAGGGTCCAGAATGTGCGATCTGACAAGACCCTCTCCAGGGTTATCATCATCTGTGGGTAGTCAATCACATGCTTCCAGGTCAGAGTTGGAGGCAAATATGTTTCCAAGGGTCAGCCCAGAGGCACCAATATTTCCTGGTTAATTGGGCCATGTTGAGCCTCCCCTTGATTGACCTCTGCATTCTTCAGACAATAAGGAGAAGGGCCTATAAAAGTATTCCAACAGTAATGCTGTGATCTGTGTGCCCTTATGTGGGACTCTATGTAACTGGGCTAGAAGAGATCTAGCTACAAATTCATTATTGAAATGTACCACCACATAGTCCGCCTGTATTACTTCACTGGACAAGCCAAGCCACCCTATCTTTCTGGCCATAATAATTTGATTGGTCAGAGGGCTACCCCCTCTGCCCACATAGATTAGATGGCGCGACAACCAGTGGAGCAAAATGTCCATTAGTTGGTTTGTTGTTTGTAGCTGATCCCCCCTCAAGGTCGGTACATTTGCCAAAACCAGAATGAGTTGTGAAGCAGCTGGTGGAAGATGCAATGACTGGTATGAGGTAACAAGCTTTCCCAGCTTGGGTCTTTCCTACCTCCGAGGATTGATCCTCCCAGTCTCTAATCAACTATGCCACCAGTCTATTTGAAATACTGTTTGGAATACTAATAGCATGTTGCTTTTGTATTATCTCTTCCAGTGGCTTCTTAGAGAGTTCAATGCGTTTTGGAAGGAGCATTTTGGTATGAAGGTTGGGCCTAGTTTTTAAGTTGTGGTTTGGGTATGTGACCAGGCCCAAATTACTATGTGAATGATATGGTTGATGTCGCTCAGCTTCAGTTTCCAATAGCTGGGTCCCCACCTGTGGGTGTGATACAAGACCAGGGCCCATTCCGGGAGGTAAAAGTTCAAAAGAATGAAATGAAGAGCAGCCCAAACAACGTGATAATGACTCATTGAGAGAACTTTTTGGAGAGTTAAGAATTTTGGATTGTATTTTGAGACGTGCAAATTTGTTGGTGGTGCCTCAGGGAGCATGGTCAATGGTGTTGAAATTGGCACATGAGGGCCATGTGGGTATGAGAGCAATAAAAAGAAGGATTAGGGACACTTTTTGGTGGTCTGGAATGGATAAGCAGGTGGAACATTGGGTAAGATATTGTGTAGCGTGCACCTTGAGTGACCAGTCACAGGTGTGGTGCCAAGTCCTGTGGAGGCTGTCCCAGTGACAGAGAAACCTTGGATGAAACTGTGCATGGACATTATTTCGCCCATGAATATTCTTAAGGAGAGCTCTAGATATAGGATCGGTTTAATTGATTACTTTTCTAGTAGCCCAAGGTGAAATTTGTGAAGACAGTAAATACATTGAAAGTGATAACCTACTTGCGCATCTTATTCCTGAGGGAAGGGACTCAAATGAAGTTAGTAATGGACAATGGTGTTCAATTCATGTCTGAGGTTTTTAGCAAATCTATGAACCATTGGGGTGTGAAGCACATGAGTACTTCTCTGTACCATCCCATGAGTAATGGTTTGGTGGAGAGGTGCGACATTTTGATTAGGGACAATATGCAGCTGTCATTAGAAAATGGTTTGGATTGGAACAGAGAACTGGAGGATTTGTTGTGGGCATTACGAACCACTCCCAATGCAGTCACCAGCATGTTACACTCTACATTACTCAAGGGTAGGTTTGCTGCAACCAAATTGGTGCCTCCTTGGATGAATGGCTTAGAGTTATGGCTGTAAGTGCTCTGTACATTGTTACATAAATATACGTAATCAGACATGTTCAAAGTTATCTGGCTTTAAAGTGCATATGGCTTTGTCTCACATTCACTGCTAGAGAAAATGAATGTATGTGTTTTCCTGATACTCCATCTTCCCTATGTTTGTTATAACCATTTTTTGTGAGCTGTCACCGTGCAGCCCATTACTATCTATTTTTCTTTAAAGCCTGATTTACATTCCCAAGGTCCAGCTAGAAGAGACAGAGATTATATTTTGCATAATTGCTTTTATGAATTTTCAACAGCGGTATGATTTTTGCTGAAGCATGGTTAAGAGGTACGCACTTAAACATGCTTTTCTGTAAGGTTACTTTGTTCATTTAGCAAAATTTGCCCTTTCCAGCTTAAATTTCAAGTGCTATGGTGTTTGTGTAAGAGAAACCTTGCCAGGTCTCATACATTTCAAATGTTTATTTCCTGCTTATGTTTGAATTTGTGTGTATACTAAAGTGAAGACGTACCAATGTTGCAGTCTACTAATAAACTTTACAAGTTTTATATTATGTTAAATACTTCTTAATGGCCTAGGACTTTCGCTAAACCAAAGTCTTTGTGACTGCACAATCTCGGGTTGCCATGCAAATAAGCCATTTTGTGTTCCATCAAAGTATTTCAAAATGGCTTTTGCAATCCATTCTCTCCTCGCAAAGAGATGGTATTCCACTCCCATTTGTGAGCCACAATGGTATTCATCAATGGTTTGCAATGCATTTATGGCTGGAAACCATTCCACGTTTACCAACACCCTTTTTTAGATGGCAGCCAGTTTGAAAAGTGGAAGCTGTCTGATGTGGATGGGTACTTTGTGAAAGATGTCAGGAGGCCTTGGAAGGACTAGACAGAGGACCACTCCATGTATCCTATGTACACATTCTTTGCATGTGAAATTTTTTTTAATGCAGTCCCTATAGCTTTAAATAATAGGGCTGCTTAGAAAATTATCACTAGGAAGAAATGTAAATACTGGCATTAAGATTTGCTGGGGTCTTACAACCCTGCATTTGAAAAGAGTTGCAAAATCCCCCTGCTTCATAAATGTTGATGATGCCGGTGTTTCCTTCCCTGAAGACTACTTTATTTTTCTTTCTGCTTCCTCTCAACACGGTTGCTACTTCACTTACCTCCTTCCCCTTCCTTTTGTTGCATGTCACCATTTTTCCATGCCCCCTTCTCTCAGTGCGCCCTTCTCACATTCCGTACAACTTGCTTTTTCATACTCTATTCCCTTTTTTCTTTAGTTTTCCTTCTCACTGTTTCATATGTTCAAGTGTTTGATGGCGTGATCTGTTGTTCTATTGTACGTCAATCATTCTACAAAAAGAAAGGAACATCCACATTTAACCTGTATTTATCAGTTCACGCCGTCCTTTTCTGAATATATTACAATATTTACCTCTTTTAAGTTTAAAAAAAATAAATTGTACTCTGAATCTGGAATTTGGTACAGGACCTGTGAGTATTTTAACCTTCATTTGTTTTATACATGAAAGTTGTTATTAACATGCCTTTTCATAAGGGTTGACTTCTATCAGACTGACTATGATAACTTGGTATTCTTGGAGTTGGATTTCATCAATATTATATAATGTAGTAGAAACATTCGGGCAATTGTGTAGTAGTCTATGCTTGTTTTAAGAACCACAAGTGTGGGTGGAACTCCACTATGTCAAGGTACCTCTATGGAGTGCCAGGGCTGGCAGTTGGAGTTGCTTGTTTGACCACTGCGCTGCCGCTGCTCTGCTCTGATGGTCCAGTATCACAATAAAAGAAACTTCTACTTACCAGTTTCCCGTGTGTCTTCACTACACTTTTGATGGCGACGAGGTGAGCGCTGGGTCATCATCACAAACACGTGTTGTGTATGCAGCCATCCTTGAATCCTGACTCAAAACGCTGTCTATTGCCTCACGACGACGAAGTTTGCAGTAAGCGTTGGCGATTGTGAGATGAAACAAGGCAGTGATTTAAGGTGAAACTGTGAGCAGAGCGAAGCGGAGTGCAAAATTCAAGGTCAGTATGTCAGTTTATCATGAGATTCAAGGAAAAGTGATTGCGTTAATCTGTGAAACGCATCGAAGAGTTGGTGAAACGCGTCAGAGAGTTAGAAGTTGAGACGTGTAACGCACAAAAGCTTTGCTTTCCACCAACAAGTACGTGGATGCACAATTTGGACGTTGTGGAATGCACGTTAGTGAGTGCGTAAAACAAGTGGAATACATTAGCAAAGGAAGATGTGGAATGCATAAAAGTCTGCGTTCCACCAACGTGTACCTCAATGTGTGGTTGGGAATCCAAGCAAAGAGTGTGTTGCTCAGTTACGGGAAGCCGCGGAGCATATTGTCTTCGGAAGAGACGATGACTGCCTCAATTTCACAAGTTTTAGCAACGTTTAAAAGGAAATTATTATGGTACATGTGATTGGTTGATTACTGTGGGACTTTATAAGTATACATTGAAATCTAAACAAAAAAAAACCAAGACAAAGTTTGGCACTACATTAAGCGCAGTCCACCTTATTCAAAAATTAGTTAGATGTATATTAAGCCAGTTTAGTATGAGAATTTCTAAAATGTACAACTGTATTCATTCATACATGTTTGTTAATTTAGGTATCCTGAATGTTATAGTTTTGAGGAATGATTAAAGCTATTTCTTTCATACTCAAGGTTGGTAAGCCACATTTAATGTAGAATAAAGTGTACAACATTTACATTTTTCTAGCCTGAACAATTTTGCTCTGGAGATTATATTACAACTATTTTGGTACTGTGCTCATATTATATTTTGTTTATACAGAATTGATAATGTTATTTTCCACATTGTAATTGTTTACCATGCAAGCTGTTGCACCACAGCCACCTTTTTTGGAAACACCAGGGGAACCATCCATCAAATGGAAGCAGTGGTTCGATGGTTTTGAAATTTATTTGGGGGCTGAAAGGGCAAGTAGATTTCAAGCAGAATGTAGAAAATATTTATTACTCCGTTCATTAGGTTTTGAAGGAAGGGAAACATTGAAACATCTTCCTCCACCTGTTATTGTTGGTGAAGGTGTTTTAGATGAGTACCAAGACACTGTAAAAAGGTTACAAACAAGGTTTGATGTTCAACCAAGTATTGTTGTTCTTTGCCATAATTTTTTTTACGTGTACAAAATACCGGTGAGGATGTGGACAGTTACAGCACAGCTTTAAGGAGACTTGTATCAGAGAGCCAATTTGAAAATTTTGCAGATCAATTGGATTGTGACCAATTTATTTGTTACTGTATTGATAAATCCATAAATCAAAAACTTCTTTTGATGAGCAATCCCACTTTTGAAGAAACGATAAGAGTTGCAAAGAATATTGAAACGTCACAAATTTCAGCTAAGGAACTGGATGGACAAAGTAGTGAACCAGTGTCTGTAGTTAAAGTAAAGGATAACAAGGAAAAATACAAAAATAATACAGAAAAACCTCGCTCAAACATAGGAGAGAAACAAAATTCTGGATTTGGAGAAAGACAGAATTAATTTTTTTTACAAAATATTATTAGTTTCAAATGTGGTTATAAATCACATTTTGGGAATTGGAACTGTCGAGCAAAGTTTGTTACATCCAGAATTTGCAATAGAGTAGGACATTTTGCGAGAGTGTGTCAAACAAATTTCTGCAACCTTCTACAGTTAAATGTATTGTTGACAGGAGTAGATATAATGATGATGAGGAATTTATCACAAAAGAACTTAGTGAAATGGTCTCAGTTGTACAAGACAGTGGGGTGGTAGTAGGAAATCCTGAAATGTATGTTGATCCATATGTTGAGATCATGGTTGGAGATAAGATTTTGAAACTTTTAGTTGATTCTGGTGCTCATATTTTCATGCTCACTCAATTCTTTATGATCAAACTTGCTCTACAAGACCCCTTATTCCTCCAGATCATAAAGCAGTTTCATATGAAGGACGTGAGATCAATCTCTCTGGGGATATTGAAGACATTTTGGAATTCAAGGGTATAAAGATCTATGGCGAGGTATATGTATACCAACGAGGGTTGAACATTTTGGGATGGTTGCACCAGGGACTATTTGGAATGGTACTTAAACCTGGGTCATCTGAACAAGTTGTAGTTGTGAGGGATAATCCTGATCTAGAAGATTTGACAAATACATTTCCCAATGTGTTCTCTGGTGAACTTGGAAAAATCAGAGACTTCCAGCACAAGATTATAGTAAAGGATGATGCCATTACCGTAAAACATAAGTTGAGAAACGTTCCTTTTAGTGTAAGACATGATTTAGAGTGTGAACTTAATTCACTTTGTAAAAAGGGCATAATCCAACCAATTGAATCCTCACTGTGGTTATCTTGACTGGTGGTTGCTCGTAAGTAGAATGGTGAGTTGAGAGTTTGTGTGGACCTTCGCTGTCTTAACAAAGAAATCTGGGTGGATTCTCACCCATTGCCCAACATCAATGAGCTGTTGGCGAGTCTGAGAGATGCTAACATTTTTACAAAATTGGATTTGGCTTCAGCCACCATCAGGTGGAGTTGGCACCCGAATCAAGACACCTCACGGCGTTTGTGTCCCCGTTTGGAACTTATCAGTATGTTCGTATGCCATTTGGTTTGGCATCAGCCGCGTCAGTTTTTCAGCGGTTCATGAATAATATGTTGAAGGGGAATGATGGCCTATGTATTTTTCAGGATGATGTTTTGATTTTTGCTCCCAATATGAGTTCTCATGAGGCCATTCTTTTTGAGGTATTGTCTAGATTTCAGAAATCTGGGGTGGTTTTACGCAGAGACAAATGGGTTTTTAGGGCCAAGGAAGTTGAGTACCTAGGGCATCGTGTAAATGAAAATGGTTTACTCCCAAAAACAGCTTGGTTGATTCTATTGTTAAGTCCAAGGCTTCATCTGACAAACCTGATCTTAAGTCCTTTTTGGGATTGTGTGAATTTTATTCTCGTTTTGTACAGGATTTTGGGAGTAAGTTGAGACCTTTATCACGGATGCTTACGAAAGGAGTGACATTTAAATGGAATGATGAATGACAGGATGTTTTTGAGTGGGTGACGCAACAACTGGTCTCTCCAAAAATTCTAAAACATTATGATCCTTCTCTCACTTACACTCCTACTGAGGATGCTAGCAATGTTGGTGTGGGGGCTGTGTTAACCCAGGAAAAAGATGCTGTAACAAGAACTATTAGTTTTGCATCAAGAGTGTTATCAGTTATAGAAAATAGTTACTCTTTTATTGAAAAGGAATTACTGGCATGTTGGTGGGCAGTAATGAAATTTCGGAATTTCATTTGGGGCGAAAATGTCTCCGTACTGATCACAAACCTTTAGTTTTTATTCTGAGTGGCAAAAACGTTAGAGGTTTTACTCGTAGAATTGCACGATTGTCTTCTAAGCTTCTCCAATTTGATTTTTGTGCTGAATATATTCCTGTGGGAAAAAATGGTTCTGCAGATTTCCTCCCACATTCTTCCAGCACTGTAGAAGGTGAGTTTGCCACCTGTGAGGATGATAAAAAGGAAGTCATAGTTGCCGCGGTAGATCTCCCACAGTTGTGTGCAGTTTCGGAAAGTCAATGGCACCATGCCCTCAGTAGTGATGTGTCTTTGGGTTTGGTGATGACATATATTGGAAATGGTTGGCCTAAGGAGAGGAATTTATACTTTGAGTACAAGACCTATCTTCAGATTGCCGATGAGTTGACTATTGAGGATGTTTGTTGATGCATGGGGACAGGTTAATCCCTCCTCTTAGTTTAAGGCTTGAGTTGATCAAGAGTGCTCATGAGGGGCATTTAGGAGCTACCTTAACAAAGAGAAGAGTTTGTCTTTCTTTTTGGTGGCCTTCTATGGACAGAGAGGTGGATAAAGTTGTAAAGTCTTGTGTTATTTGTTCAAGTTACGATAAAACAGCCAAATTACGTACTCCTCCTCTTTCTCCAGTTGATTTACCATCTGCACCATGGGTTAAGTTGGGACTCAATATTTTAGGTCCTTTTAATGCACTTGACTCTTCATCTAAATTTGCGTTGGTCATGATGGATTATTACTCCAAGTGGCCAGAGGTCAGGTTTGTGAGAGAAGTGAGCTCTAAAGCAGTTATGAATTCCTCAATTACATTTTCATGAAAGGTTTTCCTGAATTTTTTGTGACGGATAATGGTACCCAATGTGTTGCTTCTGAAGTTGTACATTTTATTCAAACCTGTGGAATCAAACATCTTAAAAGTTCTTTGTACCATCCTCAGACCAACGGTTTAGTCGAGCATATGAACAGAGTGTTGGGCGAGTGCATACAGTGGGCTATTGCCAATAAGTGTGTTGTGTTGAATTCTGTGATGAGCATGTTGTGGTTCTATCGCACAACTCCCCATCGCACAACTCCCCATTCCACAACAGGAGTTTCATCGTTTGAATTGTTACGTGGCAGGAGAGCTTCAACCACTTTTAGCCCCGGTTAGATGAGCAAGTGGGTGAAAGAAAGATAATGGTCTGATGATTGTGTAAGAAGTCGTGTGAAAATGACTCAGTGCAAGCAGAAAGGCTATTTTGATTCAACAAAAAAGTGAAGGAAGTACAGATTGTTGTGGGTGATTATGTTGGTGTGAAGAAACCTTTCCACGTGAAGAAGGGTTTGCCAAAGTTTGATTCTTCTTTTAGGGTGATCAAGGTGAAAGGTAGTTCTGTGAAACTTGAGAATGGACATTGGTGGAATTTGTGTTCATTAATGAAAAATAAGGTTTCGATTGGAAGAAATCAAAATAGCTCAGAAAGGGTTATTCGTAATCAAAATAGTTCAGAAGTGGATAACCTTCCTGTTTGAGGTGCAGTGTCAGAGTTAGGAATCTTCCTGTTTGTTACAGAGTCTAAATTATTATAGTTTTATACTTAGTTTAAACCTGTCACAGTGACTTCCCATCTATTATCGGAGCTTTATTGTTCTCTATATTTGCATTGTTTATTGCTGTACTATGTTTAGCTTTCTTTTTTATATTTGTTTTTCTTTGTGTTTTTGCATTTTTGTTTTATTTAAGGAAAGACCCATGTAGTAATCTATGCTTGTTTTTAGAACCACAAGTGTGTGTGGAACTCCACTATGTCAAGGTTCTTGTATGGAGTTCCAGGGCTGGCAGTTGAGTTGCTTGTTTGACCACTGCGCTGCCGCTGCTCTGCTCTGATGGTCCAGTATCACAATAAAAGAAACTTCTACTTACCAGTTTCCCGTGTGTCTTCACTGCAAACTGTTAATAGAATGAGATACAAATGTGCTCTTATGTGGGCAGATGTTGGAAATGTCTCACAGATCTTCAAACTAAACAATATACTCAACCTGATGAAAAACATAACTGAGTACCCCATAAATCATTGAAGGCTTTGCTGTGGTGATCCATGTTCCTCACACACATATAATAGTAATGCATTCTGGATCAAAACAGATGCAAAATGTGTGTTATAGTCATTTAAAAATGTTTCCAGTGGCGTAGAAGAATTACTGAACACAAAGACTGTACTTTCCAATCTCATTTTCGGAATATTTCCAGATTTATCGTTTTGCTCATAGAAGCATTGATTTTTCTAATGTAATTCATTGCAGAAGTTCTGTATGACACTTGTTTGATCACACACTGTCAATACGTTCTTATATTTTTTCTGGTAGTTTGACTGTGAGTGAAGTACATCTTTAAATCTTATGCATTTGGTCATTAATCCAAAATGACGCAAACTATTGACAATAATTCAAAACATACACACATCATTTTGTTATTTTTTTAGAAAATCTATTTTTATGGCTGCCACATATGATCAACATTCATTTTTGGGGCTACATACAAATGGCATGTCTTTGCATGGTGAACATTCACACTGTAGTGTATTCCCTAAAAAGGAGGTGATTTCCAGTTAATCACTTGTTCCAAGAGCTCCTAAGGCATATGCATGGTTGTTAATCTTCTCTATTTTATATTGGTCGAACATGCATGTAAAGTCTTAGAACTGGGACATTGAGTTTAGTGAACAAATGTCTCAAACAATTTTGTGTCCAGTGTTTTAGGGTGCCATAAGCAAAGCAGTGTGATGATGGGGAAATTTATCAGATCCTCTGAAAGGTGCCAGTAAGTAATTTCGGAACAGTTGATGTACAATTTTAATCCATTATAAGCATGTATTTTCTTCCATTTGTAGATGTGAGATCTTCCAACGCAACCTTGTAGTCATGTAATGGAACTGGTGTACAAATTGGAGCAGTCAATTTCCCTTTTCTGACCATTTCCGACAGAAGTGACACCATTGTATTAAACTTCCTCAAATCTAAGAACAAAAAAATGTTGTGAATGAGACATTGTCTTTATTCAACAAAGTTTGCATTGCACATATATTTACTGTTAATTTTTTGTCGCCCTAAATCCAGATCCAATCTTGCCAACTTGTGGTATCATTAGAGTGCTTTGTCCCATGTTTCATTAATATGCAGTTTGTCAATTTAGGTGAAATAAGTTGTTAATTGGCAACTAAAGGCAGCCAGACTCCATGCCACTGACCCTACCTGCCCTGACACTTGTTGGTGGGGATGTGGGAAGAGAGGCTTCTTTCTGCATACTATTGGACTTGCCCCCTCATGGTGGACCTCTGGTACACATTCTTTCCCACCATATTTCAGAAACAGGTATATCCCCCTCAACAAAACTTGGAACTGGCCCTCCTGGGTAGACACTCAGGGGGCTTTTATTGCCTTGGTTCCACTTCACGTAAACAAATCTCCCACCTCCTGTTGGCAGAAAAACACACCATTCTCTCCCTTTGGGACAAGGCTGTAACCTTGACCTGTGATCAATGGCTTCATAAACTTTGGTGTTTCCTTGGGCACGAGACATTTACTTATGCGTTAGCTGATAAATCCAACCCCTTCCTTAAGCTGTGGACCCAGTTGGTCTCTCCACGATGCTCTAACGCTCCCGGACAATAGAACTGGTCAGCGTCCTGAGCTTAACCACATCCCTCACCCAACCTGATCCTGCTCTCCCTTCTGGACATGTACTCTGAACCTTCCCTCAATCGTAGAGACCCTGCTATTTTTCCGATGTCCGGTAGAGCTACCTGTTATCTGAAGAGGAGATGAGTTGTAGATTCCCCCTCGGCAGTCACCTACCCATCCGGATTTTGGGCAGACTTTCCTTCGTCTCTCTGTCGTTTCCCCCTCCTACCCTTTCACCCCTCTACGCTCCCTTCTTCTCGCCCTTTTCCCTTTAATGTTTTTCTGTTGAGACCTAGCCATTTGACCGATGACCGGAGGACCTACCTGATAGCTGAGGAGGAGATGGGCCGAGTATTCCCCCTCGGCCGTCACCTACCCAACCGGACCTTGGACAAACTTTCCCTTCGTCTCTCCGCTGTATCTATACACTACCCTTTTTGCCCTCACCCCCTTTCCATTCCTCACCCCATTTTCCTTTTCTTCTATGCTCCTAAAAAGTTTTTTTCTGGTATGTTTTGTAACTATTTCCCCCTCGTGTCTACGTCCTGTCTTCCTCCTACCTCTTTACCCTATCCCCTTACCCTTCCTGCTCCATTCACCTTGTCCCCAATGTTCTTTAAATGCTTTTCTTGATACTTATGTAACTTTTAACTGATGTAATTTGCAACATTATTGTCCCTCATGTAAAGCACTCTGATTCCATCGGGTCTAGCCAGCGCTATATAATAACTCATTAATGAATTTGTTCCCATTTGTTACTCTTTCTCCCCTTGTCTACCTCCCTAGCTCCTATCCTCTCTCCCCTAAATCTCTCACCTTGCCTGCTAGTCTGCCTATCCCCCTGTCCTTTGTGCCCTTTGACTAAGCACTCCTTCTCCCCTTGTTGGGGAAAGATCCAATATTTATACTCTGGAGTCTCAGCGTACCCGCTGGGAGAGTCCACTGCGCCAAGGGAGCCACTCACAGCTGAGGCATGGTATGGCACTCCTTGCCAAAGCACTCCTTCTCCCTTTTTTGGGGAAGGATCCAGTATGTAGGCCTTGGAGTCTTAGAGACCCTTCTGAGAGAGTCCACTGCGTAAAGGGAGCCTCCCGCAACAGAGATAGGGAAGTGATACCACTTCCCCTAGGATCACAGCTTACTGGACTTTGAACGTTGCTTTGACTCGTCTACCGGTTTGTGTCCCTGTTGCCCTTTCCCTCCTCTTTCCATGCAATGTCCTTCACCCTCCCCTCTTTCCCGCCTTCATTTCCTGTCTACTTCCCCAGCTCCTTCCCCCTCCCCTGAATCTTTCCCCTTGCTTGCTTTTCCCCTTTCGTATTTGTGCTTATTGTTTATCTTGACCTTACTAGTAACTATGATGCCATGCTCTAATAACTGTGTTACCCTTGTAACGATGTAACCTGTAATTATGATCTGATGCTCATGTAAAGCACTCTGATACCTCCGGATATAGCCAGCACTATATAAAACCTTTAAAATAAAATAAATAAATAAATAAGTCATAAAAAGGACCACAGCAGCCCAGCATACCCTCAAAGGCTGCGTGCCCTGGGACTGGTCAATTTCTCTGTCATCCCACATCTAGACTCATGCACTTTCAGAGGGCTAATGGTACATGTCTCCTTTTTACAACTACCAATCATCCTGTGTGGTGGAGGTAAGTTTGATGGGTTTTATGGGGGGAGGGAGTGTAAGTTATGAGTTTTCACTATCAGGACATGTAAAACTTAAATATACATGTTCAACCTTTTAATTACAATGCACCCTGCCCAATGGGCTGACTCGGGACTAACTTTGGGGCGACTTAAATGCAATCAAAGGGATGGTTAAGAATTGGAAAGAGGGTTATTTTGCCAAGTTGAAATAACAATTTAAAATTGCATTCAGGTTGCAAAGGCAGACCTGAGGCCATTTTTGATGGGCTACTTAAGTGGGTGGAACAATAAGTGTTTATGGCCCACTAGTAGCATTTAATTTATAGGCCCTGGCTATATGGTATACAACTTTATTAGGGAATTATAAGTAAATTAAACATGCCAATCAGGTGTCAGACAATTTTTACCATGTTTTAGGGAGTTAGCCCAAGCACTTTAGCACTGGTTAGCAGTGGTTACGTGCACAGACTTCTACCAAGCACTGAACACTATCCATTCACAATCAAATCATCAACCGCTTGCAGGCAATTACAAATGTGGCAAATATAAAGTCTGTAATTCATGCTTGGAAACGAAACACTACGATCATCAAAATCAAATATTATTTAAAGAGTTAAATGTATTGTAACAGTATGAATGTTACGTGTGCTAAATATGCCCATGCAACCTGCCGTATATTGGTCGGACAAAATAGAGTAAAACAATGCATCCTTCAGCATTGCATCCATATTCAATGCCATACAAATGAATCACCTGTAGTGGAACATTTTAAATACTATATACAATGGGTCTTTTTGTAGAAGGTGCAACAAAATCCACAGGGTGGGGACATTGGACTAGTATTGAATGTACAGGAATTCAAGTTAGTGCACCTACTTGATTCAGTAAACAGGGGACTAAATGATTGTGAGGAACTTGGAAAAATTAGGGATCAATTAATTGTTACCTTTTCTATGTCTTATACCTCTGTATGTGTTTTCACATATAACCAGTTGTTGAAGTGGGGGAAAAAAGTAAGGTAACTGTAGGCTGAGAAGTGGAGGGCAGGAATAACTGAGGATTGGGCAAACACAAGGAGATGATGGACGTAGCGCTGAAACTTTTCAGACACTCACCCCCAAGTCACAGATCTGGGTTAGATCCATCATCATTCTTTAGCTCACTTCGCCACCTCAGTTCAGACTAATCAGTCTTGAATCTGTGCCTCATGGGAACAGTCCACCCAAACTGTCAAGCCAGGTCTTCCCTGAACCAGAAACAAGCATCCTGGGACCAGTTTCGTGGTAACACCCCTCATCAGCCAGACTAGCTTGAATCCAGTGGCAAAGTGAGCAAGAGACCCACGTCTGGGCATACCCTGCCAACATAGGGCAAACAAAACAAACACAATGAGGTGATGAACGGAGTGCTGAGACTTTTCAGACACTCACCCCATGTCACATATCTGGGTTGAATTCATTATGAATGTTTTTGTCACTTCCCCACTTCAGTTCACTCTAAGCTGTATGCAAATCAGTCTTGACCCTGTCCCTCATGGAAACAGTCCAGCCCGAACTGCCAAACCAGGTCTTCCCTCAACTGGAAACAGGCATCCTGGGACCGGTTTCGGAGTAACACCCCTCATCAGCCAGGCTAGCTTGAATCCAATGGCAAAGTGAGCAGGGGTTGCAGTACGCCGCTTGACTTTTTAACGTTTCTCTGCACTCAGAGGACAGGATCCCTTAATCTGAAGAATTAATATGAACAATATGAATATATACTAACTCTGTTCCTGGACAATCTGGACACAACTTTCTAAGGTCTGGACATCTTCGACATACTTACGTACTTGGAGGACCTCATTAATCGATGTATGAGGTGTTTCTGACTTCGGAACAGCACACTTCCTTTATTATCAATACGGAATTGCTCCTTTGTGACTTACATGCCCTGATGAAGTCTTTGGTCTTGTTGACCTAGACGAAACACGTGTTGGCAGCGGTTGTCTTCTCTTTGTATGGGTGAAGATTGGACTCCATCACAAATGAAAATAAATGAAGAAATTTAAAAGAATCTGAAATCTTGGAATCTAATACTTGGACTTTAATCTTGTTGTACTGTTTAGCTCAGGATTCAATTTGTGTTCTATAACTGTACAATTGTGGCTCATTTTGAGTCACAGTGTTTGATTTTGGCTGGGTGACCGAAATCTTATCCTTGGAGCTTATCTGATATTATATCCCACACACTAATATTTCCTCTCAGCGCAAATTACCCTCATTCACCTGATCTCTTTGTTGTAACTGAGCAGGGGACCCACATCTGGGCATACACTGCCAACTTAGGGCGAACAAAGCAAACACAAGGAGATGATGTGCGAAACACTGAAACTTTTCAGACACTCACCCTGTCACAGATCAGGGTTGAATCCATCATCATTCTTTAGCTCACTTGGCCACCTCAATTCAGACAAAGCTATATGTAAATCAGTCTTGACTCTGTGTCTCATGGAAACATTCCAGCCCGAACTACCAAGCCAGGTCTTCCCTGAACTGAAAACAAGCATCCTCATCAGCCAGGCTAGCTTGAATCCAGTGTCAAAGTGAGCAAGGGATCCAAGTCTGGGCATACCCTGCCAACTTAGTGCGAACAAAGCAATCACAAGGAGATGATGGATGGAGTGCTGAAACTTTTCAGACACTCACCCCCGTCACATATATGGGTTGATTTCCTCATCATTCTTTAGCTCACTTCCCACATCACTTCAGACCAAGCTATATGCAAATCAGTCTTGACCCTGTGCCTCATGGGAACAGTTCAGCCCGAACTGCCAAGCCAGGTCTTCCCTGAACCGTAGACAACCATCCTGTGAGCAGTTTCGGGGTAAAACCCCTCAACAGCCAGACTAGCTTGAATCCAGTGAGGACTGGGTCAGTGGGCGGAGTCAGAGATGTGGCCATGGAAAGCAAAACATCGCAATTTATTTGTAACTGTTTGCTATTTTACTGACCAATGACAGCTTGTTATGTTATTTAATTCAACCAGTGGATACACATGTTTATTTAAGGTTTATTATGAGTTATTGACATTAAATACATTCACAAAGTGGGATACTTTTCCACACACAGAATGCCCCAAGTCCGCTTAAAAGTGGAATCAAAAGCCATTTGTCCCTGAACCATGCAGTTTCTGTCATCAGCGATTCTCCCATTTTCCACAAGAGCAGTTCAAACATGAATAGCAAGATATCCTAGTTTGTAAATGGTTTCCACATAATTATGGCTTTGCCATATTTGCCACATAATGCATAATCTGGTGCATTATCTCACAATTTTATCTAAAAAATAGTTTTTTTTTAGCTCCAACGGGTCAAAAGTTACTAAAAATGTTACTGGTGTTTCTGTGAAGGGGAGGGCCCTTTGCAAAGGTTGACTGGTCACCTATCAAGACAATATCTTTGCAGGGACTGCTAGTATGTGTAAAAATGTCCCAAAAATCTGAAAATATACCGCATTACACTGCAGCCTTCTTTTTTGCTGCATAATTTAGTCAACACTGCAACATAATTTTGTCCTCCATTGCTGCATAATTCCAATGGCCCCAAAGCAGGAGGCACATTTTAAAAGTTCTTGTGTACGAAGCATAGAGACTGTGTAGCTTGCAAACGTAGTTAGGTGTGTGTGCATATCTTGCAATGCTGATCCCTGGTGAGTTGCACTAGTACTGCTGAAACAAGGCCAATGGAGGTACCAATGTGTAAGGCGTACTGGCCTCAAGGGTTCTGTGACTTCAGTGACAGTCACTGATGCTCTATAGTGTGCTACCTCCTAGGCCTGCCTGCAAGACTTGAGGTGAACTTCAGTATGGAGCGTAGTGGACAGGACTTCAAGGTTAACCCACACTTGACACTGCTAGGGTCCACCTGCTGGTGCTGAGACACCAGGGCTACTAAGGTCTAGTGGGGCCTTCTAAGGTCAAGCATGGGAATGTGCTCCTTCAGGAGAGTGGAAGGTCATGAAGGCTGAACCTGGTTCTCCAGTTTCAAATTCAGAAGATCTGGCCACAGTGCTGCATCCTCTCCCCCTCTGAACACCATACTGTCCCACTGAGAGAAACTCACACTGCCTTCAGCTACAACCCAATTGTGCCCTGCTATAAGCCCATGGATGCAACTCAATTCAAATTATGCACTACACAAGAGTAATATACTGCCTGGGAAAAAAGTAACAACATCCTGGAAAAAACAAACCCTCATAGGGAATGCAAGATTAAGTAAAGCATGTGAAATGTAAGTAAGAACAACATGGTTACCTTAACGCTTTTACACGCATTATTCAGAAATCAATGAGAGTTTTTGACTGAAACGTTAAGGACATGAGTACAGAGTCCAGAAGGGACCAGTTTCAATGTCCATTGCTTATATCCTGAAAAAACGTAAGCAGTATGGTATAAAAAAGACCACATCACTGAACACAGAACTATGGTACATATATTTTAAGCTAAAATACGGACAACAGCCCATATGGACCATACCAAACGTTTTCTACTCCATGCATCAACCAGGTAGTGCAGTACACGTTAGGGTGTGAATAAAACCAATCTTAACACAGTGTGACTACTCTGTCTTGCTCTATGTAGTTATATAGTTATTTTTAACCATTTTTTTTCTCTCCATCTTGAAGCTGCATTTTGGGATAGAAAAATGTCAGAAAAAGACAACATTTCTAGCAAAGTGTTTTCTTTATTTTTTGGATCAATTTCACAGGGGAACGAATAGAGGAAAGCAGAGGAAAGAGCAGGTTGGATTCATAGTTTCTAGCAAGTGAGGAAGAGGGAGATAGAAAGAGTGGGAATAAGAGGATGAGGAAGAAAGAGAGAGAGTGGAGGGCAGTTGCCAGCAGCAGAGCAGGAGAATTGAACATTGTTGTATAAGTATGTAGATAGTTTGCTCTTAGTTCCTCTTAAGGCAATGCACCTGTGACAAGTTTGCTTGCACCATAAGTTAAGCTATTGAAATCTTGCTAGCACTATGATGCAGTATGTTACAATGTTCTTAATGTAATTATGTGATGTCATGGAACGTCGAGATCAGATGAGTTGTTAGGAACATGACAGCCTCTTGTTTTGTCAGCACCTGTGTGTGGGCCTTTCATTTGTTGTAATGTTAATAACGCCTTATTAACATTTCATGTGCATTGTGGCTTCTGTAATAACATTTTGGCTACTTTTTTGGGGGAAATCTGATGGCCCACAGCAGCGTCTATTGCTGAATTTCAATATATTATATATTCACCTTCTACGCAGCATATGGAAACCCTTCTGAGACAAGAACTTGCATCTGATCGAGACAACTAAGTGAAGGTTAATTTTTTAAAAACATATTCCAAGCAGAAATGTTGAAACTTTATCATAATTTACTAGCAGCCCGTCCTGACGTTGTCCGGGAGCAATCAGGCTTCTGGGCCCCCGCCCGCCCCGACGTAGTCTCAGGCTTCAGGGCCCCCGCCCGCCCCGACGTTGTCCGTGGGTCCCCCGGAGCGCACCCGCCACTTTCAAGGCCCCCAATGAGCCGCACATGGGCCTCTTCACCTACCTCAGCCGCCGCTCCTCCCCGCCTGTCCGCCGCTCCTCACCGCCTGTCCGCGGCTCCTCACCGCTCCTCCCCGCCTGTGCGCCGCTCCTCCCCGCTCTCATGTCCGTCGTTCCTCCTCGCGCTCCTGTACGCCGCTCCTCCCCGCGCTCCTGATGTCAGCACCCACGTCGCGGCCGGCGCTACTTCCAAGGGACTACTTTTTTTTTTAATCGTAAATATTTTAAAGCGTATATTTAATTTTTTTATATAGCCTATGTCCATCTGCAGACCCTGACAATTACAACTATGTATCAGGTGTTTGGATTGGCGCTGTGGTTCCTGAGTTTACCCGCCTCAAAGGTTCAAAGTTCTCTCTTTATAATAGTAGTATAGATATATATATATATATATATATATTCACTGAAAAAACCATAGGTTATAGACCATATATAGTTAGGAATTAGCATTTACAAAACCTTGAAAATTCACTGAAAAAACCATAGGTTATAGACCATATATAGTTAGGAATTAGCATTTAAAAAACCTTATTTTACTCACACAAAACCATTGAAATTCCATATATAGTTAGTTGCACTAACTATATATCGCGCACCCGCAATCCACTGCTGATGATGTCACATATTACATCATTCATGACATGGTCAGTGACATCACTGATGACATCACTGATGACATCTCAAATGACATCACTGATGACATCACTGATGACATCTCAAATGACATCACTGATATCACTGATGACATCTCAAATGACATCACTGATGACATCACTGATGACATCTCAAATGACATCACTGATGACAACATCCAGTGACTGTGTATTTCTGTAAAGTTAAAATATGTCTTACATATTGAAGAATGAGTGGATGTAGAAGTGTCTGGATGAAGGATTTAGTAGGTGCATGACTGACTGTATGAGTGAGTGGTTAAATGTGTCTCACTGAGTGCATGAGTTAGTGACTGAACTGTGTTAATTTGTACATCATTATGTTTGTTGTTCTGTAAACTGCTGCATGTGTTGATCAGTAGCTATATGAGTAAGTATATGGGTTATTGATTGGTTGCTCAAGTATTTGTATGGGAGACTGAGTGTGTGTGTGGGTGGCTGGGAGGTGTATGACTCTGTGCATTGGTGAGTGAATGCATATCTCAATGCTACATGTCAAAGTAAGTACATATGTAAAACACAGTACATGTGAGAGTTGGCATATATAAATAACTGTGCATAAGAGCCAGTGAATGTGTGAGTGGCTGTATGGATGATTGTGAACTTGTATCAGGGATTGTAAAAGAGAGTAAATATGTGTTAGTATATGTTTGAATAAGTAAGGTGTGTATAACTGTATAGTTGAGGAAATGGAGGTGTGATTGATTCTTTGCATGACTGACTAGGTGTGTAAGTAACTCCATGGATGAGTGACAGTCTGTGAGTGTCTGTTTACACTGAGTGTATCTAAGGTTATATTAGAGTCTGAAGAGGTTCATCGTATTATCACATGAATGATGTCATCAGTGATGTGATCAGTAATGTCAAATGAGATGTCATCAGTGATGTCATCAGTGATGTCATCAGTGATGTCATTTGAGATGTCATCAGTGATGTCATCAGTGATGTCATTTGAGATGTCATCAGTGATGTCATCAGTGATGTCACTGACCATGTCATGAATGATGTAATATGTGACATCATCAGCAGTGGATTGCGGGTGCGCGATATATAGTTAGTGCAACTAACTATATATGGAATTTCAATGGTTTTGTGTGAGTAAAATAAGGTTTTTTAAATGCTAATTCCTAACTATATATGGTCTATAACCTATGGTTTTTTCAGTGAATTTTCAAGGTTTTGTAAATGCTAATTCCTAACTATATATGGTCTATAACCTATGGTTTTTTCAGTGAATTTCATTGGTTTTTTAAAAGCTAATATCTGTAGCTGTAAAATGTATTCTTCTTTAAATCCAAAAATATATTTTATATGTTTATTAATAATTTTTTTTTAAATATTTTTTTTGTTTCGCGAACCGGGAAGCTTTCCGTTAGCTCAATTTGATGCCGCGACCCAGTCCGCGAACCGGTAAACGTTCCGTTAGCGCAACTGCCGAGTTAGAAATCAACATCGTGACGCGTCGCGGAAGCGCGACGTATCACGTTGTCGCGTAATGCGTCTTATGACGCGCTGCGTTAGCGCACCCGGAAGTGCTCCGGTACGCGAACTGAGACGCGAGGCGCAGCTCCCCGGAAGCGATCCGCGGCGCTTCGCGAAAGCGCGACGTATCGCGTTGCCGCGTAATGCGTCTTATGACGCGCCGCGTTAGCGCACCCGGAAGTGCTCCGGAGCGCGAACCGAGGCGCGAAGCGCAGCGACCCGGAAGTGATCCGGGGCGCGTTCCGCAGCGCGTAACATAAGCGTGAGAGGTCATGTGACTTGTTAATAAAACTTTTCATTGGTTCATTTAAATTTTGGTTTCATAATCATGTAAGGCTAGGTCAGGTGACCTAAAAATAACACTTTTCATTGGTTTAGAACTATTGTTTTTCCCAAATGATGAAAACCCCTCCTTCTTTCCTCACTCTGACTTGCATCATTGTGAGAGGAAGACCTTTATTCATAGTAGAGCAATGGCTTCAGTACTTGCTTCAGCTGGTGCACCCCCACCACCACCTCCACCTCCTCATGGGAAGAGAGGACCACCTCCCCAGGTCATCACCAACACAGAGGAGGAAGAGGAAGAAATAGAGGAAGAGAAGAGAGAAGGACCACAGTTCTTGGAAGAGGTGCCCCGGGTTTCCCATAGGAAAGCCAGTTTCATTTGGCAGTTTTTTTCACTCCCTCCAGGGCAGAAGAAAGTGAATGCGAGGTATGTCACCTGCCTCATTTGCAAAGAGAAATTATCAAGAGGGACTGATAAAAAGTATAGCTATGGGAACTATACCATGCATAGGCACATGAACAGGTGGCATCCACTCAATTACAGCCGGGCGGAAATTCGTGACATGGAACAAAACCCAACAGCAACTCCTGTGGCCAGGTCAACATCGTTAATATCATTGACAACAGCAGAGGCACGGGAAACCGTGCCAAACATCCAGGATAATTTTGGGCATCTGAAATTTACTTGTCTGCACTGTGGTGCATTGATATCATGTGGTAACATGAGTATTAATTCCATCAACCTGGCTTATAACAATCATAATTGCCCTAACCGCCCCAGACAGTAATTTTTTTTTTGCTCCTGTTGAGCCCTTTTCAATGCCTGTTTTTTGTTGTTTCCCCCCCCAAAAAAACCCAAAAATATATAAAATTGTTCAAAAAATACAAAAAAAACCAAAAATGTTAAAAAAAAATAAAAAATATATAAAACAACAAAAACATTTAAAAAAAAGTTCTTTTCAGAACTACCTCCCCTTTCCAAAAAAATTGCTAGTATGTTTAGCACTCTGGCAAGCTCTATTTCCTTTAGTTCGCTTCCCAGTTCGCTTCCCGGTTCGCGAACCGGGAGCGAACCAAAAAATTTTTTTTTTTTAAAAAAAAGAAGAGTAAGTATAAGGAAAGTAAACAGAGAGTGATGTTAAAAGAAAGACAGCTATAGGGAGTAAACCAGAGATACTGTTTAATAGATCTATTTACCGAAGAAAAGACGGAAGAGGGTATAATTGTGGAAAACAAAATAGATAAGGAAGTGAAAGAAAAAAAAGAGAGTAGAACAATAACAAAGAAGAGTTTCTTGGAGAATGTGAGTGAATGTTCAAAATAAGATTAAAACATGGGGAATAACAGAGAGAAAAAATAGAAAACAGAAAACAAAAAATAACAGAAAAAGATTAATTGAAACAGCAAAGAAATGTAAATAACATAGAGCCATATCATCAACATAGGCAATAAAACTTTTGCAGCTTTTATCGGCAGAAATATGTCACCAAAGCCGCTTTCGCGGCAGAAAACTGCCGCTAAAACCACTTTTGCACCAGTTTTCTGCCAATAAAAACAGCAATAATTTTATTGGCTGTGTTCATAATATGCCCCTTAGTGTGCTTCAACTACACAGAGAAAGCATTATGAACAAGTAGTGAAAAAGTGATCAGTCAAAGACACTAAGAGTAATAGAGACGGAGTGAGTGAACATGAGTGAGGAACTATGAGAAGAGAGGGACTGAGAAAAAGAGTGGAAGGAGTTGAGTAAGTAGGTAATAGAGAAAGGAATAAGGAAAGTAGCAAAGGCAGGAAACTGAGGGTTAAAGAAATGAAGCTGTGGAACTAATAGTAGGTGAATGTGATAGAAATGTAACGAAAAGAATACAAAACATTTACCTTATATTTGTCGTTAAATTACTCACTTTTTGTTTTTATACTTTCAATCTGTGAAAGAGAGAACAAACATTTGAAAAATATTAAAACATGTATTTAAAAATTACAAAAGACAAGGGAAAAGATTGAAGGACAAACAGTTTTTCAACAACTTTGACACTGACAAGAGCTTCTGCTTCTCCAGGCCCCCTACACAGTCCTAAAGATATACATTTTAAACTAACAGTATCTTGATGCAGATGAAGTGAGGCCTATCTTAAAACATGGTGCATCTTTTGCACTGCTGTTGTCTCAGAAAAGTGTCGCAAGACACTAACATTTTAAATGATTGCTTCAGGATGCCAATAAGATGTGTCCTATCCAGAGGTTTGTTTGAGGTGAGACCTACTCAGGGTTCCAAATGAAATTTCGAGTTGTTTGAAGAGAACAGAGGACATAATACATGTGAAGGCCTACCAATGAAGTAAGTCATGTCCACTTCACTCTTGAACAAAGGCCAGACCTCTTCTGTGTCCGGGGACAGACCTAAACTTCATCTGCACAATGTCATTCATAAACTTAGGAAACACAAGTGATGTAATTGAAAAATGTGGAGTTTCTTTTCCTCATTTCACAATCACATCACCTGTGTTGCCTTTGCTTAGGTATCTCATAGTGCAGATGTAGTCCAGCATATTAAACAGTACCTAGAAGTGCAGCACTGCATGCAACAACTTTGACACTTATAAAAGCTTTTGCTTCTGCATGCCCCCTACACAATGCTAATTATATACATTTTAAACTGATGGTATCTTGCTGGAGATTAACTGAAACCTATCTTGCAACATGGTGCATCTTTTACACAAAAGTGACCCACAATGGAGCAAAAGAGGCGCACGGCCACCATAAATCTGACCCTAACATTTTAAATGATTGTTTCAAGATGCCAATAAGGTGTAACCTATCCACAGATTTGTTTCAGGTAAGTCCTACTCAGGGTTGCAGATGGAATTTAGGTTTGTTGAAGAATACAGAGAAGATAATACATGTGGAGGCCTACCAACGAAGTGAGTAATGTCCACTGCACTCTTGAACAAATGTCAGACCTCCTCTGTCTCCAGGAACAGGCCTAAACCTCATCTACACAATGTGGTGTGTAATGTTAGGAAACACAGGTAATATAATTGAAAAACATGCAAATTTTTTTGCTCATTCCACAATCATATGACCTGTGTTTCCTTTGCGTAGGTATCTCATTGTGGAAATGTAGTCTATCATATGAAAGACTACGTAGAATATGAGCACTGTATGCAAGAACTTTGACACTTACAGAAGCCTCTCCTTCTCCATGCCTCCTACACAGTTCTAAATGTACATCATAAATGGAAACAGTACAGAATTAATTATACATGTTAAATGGTTTATTTTTGCTGTTCTCAGAATGTATCAAATTTCACTAAAAACAGTGACTTGGAGGTATTCATCATATAACAGCGGGGAAAAAAAAACACAATCAAAATGATTGTGTTTAAAAAACCCATACAACATAACAAATCAGAATTCAGAACTCCTTAAAGTTAACTTACTTTCCATGACGTCAAAAGATGTCCTATGAACAGCTTACACTCTGTTGTGCTGTTATTACTTTCAGCCCGCCACTTTCTGAAAGAAAACCTCCATCGTTTTGAAAAACATGTTACATACAATAAATGACTTCTTGCTCTCTACCACAAGTTTCCACAAGGCCAAATCTTGTCAGAGCCATTTATAACTCTTGGATTTCTTGTAAGCCAATCCCGTCATTTGGCATTTCCGCAACTTTCAGAATTAAAATGTTGAAGATCATTTTCACAATCCTGGACTAGTAATATCTTCCCCTTCTTCCTCAGTCATGTTCTACATTTCCTATGACACTGATACTGCTTACTATGAAGCAGACTTACACTACCTCTATGACTACTACAATTATTTAATTCTCTACATCACTTTTAATCACAAAGCAATGTAAAACAGTAGATGGCATTGCAGACTTACATTCCCTCTACTCTATGTTTTGATTGGCTGCTTCAATTAGCTTATAAAAAGAAATAGTTTTTCTGAACTCATTCAAAGTGCACTTATTTCTCCATGACGTCCAGTCTTATCGTTAGAAGTTATGTCTCTGAACTACACTTATCCTCAAGGCCAAATCGTGTAGGAGCCATTAGAACTTCTTGAAATTCCTCAGAGCACATCCCGAGATTCTTTCCCTAAAATTCTGGTTTTAAAAACACCAGGTAAGAGTTTTTAAGGTCATACGGCAATTTTTTTTTTGAAAATGAAAACAGAATCATTGCAGAATGACCAGCCATTTCTAGACTTTAAATAAGATGTGTAATGTCCTGATGTTGTTGAAGGACCGTCATGATATATAATTGCTGCAGTTACAAAAGTCCTTCCTGATATTGACAACTGCGAAGCCACAACATTTTTAATTAAAGTTGTCAATTTTGTTCCATCAGGCCTACATCGTTGGAACATTAAAATGACATACTGGCCATATGTTCGTATAAATAATGTGGACATCATTTCAGATTTACATTGGCTACACTCCATGTTGTGATCAGCTGCTTTTACTAGCTTATTAAAGGAGACTGATTTACTGTCTGGCAAAGTTAAATATATAAATCTTTCTGAGTCTACACTAGTAGTACTTGATACCCTACAGTTCTCGCAGTCATGCTGCCATTGATAAGAAAGCCCAAACAGCTGATCTACATCTACACCTTCAGCATGCAATACATCAAGCATATACATTAAAAACTCCTGACAATCTTGCTGAATATTTTGAGAGAATTGTGTTTGGCCTGAACATCTGTCTAACAGATTTCAAATTTCAGACACACTTTCTATGTTTGTTCTATCAGTGCTACATTTTTCTAAGACAGAATTTAACAAACTGCAAAATCTTTGATCAGAATTGACCACAATCTCTTCTTTTACATTTTCTAGAGAAAACAAAACATTAACCACTACATTAGCATAGCAGTTGACACCAGAACTGTTTTCAAATTGAAAACCAACAACATCTTCAACAGAATCCTTTTTGTTTCTGCTTATAATTTCAGGTTCATCGACTTTTCGTCTTTTTGCTACAACCTCACCAGTATTGGTCACATTTCTTCGTTTCCGGCCTACCACACGTTTCTCAAACAAAGGATATTGAGGCAAATGTGGCGCATACTCTCTTCTTAACCTATTGTATTCCTTAACACAATCTAGATCCGCACAAATGTTTGTGACATCACACTCAATCAAGTACAATCCCGATAAAGTTCTAACTCTTGACAATGCCACATATGCCATACCCTCATTGAACACAGAACTGCCAATATTCACCAATGCACTGTCTACACTTAAACCTTGCAATTTATGGATTGTCACCGCATATGCCAAGCAAACAGGAAACTGCTTACGGCAAACATATAAGTCTTTTACAAGCAAAAATCTAGCAGAACAACGACCAATTAGCTGTACTTCCTCAATGCCATCAAATTTAATTTTTAAAAATTCAATTCCATCTCTATTTCTGTATTTTACAAAGCAACAACATTACCCATTGATCCATTTACCAGACCTCTTTCAACATGTAAATTCCTTCTTAAAATTATACGGCAGTTCAAGCACACATTCAGAGTCTTTTCAAAACCTGCAGTTTTAGATATACTCTTCTCTAATGAATCCAATTTTGTTTTCAGATTCTCAGACAAAATAATTGTTGATCCCATATGCTCTACTCTGTCAATAGCTTCCAGTTTCACAATCTCTTGCTTTTCTAAATGCAACATTTTGTTGTTGAATTTGGCACATTCTGCAAGAGTTGGCATCAAACATATTCCAGATTTCTTCTCAGTAATTTTCTGAAAAATATTCTCAGGCACAACATCTTGTTCTGGATATAAATTTGACAGTAATCGTGCATGTAAAGCTTCTTTCCCATGCTCGGTCACTTTTCCAATTCTAACATCTTGTAGAATAGTCTTGTAAACTTCATCCTTCGCCTGACGCATATTTTCATGCAGTTCAGCATAATTGAAGTTTAACCATATATTGACGTTGCCAATGCTGCCTAGGCACTTCCTGGTCTCTTCATGCGTGAGCATTTTGAACACAGGTTGCCCTTTCACTGGTGTCAGCTGCAGAAGATCTCCAAAAACAATGATGTGTTTGCCACCAAATAACACATCATACTCTGTTTTGAGAACTTCTTGCATTCTCAAATGCACAAAGGCAAGCATGACATTGGAAACCATGCTTACTTCGTCAATGATAAGAAGTTTCATTTTCCTCAAGATTCTTGAAACTTCAAAACAAGCATCTCCAGATAGCTTGTGATATTGTAATTTGTTGTCATGCTCCACTGGCAGCATCAGTAAACGATGTAAAGTAATCCCTTTAATGTTATGTGCTGCCAGTCCAGTTGGAGCGGTGACAACACAAGACAGCGATGACTCTGTCCTTTCCTGCAAATAACATGAAATTGCTTTAATAAGGAAACTTTTTCCAGTTCCCGCTTCTCCACTCACGTACAGTCGGACAGGCTTCAACGACGTACATGAGCACTCTTTCTTGTCATGACTTAATCCATGATCAATTTGCATGGTAACTTCGTCATATATTTTCCTCTGCTCAACGTTGAGTTGTCTTTCCAACTCTTCTAAGTTAACCGCATCCTCCTGAGCATGTGCCATGGCTCTTTCCACTTCATTCATAGCAGTGGCAGCTTCATTTTCGATAACAGGTCCTCCTAGTGGATCCTGACTCAATGAAGCAGAACTCTGACTGTCCTGAGAACTGTCTCTGGCAATCTCGGCTGCAATCATTGCTTCCTGCTCAATTTCCGCATTCAACATTTCTACATATTTGGGAAAAGCAGGACATTCTATGGTCTCCTTGGCGGCATTGAAAGAGTCTTCGTAACAGAGAAAATCTCCAAGCAGTTCCTCTTCTGCACGCCAAGGCTTGAAAAGTTGCAAAAGTGCTAAATAGAAAAACTCCTTTTTTTCAGGAGATTCGCCACTCAATTTTCGATGGTTTACCAAGTGGCATTTTCTTTGCTTGACCAGACATCCCTCACTTCCTATTACAGCATACACTCCTTTCTCAGTATCTTCTTTGATGTTCCTCTTGAATATGTAATTTTGAAGAACCTCATACAGACAAACATTCTCGAGGTGAATGCTTCGATTTGGATAATATGTATCCAACATGTTGGTCTTCAAAATGTCGGTACTGTTTGGCTCCTTTTCCGCCAAATACTCAATTTCCCGCACAGGTTTGAGAACTCGATTACGCGTTGCAGCAAGACCAAGACTCGCCCAAACGATACTCCTGGACTTGGCATAGAGACTTGCTGAAGACAACCGGTCAGAACATTCGTACGCTCCAATTTCTCGATGCGACAACATCTTCAGACTGAAACTGTACAACTTCTTGCTGAGGCTCTTTTCATGGGAAATGTCCTCCCACATATCCTTCAATTCTGTCTTTTCTTTTTTGGTGATGTAAGACGTCACATACCGAGCCACAGCCATACAGTTATCAGCCACAAACTGTATATCCATGTTAGCATTCCACATGGACAAAATCACCGGGTTGTAGTCGTTGATGTACTTGGACTCTTCGTTCCTCTTCAAATTGTATGTGTTTTTAGGTGATTTCTTCATCACATTATGTCGCAGCGAAGACATCAAACTGTTTACTCTTCCTTTAGAAATCACCGGTCGTGGAAAGCCGAAACGACATTTGGTGTAGAACTTGTCCTTGTTTCGGAATTTACGACGACAGTACTTTCCACATCGATGGCTTTGGAAACGCAGAACTTTTTCTCTTAGGCTTTTTTTCTCCTTTGCGTTTGGAACAGCACACGTAGAATACTGTTGTATAAAACTCATCACTGAGTCTTCTGGATCCGTTCCAAATTTAGGTGCATCCTTGATCCACAGCAACATATGTATATGAGGAGCACCTCTTGCTTGGTACTCCTTCCTCCAGAAGAAATCCAACACCTCTCCAAGAGGTGGATTCTTCTTATTCATGATGAAAGACATCATAGCTTCAAATCTATGATTGAAGTACCTACATACATTGACTGGATCCAAAGAGCACAGTTCTCCGGGTGTCTTGAATTCGATGTTTTCTACGTTAGCATTTGCCTCTCGTAGAAATTCAAGTAAGTCTTCCCAGCCATATTCGGCACAGCTCAGAGTGAGGAACCATGTGGGAGTTCCTAAGTTCCTCAGCATACATTTTAAATCACCATGACGACGGTACCAGTACTCATTAGTACCACGCTGACACGCCATGAGATTAATCAGGTGAGAATCCAAAATACTGTCTTGGACATTGACTTTATCCATAAAGTCACTTGCCGAGATGTTTTGCATGTGTATACCACTTTTCAAGATGTGGTTAACTGCATATGACAGTCCAGACAGATCGCTTTCAAACAGGAGATGAAACAAATAAGGAATGCATTGTCGAAACCTAGCATCTCCTGCATACAATCGCAAAGTCCGGTATTCAGAAGCAGGAATTTGATGAGGTCGCTCATCATATCTTCCTCCCTGACCTGTTGGAAAAAGCTGTGGGAAACACCGAGCTTCCAAACTTTCCTCCCAAACACTAATGGGACTCCCTTTGGCTTGTTTCATTTGAAACAACTCAATAGCATTCCCCATGACTTCCTTGGAATGCAAAGGATGAACACTATAATGTTCATATATTTCTTCACTAGTAGAGGGTTCTACTTTCTCAATTTGACCAGCACACAAATCACTATCCTCTTCCTCACTTACTTCCTCTTCTGCAACATATACATTCTTATAGTATTTATTATTTTTTTTCAAATACAATGTTGCCTTTTTAACTTTCCTAACATCCACTAAATCTTGCCATATTTTCTTATTCTTTGTCGGAACCCCATTAACTAAGATAACCAGAGGTTCCTCTTCCACTTTTTCTACTCCAATTGTGTTAATGTTTTTCTTCAAATCTAGAGGCAAATAAACAACTCTTCCCTTTAATCCTCTCTGTAAATCTGATGGAGGCAATTTCCCTGTCTTTGGCTCCATTCTTACAATAGCCTGAAAGGGATGGATACTTTGAATCAAAATAGATTCATAAGTATTTAAATCCTTCAATTCAGAAGGAATCTCAACCAATTCCAGATTATTATGAACTGCTCTAGCAGGCATCTGGTTTTGATTTAATTTGCAACAACAATAAGTACACACACGTTGATCCAATCCCAAATCAAAACAATTTTCTGCCATCAAGTATGTTGCAAAATCCTTCCATTCACTATTATTTTCCCTTTCACTTTTTGCATATAAATCCACTAACTTAGTCTGATTCTTATAATAAGTGCGTCGACAACACACACAAGTGAAATTTGGCCTCTCACTTGATTTGACCTGAAACGTCGCAATTTCCCTCTGGAAATTATCTGTACTGGAAACCTGTACACTATCTTCCACATTACCCGCTTCTTCTTGGTCAATTTCAACATTCTCCTCTTTACTTCTAAAGTAACAAAACTCAATTTCTTCACATATATTCTTCACATCTATTTCAGAACCATGCAAAAGAGCAGCGCATAATTGTTTAAGCATAATTGCTGGACTCTTAGCATAATACAACATTCTAACTAATTTCCTCACTTTATTATGATGCACTGCTAGCATCCTGAAATGATGAAAAACACTCTGGCATACTCTCCTGGAAAGACAAGCCAGTGAATGACCATGCAAACCTGTCACTTCTCTCACTCTGCAAGGATCTAATTCTTGCAACAACCTCATTTTCTGGTTCAAACTTTTCTTATTAAATGACCGTACAAAATCACAAAGCAAATTGATGGAATCCTGTCGCACACTGCAAATACTACTACACTTCCAGGTGTACACAGGACCCTTAGCACGTCTTCCTAAAACCTCATTACTTAACACCTCTTCTGCCTCTGTTGTCACAAGTTTTTCTTTTTCAACTGGACAACCATCTTTCACTTCATAAGCACGACCACTGGTGTCAACTGCATGCACCAAATCATTATCCTGGAAATAACTCTCCTCATTAAAAAATGCCTCACAGCTTGAACTATGCATCCATTCTCCAGAAAAAACTTCACAAAAATTACTACGATTAACTATTCTCTTCCATCTACTATTTCTTTTGAAATCATAAATTGCCTTGTTTAGCCTACTAATTCTATTGATTATCAAAATAAATAACTTACGTTTAATTTCAAATGCCTGATCAATAACTTTCTCAACTTTTTTTTTTCTCTTATAAAAAAGCACTTTCTGTTGACCTTTCTTAATATTTTTTAACAAATTGCCAATTATCCTGTTGCGGAACATTCGTTTACGAATGTCCCTAAACTGTTGTTTCCTTCTACTATCATGCACAGAGTTATCTCTTGCTCTAGCAGTAACATTTTTGATTGGCCTTTCCTTTCCGTTTGAATTGCTTCTCTTTTTCTGGACTGAAACATTTTCTGTAGTAATATTTTTTTTACTACAAATATTTCTTATGAATGTTTTTGTACTCTTACCCGGTGCTTTCTTGGTGACTTTACAAATCTTTTTGTTAGAGGACTGCTGCTTTTTTTCATTCACCTGCTGTCTTTGACGTTTTGCAGCCTTTCTCAGTCTTTCTTTCGTTGGCATGGTGAAATGTTGAAATGATCTGCAGTTGAATCTGTGGTAAAATATATTAAAAAATGTTATTAACCACTATTACCCAACAGTAAATCAATAACAGTAATCAAAAACTTAAAACACTACTTGACATTTTTACATAGAAGATTTTTTAGTGCTTGGCAAATTTAGAATACAGAAATAGCAGAAAAGAAATGGAATTTATATTCATGTTACCTGTGCTATTTTATATGTGAATCTGATCTAATTTTATGAGCATATTTTAATATTTTATTGAAGACACTACACATAACCTGTTTTTGAAGGTGTCTTTATTTTTAAATTAAACGGTTTACATTTTTACTTTTTATTTATTATAAATTTTTAAAATAAATGTTTATAGTTCCATAGGCTCAAGCACGTCAGCTTCCCATCCTATGTCATATAATTCGGACAAATCTGCATCCTCATCACGTTCTTCTTCATCCTCAGGATTTAAATCATCCAAGGGATCAACATCCACTGATGTTTCAATTACGAGTTCAATGATGAGGTCAAAATCAACTGATTGCTGATTGTCGCTCATGTTGATGTTGTCTTTATCTTTAAAGAAAGATAACAACAATGAGATGTTGCAGAGTAAGAGACAAATCTCAGAGATTATAATAGTAAAATTGTTTAACAAGAGTAACATTTTGCAGCTATTATATAGCCATGTCCAACGATGCTGAGCAGGTGAAGCCTATGTCTAATTTTTCAGTGAACAGGATTCATCTCTTCTTAACCTTGGATAAGCCTCACCGACTCTGTGTCCCCTGCACATACTTAAATGTAAAGGGGCAGATTTATGTTAAATGGCACATCCCCAGGCATGCACCAGTTAACGTGCACCGCTGCTCTGCCACTCATGGTGTGCCGCATTTACAATCAGATAGGAGAAAGCTACGTCAAAACCCTGCGCCTGCTTGAAGCAGGCATAGGTCTTGACGCAACATTGTGGAGATGGGGCACCCCTGAGCCTTGCTGGAGCTGAATCACACTTGCGATACAACTCCAGCAATGCGCCACCTTTACGGCACAGATGCGTCACGCATCTGTGCCATTTTTGCCCCATGCTGCGCCGCATTGTAAATGCAGCACACCATGTGTGGCGGAACAGCAGCGCAGGATGACTGGCACATCCCTGGTGATGCGCCAGTCATCATAAATCTATCCCTAAGCTTCTTATCTTGTTACAGATGAACCGCCATATGTATCATCAAACTATTTTGCATTTCCTAAATAGCGAATTTTAAGGAATAAATAGCGATTCTTTACCATTCCTAATTTGCAATGAGCAAATTGCTAATTGCAAATTACCCATTCATTTCCATGGGCCAGGAGGCCCATAGGAATGAAGGTGCAATTTGCGATTAGCAATTAGCTCATCGCAAATTAGGAATTTTTCCAAGGGTGCAGGGGTGTCTCAAGAACACCCTGCTGCAGCCCCTGAAAAAGAAATTTGGGGGCATATGGTGCACATACATGCCCTAAGGGCATGTATGGGCGTCATATGGCACCTTTTGTTTTTTGGAAAAAAAGCTTTTTGAAAAGAATTCGCAAATTACCACCAACTAGAAGTTGGTGGTAATTTGCAAATCCTTAATGGCATTTTTTGCATATTTTTTGTTTGATACATTGCATTTAAGAAATCACAAAATTTGCAAATCCTTCAGTGCAATCGCAAAATAAAGAATAGCAAATTTTGCTATTCCTTATTTTGCATCAAACTTGTTTGATACATACCATTTGTCTAATTAGCATTTGCAAAGGCCGAAATTCACAGAACTTCCGCCTTTTCAAATGCTAATTAGCTTCATACATATGGCCCCAAGTGAGGCCTGTCTTGCAACATGGTGCATCTTTTGCATCACTGCTGCATCAGTTTCATGTGGCACGGTGTTTTTTACACCATGACACATCTGCCTAAATGCATCAATTTGTAATTTTGTCGCCTCATAGCAAATCTTTTGCACCGCCGCTGCATCACAAAAGTGACGCACAGTGGCGCAAAAGAGGCATACACCTATCATAAATCTGTCCCTAGCATTTTAAATGATTAATTCAGGATGACGATAAGGTGTGCCCTATCCAGAGGTTTGTTTAAGGTGAGGCCTACTCAGGATTGCAGATGAAAGTTACGCTTGATGAAGAATACAGAGGAGATAATACATGTAAAGCTCTACCAATGAAGTAAGTGATGTCCACTTCATTGCGCCAGTCATCATAAATGTATCCCTAAGCTTCTTATCTTGTTACAGATGAACCGCCATATGTATCATCAAACTATTTTGCATTTCCTAAATAGCAGATTTTAAGGAATAAATAGTGATTCTTTACCATTCCTAATTTGCGATGAGCAAATTGCTAATTGCAAATTACCCATTCATTTCCATGGGCCAGGAGGCCCATAGGAATGAAGGTGCAATTTGCGATTAGCAGTTAGCTCATCGCAAATTAGGAATTTTTCCAAAGGTGCAGGGGTGTCTCAAGAACACCCTGCTGCACCCCTGAAAAAGAAATTTGGGGGCATATGGTGCACATACATGCCCTAAGGGCATGTATGGGCGTCATATGGCACCTTTTGTTTTTTGGAAAAAAAGCTTTTTGAAAAGAATTCGCAAATTACCACCAACTAGAAGTTGGTGGTAATTTGCAAATCCTTAATGGCATTTTTTGCATATTTTTTGTTTGATACATTGCATTTAAGAAATCGCAAAATTTGCAAATCCTTCAGTGCAATCGCAAAATAAAGAATAGCAAATTTTGCTATTCCTTATTTTGCATCAAACTTGTTTGATACATACCATTTGTCTAATTAGCATTCGCAAAGGCCGAAATTCACAGAACTTCGGCCTTTGCAAATGCTAATTAGCTTCATACATATGCCCCCAAGTGAGGCCTGTCTTGCAACATGGTGCATCTTTTGCATCACTGCTGCATCAGTTTCATGTGGCACGGTGTTTTTTACATCATGACACATCTGCCTAAATGCATCAATTTGTAATTTTGTCGCCTCATAGCAAATCTTTTGCACCGCCGCTGCATCACAAAAGTGACGCACAGTGGCACAAAAGAGGCATACACCTATCATAAATCTGTCCCTAGCATTTTAAATGATTAATTCAGGATGACGATAAGGTGTGCCCTATCCAGAGGTTTGTTTAAGGTGAGGCCTACTCAGGATTGCAGATGAAAGTTACGCTTGATGAAGAATACAGAGGAGATAATACATGTAAAGCTCTACCAATGAAGTAAGTGATGTCCACTTCATTGCGCCAGTCATCATAAATGTATCCCTAAGCTTCTTATCTTGTTACAGATGAACCGCCATATGTATCATCAAACTATTTTGCATTTCCTAAATAGCGAATTTTAAGGAATAAATAGCGATTCTTTACCATTCCTAATTTGCGATGAGCTAATTGCAAATTACCCATTCATTTCCATGGGCCAGGAGGCCCATAGGAATGAAGGTGCAATTTGCGATTAGCAATTAGCTCATCGCAAATTAGGAATTTTTCCAAAGGTGCAGGGGTGTCTCAAGAACACCCTGCTGCACCCCTGAAAAAGAAATTTGGGGGCATATGGCGCACATAAATTTTAACAACATTCCTTTACCTCAAAAACGATTTTCAAGTCATAATTTGAAAACACTGCCCACGGGGAAATGACTTAAAATGTCCTTAAGACACATGAAAGTGTTTTTTTAAAGCCTTTGCAAGTTTTTGGGTCACTTTTAACATGGCTATGTAACTCAAACAGTCAAAATCTAAATTTACCATGCACAGGTGGGACCATATTTACAAGGAATGTGCCCCACGGGGAAAGGTCTTTTAATGTAATATGGGAAAAATGACATCAGAGACACTGAAATGCCTTATAAAGAAGCATACACCATTATATCCTTGTCATAAATTTACAAACCATTCCTTTCCCCCAAAAACGATTTTCAAATCATAATTTGAAAACACTGCACATGGGGAAATGACTTAAAATGTCCTTAAGACACATGAAAGCGTTTTTTGATTGCCTTTCCAGCATGGTTGGGTCACTTTTAACATGGCTATGTAACACAAACATTCAAAATCTAAATTTGCCATGCACAGGTGGGAGCATATTTACAAGGAATGTGCCCCACGGAGAAAGGTCTTTTAATGTAATATGGGAAAAATGACATCAGAGACACTGAAATGCTTTATAAAGAAGCATACACCATTATGTCCTTGTCATAAATTTAAAAACCATTCCTTTTCCCCAAAAACGATTTTCAAATCATAATTTCAAAACACTGCACATGGAGAAATGACTTAAAATGTCCTTAAGACACATAAAAGCGTTTTTTGATTGCCTTTGCAGCATGTTTGTGTCACTTTTAACATGGCTATGTAACGCAAACATTCAAAATCTAAATTTGCCATGCACAGATGGGAGCATATTTACAAGCAATTTGCTCCACAGAGAAAGGTCTTACATTAAAATGGGAAAAATAACATCAGAGACACTCAATTGCCTTATAATGAAGCATACACCATTATGTCCTTGTCATAAATATTATAACCATTCATTTTCCTCAAAAACGATTTTCAAGTCATAATTTGAAAAGACTCCACAGCTCCTATGCACAATAACACCCTGTCAGTACTAATACTTCACATTTTCTCCAATTACATTTTCTCAAAGAAACAAAATCTATTTGTAAAACACTTGAGACAAAGCAACATTTGAAGAACACAACTTTCTTCATAATTTTCTCCTTAAAGCACACTATTCTCTATCTAAATTAAAGAAATCTTTTCTCACCTTAGCAAATACTTTGAGTTTCAAAACAGTCTCAGAAACACACCAATTTGTCTTCAGCAGAGCAAAAGGTATGCACTCCAGAGTCTGCAGCTATCAAAAGCACAGAAATGCTGTAATTCTTCACACATATCTCTCATGTCACCCAATCAAAACTCTTCCCTCACTTTTTTTCAAATGAAAACCCTTCCCCCCTCTGCCATTTCATGCCTTTTCTGCATGGCAACCACGTCTTGGAAGACCTCTGGTGTTTGCAAGTTCACACAACAATGTTGCAATTGAACTCTGAACTCTCAGTGCACCTCATATCCAGTGCATTCTTTCATTTAATGATTTTTTCTTGACCACTCAAAATACATCTTTCAAACAACTCATCCATGCACCCTAACTTTCTGTTTCCAGCAATCAAAATCCACCAATCACTGTTACTGCTTCATTAACACAGAAACTCCACAGTTTTTTTTCATTTTAAACTCTTATTTTTTCAACTGCCATTTCATTGCCACACTTCATCTGACTGCAGGAGAAGCTTCTCTCACCATGTTTTCTGTCTGGATTGTTGGACATAGTTACATCTATTGGGCTCAGAGGTATGCTGAGAACAGGAATTTACCTAACCTCAATTTACAAGATGTGGAAATTAAGTGGTTTGGCCACAGAGGATTAAAATGTCACCAATTGATACCATTGGTGAAAACCTTTTTGCATTTGCCAAAACCTGACCTGTTAATTGTGCACTGTGGAGGAAATGACTTGGGCACTTTGACTGGGGTAGGTCTGGAAATGCTTTTAAAGGACACCTTTGAGCAATTGATGGCACTTTTTCCTCAGACTGCCTTGGTATATTCAAATATATGCCAAAGACAGAAATGGAGGTGGTCAAACCAATTTTGTCCACAAATTGAGAAGTCGAGGAAGCATGTAAACAAATCTGTTTCAGCTTACATGAGAGACCATGGAATGGGCTCCCTGTACAACAATAACTTGCGTTACTACATGCAAGATATCTACAGAGGAGATGGAGTTCACTTCTCAGATGAGGGCAACAGAATTTTCATTCTGAATTTAAGACTGTGCATTGGTACCTACTAATAAGTACCTAAATGTACCATAAACCCAAAAGCTCTTCTCAGAGCTACCCTACATCTGATCACTCACAATTATTATTTTACTCTAACATTTTTCACTAATTTTCAACAAAGTACGCTCCCTGGGGCGCTACCCGGTACGCGAACCGGGAGCTAACCTCGCTAAATTTTTAAAAAAATGTTTTTTTTCTCACATATGGGCCTCCTCAGCCACCCTCAGAAAACCTAGGGGGTCAAGATAAGTCTACCGTGCCCCCTTCTACCCATTCTGAACATTATTTGCCCTCCATCTTGTATCTTAATTCGACCGAAACACAAAATGGTGGACTCCCGTAACGCTTAAGGTTCGCGAACCGGGGCGCTCGCCAGTTCGCGTACCGGGTCGCTCCCTGGGAAGCGCACCATCAAAAAAGGTGGGAAAGTAGTTTACAGAAAAGCGACTGGAGACAATTTCACCAAATATAGATTACCTCATACTACATACCAATGCCTACCATTTTCACAAATTTGATTGCAATTCCATTTAAACATTTAGCCTGTAGACCTCTCTAAATACCCTGAGGTAAATTACTTCACAAAACACATCTGAAGTGTTGGAATTGACAACCAATTAAAATGTTACTTTCATTTTCTACTTTTTTTACCTGACATTTGATTGGCTATGTACCTGAATATATATAAAGGAAGAGAGAGAAACACAGCCATTTTGACTACTACTTCCTGAACTACATTGCAAGATCATTTTCACTCACAACTTAAACTTCTTTTTAGAAGGTGAGATATTATTTTATAAATTTGAAAACATTTTCAGATAGTTATATACTATCCCTCTGTAAGAGTTAGACATTGAGAAAGGCTTCTTTATTATAATTATGGATTGATTTAGGTTTCTGTGGTATAATTATGAATTTACTTAGGCTTCTTCACAGGCACTTTTTAATAGTACTACTTCACGCCTGAAACCATACAGTGCCCATAGATTACTTCTCTGTTATAAACTCACAAGTACCTGTCTGAACTTAAACCCAACAGTGCTCTATCTCTACTGATATATTTATTTTTTATGCAAATTACAGCAATAAAATGGAAGGTGAGCAGAATGTTTCCTTCGAAATTGTTCTGGAGAACAACACAGAAAAAGATATTGAGGACAATGATGACTCAGATTTCATGGATGAATCACGGGACCATGAATTAGTTCAATGTGTAGAATCTGTGGATCATTTACTTCATTATGATGACGGTCAAATGTGGGAACTTATGTTCACTCAACAAGAGGACATATCGGACAGTCAAATGCTAGACGTTCTATTAAATTTTGAAAAACAATCCGAAAAATAAAATTGTATGTAATATTAAAAAATTGTTTGAGTCTTTAATCATTTTTATATGTAATTCATAAACTAGTTAAATGTTAGAAATGTTATTAAATTTTCAAACACAATCACAATAATAAATAATTGCTTAAAAAATAAAAAAAAATTAAAAATAATCAACAAAACCAACAATCAATTAACATACAGTATTTGAAAAGTCTATCATTCTTTTTTCCTTATAGTACGCTGCCCAGAACGCTTCCCGGTTCGCGAACCGGGCGCTACCCACGCAAAAAAACAAAAAAAAAAATTTTTTTTTTTTGCCCCGCGGGGCCCTTTTAAAGCCTCCACATTAAACCTAGGGGGTCAGGGAGGATCTACTATGCCCCCTTATGGTCATTTCCCCCTTTGTTTTGGCCTCCTCTTGTCTCTCGATCCTACCGAGAGACAAGATGGCGGCCGCTCCGGACTGTTTAGAATGTTGACAGACACCGGAGAGCCAATCAGCTTCGCTTCGCGAAGTTCCGTTACGCGTAAAGTCCGCGAACCGGAGCGCTGCCCGGTCCGCTGTTACAGATATATATCTTTTTTTGAACGTTAATTTATCAAAATCCACTGGAGCACATATATTGAGACCTAGCAAAGGCACATCGGGCTACCAGTCCCTACAATTTTGCCAAGTTTCGTGCAAATCCATTCAGGCTAAAAGTGAGGCCAACCGCCCTATGGAAAACTCAATGTTAAAAACACGTTTTGGGACCCCCCTTTTTTCTCTGCCCCCCCTTGACGAACCCCCCCCCCCCCCCCAAATTTCCAGGGGCTGCTCAGAAACAAAATGTTCCATTTTCCAGAAAATTTCAGCCAATTCCGTCCACAAACGCCAAAGTTATTAGACATAGAATTTTCAGAAATCCCATAGGGAAAAAATCCTAACTATATATACCTACTGGCGACCGCCAGTAGGTAATATATATATATATAAAGTCTAAACAGGAAGCCCCAAATTAAAGCAAAGCCACACGAAGTTCAGATCAGCACGTTTATTTGCATCCATTTCACTGCTCGCTCCTTTACAGCTTTCAGAGCAATCTGCGGCCGGCGCTACTTCCAAGGGACTACTTTTTTTTAATCGTAAATATTTTAAAGAACGTATATTTTATTTTTTTATATAGCCTATGTCCATCTGCAGACCCTGACAATTACAACGATGTATCGGGTGTTTGGATTGGTGCTGTGGTTCCTGAGTTTACCCGCCTCAAAGGTTCAAAGTTCTCTCTTTATAATAGTAGTATAGATTTCCTTTTAAATTCAAATTAGCTTTTAGCTCTGTGTGATGTTGCATATATGCTCCCTGAGGCTTGTGCATTCTTCTGGACATTGAATTCGCACTGCAGAAGCCCCGTTTGTGACGCATGAACAGTAAGCTCGGCATTTTGCCACATGACACCTGGTAGTGTGCGCCTCACACTGGTACGCTACGTTAAGTGCCTCTATTTTGGTTTGCTCTTAGGAAATGTTTGGGTCGGAAGGTTTCACCCAGTGAGAGAAGTGTAGCGGCTGGTACGTTCTGCTTGCGGACTTTGGGTAATTTTGCATTCGCATTCTGCAGCGAATGCAGAATTGCCCAAAATTCCACGATCCGCGGCTTCACAGAATTTTTTGCTGGTTTGTGCTTTCAAAAGGCGTGTTCACAAGATATTTCTCCCCAAGCACGCAAACAGCATTCGCGAACAGGAAAAAAGCATTGCGAATGGGCGGAACAAGCAATTCCGCATATTCGCAGAACTTTGGCGTGCTCGCGTAGATTTTTTACCATTTCGCGTAGCTGTGCTTAGCGCGACTACGCAAATTCTGCCCACCCCTAGTACAGGAGAATTACGTGCTTTGTAATACACTGAAAATAGCGGCCTTGTGTAAATCTAGGTATTTGAAAATGTACATTTATTTTAAAAGAAAAAGGGAAAAATAATGTAATTTATTTTCCTTGTGAAAGATTCTGAGGCATCAGTTAAGACTTGATACAACATTCGCAACATTGTGACAGACTTATGCGTTTGATGTTTTACTTATTCAACAAACTTAATGGAAGTTACAAAATACATTCTATAAAGTGATTACTTTCTTTTTTAAAGTGAAAATTTTAACCAGGACATCTTCTTATGTTCAAAGAGGTAGAAGTCTTTTACAAAGGATCGAAAAATGACAGGGCACAAATTAATGTGCTATGTCAACCCACTCTATTTTTAAATGAACTAGGTAAACCAGCATTGAGATGGAAAAACTGGCATAGATCTTTTCAAAATTATCTTGGAGCTATTAATGGAAAGGCTTACAATACAGAGAGGAAAAAAAGCCATGATGTTTGGTCTCTTTGGCAATGCTTGACAGGACATTTTCGATAGTTTGCCAGAATATGGAAATGCTCCAGGTAAATTCATACCATTGGATGAATATCAGGAAGTGGTTGAGCACATGCAAAAAACAGTTTTCAGAACAAGCAAATATAATGGCGGCGAGACATAGGTTTAGCATGTGCAAACAAATTGAGAATGAGAGCATAGAGAGGTACATTGTGAGCCTCAAAGTATTAGCTACTGAATGCAAATTCAATGACATGGTGGACATATATATAAGGGGGCAATTTGTATTTCATTGCTACTCCAAGAAGATACAGGAAAGAGTATTGGCATGCACAAATCCAACTTTATGAAAGTTATTGCTATTGCCAAAGGAATAGAGCGATCCCTTTTATCATCCTGAGTTTTAGCTTCTAAATGTCCACAGACTAATAACGTTTTTGCTTTACAGGAAAGAAGGAAGGTTGATAACAGATCTAGTAAAATGTTTAAATTGGTAAGAGTAATGATTTAATATTTTTTGCTTGTTACAGGTGTGGCTCAAAGAGTCACAAGGCGGATTACTAAGGATGTCCATCTACAGCATTGAATATATACAAATAGAGAGGCAAACACAAACAATTCATAAATGTTATGAATTCATGAAGTAAGTGAATAAAAGTCACAGGTCCTGGTCGTTTGTTGGTTACTTTTCTTTATTGATTTTTCTCCTATTTCTTTTTCTGCCCAAACTAGCGCAGCCACCGCGTTCCACATAAAAGTAGGCTTCATCTGGGCTGCAAACATGAAAGATAGCACACATGTAAAACCTTATAAGGTTCTATGTGACACTAAAATAAGTCTATTTACAAAACAAGACATATACAAAAAGACACGCCATATGCAACAGTACAGTCTCATTATCAAAACCCATTAATATAACGCTCATGTGAATCTCTATCCTCCAAAGCAATGCTTTTAAATGAATTGGCAGGTTTAACCGACTATTACATTTAGGTAGACCAGTGAATTTCATAACATCAAGTGAGTGTCAGTCACGAGCTCTAATGCAAAAGTGTAGCCAATTCCACATAAAGCAAAGGTATTTTTTCCGTGAGGCGTGACACCCAGGGGGGTCGTGGAGTCCTGGGAAGATGGTTGCACATTTTCAGGCCTCACTTCTGCCTGGAATCTGAAACATGTGCTCTTCCTTGTGGAAATCCTGATGTTTCATTCCGGTGGTTAAAATGCTTCAGCTGAAGAGAATGGAGTCTTTTGTGCTGTTAAATGAAGAGGCTGGGCAGCCATTTCTAACAATCTGTCATGCCAGGTTGCCTGAATGAAATGCAGTGGTGTGTTATGAGTTAGGGCCATATGTATCATAGTTCCGTTTTGCGAATTCTAAATAGCAATTCTTAAGGAATCGCTATTTAGAATTCGCAAAACGGTATGTATGTACAAAATCGCTTTTTAATAGCGATTCCTTACCATTCCTAATTTGTGATTAGCAAATTGCTAATCGCAAATTACCCATTCATTTCTATGGGCCATGAGGCCCATAGGAATGAAGGGGCAATTTGCGATTAGCAATTTGCTAATCGCAAATTAGGAATTTTTTCAAGGGTGCAGGGGTGTCTCAAGAACACCCTGCTGCACCCCTGAAAATGACATGTGGGGGCATATGGCGCACATACATGCCCTAAGGGCATGTGTGAGCGTCATATGGCACCTTTGGTTTTTTTGAAAAAAAGCTTTTTCAAAAGAATTCGCAACTTACCACCAACTAGAAGGTTGTGGTAATTTGCGAATCCTTATGGGCATTTTTTGCATATTTTTTCTTTGATACATTGCATTTAAGGAATCGCAAAGTTTGCGATTCCTTAAGTGCAATCGCAAAATAAGGAATAGCAATTTTTGCTATTTCTTATTTTGCATCAAACATGTTTGATTCATACCATTTAGGTAATTTGCACTCGCAAAGGCCGAAATTCGCAGAATTTCGGCCTTTGCGAGTGCTAATTAGCTTGATACATATGGCCCTTTATCTGTAAATGTAAAGGGTGCTTGGGAGTGATTCTGCCTTTAATTGCTTTGTGATTAATTAGTTTTGTTTTGAGTGGTGGTAGGAAGTTAACAACTGGGCTTTGAAGTGCATGCCTTTAATCATAATTTACACAGTGCTAAGTACCCTTGAGGAAGTGTTGAAGGGACAGTTATGAAAAAAAGAAAAGGCATCACTTATGCTCCGGTATTACTAAAATGTACATTTTGGAAACTTCATTTTATCCTAAAACTATTTGCACAGTTTGTAGCAGTGTGTCTTATAAGGTGTGTAATGCAAAAATAAAATAATGTCTTACACATTCACAGTGCTTTCTGTCACAGGTTGTGACCTTGTAGCACTAAAAATACACAAGTCACTATTCTCCATTGCGCCAACCAAATTTATTTTTGTGGCTCTCTGGTTGCACACAGACCTCTGCAGTGCATTAATTAATAAAGGTTTCATAATGTACTACCCTGCATTTCCCACTGAGTAACAACTTTTTCTATTTTATTTTTCATTTAAGCTACCCATTATTTTATATGTAGCTACCTGATGGTGAAAGATGGGTGGCACAAGCGTCTCAATCATATTCTATAAGGCAAAGAAATGTCACCCTGCGTGGCTTTACATGGCCTCATACATATGGAGTAAGACAAAGCAGAGCAAATCGCTGTCTTGCCTTAGTCTGTCAAGTAGGTGTTACATGAGCATTGTGGTAGGTGTTTCTAGGCAACACCCATGGATTTTGACGCTACCCCAGATTTACAAAACCATGCAAACCTGGGGAAGCACCAAAACCACACGCCTCCCCACAGCAGGCGTAACGAGGAGAAATGTTTTCCTTTCTACCCGTTTCTTCCTCTTTTCATGTGTGTTGCATTCTGCAGCTCACATAGAAAGAGGCAAATGCTTCTCTGGATTGTTTTTGTGAAGGAAGGTGCCCCTTCCTGCACAAAAACAATCTTCCCTACATTGATACTAGGCACCAATTTGTGCTTCAACGCAGGGGAAAAGGACAGGAATGCACCATATTTCATAAACAAGGTGCATTCCTGCACTATTACATTGGCGTAGGCCAGTGCAGCAAGAAGACTTGCAGCGTTGCCCTAGGCCAATTCCTCATAAATTAGGCCCTTTGTTTTTAGCCACACCTTTAACAATGCTTCCACACTCATTGACCTTTGGTGTGATAAACACTGTTTAATATTATTTCCCCGCTATTTGATTTGATATGGAAATTGGGGGCATTTATTGTTGTCGATAGTTGTCAATGATGAGGAGTACCAATTTCTAGAAAACTTTGTCAGTAGGGTGTCCTTATGCCTAAAAAATCTTTACACGGAGGTCTCAGCATCAAAAGGTTTGAAGACCTCGGACATAAAGTATGTAACATACCTAATATATTACTGAATATGAAAGAATATATTCACATCCCAAGGTTAGAAAACACCAGAAACCCAAATTTAGACACGATGAAAGGCAGACACAGAAAATGCCAAGGTGTGCGTGGAGTCAATAAATAATTCAATAAATCAGGGAATTGTGAAGTGTGCTACTCACCTGTGAGGGTCTCAAGGCACTGCAGGGGGTGCAGCTCCGAGTCAGTCGAGAAACCGGGTCTTGAGGCTCTTCCTGAACGTGTGCAGAGTAGGGGCGCGTCTGATGTTGACGGGGAGCTTGTTCCGGGCCTTAGCCATGATGTAGGAGAAGGCTCCTCCACCTGATCTGGTTCTGCGGATGCGCTGGGTTTCTGTTAGGGTGAGGTCGGTGGAGTGGACGATTCTTTTTGGTATGTGGAAGGAGACTCTTTATTTGAGGTATTTGCATCCGGTGTTGTGGAGAGATGGGTGAGTAGCTTGAAGGTTACTCTCTTCTCGACGGGGAGCCAGTGGAGGTCTCGCAATTGTTGGGTGATGTGCTCATGTCATGGGATGCCGAGGACGAGTCTGGCCGAAGTGTTCTGGATGATCTGGAGTTTGCGTAGCAGGGATTTGTTGATTCCAACGTAGAGAGAATTTCTGTAGTCCAGTCTGCTTGTTATGAGTGTGTGGGTGACGTCTTTCTGGCTTTGGGAAGGATCTACTTGAAGGTCTTGCGAAGGATGCAGAGGTTGTTGAAGCAGGTGGAGTTGACAGCGTTGATCTGGTGGGTCATGGTGAGGGACGAGTCGAATATAATGCCAAGGTTCCGGGCATGGTCTATGGGGGTGTGGGGGTTGTTGAGGGCAGTGGGCCACAAGGTGTTGTCCCAAGCTGAGGGGGTGGGTTCAAGGATGAGCACTCCTGTCTTCTCTGGGTTGAGCTTCAGACAGCTGCTGCTCATACAAACTGTGAAATCTTTCATACCTTCCTGGAAGCTCAGTCTGGTGGCTTCGGGGTCATCCGTGAGGGAGAGGATGAGCTGGGTGTCATCAGTGTAGGATACTTTGCTGAGTCCATGATGTCTAACAATGGTGGCGAGGGGGGCCATGTAAATGGCGAGGAGCGTGGGACTCAGTAATGATCCTTGGGGTACTCCACAGTTGATCTCTGTGGGTTCGGAGAGGAAAGGTGGGAGTCTGATCCTTTGGGTTCTGCTGGTGAGGAAGGAGCGGAGCCAGTCGATGGCAGTTGCCTGTATTCCGGTGTCATGGAGTCTGGCTGCGAGAGTGCGGTGGGATATGGTGTTGAAGGCTACGGAGAGGTCTACTTGGATGAGGGCTGTGGTGTGGCCTTAGTGGAGGAGCATGCAGATGTCATCTGTGGCGGCAAGGAGGGCGGTCTCGGTACAGTGGTTACTGCAGAATCCAGACTGGGAAGAGTCGAGGATGGCGTTCTCGTCGATTAAGTTTGTCAGCTGGACATTGACAATCTTCTCTGTGACTTTGGCTGTGAAGGGAAGGAAAGAGATAGGTAGGTAGTTTTTCAGATCCGTGGAGCTGCAGTTCGTTTCTTGAGGAAGGGCTTGACTTCTGCGCATTTCCAGTTGTCAGGGAACGTGCCAGATTCAAAGGTGGCATTGATGGTGCATTGCAGCTCGGGCGCTATGGTCGTGGCGGCTCTGTGGAAGATGTGCGACAAGCAGGGTCCGCGGGGGCTTCTGAGTGAGAGATCTTCATAGTCATGGTGGTATCTTCGGTGGTGACCAGGGTCTATGTGATGATGGTGGGCTGGCTGTCGTTGCTGGAGGAAAGGGTGGTTCCTGGAGTCCGTTCGCTGAAGTTGTCGTAGAGAGCCTTGGTTTTCAGGTAGAAGTAGTAGCCTGGCTTGTTGCAGAGGTCTGTGGCTTCCCTGGGAGGTTTGGTGAACTGCTGGATGATGCTGAAGAGTTCCTTCGAGTTGCTGGAGTTGGTGAGGATTTTGTACCAGATGAAGGTCCTTTTGGTGGATCTTATGAGTTGGTGCAATTCTGTCATGCGTTCTTGTAGGTGGTCTGTTCTTCAGTGGCTTTTCTGTTCCTCCATCGTTTTTCAAGACATCTGCAGGTGCGTTTAAGTTCTTGGAGGTCAGTTGTGAACCAGGTGGTCTTCAAGGGGAGTTGTCTGCTGGGGTTGCGGAAGGGTGCAAGCTTGTCTGCGCAGTTGGGGATCCATTGGTGTAGTTCCTTGGCTGCAGAGTTGGCGTCAGTCGAGGCGTGGAGTCATGGATGAAGGAGGAGTTGAGATGCTCCTCTGTGACCTTGCTCCAGTTCCTTGTAGACGTGGAGTGGGTTTGTGAGCGGTGGCAGTGTTGAAAGTGAAGTGTACACAGTGGTGGTCTGTCCAGAGGGGCTATGTGGTGTGGATGAAGCGGATGTTGTTCCCTCCTGCGAGCATGGGGTCGTGGGTGTGTCCTGCCTTCTGGGTGGGGGAGGTGACAATTTGTTTCTATCATATGGGATTTAGTGAGTATGTTTTGTCTCTTTTTAAATAGATCACATGGGTAAAAGAGAGAGGCCTTATGATCTCACAATCAATCAATCAATCAGAGAACTTGTAAAGCGCGCTACTTACCCGTGAGGGTCTCAAGGCGCTGAGAGGAGGGGTGCTGCTACTGCCAAAGAGCCAGGTCTTGAGGAGCCTTCTGAAGGTGAGCAGGTCTTGGGTCTGCCGTAGGTGGGTGGGGAGGGTGTTCCAGGTTTTGGCGGCGAGGAGGGAGCAAGATCTGCCGCCAGAGGTCATTCGCTGGCTGTGCGGGACAGCGGCAAGGGCGAGGCTGGCGGAGCGGAGCTGGCGTGTGGGAGTGCAGAAGTTGAGTCTGTGGTTCAGGTAGGCTGGTCCGGTGTTGTGGAGTGCTTTGTGTGCGTGGTTGAGGAGTTTGAAGATAATCCTCTTTTTGACGGAGAGATAGTGCAGGTCTCTTAGGTGGGAGGTGATGTGGCTGCGGTGGGGGACATTGAGGATCAGTCAGACTGAGGCGTTCTGGATGCGTTGTAGTCATTGCAGGGTTTTGGCCGGGATTCCTGCGTAGAGTGCATTGCCGTAGTCCAGCCCGCTGCTGACGAGGACTTGGGTCACTGTTCTTCTTGTTTTGGTTGGGATTCACCTGTAGATCCTGCGAAGCATGTGGAGGGTGTTGTAGCAGGAGGAGGAGATGGCGTTGACCTGCTTCGACATGGAGAGGGAGGAGTTGAGTATGAATCCTAGGTTGCGTGCGTGGTCCGTGGGTGTTGGAGCTGCTCCCAGTGTGGTCGGCTAACAGGAGTCATCCCACGCAGAGGGGGTGGGACCTAGTGTGAGGACCTCCGTCTTGTCTGAGTTCAGTTTCAGACAGCTACTCCTCATCCACTCGGCGACGGCCTTCATTCCCTCGTGGTTGTTGGTTTTGGCAGTGTGTGGGTCCTTGGTGAGGGAGAGGATGAGCTGGGTGTCGTCAGCGTAGGAGATGATGTTCAGGTCGTGCTGGTGGGCCACTTGTGTGATGGGGGCCAAGTAGACATTGAACAGGGTGGGGCTGAGGGATGAGCCCTCGGGTACGCCGCAGATGATGTAGGTGGCTTTGGATCGGAAGGGCGGGAGACGGACTCTCTGGGTTCTGCCGGAGAGGAAGCACGTGGTCCAGTCCAGGGCCTTCTTTTGGATGCTGGCTTCTTGGAGGCATGTTCTTAGTGTGTAGTAGCAGACCGTGTCGAAGGAGGCTGACAGCTCCAGGAGGATGAGGGCTGAAGTTTCGCCGTTGTCTAGCTGGCACCTGATGTCGTCTGTGGGCAGTTTTAGTGCTGTGGTTGTGTCTGAATTCAGACTGGGATGGGTCTAGGATTTTGTTGTCCTCGAGGTGGCGGGTCAGCTGCATGTTGGAGATTTTCTCGTTGACCTTCGCCAGGAAGGGGAGCAGGGAGATGGGCCAGAAGTTCTTGAGGTCTTTGGGGTCTGCCTTGGGTTTCTTGAGGAGGGCGTTGATTTTGGCGTGCTTCCAGCTTTCCGGGTATGTTGCTGGTCGAAGGAGATGTTGATGATCTTCCGCAATTGGGGTGCGATGGTTGCATCAACTTTGTTAAATACGTGGTGTGGGCAGGGGTCTGACGGGGATCCTGAGTGGATGGAGTTCATGTTCTTGCGTGTCTCTTCGTCGTTGACGTGGGACCAGTAGGTCAGCTGGTTGGTGCAGGTGATGTTCGGGGTGTGGTTTGTTGTGGTCGGGGCAGATGAGGAGTTGAAGCTGTCGTGGATGTCAGTGATCTTGCGCTGGAAGAAGGTGGCCAGTGAGTCGCACAGATCTTGCGAGGGCGGGATGTCATTGGTGTTATTGAGAAGTACATTTACTACGTATATAGCTAATAAAGATCAATACGATTATTAATCTTAGATTTTTGTTGAATATAAATAAGCCTGACTATCTGCTGAAGAGAAATCTTATTTCTTCTTGAGTGGCTTATACAATTTTATGGTAAGAATACCATGAAGTTATAAATACTTTTCTTTCTTCTGGGCGAACCCAACACATTTGTATTAATCCAGGTATGTGAATGAGACATACCATACAGCATGAGGTACTCGGTCTGTGTCATCTTTTAAAGTGCACTTCACATTGTGATAGCATATGGCTCCTCTCTTTTAACCATGTGATCTATTTAAAATGAGACAAAACACGCTCACTCGCTAATTCCTGTATTATTGTATTGACTCCATGCATGCCTTGTGATTTTCTGTGTCTTCCTTTCATCTTGTCTAAATTTGTCTTTTGGTGTTTCTTACCCTTGGGATGTGAACATATTTTCATATTCTGTATTTGTTTTAGTTATGTATTATGTATGTTACATACTTTTTGTGGAGTTGCCCATGCGTTTGCATTAGTGCTGGTGATTAACACTCACTGGATATTATGAAATTCTACCTAAATGTAATAGTCGGTTAAACCTGCTATCTCTGTTAATAGCCTTGCTTTGGTGGATAGAGATTCACATGTACATTTTAATAATGGATTTTGATAATGAGACTGTACTGTTGTGTATAATGTGTCCTTTCATATATGTCTTGTTCTGTAAATAGACTTATTATGGTGTCACATAGAATCTTATAAGGTTTTACATATGTGTTTTATCCTTCATATTTTCAGCCCTGATGAAGCCTTTTTTAAGGTGAAATGCATTGGCGGCGCTAGTTTTGACAAAAATATATAAGAGAAAAATCAATATAAAGAAAAGTAACCAATACAACGACCAAGACCTGTAACTTGTATTCATTTCTTGAATTTGTTACATTTATGAATTGTTAGTGTTTGCACCTCTATTTGTATATATAACATTTTTAGGCTTGATCAATAGGCAGCTGACCATTGAGGTGGGCAACGTGCATTTACAATATACTATGTAAGTGACAATTCCAGGTAGTGCTGATGTCTAATCCCTGGCTGCTTCCCGATCTTGTTTTATGTCCAGCTGTGGGTAAGAAGTGTTTAAAATGTCAAAAATATGATCATTTTGTTTCAGTATGTACAAATATGAAAGGTAACATTGTTGCAAGAGTTAGCATTAGAAGTGTTGACAAATTTAAATAAGAAATGTGTTCAAATATTGTTTTGACAGTGGATGAATCCATAGGTAGGACGAAAGCACCATTAGGAATAATCGAAATAGGGAAAATTAAGTTAAAAGTTATGGCAGATACTGGCTCATCCATAACTATCATATCTGACAAAACATATTTTGAAAATTGGCCACATGTCAAATTACAGGTCACAGATGTAATTCCAAAAGCTTTTTAGGAATTTAATATAGACATGTTAGGTTATTTTGAAGACACTTTAAGATTTAGAGAAAGATCCTTCGAAACAAATCTTTATGTAGCTGAAAAAGGGAGGAATATCATAGGCTGGAAAGAGTTGGGTTAGCTTGGAATTATTTAGAAACCAGGATCACCAGAACCTATTGTTTTAGGTGAAATTCTGGTATTCAAAGCAAATGAACAGATAACCTTGGAAATGTTGGAGTTTTAAATGACAATCAAGCTGTTTTTGCAGATCATATAAGATGTTTTAAAGGATTTGAACATGTTATCAAACTTAAGGACAGTGTCATTCCGGTAAACGATAAAGTAAGGCCACTATCACTTTCAGTAAAAATTGAATTGAAGCTGTTACTAGACAAATTGTACAATGAAGGAGTTATACAACCCACTGATTCATCTTAATGGGTTACCGCTATTGTTGTTATTAAAAAGAACAAGAAATATTAGGCTATGTGCTGACTTGAGATCACTGAATAAATTTATAGTAACGGACTGTCACCCCCTGCCCAAGATACAAGAAATGTTGGCTGCCACGTCCGGTTCAAAATTGTATTCATTAATCAATCTCAAGTCCGCATATCACTAAGTAAAGTAATCCAATGAATCAAGAGACTATAAAACTTTTGTAACTCCTTTTGAAGCTTTGAGGTATGTGAGAATAACTTCTGGGCTGGCTTCGGCCACCAGCATTTTTCAAAAGTTAATGGATGTCATTTTTAAAGATGTGAGAGGGGTTGAGCAATTTCAAGATGATATACTTGTACATGCAGGTACCATTCAGGAACATAATGACATTTGAAATACAGTACAATTCATTTAAAAAAAAAGAGTTGTGACTGTTTCAAAGGGTAAATGCACATTTTTACATTTTTACAAAATTATATTGAGTATTTAGGACATATGTTGACTCCTGATAAAATCAAAGCCCAAAAAAGACTTTGTTATGGCAATTAGTGATGCACCCACACCTAAAGAGAAAGAGGCACTCAAGTCATTTATTAGCCTACGTGAACATAATTAATGATTTATCAGTGGTTATGCTGAAAAAGTTGAAACCATGCGTAAATTGTTATGAAAAGTAGTCAAATTCAAGTGGGGAATGGAGCAAGATGATGAATATCAGGTGACAAAAAGATATTTTGTGGCTGCACCAGCTTTGCATCCTTACGGCTCAGACGGGAAAACATTGTCACTGTGGATGCAAGTGCAGTGGCATAGGAGCTATATTTACACAAAAAAGTTGGACAGAAATACACAGTTGCGTTCACATCCAGTTGATAAAAAGTTGTTCTACAGCACAAAAGAGAGAAACGTTGGCTTGTGTATGAGCTGTAGAAAGATTTTAAATGTACCTTTAGGGAAAGGAATTTGATTTTGTCAGAGATCATAAGCCCTTAATTTATATGATGGATAGATTGTTGCAGTAGAGGTAGTGGAAAGGCTTCTTCTAGAGTAGTCCGATTAATGGCAAAGTTGCATGCATTTAATTTTCAAATCAAACATATTTCTGGTGGACTTGACTGTCAGCTTACTGCTTGTCCAGGCTTCCTGTCACTGATCAAGCAGATGATTGCTTAGAAGACATGGATTGTGTGGGAGCTCCCATTGAATCAACTTCACTTAGCGATGATGCAATTTCAGATAAAGAATGGATAGGAGTGCTGAAAGACGATAAAGTTTTACAAAAATGAATGGAGTACATGACAGATAAATGGCCACCATTAAGAACTTAGAAAAAATGTAAAGGACTGTCAAGAGTTAGCTGAAGAGTTAACCATAGAAAATGGTATGTTGTTAAGCCGTGATTTGTTTGTTCCACCACATCAGTTAAGGAAAAAATTGATTGATTGGCTCCCAAGGGACATCCTGGTACCACTGCGACAAAAAAACTTCTATGTAGTTATTACTGGATGCAGATGTTAATTTGTACATGGATATGTGTGTACAGTGTTTAAATTCAGTTACACATTTGAAAACCAATGAAAATTAGATGTAAATGGTTACCATTCCTGATACACCTTGCTCTAAGATTTCCATAAATTTTTCAGGCCCTTATACCATTTTAGAGACCAGATGTAGATATCGTGTTGTTTTAACTGATTACTATAGTAAATGGATTCATTACGATTTACTACCCAATATTACCACAGAACTGGTTATAGATTTTTTTTAGAATTTTGCAATTGAAGGTCAGCCTGATATTTTCTGACAATGGTACACAACTTGTTTCAATCAAAGTGACAAACTATTTAAAGGACCTAGGAATTAGAAGAAAACACCTTTATAGTCTCTATCTTAAAATGGACAGGTGGAGCGTGTTAATAGATTTTTAAAAGAAGAAGTCCAATTGGCTGTTGCTTCACATCTGTCAGTTTATACATTTTTACTTGACAAAGTTAACAGTTACAACAAGACTAAAAAAGATGTAGCAGGTTTCACACCTTTCTTTTTAATGAGAGGAAGGAAAGAAAATACTATGCTTACACCAAAGTTTGGATTGGAGTTTAAAACTGTAAAACATGTTGAATACATTGATAGTAATCTTTAGGTCCACCAGAAAACTGTAGATAAACACAAGTTAGCCAAGTTTTATCATGATGAAATTCATACAGCAAAAAATACAATGATTAAAAAAGGTGACTGGGTTACTGTCAAGAAACCTAATTAAAATACAAAAAGGAGAATCAGCTGTCACTGCACCTTATTGTGTTGTTGAGGCTTCTAAGGGAGCGGTACTTTTGAAACATGTTAATACTAAGAATAATAATTCAGCCACTAGACCTTTGTGTGTTGCTCAAGTAAATAACAGTTCTGGTGAAGATCTGATTTAACTTCTAATGATCGGTATTAATTACAGAACGAAATCGATGAACCTTCCATGTCATCAGGCAGAGTCTCAAAATTGACTAAGAGATTTGAAGAGTATATTTTGCATTAACTTTCTCATCATTAAAGAAAGGGAGATGTTGTATATGTGTAAGTATACAGATAGTTTGCTCTTAGTTCCTCTTAAGGTCATGCACCTTTGACAAGTTTGCCTGCACCATGATTTAAGCTATTAAATCTTGCTAGCACTATGATGCAATATGTTAGAATGTTCTTAATGTATTTACGTGATGTCATGTAACATCGAGATCAGATGATTTGTTGGGAACATGATAACCTCTTGTTTTGCCAGGACCTGCATGAGCCTTTTATTTGTTGTTATGTTAATAAAGCCTTATTAACATTTTATTTGCATTTTGTCTTCTGTCATAACACTGTCCTTGTCTTCTCTGGGCAAGAACGAAGAGACAGAGTCCTTTCCCTTCCCTTCCCTGCACAGCCCGTCCATCCCCATACTGCCACATACGGCCTCACCATATCTAAAGACCTGGGCTACTTCTGCCATCCTGGGATGCATTTTTAAAATAAAAAAGTTGGGAAACAAATTCTATTATATTAAAAAAGCAGGGGCACACCATGCCCTGCCAATCCTGCCCACTTCGACTACGGCATATAACCATGTATTGACATTTAGACTTCCCAGTATTGCTTCAATCTACATCAAAAAACGGATTCTTAAACAAAGGTGTTTTCACTCTTCAACTTAAAATAAGACTATTGAATCCAGTGGGGGCCAGTCTGCATTTTCCCACACACTACGTAAGAAAAATACTCTGGATCTGTTTCTAATAGGCTTGGGTGCACTTCGATATGCAGCTCCCACCCACATCATTAAGAGCTCATTCTGAACTCACTTCTTGCAGCACAGCGTATACACCATTACAGACATACAAGCACATGTAAGGATCCTTTTTCGGCCCAGCACCATTCAACTGATTGAACTCTTCGCATGTTCAATTTTCTTTGGTAACATTTGACTTTATGTTGATTTTTAGAGCATTTCAGAATTTTTCAACCTTGATAATTGTAACAATTGGTGAGTTGAAGCTGCTGCTATTTTGAAGTATATAAATATTATAACTCTCCTATTTTTCCCACTCATGTTCTTTTTTGAAGTTGGCAGGGAATTTTGAGACCACTCAAGTGATAATTTGGTGAGTTACACTAGATGTATACATATTTACTGTAACTCTTTCATGTAGAGCAGATTTTAAATACATGTGTTTGGTTCATCCCAAAGGTAGCTGTTGAGCCTTACATAAAGTGATTGTAGGTGACTCTTTGTGCCTTTCCTTGGCCTCCTTTGGCATGTTTTGGCAGTGAGGAAATAACCCAAATATACTACATGATACACAGCTTCTTGCACCGATGTACACCATCCTTTCGCAGTGTTTTTTTACAACACAGGATGTATCCATCTTCCTTGGTCGTGATGAAGATCTGCTTTCGTTAAGTCACCCTTCCATGGGTCAAAACATCAACATTAAAATCTTTAAAAGATTTGTTGTTTTGATGTATGAGTAGGCAAAACTATGAATTTGACTATTTGCCATATGAATCACTACATGTATCCCTTCTAATCAAACATGTTCATTGTCTGTTTTGTACCTATTATGATACAACTACATTCACCTTCCACAAGCACTGTGCAGCTGCCCTTATTTTGTTTTTTGGAACACCTACCTTGTGAATATAAATTTCTTGTGTGATGTTTGAAACAATATATGATGCACTAAAAGTGAAAAATGTGAAGTTGTTGTGCTCTTTGCTTTTATTCATTGAGAAGTAGAGGATTGTGGTTACGGTTTAATTAATAAATAAGATAGAACCACATTTTTATATACTTATATTAGAAGTCCAAATTCTGAGGTATATCGGGTAACCCCAGTACTATACCATTGAGTAAGAGATGGAGTAAAGGAGGTGCCAGCATCAGCAGCACACAATGTAACATGCATTAAAGCCCAAGAATGTGGATGCCAGCACAGGGCGACAAAGATACATATAAGTGTATTAATTGATTTAGACCTATTCAGAGGTCAACAATTTAAAATAAGTACAAAATGAATACAAAATTATAAATATAACAGCGGTATGTATAAATTATTTTAAAAAAACAACAGAAAGGATTTGAAACATTTGTACAGATGGTAACAATCAAATTAATTTGGAGGGGAACTAATTAGAGCGATCAAATCATTAGTAGTAAATAGGGTATATCTAAAACATAGCTTTAAAAAGCATTTCTATCAAGGCTTTACTGGGGCAAATAAATAGAACATGGGCTATATCTTTTACTCCTCCATTGCAGAGTTTGCACAATCCTTTCTTATCACTTGTATCGTCCCAGTATTTAATATAGGTGCTTAGAGGTAAAATCCCAGCAAAAATAACTGAGAACAATATGAAATATATAGGTCAAAACCTAGAAACGGGTCGTATTGTTTAAAAACAACTTCAAGTGTGCACGTAGCCAAGACTGTGCATTTAAAATGGCCTATAGGTGTCACAAGATTTTCATTAAAAGTATAGTTGCTCATTCAAACCATGAATGTTTCATGCTTTAAAAGGGCTCGCCAAGAGTCTTCTTCCACATGCACTAGGTTGTATGCCCATCTAATTATGTTGGCCAAGGCTCTTGTGTAGGCACTTGCTAATGAAAGTTCTTGACGGAGTGCTTATACCGGTGTAGCTTAGCTCATTGTGGTTATTATATGGAGTAATTTCCCTTTAATCTTATTCAGGGTATTCCATTTATTTATGGGAATATATTCTAATGCATACAAGAGAATTGGAGAAATTTTAGCACAATATATTTCAAGGAGTGAGTGGAAATGTCTCTTTTCAGAGGAAGAATAACATCTTTTTAGGGAACTTATGTGGGCTATAGCCTTGAATTCCAAGGTCTGGAGATTAGAATTGTTTTTGAGTGTCTGTGTGAATACCTGCCCCAGGTAAGTATATGCCTTACGTACCTTTATCTGTTTACCATCTAATTTTCAGTCCAAAGGGATGTGATGTTTCCTTCCCCTAAATGGTGCTACTTTTGTTTTGGAGATCTTTACTTTTATATAAATTGCTTCGGTGTACCTATAGAGAGCGTTTACATTATGTTGTAGACCGATCAATGTAATGTCAAAAATGACAACATCCTCAGTGTACTGCGAAGTCAAAGAGGGAGACCAGGCTTGAACACCCATGGCAGATCCAGAAAAATCCAGAGAATGCAAAGATTGACACAGAAAAAGGCTCCAAGATACCTCATGCAGGTACCAGCTGAAACAACCTGCAAAAGGAGGCCATAGAGACATCAAGCACATCAGGAAACACTGGCTCGCATAAAGCTATGGTAATGGAGACAGAAAGGCCCACCTGGAAGGCAGAAGCCCTACCCAAATAAGTAACACCCACAGAGAACAACTGCCTGCCAAAGGAGTATCACAGGCAGAAGAAAAGCAAACCAGAGCCAGGCTGTAGGGAGAATAGGGAGGCAAAACGATAGTACCATAATACCCAAGGCTATGAAAACCAGCCAGAGGTTGCCAAGCTCAGCAGGTGGCACAAAAAAAAGCCATATAGCAATCCCGGAAGTGCACAACCAAAAGAAATGGGGGACGGCAGCCCAAACAGGAAAAGATGCAGCAGGACACAGCACCCACAAGTTCCAATTTCAGCAAAGGAGCACAAGGGAAAACCTAAACCCAGTCATCCCCTCAAAGACCCTGCCTAGCCAAGACCCTAATCCAAGCTTAGCAGGGAGACATGGAAGGGTAGAGAACATATAGAACCACAAACCAGCAACAAACTTAGAAGGGAGGCAGAGGCATTGAAGAGGACATGGATGAGTTGGCAGGGAGCACGAAGAACCCCAAGAGCAGGTTAAGCCCCAGAAAAAAGGGGAGGGACAATATTTCACCCTAAGAAAAGGGACCTAGAGGTGCTGAGGAAGGGTAGAGAAAATATAGAACCACAAGCCAGCAACAAACTTTGAAGGGAGGCAGAGGCTTTGAAGAGGACATGTATGAGTATGCAGGGAGCATGAAGAATCCCAAGAGTAGGTTAAGCCCCAGAAAAAAGGGGAGGTACAAATATTTCACCCTAAGCAAAGGGACCTAGTGCTGCAAAGAGCAGGCACTCCCCAGCCCCTCTACCAGGAGAAAGCTAGATAAATTATGGACCACAACAAAACCATCACATCACAGTCACCCAACAGGAAGGCAGCAGCAGTAACTGCAGAAATACAACAGCATGAGCCAGGGAGAATGCTAACTAAATTTACAAGGCCCAGAAGGCCAGAGAGCACAGGGTAAACCCAATCCCAGCCTACACCCCAGGTGAGGAAGAAACTTAACAGCCTCCAAACTCTGGAAATTAGTCCACAGCAAACAACACAGAGCAGGCACCCCAGTGCCCCAAGTCCATCCGAGAGCATAGTGATGAAAGAAGAGACATAGGGAAAAAAAAATTCCGATCATATGTCCCTTAGAGAAAAAGGGTAGTTGCTGCACATGTTCTTCCTATACATTATCCTTTTTTCTGGTTAAAATGTAAACGATAATTCATATACATTAGTCATTTCATTTCAAGTAATTCAGAATATTACCTTTCTTATTCTCCTTTTTCCATCGGGTCATCCAAAACCCACGAATTTTGATGTCATCAAATATTAGATGTTTCTAAGAGAAATGGCAAATTAAGGAGTCGTCATGACTTGATTTTATAATACTAATGTGATTTTTTAATCTGAAATAACTGAGTAATGAATTCCTACATGATAAAGTTTGATTTTCTTGTGCAGGCTTGTATCCTGTAAGTTCATGCATAAAAATGTTAAAGTTTCATATGCAAATTTTAGAATACTGTCACTAAATGGATCTAATTACTTCCATTACAAGCACTTTATCCTGAACTGAGGGGACCTCAACACACTACGAGCTATTTTAGTTACTGATACCCTTGGGATCGTATATTCTGAACAGTGGCACTTTAGGCAGCCAGATCTGGTGTTAAGGTCTGTGCCCCTTCTATCAATCAGAAAACTCTGCAAGATGGTGCCACCATGATTTTCCTGTTGGATCCTGGCAGGTTCTACACAGGGAAACAAAAGCGATAATGGACGGAGCGTTTGAGCAAATCAAACACTCACCCCCAGTCAACTGATCTGGGTTTAATCCATCACCATTCTTTAGCTCACTCAGCCACCCCAGTTCAGACATGGCCATATGCAAATCAGTCTGACCCTGTGCCTCATGGGAACAGTCCAGCCCGAACTGCCAAGCCATGTCTTCCCTGGACCGAAAACAAGCATCCTGGGACCGGTTTCGGATTCATAATCCTCATCAGCCAGGCTATCTTGAATCCAGTGGCCAAGTGAGCTAGGGACTCACGTCTGAGCATACCCTGCCAACTTAGGGCAAACAAAGCGAAACAAAAGCGGATAATGGACGGAGGGTTTGAGCAAATCAAACACTCACCCCCAATCAACTGATCTGGGTTTAATCCATCACCATTCTTTAGCTCACTCAGCCACCACAGTTCAGACATGGCCGTTTGCAAATCAGTCTGACCCTGTGCCTCATGGGAACAGTCCAGCCCGAACTGCCAAGCCATGTCTTCCCTGGACCGGAAACAAGCATCCTGGGACTGGTTTTGGATTCATAATAACACAGGCACATACCACACCTTTGTCTAAAGACACTTAACACCACTTGAAAATGTCATCACTGCTTACAGGTCACAAAAGTTAGAAACAATATTGGACCTGTATTTCAACAGCATCTCTTTGTCTAGTAACATTATTTTATATATATATATATATATATATATATATATATATATATATATATATATATATATATATACACAACAAACTTTGCATTTTATCACACCAGGACAAAACAAACTTCGAAATATTTACCCAATGGAGGGTTGCAAACACATTCAAATCAGTGAACCACATGAACCAGAAGACATTGCAAGCCAATAGAGGCGGGGACAAAGCTACAAATTAAGCATAAGCGTAGTGGTTTCACAAAAATGAACATGGAAGTCACAGCGTACCTTTGAAAAAGTTCGAGAGAGAACGAAACATGTCAGGATTGCCGTTGGTTTTTAATAAATAATGCAAGCTTCGTTGTCGGTGTGCGGCTGATTTCTTCTTCAAGGAAGATATTATGGCTATATTTACGGCGTGGTTCCGCCGCAGCTACGCACCTCTAGATAGAGCGCCGTTGCCTTTCCGCAGAGGAACCAATTGGTGTGTGCCGCGTAAGCGAATAGGGAAGGCTGGTGAGCGCCAAAGACTGTCTTTGGTATGGACCCCGAGCCAGCCTCGAAAATGGGTTGCTTAGGGCACAACGAACTTTGCATTTTATCAAACCAGGACAAAACAAACTTCGAAATATTTACCCAATGGAGGGTTGCAAACACATTCAAATCAGTGAACCACATGAACCAGAAGACACTGCAAGCCAATAGAGGCGGGGACAAACCTACAAATTAAGCATAAGCGTAGTGGTTTCACAAAAATGAACATGGTAGTCACGGCGTACCTTTGAAAAAGTTCGAGAGAGAACGAAACATGTCAGGATTGCCGTTGGTTTTTAATAAATAATGCAAGCTTCGTTGTCGGTGTGCGGCTGATTTCTTCTTCAAGGAAGATATTGTGGATATATATATATATATATATATTACCTACTGGCGGTCGCCAGTAGGTATATATAGTTAGGATTTTTTCTCTATGGGTTTTTTGAAAATTCTATGTCTAATAACTTTGGCGTTTGTGGACGGAATTGGCTGAAATTTTCAGGAAAATGGCACATTTTGTTTCTGAGCAGCCCCTGAAAATTTTGGGGGGGTTCGTCAAGGGGGGGCCGAGAAAAAAGGGGGGTCCCAAAACGCGTTTTTCCCATGTTAATTTCCATAGGGCGGTTGGCCTCACTTTTAGCCCGAACGGCTGAATGGATTTGCACGAAACTTGGCAAAATTGTAGGGACTGGTAGCCCGATGTGCCTTTTGTAGGTCTCAATATATGTGCTCCAGTGGATTTTGAGAAATTAACATTTAAAAAAAGATATATATCTGTAACAGCGGACCGGGCAGCGCTCTGGTTCGCGGACTTTTCGCGCAACGGAGCTTTGTGAAGCGAAGCTGATTGGTTCTCCGGCGTCTGTCAACATTCCAAACAGTCCGTAGCGGCCGCCATCTTGTCTCTCGGTAGGATCGAGAGACAAGAGGAGGTCAAAACAAAGGGGGAAATAACTATAAGGGGGCATAGTAGATCCTCGCTGACCCCCTAGGTTTGATGTGGAGGTTTTAAAAGGGCCCCGCGGGGCAAAAAAAAAAAATAATAATAATAATCGAACGGCTGAATGGATTTGCACGAAACTTGGCAAAATATTAGGGACTGGTAGCCCGATGTGCCTTTGCTAGGTCTCAATATATGTGCTCCAGTGGATTTTGAGAAATTAACGTTCAAAAAAAGATATATATCTGTAACAGCGCTCCGCTTCGCGTAACGGAGGTTTGCGAAGCTGATTGGTCATTCTGTCACTGGGCTATAGTTGGGCTACATCTGGCTGATATTTGGGCTACATTTGTTTTTTTGTGTGTCTGGCGGCCATCTTTGGGCTACATTGGGCTACATTGGGCTTCATTGGGCTACATTCGGCTAATTAGCAAATAGCTCATCGCAAACTAGGAATGGTAAAGAATCGCTATTTATTCCTTAAAGTTCGCTATTTAGGAAATGCAAAAAACTTTGATGATACATATGGCGGTTCATCTCCAACAAGATAAGAAGCATAGGGATACATTTATGATGACTGGCGCATCACCAGGGATGTGTTAGTCATTCTGTGCCGCTGTTCCGTCACCTATGGTGTGCTGCATTTACAATGCGGCGCATCATGGGGCAAAAACAGCACAGATGCATGATGTATCTGTGCCGTAAAGGTGGCGCATTGCTGGAGTTGTATCGCAAGTGTGATGAAGCTCCAGAAAGGGTCGGGGGTGCCCCTGTCGCAGGGTTTCTGTTCTCACACAGAACTGTGGACAGAGGATTGGAACCTCGGCGAATGCATTGTTGGAGTTGTATCGCAAGTGTGATGAAGCTCCAGCAAGGGTCGGGGGTGCCCCTGTCGCAGGGTTTCTGTTCTCACACAGAACTGTGGACAGAGGATTGGAACCTCGGCGAATTAGGGTGTCCCAAAACTCACGTTAGTAATCAAAAACTCCTTAGCAAGCTAGGTACAGTGTCACATTGGATATAACAAACTCTCAATGTTTAGACAATCCAGAATATGAACTTATAGTACCTCAGGATACGTGGAACTCATGAACAGTCGGTCGTTATAGATTTCTTAGAAACCAGAACATGGAGTTAAGAAGAACAGATGTGTATTTGAAATGTTTATTTACTAATGCCGTCTTCTCAGGCGTAGTACCTTAGATAATAAAAGTACACATATTATCAGTAGCAAAATTACCAGCATAGTTACTAGTACATAAAAAGTGAATGGTGATAGTATGTTAACATGCTGTAAATGAATAAGAGTTAGCAACACTTATAAGCAGCCGCGGGCCGTGGAGGGAGTTACGGTGAGGCAGGGAGGCGGGGAGGGGGAGAAGCAGGGTGGAGAATACAAGTACACATATTATCAGTAGCAAAATTACCAGCATAGTTACTAGTACATAAAAAGCGAATGGTGACAGTATGTTAACATGCTGTAAATGAATGAGAGTTAGCAACACTTATAAGCAGCCGCGGGCCGTGGAGGGAGTTACGGTGGGGCAGGGAGGCGGGGAGGGGGAGGGGCAAGGTAGAGAGGGCTCCACCCTGCTTCTCCCCCTCCCCGCCTCCCTGCCCCATCGTAACTCCCTCCACGGCCCGCGGCTGCTTATATCTCACCCTCCCTAATACACATATTATATTATTTGCTAAGAAGGTCTCTTTGTGTTGGTTTAGGGCGTGCCCATACTTTAGTGTCTTAGATTTGAAGGAATCACATCAGCATACACCAGCTCTCTCTTCATGTGAACCGCATCAACTGTTGTGTATGTGTGTTCGGCAAAGCAATATAAAACCCGCCTCATGCCCAGAATTGGCAGAAGTTGCACTTATGTTATGAGTATGAAGTCGTGGAGATCAGACCTCATAACAATTCTGTATCGTGTTGTTCTTGAAACTTTAGCACTCGCTGTACAGATATAGTTTAACAAGTAAAGCAGATAGTAGACCAATAACATATTATTCTCATGTAAACCACGATGAACTACTAGGTGGAAAGCTAAAGCAACAACTAAGTGTCGTGTGCAGAAGTTGCAAAAAAGGAAAAATGGCGTTTAAACCGGTAATGAGCCCATGCTAACTTAACACGGTGTAAAGATATCCAGGACCTAGATGACACCTCCTCATGATCCGGAAACGAACTGAATAAGATAATAGAAGTGCCATCTCATGAGAGCAGATTGCAAGTTTATATGTGGACGGTCCGCAAGGTAAAGCATTAAAAACTAGGAAAATTTAATGCTAAAGAAAAATAAAACAGCCAAGTACTTTATCGAGTCTTAAGCCAATAGGCAAGGTAAATAATAAAAACTTGACAAATAAGTCAATGAATTGTCAATGAAATGCTAGTACTCAGCATATCAAACATGAAAAAGGTCTATGACATAACTGTGTATGCAAAATAAGCTGCAACAGCCTCCAATAGGAAGTCACCGTCTTCATCCGAAAACAGTTCAGCCATCCAATTTAAAAGCGGAAAAGAACATACGTGCTCTCCCAGCACCGGATCCTCTATCACCATCAGAGGGCAGCTCGGTGGGTTTTCAAGAAAGCTCTGTTCCAAGAAAGACTGTGCTGCCGCCAGTAAATTCCAGGGACCAAGTAGTCCATGCATCAATGCCGCAGCCATAATCCTTTCGCCAGGACAAACCAACTCGTGAGTAATGATAGGAGTCATCAGCTGATTAAAGTCGACGTCAGGAGAAACCGGTCCGCAGAGACACAAATCAATGGCCCAATCGAAATCACAGGTCAGGCAGTGAAATACAGGCTGGACACAGGTGAAGTAGGAGAATCGAAAAGATAATCCATATGCCGTGCTTAATATCGCCAACGGCATTGTGCCATAATATTCTAGCATGCGATTGCGGAACAGTGTCAGCAGCTGCAGGGTGGGAGGTTGCATAGGAGGGACATCCATATTTAAAAATGTAAAAAAGCACAAGAGCGTCCGCTGGTAATGCAAGTAAAAATGCCAATCCACGAACCAGAGTGCAGAAAATAGAATGAAAGGAAGCAGGGATGACTCCAAAGATTTTCTCAAATGAAGTCACGAGACCACTGGTAACAACTTTAAAAAAGTGCGCCAGGGACTTTGTGGAGGATGCGTTAAAGATAGTCGGAAACATGTTGCTGAAATTGAAAGGCAAATCTTAATTGAAAAGGGTGTGCACCTCTGTACGGGTGTTCGCTATGTGAAGTACGAAAGTTTCACGGGCCGAACTCAAGGCCACCTCTCTCTGAGACAAAAGAGCTCTTATTCTTGCCATGCCGTTGAAACGTGTCCCAAGGTTGGTATTTGTGGCCAGATTGAAAACTCCCTATGTTCATGTGTGGGAGGAAATAGAACATTTCTGCAGCAAATAACCCGTTCACTTACTGTTACGATAAAAGGAATACTTTTAATTAACTCAGAACAATCTTCATTATTGAGCATCAAATAACTACCATTTTCCAACAACTTGAACGTGGGGATGATAGCAGGAACTGGCGTGCCTTGCAACACGCAAGCCATATTTGGTCGGTGTTTGTTGCATGAACCGTGTAACTGTATGTGCCTACACATTAGTGAATGATCTGGCGTCTCAGTGCATTCCTCTCCATTCAGATAAACTTCTTGATCATCTTTGAAACATCTGTATGTGTATGGAAGCGACCAGACCTCATGAAGAAAAGCACTGCCTAAAGGTTCATAACGACCTATTGGTATATATTTCATACAATTTGAAAACTTATATAAAGCAAAAGGCAGCGTTATTAAACCGTGGATAAGGCATGTTGCCAAAAAACCCGCAATCCTCTGCTGATGATGTCACTGAGCATGTCATGAATGATGTAATATGTGACATCATCAGCAGTGGATTACGGGTAATGGTATCTCTAGTTTACTCCCTTATAGCTGTCTTTCTTTTAACATAAGTGTCTGTTTCCTTCCCTTATACTTACTGTTTTTGGTTCGCTTCCGGTTCGCGTACCGGCGAGCGAACTGGGAAGCGAACTAAGAGAAATAGAGGTTGGCACAGTTCCAAATATTGTACCAATTTTTTAATAACGGGGAGGTAGTTCTGAAAAGAACTTTTTTTTTTATTTTTCTGAACATTTTTTTACTGTTTTTGAATTTTTCTGAACAGTTTTATATTTTTTTGGGGTTTTCTTGGAGGGGGCAATGAAAACGATTCATTGTAAAGGGCTCAACAGGAGCAACAAAACAAAAAAAAGAAGTATTTATTATTTTGGGCGTTTCGGACAAACTTGCATATGATAGTCAATAGCTCTGTTGATCAGAGTGATGCTTTTTTCTCCGTAGGAAATGAATCCATCGCAAAATGCGCAGATGTGTTTTACATCACCAAATCTCATTTGTATATTTGGCACCATCTCCCTGCCCTCTGGTCCCGTTACTTCCGGTACAACAGATCTTCTGGCCATAATAGGGAGATTATCTAGGTCGTTCCGAAACTGTGCAGCACTGTAGTTGTTAGGATGCCACCTAGTCATATGGCGATGCATTGTGTAGTTTCCGAAACTGTATTTTTTGTCGGTCCCTCTGGACAGTCTATCTTGACATATAAGGCAAGTTACGTATCTTGCATTTACTTTTTTCTGACCTTTGGGAATTTTAAAAAATTGCCAAATGAAGTTTTCTTTCCGGTGAGACGTCCTGGGCTGCTCAGGCAAAAACTGCCTCTCTTCGTGCTCGTCCTCCTGTTCCTCTTCTTCTTCTTGTTGAATTATAACTTGAGCAGGTGGTCCACTCTTCCTTGGATGTGGTGGAGGTGGTGGGGAAGCACCAGCTGAAGCTACTAAAGAAGCCATTGCTCAGTGATCACAAAGGGTCTTTCTCTCACAATGATGAAAGTCAGAGTGAGGAAAGAAGGAGGGATTTTCATCATTTGGGAAAAACAAGAGTTCTCAACCAATCAAAAGTGTTCATTTTAGATTATATGACCTAGTCTTACATCATTAGGAAACCAAAAGTGAAATGAACCAATGAAAAGTGTTATTACCAAGTCACATGACTTGCTGTGTTTACGTTAAGCGCTTTGCAGGGCCTCCCGGTTTGCTTCCAGAAACCTGCGCTTTGCGACTCGCTTCGCGTACCAGTTCGCTAACGTAGTACGTCATATGACGTATCACGCGACAACGTGAAACGTCATGCGGACGGGAGGCGTCACGATGTTGTTTTGTAACGCGGCACTTGCGGTAAAGAAACGTTTACCGGCTCGCGGTCTATTTCGTGGCATCAAGGTCAGCTAACGGGAAGCTTCCCGATTTGCGAAGCGGGAACGAAGAAAAAAAAATATTTAAAAAAAAAATTATTCATAAACATATAAAATATATTTTTGGATTTAAAGAAGAATACATTTTACAGCTACAGATATTAGCTGTTAAAAAACCAATGAAATTCACAGAAAAAACCATAGGTTATGGACCATATATAGTTAGGAATTAGCATTTACAAAACCTTGAAAATTCACTGAAAAAACCATAGGTTATAGACCATATATAGTTAGGAATTAGCATTTACAAAACCTTGAAAATTCACTGAAAAAACCATAGGTTATAGACCATATATAGTTAGGAATTAGCATTTAAAAAACCTTATTTTACTCACACAAAACCATTGAAATTCCATATATAGTTAGTTGCACTAACTATATATCGCGCACCCGCAATCCACTGCTGATCATGTCACATATTACATCATTCATGACATGGTCAGTGACATCACTGATGACATCACTGATGACATCTCAAATGACATCACTGATGACATCACTGATGACATCTCATTTGACATCATTCTTGTGCTAATACGATAAACCTCTTCAGACTCTAATATAACCTTAGATACACTCAGTGTATACAGACACTCACACACTGCCACTCATCCATGGAGTTACTCACACACCCAGTCAGTCATGCAAAGAAACAATCTCACCTCCATTTCTTCAACTATACAGTTAAACACACCTTACTTATTGAAACATATACTAACACATATTTACTCTCTTATACAATCCCTGATACAAGTTCACAATGATCAATACAACCACTCACTCATTCAGTGGCTCTCATGCACAGTTATTTATATATGCCAACTCTCACATGTACTGTGTTTTACATATGTACTTACTATGACATGTAGCATTGAGATATCCATTCACTCATCAATACACTCATGCACACAGTCAACTGCCCATGTAGCTGTTTCCACATGCACTCTTGAACTCATACACCTAGTGAATAAACTGCTCACACATCTATGCATAGAGTCACACACCTTCCAGCCACCCCCACACAAACTCAATCTCCCATAGAAATACTTGGGCAACCAATTAATAACACATATAGCCTCTCGTATAGCTAATGATCAACACATGCAGTAGTTTACAGAACAACAGACATAATGATGCACAAATTAAGACAGTTTAGTCACTAACCCATGCATTCAGTGAGACACATTTAATCACTCACTCATACAGTCAGTCATGCACCTACTAAATCCTTCATCCAGACACTTATACATCCACTCAAGACATATTTTAACTTTACAGAAAAATACAGTCACTGGATGTTGTCATCAGTGATGTCATTTGAGATGTCATCAGTGATGTCATCAGTGATGTCACTGACCATGTCATGAATGATGTAATATGTGACATGATCAGCAGTGGATTGCGGGTGCGCGATATATAGTTAGTGCAACTAACTATATATGGAATTTCAATGGTTTTGTGTGAGTAAAATAAGGTTTTTTAAATGCTAATTCCTAACTATATATTCTATAACCTATGGTTTTTTCAGTGAATATATATATATATATATATATATATATTGTAGCTCCAAAACACCAAGTACGTGAGTCACTCTGAGGGCGGGTGCTAGATAACGCGATGGTGCTCGCGTAATACGTGAAGGCTCCAGTTTTCCAAAGATACTCAGCAAGGTTTACAGGAAAAGACCAGCACTCTCAAAGGCAGCAACAGATATTTTAGCAGAACGGTTTATTCAAAAAAGCAGACGCGTTTCGGGAGTAAAATCCCTTCGTCAGTGTTAACATCAGAGCGCCATAAATGACACCCTTATCTATGTTCATGAATCATATTGACACAAACAATGGACTAAAGCATATAAGCATATATTACGCGCCATCTTAGAACGCATACATTCTATACATTTTGTCAACGTGAGATACTGAAAATCTTTTCCCATATTTCAGGTCACATTTAAAACATCCGCAAATGCATTATGCGCTTACTCAATGGACAATCTCGCCGTGTATCGGCAGAAGTTTCAATGGACATTTTAGTCCAAAAACACGTGCCTGAGAGACGAAGCATTAGAATAAATGCACAATTAAAGCGAAGATCGCTACATTAGAAAAAACGCTTTTGTTTGTGTCAATATGATTCATGAACATAGATAAGGGTGTCATTTATGGCGCTCTGATGTTAACACTGACGAAGGGATTTTACTCCCGAAACGCGTCTGCTTTTTTGAATAAACCGTTCTGCTAAAATATCTGTTGCTGCCTTTGAGAGTGCTGGTCTTTTCCTGTAAACCCGGCTGGGTATCTTTGGAAAACTGGAGCCTTCATGTATTACGCGAGCACCATCGCGTTATCTAGCACCCGCCCTCAGAGTGACTCACGTACTTGGTGTTTTGGAGCTACAATTTAACTTAAAGTGAGTGCACCACCGTCGACGGACGTCTGTGAAGAAGGAGAATTACACTTCCTCATCTTTTGAAAAGTGAAAGCGTCCGAAGCTGTGAACGGAAAGTGCAAGAGCCGGCGGACTTCAAAAACGGTAAGCCAGCTCGTTTAAGCACTTTTTCCGTGTTATGTCCTACGTGTATTATCGACGGTTGGGCGAGGGAGTTTGCAGCAGAAAGCAGACGGGTCTTCATTTTGGTTCCCGGGACCGGGACACCAAAGATTTGTGATACTAAGAAAACATGTTTAACATGTCAGAGCGCCGCGATGCGGCTGGAGACATCTTTAAGAATAAAAACCCAGACATTTCCAAACCGCCACCAGTGTCGAATGTGGCTGTCTCCAACACCCTATCCACACAGTTCCAAAAACTTGAAAAACTATATGAACGGGAACTGCGCAAATGGTGGGAGGGAACATCATTACAGGGGTACATAGAGGTACAGAGGGTGCCTCGAGGTCTTCGGATCTTTACAGTACCCGCGTATGAGAACCCAGACCCCCAGCTATTGGAAACATGGGCGTCACATATAGCCAACTCCTGCAAAGGCATGTTGGAGATCCTGATCCAATTTGCATGGAGCGACCGTGACAAGGTCGTTAAAGAGATAGAGGAGTTGGAAGAGTTGATTACACATAACGCCAACAAAGAGGAACAAGAACAACTTAGGGCCAACATGAAAAAGAGACTTCAGAAATATGAAACCAAAATTAAACTTAGAAAACAAGAAAAATTTGACCGGGATGAGCGGGACTATGCAATGGGGAGGGTCTTAACCTTCCATAAAAAATATGACCAACCACGTAAAGAAGTGGCTAGAAAAAATCAGATGCCGAAAGCCGCAACGGAAACAAGAGTGGAGACTTCGGATTCTGACCTCATTGTGAGTGAAAGTTCTGGAGACGAAACGTCTGGTCTTACAACAATGTCTGTGACATCGACAATCAAAACCCCTTTTCAACAGGAGTTCAAAGTCATACAAGAGAGCTGGCTCCGTGGCGGCAAGAACAAGCCCCCAGAAGACGCAGACAAACAAGACGGGGAGGCTGGAAAGGGAAGAGGCAGAGGACAAACAAGAACAACCACACGAGTAACCAGGAGCCAAAGGAGAGGCAGATGGTGAATAGCCCAGACCAGCTCACCATTGTAAATCTGTCCGAAAGATCATTAACCCCTTCAGTGCTAATGACAAGGGTAACTCGTCATGGAGTTTCCATTGATTTCAATGGAAAGTCAATGGGAAGAGGGGGATGTACCTTAGCAGCCAAGTGGTTAACGTCAGCAGAAGAGTCAGTTTTGAAACTTGGACTCACTTTTTGTCCGAATAAAAATATGGAATATACACAGACACGCATAGATCTATATAAATTTATTCGGAAAGTCAAATTGCATAAGTTTTTTAAGACTAAACCAACCACGAAGGAATCAAAATATTTGAGAAACAAAAAAGACACTGATCTCTTATCTGTAAATGACCTTACAGCTTGTGAAGTCTTGCAAAATCTTAGACAAGAGGGTGACATGGAGACAAATGCAACAAATAACACCTTAACCCAAAGATTGGATAATGTCAACATAGAGCAAGAAGCACCGAAGGGCAATTTTAAACCTGCCTCAAGATTTGTCCCCCAGACTGCGGTGGACGCCATTGACATCTTTGCAGAGGTGGTTGCCAGGGATCTGGCCTCCATGAGGACAGAATTTAAACCCCAAAAGAAGCACCATAACATTACCAAGGAACAACAGTTAGCGGTGAAGTGCCTGATGGAGGACAAAAAGATTGTTTGCAAACCCTCCGACAAAGGAGGTAACATAGTCATTATGTCTAGACTACAATACGTTGCAGAAGCAAAACGACAGCTTGAGGATCAGTCGTGCTACAATGTCATCACGAAAAAGGATTATTTGACAAGCATAGAAGAACTATATCAACTGCTCAAAAAGTGGCATGACCGACAAATGATTGAGCTCGACGAATATCTCTTTCTGAAAACCATGAACCCTATTTTACCTTGTTTCTACCACCTGCCCAAGGTACATAAGAACATCCACAATCCCCCTGGAAGACCAATTATCTCCTCCATAGGAGGTCTTACAGAGAACCTTTCTAAATTCTTAGACCATTTTCTGTTTGGCTTTGTATTGTCTCTGAAATCGTATATCAGAGACTCTACAGACTTCATAGAAAAAGTGGAATCTCTCGCCTGGCAACCTTCATATGTACTAATTACTTTGGACATTACAAGTCTCTATACTTGCATAGACCATGAACAAGGACTCGCCGCTGTTGAATTTTTCCTGAACAAAAGAGAATTGAGATTTACTTTGCATAATAAGATGTTATTGGAACTTATAAGATTTTGTCTCTATAATAACATCTTTCTCTTTCAGGATACAATATATCAACAGTGTTCTGGGACGGCGATGGGCTCCTGCTTCGCCCCCAGCTATGCGAATTTATTCGTAGGCTGGTGGGAGGAGCAGGTAGCCTGGGCCCCCGGTAATGCCGCTTGGAATAACAAGATAGTGGCTTGGAGCAGGTATATCGATGACCTGTTCCTAGTGTGGAATGGATCTATAGAAGATGCCAATGAGTATATATCAGTACTAAATGACAATGAGTGCAACCTCAAATTCACAGGGGAAATTAACAAAGAAAAGGTTAGTTACCTGGATTTAGAGGTGAGTGTGAGGAATGGTCAGATCAGCACCCAACTCTATCGTAAACCGACTGCTGGAAATAGCGTTTTACATGCTTCAAGCAGCCACTCCCATAAACTTATCACCAATATTCCATACGGGGAATTTTTACGATTAAAACGTAATTGTACCCATAATGAAGATTTTGAACAAGCTGCCACGGACAGCATAGAGAGATTCCGCAACAGAGGATATAATTTAAACCTGCTTCAAGAAACCTTGAACAAAGTCAGAAAAATACCTCGCAGCACACTGTTTGAAAAGAAAAAGACTATCCCTTCTAAAGAGGTTAAATTCCGCATGATTACACCGTTTGCTGCGGATTCATTTAGATTAAGATCTATCTTGTCTAAACATTGGCACATCCTCAAATCCGACCCAATTGTGGGCTCGGATATTCCTGATGTGCCTTCTATTACCTATAGGAGGGCAAGATCGCTGCGAGACGAGATGGTCCATAGTTATCTACCACCCCAGGAGAAACAATTAGGAACTCTGAAAGATGCAAAAGGTTTCTTCCCGTGTGGGAAATGCAAAGCCTGTTCGGCAAGTAAAAGAACTTTAGCATATGATGTGACAGGTTGCAAAGGTGGCAAAAAAATTACTACATTTATGTCTTGTCACACAGATCACGCAGTCTACTGTTTGGTTTGCCCTTGTCCGTTGAGGTATGTGGGTAGTACCATCAATCCTGTTAAACTCTGGATATTAGAGCATATGCGGGCAATTGCCAATAAAGATTTTAGCTATCCGGTAGCACGGCATTTTGCCATCAAACATAAGAGTGACAGAAACCTTTTAAGATATTTCTGCCTAGACCAAGTTGCTGAAAACCCGAGAGGAGGTAACCAATTACAGGCCCTAAGAAGACTAGAATCTAGATTCATCATAGAGCTTGAGACCAGGGCACCCAAGGGACTGAATATAGGGGAAGAACTTGCCTCTCACTTGGGCTAAGAATATGTTGGGCTGTTATGTGATTTATGAGAAATTGTGAAAATCTGTCTGCAATAATTTTGATGAATTGACTGGGTGGAAATCTGAAGATGTATATAGGAAAAGAGAGTTTTTTTTGTCAAGGTGGGATATGTTTAGCCTTCAAAATTCTTAAAACCGCCTCTCCTCCATTGCTGAGTCCCCTCCTGTCTGAGTACATCCCTAGAAGATCGCTCTGCTCAGAAGGACAACATCTGGTGACCATCCCTCGCACTAGACTGGCCAGAGTCGGTGGCCGTTCCTTCAGTTTCCTTGCTGCCAAGCTATGGAACAGTTTGCCTGAAACCATACGGGGGATTCAAGACCTTTTAGCCTTTAGAAAGGCCGTCAAAACCCATCTTTTCCAATAATCTGACTTCCATTTCTGTTACCTTCACTCTGCATTTTGTCTGCTCGCAGCGCCGGGATGCCCCTTGGCTGGGGCAGCCGTGCGCTATATAAATCCACATAACATTAACATTAACATATGTGAATTTTGTTTTTTCACTGGCTTGAGAATACAGCAACCTAATATTGGGTTGCAATTGCCGATCCACGGCAAGATTTTGCTCAGTAGAGCGTTTTTTCTAATGTAGAGATCTTCGCTTTAATTGTGCATTTATTCTAATGCTTCGTCTCTCAGGCACGTGTTTTTGGACTAAAATGTCCATTGAAACTTCTGCCGATACACGGCGAGATTGTCCATTGAGTAAGCGCATAATGCATTTGCGGATGTTTTAAATGTGACCTGAAATATGGGAAAAGATTTTCAGTATCTCACGTTGACAAAATGTATAGAATGTATACATGTATAGAATGTGGCGCGTAATATATGCTTATATGCTTTAGTCCATTGTTTGTGTCAATATGATTCATGAACATAGATAAGGGTGTCATTTATGGCGCTCTGATGTTAACACTGACGAAGGGATTTTACTCCCGAAACGCGTCTGCTTTTTTGAATAAACCGTTCTGCTAAAATATCTGTTGCGCCTTTGAGAGTGCTGGTCTTTTCCTGTAAACCCGGCTGGGTATCTTTGGAAAACTGGAGTATATATATATATATATAGATATATATATATATATCTATATATATATATATATATCCTACTGGCTCTTGCCAGTAGGTAGTTATAATTAGAACCTAGTTTCCATAGGAAAGGCATTTTTTGGTTTGCTTATAACTTTAGCGTCGTTTGAAGAATGTTCACGAAATTCCCCAGAAAAAGGGTCTATCCAGGTCAGCGCCAATCCTGAAAGTTTGGGGGTGATATGTCAAGCGGGGGCTGAGAAAAAAGAGGGTCCCAAAAAGTGTTTTCTCCATGGTAATTTTATTAGTGGCTACAGCCCCAACTGCTGAACGGAATTGCACTAAATTTGGCAAAAAGGTGGAGCTTGGTTCAGAAAGTGACCTTTTATTTAAATGGTGTAAATCCGTTCAGTAGTTGAGAAATTCAAAAAATAAAAGTCAAAAAGTCAGTTTCCCATAGGCTAGAGCCCGAACTGCTGAACTGAATTACACCAAATTTGGCAAAAATGTAGTGCTTGATTCAGAAAGCGACTTTTTTTTAATACAAATGGTGTAAATCCGTTCAGTAATTGCTGAGAAAAAAATAACAGTTTCGATATCTGGGGCAGTGGTGGGTTCGCGCATCCTCCTGACCACCAGCTTCGCTGTGATTGGCTGCCACAACCACGAGATTCACTGTGATCGGATGCCAACACTCCAAACCAGGAAGTGTTGGCAGCCATCTTGTGACTCGGTAGTACCGAGTCACAAGAAAACAGTCAAAAAAAGATTAAAAAAGAAGTAAAGGAGGCAGGGTAGAAACACCATGACCCCCTAGGCCTTTTTTAAAACCTCCGAATGCAAACTGAGTGTGCAAATCCAGCCACATTATTTTTTTTAAATGAAGTGGGGGCTCCCCCACTTCATTTAAATGAGCCCCCGGGCGCAATCCTATAATTATATTGTGGGGGTCCGCGGGGCCTCCACAGCCCCGGGGACTGCCACCTCCCTGGGGCTAAGTAAATTAGGTGCGGGAGGGCTGTGTGCTCTCCCGCAACCCTGGGGACTGCCACCTCCCGGGGGCTTGTTTTGTAATCGCCACCCCCGGGGTTTTGATTAATTATGCAGGGGGGCCTCGTGGACTCCCCAAAGCCCCGGGGACCACCACCTCCCCGGGGCTTTGAAAATAGAGGGAGGGGGCCGTACCGCCCCCCTCCTGGAGCCCTTCATGGTCCTGGGAAGCGCGACCCCTCAGGGCCGGCTCCTGCAATGTCCTACTGGGCCCACCCACGGGACATTGTTGTTTACTATGACAGGGTGGAAGCACGTCTCCCGCCCTGTCATAGCAAACCCAGGTTTGCTTCGTTGAAGCGAGAGGAGGAAAACCTTCTCCTCTTGCCCAAAAGCAATGCTGGCCCCCGCAGGAGGCCGGGAGCCATCTGGGACCGTGGGGGCATTGTGGCTCCCCCACGGTCCCCAACAGAGAGGCCAAGCCCCGGGGGATGGGGTTCCAGGGCCAGAAGTGACCTGGGAGGGGGGCCGTGGCCCCCTCCCCTTTTTAAAAATAATGAATAAATATGGAGATGTTGGGCATGCCTCAGGGTGGGGGCCCCTGAGGCGAATGTAAATTAATGAAAGTGAATGCTTTTTTTCTCTAGAAATTTGGAGTGGCGACCCTAGCTCGGCTTTCAGTGCCACCCCCTAATGTGAACGTGAAGGGTTAGTGACCCCTAGTGTGAACACGAATGGTGTGCGGCTTTCAGCGGGGCCCCCTACTGTGAACACGATGGGTGAGTGGCTCTCTAGTGTGAAAGTGATGGGTGCGCTGCTCTCAGCGCTGCCCCTTAGTGTTAACATGATGGGTGCGCAACTCCAAGCATAAATAATTTTACAAAAAATTATAAAGCTAGGTTATATTTTGGGTTACTAGGTGGCTCTAAAAAGAGCCCTTGTTTTTATTGGGAGATTTTTGTGGCTACATGTAAGTGCCGATGCAGACCCTGAGGTTGTTGAGAAGGAGAATACTAGTGGGTTGTGGAACTCGCACAGCTGATGGGTAAACCTGGCTGGGGCGTGCAGGTGATGATCTGTAGTGTGCTCTGAGAAAGTCGTTGCCTGGCCTGACAGCGACAATTCGATAGGAACTAATGCAATGCCTCCCCCTGGCTAGGGGGAAGCGGCTCAAAGCACAACGTAGAAAGACACAACGGTCTTATTCCATAAACAAATATACTCCAAATGTTATGGTGAGATTCAAAGTTTCACGTTTTAATTAAGCGTATCCGCAATTCAAAATGCGTTATTTCATAAGCATTGGGTGCTTCATGCTTAGATGCAGAATAAAGTACACAGCTATATTAATTCCCGATGCATTTCGGGCTCTGCCCTTCTTCAGGGGATCACTCTACAAACAAAAATGAAAGAGTCAAACTGACCATGGACCATAAGAACACTTTGCTGAAGCGCGAGAACTTTTGGATCCGATATTTGTCCACCATGGCCCCGCATGGTCTCAATGACCGAATGGAATTTCTATGTTATTTGTGATTATTTTATGCGCATGTGCATGCTTTTCTTGATACACTTTCTCATAATTTTGCACTTTGAATTTATTATTTTGTTGCTCACACAATTTCCTTAACCCGTTTTAATCACGAATTCTAAACATTTTAACACATTCCAAGATGGCGCCTATGTTTCCTCATTAACCGGCATGATGCGAATATCACTTAGCCGTCCTCTCTGTTCAGTCTTCTTCACTCGCGCACATAATAGACACACAGGGCGTCCGCTCGTTTGTTAACAGTGGGAACTCTCCGGAGCCCGTGTTTTGTTACCTTTCACGTGAGTACTTGACTAATGGCTTGAAGCCCGGATGACGATTTAGATATAAACGGGGTACATGCGGCATTCAATTACACTTTGCACGTTTATGGGTCTTTGTATATGCTTGATGTTGACGATATGGTTACACTGTGTCACTAAATACAAGCAGCCTTTTCTGCACGTTATTCAAAACACGGTTTGAAACTTTGGCGTTTGGTCCTTTGAATTTCTTTTCTTTATCATTGGTTGATTAGATTTACTTTGTTAAAGCATGGCACGCATGAAGTTATTATCTCAAGTTACCATGGATTGTAATTGACAATATGTAGAGTTTTCACTTGCTGAAACGGCGATTCTTTCATTTTTGTTTGTAGAGTGATCCCCTGAAGAAGGGCAGAGCCCGAAATTCATCGGGAATTAATATAGCTGTGTACTTTATTCTGCATCTAAGCATGAAGCACCCAATGCTTATGAAATAACGCATTTTGAATTGCGGATACGCTTAATTAAAACGTGAAACTTTGAATCTCACCATAACATTTGGAGTATATTTGTTTATGGAATAAGACCGTTGTGTCTTTCTACGTTGTGCTTTGAGCCGCTTCCCCCTAGCCAGGGGGAGGCATTGCATTAGTTGTTGAGAAGGACTCTGTTTCCGTTATCTGTAAAGTGTACACCATCACTCCTGTAGATGCCATCCATATCAAAACGCAGATTGTTGTTGAATATGGAGCCCATCCTATGGTCTCTGAGATTAGCAGAAACAGCTTTAATGCTATTTTTTCTAGCTTTCTCAATTTGTGGACATAATTGATTGGATCACTTCCATTTCTGTCTTTGGCATATGTTAGAGTATGCAAAGATAGTTTTGGGGAAAAGCAACATTAATTCTGCAAAGGTGCCCTTCATTAGCATTTCCAGTCCTACCCCAGTCAATGTGCCTAGGTCATTGCCACCACAGTAGACAATCATAAGTTCGGGGGTTGGAGATGTAAATAGGTGTTAACCAAAGGCATAAATTGGTGCCACTTGAATCTTCTTTGTCCAATCCATTTAATATTCACATTTGTTAAAGCTAGACCTTTGTCAATACCTCTGTGTTCATCATACCTTTTGAACCAGAAAACATAGCTGTGTCCCACAATCCACACTCTAACCATCTTGAATGGAAGTCTGGGTACACTGAAAAGATGTCTGTAGCTGAAGTAGGCAGTTGGTGGAATGAGAGGTATCTAAAATGGTGGATAAGATGCAGTTTTTGTAAAAGAAGAGGAATGATTGGTTGGTTAAGAACATTGTACTGTGAAAAACAGGGTGCATGTTTTTGTCTTAAAATAGCATGTTTCTTATTGTTTAGAAAACATGTATGAAAGGTACAGGAAAAAGCTTAAAACTCACCTTTTTAGCAGGTGGCCTTAGAGGGAGGGGGGGACAGGAATTACTCACTTACCATAGCGCGGGGACACGCCAGTGGCGTCACCAGGCGCTTTACAAATGCCCTAAACTAAACTAAACTAAACAGTAGATAGAATGAGCTCATATTTTGTAAAGTCAACCACACCTGCTGTTTGTTTTTGCAACATTGTGTGGTGAACTTTAAAATATTCTGAACTTGTGACCTGTGAGTTCAGTTGAGTGTTCCATGAACTGTTACTATGGAAACAGGTATTAAGCAGAATGGGGGTAGAGTTGAAAGTTAACTGTGACATTAAAATGGGAATTTGTTATAAATAATAAAGTAATATGTTATTACAGTGAGATTTTCCAAGTCAGTGCTATGTTTAGAAGTGGTGTGTTATTAAAAAAAAGTGGTTTGGATTTGCGATGCCATCACCTTCGGTGCACGGTGGAATCGTGACTTCCAAAAATTCCAGAAGCAGTTTGGGTTTAGTTAGAATTTGAAATAATCTGGGAAGCAATGTGATTTGTTGTTTAAATGTATATGTGTGGAGAAAGAGAGGGAAACTTTGCCATTTCTGGTTTTGCTTTGCTGAGAGAAGTGCTATACTTATTGATTGTGTGCATAAGAACATTTTTTCTGAGTTTCTGACACTTACTAATCTACAAATCAATTTGGAAGGTGAGCTATAAATGTGTAAGGTGTATTATGTGTTGGCTTTGTTTTAAAGGTAAAATATAAATCATGAACTTTGAAATTTGACATACATTATTAAATGTAAAAATGTTAATTACAGTTTGTTGTAATGTATTTAAATGTTGTTTAATATAGATTCTATATAGTATTGTGTGTATTTTGGAATATGGATTACTGATTATGGTAGTGTGTTTGTTTCAGTGTGTGGATATGTACATTTGTAGTATACTGCATAATTTTAGGTGTTGCTTTCAAGTTGGAAGTGTATATGTTGAGTTAAGGTATTAGTAATTAGACTAGTTTTTATATGTGTTTAGAGAGGTATAGTTGAAATATACCACATCATTTTAGTGTTTGATTTAAATTTGAGGTTTGTTCTGTGAATTTATGAGGTGTACATAGTGTTGAGGTATAGACATATCCATGCATGTTTTCATGAATATGGTGAGACTTAGAGCAGAGACATGTGAACGGTTCCTGCTTTCTATTTGGCTAGGTGTAACATTATAAGTAGTTGTAAAATGGTAAAGCAGCAGCACAAAAGTGAGGTGTGAGATATGTTTGTAGAGATATTATCACTCGGCACTTTGTATGTACTTCTGAAATCTCCCAGATATTACACTAGCACTCATGGAATCACTAGGCATTACTTATGTACTCGTGTTATCCCCCAGACATACTTCTGCAGTCATAGATTCATCAATGCATTAGATATACACTGGTACAATCACTCAGGCACTATCCTTGTACTGCTCTAATCACACTGTCAGAATCAATGCACTCTTCCAATCATTTAGGCAGTGCTGATGCACTTTCAAAATCATGTAGGCCCTACCTATGCAGTTATGTAATCATCTAGACACTACCGTTGCACTCCTGCAATCACCCTGTCAGGATCTATGCATTCCTCTGATCACTTAGGCAGTGCACATGCCCTACCTTTTGTCTTCTCCAATCACATGTACATTTTTAGTATACCGCATCATTTTAGGTGTTGCTTTCAAATTGGAAGTGCAGTTTGTCAAGTTTAAAGGTGTGCATGGAGTTGTGTGTGAAGTATGTGTCTACTTGCATATGTTGAGTTAACCGCATGCGTGCGGGCGGAATTCCGCTCGCACGCTGAGATTTTTAAAACCGCACTTTACATGACGAGCTGGGCTCGTCATGAGCGTGCGAGGAGGCTACCTCATGACGAGCCCAGCTCGTCATGAGCGTGGAAGGGGTTAAGGTATTTCTGATTTGACTGGTTTTTATAAGTCTCTACAGAGGTACAGTTGAAATATGCCACATCATTTTTGGTGTTTGGTTCTAATTTGAAGTTTGTTCTGTGGATTTTTTGAGGTGTACGTAGTGTTGTGGTACAGAGATATCCATGCATGTTTTAGGAATATGGTGAGACTTATAGCAGAGAAATGAGAATGGTTCCTGCTTTGTATTTGGCTAGGTGTAACATTAAAAGTAGTTGTAAAATAGTAAAGCAGTAGCACAAACGTATGCAATGCTACAATACCCTAAGCACTACTCTTGCAGTGCAGCCATCGTCCTGTCAGTATCCTTGTACTACTCCAATCACCCATCCAGCACCATGTACTTATTAAATCACAGGCACTCATACATCAGTACATTTTGGTGTATATATTTATTACTCAAAAACATTTTTAAAATACTCAGTTACTTGATGATGTAATACTTGTTATTTTGCTGCAGCTGGTGTTTGGACAATGTACTTTGGTTATATTGGAATACACAAATAGGGAGCACATACTTAGAGAGGGACCTTTCCAGGGAGAAGAGTGAGACAGCACCTACGATGTAGATCTACCATTTATAGGGTAAGGTATGTCCATATATCTTCTAAAATATAATAATACTGTTTCTTAGCAAGGGGAGGGAGGTTAGGCTTTATGGTCTTTCCATGAATACTTCTCCCTTTATGATTTATGGACTAGCTGCTATGCTGACTGTATTTGTACTATGCATTTTCCGGCTTGTTGTGGCACATATACTGCATGTTAGGGCATGTTTGTTAAAATAAATATTGTAAACTGTTTCGTGTCTCGGTCAGACCTTATTGTGGACAAGTGCAAGAGTGCGAGGGTGTGTCTTTTTACTCCGATTCCTGAGAGATCTGGGGTGTCTAATCATTTGTTTCTCTGTGAGTGAGTAGGAGAGGAAGTGAGACACCATAGCTAGTTGGTCCTGGGCTCATGGGCACTAAGGTGATAGGATGACTGAGACCCTATACATCTAGGTTCTATAATCCTGCACCTTGTTCTATTCTTGTGCAGAATCCCTGCAACAAAGCATATGAATGAGACTGATTGCAGGTTGAAATGCGTCATGCTATATATTCCTGCAAATAAAGAATATTTGTACATGACTGTCTGATTGGTTGAGCTCGCGTTGACATCATGGAAGGTATGGTGCCTGTCTTTTTGAATATGTAAGCAGTGACTCCTGCTGGTGAGCCCCGACTTGTTAGGCTGGGTGTCCATATTCAGGTTCATTGTCTTATAGAATATATATATGTATATAAGAATATATATTACCTACTGGCGGTCGCCAGTAGGTATATATAGTTAGGATTTTTTCTCTATGGGATTTTTGAAAATTCTATGTCTAATAACTTTGGCGTTTGTGGACGGAATTGGCGGAAATTTTCAGGAAAATTTAACATTTTGTTTCTGAGCAGCCCCTGAAAATTTGGGGGGGGGGGTTCGTCAAGGGGGGGCCGAGAAAAAAGGGGGTCCCAAAACGCGTTTTTCCCATGTTAATTTCCATAGGGCGGTTGGACTCACTTTTAGCCCGAACGGCTGAATGGATTTGCACGAAGCTTGGCAAAATTGTAGGGACTGTTAGCCCGATGTGCCTTTGCTAGGTCTCAATATATGTGCTCCAGTGGATTTTGAGAAATTAACGTTCAAAAAAATATATATATCTGTAAGCGCGCTCCGGGCAGCGCTCCGGTTCGCGTACCTGACGCATAACGGAACTTCGCGAAGCGAAGCTGATTGGCTCTCCGGTGTCTGTCAACATTCTAAACAGTCCGGAGCGGCCGCCATCTTGTCTCTCGGTAGGATCGAGAGACAAGAGGAGGCCAAAACAAAGGGGGGAATTACCATAAGGAGGCATAGTAGATCCTCCCTGACCCCCTAGGTTTGATGTGGAGGCTTTAAAAGGGCCCCGCGGGGCAAAAAAAAAACAAACATTTTTTGGGTTTTTTTGCCTGGGGAGCGCCCGGTACGTGCACCGGGAAGCGGTCTGGGGAGCGTACTATAAGGAAAAAATAATGATAGACTATGATATTTTGAAATATTGTATGTTTATTGATTGTTCTTTTTGTTGTTTTTTTTGGTTTTTTTTATTTAAGTAGCAGTATTTATGATTATTAAATATAAATTTATTTTTGGGATTGTGCACAGTATACTATAAGTCTGACTTTACATTATAATCAATTTGGTACTAGTTTATGAATTACATATAAAAATGATTAAAGACTCAAACAATTTTTTAATATTAAATATAATTTTATTTTTCTGATTCTTTTTCAAAATTTAATAGAACGTCTAACATTTGACTGTCCGATATGTCTTCTTTTTGACTGAACATAACTTCCCACATTTGACCGTCCTCATATTGAAGTAAGAAATCCACAGATTCTACACATTGTAGAAGTTCATGGTCTCGTGATTCATCCATGAATTCCAAGTCAATGGGTTCAATGATTTCCTCATTGTTCATGTCTAGGACAATTTCAAAGGAAACGTTCTGTTCTCCTTCCATTTTTGTGCTGAAATGAGCATAAAAAATAAATATATCAGTAGAGATAGGGCACTGTTGGGTTTAAGTTCAGACAGGTACTTTTGAGGCGTGAAGTAGTACTACTAAAAAGTGCCTGTGAAAAAGCCTAAGTAAATTCATAATTATACCACAGAAACCTAAATCAATCCATAATTATAATAAACAAGCCTTTCTCAATGTCTAACTCTTACAGAGGGATAGTATATAACTATCTGAAAATGTTTTCAAATTTATAAAATAACATCTTACCTTTTAAAAAAAGTTTAAGTTGTGAGTGAAAATGATTTTGCAATGTAGTTCAGGAAGTAGTAGTCAAAATGGCTGTGTTTCTCTCTCTTTTTTTTTATATATATTCAGGTACATACCCAATCAAATGTCAGGTAAAAAAAGTAGAAAATGAAAGTAACATTTTAATTGGTTGTCAATTCCAACACTTCAGATGTGTTTTGTGAAGTAATTTACCTCAGGGTATTTAGAGAGGTCTACAGGCTAAATGGCTAAATGGAATTTCAATCAAATTTGTGAAAATTGTAGGGATTGGTATGTAGTATGAGCTAATCTATATTTGGTGAAAGTGTCTCCAGTCGTTTTTCTGTAAATTACTTTCCCACCTTTTTTAATGGAGCGCTTCACGGTGAGCGCCCCGGTACGTGAACCGGCAGCGTTACGGGAGTCCTCCATTTTGTGTTTCGGTAGAATTGAGATACAAGATGGAGGGCAAATAATGTTCAGAATGGGTAGAAGGGGGCACGGTAGACGTATCCTGACCCCCTAGGTTTTCTGAGGGTGGCTGAGGAGGTACACATGTGCGAGAATTATTTTTTTTTTTTAAATTTTTGCGCGGTTAGCGTCCGGTGCGCGTACCGGGTAGCGCTCCGGAAAGCGTAAATTGTGAAAATTAGTAAAAAAAAAGTTACATTTAAAATTTGTTTATGGTGATCATAGTTAGGGTAGCTCTGAGAAGAGCTTTTGGGTTTGTGGTAGATTTAGGTACTTATAAGTAGGTACCAATGCACAGTCTTAAATTCAGGATGAAAATTCTGTTCCCCTCATCTGAGAAGTGAACTCCATCTCCTCTGTAGATATCTTGCATGTAATAACGCAAGTTATTGTTGTACATGGAGCCCATTCCATGGTCTCTCATGTAAGCTGAAACAGATTTGTTTACATGCTTCCTCGACTTCTCAATTTGTGGACAAAATTGGTTCGACCACCTCCATTTCTGTCTTTGGCATATATTTGAATATACCAAGGCAGTTTGAGGAAAAAGTGCCATCAATTGGTCAAAGGTGTCCTTTAAAAGCATTTCCAGACCTACCCCAGTCAAAGTGCCCAAGTCATTTCCTCCACAGTGCACAATTAACAGGTCAGGTTTTGGCAAATGCAAAAAGGTTTTCACCAATGGTATCAATTGGTGACATTTTAATCCTCTGTGGCCAATCCACTTGATTTCCACATTTTGTAAATTGAGGTTAGGTAAATTTCTGTTATCAGCATACCTTTGAGCCCAGTAGATGTAACTATGTCCAACAATCCAGACAGAAAACATGGTGAGAGAAGGTTCTGCTGCAGTCAGATGAAGTGTGGCAATGAAATGGCAGTTGAAAAAATAAGAGTTTATAATGAAAAAAACTGTGGAGTTTCTGTGCTAATGAATCAGTAGCAGTGATTGGTGGATTTTGATTGCTGGAAACAGAAAGTTAGGGTGCATGGATGAGTTCTTTGAAAGATGTAATTTGAATGGTCAAGAAAAAATCATTTTATGAAAGATTGCACTGGATACGCAGGTGTACTGAGAGTTCAGAGTTCAATTGAAACACTGTTGTGTGAAGTTGCAAACATGAGAGGTCTTTCAGGAGGTGGTTGCTATGCCAAAAAGGCAAAAATGGCAGAGGGTGGAAGGGTGTTGATTTGAAAAAAGTGAGGGAAGAGTTTTGATTGGGTGACATGAGAGATATGTGTGATGAATTACAGCATTTCTGCGCTTTTTATGGCTGCAGCCTCTGGAGTGCATACCCTTTGTTCTGCTGAAGACAAATTGGTGTGTGTCTGAGACTGTTTTGAAACTCATAAAGTATTTGCTAAGGTGAGAAAAGATTCATTTAATTTATATAGAGAATAGTATGCTTTAGGGAGAAAATTATGAAGAAAGTTGTGTATTTAAAATGTTGCTTTGTGTCAAGTGTTTTACAAATAGATTTTGTTTCTTTGAGTTACATAGCCATGTTAAAAGTGACGCAAGAATGGTGCAAGGGTCTTAAAAAAATGCTTTCATGTGTCTTAGGGCATTTTAACTCACTTACCCATGAATGTGGTTGAATATTTGCTTTACATGATGTGTTTAAAAACGTTTTTTGAAATCAATTAGGTTTCTTGATATGTACTGCTAGAGTTTCATAGGTTGCTTGGGGCATATTTACAAGGCTTTTGAGTTCCTTTGATGTAATTTTTCCCATTTTAATTTAAGACATTTCCTTGTGGTGCAAGGTCCTTGTAAATACGCCCCCATGTGTGCTTGGAAAATTTAGATTTTGATTGTTTGAGTTACATAGCTATGTTAAAAGTAACGCAAAAATGGTGCAAGGGCCTTAAAAAAACGCTTTCATGTGTCTTAGGGCATTTTAAGTCATTTCCCCTTGAATGTAGGTATATAATTGATGTACATGATGTGTTTAAAAACGTTTTTTGAAATCAATTAGGTTTCTTGATATGTACTGCTAGAGTTTCATAGGTTGCTTGGGGTATATTTAAAAGGCATTTGAGTCCCTTTGATGTTATTTTTCCCATTTTAATTAAAGACATTTCCCCGTGGTGGAAGGTCCTTGTAAATACGCCCCCATGTGTGCTTGGCAAATTTAGATTTTCATTCTTTGAGTTACATAGCCATGTTAAAAGTGACGCAAAAATGTTGCAAGGGCCTTAAAAAACGCTTTAATGTGTCTTAGAGCATTTTAAGTCACTTCCCCATGAATGTAGGTATATAATTGCTTTACATCATTTGTTTAAAAACGTTTTTTGAAATCAATTAGGTTTCTTGATATGTACTGCTAGAGTTTCATAGGTTGCTTGGGGCATATTTACAAGGCCTTTGAGTCCCTTTGATGTTATTTTTCCCATTTTAATTTAAGACATTTCCCCGTGGTGCAAGGTCCTTGTAAATACGTCCCCATCTGTGCTTGGAAAATTTAGATTTTGATTCTTTGAGTTACATAGCCATGTTCCATATAGTGCTCACCTTCTGCGTAGTCTTTGATATGCTAGACTCCATCTGCACAATGAGATATCTAAGCAAAGGAAACACAGGTGATGTGATTGTGAAATGAGCAAAAGAAATTCCACATTTTTCAATTACATCACCTGTGTTTCCTAACTTTACGAATGACATTGTGCAGATGAGGTTTAGCCCTGTCCACAGACACAGAAGAGGTCTGGCCTTTGTTCAAGAGTGAAGTGGACATGACTTACTTCATTGGTAGGCCTGCACATGTATTATCTCCTCTGTACTCTTCAACAAGCCTAAATTTCATCTGCAACCCTGAGTAGGCCTCACCTCAAACAAACCTCTGGATAGGCCACACCTTATCGTCATCCTGAATCAATCATTTAAAATGTTAGGGACAGATTTATGATAGCCGTGTGCCTCTTTTGCGCCACTGTGCGTCACTTTTGTGACGCAGCGGCGGTGCAAAAGATTTGCTATGTGGCGACATATTTACAACTTGATGCATCTAGGCAGATGTGTCATGCTGTAAAGTCCTGTGCCACATGAAAGCGATGCAGCAGTGATGCAAAAGATGCACCATGTTGCAAGATAGGCCTCACTTCATCTCCAACAAGATACCGTCAGTTTAAACTGTAAACATTTAGGACTGTGTAGGGGGCATGGAGAAGCTGAATCTTCTGTAAATGTCAAAATTGTTGTATACAGTGCTCACCTTCTGTGTACTCTTTGATATGCTAGACTGCATCTGCACAATGAGATACCTAAGCAAAGGAAACACAGGTGATGTGATTGTAAAATGAGGAAAAGAAATTCCACATTTTTCAATTACATCACCTGTGTTTCCTAACTTTACGAATCACATTGTGCAGATGAGGTTTAGGCCTGTCCACGGACACAGAAGAGGTCTGGCCTTTGTTCAAGAGTGAAGTGGACATGACTTACTTCATTGGTAGGCCTGCACATGTATTATCTCCTCTGTACTCTTCAACAAGCTTAAATTTCATCTGCAACCCTGAGTAGGCCTCACCTCAAACAAACCTCTGAATAAGCCACCTTATCGTCATCCTGAATCAATCATTTAAAATGTTAGGGACAAATTTATGATAGCCGTGTGCCTCTTTTGCGCCACTGTGCGTCACTTTTGTGACGCAGCGGCGGTGCAAAAGATTTGCTATGTGGCGACATATTTACAACTTGATGCATCTAGGCAGATGTGTCATGCTGTAAAGTCCTGTGCCACATGAAAGCGATGCAGCAGTGATGCAAAAGATGCACCATGTTGCAAGATAGGCCTCACTTCATCTCCAACAAGATACCGTCAGTTTAAACTGTAAACATTTAGTACTGTGTAGGGGGCATGCAGAAGCTGAATCTTCTGTAAATGTCAAAATTGTTGTATACAGTGCTCACCTTCTGTGTACTCTCTGATATGCTAGACTGCATCTGCACAATGAGATACCTAAGCAAAGGAAACACAGGTGATGTGATTGTGAAATGAGGAAAAGAAATTCCACATTTTTCAATTACATCACCTGTGTTTCCTAACTTTACGAATCACATTGTGCAGAAGAGGTTTAGGCCTGTCCACGGACACAGAAGAGGTCTGGCCTTTGTTCAAGAGTGAAGTGGACATGACTTACTTCATTGGTAGGCCTGCACATGTATTATCTCCTCTGTACTCTTCAACAAGCTTAAATTTCATCTGCAACCCTGAGTAGGCCTCACCTCAAACAAACCTCTGAATAGGCCACACCTTATCGTCATCCTGAATCAATCATTTAAAATGTTAGGGACAAATTTATGATAGCCGTGTGCCTCTTTTGCGCCACTGTGCGTCACTTTTGTGACGCAGCGGCGGTGCAAAAGATTTGCTATGTGGCGACATATTTACAACTTGATGCATCTAGGCAGATGTGTCATGCTGTAAAGTCCTGTGCCACATGAAAGCGATGCAGCAGTGATGCAAAAGATGCACCATGTTGCAAGATAGGCCTCACTTCATCTCCAACAAGATACCGTCAGTTTAAACTGTAAACATTTAGGACTGTGTAGGGGGCATGGAGAAGCTGAATCTTCTGTAAATGTCAAAATTGTTGTATACAGTGCTCACCTTCTGTGTACTCTTTGATATGCTCGACTGCATCTGCACAATGAGATACCTAAGCAAAGGAAACACAGGTGATGTGATTGTGAAATGAGGAAAAGAAATTCCACATTTTTCAATTACATCACCTGTGTTTCCTAACTTTACGAATCACATTGTGCAGATGAGGTTTAGGCCTGTTCACGGACACAGAAGAGGTCTGACCTTTGTTCAAGAGTGCAGTGGACATGACTCACTTCATTGGTAGGCCTGCACATGTATTATCTCCTCTGTATTCTTCAACTAGCCTAAATTTCATCTGCAACCCTGAGTAGGCCTCACCTCAAACAAACCTCTGGATAGGCCACACCTTATCGTCATCCTGAATCAATCATTTAAAATGTTAGGGACAGATTTATGATAGCCGTGTGCCTCTTTTGCGCCGCTGTGCGTCACTTTTGTGACACAGCGGCGGCACAAAAGATGCGCTATGTTGCGACATATTTACAACTTGATGCATCTAGGCAGATGTGTCACGGTGTAAAGTCCTGTGCCACATGAAACCTGCGTCAGGTTTCATATAGGCGTTTTGTTGCAGGGTGGGCATTCATTTGCATGAAAGCCCTGTAAAACTAACACAGTGAAATTCAGAAGATTTCACTGAGTCAGCTTTATGGCATTGCTGAATCAAATCCTTACGCCTGTTTGAAACAGGCATAAGGAGTGATGCACCATGCAATGTGTGGCTTGCCCCTGTGCATTGCAGTAGACATGTCGCGCTTACGACGTGATTCCTGCAATGTGCTGCTTTTGCGGCACAGATGCGTGACGCATCTGTGCTGTTTTTGCTCATTGGTGCTCCACATTGTAAATGCGGCACACCATGGGTGGCAGAGCAGCGGTGCACGTTAACTGGTGCATCCCTGGGGATGCGCCAGTTAACATAAATCTGCCCCTTTATATTTAAGTATGAGCAGGGGACACAGAGTCGGTGAGGCTTATCCAAGGTTAAGAAGAGATGAGTCCTGTTCACTGAAAACTTGGACATAGGCCTCACCTCCTCAGCATCGCTGGACATGGCTAAATAATAGCTGCAAAATTTTACTCTTGTTAAACAATTTTACTATTATAGTCTCTGAGATTTCTCTCTTACTCTGCAACATCTCATTGTTGTTCTCTTTCTTTAAAGATAACGACAACATCAACCATGAGTGATAATGAGCAATCCGTTGATCTCGATCTTATCATTGAACTTGTCATTGAAACTTCAGTGGAAGTAGATCCCTTGGATGATTTAAATCCTGAGGATGATGAAGAACATGATGAGGATGCCGATTTGTCAGAATTGTATGACATAGGGTGGGAAGCTGACCTGCTTGAGCCTATGGAACTGTAAATATTTATTTTTAAAAGTTACTGGAAATGAAAAGTAAACATGTAAACCGTTTCATTTAAAATTAAACACAACTTCAAAAACAGGTTGTGTGTAGTGTCTTTAATAAAATAGTCAAATATGCTCATAAAATTAGTTCAGATTCACATATAAAACAGCACAGGTCAAATGTAGAAGCATTCCATTTCTTTGCTACTATTTGTGACTACTAAATTTGCCAATGCACTAAAAATTATTCTATGTAAAAATGACAAGTAGTGTGTTAAATTTTTGACGACTGTTATTGATTTACTGTTTGCTAATAGTGGTTAATAACATTTTTTATTATATTTTACCACAGATTCAACTGCAGATCATTTCAAAAGGACATAATGCCATCTAAAGAACGAAACCGAAAGGCTACAAAACGTCAAAGACAGCAGCTTAATAAATTCTTGCAGCAGTCCTCTACAATAAAAACTCGTCAAGTCACCAAGAAAGCTCCGGGTAAGACAACGAAATCATTCATAAGAAACATTTGTAGAAAAAAAAGTAGTACTACAGAAAATGTTTTAGTCCCGAAAAAGAGAACCAATTTAAACGGAAAGGAAAGGCCAATCAAAAATGTTACTGCTAGAGCAGGAGATAACTCTGTGCATGGTAGTAGAAGGAAAAATCAGTTTAGGGACATTCGTAGACGAATGTTCCGCAACAGGATAATTGGCAATTTGTTAAAAAATATTAAGAAAGGTCAACAGAAAGTGGTTTTTTTTTAAGAGAAAAAAAAAAGTTGAGAAAGTTATTGATCAGGCATTTGAAATTAAGTGAAAGTTATTTATTTTGATAATCAATAGAATAAGGAAGCTAAACAAGGCAATTTATGATTTCAAAAGAAATAGTAGATGGAAGAGAACAGTTAATCGTAGTAATTTTTGTGAAGTTTTTTCAGGAGAATGGATGCATAGTTCAAGTTGTGAGGCATTTTTTAATGAGGAGAGTTATTTCCAGGATAATGATTTGGTGCATGCAATTGACACCAGTGGTCGAGCTTATGAGGTGAAAGATGGTTGTCCAGTTGAAAAAGAAAAACTTGTGACAACAGAGGCAGAAGAGGTGTTAGGTAATGAGGTTTTAGGAAGACGTCCTAAGGGACCAGTGTATATCTGGAAGTGTAGTAGTATTTGCAGTGTGCGACAGGATTCCATCAATTTGCTTTGTGATTTTGTACGGACATTTAATAAGAAAAGTTTAAAACAGAAAATGAAGTTGTTGCAAGAATTAGATCCTTGCAGAGTGAGAGAAGTGACAGGTTTGCATGGTCATTCACTGGCTTGTCTTTCCAGGACAGTATGCCAGAGTGTTTTTCATCATTTCAGGATGCTAGCAGTGCATCATAATAAAGTGAGGAAATTAGTTAGAAGGTTGTATTATGCTAAGAGTCCAGCAATTATGCTTAAACAATTATGCACTGCTCTTTTGCATGGTTCTGAAATAGATGTGAAGAATATTTGTGAAGAAATTGAGTTTTGTTACTTTGCAAGTAAAGAGGAGAATGTTGAAATTGACCCAGAAGAAGAGGGTAATGTGGAAGATAGTGTACAGGTTTCCAGTACAGATAATTTTCAGAAGGAAATTGCCACGTTTCAGGTGAAATCAAGTGAGAGGCCTAATTTCACTTGTGTGTGTTGTCGACGCACTTATTATAAGAATCAGACTAAGTTAGTGGATTTATATGCGAAAAGTGAAAGGGAAAATAATAGTGAATGGAAGGATTTCGCAACATACTTGATGGTAGAAAATTGTTTTGATTTGGGATTGGATCAACGTGTGTGTACTTATTGTTGTAACAAATTAAATCAAAACCGGATGCCTGCTAGAGCGGTTCATATTAATCTGGAATTGGTTGAGAATCCTTCTGAATTGAAGGATTTAAATACTTATGAATCTATTTTGATTCAAAGTATCCATCCCTTTCAGGCTATTGTAAGAATGGAGCCAAAGACAGGGAAATTGCCTCCATCAGATTTACAGAGAGGATTAAAGGGAAGAGTTGTTTATTTGCCTCTAGATTTGAAGAAAAACATTAATACAATTGGAGTAGAAAAAATGGAAGAGGAACCTCTGGTTATCTTAGTTAATGGGGTTCCGACAAAGAGTAAGAAAATATGGCAAGATTTAGTGGATGTTAGGAAAGTCAAAAAGGCAACATTGTATTTGAAAAAAAAACAATAAGTACTATAAGAATGTATATGTTGCAGAAGAGGAAGTAAGTGAAGAAGAGGATAGCGATTTGTGTGCTGGTCAAATTGAGAAAGTAGAACCCTCTAAAAGTGAAGAAATATATGAACATTATAGTGTTCATCCTTTGCATTCCAAGGAAGTCATGGGGAATGCTATTGAGTTGTTTCAAATGAAACAAGCCAAAGGGAGTCCCATTAGTGTTTGGGAGGAAAGTTTGGAAGCTCGGTGTTTCCCACAGCTATTTCCAACAGGTCAAGGAGGAAGATATGATGAGCGACCTCATCAAATTCCTGCTTCTGAATACCGGACTGTACAATTGTATGCAGAAGATCCTAGGTTTCGACAATGCATTCCCTATTTGTTTCATCTCCTGTTTGAAAGCGATCTGTCTGGACTGTCATATGCAGTGAACCACATCTTGAAAAGTGGTGTACAGATGCAAAACATCTCGGCAAGTGACTTTATGGATAAAGTCAATGTGCAAGACAGTATTTTGGATTCTCACCTGATTATTCTCATGGCGTGTCAGCGTGGTACTAATGAGTACTGGTACCGTCGTCATGGTGATTTAAAATGTATGCTGAGGAACTTAGGAACTCCCACATAGTTCCTCACTCTCAGCTGTGCCGAGTATGGCTGGGAAGACTTACTTGAATTTCTACGAGAGGCAAATGGAAACATTGAAAATATCGAATTCAAGACACCCGGAGAACTGTGCTCTTTGGATCCAGTGAATGTATGCAGGTACTTCAATCATAGATTTGAAGCTATGATGTCTTTCATCATGAACAAGAAAAATCCACCTCTTGGAGAGGTGTTGGATTTCTTCTGGAGAAAGGAGTACCAAGCAAGAGGTGCTCCTCATATACATATGCTGCTGTGGATCAAGGATGCACCTAAATTTGGAACAGATCCAGAAGACTTAGTGATGAGTTTCATAGAACAGTATTCTACATGTGCTGTTCCAAACGCAAAGGAAGACAAAAGCCTAAGAGAACAAGTTTTACGCTTCCAAAGCCATCGTTGTGGAAAGTACTGTCGTCGTAAATTCAAGGACAAGTTCTACACCAAATGTCGTTTCGCCTTTCCACGACCGGTGATTTCTAAAGGAAGAGTGAACAGTTTGATGTCTTCGCTGCGACATAATGTGATGAAGAAATCACCTAAAAACACATACAATTTGAAAAGGAACGAAGAGTCCAAGTACATCAACGACTACAACCCAGTGATTTTGTCCATGTGGAATGCTAACATGGATATACAGTTTGTGGCTGATAACTGTATGGCTGTGGCTCGGTATGTGACATCTTACATCACCAAAAAAGAAAAGACAGAATTGAAGGATATGTGGGAGGACATTTCCCATGAAAAGAGCCTCAGTAAGAAGTTGTACAGTTTCAGTCTGAAGATGTTGTCACATCGAGAAATCGGAGCTTACGAATGTTCTGACCGGTTGTCTTCAGCAAGTCTCTATGCCAAATCCAGGAGTATCGTTTGGGCGAGTCTTGGTCTTGCTGCAACGCGTAATCGAGTTCTGAAACCTGTGCGGGAAATTGAGTATTTGGCGGAAAAGGAGCCAAACAGTACCGATATTTTGAAGACCAACATGTTGGATACATATTATCCAAATAGAAGCAGTCACCTCGAGAATATTTGTCTGTATGAGGTTCTACAAAATTACATATTCAAGAGGAACATCAAAGAAGATATTGATAAAGGAGTGTATGCTGTAATTGGAAGTGAGGGATGTCTGGTCAAGCAAAGAAAATGCCACTTGGTAAACCATCGAAAATTGAGTGGCGAATCTCCTGAAAAAAAAGAGTTTTTCTATTTAGCACTTTTGCAACTTTTCAAGCCTTGGCGTGCAGAAGAGGAACTGCTTGGAGATTTCCTCTGTTACGAAGACTCTTTCAATGCCGCCAAGGAGACCATAGAATGTCCTGTTTTTCCCATATATCTAGAAATGTTGAATGCGGAAATCGAGCAGGAAGCAACGATTGCAGCCGAGATTGCTAGAGACAGTTCTCAGGACAGTCAGAGTTCTGTTTCATTGAGTCAGGATCCACTAGGAGGACCAGTTATCGAAAATGAAGCTGCCACTGCCATGATTGAAGTGGAAAGAGCCATGGCACATGCTCAGGAGGATGCGGTTAACTTAGAAGACTTGGAAAACAACTCAACGTTGAGCAGAGGAAAATATATGACGAACTTACCAACCAAATTGATCATGGATTAAGTCATGAGAAGAAAGAGTGCTCATGTACGTCGTTGAAGCCTGTCCGAATGTACGTGAGTGTAGAAGCGGGAACTGGAAAAAGTTTCCTCATTAAAGCAATTTCATGTTATTTGCAGAAAAGGACTGAGTCATCGCTGTCTTGTGTTGTCACCGCTCCAACTGGACTGGCAGCACATAACATTAAAGGTATTACTTTGCATCGTCTACTGATGCTGCCAGTGGAGCATGATAACAAATTACAATACCACAAGTTATCTGGAGATGCTTGTTGTGAAGTTTCAAGAGTCTTGAGGAAAATGAAACTTCTTATCATTGACGAAGTAAGCATGGTTTCCAATGTCATGCTTGCCTTTGTGCATTTGAGAATGCAAGAACTTCTCAAAACAGAGTATGATGTGTTATTTGGTGGCGCAAACATCATTGTTTTCGGTGATCTTCTGCAGCTGACACCAGTGAAAGGACAACCTGTGTTCAAAATGCTCACGCATGAAGATACCAGGAAGTGCCTAGGGAGCATTGGCAAGGTCAATATATGGTTAAACTTCAATTATGCTGAACTGCGTGAAAATATGCGTCAGGCGAAGGATGAAGATTACAAGAATATTCTACAAGATGTTAGAATCGGAAAAGTGACCGAGCATGGGAAAGAAGCTTTACATGCACGATTACTGTCAAATTTGTATCCAGAACAAGACGTTGTGCCTGAGAATATTTTTCAGAAAATTACTGAGAAGAAATCTGGAATATGTTTGATGCCAACTCTTGCAGAATGTGCCATCTTCAACAACAAAATGTTGCATTTAGAAAACCAAGAGATTGTGAAACTGGAAGCTATTGACAGAGTAGAGCATATGGGATCAACAATTATTTTGTCTGAGAATTTGAAATCAAAATTGGATTCAGAGAGAAGACTATATCTAAAACTGCAGGTTTTGAAAAGACTCTGAATGTGTGCTTAAATTGCCGTATAATTTTAAGAAGGAATTTACATGTTGAAAGAGGTCTGGTAAATGGATCAATGGGTAATGTTGTTGATTTTGTGAAATACAGAAATAGAGATGGAATTGAATTTTTAAAAATTAAATTTGATGGCATTGAGGAAGTACAGCTAATTGGTCGTTGCTCTGCTAGGTTTTTGCTTGTAAAAGACTTATATGTTCGCCGTAAGCAGTTTCCTGTTTGCTTGGCATATGCGGTGACAATCCATAAATCGCAAGGTTTAAGTGTAGACAGTGCATTGGTGAATATTGGCAGTTCTGTGTTCAAGGAGGGTATGGCATATGTGGCATTGTCACGAGTCAGAACTTTATCGGGATTGTACTTGATTGAGTGTGATGTCACAAACATTTGTGCGGATCTAGATTGTGTTAAGGAATACAATAGGTTAAGAAGAGAGTATGCGCCACATTTGCCTCAATATCCTTTGTTTGAGAAACGTGTGGTAGGCCGTAAACGAAGAAATGTGACCAATAGTAGGGAGGTTGTAGCAAAAAGACGAAAAGTCGATGAACCTGAAATTATAAGCAGAAAAAAAATGGATTCTGTTGAAGATGTTGTTGGTTTTCAATTTGAAAACAGTTCTGGTGTCAACTGCTATGCTAATGTAGTGGTTAATGTTGTCTTTTCTCTAGAAACTTTAAAAGAACAGATTGTGATCAATTCGGATCAAAGTTTTTGCTGCTAGCTGAATTCTGTGTTAGAGAAATGTAGCACTGATAGAACAAAAATAGAAAGTGTGTCTGAAATTCGAAATCTGTTAGACAAGTGTTCAGGTCAAACGCAATTCTCTCAAAATATTTAGCAAGATTGTCAGGAGTTTTTAATGTATATGTTTGATGTATTGCAAGATGAAGGTGTAGATGTAGATCACCTGTTTGGGCTTTCTTATCAATGGCAGCATGACTGCGAGCACTGTAGGGTATCAAGTACTACTAGTGTAGACTCAGAAAGATTTATATATTTAACTTTGCCAGACAGTCTGAAATGTTGTCCACATTATTCATACGAACATATGGCCAGTATGTCATTTTAATGTTCCAACGATGTAGGCCTGATGGAACAAAATTGACAACTTTAATTAAAAATGTTTTGGCTTCGCAGTTGTCAATATCAGGAAGGACTTTTGTAACTGCGGCAATTATATATCATGACGGTCCTTCAACAACATCAGGACATTACACAGCTTATTTGAAGTCTAGAAACGGCTGGTCATTCTGCAATGATTCTGTTTTAACTTTAAAAAAAAAATTGCCTTTTGACCTTAAAAATTCTTACCTGGTGTTTTTACAACCAAAATTTTAGGGAAAGAATCTCGGGATTTTGTCTGAGGAATTTCAAGAGGTTCTAATGGCTCCTACACTATTTGGCCTTGAAGATAAGTGTAGTACAGAGTCACAATTTATTTTTGAGTTTTAAGTAGTTACTGAAAAAAAAAGGTTTTCTTACAGAAAGTGGTGGGCACGGATTAGTTAAAGGACAACAGAGTATTTCCCAAAGCAAACGGTGTTCTTACCATAACACTTGATGTCATGGAAAAATAACTGCACTTTGAATGAGTTCAGAAAAACTGTTTCTTTTAATAAGCTAATTCAAGCAGCCAATCAAAACATGGAGTAGAGGTAATGTAAGTCTGCAATGCTGTCGACATATTTTGAACAAACGTTTGGTTATAATGTCATTTAAAAATTCCAACTATATAAACCTGATGAAAATAAGTTTTCAACTTTAATTACAAATGTTGTGGCTACACAGTTGTTGATTTTAGGAAGAACATTTCTAACTGCAGCTATTATATGACATGATGGTCCTTTGACAACATCCACTGTGATCAAGAGAATTAAATAATTGTAGTAGTCATAGAGGTAGTGTAATGTGCCTCATAGTAAGCAGTATCAGTGTCATAGGAAATGTGGAACATGAGTGAGCAAGAAGGGTGAGATATTACTAGTACAGGATTGTGAAAGTGATCTTGAACGTTTTCTTTCTGAAAGTTGCGGAAATACAAAATGACGGGATTTGCTTAGAAGAATTCCAAGAGTTATAAATGGCTCTTACACGATTTGGAAAAGTGCGGTAGAGAGCGAGAAGTCATTTATTGTATGTAACATATTTGTCAAAACAATGGAGCTTTTCTTTCAGAAAGTGGCGGGCTGAAAATAATAACAGCACAACAGAGTGTAAGCCGTTCATAGGATATCCTTCGACGTCATGGAAAGTAAGTTACTTTTCAGGAGTTCTGATTTCTGATTGGTTATGTTATATGGGTTTTTTAAACACAATCATGTTCCCCGCTGTTATATGATGAATACCTTCAAGTCACTGTTTTTAGTGAAATTTGATAAATTCTGAGAACAGCAAAAATAAACCATTTAACATGTATAATTAATTCTGTACTTTTTGTATTTATGATATACATATAGAACTGTGTAGGAGCCATGGAGAAGCTGAGGCTTCTGTAAGTGTCAAAGTTGTTGCATACAGTGCTCACATTCTGCGTAGTCTTTCATATGATAGACTACATCTGCACAATGAGATACCTAAGCAAAGGAAACACAGGTGATGTGATTGTGGAATGAGCAAAAAAAATTGCACGTTTTTCAATTACATTACCTGTGTTTCCTAACATTACGCATCACATTGTGTAGATGAGGTTTAGGCCTGTTCCAGGAGACAGAGGAGGTCTGACATTTGTTCAAGAGTGCAGTGGACATGACTCACTTCGTTGGTAGGCCTGCACATGTATTATCTTCTCTGTACTCTTCAACAAGCCTAAATTTAATCTGCAACCCTGAGTAGGACTCACCTGAAACAAATCTGTGGATAGGCCACACCTTATCAGCATCTAGAAACAATCATTTAAAATGTTAAGGGCAGATTTATGATGGCCGTGCGCCTCTTTTGCGCCGCTGTTCCGTCACTTTTGTGACGCATCAGCAGTGTAAAAGATGCACCATGTTGCAAGATAGGCCTCACTTCATCTCCAACAAGATACTGTCAGTTTAAAATGTATATAATTAGGACTGTGTAGGGGGCATGCAGAAGCTGAGGCTTCAGTAAGTGTCAAAGTTGTTGCATGCAGTGCTGCACTTCTGCGTACTCTTTCATATGCTGGACTACATCTGCACAATGAGATACCTAAGCAAAGGAAACACAAGTGATGTGATTGTGAAATGAGCAAAAGAAATTGCCCTTTTTTCAATTACATCACCTGTGTTTCCTAACATTACGAATCACATTGTGCAGATCAGGTTTAGGCCTGTCCAGGGAGACAGAGGAGGTCTGGCCTTTGTTAAAGAGTGCAGTGGACATGACTCACTTCATTGGTATGCATGGACATGTATTATCTCCTCTGTACTCTTCAACAAGTCTAAATTTCATCTGTAACCCTGTGTAGGCCTCACCTCAAACAAACCCCTGGATAGGCCACACCTTATCGGCATCCTGAATCAATCATTTAAAATGTTAGGGGCAGATTTATGATGGCCATGCGCCTCTTTTGTGCCGCTGTTGCATCACTTATGTGATGCAGCAGTGATGCAAAAGATGCACCATGTTACAAGATAGGCCTCACTTCATCTGCAACAAGATACTGTTAGTTTAAAATGTATATATTTAGGACTGTGTAGGGGGCATGGAGAAGCAGAGGCTTCTGTAAGTGTCAAAGTTGTTGAAAAACTGTTTGTCCTTAAATCTTTTCCCTTGTCTTTTCTAATTTTTAAATACATGTTTTAATATTTTTCAAATTTTTGTTCTTTCTTTCACAGATTGAAAGTATAAAAATAACAAGTGACTAAGTTAACGACAATTATAAGGTAAATGTTTTGTACTCTTTTCGTTACATTTCTATCACATTTAACTTCTATTAGTTCCACTGCTTCATTTCTTTAACCCTCAGTTTCCTGCCTTTGCTACTTCTCTCATTCCTTTCTCTATTACTTACTTACTCTACTCCTTCCACTCCTTTTCTCAGTCCCTCTCTTCTCATAGTTCCTCACTCCTGTTCACTCACTCCGTCTCTATTACTCTCACTGTCTCTGACTGATCACTCTTTCACTAATAGTTCATTATGCTTTCTCCCTGTAGTTCAAGCACACTAAGGGGCATATTATCAACACAGGCAATAAAATTATCGCTGCTTTTATTGGCAGGAAACTGCCGCAAAAGCGGCTTTAGCGGCAGTTTTCTGCCGCAAAAGTGGCTTTAGCGGCAGATTTCTGCCGATAAAAGCAGTCATTATCGGCAGAAAACTGCCGCAAAAGCGGCTTTAGCGGCAGTTTTCTGCCGATAAAAGCAGCGATAATTTTATCACCTATGTTGATAATATGCCCCTATGTTATTTACATTTCTTTGCTGTTTCAATCATTCCTTTTCTGTTACTTCTTCTTTTCTGCTTTCTGTTTTTTCTCTCTGTTATTCCACATGTTTTAATCTTATTTTGAACATTCACTCACATTCTCTAAGAAACTCTTGTTTATTATTCTTCTACTCTCCTTTTTTTCTTCCACTTCCTTATCTATTTTGTTTTTCACAATTATACCCTCTTCCATCTTTTCTTCAGTAAATAGATCTATTAAACAGTATCTCTGTGTTACTCCCTATAGCTGTCTTTCTTTTAACATTACTCTCTGTTTCCTTCCCTTATACTTACTCTTCTTTTTTTTAAAAAATGTTTTTTGGTTCGCTCCCGGTTCGCGTACCGGCGAGCGAACCGTGAAGCGAACCAAAAGAAATAGAGGTTGCCAGAGTGCTAAACATTCTAGCAATTTTTTGTATAAAGGGGAGGTAGTTCTGAAAAGAACTTTTTTTTAATTATTTTTGTTGTTTTATATTTTTTTTTATTTTTCTGAACAATTTTTTAATTTTTTTGTATTTTTTAAATGGTTTTATGTTTTTTTTGTTTTTTTGAGGGGGAACAACGAAAAACAGGCATTAGAAAGGGCACAACAGGAGCAAATTTTTTTTTTTTTTTGGGGCGTTTTGAGCACTTGTGGTTTTCAAATGCTCTATTTATCAAATTGATACTCATATTTGCACATGAGAGTAGGTTACCACAATAAAGGCACACTATCTTCATGTGCACAAAATTCTGTTGAATATTTGGCACTGTTTCCCGTGCCTCTGGCCCCGACAGAGTTACCTGTGCCGATGTACTGGCCACAGGAGTTGGTGGGTTGTCTTGGAGGTGACGCATCTCTGCAACGCTGTAATTCAGTGGATGCCACCTCTGCATATAACGGTGCATAGTATAGTTGCCGTAACTATACTTTTTATCTGTGCCTCTAGATAAAACATCTTTACATATGAGGCATGTCACGTGGCGAGCATTCACTTTTTTTTGGCCTTGAGGAAAAGAAAAAAACTGCCAAATAAAACTATCTTTGTGGTGAGATATCCGGGGCTCCTCACGTAAAAACTGTCTTGGCTGTACTTCCTCTTCCTCTTCTTCGTCCTCTTCCTCCTCTGGGTTGGGAAGGAACTGTGGAGGTGGTCCTTCCTTCCTAGGTGGTTGTGGTGGTGGTGGGGGTCCACCAGCTGCAGCTACTACTGAAGCCATTTTTTAGTAAGCAAAATAGGTCTTCCTCTCACAAAGTTGAAAGTCAGAGTGAGAAAAAAGGTGGGGGCTTTCATCATTTTGGAAAAAAAATAGTTCTAAACCAATGAAAAGTGTTATTTTTAGGTCACATGACCTAGCCTTACATCATTAGGAAACCAAAAGTGAAATGAACCAATGAAAAGTTTTATTAACAAGTCACATGACTTGTTACGCTTACGTTACGTGCTGCGCGCCGCGCCCCGGATCGCTTCCGGGGAGCTGCGCTTCGCGCCTCGGTTCGCGCTCCGGAGCACTTCCGGGTGCGCTAACGCGGCGCGTCATAAGACGCATTACACGGCAACGCGATACGTCGCGCTTACGCGACGCGCCCCGGATCGCTTTCGGGGAGCTGCGCTTCGCGCCTCGGTTCGCGCTCCGGAGCACTTCCGGGTGCGCTAACGCGCCGCGTCATAAGACGCATTACGCGGCAACGCGATACGTCGCGCTTACGCGACGCACCCCGGATCGCTTCCGGGGAGCTGCGCTTCGCGCCTCGGTTCGCGCTCCGGAACACTTCCGGGTGCGCTAACGCGGCGCGTCATAAGATGCATTACGCGGCAATGCGATACCTCGCGCTTACGCGACGCGTCACAATGTTGTTTTCTAACGCGGCAGTTGCGCTAACGGAACGTTTACCGGTTTGCGGACCGGGTCGCGGCACCAAACTGAGCTAACGGGAAGCTACCCGGTGCGCGGACCGGTAGCGAAACAAAAAAAAAAAAAAAAAATGTATATATATATACATAAAAAAATTATATTAAAAACATATAAAATATATTTTTCGATTTAAAGAAGAATACATTTTAAAGCTTTTGATATTTGCTATTAAAAAACCATTGAAATTCACTGAAAAAACCATAGGTTATTGACCATATATAGTTAGGAATTAGCATTTACAAAACCTTGAAAATTCACTGAAAAAACCATAGGTTATAGACCATATATAGTTAGGAATTAGCATTTAAAAAACCTTATTTTACTCACACAAAACCATTGGAATTCCATATATAGTTAGTTGCACTAACTATATATCGCGCACCCGCAATCCACTGCTGATCATGTCACATATTACATCATTCATGACATGGTCAGTGACATCACTGATGACATCACTGATGACATCTCAAATGACATCACTGATGACATCTCAAATGACATCACTGATGACATCACTGATGACATCTCAGTTGACATTACTGATCACATTACTGATGACATCGTTCATGTGATAATACGATGAACCTCTTCAGACTCTAATATAACCTTAGATACACTCAGTGTAAACAGACACTCACAGACTGTCACTCATCCATGAAGTTACACACACACCTACTCAGTCATGCAAAGAATCAATCACACCTCCATTTTCTCAACTATACAGTTATGCACACCTTACTTATTCAAACATATACTAACACATATTTACTCTCTTATACAATCCCGGATACAAGTTCACAATGATCCATACAGCCACTCACACATTCACTGGCTCTTATGCATAGTTATTTATATATGTCAACTCTCACATGTACTGTGTTTTACATATGTACTTACTTTGACATGTAGCACTGAGATATCCATTCACTCACCAATACACTCATGCACACAGTCAACCGCCCATACAGCTGTTTCCACATGCACTTTTGAACCCATACATCTAGTGAATCAACTGCTCACACATCTATGCACAGTCATACACCTCCCAGCCACCAACACACACACTCAGTCTCCCATACAAATACTTGAGCAACCAATCAATAACCCATATAGTTACTCATATAGCTACTGATCAACACATGCAGCAGTTTACAGAACAACAGACATAATGATGCACAAATTAAGACAGTTTAGTCGCTAACCCATGCACTTAGTGAGACACATTTAATCACTCACTCATACAGTCAGTCACGCACCTACTAAATCCTTCGTCCAGACACTTATACATCCACTCATTCTTCAATATGTAAGACATATTTTAACTTTACAAAAACATACAGTCACTGGATGTTGTCATCAGTGATGTCATCAGTGATGTCATTTGAGATGTCATCAGTGATGTCATCAGTGATGTCACTGACCATGTCATGAATGATGTAATATGTGACATGATCAGCAGTGGATTGCGGGTGCGCGATATATAGTTAGTGCAACTAACTATATAAGGAATTTCAATGGTTTTGTGTGAGTAAAATAAGGTTTTTTAAATGCTAATTCCTAACTATATATGGTCTATAACCTATGGTTTTTTCAGTGAATATATATATATATTAATTACCTATTGGCGGTCACCAGTAGGTAGTTATAGTTAGGACCTCGTTTGTATTCAAAAAGCGTTTTTTCTTTTGCCAATTTCTTTGGCGCCGCTTGACGAATGTTCGCAAAATTTTGAAAACTAATGAGTCACTCAGGTCAGCTTCTGTCTTGAAAGTTTCGGGGTGATTCGTCATGCGGGGCCAAGAAAAAAGGGAGGTCCCAAAATGCATTTTCCCAATGTTAATTTCCGTAGGAAACTTTAGACACCGCTACAGCCCGAACTGCAGAATGGAATTACACCAAATTTGGCAAAAAAGTAACTCTTGGTTCAAAAAGCGACTTTTTTTTTTAAATGGTGTAAATCTGCTCGGTGGTTCCTCAAATAAAAAACAAAAAACGTATATATCTGAGCACCGAGGAGGAGTCCCAAGCACAAACTTCATCCAAATTGGCTGCCAACACTCCAAACCAGGAAGTGTTTGCAGCCATCTTGTGACTCGGTAACCGAGTCTCAAGAAAAAGGTTAAAAAAAGGTAAAAAAACAAGAAGGGGGCAGGGTAGAAACACCCTGACCCCCTAGGCCTGCTCAGGACGTCCTACTAGGACCTACTCAGGACCTCCTATTAGGACCCCCAGGCCCAAAAAAGCATTTTTTTTAAAGTACTTTTGGCTACATTTGCACTGGGTGCACAAATCCGGTTGAAATTATAAAAAGAAACGTAGGGCGGGCTCCCGCGCTTCATTTGTTAAAAAGCCTCTGGGTGGGCCAGCTCCTGGGGGCAATAGTAAATTATGGCACAGCCCATGGACAACCACGTCCCTGGGGCTTTATAATTTATACACGGGCACAGGCACGCGGCCCCCTGCAGCCCCGGGGACCGCCACCTCCCCGGGGCTTCATTTAAATAAGGGTGGGGAGCCTTGCGGGGACCACCAATTACCAAGGGCATTAAATATTCAAATGTGGGGGACCGTTACAGACCCACAGCCCCGGGGACCACCACCTCCCCGGGGCTTCACAAATGATGGGAGGGGGATGCACGGCCCCCCTCCAGGAGCCATTGATGGCCCTGGGGACCACCACCCCCCAGGGCCAGCTCCTGCAATGTCCCTGGGTGCCCAACCTGGGACATTGTTGTTTGCTATGACACTCCCACCCTATCACAGCAAACTCTGATTTGGTTTTTGAACGCTTGCTTACAAAAGCTAAAGCAGATTGCTTTTGCACAAGGGGAGCTGCATGTCAGCAGCTCCCCTTGTGCAAAAGCAATGCCGGCTCCTGCAGGAAGCGGGAGCTGGCTGGGACCATGCAAGCATTGTGGCTCCCCTCATGGTCCCCAACGGTGAGGCCAGGCCCCGGGGGATGGGGACCCAGGGCCAGAAGCAGCCCCCCTCCACTGTAATTAAAAATTCCAAAAACTTTAAAAAAAATGGAAAGGCAGGCCCCAGGGGATGGGGTCCCCGGAGACATAATTGGCCTCTGGAAGGGGGCCACGCGACCCCCTCCCATAAGTTAAAACAATTAAATATAAAGAAAAAATAAACCAGCTGGAGACCCCGCCCCCTCCCTGCAAAACTCTGCAAACGGGCCCCCTGGCGCCTTCTAAGTTGGGAAATTAAGTCCCCTCGAATACTGAGAGTCACTGGGGGCCAACTAGCCCACCAGGTACCTAAAGTAAGCGCCATACAGCTGGATTGCAGAGAGGTGGTCCGAGGCCATGCCCCTTTTTACACCACTCAGCAAAAGCGACTCGTAGCGCACTGCTGGTGGGGAGATGAGGTCCTCTTTTGACCTGAGGTCCTCAGGACACAAGTGGGATTCATCCCCTGAGTAGCAGTGCACCAAGAGGTGCATTTTCAGAGTGGTGTAAAAAGGGTGTGTGGCCGCAGACCACCTCTCTGCAATCCTGCTGTGTGGGGCTTACTGGAGGTAACAGGAGGGGTAGTTGGCCTCCAAGGATGTCCTTGGGTGCCAAGTACCCCTCTTATTACCTACAGTAAGTCCCACACAGTAGGATTGCTAAGACGTCTTCGGTGGCCATGCCCCCTTTCTCCACCACTCTGCAAACCCACCTTCTGGCAGACTACGGGATGAGGGATGAAGTCCACTTTACTCCTGAGAGGCTTTGTGGGCCAAGAAGCCCTTCTGGTAGCTCCTGTAAATCCTACGCAGTGGAATTCCTGAGCGATGGTTGGAGGTCCAGCACCCGTTCTCCGCCACTCTACAAATGTGACTACTAGTTAAAGAAGTGTTTGCAATGTAATAGGTTTCGCATTTGCGAGAGTTAGAGCTATTGGCGTTGTAAATGTAAACATTTTTTACTAATGTCTTTTGGAGTGGAGTGGATATATGTTGTGTGTAGTGGAATTATGTGGATAGAAAGTATGTGGTATTTGGTGAATAGGAATTATGTAGAGTTGGTTATGTGTTTGTGGGGTGTGGGGGTGTGCGGGCCGGAATAACAGGCGTGGAGGCCGAATGTAGTGTGCTATGGTTAGCAAGGATTTTATTAGATACAGAGGAAGTCAAAGCCTTGGGCACGGTGTCCGGGTATACTGCTTGCTGATCCTGTTCCGGGTCCTCGAGAGGGGGTCCGAAGAGGGGAACACAGGTAGGTCTTCCTCCGCCGGGCTGGGGATCTCCTTCCTGCTGGCGGGCGTTGGGGTGTCCCTCGGAGGTAAGTGAGAAAGACACAGGGCAGTTAGTTCCAAAGCACACGGAACTTAGATGACTGTCACCGGCACCGGGAGTGTAGGGACGGAAATAGACGGTGAGGGAGGAGGACAGGGTAGGGTAAGACGGGAAAGAAAAGGGAGGTGTCGGAATAGAGTGGTTGTCGTGAAGGGAGGGGGGGGGTGGTAGGTATCATACAGTGCGGGGGTGACTATATTACACAGTGCGGGTGCGCGTGATATCTGTACAAGATTTACACTATTTACACTAATTACACAAGGTGGGGAAAACACGGAGAATGATAACAGATTACTCACGTGCCCCGCCGCAACTCTCATCCGAGTTACGGCCGCTTTCCAGCCACCTCCTGAGGATGCCACCAATCCTCGCACCACAGTTCTTCCTCTTCTTCGCTCTCTCCTCGCGTCCGCTCTCCTACAGCCTCCGTCGCTGGTCCTTCGCGTCTCGCCAACTCCTGCCACGAGTCCACCGCTGGGGATTCGTCCACCTCTGTGTTGCTGGTCTTTATACGATCCCCTCGGGTCGCTGAGGAAAGGCTTCCGGGGTCATGCCGGGTCACTTCCGGTCCTTTAGTGGCCGTTGCACTTCCGGGGTCATTCCAGGTCGTTTCCGGTCCGCTGGGCGCCGGCGATGCTGTCGGTACCTGCAGGGAGAAAGAGAGAGGTGTAGCCGGTTTGGGCGGCAGGTTAGTGTTGTCGCCCCTATGGGCGTTCGTACGGGATCGCTGCGACCTGGAGGTAGGCTCTGCCCCTTCACATCCCCTTTCCCTAGGATTGTTTCTTGTAGGGGTTAGGTTTGGTGGGTACCGGGAGAGATAGTCCGCGTTACCCTGTTCCTGCCCTTTCCGATGTAAGGTTCGGAAGCGAAAAGGTTGGAGAGAGAGGAACCACCTGAGTACTCTATCATTATTACCCCGGTTACGCGCCATCCATTCAAGAGGGGCATGATCCGTGTATAGAATGAATTCCCGCCCCTCCAAGTAATACCGGAGGCTTTCGATTGCCCACTTAATGGCGAGGGCTTCTTTTTCTACCACTGAATAATTGGTCTCACGGGGAAACAACTTCCTGCTTAGGTATAGAACGGGTTTTTCTGCCCCTGATTCGTCCTTTTGGGACAACACTGCCCCCAAACCTTGGTCTGACGCATCGGTCTGCAATATAAAGGGCTTGGAATAGTCAGGACTCATCAGCACGGGTTCTGAGGTCAGGGAATGTTTGAGGAGATGAAAGGCCTGTAACAACAAGGGGGTTGGTTGTTTGAGGATCTCCTCCGTTTTCGTTGCTTTCTTTAGGAGATCCGTCAAGGGGGCTGCCGTATGGGAGAAGTTAGGTATAAATCTCCTGTAATATCCCAGCATACCCAGGAACGCTCGGAGATCTTTACGAGTTTGGGGAAAGGGAATGTCCTGGATGGTCCTGACCTTGCTGTCTTGTGGCCGAATATGTCCCTCCCCCAGCAGGTATCCCAGGTACTTTACGCTTTGGGCAGCTAACGTGGTCTTGGAGGGATTTATGGTGAAGCCAGAGGCACCTAGGGAGGTTACGATTGCTCGTACATGAGACAGATGTTGCTCCCAGGTGTCACTGTAGATGACTATGTCGTCTAGGTACGCACCCGAGTAGTGGGAGTGGGGCTGTAGAACCTGATTCATGGCCCGTTGAAATGTTGCTGGGGCTCCATGAAGGCCAAAGGGCATAACTCTAAACTGGAACAGTCCCTCTGGGGTGGAAAATGCTGTTTTGTGTTTATCCTCGGCTCTCAAGGGAATCTGCCAGTATCCCTTGCAGAGGTCGAGGGTGCTTATATACTGGGCCCTTCCGATGCGCTCTACCATCTCGTCTACCCGAGGTAGGGGGTAGGAATCGAAGGCTGAGATTTTGTTTACCTCCCTAAAATCGATACAAAACCTGGTAGAACCATCGGGCTTTGGTACTAGGACTATGGGCGAATTCCAGTCGCTACGGGAGGGTTCAATGATGCCCATCTTTAACATTTGATTGGTTTCCTCTTGTATGACTGCTCTTCGAGCTTCTGGGACACGATACGGACGCTGCCTGACTATTTTCCCCCTTTCGGTATGGATGGCATGCTCCACTACTGCAGTGTGTCCTGGGAGGGAGGAAAACACGGTTTGCACGGGGGACAGGGTCTGGCAGAGGTCTCTTTTCTTGCTCTCAGATAGCTCTGTATCAAAGCAGCATTCAAAGGGGAGGGGGCTAACACCAGTCAAGACGGGTCGAGGACCCTCCCACTTCTTTAGGAGATTGACATGGTATATCTGGGTGGACCCCCTGGTGGCGTCTATTTGGACTTCGTATGTCACGGGAGTCACTTGTCTGGTGACGGTGAATGGACCCTGCCATTGTCCTAGCAACTTATGGTCCGAGGAGGGAAGGAGCAACAGGACCAACTCCCCGGGAACAAAGGACCGGAGTTTGGTTCCTTTGTTGTATTGTTGTTTTTGAGACGTTTGAGCGGCCAGTAGATTCTGTCTCACAATCTCTCGGATCTCTCCTAAATGGGTCTTCAGGTTGTTGACGTATTCGGGGAGAGGACGGGTCCGATCAGGTTCGGCTTCCCAGGCCTCACGAGCCATGTCCAAAAGAGTTCGGGGGGCGCGACCATAGAGCAGTTCGTAGGGCGAATAACCCGTGCTACTTTGTGCCTTGCACCGGATGGCAAAAAGGGCCAAGGGTAACATTTCCTCCCATCTTTTGCTCTCGAGACCCAAAAGTTTTTTCAAGGTGGTCTTTAGCGTGGCATTGTAGCGTTCCACCAAGCCGTCCGTCTGGGGGTGGTATGCTGATGTTCTTATCTGTTTGATCCCCAGTTTGGAACAGACTTGGCGCATGAGGGAGGAGACAAAGGGGGTGCCTTGATCGGTTAGAATCTCGCGGGGAAACCCCACCCTGGAAAATATGGCAAGAAGCGCTTTGGCTATGTTCTGGGTGGTTGGCTGACGGAGAGGCACTGCTTCAGGGAATCGGGTGGCGTAGTCCACTACTACTAAGGCGTACCTACAGCCGCTTTTGGAGGGTAACAGGGGGCCTATAATGTCCATCCCCACCCTAGTGAAGGGGATATCTATCAGAGGGAGGGGGTGTAGGGGAGCTCTCGGTGGTCGGTACCGGCTGGTTTTCTGGCACACCGGGCATTCCCGACAATAGCGTTTAATCTGCGCGTACACACCGGGCCAGTAGAACTTCTCTAGGATCGCTTCTCCTGTCTTTTCATCACTGAAATGCCCACCTAACAGATGACTGTGCGCCAGAAACAAAACTTTCTCACGGAACAACCCCGGGATAAGCAGTTGAGTATTGGCCTGGGCTCCTCCTTTGCGATACAATAGTCCATTCCGTATGAAGAAGTAGGGACCTACGTGTAAGGGGTCTTCATCGGGGAGGGCCCGACCCCAAGCATCCTGCAACACTGGATCTTCTTGTTGGGCAGCTCTGAATTCCCGATCGGTTTCCCACGGATGAGGGTCCACCTGTGCTGGGCAGGCCAGAGCGAACCCCCTCTTTTCCTTTTTCCTTTGGGCCTTGGTCTTCCAGGGTTTGGGTGTCTCGGCGGCAGCAGGGGAATCACGGAAAAAGGGAGCCTCTGCCCACCATTTCTTCAAGGAGTCTGTGGTGTCTTGGAGGAGATGCGGAAGACCACTATAGTCGCTCCCCAGAATTGCCTGTTCGGGTAGATTGGGAACCAAACCGACTGTCAACAAGCTTCCTGGGTCCGTAGGATGTTGTACGCGGACTTGTGTGGTTGGGTAACATTTGGTGTCTCCGTGGACACATTTGATGGCCACTGACCCGGTCACGGGTCCCACGGCGTGAGGTAGCTCCTGGGGACGCAGAACACTGTGGCGACATCCGGTATCCGCAAGTGCCATCATCCTTTGTCCGTCTATCTGTACGGGACACCTGAAGGGTGGAGGGGTTGTTTCGGTGGTGAGACACACATAATTTCTCGTCAAGCCTATCTCCATGGGTTCCTCTTTCTGAGGGCATATGCGGGCAATGTGTCCATAACCACCACAATGGTAACACTGTGGTCCTGGTGGCGGTGGTCTGGGCATGACCGGGTAAGGCATCAGTGGGGCTAATTCTGGTTTTCTTTGCACCGGAGGTGGTCTTGTTGGCCTGGGATGGTTGCCCCGACCTGAGTGGGTTGGGTGTTCTTCCCTCGCCCGCTGGCCTTCCTGTGCTCGATTATAGGCACTGGCTATTTCGACAGCACTGTCAAGAGTCAAACGGGCATGTTGGCGTACCCACTTCTGCGTAGCGGGATGTAGGGAATCCAGATATTGTTCGAGGTATATCTTGGCCATTATTTCAGCCTTACTTGAGGTTGCAGGTTTGAGCCATCGGTCGGCCATGTCTTGTATCCTGAACGACAATGCCCGGGGATTCTCTTGGGGTCCCTCCTTGGCCTGGCGGAGTCTGACCCTGTAGGTTTCGTCATCAATCCCCAGACGTTCCAGGATGCATTTTTTTATATCCGCATAGGGAGTCTGTCCCTGGATGTTGGCCTGCTGATAGGCTGCTTGCAGTTCCCCTGTTAGTAGGGGACCTAGGTAATGGCCCCATCGATCTGCGGGCCAGGCAGCGGCCTGAGCAAGCCGTTCGAAGTTGGTGAAGAAAAAGTCTGGATCTTCGCCAGCCACATACTTCTGCAGGACTACCGAGGGTAACGATGCCATTGGTCTGTGCTGCCCCATGACGGTGGTCAATTTTTCCAGGGCCTGGTCCTGGGCTGTGCCCTGTCCCTTCAGGACGTCGTGCAATTGGCCCCTGTCATCTTCTGCGGTTTTCAAAAACCTCTCCATCAGTTTGCCGAGGAGTTCCTGGCCCTCGGCCAGCTGTTTGACGGCGGCCTCCATGCTCCCGGGCGATCCCACTTCTGACGCCACTTGTGGGGTGTGGGGGTGTGCGGGCCGGAATAACAGGCGTGGAGGCCGAATGTAGTGTGCTATGGTTAGCAAGGATTTTATTAGATACAGAGGAAGTCAAAGCCTTGGGCACGGTGTCCGGGTATACTGCTTGCTGATCCTGTTCCGGGTCCTCGAGAGGGGGTCCGAAGAGGGGAACACAGGTAGGTCTTCCTCCGCCGGGCTGGGGATCTCCTTCCTGCTGGCGGGCGTTGGGGTGTCCCTCGGAGGTAAGTGAGAAAGACACAGGGCAGTTAGTTCCAAAGCACACGGAACTTAGATGACTGTCACCGGCACCGGGAGTGTAGGGATGGAAATAGACAGTGGGGGAGGAGAACAGGGTAGGGTAAGACGGGAAAGAAAAGGGAGGTGTCGGAATAGAGTGGTTGTCGTGAAGGGAGGGGGGGGGTGGTAGGTATCATACAGTGCGGGGGTGACTATATTACACAGTGCGGGTGCGCGTGATATCTGTACAAGATTTACACTATTTACACTACTTACACAAGGTGGGGAAAACACGGAGAATGATAACTGATTACTCACGTGCCCCGCCGTAACTCTCATCCGAGTTACGGCCGCTTTCCAGCCACCTCCTGAGGATGCCACCAATCCTCGCACCACAGTTCTTCCTCTTCTTCGCTCTCTCCTCGCGTCCGCTCTCCTACAACCTCCGTCGCTGATCCTTCGCGTCTCGCCAACTCCTGCCACGAGTCCACCGCTGGGGATCCGTCCACCTCTGTGTTGCTGGTCTTTATACGATCCCCTCGGGTCGCTGAGGAAAGGCTTCCGGGGTCATGCCGGGTCACTTCCGGTCCTTTAGTGGCCGTTGCACTTCCGGGGTCATTCCAGGTCGTTTCCGGTCCGCTGGGCGCCGGCGATGCTGTCGGTACCTGCAGGGAGACAGAGAGAGGTGTAGCCGGTTTGGGCGGCAGGTTAGTGTTGTCGCCCCTATGGGCGTTCGTACGGGATCGCTGCGACCTGGAGGTAGGCTCTGCCCCTTCACAGTGTTATAGAGAGTAATTATGTGGTATTGTAGTCTGTGTTGTGGAGTGGTAACCTCAGGTTTATTCTTCCTCATTTCTATAGAAGCTCAACTATGAACTCAGTGAGACAAAAAAGGAGTCACTGAGGAGCACTTGTGGACCTAGTCCGAGATATGAGCAGGGCCACTGCAATTATCCGACTGTTTGCACCGAGTTTCGCACAATTATACATTTTCTGTAATAGCCACATAATCCATCATCTGCTCCCTAATCTGCAGATTTGAACAAAAAAAGCCTTGTTTCTAGCTCAAACAGCTGAACTGTTACCAAAAATGCAGCGACAAGTGTTACAGCGTGGTGGAAGGCCCTTTGCAAACCTAGAATGGTCACCTGTTACGTATTGCTAAATGTGGGTATTAAATTGGTACTAATGGAGTGCAAGCCACTCTTGCTTCTTTCTGCACCTCTCTTGCCTCTTTCTGCATTTCTGCTGCTACTTTCTGCAAATTTCTTTCTTTTTCTGCAATTCTCTTGCCTCTTTCTGCTCATCTCTTCTACTTACTGCACCTCTCTTCCCTCTTTCTGCACCTCTCTTGCCTTTTTCTGTATCCCTCTTACGTCTTTCTGCACCCCTTTTGCCTCTTTCTGCACCTCTGTTGTTTCTTTCTGCACTTCTCTTCCTCCTTTCTGTACCTCTCTTGCTTCTTTCTGCACCTCTCCTGCCTCTTTTGGCAACTCTGTTGCTTCTTTCTGTGCTTCTCTTGCTGTTTCTGCACCCTTTGCACCTCTTTTTGCACCTCACTTGCCTCTTTCTGCACTTCTCTTGCTTCTTTCTACACCTCCGTTGCTTCTATCAGAAATACTCTTGCCTCTTCCTTCTTTTTGCACCCCTCCTGCCTCTTTCTGTACCTATCTTGCCTCTTTGTGAACCTCTGATACCTCTTTCTGCACCCATCTTGCCTATTTACGTACCTCTGTTGGTACTTTATGCACTGTTCTTACTTTTCTGTACCCCACTTGCCTCTTTCTGCACTCCTCTTGCATCTTTCTTAACCTCTGTTGCTTCTTTCAGCAATTCTCCTAGCTCTTTCTACACTTTACTTGCTTGTTTCTGCACCACTATTGCCTCTTTCTGCACCTCTGTTACTTCTTTCTGCACTTTTCTTCCTTCTTCCTGCACCTCTCTTGCATCTTTCAGTACCTCTGTGGCTTCTTTCTGCACTCCTCTTCCTTCTTTCTGCACCCCTAGTGCCTCCTTCTGCACCTCTGTTGCCTCTTTCAGCACCTCTGTTGGTTCTTTCTGCACTGCTTTTGCTTCTTTCTGCAACTACTTTTCCTCTTTCTGCACATCTCTTGCTTCTTTCTATACCTCTGTTGCTTCTATCAGCAATTCTCTTGCCTCTTTCTGCACTTCTCTTCCTTCTTTTTCCAACCCTCCTGCCTCTTTATGTACCTCTATTGCCTCTTTGTGCACCTCTCATACCACTTTCTGCACCACTCTTGCCTCTTTTTGAACCTCAGCTGGTTCTTTCTGCACTGCTCTTGCTGCACCTCACATGCCTCTTTCTGCATTTCTCATGATTGTTTTTGCACCTCTCCTGCCTATTTCTGTACTTTACTTGCATTTTCTACACCTCTCTTGCCTCTTTCAGAACCTATGTTGCTTCTTTCTGCACTGCTCTTCACTATTTATGCAACTCTCTTGCCTATTTCTATACCTTTCTTTCCTCTTTCTGTACCACTCTTGCCTCTTTCTGTACCTCTGTTGCTTCTTTCTGTATTTCTCTTGCCTCTTTCTGCACACTTCGTGCCTCTTTCAGCACTTCTGTTGCTTCTTTCTACACTTCTTTCCCTTCCTTCTGCACCCCTCAGGCCACCTTGTGCACCTCTGTTGCTTCTTTCTGCACTTCTCTTGGTACTTTCTACATTGCTCTTGCCTCTTTCTGCATCCCTCTTGCCTCTTTGAGCACCTCTCTTGCTTCTTTCTACACCGCATTTGCATCTTTCAGCACCTCTGTTGCTTTTTCCTGCAGGCCTCTTGCCCCTTTCTGCATCCCTTTTCTATTTCTGTACCACTCTTACCTCTTTCTGCACCCCTGTCCCCTGTTTCTGCACTGTTCCTGCCTGTTTCTTCACATCTCTTGCTTCTTTCTATACCTCTGTTGCTTCTTTCAGCAATTCTCTTGCCTCTTACTGCACTTTTCTACATCCTTCTTCCAACCCTCCTGCCTCTTTCTGTACCTCTCTTGCCTCTTTGCACACCTCTCGTACTTCTTTCTGCACCCCTCTTGCCTCTTTCTGAACCTCTGTTGGTTCTTTCTGCACTGCTCTTGCTGCACCTCACTTGCCTCTTTCTGCATTTCTCTTTCTTCTTTCTAAACCTCTCTTACTTCTTTCAGCAATTCTCTTCCCTCTTTCTACACTTCTCATGCTTGTTTCTGCACCTCTCTTGCGTCTTTATGGACCTCTGTTGCCTCTTTCTGCACCTCACTTGCCTCTTTCTGCACTTCTCTTGCTTCTTTCTAAACCTTTGTTGCTTTTTTCAGCAATCCTCTTGCCTCTTTCTGTGCCTCTCTTGCTTCTTTCTGAGCCTCTCTGGCCTCTTTCAGTACCTCTGTTGCTTCGTTGTGCACCCCACCTGCCTCTTTCTGTCCCCCTCTTCCTTATTTGTGCAACTCTCTTGCCTCTTAATACAACTCTCTTCCCTCTTTATGTACCACTCTTGCCTCTTTCTGTACCCCTGTTGCTTCTTTTTGCACTTCTCTTGCCTCTTTCTGCACCCTTTGGCTTCTTTCAGCACTTCTGTTGCTTCTCTCTGCACTTCTCTCACTTCCTTATGCACCCCTCAGGCCTCCTTGTGCACCTCCGTTGCTTCTTTCTCTACTTCTCTTGGTTCTTTCTGCACTGTTCTTGCCTCTTTCTGCAACCCTCATGCCTCTTTGAGTACCTCTCTTGCTTCTTTCTGCACCTCACTTGCCTTTTTCAGCACCTCTGTTGATTTTTTCTACAGATCTCTTGCCTCTTTCTACACATCACTTGCATCTTTCAGCAGCTCTGTTGCTTTTTTCCTCAGACCTCTTGTCACTTTCTACACCCCTTTTCTACTTCTGCGCCACTCTTGCCTCTCTCTGCACCCCAGTCCCCTGTATCTGCACCTTTCCTTCCTGTTTCTTTACATCTCTTGCTTCATTCTATTCCACTGTTGCTTCTTTCAACAATTCTCTTGCCTCGTTCTGTGCTTTTCTTCCTTCTTTTTCTACCCCTCCTGCCTCTTTCTGTACCTCTCTTGCTTCTTTGTGTACCTCCCCTACCTCTTTCTGCACCCCTCTTGCCTCTTCTTGAACCTCTGTCGGTTCTTCTTGCACTACTCTTGCTGCATCTCACTTGCCTCTTTCTGCACTTCTTCTGCTTCTTTCTGAACCTCTGTTACTTCTTTCAGCAATACTCTTTCCTCTTTCTACACTTCGCATGCTTGTTTCTGCACCTCTCTTGTGTCTTTATGTACCTCTGTTGCCTCTTTCTGCACCTCACTTGCCTCTTTCTGCACTTCTCTTGCTTCTTTCTAAACCTTTGTTGCTTTTTTCAGCAATTCTCTTGCCTCTTTCTGTGCCTCTCTTGCTTCTTTCTGAGCCTCTCTGGCCTCTTTCAGCATCTCTGTTGCTTCTTTGTGCACCCACCTGCCTCTTTCTGTCCCCATCTTCCTTATTTGTGCAACTCTCTTGCCTCTTACTACACCTCTCTTCCCTCTTTCTGTAACACTCGTGCCTCTTTCTGTACCTCTGTTGCTTCTTTGTGCACTTCTCTTGCCTCTCTCTGCACCCGTTTCTACACCTTTCCTTCCTGTTTCTTTACATCTCTTGCTTCTTTTTATACCTCTGTTGCGTCTTTCAACAATTCTCTTGCCTCGTTCTGTGCTTTTCTTCCTTCTTTTTCTACCCCTCCTGCCACTTTCTGTACCTTTCTTGCTTCTTTGTGTAACTCCCCTACCTCTTTCTGCACCCTTCTTGCCTCTTCTTGAACCTCTGTTGGTTCATCTTGCACTGCTCTTGCCACACCTCACTTGCCTCTTTCTGCACTTCTTCTGCTTCTTTCTGAACCTCTGTTACTTCTTTCAGCAATACTCTTCCCTCTTTCTGCAATTCTCTCGCTACTTTTGGTACCTCTCTTGCGTCTTTATGCAGCTCTGTTGCCTTTTTCTGCACCTCACTTACCTCTTTCAGCATCTCTGTTGCTTCTTTCCGCACCCCACCTGCCTCTTTCTGTCCCCCCTCTTCCTTATTTGTGCAACTCTCATGCCTCCTAATACACTTATATTCCCTCTTTCTGTACCTCTGTTGCTTCTTTGTGTACTTCTCTTGCCTCTTTCTGCACCTTTTGTGCCTCTTTCAGCACTTTTGTTGCTTTTCCTTGTACTTCTCTCCCTTATTTCTGCACCCCTCATGCCTCTTTGAGCACCTCTCTTGCTTCTTTCTGCACCTCACATGCCTGTTTCAGCACCTCTGTTGATTTGTTTTGCAGATCTCTTGCCTCTTTCTACACCTCACTTGCATCTTTCAGCAGCTCTGTTGCCTTTTTCTGCACCTCACTTACCTCTTTCAGCATCTCTGTTGCTTCTTTCCGCACCTCACCTGCTTCTTTCTGTCCCCCTCTTCCTTATTTGTGCAACTCTCATGCCTCCTAATACACCTATCTTCCCTCTTTCTGTGCCACTCTTGCCTCTTTCTGTACCTCTGTTGCTTCTTTGTGTACTTCTCTTGCCTCTTTCTGCACCTTTTGTGCCTCTTTCAGCACTTTTGTTGCTTTTCGTTGCACTACTCTCCCTTCTTTCTGCACCCCTCAGGCCTCCTTGTGTACCTCTGTTTCTTCTTGCTCTACTTCTCTTGGTTCTTTTTGTACTGCTCTTCCTTATTCTGCATCCCTCATGCCTCTTTGAGCACCTCTCTCGCTTCTTTCTGCCCCTCACTTGTCTGTTTCAGCACCTCTGTTGATTTATTCTGCAGATCTCTTGCCTTTCTACACCTCACTTGCATCTTTCAGCAGCTCTGTTGCTTTTTTCTGCAGACCTCCTGCCCCTTTCTGCACCCCTTTTCTATTTCTGCACCACTCTTGTCTCTTTCTGCACCCCTGTCCCCTGTTTCTGCACCATTCCTACCTGTTTCTTCGCATCTCTTGCTTCTTTCATACCTCCATTGCTTCTTTCAGTACTTCTCTTGCCTCTTTCTGCACTTTTCTTCCTTCTTTTTCCACCCCTCCTGCCTCTTTCTGTACCTCTCTTGCCTTTTTGTGCACCTCTCCTACCTCTTTCTGCACCCCTCTTGCCTCTTCTTGTACCTCTGTTGATTCTTACTCCACTGCTCTTGCTGCACCTCACTTGTCTCTTTCTGTACTTCTCTTGCTTCTTTCTGAACCTCTGTTACTTCTTTCAGCAATCAATTATTTTCCCTCTTTCTGCACTTCACTTGCTTTTTCTACACCTCTCTTGCCTCTTTTGAAACCTCTGCTGCTTCTTTCTGTACCCCTCCTGCATCTTTCTGCATCTCTCTTCCCTATTTGTGTAACTCTCTTGCCTATTTCTACACCTTTCTTCCCTCTTTATGCACCACTCTTGCCTCTTTCTGTACCTCTGTTGTTTTTTTCTGCACTTAACTCGCCTCTTTCTGCACCCCTAAGGCGTCCTTGTGCATCTCTGTTGCTTCTTTCTGCACTTCTCTTGGTTCTTTCTGCATTGCTCCTGCCTCTGTCTGCATCCCTCTTGCCTCTTTGAGCACCTCTATTGCTTCTTTCTACACCTCAACTGCCTCTTTCAGCACCTCTGTTGCTTTTTTCTGCAGATATTTTGCCTCTTTCTGCACCTCACTTGCGTCTTTCAGCACCTCTGTTGCTTTTTTCTGCCGACCTCTTGCCCCTTCTGCACCCCTGTCTCCTGTTTCTGTGCCTTTCCTGACCGTTTCTTGACATCTCTTGCTTCTGTCTATACCTCTGTTGCTTCTTTCAGCAATTCTCTTGCCTCTTTCTGCACTTTTTTTCCTTCTTTTTCCACCCTCTTGCCTCTTTATGTACCTCTCTTGCCTCTTTGTGCACCTCTCCTACCTCTCATGCTTCTTTTTGAACCTCTGTTGGTGCTTTCTGCACTGCTCTTGCTGCACCTCACTTGCCTCTTTCTGTACTTCTCTCTTCTTTCTAAACCTCTCTTACTTCTTTCAGCAATTCTCTTCCCTCTTTCTAGGCTTCTCTTGCTTGTTTCTGCACCTGCCTTGTGTCTTTATGCACCTCTGTTGCCTCTTTCTAAACCTCACTTGCCTTTTTCTGCACTTTCTTGCTTCTTTCTAAACCTTTCTTGCTTCTTAAAGTAATTCTCTTGCCTCTTTCTGCATCCCTCATGCCTCTTTGAGTACCTCTCTTGCTTCTTTCTGCACCTCACTTGCCTCTTTCAGTCACCTCTGTTGAATTTTTCTACAGATGCATTGCCTCTTCCTGCACCTCACTTGCATCTTTCAGTAGCTCTGTTGCTTTATTCTGCAGACCTCTTGCCACTTTCTGTATCCCTTTTCTATTTCTGCACCCCTGTTCCCTGGTTCTGCACCTTTCCTTCCTGTTTCCTTATATCGCTTGCTTCTTTCGATACCTCTGTTGCTTCTTTCAGCAATTCTCTTCCCTCTTTCTGCACTACTCTTCCTTCTATCTGCGCCCTTCTTGCCTACTTTTGTACTTCTCTTGCCTCTTTGTGCACTCCACCTACCCTTTTCTGCATCCCTCATGCTTCTTTTTGCACCTCTATTAGTTCCTACTGCACTGCTCTTGTTTCTTTCTGCACTTCTCCTGCTTCTTTCTAAACCTCTGTTGCTTCTGTCAGCAATTCTCTTAGCTCTTTCTGCACTTCTCTTACTTGGTTCTGCACCCCTCTTGCATCTCTCTGCAGCTCTGTTGCCTCTTTCTGCACTTTACTTGCTTCTTTCTGCACCTCTCTTGCCTCCTTCCACACCTCTGTTAATTCTTTCTGCATCCCTCTTGCCTCTTTGAGCACCTCTATTGCTTCTTTCTACACCTCAACTGCCTCTTTCAGCACCTCTGTTGCTTTTTTCTGCAGATATTTTGCCTCTTTCTGCACCTCACTTGCGTCTTTCAGCACCTCTGTTGCTTTTTTCTGCTGACCTCTTGCCCCTTCTGCACCCCTGTCTCCTGTTTCTGTGCCTTTCCTGACCGTTTCTTGACATCTCTTGCTTCTGTCTATACCTCTGTTGCTTCTTTCAGCAATTCTCTTGCCTCTTTCTGCACTTTTTTTCCTTCTTTTTCCACCCTCTTGCCTCTTTATGTACCTCTCTTGCCTCTTTGTGCACCTCTCCTACCTCTTTCTGCACCCCTCATGCTTCTTTTTGAACCTCTGTTGGTGCTTTCTGCACTGCTCTTGCTGCACCTCACTTGCCTCTTTCTGTACTTCTCTCTTCTTTCTAAACCTCTCTTACTTCTTTCAGCAATTCTCTTCCCTCTTTGTAGGCTTCTCTTGCTTGTTTCTGCACCTGCCTTGTGTCTTTATGCACCTCTGTTGCCTCTTTCTAAACCTCACTTGCCTTTTTCTGCACTTTTCTTGCTTCTTTCTAAACCTTTCTTGCTTCTTAAAGTAATTCTCTTGCCTCTTTCTGCATCCCTCATGCCTCTTTGAGTACCTCTCTTGCTTCTTTCTGCACCTCACTTGCCTCTTTCAGTCACCTCTGTTGAATTTTTCTACAGATGCATTGCCTCTTTCTGCACCTCACTTGCATCTTTCAGTAGCTCTGTTGCTTTATTCTGCAGACCTCTTGCCACTTTCTGTACCCCTTTTCTATTTCTGCACCCCTGTTCCCTGGTTCTGCACCTTTCCTTCCTGTTTCCTTATATCGCTTGCTTCTTTCGATACCTCTGTTGCTTCTTTCAGCAATTCTCTTCCCTCTTTCTGCACTACTCTTCCTTCTATCTGCGCCCTTCTTGCCTACTTTTGTACTTCTCTTGCCTCTTTGTGCACTCCACCTACCCTTTTCTGCATCCCTCATGCTTCTTTTTGCACCTCTATTAGTTCCTACTGCACTGCTCTTGTTTCTTTCTGCACTTCTCCTGCTTCTTTCTAAACCTCTGTTGCTTCTGTCAGCAATTCTCTTAGCTCTTTCTGCACTTCTCTTACTTGGTTCTGCACCCCTCTTGCATCTCTCTGCAGCTCTGTTGCCTCTTTCTGCACTTTACTTGCTTCTTTCTGCACCTCTCTTGCCTCCTTCCACACCTCTGTTAATTCTTTCTGCACCCCGCCTGCCTCTTTCTGCATCCCTCTTCCCTATTTGTGCAACTCTCTTTCCTCTTTTTATACCTCTCTTCCTTCCTTCTGCACCACTATTGCCTCTTTCTGTACCTCTGTTGCCTCCTTCCGCATTTCTCTTGCCTCTTTCTGCACACTTTGTGCCTCTTTCAGCACCTCAGTTGATTTATTCTGCACTTCTCTTCCTTCTTTCTGAACCCCTTGTGCCTCATTCATCACCTCTGTTGCTTCTTTCTACACCTTTGTTGCCTCTTTCTGCACTTCACATGCTTCTTTCTGCACCTCTCTTGCCTCTTCCAGCATCTCTGTTGCTTCTTTCTGCACCTCTCTTCCTTTTTTCTGCTCCCCTCAAGCCTCCTTTTGCGCCTCTGTCTCTTCTTTCTGCTCTTCTCTTGGTTCTTTCTGCACTGCTCTTGCCTCTTTCTGAATCCCTCTTGCCTCTTTAAGCACCTCCCTTGCTTCTTTCTACACTTCTCTTCCTTCTTTCTGCACCCCTATTGCCTCTTCTTGCACCTCTGTTGCTTTTTCTGCAGATCTCTTGCCCCTTTCTGCACCCCTGTTTTCTTTCTGCACCTTGCTTGCCTTTCTGCACCCCTGTTTCCCGTTTCTGCACATTTCCTGCCTGTTTCTGCACATCTCTTGCTTCTTTCTGTACCTCTGTTACCTCTTTTTCCAGTTCTCTTGCTCTTTCTGTACCCTTTGAGCCTCTTTCAGCATCTCTGTTGGTTATTTCTGCACTGCTCTTGCTTTGTTCTGCACCTCACTTGTCTCTTTCTGCACTTCTCTTGCTTCGTTCTAAACCTCTGTTACTTCTTTCAGCAATTATCTTGCCTCTTTCTACACTTCTCTTCCTTCTTTTTCCACCCCTCCTGCCGCTTTCTGTGCCTCTCTTGCTTCTCTGTGTACCCCTCCTACCTTTTTCTGCACCCCTCTTGCCTCTTTTTGCACCTCTGTTGATTGTTCTGCTCTGCTCTTGCTTCTTTTTGCACCTCACCTGTCTCTTTCTGCAATTCTCTTGCTTCTTTCTATACCGCTGTTGCTTCTTTTAGCAATTCTCTTGCCTATCTCGTCACTTCTCTTCCTCCTTTTTGCATCACTCCTGCTTCTTTCTGTACCTCTTTTGCCTCTTTGTGCACTTCTACCTCTTTATGCAACCTTCTTGCCTCTATTTGCACCTCTGTTGGTTCTTTCTACACTGCTCCTGCTTTTTTCTACACCTAACTTGCCTCTTTCTGCACTTCTCTTGGTTCGTTCTGTACCTCTCTTGCCTCTTTCAGCACCTCTGTTGCTTCTTTCTGCAACCCTCCTGCCTCTCTCTGTCCCCTTTCTTATTTGTGTGTAATAAAGTATATGGTAGTCACAAGGTAAATCCAAGTAGAGGTTTATTTATAAGTTACAGGATCATAGTTGTTGGTTACAAGCAGAATGATGGTTGGTTCAAGATGAATTCAAGCTTATTCATGGCCCCACCAGGAGCTGCATCTTCATAGCTCAGCCCACTCACACCAACAGTCACTCTTCCAGTCCACCAGGCATACCAACATTCCACACTGTCATCAGGCATTCTAAGGTTCCATACATACACACATGCATACTGGCTGAGCTGCTGTAAATGTAAGCACAACATATCCTCTTTCCTTAAGGAAACAAAGAGAACAAATACACAAATAGTTACAACGAATTATAAAGAAAAGAGCAGGAAACCAAAGATAAAGAAAGGCAGACTAAGCACAGACAAACAACAAGATATAGGTGAAAAGATGTTAACAGGAAGAAGTAGCGAGACACACCACCCCTTCCCTAGGGAACATCATGAAAATATCAGGAAGGTAACATGCAATAAGTAACATGCTCAGAAGAAAGTAATAATAAAATAATGTGTGGAGATATAAACTAAACGCACCACACACCAAGAAAATACTCTAGACCATGTGAAATAATCAAGTGTAGAGTAGGCATAGCACAATAAAAACGGGTACAGGTGAGTAAAAAGTAATGTAGATGCAAAGTTACATAGGTACGTAGGGTGAAAACAGTGAAAACAGTGAAAAGGATGTGCGCACAACCCACACTGCAGACTAGTTCGAGAGTAACATCAGAAAAAACAACCATTTAAACTTAATGCGCCAGCAATACCAAGATGGTGTCAAAGAGGAACATAAGCAACTCACACAAAATTTGTACCACGTAAAACACACAATTGAAATGTGAATGACCAAAATTAAGTGTCGCATAAATCGCTCCAAGCATTGCAGTCTTATTTAAATTACTGCAAAAGTCATTACCTGTATCGCAGTCTTACTTAAATTGCTGCATGGATCATCATACATATGACAGTCTTACTCAAATTGCTGCCAGAATTATTACTAGTATTACAGACTTACTTAAATTGCTGCATAAATCATTACCAGTATCACGGTCTTACTTAAATTGCTGCATGAATCATTTTACATATGACAGTCTTACTCAAATTGCTGCCAGAATTATTACTAGTATTATAGACTTACTTAAATTGCTGCATAAATCATTATAAGGTATAACAGTCTTATTACTAGTATTACAGACTTACTTAAATTGCTGCATAAATCATTATAAGGTATAACAGTCTTACTAAATAGCTGTATAAATCATTACTAACAAAACAGTCTTACTTAAATTGCTGCTTATATCACTATAAATAAATCAGTCATTACAAGTTGAATACCAACTTAAGTCAGTAGATGGCAGTATGACCTTATTTAGAGCATCGCAAAACTGTTCATGTTTCAAGAAGAACAGTTGTTTCTCCAAAAGAAAAAAAACCTCTTTTTTTTCCATCTTCACACGATAAAATTTTAGAATAATGAAAGCACTTGCCAAATATACAAAGTACTTTGGAAAACAACCAAACGCTGAGTAGAAGACAACATTCCCAGACAATCAAGATACCAGGACGCTAATGAGCACACGAATATGTGAGGCAGCGTAACCTTGTGAAGAGAAGTTCCATTAAGTCGAAATGTGCACTGTCATGAAGTACACTGAAATTGACATCGGACAGTAGCAAACACTAACCTCAGCAAGATAATCCATTTGATCATCATGGGATGACCTACTAGCGCTGTGGTTAAAAACGTGAGAAAAACACTTGACATAAACTCCCCTTCGTGACCTTCAATGCCGCATCAGTAAAAGGAACGTGGTTGGAGCTATACACAGCTAGCACATACAGAGAAGAGCAAATTGTTGACAAGAAATCATATGAGGCAAGTCAAAGATCAAAATGGAGGCACGCAAAAGACGTGAATGCTGGATGGCTCACGGTGCGCCCCAGTTGCAGAGCGTCCAAAAGCAGCACAAAAGACGTCACAAGAGGCTCCTGAGCTGCTCCGTGTGTAACCCTGGACCAGGTAAGGTACACAAGCACTAGTTTAAATTTGAAATTTGAAATACAGCGCAACTGCTCGTTCCCCTCTTCGACCGCCGGCATGAAGACTAGAAAATGTTCTTCAAAACCATACGCAAATAGATAAAAGATGTCACACATTCAATCCGGCACTCAAGTGACACATCACAAATGAATCCAGAACACCTCCACGCTTAAATAGACACGAATGTTCACCAGGGGTATCAGTTTTCTCATCATCACAGTTCACTGTTGTAAAATCCAAAAACATAACGCTGGCTCATGAAGAAAAACTGCACCGACACAAATGAGTGCACTGGCACAAATGAGTGCTAGTCTGAAATAAGGCAATCACTTCATAGCTTATTGCTTGAGACTGAATGCGTTTGCTCTGTAGATGTTAGTAGAGGTACTGTAGGCAATATAAAATAATTCAGTCTTGTGTCACAGTACCTTGATGAAAACACAGCAAGCTTTGACTGGGTTGTCCGGTGTAGTGAACTTTATGCTTGTTGAAACAGGTTGCCTTTGAACAACACAAATTTTGAAAAGCAATGTTAAGTCGTTAAATCCTTAACCTGTTCTGTTTCACTTAAGTTCATGAATGTAAGGAGTGCGAAGCGCCCAGGCAGGCTGTCCTGATGGTAGTGGACACTGGTGGGGCTAGGTGGGCGTTCTTCTCCTATTTTAAAGTATCTTTTCTTTATGTGGTTTCTTTATGTAGTTTCCTTATTCAGTATATAAATAGTCTCATACCTCAGGTAGCCAGCAAGCAGGGTTTCTTCGCCAGATCGTTGCCAATGTAACAAAGTAAAATGGTAGTCACAAGGTAAATCCAAGTAGAGGTTTATTTATAAGTTACAGGATCATAGTTGTTGGTTACAAGCAGAATGATGGTTGGTTCAAGATGAATTCAAGCTTATTCATGGCCCCACCAGGAGCAACATATCAAAGGGACCCCCTCTTGAAATACTTTGGGCAAGGGAATAGAGAGGAACAGCAATATCACAACAAAAAGGAATTCCCTCGTGGCCTTATTTATTTTGCTGCAGACATGTAGTTCCTACTTTCAAGCAAAGTCCTTCAAAACATGGCAAGCACAATTATTTATTTCATTTATATTTTTTATTTAGTATTCATCTTTTGTTTTTAGAGAAAGTTTTTTATGTATTTCTATACTTTTAATTTTGAATTCATATCTCAAAAAAGATTTAGATCAGTGCATATATAACATTTGCATTACATATATAAACAATTAAAAAAAGATTATTTTTATATACACGATACCCTACAAAGAGCACATCATGACATTCTCGAAAACTCAACACACATCCTAAAACATTCACTCAGAATAGACTCTTTATTCCATATCTAAGGAGTCACAGATCTTTATGTGAACTGTCACGCTAGGTCGACGCGTTTCGGTGGGCTTAGACCACCTTCCTCAGGACCTTTGACAGAACAAAGTTCTTCACAACAGTTTGTGCACTCTGTATGGATATCTGCAATTACAAATAAAATACAATGTATCTATGTCATCAACATGCAGAATAAATAATTGTACTTTAACACTGAAGAAAAAACATCTATATCCAAATTAATTCATGAAGGACTATCAATCTTTACACATTATACTTCATTCTTTATACATTATTTTCATCATTGTTTGTCTATGACATGAACCCACACTGACCAAACTGAATGGTTACATAAATATCTTGGGCCAAACCATGTGACCACTGTTTATAAGACTTGAAAAGGTAACTTGAGGATAGATAGAAAAAGAATGAGGGGGTAAGTGTGGAAAACAAAAGAGGAGTAAGAGGTTCTTAAGTCGATTTTCCAAAGTAGCACCTACTCAGGTTACCCGAAAGATTGAAGGAACTAACTTGTTTTACCACCCTACTCACGAAATAGTTCATATTTATTGGCAAATCATCTTACCCTAGCACAAGTACAGGGTGGTGGTTTCTATGGAAAGTCACATCCGTCGATTAAGTAGGCAGTACGTCCTGTGATAATATTAGAAGATTTGTTTTTAATCTCTCCATATCTAAATATGAAATATCCTACATCCGTGTTACAGGTCTTCTTACCTTATTGAAAATTCTACTGCATCTTGTTTTTCATAACTTGCGATTCTTTATTAGCTGCTCCCTTCATTCAGTTCGCATTTATTGCCATAGAAATCTAGTCAGAGATGCAAGCAAATTCTCACTATGTGTCCCATTCATTTTAAAATACGATGTTGTTTTATATCACATATAACAGACTAACCTCGTATAAAGTGTTGTTACAGTATCCCTTTTGGAGTTGAAGACCATGTTTTCTCAATTTTTCACAATATTATGTACATCCATTGATGCTGTAACGATATCAATGGTACATAAACAGAAGGGTCCCCGCAAGGACAGCGTATTGTACACTACATACACTGAAGACTAAACACAATACAAAAATTACTCTAAAAATATGTATAAAGTATTGGCATTTATTTGTCAACACCATGTAATTGCCAATTAGCAATCAAAATTCACAATCGATAAATGGCCCCATAGGAAGGCAAAAAGGAAAGAGGGAGAGGAAGATGAGTGCTCGTGAAACGAGTGGGGAAAAGGTGAACACAGTCCAAAGACAAAATCAATTGTAACTTTATCGATCAATCACAATACATAAAATACATAAGCCCTGAATCAGGGCAGACAGTGAGACTAAATAAACAAATGACAATCAACGGTCACATACAGATTTTGAGAACAGTCTGGGGCATGTGCCGGAAGTCCAAGGAAAAAACAGTCGACGTTTCGACCCCTGTCTATAGGCTATCTTGAGTCCTTTTACGGGGTCTTCATCAGGACATAGAACCGGGAATTGGGGAGGGAAAATTGGGGCGATGGTCTCTGAAAAATTAAAAACAAAAATGGCACTTAGTATGGCGAAGGTGGACTAAATCCAACCATCCGTAAGGTGTTCTAACATACAATGAGATGGTGAATTACCATGGAGTAAAGGCCCACAATGGCTCTAAACATGGAAAAATCGAGCCAGCGATTTTTGTGGACGTACCGAAATTCAAAGAAGGGTTTAGTTACGTGGCGAATAATTGCTCCCGGCACTGGATGGTGCTGGGAGTGGAGACGGCAGCCGAACAAGTTGTCTCTCTCACTAAAGAAATCGCTGATCTTAAAGCTGAAATTCTGGGAGATAACTCTCTGACAAAAGCTAAAGAGGCGGTTGAGAATTTAGAAGCCACAATTAAAGACTTTGATATTTCAGCCCAAACAAAAAAATTGGAAAAACTGGCCAGAGACCTCAGACTCTTTGATAAAAAAACAGTCTACCCATATTTGCAACCTGATTACTACAAACAGGACAATCAGGGTCGTTTCACCAACCGAGGTAGGGGAGGTTATAGAGGAAGACGGAACTTTACAACTTTTTCCGACTCTTCTTACAGTTCAGGGAGTGACGTGGAAGCTGGACCCAGTATCCCTTTCTTGTATCCACCGCAAGACACAGGATACCAACAGTACCCCCCACAATTCCAGCCCCTTTTTTTAGACCAGGGCAGGGGCCAATGGCGACCCCCACGAGGACGTGGCCGGGGTCAACAACAGAACCCCAGAACGTGGGACAGCATCCGGGGCAAGCAGGACAAACGGGTAACCTTTCGTCCCGAGGTCCACGGAGAAATATCAACCAGAAGGAACACATACAGGTGGTAAACACGGTTCCTCTTTCGGTTTCCAACACACTGAGTGCCCACAAGATGACCCTCAACCCTGTGATTAATATTTCCAGATATAATTTACAGGATGAAGAACTCAAGGTTCTAAGCAGAGGCCTGTCCTATGTTCCCACGGCTCCAGTGAACAAATTCCTGTTAAAAACAGAACTTTACAGTTTTTTCAGGAAGATCAGATTAAGATATTTCTTCCGCAACCAAACTACTAGACAACATAGTTCTACCACTGGACTCAGATTACCGTCCACATTTTTTCCTCCTACCTATGCTATGAACACTAGAATCCGGGCTTTTGAAGAAATTGTGACTGCTTCGGTAGATCGGATAACAGACCAGCATAAATTCACCCGATTTAATTTGAGTAAAAATGAGAAAAATGCCCTCACTGATTTGTGTTCCAACAAAAGTGTCATCATCAAGCCCGCCGACAAGGGCGGGGCAATTGTCGTGCAGGATCTTAACAACTATAAAGATGAAATTTACAGACAGCTTACAGATGGGGTCAGCTACCGACAATTACCCAGTGATCCTTCACGTGATATAGCCTCTATGATTTTGAAAACCACACAGAAAGGTGTAGATGCGGGTTTCTTAAGTGAGCATGAATTTAAATTTCTTAATCCAAAATTTCCAAGATTGGCCACTATTTACACCCTCCCGAAGGTACACAAGAACTTGAATAGTCCTCCAGGACGCCCGATTGTGTCCGGGTGCGGATCCATTCTAGAGCCTATATGTAAATATGTTGACTTTTTTCTTAAGCCCATTGCACTTAATACAAGGGCCTATCTGCGAGATACTACTCAGACTATCAATTTGATAGATGAAAGACCATTTAATCATAATACCTCTCTCTTGGTCACCTGCGATATTATATCGCTATACACCAGCATCCCCCAAGAGGAGGCTCTGGACGTGATGCGGGAGGCTTTGGATAAGCGACCGGCCCCTGTACCTGTCCCTACTGACTTCATAATAGAGCTACTTAAGATCGCTATGATGCAAAAAAATTTCATCTTTCAGGAGGTTTTCTATCTGCAGATGAAGGGAGTCGCGATGGGAGCGACCTTTGCTCCCAATTTGGCCATAATTTATATGGACCATTTTGAACAACAACACATTTCTTCATCTGACAACCCTTTCCAGACCCAGTTGACTTTATGGGTCAGATACATCGATGATGTGTTATGCATTTGGGAAGGCAATAAAGATCAACTAAATGGATTTCATGTTTGGCTTAACTCTAGAAATTCCAACATTCAATTCACAATGGAATCCAGTAATGACACTATACCATTCCTGGATATATCAATCTATAGAGATGGAGATCGTCTACGAACCACTTTATTCAGGAAACCAACCGAACGCAACTCACTTTTACAGTATGGGAGTCATCATCCCAGAGGTCTCAAAGACAACCTACCTGTGGGCCAATTCCTTAGAATTAGGAGAAATTGCTCAACAAGAGCTAATTATTTTCTGGAATCTGAAATCCGCAGTGAGCGCCTCGTCTCACGAGGTTACCCTGCTCGGATGGTGAAACGAGCTAGGAAACGTGCGTGGTATAACCCACGAGAATCTTTGCTCAACCCAGAGGCAACTACTCAATCTGCCACAGATCGCATTATCTGTGTGACGACTTTCTCTACCCGTAGCAATGAAATTAAGAAAATCATCAACCAAAATTGGCCTTTGGTGGCCGAGGTGGTTAAGCAAACACAACTTCCCCTTCACTCCTTTAAGAGAGCCAAAAACATACGGGACATGGTGGTCCATTCATATCTGGAGTCAGAGAGTCAACCTACTCTGACATCTTTATGGAATTTGCCCCCACTAATTGGACACCACAGATGCGGGACATGCACAGCATGTGAAACCACTATTCAAACCAAAGCATTCGAGTATAGGGGTCGTAAATACAATCTGAAACACTACACAAATTGTAACTCTACTGGCGTGATTTACATTATTCAGTGTCCCTGCAGTTTAGTCTATGTGGGACAGACCCAACAAAAAATCAAATCTCGGATTTCCTCCCATTGCAGTAGACTGCGATGTAGAGTGGCGGGCTCGCCGCTGGTAGAACATTGGCAGACAGCAGGTCATACTGTATCAGACCTGAGATGGTTTGTAATTGAAAAGGTGGTCCTTGGTAGGAGAGGAGGAAACCTGCCTTTGGTACTAAACACACGTGAATCCAAATGGATGTCCAGTCTTGATTCAATCATTAACGGGTTGAATGAGCAGGACAGCAGTTTAGCACAATTGGCATCATTGGGGTAACACCGCTTATCTGAAACTGCCTCCAATTCCAGTTATATTGTAAATCTTGTAATAGTACACTTCAAGGTTAAATAGATGTAAACATTTCGCTTACAACCTCATGTCTTGAGAGTTGCGCGTTATCACTGACTGTTACTGTAGCTACATCTTAGGTTTTCTCCCACTGATAAAATGTTGTATTGTGGTATGCATATATTTGGTAAGATGATCTCACCCGTTTTCAACCTCCTGTGTGAGAGTTGCACGGTGGCAAGAACAAATACAATTCTAATATAATGTAATGTTTTCCAAAAAATAGGTTTATTCTTTCCCTTTGACTGTAAAGAAATGCATGTTTATTAATTGTAAGTTAGTCTGCCCTCCTACTGATGAAAAAGTCCAGATACCAATGAAGTCTTTCTCCCGTTTCTATTTGGTAACCTTGTTTAACCCACAAACTCCGCCTCCAACTTCACGTAGCGGTTTGGTTGTTGTTTACGCGAGTATCTCACCAGGCAGCACTGATCCGTATACTTGTAAGTAGAGCTGGTGTCTGCTGTTTACTATTTTAGATTGTTTAGAGAGAGCACGCATTTACCGGTCTTTCCTCTTAACCCGCAGGATTGACTCTGGTAAGGCGTTTGGACAGGTTACTGCCGAACCAAAACTCCGCCTCCAACTTTGCATAGTGGTTTGGCTGTTGTTCGCACGAGTATCCCATCTGGCAGTATTGATTCTTATACATGTAAGTAGCGTTAGTCTCTGCCGTTTACTCGTTCATTTTTTAGAGAGAGCACGCGTTTACCTGTTTTTCCTCTTAACCCGCAGGACCGACCCAGATAAGGCGTTTGGTTAGTTTGCCGCCCTACCTTGTTTTTTGCCACACAACACGCCATTGATGTCATATTTGCTTAGACAGCCCGTCTAACACTCAGAGGTAGGCAACAGGCTCGTGACCGTTTTTTAGAAGCGAAGGAGGATGTAATTAAACCACTAAGTCCGCCTTTTATTCACTCGTTTTCAGAGTGTTAACTTCGAATTTCACCGACGAGTGAATGCATCCATGAGCCTAAGGTCCGTCAATATCGACAACAGCCACGTTTTAAAGCACCTAGCTGTTTCTTCCTATCTGAAGAGGTTTGTTATAGACATTGGTCTTCCGAGGTATACTGTATAATTGTTCACCAACTTAATTTTAAAGATTTTATTTTATTTTGTATATTACAGTAAGAGCTGCCACAAATTGAAATTCCTCCACACTTCTACATGATACATGTGTGATTGAACATTTAAGTAACGGTATGTAAGCTTGGATTTTTTAAGGTCATTGTAGTGATTTCTCCCTTTCTTATGTAGTTTAATAAGGTCTATTTTCAGCTGGTGCCCTTGTAGGTTGGGTAGGCTCATTAATCAACAATTGACTCATTCACCGCCTATCACGGCAATACCTTTTGAGTCATGTGTTAATCCTTTATTGTGTTTCAAGTTAATTGATGTTAGATCATATCGATGATCGGAGTTCTGTACTCACCTTCATGATTTACTGTCCCCCTCTGTAGTTTGCGAATCTTTATCGATGAGATTGATCACGACACATCGCGTGGCATCATCTCCTTTTCCATGTTTAGAGCCATTGTGGGCCTTTACTCCATGGTAATTCACCATCTCATTGTATGTTAGAACACCTTACGGATGGTTGGATTTAGTCCACCTTCGCCATACTAAGTGCCATTTTTGTTTTAAATTTTTCAGAGACCATCGCCCCAATTTTCCCTCCCCAATTCCCGGTTCTATGTCCTGATGAAGACCCCGTAAAAGGACTCAAGATAGCCTATAGACAGGGGTCGAAACGTCGACTGTTTTTTCCTTGGACTTCCGGCACATGCCCCAGACTGTTCTCAAAATCTGTATGTGACCGTTGATTGTCATTTGTTTATTTAGTCTCACTGTCTGCCCTGATTCAGGGCTTATGTATTTTATGTATTGTGATTGATCGATAAAGTTACAATTGATTTTGTCTTTGGACTGTGTTCACCTTTTCCCCACTCGTTTCACGAGCACTCATCTTCCTCTCCCTCTTTCCTTTTTGCCTTCCTATGGGGCCATTTATCGATTGTGAATTTTGATTGCTAATTGGCAATTACATGGTGTTGACAAATAAATGCCAATACTTTATACATATTTTTAGAGTAATTTTTGTATTGTGTTTAGTCTTCAGTGTATGTAGTGTACAATACGCTGTCCTTGCGGGGACCCTTCTGTTTATGTACCACGTAGCGCCCAGGTCCCCGCGACTGCATGGGTTCAACCCCCCTTTCTGTAACGTAACGATATCAATGGTTGAGACTTTAGCGGGATGTTTAATGAAAGATTTGCGGTCAACTAAGTATACTATATATCAATTACGGCTGTAATGTCATATGTTATCAGAAATAATGACAATATTATTACCACAGTTCTTTGATCAAATTAACTGTTAAAATACTTCAATTTAATTGCACAATTCTGTGCAAGCCTTATATATTCCCTATATTCCATGTAGACAAGTCAATATCAAGGATCCTTTTCTCACTCCGTTTCACTAATTTGTTAGGAGACATGTATTTCTCATGTGTCTTTGTTCGAAAAGAACACTCGTATTGCCAATAGTAAAGGCGTGCACATAGGAAGCCAATACTTTACTATTCTCCCTAATAACATTTATGCTCTCAAACCGTGAGACAATGTTTAAGTATGCATTCGGAATCACTGGGTGCCCTCCAACCGAAGTACTTACCCGAGTTTGCATCTCGTTCTTCCCGGATACCAACATCTCCCGATCACTTGGAACAGGAAGCTAGTTATCCGTGGGTTTAAATAACGTCATTTACGCGCCTTTTGCGCCCGCGTATGGAGGGTTATTAATTGGCTAGCTTTGCATAGCAAAAGCAACGCCATTTCTGAGTGTTGTTTTTTAGACTGTTTTCGTTAATATTTACATAAGATATATAGTTATAAAGCTCCACACTTATCGATAAACAACCAAATTATCCTGTTGAACTCATAATATTGTTTTTTAGATGAGAACCAAAAAATAAAATAAGGTATCATTGTCTTCGTGTACCTCGTTTGAATACGGACGCCATTTTTAAACAGGGATTACATTCTCGCTTTTTTCTTTGCCTATCTGAACTAGTGTGGATACCTAGTATTGATATTATATTTTACCTAAAATCGAATGTGATTATAAGGTTCCGCATTAGTTGCTGATCAATTAAACAACCATAAATACCACGAGCAAGACATCTTCAAAAGAAGAGAAATCATTTTCTATGTGTGTCTTATTTTTATTCGGCTACCATTAATAAACGGGCCTATATTTTATCCATTTCCTGCCCGTGTCACATGATGTTAATGTCTGATGTAGATATAATATTATCTTGAGAGAGCCCAGTATGATCAAAAAGGGCATATTGTGGTATTGTGTGGTGTATTGTTTTCTATGAGATTTCTGTCTTGTTCATTTGTTCTACCTCAGCTTCTAACAATTTCTCTCATAGAGTTGATATTGTTTTCAATAGCGATTAGTTAGTGGATACAAAGATCAGCTCCAATTTAATTACTGTATGAGCCATCTCATCCAATCATAATAACGGAGAGTAGATTCAGAGGTGATTTCATGCTAGTAAGTATGGTATTAATTGTCACTATTTCGTTACATACCAGGAAATACTCTCATTGAGGCCCTTCCGAACACTATCCATGTAAAAGATCCAGTAACTCTCACGTTTTTTTCTTGTTGTTTCCATCAATTCCCCATTCTTGTATTGTACCTTTTCCAATATACACCATTTTAAATCAGATTCACCATGGTGGAAGTCCAAACAATGTTGCACTAGTGGTGCTGTCAATTTACTTGTCCTCACTGCCGACTTGTGCTCGCTGAACCTTATTCTAAACTCCCGTCCTGTCTCGCCTATATAGGCTAGACCGCACGGGCATAGAATAAAGTAAATAACATTTTTGCTCCTGCAATTTGTGAAAGATTTCAATTTTACATTAGCACCATTATACTGAATGGTGTCACTTACCAAAGCAGATTCACAGGCATGGCAGCCGCCACATCTGTGATTTCCCTGTACTAAAGGTAAACCTGTCAAAGTGGTTTGCAACTCTCGAACTTTAGATATACTTCTGGTGTGGACCAGCCGGTCCCTAAGGTTCTTGTTCCGTCTATAGGCTATCAATGGTCTAACAAATTGTCCATCATTTTTCACATCTAGGATTCTCCAATTCTTATTTATTGCGTTTTTGATCTTATAGTTTAGAGGCGAATGATTTATGACACAGGTTATTTTTTCATTGGACTTACGTTTCGTATGTTTAAGTAGGGCATCCCTGTCATAATATTTCGCTCTTTTGAAGGCTTGGCGGAACAAACGATGTGGGTAGCCTCGCTTAATCAACCGATCCTTCAATAACGCACCATGGATGGAATAATCAGATAGCGATGTACAATTGCGGCGAAAGCGGAGAAATTCCCCAAAGGGGATAGAATCCTTTTGGCAGTGGGGATGAAAACTCCCAAATTGGAGTATGGTATTTTTTGCAGTTGGTTTGCGAAACAAGCTGACTTTCAGGGTTCCCTCATTCCCTTCAATGACTATATCTAGAAATTCTACTTTGTTACTAATGTAATTTGAAGTGAACTTCAGATTTTTGTCGCTTGCGTTAAGCCATGAAATATACTCTTCGAGTTGCAATACATCACCACGCCAAACAAAAAAAATATTGTCAATGAATCGTCTCCATAAAAAAACATTTTCAAAAAAAGGGGCGGTTTCATTGTAAATATTTTTCCTTTCCCACTCTCCCATATATGTGTTCGCTACACTTGGAGCACAGGAAGCTCCCATGCTCGTGCCTTTCACTTGCTTGTAAAGCAATCCGTCAAATTAAAAAAAATTGTTCAAAGGAACTACCTCCAAGCATTGAACAATGAATGCATCTGGTCTATTATCTGGGTACCTCTGTAGAAGGGAAGACACAGCCTGTAACGCATGACATTGAGGTATGTTGGTATACAACGCCTCAATGTCAAGCGTTACGAGGATGTCTGTTGTTGTATTGAATGACATACCTTCAATTTTATTTATCATGTCACCTGTATCACGCACAAACGACTCATATTTTTGTGTCAACGGACACAGAAAAAAATCCACATATTTTGAGAGCGGTTCTGTGCTAGAGCCTATAGTTGAAATAATTGGACTCATTGGTGGCTGGCTTTCATTTTTGCGCGTCTTAGGAAGGCCATACATAGCAGGTGTCACTGGGCATGTTTTATTTAGAAAGATGAATTCATTGTCACAAATAAAGCCATCTAGTAGTGCTGCTTGAGTCATTTCCTTAATAGATACATTTAGCCGTTGTATTTCTCTAGCATGAACTGGCCTATAATGTTCTACATTCGATAACATAGTCTGCATTTTCTTGTCATAACCAGTCTTATTAAAGACCGTGATACCGCCTCCTTTATCGCAAGGTTTAATCACTAGTTGTGGGTTAGATTCTAGTTTTTTTAATGCCATATTCTCTTGTTTTGTTAGATTAAAGCATGGTCTCAGTGGTTTTGACAGTAAGCGTGTTATATCCTGTATTACTTGCCTTTCAAAGATTTGCACCTCTGGTCCCACCATGTCTAGGGTGGGGGTGAATTTTGATGGAGGTTTGCATTTTGATAAGTTATCATTCTTTTCCTCCAAATCCCTACCATTGATATCGTTACAGCATCAATGGATGTGCATAATACTGTGGAAAATTGAGGAAACCTGGTCTTCAACTCCAAAAGGGATACTGTAACAACACTTTATACGAGGTTAGTCTGTTATATGTGATATAAAACAACATCGTATTTTAAAATGAATGGGACACATAGTGAGAATTTGCTTGCATCTCTGACTAGATTTCTATGGCAATAAATGCAAACTGAATGAAGGGAGCAGCTAATAAAGAATCGCAAGTTATGAAAAACAAGATGCAGTAGAATTTTCAATAAGGTAAGATGATCTGTAACACAGATGTAGGATATTTCATATTTAGATATAGAGAGATTAAAAACAAAGCTTCTAATATTATCACAGGACGTACTGCCTACTTAATCGACGGATGTGACTTTCCATAGAAACCATCGCCCTGTACTTGTGCTAGGGTAAGATGATTTGCCAATAAATATGAACTATTTCGTGAGTAGGGTGGTAAAACAAGTTAGTTCCTTCAATCTTTCGGGTAACCTGAGTAGGTGCTACTTTGGAAAATCGACTTAAGAACCTCTTACTCCTCTTTTGTTTTTCACACTTACGCCCTCATTCTTTTTCTATCTATCCTCAAGTTACCTTTTCAAGTCTTATAAACAGTGGTCACATGGTTTGGCCCAAGATATTTATGTAACCATTCAGTTTGGTCAGTGTGGGTTCATGTCATAGACAAACAATGATGAAAATAATGTATAAAGTATGAAGTATAATGTGTAAAGATTGATAGTCCTTCATGAATTAATTTGGATATAGATGTTTTTTCTTCAGTGTTAAAGTACAAGTATTTATTCTGCATTTTGATGACATAGATACATTGTATTTTATTTGTAATTGCAGATATCCATACAGAGTGCACAAACTGTTGTGAAGAACTTTGTTCTGTCAAAGGTGTCCTGAGGAAGGTGGTCTAAGCCCACCGAAACGCGTCGACCTAGCGCGACGGTTCACATAAAGATCTGTGACTCCTTAGATACGGAATAAAGAGTCTATTCTGAGTGAATGTTTTAGGATGTGTGTTGAGTTTCTGGGAATGTCATGATGTGCTCTTTGTAGGGTTTCGTGTATATAAAAATAATCTTTTTTTAATTGTTTATATATGTAATGCAAATGTTATATATGCACTGATCTAAATCTTTTTGTGAGATATGAATTCAAAATTAAAAGTATAGAAATATATAAAAAACTTTCTCTAAAAAGAAAAGATGAATACTAAATAAAAAATATAAATGAAATAAATAATTGTGCTTGCCATGTTTTGAAGGACTTTGCTTGAAAGTAGGACCTACATGTCTGGAGCAAAATAAATAAGGCCACAAGGGAATTCCTTTTTGTTGTGGCCCCACCAGGAGCTGCATCTTCATAGCTCAGCCCACTCACACCAACAGTCACTCTTCCAGTCCACCAGACATACCAACATTCCACACTGTCATCAGGCATTCTAAGGTTCCATACATACACACATGCATACTGGCTGAGCTGCTGTAAATGTAAGCACAACATTGTGCAACTCTCTTGTCTTTTTCTACAACTTTCTTCACAACTATTGCCTCTTTCTGTACCTCTGTTGCATCTTCCTGTACTTCTCTTGCCTCTTTTTGCACCCATTGTGCCTCTTTCAGCTCCTCTGTTGCTTCTTTTTGCACTTCTCTTCCTTCTTTCTGCACCACTTGTGCCTCTTTCAGCACCTCTGTTGCTTCTTTCTGCACTACTCTTCCTTCTTTCTGTACCCCTTGTTCCTCATTCTGCACCTCTGTTGCCTCTTTCAGCACCTCTGTTGGTTCTTTTTTTCCTGCACCTCACTTTCCTCTTTCGGCATTTCTCTTGCATCTTTCTGTATCTCTGTTTCCTCTTTCTGTAGTTCTCTTGCCTCTTTTTGCACTTCTCTTCCTTCTTTCTGCATCCTTCTTGCCTCTTTCAGCAGCTGGTGCTTTTTTCTGCAGATCTCTTGCCACTTTCTGTACCCCTTTTCTCTTTCTATACCTCTCTTGCCTCTTTCTGCACCCCTGTTCCCTGTTTCTGCATCTTTCAAGCCTGTTTCTGTACCTTTCTTGCCTTTTTCTGTACCTCTGTTACCTCTTTCTGCACTTTTCTTTCTCTTTCTGCACCCTTCATGCCTGTTTGAGCACCTCTGTTGGTTCTTTCTGCACTGCTCTTGCTTTTGACTGCACCTCACTTGCCTCTTTCTGCACTTCTCTTGCTTCCTTCTATACTTCTGTTGCTTCTTTCAGCAATTCTCTTGTTAATTTCTGCACTTCTCTTCCTACTCTCTGCACCCCTCGTACCTGTTTCTATACCCCTCTTGCCTCTTTTTGTACCTCGGTTGTTTCGGCACCCCACTTGCCTCTTCCTGCACCCCTGTTCCCTGTTTCTGCACCTTTCTTCCCTGTTTATGCACCTCTCTTGACGCTTTCTGCACCTCTGAGTTAGAGGTAGTTTAAATCCTCCTGCCCTATTATGCACTAGGGCCTTAAAGGGGAGGCCATGCGAATCACAGGGAAGAGGGGGCTAAGTCACAAATGGGGTAACCCAGTATCCCGATGAACCTGGGCAGTCATATAATTGTTATAAACAGTTGGTTCACTCAGGTGAAATATATTTCTTTACTTATCTTATATTGGCACACAATAGTATTCATTCATTGTTAAGTGAAAAATCATTATTGAGAAATGAGGGATGAGAATCCAAGCAACTGCGAGTTTTTAAGATAATTTATAAATTAGGATCATCTATGAATTCATTCATTTATAAACGTACATGAAGTACAAAGGCTGAAAAAGCTGTACAATAGTGGGCAGGTAGTGAAATTTGTGACAATTGGTGCTCAGTGTAATTAGTGCAAATACAATATACAATATATACAATCACAGTACGAAAATTGTGAGAAAAAGGAGGGGAATGGGAGGGATGTGACCAATGTTTATATAGTAGTTAGTATTGTCTGTACACTCAAGGCGTCAGTATTGGGTACAGAATCCTAGGAAAAAATTGGTCCACTGGGTTTTTTTGTCGACGTTTCAACCCTGGGGTTAGCGCACTTGGGGCGTCTATGCGGGTCTTCTTCAGGACTGTGCAGGGTTGGGTAGGGGTGGGAGGCAGCCTATAGATTTAAAGAACAACTTTTAGGTATGGATTCTCAATTGATTAGGCCTATGTGTTTGCCTAACATATACATCACTGAGCTCCTAGTAAGCCCAGCCGGGCTAACATGGGGAGATCATTGTGCTGCAATGACGATTTCTATTGCGGGATAAAAGGAAGCCTAATTAGTGCTTCTCAAGGTTAGGGGGCATGAATCATGTTTGATTAACTACAATCTGCCTGGTAACATTACCATGGTGCTTTACCTCTCAGTGGTACTGTATAATTTGCCCATGAGAGTTCCAAAGTCCTGTACTCTTCTGGAAGGTCTGGCGAGTCAAGTGTTTCCGTTTCCCGGCTAAAATTAAAGGGGAAAGGATGCGCGATATTTATTTGAGCGTCGATGTTGCATAGCTATATTTAACTCAACATACGTAAGTAGTTGGCCATCGCATTAAGAAATTCAAGATAAATCAATTGTTGGCCACAGCGGGGAGCGTCTCACCTTATTTTTAAGCCGATGAATAGAAAATCATTAATCATGAAGAAAAAGTTCTGTCCCGATACGTCTTTCCAATTCTACTGTACGCTTCCTCAAAGTGTAACTGGATATATCCAGTGAAGATGCGCATGAGGACGTTGACGGCGAGGGCGCGTCAGGGGTTGCTAGGCAACCACTCTGCCATTCGCCATCTGCGACGTAACAGCAGTTCATACGTTAGAGTCATTACTGTACGGATTCGCGGATTTGACAGCCATCATCTGCATGTAACGTGGCGATCTTGGTGGCAGTAATGAATGCTCATTCAAGCTAGAATGACTAAGGTTGGATGTTACCGTTATCGTAGGGGATCAATGACACCCTAATTAGTCTGAGAGATTGTATCCAGTATTTGGAGGAAGGGTAATCATACATTTAAATGAACAGTCTTTGAAATCAGTGAAAACTCATAAGGTGCGCAATTGTACATAGAGAATTACTATGAAACGTTTAAGGCATGCAAAATGCAGGATGTTCATACAATCTGTGTCTGAGATGGTATGGAACATATGTCAAATAAAGTAGGTAATCGTTTCTCAACAATCAGTCAGTAAAAATTCAAAAGGTATATCTGGTACATAAAATCAATCAGGTAATCATACATAATTTCAAACGTGCGTTTCAGAGAGAGAGTATATCTGGTACATAAAATTATTCCTCTTTTCATTGCAAATTCCAGGGAATTCATACATTATGTGCCTGTGATGGTGTGCAACAAATCATGAACATAGTGGGTAACCATACATCATTTTGAACCTACGTTTCAGAGAAAGAGAGAGAGATTTCTCAAATGAGATGGTACAGACTAGAGGCAGGAGGTCAGAGTCATGCAGTAAAATTAATGAGCCCACTAAGCTTGCAGATGGAAGTACTGTCTTATCATGGTTATAACTGCCCCATTTGTCTGCTAGTTTCCTCAATCTCATTCAGCCCATTTTGTAGTGCGTTCAAGGTATGTATCCATCGACATTCCTTGTAGTTCATGGAGTGTGTGATGGAACCACCCCTTGGATTCGTGTGTATCTTTTCTAAAAACCCACCATTTGATGTCATTGGGTGTATGGTTATGTGTGGTAAAGTGTTCCACCAACGAGGCACCTAGCGTTTTACATCTTATCCTGCTCATATGTTGTAAGGTGCGCGTTTTGACTTTTTGCGTGGTTTGCCCCACATAGATTTTGGCACAAGGACAACGTATAGCATATATCAAATTAGTGCTATTGCAGTTTGTAAAGTCTGACAGCTTATAGGTCCTGTTTTCCTTTGTGAAATCAATTCCCTCCTGGCACAAGTCACAGGCCTTGCATGATCCACATTTGTAATTCCTTATGTCTGGTTGTTTATGTAGCTCCAAGTAGGCCTGACCACATTATCTTTCCAATTTTTTCCTCTTTTGAAGGCAAAGGTGGGTTTCTCATTTGTTTGAAGTTCACCCGCAATCAGATTCCAGTATTTCAGAATGATCTTCTTCACCTCGTTACTCTTTGTATTAAAGGTTGTCACACATACGATGTTGTCGATGTCATCTCTTTTTTCCTTGAATTCCAAGAGTTGTTCTCTAGGGCTATACCAAGCCCTTTTCTTTGCGCGCTTTAATAGGTTTCTTGGGTAACCCCTCTCTATTAGGCGGTTGGTTAACACCTCTGATTCGAGGAAGAAATCTTTTCTGTGTTAGCAGTTTCTCCTTATCAGTAAGTGCTGTCCATAGGGCAAGTTGTCTCTCAAATTGCGTGGGTGATGCGATCCACACATCAAGAGTGGTTCTGATTACTTCCATGGCCTTGTCCTGCGTGATAGAGGTGTACAGTGATGATACAGCCATTGTGACCAATATGTTTTTCTGTTGGTCAAAGGGGTGGTCTTACAGCAACTGTATGATATGCATTGTGTCACTTACATTGAACTTAGTCTATGGTACCCATGGTAGCAAAAAGTGATCTATAAATTTATTTATTGGCTCCAACAATGACCCACATCCGGATACTATTGTTCTCCCCGGGGGGCTCTTTAGTCTCTTGTGCACTTTCGGCCGAGCACAGATGGTTGGTGTGCGCGGTTCCTTTTGGTTCAGAAACTCCGATTCCTTTTTGCTCAGGAACCCATCTTTAATTCCGCCTTCTGTCACATTGTGTATGAGTGTTCTTATCTCCGTCATTGGATCCCTTGTGATGGGTTGGTAGCTCTCCGCTACTCCTAGTTGTTGTCTAATCTCTTTGGCATAGTATTCTCTGTTTTGTAACACCAGAGCACCACCCTTATCGGCAGCCTTAATAACTATGGAGTCATTTTGTCCCAGTGCGGTGAGTGCTAAGCGTTCCTCCTTGCTAATGTTGTAGGTTATGTACTTCTTTGTGTTGAACAGGCGCATTGTGTCCTCCATCACTATTTTTTCAAAGGTGAAAATCCTCTCGCTCATCATAAAAGATGCTGGTGTGAACGTCGAGGCTGGTTTAAATGCTGTTGTCGCATTAGTGGGGGAATAGGTGTTCCTAGAAAAGTAGTATTTGAGTCGAATCTTACGAAAGAAACGTTGGAGTTCTAGTTTTGTCTTGAAGGAGTCTGGTACCACTGTGGGTACAAATGATAGGCCTTTGGACAGGATGCTACGTTCTGCGTTGTTCATGACGTGATTGGATAGGTTTATAATAGGATCTGATGATGCAGGGGTCCCAAGCACTAATGCCACGTCATTATTGTTACCTGGTGGTGTGAAATGGCCTTGTGTTACACTGGTAGCTGAGTCAACAAGCTATTGGAGATCATCGTCGTTTGTTTAATGGTTTCTTGACCTGAGTTGGTCTTCTAGGTTAACCGATGTATCTGGTATGTGCATGTTTGTAGTGACAGGGGTAACTATAGTGCCCTCCATCAACCCGCTAGTGAGATGTCTTATTGATTGTGACATACCCGCTTGATGTATGCTAACATCTACCACCTGTATGTCTGTCTCCTCGTTGATATTTTGCCATGGGTCTCTGGTTGGTAAAAGCTGACATGGGAAGTGCCTTTTTGTGTGTTCCGTCCCCTGCCCCATCTCCTTGGTCTTTCCCAATTCTGTGTGCCACTCCCTCCTCTGTTCCCTCGGATATAGCTGTCCCCTAAAAAATTATGAGGACCTTGGTTTGCTTGATTGCTAGTGGAGGGTCTGTCAGTTTCTGAATCAGAGTTACTTCCTACTGAGGAATCTGAGAAAGTGTAAAACCTTCTTGGGCCCTGTCTTCCTCTGTTGGTGAAAATTCCCTGGCTATCCTGTATGTAGTAGTCATCACAGATGTAGGGGTAGGTTATCTTTTTATCGTAGTTACGCACGTTCTTACTAAGTTTGTCAAGTTTCCTATTGAGTGTGATTGTGTTGAATTCTGCAAGTACCTTCTCAGCGCGTTCTAAGGCTTCCTTCGCATTTGTCAGTGCTGAGTTACCCAATATTTCTAATTTAAGTCTGCTATTTCCTGTGTAAGTTTCCTCACATACTCGATCGCTGTCTCTACCCCAAGCACCATGCAGTGCCTGGAGCAGTTATTTGCGACGTAGCTGAACCCTTCCCTCAATTTGGGCATGTCTATAAATATCGCAGGCTCATTACGGACCTGTAATCCCTTGGGGATAATGTTTGATTCTAAATACTTGGTCAGAACATGTCTATGTAAACGTGACCTTATCAATTTCTTCTCTAGTCTCTCTAGTTTTGCCAATTTTTCATTTAGACCAGCATCAGCTGGTGACCGTTCAGCCCCTAAAAGGAAGTTGGAGGCGCCCTGCTCTTGTATCAACTTGGCTATGTATTCTTCACTGTATGCCAGTGTCTCTTTATCGGACAACATCAGTAAACTGGTACAAATTAGATACCAACAAATTTTAAACAAAAGGAAAACAAATTAATAAATGAAAGTAAACCCTCACAGGCATGCACTTGCACTTAATCAAACTAAGTCAGAAATTGGGTAACCCAGAATCCCGCTGAACCTGGGCAGTCATATAATTGTTATAAACAGGTAGTTCACTCGGGTGAAATATATTTCTTTACTTATCTTATATGGGCACACAATATTATTCATCCATTGTTAAGTGAAAAATCATTAATGAGAAATGAGGGATGAGAATCCAAGCAAACTGCGAGTTTTTAAGATAATTTATAAATTAGGATCATCTATAAATTCATTCATTTATAAACGTACATGAAGTACGAAGGCTGAAAAAGCTGTACAATAGTGGGCAGGTAGTGAAATTTGTGACAATTGGTGCTCAGTGTAATTGGTGAAAATACAATATACAATCATAGTACAAACATTGTGAGAAAAAGGAGGGGAATGGGAGGGATGTGACCAATGTTTATATAGTAGTTAGTATGGTCTGTACACTCCAGGCGTCAGTATTGGGTACAGAATCCTAGGAAAAAATTGGTCCACTGGGACATTTGTCGACGTTTTAACCCTGGGGTAGCGCACTTCGGGCGTCTATGCGGGTCTTCTTCAGGACTGTGCAGGGTTGGGTAGGGGTGGGAGGCAGCCTACGGATTAAAACAACAACTTTCAGGTATGGATTCTCAATTGATTAGGCCTACGTGTTTGCCTAACATATACATCACCCACCTCCTAGTAAGCCCAGCTGGGCTATCATGAGGAGATCGTTGTGCTGCAATGACGATTTCTATTGGGGGATAAAAGGAAGCCTAATTAGTGCTTCTCAAGGTTAGGGGGCATGAATCATTAACTCCAATCTGCCTGGTAACATTACCATGGTGCTTACCTCTCAGTGGTACTGTATGATTTGCCTACGAGAGTTCCAAAGTCCTGTACACTTCTTGAAGGTCTGGCGAGTCAAGTGTGTCCGTTTCTCAGCTAAAATTAAAGGGGCAAGGATGCGCGATATTTATTTGAGCGTCGATGTTGCATAGCTATATTTAACTCGACATATGTAAGTCATTGGCCATCGTGTTAAGAAATTCAAGATAAATCAATTGTTGGCCACAGCGGGGAGTGTCTCACCTTATATTTAAGCCGATGAATGGAAAATCATTAATCGTGAAGAAAACGCTAGGTGCCCCGTTGGTGGAACACTTTACCACACATAACCATACACCCAATGACTACAAATGGTGGGTTTTAGAAAAGATACACACGAATCCAAGGGGTGGCTCCATCACACACTCCATGAACTACAAGGAATGTCGATGGATACATACCTTGAACGCACTACAAAATGGGCTGAATGAGATTGAGGAAACTAGCAGACAAATGGGGCAGTTATAACCATGATAACATAGTACTTCCATCTACATGCCCAGTTTCATCGGGATACTGGGTTACCCCATTTGTAACTTAGCTTGATTGAGTGCAGGTGCATGATTGCGAGGGTTTACTCTCATTTATTGTTTTGTTTTCCTTTTGTTTAAAATTCGTTGGTATCTAATTCGTACCAGTTTACTGATGATGTCCGATAAAGAGACACTGGCATACAGTGAAGAATACATAGCCAAGTTGATACAAGAGCAGGGTGCCTCCAACTTCCTTTTAGGGGCTGATGCTGGTCTTAATGAGAAATTGGCAAAACTAGAGAGACTAGAGAAGAAATTGATAAGGTCCCGTTTACATGGACATGTTCTGACCAAGTATTTAGAATCAAACATTATCCCCAAGGGATTACAGGTCCGTAATGAGCCCGCGATATTTATAGACGTGACCAAATTCAGGGAAGGGGTCAGCTACGTCGCAAATAACTGCTCCAGGCACTGGATGGTGCTTGGGGTAGAGCCAGCGATCGAGTATGTGAGGAAACTTACACAGGAAATAGCGGACTTATAAAGAGAAATATTGGGTGACTTAGCACTGACAAATGCGAAGGAAGCCTTAGAACGCGCTGAGCAGTTACTTGCAGAATTCAACACAATCACACTCAATAGGAAGCTTGACAAACTTAGTAGGAACGTGCGTAACTACGATAAAAAGATAACCTACCCCTACATCTGTGATGACTACTACCAACAGGATAGCCAGGGAATTTTCACCAGCAGACGAAGACAGGGCCCAAGAAGGTTTTACACTTTCTCAGATTCCTCAGTAGGAAGTAACTCTGATTCAGAAACTGACAGACCCTCCACTAGTAATCAAGCAAACCAAGGTCCTCATCATTTTTTAGGGGACAGCTATATCCGAGGGAACAGAAGAGGGGGTCGCACACAGAATTGGGAAAGACCAAGGAGATGGGGCAGGGGACGGAACACACAACAGGGCACTTCCCGTGTCAGGTTTTACCAACCAGAGACCCATGGCAAAATTTCAAGGAGGAGACAGACATACAGGTGGTAGATGTTAACATACATCAAGCGGGTATGTCACAATCAATAAGACATCTCACTAGCGGGTTGATGGAGGGCCCTATAGTTACCCCTGGCACTACAAACATGCACATACCAGATACATCGGTTAACCTAGAAGACCAACTCAGGTCAAGAAACCATAACACAAACGACGATGACGTCCAATTGCTTGTTGACTCAGCCACCAGTGTAACACAAGGCCATTTCACACCACCAGGTGACAATAATGACATGGCATTAGTGCTTAGGACCTCGGCATCAGCAGATCCTATTATAAACCTATCCAATCACGTCATGACCAACGCAGAAAGTAGCATCCTGTCAAAGGCCTATCATTCGTACCCACAGTGGTACCAGACTCCTTCAAGACAAATCTAGAATTCCAACGTTTCTTTCATAAGATTCGACTCAAATACTACTTTTCTAGGAACACCTATACCCCCACTAATGCGGCAACAGCATTTAAACCGGCCTCAACGTTCACACCAGCATCTTTTATGATGAGCGAGAGGATTCTCGCCTTTGAAAAAATAGTGATGGAGGACACAATGCGCCTGTTGAGCACAAAGAAGTACATTCCCTACAACATTAGTAAGGAGGAACGCTTAGCACTCACCGCACTGGGACAAAATGACTCCATAGTTATTAAGGCTGCGGATAAGGGTGGTGCTCTGGTGTTACAAAACAGAGAAGACTATGCCAAAGAGATTAGATAGCAACTAGGAGTAGTGGAGAGCTACCAACCTATCACAAGGGATCCCATGATGGAGATAAGAACACTCATACATAATGTGACAGAAGGCTGAATGAAAGATGGGTTCCTGAGCAAAAAGGAATCGGATCTTCTGAACCAAAAGGAACCGCGCACACCAACCATCTATGCTCTGCCGAAAGTGCCCAAGAGACTGGAGAACCCCCCAGGAAACTAATAGTATCCGGATGTGGGTCATTGTTGGAGCCATTAAATCAATTTATAGATCACTTTTTGCAGCCATGGGTACCACAGACTAAGTCCTATGTACGTGACACAATGCATATCATACAGTTGCTGGTAGAACACCCCTTTGACCAACAGAAAAACCTATTGGTCACAATAGATGTATCATCACTGTAAACCTCTATCCCACAGGACAAGGCCATGGAAGTAATCAGAACCGTGCTTGACCTAAGACCAAGACCTCATTGGATACCCACTGCTTTCCTGATCACGTTACTTGAGATAGCAATGAAGAAAAATTATTTTGCATTTGAAAAACAGTTTTACTGTCAGTGTAAGGGAATAGCGATGGGGGCCACCTATGCCCCCAGCCTAGCAATTATCTTTACGGACAACTACGAGGAAGAGCACTTGTACAAAGACACAAACCCATACCTCAACAAAATAGGGGTATGGAAGAGATACATCGATGATGTGATAGTGATTTGGGAAGGTGAACAGAAAGAGCTAGAGGAATTTCATTCGTGGCTCAACCAGAGGTGCGGCGACATACAGTTTACCATGGCTAGCAGTAATGTGCCAATAAACTTTCTGGATCTTACTTTCAAAATGGAAGAAGGGAAGACTGTACTGTGATCTTTATCGAAAACCACTAGAGAAGAACACACTCTTGATGTATGGATCGCATTACCCACGCAATTTGAGAGACAACTTGCCCAATGGGCAGTACTTACGGATAAGGAGAAACTGCTCACACAGAAAAGATTTCTTCCTCGAATCAGAGCTGTTAACCAACCGCCTAATAGAGAGGGGTTACCCAAGAAATCTATTAAAGCGCGCAAAGAAACGGGCTTGGTATAACCCTAGAGAACAACTCTTGGAAGTCAAGGAAAAAAGAGATGACATCGACAACATCGTATGTGTGACAACCTTTAATACAAACAGTAACGAGGTGAAGAAGATCATTCTGAAATACTGGAATCTGACTACGGGTGAACGTCAAACAAATGAGAAACCCACCTTTGCCTTCAAAAGAGGAAAAAATGTGAAAGATAATGTGGTTCAGGCCTACTTGGAGCCACATAAACAATCAGACATAAGGAATTACGTTGGTCTTCCACCCATAACTGGCCACCACAAGTGTGGATAATACAAGGCCTGTCACTTGTGCCAGGAGGGAATTGGTTTCACACAGGAAAACAGGACCTATAAGCTGTCAGACTTTACAAACTGCAATAGCACTAATTTGATATATTTATTTATTTATTTATTTATTTATTTATTTATTTATTTCGGCCACCTGGGCCATAAAAGACACATATATATACATACATGAAACATAGGATCATAACAATATACACATTCAGGAGATTTTTTTTAAAAGCGATTATCTCTTAAAATACAAAGTTCATTTCTGTCATCCTCATTAAAAAACACCAAGTGCTTCAGTTCATTTAGCAGCTGGTATATATGCTATACGTTGTCCTTGTGCAAAAATCTATGTGGGGCAAACCACGCAAAAAGTAAAAACGCGCATCTTACAACATATGAGCAGGATAAGTTGTAAAACGCTAGGTGCCCCGTTGGTGGAACACTTTACCACACATAACCATACACCCAATGACATCAAATGGTGGGTTTTAGAAATGATACACAAGAATCCAAGGGGTGGCTCCATCACACACTCCATGAACTACAAGGAATGTCGATGGATACATACCTTGAACACACTACAAAATGGGCTGAATGAGATTGAGGAAACTAGCAGACAAATGGGGCAGTAATAACCATGATAACACAGTACTTCCATCTACAAGCTTAGATGGCTCATTAATTTTATTGCATGACTCTGACCTCCTGCCACTAGTCTGTACCATCTCATTTGAGAAATCTCTCTCTCTTTCTCTGAAACGTACGTTCAAAATGATGTATGGTTACCCACTATGTTCATGATTTGTTGCACACCATCACAGGCACATAATGTATGAATTCCCTGGAATTTGCAATGAAAAGAGGAATAATTTTATGTACCAGATATACTCTCTCTCTGAAACGCACGTTTAAAATGATGTATGATTACCTGATTAATTTTATGTACCAGATATACCTTGTGAATTTTTACAGACTGATTGTTGAGATATGATTACCTACTTTGTTTGACATATGTTCCATACCATCTCAGACATAGAATGTATGAACATCCTGCATTTTGCATGCCTTAAACGTTTCATAGTAATTCTCTATTTACAATTGCGCACCTTATGAGTTTTCACTGATTTCAAAGACTGTTCATTTAAATGTATGATTACCCTTCCTCCAAATACTGGATAGAATCTCTCAGACTCATTAGGGTGTTATTGATCCCATACGATAACGGTAACATCCAACCTTAGCCATTCTAGCTTGAATGAGCATTCATTACTGCCACCAAGATCGCCACGTTACATGCAGATGATGGCTGTCAAATCCGCAAATCCGTACAGTAATGACTCTAACGTATTAACTGCTGTTACGTCGCTCATTGCGAATGGCAGAGTGGTTGCCTAGCAAACCCTGATGTGCCCTGGCTGTCAACGTCCTCATGCGCGTCTTCACTGGATATATCCAGTTACACTTTGAGGAAGCGTGCAGTACAATTGGAAAGCTGTACCGGGTCAGAGCTCTTCGCCACCGGCTACCGCATTTCTTCATGATTAATGATTTTCCATTCTTCGGCTTAAATATAAGGTGAGACGCTCCCCGCTGTGGCCAACAATTGATTTATCTTGAATTTCTTAACGCAATGGCCATCGACTTACGTATGTCGAGTTAAATATAGCTATGCAACATCGACGCTTAAATAAATATCGCGCATCCTTTTCCCTTTAATTTTAGCCGGAAAACGGAAACACTTGACTCGCCAGACCTTCCAGAAGTGTACAGGACTTTGGAACTCTCATGGGCAAATAATACAGTACCACTGAGAGGTAAGCACCATGGTAATGTTACCAGGCAGATTGTAGTTAATCAATCATGATTCATGCCCCCTAACCTTGAGAAGCACTAATTAGGCTTCCTTTTATCCCGCAATATAAATCGTCATTGCAGCACAACGATCTCCCCATGGTAGCCCGGCTGGGCTTACTAGGAGGTGAGTAATGTATATGTTAGGCAAACACGTAGGCCTAATCAATTGAGAATCCATACCTGAAAGTTGTTCTTTTAATCTATAGGCTGCCTCCCACCCCTACCCAACCCCGCACAGTCCTGAAGAAGACCCGCATAGACGCACCAAGTGTGCTAGCCCAGGGTTGAAACGTCGACAAAAATCCCAGTGGACACATCTTTTCCTAGGATTCTGTACCCAATACTGACGCCTGGTGTGTACAGACCATACTAACTACCATATAAACATTGGTCACATCCCTCCCATTCCCCTCCTTTTTCTCAAATTTTCATACTATGATTGTATATATTGGGGCAAGATGGCGGCCAGTTCTCCGGCCGAGTGAGCTGGTCCTTGCGTCGCCCTCCCTCCAGGAGCTGCCTCTCAAAAGTATGCTGTAATGCGAGGCTTTAACGGCGTCGGACCCTTACCTTGCTCCTCGACTACGGAGGATGCTGTGGCAGCTTTCACCCTTTCATCATAATTCCTTGAGGCGGATTTTTGCGCGTTGTTTTTCAGGCGGTGTTCTCCTTGTGCACTACTGGGATCAGTACACACGGGCGGATTGCTTTTCCCGGCCCTCTAACGACAGGATGCCTCCAAAGAACCAGCTGAAGTCCCTCCCGCGGACCGCAGTGAAAACTACCATCTCAGCAGTAGGAACATCGACATCAGCATCGGCTTCAGCCGCAGCGCCATCTCGCACTGCCCTGCAAACAGACATTCCGAAAAAAGCACATACAGGGACCAGCAAAACTGCAAAGGTGGCAACTCCAGTACCAGCGATGTTTAAACCACAGGGGGGGGGGTTGGCAGGAAAAGGTGCTCCTAATTCAGCAGTCTCCCTCACGGCTCCAGCAGTGCATGCAGCTACAGCTGAAACCGGTAAGACAGACGCCGGTACTTTGTTTCCCTCCCCTGTGACAGCCAGATATCTCCTGAGGCACAGCCGGGAGCAGAAGCAAAATTGTGTATTTTAAATGATAAAAAACTGAAATTTTGTACTTATTTTAAAAAACCCACTCACCTCCCTGTTGCACGATTACTGTGTGCAGGCACCCTTTTTCCTTCAAAAACGAGCGCTGGGTAGAGTGAAATCGCCGTTTTGCCACCAGCTGTATTCCTCTCAAGCTAACTGGGACACGCCCATTCGAGGCCACGCCCCCCTGTACTAAAATCTACAAATACCGCGCTGAACCACGAGCGCTGGGACAGCCGGATATCTCCTGAGGCACAGCCGGGAGCAGAAGCAAAATTGTGTATTTTAAATGATAAAAAACTGAAATTCTGTACTTATTTTAAAAAACCCACTCACCTCCCTGTTGCACGATTACTGTGTGCAGGCACCCTTTTTCCTTCAAAAACGAGCGCTGGGTAGAGTGAAATCGCCGTTTTGCCACCAGCTGTATTCCTCTCAAGCTAACTGGGACACGCCCATTCGAGGCCACGCCCCCCTGTACTAAAATCTACAAATACCGCGCTGAACCACGAGCGCTGGGACAGCCGGATATCTCCTGAGGCACAGCCGGGAGCAGAAGCAAAATTGTGTATTTTAAATGATAAAAAACTGAAATTTTTTACTTATTTTAAAAAACCCACTCACCTCCCTGTTGCACGATTACTGTGTGCAGGCACCCTTTTTCCTTCAAAAATGAGCGCTGGGTAGGGCGAAATCGCCGTTTTACCACCAGCTGTAATCCTCACAAGCTAACTGGGACACGCCCACTCGAGGCCACGCCCCTGCACTGCCCCCCCTGCTATAAACATGTGTATATGCCGGAGGCGCAGCGGACAAGCGCAGTGGGCGCGACGATTGCGCGCCGAAGGCGCGCATAAGGCAAGCTTGTCTGCGCTCGTCCGCGCCGAGTCCGGGCCATGGGCCACCCCCCTTGCTCCCCAGCCATCACAGCGCAGATGCTACACCCCGGCAACCCTCTATGGACTAAGGCTCTCCGCTAATACCTGTACTTGACATATTCTTCAAGCCGAGGACCTACCGGTAATCTGCCCCACTTGCTCCGTACCGCTCAAACCTAAACCCTGTCCGGCGCCCACGCATGACTTTCACATGCTCCTACTAAACTGCTGCTCCCTGCCCAAGCATAGCGCAGAAATGGCCCTGCTGTTAGAGGAACACACCCCAGATATACTATTCCTGACGGAAACCTGGCTCACTTCTGAGTCTGATTACGCGATAGTAGACGCCCTCCCTGCCGGCTTCCAAATCACACTGCAAGATCGACCCAAAGGGAGAGGAGGAGGCCTGGCTATTATTCACAAGGAACAATACCACTGCCGAGTCACCTCTGAGACTATCTCAGACTGTGAAAGTATTGGTTTTAACATCGAACTCTCACCCAATAGCTGTTTCTCGGGCACCCTTATCTACCGCCCGCCCGGCCCCCCGAAGCAATTCTATGAATCACTGCCATCTAGTGTGGCCGACAGAGTTAGTACCTCCTCTAACTTCACCATGCTAGGTGACCTAAACCTTCATTTCGACTCCCCCTCTGACCACACAGCCGCCATCTTACTAGAGGATCTTGCAGCCCTACAACTCACTCAACGTGTCACTACCCCCACTCATGCCAAAGGCCACGTACTGGATCCAATTTTCACCAACTGTCCTTACATCACAGTGGACCCAGGCATTCCCCTGCCCTGGAAAGACCACCTTCTGATCCCCTTCAGGTGGACCGCACTCAAAACTCCCCCACCAGTCCCCACTACAAGGCTCAGGCGAGCCTGGTCGCGCCTCGAGGTTGATAACTGGTCCATCAAACTTGCCATCTCACAACCCGAGAATCAGGAGGACCCTGCCCTAGCTAATCAGGCCTATGTCAACTGGATTACTCACACCCTTGACACCACTCTCCCTATGAGCAAGACTGTACTGAAGCGTCCACAGAAAACTGCCCCATGGTATACGCAGTCTCTTAGGGACAAGAAACGCCTCTGTAGAAGGGCGGAAAGACGCTGGCGTTTAGACAACTCAGCAGATAACAAAACCCGCTGTCGTGAAACTCTTAGCGAATATAAAACCCAAATAAAAGCAACCCAGTCCACCTACTTCGCCGACAAAATCCTGCAGGCCAAATCTAAACCTAGAGAGATCTTCCAGATCATTAAAAAATTAACAAACCCACCCCCTGCGTTCCAGGTCGAGAAATCTGTCACTCATTGCAATAACATCGCCAAATTTTTCTATCAGAAAGTAAACAAGATCTACTCAGCATTTCCCCCCTCAAAAATTAACTCATCAAACCAACCTAACATCTCCCCTATCCTCTCCCCTCTTCCCTCTCAACACAGCTTAACCCATTTTCCCCCACTAAATCTCTCCACCCTTGAATCACTAGCTCTCAGTGTCAAATCAGGCTCCCCGGACGACCCTGCCCCACCTGACATCTTAATGGCAGCATCCCGGATCACCTTGCCCGTCGTCAGGGAGGTACTAAACGCATCCATCTCATCCTGCACTGTACCAACTGTCTGGAAACAAGCCTTGGTCAGGTCACTAATTAAGAAACCTAATCTGGACCCGTCTGACCTGGCCAACTATCCCCCCAACTCCTTGCTCCCATGGGTGAGCAAGGTCCTAGAAAAATACATTAACCAACAGCTAGTGAAGTATCTGGAAGACTACCACATACTAGATCCCACTCAGACGGGCTTCAGACCACAACACGGGACTGAGACCGCTCTCCTCATGGTTACAGAGGAAGCTAGAAAAATCCTGGATCAAGGAGGATCAGTGGCAGTGATCCTCCTTGATCTAAGTGCGGCGTTTGACACGGTCAGTCACGACACCCTACTGAACCGCCTGGCCTGTGCCGGGATTAAGGATAAAGCCTGGGCATGGTTTAAATCTTTTTTGGAGAACAGATCCTTTAGGGTTTTTGATGGCGAGTCCGTGTCCTCCAGCAGACCTCTAAAGTGCGGTGTTTCTCAGGGCTCTTCTCTGAGCCCTGCACTTTTCAATCTGTACATGAGACCACTGGCCGACGTCGTCCGCCCTTTTGGAGTTAAGATCATCTCCTATGCGGACGACACGCAGCTAGTGGTCTCACTGGCACAGGAGGCAAACCGTACTGCGCCAGGCGGGCTTAGAGAATGCCTGGAGGAAGTGAGGACCTGGATGTCGTCATCATCCCTGAAGTTGAACGGGGACAAAACAGAGCTGATGCTCTTAGGTCCTTCAGATCTGGCCCTCCCTCCCTCTCTGTGGCCTACCTGTCTAGGCCCCCCCCCACTCCCCAAAGATATCATCAAGAGCCTTGGAGTGTGGCTGGATAGATCGCTATCCTTCAATACGCAAGCCACAAAACTTTCAGCTACCTGTTTTGGTATTATGAGGGTGCTAAATAAAATATTTCCCCTCCTTCCCATGGAAGCCAAACAGGTAGCCATTCAAGGTCTCATACAATCACGCCTTGATTTTAATAATGTACTCTACCTCGGCGCCCCAGAATACACCCTACGCAGGCTGCAGATTGTACAGAACTGCGCAGCGCGTCTACTGCTCAAAATCCCCCGTAGACACTCAGTGAGGGCCGGACTGACTAGCCTTCATTGGCTACCAATTCGAAGAGAGTTTTGTTCAAGGCATTATGTATAGCCCATCAAGCCTTCTGGAACATGGGCCCCAGTATCACCCGTGATCTGGTTACCCATTACACCCCGAACTGAAGTCTTCGCTCCAGCCAGACCTTCTCGGCAGTGGTGCCAAGAATAAAAAGATCAAGATCTGGTGGAAGGACGTTCGCATATAACGCGTCCAAGACTTGGAACACTCTTCCACTCCATCTCAGAGCTAACCCTAACCTCACGGTGTTTCGCAAGCAATTAAAGACTTTTCTGTTCACATCCCCTTACTAATTGCTTGTCCCCCCTCCTTTGCTTCAGTGGGTTTGTGGCTATCTTAGCGCTTGGACGCCTCCGGGCAACAATTCGCGCTCTATAAATCAGCAAGTTTACAAGTTTACAAGTATGTGAAAAGGAAGTTGGGAGAAACCCTGGAACTTTAATTGCGCAAAATTGCAGTGTGCAGGCTGTGGATCACTCTCCAGGGGCACCCTCAAGTACTGACTCCGTATTGGGCCTGGAGGCACTGCCAAAGGGGGTTCTGGGAGATGTAGTCCTACAGAGTCCAACGTTGCATCCACAGATTATAGTTTCCCAAAGTTCCGTGTTAAAGACTCCAGCACCTTCCGCAAGCGTGGATGGAGACATAGATGGTGATCTTTTTTTTTCGTTGTCGGAACATACAGGGTCATCAGGTGAAGACAATGGGTTGGACAAAGAATGGACAGATGATGAGGAGGGCAGCGATCTGGGCGATTGGCGCACCAATGAGGTATTGAATGGCCTATCTACAATTCGTAAGGCGCCTCAGGATTCTGTTATGGCTGCGGACTCTCTTGCTTGGGACTACTCATTGTCTAATCAGCCAGTGATAAAAGGCCTAGCTCATGAACAAATGCCTTATGTTTTGGATCCTAACATCGGTTCGCCTCCTGCTGATATATCGCTGGCCGTAATCTATCAAACTATAATGGCCCATCGAGAATATACGCTTCAAGAGAGCGCCCGAGCACAGGGGGTCTGCCGCAGAGTTCAAAATTCCTTGCGCAGGGTTATGAAGACTTGCACGGACATAGCCTCCAGGGTCACGGAGGCAGAAACAAGGATTTCTACATTAGAAGACGACTTGGTGGCACAAAAATGCACGGTGGATGAAATTCAGCTGCAGAGGGTGGACATTCAAGCAAAACTCATTGACATTCAGAATCGGGCACGGAGGAACAACTTAAGAATTCTGGGGGTTCCTGAGGGGTTGGAAGGGTCAGACACTCGCCAGTTCGTTGTTGATTTGTTTTCACGAGCCTTCCCTGAAGTGAAGGATTGGGATTGGCGATTGGAGATCCACGTGCCCATCGCTTCCCCTTCAAACGGAAGCATCGCCCGGGTCAAGCAGAGAACAGACCTCGCGCTATCATGATTTGTATGAAAAATTTCTTAGCAAGAGAAAGGATTTATGACTTAGCCAAGCCTGATAGGCAAAGGTTGGGAAAAGGTTGTCAGTTTTTTGTGAGGCCGGACTTTTGTCCAGCCACGGTAGAACGGAGGTGGCAGCTCCGTCAGTTGATTACCCCCTTCCAATCTAAGGGGGCGCAGGTTTATTTGCTTTTCCCATCTAAGCTTAAAATCATCCATCAAGGTCAGACAAAATATTTTTAATCTGAGATCCAGGCCAAAGCATTTTTGGATGTATTGAAATAGATTAGTTGGTCTGGTTTGGAATGTAAACTTAGCTTTTTTTTATTATCTCTTTTCTCTTTAAACTATTAGTAGGGCTATAGTTCTCATGGGGTTGAATAGTATTCTCTCGAAAATTCTTTTTTGGCAAGTTTAGGTTCCCCCGTCAGAGAGTAGCTCTCCTGCTGGTTTGATTTTGAGTGAGCACAGGTAGCAACTTTCCTTGGGGGGGGGACTCTGCTTATACCAGTCTCGTCAACACTGGAACTTCGGTTCCTGCCTAGCGTGGGGGGCGGTAGGGGTAAGGGAGGGGGGTGGGTGGTCGTCAGAGGGGGGGTGGAGTGGGAGGGTAGGGTTTGGGGTCGGGGTGGATTTAAAAATAAAAAGCTTGAAAACTGTTTTTCTTTATCACAGTAGTCATGGCAATGATGGATTAAATCATAGAAGAATTCTAATTTCGTTGTTTTCTTTAAAGCTTCTTAATGGCGTCATTTAAGGTAAATATAGCCTCATGGAATGTATGTGGTGTAAATAACGGGAAAAAGCATGCTTTGTTTGCACGGGTAATTCAAGCACTGCATTTAGAAGTGTTGTGTCTGCAGGAAACCCATGTTCCCTGGAATAAGAGGGGATGTCTTAAAATTCCTGGGTTTGATTTAATAGTTGTTCGCAGCAGTCCTCTATGATACGAGGTGTTGCAATTTTGATGAAACATGGGTTGGGCTCTTGTGTAAGATCTAGTCAAGACTCCGGGGGGAGATGGGCAATAGCTGAGCTATGGGTTAATGGCTCACCCCTGACGCTTTGTACAGTGTATTGTTCCAACCTGGATGATCCTGCGGTATTAGAGCATTTAAATGTTGAATTGGCTTTATGGACCCAGCCTGTATGCCTGTGTGGGGACTTTAATATCAATCTACCTGCAAACTTCAATGTGGTGGGGGGGCAGAGTTATGTGGGACAGAAACCCAGAGTATATAGAGCTTTACAAGGCCTAGTTCAAGAACATCTTATGACTGATCTTTGGTTTCACCACTACAAGAATATAGACGGCACCACATATTTCTCTGCCCCTCACAAAAAAATGGTCCGGCTCGATTACTTTTTTATTTCAAATCAACTGGCAGATACCACATCAATTTCTAAGTCCCCTAGAGTTATCTCGGACCATAACTTATTGACCATTAATTGCTTTTTGACAGGCTCTGCTAGAATTCCTAGACCGTAGACATTCGAGAGGAAGTTGTTGCTAGAAGCACTGTATTTAGACCATATGAGGCTCTGGGTTATTGAATTTTTGAATATTAACAGAGGCTCAGCCCCTAGCAACTAAGGCCCAGATGTAGGTAATAGCAAATTACCGAATGGTAAATACCGAATTTTACCGATTCGGTATTTATAATTCGTTAATTGCTATGTAGGTAAATAATTCGGTAAAAATACCGAATCGGTAATATTCGGTAATTACCGATTCAGTAATTACCGAATCGGTATTTGCCATTGATTCCTATGGGCCTTGAAGCCCATAGGATTCAATAGCAAATACCGATTCGGTAATTACCGACTCGGTAAAATTACCGATTTTACAAGGGGGACAGGGTGTCACTTTGACACCCTGTTGCACCCCTGTTTCTGGCTTGTGTGCCATGTGACACACATACATGCCCTTAGGGCATGTCTGTGTGCCACATGGCACAGGTGTACATGCACAGATGTGCATATACACTGGAATTCGTTATTTGCCATGGAATAGTATTCCATGGTAAATAACGATTCGGTAAGGGCCTGTGGCACTGATTACAGTGCCACCTACATCTTGATTTACCGAATCGGTAAATATACCGATTCTGTAAATAAAATGCCCCCTACATGCCAAATCCCAAATACCAGTCGGTAATGGCCGAAATCGGCCGTTACCGACCGGTAATTGGCGACCTACATCTGGCCCAAAGTCTGGGACTCGTTGAAGGCTGCTGTCCGCGGCGAAACTAAAAGCTTTTCACTTTTTCGTCAGATACCAATCAAGGAAAAGATTAAGCTAAGCATGGATGAACTACGTCAGGCAGAGGTTCAGCTTACGGCTGCTATTACTGGGGGCTTGGATATAGCTCAGGCGCAGATACAGGTCGCATGCATTAAAGCCTCTCTGCTTGAGTTCCTCGGCCAGGACCTTGCTGCTAAATATCTACAGTATAGATCGACGATGTTTGAGCACGGTGAAAGATCCGGCAGGGTACTGGCCAAGTGGCTTCATCAGCGAGACCTGTCTAATCGTATTGATAAGATCCAGGATGTGCAGGAAGTTATTCAAGATACCACAGAGGGTGTTTTGTCAGTTTTTTCTGACTTTTATCATTCCCTATATACTGAGGAAGTCAGTGCGCAAGTGATAGAATCGGAGCTCGGTTCTTTCACTGAGGAACTTAGTACTTTAAGAATCTTGGATCATCAAAATGCGATACTTGCAGCACCCATTGAGTAGGAAGAAGTAGAGGCAGCTCTAAATTCATTAGCCAGCGGCAAGGCAGATGGCCCTGACTCTATTCCGTTAGAGTTCTATAGCATATTTCGGCTGGAGCTCAGGGACGATCTTTTAATAACTCTGAGAGATGCGCAGCAGGGCAGGACTCCAGACTCCTGGTGGTTTACAATGATAATTTTGCTGAAAAAAAAGGATAAGCCGGAGCTGGAACCTGCTTCATTCCGTCCAATCTAGCTTATCAATGCGGACAGCAGGCTCTTCTCTAAGATAGTAGCGGTTAGATTGACAAAAGTGATATTCCCTATAGTTTCTATCCGGCAACACGGTTTCATCCCTGGAAGAGACGCGGCGGATCATGTCCGCCGTGTTATAGCTCTTCTGGACTCGGCTCAAGCTACGCGATCTCCCCTTGGCGCAATCCTGTTAGACGCGGAGAAGGCGTTTGACAGGGTTGCGTGGGGATTTCTATGGAAGGTTCTGTGTTGGAAGGGGTTTTGTCATAGTTTTATTTTTGCTTTACAATCGCTCTATATTGCCCCGCAAGCAATTTTGTCTATTTCTGGCTTGCAATCGAGGCCGTTTGACATCAATAGGGGCACCCGCCAGGGTTGTCCCTGCTCGTCTCTTTGTTTTGCTCTCTACATTGATTTGTTTATTAATAAATTGGAGCTTTCTCTTAATATTATTCCGGTAAGGGTAAACCTGGGCGAATTTAAAGTTCTGGCATATGCAGATGATCTTATTGTCTTAACTAGTAATGTTTCATCGGCTTTCTCAGATATTAAGAAACAGGGCTGAATCCTTCGTTCGCATATCGGGGTACAAACTTAATGTCCAGACAACACAGTTGATCCAGTCAACCACTATGGGTCCTTCTGACGCACCAATTGTCCAAACTACAACCTATCTGGGTGTTTAAATCACGGCTGCAGTAGAGCAGATACCGGAGATGAACATCTTACCTATAATAGGGACTGCTAATTCTACTCTCCGCAGGTTGGACAATTTGCACCTGTCATTATTTGGCAGGAGGAATGTTTTAAAAATGTTGATTCTGCCGAAATTCCAGTATATCTTCAGGACTATTCCGTTGGAATTTGCCCAGACCAGCCTCAACAGCGCAGAAAGATGCTGTAATAGGTTCTTATGGAGCTACCGCCTTCCCCGAAGGGCTGCTAAATGGATGTGTCTGCCATTGGAAAGGGGCGGGTGGGCAGTTCCTAGTCTTTTGTTGTATAATTGGGCTGCGTTTGTGCAACATCTTGCCCAGCCTCTCTTTGGTCTACGCTCCCCACTTCCACCGGCACTTAGTCCCTCTATATTTGAGATTGGGTTAGGGGAGGAGGCTAAGGGGATTCTCTCTTCAGTTTTAGAGCCCAGTTACTACAAAAAGACTAAGTTCAAGGTAGTTAAAGCATTGTACTCAGTTTGGAAGAAGGTGCGACAGAAATGGCTGATCCCTAAAATTAATTTCTTTACACCTCTTGCTGCCGCCAGGTTGTTGCCCTCTATTTTTCAGGACTCAGTTATAATTAGGTGGAGATCCCATGGTATCCTTATGCTGGGGGATTTCGCTTATGATGGTAATATGGCTTCTTTTACCTTCTTGAAACGCAAGTTTGGTTTGGGCACGTGTGAATTTTTTAAATATTTACAACTGCGAAGTTATATAGGCAATCTCCTTCAAAATTCTCCAACCGCATTAGTGAGAAATTCACTCATGAATTTGATCTTGAGGAAGGCCCGTATTGGGGCCCTTTATCAAAATCTGTTGTTGGGTCTCCCTGATGACCTTTCCTCCCAGAATTTGGAGCTTTCAAACTCAGCCTGAATATCAGGGAGCCTTCGCTCCCAAAGCTATATGGCACTATTCGATTTATATTATACCCCCAATAAAATATCTAAATGGGGAGGCGGTGGGATTCAGTGCTGTCCAAGGTGTGCCATGCCAGCTGTTAACGACGTACATATGTTCTTTTCATGTGTTAATCTGGATGAATTTATTCAAGATATACAGTCGTTCATCAATAATTCTTTAAAAATGTTGGTTGTACTCACAGCGGAGCTGGTAATAATGGGTTCTGAAACGCACAGGGTTAGAACAGCCTATGAATCCGCCTTTCTCTCTATTGCAATGGCATTACTGCGGTTGTGTATAACCTCTGAGTGTATTAATCCAGTCCCTCCTACCTTTCCGATTTGGAGAGCAATAATACTGGCTATTCACAACTTGGAAACAGCCGTGTTTCTGAGAACTGGCAGGAGAAGACGTGAGAGGGGCTTGAAAATATGGGCACCATTTAGGTAATGGTTGAATGATTCGTTCATTTTTCTTGAATTTCCTGATTTGTGTCATATTATACTTTGATATTATGTTTTTTAAATTATATGATATGATTTGTGACAGTTGTATTAGATCGCCATGATGTAGTTGTTTGTTTTTGTTTTCTCTTTTTCTCTGTGTTTAGTTTCTGTATGCTTACAAGCTTTTTAATATTTTTTTTTTTTTTTTAAATGATTGTATATATTGTATATTGTATTTGCACCAATTACACTGAGCACCAATTGTCACAAATTTCACTACCTGCCCACTATTGTACAGCTTTTTCAGCCTTTGTACTTCATGTACGTTTATAAATGAATGAATTTATAGATGATCCTAATTTATAAATTATCTTAAAAACTCGCAGTTTGCTTGGATTCTCATCCCTCATTAATGATTTTTCACTTAACAATGAATGAATAATATTGTGTGCCAATATAAGATAAGTAAAGAAATATATTTCACCCGAGTGAACCAACTGTTTATAACAATAATAATAATAATAATAATACAGAGTTTTATAGAGCGTGTGCAGTTACCTCGGCGGAGGTGTCCCGGCGCTAGGTGTGCAGTGCAGGAAGACGCCTGATGCGGAGAAGGAAAGAACACTCATTACTCAAAGAGCCATGTTTTCAGTAGCTTCCTAAAAATGGCTTCAGATGGTGCCAGCTGAATAGCCGATGGTAAAGTGTTCCATAGCTGCGTCACACTGGCGGCAAAGGTCCTGCCCCCTATCCGAGCCCGCCTGACTCGAGGGACACAGAGTTGGAGCAAGGAGCTAGAGCGGAGATGTCTCGACTGAGCATATCTGGTAAGACGGGCCTTAAGGTATTGGGGGCATGATCCACGTAAGGCTCTAAATGCCAGGGTTAGGGCTTTGAATTTAATTCTGCTAGCTACCGGAAGCCAGTGTAATCTAAGCAAATGCGGAGAGACGTGTTGCTTAAATGGAATATGCATTACCAGTCTCGCAGCCGCATTTTGGACAGTTTGTAGCCGTTGAATCAGGTATTTCGGGAGGCCCAAGTATAAACCGTTGGCATAATCCAGCCTTGAGGTGACCATAGCGTGGATTACCGTTTTACGGCATTCCTCCGGCAGAAGCCGGATAAATTTCCGTAAATTTCTCAATTTACTTAAACATCCTCCGACCACCTGTTGAATGTGGGGCAGAAAGGATAAGTTTTCATCCCACTGTACTCCCAGGTTTTTTGCCTTAATGCTGGGGGTAGGGGGCGTGCCCATCTCTGTTGGCCACCAGAGCTCCGCAGAGGGGTGAGGGCCTTTCCCAAAGAAAAGCACCTCGGTTTTTCCGGCATTTAGCCTCAACTTATTAGTGTTCATCCAGCAGGCTACGTCGCGAAGACAACTCTTAAAGTTGGCAAACGCTGCCTCTGATGCCTCTGCATAGGGGAAAACTAACTGGGTGTCATCGGCATATGAAATTGCCGTGACACCCCAGTTGGAAATTAAAGTAAAAAGTGGAGCTAAATAAATGTTAAAAAGCAGCGGGCTGAGTGCCGAGCCCTGTGGTACACCACAGTCCAGGCGCCTAGCTTTGGACACAAAAGTCCCTAGTGCTACCTTCTGGGATCTATTAGACAGATAGGAGTGAAGCCAGCCGAGCTCCTGGTCTTGTAGTCCAACCTCCGCCAATCGATGCAACAGCCTTCCGTGGTCAACCGTGTCAAAGGCGGCCGATAGATCCAGGAGCACCAGCATTGCAGATGCCCCTGAATCCAACGACCACCTGACTGACTCGGCCACCTCAATCAGGGCGGTCTCAGTACTGAAACCTGCCCTGAAGCCCGATTGGGTTTCATGCAGAATGTTGTTTTCCTCCACAAACCTATTTAATTGTCGTTGGACCAGTTTCTCCAACATTTTGCCTGGAGCTGCCAGTTGTGAAATTGGTCGCAAATTGCTAAGATCCTCCGGATCTCCATTTGCTTTCTTTTTCAAAGGAAGCAGTGTGGCATGTTTCCAGCAATCCGGAAATACTCCCGAGGAAATCGAGGTGTTCCACACATTCTGGAGGACGGGCGCGATTTGTTCAGCCATCAGACTCCAGAGCTTGGGTGGACAGGGGTCATCAGGAGACCCGGATTTACACCTTTTTATTTCTTGCAGGACCTCAGGTAGCGCGAACGTCTGGAATTGACATAAAAACATCTGAGGGTGGCTCACCGCATCCCTATCCTCTTTTTCCGTGGGTCTTGGTAAGGAAAATGAATGGTACACTTTTTTAATTTTTTTATCAAAAAATTCCGAGATACTGTCACAAAGTGCAACCGAAGGGACAACCTCTGTCTCGATACATCTAGGTTTAAAAAAAGACTCTACTATTTTAAAAACTTCCTTGGTTGAATGATCAGCTTGCTGAATGGAGGTGGTAAAATACAGTTTTTTTAGCCTTTCTTATTAATTTGTGAAGTTCTCGAATGGCTCCCCGGTAGCGGGCACTTGCCAGTTCACAATAGTTTGCCCTCCACACGTTCCAATCTTTTACAGGCTGATGTTTGTGCCTTTAATTCCTCTGAGAACCAGGGGGCGAGGGAGATTCCCTTTGTGACATTGCTCGTTTAACAGGGGCAACATCCTCCACCATATCATTGATCCATTTATTCATAGCATTGGCATTAATATTTGTGTTGGCGGTTAGTGGCGGAGGGTTACGGACTAAGGCTGGGCCGATAGTTTCAGGACTCAAGTTTTTCCACTGTCTCTGCAAAACCGAGCGTTTTCCACCCCCCGTCTTCTCTCCCAGTGCCAAAATGGTAAAAGAGACTAAAGCGTGATCTGTCCACAACAGTGGCCGTGGATCCTCCACTGTCATGTTCCTGATGTTGGAGAATATTAGATAAAGCGTGTGACCTGCTCTGTGCGTGGGTCCAGTGGTCATGAGCGCCAGATTGGCCGCACTAAGCGTGGAGATTAGCTGCTCCTCTTGGGGGCAGTCGGCTCTATCAGCATGTACATTAAAATCCCCCACTACCAAAAAATGCGGATGGAGGAGGGAGTGTTGGAAAATAATGTCTATAAGCGCAATAGAATTTTCCTCTGAACAAATCGGGGGTCGATAAATGACAAAGCCCGCTAAGGATTGTTGAGAGGAGATTTGAAAGCAAAAGTGCAAACCTTCCACCCCTGCAATCGTGGTCGGTGCCGAAGATGTAAGTTTGTACTGGTCCTTAAGAATAAAGGCCACACCTCCGCCCCTACTGTTTTCATCTCGATTAGAGAGACACATTTTAAAACCTGGAGGTACCGCTAAGGAAATGGCGGTCATATTATGGTCATTCAGCCATGTTTCTGTCAGAAACAGGGCGTCCCACTCTGCACTTTCCAGTAATAGCCAGATGTCCTCTGCATGTTTTGGTAGCGATCTGCAGTTCAACAGGCCAGCTTTAAAATTGCAGGTCAAGGGGCCAACTGGAAATTTCGGTTTGTGTGTACGGAGGGTCACCCCACAATGAAAGCATACCTGAGGTAGGGTATCTATAGATAAATCAGCCCTGACGGCTTTACATGGCAGTGTTGGCCTAAAGGACAGCAGGTCCTCACCTGTCCAAGTGATCCTTCCAATGTCACTCCCAGACCGGGCAGCATAACTGGCCGAGGCCGTGTTCCGGGCGTGGACGGGCGTAGACGGGCGTAGACGGGCGTAGACGGGCTTGCCTTTGGCACGCCCGCTGCGCCCGTCCGCTGCGCGGTCTCGTTCTCATCTATCTTTATGGGCGACAACCCGGATATGAGACGTTCAGAGGGGGAGGAGTCGCGTCCCTCCGTACAAGCGGCACAACAGCCGTGACGGACCGGGGACCGACCAGGTAAGTGCAGGGGGAAACAGAGTGTAAATGTAATGTGTAGGAAGTCTGTCACTCGACTTCAAACACGAGATTAAAAAATTATTTCTGAAGCTCCAAGTGAGTCTCAGTAAATATACACAGTTTAAAAACACAACTCGCAGTTTGCACGTCACCCAGCTGCTGTCAGCTTGCACAAAAATCACCTCTCATTCAGCGCCTGACTCGCGCTGCTCACACCAGCGCGGTCGATGGTTATGGCTCGTTTTAAAGAAAATGAGGGGGAGGAGTCGCGTCCCTCCGTACAAGCGGCAAAACAGCCGTGACGGACCGGGGACCGACCAGGTAAGTGCAGGGGGAAACGGAGTGTAAATGTAATGTGTAGGAAGTCTGTCACTCGACTTCAAACACGAGATAAAAAAATTATTTCTGAAGCTCCAAGTGAGTCTCAGTAAATATACACAGTTTAAAAACACGACTCGCAGTTTGCACGTCACCCAGCTGCTGTCAGCTTGCACAAATCATATGACTGCCCAGGTTCATCGGGATACTGGGTTACCCCATTTGTGACTTAGCTTGATTGAGTGCAGGTGCATGCCTGCGAGGGTTTACTCTCATTTATTGTTTTGTTTTCCTTTTGTTTAAAATTCGTAGGTATCTAATTTGTACCAGTTTACTGATGATGACCGATAAAGAGACACTGGCATACAGTGAAGAATACATAGCCAAGTTGATACAAGAGCAGGGTGCCTCCAACATCCTTTTAGGGGCTGAAATGTCACCGGTTGATGCTGGTCTCAATGAAAAATTGGCAAAACTAGAGAGACTAGAGAAGAAATTGATACGGTCACGTTTACATGGACATGTTCTGACCAAGTATTTAGAATCAAACGTTATCCCCAAGGGATTACAGGTCCGTAATGAGCCTGCGATATTTATAGACGTGCCCAAATTCAGAGAAGGGTTCAGCTACGTCGCAAACAACTGCTCCAGGCACTGGATGGTGCTTGGAGTAGAGACAGCGATGGAGTTTGTGAGGAAACTTACACAGGAAATAGCGGACTTAAAAAGAGAAATATTGGGTGACTCAGCACTGACAAATGCGAAGGAAGCCTTAAAATGCACTGAGAAGGTACTTGCAGAATTCAACACGATCACTCTCAATAGGAAGCTTGACAAACTTAGTAAGGATGTGCGTAACTATGATAAAAAGATAACCTACCCCTACATCTGTGACGACTACTACCAACAGGATAGCCAGGGAATTTTCACCAACAGAGGAAGACAGGGCCCAAGTAGGTTTTACACTTTCTCAGATTCCTCAGTAGGAAGTAACTCTGTCATGATCCGTCTTGATCCACGTGAAGCGCCTACATGGATAGCTTGTTAGAAGTGCATAACATAATGAAAACGCTTCTTTTTGACTACATGTCCCATAATGCCTGGCGACTGGGTGGAGTTGGGCAGTTATTTAGGTGGCCATTTCCGGGCTGCAAGCTGTACGTGATTAGCTACCCGAATTCAGGAACTGGTGTCTGCACTTGTTTTTTGGATGTCCTGTTAACGTTCAGCGGCTGCTGAGCGTTTCGTGTTCCTTGCTGAAAATATTGTGCCTTGGATGGGACACGAAAGGCGCTGTGACTTTTGGAATCATTACTAGCGTTTGGGCGGGCTTCTTTTTTTGAGTTTGACAAGGGAATCATTTTCGTTAATAAGGGAAGGCTGGAAGGTATGCATGGTTCTGGAGAGAGGTGCATGCTGGTGTTTGTGGTGTGAGCCTAAGTTTTGAACGCTTCCTTTGATTTATGTATTACAGAATTGGATACTTGGGTATAGAGGCGTTTATCTGATACCTGCCATGCACGAGAGAGGAGGAAAGCAGTCCACACTTAGTAGTTGGTAGGTGTTGTTCTAGCGAGAATTGGATGAGTGTAGTTAGTGATTTCTTGTACTTACCTTGTGTGTTTTCTTCTTTTCTCGTTTCAGCCTCCCTTTCCCGTTCCAGACCCTTCCTTACCTTTCCCTCGCCTGATTTCCTTTATGCTCTGTGTAATATATACAGTCAGAGTATAGGGCAATCTGGAGGTAGACCCCTTTTCAGCATCACCCGATCCTGAGGAAGTGTGGTCGTGACAAACTCTGATTCAGAAACTGACAGACCCTCCACTAGCAATCAAGCAAACCAAGGTCCTCATCATTCTTTAGGGGACAGCTATATCCGAGGGAACAGAGGAGGGGGGTCACACACAGAATTGGGAAAGATCAAGGAGATGGGGCAGGGGATGGAACAAACAACAGGGCCCTTCCCGTGTCAGGTTTTACCAACCAGAGACCCATGGCGAAATATCAACGAGGAGACAGACATACAGGTGGTAGATGTTAACATAAATCAAGTGGGTATGTCACAATCAATAAGCCATCTCACTAGCGGGTTGTTGGAGGGCACTATAGTTACCCCTGTCACTACAAACATGCCCATACCAGATACATCGGTTAACCATGAAGACCAACTCAGGTCAAGAAACCATAACACAAATGACGATGATGTCCAATTGCTTGTTGACTCAGCCACCAGTGTAACACAAGGCCATTTCACACCTCCAGGTAACAATAATGACATGGCATTAGTGCTTAGGACCTCTGCATCAGTAGATCCTATTATAAACCTATCAAATCACGGCATGACCAACGCAGAACGTAGCATCCATTCCAAAGGCCTATCATTCGTACCCACAGTGGGACCAGACTCCTTCAAGACAAAACAAGATCTCCAATGTTTCTTTCGTAAGATTTGACTCAAATACTACTTTTCTAGGAACACCTATACCCCCACTAATGCGGCAACAGCATTTAAACCGGCCTCGACGTTCACAACAGCGTCTTTTATGATGAGTGAGAGGATTCTCGCCTTTGAAAAAATAGTGATGGAGGACACAATGCGCCTGTTGAACACAAAGAAGTACATTCCCTACAACATTAGCAAGGAGGAATGCTTAGCACTCACCGCACTGGGACAAAATGACTCCACAGTTATTAAGGCTGTGGATAAGGGTGGTGCTCTGGTGTTACAATACAGAGAAGACTATGCCAAAGAGATTAGACAACAACTAGGAGTAGCGGAGAGCTACCAACCCATCACAAGGGATCCTATGATGGAGATAAGAACACTCATACACAATGTGACAGAAGGCGGAATTAAAGATGGGTTCCTGAGCAAAAAGGAATCGGAGTTTCTAAACCAAAAGGAACTGCGCACACCAACCATCTATGCTCTGCCGAAAGTGCACAAGAGACTGGAGAACCCCCCGGGGAGACCAATAGTATCCCGATGTGGGTCATTGTTGGAGCCATTAAATACATTTATAGATCACTTTTTTTAGCCATGGGTACCACAGGCTAAGTCTTATGTACGTGACACAATGCATATCATACAGTTGCTGTAAGACCACCCCTTTGACCAACAGAAAAACATATTGGTCACAATGGATGTATCATCACTGTACACCTCTATCCCACAGGACAAGGCCATGGAAGTAATCAGAACCGTGCTTGACCTAAGACCAAGACCTCATTGGATACCCACTGCTTTCCTGATCACTCTACTTGAAATAGCAATGAAGAAGAATTATTTTGTATTTGAAAAATAGTTTTACTTTCAGTGTAAGGGAGTAGCGATGGGGGCCACCTATGCCCCCAGTCTAGCAAATATCTTTATGGACAACTACGAGGAAGAGCACTTGTACAAATACACAAACCCATACCTCAACAAAATCGAGGTATGGAAGAGATACATCGATGATGTGAACAGAAAGAGCTAGAGGAATTTCATTCAGGGCTGAACCAGAGGTGCGGCGACATACAGTTTACCATGGCTAGCAGTAATGTATCAATAAACTTTCTGGATCTTACTTTCAAAACGGAAGAAGGAAGACTATACTGCAATCTTTATCGAAAACCACTACAGAAGAACACACTCTTGATGTATGGATCGCATCACCCCCGCAATTTGAGAGACAACTTGCCCTATGGGCAGTACTTACGGATAAGGAGAAACTGCTCACACAGAAAAGATTTCTGCCTCGAATCAGAGGTGTTAACCAACCGCCTAATAGAGAGGGGTTACCCAAGAAACCAATTAAAGCGCGCAAAGAAAAGGGCTTGGTATAGCCCTAGAGAACAACTCTTGGAAGTCAAGGAAAAAAGAGATGACATCCACAACATCGTATGTGTGACAACCTTTAATACAAACAGTAACGAGGTGAAGAAGATCATTCTGAAATACTGGAATCTGATTGCGGGTGAACTTCAAACAAATGAGAAACCCACCTTTGCCTTCAAAAGAGGAAAAAATGTGAAAGATAATGTGGTTCAGGCCTACTTGGAGCCACATAAAGAACCAGAGATAAGGAGTTACGTTGGTCTTCCACCCATAACTGGCCACCACAAGTGTGGATCATGCAAGGCCTGTGACTTGTGCCAGGAGGAAATTGATTTCACACAGGAAAACAGGACCTATAAGCTGTCAGACTTTACAAACTGCAATAGCACTAATTTGATATATGCTATACGTTGTCCTTGTGCCAAAATCTATGTGGGGCAAACTACGCAAAAAGTCAAAACTCGCATCTTACAACATATGAGTAGGATAAGATGTAAAACGCTAGGTGCCCCGTTGGTGGGACACTTTACCACACATAACCATACACCCAATGACATCAAATGGTGGGTTTTAGAAAAGATACACATGAATCCAAGGGGTGGCCCCATCACACACTCCATGAACTACAAGGAATGTCGATGGATACATACCTTGAACGCACTACAAAATGGGCTAAATGAGATTGAGGAAACTAGAAGACAAATGGGGCAGTTATAACCATGATAACACAGTACTTCCATATACAAGCTTAGTGGGCTCATTAATTTTATTGCATGACTCTGACCTCCTGCCACTAGTCTGTGCCATCTCATTTGAGAAATCTCTCTCTCTTTCTCTGAAACGTACGTTCGAAATGATGTATGGTTACCCACTATGTTCATGATTTGTTGCACACCATCACAGGCACATAATGTATGAATTCCCTGGAATTTGAAATGAAAAGAGGAATCATTTTATGTACCAGATATACTCTCTCTCTGAAACGCACGTTTAAAATGATGTATGATTACCTGATTAATTTTATGTACCAGATATACCTTGTGAATTTTTACTGACTGATTGTTGAAATATGATTACCTACTTTGTTTGACATATGTTCCATATCATCTCAGACACAGAATGTATGAACATCCTGCATTTTGCATGCCTTAAACGTTTCATAGTAATTCTCTATGTACAATTGCGCACCTTATGAGTTTTCACTGATTTCAAAGACTGTTTGTTTAAATGTATGATTACCCTTCCTCCAAATACTGGATAGAATCTCTCAGACTAATTAGGGTGTCATTGATTCCCTACGATAACGGTAACATCCAACCTTAGCCATTCTAGCTTGAATGAGCATTCATTACTGCCGCCAAGATCGCCACGTTACATGCAGATGATGGCTGTCAAATCCACAAATCCGTACAGTAATGACTCTAACGTATGAACTGCTGTTACGTCGCAGATGGCGAATGGCAGAGTGGTTGCCTAGCAACCCCTGACACGCCCTTGCTGTCAACGTCCTCGCGCGCTTCTTCACTGGATAGATCCAGTTACACTTTGAGGAAGCGTGCAGTACAATTGGAAAGCCGTACCGGGACAGAGCTCTTCGCCGCCGGCTACCTCATTTCTTCACGATTAATGATTTTCCATTCATCGGCTTAAATATAAGGTGAGACGCTCCCCGCTGGGGCCAACAATTGATTCATCTTGAATTTTTTTACGCGATGGCCATCGGCTTACGTATGTTGAGTTAAATATAGCTATGCAACATCGACGCTCAAATAAATATTGCGCATCCTTTCCCCTTTAATTTTAGCCGGGAAACGGAAACACTTGACTCGCCAGACCTTCCAGAAGTGTACAGGACTTTGGAACTCTCGTGGGCAAATCATACAGTACCACTGAGAGGTAAGCACCATGGTAATGTTACCAGGCAGATTGTAATTAATCAATCATGATTCATGTCCCCTAACCTTGAGAAGCACTAATTAGGCTTCCTTTTATCCCGCAATAGAAATTGTCATTGCAGCACAACGATCTCCCCATGTTAGCCCGGCTGGGCTTACTCGGAGGTGAGTGATGTATATGTTAGGCAAACACGTAGGCCTAATCAATTGAGAATCCATACCTGAAAGTTGTTCTTTTAATCTGTAGGCTGCCTCCCACCCCTACCCAACCCCGCACAGTCCTGAAGAAGACCCGCATAGACTCCCCAAGTGCGCTACCCCAGGGTTGAAAGGTCGACAAAAATCCCAGTGGACCAATTTTTTTCCTCGGATTCTGTACTCAATACGGACGCCTGGAGTGTACAGACCATACTAACTACTATATAAACATTGGTCACATCCCTCCCATTCTCCCCCTTTTTTCTCACAATTTTCGTACTATGATTGTATATATTGTATTTGCACCAATTACACTGAGCACCAATTGTCACAAATTTCACTACCTGCCCACTATTGTACAGCTTTTTCAGCCTTTGTACTTCATGTACGTTTATAAATGAATGAATTTATAGATGATCCTAATTGATAAATTATCTTAAAAACTCACAGTTTGCTTGGATTCTCATCCCTCATTTCTCATTAATGATTTTTCACTTAACAATGAATGAATAATATTGTGTGCCAATATAAGATAAGTAAAGAAATATATTTTACCCGAGTGAACCAATGATTTATAACAATTAATCACAGGGAGACCCCAACCCATAGTGTACCCTAGTGTATGTAGGTGTTTTCACTGTACTCTAAATGTCTTTCAGCATAGCACTGGTTCCGGGCCTGGTTGGTCAGAGCCAGTTACCACCAGTATCAGTCAGTAAAAAGTTGGGGGCACAGGATGACTTTGAAACAAGGCCTCTTTCTGCACCTCGGTTGGTTCTTTCTGCATATCTCTTACTTCTTTCTGCACTTTTCTTTGTCTTTCTGGGCTTCTGTTGCTTCTTTCTGCATTCCTCTTGCTTCTTTCTGCGCCTTTCTTCCTCTTTCTTCACATGTCCTACCTCTGTAGGCATAGTTAGAAATATTATTTTAAAAAACCTTGAAATTCACTGAAAAAAACCATAGGTTTCAGGCACGTTATAGTTAGAAATTAGCATTTTAAAAAAACATAGAACTTCTTAGAAAAAAACATAGGTTTCAGGGACATTATAGTTAGTTGAATATTTTACTCGTACAAAATCAGAGAAATTTGGCCGCTATAGTTAGTTGAGCTAACTATAACTTGCGCCCCCACAATGCACTGCTGATGATTTCACATATTACATCATTAATGACATTGTCAGTGACATCACTGATTACATCATCCAGTGACTGTGTGTTTATGTAAGGTTTAAATATGTTTTATGTATATATATATATATTCACTAAAAAAAACATAGGTTTCCCACATGTTAATAGTTACCTGGACATTTCACTCACACAAAACCATTGAAATTCCCCCGTTACAGTTAGTTCAGCTAACTATAACTCGCGCGCCCGCATTGCACTGCTGATGACGTCACATATTACATCACTCATGACATGGTCAGTGACATCACTCATGACATCACTGATGACATCTCAAATGACATCACTGATGACATCATCCAGTGAATGTGTGTCTTTCTGAAAAATAAATATTTTTTATATATGTATATCTGAAGTTCGATGGAAGAATAAATGGGTAAATAAGTGTCTAAATGGATGTTTTTTTGTAAAATTGATTGGATAACTGACTTATTAAGTGTATGTTAGTGAATAAATGTATTAAGGAGTAATGTTTAAATATGTAAATATCTGTATCAGTGTCTCACTTTGTGTATAAGTGGCTGCATGGGTTGGTGAGTAGCTACATGAGTGTGTATATGGGTTATTAGTTCTTTTTTTGAGTATCAGTATGAGTGTCTGTATGGTTCGGTGAGGGATATTACTTAGCGCATATATGCATGAATGACTGACTCACTGTTTGTATGTGTTTTGAAGACAGCATGTGTGCAGGACTTTATGGGTGGATGAGTGTCTGTATGGGTGTGTTAGTGAGTGAATGACTGTCTCAATCGTATCTTTATGAGTAACTACATATGGTTTAAACTAGTGTTTGTGAGTATTGATGTATATAAGTGAGTATATGTGAGAGTGAGAGATTGGAAGAGTCCCTGTATAAATAAGTATGTGTTTCTATAAGTGATTGTTAAAGAAAGTAAGTATGTGTACGTTTCAGTAGAAGTAAGTGTAGTGGTGTGTGTATAGCTGTATATGCAATTAAATGGATGTTTGATAGTTTATTTGCATGTGTGAGTATGTGTGTGAGTAACTCTATGGGTGAGTGTCGGTGTGTAACAGGATGTATAGGTGTATGAGTACATATGGTGAGTGAGTACATGTATGAGTGACTATATAGAACTGTTGGTGAATGAGTAGATGTGTATGTAGATTTTGGAATTACTGAATAGGTTGTTGTAACTGGTATTGGTATCTCCATTGTTTTGAAAATGTTAGTTTCTATTTTTGAATGTGTGTATCAAAGGTTATATTACGGTGAGAGGAGGTCTGCCACTCTTTCACAAAGATGATGTCATCAGTGATGTCATTTGAGGTGTCATCACTTATGTCATGAGTGATGTCACTGACCACGTCATGAGTGATGTAATATGTGACGTCATCAGCAGTGCATTGTCGGCACGCGAGTTATAGTTAACTAAACTAACTATACCGGGGGAATTTCAATGGTTTTGTATGAGTGAAATGTCCAGCTAACTAGAACATGTGTGAAACCTATGGTTTTTTCAGTGAATTTCTAAGGTTTTTTAAATGCTAATTCCTAACTATAACGTGGCTGAAACCTATGTTTTTTTCAGTGAATTTCTAAGGTTTTTTAAATGCTAATTCTTAATTATAACGTGGCTGAAACCTATGTTTTTTTCAGTGAATTTCAAAGGTTTTGTAAATGATAATTTTTAAATGTATTAATTGTTATATTTGCTTTATACTGATTTACTACATTGTTTTAAACTATTTATTTTTAGATATTTTATTTTTTAAATTACATTACATATTTTTTATATAAATTGAAAAAAATTTTTAAAAAAACATTGAAATTGTAATATTTGTTTTTTTATTTCATTTTTTTTAATTTTTATATATTTCATATAGCAGGCAATGATATCCTACGGAAGGAAATTAAACTTACTGTAAGTCTGGTTAGAATTACTTTTCAGGATCAGTAGTGGGCTGAAAGATGCAGCACTGAGGTCTCTCCTGATAACAGGGGAGTAAATCGGAATTCGTATTCTGCTGATTTTAGAGGAATATTTTAAAGTTCCAAAACTCCACACTTAGAAGAATTTCCAAGTGAAACCAGTCAATGTTAACCTATGGAAGGAAATTCAAGTTACTGTAAGTATGGTTAGAATTACTTTTCCCGTGGCGCGTTTTTTTGTTGGGGGATTAACTCCCCTTGAATCCTGAGGGTGCCTGTGGCACAACTAGCCCACCAGCTACCTCTAGTAAGTGCCACAGAGCTGAGTTGCGGAGAGGTGTAAAAAGGGGCGTGGCCTTAGAACACCACTCTGCAACGCAGCCCCCTGGCGCATACTGGAGGTTCCTGGTGGGCTAGTTGGCCCCCAGGGACCCCCAGTATTCAAGGGGAATTAGTTCCCCCTCTGCAAACGCGCCAGGGGGCGGGTTAGCAGAGTGCTGCATCAAGGGGGCGTGGCCTCCGGTGCGATGCCTGTGAACACTGTCACCCCCTGGTTCATCACTGCCACCCCCTGGTTCACCCCTGCCACCCTCTGGTTCATCACTGCCACCCTCTGGTTCATCACTGCCACACTCTGGTTCACCACTGCCACACTCTGGTTCACCACTGCCACCCTCGGGTTCACCACTGCCACCCTCTGGTTCATCACTGCCACTCTCTAGTTCATCACAGCACCCTCTGGTTCACCAGGGCCACCCTCAGGTTCATCACTGCCACCCTCTTTCTCATCACTGCCACCCTCTGGTTCACGACTGCCACCCTCTGGTTCATCACTGCCATCCTCTGGTTCATCACAGCTCCCTCTGGTTCACCACTGACACCCTCTGGTTCATCACTGCCACCCTCTGGTTCATCACAGCACCCTCAGGTTCACCACTGCCACCCTCTGGTTCATTACTGCCACCCTCTAGTTCTTCACTGCCACCCTCTGGTTCACCACTGCCACCCTCTGGATCATCACTGTCACCCTCTGGTTCATTACTGCCACCCTCTGGTTCACCACTGCCACCCTCTGGTTCATCACTGCCACCCTCTGGTTCGTCACAGCACCCTCTGGTTCACCCCTGCCACCCTCTGGTTCATTACTGCCACCCTCTAGTTCTTCACTGCCACCCTCTGGTTCACCACTGCCACCCTCTGGATCATCACTGTCACCCTCTGGTTCATTACTGCCACCCTCTGGTTCACCACTGCCACCCTCTGGTTCATCACAGCTCCCTCTGGTTCACCACTGACACCCTCTGGTTCATCACTGCCACCCTCTGGTTCATCACAGCTCCCTCTGGTTCACCACTGCCACCCTCTGATTCATCACAGCACCCTCTGGTTCACCACTGCCACCCTCTGGTTCACCACTGACACCCCCTGGTTCACCCGTACCATCATCTGGTTCATCACAGCACCCTCAGGTTCACCACTGTCACCCTCTGGTTCACTAATGTCACTCTCTGGTTCATCACTACCACCCTCTGGTTCATCACTGCCACCCTCTGATTCACCCCTGCCATCCTCTGGTTCATCACTGCCGCCCTCTAGTTCATCACTGCCACCCTCTGGTTCATCACTACCACACTCTGGTTCACCACTGCCACCCTCTGGTTCACCACTGTCACCCTCTGGTTCACCACTGTCACCCTCTAGTTCATCACTGCCACCCTTTGGTTCACCACTGCCACCCTCTGGTTCATCACAGCACCCTCTAGTTCACCACTGCCACCCTCTTGTTCACCACTGCCACCCTTTGGTTTATCACTGCCACCCTTTGGTTTATCACTGCCACCCTCTGGTTTATCACAGCACCCTCTGGTTCACCACTGCCACCCTCTGGTTCATCACTGCCATCCTCTGGTTCATCATTGTCACCCTCTGGTTCATCACTGCCACCCTCTGGTTCACCACTGCCACCCTCTGGTTCATCAGTGCCACCCTCTGGTTCATCACTGCCACCCTCTGGTTCACCACTGTCACCCTCGGGTCACCACTGCCACCCTCTGGTTCATCACTGTCACCCTCTGGTTCATCACTGCCACCCTCTGGTTCATCACAGCACCCTCTGGTTCACCACTTCCACCCTCTGGTTCACCACTGCCACCCTCTGGTTCATCACTGCCACCCTCTGGTTCATCACAGCTCCCTCTGGTTCACCACTGCCACCCTCTGGTTCATCACTGCCACCCTCTGGTTCATCACAGCACACTCTGGTTCACCACTGCCACCCGCTGGTTCACGACTGCCACCCTCTAGTTCACCACTGCCACCCTCTGGTTCACCACTGCCACCCTCTGGATCATCACTGTCACCCTCTGGTTCATCACTGCCACCGTCTAGTTCACCACTGCCACCCTCTGGTTCATGACTGCCACCCTCTGGTTCATCACAGCACCCTCTGGTTCACCCCTGCCACCCTCTGGTTCATCACTGCTACCCTCTGGTTTACCACTGCCACCCTCTGGTGCATCACAGCACCCTCAGGTTCACCACTGTCACCCTCTTGGTTCAACACAGTCACCCTCTTGGTTCAACACTGGCACCCTCTGGTTCATCACTGCCACCCCCTGGTTCACCCCTGCCACCCTCTGGTTCATCACTGCCACCCTCTGGTTCATCACTGCCACCCTCTGGTTCATCACTGCTACCCTCTGGTTCATCACTGCCACACTCTGGTTCACCACTGCCACACTCTGGTTCACCACTGCCACCCTCGGGTTCACCACTGCCACCCTCTGGTTCACCCCTGCCACCATCTGGTTCATCACTGCCACCCTCTGGTTCATCACTGCCACCCTCTGGTTCATCACTGCCACCCTCTGGTTCATCGCTGCCTCCCTCTGGTTCATCACTGCCACCCTCTGGTTCACCACTGCCACCCTCTGGTTCACCACTGCCACCCTCTGGTTCACCTCTGCCACCCTCTGGTTCATCACTGTCACCCTCTGGCTCATCACTGCCACCCTCAGGTTCATCACAGCACCCTCTGGTTCACCACTGCCACCCTCTGGTTCATTACTGTCACCCTCTGGTTCATCACTGCCACCCTCTGGTTCACCACTGCCACCCTCTGGTTCACCACTGCCACCCTCTGGTTCACCACTGCCACCCTCTGGTTCACCACTGCCACCCTCTGGTTCATCACTGCCACCCTCTAGTTCATCACAGCTCCCTCTGGTTCACCACTGCCACCCTCTGGTTCATCACTGCCACCCTCTGGTTCATAGCAGCACCCTCTGGTTCACCACTGCCACCCTCTGGTTCACCACTGCCACCCTCTAGTTCACTACTGCCACCCTCTGGTTCACCACTGCCACCCTCTGGATCATCACTGTCACCCTCTGGTTCATCACTGCCACCATCTAGTTCACCACTGCCACCCTCTGGTTCATCACTGCCACCCTATGGTTCATCACAGCACCCTCTGGATCATCACTGCTACCCTCTGGTTCACCACTGCCACCCTCTGGTTCACCACTGCCACCCTCTGGTGCATCACAGCACCCTCTGGTTCACCACTGCCACCCTCTGGTTCACCACTGCCACCATATGGTTCACCTGTACCACCATCTGGTTCATCACAGCACCCTCAGGTTCACCACTGTCACCCTCTTGGTTCAACACTGTCACCCTCTTGGTTCAACACTGTCACCCTCTTGGTTCAACACTGCCACCCCCTGGTTCACCCCTGCCACCCTCTGGTTCATCACTGCCACCCTCTGGTTCATCACTGCCACCCTCTGGTTCATCACTGCCACCCTCTGGTTCACCACTGCCACACTCTGGTTCACCACTGCCACCCTCGGGTTCACCACTGCCACCCTCGGGTTCACCACTGCCACCCTCTGGTTCGCCACTGCCACCCTCTGGATCATCACTGCCACCCTCTGGTTTGCCACTGCCACCCACTGGATCATCAATGTCATCCTCTGGTTCATCACTGCCACCCTCTAGTTCATCACAGCACCCTCTGGTTCACCAGGGCCACCCTCAGGTTCACCACTGCCACCATATGGTTCATCCCTACCACCATCTGGTTCATCACAGCACCCTCAGGTTCACCACTGTCACCCTCTTGGTTCAACACTGTCACCCTTTGGTTCAACACTGTCACCCCCTGGTTCATCACTGCCACCCCCTGGTTCACCCCTGCCACCCTCGGGTTCACCACTGCCACCCTCTGGTTCACCCCTGCCACCATCTGGTTCATCACTGCCACCCTCTGGTTCATCACTGCCACCCTCTGGTTCATCACTGCCACCCTCTGGTTCATCACTGCCACCCTCTGGTTCACCACTGCCACCCTCTGGTTCACCACTGCCACCCTCTGGTTCACCACTGCCACCCTCTGGTTCACCACTGCCACCCTCCGGTTCATCACTGTCACCCTCTGGCTCATCACTGCCACCCTCAGGTTCATCACAGCACCCTCTGGTTCACCACTGCCACACTCTGGTTCACCACTGGCATCCTCTGGTTCGCCAGTGCCACCATCTGGATCATCGCTGCCACCCCCTGGTTCACCCCTGCCACCCTCTGGTTCATCACTGCCACCCTCTGGTTCATCACTGCCACCCTCTGGTTCATCACTGCTACCCTCTGGTTCATCACTGCCACACTCTGGTTCACCACTGCCACACTCTGGTTCGCCACTGCCACCCTCGGGTTCACCACTGCCACCCTCTGGTTCACCCCTGCCACCATCTGGTTCATCACTGCCACCCTCTGGTTCATCACTGCCACCCTCTGGTTCATCACTGCCACCCTCTGGTTCATCACTGCCTCCCTCTGGTTCATCACTGCCACCCTCTGGTTCACCACTGCCACCCTCTGGTTCACCACTGCCACCCTCTGGTTCACCACTGCCACCCTCTGGTTCATCACTGTCACCCTCTGGCTCATCACTGCCACCCTCAGGTTCATCACAGCACCCTCTGGTTCACCACTGCCACCCTCTGGTTCATTACTGTCACCCTCTGGTTCATCACTGCCACCCTCTGGTTCACCACTGCCACCCTCTGGTTCACCACTGCCACCCTCTGGTTCACCACTGCCACCCTCTGGTTCACCACTGCCACCCTCTGGTTCATCACTGCCACCCTCTAGTTCATCACAGCTCCCTCTGGTTCACCACTGCCACCCTCTGGTTCATCACTGCCACCCTCTGGTTCATAGCAGCACCCTCTGGTTCACCACTGCCACCCTCTGGTTCACCACTGCCACCCTCTAGTTCACTACTGCCACCCTCTGGTTCACCACTGCCACCCTCTGGATCATCACTGTCACCCTCTGGTTCATCACTGCCACCGTCTAGTTCACCACTGCCACCCTCTGGTTCATCACTGCCACCCTATGGTTCATCACAGCACCCTCTGGATCATCACTGCTACCCTCTGGTTCACCACTGCCACCCTCTGGTTCACCACTGCCACCCTCTGGTGCATCACAGCACCCTCTGGTTCACCACTGCCACCCTCTGGTTCACCACTGCCACCATATGGTTCACCCCTACCACCATCTGGTTCATCACAGCACCCTCAGGTTCACCACTGTCACCCTCTTGGTTCAACACTGTCACCCTCTTGGTTCAACACTGCCACCCCCTGGTTCACCCCTGCCACCCTCTGGTTCATCACTGCCACCCTCTGGTTCATCACTGCCACCCTCTGGTTCATCACTGCCACACTCTGGTTCACCACTGCCACACTCTGGTTCACCACTGCCACCCTCGGGTTCACCACTGCCACCCTCGGGTTCACCACTGCCACCCTCTGGTTCGCCACTGCCACCCTCTGGATCATCACTGCCACCCTCTGGTTTGCCACTGCCACCCACTGGATCATCAATGTCATCCTCTGGTTCATCACTGCCACCCTCTAGTTCATCACAGCACCCTCTGGTTCACCAGGGCCACCCTCAGGTTCACCACTGCCACCATATGGTTCACCCCTACCACCATCTGGTTCATCACAGCACCCTCAGGTTCACCACTGTCACCCTCTTGGTTCAACACTGTCACCCTCTTGGTTCAACACTGTCACCCCCTGGTTCATCACTGCCACCCCCTGGTTCACCCCTGCCACCCTCGGGTTCACCACTGCCACCCTCTGGTTCACCCCTGCCACCATCTGGTTCATCACTGCCACCCTCTGGTTCATCACTGCCACCCTCTGGTTCATCACTGCCACCCTCTGGTTCATCACTGCCACCCTCTGGTTCACCACTGCCACCCTCTGGTTCACCACTGCCACCCTCTGGTTCACCACTGCCACCCTCTGGTTCATCACTGTCACCCTCTGGCTCATCACTGCCACCCTCAGGTTCATCACTGCCACCCTCAGGTTCATCACAGCACCCTCTGGTTCACCACTGCCACCCTCTGGTTCACCACTGGCATCCTCTGGTTCGCCAGTGCCACCATCTGGATCATCGCTGCCACCCTCTGGTTCATTGCTGCCACCCTCTGGTTTGCCACTGCCACCCACTGGATCATCACTGCCACCCTCTGGTTCATCACTGCCACCCTCTGGTTCATCACTGCTACCCTCTGGTTCACCACTGCCACCCTCTGGTTCATCTCTGCCACCCTCTGGTTCATCACGGCCACCCTCTGGTTCATCACAGCACCCTCTGGTTCACCCCTGCCACCCCCTGGTTCATCACTGCCACCCTCTGGTTCACCACTGCCACCCTCTGGTTCATCAAAGAACCCTCTGGTTCACCACTGCCACCCTCTGGTTCACCACTGCCACCCTCTGGTTCACCACTGACACCCTCTGGTTCACCCCTGCCACCATCTGGCTTTTTTCTTTTTTTGTTTTTTTTTAAGAAGGGGGGCTGTGTAGCCCCCTTCTTTTCCCATTTTTTTGCTTGCCCCCTAATTTAATTTCTTTTTTTAAATGGGGAGGGGGGCTGTGTGGCCACCCTCCTGAAGCTTCTTTTAACCCCGGGGACCCGATCCCCCTGGGCTCTGCCTCATTTTTTAATAATGTTTTGTTGGGGAGGGGGGCAGCATGGCCCCATCCCCTGGGGCTGGCCCTCTTCGTTGGGGACCGTGGGGGGGTCCTCAAATCCCCCATGGTCCCTGCCGGCTCGCTTTTCTACATGGGGAGCAGCTAACATGCTGCTCCTCATGTAGAAAAGCAATAGTCTTTGGTTTTTGGAAGAGAGAGCAGGTTTCCTGCTCTCTCTTCCAAAAACCATAGCAAACTACAGTGTCCCGCTGGTAGGCACCCCGGGACACTGCAGGAGCCGGCCCTGGGGGGGTGGCGGTACCCAGGGCCACCACAAGGCTCCAGGAGGGGGGCGAGGCGGCCCCCCTCCCAACATTTAAAAACCCTGGGGTGGTGGTCCTGGCGGGCTGGGGGGTCTGTCACCGACCCCCCAATTTAAAAATGTAGTGCCCCGGGGAGTTGGTGGTCCCCGAGGCTTGTGGGGGGGCTTGAGCCCCCCACAAAGGTATTTTTAATTTTAAAAAAAGAAGCCCCGGGTGGCGGTCCCTGGGGCTGCGGGTGGGCCGTGAGCCCCCACATACATAATGTTAAACCCTCAGGGGTTGGCGGTCCCCGGGGCTGGGGGCCCCTCTGGGCCCCACATTATTATATAAAAAGAAGCTTGGGGGTGGGGTGGCGGTCCCCAGGGCTGCGGGGGGCCGTGTGCCCCCTGAATATGTATCGTTAAAGTCCCGGGGGAGGCGGTCCCCGGGGCAGGGGGCCCCTCTGGGCCCCCCATTACAAATAACTACATTGCCCCCGGGATTTGGCCTCCCGGGGGCTAAATGACAATAAAGCAGGCTTCATTTTTTTTTCATGGGATACGCATATGCTACGCGCATCCCGCGATTTAAAAATATAAATAAAAATGTTGCCCTTGGGGTCCTTGTGGGATCCCCAGAGCAGGATAGGGGTCAGGATGTTTCTACCCTGCCCCCTTTGCGTCTTTTGCGCACTTGCTTTTCAGTTTTCTTGTGGCTCGGTTCTACCGAGACACAAGATGGCTGCCAACACTTCCTGGTTTGGAGTGTTCACAGACAGTTGACAGCCAATTAGCATGCAGCTTGTGCTCGTAAGGGTACGCGTACCCCATTCGCCCATAGATATATCTATGATTTTACTTTTGATTTTCTCCGGAACTACTGCACGGATTTACATCATTAAACAAAAAGCGTGATCTGTGAACCAAACTCTACCTTTTTGCCAATTTTGGTGTAATTCCGTTCAGAAGTTCGGGCTGTAGCCGTGCCTAAAGGTCCCTATGGAAAATTGCATGGGGAAAACATGTTTTGGGACCCCCCTTTTTTCTCGGCCCGGTTGACGAATGACCCGGAAACTTTCAGGATAGGAGCGGAGTAGAGCGGGCCATCTTCTTGAAGAATTTCACTACGATTTGTCGACCGGTGCCAAAGTTATTCCAACATGGCTGAAACCTATGGTTTTTTCAGTGAATTTCTAAGGTTTTTTAAATCATATTTTTAACTATAACGTGGCTGAAACCTATGTTTTTTTCAGTGAATTTCAAAGGTTTTGTAAATGATAATTTTTAAATGTATTAATTGTTATATTGTTTATACTGATTTACTACAATATTTTAAACTATTTATTTTTAGATATTTTATTTTTTAAATTACATTACACATTTTTAATATAAATTGAAAAAAACTGTTTTAAAAAAATTGAAATTGTAATTTTTTTTATTTAATATTTTTTTAATCCATACTAATATTATAAAGAGAGAGCCCTAACCTTTTGAGGCAGGTAATCTCAGTAACCACAGCACCAATCACAACACCCAATACAGCGTTGGAAAGGGCAGTTGCAGCAGAAGGACATAGGCTATGCAGACGGATAAAAAAAGTATTAAAAAAATTGCAAAAAACTACATCATCCAGAAGGCCGAGGGCCAAAATAACATCAAACAGGAAATTATGTAATAATGTAACTCACTATATTGAGACTGAGAGCCTGGAGCCAAATTGATCGTGAATAAGGTATATGCTATTCTGAAACGCGTAGATTTGTGCCTGCCTGCTTGAGAAACTCCATCCTGTGAGGATTAAATAAAAAAGCACATAAGTGAAGACAAACGCAAGTGTGTCCCGTTTTTCTCCCAGCCGGGGGAATTGGTTGTGGATTTAAATGCGGCGTGGTTCTGCCGCGGGGATTTACGAACCGGCGAGAGAGCGCTGCAAATTCTGGCGAAAAGGAACCGAGGGGTATCAATATATATATATCTATACTAACATAATAAAGAGAGAGCCCAAACCTTTGAGGCGGGTAATCTCAGGAACCACAGCACCAATCACAACACCCAATACAGCATTGGAAAGGACAGTTGCAGCAGATGGACATGGCTATACAAGTGGCCACCATATACATTACAACGGTAAAACAACCTTAGGGGTAAAGTAGTCCCTTGGGGGCGTGGGTGTTGTGTTGTAAGCGATAGGGCGCGGCAAACAAACCTTCACAGGACTCCCTTGTGGGCGTAGGTTTTGTGAGAGGGGCATGGACAAACAGCAAACACCAATAGGCGCGGCATTCACGGGGCGCGCCATTCCCCGTCATTACTGGTAAAAGCGAAAACGGCATTGTAAACAAAAACCTTCACATTACTCCGTTGTGGGCCTGGCCGTTGTCAGAGGTGCGTGGCAAAACCTGAATGGGCGCCACATTCACGGGGCGTGCCTCCTGGATGTTGTCAGAGGGGCGTGGCCAAACACCAATGGGCAAGGCTTCACGGGCCGCAGCATTGCTACGGTGCTCACGTGGGGGCTCAAGCCACTCAGCCTAACAGCGGGGATCACAAAGCTTTGCATACTGCTCCGGTGCTCAGGCGGGGTCTCAAGCACCAACTTCAACTTCAATAAACAGGTACATAACGACGTGTAAGCTCAATGATAAATAACGCGCCAAAATAATCTTACATTTTGTGATACTTACCTAATGCTGCTAACCTCACATTTTACTTTTTTCCAATGACTACAATGAAAAGGCTTTCAGAGGCACAGTTGCTCACACTTTCATTATAAATCACGTATGTCACAGGGAGCGGATTGTAAGTGATGTGCCACACATTCTATTTCTGCCCCGGACAACGTCGGGACGGGCTGCTAGTTTATATATATTTTATATAGCGGGCAATGATATTCTATGGATGGAAGTTCAACTTACTGGTAATTACAGTTAAATTTACTTTCCAGGAATAGTAGTGAGCTAGATGGGGGAATTAATTCCTCTTCAATCCTGAGGTCCCCTGTGCGCCAACTAGCCCACCAGGTACCTCCAGTATGCACCAGGCAGCTGTGTTGTAGAGAGTCGTTCAAAGGGCACGCCCCCTTTTTACAACACTCTGCAACACAGCTCCGTGGCGCTTACTGGAGATACCTGTTGGACTAGTTGCCCCCTAGGGGACCTCTGGATTGAACAGGAATTAATTCCCCAACTTAAAACGCGCCTCAGGGCATGTTTGCACTCACATCACCTCAAGCCCCGCCCCCTACCTTCACCACTGTGCTAACGCGCCCTGTAGAGTGTTCTAAGTTGGGGAATTAAGTCCCCTTTCATACTGGGGGTCCCTGGGGGCCAACAAGCCCACCCGGAACCTCCAGTATGCGCCAGGAGGCTGTGTTGCAGAGACGTGTAATGAGGCCACGCCCCTTTTTACACCTCTCTGCAACGCAGCCCCCGTGCGCGTTTGCAGAGGGGGAACTAATTCCCCTTGCATACTGGGGGTTTTAACAAGGGAGCTGTGTGGCCCTCCTTCTTTTACATTTTTGGGGACCTGGGGGCCCCAGCCCTCTGGGCCTGACCCCTTTTTTACCTTTTTTTTTATAAAAGCAGGAAGGGGCCATCCCTGGGCCTGGCCAGACTTTTTTTTTTACTTTGATTTTTTTCAATATTTGGAGGGGGCCCCCTCCTCAGGCCAATTATGGCCCTGAAGACCCCATCCCCTGGTGCAGGCCTTTCTGTGTTTAAAACAAAAAAAACTGCTTATTGGGGAGGGGGTGCTGTGAGGCCCCCCTACCGGGCCACTTCTGGCCCCAGGGACCCCATCCCTCAGGGCCTGGCCTCTCCGTTGGGGACTTTGAGGGAAGCCCCAATGCCCCCATGCTCCTGCTGGCTCCCCGCCTCCTGCAGAAGCCGGCATTGCTTGGGGGAAAAAGGGAGCTGTAAACATGCTGCTCCCCTTGCTTTGCTTCATAGAAGTGAGAGCAGGATTTCCTGCTTCCGCCCTGCCATAGCAAATAGTAATGTACCGGGGTGGGCACCCCAGGACATTGCAGGAGCTGGCCCTGGGGGGTGGTGGTCCCCAGGGCAATCAAGGGTTCCTAGAGGGGGGACGCACAGCCACCCTCCCTCAATTTACATAGCCCCAGGGAGGTGGGGGTCCCAGGGCCTGGGGGTCCGCTACGGACCCCGCATTGAAATAAGTCTGTACCCTGGGGTGGTGGTGGTCTCAGAGGATGCAGGGGGACCGCATGCACCCGCACATAATTTTCATAGCCCCAGGGAGGTGGCGGCCCCCAGGGCTGCGGGGGCCCACGCTATTTTATTTTAGCATTGCCCACGGGACCTGGCCCACCCGGGGGCCTCATTAAAATGGGGAGCCTGCGCTATTTTTAAAAAAAAAAGTTTCACTGGGATTCACAACCCCAACGCAAATACTGCAATTTTTTTTAATGCTTTTTTTGGCCCTGGGGGTCCTTGTGGGACCCCCTGACAGGCCTGGGGGTGAGGGTGTTTCTACCCTGCCACCGTTTCTTCTTTTTAACCTCTTTCGCATTGTTTTCTTGTAACGCCGTTCAGTCACAATATGGCTGCCAACACGTCCTGGTTTGGAGTGTTGGGGGCTAATCAGAGTGAAGCTCATGCCTGAAGGGTTCGCAAACCCGCCTCAGTACTCAGATATTGATATTTTTCTTTTTCTAATTTCTCTGAAACTACTGAACAGATTTACACCATTTAACAAAAATGTCTCTTTCTGAACCAAGACCTACCTTTTTGCCAAATTTGGTGTAATTCCGTTCAGCAGTTAGGGCTGTAGCCTGGTCCAATTTTTCCTATGGAAATTAACATGTGGAAAACTGGTTTTGGGACCGCCCTTTTTTCTCGGCCCTTGCTTGATGAATCACCCCAAAACTTTCAATACAGGAGCTCTCTGGACCGCCCCATCACTTTTGAAACTTTTGCGAAGATTCATCAAACGGCGCCAAAGGTATTAGCAAATCAAAAAATGCTTTTCCTATGGAAACTAGGTTCTAACTATAACTACCTACTGGCAACCACCAGTAGGTAATATATATGCCTTACTTAAAAACCCAAAAGTTATAGGCATGTTATAGTCTGAAATAACATTAAAAAAACAAATAAAGTCATTAAAAACAACTAATTTTACAGGGACATTATAGTTAGGCTAAGATTTCATTCCGACCAAACTAGTGAATTCAGTGGTTAGACTTACCTGAGCTAACTATGACTTATGCCCCTGCAATTCACTGTTTATGACCCCCATATTACATCACTCATGACATAGTCAGTGACAACACTGATGACATCTTAAATGACATCCACAGAACCACTTTCGTACCCAGTCATACCACTATCGAACCTCTTATACAACCACTCAAAAATCCAGACAACTCACATACCCATACAAGTACTTGCACAATCACTCACTCATCTGTAGAGCCCCTCACATACCTACTCACTCAAACGGCCCCTCACTAACCTATACAGCTACTCATTTAACCAACCACTCGCCCATAGAGCCACTCACACAGCGACATACCCATCCATACAGATACTCACAAACAAACATATTCACCTATGCAGCCACTCACCTACCCACTTACTCACCCATACAGCCTCTAAACACAAGCATTCACTCAACCATACAAGCACTCGCACACTCACATAACCACTTACATACTCATTCACACATCCATACAACCACTCACATATATCTACTCACTCTCCCAAACAGCCATTCACACAGATACTCAATCATACACCCATTCAGCCAACCACTCACATACCTACTCACCCTCCCATACAGCCATTCACACACCAATGCACAAAACCACTTACACACCTTACAATCTCACCCTCACCCTCCCTTACACACTCACACACATATACAACCACTCAGACACACACTCACACACTCATACAGACAGTCACACAGTTACTCAGACCACCTATGTTAGAAATAGTAACACCCTTTACTAGTACACCTAGTAAAGTAATCTAACTTTTGTACTACGGTGGTATATATGTTTAACACTCATACATTCTTATAAAAACACAGACACTCACTTGATGATGGCATCAATTATGTTATTTGAGATGTCATCAGTGATGCCACTGACCATGTAATGAGTGGTATGATATGTGAGGTCATAAGTAGTGCATTGTGGGTGAGTAAATTATAGTTAGCTCAAGTAACTATAACTGCCACATTTCAATGGTTTTGTACAAGTGAAATCTAAGACTAACTATAACATCTTTTAAACCTTTGTTTTCTTCAGGGAATTTCAAAGTTTAAAAAAAATTCTATTTCCAAAATATAACGTCCCTATAAACTTTGCCTTTTTTGTGGCTTTTTTCAGTTTTTTAATCTAATTTCCTAACTATAACATCCTTTTAACCTTTGTTTTCTTAAATGAATTTCTATGATTTTTTAATGCTATTTGTGAACTATAGTGTCCTTCCAACCTGGGTGTGTGACATAGTGTGTGAATAGGTGTGTTAATGGCTGTATGGGTGTCTGTCGATGTGAGTGTGAGTAGATGTGTGAGCAGATGTATAGGTCTGTGAATGAGTATGTTATTTTTTTTATTGAGGTCTGGATCTGTGGATCCACCCTAATCTACCTGAATCCGAGAGGATCCGGGGAGGATCTGCACCACCTCAGTTCAGACCCAGCACTAGTTGGCAGGGTATGCCCAGACATGGGTCCCTTGTTCACTCTGCCACTGGGTTCAGGCTAGCCTGGCTGATGAAGGATGTTACCCAGAAACTGGTCCCATGGTGCTTGTTTCTGGTTCAGGGAAGACCTGGCTTGGCAGTCAGGCTGGACTGTTCCCATAGGCACAGGTTCAAGACTGATTTGCATATAGCTGGGTCTGAACTGAAGTGGCGAAGTGAGCTAAAGAATGATGATTGATTTAACCCAGATCTGTGACTGGGGTGAGTGTCTGAAACGTTTCAGCACTCCGTCCATCATCTCCTTGTGTTTGCAAGGTTCAGTAACGGCCTGTCCTACCCCAAGCCACAGACATGTTCTTTGGGGTGCAAAGTGTTTCGGAGGTTGCATGTTGGTCATTTCCAAAGCCTACAAGTAATGCATTATACTGCGGTCCTTTTGCCTCTTGGCATTGTTGGGCAACTCTGTTTGTGAGTTTTCCCTGGAAGAGGCTCTTCTTTGTGAATGAGTTACAGATTCTTTCAACGTTCTGTATTAGTCCATTTCCCCATGGAATTCAATTATCCCCATGTGGGCCAAATCTTGTGCCTTTTTTGCTAATTTGCATAAGGGGGAATATTTGGCAGTGTATTTATGTAAGAGTTTGCTCTTAATTAATCTAGTTTGTCATTTGAGTTTACTGAATGTAGTTACTGTGTAGGTAGGATAATCAACTCAGTTCAGTGCTTTGGGAAGTGGTGTGCAACGTTCTGTATTAGCCAATTTTCCCCATGGAATTCAACTATCCCCATGTGGGCCAAATCTTGTGCCTTTTGGCTAATTTGCGTATGTGGGAATATTCGGTTGTGTATTTCAAGCGCTAATATTTACATAAGAGTTTGCTTTTAATAATCTAGTTTGTCTGTTGAGCTTATTGAATGTATTTACTGTGTAGGTCACCTGGATGATGTCAATAGTGATGTCATCAGTGATGTCACTGACCATGTCATGAATGATGTAATATGTGACATCATCAGCAGTGAATTGCAGGCGCGCGAGTTACAGTTAGTATAACTACCTATAACTAACTATAACGGGGGAATTTCAATGGTTTTATACGAGTAAAATGTCCAGCTAACTATAACACACCTGAAACCTATGGTTTTTTCTGTGAATTTATAAGGTTTTTTAAAGGCTAATTCCTAACTTTAACTTGTCTGAAACCTATGTTTTTTTCAGTGAATTTCAAAGGTTTTTTCAAATGCTAATTCCTAACTATATGGTCTGTGAAAAGTATGTTTTTTTCTGTGAATTTCAAAGGTTTTGTAAATGCTAATGCGTAACTAAAACATATGGAAAACCTGTTTTTTTAGTGAATTTCAAAGATTTTTTTTATCATAATTTTAAAATATATTTATTGTTTTTTTATATATATTTTTATTCATTTTATTTTTAGATGTTATTTTTAAATTACATTACACATTTTTTTATTTTTATTTTTACATAAAAATATATATTTTTTCGTTATTATATATTGTTCATAATATACTTAATTTAAAAAAAAATGTTTTATTGTTTTTGGGAGTTGCGCACCGTACGAACACCCTGCTCGTTTACTGCGCAAAACGTGTCTGCCATTTTACGGTCGTTGTGTAGGATCCGAGTAGGGTGTTCAACGGGTACGACTTCTCCAACGCGGTTGCTATGCGACCTGTGCTCGAAGCCTGGCGCATACGCGAGATGTACGTATAATGTGACGTGACGGACGCGCGGTAGCGCGTGACCTCATATGCATATCGGACGCAATGGGTGTGCTGCTTCCGTGATTTCTTTAATGTTGGAAAACTTATTTCTATATATTTAATATAAATATTAAGACGAGATTTTCTGAGGTTATAAAAATAATATTCTTTAACTTTCTTAAAAAGTTCATAGCTTTTAAATGCAATTTTGCGAAGTCGCGCTGGACGCGAGCACGATGCAAGTAGGGTGTGTATTGAGAGTGCACATCCTACGTGCATCCTACGCGCACCCCATGTGACTTTAAAAACAGAGATTTGATTGGTTCATTACACTTCCTATTGAAACTATTATAGGACCCCACCAATTTCAATCACTCTTATTAGAACTTTTCTGAGGGAAAGGCCTCCTGAGAAGATTTGCTGCTCTTTCTTTTTTGGAGAAGAGATTCATTTAAAGATAGTATGGCTGTTAATCCACCATCATCCTCTGATTCAGAGAACTCATCAGAGCAAGAATTTGTTCCTGAACCTCCACTAAAGCAAAAATATACCAGCATTGTCTGTAAATTTTTCACCTTTCCACCAGGTTTAAAAAAGGGGACTGCAACAAAAGTTACTTGCCGAATATGCAATGAAGTGCTTTTTAAGGGGAGACCCCAACAAAAAGTACTCATGCGGAACTGCAAGTATGCAGAAGCACTTGCAATCTAAGCATCTGGTCAACTTTGCAAAGGAGGAGTTTAGGAGTTTGAGAGAGGCTCCTCTTGCTTTATCAGAAGGCCCGAGTACGAGTGGACCAATACCATAAACCTCGACCGCACACCCTGATATTCGTCCTCAATTTAGGAAACTTAGAATGAGCTGTATAAAATGTGGACGGCTGATAGCATATGGAGAGCAGTCGGTGGATCTGGTGTGTCGAGCTGTTGACCACCACCATTGTTAGATTTCTTTTCTCCTCTCCTGCCAGTTTTTAGTTCTCTTTTCCCAGTTCTCATGTTTTCCCTGTTTTAAAAAAACTAAAAAAAATACAAAATCATTCAAAAAATTCCCCAACAAAACAACAAAAATAAAAAATAAAGTTATTTTCAGAACTACTCTGGTTAAAGAAAGATCTAAACTAGTATGCTAGTGTGTGAAAGTTGAGATGAATGTATGTGTAGTGCATAATTGACTGTAAAAATAAATGTCTTATGTGTGGTGAATGCATAAGTGCAGAATTATAAGGAAGTGCTGAAGCATGACAATAATTTTTAACCTCCTGCTTGACAATATGCCCCGACGTACCAAAATGCTTCTCTCAGAGTGATTCCTAAATGCACAGAAGACACACTGTGGGGCATAATATCAAGAACGGCGATAACATTATCGCCGCTTTAGCTACAGGAAACTGCCTCTAAAGCGGCGATAATGGGCTTGATAATATGCCGTTGTGAATTCCCATAGCAGCCCAGGTTAACACCAGAACCTGGGGCCATATTATCAAGAAAGGGCGATACATTATCGCTGCTTTTGTCGGCAGGAAACTGCCGCTAAAGCGGCGATAATGGGCTTGATAATATGCCCTTGTGAATTCCCATAGAAGCCCAGGTTCTGGTGTTTTGTGATAATATGGCAGCTGGTTTGCTATAGGAATTCACAAGAGCATATTATCAATCCCATATCGCTGCTTTGGCGGCAGTTTCCTGCCGCTAAAGCAACAATAATTTTATCGCCGTTCTTGATAATATATCCCTGTGTGATTCTAGACAAACAACACTATCCCTTCTATTTTACCGAAACACATTTCGTAGTCTAGAATGAGTACTACATTTTAATGTACAAACTTCACTCATTTTTGCAAATAAATAAAAAATAACGGGTTTCTAATTCTCCCAAAACAAGAGAACAGCATAGTTATCGGTGTGCAAACACATAAAATAAACAAATGCTTATCTCAGAATGCTTTCTAAATGCACACATACTCACAATAAAATTCTAGAGAAAAAAAATATATTCCCTTCACTTTAGCAGAACAAACACATTACTCTGATTAAAACCAAAATGAACCACATACATTTCCTCACAAATTAATAACTCACCTTTCCAATTGCTTTGTAGAATAAAAAGTATGCGTGTCACAAAGCAGATTTTCCTATTCAAAATCTCTGTTTTCAACACCTCTCACCAGGCCCATAGAATGGCAGAGTTTCCCACTCATTTTCATCACATACACACCTGAACATCAAATCACATTCCTTACCACATTAATAATAATAATAATAATAATCCACATTTGTAAAGCGCACAATCACCCGTAAGGGTCTCTAGGCGCTGGGGGCCGTCGGGAAGATTAAGCAAGCTATTGCCCAGAGTCACATGGTGCTGGGCTAACCTGCCGCCGGAGCCGGGGATCGAACCCTGAGCCCCAGATTCCAGCGTCAGTCGCCCTGGCCGCGGCGCCACACCTCTCCACCTAATACAAAACTACTTAATACAAAACCTAACACACATTTCTATTGGTTAGACATTTCAATCCTTTCCAAATGACATACATTTGAAACCTACCACCATTCTGCCTTCTGCCTGTTACCATAGAAACACTTAACATGAAACAGTTAACTGAGCACACAGGTCAAAAGTTCATCACACAATGTTACTAATCAAAACAGCAAGTGTGCTTGACTTCTCAATATACCAGCGTATCTTATGTAATGATCCTTTCTATCAATTTTTGTTAACCAATAAGAATCAGGATTTCAAAAAACCGAAACCTGCACCCTAGTTTTCAATGTAGAATATTGTCAAACAGCCAATCATTTCTCTTCTTTTTTTGCTCTACTGCATCTTAGCCACCATTTTACAAAAATATTACTTTTCAAACTGGCACTTCATTTACAGAGACCATCTGAGTGCATCCAGACCTCCCTTCAACATGCTTAGAGTGTGGATTGTGAGACACAGCTATATTTTCTGGAGCCAACGGTACGCTGAACAGAATGGAATTCACAAAGACCTAGCTTTACCAAACGTAGACATTAAATGGATTGGACAGAGAGGGTTAAAGTGGCACCAATTATTGCCATTGGTGAAATCCATTTTACATCTCCAACACCCTGACCTCATAATTGTGCACTGTGGTGGCAATGACCTAGGCACTTTGACTGGAGTAGGTCTGGAAATGCTTATGGAGGACACCTTTGGAGAATTGATGTAACTTTTCCCCCAAACTGCCTTTGTCTATTCTAACATATGCCAAAGGCAAAAATGGAACTGATTCAATCAATTTTGTCCACAGATTGAGAAAGCTAGAAAATATGTGAATAAATCTGTTTCTACTTTTCTCCGAGACTATAGAATGGGGTCCATTTACCACAACAATCTGCATTTCAATATGGCATCTATAGGACAGATGGTGTACATTTTACAGATGAGGGAAACAGAGTCTTCCTATTGATCTTCAGACTCTGCATCGGTACTTACTTGTAGGTACTAAAATCTCTCAATAAACACAAGGGTTCTTTTTAGAGGCACCCAAGATCTAAACACATAAGCTTGATGTATATCTCAATAATACATGCTTCTTTTTTTGCGGTGGCGAAATGCGTGGATCCTACGCGCAACCCGCGACTTTTAAAAGAAAAAAGAAAAATACTATCTTACTTTTTTGGCCCTATGGGTCCTTATGTGACCCCCTGAGCAGGCCTAGGGGGTCAGGGTGTGTCTACCCTGCCCCCTTTTCACATTTTGCACACATATTTCACTGACTTCCCCATCCTCGCTTCTACCAAGGCACAAAATGGCTGCCAACAGTTCCTAATTTTAAATGTTAACAACTGCTTGACAGCCAATTAGAATTGAGCGCATGATCGGGACGGTGCGCTTATTCTATGCGGCCAATCCGCGGATTCTCCACGCCCATAGATATATAAATGACTTTAACCGTAATTTTCAAAGAAACTACTGAACAGATTGACACCAGATATTTGAAAGGCACAAGTCGTAACTGAGGACTATCTCTCTGCCAAATTTGTTGTAATTCCGTTCAGCCGTTCGAGCTGTAGCCGTGGCAAACGGTCCTATGGGAAATTGCATCGGGGAAAACACGCTTTGGGACCCCCCTTTTTTCTCCGCCCCCACTTCACTAATCACCTGCAAAGTTTCAGGGAAGGAGCGGAACTGAACTGGCCAAAAGTTTGAAAAATTTCAAGAAGATTCATCAATCGACGCCAAAGTTATTGGCAATAGAATATTGCGGTTTTCCTATGCATAATAGGTCCTAACTACAAGTACCAAAATCTCTCAATAAACAGAAGGGCTCTTTTTACAGCCACCCAAGATCTAAACACATAAGCTTGATGTATATCTCAAAAATACATGCTTCTTTTTTTCGGTGGCGAAATGCGCGGATCCTATGCCCATCCCGCGACTTTTTTTTAAAAGAAAAATATTATCTTACTTTTTTGGACCTACGGATCCTTATGTGACCCCTTGAGCAGGCCTAGGGTGGGAGCACTGCCCCCGCCATGCCATAGCAAACTCAGCTCTGCTTTCAACAAGCAAGAGCAGAAAATGCTCTTGCTTGTTGAAAGCAGAGCATGTCTGTTTCCCTGCCTGCCGTGAAGCAAGCATCAGTGATGTCATTTGAAATGTCATAAGTGATGTTATCAGCGATGTCACTGACCATGTCATTAGTGATGTAATATGTGAGGCCATAAGCAGTGCATTGAGGAGGCACAAGATATAGTTATCTCAGCTAACTATAACTGCTGATTTTCTCAGGTTTTGTATGAGTGAAACCTGTGCCTAAATATAACGTCTCTATAACCTTTGTTTTTTTCAAGTGAACACATATATATATATATATATATATATATATTCACTGAAAAAACCATAGGTTATAGACCATATATAGTTAGGAATTAGCATTTACAAAACCTTGAAAATTCACTGAAAAAACCATAGGTTATAGACCATATATAGTTAGGAATTAGCATTTAAAAAACCTTATTTTACTCACACAAAACCATTGAAATTCCATATATAGTTAGTTGCACTAACTATATATCGCGCACCCGCAATCCACTGCTGATGATGTCACATATTACATCATTCATGACATGGTCAGTGACATCACTGATGACATCACTGATGACATCATCCAGTGACTGTGTGTTTCTGTAAAGTTTAAATATGTTTTACATATTGAAGAATGAGTGGATGTATAAGTGTCTGAATGAAGGTTTTAGTAGGTGCGTGATTGACTGTATGAGTGAGTGATTAAATGCGTCTTACTGAATGCACGGGTTAGTGACTAAACTGTCTGAAAGTGTGCATCAGTATCTCTGTTGTTGTGCAAGCTGCTGCATGTGTTGATCAGTAGCTATATAAGTAGCTATATGGGTTATTGATTGGTTGCACAAGTATTTGTATGGGAGACTGAGTGTGTGTATGGCTGGCTGGGAGGTGTGTGACTCTGTGCAGATCAATGTGTACTTGTATCAGTGATTCTATAAGAGAGTAACTATGTGTTAGTATATGTTTCAAAAATGTAAGGTGTTCTGTGTTTAACTGTATAGATGAGAAAATGGAAGTGTGATTGATTCTTTTCAGGACTGACTAGGTGTGTGAGTAACTCCATGAATGAGTGGCAGAGTGTGAGTGTCTGTATAAGTGTATGAGTGCATATGATAGTGTTGTAAAGATGAGTGATTGTATGTATGAATGATTGTATAAGTGAATGTGTGTGTAGACATAGGAATCAGTGAGTGCGTATGTAGTAACTAGTATTGGTGTGTCAATGGTTTCAAAAATGATACTCTCTATTTAACACTGGGTGTAACGGAGGTTATATTACAGTGTGAGGAGATGCATTGTATTATCACATGAATGATATCATCAGTGATGTGATCATTGATGTCAAGTGTGATGTCATCAGTGATGTCATTTAAGATGTCATCAGTGATGTCATCAGTGATGTCACTGACCATGTCATGAATGATGTAATATGTGACATCATCAGCAGTGGATTGCGGGTGCGCGATATATAGTTAGTGCAACTAACTATATATGGAATTTCAATGGTTTTGTGTGAGTAAAATAAGGTTTTTTAAATGCTAATTCCTAACTATATATGGTCTATAACCTATGGTTTTTTCAGTGAATTTTCAAGGTTTTGTAAATGCTAATTCCTAACTATATATGGTCTATAACCTATGGTTTTTTCAGTGAATTTCAATGGTTTTTTAATAGCAAATATCATAAGCTGTCGAATGTCAAGTACGTGGTAAGTAAAAACATTTTCGTGTTTATGCACACTGATCTGCTTTGAATGCTGCCCCCCACCCCTCATTTCTATTAGGAGTACTCTCTCTTTGCAGATAGTGAAGGGTAGTTAACGCAGCCCTTTGCCCCCTTTGTAATCCGTCGTGCCTGCTTCTCTCTCCATTTGATTGATTGTTCTCTTTGGTTCATTCTCTATTTACAAACAAGCACAGAGTCAAAATACTCTGTTTAGTCTTTGCAGATAGCGAAAAACCGTGTAAAAAAACAAAAGGAATCGAGCAAAATCAGTAGGCCACTAATGGGATCTCTTTTTGACCTCGCTAAAATAGAAACATTAGGAACAACCTGTTGAAATTAGCAATGCGTATGTACATAAGCGGCGTTCATTTGTGTTCACAGTACCCCTTGTTGATTGTTTGAATCGAGCATTGAATTGTTCGAAGTTGGTTCTCTTAAGGATCTTCTCTGCCTGCAAACGAGGAAGAATAGGAATATTCTCTCTCCCTTTGCAGATAGTGAAGGGTAGGTAACGCAAGCCTTTAACACGTCGTACCTATTTCATTCCTCATTGATTGATTGATTGTCCGAACATTGACTGTTTGGGAATTAGTTCTTTTTGGAGGTATTCCCTGTTTGCAAATAAACGTAGGAAAATCTTTGCAAGTAGTGAAAGGGTACGTAATGCGGACCTTTCTCCCCCGTTGTAATCTGTCATGCCTATCTACTCCCCACTGATTGATGCACCTGTTTCACCCGGACCATTTACTAGACATACGTCATCTGGCCCGACCAGAGAGCACCCCTAGTGAAAAGGACATATGCAATAATAACAAAGTGATCACTGTATCCTGTTAACAGAAACTTTAGCATGAAACAACCTGGAAAGAAAAGAATAGGAAATCGAAAATCAGTAGGCCACTGATGAACATGAACTTTTATTAAACAACGAACAAAGAAACGATAACATAACGTAATGATAAAACCTATTAATGTCCTAGAAACAAGAAAACGTTCGAAATATGCCAGTGGTGAGAGACCAGAAAAACAGTAAGAGAAACCAAATCACCCCTCGCTGTCCCACCGCCTGCCACGCCAAAAAAATCGATAGACTAGGGAAAATGCAAGTCAGTAGAACATCCGCCCCCACTCTGGAAACTTCCAAGGTGGGGCAGGGTTCCGGCTACGCCCAGCCGGGAGCAGCCCATATAAGGCAGGTCCTGCTGCCACGCCTCGGCCAGGAGATCCTAACGTAGGGTGTAGCCGGAGGAGAGGCCGAGACCAGCGGGACCCGGCCAGGGGATTGCCTTTACAACGCTGAACAGTTGCAGGGGGGGGGGAATGTCTCCTCGACCCTCCCCTCTCTCTCCCAGTCCGGCCGCGGTGGCCCTTGAGAGTTGCAGGTAGTCCCGCCACATGCTCTTCCGGTCCGGCCACCAACGGTCGGGGGGCCGAGGCCGACGGGATCCGGCTGCAGCCAATAAACCAAGAAACCCGTTCATGGGGCCAGAGCCAGGGGCGTCCGGCCGACATCTACCGGAAGCCCGGCCCGAAGACGGACGGGACACTTCTTCTTTCTTGTATAATTGCTGCAACAACCCTGGGGGGGGATGTCTTGCACATGCCTCCGACCCCCCCCCCCTCGTCCTCATCGCCTGGTCCGGCCATAACAAATCTCAAGCGAGACGCCGTGGGGTGCACTGGGAGGGAGAGACGGTGCGAACAGGCCTCTCCCGCCTCCCCAGGTGGAGGCTTCCCAGCTGCACCCTCAGCGCTCCAGGCGCCCGGAAAAGGGTTCTTCCACTGTGGCCATGCTGCAACGTCTCGCCCGGCGGGGTGGAGCCCGTCCGCTCATTTGACCCCGCGATCGCCAGTAGCTACCGAACTCTCAAAATGGCGGTCGACCTGGCAAGAGCGGGCCCAGCATAAAGAAATGGCCCGGTCACTGGTTGACTCCACCACCGTAGTCCTCCACGACCTTGAAGATTCTAGAGGAGCCGCGGGAGTCTCCGACCCCCGATGGGGAATGACTGCCATGATCACCCGTGGAGTGACGAAACTGTATCCGCGGGACGTCGGCGCCAGCCTCACTTTGAATTACTAGAATCCTGCAGACCTCACTTCCGGTGAAAGCACAGTGTGACCCTGTAGGAAAAATTGTTGCACCCCCTCCCCTTTTTGACTGATAGTTCAAACCACCGATCCTTTCCTTTGCCCTTTTAACGGAACTTTGGACTGCCTCCCCCTCTTTTACATTTTCTAGAGAAAACAAAACATTAACCACTACAATAACATAGCAGTTGACATCAGAACTGTTTTCAAATTGAAAACCAACAACATCTTCAACAGAATCCTTTTTGTTTCTGCTGTGACCCTGCTACAGCACAGGCATTGTCCCCAGCAGTAATTCTGCAATGCCGGTAAGAATAGCTGTGGTGCCTACTGGACTCACTCACCCCCGCGGCGCCCCACGCCGTTATTTGCTGGGCGGCAACTTGCTAGACATCACTTTCGTGCCATCTAGATTTCAGCGCGTTCTGCTGCCTTGGAACTATTCGCACAACAGACCGCTACTGACAAGAATATTTCATTATTGGTGCTGTCAATTTCAATAAATCTATTGGATAATTCAAAAGAAATTGCCACGGTCTCTTCGTTGTTTAAATGTTTTTACTGTTTTTCTTTTGTTCTATATATTTATATGTTATTAAAGTTTTATATTCCTACTACTTTGTTGGAGTGCTATATATTTTTAATGTGACACATAATTGTAAAAACTTTGATGTACAAAGAGTGATTCCTGGAATCTTCCGCTTCAGGCTCGGTCCCCTCCCCAATCACAATACAGGATGGTTTTCAGATAGTAGGAACACGTGTGGTGTGACGGATCTCATCGGGTGTGGGCCTTCATCTACTATAACTCCTTTGAAGAGGGGTGATTCTTTACAGCTGGGGCCATAAACTACATCTGCAGGGCTAGCTGATAGCCTGGACAATCGGACACAGAGGAAGAGGAGTGTCAGAGGGTGCGGTAGTGAATAGGGCGAAAGGGAGGTGTCGGGCGGGCACAGTGTGATTCTCAGGGAAGAGCAGCGCAGATGGGGGGAGGTTTATTGCCCATGCATAAGACAGAGAGCGGGGGTGACCAGTGCCTGGGGAAGATGCTTGCGAGGGTGAGGAGCCATGCTACGAATCGACAGCGTGCAGAGAGTGGGTCTGGTCAAGACATCTAAAATGGCTGCCGTGCACGACAAAAGTGTGGCATTTCAAAAAAGGCAAGATGGCGCAGACAATGTTTTTCAACACTTCCTCATTTCCTTCGAATCGAACGTTAACAGACGTTGGGGCATATTACCAAAGTTGAGCGATATTTATCGCTAACGATGCTTACCAACGAATTTTTTACCGCTAAGCATCATCAGAAATTATCGAAGATAAACCTTGCTATTATCAAGGTTTATCACAAATGCGATAATAAACGGCCGCAATGCATGAATATCGCTAAAAACTCAGCGATATTCATACATTACCGAGCTAATGCTCTTAGCCATGTTATCCACCTCCCATTGGATAACATGGCTAAGAACTGCTCAGGGCAGGTGTTACTTTTTGGAGATATTCGCGCTTAGCGCGAATATCTCCAAAAGTTGGTAATAGGAGATAGATATCTTGCATGTTGTAATGCAAGTTATTGTGGTATATGGAACTCATACCATAATCTCTCAGGAAAGCAGAAACTGATCCTTTTGGGACCGCCTAAAAAGGCCTAGGGGGTGAGGAGTACTCTACTTTGCCCCCTTTTCACGTTCCGAACTATTTTATTTTACTCTCTTCTGTAATTACACAAAATAGCAGCGATAAGATGCATCGGAGACACACAGTGAGAGAAAGGAGGCCGGAGATGAAGAAGAGATGTCAAATACACATTGGAGATAATATAGTGGCAGAAGGGAAGTAAATATGAGTAAACTTACCATGTAACATAAAAATGTTGCACTCTATACTATAAGTCTCATTTTATACTACAATCACTTCGCTACAACCTCATAAATTAAAAATAAAAATGAATAATGTCTCAAACAATTTTTGATTTCTAAATATAAATTTATTCTTCAGAATTTTCTAAATTTGAAAGAACTAGTAACATGTCCTCATCAGCAATGTCCTCATGAAAAGTCTCCAATAATGATTCTTGTAACTCTATGGTCTCCAAACACTCGATAAATTCGCCATCAAGAGATTGATCAAAAAAATCATTCAAGTCATCTCCTCCTTCTGACAATATTTCATTATTGGTGCTGTCCATTTCAATCAATCTAATGGAATCATTCAAGTCATCTCCTCCTTGTGACAATATTTCATTATTGCTGCTCTCAATTTCAATCAACGTAGTGGAATCATTCAAGTCATCTCCTTGTGACAATATTTCATTCTTGGTGCTGTCCATTTCAATCAATCTAATGGAATCATACAAGTCATGTCCTCCTTGTGACAATGTTTCATTATTGGTGCTCTCAATTTCAATCAATGTAGTGGACGATTCAAAAGAAATTGCCACGGTCTCTTCATTGTGAGCCATTTTATTTTGAAATTGCTTGCTGTAAATTGCAGAAAAAAATAATCACTTTCATTTATCGTTTTTAGTAATACATAATATAAAACTAACTTTATCAAGTATTTAGTATAACAGAAGGACTGCAAATAAATAACAGAAAACATTTTTCAAATTATCTTCAAGTGTACAACATAGTTCCCCTTACAAATTAACAACTCACCTTTTCAAAAGTAGGAAAAGTGTTAGTACTGTGTAAATCAAACACCAGAAATTCACCACCAAAAATTCCTCACAAATGTACCTCAGACAGTAGTATCACAAAATGGCTGTGGTTTCCTCTCATTTGACATATATACATAACCAATTAACTTTCATCACACACAAATACAAAACCAAAGTAACATTTTAATTGGTTCTAAATTTCAACACTTTCAAATGTGTTTTCCCCATGCAATTTTTCATAGGACATTTACATACGTCTACAGCCTGAATGGCTGAACGGAATTACACCAAACTTGGCAAAATGGTACATCAAACCTAAGAGGTCAGGAAGGATCTACTATGCCCCCTTATGGTCATTTCCCCCTTCGCTTTGGCCTCCTCTTGTCTCTCAATCCTACCGAGAGACAAGATGGCGGCCGCTACGGACTGTTTGGAATGTTGACAGACGCCGGAGAACCAATCAGCTTCGCAAAGCTCCGTAACGCGAAAAGTACGCGAAGCGGAGCGCTGTTACAGATATATATCTTTTTTTGAACGTTAATTTCTCAAAATCCACTGGAGCACATATATTGAGACCTAGCAAAGGCACATCGGGCTACCAGTCCCTAATATTTTACCAAGTTTCGTGCAAATCCATTCAGCCGTTCGATTATTATTATTATTTTTTTTTTTGCCCCGCAGGGCCCTTTTAAAACCTCCACATCAAACCTAGGGGGTCAGCGAGGATCTACTATTCCCCCTTATGGTCATTTGCCCCTTCGCTTTCGCCTCCTCTTGTCTCTCGATCCTACCGAGAGACAAGATGGCGGCCGCTACGGACTGTTTGGAATGTTGACAGACGCCGGAGAACCAATCAGCTTCGCTTCACAAAGCTCCGTTGCGCGAAAAGTACGCGTAGCGGAGCGCTGCCCAGTCCGCGGTTACAGATATATATCTTTTTTTGAACCTTAATTTCTCAAAATCCACTGAAGCACATATATTGAGACCTACAAAAGGCACATCGGGCTACCAGTCCCTACAATTTTGCCAAGTTTCGTGCAAATCCATTCAGCCGTTCGGGCTAAAAGTGAGGCCAACCGCCCTATGGAAAACTCAATGTTAAAAACACGTTTTGGGACCCCCCTTTTTTCTCGGCCCCCCCTTGACGAACCCCCCCCAAATTTTCAGGGGCTGCTCAGAAACAAAATGTTCCATTTTCCTGAAAATTTCAGCCAATTCCGTCCACAAACGCCAAAGTTATTAGACATAGAATTTTCAAAAATCCCATAGAGAAAAAATCCTAACTATATATACCTACTGGCGACCGCCAGTAGGTAATATATATATATATATATATATATATATATATATATATATATATATTCACAGAAAAAACCATAGGTTATAGACCATATATAGTTAGGAATTAGCATTTACAAAACCTTGAAAATTCACTGAAAAAACCATAGGTTATAGACCATATATAGTTAGGAATTAGCATTTAGAAAACCTTATTTTACTCACACAAAACCATTGAAATTCCATATATAGTTAGTTGCACTAACTATATATCGCGCACCCGCAATCCACTGCTGATGATGTCACATATTACATCATTCATGACATGGTCAGTGACATCACTGATGACATCACTGATGACATCTCAAATGACATCACTGATGACATCATCTAGTGTCTGTGTGTTTTTGTAAAGTTTAAATACGTTTTACATATTGAAGAATGACTGGATGTATGGAAGACTGAGTGTGGGGGTGGCTGGCTGGGAGGTGTGTGACTCTGTGCATATCAATGTGTACTTGTATCAGTGATTGTATAAGAGAGTAAGTATGTGTTAGTATATGTGTGAAAAGTATGGTGTTCTGTGTTTAACTATAGATGAGGAAATCGAAGTGTGATTGATTCTTCACAGGACTGACTAGGTGTATGAGTGCATATGATAGTGTTCTAATAATAAGTGACTGTATGTATGAGTAATTGTATGGGTGAATGAGTGAATGTGTGTGTAGACGTACGAATCAGTGAGTGTGTATGTAGTAACTGGTATTGGTGTGTCATGATGTCATCAGTGATGTCATTTCAGATGTCATCAGTGATGTCATTTCAGATGTCATTAGTGATGTCATCAGTGATGTCACTGAAGTATGGTGTTCTGTGTTTAACTGTATAGATGAAGAAATGGAAGTGTGATTGATTCTTTACAGGACTGGCTTGGTGTGTGAGTAACTCCATGGATGAGTGGCAGTGTGTGACTGTCTGCATAGGTGTATGAGTGCATATGATAGTGTTGTAATAATAAGTGACTGTATGTATGAGTGATTGTATGGGTGAATGAGTGAACGTGTGTGTAGACGTAGGAATCAGTGAGTGCTTATGTAGTAACTGGTATTGGTGTGTCATGATGTCATCAGTGATGTCATTTGAGATGTCATCAGTGATGTCATCAGTGATGTCATTTGAGATGTCATCAGTGATGTCATCAGTGATGTCACTGACCATGTCATGAATGATGTAATATGTGACATCATCAGCAGTGGATTGCGGGTGCGCGATATATAGTTAGTGCAACTAACTATATATGGAATTTCAATGGTTTTGTGTGAGTAAAATAAGGTTTTCTAAATGCTAATTCCTAACTATATATGGTCTATAACCTATGGTTTTTTCAGTGAATTTTCAAGGTTTTGTAAATGCTAATTCCTAACTATATATGGTCTATAACCTATGGTTTTTTCTGTGAATTTCATTGGTTTTTTAACAGCTAATATCTGTAGCTGTAAAATGTATTCTTCTTTAAATCCAAAAATATATTTTATATGTTTATGAATAATTTTTTTTTAAAATATTTTTTTTTCTTCGTTCCCGCTTCGCGAATCGGGAAGCTTCCCGTTAGCTGACCTTGATGCCGCGAAATAGACCGTGAGCCGGTAAACGTTTCTTTACCGCAAGTGCCGCGTTAGAAAACAACATCGTGACGCCTCCCGTCCGCATGACGTTTCACGTTGTCGCGTGATACGTCATATGACGTACAACGTTAGCGAACTGGTACGCGAAGCGAGTCGCAAAGCGCAGGTTTCTGGAAGCAAACCGGGAGGCCCTGCAAAGCGCTTAACGTAAACACAGCAAGTCATGTGACTTGGTAATAACACTTTTCATTGGTTCATTTCACTTTTGGTTTCCTAATGATGTAAGACTAGGTCATATAATCTAAAATGAACACTTTTGATTGGTTGAGAACTCTTGTTTTTCCCAAATGATGAAAATCCCTCCTTCTTTCCTCACTCTGACTTTCATCATTGTGAGAGAAAGACCCTTTGTGATCACTGAGCAATGGCTTCTTTATTAGCTTCAGCTGGTGCTTCCCCACCACCTCCACCACATCCAAGGAAGAGTGGACCACCTGCTCAAGTTATAATTCAACAAGGAGAGGAAGAAGAGGAACAGGAGGACGAGCACGAAGAGAGGCAGTTTTTGCCTGAGCAGCCCAGGACGTCTCACCGGAAAGAAAACTTCATTTGGCAATTTTTTAAAATTCCCAAAGGTCAGAAAAAAGTAAATGCAAGATACGTAACTTGCCTTATATGTCAAGATAGACTGTCCAGAGGGACCGACAAAAAATACAGTTTCGGAAACTACACAATGCATCGCCATATGACTAGGTGGCATCCTAACAACTACAGTGCTGCACAGTTTCGGAACGACCAAGATAATCTCCCTATTATGGCCAGAAGATCTGTTGTACCGGAAGTAACGGGACCAGAGGGCAGGGAGATGGTGCCAAATATACAAATGAGATTTGGTGATGTAAAACACATCTGCGTATTTTGCGATGGATTCATTTCCTACGGAGAAAAAAGCATCACTCTGATCAACAGAGCTATTGACTATCATATGCAAGTTTGTACGAAACGCCCAAAATAATAAATACTTCTTTTTTTTGTTTTGTTGCTCCTGTTGAGCCCTTTACAATGAATCGTTTTCATTGCCCCCTCCAAGAAAAACCCCAAAAAATATAAAACTGTTCAAAAAAAGTAAAAAAATGTTCTGAAAAATAAAAATAAAAGTTCTTTTCAGAACTACCTCCCCGTTATTAAAAAATTGGTACAATATTTGGAACTGTGCCAACCTCTATTTCTCTTAGTTCGCTTCCCAGTTCGCTCCCCGGTACGCGAACCGGAAGCGAACCAAAAACAGTAAGTATAAGGGAAGGAAACAGACACTTATGTTAAAAGAAAGACAGCTATAGGGGAGTAAACTAGAGATACTATTACCCGTAATCCACTGCTGATGATGTCACATATTACATCATTCATGACAGGCTCAGTGACATCATCAGCAGAGGATTGCGAGTTTTTTGGCAACGTGCCTTATCCACGGTTTAATAACGCTGCCTTTTGCTTTATATAAGTTTTCAAATTGTATGAAATATATACCAATAGGTCGTTATGAACCTTTAGGTAGTGCTTTTCTTCATGAGGTCTGGTCGCTTCCATACACATACAGATGTTTCAAAGATGATCAAGAAGTTTATCTGAATGGAGAGGAATGCACTGAGACGCCAGATCATTCACTAATGTGTAGGCACATACAGTTACACGGTTCATGCAACAAACACCGACCAAATATGGCTTGCGTGTTGCAAGGCACGCCAGTTCCTGCTATCATCCCCACGTTCAAGTTGTTGGAAAATGGTAGTTATTTGATGCTCAATAATGAAGATTGTTCTGAGTTAATTAAAAGTATTCCTTTTATCGTAACAGTAAGTGAACGGGTTATTTGCTGCAGAAATGTTCTATTTCCTCCCACACATGAACATAGGGAGTTTTCAATCTGGCCACAAATACCAACCTTGGGACAGATTTCAACGGCATGGCAAGAATAAGAGCTCTTTTGTCTCAGAGAGAGGTGGCCTTGAGTTCGGCCCGTGAAACTTTCGTGCTTCACATAGCGAACACCCGTACAGAGGTGCACAAACTTTTCAATTCAGATTTGCCTTTCAAATTCAGCAAGATGGTTCCGACTATCTTTAACGCATCCTCCGCAAAGTCCCTGGCGCACTTTTTTAAAGTTGTTACCAGTGGTCTCGTGACTTCATTTGAGAAAATCTTTGGACTCATCCCTGCTTCCTTTCATTCTATTTTCTCCACTCTGGTTCGTGGATTGGCATTTTTACTTGCATTACCAGCGGACGCTCTTGTGCTTTTTTACATTTTTAAATATGGATGTCCCTCCTATGCAACCTCCCACCCTGCAGCTGCTGACACTGTTCCGCAATCGCATGCTAGAATATTATGGCACAATGCCGTTGGCGATATTAAGCACGGCATATGGATTATCTTTTCGATTCTCCTACTTCACCTGTGTCCAGCCTGTATTTCACTGCCTGACCTGTGATTTCGATTGGGCCATTGATTTGTGTCTCTGCGGACCGGTTTCTCCTGACGTCGACTTTAATCAGCTGATGACTCCTATCATTACTCACGAGTTGGTTTGTCCTGGCGAAAGGATTATGGCTGTGGCATTGATGCATGGACTACTTGGTCCCTGGAATTTACTGGCGGCAGCACAGTCTTTCTTGGAACAGAGCTTTCTTGAAAACCCACCGAGCTGTCCTCTGATGGTGATAGAGGATCCGGTGCTGGGAGAGCACGTATGTTCTTTTCCGCTTTTAAATTGGATGGCTGAACTGTTTTCGGATGAAGACGGTGACTTCCTATTGGAGGCTGTTGCAGCTTATTTTGCATACACAGTTATGTCATAGACCTTTTTCATGTTTGATATGCTGAGTACTAGCATTTCATTGACAATTCATTGACTTATTTGTCAAGTTTTTATTATTTACCTTGCCTATTGGCTTAAGACTCGATAAAGTACTTGGCTGTTTTATTTTTCTTTAGCATTAAATTTTCCTAGTTTTTAATGCTTTACCTTGCGGACCGTCCACATATAAACTTGCAATCTGCTCTCATGAGATGGCACTTCTATTATCTTATTCAGTTCGTTTCCGGATCATGGGGAGGTGTCATCTAGGTCCTGGATATCTTTACACCGTGTTAAGTTAGCATGGGCTCATTACCGGTTTAAACGCCATTTTTCCTTTTTTGCAACTTCTGCACACGACACTTAGTTGTTGCTTTAGCTTTCAACCTAGTAGTTCATCGTGGTTTACATGAGAATAATATGTTATTGCTCTACTATCTGCTTTGCTTGTTAAACTATATCTGTACAGCGAGTGCTGAAGTTTCAAGAACAACACGATACAGAATTGTTATGAGGTCTGATCTCCACGACTTCATACTCATAACATAAGTGCAACTTCTGCCAATTCTGGGCATGAGGCGGGTTTTATATTGCTTTGCCGAACACACATACACAACAGTTGATGCGGCTCACATGAAGAGAGAGCTGGTGTATTCTGATGTGATTCCTTCAAATCTAAGACACTAAAGTATGGGCACGCCCTAAACCAACACAAAGAGACCTTCTTAGCAAATAATATAATATGTGTATTAGGGAGGGTGAGATATAAGCAGCCGCGGGCCGTGGAGGGCGTTACGGTGAGGCAGGGAGGCGGGGAGGGGGAGAAGCAGGGTGGAGCCCTCTCTACCTTGCCCCTCCCCCTCCCCGCCTCCCTGCCCCACCGTAACTCCCTCCACGGCCCGCGGCTGCTTATAAGTGTTGCTAACTCTTATTCATTTACAGCATGTTAACATACTATCACCATTCGCTTTTTATGTACTAGTAACTATGCTGGTAATTTTGCTACTGATAATATGTGTACTTGTATTATCTAAGATACTACGCCTGTGAAGACGGCATTAGTAAATAAACATTTCAAATACACATGTGTTCTTCTTAACTCCATGTTCTGGTTTCTAAGAAATATATAACGACCGACTGTTCATGAGTTCCACGTATCCTGAGGTACTATAAGTTCATATTCTGGATTGTCTAAACATTGAGAGTTTGTTATATCCAATGTGACACTGTACCTAGCTTGCTAAGGAGTTTTTGATTACTAACGTGAGTTTTGGGACACCCTAATTCGCCGAGGTTCCAATCCTCTGTCCACAGTTCTGTGTGAGAACAGAAACCCTGCGACAGGGGCACCCCCGACCCTTGCTGGAGCTTCATCACACTTGCGATACAACTCCAGCAATGCGCCACCTTTACGGCACAGATACATCACGCATCTGTGCTGTTTTTGCCCCATGATGCGCCGCATTGTAAATGCAGCACACCATAGGTGACGGAACAGCGGCACAGAATGACTAACACATCCCTGGTGATGCGCCAGTCATCATAAATGTATCCCTATGCTTCTTATCTTGTTAGAGATGTGTGGTAAATAAATAAATAATACCTCTATTTTTGGATGAATAAATGAATAACAGATAGCTCAATAAATAAGAGTCAAGATTCGAGGTAGTAGGAGTTTTGCAGGTTTATTACAGCATAAAGGACAGGAACAGGACAACCTGCATAGGAATAGGATGGCAGGGCCCAGCAGCTGCTGGGGCTGGATCTGGGATGAGCGCGCTAACATTTAATAACAATACACGATCATATATACTAAAACAGTTGCATTACAATACATACGATAGGCGTAGCAGTGGGTGGAGCAATAGGCGTGACGCGTAGCAGTCGCGAAAAATAAGGGTGAAAGTAGGTGTAACAGAGGCGTATACATAGACATGTGATGCAAACGTAACAGAATATGTCATGAATGGGGCGGAAACATGGAGGGGGCTACCTAAGGAGCCGGGACCTCTAACCTGATGGTGCGCGCAAACTGGCAATGACGTGTTACTAGGAGAAACTGGGGGCTATGAACTTTGTGCTAGGAGCAGAGACTGAAGTCTGGAGAGTCAGGGGGACATGTACCTAAACAGTATCTAGTATCTGATGTTTAGAGAACATGTTGATAGAATCCAAAAGTTATCGGGGTAAAGGCAAACAGACTCTAAGACTGGAGCATGCATTATTCTACATGTAGTGCGTGATGAAGAATATTGAATGACCATTAATACAGTATTTCTCTAACGTGGAGACGTGAAGGCTAGACAATGACGGAAACTATTGATGCGATTCAGTAGCTTTAGGAATGCAGAGAAGGAGGGCTGGACTGATAGCTAGAATCATAACATACTCTTGGCAGACCCAGAGGCAGAGCCAGGCTGAACCGGGCACTGCGAGGCAGGAAGTAAGTGAAGGGTCGAGGATACAGGTGGGGGCTGTATCGCTCCTCAGCGAGGGCTTCAGGAGACAGGAGCTGAATCTGGTGTCCGGGCCCTTTTGAGGCCTAGAAACGGGGACTTTACAATGCATTAACGTGCACACTGAGAAACGTGGCAACGTAGCTTTACATAGGCCTGATATTCGTAGTATTCACGAGAACTGGAAACTGACATACTAAAGGTGGACACAACTATAATTGCGTCTTTAATCGAACATGGGGAATAACATTTGCATATTAATCATGCACAGATAACATATGATGGATGACACGTAGGGACACAGAACATGGCAAAATTTACTTTTCCACATTCCCTCCTTGTCACTACGTTTCCTTCAGGAAACATCAATATTCATGATACCATCTATCATTTCATACAGTATCATTTGCTCGTCACGAATTTTCTGGGAACGTGTTTTAGAACGGGGCTTGGGACTAGGAATACAAGATGTAGCACAAATGCCGCAAATCGCAGGGCCACATTGTATACAGAGGCAGCAGCTGAATATGATCGCTACTGCAATACCTAGAAAGGACAATACTTTCCATCCCCAGGCGGAAATTATATTCCAGAACCAACCGGACCATGTCCAGGTGCCTGGATCTTGGTGTAACAGATGGGCAATTTTATGGAGTCTGGTTATAGCTGAATAAACAGACGGCGCGTTATTTGGAATGAAAATGCAGCAACTAGATCCGATGACTCTACAGGCCCCGCCCCTATCGGCCAATATGACGTCAAGGACGAGACGATTCTGTAAAACGACAAATCTCATAGCAGATTGCTCTTCGGTTAAGTTACCTAGAGCAGAGGCAGTCTCATTGACAACTACTTCAAGGGTTCTTGTTAACCTACGGATTAGCTTACTATTCTGGATAGGTCCTATAAAGAAGAAGAAACCTCTATTGAAATCTGTATACTGTTCTAGAGCAGTTTCAGTATAATCGACAATTGGGGACTCGATCTCCCTTCTATGTCTAATGTGTACTAGATGTGTGTTTCTATGATAATCAGGTGGGGCTAGGAAAACTGGTGGCAGTAGGAAGGCAATGTAACAGGTTCCCTCCCAATCGAGGGGCAGACGAACATATGCGGTCTGACCACAAATAAAATAAGAATGACGTGAAGCTTTGAAAATAGATTTCCTACTGTCACTATACTTGACAATAGTAGTACAATCACTATGTCCTACATGTACGGAACCATTATTTCGGACACATAATTCGCCTTTAACTGGTAGTACTGAAATTGCAGGTAAGTCTGGAGTAGTATCAGACTGAACATTCAGGACCATGAAATTCGAAGAATAATTACCTAAATTATACACTTCATTTTCTAGATCTAACCCGGTTCTGTGGGGGAGACCTTGCTTGTCTGGAAAACATGTACTGTTAAGAAAAGACATATCTGTTGAGGATGACGTTAACGTGGACCATGCTCCACACGAACCATTATGTGAAAAAGGATAAGGAAAGAGTGGCAGAACTCCCTTCGGTGTCTGGAAAGGGGGGAGTCGACCACACACCCAACAATTAGTGGCATTGCTGGTCTGGTGTGAATAATGTAACATGCGGATGAAAGAATTATTTCGCATAGCGAGGCGGTAAGAGAGTTCATGAGGAGGCAGATCACTAAACGTGTGCTCTACTGTAACATTAGAAGACGTATTTACATGAGAAACTGGAAAATACAGGTAAAACGCATAACTGGTGCAGGAAATCATAATACTGAGAAATAATATGAAACATAGAAAAACGATACATCGGATTGAGTTTTGACTAACTCTCTCACTATGGGGGTCTATTTTATACATGTCAGAAACAGTCTAACCGTTTCACCTAGGGGAGGACTTAGACAATCAAACTGGCTGACTTATTTTACTAGACCTTAACTTGAGTTTATACTCCTGTTGTGGAGTTTTCTCTAACAGGGAAGGGTTCGTAGCAATGTCTTTTGCGGGACAGTCCTTAAGAATAGTACTTTGGCAATCCTTCAAATCCTGGGAAATGTTCTTTGAGACGGGTTTTAGTCCATAAAATTTCTTTACGTGCGAAAGGTGCACCCAGCCTTTGCGACCCTCCAACTTCACGGCTGTACGGGTGGCGAGGAGGACCTGTCGGGGCTCCTTCCAGCGAGGTTCCAGCGGACTTGAGCGGTCAAAATTCCGGACAAGGACCATGGATCCTGGAACGATTTCATGCGGTGCCACCTCGGTATTGTCTGGAAATGCGGCGGCAACCTGTGAACGACAAGAGTTGAGGGCAGACATCAAGGAAGCTAGGTAATCTGTCAGCATATTACTTGAAACATCGGTAATACTTCGGGGTCTGGGTGTACCCCACATGTTAGGGGGGCGGCCGAAAACGACCTCATACGGGGACAGACCTGATCTGGAATGTGCGACCATGCGCATATAGAACAAAGCGACTGGCAGAGCTACTAGCCAGTCCACACCTTTCTCTTTACATACTTTGGCGATGCGAATTTTCAGAGTCTGGTTATGTCTCTCTACGAGACCTGCTGCTTCAGGATGGCGTACACAATGGAACTTCCACTGGTACCCTAACAAAAGGGAAACATGCTTCATTAACTCTGAGGAGAATGGCTGGCCGTTATCAGAATATACGACCCTAGGGAGTCCATAACGGGGGAAGAACTCACGAACCAACTGCTTGGCAGTGGTCGCGGCTGTGTAATCTGGGACTGGATATGCTTCTGTCCACCTGGACAAAGCGCATACAACTACGAGGACATACTTGAAACCTCGACATCGCTCCATCTGAATATAATCCATCTGGAGGACTTCAAAAGGGTGGTCAGGAGGTTGAAATCCACCTTGTTCCACCGGGACACTTTTACCTGGATTAAACTGACAACATATCATACAGGTACGGACTTTCTGCTTGGCTGCAGCTCGTAGATGCTTGTTGAACCAAATGTTCTGGATACTGTCTAACATAGCTTTTTCTCCTAAATGTGCTGGACTATGTGCAGTATTGATAATGACTTGAACCATAGAGTCGGGGAGAAACCAAGTGGCTTTTCCTTAAGTTAACCATCCTTGATCTGTCTGGACCCCTCCTTGTTCAGACCATTTCTTGATTTCTTCGGGAATAGCATGTAACTGGATATCTATGACATCTTGAGTAGGGTCTTTAACTGTCATGCATGTAGTCGGCTCTGGAGTGTGTGTCATGTTAACTGGAATGTCTGGAGTCTGTGCTGTAAGTTTGGCTGTGCGATCTGCTAGATCGTTACCCTGGGAAATAGTATCAGTAACTTTCGTATGTGCTTTGCACTTCATGATAGCAATGGATGTCGGTAAATGTATGGCATCTAACAGAGCTTGAATAAGGAGACCATGCTGAATCTTGGTTCCATGAGAAGTCATGAAACCTCTCTCCTGCCAGAGCACTCCAAAGTCGTGTACGACTCCAAATGCGTAGCGTGAATCTGTGTAAACATTAACTTTCCGGTTCTTAGCGTGTATGCAGGCTTGTGTCAGAGCAACTAGCTCTGCTGCTTGAGCGGACAGGGTGTCAATACGGTGTGTCCTAATAACTTCGGTGTCGGTAGTCACTGCATACGCGGCGACTAGTTCTCCTGTACTTGTTCTCATACATGAACCATCCACATAAAGTGTCAGGTCGGGATCTGGTAATGGAATATCTGTCAGATCTTGTCTTGGCTTGGTCGTGATGTTGACTACTTCCACACAGTCGTGTGTGGCAGGATTTGGATTAGCTGATGGTAACAGTGTAGCAGGATTTAAAACGTTGCAGCGTCTGATTTCTATGTGTGGCTGGAACAGTGTCAATTCATAACCTGTTAAACGTGCAATTGTCAAGTGCTGAGTTTGTGTTCGGTTTAAAAGAACTTCCACGGAGTGTGGAACTTGTACTGTCAGGGAGTGTCCTAACACTATGGAATCACTTTGTCTGATAGCTAGTGCTGTGGCTGCAACTGACTTGAGGCACGCAGGCAGAGCCTGGGCTACAGGATCTAATGTGCTCGAAAAATAAGCACAAGGCTTGTATTGTCCTGCTTGATCTTGTGTGAGAACAGATAATGCTGTACCTTCACGTTCTGTGACGAAAAGTGTAAAAGGCTTACTGTAGTTTGGTGTAGCTAGAACTGGAGCTTGACATAGGGCTTTCTTTAACTCATTGAAACTAAGTGTATGTTCAGATGACCAAGGGAGGACAGTCGATACGGCTGCCTCCTGTGTCGTTAACTGTATCAGTGGTTTGGCTAGAAATGCATACTGAGGAATCCATTGTCGGCAGTAAGAAGTAAGGCCGATAAAAGCACGTACCTCCTTCTGGGTCTTGGGCTGAGGAAGACTCGCTATTAACTGGATACGGTCAGGTGTCAACTGCCTACCCCTCTTGGACAGTAAGTGTCCTAAGTAGACCACTTGCTGGACACAGAATTGAAGCTTCGAAGGGGACACCTTGTGTCCCATCTCGGCAAGGAAATACAATACTGTGAGTGATGCTCGCTCGCAAGCACGTTCAGAACGGGCTGTGATCAGTAGATCATCGACATACTGGAGCAGGGCAGTGTCAGTTGGCATGTGAATGTTGTCTAGTTGCCTCTTGAGTGCTTGACTGTAAATACTAGGACTTTCTGTGAAACCTTGAGGAGCTCGTGTGAACATATAGCTCCTTCCATTTAAACAAAATCCGAAAAGGAACTGGCTGTCTGGATGAATGGGGACACTGAAGAATGCGTTCTTGAGGTCTATGACAGTGAAAAATGAAGCTTCGGAATCAATGGCTGTCAATAGGGAAGAGATATCTGGGACAACTGGATACTGGGGAATAATACATTTATTAAGCTCTCGGAGATCAATCACTAATCGATATACTGGGGGTGCATTTGGATCAGTACGTTTCATGACTGGAATGATCGGAGAATTGCATACATTGGAGTCAGTTTCTACAACCACTCCTTGAGCGATGAGCTCGTCAATAATTTTGGATAAGGCTGCTACAGCCTCAGGTGGCAATCTGTACTGCCTGATTCGTGGTAACACTACACCTGGCTTGAGAGTCACACGATGGGGTGTGATTTGCATATAACCAACATCAGTTGGACCTTGCGCCCATAGATGCTGCGGAACATTGGACAATCTGGGATCAAAATCTCGTAATACATAGTGACCCTTAAAGTCACGCAGGAACAATCGTATTCCCTCTGGGGAACAGCATATAACTGCACCTAACTCTTTCAGTGTTTTAATGCCTAACAGATTTTCTGGACATGACTTAGTAAGTAACAGGTCAGTAGTACGGGACAATGGACCTACTTCTAGAGTAACTGGCTTTGAAATTTCATTTACGATAGGTTTTCCTGAAAATCCAAGGGAAACATTTCTTGAGCCTGAGAGCGGAGCCCCTGGAACTTCGGCGTGGCTAATTGTGGTCCTACTTGCCCCTGTATCAATCAAAAACTTTCTGTCTTTCCCTAATACTTGACTGTGAACATAGGGACCTTCTTGATCTACAGGTATCTCGATGAGAGGCAAGCCTACCTCCCTCTCTAGGCTGTTTCATGAATATGGCTGATACTCTGGATACTCAGACTGTGCATACTGGTACATCTGCTGTGTAACGTGCTGTGTTGCAGCGATGGGCTGCGGTACAGTAACTGTCTGTGGTGCATTCTGTGGCTGAGGAATCTGTGAAACTTGTTCTTGTCTAGGCGGACGTGGTCTTTCTTTAGTCTTACCAGTAGCTATGTTGTGTTTCAGAACTGCACACTCGTTTATAAAATGACCTGGCTGTTTACAATAATTGCAGTTTCCTTTAACGGGAGCTGCAGGATGACTGGCTTGATTCGGACCCCTCTTCTGACTGTCTTGAGGAACAGATTGTGCAACTAGTACTTTCATTTTCGTGTCTTTCATACGTTTTCTTTCGTGTTCTTGCTCTTCTCTAATTCTATTCTGGTGGTATTGGAGCATCTGTAACATCTGGGACGGGGTATTAGCTTGCCAGGTACTTTCGACTTTCAAAACTCGATTCTTAATTTGTTGACTTGAATTCTCGACTAATTTAGTAACAAAAAGGTGAGGGTATGACTCGCTACTTGTCTTGAGGCCACTGTTGATGCTAAAACATTTCTCAAATCTAGAATAAAAATCACTAATGTCTTCGTCTTGTTTCTGTTTGCAGGCTGAGATTGCATCCCAGTCTTCTTTTCTAGTTGTTAACAATCTGGGTAAAACTTGAATCAATAATTCAGGTAATTCTTTACATTTCGCTCCAAGACCGGTACCTGGTACTCGTGCCTTATCTTCGGTTTCTAGAACTGCCCAATCGATCTTTTTCTCTCCCACCTCCCATTCTTTTTCCTTGAGCTTTTCATACACCCCTGCGGGCAACAGGACCTTTAACATTTTAATTATATCTGGATACGTGTATTCTCCCATACGGAGCATGTCTTTTAATTCTCGATGGAACCCTGCTGGATCTTTATCATGACAGGGGATTAATTTTTTCATCTCTAAGAGTTCCATCTTTGTGATCGGGGTGTAAACAAACACTCGTTCTAGTTCGCCACCCGTTCCTCTAACTGGGTGGACTTCTCGTAACGGATTCTGTCTCTCTATGTAAAATGGTTTATTTTCTGGGGGTGAGACATGAACAAAATGCGGGTTCAAAAACGTTCTATATTTGTGACGCTGTTCTAAAATGACACTAATTAAATCGGTACCTAAACCTTTCCATCTATACTGGAGTAACTCGTTCAGGATATCATGTAACGGGCCTGGATCAGAGTGCTGACCCTCATACAATGTAATGAGGTGCTGAATCATATACATACCCGCCAGTCGTTGCTCGGCTGGGGGCAATTTCAGAAACATTTGTGCCACTATTTCGTCTGGAAAAGTGGTAGAATCAGTAGTCCATCGGACTGCTGATCGGGCTAGTTCTTGTTCATGCATAGTACTTAACTCACTGTAACCGATTCGTGATTTCAGAGTGTGATCGGTAGCTTGAAACACTTGTTCTAGAGAACCTTGTTCTGGTGCTGGATGATGGAAAGTTGACTTGTGTTCTAGGCGTAAATGGCGATCTGGAAATCTAGATTCTCCTACATACGCTATTCTGGCGGGATTCTCGTCGTCTACCTCTTCCGTATCAGAGTTACTTTCTTTCTCGCTTACTTGTGCTGCTTTACGTTGATCGTGTAACCTTATTATTTCTTTACGAATTTTCTTGTACATACTTTCCATAGCACTGATGGTCCTGTGCTTACCCTCGGCTATATTATCACTCCACTTTGTCAGGGTTCTCATTTCGGCTTGATCTTTGGACGGGTAATCTTGTTCTCTTATTAAACAATTAATCAAAAACTTTAGTATCATGAGCTGGATCTCGGCTTTCCTTTGAGACATGACTTCGCCAATGCTTTCTGGATCATCCCCTGTACAGATGAAACGATATATTCTGTCTAGATCTTCTTTCATATTCGGTAGGGTGACTAGATACTCGGCCACCTTTCTTACACGTAATGAATATAAAACCATATTATCCTCGCCTGGGACTGGATCATAGCCGCATTCATTAAGGGCTTTTCTTATTTCTGCTACAGACTGATGTCTGGGCGTACGCTGTGACGCTTGTGCATGTAATTCGGCTGACGTTAAACGCTTATGTGGCGGCGGGGTCTGAGGAGGACCTCCTCCTGCGGCCCCTAAACTAGAATCGTCGACTGATCCTCTTCGTACTAGTGTGGCAGGAAATTGAAATGCGGGCTGAACTGGTATGGCGGGCTGGACCGGGGGGACCGTAACAGGTACTGCAAGGGGTACCCCGGTGTCTGGAGAAACGGGGAGTGCCTGATTTACAGGGACTGGCGGAGCGCGAACAGGATTTGCATATTCTGGGACTGTGTCGTCCAAATAGGACGAGATGAAAATATCAGCTGCGGTCGGTTTGTGACGTAGCTTGGTCGGAACTAATGGTGGCGGAAAGTTACTGGATGCCTCCGGGGTCGCTTTTGGCAGGCCCTCGGCAAGAAGAGGATACATACCCTTAATAAGAGCATGCCTCTGTCTGTCTGACTGTTCGGTTTTAACTCGTTCACCAATCTCGATTAATTCCCTTTCTTGTGCTCGTTCTAAGGATTCTCTACTTAATTCTGACTTTCTGATTTCTTTTTCGGTTCTTTTATGAGATTCTTTGCGCCATAACTCGATGGCATCTTTCTGTGACTGTCTGGCTTTCTTTTTCCATAATGCTTCTTCTACTCGCATGATGCACTCGGCATCCCATGTGCCTGATACAGGCCATCTATACTTTTCCTCTAACTGTTTGGTATACTCGACCCATAAATCTAGATATAATATGGCACTTATGCCATGCTTCTGGTACATAAAATGACCTGGACTGTCCCTAGGCGGGACAGGAACTGCTGCTTCCAGCAGACCTTTTATAGTTCTCAACTGACGCAGTTTTGAAAAGAGCGGCATGACTGAACTATAATTTGGACACAATACGATACACAATAAACACGATAACTACTTCACACTCATTCCACGACATCAAGATACATGAAGAACATTTAGAATAACAGTTCGAACAGAATGCTACCTGGAATACGGGAAACAGAATACATGAATTTTCTCGAGAACAGAACTGACTAGAACAGAAACTAGATGCACTGCTGAAACAGTACGAAACTTAGCGGTCTCATACAGAGACACGTCAGGACCCGTATCCACCGGAGTGGACACTTAGTTTGTGGGACTGTGTACCACCAACCCACGGACCAGAGTCAATTAAATTGACCCTGTCTAGATACTACCCCAGTAACGGTACTCACCGGGCAGCAAGAACGGAAGGCCTCGGACTGGACTGGACTGCTTCGACGCCGGACGGACGACGAACTTCGGACTTCAGTTACGGGTGGACCTCCGGATACCTCGGACCTTGGACTCTCGGCTTGGGCTCTGGTCGGGACTCGCCGCGTTCCTCCACCGCCTCGTCTGGATGCTGGACCGCCTCCTCCGTCTCCTCCGTGGGCCTGAGGGATACTTGAAGCAGAAATATCTGCACGTGCACGGTATGGTTCCGTCACGGCTGCAGAGGGTCAGGGGGCCGGCGTGGCTTCACCGGCGCGTGGGGAAAGGGCAAGTCCCTATTCGGGCGCCATTATGTGGTAAATAAATAAATAATACCTCTATTTTTGGATGAATAAATGAATAACAGATAGCTCAATAAATAAGAGTCAAGATTCGAGGTAGTAGGAGTTTTGCAGGTTTATTACAGCATAAAGGACAGGAACAGGACAACCTGCATAGGAATAGGATGGCAGGGCCCAGCAGCTGCTGGGGCTGGATCTGGGATGAGCGCGCTAACATTTAATAACAATACACGATCATATATACTAAAACAGTTGCATTACAATACATACGATAGGCGTAGCAGTGGGTGGAGCAATAGGCGTGACGCGTAGCAGTCGCGAAAGATAAGGGTGAAAGTAGGTGTAACAGAGGCGTATACATAGACATGTGATGCAAACGTAACAGAATATGTCATGAATGGGGCGGAAACATGGAGGGGGCTACCTAAGGAGCCGGGACCTCTAACCTGATGGTGCGCGCAAACTGGCAATGACGTGTTACTAGGAGAAACTGGGGGCTATGAACTTTGTGCTAGGAGCAGAGACTGAAGTCTGGAGAGTCAGGGGGACATGTACCTAAACAGTATCTAGTATCTGATGTTTAGAGAACATGTTGATAGAATCCAAAAGTTATCGGGGTAAAGGCAAACAGACTCTAAGACTGGAGCATGCATTATTCTACATGTAGTGCGTGATGAAGAATATTGAATGACCATTAATACAGTATTTCTCTAACGTGGAGACGTGAAGGCTAGACAATGACGGAAACTATTGATGCGATTCAGTAGCTTTAGGAATGCAGAGAAGGAGGGCTGGACTGATAGCTAGAATCATAACATACTCTTGGCAGACCCAGAGGCAGAGCCAGGCTGAACCGGGCACTGCGAGGCAGGAAGTAAGTGAAGGGTCGAGGATACAGGTGGGGGCTGTATCGCTCCTCAGCGAGGGCTTCAGGAGACAGGAGCTGAATCTGGTGTCCGGGCCCTTTTGAGGCCTAGAAACGGGGACTTTACAATGCATTAACGTGCACACTGAGAAACGTGGCAACGTAGCTTTACATAGGCCTGATATTCGTAGTATTCACGAGAACTGGAAACTGACATACTAAAGGTGGACACAACTATAATTGCGTCTTTAATCGAACATGGGGAATAACATATGCATATTAATCATGCACAGATAACATATGATGGATGACACGTAGGGACACAGAACATGGCAAAATTTACTTTTCCACAGATGAACCGCCATATGTATCATCAAAGTTTTTTGCATTTCCTAAATAGCGAACTTTAAGGAATAAATAGCGATTCTTTACCATTCCTAGTTTGCGATGAGCTATTTGCTAATTACAAATTACCCATTCATTTCCTTCATTTCCATAGGGCAGTTGGACTCACTTTTAGCTCGAACGGCTGAATGGATTTCCACGAAACTTGGCAAAATTGTAGGGACTGGTAGCCCGATGTGCCTTTGCTATGTCTCAAGATATATGCTCCAGTGGTTTTTACGAAAATTAACTTTGAAAAATATATATTGGGCTACATTGGCCTATATATATGTTGGAGCCCAAATGTAGCCCAATGTAGCCCAATGTAGCCCAAAGATGGCCGCCAGACACACAAAAAAACAAATGTAGCCCAAATATCAGCCAGATGTAGCCCAACTATAGCCCAGTGACAGAATGACCAATCAGCTTCGCAAACCTCCGTTACGCGAAGCGGAGCGCTGTTACAGATATATATCTTTTTTTGAACGTTAATTTCTCAAAATCCACTGGAGCACATATATTGAGACCTAGCAAAGGCACATCGGGCTACCAGTCCCTAATATTTTGCCAAGTTTCGTGCAAATCCATTCAGCCGTTCGATTATTATTATTATTATTATTTTTTGCCCCACGGGGCCCTTTTAAAACCTCCACATCAAACCTAGGGGGTCAGCGAGGATCTACTATGCCCCCTTATAGTTATTTCCCCCTTTGTTTTGACCTCCTCTTGTCTCCCGATCCTACCGAGAGACAAGATGGCGGCCGCTACGGACTGTTTGGAATGTTGACAGACGCCGGAGAACCAATCAGCTTTGCTTCACAAAGCTCCGTTGCGCGAAAAGTACGCGTCCTGGGCCGCTGCCCAGTCCGCTGTTACAGATATATATCTTTTTTTAAACGTTAATTTCTCAAAATCCACTGGAGCACATATATTGAGACCTACAAAAGGCACATCGGGCTACCAGTCCCTACAATTTTGCCAAGTTTCGTGCAAATCCATTCAGCCGTTCGGGCTAAAAGTGAGGCCAACCGCCCTATGGAAATTAACATGGGAAAAACGCGTTTTGGGACCCCCCTTTTTTCTCGGCCCCCCCTTGACAAACCCCCCCAAAATTTTCAGGGGCTGCTCAGAAACAAAATGTGCCATTTTCCTGAAAACTTCAGCCAATTCCGTCCACAAACGCCAAAGTTATTAGACATAGAATTTTCAAAAATCCCATAGGGAAAAAATCCTAACTATATATACCTACTGGCGATCGCCAGTAGGTAATATATTACCTACTGGCGGTCGCCAGTAGGTATATATAGTTAGGATTTTTTCTCTATGGGATTTTTGAAAATTCTATGTCTAATAACTTTGGCGTTTGGCGACGGAATTGGCTGAAATTTTCTGGAAAATGGAACATTTTGTTTCTGAGCAGCCCCTGGAAATTTGGGGGGGGTTCGTCAAGGGGGGGCTGAGAAAAAAGGGGGGTCCCAAAACGTGTTTTTAACATTGAGTTTTCCATAGGGCGGTTGGCCTCACTTTTAGCCCGAACGGCTGAATAGATTTGCACGAAACTTGGCAAAATTGTAGGGACTGGTAGCCCGATGTGCCTTTTGTAGGTCTCAATATATGTGCTTCAGTGGATTTTGAGAAATTAACGTTCAAAAAAAGATATATATCTGTAACAGCGGACCGGGAAGCGCTCCGGTTCGCGGACTTTTCGCGCAACGGAGCTTTGTGAAGCGAAGCTGATTGGTTCTCCGGCGTCTGTAAACATTCCAAACAGTCCGTAGCGGCCGCCATCTTGTCTCTCGGTAGGATCGAGAGACAAGAGGAGGCCAAAGCGAAGGGGCAAATGACCATAAGGGGGCATAGTAGATCCTCGCTGACCCCCTAGGTTTGATGTGGAGGTTTTAAAAGGGCCCCGCGGGGCAAAAAAAAAAAATAATAATAATAATCGAACGGCTGAATGGATTTGCACGAAACTTGGTAAAATATTAGGGACTGGTAGCCCGATGTGCCTTTGCTAGGTCTCAATATATGTGCTCCAGTGGATTTTGAGAAATTAACGTTCAAAAAAAGATATATATCTGTAACAGCGCTCCGCTTCGCGTAACGGAGGTTTGCGAAGCTGATTGGTCATTCTGTCACTGGGCTATAGTTGGGCTACATCTGGCCGATATTTGGGCTACATTTGTTTTTTTTGTCTCTGGCGGCCATCTTTGGGCTACATTGGGCTACATTGGGCTTCATAGGGCTTCATAGGGCTTCATTGGGCTACATTGGGCTACATTTGGGCTCCAACATATATATAGGCCAATGTAGCCCAATATATATTTTTCAAAGTTAATTTTCGTAAAAACCACTGGAGCATATATCTTGAGACATAGCAAAGGCACATCGGGCTACCAGTCCCTACAATTTTGCCAAGTTTCGTGGAAATCCATTCAGCCGTTCTAGCTAAAAGTGAGTCCAACCTCCCTATGGAAATGAAGGAAATGAATGGGTAATTTGTAATTAGCAAATAGCTCATCGCAAACTAGGAATGGTAAAGAATCGCTATTTATTCCTTAAAGTTCGCTATTTAGGAAATGCAAAAAACTTTGATGATACATATGGCGGTTCATCTCGAACAAGATAAGAAGCATAGGGATAGATTTATGATGACTGGCGCATCACCAGGGATGTGTTAGTCATTCTGTGCCGCTGTTCCGTCACCTATGGTGTGCTGCATTTACAATGCGGCGCATCATGGGGCAAAAACAGCACACATGCGTGATGTATCTGTGCCGTAAAGGTGGCGCATTGCTGGAGTTGTATCGCAAGTGTGATGAAGCTCCAGCAAGGGTCGGGGTGCCCCTGTCGCAGGGTTTTTGTTCTCACACAGAACTGTGGACAGAGGATTGGAACCTCGGCGAATTAGGGTGCCCCAAAGCTCACGTTAGTAATCAAAAACCCCTTAGCAAGCTAGGTACAGTGTCACATTGGATATAACAAACTCTCAATGTTTAGACAATCCAGAATATGAACTTATAGTACCTCAGGATACGTGGAACTCATGAACAGTCGGTCGTTATATATTTCTTAGAAACCAGAACATGGAGTTAAGAAGAACACATGTGTATTTGAAATGTTTATTTACTAATGCCGTCTTCTCAGGCGTAGTATCTTAGATAATACAAGTACACATATTATCAGTAGCAAAATTACCAGCATAGTTACTAGTACATAAAAAGCGAATGGTGACAGTATGTTAACATGCTGTAAATGAATAAGAGTTATCAACACTTATAAGCAGCCACTGGCCGTGGAGGGAGTTACGGTGGGGCAGGGAGGCGGGTAGGGGGAGGGGCAGGGTGGAGAGGGCTCCACCCTGCCCCTCCCCCTCCCCGCCCCCCTGCCCCACCGTAACTCCCTCACGGCCCGCGGCTGCTTATATCTCACCCTCCCTAATACACATATTATATTATTTGCTAAGAAGGTCTGTTTGTGTTGGTTTAGGGCGTGCCCATACTTTAGTGTCTTAGATTTGAAGGAATCACATCAGCATACACCAGCTCTCTCTTCATGTGAACCGCATCAACTGTTGTGTATGTGTGTTCGGCAAAGCAATATAAAACCCGCCTCATGCCCAGAATTGGCAGAAGCTGCACTTATGTTATGAGTATGAAGTCGTGCAGATCAGACCTCATAACAATTCTGTATCGTGTTGTTCTTGAAACTTCAGCACTCGCTGTACAGATATAGTTTAACAAGCAAAGCAGATAGTAGAGCAATAACATATTATTCTCATGTAAACCACGATGAACTACTAGGTTGAAAGCTAAAGCAACAACTAAGTGTCGTGTGCAGAAGTTGCAAAAAAGGAAAAATGGCGTTTAAACCGGTAATGAGCCCATGCTAACTTAACACGGTGTAAAGATATCCAGGACCTAGATGACACCTCCCCATGATCCGGAAACGAACTGAATAAGATAATAGAAGTGCCATCTCATGAGAGCAGATTGCAACTTTATATGTGGACGGTCCGCAAGGTAAAACATTAAAAACTAGGAAAATTTAATGCTAAAGAAAAATAAAACAGCCAAGTACTTTATCGAGTCTTAAGCCAATAGGCAAGCTAAATAATAAAAACTTGACAAATAAGTCAATGAATTGTCAATGAAATGCTATTACTCAGCATATCAAACATGAAAAAGGTCTATGACATAACTGTGTATGCAAAATAAGCTGCAACAGCCTCCAATAGGAAGTCACCGTCTTCATCCGAAAAGAGTTCAGCCATCCAATTTAAAAGCGGAAAAGAACATACGTGCTCTCCCAGCACCGGATCCTCTATCACCATCAGAGGACAGCTCGATGGGTTTTCAAGAAAGCTCTGTTCCAAGAAAGACTGTGTTGCCGCCAGTAAATTCCAGGGACCAATTAGTCCATGCATCAATGCCACAGCCATAATCCTTTCGCCAGGACAAACCAACTCGTGAGTAATGATAGGAGTCATCAGCTGATTAAAGTCGACGTCAGGAGAAACCGGTCCGCAGAGACACAAATCAATGGCCCAATCGAAATCACAGGTCAGGCAGTGAAATACAGGCTGGACACAGGTGAAGTAGGAGAATCGAAAAGATAATCCATATGCCGTGCTTAATATCGCCAACGGCATTGTGCCATAATATTCTAGCATGCGATTGCGGAACAGTGTCAGCAGCTGCAGGGCGGGAGCTTGCACAGGAGGGACATCCATTTTTAAAAATGTAAAAAAGCACAAGAGCGTCCGCTGGTAATGCAAGTAAAAATGGCAATCCACGAAGCACAGTGGAAAAAATAGAATGAAAGAAAGCAGGGATGACTCCAAAGATTTTCTCAAATGAAGTCACGAGACCACTGGTAACAACTTTAAAAAAGTGCGCCAGGGCCTTTGTGGAGGACGCGTTAAAGATAGTCCGAACCATCTTGCTGAAATGGAAAGGCGAATCACTATTGAAAAGGGTCTGCACCTCTGTACGGGTGTTCGCTATGTGAAGCACGAAAGTTTCACGGGCCGAACTCAAGGCCACCTCTCTCTGAGACAAAAGAGCTCTTATTCTTGCCATGCCGTTGAAATCTGCTCCCAAGGTTGGTATTTGTGGCCAGATTGAAAACTCCCTATGTTCATGTGTGGGAGGAAATAGAACATTTCTGCAGCAAATAACCCGTTCACTTACTGTTACGATAAAAGGAATACTTTTAATTAACCCAGAACAATCTTCATTATTGAGCATCAAATAACTACCATTTTCCAACAACTTGAACGTGGGGATGATAGCAGGAACTGGCGTGCCTTGCAACACGCAAGCCATATTTGGTCGGTGTTTGTTGCATGAACCGTGTAACTGTATGTGCCTACACATTAGTGAATGATCTGGCGTCTCAGTGCATTCCTCTCCATTCAGATAAACTTCTTGATCATCTTTGAAACATCTGTATGTGTATGGAAGCGACCAGACCTCATGAAGAAAAGCACTACCTAAAGGTTCATAACGACCTATTGGTATATATTTCATACAATTTGAAAACTTATATAAAGCAAAAGGCAGCGTTATTAAACCGTGGATAAGGCACGTTGCCAAAAAACCCGCAATCCTCTGCTGATGATGTCACTGAGCATGTCATGAATGATGTAATATGTGACATCATCAGCAGTGGATTACGGGTAATAGTATCTCTAGTTTACTCCCCTATAGCTGTCTTTCTTTTAACATAAGTGTCTGTTTCCTTCCCTTATACTTACTGTTTTTGGTTCGCTTCCGGTTCGCGTACCGGCGAGCGAACTGGGAAGCGTACTACGAGAAATAGAGGTTGGCACAGTTCCAAATATTGTACCAATTTTTTAATAACGGGGAGGTAGTTCTGAAAAGAACTTTTTTTAATTGTTTTTGTTGTTTTATATTTTTTTTATTATTTTTCTGAACATTTTTTTACTTTTTTTGAATTTTTCTGAACAGTTTTATATTTTTTGGGGGTTTTCTTGCAGGGGGCAATGAAAACGTTTCATTGTAAAGGGTTCAACAGGAGCAACAAAACAAAAAAAAAGTATTTATTATTTGGGGCGTTTCGTACAAACTTGCATATGATAGTCAATAGCTCTGTTGATCAGAGTGATGCTTCTTTCTCCGTAGCAAATGAATCCACTGCAATGTACGCAGACGTGTTTTACTTCATGAAATCTCGTTTGAATATTTGGCACCATCTCCCTGCCCTCTGGTCCCGTTACTTCCGGTACAACAGATCTTCTGGCCATAATAGGGAGATTATCTAGGTCGTTACGAAACTGTGCAGCACTGTAGTTGTTAGGATGCCACCTAGTCATATGGCGATGCATTGTGTAGTTTCCGAAACTGTATTTTTTGTCGGTCCCTCTGGACAGTCTATCTTGACATATAAGGCAAGTTACGTATCTTGCATTTACTTTTTTCTGACCTTTGGGAATTTTAAAAAATTGCCAAATGAAGTTTTCTTTCCGGTGAGACGTCCTGGGCTCCTCAGGCAAAAAGTGCCTCTCTTCGTGCTCGTCGTCCTGTTCCTCTTCTTCCTCTTCTTGCTGAATTATAACTTGAGCAGGTGGTCCACTCTTCCTTGGAGGTGGTGGAGGTGGTGGGGAAGCACCAGCTGAAGCTACTAAAGAAGCCATTGCTCACTGGTAACAAAGGGTCTTTCTCTCACAATGATGAAAGTCAGAGTGAGTAAAGAAGGAGGGATTTTCATCATTTGGGAAAAACAATAGTTCTCAACCAATGAAAAGTGTTCATTTTAGATTATATGACCTAGTCTTACATCATTAGGAAACCAAAAGTGAAATGAACCAAATGAAAAGTGTTATTACCAAGTCACATGACCTGCTGTGTTTACGTTAAGCGCTTTGCAGGGCCTCCCGCTTTGCTTCCAGAAACCTGTGCTTTGCGACTCGGTAAGCGTACCAGTTCGCTAACGTAGCACGTCATATGACGTATCACGCGACAACGTGAAACGTCATGCGGACGGGAGGCGTCACGATGTTGTTTTCTAACGCGGCAGTTGCGGTAAAGAAACGTTTACCGGCTCGCGGTCTACTTCGCGGCATCAAGGTCAGCTAACGGGAAGCTTCCCGATTCGCGAAGCGGGAACGAAGAAAAAAAAATATTTTAAAAAAAAATTATTAATAAACATATAAAATATATTTTTGGATTTAAAGAAGAATACATTTTACAGCTACAGATATTAGCTGTTAAAAAACCAATGAAATTCACTGAAAAAACCATAGGTTATAGACCATATATAGTTGTGCAAGATGTTCCCGACTTCCTGTTGCAAGCTACCTGAATTAAACACGATGATTTACTTACCTACGTGTGGCTCATCTAAAGAGGGTAACCTTTAACGTGTGGATATATATATATATATATATATATATATTCACTGAAAAAACCATAGGTTATAGACCATATATAGTTAGGAATTAGCATTTACAAAACCTTGATATGCACAGCGTCACACACCTCCCAGCCAGCCACACACACACTCAGTCTTCCATCCATTCAGTCATTCTTCAATATGTAAAACGTATTTAAACTTTACAAAAACACACAGACACTAGATGATGTCATCAGTGATGTCATCAGTGATGTCACTGACCATGTCATGAATGATGTAATATGTGACATCATCAGCAGTGGATTGCGGGTGCGCGATATATAGTTAGTGCAACTAACTATATATGGAATTTCAATGGTTTTGTGTGAGTAAACTAAGGTTTTCTAAATGCTAATTCCTAACTATATATGGTCTATAACCTATGGTTTTTTCAGTGAATTTTCAAGGTTTTGTAAATGCTAATTCCTAACTATATATGGTCTATAACCTATGGTTTTTTCAGTGAATATATATATATATATATATATATATATATATATATCCACACGTTAAAGGTTACCCTCTTTAGATGAGCCACACGTAGGTAAGTAAATCATCGTGTTTAATTCAGGTAGCTTGCAACAGGAAGTCGGGAACATCTTGCACAAATATAGCTTGCCGACGCGTTTCGTGAAACCCTCTTCACTTTTTCACAGGCAAATTAATTACAGCAGCTGCAAAGCGTTCTTTTATTTACAAGGTACCCGCCCACTGGCTACGGGCAAAGCCACATGGTACCTGTAGTTTCATTAGTATTCCCTCCGTGGGGTGCTGTGCACTGATAACATTAGTCCAAATTAAAACCAACTCTGGGTTTGCAAGTACTGCCCACGATCTTCCCAGTTGCTCTGTAGCACTCCTGACACGTACTCCTCTCCTGATGTATGCTGGAATAGCATCATTTCCGGACCGCTGCTGTGCGGTGGGGCTGATCTCCGACTGGGTTAGCCGGTTTAAATCCACACGTTAAAGGTTACCCTCTTTAGATGAGCCACACGTAGGTAAGTAAATCATCGTGTTTAATTCAGGTAGCTTGCAACAGGAAGTCGGGAACATCTTGCACAAATATAGCTTGCCGACGCGTTTCGTGAAACCCTCTTCACTTTTTCACAGGCAAATTAATTACAGCAGCTGCAAACCCAGAGTTGGTTTTAATTTGGACTAATGTTATCAGCGCACAGCACCCCACGGAGGGAATACTAATGAAACTACAGGTACCATGTGGCTTTGCCCGTAGCCAGTGGGCGGGTACCTTGTAAATAAAAGAACGCTTTGCAGCTGCTGTAATTAATTTGCCTGTGAAAAAGTGAAGAGGGTTTCACGAAACGCGTTGGCAAGCTATATTTGTGCAAGATGTTCCCGACTTCCTGTTGCAAGCTACCTGAATTAAACACGATGATTTACTTACCTACGTGTGGCTCATCTAAAGAGGGTTTTTTTGCGTGGGGAGCGCCCGGTCTGCGAACCGGGAAGCGTTCTGGGCAGCGTACTGCAATGAAAAATGAATGATAGACTTTTCAAATGCTGTATGTTAATTGATTGTTGTTTTTGTTGATTATTTTTTATTTTCTTTATTTTTTAAGCATTTTTTTTAATGTGATTGTGTTTCATAATTTATTAAACTTTCTAACATTTCATTGTCAGAAATTTCATAATTATCATGGAATATACATTGTAGTCTCTGAGGGTGTAAAATGTCCTCATTTGCAAGGAGGTTATCTACTGCTTGTACACATTGCAGTAGTTCATTGTCCCAAGTTTCATCGAAAAATTCAATGTCAATTTGATCAATTGTATCAATCAATTCTTGGCTGCTGTCTTGCAGGTCCATTTCAAAAGAAACTTGGTTTTCGCCTTCCATTTTGCCTGAAATTTGAATTAAAAAAATATATATTAGTAGAGATAGGGCAATGTTGGGAATAATTTTAGATAGGCATTTTTTATCAGTGAATTTATCTTTGGGCAGTGTATAGTATCAGAGTGGAAGTAGGAATATAAAAATGTGTATGTGATTTAACGTAAGTAAATTCATAATTATACAAGAGAAGCCTAACTCCATCATTAACTATAACAGAGAAGTCTCTCTAAATCTATAACTACTACAGAGGGATAGTATATATCTATCAGAAAAAGTTTACCATATTAACTTATAGTGCACAATATACTTCAGTTTTAAAAATAAAAACTTACCTTTAGAAAGAAGTTGAAGGAATTAGTGAAAATACTATTGAAATGTACAGCAAGAAGTAGTAGTCAAAATGGCTGTGTTTTCTTCTCTTCCTTTATATATATTCAGGTATATAACCAATAAAATGTCAGGTAAAAAAAATAGAAAATGAAAGTAACATTTTCATTGGTTGTCAATTCCAACACTTCAGATGTGTTTTGTGAAGTAATTTACCTCAGGGTATTTAGAGAGGTCTACAGGCTAAATGACTAAATGGAATTCCAATCAAATTTGTGAAAATGGTAGGGATTGGTATGTAGTATGAGCTAATCTATATTTGGTGAAATTGTCTCCAGTGGCTTTTCTGTGAACTACTTTCCCACCTTTTTTGATGGTGCGCTTCCCAGGGAGCGACCCGGTACGCGAACCGTTGAGCGCCCCGGTTCGCGAACCTTAAGCGTTCCGGGAGTCCACCATTTTGTGTTTCGGTCGAATTTAGATACAAGATGGAGGGCAAATAATGTTCAGAATGGGTAGAAGGGGGCACGGTAGACTTATCTTGACCCCCTAGGTTTTGTGAGGGTGGCTGAGGAGGCCCATATGTGCGAAAAAAAAACATTTTTTTAAAAAATTTCGCGAGGTTAGCTTCCGGTTCGCGTACCGGGTAGCGCCCCGGGGAGCGTACTTTGTTGAAAATTAGTGAAAAATGTTAGAGTAAAATAATAATTGTGAGTGATTAGATGTAGGGTAGCTCTGAGAAGAGCTTTTGGGTTTATGGTACATTTAGGTACTTATAAGTAGGTACCAATGCACATTCTTAAATTCAGAGTGAAAACTCTGTTGCCCTCATCTGAGAAGTGAACTCCATCTCCTCTGTAGATATCTTGCATGTAGTAACGCAAGTTATTGTTGTACAGGGAGCCCATTCCATGGTCTCTCATGTAAGCTGAAACAGATTTGTTTACATGCTTCCTCGACTTCTCAATTTGTGGACAAAATTGGTTTGACCACCTCCATTTCTGTCTTTGGCATATATTTGAATATACCAAGGCAGTCTGAGGAAAAAGTGCCATTAATTGCTCAAAGGTGTCCTTTAAAAGCATTTCCAGACCTACACCAGTCAAAGTGCCCAAGTCATTACCTCCACAGTGCACAATTAACAGGTCAGGTTTGGGCAAATGCATAAAGGTTTTCACCAATGGTATCAATTGGTGACATTTTAATCCTCTGTGGCCAAACCACTTAATTTCCACATCTTGTAAATTGAGGTTAGGTAATTTCCTGTTTTCAACGTACCTTTGAGCCCAGTGAATATAACTATGTCCAACAATCCAGACAGAAAACATGGTGAGAGAAGGTTCTCCTGCAGTCAGATGAAGTGTGGCAATGAAATGGCAGTTGAAAAAATGAGAGTTTAAAATGAAAAAAACTGTGGAGTTTCTGTGTTCATGAAGCAGTAACAGTGATTGGTGGATTTTGATTGCTGAAAACAGAAAGTTAGGGTGCACGGATGTGTTCTTTGAAAGATGTATTTTGAATGGTCAATAAAAAATCATTAAATGAAAGAATGCACTGGATATGCAGGTGCACTGAGAGTTCAGAGTTCAATTGCAACAAAGTTGTGTGAACTTGCAAACACCAGAAGTCTTCCAAGAGGTGGTTGCCATGCAGAAAAGACAGAAAGGGCAGAGGGGGGAAGGGTTTTCATTTGAAAAAAAGTGAGGGAAGAGTTTTGATTGGGTGACATGAGAAATATGTGTGAAGAATTACAGCATTTCTGTGCTTTTGATAGCTGCAGACTCTGGAGTGCATACCTTTTGCTCTGCTGAAGACAAATTGGTGTGTTTCTGAGACTGTTTTCAAACTCAAAGTATTTGCTAAGGTGAGAAAATATTTCTTTAATTTAGATAGAGAATAGTGTGCTTTAAGGAGAAAATTATGAATTATGTGGCGCAAATTGATTGTAAATATGCTCCCACCTGTGCATGGAAAATTTAGATTTTGAATGTTTGTGTTACATAGCCATGTTAAAAGTGACCCAACCATGCAGGAAAGGCAATCAAAAAACGCTTTTATGTGTCTTAAGGACATTTTAAGTAATTTTCCCATGTGCAGTGTTTTGAAATTATGAATTGAAAATCGTTTTTGAGGTAAAGGAATTGTTTTTAAATTTATGACAAGGACATAATGGTGTATGCTTCTTTATAAGGCAATTGACTGTCCCTGATGTTATTTTTCCCATTTTAATGTAAGACTTTTCTCTGTGGCGCAAATTGCTTGTAAATATGCTCCCACCTGTGCATGGTAATTTTAAATTTTAAATGTTTGTGTTACATAGCCATGTTAAAAGTGACCCAACCATGCTGGAAAGGCAATCAAAAAACGCTTTCATGTGTCTTAATGACATTTTAAGTCATTTTCCCATGTGCAGTGTTTTGAAATTATGATTTGAAAATCGTTTTTGGGGTAAAGGAATTGTTTTTAAATTCATGACAAGGACATAATGGTGTATGCTTCTTTATAAGGCAATTGACTGTCCCTGATGTTATTTTTCTCATTTTAGTGTAAGACCTTTCTCTGTGGCGCAAATTGCTTGTAAACATGCTCACACATGTGCATGGAAAATTTAGATTTTGAATGTTTGTGTTACATAGCCATGTTAAAAGTGACCCAACCATGCAGGAAAGGCAATCAAAAAACGCTTTTATGTGTCTTAAGGACATTTTAAGTAATTTTCCCATGTGTAATGTTTTGAAATTATGATTTGAAAATCGTTTTTGAGGTAAAGGAATGTTGTTAAAATTTATGTGCGCCATATGCCCCCAAATTTATTTTTCAGGGGTGCAGCAGGGTGTTATTGAGACACCCCTGCAGCTTTGGAAAAATTCCTAATTTGTGATGAGCACATTGTTAATCGCAAATTGCACCTTCATTTATATGAGCCTCCTAGCCCATGGAAATGAATGGGTAATTTGCAATTAGCAATTTTCTCATCGCAAATTTGGAATGGTAAAGAATCGCTATTTATTCCTTAAAATTCGCTTTTTTGGAAATGCAATATAGTTATATGATACATATGGCGGTTGATGTCTAACAAGATAAGAAGCTTAGGCATACATTTATGATGACTGGCGCAATGAAGTAGAAATCACTTACTTCATTGGTAGAGCTTTACATGTATTATCTCCTCTTTATTCTTCATCAAGCGTAACTTTAATCTGCAATCCTGAGTAGGCCTCACTTTAAACAAACCTCTGGATAGGCCACATCTTATTGTTATCTTGATTTAATCATTTAAAATGCTAGGGACAGATTTATGATAGGTGTATGCCTCTTTTGCGCCACTTAGAAAACATTGTCCATGGAGAAATGACTTAAAATGTCCTTAAGACACATGAATGTGTTTTTTTAAAACGTTTGCAATTTTTTTGGGTCACTTTTAACATGGCTATGTGACTCAAACAGTCAAAATCTAAATTTGCCATGCACAGGTGGGAGCATATTTACAAGGAATGTGCTCCATGGGGAAAGGTCTTATAATGTAATATGGGAAAAATGACATCAGAGACACTGAAATGCCTTATAGAGAAGCATACACCATTATGTCCTTGTCATACATTTGCAAACCATTACTTTTCCCCAAAAACGATTTTCAAATCATAATTTGAAAACACTGCACATGTGGAAATGACTTAAAATGTCCTTAATTCAAAATGTGCGATTCCTTAAATGCAATGTATCAAACAAAAAATATGTAAAAAATGATATTAAGGATTTGGAAACTACCACCAACTTCTAGTTTGTGGTAATTTGCGAATTCTTTTCAAAAAGCATTTTTTTCCAAAAAACAAAAGGTCCCATATGACGCCCATACATGCCCTTAGGGCATGTAGGTGTGCCATATGCCCCCAAATTTATTTTTCAGGGGTGCAGCAGGGTGTTCTTGAGATACCCCTGCACGCTTGAAAAAATTCCTATTTTGTGATGAGCTAATTGCTAATCGCAAATTGCAACCTTCATTCCTATGAGCCTCCTAGCCCATGGAAATGAATGGGTAATTTGCAATTAGCAATTTGCTCATTGCAAATTAGGAATAGTAAAGAATTCCTATTTATTCCTTAAAATTTGCTATTTAGGAAATGCAAAATAGTTTGATGGTAGATATGGTGGTTGATCTGTAACAAGATAAGAAGCTTAGGGATACATTTATGATGACTGGCACAATAAAGTGCACATTACTTACTTCATTGGTAGGCCTTTACATGTATTATCTCCTCTGTATTCTTCATCAAGCGTAACTTTAATCTGCAATCCTGAGTAGGCCTCACCTTAAACAAACCTCTGGATAGGCCACACTTTATCGTCATCCTGGATTAATCATTTAAAGTGCTAGGGACAGATTTATGATAGGTTTATGCCTCTTTTGTGCCACTGTGCGTCACTTTTATGATGCAGCGGTGGTGCAAAAGATTTGCTATGAGGCGACAACATTACAAATTGATGCATTTAGGCAGATATGTCATGGTGTAAAAAAAACGTACCACATGAAACCGATGCAGCAGTGATGCAAAAGATGCACCATGTCGTAAGACAGGCCTCACTTGGGGCCATATGTATCAAGCTAATTAGCATTCGCAAAGATCAAAATTCTACGAATTTTGGCCTTTGCGAATGTTAATTAGACAAATGGTATGTATCAAACAAGTTTGATGCAAAATAAGGAGTAGCAAAATTTGCTATTCCATATTTTGCAATTGCACTGAAGGATTTGCAAATTTTGTGACTACTTAAATGCAATGTATCAAACAAAAAATATGTAAAAAATGACATTAAGGATTTGGAAACTATTGTGGTAAATTGGTGGTAATTTGTGAATTCTTTTCAAAAAGCTTTTTTTTTAAAAAACAAAAGGTCCCATATGACGCCAACACATGCCCTTAGGGCATGTATGTGTGCCATATGCCCCCAAATTTCTTTTTCAGGGGTGCAGCAGGGTGTTCTTGAGACACCCCTGCACCCTTGGAAAAATTCCTAATTTGTGATGAGCAAATTGCTAATCGCAAATTAAACCTTCATTCCTATGAGCCTCCTAGCCCATGGAAATGAATGGGTAACTTGCAATTAGCAATTTGCTCATCGCAAATTAGGAATGGTAAAGAATCGCTATTTATTCCTTAAAATTCGCTATTTAGGAAATGCAAAATATTTTGATGATACATATGGCAGTTCATATCTAACAAGATAAGAAGCTTAGGGATAGATTTATGATGACTGGTGCATCACCAGGGATGTGCCAGTCATCTTGCGCCGCTGTTCCGCCACCCATGGTGTGCTGCATTTACAATGCGGCGCAGCATGGGGCAAAAACGGCACAGATGCTTGACGCATCTGTGCCGTTAAGGTGGCGCATTGCTGGAGTTGTATCGCAAGTGCGATGCAGCTCCAGCAAGGCTCAGGGGTGCACCATCTCCACAATGTTGCGTCAAGACCTATGCCTGCTTCAAGCAGGTGCAGGGTTTTGACACAGGTTTCTCCTATCTGATTGTAAATGCGGCACACCATGGGTGGCAGAGCAGTGGTGCACGTTAACTGGTGCATTCCTGGGGATGTGCCATTTAACATAAATCTGCCCCTTTACATTTAAGTATGTGCAGGGGACACAGAGTCGGTGAGGCTTATCCAAGGTTAAGAACAGATGAGTCCTGTTCAGGGAAAAATTAGACATAGGCTTCACCTGCTCAGCATCGCTGGACATGGCTAAATAATAGCTGCAAAATGTTACTCTTGTTAAACAATTTTACTATTATAATCTGTGAGATTTGTCTCTTACTCTGCAACATCTCATTGTTGTTATCTTTCTTTAAAGATAAAGACAACCTCAACATGAGCGACAATCTGCAATCAGTTGATTTTGACCTCATCATTGAACTTGTAATTGAAATATCAGTGGATGTTGATCCATTGGATGATTTAAATCCTGAGGATGAAGAAGAGCGTGATGAGGATGCAGATTTGTCCGAATTATATGATATAGGATGGGAAGCTGACCTGCTTGAGCCTTTGGAAATATAAACATTTATTTTTAAAATTTATAATTAATAAAAAGGAAAAAGGAAAAAGTTTAATTTAAAAATAAAGACACCTTCAAAAGCAGGTTATGTGTAGTGTCTTCAATAAAATATTAAAATATGCTCATAAAATTAGATCAGATTCACATATAAAATAGCATAGGTAACATAAATATAAATGTCATTTCTTTTCTGGTATTTCTGTATTGTAAATTTGCCAACGACTAAAAAATCTTCTAATTAAAATGTCAAGTAGTGTGTTAAGTTTTTTATCACTGTTACTGATTTACTGTTTGGTAATAATGGTTAATAACATTATTTATTATATTTTTCCACAGATTCAACTGCAGATCATTTCAAGATTTCACCATGCCTACAATAGAAAGACAGAGAAAGGCTGCAAAACGTCAAAGACAGCAGGTGAAAAATAATACGCAGCAGTCCTCTAACAAAAAGATTTGTCAAGTCACGAAGAAAGCACCGGGTAAGAGCACAAAACACTTTATAAGAAATATGTGTAATAAAAAAAATATTACTACAGAAAATGTTTCAGTCCATAAAACGAGAAGGAAATCAAATGGAAAAGAAAGGCCAATGAAAAATGTTACTGCTAGAGCAAGAGATAACTCTGTGCATGATAGTAGAAGTAAACAACAGTTTAGGGAGATTCGTAAACGAATGTTCCGGAACAGGATAATTGGCAATTTGTTAAAAAATATTAAGAAAGGTCAACATAAACTAGTTTTTTATAAGACAAAAAAAAAAGTTGAGAAAGTTATTGATCAGGCATTTGAAATTAAACGTAAGTTATTTATTTTGATAATCAATAGAATGAGGAAGCTAAACAAGGCAATTTTTGATTTCAAAAGAAATAGTAGATGGAAGAGAATAGTTAATCGTAGTAATTTTTGTGAAGTTTTTTCTGGAGAATGGATGCATAGTTCAAGCTGTGAGGCATTTTTTAATGAGGAGAGTTATTTCCAGGATAATGATTTGGTGCATGCAGTTGACACCAGTGGTCGTGCTTATGAAGTGAAAGATGGTTGTCCAGTTGAAAAAGAAAAACTTGTGACAACAGAGGCAGAAGAGGTGTTAGGTAATGAGGTTTTAGGAAGACGTGCTAAGGGTCCTGTGTACACCTGGAAGTGTAGTAGTATTTGCAGTGTGCGACAGGATTCCATCAATTTGCTTTGTGATTTTGTACGGTCATTTAATAAGAAAAGTTTGAAGCAGAAAATGATGTTGTTGCAAGAATTAGATCCTTGCAGAGTAAGAGAAGTGACAGGTTTGCATGGACATTCACTGGCTTGTCTTTCCAGGAGAGTATGCCAGAGTGTTTTTCATCATTTCAGGATGCTAGCAGTGCATCATAACAAAGTGAGGAAATTAGTTAGAATGTTGTATTATGCTAAGAGTCCAGCAATTATGCTTAAACAATTATGCGCTGCTCTTTTGCATGGTTCTGAAATAGATGTGAAGAATATATGTGAAGAAATTGAGTTTTGTTACTTTGGAAGTAAAGAGGAGAATGTTGAAATTGACCAAGAAGAAGAGGGTCTTGTGGAAGATAGTGTACAGGTTTCCAGTACAGATAATTTCCAGAGGGAAATTGCGACGTTTGAGGTGAAATCAAGTGAGAGGCCGAATTTCACTTGTGTGTGTTGTCGACGCACTTATTATAAGAATCAGACTAAGTTAGTGGATTTATATGCAAAAAGTGAAAGGGAAAATGATAGTGAATGGAAGGATTTTGCAACATACTTGATGGTAGAAAATTGTTTTGATTTGGGATTGGATCAACGTGTGTGTACTTATTGTTCTTGCAAATTAAATCAAAACCAGATGCCTGCTAGAGCAGTTCATAATAATCTGGAATTGGTTGAGATTCCTTCTGAATTGAAGGATTTAAATACTTATGAATCTATTTTGATTCAAAGTATCCATCCCTTTCAGGCTATTGTAAGAATGGAGCCAAAGACAGGGAAATTGCCTCCATCAGATTTACAGAGAGGATTAAAGGGAAGAGTTGTTTATTTGCCTCTAGATTTGAAGAAAAACATTAACACAATTGGAGTAGAAAAAGTGGAAGAGGAACCTCTGGTTATCTTAGTTAATGGGGTTCCGACAAAGAATAAGAAAATATGGCAAGATTTAGTAGATGTTAGGAAAGTTAAAAAGGCAACATTGTATTTGAAAAAAAATAATAAATACTATAAGAATGTATATGTTGCAGAAGAGGAAGTAAGTGAGGAAGAGGATAGCGATTTGTGTGCTGGTCAAATTGAGAAAGTAGAACCCTCTACTAGTGAAGAAATATATGAACATTATAGTGTTCATCCTTTGCATTCCAAGGAAGTCATGGGGAATGCTATTGAGTTGTTTCAAATGAAACAAGCCAAAGGGAGTCCCATTAGTGTTTGGGAGGAAAGTTTGGAAGCTCGGTGTTTCCCACAGCTTTTTCCAACAGGTCAGGGAGGAAGATATGATGAGCGACCTCATCAAATTCCTGCTTCTGAATACCGGACTTTGCGATTGTATGCAGGAGATGCTAGGTTTCGACAATGCATTCCTTATTTGTTTCATCTCCTGTTTGAAAGCGATCTGTCTGGACTGTCATATGCAGTGAACCACATCTTGAAAAGTGGTATACACATGCAAAACATCTCGGCAAGTGACTTTATGGATAAAGTCAATGTCCAAGACAGTATTTTGGATTCTCACCTGATTAATCTCATGGCGTGTCAGCGTGGTACTAATGAGTACTGGTACCGTCGTCATGGTGATTTAAAATGTATGCTGAGGAACTTAGGTACTCCCACATGGTTCCTCACTCTGAGCTGTGCCGAGTATGGCTGGGAAGACTTACTTGAATTTCTACGAGAGGCAAATGCTAACGTAGATAACATCGAATTCAAGACACCCGGAGAACTGTGCTCTTTGGATCCAGTCAATGTATGTAGGTACTTCAATCATAGATTTGAAGCTATGATGTCTTTCATCATGAATAAGAAGAATCCACCTCTTGGAGAGGTGTTGGATTTCTTCTGGAGAAAAGAGTACCAAGCAAGAGGTGCTCCTCATATACATATGTTGCTGTGGATCAAGGATGCACCTAAATTTGGAACGGATCCAGAAGACTCAGTGATGAGTTTCATCCAACAGTATTCTACGTGTGCTGTTCCAAACGCAAAGGAGAAGAAAAGCCTAAGAGAAAAAGTTCTGCGTTTCCAAAGCCATCGATGTGGAAAGTACTGCCGTCGTAAATTCCGAAACAAGGACAAGTTCTACACTAAATGTCGTTTCGGCTTTCCGCGACCGGTGATTTATAAAGGAAGAGTAAACAGTTTGATGTCTTCGCTGCGACACAATGTCATGAAGAAATCACCTAAAAACACTTACAATTTGAAGAGGAACGAAGAGTCCAAGTACATCAACGACTACAACCCGGTGATTTTGTCCATGTGGAATGCTAACATGGATATACAGTTTGTGGCTGATAACTGTATGGCTGTGGCTCGGTATGTGACGTCTTACATCACCAAAAAAGAGAAGACAGAATTGAAGGATATGAGGGAGGACATTTCCCATGAAAAGAGCCTCAGCAAGAAGTTGTACAGTTTCAGTCTGAAGATGTTGTCGCATCGAGAAATCGGAGCGTACGAATGTTCTGACCGGTTGTCTTCAGCAAGTCTCTATGCCAAGTCCAGGAGTATCGTTTGGGCGAGTCTTGGTCTTGCTGCAACGCGTAATCGAGTTCTCAAACCTGTGCGGGAAATTGAGTATTTGGCGGAAAAGGAGCCAAACAGTAACGACATTTTGAAGACAAACATGTTGGATACATATTATCCAAATCGAAGCAGTCACCTCGAGAATGTTTGTCTGTATGAGGTTCTGCAAAATTACATATTCAAGAGGAACATCAAAGAAGATACTGAGAAAGGAGTGTATGCTGTAATAGGAAGTGAGGGATGTCTGGTCAAGCAAAGAAAATGCCACTTGGTAAACCATCGAAAATTGAGTGGCGAATCTCCTGAAAAAAAGGAGTTTTTCTATTTAGCACTTTTGCAACTTTTCAAGCCTTGGCGTGCAGAAGAGGAACTGCTTGGAGATTTCCTCTGTTACGAAGACTCTTTCAATGCCGCCAAGGAGACCATAGAATGTCCAAATATGTAGAAATGTTGAATGCGGAAATTGAGCAGGAAGCAACGATTGCAGCCGAGATTGCCAGAGACAGTTCTCAGGACAGTCAGAGTTCTGCTTCATTGAGTCAGGATCCACTAGGAGGACCTGTTATTGAAAATGAAGCTGCCACTGCTATGAATGAAGTGGAAAGAGCCATGGCACATGCTCAGGAGGATGCGGTTAACTTAGAAGAGTTGGAAAGACAACTTAACGTTGAGCAGAGGAAAATATATGACGAAGTTACCATGCAAATTGATCATGGATTAAGTCATGATAAGAAAGAGTGCTCATGTACGTCGTTGAAGCCTGTCCGACTGTACGTGAGTGGAGAAGCGGGAACTGGAAAAAGTTTCCTCATTAAAGCAATTTCATGCTATTTGCAGGAAAGGAGAGAGTCATCGCTGTCTTGTGTTGTCACTGCTCCAACTGGACTGGCAGCACATAATATTAAAGGGATTACTTTACATCGTTTACTGATGCTGCCAGTGGAGCATGACAACAAATTACAATATCACAAGCTATCTGGAGATGCTTGTTTTGAAGTTTCAAGAATCTTGAGGAAAATGAAACTTCTTATCATTGACGAAGTAAGCATGGTTTCCAATGTCATGCTTGCTTTTGTGCATTTGAGGATGCAAGAAGTTCTCAAAACAGAGTATGATGTGTTATTTGGTGGCAAACACATCATTGTTTTCGGAGATCTTTTGCAGCTGACACCAGTGAAAGGGCAACCTGTGTTCAAAATGCTCACGCATGAAGATACCAGGAAGTGCCTAGGCAGCATTGGCAACGTCAATATATGGTTAAACTTCAATTATGCTGAACTGCATGAAAATATGCGTCAGGCGAAGGATGAAGTTTACAAGACTATTCTACAAGATGTTAGAATTGGAAAAGTGACCGAGCATGGGAAAGAAGCTTTACATGCACGATTACTGTCAAATTTATATCCAGAACAAGATGTTGTGCCTGAGAATATTTTTCAGAAAATTACTGAGAAGAAATCTGGAATATGTTTGATGCCAACTCTTGCAGAATGTGCCAAATTTAACAACAAAATGTTGCATTTAGAAAAGCAAGAGATTGTGAAATTGGAAGCTATTGATAGAGTAGAGCATATGGGATCAACAATTATTTTGTCTGAGAATCTGAAAACAAAATTGGATTCATTAGAGAAGAGTATATCTAAAACTGCAGGTTTTGAAAAGACTCTGAATGTGTGCTTGAACTGCAGTATAATTTTAAGAAGGAATTTACATGTTGAAAGAGGTCTGGTAAATGAATCAATGGGTAATGTTGTTGATTTTGTGAAATACAGAAATAGAGATGGAATTGAATTTTTAAAAATTAAATTTGATGGCATTGAGGAAGTACAGCTAATTGCTCGTTGTTCTGCTAGATTTTTGCTTGTAAAAGACTTATATGTTCGCCGTAAGCAGTTTCCTGTTTGCTTGGCATATGCGGTGACAATTCATAAATCGCAAGGTTTAAGCGTAGACAGTGCATTGGTGAATATTGGCAGTTCTGTGTTCAAGGAGGGTATGGCATATGTGGCATTGTCACGAGTTAGAACTTTATCGGGATTGTACTTGATTGAGTGTGATGTCACAAACATTTGTGCGGATCTAGATTGTGTTAAGGAATACAATAGGTTAAGAAGAGAGTATGCGCCACATTTGCCTCAGTATCCTTTGTTTGAGAAACGTGTGGTAGGCCGGAAACGAAGAAATGAGAACAATACTGGGGAGGTTGTAGCAAAAAGACAAAAAGTCAATGAACCTAAAATTACAAGCAGAAACAAAAAGGATTCTGTTGAAGATGTTGTTGGTTTTCAGTTTGAAAACAGTTCTGGTGTCAACTGCTATGCTAATGTAGTGGTTAATGTTTTATTTTCTCTAAAAAATGTAAAAGAAGAGATTGTGGTCAATTCTGATCAAAGATTTTGCAGTTTGTTAAATTCTGTGTTAGAGAAATGTACCACTGATAGAAGAAACATAGAAAGTGTGTCTGAAATTCGAAATCTGTTAGACAGATGTTCAGGCCAAACACAATTCTCTCAAAATATTCAGCAAGATTGTCAGGAGTTTTTAATGTATATGCTTGATGTATTACATGCTGAAGGTGTAGATGTAGATCAGCTGTTTGGGCTTTCTTATCAATGGCAGCATGACTGCGAGAACTGTATGGTATCAAGTACTACTAGTGTAGACTCAGAAAGATTTATATATTTAACTTTGCCAGACAGTAAATCAGTCTCCTTTAATAAGCTAGTAAAAGCAGCTGATCACAACATGGAGTGTAGCCAATGTAAATCTGAAATGATGTCCACATTATTTATACGAACATATGGCCAGTATGTCATTTTAATGTTCCAACGATGTAGGCCTGATGGAACAAAATTGACAACTTTAATTAAAAATTTTGTAGCTTCGCAGTTGTCAATATCAGGAAGGACTTTTGTAACTGCAGCAATTATATATCATGACGGCCCTTCAATAACATCAGGACATTACACAGCTTATTTAAAGTCTAGAAATGGCTGGTCATTCTGCAATGATTCTGTTTTAATTTTCAAAAAAAAATTGCCGTATGAACTTAAAAACTCTTACCTGGTGTTTTTAAAACCAAAATTTTAGGGAAAGAATCTCGGGATGTGCTCTGTGGAATTTCAAGAAGTTCTAATGGCTCCTACACAATTTGGCCTTGAGGATAAGTGTAGTTCAGAGACATAACTTCTAACCATAGGACTGGACATTATGGAGAAATACGTGCACTTTGAATGAGTTCAGAAAAACTGTTTCTTTTTATAAACTAATTGAAGCAGCCAATCAAAACATGGAGTAGAGGGAATGTAAGTCTGCAATGCTGTCTACTGTTTTACATTGCTTTGTGATTAAAAGTGATGTAGAGAATTAAATAATTGTAGTAGTCATAGGGGTAGTGTAAGTCTGCTTGTATCAGTGTCATAGGAAAAGTAGAACATGACTGAGCAAGAAGGGGAAGATATTACTATTCCAGGATTGTGAAAATGATCTTCAACATTTTAATTCTGAAAGTTGCGGAAATGCCAAATGACGGGATTGGCTTACAAGAAATCCAAGAGTTATCAATGGCTCTGACAAGATTTGGCCTTGTGGAAAATTGTGGTAGAGAGCAAGAAGTCATTTATTGCATGTAACGTGTTTTTAAAAACGATGGAGATTTTCTTTCAGAAAGTGGCGGGCTGAAAGTAATAACAGCACAAAAGAGTGTAAGCTGTTCATAGGACATCCTTGGACGTCATGGAAAGTAAGTTAACTTTAAGGAGTTCTGAATTTTGATTTCTGATGTTGTATGGGTTTTTTAAACACAATCATTTTGATTGTGTTTTTTTTCCCCGCTGTTACATGATGAATACCTTCAAGTCACTGTTTTTAGTGAATTTTGATACATTCTGAGAACAGCAAAAATAAACCATTTAACATGTATAATTAATTCTGTACTGTTTGCATTTATGATGTATATGTAGAACTGAGTAGGAGGCATGGAGAAGGTGAGGCTTCTGTAAGTGTCAAAGTTGTTGCATGCAGTGCTGCACTTCTGCGTATTCTTTCATATGCTACATCTGCACAATGAGATACCTAAGCAAAGGAAACGCAAGTGATGTGATTGAGAAATGAGCAAAATAAATTGCACGTATTTCAATTACATCACCTGTGTTTCCTATCATTACGAATCACATTGTGCAGATCAAGTTTAGGTCTGTCCAGGGAAACATAGGAGGTTTCTACTTTGTTGAAGAGTGCAGTGGACATGACTCACTTCATTGGTAGACTTTCACAGATATTATCTCCTCTGTACACTTCAACAAGTGTAAATCTCATCTTGAACTCTGAGTAGGCCTCACCTCAAACAAACCTCTGGATAGGAGACATGTTATTGGCATCCTGAAGCGACACTTTTCTGAAACAAGAGCAATGCAAAAGATGCATCATGTTTTAAGATAGGCCTCACTTCATCTGTATCAAGATACTGTTAGTTTAAAATGTATATCTTTAGGACTGTGTAGGGGACCTGGAGAAGCAGAAGCTTCTGTCAGTGTCAAAGTTGTTGAAAAACTATTTGTCCTTCAATCTTTTCCCTTGTCTTTTGTAATTTTTAAATACATGTTTTAATATTTTTCAAATGTTGGTTCTCTCTTTCACAGATTGAAAGTATAAAAATAAAAAGTGAGTAATTTAACGGCAATTATAAGGTAAATAGTTGTACTCTTTTCGTTACATTTCTATCACATTCACCTACTATTAGATCCACTGCTTCACTTCTTTAACCCTCAGTTTCCTGCCTTTGCTACTTTCCTCATTCCTTTCTCTATTACCTACTTACTCAACTCCTTCCACTCTTTTTCTCAGTCCCTCTGTTCTCATAGTTCCTCAGTCTTGTTCACTCACTCCGTCTCTATTACTCTTAGTGTCTGTGAATTACTTTCCCACCTTTTTTTTTGGACCGCTTCCCGGGAAGTGGCCCGGTTCGCAAACCAGCAGCGTTACGGGAGTCCACCATTTTGTGTTTCGGTCGAATCAAGATACAAGATGGAGGGCAAATAATGTTCAGAATGGGTAGAAGGGGGCACGGTAGATGTATCTTGACCCCCTTGGTTTTTTGAGGGTGGCTGAGGAGGACCATAGTTCTTCACTCTTGTTCACTCTCTCTGTTTCTATTAATGTCACTGTTTCTGACTGATCAAAAAAAAATTTTAAAAAAAAGAACAGTAACTATAAGGGAAGGAAACAGACAGTTATGTTAAAAGAAAGACAGCTATAGGGAGTAAACTAAGGATACTGTTACCCGCAATCTACTGCTGATGATGTTACTGACCATGTCATGAATGATGTAATATGTGACATCATCAGCAGTGGATTGTAGGTAACAGTATCTCTTGTTTACTCCCTAGAGCTGTCTTTCTTTTCACATAACTGTCTGTTTGCTTACCTTATACTTACTGTTCTTTTTTTTTTTTAAATATTTTTTTTGGTTAGCTTCCGGTACGCGTACCGGGTAGCGCTCCGGGGAGCGAACTAAGAGAAATAGAGGTTGGCAGAGTTCCAAATATTCTACCAATTTTTTTATAACGGGGAGGTAGTTCTGAAAAGAACTTTTTTTTTTATGTTTTTGTTGTTTTATATTTTTTTTAGTATTTTTTGAACATTTTTTTACTTTTTTTGTATTTTCTGAACGTTTTTATATTTTTTTTGGTTTTTTTGGGGGGGGGGGAAACAAAAACGATCCATTGTAAAGGGCTCAACAGGAGCAACAAAAAAAAAAGAATTTATTTTTTGGGGCGTCTCGGACAAACATTAACATGATTCTGAATAGCTCTCATAATCAAAATGATGCTACTTTCCCTGTAGCAGATGAAATCGCCGCAGTGCACGCACACTTGCTTCACGTGCCCAAACAACATTTGAATGTTTGGGATCATCTCCCTCGCCTCTGGTCCCGACACCTCTGGAACAACCGATCTTCTTGCCATTGGGAGGGGATTTTGTTGCTCATCACGTAGCTGGGCAGCACTATAATTATTTGGGTGCCACCTACTCATATGCCGATGCATAGTGTGATTGCCGTAACTGTATTTTTTTTCAGTTCCCCTTGACAATCTATCACCGCATATACGGCAAAACACGTAGCGTGCATTCACTTTTTTTTGCCCCTCAGGAAATCTATGGAATTGCCAAATGTAATTCTCTTTTCGATTGTACCTCCTGGGCTCCTCTGGCAAAAACCTTGGCTCTTCCTCCTCTTCCTCCTCTTCCTGTTCTTCCTCTTCTTGCAAAATTACTTCAGCAGGTGGTCCTCTCTTCTTTGGATTTGGTGGAGGTGGTGGGTTAGAACCAGCTGAAGCTACTAATGAAGCCATGTCAAAGTGTAAATAAAGGGTCTTTCTCTCACCAAGATGAAAGTCAGAGTGAGGAAAGAAGGAGGGGTTTTCATCATTTGGGAAAAGCAAAAGTTCTAAACCAATGAAAAGTGTTCATTTTAGATCACATGACCTAGTATTACATCATTAGGAAACCAAAAGTGAAATGAACCAATGAAAAGTGTTATTACCGAGTCACATGACCTGCTGTGTTTACGTTACGCGGTCGGCGCCGCGCCGCGGATCGCTTCCGGTTCGCGTACCGCTGCGCTTCCGGGTACGCTAACGTAGCACGTCATATGACGTATCACGCGAGAACGCGAAACGTCATGCTGACGCGACGCGTCACGATGTTGTTTTCTAACGCGAGAGGTGCGCAAACGGAACGTTTACCGGTTCGCGGACCGGGTCGCGGCTCCGAATTGAGCTAACGGGAAGCTAACCGGTTCGCGTACCGGGAGCGAAACAATAAAAATAATTAAAAAAAATTGTATTAAAAACATGTAAAAAATATTTTTCGATTTAAAGAAGAATACATTGTAAAGGTTTTGATATTTGCTATTAAAAAACCATTGAAATTCACTGAAAAAACCATAGGTTATAGACCATATATAGTTAGGAATTAGCATTTACAAAACCTTGAAAATTCACTGAAAAAACCATAGGTTATAGACCATATATAGTTAGGGATTAGCATTTACAAAACCTTATTTTACTCACACAAAACCATTGAAATTCCATATATAGTTAGTTGTACTAACTATATATCGCGCACCCGCAATCCACTGCTGATCATGTCACATATTACATCATTCATGACATGGTCAGTGACATCACTGATGACATCACTGATGACATCTCAAATGACATCACTGATGACATCACTGATGACATCTCAATGACATGACTGATGACATCACTGATGACATCTCAAATGACATCACTGATGACATCACTGATGACATCTCATTTGACATTACTGATGACATCACTGATGACATCATTCATGTGATAATACGATGAACTTCTTCAGACTCTAAAATAACCTTAGATACACTCAGTGTAAACAGACACTCACAGACTGTCACTCATCCATGGAGTTACTCACACACCTACTCAGTCATGCAAAGAATCAATTACACCTCCATTTCCTCAACTATACAGTTATACATACCTTACTTATTCAAACATATACTAACACATATTTACTCTCTTTTACAATCCCTGATACAAGTTCACAATGATCAATACAGCCACTCACACATTCACGGACTCTTATGCACAGTTATTTATATATGTCAACTCTCACATGTACTGTGTTTTACATATGTTCTTACTTTGACATGTAGCACTCAGATATCCATTCACTCACCAATGCACTCAGTCAACCGCCCATACACCTGTTTCCACATGCACTTTTGAATCCATATATCTAGTGAATCAACTGCTTACACATCTATGCACAGAGTCATACACCTCCCAGCCACCCACACACACACTCAGTCTCCCATACAAATACTTGGGCAACCAATCAATAACCCATATACTTACTCATATAGCTACTGATCAACACATGCAGCAGTTTACAGAACAACAGACATAATGATGCACAAATTAAGACAGTTTACTGACTAACCCATGCACTCAGTGACACACATTTAATCACTCACTCATACAGTCAGTCACACACCTACTAAATCCTTCATCCAGACACTTATACATCCACTCATTCTTCAATATGTAAGACATTTGAGATGTCATCAGTGATGTCATTTGAGATGTCATCAGTGATGTCATCAGTCATGTCATTGAGATGTCATCAGTGATGTCATCAGTGATGTCATTTGAGATGTCATCAGTGATGTCATCAGTGATGTCACTGACCATGTCATGAATGATGTAATATGTGACATGATCAGCAGTGGATTGCGGGTGCGCGATATATAGTTAGTACAACTAACTATATATGGAATTTCAATGGTTTTGTGTGAGTAAAATAAGGTTTTGTAAATGCTAATCCCTAACTATATATGGTCTATAACCTATGGTTTTTTCAGTGAATATATATATATATATATATATATATATATATATATATATATATATATATAGGTTACAAGTAAGACCTCATTTCCATGGAAAAGCATTTTTTTAGTTACCGATCTCTTTGTAACTGGTTCACAATTGTTTACGAAATGTTCCCCCGAAAAGTGTGCCAGTGGGTCTGATTGTGCATGGAAAGTTTCAGGGTGATCCGTGAAGCATGGGCAGAGAAAAAGGAGGAGAGTCAACAAATTTCCCATGTTTATTCCCGTAGATACGTCTACAGCCCGAACCGCCAAACAGAATTAGACAAAATTGGGCAGATAGCTGGATCTTGGTCCAGAAAGCGAACCTTTTGTAATTTGGTGTAAATCCGTTCAGTAGTTTTCAAGATATTAAAGAAAAATAAAATTTCTATAACTAGGGTTGCCAATACTTTGTGACTATTGATGATCTTGTGCAGAGTTCTGATTGGCTTCCAACAATTCAACCAGGAAGTGTTGGCAGCCATTTTGGGCCTTAGCCAAGTCTTCCCCCCCCCCCCTTAAAACATGAAAATTAAGAAAAGGGTGCAGGGTAGGAATTACCTGAACCTGTAGCCCTTGTACTGCAGTCCCACATGGACACCGCCTGGGCAAAAAAGCATGTACATTTTTTTTGCCACAAAATTGATAGTTTTCATTAATTTGTGGCAAAAATAGAAACTAGTGCAGTTCCTGCGCTTGTTTAATGCTTAGCCCCAGGTGGGCCAAGACCCTGGGGTTTCTTTATATATAAAACGGGGAGGAGGCATAAGTGCCCCCCTCCCCATGGTCAATCTTGGCCCCAGGACAGACACATTCCCAGAGCAGGCACATTTAATTTTAAGTACAATGGGGCCTCAAATCCCGCTCCTGAGGCTTTTAAGAGCCCCTCGGGCCACAACCTCCCCAGGGTAGGTCCTTGAAAATGAATGAAGGGGGGACATGTGCCCCCCAGAGCCATTAATACCATGGGGACCGCCACCCTGGGGTCATCTCCCTATGTCCCGGGGTGCCCATCCCCGGGACATAGCTGTTTTCACTTTCTTGGTGGGAGCTTTGGCAGCTCCTGTCAAGCGCGAGCATGCAGTAAATCCACTTCCAGTGGGCATGAGCAGATAAACTGCTCATGCCCATAATGTTGTTTCTGAAATTAATGAACATCGATTAATAAACGCAATGGCATCCCATACATCAAAGATCTCTGTTGTGTTTCAGGAAATGCTTTTCTCCTATGTGGATAAGGAGATTAAACTATACCAAATGATCTGTAAATATCCGCTATTCAATGTGCCCGTAAATAAGCTATTCAGTTTATACCAGAATACTTACTGATTTCTGAACCTTCTTTGTAGAATCACTTCAAACATTTGAGATTCTTAACATCATAGTAATCTTTGAATCTATTCTCTGTTGGCCAGTAATGCAATGATATTTTTTAGACCTTAATCATCAAATACATTTGATAACCTAATTGAAATGGTCTAATATTAACCTTTTCTCCATTTAATTTAAGTCAATCGTATCTATATGTTTGGTCACATTTCTTCACAATCACCTATTCTTGGTTTAGTTCACCTACACCGAGTGCCAACACCTTTATATCACTCGATAAAAATAAGTTGATCCTTATTTCTTTTGAAATAGAGGGGTCATGACTCACACAAGAATGAATTCTGTCCTGAAGATGGTTTCACGAATTTGTTTCAGCAAAGACCGAAACGTCGAAGACGATTTTATTCTCCTTAGTAAATGTTAAAATTTGGTTACCTTTGAGTATTTGATCCTATGTATAGGACAAACTCATTTTTCTTTCTGGAGATGAACATACACATTGAGATCTAAAATATTTTTCTTGTATTAAACATATATATGTTCTATTGTCAATGTGATTCCAGTCTTTGTCATTGTATTTCTTTGTATGCCTGTACATTAGCTTTGTGAATTTAATGTCATTTTTACGATTTGTGAAAAATATCTTTGTCCATAACTCATCACCTGGTTGTTGCAATTAAATTACTAATTTTCTTTAACACAATCTTTGATTTGTTCTTTTGAGTGTAATTAGATATCACTCTATAGAAACATTTTTTGAATTTCTTTAATTTTGTACTTCAATAAATCCCTTGCAGGCAGCTTTACCTTTTAACTTTCTACAAGTGTCATTTTTCAAAATTTTGATAAAAATAGGGCTCTTCGCCATAATTCCAAAGACACCAAACATGAGATTCCTACTAACTCTAACTTTGAAATTATAGCCTATTAGATGTAATACTCAACATCCAATGCTATCCTATGGGAGTGGAAGCCTCACAGGAGTGAGAAACAAATTTAGGAGCTTTATTACTACCAGGACATGTAAAACCTATAAGTACATGTCAGAACATTTCATTACAAGGCACCCTGACATTTGGGCTGCCAAGAGTCTCCTTTAGCTAATATGAAAATTAATTAATGGGGTGTTTTTTGCTTGGCAAGGGGTTTTAAATGCCAAGTTGACATAGCAGTTTATACCAGAATACTTACTGATTTCTGAACCTTCTTTGTAGAATCACTTCAAACATTTGAGATTCTTTACATCATAGTAATCTTTGAATCTATTCTCTGTTGGCCAGTAATGCAATGATCTTTTTTAGACCTTAATGATCAAATAAATTTGATAACCTAATTGAAATGGTCTATTAATTAATCTTTTCTCCATTTAATTTAAGTCAATCGTATCTATATCTTTGGTCACATTTCTTCACAATCACCTATTATCGGTTTAGTTCACCTACACCGGGTGCTAACACCTTTATATCACTCGATAAAAATAAGTTGATCCGTATTTCTTTTGAAATAGAGGGGTCATGAACTCACACAAGAATGAATTCTGTCCCGAAGATGGTTTCGCGGATTTGTTTCAGCGAAGACCGAAACGTCGACGACGATTTTATTCTCCTTAGTGAATGTTAAAATTTGGTTACCTTTGAGTATTTGATCCTATGTATAGGACAAACTCATTTTTCTTTCTGGAGATGAACATACACAGTGAGATCTAAAATATTTTTCTTGTATTTAACATATATATGTTCTATTGTCAATGTAATTCCAGTCTTTGTCATTGTATTTCTTTGTATGCCTGTACATTAGCTTTGTGAATTTAATGTCATTTTTACAATTTGTGAAAAATATATTTGTGCATAACTTATCACCTGGTTGTTGCAATTAATTTACAAATTTTCTTTAACACTATTTTTGATTTGTTCTTTTGAGTGTAATTAGATATCACTCTATAGAAACATTTTTTTAATTCCCTTAATTTTGTACTTTAATAAATCCCTTGTAGGCAGCTTTACCTTTTAACTTTCTAGAAGTGTAATTTTAAAAATGTTGATAAAAATAGGGCTCTTTGCCATAATTCCAAAGACACCAAACATGAGATTCCTACTAGCTCCAACTTTGAAATTATAGCTTATTAAATGTAATACTGAACATCCAATGTTATCCTATGGGAGTGGAAGCCTCACAGGAGTGAGAAACAAATTTAGGAGCTTTATTACTACCAGGACATGTAAAACTTATAAGTACATGTCCGAATATTTCATTACAAGGCACCCTGACATATGGGCTGCCAAGAGTGTCCTTTAGCTAATATGAAAATCAATTAATGGGTTGTTTTTTGCTTGGCAAGGGGTTTTAAATGCCAAGTTGACATAGCAGTTTAAAACTGCAGTCAGGCTAAAGTGGCAGACCTGGGACATCATTTAAGGTGTTGCTTAAATCTGTGGCACAATAAGTGCTGAAGGCCCACTAGTAGCATTTAATTTACAGCACTAAGCCTGTTCGTTCTAGCATGCTGCTAATAAATGACACCAGCATTCACCAGCCACTTGTGTGCACATGTTTTTTTTCTTCAAACCAATGGAAAGTTTGCTTTGATTTTAAGAGGGTTTCCTTCCTGTACACGTACCACCATGTCTCCAATGCTAGCAATGACAGAACAGAGAGCACCTCAATTTCTAACCAGCAACAAGGACATCACCATTTCAGGGAAACTGATACACAACTTTTTTATGAGGGACATAGGTAAGGGTGAAGGGAGGATGCCAAGTGTCCATTATATAGACATTAGTTGGAAATCACCTTATTAAGTCAATAACTCCACACAGTCAATAGTCATGGATGTAGCATTTTAATTTGTTTTAAAAAAAGAAGGGTACCTTGATAAAGATCCCGTGCATATTATAGTTTGAGTGAAACACGTATTGCCTGTTCAACCAGTGCCAAAATAAGAACTTTGAATTTATAGGGAATTTTATATTATCTTACTATCAATAGAATGCTGAGCCTCAAAGAACACATCACATATTTAGCAAAGACTTTTATGTCACAATTTACGTTAAAGGTATCGCTTGTGACAACAATGAGGACTTAGCAGTTTATTTCCTTTAATGATATTTAATTTACTTAGATAGACAGTCCGCTATTAAATACTCACAGCTGGTAATTGCATTGGCTTTCTTGCCATTGCTCCATAGGTCACCATTGTGCCACCACATCTGCAAAGTCAGAGAGGATAGTTGCATTGTTAGCAGCGTTGAAAGGAAATAAGCACCATCTAGTTAATCAAGCTTCCTGATGCAAGCATATAAATGCCTACTTAGCGGCAATCCATAGGAGGGTCAGTCAGTCAAAGTGCTTGCTCCAACAGGTGTCTTTCTCCTGAGGCAGCAAATTGTCCCAAGGGGAAAAATACCCCTAGGCCAATCTACTGTTAAAAAAATTGGGTTTGAGGCACTCTCACAAGAGTCCCTTGAACCCAACTGTCCAATTATTTTTGATACCTAATTTCACCCAAAACTTACCAGATTTACTCCAAATCACAAAAAGCACACTTTCTAGACTAAGATCTAGATTCCTGCAAATTGTGTGGTGTAATACTGTTCAGCAGTAATATTTGCATCCCCCCTCCCCCTTTTTTCAGCCCCGCTTCATGGGTCATTCTGAAACTTCCAATGAAGAAATCAGTCAACCTAACTATAACTCCCAGTGGGAACTGCTTCTGAGTTGAAGATATATATATATACATATATATACACATATAAATCTTCCGGTGACCTTACACCCCTGTCTAAGCAGTACTCTCTGTTCTTCAGTGCTGCTCTGACTGGCTCTCTGCTACAGCTGCCTAGAATGTCTTTATGAGTAGCAAAAGAAGTGTGTCCCTTGTATACAATCCTTCCACATAACTAGTAATAAATATAATTAAAAAACAGAATGCGCACAGGCAACAGTAAAATAAATTAGGATCAGAACTCTTTGTTAGGCCCTTCCCAAAATGGCCGGCCTGGGAAAATAATGTCTTATGGTAGCTTTTTGAATGGAAGGTAACATATTAAATCACATGTACTTTTAAAGTGGCAGAATTTTGTACATGACAGATTTCTAAATAACCAGGCTTTTACCATAAAAACAAAACATAACTTACTCTATGTGTTTCAAAAGGTTCCCAGCGCTGTGTCCGCCTACACAGTTTAGAGCTAATTTGGGCTTTGGTACACCCTGTGAAAGGAAGAATGTTTATTGGCAGAGCTTGTACCAAGAAGGTCACAAATTATATGATTGTAATATGGCATTAAAAACAAAAATAAAACTGGACAAATTCAAAATGTTCTAAAAGTACTTTTTAGAAAGTAGTGCAATTACCCTGAATAGGTCCGCCATTTTTGAATTGTTTAGTGTTTCTTCTGTGAGTACCCAGTCGGCACCAATAGAATGTAAAGTCTCCATGAGGTCTTTCACATTTGGTCTGGGAAAGAAAATAAGTATTGTTATTTAGGCGGGCAAAGAAAACAAATTGAGAATAGAAGAAACTTAAGTTATCATTGTATGTATTGCTCACTCTATTCATCAGCTCCCTTAGATACATTATGTTTCATCCTTATTTACAGTGCACCCATTCTCTGTGATACCTTGGGTCACGAAAAATTTGATTGCATTGTACAAACATTCCACTATTTTAATGGTGTCAAGTGTTATTTTATTATGCTGTCAATACTAGCAAGGGATGTGGGGCAATACCTATATTGGGTAAAGCGGATATATACTAAAGGAGACACTGACACGAGAGCAGCAGAGAACCCCTACTTTGGGTGGCTGCAGCACTCTCCTGAACTGGGGTTGCTCTTCGCTGTCTATGATTGGTGATAGTCTATAATGGCCAGATTGTGGACCATGAGGCATTCCTAAATAAGATTGCCTATATTCAATGCTTTCTATCTGACACACTTCTTAATGCAGGCAGGTGGATCGATATTTGGGCACCGTAATAGTTCCCTCGATGGTGGTTCCTATTCTGTTACTTCTGTTCTCAGTGGTTGGGCTCTGTTAGGATCTTATTAGTCATTTTTAGGTTAAGCATAGGCAGCGCAAATGCCTGTCTGCAAGTCCGGCTGTATTCACTAAAAGGAGTTTAATACTGCCTGCTGCTTACCATAGGTTCGCTCCAGCGTTGCTCTTCATTGCTGCCTCCTAACTGGTTCTCGCAGTTAATACGTCACTTCTGTTCTTATCTAAAGAGCAACGGTCAATAACCTCTGCACTGTGCCCACTCCGGACTACATGCTACATTTCCCCACTGTATTCCTTAGAATGAACAAGCCAACATGCATTTGTGTTTGTAGTGGTCATTTGTTGGCCGCAGTTTTATTAGGAATACATGGATATACTTTGGCATTATTTGCATGCCCTGGACATAAATCATCGACGTAGAACTGTCATATTTGCGTCATAAATCATATGCATTTGTTATACGTAATATCTGTTACAAATCATATGTACATCACCAATTAGCAAATTGGACTGACAGTTCCTTGATTAGCTCATTTGGAAGCTTGCCTTGTTTCTTGTCCCTTCTGAGTCATCCCTTTGTACGGTTGGGTTTGTGCTCTCTTTGCGCGGGGGGTAGCTTCTGTCCCCGGAGTTAGGCCACGACTCGCTACTTTGTTGGACTCTTTTGTGCCCTGCCATCCGGCGGGGGCTGGGCTGCAAGCGCCGTCTCCATTTGCTATCCCCTTTTTGTAGGCCCAATCGCCCAGCCGTGAGGCATCCCAAAGTGAGTGGTCCTACACACCGCGCTTAGGCCAACTCACCCAGCCGTGAGGCATCGGAAGGTAAGTGGTCCTATTCCGGCACACCACCCTTCGCTGGGCCTCCTTACCAACAATTATCCCCGTAGCTCTCCGCCATTGCCTTGCCTACTTCCCAGCACTATGATATTGCTGTTCCTTAGGCGTGGGTGCGACAAAATTCTTGTTGTGCCGCTGCTGCTCCCTCGCTCCATGAAGATAGGAGCTACCTGGGGGATAGGCAACTTATATCCCCCTGTATCTTTCTCGCCTTGCAGGCAGATTCCCCCATTAGAGGGTTTGTACCCCGCTTGCCTCCCCATTGGCCGGGGGGTAGGAACCTTTCTGGCTGCTGTCGTGGGGGGGTGGGGCGCAGGCGCTTCTCGGCACCTCATCGCGCCAAAACCAGTTTTTCCGGGGCTTGGCGTCGGTTATGGCGCCGGCCCTCTAGCCCCCGTTGGAGCGGCCTCTGCGAGTACCACTAACCTTACACTTTGCTCTGTATCTGGTTGTTTTCCGCACTATTTTCTTATTGGGTTCCGTGTTATCTTTGTGGAAGCTTGTCTTTGTTGTTGTTTCCTGAAGGACTCGCACTACATGTGCGCTGAGTCCCCCATGCCACCTCCTGCTCCTTGCACGCTCTCCAGCCAACGTAGAGGTTTCTCCTGATATCTGCGCCCCATCAGCTCGCAGCCAGCCAGAGAGGGGGTGTTTTTCTATTTTTTATTGTGAACACCCATCGTATCTTGCTCCGATTGTTGCGTCTCTCCTGCTCAATCCCGCATCTTGCTCCCCACCAGCACCATGCCTCATCCTCTTCTGTTATTTACACTGCAAACGGGAGCCCAGCTTGAGGGAAGGGATTTTTTAATAGTTTATTTATTGCTTGCCCTCATTGGAATATGATCAAATAATGGTCTGGCATTTCATGTTCTTAAAAAGTCCGATTGTAGTTCTGTTTCAAGTATCAGTGGCTACCTGTTCTGCTATTTTTAATGACCTAATCATGTATTTGTCACCCGATTATAAACACTTGGGAATGGTTACCATTAAGGTGAATTGTTACTCGCTCTCGCTGTGGACCAACGCTCTAACCTGTGTTGTTCTGCCGTTTGGACTGGTGTTTGATTATGTAAATAACCAGAATGCAGTGCTAGCTTGTCCATGCTGCTGAACTTTCAAAATGACCTCTCATTCTGTGAACAGCCTGGGTGTTCATGCACTGCATATACAGTCATTCAGGGCTTTAAAATGTAGCTGAAAGCTTTCGATTTTAGAGCTGTTTAATAGAAGCAAGTCAGCCAGTGATGGGTGTTTCCATATCTGACATTCACTAAAAGATCGTGTTTTTCCATTGAATATACGTCTACTTTGGAATGTGAATATATACATCAGTAGTTGGGGGCATTCTGATCTCTCCACACATGTGCAGTGTATTCAGAAGCTCCCTCCTGGAACATGCACCATACTAAAGTCAAACAAGATGTCTCTTAATTACTTTGCAAGCTGTGACGAGCTTTATGTGAAAGATTGCAAGACACACAGTGTAGATGATAAAGTATTTATTCTCCAAACAAGAATATCTCATCGAGCTACAATGGCAGGCAAACAGCTCTGTCAAAACGAACTGCCAACTGCTCACTGGTTTCCCACCAAGATTCCGTGAGATGACTGCTGCAGCTGTCACAGACAGCTTCATCTCTCTTTGTATGCACATTTCACACATCTTTCCCTTATCAATCAAACAACACATATAAACACTATTTAACAGAATTTTAAAACACATTAATAACTAAACATAAAAAAGAAAATTTCAATTGAGCAGTACAAATGCTATGTGATGTGAATACCAATTTTCCTGTTAAAAAATTACACATCCAGAGGAAAATGGAAAGACATTTATCTTATGTAATCTTCAAGATAGTTTGAGCTTTAACAACTCTACCAGATCTTTCCCTGGCTTCCATCTTGTTCTTAGTTTTCTTACCACCTGACACATTCACAGACATGATTTCCTGTGCTATCATCCCTTTAAAAGTCACTACTCTATTCAGGTTCCATATTTTATGATCTTCTATCTCCACTGCATTGTTGAAGATCTTTATGACCTTATTGGGTCTGGAAAATTTGTAACCACCTTCCTTACCACTTGGCTTCCTTATCATAACCAGATCACCAACAACAGCCCTTGTTTGTTTCACTGACTTCCTCATATCATAGTGTTGTTTGCATGCTTGTATTATCCTCTCTTCTCTCAATCTACACTCTTCACCCCTATCTACTGCAGGTAATTTATTCTTTAAATCATTGATCCAACAAGGATTAATTAGTGTACATGGACATCTACAGCAAAATAATTCAAAAGTAGTTCAAGCAGTAGCAGACCTGCCAACCTAAAGAATAAACTCACAATGTGAGGAAGGGCCGGGGCCTTTAAAGGGCAGGACCTTGTGCCAGGAAGTGCCTAGGAAGCACTTTTGAACCCCCACCCCGCCTCCAAACAAAAAGGCTTACAGAGGCTGGTGCCGATGTCCTGTGGTGTTTTCACACTCCTTAATGCATGCCAGCAGTTCAACGCCCCTCGAAAACAAGCTAAAAAAACACTATTTACAGTGGTTTTCAGCTCATTTTCCGTGCCACAGTGTGATATCGGCTCCTCACCGGGTGACCGTGTGATGGGAGCCGATATCGTATGTCATGCTGTGGCACCGTATGAGATGGTAGTTATGCAGTAGTAGAGTGTGGTTTGATTCTGTAAGCTTCTACTCTCTTACAGACTTCCTCCTTCCACGTCAAACCATTATCTTTGGCCAGGAGAATAGTCTCCTTTAATACTCAGTTGAAACATTCTACCATTCCATTTGGTTCCGGATGGTAAAGTGCATATATTTTGTGTTTTATTGCACATTCTCTTAAAAATGTTTCAATTTCTTTGGGAACTAACTAAACTCCATTGTCTGTTAGTAGAATTCGCAGTAAACCTCCCATTCCACACATTTCTTTCAAAAGTGTCACCGCATGTTTAGTTTCAATACCTCATGTGAAGTGTACCTCAGGCCATCTTGAATAGATATCCATTAAAACCATAATATATGTTTCACAACCATCACTTTGTTCTGGACCAAGTATGCCCAAAGCAACCTCTTCCCAAGGCTCAGCAGGATGTTCTCTAATTACCATAGGCTGTACCCTAGGTTTCGTGGAATTTTCAATTAAAGCACACAGCATGTATTCTCAAATCGATCTTTCTGCTTGTAGAGCCATATGTTGCTACCAACATGTCATTCTCAATATCTCTCCATAGTTTTAGACATCCCTTGCTAAATATAACATGCCAATGACATGAGTTCTTCTTTCATCGTCAGAGGAGGAACAAGTTTGTTCCTCTGAATAGTAACCCATGACTTTCTGTAAACTCATCTTTAATTCATTCCCAAGAACACTTTGATTTCTTCACTTCTTTTGTTGCTGCTACCTCATCCAGTTTTGAATAAGTGTAGAACGTCTTGTAAGGTTTTATCTGATTTCAGTTCTGACCGCCATTTCTCTTCTAACCCAATGGCATCACTCATTTCACAGACCATTTCTTGCTCCAATTTCCTATTATCAAATTCATGATCTTCACCATGTGCCTCCTCCTCTATTGACACTAACCTAGATAAGGTGTCAGCTACAGTGTTGTTTATACTTGAAATATATTTTATTTCAAAATCATACTCCTGAAGAGCAATCACCCACTTCATAATTCAACTTGAAACTGCATCTATACCTTTTCTTTTGTCACACAAAGGTCTGTGATCAGTTCTGATTTCAAATTTGCTGCTTCATAAGAACGTTTTTAACTTTTTGACTGCCCAAAATACCACAAGTGCCTCTCTCTCTATAACAAAGTAATGTTTTTCTGAACCCTTGAGCTTCTCAAGAGGTACAAAATGATTTGTTCAGAACCCTGCTCTCCTTGTTGCAAGACAGCTCCTAGTCCTTTAAGGCTTTCTTCTGTCGTGGGTACCTACTTCCTTTTTGGGTCACAATTCTTAAGTTTGGGTGCTAAACTTAATTTTTGTCTCACCTCCTTTAACTCCGCTTCACAAACAGAATACCAAACACATTTTTTTCCTTTCTTGAGTAAGTTTCTCATTGCTGAGCACATTGCTGCAAAACCTTTGACAAATAAACTGTAGTACTCTGCCATACCTAGAATTCTCATCAACTTTTCTTTGTTGGCTGGGGTTTTCAAATAACATAGGGTGTTAATTAGGACATCCTTGGGAATTATGCCCTCACCAGTGATGGTAAGCCCCAAATAATCTATTTATTCTTTCCTGAATTTGCATTTCTCTAGCTCCACTGACAAATTAGAATTTTTAGGTTTTCTGTCTCACCCCTGATCATACTGAGCCACATTTGATTTCAAATACTAAGATATTGTATTGATATATCCCTATTATTTTTACACCTTTGAATACCATTTCTAACGCTCTCTGAAAAACCGATGCAGAAGACACCAAACCAAATGGTAATCTTGCATATCTGAAAGTACTAAATAGAGTGATGAATGTTGTATGCTCACATGATTCGTCATCAAGTGTAATCCAGTGGTAGGCTGATGTGAAGTCTATTGTAGAGAAAACTTTTGCCCCATCAAGTAACGTGAGCATGTATACACATATCACACAAGCTTTCAGTTGGCCACATACAAAAGAGTAGTTTAATTAAACCAAAAATTAGTCTTAATCATATTTTCTGGAACTTAATGTGGAGTTTCAGTTCATTGTGAAAATATCCAGATATGTGCATACTTTTGTATATACTCCAAGTGCCTTTAGCTGACTGAAAATGTTTGAACTACTAGGGCATCTTTACAGTTTTTTGATGATGGCTAAGAAGGGTTTCATGCTCTGGGTACTCTTAAGTTTGATCTCACATTTGTGTTGATAGGATGGTGACTAAATCAAGTCTTCAGCAAAATCAGAATGTAAGATGAACACTGCCCAGTGTTTGCACCTCTAGTTTAATAACCATTCACAGACTTCTTTCTTAGATCTCATTTGCAACCCCTTCCTTCTGGTCCGCCTGCAGCAACCTTTCTCTGGAAGAGGTTGATTAAACTGCTGCTCCTATGATGACTACACTATTCCACAGTGACATTCTAAAAACCTCAGTCATAAAATCTATTGTCCTAATCTGCTGCCCTACTCGTCACTGTTGATAAATCTATACATGATCAAATGTTTACTTCCAATTAAAGTAGTCCAAGTCATACCTTTATTTAAAAACAACTCACATTTTAAATCTGCAGTACTTGCAGAGCTTTTTTTGCCCCAAAGATAAAGGATGGGGTTGATTCTGCGTTGCCTAAAGTTACCTTTGTGCACAGCGCAGCATGATTTAGTAGGTGTGCATCACTATGAGTTTTCAGAAGAATTTAATACCGCAATAGTCACCATGCAAGTTATGGATAGTATTTTCTGACATACTAGATGAGAGTAAGTTCCATTTCCTACTGGACGTCTGTCGTTCTGCCACTAGATACTTTGTGTGGCTTTCAGCTTGCATTCTTTTCTGACTTATTCTCTTTCTTGTTTTTGTACATGATTCTGGGTTGGTTTGTATTTTCTGGCCTCACAGCCCAAGAGCTGAAGATGTGCTCATTTATCCAATCATGTTCCTTGTTCTGGAGGCTGTCCTTCACATGATCTTTATGTGTCCTTGCAGTCGAATAAGCATAATTGGAGTCAAGCTTTTTTCCTTTTCTACTGTGACATATCCTCACATAGGTACCCACTGTCTTACATCTATATTTCTGCCTTGTACATTTGACATAGTCTATCAGAAGGAAGGTTTTAGACAGTCAAAAGGGATAGCATCTTGGTGGATGACTGCTGCCCAGGCCCGAACTAAAGCAGAGAGGACATCTCTGAGGCATGTTTAGCTATAGAGACAGCATGAGGGAGAGGAAAGTGGAGCAGAATCTGGAAGTGATTTTTCAGTTAGAGGTGCTCTGTCTGATGACTTGTCTTCTAGTGATTCTGAGGAGCATGGTCATGGCAGTTGTGATGTCCCTTCGCAAGCACAATCTGTCCTGTAGAGAGACAGTAGTAAGGTAGCCTAATGCAGAGACCAGGTACATGCAGACATGCAGTGGCAAGCACTGAGAGAGGGCTCTCTTGGCAGACACTCATTTAGTGCAGCCTCAAATTCCCTAATTCATGGCAGACACTGGATGTAAAACAATATAGCAATTTGTTTGGCCTATTGACTATGTCATTCTCTTTCTGGATGCTGACCTCCTTGAGGAAATGGTGCACCAAAGAACTTTGCCTGCCAGTTTATGAGGGCGCATGGAGGCACTCTCTGGCCTTAGCTAGGGTGAACCGCTGGACTCCAACTTCACTTGGATGGTTAAAGAAACTTCTGGTCCGTAAACTCAAAATGAAGACAGTGCACAAACCAAGTGTAGTAGTCCTACTGGTCTGCTCAATTGGTTTAGGTAACACCCACCTTCACACCAGTCATGAGCAGAGATAATTTGTTGCTATTGCAGCGTATGCAGCATTTCAAAGATAGCTCTGTTGTATTGCCCCATTACCATCCAGACCATGACAGGATGTTCAAAATTCAGCCTGTTGTAGAACATTTGCCTTCTGCAAGGCTTACAGAGATTTATACTCTTGGAAAGAATATAGACATTGATGTGTCCTTGATCCTGTACAAAGGGTGGCTGCTGTTCAGGTAATACATACCAAGCAAAAGAGTTTGTTATTGCATCAAAATGTACATACTGTCTTAAAGCTCTACTGGTTATGTACACAACCCGAAGGTTGCCCTTCCATGTTAGGAATCACACCAAAAAATGTACAGGACCTTGTCCAATTTCTCTTTCATTAAGGCTAATTTAACCAAATACTCCTTTAAAATGTGTTTAATCTTTATCTGGACAACTTCTATATGGGAGTAGAGCTGTTCAGCGAGCTGTACAAGATGGCATTATGCATATGGTGCAGTTCAATGTCACCGCAATGGATTCCTGCAGGAGCCTTTTCAAACAAAAAGGGGTGGGAGCACACTGCTTCACCTCACAGCACAGTTCACCTCTTAGCGTTATGGTAAATGCAGTTCATGGTACATGCTGACTTGCTTACCCCTTTCTGTTAAAAAAGGCTCCCTTGAGCCATTGAGCTGACAAGCTTATGGAGATGCACCTGTACGCCTGTGAAAGGTACCGAGACCTGAAAGGATTGTGGCAGCCTGCTCAGCAACCCCCGATTAAATTAGTTTCTATCTCTACTGATGACCAATGATATCCAGAAACAGGTGTCTAGAGATTTACAGAACTGACCTGCACCAACTTTGGTGGAATACTCCAGTAAATATTCAAGTAAGCATGTACCATGAACTGCATTTACCATTGGGGGGGTGCGGCCAGCAGGGGCAGCATGGTGGACTATTTTTAGAAATGCTCCGTTGTCTGTCCCCTTAATCTGCAATAATTATCCTGTATTGCTAATATCTGGTGCAGCAGAGGAGTGTGCGGCACACTAGTGACACCCCTGGAAGTTAGTGGCGGACATAGAGGAGTCCAAAAGTCGGGCTGTCTGCAACATTGCGAGGCACTGGTGTACAGCACAAGTATGGCGGCCTTGAGCGGCCGGATGGTGCGCCGTTGATGGGTCTCGCCTTTCTGAATCTGGGCAGTAGGACAAACTGTGCCCCCCTCGGAAAGGAGCTGCAAGACGGTGCGAAGACGAGATGGCACCGAAGCACGCGGTGCACCTGAGGGATTCGCCATAAAGAACCGGAGCCTCTGTGCTCCTTTGTGGAACGTTGGAGTGTGATGGAAGGGCCGCGGACACAGTCAGCCAGAAAGGACGGCTGGGTCGGAGCCTCTGCCCTACAGACTGAAAAACATATTCATGTTGCGTCCCCGCCTGAGAGCGCAGAGGGAGCAATGTCTCACTGAGTTGGTTCCTGGGATGAGAGAAGCGGTGAGTTGCCTGCCCTAGACACCACCAAGTAGAAGTGTGCACTTAGGCTGCAGCCTAGCTGGAAGTTTCACTACTTCCCATTCATCGTGGAATGAGGGCTGGGGATGAATGCAGGCAGTTAGATGCTGCATTAGTGAAGGACATTCCCAGTGAGAGCCTCATAGAGACGGTGTGCTGATGCCAGCGGTTGGCTGGAGGAGGAGACAGCGGTGACCAGGCCAAATATGCCCGCACTGATCTTTTGTGAAGAGGGACCCTATGACACTTGCCTAGTGATACTGAGAGGAAGTGTGATACTAGTGAGAGCACGTGCATGTTGCATCTGGCCAAGTCTACTTGGCACAAAGGAACAGTGGTGATATTCTGCCACGTGGCAAAGTGGTCTGGGACCATGGCACCTTGGTGATAGCAGTGTGCCTTCATAAGAAAACCCTGGCACTGCTTGAAGAGATTGGTGAGGAACCAGTAAGGGTCAGTCGCTTGCGAATCGCGAAGGAGAGGACAGGTGTTGGGTCAGGTGACTGTGCGAAGTGAGCCCGTGAAATACTTTGGTGAATAAGGGAGCACATCGGAAGGTGCATAAGACATTTGGATGCACTAGAGAAATCGGGTAGAGGGCCTCCTCATAAGCAGCAGAGCCCTGCAATGTGAAACCACCAGAATCAGTGGGGGAGCAGACTCCCCCGGTGATAGCATAGATGCTATACTACAGGCCATAGAGCACTCTAGCGCTTCCATGGAGGCTAAACTGTACAAGATGGCACTGGACCTTAACTTACTTAATGCAGACCATTGAAATTTGAAAGACCGGATGGTTGCTGTGGAGCAGGAGATTGCTGAATTGAAACCAGTCATAGAGTTCCAAGATAAAGAACAGAACACCCATGAAGTCCGAATCCGGTATCTTGAAGACCGCATTGAAACCGCGGAGGGCTGCTCACGGCGGAACAGTGTCCGATTGATTGGGATTGCAGAAGGTGCAGAGGGCCAGGGCGCAGCCGCGTTCCTGTAAATCTGGCCTTAAAACCATTTTGCCTGCTGACTTAGTCTCCCCATTCTTCACCATAGAACAGGCACATGAAATTCCAGAGAGAAAACCGGCCCCCGGTGTGCACTTATTTTCAAGCTCCTGCTTTTTAGGGATCTAGATGTGATCCTCTGAGAGTCCAGGAACGGGGCAATATCCACTATGAAAATGCCAAGGTGCTGTTCTTTCCGGACTATACTATGAAAGTCCAGTGTCAGCGGGGGTCTCTCTTACCGGTGTAGCATAAGCTCCGGCAGATCAGTCGCCCCTATTAATTGATGCTCCCGGCCAGACTCTGTATTATTTCAGATGAGAAGTCCAGATTCTTCGACAGGCCTCAGGATGTTTGGGACTGGCTGGAGACATCAGGTCTATACTCTGGCCTGAGGCCTGCGGGCACTGACAAGACATATGTTGGGCATGCTGGTGGCAGGGAAACTCGGAGACTGCGGCCCCAACGGCGGTTCCTGGGGTTGGCGGCAGTGCCCGGCCCAGATCCGTAAGGAGAGGCAGGATGTGGTCGGTATCACTGAGAAAATGGCAGAAGCAGCAACGCCAGCAGATAAAGTCGACACTTCCTATCATTCATTGGGGAAGGGGGCTCCTCGCTGGGGGACTCATCTGATAAAGCATCTATGAGAATGCTGGACATTACACCCCAAACAGCGGATGGTATCGTATAAAACTGTCTATTTTCAGATTGCCTAGCTGGGTGCAGTTGATTGCTTTACTGTGGGGAATTTGTTCCTGGGGTCTACATGTGCTATCATGAATCAGGGTGGAGGTTGGCTTGGTGTGTACTAGGGGTGCTTCTGGGCTTGAATATCGGATGTACGTTGTGGCAATGCACTGTCAGTTGTCTTTTCGGGGACTTTGAGAGGGTGCCCTGCATGGTTACTCAACCCCCTGATTTCCCCAACCTTTCGGGGCCAATAGGTCAGGTGGCTGGGTTGCTGTCTGTTGTGTTTGGAGGACTCCCTGATGTGCTGGGGATTGTCCTTATATGTTTTTTTCCTTCCCTAGTTGATATTTCCCTTTTCCTTTTTGCTGAGGGAGTCGGGAGGAGAGATAATAAAACTGTTGCTGAGTACATCGGACTGCTCCACACTGGGTTTCGGGATTGTGAACTACTGCTGTGCACTTCCTTTCGTTATGCCATGGGTCACGTGATCCTTACCTAAAATGTTCGGGTTCTCCGCATGCCTTCCCGTAGATATGCTCACAATATATACATAACGCTGCTACAGGAGACACACCTAAATGCACTAGAGTCTACCCGATTGCAGCGTAGATGGAGGGGTAAAATATATGCCACTGATTATTCCTTGTTTGGTAGGGGGGCCCTTATCTGGATATACTCTGGGATACCCTTTGCTTTGGATGAGGTTCTTAAGGATAAAGGGGGCCAGTATGTGTTGGTGAAGAGTAAATTAGTTGGACCTCTTGTAAATTGATACTTGTATAGCGCACTACTCACCTGCAAGGGTCTCAAGGCGCTTGTACGAATACCGCTGTGGAACCCATCCTGGCTTTCCCTGTGAGGTATCCACTCCTGGGCACCCCCAAGGTGGAGGCCAGGCATCCTTAGCGTTGTGGGGGCCGTTGTGGAGATTAAGCAAGCTATTGCCCAGAGTTGCAGAGTGGGACTCTATGATTGGAATAGGCACCGAGGCGAGAATTATCAGGTCCGTGGAATTTTTGAGCTCAAGACCCGCCGAGGCGGGGAATTGAACCCTGGTCCCGGGCTAGACCTCTGCATCAGGGTCTGCCACTCTAACCATTGAGCCACACTTCTCCACACTGTACTGCTGGGTAGTGTGTATGCATCGAATGTGGAAGTTCCTCAGTCAGTTTTCTCTTGCCTTGGGAAGGTGGTGTGAGATCCCTTGGTTGGTGGGTGGGGAGTTTAACAGCGTCTTAGATGTGGGGACAGACAGATCATTTCCTCCTCTCAAGACCACATCCGCCACAACTAACTTGGCAGTGCTGAAAAGCTGGGCACATGGTTGGGGTCTGGTTGAGATGTGAAGACATAAACACTCCGGGGAGAAGGTGCACTCCTTTTTTTCAGCACCTCATAACCTTCATGTCAGGCTTGACAGATTCTTTGGGTCCCCCTGCCTCCTGCCGTATGTTTTTAAATTTGAGTATTGGGGGCGCACGCGCTCCGATCACAATCCTCATTGTGTTGTGGTGGCTTGGGAGGGCGGGATCTCGGGAGTCCCTACATGGCGGTTACAACCGGCCATGACTCGATGTTTCGGGAGACGATTGGTGAGGCGATATGGGACTGACTCTTCCACACGAGTGGAGTGGGTGACCATGAAAGTCACCCTGAGTGGGAAGTGCTTGGAGCTGGGCTGCGGCTTCCTAAAACAGGTATCTCTGGACCTACTCGTGAGGGAAAATTGTTTACTGCTGCTGGAATCTAGGGCTGTGGGGGACACTGGTGGATTAGCCGACCTTGTTTAAGCATGAAAGAAACATGCAGAACTCCTTGAACAACAGCGCTGCCTTAACTTTGCCACACACTCCGCATCAGTGTACGCTAAAGCAGACCACTTGGGGCCTCTCCTCGCTTGGTTGATTAAACATGAGCAGCCAGGTGGGCTAGCTACAGCACTCCGTTCTTTGGGTGGGGAGCTTCGGTTTATGCAGCTAGAGATACATGATGAGCTGTCTGCACATTTCACATGGCTGTATAAAGCTGGTCCGCAGGCCTCGGAGGAGGCGATTTAGCAGTTCTTAGATGGACTCCCAATCCCAGTCCTGTTGCTAGACCAACAGACGTACTTGGATGCCCTGCTTACACTTGAGAAGGTTTCGGGTACCATGAGGGCTTTACCTTCTGGAAAGGTTCCTGGCCCCAGCGGCCTTCCTCATGAATTTTATAAAGCACATGCAGACCCCCTGAGCCCCCAGCTACTCAAGGTATACACAGAGGCGCTCAAGTCTTTGGCCCTCCCTGCCTCAATGATGAAGGCTATGCTGATCACGCTCCCTAAGCCAGGTAGGGACCCCACCTCCACGGGGCATATCATCCCTTGGCGCTCCTAAACAGGGACTATAAGATTTTGGCAAGCGTCTGGCAAATAGACTGGCGCCGCTGATCCCCCAACTGGTTCATCCAGACCAGAATGGGTTTGTGCCTGCTTGCAGTACATCGCTTAATATATGATGACTGGACAGGGTGATGCGTTGTGCTTCGTCGACCTGGCCAACAGCCGGTTGTGTTGTGCTGTACCTGGAGAAGGCCTTTGACATGGTCAAGTGGTCCGCTATGCTCGCTGTGCTTCATCATTATGGTTTTGGGCCCCACATTTTAGGCCTCATAAGGCTGCTGTACAGAGTTGCCACTGTTCGCCTGCGACTGGGGTCTCTATTTTCGGAGCCTATCTTGATAGAATGATGGACTCATCAGGGGTGTCCTCTCTCCCCCCTAACTGTTAGCAATGGCACTGCGCACTTTGGCGCCAGACTGGGGGATACCTCTCGGGGATGGCGAACATGCTATTTTGCTTCATGGAGATGACATTTTGTTGTACATGCAGGATGTTCTGGCGATTCCACAAATCATCCCCACCACGTTGAAATCTTTTGCAGCCTTGTTGGGCTGGGGTTGCACTTGGGCAAATCTTGTCTCTACTCTGGTATGGATGACCCGGGTTGGGAGTTGTGACGGGATGGTAGTGAAATGACAGTCGGTGGTGTTCAGATATCTGGGCATCAGCATTATCCACTACACTCAGGATCTTATAGATGGTAACATCACAAAGGCGGTTACAGCACTTAAGTCTCAGATTGAATTTTGGAAGACGCTGAACCTTTTGGATATAGGTCAGGTGGAGTAAATTAAAATGGTCATGGTGCCACTCCTTCTTTACTATTTTGCTAATCCACCACTCTACCTACCAGTCTCTTTCTTCCGCTCTCTGGAGAGGATTGTTCGGGATTTCATCTGGAACAACTCGCAATGCTAGGTAGCACTGGTGAAATTATACCTTCCTCGCTCAAAGGGGGGGCTCGCTCTGCCCAATCTGGAGCACTATTTTTTGGCTTCCCAAATCTTATGGGTGACGAAATGGGTGGAGGAATTACATTTAGCAGACTCAGCAGAGCATGACCCCCATACTCTCTAGAGAAGATCCTTTACCTATTCCAACCTGGTAATAAATCGAATGCCTACCATGCGAGGACGCGTTCAGAGTGTGGACCTTACTTCCTGGGCGGATGCTGGCATATCCGCCCTAGGAGACTTAAATGGAGAGGGGACATTGAGGCCATTTCTTGATATCACGAACGAGAATGGTGTCCCTCCAGGTCAATTTTTGAATCATGCCTACTGGACTGCCGCAATGAGACACTGGTGGGGAGATATAATGCAAGAACCCCCGATGCATCTCTTAGTGCAATACGTGCATGTTATTGGCAAAGGCCGCCACTTGGTGAAGTGATTTGCGGAATCGATTAGGGAACATACCCTAGTAGATCTAACGCCGTTGCGAGTTAAGTGGGAGGCAGATCGGGGGAGGTCCCTCTCAAAGATGGAAAGGTCCATGATACTCGAAAGTCCCAAGTAGGTCCCCTGAAATGCCCGTTTTGGGGTAATCCAATTTTATATTGGTCACAGAGCCTATCTTTCCCCCGATTAAAATTAATCGGTATTTTCATAGGCAGGATGCATGTTGCCCGCGCTGCAAGCTAGCGAATGCAGATATGTTACATATGCTCTGGTACTGTCCAGCCCTACAGACTTTTTTGGGAGAAGGTGCTAGAGGCATTAGTCACTTTTACGGATAGGGCGATACCGCGATTTTGGGAAATGAGCATAGCTGGTATGTTCCCTAGGGATAAAAAAATGCAAAGCATCTACCCATTTTTTGGACCTGGGCTTTATTGTGGCTAAGCAATTAATTACCCATAGGTGGAAGTCGGAGGAACACCCACCGATGAGAGCCAGGCTTTTCTCAATGCTCAGCTGGGTGAAGGCTGAAGCGATCTCCCTGATACTAGAGGATACACTGGATTTATGTAAATTCCCCATCTCTGCTGAATGGAATGCTATGCTGTGTGCGCTACAGGAATTGCTGGTGCTTGATGATTCAATGGATGTTCCCATTCATGCCGACTAATGTATTCAACTGGGGTAGATTCGGCCCTGAGGTGTGAATTGCTGTGTGGACTGAAACCCCCGTCCCCTCTGCTGAATGGTCATTTCTTTTGGTGGTCTTTCGATTCACCTACAGGGTGATCAACTGGATTCTGATGTGTAACATTAGAGATCTGTGTTTTCCTTCCTTCCACTCTGCGGGTCTCGCTGTCCTTCCCACCCCTTTTTCCCGGTAGTTTTTCCCATGTTTGATGTTATGATAAAAATGTTTGACTCCATAAACCGATTTACGTGTTATAGTGGAGTGAAGCTATAGGAAACATAATCATACAATGTGTTGTATATTGCATAATAGAAGTCATGTTGCCCCACAATACATATTTCTGCATTATTTGTTCTTCCTTTTATTAATATTTAAATTTCTATGAACGTCAGCAAGAACTAAAACAACACAACAAAGCAGGTTTCTGTTTCACAACTGAAATGTAAGACCTGCTTCACTGTAAAATAACCATCCTCAATATCAGTCAAACATCCTACTTTCTCAACTAGCAGGTACAATTTTGCTAAAACAAAACAAAAAAATATATATAATCACATTCTGCACTTACTGAACAAAACTGTACACATTTTGATAAATTACATCTCCTTACTGAAGGACTTATTTCTCAGGCGAAGGTTTAAAGGGTATTCACAGTAAAGATAGATATGGGGCCTCAGTCTGAGAGGACATGTCACCTCAATTCCTTCTCCGTGTACCACAGTAATAGAAGCCATACCAATAGAAATGGTACTTGGCATTAACAGGTGTCTCGTGAGTCTTTCTACAGCCATTGTTTTACGTGTTGTTCAAAACCAGATAGACAGAGTTGTTGTAGGTCTTGTTGGAAATGACCAACGTTTGTGTGGTATTCCCCCAGATTTTTACCTTCTGTTGCTGAACATGTATTTGTTGGGCAAATAATTCTGTGCACTTTGTCACTGCCAACCAGTGCTAAAGTTATTGTGCTTTCCTTTTTAAGTATGGTAAATTTGGCATACATCTGATTGACCTATTTACATTTGTTTTCAAATCATTGATCATTTTCTTAACAGCATACATAAATTCACAAAGTGTAAATTTATACGCACAGTTCTTGCAGACTCAAAAAAAAATTAAAGATTACAGTCATAATGAAACAAATACAGATACATAGGTACATTCCCTCCTTTAAGATGGATGGTGGACCTTTGAGTGTGTTTCGTGTTTTCCCTACTCTCTTGCTCCTGCATACCTGCTTCCTGTCTAAAGCCTGAATGGCCTGTTGAATGCAGCGTGGTCTCTGTGTACATTCGTGTGTCACCCTGTGACTTGCGCCTTCTGACTCGGTCCCTGTCCCTCCTGACTGACTGGTGTGCTCTGTGTACCATGTAACTGGAGGTATTCCCGAAGAGGCTGCCACATATCTTTTGGTAGTGAAGTGTGTGGTTGCGGTTCTGCATATATTTTCTCTTGTGGTATCGTAGTATGTCATGCTTTTAAGCCAGCTCGTAACAGTAGGTTTCTGCCTAGTGCCCCAGCGAAGATTTGTTTCTCGTTTCGCCAGTAGCATGGTGATTGCCGTAAATCTGTGTGCACTTTTGGGCAGGGACTCTACGCAGCCCATCGTTGCTATTAGAGGATTGCTGGTATTTGTTTCCCCACTGTCTGCTGTATTAGATTGTGTATTCCCTGACAGTAAACGTTAATTATGCTGCAGGACCAGGTCATGTGGAGGAAGGACGCAGCCTGTAAATTACATTTGGGACAATGTGTGAAAGTGGTGCTTTTGATCTGGATCATCTGCTGCGGTGTGGCATAGGCCCTTCTAACAATCTTGAAGTGTAGTAATTTGTGTCTATGATTACATGAAACCAGCTTGGTTTGTTTACAACTCCCTTTCCAAATATCATCTGTAAGCGGCTGTTCTAAATCGGCAGCCCAGGCATCTCGGACCATAGCATCCCGATTTGGCAGCATTGCAAGACAAGTCTTGTATAACCTGGAAGTAATGTGTTCTCCACTGTTATCTGTTGTTACTGATGTGAGTAGGCTAAAGTCTGCTGGTTCTAGCGGGTAAGTGGAAATCGCACCTCTGAGTGCACTCTGTATATGAGTCAATATGAAATGATCTATAAATGTGGTTGCCGCGAAACATGGGTCTTCGGAGCAGATAAAAGCCTGACCTCCCGGGAATAAATCTCTTATAGTCAGGACAGAGTGCGTTTAGTCGCAGTTTACATCGGAGGGATCCAGTGGTTCATAGATAGTGGTAGGGCTGGAGAATATAATGCTGACCAACACCGCCTCCCTAAAGGAGGGTAGAAGAGTGCCAGTTTCCAATGCTTTGGCGTATACCTCAAGGAGGTTTGAGGCAAGGAGTGTTTTGTAAGTTTTGTAAAAGACTCCGGGTAATCCATCTAGTCCGGGAGCTTTGGAGCCATCCATTGCTTCAATGGCTTGGTATATTTCTTCGACTGAGTATGGCTTGTTCAGGAATTTCCTGTGGGCGTCCGGCAGCCAGACCATAGTAATCTCGTCTAAATATATCTTAATGTCCGCTGTGTTGGTTCCTGATTTTGAGGTGTGTAATATGACAGGAGAGTGCGACCTATGACAGGTTTCCCGACTATGATCATCGAGGAGCTTAGTGATGTAATTTTGATTATAATGAGGTTTGAGCAGCCTTGCTAGAGTGCGACCCAGTCTCTCTCCTCCTCCATACCTACGGGCTGCCTCATATTTTCCGTAGATATAGCGCTTTTCTACTATCGTCCTCTGTGTATTCTGCCAGTAATTCAGTCCTGCATTGTAATACTCTGCACCGTTGTGATTTTCCTTTATCATGTTTCCTCTGTCCAGCAGCTGTAGTCTGTCTTCTAGCAAATTCAATCTGTTCCTTAAGTCCCTTAGTAACCCAGTGTGTGTGGATATGCATACCCCTCTCATGCATGCGTTAAAAGCTTCCCATACACTGCATGTGTAGTGACTGAGCGGACCTTATTGGTGAAATAGTCCACTATCGCTGTGGGTAGGTCGTCGTGGAATACTTGGTCTTTTAACGCCATGGTGGGAAACCTCCATTGTTTCTTGAACCCACTTTGTGCCGGTAAATGTATTGAGAGGGACACCGGGGAGTGGTCTGATAATGTGCGGGGTAGGTGTCTCACGCTTTGGACCCATGCAATTGTCGGTCTAGTAAGCAGCCACTAATCTAACCTCGTCCATGTATCATGCTGTGGTGCATAGTGGGTGTATTCCATGCTAGATGGGTTCAAATATCTCCAAGAGTCAACCAATTTATAGTCTTGGCACATGTCCTGGAGAGCCTTGTGGGCTCGGGGCTTATGTGTAGGGGCCTTCGCCATGCTATCCAGGAGGGGATCCAACAAAATGTTTAAATTTCCACCTAGTACTACGTGGTCTGTCGATAGACTGTCTATAAGCAACTGCAAACGTAAAAAAAAAAATGAGGTTGTCAATGTTAGGGGCCTACACTAATACAATTTTGTGTCCTGCTATTGTTCCCTTTACTACCGAATACCCCCCGCTTGGATCAAATACTGTGTCTTTGTGCTTAAATGGTACTCTTCGATTAATCAAAATGGCTACTCCTCTGGCATATGAGCTGTAGTTACAGAAATATCGGTGAGCTCCCCAGGTAGATGCAAATTTTGATAGGGTCAGAGGGGATAGATGCGTTTCTTGAAGATGTACTATATCTAACATGTGTTGACGTATGTACTGGAGCACTAGTCTACATTTCTTAGGGCTATTCAGTCCGTGGATGTTCCAGATCAGTAGGGTCATTTTAGCACTGCTTCGTAGTTCTACCTTATGAGCCATAACAGGAAGTTGGTGTATGTGTGATGTGTCTGCATCTTTGGAACAATGTAACAAACTATCAAAGAAAGTCACAAATCAATTCTACACCCCCCTTCCTCCCTCACTCAGTGGCTGTCCACCGGGAGATGTCCCTATATTCCTCCCCATTAACTGTTGCTGCAAAAAATGCCAACGTGGCATGTTCCCCCATTCTGTAACATTGTGATCCCACAGGGGGAGTTGGATACACCACGTGGGACCCTGCACACCCCAGCAATGATTAGCAATTACCCCTCCCCAACAAAGAGTCCATTTATGTAAACAGATTGTTCTTGATATGCCCCGTTGTCTATGCCCATATAGTTACTGACTGAAGTTATCTTGCAATGGGGCACAGTTGCATACCAGTTCGTCTGTCAAAGTATTTCTTCTAGCTTGCTGTGAATAAGTCTGCACTTGTCCCTGACAGTGAATCTTGAGAAGCTCCTCCTGGAGAAGATTCGCCATCTGCGCCTCTGATTCCTGCGTGGTGATTACATAAGTTGTGGACCTCGTTGGGGGTGTCAAAAAATGTTACTTTACCATTTACATTAAATTCTGAGCCAGGCCGGATACAACATGCAGTAGCAGAGGCCCAGTTTCCTGACCACTGCTTTGGCCCCTGCAAACCTGTGCCTGGCTTCTTGCACAAGGGCTGTAAAGTCTGGATAAAATGAGACAGAAGAGCCCTGTTAAGTTAGTGTCTCTGCTTCTCTGGCCAATTGGAGCACTGTGTCTCTATCTTTGAAATTTAACAATCGCGCCATAATTTGCCTGGGTGGCAGTCCCGGGTTAGGGCAGGGGCTGAATGTTCTGTGGGCGCATTCCACAGTGAAGGTGTTTGAAAAGTGATCTGTTCCGAATAGGTCTGTCAGTAGTTGCTCCATGAAGCGGTCCAATTTTCCTTTATTGGTTGATTCCGGAACTCCCATGATGCGCACGTTATTGCGCCGGCTTCTCACCTCCAAACTTTCATTCTTTGCGGCAAATGACTTTAATATTCGTTCCAATAGTTCGAGTCGTTTGGTGGTTTGGGCTACTCCGACTTCCAAGTCTTAAGTTCAGCCCTCCACAGTGTCCAATCTAGTGTTGTTGCAGTCGATCCGCTCTCCCATTCCGTCAAGGCACAGGTCTAAAGAGTCAAATCTGGTGTAGAGCACTTTGAATCCAGAACGCAGTTCTAGCAGCAGGACCAAATTTTCTAGGGGCATCGTGCCACCAGTGGCGCCGGCAGCAGCTTTTGCAGCCATTGAGGTGGGTTGCAGAGCGGTCGTCTTTATAATGGGTTCAAAATTAAGCTGTTTTTGTTTGGGCTCTTTGCGCACCATTCCCAGCTGGCGCAATAGACTCTGATCAGCCCGACCTTTAGCCGTGTGATGGGCGTCCCAGCATGTGTCCGCTCCCAATCCAGTAATGTACCATAAAAGGGTGTGCGTGCATAGATGTTATGAGGGCTCCCATGGGTCAGTGGCCTTTAATCAAGGTGTAAAGTGTGTGCTCTCTGTAGGCGTGGCACCCTTGAGGTATGCACGAAGTGCCCAGGACGCTCACCACACCCTGTCATTATTTGAAGGGCTTCATGCAGCTGTCCGTTACACCAGGTGGGGGGGCTCACTCACCAGGTCAAAAGAACGATGCACCTCAGTTATGTGGCTGGGTGTAATTTCCTTGCCCAGGTGTTCCTCTGGCGATGCTTCACTGACTGTGGAACTGCTCCGCTCCACTGTAGGGGAGGCTGAGCACCCTGCTGCAGCCTGCCTGTGTTTGTAAGCCTCAGGCTGTGCTCACTCCAGACGCCATGCTGCAAGCGCTTGATGTCTCAGAGGGAGCTTTGGTAGCGTCCCAGCTCCAGTGATTCTGTGTTGCGGGGGGGATTTAAATGTTATGTCATTGTTCCTTTTGTTCCCTGAAGAGCGGCACCCCCACGTCCAGAAGGCACATGGGCTCCGGTGGGTGTAGAAGTGAAGTGGCTCATTCGACCTAGGCTGCGTTGGGATCGCGGTAGCCTCAGCTCGGCTGGTGTTCTGCAGACTTCCAACACCGCAGTCATGTCGCGCTCTGTGCAGCTTGGTGTGTCCGGGCTCCTCAGCCCCACCCAGCAATGATCCCTCTCTGGGCTCCGCAGCTTTAAGGGGCCCCCCAAATGGGCAACCTCGCTGTAGGTCATCAAGCTTTACTCCCGTCGCTCGTGCTGAGCTATGGTTCCGCATCAGGAGTGCTTCGGCAGGGTTGGGGTGTCACTCAGCTCATATTAGTTGGTCGCCATCTTGTGTTACGGGGCTCAAAGTACGTGGCAGTTGTTTAGGGTCCTAACTGTCCATTTTTCTGCACAATTTGCAGTTTCTCAGCAGCTGCTGCCGCCCCGGAATTTCGGTGTTTCATGAGGAATAAATGATTCTCACATTCCGTTCTGTGCTGCGGTGCGCAAGGTCGACACGGAGCTTCAGCTCCAAGCAGCCATTACGGTTGCCGATCCGGCCACGCCTCCCCTGATTGGCCCATTTAATTCACTTTTAATTCCATAATATATAAAACTACATATAACCAATGACTATTAATTAAAAATTACAAACACAAGGAGATGATGAACCGAGCGCTAAAACTTTTCATACACTTAACCCCAGTAACTATTAGATCTGGGTTTAATCCATCATCGTTCTTTAGTTCACTGCGCCACCCTTCTTCACACCCAGCCATATGCAAATCAGTCTTGACCCTGTTCCTCATGGGAACAGTGCTGCCCGAAATGCCAAGCCAGGTCTTCCCAGGACCGGAAACAAGCATCCTGGGAATGGTTTCGGGGTAACACTCCTCATCAGCCAGGCTAACTTAAATCCAGTGGCAAAGTAAGCAAGGGACCCACATCTGAGCATACCGCACCAACTTAGGGTGAACATAGCAAACAGAAAAAGATGATGGACAGAGCATTGAAACTTTTCAGACACTCACCCTCCATCACTATTAGATCTGGGTTGAATCTTTTAAAAAAAATATATTATTAAACAGTTAATTAAAACCGTAACATACAAACATCTCATCAATAAAATGTTTTAATAGCACATTGTGAAAGCAAGCAGTCAAGATTAATGACAATTCTCCAGCAGCATTTATGGTTAGTGGCAAGAATGTTAAATGTAACCATTTAGAGCCAGAAGAAAAGTGTGAAGTGCAAAAGGCAATATCAGAATGAACCGGAGTTTGTTACAGCTGCCAGTACCTAGCTTTCAGCAAAGTCCTTTTGTACAGTGGCAATATAGAAAGGGACTTGAGAATCTTTCAACAGCTTTTAGTGCGCTATCTCTGTAAATGTGTTTATGGGCCCTGCAAGGTGATCCAATATGACCCCCTGGCCGCCGTCTCATGTTCTTTAGCTGTGTCTTAGTGCTGAGCCGTATGCAATGTTGTTAAAATAATGTTAATAAACTTCCCAGCCCTTGCAAGAACTTGAGTGGAGGTGTTCCTAAAACACAAGTCAGATGCTTCCCTGCAATGCCTCAGCAGCTTGTCCCGATAGACTGGGAACAGTAGCCGATGGCGGTCGTGAGCAAGGCGGGGACAGTAGCATAGCAGGTGAAGCCAAGACTCATCTGGGTAATTACAAAGCCTACACGTTAGCTGTCCATTCCTCTGAGCCCAAAGCGGATTAAAGTCGTAGATTGGAAGGGCTAAAAGCCTCATATAGATAATGTTATTGCGAGTCTGTAATTGAAGGGAGTAGTTGAAATATGGTTGATGTTTCCCTTTGATGTACGAGGCATCCAGGGCTGTAAAGAGTGGGTTTTTAGAAAGCCAAGCAATGTCTCTCTCAAATGACACTAAGATAATTTGGCTTTTTATGGGTTTTTCCCATTATGACAGAGGAATGGCGGATTAGAGAGGTTTGTGGTTTCAATCTTCAATGTGGAAATGGCCAAATGCAGCTTTCTGTACCAGGGGGAGAGTTTGTCCATGAATATAAATTGAAATTGTTCTTTCAAGGATTGAGCTGAGGCACGCAGGGTGTGGAAAATCACCTAAGCAGTGAAGGTCTACACTTGCCAGGCCCAACTCGAGCCTCAGCCTGGCCCTCCTTGCATGCTGTGGAATGGAAAATGTTTTCTTATATGCCATTATTTGATAGTTTGCAAGAAAAAAGTCCATTTTACCTGGAAAAGCCAGGTGGCCATAAGATAAAACTGGAAGCAATTTGGTGTGTAAGACCCTTAAAATTGGCTTGGCGGAGGGGCTGTGCAGCTGCCGATTCAGGCGCCTCAGGCTCTGTATAACCCCAGCTCCCTTGGACCAAGGATGTTTAAGGTGGGCCACTTCATTTGCCCTTGAACCAGACTCCCAAATAATTGTAGCTGATGCAGGTGGTTATTTGTGACCCACCTACTCTCCAATTCAAGATTTTGTTTCTTTGATGTTTCCCAAAAATAATGACTTTAGTTTTTGACTCATTCATCAGCAGTTTGTTCCTGATGTTATACATGTTAAGGGTAGTGAGCGCTCTTTGTAGACCCGTTCTTGTATGGTCCATGATGACAATGTCATCAGCGTATTGCAGAATTTGGACCCACGGTGCCCAGTTTTGGGGCAACCAAGGTTGAACCAGCCAGTGCTTTGGGTAAGTTGGCAGTGTAGAGATTAAAAGGTAGTGGGGCTAATACGCAGCCTTGGCCGGGTTTAAGCGGTTGCCTTTTTTGTAAATTGGGTGTAATATTTAACCCTGCCAAGTAGATGGAATTGTGGCTGTAAGAAAGGCTTGATTAAAAAGCGGCGTGAGAAGTTCTGCCCAAAATGATCGGTTTGATTTAAAGACTGCAGCAGGTATTCCATTGGGCCCTGGCGCGCCATCGTTCCTCATGCCACTAATGATTTTGATTACTTCGACTTCTGGAATATCTGGGGCCTGGATGTTTTCTTAATTTAATGTCTGGGATGATTGGGAGACTAGCAGCTCTCCTGTCCCGCCGCTGTGGAGCTGTATAATTTGATTCATTTTCATTTGTTAGTCTTTATTTCGACCAAAATGATCATAAAAGACAAGAATATTTACATCATCACATAATACATATATAAAATCCATTTCACATCAAGACTATACAAATACAAGTTAAAAAGACAACAAAGACATCTAATAAAAACTGGTTAATATAGTTCCCTCACAAAGATTTAAAAACGATACAGGCTAAAAAGGCAACAATTCATATAATGATCTATACTATCTGGCCCCTATACAAATGTACAGATATAAAAGATTTATGTATATATGTAGAACAGCGTGTAACAGAACAAGAAAACTAAGCAGAAGGCAGTACGTTAGTAGACACTGTAGCAGTCTGCTTGTTTCCGGCCTTTTATCTTATTCTCCAGGGCAATCCAAAAAAAACTTCGCTATAGCAATCACAATTGCCTCTTGGGTACTAGTCTTTAGTAATCTTAGCGCTGTGTTGCTCAGCCTAGTATCAAGGTTCTGACAAAGCAAATTGTTTGAGCCATTTTCTCCATGGAGAACAATATGCTGGACAAGCAAAAAATATATGGGAGATTGTTTCATCCATACTCTGGCAAAATTGACATTTGCTATCTTGGAAAGGGTGCCAGGTCTTGGTGAAAACTTTGGTTGGCAACGTTCCTATCCATAACTGAAAATAAAGTTTTCTGTCAATGGGCTTAGTTATAAAATCCCAGAATTCTTCATATAATAGTTCCATCTTGTGATCCAATGATGGCGATCTGGAGGAACTCAGAATACCAGATCTAATCATAGTGCAGTACGCATCTTTAAATACTTTTTTGGAAGGAAAAGTATTATGTGCTGGATCCTCCCAAAGATGCCTCATGCCCATGCCCACCAGGGATCTTTTGACCTGTTGTAGCCATCTGATCTTATGAGAAGTGTCAATTCCTCTGATGTCCATAAGAGCTATGGCATAATGGGCTAGTTCCGGAGTAGACAAAGCCTTCTCAGTAGGCCAATGGTTTAAACCTAGTAACCTCTGTTAGTGATCGGCACCCCAGATCAAAATATAAAGGAGTGAGAGGAGTACTCTGCGGGAGACCAACCAAACCTCTCAGGAAGCTTTTTTGGGCCTGAGCTAGGGAGGACAGATTTTCGAATCCCCAGAGTTCTGCAAAAGATAAGATGGATGCCATAACCTTTACATGATGAATCTTGAGTGCAGGGCCAATAAGCTTTGTCTGAGAAAGCCTGTGTTCTTTCAAAATCACCCCTGCTATCGGTGAGTGTTTGAGCGCCATTATTTCAATTTGGGGCTTCCAATCTAGCTGACGATTGATATTTACTCCAAGAGAGGTAAATAAATCAGTTTGCTCTAAAGACTCGTTTTTCATAACAACCCTTGACTTGATGACTTTGTGGTTGTGTAACACCATACATTTTGTCTTATCCACATTTACCAGTGACTCATGTTCTTTGCAGAATTTCTCAAAACGTATCAGGGCTTTCTGCAGCCCAGCTTGGGTTTTGGATAAAATTAAAGTATTGTCGCAAACATGAGTATTGGTACTTTGATACCTGCAACAGAGGGAGCATCGGTTGGGTGTTCAGAAAAATAACTAACCACACCATTTATAAAAAGTGAAAACAGGGTTGGAGCCAGCATGCATCCTTGGTGTACCCCTTTTAGAATTGGAAATTTGGGGGTAGTATTCCCTTGAGCTCCTCATCGAACCTGCACGAAGTTTGATTCATGCAATTTTACCACCAGATGCAAAAGTTCGGGGGAAATTCCCAGGGCTCTAAATACGACCCAGAGCTTGTTTCTCGGGACCGTATCAAAAGCTGCTTTGAGATCTATGAAAGTGGCATAAATAGTTCCACCCGCTAGCAATACAACACGGCAATAGATTAATAAAAAGTAAAAAACTTGATCTATCGTGCTTACAAAGGCCCTAAAACCTGCTTGGAAGGGGGATAGTATGTTATTCTCTGTTATCCATGTCTGTATTCTGTTCAGAACCAATATAGCCATGATCTTTTGGGTGGAATCGATCAGGCTGATAGGCCTGTAGTTACTAGGGCTGGAACGGTCCCCCGTCTTATAAACAGGAAGGATTTCCGCCCCATGCCAGGAATCAGGAATAGATGCTCCACTGGCAATCGCATTTGCAAGAGAGAGAATGTACCTAAACCAATTTTCTTTAGTGGATAAAAATAAGTCCACTGGGACGCAGTCGTTGCCGGGTGCCCTACCTTTTGGTGCTGCGGTCACAGCGGTTTCGACATTCCTTAAAGAGAATTTTACCGGGGTTACTACACTTGGAACTATAAATAGGAGAATGTTCTCAACGACAGCGAATTGGTGCTTAAAAAAAGATACCCATTGGTCTGGGCCAATATGATTTGACGGGGCATTTCCTTGGCCTTCACAGACCCATTTTATAAGCTGCCAAAATGATTGTGTGTTCTTCATTTTGCTAGCTTGCAAAAGATCCTGCCACCTTTGTTCGTATCATGCCTTTTTTGCCAGTATTTGTGTGGTTTTATACTGCTTGCGAGCTGTTCTTATCCTATCTATGTCATTGGATTTTATAGCCCAGGACAACTGCTTGTATGCTGCCTTACATGCCTTCTTATACCAATGGTCATGCTTTGGTAAGGATCTCTTAGGGGTTTTATAAGGTTTAGTGAAAAAACGCCTGATATTTTCAAACATGGATTCATGAATGCGTGTAATATTATGATTGATTTCATCCTGTTTTTAACATTTTTTGAGTCTAGCGTGTTTGAAACATCAGCAGTCATGCATCTGAGGGAGCTTTCATTTTCGATAACCCGGGACCGCTTGACCTTCCTCATGTCATTACTAATTATAACATCGGCGGTCTCAATTACCTCAACCGGGGGCAAGAGTGCTACATGAGCTGGGCCTTTTATTTCCAACAGTAGTGGGTCATGGTCGCTTTCAATCCTTGTACAGACCTTCATATCCACTACTGAAGACCAATACTGTCATGCCCCAAGCCCCCTCCTAGTGCGCTGGCCCTTTAAACATGCACTACTTAGGTGTCCTTAACCCAAGGAGCGACGCTTCACGTTCTTGCGTCTAGCTCCGTTGGGTTCGTTCCGGTGCCTGACTTCCTGTGCCTGACTTCCGGTTTCTCTTCGTCTTGGTGTCTGTTCCGTTGTGAGAGTCCTCGGCTCTGTTTGGTTCGTTCTGAGCCTTTACCGGCCGTCGCTCTCTTTTACACATTGCCTCCCCACCGCGCTTGTGTACATTCGACACGTTCAGTGTCTCTACGCAGTTAGACTGCATTGCAGTATTTCTCTTGTCTCGCCCGGCGGCCGGGTTTTACTCCGCCATCCGGCGAGATTCCCTTACCATACCCTTTGCCTCAATTCAGCTCCGCTTTTCAGCCGGGTTTTGCTCCGCTGAAGAGTTGGGCATCCTCCCTCTGTTTTTGGCCTCCTTGGTGTTCTGCTCCGCTTGTCAGCCGGGTTTTACTCCGCTGACGGGCCGGGCACACATTCTCCCTCACGTTGTCTTGCCTCACCGGGTTGCTCCGCTACCAGCCGGGTTTTGCTCCGCTGGCGGCTGGGTTGTTTACCGGTGAGCTCTATTTAGTTAGTTAGGTCTTTTCCTTTTCCCTGATCTTACCTATTCCTTGGGGTTCGTAAGTACTGGTGTTTATTCACCTCATTTGGACTTGAACTATTGCGTGGACCAGTGAGGAGTGGGATACAGATTCATGTTCCAGAAATACGGTAACAGCGCATTTTCGCGCTGCATATTATATTGTTATAAGTGTTACTGTATTTTGGTTCTGACTCCTTGTTTTGATCATCATAGATGTTGTTCTCACCATCAAGAATATTGACTATTGAATGCTTGTAATCAGGATCTCCTTTGGGGTGTGCTTCGAGGCTGTTAAAGACAATAGAACAGAGTGAGCACGATATATTGTTAGTCCCTTACTACTACAAGTATACATTGGGTCCGTAGACTTATGAGGTTATTGTCTTCTTCACTGCAGCTCCAGTTATATCCCTTTCCAGAGGTTTTCACATATGCATTCAGGGACAGCAATATACAAACATCTAGGTATGTAAGGTTATGTCATAAACTTGGAAGTGTGATTGTCCTCTTCAGATTGAAGAATATAACTCTTTGCATTGCAGTCTCTCCTGATTACCAAGTCCACACGAAGGTTGAGACGACCAGTCTGAAGACCCTCAACACCCACTTGTTACCCCAACCTTTCCTTGTTTTGTTTCCCTGTTTTCCCCTGGCTTGCCTCCTGTGCTCTAGTGCTTGATAGAGTAGTAGGCAGCAGGGGAAGGCTGTGGATTATACTTCGGAATCCTGACGCTCCTGCAGAATCGTCGTGTATCCTTTACAGAACGTGAAGCCCAAGTGGTTAGTTCTGCCCGAGCGTCATGGATCTCGAAGCGGTCACACTGGCGGATGTGGCAGGTATGTTGGGTAATCTGCAGGTTGAGACTCAGACATTGATGGCCAGAATGGACTCCCTGCAGAGACAACAGACTTCTAGTGCCACAGGAGGGGGGCCATCGGTAGTACAAGTGACTACTCCACATTCAATACCTCTAGCACCCCCTGAGCGTTTTTCAGGAGAAACAGCGCGATGCGCGGCTTTCCTCAGTCAATGCCAACTTCATTTCTCCTGCAAGGCTCAATGTTTTCCCTCCGACCAGGCCAAAGTAGCCTTTGTAATTTCTTATCTCAGTGGTTCTGCCGCTGATTGGGCTATACCCTTAGTAGACAGAGATGACCCCCTGTTACATAATTATGCAGCTTTTCGACGAGAATTCCGTAAACTTTTCGATAGACACATGTATACTCATTCTGCCGATACTGAATTATTGGAACTAAAACAGGGTACTCAGGATCTGGTGACCTATATTACTAAGTTTCGCCGGTTGGTGATTGAGTCCGATTGGCCGGAGGAAAAACGCAGTACCATGTTCTACAGGGGGTTGCGAGAAGAACTGAAAGATGCCCTGTCCCAGATAGTCGATCTTCCTACCTCTTGTAGTGCTCTCATAGACTTGGTGGTGAGGATAGATCATCGTTTGCATGAACGAAAGAAAGAAAAAGGGAAGCATGAGTATCGGTATGTTGCTCTGAAGGATAAAAAACCTGCCCCAGAAAAAGCCACGGAAGACAGCGAACCCATGCAGATAGGCATAGTCCGAGGTCCTCTGACTTCCGAGGAAAGACAGAGAAGACGAACTCTTCGGTTATGTCTGTATTGTGGGAAAGCGGGTCATTTCCTAAGGGAATGCCCAGTCAAACCCGCTCAGTCCAAGGTGTCGGGAAACTAGTCAGCCTGAGTTCTTGTGAGACGAGGAACTCAGGTAGGTCTGGACTAACAGTCTCTTCTTCCGACTATACGTACGCTCCTACTAACCATCTGTATATACCAGCATATCTCACACAGGGTACTCTTGGTTTACACGTATTGATAATGGTAGACTCTGGGGCTTCTGGAAACTACATGGACAGGGATTGGGCAAAGGAGAATATGATAACCGACACTAAGAAGGAGATTGCCAGTAATGTCACTACCATCGATGGCAGTCCCCTTCTTTCCGGTCCGGTTACTCATCACACCAACCCGATGCACTTGGTTATAGCTCCTGATCATCATGAGGATATAATGTTTGATTTAATTTGTTCCCCACAGTTCCCTGTGCTTCTGGGTATCCCATGGTTAAGGGCGCAAAATCCTGTCATCAATTGGGAAACATCCACTATAACCTTTCCTCCGGTGGTTCTGGGGCCTGTTGTAGGAGTTTCTCATAGAGAGGTACACACAGCCGAGGAGGGTAAGGAAGACTGTCCTGTTCTACCATCCTGTTACCATGAATTGCAAGCAGTCTTTGATGTACAGGAAGCGGAGGGTCTTCCGCCGCACCGTGTCTACGACTGCCGTATTGATCTCGAGGCAGGAGCCAGAATACCTTGTAGTAGAGTGTATGCACTCACTGAAAAGGAGAACGTGTATTTACGGGAATATCTTGACTCTATGCTTGAGAAAGGTTTCATCAGACCTTCGCGATCCCCGGCCTCTTCGTCCTTGTTTTTCATTCCTAAAAGGGAAGGGGGCCTGCGGTGTTGCATCGATTACAGGAAGCTTAATGAAGTGACCATAAAAAACCGATACCCTCTTCCTCTCATAGCCTCCCTCCTTGACAGAATACGCAATGCCCAATATTTCACCAAGTTGGACCTGCGGGGCGCTTATCATCTGGTACGAGTCAAGGAGGGAGACGAGTGGAAGACGGCGTTCTGCACTAAGTATGGTCTCTTCGAGTACCTTGTAATGCCCTTTGGGCTCTGTAATGCCCCAGCGGCGTTTCAATTCTTCATAAATGAAGTCTTGAAAGACATTCTTGATGATTACGTCATTGCCTACATTGATGACCTGCTGATCTTTTCCTCTACCTTGGAGACACACCAACAACATGTCCGTAACGTGTTAGAACGGTTACTGAACAATCAGTTGTACTGCAAGTTGGAAAAGTGTACTTTTCACACTCAGGAAGTTCCGTTCCTAGGATATATAGTTTCCCCTGGTGGCCTGCGCATGGATCCCTCCAAGGTGGAGGCTGTATTGGCATGGCCGGCTCTGCGGACGGTTAAAGAGGTCCAGAGTTTTATAGGTCTGGCCAATTTCTATAGGAGATTCATTCGCAATTTCTCGGACTTGGTATCGCCCATAACCTCTTTGTTGAAAAAGGGGGTTCCTTTTGTCTGGTCCGGTGAGGCAGAGCGATCCTTCCAGATGCTTAAGAATGCATTCACTAGTGCCCCGGTGCTGCTTCATCCCGACCCTGCTCTGCCCTTTGTGGTGGAGGTAGACGCCTCGCAAGTGGCAGTGGGAGGTGTTCTATCTCAGGCGGATGCAGCGTCCGGTGAGTATCATCCAGTGGCCTATTACTCGCATAAACTCTCCCCTGCGGAATACAATTATGCGGTTGGGGACAAGGAACTCCTGGCCATCAAGAAGGCATTCGAGGAGTGGCGGCAGTATCTCCTAGGTGCAAGACACCCTGCGGTAGTCTACACCGATCATCGCAATCTCCAATATCTGAAGTCAGCGAAAGCACTTTCCATGAGACAACTGCGTTGGGCTCAGTTCTTCAGTGAGTTCGACTTCACTGTGCAGTACAGACCAGGCAAACGTAATGGGAAGGCAGACGCACTTTCACGGCTGGGATTCGATACTCCTATCGATCCCATTGAGCCTACATCGATTATCCCTAGAAGGAAAATTGTAGGAGGCACTAGGTCGGAGGAGGAGTTCTTGGTACAAGTCAAGTGTAGTCAAGCGTCAGCAGACATGCAGGCTCTAGTGGGTTCACAAGACACGACCAAGAAGGGTGACCTCGTGTGTGTACAAGGGGGAGTGGTTATACCGACAAAGAACCTCCAAGACCAGGTTATGCAGTGGTATCATACACATCCCATAGCGGGCCATCCAGGGATTAAGAAGACCATTAGTACTGTGCGTGAGCGCTATTGGTGGCCTACTATGTTGGCAGACATAGAAAACTTTGTGAAGACCTGCTATGTGTGTGCACAGACTAAGGTTTCTCGCCTCAACCCTGTAGGCCTTCTCATGCCATTTCCTCCCCCTCCCGGTCCCTGGCATACAGTGTCCCTTGATTTTATAGTGGAACTACCGCTCACCAAGGCAAAGAACACTACGTTACTGGTGGTGGTGGATATGTACACCAAGATGGCTCATTTTGTACCGTTACAACGTCTTCCCACAGCAGCAGAATTAGCCGCCATATACATGCAACACATAGTGCGGCTTCATGGTTTCCCATCTGCATTAGTTTCCGACAGAGGAGCACAGTTTGTGTCAAGGTTCTGGAAGAGTCTGTGCTCTTTGCTTCAGATAGACGTCCGTCTGTCCTCAAGTCACCATCCACAGTCAGATGGACAGACGGAGAGAGTCAATCAGTGTTTTGAGCAATACATAAGGAATCAGGTGTTGCAGTCTCCAGTGGACTGGGATGAGTTGGTTTGGTTGGCAGAAATCTCATATAATAACAGCACGCATTCCTCTATTAAGATCTCTCCGTTCTTTTGCCTGTATGGTTATCATCCTAAATTGCTGCCCTCTGGTGGTTCCTTAGATTGTCCAACCCCTGCTGCTGCAGATAGAGTAGAAGAGTTACATGAAATACAGAGGAAGGCATTGGAGAGTCTTGAGATGGCCAAGGTGAGATACACGGAGGGGGCAAACCTACACAGAAGATTAGAACCCATATACACACCAGGAGATGAGGTTTGGCTTTCCACTAAATACATTACTCTCGGGGGTCCACGCAAGTTCAATCCCAAATACATAGGTCCCTATAAGGTGGAAAAAATAATCAATCCTGTTGCCATACGATTACTACTTCCGCCTTCATTCAGGATTCATCCGGTTTTTCATGTTTCCCTACTAAAGCCGGTTGAACCAGGGACTACTCTGCCAGCAAAACCTACTCCATTAACTCTGCAGGACTCGGAGGAATATGAGGTTGAATCAATCCTGGATTCCCGTAGAGTTAGGGGTACGGTTCAGTATCTGATTCACTGGAAGGGATACGGTGTGGAAGAACGTACATGGGAACCCTTGTCTAACGTCCATGCACCCAGACTGTTAAGGGCTTTCTATAAAAGATACCCTGACAAGCCAAAACCGGTTGGGGGTTGTTGTGGGGGGAGTATACTGTCATGCCCCAAGCCCCCTCCTAGTGCGCTGGCCCTTTAAACATGCACTACTTAGGTGTCCTTAACCCAAGGAGCGACGCTTCACGTTCTTGCGTCTAGCTCCGTTGGGTTCGTTCCGGTGCCTGACTTCCTGTGCCTGACTTCCGGTTTCTCTTCGTCTTGGTGTCTGTTCCGTTGTGAGAGTCCTCGGCTCTGTTTGGTTCGTTCTGAGCCTTTACCGGCCGTCGCTCTCTTTTACACATTGCCTCCCCACCGCGCTTGTGTACATTCGACACGTTCAGTGTCTCTACGCAGTTAGACTGCATTGCAGTATTTCTCTTGTCTCGCCCGGCGGCCGGGTTTTACTCCGCCATCCGGCGAGATTCCCTTACCATACCCTTTGCCTCAATTCAGCTCCGCTTTTCAGCCGGGTTTTGCTCCGCTGAAGAGCCGGGCATCCTCCCTCTGTTTTTGGCCTCCTTGGTGTTCTGCTCCGCTTGTCAGCCGGGTTTTACTCCGCTGACGGGCCGGGCACACATTCTCCCTCACGTTGTCTTGCCTCACCGGGTTGCTCCGCTACCAGCCGGGTTTTGCTCCGCTGGCGGCTGGGTTGTTTACCGGTGAGCTCTATTTAGTTAGTTAGGTCTTTTCCTTTTCCCTGATCTTACCTATTCCTTGGGGTTCGTAAGTACTGGTGTTTATTCACCTCATTTGGACTTGAACTATTGCGTGGACCAGTGAGGAGTGGGATACAGATTCATGTTCCAGAAATACGGTAACAGCGCATTTTCGCGCTGCATATTATATTGTTATAAGTGTTACTGTATTTTGGTTCTGACTCCTTGTTTTGATCATCATAGATGTTGTTCTCACCATCAAGAATATTGACTATTGAATGCTTGTAATCAGGATCTCCTTTGGGGTGTGCTTCGAGGCTGTTAAAGACAATAGAACAGAGTGAGCACGATATATTGTTAGTCCCTTACTACTACAAGTATACATTGGGTCCGTAGACTTATGAGGTTATTGTCTTCTTCACTGCAGCTCCAGTTATATCCCTTTCCAGAGGTTTTCACATATGCATTCAGGGACAGCAATATACAAACATCTAGGTATGTAAGGTTATGTCATAAACTTGGAAGTGTGATTGTCCTCTTCAGATTGAAGAATATAACTCTTTGCATTGCAGTCTCTCCTGATTACCAAGTCCACACGAAGGTTGAGACGACCAGTCTGAAGACCCTCAACACCCACTTGTTACCCCAACCTTTCCTTGTTTTGTTTCCCTGTTTTCCCCTGGCTTGCCTCCTGTGCTCTAGTGCTTGATAGAGTAGTAGGCAGCAGGGGAAGGCTGTGGATTATACTTCGGAATCCTGACGCTCCTGCAGAATCGTCGTGTATCCTTTACAAATACTCTATGTTAATAAGTATGTAATCTATTCTACTACTTCTCAGGCCAAGTATGTGATCCTGAGTGGTTGGATGGTGTACGTCCATTTACTGCTCTCACACCCCTCTCTAGGCTAAAAGCTTTCAACTGTAGGGCTGCCTCGGTCAATTTTTTGATTGGTGGAATTTCCAATTGGAGAATACCCCATTGGACGTCTTCGTCTGCACTTAGATAGCCATCCTCATAGTCCAAAGGCTCAAATGTGGTATTGAAATCTCCAGCAATAACTGTGTTGAACCCTTCTCCCTTTCCAACAAAAAAATTGTTAAGATCAATAATTGTCTTTGAGGACCTGCCACCCGCCAGACCCCTAGTATAAACCTTAGCAATGAGTAACTTAGGCGAATTTTTAGGACAGATAAGCAGTGCCAAAGAATCCTTGTTATCAGTCTCCAGTTCAGTTATTTTAAAAGTGGAGCTCTGCCTCACCCATATTGTTAATCCTCCAGAAGGTCTTCCTTTGTGCCCGCCTACTGCGGATTTGTAAAAGTTTAGGTAGCCATGGTGAAAGACCGAGGCCAACGCACAGGTCTCCTGAAACGCAATGATGTCCAGTGATTCTAAAAAAACTATCCAATCGGATGAATGTATCTTGTTAGACAACCCTGCTATATTCCACGATGCGAGTCTCAGTAGATATGGATCATGGTGAACTATGGTTTTGCCTGGGCTAGCCACCATAGTTGTACCCAATACAGGAGTAGCTGAGACTGGAATATGCTACCTATTTGGCTAGAATTACCCATTTGTTTATGGACCACACTCGGTGATTGGACTGAGGTCCTAAGCATGCCATCGGCACACTCTATCCCTTCTAAATCCATACCAGGGGGGCAGCTTATGCAGAAGCTTTCGTCCCCTCCAATTACGCTAGCCACCATGGATCCTCCTTGTGAATACAAACCAATTGGTTGTCAATCTATGTTGTGGAGGGGTGAGTCCCCAATTTGCTTCTGTTCATGGGCATTAATGGGTAAATGATTAACAGCGCCAGGAGGGTTCAGTTTCAGAAAATATTTGTATGAATCAAATGTGAAGTTCTTAGCTCAAAGGCTAACAGGTTTTCTACCAACAGTGGCGCAGCAAGGGTAAGGCACACATAGTCAGAGTTGATATCCTTCGAACTATGTCTTACAGCAGAAGATATATCCTCCCTGATTATCGATCTGCACTGCGAACATTTCTCAGCCACTGGGTACTCTTGTTAATTAAGGAGTGTTTATCCTCTCTAGTTAGACTAGGCAGGGTCTTGGGGACATTATTTAGAAAAAATTGTGACTTGAGTGACCGGGGACAAGGATTTTCAAAGGAACTTGCTCTTGTGTGCGAACTTGTCCTAGGCTGATTCAAAGGAACATACGGAGGTAGAGTTTCCCTTCTGTTAGATGTATTGTGCAAATTATCAGATCTCCTTACTACTTCATTAGTAGTGGCAGATTTCTGCGTAGTATTTAAATTGCTAGCTGTTTTTTAGAAACTCCACCCATTTGTATGTTAGCTATGTTTTTAACAGTTGGATAGCTCAGATTTCTTTTGTTAGAAATTGGTGCTCTGCAAGCTTGTATATGGGGCAAATCTTGTGTGCCTGAACACTATTTGCTAGAGCGTGCTTTTAGCGCTAATTTGAGGTTGTCTATCATTCCCTTTAGTTCCATAACTTCCCCCATGAGATGCTTAGTCTGATCTTTTAAGTCATTTAGCTGGTTCCTAAGCTGACCTGAGAAGGAACAATGAGCCCTATTCATTATATCATTACATCTGTTGCTTTCTCCTTCAGTCCCCATGGTGTATAACTGTGCATTTTCTTCCTTGGAAGTAAGCAATAGGGGCAAATATCGATTTGAACAAATGATAGAGGGCTCTTTTGCAGAGATTGTCACAGGGCATGGGCTTAGCAGGGAAGAATTAGTACTCTCTTCGTGCTGAACGAGGTCAGAATTAGCAGGTTGTTGGCCCGTTGGGTTTTGCTTTTTGAACATATGAGGAATAACTGAGGGAGTTTGTTTGATGCTTGGAGTTTGTGTGGGGGGTCGTACACTGGCCATAGTGGTGGAACTACACGGGCCAGATGAGTCAAGTAAAATCTACGCGCATTCACCAACAAGTTTGGCAATACAATCTGTAGGAGAGTAGGGTCTGCTATCCTATGGTCACCCCAAATTTTTGCTTTTTGCTTCACTGGTTTTCGACTACTGAGGCTGTGGGCCTGCTGATCAGACCCCCAGCCTGCTGTTCTCTCACTAAATTAATGATACATGTGCTATAGGCACATACCACAATTGGAAATGGACTCCTTGTCAGCCCCTGTATAATGCACTATAGGTGCCCAGGGCATAGGGGCCACCAAGGCCTACCAGGGGCTGCAGCATATCTTTTGCCACCCCTGGCTGGTTCTTAAATTGACACAACTGGCTGATCACTCAGCTGGGGTAAGGTGGTATAAGCACCCCTTACTTAGATATAGTATACCTATATCTACACCTATATCTGGACACATATTAACCTGTGAGCCACTCCTATGGAAGGCCTCATCAATCCTGGAGGCAGAGTGCGTGGTTTTATGTGAGATGGAGCTCTAGCATGAGCTGAGCCTGTCTGCAGCTGTCGGGAGCAACTCCCTAAGCTGTTTCAGGATAATGCCATACCATATACTCTTAAGGGCATTAGAATCCTCGCGGTTATATAGCAACTTTGGTTTGGCTTTATCAAAACATGTCGTGTAAGGTGTCATACGATTTGGAATACTATCCCCTCGCCAGTTCTGGCGACGGGGATAGCATTCCACCCCTCTAGAGGGGTAAGACATGTTACTTTACTTAAATGCGGTTAATTTCTTAAAGGACCTTGGATCCACAAAATGGATGCCTCTGCCACAGACACGAGTCTGACCCCCTGAAGCTGACCGAAACTCAGCCAAATGGGGCCTGGACAAAGGGTTTCCTGTCGCAGGGAGGTGTTACACACCCCCAGACAGGAGATAGTGGATTGTAGCAGGGAGGTTTGAAAGAAACCAGACACTGCTTGGGGCGCACAAGCCTGCCCCTTGCATAATCCGGCCAAACCGGTTCTGGGGCACTCCAGCCCTCGTGCCAGGGCGGCCTGGATCAAAGGAAGGGGGTGTATCCACCCAGTTCCTGGGTCCCACCCATAGGAGGGGACCTAGCAGGTAATCCAGCCCCCAAAATTAGTATAAGACTGGGAGCAGTGCCAATGCACTTCAGATTATCCTGAAGAAACATAAGAAACGAAATTCTGGACCCTTCGACATCCTACTCGACGTAGAAGCCCGAAGAATCTCCCTTGTGGTCAAGGAGTGACCACCCTGTGCAAACAGGCACCATCCAGCCATCGACGTCTGCTTTGTCGCAGTTCCCTGCCGGAATTCGAGCGACAGAGATCGACGAGATCAAGCTTGCCTGCCTTCTAACAGCCCGATCCACAGTCCCTGCAGAGCTGAGACCCGTGGAGGCGACCGGAAGCGTGGGGCACGGCATCTTGGAAAGACCACGAGACACTGACCGCGCAGCCCACGAGTGACCCTCGAAGCTGTACACCGGGGTTTGAGAAGCCCCAACCCTGAGCCACTCTTGCACCGAAGCTCACCCCTCTACACTCACCGAGTGCTGCGTGGGGCCCTTCTGCTACTTTTGGCTCAACGCGTTGGCCCGGTCACTTGCCAGCCGGCTAGTGGCCCCTGTGCCGACGAAACTTGAAAATCGACTTGCGATTCTGGTTGCTTCAGACTTACACCCGCTCCCCTGAAAAGGAGCCCCCACTCTGACCCTCCTGGTTCGAGTGAGAAGCAATCTCCCGGTTCCGCGTGGATTGCTCTTGCCAAGTGTTGTTTGCTTCAAACTTGAAGCCGACTGCGCCGACGGTGAGAGCCCTCATGGGACAGATCGTGACCCGCTCCTGGACATCGCAGATGCCCCAGAGCCCACGTGACAGCGGAGAGAAGCTCCTCGACGACCACCTGATTGCGCCCGACATTGCCTGGTTCCGTCCTGGTTCCACCCTGGTCACTGCTGAGTGACCCAGACTCTGTCCCCTCTGCTTTCAGGTACTTTTCGACTTGAGTCTACCCTTGGACTCCACCGGACACTTCTCTTTTACCCCGCCTGCAGCCCTTTCAGCTTCAAGCACCAAGAGCCTGCGTGACGAAACCCGACTCAACTTCGACCCTGTGCACCCGCTTCCTGTGGGTGAGGTAACTTTGCTCCGCCGGTGTTCCCACACTGGTGCACATCTCTAGGGTCTGTGTCTTAAGTTTTGTTCCTCTAGGTTCAGCGGAAGTGTCCTTAAACTTTAACTTTACAACTTTTACGCACCATTGGTTAACATTGGTGCATGCGTGCGCTTTCCGCACTGCACCCGAATCCCGTGGGCCTTTCCCGACTTCAGCATTGCTTGTCCCGACTGCTCCCAGCGATTCCCTAGGCCCTAGGCCTAACCACTGCTCGATTGGTATCTCTTATACCACTTGTTTAGTATATGGTCTGAGTGGCCCCTCGCCCTCATCCATATTTGTGCAACTTTGTATGTTATACTGTGCTTTTGATTTAACGCTTGTGCCCCTTTATTCATAAAGAGTACTGGGGATTGTTTTTAGTAATAAACACATATATTTTTATAATATATACTTGTGTGGTGTTTTTTCATTTGATATTACAGGATTGTATGTGGTAAAACATCTCGCTTAACACGACCTCTTAAGTTAAGCCTTTAGGCTGCTTAGTCCATGCTACCCCTAGGATAGCTTGTCTAATAAGGTTGACTTACAACCAGACACCATAAGGGATTGTTTGGTCTGATAACAGGTGGTTCCAGAATTGGAAACATCACCTATCAGGCCAACTTCTCACATTGGTGGCAGCGGTGGGATTTGAGCTTGCTGTTGTTTTACCATTGCAATCTTTTATCAAATTGAAAGATCACATCAAGTACCTCTAGGTACATATAAATCAAAAGCTTAGCATATTTAAGTTCTACTGAACTTAGTAGTTGTAGATGAAAGGGATTAGCACACCCTGACTACAACTCACTAGCAAGGTACAGTAGGGAAACACTTAGTGTAGGTAGGTGCATCACTTACACCACACTAGAGTCATGTCTGACACAGGAAAAGCCTCAGGGTCTGTTCCTGTGACAGTTGACCTTACCCAGGCAACTTCCAGTTATGACAAACTAACCCACAAAGACTTGGTTGCCTTGTGCATCTCAAGAGGGTTAAAAAGGGGCAGAAGTCCCACCAGTCCTTCCCTGATAGCCATTCTAGAACAGGATGACTTAGAAAAGGCGAATGCAGTTCCCTTAGAGTCAGGGGATGGAGTGAACCCCCCTGTAACTGATACCCCTCCAGAGGAAGAAGAAGAGGAGGAAGAGGAGGAGGAGGAGGACTCAGATGTAGAGGACCCAGAGAAACAGGATCAGAGGGGTAGCCAGGTCCTAGTTGCCAGGCTTAACCAGGCCAACTTAGACCTACTGGGAAATGGAAAGGGCCAGCACCTCCCCAGATCCCACCATGTCATTCTCCCAGGCAACAGAAGAGTGAGATCTCCCTCAGGGGACTCTCATATTTCTAGTGCCTCAAGAGAATCTCAGAGAGGTATGACTGCCTCTCAGAAGATAGAGCATAGGGCCAGAATGAGGGCTGTCAAACTCCAAATAGAGAGGGAGGAGGTAGCCTTGGCTCAAGCTAGACTTGCCTTGGCAAGAGAGCAGAGATTGTGTGGCTTAGATGCCACTGGTGGCAGCAATATTCCTAGAGAAAAAGACAGGAGCTATGATAATAGAAACCTGACAAAAATTGTGGCCCCCTACAAGGAAGGGGATGACATCCACAAATGGATGACTGCTCTTGAGAGAGCCTGCATGGTACAGCAGGTTCCTCAGGATCAGTGGGCTGCAATTTTATGGTACTCCTTTTCAGAGAAAAGGAGGGACAGGCTCCTTACAGTTAGACCTGAGGATGCCAAAAACTACTCTGTCTTGAAGAGTGCTCTTATTGAAGGGTTTGGCCTAACCACTGAGCAATACAGGTTGTTGTTCAGAGACACCCAAAAAGCACAGACTCAAGACTGGACTGATTTCGTAGATTGTGCCACTAAGGCTCTGGAGGGTTGGTTGCAGGGAAGTAAAGTTTCAGACTATACAGGATTGTACAATCTTATCATGAGAGAACAGATCCTTAATAACTGTACAAACCAGCTGTTGCATCAATACCTTATTGACTCTGATCTGACCTCTCCCCAAGAATTGGGAAAGAAGGCAGACAAATGGGTCAGAACAAGGATTAAGCAGAAACCCCAGAACCAAGGTGGTGACCAGAAGAAAACAGACCAGAAGGGTGGATATCAGAAAGATAAAGAAAAAGACCAGAAGTCTTCAGGCCCCCAAACTAATAGTAAGGAGGGTGGTTCCCAAAATGGAAACAAGAAGAAGAAGAATAATGGCCCAAAGAAACCTTGGTGTAATACCTGCAAATCAGTTTCACACTGGGGCAGTGAATGCACCAAGACAAATCCAGTCGCCACCACTGCAGCTCCTAAAGCAACTGCACCCCCTAGTACAGTCAGCAGTGGTGGAACACAGCCAAAGGGTGTAGTAGGGTTGACCCTGGGTACTGAAGTAGGATCTGGCCTAGTCAGAATCCCTACTCAGGCAGTTCTCCTATATGATGTGGACTTAACTTTGTCCACTACAGTAAGCCCCAGTAACCTGGGCAAATATAGGCAGACGCCTTTAATTAATGAGAAACTGGCTCAGGCCTACAGGGACACATGTGCCAGTGTCACAATGGTGACACCTGACTTTGTGGACCCTGGACAGATTGTACTAGGTGAAAGTTACCTAGTGACCAATGCCAGCAACTCCACTACTTCCCATAGTGTGGCAGTTGTGAACTTCTCCTGGGGAGGGGTAGATGGCCTAAAGAAAGTTGTTGTGAGTGCAGACCTCCCAGTAGACTGTCTGTTAGGCAATGATCTTGAAAGCTCAGTTTGGTCAGAAGTGGAGTACAGGACTCATGCAGAAATGCTAGGGATTTCAGCTCATGTCCTTGCAGTGACAAGGTCTCAGGCTAAGAAGTGCCTTCCTGAACCAGTGGTGGATCTTGGAACAATAGACCAACCACAACCCAAGAGAAGGAGCAAGAGAGGAAAGGCTGAGCCTTCCACCTTGCCCCAGGTTGAGGATCAAGTTTCAGAGGAAACTGATTCTGCAGTCCAAGAGGAGACTGTCTCTGAGGAACTTGAACCTGACCAGGTTGAGTTTCTGGGGACAGGGGGACCCTCAAGGGCAGACCTGAGGCAGGCTCAATTAGATTGCCCTTCCCTTGAACCCCTCAGACAGCAGGCTGCTGCTGAGGCTGCTGGGGATGCCCAAGGTACCCATACTGTGTATTGGGATGATGGACTCCTTTACTCAGAGGCTAGAGACCCCAAGCCTGGTACAGCCAGGAGGTTGGTTATACCTCTGAAGTTTAGGGGCTTCCTCCTTACCTTGGCCCATGATATTCCCCTTGCAGGACACTTAGGCCAGAACAAGACGTGGGACAGGCTTGTTTCACACTTTCACTGGCCTCATATGTCAGAAAATGTCAAGGAGTTTTGTCGCTCCTGTGTCACTTGCCAAGCCAGTGGTAAGTCAGGTGGCACAACAAAGGCCCCCCTCATACCACTACCTGTGGTGGGGGTACCCATTGAAAGAGTTGGAATAGATATTGTGGGTCCCATGGATCCTCAAACAGCATCTGGAAACAGATTTATACTGGTGGTAGTGGATCATGCCACCAGGTATCCAGAGGCTATTCCCCTGAGGACCACCACAGCACCTGTGGTGGCAAAAGCCCTCATTGCAGTTTTCTCAAGAGTGGGCTTTCCAAAGGAGGTACTATCAGATAGGGGCACAAATTTTATGTCTAGCTATCTGAAGGCAATGTGGAAGGAGTGTGGAGTAAACTACAAGTTTACCACACCCTATCACCCACAGTGCAATGGGCTTGTGGAGAGATTCAACAAGACCCTGAAGGGAATGATAAAAGGATTACCAGAGAAGCTTAGGCGGAAATGGGACATTCTTTTACCCTGCTTGCTCTTTGCTTACAGAGAGGTCCCACAGAAGGTGGTTGGCTACAGCCCTTTTGAACTTTTGTTTGGCCACCCTGTGAGGGGTCCATTGTGTTTGGTGAAGGAAGGATGGGAGTTACCTCTCAAAAAGCCCAAACTAGACATTGTGGACTATGTACTTGGTCTCCGCTCCAGGATGGCTGAATACATGGAGAGAGCATCCAAAAACCTGGAGGCCAGCCAAGAATTACAAAAAGCTTGGCATGACCAAAAGGCTGTACTGGTAGAGTTCCAACCAGGACAGAAGGTGTGGGTACTGGAGCCAGTGGCCCCAGCAGCACTCCAGGACAAATGGAGTGGACCCTATCCTATCATAGAGAAAAAGGGAGAAGTCACCTATCTGGTTGACTTGGGAACCCCTAGGAGCCCTCACAGGGTAATCCATGTGAATCGTTTGAAAGCATTTGTGGACAGGGAGGACATGAGTTTGCTCATGGCCACAGATGGGGATCAGGAGGAAGAGAGTGACCCTCTCCCAGACCTGCTTTCTCAGAACGCTGATGATGGTTCAGTTGATGGAGTAGCCTTGGCGGGCAGCCTCACTGACCAGCAACAGATGGACTGCAGACAAGTTTTGCAAGCCCACAGGCATTTGTTTTCACTCACACCCAGCCAGACTAACTGGTGCACCCATGAGGTGGACACTGGTGACAGTCTGCCTGTGAAGAATAAGATCTACAGGCAACCTGACCATGTCAGGGATTGCATCAAGGCTGAGGTGCAAAAGATGTTGGAGCTTGGAGTGATTGAGCCATCAGAGAGCCCATGGGCCAGCCCAGTAGTCCTTGTGCCAAAACCTCATACCCAAGATGGAAAGAGAGAAATGAGATTTTGCGTGGACTACAGGGGTCTCAATGCTGTCACTAGGACAGATGCTCACCCCATTCCAAGAGCAGATGAGCTCATTGACAGATTGGCTTCTGCCAAGTTTCTGAGCACATTTGATTTGACAGCTGGCTACTGGCAAATCAGACTAGCTGAGGAGTCAAAAGCCAAAACAGCATTCTCTACCCCTAGTGGACATTATCAGTTTGTGGTAATGCCCTTTGGTTTGAAGAATGCACCTGCCACTTTCCAAAGGTTGGTGAACCAAGTCCTTGCTGGGTTGGATGACTTTTGTGCAGCATATCTAGATGATATTGCTGTCTTTAGCTCCACCTGGGAGGATTACCTGATCCACCTGAAGAAGGTTTTGGAGGCTCTGCAAAAGGCAGGCCTAACTATCAAGGCTACTAAGTGCCAGATAGGGCAGAGTAAGGTTGTGTACCTGGGCCACCTAGTAGGTGGGGGTCAGGTTCAGCCACTGGAGAGCAAAATCCAGACCATACAGGACTGGGCTCCTCCAGTTACCCAGACACAAGTCAGAGCCTTATTGGGCCTGACTGGGTATTACAGAAAGTTTGTGAAAAACTATGGGTCTATAGTGACACCATTAAATGACTTGACATCCAAGAAGATGCCAAAAAAGGTTCAGTGGACAGTTAGCTGTCAACAGGCATTTGATGACCTGAAGAAGGCCATGTGCTCTGCACCTATCCTGAAGAGTCCTGACTACTCCAAACAGTTCATTGTACAGACAGATGCTTCTGAGTTGGGGGTGGGAGCTGTGCTCTCACAACTTAATCAAGATGGTCAAGACCAGCCCATTGCTTTTATTAGCAGAAGGCTGACCCCCAGAGAGAAACGTTGGTCAGCCATTGAGAGGGAGGCCTTTGCTGTGGTTTGGGCCCTGAAGAAGTTGAGGTCCTACTTGTTTGGAACTCACTTCCTAGTTCAGACAGACCATAAGCTCCTCTTGTGGCTCAATCAGATGAAGGGTGAAAATCCCAAACTGCTCAGGTGGTCCATTTCCCTACAGGGGATGGACTTTACAGTGGAGCACCGCCCAGGGACTGACCATGGTAATGCAGATGGTCTCTCCAGGTACTTCCACTTAGAACATGAAGACTTATCTGGTCAAGGTTAGTTTAATGTCCCTGCGTTTGGGGGGGGGGTTGTGTAGGAGAGTAGGGTCTGCTATCCTATGGTCACCCCAAATTTTTGCTTTTTGCTTCACTGGTTTTCGACTATTGAGGCTGTGGGCCTGCTGATCAGACCCCCAGCCTGCTGTTCTCTCACTAAATTAATGATACATGTGCTATAGGCACATACCACAATTGGAAATGGACTCCTTGTCAGCCCCTGTAAAATGCACTATAGGTGCCCAGGGCATAGGGGCCACCAAGGCCTACCAGGGGCTGCAGCATATCTTTTGCCACCCCTGGCTGGTTCTTAAATTGACACAACTGGCTGATCACTCAGCTGGGGTAAGGTGGTATAAGCACCCCTTACTTAGATATAGTATACCTATATCTACACCTATATCTGGACACATATTAACCTGTGAGCCACTCCTATGGAAGGCCTCATCAATCCTGGAGGCAGAGTGCGTGGTTTTATGTGAGATGGAGCTCTAGCATGAGCTGAGCCTGTCTGAAGCTGTCGGGAACAACTCCCTAAGCTGTTTCAGGATAATGCCATACCATATACTCTTAAGGGCATTAGAATCCTCGCGGTTATATAGCAACTTTGGTTTGGCTTTATCAAAACATGTCGTGTAAGGTGTCATACAATTTGGAATACTATCCCCTCGCCAGTTCTGGCGACGGGGATAGCATTCCACCCCTCTAGAGGGGTAAGACATGTTACTTTACTTAAATGCGGTTAATTTCTAAAAGGACCTTGGATCCACAAAATGGATGCCTCTGCCACAGACACGAGTCTGACCCCCTGAAGCTGACCGAAACTCAGCCAAATGGGGCCTGGACAAAGGGTTTCCTGTCGCAGGGAGGTGTTACACCCCCCCAGACTGGAGATAGTGGATTGTAGCAGGGAGGTTTGAAAGAAACCAGACACTGCTTGGGGCGCACAAGGCTGCCCCTTGCATAATCCGGCCAAACCGGTTCTGGGGCACTCCAGCCCTCGTGCCAGGGCGGCCTGGATCAGAGGAAGGGGGTGTATCCACCCACTTCCTGGGTCCCACCCATAGGAGGGGACCTAGCAGGTAATCCAGCCCCGAAAATTAGTATAAGACTGGGAGCAGTGCCAATGCACTTCAGATTATCCTGAAGAAACATAAGAAACAAAATTCTGGACCCTTCGACATCCTACTCGACGTAGAAGCCCGAAGAATCTCCCTTGTGGTCAAGGAGTGACCACCCTGTGCAAACAGGCACCATCCAGCCATCGACGTCTGCTTTGTCGCAGTTCCCGCCGGAACTCGAGCGACAGAGATCGACGAGATCAAGCTTGCCTGCCTTCTAACAGCCCGATCCACAGTCCCTGCAGAGCTGGGACCCGTGGAGGCGACCGGAAGCGTGGGGCACGCCATCTTGGAAAGACCACGAGAAGCTGACCGTGCAGCCCACGAGTGACCCTCGAAGCTGTACACCGGGGTTTGAGAAGCCCCAACCCTGAGCCACTCTTGCACCGAAGCTCACCTCTCTACACTCGCCGAGTGCTGCGTGGGGCCCTTCTGCTACTTTTGGCTCAACGCGTTGGCCCGGTCACTTGCCAGCCGGCTAGTGGCCCCTGTGCCGACGAAACTTGAAAATCGACTTGCGATTCTGGTTGCTCCAGACTTGCACCCGCTCCCCTGAAAAGGAGCCCCCACTCTGACCCTCCTGGTTCGAGTGAGAAGCAATCTCCCGGTTCTGCGTGGATTGCTCTTGCCAAGTGTTGTTTGCTCCAAACTTGAAGCCGACTGCGCCGACGGTGAGAACCCTCATGGGACAGATCGTGACCTGCTCCTGGATGTCGCAGATGCCCCAGAGCCCACGTGACAGCGGAGAGAAGCTCCTCGACGACCACCTGATTGCGCCCGACATTGCCTGGTTCCGTCCTGGTTCCACCCTGGTCACTGCTGAGTGACCCAGACTCTGTCCCCTCTGCTTTCAGGTACTTTTTGACTTGAGTCCACCCTTGGACTCCACCGGACACTTCTCTTTCACCCCGCCTGCAGCCCTTTCAGCTTCAAGCACCAAGAGCCTGCGTGACGAAACCCGACTCAACTTCGACCCTGTGCACCCGCTTCCTGTGGGTGAGGTAACTTTGCTCCGCCGGTGTTCCCACACTGGTGCACATCTCTAGGGTCTGTGTCTTAAGTTTTGTTCCTCTAGGTTCAGCGGAAGTGTCCTTAAACTTTAACTTTACAACTTTTACGCACCATTGGTTAACATTGGTGCATGCGTGCGCTTTCCGCACTGCACCCGAATCCCGTGGGCCTTTCCCGACTTCAGCATTGCTTGTCCCGACTGCTCCCAGCGTTTCCCTAGGCCCTAGGCCTAACCACTGCTCGATTGGTATCTCTTATACCACTTGTTTAGTATATGGTCTGAGTGGCCCCTCGCCCTCATCCATATTTGTGCAACTTTGTATGTTATACTGTGCTTTTGATTTAACGCTTGTGCCCCTTTATTCATAAAGAGTACTGGGGATTGTTTTTAGTAATAAACACATATATTTTTATAATATATACTTGTGTGGTGTCCTTTCATTTGATATTACAGGATTGTATGTGGTAAAACAGCTCGCTTAACACGACCTCTTAAGTTAAGCCTTTAGGCTGCTTAGTCCATGCTACCCCTAGGATAGCTTGTCTAATAAGGTTGACTTACAACCAGACACCATAAGGGATTGTTTGGTCTGATAACAGGTGGTTCCAGAATTGGAAACATCACCTATCAGGCCAACTTCTCACACAATCCATAACAGCGTGGGTTTTGTTCTGCGTTTTGGTCGGTTTTTCAACTTTTTTACCTTTCCTTATAGATCCCCCCCTATCGACAGCTTTTCCTTTCCCCATTTTAATGAACCAAAATTACACTAGTTGATATCAGGGCAAATAAACAATGTCGAACGGAGAGAAATATGTATTGAGTAGTCGCAATGGAGACAGTTAAGAACAACACAGCAATTTGCCACACTGTTAAATTATAAACATTTAAGGCTTTGTCCGCCCACCGGTTAGTACAAATTACAAGATAGAGACCAGGGATATGGGCCCAATGTTCGTGGTGAGTGAAAATGTATGTTTGGGTTCCTTTACCACAGCTGCTGATAGCTTAGGGCACGGGGGCTGGCCCTGCCCTGCCTCGGTCTGGCGCGGCCGGGCGCAGACGGGCCTGCCCTTGGCCCGGGCTTCGCCCGCGTGTGTCCCGCGGTACGAGAGGCAGCTGGCAGCTTTAAACAAGCACCTCCTGGCGCTTGGGAGTGACGGGATGATGCAGTGCTGACTGGGGCATTGAGTCCAGCCCCCCTCCGGTCCGGTAATAACAGCAGCTGATTTTGGGCGTCCCACGCTGTGGGAGGCAGCTGGCAGCTATAAACAAGCACCTCCTGGCGCAAGGGAGTGACGGGATGATGCCGTGCTCACTGGGGCATTGAGTCCAGCCCCCCTCCGGTCCAGTAAAAACAGCAGCTGATTTTGGGCGTCCCGCGCTGCGGGAGGCAGCTGGCAGCTTTAAACAAGCACCTCCAGGCGCTTGGGAGTGACGGGATGATGTGGTGCTCACTGGGGCATTAAGTCCAGCCCTCCTCCGGTCCGGTGATAACAGCAGCTGATTTCTGGCGTCCGTGCTGCGGGAGGCAGCTGGCAGCTTTAAACAAGCAAATCAATATGGTGTGTAACCGCACAACCTTATTTTTAAACGAGCGTTCATCAAGTATAGATATAATTATTATGAGTTTTAGGTTGCTCCCAGGGTGGCGTTTACCGTCAATAACGCCAGGGTTTAATCCAACATTGTGTGCTTCCAAGCGTGCTTAGTCACAAATCCCTTATTGGGGCACTCCTATAGGTCATTAAGCTCCAAAAAAGATCATAAACACTTTACTTTCTTCAGTGAGTAATTTATTCATTCGATGCTTCATTTAAGTTCCTGCATATTATATGGCATATGCGTTTTTTTTTGTTAACAAACTTGCAAATTCATCAATTGAAATCTCCCAGTCTCCAATGCATTTCGAGCACCCCTGTGCTCTTCATCAGGGAGTCAAACTAGAAAGGTAAGTAGATAATATAATGCTTAATCCCATTATGTTGAAGCGTCACATTTTTATAACATATACATAGCAATATTCAAATCAAGATAGTCAGTGTGGTTAGTAAGCACACATGATTCAAATGTATCCAAAAATGTCAGTAGTCACTTATAACAGCATAACTAATACAAATGTTCCTATGATTTTTGACAGTAAAACTGTTGAAAAAATAAAAAGAAACTCATGGTCGAAATTGGTATCATGCCTTAATGTGGGTAGAACTATAATACAAGTAAGTGTACCATACAAATGAGAGTGTCTGTCGCGCTACCATTCCTAACTTGTTCGTGATGATATACGTTTAAACTAGTGGTGTATCCAATAATTTTAAAAAACATGTTACATATCGGTGCGTGATGCACTTTGCAAAAATGTTGCATTTTATTGTCGTTTTTTGGTCTTACCGTTATGTCTTCTTATAGCAAGATACGACTCCTCCCGTTATATGGCATTTTGTGTAGTGTGTTGTGCCTGCCGTCTGACATCATTATTATGGGCGGAGCATATGATGCAAACTACTATAGCTAGAAACTAAAAAAGGACTAGAGTGTAGATAGTATGGTGGCAGCCATATTGTAGGTATTAACGTTAGTTCGTAATACAAGGCATCGAACCTATACATAAAAAATTAATCAATGGGTGTTGATGGTGAATTACAGTCAAAAATGGATAATAATAGTCCAAATAAATTATAAGCATAATAAAATAGTGGAGTAATATGACATTGTCAATGTCTCATGTTATATAATTGGCATCCAATCACAGTCTATGAGCAAAATAAACCCACATGGGGTGTATTTACAAGTAACATAAAAATTCATTCTGATCGTTTAAACCCATTGGTTTCATGGCTTCCAATAGATAGATCCAGTAATTTTCATGCTTAAGTAGATGTGTATTATTGTCACAACCCTCTACTTTTTTAATCACTTCCAGTACTTGAAATCTGAATTGGGCTATATTATGCTTGTGTTCATGAAAGTGCATAGCCACTGTGGACCTTGGGTTCTTCGTTCTTATATTCGATTTGTGTTCATTGATACGTATACGTATCTTGCGCTCTGTTTTTCCAACGTATATTTTCCCACAGGGACATTTTAAGAGGTAGATCACATTGGAAGTTTCAGAAGTAGCTGAAACATGTAACTTGATTTCATGTCCTTTCATGGGGTGTCGTATGGTAGTTCCTCGCATGATATTATTGCAGTTCTGACAGTTTAGGCATGGAAGAGTGCCTGTGTGCTTACTCTTCTCGGTTTCTTGTTTTTTAAGATTTCTCCCAAATTTCTGTTTCTAGTGTATGCAAACATAGGAGGTTCCTTGAATAGATTCTTGAAGTCCGGTTCCATAGTGAGAAGCTGCCAGTGTTTGTTGATTATCCCGTTTAAATGAATAACTTGCTGTAGTATATTTTGTTACCACCACCATTCTGGTAGTTTCCTTTTTGTTGCTAGGGGTTAGAGAGGTTTCCCTTGTCGTTAATTGACATCTTCGTACTGCTTTATTGACGACAGTGTGTGGGTAACCTCTCTGTTGGAACCGTTTCACCATTTCTTCAACTCTGAGTGGTACTTTTGTTTCATCTGATACTATTCTCCGTATTCGCAACATTTGGGATACAGGGAGGTTGTTTTTAAGACTTGGTTGATGGTAACTAGTATAGTGAAGGACATTGTTCTTGTCCGAAGATTTCCTATACATGTCGGTATCCAAGTGTGTTCTTGCTTTTCTTAGTCTCATATCCAGAAATGTTATTTCAGTATCTGATATTTCACAAGTGAACTGAAGATGTTCATTGTATTCATTCCATGATTCCAAAGCCTCTATTGCACTCCTTTTGTCTCCTTTCCATAGTACGAAAATGTCATCGATATATCTTTGGTAAAGTAGGATGTGGGGTTTCCAATTCACATTGGAGAGTATGTTTTCTTCCTCAAATTTTTCCATAACTAAATTCGCATATGATGGAGCCATACAATTCCCCATCTATGTACCGCTTAGTTGGAGGAACCACTCCTCCTTCCATCTGAAGTAGCTGTAATAAAGTGAAAAATGCACAAGTTCCATTATGAATATTTGCATTTTATGATCAATGTCACTATTGAGCAATGTGTGTTCAATTGCCTCCAATCCCAGTTGGTGGGGGATTGATGTGTACAGTGATGATACATCAGCTGTACACTGTACACATGTACAGCTACTTGTGAAACTTCCAATGTGATCTACCTCTTAAAATGTCCCTGTGGGAAAATATAAGTTGGAAAAACAGAGCGCAAGATCTGTATACGTATCAATGAACACAAATCGAATATAAGAACGAAGAACCCAAGGTCCACAGTGGCTATGCACTTTCATGAACACAAGCATAATATAGCCCAACTCAGATTTCAAGTATTGGAAGTGATTGAAAAAGTAGAGGGTAGAGACAATAATACACATCTACTTAAGCGTGAAAATTACTGGATCTATCTATTGGAAGCCATGAATCCAATGGGTTTAAACGATCGGAATGAATTTTTATGTTACTTGTAAATACACCCCATGTGGGTTTATTTTGCTCATAGACTGTGATTGGATGCCAATTATATAACATGAGACATTGACAATGTCATATTACTCCACTATTTTATTATGCTTATAATTTATTTGGACTATTATTATCCATTTTTGACTGTAATTCACCATCAACACCCATTGATTCATTTTTTATGTTTAGGTTCGATGCACAAAATGCCGTATAACGGGATGAGTCGTATCTTGCTATAAGAAGACATAACGGTAAGACCAAAAAACGACAATAAAATGCAACATTTTTGCAAAGTGCATCACGCACCGATATGTAATATGTTTTTTTAAATGATTGGATACGCCACTAGTTTAAACGTATATCATCACGAACAAGTTAGGAATGGTAGCGCGACAGACACTCTCATTTGTATGGTACACTTACTTGTATTATAGTTCTACCAACATTAAGGCATGATACCAATTTCGACCATGAGTTTCTTTTTATTTTTTCAACAGTTTCACTGTCAAAAATCATAGGAACATTTGTATAAGTTATGCTGTTATAAGTGAATACTGACATTTTTGGATACATTTGAATCACGTGTGCTTACTAACCACACTGACTATCTTGATTTGAATATTGCTATGTATTTGTTATAAAAATGTGACGCTTCAACATAATGGGATTAAGCATTATATTATCTACTTACCTTTCTAGTTTGACTCCCTGATGAAGAGCACAGGGGTGCTCGAAATGCATTGGAGACGGGGAGATTTCAATTGATGAATTTGCAAGTTTGTTAAAAAAAAAACGCATATGCCATATAATATGCAGGAACTTAAATGAAGCATTGAATGAATAAATTACTCACTGAAGAAAGTAAAGTGTTTATGAACTTTTTAGGAGCTTAATGACCTATAGGAGTGCCCCAATAAGGGATTTGCGACTAAGCACGCTTGGAAGCACACAATGTTGGCTTTAAACAAGCGCCTCCTGGCGCTTGGGAGTGATGGGATGATGCGGTGCTCACTGGCGCATTGAGTCCAGCCCCCCTCCGGTCCAGTAATCACAGCAGCTGATTTCGGGCTGACATTCTCGGGTACCCCATTCTCCTTAGACTGGCCGTTGTTGCTGAGTTGATTTACATATTTCCAAAATGTAGCTGCATTTTTTTCTTTAAGAAGGGAGAAAATTTTGAGCCAAGCATCTTCTATTCGTTTAGTACGTTTCTCCCATGCATGTTTCTTATAGGCAGCACAAAGAGATCCAGTGGCAGCACCCTGCAATGCTTTGTCCCCTCTTTGTTTTGCTTTTGGGGCCTTCTGAGTGTTCTGTTTGCTTTCCTGCATTTCCTTATTCTGATGCTGATTTAGCTGGGTTAGCCCCTGCTTTTGACGAGCGTCTGATGTCCCACCTAGCGCCAGATGCATATCCGTGAGGAGGATGGGCCAGTAGTCTAGCAGGACCTGCGAGTTGAATGACGTTTTTAATTGTTAATTTTTTGTTGTCCAAACTGACATTTTAGTGCCGAGGTTAAGGGTCCATTTTATCCTGCGGGGAACTTTGTCACATTCTTCCCCCGTAGATTCTCCTACGTTCGTATACTTGCAGGATGAAATGGTGGAGAGGCTGCCCATTGACCGCCCAAAGATGTTACGTCTTGAAGCCGGGACATGGATTTCGAAGTACCCAGGGAGAGTTGTAGTAGATGTTGCCCATGTCTCCTGGAAGCAAATTATATCACTGCTTTGTAGATGCTCTAGAGCAGATTCTTTCTTGACCAATTTCTGAAGGCCAGCAACATTCCAAGAGATGATCGTCAGGTGGTTATTTTGCTTGTTCGGTGTGGAGTCTGTGTTGCCTCTGAGGGGCTTGGATATGCCGTTGAGCCAAGTGATGGCCGTGCTGGGCCGTTGGTTGTTGATGTTCTGTTTCCATGAGAACACTCTTCTTTGATTTGTGGAGCAAGTGATCCTCAAACGTTTGTATTGAGAAAGTATACTAGAGGGATTGTTGCCTAGGCGAGTGCCATCAGCACATTTTAAGATGGAATAGGTTAATGTATTTATGGGTTTGATGTCTTAGACGTAAGGATATCTATCTTGAGGTAAATACTTAATCTCTATGCCCCCGTCCGCCAGTTGATTGGCTTCGCGCAGCATTGCCATCTGATGGGGCTGCTGGTATAGCCCAACCACTGTGGATTCATCGTTAGAGTCCCCTGGCAGGCTTTGAAATTTTACCCAGGCAACATCTGCTGAGGTTATGTGCTCCAATGATGGTATATAAGTGAATAGGCGCAGGATGTGTCTCTGTTCAGAGTATCATAGTGGCCTTTAGCGTGGTATCTTGGTGTAAGTACAACCTCCGCCACTTCTGAGTTCGAGCGACTGCTGCCTGTTATGTTTCCAGATTGGGCTTGATTGTGGGGAACTAGGGAGGGTTGATATGTTGAAAAGGATCTATATGCAGTTGGTCCGGGTGGAAATGTTGGTGCCTGTTGGGGCTACATATTGTTACTGAGTGTAGCAGTGGACGGTGATTGCGTATCGGCCTCTGCCTGTGCCCCTGATGTTATAGACAGTGGTGTCAGCCCAGGGAGAGGACCAGTCCTCATGTATGGTACTTCCGTAGGCTTATACTGAGTTGCTATTGTGTGGGCTACCACCTTCTCTTTGTCAGGAGGGGAGGAGGTGGGGACATTGAGAGTAATTGCCCCTCAGCCGGAATCATCCGCTGATCCCTTGATTGATGATTGTTTGCTTAGTTGTAGATGGTTTGATGTCATTGGCCTGTCCCTCTTTCCTGGTGTTTTTGCTGCAAAAATTGGATACAATTTAACTGAGCCAGTAGCTGACTCAGATGTATGTGTACGAATGAAGAGGGACATATATAATGTAAGGGTAAGTTCCTTCAGTGGCCGTATATTTCAATTGTGTGTATACATCTATAAATATCAAAGGTAGGTGACAGAAAAAAGATTGGTTCTAAACAAGAATTATTCAAAATTGTATATATTTTCTTTTTCTTTTTTTATAGATTCATATAAATACTGTTTTGAATCAAGAATTACATAAAGAATACATCTATTTGTTTCAAAAAATCACAAATAACACAAATAAGTCATAAATATAAACAACAAGAATAATACCCCTTGGTAACAACCATACCAATCAACATACTCACGTGCTGCCAGTCATACCACAATCAAACCACATACTCAGATAGAAAAAGGAACTGGATTGTAGTTAGCAAGATCACAAGGCTATTGTTGTTCTAGGGCTCCAAGATGTAATTGTCGGCCCTTGTAGCAGGTCTACGCGCGTTTCGGCGGCTCTAGGCCACCTTCGTCAGGACCTTATTCATCATATTAGTGCAAATACCAGGGGATCAAAAAGATATGCAATGTAACTCAAGAATATCTTATCACTTGTGATTGTATCGGTGAAATCAAGGGTAAGGTAAAAGCAGATTCACAGCATCAATGGCGCCACTCACGATGGGGACAGAAAACGTCTAAGCTTCAGAGCTTCATATCATAGGTAGGCAAACACTGTATTCCGTCTAGGTGGCGAAGTGGTCGTGGAATATCCGTTTTATTAAATCTTCGGAATATACACCTTTGTGTCTGGTATCAAAGAGAAAATCTCAGATTTATGCGGACGGCGAGGGGACTAAGTTCTGTTACTTCATGATTTCTATAGGCGACGACAGTCCACTCCATAGATAATATGCATTTCAAACACCAGCGACCCTTATAGTCCGTAATGGGGCGACGTAAACCCTCGCCGTGAACGAAACCCTCAACAAGAGTGAAGAGGGACGCCACTCTATTTTTTGCTTTCGCCCTTTTATGTGATTTCCTCAATTTTTTCTTTGCTTTCCTAGAGAGCAAGCCTTCCTTCTGTTTAATCTCTGTGGTGTCATCACGTTTTTCTGCTGTTTGACAGCTAGTTGGAGGACAAAGCGCAACTGTTGTGGACCCCGTTGGGGGCGTTGAGCTAGCATCAGTAGATAGTGACAGATGTAATGTTTTAATTGAGCTTGTAGATGGATCTTCAAGTAAGTTAGCTTGCTTGTTGATGAGTTCAGTATTTGATTCAGGTTTGATTGGAGTCAATTGTGAGGGTGGCCCACGAGGACACCTTATGGCCCGGATTGAATCTGCTAGGGTGGTCAAGACCGCCGGACTGATCCACAATAGCCGCACATGAGCATGAGCAGTTTGTTTGTGGAATAAGCATCAAGTTTGTAATGTGGTCCATTTTTCCTTTCAAGTCCGCCAAGCACAAGGCTATTGATTGTAAGAGATCCATTTGCAAGTCCATCTTAGAGGATTGCCACAGTAAGGCTTTGGCTGTTATATATTGTGGGTTGGTAAGTTTTGGCGCCTCCGAGGTAGCCGAGAAACTTCGATTTTCTATGTGTTGAGGAGTACAGTGTTAATGGTTTGTTCCGCTAGATGGTATGTACAGCTGTGGAGAAGACTCCAAAGTTTGTTCTATTTTGGCTTCAAGTTGCTGTAGAAATAATGATGAAAGTTCTCCCAGCTCTTGTTTTTTCATGACAGCAGAAGAACCAGTGGTAGCAATCAGAAGAGGATGCTGCTGGGTGGGTGAATATGGTTGATGTATTTGAGCCTCAATTATTGTAGATCTTCCTGGTGCACGTGAGGCTAGTTTGGGAGTGTCAATGAAAGATGAATGAAGGGCCGTTGGAGCAAAGTTCATGTTGGCATTGGGGGCAGATTCTAGCCCCAAGGACAAGTGAATGAGACTATTAACCACCTCCATGTTTGGACATGAGAGGGAACAGCGTTTTGTTTCCATGGGGCATAAGTCCTGGGTGCTTGTTGCAAGGGAGGAAAATTCTTCCTTAGTGTCTGAGTTGTTTCTTAGGTGGTCTATGCTGTCATTGGTGGTAGCACCATTTAGGGACTTGGGGAGCAGGTATGTAGTTATCAGGCCAGTCTTAGCGATCTTTTAGTTATTCTGTGTCTAGGAGAACCCTAAAAGCTGGTCTGAGTCCTGGGCATTTGTGCATGTTGTGCCGGGATCTTTAGTTGGTAGCCCTGCTAAGCCTACGCCTCCGTTAGCGTCAACAGTTGACCTTGACCCAGAGACTGGAATCCGTTTTTATCATTTTTGTTTTTGGCGCAGTTCACTGTGATTTGCGCGGCGCGCTATGTGCTGGTCCGGTGGTTCCAGAGAACGTGCCGACTTATTCTGTTGTTCTTTTATTCTATTGTATAGTTCTTGCTTGTTACCGAGGTCCTCCGTGCCTATTCACTTGCTATTTGCTTGCCTCAAGTATGTTGTGAATAATAATGGTCCTGAGGATAGGTGGAATGGAGAACTTCCGAAACCAGGTAATTGATAATTGCTGATCTCGTGGGTAAGCGCATGTGATGCAGATAGACTGTGAGCGGGGCTCGCTGGTGAGCAGCAAGCCGCGCCCAACCTAGTTGGACCGCTTCTGCGGACTCACCGGGCACACACTCAGTGGCTGCCCTTAATGGCAGCCGCGCTCACTTCTCACTCGCTGTAGCAGAAAGTTGATTTACCGCGATACAGAGCGGTATTCTTTTTTGCTTGGTTCTGCTCCTACTGCTTGTTTTCCAAAATGCGGATTGTAAGTGCCGCTGCTTACTTTGCTTCAGGGGGCGTTCCATGATTATAGCAGTTGTAATGGCGGGGTGTAATTGCTGGCGACGTAATTGGCAGCAGCAATTTAGTGCCTTAACTCCTTGTCTCAGCTCCTTGGTTCGACTTGGCCCCTCTAGGCTCAGCCGCCCCGGGTCCCGGCACGAATCTCGACCAAACATAATTATCACGTTGGTTTGCCTCTGCTGCATCTTGCCTTTACAGTTCCTCTCCTTGCTGCTGCTCTAGTACATTGCAGGCCAGCTGATACTGCAGCTGAGCATTGGGGCGTTGTAGTACCCTTGATGGGGAGAAACCTGTGCTCTGTAAGGGGCTGGGGCTCACCCACGCTTGGCCACCCGCCTGCGGCCGCAAGACTCAGTGAAGCTTAGTTAGGTCTCCACTGTGTGGAAATCAGAGGGGGCCGTAGGCTGGGAGCTGTGAGCCGCAAGGAAGCCCGCATTTTCCTCTCACTCGCTTTGTAATTAGCGTGAAAATGCGGAGTCTATCTTTACGTGGGGGCTGCTGAAGTTGCAGGAGTTGTGAGGCGAGGCTGCGGGGGCCGGGGGTGATTGTGATCGCAAGTTGCCTCTCTGCACCCTCTGAGCTCCCTTCACGCACCTCCATGGTACGCTTGACATGCTCTGCACCGGAGCTGTGAAGCTGCTGGAAGCGGCTGGGGTGGCTGATGCAGACGGCTTGCGCCTCGGTGTGGGAGAGCAGGGCTGCGGGAACCGCTCAGGGGGCTCAGGGCTCAGAGGGCAGTGGTAGTACTAGCTCTTTCTCCCCGTCACCTGCTCTCGGCTCGCTCCACTCGCCTCGCTCACTGGCAGCAGCTTCACCGGCGTTTGTCCTCTCTTCCCCTCAGTTTGGAGTCCGTTCTCTATTGCTAGTAATGCGCAGTCTCCATCATAGTTCTTTAGTTCACTTTGCCACCCCAGTTCAGGCCCCAGCCATATGCAAATCAGTCTTGACCCTGTTCCTCATGGGAACAGTAGAGGCCGAGCCGCCAAGCCTGGTCTTCCCTGGACCAGAAACAAGCATCCTGGAACTGGTTTGGGGGTAACACCCCTCATCCGTCAGGCTAGCTTGAAATTAAATATTACCAGTGGGCTGCTGCACTTGTTGTGCCATCCACTAAAATAGCATTGTGAAAACCAGTCTCCAGGCCTGCCGGTGTAGTAATGAAGTTTTAAAGTGTCATTTTAACCTGTCACAATAACCCTTTTTACATGCCTAAATACTTCATTTTTAATATATAAAAGTCACCCCTAATGTAGTCCTTCCATGCCCCTAAGGCAGGAGCATTGTTTATAAAAATAGGATGTGTATATTTTACATGTTCTGGCAGTGGAAAACTCCATAGTTATTTTTCACTGTAGCAAGGTTGTCCCTTCCATCAGGAAGCATTATAATGCTTAATTTTAGTTTGGGAGGAGCTGGAAAAATCACTCAAGAGCTCATTTTCATGGTAATTTAAAATCAAACTTAATGGTAAAGTTGGATTTTATATGTGTGATGTTCCCGTTAATATAATACACTTTTAGAATGTTAACTTAGAAACTTTTGTCAACTTTTCCTCTAAAGAACCGGTGGAAACCGACTGGAGACTGTGATTGCCATTAAGCCAAAGCCATCGACATGAACTCGCCGGTTGAATCTACTTACCAGTTTACATTTCTGAAGGAGTTCCAACTTCCAGAAAAGTTTTTACGTCTGAGGATAAATGTTTATCCGAGATGAACCTTGTCCTTGTATCAACCCACATGTCCAACTGGTTGGCTTTAACTTTTAACTTTGACTCAGTCTAGTGCGACCAGATATGTGTGGGTAACGCTTTGCGCTTTAATTTGAGCTTTAAAAACTCATTTCTCCAGTTCAATTTATTTGAGTTTTGTCATTTTGGTGTGATTTCATTTATTAAAATAGTGTTACTATTACTTGAGGTAGGTTTTCTCCCCGCCCTCCCCCCAATTATTACTCCAATTTCTTACAGTACCTATTTCATTGTCTCCGGATTATCATTTTGGGCATCATGGGCAGTTAAAAAATCAGTTTCCATTCCCTTCAATACATTTCTTCTCAGATGCCTTCGGTGATTGGAAATCCCATTATGGAATTAATTGTTGCCAAACCCTCCTTCCAGTATGTCCCATGAATGGGCTAACAGCCACCAACTATGTTAAGGTGTATTCACTTTACCAAGCATCCAACATCCTAGGCAATATTTTGCAGAGCTTCTCCAGTGTTAAATACCACCCCATCGTGACCTTAATGAAGTGTTCTCCATCTTGGACAGCCATACTGCGCTTTATGTCCCTTCTCAAGGTTAGAGGCAACAGTACTGAATTCCCTGTATTGATTTTATAGCCTGACACAGGCAGAGAGCTCCATATATTCAGAAGGGATCGTATTGCCTGGCTAAAGATTCTGTCATCTAGGCCTCTCTGAAAGTCAAAGTATGTCTCATGCCTGTTATCTGTTGTTCATTTGAGGTGGAAGGGAGATACAGCTTTTAGACACTGTGCTGCCAGACTGCTCAAGGTTTGAGGCAACAATATTATCGATCCTGCATTTATTGTATTGCCTTACGTATCCCAGAAATATTGTGACATGTTATGGTTGGCATCTTCAAGAATAACCTCTGTTACAGATGGAAAAGAAAGGCTCAACTTGAAAAAATAAACTGAAGAGGGGATATTGGATATCCCTGCTTGGCAAAATATCCTGTTATGAAGAACTCTAGTAGCCGGAGCCTGGTATTTTGTTATTATCAATTTTGCAAATTCTCCCCATGCCAAGTTACTCCATCGCTTCCTGCTAAAAATGTCGGCTCCCCCTGTCAAAGTCCATTTCCACGAAGAAATGTGTTAATACTGACCCGATCTTTTTCCATGTGTCTTTTCGACAAGGTGAGCTATATTGTAAGTAGTGTCAAACCTTTGACATCCCACGACATAGGCTGATTCTCCTGTCCGAAAGCTGGTAATACCCAAGTGTGTCTTTTTTGCTAAAACGTTCATGTAGATTTTAATGTCCACATTAAGCGAAGTGATACGTCTGTGCATCTGAAAGGTTGCCACACTGGGAGACTGGGAGAAGAATGCAAATTTAGAGCTCTTTAAGCTTGCAACGGCCTTGCTTTTGGTCTTGGCCACACCCCAACATGTGTATTCCTTCATTTGCCTTCCTCCAAGAGATGGGGATAACCTTTGCCCCATGTGAGAACACTCAAAATCTTCCGGGCAGGACCGACAGTTGAAGGGGCAAGAACTCCTTCCCAATTCGTAGTCCGCTGAGACTTTGACACACAGTACAGATTAGAAAAATATCACAAAGGACAGACAGTTTCTGGAGTTAATTATAGGTTGGATTGCTAAGGATGTCCTAGGATACAGCTAAATCCTGGAGACAGGTGAACTCAGTGTTCCAGAGGCTCTGAAATTGGTAGATTGATTGTGGACAGTAGAGTAACGAAACTTGAGGGGCCCCTCCTGCAAAGGTCACTGAGGGGGCCTCCAACACCCTGGACCAAGTCAGGAACCTTTGGGCCAGGAGCCTCACCGCCTGTGCACACTGCCCAAGGGGGGCCCCTGGTGCTCTGGGCATCCCCACACCCGCACCACTGGGGCTGTCGCGGCAATTGTTAAACCACAGATTTAAGAGTCGAATAAGAAGTAGAAAAGAGAAGCAGTATAGGGAAGAACAGTAGGCAGGACTGATGCTGAAGGGAACGCAGGGAAGAGAGTGGGAAAAACATCAACAGCACGTGACGAATGGATGAGTACAAGTAAATGAGACACCTGAACTGCAGCTACTGAAAATATGCAATTGGAAAGCACTGGAGCAAGTGCAGATACTTCCTTTCATAGCATGACTTGACATGGAGCATGGGCTGTAGATGGAGGGAAACAGCCACTACAACGCAGCCATTTCCACGCTATACTTAACCACGCATGCTTTACCACGCATGCGTGGTTACCACATAAAACCTTTACCACGAATTCCTTTACTACGAAATACATAGTAAAGGAATGTGTGGTAAAGGTAGAATTAAAAAATGGGGCTGGGGGGCTTGGGAGGGGGTCTCCCCCCCCCCAAAAAAAGAGTGGGTTTAAAAACCAGAAAGAAAACTCTTACCTTAAAGCGCTCATCTGTGCCTCTTGTCCTTTGTGAAATAAGCCTCCCTAACGACGTAATAACGTACGTGCGTCTACGTCCTGCCTTTTCACAAAAATAGAAAAAGGACCACTTAACTTTGAAGACGGAGAAGTCCATCCATGAAAAACTGTGAGTATTCTTTTTTTAATATACTAACTTTTAATGATTTTAGGGAACATATAAGGAATTGGGGAAGGGTTCGAAAAAAGCATTTACAATGAAAATGCCATTGTCATGCATAGTTATACAACGAAAAATGTTGTAAAGATATGTGTGGTAAAGGCATTTTCGTGGTAAAGCATATTCGTGGTAGTGGCATTCGCGTTGTAACGCATGCGTGGAAAAGGCATGCGTTGCAACGGAATGCGTTGTAACATCATAAAACCTAGATGGAACCATCTCCGAGCAGGTGTAAAGGATGGGCATCGACCCCTCATGCATGCTGAGAAAGAAGGTTTTTCTGAATCTCACTGTTTGTAGCCATGAGGAAACACCAGTCCCTGATGCCAAATGCAGTGTTTTGAAGCCCGCTAATCTTTGCAGCGGGACAAAGAAATGGTGTGTTGACATCAGGAGTTACACAGGATCCCCGTACAGCAGGAGCAAGGGCAGCTGGGACACGGTGGGTCCATCTTTGCAAATCAGTGATCTTCAGGGTATCTGGGTGCGTAATCTTATTTATCTACCACCGTCTTGACTGTATGTATGATTATCTTTTAATCAGTATTTTAATTTTGAGAACCTAAAGGTATCACTCCTTGCACTGGTGATCCAGTTGGAACTCCAGATTTAGCCCAGCACAGCCGATTACTCTTGTAACCTTTGATTGAAGAAACTTGTACGTCGCACACACTATTGCTCGTCTTTTCATCGAGGACCAGATTGTCTGCATGCACGTTGGTAAAAGTGAAAACATTTCTTTATTTAATCAAATATTTTATTGATTATTATATTAATTATTAATTGATATAAACTTCAATTTGTTTGTGTATCCCACCAGACTATTTTGTATTCATTTTACTAATATCACCCGAATAATCGCCCTTTCTTAAGAAATATTCCAAAACACTGCATACCCACGAAGAAATGACGTGACAACAATATGATAGCAAGCAAATGGCATGTTCATCTTCCTCACAATTGGAGCCATAACTTCATTGAAATAATATGGTATGAGAAGATATTACGATTTATTTTTCTAGGTATTTGTTATTAAGTATACCGAAGGGTCATTATGTTATCAAGTTGAAATAATGTGCCCGGCTTCTACTTTCTAGCAATGTATTGTAGCAGCTAATTACATTTTAACAATAAAATATGTTAACGAACGTTTAAAACTGTAAACACATTGCACTTCATTTGATAATACAAATAAAAAAAACATTTAAACTAACAAATCACAAAAAGAGTTGACAGAAATGTACTCACTCACCTGGAACATGCTAATGCAAAAAATGAGGCTGTTACCTGTCTCTTATCACATTAATCGTTTTTAAACCCATTGATGCCGCAATTTGAATTACAGCCTGTCCAACAGCACTGTTAGCACCATTCTGAATCACTGTATCTCCTGAGGAGGAAAATGATATTACTTATCACGCTGTACTCTTTTGACACAGTCTGTAAAGTATTAAATATTAATACGAAAGTTCTCTTTTCAAAAGTGTATATCAACTCATCAAATATATCTAAAGATTAGTCTGATGGTTATTCATGCCTGCACGTATATGTGTGCTGATGCTGACTGCTATCTTAATAATGTATTTACCCTATATCATGCTCAGATATAATTTATCTTACAACATTCCTTCTTTCAATGCCTTACTGCTTACTTAGTAGAATCTATCTAACAGGAGGAAGCCAGAAACCTGGTAGTATCCGACGTAATAGCAGAGAACTGCTAGTGTTGTTCTTTCATGACCCCTGAGACCATTTAAACATTTTCTTGCTCGGTAGAAAATATATTTTCGGGGGGCGCAAAAACCATTACCTGCAGCTGCGTGTGGCCGGGCTTGGCTCCGCTGAGCGTTGTTGGCCGGGCTTGGCTCCGCCATTCCTGTTTTCCTTGCGGTGGGTGCTCCCGGCCGGGCTTGGCTCCGCCGGGGGTCTTGACGAACTACAACCCCCAGCAGCCCCATCGCGGCAAGGACGCCGCCGCCCTCACAACCAGGAAGCACCGGAAGGCGCATAAAGGAGAGCACGCCTCTGAGTTTTGCGGGGGGCGCAAAAACCATTACCTGCAGCTGCGTGTGGCCGGGCTTGGCTCAGCTGAGCGTTGTTGGCCGGGCTTGGCTCCGCCATTCCTGTTTTCCTTGCGGTGGGTGCTCCCGGCCGGGCTTGGCTCCGCCGGGGGTCTTGACGAACTACAACCCCCAGCAGCCCCATCGCGGCAAGGATGCCGCCGCCCTCACAACCAGGAAGCGCCGGAAGGCGCATAAAGGAGAGCACACCTCTGAGTTTTGCGGGGGGCGCAAAAACCATTACCTGCAGCTGCGTGTGGCCGGGCTTGGCTCTGCTGAGCGTTGTTGGCCGGGCTTGGCTCCGCCATTCCTGTTTTTCTTGCGGTGGGTGCTCCCGGCCGGGCTTGGCTCCGCCGGGGGTCTTGACGAACTACAACCCCCAGCAGCCCCATCGCGGCAAGGACGCCGCCGCCCTCACAACCAGGAAGCGCCGGAAGGCGCATAAAGGAGAACACGCCTCCTCGTCCCGCGGGCAAAGGGCGGGCCCTCTGTGGCCCTCAGAGGCCTGAGGAGACTGGTCTGGGCCAGGACCCTTATATTGCCCTTTTCGGACTTTTAACGTGCCAGGAGCGTGTAAGACATTTGATTAATTCAATCTTGTTATATGTTGATTGTTATAATTGTGAGTGTTTAGACTGAAGGGTACCTGTTTGGAAGTTTTAAACATCATCTGTGCTCATTATGTCAAAATCAAAAAATTATAAGGTGTTGGTGGGTCCTGCTACTCTGGATAATTTCCTGGTTAGGAAAGTAAGCCAGATTAATAACAACAGACGTGCATCGCTGGGGAAAGGCAATGTGGTAGGGGAAACATTATTAGAAAACTCCCCTATTAGTTTGACACAAGATTGCGCAATTAACACGAGTGATGTCATTTCTATTGACCCTCCGGCGCCCATCTCAGTGAATGTGGAGGTACATTCTGACCCACAGGTGCTGTCAAGTTCTGATACTGGTGTGCTGAATGAGACCTATCCAGAAACCAGGGCCATGAGAACCTGTAGAACGCTGTCTCAAAGGGTGAATGGGAAACAAGATAAGTCTAAAAAAAAGGATGGTAAGGCAATTACCAGCCCTGCGATACCAACCCCTTTTGTATTCACGGGCACTAATAATGATGGTAATGGAAATGGTGTAAATATAACTCCCGATTTCCTAGCTTCGCTTATAAAAAACTTAGAAGCTTCCTTAACAACTTAAATGGAGGAGCTTATTAAACCATTAACTAATAAGATAGATAACCTAGCCAAGGAAGTGACAAGGCTGGGCGGTCTGTTATTATTACAGAAAAATGTCACATCTAATGGAAATGTACACTCTGGGGGGAAAGACATTGCTGATGTCAATGATATACGTAATAAGGCGAGGGGGAATGTTGCTGTTGCGGTGGCCTCAGGGTCTGAAACCTCTATTCGACCGGATATCCCTGTGGCAGCTGCTCCGCCGCAACAACCATCCACAAGGCAACAAAGTAGTAGAGTTCCCAAACCCCCGAGGTACAATCGCTATCTTAATTTACCACCAGATTGTGCCCCGTTCGTGGCTGTACTGACTAATGTGCCCTCTTGCGGCACCCATCCCGCATCTCCTTTTGACGAATCCCAAACCTCTCTGAAAAATAAAACAGTGTCATGGCTCAACAAAAACTGTGGGTTCCCCGTCTCATATTCGGACCAAATTATGACAGTAAGACGTGTAAACTGGGTAGGGCCGTCTAAAAAGACTGGGTCAGGGGACTGTATAGTCGTAAATTTCAAACACCCCCAGCATGTGGCAACTATTCTTTTGAGAGCTTCTGCATTGGTATATAATATGAACAGTATCTGTGTACGCCCCCTGGGTTACTTTTATGCGCACTTGTGTAAACCTCCATCACAACAGAGTTTAACCAGGCAGGGGCTTGAACCTTATACTCCTGTGCAAGAGTCTCAATTTCTTTATAATGTCACTAATCCTTGCGGGTCAGGGGGGCCCAATGGAATTTATAACAGAAGTCCCAGTGCCGGTTACTATCAATATGGGTCGACTTAAACATACAGAACAGGTATGAAGTATTATCCGGTCTTGAGCAGTGTGATTGACTGGGGGCACCTGCGGCTCAGGAGACCAGGGCTTCAGGTGAATCTATAAATTCTGTTAACCCGGTGGGTAAAATGTCAGGATATCTTGCTGTTTCTTGGAATATTGCTGGTCTTGCGGCCAAAATGTCTGATGTAAATTGGGTTACCTACATCAAGCAATTCTCTATTATCTGTTTGCAAGAGACCTGGGAGCTGGGCTGTAACCTCTTCCTAGAAGGGTATAAGGCCTTCTTTGTGCCAGCCTTGCCATCATTGCGGGGAAGGCCCAAGGGGGGTCTTGTAATCTTTGTCTCCATACTAATACCATGTGAAGTACAGAGAATTGAAGCACAATACCCAGGGATTATGGGCCTAATCCTATCTGGAGGTAATGTCCTTGTGGGCCTGGTGAATTTTTATAATGCTGCTTCTGTTGGTGCGGGTAGGAATCATATTCATGTACTTAATTCTTTTGTCTCTAATTTTATGGAAAATGTGGGCCATAACCTCATGATTATGGGGGATTTCAATTTGCATCCTTGTATAGATCCATTGCACAAGTGCTTATCAGAAATGACCTGTGCTCGTGCGGTTTGTCTGCACATGGAGCACACTATTGAGGGGGAAATGTGCAATGACCTATTGAATGACCTCGACCTCTCTTTGGCTATGTCATTAAAGGACCCTTTATATCGTTTTGATACCCCTACCTTTAAGGGGCACGGAAGGGGTACCTTTATAGACCATATTCTTGTCTCAAGGACGATGCAACCTTTTTATAGATTCCTTTTGCATCCTTCCTAGTGAATTCAGTGACCATAACCCTGTAACAATCTGTCTGAACTGTCCTTGGGTAAAAAAAGGCTATAAAAGTACTGATCAAGGCAGACTGGGCACAACAGATGGGAGGAGGCGGTTAAAATGGTCAATGGTCTCTGCGGATATACTCTATAAGAACATCTCTGAAGGGTGTGCAGAGGACATTAATGTTTGTATTAATGGGGGGGTGAACCTAAACTGGTCCTAGAGGCGTATCAAAATATTTCGGAGAAGGTGTCAGCGCTTCTATCAGTCCCTAATAAAACCCAGGCTAAAGTAGGACCGAGATGGTTTAGCCATGACTGCACTGTAGCTGCTCGCAAACTGAGGCTTGCTCTGTCAGCTTCCTCGAGGAATCGGGAGGTTGTAAAACTATGCAGAAAGGAATATAAGGCCATCACTATCGCCCGTAAGGAGCTACTGAAGAAAGAGGCCTGGGAGGAACTGCTTGACCCCTCTACCCTGAATAGCAGCACCAAATTCTGGGCTCTGGTAAAAAAAAATAATTTTTGACCGAGGACCCTGGAGATGGAATTGTCTGCTGTATAACTAAAGAGGAATGGGAAGGTCATTTTAAAAGTTTGTACTATTCTGAAATTCCTGGATCCATGGCTGTTGCCCCCTATGATAGGGACAGCCCTATTATTTTTGACAAAAGTGAAGTGTTGGCAGCCATAATGGGCCTCACTGCTAATAAAGCGCCAGGTCCTGACGGAATACTCCTGGATCTTTACAAATCTGATCCAGTTTTTTGGGCTCCCATTCTGGTTGCTGTATTTAATGCTGCGGCCACAGTGGGTTGTCCGGAAACGTGGGGACTATCAACTATAGTCCCAGTTTTTAAGAAGGGAGATAGGGGAAGTGCGCTTTGTTATCGACCAATATCCCTAATTGATTCAATGGTTAAGATTATGGGGAGAGTTATACTTCAACGCTTAACAAGCTGGTCAAATGAAAACAACATCATGTCGATTTCTCAATATGGCTTTTGTGAGGGGCGCTCTACCATAACTCAGTGTCTCAACCTGTTCCTTATTCTGAACAAATATACTGTCGTACAAAAGGGAGTAATTCACCTTGCCTTCATGGATCTGTCCTCAGCCTTTGACTGTGTCAACAGAGGGAGGCTGTGGCAGACCATGAAGGATAAGGGAATAGATGGGGGGATTGTGGAGTTCCTAGCGGATCTGCAAAATGATACAAGAGCCAACGTGAGGTTTTCATCGACTGGGGAAACTACGGGTTGTTTTCCTATCAATAAAGGTGTACGTCAGTGGTGCATCATGGCCCCTTTTCTTTTTAATTTTTATATAAATGACCTAGAGGCTGAACTACAAGAGGTAAAATCTGATTGTCCTAGAGCTGGTGCAAGGGGTATTCCTTTGCTTTTATATGCCGACGATGCGGTTTTAATTTCAAGAACAGAATTAGGTCTTCAGGCACTTTTGAATGCTTTTAATAATTTTATGTCTGATAGGGACCTTATGGTCAACAATTCTAAATCGTTTATAATGCATGTTGGCCGACAACCTAAAAAGAAGTTCAATTTTAAATTGAATGATGTTCTGATACCCATCACCCAGACGTTTTCTTACTTGGGTGTTTTATTTGATACGAAGCTTTGTTGGGCCCCACATTTGGCCAAGAAGAAGGGGGAAATGTCTAGGGTAAATGCCTCCATCTTCAATTTTGCCTCTAAATTGGGGAAAAAGCCAAATGTGGCTATGATGAAATTATACAACGCCAAATCCATAGCCACAGCAGTATACGGAAGTGAGATATGGGGCTACACAAATGGCGAACAACTACAAATAGTTGAAAATACATTTTTAAAGCGCCTGTTGTGTGTCCCTGGTAGCACACCGAATTTAGCAGTTCATGAAGAACTTGGTTGTCTGCATTTATCCGACATTGTTGGATTGAAACCACTGTTGTGTTGGGTAAAACTATGGCTAAATGATGAAATTCCTTTAACCCACCTGATAGTGGAAGATCTTGTATCACTCGATCATGCAATGTGTGTACCCTGGCTTAAATATTTGAAGTCCCAATTTTTGAAGCTTGGCCGCCTGAACTTGTTTGATAACCAGAGGGATATAGTTAGGGGTGATGTTGTAGCAATTAAGAGAGCCTTTTTTCTGAACTGTAATGCTCTAAGAGATGAAGTTGAGCTCTCGAAACCTAATGTTAGAAAGTATATCATGTTGAGAACTTGTGATTCTATGGAATTGTATCTAACATGCTCCTTCACCCCCCATGAGAAATTTTTGCTGACTCGGTTCAGGTTTAACATCTTTCATCATCTTTTAATTAGACCTAAGTCGGACATTTTTAAGAAACCAGCAGCTCCCTGTGGCTGCGACGGAGAGTCTCCACAGGATTTGCTGCATTTTATATTTTTATGCACATTCTATGAATATCCCCGCAGGCGGTATCTGGTTACTCTTTTAAAGAAATTAAATTTTAATCAAATCAGACCCGCCCTTATGTACTTACAGCTCCTGCACTCTGATAGTGTCCTCCAGGTGTTAGAATTTTTAAAATTAACTATGAGACTAAGAAAATGTTTGGATGAGTAATTGTGCATTAACTGCAGCTCATAGCACTATTGCACTTTTTTCTGTATATGGACTCTACTTGCACTTTTCTTGTATTGATTTTGTCTATGCACTCTTTTTAAGAAATATTTGTGTTGTATGTAACCTAGATTGACTTTGTGATTATTGTGATGTTTTTATCATGAATTGTTTAATGTGTGTACTTTTATGGATTGCAATATATCCGAAATGTCAATTTGATTTGATTTATTTTCTGAGTATTCAGTATATGTATCGTTTCCTTTCACTGGTATATTTCCAATTTTTATTTATCTGTGCACATGTTCCAAAATGAATTTGTACAGTACTTATATTTTTATAAATAGTGAAATATTGACTTCTTGGACAACGTCTTCCGTTAATTGACAGTTAGGAAAGCTAAACGTTAGGTCAATTGTTTGGGCAAGTGGAGGAGGAAAGGCAAAGCCCATAAGATTTGACTCCCGAAACTAGTGTTTAATTTGTACGTAGGCTTGCGGTCGAAACGCGTCATCTTGACATGGATACGCAATAAATCAACTAATGTACACCCATTACGGAGTCTGTGCCCGTGTTTGACCCGGGGTGGTCTTTCTTTGGGATCCTGGCTATATATATATATATATGGTTGTATTTGGCGGTCTTACAGCGGTGCCTATTTTGCTTTCTACCCCACAGGATAATAAAATGTATACAAGCACAGAGAATAGCGATCTCCACTTGGCTTTACATTAAGGAACTGTACAGGCTGGCTTTACGATGTTGAGGACTACCATGACCACAATGCCGAGGTCCAGGAGGGAGGGGCCTGTCATCAAATAAAAAACAGCTGTTCCTACAGTTCACTTTTGTGTGTTTGTGCTGCCAGTGATCAAGAGTAGGAAGCTGCTCGATGCTCGAAACGCAAATGGCCAGCGGCAGCGTGTGCGTATCGCCTCCGTGTGTGGCGTCTTCATGGGACAACTTTTGTGTTTGGAGATATATATATATAGTCGCCAGTAGGTAGTTATAGTTAGGACCTAGTTTCCATAGGAAATCCACAACATTCTATTTGGAATAACTTTGGCGCCGGTGGACGAATCTCCGCTCCTCCCCTGAAAGTTTGGGGGTGATTCATCAAGTGGGGGCCGAGAAAAAAGGGGGGGGTCCCAAAACGTGTTTTCCCCATGCAATTTTCCATAGGGACCTTTAGCCAGGGCTACAGCCCGAACGGCTGAACGGAATTACACCAAATTTGGCAGAGAGCTAGAGTTCGGTTCGCAGGTTGTGCTTTTTGTTAAATGGTGTAAATACGTACAGTAGTTTCTGAGAAAATTTAAAGTAAAATCAAAGCGATATCTAGAGACGAAGTACCGCACGCGTACGGAAATCCGTACAATTACGAGCACGAGCTGCATGCTGATTGGCTGTCAACTCTCTGTCAACACTCCAAACCAGTGTTGGCAGCCATATTGTGCGTCGCTAGAACCGATTCACAAGAAAACAGTAAAACAAAGTTGAGAAATTAGGAAAGGGGGCAGGGTAGAAACATGTTGACCCTCTAGGCCTGCTCAGGGGGTCCCACGTGGTGGAAAAGGAAAAAAAAATAGAAGACTGTTTTATTCTTAATTAGCCCCCGGGGGCATTTTTTTTTCATAATGGGGGGCTTGTAAGGCACTCCGAGACCCAGGGAAAGGCACACCCTTGGGTTTTATTTTGAAGTACGGATGCGGGGAGCCGTCTGGGATCGTGGGGGCATTGAGGCAAAAAAAAACAGTTCTTTTTGAGAACTAACTTTACTGGTTAAAAAAAGAGCTATATTTCTATGATAGTATGTAAAACTTTCAGTTTTTTGTTTTGTACCAGTTGTACTCTCTACGCATGCGCAGCCTCGTTTCCAAGCCCATGTTTCTTTTGTTATCTTCAAGTTCGCCAAGCAAAGCTGTCCTCATTGCAGGTATTAAATTTGCCGCTTTTTTTTCCCGGGCCGTGTGTGTCATTCGCTGCTATAATTTTGTAATATATTAATAATCATATTCTATCTATATTTATTTGAAACGCATTGCTGAGGCGCCAAACGTTGATTACATACTCCGTCCACTGCCATTTTAGTAGTTTTCTTCCGTTATTTTTATTATACCTGCTACTTTCATTTTACCCTCCGCCTATCTTCTCTGTGATTCATGAGATTTCCTGCCACAGACACCACGGTGTTTGTCCTTGGCCTCCGATGTTATCAGACTTGGTCACACGCATCCCTAAAAACTAATTTGAAGCACGTAAGCCACAGCCATTACAACGCGTGTCCGCCACGACAAAGCCATTAGGATGTTTATGGCTTTATTATGCGTGGTAAATGTATACTAGTTGTAAAAGCATGCGTGGGTCGCACGTGGTTATGACCGTGTTGTAATGGCTGTTTCCCCCCAGGACACTGCAGGAACCGGGTCTGGGTGTGGCGGACTCCAGGGCATCAGGCAGTGGGCCACACAGCTTCCCTCACACAATATAGAAATCTCCGGGGGGTGGTTGTTTTCGTGGTTTGAGGGGCGTCATTGAGGCCCACACAGTTAATTTTGTAGGGGGGTAGGTTTGCATGTGAAATTGTTGCAAGAGGTTTGTAAATGCGGTACACATTTTGTTGTTTTACTTTGATTTCCTTTCAATGTTGTAGTCCATCCAGAGAAAACATAACTTAGTGTACAGCCAGTACTTTTCAACCCTACTGTCAAACATCTTACTATAGTACTAAAAATAATAAATATTATTTTTGTTGTAGACCGTCCCCCTCCCCCCAAAAAAACAAGTATATAGTACGCTAGGTTCCTTTAAGAAGGCGGAGGGGCGATTACACGAGGACGCGACGCGAAGAGTAGGAGAGAGGAGTCTATTCTGAACAGGTACGCGGAAGAGAAGGGGGCAGCAGTTAGGCGGGGAGACAGTCTGGCACATCATGTAAAGGGCGTTTAGTGATGGTAATATATATCTTTTACAGATAGAGAGATAACGATTGAGCGAATTTGGGCGGATTATTGGCATACGGGAGTACGAACAGTTGAAAGAAATCGTTTTTGTTACACATGAGATTTTTAAGGAATATTTGTAAGTTTTTGAAATCAACATAGAAGAATTTCTGGCAAAAAACAGGCAATGTATTCCTATGGGGGAAAATTGGGTTAACAGTAAATCACGGTTATAATTACTTTTCAGGTTCAGTGCTGGGCTCAAAGATACAGCACTGTGATCTCTCCTTATGACAGGTTAGTAGTTTCGTTTTTGTTGTTCGGATGATTTTTAAGGAATATTTCAAAGTTGCAAAACTCGACACTTAGAAGAAATTCTGAGTGAAACCTAGCCAATGTTACACTATGGAGAAAACCAAGTTATCAGTCTTTGGGTAAGTACTCGGCTGGCAGAGTTAAGGTTTTTGGGTTAGACTCAAGGGTCTCCCAGGGTCAGGTAAGTACAGTTGTTACACCCTCAGCGGCATAGGGGCAGCCGGGTGCAGAGTGAGTAGGCCCAATGTTATCCTATGGAGGATAGGGGGCCTTCAGTTGGTGGCTGCTAGCAGGCAGGCCATGCAACTGTGGGAGCTGAGCACCTGGTCTCTGACACAAGGCAAGTGGGGAAGTAGAGTAGGGTAGATGCTGCACTCCCAGTGGCACTGGGGTGGTTGGGTGCAGGGTGCTTTTGGGCCTTCAGGTGCCCAATGTTATTCAATGGGAAAGCTGGAAGTTGAACAAAGGCTGCAGGCTCGGGACTGAGATTCTTCAGGTGCGACCACCACTTCAAGAGGTAATTTGGGATGTTGGAGGCTAGGCAGACACCCAGAAGTTGGGCACATGGTGCCGTGTTGCACCGGGTGAAGGGGTGTCTTTTGACGTCGGGAAATCTTACCCTCAGCTGGTCGCGGTTGAAGGGGTCCCTTGTTGTGAGGCTGCAGGCATCATCAGGAGCATTGAGGAGCGTCCCTGGGCATTGGATTCGTGGTCACAATCGCCCGGGGGGACGTCCTCGTGGTCTTTGTTCACTCAGGCACAGGTCAGGCTCGGCGGGTGCAGAGTGTGCTGGATTCGCGGTTCCTGGCTGGCACCAAGGGTTGTTGCTGTTTGAGCAGAACCACTGCTTGTGGGAGTCCCAGTCTTTAGATGAGCAAGGCAGTCAGGTCCTCCGGGGTTTTCGAGGTTGCTGACCACTGGAGACGCCGGGGTTTAGCAGGAGCAGGTTCAAGGATCAAAAGGCCTGTAGGGCTGGGGCCAAGTCAGTTGGTGTTGTCCTCTTTTTAGCAGCTGCACAGCAGGTCTTCTATCTTCTTGTTCTTCTTCTTGTTTTAAAATTGGGATCTGAGGAAGGAAGGTTCAGGGTGCCCCTAAATACAAAATTTAGGGGCATTACAGGTAGGGTAAAGGCAGGGACCAATGGATCCCTGTCCTGGGATGAGTACACCCCCTATCCTGCCACTCTCCAGTGGGAGGGGGGCAGGAGCCTAGCTCTGATTGGGAAAAGCCCAGCTTACCCACAGAAGTTACCCACAGTTTGAGCAACCCCACCATGACCAATAGGGTCAGGGGGGCTAGTTTGGCATTTGGCAGGGGTTAAACCACCATGCCAAGGATTGGGCTGCCATGAAGGCTAACACCCAGCAGAGGCTGCTGACAGCTGTTAGTGCCCAGAACCTCACCTTTAGCTCCTGACGGGCAAGTGAAGGGGCTATTTTATGGTCTCTGTGGGTCCTGGCTGTCTGGTATACAACCTTTACAATGAAACTTTTACAACGACCTACCATTACAACACAATTTTTACAACGCAAACTATTACACCGCATTGCTCTGGGGGGCGCTCTAGGATAGGGAATAGGTTAATTTACTATCCAATAACCTTCCCTACTATCCACGGGGACTGGAGTTGGAATAGTAAATTCAACTATTCACTATCCAGCACCCCAAAGCGCTAAGGGTTGTAATGGTACGCGTGGTAAAAACCGCGTTGTAAAGGTAGGCGTTGTAAAAGTATGCGTTGTAACGTCATACATCCTGGCTGTCTGTCTGTTGTTTTAGGATGGGTTCACAACACTTTGTAGTGAACACCCTTCCACCACCCTTTGTTCTGCCAGCTGAGAAGCCACCAGCCCAGGCTGGGCAGTTGCCTGACTAGTCAGGCCTTTTTGTTGGCATGGGGGGCGTTACCAGGGCCACTTTTGGAGTTTTTCCCTCACTGGGACAGAATCTCCCTGGCCCTCTGCAACTGTGGCTAACAGTTGCCCACCTTTCCTACCCTGTTTCTTCTTACTCTTTTGTGGCTTACCTGCACTAACTGCAGGTTGAGCCCCCCCCCCCCCCCAGGTTTCTTGGGTGAGGCCTGGCTTTAGGCAGTACCTCTCTTTGGCTCAGATTCACCTGTAAGTGGTCATTCCCCAGGAGGCAATAAAGGGGGAGTTCTTTACTGACAACCACCTTTCTCCATCTAAGGGACCCAGCTATGGTTAGGGGCACTACAGCCACAGGCCTAACGGTGACCACCCCTGGGACAGCCCTTACTCTTCTTGTTTCCCATGGGACATACTGGTGTGGGAGTACCAATCTGTCATGCATCACAGTGTGACTGGCACAGGTATCTCTCAGGGCAGTGGCTGGGATTCCATTCACCAGTAGGTGATGGAAGTGTCTACTCCCCTCTGGGATCTCCAGCTTACCTCTTGGGCCCCTTTTCCAGTTGAAAGCTAGGAGGACTTCCTCATCTGAGGACCCTACCTCCAGAGCTACAGTGGCAACTCCTGGGGCTACACTAGTCACCCCTGGAGCTGTACTAGGGGTCTTGTTTTTAGGACAGCTAGGGTCCTTGGTGTGGTGTCCTGACTTCTGACAGTTGTGACACCATATTCTGTTGGGATCCCAATTCTTACCTTGGTACCCTGGTTTAGTTTGTGAGGTGCCTTTGGGCTCACCATCCTAGACAGGTTTTTGGGGGGCTTCCTGGGACTCCTTACTTTTATCCTTAAGGGGTTCACTATATTTCTTCTGGGGAGGCTTTGTGACCCCTTTCTTTTGTTCACACCCACTCGATGTCCTAGTTACCCTTGTTTTGATCCAGTGGTCTGCCTTCCTTCCCAATTATTGAAGGGAAAGTGGACCTAGGTCTACCAGATACTGATGCAACTTTTCATCAATGCAGTTACTTAAAATGTGTTCCTTGATAAACAGGTTGTAAATTACCTTTAAATCATGCACATTGTTTCCAGTTAACCAGCCACTCGGTGTCTTTACTGAGTAATCTACAAAATCAATCCAGGATTGGTTCTGGGTTTTGTGAGCCCCCCTGAATCTAATTCTGTACTCCTCAGTGGTGAGTCTAAATCCCTCAATCAGAGTCTTCTTCATGAGATCATAGGACACTGCATCTTGCCCAGAGATGGCCAGAAGCCTGTCTCTGCAGTTACCAGAGAACAGTTCCCACAGGAGTGCCCCTCCGCCCCCCAGAAAGTCTAATTCACCCTCCTGGCTTCATAAGCCCTCTCAAAAGCTGTGAACCACTTGGTGATATCATCACCCCCTCATATTTAGTGACAATCCCTTTGAGCATTTTAAGATCATAAGATTCCTCTCTATCCTTATTATTTTGAATGCTGCCACCACTGATGGGTGCTAACCCGATCTCCTTTCTTGTTTCTCTAGAGCCAGGAGTCTGGACTATAGGTCTAATCTCCTGGCCAGCTTTGCTAAAAAGCTGTCCTCTTCATTGGGGCTATCCCCAATGCCCTCACTGAAGACTAAGCCACCTGTGTCTTTTCCACGTCTCCAGGGGTTGATGCTTGGATTTAAGGGTATGAGGGCCCTCTCCTCCCTAGGGATGACTGAAGGGGGGATTACACTTAAACAAAAAGAGAGTAAGGGAAGCTTATTCACACAAGGGTGTGAATGGAGAGTACTCCTGGTCCCCTGGACTAGTATTAATAAACAAGAAAGGAGTACCACCTCAAGGGATTACTCGAAAGGTGATCTGAATGAGGACAGATGATGAAGCTGGACAAAGGGAGACTGGAGTCTTCCTTAGGTTATAATAAACCCCTCACTCACCACCTAGTGGTGACATGCTTCATAATCGGGCCACCCCGAAGGCCGAGTGCCACCAGGGTGTGCTGCAACACCTGGAATACAGTGGAGCGGGTTCTTGTGAGTGGTGCAGAAAAAATGTTAAAAAATGTCCTGGTATATCTATGACAAATGGATTTTATTTTAAGATTACTGGACATTAAATAAAAACGTGTTGCGATACAATTACAGTGAGTTATGACTGTGTGTATCAGTATGTGCAAGGTCTACATGTTTCAACCCATACATAGCAGTTAGCCGGGTTTTCTTCAGGACCGAAAGGAAAATGAGGGGTCAGAGTACACTAACACCCTGCCAGCCCTAGATTCCTGAGCCTTATCTACCAAATCTGTAGTAGGCTGATGCTTCAAGATCCTAAAATAGGGTATGAAGAAAATATAAAAAGACCTGTGGAGAGAAAAGGATAATTAAAACGAGATCGCTACAAGCCTGTAACGTCGTGCAGTGCTCATCACGTGTGTCTCGTGGTTTCCTCACATAGTTCTCATTCAGACCTGATCGCATTGTAATGTGAGCTAATTTGGGGGGAATTGATTACCCCATGTCAGGAATGCTCCGGGGAGATAGCACACTAAGTCAAAGAAGTGCAGTGTATGGTGAGTTTTGGCTCATACACCGGAGTCTTTTTTGATACAACACACCTATCAATATTGTGATGTGCTGAGAAATACATTATGCGCACACTCATCGATTTTAAAGTGTGTGAATCGGCCCTTTTCAAAGGTACACTCAAGTCGGAAAAGCGGCGTGAATTATCAAAAATCAAACAACCTTTCTGGTGTGGTTTTATACATTAAACACAACAAATACGAACAGACACACATAAAAAGACGTACTCCTCACAGGGGGTCTTAAGGCATCACGGGATGGAGGGAGGGTGGCCTCCGGTTTAGAAACATATTCTGGCGAGGAAAGTAAGGCGAGATTTAGGACGCTGCAGTCACGCGTCTGGAAAAGAACTCCATCAAGTAGATGCGAGTAAAGGCAAACGAGTGATGAAAGGGAGCCCGGTTGCCAAGAAATAGAGGTATTACTTACAGTTATCCAGGAGGGAAAAAGGCCCATCACCTATACACCTCTCCGTATGCCCGCAATGGAGGGTGCCGGCAGGCTCGTATACATTGACCTTTCCTGGAGGCGAAGTCGCGTCTGTGCACAGCACGTGACCGACTACGGGAGGCGCGGGGGGACAGTGTGCTGCCTCGGTTGCTAGGCAACTACGCAGGGAGCCGGGGTTCGGTTCCTGCTAAATGAAGTAAATCCTTGACAAGTTTTTAAATTATATTAAATGCCAGAAGTTAAAAGGATATTCAAGGTGTGATAAGCACCGGCATCTGCACAACACAGTGCCAGCTGTAGGAGATGCGAAGGGGCATGGTGCTGGAAGGCACAGGAATGGCTGGGCTGGGGACCGAGGTGCGATCCTTACTCATGGGATTGTGTGAAGGTGCCAATGCCAATTGGGATTACAAATGGGAGGTAATGACAGTGTCGAATTCATAGGGACATACATAATAGAGAGTTACTGCCAGAAGCGACTCAAGTAGCGGACAAATAGGAAACAATCAATATATGAATGTGATTGACTAGATTAAGGGTTATAGGCTATAAGACAGTTGCCCAGGGGATATTATCATTCAGCCCCAGTATGTGGGTAGAAAGTCTATAAACCCATCTTTGTTCTTTTTCGTAAAGACGCTACTGTAAATTAGGGCCTGGAGTGACTTGTTCGATGACTGTCCAGGTCATGTCATTAGGAGTGTGATTGTTTGAGCTGAAATGATCGGTCAATCTCGTTGCGCTTTTCTTTCAGCGAATGGTGCTGCGGTGCTCACATATACGTTGTTTAATTTTTCGTGTTGTCATTCCAATGTATCTTTTTTTACATGTGCATTCGATCAGATAAACAACGTTGCAGCTATTGAAGTTGGTGTGTGTCTCTTGCTTCCACACCTTCCCTGGTTCAATCTCGAGCTCCTTGGTATCCGATGTCAGGTGACACACACTACAGTTTCCACAGCGATAGTGACCTATGACGTCAGGCAGCCCCCATGCTTGAGTGATGGTTTGGTCTCCTGGAGGTTGTTTTATGATTGGTCTGGTGTTTACTAGGCTGTCTTTTAGGCTACGTGATCTCTTGAAGGAGAACAATGGTTTCTCCCAATGGAGATTCCTAGTGTTTATTATCGACCAATGTTTATTTATGCTCTTCGTCACTTGGTTGGAGATGGTGTTATATGTGGTTACACAGGTTAACGGTATGTCTTTATTCTTGGGCACATTTTTCTCCAAAAGTGCTGCTCTAGGCTGGTTCCGAGCCCTCTTCTGGCATTTCCTGATGGTTTTGGCTGGGTAACCACGGATAGTCAGTTTGTTACTTAGGTCAGTAGCCTGTTCTTTACATTTGCTCAATTTGCTACAGTTGCGTCGTAATCTTAAAAACTGACCATAAGGGAGGTTTTCTCTAAGAGGGCGGGGGTGAAAACTCTCGTATCTCAGGAGGTTGTTCTTTGCCGTTGGTTTGTAGTGCGTCCGAGTTGATAAATGGTCAGTTTCTTTTGTGATCACGACATCCAAGAACACCAACTCTTTGTTGTCAAAGCAATGTGTGAACTTTAAATGTTGGTCACAGGTGTTAATCCAATTGATGAAGTCATTTAGTAGTGTGACAGGTCCCTGCCAAATTGCCAACACGTCATCAATGTAACGTTTCCAGAACTTAAGATTCTCAAAGAAGGGATTGTGGTTGCTCAGAATGAATTGTTGTTCAAAGTTGAATACGTAGAGACCCGCTACGCTTGGCGCGAAAACGCTGCCCATGGATGTACCGCCTGTTTGTAATGGAATGCAATGTAATGGTATGCGTCGTAACTTCATATATATACCTTTGGCACACCAGTGGTACGGCCGCTGCGCATGGTTGCACAGCGGCTGCAGTTGAGAAGTGCAGCGGGGCACTAGACAGCTGGGAGGTGGGAAACACCAGATAGGACACTGGATGTGACATGTACACGGGATGTGTGTGTGAGAGAGAGTGTTGTAAATATTAAATTAGAGAAATCTTACCTCGAGGCTGGGTCCCGTGTCTTGGGATTGGCGCTGGGAAAAGGCGCGTTCAGCCAGGGGCTGGAGGGGTGAGCATGTTCTTCATGCAGGCTGTAATGCAGCCTGCATTGCCAACAGGACAGTACTCATGACTGCTTTGGGCGGGCTGAGTGGGCCGACCAAACAGTCATTGCCCGCTTGAGTGGGCATGCCACTCCGTCCCTTCCCTGCTCCATGAGTGGAGCAGCCCTACCCACCCTCCCGCTCGCAAAGGAAACATAGCACAATTACATCCTGAAGTTATCATCAGGGGGGCTTGGGGGGGGGCAGCCGACCGTAGGGAGGTCCCCACCCCCGGGCTGATTGGGAGGGGCTAGTGGGGGGGGGTTGCATCAGAGCACCGGCCTTGGGCTGTTTTTGGGCTGGTTTTGGGCTCCCTCGGTTCCTACTGGGGGAGCCCAGTTATATAGCCCTGTAGCCCCTCCTCCCGGCCACCATTTTAGGTTGAATGACCTGGTGGCCGGGAGCTCATTAGTTTTTGGAAATTTTGATTAGTTATTGGAAATTTTGTGAGAGTCATTTCGTTTTGATTCCTCGTCATGTCGGGTGAAGATTACCGTGTTTTGGAGGCGATCCGCCTTCTGAGCGAAGCGGGACGCCTGGACCTGGTAATAGGAGAGGTGACTGGGCCGTCGCGTCCTCGGCGGCAGGCCTCAGCTCGTGTGGCGGCGGCGGTCGCGGCTTGCGCGTCGCCCAAAAAATCTCGCCGGGAGGGGGTAAGTGAGAGGGGCCGCCCGCGCGCTCGGAAAGCGACCCCTGGACGTGTGGCGCATGTTGGAGTGGGAGCGGGTTTACAGCGTGAGGCGGGTTTAGGGGAGGGGGAGGCTTCTACTCCCTTTGTGACGGTGGTGCCGCTGCAGCGCTCGCTTTCGGTCCCCGCTGCCAGAGGCAAGCGGGCCGTCAAGCAGGGAGGCAGAAAGCGTTCTGCTTCTGCCTCCGCCTGTCAGGCTGAGGACTCAGCGGCCGCGGCACCGGCGGTTGGCGCGCATGCGCAATTTGAATTCTGTGCGCCGCGCGCTCAGGCTGAATGTGGTTTCTCTGCATCAGTGCCGGCCGGCATATCTGGTGAACCCTCGGTTTTGGGGGCAATTGGTTTGCGTCAGGAGGCGGAATTGTTGGGTTCCCATGGGGGGCTTACTAATGTCCGTGTTTTCCCGCCAGCTTCCGCCTCTGGGCAGCAATTGATGAGTGAGGTTGTGCTTCAGCCTACAGTGCAGCCTGGACAGTTAGGGGCCGGGGAGGTTTTTGTGCCTTATAGCCCCCTGTTGTTTTCCCCCCCTGTTTCAACCCGGGGGGAGGTACTGTCAGTTCTTAGTGGTTCTGTGGGGGAGGGGGAGTGGGCGCAGATGGAAAGGAGGGCAGGGGCAGGTTTGCTGGGACAGCAGTCTGGTGGTGTTTTGTTGTGTGATCCACAGGATGTTTCTGGGTCTGGCAGGGGGTTCGTTGAGCCTGGTGAGGGTGGTGCTGTTACTTTTCCTATGCAGGAGAGTTGCGATAGGCAGGTGGGTGTTAGATCTTGGGAGGGCCTAGATGTTTTTCCTTCCTGGGCAGAGGGGGTTCGTGACGCGGGCAGGGCTACTCCCAGCCAGGGCACTGATATGCTGAGTGGTTTTGGGGGCACTTTGCGTTTTCCGGGTTTGCCTGTTGGGGGCAGATCACTTGGGAGGTTGGAGCAGCCCCGCGCTGATATCCGGCAGAAAGGGCAGGGTGGACTGGCATCGGGTCCTGCTTCCGAGATTGTTCAAGAGTTGCTGGACTGGAGTAGTGGAGATGAGGTAGTGGAGCCTTCCCCTCCTCGGAAGGGCTTATCGGGTCAATATAGGGGGTCTGTTGCTAGGGAGGTTGGTAGGGTGCAGTTTCAGGATTCTGGTTTTTGTATGGCTGGTGGTGTTGATAGCTTTGGCCGTTCTGGTAGTAAGGGTCCCGGCACATCAGTTCAGCCTTTTGCTTTGCAGGTCAGGGAGCGTCGTGGAGAGGCAGACTTGGTAGGGTGGAGTGCGGCCCAGTTGCACCGAGGAGAAGGGAGGGTGGAGCCTGGCGCGGCATACCCCGTACCGGCGAGGGACCCCGGCGCGGTCAACATAAGCAGGTCAGGCGCGACCTCGTTGGCCCCAACGTCTTCATTACAGGATCTCGGCGCGGTCAGCAGAAGCAGGTCGGGCGCGGCCTCGCTGGCCCCAACTTCTCTTTCTACAGGTATCAGCGGGGTCGGCAGAAGCGGACCCGGCGCGTCCTCGCTGGCCCCATTGTCAGGTTCTTTGGATATCGGCGGGGTTGGCAGAAGCAGGACCGGCGCGTCCTCGCTGGCCCCACATGTTTCTTTTCATCAGCAAAGGGATTCATCGTTGGTTCAGTTGCACAAATCTGGTCAACGTTTGGGGGAGTACAGACGGGTCCAGTCGGCTCCCCCGCCTCAGATGTCAGTACGGGCTGGTAAGACCCGGGTTGGTTTCAGAAGCCCGTCAAAGGAGTTGGCCCCTCCGAGGTTGGAAGAATCTTTGGTTTTAGATTATGATGAGGAGAGCCCCGAGGAGGGCGAGATACCTGATAAGGGTGCAAGGGGGGGGCTTTTTCACGCTTCTGATGATGTTTTACAGGCACCGGTGGTGGTGCGTCCGAGAGCTACAGTTTCCAGACCAACTCGAGAGAGCGGCCCCGTGGTGAGGGTTCCTCGGTCAGGTGTTGAAGTTGAACAGATGGCATGGAGAGAGAGGCCGGCCCAACTGCCTTTATTGAATCCAGGTGAGCTTGCTGGGCCGCGGAACAAGCCTTTGATGGTTTCTGTTGGAACGGGGGGGGATCCTCCTTCAGAGGGCGTGGATTTTAAACTCCACAAGGGTCGTTATGTTAAGGATCAAGGAGTGGGTACGAGTGACGGGGGGGTGGGTTCTAAGGTGGATTCCGGGACTGTTACGGAGCCCATGGAGGTAGGTAAGGACCCCCCACACAGCAAGGAGCTTAAAATAAAGAAATTGCCTTACATGGGCGTCACAAAACCTTTGGGCGCTCATTTAATGCTGTCTACTAAGGAAAGGATTTGGAAAGGGGAGTACGTTGAATTATTGAAGCTTTTACACAGGGAGGTTAGGTCTAAGGAGGGGTCTAAGGAGGAAGAGTATGAGTTGGCCAAGCGCGCAAAGGTTCCTTTGACCATAGAAAACTGGACAGCGGCATTTCTTATATACGCTAGTGTGTATTGTGAGAAATTCCCTGAGCGCTGTGTGGCACTTTTTAAATATATGGATGTGATCAGGAAAGCGCAGATTACTGGTAGTGGTTATGCCTGGTCACAGTATGATGAGGAATTCCGGGCTCGGATGGCTTGGGATCCTGAAGCGAAATGGGGGGAGTTGGATAATGACTTGTGGCAACACACTATGGGTGCCTCGGCGGGTGGTAAGACAATTTTCACAGCTAGTGGGTATCCTTTACCTTCACGGCCCTTTCAGGGTAGGCCCACTCGGGGAGGGGTGGGTGCAGCTGTGTCAGTACAATCAGCCAATGGGACATGTTGGGATTTTAACAGAGGATATTGCCCAAGAGACTATTGCAAATTTCGACACGAATGCTCCCAATGTGGTAAACCGCACCCACTGTCCAAGTGTTGGGGGCCTCGGGTTACAGGGGGTAGACAGTGGTCACAACAGGCAGCCAATGCCCCTGCTCCTGCACAGCAGCCTCAATCTTACAGGGGGGGGAAAAACACTTCTGGAACTGGGGCCAAAGGCTCATACGCCAGTTAATCCTTTTCACTTGGCTGTGGCTCTGAGGGGCTACGGGAATGTCGAGGCTGCTAAGTTGTTGTTAGATGGTTTTCAGGAAGGTTTTCGTTTGGGTTACACAGGGCCACGGTTGCGGCGTTGGTCTAAGAATCTAATGTCGGCCAATGAACATCCAGAGGTGGTGCAAGACAAATTGGATAAGGAAGTGCGGGAGGGAAGGATGGCGGGTCCTTTTGATGATTGGCCCTTGGAAAATCTTATTGTCTCCCCAATTGGTGTGGTGCCTAAGAAAGAGCCTGGGCAATTTCGTTTGATTCAACATTTGTCATGGCCGGAGGGCTCATCAGTTAACGATTTCATTGATGGTGAGGCTGCTTCAGTGTCTTATTCTTCAGTGGATGTGGCCATGGCCCTGGTTGTATCTGCCGGCACTGGTGCGGCGATGGCGAAATGGGACATCAAATCAGCATTCCGTTTGTTGCCTGTACATCCTGGAGATTGGGATCTTTTGGGGATTCAATTTCAAGGGAAGTGGTATGTGGATAAGGCGCTACCAATGGGTTGTTCCATATCCTGTGCGTTATTTGAGACCTTTAGCACATTTCTCCAATGGTTTTTCACCAACACGTCAGGACATCAGCTTGTGACTCACTACCTGGATGATTTCTTTTTTGTAGGTGCTCCCAATTCCTCAGTATGCCAGAATGCTTTGCGAACATTCCAAACTCTGATGGACTTTTTAGGTGTGCCGTTGGCACCGGAAAAGACAATGGGCCCCTGCGCGACCATGTCTTTTTTGGGAATCGAGATTGATTCTAATGTTATGGAGGCACGTTTACCTGTGGATAAAAAAGAAAAAATGTTGGACCTTTTACATGTTATGTTGAACAAGGCGAAGGTCACAGTGAAGGAAGTTCAGGTGCTGTTGGGCCATCTTAACTTTGCTTGTAGGGTGGTCAGGGCAGGTAGAACTTTTTGCAGGCGTTTGGGTAGAGCTCTGTCTGGTCAGTTTTTACCTCACCATCACGTTCGCTTGTCAGCAGGTGTTAAGGAGGATCTGCGGATGTGGGTAGCCTTTCTGCACTCTTTCAATGGCATTCCTCTGTACAGAGAAGAGAATTGGATTTGGGACGTCCAAATTTTTTCAGATGCGGCAGGCAGTGATGGTTTCGGTCTTTACTGGCAGGGCAGATGGTGTGCTGAACAGTGGCCTGCTGCGTGGAAGAACGGGGGCAGGAGTATTGCCTTCCTGGAGCTTTTCCCTGTGGTGGTGGCGTTGACTTTGTGGGGTCAGGAGCTTTCTCACAAAAAAGTGCTGTTTCGAATTGATAATAAGGCTGTAGTGGACATTATCAATCGGCAGTCGGCCAGGGATGCTCACATCTTGAAGCTCTTGCGAGTCTTTGTGTTGGGGTGCTTGACGTATGACATCAGTTTTAAGGCCTTACACATTCCTGGGGTGGACAATGACATTGCGGATGCTTTGTCTCGTTCACAGTGGGAGAGATTCCATGGGCTAGCCTCGGAGGCGGACAGGATGCCGACCCGCATGCCGGAACATCTGTGGACTGTAGGCGAGACAGGGTTTTGCAGCTGGTGGTAGGTTCGCTTGCAGTTTCTACTAGGACAGCGTATGAATTGGCCTGGAAAGAGTTTTTAGAATCTGGGGCCGGCTGGCGCGCTCCGGGCTGGAGACGATCTGAAGATGTGGTACAGTTCATTCTTCACTTGATAGACAGGGGGTTGACACGTGTGACGATTGCTGGAAAATTGGCTGGTATTGCGTTCATGGGCAAATTACTGTGGGGCTATTCTCCTTCTGCTGGGGAGGTGGGTAAGCGTATGCTAGAGGGTTGGAGTAGGGAGAGGGGTAGGGAACATATGGTTCGCCGACCTTTGTCCTGGCAGACGTTAGCCCGAGTTTTGCAGGTTTTGCCCTCTGTTTGTCTGAATGGGTTTGAGGTTTGTCTGTTTTCTACTCTTATGGTTTGGATGTTTTTTGGTGCGTTCAGAGTTTCTGAGTTATTGGGGTCGAAAGTTACGTTTGGGGTGGGGTGGGAGAATGTTCGATTTTTGGAAGCGGGGTTGCACATTTGGTTGGCTCGAGCAAAAACTGATCAACACAGCAAAGGGAGGGGCATCTGGCTGGAAGCTTCTTTCCCCCCTGAGACGTGTCCTTTGGGGTGGGCCAGGCGTCTGTGGGACTGTTCGGGGGCCGCTTTGGAGGGCCCTGTTTTTCGACATGTGGATGGTTCCAGGGTGACGGAGTACCAACTGCGCATGGTTTTGCGTAAAGCGCTGCGCTTCATGGGCTTGGATGAGACTCAGTATGGTACACATTCTTTCAGGATTGGGGCAGCTACAGAAGCACATAACAGGGGTTGGTCGCAGCAAGACATTATGTCTCTGGGGCGTTGGTCCTCCAACTGTTTTAGGCGCTATGTGCGTACTGATCCTGTTATGGCGCCTGCGGATGATAGTTTTTCTTGAGTTTGATGCTGCTTTTCTTTTTCAGGTTCAGTGGCCGGCCCCCGTTCTACTGTCATGACGATCTGGATAGTGGGACATTCCTTCATTAGGCGCGCGGAAGATCAAGCTATAAGAAGCTATTTTGGTTCCACACTTGGTTTTAATTCTCGTCTTTTTCATGTTGTATGGAAGGGGAAGGGAGGTATGATCTGGAGGGAGCTTATCCCGGCCTTGAATTCTTGGTTGGTGGGAGGTGTTTGTCCTGACGTGCTGCTCTTACACCTTGGGGAGAATGACCTTTGTGGGGTGAAAGGGGTGGTTTTATTAAGAGCAATGAAGAAGGATCTTTCTCTTATTCGTCAACAATGGGCGGGTTGCCATGTTTTATGGACAGAATTGGTCCCTAGAAGAACCTGGAGGGGTGCGATCAAGCCTAGGGCGATTGACAAGGCGCGAAGGAAGTTGAATCTGGAGGTTTCCCGTTTTTGTAGAGATCTGGGTTTTGGGCGGGTGTCCCATAAGGACATCCGTTATGACAATGTGGAATTCTTTCGCGGCGATGGTGTTCACTTATCTCGTATAGGGATGGATTTATATCTATTGGAATTGCGAGAGGTGCTCTCCAGGTGTTTGAAGATTCAACATTTCTTGGGTTGAGATTCTAGTTCCTTGGTTGGTCGGTTTTGGGGGGCAGAAAGAGAGGAGGGTAATTCCTTCCCCCTCTTTTCTGGGTGGCGGAAATTGGGCGTTCTTGGTCAGCAGGGACATGAAGCTTGTTGGGTTTTTGCTAAAGTTGGGCTATTGGCTGGAAAAGTTTAAAGAGTTGTTTCGCGGGGTGGTTACAAGGTTTTGGGTAATGTAAGTTGTTGGTGGGTAAGTTTTGCAATGTGATGTTTTGCCGTGGGTTGGGATGATATTTAAATGATTATCAGGTTTTGGTATTGTTTGAATTGTAATTATGTTGTGCTGGGTGGGGGCGGGGTTTGTGACGTGGTAGGGGCGGGCCTGACGTTTGGGGTTGTAAGGTAACATCTTATTTAGTGAGGACTAGTTTTGTGAGGCGGTTGCCAGGTTGGTATTTTTGTAAATATGCACCTGTTTCAATAAAAGCGGCCTTTTGCACACTTTCAAATTGTCTGGTGTCTGCTCACCCCCCCTCACCCCTCCCTCCCAAGGGGGGCTTGGGGGGGGGCAGCCGACCGTAGGGAGGTCCCCACCCCCGGGCTGATTGGGAGGGGCTAGTGGGGGGGGGTTGCATCAGAGCACCGGCCTTGGGCTGTTTTTGGGCTGGTTTTGGGCTCCCTCGGTTCCTACTGGGGGAGCCCAGTTATATAGCCCTGTAGCCCCTCCTCCCGGCCACCATTTTAGGTTGAATGACCTGGTGGCCGGGAGCTCATTAGTTTTTGGAAATTTTCCCTCCCTCCCTCCCTATTCTCAGTTAGGGTTTTTCTCTTACTTTCCCCGGGTCTTTTACTTATTCATTTATTTATTTATTTTCATTATTTATTTGTTTACCTTCCATAATTTTAGGGTCTTTTGTCGGAACAGGTGGATATGGGGTGACAAAACATGTTGTTCATTGTCGCTTGGAACAGGTGCCGTGCGGAAATTGGGCGTTCTTGGTCAGCAGGGACATGAAGCTTGTTGGGTTTTTGCTAAAGTTGGGCTATTGGCTGGAAAAGTTTAAAGAGTTGTTTCGCGGGGTGGTTACAAGGTTTTGGGTAATGTAAGTTGTTGGTGGGTAAGTTTTGCAATGTGATGTTTTGCCGTGGGTTGGGATGATATTTAAATGATTATCAGGTTTTGGTATTGTTTGAATTGTAATTATGTTGTGCTGGGTGGGGGCGGGGTTTGTGACGTGGTAGGGGCGGGCCTGACGTTTGGGGTTGTAAGGTAACATCTTATTTAGTGAGGACTAGTTTTGTGAGGCGGTTGCCAGGTTGGTATTTTTGTAAATATGCACCTGTTTCAATAAAAGCGGCCTTTTGCACACTTTCAAATTGTCTGGTGTCTGCTCACCCCCCCTCACCCCTCCCTCCCAATGTGATGATTTTTCCTCTTCTTGCACTGCTTGAAAGTGTTTGTAAAAACAGGTCTCCTTCAAACTCAAAGAAATTGCGTTTTAATGCCAATCTGGCACATTCAAGGATGAAGGCTCTGGGTGTGTTGAAATTCCAGTCGGTGTTATTCAGGGTTTCTTCCAGGACTCTAACCGCTGTTGTTAGACTTGGGTTGTAAACCCTTCGATGAATTGGCCCGTTTTCGTTTGGTGGCTCTGTGGCGACGACTCTGGACTACACCGGAGCTTAGCCTTTTTGCCAAGGAACTGGATGAGGTTAAATCATTGTGGGGCGCTTCTAGAATTCCATGGCTAAGGGAAGTGAAACAAGTGTTGGAAGAGATGGGACTCAATCAGCTCTGGATCAATCCGGGGGGTTCTACCTTCCCCTCCAAATCGGATTTTAAAGACCTATATTGGGCTTCAGTAAAGCTTTCTGCAGTTGTCCAGTCGGACGCTACCAGTTTAACAGGCCTTTTTTTGGTTCACAAATTGACCCCATCCTTAGAGCCATACTGGGATGTGATTGTTAAAACCCTTGACCGGAAACTATACCATCAGTTCCGAGTCGGGCCTCTCCCAGTTAATTCCTTTACTTTGAAGTGGGCTGCGAATTCAAATCCAATTAACACCTGTCCCTGGTGCCGGATCATCTGGAGAGCATGGGACATTTCTTCTTTGCCTGCCCAGCCTATCGTGCTCCACGCTTAAAATGGCTCAAACCCTTATGCAGTAGACTGGAAATCAAAGGGAGTTCTGAAGCCATGAAGATATTTCGTACTAACACGTCTGAGTTGGTTGTGGTTGGTGTGGCTAAGTACCTAGGTTGGGCAGGCAATATTAGGGTTCGTAGCAGGAACCCTAATATTTTTTAATGGTCTTAATACCAATAATGTTTTAATATTAACAATGTCTGCTGGCATCTTAAATGTAAGTCTTTATTATCAATTTGTTTAATAACTTTTTAAATGATAACTTTTTAAATGATGATTGTTATTCTGGTTTTTTATAATACTCTTTGTGTGTTTTGTATACTTGTCTTTTATGAATTGATATTCGAAATAAAGACTTTCTGAACTGAACTGTGTTCCACCTCCAACCCTCACCATCCAAACCTTGAAGCCTATTTAGTTCAGCCTTTGCTGGAGTAAATGTCCATGGTGGGAAAGGGTTTGAGAGGACTAGTCAGGTCATCTTTTTTACGGTTTGGCTGTCGCTTAGAGGGTGTAACTTAGGGTTTATATTACGCACTAACTTTCACATTAAATCTACTAGGAGAGTTTTGTGTAGTTGCAGTAAGTAGCCGGGACATGCTGGAATCTGCCTTGAGGATAAGCTGAGAGCTTGATGTGTTGCAATCAGTCTTTGGAGTTTCCTCCTAACTATCCATCACAAGTCATTAACTCTGTCACAGATTCTCTTTTATGGAGACTCAGGGGCCTATTACGCTGTTGGTCGGATTAGCGTCCCACTGTAGTGTGATGGACTCAGCCCGACTATTAGTCACAAAATGATTATAAAAGAGAACTCCTGTAGGGCTGCTTCCCATACTCATAAATGCGTTTGTGAATCCTCCCAATGTATTTTTCCTGGTGAAAGGGCCAGAAGCACAAGATCCTAAAGTTCACGTTTCTCATCCAACGATAAAAGTACACAGGTTGTGCTATATATGGAAATCAACGTGCAGTATTATCAACATCTTCAGTCAAAGCAGAGACGCGCCATCTTGTATACAAACATACTTCCCACCTGGAAAAGAGAATGTGAATGTGACACAGACGTCGTAAAGCAGCACGTATTGGGACACTCACCAGACATCAGGGTCTCAAAATCCATCAGCAGTCGGTACGCCGTACAAGGGTTGACCCCAATAGTAGCAGCACTTAGAAGAGGTATATCCTTAGAAACCAGCATCACTTCACTTGCTTTGCAAACAGCTTCTGTCCGCCAGGTACCTTGGGAAAGTAAACAAGATCATGGAGAAGATGTTTATGCATTATGAGTGAAATTACTTCGATAATAATATTCATTTCAGGTGAGTAACTTAGCACCATACCTGAGAGCTATCAAAATAAACTGAATTAACCAAAACGCATACTTCGTTGCTCATTGGTAGATGAATTGGTGCATTTATTTGATTAGATAATTGTTGACATAGGTCTTTTTCACAATGTTACCACGTGGTTTTCAACCGTCTCTAATTAAAGTCACTTGTGTATTTAGGACCCTACATTTCAGTTTTATTTATTTATTTTCTGTCATGGCTCTTCATCGCGTCACTATTAAGAGGAACACGAGATATAATCGCCACAACGCTTGGAACATTCAGTGGCAAGTACGCAGTAAATCATGCAACTAAAAATTCAACACCTTTTTGCAGACAAATCATTTTAGTTCTATTCAGTGGGAACACCAGAAAGAAACGAGTATGGCTGTGGTGACTGAGGCCCTCATTAACAAAAGAAAGCTGCAGATTCCTTCCTAGTGCTTCCTTCCTCGCTGCTCGACTCGGTTCTGTGTGAAAGCAGGGGTGGGCTGGTCTATAGTGAAAACTGTCAATCTCCCAGAAAAGGCAACTGGACCGAATGGGAGACTTGATAACTTAAGTAGTGGTAGCCAAACAAACAAATCATAAACTTTAAGAATATTTTGCTTATATTTAAACAATGAGACCTTAACATTTGACATTGATGTCTAATACTTCATACATTATATATTGTGCATACTAAAAAAGTACTTGTTTGTGTTTCCCTTCTATGCCCTATACTACTGTAAGGTCATCTGCTCTTTCTTCCTGTGCACTGTGGCAAACAAGGAGTGAGGAGCCAATGAGCACACTCCACAAGCCCTCAAAGCCACAAACTCCCTCACAGTGCAACATTCACTCTGATTTTAAAGAAACGATCGCTAGTCACAGAAAGAATGTTCCCTGAGGAGGCGTGAGTGAAAAAGCCAGCAGCCATCACACTGGCTACCGTATATGCTGTTGTGGAGCCAGAAGAGGAGGAGGGCGGAAGCCTTGTATGATAACAGACTAAAGTGGGCTCTCTAAACTGGGGCAGTGTAAGACTTGATGGATTCTCCTGCGGAAGAGCTTTCCCCAACCATATACCAGCTGGTCTGTTGCAGTAAAAGATCGCTGTACGGCCAATGCTCTGTAATGAGACACTATGTGGTCTGCCTAATACACCTACAAGCAGAAAGCATGACTGTAAGAAAGAAATAATTATCTGGGCTTACCCAAAATGGGGATGGCACTTTCTTCAAGCAAAAACTGAAGTAGGTTGACTCAAACAAACTAGTGACTGAAAGAGTATGACCCGAAGCCCCTCTCTGTTTATTTTTTTGGGCAAAAGCACTGGCAATGACATTGATAATGTTGCAAGAAGAGGTTGCTAGCGCCTGTTCTAAAATATGGGAAATTAACGTTGTTAAGTAAGTTAGAAATCACAAAACTTTCTCTACAATCAATTCAAAGAGATAAAGGCAAAGAAATTGTAAACTTGTATTATGTTTCACCTGTAACTAATAATTTATAACTACTTCTCATGAAATTGTCATCCATACTGAATATGTGCTTCATGAACTATCTATTCAACAAAATTGAGCAATATGCTGCATGCATACGTCTTGTGATGTGTTTTGAGGCTGAAAGAGAAATTAATGTCTGTTTAACAGTTGCCACTCAACATTGGAAATGTGGTCAGCACAAAGGCTTTTAACAGTCGAAGCACCAAGGTCACACATGCACGATAGGCAGAGCCTAGGAAACACAACAAGATAATGGACAGAGTGCTCTGACTTTTCAAAACACTCACCCTCATGCGAAAGAGTTAAATCCATCGTTCTTTACTCACCATGCTACCCTAGCTTGGACCCAGCTATATGCAAATCTATCTTGAACCTGCTCCCCATGGGAACAGTCCAGCCCGAACTGCCAAGCTAGGTCCTCCCTGCACCAGAAACAAGCTTCCTGGTTACGGTTTTGGGGTATCACTCAGTTACGGGACAAGTGATACAAGGCCAGACCATTCCGTTATATCACTTTGTTTTATTTATTCATACGTTGATTGAGAATCAACATCAGTCTCTCCACACGGTCTCTTGTTTTAAAGCTTTCCTCCTTAGTGCTTACTCCCAGTCCTCTGACTTCTTTACAAACCAGCACCCTCATAAAAACATAAGCACAGGGCAATTAACATGTTTTTTAGCTTTATCCCCTTACCATGAGACACCTCAGTGTACCGCATTAAGCATATTCACCGTTTTGTGACACTTCGCCTATCATCAATATGCTTTTATCAACAGCTCCAGTAAAGTCAAAGAAAGAAAATAACCCTCAGCCGCTTGTTGCTGCCCACTACAGAGAGGACATACCAAACAACAGTGCTCTAATGTCTCAACACATGTCGGTGAGTGCCACCACAATATGCACCACAAGCCCACCAAGTATGCATGCACCGCAAGCCTATAACCAAGGGAGTAAACACTTGCTCGCAGCACTTGCCTGAAGCCATGAACCTGAAATGGAGTCACGGCTGCCTCGTCCAACACACCTTTCCTCGGGTGCTCTTGGCTGCTGTTGGTTGGGTCACATCTTTCTCCGGCCACACCCGCAGCACCGCCACCGGGTCCCGCATGCACCACCACTTCTGTCTGTCCTCCGGAATCTACCAGCCCCTCACAATGCCTCTCACCATCAATTGATCTCTCCGCAAATGACATTAGCTCTCCTTCAATGCAGTGTATCAGCAACACCTCCAACTCCAGCCAATCAGATACCGAAAACACAGAAAGTGGCATCCCACGCACAACTAGAACACTAGTATGTGCATCCCCAGTGCCTGGGGATCTTGCCATCAGCCGGCATGCAAGAACCGCCACACACCCCTCATCAGCCAGGCTAGTTCGAATACAGTGGCACAGTGAGCAAGGGACCCATGTCTGGGACACCTAGGGCAAACATATCTAACGCAACAAGATGATAGACAGAGTGCTGAAACTTTTCAAACACTCACTCCAAGTCAAAAGACTTGGGTTTAATCCATTGTTCTTTTGCTCACCATGCCTCTCCCGTTTGACTGAGCCAGCATTATACAGGGGGCTGCACACACATCTCTGTGATGTTTCACTCATTTCCACAGGCACTGCACATCTCTCAACCAAGGTGACTGCAAATTATGGTGTGAGTTAAGACACAAGTCAATAGGCTTTATTAGGTTAAAGAGTATCAACCATAAAAGAAAATGTACATACACAGATACTAAAATCTAATTATTTAAAAGCAGCGAAAGTTCAGTCACAGTACATAATAAAATTAAAACATCATACTTTATCTGGCACGATTGATCTTAAAATGTATGTTGCAGCATAAAAACAAATCTCGGGCTCTCTTAATGTAAACAATAAATTCATAGCAACATTGATGGTTTTGACGTTATATTTCTTAAACAGTCGTTTTAAGTAGGCAATTCTAAAATTCAAGTACAAGTCACATAAAAGTAAAAAGTGCAAAGTGCTCTGTTTAGTGTGCCCGTCACATGGGCACGGGGAGGCTGATCGCTGTTTCATTATGGGGAATGCTACTAAATGGAGAGCAAGGCCAAGTCTCATTCTTGTTAAAACAAAACGGTGTGATGGTCTTGTGACTAATGTTAGATAGCCTTGAAAGCCATCAATATCTAAATGCAGGTGGTAGAACGGATATGTAGATTGCTTCTCTACAGTTGTCAGCCTGCACTCCTTCTTATGGTACAAGAAAGTATTCTTTATCTCCTGTTTAGTCCATCTCGTTACATCGTTTGGTTTTTCAGGATCAACATATTGAACAAATCTTTGTATACCTTATCTATATATTTGAGCCAGGGGATCTTAAGACAATTGTCCAGTCGCAAGCTGTCCTTAATAATTGTTTTAGTGAATATACTCTCCTCCTTTGTCCATATTCATCTCCAGAGTAGTAGGGGTCTAAGTGCAATCAAGTCTGACAAATAATTGAGCCCCACTTTGCAATGAATTCGTTCAGAGGATGCTAAGGTGGGCAGACATAAAAGATTTTTCAAGAAGGAATTTTCCTCTGTTTGCAATTCTTGGCTGGAATGGTAACCCCCAAACCCCTGGGCCATATAGTGCAATAGAGGCGCATCTAGCTTTATGAATATCATTCATGTCTTTGATGCGATGTGCCCCAGTTTAGATGCAAACCTAAAGATCCCATACACACTTTTTGTCATTTTAGCCCGAACATTGGACATTTCACGCTTCCATGTCACGCTTCCATTAATCTGCATTTTCTTCCCATCTATAAAAAAAAGATTTCATATTCCTGGGTTTCAAGCCACAGACCATTGTGTATGTTTTAGCCTTGTTAATCAGCAACTTCCTCTCATTAATAAAATTTGCAAAACCATCAATTGACCGCTGAAAGCCTACCGGTGTTCTAGATAGAATCACTGCATCATCTGCGTTAAGCAGAACCGGTACATCCTGGCCTTCAGATTGGGGGGCGGCCTGTATCATTTTAAGAACTGTGTCAACTTCATTAATAAATAGGGTAAAAAGCAATGGTGCTAGGACGCAGCCTTGGCGAATACCACATTTTTTGCATTAAAATTAGGGGTACATTCGCCCCTTTGGCAATACCGTGCTCTGGTCGATAGTTTCTCGTATAGCCTAGCTAATATGTAAATAATGGACTCCAGGGCTCCGAGATTGAGTAGAACTGGCCAATGTGTAGCGTGATCCACTAGATCAAAGGCACTGCTAAGATCGGCGAAACATAAAAAAGCTGTCCTTGCTTAGCACATGTATATTTTCCAATTAAAAGCTCTAAGTTAATACACTGTTCGATCGTGCCCAGCCCCTTTCTAAAACCATATTGTGCCTGTGACAGTATCCCATTATTTGCAACCCAGTCTTCCAGTCTTACTAATAAAACCCTGCTCATGACCTTAACTGATGAGTTTAATAGGGAGATCGGGCTGTAATTCTTGGCTTCTGATTTATTCCCCTTTTTTAAAAATGGGGATAATAATGGATTCACCCCAGGTAGTGGGAGCTCCCTCTGTTACTGCCGCATTAAAAACCCTGGTGAGAATCGAGCCCCACAGATCCAACACAGTTTTATATAATTCGATGGGTACACCATCCGGGCCCGGTGCTTTTCCGCCTTTGCTGCTTCTAATATCTAACTCCACCTCATCAAGGGTGATATTTAGGGGGATAGTTGGCCATTTACTTGGATTTGTAGAACCCTCAAAATTGTAATCACATAGGTTAAATATGCTAGAGAAATGTGCCATTCCTCACAGCTAACGTGGCATAGAAGTTCCAGGTAGGATTCATTTTTAAGAAATGGCGAGTTGACAGTTTCCCATAACAATTTATTATTTGATGAATCTGCGGCCAAAGCGAGGTTATCCCATGCCTCCGCTTGGAATTCCCTCTTCCTCCGTTTTAAGTTTAAAATATATTCTAGTCTTCATTTTTGGACTAGTGCCTTCTCCCTAGGTCTACTGGACAGTGCTAGTTTCAGCTGGGTCAGTGAATTGGTACAAGAGTGGTTGAACCAGCCCCTGTTCCGCATATGTTTCCTGCGTGGGGATGCAGTGAATATTTTATTAATAGTATCATTCATTTTACAGAAATTACTTAGTATCATGTCTGGTTCAACCTCAATTTCTACACTATCATAGATCTCATTACCACATTCTAGAATAGCATGTTTTAAAGTTTTAGCTGAGTTAGTACCTTTCCACCTGATTCTAGTGCCATTTGGTCTACTAGGGGCAATATTACTGATAACAGTTTGTTGTGCTAGAGGTGTATTTATTCCCCCAAACAAATATTGGCATGGTAATACAACTGTGGTTGCTCAAGAGCAATTCATCAATCCATGGGGCAGAGCATATATGTACAATATTAGCAGATACTTTTACATGATCAACAATGCTAGTTGCGTTTCTTCCAGTAAGGTTGGTATCTCCCTCACGTACCCATCCTGTGCACATTGCATAACATCAAGGTCATATTTTGCCAAGATGGTGTTTAAGCTATCTCCATAGCTGTTATGTGGGAAATGGATAAGGTCATCCACTTGGTTGCTACTAAACCTGCGGACTTTGGTCATAGACAGAGTACAAATTGAGAGGTTGAAATCTCCGACCCATACAATTGCAAAATTAGTATTTTCTGCTACGATCAAATTATCTACTTCTGTCTTTAGTTCAGTGACTATTTTATGACGGGTAGAATCAAATATATTATTATAAAAAGTAATCAGTAAAGCATCCCAGCCGTCTTTATGGTATAACCACAGTATCTGCGAATGATGCCCTACATTAATAACCCTTTTAATTTTTAGGGGCAAATTATTTTTCAAAAGGATTAACAGCCCACCTTTCGCTCTACCAGACATAGAGGGAGTTGCTGGTATATCATAAGACTTGAACCCTTCGAAGTATACATGATCAATGCTCCACGTTTCCTTAGACAAATTATGTTGTGTTTATTAATAAAATCTATCCAACCCAACATATCCTTTTTATTAGTCAATCCCGCTATACTCCAGGTGACAATGGTATAGCCACTGGCTGGGAGGGTTTCCTGTACTTTCAGTAAATTGGTCATTTATTACACTACTGTCTTCTCCCATATTAATACGGGGGAGCAATACTGGTGGGTTTATAGCCTCTTCTGTTGCTTGCCCTTTATTTTCAACTGGGTGGACCCCTATACTAACATCTGTCTCCTTATTTAATATATTTAGCGCAGACAGATTTGCATCCCTAAATGGATTCTTGGGAATAATTAAATTAAGCACATACATATTCATATTAGGTGCACTGTCTACAGACATTCCTAACAACCGTCAACCTGTTTCCTTCAAATTCCTCAATGGGTAGAAGAACGGTGCCCTGTGAATCATTAACATCAAGTTTGCTAAGTGGTAAAAATCTATTAAATGTGGGTAATCCATGATACGGCTGAGGTAACACTACTGGATTAATTCTACGTACCTCCCAATCTCCTTCCTTATTGGGTGAGGGCCTTAGATGTCTATAAAAGAAGCCTCGAGGCAGAAGTGATACATTGGAGTCACTATGTGAAGTTATAGCTGCTATTTCCAGAGAGGTCCTGGCCCAATTTGGGTTCCTAAAGTTAATGATTACACAGTCACCATGCAATGATTTTCTTAAGGGCCCGATCCAGTTTACTCTTTTGGTCAAGAGAATCTGGTCGCCATGGTCCGCAGGGAAACCACAGTTTTGCTTTAGCCAGTGCACCACTTTATTTTTTATGGTGTCATACATTTCCTTTTTGCCAGGCTCTAGTTGGTACAAAAGGGGCACGTTCGCCAGAACTGCCACATAAGAACAGCATTTGGGGGGAAGATTATTCGGCAAACCTGTTCTTCCCTCTAATTCCTCCCTCTCCTTTGGCACGTTAAGGGTCTTAGTTGTCTCTGCGCATGCAATGGTGTCCCTTCTATTGTACCCGCGATGATTAGTATTTGTCACGTCTGTCTGGGGCCTATTGGGATCGTGTTAGCACCGTTTTTGGGTGCTTGAGGGTTAAGACTTCGGCCCTCATATTCCTTATTATTCATATTAGTGGTGCTTAAGGTACTAATAGAAGTGTTAGCAGTAGCAGTAGTTATACCTTGTTTAGAGTGCTCATACTACCCCTCCAGTAACCCATTTGCAATCTCCTGAGGGTCTTTACTAATATTTCTAAATAAGTTACTAAGTTTGACGACTTCTCTATTAAGTTTGTCTAGTTTATCGTGTAATGGTTTAATGGTTGCTTCTAGTTTTTGTGTTAAAAGAGCCACAATATGATGAGTTTGCTCATCGGACAAATGCCCTGGGTCGGGGCATTTCTCCAATGGTTTGACGACAATATTCGATGGTGGGCCTTTTTTATTTTTACTCGTAATCCCAGTTTTCTCCATTTGGCTTTTCCTACAACTCCTTTTCTTTTTCTGTGTAGGGGAGCCACTAGGTGATTGCACTCATGGTGCCTCGGGTGGTAGAGGTTGATCTGGGTCGAGATCAAGGGTCTCAGTATTAACAGGGGGGGGGGGGTAATTTCTTGTTCATTACTTGGGGTAGGCTCTACTTCCAACCCAGCTAATTCTTCAATCACTGTGTCTAATGAAAGGTGGCATTCTGCCCTATCTATTGCAACGTTAATGGCGCTAACTGCCCTTACTAGGTAGGAATCAATAGTAGAACAAGGGGAGTCAACAACAGTTTTGGTCTTTTTTTTTGCAATTTGCGTTTCGACATCCTAAATGATAGTAATATGTCGGAGAAAGCCCAAAACAAATTCAACAGGCTGAGGTCTGGTTAGTTTTCTACAATGGGCAGAGTTGTGGTCTACCTGGCCACAAAGAACAGGATGTCGACAAAATAAAGTGCTTAAAGTGCCTAAGTGCCTAAGAGCAAAGTGAAGGGTGCACAGTACAAACACTTAGAATATAGGGCCAAAAGTATTACATTTACTGTAGTAAAGTGCTGAAAGTGCTTAAAGAGTGCATAAATGCAGAGTGTAAACAATGAGACCACAGGGCCAAGAATTAAAAAGGCTGGGCACCTTTTCATACAGCAAAACCTGCAAATAGACCAGTAAAGACCTATAAAAACAGAATTAAACAGAGAACCAATCAACTTGTGCTAATCCTCGGATTATGAGTATGGGTAAATGTACCATTAGTAAATGATTCAAAATGCACTCCAAAAGTGGCTGGCGGCTCCCTAACTGATCAATCAAGGTCCAGTCAGCATCCTACTCCAGTGATTTGCTTAGTTAAAATAATCGTTGATTAGACAGGGTTCAGCTTGAAGAAATGTATCCAACATGGGAGTGGAACACACTGGGTGCCTGCCTGTACCAACTCTCACAGTGCAAGCTGGTAGATGCAGATCTGCATAAGGTTCACACCCACAATCAATTGTTTGCCACACAGGTTTGGCACAGCAAGTGCTGAAAATACTTGGATACTTGTTTTCTGCTAATTGACAATCATCTTCGGGGAGCAAACCAATGGTTTGTGTGTGTTTGGTAAAACGCTTTCATTATATCAGATTCTGTAGCACTTCCAGCAGACGTTTTTCGAGAGTCTACTTCTCTTTAATAGTCTGTAACTTGCACTGCTCGCCAGGCCTCGGGATTCCGAAGGGTTCCTGTCGAACTCACAGGTCGCATCAATGATTTTGCATAACGTCCAGGTTGTCCAGTTTGAACTCCTTCAGATTTCAATAGGAGTGCTTCAGAAGCATCACCTGTAGCTGGAGGTAGTTCTCCTCCTTTTTTGTCTTTATTTATCCCATTAGCTCTGTAACATTGTTTGAAAGATTTGTTCAAAGACCGGCCAAGAAAAAGGCTAAAGTTTCAACTTCTAACCTACCTCTGATGCCTTCTTGATAGTTAAAATAAACACCACCAACCACAAATGTGCTGCTAGTGTTTCTTGTTTACCAGTAGTACTAAGGACCACATTTTCCCTCTCTCCATGTAACAGATTTCCATCATATTTTAAAGTGCAATTCCGTCTGTTGGTTTACATATTTATTTTCTCGCTTATTCAGCACTTTTAAAAAGATAATTGTCATAGCTGACAATGTTGCTCCTGTACTTCCTTTTCCTTTAACAAGCTACTCTGGACATTCTTCCGGGTGTAAACTCGTGATACTGACATCTCGTCAGTACCAGCGGTGGCTGGTGACATTTCAAAGTGCAGGGGCGTAAAAGTTGGGGATGAGTTTTACATAGCACGTGCGATAAGCGAACGAGCACGAAAGATATAACTGGCGTCTGTCCTTCCAGGCAATTTTGAATAATATTGTGGTCAATAATGCTTTTATTTGAGAAAGCAAGAATGTCTGTACAGTAATTGTGAACGTATAAGTCTTCAAATATTTAAACCCATTTATACAGAAATTGTGAACGTATAAGTCATGAAATATTTAAACCCATTTAAAGCTGCCCCATTTCTTACATCATTAAAGATATTTAGGGGCCGATTAAGATGGCGGACGGACCTGAGTCCGTCCGCCACCATAGCGTAGGAGGGACCCTCCGCATTGCCTGCGGAGTTCCCTCCTGTGGAATTAGGATGTGACCGCCACCCTGGCGGTCACATCCTCAATCTTTAACATTGCGGGGGTGCAGCTTGAAGCTGCACCCGCCGCAATGTTAAAAGTGCATGCACGGCATTTGCGTGCACAAAGCAGCAGGCACCGCGCGGTGCCTGCCGCTTTGTCCACGCAAATGCAGGGGGGTACCATAGGTACCCCCATGTGCACCCCCCACCCCCCCTTCACCCAGGGGGCCCGCAACGGGCCCCCGAAGTGAAGCTCCGTATGCTTTTCCACGGCGGAAAAGCCGCCGCGGAAAAGCATACTTTGTACTCCATCATAATATGGATGGCGGTGTCTGATAGACACCGTCAGCCATGTTAATGCTTTTCCGCTGCGGGCGGAATCCGCCCGCGGCGGAAAAGCGGAGGACAGATTGTAAGACCCACCAGCCATCCTAATATGGCGGTGGGTCTTTCAAGGCTCCGCGGCGGATTTCCCGCATCCTCCGGGCCGGCGGTGGCTTCCGCCGGCCCGGTGGATGCGGGAAATCCGTCATCGTAATAGGCCCCATAGTGTGTATTATTGCAAGTGAGAGTAACTTGAAACAAGTGACTCCCGAACGTGTTTAGGTAAAGAACCATGAGCACCGAACCCATGATAAATCAAGCACAAGAGATTTTTACATAGCACATACTCTGAACTTATTTTTTATACTACACTTTGCTCCATGAATAATAAGAATCTAGGTCAAATATAAATTGCACGTGACACCAACATAGGGGGATGACTATTTGTAACCGGGTGAATGTTTCTCACTTCATGTTCAAAAGCTATGACTTTTAATAAAGGCTTCTCAATGCAGAAATGTTTATTGTATGAAGATCAAACGCTTGTGCATGTTAAAGAAATGCACTGATTTTTGTAGAGATTTTAACACATTTTTACATGTTTGTTGCACGATTTACAAGCCAAACATTTTCATGGCTTGGCTCATGCTTGAGCTCTTACAGGCATGCCAGGACCTACTTAGGCTTGGCTCTAGTCTCCTGGTAATGTGTTGGCTCCAGACCTAACCACCCTTAAACTTCTAATTTAATAATAAAAATGCCTGGTGTGCGAGTTATGAGTACTGAGACACAAGATGGGTAATAGGCTCTTAATTTGACCATTTTATCAGTGGGGAAAGCCATGATTATAATATGTCTTTTGAATCCACAGATCACACATGACCCAGCAACATCTATCCCCACCTAGAACAGATCACCTGACTCATATGGACATGGTTAGCAGCAGTAAGATTCCCAAAATGTCTTTAAAATACTATGTGCATTCCCCTTGTTGGACTTAGCCCTTTTTGCGGGGTCATTCCAGAACTTTTTGCCTTCCTGCTGTACTTTTTCTGACCTGTTGTTGGCGGTTTTATGACTATGGGCACTTTACCACTGCTGATCAGTGCTTAAGTGTATATGCTCTCTTAGTAAATTGGATTAGTGATTCCATGATTGGCATATTTGATTTACTTGTCAGACCCTAGTACAGTGCACTATGTGTGCCCAGGGCCTGTAAATCAAATGCTGCTGGTGGGCTTGCAGCACTGATTGTGCCACCCACAGAAGCAGCCTGTAAAATGTGACTCAGGCCTGCAATTGCAGAGTCTGTGTGCAGTCTGGGACTGCCATGTCGACTTGGCAAGTGTACACACTTGCCAGTACCTAAACCTTACTTTTTCTACACATTAGTCACCCCTAAGGTACGCCCAAGGTACCCCTGCAGGCAGGGTGCATTGTATGTGAAAGGTAGGACATGGGCTGCATTTAGAGTAGGGGGAGGCGATTTCCTTTTCACCTGAATGCGCTTGTTATGCCATCAGCAATGCTGTCTCCACCTCCCGCCAGGAAGCTGCACCAATGAAGACAGAACTGGTTTGGGCTGGGTACAGACACTCTCTGCCTTCAGAGAACAAAGGATTTTGTAGTATAAAGAATGGGGCCCAGACCCCTGAACTTTAGATCACTTCTGGGAAATCAAGAGGAAACCTTTGCCAAGGAGAAGAGCCGGAGAAGCTGAGGCAGAATACTGCCGCTGTTCTGTTTGTTGTCTGGGGTTGGCTTGCAGTGGCTGCTTGCTGCCAAGGAAGGGAGAAAAAGGACTTTGATGTTTGCTTTGTCACCTGCTTGAAGAAAATATCTCCAAGGGCTTGAAAACTGAGCTTGCCTCATGTTCAGAAGTCTCAGGAACACAAATAATTCACCCCTTCTGTCTCTATGTATCTGGAACTGCTTTTTCACTGTTACAGAAGGAAATTGCAAGACAGAAGCTGGCGAGCAATGCCAAAACCTGCACTGAAGCTGTGAGTGCTGCTCGGACTTGCAACAGAGGCCCGACGCCTGCTGTCATGCCGCGACTTTTTGGTCAAAATCGAAAACATGGAGTTTAATCCGTCAACTGAGATCATAGTCACAATGGACGTGACATCATTATATACGCAAATCCCACAAAGTGAAGCACTTGAGGTCATGGAGTTATACCTTGATAAAAGAATAAGACTCCACAGGGTCCCCACGTCTTTTATTTTAGAACTCGCGGAACTAACACTGAAGAAAAATTACTTCCGCTTCAATGACGAGTTCTTCTTACAAACCAAGGGGACAGCCATGGGCTGTCCTTATGCGCCGGAGATGGCCATACTGTTTATGGCAGAGTACGAGAACAAGTTCGTGGAGAATAACAATCCCTACAAGAAGCATATAAAACAGTGGCTTAGATATATTGATGACGTGTGGCTCTTGTGGCAGGGGAGCCACACTGAATTGATAGAATTCCATCAGTGGCTGAATAATAAGCATCAGGACATCAAATTTTCAATGGAACAGAGCAACTTAAAAATGACCTTTTTAGATGTCGAAATAAGATGCATTGACGGGTGCCTAAAATCGTCCCTCTTCAAAAAGGAGACAGATAGAAATACCATCCTCCACCATCAGAGCGCACATCCCAGAAATTTGAGGACTAATTTACCCTACGGGCAGCTCCTCCGAATCAGGAGAAACTGCTCAGAGATTGAGGATTATGATTTGCACTCAAAAAAGTTATGTGATGAAATGATCACCAGGGGATACCCCAAAAAATTGTTGAAACACGCTTGCAAGAGGGCGCGCTACACTCCACGAGAGTGCCTTCTTGAACGGAAAAACAAACACGAATTAGAAAAAATTGTTTGTGTCACAGCGTTTGGCCCCCATGCTCATCAGATACGACAAACCATCCTTAAAAATTGGCATCTTTCAGAAGAACTGGAATGCCCATTTCCAAAACCAATCTTTGCGTTAAAAAAAACCGAAGCATAGGCCAACAGATTGTTCGTGCTGATGTAATGATGGAGAAACCTAAACATGATTTGTTATCAGTATGGGGTCTAAAACAGATCACGGGCCACCATAGATGTGGGAACTGTGTGTCGTGTGACACAACAATTGAGGGCAGTGAATTTCTTCACAGGAACATAAGATGGAAGAATGAAAATTTCAGTATTTGCAGAACCAAAAATGTGGTTTATGCAATTACTTGCAGTTGCAACAAACTGTATATAGGCAAAACAAACCAGCAAATCAACACTCGTGTCACACAACACAGGTCGCGCATCAAAAATAAAGTTGTGTCCGCTCCCATGGTCCAACATTTTATTGAACAAGGTCATTCAGAAATGGACTTCAAATGGACAGTCCTGTATACAATAGGGCATAATAGAAGAGTCCAAGATGTTGATGATGCCCTATTCAAAAAGGAAGCCTACCTGATACTGCGATTTAATAGCTTTCAGACTGGGTTAAATTCCATGTCTGAAATTTCTAGATTGTAAAAGCCCCCAAAATATGAGATTTCATCTTGTAGAAGCTCCACGGGAAAAAGTACTGAATGAGACTACATATCTCATAATTCCCGGTGTCATGTGATCTGATAAAACACCCCCGCCCCCTTCCACCATGGCGCAATGATGCTATGTCGCTAGGAGTTGGAAGTGTAGCCCAAAACAGAAGACAACTGGTAAGTGACCACTGCACGGTTACGCTTAACTCGAACTTTGACACAAATGACAAGCAGCGAGTAACCGAGCGCTTGTCTTCTTTGCAGGACTTAGACCGCTCTAACTGATATTGAGCCGCCTGACGACGCCTGTAGCAGTGAGAATATTTCCGCTGAGCCCCGGAGCACAGGTACACACTGATGTCAGTTAAGGATGTTAGAAGCGCCTTAATATGTAAAGAGGACGAGTTACAGTTCCTCTTTATCCATTCTTTCAGGCTCATAAACGGGATCCGTGGGTGTTTGACAAAACGCCAAAACAAACCCCCTCCAAAAACAACGTCGGATGTCTACCGATTTTGAATTTAAAGAAAGGAACACATAGACAAGGTTTGAGATAGGGGTGCACACTACGTTGGCATCAGGTAATCCGCTCCCTATTGGAACAATGTATTGATCAGGTTTTCCCTCTTCTAGAAACCACGACAGGAACGTCACAAAATAATTGAACCCCAACAAACTGCGACGATTTCTGTAAGGTAATCCCCTTGCATTTAACGTACACAGTTGAGCGATAAAATGAGGCTATTCATTATTTTAGAGGAATTGATACAAATTTTCCTTTTCATTTATATTTTTTGCACAAAACCATGCAGGAAAAGTCATAAAGCCCTGATGAGAACACGCGAATTAACATAGCGAGTTCGAAACGCGTCGACCAAATGGAGACACGCACTTTTTAAAGATCCGGGAATAAATTGCTCCCTTAATGACTGTATTATGGATTAAGCATTTCAGTCTTATTCACACTGTGCATGATATTGATTTATCTTTTCTCCATTTGATTTTTTCTTGATTCTTTTGATTAGAAATCAACTGTATTTGAAGTGCAGATAATGAATATTTGTGTTGGTACACAAATAATTGTGCAAATGTAAATATGAAAGGTTTGGGATTTATGTCTTATGTAATGTTGTTGTGATTAAGTATAGTCATTTGAAGTATGTTCTTTTCTTGAATAAGTGTATGTATATGGTATGTCTTTTTGTCTAAACTATTTTCTAACCAAAAAAACATATGAACTAAAAGGGTATAAATAAATAATACCAAACAAATCTTTAACTAAAGTTGATTTGTCACTCTAAATATGGCGATGTTATAAAAATGTTTGTATGGCCAGCACTATTTTTCTTTAAGAATTTATATATGGTCCAGCTGTCCTTACGTCCCAGGACCTATCTCCCTGTATACAAAAGGTCAGGAACAAAGGCAGCACCTCCCCTGGGGTCGTAGGGAGCTGACGCTGCACAGCACCTATGAAGCCGCACCTCCCCGGTGCCGCGAACTGTCTTTGCTTTCGCAGTCGGCGCCGTACATTGGGATTTCCACCGGTTACGACGTCGTTATAACTCCAAGTGGAGTTATTTGCTGCTACAAACTTTACTTTTGTGAATAACCTATTTTTGAGGATATCTTGATACCTGTACTGTGGATTTTTGTTGTTTTGGTCTTGTTGTGGTTAGATAAAGATAATTTATTTTTCCAAACTGGTGTGGTGTCCATTTGTAGTGTTTTCACTGTATTACTGTATGTGTTCACAAATGCTTTACACACTGCCTCTGAGATAAGCCTGTCTGCTCGTGCCAAGTTACCAAGGGGGTGAGCAGGGGCTATTTTAGGAGTGTATCCCCCTTACCCTGACTAGAAGTTAGAGCCCCTATTTGGACAAAGGTACCTACCTCTGCTAACTAGAGACCCCCATTTCTTCCCAATCCGCTAACTTACCCACTCATATCCGGGAGAGGCAGACACTTTACACTGGCCCTAAGAGCGGCACAAAAGTCAATACTGGCCCTATGGGGTAGTGACAAAATCCTGACTGGATTGTCATGGATACATCATATCTGGGATTTACTGGGGATCGAGAGACTCTCATCAACACTTAAACTAGAAGGGAACATGTTCCGGGAGATCTGGCAACCATTCATAACACTTCTTTCACAGGAGTTCACAGATCTCACTTGCCCTAGATATCTCAAACTGCTGCGCTTGATGGATCCACCCCCACATTCCAGCTGAGATTGATCATGTGATGGCTATAGGCACTGATCCTCAGATACATTCTTAACTGTATGGGCACCTGGGGTGGGATGGCAAGGGAGGGGGTTGAAGGGGAGTTTCATGTTATAGGTTGCATAATAACTGACAGTGGCTGAATGTTGATACCATACCAGCAGATGACTGATCTAATTTTCATGCTTACCTTCCAAAAATAAAAACAAATGTAAACATAAAATACAATGTGTATTTTCATAGAGTGCTTGCTGCCACTGTTTGTTTTAGAATAGTAATGTAATCCGCCCCATATGTTTACATGATGCAAATGTGGAAAATGTAGCAAAGGGAAATTTCGCATTTCTATTAATAATGACTAGGGGTACAATAGTAACACCGGCTCCTTCTTCTGGCCTGGTCCAATTGGTGGATAATCTAGTGAGAACAATGTGTTTCATTCTCGAAAGTAGTGAGTGTGGAGGGAATGCTTAGAAGGAAAGCTGTTTGGATGTGGGCAGTTGATAATGGACAACTAATGCTGAAATAAACCTATGTCAAACACATACCAGCTCAATGTGTGTTTCCTGAACAGCAGCACGCATTACCCCAATCAGTGTAAAAAATCGAATTTTACACCACTCAATCAGTGGAATTATCGTGAGACCTGCAGATCACATACAGATTGCAGCAGTGAGACAGGACTTAATGCTTTGAACTATTCTACATTAGAATGCGGAAATGCTCGATTAGAACTGACATCGTTGGTGTGGCATTCCCCAAGACTTTTTACCTTCAATCCCCTATTTTTGCTCGACTTGTTTTTTGTTGGCATTAGGCCTCTTTACACTTTACCCCTGCTAACCAGAGGTAACATGCTTGTGCTCTCTTCATTAAACATGGTACAATTGGTATACACCAAATTTGCACATTTAATTTACTTAAAAGTACCTAGTAAACAGTCCTACATGTACCCTGGATGTGTAAATTAAATGCTAAAAGTGGGCTCCAGCACCCATTGTGCCACCCACTAAAGTAGCAATGTAAAACATTTCTCAGTTCTGTCATTGCAGCATCCAGTATAGTTTCAAACCTACCATTTTGACCTTATAGAATAACTCTTTGTTGCCAGTCTTCCTTTTTAATACTCATAAGACTCACCTAAAGATATTTAAATGTAGGATATGTGCTCTTAAATGGTATGTGTGCTGACAGTGAAAAGCTCCTAAAGTCGTTTTTCACTGTAGCAAGGCTATCTCTCCCATAGACTAAACACAAGGTTATCATATCACACTTAATACGTGATAACTTCAGGTTCGGAACAGAGGAATGATTCTTCCACTCATTTGAGTTGTAATTTAAAATGCTCATGAATGGTAAAGTTGCATTTTAAATTACTAATCTGAAAATGCCAGTTTTAGAAAGTTGGTATTTTTCTGCCTAAACCAAATGTGAAACACTCCTGGACCTGTGGAAGATTCATAAGAAGTGCCCTGATGTCTGTGGCATCTGCCACCACCAGGGCCATGAAGGAGAAAGGTTAGCCTTGGTGGAGAAAAAAGCTGGACCTAATGGCAAAGAAATTCAGAGTCCAGTGAAAATGGTGGCAGTGACACAGAAGTGCCCAGAGGTGATAAAAGTGTTCACATTCCCAAAAATCCGGTGTCCAGTTATATGGCGGGGTATAATATTGATACATTGTTTGCAGCATGTGAGGTAGCCCTGCATATGCCTAGAGCCCAGAGGAGACCTGGTGGCCTAATCTATAGAAGCAAGTTCCAGTTGTTTAGAGGGATACCCTGCTGGCTGTAGAGGTAGATGTCCAGATGACAAATGCCCCTTGAAAGCAGCCCTGATCACCAAGTTTTGTCTCATCCCAGAGAAGTACCACTTGAGGTTCAGGGATAATCACAAACTGTCTAACCAGTCTAAGATGGATTTGTGGGTCACTGCAGCAAAGGACTGAATGGTTGAGTGAAGGGCAGCAAAGTGAGTGATTTTGAAGGGCTATATAATCTGATTCTGAAAGAGCACATGCTCAGTAATTGATTGCACCAACACCTGAAAGACACCAAGTTCACTGTCCCCAGGGATCTTGCAAAGGAGGCTGACCTCTGGATTAGTACCACAGTGTCCAAAACGGGATCTAGGAGGATCAATAGAAGGATTAATAGGATCCCTACCAGAAGAAAGAGGGGGGAATCATTATGAGTTCAAACATCGTAGCGGAGGAGGACCACTGGCTGTGTCAGGGAACAGTTGTTCCCTGGCTGTGGTGGAGCAGCGCCACAATGTAACATGTTCCGTGGGACTGGAACAGTCCTATCGAGCATATTACGAGGTCTGCCACTTCCCGCCAACTCATGGCAGGAGCCCTGAAATGAAAAGGCTGGTGGTGCAGGAACAAAGTGCCTCCACCATTGGGATACACTCCATGCGGCAAAACATTTGTCCCCCTGTTTGTAGTCCCCCCAAAAATCCAGCATGGGATGGAAGTCACCGTCCATGCTGTGCTCGAACAGTTTTGCTGTTCCCATTGCGTTGCCTGTTTTTCAGGCCCTGCCAAGGGAAAAGCAAAGGACTGTCTGCCTCACAAAAGTTTAACACGAAATAAGGCGGGTGGTCCTTGCACAGCTTTGGTTCCGTTGTGCTAGCGGAGAGCCGGCACAACTGCACCAGAGCCGTAATCAGCCCCTTAAACTCGTGCCCAATGGTAACTACTACTTGTGCCCCTGGCATGCACAGTCTTATCATTAAATATGTAATTTGAGATGTTGCAGTGACGTTATCAATGGTGTCATCAAATAGGTCATGAACAATGTAATATGGGAGGTAATTAGCAGTGCATGGCGAGGGTGCATTGTATAGTTACCCTAAGGCATGATTTATAGTTACTAGAGAAAACTATAACTGGCGAATTTCTATGTTTTTTGGAGTTTAAAACATTATGTTGGTTCCAAAATGTTCACCTAATATAACGTCACTTTAACAATAGGTGGTTTTCTCAGGGAATTTCTAGTTTTAGTTTAACATAAAGTCATATTTTATTGCCATACCTAAAGCAAGCCTTCAATACATTAGGCGAGGTCACTGTGACAAGACTTTACAACGCAGGGTACCTAGTTGTGAACGGAAGATCAGCAAATGACTCCCCTCCAAACTGGACATGGTCAAACGGAAGAGCAAAATCCTACCTGGACTTTACCATTTGCAATTCGGAATTTCTGTTCAATCTGGCCAACTTCTCCGTCCTGCCAAGGCCTGAAAGCGACCACAGGCCACTGGTCATTTCCTTTGCCATAAATTTAGCTCTCCACAAAAAAGCTCCATCTACATACAAAGGAATACACTCCGACAACTTAAAACGTCTGAAATGGAGTGAGTCTAACTGTCAGTGCATCTTAAATACAAGCAAGGATTTCATCAGGGGTGTCGTAGATCCAATGGTTTCCCCAACAGCAATATGGTCGCAGCTATGTGCACATTTGATCAGAATTTATCCAGCGACAAGGCAGGGCCCAAATCGGACACCACCAGTAGGAGCAACAGCCCTCCCCATGATAAAAACACTAAAACGAACGAGAAATAACGCATTGAGGCTGTTTTTAAAATTTCCAGAGAACAGCAGTTTCCTCGATACATACCATCACGCCCAAAAGGCATTCAGGAGGGCTGTCACCCAAGAAAAAAAGGCCCAGGAAACTCAATTCTGGGTCAAACTGGTATGGGAAAGTAAACAACAGAATTCCAAGATATTTTGGTCTCTTGTCAACAACATCGACCGAAACACAACATCCTCTGGATCTGCGAACATCCAGGAAGCAGACTGGATCACGTATCTGACAGAGCATTTCCAGGCACAAGAACATCACGACTGCCCTGAACTAATATGGGCTTCTGACACTGGCGCGGGCAAAACATCGAACCCCCCACCCGACTACATGCAGGGGCTTACCCCATCTGAGGAAATGTCTGAAGATAGAGTTGTCAAAACACTCACGAAAGGGAGACAAGACGGAGCACCAGGCCCTAATGGCCTGCCCCAAAAGCTTCAAGTCCGACGTCCCCTTTTGGTCTAAGGTGCTATCGAATCTCTTTAATTACTCCCTGCACTATCAAACCATTCCTGATTCTTGTAGAGGTGCCATTATCCATCCCATCTACAAAGCTGGATCACGAGGCAACCCGAACAACTACAGATTAATTGCCTTGCTGGACATAGAGGCAAAGCACTTTGCAGGCCTCATTTTGGAGGATCTCAGGAAATGGGTAAAGGACAAAAATCTGATTCCCCTGAATCAGACAGGCTTCACCACCAAATCAGGAACAATGACAAACTTATTGGCAATCTCTACCATCATTGACAAAGCCCTTACAAATTCCAAGTTGATTTTCTGCTGCTTTGTCGACTTCAAAGCAGCATTTGACTGGGTGCCTAGGGCTGCTCTGTGGCAAAAACTGAGGGAGTGGGGAATCCCAGACAACATCCTGAATCCCATCATCATGCTGTACTCCAACACATGGGTCCGAGTTAAGTTAGGGGCTGGCGCACATCTCTCCCGTAAAATCAGGACCTTTCGTGGTGTCAAACAGGGATGCGTGTTGGCCCCCCTTCTCTTCAATCTATTTATTGCTGATCTATCAAGCAGGTTGGAGAAAGTAATTAGCCATCCACCAAAAGTAGGAGGTACGGCATTAAGTAATCTCTTATATGCCGATGACCTGGCATTGTTCAGTCTCACTAGAGTGGGGCTCCAGAGACTCCTTGATGCCCTAATGCATTACACGGTCAACAACCAGTTAGAAATTAACATGAAAAAAACGTTACAGCGGTGGAGGCTGGACAATTAACAAAGAAAGCATCACAATTGGCCAGTCGTACAAGTACTTAGGGGTCCATTTGGATTCCAGGGGCAGCTTCACCAAGCAGAGCACTGTGATTGCAGCCAAGGCCACTGCGCTAAGGGTATCCCTGGCTAAGCTATCGAGGAGACTCTCAGGCCCCACGCTCCTGCCTTTACTGGATGTGTTTAGAGCAAAGATTGGGCCCACACTTTCGTATGGCATTGAGATCTTTAAGGGTAAAATGAACAATTCCTTAAACAAACTGACAATCAAACTCTACAAGAAACTTCTCCATCTGCCGAGTTCCTCCTCGCCAGCCCAGGTCAGACTAGAGTTGGGCTTAGTTAACTACGAATTCTCTAACGCTGGCTCATATCTTAACCTGATTCACAAACTAAGACAGGCAGAAGATGGCACCCTGGAACTCTTGGTTTGGAACGAAATCAGTGTGAGCAATCCGGGGGGGTCATTTGGTCGCCTTCTAAATGACTACACCCAACAAATGTCTGCTGCGGACCTCTGGGCCCTTAATCCAAGTCAGACTGCCTTCAAAATTACAATCAAAAAAGCTACAAGACTTAAATCTCTGATTACGGACAAAGCTCTCCTTGTGAAACGTAGCCATGCATGGGCAGTAGTCAACTCCTACAAACGATTATCCCCGGCTAACTACCTTTCGACTACTTTTTCTTATCAGTCAAAGCGATGTCTGATCGCCCTAAGACTGGGAGACTGGCGCTTCCTTCAAAACCTTCCTGTATGGCGTCGAAAAAGGGATGATCAAACGTGCAGAGCGTGTAGGTCAGCAAATGAAACTTTTTTGCACGTGCTTTGTACATGCCCTTTTTTTATTCTCCAACGTAGACGCCTTCTCAGGCCAGAATGGATTAGGCTGGGAGTTCGGACTTGTAGACATGCCACTATTGCCACTCTGTCCCCAGAGAACACTGTTTTAAATATAAAATTGGCCAAATTCATTCAGCAAGTGTATAGTCTCTTAGGAAAATTGGACAACTGTGCAGAAAAACATGTACTTTAACCACACCTGCATAGTGCGGGAGTGCTAATTTCTAAATTGTCACGCTGCAGTAACCACCGAAAAGAAGGCCAAATTTTACTCTGTTTTTACATTTCCTTTTTTCTTATTCTCTTTTAATCTATAAAATTGTGTTAATGTGCTCGAGGAATCTTTTAAAGATATGTTTTATATATCTAAATAATGAATGTATTATTATTATTATTATGGAGTTTAAAACATTATGTTGGTTCCAAAATGTTCACCTAATATAACGTCACTTTAACCATAGGGGGTTTTCTCAGGGAATTTCTAGTTTTTGTTTAACATAAAGTCATATTTTAATGCCATACCTAAAGCTAACACCCTGCCGCCCACAGCCTTTGGCTGTGCATGGTGGTGGGTTGGCTGCAGGCCCTGAGGCTAACCCCTCACCATCAAGCAATCCCACGCCATGCACAGCTTTCGGCCATGTGGCTGATTGGAAGAAGGCCACCGTTAAACCTCTGTTGAAAAAGCAGAACAAGTCTCCAACAGACTTGACTAACATGCGCCCCATCTCCTTACTTCCTATTCTTGGCAAAGTCACGGAGCATCTAGTACATGAGGAGCTTAAAACTTTTGTAGAAGCCCATAACATCCTGCACCCCCAACAATCGGGTTTTCGCTCCGGTCACTCCACCGAAACAGCTTTGATCGAACTTGCTGATTCCATCAAATTCCTGCAGGATGAGGGCAAGCAAGCTGTCCTCATCCTGCTGGATCTCACAGCAGCGTTCGACACTATCTCGCATGTCATCTTAATCAACCGAATGCGAGAGATTGGCGTGACAGACACAGCCTTGGCCTGGATTTCATCGTTCCTATCTAATAGGTCCCAGAACGTGTCCCTCGGTCCGCACCTTTCCTGCGAAAAACCCATTACATCTGGAGTGCCCCAGGGGTCCATATTAAGCCCTCTTTTTTTTAACATCTACATGGCACCCCTCCTAGCTGTGATAGAATCACATGGGATTCTAGTCACGTCTTATGCTGACGACACTCAATTGGTTGTCACCATTGACAAACAGCGAACTGACGCAGATCTCCGGTTCAAAAACTGTCTCTCTGATGTTTTTAAGTGGCTAAATACTAACCACCTTGGATGCAACAGTGCTAAGACAGAAATCATCCCATTGGGTAAAAATCTGTCTTTTTGCCCGAAAGACTGGTGGCCCTTAGGATCAGAGGCCCCTCCAAGTGCTGTACCATCAGCCCGGAACCTAGGCGTGCAATTCGACTCATCTCTCTCCTTCGATGACCACGTTAAGATTACTGCCGGCCGCTGCTTTGGACAAATAAAATCCCTAAAGAAATTCTTTGATTTTCTCCCAATTGCAGCTAGAAAGTCAGTCGCGGTAGCTCTCATACTTTCCCGACTCGACTACTGCAATGGCCTTATGGCCGGAGTGAAAAAATCTACTCTCAGAAAGCTGCAGAGCATCCAACATGCTGCAGCCAGACTGGTTTTACAACTCCCCAGAAGGTCATCAGCGTCGGCAGCACTGAATTCGCTGCACTGGATGCCGCTGCATGAAAGAATCCTTTTTAAACTGCTCCTCACAGTTTTTAAAACCATGCAAAATACAGGGCCCCGCTATTTTGCAAATCGTTTCACGCGCTATAATCCCCCGCGTTGCCTGAGATCCTCCGGGACAAATCTGGTCCGAATCCCCAGATTCAAATACAAGACCAAAGGTGGGAAATCCTTCACTGTTCTGGCAGCCAAGGCCTGGAACAACCTACCTGTCAACCTTAGATTTACAGAAAATGAGAACAATTTTAGAAAACTTCTCAAGACATGGGTCTACCAGCAACCAGACTCCTCTGTATTGGCTGCCATTTAGCTTCACTCCTTTATCACACTCCACTTCCTCAGTCATCCTTCACAGCTCGCCTAGCGCCATGATGCTCCCTTGGGAGCGAACGTCCGCGCTTTACAAATGCACATAAATATCAAATATCAAAATATCAAATGTGCCATGTGGGGATGGCCGCAGGGCCTGCATCAAACTCCCTGCAGTCAGCCAATACCCTGACCGGGTTGGGGTCATGCAGCTCCCCTTCTCAAACCACTACTGGACTTGGGGACCGAGAGCCCTTTGTTTAAAAAAAAAGGGGAGGGGGTGTGCTCGTCCCCCTCCCCAAGCTACTATTGGCCACAGAGACCCAACCACCAGTGCCAATAAATCTATACTACTATTATAAAGAGAGAACTTGCACCTTTTGGCAAGGTAATCTCGGGAACCACAGCGCCAATCTACACACCCGATACATCTTTGAAAATGTCAGGGTGTGTAGATGGACATAGGCTATATACATTTTTTTTTAAAAAGCAAAATAAAAAAATTAATTTACAAAACAAAGTAGTCCCCTGAAAGTAGCGCCGGCCGGGACCTAGCGCTGGCCGCGACGCGACGTGCGTCATGACGAAGAAGGAGCGGCGGCGTCATGGAGGAGCGGCGGCGTCATGGAGGGGCTGTGGCGTCATGGAGGGGCGGTGGTGCAGTGGTGCAGTGAGTAGCGGCGGCGACGACATGAAGAGGCGGCGGTGCAGTGGTGGCGACATGAAGAGGAGGAGCGGCGGGTCAGGTAAGAAAAGTAAATAGTCGGGGGCGGGAGGGAGTCGGGCGGTACTCGGGAGGCTGGAGGCGGGGAGGCTGGAGTCTGGAGGCGGGCGGCGGGAGGGGGAGGGGGGGCGGGAAGGGAGACTGTCGGCGGGTGCACCGCTCGACAACATGATGCCCCAGCCACCTTCTGGCCCCGGGCTAAAAATGCAGCCCCAGCCCCCTTCTGCCCCAGGCAACGCTGGGGCGGGCTGCTAGTATATTATATGGGGAGGGCGGGAAGTGGTCCCCATCCCGAGCAGTATAGCTCATGCCCCAGCCATGAACAGTTTTCTCATTAATAATTTAATTGCATATGTTCCAGTGATATTATCAATGATGTCATATAAGTTGTTATGAGTGATGGAATATGTGGGTTAATTAGCAGTCTATGGCGAGGGCATGAGATATAACTATTTGAGATAACTAACTATAACTGGTGATTTTCTCTTTTTTTGTTTAAACCATGTTGTCACTGAACATTTCACTTAACTATAATGTTACTTTAACGTTTGTTTTTTTCAGTGAATTTCTAGTTTTTTTTAAACATAATGTAATTCTTTATTACCATACGTAAATTCAACCCCCACCACACACAGCCTATAACTGAGGGAGGGGGGAGTGGAACTCGCCGAGTTACCTATAAACTCATTGCGATACTGTGATGTTCCAAGAGTGGTGGAGTTTGGGTACGAAACACTTTTTGTGCTGATTTCTAGTACAGGGAGCTTATCCCACACTGTAAAATCTGTGCAAATAGCACCATGTGGCACATTGAAAAACCCTCCCGGGAGACGGTCTAGTGCTTGATTTTCTCACTCACGCTTGCCAACTTAAAGGTGGCGAGCCACACGTGAGAAAAAACTCCCCCACGCAGCTGTTGAAGGAGTTTTTCTGGTACTCCACGTCCCAAGTTGAGGGCGGAGTGGCCAAAACTTCATGAGTTCCACGGAAGGAGAGGAGCTTACTGCGCACCCCTACGTATAACATTACTTTTACCATTGTTTTTTTCCAGTGAATTTCTAGTTTTTTTTGTTGCAGTGAAGTAATATTTTAATAGTTAATTAAATGCCCTATGTAGCAGATATATTGAAAAGGCAGACGCAGTGTCTTGCGGGATTATCATCAGGGCACCGGGGCACGGTGTAACCTGGAACATGAAATAAAAAAGGACCAATTAAAATCCTGACCCTACTCCTCTTCATCTTTTTTATTATTTTCCACTTTTTTGAAACACAACAATCATGTACCTGGAATTCATGAGATCTCCTCACGTTGGTGAATGTGGGTAGTACCTCTTCCAAGTAGGACCTAAAACTATCAAGGACAAATCCTGTTAGTTTACAGGACACTGTTTGTTGTGAGGTTTCAAGTAAGCTGCTTTAAGTTCTAATATAAAACACTTACTTTTTGATTGATAGTTTGGAGGTTGCCTAAGATTCACTTTCATTTGTATAGCCAGCGTGGCTTCCAGCTACTTCATTCACTTTTACCTCGATCTGCCAATAACAAACAATGCACCCCTAGTTACAACTCTATCTGGTGTTTTAAGATTTAAATGACCCAAATGTTTCACAATGTTAGAAATAGCACTTACTTGTGTGCGGAGGCACGCATATTCAAGTGCTTGAAAACTTCTATTTTTCTAATTTATATGTTCGCCTTGAGTGTGCAGGCCAGCACGAGAGGGAACCGGAAAGGAAACGGGAAAAAACAAAGTCCTCGTTATTGTTCCAACGCATACTGCGCTTCTAATCGCTAAATATTGTGCTTTGCATTACAAAGATGAACTTACTAGGTTCAAGCGATGTCCGATTTTAAAGGGAGTCCATCATAACAGTATAGCAGTCAGCCGTCGTGCTGCTGGCTGCTAATATGCAAACCGTGGCTGGAAGCTGGCGTTTTTCATCTGCACTGGTGTGTTCTGGGGCACGTAGTCTTATTCAAAGACGCCACCGTAACTCTCCAAAGACTGCCGTTTCTCGAGGGCCATTATTAATTACACTCATTGCTGCTAGACAACAGGATAAAGTTGAAATGAAGGCATGTCGTTTTTTTTATAGATGAAGTTTTTCATAAGGCATTTAATTATTAGATATTTCCATTGTTACCCACCGTACTCGAGTCATTGTGGCTGTTAACCACGGGTCGGGTTCAGTCTCTATTACCGGCAGAACGAGGCAAAATCCCAATATGAAACTCACACTACCCAATGAAACCATGGGCCGTGTTTTATTTAAGCAGTCCCCATTATTTAAAACATGGCTGTGTGGCAATTGCAGAAATGTATGTGAATATTATAGTGAGCATCCATATTCATGAAAATGATGGTTTTACAATTAAATGAATTTTATATATAATAATAATCCACATTTGTAGCACAATCACCCGTAAGGGTCTCTAGGCACTGGGGGCCATCGGGAAGATTAAGCAAGCTATTGCCCAGAGTCACATGGTGCTGGGCTAATCTGCCGCCGGTGCCGGGGATCGAACCGTGATCTCCAGATTCCGGAGTCAGTCGCCCTAGCCACGGCGCCACACCTCTTCCCTATCTAGTCTAAGTGATTTATGGCTTTTGTGGTTTTTACACAGGGGACCCAGAGCTTCCAATTGAAGGGCCCATGGCAACTCATTCAGACCATCTGATACACAGTTGAATTTCATAATCAGATATGCTTCTTTACTATTCAACAGGGCATCGATGTCCCTACCCCTCGGTGGTGGTTTTATGACAAATAACACTGTCCACACAAAGTCATTTTCAGAATGACCATTTTCAACAAAGTGAGGAACCATAGGTGCTGTTAGAATTCTTTGTTTTATTCGTGAATTGTGCTGTGTCATTCTGAGATGGACTTGTGTGTGGTTTTGCCAATATATACTTTCGGGCACGGGCATGTAATTGTGTACACCACGTTGCGGGTTTTGCAATTTGTAAACTCTGTATGTTTCCATTTTGTATTGTTGAACACAAACTCTGTGCCCTCCGTGGTATTACTGCAGGAGGAACACAACCCACACTTATGGTGGCCCACTACAGGTGTTAAATTCCATAGTGCCCACACCATCAGTGCTCACTCCGCCCTGCGCGCACACCCTTACATACCAAGGAAACCATGAGACATATTTGTGGGAATGCAGTGATGCAGGTTTATTTCATACAACACAGGTCCTGGTAGGTGGGTCATCTTACAGGCGATCCAACGCGGCAGCCTCTCGCTGACCCGCATGCCCAAGGAGCCATCTTGCACGGCGAGGCGATGCTCAGACGGTGCAGTACATTATCACTTTATTTTGTTATACTCCCGCCCCCCCTGTCAGGGCGGGGAGATGAGGCACACCCCCGGTCGGTTCAGGCCCCCCGACCGCCCGAAGGACTAACGGGGCACCGACGCTGTTTCCTGGAACCCCCTCGGCTCCAGGTTCTTGGCTCGGGCACCCTACTGTGCCAGGCAGAGGTATTTAGACTGTATCCTTCTGCCGCAGAGGTACCCCTACTGTCCATCTGCTTCCAGATCGCCATGTGACTCCGCCTGCAACATAAAACATGATCATTAAGGTATCCAAAACAAACTGTGCCCGCCGCTCTGCAGCTGGGTCAGGGTTCAGGGTGGGTACAGCGCAGAGCAGCCTCGGACTGCGCGGGAAGGAAAGGCCGAGCCTAGGTGCTGGCCTGGTCATATACCCTTGGACACGCCTCCCCCGTCCCCAGGTGAGCCCTCCCCATTGGTTGTTGGCCAGGTGGCTCAAGGGGGCGTGCTGCAGGCTACCCTCGCCCGACGTGTGGGACTAGGGCGCTGTCCCCCCATGCTCCCCTTCGTGTCGTGGTGCCAGCGGCATAGTGCTTGTAGATCTGGCTGTTCTCTGGTTTTCCGCAGGTCGGCACTTATGATTTGTTGGCCGATACTTTTGTTTCGTTTAAGTGCGAAAAGAGGTTTTTCAAATTGGCAGGATAGATTTGTTAATAGGTGCCAGTTGTTCAAAATGTGCTTTTTCAATTTGGTAGTGTGTGGACCAAACGTTGACACACACCAGTTCAGAGGGCTTCTTAATCTTTTTGGTCAGCAACTCCTGTCTGGGTGTATACCAGGCTCGCTTTGTGGAGTGTATAAGCATTTTCTTTGGATAACCTCACTTCTGGAGCTGTTCACACAATATGTCTGCTTGAATTACAAAGTGTTCCTTCCGTGCACAATTATGTCGTTCTCTCAGCAATTGACTGTATGGTAAATTGTCTTTTAAGCTCCGGGGGTGACAGCTCGTATAGTGTAAGATGGATTTTTTGTCTGTTGCCTTACGATGTAAGGTGGTGATTAATTTATTGTCTTGTACCAGTACTTCTACATCCAAGAAAGTCAACCGCATTCTATCTTTGGTCATGGTGCATGTTATGTCCGCATGTCGGTTGTTTAGCCATTCATGAAATGCTTCCAGTTGTTCTTCAGTGCCTTCCCATTGGCACCAAACGTCGTCAATATAGCGGTACCATGATACAAGGTGACCGCTATATGGGTTGTTCCTATAAATTAAACGTTCCTCAAACAGTGTCATACGGCAGTCAAACCCCCCTGTAGGTTGCCAACCCCACACAACGCACAGTGTTTGGCAATGAGGCGTAGCGTTGGTATTCAGGCCCCTGGGACTCCATTGCCTGGGGGCCAAAACATATATATTAAGGGGAGGGGCGTGCAGATCCCCTCCCCAATCCTCAATAGGAACGGGGGACCCTATCCCCTCGGGCAACATTTTAAAGAGATGAGGGCATGCAGTCCCCTTACCAAGCCTTCACTTGTCCCAGGGACCACAATCCAGGCCATAAACAATAAAAAGCCTTTTCCGGGCTTGGGGACCCCCTTTCCTGGAGCCACATTCAATAAAATAAGGGGGAGATGCCATGCAGACATTGGCAAAGCTAATAGTTCTCACATAGGCAAGACCTCTGGCTATGCCAATGTATGTTATAGAGTTATACATTTTCAGGTCAAGCCTGGGGGCAGCGTGCATGCACTGCTCTCTCTGTGAGACTGCTGTAGTGGAGTATGGGATAAAAGCTGCACCAGCTCTCCTCCCATATTTTTTATTGGCTTGTGTCATTGTCTTTCGTAAATGCTGCCTTCGGATACATTAATAGTCTTGTTAGTCCCTCCTAAGTACTGCCTGGTCTTCATTTGTACCCTTCCCTGGCGACTGGCCCTTTTACTTCAGTTGTTACACCTGACCCGTTAATTAGTCTGTAAGCACTATTTACTTTATTGAGTTCCTCTTACTGCCGGCAGGACATGCTCTGCTTCAGCTGAAACCGCTTGTGTGTTTGTAAGCAGCATGGCTGCCCCGTAACACAGGCGCCTGCTTTCAATCACTTTAACCTGGCATTATCTTGTGTCTGTTTCAACCCCCCCAAGTAAAATGGATTTTGAAATGATTTGCGAATTACGTCATGTGAATTTCAGGTAGCACATAATCGTGTGCTAATGGGCTGAAGCTGACAACAGCACATCTGTGTTACGTCATCTATGCCAAAGCCACCTGATGGGTTGTTTTCAAAAGCCTGTTTTATTAACAACAACACCACCAACATCACTATCATCACCTCCACCAATACCACCAATACCACTACCACCACCACCATCAATACCACCACATCCACCATCAATAGCACCACAGATACCACCACCAATACTACCACCACCAATACCACCACCACCAATATCACTGCCAATGCCAATACCAATCCCACCACCACCAATACCAATACCACCACCCATACCACCACCACCACTAATACCACCTCCACCAATACCGCCACCACCACCAATACCACCAGTACCACCAATACCACCACCACCACCACCACTACCAATACCTCCACCAATACCAACATCTCCACCAATAACAACACCACCACCAATACCACCAGCACCACCAATACCACCACCACTACCAATACCTCCACCAACACCTCCACCAATAGCAACACCACCACCGTCATTACCACCACCACCAATGCCAATACCACCACCAATACCAATACCACCGCTACCACCAACACCACCAATACCACCACCAATACAACCACACCCAATAACATTACCACCAATACCACCACCACAATCAATACCTCCACCACAATCAATACCACCACCACCAATACCACCAGAAAATCCCCTACCACCAATACCACCACCACCAATAACACCACCACCAATACCACTGCCAATACCAATACCACAGCCAATACCACCAATACCACAACCACCAATACCACCACCAATACCACTACCAATACCACCACCGCCAATAATACCACCACCACAAAAAACACCAATACCACCAACATCCCCAATATCACCACCACCACCAATACCTCCACCAATACCAACACCACCAATGCTACCACCACTGCCAATACTATCACCAATACCACAACCACCAATACCACCACCACCAATACCACCATTAATACCACCACCAGTACCACCACCACCAACAGCGCCACCACCAGTACCACCACCACCAGTAGCGCCACCACCAATACCACCACCACCAATACCACCACCACCAATACCACCACCACCAATCTCCTGATTCAGCGGCCTGCTCTTCTCTGCTGAAAGGGTACTACTTGAGCCCTGTCCCAGCCAAACTTCAACCTCATCTTTGTTGTGTTTTAGATCTTCTTGGTATACCCCGCTGTAATAGCTATAAAAAGCATGCTCAATCTCGCTGTTATCACTAATAAGACCACCAGTTTTTCCGCATTTAACCTGATCTATCCTGCTTCTCACCTGCTCCTTTTTGACGTTCCAGGCCAGCAGCTTGCTGTAGCCTTAACTATATTCATAATGAGTCAATCTACTGGCATCCCATTTCTTTCTTACCCTTTCTTGTATAATTACTGCCAGCTTAGCTTTTACTTCCTGTACTTTTATAAACAGGCTTTTGCGGGCTTCTTCGTCTATCATGGGATCAATGAGATCTTTCTCGAGGGCCAGAAACAATTCCTCGACAGTTGACACTGCGTCTTTTTCCAGGTGCCAGCACCCCTAAGCTACCCCTCAGAAAGGCCTTTCTTGCCTCGCCTGGCCATTGGGTCCGCCCTGCCTCCCATTCTGCATTACGGCGCATGGGGGAGAGCAGGGGAGGGACAATAAGGGAACATAGGATGGAAGATGGTGCTTCAAATAAATAAGGGCGCAAAAGGTTGAAGCCGGTATCCTCCCTTTCCTCCTATTCTCTGTCTCCCTGTTTCCAGCACAAAAGTGCACAACGCTCTATTTATGGGTGCAAATGGAATGGAGATTTTTTTAGAGGCAAAAGAGGACCCAAAAAAAATACGACCACCACCAATACCACCACCACTACTACCATCAATACCACCAACCAATACCAGCACCACCAATACCATCACCACCAATACCACCACCCCAAGTATCACCACCAATATTATCACCACCACCAATACCACCACCACCACCAATACCACTACCACCATTATCACCACTATCAATACCACCACTACCAATACCACAACCACCAGTACCAATACCACCACCACCCACACCACCACCAATACCACCACCACCAATACAGCCACCACCAATACCACGACCACCAATGCCAATACCACCACCACCAATACCACCACCACCACCACCACTAATACCATCAACACCACCAATACCAGCACCAGAAATACCAATACCACCACCACCACCAATACCAATACCACCATCACCACCACCACCACCACCAATACCAATATCACCACCTCAGCTCCTCTCACTGAGTAATAGCAGGGGCACTGTATGAGGCCAAGACAAGACTGTATGAGGCCAGCCGAGACCATCCCTCTCTCCATGCCTGCAAGATCACCACTACCAATACCACCACCACCAATACCACTACCACCACCAATACCACCACCAATAATACCACCACCAATACCACCACCACCAATACTATGAGGCCCGAGCTGCAGCCCAGACCATCCCTCTCTCCATGCCTGCAATAGCACCACCACTACTGCCATCAATACCACCAACCAATACCACCACCACCATCAATACCACCACCACCACCAATACCACCACCACCAATGCCACCACCACCACCAATGCCACCACCCCAAGTATCACCACCAATATTATCACCACCACCAATACCACCACCTCCACCACCAATACCACCACCACCATTATCACCACTATCAAGACCACCACCACCGATACTACCACCAAAACCACCACCAATGCCACAACCACCAGTACCAATACCACCACCACCAATACCACCACCAATACCACCACCACAATACCACCACCCGTAAAAACCACCACCAATACCACCACCAATACCACCACCACCAATACTGCCACCACCAATACCACTACCACCAATGCCAATACCACCACCAATACCACCTTTACCAATACCACCTTTACCAATACCACCACCACCACCACTAATACCATCAACACCACCAATACCAGCACCAGAACTACCAATACCACCACCACCAATACCAATAACACCATCACCACCACCACCACCAATACCACCACCACCAATACCAATATCACCACCTCAGCTCCTCTCACTGACTAGTAATAGCAAGGGCACTGTATGAGGCCAAGACGAGACTGTATGAGGCCAGCCGAGACCATCCCTCTCTCCATGCCTGCAAGAGCACCACTACCAATACCACCACCACCACCACTGCCATCAATACCACCAACCAATACCACTGCCACCAATACTACTACCACCACCAATACCACCACAAATATTACCACCACCAATACCACCACCACCAATACTACCACCATCAATGCCACCACCAATACCACCACCCCAAGTATCACCACCAATATTATCACCACCACCACCATTACCACCACTATCAATACCACCACCACCAATACCACCACCAAAACTACCACCACCAATACCACCACCAATACCACAACCACCAGTAGCAATACCACTACCAATATCACCAGTACCATCAACAACACCACCACCAATACCACAACCAATACCACCACCACCAATACCAATACTACCACCAATACCACCACCAGAAATACCACCGCCAGCAATACCACCACCACCACCAATACTGCCACCACCAATACCACCACCACCAAAGCACCACCAATACCAATACCACCATCACCAATACCACCTCCACCAATGCCACCACCACCACCACTAATACCACCAATACAAGCAACAGAAATACCAATACCACCACCACCAATAAAATACCACCATCACCACCACCAATACCAATATCACCACCTCAGCTCCTCTCGCTGACTAGTAATAGCAGGGGCACTGTATGAGGCCCGAGCTGCAGCCAAGACCATCCCTCTCTCAATGCCTGCAATAAAGCACAGCCCACCCTGTAGGTGAAGCTAGGGTCCTACTACAGCTGGAGTGTTTTTTATTAGGCCAGAGGTAGCAATGACATTACACAATACCACACTGCACAATCAAATCAAGGAGAGAGCAGTAAATAGCCCTCCTCCCACTCTTCCTCCTGAGCCACGACAGTGTAAACACAGAGTGAAAGGTGTCGGAGCACTTTGTTATTTTTTGTAGCTCTGATCATATGTAACTCTCACTTCACAATTTCTGTCTGAGCAATTTTCAACACTTACACATCTTCCTCAATGCACTATTTATCACTACTTTGAAGACGTCGCAGGCCAGTCTCTTCCTCTAAAATTCCCAATCTAACAAGGGGTCGAGAAGGCCCTTTATTGCAATGCCGTAGGTCTCTCATTTGCAAAAGTTTACGCTATTAGTATTGTAAATGACAACGCCTTTAATTTAGGTTCTAAAACACAAAACATAAATAAAAGTCATTGTCACATACAATGCCAACAGCTCAAATGTGTGAATGCAAGACCTATTGCATTGCAAATGCTTGTTTTATTATGTAGCCATTGGATTTGCCAATGCTTGCTGTTTGTTGATAAGGCACAGCAATACATCCTTTCAGTTGGATAATGTGTACAAGGTGACATGTTGTTCTTGGTTGGGTACTCATATAACTCATGTGTCAGTTATTTATGAATGAATAGCTGTAACAAGTACTACACAATGCGATGATACACAGAGTAATCTCAGAAATAGCCGAATATTAGCTTGTTTTCTTGTTTTCCAGTAGACCAGACCAAACAAATACTAGAAATACAGCTACACCTTGAAAAAGATGTAAACAATAAATATACAATACATCAAGAGGATAAACTTGATTATTGGTTCTTGAGATTGTATTTCAATGACATCTTCTTTAAGACCTGATTTGAAAATAGGGAGCTTCAAGGAGCCTCTCAGAAAGTTTGATGGGCTGTGACTTTCAGTAAAGTGGGACTTATAAACTGATTACATTCTCTAAGGAGTACAACCCCTGAGTCCTTTGTCTCCTTGAAAGGGAGAGAGAGCACCTTCATCCACACAATCAAAGACACCATGGTTCCTGCACAGTTATGTTTCCCTAGATGCAAAGCACCCACTGACAAAGAAGGAACCTGAACTTATGATATTTCATCAGAGGGATTTCCCTTTTGTTAAATGGTTACACCCCTGGCAATTAAATCTTTGGGTTACCTTGATGTTTTTGACCCCTGGGCCTGGACAACTCCCAGTTTCCCCATGCTGCCATGAATTCTAGGTGTTCCGTAGGGCCTGGGGATCACCAATTGGACAACAGGAGCTGATAGCACAGTGCAAGCCTGCAGGGATGCCAGGCAGAACAGGGTCATCTGTATTTTTATACTTGCACTGCCATGCTGATGCCCACCACTGCTCCAACGTTCCACTGCTTTGGGCGGGTTGACTTTGCAGTTACAGACAGTGTCCATGGTTTGAAACTGCTTAGGACTTTAAATTGTCTGTTCCTAGGTATTAACCCCTTAAGCCTGCACGTTTAAGGCTCCAATCCAATGAGAAAGTTCAGGAGGTTCAGTGCCATATTCAGCGATTTGTGTGTAATTTGCAGGTCTCAAGTTTCACTGAGAGTAGGATGGCTTGGTGGGTTAATGGAAATTAGAAGTGTTTGTGTAACATCAGGATTATTTTACTTTTATGTTAAGTACTTGATATATCATAATCGAAAGTGAAACACTGCAAAGAATTTTTTTTCTGACAGCAGGAGCACCTCGTTTTTTAAAATATTTAATATTTTTTAATATTCAGGACTTCAAATTAGTACATAACAAGCATTCACAATAATGTCTTGACCTACCTTTTATAGCTTAAATTAGACATTGACACAGTGCCTTGCCGTAATACATCTTTTGGGAAAGATTCAGAGTTTTCAGAGTTACTGTTCACTACACAGTGAGTCAACATAATACAGAGTATATCACATAGCCACAGATGATTATATATATATAATTATATGTGTGTGTGCGCACACACACACATATTACATAGTGGCAGTCACCACTAGGTAGTGAAAATGGTAAACACCTGTTAGGACGCGAATTTTAGTTCGCGTACCATTACAACGCAAGCGTAACAACGCATGCGCTGTAACAACACGTAGCCTTTTACTACGCATGTTACTTCAAATGCATTGTAATGCGTGTATGGCTGACGAGGAGGCAGCGATGACGGCAGTGGGGAGGGGAGAATTCTTCGAGGACTGGATTGGATGATTGCAGCGATGACGGGCGCTTGCTGCCGTGGACAAGAGACGTGCACCAAGGAGAGAGAGGTGAGAGGGGCTGTGTTTTATTAAAGGGTTTGTGTTTGAAGAGTAGTGTTTTTGGGTTTAGGGTAATGTTGTGGGTCATGCAGTGTAGTGTTTGTGTGTAGGGACAGAAGTGGGAGATGGGGGAGGGTCATGCAGGGGTTAGGTTTTTAGGGATTAGGGCAGTGTTGTGGTGTTTGTTTAGTGTAGGGTAGTATTGGGGGGGCCTGCAGGGTAGTGTTTCAGTGTAGGGAGCGGACTGGGGGTTGGGGCAGGGTCGTGCTTGAGGTAGTGTTTTAGGGTTTAGAGTCATGTTGTAGTGTTTGTGTAGTGTAGGGTGGTGTTTTAGGGTTTAGGTTAGTGTTAGGGGGTCGTGTGGGGTAGTGTTTCAGTGTCAGCAGATGTGACTTAATTTGGAACTAAAAGAGACTGGCGTCTTCAGCTGCATTTAAAAAAGAGCTCAAAGTTCAGTTATTTAATAGCATACTTTATGACGTTTGTTGAGAAGTGTTGCTAAGTGCACTAATGATGGTAAACTTCTACACAAAGTTTACTGAGTGAAAAACTGTTTGTAATGGTGTAGATTTCTCAATATAGTTTTTGAGAGGCAGACATTAGAATGTAGAGAGAAATCTGGAAGTATTGCAGATTTTGTTAGGAAATTAAGGGTTCACACTGTATGCACTTGTAAGTAAAAGAAGTAATGTTTCTAAAACTAAAAAACAAAGAATGTGGAATTTGATAATACAAGCCCTAGTGTTTTTAATGAATCTCACTCTACACATATTTTAGCCCTGTGCTGAGCTTGAGTGGTGATATACCTATTTCTAGAGTGAAATAGTGCCTAGTGTTAGCAATGGTATCTCAAGAGGAATGCGCCACTTTATGAACATTTATGAAATCAGATTTGATGGCATGTTCTAATTTATTTACGAAAAAATGCACTGCGTGAGAGGGTGTGGAATCTTTCAGAAGAATGTTATAACAAGTTAGTGATACACTAGATATAAATATGTGATTGTGGGTGAAAGATGTAGAAAAGTTAACAGAATATAGTGAAGAATGACTGTTATCATTTATTGACTAGTATGTAGCTTTACATTTTTGGGTTATTTTTTCTTTTTTTAGGAACAAAATGGAAAACAGGAGTTGTGAACAAGAAAACTACTCGCTGGCAGGGAGGGCTTAGAAAATGGGTGCACTTGTGTATAATTGAGGAAATGCCATTGTTTCACCTTCACGCTCAATTTTATGTAGTCCCACTGCCATTGGGCAAAATTAAAAACAAAATTCAATCCTTCAAAAAAAGGAGCATGTAAATATCATTCCATCATTTATACAATAGATCACAATTGGCGCACAGATTCTATTCTTCAATATGCCAATGGCAGGATGAATACCAGAGGAGCAGGAGTCATGGAAAAGTAAGGTTATCATGGATTAGAATAAAATGGTAACAAGAGGACATATTTGGGTCAATGTGCACCGACTAATACCACATATCGAAGAATAGAATCCGTGCGCCAATTGTGATCGTGAGCCCTGATGATGTCCACTTAGTTTGAGTTGACTGCTTCTATTGATGTATCATAGATTGAATAAAATTTGGAATTGAAAATCAACTAAAAGACTCCCAAGAAACTATTTGTGATTGGATCTTATTGAGCTAACGGATCAAGATTATGATTGTTTGAGCTATTGTATAAATGATGGATTGATATTTACACACTCAAGTATTTAATATATTTTTAATATTTTAATATTTTAATATGATTTGGAACTCGATTGAGATCCACATATAAACAAAACATAATCAATAGCAAAATTTACACAGACATAAAATCCACAAAATACATTCCAATTATACAAAGACCATAAAAAGGGCAACACATCTGTTAATATAATTCTAAGAAGCATTTAAAAAAGTTAAAAATTCTGAAACAGAACATTTCATTGGGAGGATTGAAAATGGCATCGAGGAGAGATTTAGCAGAGGAAATGTTTAACTGTAGGCATATTGGTCTCAACCACTTTCGACGATAGACCATTAGGGCTGGGCATATGAACAGGATATGGGCAGTGTCCTGAGTTGAATTAACATTGTTACATAAAGTGCATTTATCAGAAAAGCCATACCATCTAGCTAGTAATTTATTTAAGGGAAGAAGATCGTGTCTCAAGAGGAACCAGAAACGGCGTAAGCTATGGGGGAGGGACCAGGATGCATAAGGTTGTATATGTTTAAATGAATAAGTGTTGACAACCTTAATGACACCTTTCTTTTTAATAAGGACGTCTCTATCCCTCCTAAAACTTAACTCCCAAGTAGCCCGTTTTAAGGACTGCTTTAGCTGATATGGGGATAATGAAAAAAGAGTCGATTCCTCCAATTCTAGTAGAGTAACAGCCCTTCTAAAATTCTTTATAAGTAAGGAATATTCTTTCATGGGACCCAGTAATTCCTTTTTGATCAAAAATCTTAGAGTAGTCGGCTTTCCCTTTGCTAAGTGAAAGACCCAGCGTATTACTCCTGCCAAGGCCTGAACCCAACTACTTCGTATGCCAAATTCAAGTCTGAGGGATTCCACTCTACAGGCATTATTGACCGACAACAGATGTCGCAAGAGACCACCCTCAGTTGTATCTAAGAAACCCCATTGTCTCAAATCTATTAACTCAGTGCCGTAGAGCAGGGAAGCTGGAATTTTAGCACGAAAGGCCTCCAACAGATAGACAAAATGTCTTCTGCCAGTGGCCTTATAAAGGGCACTCAGTCCATTTCCCTGGGTCTTGGCTTTCCTAATGTTGTTGTCTATGTGGGTCTTGACACTTAGGTTGCCACATACTATTTTCCAGAGGAAGACATAAGATTTTACAATTTCCAATTTCTCATTGCCTAAAACCCAATTGAAATTTCCAAATTTCGTTTTTTTCTTTCCTGTAATGTACATTACCTTACTTTTAGACATGTTGATCTTTAAATGATGGCATTCAGCGAATAAATGCAATGCATGCAGACGGTTATTAAGTCCCTTCGGAGTAAGGTCTAAAAGAAGTATGTCATCTGCATACATTAAGCATGCAACTGGTTTGTTTATAGAGTTGTCCACGGCTTAAAAGGCCGCATAAACCCCCCTCCTCTGACCCCGATATATTTATCAGTTATTACTTGCAGAGCGGTTGTTATCCAGGGTGCCATGATTCTTACGGAATCCCGTCTGTTCTAGGGGAAGTATGTTTGCTAGGTCCACCCAGTCATTAATTTGTTTTGAGAGACATCTTGCAAACACTTTGCCAATTGCATCCAAAAGAGCAATTTGGCGGTAATTTTGGGGAAATAACCGATCTCCCTTTTTGAAAAGGGGCACTAATATACTCCCTTTCCAAGAAGGAAGAATCTTTCCACTAGAGAAACAGGTGCTAAACACGGGGCATAACAATTTGCTCCATTTTGCGCCGCTACGCTTTAAAACAGAGATTGGCAGTTCATCCGGTCCCCTTGCCCCAGATGAACGCATTTCCTTTATGGCAGTTTCAATATCCTTTTCAGATAAGGGGACCAGAGTCTGATCACTCATAGAAAAATTTATACGGGAAACCGCTGCTCCATTATTTGCATAAAGGGATGTGACGTAATCCACCCATATTTGTTCTTCAATGGGGATAGGGAGCGGTTTTGTTCTTGATCCACACCCCTCACCTATGAGGGACCAGAACTGTCTCATTTCTCCTTTAAAAACTGCCTCTCTTAATTTTATCCAAGCAATGTCCTCCCCTTCTTTCTGTAATTTTACTTGTAACCTTTTCCTCCTTCTTTTTAATAAAGTTACTCTGCGTGATCCTTCTACCGAATAACACAAATATTGTTCTCTAACGAACTTATTTATTTCTATATTGAGTAAACGTAGGGGACAGGATGGTATTGCAAACCACCTTTTCTTAATTGGTTTTTTCGCTACCGAAGACACCAATTGCATAAAATCTTGGAAGCACAAAATTTCAAAACCCTGCCACGTAGCAAGATCGTCAATTGCAGCGTCAAGAATGCTCTCCAGATCTTGTTCGGCTTTCGTGTTCCAATAACATCTTCCTGATTTCACTCCAAAACTTACCAGGTCGCCGTTAAGTGACCATCGGTCGGATTTTGGAGGATTTATATTCATAGAGGAAGGAAGTAATTTATGGTCGCTAAAAACCGTTTCAATAACCCTGAGATACTTTAGTAGGGCAAAGGTGGAATTCTCAACTATCACATAATCTAATATAGAATCACCCTGGTAAGATTTATGAGTAAAATTTGCAGGGGAATCGGAAGGGAACCTTCCATTCACTATGATCCCATCCATAACTGACAGTTCCTTAAGAAGTATCTTCCCTCGCTTGTTTGTTTTAATCTTCTCAGGAAAGAGGGCTTGGGGGATCTGTAATGATTCTTCTTTATATTTATCACGAAATAGATTCATGCTTAAGTTGGAAATTTTGCAATTCAAATCCCCTACTAGAATTATGTTAGGGGAAGGAGATTTATCCCTAAGACTCTGAATATAAACGAAAACCTTCTTTAAAGTTTCGTTAAAACTAACTTCAGGGGGAATATAGGCGTTAATTAGCACTAGGGGTTTAGACACCACAGCTTTATCCTGGCCAAACAGCGTTACAGCCTGGAACAGGTTACAAGAATCCAAGTAGTGGGAGAAGTTCCATTTTACCTGATTAGATAACAGACAGGCGATTCCGCCCCTGGCGTGGCCTCTCCTTGAAGGGAGAGCATGACCCTCCAGGACAAAATAATCACTCCCTATCTGAAGTTTCTCCGAACACCAAGTCTCCTGGAGACAGATTACACTGGCGTTTAGGGACATAAGGAATTGAATTTTTTCGGGGCAATTCTTTAATCCGGTGCAATTCCAAGATAATAACAATATATCATCGCTAAAGATGAGGATTGGGCGGGTACTTTATAGTCAATTTCTTCGAAAGAACGCCGGGTAACCAGTTCCAGCGGAGAGTTTCATCTTCCACCTTATCCTGAAAGGGGGGTATAGGGGGATTAGGGTAAGATACTAGACGATGATCTTTTGATAGATGAACTTTCAGATCATCGAAACCCCCAGATTGTTCTACATTGCCAGGTGCTACCTGTAGGAGAGATGCAGAAGACCCTAAAGGCATTGAAGACTTAAGGGGTCTAACAGAGGGGAGGTTCCCCCAAAAAGGCATAACATCGATCCCTCTACTCTGGAAATCCTCAGACCGTTGTAAAATTAGATTTACCACTAATTTGGAGTAGAATTTTACCCTCGTTAAATTTCTACCCTCTGTCTTCAGAATCCGTACTAGGTCTATATCTGCAGTATGTAGCAATTTTAAATTTGCAGATTCCTGGAAATATTTGAGAAGTAGGGATCTATTTAAAATACAATCAGCATCGAATAGGGGAAAGAAGTCAAGAAATAGAGTATCAACGCTCTCCTCCATGGGGATTTCGTGGGGTTTTTGATGAACCACTGCACCTTCCCTTTTAACGGAGTAGGAACTAGCCAAAGGATTAAGAGCAGAGGATGTAGGGCCAATAGAAATGATCTCGTTTTTTTGGGGAGTTGGGTTTACCAAATCCCCATTAACCATAGAAGGCCCACCAGAAGAGCAGGGAAAAGACGGTAGAGAATAAGAATTCTGTATACTCTGTGCTGCGGAGGTAGAAACATCCACAGCTATTTCCACGTCCTCACTTGCATCTTTTAATACCAACAAGGGAGCCTGATGTAATTCTTGATTTGAGATCAATTCCGAGTTTTCTCTCCAAAGAATTTTTCTCCTTCTATTTTTTTCAATTCTTCTAATTAGTCTTCTCTTTTTTGTCCCATTCTTTTTGACTTTCCCTAAAATCTCCTTTTTTCTTCTATCGCCTTCTTGTTCCTGAACCTCCTTATCACCCACACTATACTGTTTATTGAAGATTGGAAATAGTTCCTTATCTTCCTTATGGTCCATTTCATACTGGTCCTTTATTATCGGAGGTAGTTCTATATCATCCTTTGGCCCTATTTCGTGTAAAACCTCTACTACTGGAACTATATCCACTGCACAATTTGAGATAGGGGTTTTCGAAGGGAGAACTACTTGTTCCCTGACATTAGATGAAAGGGAAATATTAAGGGACCCATTGTCTGGCCCAAGGATTTTCTGCTCTGGAGGGTCTTCTCCTACAACATCTAAAATTGAGCAGGATTTCTTCTCAAATTTATTGTGTAATAAAACCGTCAGTATTTGAGTTACTGTTTCCAATACACAATCAGAGCCCCCTACAAATTTCTCTAATAATCTTAGTATGGAAGAGAGCAAATGTTCAAGAGAGGATAGGCAATCGGAGACTGGTTCATCTAACCTAGGAGGAGGCATAGCGTCAATACCTGTTATATTAAGGTTGGGTATATTAAGGTTGGGGCTCGTTGAGATATTTAACTGGGAGATATTCGAGGGAGTACTGCTATAGAGATGGAGAACAGGCGGAGCTGATGTTATAGGAGTTTTTATAAGATCCCCAACCTTATCATTATCGACCTCGATATATCTCCTACAGAGATCTAAGTCTAGGTAAGAAAAAACTAGATCCTTATTGTACACTTCTCTAGGGGGAGGGAGGCTTGTATCGAGATTTTCAGGAGGAGGCTCACTAGTTTTAGAAAGTGAAACGAGTTCCAACGCCCTCTCCATTTGTAGTATAACTACAGGGGGAGATTGGGGAGGGAGAGGGAAACGAGTATTTTTATCCTTAGGTTTGTGTATGGTGGAAAACACACAATTGTTCAAAGAAACCAAGCCTTCTCTTACTGCAGCAGGCGAAGTGACCCCCTTTTCCAAGTTATTCTCATACCCCGCACCCTCAGTGCTTAATCCCGTCAAAGAAATGAGCGATTTTGCCTTGTCATCATAGGAAGGATCAGCGTTTAATGCTCTGTTTTTCCCCCGTTCCCAGAGATTGAAAAGCTGACAAGTGCCCTTAAGTTGTACAGCATTATTATCCTTGTTACGAAGGGGATTAGATTTTGTTTTCGAACACGACCTTCCAACCAGTAATCTTCCAGACCTAAGCTTTTTGGCCGTCATTTCGACTGGGACTGGGGCGGGCACAAGGGTATCTCTAGTACAGTAATGTGACGAAATAGACACAAACCTACTACAAAGCGTTTATAACAGAATATTCTTTTAGAAGTGGGGGTGGGCACAGCACTGCCTTCTTCGGCCTCTAGGGGCCTGAGAGGGCCCACCCTTTGCCTGGGCTTAGCCCCGCGTGCGTCCCGCGGACGCGTCACACGTTGTCAATATATAGCGGGAGGGGGGCGGGAAGAGGACCAGCTGTGGCGAGTCTACAGGCGCAGCGTCCGCTGGTCCTCGCAGTCCCGCAGGGGTGGGAAGTCTTCAATCGGCTCCTCGGCCTGGCAAGTAGTCTTTACAGGTGAGCGATGTCCTCGAGCTGCTCCCGCGAAGCGGGGGCCGCGAGCTGTGGGTTGGGGCTGTGGGTTGGAGTGCAGCGATCAACAAACAGGAGACAGTGCTGCTTCTTCCCTTCGTGGAAAAACAATGAAACCAGCAATATTCCACCTACTTCCACCTGCTTCAGGAGTACTCCTCCTGGTGCGGATGGCAGATAGATTTAGATGTGGTTAGGCATACTCGATGCAAGGTATATAGCTATATGCTGGTTAAATAGCTTTCCCCGAATTGCACCTGTGATTTTACTAATTTTACTAATTACTACTTGTATTGTACTTGTAGTGGGGTTATATTTTTGTATTTTGTGAATTGTATTTGTCCAGAGTTTCTTCTCAGGCCGCACTCTAGCAACATAAACAATCTGAGGATAAACTCAAAAACTCCTCACCGCATCCACATCAAGTATGCGCTGTGACTCTGTGGCTTTTCTCCCTGCCCCTTCAGGGGACACTTCAGCTCACTTCAGCTCACCTCTGCCTCTGCCTCAGCCTTTGCTGCACTGGAGGAGAGAGCCGGTGAACCAGCCAGTGAACCACTTGCTCCGACACCTGCAGTGCTCCGTACGAGCCGCCTCAACCTCCCCAGCCTGTCTGCTCACTTCCCTGCAGGCCCAGTCACAAGGAAAAAGCAGCCAAAGCCCTAAACGCGGAAAACTCTGAAGCCGCTGAACCGCTAACCACCAAACACGAAGGCAGCGGTGCGGCGCGGCGTGGCGTTACGGGCCGGATTTGGCAGCAGCGCAGCAGGACAGACACTGCAGGCACCGGGAACAGCAGCTGTCGGGGGCTAGCAGTGGTGGCGGGTGGTGGGTAGCAGGCAGGGGAGCGCAGTGGAAAATACGGAAGTCCAATCCCGTGATGCGATGCGGCAACTCACAGCAGCTCCTGCTCAGCAAGGTACGCGACTCCTCACCACAGATCAGATTAGCACAATGCACAATGCGGAAAACAGTTGTAGGCTTTTTCCCAAAACCTCCTCGGCCTCTCCTTCACTCTGCTCTGCTCCGCTCCAAGCACTGAGCACAGAGAACCAAACGTAGAGCGTTGGCCCGGCACTTTCCTCTCTCTTTCCCCGCGGTCCCCATGGCCAGGGCCGAGGGTTGGGGTCCAATGCACCAGCAAGGCGAGGCGAGGCGGCTACAGGCGGTTTCAGGGCTTCAGGGCGGTTTGCGATCTTGGTCGTGGTCCCGCTCCCGCTGCCGCCGCCGCCGCTCTCACTCGCTCTCGCTCTCTAGAGCTCTGCGTGCCGATTGTCAGCAAAGCGCAAAACCTGACACACTCCTTTTTTCGAAGAATTGAGCAAGAAAACTACCACGTAAGAAATTATATTGGGAAGAAAAAAAGTCTTGTCCACTTTTGAAAAACAGGAAATAATATTCCGGTTTTTAAAGTGAGGAAAAAAAACTATAAATTGGAGAACTGATAACGTTTGTATTGCATAGGAGGACATTTGTGATCTTGCACATGCTTGTCCTGTGTAGGTCTACTTGTCTCTGAGGAAATAATTATCTGATAGCCCTGTCAAGAAAAGGAGAATTATTGTGTTGTTCAGCAATAAGTACCAGATGAGGCACAGTGTATTTAGTTTGAAAGAATGTGGAACCACCTGACGAGTTCTCCGTTCAGCAGCATGTGCTAACTCTGCCCGAGCTATCCTTTGTGCACTACTTTTTTTTAAAAACACTGTACACATAAGAAGTTTTGTTGAGACATTTTTGCCAGCTGTCCTCAAAAGAAAAATCTCCTAAATGTAAGATTGTTTGGCTGGGATGCTGGAAGTACACTAGCTGGCACATCATAATCTGATGAAGACATTATACATTCATGAAGTTGGTTGTTTTGTTTGTTTTACATAGTAAAATAGTTTAATACAGTTGTTATAGTTTTTTAATTTTAATATATTTTTCTGTAATAAAAAAAGTTGAACATTAGTAGTGATTTCTTTGCTAAATAGTTATAGATTTCAATATTCTTTCAGTATTTCAGTGTTAACTACAACTGGCAGTTCCTTTTCAGGGACTGTAGTAGTGTTCCTGCATTTATATCCATATATACAATTTAATGCTGTGTAGACTTCTTAATGCAGAAGCCATTTATTTGTATACCCAAGTATGATTGGCTGTATTGCATAAGTGAAGTCTCAGTAGAGAGATGAGTCCTTCTCCATAGTTTAGTATAGAGAATGTCCAAACAGCAGAAAAGTATCAGCACACAGACACTTTAACCTCATAATTTGCTATGAACTGCTGACAGCTGGTATAGCTTTCAAAGTGGCGAGGGCAGTTCTTTTGCACGTGATACTATATATGCTTGTCATTCTGGAGAGAAGTTTCAGTGGAGAGGTCTGTCTCTGACACCACCCTACTATGCATGACTGTGTCCATGGGGAGAGGTCTGAGAGAGATGTGGTGTGTACCCACATTCAATTATCCACACCAGTGGGTCAACACTGAGGTTTTAGCAGAGAAGATACTCTATACCCTACTATGCAAATTCATTGCCATGAAGAGAGGTAGGAGCAGAGAGACCAATCTCAATCCACAGTCTATTATACACATGATTGCTCTGGGCAGAGGTCTGAGCTGACAGAGCAGTCTCTCTCCATACCCTAGTTTCTATGGGTGTCATCCAAGATACACTTCTCAGCATAGAGGTAATTTCCTCACCACGTCGTAGTTGTACATCTGTCACTCTGGGAGAAATGTGAGCAGATGGGTAAAACCCTCCTTACACATTGCTATGCACATCCTTATTCCAAGAGAGAGATGTCAGCATAGGGGCTAGTTTCTCCGCACTTCATACTATGTGTACATGTCATCCAAGACTAGGGTGTAAGCAGAAAGGCCAGGTCCTCCTAACACCCTACTATGCATACTTATCACCATGGGTAGCAATTTGAGCACAGAAATGAGTCTAGACCCCAATCACTCCCCACACTCTAATATAAAATGGGTTATTCCAGAGAGGGGTCTCAGTGGCGAGGCCAGTCCCTCCATAAACTGTACTATGGTTACTTACCATCTGCGACAGAGGTCTCAGAGGAGAGGCCGTTTCTCCTCACATCCTACTACGCACACCTGTCAGCCCAGAGAGAGGTCTTGTTATGATTTGTAATGTACCCCAACATAGGCCTAGGTTGTCACCTAACATTTCACCTACATTTTACTTTGCCATTATACAACATAATGGGTTTGTGCTGACCTTTTACCTAATTAGGTGCTGCATACATGTGGTTTTCCCTGAAAACTAGCCTCATTTATTATCCATAAGGATTCTCGAAATTGCTGCATTAGTACCATCTTCTGCAGAATAACTATGCATAAGGGTCATCCCTTATGTCATCCTTGACCGACATGACATAGCAAGGTAAAACCCCTGAGGGTATCTTTTGGGTATATAAACACCTTATCTTTGCTGTGGCAGGCAGAGAAGAAAAACTTCCATGCTGACATACTGATGCGAGGTGCTGAGGTTCCTGTATGCAGACACTCCAGCACACAGTGGTCTGACATCCCTCGCGGGGTGTCTATTCCGAGACCAAGAAGGGGTCCTCCAGTTCCTCACTTCAGGTAATGGGGTTGGCTTCATCCTAGGGGGATTCTTGGGTATACATCTACATACATGCTAGGTACATTAAGGTACATCTAGTTAGGGTTAGTATTGTAGAAGTACGTATTTTTACTGTCATGTATCTATATACCTGCCAATATCTATTGTTTTAGCACTATGGTAGAAATCTACCCTCTATTTACTCTTTTGGTCCTTACAACTGTTTATATCTGTTTCTGTTTTATGGTTGTTGCAGCACACATATTTTACACTAGAATGATGCTAACTCAATAAATGCTTATTAAAAACATCCCCATCGTGTATTCTGTGTACCTCTCTGAGACAAAGTGAGCATGAGTGGCTGAGCAAAAAGTACTGTACTGTTTCCACAATCTGTGAGGGGTCAGGATTGTCATGTTCGATAGTAGCCGGAAACTATTCCCTCTTTGGTAAGAGGAGTTTATAGTGTCACTGTGAGCAAGCGGGTATACAGGTGAACATATTCGGTGGGGGTGTCTGAAGTCAGCCTGGACCACAGTCCGACAGCTTATATTGTCTAAATGCGCAGATCTTATATAGATTTATAGGAACTACACAACATGGCGTTAACATTGGTTTGGTTCTTGTTAAACGGTCAATTTTGAGTAGTTCAGTTGTGCTCTTAGAGACCCCTACTCACATTATTCCAGAGTCGTCTGGAGTGGGGAAGGAATGATCTGCCGCAGCTGAGTAGGCATTTCCTATGTATTGGCTGTAGGTTTATTTCAAGCTTGAAGGATTATAATTCCCTATTGTGCATAAAACCTTATTTCAGTTTCCTTGAAACACTTTCAACAATGACCGACGTGCAAATGCAGCCAGGGGTGGTGAGCAAGGTGGTGCTATCAACATTTCTGAAAATGTCAGAAGTGCCCTTACTTTAAAATTTGCAGAGTTTGGAGTCACAGCAAAAGGTGGTGTAGTAACCTTCATGATTGAGGCACAAAAGTCATACAGGACAGAGGTATTCTATTTGTGGGTCAAATTCCCACCAGCAGATGCCTGCTTAAATACATTTCATTCATACACTGAAGCTGAAATACCAGAGAAACATCTATACGAGGACATTGAAGTTCCGCTCACCTACCAGGAGCACATAAACTGGTTTAAAGGCGCCCTGCCACACACAAAAGGTAAAGTGAGACTCGGTCCGCTCAGCAGAGATGGAGCAACTTGGCCGGTCCTAGCGGCTTATACACTACATCCAGATATTGACACAATGCCAATTGCAACCTACGTCCACTTCACAAAGAAGTAATAAAACTTTACAGAAATTCAACACAGTTCGTTTTGAGGACACTCAAACTTCAACCAACTAAAATTACCACAGCAGGTCAACTTCAAAGGACTGCAACTAAAATTACCCCACAATTGCTGAACACGGTCATGGGAAAAATACCCACTAAATGTGAGAAAATGCCTTTCTTTATAGCTCGGAAACTCACACAGTTAGAGGCAGTGTTTCCACACTCAGGGTAACAATTTGCTTGCCGATGGGGATAGCTCCCTGATAGAGGATTGTACCTTTTGGGGTACATTCTTCGCTGCCATCTATACCAGAACTTATGGTATCCCTTCAATAGCAGTGTTTCCAGATGTATTGAGATAGATACAGAATGAGTATGGAGCAGAACCTTCTCTGAACTTGTAGATGAAATTGTTAGGACATTTTGCCCAGGTATCCATGATTATGTTGTCAAACATAAAAAGGAGGTAGCAGCGGTGGCTATACGCCAAAGCCTGAGGGATTTCACTCTGCACAACAGGTGCATGAATTAACTAAAATTATCAAAGGTACATATGCCGAATTAGGTAGAGATAATTTGGAAGTTAGAGCAACAAAAACTCAACTGATGGGTGGACCTGAAAATGATAACACCAATTAAGCACCTGAATCTTTAAAAAAGAAATGGGATAGTAAACAACAAAAGAATAGAGAGAATAGATCCCAATCAAGGGGTGGGTCTCTTCAACAGGAGCCCTCCGAAAGGAGGTACAACCTTAGGAACCGTGATAACATTAAAAAACCTGAGAGGTATCAGGATACTGATACACCTTCCTCTCGTTCCTTTCAGGGTTCATCAAAAAACTCCGGGAGGAAAGGACGGCCAGAATACAGATCAGATAAAAAGAACAAAGTTGAGAGATGCACATCGTACTTCAGACCATAATAGCCAGTCAGTCAGCCAGAAATAACTTTATTTCGCCAACACAATGATGGCATGAAAAGTATTCTACAAACACATCCATTTCCATTGTTATTAAAATTTTAAATTACATGTATTAAAACAAATTTACTAAAAAGAATAAAGTTAGAATAAAAAGTCATTCATAATTTAAAAAGAGATAAATGTACACAAAGAAATTGCACAATTGAGTAGCTTATTTTACAGTTTGTGTATCAGGTTGACAATATAATCTTTTTCTCAAGGCAGATAAAAAGAATGAAGCCAAAGAAAAACAGGTAAAGGAATCAGACAGTAACTGGAGATAATATAAGGCCACACGACACTGTTAAAATATATCTATGTTGGAGACTTGTAACAAATGATAGATAAGTTCAATGCGCATTAATCAATGTGGTGCTCAGGACAGTGATATATGCTCTAACTGTCGACAGTTTAGAATTAATTTCCGGCCTCAGTGCCTGTAAGTGGGGCAGTAAATGAATTTTCAGCTCTTTCTTCGAGATAGACCGACACATCATTGGATCTTCATAAAGGTGATGCAAACCAGCCGTCTCAAGGTTGGATTTAATATATATTAACCAACTGATATTATTCCCACCATCCAATTTCAAAACATTGTTTACAATATCCCTAGTCAATGAGAGAGTCTCCTTACACCAAACCAAATGCCATAACAGAATGTGTGCAGTACAAATGTTATCATTGACTTAAGGAATTCTCAGCACCGTGTGACAATTATAGTTAGAACACGACTGGGGCAGGGAAATCAAGTTTTTCAAAAAGGCATCTTCTATATGATGCAGTTTAGAAGAGTTAAAGATGCCCCAAACCGCTGCCCCATAGGTGGTAGCTGACACAGTGTTTGCTTCACAGACTTTCTTTACCTCTTCAATAGGTTTAGTCCCAATTTTTTTCACGAATTTGAAAAGAGCCCCAATGTTTTTTTCCATCAATAATCCCCTATTTGAGACCATACTTCACAAATTATTATTTTGATCAAACATGATCCCTAGATAGTTAACCCCTTCGGCGCTGATGACGAGCTCAGCTCGTCATGAGGTACACCTCTCGTACGCTCATGATGAGCTGAGCTCGTCATGAACCGCGAGTTTTTAAAAAAGTCAGCGCACAGCGGGAAAATGCGCCGCACGCATGCGGTTAAAAGAGTCCACAACATCTAGCTTTCCCCCATCAATATACATTTGTGGCTGTTTCTGCTGTTTTGGACCTGCAACAAGAACAAAATACTTGGAGTAATTAATTTTCAGGTCCAAATTATTCATAGATTTTGCATACTCCACTACGAGACGACGCAGGGCGTTACCAGTATGCGCAGGAATCACTGCATCATCAGCATAGAGGAGTATCGGTACTTGAAGTGAATGTATGTGGAGGACATCTGGAGTGGACCCTAACAATGCAGATTCTGTGGCGTTTGTATAAAGGTCAAATAAAAAGGGCGCAAGGACGCACCCCTGCCTCACGCCCCTAATAATTTTAAAGTGTCTTGTGCACTCTCCTCCCTTGCCAAAGCGGACACAGGCAGTTGCTCCAGCATACAGGTCACGGATTATATTAATGATCTGTATCTCAATTCCCATTGCCTCCATGATCTGCCACAGCCTAGACTGTGCCATGCATTCAAAGGCTGCTGACAGATCCATGAAGGCAACGTATAAATGACCATTCTTAGCTACCATATATTTAGCTGTTATTAAATTCAAATTCAGGCACTGGTCCACTGTGCCCTTTCCTTTTCTGAAGCCATTTTGGCATGGTATTATAGTGTTCTTTTCCAAGGCCCATTCCTCAAGACTGTTTAAAAGTAACGGACAAATTCATTTGGCAGTAGAATCCAACAGAGATATGGACCTATAATTTTTGGGAACTGTTCTATCCCCTTTTTATAAATAGGTATGATTACAGTCGTCTTCTATGTTGACGGAGCACATGTTCTAGCAATTTTATTAAAAACATTTGTCAAAAGCGATGCCCAGAGATCTTGATTGTCTAGAAAAAAGCCAAGAGGGACACCGTCGGGTCTAGGTGCCTTCGCTCTTTTACACTGATTAAAAGCGTGTTTTGTTTCTTCCAGAGTGAACAAAACATTGTCTTCTGTACCAGATAAACTTAAAGGGAGGACTTGTGCGGTCACCTCCTGAGTGTTTCCGAATAGGCCTTCAAAATGTGCAACCCATGCCTCCTACTCTACATGAATATCTGTTGTCATCCTTTGCTCGTCTCTCAGAAAAGGTACATTAATCAACATCCAAAAAGCCTGTGAGCTGTTTAATGTGGCGGCCCTTGGCAATTTTTCCTACCAGTCCTCTTTTAGGGTTTTTAACCTTGATAAACTTGTTTCCTATAAAGCTGGCGTAAGTACTTGACCAAGAGTAGAGTTGGTCTCTGTGTTTTGTCTTTAAGGCCGTATGATGGTTCTTAAGTGATTTTGTACATTCATCATCAAACCAAGTAAAGGCACTTAGGTCACCCATTACGTATGGAACGTATTAAGTTATTTTTAATTTCCAATAAAATTTGCTCAAATGCTATGATTATGCCATCATCAGTTATTGGATCTAAGCATCTCATTATCTCTATTGCTCGTTTGGAGACCATATTCCCCACAAACTTCGCAGTGTAAACTCTCTCCCACTTCAAGGCAATCCCATTCTCCCTTGCAATCATTGGTTTAATATGGAGATTAACAGGCTGTTCCCTTTTTGGTAAAGATGGAACAAGAAATGTGATTGCAGCATGATCACTAAAAGCATAGAAGTTGAATGGAAAATGAGTGAAAAACTTCCTAATGGGGTCTGAGACCAGAACATAGTCAAGTGTCGAGAAATGGGAGCGACTAGAAAAAGTGAAGTTTAACTGACCAGTCAAGATTTCAGAAGTATTTAAAATTATAAGACTATTTATAATTAACAGTCTATTTAAGGCGTTACCATAATCATTGTAACTAAAATGGGGAACAAAATCCCCATCTTCGTCTCCTAGCCCACACACTGGTGTATTAACCTTATTACAAGGGTGGGCGTTAAAATCCCCTACCCAGATTATATCACAGGGTTTATTATATGCTTTCTCCAAATTGGCAATATCTCTTCCCAAAGGATCCAGAATCCCTGAATTGTAACTACCAAAATTATTATTAAAAAAATGTAGAAGTAACCAATAGCTATCTTTATAAAACTCTAGGAGAATAATAATGTGATAAGCCCTTCTCGCTTACTACTTCCCACAGGCAAAGCATTACTCCTTACTGAAAGGCAGATAAACATTTTGAACTAGTTGCAGCTGACTTTCCCGGGAAACTCAGGCGAAATACGGGAAATACAGGACGAATAGTAAACACGGCCCTCTGCATTAAAAATAGCAACAGCCCCGCGTCGGGGCTTAACGGCCAGCGGGAAGCGCTCCGGGGTGCGGCCTGCCTACCTGCCTGCCTTGCCTTTGGTCTGTGCCGGCACAGGCGGGAGCCGTTGCGGAGCCGCTGGTCACAGCTGTGTCGGGAGCCTTCTCGTCTGTGTTCTCAGATTGGGGCGGCCGGGTCTCAGGGGTCATGCCTGCGGAGACATGGAGAGTGGGCCCCTGCCGTGATCCCCTGCATGTGCTGAGACCGTCGTGTCTGGAATCGGGTAAGCGGGCGGAGCTGTGATACCCGAGTTGACTCCCATTGCATGAGAGACTGTTGGGCTACATCGATAGCGGCGCTTGGTGTTGGATTCCCCCTCCCCCTTCCGGGTGTGCTTGCTCTTACTGTGTTACCGAATGGAGCACCTGGGACAGCTAATAAGGAGCTGGCTGATGAAGCGGGGCCCTCAAGGCGCAATCCACTAGGCACTTGAAATACTGGGACGCTGGATCCAAGGAAGTTGTCATTGTTTTTTCTTCTTAACTCACAATTTTATTGAGCGCATTTTTAACAGGACACTCCTGAATGAACCAGTGCTAGCTATCTTTTCTAAAGCATAATTTTGAACACCTCAAAGGCTGACGCATGCCTCTGATTAATCTGTTCAGGTGCATCAAACGCTCTACTAGTTGAAAGCGGTACAAAAGGGGGTGGTGATGGACGGAGCATCTGAACCAATCAAACACTCACACCCAGTCACCAGATCTGGGTTTAATCCATCACCGTTCTTTAGCCCACTCTGCCACCCCAGTTCAGACATGGCCATATGCAAATCAGTCTGACCCTGTGCCTCATGGGAACAGTCCTGCCTGAACTGCCAAACCATGCCTTCCCTGGACCGGAAACAAGCTTCCGAGGATCGGTTTCTGGCATTACAGCCGTCTTCAGCCCAACTTGCTTGAATCGAGTGGCAAAGTGAGCAAGGGACTCACGTCTGAGCATACCCTGCCAACTTATGGCGAACAAAATTGTACAAAAGGGGGTGGTGATGGACGGAGAATCTGAACCAATCAAACACTCACACCCAGTCAACAGATCTGGGTTCAACCCATCACTGTCCTTTAGCCCACTCTGCCACCCCAGTTCAGACATGGCCCTATGCAAATCAGTCTGACCCTGTGCCTCATGGGAACAGTCCAGCCTGAACTGCCAAGCCATGCCTTCCCTGGACCGGAAACAAGCTTCTGAGGACCGGTTTCTGGCATTTCAGCCGTCTTCAGCCCAGCTTGCTTGAATCCAGTGGCAAAGTGAGCAAGGGACTCACGTCTGAGCATACCCTGCAAACTTATGGCAAACAAAATGGTACAAAAGGGGGTGGTGATGGACGGAGAATCTGAACCAATCAAACACTCACACCCAGTCAACAGATCTGGGTTTAATCCATCACCGTTCTTTAGCCCACTCTGCCACCCCAGTTTAGATGTGGCCATATGCAAATCAGTATGACCCTGTGCTTCATGAGAACAGTCTAGCCCGAACTGCGAAGCCACGCCTTCCCTGGACCGGAAACAAGCTTCCGAGGACCGGTTGTGAGGAACGGTGATGGATTAAACCCAGATCTGTTGACTGGGTGTGAGTGTTTGATTGGTTCAGATTCTCCGTCCTTCACCACCCCCTTTTGTACCTACTTGTTGAAAGAGCAGCTTCAAATTTCTTTATTTGTTTGGAAGAGACATTTTGTTGACGCCCGTCATGTTGGGGGGCTCTGAGCTTTCTGATTCTCGGGGGTTGAGGAGCCCGGGCTAGCGGCAGGAAGAGGCGGGCGGGTTAAGGTCCTTTAGGCCATGGACGTTTACATATTTTTGCTCTCTCGGCAGTCTCTATATAGCATATAGGTAGAAGTAAGTAATAGCATTTAATCGTATAGAGTAACATGCCGGCAATCCCGAAATCACTTGGGGAGAAGGCTGCTACGCCTAGAACTATGTCTAATTCTACACTGGACTCTTTTTTATTGCGAGCAAAAAAGGCAATTGACATGGAGAGACTGAGGTTGCTGAGCGGCGGCTATCATTGGGAGGTTGCCCAGCTGGATTGGTCAACGACCCGGGCCCAGACTCGATGGAAGCTCAGACCGCTGAAACCGTGGAACTTACTCAAACAAACCCTGCTCACTTGAGCAGTCCTGTTGCCCAATCTCCACCCCATGTGAAGCAGCCCTGTACACAATTTCTAAAATCACTAGTGCATGAAACCATAGGCAAAAGGAAGAAAAAAGTAAAACATATGGAGCCCACAAGGTGCACATGGTCTAGGTCGGAGAAACAGTCTCAGACTACATGCACAGAAGCCCCGATGTCACCCTTACAAGGATCAGCCACTGCGAACGGCACAAATTTGCGATCTTCAATCCAGCCAGCAGCAATCTCCCAACAGCGGACTGTGCATTAGTTTCCTTATTAGAAGAGTCTATCCACAGAAATCTTTCTCCAATCTTAACTAGATTAGACAAGTTAGAGTTACTGTGACACTTATGTATACTATGGTTAGGGATCTAAGTACAGGGGTAAAATCTAATTCATTAGCTGGAGGTCCTGCTCAAAGGGGGATCTTAAACCAACATGAAGGGTCAGCTGTTAGGCGCAACACTCAACCATCTTGTCTTGCGGATAATGCTGTCCCTAGAAAACCAACTAATACAGTAGAGCAGAAGCAACGAGGGCCTGCAAATGGAAATCAAGTGGTAAATACATGTAAATCCCCAAATCAAAGTAAGCGAGGCTCTCCATCCACAGTTATAAACAGGAACAATGCATTCCCGGACCAATCAACATGTCCATTATTGCCCCACATATATGGCCAAACCAATCGTGATGATAAAGTGACATTACATCTCCCTTCGATGTGTTGTCCCTACGTTGTTATTCTTACTAATGTTCCCATCTTGCAGGAAAATCAAACTGAATCACAATCTCAATTAAAAAATAAAACCTGCCACTAGCTACAACAGAACACAATTTTTTTAAACTCTGACTATCGAGATGTCCTATTTATGAGACGAGTTAGGTGGGTGGGCCCGTTACCCAAGTCATTTCCTGGTGACTGTATTGTAATAAACTGCAGATCTCCAAATATAGCAAGTTGATTGTTAGGCTGGGAACTGTGTTCTAATATTCAGAGGTTGGGTAAAGTGATTGGCGTCCAGCCCCTTGGCTTCTTTTATAGGCAACTTGAAAATAGTGAGATAAACTCTGTGGCAAATAATGTGGCCTATGCAACACCTCCAATATACCAGGAGGCCCCCCCTTTGGAAATTAGAAACAGATGTCTGCCCTTAAGTACCCTGGACTCCCAAGACTGACTATCCAGTGTACCCTCAATCCCTATAGAAGTCACATCGGACTTACGGCCCACTGCTATATTATCTTCATGTACTGAGAGTAACCATGGTATAGATGTACTTGCAACAAACTGTATTCATTCTCATTCAAAACAAATGCTCGGGGGGGGGGGGCTATTAGCAACCCTGGGCTTACCAAGGAACTCTTAGACGACCTCCAGGTTTTGAGAATTTTATCTTGGAATGGTGCTGGTATCAAGTCCAAGATAAGTGATCCTGACTGGTGTAAGCTAATGGATAGCTACCATTTATGCCTCCTGCAGGAAACTTGGGCGACTGAACGTGTTGACAGGGTAGGCTTTACCACATTTAGGGGCTGATTAGGATGGCGGATTCCCCGCATCCTCCGGGCCGGCGGAAGGCACCGCCGGCCCGGAGGATGCAGGAAATCCGCCGCGGATGCCTAAAAGACCCACCGCCAAATTAGGATGGCGGTGGTTCTCAAAATCCGTCCGCTGCTTTTCCGCCGCAGTCGCCTTCCGACCGCGGCGGAAAAGCCCTAACATGGCTGGCGGTGTCTGTCAGACACCGCCAGGCATATTAGGATAGCGTAAAACATATGCTTTTCCATGGCGGCTTTTCCGCCGTGGAAAAGCATACGGAGATTGCCTTCGGGGGCCCGTTGCGGGCCCCCTTGGTGGCGGGGTGGTGGGGGGTGCACATGGGGGGTACCTATGGTACCCCCCTGCATTTGAGTGGACAAAGCGGCGGGCACCGCGCGGTGCCTGCTGCTTTGTGCACGCAAATGCCGTGCATGCTTTTTTTAACATTGCGGCGGGTGCAGCTTGAAGCTGCACCCGCCGCAATGTTAAAGATTGAGGATGTGACCGCCACCCTGGCGGTCACATCCTAATCTGCACGGAGGGACCTCCGCAGCCCCTGCGGACGGTCCCTCCTACTCTATGGTGGCGGACGGACTCAGGTCCATCCGCCATCATATTCGGCCCCATAGTGTTGAAGCCAAACAGTCGTCACCTGGTCGTCCAGCTGGCGGCCTTTTAATCTGGGTCAAGAATTCATTGGTATGTAAAATAAAAGTCCTAAATATTGACTCAGATGAGATACTTGGGCTAGAATTATCATTGGGCAAGGACAATGTGCAAGTCAGACTCTTTAACATTTATAATCGAGTGACCAGCCCTCACAGACCTTCAGCGACAATAATAACTTTGACTAATTATCTTGACTCAGCCATGGGGAGTTACCGATTGATAATCGCCAGTGACTTTAATACAAGCTTTGAACCGGTCGATTACATTTAGGAGCTCCTCTCGGAGGAGGACACAGCAAGGGGGATCGCTAAACTTATGATCAATCAAGAAATGTACTGGTGTGGCCCAACAAATTTTATCACTCACTATTGCACACGGGGCCAGAGCCTGTAACATCCGGACACAGTCTGGTAAAGGAGCGAGACATACCTTTAAGAGGGGTGCCTCTAAGACCCGGATCGACTATATTCTTGTCGATCTTGATCTTTGGCCTTGTGTCAAAGATATGGTAATTTTACTTTGGGACGACAGCGATCACAACGCTTTGTCCCTCACGTTGACTGGTTTAGTCTCATTGTATGGACCCCCTTGGAGTGAGAGTACCCCGGTTATTACTACAAATAACAATAGATGAGTCAAGTGGCCCCTTATTTTAGCTGATCCAACTGTGCTCCCCAAAATATATGCAGAGGTAGAGCAGAGTTTAATTGATCTGAGTACACCTACCATAGGGCCGGAAGTCGTTATGACTACATTTTCAAAATTGATTATAAATTTAAGACCTCTTTTTTATAAGAATTGTACTCGACCGAAGCGGAAAATAGCACCCTGGTTTAACAAAGCCAGCAAAAAATCAAGGGATGAACTATTTGAGGCAGTGAAAAGGAAGTCTCCTATAGTTGTACAAAGCTGTAGAAAGTCTTATAAAATGGCACAAAATGTGGCAAAAAGGGATTGGGAGACCGAAAAGTGGTGCATGCTTCTTGAAGCTGCAAAACTTAAAAACAGCCACTTTTTTTGGCACCTGCTGTCTAAGGGATCATCAAATATAGAAATAGAAACGGATTTCCACATTCAGCCCCATGTGTGGGAGGATTACTTTGGGGACCTATTTGCAGACCAGGGGGTTCATTATGACCTAGGTACACATATGCACCCACAAGATCTTGGAATATTAGAAGAAGATAATATTACAGTTGATGAAACCATTTTGGGCATAAATTTGTTGCAGAGTGGGAAAGCCCCAGGCTTAGATAAGCTTCCGGGCAACTTGTTTAAAGCTGAGCCTGTTATATAGGGCCCCCTGCTCCAAAAAGTGTTTAATACCATCCTGCATGGTGGAGCCATTCCGGACACCTGTCGGGGCGCTGAAATTATTCCTATCCAAAAAAGGGTGACAAAGGGTCACCTTGCAATTACAGGCCCTTTAGCCTAATAGATGTTCGCCCAAAAATATTTTGTAAAACCATTTTGACAAGAATTCACAATTGGATAGAGGATAATATTGTTCTGCCTGACTCACAGGCAGGATTTAGGGTTGCCACAAGCACCCCTGACCAAGTTTTCAGATTCCTTCTGTTAATCTGGAAGGAAGTTACCATCAGAGGTGGTCAGTTATACGTGGTGTTTGTGGACCTAAAGACTGCCTTTGATTCAATTGACCGGACTAAACTCTGGCTAGCCCTGAGCGAATTAGGACCCCCATCTTATATAGTCAGAATCCTGATTCGGCTTCACCATGACACATATGCCTAGGTTAGATGGAACTCTGATGGCAGCCTGACCAATAACATACTGGTTCAGAAAGGCGTACGTCGGGGTTGCGTCCTTGCTCCGACATTGTTCACTCTCTATATTAATGGTTTAATTGGTGAACTTTTTAATTGTGATGGTGACCCTCCGAAACTGGCAGGTAGAGCGGTGCCGTGTCTACTATTTGCTGACAACGCCCTGCTGATTGCTAAAACCCCTAGAGGAATTCAAAACCTACTAAATAAATTTGCTAAGATCTGTAAAGAAAAGGGCTTAGAAATAAATTGCTCCAAAACTAAGTATATGTCCTTTAATCCCTATAAATCTAGTTAAGGCAAACTTGCGCTGGGAACCCAAGTTTTGGAGCAAGTTAAGTCCTTTGATAACCTGGGGGTTCGCATCAGTGATAGGCTGACTTGGAATGAGCAGCTGGCAAAGAGTAGCTTGACCCTTCAGCATGTAGATTGTGCCCTAGTACGTAGGGCTAGAGCCTCCCCCTACCGGCCCATCTCACCTATCCTAGAAATGCATAGGGCAAAAGGTTTAGGAGCGCCTCTATATGGGGCCGAGCTGTGGGGGATTCGAAAATCTCACAGACCTAACTACTTCTGAGAGCAGGTTTATTAGAGCTATTACAAACTTGCCAGTGAATACACCACTTTTGCCACTAAGATTAGACCTTGGCTTAAAATCTATTGAATACTATGCCATTCTCCGAGCCCTCCTATTTTGGATAAGGGTGTGGACAAGTAACACAAAGGTCCCACTGAAGGAAGCCGTGATTGAATTGATTGCATTGCATTGGTATTTAAAAATTGGGTTGGGGCAGTTGTGGGAGGAACCTGGGACTATTACCAAATCCTTGATACCTCTTGTTGAAAAAAGATTTTGGGCACTGATGATCTCAGAAAGCATTGAAAATTTTGCGCATGGCACTTTAACCGAGAGGTTTTTAAATGTTAAAGACAGCTATGGCTTTGAGTTCTTCTTGGACGACATCGAGCCACCACAGGCACGAGCTCTGTATACCCAACTTAGATATGGCACGATTCGTTTAAACACAAGGAGAAGCAGTTGGGGAAATGTGGTGGTTAATGTATTGTGTCCATCTTGCCTTGCTGTACCTGAAACACTTGAGCATTTTCTCTTTTACTGCCCGTCCTCTGCTGACTATAAAAGAACCTGGATAGCTCCTGTTTGTCGTTTGCTTTCTATTAGGTGTCATTCGAAAGCTATACGGATTTTTAAATCCGATACCACACGTTGGCTAGAGTTTTCCATCTCAAGATTCCTGCTATTTGCGTGGAGGAGGAGGTTAAAATGTGTAATCTAGCCCATGAAAATGACTGTGTTTACATAGCCTTAATTTGTCTAATTGGATGACTGTGTTTTATATGAATTTTAAACCTGTTTTAAGATCGATAATTTGATAACTTTTTAATGTACATTACTGTTGTTTTGATGTTTTGTGTTTTTATGATGTCAATGATCATATTTTCCTTGATCGAAAAATGCATATATATATAATATGATAATATGGAGATGTGTTTAAAAAGGTTTTAACCTTTGGGGTTCAAGTATTAGAAAGTAATGCCAATAGATCAGCTTTTGCATGACTAGCTGTTGAGGGTATGGCAGGCGTAAGAAATTAGCGATATCCATTCAAGTGGATCTGACCAACTTCACAGAATTCCTGAAGGCACAAGATGTCATAGGCCATTAACAAGGACCCCCAGTCGGAATTAGACTTTTTTTGATTATACCCAGTGATATTCCACGAAATAGCTGCAACAGATTCCGGGATAATCTCTGTATGAATCTGTCTCTGAGACAGAATTAAGCTACCAGTCTGGTTGTTTAATTGATAATTTACAGGGGGCAGAGACATTACAGTAAAGCGGTTATGTGACGCTATGTATTCATGATTATTAACTATTAGACTCCGCTCATCAAGTCAATCACATTCAGCCATGTCTTCCAGTAAAGTAAATCTATTAGTAAGAGGTAGGGGTAAAAAGGGATGTGGAAGTCATTGGTAAAAGAACGTGGGTCAAATAGCCATTATTTATTTAATAGATTGGCAATTAAAATGGTGTACAGGGCTTTAAAAAAAAAGCAAAGCGGAAATGCACAAATTTCAGAATGGAGAGCAGGGGTACTTGGTAGCTTAATAGTTCACCAACCATGTGGAGTTTGTCAAAATTGATGAGAATACAGTCCCCTTTGATGGTTTTAGGGGCCCTCCCTACCCAGTTTACCCTTCTGACCATAATGAGGTGTTGGTATAAGTTAAAATTATCCCCTGTATAGTTAAAAAGCCAATGCTAGGCTTTGTGGATGAGCTGCTCTGTAGTTTCTTGTTGATTCACTTTTAATTCTGGTATATTTACTAACACTATAACATAGGGGCAGGCTGCTGGTGGAAGATCTAGCCTTACTCCTGTTTTTAGTACTTCAACTGGTCGGTTAATAGTCTCCCTCCTGGGGTGAAAACTTAAAGTGCCACCATCTAAAGAAGCGTTACAGCAAACAAAGGATGGACGGAATGCTGACAATGCAAACATTCTTCCCCAGTCAAAAGATCTGGGTGAAATGCATCGTTCTTTTGCCCGCTACGCCACCCCAGTTTAGACCCAGCCATATGCAAATCGGTCTTGACCCTGTGTCCCATGGGAACAGTCCAGACCGAACAGCCAGGCCAGGTTCTCCCTCGACCGGAACCAAGCATCCTGGGACCGGTTTCAGGGTATGTCACCCTTCATCAGCCAGGCTAGCTTGAATCCAGTGGCACAGTGAGCAAGGGGCCCACGTCTGGACATACCCATCACACTTTGAGCGAAAAGACTTCCAGTAAACAAGTGATGGACAGAATGCTGACAATGCAAACATTCTCCCCCAGTCAAAAGATCTGGGTTAAATCCATTGTTCTTTTGCCCACTACGCTACCCCAGTTTAGACCCAGCCATATGCAAATCAGTCTTGACTCTGTACCCCATGGGAACAATCCAGACTGAACTGCCAGGCCAGGTCCTCCCTGGACCGGAAACAAGCATACTGGGACTGGTTTCAGGGTATGTCACCCTTCATCAGCCAGGCTACCTTGAATCCAGTGGCACAGTGAGCAAGGGACCTACATCTGGGCATACCCATCCCAATTAGGGCGTAAAGTGTTACAGCAAACGAATGATGGATGGAATGCTGACAATACAAACATTCTCTCCCAGTCAAAAGATCAGTGTTAAATCCATCGTTCTTTTGCCCACTACGCCTTCCGAGTTTAGACCCAGCCATATGCAAACCGGTCTTGACCCTGTGCCCCATGTAACAGTCCAGACCGAACTGCCAGGCCAGGTTCTCCCTCGACCGGAACCAAGAATCCTGGGACCAGTTTCAGGGTATGTCACCCTTCATCAGCCCGGCTAGCTTGAATCCAGTGGCACAGTGAGCAAGGGACCTACGTCTGGGCATACCCATCCCACTTAGAGTGAAAAGAGTTCCAGCAAACAAATGATGGACAGAATGCTGACAATGCATACCTTCTCCCCCAGTCAAAAGATCTGGGTTAAATCCATTGTTCTTTTGCCCACTACGCTACCCCAGTTTAGACCCAGCCATATGCAAATCAGTCTTGACCCTGTGCCCATGGGAACAGTCCAGACCGAACTGCCAGGCCAGGTCCTCCCTGGACCAGAAACAAGCATCCTGGGACCGGTTTCAGGGTATGTCACCCTCCATCAGCCAGGCTAGCTTGAATCCAGTGGCACAGTGAGCAAGGGACCCATGTCCGGGCAGATCCATCCCACTAAGAGCAAAAAGAGTTACAGCAAACAAATGATGGATAGAATGCTGACAAAGCAAACATTCTCCCCCAGTCAAAAGATCTGGGTTAAATCCATTGTTCTTTTGTCCACTATGCTACCCCAGTTTAGACCCAGCCATATGGAAATCAGTCTTGAACCTGTGCCCCATGGGAACAGTCCGGACCTAACTGCCAGGCCACGTCCTCCCTGGACTGGAAACAAGCATCCTGGGACCGGTTTCATGGTATGTCACCCTTCATCAGCCAGGCTAGCTTGAATCCAGTGGCACAGTGAGAAAGGTACCCACGTCCGAGCATACCCATCCCACTTAGGGCTAAAAGTAAAACAGCAAACACATGATGGACAGAATGCTGACAATGCAAACATTCTCCCCCAGTCAAAGGATCTGGGTTAAATCCATCATTCTTTTGCCCACTACGCCACCCCAGTTTAGACCCAGCCATATGCAAATCAGTCTTGACCCTGTGCCCCATAGGAACAGTCCAGACCGAACTGCCAAAGTGTTAAAGCAAACAAAACGATGGATGGAATGCTGACAATGCAAACATTCTCCCCCAGTCAAAAGATCTGGGTTAAATCCATTGTTCTTTTGCCCACTACACCACCCCAGTTTCGACCCAACCATACGCAGATCAGTCTTGACTCTGTGCCCTATGGGAACAGTCCAGACCAAACTGCCAGGCCAGTTCCTCCCTGGACAAGAGACCCCTTCAAGTTCAACAAAACCTGCTGAGCTACCAAAGATAGATTCAACTGCATCTGGCTACTTCATCAATGTTGTCAATTTTTCTCTTGATTCTAGTGAACCCGAGTCACTGCCAGCTCCAGTTTCCCGCGAAAAACAACTTCATGAATTCTACCTTAGGCTAAAAAAGACATATCTAGTGTCACCATGGCTACAGCTCTGGATAGCACCTGGCATACTGTTCCTACTCTTTTGTGTAGACTTAGTAACTGTCTTTTTCTTACTATTGAATGGACAAAATCTACCAAAATGCTCTGCAGTATCGCATGTGAACTTGGTACTAAAACCTCATACATCATCTCATCCTGAACAGATAGACCTGTCCTATGTGAAAATTACAGCATTTCCAGTTTCTGACGGAATAGTTTGGGACAGAGTTTCATATTTATGTATTTGGTCCCACTGAACTTTTGAAAATACTACATGCATTCAAAATTTCTTTGAATGATATCATCACTTCTAGTACACACTCTGACGATTGGGATTTTGAGACTGTAAATAGTATGCTGTCTGATTTAGAACTGTCAGCAGCATTTTCGAAAAATTCATGATTCATCTGATTTGTTACCAACACCGTGGTGCATAAAATCAGTGTACCATGTAATGTTTTCTCATATCACCAATGGGAACATTGCCCAACACAGCCGAAAGGTAGTTCAAACACGTTTGCAGAGAAGTTTGCTTTTTTTCTGTTTTTAATCTTTCAAATTCAGGCTCAGGTTGCATCAACATCTGCACGGTAAAATATACTGGCGAAACACCAACCAGATATACTCTGCATCCTTTATTGCCCAACTCTCTGAACAGGGTTTCAACTTATGGAAAGACACTATAGACATAAAATCTACACTATTTAGAGTATGCTTCATACCACAACAAATTATCTTCCTGAACGACACTGCGCAACAGACTTGCTGTATTGGGTTAGCCAAGATGAAGGACTTGAACACATCTTGTATTCCATCACTTTCACAGTTTGGGAGTTCGCAAAACTAAACAGAAAATGGGGAGGGTTCACTAGATGACATCATGCAGGGCCTTTCATACATTAAAATAGATCCCAATTGGAAGGGATGGTTAGTTTGGTCTATTGACACAAATAGGTGTCAGTCAAGATTCAAGGGTACCACGTAAGGGTTTAGTATCCATATACCTGACTTATGCTAAGTACGACGACAACATCCGGGGTTGATGACATCATACAGGGTTGGGAAGTTAAGCGTATATTGGCTACGAAACTCAACACTATCCCGGTTGAAACAACACCAGTCCTTACTCTCAGAAGACATGGATTTAAGTATTTTTTCGCCACGCTCCCGGATCCCCCATCGTAAACTCTACTTATATGCTGTCTATAATGAAGTTTGGAAAATCTCTCAACGGGAAGCTACAAAGAGACTTTGTGAAATTGACAGAGTTAACCATTCTGACATCCAGAATTTATTCACTGGACAACATTGTATCTTCTGCTATAGATATACTAGAACAAGATTTGTCCATTCTACAACATGGGCAATCACAGTTACGTTCTATTATGTCATTAAGCTTGACGCTACAATCCTTGTGCTCTGGTTATGTGCCCTGGTGATATATCAACAGTACATCTCTATTTTCTGCATATAATATGACTGAAAAGCAGACAACAATGGCACAAAGGAATGCAAAATATACAATGCTGCACGTGGAAAATTAGACCAATTACCTTTCACTGTGGCAGAGTCACTGTCCACAGAATGGTTAAGTCATGGCCATATAACATTGCTAATAACAAGTTTCCAGTTTTGATATTGCCTAGAACACCACCAGATAGGCAGGTATGAAGCAATCGGTAGGGAATTCATTCATGAATCTTGGGAATTACTGTATAGATTTAGATGCACGAACGGAGACACTGAAGTGTTTCTCAGCCATACGGATTATAAGATTTCATTGAGTGGATCTCTCATTTGCCAGGATATTATGCTTCATGGGGGCTGTAATGGTTCAGTTGCAAACTTGTCCTGTCATTTGAAAGGGTCCCCAGCTGCTGTGATTAATCCACTGTTCAGGCCGCTCTGAAATGGGAGTTACTTAATGCTGAATGATCAAGGTTGTTGTGGGATGCTTCCAGGCATCACATATCTAGTCACAGTGAGTTCCAGGGTTAATTGTAATATGCAAGTATTATTTCCATCGACCCACACAGTCAGGGAGGTGCCGTTATGGTCTTCATTGAATGTTTCCTTTATACGATTTGATACTCTGAGCCGAATGAAAGCCATGCTTTTACAGAAAGATGTGCCCATGACCTCAGCCAGAGAGACTTTAGATGTTCAGGTTGCATGGTCCTCGGCTGAGATAAAGGCACTGGTATGAGCTAACTGCCTTTCCATTTCGGAGAAATGGTAAAGAATATCTTTAACATGTCGGATACAAAGGGAATAGTACACCTATTTAAAACCATAGGTTCTGAATGGTTAAGCACCATTGAGACAGTCTTCAGAGTGATTCCAGCTTTTCTACACTCCATATTCAGAAGCATTTTTGGAGGGCTCCTGTTAATCCTGCTACTAGTAGTGGGGATCCTGATTTTAATTTTTCTGCTACACAATGGACATCCCAGTCACCAAGGAGATGGAAAAAAACGCTCTTGCAGCAATGTGACCGTAATCGCATGGTACTCCATCTGGGCACACCTCGACTCCAGGAGCTAAGCAAGTCTTGGTTCCTATCATTTTGACCAGTCTGGATTGACAATGGTTTGCCTGTTCTCTGCTGCTTGTTCTGCGGACAAGAATGCGTGTTTGATCTCTGTCTAACACTTCCATTGGTTGCGCCACTGGATGTGGATGTATTGATAGACCGGTTAACGGCCCATGTGGTACAGTGTCCTCAGCGTACTCCCCTGTTGATGTCGGCCTTCTTAGAGCCACCATGGGACGCTTCAGCTTCTGTTGGGTTGGATACCTGCTCTACTACAGGCACACAGGCTTTGGATGTTTCAACTGCTTCCTCGGCATCTGCTGTGGGAACTGAAGATCACCTTTGCTCTATTGACCTGATCTGTGAGGTGTTACCGGAACCGTCATCTGCAAAGGCAAGCAACAGTGATGTTGCTTCTCCCACAAAGGACACTTAAACATTTGGCTTTCCGTATACTGGGAAGAATTTGCCCTTTTTCCAAAACAACCAAAATTAGAATTTAAAAAAAAAGTTGTTCCTGTCTACTTTACTCTTCCTGAGCACCATGGCTTTCAAACGTTCTCATTTGCTCAAACCATATATATGAACATATTTTAATGGACTTATAAAGATTTTAACATATATAAAGGACTTTTAGTGTTTTTAGGTATTTTTATCAATTTTCTATACATTTTCATTCTGAACATGTATTAGAATGTTTTATGACTGATTAGAAGGACATTCCCTTTTTAGTATATCATCCGGTCCGATGAGGAGTGGGTGTTATGATTTGTATTGCACCCCAATATAGGCTTAGGTAGTCACCTAATCTTTCACCTACATTTTACTGTGCCATTATACAACATAACAGGTTTATGCTGACCTTTTACCTATTTAGGTGCTGCACAAATGTTGTGTGGTTTTCCCTGAAAACTAGCATAATTTAATATGCATAAGGATTATTGTAATCACAGAAGGTTTAGTAATCGCTTTCATCATCCTCTGCCTACATGACACAACAAGGTAGAACCCCTGAGGGTACCTTTTGGGTATATAAACACCATATCTTTGCTGGGGCGGGCATAGGAGAAAGACGTCCATGCTAACACATTTACGCAAGATGCTGAGGTTTCTGCATGCAGTGGTCTAACATCCCTTGCGGGGTGTCCATCTCGAGACCACAACGCGTTCCTACAGTTCCTCACTTCAGGTAATGGGGTTGGCTTCATCCTAGCGTAAGAGGGGTTCATAGTGGCACTGTGAGCTAGATGATATACAGGCAAACATATTCAGTGGGGGTGTCCGGAGTCAGACTCCACACCAGTGCCACAATTTATTTTGTCTAAACGTGCAGATCCTATAATACATTTCTAGGAACTACACGACGGTCTCAGCAGTAGGGATAGTCTATCCGCTCACCCTACTACAAGAAGAAATGATATTTACAAACTTCCAGATAGATATAAACACAGAAAAAGCATTTAAGTAAATATTTATTGTCTTTATGTGGCCTACCAAGGATAACGACTATGTAATGATTCCACTAGTTCTAATAATTATAAATGAACCCAAAACAAGTGATTGAGTATCAATGTGTGCTATGTACTAATGTTGGTCTCATGCACATAAAACATGTATTTTTCTTAAATCTAAGAGATTTAGTTTGTTCCCCACAACCATATAATGGATTGCATTTCATTAAACGAAACGCACTGTTACTTTTCTAGTGTATATAAATTATACATGCTATATCAGGATATATTCAGTGTAAATGCAAACTCCAAGATAATAAACTATGATCTTGTGAGAGCCACCGGTTTTGGTGGGCTTTTCTGGCTCTCACAGGAATCTTACGAGAAATTGGGAAAAAGAAAAAAAGGAAAACATAGTACATTGGCAACGGTGCTGGGCAAACAATAAAAGAAATAGCACTGCAATTTGGATTCGCCTCGTCTTTTCCTAAGGATTGTGGAGCTGTGAGACAAGTATACTAGTTAGTACAAGTAACATACACCATGAAACCATGTTAGCTCTGAAACGAGCCATTTTTGTTAACAGGTTTCAACAAGTGTTGGAAATGGCCCTTTTTGCAGGGTTACCCTAAACCTTTTGCCTTCCTCCTCCTATTTTTTCCAACCTTGCTTTTGTTGGTTGTAAGTCTTTGGGTACTTTACTGCTTTAACCAGTGCTAAAGTGAATATACTCTCCCCCTAAAACATGGTAGCCTAGGCTCCTACCCAATTGGCATATTTAAATATGAACCTAGTAAATTGCACTTTATGTGCCCAGGGCCTGCAAATTAAATGCTATTAGTGGGCCTGCAGCGCTGATTGTGCCACCCACATTAGTAGCCCCTTAACCATGCCACAGGCCTGCCTTTGCAGGCCCTGTCTGTTCAGTGTACTGCCACTTCAACTTGGCATGGAAAACTACTTTCCAAGTCTTAAACTGCCCTTTTATTGTGCATAGGTTGCCACTAAGGTAGGTCCTAGGTAGCCCTATGGGTAGGGTGCTGTGTAAGTAAAAGGTAGGAGCTGTACCTTTATGTTTGACATGGCCTGGTAGTGACAAATAGCCTATTTCATTTTTCGCTCCTGTGAGGCCTACTCCTTTCAGAGGCTATCATTGGGGAATCCTTAAACCACCTTTTAAACTCTAATTCCTGTGGGAAAGGAGTAGATTCTTCATGTTCAATGTCTTTGTGATGGAGTTGATACATCCTTTTCAATAGTAAAGTTGGATTTCAAATAACCATTTTAGAAATGGCACGTTTAGAAAGTGGGCATTTCTTTGCTCTTAATTTTGCTCTGGGTGCCTGCAGTCTGTCTCCAATACACATCTGGGCTGGGTCACAACTACACTTTGAGCATTACCGCTAGACAGCCACAAACACAGGACGCTGAGGCTCATCTGCATTCTAAGTAAGCACTCATCTGCATTCTCATGGGGCTTCCTGAGTAGATGAAAGGTAAGGGCTCACACTTACACTTCAAAGGGTAGCGAACTGACCTCACACAACAGACTGATTACCCCTTATAGGTAGCCTTACAGACTCACCTGGGTTGAAAGAGATCCTTGGGAACTTCAGAGAGTTCTTTTCAAGTCACCTCCAACATTAAAGGCACTTTTGGGTATAAGTACTGGGTCTCTGGCCTTGTAAAATCAGACACTTCTTGATCTTGAACTGGACCTCTATCAGAATAACTGCTGTGCTGCTTAAAGTACTCAATTGGACTGCTTTTATGGAAGGACTGCTGCTTGCTTGTTGCCCTACTGTCTGCTGCTCTCTGACTCTGCTGAAGGAGAACTGAACTCTGTTTTCAATACAAAGTGATCTCTAAGGGCTGGTTGGCTGGCTTGTCTCCGGTTTTCCAAAATCTCTCAGGAAAATAAAAGTCTTAGCAGAAATTCTGCTAGTGATTTCCCGATCACTAAGTGCAAGTTAAGGCATTGATCCAGCGGCCCATTGCCCTGCCTAATACTGTACTGTAAATCAGAAATTACATTAAAATGATCAAGCCATGCTGTTAGACGATCCAATGTCACTTGTTCCATCATATTAGCAGCAGAATCTAAAAGTGAGATTGGTCTATAACATGAAGGGTCATCCCGTGGGCCCCTTTTAAAAATGGGAATAATAACTGCCATTGCCCATGAAGGGGGAAAACCACATAAACATGCTGCATTAAAAACGTGAGCTAAAATCTTGGCTCAAACCTTAGGGTCAGCCTTATATAAGTCTGCTGGTACCTCGTCTGGGCCGGGAGCCTTACCCCTAGATGTAGAGATGATTGAATTGTGAACCTCATCTATACTAAATTGGGAGGCACACTGGTTGACTCAGCCTCAATATGAGCCTCAGATTCTCCTAAATTGGTACTGCTATAAATATGGTAAAAATGCTGTACCCATTGGTCAGCCGGAATTATGCAGTCTGTATTGGAATTTGGCATATCAGAGAAGAAGGGACTATTGACCACCAACCAGAATATGGAGCTATCTACCAAGACACTTACTTGCCCTAGAGCCTGCTCTCTTATCAGTTTCTTCCTCTCCTGCTCTGCAAGTTTGTATGCCTTTCTTGTCCTCCTGACCACAACTTCATCCCTAGGGTAATGCTTAAGGGCCTGCAAAAGCTCCCTATGGGCCATGGAGCAGGTCCTATCAAACCACCTCTTGGGCTTGCAGCATTTTGCTCTGCTCACGGTGGTTAGATTAGATGCTCTCTGCTTAGTAATGTTGTCAAAGGCCTCTAAAGTGACTCTGCCATGCGTAGTGGGGTCCATACATGCTTAAACCTCTATGGCACAAACGGCATACAGATTGTCCAGGAACCTTTCCAGGACGATCCTTTCCCACTTCAGCCTGCGAGCTTGATCTTTGATGCTGATGTTTTTATTTGTGATGCAGGTGGCCACCTACCCTGTTAGAATGGCAGAAAGGGACAGCACAAGTTTGAGGGGATTATGATCGCTGAGGCCAGAACAAGAAACACTCAAGTTCTCTACAACCGAGACTAATGACGCAGACAGCATATTATGATCGATAATACTGTGCCTACAGCTTCCTGCGTAGGTAGGAGCTGAAGCCAACATGTCTGTTTGCTGTAAGTAGTGTAGATTGTGACTTGAAAGAAGACCTGCCTGGTGGTGTGTGCTCAAAATGATTAGATCATGAAAAAGGATCCCCGTGCTCCGACGTTAAATTACAGTTGGAATAACACTGATGAATGTTAAAATCCCCTTGAAATATCAGATCGTGATTAACTAATGTATCGTCCTCATAACATTTCAAGAGTCCCTCTAGAGCTAGAAGGTGTTCTAGCTCATTGTTTCTGGAAAAGGATTTGTAAAAATTGGCCACTAGCAGGGTGGGAAGATTCTTAAAAGACAACACTACTGCTAGTACATGAGGTGATCGGCATTCAATCATTCGGGTCTTACAAGAAATTTTGAGTGAAAACATTAGAAGCAAACCCCCTCTGGCTCTTCCCATATACGAAGGGGTAGCATGTTAACAAAATGAAATGAAGCCATCTAAATAAAAACATTAATTTGCCTTCCAGGTTTCTTGTAGGTCAATAATGTGATGCGTTGAAAGGAAATTTTCCCAAGATATATTGCCCTTTTTCAACCTAAGACCCGCTATGTTCCACAAGAGTGCCTTCATACATGGAGTAACAGAAAGGGTTGGTGAGGGAATAGTGCAGGGAGAGTCATTACACAGTAGGTCAGTCATAGAAGCCGGTTGGATCTAAGGTGTTAGGGACCATGTAGAGTGAGTTGTTGCGCTGGATAATTTCATCCTCCAGCTCTAGTCAGTCATTTTCATCCAGGCCCTGAAGACTGGCTAGAGGTTGAAAGCGGTTACTCATGGGTAGAATTGTATCCATATTACTTATGTGGTCTGGCCTGACTGGATTTGGAGGTAGCTGCCATTGGGGAATGGCGAGAGACTGCTTAGGGGGAAAGAAGAACTGTTATGGGACCGTTCTGATTTTGGGGGTACAGCTATTCTTATAAACACACCCACTAGTGACTTACCATGCAAGGAGTGCCTGAAATTAACAACTATGCTATCCCCCACTACATTATTTTTTGTCCAATGGCCAATCCATTCCACTATTCTGGCCTTTATGATGTCAGAGGATATGTTCTGGCCATTTACCACATTCTTATAACACCAGTGAGTGACCTTGTGTATAAGGTCCAGGGAGGTTTCCTTAGTACCTTGAGATGGTAAGGGAACCGCTAGTAATACTGCACCTAGGGGAGCAGAAGCAGGGGGCAGGTTGGGAATGCGTTGCTTTTTGCCCTTGTGTAGGAAGGTGGATCCCTGACTATGGGTTACCCCAGATTTGTTGCCTTGTGTTTAGCTGGTTTTCGACTTAGTTGGCCTGGGATCCTGCTAATCTGGGCCCCAGGCTATCTGCTCTCACAGTAAAATGGACTCCATGTATTTTAGGTACATCCCTAATTGGATGTTGAGTCACTCTTATGAGTCCCTGTACAGTGTACCATAGGTACCCAGGGCATAGGTGCACCCAAGGCCTACCAGGGGCTGCAGCATATCTTATGCCAAAAACACAAGAAATTCCCCTGTGGCTTTATAATTTTACATTTGACATGGTTCAAAAAAACATTTCTAAGTAACCTGATTAGATGACACAGATACCATAATTTTATATCATTTTCATTATTTTCTTTATTATTTTTTTATATATGTAAACATTTTCTTTTTTTCATATAGTTTGAATTAAGTATTTTCACTGTATCAAAAATCATTTCACAATTTATCTTATGCCACCCCTGGCTGGCCATCCAAACTGACACAACTGGCTGATCACTCAGCTGGGGCAAGGTTGTGTAGTCACCCCTTGCTTAGGTTTAGTATTCCTATATCTAACCTTATATCTAGACACATATGCACCTATAAGTCACTCGTATGGCAGGCCTTAACAATCCTGGAGGCAGAGTGCTTGGTTTTATGTGAGATGAGGCTCTAGCATGAGCTGAGCCTGTCTGCAGCTTTCGGAACCATGTCCTTATAGCTGTTCTAGGATATAGCCATACCATATACTCTTAAGTGCATTATGAACCTCACGGTTAAATGCTAACTTTGATTTGGCTTTATCAAAACATGTTGTGTAAGGTGTCATACACTTTGGAATACTACCTCCTCGCCAGTTCTGGCGACGGGGGTTGCATTCCACCCTTCTAGAGGGAGAAGACATGTTGTTCCTACTAGTCCCGGTTAAAGTTAACCAGAGCCTCAGCATCACAAAATGGATGCTGCTGCCACAGACACAAGTCTGACCTCCTGTTGCTGGGAGTCCTTCCAGCGAGGGAGGCTTGGACAATATGTTTCCTGTCTTGGGAGGTGCTAGCACCACCCCAGACAGGCCATAGTGTATTGGGGCAGGGAGTGCTGAATGAAATGAGACACTACCAGGGGCACACAAGGTGTCCCATGCATAGTCCAGTTCAAAACAGTGCTGGGGCACTGCAGCCCCAGCTCTGGCACGAAACTGGCAAAGGGAAAGGAGTGTAACCAACCCCTTCCCTGGTCCCACCCATAGGAGTGACCTAGCAGGTAATCCAGTCCCCAAATTTGGTATATAGGTAGGAGCTGAGTCCCAAGACCTTAGATTTATCTTGACTGAAACTTGAAACGAAACTCTGGACCTTCGACGTTCTACCTGAAGATGGAGGACTGAAGAATCTCCTTTGTGGTCAAGGAGTGACCACCCTGTGTAAGCAGGCACCATCAAGCGATCAACAGTTTGCTTTGTCGACGCTCCCGCCTGAGCCCGAGCACAGAGCCTGACAAGACCCGGACTTCCAGACTTCCAACTGCCGATCCACAGTCACAGCAGAGCTGAGACCCGTGACGAGAGATGTGGGACCGGCCATCTTGGAAAGCCAGCGAATTGCTTTCTGTGCAACTTCTGAGGCACCCTCGAAGTTGTGCATTGGGGATTGAGAAGCCCCAGCCCCGAGCATCATCTGAACCGAAGATCAGCCCTCCACACTCCACAAGTTCTGCGTGGAGCCCTTTTGCATTTTCCTGCTTGACCCATCTGTCCGGTTACTTGCCCATTGGCTAGTGGCCTCTGTGACGATAAACCTTTGAATTTACACTGCTGGTCTGGTTGCTCCAGACTGGCCCCTGCTTCCCTGAAAAGGAGACGCCCATCAGACCATGCTGGTCTGATGCAGAAGCCATCTTCGATTCCTGCATGGGTTGCCTTTGCCAAGGCTTGTTGACTCCAATCCAGAAGCCGATACCGCTGATGTGGGACAGTCCGTATCCAGCTCCTGGTTGTCCTCGAAACCTCCTGGTCCACGTGGCTGTAGAGACAAACTTCACGACATCACCTCATTGCTTCGCGACATCGCCTGGTTCCTTCCTGGTCACTGGCTGGTGACCCAGACTCTGTCCCCTCTGCTTTTAGGTACTCTTCATCCTAGATCCGCCCTTGGATCCAACCGGACACTTCCCTCCTGGTCGCCTGCAGAATCTTTCTTCACGGCTCCATAGGATTCAGCGACGAAACCCGACACACTTTGACACCTATTCACCCGCTTCCTGTGGGTGAGGTAACGCGATTACTCCAGTGCTCCAGTGGGTATTAACTATCCTAGTGTCCTAGTTTTCAGTAGCTTTCTCCTAGTCCATCCGGAAGTGACCTAAAAGAATGGGAATGAAAGGATTGGAAACTAGTTCCAACACTATGGTAACTCGCGTGTGTGTAAAGACACTGCACACGCATCCCGTGGGCCTACTGCTCCCTATCCTTTGGTAGTAAAGCGTAGCCCCAGCGATTCTCCAGGCCCTAGGCCTATCCTTTGTTTGTGACGTGGTTCTTATACCACTATTTTAGTATATGGTTCGAGGTGCCCCTAGAGCATTACTGTATTTTGTGCAACTTATTGTATGATAATTAAGTATCTTGTTATGGGCTTGTGCCTCTGACCTCATAAAGAGTTCAGAGGATTAATTTATTAATAAATACATATATATTTTATATATATAACCTGTGTGGTTGTTGTAGACGAATCTAGGACTCTAGTTAAATATTCCCGATTCATGCCCTTATGTGGTTATATCAAATCATTTCCTTATATAGGCATAAGAATCATACCCATATTAAGACATAGCCAATGCAGTCCAAATACGGCAAGGTTACTCCCATAGACTCCTAGAAAGCACAACGTGTTCTTAGATAAACCAAGCCTCCAGCTGCCCGGGAATTCCCCCTGCTTCTGTATTGATTTATCCTAGAACTCCCAGAGTCCTGAAAGAACTGCAAGTTCTTAATGACGTCTTATGTCCAACCTTACTTCAAACTCAGCACCTTCCAGGTATAAATATACCAGCATCTGCCCTAGCAAAACACACTGTGGTTTGGAGCAGATTGACTATCTACTTGCCTGACGCCCTGCTGTAGCAAGTGCCGAAGGAAGCCGACCCTCCCGCTGACGCACTGAGAGAGACGCTGTCTTTTCTCCTGCCGAGAAATCCAGCTCCATTGTTTCCCTGTCACCCTTATGGATTGCCGGGAGATCGAGTCCTGAGAGAGAGATACAAGACCTCCTTCATTCTATAACCAAGGTACGGAGCTGATTAGACCCTTAGAGAATTCTTGATTTAGATTCTTGGCAGAAACTATCTTAACTCAAACTACATCTCACTTACTCCTTCCCATGTACTAGGCTTAGGTTAGGTACACCGGGGTAGGCGTATCTTAGAAGCACCAGTTGAGTATGTTTAGTCATTATTTTATCGTTGTATGTATTTTATACATTTTAAACACTGTATGGCTTAGAAACCATACCATGCTTTTACAGTATTATTTTATAGTACTCATTTTTCTGTACGCACTTTACTTTATGACAAGTATTGCAATTGTAGCGATTCACTTCTATTGCATGAGAAAGAAGACTGTTCAATAAATAACCTCTTTTATTGAAAACGCCCGTCTCTCTGTTTCTCTGCACTTCTGGTGAAACTAAGTATGCATGATTGACTGAGTAAAATAGACATCTATTGTTTCCGCGACTCTGGGGATATACTCCTTATTCTTGAGGGAGCAAAGTTGTCATGTTTATGCGGTTGTCAGAAACTAATACCTTCTTGTGAATTTGGGAAAGTTTCTAGTGACCTCTGAGCTAGCTGGCATTCATAATTAAGTCTAACATATTCAATAGAGACCTAGTCGACCTAAGTCCTACGTCTAGACTATCGTTTATGTTATTCCAATGCGCAGAGCCTATTCGGAATATAGGAACTACACTACATGGCGCCCAACGTTTGGTAAGGCGATAATTTAACGCTAGATACTAGAGTAACTCAGTCATGCTTTTCACACAGACCCCCTTTTTCCCGTAAAAACTCCAATAGACGTCTGGAGTGGGGGAAAGGTTAATATCCGCGAAAACTTAGTAGGAGGAGAATCCTATGAATTAGTTTTTGGTTTAGTCACCGTTGAAGGATACAGTGTTCCAAAATATTGTGCACCTAATCTTTGTTTCATTGAAACTTGCTCTGCAAACTTCCTGCCAGCAAAAATGCCGGAAAGTGATGACGAAAGGGAAAGAGCTAGAATAGAAGCTCAAGCAGTCTTTGATGACACAGCCCTCCAAAATGACCCGGAGGCAATTAAGATCCCGATAAATATTAGAAAAAGTGTAACTTACAAACTTATAAATAATGGAGTATCATCAAGAGGTGGTACAGTCATCTTTGTCATAGAGGCACATGAAGATCGGCAGACAGAGGTATTCTATTCATGGGTAACTTTTCCAGCAGAAAATGCTGTAACACACGAGTTCCACTACTACAAAGCAGAGGAACCTCCGGTGGAATACGTTCCTTTCGAGGACGTTGAAATTCCACTAACTTACCAGGAGCATCAGCTCTGGTTTAATGGCGCCCTAAAACATCAAAATCACATTACCAGGCTTGGTCCACTAGGTAGACCAGGAGCCACATGGCCGGTTCTAGCCAGCTATACACCACAACCTGACATTGAAGAAATGTCAGACAGAGAACTTTTAGTTCAGCTAAAACAATTATTTAAAATACATAGACAATTGGTCCAATATGTCATGCGGACTTTAACAGTCCAACCAGCAATAAAAATTCCACAGCACACCCCTCACCAGGGGAACACAAATAAAATTATACCACAGACTATACAATCAGTCATTGGCAAATTACCCGCAAAACGGGAACAAATTCCGTTCTGGTTAGCTCAAACAATTACTCAAATAGAGGCTGTATTTCCTGATAGTACACCTCATGAAAAACACAGAATTCTTACAATCTGTCTACCAATGGGGATCGCACCACATGTGGAGGACTGTGACACTTGGGAAACGGTCTTTGCTTCAATATACACAAAAACACATGGTGTTCCGTCTATGGCGGTTTTACCAGACGTACTAAGACAGATTCAAAATGAATACGGTCCGGAGCCTGCTTTAAATCTAGGTATGAAATTACTAAAAGACTTTAAGCAAGTCTTGGCTATACTACTAGCCAATATAAAAGGAAAAGCAGCATCTGTAGCGATCCGCCAAAAATTAGAAGAAACATAAATAACAGACCAACCTTTTGAACTTGCCAGAATAATTGAAAAGTGCTATGAAGAATTAGGTAGAGATAGTTTGGGTGGGAAACCACTAAAACCACAACTAACTGAAAATCCTGAAAAAAGCTTTATTAAGAATAATCTCATTACTCCAAAAAAGAAGTGGGAGGGTAATAAACAAACCACTCCCTGAGAAAAACAGTTTCAAACCAGAGGAAGGTCTCCACAATGGGAGCCCTCTGAAAAAAGATACAACCTTAGAAATAGGGACAATTTAAGAAAACCTGACAGATATCAAGATAATGATACACGTCCATCTCGATCTTTTCAGACTTCTTCACAGAAATCGGAAAGAAGAGGACGGTCAGAACATAAAGAAGAGCGCGTCAAGTCCAAAGACAAGGAACCTGCTCATCAAAGTAAAAAATTACAATTTCCCAAAAAGAAGGTAGCTAGTATTAAAATAAAAACATGCTGAGGACACAACTCAAGAACGGAGAATGGGCCCAGACAATGCTAGACAGTGCAGCAGAAGTGACCATAGCTCGCAAGACCCTGATTAATCTTCTGGAGACAGTGGACACGAATGAATACATTCAGGTGGAAACTGCAGACACCAGAGTTAGTGTACCCCATAAATTATATGAAATAACATTACGTATAGAAGGGGACAAAACTAGGAAAATAAGAGGTCTCTTTTGGGAGAATCTATCTAAAGGCTATGATATCCTTCTAGCAGAGAAAGACTGGCCAGCAGAGTTTGTCAGGGCGTGCCCACATGGCGAAGAAATAATTATGCCTGCCTTCTCAAATCACATTACAATTCATAAAAAATACACAAATGCTAGAAAATGGGCAGTGGCCCAAGCCCCTGCATTATATAAAAATCATGTAGGATGGGATGAGGATTCTCCTCACCATAAAATTCAGTTAAAAAATCAACCTACTGCACAGAGGCAAAATCCTGTTAAGCAAGAAGCTAAAAAACAAGTTAGGGAGATCTTAGATCAACTTGAATACCAGGGGGTGATTGAAACATGCACCTCACAGATGAACAACCCTTTGTTTCCTGTCTCCAAACCGGATGTTTTATATCGTCTAGTTTTGGATTACAGACACCTAAACTCTTGTTGCAAAACATTTGCAGTACAAAACTCACACAGTGCAGCACTAATGAATAACATTGTGCACAAAAAATATAAAACGACATTAGATATTTCAAATGGTTTCTTCTGTCAAAACATTGCACCAGAAAGCAGGTATTTGACCGCTTTCTCCAGTGTGGGGGCCCATGGACAATTTTGTCGTCTCCCCCAGGGATTCAAGAACAGCCCAGGATTATTTTCAGCCAGGGTAACATGATTACTACAAATGTATGATGATGAGGCATTATCTTATGTCGATGACATCTATCTTACAGACAATGACCTGGAGACACACTTAAAAAGAGTGAACACAATTATACTTGGGTTCGCATCTGAAGGGTACAAATTCAACTTTAAAAAATCATGAATTGCCCACCTCACTGTCCTATTTTTAGGATATGAGTTATCAAGTGAAGGCAAAAGCCTTGCAGACAACTTCTTAGAGAAGTGTCCAGTACTCCAAGCTCCAAAAACGCTGAAAAACTTACAATCAATTCTAGGTTTCTTGAATTTCAGAAGAACTTACATTCTAAACTACGCAGAGAGCGTTAAACCCCTCTACGAATTAATAAAACCTGATTTCAAACCAATTAATTGGACACATAAACACACAAAAATGTTACGATCAATACAAACATACATGTTAACTAAAACAAAACTGCAAACACGCGAAAAAACGAACGCAACCTTGTAATCCGAGTCATCCCAGGAAGATGCGGATTTACGTACTTGACCTCTAATGAGGGAGAAACGGATGTATGGCATTACAACGCATGCTTTTACATCGCATGCCTTTACAACGCTGTTTTTACAATGCATGCCTTTACAACGCATAGTGCTTTGTGGCGCTGGACAGTGAATAGTTTAATTTACTATCCCAACTCCAGTCCCCGTGGATAGTAGGGAAGGTGTTGAATAGTAAATTAAACCTATTCCCTATCCTACAGCGCCCCCCAGCGCAATGCGTTGTAATGGTTTGCGTTGTAAAAGTTGCGTCGTAAAGGCACTGCGTGGTAAAAGTTGCGTTGTAAAGGATGTTTCCCGGGAGAAACGGTATCAATAGCTTATAAATCACACTTGTACACACAAGCTGAAATGAAATTCAGTTCTACTGAAAAAATTCTGACTGCGGTCCAAACTGCTGTAGGAAAAGAAAGAGCCCTAGCCCAAGGGAAGAGCATATCTGTTTTAACAGCAGTATCAGCCCTTGAGGCAGTAACAAGACCAAGCATTCCAAATGCTATGGCATTAGATCCAGAATTGCTACAGTGGGTTAATTCTCTTGCTGCAACAGACGTGATACACGCATTTGATCCCAAAATGAAAAAGCTAGAACATCTAGAATACGAACATGAATGTCCTCTGTCGATCGAAATTCTGCCTCTCGAACAGTACGCCTGTGTAATCTACACAGACGGATCTGCACAACACTACATTGTGGATAAACAAGTTTACAATGCAGCATGCGCGATTGTTAAAGGTCGCTGGGGCATAGGTAAATTCAGACCAATGGTCACTAAAACTGAATCACTCAGAAACTGTACAGCTCAGCGAGCTGAACTACAGGCTTTTAAGATGGCGCTTGAAAATACTGATCACGAATTCCTCACACTAATAGTGTGCGATTCGTATTATTACGTCCAGTCTTACAATGAATACTTGCAGAACTGAGTTCAAAACGGTTTCAAAGATGAGACAGGTGTCACAATAACGCATAAAAAACTATGGGAACAAGTAGTTCCTTTACAGAAAGAACTACTAAAGACTCACGTGATACATACGCAGAGTCTTGGACGTGATGGCGTTCACGTTGCAGGGAATTCATTGGCTATCAAAGCCACAACGGCAGCTGTTCGACCGGCTTCCGTAGCTACAAAAAAGCATTCTAAAAAACAAATGGATGGAGAAACCATGCTGGCATTAAAAGCCTCATTTAAAGGCAACTATGCGGCATTACCTCTAAATTATCCACTCAATAATACATACATAATTGATGCGAACTCCGTTCCTTTTGCTCGAATCCCTGGAGTGGGGGACAGAGTAATTCCAAACACGAACCGGAGGGCTTACTTGATTCAAGAAGCACACATGGGAATGGGTCTGAGGCACCAAGAGATCTTGAAATCTCTAACAGAATTGCAATCAAAATACTGGTGGTCGGGGATGAGCGTGCATGTTTATAACTTTGCATTAGATTGTCAGGACTTCAACAGAGATCGCAGTTGTGAACCGGACTAGATACCAGACTCAGGCACAGAAGGGCCAGCTCAGACACCTCTATTAGACAGCATTAGGCTATCTACACGCAGACGTCCACACGGAAAGAAGCGATCCCATAAATATTATGACGAGATTCATTTGGATGTGGCCCCAGCGCTCGGCTGACGCCAGAACTGTTATAAAAGATTTGCTAGTCTTTATCGGCACATACGCAATTGGCATGCTACATTCTGACCAGGGTCCTACATTTAGCTCTCGAGCTTACAAGGAGGCCATGGCCAGCCTGGGCATTGCATTGCGGTACTCTAGTCCATTCCATCCTGAGGGAAATGCGGTAGTGGAGAGAAAAAACTGTGACATAAAGCAATCTATAACAGCGATGGTATTAGGTTCGGTGATGGATGGGTCAAACATCTAACAAGTGTCGCCACTTGACACGTTGCTGCTATACCGAGGATCCTTTGGAAACCTTCACTCCTCGTGGAACCCGCTTCGCGGGTCCCGCATCGTTACTGCTCCTGCACCGGACTTCTGGAGGCTGCTGTGGGTGACTGACAGGGCTGCAGGGCTGCGAGCGTTGGGACCGGGACTCGATATCCCAGGAGTCCCGGCTACCCCGAGGCCGCCACACCTGGCCCGCTCTCCCTGATTGCCCCGCCCCACCCGTACATCGTAAAAAGCCCTGCCTGCTGCTCAACCGTGGGACGCCACTTGACACTTTGCTGCTATACCGAGGATCCTTTGGAAACCTTCACTCCTCGCGGAACCAGCTTCGCGGGTCCCGCATTGTTACTGCTCCTGCACCGGACTTCTGGAGGCTGCTGTGGGTAACTGACAGGGCTGCAGGGCTGCGAGCGCTGGGACCGGGACTCGATATCCCAGGAGTCCCGGCAACCCCGAGGCCGCCACACTTGGCCCGCTCTCCCTGATTGCCCCGCCCCACCCATACATCAACAGGCTCAACCTATTTAAGTAACCGTGAACCCCATTGCGCGGGAGCGCCCGGGGCGAAGCCCGGGCAAAGGGCGTGCCGTCTAAGGCCGTCCAAGGACGAAAAAGGACGGGATGGGCCAGCCCCCTAACATTTGTTTCTCGGTAAGAGACGTACTTCCGTACCAATACCTATTGGACACTAGCTAGAGTCTGTTGAACTATAAGACATCGGCTTTGTACATTGTCATTCGTGTCTATACTTTGAAGATCTCATTCTTGTATTATCATGTCATCACATACAGGGAAATCACGAAATATAACTGTTAACACGTCAAAAGGGGCAGTCACAGGTACAATAGATCAATTTTTTAAACGGGCGACTATTGTCCTGGAGAAGGAAATTGCCGACACAGAAAGCGCCTATCATTGGATCTGTTAACCGGCAAACGCTCCTCTCTAGGACAAATTGGGAAAGCCACCTCACCAGGGATGATTGACTTAGAACTTCTGAGTGATAATGTTCCCCCCACTGACAATATTCCCTCTACTGTCTTAGGGGCCTTAGGGGACGAGGGAAATAATAGGAATAATTCCCATGGCGTGACGTCCCTCTCTGATTCACTAGTTAGCCTTAATACATCAAGGCTATCCAGCTCACCCAAATTATCTGTATCCTCCCCAGTACTCATAGAACAAGTAGAGAACCAATCGAAAAAAAGAAAGAGACGAGGCTCCCTTTCTTTGTCAGGTACGGCTACAAAAGAGAAATCCAACATTCTGCCCCCAACGTCGCCACTCACACGTTCTCTCAAGTCAAATAATCCATCTATAATGACTAATACATTAGGGCCATCTCCTGACCAAAACTTGGAGGGCGAACTCCTCACTAAAATAGAGGTCATGGTGAAGTCACTTCTACTTCCTCTGTTAGAGAGAACCAGACTAATAAGTACACACTTAGATAAGCTGGGCAAGCAAATAGAAGGAAACACCATTGCCTTAACTAAACTGGCAGTGCTACATCCTAAAAGCTCCACTACTAATCTTGTTGTCCCCTCCATTCTGCTCACAGAGCAACCATCTACCAGTGGCGTACCTGCGAAATCTGGTACTACGCAGGGGAAAAAAGCACTGGCTAAATCATCTAAGGAAATATCCAATAAAGAAAAGCCCAAGCCCCCTGTAAGCAACCAACAAAAAAATGGAGACACTCAAACTGGCACAGAAAAAAAGGAAGAAGAGAAAAGAGAAGTAGAAACGAACCTCCCTCCTGTAAAGAATAACCCACCTATGAAAAATAGACTAGATAAGGAGAAGGGGGAACAGTTACCTCAGTGTCAAAATAGACCAACGACTAGGATAGTAGATCTACCCCCTGAATCGGCCCGATACACAATTATTATGACCGGGGTGCCGGAATTAGCAGAGGGGGTTAGAGAGAATTACCATGCTTTAAAAAATAAAACTATCTATTGGCTGAAGCAAAACAGACCTCTTCCCGCGCACATAAATGGGGAAATTTTAACAGTAAGACGCGCGATCTGGGTGGTATCAAGACCAAAAGATAAGAGGGGGGACGTAATAATCATCAATTTTAAGGACCATAGAGCAGTGAGGTGCATTGGCGACTGGTATGAAGCTATAGGGGGTGATAATATTTCTACACACTATGTCAGCTACTTCTACCCGCGAGAACTGATAACAGACCTAAAACAGAATCCAGATAAAAGGTTTCACTCAGACCGGAGAGAAGGGGGCTATCAACCCTCTCAGAATTTTTTTTATAACCAACCCTTCCAAACAGTTTATCCCCAGTCACAGTGGGGGTTTCAGAACAATAACTATCAACCATACCAGGGGTTTAACGTACCTACCTTTAATCATTTTTCAATGCTGTTTGGGCTGGATGAAGTAGATTGACTTGGCAGGGAACAACCCTCTCCAGTAAAATACACTTTGGCAGAATCTATTAACTTGCAGGGTGATATTAATTTGAAAGGTACTATAGAAAGAGAACAAATAAAAGGTGACACACAGTTGGCCCTACTGAACCTAATACCCGCAAGGGGGGGAGATAATCTTATCTTAGGGAATACACAAAGCAGTATACCAGATCCAATAAGGGAGGAAAGTCAATTGGTTCTGGAGACCCCTGTTTTAAACAAGGTTAGTAGTATGAACGAAAGATCAGACCCCGGAATGGAAGAAATAAAACTACAAACTATGTTTTGGAACATTGCGGGTCTTCGAGTAAAAATCGTGGATGGAAGTGCCCTAGATTTTGTCCAAGACTATCAAGTAATATGCCTACAGGAGTCTTGGCTCACTACAGAAATGCACCTGACAGGGTATAAAACTTATTTTTCCCCAGCAATCGCAGGCACCCATGGCAGGGCAAAGGGTGGGTTAATGATCTACATAGCGAACACCATAGCGGGGTTAGAAATTACAGTGCTTAGTTTAGAACCAAATTACCAGATACTGAGATTGTCTTTTCTGATGACGAGGGATATCCTACTTGTAAATATGTATGACAATCTTGCAGAAAGCGAGAGAGTAAAAACACTTGGGGCTCTCCGCAAGAAACTTTTTACTTGGTCAAAACAGTCACAAGGCTTAGAACCCCCAAGTATTGTGTGGGGGGGTGACTTCAATCACCACCCCTGCAAGAGGAATAACAGTAACATCTGTGGTATAGGGGATGAAATAGATGACCAAATAACTCACTTCAGCCATTCTGTGGTGGGAGATTTTTTAAACGAAACTCTATCTGAATTGGACTTGGTGACACTAAATGAAGCGAAACCCCCTTGTGGGCAGCTGGAGCCAACCTACCTGGGAAGGGGTTGCGAGTCAACAATTGATTATATATTGATTACAGCAACTCTTGGAAATAAGTCCCAGAGATTCAGAGTGTTAATAAATACTCTGAGTGATCATGCTGCTTTAGGCTTTGACTTACTTATAGATGAGGGGCACTTATCAGCACAGTTTTTAATGACCGCACTAGCCCAGAACAATATACATTTAACAAAAACAAATGGTTATAACCTAGGATGGGGAAAGATAGATCCCGTAGAACTAACAAATAAGGTGGTAACTGCGGTATACCCGGCAATACTGAAGTGTCTAGACACTGATATAGGGGAAGAGGGAGTCCTAGAAAATTTTAGGTTGATCCTGGATAAGGTAAATGAATGCTTAATAAGAAAGCAAAAAGGTAAAAAAGGAGAAAAAAAAGGGTGGTTTAATCACAATTGTTCAGTGGCCCATAAAACTTTAAAAATAGCACTAACAAAAGCTGTTAGAGACCATGAGGAGGTTAGGATTTTGAGAAGGTCATATAGATTGGCATGTAAAGCAAGAAAAGAGGAATTGAAGAAAGCCCTATGGGACCAACTCCATGAGAGCTCACTAAATAGAAATAGCGAATTGTTTTGGAAGGTGGTGAAATCTCCCTTTCTGATGGATACTAATAACCATCCAAAAGTAGAAGTCGCTATTGAAGGACCAATATGGGTAAACCATTTTCCAAAAATTTTCGGTAAATCTTCAGAAGTAGATTTAACTGAAGGAATTAACCAGAATAATCATGTTAACCCATTCCCAATTGCACTAGATTTTAGACTCCATGAAGTACTAAATGCAGTAAAAGCGAGCAAAAGCGGAAAAGCTCCTGGTCCAGATGGGGTACCAGTCGACTTTTTTAAATTTAAATTAGATCTGTGGGCCCCAATATTAAAGAGGGTCTTTGATGCTACAATGAAATGTGGGCTAATTACATCTTGGACCCAATCAATCTTGGTACCCATATTTAAGAAGGGAAATAGGGAGGACGTGTCCTGTTACCGCCCGATCTCGCTCCTGGATTCTCTGGGGAAAGTACTGGGCAGAGTGGTACTCCAGCGCCTACAGGAGTGGGCGGACGATACCGGGACTCTTTCAGACATTCAGTTTGGCTTCCGAGAGGGCTTTGGCACTACAGAGCAAGCCCTGAATTTGGCCCTAATGATGGGGAAGTACGTGTCGGCAAAGCGGGGTAGGCTGTACATGGTCTATGCCGACCTATCCGCAGCTTTCGACTGCGTCTCCCATGCAAAACTGTGGTCAGCTCCCATCGATATGGGAATAGATTTAGTCCTGGTAACCGTTCTTGGAGAACTATATTCCAATGCTTCATCCAGAGTACGTTTCGGAGTGCAGGGTGAACTATCAGAGTCATTCATAGTGGAGCGCGGCGTCAGGCAGGGTTGTGTGCTGGCCCCCTTTCTCTTCTCCCTTTATACTAATGGGCTCGAGGTAGAGATGTTGAAGGGGGGCCAGGACCTCCCCCAAGTGAAAGATCGCCTGGTGCCTGCGCTCCTATACGCAGACGATGCGGTGATATTAGCACGCACCCCACGGGAGCTACAGAAAGCACTGAATAGGTACGCAAAATTCATGGGCAGTTTGGACCTCCACATAAATATAAAAAAGACTTAGGTCATGGTGGCAGGTCAAGGAAAGAAACAGGGGAAGAGTATTTTTCTTGATAATGAAAAAATAGAACCAACCGCCCAATACCCGTACTTGGGGATTATGATGGACGAGAAGCTTAACTGGAAAGCGGCTATAGAAGCCCGTAAACATCAACTTCTGCGAGCAATTGCTGCTCTTATAAAATTCGCACAGAAGTTAGGAAAGAGGCCACCAGTAGAGCTGCTCCGCATCTATAAAGCAAAGTGTCATTCCACCGCACTTTATGGGGCGGGTCTGTGGGGACATAAAAACACAAAAACCCTACAGGTAGCAGAGAACACCTTCATGAGATTTCTTTTGGCGGTCCCTAAACGAGTATTCACCTTTACATGCCATGCAGAGCTAGGAATGCCCCACATTAAGGATTTGGCAAAGATCGAACCCATACTGCTTTGGCGTCGTATTTGGACGTCAACGAAAAACTCCTTCACAAAAGAGATTGTTGCAGATTGTATGTCACTGTACTATGCGGAAAAAATAGAATGGCTGAGATATGTAAAAAATCTTCTTACTGATCTGGGGATGGCCAAATATTACTCTAACCCTGAAACAATTGCTGAAATCTCGAAGAAAGATCTAAAAATAAGGGCTTTGAGCCATATAGAAGAACTACGTATCAGCACAGAGATAAAGAAACCCTCAGTCCAACACTCCTTGACAGTTATGACCACTGTAGAGATGGAACCATATTTGACATATGTCGAGTCACAATTTGAGCGTTTTTTATTGGCAAGATTTAGGCTAAATATTTTTCATAGGGTTGTAGCTTTTCCTAATAGAAACAGCTGGGACGAATGTTTAACGGCGTCCCCCTGTGATGAAATGTCTGAACAATCAACGATCCACACTGTATTGTTCTGCAAATTTTATACTGTACACCGTAAGCTATGGTTAACTCCCCTTCTGTGAACTTTGGGCCTTAGAAGATGCCGTCCCGCCATGTTGTGGTTGCAATTTTTGAGCTCTGAATTGACTTGTAAAACTGTGAGCACGTTTTTAAAATGTATTTTTAAACATAGAGTAAATCTTAAACAAGGTAATGTCTGACCTCCTGAGGGGAAAGAATAAGGGAACCCCTTTTAACACCTTAGGAGCGTTGTAAATTCCTCCCCAGTGCTGCGCTGTCCATTATCCAGTGCTGAACTGGACGTCCAGCGGTCGCACGCAGCACTGGGGAGGTAGTGGCCGTGACGACCGTTGGCCGACGGCAGCAATTAAGGGGTTAAATGTAAATATATTAATTCTGTTTTAATTTCTGAGAAAATGAATTTTAAATGTTATATTTGTGTAATAATGGCTAGTTTGATATTTACATGAAATGTACTGTGGAAACTCTTTTATGGTTTTTTATGTAATTTGAAAACCGAATAAAGATTTACTTACTTACTAATAAGTGTCCAACGTAGTCTTAATAATCTGCCAAGACATTCTCTCGGTGGAATCACTCCGTATGAACTTGGTTTGGTACAAGAATGATAATAGTGGGAAGCGTGGCTCAGTGGTTAGAGGCGGCAGACCCGGAAGCTGAGATCGGCCGTGGACCAGGGTTCGATTCCCCGCCTCAGCGGGTCTCGGGCTCAAAAATTCCACGGACCCGACAATTCTCGCTCCGGTGCCTACTTGACTCACGGGGTCACACTCTGCGACTCTGGGCAATAGCTTGCTTAATCTCCACTACGGCCCCTCGCGGCGGGATGCCTGGCTTTCACCTTGTGGATACCCTGCCGGGGTATCTCACAGGGGAATACCAGGACGGGTTCCCTAAGCAAGCGCCTTGATACCTTCGGGTGATACGTGCGCTATATAAGTCGCAATAGATAATCGAAGAACTCGATAGTCAGACTTCAGTGGTGGAACAAAAAACCTTTGATATCAAAGATCGTTTGGCTGTTTTACAGGACTTAAATAAGTCAAGAAGAAGTCTAAGCAACACAAAGCTAAAGCCAACGGCCACTGAAGAAAAAACACCTGTCCCAGCAAGACCTGTCTGGATTCCAAAGATTGGGGATCTGGTCAGAGAAAAGATCGCGGTTAAGAAGAAATTTGGGCCTTCTTACAGGAAAGCAGTACCTGTCTTAGCAATCAGCGGAACAAGATCAGTAGTACTACCGCCCCTTGCTGGTAAAAAGGAGAACAGAGTTGTATCAATCAACCTGGTAAAACCACAATCATGTGGCCAATAATAAGTAGTAGGCCCAGTGGACTCCAAAGACGTAGCAGAAGACCAAACCTTGCTACAATTCAAGAGGTTCAAACTGAGAGACTAATCACATTTGATAAACCTGCAGTGAATAAAGAAGGACTATGCAACAAAGCCATGGAACTTGTGCCTCTTGAAACCCAAATTGCAACAGCTCGTCAAGAAATACCTGTCTACAATGAGGTAGCCTCTGACCATACAATTGTAAAGAATAATGAAAGTCCGGAAGCAATTCCAACAATTGACAGAACTGCATCTGGCTACTTCATCAATTTCGATGACTTTTCTGAAGATCCAAGTGAACATGAAGAAAAGCCAGAAAATAAAACTTTCAAAGAGAAAATAACTGAACTCATTCATCAACTTGGAGAAACATATCTGATTTCACCATGGATTGAATTGTGGATTGTGTTAGGTGTACTTTTCCTCCTACTCTGGCTCATTTTGGTTTTAAGCCTGGGAAGAATGATTGATGGAAAATACAGTACAATGGACACAGCAAGTCAGAACATCAACTTGGTTCTAAAACCTCACCGATCTTCTCACATTGAAAAAACAGAACTATCATCAGTAAACATCACAGACATTCCTATACCTGGTGGTGTAGCATGGGACGCTACTGATTACGACATATATGGCCCGGTTGAACTCTTGAAATATCACATCAGTTCAAGGTTTCTTTAAGTGACTTTGTATCACCTAGCACTTTCTCTAAAGATTGGGACGTTGAAACTATTAATAATAGGATGTCAGATTTGGAAATGTCAGCAAAATTTACAGAACATGATTATTTAGAAGGTTCTTCAGATTATGAAGAAATGTATTGCTTTAATCATTATGGGCACCACTATTTGCATAAATCTGCTAATCCTAGAAATGTTTTTGCTTACAATCAATGGGAACATTGTCCAACACCGCCAAAAGGCAGCTCGAAAACATTTTATGAGAAATTCCCATACTTCTCAGGGTTTAATAACACTGTTCCAGAAACGTTTTCTTTTAAGATTATAAATAAGACAGGAATGAAAAACGTGTTGACAAATACTAAACTGATATATTCTGCAAAATGTTATGAAAAATTGTCTACATTTGCTTTTGAATTTTGGAAAAACAACATTGAGACAAAAACTGTCTGGGGTACAAAAGACTGGCAGGTACAAGGTTTAGAATCATTATTCAGAGCCCGCATGATCCCAGAACAGATAATGTTCCTGAATGACACCATTCAACAAACGACCTGTCTTGGCCTAGCCATGATAAAGGACTTAAACAAACCGTCTATAGCAAAGCCCATACCTGATAGTAATAGCACTACAGATGTGGAGATAGACGTATCCCATATTTTACACCAAAATAGAACTAATCCTGATTGGAGAAAATGGTTGATATGGCCCACACACACTAATAACTGTCAAGATAGATTCCTGAAAAAAACACAGGGGTTCAAACAGATCAGGCCTGACCCAAGATATTCCCAGAGACAACATCCAGGGATAATAACAACATACAATGTAGGAAAACTATGCCTCGAATGGCTACAGAAATCCACACTACCTGAAATTAAGCAACACTTGACCTTACTTAAAGAAGGTGCTGACTTGCGAGATTTCTTATTGGGACCTCGCAAACAGCGTCAAAAACGTTTCATATACGCCGTTATATATGCTGCTTACAACGAAACTTGGAAAGTAACGCAAATTGAAACTGCTGAAAAAATACGAGAAATTGATCATATTAATTTGGAAAAAACACTGTCTGTAGTGGACAATGGGTTAACGACTCTGTCCTCCAGAATTTATTCACTGGACAGCATTGTATCATCTGCTATTGATATAATAGAACAGGATATGCTAATGTTACAAGGATACCCGTGTGGATAAGTATGTTGGGTCACACCGGGTTAGAAAAATCCCATCAGACCACCCTCTTGGCGGCATATCATCATGTGGGGATGGGCAGTCATTCCATCTACCGCCCATGTAGCGGTGCGGAAATGGAAAACAGCGTATTTTGCCACAGTTGTGCCCAAAGTAAAGTACAGAAGAAGAGCAGTGCAGTGAAAAAAGTGATACTTAAAAATGACTACCTAGACTAAAGAAATAGTTTATCGAAATAAGTGTAGGTGTCAAGATTAAAAACACGCCTAGTAGTAGAAAAGTAGAGCTACATTATGGCGCTGTGTAGAATGGTCAACTAGTGTCAGCTAGATGGAGTATTGCTCCAGCTTTCATCAGGACCTTGGAAAAGGTAGGCTACTGCAGCACAATATAATGTAAAGGGTGTACAAATATGAGAGAGCAAAAGTTGCATCAAAATACTTTAAAGAAGAAAAGTGTCACCCGAGACTTGGAACCTCTATATCCTCTGAAGACAGGAAAAGAATCTTCTACCTGTCAAGGAAACAAAAGATACCATGTATGCATTTCCACACAGGAGTCAACATAACCCCACTTGCACCATCAAGACAAACCACACCTGCGTGAACATTTTACGTTCCGCATTCCAAATAAGCATATTAGCTTTATCACGAAGAGGAATTTCCTCACAGTGATACTCACCCAGCTTTGAGTGGGTGAAAACCTCACCTCGCCCGGCAACCGCTCGGGAAATTGAGGCCCCGCTCTGATGTGTAAAAAAAGGGACACAGTTAGCGCACAATTCAAAAAGTGTCCAGCCCAATCGCAATACACAAAAACCCAATAGACGTGTGATAGACTCCTGACTACCCAAACCTTGCCTAACCCCGCCACTGAGCCAACCTCAAATGTTTGCGATAAATGGAAAACCCAGAAACTTGGGTAACAGTGCTGCCAGTGGTGACCCTATATCGCCCCTTAACTCAGGTTGTAAATAGCACTGTGGGGTAGCAGCCAGGGTAATGCTGTCAACTCGAAAAATGCCCAAAAACTCAAGGAAATATCCAGAATGCCACTTCTAGTGCCAAGATAAGCGATCGGGAAAAACACAGTCACAAACTTTTTTTTATATACGTCAATTACGGACACTATTCATAAAGGTAATAGGAACTGTTCACTCCCAGCATTGCCTTCACCCATATTGAGTACTAGGAACCTGTCCTAGCAACCTATACAAACTAATCTGTTCATCACAACCTCGTCGAACTGACCTGTCTGTCGGTGCCCGCGCTCGAAGCCGAGCGGAAGGGAAGGCACCGACGGAGCCGCCCGTTCGTTTTTAAATATTAAGGCTTCCTATTTGGTCAGCCAATTGCAGCCACTACTGAGACCATTAGCTTATAACTCGATGAGACTCAAACAGGGAAACGCGCTCACCTGCGTTGTCAGGAAGCGAGCCGGGGAAGTCAGATCTTGCAAATCCGGCACTGCTCTCAACGCGCATGCGCAAAAGTGCTCAGCTGGAGTTCAGGGAGCACTATATTCTTGCGCATGCGTGAAGCTGTTTGAGAACAACAGAGGTATTACAAATTAGAACTATAGAAAGCATAAATGCTAGGCTGCACCTGTGCTAAGATGTAGGGGCTCAATGAGCCCCCTATCATTTAACACCAAAACAGTGGATCGCCACGATTAGCACAGAAATTGGCAAAAGAATCGTTAATGTCCAGATAAGCAGTGTCTGGTTAATATGCTGCGAACAACATGTATATTAAAGCAAAAAGCTAGGAGTACCAAAGATATTTTAGTAGTTTGTGTAATGTAGGACAAGAAAGAGAATGCCCGGTTTGTCTGAAAAAATGTTCTAGCCATGGAGGTTGTTTAGATACAGTAAACTGGCAGGGACAAAAAAGAGAATGCCCGGTTTATCTGAAAAAATGTTCTAGCCATAGAGGTTGTTTAGATACAATAAACTGGCAGGGTGAAAAGCCGCGGCTCTGGAGAATGATCCAAATGCCTGGCCAGGGAGAGTTCAACAGAACAGAGGCCAGACTTAAGGCAGGAGTAACGGCATGTGGGCAGACGGAGTCACACATAATTAAATTAGGTGAGCTATATGATGCAAACAGCAGATAGGTTTGCATCTGGAAAAGACCCGCAACAAGAAGTTGCTCTAAATACTATATAAACAAATGTGCGGAGGGTCAAAGGGGAAATAATTTAATGACCTGTCAACTCATGCCCCTATACTATAGATATAAAACACACAAGAAAGGAGACCAGGTCAAATAGTAGTGTGCTGTCCTGGTTGGAGAGTAGGAATCACAAGGATACCCGTGTGGATAAGCATGTTGGGTCACACCGGGTTAGAAAAATCCCATCAGACCACCCTCTTGGCGGCATATCATCATGTAGGGATGGGCAGTCATTCCATCTACCGCCCATGTAGCGGTGCGGAAATGGAAAACAGCGTATTCTGCCACAGTTGTGCCCAAAGTAAAGTACAGAAGAAGTGCAGTGCAGTGAAAAAAGTGATACTTAAAAATGACTACCTAGACTAAAGAAATAGTTTATCGAAATAAGTGTAGGTGTCAAGATTAAAAACATGCCTAGTAGTAGAAAAGTAGAGCTACTTTATGGCGCTGTGTAGAATGGTCAACTAGTTTCAGCTAGATGGAGTATTGCTCCAGCTTTCATCAGGACCTTGGAAAAGGTAGGCTACTGCAGCACAATATAATGTAAAGGGTGTACAAATATGAGAGAGCAAAAGTTGCATCAAAATACTTTAAAGAAGAAAAGTGTCACCCGAGACTTGGAACCTCTATATCCTCTGAAGACAGGAAAAGAATCTTCTACCTGTCAAGGAAACAAAAGATACCATGTATGCATTTCCACACAGGAGTTAACATAACCCCACTTGCACCATCAAGACAAACCACACCTGCGTGAACATTTTACGTTCCGCATTCCAAATAAGCATATTAGCTTTATCACGAAGAGGAATTTCCTCACAGTGATACTCACCCAGCTTTGTGTGGGTGAAAACCTCACCTCGCCCGGCAACCGCTCGGGAAATTGAGGCCCCGCTCTGATGTGTAAAAAAAGGGACACAGTTAGCGCACAATTCAAAAAGTGTCCAGCCCAATCGCAATACACAAAAACCCAATAGACGTGTGATAGACTCCTGACTACCCAAACCTTGCCTAACGCCGCCACTGAGCCAACCTCAAATGTTTGCGATAAATGGAAAACCCAGAAACTTGGGTAACAGTGCTGCCAGTGGTGACCCTATATCGCCCCTTAACTCAGGTTGTAAATAGCACTGTGGGGTAGCAGCCAGGGTAATGCTGTCAACTCAAAAAATGCCCAAAACTCAAGGAAATATCCAGAATGCCACTGCTAGTGCCAAGATAAGCGATCGGGAAAAACACAGTCACAAATTTTTTTTTATATACGTGAATTACGGACACTATTCATAAAGGTAATAGGAACTGTTCACTCCCAGCATTGCCTTCACCCATATTGAGTACTAGGAACCTGTCCTAGCAACCTATATAAACTAATCTGTTCATCACAACCTCGTCGAACTGACCTGTCCGTCGGTGCCCGCGCTCGAAGCCGAGCGGAAGGGAAGGCACCGACGGAGCCGCCCGTTCGTTTTTAAATATTAAGGCTTCCTATTTGGTCATTCCAAAACAATAGAGGAAGTGCAGAGGTGTTGACAGAATCACCCTCCAAACTGATTTACATAAACAAAGAGATTCTATCAATGTGCAGTGATATATTTGTATTATTTGTTTTTTAGTGGTGAAAGAATAGTGAAAATACTCTCTCTTAGGGTAGTAAAGATGAGAGCGCAATGTGCTTTTTAAAATACCCCTCACACACTAAAAAAATCCAGTAGTGTCATGCTTCATCATTGGGGTCTTCCCGTCCCTCTACGGGGCGGGGCGTGCTACGACCTGACCGACTACGCGGGAGCACTAATGTGGTGACAGGACTATGTGATGGTGCAAGGTGGGTGGTGTCAGTGAAGTGTAGGGACCTAACGATGTGTGGGAATAAAAAAGTTAAAAATCCTCTGGCTAGTGGAAAAAAACAATTTATTCACTTCCCTAGCTGGGGACGTTAAGAAGGGGGTTTTGGGGTTGAGCTGATCGCTACAACCTGGTCTACATGTTTCGTAGGCAGTCCCCTACTGCCTACTCATCAGGACCTTCTAATGGTCCCTACTGGAACAAAGCTCAGTTGCTAAGTGTTGTCAGCCTGTCTTCCTACAAACTAGCAGTAAAAATCCACTGTTAGTTTATGCTTCAGGGCATGAGCTGGCCCCAGGGAAGCAAAAATATTAAAAAATGTCAAAAAATGATGACCTGAATGCGGTCTCTGTAAAGAAAATAGGAAAAAAGAGAAAAACACAGATATTTACATTTGTAGCTGTGGTTTTTTCTGCGCTTTCATCATTATTTGCGCCACAATTCCACTCATCATATCCATTTACCCATTACATAAAGAATAAACTTAAGACTTTATGGACAGAGTGATGGTTCAATCTGCCATCCCCTGGCTGTCCGTGAATATAGCCGAACATAGGAGAAAAACACAGATGTTCATATTAGTAGCTGTGGTTTATCTCTGCGCTTTCATTATTGTTCTGCGCCACAATTCCACTCATCATATTTCATTTGCCCATTGCCTAAAGCCTAAACTCAAGACTTTATGGACAGAGTGATGGTTCAATCTGCCATCCCCTGACTGTTCGTGAAAACTCTCCGAACATTGCGATGCCCCTTGTAATTAGGGCTGTTTCAATCTCCACACACACACACTCTCATAACTCAATACATACAGCGACACCCCACAGGGTTAAAAACGAGGAACCCGATTTCTTATACTGGTCTTAGAATTAGTCATTGATTCAATAAAAACCCCCAAAACGGGGCACACCCCAACTTTTGAATGATTAACGATACATACTGCTGTGGCAAGCGTGATAAGCCCCATGAGCTGACAATCGGTAGAAAATCACCGCGGCGCTCTGAAAGAAAGAAAACCACGCCCTTAGCGTCGTAAACAGACACACTCTGCGAGGAGTGAAACTCATATCTCGAAAACCCAATCGTTTTGAGACCTTGGGTGAAAGTCTATGACTTACATTGTCCGCATAGTCCCTAAGTCTTACTTCTACCCGTGTTGCCGCTCTGTAGAATGCTCGCGTGTGGGGAGCGGTGGAACATTTAAGCTGCACTGCGCGCTGGTGAAGTCTTTCCTGAAACACTAGCGTGCTAACCCAAAATGGCCGCCCGCAATGGAACGCGGGTGTGCTATTGCGGAAGTCTTGCTTCCATGTCCATTGTTGCTCAAAATTGGACATCACGGATTAAATAGCATTTAATTGTCAGTGATGAGATCGCTATAATAGAATATAATAGTAATGATTCTATATCCTTTAAATTATGTGAAGGCCATTATAATGTGAAAAGATCGTTGTTGAGGACCTGAACTGAGATATTGGTTGGGTTGCCAAATACGGGGAACAGATATATCTAGTAATAGGACCGCTGCCCTATTTGTGTTGCCGGTTTACTCCCGTAATTGGAGAAAACAATGTTGGGTATATAAGCTGGACAGCGGGGTTAGCTGATAGCATGAGCTTTGGTAGACACAGTTTATTGGGGTTTAAAGTATGACCACTATGAGGATATTATACACAATAGTTATACCACAGTCACACTGTGTTTCGAAGGGGGTAGTCTCCGCATGCAGGTAGTTCTGGTATCGTGGTGGGGACATATGTTTTTAAATTAGCCAAGGGGGGGTGCCTCTGAAAGGGGGGTAGGTACAGGTGTTCTATAACTGACCCCATGGAATTTCGTCGTTCAACCCATGTTTGTTGGACTGGACACGAAAAACCCATCTCTGTTCCTTTTCCAGGAGATGTTTTTCGTTGTCAATCTGTTCAATTATAGTCCACAGTATGTCTTCAGGTTTGTGGCCACTCTCTAAGAAATGGTTTGTTAGTTTAGTGCTGGACTTCTTACACTTGATTGTGCTTTTGTGCTCACCTATTCTCAACTTCACCGCCCTGCTCGTCATGCCAATATATTCGAGCTTGCAGGGACAGGTGATGAGATACACAACATTGGAACTATTACAGTTACGGAATTTTCTTTGTTCCCATGTTGTCCCGTTGTTGAAGGTCAGTTTCTTGCTTTTTCTGGTCAGACAGCATACCTTGCATCCGCCGCACGGGTAGTGCCCTTGTACAAAGTTTGGATTGCCCAGGTTGTTGACCCTGTTGTCCTTGGGTCTGGTATGTACCAATATATCTCTGACACTCTGTGCTCTTTTGTGCGAGAACATAGGTTTTGGAATTTCCAGACCCCCGCTATTCAGGATCTTCCAATTCTTGTTAATGATTTTACTCACTTGGTCAGAGTTGGTGTTATACGTGGTGATGCATATTGGTCTCTGCTCTTCCACTTTTTTTACTTTTTCTTCCAGGAGGCTCTCTCTACAATTGTTCCTTGCTCTCTTATAGGCTTGATCGATGATCTTTGGGGGGTAGTTCCTCATTTGCAACTTTTTCCGCAGATCTTCTGACTGTGATTTGAAATTGGCAACTTCCGTGCAGTTCCTACGGAGTCGCAAGAACTGGCCGTAGGGTAGGTTGTCCCTCAAAAGTCTCGGATGAAAGCTCTGGTACATCAAGAGACAGTTCTTAGAGGTGCTCTTAAAATGGGTTGTTGTCATCAATCTGCCATTCTTGGGGAAGATGTTCAGATCCAGAAATACCAGATTGGTTTTTGTCGTGACACTGGTAAATTTGAGGAATTCATCCTGATAGTTGAGCCATGTCAGGAACTGTTGGGCGGTCTTATCATCTCCATCCCAGATGATAAGGATGTCATCAATGTACCTCTTCCAGGTCAAGATCTTTTGCCGGAATGGGTTGCTGGTGCTCAGTATCTTCGTTTCCTCAAGGTGGTGAACATAGAGACCAGCTATGCTTGGAGCAAATGTGCTTCCCATGCTGGTCCCATGCTTTTGGAGGTACAGAGTGCCGTTGTACTCAAAGAAATTCTCCTTAAGGGCCAAAGCACAGCATTCCATCACCACGTTTCGTGGGGTTTGGTACTCCCAATCGTCTGCGAAGAGGACATCTTCAATTATTGCCAGTGTTTCGTTGTGAGGCAAGCTCGTATATAAGCTTTCCACATCGCAGCTGATTAATAGCTGTGTATTGGGGTCAAATGACACCTCCTCGAGTAGATTTAACACATCCTTTGTGTCTCTGAGGTATGTTGATGTACTTTGTACCATGGGTCTTAGGAATGCATCCGCAAACCTAGAGACTGGTTCGAGGACTGACCCAATCCCCGATACGATCGGTCTGCCCGGTGGATTCTCAAGGTCCTTGTGGATCTTGGGTAAGATGTACAAGTAAGGGGTCCTTGGGTTCTTTTGGCACAAAAATTCCCCTTCTTTATTGGTAATCCAGTTGTGCGACAGTGCCTCCTCTACCATTGTCTTGATTTTGATTGAAATTCTCTCAGTTGGATCTGATGAAAGTATTTCATAGTTCCTTTTGTCTTGTAACAGCCTGGTGCACTCCTTGTCATATTGTTCTTTGTTCATTAGTACAGTTGCACCCCCCTTGTCCGCTGGTTTTATGACCAATTGTTTGTTGTTGCTTAATTCACGGAGTGCTTGTCGTTCTTCGTTGGAAACATTTTGGAAGACTCGTTTCTGCATTGGGTCGAGAGCTTCCAGATCTTTCATGACTGCTTTCTCGAAGGTCAGGAGTTCTATGGGGAGGGTGTTGTTCAATGGAGTGAAGGTGGATCGAGGCTTGAGTCCAGTATCTCCTTTTTCTTGGGTGTCCATCTTATCTTTGAAAAAGACCTGTAACTTGAGTCTCCTTATAAATTCCTGTACTTCCTTGCATAGGTGGAATTTATCCATGTTGCCAGTGGGGACATATCCTAAGCCTTTCTCCAATATTCTTTTCTGTGGCTCAGATAGTTCGTTGCCCATTAGATTTACAACCAGGCTCATTTCTGGTTCTTCGATGCCCCTGTCATGCTCCTGGTTGATACTCTTGGAGTTCCTTCTTCTTCGTTGCTCCAGTGGACCGAGTTGCCTCTCCGATTCCTTCCCTTGGTCTGTCCTCGGCGCGCCCCTAAAAAAGGACCCGAGTTGTCAAAGTATCCGTAGTCTTGTTGGAATCCCCATGGTGGAAAAGGGGCATTCGGATGTTGGAAGGGTGGTGGGCCGAACTGTTGTGGGGGGTACATCATTGGCTGGGGGTAGCTGTTCCATCCCCTCATTCCCCGATTGTTGGGTCGTCGGAAATTCCTTCGTGCGCCCTGGTATCTGGGGCTTTTGTTACTGCTCGAGTTGGAGCTGTTGGATCCGGCATCCGATGAACCGTCATTGGAAACATTATCGCTTGATGGTTTGTAATTCTCCTTGATATAGGGGTAGATCTTTTCTTTACTCCACCTACTAGTATCTTTCTGAAGTTTTTCATATTTACTGTCTTTGAGAGATATTTCAAAGTCATTCAATGTTTTGTTTAGTTCATCAAGATATTTTTTTAAGTTAGCTGGAGACTCATAACTCTTGAGACGTACCTCTACTGCTTGTATTTCCACCTTTAAATCGCTCGCTAATCTGCTCGCTGTTTTGATGATCAAGACGATCCAGTCCCGTGTACATCTCCATGATATTTGGGACCAATCGATTTTAAAGGTTTTGTCCTCAAGGAATATGAACGGTTCATTCCGAACTACCAGACCTGATGGAGCTGTATTAACTTTCAGATATTCGGACATAAGCAGCCCGTGGATGGCTGTTTTTATTTGGGTTCTCCTTAGTTCTTCCAATTCATCCCAGTCACTATTTTTCATAGATGGGCATCCAGAGTTCAATCCTTCAAAAGTGCCTAGAGAGGCCATGAGGTTAGAGATCTCGTCCTCAGTGAATGCAAGGCCCAGATCAGCCATTTTAGTACCAAGAAACCGGGGTGGCCTCTGTTTACCCTGCTGTGATGCCGTCGAGTGCAGAATCACAAAAAAGTGGTGTGGAGAGATGAATTCTTTGATTGACTTCCGCAGCTGCACGCTGCCAGTAATTCCAAAACAATAGAGGAAGTGCAGAGGTGTTGACAGAATCAACTGTGTGGAAATGCATACATGGTATCTTTTGTTTCCTTGACAGGTAGAAGATTCTTTTCCTTTCTTCAGAGGATATAGAGGTTCCAAGTCTCGGGTGACACTTTTCTTCTTTAAAGTATTTTGATGCAACTTTTGCTCTCTCATATTTGTACACCCTTTACATTATATTGTGCTGCAGTAGCCTACCTTTTCCAAGGTCCTGATGAAAGCTGGAGCAATACTCCATCTAGCTGAAACTAGTTGACCATTCTACACAGCGCCATAATGTAGCTCTACTTTTCTACTACTAGGCGTGTTTTTAATCTTGACACCTACACTTATTTTAATAAACTATTTCTTTAGTCTAGGTAGTCATTTTTAAGTATCACTTTTTTCACTGCACTGCACTTCTTCTGTACTTTACTTTGGGCACAACTGTGGCAAAATACGCTGTTTTCCATTTTCGCACCGCTACATGGGCGGTAGATGGAATGACTGCCCATCCCCACATGATGATATGCCGCCAAGAGGGTGGTCTGATGGGATTTTTCTAACCCGGTGTGACCCAACATACTTATCCACACGGGTATCCTTGTGATTCCTACTCTCCATTCAGGACAGCACACTACTATTTGACCTGGTCTCCTTTCTTGTGTGTTTTATATCTATAGTATAGGGGCATGAGTTGACAGGTCATTAAATTATTTCCCCTTTGACCCTCCGCACATTTGTTTATATAGTATTTAGAGCAACTTCTTGTTGCGGGTCTTTTTCAGATGCAAACCTATCTGCTGTTTGCATCATATAGCTCACCTAATTTAATTATGTGTGACTCCGTCTGCCCACATGCCGTTACTCCTGCCTTAAGTCTGGCCTCTGTTCTGTTGAACTCTCCCTGACCAGGCATTTGGATCATTCTCCAGAGCCGCGGCTTTTCACCCTGCCAGTTTATTGTATCTAAACAACCTCCATGGCTAGAAAATTTTTTCAGATAAACCGGGCATTCTCTTTCTTGTCCCTGCCAGTTTACTGTATCTAAACAACCTCCATGGCTAGAACATTTTTTCAGACAAACCGGGCATTCTCTTTCTTGTCCTACATTACACAAACTACTAAAATATCTTTGGTACTCCTAGCTTTTTGCTTTCATATACATGTTGTTCGCAGCATATTAACCAGACACTGCTTATCTGGACATTAACGATTCTTTTGCCAATTTCTGTGCTAATCGTGGCGATCCACTGTTTTGGTGTTCAATGATAGGGGGCTCATTGAGCCCCTACATCTTAGCACAGGTGCAACCTAGCATGTATGCTTTCTATAGTTCTAATTTGTAATACCTCTGTTGTTCTCAAACAGCTTCACGCATGCGCAAGAATATAGTGCTCCCTGAACTCCAGCTGAGCACTTTTGTGCATGCGCGTTGAGAGCAGTGCCGGATTTGCAAGATCTGACTTCCCCGGCTCGCTTCCTGACAACGCAGGTGAGCGCGTTTCCCTGTTTGAGTCTCATCGAGTTATAAGCTAATGGTCTCAGTAGTGGCTGCAATTGGCTGACTAAATAGGAAGCCTTAATATTTAAAAACGAACGGGCGGCTCCGTCGGTGCCTTCCCTTCCGCTCGTCTTCGAGCGCGGGCACCGACGGACAGGTCAGTTCGACGAGGTTGTGATGAACAGATTAGTTTATATAGGTTGCTAGGACAGGTTCCTAGTACTCAATATGGGTGAAGGCAATGCTGGGAGTGAACAGTTCCTATTACCTTTATGAATAGTGTCCATAATTCACGTATATAAAAAAAAATTTGTGACTGTGTTTTTCCCGATCGCTTATCTTGGCACTAGCAGTGGCATTCTGGATATTTCCTTGAGTTTTGGGCATTTTTTTCGAGTTGACAGCATTACCCTGGCTGCTACCCCACAGTGCTATTTACAACCTGAGTTAAGGGGCGATATAGGGTCACCACTGGCAGCACTGTTACCCAAGTTTCTGGGTTTTCCATTTATCGCAAACATTTGAGGTTGGCTCAGTGGCGGGGTTAGGCAAGGTTTGGGTAGTCAGGAGTCTATCACACGTCTATTGGGTTTTTGTGTATTGCGATTGGGCTGGACACTTTTTGACTTGTGCACTAACTGTGTCCCATTTTGTTCACATCAGAGTGGGGCCTCAATTTCCTGAGCGGTTGCCGGGCGAGGTGAGGTTTTCACCCACACAAAGCTGGGTGAGTATCACTGTGAGGAAATTCCTCTTCGTGATAAAGCTATTATGCTTATTTGGAATGCGGAACGTAAAATGCTCACGCAGGTGTGGTTTGTCTTGATGGTGCAAGTGGGGTTATGTTGACTCCTGTGTGGAAATGCGTACATGGTATCTTTTGTTTCCTTGACAGGTAGAAGATTATTTTCCTGTCTTCAGAGGATATAGAGGTTCCAAGTCTCGGGTGACACTTTTCTTCTTTAAAGTATTTTGATGCAACTTTTGCTCTCTCATATTTGTACACCCTTTACATTATATTGTGCTGCAGTAGCCTACCTTTTCCAAGGTCCTGATGAAAGCTGGAGCAATACTCCATCTAGCTGAAACTAGTTGACCATTCTACACAGCGCCATAATGTAGCTCTACTTTTCTACTACTAGGCGTGTTTTTAATCTTGACACCTACACTTATTTTAATAAACTATTTCTTTAGTCTAGGTAGTCATTTTTAAGTATCACTTTTTTCACTGCACTGCACTTCTTCTGTACTTTACTTTGGGCACAACTGTGGCAAAATACGCTGTTTTCCATTTTCGCACCGCTACATGGGCGGTAGATGGAATGACTGCCCATCCCCACATGATGATATGCCGCCAAGAGGGTGGTCTGATGGGATTTTTGTAACCCGGTGTGACCCAACATACTTATCCACACGGGTATCCTTGTGATTCCTACTCTCCATTCAGGACAGCACACTACTATTTGACCTGGTCTCCTTTCTTGTGTGTTTTATATCTATAGTATAGGGGCATGAGTTGACAGGTCATTAAATTATTTCCCCTTTGACCCTCCGCACATTTGTTTATATAGTATTTAGAGCAACTTCTTGTTGCGGGTCTTTTTCAGATGCAAACCTATCTGCTGTTTGCATCATATAGCTCACCTAATTTAATTATGTGTGACTCCGTCTGCCCACATGCCGTTACTCCTGCCTTAAGTCTGGCCTGTGTTCTGTTGAACTCTCCCTGACCAGGCATTTGGATCATTCTCCAGAGCCGCGGCTTTTCACCCTGCCAGTTTATTGTATCTAAACAACCTCCATGGCTAGAACATTTTTTCAGATAAACCGGGCATTCTCTTTCTTGTCCCTGCCAGTTTACTGTATCTAAACAACCTCCATGGCTAGAAATTTTTTCAGACAAACCGGGCATTCTCTTTCTTGTCCTACATTACACAAACTACTAAAATATATTTGGTACTCCTAGCTTTTTGCTTTAATATACATGTTGTACGCAGCATATTAACCAGACACTGCTTATCTGGACATTAACGATTCTTTTGCCAATTTCTGTGCTAATCGTGGCGATCCACTGTTTTGGTGTTCAATGATAGGGGGCTCATTGAGCCCCTACATCTTAGCACAGGTGCAGCCTAGCATTTATGCTTTCTATAGTTCTAATTTGTAATACCTCTGTTGTTCTCAAACAGCTTCACGCATGCGCAAGAATATAGTGCTCCCTGAACTCCAGCTGAGCACTTTTGCGCATGCGCGTTGAGAGCAGTGCTGGTTTTGCAAGATCTGACTTCCCCGGCTCGCTTCCTGACAACGCAGGTGAGCGCGTTTCCCTGTTTGAGTCTCATCGAGTTATAAGCTAATGGTCTCAGTAGTGGCTGCAATTGGCTGACCAAATAGGAAGCCTTAATATTTAAAAACGAACGGGCGGAGATCTGACTTCCCCGGCTCGCTTCCTGACAACGCAGGTGAGCGCGTTTCCCTGTTTGAGTCTCATCGAGTTATAAGCTAATGGTCTCAGTAGTGGCTGCAATTGGCTGACCAAATAGGAAGCCTTAAGATTTAAAAACGAACGGGCGGCTCCGTCGGTGCCTTCCCTTCCTCTCGGCTTCGAGCGCGGGCACCGACGGACAGGTCAGTTCGACGAGGTTCTGATGAACAGATTAGTTTATATAGGTTGCTAGGACAGGTTCCTAGTACTCAATATGGGTGAAGGCAATGCTGGGAGTGAACAGTTCCTATTACCTTTATGAATAGTGTCCGTAATTCACGTATATAAAAAAAAATTTGTGACTGTGTTTTTCCCGATCGCTTATCTTGGCACTAGCAGTGGCATTCTGGATATTTCCTTGAGTTTTGGGCATTTTTTTCGAGTTGACAGCATTACCCTGGCTGCTACCCCACAGTGCTATTTACAACCTGAGTTAAGGGGCGATATAGGGTCACCACTGGCAGCACTGTTACCCAAGTTTCTGGGTTTTCCATTTATCGCAAACATTTGAGGTTGGCTCAGTGGCGGGGTTAGGCAAGGTTTGGGTAGTCAGGAGTCTATCACACGTCTATTGGGTTTTTGTGTATTGCGATTGGGCTGGACACTTTTTGACTTGTGCACTAACTGTGTCCCATTTTGTTCACATCAGAGTGGGGCCTCAATTTCCTGAGCGGTTGCCGGGCGAGGTGAGGTTTTCACCCACACAAAGCTGGGTGAGTATCACTGTGAGGAAATTCCTCTTCGTGATAAAGCTATTATGCTTATTTGGAATGCGGAACGTAAAATGCTCACGCAGGTGTGGTTTGTCTTGATGGTGCAAGTGGGGTTATGTTGACTCCTGTGTGGAAATGCGTACATGGTATCTTTTGTTTCCTTGACAGGTAGAAGATTATTTTCCTGTCTTCAGAGGATATAGAGGTTCCAAGTCTCGGGTGACACTTTTCTTCTTTAAAGTATTTTGATGCAACTTTTGCTCTCTCATATTTGTACACCCTTTACATTATATTGTGCTGCAGTAGCCTACCTTTTCCAAGGTCCTGATGAAAGCTGGAGCAATACTCCATCTAGCTGAAACTAGTTGACCATTCTACACAGCGCCATAATGTAGCTCTACTTTTCTACTACTAGGCGTGTTTTTAATCTTGACACCTACACTTATTTTAATAAACTATTTCTTTAGTCTAGGTAGTCATTTTTAAGTATCACTTTTTTCACTGCACTGCACTTCTTCTGTACTTTACTTTGGGCACAACTGTGGCAAAATACGCTGTTTTCCATTTTCGCACCGCTACATGGGCGGTAGATGGAATGACTGCCCATCCCCACATGATGATATGCCGCCAAGAGGGTGGTCTGATGGGATTTTTGTAACCCGGTGTGACCCAACATACTTATCCACACGGGTATCCTTGTGATTCCTACTCTCCATTCAGGACAGCACACTACTATTTGACCTGGTCTCCTTTCTTGTGTGTTTTATATCTATAGTATAGGGGCATGAGTTGACAGGTCATTAAATTATTTCCCCTTTGACCCTCCGCACATTTGTTTATATAGTATTTAGAGCAACTTCTTGTTGCGGGTCTTTTTCAGATGCAAACCTATCTGCTGTTTGCATCATATAGCTCACCTAATTTAATTATGTGTGACTCCGTCTGCCCACATGCCGTTACTCCTGCCTTAAGTCTGGCCTGTGTTCTGTTGAACTCTCCCTGACCAGGCATTTGGATCATTCTCCAGAGCCGCGGCTTTTCACCCTGCCAGTTTATTGTATCTAAACAACCTCCATGGCTAGAACATTTTTTCAGATAAACCGGGCATTCTCTTTCTTGTCCCTGCCAGTTTACTGTATCTAAACAACCTCCATGGCTAGAAATTTTTTCAGACAAACCGGGCATTCTCTTTCTTGTCCTACATTACACAAACTACTAAAATATATTTGGTACTCCTAGCTTTTTGCTTTAATATACATGTTGTACGCAGCATATTAACCAGACACTGCTTATCTGGACATTAACGATTCTTTTGCCAATTTCTGTGCTAATCGTGGCGATCCACTGTTTTGGTGTTCAATGATAGGGGGCTCATTGAGCCCCTACATCTTAGCACAGGTGCAGCCTAGCATTTATGCTTTCTATAGTTCTAATTTGTAATACCTCTGTTGTTCTCAAACAGCTTCACGCATGCGCAAGAATATAGTGCTCCCTGAACTCCAGCTGAGCACTTTTGCGCATGCGCGTTGAGAGCAGTGCTGGTTTTGCAAGATCTGACTTCCCCGGCTCGCTTCCTGACAACGCAGGTGAGCGCGTTTCCCTGTTTGAGTCTCATCGAGTTATAAGCTAATGGTCTCAGTAGTGGCTGCAATTGGCTGACCAAATAGGAAGCCTTAATATTTAAAAACGAACGGGCGGAGATCTGACTTCCCCGGCTCGCTTCCTGACAACGCAGGTGAGCGCGTTTCCCTGTTTGAGTCTCATCGAGTTATAAGCTAATGGTCTCAGTAGTGGCTGCAATTGGCTGACCAAATAGGAAGCCTTAAGATTTAAAAACGAACGGGCGGCTCCGTCGGTGCCTTCCCTTCCTCTCGGCTTCGAGCGCGGGCACCGACGGACAGGTCAGTTCGACGAGGTTCTGATGAACAGATTAGTTTATATAGGTTGCTAGGACAGGTTCCTAGTACTCAATATGGGTGAAGGCAATGCTGGGAGTGAACAGTTCCTATTACCTTTATGAATAGTGTCCGTAATTCACGTATATAAAAAAAAAATTGTGACTGTGTTTTTCCCGATCGCTTATCTTGGCACTAGCAGTGGCATTCTGGATATTTCCTTGAGTTTTGGGCATTTTTCGAGTTGACAGCATTACCCTGGCTGCTACCCCACAGTGCTATTTACAACCTGAGTTAAGGGGCGATATAGGGTCACCACTGGCAGCACTGTTACCCAAGTTTCTGGGTTTTCCATTTATCGCAAACATTTGAGGTTGGCTCAGTGGCGGGGTTAGGCAAGGTTTGGGTAGTCAGGAGCCTATCACACGTCTATTGGGTTTTTGTGTATTGCGATTGGGCTGGACACTTTTTGAATTGTGCGCTAACTGTGTCCCTTTTTTTACACATCAGAGCGGGGCCTCAATTTCCCGAGCGGTTGCCGGGCGAGGTGAGGTTTTCACCCACACAAAGCTGGGTGAGTATCACTGTGAGGAAATTCCTCTTCGTGATAAAGCTAATATGCTTATTTGGAATGCGGAACGTAAAATGTTCACGCAGGTGTGGTTTGTCGATACCGAGATCGGATTACTAAAGTCCTCGGCTTGGCTCGGCTAAGAGATCTGAATACTACCTGGTTTCTTTCGTTCAGACCAATCTGGCAAGATTGCATCCTACCTGTTCTACGATGCCTGCTCTGTGAAGAAGAATGCGTGTTAGACGTCTGTCTCACACTCCCATCAGCTGTACCGATGGATATCGATACTTTGCTTGGTTCGGTAACGGTTCATGCAACGTGTTGTCCCCAGCGGCTACCTATTCTAATGACGGCATTTGTTGAGACCTCACCATTACGACTAGGTGGCGGTGAGGTACGAGATGAAAGCGGCACACAGATACAACCTTCTGTGACCATTGCTGATCTAGACACCGATGACGGCAATGCATCTCACATATGCACTATTTCTACTTTTTCGGACATGGTCCACCTTTCACCTACTGTTGTAGATGAATTCTTTGCCAGCCTATCTGAATTAATGTTCTCTCCTAACAACGAGAATAACTTTTGAAAACACGAGCACACAGCGTTCCCTGAACTCTGAATTCGGCCTTCAGTTTTAATAAACAGAACTTCGAAAAAACTCTGGAACTATTTTTTTCCCTGAAAGCGAAATTATATTTTTCCACGTTCCCAAAATATTTACCTTTTGGCACATGATACTCTGCTTAAAGTAGAACTATTCTTAGAGAACAAGATTTCTATTTTTGAAAACTCTAGAGACAATATTTTGACTTACCTCTAGCACATGTAAGTCTTGTATAAATATGTGATGAAATGGTCTCGACCCTCTCTTCTGTATTAAGAGCCATTTCATAAATGTAAATTTCGTGCTTCATTCAGTCAATATTCCAATATGCTAAAAATATATTATCTGAATGATACCACTGCTTGAAAACGTACAGTATAATACTCATTTTCCGTTTTTATACCATTTCAAATGCATTTTATGTATTTTGGGGTGGGATGGAAAGCATGCATAGATATGTTTCAAATTGCTTAGTATTTAGTAATGATGGACATTATACGTGGAGAGGGTGTTGTAGACGAATCTAGGACTCTAGTTAAATATTCCCGATTCATGCCCTTATGTGGTTATATCAAATCATATCCTTATATAGGCATAAGAATCATACCCACATTAACCCTTTCGCTGCTGGCCCGATTACCCTCATTACGAGCTCAGCTCGTCATGAGCCACGGTTCTCGTGTGCTCATGACGAGCTGAGCTCGTCACGGCCACACCCGTTTCTGTGGAACGCTCAGCACAGCAGGGGAATTATCCTCGCGTGTGAGCGGTCCAACGGTAATGACGAGCTCAGCTCGTCATGAGCACACGAGAACCGTGGCTCATGACGAGCTGAGCTTGTCATGAGCGTGGGAGGGGTTAAGACATAGCCAATGCAGTCCAAATACGGCAAGGCTACTCCCATAGACTCCTAGAAAGCACAACGTGTTCTTAGATAAACCAAGCCTCCAGCAGCCCGGGAATTCCCCTGCTTCTGTATTGATTTGCCCTAGAACTCCCAGAGTCCTGAAAGAACTGCGAGTTCTTAGTGACGTCTTATGTCCAACCTTACGTCAAACTCGGCACCTTCCAGGTATAAATATACCAGCATCTGCCCTAGCAAAACACACGGTGGTTTGGAGCAGATCGACTATCTACTGGCCCGACGCCCTGCTGTAGCAAGTGCCGAAGGAAGCCGACCCTCCCGCTGACGCACTGAGAGAGACGCTGTCTTTTCTCCTGCCGAGAAATCCAGCTCCAGTGTTTCCCTGTCACCCTTGCGGGTTGCCGGGAGATCGAGTCCTGAGAGAGAGATACAAGACCTCCTTCATTCTATAACCAAGGTACGGAGCTGATTAGACCCTTAGAGAATTCTTGATTTAGATTCTTGGCAGAAACTATCTTAACTCAAACTACATCTCACTTACTCCTTCCCATGTACTAGGCTTAGGTTAGGTACACCGGGGTAAGCATATCTTAGAAGCACCAGTTGAGTATGTTTAGTGATTATTTTATCATTGTATGTATTTAATATATTTTAAACACCGTATGGCTTAGAAACCATACCATGCTTTTACAGTATTATTTTATAGTACTCCTTTTTCTGTACGCACTTTACTTTATGACAAGTATTGCAATTGTAGCAATTCACTTCTCTTGCATGAGAAAGAAGACTGTTCAATTAATAACCTCTTTTATTGAAAACGCCCGTTTCTCTGTTTCTCTGCACTTCTGGTGAAACTAAGCATGCACAATTGACTGAGTAAAATAGATATCTATTGTTTCCGCGACTCTGGAGATATACTCCTTATTCTTGAGGGAGCAAAGTTGTCATGTTTATGCGGTTGTCAGAAACTAATCCCTTCTTGTGAATTCGAAAAAGTTTCTAGTGACCTCTGAGCTAGCTGGCATTTATAATTAAGTCTAACATATTCAATAGAGACCCAGTCGACCTAAGTCCTACGTCTAAACTATCGTTTATGTTATTCCAATGCGCAGAGCCTATTGGGAATATAGGAACTACACTACATGGTGTCCTTTCATTTGGTATTAAAGGGGTTACAAATGGTAAAACAGCTGGCTTCACATGCCCTCTTGAGTTTAGCCTAAGACTGCATTGTCCATGCTACCACTAGGATAGCTGGTCTATAAGGTTGACTTTACAACCATCATCATAAGGGTTGTTTGGACTGATACAGGGTGCCCACTAGAATAGTGGACATCACATATCAGGCCAACTTCTCACACCTTGGACATGAAAGGTTGGGGCAAGGTACATATAGGTAATGGGCCTTTCTTGGATGTTAGGGGACTGCCCATCTGAGCTACCTGGGCTGTCTGGACCGCTGGAATCGGCTCTCCGGGCATGCTGATGTGTCTAGATCTACAAGACACTTCCTCGATCTCTGGGTCTTTAGAACACAATGCCTGACTAATTTCATTCAAAGTGTCAGACACAGAACAGAGATTCCCCACCCCCCCCCCACTGGTTTTGAACTCATGAGGCCTTTATTGCGGATGTATGACGTTACAACGCATACTTTTACTCCGCATACCATTACAACGCGGTATTTACAACGAATACCGTTACAACGCATAGCGCTTAGAGGTGCTGGATAGTGGTAAGTATAATTTTCTATTCCAACTCCAGTCCCCGTGGACACTAGGGAAGGTGTTGGATAGAAAATTAAACTTATTCCCTATCCTAGAGCGCCCCCCAGCGCAATGCGTTGTAATGGTATGCGGAGTAATGGTCGCGTTGTAGTGGTAGTGCGGAGTAAAAATTGCGTTGTAACAGGTGTATACCCTTTATTGCACGTGGGGATAGAAGCGTTAACTCTCCTCTCAACCCCTTCCAAGTTTAACATTATTGGTGGTAAAAGGGCTTTAGTCATTGACTCCAGTCTTACAAAAAGAGTGTCCAACAACTGTTCATAATTGGGACCAGCTGTTAATGGAGATTTGGACGGTGGAGACTTCCTCATGGCCTTGCTACAGGCTATTCGCTTCCTCTTGGTTGGAGTATAGTCCAAAACTAAGTCATCGCCCGCTGCCGGTTTAGCCGTAAAGGTGTTTGAAGCTGTTGCTAGCTCACCAGGAAGCGCCGCGGAGAGTTTGAGCACAGATGCGAGAGAACTGACATCCCCACAATGTCCCCTGTCATTTCTTGTGCCTCACCACGTAAGGCCACAGCAGACTCCTGGGCAAGTTTCTCTGCCTCCAGTGAGAGCCTTCTCTCAATCCTGGCTATCTCCTGCGTTATCACAAGTGCTGTCCTGGTTAAAAATGAGTCAATGGTTGCTACCATGCTGCCTCCCAGGGACCCCCTTGAACAGCAGTCATTTTTCTTTTTCCCATGTTTCGAGCGCTGAATTAACCAGACTTGTGTGAAGCACGATGTAATCTGCTTGAGAGACCAGGTGGAATGTTTAGCACACTCTTTAGTAGAAAGGGTAGGGAAAAATAGCACTTCAAGTCACCTTGTTGATGAAAAGGTGACCACGGCCTGGGCCCCTAAATTCAGCAAGTTCCAGATGAAACAACCAAGGGACCTGGCCCAGCCCAGCCTCCTCCGGCCACTGACAGGCGCCGCGGGAGCCCTGGGCCATTTGCAAGTGCGCCTCCTGGCGTTCTGGACAGCGTCAGCGGCTCCTGGTGCGATGAGCGATGGGGGATGGAGTCCCCTGTTGTGCCCCTTGCAGACTGGACTTCACCAAATATGCTTACAGCTGTTTTTAAGTGCACCTCCTGGTGCTCAGGACAGCATCAGCGGATTCTACCGCAATGAGCGTTGGGGGATGGAGCCCCCTGTTGTGCCACCTTGCTGCCTGCACTTCACCAAATGTGCTTAACGGCTCCCGATCCACAGGAGCCTTGGGCTGTTTTTAAGTGTGCCTCCTGGTGCTTGGGACAGCATCAGCGGCTCCTGCAGCGATGAGCGATAGGGGATGGAGTCCCCTGTTATGCCCCCTTTCTGCCTGGACTTCACCAAATGTGCTTATGGGCTACCCAGCACACACTGTGGTATACCATGAAGTTACTGTGGTATACCATGGCACAATATAACTAAGGACCAGATATATTATTGTATTGCATAGCCCTTGCATCAAACATGGTCTCTTATGGGCAACGCTATACTTAAGTCACATTTGCAAAGCAACAAAATGTACCATGCTTGGCTGCGCATTGCTTCTTAAATCTGGAGGAACGCAAGGCAGCGCAAATCTCTGCCTTCCTTAATCTGTATACCATAGTGTACATTTCTTCCAAATTTCATGTACATCCGTATGCCATGCCACTCCACTCTACATCACTCCTGTCTACGACACACCACTGTATGCCACTCCACTGTGAGCTACTCCACTCTATGCTATTCCACTCTACACCACTCCACAGTAATCCACTCCACTCTACACTATACCTCTGTATGCTACTCCACTGTATGTCACTCCACAGTTTGCTATTCTGCTCTATGCCACTTCACTATATGCTGCTCCACTCTGCTCTATTCCACTGTAGCTATTCCACTCTGATATTCCGCTGTACACCACTCCACTCTACACTAGTCCACCCTATGCCACCCCACTGAATGACACTCCACTCTATGCTATTCCACCGTATGCCACTCCACTATTTGCCACTCCACTGTTTGCCATTCCACTCTATGCTGCTCCACTCCATGCTGCTCCACTCTGTACTATTCCACTGCAGCTACTCCATTTTTAGATTCTGATGTACACCTCTCCACTCTCCACTATTACACTCCACGCCACTCTACTGTACGCCACTCCACTCTTTTCCACTCCACTGTACTCCATGCCACTCCACTGTACATTATTTCACTCTAGATCACTTCACTCTTTGCACTCCCTGTACGCTGCTCCACTCTACGCAATGCCACTGTATACCACTCCACTCTATGCCACTCCTCTGTACTCCACTCCACTGTATGCCACTCCACTCTAAGTTATTCCAGTATACACCACTACACTTTACACAACTCCACTGTATCATTTTCCACTCTACCTCATTCCACTGTATGCCACTCCATTCTACGTAACTCAACTGTTTGGTATTCGACTGTATGTGAGTCCAAGATATTGCACTCTACGCTCCTCCACTGTACGCCACTCCACTTTACGCACTGACACTTTACGCCAATCTCCTCTACACTGTTCCACTGTACCCCACTCTACTCTACACCACTCTACTAAACGCTATTCCATTCTATGCCACTCCGCTGTATGCCACTCACTCTACACTGTTCTACTGTATGCATGTCCACTCTATGCCACTCACCTTATGCTATCCCACTTTCTGCCACTCCAATGTATGCTACTCTACACCACTTTGCTGTATGCTATTTCACTCTACCCCATCCCACTGTAGGTCACTCCAATCTAGGTGACTCCAATATAGCCCTTGCAACTGTCAATTTACGGAATGATACTTTCACTCTGCGTTATTCCACTTTACGCCACTCTACATTATTCCAATTTATGCTACTTCACAGTAGGCTACTTCAATCTACACCACTCCAGTGCACGCCCCTCTATGACACTTTGCACTAATCCACTGTACACCACTCCACTCCTTGTCACTTCATGCTATTCTCTTGTACGGCAATCCACTTTATGCCACTCCACTATATGCTATTCCACTCACTCGACTGTACGCCACTCTAGTCTACTCCACTCCACTGTACCCCACTTCACTCTATGCTACTCCACTCTGAGATATTCTACTCCACTCTACGTTATTCCAGTTTATGCCACTCCACTCTGTCCTATCCAGTGTTTGCCACTCCACTGTATGCTAATCCACTATATCCCATTCCAATGTGGGTCAGTGCATTTTCCACCACTCCACTCTACTCGATTTAACTGTATACCACTCCTGTGTACACCACTCCATTCTATGCTGTTCCGCTGAGCACTACTCCACTCTATGCCTATCCTCTCTACTCTATTCCACTGTATGTAACTCCACTGTATGCTGCTTCACTCTATGCTGATCCACTCTACCCAACCCTACTGTACACCACTCGTATACGTCACTCCACTGTACGCCTTTCCAGTGTGCACTTCTTCATTCTACACTATTACCCTCTATGCCACTGCACTGTACACGACTCCACTCTATGCTATTTCTCTGTATGCCGTTTTGCTCTACACCACTCCACTGTATACTATTACACTGTATGCCACTGCACTGTGCGCTACTACACTCTTCCCCACTAAACTGTATACTATTCCACGCTATGCCACTCCACTGTATGCTATTCCACTCTACCCCACTCCACTGTACAGCACTCCAGACTAGGACACACAGTGGATGCCACTCTACTGTACCCTACTCCACTCTATGCTATTCAACTATACGGTTCCCCACTGTTCGCCACCTTACTCTACGCTATTTCACTACATGCCACTCCACTCCAGTAAGCGCTATTCCAGAGTATGCCACTCTACACCACTCCACTCTATGCTATTCCACTCTATGCCACTCCGCTCTACACCATTCCACTGTGAGCCATGAAACTCTGAGCCACAACACTCCATGACATAACATTGTATGACACGGCACTCTACCCTACTCCAGTCAATGCCACTCAAGTCTATTCACTTCAACAAATCCCTACTCCACTCCATGACACTCAAAAGCCCTCCAATGTACCAAACTATACTCCACCCTATGCTATTCCACTGTACAACACTGTACTCCAGTGTATGTCACTGCACAACACTGTAGTCCACTCTATGTCCTAAAGACACTCTATGCAACTCCCTGTACTCCACTCCACCACTGTTTGCTTCACTCTACTTTATAACACACTACTACACTCTACTCAACTCTACTCCACTACTCCACTCTATGCCACTCCAATCAATGGCACTATATTCCACTTGACTCTACAACACTCTATGCCACTCCACTGTACCACACCGTACCACACTCAATAACACTGTATCTCACTCCACTGTGCAACACTGTGCTCCTCTCTATGCCACTCCACTCTACAACAGTTTCCCACACTGTATGACACAGCATACCACTCAACTGTATAACATGTCACTCAATTCTTTGACTTTTTGCTCCACTCTACCCTTACTCGTCTCAATGGCACTGTACTATACAAGATGCCACTCCTCTACATAACACTTTACTCGCTACACTGTGCCAATCAACTCGACTCCACTGTACGACAGTTTACCCCACTCTACACCACTGTACGACACTCCACTCTATGTGCTCCACTCTACAACATTCTACTCTACAGAAGTCCACTCTCCAATACTCTACACTCTACTATACTACGTGCCAGTACAACACTCTACTACATTGTATGCCCCAGACTCCAATGTACAACTCTCCACTCCACTCTATGCCACTGTTCACCACTCTACTTCACACCACTCTATGCCACTCAGCTCTACAAAACTCTATGCCATTACACTCTACCACACTCTCCGATACTGTACTGTGTGTCACTCCCCTCTATAACACTCTACTCCACACCACTCCACTGTACGACACTTTCCAACATACTCCACTGTACCACACAGCACTGCCATTTATAACATTTTGCTCCACTGTATGATACACCAGGCCACTCTACACCATTCCAAGCTATGCCACTCCATTGTACAACCCAACAATCCACTGTATTACACTTTACTCCACTCTGTCATATGCAACTCCATTGAGTTCCACTCTACTCTACTCCACTGTACAATACTTTACCTCACTCTATGCCACTTTTCAACACACCCCTCTACTATGGTCCACTGTACGGAACCCTATTGTATTCTATGCAACTCCACTCTACAAGACTCTACTGCACTCTTTGCCACTATATGACATGCTAGTCTACTCTATGACCATCCACTGTATGCCACTGTAATTCACTGTGCATGTGACTCTACTCCACTATATGACACACCACTCCACTCTATGACACTCTCCTCCACTGTACAACACTGTAACAAAATCCACTGTACGACATGCCACTGTACGACGCTTCACTGTGAGACACTACACTGTATGGGACACTCCACTCCACAACACTGAACTATATGATATTTTACTGCACTGTAGTCCACTCAATGCCACTCTGCGACACTCCACTCAATGATACTCACTCCACAACACTGCAGACGATGACACTCATCTGTACTGCAGGACATGCCACTCCACTGTACAGCACACCACTCCACTATGCGTACTCCACTCCACTATATGACACACCATGGCACTCTACTCTATAACATTTTACTCCACTATATGCTACACAACTCCACTCTATTCAACTTCACAGACAAGACTCTATGACACTAGACTGTATGACACTGTCCTCCACTATAATCTCGGACACTCCACTTAACAGCACCCAACTGAATGACACTATGATTTGAAACACATTTTTATAAAAAATTGGAAACCATTAAAATTCAATGGAAAAACTAAAGGTTAAAGATAGTAAATCTTTATATATTATTTCTATACAAACCCAAATGAAACTATACAGACTAGTATAGTTATTACTTAAATTAACCATTTCTGCACCAACTTCAATTTACTATAAGTTGCGCACCTCCATACACAATCTTTTTTTGTATTTTTTTTGTATTTTTTTATTCCTCATTTGCCACCTCGCCACCCATAACTTCAATCTTAAACCACCACTGGGCTTTTTATCTCATAGGCTGGTTTAAAGTAATGGGGCATAGACATCACCTATTCTTGAGTCTGGCCTTTCTCTGAACCGCCCCTCTTGGCCACCTGACTCAACAGGTGTGTCTTCCTCCATCTCTATTTTTCATCCTGGGGTGCCATGTACCAGCGAGATAGGCACGGGCTTAATCATCGGAAATTAACACAAAGTATTCAGCCAAAACATAAAAGGAAGGGTAACCAAAATCCTCGATTTCGCTTGAAATAGTCTAAGATATCAAGCTTAGCCATATACCTCATGGCTAAAATCCAATCCATTAAACTAGGACAAAGCGGTGAGACCCATAACTTGCATATCTCTCTACGCGCCAACAACATAGCATAGAAAATAAGTCTAACATTATTACTCATAACTCTATTTTCTAAGTCATATCTCCCCGTAATAATTAATTCTGGGCTTACCTCAATGCATTGGTTCAGAGATTTGGAGAGAGAACTACTTACATCTATCCAGAATTGCGTTATTTTTGGACAGGAGACAAACATATGCAAATCATGCACATTCGGAGCTTTACATTTCGGACACCCAACAATTCCACCAGCTTTGAATTTGGAAAGTCTATAAGGAGACCAATATGCCCTGTGGATGGTAAACAAGAGATTTCGCCTTAGGTTTGCAGGCTTAACAATACTATATAGCATAGACATAGTTACTTGCCATTGGTTTTCCGTCGCGATCCTTGGCAAGCTCTCCATCCACAGGGTCTCTGGCAAGACAAACGGTCCATCCTCCATTTCTAATACCGTCCAATACCAAAAAGCAACTTCCTTTTTAAAGGTCTCTGTCTCCAACTTCAGCTCAAAATCATTTTCAGTCCCAATCTCTGTTTCCACATCATTAACCCAGCTTTGGATCTGCAAGTATTTATATTTTGAGAAAACCGGTCCCCACATTTGTTGGCATACACTCCATGGTATAAGTTTGCCTTCTGAAAACAAGTCCTTCCACCTTTGCAAATCAGGCTCCTTTTTCAATTGTAATACCAACGCATCTTTTGTCCAAGCTGGAGCACCGGGAGATTCCCAGATTGGAGCCATATGACTAAAATAGGGCAGTTTTACTACTTTTCTGATTTTATACCATATCTCTGCCAAATCTCGCAAAATCTTGAGTCTCACCTTTTTAAAAAATTTAGGGTCTGAGAACTTATATAAAAAACCAAAATCGTTATATCCAGACCTTTTCAGCAAAGAACCAAACATTTCTCCAATCGGAGATTTAAATAGGGTACCCAACAGCATCCTACAGTTTTTTAAACAAAAGGCCCATGCATAAATTTGAATATCTGGGGCCGCCAACTCTCCTTTATTAAGTCTCCTCCTTAGTTTTTTCCATGAGATTCGAGAGCCTTTTGACGCCCAGATGAAAGATGTTATCATACTCTGTAGTTTAACCAGCCATTCCTTTTTAAAACCGAGTGGGATAGTCTCAAACAAAAAGGTAATTTTCGGTACAATCACCATTTTTACAAGATTAGATCGACCATATATAGAGAGAGGTAAATTCATCCATCCTTTTAGTGTAGCAGCAACTTCTTTTTTAATCCTATCAAAATTAGTTTTTGCTAGATCTTCAATCTTTTGTGTTATCCTAACCCCCAAGTATCTCATTTCTGTAGTTGTTTTCTCATCCCCTGTATTAAGGTTCCAGGCCATAATTTCAGTCTTATCCTGATTTATCTGGTAACCTGAGATTTTTCCAAATTCCTACCAGATTTTCCAGGGAAAACAACACATTCGAGGAATATACAATAATATCGTCTGCATATAACCCTAGTTTCTTAGTCCAGTCCATAGACACAAAAGGGGGGATCTGTTCTGTGGCTCTGATCTTACAAGCAAAAGGCTCAATATATATATTGAAAAGCAAGGGCGATAAAGGACACCCTTGTCTGGTGCCCCGCATTACTTTAATAGGATGTGTGAGAGGGCCATTAACCAAAACACGCGATGTCGGTGAACAATACAAAGCAAAAAGAGATTGCGTGAATTTATCTCCCAAGTTAAGATATTGCAAGAGAGTTTTTAGATAAGTAAAGTTGACTCGATCAAAAGCCTTGGCAGCATCTAAGGCTATTACTGCCAAGGGGAGATCAAGATTAGAGGCCAGATCTATCATACCAATCAGTGAAAATGTTAATTCTTTTAGGTACCTTGCCTTAATGAAACCTCTTTGATCTTCGTGAATCAGTTTATGTGTAACTTTACCAAGTCTATCAGCCAAGATCTTTGAGAAGAATTTGTAATCACAATTTAAAAGCGAGATCGGCCTGTAGGCATCTAGACTCCTAGGGGACTTCCCTGGTTTAAGAATTAAAGTAATTATTGCCTCATTCCACGAACTAGGTATTTTTACTTCCCCTCTGAAAATTTTGTTGTATAATTGACATAATGTGGGAGCAATTACTTCACTTAACACTTTATATACCTCCCCTGGGAGGCCATCCGGGCCAGGGGCTTTCCCTCTTTTGCTCTCCTTGATGACTCTCAACACTTCATCTTGAGTGATTTCCTTATTCAACTCCTCCATATAATCATCAGAGAGTGGTTTCATCATAGATAGCCAACTTTCTATCTCTACTTCACTCGGACAGAGATCCTCTGTATAGACGTTTACAAAATGATCATAGAATGCTTGTACAATCTGCTTCCGCTCTGTTACAACTTCTCCTGAATTCGACTTCTTAATTTCTTTTGTTTGATTACGTACAAAGTCTTTCTTGGCTTTCCACGCTAGTAGCTTACCACAGCCCTCTCCATATGAAAAATGTGCCAGCTGACTAGCCTCCCACCTTTCTTTGACTCTTCGAGCAAGTACTGCCGTAAGTTCTATTTTTAAATCTAAAAGTCTATTCTTGACCCTCTCTCCGGAAATATTCCCTGCCTGTGGTATTTGACTACTTTCGCAATCTCGTATTTCTTTCTCCAAGTTAGTAATCAAATTTTTATACAGCCTCCGCTTCTTAGCCCCCTGAGCTCCCAATCTCCCTCTCATAAAAGCTTTACAAGTCTCCCAAACTATATCATCCTTCGCTGATCCAGCATTCACATCCAGAAAAACTCGTAGCTCTTCGTTTAAGGCTTCTAAAAATTCGTCATCCGCTAAAATAGTTCTATCTAATCTCCAGACTGAGCTCCCCTCGTCTGCATCTAAACTTAAATTCAAACTCACAGCTGAGTGATCTGATAGATGTGCCCCTATATGTTCGACTTTCGTGACCCTTTCCTTTAGCCTAGTATCTACCAAAAAAAAATCTATCCGTGAACTATGTTTATATTTTTTATTGTGAAAAGTAAATCCTATCTGTTGTGGAGCTCTCCACCTCCATATATCACACAAACCTTGTTGTACCATTATCATCTTTATCTTAGCTGTCATTTTGCCATTTACTATTGCTCTGTCATTCCCAGTTCTATCCAACTTATAGTCCAAAACTGTATTGAAATCTCCAGCCATAATGATTTTACCAGAGAATTCTAATAATTCCACCTCAATTTTTTCTAATACTGTTGGGTCGTCAACATTCGGGCCATAATACCCAACTAGTATAAAGGCTTCCCCTGCCAATCTTAACTTAACAATCACCCATCTTCCTCTTCTATCTGCTAATTTATTTTCGACCACAATGTCAATTCCTTTCCTGATCAGAATAGCCAGCCCTTTAGTTACTAGATCTTGGGGAGTATAGATAGCATTAGCAATCCACTTTTGAGTACCGAAAATCTCCTTACTTTCAGTCTCCGTTAAATGCGTCTCTTGTATAATGATCACATGAGCAGAACAGTCTTCCAAATATTTCAATATTGATAATCTCCTCATTTTAACCCGGAGACCATTCACATTCCATGTGAGGAACCTTAGCTCCTTATTAGTTATCCCACTCATAAGAATTAACCCATGTTTCCTTTCTACTTATTTGGCAGTGAGGTAGCTCCTGAGGAATATTTTTCTTATTTTCTCCCTTGACCCCCCTCCCCAACCCCTCCCCCACCCCTCCCCTTCCCCCAGAACCTACTTTCCCTTCCCCCCCTCCCATTCCCTCCCTGGAAAACCCAACCAAAACTCCCATGGCCTAGGCCGGTGGATGTCGCGATGGCGGTGCATCGTTTCTATTGTTTAGCTTTCTGTGGTCTATAATCTACTCTTCCTGAGAGCTATCCAGAAAGGCGTCTACTTCTTCTACTGTACGAAAGGTATACATCTTGTTTTGCCACATAACCTTCAGGAACGCAGGAAATTTCAATTGGGCCGTAGCCCCTATTTCTCTTAGAGGTAACAGTCGTTTTCCTAGTTCCCACTGTCTATTTGCTGTAGCAGGGGACAGATCAGACCTAATATCCACAGCGACTCCGTCAATCAGTATGCCCTTTTTCTTAAGAGCAGCTGTCAAGATCTTTTCTTTTAGAGAATATGTCAGGAAATTAATCAAAATTTTTCTAGGTTTAGAACGATTTGGATTTAACCTGAATGGATCTCGATGTACTCTCTGAATGTCCCGCAACAACATTTCTTCTGTCTCTACTAGCGGCAGTTCTTTCTTTAATAACTGTACTACAAAACTTTTTATATCTGACCCCTCCTTTCCTTCGGGCACTTTTAGAATTTTTAAGTTGTTGCGCCTTTGCATGTTCTCCAACCTCTCTATTCTTTCATCAGATTCTTTGTCTCTAACAATTAAACTCTCAATTTCCTTACGATTATCCTGTATTTTTCCTTGCATGACTTTCATATCTGACTCAATTTCTCCTGTACGAATACTTAGTTTATCAATTTTGTCTTCCAGTAGTGTGCACTTAGTGCTTATACTTTCCTGGTTTCTTCTAGAGGCTTCGAAACCTAGATGAATATTTTTTTCTAGTTTTCTTAGCAGCTCCAAAACCGACAAGTCTGATGTAGCTGATGTAGCTGATGTAGCTAGGTTATCTTGTTGTATTGAGAGTTGTTCTACTCCGGGTCCTTCTGTGGTGATCAGCATTTGTCCACTACTTATTATGTTATTCGACATTGCAAATATATCGTCTCTGACATCTCTCCATACACAATCTTGTCACCTCACTCGGTGACCCTGATGTAAGCTTAACTAAAGGCATGAAGATTGCTGTGCTGGTAGTGTGTTCAATGCACCTGTGCAGCAATGTTTTTTGGTTTTCAAAAACTTCCCCAACGTCCTAGTATGGTGGAGAAAAAATATAATGGCTCTGATTCACTGGGAGGTTTTTCTCACCACAAGAGCTCAATAGTCGTATTTCCTGGCTTTTCCTGTCAGTTTTCGAAAGGAAAAAATATGTTGGAACTGCCACAAATAGCCAAAATACCCTAACCCCAATCGTTCTACTGCCGAATGTTTGTTGGACCATAGGTCAAAGGTTACTACTGGCAGAGTGAATGTAGGCTTCACCATTGGTTGGATGGAAGACTAGGCGGAGAAGCGGGACATACTTTATCGCTCTCCGGCCAGATTTGCAGCTCTATAATTTTTTAACTTTAAACTGCACTTTAAATCGTCTCAGGGGCTGAATTGGAGCTATCATTCACTGGGCGAATCATTTTAAACATTTGTATAGATTTTAATTATACTTGTGTTTGTGTTCCTATGCTGTGATTTTAATACTGCATACACCCTACCCCTGAGTTGACTCGGCACCCGCAGACTCCTCGTTCCACCGCCAGTCAGCAGCTGACTGTTCAAAGTGGAGGGAGACTCCGGGGACAGCCCGATTTCTCTGAGCCACTCACTCACTTCCTGATAGTCCCAACCTGAACTGCCATCTTGGTTGGGTGAGCGGTCTAGCTGCTCCGCCCCAACCTAGACAGCCGGCAGTATATTTACCGGCAAGGGCGAGGGAGCGCAGCGGACGAGCGCAGCGGGCGCACGAAGGGCGCACCGAAGACGCGCCTAAGAGAAGCCCGTCTGTGCCCGTCCGCGCCAGGATGTCGCCATTCGCCAGGGACCCTGACCAAATCGAGGTAACCAAGCTTGTCTACACTCAGGCGCAGCTGATGGGCCTTAACACCATACACTTGACCTGTAAAAAAACGGACCCCCATTTGGTGCAAAGTGGCATTCGTTGTGCGTGTGGATATTTACTCTCACATATATCTCCCCCTCAACCTCCTCTGACTACATCAGCACGTGACTCTGTAAGAATTGCACAACTGAATGTAAGATCTCTTGGAAAACACTATTCACAAATACATGACTTAGTTATTGACCACTCTCTTGACATTCTATTCATTACTGAAACTTGGATGCAAGACGAGATAACATCGGTAGCTAACCTGGTCACTCCTACAGGCTACACTATCCACTCCCTAAACAGACAAACTAGAGGAGGTGGGATAGCGGTAATGACCAGATCCCATTTTGAGTGTACTTTCACTAAGCTACAAATTGCAGGCTGCGAGAGCGCTCGCTACACCATTAAAATAAACCCACACCTATCCTTCCCAGGCATTCTAATTTACAGACCGCCGGGAAGTGAAAGCAACTTTGTAAAAGCACTATTAGAGACAGTCTGTTCATTGGCAGCCGGAACAGCGAATTTCAATATTCTCGGAGACCTGAACATACACTTTGACTGCAGCAATGAGACAAAAATAACGAATCTGCTTGCAGATTTAGCAGGGTTTCAACTTAGACAGATGGTCCAGGGAGCAACGCATACTGGAGGTCATCTCCTAGACCCCATTTTTACTAACATAGAAGAAGCTGTGGTGTCCTTGCCTATACCTATGACATGGACGGATCACATGCTAACTATTATGTCCATCCCCAACCAGGCTAAATCTCAGCACAGGCCAATACACAAGATGTATAAGAGGCCTTCGAGGAAACTACGATTGGAAGATTTTGCCAATATGCTAAAAAAACTCCCGTTACCCCACTCTGACGACACTAACCTATGTTACGAAAATTACTGTAATTGGATAACTCAGGCCCTGGATATATTAATTCCTACTTCCTGGATTCAAGCACGCGCTAAGGAGTCAAGCCCTTGGTTTGACGAAGAGCTATTAGCCCTGAAAAAAAGCTGCAAAATAGCCGAACGTAAATGGAGGAAACGATATGACCCGACCTAAAAGCTCAATATAATACAATTCAGAAAAAGTATCACAGCCAAATCTGTAAAACCCGTGCAACTTTCTATGCCAACAAAATCAATGTAAGTTCTAATCCCTCCAAAATCATTTTTAAAATCCTGAAAGATCTGAGCACTAAAAAAACAGAAGTTAACATCTCTGTATCACAGATGTTCTGCGATAAACTGGCTTTGTTTTTTGTGGAAAAATTTGAAAAAATCTATAATGTTTTCACCGCAAAGCCTGTGCTCAGCCCTTCTAAAATAGAAACTATATCTGAACTTACTAACATCCCGGAGCTAAGTCAGGAGGTCTTTGACGGATTCTGTCAAAAAGTCAAATCAGGTTCTCCCCTCGACCCCCTAAAACCTGAGCAATTCAGGAAAGCAGATACCACAGTACTTGAACCACTAAGAGGCATTATTAATACATCTTTGACAACATCAGAAATCCCCATAAAATGGAAGCAGGCATGGGTGAATCCCATAATTAATAAACCAAATTTAGATCCGACAAAACCTGAAAACTATAGGCCCATATCTCTGCTGCCATGGCCGGCCAAGATCACTGAGTCCTACGTAAATACCATCCTCACGACACACCTCTATGCCAATAACATCTTGGACGCCTCCCAGCATGGTTTCCGTGCAGATCACAGCACGGAGACGGCACTTCTTAATGTTACAGAACATCTCGGATCCATCAGAGATTCTGGTCAAACGGCAGCGCTGATCCTGCTCGACCTCAGCGCTGCCTTTGATACGGTCTCCCACGAGGTGCTTCTGTACAGACTGGAGGCAGCAGGGGTGAAGAGCGCAGCTCTAGCCTGGTTTAAAGCATTTCTGTCAGATAGATCTTTTCAGGTAGCTACTCCTCCATTTGTCTCTAAAAAGTGTAACATAATGCAGGGAGTACCTCAGGGCTCAGCGCTCAGCCCGACACTCTTTAATCCATATGTCCAACCACTAGCTGAGATCGCCAAAAGGCGGGACCTTTCCATCGTGTCATACGCTGACGATACTCAGCTGGTGGTAACATTGAGTGGTGATGACAACGGAGCAGGAGCACTGAATTTCAAGCATGGCCTCACTGCAGTAACTGAGTGGCTGACGGCCAATTATTTACAATTTAACGCTGACAAAACGGAGGTATTAATAGTAGGAAAAAATGCCGAAGCTTGGGGAAAAGACTGGTGGCCCGATACTCTTGGCCCCCCCCCTAACCCCAAAACAGAGGTAAAAAACTTGGGGGTGTGGTTCGACTCAACCTTGAGTTTTGTTGGCCACACAAAAAAAGTAGCTGCCACAAGCTTTGGTATCCTGCGTAACCTACGACCTATATTAAAAAAAATTTGACCCCTCTACACGTCAGGTAATTATCCAAGCCACTATCTTTTCCCGCTTAGACTATGCTAACTCCCTACTCCTGGGAGCTAATCAAGCGGAAAAAAACGTCTGCAGCGTGTCCAAAACGCGGCAGCGAGGGCCCTAACAGGGCTTCCCCGGTTCGAGTCTGTAACCAAGACCTTGGCAAAACTGCACTGGTTACCGGTGGAAAAGAGAATTAATTTCAAGGCCCTGTGTTTGGCCTTTAAGATTCTAAAAAAATCTTCACCTCCCATGCTATGTCATCTCATAACGCAGTACACTCCGAATAGAGCTCTCAGATCAGAAGGACAAAATCTGGTCATGATTCCCCGTGTCAGACTCGCCCGCACTGGAGGACGTTCCTTTCAATACATGGCTGCCAAACTATGGAATGCGCTACCACTGTGGATCCGAAGTATAAATGACCTTCTTCCCTTCAGAAAGGCATTAAAGACCCACCTGTTTTGCTAAGTTGACCTGATAGCCTGTCTGTATGTTGTGCTCTCTCCTGTCTAGTCCAGCGCCGGGACGCCCCTTCGCTGGGGCAGCCGCCGCGCTATATAAGCAGATGTAACATATCATAACATTAGAAACATGCTCGCTCCCCTGCCTCCGAAGGAGGGAGGGGAGTGCGAGTTTAGTGAACAGGGTACTCCACATCATATTTGGCTGCGTACCATGTCCTTCAAACCCTACTCACACCCAAGAGGCACCAATAGACAGCTGCGCTATTAAGACAAACATTATAATTCAGAACCTGTTGCTTTTAGACTGGGGTGCCTTCTTTTGAAATATGACTTCTGCTTTCACTAAATAATCCTGACCGTATACTGATAAAATGCGCCACATGCATTGGAATTGAAACACTTACTAGGAGGTGAAATGATACTCCAAACAGCCAATAGCATGAATTCAGAGATATTTACTGCCCCAAATCCCACTGGATGTATATAGTTTGTTGGACGTGGAGAGACTTTGGCCCACATGCATCAATATCGGCTTTTGCGAGTTCTAAATTGCGAAAAATAACGATTCGCAATTTAGAAATCGCAAAAGCCTATGCATGAATATTTTAGCTTTTTTTTGCAATTCGGTAAAAATCGCTATTTTTACCGAATTGCATAACAAATGCAAATTTTCAATTGCGAATTCCCAATTCCCATTCATTCCTATGGGCCAAAATGCCCATAGGAATGAATGGGAATTGCGAATTCGCAATTTGAAATAGAAATTCATCAATGCATTTCAAGGGTGGAGAGGGGGGTGCAAATGACCCCCCCCCCTGCACTCATGAAATGTACTTTTCAGTATAAGTTACATACACACATGTCCTAAGGACATGTGTGTCTGTAACTTAACAGTTTAAAAAATGCATTTTTGTGCATATTTGAACAATTTCGCAAATTACCACGAGGTTGAACTTCGTGGTAATTTGCACTTCCAATTTGTAAAATCGCACATTTTTAAGAAATGATGCATAGCATTTTAGAAATTGCACAATTGCGATTTCTAATGTGCAATCGCAATTTTAGAATTTGCTAAAAAAATTGCAATTTCTAAAATAGCATGATGCATCCCAAACAGCACGTTTGCATTCGCAAACGCCCGATTTTAAGGAATCGCACCGTTTGCGACTCCAAAAATGCTTGATGCATGTGGGCCAAAAGGTCAGGCAGACAGCCGTTCTGTCAAGACAACATAAAAAGCAGCAGAGTAGCTGTCAACTTGCAGCGCCGTTGTAGACTCAAACAGGCACATGCATCAAAGCTTTTTGCGACCTCAAACGGTGCGATCGCAAAATCAGCTTTTGGGATGCATCAAGGGTGAAGGCCCTCGCAATTTGAGAATTCGCAAATATTTCCGAGTTCTCAAAATTGCGATTGCATTTAAGGAATCACATTTTGCGATTCCTTAAATGCTATGCATGAACGTTTTAAAAATAGCGATTTCGCAATTAGGGGGGGCAAATTACCATGAGATTGGACCACATGATAATTTGCGAAAACTTAGAAAAATGCACTTTTGTGCATTTTTCAAAGTTTCATGTTGTGCACACACATGCCCTTAGGGCATGTGTGTGCACAACATATGTGCACAAATTAATTTCAGGGGTGCAACAGGGTGTCCTTTGGACACCCCTGCACCCTTGAAATCGCATTCTCAATTTGCGATTCGCTAATTGCGAATCGCAAATTGGGAATGTCTTCCCCTTCATTCCTATGGGCCTCTAGGCCCATAGGAATTAATGGGGAGGTATTCCCTAATTGCGACTCGCAATTTGCGAGTCGCAATTAAGGAATGTTTAGAAATCGCAAATCTTCAGCGATTTCTTCATGCATAGGCTTTTGCGATTTCGCAATTAATAAATCGCAAAAGCCAACAATGATGCATGTGCCTGAAAGAGAGCAGAATGAAATAGTAGCAAGGCCTGCGAATAAGTGAAGCTCTGACAACGGGCCATTATTCATTCCAATAAACCACCACAGAATTGTATAACACACACTCATGCATTTATGCATCCACTGAGGGTTAATTGCTGCTAATTTAAGCACTAGTCGCTAATTCCTAAGGCTCTTTCAGATGGCGCTACCTAAGTGATGCGTTGCCCTGCTCAAATAGCATGAAGTCAGAGGCCAGCTGCTATATATTACAGTGGTGTACCAACAAGCGTCAAAAGCTTGCATATCAGTGACAGATTGCTGATGCTTTTAATGATGTCTTGTCATGGTGGATTTATTTGCTTGTAAACAATGATTATTCCTGTTGCAGTGAAAGCAAGGACCTTATAATCATTTCCAGGCACCCCGCCAAAGGGTTTACAGAGAGTGCCTCATTTGAATTTTCCTCTCACTGAAAAAGAAGCGCTGGGAGTAGTTTGACCTTTGCTGTATTTATGGAAAAAATGGAGGGCCTGTTAAGATTTATGGAGCGTGTGCTTGCGCTGTTGGAATACTAATATGTGTTCATGTGAATTTTATCTATGTTGTGTTTGGAATCCTTGCTTTCTGTGTCTGTCTAGAGGAAAACCAGGCGAGTTTCAATTCACCAAAAGCAAACAAGCACAGTTATGGGACAATTTAATATTTTTAGGAAACTTGTTTTTTTGCAACCTAGGATTTTGAAAAGGTTGGGAGAAATGAATGCGAATGAGATGTATATTTACAGCTCGGGTGACAAATCCTTGCCTTGAGAGACAAGAATTCACACAGTGCGGTGATGTTCAACTTCAAACTGACTACGTGATGTGAGTGTGTCTATTACCGATGCCAAGTAGAAAACAATATGATGAAAACACGACTATTGCTTGAGAAAAAACTTTATCCCCACCAGTGAGTGATTCAGGTGGTATGAGTGGTATACTTTCCTTTCAAAGTATACCACTGTCAGGCCGTCATAGAAGACATTTGTTGTGGACTTTGAACATGCCAGTTAGATTAGCACCTGTAACTCTCATGAATACCGTGCATCAAGCGTGCTATTGGAAAGGCTCCATGTTGAGTTTATATGTTCTTGACGATGATGTTTTATATGACAAATTAACCTATTAGTGACATCATGACGTAAAATTGGCACAACAGAATACATAAAATCGATCGAAGACATTCTTCACAAAATCAGACAAGAACATATAAACTATAAGCCACCGAACGGTTTCCAATATATGTGTACAGAAAATAAGACAACATAACAATAAGCTGGCACACAACGTACACGAATGACCGAATTCTTGGACTCAGATTTTAGAACAGTTATTTTTCAGGGGACAAAATATATTTCAGCACATTGTGTGCAGAAAAAACTGCACAGTAATTACGTTTCAACACAAAAAGGCCCAATTAAAACAAAACATAAAAAGTCTTCAAATTGATAAAAGTTAAGCCTTCGGGAATGGTTGTTCTGCTTGTTACTCATCTCATTTGGGAAAAAGGGTACAAATGAATACATTTCTCAATTATCCCAAATCACAAACAGGAAAACTGTACTTAGCTGACGGTGGTTAAACTTTCAGTTGCAAAAAAAAGTCTACACAGATTGAATATGAGAAAAATGCCCTGAAACCAAATTCAAACCTGAAGATGATGTGCATGTGGGTTGTGAGGGGGTGGATCTCTAATGCAGAAGTAAGCTTGTTTGTAATTAGTTAGCCTGAAAGGTAGTGCAGGTGGTGAACAGCGTTTACAACGAAACTTTTACAACGCACTACCATTACATCGCAACTTTTACAACGCAAACTATTACAACGCATAGCGCTTGGGGGCGCTCTAGGATAGGAAATAGGTTAATTTACTATCCAATAACCTTCCCTAGTGTCCACGGGGACTGGAGTTGGAACAGTAAATTAAACTATTCACTATCCAGCGCCCAAAATCATTATGCGTTGTAAAAAATGCGATGTAAAGGTAGGCGTTGTAAAAGTATGCGTTGTAACGTTATACATCCAGTGCAGGGGCAAGAGGGTGAACTGTTCCTACCAGATTCCCTCTTGTATTTAGACATTGCTCTCCAGATGTTTGCTCTCTTCCTTACCCATGTTCTATTCCATGCAGTGTGACTGGCATAGGAGAACACAGAACACATTGCTCACCTTAAACCTATCTCCGGCAGTGTCCTGTTCATAAAGCTTATGTTTTGTTCCCAGAACGGCAGAGATGGCAGACACTCACTCGTTAAATTACCAGTATTTACTATAAACTGGTGTATGTACCTTGTCTCTCACTACATTATTTGAAGGTCATGGCTGTCCCTTAATTTAAGCCTTGCCGTCAGGTTCCAGAAGCGAGTGCCTGCTACTCAGGAAGGCAGAGTGGAAATGGATGCTGCAGGTGGCTGGTTCCTAATCCCACTCCATCAACAACCAAACTTGACATTTCTATTTACAGCAGTCCAGCATCCATTCAGGGCCGGCTTTAGGGCAGTGAGACTGATGCAACCGCACTGGGGAGGGGGGCGCCGTGACCTCAGGGGGGCGCTGTGTTTAGCAATATCTTATGATAGGAGAGATGAGGGGCACTTTTGCAGGTGGTAGGGAGAAAATACGAGGAGGTGGTCATGGGACATGGGGGACGTCAAAAGTGATTGTCGAACTGGGCGCCACCAGTGCTAAAGCCGGCCCTGCTCCATTTGACCCTACGGTATTTGATTAGGGTTCTGCTGCTAAAGTATCAAATGCTATCTATCCCAGTGGAACCAGTTATCTCAAACTTGGCTGTCAAGATGAAGAATTAGAGAGATGCAGAGGAGCAGGATTGTGAGTTTCAAATAATAGCATGAGGACAAATAAAAACCTAAAGGCAAATTCTGTGGGAGCTAGATCTAGAGATGGCAATACCAGACGATAATATGATGAGGGAATAGCAGCAAACTGGAAAGTTATACCTTACTGTATGATCTAGGCTGATACATTTTAAGGTATTTCACGGATCATTCTGAACTCCTCGAGTAAAGTAGAATCTAGTTTCTTCTAAAATGTCTAACTGCAGTAAGTGTACTTTTTAAAAATGAGAGATCGTTGTTAGAAATTGGGTTACTAGTGAACTAGGATGTGAGCCCTGGTCAAGCAGCAATCACAATCCTAGTCAGGTAAAGGCAGAGGCAAACCCCAAATTAACCTGTGCTCAACCCTCTGATAGCTTGACACAAAGCAGTCAGGTTTAACTTAGAGGCAACTTGCTGTGGTGGGTGGATGAGTTTGGGCTTTTGTGCTACAGTAGTCAGGGCCCAATGTTGATAGTGGCACATGCCTCACAAATGGCTACACCCAAGGGCCATTGCAGGGTGCATTAGTTTAGGTAGTGGGCGGAGGGCTGTGCCTTCTTAATAAGTATAATATGTGGAATAATTTCGAAAGTGCATTGATTGATATCAAACACAGTGTGTTTATTTTTACTTTCACTTGTTCCAATTAGGAAAGTCACATAGAACAGCCTACATTTGTTTCGCCCGTTGGCCAAACTGCAGAGGGCTTTTTCAAGGCAGAAAGTCGTGTCTGGTAATCATGTTCCTACAATGATGGAGTCAGGTGGTCCCTGCAGTCCCAGGAACATAAAATAAACACACTGTGTTTGATATCAATCAATGAACTTAGAGGCAATGTGTGAAGTATTTGTGCAAAACTTCAAACAGGAAAACAGTGTGAAAACACCACATAAAAAGATCCCACACCAGGTTAGGAAAACAGAGCCAAATGTAATAAATAAAAGGAGACCAAAACAAGAAAAATCGCCTTAGTAGAACCAGTGTTATGAATTTTTAAAGAATAAACTGTAAAAGAGTGCCTAAAAACATAAAGCACCAGCCTGGAATATCTTGTTACGCTGGACCGGGTCAAAGTCAAAAGTTCAGGCCAAGCGAGATGGATCGAGGGTAAGATACAGTCCAGATAAGTCCTGCTGAAGGTTTGCCTTCTAAAATTGTGTGCCAAGTGTCCTGTTTGCATTGAAGAACGTTATCAGGAGCTAGGGGAGCGTCACTGTTGGTGGTCGGTGTGGCGCGAGGAGCAGGCTGGGCGTCACAAATGGGTGGCCTGGTACTTTGCGTTGGCGGTCCTCCATAGGCAATGGATGCTTGCTGGGTGAAGAGGCAGGCTTGTAACAGCTTGTGCTGATCTCTGGTGAGAGTGGTGCGGTTCCGGTGTAAATAGGATTGTTCGCAGTCGTGAAGAGCTGAAAAGCTTGAATTTAAGAGCTCAGGAGCCACACTGAAGGTCCATGACCTGATATGCCCTTCTTGAGGGTCCACAAGCTGTTGGGTAGACTTTTATGTCCCTGAGGCTCAGATCAGGAGGCCAGCAGACTAGCCCTTTGAGCCACTCTGGGGTCATGGGTTCACAATGGGTTCCAGGTCCAGTTCTTCATCCCCAAGCAACATGGCAGCAGGCAGTAGGTCAGCACAGCAAGGCAGCAGCTCCTTTGGATTAGAAATCTAAGAAAGAAGCAGTCCTTGTAGCAGCACAGCAGACCTTCTGACTCGCAGAGTATACACAGGTCTAGAAGGTCCTGAAGTGGTGGAGTCTGGGGTCCTTCTTTTATACATTGGTGCTCAGGATCTGGGTGGTTGGAGAAGTTTTTAGACAGTGTCTTCAAAGTGCAGGTAATTCCCTACCTCCCATGCCCTGGCTCCAAGCTGGGCTGGCTGAAGTGACAATGCAGGGGTGTTAAGCCATTTGTTTGGAGACAGGACACAGCCTATTCAGGTGTGAGGCTGGCCCCTGCTCCTCCCACCCATCCTGCCAGTGATGGCCCATCAAGTCACACCTAAGCTTCCATTGTGTGTGGCTGTCTAAGAAGAATACACACAGCCCAACTGCAAACTACACCCAGTCATGTGACCAGAGACAGGCTGCAGGCACCAAATGGCTAAGGAAAGAATGCCAACTTTTTTAAAAGCGCCCTTTTCAGACTTGTAATTTAATATCCCACTTCACCATAAGTTTAAGTTAGGATTTTAAAATGGGAATTAAGATACACCAGACATAAGCCAGTCATATCTTCCCATTTGCAAAGTAAAGTTATAAAATGTAATAAAGTAACACCAATGTTATTCTATGGGAGAGATAGGCCTTGCAGTAGTGAAAACGAATTTAAGAGTTTTTCACTACCGGGATTTGTAAAACGTAAAAGTTCTTGTCTAATGTTTTAAATACACTAGAACTTGGGACTGTCCAGGGCCTATCTTAGGGTTGACATATGTATTAAAAAGGAAGGTCTGGGCCCGGCAAAAGGTTTATTTTGGCAGTTTGACATCACAGTTTAACCCCTTCGGTGCTGCGCAAATTTTCACGCTGTGTGGGGGTTTTATTGAGTGGGCGGGATTCGGACAGCTCCTGGCCATCATCAGCACACGCCCACCGTGATGTTGGTCGGCCGGGGGCCATCTGAAGCACACATCGGGTTAAAACTGCACACACACGATATGCAATGGCATGACTGAGACATGTTTAAAGGGTTACTTAAGTGACTGGTGTAATCAGTGCTGCAGCCCACTAGTTGAATTTAAGTTACAGGCCCTGGGCACATGTGTTGCACTTTACTAGGGTCTTATAAGTAAATTAAATATGCTAAATGGGTATAAGCCAATGTTAACCTCCCTATCTCGAGACCAAAGGTCCCGACCCCCACGCACTGTAGCTCTAGGTTATATCCTTTTAATCAACTCAAAATAAATATTTATCCAAATTTTGTCTTTGATGCTCTAAAAAAGGAATCACAGAAGAAACTGTGGAAATTAATTTCTTTATGTACAATTTATGAGAAATGCAATGTAAAAATATATGTTTTTATTTTGTGTGATTATTTTGATTCTGCATTCTGGTGTCGAAATTAAAACATTTTGAATGTGAGTAGCAACAAAGACAACATTTGGATAAATATTTATTTTGAGTTGATTAAAAAGATATAACCTAGAGCTACAGTGCGTGGGGGTCGGGACCTTTGGTCTCGAGATAGGGAGGTTCACAGTAGAGGCACGGGAAAGACAACCCTGCTACCCTCGCAGCACGCTGAGAAGAGTATTTTAGACATTTGAGAAAGTGGATAATCATTGTAGAATTTTTTTAAAAGAAGGAGTGCATCACCGTTCATTTAAAAATTATACGCCAATGTTACCATGTTTTAGGCAAAAACCACAAACACTTTAGCACAGCACTGGCTAGCAGTGGTAAAGTGCATAGAGTCTCAAGGGCAACAAAAACGATTTCAGCAAATTGGAGGAGTGAAGGCAAAAGGTTTGGGGATGACGACACAGAGACGGCCATTTCCAACAGTTGTGCAAATGATGCAGCAATGTATTGACATACACTTGGATTGGAGAAGCTTTCTATAGCACTCAGAAAGAGAAAACACCCCCAAAGATTGTTTTTGTGTAATGTAATGTAAAAAGGTACTTTTAGAGCGCGCAGCTACTCAATAGATTGTCCCGGCGCTGAAGGACCTCAAGACAGACAACTGACACTAACTCTGCCAGATCACTCGGCTCATTGGCTATTGTTGGAATAGCCAAGTTTTCAGCCGCTTCCTGAAGGTGAGTAAATCCTGCATCTGTCTAAGTGACAGTGACAGGCTGTTCCAGAGATGGGAGGTCTGCACTTGGAAAGAGCGGCCGCGTATGCGGGCGCCGAAGAACCTGGGGATGATCAACTGCTGCTGCGATGAGGACCTCATGTAATGCTGAACTCTTTTCCTAAGATAAGAGGCACCAATGTCGTGTAGAGCTTTAAAGGCCAGAACTAGATCTTTGAACAGAATCCGCTTAATAATCGGCAGGGCTTTCATGTGGGAGGACACCCACGTTCTGGGTCCTAGCATGAGAATCACCCTCGCCTCTGCCTTCTGGACCACTTGAAGGCGTGTCAGTGAATATACTAGGAGGCCCAGGATGTTCATGTAGTCCATCCTTGACACAATCAGAGCCTGGACCACCGTCTTTCTGTGAATAACTGGAAGCAGGGGCAAAAAATGCTTCAGCATTATTAACAAGCCGAAACAGGATCTGATTTGGATCTGTTTGGATCTGAGCTTTCATGTATAAATCATCATCCAGTTTGACACCTAAGTTCTTGACTGTCCTTAATGAGGTTTCGGGTGTGGACATGTCTATAGGCAACCATTGGCGCCACACCTCACGGGGAGAAGGACCACAGAAAATGATTTCTGATTTCTCCGAATTACACTTTAATTGGTTCAGTTGTAACCAGGAGAACACTTCTGACAGGCAGGTGTTGAGCACATCCCTTCTAAAATCAGCGCCCTTCTCACAAGTGAACAGCAATTGTGTATTATCTGCATATGATACTATTTTCGCGCCATGTGTTTCCTCTAGATGCACGAGGGGGACCATATATAAGTTAAAATGTGTTGAGCTTAGAATCTAGCCCTGAGGAACCCCTACCATCATGGGGGGGATGGAGGCAGCAAAGGCGGAGAGCAAATAATTTGCTGGCGGTCTTTCAAGAAAGAAGAAAACCACTTGAGTACCGTGCCACCAAGACCACATTCCAGAAGTCTCTGCAGGAGCCAGTCGTGGAACATGGTATCGAAAGCCCAACAGAATCAGCACCACTTTGCCTCCTTTATCTAGTGTCTCCTTGATAACATCAGAGACTTCTAATAAGGCTACTTCTGTACTAAAGTTTGCTCTGAAGCCAGACTGGCTATGGTGAAGCACATGGTTGACTTCCACATATTCCATAGTAACAAGATTCACATATTTCTCCAATGCTTTTGGAGAAAAAGGGGAGTAGGGATATTGGCCTGTAATTAGAGGCTATCAAACGGTCGGCCAAGGGCTTTTTTAGTAAAGGGAGAATTCTTGCCTTCTTCCAACTGTCTGGCACCAGTCCACTCTGCAGTGAAGTATTGGGGATCAGATTCACAAGTGGATTGATAATCCCAGCTATAGAAGCCAGCACTTTAGCTGGGCATGGGTCAGAGGGTGAGCCTGACTTGAGGACTTTCATAATCTCCAAGGATTTTTACAGGGGAATCGGAGGGAACTGTGTGAAAGGCGGTCTGTCACAAAGGTGGAAGGGATCGGGGGCCCAAAAAACTCTCCATTGGTCAGGGGTAGGGCCTCAAAGGAGTCTTGAATGATTTAAATTTGTTCATGGAAATGGGAGGCCAGATGGCTAATCCATTCCTCATTGGGGGTGAAAAGCCCCTTCCTGCACAAAAACAATCACGCTAACAACACAGACATCAACACATGGTGCAAGGATGCCTGCATTGGGGATGGCTGCTAATTGTGCGCTGACGCAAACTGAAAGGACAGGAATGCACCTTATCTTATAAACACAGTGCATTACTACCCTTATGAATTAATGTAAGGCAGCGAAGCAAAATGACTTCTGGTGCTGCCCTACACCAATTCTTTGTATATAAGCCCCTACGATTGCAATATTCAAGTGTGAATATGAGAATTAATAGAATATTTTGGGGGGATTGATAGAAAAAGTTGAATAGGAAAGAAAGCAAAAGAGGGAGACAGAAAAAAAGAGGAGGAGGGTATAGCGAGGAGAGGAGAGGAGAGATTAGAAAGAAAAGAAAGCAAGAGAATTATGAGTGCAGGGAGAGAAAGTTAGTTAAAGGTGGCCTGTATAAATCAGACCTAGGTCCTGATTTAGATCTGGGCGGATGGATTACTCTCTCACAATGGTGACAGATATCCCATTCACCGAAATATAAATCTCATAAGACATAAATGGATTTATATTTCGCAGAGAGGGATATCAGTCAACGTTGCCTTAGGCTAACCCATCTGACAAGACCTAAATCAATCCCTTAATCTTTTGGGATAGCATGAGAGAAATGCAAGAAAAAGAGCATAAACTAGTACATTCTAGCAATTTTATATCTTTATTCGTGTTAGTTTGTGGTGCGGGATTGATACTTATCCTTAGGGTGACCGAGGAGTAGCTTTTCTGGCATTGTGTGATCTTGAGCTACCAATGGTCAAGAAGGTGTATTACTGCAGGTTCCCGATTTAATGATGTGGCATGCAGGGATGAGGTCCCACCAAGGAGGCCGCAAATGTGCCAGTGCAGCAAATTCAGAAGGATTCTCGGAAAAGTGAGCCTGTGTGAATGTTAGTAAGGAAGGTCATATCTGCGCGGGGTACCAGCCTTGTACATGGAATGTACTGTCCTAGCAGAAGGTAGGTTGAAAGTCCAACGTACTGCAAACTGGGACCTGAGAACCAGACAACGCATCCAGCCCATTCACCCTATTGGACTGGACATGGCAGCACCAGAGGATGAGTTCGTATTGGTGTTTGGAAGTAATTGTGTCTGAAGAGGCTCTGAACACTGAATCCTGTAGGATGAAGGACATCATTGGAGAGATGGATGCAAGTAATGAAGATCCTGAAAGTCTGGTTTAACAACTCTATAAAGCACATGTATTTCAGGATAGAGGAGCGAATGGTACGCCCCTTACTGTGCTTGGTTTAGTAGTGGTATGATGATTCGCTATCCTAAATAAACAATCATTGCATTTAAAGTATTGGTGAACTGCCACTGTGGGTTTGTGTGTGTTAAATTTGACTAATAAGTGACACGTAAGCAGACAAGGAAACAGTATTGCACTGAGCACTTTACTGGGGGCATTTTTGTTAAGTTTGATAATAACATACATTAAAGGCCTAAAGAATAACAATGCATAGGATATCTTGTAAACAAAATAGAGTAGGCAATAATCATAGTAGAAAGCTGTTTACATTTTGGGGAAACAAGAGAAAGGAAAGAGGGAGAAAGGGAAAAGACGGGGTATATAATATATTAATAATCATAACTACTAAATAGATTGCACTGCTATTCTCCTAAAAATCATAAAATATAAAGAACAAATAACTGTTGAGTAAAATTTTTACCAAATATTAGCAGAATATTAGAATATTAGAAGAAGAGGGAAGAATAAAGAGGAAGGAATTCAAGGGGGTTGAACATTTTCAGAACGATATTGAGAAACATTATTAAATGAAACCATATTTATATAAGGAGTAAATCGTAACCAAAATACATCTCTATTTACATGTGGATTGCATTGAGAGGCATAGGCAACATCTAACCTATGATATTGACATACAGTATTCCACCATGGCTTAATTGAAAGTTTGGTCAAACATTTCCAATTTATCGTAATTTGTTGAAGCGCTAATGCCAACATAAGATCAAACAATTCTCTTTCATAGAAAGGTAAGGAATGGATTCTGATAAACTTCCCATAAAGAGAAGAATATTGGACATAGGTGTGTGACTTTGAAAAATGTTAGATAAACGAGCCCAGATTTGTGTCCAAAAAGAAATAACAGGGGGACATGAGAAAAAGATATGTGAGAGGTCTGCTGATCGAAAATCACAGGACCAACATTTCTTATTGTCTATGTGTGTGAAATTAGCTATAGAAATGGAAGTGAGATATAGTCTGTGATATAGAAAAAACATTGATTGAGTGGTGGAAGCGGATCTTGAGATTCTCAGCGAGCGAGCCCAAATCCTATTCCATATATCAGTGCTCCACTGAAAGCCTAAGTCTGATTCCTAAGCAAGTTCCATCTTAGTTTTGTCTCATTCTGGATTCATGGTGTTAAAGAATTTATAGATTAGGGAAGCTTTTGGAATTGATGCTAATATTTTAAGAAGTGAGTCTTGAGTGCTAGAAGCTTCATCTGAAGGAAGGGAATAGAAAATGCTTAGGAGTAATTCCATAAGTATGGAAAATGTATGCAAAAAGGAACGAGGGCATTTAAATGTAGCTTGAAAATCAGGAAAAGAACAAGGAGAGGTACCATCAAATAAATCGGTAGCCCAAGTAGTTCCCTTTGCTCTCCATGAGGCCCAGTACAGACGTCTCTTATTAATGGTTATAAGACGATTATGCCACAAAGGAGAGTGTAGAAAGGCATTTCTGGATATTAATTTTGGCTGAAGATGAGGTCGTAACAAGGAGCAAGTGTGTTTAAATAATGGAAGGAATGTGAGGGCAGTTTTGGCAGTGAAAGAAAGAACATCCTTGGTCGAGAAAGGAGTAAACAAACAGCGTTCAATATTGACCCATGGAGGAGTATAAGGAGAGGATTCCATAAGAAGCCAATGAGAAGCTTGCCTTAAGCTGAAAGCTTTATGATATAATCGAAAATCTGGAAAGTTTACCCCACCCACAAGTCTCGGTGTTCTAAGATGAAATAAAGAAACTCTGGATTACTGGGGACATTTTGAAAATATACTTTTTACTGCTGTAGCCACTTGTTTTAACTGTACCTTTTTAAGGCTCTTGCCTCGCTCTCACTCCCCAGTCCACCATGGAATTTCCGTTTGAGTGGAGGGAGCCGGCGAGAGGAGGCGGGATGACTTCAGGGGCATAGGTCAGGTAGGCAGACTCCTTAAGACTACTTAAGTCGCATGGCAGCGCGGACGCGCAGCGACACGTAAGCAGGAAAGGAAACTATATTGCACTGAGCACTTTACTGTGGGCATTTAAAATATATGCTTTTTACTGTTTTAGCCATTTGTTTTAACTGTACCTTTTTAAGGCTCCTGCCTTATGCTCACTCCCTGGTCCACCACAGAATTTCCGTTTGAGTGGAGGGAGCTGGCGGGAGGAGGCGGGGTGACTTCCGGGGCATAGGTCATGTAGGCAGACTCCCGTAGACTACTTAAGTCGCATGGCAGCGCAGACGCCAAAGCCATACCCATCTTTGCCCGTCTGTGCCCATTCCGGACCAGGGGCCAGAATCCCTGCCTCTTCCACCAATGAGATCTTGACATATTCCTCCTGCCAACTCCATCAACTGTGGATTCCTTGTAAAGATCTATGCCTGCATTCCATTTGTTTAACAAACGGCTTCGCACCATGTACTTATTATTCTTTTGGTTCCTGCAATGCTCCATTGACACAGCTTAAAACAAATACCCCTAGTGTACACAAACATTTCTTTTCAATTACAGGTCTCTACCTAAACACTCTTCTGAAATTAATATATTTACTGATGGAGAACAACCCGATGTTCTGTTCTTAACAGAAACATGGCTCCACAAGGAATCAGATCCCGACCTTGTGCAAGCACTTCCTCCTGGTTACTGTATCTTGAGGAAAGACAAAGAATTGAGGAAAGAGGGAGGCTTTGCCATCATTGTCAATGACCACCTGAAGGGTCCTATTGAGCCTGACCGCATTCAAGACTGCGAAAATATGTTCTTCGCAATCTCTTTCTCTGCTACACTCACCCTATCAGGAATCCTTATCTATAGCCCCCCAGGCCTGTGTGGACACTTTCTTAAATCTCTTACAGATACCGCTGCTACGTTAGCAAGTACCTCGCCCAGCATGACCTTATTAGATGATTTTAACTGGAATTTAGAGGACCCTCCTAAATCTGTAGCCTTGGATCTTACCTAAGGCTTATTGGCTAACCAACTGATTCAAAAAGTCACTAGCCCGACACACTGTTAAGGTACCATCTTGAATCCAATCTTTTCAAACAATGAAAAGCTCTAAGTATGCAATCTCATTCCCTGTGCCTTGGTTGGATAATTTTTTGATCCCGATCCAATGGACCTTCCCGCAACAGCCCACTAACTTCCAAACTTCTGGTTGTTGGGTATGCCCCTGGGCGAAACTCTCATTAGAGTCATGGACCACAGCCCAGACGAATACTAGACATCTATTGGATCCCATCCTTAACATAGCCACTGATAAATTCGACCATTGGATTTAATCATCCTTGGATGCCACCATATTACTCAAATTGAGCCATTAAAGGAGTAAAGAGAAAATGACACCTTGGTACTCATCCAAACTTCAGGAACTTAAACAAAATTGCAAAAGATTAGAAAGAGCTTGGCGGAAAGAGTACAACACCTTAAAAACATAGAAATATTGAGAGTCCATCAAAATTTACCAAACAGAAATAAAGATAACACAAGCACAGTACTATGAAGAAAAAATCACCTCCACAGCCAATGCTCCCAGGGAAATCTTTCAGATAGCTACAAACTTTATGAAATGTCTTCCGTCTGAGACACCACCTGACTCTACCCAATCTCGCTCTAATGAACTTGCAGAATTTTTTAACAAGAAAATTCTAGATAGATATACAATACCTTCCCTCTGGTTCTTGGCCCCGATAACTCAGTCTCGGAAGTTGATACTCCACCTGGCAGCAAACCTCGACTGAAGGAACTTCCAACTATGAATCGTGCCACCCTTTCCCAACTCTTTGTCCAGGACAAATCTGGCTCCCCCCGCGATCCTGTAACTCTTCATATGCTTCATAAGGCAGAGGAAACAATACTCCCAAACTTACTTTGAAGTGTTAAATCTATCTATTTCCACTTGTCAAGTTCCTCTGTCATGGAAACATGCCATGATAAAAGCACTGCTAAAAAAAACAATCTTAATCCTGAGGTATGGGGTAACTATCGTCCCGTCTTGCTTCTCCCTGGGATAAGCAAAATATTAGAGAAATATGTTAATAGAAATCTCTCCGAGTTCATAGAAACTCATAACCTACTGAATACCTCACATATCGGATTCCGAACGCAACATGGTATGGAAACCGTTCTTCTAGCAGTAGTTGAAGAATCCAGGAAAATCCTCGATCAGGGAGGAGCCATGGCCATCATCCTCCTTGACCTGAGCTCCGCCTTTGACACTGTCAACTATAACTTTCATATTGACAGACTTAGAATGGTTGGAGTCTCTGGTGACGTCATGGCTTGGAAAAAGTCCTCTTTACTTGACAGGTCGTTTCATGTATTTGAAGGAAACAACACTTCTAAGAATGTGCCACTCACATGTGGAGTTCCCCAGGGCTCCTCTTTGAGCCCCACTCTGTTTAATGTTTATATGAAACCTCTCGCTAAGTTAGTCCTGCCCTATGAGATCCATATCATCACAAATGCGAGTAATACTCAGCTAGTGGTAGCACTAAAACACCCCAAATAACCTTCCAGCCAACCCAGAAATCTGTCTGGAAACTGTGGCCAAATGGATGGACCATTCGTGCCTCAAGCTCAAAGGAGACAAGACTAAGGTAATGGTATTGGGCAATTACTTTATCTCCAGCCTTGGAATGGCCAACTGTCTTGGTCCCCTGCCAGCCCCTAAACCCGAAATCAAAAGATTGTGATTCTGGTTGGATAGATCTCTCAAATTCCAACACCAAGCAATGAAGCTAGCAGTCACCTGCTTTGGAATCATCAGATTGATTCGGAAAATGTTACCACTTCTTCCGTTACCTGCTCGGAGAGTCATGGTTCAGGCATTGGTACTCTCCCGCCTGGACTATGGGAATTCCCTCTGCCTGGGTGTTCCTAAATCCACTACAAGGAAACTTCAAGTCGTGCAGAACTGCTGAGCCAGGTTGCTACACAATATCCCTAAAACACACTCTGCCACGCCTGCTCCTAAAACTCGGCACTGGCTGCCAATAAATGAACGCATAATATTCAAATCACTATGTATAGTTCACAAGATCCTCTGGGTGAAAGGTCCCACAATCAATCACTCCCTCAACACTTTCTATTGCCCCTTAAGATGTCTTCGTTCAACCAATCTGTTTCTAGCATCAGTCCCCAAAATCAAGAGGGGCCGCTCTTTCTCCTATAACGCTGCCAGGTTATGGAACACCCTTCCTCTTCGATCAACAGCCCACCATCTTCCTTTCGGAAGCTTCTGAAGAGCTGGCTATTCCAGAATATGTCTTAGAACCCCTAATACTGTCTGCTTGCTGTCACTAGCACTGGGATGCCTGCAGGTAGCTATGCGCTCAACAAATGTTAATTAATAATAATAATAAAGGTCTATTGTGGTAAAGGAAAACAAATCTGAGTTTCCACAAAGATGGTTTGCAAAGCAGCTAGCAACTGAAAGTAAATATGCTCGTGTGTATATTTAATTGACTACAAAAAAATTATCTGGCCTAAATTCAGACAGCATTCTTACCAAAGCCAGCATCTACTGGAATGACCCAGTCCCCAGGTTTAAGGTCAAGGACATTACGCCCGACCTCAATGACTTCTCCCATGCCTTCATTCCCACCAACAGCAGGTAACGTTGGCAACAGAGCGTAAGTGCCTGAAAAGAGAAAAAAAAACATAAGAAATGTTACTTCACTGCAATACAATCTAAAGTAGGGTCGAACAGAGCTTGTACACTTTTGAATACTAAAGGTCGTTTTTCATCTAATGGCTCACTCGACTCTGACTCATCCATTAGTTTGTAGCAAGACTCATAGATGAATCATGTCCGTATGGCCCAGAATAGAAAAATATGTATCAATCCATTTGATTTTATATCTATGTGTAAATCTTTAGCAGGAGAAATCAATCAAGATTATGGAAAGTAGTGTGTGCAAGATGCAGAAGCAAAATGGCTTGACTCAGTCTTAGGTCTCAGCCATAAATTTCGCTGGCTGTGGGCATTGGGTCAGACCCTTGCTCATGATTGCATAGCAGTGTTGCCCATCTCATTTCGCTGTTCTTGCGTTGATGTTTTTTCAACATATCCTTTTGACTGTGCCGCCCAGGAGCTTTCAGCTCTCCAGCATTCAAGTATCTTTTCATTTTTGATGTCAGCTGTTGCATTGCAAGTGATTAACTTTTGTGTCCCCTGCCTCTCCGTTCCTCCTTTTTCCTCTCTTTTCACCCATACCTCTCTTTTTTATTCCACTACCCCTAACCCCACAAATTTCCTTCTTGTCCTCCGCCAGCTGCTGAGCTATTGGCTGGTGACCATCTTCAAATGTTTTTTTTACTATTTCAACATCTCCACCAACGTACACACATAAGCACAAATGCATGCCCCGCATTTCTGAATATTTTTTAGCACACCCCATTCAAAAATGGCTACCACAGAGGGATGCACATTCACAACCTCCATCTCTAATAGATGGGAATTCTTGAAATAAATCCAAAGGCATTCAACGTTGGGTGCTGGTGTGTGCGTGCATCTGTTGCAACGGTCTTTAAAAGGTATTTGGTAAAACCTTGCAAAATGCATTCAAAGATGGCCACTGTTGATTCACACACATCCTCCACGGCCATCTTTTAATGCTCTTTCTGATGTTTCAAAAAGCATTCTAGATAGCTGCTTTGGCTATGTGTGCATTTCCTTCAGCTGTTTAAGGTAAAAAACAAAACCAAAGCCAATGCTCAGACCTATTGGCTTTGACAGTGCTTGTTTGACCTGGAACTAAGCCAGTCCTTTAACTGTACTCTGGTGTGATACTGCTACAGAATGTACCAACTTGATCTTCTCCAACAAGAAGATGAGATAATAAAGGTGGAATTGCCTGAATGAGGTTCTGTGAGTATTTATATTGCTATATTTGCATGCAACAACATTGGTGTTTGGTTGAATGCATGCCACAGATTTTTAGTCAGTTCATTAACTCAACAAATGATAATATTAATCTATTTTAGCAAACGCGCAGTCTTGTGTGTCAAAAAGGAAAGCCTACATTCACCCACATAAGGAAGCATGTCCTTTCTAGGCTTACATTTTGTTACGTCCATCATTCCTTCTTGTTTTGCAACAGGAATATTGGCAAAGAAAATGCATTGACCCTGCAAGGTTAAAGATTTGCTAACTTAGGAATAAGAATGCTAAATATCAAAAATCTAAGAGTTCAAGAATCACACCGTCTCTAAGGTCATATTTTAAGCTACAGGAAAGATCCCTGAAGGAACTCAAATGTCAGATGAACCCCTCCCCCCTCCAGGAACGTAGATTCTTTGGTGGCCACTAAAGGGATCTGTTTGGTGGTCCAAGACCAGGGCCGGACTGGGAACCAAAACCGGCCCAGACAAAATGCTTGGCCGCCCCCGTGGTTGGTGGTGCGGCCAAGCTGTTTGCCAGTGCCGGTTTCGGATGATTTTGTTATAGAGGACGATTTTGCAGCCATGCTGCAAAAACAGCCCTGTAACAAAATCGTCTCCCAGGGGCCCAAAACCGGCCCCCAACCATGGCGGCCCACCAGGGAAATGCCCGGTGTCCGCTACGGCCAGTCTGGCCCTGACCAAGACATCAGGGATAACATGACGTCCCTGATCTACCGGTGGAGGCACAAGGCATCTTTGGATTCCTGTGATCACTAGTAGATAGCAGTGTCTGGTTGAAGAGGGTTCTACTGAGGAGAGAGATTGAGACCCAAGCTCGGCAATGGGAAGCCTTAAGGGTGCACAGATAGAGACAGTAGGGAGAGGCCATCTTCTAGGTTCCGTCCCCCCCGTGAAAGATCCAGATTTGCAGATAAGCCCTTTGGAGTATATAAGGAAATCCCTTGCAGATGAGGTCAAAAATGGGTGTTGGACTCCTCAAGCCAACCAAAAGGAAATCCAAGGGGTTTGTGAAGGTTCAGCAGAAAAGTTGGAGTCCTTGTCTCAAAGAACGCAAGCCCTGGAAGCATTGGTGTTGGATCTGCAGGAGGAGGCAACTAGGGACTGAAAAGAACTCAATACCCTAAAATACATGCTGAAAGAAAGTCAAGATAAATTGGAAACCTTGGAAAACAACGCAAGGCACAACAATATTAGAATCTTAAATGTCCCGGAAGGGTTAGAGGGTGGTGATTTGAAATCATTCATCACCAACATGTTAAAATTCAGCGGAGCTTGGGAGGGGTCGGTGGAGGTTCTAATGCAGGATATTCAAAGGATACATCGGGATCCATTTAGGACGGACCCACCATAAACAAAACCTTGCAGAATCATAGCTAACTTCTTCACATACTCCATCAAGGATAAGCTATTGAATACTGCGCTAAAAGCTGGGCCACTGTCCAGAGAAGGTTTCTCTTTCAACAGCAGATCAAATGTATCGTATGTAACCTCAACCAAGCAATTGAAGCTAGGAGAAAGAATGGGAGACTTCAGAAAGTTAGGTGGAACTGCCTAGGCAAAGCCTCCAGCCACTCTAAGAGTGATGATAGGAAATACAATGTATACCTTTAGGGATCATGAGGAGGCTGAAGCCTTTCTGGAAAAACTTAAGAATCCCTAACTACAATAGATTCTAGGCATATGGCAGGAGTTCTTAGCCTTAGGATATCAGGGACCTCTGATGAGGCTACTATTTGTAGGTTCTGTGTTTTTTGTACCTCTACTCTTTCTTTATTGCCCGTCCTTTTTTTTTCTTGTTCCTTTTTGCTTTACACATTCAGGCGTTCACTCACCTCCCTTACTGACGGGCTCAAATGGATAGGATAGCCAAGGAATGAAGGGTTTGGGTTCTCCAGGGAGGGGGAGGGTGCAGGAAGCACAGGGTTGGAAGCATAGGGGAATATTATATATTTTATTTTATATGTCCCATTGCCTTAAATTGCATAAAAGTTTGGAAGTCTATGCAGTCCTCTCAATATCATTTAATGAATAATTTTAATATACTGATCCTGTTCTGGAATATTATTGAGTTGAGAGTTGACCGTAGGCAAAGGAAAATATTTCAATACTTAAAAGATGCCCTACCTCAAAAAATTGTTCTGTGGAAAAGTAAATTTTGCCATGTTCTGTGTCCCTACGTGTCATCCATCATATGTTATGTGTGCATGACCAATATGCATATGTACTCCCCATGTCCGATTAATGACGCAATTATAGTTGTGTCCACCTCTGGTATGTCATTTTCCAGTCCCCGTGAATACTACGAATATCAGGCTTATGTAAAGTAATGTTGCCACGCTTCTCAGTGTGCACGTTATTTCATTATAAAGTCCCCGTTTCCAGGCCTCAACAGGGCCCGGACATCAGATTCAGCTCCTGTCTCCTGAACCCTTGCTGAGGAGCGATTCAGCCCCCACCTGTATCCTCGACCTTTCACTTACTTCCTGCCTCGCAGTGCCCGGTGCAGCTTGGCTCAGTCTCTGAGTCTGCCAAGACTATGTTATGATTCCCGTTATCAGTTTAGTCCTCCTTCTCTGCATTCCTAAGCTACTGAACTGCATCAATAGTTTCCGTCATTGTCTAGCCTATGCGGCTCCATATTAAGAGAAATACTGTATTTAATGGTCATTTAATATTCTTCATCACGCACTACATGTAGAATAAATGCATGCTCTAGTCTTAGAGTCAATTAGCTTTTCCCCTCATGACTTCTAGTTTATATCAACATGTTCCCTAAACATCAGATACTAGATAGGGTTTAGGTACATGTCGCTCCGACCCTCCAGACTTTAGTCTCTGCTCCTAGCACAGAGTTCATAGCCCCCAGCTTCTCCTCGTAACACGTCATTGCTAGTTTGCGCGCACCATCAGGTTAGAGGTCCCGGCTCCTTAGGTAGCCCCCTCCTATGTTTCCGCCCATTCATGACATATTCTGTTACGTTTGCATCACATGTCTGAGTTACACCTTCTTTTTACTCTTATCTTTCGCGACTGCTACGCGTCACGCCTTCTGCTCCACCCACTGCTACGCCTACTGCAATGTAATGCTATGTGTTTGCGCTATGTATATATGCTCATGTATTGTTATTAAAAGTCAGCGCGCTCATCCCAGTCCCAGCAGCTGCTGGGCCCTGTCATCCTATTCCTATGCAGGTTGTCCTGTTCCTGTCCTTATGCTGTATTAAACCTGCAAAACTCCTACTACCTCGAATCTTGACTCTTATTTATTGAGCTATCTGTTATGATATATGTCTAGTCAAAAATAGGGTATTATTTATTTATTTACCACATAATGGCGCCCGAATAGGGACTTGCCCTTTCCCCACGCGTCGGTGAAGCCACGCCGACCCCCTGACCCTCTGCAGTCGTGACGGAACTCTTCTGCGCAGTGGCAGATATTTCTGCTCAAGTATCCCTCAGGCCCACGAAGGAGACGGAGGAGGCGGTCCAGCATCCAGACGAGACGGTGGAGGAACGCGGCAAGTCCCGACCAGAGCCCAAGCCAAGAGTCCAAGGTCCGAGGTATCCGGAGGTCCACCCGTAACTGAAGTCCGAAGTCCGAAGTTCGTCGTCATCGTCGTAGCAGTCCAGTCCAGTCCGAGGCTTTCCGTTCTTGCTGCCCGGTGAGTACCGTTACTGGGGTGGTATCTAGACAGGGTCAATTTGATTGACTCTGGTCTGTGGGTTGGTGGTACACAGTCCCACAAACGAAGTGTCCACTTCGGTGGATGCGGGTCCTGACGTGTCTCTTTAAAGAGACCGGTAAGTTTCGTGCTGTTTCAGCAGTGCATCTAGTTTCTGTTCTAGTCAGTTCTGTTCTCGAGAAATTTCAAGTATTTCCAGGTAGTATTCTGTCCGAACTGTTATTTTAAATGTTTTTCATGTATTCTAATGTCGTGGTATGAATGGGAAATAAGTATCGTGTTTATTGTGTATTGTATTGTGTCTAGATTACAGTTCAGTCATGCCTATATTTTCCAAGTTACGTCAGTTAAAGACTAGAAAGGGTCTGCTGGAAGCAGCAGTTCCCGTCCCGCCCAGGGACAGTCCAGGTCACTTTATGTATCAGAAACATGGCATAAGTGCCATATTGTATCTAGATTTATGGGTAGAGTATACCAAACAGTTAGAAGAAAAGTATAGATGGCCCGTATCGGGTACATGGGATGCCGAATGCATCATGCGAGTAGAGGAGGCATTATGGAAAAAGAAAGCCAGACAATCACAGAAAGATGCCATCGAGTTATGGCGCAAAGAAGCTCATAAAAGAACCGAAAGAGAAATCAGAAAGTCAGAACTAAGTAGAGAATCCCAAGAACGAGCCCAAGAAAGAGAATTAATCGAGATAGGTGAACGAATTAGAACTGAGCAATCAGACAGACAGAGGAATGCCCTCATTAAGGGTATGTATCCTCTTCTTGCTGAGGGCTTGCCAAAAGCGACCCCAGAGGCATCCAGTAATTTTCCGCCACCATTAGTTCCGACCAAGCTACGTCACAAACCGACCGCAGCTGATATTTTCATCTCGTCCTATTTGGACGACACAGTCCCCGAATATGCAAATCCTGTTCGCGCTCCGCCAGTCCCTGTAAACCAGGTAATTCCTGCTCCTCCAGACACCGGGGTGCCCTTAACAGCCCCCCCGGGTCAGCCCGCCATACAAGTCCAGCCCACGTTACAATTACCCACCCTGCCAGGACGAAAAGCATCAGTTGATGATTCCAGTTTAGGGGCCGCAGGAGGAGGTCTTCCTCAAACTCCGCCGCCATACAAGCGTTTATCAGCACTCGAATTACATGCTCAAGCATCACAGCGTACTCCCAAGAGTAATAAGTCTGTTGCAGAGATCAGGCAAACCCTTGGCGAATGTGTCTATGACCCAGTTCCAGGCGAGTTTAATATGGTTTTATATTCCGTACGCGTAAGGAGAGTGACCGAGTATCTAGTCACCCTGCCGAATATGAAAGAAGATCTAGACAGGATATATCGTTTCATCCGTACAGGGGATGACCCACAAAGTATTAGTGATGCCATGTCTCAAAGGAAAGCCGAGATTCAGCGCATGATATTAAAGTTCTTAATTAACTGTCTAATAAGAGAACAGGATTACCCGTCTAAAGACCCGGAAGAAATGAAAACTCTAACAAAGTGGAGTGATAATATAGCCGAAGGAAAGCACAATACCATTGGTGCCATGGAAAGTATGTACAAGAAAATCCGTAGAGAGATAATAAAGATACACGAACAGCGTAAAGCAGCACAAGTAAGCGAGAAAGAAAGTACCTCTGATCCTGAAGAGGAAGACGACGAGAGTACTGCCAGAATAGCGTATGTAGGAAAATCTAGATTTCCAGATCGCCATTTACGTCTAGAACACAAGCCAATTTTCCATCATCCAGCACCAGAACAAGGTTCCCTAGAACAAGTATTTCAAGCTACCGATCACATTCTGAAATCACGAATCGGTTATAGTGAGTTAAGTACTATGCATGAACAGGAACTAGCCCGATCGGCAGTCAGATGGATTACTGATTCTACCACTTTTCCAGACGAAATAGTGGCACAAATGTTCCTGAAAATGCCCCCAGCCGAGCAGCGACTGGTGGGTATGTATATGATTCAGCACCTCATTACTCTGTATGAGGGTCAACATTCTGATCCAGGCCCGTTACATGATATCCTGAACGAGTTACTCCAGTACAGATGGAGAGGTCTAGGTACCGATTTAATTAGTGTCATTCTAGAACAACGCCACAAATATAGAACATTCTTGAACCCGCATTTTGTCCATGTCTCACCCCCAGAAAGTAAATCATTCTACATAGACAGACAGAATCCGTTACGAGAAGTCCACCCAGTCAGAGGAGCGGGTGGCGAAATGCAGCGAGTGTTTGTATACACTCCGATCACAAAGATGGAACTCCTCGAAATGAAGAAATTAATTCCCTGTCATGACAAAGATCCAGCAGGGTTCCATAGAGAATTAAAAGACATGCTCCGTATGGGAGAATACACTTACCCAGATATCATTAAAATGTTAAAGGTTCTGCTACCCGCAGGGGTGTATGAAAAGCTAAAGGAAAAAGAATGGGAGGTGGGAGAGAAAAAGATAGATTGGGCAGTCCTAGAAGCAGAAGATAAGATACGTGTACCAGGTACTGGTCTTGGAGAGAAATGTAAAGAATTACCAGAATTATTAATTCAAGTTTTACCCAGATTATTAACAACTAGAAAAGAAGACTGGGATGCAATCTCAGCCTGTAAACAGAAACAAGATGAAGATATTAGTGATTTTTATTCTAGGTTTGAAAAATGCTTTAGTATCAACAGTGGCCTCAAGACAAGTAGTGAGTCTTACCCTCACCTTTTCGTTACCAAATTAGTCGAGAATTCAAGTCCACCAATTAAAAACCGAGTTCTGAAAGTCGAAAGTACCTGGCAAGCAAATACTCCGTCCCAGATGCTCCAGATGCTCCAGTACCACCAGAATAGAATCAGGGAAGAGCAAGAACACGAGAGAAAACGTATGAAAGACACGAAAATGAAAGTACTAGTTGCACAATCTGTTCCTCAAGACAGTCAGAAGAGGGGTCAGAATCAAGCCAGTCATCCTGCAGCTCCCGTTAAAGGGAACTGCAATTATTGTAAACAGCCAGGTCATTTTATAAATGAGTGTGCAGTTCTGAAACACAACATAGCTACTGGTAAGACTAAAGAAAGACCACGTCCGCCTAGACAGGAGCAAGTTTCACAGACTCCTCAGTCACAGAATGCACCACAGACAGTTACAGTACCGCAGCCTATTGCTGCAACACAGCATGTTGCATCGCAGATGTACCAGTATGCACAGTCTGAGTATCCAGAGTACCAGCCATATTCATGAAACAGCCTAGAGAGGGAGGTAGGCTTGCCTCTCATCGAGATACCTGTAGATCAAGAAGGTCCCTATGTTCACAGTCAAGTATTAGGGAAAGACAGAAAGTTTTTGATTGATACAGGGGCAAGTAGGACCACAATTAGTCATGCCGAAGTTCCAGGGGCTCCGCTCTCAGGCTCAAGAAATGTTTCCCTTGGATTTTCAGGAAAGCCTATCGTTAATGAGATTTCAAAGCCAGTCACTCTAGAAGTAGGTCCATTGTCCCGCACTACTGATCTGTTACTTACTAAGTCATGTCCAGAAAATCTATTAGGCATTAAAACACTGAAAGAGTTAGGTGCAGTTATATGTTGTTCCCCAGAGGGAATACGATTGTTCCTACGTGACTTTAAGGGTCACTATGTATTACGAGATTTTGATTCCAGACTGTCTAAAGTTCCGCAGCATTTATGGGCGCAAGGTCCAACTGATGTAGGTTATATGCAAATCACACCCCATCGTGTGACTCTCAAACCAGGTGTAGTGTTACCACGAATCAGGCAGTATAGATTGCCACCTGAGGCTGTAGCAGCCTTATCCAAAATTATAGACGAGCTCATGGCTCAAGGAGTAGTTGTAGAAACTGACTCCAATGTATGTAACTCTCCGATCATTCCAGTCATGAAACGTACTGATCCAAATGCACCCCCAGTATATCGATTAGTGATTGATTTACGGGAACTTAACAAATGTATTATTCCTCAGTACCCAGTTGTCCCAGATATCTCTTCCCTATTGACAGCCATTGATTCCGAAGCCACGTTCTTCACTGTCATAGACCTCAAGAACGCATTTTTTAGTGTTCCCATCCATCCAGACAGCCAGTTTCTTTTCGGATTTTGTTTAAATGGAAGGAGCTATATGTTTACACGAGCTCCTCAAGGTTTCACAGAAAGCCCTAGTATTTACAGTCAAGCACTTAAGAGACAACTAGATAATATTCACATGCCAACTGACACTGCCCTGCTCCAGTATGTCGATGATCTACTGATCACAGCCCGTTCTGAACGTGACTGCGAGCGAGCGTCACTGACGGTTCTGTATTTCCTAGCCGAGATGGGGCACAAGGTGTCCCCTTCGAAGCTTCAATTCTGTGTCCAGCAAGTGGTCTACTTAGGACACTTACTGTCCAAGAGGGGTAGGCAGTTGACACCCGACCGTATCCAGTTAATAGCGAGTCTTCCTCAGCCCAGGACCCAGAAGGAGGTACGTGCCTTTATCGGCCTTACTTCTTATTGCAGACAGTGGATTCCTCAGTATGCATTTCTAGCCAAGCCACTGATACAGTTAACGACACAGGAGGCAGCCGCATCGACTGTTCTCCCTTGGACATCTGAACATACACTTAGTTTCAACGAGTTAAAGAAAGCTTTATGCCAAGCTCCAGTTCTAGCTACACCGAACTACAGTAAGCCTTTTACACTTTTCGTTACTGAACGTGAAGGTACAGCATTATCTGTTCTTACACAAGATCAAGCAGGACAATACAAGCCGTGTGCTTATTTTTCGAGCACACTAGATCCAGTAGCCCAGGCTCTGCCTGCGTGCCTCAAGTCAGTTGCAGCCACAGCCCTAGCTATCAGACAAAGTGATTCCATAGTTTTAGGACACTCCCTGACAGTACAAGTCCCACACTCCGTGGAAGTTCTTTTAAACCGAACACAAACACAGCACCTGACAATTGCACGTTTAACAGGTTATGAATTGACACTGTTTCAGCCACACATAGAAATTAGACGCTGCAACGTCCTGAATCCTGCTACACTGTTACCATCAGCTAGTTCAAATTCTGCCACACATGATTGTGTGGAAGTAGTCAACATTACGACAAAGCCAAGACAAGACCTGACAGACATTCCGTTACCAGATCCTGACCTGAAACTTTATGTGGATGGTTCATGTATGAGAACTAGTACAGGAGAACTAGTCGCCGCGTATGCAGTGACTACTGACACCGAAGTTATTGAAACACACCGTATTGATACCCTGTCCGCTCAAGCAGCAGAGCTAGTTGCTCTGACACAAGCCTGTATACACGCCAAGAACCTGAAAGTTAATGTTTACACAGATTCACGTTACGCATTTGGAGTTGTACACGACTTTGGAGTGCTCTGGCAGGAGAGAGGTTTCATGACTTCTCATGGAACCAAGATTCAGCATGGTATCCTTATCCAAGCTCTGTTAGATGCAATACATTTACCGACATCTATCGCTATCATGAAATGCAAAGCACATACGAAAGCTACTGACATTATTTCCCAAGGTAATGATCTAGCAGATCGCACAGCCAAGCTTACAGCACAGACTCTAGACAGTCCAGGTAACATGACACACACTCCAGATCTGACTACATGTATGACAGTTAAGGACCCTACTCAAGATGTCATAGATATCCAGTTACATGCTACTCCCGATGAAACCAAGAAGTGGTCTGAACAAGGAGGGGTCCAGACAGATCAAGGATGGGTGACGAAGGGTAGGACCGCATGGTTTCTCCCCGACTCTATGGTTCAAGTCATCATTAATACCGCACATAGTCCAGCACATTTAGGAGAAAAAGCAATGTTAGACAGTATCCAGAACATTTGGTTCAACAAGCATTTACGAGCTGCAGCCAAGCAGAAAGTCCGTACCTGTATGATATGTTGTCAGTTTAATCCAGGTAAAAGTGTCCCGGTGGAACAAGGTGGTTTCCAGCCTCCTGACCACCCTTTTGAGGTCCTCCAGATGGATTATATTCAGATGGAGCGATGTCGAGGTTTCAAGTATGTCCTTGTAGTTGTATGCGCTTTGTCCAGATGGACAGAAGCATATCCAGTCCCAGATTACACAGCCGCGACCACTGCCAAGCAGTTGGTTCGTGAGTTTTTCCCTCGATATGGACTCCCTAGAGTCGTATATTCTGATAACGGTCAGCCATTCTCATCTGAGTTGATGAAGCACGTTTCCCTGTTGTTAGGGTACCAGTGGAAGTTCCATTGTGTACGCCATCCTGAAGCAGCCGGTCTAGTCGAGAGACATAATCAGACTCTGAAAATTCGAATTGCCAAAATATGTAAAGATAAGGGTGTGGACTGGCTAGTAGCTCTGCCAGTTGCTTTGTTTTATATGCGCATGGTCGCACATTCCAGATCAGGTCTGTCCCCGTATGAGGTCGTATTCGGCCGCCCCCCTAACATGTGGGGTACTCCTAGACCCCGAAGTATTACTGATGTTTCATGTAATATGCTGACAGATTACCTAGCTTCCTTGATGTCTGCCCTCAACTCATGTCGTTCACAGGTTGCCGCCACATTTCCAGACAATACCGAGGTGGCACCGCATGAAATCGTTCCAGGTTCGATGGTGCTCGTACGCAACTTTGACAGATCAAGTCCGCTGGAGCCACGTTGGAAGGAGCCCCGTCAGGTCCTCCTCACCACCCGTACAGCTGTGAAATTGGAAGGACGCCGCGGCTGGGTGCACCTTTCGCACGTCAAGAAATTCTACGGATTAAAACCGGTCTCCAAGAACATTTCCCAGGATATCAAGACTTGTCAAAACATTGTTCCTAAGGACTGTCCCGCAAATGACATTGACACAACCCCTCCCCTGTTAGAGAAAACTCCGCAACAGGAGTATAAACAGAAATTAAGGTCTAGTAAAATAAGTCAGCCAGTTTGATTGTCTAAGTCCTCCCCTAGGTGAAACGGTTAGACTGTTTCTGACATGTATAAAATAGACCCCCATAGTGAGAGAGTTAGTCCAAACTCAATCCGATGTATCGTTTTTCTAAGTTTCATATTATTTCTCAGCCTTTTGATATCCTGCACTAGTTACGCATTTTTCCTGTGTTTTCCAGTTCCTCATGTAAATAAGCCTTCTAATGTTACAGTAGAGCACACGTTTAGTGATCTGCCTCCTCACGAATATTCATACCGCCTCGCTATGCGTGACAATACATTTATCCGCATGTTGCATTATTCACATCAAACCAGCAATGCCACTAATTGCTGGGTGTGTGGTCGACTGCCCCCTTTCCAGACGTCAAAGGGAGTTCTGCCACTTTTTCCTTATCCTTTTTCACATAATGGTTCGTGTGGAGCATGGTCCACGTTAACGTCATCCTTAACAGATATGTCTTTTCTTAACAGCACATGTTTCCCAGACAAGCAAGGTTTCCCCCACAGAACAGGTTTAGATCTAGAAAATGAAGTGTATAATTTAGGTAACTATTCTTCGAATTTCATGGTTCTGAATGTTCAGTCTGATACTACTCCAGACTCACCTGCTATTTCAGTACTACCAGTCAAAGGCGAATTATGTGTCCGTAATTATGGTTCTGTACACGTAGGACATAGTGATTGTACTACTATTATCCAGTATAGTGACAGTGGGAAATCTATTTTTAAAGCTTCACGTCATTCTTATTTTGTTTGTGGTCAAACTGCATATGTTCGTCTGCCCCTCGATTGGGAGGGAACCTGTTACATTGCCTTCCTACTGCCACCTGTTTTCCTAGCCCCACCTGACTACCATAGGAATTCCTTCCTAGTACATACTAGACACAAGAGAAATCTCCCGATTGTCGATTATACTGAAACTGCTGCAGAACAATTCATTGATATTGATAAAGGTGTTTTCCCTTATTTAGGTACAGTTGTAAATAGTAAGCTAATCCGTAGGTTAACAAGAACCCTTGAAGCTGTAGTAGATGAGACTGCCTCCGCTTTAGGTAACTTAACCGAAGAGCAATCCTTTATGAGAATTGTTGTGCTCCAGAATCGTCTCGTCCTTGACGTCATACTGGCCGATAGGGGCGGGGCCTGTAGAGTCATCGGATCCAGTTGTTGCATTTTCATTCCAAATAACGCGCTGTCTGTTTATTCAGCTATAACCAGACTCCATAAAATAGCCCATCTATTACACCAGGATCCAGGCACCTGGACATGGTCCGGTTGGTTCTGGAATATAATTTCCGCCTGGGGGTGGAAAGTCCTGTCCTTTCTAGGTATCGCAGTAGCGATCATATTCAGCTGCTGTCTCTGTATACAATGTGGCCCTGCGATTTGCGGCATGTGTGCTACCTCTTGTATTCCTAGTCCCAAGCCCCGTTCTAAATCCCGTTCCAAGACAATTCGAGATGAACAAATGGTACTGTATGAAATGATAGATGGTATCATGAATATTGATGTTTCCTGATGGAAACGTAGTGACAAGGAGGGAATGTGGAAAAGTAAATTTTGCCATGTTCTGTGTCCCTACGTGTCATCCATCATATGTTATGTGTGCATGACCAATATGCATATGTACTCCCCATGTCCGATTAATGACGCAATTATAGTTGTGTCCACCTCTGGTATGTCATTTTCCAGTCCCCGTGAATACTACGAATATCAGGCTTATGTAAAGTAATGTTGCCACGCTTCTCAGTGTGCACGTTATTTCATTATAAAGTCCCCGTTTCCAGGCCTCAACAGGGCCCGGACATCAGATTCAGCTCCTGTCTCCTGAACCCTTGCTGAGGAGCGATTCAGCCCCCACCTGTATCCTCGACCTTTCACTTACTTCCTGCCTCGCAGTGCCCGGTGCAGCTTGGCTCAGTCTCTGAGTCTGCCAAGACTATGTTATGATTCCCGTTATCAGTTTAGTCCTCCTTCTCTGCATTCCTAAGCTACTGAACTGCATCAATAGTTTCCGTCATTGTCTAGCCTATGCGGCTCCATATTAAGAGAAATACTGTATTTAATGGTCATTTAATATTCTTCATCACGCACTACATGTAGAATAAATGCATGCTCTAGTCTTAGAGTCAATTAGCTTTTCCCCTCATGACTTCTAGTTTATATCAACATGTTCCCTAAACATCAGATACTAGATAGGGTTTAGGTACATGTCGCTCCGACCCTCCAGACTTTAGTCTCTGCTCCTAGCACAGAGTTCATAGCCCCCAGCTTCTCCTCGTAACACGTCATTGCTAGTTTGCGCGCACCATCAGGTTAGAGGTCCCGGCTCCTTAGGTAGCCCCCTCCTATGTTTCCGCCCATTCATGACATATTCTGTTACGTTTGCATCACATGTCTGAGTTACACCTTCTTTTTACTCTTATCTTTCGCGACTGCTACGCGTCACGCCTTCTGCTCCACCCACTGCTACGCCTACTGCAATGTAATGCTATGTGTTTGCGCTATGTATATATGCTCATGTATTGTTATTAAAAGTCAGCGCGCTCATCCCAGCCCCAGCAGCTGCTGGGCCCTGTCATCCTATTCCTATGCAGGTTGTCCTGTTCCTGTCCTTATGCTGTATTAAACCTGCAAAACTCCTACTACCTCGAATCTTGACTCTTATTTATTGAGCTATCTGTTATGATATATGTCTAGTCAAAAATAGGGTATTATTTATTTATTTACCACAGTTCTTCAGGAGTCCTACTTATCTAGGTTGGAATGTCTGGAGATTTGTAAAAAAAACAGATGTGGATTGTGCAGATGGTCACTAGCGACCGAAATTCCCACACAAAGGGAGTCCTCGTATTAATAAAAAAACAAATGGAGAATTCTATCCTCGATTGGAAAGCAGATAAGAAAGAGCGATGCGTTATTGCTGTCATGAAAATACTGGGTAAACATTATACCTTGATAGGGTACTATGGGCCAAATGTTGATTATATGGATCCCCTACAAGCTCTGGCCTCAGAGCTGCTACGGTTTCAATACCCAATTATTTGGTTTGGTGATTTTAATGTTGTAATGGATTACCAGCTGGATTGGTCTAATAATAGTCGAGCAAGGTTCAATCCTAAAATGCAAGGCTATGTTAAATCCCTTATGAAACAGTTTGGTCCTTCTGATATTTGGCAAGTTAGGCATAACACCAAAATGCAGTTTACCTTTTACAATTTAAAATATAAACATTGCTCTAGGATTACCTTCTTTTTAATAGACAAATCCTTAGACATAAAGGTCACGAACATCAGTCATCTTCCCGCTCACTTGTAGACCATGCAGCCTTGGCATTAGAAATAAAGGTGGAGAAGTAAAGACAAGGAAGGAAATGGACACTAGTCAGATCATTATTAAATGACCAGGTTGTAATAGACAACCTAATGAGGAGAACAAGTGAGTTATTTTAATTTAATAAAGACATGGCACCTAAACATTTTGTGTGGGACACATACAAGGCGTTTAACAGAGGGGTTCTGATTAGAATTCCAGAGCAAAATACGAAAGTCTATAGGAGTGAGATTGAAGACCTGGAACAGAAGATCGAGACACTTGAGTCAAAGTGCAGAGAATAATCACAGGAGGGAGACCTAACTGAAAATGGGCAAGAGGAGATTTTTGAATATAAGCATCCCCTCTCTGCCATATTATAAGCTAGAGTGTGAAGCCAGTAAACTAGCACACTGTAAATACAGTGAAAGTGCCGGGAAACTTCTGGTCTGGAAGGCCAAGGCAGAAGTTGTAAAGAACGATATAAGCAAGACAACTGGTAGAGAAACAGGGAACATTTTAAAGTCGAGATATGAGATCAGGCATGCTTTTGTAGACTTTTATGGGGAATTATACACCAAGAATCTGTGTGCGTCAGAAGCCCAACTTAGTAGGTGCCTTGAGAATCATAGAGTAGAGATATTCTCTAGGGAGGAAACATTATTTTTTAGAGGATGATATGAAGCAGAATGAGTTCTATGCAGCTCTGAAAAAAGGGGAAAAGAATAAAGCAGCAAGGCCGGATGGTCTCCCTAATGAGTTCTACAAAAACCTAAAAGACATCTTGTGTTCAGTGTTAACAGATTTATTTACAGAGATCTGGGAGGAGGGAGTACCTCTACCAATATCCTGGGAGGAAGCAGTTGTTTCCTTACTCTTAAAACCAGGTAAAAGATCAGAAAGCTTGTAATGCATACAGGCCAATTTCCCTTTTAAATTACAACTGTAAACTTTATGCTACCATTCTTGCCTTGAGGCAAAGTGGGGGGAAAGCTAGTAGCAGAAGACCAGAAGGGGTGCATGAAAGGTAGATACATGCATCAATTAAGTCATTAACTCATTGGTTCAATAGACATGGTGGTGGATTATAAGAACCCATTAGCTATTATCACGCTAGATGCTACCAAAGCTTTAGACAGAGTGAATTTGACAATTTCTGCATTTTATGTTGATCCGCTATAATCTGGGTAATAGATTCTGTAGGGCCGTACATGGGATATATAGTGTCCCTGTCACAAGGATCTTGGGGAATGGCAATTCAACCCCCAGTTTTAAGATCACTAGGGGAACAAGACAGGGTTGCCAGCTTTCCCTGCTTTTGTTCAATTTATACATTGAACCATTTGCAGAAATTAGGCTGGAGCAACAAATTACTCCCTTTGTGTGTGAGGTATGGTGAAAAAATTAGCTCTTTATGCAAACAACATTATGGCCTACACACAAAACCTATCGTCAGCAGTAGCGAGCCTCGAACGTCTAGTAACAGAATTTGGGATGGTGGCAGGTTATGAGGAGAATCTGAATAAAACAGAGGTAAATCAAATCAAATCAACCATAAAAGTTAAAAAATGTACAATACATAGAAGGATTCAAACATTAAAAAAATCACCATAAAAAACAAGCCCATTCAAAAGTACTACTCGATATAAAGTGTGAGGTGCCAAAAGTATCATGATATACAAAGCTACTAATTCATAAGGAACAGAGGCCCCATTAAACATCATAAAAGTTAAAAAAGTTAAAAATGGGCCTGCTTTCCTTTTACACCTTAAAGAAAGCTAGGTCAACATACTATAAACTGCCCGTGGACCAGCAGCCCCCAGATTATACATCCATACAAGCCCTTGATTACATTATAGATTTTAAATACCCCACAACAAAGAACAAACAAACATCATTCAATAGTTGTAAGTACAAGAGGGCTGGGCGAACTTGACTAAAATTCAACTTTTTTAAGATAGGGACCGGGAAATATTTCCGTGGAACAGAGTAAAATTTGCAGAAGAACATAAAGTGCAGCAAATCCTGTTTAGACAAACCGTCGCAGCCACAGGACGCTAATACTTGACCTCTGTGACAGCCCTTCGGTCTAGCCAGCAAAAGATGGAACAGATTCATCCTGAACCTGGTTAAGAGGAACTTCTCGTGTGTGGACAGGGACCCCAGGAGGTAAGGCTCCGTAAATGGAATATTGAAGAGAATCATGTGCAGATAAAAGATGAGATCAAATACATGGGAATAAAGGTACCCTCTCATTAGACAAACTGGTGGAATTAAATTTCAGGAAAGCGATTGTTAAAACCAATAGGTTGATAACCACTTGGTCTCATTTTCCACTAACAATATTTGGGAGAACCAATCTAGTTAAAATGTCAATTCTCCCCAAATTTACTTTTCCATGGTTTAAACACCTCCACAGTAGGTTAGACTCCTTCATCTGGTCTACGAAGTGGAGAAGAACCGCAAGAAGAAAGTTGCAGAAAAAATATGGCAAGGGGGGTATTACGCTCCCAGACTTCCAATTATATGCCTTGGTTTTACAATTAAAAAATGCCAGATTTCTCTTGTCAGATAATGTTGGAGCAGACAGGTTATGAGAGACCCTGCTTCAGGAGGTGGGGACAGGTCGGCACGTTTTATTTTACATTTGGGCACCAGAAATGTTTTAAGAAGATCAAATTAAAGGTGCTGCTAGCAGCCGCTCAACTGTGGGCACAGATCTGACATGTAACAAAATTCCCTTATGTATGCCCCACTATGGGACTTCCTGGAGTCACCAGAGTTTCTGCAGGACGAGATGTTGGAATTACGGAGTGGGGTCAGATTTTTCAAGAAGGGCAGTTGTGATTGTGGGCCCATTCCAACAACTGACTGAGATGTCAGTGTCCATGTTTAAATTCATACAGTTACAACGTTGGGCTAAGTCGGTGAAGGAAATTCAAGGGGGGACCAATGAACTGGAAGAACATCTAATAACCAACAACCAACAAAAGAAGGTGGTTGCAATGTGGTATGAGATGATTATGGATATTCAAGATGAAGGTGACAACACATCAATATAGCTCTGGGGTGGAGAAATTCTGCCTGAAAATGTGGAACTATGGCAAGTATCCTTTCAGGTATTGCACAAGGTGATTAAGCCAGCGTAACATTAGGAAAAATCACTGGTTTGTCTCTATAGAGCTTTTTGGTCCCCAAGGAGGCTCTGGAGACTGAAGGGGTCAACAGGAGCCAGCTGCAAGGAGTGTGGGCTTATTGATGCTGATGATGTACATATGTTTTTCTGCTGACCCACTATTCACTGTTTGTGGAAGGGTGTGTGTACGTTTGTATTCGATCTCTTGCACACGCAAATTGAGGTAAGCCATGTACTTATTATTTTTGGATTGATACCTGGGACTGGAGCTAAGCTGAATTCGAACAATAGGTTACTATTTTTTTCTTAATATTATTGGGACGGAGGCTGATCTGTAGATATTAGGGGGCAGATTTGCAAGCCCTTGCACCACTTTTACGGCACTTTTCCCATGTTAAAAGTGACGCAAAAGAGGCGCAAGGGGCTTGTAAATCTGCCCCAGGGTTCATCCGAAATGGCTTGATTCAGTCATATATGTTTTTGAGATAGACAAAAATTGCATGGCAATAAATAAGGTGCACAAGCTATTGTCTCCCTGAACAGTTGGTTACAAATGAAAGGACAAATGTTGTCATAGAACCGGCATAGGTTGGTGTTATCATTACCCTTCTGTCCGATGAATGCAGCCTGGGGGTACTTGACATGGCAGTCAATTCTTCCCTTCCTGCTTTGCCCAGACAACTGTTATCTCCATTGCCTTCAGCAGGGCTGGTTTCTCCGTTATATAAATAAGAAGGAAGGTCTGAGGTTTCAGTAGGAAATGAGGGCATTTGAAGACAAAAAAAAGGAATGGGGGTGAGGTGTGAGGAACTGCATAAGAGGTGGGACTGGGCCTAATGCAGAATCTATGAGACTGTGGACGAAGGCATGGGGTTCACCCATGAGTACCTTGTTAGGGCGCTGGTGACATAATTAGCAGGGCACAATGCAAAGGGGCACTTGTGAGAAATGGCAAGTAGGCCGTATGGGTTCTGATTCAGAAGTCTACCGACTGACCTTTGTACAAAGGGAACATTTTCCCACTGCTCAAAAGAGCCACTGAATCTGGACCTCTTTTTCCCAAGAATACTTTCACCAGCTTTGCAGGTAAAGTTCAACTGGTCTTGCTGGTTTCCCCCAAGACAGCACAGCTGACTGTCTTCCTTCTTCCCAGGCCCGAGAAGACTCAGGGGACAGGAATGGCTCTCCTGCATCAGTCCTGTTCCCCTCGTTGTCCCTGCAGTGAGCATGACACTAGGAGGAGATTTAGTAATCTTTTGCACGGCTTTTGTGTCACAATAGTGACACAAATCAGCGCAAAATGGTTATTTGGAAATCACTTTCGAGCGCAAACCTTGCTTTGTGGTTTTAAGTTGTCTGAAATAACCCAAAGCAATGCTTTGCGCTGCTTTGTATTACTATGCTTGGGGGGGGTTCCATTCATGGGACATGGGTGCCCATGCAGCCACCTGTGGTATTAATGCAATGCCCCCTCTACTAACACATTTTAACGGGGTATTGCACTGAAAGATAATACCTCTTTGAAATTGAAGTTAATGCTTTTATTTCTCCACACCTTTCCAAAATGTGCATGTGTGCTGCACTATACAGCACACATCCAAAGTGGGAACAATTATAAAGTTTGTCTAGGTATAGCATTTTGCAGTAGAGGGGTACCCTGAATTTGGTCCATTTCATATTGTACCACCTAGATAAGAGGAGATATGAAGTGTTGGAAGGACTGTTTCAAAGTCCCAGTCACACTACTTTCTGTCTTTGACGTGTGGATGAAAATTCCAAAAGGCAATGCCTGTCTTTGACTTAGTCATTCCTCCTTTCTCCAAAAACAACCTGATAATTACAGTGTTTTCGGTGCTAATAATCTCCAGTAATTATATTTTTATAGTCCTGCTGTTGGAGAGCTTCCAGCAAGGCTTCCCCAGAAGGGCAATTGTCCTTCAATCAGAAGACTAAGGATACCATTACGATGGCGTAACAGTATGCAGGACCATCCACCAGGGGTGTGGCGGTCCCGCACCTGCAATTAGGATGCCACCGCCACGGTGGCGGTGGCATCTCCCATTCCCAGAATAGTGGCGGACGATGCTCACAGCACCGCCCACCACATCCTGGGAATTCACGTTGTGCATTGGCATGCACAAGCTGACAGGAACAGCACGATATCTGCCACCTTATCCATGCCAATGCAGGGGGGTACCATGTGCACCCCCCACCCCCACAGCATCCTGGGGGCCTGCTACGGGCCCCCAACAGTGAAGACTGTATGCCTTTCCATGGCGGCAGTGCCACCATGGAAAGGCTGCTATCAATCAAGCAGTCAATCAATCAATCAATCATAGCATTTTTAAAGTGCACTACTTACCCGTGAAGGTCTCAAGGCGCTGAGGGGGAGGGGGGTAGTGCAGCTACAGCTCGAAGAGCCAGGTCTTGAGGAGTCTTCTGAAGGTCAGCAGGTCTTGGGTCTGCCGTAGGTGGATGGGGAGGGTGTTCCAGGTCTTAACGGTGAGGTGGGAGAACGATCTGCCACCGGAGGTTGCTCTTCAGATGCGGGGGACTGTGGCGAGGTTGGCGGAGCGGAGCTGGCAGGTGGGGGTGTAAAAGCTGAGTCATCTGTTGAGGTACGCTGGTCCGGTTTTGTGGAGAGCCTTGTGTGCATGGGTGAAGAGCTTGAAGGTTATCCTCTTGTTGACGGGGAGCTAGGGCAGGTCTCTCAGGTGGGGTGTGATGTGGCTGCTGCGAGGGATGTTGAGGATCAGGCATGCAGAGGCGTTCTGGATGCGTTAAAGTCGTTTCAGGATTTTGGCTCTGGCTCCAGCGTAGAGGGCGTTTCCATAGTCCAACCTGCTGCTGACGAGGGTTTGGGTGACCGTTCTTCTCGTTTCGGTGGGGATCCACTTGCGGAGGGTGTTGAAGCAGGCGGAAGAGACGGCGTTGACCTGCTTTGTAATGGAGAGGGTGGAGTCGAGGATGACCTCTAGGTTGCGTGCGTGGTCCGTGGGTGTTGGAGCTGTTCCCAGTGCGGTCGGCCACCAGGAGTAATCCCAGGCTGAGGGGGTGGATCCGAGGATGAGGACCTCCATCTTGTCCAAGTTCAACTTCAGTCGGCTGTTCCTCATCCATTCGGCGACGGCCTTCATTCCTTCTTGGAGGTTAGCTTTGGCGGTGTGGGGGTCCTTGGTAAGGGAGAGGATTAGCTGGGTGTCATCGATGTAGGAGATGATGTTGAGGTTGTGCAGTCGGGTGATGTGGGCGAGTGGTGCCATGTAGATGTTGAACAGCGTTGGGCTGAGGGATGAGCCCTGGGGTACACAGCAGATGATCTCGGTGGCTTTGGAGCGGATGGGGGGAGGCGGACGCTCTGTGTTCCGCCGGAGAGGAAGGATGTGGTCCAGTCCAGGGCCTTCTCTCGGATCCCAGCGTCGTGGAGACGTGTGCATAGTGTGCGGTGGAAGACTGCTTCGAAGGCGGCTGACAGGTCCAGGTGGATGAGGGCAGCGGTCTCTCCGTTGTCTAGTAGGGTCCTGATGTCATCAGTGGCGGCGATTAGGGCAGTTTTGGCGCTGTGATTGCTGCGGAACCCGAGCTGGGGCGGGTCCAGGATGCTGTTCTCCTCGATGTAGCGGGTCACTTGTTTGTTGACAGTCTTCTCAATGACCTTCGCCGGGAACGGGAGCAGGGAGATGGGACGGAAGTTCTTGAGGTTATTGAGGTCCGCCTTGGGGTTTTTGAGTAAGGCATTGATCTCGGCGTGCTTCCAGCTCTCCGGGAAGGTTGTTGTCTCGAAGGAAATGGTGATGGCTTTCCGGAGATGGGGTGCGATGGCGGTGCTGGCTCTGTTGAAGATGTGGTGTATGTATGGTTCTGACGGAGATCCGGAGTGGATGGTGTTCATGATCTTGATGGTGTCATCATCATTTATGTTGGTCCAGGATAGCAGGTGGTTGGTGCGGATGGTGGTTGTGGGGGTGAAGCTCTCAGTTGTTGTCACGGCGATCGTGGCTTGAAACTGTTGTGGATGTCTGCGATATTGCGATGAAAGAAGGTGGCCAGCAGGTTGCACAGGTCTTGCTCAGGTGGGATGTCGTTAGAATTGGAGCTGGGGTTGGAGAGTTCCTTCATGATGTTGAGGAGCTCTTTGCTGTTGTGTGCATTTTTGTCTAGACAGTCTTTAATGGAGGCCCTTTTGGTGGATCAGATGAGGTGATGGTGTCTCCGAGTGGTATTCTTGTGGGCTGCGTGGCTGTCTGGTGTTCGTTCAAGGAGCCAGTTCCTCTCTAGCTTTCAGCAGGTTTGTTTGGAGGCCTGGAGGTCTTCGGTGAACTAGTTGGTTTTCTTGCTGGTGTGGTTGTTGGAGGATTTCTTGAGCGGGGCGAGTGTGTTGGCGCAGTCGTCGACTCACTGTCTGAGGTTGCGGGCAGCGGTGTTGGGGTCGGTGGTGTTGGCAAGTGGGCTTCGGGCGAAGATGTTGGTTTGCTGGTCTTCTGTGACTTTGCTCCAGCAGCGGCGAGGCATCTGTTGGGTGCGGTGGTGTGTGGTGGTTTTTCCGAAGGTGTAGTGGATGCAGCGATGGTCGGTCCAGGGGAGTTCGGTGGTGTGGCTGAAGGTGATGTGGGGACTTGCGGAGAAGATGAGGTCAAGCGTGTGGCTGGAGGAGTGGGTGGGCGTTGTGACGAGATGTCTGAATCAGAGGTTGGCGAGGTTGTCGATCAGGGTGTCGGAGTTGGTGTCTTTGTTGTTCTTGAGGAGGAAGTTCAGGTCCCCGAGGAGGATGTAGTCCGTGGAGGCGAGGGCGTGTGTGCTGACGAAGTTGGCGATGGAGTCGCTGAACTGTGGTCGGGGTCGGGGGGTCTGTAGACAAGGGTTCCTCTGAGGGTGGTGTTGGGGTTGGGGTTGGTGTGGAACTGGAAGTGCAGGTGTTCAGCAGTGCTGAGGGTGTCATGGGTGTTGGTCGAGACTCTGAGAGTGTTCCTGTGCATGATGGCGATTCCTCCTCCTACTCTGTTGGTGCGGTCCCTGCGGGTGATCTTGTACCCTTCCGGGATGGCTATGGCGATGACGGGTGTCGAGGAGGGGTTCAGCCAGGTTTCCGTCAGGAAGGCTACGTATGGGGAGGTTGAGTCGAGTAGATCCCAGAGTTGAACGGCGCGTTTGCAGGCGGAGTGGGTGTTGAGAATGATGCATCTGAGGTAGTTGGGTTCTATCCTGGTTGGTGGGTTGGCGGGTCGGATGCAGGTGAACCTGCAGTTCCAGCAGGAGAAGGGTCCTTGGGTGCGCTTTGGGGTGGCCAGGCAGCAGGTGCGTGTTCGTTCGGTGTTGAGTGCGAGGAGGGTGCTGACATTGTAGCGGTGTCTGGTGTTGTGGCGGTCACAGGGACTGGGGGTTCTGGTGGTGGGGGTGCTCCAGGTGCGGACAGGCACGGACGGGCTTGCCTTAGGCATGCTCCAGGTGCGCCATCGGCATGCACACTGTGCGCGGTCGTGCAGCGGCCGCCATAAGAAGGGGAGGTGGGCGGGAGGAACAGCAGGGAGGGGGGAGCGGACGAATGGATGAGCGAGGGGTCAGGGCCGCAGGGGACGCAGCGGTGGGATAAACGGGAGGGAACAGAAGGCAAGAGGCACAGAAACGATCACAGTAAAACAGTTAGATCAAAATACAGTACAAATGACAGTGAAAGAAAGAAAAGTAATTTAAACAGAAGTATTACAAATCCTCTCTGAATGCATCAGCGCGCGAGACATGCTCCCCTACACGCAGTTGGGCTACGCAGTTCTCTTTTTTGTGCTTTGGTGTGCCAAAATCCGGGTTGCTCCATGCCCGCTTTGTGAAGCCACCCTGTAGGGATGGTGGCTCCTGTCAGTTGGAGGAATGCTTTTTGGATTAAATTGGGGAGAATGTCTCACGTGCTGATGCAGTCAGATAGGATTTCCCAAAGATATCTGCATGGTGCAAGAGGGAGTATTTGGAGGAGGGATATCTTCTCTCCTCTTGCAAACTGGGGACTCACTGGACCTGGCTGCTAAGATTTGGTGACATTTTGGGCAGCACATCCTGTGGGCTTCATTATTGAAGGTAACTGGGGCACTTTCATGACGTGATATTTCCTTGCATTATCAAGTGCACCTTCAAAGCTGTACTATGATTGGGGACGCTATGGAGCTTCATTGTAACAGCATCACAGTACAGAAGGAACAGAGTGAAGAGTCTTACTCTATCTGTGGGATCAAGACCCTTCTTTACAGTTGATCACCACTGCAGTGTGAAGTAACGGTCAAGTTGCACTATGGGACTGGTAGTACTGTTATCTGGTCACGTGATGAGGGTGTTCAAAAATATGTGAGCTAATCGATTGTGATGCACCTCACCTGTGAAGAAGGCCATAAATAACGGCTGAAACGCGTAAGGTTTTGATGTCCTGCCACTTCTGATAAACTAATAAAGCCAGTGAGACACGCAGTTGGGTTTCGCAGTTCTCTTTTTTGTGCTTTGGTGTGCCAAAATGCGGGTTGCTCCATGCCTGCTTTGTGAAGCCACCCTGTAGGGATAGTGGCTCCCAGAATGCTTTTTGGAGATTCTGCATCTCGAAACGCGTCCGGCTGAAATATACTGTGAGGGTTGCCTTTTTGAAAAGACTTTTTGCTGGCAGTTGTCACATTGCAGAATAAAGCTGAATTTACACTTTCTGCGGTCTCCTTCGAATTGGTTCCTGTTTTTGTGGCATATATATATATATATATATATATATATATATATATATATATATATTACCTACTGGCGGTCGCCAGTAGGTATATATAGTTAGGATTTTTTCTCTATGGGATTTTTGAAAATTCTATGTCTAATAACTTTGGCGTTTGAGGACGGAATTGGCTGAAATTTTCAGGAAAATGGAACATTTTGTTTCCGAGCAGCCCCTGAAAATTTGGGGGGGTTCGTCAAGGGGGGGCCGAGAAAAAAGGGGGGTCCCAAAACGTGTTTTTAACATTGAGTTTTCCATAGGGCGGTTGGCCTCACTTTTAGCCCGAACGGCTGAATGGATTTGCACGAAACTTGGCAAAATTGTAGGGACTGGTAGCCCGATGTGCCTTTGCTAGGTCTCAATATATGTGCTCCAGTGGATTTTGAGAAATTAACGTTCAAAAAAAGATATATATCTGTAACAGCGGACCAGGCAGCGCTCCGGTTCGCGGACTTTACGCGTTACGGAGCTTTGTGAAGCGAAGCTGATTGGTTCTCCGGCGTCTGTAAACATTCCAAACAGTCCGTAGCGGCCGCCATCTTGTCTCTCGGTAGGATCGAGAGACAAGAGGAGGCCAAAGCGAAGGGGCAAATGACCATAAGGGGGCATAGTAGATCCTCCCTGACCCTCTAGGTTTGATGTGGAGGTTTTAAAAGGGCCCCGCGGGGCAAAAAAAATAAATAATAATAATCGAACGGCTGAATGGATTTGCACGAAACTTGGCAAAATTGTAGGGACTGGTAGCCCGATGTGCCTTTGCTAGGTCTCAATATATGTGCTCCAGTGGATTTTGAGAAATTAACGTTCAAAAAAAGATATATATCTGTAACAGCGCTCCGCTTCGCGTACTTTTCGCGTAACGGAGCTTTGCGAAGCTGATTGGTTCTCCGGCGTCTGTAAACATTGCAAACAGTCCGTAGCGGCCGCCATCTTGTCTCTCGGTAGGATCGAGAGACAAGAGGAGGCCAAAGCGAAGGGGCAAATGTCCATAAGGGGGCATAGTAGATCCTCCCTAACCTCTTAGGTTTGATGTACCATTTTGCCAAGTTTGGTGTAATTCCGTTCAGCCATTCAGGCTGTAGACGTATCTAAATGTCCTATGGAAAATTGCATGGGGAAAACACATTTGAAAGTGTTGAAATTTAGAACCAATTAAAATGTTACTTTGGTTTTGTATTTGTGTGTGATGAAAGTTAATTGGTTATGTATATATCTAAAATGAGAGGAAACCACAGCCATTTTGTGATACTACTGTCTGAGGTACATTTGTGAGGAATTTTTGGTGCTCAATTTCTGGTGTTTGGTTTACACAGTACTAACACTTCTCCTACTTTTAAAAAGGTGAGTTGTTAATTTGTAAGGGGAACTATGTTGTACACTTTAAGATAATTTGAAAAATGTTTTCTGTTATTTATTTACAGTCCTTCTGTTATACTAAATACTTGATAAAGTTAGTTTTATATTATGTATTACTAAAAACGATAAATGAAAGTGATTATTTTTTTCTGCAATTTACAGCAAGCAATTTCAAAATAAAATGGCTCACAATGAAGAGACCGTGGCAATTTCTTTTGAATTATCCACTACATTTATTGAAATTGACAGCACCAATAATGAAGTATTCTCACAAGGAGGAGATGACTTGAATGATTTTTTGGATCAATCTCTTGATGGCGAATTTATCGAATGTTTGGAGACCATAGAGTTACAAGAATCATCATTGCAGACTTTTCATGAGGAGATTCCAGATGAGATGATTGAAGAGGAAATTCCTGATGAGGACATGTTACTAGTTCTTTCAAATTTTGAAAATTCAGAAGAATAAATTTATATTTAGAAATACAAAAATTGTTTGAGACATTATTCATTTTTATTTTTAATTTATGAGGTTGTAGCGAAGTGATTGTAGTATAAAATGAGACTTATAGTATAGAGTGGAACATTTTTATGTTACATGGTAAGTTTACTCATATTTACTTTCCTTCTTCCACTATATTATCTCCAATGTGTATTTGACATCTCTTCTTCATCTCCGGCCTCCTTTCTCTCACTGTCTGTCTCTGATGCATCTTATCGCTGCCATTTTGTGTAATTACAGAAGAGAGTAAAATAAAATAGTTCGGAACGTGAAAAGGGGGCAAAGTAGAGTACCCCTCACCCCCTAGGCCTTCTCAGGCGGTCCCAAAAGGATCAGTTTCTGCTTTCCTGAGAGATTATGGTATGAGTTCCATATACCACAATAACTTGCATTACAACATGCAAGATATCTATCTCCTATTACCAACTTTTGGAGATATTCGCGCTAAGCGCGAATATCTCCAAAAACTAACACCTGCCCTGAGCAGTTCTTAGCCATGTTATCCAATGGGAGGTGGATAACATGGCTAAGAGCATTAGCTCGGTAATGCATGAATATCGCTGACTTTTTAGCGATATTCATGCATTGCGGCCGTTTTTTATCGCATTTGCGATAAACCTTGATAATAGCAAGGTTTATCTTCGATAATTTCTGACGATGCTTAGCGGTAAAAAAATTCGTTGCTAAGCATCGTTAGCGATAAATATCGCTTAAATTTGGCAATATGCACCAACGTCTGTTAACGTTCGATTCGAAGGAAATGAGGAAGTGTTGAAAAACATTGTCTGCGCCATCTTGCCTTTTTTGAAATGCCACACTTTTGTTGTGCACGGCAGACATTTTAGATGCCTTGACCAGACCCACTCTCTGCACGCTGTCGATTCGTAGCATGGCTCCCCACCCTCGCAAGCATCTTCCCCAGGCACTGCTCACCCCCGCTCTCTGTCTTATGCATGGGCAATAAACCTTCCCCCATCTGCGCTGCTCTTCCCTGAGAATCACACTCTGTGCCCGCCCGACACCTCCCTTTCGCCCTATTCACTACCGCACCCTCTGACACTCCTCTTCTTCTGTGTCCGATTGTCCAGGCCGGTCCTAGGCTATCAGCTAGCCCTGCAGATGTAGTTTATGGCCCCAGCTGTAAAGAATCACCCCTCTTCAAAGGAGTTATAGTAGATCAAGGCCCACACCCGATGAGATCCGTCACACCACACGTGTTCATACTATCTGAAAACCATCCTGTATTGTGATTGGGGAGGGGACCGAGCCTGAAGCGGAAGATTCCAGGGATGACTCTTTGTACATCAAAGTTTTTACAATTATGTGTCACATTAAAAATATATAGCACTCCAACAAAGTAGTAGGAATATAAAACTTTAATAACTTGTATATATTTATAACAAAACAAAAACAGTAAAAACATTTAAACAATGAAGAGACCGTGGCAATTTCTTTTGAATTATCCACTACATTTAATGAAATTGACAGCACCAATAATGAAATATTCTCACAAGGAGGAGATGACTTGAATGATTTTTTTGATCAATCTCTTGATGGCGAATTTATCGAATGTTTGGAGACCATAGAGTTACAAGAATCATCATTGCAGACTTTTCATGAGGAGATTCCTGATGAGATGATTGAAGAGGAAATGTTACTAGTTCTTTCAAATTATGAAAATTCAGAAGATGTTGCCTGGGGGTGGGTCGTCAGTAGCAGTCTGTTGTGCGAATAGTTCCAAGACAGCAGAACGCGCTGAAATCTAGATGGCACGAAGGTGATAAGGTGATGTCTAGTAAGTTGCCGCCCAGCAAATAACGGCGTGGGGCGCCGCGGGGGGGGGAGGCAGTCCAAAGTTCCGTTAAAAGGGCAAAGGAAAGGATCGGTGGCTTGAACCATCAGTCAAAAAGGGGAGGGGGTGCAACAATTTTTCCTACCGGGTCACACTGTGCTTTCACCGGAACTGAGGTCTGCAGGATTCTAGTCATTCAAACTGAGGCTGGCGCCAGCACGGGAGCGCCGACGTCCCGCGGCTACAGTTTCGTCACTCCACGGGCGATCATGGCAGTCATTCCCCATCGGGGGTGTCTGCGGGGGTCGGGGACTCCCGCGGCTCCTCTAGAATCTTCAAGGTCGTGGAGGACTACGGTGGTGGAGTCAACCAGTGACCGGGCCATTTCTTTATGCTGGGCCCGCTCTTGCCAGGTCGACCGCCATTTTGAGAGTTCGGTAGCTACTGGCGATCGCGGGGTCAAATGAGCGGACGGGCTCCACCCTGCCGGGCGAGACGTTGCAGCATCGCCACAGTGGAAGAACCCTTTTCCGGGCGCCTGGAGCGCTGAGGGTGCAGGTGGGAAGCCTCCACCTGGGGAGGCGGGAGAGGCCTGTTCGCACCGTCTCTCCCTCCCAGTGCACCCCACGGCGTCTCGCTTGAGATTTGTTATGGCCGGACCAGGCGATGAGGATGAGAGGGGGGGGGGTCGGAGGCATGTGCAAGACATCCCCCCCCCCAGGGTTGTTGCAGCAATTATTCAAGAAAGAAGAAATGTCCCGTCCGTCTTTGGGCCGGACCTCCGGTGGATGGCGGCCGGACGCCCTTTGCTCTGGCCCCATGAACGGGTTCCTTGGCTCATCGGCTGCAGCCGGATCCCGTCGGCCCCAGCCCCCGGCCGTTGGTGGCCGGACCGGGAGAGAGTGTGGAGGGACAACCTGCAACTCTCAAGGGCCACCGCGGCCGGACTGGGAGAGAGAGGGGAGGGTCGAGGACACGGACATTCCCCCCCCCTAAAACTCTCCAGTGTTGTCAATCCCCCTGGCCGGGTCCCGCTGGCCTCGGCCTCTCCTCCGGCTACACCCTACGTGATGATCTCCTGGCCGAGGCGTGGCAGCAGGACCCGCCTTATATGTGTTGCTTCCGGCTGGGCGTAGCCGAAAACCTGTTGCCCTTTGGAAGTTTCTAGAATGGGGCGGATGTCTGCTGACTTCTATCTTTCCCAGTTTGCCGTTATTTGGCCGTGGCAGGCGGTGGGACAGACACGTTTTGGGGCAGTGAGGGGCGATGTTTTCAGGTTTCTTATTACGGGCTTACTTCTAACGTTTCTTGTTTCTAGGACAATAATAGGTTTTATCATTACGTATTGTTATCGTTTCTTTGTTTGTTATTTAATAAAAAGTTCATCAGTGGCCTACTGATTTTCGTTTTCCTATTCTTTTCTTTCCAGGTTGTTTCATGCTAAAGTTTCTGTTAACAGGATACAGTGATCACTTCGTTATTATTGCATATGTCCTTTTCACTAGGGGTGCTCTCTTGTCGGGCCAGATGACCTATCTCTAGTAAATGGTCCGGGTGAAACAGGTGCATCAATCAGTGGGGAGTAGATAGGCATGACAGATTACAACGGGGAGAAAGGTCCGCATTACGTACCCTTTCACTACTTGCAAAGATTTTCCTACGTTTATTTGCAAACAGGGAATACCTCCAAAAAGAACTAATTCCCAAACAGTCAATGTTCGGACAATCAATCAATCAATGAGGAATGAAATAGGTACGACGTGTTAAAGGCTTGCGTTACCTACCCTTCACTATCTGGAAAGGGAGAGAGAATATTCCTATTCTTCCTCGTTTGCAGGCAGAGAAGATCCTTAAGAGAACCAACTTCGAACAATTCAATGCTCGATTCAAACAATCAACAAGGGGTACTGTGAACACAAATGAACGCCGCTTATGTACATACACATTGCTATTTTCAACAGGTTGTTCCTAATGTTTCTATTTTAGCGAGGTCAAAAAGAGATCCCATTAGTGGCCTACTGATTTTGCTCGATTTCTTTTGTTTTTTTACACGATTTTTCGCTATCTGCAAAGACTAAACAGAGTATTGCGACTCTGTGCTTGTTTGTAAATAGAGAATGAACCAAAGAGAACAATCAATCAAATGGAGAGAGAAGCAGGCACGACGGATTACAACGGGGGCAAAGGCCTGCGTTAACTACCCTTCACTATCTGCAAAGAGAGAGTACTCCTAATAGAAATGAGGGGTAGGGGGGCAGCATTCAAAGCAGATCAGTGTGCATAAACACGAAAATGTTTTTACTTACCACGTACTTGACATTCGACAGCTTATGATATTTGCTATTAAAAAACCATTGAAATTCACTGAAAAAACCATAGGTTATAGATCATATATAGTTAGGAATTAGCATTTACAAAACCTTGAAATTTCACTGAAAAAACCATAGGTTATAGACCATATATAGTTAGGAATTAGCATTTACAAAACCTTGAAAATTCACTGAAAAAACCATAGGTTATAGACCATATATCGTTAGGAATTAGCATTTAAAAAACCTTATTTTACTCACACAAAACCATTGAAATTCCATATATAGTTAGTTGCACTAACTATATATCGCGCACCCACAATCCACTGCTGATGATGTCACATATTACATCATTCATGACATGGTGAGTGACATCACTGATGACATCACTGATGACATCTCAAATGACATCACTGATGACATCACTGATGACATCTCATGTGACATCAATGACCACATCACTGATGATATCATTCATGTGACAATACAATGCATCTCCTCACATTTTAATATAACCTTTGTTACACCCAGTGTTAAATACAGAGTATGATTTTTGAAACCATTCACACACCAATACTAGTTACTACATACGCACTCACTGATTCCTACGTCTACACACACATTCACTTATTCACCCATACAATCATTCATACATACAATCACTCATCTTTACAACACTATCATATGCACTCATACACCTATACAGATACTCACACTCTGCCACTCATCCATGGAGTTACTCACACACCTAGTCAGTCCTGTAAAGAATCAATCACACTTCCATTTTCTTGTCTATACAGTTAAACATAGAGCACCTTACATTTTCAAACATATACTAACACATACTTACTCTCTTATACAATCATTGATACAAGTACACATTGATCTGCACAGAGTCACACACCTCCCAGCCAGCCACACACACACTCAGTCTCCCATACAAATACTTGGACAATCAATCAATAACCCATATAGTTAATCATATAGCTACTGATCAACACATGCAGCAGTTTACAGAACAACAGACATAATGATGAACAAATTAAGACAGTTTAGTCACTAACCCATGCACTCAGTGAGACACATTTAATCACTCACTCATACATTCAGTCATGCACCTACTAAATCCTTCATCCAGACACTTATACTTCCACTCATTCTTCAATATGTAAGACATATTTTAACTTTACAGAAACATACAGTCACTGGATGTTGTCATCAGTGATGTCATCAGTGATGTCATTTGAGATGTCATCAGTGATGTCATCAGTGATGTCACTGACCATGTCATGAATGATGTAATATGTGACATCATCAGCAGTGGATTGCGGGTGCGCGATATATAGTTAGTGCAACTAACTATATATGGAATTTCAATGGTTTTGTGTGAGTAAAATAAGGTTTTTTAAATGCTAATTCCTAACGATATATGGTCTATAACCTATGGTTTTTTCAGTGAATTTTCAAGGTTTTGTAAATGCTAATTCCTAACTATATATGGTCTATAACCTATGGTTTTTTCAGTGAATATATATATATATATATATATATATATATATATATATAATTCACTGAAAAAACCATAGGTTTCAGGCCTTATATAGTTAGGAATTAGCATTTAAAAAACCTTTAAAATTCATTAAAAAAACTATGAGTTTTAGGGGTGTTATAGTTAGCTGGACATTTCACTCATACAAAACCATTGAAATTGCTCCTATATAGTTAGTTGTACTAACTATATTTCGCGCACCCGCAATCCACTGCTGATGATGTCACATATTACATCATTCATGACATGGTCAGTGACATCACTGATGACATCTCAAATGACATCACTGATGACATCACTGATGACATCATCCAGTGAATGTGGTTTGCTTCATTATTTAAATATGCATTATATATATAGCAATTTGCATTGAAGAATGAGTGGATATATAAAAATAAATATTTGGATGGAGGATTTATTAGCAGTGTAATTGACTGTTTACTTGACCAATTTATAGTGTCTTACTAAATATAGTGGATAGTGACTAAACTGTTTGAAGATCTGTATCACTGTGTCAGTTGTTGTGTAAACTGGTTCTCCAGGAATGGAATGGAAAGAGGATTTGTAAAGCGCGTTAGCTACCCAGGGGTGTCCCAGCGCTGCGAAAAGGTTGAGTTGAGCCAGAGGGTTGGAATGAGTGGGGTGAGTGAAGAATTAAACCGAGGTTTTACTGAAAAGCCAAGTTTTAAGAAGTTTACGGAAGGTGAGTAGATTGGGTTCTGATCTTATTGGGAGGGGAAGAGCATTCCAAATCTTGGCTAGGTTGTAAGAAAGCGAGCGGCCTCCACATCTAGCCTTCCTAATGCGTGGGACTGAGGCGAGGTGGGAGGTCGCGGATCTGAGTGGGCGGGAAGGCTGATAGGCTTTCACCAGGGGGGAATTAATGGAAGAACCTGTTCCCCAGTATGAGCGGTGTGCAATGCACATACTCTTGAATTTGATTCTAGATCTCACCGGGAGCCAGTGGAGGTCCCTCAATCTGGCTCTGACTGAGGTTCGGCGAGGAATATTCAGGAGAATTCTTGCCGCACAATTTTGAATAACCTGGAGCTTGTTAAGTGTAGACTGTGGGGCCCCAAGATACAGGGCATTTCCACAGTCCAGGCGAGAGAGGATTAGTCCTTGAACCATAATCCGTCTTGAGTGGAACGGAAGGAGAGGAAGAATCTTACGAAGTAGTCTCATCAACCCGAAACAGATGGCAGCGAGCTTGGTAGCTTAATGGTTAAAGGTGAGACTTTGGTCGAGCCAGATCCCTAGACTCTTGATTTGCTCCTTGGGTTGCGGGGGACTTCCTAAACAGAGGGGCCAGATAAGGTCAATGGATTTCGTGATGTTATTACCAAGGAGCATTACCTCTATTTTGTCCCAGTTGAGCTTTAGACGGGAGCCAGACATCCAAGCGGCGACAGCTTCCAGGCATTTGTGTAGACTGTGGTGTGAGTTGAGGGGGGGGTCCAGTGCTACCACTAGCTGCGTGTCGTTCGCATAGGTGACAATCTTCACACCGAAGGGGCGGACGACATCCGCTAGAGGACATAGGTAGACATTAACTGCTTCAGTGCTACCGCGTTTTCCCGCTGTGCGCTGGATGTTCATAAATCCCATTATTCATGACAAAGCCAGCTCGTCATGAGTCCACCATAGGTAAAGCCCATGACGAGCTGGCTTTGTCATTAGCGTGCAAGTGGTTTAAAAGGGTAGGGCTCAGGGAGGAACCCTGAGGCACTCCACAGCTGAGAGGTTTACTGGAAGAGATGAAGTCCCTCTCAAAAACTTGGAAAGATCTGTCTGTGAGAAAGGACCTCATCCAATTGAGTGCTGTGCCTGACACTCCTATTTTGTCGAGGCGATGGAGTAGGGTATTATGATTAACAGTGTCGAAGGCGGCACTCAGGTCAAGTAGGACGATGGCAGTGGACCCGCCATCGTCCAAGATCCTTCTTGCCTCCTCCGTCACTGCAATCAGTGCAGTCTCCGTTCCATGACGGGGCCTGAAGCCGGTCTGGGAAAGGTCCAGTATGTTATTGGCTTCCAGGAAGTCAGTAAGAACGGAGTTAACATGCTTCTCGAGAAGTTTACTGAGCCATGGCAGGAGGGAAATGGGTCGATAATTAGCGGGGTTAGATTGATCGAGGCTGTCTTTTTTTAATAGAGCTCTGACCATTGCTCTTTTCCATAGAGGTGGAACAATACCAGTGTGGAGAGAGGAGTTGAGCAGGTCTTGGATGGTAGGCGAGATCTGATGGGTTATCTGGGTGAGAGCACTGGGGGGAGCTGGGTTGATAGGTGATCCAGATTTAACCTGTCCCATGAGTTTCTCTAGGTTAACAAGGTCTAATAGAGGAAAGCTATTGAGAACATTAGGAGGGACTGTTGTGCAGCCTATGTTGGCAGAATCTGTGGGCAAAGCGACTGGATGGGGAAAAGAAGAATTGATGATTTCTATCTTCTGATGAAAAAACTCAGCTATTTCCTCACAATGGGTCTGAGAGTTATTATGATCCCTTGGGGCCTCGGGAAGTTGCAAGAGGGATTTGGCTATCCGGTAGATCTCCTTAGGTTTGGACGCCGCTTTCTCGATCTTATGTTCAAAATATTTAGCCTGAGCTAGATGGATGTCTGCTTTATATTTTTTAATTGCTGTTCTATAGCTTGTTTTGTCTGCTGGGAGGTAATTGAGGCGCCATTTCCTCTCAAGTCGCTTACAGACACGTTTGGCCTCTCGTAGATCATTCGTATACCACGGGGCTGTGGGATTGCTCCGCTTGGGATGAGAACTTTTTAGCGGTAGTACTAGATCTAAGGAGCTAATGATCCATCTGTTATAGTTCACGTTGTCTTGGGTAGGAATAGATGTGTTAGTGGGTTTGGTACGTTGCAGGAGATCCTGCCACTCAGATAAAGGGATTTTAGACCAATTGCGCGATCGTTGGATCGTCGGGAGTTGGTTACTAGCTATGTGAAAGTCTATATTAGTTATTGATTAGTTAACTGAGTATTTGTATGGGAGAGTGAATGTGTGTGTGGTTCGGTGGGGGGTGTGTGACTGCCCAAAGATGTGTGAACAGTTGATTCACTAGATATATGAAGTTAAAACTGCATGTTCTAACAGTTGTTTGGGTGAGTGAATATCTTTATGGGTGTGGTGATGAGCAAATATATTTCTCAATGGTACATGTCCAACAAACTAGAAAAATAAAAGGCAGTGTATGTGTCAGTTGTATATAAATAAGTATACATAAGACTCAATGATTGTGTGAGTGACTGTATGGATAACTTTATACTTGTAATAATGATTTTATAATTCACTAAGTATGACTTACTATCTAAATGAATAGATGAAGTTGTCTTTTTATAAGTGTGTAGCTAAGTAAATATGTAAGTATGATCCATTGTTTGCATAAGTGAGTAGGATGACTTCATATGTGAATAGAATGTGTGCTGGTGTGTAATGTCGATTTAGGTGTATAAGTATTTTTGATAGTGTTCTATTGTTCATTGACAGCATGTATGAGTGAATCTACAGGTAAGTGATTAGATGTGTGTATACATCTATGAATCACTGAGTGGGTTTTTAGATACTTGTATTGCTGTAACAATGGATTCAAATATGATACTCTGTATTTTACAAAGAGCGATGAAAGATTTTACTAGTGTATGAAAAGGTCTATGTGATTGTCACGTGGATGATGTCATCAGTGATGTCATTTGAGATGTCATCAGTGATATCACTGACCATGTCATGAATGATGTAATATGTGACATCATCAGCAGTGGATTGCGGGTGCGCGAAATATAGTTAGTACAACTAACTATATAGGAGCAATTTCAATGGTTTTGTATGAGTGAAATGTCCAGCTAACTATAACACCCCTAAAACGTATAGTTTTTTGAATGAATTTTAAAGGTTTTTTAAATGCTAATTCCTAACTATATAAGGCCTGAAACCTATGGTTTTTTCAGTGAATTTGCAAGGTTTTTAAATGCGAATTCCTAACTATATAAGGCCTGAAACCTATGTTTTTTTCAGTGAATTTCAAAGTTTTTTTTAATGCTAATTCCTAACTATATAAGACCTGAAAGCCCACCAGGAATCTCCAGTATGCGCCAGGGGACTGCATTGAAGAGAGGTGTAATGAAGCCACGCCCCTTTTTACACCTCTCTGCAACGCAGCCCCCATGCATGTTTGAAGAGGGGGGACTAATTCCCCTTGCATACTGGGGGCCCCTGGGGGCCAACTAGCCCACCTGGAACCTCCAGTATGCGCCAGGGGGCTGTATTGCAGAGGTGTAATGAGGCTATGCCCTTTGTTACACCTCTCTACAATGCAGCACCCAGGTGCGTTTGCAGAGGGGTAACTAATTCCCCTTGCATACTGGGGGTCCCTGGGGGCCAACTAGCCCACCTGGAACCTCAAGTATGCGCCAGGGGGCTGCATTGCACAGAGGTGTAATGAGGATATGCCCCTTTTTACACCTCTCTGCAACTCAGGCCACTGGCGCGTTTGCAGAGGGGGGACTAATTCCCCTTGCATACTGGGGGTCCCTGGGTCATATCTGCCCAAACGCCGATATTCCTAACGATTGAACATGACTTTTCTTGAGAAACATTTGGATTTGGATTATCATGTCCTATACTTTGGAATTTTTGAAAGACTGACTTTGAGGATGCTATAAATTACTCAAGTCTGCCCGAATTGTGTGGGTAAAATTGATACCTAGTCACTTTGAATAAGAATGTACTTACGTCTCGTCTAACACTTGGAAGAAATATCTAGTTATGTGACAACAGGATACCGACATAACTTGAAGGAAATAAGAACGCCCTGAAGAAGTTCTGTTGTACAGAACGAAACGCGTCGGCTGGCTGTGGTAGATAAACTTAAGGACAATAAAAGCATTTGAATAAACACCAAGATTCAGCGCTTCAATAAGGAGTCTAAGTGATATGATTTGATTGGACTTATTGTGCAAGTGGTGCTGTGCCAAACTTTGGAATATTCCCCACTACTCTCTACTACTCACTCCCTACTACTCACTATCTACTACTCTCTACTACTCACTCTCTACTACTCTCTACTCTCTACTACTCACTCTCTACTACTCTCTCTACTACTCACTCTTTACTACTCACTCTCTACTACTCTCTACTACTTACTCTCTACTTCTCACTCTCTACTACTCTCTACTACTCACTCTCTACTACTCTCTCTCTACTACTATCTACTACTCACTCTCTACTACTCACTCTACTACTCACTCTCTACTACTCTCTACTACTCACTCTCTACTACTCACTCTCTACTACTCTCTCTCTCTACTACTCACCATACTACTCACTCTCTACTACTCTCTACTATTCTCTTTCTCTGCTACTCACTCTCTACTACTCTCTACTACTCACTCTCTACTACGCACTCTCTACTACTCACTCTTTACTACTCTCTCTACTGCTCTCTACTACTCTGTCCTACTCACTCTCTTCTCTCTACTGCTCTCTACTACTCTCTGCTACTCACTCTCTACTCTCTATTACTCACTCTCTACTCTCTACCTCTCTACCTCTCCCTGCTTCTCTCTCTACTAGTCTCTACCTCTCTACCTCTACCTCTCTACCTCTACCTCACTACCTCACTACCTCTACACCTCTACCTCTCTACCTCTCTCTACACACACACATATACACATATATATATGCATATATATGCATATGCATTTATATATATGTATGTGTATTACCTACTGGCGATAGCCAGTAGGTATATATAGTTAGGACCTAGCTACCATAGGAAATCAGCAACATTCTATTGGGAATAACTTTGGCGCTGGTTGAGGAATTTGCGTGTAATTTTCCAACATTTTGGCCAGCTCCGCTGCGCCCCTTCCCTGAAAGTTTCGGGGAGATTCGTGAAGTGGGGGCTGAGAAAAAAGGGGGGTCCCAAAACGTGTTTTCCCCATGCTAATTTCCATAGGACGTTCTGACAAGGCTACAGCCCGAACCGCTGAACGGAATTACACCAAACTTGGCAAAATTGTAGGGACTGGTACGCAGAAGTGCCTTTGCTATATTTGGTGTCAGCCAGAGACTCGTCAAGGGGCCCCGCTCTTTCAAGGTGGCTGCTTGCATCACTGGTTCCTGCGTAAGCAGCTTTTTGTTTAGTCAAGGTATTGACAAGCGGCAGCCCGCCTTGTGAGTCCAGGAGAAACGAGGGATACTGCCAGTCGGCAGTCTGTGACTTCACAGAGGGCACATGGTTCACTGCAATCAGTGCACATTCTGGCGGACCTGCTCTCACAAGGTTGGAGCGTGCGGGGACTCGAGAGGCTTTCGAGAAGTAATGCAAACTGAAGCAAGAGAGTCCAACACTGCAAGGCGTCACAAACACCAGGATTCAACTTGTGGTTACCCCACATCCCACCAGCCCAGGTATGCAGGTTTCTGGGAGTTGTAGTTTGCGACCACACTACAGCATGGTGGATGATCACATGGTTGGGGGTGGCGCCTATTCCTTGTCAGGGGAGTGGTGCAGGACTATTAAAAGCTGGACTTTACTCACCTCTGTTTGGCAGCGGCATCTGAAGAAGGCTTTTCATAGCCGAAATGCATTATGCCACATCTGCTGTTTCGAATAAAGAAAGCCTCATCTGTAATCCCTGCTTGTGGCCTCTTCCTTCCGCGCTGCTGGAGGTTTCTTTTACATATATATATGCATATATATGCATATGCATTTATATATATGTATGTGTATTACCTACTGGCGATAGCCAGTAGGTATATATAGTTAGGACCTAGCTACCATAGGAAATCAGCAACATTCTATTGGGAATAACTTTGGCGCTGGTTGAGGAATTTGCGTGTAATTTTCCCACATTTTGGCCAGCTCCGCTGCGCTCCTTCCCTGAAAGTTTCGGGGAGATTCGTGAAGTGGGGGCTGAGAAAAAAGGGGGGTCCCAAAACGTGTTTTCCCCATGCTAATTTCCATAGGACGTTCTGACAAGGCTACAGCCCGAACCGCTGAACGGAATTACACCAAACTTGGCAAAATTGTAGGGACTGGTACGCATAAGTGCCTTTGCTATATTTGGTGAAAATTGCTCCAGTGATTTTTATGAAAATTAACCTTAAAAACACATATATATCTGGGCGGAGCCTAACCACACATCTCATCGTGAGATCTGATTGGCTGTCAGCACTACATCCAAGAAGTGTTGGCAGCCATCTTGGGACCAATATACATGATAGCACCTCATTAAAAAGCATTGTAGTTAGTAGAGGGTTTTAGGACTTTAGTTACATTATAAATCATTTTTTGATGGTACCATACTCATTTTAGGAATTGTGGTGTGTTCTAAGGTGATTTTACCATGTGAAAAAGCCTTCTGCTGGGATATCATGAATCATGTTTAAAAGAAACCTATTATCTCATGCTTTTCCCACAGTGGTTTGGAAGGGGATCTATAAGCTAAACTGAAAGCATATTTTCTGTAAATTCACATTATCTTTCTCAGTCATGTGAGAATGAAGTCTGACATTCTCAGTAAAACATGTACATCCAACAAGGACAGAGACTGTCAGTTGATTCCTTTGTGTTCTACTGCAGCCTCCTAGAGTGTTCTAAAGAACAACTAGAGCGCTAACAGTCCTACTTATTATAAAGGTATGGCACACCTGAAGCCATCTTGATTGGAATAAAGTGGTAAATCTTAAAACATTTAATTTAAAAAGCAACAAAATGAGGTGGTATATTTTGCCATAGAAAGTATGATTATTGCTGCAGAAAGAAAAATTAGGGTACATTTTGAGTGACTTCCCAAATCCTCTTCTATTTCATAAAAAAATTCTGACATGCAGTCTCCCAAGATGGCCACCAGAGACAAAAGAGCCCAAATGTAGCCCAAATATCACCCAGATGTAGCCCAAGTATAGCCCAATGACAGAATGTCCCAGAGTGTTCTAAAGAACAACTAGAGCGCTAACAGTCTTACTTATGACAAAAGTATGGCACACCAGACGCCATCTTGATTGGAATGAAGTGGTAAGTCTGAAAACATTTAATTTAAAAAGGAACAAAATGAGGGGGTTCATTTTGCCATAGAAAGTATGATTAGTGCTTCAGAAAGAAAAATTAGGGCACATTTTGAGTGACTTCTCAAATCCTCTTCTATTTCATTAAAAACATTCTGACATGCAGTCTCCCAAGATGGCCACCAGAGACAAAAGAGCCCAAATGTAGCTTAAATATCACCCAGATGTCGCCCAAGTATAGCCCAATGACAGAATGTCCCAGAGTGTTCTAAAGAACAACTAGAGCGCTAACAGTCTTACTTATGACAAAAGTGTGGCACACCAGAAGCCATCTTGATTGGAATGAAGTGGTAAGTCTGAAAACATTTAATTTGAAAAGGAACAAAAATGAGGGGGCTCATTTTGCCATAGAAAGTATGATTAGTGCTTCAGAAAGAAAAATTAGGGCACATTTTGAGTGACTTCTCAAATCCTCTTCTATTTCATTAAAATAATTCTGACATGCAGACTGAAACATGCACTTTGAACACCAGCAGCAGACTTCCCTGGTGAGCAGTAGCTTTACTACAGTGATCTAATGAGCAACTAGAGTGCTAACATTCAGAATTTATGGCAAATGTGTGACACATCTGAATGCCTTCTTGATGGAAACAAAGTAAACAAGCATTGAAAATGCAACAGATCACGCCCTCGTTTAAGTTAAAGCCATTCTGTTTGTAATGAGGTGGCTTTTTAGCTTTGCTTTTATTAGTGTTTTTAAAACTTTCATGTAAATAACATGCATATGTATGCATATATGTATATGTATGCATGCATTTATTTTTGTATTTATATAGATATGCAGATTATATATGTTTATATATGTATGTTTGTATATATATATATATATATTCACTGAAAAAAACATAGGTTATAGACCATATATAGTTATGAATTAGCATTTAAAAAACCTTATTTTACTCACACAAAACCATTGAAATTCCATATATAGTTAGTTGCACTAACTATATATCGCGCACCCGCAATCCACTGCTGATGATGTCACATATTACATCATTCATGACATGGTCAGTGACATCACTGATGACATCACTGATGACATCTCAAATGACATCACTGATGACATCACTGATGACAACATCCAGTGACTGTATGTTTCTGTAAAGTTAAAATGTGTCTTACATATTGAAGAATGAGTGGAAGTATAAGTGTCTGGACAAAGGATTTAGTAGGTGCATGACTGAATGTATGAGTGAGTGATTAAATGTGTCTCACTGAGTGCATGGGTTAGTGACTAAAGTGTCTTAATTTGTGCATCATTATGTCTGTTGTTCTGTAAACTGCTGCATGTGTTGATCAGTAGCTATATGATTAACTATATGGGTTACTGATTGATTGTCCAAGTATTTGTATGGGAGACTGAGTGTGTGTGTGGCTGGCTGGGAGGTGTGTGACTCTGTGCAGATCAATGTGTACTTATATCAATGATTGTATAACAAGGTAAGTATGTGTTAGTATATGTTTGAAAATGTAAGGTGCTCTATGTTTAACTGTATAGACAAGAAAATGGAAGTGTGATTGATTCTTTACAGGACTGACTAGGTGTGTGAGTAACTCCATGGATGAGTGGCAGAGTGTGAGTGTCTGTATAGGTGTATGAGTGCATATGATAGTGTTGTAAAGATGAGTGATTGTATGTATGAATGATTGTATGGGTGAATGAGTGAATGTGTGTGTAGACGTAGGAATCAGTGAGTACATATGTAGTAACTAGTATTGGTGTGTCAATGGTTTCAAAAATTATACTCTGTATTTAACACTGGGTGAAACAGAGGTTATATTAAAATGTGAGGAGATGCATTGTATTGTCACATGAATGATATCATCAGTGATGTGGTCATTGATGTCAAATGAGATGTCATCAGTGATGTCATCAGTGATGTCATTTGAGATGTCATCAGTGATGTCATCAGTGATGTCACTGACCATGTCATGAATGATGTAATATGTGACATCATCAGCAGTGGATTGCGGGTGCGCGATATATAGTTAGTGCAACTAACTATATATGGAATTTCAATGGTTTTGTGTGAGTAAAATAAGGTTTTTTAAATGCTAATTCCTAACTATATATGGTCTATAACCTATGGTTTTTTCAGTGAATTTTCAAGGTTTTGTAAATGCTAATTCCTAACTATATATGGTCTATAACCTATGGTTTTTTCAGTGAATTTCAATGGTTTTTTAATAGCAAATATCATAAGCTGTCGAATGTCAAGTACGTGGTAAGTGATAACATTTTCGTGTTTATGCACACTGATCTGCTTTGAATGGTGCCCCCCCCCCCTCATTTCTCTTAGGAGTACTCTCTCTTTGCACATAGTGAAGGGTAGTTAACGCAGGCCTTTGCCCCCGTTGTAATACGTCGTGCCTGCTTCTCTCTCCATTTGATTGATTGTTATCCAAGTATTTACTGTTTTAGAATTGGTTCTCTTTGGTTCATTCTCTATTTACAAACAAACACAGAGTCGCAATACTCTGTTTAGTCTTTGCAGATAACGAAAAATCGTGTAAAAAAAAAAGAAAAGGAATCGAGCAAAATCAGTAGGCCACTAATGGGATCTCTTTTTGACCTCGGTAAAATAGAAACATTACGAACAACCCCTCATGACAAATACAAAACTAGTGAAATGAACTGAACTCCACACAATGATGGCTGCAAAACAGCTCGGCTCCGCCACCCACCCCGCCCAAAATAACGATAAAGAGCGGCTGCCATGATTGGTTGCGGAATGGCCACGACGGAGCTACGAAATGGTGCTGCTCTCATGCTAACCCCAGCTTCAGTCTGAAACATCCAGAAACATTGTAGACTACCAATTCGATCAGTTCCGGTAGCGCCCCAATGTAACCCGGTAGAGAAGAACTAGCCCTCCCCTCTTTGACTAATGGTTCTTGTTGCCTGTCCCTTCTGTTGTCATTTAACAGAACTATTTAGCCTGCTGAAAGGGGTTGTGTTCCGACCGCTGGTTGGTGGAGACATTTTGACTATATTCTGGACCTGCGTTGTCGCGTAATGCGTCATATGACGCGCCGCGTTAGCGCATCCGGAAGTCATCCGGGGCGCGCAGCGCGTAACGTAAGCATAACAAGTCATGTGACTTGTTAATAAAACTTTTCATTGGTTCATTTTACTTTTCTTATTCTAATGATGAAAGGCTTGGTCATATGACCTAAAAATTACGCTTTTTATTACTTCCGAACATTATTTTTTCTTAAATATATGTTATAATGTTCCAGGCTAATGTACTTTCCCGGAAAATTTACAACTATCCTGCAAGTAAAATATATTCTTTTTTCGAGAAAAAGAGCGTTTCTTCGTCCCATGACGGAGCCGTTGAGCAAAAGAGGGTCGACCTGCTGTCTTAGTCGCCGATACGCCTGAATATGAGATTCTTATCGATCACTTTATGTTGCAGGAATAGAAAACACAACAGCCCTTGACCATTTATCTTTACTGCGTTCCTTCGTATTATACCTTTTACCCTTCATGTAATTGGTCTGCTTTATTTCACTTGCCTTTTAATGATTCTAAAACAGTGACTATTATTAAAAACTTTACCAATGTATATACTACTACCATGTTTTCTTTTAAAAACCTTTATTGTGAAAATTTCATTATACAAATACGAGCCTATAACCACGTGGGCCGGCCACGGAGCAAACTGTAATCGTATATGATGAGTAGACATTTACACTGTAGAGGAACGTAACGGGCGGGCCATTAGGTTGCAAGAACTAAGGTGTCTAACAGTTACGGAATCGGTGGACGTACATTTTATAATTAAAATACGACAGGGCCAGTTACAATAAAATTATCTAGATATACATTTGCGGACAAGTACCATGGGTGACGTTAATTCGAACTTTCAATAGTACAGTAATCAATAACACATCAGAACTTAATATCAATAGGGATGTCGAAATATTCAATCAATTCTCGTCCCCGCCCGCCATGTGCTTCAAAACTGCATACGTATCTCGTGATTTCAAGGTTCTGCAACCAGTATACAACAAGGAGTTACGAGTCCCATTTATTCCGGCGCCATTTTGGGCGAGGACGGGCAGGTCCAGGATATAGTCAAAATGTCTCTACCAACCATCGACTATGATGATGTTCATATGCTGTATTTATTAGAGTAACACTCATCTGTCCACATGAAATTAATTTGCCACAATCTAAACATGTCATTTTAATCTTTCCAAAGTTCTTCTAAATATTTGGGACCGTTTCCCTTGCCTCTGATGCTGTCAGTGCCACTTCTTTGATGAATGTACTAGCAGGTCAGGGGTTGTCCTCCAAATCTCTCTTTTATGCAGCACTATAATTAATTGGTGCCACCTCTCCATATGACGATGCATGGTATAATTACCATAACTATATTTTTTTTCGGTTCCTCTGGAGAGTTCATCGTGGCAGATGAAGCGTGTAACGTACCGGGCATTTACCTTTTTTTGCATGTACAGGAAAGGAAAAAAAAATCGAGCGTCCGAGTTCTAAGGTGTCCCAGGGCCATTTTAGTGGACCAGGCCCAAATCCAAAGAACAGGCCGCCATTTTGAGAGTCCTGTTGCAGCCACCTGTCGCTGTAGCATCAAGAGCAGCCGAAACTCAGCTGAATGGCAACTGAAACGGTAAAGGGGCGCCCCACTACAGCAGACGAGCCTCCACCTAGGAAGGCCCGTTCACGCCGCCCCCCCCCCCTTCGGGCACCCCACGCCGTTATTCGGAGCAGTATTGTAGGATGGCCACACCAGTGCGGCAACTTGCTAGACATCACCTCGGTGGTAACCGAATCTCAGCGCCTGGTGGTGTCTCCTCTTCAGAAAATATTGTTGCGCTGCCTTTGCCCCATTCACACATCGGTCCGCTACTGACGCCATCTCACAGGCTAATGGGGCGCCCCACGCCGAGTTTCAGCATTGTAGGATGACCACACCAGTACAGCAACTTGCTAGACACCACCTCGGTGCCATCCGGATTTTGGCATCTCAACGCCTAGTGGTGTCTTCTATTCGGAAAATATTGTTGCGCTGCCTTTGGCCCCATTCGCACATCGGTCCGCTACTGACACCATCTCACAGGCCAACAGGGCGCCCCACGCCGACTTTTACCATTGTAGGATGGCCACACCAGTGCCACAACTTGCTAGACACCACCTCAGTGCCATCCGGATCTTGGCATCTCAGCGCCTTGTGGTGTCTTTTATTCAGAAAACATTGTTGCGCTGCCTTTGGCCCCATTCGCACATCGGTCCGCTACTGACGCCATCTCACAGGCCAACGGGGCGCCCCACGCCGACTTTCAACATTGTAGGATGGCCACACCAGTGCACCTTACTAGACACCACCTCGGTGCCATCCGGATCTTGGCGCGTTGTGCTGCCTTCGGCCTATTCGCACATCGGTCCGCTACTGACGCCATCTCACAGGCTAATGGGGCGCCCCACGCCGAGTTTCAGCATTGTAGGATGACCACACCAGTACAGCAACTTGCTAGACATCACCTCGTTGCCATCCGGATCTCGGCGCCCCACTGCAGATGAAGTGCCTCTCAACTATGAAACCACCACGGTGACATCCGGATCTTGGCGCGTTGTGCTGCCTTCGGCCTATTCGCACATCGGTCCGCTACTGACGCAATCTCACAGGCTAATGGGGCGCCCCACGCCGAGTTTCAGCATTGTAGGATGACCACACCAGTACAGCAACTTGCTAGACATCACCTCGGTGCCATCCGGATCTCGGCGCCCCACTGCAGATGAAGTGCCTCTCAACTATGAAACCACCACGGTGACATCCGGATCTTGGCGCGTTGTGCTGCCTTCGGCCTATTCGCACATCGGTCCGCTACTGACGCCATCTCACAGGCTAATGGGGCGCCCCACGCCGAGTTTCAGCATTGTAGGATGACCACACCAGTACAGCAACTTGCTAGACACCACCTCGGTGCCATCCGGATTTTGGCATCTCAACGCCTAGTGGTGTCTTCTATTCGGAAAATATTGTTGCGCTGCCTTTGGCCCCATTCGCACATCGGTCCGCTACTGACACCATCTCACAGGCCAACAGGGCGCCCCACGCCGACTTTTACCATTGTAGGATGGCCACACCAGTGCCACAACTTGCTAGACACCACCTCGGTGCCATCCGGATCTTGGCATCTCAGCGCCTTGTGGTGTCTTTTATTCAGAAAACATTGTTGCGCTGCCTTTGGCCCCATTCGCACATCGGTCCGCTACTGACGCCATCTCACAGGCCAACGGGGCGCCCCACGCCGACTTTCAACATTGTAGGATGGCCACACCAGTGCACCTTACTAGACACCACCTCGGTGCCATCCGGATCTTGGCGCGTTGTGCTGCCTTCGGCCTATTCGCACATCGGTCCGCTACTGACGCCATCTCACAGGCTAATGGGGCGCCCCACGCCGAGTTTCAGCATTGTAGGATGACCACACCAGTACAGCAACTTGCTAGACATCACCTCGTTGCCATCCGGATCTCGGCGCCCCACTGCAGATGAAGTGCCTCTCAACTATGAAACCACCACGGTGACATCCGGATCTTGGCGCGTTGTGCTGCCTTCGGCCTATTCGCACATCGGTCCGCTACTGACGCCATCTCACAGGCTAATGGGGCGCCCCACGCCGAGTTTCAGCATTGTAGGATGACCACACCAGTACAGCAACTTGCTAGACATCACCTCGGTGCCATCCAGATCTCGGCGCCCCACTGCAGATGAAGTGCCTCTCAACTATGAAACCACCACGGTGACATCCGGATCTTGGCGCCTTGTGCTGGTTCCGGCCTATTCACACATCGGTCCGCTACTGACGCCATCTCACAGGCTAATGGGGCGCCCCACGCCGAGTTTCAGCATTGTAGGATGACCACACCAGTACAGCAACTTGCTAGACATCACCTCGGTGCCATCCGGATCTTGGCATCTCAGCGCCTTGTGGTGTCAGTCAGAAAATATTGTTGCGCTGCCTTTGGCCCCATTCGCACATCAGTCTGCTACTGACACCATCTCACAGGCCAACAGGGCGCCCCATGCCGACTTTTACCATTGTAGGATGGCCACACCAGTGCCACAACTTGCTAGACACCACCTCGGTGCCATCCGGATCTTGGCATCTCAGCGCCTTGTGGTGTCTTCTATTCCGAAAATATTGTTGCGCTGCCTTTGGCCCCATTCGCACATCGGTCCGCTACTGACGCCATCTCACAGGCCAACGGGGCGCCCCGCGCCGACTTTCAACATTGTAGGATGTCCACACCAGTGCGGCAACTTACTAGACACCACCTCGGTGCCATCCGGATCTTGGCGCGTTGTGCTGCCTTCGGCCTATTCGCACATCGGTCCGCTACTGATGCAAACTCACAGGCCAACGGGGCGCCCCACGCCGACTTTCAGCATTGTAGGATGGTCACACCAGTGCTGCAACTTGCTGGACACCACCTCGGTGCCATCCGGATCTTGGCGCGTTGTGTTGCCTTCGGCCTATTCGCACATCGGTCCGCTACTGACGCCGCCTCACGTGCCAACGTATTTTCTCCGCATTTTATACCCTATGCCGCATAACAGGTCATGTGACTTGTTTATAAAACTTTTCATTGGTTCATTTTACTTTTGGTTTCCTAATGATGGAAGGCTTGATCATATGACCTAAAAACAACACTTTTCATTGGATGAAAACTTTTTTTTTCCCAAACGATGAAAGCCCCACCTTGTTTCTGGATGTTTCAGACTGAAGCTGGCGTCAGCATGAGAGCACCACCATCTCGTAGCTCCGTCGTGGTCATTCCGCGAGCAATCATGGCAGCCGCTCCCCACCAGAAGCCTACAGGAGTCGGGGGCCCCCAAAACTTTTGATGAATCCTCAAGGCGGAGGGGACGCTTTCGAGAATGGGGTCCAAGACCTAGCAGACTAGCGTCCGATTTCCAAGGTGTCCCAGGGCCATTTCAGTGGACCAGGCCCAAAAAGGAAAGAGCCTGCCGCCATTTTGAGAGTCCTGTGACAGCCGCCTATCGCTGCACCGCAAGAGTGGGCGCAGCCGCCTATCGCTGCACCGCAAGAGTGGGCGCAACTCAGCTGAATTGCGGCTTTTGACACAGTGGACCAAAAGCGGACGGAATGGCAACTGAAACGGTAAAGGGGCGCCCCACTACAACAGATGAGACTCCACCTGGAGAGGCCCGTTCACGCCGCCTCCCCCGGGGCGCCCCACGCCGTTATTCGGAGCAGCATTGTAGGATACCAAAACCAGTGCGGCAACTTACTGGACATCACCTTGGTGCCATCGTTCTGCTGCCTTGGAACTATTCGCACAACAGTTTGCTACTGATGACCCACCCCCCGCGACGCCCCACGCCAGAAATCTGGACGTTGTGCTGCGTTGGGACTATTCGCACAGCCGACCGCTACTTCGTTGTTTTTCCCTAAAAATGTTTATATGTTATTACTGTTTTTGTTTTCTTGTATATATTTATAAGTTATTAAAGTTTTATAATCTTACTACTTTGTTGGAGTGCTATATATTTTTAATGTGACACATAATTGTAAAAACTTTGATGTACAAAGAGTCATCCCTGGAATCTTCCGCTTCAGGCTCGATCCCCTCCCCAATCACAATACAGGATGGTTTTCAGATAGTAGGAACGCGTGTGGTGTGACGGATCTCATCGGGTGGGGGCCTTGATCGACTATAACTCCTTTGAAGAGGGGTGATTCTTTACAGCTGGGGCCATAAACTACATCTGCAGGGCTAGCTGATACCCTAGGACCGGCCTGGACAATCGGACACAGAGGAAAAGGAGTGTCAGAGGGTGCGGTAGTGAATAGGGCGAAAGGGAGGTGTCGGGCGGGCACAGGGTGTGATTCTCAGGGAAGAGCAGCGCAGATGGGGGGTGGTTTATTACCCATGCATAAGACAGAGAGCGGGGGTGACCACTGCCTGGGGGAGATGCTTGCGAGGGTGGGGAGCCATGCTAAGGATCGACAGCGTGCACAGAGTGGGTCTGGTCAAGGCATCTGAAATGACTGCCGTGCACGACAAAAGTGTGGCATTTGAAAAAAGGCAAGATGGCGCAGACAATGTTTTTCAACACTTCCTGATTTCCTTCGAATCGAACGTTAACAGACGTTGGGGCATATTACCAAAGTTAAGCGATATTTATCCCTAACGATGCTTAGCAACGATTTTTTTACCGCTAAGCATCGTCAGAAATTATCGCAGATAAACCTTGCTATTATCAAGGTTTATCGCAAATACGATAAAAAACGACCGCAATACATTAATATCGCTGAAAACTCAGCGATATTCATGCATTACCGAGCTAATGCTCTTAGCCATGTTATCCACCTCCCATTGGATGACATGGCTAAGAACTGCTCAGGGCAGGTGCTAGCTTTTGGAGATATTCGCGCTTATCGCGAATATTTCCAAAAGTTGATAATAGGAGATAGCGATGTTAGCGACTGTTTCCAGTCGCTAACATCTTGGCATCCCCACTTTGCATGTCATTAGTGATAAATATCACTCACATGCAAAGTGGGGCCCAAGATGGTCGCTATCTCCTACTAGCCGTCGCTAACTGGTGTTAGCAACAGCTAGGTAATACAGATATAATTTTATCTCCGCGAAGCGGAGCGCTGTTACAGATATATATCTTGTTTTTGAACGTTAATTTCTCAAAATCCACTGAAGCACATATATTGACACCTAGCAAAGGCACATCGAGCTACCAGTCCCTACAATTTTGCCAAGTTTCGTGCAAATCCATTCAGGCGTTCGATTATTATTATTATTATTTTTTTTGCCCCGCGGGGCCCTTTTAAAACCTCCACATCAAACCTAAGAGGTCAAGGAGGATCTCCTATGCCCCCTTATGGTCATTTGCCCCTTCGCTTTGGCCTCCTCTTGTCTCTCGATCCTACCGAGAGACAAGATGGCGGCCGCTACGGACTGTTTGCAATGTTTACAGACGCCGGAGAACCAATCAGCTTCGCAAACCTCCGTTACGCGAAGCGGAGCGCTGTTACAGATATATATCTTTTTTTGAACGTTAATTTCTCAAAATCCACTGGAGCACATATATTGAGACCTAGCAAAGGCACATCGGGCTACCAGTCCCTAATATTTTACCAAGTTTCGTGCAAATCCATTCAGCCATTCGATTATTATTATTATTTTTTTTTTTGCCCCGCGGGGCCCTTTTAAAACCTCCACATCAAACCTAGGGGGTCAGCGAGGATCTACTATGCCCCCTTATGGTCATTTGCCCCTTCGCTTTGGCCTCCTCTTGTCTCTCGATCCTACCGAGAGACAAGATGGCGGCCGCTACGGACTGTTTGGAATGTTCACAGACGCCGGAGAACCAATCAGCTTCGCTTCACAAAGCTCCGTACCGCGAAAAGTCCGCGAACCGGAGCGCTGCCCGGTCCGCTGTTACAGATATATATCTTTTTTTGAACGTTAATTTCTCAAAATCCACTGAAGCACATATATTGAGACCTAGCAAAGGCACATCGGGCTACCAGTCCCTACAATTTTGCCAAGTTTCGTGCAAATCCATTCAGCCGTTCGGGCTAAAAGTGAGGCCAACCGCCCTATGGAAAACTCAATGTTAAAAACACGTTTTGGGACCCCCCTTTTTTCTCGGCCCCCCCTTGACGAACCCCCCCCAAATTTTCAAGGGCTGCTCAGAAACAAAATGTGCAATTTTCCTGAAAATTTCAGCCAATTCCGTCCACAAACGCCAAAGTTATTAGACATAGAATTTTCAAAAATCCCATAGAGAAAAAATCCTAACTATATATACCTACTGGCGACCGCCAGTAGGTAATACACATACATAAATGCATATGCATATATATGCATATATATATATGTGTATATGTGTGCGTGTAGAGAGAGGTAGAGATGTAGAGGTGTAGAGGTAGAGAGGTGGAGGTAGAGAGGTAGAGGTAGAGAGGTAGAGCCTAGTAGAGAAAGAAGTAGAGAGAGGTAGAGAGGTAGAGAGAAGAGAGTGAGTAATAGAGTAGAGAGTGAGAAGTAGAGAGTAGTAAAGAGCAGTAGAGAGAGTAGCAGAGAGTGAGTAGTAGAGAGTAGTAGAGTGAATAGTAGAGTGAGTAGTAGAGAGTAGTAGAGAGTGAGTAGTAGAGAGGGAGTAGTAGAGAGTAGTAGAGAGTAAGTAGTAGAGTGAGTAGTAGAGAGCAGTAGAGAGTGAGTAGTAGAGAGTAGTAAAGAGTGAGTAGGAGAGAGTGAGTAGCAGAGATAGAGAATAGTAGAGAGTAGTAGAGAGTGAGTAGTAGAGTGATTAGTAGATAGTAGTAGAGAGAGAGTAGTAGAGAGTGAGTAGTAGAGAGTAGTAGAGAGTGAGTAGTAGAGAGTGAGTAGTAGAGAGTAGTAGAGAGAGTAGAAGAGAGTGAGTAGTAGAGAGTAGTAGAGAGTGAGAAATAGAGAGTGAGTAGTAGAGAGTAGTAGATAGTGAGTAGTAAAGAGTGAGTAGTAGAGAGAGAGAATAGTAGAGAGTGAGTAGTAGAGAGTAGAGAGTAGTAGAGAGTTAGTAGTAGAGAGTAGTAGATAGTGAGTAGTAGGGAGTGAGTAGTAGAGAGAGAGTAGTAGAGAGTAGTAGAATAGTAGAGAATGAGTAGTAGAGAGTGAGTATTAGAGAGTAGTGGAGTAGTAGAGAGTAAGTAGTAGAGAGTAGTGGAGAATATTCCAAAGTTTGGCACAGTACCACTTGCACAATAAGTCCAATCAAATCATATCACTTAGAGTCCTTATTGAAGCGCTGAATCTTGGTGTATATTCAAATGCTTTTATTTTCCTTAAGTTTATGTACCACAGCCAGCTGACACGTTTCGTTCTGTACAACAGAACTTCTTCAGGGCGTTCTTATTTCCTTCAAGTTATGTCGGTATCCTGTTGTCATATAACTAGAAATTTCTTCCAAATGTTAGACGAGACGTAAGTACATTCTTATTCAAAATGGCTAGGTATCAATTTTACCCACACAATTCGGGCAGACTTGAGTAATTTATAGCATTCTCAAAGTCAGTCTTTCAAAAATTCCAAAGTATAGGACATGATAATCCAAATCCAAATGTTTCTCAAGAAAAGTCATTTTCAATCGTTCGGAATTTCGGCATTTGGGCAGATATGACCCAGGGACCCCTAGTATGCAAGGGGAATTAGTCCCCCCTCTGAAAACGCGCCAGTGGCCTGCGTTGCAGAGAGGTGTAAAAAGAGGCATAGCCTCATTACACCTCTGTGCAATGCAGCCCCCTGGCGCATACTGGAGGTTCCAGGTGGGCTAGTTGGCCCCCAGGGACCCCCAGTATGCAAGGGGAATTAGTTCCCCCTCTGCAAACGCGCCAGGGGGCTGCGTTGCAGAGAGGTGTAACAAGGGGCATAGCCTCATTACACCTCTGCAATGCAGCCCCCTGGCGCATCTTGGAGGTTCAAGGTGGGCTAGTTGGCCCCCAGGGGCCCCCAGTATGCAAGGGGAATTAGTTCACCCTCTTCAAACATGCACGGGGGCTGCGTTGCAGAGAGGTGTAAAAAGGGGCGTGGCTTCATTACACCTCTCTGCAATACAGTCCCCTGGCGCTTCCTGGAGATTCCTGGTGGGCTTTCAGGTCTTATATAGTTAGGAATTAGCATTAAAAAAAACTTTGAAATTCAATGAAAAAAACATAGGTTTCAGGCCTTATATAGTTAGGAATTAGCATTTAAAAAACCTTGCAAATTCACTGAAAAAACCATATGTTTCAGGCCTTATATAGGTAGGAATTAGCATTTAAAAAACCTTTGAAATTCACTGAAAAAAACATAGGTTTCAGGCCTTATATAGTTAGGAAATAGCATTTAAAAAACCTTTAAAATTCACTCCAAAAACTATAAGTTTTAGTGGTGTTATAGTTAGCTGGACATTTTACTCATACAAAACCAATGAAATTGCTCCTATATAGTTAGTTGTACTAACTATATTTCGCGCACCCGCAATCCACTGCTGATGATGTCACATATTAGATCATTCATGACATGGTCAGTGACATCACTGATGACATCTCAAATGACATCACTGATGACATCATTGATGACATCATCCACGTGACAATCACATACACCTTTTCATACACTATTACAATTTTTGATCACTGTTTGTAAAATACAGAGTATCATATTTAAATCCATTGTCACCGCAATACAAGTATCTAAAAATCCACTCAGTGATTCATAGATGTATACACACATCTAATCACTTACCTATGGATTCACTCATACATGCTGTCAATGAACAATAGAACAAATACTTATACATCTATATCGACATTAAACAACAGCACGCATCCTATTCACATATGAAGTCATCCTACTCACTTATGCAAACAATGGATCATACTTACATATTTACTTAGCAAAACACTTATACAAACACCACTTCTTCTATTCATTTAGATAGTAAGTCATACTTAGTGAATTATAAAATCATTATTACAAGTATACAGTTATCCATACAGTCACTCACACAATCATTGTGTCTTATGCATACTTATTTATATACAACAACTGACACATACACTGCCTTTTATTTTTCAAGTTTGTTGGACCTGTACCTTTGAGAAATATATTTGCTCATCACCACACCCATAAAGAGATTCCCTCACCCAAACTGTTAGAACATGTAGTTTTAACTTCATATATCTACTGAATCAACTATTCACACATCTTTGGACAGTCACACACCCTCCACCGAACCACACACACTTTCACACTCCCATACAAATACTCAGTTAACTAATCAATAACTAATATAGACTTTCACATAGCTAGTAACCAACTGTAGAATCAGTTTACACAACAACTGACAAAGTGATACAGATATTCACACAGTTTAGTCACTATCCACTATATTTAGTGAGACATTATAAATTGGTCAAGTAAACAGTCAATTACACTGCTACCAAATCCTCCATCCAAATATTTATTTATATATATCCACTCATTCTTCAATGTAAATTGCTATTTATATAATGCATATTTAAATAACGAAGCAAACCACATTCACTGGATGATGTCATCAGTGATGTCATCAGTGATGTCATTTGAGATGTCATCAGTGATGTCACTGACCATGTCATGAATGATCTAATATGTGACATCATCAGCAGTGGATTGCGGGTGCGCGGAATATACTTAGTACAACTAACTATATAGGAGCAATTTCATTGGTTTTGTATGAGTAAAATGTCCAGCTAACTATAACACCAGTAAAACTTATAGTTTTTTGAGTGAATTTTAAAGGTTTTTTAAAAACGAATTCCTAACTATATAACTCCTGAAACCTATGTTTTTTTTAGTGAATATATATATATATATTCACTGAAAAAACCATAGGTTATAGACCATATATAGTTAGGGATTAGCATTTAAAAAACCTTATTTTACTCACACAAAACCATTGAAATTCCATATATAGTTAGTTGTACTAACTATATATCACGCACCCGCAATCCACTGCTGATGATGTCACATATTACATCATTCATGACATGGTCAGTGACATCACTGATGACATCACTGATGACATCTCAAATGACATCACTGATGACATCACTGATGACATCTCAAATGACATCACTGATGACATCACTGATGACATCTCAAATGACATCACTGATGACATCACTGATGACATCTCAAATGACATCACTGATGACATCACTGATGACATCTCATTTGACATTACTGATGACATCACTGATGACATCATTCATGTGATAATACGATGAAGCTCTTCAGACTCTAATATAACCTTAGATACACTCAGTGTAAACACAGACTCAAAGATTGTCACTCATCCATGAAGTTACACACACACCTAGACAGTCATGCAAACAATCAATCACACCTCCATTTCCTTAACTATACAGTTAAACACACCTTACTTATTCAAACATATACTAAGACATATTTACTCACTTATACAATCCTGGATACAAGTTCACAATGATCCATACAGCCACTCACACATTCACTGGCTCTTATGCACAGTTATTTATATATGTCAACTCTCACATGTATTGTATTTTACATATGTACTTAATTTGACATGTAGCACTGAGATATCTATTCACTCAACAATACAGTCATGCACACAGTCAACCGCCCATACAGCTGTTTCCAACATGCACTTTTGAACCCATACATCTATGCACAGAGTCATACACTTCCCAGCCACCCACACACACACTCAGTCTCCCATACAAATGCTTGGGCAACCAATCAATAACCCATATAGTTACTCATATAGCTACTGATCAACACATGCAGCAGTTTACAGAACAACAGACATAATGATGCACAAATTAAGACAGTTTAGTCACTAACCCATGCACTCAGTGAGACACATTTAATCACTCACTCATACATTCAGTCATGCACCTACTAAATCCTTCGTCCAGACACTTATACATCGACTCATTCATAAATATGTAAGACATATTTTAACTTTACAGAAAAATACAGTCACTGGATTTTGTCATCAGTGATGTCATCAGTGATGTCATTTGAGATGTCATCAGTGATGTCATCAGTGATGTCATTTGAGATGTCATCAGTGATGTCATCAGTGATGTCACTGACCATGTCATGAATGATGTAATATGTGACATCATCAGCAGTGGATTGCGGGTGCGTGATATATAGTTAGTACAACTAACTATATATGGAATTTCAATGGTTTTGTGTGAGTAAAATAAGGTTTTTTAAATGCTAATCCCTAACTATATATGGTCTATAACCTATGGTTTTTTCAGTGAATTTTCAAGGTTTTGTAAATGCTAATTCCTAACTATATATGGTCTATAACCTATGGTTTTTTCAGTGAATTTCATTGGTTTTTTAATAGCTAATATCAAAACCTTTACAATGTATTATTCTTTAAATAGAAAAATATTTTTTACATGTTTTTAATACAATTTTTTTTTTTTTTTTTTGTTTCGCTCCCGGTACGCGTACCGGTTAGCTTCCCGTTAGCTCAATCCGGAGGCGCGACCCGGTACGCGAACCGGTAAACGTTCCTTTTGCGCACCTCTCGCGTTACAAAACAACATCGTGACGCTTCGCGTCAGCATGACGTTTCGCGTTCTCGCGTAATACGTCATATTACGTGCTACGTTCGCGTACCCGGAAGCGTAGCGGTACGCGAACCGGAAGCGATCCGCGGCGCGGCGCCGACCGCGTAACGTAAACACAGCAGGTCATGTGACTCGGTAATAACACTTTTCATTGGTTCATTTCACTTTTGGTTTCCTAATGATGTAATACTAGGTCATGTGATCTAAAATGAACACTTTTCATTGGTTTAGAACTTTTGTTTTTCCCAAATGATGAAAACCCCTCCTTCTTTCCTCACTCTGACTTTCATCTTGGTGAGAGAAAGACCCTTTATTTAGACTTTGAGATGGCTTCATTAGTAGCTTCAGCTGGTGCTAACCCACCACCTCCACCAAATCCAAGAAAGAGAGGACCACCTGCAGAAGTAATTTTGCAAGAAGAGGAAGAACAGGAAGAGGAGGAAGAGGAGGAAGAGCCTGAGTTTTTGCCAGAGGAGCCCAGGAGGTACAATCGAAAGGAGAATTACATCTGGCAATTCTATAGAATTCCAGAGGGGCAAAAAAAAGTGAATGCACGCTACGTGTTTTGCCGTATATGCGGTGATAGATTGTCAAGGGGAACTGATAAAAAATACAGTTACGGCAATCACACTATGCATCGGCATATGAGTAGGTGGCACCCAAATAATTATAGTGCTGCCCAGCTACGTGACGAACAACAAAATCCCCTCCCAATGGCAAGAAGATCGGTTGTCCCAGAGGTGTCGGGACCAGAGGCGAGGGAGATGATCGCAAACATCCAAATGTTGTTTGGGCACGTAAAGCAAGTGTGCGTGGAATGTGGCGCTTTCATCTGCTACAGAGAAAGTAGCATCAGTTTGATTTTACGAGCTATTCAAAATCATGTTAATGTTTGTCCGAGACGCCCCAAAAAATAAATTCTTTTTTTTTTGTTGCTCCTGTTGAGCCCTTTACAATGGATCGTTTTTGTTTCCCCCCCCCCCAAAAAAAACCAAAAATTTTTTAAAAACGTTCAGAAAATACAAAAAAAGTAAAAAAATGTTCAAAAAATACTAAAAAAAATATAAAACAACAAAAACATTAAAAAAAAAGTTCTTTTCAGAACTAACTACCCATTATAAAAAAATTGGTAGAATATTTGAAACTCTGCCAATCTCTATTTCTCTTAGTTCGCTCCCGGAGCGCTACCCGGTACGCGTACCGGAAGCTAACCAAAAAAAATATTTTTTTTAAAAAAGAACAGTAAGTATAAGGTAAGCAAACAGACAGTTATGTGAAAAGAAAGACAGCGTTAGGGAGTAAACAAGAGATACTGTTACCTACAATCCACTGCTGATGATGTCACATATTACATCATTCATGACATGGTCAGTAACATCAACAGCAGTGGATTGTAGGTAACAGTATCCTTAGTTTACTCCCTATAGCTGTCTTTCTTTTAACATAACTGTCTGTTTCCTTCCCTTATAGTTACTGTTCTTTTTTTTAAAAAAAATTTATGATCAGTCATAAACAGTGACATTAATAGAAACAGAGAGAGTGAACAAGAGTGAAGAACTATGGTCCTCCTCAGCCACCCTCAGAAAACCAAGGGGGTCAAGATACATCTACCGTGCCCCCTTCTACCCATTCTGAACATTATTTGCCCTCCGTCTTGTATCTTGATTCGACTGAAACACAAAATGGTGGACTCCCATAACGCTGCTGGTTTGCGAACCAGGCAACTTCCCGGGAAGCGGTCCAAAAAAAAAGGTGGGAAAGTAATTCACAGACACTAAGAGTAATAGAGATGGAGTGAGTGAACAAGACTGAGGAACTATGAGAACAGAGGGACTGAGAAAAAGAGTGGAAGGAGGTAAGTAGGTAATAGAGAAAGGAATGAGGAAAGTAACAAAGGCAGGAAACTGAGGATTAAAGAAGTGAAGCAGTGGATCTAATAGTAGGTGAATGTGATAGAAATGTAACGAAAAGAGTACAACTATTTACCTTGTAATTGCCGTTAAATGAATCACATTTTATTTTTATACTTTCAATCTGTGAAAGAGAGAACCAACATTTGAAAAATATTAAAACATGTATTTAAAAATTACAAAAGACAAGGGAAAATATTGAAGGACAAATAGTTTTTCAACAACTTTGACACTGACAGAAGCTTCTGCTTCTCCAGGTCCTCTACACAATCCTAAAGATATACATTTTAAACTAACAGTATCTTGATGCAGATGAAGTGAGGCCTATCTTAAAACATGGTGCATCTTTTGCATTGCTCTTGTTTCAGAAAAGTGTCGCTTCAGGATGCCAATAACATGTCTCCTATCCAGAGATTTGTTTGAGGTGAGGCCTACTCAGAGTTCAAGATGAGATTTACACTTGTTGAAGTGTACAGAGGAGATAATATCTGTGAAAGTCTACCAATGAAGTGAGTCATGTCCACTGCACTCTTCAACAAAGTAGAAACCTCCTATGTTTCCCTGGACAGACCTAAACTTGATCTGCACAATGTGATTCATAATGATAGGAAACACAGGTGATGTAATTGAAATATGTGCAATTTATTTTGCTCATTTCACAATCACATCACTTGTGTTTCCTTTGCTTAGGTATCTCATTGTGCAGATGTAGTCCAGCATATGAAAGAATACGTAGAAGTGCAGCACTGCATGCAATAAATTTAACACTTACAGAAAACTCACCTTCTCCATGCCTCCTACACAGTTCTACATATATATCACAAATGCAAACAGTACAGAATTAATTATACATGTTAAATGGTTTATTTTTGCTGTTCTCAGAATGTATCAAAATTCACTAAAAACAGTGACTTGAAGGTATTCATCATGTAACAGCGGGGAAAAAAAAACACAATCAAAATGATTGTGTTTAAAAAACCCATACAACATCAGAAATTAAAATTCAGAACTCCTTAAAGTTAACTTACTTTCCATGACGTCCAAGGATGTCCTATGAACAGCTTACACTCTTTTGTGCTGTTATTACTTTCAGCCCGCCACTTTCTGAAAGAAAACCTCCATCGTTTTTTTAAAACACGTTACATGCAATAAATGACTTCTTGCTCTCTACCACTATTTTCCACAAGGCCAAATCTAGTCAGAGATATTTATAACTCTTGGATTTCTTGTAAGCCAATCCCATCATTTGGCATTTCCGCAACTTTCACAATTAAAATGTTGAAGATCATTTTCACAATCCTGGAATAGTAATATCTTCCCCTTCTTGCTCAGCCATGTTCTACATTTCCTATGACACTGATACTGCTTAATATGAAGCAGACTTACACTACCTCTATGAGTACTACAATTATTTAATTCTCTACATCACTTTTAATCACAAAGCAATGTAAAACAGTAGACAGCATTGCAGACTTACATTCCCTCTACTCCATGTTTTGATTGGCTGCTTCAATTAGCTTATGAAAAGAAACAGTTTTTCTGAACTCATTAAAAGTGCACATATATCTCCATGATGTCCAGTCCTATGATTAGAAGTTATGTCTCTGAACTACACTTATCCTCAAGGCCAAATTGTGTAGGAGCCATTAGAACTTCTTGAAATTCCACAGAGCACATCCCGAGATTATTTCCCTAAAATTTTGGTTTTAAAAACACCAGGTAAGAGTTTTTAAGGTCATACGGCAATTTTTTTTTGAAAATTAAAACAGAATCATTGCAGAATGACCAGCCATTTCTAGACTTTAAATAAGCTGTGTAATGTCCTGATGTTATTGAAGGGCCGTCATGATATATAATTGCTGTAGTTACAAAAGTCCTTCCTGATATTGACAACTGCGAAGCTACAAATTTTTTTATTAAAGTTGTCAATTTTGTTCCATCAGGCCTACATCGTTGGAACATTAAAATGACGTACTGGCCATATGTTCGTATAAATAATGTGGACATCATTTCAGATTTACATTGGCTACACTCCATGTTGTGATTAGCAGCTTTTACTAGCTTATTAAAGGAGACTGATTTACTGTCTGGCAAAGTTAAATATATAAATCTTTCTGAGTCTACACTAGTAGTACTTGATACCATACAGTTCTCGCAGTCATGCTGCCATTGATAAGAAAGCCCAAACAGCTGATCTACATCTACACCTTCACCATGTAATACATCAAGCATATACATTAAAAACTCCTGACAATCTTGCTGAATATTTTGAGAGAATTGTGTTTGGCCTGAACATCTATCTAACAGATTTCTAATTTCAGACACACTTTCTATGTTTCTTCTATCAGTGGTACATTTCTCTAACACAGAATTTAACAAACTGCAAAATCTTTGATCAGAATTGACCACAATCTCTTCTTTTACATTTTTTAGAGAAAACAAAACATTAATTACTACATTAGCATAGCAGTTGACACCAGAACTGTTTTCAAACTGAAAACCAACAACATCTTCAACAGAATCCTCTTTGTTTCTGCTTGTAATTTTAGGTTCATTCACTTTTTGTCTTTTTGCTACAACCTCCCCAGTATTGTTCTCATTTCTTCGTTTCCGGCCTACCAGACGTTTCTCAAACAAAGGAAACTGAGGCAAATGTGGCGCATACTCTCTTCTTAATCTATTGTATTCCTTAACACAATCTAGATCTGCACAAATGTTTCTGACATCACACTCAATCAAGTACAATCCCGATAAAGTTCTAACTCGTGACAATGCCACATATGCCATACCCTCCTTGAACACAGAACGGCCAATATTCACCAATGCACTGTCTACACTTAAACCTTGCGATTTATGGATTGTCACCGCATATGCCAAGCAAACAGGGAACTGTTTACGGCGAACATATAAGTCTTTTACAAGCAAAAATCTAGCAGAACAACGAGCAATTAGCTGTACTTCCTCAATGCCATCAAATTTAATTTTTAAAAATTCAATTCCATCTCTATTTCTGTATTTCACAAAATCAACAACATTACCCATTGATCCATTTACCAGACCTCTTTCAACATGTAAATTCCTTCTTAAAATTATACGGCAGTTCAAGCACACATTCAGAGTCTTTTCAAAACCTGCAGTTTTAGATATACTCTTCTCTAATGAATCCAATTTAGTTTTCAGATTCTCAGACAAAATAATTGTTGATCCCATATGCTCTACTCTATCAATAGCTTCCAGTTTCACAATCTCTTGCTTTTCTAAATGCAACATTTTGTTGTTAAATTTGGCACATTCTGCAAGAGTTGGCATCAAACATATTCCAGATTTCTTTTCAGTAATTTTCTGAAAAATATTCTCAGGCACAACATCTTGTTCTGGATATAAATTTGACAGTAATCGTGCATTTAAAACTTCTTTCCCATGCTCGGTCACTTTTCCAATTCTAACATCTTGTAGAATAGTCTTGTAAACTTCATCCTTCGCCTGACGCATATTTTCATGCAGTTCAGCATAATTGAAGTTTAACCATATATTGACGTTGCCAATGCTGCCTAGGCACTTCCTGGTATCTTCATGCGTGAGCATTTTGAACACAGGTTGCCCTTTCACTGGTGTCAGCTGCAGAAGATCTCCGAAAACAATGATGTGTTTGCCACCAAATAACACATCATACTCTGTTTTGAGAACTTCTTGCATCCTCAAATGCACAAAGGCAAGCATGACATTGGAAACCATGCTTACTTCGTCAATGATAAGAAGTTTAATTTTCCTCAAGATTCTTGAAACTTCAAAACAAGCATCTCCAGATAGCTTGTGATATTCTAATTTGTTGTCATGCTCCACTGGCAGCATCAGTAAACGATGTAAAGTAATCCCTTTAATATTATGTGCTGCCAGTCCAGTTGGAGCAGTGACAACACAAGACAGCGATGACTCTGTCCTTTCCTGCAAATAGCATGAAATTGCTTTAATGAGGAAACTTTTTCCAGTTCCCGCTTCTCCACTCACGTACAGTCGGACAGGCTTCAACGACGTACATGAGCACTCTTTCTTATCATGACTTAATCCATGATCAATTTGCATGGTAACTTCGTCATATATTTTCCTCTGCTCAACGTTGAGTTGCCTTTCCAACTCTTCTAAGTTAACCGCATCCTCTTGAGCATGTGCCATGGCTCTTTCCACTTCATTCATAGCAGTGGCAGCTTCATTTTCAATAAGAGGTCCTCCTAGTGGATCCTGACTCAATGAAGCAGAACTCTGACTGTCCTGAGAACTGTCTCTGGCAATCTCGGCTGCAATCGTTGCTTCCTGCTCAATTTCCGCATTCAACATTTCTACATATTTGGGAAAAGCAGGACATTCTATGGTCTCCTTGGCGGCATTGAAAGAGTCTTCGTAACAGAGGAAATCTCCAAGCAGTTCCTCTTCTGCACGCCAAGGCTTGAAAAGTTGCAAAAGTGCTAAATAGAAAAACTCCTTTTTTTCAGGAGATTCGCCACTCAATTTTCGATGGTTTATCAAGTGGCATTTTCTTTGCTTGACCAGACATCCCTCACTTCCTATTACAGCATACACTCCTTTCTCAGTATCTTCTTTGATGTTCCTCTTGAATATGTAATTTTGCAGAACCTCATACAGACAAACATTCTCTAGGTGACTGCTTCGATTTGGATAATATGTATCCAACATGTTTGTCTTCAAAATGTCGGTACTGTTTGGCTCCTTTTCCGCCAAATACTCAATTTCCCGCACAGGTTTGAGAACTCGATTACGCGTTGCAGCAAGACCAAGACTCGCCCAAACGATACTCCTGGACTTGGCATAGAGACTTGCTGAAGACAACCGGTCAGAACATTCGTACGCTCCGATTTCTCGATGCGACAACATCTTCAGACTGAAACTGTACAACTTCTTGCTGAGGCTCTTTTCATGGGAAATGTCCTCCCACATATCCTTCAATTCTGTCTTCTCTTTTTTGGTGATGTAAGACGTCACATACCGAGCCACAGCCATACAGTTATCAGCCACAAACTGTATATCCATGTTAGCATTCCACATGGACAAAATCACCGGGTTGTAGTCGTTGATGTACTTGGACTCTTCATTCCTCTTCAAATTGTATGTGTTTTTAGGTGATTTCTTCATCACATTATGTCGCAGCGAAGACATCAAACTGTTTACTCTTCCTTTAGAAATCACCGGTCGTGGAAAGCCGAAACGACATTTGGTGTAGAACTTGTCTTTGTTTCGGAATTTACGACGGCAGTACTTTCCACATCGATGGCTTTGGAAACGCAGAACTTTTTCTCTTAGGCTTTTCTTCTCCTTTGCGTTTGGAACAGCACACGTAGAATACTGTTGGATGAAACTCATCACTGAGTCTTCTGGATCCGTTCCAAATTTAGGTGCATCCTTGATCCACAACAACATATGTATATGAGGAGCACCTCTTGCTTGGTACTCCTTTCTCCAGAAGAAATCCAACACCTCTCCAAGAGGTGGATTCTTCTTATTCATGATGAAAGACATCATAGCTTCAAATCTATGATTGAAGTACCTACATACATTGACTGGATCCAAAGAGCACAGTTCTCCGGGTGTCTTGAATTCGATGTTATCTACGTTAGCATTTGCCTCTCGTAGAAATTGAAGTAAGTCTTCCCAGCCATACTCGGCACAACTCAGAGTGAGGAACCATGTGGGAGTACCTAAGTTCCTCAGCATACATTTTAAATCACCATGACGACGGTACCAGTACTCATTAGTACCACGCTGACACGCCATGAGATTAATCAGGTGAGAATCCAAAATACTATCTTGGACATTCACTTTATCCATAAAATCACTTGCCGAGATGTTTTGCATGTGTATACCACTTTTCAAGATGTGGTTCACTGCATATGACAGTCCAGACAGATCGCTTTCAAACAGGAGATGAAACAAATAAGGAATGCATTGTCGAAACCTAGCATCTCCTGCATACAATCGCAAAGTCCGGTATTCAGAAGCAGGAATTTGATGAGGTCGCTCATCATATCTTCCTCCCTGACCTGTTGGAAAAAGCTGTGGGAAACACCGAGCTTCCAAACTTTCTTCCCAAACCCTAATGGGACTCCCTTTGGCTTGTTTCATTTGAAACAACTCAATAGCATTCCCCATGACTTCCTTGGAATGCAAAGGATGAACACTATAATGTTCATATATTTCCTCACTAGTAGAGGGTTCTACTTTCTCAATTTGACCAGCACACAAATCGCTATCCTCTTCCTCACTTACTTCCTCTTCTGCAACATATACATTCTTATAGTATTTATTATTTTTTTTCAAATACAATGTTGCCTTTTTAACTTTCCTAACATCTACTAAATCTTGCCATATTTTCTTATTCTTTGTCGGAACCCCATTAACTAAGATAACCAGAGGTTCCTCTTCCACTTTTTCTACTCCAATTGTGTTAATGTTTTTCTTCAAATCTAGAGGCAAATAAACAACTCTTCCCTTTAATCCTCTCTGTAAATCTGATGGAGGCAATTTCCCTGTCTTTGGCTCCATTCTTACAATAGCCTGAAAGGGATGGATACTTTGAATCAAAATAGATTCATAAGTATTTAAGTCCTTCAATTCAGAAGGAATCTCAACCAATTCCAGATTATTATGAACTGCTCTAGCAGGCATCTGGTTTTGTTTTAATTTGTTACAACAATAAGTACACACACGTTGATCCAATCCCAAATCAAAACAATTTTCTACCATCAAGTATGTTGCAAAATCCTTCCATTCACTATTATTTTCCCTTTCACTTTTTGCATATAAATCCACTAACTTAGTCTGATTCTTATAATAAGTGCGTCTACAACACACACAAGTGAAATTAGGCCTCTCACTTGATTTCATGTCAAACGTCGCAATTTCCCTCTGGAAATTATCTGTACTGGAAACATGTACACTATCTTCCAAATGACCCTCTACTTCTTGCTCAATTTCAACATTCTCCTCTTTACTTCCAAAGTAACAAAACTCAATTTCTTCACATATATTCTTCACATCTATTTCAGAACCATGCAAAAGAGCAGCGCATAATTGTTTCAGCATAATTGCTGGACTCTTAGCATAATACAACATTCTAACTAATTTCCTCACTTTGTTATGATGCACTGCTAGCATCCTGAAATGATGAAAAACACTCTGGCATACTCTCCTGGAAAGACAAGCCAGTGAATGACCATGCAAACCTGTCACTTCTCTTACTCTGCAAGGATCTAATTCTTGCAACAACCTCATTTTCTGCTTCAAACTTTTTTTGTTAAATGACCGTACAAAATCACAAAGCAAATTGATGGAATCCTGTCGCACACTGCAAATACTACTACACTTCCAGGTGTACACAGGACCCTTAGCACGTCTTCCTAAAACCTCATTACCTAACAACTCTTCTGCCTCTGTTGTCACAAGTTTTTCTTTTTCAACTGGACAACCATCTTTCACTTCATAAGCACGACCACTGATGTCAACTGCATGCACCAAATCATTATCCTGGAAATAACTCTCTTCATTAAAAAATGCCTCACAGCTTGAACTATGCATCCATTCTCCAGAAAAAACTTCACAAAAATTACTACGATTAACTATTCTCTTCCATCTACTATTTCTTTTGAAATCAAAAATTGCCTTGTTTAGCTTCCTAATTCTATTGATTATCAAAATAAATAACTTACGTTTAATTTCAAATGCCTGATCAATAACTTTCTCAACTTTTTTTTTTCTCTTATAAAAAACTAGTTTCTGTTGACCTTTCTTAATATTTTTTAACAAATTGCCAATTATCCTGTTGCGGAACATTCGTTTACGAATCTCCCTAAACTGTTGTTTCCTTCTACTATCATGCACAGATTTATCTCTTGCTCTAGCAGTAACATTTTCCATTGTCCTTTTCTTTCCATTTGATTTACTCCTCGTGTTATGGACTGAAACATTTTCTGTAGTAATATTTTTTTTATTACAAATATTTCTTATGAAATATTTAGAGCTCTTACCCGGTGCTTTCTTCGTGGCTTGAGAAATCTTTTTGTTAGAGGACTGCTGCATTTTTTTTTCTCCTGCTGTCTTTGACGTTTTGCAGCCTTTATCTGTCTTTGTGTTGTAGGCATATTAAAATCTTGAAATGATCTGCAGTTGAATCTGAGGAAAAATATAATAAAAAATGTTAATAAACATTATTATCAAACAGTAAATCAGTAATAGTGATCAAAAACATAACACACTACTTGACATTTTAATTTGAAGATTTTTTAGTCATTGCCATTTTTACAATACAGAAATACCAGAAAAGAAATGACATTTATATTTATGTTACCTATGCTATTTTATATGTGAATCTGATCTAATTTTATGAGCATATTTTAATATTTTATTGAAGACACTACACATAACCTGTTTTTGAAGGTGTCTTTATTTTTAAATTAAACAGTTTACCTTTTTACTTTTTATTGATTATAAATTTTAAAAATAAATGTTTATAATTCCAAAGGCTCAAGCAGGTCAGCTTCCCATCCTATATCATATAATTCGGACAAATCTGCATCCTCATCACGCTCTTCTTCATCCTCAGGATTTAAATCATCCAAGGGATCAACATCCACTGATGTTTCAATTACGAGTTCAATGATGAGGTCAAAATCAACTGATTGCTGATTGTCGCTCATGTTGATGTTGTCTTTATCTTTAAAGAAAGATAACAACAATGAGATGTTGCAGAGTAAGAAACAAATCTCAGAGATTATAATAGTAAAATTGTTTAACAAGATTAACATTTTGCAGCTATTATTTAGCCATGTCCAGCAATGCTGAGCAGGTGAAGCCTATGTCTAATTTTTCACTGAACAGGACTCATCTCTTCTTAACCTTGGATAAGCCTCAACGACTCTGTGTCCCCTGCACATACTCAAATGTTAAAGTGCAGATTTATATTAAATGGCACATCCCCAGGCATGCACCAGTTAATGTGCACCACTGCTTTACCACCCATGGTGTGCCGCATTTACAATCAGATAGGAGAAAGCTGCGTCAAAACCCTGCGCCTGATTGAAGCTGGCATAGGTCTTGACGCAGCATTGTGCAGATGGGACACCCCTGAGCCTTGCTGGAGCTGCATCGCACTTGCGATACAACTCCAGCAATGCACCACCTTTACGGCACAGATGCGTCACGCATCTGTGCCGTTTTTGCCCCATGCTGCGCCACATTGTAAATGCAGCACAACATGGGTGGCGGAACAGTGGCGCAGGATGACTGTCACATCCCTGGTGATGCGCCAGTCATCATAAATCTATCCCTAAGCTTCTTATCTTGTTACAGATGAACTGCCATATGTATCATCAAAATATTTTACATTTTCTAAATAGCGAATTTTAAGGAATAAATAGCGATTCTTTACCATTCCTAATTTGTGATGAGCAACTTGCTAATTGCAAGTTACCCATTCATTTCCATGGCCTAGGAGGCTAATATGAATGAAGGTTTAATTTGCGATTAGCAATTTGCTCATCACAAAGTAGGAATTTTTCCAAGGGTGCAGGGGTGTCTCAAGAACACCTGCTGCACCCCTGAAAAACAAATTTGGGGGCATATGGCACACATACATGCCCTAAGAGCATGTGTTGGCGTCATATGGCACCTTTTGTTTTTTTGAAAAAAAGCTTTTTGAAAAGAATTCACAAATTACCACTAATTTACCACAATAGTTTCCAAATCCTTAATGTCATTTTTTACATAGTTTTTGTTTGATACATTGCATTTAAGTAGTCACAAAATTTACAAATGCTTCAGTGCAATCGCAAAATAAGGAATAGCAAATTTTGCTACTCCTTATTTTGCATCAAAGTTGTTTGATACATACCATTTGTCTAATTAACATTCGCAAAGGCCGAAATTCATAGAATTTTGATCTTTGCAAATGCTAATTAGCTTGATACATATGGCCCCAAGTGAGGCCTGTCTTGCGACATGGTGCATCTTTTGCATTACTGCTGATTGGGTTTTATGTGGTACGTTTTTTTTTTACACCATGACATATCTGCCTAAATGCATCAATTTTTAATGTTGGCACCTCATAGCAAATATTTTGCACCACCGCTGCATCATAAAAGTGACGCACAGTGGCAGAAAAAAGGCATACACCTATCATAAATCTATCCCTAGCATTTTAAATGATTAATCCAGGATGACAATAAAGTGTGTCCTATCCAGAGGTTTGTTTAAGGTGAGGCCTACTCAGGATTGCAGATCAAAGTTACGCTTGATGAAGAATACAGAGGAGATAATACATATAAAGGACTACCAATGACGTAAGTAATGTGCACTTTATTGCACCAGTCATCATAAATGTATCCTTAAGCTTCTTATCTTGTTACAGATGAACCACCATATGTACCATCAAACTATTTTCCATTTCCTAAATAGCAAATTTTAAGGAATAAATAGCAATTCTTTACTATTCCTAATTTGCAATGAGCAAATTGCTAATTGCAAATTACCCATTCATTTCCATGGGCTAGGAGGCTCATAGGAATTAAGGTTGCAATTTGTGATTAGCAATTAGCTCATCACAAAATAGGATTTTTTTCAAGCGTGCAGGGGTATCTCAAGAACACCCTGCTGCACCCCTGAAAAAGAAATTTGAGAGCACATGGCACACCTACATGCCCTAATGGCATGTATGGGCGTCATATGGGACCTTTTTTTTTTTTGAAAAAAATGCTTTTTGAAAAGAATTCGCAAATTACCACAAACTAGAAGTTGGTGGTAGTTTCCAAATCCTTAATATCATTTTTTACATATTTTTTTTTTGATACATTGCATTTAAGGAATCGCAAATTTTGAATTATTGACATCTTAAGTAATTTCCACATGTGCAGTGTTTTCAAAATATAATATGAAAATCGTTTTTGGGGAAAAGTAATGGTTTGCAAATTTATGACAAGGACATAATGGTGTATGCTTCTCTATAAGGCATTTCAGTGTCTCTAATGTCATTTTTCCCATATTACATTATAAGACCTTTCCCCATGAAGCACATTCCTTGTAAATATGCTCCCACCTGTGCATTGCAAATTTAGATTTTGACTGTTTCAGTCACATAGCCATGTTGAAAGTGACCCAAAAAATTTGCAAACGTTTTAAAATAACACATTCATGTGTCTTAAGGACATTTTAAGTCATTTCCCCATGGACAATGTTTTCTAAGTGGCACAAAAGAGGTATACACCTATCATAAATCTGTCCCTAGCATTTTAAATGATTAATTCAGGATGACAATAGGATGTGGCCTATCCAGAGGTTTGTTTAAGGTGAGGCCTACTCAGGATTGCAGATTAAAGTTATGCTTGATGAAGAATACAGAGGAGATAATTCATGTAAAGGCCTAGCAATGAAGTAAGTGATTTCTACTTCATTGCGCCAGTCATCATAAATGTATCCCTAAGCTTCTTATCTTGCTAGACATCAACCGCCATATGTATCATATAACTATTTTGCATTTCCAAAAAAGCGAATTTTAAGGAATAAATAGCGATTCTTTACCATTCCAAATTTGCGATGAGAAAATTGCTAATTGCAAATTACCCATTCATTTCCATGAGCTAGGAGGCTCATATAAATGAAGGTGCAATTTGCGATTAACAATTTGCTCATCACAAATTAGGAATTTATTCCAAAGGTGCAGGGGTGTCTCAAGAACACCCTGCTGCAACCCTAAAAAAGAAATTTGGGGGCATATGGCGCACATAAATTTTAACAACATTCCTTTACCTCAACAACGATTTTCAAATCATAACTTCAAAACACTACACATGGGAAAATTACTTAAATTGTCCTTAAGACACATGAAAGCGTTTTTTGATTGGCTTTCCTGCATGGTAGGGTCACTTTTAACATGGCTATGTAACACAAACATTCAAAATCAAAATTTTCCATGCACAGGTGGGAGCATATTTACAAGCAATTTGCGCCACAGAGAAAGGTCTTACATTAAAATGGGAAAAATAACATCAGGGACAGTCAATTGCCTTATAAAGAACCATACACCATTATGTCCTTCTCATGAATTTAAAAACAATTCCTTTTTCCCAAAAACGATTTTCAAATCATAATTTCTAAACACTGCACATGAGAAAATGACTTGAAATGTCATTGAAACACATGAAAGCGTTTTTTGATTGGCTTTCCTGCATGGTTGGGTCACTTTTAACATGGCTATGTAACACAAACATTCAAAATTAAAACTTTCCATGCACATGTGAGAGCATATTTACACACAATTTGCGCCACAGAGAAAGGTCTTACACTAAAATGAGAAAAATAACATCAGGGACAGTCAATTGCCTTATAAAGAACCATACACCATTATGTCCTTGTCATGATTTTATAAACAATTCCTTTTCCCCAAAAACGATTTTCAAATCATAATTTCTAAACACTGCACATGGGAAAATGACTTAAAATGTCATTAAAACACATGAAAGCGTTTTTTGATTGCCTTCCCAGCATGGTTGGGTCACTTTTAACATGGCTATTTAACACAAACATTCAAAATCTAAATTTTCCATGCACATGTGAGAGCATATTTACAAGCAATTTGCGCCACAGAGAAAGGTCTTACATTAAAATGAGAAAAATAACATCAGGGACAGTCAATTGCCTTATAAAGAACCATACACCATTATATCCTTGTCATGAATTTAAAAACAATTCCTTTTCCACAAAAACGATTTTCAAATCATAATTTCTAAACACTGCACATGAGAAAATGACTTAAAATGTCATTAAAACACATGAAATCATTTTTTGATTGACTTTCCAGCATGGTTGGGTCACTTTTAACATGGCTATATAACACTAACATTCAAAATCAAATTTTTCCATGCACATGTGAGAGCATATTTACAAGCAATTTGCGCCACATAAATCATAATTTTCTCCTTAAAGCACACTATTCTCTATCTAAAATAAAGAAATATTTTCTCACCTTAGCAAATACTTTGAGTTTGAAAACAGTCTAAGAAACACACCAATTTGTCTTCAGCAGAGCAAAAGGTATGCACTCCAGAGTCTGCAGCTATCAAAAGCACAGAAATGCTGTAATTCTTCACACATATTTCTCATGTCACCCAATCAAAACTCTTCCCTCACTTTTTTTCAAATGAAAACCCTTCCCCCCTCTGCCATTTCTGGCTATTTTCCATAGCAACCACCTCTTGGAGAAACTCTGGTGTTTGCAAGTTCACACAACAATGTTGCAATTGAACTCTGAACTCTCAGTGCACCTGCATATCCAGTGCTTTCTTTCATTTAATGATTTTTTATTGACCACTCAAAATACATCTCTCAAACAACACATCTGTACACCCTAACTTTCTGTTTTCATCAATCAAAATCCACCAATCACTGTTACTGCTTCATGAACACAGAAACTCCATAGTTTTTTTCATTTCAAACTCTCATTTTTTCAACTGCCATTTCATTGCCACACTTCATCTGACTGCTGGAGAACCTTCTCTCACCATGTTTTCTGTCTGGATTGTTGGTCATAGTTATATTCACTGGGCTCAAAGGTACGTTGAAAGCAGGAATTTACCTAACCTCAATTTACAAGATGTGGAAATTAAGTGGTTTGGCCACAGAGGATTAAAATGTCACCAATTGATACCATTGGTGAAAACCTTTATGCATTTGCCCAAACCTGACCTGTTAATTGTGCACTGTGGAGGTAATGACTTGGGCACTTTGACTGGTGTAGGTCTGGAAATGCTTTTAAAGGACACCTTTGAGCAATTGATGGCACTTTTTCCTCAGACTGCCTTGGTATATTCAAATATATGCCAAAGACAGAAATGGAGGTGGTCAAACCAATTTTGTCCACAAATTGAGAAGTCGAGGAAGCATGTAAACAAATCTGTTTCAGCTTACATGAGAGACCATGGAATGGGCTCCCTGTACAACAATAACTTGCGTTACTACATGCAAGATATCTACAGAGGAGATGGAGTTCACTTCTCAGATGAGGGCAACAGAATTTTCACTCTGAATTTAAGAATGTGCATTGGTACCTACTTATACGTACCTAAATGTACCATAAACCCAAAAGCTCTTCTCAGAGCTACCCTACATCTAATCACTCACAATTATTATTTTACTCTAACTTTTTTCACTAATTTTCAACAAAGTACACTCCCTGGGGCGCTACCCGGTACGCGTACCGGGAGCTAACCTCGCGAAATTTTTTAAAAAAATGTTTTTTTTTCGCACATATGGGCCTCCTCAGCCACCCTCACAAAACCTAGGGGGTCAAGATAAGTCTACCGTGCCCCCTTCTACCTATTCTGAACATTATTTGCCCTCCATCTTGTATCATAATTCGACCGAAACACAAAATGGTGGACTCCCGTTACGCTTAAGGTTCGCGTACCAGGGCGCTCACCGGTTCGCGTACCGGGTCGCTTCCTGGGAAGCGCACCATCAAAAAAGGTGGGAAAGTAGTTCACACAAAAGCAACTTGAGACAATTTCACCAAATATAGATTAGCTCATACTACATACCAATCCCTACCATTTTCACAAATTTGATTGGAATTCCATTTAGCCATTTAGCCTGTAGACCTCTCTAAATACCGTGAGGTAAATTACTTCACAAAACACATCTGAAGTGTTGGAATTGACAACCAATTAAAATGTTACTTTCATTTTCTACTTTTTTTACCTGACATTTGATTGGTTATGTACCCGAATATATATAAAGGAAGACAAGGAAACACAGCCATTTTGACTACTACTTCCTGGTGTACATTTCAATAGGATTTTCATTAATAACTTCAACTTCTTTTTAAAGGTAAGTTGTTATTTTTAAAACTGAAGTATATTGTGCACTTTAAGTTAATATGGCAAACTTTTTCTGTTAGTTATATACTATCCCTCTGTAGTACTTATAAATTTAGATACACTTTTTTATATTCCTACTTCCACTCTGATACTATACACTGCCCAAAGATAAATTCACTGTTAAAAACTGCCTATCTAAAATTAATCCCAACAGTGCCCTACCTCTACTAATATATATTTTTTTTATGCAAATTTCAGGGAAAATGGAAAGTGAACAAAAAATTTCATTTGAAATTGTCCTTCCAGAGTCCAACACAGAAATCATTGATCCAAATGAGATTGAATTTATGGATGAATTCACTGTTAAAAACTGCCTATCTAAAATTAATCCCAACAGTGCCCTACCTCTACTAATATATATTTTTTTTATGCAAATTTCAGGGAAAATGGAAAGTGAACAAAAAATTTCATTTGAAATTGTCCTTCCAGAGTCCAACACAGAAATCATTGATCCAAATGAGATTGAATTTATGGATGAAACTTGGGACCAAGAACTACTGCAATGTGTACAAGCAGTAGATAACCTCATTGCAAATGAGGACATTTTACAACCTCAGAGACTACAATGTATATTCCATGATAATAATGAAATTTCTGACAATGAAATGTTAGAAAGTTTAATAAATTATGAAACACAATAAAAAATGCTTAAAAAATAAAAAAAAAAAAAAAATAATCAACAAAACCAACAATCAATTAACATACAGCATTTGAAAAGTCTATCATTCATTTTTCATTGTAGTACGCTCCCCAGAACGCTTCCCGGTTCGCGTACCGGGCGCTAACCACGAAAAAAAACAAAAAAAAATTTTTTTTTTTTTTTGCCCCGCGGGACCTCTTTAAAACCTCCACATTAAACCTAGGGGGTCAGCGAGGATCTACTATGCCCCCTTATAGTTATTTCCCCCTTTGTTTTGGCCTCCTCTTGTCTCTCGATCCTACCGAGAGACAAGATGGCGGCCGCTCCGGACTGTTTAGAATGTTGACAGACACCGGAGAGCCAATCAGCTTCGCTACGCGAAGTTCCGTTACGCGAAAAGTACGCGTACCGGGGCGCTGCCTGGTCCGCGCTTACAGATATATATCTTTTTTTGACCGTTAATTTCTCAAAATCCACTGCAGCACATATATTAAGACCTACAAAAGGCACATCGGGCTACCAGTCCCTACAATTTTGCCAAGTTTCGTGCAAATCCATTCAGCCGTTCGGGCTAAAAGTGAGGCTAACCGCCCTATGGAAAACTCAATGTTAAAAACACGTTTTGGGACCCCCCTTTTATCTCGGCCCCCCCTGGACCAACTCCCCCCAAATTTCCAGGGGCTGCTCAGAAACAAAATGTGCCATTTTCCTGAAAATTTCAGCCAATTCCATCCACAAACGCCAAAGTTATTAGACATAGAATTTTCAAAAAACCCATAGAGAAAAAATCCTAACTATATATACCTACTGGCGACCGCCAGTAGGTAATATATATATATATATATATATATATATATAGGAATCTGCCTGAATTTTTCCTCAACTTTGCCTCGCGGATCTCCGCTTCTTCCCTGGAAGTTTGGGGGGGATTCGTCAAGCGGGGGCCGAGATAAAAGGGGGTCCCAAAACGTGTTTTCCCCATGTTAATTTCCATAGGGCGGTCGGTCTCACTTTTAGCTTGAACGGCTGAATGGATTTTCACCAAACCTGGCAAAATTGTAGGGACTGGTAGCCCGATGTGCCTTTGCTATGTCTCAAGATTTGTGATCCAGAGGATTTTGAGTAATTTAGGTTCAAAAAAATGTATATATCTATAGCCGCGCCCCGGTACGAGCACCGGGGAGCGCTCCGGGCGCGCTACGCGACTTGCGCACGGAAAGCTGATTGGCTCTAGGGTGTCTGTAAACATTCCAAACAGTCCGGAGCGGCCGCCATCTTGGTAGGATCGAGACACAAGAGGTGGCAAAAAATAAAGGGGGAAATGACCAAAAGGGGGCAGGGTAGACCCCCCCTGACCCCCTAGGTTTGATGTGGGGGCCATAAAAGGCTCCGCGTTTTTTTTTTCAATTTTCAGAGGGGGGAGCGCCCGGTACGCGCTCCGGGGAGCGTACCAGGGAGCGTAGCATGGGGAAAAACCCCGTTCATTCACTGCGTTACCTCTACGACCCTTTCTTGCGTCAATATACCCATTTTGCATACATTACACCTGACGTAGGTATAATGTGGCGCAGGGGTTTACAAAGTGACACATCTACCTAGATGCGTCACTTTGTAAATATGACTCAATAAGGTGCATTTTTAACAGCACTGGTGCGTCACAAAAAGTGACGCACCGGTGGCGTAAAAGTGACGCATGGCCTCATAAATGAGGCCTTCAGTCTTCTACTCATGCGTCATATTAAATATATGACGTATTATGTCGCAAGTACTTTTAGAAACGTCAGTATTTCAGACGTATCTGTAAGCGCAAAAGTGATGCATTGCTGGAGTCTGTCACAAAAATGATGCAACTCCAGGAATGCATCCTTTCACATGGGGCCAGGCCCCATGTGAAAGGGCCTGCATCAGTCTTACGCCTGCTGTGAAACAGGCGCAAGATTTGGACGCAACAGCGTCATAAAAGTGACGTAGTGATATCTCATAGATTTTACTGCGTCACCTCTACGACCCTTTCTTGCGTCAATACGTCCCTTTTGCATACATTACACCTGACGTAGGTATAATGTGGCGCAGGGGTTTACAAAGTGATGCATCTACCTAGATGTGTCACTTTGTAAATTTGACTGAATAAGGTGCATTTTTAACAGCACTGGTGCGTCACAAAAAGTGACGCACCGGTGGCGTAAAAGTGACGCATGGCCTCATAAATGAGGCCTTCAGTTTTCTACTCATGCGTCATATTAAATATATGACGTATTATGTCGCAAGTACTTTTAGATATGTCAGTATTTCAGACGTATCTGTAAGCGCAAAAGTGAAGCATTGCTGGAGTGTGTCACAAAAATGATGCAACTCCAGCAATGCATCCTTTCACATGGGGCCAGGCCCCATGTGAAAGGGCCTGCACCAGTCTTACGCCTGCTGTGAAACAGGCGCAAGATTTGGACGCAACAGCGTCATAAAAGTGACGTAGTGATATCTCATAGATTTTACTGCGTCACCTCTACGACCCTTTCTTGCGTCAATATGTCCCTTTTGTATACATTACACCTGACGTAGGTAGAATGTGGCGCAGGGGTTTACAAAGTGATGCATGTACCTAGATGTGTCACTTTGTAAATATGACTGAATAAGGTGCATTTTTAACAGCACTGGTGCGTCACAAAAAGTGACGCACCGGTGGCGTAAAAGTGACACATGGCCTCATAAATGAGGCCTTCATTCTTCTACTCATGCGTCATATTAAATATATGACGTATTATGTCGCAAGTACTTTTAGATACGTCAGTATTTCAGACGTATCTGTAAGCGCAAAAGTGATGCATTGCTGGAGTGTGTCACAAAAATGATGCAACTCCAGCAATGCATCCTTTCACATGGGGCCAGGCCCCATGTGAAAGGGCCTGCACCAGTCTTACGCCTGCTGTGAAACAGGCGCAAGATTTGGACGCAACAGCATCATAAAAGTGACGTAGTGATATCTCATAGATTTTACTGCGTCACCTCTACGACCCTTTCTTGCGTCAATACGTCCCTTTTGCATACATTACACCTGACGTAGGTATAATGTGGCGCAGGGGTTTACAAAGTGATGCATTTACCTAGATGCGTCACTTTGTAAATATGACTGAATAAGGTGCATTTTTAACAGCACTGGTGCGTCACAAAAAGTGACGCACCAGTGGCGTAAAAGTGACGCATGGCCTCATAAATGAGGCCTTCAGTCTTCTACTCATGCGTCATATTAAATATATGACGTATTATGTCGCAAGTACTTTTAGACACGTCAGTATTTCAGACGTATCTGTAAGCGCAAAAGTGATGCATTGCTGGAGAGTGTCACAAAAATGATGCAACTCCAGCAATGCATCTTTTCTTACCCTTCCACCCCCCCGTTCCTTTTCTACATTTTGTTTGAATAGCCACATTCCCCATGTTCACTCTCCTTCTCCTTACTTTCGTTCCCAACACTCACCTTCTTTCAGTCCCCCTACTTCACTTCCTTTCTCCTCTCATACTTTTCTGTTCTTTCTTACTCATTTTCCTTTCATTTATCAATGCACTCCACTTCACGTACTCTTTTTCATTTTTTTAAGAATATAGCTCTTTGATGAGAATTGGAGGTAGTTCTGAAAATAACTTTTTTTTTCTTCTTTTTTCTTTTTTTAGAACTACAACAAAAACAGGGAATGGAAACTGCTCAACAGGAGCAAAAAAAAATAAAAAATTAGGGCTGGTAACGGCAGTGATGGTTCTCCAATGCTCGAACCATGAGCAGAACACTTTGCTCCCCACAGGAAAGTAGCTGATCACAGTATCTGCATTTAAGGGCGCCTATGTTAAATGCAGGCTGAATGTTCGGAAACTGCTCTTGTGATCTCCCCCTCACCGATGGTGTTCGTCCTCCGGTTGATGTAGAGGCCCCATCACTGGGAACCTTTTGTTCCAGAGCCCTGACACTTTCCCGGGCAAAATTCTGGGGTTGCCTTCTCTCCACATGGCGAATCATTGTGGAGTTCTCAAAAGAATATTTTTTATTGGGGTTACCCCGTGACAGGACTGTGTGACAGATCCTGCACTCCACTTTTGGAGCATTTACCTTCTTCTGGTGATCAGGTATGGAAAAAAATTCCAGATGAAATGTTCTTTGTATTTTGGCTGAGGAGGCTCTTCATCGATGAATTCATTGGAGTCATCTTCACTGCTGGATGGTCTGGCAGCCATGATAATCCAAGATATCCAACAAAGAACCGACAGCAAAACAGGCAGGTCTTTCAGTCACAAAAGTGAAAGAAGAAGTGAAGGAAATTGGGTGGGGATTTCATTCTTTATAAAAAAAAATGTTAGCAACCAATGAAAAGTGTTATTTTCAGGTCACATGACCCGACGCGCTTACGCTACGCGCCCCGGGGCGCGCCCGTAGTCGCGCTCCAGGGCGCGCCCCGGGGCACGCGGCGTAAGCGCGTCAGGACATTGCGCGATCGTATGCGCTCGCGTGCTTCCGGGTGCGCTTACGCAGTGCGTCATATGACGCATCACGCAGTTACGCAAAACGTCACGATGTTGTTTTCGTTCGCAAGAATAGCGCTAATGGGACGCTGCCCGGTACGCGCCCCGGGGCCCGCCGTAACATTGCGCTTACCCGTGCGTTCACCGGTACGCGCCCCGGGAGCGCCCCAGGGTTAAAAATAAAAAAATAAAACATTTGACATAATTATACAATATAAAATTCGTTTTAAAATGTATTATTTTTTATACCTATAAAGATTTGCTATTAAAAAACCATTGAAATTCACTGAAAAAACCATAGGTTTCACACCAGTTATAGTTAGGAATTAGCATTAAAAAAAACTATTAAATTCACTGAAAAAACCATAGGTTTTACACCAGTTATAGTTAGCTGGAAGTTTTACTCGCATAAAACCATTGAAATTCCCACGTTATAGTTAGTTGGACTCACTATAATTTGCGCGTGCAATGCACTGCTGATGACGTCACATATTACATCACTCATGACATGGTCAGTGACATCACCCATGACATCACTGAAGACACCATCCAGTGAATGTGTCTATTTTTAAAAAATAATTATGTATTATATATGTATATGTAAAAGTTGATGGAAGAATAAATGTTTAAATAAGTGTTTACATGGATGTTTTTTTAAAATACATATATTAGAGAGTAATGTTTAAATATTTAAATATATGTATTAGTGTTTCACTTTGTGTATAAGTGGCTGCATGGGTTGCTGAGTAGCTACATGTGTATGTATATGGGTTATTAGATGTTTTTCTTAGTATCAGTATGAGTGTTTGTATGGTTTGGTGGGGGTATTACTTAGCACATAGATGCATGAATGTATTTTGAAGACAGCATATGTGCAGGACTGTATGGGTGGATGAGTGTGTATATGTGTGTGTTAGTGAGTGAATGACTGTCTCACTAGTGTCTTTATCAGTAACTACATATGTTTTAATCTAGTATATGTGAATATTGATGTATATAAGTGAGTATATGTGGTAGTGAGGGATTGTAAGAGTTCCTGTTTAAATTAGTATGTGTTTCTTTAAGTGATTGTTTAAGAGAGTAAGTATGTGTAAGTTTCCTTAGAAGTAAAGTGGTAGTGTGTGTATAGCCGTATATGCAAATAAATGGATGTTCAATAGTTTATTTGCATGTGTGAGTATGTGTGTGAGTAACTTTTGGATGCCTGTCGTTGTGTAACAGGATGTATAGGTGCATCACTACATATGATGAGTGAGTATATGTATGAGTGACTATATAGAACTGTTGGTGAATGAGTGGATGTGTGTATAGATGGTGGAATTATTGAATTGGTTGTTGTAAGTGGCATGGGTATCTCAATTTTTTTGAAAATTTTAGTTTCTATTTTTGAATATGTGTTTCAAGGGTTACATTACAGTGAAAGGAGGTCTCTCACTCTGTCACAAGGATGGTGTCATCAGTGATGTCATGAGTGATGTCACTGACCATATCATGAGTAATATGTGACGTCATCAGCAGTGCATTGCACGCGCAAGTTATAGTGAGTCCAACTAACTATAACGTGGGAATTTCAATGGTCTTATGCGACTAAAACTTTCAGCTAACTATTACTGGTGTAAAACCTATGGTTTTTTCAGTGAATATATATATATATATATATATGTATATGTATATATATATATATATATATATATATATATATATATATATATATATATATATATATATATATGTGTGTATATATGTGTATATTACCTACTGGCGGTCGCCAGTAGGTAGTTATAGTTAGGACCTAGTTTCCATAGGAAATCCGTAACATTCTATTGGGAATAACTTTGGCACCGGTGGACGACTTTTCGCGAATTTCTCAAATTAGATGGCCCGCTCCTTCCCTGAAAGTTTTGGGGGGATTCGTTAAGCGGGGGCCGAGATAAAAGGGGGGTCCCAAAACATGTTTTCCCCATGTTAATTTCCATAGGGCGGTTGGACTCACTTTTAGCCCGAACGGCTGAATGGATTCCCACGAAACGTGGCAAAATTGTAGGGACTGGTAGCCCGATGTGCCTTTGCTATGTCTCAAGATATGTGGTCCAGAGGATTTTGAGTAATTTAGGTTAAAAAAATATATATATCTATAAGCGCGCCCCGGTACGCGCACCGGGGAGCGCACCCGGCGGGTAACGCGAGTTCGCGCGTGGAAAGCTGATTGGCTCTCGGGTGTCTGTCAACATTCTAAACAGTCCGGAGTGGCCGCCATCTTGTGTCTCGATAGGATCGAGACACAAGAGGTGGCAAAAACAAAGGGGGAAATGATCATAAGGGGGCAGGGTAGACCCCCCCTGACCCCCTAGGTTTGATGTGGGGGCCATAAAAGGGCCCCGCGGGGCAAAAAAAATTATTATTTTTTTCGATTTTCGCGGGGGGAGCGCCCGGTACGCGCACCGGGGAGCGTACCAGGGAGCGTACCAAGGGGAAAACCCAGTGAAACAGTAAAATATTAATTTAAAGTGCTTAGAGGTAGGGTAGCTTTGCATAGAGTTGTTGTGTTCTGTCGGTGATTTAAGTGCCAGCATGTAGGTACCAATACAGAGTCTTAAATTCAATGTACACCGTCTCCTCTGTGATAATTTGCATGTTGTTACAGAAGTTATTGTGGTATATGGAATCCATACCATAGTCTGTAAAAGAACTTCCAATATTATATCGTCAGGAATGTCCTCATTTTGAGTCCATGATTCCATTTCTTCCACACAATTAACTAACTCTTCGTCCTGAGACTGATCCATAAAGTCAAAGTCTTCCTCAGGATTGTTCGCCAGAACAATTTCAAAAGAAATAATAATTTTTTTTGGTTCTCCTTCCATTTTCTTGCTGTAAATTGCATTAAAAATAAATATATCAGTAGAGTTAGGGCAGTGTTGGGTTTAAGTTTAGACAGGTACTTCTGAGTTTTTAACAGTGAAGTTATCTTTGGGCAGTGTATGGTATCAGGCAGGAAGTAGAAATATCAAAAAAGTGTATGTGAAGAAGCCTAAGTAATTTCATAATTATACCAGAGAAGCCTAACTCAATCTATAACTATAACAGAGAAGCCTATCTCAAACTATAACTATAACAGAGGGACAGTAAATAACTGGATCACTGACATAACCTCGACAGACCGAATATCGACTGGACAAAATATCGATAACAAATTATCGACTACAAAATTATCGATTGCCTATACTTAAACAACAAACCACAAAAATATCGAAACCACAATATCGACTACAAAAAACAACGACTACAACAATATCGACTAACAACATTATCGATTTCTAAAACATCGATTATCACATATTTAAATGAAAAACAGTCAAAATATCGAATACAAAAATATAGATAGCAAATTGATCGTTTTTTAAAATATCGACATTACTACATCCTTGAATACATCACTTTATTATCTTAAAATTTAGTCATACTAATCATAATTAATCATATATTGTTTATATAAATCGATAAAATATATTATATAATTTCCTAACATTTATAACACAAAATAAATACAAACATACATTTTATAATACATAAACAATATTTCCAACAACTAAACATTTCTTACTGCAAATTATATATATTCCTCCACTTTACAAATATAACGATAACATTACCTATACTAAATAAGGCCTTACACATTCAAAAAACGTTAATTGGCGTCACCCATATAAGGAAAGCAATTAGCATAACAGGTAAAAAAATTCAAATCCACAAATAAAAACAGACTATCAATTTAAACAACCAATCCTATTTCTGAAACAATTAAACTAATACTATATAAACAAGATTACAGCAAACTAAAAATGCAGCCTACATCTCCTAACTAAAGGAAGACGAAACTCTGCAGGATTTCTGAAAGAAAACTGATTGACTTCAACATAAAGACAGCTACACCTATCTAAAGTAAGTACTACTACATTATTAGCCATCGAAAATGTAACTCTCAAACCTCACACCCATATTTAAAAGCCAAATACCTAAAATATATGTGTTTTTTTTTACTACTTATCCTACAGACAAAAAGAAAATACAGAAGACCTACACAACACCTGGACATCAAAAGTTAAATATAAATAAGTAAGTATATAATTGAAATGTAAATTCGACATTTAATAGATAGGTAACTAAATAGAAACTAGCTAAAAACATCTATCAAAATATCATAAATAGTAATAAAATATTTGTACACATTTTCTCAACTTCCACAGGTACAAAAAGATATACACAGAAAATAACAGTTTGAAGAACATCAACACCTGAAAAGATCTACTTGAAATCATCACAAGAATTACAGGTAAATTAAAAATGTATTAAACTGTATTATTAGAATACAACATTATTTTTACAAAAAATGTAATGACATTCTCTTTTAATTACCTCCTAGCACTACAATACAATCATGACTGAAGGAGCTAAATTCATTTATTCACAAAAAGGGAAAATGCTTCTTTGTTACATGGGTTATGTCTACACTCAAGAGAAACAAAAAGATTTGAAAGTGTTTTGGAAGTGTACGAAATATTATGCCAACAAATGTTATGGTAGAGCTATAACTCAGGAAACTACTGTTACTTATACTAAGGAACATAATCACCCACCCAATGTAACAGAAATAGAGATTAGACAAATGCTAGATTCCCTTAAAGAAGCTAGTACTAGAACTGATCAACCAACAACTGCAATTCTGAAACACCATTTAAGTGTACTTCCCCAACATGCTTCTAGCCAATTACCATCTATCGAATCCCTTAAAAGAACTGTAGCTAGACAAAAAAGAGCAACATGCACTACTCCTCCCACACCAAAAACTTTTAAGGAAGTGCTAATTCCCCCTGAACTCTCTGTAACTCACAATAAAGATAATTGTATACTCTATGACAACAAATCTAAAGATAAAAGAATTATAGTGTTTGCCACAGCAAACAACATGACTAAACTTACCCAATGCCAAACTTGGATGATGGACGGTACTTTTTCTGTATGCCCCAAACCTTTTTATCAATTATACACCATCCATGGTCATTTCCAAAATGCAAATATTCCATTCCTTTATGCCCTTCTACCAAACAAACAGCAAGCTACCTATCAAGAAATACTAACTGAAGTCATTCAACATACTAACAACTATTTTCCACAAAAAATTATCATTGACATTGAAAAAGCAATGATAAACAGCATCCTTAAAACATACCCACACACAGCAATACAAGGTTGCTATTATCATTTTAATCAATGTATCTGGCGACATCTACAAAAATCTACCTTGAGTATCCAATACGCCACTGATAGCACATTTGCTTATCAAATAAAAAAACTCATCGCCCTAGCCTATGTTCCACTAACAGATGTAACTGAGCACTATAACTTATTAATAGACAGCCCCTACTATAAAAGAAACGAAGAAAGACTAAGCCCTATGCTTGACTACTTCGAAGACACATGGGTAGGAAGGCTACACAGATCAGGCCATAGAAGACAACCCAAATACCAAATAGCTTGGTGGAATGTCTACCTTAGCACACTAAATAAGGAAGCAAAAACAAACAATGCAGTTGAAGGATGGCACAATGCCTTCCAAGCAACTACAGGCCGAGGAACGCCTACCCTTCACAAATTAATACAATCCTTACAAAAAGAACAGAGTTACCAGGAGCTCCGAATGGAGCAATCAGTAACTTTGATCGGACCTAAACTCACCAAAGAAACTAAAAAAATGTATAACACACTCCAAAGTCAAGTTACCCTCTATCCAACTAGCAAAGGACTAGAATATCTATCAATGATTGCAAAAACTATTCTTTAAAACATTACATAACTATTCACGTTAAATTAAGCATTTTTTTTTCTAAATTCCTTGATTTTAACATGTAACAATTTGCAATTAAATTATCAAATACATAATATTAACATATATAAAATGTATTTAGATAATGTATTTACAAAATGTTACATACAACGTAAGTAAAGCAAAAATTAAAACAGTTTCCCCACCCATAAAAAATGTGGTAAATACTTAAAGTTCTGTTGCAGCTTCAAACGTAATCCAGTTCCAAGCAATCCATACGACACCATTGCAAAAACCCATACAATCCATGGAACCCCAAAAAAAAATGCAAAAATACAAAGAAATCCATAGCGACTCCTTTCCAATGTAATAGACACGATATACGATAGAAAACCCGAAAATAGTAATGTTGAACAAAATACGCTCCTGGAAAACTTGAAATCCAAAATAATTGTGTGCAAAAATAAGAGTATATAATACTCGTCACACAACTCTGATCGAAAAATAAGAAACTCCTCAAAAACAGTAAAACGCGACGATAACCTGCAAAAAATAAAATACATACCCACCCACACAAAAACACCCATACATATATAAAAACACATATTTATTCACCAAACATATTATCTTTGTAACATTTCAACATATTACCTCACCTCACACACCTACAACTAAAACGCGGTAAAAATCTAATATCGTACACTCTACCTAACACCTAACACACAATCTTCTCTTAATAACCCTATCTACATAAACCTAAACACACCACACATACACTAACAATAACTTCATTAACTTGTAAAATACAATTAAAACAAACTTACCCTCTCTAACGCGAAGCAGCATCCAACCGCGATCTGTTGAAGCACCAAATACGCCTAAGTAACATTACGCGGTTAAAAAGTAGTCCCTGTATACAGCAAAATCCTCTTTAATTTCTATATTCCAACACTTAAAAAAATACACTGAGTATTATATTAAGTGTAAATAATTATTTAAATTGTAGAAAATTATTTCCAAAATATTCATTACTTTCAAATAATTATTCAACTGTTATGTGATACTTTAAATAATATTTGATGATTTATATATACATTTTAAAAATAATGTATATGTTAAACAAATTTACATCTATAACTTTGTTACAAATAATTTGTTTATAAAAATAGCAAATATTAGTTAAAACATTATGTATGTATATTAAAATGTATTTTTGTGTTTATCTATGTAAAAATGAATATTATAAATATGTTCAATATTCATAATATTAATTTAAAAAAAATGAATACTTTGTAAGAAACAAAAATGTTACTGTTACAAAAGAAATGTACATATTTATCTATGACAATATATTCAATGTCTATGTGAATAAAATAATTGTTATTAAATGAAAAGTACATATTACCATTATTTTTCTTTAACTATTAAAATTACAATATATGTTAATAAACATAAAATTATGTTAATATCATTTATGTGTTAAAAACATATATATGCACTTCATATATTGTTTTGGATAATAAAAACTGTTTAATAAAATTAAAATTAAATTTAATTGAAATTAAAAATAAATCTCTACTTACAATTTATTTTTTATATGTTAATAAACTGTTTTTCATTTATTACATTAAACCCTGTGTATGTTTCCTTCTTTATTATTGTATATAAATATTAATTACATATGAAATATTCTATATAAAAATGCATTTAAAATTTTAATAATTTAAAAAATGTATTAATCTTTTAAGTACTACAATAACAATAATTATAATTATAAAATAAAATTCTATGTAATGTTAAAACTTTATTATAGTATCCTACCAATAATAATTATTTATATAAAAAATGTCTTCTTATTTCCACTGCACAAATTATAAACTCACAAAACCATACTACACATTAAAACCATACAAATTACAATTCCCATTTCACCAATTGTAAACTCATGGAAGGTGCTGGACACTGAACCCATACTAATTACTATTCCCACTCCAGTGGGTGCAACAGTAGGGAAAGTAAATACTTCATATATTAATAAATAAATTAAAAAATAATATAAATTTTTTTAACAAATGATTAACTATTTAATTTAACATAATAATTAATATATTAAAAATACTAATTAACTATCATTATTTCTATAACTTACCTATTATTACTAAATTACAACTAATTACCAATAATTTATTTGTTAATTATAAATTAAGTTTAATTTTTTTTCTATTAAATACAATAAAATAAAATATGTATGACGTTTGAACACATACTTTTACAACACATACCTTTACAACAAAACTTTAACAACGCAAATACCATTACACCACATTTATTTACAACAAATGTTTTTACAAAGCATAGACCTTTACAACGCCTAGCATTACAACTTAAGTATTTATAATTATATAATATTGTATTTAATGTAAATTAATAGAAAATAATTTAATTAAATGTATTTAAATTTAATTAAATTAATGAAAATGTAAATTTACCTTATTTGTACCCTGTACCCCTCTACCCTAAAACCCCAAACTGACCCTGAACCCTAAAAACACCCCATTACCCACAAACTGAAAACTGACCCTGAACCCTAAAAATACCCCTTTACCCACAAACTAAAAACTGACCCTGAACCCTAAAAATACCCCTTTACCCAAAAACTGAAAACTAACCCTGAACCCTAAAAATACCCCTTTACCCACAAACTGAAAACTGACCCTGAACCCTAAAAATACCCCTTTACCGACAAACTGAAAACTGACCCAGACCCCTAAAAATACCCCTTAGCCCACAAACTGAAAACTGACCCTGAACCCTAAATATACCCCTTTACCCAAAAACTGAAAACTGACCCTGAACCCTAAAAATACCCCTTCACCCAAAAACTGAAAACTGACCCAGAACCCTAAAAATACCCCTTTACCCAAAAACTGAAAACTGAAAACTGACCCTGAACCCTAAAAATACCCCTTTACCCACAAACTAAAAACTGACCCTGAATCCTAAAAATACCCCTTTACCCAAAAACTGAAAACTAACCCTGAACCCTAAAAATACCCCTTTACCGACAAACTGAAAACTGACCCAGACCCCTAAAAATACCCCTTAGCCCACAAACTGAAAACTGACCCTGAACCCTAAATACATGCATTGCTATGGTTTTTTCATTGTAAAGGTAGTGCATTTTAAACGCTGTGTGCAAAACATTATATACCTTAAGTAAATATTATTATTTCCTTATTTATTATTATATTACTTCCCAGTCTATTCCCCTATAAACAGACAACCCACTACAGAAAATTATAAATTTAATGTAACAAAATTAGCAATTAATTAATTAGATAAACTTATTTAGAATTTATATTTTAAATTATGAACATTAATGTTTACATTAACAATTATTTAAATATTACTACAAATTAATTAATTAACATATTTAATACATTAAAATTAAATTACTTCCCACCCTATTCCCCTATAAACTCACAACCCCCTACATGACATAAATTATTTAACATAACATAATTAGCAATTAATCAATTAAATTAAATTATTTACCAATTAATTGTTATATAATTTAAATACATTATTTAATTAACTAATATTAAAATATTACTACCAATGAATACATTTACCTTTTGAAATAATTATAATAAAATTACTTCCCACCCTATTCCCCTATAAACCCACAACCCGCTACATGACATAAATTTTATAAATTTACATAATTACCTATTATTCAATTAAATTAAATTAATTACCAATTACATTTTATTTAATTAAAAATGTGATTTAATTATCAATTATTTAAATATTACTACCAATTAATAAAAATACATATTTAATTATTTAAATTTAAATTACTTCCCACCCTATTCCCCTATAAACCCACAACCCGCTACATAACATAAAATATATAAATTTACATTATTACCAATTATTAAATTAAATTAAATTAATTAACAATTAAATTATAAATATTTAAAATATAATATTTAATTAACAATTAATTAAATATTAATACAAATTAATTAATTAACATATTTATTTATAATTAAATTACTTCCCACCCTATTCCCCTATAAACTCACAACCCGCTACATGACATAAATTATTTAAATAAACATAATTAGCAATTAATGTATTAAATTAAATTAATTACCAATTAAATATTATATATTAAAAAAAATTAATTAACAATTAATTAAATATTAATACCAATTAATACATTTACATATTTAATTAATTATATTTAAAACACTTCCCACCCTATTCCCCTAAAAACCCACTACCCGCTCCTAGAAATTATTATAGTATTTGAAATATTTTTTTAAATTATTAATTATTTTTTAAATTATTTCTATATAAACAAATAAAAAAATTACATATATTTTAACAATAAATGTAGTAATAAAACATTAAAACAATGTACATTTAACTATTAGATATTATTTATATCCATATTAATAGTCGATATCATGACAGTCGATATCATGACTGTCGATAACACAACTTTCGATATTTTTAAACTACTAGAAAAATAAATATTTTTTACTAACGATATTACTTACTCGATATTTTATCAATCGATATATTTTTTAAAAACATAAAAATCGATAAAAAATACATCGATATTACTTACCTCGATATTAATGCCATCTCGATATTCTGGAGTCGATATTATGTCCAGTCGAAATAAAAAACTCGATATTAAGACTGCACACCAAATAACTATCAGAAAAAGTTTTTACAAATTAACTTAAAGTGCCCCATACAAATTAACAACTTACCTAATTAAAAGGTGATGAAGATAAATGGAGAAAATTCTTTAATGATGTACCTCAGGTAGTTGTAGTCAAAATGGCCGTGTTTCCCTCTCATTTTTCATTTATATTCATGTACATAACCAATCAAATGTCAGGAAAAAAAAGTAGAAAATGAAAGTAACATTTTAATTGGTTGTAAATTCTAACACTTCATATGTGTTTTTGTCATGTAATTTACCTCAGGATATTTAGACAGTGCTACAGCTCAAATGGCTCAATGGAATTCCACCAAATTTGGGAAAATGGTAGAGACTGGTATGTAGTAGGGCCTATTCTATATTTGGTGAAAGTGTCTCCAGTGGTTTTTATGTAAATTAACTTTTAAAAAATTTTGGGAGCGCTTACCGGTGCGCGCCCCGGTACGCGTACCGGCAGCGCTACGGGAGTCCTCCATCTTGTGTTTTGGTGGATTTGAGACACAAGATGGAGGACAAACAACGTTGGGAATGGGTAAAAGGGGAAATGGTAGACACCCCCTGACCCCATAGGTTTTCTGAGGGACTCTTAGGAGGCCCATATAGGCCAAAAAAAAATATATTTTTTAATTTTTCGCGGGGGGAGCACCCAGTACGCGTACCGGGGAGCGTACTTTGGTGAAAAACAGTGAAAAAAGTTAGAGTAAAATAACCATTTTGAGTGATCAGAGGTAGGGTAGCCCTCAAAAGAGCTTTTGGGTTCTGTGGCTGATTTAGGTACCTACAAGTAGGTTCCAATGCACAGTCTTAAATTCAGGAGGAATATTCTATTCCCCTCATCTGAGAAGTGCACACCATCTCCTCTGTAGATATCTTGCATGTTGTAACGCAAGTTATTGTTGTATATTGAACCCATTCCATAGTCTCTCGTGTAAGCAGAAACAGATTTATTCACATGTTTCCGTGCTTTCTCAAATTGTGGACAAAATTGGTTGGACCACTTCCATTTCTGTCTTTGGCATATATTGGAAAATACCAAGGCAGTTTGAGGAAAAAGTGCCATCAATTGCTCAAAGGTGTCCTTTAAAAGCATTTCCAGACCTACCCCAGTCAAAGTGCCTAAGTCATTTCCACCACAGTGCAGAATTATGAGGTGAGGGTGTGGCAGATGCAAAAAGGTTTTCACCAATGATATCAATGGATGACATCTCAATCCTCTCTGGCCAATCCACTTGATGTCACCATTTGGTAAATCAAGGTTGTGAAAATTTCTGGTAGCTGCATACCTTTGAGCCCAGTGGATGTAGCTATGTCCAATAATCCAGACAGAATACATGGTAAGAGGAGGTTCTGGTGCAGTCAGATGAAGTGTGGGAATAAAATGGCAGTTGGAACAGTAGGAGTTTGCAAAAAAAAAAAACTGTGGAGTTTCAGTGCTCTTGAATCAGAAGCAATGATTGGTGGATTCAGATAGTTGAAAACTGAAAGTTAGGGTGCATGGTTCTGTTCTGTGAAAGAAGTAATTTGAATGGTTAAGAAAAAGTCATTTCAAGAAACATTGCACTGGATAAGCTGGGGTATTGAGAGGTCAAAAATCCTTGCTAAGTTCATTTGCAACATTGTAGAATAAACGTTTAAACCTGAGAGCTCAGTGAGGAGGGAGTTGCTATGGTCACAGGTAGAAAGGGCTGAGGGGGGAAGGGTGTTGGTTTGAAAATAGAGAGGGAAGAGTTTTAATTGGTTAACATGAGGGATATGTGTGCAGAATTAGAGGTTTTCTGTGCCATTCATGGTTGCAGTGCCTGGAGTACATACCTTTTGCTCTGCTAAAGAAATATTGGTGTGTGTGTCTGACACTGTTCTCAATCTGCCAAAGCTTTTGTAAAGGTGAGTAATGATTCATTTAATATAGATAGAGACTTGTATACTCTATGGAGAAGATTTGGAAGCAAATTGTGGTTTTTTAATGTTGCTTTGTGTCATGTTTTTTTATAATGCTTGGTAAAAAGTTTTTACTGCATAGAGGAATTGTATTTTGTAAAATTGTGAAGTTTCAGTAGTGACATGGAATGCTTGTACATAGGACCTGTGCTGTGTTTCCTAAATGTGATGTGAAAAGACGATTTTGGGGAAAATGAATGGCTTTTACATTTTTGAGAAGGAATAAATAGTGTCTGCATGCTTAAAGAAATACATTTGAACCTTTCACAATGATGTCACCTGTGTTAACTCAGATTAGGAAGCAGATTGAGCTTTTTTCTTGTTGGTTTGTGTCATGTTTTTTGATAATGCTTGGTATCAACATTTGCAAGATAGAGGATTTGTATTTTGTGAAATAGTGAGGTTTCAGTAGTGAAATTGAATGCTTGTACATAGGACTTGCGCTCTGTTTCTAAAATGTTATTTGAAAAATGATTTTGGGGCAAATCAATGGCTTTTACATTTTTGAGAAGGAATAAATAGTGTCTGCATGATTAAAAAAATATATTTGAACCTTTCACAATGATGTCACCTGTGTTACCTCAGATTAGGAGGCAGATTTTGCTTCTTTGCTGTTGGTTTGTGTCATGTTTTTTGATAATGCTTGGTATCAACATTTGCAAGATAGAGGATTTGTATTTTGTGAAATTGTGAAGTTTCAGTAGTGACATGGAATGCTTGTACATAGGACCTGTGCTGTGTTTCTTAAATGTGATGTGAAAAACGATTTTGAGGAAAATGAATGGCTTTTACATTTTTGAGAAGGAATAAATAGTGTCTGCATGATTAAAGAAATACATTTGAACCTTTCACAATGATGTCACCTGTGTTACCTCATACTAGGAAGCACATTGAGCTTATTTGCTCTTGGTTTGTGTCATGTTTTTTGATAATGCTTGGTATCAACATTTGCAAAATAGAGGATTTGTATTTTGTGAAATAGTGAGGTTTCAGTCGTGAAATTGAATGCTTGTAGATAGGACCTGTGCTCTGTTTCTAAAATGTTATTTGAAAAACAATTTTGGGGCAAATCAATGGCTTTTACATATTTGAGAAGGAATAAATAGTGTCTGCATGATTAAATAAATATATTTGAACCTTTCACAATGATGTCACCTGTGTTACCTCAGATTAGGAAGTAGATTGTGCAGATGAGGTGAGGCATGTCCAGAGGTACAGAGGAGGTGAGGCCTGTGTTCAAGACTGTAGTGGGAGAGATGCCTTTCCTGGGGAGCACAGGTGGTGAGGCCTGTGTCTAAGAGTGCAGTGGACTAGACTTCATGAAGCCTATCCCCCACTGCACTCTTAGACACAGGCCTCACCTCCTTTGTACCCCTGGACAGACCTCTCTTCCACTACACTCTTCAACACAGACCTCACCTCCTCTGTACCCCTGGACAATCCTCGCCTCATCTGCAACCCTGAATAGACCTCAACTCATCTGCATTCATAGACAGGCCTCAGCTTATCTACACCCCTGGACACGCCTCACCTCATCTGCACCCAGTTACCATCAATTATACCCAATACATTGAGGCCTGTCCAGAGGACACAGATGAGGTAAGGCTTGTCCAAGGGTCAGAGGTCAGTCCTCTCCACTGCACTCATGGACACAGGCCTCACCTCCTTTGCACCCCTGGACAGGCCTCACCTCATCAGCACAATCTGCTTACTAATCTGAGGAAACACAGGTAACATGATTGTGAAATGTGCTAATATATTTTTGTAATCATGCAGATACTATCTAATCCTTGTCAATAATGTAAAACCAATTCATGTGCCTGAAATCTTTTTTTAAATAACATGTACAAAACAGAGCATACGTCATATGTATAAGCATTTGATTACACTACTGAAACCTCACTCATTTAGAAAATACAATTCCTTTATGCACTAACATTTCTTTACCAAGGATTATTAACAATGTATTAGTCTCTATTATATTCTTTTCCTGACTTACTCTATTTTTCCACCTGTCCCCTTCTAACACTCTCTCTCTGACTTATTCCTTTTTACATCCTGACTCTGTGTTACACTCTTTCTTTGACTTACATTCTCTTACACCCTGTCTCTAATTTATTCCCTCTCTCTCTTTTTTACAGCAATTTGTAAGTCATACTTTCTCTTACATCCTCTTCCTGATTTACTCCGTCTTACAACCTTTCTCTTTGTAACATTCTGTCCCAGAGTTACTCCCTATTACATCATTTGTCTGTTTTATACCCTCTCTCCCTCTTTCTGACTTTTTATTCTCTTCCTCTGTTTGTGTTACACCCTCTGTCTGACATACTCCTTGTTACATCCTCTCTCTGATTTACTTCCTCTTACACCCTCTCTCAAACTTACGCTCTCTCTCTCCCTTTTACACCCTCGCTCTCTTTTACTCTCTTTTACATCCTCTCACCTTCTAACACCCTCTCTCTGTCTTACATTCTCTTACACCCTCTCTCTATCTTCCACCCTGTTACACCGTTTTTCTGACTTACTCCCTTTATCCCTTTCTTTGACTTACTACCTCTCCCTATTACATTCTTTCTCTGTCTTACAACATATTATACACTCTCTCTGTCTTACTCCTTCTCTATGTTTTACTCCCTCAACCTGTTTCCTTGTCTGAGTCTCTCTGTCTTTTTGTGTTAGTTCCTCTAGCTCTTTTTCTCTGTCTTACTCCTAGTTACATAGTTGGTGTGATATAAACTTAGATATGTTGTAAACTAGTGTTTATATCGTTTGCTTATTGTCATTGCTTTGTTGTTTGGTAATAATGGTCTATAATGTGTTATTTTTTTCTTTACCACAGATTGAAATCAAGATTTCAATAGTAAGGAAATATGCCCTCAAGGCAGAGGAGAAGAAAAGATGCCAAGCGGAAAAAATCAAAAACAGCAACGGAATTACAGTACTCCTCTACAACAAATACTTAAAAAAACAGGAAAAAAGCTCCTGGTAAGACAACTAAGTCTTTCTTACGGAACATATGTAGATCAAAAAAAAATGTTGGTCAGAATGTGGATAAAGAGAAGGAGAGAGCACATTTGAAAAGGAAGGAGAGGCCCCCCAAAAATGTTACTACTGGAGCAGGAGAGAATAATATGTATAGGAATAGAAGGCAGAATCAATTTAGGGACATTCGTAAACGAATGTTTCGCAATAGGGTGGTTTTGAATTTGTTGAAAAACATTCGGAAAGGTAAACAGAGAGCTGCTTTTATAAGAAAAAGAAAAGTGTAGAGAAGATTGTTGATCAGGCTTTTGAAGTTAAGAAAAAATTATTTATTTTAATAATCAATAGAATTAGGACACTTAACAAGACAATTGATGTTTTCAAATCAAACAGTAGATGCAAAAGAGTAATTAATCGGACTAATTTTTGTAAAGTTTTTTCTGGAGAATGGATGCATAGTTCAAGTTGTGAGCTATTTTTTAATGAGGAGAGTTACTTCCAGGAGAATGATTTAGTGCATGCAGTTGACACCAGTGGTCGAGCATACGAGGTGAAAGACTGTTGTCCGATTGAAAAAGAGAAACTTGTGCCTAGAGAAGCAGAAGAGTTGTTAACTGATGAAGTTTTAGGGAGACGTACTAAGGGTCCAGTGTACACTTGGAAGTGTAGTAGTATTTGTAGTGTGCGACAGGATTCAATCGATTTGTTTCGTAATTTCTTACGTACATATAGTAAGAAAAGTCTAAAATAGAAAATGAAGATGTTGCAAGACTTAGATCCTTGCAGAGTGAGAGAAAACACAGGTTTGCAAGGGCATTCCCTGGCTTGTCTTTCTAGAAAAGTCTGTCAGAGTGTTTTTCATCATTTTAGGATGTTAGCAGTGCATCATAACAAAATGAGGAAATTAGTGAGAAGGTTGTATTATGCAAAAAGTCCAGCACTTAAGCTTAAACAATTAAACAGTGCTCTTTTGCATGGAACTGAATTAGATGTGAAGAAGATTTGTGAAGAAATTGAGATTTGTTATTTTGGTGAAAAAGAGGACAGTGTAGAAATTGACACAGAAATTCAAGGTAATGTGGAAGACAATGTACAGATTTCAAGTACAGAAAAGTTTGACCAGGAAATTACCAGGTTTAAGGTGAAATCAAGTGAAAGGCCTAATTTTACTTGTGTGTGTTGTCGACGAACTCATTATAAGCATCAAACTAGATTAGTTGATTTATACGTAAAAAGTGAAAAGATAAATAATTATGAGTGGAAGGATTTTGCAACTTATTTGTGGGTGGAAAATTCTTTTGATTTGAGTTCTGATCAGCGTATTTGTAAATATTGTTATAATAAATTAAATCAAAACAGAATGCCTGCTAGAGCTGTTCATAATAATCTTGAGTTGGTAGACATTCCTCCTGAATTGATGGATTTAAATACATATGAGTCTATTTTGATTCAATATGTCCATCCTTTTCAGGCAATTGTTCGCATGGAGCCTAAGGTAGGGAAATTGCCTCCTTCAGATTTACAGAGAGGATTAAAGGGAAGAGCTGTTTATTTGTCTCTAGATTTCAAGAAAAATATTGATACAATTGGTGTAGAGAAAGTGGAAGAGGAACCTCTGGTTATTCTAGTTAATGGGGTTCCGACAAAGAGTAAGAAAATCTAGCAAGATTTAGTGGATGTTAGGAAAGTCAAAAAGGCAACGTTATATTTGGTCAAAAACAATGAGTACTACAAACATGTATGTGTTGGAGCAGACGAAACAGCTGCAGATGAAGACAGTGATTGTTCAGCTGGCCAAATTGAAAAAGTTGATGTGTCTAGAAGTGAAGAAATATATGAACATTATACTGTTCATCCTTTGCATTCCAAAGAAGTACTGGGGAATGCAATTGACTTGTTTCAAATGAAAGCAGCAAAAGGAAGTCCCATTAGTGTATGGGAAGAAAGTTTGGAAGCTTGTTGTTTTCCACATTTATTTCCAACAGGTCGAGGTGGACGATATGACGATCGACCACTTACAATTCCTGCATCTGAATATCGAACTTTAAGATTATATGCTGAAGATCCAAGGTTTCGTCAATGCATTCCATATTTGTTTCATCTACTGTATGAAAGTGACTTGTCTGGGCTTTCTTATGCAGTAAACCATATACTGAAAAGTGGAGCACATCTGCAAAATGTTTCGGCGAGGGACTTTATGGAGAAAGTCAATCTGCAAGATAATATTTTGGAATCTCATCTAATCAATCTCATGGCATGTCAGCGTGGTACAAACGAGTATTGGTACCGTCGTCATGGGGAATTGAAATGTATGCTAAGAAACTTAGGAACTCCTACATGGTTCCTCACTCTTAGCTGTGCTGAGTATGCATGGGACGACTTACTTCAAATTCTACGAGAGGCAAATGCAAATATACAAAATATAGAATTCAAAACTCCTGGAGAACTGTGTTCTTTGGATCCAGTGAATGTATGCAGATATTTCAATCATAGATTTGAAGCTATGATGTCTTTTATTACCAACAAAAAAAATCCTCCCCTTGGAGAGGTTTTGGATTTCTTTTGGAGAAAGGAGTATCAAGCGAGAGGTGCTCCTCACATACATATGTTGTTGTGGATTAAAGATGCACCCAAATTTGGAAGAGATTCAGATGAGACAGTGATGAGCTTCATTGAAGAGTATTCAACATGTGCTGTTCCGAAAACTAACGAAGAAAACAGTTTAAGGCAACAAGTTTTACGCTACTATTCTCTCACCCTATCTCACTCCTGTTTCCTTACTCTGCTTCCCTCACTTATTCTTATCCTCCATGTTTACTCCCCTTTCCCTTACTCCCCTACCGCATTCAACTTCTTTCAGTCTCCCTGCTTTACTTCCCTTACCCTCTGTTCCCTTCCTTTGCTCCCTCACTCATTCCCTTTCCCTTAATCATTTACTTCACTCCTGTCACTCCTTCTCTCAGTCCGTCTGTCCTCACAGTTCCTCACTTCCGTTCCCTCACTCTGTCTCTCTTACCGTTGCTGTCTCTGTCTCCTCATTCTGTCAATACTCTTTCGTCATGCTCACTCCCTACAACTCACCCACACTCCCTCACTTACCTTTCTTTGCTGCTTCACTCACTCCCTTTCAGTCACTCTTTTCTTTACTCTCTCTCTCCTTTCTCTCTGTCACTCCCCATGTCTTACCCTTATTCACTTTTATCCACCCTCTTTCACCCCTCTTTACTTACAGTCACTGCTCTTTTCTAATCCTCCCTCACTGTTTTACTATCTAATACACAGTCCCTCTGTGTTGCTCCCTCTAGCTCCCTTTCTCTTAACATCACTCTCTCTGTCCCTTTCCCTCATGCTCACTCCTTCAGAGTTTTTTTTAAAAATGTTGTTTTTTTTATAAATTAGAGGTAGTTCTAAAAAGAACTGTTTTTTTTATTCTTTTAGTTGTTTTATATTTTTTTTATTTTTTTGGAACATTTTTTACTTTTTTTGGCTTTCTGAACAGTTTTATATATTTTTTGTATTTTTTATGGGGAGAAACAAAAAACAGGGAATTGAAAATGGCTCAACTGGAGCAAAAAAAAAACAGGAAAAATTAAGGTTTCTTCGGGCATTTGTGCTTATCACCAGCAACATTGATGAGTGTAATGCTTTGCTCACCATAACTAATTGTTTTGTTACAATATATACAAACAATTTTGTATCCCCCAAACTTTGTTTGTATATTTGGAATCATCTCTCTTGCCTCTGGACCCGATGGAGTGGGTTCTTTGGTTGTTGAGGTTCTGGAAGATGATTGGGGTAGGTTTCTGCAGAGTTCTCTCACCTCTGCTGCAGAATAGTTATTAGGGTGCAAACGCTGCATGTGCCGAATCATTGTATGATTCCCAAAGGAATATTTTTTCGCAGGGTTCCCCCTGGATAGCACAGCACCACAGATGAGACAGATCACCTTTGCAGCATTTACTTTTTTGGAACCCCTTGGGATTTTATAAAACTCCCATATGAAGTGCTCCCTAGGTTTGTATGGGGGATTGTCTTCAGGCAGGAACTGCCTTCTCTCTTCCTCCTCTTCCTCCTCCTCCTCCTCTTCTTCTTGACCACCAATGTGATGTTCTGGTGGTCCTTGTGGTGGTGGTGGTGGGGCAGATGCTCCAGCTGCTGATAGTACTGTAGTCATATCTGTAAGAAAAAAGCAGGTCTTCCTCACTAAAAGAACAAAGTGAGAATGAGGAAAAAAGGTGGGGGCTTTCATCATTTGGAAAACAAAACTGTTCTGAACCAATGAAAAGTGTTATTTTCAAGTCACATTATCCGGGCTTTCATCATTTGGAAACCAAAACTGATCTGAACCAATGAAAAGTGTTATTTTCAGGTCACATGAGCCGACGCGCTTACCCGTGCGTTCACCGGTACGCGCACCGGGAGCGCACCAAGGCAAAAAAAAAAGGGAAAAATATACATATAAAAAAGTATTATATAAATATACAATATAGGATTTATTATAAAAAATATTATATATCACAGCTATAGAAATTAGCCATTAAAAAACATATGAAATTCACTGAAAAAAACTTAGGTTTGAGGCCCTATATAGAGTTAGGAATTAGCATTTACAAAACCTATGAAATTCACTGAAAAAAACGTAGGTTTCACACCAGTTATAGTTAGGAATTAGCATTTAAAAAACCTATGAAATTCACTGAAAACACCATAGGTTTCACACCAGTTATAGTTAGGAATTAGCATTTAAAAAACCTAATAAATTCACTGAAAAAACCATAGGTTTCACACCAGTTATAGTTAGCTGGAAATTTTACTCGCATAAAACCAATGAAATTCCCACGTTATAGTTAGTTGGACTCACTATAACTTGCGCGTGCAATGCACTGCTGATGACGTCACATATTACATCACTCATGACATGGTCAGTGACATCACTCATGACATCACTGATGACACCATCCTTGTGACAGAGTGACAGACCTCCTTTCACTGTAATGTAACCCTTGCAACACATATTCAAAAATAGAAACTAAACTTTTCAAAAAAATGGAGATACCCATACCAGTTACAACAACCAATTCAATAATTCCACCATCTATATACACATCCACTCATTGACCAACAGTTCTATATAGTCACTCATACATATACTCACTCATCATACGTAGTGATACACCTATACATCCTGTTATACACCTACAGTCATCCAAAAGATACTCTCACACATACTCACACATGCAAATAAACTATTGAACATCCATTTATTTGCATATACAGCTATACACACACTACCACTTTACTTCTAAGGAAACTTACACATATGTACTCTCTTAAACAATCACTTATAGAAACACATACTTATTTAAGCAGGAACTCTTACAATCTCTTACTCTCACATATACTCATTTATATACATCAATATTCACATATACTAGATTAAAACATATGTAGTTACTGATAAAGACACTAGTGAGACAGTTATTCACTCACTAACACACACATATACACACCCATTCACCCATACAGTCCTGCACATATGCTGTCTTCAAAACAGATACAAACAGAGAGTCAGTGATTCATGCATCTACCACCAAACCATACAGACACTCATACTGATATTAAAAAAAATCTAATAACCCATATACATACACATGTAGCTACTCACCAACCCATGCCGCCACCTATACACAAAGTGAAACACTAATACATATATTTAAATATTTAAACATTACTCACTAATATATGTATTCACTAAGATACACTTAATAAGCCAGTTAACCAATCAATTTAAAAAAAATCCATGTAAACACTTATTTAAACATTTATTCTTCCATCAACTTTTACAAATACATATATAACACATATTTATTTTTCAGAGAGACACACATTCACTGGATGGTGTCATCAGTGATGTCATGAGTGATGTCACTGACCATGTCATGAGTGATGTAATATGTGACATCATCAGCAGTGCATTGCACGCGCAAGTTATAGTGAGTCCAACTAACTATAACGTGGGAATTTCATTGGTTTTATGCGAGTAAAATTTCCAGCTAACTATAACTGGTGTGAAACCTATGGTTTTTTCAGTGAATATATATATGTGTACATATATATATATATGTATGACAAGAATCCTCTTACAAAAGACGACAGAGGCCTGAGGGGATTTCTGAAGGAACAGCCAGCTTTATTTAGAACGATGCCAGCAGCGGCGAATGCATTTCGGTCAACAGACCTTCCTCAGCGCCCAATACCGTGTCCTTTCCAAATGTCTCCCACACTGCGTGAAATACTTGACTGCACTCCTTGCTCCTCCCCCTAATGCTGTAGGCACACCTGAGCAGCTCCAATTAAGTCCACGGAACTGCAGTTCCCAGCATGCACCGTCTCTGCAAGTTTCTGGTCGGTGGCGTGAGGGGGAACTTAGACAATGGGTCCGTGCTGTCACAGGTGAGTTGGAAGGGACTGTTCACACCGCCCCCAATATTGCAGTCATTCCTCTTTGTCCCCTCAATGCTACCACAGCCATTTCCACAATGCTGAAAATTACGATCAGAGCTGCCAAATGCGAGGCTTGCTGCTCATGGAGATAAAATACCTCCTTCCTCGTACATCAGCATCACGTTCCTGGCGGTCTCCGACTCTTGTTGATCCCTCAACTTCAGTGAACGCTGGAACAGCGGAAAGCCAGTTTTAGAGTTGGGTCTCTTCGCGTGGCAGGGCCTTCTGGATTGCGCCTCTGGCCGGCGCAAAATATATGACAAGAATCCTCTTACAAAAGAAGACAGAGGCCTGAGGGGATTTCTGAAGGAACAGCCAGCTTTATTTAGAACGATGCCAGCAGCGGCGAATGCATTTCGGTCAACAGACCTTCCTCAGCGCCCAATACCGTGTCCTTTCCAAATGTCTCCCACACTGCGTGAAATACTTGACTGCACTCCTTGCTCCTCCCCCTAATGCTGTAGGCACACCTGAGCAGCTCCAATTAAGTCCACGGAACTGCAGTTCCCAGCATGCACCGTCTCGGCAAGTTTCTGGTCGGTGGCGTGAGGGGGAACTTAGACAATGGGTCCGTGCTGTCACAGGTGAGTTGGAAGGGACTGTTCACACCGCCCCCAATATTGCAGTCATTCCTCTTTGTCCCCTCAATGCTACCACAGCCATTTCCACAATGCTGAAAATTACGATCAGAGCTGCCAAATGCGAGGCTTGCTGCTCATGGAGATAAAATACCTCCTTCCTCGTACATCAGCATCACGTTCCTGGCGGTCTCCGACTCTTGTTGATCCCTCAACTTCAGTGAACGCTGGAACAGCGGAAAGCCAGTTTTAGAGTTGGGTCTCTTCGCGTGGCAGGGCCTTCTGGATTGCGCCTCTGGCCGGCGCAAAATATATGACAAGAATCCTCTTACAAAAGAAGACAGAGGCCTGAGGGGATTTCTGAAGGAACAGCCAGCTTTATTTAGAACGATGCCAGCAGCGGCGAATGCATTTCGGTCAACAGACCTTCCTCAGCGCCCAATACCGTGTCCTTTCCAAATGTCTCCCACACTGCGTGAAATACTTGACTGCACTCCTTGCTCCTCCCCCTAATGCTGTAGGCACACCTGAGCAGCTCCAATTAAGTCCACGGAACTGCAGTTCCCAGCATGCACCGTCTCGGCAAGTTTCTGGTCGGTGGCGTGAGGGGGAACTTAGACAATGGGTCCGTGCTGTCACAGGTGAGTTGGAAGGGACTGTTCACACCGCCCCCAATATTGCAGTCATTCCTCTTTGTCCCCTCAATGCTACCACAGCCATTTCCACAATGCTGAAAATTACGATCAGAGCTGCCAAATGCGAGGCTTGCTGCTCATGGAGATAAAATACCTCCTTCCTCGTACATCAGCATCACGTTCCTGGCGGTCTCCGACTCTTGTTGATCCCTCAACTTCAGTGAACGCTGGAACAGCGGAAAGCCAGTTTTAGAGTCGGGTCTCTTCGCGTGGCAGGGCCTTCTGGAATGCGCCTCTGGCCGGCGCAAAATATATGACAAGAATCCTCTTACAAAAGAAGACAGAGGCCTGAGGGGATTTCTGAAGGAACAGCCAGCTTTATTTAGAACGATGCCAGCAGCGGCGAATGCATTTCGGTCAACAGACCTTCCTCAGCGCCCAATACCGTGTCCTTTCCAAATGTCTCCCACACTGCGTGAAATACTTGACTGCACTCCTTGCTCCCCCCCCTAATGCTGTAGGCACACCTGAGCAGCTCCAATTAAGTCCACGGAACTGCAGTTCCCAGCATGCACCGTCTCGGCAAGTTTCTGGTCGGTGGCGTGAGGGGGAACTTAGACAATGGGTCCGTGCTGTCACAGGTGAGTTGGAAGGGACTGTTCACACCGCCCCCAATATTGCAGTCATTCCTCTTTGTCCCCTCAATGCTACCACAGCCATTTCCACAATGCTGAAAATTACGATCAGAGCTGCCAAATGCGAGGCTTGCTGCTCATGGAGATAAAATACCTCCTTCCTCGTACATCAGCATCACGTTCCTGGCGGTCTCCGACTCTTGTTGATCCCTCAACTTCAGTGAACGCTGGAACAGCGGAAAGCCAGTTTTAGAGTCGGGTCTCTTCGCGTGGCAGGGCCTTCTGGATTGCGCCTCTGGCCGGCGCAAAATATATGACAAGAATCCTCTTACAAAAGAAGACATATATATATATATATAGGTATATGTGTATATTACCTACTGGCGGTCGCCAGTAGGTGGGAAACATCCTTTACAACGCAATTTTTACCACGCAGTGCCTTTACGACGCAACTTTTACAACGCAAACCATTACAACGCATTGCGCTGGGGGCGCTCTAGGATAGGGAATACGTTTAATTTACTATCCAACACCTTCCCTGGTGTCCACGGGGACTGGAGTTGGAATAGTAAATTAAACTATTCACTATCCAGCACCCCAAAGCGCTATGCGTTGTAAAGGTTTGCGTTGTAAAAACCGCGTTGTAAAGGCTTGCATGGGAAAAGCATGTGTTGTAATGTCATACATCCCCAGTAGGTAGGTATAGTTTAAAACTAGTTTCCATAGGAAATCCGCAACATTCTATTTGGAATAACTTTGGCGCCGGTGGACGAATATTCGCGAATTTCTCCAAGAAAATGGCCTGCTCCGCTCTGCTCCTTCCCTGAAGGTTTGGGGGTGATGCGTGAAGCAAGGGCCGAGAAAAAAGGGGGGTCCCAAAACATGTTTTCCCCATGCAATTTTCCATAGGTCCTTTAGCCAGGGCTACAGCCCGAACGGCTGAACGGAATTACACCAAATTTGGCATAAAGGTAGAGTTCAGTTCGCAGATCACGCTTTTAGTTGAATGGTGTAAATCCGTTCAGTAGTTCATGAGAAAATCATAAGTAAAATCATAAGTATATCTATAGAAGCTTACCGTAATCTGTACTGTACTCTGTACAGTACGCTTACAGCACGCGTACCTTCCCGAGCACGAGCTGCATGCTAATTGGATGTCAACTGTCTGTCAACACTCCAAACCAGGAAGTGTTGGCAGCTATCTTGTGCATCGGTAGAACCGAGGCACAAGAAAGCTGAAAACAAACACGCAAAACACGCAAAGGGGGCAGGGTACAGAGTATATACGCGTACCCCGTGAAAAAAAAAACCCGGTCTGCTTTTTTTTTTAAATTAGCCCCGGGGGGGACCAAATCCCGGGGGCATATTTAAAAAAATATCCCCCCCACACTGCCCCGGGGACCGCCACCCCCCGGGGCAAAGTTAATATGCTAGTGGGGGGCACACGGCCCCGCAGCCCCGGATACCGCCACCCCCGGGGCAAAGACATTAATGATGGAGGGCCTCTAAGGCCCTCCCGAGCCCGGGGACCGCCACCCCCGGGGCTTCGTTTTTAATAATAAAACCTGTGTGGGGGGGGCTCAAGCCCCCCCACACACCCCGGGGACCTCCGACTCCCCGGGGCACTAATTTGCAAATAGGTGGGTCCGTGAAGGACCCCCCAGCCCCGGGGACCACCACCCCCCCGGGCTTCGTACATGTTGGGAGGGGGGCAACACGGCCCCCCTCCTGGAGCCCTCGATGGCCCTTGGTAACGTCACCCCCCAGGGCTGGCTACTGCAGTGTTCCGGGGTGCCCACCCCCGGGACACTGCTGTTTGCTGTGGTAGGGCGGGAGCTTTGCAGCTCCCACCCTACCACAGCAAACTGGTTTGATTTTTTAAAGAAAGAGCAGGAAACCTGCTCTCGCTTTCAAAAATCAAAGCCGATTGCTTTTCTGTATGGGGAGCAGCATGTTAGCTGCTCCCCATACAGAAAAGCAATGCCGGCTCCCGCAGGATGAGGGGAGCCGGCAGGGGCCGTGGGGGGCTTGGGGACCCCCCCACGGCCCTCAACGAGGAAGGCCAGGCCCCGGGGGATGGGGTCCCTGGAGCCAGAAGTGGCCCGTGAGGGGGGCCACGCAGCCCCCCTCCCAAAAAAAACTAAATAAATAATTTTTTTAAAAAGCAGGCCCTGGGGGATGGGGTCCCGGGGGCCTTAAGGGGGGCATTGGAGGGGGGCTGCAGCCCCCCTCCACAAAAAAATTAAAAATTATGCTGGCCATGCCCCGGGGGATGGGGTCTCCGGGGCCAAAATAGGCTCCGGGAGGGGTGCCACGCGGCCCCCTTCCGATTTAAAAAAAGAAAAAAAAATTGGGGCATGCCCTGGGGATGGGGTCCCCAGGGCCAAAAAAAAAAGAAAAAGAAGGGGGGCTCCACAGCCCCCCTTCTTAAAAGTTTTTTTTTTTAATGGGATCGGGAGGAGGCCACGCCTATTCCCTGCACGTCTCTGCAAACGCGCCAAGGGTCTTCATTGCAGAGAGGTGTAAAAAGGGGCGTGGCCTTTTTACACGTCTCTGCAAGGTAGCCCCCTGGCCCATACTGGAGGCTCCTGGTGGGCTAGTTGGCCCCCAGGGACTCCCAGTATGTGAGGGGAATTACTTCCCCCTCTGCAAAAGCGCCAGGGTGCTGCGTTGCAGAGAGGTGTAAAAAGGGGTGTGGCCTCATTACACCTCCCTGCAACGCAGCCCCCAGGCACATACTGGAGGTTCCTGGTGGGCTAGTTGGCCCCCAGGGACCTCCAGTATGCAAGGGGAATTAGTTCTCCCTCTGCAAACGCGCCAGGGCGCTGCATTGCAGAGAGGTGTAAAAAGGGGCATAGCCTCATTACACCTCTCTGCAACGCAGCCCCCTGGCGCATACTGGAAGTTCCTGGTGGGCTAGTTGGCCCCCAGGGACCTACTGTATGCAAGGGGAATTAGTTCCCCCTCTGCAAACGCGCCAGGGGGCTGCGTTGCAGAGAGGTGTAATGAGGCAACGCCCCTTTTTACACTTGGCGCATACTGGAGGTTCCTGGTGTGCTAGTTGGCCCTCAGGGACCCCCAGTATGCAAGGGGACTTAATCCCCCAACTTAGAACGTGTTACGGGGCATGTTTGCATAGTGGTGAAGGTAGTGGGCGGGGCTTGAGGTGACATGTGTGCAAACACGCCCTGTGGCGCGTTTTAGGTTGGGGAATATATATATACCATACGCGTTCCGTCCGAGGATGTAATGTGTACCATTACGAGCACGAGCTGCATGCTAATTGGCTGAAAACTGTCTGTCAACACTCCAAACCAGGAAGTGTTGGCAGCCATCTTGTGTCTCGGTAGAACCGAGGCACAAGAAAAGTGATAAACAAGTGCGCAAAAGACGCAAAGGGTGCAGGGTAGAAAGACTTAAAAAAATTAAGGAACGGAGCTGCGTTGCAGAGTGTTGTAAAAAGGGGGCGTGCCCTCTGAATACCTCTCTACAACACAGCTCCCTGGCGCAAACTGGAGGTACCTGATGGGCTAGTTGGCTCACAGGTGACCTCAGGATTGAAGAGGAATATATTCCCCAACCTAAAACGCGCCATAGGGCGTGTTTGCACACATGTCTCCTCAGGCCCCGCACCCTTCCTTCACTATTGAGCGAAATATTCCTCTAAAATCAGCCCAAGTACGAATTCCGATTTACTCACCTGTTATCACGAGAGACGTCAGTGCTGCATCTTTGAGCCCAGGACCGACCCTGAAAGGTAAATGTAACCATACTTACAGTAACTTGAATTTCCTTCCATAGCCTAACATTGCCATGTTTTACTTGGAAATTCTTCTAAGTGTGGAGTTTTGGAACTTTAATAAATTCCTTTATAATCAGCCGAACTACGAATTCCGATTTACTCACCTGTTATCAAGAGAGACCCCAGTGCTGCATCTTTCAGCCCACTACTGATCCTGAAAAGTAATTCTAATCATAGTTACAGTAACTTGAATTTCCTTCCATAGGCTAACATTGACATGTTTTACTTGGAAATTCTTCTAAGTGTGGAGTTTTGGAACTTTAAAATATTCCAATAAAATCAGTCGAACTACGAATCGCGATTTACTCACCTGTTATCAGGAGAGACCTCAGTACTGCATCTTTCAGCCCACTACTGATCCTGAAAAAAGATTCTAATCGTAGTTACAGTAACTTGAATTTCCTTCCATAGGCTAACATTGACTGGTTTCACATGGAAATTTTTCTAAGTGTGGAGTGTTGGAAGTTTAAAAAATTCATGGAAAATCAGCCGAACTACGAATTCCGATTTACTTAGCTGTTATCACAAGAGACGTCAGTGCTGCATCTTTGAGCCGAGGACGGACCCTGAAAAGTAAATGTAGCTATACTTACAGTAACTTGAATTTCCTTCCATAGGCTAACATTGACATGTTTTACTTGGAAATTCTTTTAAGTGTGGACTTTTGGAACTTAAAAAATTCCTCTAAAATCAGCCGAACTACAAATTCCGATTTACTCAGCTGTTTTCAGGAGAGACCTCAGTGCTGCATCTTTCAGCTCACTACTGTTCCTGAAAAGTACATTTAACTGTACTTACCAGTAACTTCAATTTTCTTCCATAGGATATCATTGCCTGCTATATAAAATATATATAAATTAAAAAATATATATATATTACAATTTCAATATTTTTAAAAACATTTATTTTTAAATTTATATAAAAAATATGTAATGTAATTTAAAAAATAAAATCACTAAAAATAAATAATTTAAAATAATGTAGTAAATCAGTATAAAAAAAATAACAATTAATACATTTGTTGTAATACTTTATTCGATAGCAAGGTATCATAAAAGTAAGTACATCATAAATTGAATTAAAATGCAATAACATCATAAAAAGAATAAAAATTGCTAAAAGGATATTCAGATATAGATTTTGTTTAAAAGAGAAGTTTTCTAAAAATTCATAGTTAATAAAAGGGACGAGAGCCCAGATGGGTATGTCACAGCAAAAAAGGGTGCTAATTGGTAAAGTGCTAATTTGGACAATTTTACAGATTTTAAACATCTACCCAATGCTCAATCGCACCAGCTTGGATCGTATTTGCCATGCACTCCCCAGAAATTTTGCAACCCCGGCAATTATCATAATGGAGGTAGTGTCCGTTGTCAGGATGCGGAAGGCCACTGAGCACTGCCTTGTACCCAATTCTCTACAAACTGGGCTTAGCCATCTTTTCCTTGCCCCCTTGTATGCCCTACAGGCAAACAAGAAGTGGCCAAGCGTTTCAGTGGGATTAGGGCACCCCGGACATGCCGCTTGATGATGTTTAAAGTTTTTCCACCTACTGGTAAAAATGTTCAGGGGTAAGGTGCCATGCCTCATTTTAAGGAACAAGGATCTGTCTCTTGGTGAGGTGATAAAATCAAGGAATGGCTCCAGCCTCGGCATTGGCTTGTGTGCCAGAAATTGGTCGGTTATAGCACCCCACTTTGGGTTTAGCGAGTCCTTTTCTTGGATCCTCTCCCAATACAGTTTTTTAACAGTGTCTTTCGGCGGGGCTGCTGTGATAGCCATTCTTCTTTAAGTCCCAAGTTAATCACCAGGTCCCTTAGATTTTTCAGCCAAGGAATCACCCCAAAGCCATTCAACTCAATAAGTTTGTCAAGGACTGCAGCATAATGGCTAAGATCCGGCGTCCTTCTGAGGCGGACCCAAAATAATAAATTGCGGAGGCCGACAATGTCTTTGATTGAACGGCGTCCCAAGTCATAAAATAACGGTTTGATGGGGGTGGAGACCGGGAGACCCACTAGCTCTCTCATAAATTTGTGCTCAGCTGTGGCTAAATCAGTAACTGTTTCAAACCCCCAGAGTTCGGAGCCATAGGTTGCAGCAGACAGTGCCTTGCCCTCGTACACTGCTAGGACAGGGCTAATGGGTTTGCTGGATGTCAGACGATGATCTCTGGCAATTGCTCCTGTCACCCTTTTAAAGTTAAGCAACATCTTAGCAATATGAGGGTCCCACTTCATTTTACAATTTATTCTGACCCCAAGGTAATCAAATGCATCGACCTCCTCCAATAAAGTGCCATTCAGTGCAATGTGAATTTTCTTCAATTTTTTGTTTCTAGACAAAACCATTAATTTGGTTTTGGTGGTGTTAATTGTAAGGCCACGATCTTTACAAAAGCCGCTAAACCTGTCTAGAAGTTTCTGGAGACCAGAGGGGGTTTTGGACATGAGGAGAGTGTCGTCAGCAAAGAGGAGGGTAGGTGTTTTTCCCCAGCCAGGGTGGGGGCATCCGCTGGGTCCTCCCTCAAATGGTCTGCCACCCCATTTATAAAGAGGGAGAACAGAGTCGGAGCCATCACACACCCCTGTCGGACCCCCCTCTGCACAGGTATTCTCTCTGTCAGCTGACCTTCATTCCCCCATCTGATTCTCGCATATGTACCTTCATGCAATCTTTTGATTAGTTCCAGGAGGTATCGTGGAAGGCCCATCTCGTGCAATACCTGCCACAATTTGACCCAGGGGACAAGATCAAAAGCGCTTTTAAGGTCAATGAAGGCCAGGTATAACGACCCTTTGCCAATAGAAACGGTCTTCCAATAGGTCGCTGTGAATCTAAATACTTGGTCCATTGTACCTATTTTTTGTCTAAAACCCGCTTGTAAATGTGTTAAAATGTCCCCCTCTTCTAGCCAGGCCCCCATTCTGGAGATGAGAACCCTGCCAACCACCTTTTGGATGACATCAATTAGGCTTATTGGCCTGTAGTTGGCAGGGTCCTCTTTCGCTCCCTTCTTGTGAATTGCGACTACCTCGGCTCCCTTCCATGAATCTGGGACTGGGTAGCCCTTTAACAGTAAATTCATCAGATGAAGGATAAGGTTGGCCCATAATGTAGGGTCATGAAGAATTAGATCACCTGGCAGCCCATCTGGGCCTGCGGCCTTCCCACGGGTTATACTTTTGATTGCTGACTGGACTTCAAGGAGTGTAAAATAATCAGCGGGTGCAGGTGGCATAGGCGCTATCTCGGGGTCAGGGGGGACGGTCAGGGGTTGCTCTGATCTTACCTCGCTACAGTAAAGATTTGAAAAATGCATAAACCATTGTTGTTCGGTTATGGTATTAGGGATGGGATCTGAGCCCCTTCTAGTTAATTGATTTATTAAGGCCCAGAAAATAGTAGAGTCTTTTAAGTAAGCCGCCTTTTTTAATTCCTGCCAGTGGTCCTCCTCCCAAACCCGTTTGGCAGATTCTGTAGATTTTTTATATTCTTGTCTGGCAAGCCTTACGGCTACAGGATCTTTTTTCTGTAAGGCTGAGGAGATGGCATTCCTACGATCTCTACATTCTTTAGTGAACCAAGGGTTACCTTTTTTAGGTACATGTTTTATCCCTCCCTTGGACCCCCTAATTTTGAAGTGAGAACCTATGTTTTCTATAAGTTCCTTATAGGAATTGCTAAGGTTTGCACTGACTGTTGGTTCAGGCGCAGAATTAAGCTGGGAAAATTCTACCACCTTTGAAGCCACTTTAAGTCCTATACCGACTAATATATCCTCTTTACATGCTACTTTATGCCATTTGAGCTTTCGTTTACAGTTGGTAGGGATCACTGCTTTTGAAGCTAAATGAGTATTTATGATGTTTTCACTAGTTCCCCAACTAATATCTGCACAGAGTGGATTGTGATCACTATCTGGCATCTGCTTAACCTTCATGTCAACGACATGGCCCCATGAATTTACATCTAGGATAATGTAGTCAATACGTGAAGGCCCATTCAATCTGTTAAAAGTCATGGCCCCACTAGGGTCCGAAGTAGTTCTCCCGTTGAGTGCCCGTAAATTAAATTCCATAGTCAGGGCATTGATTTGTAGTGCCCTCACCGTCCACCTCTTAATGGGAGTTAGATTTAGGGGGAGGACAAGGTATTTAATATCTTCCTCCTGGGACCCTAGAATATCTTCATTGCTTAGGGGTTCATATGTGCAGTTTAAATCCCCTCCCAAGATGATGTTAGAATGTGGGGGGATACCTGCCAGGGCCATTTCCAAACAGGAGATTGTAACAGAGTTTTGGTTAGAAGGGCCTCCTCTTGCATATACATTGAAAAGGTCAATTCTGCTACCATTCCATGGCCCTTTAAAGGATAAGTGGAGGATATCTTCTGAGTTGGCATTGTGGACTTTAATATTCAAGTTCAGTGATACTTTTACCCAGATATGAAGTCCCCCGAGGGTCGGCCCATGCCTTGGGTTCTGCAGGTATATAAAAAGTGGAATAACCAGGGGTATACAGGGGTTCCAGGCTCCAAGTCTCCTGGAACATGCAGATTTCATGTTTATTAATAAATTCATGCCAATCGGGGATGGCCAGTTTCTTTTTGAGACCCGCAATGTTCCAGGACAAAATATGGATTATTCCGTGGTTGCCCTCTCCTGCCCCACCTGCCTCTCTCATGATCTGGTTTGGAGGGTCCGAGCTGGGAACAATAGGAATAGCATTCGGTGCCTTTGGAATATTTGCCGCCAGGATCCCCTCAGAGTCAGAAACTTGGAGAGAACTAGAATTGCTACCTGTTAGTCAGTCTATTCTATTAAGGCCTGAGTCGTTGTCTGCCCCTTCATTAGCCCATAAGGGGAGATGCCTGATCTGGATGTTAGAATGACTAGGTGGGGAGGACCGGAACACCAGCTTCACCAGGTTATCCGCCATACTTTGGTTATTAAATTGAATTTCAATGCAGTCGGTACTGGAGCTAAAAAGGGACAATCTCTTGACACTTATCAAGTCCTCTCTAATGATGGATCTACAGCCCCTAACATTTCTAAGCCAGTGTATGGATTTGTTGTGTATGGATTCCCTGGATTCAAAGCCCTGCTTGTTGTTTAATTTTGGGACCCCGGTCATGTAAACTATCTTGTTAGTATTTCTTGTGGTGTAAGGCACAGACGTAAAAGACGAGCTCCCCTTGGCAAATCTATCTCTCATCATCCTCACATTACTAGTTGATGGGGCAATTAAAGGACCAGGCTTACTTTGCAAGTCTGCCCCATGCGGTCTTATAACATCAGCGTATAATTTGGGATGGGGCTTGGTGCTCAATGGTATGTTCTTTGGGCGCTCACAAGCAGATGAGGACCTAGGAGCGGGGTGCAATAGTTGTTGTAGTGGTGTTGGGATTAGGGTGGGACTGCCAGGAGGCAGACTTTTATTTGACAGAGCTGCATTCCCTTTATGGTGTAATGTCGCCAGAATTTTCTTAATATCCACCATATCCTGTTCCATTTCCTCTAACTTAGACAAGATAAGTTTAGTCGAGCCAGAACAGTTTGGGCAGCCCTCAGACCTTTCAGCACAAGTGCCTATTACATTGTCAATTACACCCCTTTTTGCCGCCTGCACGATTACATCTACTGCATCGCCTGTTTCCCCGTCCAGGACATCATATTTATTACTACATAGAAAAGTGGTATCCCCAGGGCTTGGCCGTAAAGACCCATTGTCGGTGATAGAGCCTTTAACCATTGATGGGTCATTATCTGTAGAGCCTGATGGCCCCATTATAGCCAGGGCAGAGCTATTCTCTGATTGAGTATGAACTAAGCAGATGGGTAAAGATTGTGGAGTATAATTGTTTTTTATTAAAGATATCTGGGATCACTTTCCCTCTGCATTTGCCTGGCTCTTCTATATTGGGGGTAGTAGTCACATTGAGTTGTGGTGTGTTATCAGCTAAGATTTCCTCAAATTCGCTGACAAGATTTTCAATGCGTGTCTAGGTGGATTTGGAACTAGTGACAATAAACTTTTTTATCTTTTTCCCCTTCTTTGTATTCGACTGCTGGGCACCCCCCTCCATTGATTTCCGTTTGCCCATTCTACTGATGGTTATACAATGGGACAACAGGAATGACCTTACTATGTTCCCCCTCTTACGACCCCAAAGTACCTTCTTAACAGGGTATAATGTCCAGGCTGTGATGAGGGGGTCTTGTTGTAGAAGTTAGAGGATGGGCCCTGCCCGGCCTCTTCCTGCTGATGACGGCTGTAGACGGCCTGCCCTTTGCCCGGCTTCGTCTGGCATTGGTCCCGCGCTGCGTCAACCTGACGTTATTATGAGCACCGGTGGGCGGGTGGGCGTGCCTCCGTGGTGTGCAGGTCACGCACGGGCTCCTGGGCAATGGAGTCCCGTGCGGCTTTCAGGCGGGTGGTGCGGGGCTCCTCCGGGAGCGGGAACTGCCTCCTGCACGCTGCGGTACTGCTGCCGCTGCGGGACCCACGCCAGCGGGTCCGGCGAGGTGGTATGAGCACCGGTGGGTGGGTGGGCGTGCCTCCATGGTGTGCAGGTCACGCACGGGCTCCTGGGCAATGGAGTCCCGTGCGGCTTTCAGGCGGGTGGTGCGGGGCTCCTCCGGGAGCGGGAACTGCTTCCTGCACGCTGCGGTACTGCTGGCGCTGCGGGATCATTTACAAAACCTTTGCAATTCACTGAAAAAAACAGGTTTCACCCGTGTTATAAATAAAAATTAGCATTTAAAAAACCTTAGAAATTCACTGAAAAAACCATAGGTTTCACACATGTTATAGTTAACTGGACATTTCACTCATACAAAACCATTGAAATTCCCCCGTTATAGTTAACTATAACTCGCGCGCCCGCAATGCACTGCTGATGATGTCACATATTACATCACTCATGACATGGTCAGTGACATCACTCATGACATCACTGATGACATCACTGATGGCATCTTAAATGACATCACTGATGACATCATCCAGTGAATGTGGTTTGGGTTGAAATTTAAATATCTATTATATATATACACCAATCTGTATTGAAGATTGAGTGGATATATAACTGTCTGGATGGAGGATTTAGTAGCTGTCTGACTATTTGTTTAGGTGAGTAATTAAATGTGTCTCACTAAATATATGGGTTAGTAACTAAACTATGTGAATGCGTGTATCACTGTCTCTGTTGTTGTATAACCTGCTGCATCAATTGGTCACTAACTACATGAGTGTCTATATTAGTTATTGATTAGTTGGCTGAGTATGTGTATGGGTGACTGAGTGTATCTGAGGTTGGTCGGGGGAGTTATAACTCTATGCACGGATGTGTGAGTGATTAATTGTCTAGGCATATGGGTTTAGGGGTGTTTATGGAAACAGTTGTTTGGGTGTCTGAGTGTGTTTATTTGTATGTTGGTAAGTGAATATATGTGTCAGTGGTACATCTCCAATAAAGTAGAAAAATAAAAGGCATTGTATATGTGAGTTGGTGTATATAAATAAGTATTCGTCAGAGTCAGTGATTATGAGAGTAACTGTATGAATGAGTGTATAATTGTAATAGTGATTTTTTAACACAGTAACTATGATTTAGTATGTGTATGTATAAATCCAGTGTTGTGTGTATAACTGTGTAGGTGAGTAAATGTATGTGTGATTGCTTTTCATGAGTGAGTAGCGTCACTGCATAACCGACTAGGATGACTGTTGATGTGTCAATGTCTATATAGGTATATGAGTACATTTGAAACTGTTACCATTGATCAGTGAGGGCATGTGTAAGTGATTCTGCGGGTGAATGGACAGTTTGTGTTGGCTTCGGAATCAGTGAGTGCGTATGTAGTAATATGGTATGTGTGTGTCAATGCTTTCAAATATGGTACTCTGTATTTTACAGTGAGTGATCAAAGGTTATACTAGTGTGGGATGAGGTGTATCAGATTGTCATGTGGATGATGTCATCAGTGATGTCATCAGTGATGTCATCTGAGATGTCACTGACCATGTCATGAATGATGTAATATGTAACATCAACAGCAGTGCACTGCGGGCGCGCGAGTTATAGTTAGCACAACTAACTATAACGGAGGAATTTCTATGGTTTTGTACGAGTGAAATGTCAAGCTAACTATAACACTCATGAAACCTATGGTTTTTTCAGTGAATTTCAAAGGTTTTTGAAATGCTAATTCCTAACTATAACGTCTCTGAAACTTATAGTTTTTTCAGTGAATTTCAAAGGTTTTTTAAATGCTAATTTCTAACTATAACGTATTTGAAACCTATGGTTTTTTCAGTGAATATATATATATATATTCACTGAAAAAACCATAGGTTTCAGGCCTTATATAGTTAGGAATTAGCATTTAAAAAACCTTTAAAATTCACTCAAAAAACTATATGTTTTAGGGGTGTTATAGTTAGCTGGACATTTCACTCATACAAAACCATTGAAATGGCTCCTATATAGTTAGTTGTACTAACTATATTTCGCGCACCCGCAATCCACTGCTGATGATGTCACATATTACATAATTTATGACATGGTCAGTGACATCACTGATGACATCTCAAATGACATCACTGATGACATCACTGATGACATCATCCAGTGAATGTGGTTTGCTTCGTTATTTAAATATGCATTATATATATAGCAATTGGCATTGAAGAATGAGTGGATATATAAAAATAAATATTTGGATGGCGGATTTAGTAGTGTGTAATTGACTGTTTACTTGACCAATTTATAGTGTCTCACTAAATATAATGGATAGTGACTAAACTGTTTGAATATCTGTATCACTTTGTCAGTTGTTGTGTAAACTGGTTCTCCAGTTGGTTACTAGCTATGTGAAAGTCTGTATTAGTTACCATTATGAGCACTAGCTGCATGCTAATTGGCTGATAACTGTCTGTCAACACTCTAAACCAGGAAGTGTTGGCAGCCATCGTGTGTCTCGGTAGAACCGAGGCACAAGAAAAGTGATAAACAAGTGCGCAAAAGATGCAACGGGGGCAGGGTAGAAAGACTTAAAAAAATTAAGGCACGGAGCTGGTAAAAAGGGGGCGTTGCCTCTGAACACCTCTCTGCAACGCAGCTCCCTGGTGCATACTGGAGGTACATGGTGGGCTAGTTTGCCCACAGGGGGGCCTCAGGATTGAAGAGGAATGAATTCCCCACCTTAAAACGCACCACAGGGCGTGTTTGCACACATGTCACCTCAGGCCCCACCCCCTTCCTTCACTATTGAGCAAAATATTCCTCTAAAATCAGGCGAACTACGAATTCAAATTTACTCACCTGTTATCAGGAGAGACCTCAGTGCTGCATCTTTTAGCCCACTACTGATCCTGAAAAGTAATTCTAACCATACTTACAGTAACTTGAATTTTCTTCCATAGGCTAACCTTGACTGGTTTCAGTTGGAAATTCTTCTAAGTGTGGAGTTTTGGAACTTTAAAAATTCCACTAAAAGGGGGGGCTCTAGAGGGCGCACGAGATTTCCGCTCACTAGAGCAGCTCCGTCGGTCGAGCCCATTATTCATTAATATTTTGCAGTCCTGCTGAAGAAAACAGCTTTATACTGAGGAATCCGAGTGTCGGAGGATTATAGGCACTTGGGGCCCGATGTAGGTCGGTCGGTAACGGCCGAAAATCGGTATTTTCGGCCGTTTCCGACCGGTATTCAGTAATCGGTATGTAGGGACACATTATTTTACAGATTCGGTAAATTTACCGATCTGTAAATTTACTGAATCTGTAAAATACCGATTCGGTATTTATACCTATTCGGTATTATTGATATGTAGGTGGGACTCTTCTGAGTCCCACAAGCCTTACAGAATCGGTATTTTACCATGAAATCCAACTTCATGGTAAAAAACCGATTCCGGTGTGCATGCACATGTGTGCATGCACACCTGTGCCATATGACAGGCAGACCTGCCCTTAGGGCAGGTATGCCTGCCACATGGCCCCCGAATCTTTTTTGGGGGTGCTAGAGGGTGTCAAAGTGACACCCCCTGCACCCTTGTCAAAATCTGTATTTACCGATTCGGTAAATACCGACCGGTAATGCCCCATTCATTCCTATGGGCTTCAAAGCCCATAGGAATGAATGGGCCATTACCGGTTGGTATTTACCGAATCGGTAAATACAGATTTTTACCGATTCGGTAGCAGGAACATCTGGATGTTCCTACATCTCAACCCCTTAGATTTACCGATTTTTAATTACCGAATCGGTATGATTCGGTAATTTAAAATCGGTAAATCTATTTTACCTACATCTGGGCCTTGGTGACTGAGGAAGAATTGCTGGAGATGCTGATCTGACGACGGCTGCTGCGGGTGAGCGCCCGGGCCTGCTCTGCTGTGTTGGTGGGTTGCGCCCTGTCCTGTGGGCACCGCTGGACTGTGCGGCGTGTGTGCTCTCCCTGCCATACACAGGGCGGCGGCCCCGGATCTGGCTGAACACTAGTGGTGTTACCACTGCAGCACGGGGCACGGAGTGAAGTGCGTGGACCCGGTGGTGCGACTGACATCGGCCCCACAACCCTCTGCGGCCTGAAATGCGTTCGGACATCCTGAGCAGGCGCCCGGCATCACTGTCCCCCTCATCGCCAGATATTGGCACAGAGATCCTGAGGTACGATGCAGCATAGACACGCTATTTTGCCGGCGCGGAGGGCCCGATATTTGAAGAGATTCCGGCGAGCGCTGGGGAGGCCCTGGGGTTCGTCTGATAGCCTTCGTGGCGCGAACTTCACTCCCGCATGTCGGCCTACTTCGAGGCGGGACAGATCCCTTGATTGTCTGCTGGCCTCGTCTTCGGAAACAAGAAATATCCCTGTGCTCATAGAATTTGACCCCATAACTACTACTGAAGGATTAGAAGGCCTGACAAAAATCAAATCAGACCCTCTTCCCCCTCAAGCCTGTACCAAGCTTATGCCTTTAATCACCAATGTTCTAACTCAAACTTTGAACATGTCCCTACAACAAGCTAAGGTTCTTCTGAAATGGAAACAAGCTTATATTAAACCCATCCTTAAGAAACCTTTAGCAGATCCTAACCTTCCATCCAATTACTGTCCAATCTCTCTCCTGACTTTATTTGGGAAGGTGTTAGACCACCTTATTAATAAACGTCTCACTGTCCATTTGGAGAAACACGGTCTACTCGACTCCTCACAATCTGGCTTTCGGGCCAGCACGGAGACTGCGGTCATTGAGATTGTTGACAATATAAGGCTTACCCTGGAGAAAAAGGAGGTGGCAATCCTGGTTCTCTTAGATCTGTCTGCCGCCTTTGATACCATCTCCCACAGCATTTTGAAACATCGGCTGTGAGAGGTGGGTGTCAGAGGAGAAGCCTTTGCCTGGTTTGAGAGCTATCTGGCTGACAGGTCCACCACTGTGGTTGCCGACTCAATGACCTCCTGTAGTTATTCGGTAACTGTTGGGGTTCCCCAGGGCTCAATACTCAGTCCTATGTTGTTAAACCTTTATCTTACTCCTCTAGCTGGTATCATCAGAGCACACGGCTTTCAGACCATGTCCTACGTTGACGATACCCAATTGTTGGTCACCTGTGACTCTGAACTCGTCAGTACCCAAGTCCGCTTTAAGAACTGTATGGTTCAAATCAACAAATGGATGAGTGCAAACAAGTTACAACTAAACAGTAGCAAATCAGAAATTATCTTGTTTGGAAAGGCCGAGGAATTCTGGTCGCCGGATTGGTGGCCCCCGGAACTAGGCACGTGTCCTCTTCCCAAATCATCTGTACGTAATCTGGGGATCACCAGTGACAATTCTTTGTCCTTGTTAATCAGGTATTAGGGGTCTGGGATGGGATTCTGCGTACTCTTCGCAAAATCTTCAAATGGCTACCCACTGAAGCAAGGAAACCACTGGTGCAAGGTCTTGTTATCAACCGTTTAGACTACGGTAATTCCTTGCTTGTAGCTTTGAATGTTGATCTGCTGACCAAGCTCCAGATTCTTCAGAATACGGCGGCAAGGCTGGTCCTTAATCTCCCTCAGAGAGCTCCATCTGCCCCGAATCTTCGGACCCTCCACTGGCTTCCAATTCGTCAAAGATGCCAATTTAAAATTCTAAGTCTTGTTCATAAGTCAATGTACGGGGCTGGTCCACATTACCTTAAAAATAAACTTAAATGGTACTTATCTGGTAGAACTTTAAGGAAATGCTCCAAACCTTATCTTGTTCAGCCCCGTATTTGAACCTCACGTAATGGAGGTTGCGCCTTCTCATATCGGGCCCCCTCACTATGGAACACACTACCCGAACACATTTCCTCCACAACTGACCACAAATGTTTCCGCAAGAAACTCAAAACTTGGCTTTTTCCTTAGCTGCCTCTAGTTGCGGACTGCTGGCTGACCTACCATCTTCGTTTGCTGCCAGCACCATGAGACCTCACGGTGATTTGTGCGCTATATAACAACATTTGACATTTGACATTGTGTGTTACGGCGCGGTAACGGCAGCTGTGCATTCTCACCAGGCTGCTTCCTGCGCTGAGACTGACTGCTTCACTGGTCATAGACGAGGTATAGACCTCAATTTCTTTGGCGAGTATTGGCAGACCCCGCCTTGACAATTGAAGCTGCCCTGACCTGCTGGCTCCCTGCTATTAGTGCCCGGACCTCCTCTCTGCCCAATGTCCACTCTTTGATCTTCTGGGCCACACCTGGCGACACCCCCGCATCTCTAATATATGCCCCAATCTGTGCAGCGCTGGATTGCAGCGGTTGCTGACCCAGCATTCTCGCGATTTCCCTGTGCCAGCCTGGAGGTGCAAAAAACACAGTTGATGGACAGAATTTAGTACAATGTCATACATTCACCCCAGTACAAAGATCTGGGCCTAAATCCATCGTTTATTTGCACTCCACACCACCCTGGGTTAGACACTGGCTATATGCATATCAGCTCTGACCCTGTGCCTCATGGGAACAGTCCAGTGCGAACTACCAAGCCATGTCTTTCCCAGACCGGAATCAAGCATCCAAGGACCGGTTTCTGGCTATCAGCCTTCATCAGCCTGGATAGCTTGACTTCAGTGGTGTGGAGAGCCCGGGACTCACGTCTGAGCATACCCAGCCAACTCGGGGTGAGAATTGCAAAAAACACAGTTGATGGACAGAATGTAGAACAGTGTCATACATTCACCCCAGTACAAAGATCTGGGCCTAAATCCATCGTTTTTTTGTACTCCACACCACCCTGGGTTAGACACTGGCTATATGCAAATCAGCTCTGACCCTGTGCCTCATGGGAACAGTACAGTCCGAACTACCAAGCCATGTCTTTCCCAGACCGGAATCAAGCATCCAAGGACCGGTTTCTGGCTATCAGCCTTCATCAGCCTGGATAGCTTGACTCCAGTGGTGTGGAGAGCCTGGGACTCACGTCTGAGCATACCCAGCCCACTCGGGGTGAGAATTTCAAAAAACACAGTTGATGGACAGAATGTAGAACAATGTCATACATTCACCCCAGTACAAAGATCTGGGCCTAAATCCATCGTTTTTTTGCACTCCACACCACCCTGGGTTAGACACTGGCTATATGCAAATCAGCTCTGACCCTGTGCCTCATGGGAACAGTCCAGTCCGAACTACCAAGCCATGTCTTTCCCAGACCGGAATCCAGCATCCAAGGACCGGTTTCTGGCTATCAGCCTTCATCAGCCTGGATAGCTTGACTCCAGTGGTGTGGAGAGCCTGGGACTCACGTCTGAGCATACCCAGCCCACTCGAGGTAAGAATTGCAAAAAACACAGTTGATGGACAGAATGTAGAACAATGTCATACATTCACCCCAGTACAAAGATCTGGGCCTAAATCCATCGTTTTTGTTGCACTCCACAGCCTGGAGGTGCTGCCTAAGAGTCGTGACGGCCAGTATCCAAGCACCACTACGTTGTGATTGCACAGAGTTCTATTTGAGGTTCTTGGTCTGTGTCATACTACCTTGCTCTGTGCACAGTGGCAGATCAGTCCATATAGCTGTCCCTTTTGCTGTACAGCCTGATAAGCCCTGCTGTCTGCTAGAACAGTGGACATTTCACCCTGACTGACGCGTGGAGTGTCACCTTTACTGGGAACAGATTCTACCGGGTGCGACTGGGGTGCAACTTCTGTTTCGGGCCACTTGTGCGCTGGATCTGCACTGCTGCCTGTGGAGTGACAGTCTCGGACACCCACACTAACTCAGCGTTAAAAAATTGGGGAAGCCAGATCGGAACCAGCCACATCTCACTTTTGAATCACGGCGCTGCGGTAAGACGCCTTCGCACCCTGCCTCAGACTCCGAGGCAGAAGCACCCACCAACCAACTGTCCAATATAGATAAAACCATGCTTGCAGTGCAGGCTAGTCTGCAATCTCGACCATCTCAACCTGCGTATGGATCATATGTCCACAAAGCTAGATAAACACGCCATGAGACTGGGAGAGGCAGAAGATCGTCTCTCTACGGCAGAGGATGGTTTACAACATGTTACAGCAAATACAGCCTCAATGGAATTGGTGTTGGCAGTGATCCAAGCGCGCAATGAGGATTTGGAGGCTAGGTCCCGGCGCAACAACATTCGCGTTACGGGCCTGCCTGAATCTACAAATACTGGCCGGTTAGAAAGCTACATGGAACGACTCCTCCAGACAATCTTTGGTGCGGAGAACTTGTCTCCCGCCCTAATAGTTAAAAGAGCCCATCGATCTCTTGCCACCCGCACGCCTCCAGGAGCACCGCCGCGTCCCATCATCGCACGCTTGCTCAATTATAGAGACCGGGACACCGTCCTTCGGCAAGCGCGCGAAAAAGGCACCATCACGCATGAAGGTAATACCCTCGCATTCTATCCTGATTTTACAGCTGCTGTTCAGGAGGCACGACGTGAATACCAGTCAGTGAAGAAACTCCTTATCGCGGAAAAAATCCCTTATGAGATGTTATACCCAGCACGACTGCGCATTGAGGTTAACGGAAAACCGAGGATTTTCACCACCCCTAAATCGGCAATGGACTTTATCAAAACTCTCAAACGCCGCAGTCGAGATTCTCCCAGCCCAGAAGAAGACGAATGCAGAGGGGCCGATGGGGCAGATAAGTGACGCTGCTGAGTGGCATGGACGGTTGGACTCTTCCTATTGCCCACTCTCCGCCGCACCTCGACTGGTTCCCCACCATGCACTTGACAGAGAATGATCAAGACGGTCGTGCCACAGACTTCTCCAGGACACTGGCAGTGTGCAGATAAGATTTTATGTTTTCATTCTAGTTTACACTGTGTTATAGACTACTCACGCCGGTATGTATGACGTTTGAATGTTGCAAACTGAAAGATTATCCTTTGATGGTCAGATCGCCACTTATGCCCTGCCACTGTATTAGTATCTCTGGGGCGTCAGGGTGACCGTATTTTGGTTTCTTACGTTTTAACTCCATAGGCAGGACTATGAACACTTGTTGGCTCGACTACCTCCCGTAGAAACTGGAGGGTATGTGTGCTCCAGTGTTCCCCAAATGGGTGTTCCCCAATCTAGTTTATACTTTCCGGAACTGTTCTGGGTTGATTAGGTTGGCTTTGGCGAGTTGGGGATGCCAAAGTGGGTGGGGCGTTTTGGTGGGAGAGAGAGATGGGGGAGGTATGTTTTTTACATAACATGTGCAATATTGGTGTTTTTGGATCATATGCTTTTTTTGGGGGATCTGTTTTTGGGGTTGTGGGATGGCTTTGGCGAGTTGGGATTGGTAAAGTGGGTGGGGGATGAGAGGGGGAGGGAACCGGGTTAGGGTTTGTTTCTGTGGCTACCTATTGTTGCTATCCAGCTGGGTGTTGCTTTTGCACCCTTGTTCATCTATTGGACTTAGGCAGATTCCTTATTCCACATCAGTTACGCTTGCTATACACAGTAATGGTTTGACAATCTCTTGCCTCACATAGAACGTGCGGGGGCTCAATTTGCCTAAAACAATTCGACAAGTGATAGCTCATTTAGAACGCCATAGTGTTGACTGTGTCCTCCTTCAGGAAACTCACCTCACGCACCATACAGACACATTGGTTGGGGCTCGCTGGGCTGGGTACCGTTTGGCCTCCTCCTATTCCTCCTATAGCCGGGGGGTACTCACTTTGGTTAAGAAAGGCCTTTCTTTCACAGTACATCACACACATGTTAACTCTGAAGGACGATATGCCCTGGTACAAGGGATGTTGGCAGGCAAGCTGTTCACCATTGTGAATTCATATGCTCTTAACGTGGATGACCCTGGCTTCTTCGTGCGCCTCCTCGCGGTACTGCGTGACTGGCCAGATGCTGCAATTCTTTGGGGAGGCGATCTTAACACTCATCTGGATCCCAGTAGGGATAAATCTAGTGGTAAGGAGGAGCATTCCCCGGGTGCAGCGAGTGTGATTGCTAGTGGGATGGTGGAATTTGGATTGCTGGATATATGGCGTCACAGACATAAGGAGGCGCGAGAGGGCACACACATTTCTACAGCGTATGGCAGCTGGTCTCGTCTCGATTACTGGTTGGTGTGTGAAGAGGTTGAGGGCTGGGCATTAGGGGTGGAGCACCTACCGCGTACACTCTCAGATCATTGTCCTGTTCGCCTTATTATTACCTTACCTCAGCAGGTTCCTCGGGCCTTCACATGGCGCCTCCGCACTAAAGCACTGCTGGACCCCCTTTACTTGGAAACTATTCGCAAGGCTAATGTCTGTTATTTTGATCAGAATAAGGGATCTGTTGATAGCTCCGGGGTTATGTGGGAGTGTTTTAAAGCTACCATTCAAGGTGACTGGATCAGTACCTCCGCTGGTATTTTAAAGGATTTGAGGGGACAAATTACAAAAGTGGAAACCACACTGTCTGGCCTTGAACGGGAGTATGAGAGCACACCATGCGATGCAACCTTAGCAGCAATTAAAGAAACTATTCTTGAACATGCTAACTTAGCAGATGCAGAGATCTGATACATATTGAGACGTGCTGTGGCTCGTTCGTGGGGAGAAGGTGGGAGACCGGGGCATCACTTGGCCACAAAGATTAAGCACCATATGCATCACAACGTCATTACTAAAATCACAGATGGGGCTGGGCAGGACCATTTTAGCGCCACAGATATCTTAGAACAGTTCCGATGAACATACATGAACTTATATGCTTCGCGGTGTGATGCAGCTACTGGGGAACTGGAGGACTACCTGTCACAAGTAGCCACTGCTTGGCTGTCGGACGGGCAGAGAGAATATCTCAGTCAGCCTATTACTGTGGAAGATATTCGTGTGGCAATAGCCTCTCTTCCTAATAAAAAAGAACCAGGCCCGAATGGATTCCCACCTGAATTTTACAAGGCATATGCTGAAGAGCTCACCCCCTTCCTGATAGAAATGTACGCAGAGGCCCACGATTCTGGCGTGCTCCCCACTTCTCTCCGAGAGGCGCTCATCGTTACCTTATTTAAAAAAAGACAAATCACCTGACACTTGCGATTCCTATCGCCCTTTATCGCTCATAAACACGGATGCCAAAATATTGGCCAAGATAATAGCTACTCGTCTCCAGCCACTCATGCAAAATTTGGTTTTACCTGATCAGTCTGGGTTTTTTACCTACGCGCTCCACCTCCCACAATCTTCGCACTTTGTTTGCCATCTTTCACACTCTTTCTCCTGATCTTCCAGCTGCAGCTGTCATGCTTGATGCTGCCAAAGCATTTGATTCCATTGAATGGGGTTATCTCTTCTTCATCCTCCAGTGGATGGGTTTTCCCCCCAGTTTTGTCAGCTGGGTACAGCTTCTGTATGCCCGTCCTACTGCGCGAGTCCAGGTGGGTGGGCACACATCGGATCCTTTTCCCATCTCTAGAGGCACTAGGCAGGGGTGCCCCTTGTCGCCCCTCCTGTTTGCAATAACACTTGAACCGTTAGCATGTCTGATACGGCAACGTCACAAACACGCGGGTCTTAATCTGCACTACCGCCCCCTCATCATTTCACTATATGCGGATGATATGTTGCTTTTTATTCGTGAGCCCAATTTGCATCTGTCGTCTGTGCTGCGGAAGTACATACACTTTGCCAGATTTTCCGGGTTACACATTAATTGGTCTAAGTCGGTGATACTACCACTGACTGAAGCCACATGTCTGCATGAGCTGGAATTCCCTCTTGAAGGGGCGCAGGACTCAGTTAAATATCTGGGGATTTGAGTGCATCGTGATCCCGAAAGAGTCATTCGTGAGAACTACGGCACTGCTGTCACTTTGTTAGAGCAACAGATTGACAGATGGGTTTGATCACCGCTTTCACTCGCCGACCGAATTGCTTTGATTAAAATGGTGATATTGCCTAAATTCCTCTATCTTTTCATCAACATTACGATCCCTCTTTCACAGCCCTTTTTTAAAACGCTGCGATCTTCACTGCTCCGTCTGATTTGGGGTGGAAAGCAGGCCCGTGTAAGCTGGTGCACACTCACCTTAGATTATAAGCATGGGGGATTTGGGGTACCCGATCTCTATGTCTACTACCCATGTGCGCAGGCACAATACGCGCATTTTGGTTCACTGATCACAATTTCATCCCACACGTTGCGGTAGAACAGTGGGACGCGCACCCCATCCCATTAACCTCCGTTTTAACACGTAAAGAACAGGTTCACCCAGCGGGCTACGTTCAACACTATTAACGCGACGATTTCAGCCTGGCAGGCGTTGGGCAGGCTGGCTGGGAAACTACCACTGTACTCTCCGCTACTGCCTATCGCCTACCACGGTGACACATGAGAAGGGAGCCATGAATTTACTGGCTCAGGCAGGTATTGATAAAATGAAGGATCTGTACCCCAATGGCTCTTTTTGAACGTCCGCTGACATGGCTTACATTCCACATCAGACTCTATTATTTACATTCTTGATACACAGACTTAGGCAAGCAGCATGTACCTACTATCCAACGATCCCTACAGAACCTCCAGAATCCCTTGCATTACATGTCTTACTCACCAGTCCCACTCGACACAAACTTGTCACTAAATTATATCATGCCGTGAGAGAGGACAGGGCCCTCCCCGTTGATAGAAGTCTGGACAAATGGGATGAATATTTGGACCCCCGATCTCTCAGGACGATTGGGTGCGCTGTTGTAGCTTGACCGGAGCCCTAACATCAAACGGGAATTTGCGTATTATACATTTCAAATTTCTTCATCATACACCCCATATACTTTTTAGGTATGGTCTACGCGACACAGACACATGCATGCGATCTGGCGCTTTGGGTGCGGACTTGTGGCACCTAGCGTGGGCCTGCGGGTGGGTATGGGCATACTGGATTGCGGTGGTTGCTAAATTGTCAAAGATCCTTGGGGTGGATGTGCCCTGCACACCACGGGTGTGTTTACTGGGTTTAATCCCCTTTCTAAGAGGGGCAAGGGGTGGGCTGGCATGAGTGGCACTGCTTATTGCCAAGCGGTGTGTGGCAATAACGTGGAACAGTAGACGAAGCCCCACACCAGATTTGTGGCTTAGGGACTTGATATATTGTAGAGAGAACCTAGTCCTATATGGGGAGGAGCTGCCTGTAACCTCCAGTCCGAATGATATTCGGGAGCCCTTGTTGATCTATCTACACACCGCTGTCCCACCAAGTCTGCGTAATTTCTGAGCAGAGTTTAAGTATATGATGTATGTCAGTTGTAACCATATGGAATCTGCCCCCATCTCTTGTAAGTGATGGCCACAGTCTTGTTGGTTGGGATGTATTTGTTTTTGATTTTGTTCTTTGATATCACTGCCATTTATGTCACAGAGGTGTACTGCATGAGTCTTTCTGAATCGGCCATAATAACTTAAACAAGAACTTGTCCCACATGATGCGGCCGGCCCAAAGTGGTTGTAGGTGGCTTGCTATGTACTCTCTTCCCCGTCTATCATGCTTTGAAAAACGGTGTATTGCGATGCCGGACCGTCCGGGGATGTAGGCACCATGCTGTGGTCGACGACTCTTGCCTCTAATAAAGGTCTACCCAAAAAAAAAAATCCACTAAAATCAGCCGAACTACGAATTCCGATTGACTCACCTGTTATCAGGAGAGTCCTCAGTGCTGCATCTTTCAGCCCACTACTGATCCTGAAAAGTAATTCTAACCATACTTACAGTAACTTGAATTTCCTTCCATAGGCTAACATTGATTGGTTTCACTTGGAAATTCATGTAAGTGTGGAGTTTTGGAACTTTAAAAAATTCCTCAAAAATCAGCCGAACTACGAATTCCGATTTACTCACCTGTAATCAGGAGAGACCTCAGTGCTCCATCTTTCAGCCCTGTACTGATCCAGAAAAGTAATTTTAACCATACTTACCAGTAACTTGAATTTCCTTCCATAGAATATCATTGCCTGCTATATAAAATATATATAAATTAAAAAAAATGTTAAAAAAATATATATATATTACAATTTAAATATTTTTAAACACATTTTTTTCCAATTTATATTAAAGATATGTAATGTAATTTAAAAAAAATCTAAAAATAAATAGTTTAAAACAATGTAGTAAATCAGTGTAAAAAAATATAACAATTAATACATTTAAAAATTATCATTTACAAAACCTTTGAAATTCACTGAAAAACCATAGGTTTCACACATGCTATAGTTAGGAATTAGCATTTAAAAAACCTTAGAAATTCATTCAAAAAACCATAGGTTTCACACATGTTATAGTTAGCTGGACATTTCACTCATACAAAACCTTTGAAATTACCCCGTTATAGTTAGTTCAGCTAACTATAACTCACGCGACCGCAATGCACTGCTGATGACGTCACATATTACATCACTCATGACATGGTCAGTGACATCACTCATGACATCACTGATGACATCTCAAATGACATCACTGATGACATCACTGATGACATCATCCAGTGAATGTGTGTCTTTCTGAAAAATAAATATTTGTTAAATATGTATATCTAAAGGTCGATGGAAGAATAAATGGGTAAATAAGTGTGCAAATGGATGTTTTTTTTGTAAAATTGATTGTATAACTGAATTATTAAGTGTATCTTAGAATACATGCATTAACGAGTAATGTTTAAATATTTAAATATCTGTATCAGTGTCTCAATTTGTGTATAAATGGCTACATGGGTTGGTGAGGAGCTACATGAGTGTGTATATGGGTTATTAGTTGGTTTTTTGAGTATCAGAATGAGTGTCTATATGGTTTGGTAGGGGGATTACTTAGCGCACAGATGCATTGTCGCCCTTTACAGCATTTCCTCACACGCTATTTCTACATCTTCTTTTAGAGTCCTGGGCCCTGCTGGGTCGGAATTATCACCAGCAGAGCGGAGAGTTTTGCTTTGCCCCTGTGGATTGTTTTCTCATATGACTGTTTCTACTGGCCAGCCTAAACTTATAAATACTTATGTTTATTTTCTACACCTCCCCCCTGTTTTTTAGACCTCCACAGTGACATCTTTATCCATTATAGGTAGGAGCGGACCACTGGCCCTCTCTTTTTCTCAGCACATGCATGTTTATATTAGTCACACTCCCTCCGGCTGTCTTTTTTCCCAATCGGAAAACCCCATTTTCATCTCCAAAGCCCAGATGGTGGCTTCACCAGATTTACTCTCCCTTACTCGTGCGGCTTCTTAGACTCAACCCACCGTCCTTCTCACCTGATACACTTCCTTTATACACCACGTGCACACTATAGTCTCCCCTTATCTCACGGTTTTGTTCACGCGTGATGTGTTTTTTTCGCTTTTCTTAAGGTACAGTTTCCATTTTGGAGGCAAGTCACAATAAACTGTGTTTTTGTTGTACATTACTGTGTCATCCACCCTTTTCCCTTGTATCTTTCCCAGCCCTGAGGAGTCGCGGGAGGATAATCCCACTTGCGACGAAACATGTGTCGGATGGATTTGTCTCAAGATCATTAAAATACTCTATTCTCAAGAACCACTTAATGAATTATTGTCCATTCACATGCTATGTTTCTAATGTACCAGTGTCCACACTGACACACCATAGTATATAATTTTGTTGTGTGCAAGGGTATATATTTTTTTGCTAGGGTCTCTTGTTGGTTCTTACAGCCAGGACATGTGAAAGCAGTTTCGTTGGTAAAATCATGGGCAAAGAGCCGAACCGAAACTGGATGAACTAGATGTATATTTTCCTATCTCTGGGATGGTCTATAAAGTCAAGATAGCCTTCCAGAGAGTGAACTATTTGTGAGCCGTAAAATCTAAGGTAAGTTTCCCCTGAGCTCTGCTGCTGATAATTTTTCCCTGAGATACCCACCCCAATAGACTTTTTTCAGATTGCATTTCCGGGGGAGAAAGGTGGAATCACTGATTTCCCATATGTCACCCATGCCAATGGCTATGAGCAGATTCTTAACCCCTCTTAGCTACTCACTTTATTTGCTGAGTCCCTGATTATTACATCCTCCATTGCACGTGCTTACAGCAATAGTTCACAGATTGTCTTAATCCTGAGCCAAAATAGCAAGGGGCGCAAACTTACTTTGGAGCAAGGGAGTTTCTGCCCATATCTAGCATGAGCGGAAGGAGGGGAGTGCTAAAATCTAAGTTACTAAGCTCCTCTACATGTTCCAGGCCCCACAGTTCTGCACCATACATCACAGAGCTCAACACTTTAGCACTGTATGTCTGCAATGCAGGCCCAGTCGGTTTAGTATGAGATAATTGATGTTCTCACCCTAGAACCCCAGACAACTGTTTATGCTTCAAGATCATCTTAATAATATGGGGTTTCCATGACATGTTATCTGCTAATTTTAGCCCTAGGTATTCAAAAGTGATAACCCTTTCAAGCTGTGTAACTCCAAGCCCCTGACTACCCCAATAACTTTGTGAGGGTTCAGGGCCATACATTTGGTTGTTGTTGTATTGAATATTAGGCCTTTGGAATCACAAAATTCCTGGAACGAATTTAGCAGCCAATTGAATCCTCCAGGTGTTTTGGACACCAGCAGGGTATTGTCAGCCAAAAGAAGGGTGACTACTTTTCTCCCCCTTTTGTAGGGGTGTCAGCTGGCTTAGAGGTACGAAATTGTAACACGTTGTTAATGAATAACGAAAAAAGTGTTGGGGCCAAGATGCAACCTTGTCGGACACCCATGCTAACAGTGATCGAGTCTGTGAGCTGTCCTTGGGAGCCCCAAAGCACCCTGGCAGAAATACCTTCATGCATGCGAATGAGCAGAGCTATACATTCCTCTGGCAAGACTAGATCTCTGAGTGTTTGCTACAGGTTTTGCTTGGACACAAGAACAAATGCTGTCTTAAGAGCTATAAATGTGACATATAGGCTGCCTTTCCCAATTAGCCCTGTGTTCCAGCAAAGAAGGAGAAAAGGGAATACTGGATCTACGGTCCCTGTTTTCTCTGTAAATCCTGTTTGGTATGGGATAGGATTTCATTGACACTGACCCATAGCTGAATTTTGCCCAGGAGCACCATGCTGATGGCCTTCAGATTTGCATCAATAAGGCTGATTGGCCTATAATTATAGGGGGATGACCTGTCACCTTTTTAAATACTGGTACAACTTCTGTGAATTTCCAGGAAGCTGGAATAGGGGCACCTTCAACTATGGCATTGAATAGTACATACATATATTGCATCCATCCAGGGATATCCAGAAGAAATAGATCTCCTGGTATCCCTTCGAGACCCAGAGCTTTGGACGGGACTATAGTTCTAATAGCAGATAAAATATCTTTCATAGAAAAAAAACCCGTTAGTTTTAAGATACTGACTGGGTTGCACAGTCAGTGACTTAGGCGCTTCGAGGTCAGCTCACAGGTTGGAAACGTGGGTGTGCCAAACGTCAGGGAGAATGTGATTTTCTAGTTCAGCATGGCCTGCCTGAGCGCCCGTGCCATTAGCGACCAGAATTTTTTACTGTCTCTTGCTTGGCATGCGTCCTTAAGGGACTGCCACCTACCTTCATCCCAATCTTTTTTTGTTTTCCCCAGCTCTAGCTTGTATGCTTTCCTTGCATTTCTGATCCCCTCCTGGTCTCTGCCTTTCACTGCATGTAGTAATAGCGATCTGGAGGGCCTGCGTGCCTTAATATACCAAGTACGAGTCCTGTATCTAGTGTGCCACGTAGGCTTAGAATGTTTTTTGACTGTGAGATGGTGGCCAAGAAGAGTGAAGAAACTGGAATGGAGACTTGTTGCTATAAGGTTCCTTTCCTCTGTGGGCTTTGATGCTGTAATCTCAGCAGTAAAAGCTGTTAAATCACATTGTATACTCCTTAGTTTGTCCTGGTCGGTTGCTAGCTTATGCCATTTGAGGCGGCATCTATCATTAAAAGGGCAGACTTCTTACATTACCAGCCTCTGGATCTTTGAGGAAGTTATTGATTCGCCCCACAGAGGTAGCATCGTTAGGCAAAGAGGGCTGTATTCACTGTCTATCGTGTCACCAACCACCATGTCTTTTACCATATGCCACAATCATGGGTCTAACAGAAGGATGTATGACATTACAACGCATGCTTTTACATCGCATGCCTTTACAACGCTGTTTTTACAACGCATGCCTTTACAACGCATAGTGCTTTTGGGCGCTGGATAGTGAATAGTTTAATTTACTATTCCAACTCCATTCCCCGTGGAAAGTAGGGAAGGTGTTGGATAGTAAATTAAACCTATTCCCTATCCTAGAGCGCCCCCCAGCGCAATGCGTTGTAATGGTTTGCGTTGTAAAAGTTGCATCGTAAAGGCACTGCGTGGTAAAAGTTGCGTTGTAAAGGTGTTCACCCTAACAGAATATAGTCAATATGACTTTGTGCACCTAGTCTATTAAAAATGTTTGCCCCAAATTTATCTGCTTTAGTCCTACCATTAGCCGCCCTAATGCCGAACTCTAGGGTCATAGCTTTAAGTTGTAGCACAATTTGGGACCACTTTATTACCGGTTTCAGATCTACTGACAGAATCAACTACTTCTCTTCCTCTAGTGCTTCCAGCAACTCACCCATATCTAGTGATTCGAACGTTGTGGAAGATCCCCTGCAATTATGCAGGAGGTAAAAGAATCTCTGTTACTCAGGTGCTCCTCCATTAAGGAGGTGGTCTTTGCTCTATGCATGTGCTAGTAGGCAAAACAGCAAACCCGGCTTCCCTAGTTCTAATAAAGTGCTCAGGCCCCGCTTCCTGCTTTCCCAATTAATGGGGTTATTTGGGAAGATCTTCTTGCTGGCCCTGTTTAATAAACCATTCCCCACCAGTACAACTTCTTTGTTTTTTACTATTGGTAGAGCGGCCTGCCTTTTATCCACAGTGTACTTCAACATTTCCTCTAGGTATTGGTTTATTAGACAGAAAGATTTGTGCCTCAGATATCGCAGACGTCAATTTGTTAAGGGCTATCAACTCCCTTATCATCCCCACAAGGTCACCTATTAAGGAGTTCAAGCTGATGAGATCTGCTTTTAGATCGCTGACAGGGTTGTGGATACTGGGGAAATTAGCTGGAGTTTGTTATTCCGATTTGTGTGAGATTTCTTAGTGCAGCTGTCCCTAGTTTTAATGGGGCTTTGTAAACAGGCAAACAGATTATTACATCCAATTAGATTGTCTGTTGAAATGTCAGGATGTGTTTCAGAATGAATTGAGACTGCTGCTTCAAAAAATGAATTTGGCTGTTTTGTGGTAGGTGCAGGATTTCTTTTATTCCTAGACTTTGAAAACATCTTTGGGATGATTTGAGTGATGCCATCGTTGTTACAATTAAGAGGACTACTGTGAATGCTTGAAACCACCTCCTCACCCACCCTGTTTATGTCTAAAATACCCTCATATTCCAACAGATGGATGTCTTTACGGTCAAGAACACAATTACTCACTACATGTTTGGCTTGCTTCTTTGCTTTCTCTGAACCTGGCCCACCCCCACCCTCCGTCGCCTTTCTTTTCTCCATTATGCAAAGGGACAGACTGCTCAAGTAAAGACCTTGCCAAACAACCTCTTTATCAGTTGGTCTATCTTGCGGCTAATGACCTTTTGCCTGGCTTCAGCAAACTCTCATTAAATGCCAATTAAAATAGAGAACAATAATTAAAATTGTTAATACCTCACAGTCCAAAAAAAAGCAAATCTTAGGGGGGTGGCCCAGCCCATTCTTCGATGGGCCCACACGGGCCCACCCTTGGTCCAGGCTTTGCCCGGACGCACCCTCTCACGTCCCGCACTGCGGGGGTGTTCTAGCACCTTTGTGTCATGGCAGGAGCTTGGCCCCGCCCCTCCTAGTGAGTGCCTTGAGCTGGGGGACCCAGTCCCACCCCAGCGAGGGAGCAGCGAGAACAGCGCTGCAGAAACAGGTTGGTTGGGGTCTAGGCTGGATTACAAAATCATTAAAAACATTAAAAGCAGTACATGTTAAAAAAATAGATACAATTTACAAAATATAAAATAAAATATTTAAAATATTTAAAACATTAAAAGAGCATAACATATTTTTTAAATATACATTTAAAATACAAAATCAACACATAATAATAATATAGGTTAAATATTTCAAAATCACAACATTTTAATTCTATGGCAGGACCGGAGACGAGGATTATGCTGTTCTTTCTTTTATTTTCCTGCAATGCAATCTCAACTTTCATTAAGAAAAACAACTACAAGTCCCATCATAACTGTAGTCCATCATGTAACTCCAGCCAACCAATCAGCAGTGACCATCATCCTCTAGGGCCTGCCGTTGTTCCCGTCCTGCCTCTTTCTTTCCTGCTCGGCCACAAGCTAAGTCTATTTTACCCTCGCTCCGGCGTGTGGGTAATTTTCTTTCAAGTGGCGTGTTTTCTCTGTGTATACGTGGTTTAATTTGTCTAACATTCGTCTTATACTTGAATTGTGTGAGTTTACAATGTTTCTCTTCACAGGGAGGGCCGCGGGAGCCTTAACGCCTCACAGGCGGCCCCGATGATAGTGCGGTGTGGTGTTGCGCTGCCGTGTCTCGCTTATCCCGGGCGCGCTAGACGCGGCGAGATCTGAGAGCGCCGATCGTTCGCCCATCATGCACGGCCCTCACAAGCTCTGAAAGCCCTTACGCCTGCTTCGTGCAGGTCCGTACAATAAATACCAGAATCTCCTTGTATACGCCCGCATAGCGGGCCGGCATTGAAAGCGTGTGTGGTTTTGCCTGAAGTGCGTGTTTGCGGGGCACACAGTGCTAGTTAGCGCTTTCAGAAGATTAGGGGCAGGCCCGGAAGCAGATACCCAGTGATTGAAGAGTGAGTCGCCCCTGCGAGTTTCATCCCAGCCCACACTCTGTGTGGCCCATATTCAGTACCTGGCACGCCCAAATTGGTATCCCCTTGCAGGTAGTTGTTTCACTAGCGACTAGAGCGTTTGGGTTGATTTTTCTTCCAGCTTTGTTTGTGGTAAGGTAGTCTGTTCTGCTTAGCCACGAAGGAGAACTACACTGAGGAAGAAACTGTCCAAGTCATCCCATTAGATTATGAGTTTTGTGACGCCGTGGATGTCTCCATTCATCAGGCGGTTAATGTGGCCATGGGGCCTTTTGAGCAGCGTTTCATGCAATACGCATTTGCGATACAGTCGCAGTGCCCACAAAAAAACACGGCAAATGCAAATTTAGGCGCCTTTTATCCCCTCAAAATGGCGTTTTTGGCTAGGTCAGAAAGGCACCCCCATCCCATCCCACCAGCACCACCAGCTACATCACTCGTTCAAGATGATGATGACGAGGACTCTTTAGAGGAGTCAGCCGACGAGGCAGGCATTCCAGGCCTTGGCGCCCCGCGGAGCATTCGGCCACAGACGCACCGAAGGGTGTCGATCAGTCTAACATGTTGGTACCAGAGGACCTGGTACACCCCCGCTCATCGGAATGGACCCCCTCCGCTAAGGTTTCTACATTTGTGGCAGGGCGCCTATCAAAACCTCTTGAGAAGGAGGTGTGTGCGTGCCTCAAGGGAGGGTTTTTTGGGCCCCCGATCCCTTCCACCCGCCTGTCACACAGTTCCCTCCAATTCCCCTGGCAATATTCTTGGAGATTATGAAAGCCCTCAAGTCAGGCTCACCCTCTGACCCATGCCCAGCTAAAGTGCTGGCTTCTACAGCTGGGATTATCAATCCATTTGTGAATCTGATCCCCAATATTTCACTGCAGAATGGATTGGTGCCAGACAGTTGGAAGAAGGCAAAAATTCTCCCTTTACTAAAAAAGTCCTCAGCTGACACTTTGAAAGCCTCTAATTACAGGCCAATATCCTTACTCCCCTTTTTCTCCAAAGCATTGGAGAAATATGTGAATCTTGTCACTACCGAATATGTGGAAGTCAATCATGTGCTTCACCATAGCCAGTTTGGCTTCAGAGCAAACTTTAGTACAGAAACAGCCTTATAAGAAGTCTCTGATGTTATCAAGGAAACACTAGATAAAGGAGGCAAAGTGGTGCTGATTCTGTTGGACCTATCCGCGGCCTTCGATACCATGCCCCACGACCGGCCCCTGCAGAGACTTCTGGAGTGTGGCCTTAGTGGCACAGTACTCAAGTGGTTTTTTTCTTTCTTGTAAGACCGCCAGCAAATTATTTGGTCTCCGCCCTTTACTGCCTCCATCCCCCCATGAGGTAGGGTTTCCTCAGTGCTAGATTCTAAGACAAACACCTTTTAACTTACATATGGCCCCCCTCGCGCATCTAGCAGAGGCACATGGTGCAAAAATAGTATCATAAGCAGATGATACACAATTGCTGTTTACTTGTGAGAAGGGCGGTGATGTTAGAGGGGATGTGCTCAACATCTGCCAGTCAGAAGTGTTCTCCTGGTTACAACTGAACCAATTAAAGTGTAATTTGGAGAAATCGGAGATCATTTTCTTTGGTCCTTCTCCCTGTGAGGTGTGGCTCCATTGGTCTGCAGACATGTCCCCACCCGGAACCTCAGTAAGGACAGTCAAGAACTTAGGTGCCAAACTGGATGATGATTTATCCATAAAAGCTCAGATCCAAACAGTAGTGGGGTCCTGTTTCGGCTTGTTAATAATGCTGAAGCATTCTCTGCCCCTGCCCCTGCTTCTGGTTATTCACAGAAAGATGGTGGTCCAGGCTCTTATTGTGTCAAGGCTGGACTACGTGAACATCCTGTACCTGGGCCTCCCGGTATATTCATTGACATGCCTTCCAGTGGTCCAGAATGCAGCGGCGAGGGCCATTCTCATGCTTGGACCCAGAACGCGAGTGTCCTCCCACCTGAAAGCCCTGCACTGGCTGCCGATTCGTAAGAGGATTCGGTTCAAAGCTCTGGTTCTGGCCTTTAAAGCTCTACATGACACTGGTGCCTCTAATCTTAAGAAAAGAGTTCAGTACTAAAAACCGCAGAGAACTCTGAGGTCCTCATCGCAGCAGCAGTTGCTCATCTCCAGGTTTTCCGGCGCCCGCATAGGCAGCCACTCTTTCCAAGTGCAGACCTCCCGTCCCTGGAACAGCCTGCGACTGTCACTTAGACAGATGCAGGATTTACTCACCTTCAGGAAGCGGCTAAAAACTTGGCTATTCTAACAATCGCCATTGAGCCGAGTGATCTGGCAGAGTTAGTGTCAGTTGTCTGTCTTGAGGTCTTTCAATGCCGGTACACTCTATTGAGTAGCTGCGCGCTCTAAAAGTACCTTTTTACATTACTTTAAGTTACACAAAAGCAATCTTTGGGGTGGTTTTTCTCTTTATGAGTGCTGTAGAAAGCTTCTACAATCCAAACCCTTGTTTTGGCACGAGGCACGAATTCTGCCTGTGACCAGACTATTGCAAAATTAACCACAATACAGTCGCCTTGAAAGGTTTTTGGCTCGGCTCACCCACCCGATTCTACGAGACATAATGATTTGATCATGAAGGTTTACATGAAACCCACCCTTGGTAGACAACCAATGAGTCACTTTATTTCTCAGAGGATCAAAGTTTTCTTTCCCAGCAGTCTTCAACTGGGCATGTTTACCAAAACTACTAAATAAGGAATACAATCAGGAGGGAGATCCAGATGATTAATATGAGGCAGGGGTACATTACAAGAATCCCTAGCAGCAAGATCCAGGTGACCATTGTCCACCCACATTTGGAGCAAAACTAAGGGAGGATTCCACATTTGTCACCCCGTAGCATTAGCAGCAGAGTCAGGTTTCACTGGCATTACGATTTGCTCACCTACAGTGTTGCAGACGTTAATAATGCCAAAGGTAAACAGAGAATGAATAGAGAACATTGGCCCAAGCTCAGTATTATCGATACCCTGAGATCCAATAGTCTGATACAAATGCTGATATGTCCTGAGAGGCGAATAATTACAAGGCTGCTGCAAAAACATTTTTTCCAGTACCCCCTTGTTAAGATCTAGAAAATGAGACATTCTTAAATTTAAAGCAAAAACTGCATCCTTAACAATGTTAAGATTGGTTCTCAGACTACCCACAATGTCTTTGATAATGTCAAAACATGAGGAGTAAAAAGTGAGATTATCAGAGGGGGGCTGTAGGCAAGTCCTACGAGACTATCAAGTGAGTAATGGCAACTTCTCCACGGAATATTTTTACACAGAACAGTCATGCTAGGTTCCAAATGTGTCTCCAAACCCACGGAGTAAACTGATAAGTACAAGAAATAATAGGAGTTAGGGTCCTTCGCACCTTGTGTGCTGTAACTGCGCCATAGAGGAAGAGGTAGAGATGCCATGAAAATCACCAGTTCATTTGCTTTAGGAAAACTGAGAAATATTTGTTATGGGGGCTTTAATTCAGGCTACAAGTATTCGCCACATGTCTGCATCAGTTTTGTCTCTTTCCCTGCTCCCAGGGAGCACTTGTTAGCCTTCCTTTTGCCCATGATGAGGAATAACACGAAAACCAGGGCACCAGTAGGTTAAGACTGAGCAAAAAATGACGAGGCGCAACAAAAAGCCATCCATCAAAATGAACTAATAAATACAGAAAAAGCTCACCAGGATACAAAGCCAAGATGGGTGGCCTTGCCCTGCCTCTTTCTGGTGCGGCCCGGCATGGAGGGGCCCGTCCTTGGCCCAGGCATTGCCCTGGCACGGCACACGCCACAGGAGGTGATAGGCGCTTTAAAAGTGAGTAGAGTGAGGTGATGTCAGCAGCCCCTACTCTCCCAGGGCTATTTAATTATGGGACAATTAGTCTCCAGCAAAAGTGGTACAGTCTCCAGAGGCAACCCTGCCCGTGGAAGGTGGTAGGCACTCTTAACGCGCACACCAAGATGTCAGCAACCCCTCCTACACCCAAGCTATTGAATTATGGGACACTGAGTCACCAGTCACCAGCAAAAGAGGCAAAGTAATGAAGAAAAAAGTACTGCAGCACACAGAGAAGTCCAATGGTTATGGTGTATGGCCAGTAGTACCAGTAATACAACGTTCAAAGTTGTGTTGGTTGTATTTATTCTTCCCGGTGTTATTCACATTTCTTGCATCAAAGACATAATATCATATACAGACAGGCAGCTGACACGTGTTTCATCACAGAGACTTTTTCAAGGCTGAATTGAACAAAAAGTGTCAATGTTCAGAATGGTACACCAGGAAGGTAATCCCTCACAGCATTGTGTTCTTTCTTTAAAGCAGTAAATGCAACAAGTAATATAGGCAGTCATCAAGAGCTGTCTAGTAAAGGTTAAAGTGTCTAGCCAAGATGGCAGGTGTGCAGAGGCATTTGGCATTAGAGGAAATGATCATGATAGGTCATTCTGTGACTGTAGGATTATAATCTTGCAAGAAATGAGCGCAACACGCAAAATGATGGTGAGAGGAATGAACGGGCAAGGCCTTGATAAACCTGAAAGCATGCAAGTTAAACTGCGTGTGTGGTTCTGAATCTCTGCCCCAAAAGCGGTTAATTATCCTGAGGTGTCCCGCACTGCGGAAGGTGGTAAGTGCTTTTAAATCGAGCAGATCGGGGAGACGTTGGCGTCCCTTCCTTACCTAGCAATATTGAATTATGTTATGGGACACCGAGACTCCAGCAAGAGCAGCATAGTCTCCTGATGCATCCCAGGCCGCGGGGGGTGGTAGGTGTTTTTTAAGCACACGGTGCAGGGAGTTGTCAGTGGCCCCTCTTCTCCTATGGCTATGAATCTATGGTAAACTGAGTCCCCAGCAAAAGCAGCAGTCTCCTGAGGCGTCCCATGCAATGGGAGGCGGTAGGCGATGTTAAAGTATGGGGGAAGATGTTGGAGATTTCAGCTTTCCCTCTTCTCCCAGAGCTAGTGAATTATGGGACACCAAAAGCAGCAAATTATCCTGAGGCATCAAAAATCTAATTCACATAAAAATGGTACATGTTTTTTTACTAAATGCACACTTGAAAATAACAAATTTAAAACAGTTAGAATCATAAACGCACAGAAAAAAACAAAAAAAATTAAAAGAAAACAAATATTTTAAAATGAAATAATGATTGCATGAGTCTATAAATACATTTAGAAAATATATCATTTTAATTTAAAATATTACAAAATATAACAAGGCGTAACAAATTTTAAAAAATGAATAAAAAATCAATAAAAAAAATAGAACAAAATTGCAAACATAAACTTTAAAATTAAACTAAATTAAGAAGTATCAATGGTAACATTACAAAAAACAATTGTAAAATGTAAATATGCATTGGCAAAATGTGTAATGTATAAAATATAAATTTAGTAATATAGAAAATAATACACATAGAATTTATTTATACTATAAACCCAACATTCCAATACTATAAATGTCATTAAAGATATAGTTTTATTTTTCTAATTTTCAACTAATACACTGTAAAATTAAATACAATACACATTATGATTACTTTTTAAAATAAATAAATGTATATAAGATTAACCGTTTTTAAGATAATTACATAAACAAATTGTAAAAAAACAACATGATATACAATGATATTTTAGTAAATGATATTAAAAGCAAGACCAAAAACAGTATACATACCTGTGATATTCATAACCACAATATTTTTGACATCACAATATTCCTGTAACAATTTATTTGTATCACAATATTTTTTTTTAATATTCTACCTCTTCAAACACCCTTCTGAAAAAGGGGACCATCTCAGGTTTGTGGTTCGACAACGTCTACTACAGCCTTTTTGCTCAGAATACTGGATGTTTTATCTTTTCTCCAATCCATCCTCCATGATGTACTGCAAACTGAACTGAATTCAGTGAAGATCATCAAAAAATGTAAGCAAATTCCAAATAGCTTGAGCTGGTATGTAAGGGATAATATGTAACATCTTAAAATCGCAGACTTCTAAAATGCACTTTTTACACCAGAATTATTTGAGGGGATTCTAGCCTTTCATGCGGATGTGCAGCACTCATTCCACAAGCACTTATAACTAAAATAAGATAATTGAACTAGTAGGTCATTCCTCTGTGTGACATTGCCAACATCCCCATCCTGGCCATCTCTGCCTCTCCAGCCACAAAGCATCCACCTAGCAACAGGCTGGGCTGAGCCTGTCTCACTTTCACCTGCAACCTCTGCATTGAGTCTTCCTTTTCCTACTTCTGTTGCTTCAGGAGTTAAGTCTTAAAATATTGCTTAGCTTCCACTTCATTTCCTTCACAACAGGCCACACACACACAAGCGCATGCACACAAACACACACAGTCCATTATTAGAAAGAGAAATATAATTAAAAATAACGTCTTATCCCCCATGTCATATTCCACGTGAGTGTTTGTGTGTATTTGTGTGTGCACCTAAGGCCTATATAACTGGCAAGGTCAGCTTTTCTGAGCAATCTAGAAACTGGTCATCATGTCTGCGTTGATATGCAATGTAAAATCTGAAATTATTAGCACTGTTGAAATCCTTAATATCTGTATACAGTGGCATTGATAAGACTACATTTACACTGTACTGTGGGATTAGGAAAAATACTGTAGCGATATTTACTTCCTTGAAGCTTATGGAAACTAGATACATCTACGTTATGTGGCAATGGGAAAAGTGACAATAATTGCTAAGAGTGCAACTGTGGAAGATGGCAATATCTGCTTTAATGCTAAACATAAAACTAACACTATCTGCTTACAGAGCCATTGTGAAAATGGGCAATGCCCCTGTTACTTACCGGTAATCTTCCTTACTCCAAGTAAAGTCTTCCTCGCCACGTTACTTCCATAGGGAGCTTCAGCTCCCCCACAGAACCCTCCAAGTGAATTAGGACCCTAGCCTTCTTCTCATCCTTTCCTAACTTGGCTAAAGTTCTTGAAACCAGACCTTCTATGAGAGGCGGCACGACCTACCCCACTCCCTGCTCCACTACCAAGCCTCAGTACCAAAAACATAAAGCCCATAACCAAACAGCGAAGGGCGGGATTGAAAACCATGTGGCAAGGAAGACTATGCTCGGAGTAACAAACATTTAGTTATTTATTTATTTATTTATTTATTTATAGGTTTGTATAGCGCTGGAATCGACTCCCGGAGGAGTATCTCTGCTCTTAATTCACCTAGCAGGTAGAAAGTAATGCTCTCAAGATTTTAGAGGAGGAGCTACATTTGAAACAAGAAAGTTTTCTACAATCTCCTAAATGCCAGATGGTTAGTGCAAAGCCTAAGAGTTGGTGAATAACCGGGGCATTACCTCCTAGTAAGTCTTCCTCACCACATTACTTATGTAGTGAGAATATACCAAAGCCAACACCGCTTCATGGTCACCAGAAAACAAGAACACCAGAAACCAAAATGTGAGGCACAAATAAAGTTTAAAACAAACATCAAACAGAGGAAAAACAAACAGCCACCCAACAGCACAGCGACAGTCAATCACAGTCAGTGCCAGCCTATAGAACATCTGCAGCATAATCGCCAGCAGCTGAACAGCCCCACTCAACCTGATAGTGGTCCATGGGAGGACAAGCCCATATTGCAGCCCTACAAATGTCTTCGATCGAGACCCCCTTGAAAGAAGCCCAGGAGACAGAAACAATGTGGGTAGACCTCACCTGTATCCTGGCCGAGGCCTCCGAACCAGAAGACTCATATGCCAGAAGGATTGTCTGTTTAATCCACCTAATCAATGTGGAAATAGAAGGCTTATGACCAGACCTCACCAGGCTAAATGTGACAAACAAATGATCAAACTTGCAAAAGTCAAAGGTTCTCTCAAGATACACTAAAACTGCCCTCCTGACATCCAATAGCGGGAGGCCAGCATCTACCCCAGATAGAGGCTCAGGAGAACGCGTGGGCAGAACAACCTCCCTTGAATGGTTAGTTACGGAAGAAATCTTGGGCAAGAACTTCGGATCAGACTGCAGGGCAATGTAATCTGGGAACATCCTCAAAAAAGGAGATCTTAAAAAAGACCCTCAACTCCCCAATCCTTCCAGCGGACACAATGGCCACCAAAAACACAACTTTCCTGGTCAGGAACTTGATGTTCACCACCCACAAAGGTTCAAAAGGAGCAGCCTGCAGCACCTGCAACACCAAATGGAGATATCAGGCTGAGGCAGGACAAATCTCCCTAGGACACTGAAGAAAGAAACTATGCATCAACCCTGAAACCAAAGGATCCAACTCATCCACATGGGGACTCCAGAAAGCCCGCAAAACTGCCCACTGGGCTGAAGAGTAGAGGGAGCCAGGCCCAATGAAAATCTATCAGATAGAAAATCAAGTATCCTGAGCGGATCCACCTAGTCCAGCCCCTTAGTGCCACACCATCTACAAAATGACCCCCAATGTCTGGAATAAGACCTAGGAGTCGCCGGATGTCTGGAACTCTGAAGTAGATCAACCACCTCAGCTGAGCAACCTCGTGACAACAGAGTCACTCTTTCAATAGGTAGGCCTGAAGATGGAGCCACCGCAGAATCCCAGTGGGCAGCAGCGAACCTCTCAGAGGCAGATGATAAGGATGTTCTGGAATCACAAAACACTCCTGAACCACAAGCTCCCTCACGAGAAACTACCAGGGGTGCCAGAACTAGCCTGGCACCACCACCAGAACAAGAGCCTTCTCCAAGCATATTTTGCACAACACCCTGGCATCAGTGGGATTGGAGGAAAAGCATAGAGAAGGACTTTCAGCCACCTGAATGACATTGCATCCATCTGCCATGCCTCCAGACGAGAAGAATTTTGGCAGAAGTGGGTCACTAGAGCATTGTTCCCTGTCTACAAATAAGTGAACAATTGGACACCTCCTCTGCAATACAAGGAACACCTCAATTGACAAAGAGATCACATTCATGGGCACAAAACCCTGCTCAGGTGGTCCGCCGAACAATTCTCCCTCCTTGGGAGGTACACTGCCTGTAGAGACAACACTTTGCTTTTCACCCAGGTCAGAATCTCCTGAGCCATGAGCCACAAGGACCATACCCTGCAACTCCCCTGGTGATTGAGATAACCCATCAAAACCTGATTGTCCATCCGGACCAGCACATAATACCCACTGAGGGCTGACGCAATTCCTGAGAAGCCATTTGCACAGCCTTCAGTTCCCTGAAGTTGGAAGAACAACCAACTTGCAGTGATCCCATTGTCCCTGAAATGACAAGGAATCCAACGTTGCCTCCCTGCCCAGCTTGCTGGCATCTGTGGTCACTACACTGGAGGAGGACAACACAAAGGGAAAACCCCTTGTCAGATTGGTCACATCCAGCCACCAGCTAAGGGCGATCCTCAACGAAGGCACACGCTACCTGTAGATAGTGATTGGGGGCATACAGGGACCAATGGGACTGGAGATGGTTCACTAATGAGTAGAGGTGCAACTAGGGCCATGGCAACACAGTGATTGCCGCTGACGTCAAGCTCTGTAACGTCATCCACATTTTTATGCCGTGGCTGAATCCAGTGCGAGCAGGCAACCCAGGTCCATCTGTAAGGTGACCTTCCTCCCCACCGGCAAAAACACCAGCCTCCTGACCAGGTCCAGGTGACCCCCAATAAAAACCAGGTGCTGCATGGGAACTAGGTGCGACTTCTTGTGATTGATCAAAAACCTGTGGTCTTCCAGAATCTCGCAGACACTCTGGATGTGAAGAGCCCCCTTGGAAAAAGAAGGGGTAGAAATTAGCCAGTCATCAAGGTACGGGAACACCGGAATCTCCTCCATATGGATGAGCCAAACCCAGGAAGCCAAGACTTTCGTAAAAACCCATAGGCAGAGGACAAGCCAAAGAGCAATACCTGGAACTGAAAATGCTGTGGCCCCATACAGTACCAGAGGAATTGATGGGAAGCCGGATGAATCAGCACATGGAGATAGGCATCGAGCAGATCCAAGGAAGCCACCACGTCCCCCCTGAACCAGCAAAGGGAGGATCTCCTGCAAAGACAACATCTCACACTTAACAAGGGAGACAAAATAGTTCATCCACTTCAAATCCAGCACGGGCCAAAAATGTCCTGAAGTCTTCCTTACCAGTAAAAGGAATGAGTAGATACCTCAACCCCACTGACCAGCCAGAACAGGATCAATGGCCCCTTTTGAGAGAAGATCCCAACTATCTGCCAAGAGAGTATCCTTCTATGTAGCAGCTAGTTCTATGTGGCAGCAGAGGGCAGCGGAATATGAACAAAAAACTCTGAAGGGCAGAGAATTAAAGACAATCGTTTAGCCCTCTTTGACAATCTGCAACACCCACTTGTCAGAGGTTGACTTTCCCCAAGCCTCCTCAAAGTTCGACAACCGAGCCACTACAGGAAGTTGACTGTTGAGCCTATTGGATAGTCAAGACTTAGATGAGGGGTTGGAACCAACATCTGAATGCTGAGGCTGGGATTTGTGGGAGAAAGGGACATCCCATCCGAGTCCCCTCCAATGAAAGCGCAGGTTATCCTGAGGAGCAGAAGACATGCTGAAGGCCCTCTTGAATCCAAAACATCTACCCCATGTAGGATGATTTGGAGGCAGCAATTTCCTATCCTCTGCCGACTTCTTCACTGTCTGCATTGGAGCACCAAATCGCTTCACCCCAGAGAAAGGAATCTTCACAGAAGTGCCTTCTGTGCCGCCTCAGCCTTCCAATGGCACAATCAGACCTGGTACCGGGTCTGAATGGCCGTGCCTGCAGAGGCAGCAGCAGCCCCAAGGTATCAAAGGAAATGTCTGAGAACATTCTGGTCTGTTGCTCCATGATCTCCAAGGTAGGTATGATGTCCACCCCCTATTCAAAAAGCTCAACCAGAGACTGGACCATGTAGGAGAGATAAGCAGAACCCTAATGGAGAAATTGGCCATCACGTAAGACCTCTTGACTGCAGCCTCCACCCTCTTGTCATCCTAGTCTGAAGGAGGGGCATCCTCCGAAATGATGGTCTCCTGTGAAGGCAACCTAGACATGAAGGAACCTACCTTTACTGCAGCAGGACAATCATTAGAAAGTCCTGAATGGAATAACGCTTTGATAAGTACCATGGGAAAGATGTCTTGTGAAGCTCCTGCCACTCGTTATCCATCACCTTCTTGATAGAGGGATGCAGGGGCAAGGACTCAGGTCACACCTCTGGATTGCATGAAGAAGTTCTTTGATACTTCCTCTACCTGGGGCACAGAGAATGCCAGATTATCCTTGGTATTCTGCAGAACCTCCTTAAGAACTTGAGCCTGCACATAACAGCTCATGAGATAATCCTCCTCTCTTTCAGCCCCAGCACTAGTGGAAGGTTCAACACACTGCTTCTTATGAGAATAAGGGCCCATGCACTCCTTGAATGCAGCTGCCATTGCAGCTTGTATCGTCTGCTGAATTGCCTGCAAAGAAGGCTACTCTGCCGGAGCCTGCATACTACGGCCCTCCCTAACTTGAGACGCCTCAGTATTCTCCATCCTGAGGCACACAGAACCACTCCGAGGGAGCCAGGTTTAAATAGGCCCTTCCTGATGAGAAAATCTGTCACCATTCCCCAGCAAAGCCCAGTAGGCCAGGAATGCATGACGCGTCAAGCCCCAGCATCGCAAACTAGCCAGCTGCCCTACCACAGCTCCCAACATAAAAGGACTACCAGAGACACCAGATGGCCTACACGCTGAACAGGACCGACAGCACTCTCCATGCAGATTGCCCACGTCACAAATGAAAGCGGCTTAGCGGCCCTCAGAAGATTTAACCCAGAAGGCCGGCGCCCGCACCACAAGGACCTGCCGTAATGGCTGAGCCCTCTGAGGCATAGCTCCAAGGAGGAGGTAAGAAACCATTGTGACCGGACCTCAGAATACACAATACAATCAAAAGTATAACAACAAAAGCACGGTGATAGACATAAAGAGCCCGCTCAGCAGGACTTCCACCAGGCCCCCAGGTCAGCTACCGCACGACCTTGCCCCACTTACCTGTAACTTACTGGAAGAGTCTGCAAAGCAGAACCAAAAAAACAGGAAGTGGGGTGAGTCGTGCCGCCTCTTATAGTAGGTCAGGGGTGAAGGAGGTCAGCCATGTTAGAAAGGGATCGGGAGGTATACAACCTTTACAACGAAACTTTTACAACGACCTACCATTACAACGCAACTTTTACAACGCAAACTATTACAACGCATTGCTCTGGGGGGCGCTCTAGGATAGGGAATAGGTAATTTACTATCCAATAACCTTCCCTACTATCCACGGGGACTGGAGTTGGAATAGTAAATAAAACTATTCACTATTCAGCACCCCAAAGCGCTATGCGTTGTAATGGTATGCGTGGTAAAAACCGCGTTGTAAAGGTAGGCGTTGTAAAAGTATGCGTTGTAACGTCATACATCCGATGGGAAGGCTAGAGCGCTAATTTGCTTGAAGGGTTCGGTGGGGAAGCTGAAGCTCCTACCTAAGTAATGTGAGGAGGTAGTCTGCTTACGGGGCTACTGTGAAGAAGGGCAAATTTAGAAGGTCATTATGAAAATTTGAAGGAGCATTATGGAAAATTGTAACATCTTCTCAGTAGCGCCTTCTATGAAAAACTACCAGCAGCTGCTTATCGGGCCATTTCACTGACTCAAGTAACTCGTGCTGCTAATGACTAAAATGTACTTCTTATTGACCTCTGACTGATGACACTTTGAATAGACAGGGCCGAGCTGGAATCTCTCACATATTATTAGCACACAATATCTCTGCAGCTCGAGTATTACGCTGATAGATTTATGCTCTTGGGACCTATGATAGAGATGGAGCTTCCACATAAATCTCAACAACAGGTGAATTAAACCAATGAATGATCACCGTAGTCGGAAACGAAAATTTTATTTGCAGCGGTGCCAGTGCCCCTCTTCACACACAGTATTTTTCGAAGTTCTCGGCCAGAATGGGGAACTTATTTTTCAATTATCAAGTTTGAGATCGGTGTAACTACCCCATTCTTTAAAAGCGGGTGATGTTTTAGTGTTTAGAGGTGGGTGATGTTTAGAGGTAGGTGATTTTTAGAGGTAGGTGATGTTTTAGTGTTTAGAGGTGGGTGACGTTTAGAGGTAGGTGATGTTTTAGTGTTTGGAGGTGGGTGGTGTTTAGAGGTAGGGGATGTTTTAGTGCTTAGAGGTGGGTTATGTTTTAGTGTTTGAAGGTGAGTGATGTTTTAGTGTTTTTTACGGTAGGTGATGTTTTAGTGTTTGGAGGTAGGTGATGTTTTAGTGTTTGTAGGTGGGTGATGTTTTAGTGTTTGGAGGTGGGTGATGTTTTAGTGCAGGGGTCTCCAACATTTAGTGTAATAAGAGCTACTTATGTTCAATTAAAATCATGGTGAGCTACTTATGTAATCAGTGTTCTAATAGTGACCACATAAGACACGATTATATTAGTGGTCAACCTTTGCAAGATTACCAGCAGTGATCACCTCAGTGCATCAGACAGTAGAGCTAGGAGTAATGTAGAAAAGGCATAGTGAATTTGTAATGCCTTTACATAGGTAATACATGCCAGCCACTGCTGCAGTGCCCTGGCATAAAAGTTACAATATTATTAATAAGTCTCCTCATATGATTTATCACTCAAAAATCAGCTTTGAATATATTTTGAAAAGGTAATCTCCATTTTTCTCCAAACATAAGCTTAACGCTTCTGAAAATACACACATATTTGTCTTAAATTCACAAATTTGGCACATATATATTACTTCATCTGAATATATATATTAATTCAACCAAGCAAATGGTTCCAGTTTTGTAGGATGGGATGCACCCATGAGAACTACTTACAGGCAGCTGAAGAGCTACCAGTAGCTCACAATCTACTCAGAGGTGGGTAATGTTTTAGTGTTTAGAGGTGGGTGATGTGTTAATGTTTGGAGGTGGGTGATGTTTAAGTGTTTAGAGGTGGGTAATGTTTTAGTGGTTAGAGTTGGGTAATTTATTTGTGCTTAGAGGTGGGTAATATTTTTGTGTTTAGAGATGGGTGATGTTTTAGTGTTTAGAGCTGGGTGATGTTTTAGTGTTTAAGGCGTGAGTAATGGTTTAGTGTTTAGAGGTGGGTGATGTTTTAGTGTTTAGAGCTGGGTGATCTTTTAGTGTTTAGAGGTGGGTAATGTTTTAGTGTTTAAAGGTGGAAGATGTTTTCGTGGTTAGAGGTGGGTGATGTGTTAGTGTTTAGAAGTGGGAAATGTTTTAGTGGTTACAGGTGGGTGCTGCTTTAGTGTTTAGAGGTGGGTGATGTTTTAGTGTTTAGAGGTGGGTGAAGTTTTAGTGTTCAGAGGTGGGTAATTATTTAGTGCTTAGAAGTGGGTAATGTTTTAGTGTTTAGAGGTGGGTGATGTTTTAGTGTTTAGAGGTGGGTGATGTTTTAGTGTTTAGAGGTGGGTGATGTTTTAGTGTTCAGAGGTGGGTAATTATTTAGTGCTTAGAAGTGGGTAATGTTTTAGTGTTTAGAGGTGGGTGATGTTTTAGTGTTTAGAGGTGGGTGATGTTTTAGTGTTTAGAGGTGGGTGAAGTTTTAGTGTTTAGAGGTGGGTGATGTTTTAGTGTTCAGAGGTGGGTAATTATTTAGTGCTTAGAAGTGGGTAATGTTTTAGTGTTTAGAGGTGGGTGATGTTTTAGTGTTTAGAGGTGGGTGAAGTTTTAGTGTTTAGAGCTGGGTGATGTTTTAGTGTTTACAGGTGGGTGATGTTTTTGTGTTTAGAGGTGGGTGATGTTTTAGTGTTTAGAGGTGGGTGAAGTTTTAGTGTTTAGAGCTGGGTGATGTTTTAGTGTTTACAGGTGGGTGATGTTTTTGTGTTTAGAGGTGGGTGATGTTTTAATGTTTAGAGGTGGGTGATGTTTTAGTGCTTAGAGGTGGGTGATGTTTTAGTGTTTAGAGGTGGGTGAAGTTTTAGTGTTTAGAGCTGGGTGATGTTTTAGTGTTTACAGGTGGGTGATGTTTTTGTGTTTAGAGGTGGGTGATGTTTTAATGTTTAGAGGTGGGTGATGTTTTAGTGTTTAGAGGTGGGTGATGTTTTAGTGTTTAGAGGTGGGTGATGTTTTAGTGTTTACAGGTGGGTGATGTTTTTGTGTTTAGAGGTGGGTGATGTTTTAATGTTTAGAGGTGGGTGATGTTTTAGTGTTTAGAGGTGGGTGATGTTTTAGTGTTTAGAGGTGGGTGATGTTTTAGTGTTTAGAGGTGGGTGAAGTTTTAGTGTTTACAGGTGGGTGATGTTTTTGTGTTTAGAGGTGGGTGATGTTTTTGTGTTTAGAGGTGGGTGAAGTTTTAGTGTTTAGAGCTGGGTGATGTTTTAATGTTTAGAGGTGGGTGATGTTTTAGTGTTTAGAGGTGGGTGAAGTTTAAGTGTTTAGAGCTGGGTGATGTTTTAGTGTTTACAGGTGGGTGATGTTTTTGTGTTTAGAGGTGGGTGATGTTTTAATGTTTAGAGGTGGGTGATGTTTTAGTGTTTAGAGGTGGGTGATGTTTTAGTGTTTAGAGGTGGGTGATGTTTTAGTGTTTAGAGGTGGGTGAAGTTTTAGTGTTTACAGGTGGGTGATGTTTTTGTGTTTAGAGGTGGGTGATGTTTTTGTGTTTAGAGGTGGGTGAAGTTTTAGTGTTTAGAGCTGGGTGATGTTTTAATGTTTAGAGGTGGGTGATGTTTTAGTGTTTAGAGGTGGGTGAAGTTTTAGTGTTTAGAGCTGGGTGATGTTTTAGTGTTTACAGGTGGGTGATGTTTTTGTGTTTAGAGGTGGGTGATGTTTTAATGTTTAGAGGTGGGTGATGTTTTAGAACCTCTTCGTGTGCTTTGTTCATCTAAATATTCCTTGTTAAGCAAAGACGTAACGTGGGCGATCCGTGGGATTGTATTTGATGTAATGTTAGGTTGATTCGCAATAAAATCATCCGTTTTCAACACTCCAAAATCATTTCTACAGTGATGTCAAACCTCCTGTTCTTAAGCCTCAATACGGAGTACTTTAAAAACAAAAAATAGAAGCTGACTATGGGGTAGTCCATTTCCACCACTCTGCAGAATCACAGATATGGCCTCATGTGGTACAGAAATGTTTTCATTAGGCCGAGTTACCAACAATCGATGAGTAGGTGAACTATCGACCGCAGCTTTAACGTATTTTATAACATTGCTTTTCTATTATTTCATGCATTCCTTAGACACGTATTAACATTTTAAAACTCTTTACGATATCACATGTTTAAACTCCCTTAGGAGCGGTCTGATTCGACTCTAAGGCATGGTAGGCGCTTTAGCAACATAAGACTCAACATTAGACTCAGATTCAAAGCTGTAAATAAAGAACCGCATTTGTATTTGATTATAAATCAATGCAATTTCATTGTGGTGATGAAGAGGTACATAATTTCCCCTGTCAAATGTTGAAGATAGAGGTGTACCGACTCCTACAGAAGGTGCATGTTGTTTAAACAAAGTGTTCTTGGCATATATCTCACCTTCGATCATGTTGATGTCTGCTGGATTAATCGGGGCAGCAAGCATTTTAATTCGAACATCTGTTTCGTGAACATGCGGCAGGACGACATTTTCCATACTGTTGGCATAAAGACACATCATTTGACTAGAAGAAAATGTATACCAGACTTAAAGTTGAAATAATCTACTACTTGCGACGCAGAACATTATTTTAATATGCCCGACTCAAGAACAAAACTATTCACTTATATCGTGCATATCAACATATCCATTTTGTTCGTAGATACGGAACATATTTATATAAATTCAGAAAATAGCATGGAATAAGAATAAAAATGATGCTCCAAGTTTATTGGTAGAATACATATTTCTACCACTAGATGGCAGCATTGCATATGGATTTCAAATTCACTTGCTTGAATGTTTTTCAATATTATGTGTTGCTGTATGCAGGTACGTCATGCTGAAGTACATTTGCACCATCAACTTTTTTTTCCTGCAGGAAAGAAATATTTTTCCCAGTCTATAAACCCTTACAGGTGTGTTCTGTCGCATTTCCGTTTACGGAAAGCACAAACTTCGAACTATGTGACATTACTGAGGGTGATAGCACTAAGGGCCCTATTATACAAGCGCCCCGGGGCCCCAACGGGGATGTGTTCCCACTGTGTGCGCCCCTGGGTCACTTTGGTATTACAGAAGTGGCCTCAGATGCTTGTGCAGCCCCTTCTGTAATACCGATATTGCATGGGCACATGAGGAAGCCCCTTTGCCTCTGCGCCCATTCCGAATTACATGCATCCCCTGATGGCTGCCTTCTGGAGAGGAGAAAGGGGGTCCCAGGGACCTCTCCCAAACATCCCCTTGCAGGCAGGTGCAGTACTCCCTGCACCCGCCTGCAAGGGGATCTCTATTCCCCCTTCAAAGTGCAGAAGGGTTGCCGCCCGCACTATAAAAAAGCGGAGCAGCTTCAAAGCAGCAGCTCAGTTTTTCACATGAAAGCAAGTCCGCGACTGCCCTGGAGGCAGTCATTCAGTTTAATACTGCGCATTTTCCTTCATTGCACCAAGCGCAACTTTTAAAAGCTGCGCTCAGCGCAATAAAGAAAAAAGCGTTGCAGGTATAAGACGGCCCCAAAAGTGCTGTTATATGTAACTTCAGAAATTCATATATATCAACATTTTAGAGCAGGCAAGTAAGAGATGAGGCAATCTGCCTGTATCTGGTCTAGTGACATGTATGGTGACAGACAATCATCATTTGAATTTTGGCAGTTTAATAGCGCAAAGTTCCAACCTCTGGGGCATATTTACAATAAAGTGATAGAGCGTGGGTTAGGTCCAAAATAGCTAAAGCTGCCTTTCCGTCAATTTAGATGCGCAGGGATGCGCCGTATTTACAATAATACGGCACTTCCCTGTGCTTCCCCCTGCGCCAGCGCTAAAGTAAGCTGCCTAGCCCAATACAGGCACCCTTGCACCACAGTAAAAGAGGGCCTACGCAATGCACAATGCAGCACAAATAGAAACCTCTAAATGAGGAGAAATAAACATTGACATGACAAAATCATTTTGCTTTGTTAAGACCAGGTTTTCCTTGTTGTAATTATGGCGCTGCTTCCTATTACACCACCCTTGTAAACAGGGGGCAGCATTAAAATCAATTGGTAATGCAGCAGAATGCCCTCCGAAACACCTTGTGCCGCCTTGTAAATAAGGCGTAGCCCCTATAGCCACAGCAACATCGTTAAAAGTAATGTTCCTGTGGTGATAGTTGTTTTAAAATATGCCCCACAGTTTTAGTTTAAGCTATGTAAAACTGCCAAAAATTAAATATCAGGCCTGTTATATGCTCTAATCTCCCCCTCAAAGAATTAAGACGAATTGATGTCAGCGGTAATTCTTGGAGGGGGAGGTTGGTGCATGTGTGACAGGCATCAACATTTTATTTTTGGCAGTTTTACAAAACTCCAAATCGGGAGACTAGCCTTGAAATTGGTAGTCCCCTGCCTGTATTTGGAGTGTTTGCATGTATGGGAATTATAGAACAGTTTACACAAAACAGAGACTTGGCTTTTACCAGTGAAAAGAGATGTGTGCTGTCTATTATATATTGAGGTCCACATATATCAACATTAGGAATAGCAATACCAAATTGTGATTGCCTGGAAATGGTAATTAGGTAATCGCCATTCCTAATGTATGAAACTCCAACAGGCACATGCATCATCGTGTGTGTTAGCGATTCCTTATTAGCGATTTTTAGAGAATCGCAAATAAGGAATCGCAATATGGGATGCATCATCAAATTCGCATAATTTATGCGAATCGGTAAAAATCGCAATTTTTACCGATTCGCATAAAATATGCGAATTCTTAATTGCGAATTCGCATATTGCATTATCGCAAATTGCGATAACGCACACATGATGCATCTCAATGAAGGTGCTGCCAGTGAGCCAGGAAAACAATTAAGTACACCTGATTCACCATTTGAAATGCTTCAGAGTGTACTGGCAGTTGGAGCTGTGGCTGTTGGAGGTGGAGGAGCCTGTCTTTTTGTTCCACTGCAATGGATCCTGTGAATGCTTCTGAGGATAGTAACACTAGGAACAGAAAGGTCAAATTCAGTGACCTAGAGTTGGAGATCCTAATAGAGGAGGTCACAGCTAGGCAAGATCAACTTTTTGGCAAAATGTCCCTAAAAGTGCCAGAAGGAGTGAAAAGGAAGCTGTGGCTGGCAATCCAAGCCAAAGTCAACGCTGTAGGAGTGGCACATAGGGACATTACAAATTTGCAGAAAAGGTGGTATGATCTGTGCAGTCGCGCAATAGAAAGACTTGCGACGCGAATGAAGACGGCCAAGAAGACTGGTGGCGGACCTCCAAAAGACAAGCCAAACACACCCCTGGATGATCTTGTGGAAGGGAAACTTACTACAGAGGCAGTCATTGGCTTATTGGATATTGACACTTCTGACCTACCAGGTACCTCTCAAGGTAAAAATGACTCATGTTTTTTATATTTACCTCCTTGTCCATTAAAGTCAATAGTAAATGAATTACAGTATTCCCTCCCCTACAATCTTTGAAAGTAAAGGAAATACTGTTTTTTTATGGAAGCAGCAATGCATTGTGGTACTTGTAGTTTTTGTAAATTGGTTTTCATAAAAAGTCTCTTAGTCAAAATTCTAAAATCACCTAGTCGTACAGTTTTGAAAGACACAATTTAAAAAAATTGGAAACTTGTCTTTCTTTTTTCAGGAGTTCTTTATTTAAGTAATGTAATAAATTATTTCAAATACACAAAGTAAAGTAAATTCTCTATTCTATTCTTAATAGATGCTGATCTGGATACCCATTTTATAGACTTTGCAGAGTCATTCACAGATGATTTACTAAATTCTATTGATAATAACTCAGGGGCATCTTCACCAACAGTGCAGAGAGTTAATTCACGTCAAAGAATACGCCAGCTGCCAGATTCAGACAGTGAAGTTTCTCAAAATGAAAATTTAGTAGTCCAAGAGGCTCCCCAAAACCCAACTCCACTTCAAACACAAGGTCACAGACGCCATAGACTGCAGCAGTTTTTCAGGCGCAGGAGACGTCAGGGTCAGCGTAGATCCAATAATGAGGTGGACATCAGTGCCAGTGCTGTTGAACTTAAACGCCTCAAAATTCACCGTCTACAAGGAAAGGATATTCGTGTTATCAAAAGGAAATTAATTAGCATGACTGATGATGTGAGTGGCATTAACAGAAGTTTAATGGAGATATCTGCACACATGGATGATGCAAATGAAAAGACTGCTCAAAATGTTGACAAAATTGCTGCATCCATGGACAAAATGTGTGCAAACATGCATGCTCAATCATTACTGCACTCAAGAAGGGCAAATCAGACAGTTTTGGCTTTTCAAACTTGTAGTAGGGTGATGAATAAAATGTGCTTGCAGACTGCACAGCTGATTAGAAATGCAGTAACTATGCAGAAGGGCCTCAGAAAATGTTGTTCTAAAATATCTAAAGGTATGTCATCACTCATGTCTTCAACAGAAAAATTACAGAATGTGTCCATGTTGGACATGTCTGTTGAGGAGGACTGTACTCCAAGTAATGATGATGTGCCAATGGAAGGGAGTTCTGGTAAAAATGTAGAACGCCGTAGTATGAGGAAAAATGTGAACGGTACAATAATGACCATGGCTAAAGAAAATGTAACAAATAAAGCCTTAAGGGTCAGAGGAAGAAAGAAGTAGGTTGCTTTTGGAATTGAGTATTGTCCTTTTCATTGAACATGCATTTGAGTTTCTGCTTATTATTTAATTTACATAAACGTATCTATAGATGCCACCATGACTGACAATGGTGTTGACATAGATGTTACTTTCACTTCATTTTCAAACATTAATAAAAGCAAATGCAAATCACAATCACATTGTCTTTGGCATACCTGTTTTAAAAGTAATGTTGTGTGATCTCAGCCCTCCTTCTCCTTCCCTCTGCAGCGTCTGAACCATGTACTCTGGCTTGGAGTTGTGGGGGTTGATTGTCATTGTTGGGCATTCCTTCTTCAAAATCCAATTCTAGACCTCTTTTAGTTGCAACGTTGTGCAGCATTGCACAAGCAGCAACAATTTTACAACAAACTTCAGGGCGATATTGTAAGGATCCTTCTGTTTTGTGAAGTATGCGAAATCTTGATTTCATCACTCCAAAAGTTCTTTCAATTACATTACGTGTTGATATATGGGCTTGGTTAAACAGTTGCTCTTTACGAGTAGTTGGAGTCAGATAGGGAGTAAGTATGAATGATCTTATTCCATAAGCACTGTCACCTATAGGTCATGATAAGACAGAATAGAAATGAGTACTTTAAATGTATGAATATTCCTGAAACATTGAAAAGAATTCCATACCTAATTTCTTACCTAGCAAATAACCATCACCAAATTCTCCTGCCAACAGCCTTCCATGAATGGCACTTTGCTTGAAAATGTAGGAATCATGGGCACTATCAGGAAAGCTGGCTACCAGGTCAGTAATTATAGTTTTTGCATTACATATGGCTTGAATATTCAGGGAATTTCTATTACGAAAAATGTACTCATTGTGTGAAGGAGGACAAATAGGAATATGTGTGCCATCTATGCAGCCAATTACATGGTAAATGTGCCAAATTATAAAAATCTAACTTGGTTTGGAGTAAATCTTGTGCAGTAGTTTGAAATGTTATGTAATGCCTTATCCTATGAAGCATAGCATCTAGAAAATTATTGAAAAATCTAGATAGTGAACTCTGGGACACACCACCAGCAATGGCTATGACACCTTGGAATGAACCTGAGGCAAGAAGGTGAAGTGAACAAAGCACCTGAACATGTGTGGGAATGGCTTGGGTCCTACGAGTATGCTTTTGTAAATATGGGTCCAGATCAGCTATCAATTCCATGATGGAATCACCATTGAGCCTATACCTGTCATATATCTCTGGATCACTCTGCCCCAATAAAGTGATGCGCAGCCTAAATATCCTATCACTGATCATTCTCCTCCTAGCTGCAGCTCTCAATCTCCGCCTACGTCCAAATATAATGACTGCAGCCATGGCAAATGCTTCTGACATCCATTGGTGTTCCCCTTATTTGCCTTTGGAATCACTGTCACTTGTTGTCCATTAGCGGGAAAAAATACCACCACCTCAGACCACTTCTTATTTTAAGAAATGCAAATAGCTAATTTTACGAAATTCGCAAATAGCGATTTTTGATGCATGCCATTTTTTGGGGAAAAAAAGCGATTTCCACTTTATGCGAATTATTTTAAGAATTCGCACATGACATAGCGATTCCTAAATGTGCGAAAATTGTACCATGTTTGATGCATCCCAAAACTAATTTTTGCATTCGCAAACGGACGAATTCTGGAATTCGCACCGTTTGCGAATGCAAAAAGCAATGATGCATGTGCCCGCAAGAGTTTCATTTAGCAATTCCTAGAGGGTTGCAAATTGACCTACCTCATTAATATTAGTGAGCTAGGTCGCAATATGCGACCCCCCTAGGAATCGCAAAAATGATGGGGATGGTGGCCTGCTGGGGTCAGCAGGCCACCATGTACGTATTTGCTTTTTAATAAAGCAATATTTTGTTTTTAAATGCAGCCCATTTTCCTTAAAGGAAAATGGGTTGTGTTTAATAAAGAAAAATGAAAGTTTTCTTTCCATTTTTTAAGAGCAGGAAGTGGTCCGTGGGACAACTGCCTGCTCTTAAAAACGTTTTTGTCACCCATACCAAAGGGGAAGGGACCCCCTTACCATTTGCGAATGGGTTACCACCAACTCGAAGTTGGTAAAATGCGAACATTTTAGAAATGCATTCACGGTCACAAAACATTCATAAATGCTGTTGCGATTCTGTATTTGGAAGGGACGCCCTAAACATGCCCTTTCCAAATACCTATTCAAAAACCCATTTTGCAATTTGGTAAAAGGTTACTGAATCGTAAAATAGGGTTTAATACATGGGAAAAACCTTTTTTGCATTCGCAAACAGGCCGATTCTGCGAATTGTCCAGGTTACATACACAAAATTGCTTGATACATGTGGCCCTGAGTGCTTTATTTGTTAGAAATATTTGCAGAAAACAGACATGACAGAATCATTTAACCTTATCTACATTTTCTATATCCTCGCCTTTCAATGCAGCGTCCTACTCCATCAGTCTCTGTATCCGATTTTTTCTGCATTTGCTTCCTCTTTTCTTCCTTTCCACTCTCCCCCACAATCTTGCATACTCACCTTTCATCTCTGTTTCATTTTTCTACCCTGTCTCCTATACCAACTGTAGCCCATATTCTTTTCTACCTCCTTTTTCATCATTTATATTTTTCCAAAATGTTTCTTAAATTCTCTTTTCCATTCTAATTATTGTATCTCCATTTCCTTCTTTTCTTCACTCTCCTACCATTTTCTTTAATACTAGCCTCATGGCATATATACACTGCCCTCGGACACACTAGCTAGATGGTCTTGTAACTTGAGGAACACCATTGGCCTCCACCTGCTGGTCACTAATCTCTACTCGGCAAGGCCAACTCAGGCTTCTATACCACCAATATCACTTAACTGAGTAAAATGGATAACGGGCATTATTATTTACACTTTAGCACTTACGAGTTCATAGCACTATATAAAAGTAATCTTTTGATTATTCAAGATTAACGTTGTTGGACTAAGCTCTCTCTGCAAGGTCACCCCCAAACGTTTTACCTTCTCCCATACAGTTTTGCTGAATTCATTTTTGTTGTCTTTAGGAATGTGTGTGTTTTACCACTTATAACCAGTGTAAAGTGCTTGTGTTCACTTCCTGGTATATTTGGCATAAACCCAATTAACACATTCAATTGACTTTTAAGTCCCTAGTAAAGTGGTCTTACATGTACACAGAGCCTGTAAAGGAAATACTACTACTGGGCCAGCCTGCAGCAGTTATTGTGCCACCCACTTAAGTAGCCTTTTAAACATGTCTTATGTCTGCCATTGCAGCGTGTATGCAATTTTAAAGCAGCTGTTTTGACCTGGCAAAATAAATCTTTTGCCAGGGCTAATCTTTCCTTTTTGATACCTACATGCAAGGCTGGACTGTCCGTACCGGGCATCAGGCGTTTCCCTGGAAGGCTGGGGGCTAGTTTTGTTGCTGGTGGTGTGTTTTGTTTTTGGGTGCCTGTTTGCTGCGCTGATCCATTATTGGCACCAATCTAACAAAATCAGCCCGCAAACAAATTTACTCACTTTCATTTCCAGCCTCCCGGGGGTCAGCCAGCACTCCAGACGTGCATTTGAGAGCGTTTAAAAAAATTTACCACCATGTGACCCCGTCCATCCCTAGTGGTGTGTTTGCTCACAGGACTATCTATCTGAAGTAGCACACGAAAGCGCTATCATGATGGCCGTGGTGTAAATAATTTTGTCTTTCAACCGCACTCTCCGCCCTAGCATTGCTCCCTCAATTCCTTGGCCTCTCCTCTTGGGTGTCAGGGGGCTCAGAGTTGGGGCAGATAGTCAGGCCCAGAGGCCGGCAGCCAAGCCCGGGACAAGTTACCACCTGAGTCAATTACTAGAAACTGCCAGTGGTAACTGAGGGCCTTGGCCTGCTATCAGTATTTTTAAATCCCCCACACTCCCTATCCTGACAGGCAACTCAGCTGGTTGCTACCAGTGGTGGTAAATGCTGAGTGGATGTCTGTAACTCTATTTAAAATGTTTAATTATGTTGATGGTGCTGATGGGTCCTACATGACCCCCACTGCACCGATCACTGAGCTGGGGGTACTGTGTGTTGCAAATTGGTATGGGTTTAAAAGCACCCTCTGCAGAACTCCTTTTATATTCAGCAGTTTTCAGGCAACAGTACCAATGTCAAGATAACTCTGGTGAATAATAGAAGTGGGTGAAATCAGGAGAGTTCCAGGATATCCGATACTTTAATATAAGTAACATATAGTTGTAGTTATAAGTTTGATATATCTTCAGGTAATGTTCAAGAAACATGGTTTCAATGCAAACAGTTCTTTATTTGATAGACAGAGAATACTTCATTGTATCACATTTTGATAATTCCCAAACATTTTAGCCAACACATGTTTAACACTCAACACAATTTGGCTTAAATATTTTTCAGGGACTCTTCACATATACAGAATTATGCGCAGGATTATGGAACCTCGGTGTATAGGGGCTAAGCTTTCCTACCACCTTAGTACCCATGATCCGAAGACTGACTAGCTATAGTGTCTCACTCTCTCTCCTACTCACAAATGGAGAAACCAATGATTAGACACCCCAGAACACATCACTCGTAGATCTTTCCAGAATTGTGGTAATAAGATTCACCTTGTAGCTCACACTCTCGCACTTGCCCACAATAAGATCTGACAGAGATACAAATATAGTTTGAAATATGTATTTTAACTAACATACTCTAAAATGTAGTATACGTGCCACAACCAGCAGCAAAATGCATAATATCAATGCAGTTAGCATTGCAGCAAGGCCATATATCATAAAAGGAGATGGGACAGTGGATAAAGGACTATAATGCCTAACCCCCTCTCCCCTTCACAAGAAGAAGTCTTATTATATAATAGAAGATCTCTGGGCTTTGTTAGCCGATCCCATACCTCAGGCAATAGATTGTATTTCTACATCACAGATGAGGGTTGCTCTTCTCCCAGGAAAGGTCCCTCTTCAAGTGTGTTCCTAAGCATGCATTCCCATAATATCAAAGTACGAGTCTCCAGCAAAAACAACTGCATTGGTGTGTTTTGTCTAGGTGCTAGGGCCTGACCAGAACAGAATAACAAGACACAGTGTTTATCGAGCCCAAGCTGAATTAATAGCTGCAAACAAAAGGAGAAGCTGTTCCCATTCTCAGTGGAACGTGGCGAGGGGCCCTTTTTCCTTTTCTTCACTGGACTGACTGCCTTCCTTTCCCGGTGCCTGCTACATCACCCTGGGAGCAGACTCCATCTCCCAGGGTGCAACGCTTTGCCCACAGCTGCCGTGAGTGAGGGGTAGGCGTGGTGATTGCGCATTAAGCACTGCCTCTCCCCACGTAGCGCGGGACGCAGTCTGGACGGAGCCCGGACCAAGGGCGGGCCCGTCTGTGCCCATCAGGGGCCGGAAGAGGCAGGGCAGGGCAACCCCCCTTATACCTGAGGTTGTGGATTCTTGTCCAGCACTCAGAGATTGTATGTAGGTACTGTTGCTTCCTGTCACCACAGTCACTTGAGCTTACTGGCAGTACTGGTGCTCCTTCGTTGGTAGTATATTTCTAATGTACTTTGCTCTAACGGCTCAGGTGTGACCAAATTCTATATATTGAACTCGGCCCAATAAGACTTATGGACCTAGACTTTGTTCTCTGACTCTGGGCTTTGTACCGCTTACTGCACTTTAGTGTTTCTTAACTGTTTATATGTATTAGTATTATTGCCGTCAAACAACATATATGCACTTTGCACTTCTAGTGTAAATACAAATGTCTTGTGGAGTATACATTTGGCAATTTCATTGTTTTGTGTTATAGTAGTATACTGATTTATCCTCATTATATATGGTACCAAGCACTTTGCCCTAATAATAGTTTAGCACTTTAGCACTTTGGCAGGGATTTGTGCAAATAGTTCAGTGTGTTCAGAAATAGCCAACATGAACAAGTGGAAGCCAAATTTGGGGAAGAGTGTGGCTGGTACTTTAGACGCCTTCATTTTGAGGGCAGAATCAGCCTTCATTAATGAAATAAATCTAACCGCACGCAGACTATCTCTTGAGCCCCACCCTTCACAAGGTAGACTCCTTCTAAACCCAGCAATTTCTGATTCTCTGGCGGTTCTAAATCAGGATGCATCTCCATCCCGGCTGAGTCAGTCTCCAGTTGTTGCTCCAGCTACAGCGATAAACTCTGTTTCCTGTTCATCTTTGGAGCAAGAACCTAGCCCAGTTAAATCTAAAGCTACAACTAGGGGGCAGAAAGCAAAACTGAAGTCAACTTATATTAGTGAATCCCCCGTTGTAAAAAGGAAAAGTCGGGGACTAGCCAAATCAAATAAATCTGCTCAGGGCATATCTGGAAAAAAATCACTAGCTGTCCCTACCACAAATGTTTGTAAAGTGGGTCCCCTAATTCCTATGAATCAGACAAATGTTAGGGCAGCCAGCTGACAGCACCCTGGAGGGGAATTTCTGGGGTAGGCTTGAAATTATGATGTCCACCCTACTGGACCCAATTTTTCAAAAAATGAGTTCAGTAAAAGCCAGGTTATTAAAACTAGAGGGGCGGGATACCTGTAATATGCCGGCTTTACCGCCAGCTAGGGATAATACTAGTAAAGACCATGCTGTCTCAGGGGGTATAGGTGCAAGAGTAAGCTCATCTGTGGGGCCTACTGTAAATAGTGAGGTACTAGATAAGGGCAGTTCCAATAGCATTAGGCCGACTAGTGTATACATTCCAGCAATTGCACACCAGACTCCTACAAGAGCTGGGCCCTCTGTGCCTCTTAGGGTAAAGAGACCAGAAGGACCAGAAAGAAGGGACGTACACCTATCAAGTCTCCCAATTATTGACCACCCACCTGAATCCATCCCATACATAGTGGTTCTGGGAAATGTTCCGCCACTTCCTATAGGGGCTAACAAAGACCATGGGCGGTTGATAAATAAACTATCTCATTGGTTTACACAAAATACCATTGTGGGTGACCGCGTGATAAGAAACATCCTCATGGCACGCATGGTCAGTTGGATAGGGAGCTCTCGTAGAATGGGCTCTGGCGACTGTGTTATTGTAAATTTTGATATTCCCACACACTGCGGGCAGTATTCAATCTCGGGACATCAGCCTCACTCCCCTACTGGGATTTGTTATAAGGGCTTTACCCCATGGCTACTTTTACAAGCCAGTCCCTTATAGGGACGTACCTGAAAATGTCCCCAAGGTCCCTCTCCGAGGTGGGTGGCCAAATAGACTAGTATCTAGGCAACAGCCTATTTCTATGGTATACTCACCTTCTGAACTAGATAGACAGTTTAGTACCGATCCCTCACTACCGCTAACAAGTTGCTCCTGACCAGTCCCCCGTGGAGGAAGGGGTAAGGCCCCCAGATGTGAGATCTAATAATTATCTATCTTGGAATATTGCAGGGTTGGCCAATAAGCTCCAAGATCCATGGTGGGTGCAATATGTGAAGCAATTCACGGTAAACAGCCTCCAAGAAACTTGGTCAGTGGATTGTGACCTATTTCTGGAAGGTTACAAGGCTTTTTTTGTCCCGGCTACCCCTTTGGCGAGTGGAAGACCAAAGGGCGGGTTAGTTGTATATATTTCTGTGGCTGCGGTTGTCAGATTCGGGTGATGCCAACCATACACCGTGGAATTCTGGCATTGTCCGCCAAAAGGGGGGAATACTAGATGGGGTATTGTTAATTTCTACAATTCGGTGGCTTGTCTGCATGAGGACTGTAACATCACTATTTTGGGAGCATTCATAAGAGAATTCATGGGCCACAGTTCACATAATCTTGTGGTTTCTGGGGATTTTAATATACACCCCTGTGGTAACCCAACAACATCTTGTATCTCTCAGTTGGGCTGCCCCCGCCTGTGGGGTTTTCATTTTGAACATCACGCCCAAGAGGAACTGTTGAACAACATGGTAAATGAATTGGATTTGGTGGCTTTCATGTCTTTAACTGACCCGTATACTAAGTTTCATGTGGCGACCCGTAAAGGGCATGGCACAGGGTCATTATTTGACTATATCTTAATTTCCTCTTCGATGCACTCTTCTTTTCATGGTTTTAATATTGTGGAGAGTGAGTTTAGTGACCATAATCCATTAACTGTCTATATGAAGGGCCCACTAACAGATAAGATTGAGGCTGCTCCAAAAAGGGGTGTATTGAGACCGACTGACGGTAAGCGCAGATTAAAATGGTCTCATGTGTCCCCAGATAAATATTATAACGAAGTAAAAATATCTTGCGCACATGATTTAACAATTTGCTCAACCAAGGGTTTCCGCCCAAATGCGATTCTTTGGGCATACGAGTCAATAGCTCAAAAAGTGGGTAGAATTTTAAGTGTCCCAGCTGGTAGAAATACCACACAGGGTCCAAGATGGTTTGATTGCCACTGTTCTAAAGCGGCAAAGAGGTTGAGGGAGGCTCTGGCAGCCAAACCAAGAACACAATCTGAGGTATGTGCTCACCGAAAGGAATATAAGCTAGCCCTGGCCAAACGGAAGGGTGTCTTGCAGGAGGAAGCTTGGAGGGAGCTGATTGATTCAAGTACTCTCAGGAACAGTGTGAGGTTTTGGAGTGTCGTGAATCGACCCCTCTTTGATCAGGATGGGGGGGCTTTAGACTCACATATTACAGAGGAGGAATGGGTACTTCAATTTAAATCTATGTTTGAATACCCTCTCAAGAAAGTGAGGATACGAAGGACCCTGTAATAATTTTTGAAAGGGGGGAGATCTTGGAAGGTATCACAGGACTATCCATTAACAAAGCACCTGGTCCAGATGGGATTCCCCCAGATCTATTTAAGTCAGACCCCCCTGTTCTGGGCCCGATACTGGAGTCAGTTTTTAAATGCAGTATCTAGGACTGGCTGTCCTCAGTCCTGGGCATCTTCCACTATAGTCCCTGTCTTTAAGAAATGCAATAGAAATAGTACCCACTGTTACAAACCTATCTCGCTTATTGATTCGATGGTCAAAGTAGTGGATGGATTCTTTTACAGAGGTTATCAATATGGGCAGAGGAACACAAGATCATGTTGGATGTCCAATATGGATTCCGGCCGGGAAGCTCTACAGTTGCTCAGTGTCTTAATTTATTTATGATACTGAGCAAATATACTGTTGCTCGACCCGGAACCAACCATCTTGCCTTCATGGACTTGTCATCCACGTTTGACTGTGTAAACAGGGTCAGATTGTGGCAGTCCATGAGGGCAATGGGGATGGAGAACACTATAGTTAATTTTCTCGAGGACCTGCACCTATCAACCAGAGCTAATGTCAGGTTTTCGCAGGACTTGCAGGTCACTAGAGACTTTGAAATTAAAAGGGGGATCCGGTAAGGATGCATTCTGGCGACTTTTTAATCTAATTTTTATATAAATGAACTGCATAGTGCGCCATGGGTAACTGGAGTGGATTACCCCTGTGTAGGACGGGTGGCATTCCCGTCCTGCTTTATGCGTACGACGCCGGGCTCATATCCAGGACCGAAATTGGTTTGCAATCCCTTTCAACCACATTCTCCAGATTCATGTCTGACCGGGACTTGGCAATCAATAACTCCAAGTCTTACGTCATGAAAGTGGGGCAAGAATCGAAAAATAACTTTTATTTTAGCGTTGGCCCCGCCAAGATCCCTAGTATGAATGTATTTTCCTATTTAGGGGTCCTATTTGATGACCAACTTAAATGGGGTCCCCTAATCCTGAGGAATAAAGGGGATCTGGCTCGTGTAAACACTGCAATTTTTAATTTTGCCTCTAAAATACGGAAGAAACTTACAGGAGCTATGCTGCAAGTTTACCAAGCTAAAATCCTGGCCATAGCCACCTATGGTAGTGAAATTTGGGGATACACTGCCGTAGATTCCCTGCAGGTAGTGGAGAATGACTTCCTGAAACGCTTACTGTGTTCCGGGTGGAACCTCTAATTTAGCGGTCCATGAGGAACTAGGGGTCCCCTACTTAAGTGACGCTTTTGCCCTGCGACCCCTGATTTTTTGGCTTAAGTGTTGGCTGAATAAAGATTTAACTCTCAACCATTTAATACTAAGAGAGTGTATGTCTCTTGATAACTCAGCCCTTATTCCCTGGGTTATGTATATCAAAAGAAGTTTAGACTGGGATAGGGCGGGGTGAGTTATTCGCCAACCCTTACGCTATTGTTAAGAAGGATGTGGAATTAACCAAGATAACCTTTCTGACTTTAAGGAAAGCAGACAGGGAGGTTAAGGAGGTACTGAAACCTAGTGTCCGGATGTATTTAATGCTTAAAACAACCCAGATGACGGAACCTTGGGCCTCATTTATGAGGCCATGCGTCAGTTTTGAGCTTCCGATGCATCACTTTTTGTGACGCATCAGCGGCGTAAAACATGCCTCCTGTTGCGCACTATTTACAAAGTGACGCATCTAAGCAGATGCGTCACTTTGTAAACCCCTGCGCTACATTATACCTGCGTCAGGTATAATGTATGCAGGGGGGGCGTTCCCCCCGCAAAAAGCCTCGTAGAAGTGACGCAGTGAAATCTATGAGATTTCACTGCGTCACTTCTAGGACGCCGTTGCGTCAAAACCTTGCGCCTGCCTCACAGCAGGCGTAAGACTGACGCAGGCCCTTTCACATGGGGCTTGCCCCATGTGAAAGGACACATTGCTGGAGTTGCGTCACCTTTGTGACACACTCCAGCAATGCGTCACTTTTGCGCTTACAGATACGTCAGTAATACTGACGTATCTGTAACTCCTTGCGCCATGATGCGTCATATTGTAAATATGACGCATCATTGGTGTCGCAAGGAGGGCGCAATTAAAAGTGACACATCTCTGTTTTCACGCAGCGATGCGTCACTTTTCATAAATGAGGCCCCCTATCTTTTGGGGACTCTGTCAACACATGAGAAGTTTCTGCTAACCAGGTTCCGGATTAACCTCTTCCATTTACTGTTAGCCAGACCTATGGCTTTAGCAGAGGCCAAGTGCTAGCTCCCTGCGGCTGCGACGGTCAGTCTCCGCAGGATTTGCTGCACTTTTTGTTTTTATGTAAACTGTATGAAATTCCCCGTAAGCCCTTTCTGTTTCCCATTTTAAAAAGAATGAATTTTAGACAGGCTCTTCCAGCCCTTCTGTATCTTCACCTCCTGAAAGAAGACTGTATCTTTTTTACAGTAGGGATTTTAAAAGCTTCTGTGAAACTCAGGACCTGTATGGATGTGTAAAGTCGGTGTAGCCTGGCATGTTTATTAATCCAGTTGTTTCATTAGTGGTACAAAATATTTGTTTTAAATCATGTATTAACTTTTTTTACTGTTCTTAATGTACCTGTATCTGTGTAACTTTTATGGTTTTACAAACAAAAACCGAATAAAATTCATTTGAATTGAATTGAATTGTGTTTATCGACCTTGCTCGCAATGTTCAGATGAAACTCAAGGAACAGGCAGAGAAGGAACACAGCAGTGAGTTCTCATGTGAAAGGCATAAATAGATTCTTTGAAAAATAAAGACATGCAGTGTCATGTGCAAAAGCAGCATCATGGCTGCTGGGCTCATGCTAACTTAAAGATGTCGACAATGGCCCTAGCAACCACGTGACACTACAACTAAACACAAATAACACACATATGTTGCCTACATGAAGTATACTTGCAACTGCAAAAATAAACAAAGTATCATCCACTTTGATGCACCTGCAAAACAACTAGAAGGTGAAAATAGGGGTTACACCAACAAAACCATTACAGCATCCTACTATTAACGCTATCTGGAGAATATCATTATCATTGCGAAGTCGTAAGTTTTATACTGGCACCAGAGAGGTCAAGGATTGGATGTGCTTGTAATCAGATCCGGCTACAGCGTGGAGCGACCGCTTAATGCTGACCTTGGGGGTGCTGTATTTAAAATAATGTATGGGTTTAAAAGTATGTGCTACAGGTTTCCATGTGTGTCCAATAATTTTTAGGCAAAAATAAAAATGTCAAAATAATAATGTGTTCCTGTTGGATTAGGAGTTTTGTCTAGTGGCAGTTTTGATTCATCTAAAGTAGTGCTATGAACAGCCATCAAAGAGCTGCATGCACACTGCATGATACAGGTAAGAACGTTATGTTTTTCACAGTCTTTTAATATCCTAATGTGGTTAAAAGGGTTTGTTTCAGTAGAAACACTTTTCTTACGTTTTGAATCCTGAGTGTGTGCTTCCCCAGACCATGCACTCTTAAAAAATGCCTACCAGTATGGATGAAATTTGAATCCTACACCTTGTAGTCACACAGGTGACTCATTGCCTATATGTTTGTGTGATGTAAAGTGATCCAACACCCAACACTGATGTGAAAGGTGCTACAAAACGGCCATCATACACCTACCATATGCTATTGTAATCTGGGAATGGGTCTGTGACCAGAGAACATGGGTCGTTCTGGCAGGTCACTGTCAGTTGAGTTTCACCTCAGTCCTGGTGGATTAGACATTGATACAGGCCAGCTTTTGCAAACAGGTAAGTACATTTCCGTTCCAGTGGGTTTGAGAGGGGATGTAGGAACTGGTTTTACACCACATCTGGCACTGTTCTAGAGGATTTCTAAATGATTGTGATAGACAGAGTGACCGTGGGTGCAGAACAATCACCTATTAATCAACTAAGACCAGGAAACTCTGGGAAGTTGCAAAAAGAAAAAAAATAGGCCAAATCAATTTGCACGAATTTTGATGCTGGTGCACCACAGAATATAAATAAAGTGATCTCCTGTTTACAACACAGAAAAATATTGTTCAAGCGAAATAATTGAGGAAAACGATTCTGAAACACAATCACCACATCAGTGGCTACTAATAAGCTGAATAAGTAACAGATGTTAGCACAGAAACTTTACCTCACAATAACCCTTTTTATTACAATTATTTTGTACAATTTTCAATTGCGTTTTCAAGAAAAATAAAAACATTGTCTCAAACACGGTCCAAGTCGTTCCCTTTTTAAAAGTGGCTGTTCCTTATTATGTCAACACATCAAACTTAGAATTAAATGAATGTGTGGCACGCTTGCCAGGGTGCGTATAGTTTGCAATATCCTGTGTGACAAGAATCCAAATATCAAACACACTACTCATATACAAAAGCTGTGCATGTGAAATGGTTGACTATTTGTTAATGTCCCAGATCAAAGCTTTTCAAATACATTTTATAAAAAATGGACACACATTAAGGCAGCCACAAGTTTGCTACAACAAACCAGACCGTGGTTTTTGATCACACTCGTGAAACCAAAATCTGCCACAAAGAACATATTAAAACCACTGACCTCTCCAACTGCACATACATGTCTGTATGTAATTACCTAACCACACCCCGGAGTTTAAGTGCCATGTTACTCCACTGGTGACAGATATGTGCTATAGGAATGTTAGATAACATAACATGGCATAATTTTAATACATCTGAACAAACGAGGTTAATATTCCTAACTTACTGTTTGTCTGTTGACTTCATAAAGATGAAAGGAGGAGTCGCCACTTAAATACTTCAAGGTTGGGACTTTAAAGGGACACCTTAAATGCTGAATTATTTTATCCAGTGGGATACAAATGCATTATGCAGTACAAGGACACTGGAAAGCAGCACAGTAAACAGCAGAAATTGGTTTGTAATGTCCTTGTAAAAGCTTCTTTCACTGCTGTAGGATACAGCTCAGAACCACTTTAGATAACCTGGTGATGAACAATATAAAATATGGATAAAATGTGCACAGTGCTGTATTCATTTTATCTGTTTTGGGAAGATGAAAAGTTGGGACAGCGCTACCAGAATTAAAGCTTGTTTTTACACAGCTCGCTGCAGCAGGGGACGTAACCTCGTGAGCTGTAGAAGGGATCATTAGATCAAGTAGATTTAAGCCCTTTCTTCTAAGGCTTACCCTACAGACAGGTGCTACCAGCCTCGCGTCCAAAACCTTCTAGCAGGGCAGGACGCCATCTCCTCATAGGTAAAATACGATTGTGCAGCAGGGTGGTACTTCATAAAGGCAGGCTGGGCTGGATCTACTCAACCAGCTAGGCCAGTACCGCTGACTGTCAGGCTTGCTGTGGTAGAGGCTCGACTTTGAAAGGCTAACAGGGCCTTGAAAAAGTCAATCAGAGGCCTGTGCCCTTGAATTACCAGAAGGCTCTGGGTGGAGTCACTTATATTACTCAATGACGCGAATACATTGAAGTTGGTCCTGGTATAGAATCAGTCACCTAACTGACACGTTTCTCTGTAAACCCAGGAGGACAGTACGGTGTCCGTCACATGCCAATCAGGCGCATCTGAAAGACCAGGGGCTTTGAAATTCCATAGCTCTCACGTTTCCGAGATCCAAGCGTGATTAGCCCAGCTAGTGAGGCATTCTGGGACCTGTAGTTCTAGTTTTTGTATTGATTAACCAGCACTTCAAATCCCAGGCCGTACAAAAAAAAACAATTGCTTCACACACAAAAAACTGGCTATCTTGAGGACTCTGAAAGAGTCATTCACATGTCAAGTTCACTTATGATAAACCAGAAAGTCTGAGGTTTTTGTCAGAAACTTAGAGGCCTCCAGTTGTCTTCGCTTGTCCACCACTCATTTACCTTTTGTTCACGACTTGTAGTCATGCATGTATGTTGACAAACAAATGTAGGCATATCAGAAGGCAAAAAATGTAATAAAACACTACTCGACGATTTGAGAACTCCTGGTAGAAGTCACGCGGGTGCTTCTGAAAGGCTTCCAGATTTGGTTGAAGTTAATCAGTTACATTGCAGGCCAATGAAAAAGTTGACATGTCTAGCTCAGTCAGGTTCATTTGGGTGTCACAGGAGCTGTTAAAAGTCAGTTACATGTCAATGCAGCTGAGTCATTCATGGCAGGAGAGTGCGTTAGAAAATTCTTTCCACCTCAATCACGTAGCACTGAAGGAGGTAGAGTATGGAGGAATAGATTCAAATATTTCAAAGAAGAAGGCGCCTGCCCCTTGAGACTGATGTTAGTATTGCAGCAGACGTTGATCAATAAGGACCAGGAGTAGATTGACCAAACTGTTATAAGTCGAAAACTAGGGGTAGAAGGAGGGCTTCTACTAACCTAAGGTGTGTGAGTGAAGGACTCATTTGTGATAGGTTCATGGGGTCATTTCGACCTGAGGGGGAAAGTATCTCTGGGATAAAGCGACCTCTTTAGACTCTGATGCCAGGAATAGGCAGCTAGGTAGGAGTGCTAGGTTGAAGTGTGGGTGTGAAGTGCCAGGTTTAAGGTGCCAGGTCACTGCCCTTTTCAGCTGTGCTCCATAAATCCCTAGTGGTTCCCCTTCTAAATGCGCCCCAAAACCCATGCCCTGGGCGTGCCCTAGTACCCCCACACTTCTGGTCCATGAGAAGTCTGGTACTTTAAACAACAGAGGTAAACCCTCCTGCTGGGCACCAGGCTGCAGACAAACGAGAACCACAATTAGAATGTCTGAACCATGGTAGTCAGGCGTGCAATGGTGTGGGAGCTACAGGTGGGATAGGGTGGAGAAAGAAGGAGTTGAGGGCTCTCAAATAAAATATTTTTGCCAAACAAGCAAGATAGCTCAGAAGCTTAAGCATTTGCGACTGAGACATATGCTAACGCTTGGGTCACAGGTTTGAATGAGGGAAGAGCTAGTTCAGCCTTTTGATCTTCAAATGTTGAGAAGACAATCAATAAAACTGAAAAAAAAACAGTGGAGCAGTAACATGCACACTCCTTGACTCCTCCGACTTCACACTGGTTTTACAACTAGTGTCTGTGCCGATTCTGAGCAAGAAGATGCTGTGTTGCGACTACGGACAGACCGGACCGTACTCATTTCATCCACCTCGGAAAGGAGCCAGTTTGGAGACAGAGGAGAGGCTGTGTCATTGAATACACAGCAGCTGAGGGATAGCTCAGTGGTAAGGTAAGTAATGTTTATTGTTTAGTTAATTAAAACCATAACAATTTTAAAACAAGTAGCGAAAAGCGAATGAGAACAATATTATAACAAAAGGTTAAAAAGAAGAATATAAACATACAATCATTTCATCTCTACATAGAGTTTCTAAAATGTCCATAGTTAATGAAAATCAGTGCCGTGAATTAGCCCTCAGTTAGCCATGCTTCAGACCCTTTTAGCAAAGCTTTGTAAATGCTTTAGGAAAGGTAATCAGTCTGCCATTCAATGGAGGGTCAGAGGGGTTTAGGCACGCCATTATTGCAGCTCTGCAGGATCTAATGCCTCTTTCATTGAAGCATGTTTTTAGAAAGATCATTCGTTCCTCCTGCAATTTCTTGCATGTGCAAATTACGTGGATAAAATCTTCTTTGTGGAAATTGCACAGCCGACATGATTTAGGGCCTGTATGCAACCAAGCGGGCTGGTCAGCCAAGGATGGTAGAGTTCCAAAAGTAATGTGCCATAAGTTGCTTTTTTACATTAATTGAAAATGTTTCGCTCAGGTATGCCGCCGGTCCGGCGTGTGAGCGGTTATTAAAGGAGAAACACTTTCTTTCGATAAAATGCTGGTTAACTTTCTAAAATAAACCGTATTTACTAGGAACTCACGGCACTTAAGCAGTAGCGCTGGGGTTTTCAGACATAATTTGAGGCAGAAAGAAATGAGTGGTTTCGTAGCAAGTGGACTTTTAATTCCAAACTCGCTTCTCTGCCCATGCTGTCACACTGCAGGATAACACACTTATATAAACCAGCCTCACATATTCTACAAATGCAAGCATTTCTCAGCTTAAACTGCATGCAGCGCTCCTTGTCTGCACTTCTCTGACATGCGGGTTTGGGGGATTGCTGGGGCTGCTTGCAGTGCAGGGCCCGGACAGAGCGCAAGGGTGGGGGCCGGTTTTGGGCCCCTGGGGGCCGTTTTTGTTACAGGGCCGTTTTTGCAGCGTTGCTGCAAAAACGGCCCTGTAACAAAATCGGCGAAAACCGGCCCTGGCAAAGAGCGCGGTCACACCCCCAACCAGGGCCAGACTGGCTACCGGGCATTTTAGCATTCTGCAGAGCTGGGGGCTGATTTCGTTGATGGGGACCTGCATGTGCAAAACGAAATTCGTTTTGCATTGTTGATTTCGAAGCACACGCAGGTCTCCATCTACGAAATTAGCTCCTACTGCAGTGACATCAGCCCCCAGCTCTGCAGAATGCTAAAATGCCCGGTAGCCAGTCCGGCCCTGCCCCCAACCCACCCCTGGGGGGTGGGGGGGCGGCCGAGCACTTTGCCAGGGCCAGTTTTGGTTCCCAGTCTGGCCCTGTTGCAGTGTAAGCTCGGTGAACCAAGATAAGGTACAGGCAACTGGCCAGGGCCTGCATGCGTGCCTCACACCGGAAGCACTTTAGAAGGAAACGGAATACATAGGGAGCTGGATTTACCGTGCTTTCAGTGTCTTTTTCTTTATTGTAGACACAACTAGTCAGTTCCTTCACCTGCCCCTAGGAGGCCCGGCATGAGCTCAGCTTCAATTTTTTGTATTTATTTAGGAACCGGACATCCCCGCCGGCGGTCGCAGCAGGGGTACTTGATTTTAATATAATATGTCAACTAGTTCATTGTGACCATAGCAAAACCCATCCGAGCCCTAGAAACCTCGTGCTTGGCCACGCCCGCAAACAGATTTTAAAAAGAAACCAAAATAGCTGTGCGCTCCGGGAAACAAGGGTGCGAGAGAACGAAAAAAAAGATGAGTAAATCCAGTTAAATATTCAAGTAAGCTTTATTGAAGACAAGCAGGTACACCTTATCCACTCCAGCTTCCCTCTTCAACTGACTGTAGTCACACCATTCTGGAATCCAGCTGCAGTACATCATCCCGTCACCATGGTATCAGGAAGATGCACTTCACCCAAGGTACCACATCTTCCCTATTTAAAATAAAACAAGAAATGCAGCCCACTAAATCCTGACTTGGGAGGGAGAGGATGTCAGCCTCTTATGGAACCGTAGGGCCAGGAAATCTAGAATGCAATACGCATCACAGGTCTTGGGGTGAAAGACTGTATCCAGCAGCAAATCTCACAGCAACCATAGACGGACGCTAGGATCCATGAACAGAATGCACTATGTGAGCACCCTTTGTGACGAAATAAAGGGCTGCATTCCATTGGATCTCACCCTGGTCCTTGGCGATCGTCAGTGTACTTCATTTGAACCTCTGGAATCAACCACACTCTGGCGTGTCTTTTGGCAAAAGTGGATCTTCCTGTGGGCGCAATGTCGATCGCTGATTGGATGAGTGTAGTATGTTATTATTGATAAGATTGTTAGTATTTATCTTAAATGTTAGGTTTACCTCTTTAAATGAGATGTAGTCTTTTAAATGTGTTATCGTTCCATGTTCTATTAGAGAGTTGTAATGGAATGCAATATGTTCCACTGTATTTTAGTTCCAGCTCTGCTCATGATCCTACCAGACGTGCTCTTTTCCTGGAATAAACGTATTATCTTTAACTTATACTTTTGGTTTATTTATACAAGAATACTAAAGTGAGCTGGAGTCTTTGGTGATACCTGTCTCTTATATGTTTCCTTTTAATAGTGTTGTGCTTTGTAATGGCCTACTGGCCAGGTTAAGAAGTCCGCGGCTGCTGCTTGGATGAGCCCAGGCCTGTGTTCGCGTAGGCATGGATGGCTCTACTTGGACCAGCAGTGCTTGATGGGTGACATGGCGGCCTTCGGGTTGGCGGGAATTGGGATTACGTTTCGCGAGTTACTATTTCAGCTCCTACCCACACTTTCCTCATTATAGACTAGACAGTGGTCCAAAGTAGCCATGCTTGGTGCTAATGTCCTGCGAGCAGTACACTTGTAGGTTGTTGCTTGATTACGTTGGTAATTTTTTGGTCGGCATTTCCGATTACCTGGAGTTTTTTTGGTGCCTGGAGTCAGGTTGCTGGCTTGGTACATCCTCGTTGTTCGCCTGCCTGTCTGCTCTTTTACATACTTGGGGCCTCATTTATGAGAAGTGGCGAATCGCTGAGTGAAAGCAGCGATGCGTCACTTCTCAGTGCGCCCTCGTTGTGACATGATTGATGCGTCATATTTACTTTATGACGCATCATGTCGCAAGGAGTTACAGATACGTCAGTATTTCTGACGTATCTGTATGTTGCAAAAGTGACGCATTGATGGAGTGTGTCACAAAAGTGACGCAACTCCAGCAATGTGTCCTTTCACATCGGGCAAGCCCGATGTGAAAGGGCCTGCGTCAGTCTTACCTCTGCTGTGAGGCAGGCGTAAGATATTGATGCATTTGCACCCTAGAAGTGGCGCAGTGAAATCTGGTAGATTTCACTGCGTCACTTCTACAAGGCTTACATACGTGGGAACACCCACCCTGCATACATTATACCTGACACAGGTATAATGTAGCGCAGGGGTTTCCAAAGTGACACACCTGCTTAGATGTATCACTTTGTAAATAGAGCGAAACAGAAGGCATGGTTTACGCCGCTGATGTGTCACAAAAAGTGACGCAACGGAAGCGCAAAACTGTCGTAAGGCCTCATAAATAACGCCCTTGGAATACATTTCAATATACTTATACACAAACCTACGAGTGTGGATTTTACTACACAACACTTTTGTACTGGGACAAGAAAGATGGTCGAGCTGCTATGTTTTCCATTCCCTCTTCCCGGCACTTGAATTAATAAACCTAAAATAGGTAGGTAACTTGAATTTTATAAATAAGCATCCGATATTGTCATAATTTTTTATCAAATAAACATTTTCAGCGAGGAACATTTAATACATTCCTGTGCCTGAGCTAAGCTACTCGACTTTGGTAAATGAAGGGTGCCGCCCTTGCTTGCTAACACCTGCTCATATTTAGGCTTCATCCAATCTCATAGTTTTGCCTTGAACACAGGGCAATAGTTGCAGTTCATACCTTAAGCTCTGTGCAACTTGTCCCCCAGAAACACAGTCCACTTCCCATCCTCACCACTGTGCCGATGACATCAGTGCCCTGTTCCTGATGTCGGCTTCCAATCAAGGGTGAAGACAAAGACCTCTTGCAGGATTGAAAAGTCCCTGCCAAGAGAGTCATCCGGCTCTCAGTGTCGAACCTCTCCACTTGCCCCACCTTCTACTCCAGTCATTCTGCTGTGTCCAAAGGCAAGCCAGTATTCAAAATCCAACAAAACAAAATTGCGGTTCCGGACTTGCTGCCTAATCACAGGTGATGTAAGTGGATTGACAACCTATATACAATTTATATATACTTGTAGATATATATGAAAAAAGGTCTTGTCGAAACAGCAGAGATTTACTCGTGCAGCCACCCATGTCACACTGAGAGAACACGACCGCTCTCCAGACAATTGTGGTACCCAGTGAGATGACACTGCACAGCTCATGCCTGTTACCCACTACACACACTGCGGCAATCACTCAACACACGACCCCATCACTACTCAAGGTGCATAGCGAGGCACACAGCACCTCCCACCCTTAAGCCTTTGTGAATTCCGGCATGGTGGCATTGGTTTAAAGTCATACATTTTGGGACAGTCCGCTGTTTCGGCTGTCCTGCAGTTCCCCCGGGGCACAAGCAGGCATCCACTTCCGTCATTACAGCTGATCGCAGCAAAAAGACAGAAGTGGATGCCTGCTTGTTACCCGGGAGGACTGACATGAAAAAAACAAACGTGTGTGCCTCGCTTGCTGGCAGCAGGGGGGAGGGAGAGAGGAGGAGGCCTGAGCGATTCCCTTGTGGAGCGAGCCAGGGGCACCATGTGTTTGTAAGTTAATTACAAGCATATGTTGCCAAAGCTCGCTCCCTCAAGGGAAACCCGTACGTGCATGCATTGCCATTGAAGGCAATGGAACGCGTGCACGTTTTAGCCTGAAAAAGGCAATCCATGGCTACAGGTCTCATTCCAATGCAGCACATGCGCACTACGTAGGCGAGACCTAATGAGACGACCTAGAGGCGAAGCGAGACCGCCCAAGATGGAGGACGCGGCGCTCTAGGCTGAATTCCTGGGCCGAGCGACAGGTGCAGATTTCGGTCATCCTGTTGCTCCCCGTGGGATACTAGGAGCTGGGGGTAGATCGAGTGGCAGCAGAAGCAGGAAACCAGGGTTCCGACCCCCACCAGAGAAGACATGAGAATCCAAGCCTAGCCCGTGCGCAGGTGAGAGGGGCAGCACAAGGGGTGAGCAAGGGCGGACTGAGTCGCATTTGCCTGCAGAGGTAAAGACAAAGCCCTGGAGTGGGTCGCTACCTAGGGACCCCCTGAAATCAGTGAGAGGGCTTGTCTGCAGACAAGGGGAGGCCCCACCGTCAGCCAGGTTGGTGCGATGAGGTGACTTGTCATCTCCAGCACCATGCGACACCCACGACCCAGGTCTGTGTACAGGCGAGAGGGGCTGTGCACAGGCAATACAGAGCGGGCTGATCCACGTTCCTACCCTGACTGGAGGTGAGGGCAGGAAGCTGAGGGCCCTTCTGAGGCATCCCCAGCTAAGCTGCAGCTGCTCGGAGTCAGCTTGTGGGGGGGTGTGACACCTTAGCCCAACGTAGTAAGCGAAGCAGTGATATTGCTACTGAGAGGGCTGGAGAAGATAGCCCCAGGTACCAGCCCACACCTCCAGAAGTCTACCAAGTGTAGATAGGCAGTGATGACGGCCCTGTGAAGGGCACAGAGAACAGACCAGGGTGCGCGCTCATGCCGTAGGCCTGGAGAAGAGGGACCCTGCCATGGAGGCCCTTATAGTAAGATCACCCAGGGGACACCCAAGAGCACAGCGCACTTTTGGCTGACGTAGTGAGACGGACCGCCATCTACCAGATCAGTGTGGCAGAAGTGGCTGGACTGTCTCTAATGACGCATACATCATTGGGATCTGATCTGTGTGCAGGCGGGAAGAGCTTAACACGCACGACACTGACCACATCAGGCCTCGTCCCCTTGCCGTTTGGAGGCGGAGGGGTGACACACTGCAGGCCTAGGGAGTGGGATTCCGCTGATGTAGGCCATCAAGTAGGGATCGGCCGGGGGGGCACTCCGGATCACAACACAGCCTTGGCTACATCTGCCGCCTACCAGGTTGGTGCGGCGGGTGCTGGGCCGTTTCCTGCGACACACAAACAATTGTGCCCTGATCCGTGAGCAGGCAAGAGCGGCTGTGCACAGTCGACATCAGGTGGGCTAGGCCCCGCATCCTTGCTGATTGGAAATAGAGATGAGGCACAGAGATTTTCTCAGAGACCCCTGTGAAACGAAGAAGACTCGGGTCGGCGTGTGGAAGCCCTTAGCTTAATGAACAAGGTGTGCTTCAACACTGATTGTAAGAAAAGCTTGGGAGATAACACTGGCCGCCAGCCTACACCTCGGAATCAAAAGAGATAGCTCTACCAGCGTTATCCCTGAGGCTTAGCTGGACAAGAACCAAAGCAAGTAGGTGCGGAGGGTTTTGGACACTCACTGCACAGTAAAGGGAAACGGAGGTCGAGACCCTGACAAACACTGCTAACAGGTTGTAATGCACCTGTGGGCAAGGGGGACGGCGGGCAGCCCTTTCCCCCACCTCCTAGATTGGCCGGCAGCAAAGAGTAGATGCAACATCCAGTGTAGGACCAGAGGTACATACAACCATGTAGAGACCTACACTTTCAGATGACAGACAAGAACGCCCCCTGGACTACAGAGAGACATCTAATGCGCGGAGGGTTCCACACTCCTCGCTAAAAGACACACCGCACGCTACTAGCGGTGAGGGAAGGATCGTCACCCGAGATAGTGGCGACGAAGGCGACAGAGAAAGTAGCAGTAGCTGGCAGCCACAGATAAAACAACGGAGTCAACACTGCACAGACACCGACTGCGACCAAGACTGCTCACCACCAACGGAGCAGACTACCCTCCCTGGACACCAGCGATTAGCAGCCTAAATGACTCTTGGGCCACACACACAACACCACTTTTCAGGGCCAGCACAGGGAATAAGGAAGAGACCAAAAACCGTCCTGGAGATCCAATGCTACTAACTGAACAATGGTGAGGGATAAAGAACCCAAAACAAGATAAGTACACAAAAGTGCTCCCCCACCAGCGAAAATGGAAGGAGAGCCCCTTGGACCACCAGACAATGCAGCCATCCTGCAAGCAATCCACACCACCACAGAGGCCATTGATGGAAAAATGGCAGAAATAAGGTCATAAGTATCCCTCCTGCAGCAGGATATGCGTAATATCGCCGAAAGGGTGACTCAGGGTGACTCAAACTGAAACTTGCATCTCAGAGGTGGAAGACATGACACATAATTTACAATTAGACGTCAAAGACCTGAAGGCAACCGTGAGAGAGGTTGCATAAAAGGTGGATGACATGGAAAACAGGGCACGCATAAACAATCTGCACTTTATTGGATTCCCGGAGGGTGCAGAGGACTTGGACCCAGTCACATTCTTAATGACGTGGTTGCACGACTTCCTTCCAGTGGTAACGTTTTAAAGTTTTCACCCTGCTTTATAACTGAATGGGCCCACAGAATGCCCAATGCAAGACCGCCACCCAGTGCCACCGGTGCCACCCAGTGCCAATAATTGCACGGTTCCTGAATTTTTAGGATTGTTACACAATCCTCAGAGAATCATGGCGTATAGGGGAATAATTTTCCCCAACTACTCAAGGGAAGTGCAGAAGATGCGGTGGACATTTGACTCGGTGAAGGTTAAACTGAGAGCCAGGTAAATTCAGTACATGCTCCTCTTCCCAGCCAAGCTAAAAGTCATCTTTCAAGGCAACAAGTAGAAACCTCGGCAGGGATATAGGAGCGCCCCCTCTGAGATGAGTTACAAGGACTAGTGAGTCACAAATCGGAGATGCAATGGACGGCCATAACCCAAACCACAGTGGGTGAAAAAGAGGCGTCTGTTCATGGGAGGGTGCAGAACACAGACAGGGACTCCACTGAGGGGAACCCCATACCCACCGGAGAAGCAGATGCGCTCAGAATCAGACGAAGATTCTACACAGGCCCAAGCCAGCAATACATGCTCCAGCCAATGGGACAGCACCCACACAGAAGCCTCGGATAAGGAGTATTTTGCAGACACAGGCAGTGACCATCCACTTCTCAAGAAAATTAGTCTACTAAAAGATCAAGGCACCGAGATAAGAAATCCAGAGAACACACACCAGCAGCAGGACAAGGGCAGCGAAGAAGGCTTAACCACAGGTTATGCCGATGGCAGACGAACAGCAGAACTGCTAAAGACCCCTCCAGACATTACTGTACTCAGTGCTTCTGAATGCAAGGATCTATTTGAAGTTTATATCCTTTTTTGCATTAGTAAGCTACAGAGATTTGTACAGTGCATGTCTGCCCCAGCAACGGGGCGTCCCAGCGCTAACCCAGATAAAACATTGCAAGATAGAAACATAGGAGGTGTGGATTAGTTCGGGAAAAGACAAGTTTTTATGGCCTTTCTGTAAACCAGATGATTCTGGAAATCCACTGATAGACCAAGGTAGAGAATTCCAGAGTACAGACACCATCACCTTCAAAGAGCGACCCCCGACTCTTGCTTTTAATACTTAGGGGATGCAAGCTAGGTACAGATCGATTCGTATTTAGAGGGTTTAGGGAACTGGGTGGGGGTATACACCTTTCAGGCTACACTTGTGCCAGGTTGTCATGTTGACACTTCAGGGGAACTGAAGAACTTGAGAGAATGATCATGGAATTGAATAATGTAAACCCAAGAATAAAAGTCACACATAGAATCGATCAACAGAGCATAGACTTTTTGGATGTAAGGATTATCAAGTTGGCAACAGGTTTCCGCACTGAACTATACTCTAAACCTACAGATCGAAACAATGCATTGGCATACGACAGCTTCCACCCGAGAAGTTTGATTAACAATTTACCCTATTCACAATGTTTAAGGATAAAACGCATCTGTTCAGAAACACAGACAGGCTTGATCAAGATGGATGAACATTTGTCTAAATATCAACAAAGAGGGTACCCAATGGATATGTTAAAACAAAATAAGGAAAAAGTACTTAAAATCGAGAGAAAAGAACTGTTAAAAACTAAAGAAAAGACAATTAAGGACAGAATGGTTTTTGTATCCAAATACACCACCCAGTCAAAAAAGATCAAAACAATAATCAACAAAAGATGGGAACTACTAGCTACAGAACCAGATTTCAAGGGTCTCTTTAAAGACGTGCCACTTCATGCATACACCAGAGGGGAAAATCTAAAGGAGATCTTAAAACACCCGAAACCACAAATTGATACAAGGGCATATAAAGGAACGACACGCTGTCAGAATTGCATACATTGCAATAATGTCATCACAGGAGATACGTTCAACCATCCAACAACAGGCAAAAAGATAGCATTGAGACATACAAGTGATTGCAACGTACAAAACGTGATCTATGCAATTAAATGCCCATGCGGTAAAATGTATGTGGGAAAGACTGAACGGAAACTCAAAATCCGAATAACAGAACACAAGAGCAAGATAAGAAAGGTAACAGCAGCATCACCTCTAGCACAACACTGGCAAGAATCACATCACTCTATATCCCAACTACGTTTTTTTGTGATAGAGAAGGTAGAAATGCGACAGGGAGTTGACAACAGACAAAAATTACTGCAACGAGAGTTATTCTGGATTAAGACTCTACAAACAATGTCTCCGATTGGGCTGAATGATCGATATGATTTATCATGCTACCTATGAAAGACACTCGATATACAGGGGATAGAAACCCTTCATGGGGAGAATTGAGTAATGACATTCACTTAGGATAGGGTTTAAAAAAACTTTACTGATTGAACAGGACGTTGAATATCATGAACTGATGTTTGAGAGCATGTATGGGTTCACTATTGTTTTTCTTGAATTGTTTTTCTTGAATTAATGTTCCCGCCACAAGCATTAATGCATCATCCAAATACCAGTTCCATTATTTATTTTACATATAACGTACATTTTAATACATTTTTCGGTAAATATCAGGTTCTACACCGAGGCACACATTCAACTACAGCAGCATACAAAAGAACAGCATTATCTTTCATTATTTAGATTTAACACCAGTGTGCTAATATTAACGTATACAACATTGCTCTAAGATGGAGCACTAGTGGGTATGACTACTAGACTAATCAAGATCGAGTCGGCAGAATGTCTTAGAGCACATTTACGCTCGTTTTAATAAACACCTTTCTCCGTTTAAAAAAAAACAAAAAACGATATCATTCATACAGTTAAATCGCTCCATCCAATACAGGCACAACATGATATAGGCACCGCAATAATAAGTTTAATTGAAGTAAGTCCACTGTAAGATGGCGCCCATTTCGAACTCAGTTGAGTCCGTTTTTTGTGATCACGCAAACAGGCGTGCACTTATACAGAAAACAACAGGGAAGATGGCGTTCCGGGAATTTTGGCGACCGTGAATAAAGCCGACAGCGTTTCAGCACTAGGTATGTCTCTCCATAATCGGTGCATTAATTATTGGTTCTTTTTGAGACCAGCAGTTTATTCGAAAGTAGGGATCATAACCGGCTGTATGTGTGCATTTCTGTTTTTTACAGAAGAGCACCAGTAAGAAAATCTGAAAGGTAGGATAACCAGCAACACAGAATACGGTAACATCTGTGATTAGAAGACCTGAACATTAATGCAATTTCGTATTGCTTTTATCTCACCATATCACAGGTTTTCGTTAAAGTAACCGCCTGACACAGGTAGGCTGAGTCATTTTTTTCATTTTTTCTTTATTTTCTCAAACGGACACCACACTAGTTGATATGATGTACTTAACAGACTGCATTCATGGTCTCTATTGCAGAATCGGTCTCTACTTACAGCTTCTTTAGGTAAGAGACTAACAACGACAGTATTCTAATACCCACCTAGGAACATTATAATATATATATAACATTCAGATATTCTTCAACTTTACAGGGAAACCCCGTAAACACCATTCACTATAAGGTATGCGCATTTATCACGAGGATATTTATAAACCAAGAGCTACTGTGGGCACACGTATTAATGTACATATATTATTCCTCTTGTCTTTTAGTTTTTGCCCCTGAGGAAGGTACTCAGTACCGAAATGCATCGGGCGTGTTAAATTTCAATGCTGATTGATTTTGAAATGTAACATTGAACATAATGCTATGTACAACTGTAAATGAAAAATGCAATTTACAATGTTGATATAACCTTGAAGAATTAATGATTAACAAATTGTGAAATGAATTGTGGTCAAAATTAAGAAAATTAAAAAGAATGAACCTTGATGGTATTGAAAATTGATTAACAGTCACAAACCGAACAGGTGTAGGAAAGCACCAAGTGAAAAGTGCATGATTGGACTAACCCTTTGGCTAGTCAAAACCACTGACACTTCAGGGGATACGCGTAGGAAGTGGGAGAGAGTAGTGTGGGGGTATGGTTGAGGGACCCAAAGTCTTATAGTTTTGTTTGTGAATACATTCCCCATACAACCAGAAACAGGAGTGCCATAGTAGACAGACAGGGACAGGAGGGAAGAGACCCACAGACAGGCCTACTCGCCACATAAGGAAGAATATTAGATATACACATAATGAGTAACAAAACATACACAGCACTGACGTGGAATGTCAATGGGCAAGGTAGCAAGATTAGGAGAGGATTGGTAACAAGACACATTAAGAGACTTAAACCCGATATTGTTTTTTTGCAGGAAACCCACCTGCTGGGTACACATTGTGCCTTTATCGGGAGAGGGTCATATACACCGCTCGAACATGCAGGATTTTCCCCTGGGGCGCGAGAAGTTGCTATCTTAATTAGGATACCTCCCCTCCACACAACTAAAACTTGGACAGATCCCGGTGGGACTTTTGTCGCTGTCCACGGAACCTGGGGACGACGAGAGCTTACATTAATCAGTGTCTACGCCCCACCAAGACTGCAATCCCAAACCTTAGCTGCAATTGCCAGGATATTATTAGAATCGAGCCCTTCCACACACATCATTGCAGGTGACTTTATGTAATCGACCCAGGCACACACATTGCCACAGGAACCCGGGTTTCCACCCCATTGGCGGCCTTTGTGAAGTTGTTAGGACTAACCTACCATTGGTGACAACAATATCCACTAGGACATGCCTATTCCTACTTCTCCGGGCACATCGAGTCTTCTCTAGACTCTATTACTACTTTGCCCTGGCAGGGAAGATACAAGCAGTGGACAAGGTGGAATACCTTGCAAGGGTCATCTCTGACCACTCACCACTGTGGTTGACAGTTGAAGGAAGAGGTGAGAGCAAGCAATCAGACTGGAAACTGAATGCTTGGGAGCTCTGCGACAAAACAGTAGCGGGAGCAATAAAGAAGGAGACTGAATTACACTTTCAAGAGAATGAGAGCTCAGTGGCCCCAGCGGTAATTCGAGGTAGAATGCAGGATGTCATAGCACGAAAACTAAGGGAGGAAATTCGCCAAATAGAAACCCTAGAAGATAAACTCCTGGAACTAGAGACGTACTACCCCAGACACCGAGGTTACCCTATTACGACAAATCACAGTTACACACAGGGAACTTTGAGCCCTACAAGAACGGAAGGTATAGGCCAAAATTCAGGTTACACAACACAGATTCTATGAGTCGGGAGACAGAGCAGGGAGACTCCTGGCTTAGCAAGACAAAATGGGAATAGAGGCGAGCTGGGTGGCCCAGATCCAGGAGTTGGAAGAACGACATGTAACTGCACTCACCATAGTGGGGGCATTCACACGCTTTTACATGGACCTATATAAGGCTAGGCCACTGGCAGATGAATCGCAGATAACAGAATACCTTAGTGGTATAGATACTCCTACCATACCCCGAGAAGATACAGAAACCCTAGAAACAGAAATGACCTTAACTGAAGTCCTTGATGCCATCAATTGACAAACATTAGGGAAAAGTCCAGGACCAAGCGGACTGCCAGCTGAATTCTTCAAGCAAAAGGCTAGTCTACTGAGTCCAGGCCTTCTCAACATGTTTCAGGCTGCCAGGGAGGAGGAGTCGCTTCCACCAGATCTTTTTCAAGCTACGTTGGTAGTTATTCCAAAGCAGAGAAAACCCCAGAGAGCTGCGGATCCTACTGCCCAATATCATTGCTCAACATCGAAACGAAAATCCAGGCCTTCATCTTAGCGACATGACTCTTAACAGTGATTACATCCCCGATCCACCGGGACCAATTTGGCTTTATGCCTGACCGAGCTATGTATTTCAATATCCGTCGGCTGGCCAACTGGCTAGACACAGTGAAGAACAGGCTGACCCGGCAAGTGCTGCTCATCACTGGATCCAGAAAAGGCCTTCGACACAGTCCACTGGCCTTTCATGAAGCAAGTCCTTGTGAAGTTCTGGTTTGGACGAGAATTTATGACTTGGGTGGAGCTATTGTATACTAACCCCAGAGCTAGAGTTTGGACTAATAGGGTAAAGTCAGCTGAATTAGAAGAGGAACCAGACAGGGCTGTCCCCTATCTCCTCTGCTTTTTGCGCTAGTCCTGGAGCCATTGGCCTGCCAAGTTAGAATTCACCCAGAACTTAGAGGCTTCCAGGATACCGGAGGTCAACTTATAGAGGAACGAATATCCCTCTACACAGATGACATTCTGCTTCACATCACCGTCCCTGACATTACACTTCCCCCGATGCTACAATTGTTTAAGGAATATGGTAAATACGCAGGATATAATATCAAATGGGGAAAGTCAAGTCTCTAACCAGTGGGAAGGTCCACAGACGTACGCTCTATGCCAGGACAACTACATATTACCGGAGAGGGCTTCAAATACTTGGGCTATACATCGCCATGAATTAAGCTGACTCCCTTAATCAAAACAACAAATGGGTTCTGGTAGAATTCTGCGAAGATGTGGCAAGATGGAGGCGGCTCCCTCTAACACTGCTGGGGAGAGCGGCCATGTATAAAATGATAACACTCCCTAAACTGTTTTACATACTCCAAAACACATACCATACGATCCCAGTGACTAACTGTGAGACAATTAACGATGAATTGTGCACATTCCGATGGGATGGGGGGCAGCCTAGAATGGCATTGCAAACGCTGTAGATCAGTCAGTACAATGGGGGAATTTCCCTGCCAGATATTCAAGCTTATTATCGAGCCGCACATCTAACTATAATTAATGAATTGTGTTATGCTCTGGGAGACCACCCTGCGTACACCCTGGAGAGGCTCAAATTCCAGAAACATACCTATCTTCACTATCTTTATGGGGGGCAGGAGCACAAGACCTACTACCCTCCACTCAGAGAACGGTGGAGATATGTAGGGGGACTGAACGCCAGATGAGACGGGACAAGAAATTAACTAAAGCTACACCATTATGGGCGGGTAGGAGGTTGCCTGATTTAGCAACATTAAGGGGCTTCAAGAGCTGGGACACAGTCGTGATCACAACAGTAAGTGACAAACTCAACAAAGACAATGTAATTACCTTTGTGGCTCTCCAAACCGAATACCAATTGTTGCATACGCAACAATAAACATATATACAATTGCAACATGTTTGGACGACACAAAAACGGACACTACAGACATTTCCCGAATATGCACCACTAGAAGGGCGATTGCTACAAGAGGAGAAACCCTCAAAGACGGTTTCGTGGACATATAAAACACTATTTAACAACATTCCTGACAGACTGAAATCTCTCAGGTCTAAATGGGAAGGAACCACAGGCCCTCAGAGAAGACATGGGAGGTGGCATTGATGCACCCACCAGAGGTAGCAATTAATCTTCGCTTAAGTTTGATACAATTTAAAATCCTACATAGGGTATATTACGGCAGGGTGCAACTCAACGTTATTGGTAGGGCAGAAGCACCCAACTGTCTGAGTGTAAAACCATTCATGGCACCTACATACATACACTCTGAAAATGTCAACACATACAAAGATACTGATCACGAATAGTGAAGGAACTTAATGATATACTAGAGGTACAGATCCCTATGTACCCTAAACATATCATCCTGGGTATCCCTACAGAAATTGATCTCCCTAGATACAAACTCATGTAGAGAAATCTGGCACTGATAGTCACAAAAAGAGACAGTGCTAGACTGAGGGGAGGGCCTGCCCACCCTGGCAGAATGGTGTGCAAGTATGGACTTATATATGGCAGATGAGAAAACAATATACAAGGCTAGAGGATGTCCCAACACGTTCACAAAAATTTGGCAGCAATGGCTATGATACTACAATCTCGAGATCAATGGCGCTGGGATTGACAATGCACACCCCAACACACAGGATTTGTAAATTGTCAGTGGACTACCTCATTTGTTAAGAATGTACAGCCGGGGAAGGCCATGTCTAATCCAGAGAGAGGGAGGAGGGAGGAGGGAGGAGCATTGAAGAATGAACTCCCATAGTGCACATTCTGTACCCCTGAAAGTAACAAAGGGTTGTAAGAATGTCAAATCTAATGAGTATCAGGCTCGCCTGCTGATGTTTTGGCTGATGTTTAAAAATAAAAACAGTAAAAAAAAAATGTGCGGACGGTGGTTACAATTGAACTGCCAGTCGGCAGGCATGGCTTGCATCTCATCTATCAGGCTGGTAGGGCTGGAGAAAATCAATCATGTGCCATGAGGGTGCCTCATAGCGGGACAGCTGAGACACAGTCATGTACTCCAGGACAGGTTACTGCAGTTGTACAATCACATGATTCAGGCTTTACATCTGAAAAATGGTTTGGGCTGGGACAAGTCCAGTTACATACAGGCATATAACTTTTAACAAAAGTTGCGGTGGCGGGGTAAATTTCAGTCACATTTGACACATCTCTGACTTTCTAAGACCAGTAGGAGCTAAGAAATTCTGAAGCATGTATCTGAGTGGTGCATTTGAAAGGTTGATCAAGTTCCATGTTCTAACAGTCACTTTTCAGGTACTTTCCTTCAAACTGTCAGTAGGCTTGTCAGTCACAACAGACATTTTTTTTTTATCAATCCCAAGTAGTTATTGATGAGACTGTTGTCAGAGGGCCTGAGCTTGATTCTCTACTTCCCCCATGTGATTAAACATTAAAACACTCATCATCCGGTCTCTATTCTCAGCACCGTCCGACTCTGAAAACTCATGACTTTGCCTCCAGATGCGCCGCGAGCATGGACGCTGTAACCTCCCTCCAGGCCCTGTCCCACCCTGTGACTCCTGCACCAATCTAGACACTGCTCCCTTTCTGTTTCTGTGAGGAAACAGCAGGAGAGCAGCATGAGGATTGGCTAGGGCAGGCGCTGACAGCGCTCATTTAGAGCCTTGGGGGATGTGGTGACAATCCCCTGATCTCCTACATTGCGGAGGTAGGAAAGGGTTTAGGTGTGCATGTCAGGCTGGTTGCAGCAAGATACTTGTCTAACTCAACATGCACACTTCACCCAAAGGAAGCCCAGCAGCTATTCAAGCAGGCTTGGACTCTCCACACCCCCACCCCATCCCCTGAGTAACTCTCAACTTTTCCCATGCCATGCCGTGCACTGCGGCTAACATTAAAATGGCATTTAAAGAAAGTAATGCAGTAAGCATGATTTGTAGGGTCCGCCTCCCATGGGCAACAAAACAAACAGTGGGAGAGGCCCCCACGCCCCTATTAAAAAACTGTTGCTATGCACAATAAGTGTTGCAGGCCCACTAGAAGTATTTCATTCACAGTCCCTGGGTATATGGCATACCACTTTACCAGGGACTTAAAAGTAAATACATAAACCAATCAGGTATAAGCCAAATTTAACATATTTTAGGGAGTGAGCTCAAGCACTTTAGCACTAGTTGTCAGTGGAAAAATGCACTGAGTCCTAATGCCAATAACGCCAAATTGAGCACAAATAGGAGGGGTGACAGCAAAACTGTTCGGAGTGACCCTGTAGATAGGGACAAGTCCTACAACAAGTGTCTAATAAGTTGTCAGCTAATGTTCTTTTGGAAATTAGTTCAGTCATAAATGACCACAAATTCATATTTTGTGGGATGAGTCCAGTAAATGTTTGAGTCGGGTTCTCCTCTATAAACCTTTTTTTAAAACTTTGTTTATTTGCATTTTCAAAATAAAAACTTTACAAAAAAGAAAACAGTTGGTCAGTGTTATCACATAAACATTCTGCAGTGAGCAAGAGAGCCAAATGGCTTATGACAAGGAATATCCCTGGCATCCAATACACATGTAGCAGGAGTCAATGACATATATCCACATATACAGTATCTGCCTTGATGCTTTAGCATTTGTCGTGATCATTTAGGAGTTCTCCTGTGTAAATTTAATTGCGCCTGTGTCCTCTCTGTTGTTGCTGACGCTGTTATACTGCATGATCCCGTGACCCTGACGTTCTACGTTTTTCGCTGCGAGAGTTGGAGCTGGAGCCTGGAATCAGGAGCGGAACGAAATGCGGGTCTGCTGAGTGGGATTTCCCGTAGTAAACCCTTGGCGAGTGCCTTGAACGCCTTTTTTTTTCTCCTCTGCTGGACGTTTGCTGCAGCAGCCGTCGCCCACCCGCCATCCCCAACAGAAGTCTGGTCATTGTGCTACGTGAGCACAGAGCAACCCATGTGAGCGCCCGCCCAGGGAGGCAGTAGATCGGTGGGCTCAAGGAAGGTTGGAGGGGGAGTGGCGAAGCCCAGTCTGGTTAAGGTTGCTGAAAGGGGATAAAGGCGAAAATTATGTGCTGGAGGAAAGCGGTTCAGTAGAACTAAACCCCATAAAAACTCCATATAACTGCACCATCTTTGCAGCAGTAGTGAGGGTGCCAAAGGAGGAAGAAGGAACTTTGTCTGCTGATTAGTGTGTTGGGAATAGGGTCAAAAAGGGCACGCTGCACGGCATAAGTACAAGCTCACGGCACAACAGAGGTAAGTGACAGAAAAAGTTTTTCTTTTAAAATGAAAGCAGTTATCACTCCCCTGTCGCCCACCCCTCCCCTTCCTGTGGACTGAGCTGGTAATCAGGGGGTAGTTTTGGGGTTAATATTGGGTGCTTATTAAAATTGCATGTCCATAAATGGCCCCTCTGAGAAATAAAAGCACATTGGGTTCTGCACAGAAAGAGAAGGCCACAGTAGAAGAGCAAAACATTTCTGGAGAAAATCGGATCGCTCCAGGGGTAGAGTCAAAATCAAAACGTGGCTATCGTGTGCAAAGGAAAAAAGGACAAGCTGCCAAGGAACCATTGCAAGGAGGAAACAAGGGAGGTATAGCATCAAACTCCCTCAAAGATTTTGTGGGAAAGTATTTTAAAAGGGTTTTTCCCCTGCTAAAACCCTGGTTGTAGAAGATGGGGATGTATCATGGAAAGGGGGCTCCTCCCTAATTTTTAATGAATGTACAGTGGATTCTGCAAACCCGGCTAACCAATCGGTACAGTCTTTGATAGGTCATAAGGGGGTAATAATGTCACCACGTCTCTCCTCATCACCGCAACTGCTATTTCAGATGTCCGATGAAGTAGCCCAAACACCAGATGGAAGACTAAATGGAATGGAAAGTCCGGATTTACATGGAACCAAGGGACCAGTGCTAGTGGACAAAATTGGCGATACTTGGGGTGAAAATCAATCCCTGGAGATAAATACGGAATCTTCGGAAACCCCCGCCTTTTCAATGCTGGAGTTAATGTTAATGTTGCAAAAATCATTACAAGGTTTGCTGGAAGTGACTGTGCTACACCATGACATTTTAAAAACTCAGAAAATGCACCTCTCCAAAATCGAGGGAGAATTACACGGCATTAGAGGGCAAATGCCATCAATGTTAAGACCTGTCTCTGATTCATTATCGATAGGTTCGGTGAGGGAAGGGGAGGGGGAGGTCGGAAATGTTGAACCCCCGATGGCTAACCATGACTCTGAAGTACCAACAACCAATCATGAAGTCTATGTTTCAAGATGGCCAATGTTGGTAAAAAGAAGAGGTGATTATACAAGCTATGGGTTGCCAAAACGAGTGAGATTGGCAGGAAGAGATGCACAAAGAAAGGGTAAAACAAGTCCAAGGAAAAAGAGAAGAGAGCAGCAGGAACGATTAGGAGTATCTGATCAAGGGCCTAAGTCTGAACCACTTAAAACAGTGAGAGAAACTAGAATGTCAAAAATAAGTGTAGAGAAATCTGCAAGGATGTTAGTAAAAAAGGGGCTCGGTAATAGGAAGCAAAACCACCAGGATAAGGAGTCAAAAAATATAAACCATATGCCTCTTAAGGCAGTAAGAACACTTGGTCGTATGGTCCCCCCTAAAGACAAAATATACCGGGGTATTCGCTCGGAGGAAGGGGGGAGAATCAACATTCAACCATTATTGAGGGGTCCTAGATGGGAAGGTGAGGAGGATAAAGAGAACAAGTCGCTCTATTTCGAACAAGTGAAAATAGGAAGGGGTGGGAAAAAAACGAAGAAGAGGTCCTATTTAAACAGCTCCCACCTCCTTAACTCCTTTGCCCACTGCCCAAATTTAAAAGGAATAGGATCTAAAGATCTTCGGCTAGTGGGATTTCAAGCATCCTGTGATGGTAAAGAGTTTACTGGGTACAGCTTTATTCTGACCTGGTTAAATCAGCAATAATAAATGCAGAGAAGGAGATATGTGAAGAAGGGATTAGGCTAATGCCCAAAGAAGAGGTTGTACCAGTATACAAAGCTCCGCAACAGAAAACCTTCCTACGGTTCCATGCGGGCCTACGAAAAAGACAAGTGAAACTACCAGGAAGCGATGTGGACTGTTGGTTGGAAAACTTCAACATAGTAGTAAATAACTCAGACATGATGGAAGCCTGGAAGAATTGGAGTAATAGTACAAGCCCTGCAGGCCCTTCCCAGCATTATATGGAGGGTACAGATCCTCTCGGCCCACTGAGCGATGTAGAATAGGGAAAGGGGCAGCCACATGGCATAAAATTGGCCTCTTGGAATATAAATGGTCTCGGAACACAGATAAAGCAGGAACTCTTAAAAAAGCTTGCGAAAAACAACGAGATCATCTGTATACAAGAGACCTGGCTTTGTGGAGAGCCCCCTGTAGTTGAGGGGTTTCGACAAATCCATCGGTCAGCGAAAAAATCTAGCTCTGGTCGTGCAGCAGGTGGCTCGTTGATTTTATTATCTACAAACCTAGTGATTAGGGTGCCCCAGTTATTGGTGACATGTAAGTGGCTTTAGGCCTGCAGGATACGGACAACGTTTGTTGACAAAAAATATGAAAATATGTTGATTCTAGAAGAATATGTGGTTGAACTGGGACATTTTAAGAATGACTTGGATTCACTTTGTGATAAGTATGGCACTGATTTAATTTTGTTGGTGGGAGATTTTAACCATAAATTAAACCCAAAATTGTTAGACCTTTTGTATACTGAAACTCTGGACTCATATGATATAAAAAAAAGCAGAGTTCCTCGAAAATATAACACCGACTGATGCCGCCAAACTTGGAAGTTATTTAGCGTCAAAAAGTCTTTTCTGCTTAAACGGTAGGCAAGCTCAAGATTTTCCGGCAAAGAAAACTTTCAAATATGGGACTCAAAATTGCCCTATTGATTATGTTTTCATGCTGGCATGGAACTTTGAACTAGTATTAGATTTTAGGATTGGCCCTACTGAATGTAGTGACCATAATATACTAAAACTAGAGCTGGTAACATCCCCACAGGCCAATTGTGACAAAGTGGTTTTACAAGAGATAGAGTACCCGAAGCGGATAACAACTCGGGATTCGGATGTATTTATAGAAAGGTTAACTAGACTGCAACAAAATGTTAAGTTAGGATGTGTGAGCGGCCAAAATCTATCATGGTATGTTGACAAAATAGACCAAGTGGTCAAATGTATAAGTATAGATTTAAGAATAGATGCAAGGGCACCCAAGGATAAAGAAAGGATGCAGGCTAAACAAGGAAATTGGTTTAATCTAGATTGCTTAAACAAGAAACGAGAATTAAGGAGAGAAGAGCGTTGCCTACGCAAATATTTTGACCAGGCTTGGGCGGAAAACCTCGCCAAAATAAAGAGAGAATATACATCACTAATTTGCAATGCAAAAAGGGTCCACAAAGAAATATGTTGGAGAAAATTATTGGAGACGCTAGAATCTAAAAATATTCGCCAGTTCTGGATGCTAATAAAATCAGCTACAGAATCTTCTGTTGCCCCAATGAACTGTGTAGTGGAAGAGGGGGCTTGGGAAGATTATTTACAGGAACTATATTCCCCTGGGAGGGAAACTGGAGAGGATAGATTGAGAGATTGGAGCGGCCTAGTAGAGAATTTAAAATCAGACTGCTCAATAGTAAACGTGCTTAGTATAATAAGGACTTTGAACCTAACGAGAGCAGCTGGCCCTCTGCAATGGGGTGCTCTCCTGGTCCACGGTCACGTACCCCAGGTCTAGGACGCATGTTATTTTACTCAGTATTGTAGCGCCAGGAGCTCGTTTTGCTACACGTTCCTTTACTGAACCCGATGTTACCGGGTGTCTTCCTCCTTGGGATCTACAGTAACTACGCTAATCTTTTGCATTCAACGGTTATATTCCTTCAATAGAGTATGTCCATGGCAGGAACATGTGCAAAAGTTAATGTAATTGGTTGGGAAATATACTGTGCTAACATGTGTGTACTTGCAGGAGGTGTCCCTTACAATGGTTACGGAGGACGGGCAAAGCGGACAGGGGACCCACGACACCCAAACTAAAGGAGCAAGGCCCGGAGACACGGGGCTCAGCAGAAGGGAAGGGAACGTTGTTAAAAATTTTCTTTTATATTTACAGGTGCCTATCACAACACCGCTGAGGGGAACGAACGGCCGACAGTGCCAGTCGAACAGAGCAGAAAGTAGTGGATAGCAGGTATAAGGCAGAGTGCGGTGACACGGGGGAAGAGCAAGGGGGTGCGCTGGCCCACTCGAGGTCTGTGAACTGGCAGAGCTAGCCAGGAGGAGCGTCACAAGCCTTGTTGCCCACTAATGTTGTCACCTTTTCCCCCCTAGCCCCCACTCATCCTCGCTCGCAGAGGATCGCCCACATCGTCCACATTTCTCTCTTTTCGGCACACACACGCTTTTCAATATGTAAGTATGGAAGAGATTTGGGGCACGCAGCCTTACGGGAGCGGGTGAAGGTTGACCGGTCGATAATTTAACACCTTGTACCCTTGGTTGATCCAGCTTTTTATCCCCAGATTGCCGTGCCGTGTGCCAGCAGAAGCGAGCATTCGTAGCCAGGGCTCCCCCCCCCTTTTCCCGGAGACTACGCAGGTGGAGGACTCGTTGCCGGGTACCTCCCAAGATGCACAGTGGGCAGACTTTTTCGAGATGGCCAAGCTTAAAGGCCTAGCGTGGGCAAACAGCGTCATGCATGCCCCCGAGACAGAAGATTCTGGAGTTGTGGGCGATTCACCCCCGTCGGATCTTCAGCCCAGCGCTGATGTGGTCCCATCCAGACCCAAGCGGCTTTGCAAGCCCACCGTCAGGGATTTCCCTCAAGACCCTTTGCCACCTCCCAGGAGCAGAACTGTGTCGACCCCCAGGGAGGTCATTTCCCAGGTGCCTGCTCCCCTGCCACCAGCACGGGTTATCACGAAGGATAGCCTCGCTGCCCAAGGTAATTACGCAACTAGGGAGGACATGGCAGGGTCAGTAGCTGCAAGCCCATCACAGGTGGGCTCCAGTGTCTGTGATAAATTGAGTGCTGCACCTGTAGCATCTAATGTTTGGGCCACAGGGCAGCCAGCCAGTCCGGGCGGGGCAGCGCCGGCAGTGAGCATTCAGGTTGCCAACAGTCATGCGGGGTCGGTTGCGGCGCCTCCTCCGGTCCCTCCTCCCCTGGTGTCCAGCCCGGTCCTGCCCGTAGCACACAGTACCGCAGGGGTCCCTCCTGCAGTTATCCCGGCACCCATCCCCCCCCAGCTCTTTGGTTCAACTAGTCACCTCCGCCCCGCTCTTGTCCGGTTGTTGCTCGCTGGCCTGGCAAGTACCACAGGCCGCCACAGAGGGTATCTGGAGGCGGGATTTCTTAGATATCTTCACGTTGCTCATGCTGGGCCAAGAAGGCATGGACGCCAGAAAGATAGGGGCCAAGGAGGATGAGAAAAAGGTTAAGTACCAACCCTGGCCAGAAAAGAACATTGCAAACTGGCTTGATGCCTTCTCTATTCTAGCCTCAGTCACGATGGAGAAATTCCCAGAGCAGGTCCCAGAGTTGGATGCAGTACTCCAGGATCATTCACAACGAGGCCTTGAAATGGGGAGGTAATGGGTGGGTCAACTACGACAGAGAATTTAGGAGAAAGATGTCGCAGTGTCCAGAAATGAGATAGGATCAGAAAAAGGTGCAGCTCTGGATGGAGCACATGGGGGCCCGTGCTCATCAGACCAGTGGCTCCCAGGGTTTTCCCCCCGGGGGGAAGCCATCACAAGGAGGGTCCTTTCAGTTAGGGCCAAGGGGCAACCATACCTTTCGAGGAGGCGGACACAGAGGGGGCTTCAAGAGATCGTCCCCCGGGACATGCCGCCTGTTTAACAAGGGGTCATGCTCTTGGGGTAAGACGTGCAAATTCCTGCATGCATGTCACACTTGTGGGGGACCTCACCCTGCGGCCTGCTGCCAACCCAAACAAAGCTCGCAACCAGCAGGAAGAGGGGGCAGCATAGTTGAATCAGTTATCTCACCCCCAGCTCTGGTTCCCCCTCCCCGCCACTTTCTCCTGCCCCTGCTCAGCTCCTGGTTGGTGGCAGTTTCTCTAATTTCCCTGCCACCTTGCCGCCAGTTGCTCTTCCTCCTCCTCCAGGGCATGCTGTTCTAGGTTGTTCTCCTATTATCGTGGACAACATTACCCCTTTGCTTAGGCGTTATCCCCTGGGGACTGACAGCCGCCTGCTGTTGTTTGCATTCCATGAAGGTTTCAGGATCCCCTACGTAGGTGCCCTTGGTAGCAGAGAAGCAGACAACCTTGGATCTGCCAAAGACCAACCATAGGTAGTTCGGTCAAAAGTGGAGAAGGAGAGGTCATTGAGCCGGGTGGGGGGTTCCTTCCCGCTTCCCCCTTTGGAAAACTTTGTTGTCTCGCCCCTGGGGGTGGTACCCAAGAAAGAACATGGTGCCTTCAGATTAATCCATCACCTTTCATACCCAGACGGGGCTTCTGTTAACCATGGTTTGGAGGAGGGCTCATGCTCTGTGTCATATTGTACGCTGGACGTGGCCTTGGACCTAGTCAGGCGGGCGGGCAGAGGGGCCTGGTTAGCAAAGGCAGACATTGAATCTGCTTTCCGGCTATTACCAGTCCACCCGAGCAGCTTTCACCTACTGGACTTCAAGCTAGACGGAAAGTTCTATTATGACAAATGCATGCCCATGGGCTGCGCTGTGTCCTGTGCCTACTTCGAAGCGTTCAGTTGTTTCTTGCAATGGGCCCTCAAAGACACCTACGGGGTGGAAGGGTGACTCATTACCTAGACGACTTCCTGTTCATCAGGAGCGATGGGACACAGCATTGTTCACAGGCCCTGGCAGACTTTGTACAACTATCTGGGCATCTGGGGGTCCCTCTCGCTCCTGGAAAGACAGTAGGGCCAGCACAAGTGTTAACATTCCTGGGAATTGAGATCGATACCATTGCGGGAGAGTCCAGGTTACAGGCAGACAAAGTGAGGGACCTGGCGGGTCAAATCCAATCCTTAGCGTGCCTAGACAGGGCCCCCCTGGAATGCATTCAAGGCATCTTAGGGAAGCTCAACTTCGCAGCTAGAATCATCCCAGCGGGTAGGGTGTTTGCCAGAAGACTCGCTAGGGCCACCGCCAAAGTCACCAAGAAACACCACATGGTGAAGCTGAGTAAAGGCATGCAGCACGACCTGGCCATGTAGGCAGAATTCCTGGCCAATTTCAACGGAGCAGTGATCTGGAGGGCTCCTTGGGCTGGCAGTCCCGACCTCGCTCTTTACACTGATGCTTCTGGTAGGCAGGGTTTTGGGGCCATTCTGGACTGAGAAGGTGCCCAATGCTTGGCACAAGAAAAAGGTCACAGCTAAGATTACAGTTCTTGGGTTATTCCCCATTGTTGTGTCTTTTCACTTGTTGCCCGCAGTGTTGTCAGCCAAAAGGGTCCTGTTATGGTCGGATAATCTGCTAGTTGCCCACTGGTTTTGTGCCTCCTACGTGAGCTGGTGCGAGTGTGTCTTTTCAACAATGTAGAATGCAGGGCTCGACACATTCAAGGTACCCAAAACATTGCGGCTGACGCTCTCTCTCGTTTTCAGTGGCGCCGGTTCCGGGAAGCATGGCCGAGAGCGAGAGAGGAGGCAACCCCCTTCCCAGCACATCTCTGGTACCTGTTGAAGTGGAAGAGCGAATGAGGGGACTGGGGGAGCTGTCATTAGCACCTAAGACCGTCAGTAGATACAGGACATGCATTAAAAAAAATTATGCTACAGTGGGGGCTTGGGAGGACTGCGGGGCATCCTTAGAAGCGAGAGTACAGTCATTTATCCTGTGGGCTAAGGACAGCAAGAAGAGCCATTCATGGATATCTGGCCACCTAGCGGCCATCAGCCATCACACCAAGCTCAGAGGGTAAGCTGACCCTACCAAGGCCTTCGTGATTAGGGCAGCGTTAATAGGTTGGGCTAGGAGTGAACCTAAGGCTCCAGACAGTAGATCACCCATAGATTTTCAGACTTTACAAGGGATGATCGATTGGCTGCCCCAAGCAACTATCTCAGACTCTGAGGCTGCGCTGTTTGCAACCACTTTTAGCATGGCTTTCTTTGGAGCTTTCAGGATTTGCGAGTTGGTTGCTAGATCTAAGAATGACACGTCAGGGGTGGCACTGAAGTTGCATGATGTGTCCCTCTCAGGCGAGGCACACAAACTCACACTGCGACGATCTAAGACTGATCAGCGGGGGGGAGGAAAAGTGTTTAGGTTGAATAGCCTAGGAGTTAGCAAGTATTGCCCAGTCCGTTTAGTAGCTGCATACGTAGCAACACGCCCGGCAGTGGACGGCTATTTCCTCATCCATGCAGACAGCACCCCCCTCACCAAATATCAGGTGGAACACGTTATACACGCATGTCTGGCGCTGTCTGGGGGGAACGGCCCGGGCAAGCGCTTTTGCACTCATTCCTTTCGCATCGGCGCAGCCACCACAGCATTTACAGAAGGCTTGTCAGCGTAGGGCATCAAACAGGTGAGGCGGTGGCAATCAAACTGTTTCAAACGGTACATTAGACCATGAGTGCTGATTATAAGGTCAGGTCCATCAACAGACACCGTGGGGGACATTTCATAAGGTGTTAGTGACATGTACTTTTAATCAATGATGGCGTGTGGCCACAAAGTTAGGGAGCTGCCAGTACACGACCCCCAGTCTGGCATTAGAGTGTCGTGTTATGTATTCATTTGCAGTGTGGTGTGATTTGTGTTTAATAAAACAGGTTTGATACATCACATCTCTTTATTTACCAGGAACGAAAGTCTGGGTCATGGGCCACGCGGGTGTCTCCAGATTGGCACAGTGGGCTGAAAGCAGGAAGTGGAGACATGAGTTTTGCGGTAAAGACAAAGGAGTGGTCCCTAGCTGGCCAATAGTTTTGGCAAGAATGAAGTATCTTCCTTTCAAAAGATAAAAAAAAAGGGAAGGGGGAGGGGAAGAGGCAATTAGCCTATAAACGCCATAACCACATGAAAAATAATTCACAATATTTGAGGGAAAGGTACATAAAACAATTCATAACGCAAGATTTAGAAAATTGTACAATTTTTTTTTTCAGGAAAGTAAGGTTACTAACTTTCTTTGATGGGAAGGACCAGATACCTTCTTCGAACAAGTCCGGTCTGAAACCAAAATCCTCATGGACCCCTAACATAGGCCAAATGAATAAGGATATAGAAGCATTTGAGATAGTAGTAGAGAAGAGTATCTCTGACTTGTTAGATCAAAAGAATTGGACTAACTTTAATTTGAAAATAGAAGAAAAACAGGCCCTTCAAAAACTACAGAATTGCCATACGCTAACTATCAAACCCGCAGACAAAGGCGGTAGTATTGTGATTATGTCGACACAACAGTATAATGATAAAATGCATTTGCTATTAAAAAATCAGGATCACTATAAAAAAGTCAAAAGAGAAGATTGGCTACAACTAAAAGAAACAGTTAAAAGAACACTAGATCTAGCATTAGAAGATGAGGTGATATGCAACGAAGAATACAAATTCCTTGTGAATGAAAATCCAGTGGTACCTGCTCTGTACGGATTACCAAAAGTACACAAAGATCTACATAATCCACCAATGAGGCCTATAGTCTCTAGCATTGGTTCCCTTACAGAACCTTTAAGCAAGTACGCTGATATCTTCCTTCAACCCATGTCATCAACCAAAAAGCTTATGTCAGAGACACGGGAGATATTATTCAGAAATTAGAGGGAATCCCTTTTAATCGCGATACTCAAATCTTAGTAACCCTCGATATAGAGGCTTTGTATACTAACATACCACAAGACAGCACTATTGAAATGGTAGAAACTCTCCTGACCGGTCAGAATAGAGATCTTAATGCACAAGAAATTTTTATATTAGACTGTGTCACTTTAGTATTAAAAAATAACATTTTTATGTTCCAAAACGATTTTTTTAAACAAATTAAGGGCACGAGCATGGGAGCTACCTGTGCTCCGAGCCTAGCGTGTTTATACGTCGCAAGGTTCGAAGATATTCACATATTTAACCCCATGGCTCCTTTTTATGAGAATATATCGAATTGGTCTCGATATATAGACGACGTTTTCTTTATTTGGACAGGCACAGTAGAAACGTTGGATGAATTCATTACATGGCTGAATCTAGGGGACAGAAATTTAAAATTTACTTCAAACCATGACACACAACAATGTGAATTTCTAGATATCTTGATTAAAAGTGATGAGAACAAATTACAAGTGGAGCTGTTCACTAAAAAAACAGATCGTAACACTATGTTGCATTATGACAGTTTTCATCCACCATGCCAGAAGGATAATATTCCTTTCGGTCAATTTCTCAGACTCAGACGTAATTGTACAAAAATGCGAGATTTTGAAAAACATGCGAATATACTTACAGAGAAATTTATTACTCGAGGTTATCCAAAACGAATGATTAAACACGCTTATAAAAGAGCGAAATACTATAATAGGGACAATCTTTTCCAGGACAAACAGAATAAAACAGAAGCAACTAAACCACTTATTTTTGTGACCAATTATAGTTCTGTGAGCAATAAAATAAAGAATATAATAAATAAAAACTGGCACTTGATAACTAATAAAAAGAAAGAAAAAATACCCAAGCCAATGTTTGCGTTTAGACGTAACAGAACGATAAGAAACAGTTTAGTACACACCTATAGGGAAGTAAAAAGCGATTTGCAACCTAGTATTAATAATGCCCCCCTCCCAACAGGGACTTTTCCATGTGGCAATTGTGGAAATTGTAAATCAATAATAAAGGGTGCCTGTATAGAATTAAACAAAAATTCTCACAAAATCCAGTCTATGATGAATTGCAGGTCCAAAAACTTAATATACCTTATTAAATGCCCATGTAATCTGCCATACATAGGAGAAACCTCAAGAGAGATCCGACTCAGGTTAAATGAACACAAGTCAGCAATAAGGACTAAGAAGAAAGGAGCCCCCCTGACCGAACACTGGCAGGAGGCCAACCACTCACTTGATGACTTATCTTGGTGTGTGTTGGAACAGACACATATGAATGCCAGAGGTGGCAATATGGAAATCAAACGGAGAAAAAGAGAACAATTTTTTATGTCAAAATTCAACACAGTGAAAAAGGGATTAAATAACAAAGAGGACTGGGAACGCATTCTAGTATAATTGATCATCACAGACATTTACCTTCCTGGTTTCCTATGACTGAATCAACTTAACTGAAACCCTTTAGTATAAACAAGACTACAGCAACCACCATGAAACGTCCCCTCGGTACTGTTAGTTGGAAATAAACGTCCTCTCGGTACTGTTAGTTGTAAATAAACTTCAATGTCTAAAATATGTATTTATTCGGAATAAAAAGTTTTCTTAAAAGCGGAGAGATAAATTTCATTTTTTTAATTTTCAGAAAAAGCAGACTGTTAGGTCTCGAGACACCTATAAATAAATATATATAACCGCTCCCGTCTAATATCATTCAACTGAATTAGCAGCATTAGATTTGTCACATAAGTCAATAACATCAGGACGCTCGAATAATACCAAAAAAATGAGCCAGTTACGAACTACCAGAGTAGTTTCTCTCTTATTGGCGAGTATTAGCGTCAGGATAAGAAACAGGAAATGACGAGTAAATGAGGAAGCCACAGGCAAAACTACACGTGTAGTTCTTTTCACAAAGAACCACCCGAGTAGTTCATCGCGCCTGAGAAAACGCGCGCAAACCAATTAACAACAACGGGCGCCAGCTGCGTTAACCGACTGGGCGGTTTATAAACATGGTCTTCAGCCACCCCTCCTCATTCACAAACAGAGAGAGGCGAGGTAGCAGGGAGGCCGGAGTACTCGCGAAAGGTAAGAGAAACCACCATGGGGATACTAATAGGAAGCCCACCGCAACTTAACCCATTCTGCCGAGTTAGCTGCTCCGTGATAGAGTACCTAGAAGGAGCCATATGCTCAGATAGTCCATGGTACCAGACTGCGTCTTAAGGGACTACGGTAGTCAGAATTAGTAGCCTTGTAAATATTAGTTAGAAAGAGCAGCACGCTTAAACATTATTAGCAAGGGTGGCAGTCTAAGGATATTAGAATCCGATCACCCACATTATATCTGTAAACAATAGAAAGACCTAAATAGTAAACAGAAAAAGTGTGTAATAATAGCCAGAGATGTTGATTATATATAACTGTTAGTAGCAGACTGAACATAAATAGCATAAAAATGAAACTATGTAATTCTCCCCCTAGCCTGGTGATGAAATACACCTAGTTTGGAGACAAAAGAGAAGGTCGCACCAATTTGACTATGCGATGAGCCAACACAAAAGGGACTAGAATATCCCGACAACTAGGAAATACACCTAAGCCTATATCATTTGGTAAGTATCGAGCTACCAGCACCTTATATTTAGGAATCTCTAAAATAAAATGACACACTAAATGTATGTCCACCACTTTTTATTTTAGACCCTATTCTAATCAACTTATCAACGGTGGCTACCTCCACTCTCCATCTCTGTTCCCAAAATATGAGGTAACTTGAATACTACTTTAGGTACATAAACAAAGAAGTGCATGTATCAAGTAGAAACACTACATGCTCTCTATACTGTTTTTCCACAATTTAGGACTTAACAGAATTATTCTTGAAAATTACCAATTGATAAAGGTAACATCGCAAAGAATAAACCGAACCAAAACGGCGGTGTAGATAAATCAATAACACACCAAGAGCCCTCCGTCCAAGGTAAATCAATGCCTTTCCTCTTCCAACTATGCTGAAGCAACAATTAAATGACTGCTTAATAATAATGATTGAAATATTTTCCAATTATTTAGAACCATCTCAGCACCCAAAAGAATGTGCCATCACATGATGTGACGTTACGAATGTAACGAAGAATCATATAGAGAGGATCTATACTCTTCCGTTTTAAGGTATTTTTTTAAATCTGTCAACTGGCTTCACGCCTTTTATTTTTGCATTGGATCATGAACCCCCACAAGTACCAGTGCTAAAAGGACTGTTTCACATGGCAAAGTATAGATATATCATTTCTTGAGAACTATCGCCAAATACCTACCTGAGTTCTTTTTGCTATCTTCCATATGTAAAAGATAGATAAGCCCAAGATAACTTGCCCCCATTTTCAAGTCCATACCACATGCTTAATAAAAGAGGTGAAAACTGTGCCCGTTTTTGTAAATAATCATGAAGAAACATTAGCTGTTAGTTAAGTTTTTGAAAGTGTGGATTTTTTAATTCTGTGTACTTTTGGAATAAATGGTTTTAAAAAAAAGAAATATAGCCATGTTTAATATAATGTCTCTTCTTCTAGAACCCTGTCCTGATGAAGGTCACATCCTAGATACCGAAACGCTGCGTCGACAACTTGTGTTCATGTTTTTAACACAATTCTGTGTACCTATGTACATTTCAAAGTACATTTTTAATTGTATTTAATCGGCACTATATATTAATTTTTGTATATGTAACTTGTGAATTAAAAATTGTACAATTTTCTAAATCTTGCGTTATGAATTGTTTTATGTACCTTTCCCTCAAATATTGTGAATTATTTTTCATGTGGTTATGGCGTTTATAGGCTAATTGCCTCTTCCCCTTCCCTTTTTTTTATCTTTTGAAAGGAAGATACTTCATTCTTGCCAAAACTATTGGCCAGCTAGGGACCACTCCTTTGTCTTTACCGTTGTTTTCTCCTCATCCCTGATTGGATTTGATAGGAGACCTCCCTTCTACTTATTGACATGAGTTTTGCAACACTGAGATCATTTGGCTGGAATTCCCGGGCATGCGTTGGAATGGGTTGTTGGGCACCTTGCAGCGAGAACTGGAGAGGATCTTCCCTCCGCCAGATGTGCTAGTCATACACCTTGGCCGGGACGACCTACCGGCAGTGGGCAAAAGGTTTCTGCTGCGGGACATGAAGGCAAACATGTGCAAGATAAGCAGCATGTTAGGGACATGTGAACTATGGTGGTCAGAGATCACGCCACGTCTGGTGCGGCATGGGGCACGATCGGGGCAAGCTTTGGAGGTGACGCGCAGGAGAGTTAACTGCGCTATGCGTAAATTCACTGATCAGTTGGGTTTGGCTTTATTAGACAAGGGGAACTGCACGCCAAATCCACCGGATGCTTTGAGGATGAAGGAGTTCACCTTTCCAATGTGGGCATGGACTTGTTCCTCTTAGACCTTAATGAAGCGTTAGGAATAGCAGGATGCAAATAAGTAGGGGTGCTCAGGTGGGGGGGCCCTGGTTGCGACGGTCGCCACACCCAGGGCTGTAGTGGAGTTACAGGATGATCCAGAGGCGTAAAGGGACTCAGGAGTACCCTATTCAGGAGCACAGAGGGTGCTGAGGCCTAATATCCCCGAGAGATCTGTGCAGTGGACCCTGGGGTGCGACGACGCCCCGTTATCCTACGGGCGGTTAGAAACCTGTACAACCGGGTGTCGCTTGAACGCTCCGCCCCTCGTAGGGGGGGTGTGAGCAAGAGGGTGGACCACTGGTTCACCGGATATGGGAGGGGCTATCCTCTCACCACAACCGCTAAGCACCGTCTGGCCAAGGCCGCGATGCTACTTGGCCCATCAGGAGGTAAGCTGCAAGGGGCAGCTTGCCTTTGGATCATCTGTAAGATAACCCACCATGTTGGCATTGTTTATGCTAATAAACCTGCAGCAACGTTTTCCCATCAACAATTGTCTGGTCTGTTTATTTATGGGATATGCATGTTGCTGGGGGGCTGGTGTGCGGGCCGATATGGGCACTATGCGGGCTGACCGACTCGTCCCCGCAGGGGACCCTCATAAGAGGGCGGCCCCCTTAGTGCCACAAGATGGCATGCGAGACAGCCCAGGGTCCAGGGTCGCCCCATCCGTGAAGGCGCGTCACTTCCTGCCAGGTGGGGGTGGGGCGGAAGTATTTAAGGCTCCCCCCCTACTGACGGTCTCTTTGGCCGCTTCTCCTTCGATGTTTCCCTCTCTACCGCTTACCCGGCATCTCAGGGTGGCAGGGGGGGAGGTTGTGTGTTAACAGCTGTTATTTGTGTTGCAGGCGGAGTTACAGGATGATCCAGAGGCATAAAGGGACTCAGGAGTACCCTATTCAGGAGCACACCACAACCGCTAAGCACCGTCTGGTCAAGACCGCGATGCTACTTGGCCCATCAGGTGGTAGGCTGCGAGGGGCGGCTTGCCTTCGGATCATCTGTAAGATAACCCACCATGTTGGCATTGTTTATGCTAATAAACCTGCAGCAACGTTTTCCCATCAACAATTGTCTGGTCTGTTTATTTATGGGATATGCATGTTGCTGGGGGGCTGGTGTGCGGGCCGATATGGGCACTATGCGGGCTGACCGACTCGTCCCCGCAGAGGACCCTCATAAGAGGCAGCCCCCTTAGTGCCACAAGATGGCATGCGAGACAGCCCAGGGTCCAGGGTCGCCCCTTCCGTGAAGGCGCGTCACTTCCGGCCAGGTGGGGGGTGGGGCGGAAGTATTTAAGGCTCCCCCCCTACTGGCGGTCTCTGTGGCCGCTTCTCCTTCGATGTTTCCCTCTCTACCGCTTACCCGGCATCTCAGGGTGGTGGGGGGGGGAGGTTGTGTGTTAACAGCTGTTATTTGTGTTGCAGGCGGAGTTACAGGATGATCCAGAGGCGTAAAGGGACTCAGGAGTACCCTATTCAGGAGCACACCACAACCGCTAAGCACCGTCTGGTCAAGACCGCGATGCTACTTGGCCCATTAGGTGGTAGGCTGCGAGGGGCGACTTGCCTTTGGATCATCTGTAAGATACCCCACCATGTTGGCATTGTTTATGCTAATAAACCTGCAGCAATGTTTTCCCATCAACAATTGTCTGGTCTGTTTATTTATGGGATATGCATGTTGCTGGGGGGCTGGTGTGCGGGCCGATATGGGCACTATGAGCCCCTCCAGTTTTAGTCGAAACAGTTAGTTCTCCAAGTGCATTTAATAAATTCCTAAATACTCACATATGGAATATTCTCGCACCAGGCTCCTCATGACTGGACTGCCAGACTCCGAGTGCAGTGAGCGTGGCAATGGTGGAACACAGCTAACTGCCTGCCTGGAAGGAACTGGAAAATTCAGGATTTAAACTCCTTCCCCAGGCCCCAGCCCACCAATCATTTATAAAATAAACAACTGTTGCTGGGTCTCGTGGGAGAGTCACAGGCCTCTGACACCCCCACTGCAAACTTCTCTAAACTGGACTGCCCCCAGCCATTGAAATTAATGGTCGGTTTCGACTCCTCCCTGGGCTATGGGAATCACACCCAAACTGAAACTTTATTCTGGCAGTGAGACACAGGCTGCACCCACCAGTCTGACGTCACTGCCCTGCTTTCTGGCCCCAGGTCGAGGAAATCTTTGCCGACCAAGGCAAGCCAGAGTTAAGGGCCATCTTCCCCCACCCCCCAAAAAAAAGGCAGATTTAGACATGTTGGTTTACCGAGCAGCCAGCACAGTTTATTGCTAGCTGCTCGGTGTCCCATCTCAGATTTTTTGTAACCCCCCCATGGTGGCAGGGCGACGTGCATTTTGCCCATGTACACCAGCCTCCACTGCTGGCTAGACAGGAAAATACTGCCCTGCCCCATATGTGACCTTTCTAAGGGATAACTATGCTGCAGTGTTGAATTCTCGACCTTTTTTCTCACAGGTGAGCAATAGAAAAACCCTAAGGGGAGCGCTGTAATCTCGCCCATCCCAAGGATGCCAGGCTCTTTAAACAATGAACTAGCTACATTAGCCCGATTCAAATCAATAACAACACAGTCTCCCTCAACCGACTTCACACCTTGGCCGACCCACCCCTCGCATCTAGCCATAATAATATGTGAAGCAGCTTTAACCCCACCTTCCGGGACCTTTGAACACCAATGCTTAACCTTGCAAATCAGTCCATCAGGAGGCTCGTTTGTATTATCTTTCCGACAAGGGACCCCTACCAGCACTGCTACCAGGGGAGTAGACTCCGGGGGTAGGTGAAGCCTACATTTGTTTTCCTGTACACGTTGGGACTGATTAAGCCATACTGTACTGACAGAGTTTGCTGGCTCTTCGGACTGCAGTTGGGCCCTATAAGACTATTCTGTGTGCTAGGAAGTAACTTATCATTGTTAATGGGTAAGTTATTGGGGTCAGATGTTGAAATCCCATGATTAGGGGGAGGGATTTGGGTCTTGGTGGACGGTCCTGCATGTAAATGACCTGCGGTTACTTGATCCATCAAATCCACCTTGCCCTGAGCAGAGTTGTCAATCCTACCCTCATTTACCCCTTGCATGGTGATGACGGCTCCCAGCCGTCATGCACTACGGTGCTCGTGTGCTGATGACGGCTGGGGGCCGTCATGACCGCACCCGCGATCGGAATGTGCCGCACAGGCGCAGAATCTCGGCAGCATGCAAGGGGTTAAAGGACCTAATTATTTTTAGGTGATCGTCTATTGAGGACAATTTAATCAACATGGCCTCCAATACATTTTTAAGGCAATTTGTTAGACCCTCTTTAAATGCCCCTTCAAAGTCTTGAGATGTGAAGAAATAGCATTTTCCACAACAGTGGCAAGATGAGTTTTGCACCAATCTTCATTCCCCAAAGGTCTACGGCCACCCCCATTCAAAGCATTATTCGCCCCCGATTTCAAAACCTTTCTGAGTTTCTTCTTCGGTATAGCCACTGTTGGGGCGCCAGGTACTGCACCTACTGGCCTTCCCATATTGGATGTCCAGCATCCGCAGATAGTAGGCAAAATATCTAAAAGGACGTCCGTAGCTATTGCCTCCTTGTCCTTGAGTTCTGAGACAGAGTTAATGTCATTTAACGTGGATGCCACATTTTCAGTTTGTGACACCCCAGGGACGCTCTGCTCTGTAAGTCCTTATCTGGTCTGCTTCCTCCCCCTATGCCCAGCTGCTCCTCAACAACATGATTTCCTCATTTAATGGCCCGACAGCTGTCGTAAGATAAGAAATAATGGAGGCACATTTCCTGGGTATTTTGGCTTTCACTTTCGCCCTGTCAGAATTAGGAGGTAATTTGCGCTTACCCATAGTGTGTTACAGGTGACAAGGACCTGCTCCAGAAGTTGCAGCCAAGAGGATTGACCCAGCCCCGCAGCGAACAGTTGCGGACGGGCGTGTAATGCTAGCAACAGTCTAGTTGCTGCATGCACACACGCATCCCTTCATCCGCAGGCCAGGCGTGGCCTGCGGGGTTGAATAAAAGGAGGGCGGGCGCTCGTGCACGTCACTTCTGACTAAGACCACGGTGTCGGACTGAGTAACTGTGCTGAGCGTTGCCGGCCCCTGCGCTATTTGGTAGGCCTAACTGCGGCCCAAAGTGCTGATAACCCTAGCACACAACATTGGCGACAAGTGGAGGGGGCCCAACCCTCGCCCGTGCATCGGTGACCGAGTCGGAGCTGCCTGCTCCCTTACGCGGTGCCCACCGCGGTGTTTTGCCTGCTGTGGCATTGTGCCTATCCTGAGCCTGCCTACGCCCCCTGCCTCCTCACGCCTGGGCCCTGGAAGATCCTGTGGCTGCCTGTAGGATGGGGCGCCGTGGTGCGCTACACCGAACCGAAGACGCGACAAGGCGCTATATCTCACGCATCTCGCGTGAGCCGCGGATCCCGGGACACCCTACCATTGCTCACGCATTGCGCGTGAGAAGCGGGAAAACGCCCTGCCAATGCTCACGCATTGCGCGTGAGATGTGGAAAACGGCTGGGGGTGCATTCTCCTGTGCCCTGGAGGGAGTGCATGCCGCTACGCAGCTCTGAGAAGGACCCTAACCAGAATCCCGACACACTCACGCAAACGGAGGCTGGTGGGACGATCGACGGAGCTGAGGTGAGCCGCGCAGCTGCCACAGGGTGTCGCAGAACCGGCGCAACTGAGGAGGACAGTCAGCAAGTGCGCGCAACCCTCAAATCGGGAGTAAAAGCAAAGTAGAGAAAGTCACCCCGACGAACTGCCGCCATGGCAGACGAAGACGCGCCAGCAGCCACTATTAACATTCTGTTTCAGCACGCTGCTTCTGGGGTGTTGCCCCATTCAGTGAAACGGAGGACCCGTCCACAGCCTCACTGAGGTGGAAGATATGGCTCGAAAGACTGGAAAATTACTTTGTGGTCACGAGAGAGACAGACAAAGCAGTGCGAAGGTCGCTCTTACTACATTATGCAGGTGATGACATTTTCAGACTGTTCAAACACTTGCCCAACACGGGGGCGGCGGATAATTACGATGCGGCAGTTGCTGCCCTCAACGCCCATTTTGACCCACAGCTGAACTTGGACTTCGAAGTTTTCAAGTTGGGACAAGCACGCCAGAGGGAAGGTGAGACGATGGACCAGTTCTATGCCCGCGTCAGGGAGCTAGCCAGTTCCTGTACCAACGAGGATCAACCGAGGGCCATAAGGAGACAAATCATTCAAGGATGTCGAGACAAGGTGCTGAGAGGGTCGATTCTACGCAAACCAGGGATCTCATTGGAAGATATCCTAATCTTGGCCAGATCTCAGGAACTCTCAAACGTCAGGGCCACCGCCATGGAACAAGCACTACACAAACCTCAACTCAAGGCAGAAACCGTCAAGACTGCGCGGGCAGATGCGGTGCGGACCCAACCGCGTGGACCACCACAGAAAGAGTATCGGAGAGATCCACCCCGAGCGCGGTGTGGGGATTGTGGACATGAGCCCCACGCGGATAAGGACTGCCCAGCCCAGGGAAAAACTTGTGCAAATTGTGGAATTCCAAACCATTTCGCAAACGTATGCCGCAGAAGGAGCACGTCAAAGAACTTCAAGAAATCACGGACGCCTACCAAAGCTGTTCGACAGCTGTCGCTGGCTGACCCACCGCCATCGAAGACAGAGAGACACGTACCCACGGTGTATGATGACTCGGAGTCGGAGGATGAAGAGCCTATACCGTCTGGTTCACACGAGAGCTCAAGCAACGGCGGCGGCCGCAACCGACGTGCATTGTGCAGATGGCGGGAAATGAAGTTAAGGCCATAATTGACACTGGCGCCACGGTAAATGTAATGGGTCTGCAGCAGTTCAATAAGCTACGCCCGCGCCCCCAGGTACTGCCGTCCAAGACGAGGATATTCGCTTATGGAGCGGACACACCACTACCCCTGAAAGGAAAGATCACAATACCTATCCAGGCCGACGAGTCAGAGGTGATGGCGACAGTCCACATAATCAACCGAGAGGCCGACACTCTGATAAGTAGTCACACGGCTGAGGACTTGAAACTAATAGCGTTTGCCAATCGCATCAGAGCACACCAAGTAGATGAACTATTAGGACGATTCCCCGAACTGTTTCGAAGCCTGGGCTGCATCAAACTACATATCGACAGATCTGTGGCTCCCACCGCCCTGCGTCACCGTCGGATACCATTTCACCTACGGCCACTGGTGGAGAAAGAACTTGAAAAATTGGAAAGCCTAGGTGTCATAGAAAAAGTCACAGGGCCCACTCCATGGGTATCACCAATGGTCATTGTGGTAAAACCTAAGCAACCCGGCGAAATCCGCCTGTGCATCGACATGCGGTTACCGAATGCCGCGATCCGGAGGGAGAGACACCTGACCCCCACGATGGATGACATCGTTGCTGACGTGAACGGGATTAAGTGGTTTTCGAAAATAGATCTAAACGCCGGATACCACCAACTACCGTTAGCGGAGGAAAGTCGGTTCATCACCACTTTTAGCACCCATCTTGGCCTCCGACGCTACAAGCGTTTAAACTTCGGCATCTCCTCGGCGGCGGAGGTGTTTCAGAACACCATCAAGGAACTCCTATCCGGACTGCCTGGGGTAATAAATGTCAGCGATGACATTTTAATACACTCCGCCACCGCGTCAGAACACCACAAACACCTCCGGGATGTACTAAAGAGACTGAGTACCTATGGAGCGACACTCCACAAAGAAAAGTGTCAATTCTTTCAGCCATCGATAGAATTCTTCGGATACGTCTTTAACCAGGAGGGTATCCAGGTACACCCGAGGAAGTCCAAGGCCATCAAAGACGCCCTCGCACCGAAGTCCCCGACGGAAGTAAGAAGTTTCCTTGGCATGGCCACCTACTGTGGTCGGTTCATACCGGGTGTAATGGTTCTCAGGCAGGTTCCACAGGAGCGCCAAGGATCCGATGAATATTCCACAGCCTTCCCCTACGGCCTTCCGACTCTATCAAGCACTAGAGTACCGAGAGGCTCGCCAGGGGAAAACAGGGAGACAAAACAAGGAAAGGCGGGGAAAAAATATTCTTCTTGGTATGACGACTTCTGTGTGGTTGTACATGCACCTGGCCTGGACCTCTGATGGTTGTAGGGGCTAAAACCAAAACAGGAATTACTAACCCTCAGAAACATGCACAAAAGAACAGTAGGCACATCTATAGGTTATGTGTACTACATACCAAGAGTAAATAAACTTTGCTGGCATATAACTGTGTATGGGGGACAGGAGTTAGGTTGAGCTAAGGTGGAGGAACAAACAAGAAACACAATAATGAGTACTCGAGGAATACTGTGCACTTGTCTACACTGTTCAGGATTATAGTAGTCTTACTTGGTCATATGTAGAAGACTCTTAAACCAACATCTGTATTGCAGTAGAGCCCACCCGAACCAGACGGTAACATTCACGTAGAATTAACTGGCTGAGATGTAAAACAAACATACATTAATACAAGTATGACTTCATAGAGAATAACATAGAAATAGCGCACTGCGCTGTTACCGTGATTCTGGGAGTTGTGTAGATGAATCTTTCACGAGTCCACGCAAGTGCAGAACCCACACACAGCAAGTATGGCCAGGAATGCAGGAAGTGAGGGAAGATGATAAGTACCAAGAAGGAAACAAACTGCGGGTAAGGGAATCACCGGATGGCGGAGACTAAGCCCGGCCGCCGGGTGAGGGAAGGACATAAACACGGCTAAATACCTAAAGGGTCCCCTGCTGGTCAGCGGGGGAAAAGCCCGGCTGAATTGCGGAGCAGTGAATAGGGAAATGACGGGGGAGAAACAGCCCGGCCAGACGACGGAGTACAAACCCGGCCGTCGGGCGGAGCCAAGGAAAAAGGAGGAGAGGTCAGTGATTGCCCGGCCAGACGACGGAGCACAAGCCCGGCCGACGGGCGGAGCAGCAAACCAAGGGGAACACTGACACTCTGCCCGGCCGGACGGCGGAGTCAAACCCGGCCGTCGGGCGGAGCAGTCTATAAACAAACGGGGCTCAAGGACTAGTTCCAGAGCTTGGAACTATAGCAGGAACAAGAAGATAACCTCAAACGCAGAGGAACGGAGGAGAGCTCGTTCCACCACTAAGGATATCCGGAAATCAGGCAACAGGAAACCAGGACAGGAAACGCTGTAACGGGAGCTTGACGCAAGGACGTAAAGCGTCGCTCCCAGGGCTCTAACAGCTTATGAAGGGGTTTCTTAAAGGGACCGCCCGTTTGCGGACCTCGAGGCATGACAGCACACTCCCCCCACAACTCCCCTCTCCAGGTTTGGGTTTGTCAGGATGACCTTGGTGAAACAAACGAATCAGACGTGGGGCATGGATATTAGTGTCAGGTTCCCATGTACGCTCTTCTATTCCATAACCCTTCCAGTGCACTAGATACTGCAATCCCCTTCCTTTTCTACGGGAATCCAGAATCTCCTCCACTTCATATTCATCCGAATCTTGGAGGTACACAGGAGCAGGTCTTTGGGGCAGTTTGGTACCTGGTTCAACCGGTTTCAACAGGGAAACGTGGAACACGGGGTGAATCCTGAAAGAGGGTGGAAGTTCCAGTTTCATGGCCACCGGATTTATCATCTTCAGCACTTTGTAGGGGCCAATGTATTTAGGGTTGAACTTGCGTGGACCCCTCAATGTTATATGTTTTGTGGAAAGCCATACTCTGTCTCCTGGAGTGTAAATGGGTTCTAATCTCCTGTGTAAGTTAGCACCTTCTGTGTACCGCACCTTCGCCATATCTAGACAGTCGATGGTATTCTTGTGTACCTGTTGAAGTTTCTCTAGTCTGTCAATGGCAGCCGGATTGGATCCATCAGTATGGACTACTGAAGGCAATAGCTTGGGGTGATACCCATAAGAACAAAAGAAAGGGGTTGTGTTGATAGAAGAATGCGGGCTGTTGTTGTATGAAATCTCGGCCAACCATACTAACTCATCCCAATCACTCAATGACTGTAATACTTGATTACGTATGTATTGTTCAAAACATTGATTGACCCTTTCTGTCTGTCCGTCTGTCTGCGGATGGTGACTTGAGGACAGTCGGACATCGATTTGGAGCATGGAACAGAAACTTTTCCAGAAACGTGACACAAATTGGGCACCCCTGTCGGACACTAAGACGGAAGGGACCCCATGGAGTCTGGTTATGTGTTGTAGAAATATGGAAGCCAAGCTAGCTGCTGTCGGTAAGCCCTGTAGAGGTACGAAATGGGCCATTTTCGTAAATAAATCTACCACTACCAGTAGTGTGTTGTTCTTCCTCTTAGTCACAGGCAGATCCACTATAAAGTCAAGTGACACCGTATGCCAAGGGCTAGGAGGAGAAGCCAACGGCATGAGCAGGCCAACTGGGTTAAGGTGAGAAGCCTTAGTTTGGGCACAAACGTGACATGTCTTCACATAGGTCTCTATATCCTTAAGCATTCCAGGCCACCAAAACCTCTCCCTCACTGCCTTGGTGGTCTTCTTTATACCTGGGTGTCCTGCCACTGGATGTGAATGATACCACTTCAAAACTAGTTGTTGTAGGTCAGTAGAAGGTATCACCACTCCCCCCTGTACCCAGACTAAACCCTCTTTCAAAATCATGTCTTGGGAACCCACCAACGTTGTCATGTCCACTGCAGCCTGGCTCCTCTGAACCTGTGCTATGAAATCTTCTTCCTCTGAAGTCCCTCCTACAATACTAGTCCTAGGGATGATGTACGGTTGTTCAACTACGTCCGTAGGAACTTCAAACCCTAATCTTGACAGAGCATCGGCCTTTCCATTCTTTCTCCCTGGTCTGTAGTGAACTGTAAAGTTGTATTCGCTAAAGAATTGTGACCAACGTAATTGTCTCATAGAAAGTGCCTTAGCGGAATTGATATATTGTAGGTTGCGATGGTCCGTATATACCACCACGGGATATCTGGCACCCAGTAAATACTGCCTCCATTCTTCGAATGCTTTCTTGATGGCCAGTAATTCTTTGTCTCCCACTGCATAGTTGTATTCAGCAGGGGTGAACTTATGGGAATAATAGGCCACCGGATGACATTCGCCTGACTCCGTGTCTATTTGGGACAATACTCCACCCACTGCCACCAGTGAGGCGTCTACCTCCACCACAAAGGGAAAGGCCGGGTTCGGATGACTCAAAACAGGAGCGCTAGTAAAGGCCTTTTTCAGCAGGCGAAAAGACTCTGCTGCCGCTAGGGACCAAACGAAAGGGATGCCTTTCTTCAACAAAGCAGTGATAGGTGCTACAAGTGTAGAGAAGCCATGTATAAACCTTCTGTAAAAATTGGCCAATCCCAAAAAACTTTGGATCTCTTTTATTGTACGAGGCTCTGGCCAGGACAAGACTGCCTCCACCTTCGCGGGATCCATGCTGAGACCCCAAGGAGACACTATATAACCCAAAAAGGGGACTTCTTGTGTATGGAAGTTGCACTTTTCAAGTTTGCAATACAAACGATTCTCAAGTAAACGTTCCAACACGTTGCGTACATGCTGTACATGTTCACCCAAAGTTGAAGAAAAAATCAGAAGATCGTCAATATATGCAATGACGTATAGATCCAGCATTTCTTTCAGGACCTCGTTTATAAAAAACTGAAACGCTGCAGGAGCGTTGCAGAGCCCAAAGGGCATCACCAGATACTCATATAGCCCGAATTTAGTACAGAACGCGGTCTTCCATTCGTCTCCCTCCCTGACTCTCACAAGATGATATGCGCCACGCAAGTCCAGCTTGGTAAAAAACTTGGCATTGCGGATTCGGTCAAGGAGGGAATTGATCAGAGGCAATGGATAACGATTCTTGATCGTGACAGTATTCAACTTCCTGTAGTCAATACAGCACCGCAGACCTCCTTCTCGTTTAGGGATGAAAAATAGAGAAGAGGAGGCCGGGGAACGGGAAGACCTTATAAAGCCTTTAGCAAGCATGTCGTCCAAGTAATCACGTAAATATATATTCTCCTTTTCTGTAAGAGCATATACTCTGCTACATGGAATTCTTGCTCCCGACTCTAGGTCTATGCGGCAGTCATACACCCTGTGTGGCGGGAGGATCTCTGCTTGCTTAGCATCAAAGACCGAGTGCAGATCTTGGTAACACGAGGGTAGTTTAGTCTTGCTCTCATCACTACTGCTACATAAGGAACCCATGTCAACTAATGTACCTCCCACTGGTTCTCCTGGTTTAGGTGGAAACGTTATGGTCGAGGTTTCCCAATTGATGTTAGGGTTTTGGGCTCTGAGCCAGGGTATGCCTAGGAGTACTGGAAATTGCGGAGAACAAATAAGGTCAAAACTTATGTCTTCGTGATGTTCGGGGTCTATAGTCATGTGTAATACAGAGGTATGATGTGTCACAGGGCCTGAGACAAGGGGACTACCGTCAATGGTGGTGACATGACTGGCTATTGTTTTTGGAGTACAAGGTAACATGTTTTCTTTGGCCCATTCTTGGTCCATATAATTTCCTGATGCCCCTGAATCAATCATTACTAGCGCATGTAAACCATGCGCTCCGCTAGACAAAAAGGCAGACACATACATGTGATTCGTTGGGGTGTTTCTATAGTCAGTGGAAGAGACGGTTAATCCTAACCTACCTGGAGTCCTTGTCTCACAGGACTCCAGGCTTCCTAGTTTCCCGAAAACTTAGACTGTGCGGGTTTTATAGGACAATCCTTCAAAAAATGGCCTGCCTTCCCACAATACAGACACAGTCTGAGTGTTCGTCTTCTGTGCCTTTCCTCTTGTGTGAGAGGTCCCCTCACTATGCCTATCTGCATGGGCTCACTCTCGTCAGTGGATTTCTCTGCAGTGACCTTCTTTTCACGTAAAGGCAGATACCTTGCTTCAGGTTTACCCTTCTCTTTCTTTCTTTCTTGTTGTCTGTGATCTATCTTTACCACTAAATCAATGAGCTCGTTACATGATGTAGGCAGATCTACGATTTGTGATAAAGCATCCTTCAAGTCATCTCTGAGACCTTTGTAAAACATGGTACCACGTTTCTCCTCTGGCCAGTGGGATTCGACTACAAGTCTACGAAAAGAAGTAATGTAGGACACGAGATCTTGATTGCCCTGTTTCAATGCTAATAATTCTGTATCCGCAGACTGGGTGTATACATGTCTATCAAAAAGTTTACGAAACTCCCTCCTAAAAGCGGGGTAACTGTGTAGCAACGGATCATCCCTGTCAACTAATGGTATGGCCCAATCTGCAGCACCCCCACTAAGGTAGGAAATTACGAAAGCCACCTTAGCCTGGTCAGACGGAAAACATGCAGCCTTACAGGAGAAATGTAGCTGACACTGACTAAGGAAGGCGGCACATCATGCCCCGTCTCCAGAATACCTTTCAGGTGGTGCTAAAGGTAGAGAAGGGGGTGTGGTTACTTGAACCACCGACGGGTTTCCCCCGGTAGCTCCACTCGACTGTTGTCGCTGTAATACATCCATTCTAGTTATCAATGCTTGGGTCTCTACCTGTAAATTCCCCAACATACTAGCAACATCAGCCAGGGATACTGCATCGAGATCCATGACGCTCGGGCAGAACAAACCACGTGGGCTTTACGTTCTGTAATGGTTCTCAGGCAGGTTCCACAGGAGCGCCAAGGATCCGATGAATATTCCACAGCCTTCCCCTACGGCCTTCCGACTCTATCAAGCACTAGAGTACCGAGAGGCTCGCCAGGGGAAAACAGGGAGACAAAACAAGGAAAGGCGGGGAAAAAATATTCTTCTTGGTATGACGACTTCTGTGTGGTTGTACATGCACCTGGCCTGGACCTCTGATGGTTGTAGGGGCTAAAACCAAAACAGGAATTACTAACCCTCAGAAACATGCACAAAAGAACAGTAGGCACATCTATAGGTTATGTGTACTACATACCAAGAGTAAATAAACTTTGCTGGCATATAACTGTGTATGGGGGACAGGAGTTAGGTTGAGCTAAGGTGGAGGAACAAACAAGAAACACAATAATGAGTACTCGAGGAATACTGTGCACTTGTCTACACTGTTCAGGATTATAGTAGTCTTACTTGGTCATATGTAGAAGACTCTTAAACCAACATCTGTATTGCAGTAGAGCCCACCCGAACCAGACGGTAACATTCACGTAGAATTAACTGGCTGAGATGTAAAACAAACATACATTAATACAAGTATGACTTCATAGAGAATAACATAGAAATAGCGCACTGCGCTGTTACCGTGATTCTGGGAGTTGTGTAGATGAATCTTTCACGAGTCCACGCAAGTGCAGAACCCACACACAGCAAGTATGGCCAGGAATGCAGGAAGTGAGGGAAGATGATAAGTACCAAGAAGGAAACAAACTGCGGGTAAGGGAATCACCGGATGGCGGAGACTAAGCCCGGCCGCCGGGTGAGGGAAGGACATAAACACGGCTAAATACCTAAAGGGTCCCCTGCTGGTCAGCGGGGGAAAAGCCCGGCTGAATTGCGGAGCAGTGAATAGGGAAATGACGGGGGAGAAACAGCCCGGCCAGACGACGGAGTACAAACCCGGCCGTCGGGCGGAGCCAAGGAAAAAGGAGGAGAGGTCAGTGATTGCCCGGCCAGACGACGGAGCACAAGCCCGGCCGACGGGCGGAGCAGCAAACCAAGGGGAACACTGACACTCTGCCCGGCCGGACGGCGGCGTCAAACCCGGCCGTCGGGCGGAGCAGTCTATAAACAAACGGGGCTCAAGGACTAGTTCCAGAGCTTGGAACTATAGCAGGAACAAGAAGATAACCTCAAACGCAGAGGAACGGAGGAGAGCTCGTTCCACCACTAAGGATATCCGGAAATCAGGCAACAGGAAACCAGGACAGGAAACGCTGTAACGGGAGCTTGACGCAAGGACGTAAAGCGTCGCTCCCAGGGCTCTAACAGCTTATGAAGGGGTTTCTTAAAGGGACCGCCCGTTTGCGGACGTCGAGGCATGACAGCACACTCCCCCCACAACTCCCCTCTCCAGGTTTGGGTTTGTCAGGATGACCTTGGTGAAACAAACGAATCAGACGTGGGGCATGGATATTAGTGTCAGGTTCCCATGTACGCTCTTCTATTCCATAACCCTTCCAGTGCACTAGATACTGCAATCCCCTTCCTTTTCTACGGGAATCCAGAATCTCCTCCACTTCATATTCATCCGAATCTTGGAGGTACACAGGAGCAGGTCTTTGGGGCAGTTTGGTACCTGGTTCAACCGGTTTCAACAGGGAAACGTGGAACACGGGGTGAATCCTGAAAGAGGGTGGAAGTTCCAGTTTCATGGCCACCGGATTTATCATCTTCAGCACTTTGTAGGGGCCAATGTATTTAGGGTTGAACTTGCGTGGACCCCTCAATGTTATATGTTTTGTGGAAAGCCATACTCTGTCTCCTGGAGTGTAAATGGGTTCTAATCTCCTGTGTAAGTTAGCACCTTCTGTGTACCGCACCTTCGCCATATCTAGACAGTCGATGGTATTCTTGTGTACCTGTTGAAGTTTCTCTAGTCTGTCAATGGCAGCCGGATTGGATCCATCAGTATGGACTACTGAAGGCAATAGCTTGGGGTGATACCCATAAGAACAAAAGAAAGGGGTTGTGTTGATAGAAGAATGCGGGCTGTTGTTGTATGAAATCTCGGCCAACCATACTAACTCATCCCAATCACTCAATGACTGTAATACTTGATTACGTATGTATTGTTCAAAACATTGATTGACCCTTTCTGTCTGTCCGTCTGTCTGCGGATGGTGACTTGAGGACAGTCGGACATCGATTTGGAGCATGGAACAGAAACTTTTCCAGAAACGTGACACAAATTGGGCACCCCTGTCGGACACTAAGACGGAAGGGACCCCATGGAGTCTGGTTATGTGTTGTAGAAATATGGAAGCCAAGCTAGCTGCTGTCGGTAAGCCCTGTAGAGGTACGAAATGGGCCATTTTCGTAAATAAATCTACCACTACCAGTAGTGTGTTGTTCTTCCTCTTAGTCACAGGCAGATCCACTATAAAGTCAAGTGACACCGTATGCCAAGGGCTAGGAGGAGAAGCCAACGGCATGAGCAGGCCAACTGGGTTAAGGTGAGAAGCCTTAGTTTGGGCACAAACGTGACATGTCTTCACATAGGTCTCTATATCCTTAAGCATTCCAGGCCACCAAAACCTCTCCCTCACTGCCTTGGTGGTCTTCTTTATACCTGGGTGTCCTGCCACTGGATGTGAATGATACCACTTCAAAACTAGTTGTTGTAGGTCAGTAGAAGGTATCACCACTCCCCCCTGTACCCAGACTAAACCCTCTTTCAAAATCATGTCTTGGGAACCCACCAACGTTGTCATGTCCACTGCAGCCTGGCTCCTCTGAACCTGTGCTATGAAATCTTCTTCCTCTGAAGTCCCTCCTACAATACTAGTCCTAGGGATGATGTACGGTTGTTCAACTACGTCCGTAGGAACTTCAAACCCTAATCTTGACAGAGCATCGGCCTTTCCATTCTTTCTCCCTGGTCTGTAGTGAACTGTAAAGTTGTATTCGCTAAAGAATTGTGACCAACGTAATTGTCTCATAGAAAGTGCCTTAGCGGAATTGATATATTGTAGGTTGCGATGGTCCGTATATACCACCACGGGATATCTGGCACCCAGTAAATACTGCCTCCATTCTTCGAATGCTTTCTTGATGGCCAGTAATTCTTTGTCTCCCACTGCATAGTTGTATTCAGCAGGGGTGAACTTATGGGAATAATAGGCCACCGGATGACATTCGCCTGACTCCGTGTCTATTTGGGACAATACTCCACCCACTGCCACCAGTGAGGCGTCTACCTCCACCACAAAGGGAAAGGCCGGGTTCGGATGACTCAAAACAGGAGCGCTAGTAAAGGCCTTTTTCAGCAGGCGAAAAGACTCTGCTGCCGCTAGGGACCAAACGAAAGGGATGCCTTTCTTCAACAAAGCAGTGATAGGTGCTACAAGTGTAGAGAAGCCATGTATAAACCTTCTGTAAAAATTGGCCAATCCCAAAAAACTTTGGATCTCTTTTATTGTACGAGGCTCTGGCCAGGACAAGACTGCCTCCACCTTCGCGGGATCCATGCTGAGACCCCAAGGAGACACTATATAACCCAAAAAGGGGACTTCTTGTGTATGGAAGTTGCACTTTTCAAGTTTGCAATACAAACGATTCTCAAGTAAACGTTCCAACACGTTGCGTACATGCTGTACATGTTCACCCAAAGTTGAAGAAAAAATCAGAAGATCGTCAATATATGCAATGACGTATAGATCCAGCATTTCTTTCAGGACCTCGTTTATAAAAAACTGAAACGCTGCAGGAGCGTTGCAGAGCCCAAAGGGCTCTGCAGATACTCATATAGCCCGAATTTAGTACAGAACGCGGTCTTCCATTCGTCTCCCTCCCTGACTCTCACAAGATGATATGCGCCACGCAAGTCCAGCTTGGTAAAAAACTTGGCATTGCGGATTCGGTCAAGGAGGGAATTGATCAGAGGCAATGGATAACGATTCTTGATCGTGACAGTATTCAACTTCCTGTAGTCAATACAGCACCGCAGACCTCCTTCTCGTTTAGGGATGAAAAATAGAGAAGAGGAGGCCGGGGAACGGGAAGACCTTATAAAGCCTTTAGCAAGCATGTCGTCCAAGTAATCGCGTAAATATATATTCTCCTTTTCTGTAAGAGCATATACTCTGCTACATGGAATTCTTGCTCCCGACTCTAGGTCTATGCGGCAGTCATACACCCTGTGTGGCGGGAGGATCTCTGCTTGCTTAGCATCAAAGACCGAGTGCAGATCTTGGTAACACGAGGGTAGTTTAGTCTTGCTCTCATCACTACTGCTACATAAGGAACCCATGTCAACTAATGTACCTCCCACTGGTTCTCCTGGTTTAGGTGGAAACGTTATGGTCGAGGTTTCCCAATTGATGTTAGGGTTTTGGGCTCTGAGCCAGGGTATGCCTAGGAGTACTGGAAATTGCGGAGAACAAATAAGGTCAAAACTTATGTCTTCGTGATGTTCGGGGTCTATAGTCATGTGTAATACAGAGGTATGATGTGTCACAGGGCCTGAGACAAGGGGACTACCGTCAATGGTGGTGACATGACTGGCTATTGTTTTTGGAGTACAAGGTAACATGTTTTCTTTGGCCCATTCTTGGTCCATATAATTTCCTGATGCCCCTGAATCAATCATTACTAGCGCATGTAAACCATGCGCTCCGCTAGACAAAAAGGCAGACACATACATGTGATTCGTTGGGGTGTTTCTATAGTCAGTGGAAGAGACGGTTAATCCTAACCTACCTGGAGTCCTTGTCTCACAGGACTCCAGGCTTCCTAGTTTCCCGAAAACTTAGACTGTGCGGGTTTTATAGGACAATCCTTCAAAAAATGGCCTGCCTTCCCACAATACAGACACAGTCTGAGTGTTCGTCTTCTGTGCCTTTCCTCTTGTGTGAGAGGTCCCCTCACTATGCCTATCTGCATGGGCTCACTCTCGTCAGTGGATTTCTCTGCAGTGACCTTCTTTTCACGTAAAGGCAGATACCTTGCTTCAGGTTTACCCTTCTCTTTCTTTCTTTCTTGTTGTCTGTGATCTATCTTTACCACTAAATCAATGAGCTCGTTACATGATGTAGGCAGATCTACGATTTGTGATAAAGCATCCTTCAAGTCATCTCTGAGACCTTTGTAAAACATGGTACCACGTTTCTCCTCTGGCCAGTGGGATTCGACTACAAGTCTACGAAAAGAAGTAATGTAGGACACGAGATCTTGATTGCCCTGTTTCAATGCTAATAATTCTGTATCCGCAGACTGGGTGTATACATGTCTATCAAAAAGTTTACGAAACTCCCTCCTAAAAGCGGGGTAACTGTGTAGCAACGGATCATCCCTGTCAACTAATGGTATGGCCCAATCTGCAGCACCCCCACTAAGGTAGGAAATTACGAAAGCCACCTTAGCCTGGTCAGACGGAAAACATGCAGCCTTACAGGAGAAATGTAGCTGACACTGACTAAGGAAGGCGGCACATCGTGCCCCGTCTCCAGAATACCTTTCAGGTGGTGCTAAAGGTAGAGAAGGGGGTGTGGTTACTTGAACCACCGACGGGTTTCCCCCGGTAGCTCCACTCGACTGTTGTCGCTGTAATACATCCATTCTAGTTATCAATGCTTGGGTCTCTACCTGTAAATTCCCCAACATACTAGCAACATCAGCCAGGGATACTGCATCGAGATCCATGACGCTCGGGCAGAACAAACCACGTGGGCTTTACGTTCTGTAATGGTTCTCAGGCAGGTTCCACAGGAGCGCCAAGGATCCGATGAATATTCCACAGCCTTCCCCTACGGCCTTCCGACTCTATCAAGCACTAGAGTACCGAGAGGCTCGCCAGGGGAAAACAGGGAGACAAAACAAGGAAAGGCGGGGAAAAAATATTCTTCTTGGTATGACGACTTCTGTGTGGTTGTACATGCACCTGGCCTGGACCTCTGATGGTTGTAGGGGCTAAAACCAAAACAGGAATTACTAACCCTCAGAAACATGCACAAAAGAACAGTAGGCACATCTATAGGTTATGTGTACTACATACCAAGAGTAAATAAACTTTGCTGGCATATAACTGTGTATGGGGGACAGGAGTTAGGTTGAGCTAAGGTGGAGGAACAAACAAGAAACACAATAATGAGTACTCGAGGAATACTGTGCACTTGTCTACACTGTTCAGGATTATAGTAGTCTTACTTGGTCATATGTAGAAGACTCTTAAACCAACATCTGTATTGCAGTAGAGCCCACCCGAACCAGACGGTAACATTCACGTAGAATTAACTGGCTGAGATGTAAAACAAACATACATTAATACAAGTATGACTTCATAGAGAATAACATAGAAATAGCGCACTGCGCTGTTACCGTGATTCTGGGAGTTGTGTAGATGAATCTTTCACGAGTCCACGCAAGTGCAGAACCCACACACAGCAAGTATGGCCAGGAATGCAGGAAGTGAGGGAAGATGATAAGTACCAAGAAGGAAACAAACTGCGGGTAAGGGAATCACCGGATGGCGGAGACTAAGCCCGGCCGCCGGGTGAGGGAAGGACATAAACACGGCTAAATACCTAAAGGGTCCCCTGCTGGTCAGCGGGGGAAAAGCCCGGCTGAATTGCGGAGCAGTGAATAGGGAAATGACGGGGGAGAAACAGCCCGGCCAGACGACGGAGTACAAACCCGGCCGTCGGGCGGAGCCAAGGAAAAAGGAGGAGAGGTCAGTGATTGCCCGGCCAGACGACGGAGCACAAGCCCGGCCGACGGGCGGAGCAGCAAACCAAGGGGAACACTGACACTCTGCCCGGCCGGACGGCGGAGTCAAACCCGGCCGTCGGGCGGAGCAGTCTATAAACAAACGGGGCTCAAGGACTAGTTCCAGAGCTTGGAACTATAGCAGGAACAAGAAGATAACCTCAAACGCAGAGGAACGGAGGAGAGCTCGTTCCACCACTAAGGATATCCGGAAATCAGGCAACAGGAAACCAGGACAGGAAACGCTGTAACGGGAGCTTGACGCAAGGACGTAAAGCGTCGCTCCCAGGGCTCTAACAGCTTATGAAGGGGTTTCTTAAAGGGACCGCCCGTTTGCGGACCTCGAGGCATGACACCGGGCCTAGCTACTCGGAGTGAGCCGCTACGAGCGCTGACCAAGACGGATGCCACCTGGCAGTGGGGCCCGAAAGAAGACGAAGCATTCCAGGGAATCAAGGGTGCTCTCCTGGAGAAAGCCACTCTCTCATACTTTGACCCCACGAAACGTACGGAGGTGATCGTCGATGCCAGCCCGGTGGGTCTCGGCGCGGTCTTGACCCAGGAGCATGAACCTGGCCAGTGGACGGCGTTAGCCTTCGCCAGCAAAGCCCTGACTCCAACGGAAACCAGGTATGCCCAGATCGAGAGGGAGGCTCTCGCTATTAAATGGGCCTGTGGCCATTTCCATCTTTATCAACGAGGACACTCTTTTGTAATGGTCACCGACCACCAACCCCTGGTGTCCCTTTTCAAGGGAACTGCTCCACACCCACCACCTCACATTGAACGATGGGTAATTCAACTACAACCATACGAGATGGAAGTAATCTACCGCCCAGGGGCCAAGAATCCCGCAGATTACTTATCGCGCCATCCCTCCCAAATGGAGCCAGAACCAGTGGACGACGACTGTGAGGAATATGCCCAATGGGTGGCACTCACGTCATGCCCCAGAGCATGACAATAGAAGACATTAAGGAAGCAGCCGCCGATGACAACATCTATCTGAGGTCGCTGCAGGCAGTTCAAGAAGGCTCGTGGGCTGACTACCTACGCCCACCCAATTCCTGGTCCGCGGAAGACAAAGAGGCACTCACGAAGGTGTGGCGAGTCCGGCATGAGCTAAGCGCTACTGAAGAAGGAGTGTTATTGAGAGAGGCACGGTTAGTCATTCCCCAGAGCCTGAGGCACCGGGCAGTACAACTCGCCCATGGGGGCCACCAAGGCACGACAAAGATGAAGGCGCGCATGAGGGAAAAGGTATGGTTCCCGGAGCTGGAGAACATGGTGGAGGAATACGTGAGGAACTGCATGGCCTGCCAGCTGACAAGTGACCCTGAGAGTCCTGCACCGGTGATCACTGAAGAGGCCTGCACATCTCCCTGGACCAAGGTCAGCATAGATTTTGGGAGCTTCCCGGGGGAAGGGCACACCCTAGTGGCTATCGACTCCTACTCGAAATATCCGCTAGTGGAGAGGGTCGCTTCCACTGCATTCACACATGTAGGGCCAGCATTGGAAAAATATATTCTCCATGTTCGGGTATCCGTCTGAGATATGGAGTGACAACGGACCACCCTTCCACGGGGCTGAGTTTGCCACGTTTCTCAAGAACAGGGGGATCCAACACCGTCGCATCACACCTCAATGGCCCCAGGCAAATGGGGACATTGAGAGATTCATGCGGACCCTCAACAAAGTGTTCCGGATAGCAATGGTGGAACAGGCCGACCCCGAACAGAGACTGCACGAGTTCCTGCGGGAGTACAGGGGCACCCCTCACTGTACCACACGAAGCAGCCCATGGACCCTCATGTTCCGAGGGCCACGGAGAGATCTTCCCAATGCCCCGGTCTGGACACCATCCCCGGCTGCCACCGGAGAAGCACAAGAACGGAGACGACAAGGAAATCAGCAAGCAAGTCGGTGCAGGAGAGCCACCCCAAGAAGCTTAAGCCCGGGGACCCGAGTAATCATACAGAACAGACGCCCCGGGGGGAAGTTCCAAACTCGATATGAGCCGGGCACCTGGACAGTAACATCTACAAAAGGCACCATGGTCACCGCCCAAAAAGGGGAAGAGGAAGTATCAAGAAATGCCTCTTGGTTCAAGGCCCTACCACCAGAATCCAGACAATGCCCGGAGACAGCGGAAATGGACAACGAGCCACACGTGACAACGACTCCTGTAGAAGAAGATAATACACCTCCAGAGAGCCATGCGGAGAGGCCTGAATCCGCGTCGGTGCCTCAAACACCGCCGGCCACGATCAGAGACACTCATCAAGGTGCTGAAGGCGGCAGGGCAAACGCCCGGAGATACAACCTGCGGCCCAACCCACCACCGAGTCAGAAGTTGAAAGACTATGCCTGCCTGCTGAGACCCTGAAGCTGTCATCAAGGGACACGCAAGTACCCAGGCACCTTTGTTTGAACTGTATTACAATTCAGGACTGTTCTTCATTCATTGTAAAAAAATATATAGTTGGATAGGGATGTAATGCTAGCAACAGTCTAGTTGCTGCACGCACACACGCATCCCTACATCCGCAGGCCAGGCGTGGCCTGCGGGGTTGAATAAAAGGAGGGCGGGCGCTCGTGCACGTCACTTCCGACTGAGACCACGGTGTCGGACTGAGTAACTGTGCTGAGCGTTGCCGGCCCCTGCGCTATTTGGTAGGCCTAACTGCGGCCCAAAGTGCTGATAACCCTAGCACACAACAGGGCGCAGACAGGCCCGCCCTTGGCCAGGGCACGCCCGCGTGTGTCCCGTGCTGTGGGTGCCCACCGTGAAATTTAAAGTGCCTCCAGGCGCGGGACAATGTCAGCAATGACAGTGGCCGCGGGGGAGGCTGGGACTGATAGTCCTTGTCCCCCTCCTCCTCCTCACACGCGGCAGTGCAGCAGATATCCAAACGGGCTTCCCGTGCTGCGGTAGCCTGCCGCAAAATTTAGAAGCACCTTCGGGTGCGGGACGGTGTCAGCAATGACGGTGGCCGCAGGGCGGCTGGGACTGATAGTCCTTGTCCCCCTCCTCACACGTGGCAGTGCAGCAGGTCATTAGTGTCAAATTTCCTAATGACTCAGCGCACACAACAGCACCAGTTTTTACGACGCCGGCTTCTTCCTAACTCCATGGTGCGCCGTATTGTAAATACGACACAAACATGGCGTTGGAAATTGTTGTACCGTGGCTGTCATTCTATTTGGCAAACTGCTGCACCAGTTCTAATAAGCATACCCCTGTGTCTTTTAACGTTGCACAAACAAGTGTGCTACTTGCATGCTTTTTGCTCTTCTTTTTTTTACCTTTTCATAAAATGGCCAAATGGAATACATTTCATGGTGTTATTCTCTTGTACTGCCTTGGGAGGAAGCTTTGTCGAGATGTTCCAGTATGTTGCAATCCTCGAGGTTTTTGTTGTCTGAGCCACAACTGTATTTTCTTTTCTTTTAAGAATTACTTATTGTTTAGTTTGCTTCAATATTGCAATGTCATTTTGCTTGTTTGTAGAGTCAATGGAATTGTTACTTAATAAAGAGCTAGATGCTCCTTAAAGTAACGTATTTTAAGTACCACAATTTTTTCAATGTCAATTGGTTTACGTCATGTATCGTTCTTGCCACTTTATGCCATGTAGAATGTATTTTTTGTACTTCTCTGACATTACAAAATGTGTTTTTTTTTAGAATGCGTAAAAGGCTTTTGCTCATTTCCAAGAAGGCAGACTCTATGACAGTTGGTTTATTTGATTTATGCTTAGAGAACTTTTCCTTGCTTTCATACTGAGCAGTCCTATATTGGATTGTTATTAACTTAATAAATAGACCTTTGCTTTTGAACTAGCTGATGGGTGACCAATTAGACTGTCTGAATATTTATCTCTTTCCTTTGACTTACAAACTGAGTACATTCATGTTAGTTCATTACTGAACTCTATGTTGATTATGGCTAATTCCCTTAAGTTTGACATCCACCAACTGGCTTTATTTGTCTGGATTGTTGATGCTGATTTGTATCTAATTGACTACTGTTTGCCTTCTGTAATGATTCTTAATTTTGAATCAACCTTTATGGCTTTGATTTTGAATATTGTCCTTATAAGGTTTACTTTATTTGCCCTACGGCCCCTGTCCTTTGGAACACAGACGATCCTGATCCTTTGTATCTTCCATTTCAATGTATTAGTGCAAAGCACCTGCCCTGGCATTAGTAGACTACTGGCATGCACTTGTTACTTTTGAAAATCAGAAAGATAACTATGCCCAGATGTTAGACATAAGCCTTGCAAGTGTGATTTATCATGATATGGTTAATTGGAGCCTATAAAATTGACCACTCTTGTCATGATACAATATCCTTGGTCGCATACGATATTTTTTACGCTGTGTCCAATGTACAAAGCAAATAATGCTCTTCAGCTGGAGTCACAGTATCGCTGCTCCATTAACATTAACAATATAAGGAGTAATTATGACAATCTCTCTTACTGGCTGTAAATGCCAGAATTGAGGTCTGCAAAGAACATCACCCATCACTGTATTCACGGTCAAACAATGCTAGTTTATCTTCATAGCAGCCTCTGGACAGAGGGTTTGCATTTGCAAATTGGCATCCTGTGAAGGTTATTGGGGTAAGAAGGCAGTTTTCCCTTGACTACCATATATACCCCAAAGCCCGAGCACATATTCACAGAGTGGGAGCTGTCCCTCATAAAATCGGTGTTCTCAATAGTTGGGACTGTGACTGTGATTTGCAAAACATTGATACATTTTCTTGTCATTCATACCGGGGTGCGTCCACCTTTAATTTCTGTCCTATTTCCATGGGAAACAACCTTTACAACGCAACTTTCACAACGCACTACCATTACAATGAAACTTTTACAACGCAACATCCATTACATCGCATGCCATTACAATGCAACCATTACAACGCATGGCACTACATCGCATACCACTACAACGCATGTCATTACAACGCATACCATTACAACGCATAACATTACCACGCATAGTACCCTTACACTATCCAACACTTACCCTACTGTTGCACCCCCTGGAGTTAGAATAGTAATTTTTACCCTTACATTATCCAACACTTACCCTACTGTTGCACCCCCCGGAGTTAGAATAGTAATTTTTACTCCTACACTATCCAATACTTACCATACATACAATGTAATGTTATGCGTTGTAATGGTATGCGTTGTAAAGGTAGTATGGGTTGTAATGGAATGCGTTGTACTGGTAGTTTTTAAAAATTAGTTGTAATGGCATGCGTTGTAATGGAATGCGTTGTAATGGATTTTGCGTTGTAAAAAATGCCTTGTAAAGGTATGCGTTGTAAAAGTATGCGTTGTAACGTCATACATCCATTTCCATATCACATGGAGTGCCAATGTGTACATTGCAAGTTGCGAAGAAATTGTGACTTGTAATCTACTTTTTCCAATTACATTGTACGCTTTGTTTTCACACTAATCCAGGGATTTTCAAATCGCAGGCTTTGCGACCATAGAACCCTTTGGTACACCAAGCCGAAAGAAATGCAGATAAAAATGCATTCCTGCAGTCTTGGTCCAATTTGTATGTAGTCGTCTGATGGTGGTGCTGCTAAACCAGAATTACACTCAGAGAAAGACAAATAGCTCCCAGGGCCATTGTGCATTATGCCCAATCAGTGTCAGCTAGAGAAATTGTTCGCGTTGATGGATTGTGTTTTTAAAGGTTTTTGGTTTTTTTTTACTACAGGAGAAGCTCAGATTGTTATCTCTAATGCATTTTACTTACAAAATAGTCACTATACTGATTAAAGCTAAGGTGAATTTCAGAGCCGATCTGAAAGGCTTCTGCTACGGCAAAAGAATCTGGTTTAGTTTGTGCCCCAATTCCGTCTTATTAACGATGATAAGGAAGTCATTGCAATCTTACTGTAGTTCTTTTGATATGCTGCTCTCAAATGATATTATATTTCAAAATGTGAATTTTCTCTTTTCATTTCCTACTGCAAACGTTAAACTATAATGTATCCAGAAATCCAAATCTACTGTCGCTCAATATATATTTAATGTGGGTTAGTTTATAGGGCATATTAACGACATCACACCAGGAAAGTTGGAATGCTTCGTGAACATCAATTCACCAAAATGCTAGGAGAGACATTAGTCGCCATTTTAAACACCTCATCCGTCTAGCTACCTGCCTCCCCTCCCCCATGAGATCACAAGGTGACCCCACTTAGCTCGTCAACATCTTTCCATTTGCTGTTGAGGAGCTGTGGAAAGAATAATGAGTGGATACTGTCTCTTTCTTACATTGCCTTCATGAACCCTTTGACCAGGAGCAGAAATAGGTCATGCTAGTGGTAAAAACAAGCAAGCATTGGCAAAGTCATTGTTTCACCTATTCAAGATCTGTTGGCGTTGACATAGCTTTTTTCACAGGTTATTTACGGAGAGCTGAATTTGGACTGGCACACCTTGTTTAGTTAGAGATGCAGTTTTTGTAATCTACTCTCCAGTGAGATAGGAAAGAGAGTGCGGTATAGGGTGGCAGGAGCACTTCATTGTGCAGTATGTTTCTTTTGCAAAGGCTGCATGAATGACTTGGGTGGGGCTAACGTGCACCTCACCGACCTAGGCTTCAACTTAGCCGAAAGTCTTTAACTAGAAGTTCTCCACCTGCACTTGAACCCATATTTGCTTTTACAGCAGCTCACTATTTGGTTTCCAAGGACTCTGAGAGATGTTTAGCAATACTGTCCATTGGACACTGAGTAAGAACAGCAGGACAGTAAGATCACAATGGGGAAATGTGTGAGTTTCTGGCCTGTGACAAAACACGGTTCCTCGCTGTGTACTGAGGGCCCTCAGAATCCCCAGGAATGTACAAGATAACTGGCTGGAGCGATTAATGCCATTCTGAAAGTTAGTCTAGCATCCTAATTTACACAATGCAGCTAAGTGAATGAATTATTAGATACAGTGAATGTGATCTATTTAGCATGGAATGCAAGTGGTTTCATAGGAAGCCTGGAAGATTCCTTGCTGTGTATGATATGGAAACTCCGGTTGACACTAAACCCATAGAACGTCCTAAGCGCCTTGATCCTATCCTATTTAAACAATTGAATGATGGATAGTGAGTGTTGATTGAATGAAATGCCTCACTAAATTTTGCATTGATTGACCTGTAAGCAAGAAGTAATCAGCATTGTGGAATGTCAATGGTCCTACCTTTGGGTCAAGTTGGCGCTATAAAAGACGTCAAAAAAAAAAAAAGGATGGACAGCAGGGTTAGGGCAAGCAATGCAAGGGGGGCGGGGTGGGAAAACTGTACTAGATGCTGGAGTCTATGCGCAAGTATGTAAACCATTGTATGATGGATGGTGAATGTTGATTGACTGGAACCCTTTGGTACATTTTGCATTGATTGGCCTATAGGCAAAAAAGTAATCCAGCTTGTGTAATGTGACTGGTGCTCCTGTAAAATCGTTCCAATACCTATGGGTCGTGTTGGCACTATATCAGATGGCAAAAATAAAAAATACAAAACACGGATAGCAGGAGGGCAAGCAATTCAATGGGGGGCATATTAGGCGCTGGAACCCATGTGCAAGGATGTAAACTATTGTATGATGCATGGTGAGTGTTGAATGAATGGAATGCCTCAGTACATATTACATAGCATGGCCTATAATTAGAAAGTAATTGGGCCTTGCATACTGCAACTGGTGCTCCTGTGAAGGTGCTCTAATACCGTTGGGTCGAGCAAATGAAGATTTTAAAAGGAAGAGATACTTGGTTCATGCTTCACTGAAAACACAAAAACACAAGGAAAGACGTCGGGAAACAAGAAGTTGCGTGTAATAACCAATAGAAAGCATAGAAAAGAGAGTGATAAGCACACTAACATATGGCAAATAACCGGCGAGCTGTAAGTCCCTTTTAATTTATTTTCTTTTTTAATTTACAGGAGATTTTGCAAGCAAAGCGCAAGAGTTGTGCAGGCGAAAACTAAAAAACTGCTGAAGGAGAAAGGTGGGGGGGCACAAAAAGAATCCGAGACTTGTGAATATGGCATTGAAGATTCAGATGCAACATCTTTACTGCTGGATATGAGACAAACCCTACAAACTATATCTCCGAAGAGGATACTAGGAGGGGTATACCGATATTAACAATCCAACCGATAAAGAGGTGGTCACAACGGGCCATACAGCTGAACACCTTAGCCATGGAATTTGGCCTAAGGGCGGCAAATGGCAGAACCATCTCGGACCCATCTGGAGCCCATACGTTCAATAGGGTCAATCACTCCTCACGGATTGACTATATCCTCTTGGACTTCAAGCTTTGGAGCTTCATGTATTATATGGAAGTCGTGGCCACTGTGGACAGTGATCACAATCTGCTCTCTCTGACCCTACACCCCTTGTGGCCGTGTGTAATCAGACCGGTCGAACCAACCAAAATATTGTCAACCCTAGAAGTTTGTCCATCAAACTGCGGGAGGTGCCTTAAATGGTGTAAAGTTGTCCTGGACGAGGGGAAAGTTCAGAGTATAGGGGCCCTTCTGGCTGTTGCCCAGTCAAAGTTGGACACTAATACCCTGGACTATTCGGAAGTATCTGTAGTTTTTTGTGATACAATCAAGGCTTTGGGAGACTTATTCTTAGTACAAAATAGAGGTACTGCTCAAAAGGAGTCCCAAAGGCCTAAGGATAACACGGGCTGGTATTCAAAAATATGCCGACAAAAGAAATCTGCATTAATTAAAGCTGTCAAATGTAAGTCCCCCGAGCTGATCCAGTTGGCTAGGAAAGACTATAAGCTGACTATTGCTGAAGCAAAAAAAGAGTGGGAGGACCAGTATTGGCAAGCTTTAAGGGAGGCCAGTGCTGGGAGGGATCCTAGTGGTTTCTGGAATCTCATAAGAGCTAGGAATAGGCCTGCTAATACCCTTAACACGTGTAATATCACTGGTCAAATGTGGTTTACCCACTTCTCATCATTATACACGAACCATCTGGATGACAGACAGGGGCCGATCACACCTACCTCAATGGACCCTCTAGGGGAGTGTGAAGGCCACTCTTTTACAACAAAGGAAGTGAAAAACGTGATAAAATCTATAGTGCCACCAAAGCAGCAGGCCCAGATGGGATCCTGGGGGATTTGCTCCGTCTTGATTACATTCAATGGGGGAGGCTTATTTCAACCTTACTTAATGCCATCAACAAGGGCGCTGCAATCCCAGAGTCATGGAAGGGGGCAGAGGTCATCCCAATTTTTAAGAAGGAGCGTCGGGACGACCCTGCCAACTACTGTCCAATAAGTCTAATTGACTCTATCCAGAAGGTCGTTGGCAAGGTGATACTTGGGAGACTCTTGCAGTGGGTCGATGATAATAAAATCTTATCGGACTACCAAGCAGGGTTTAGGACTGGCACAGGGACCATCGAACAGGCATTTAGATTACTGCTCATATACTGGAAGATGGTACTAATAGGCAAAGGCAGTCTTTACCTCGCGTTTATCGACTTACAGACTGCCTTTGACCTGGTCCCCGGGACCGTTTGTGGGGGGTATTGTCCGAAATGGGGATCCCCGCATATATCTTGTCATTATTGGTGAGGCTACATGTTGGAAATTTTGCACAGGTGAGGTGGGGTACACAGGGCCAGAAGACAAATAGAATTCCAGTGAATAGGGGTGTCCGCCAGGGATGTGTCCTTGCCCCCACTCTGTTCTCATTATATGTGAATGGAGTTGTGGAGCACTTGCTGAAAAATCCATCTGATGCAGCTTCCCTGGCGGGCAAGCGGGTTTCAACCCTCCTATTCGCTGATGATACCCACCTCATCTCTAAGTCCCCTGTGGGCTTACAGAGCCTCCTGGACAGCTTTCAGTCCTTCTGTACTTGTAGAGGTCTTATAATTCACACTGATAAGACCAAATACCTGGTGTTGAACCCCCCAAAAAAATCCGGACGACCGCCAGCTTTGAACCTTGTGCCCCTGGAAAGGGTTGCGGAATTTGACTATCTAGGTATCCGCATATCAGATACAATGCAGTGGAAGCCACACTTACAAAAGATGTTACTAAGCCACAAAAGGGTAGTGGGGGCACTCCTTAAGGAACAGCGTTCTTCTTCAACCAAACCCATCGCCCCGGTTATTGATATTTATAAGGCGAGAGGAGTCAGTTCGGCCCTTTATGGGGCAGAACTGTGGGGTACATGCAATATAGATCAGCTCACTAGATCTGAGAACAAATTCTTTAAGGACTTAATGGTACTCCCACAGAGTACCCCTACGGTACCACTGCTATTTGATTTGGGGTGCCGCTCGATTAAAGAGCAGGCACAAATTCCACCGCTCCTATTATGGGCCCGGTTATGGCGAGTCCCAGAATTAGCTAAGTATGCGGATGGGATAATGGAAGTAATGTCGATGTCGGGTTGGTCTAAAATCGGGTGGCTAAAAGATGTCAAATTTTTGCTTGGCGAGCTGGGTCTCGGGGATGCCTGGGAAACTAGGTCCGCTCCCCCCAAAGCGGTCTTGAAGAATCTTTATTGGAGTTGGGAATCCAGCAAAAACAGCTCTGACCCCAAACATGCCAGAGCAACTGTTGACTTTCTGAGGATCAAGGATGTGGCAGTTCGGGAACCCTACCTCGATATTATTTTGAAGCCCACTGACAGGGCTTTGTATTTCAAATTCAGGGTTGGAATCCTTCCAGTACATCAACTAACCGCACGCTGGAAGGTTCCGTTCCAAACCCTACCCTTTTGCCCAATCTGCAAAACAAGAATAGAGTCCGTCGCTCATATTATATTCGCATGCCCGGCATAAAAATCACCAAGGAACTGCTGGTTAAAGCCATTATGCAGAGAACTGGGCACTAGACACCATATTGTAGCATTGCGAATCCTGATGTCGGATACTCGGTCACTGTTTGTATGTGGACTGTCAAAATTTTTAAGATGGGCTTGGTCCATCAGATCCAAAAGGCTTAGTGAAGTTATTTAATTAGTGATCTTATATTCAATTTTATATAGTCTTTTTATCCTAATTGTATAGTACTTTTAACCATATTGTAAATTGAGTATTATATTATTTGTTGACATCAAATTACTGTATAATGTTATGCTTTTAAGATATGTTTTTATCGAAATAAAGCCTTATACCTACCTACCTACAAACTATAGGTTATAAGAGAGATACACTCACAGGTAGAGTTAATTGCAAAATGGAGCAACGGAATAACATGCCACTTAATTGGACATGTCAGAAAGACGTTTTCAGACGTGAAGGATGGTATATTCGTGCCAGAGGTCGAAGTGGGCAGGATCTGTGCGGTAAGACGTCCCCATACTTTTTAATTGAACAAAAACATTTCCCCTATGTTTTGCTAAACAAAAAAATTCGCGGAGCGGTTAATACGGACACTTGAGATGCCTCAGCTGAAGTAGAAGGAGTCTCCTGTGTTGTGACGTCAAGTGAGGGATAGGCAGCTAACCAAGAAGAAGAACGCCTTCTTGCCTCGGACTTTGCTGCCTCAATGAAATGTAAATGTACGCATTTGCTTAATCACCAAATTTAAAGCTGTTTGGAAGTCTGTGGCTATAATTGATAGAGGATTTACTTAATTGAGGACACACATGCATTCTGTTTTTGAGAGGTTTTGTAGGTAGAGGTGGGTGAATCCTTAAAGTTCGAGCCAGGCTCGAGCTTAAAGACTGGCTCTGGCTCCGCTAGATGTCCTGTTTGAACATAGAGCCCCAAACGAGGCAAGCTTTGGTGGGGCTTCTGCCTGTCATCCTTACTCTACCCTCATGCACAAAGGTAAAAACAAGCATTTACAATGCAATGGTCTCGGCATTTTTAAAGGTAGAGCTATTGGCATTGCTCATGACATTTCTTTTTTTTTTTTAAATCATAAATAAATGGCATTGTCATTTATATTGCCAATAGCTTAGTCGCTTGCATATGTGAGACCTATTGCATTAGCACCCACACACAGAGTAAGTAGTAGAGTAGTAGAGTGAGTAGTTGATAGTGAGTAGGAGAGAATTATTAGTAAAGAGAGTATTAGAGAGCGAGTAGTAAAAAGTGAAAGAGTACGTATTAAATAGTGAGAGAGTGAGTAGTAAAGAGTCCTAGAGACACACACATTTACATGCACAGCCACACCCTTACATATACATAGTGTATTTTTTGTTTCAGTAGTAAAGAGTGAGTAGTATAGAATGACTAATTATGAGTGAGTAATGTTGAGTAGTAGAGAGTGTGTGTGAGAGAGAGAGTGTGTGTGTGTTTGAGAGAGAGAGAGTGTTTGTGTGAGAGAGAGAGAGAGTGTGTGTGAGAGAGTGAGTGTGAGAGAGAGAGTGTGAGAGAGAGAGACAGAAAATCCACCTGCAAGCAAGTACAATGTGTAATGGTATACTGTGTCTCTAATGGAGCGTGCAGCATGGCAGGACAAACAAATCACAAGTGCCCAGGACATTGAGCACCAAACACCCCATAAAATGTATATAGGAGAGTCAGACTCACAAATTCTTTCATCGTGTCGCAAACCCTGCTCTGCACCTTAGCATATGGTACATGTGCTTCCCAGGTACCACTCTTGGAGTATGGGTATACCAAGAGTAATAGTCCATGGAAGGATGAGTGCTGCCCTAGAAGTACTGATGCACTCTGAGTAACAGTCCTTGGGAATATGGGTGCAGCTCAAGGTGCTACCCTTGAAGTATGGGTGCACTCTGAGTTATACTCCCTGGAAGTCAGGGTGCCGCTCAAGGTACCACCCTTAGAAGTATGGGTGCACTTAGAGTTATACTCCCTGGAAGTAAGGGTGCAGCTCAAGGTACCATCCCTAGAAGTATGGGTGCATCTCACAGTAACAGTCCCTGGGAGTAAGGAAACAGCTCAAGGTAGCACCCTTGAAGTATGGGTGCACGCGGAGTTATACTCCCTGGGAGTATGGGTGCAGCTCAAGGTACCACCCTTGAAGTATGGGTGCACTCGGAGTTGTACTCCCTGGAAGTAAGGGTGAAGCTCAAGGTACCACTACTAGAAGTATGGGTGCACTTGAAGTTATACTCCCTGATAGTAAGGGTGCAGCTCAAGGTACCACTACTAGAAGTATGGGTGCACTCAAAGTTATACTCCCTGGAAGTAAGGGTGCAGCTCCAGGTACCATCCCTAGAAGTGTGGGTGAATCTCGGAGTAACTTTCATTGGGAGTAATGGTGCCGCTCAAGGTAACATGCTGTGAGTATGTGTGCACTCGATCTAACTCTCCCTGGGGTTGTTCCTGCAGCTCTGAGTACCACTCAGAGTACCTCTGCAGTCTAGGGCGGGTGCAAGCCGAAGTGCCTCTATCTGAAAGAATGAGTACCACTCGCAGGCACGGAATGCAGCTCTGAGTACTTCTTCCCATGAACCTCTGGCTGTGAGTGTGCCTACAGCTCAGAGTAGGGGTTCAGCTCCAGACCCCTCCTCTGAGAGTAGGGGCAAATAGCCTATAATAGAGGTTCAGCCCAGGTCACGCCTGCCTGGGACTCTGCACCCATACTCAGCGGGCCGCCTGCACTCTTTATTTAATCCACGAGTTACCTTTTATTTTTAAGTTTAGAGCAACACTTTTACTATATCCGCGCGACCATGTGTGCAGACGGCGATGCACTAGCATTATAAAAAATAAGAACTATATTAAAATAAACAATTAGAAAAAGTGGCAAGCATCGGATGGTAATCATTCATAAAGTGATTTTATATGGCGCCTAAAAAAGGTAGCTAACAGTTGTTAGGAGAGACATCACTCCGTATTATCCAACTCTGGTTTTTAGTGGCTCCTTGTCATCAGGGCTACCATTTCCAGCCCTCATTCCGACTAAGGCAGCTGACAAAGCTTTGCAAAAGCAAAGCCGGGGCAGGAACCCCGTGTCCATGATGACGTGGCCTCCGCCTCATCGTGGTAGCCTAAATGCAATAAGAACACACGCATGGATTTCTGACGAGTGGCCTTTGCTGGAGAGCGCTAGCGCGATCGTGACCGCCTTTAGGAGCCCCTCAAGCTCGCTGATGTAGAGGGAGATAACCACTGTGCCCAGGATCACACAATGCGACTAAGTATACCGAGATTAGACCTCGGACCTCCTAGTTCGACTGCAGTTTAACCCCTTTTCGTGCTTCCTGGGAATTAGCAGGAGCCAAATAAACGGGAAAGGTTTAGAGAGTTGTCAGAGAGCGCGCGAGTAATGTTAGTGTATAAAGTGATTGAGCTGCGTCATTAGGGATCTTCATGACACAAAAGATTTAAACACCACGCTGTTTTGCATGTCCTGCTCGTCACAATTTCAACACAACGCTGGACAAAAGAAAGTAAAATAAAATATCTGGGTAAATATCTCTAGATATCAGTGATTTATTATACTGACGCATGAAGAGCCTTAGATTTCTGGACACAATTAACCCGTTTACAATATGAAGAAAGTAAAAATATGTAAAAAAGTAATAAATGGAACATATGAAAAAGCGCCGTATTGTGCAGCAGAGAGAAGTAAAGAAGGGCGCTGCCCCCACTCACCCCCATCTTGGCCTCGCAGGCGGGGTTCAGAGCCTCGTCCAGGGCGCACAGCTGGTCCCAGCTCCTCCACGTCAAAAGTTTGACGAACTCCGTCTCCGGCTTCTGCTTCATGTTGGCTTTCGACGCCCCGATTCCAAACAGAAGATCTTTAATAATTCAGAAACGCTCTGCCCCCTGCTCAAAACGATCATCGTTAGTTTTGGGGTGCACCCGTCTGCCCCATCATAGCCCTGGAGCGCGTGTCCCTCTCTCTCTTCATAGTGGAGAGCTGCTCGCGATAGTCCGCTCGGTCCGGCTGCTGCTGCTGCGTCTGCTGGGACGAGCCCGGAAAGCCTCCCTTAAGCCGACGCAACTCGGGGGAGAGAGGGGGGAGGGCACTCTTGCCTATGAGTAGGAGTATCCACTCAAGAGCCCTCACCTCAGCCCCTGGGCGTCCACACCCACCCTCCCTGCTCCAGTCTCTATTCCCAGCCGCAGAACATGCCGAACGCACCCGCACCCGTGCACCTCAAACATGGGTTTTACAAATTCGAACGCACTATTGATTTCACGTCGACAAGAAGATCGAACCGACAACCTCGGCCTGTCCCGCCAAATGTGTTTCACTTCTGAATTCACGGTTGTCAAATAAGAGAACGAACAGCGGGGTAAAGGGATGAAACGAAAATTCTATAATATTATTCCTACAGTGGGGAAGGGGAAATGTTCGCGAATTAGAGCAAAATAATAACACGGACCATCACTAGAAAACACTAGAGGTAAACACACTAACTAGCGATAAACAAGCAAAATGGTGGCAGCAGCTGCAGATAAGCCCCGTCCTTTTCAAACTGGGGGGGGTGTTTTTTGTTGAGTGACGGATGACGTCACGGTGAGAAAGAACGCAAAAAACACGCCCCCGAATCCAAAAAAGATGGGGCTTAAAGGGCGTGACGCCCCTCTCCTCCAATGGCTGGCGAGCATTTACGAGGCCAGCCAATGGAGAAGAGGGGCGGGTTCAAGCCCCCTAACTAAGAAACATTAAATCTCGGAGCTCCGCCCACACTGCTACGCAGTGCGACCTAACAAGTCATTACACTTGAGGTAAAAAGGAGAGACAAGTTGATATCCATGTAATGGCTGATTTGTACTAAGTGAAACGAGAAAGCTTGGATTAATCGCCGCTTCCCCTTTTAACCACACTGTGTGATCTTAGGCAAAGATTTCAAAGTTTTTCATTTTGCTTCATTATCGCATGTGAAATTCCTTTAAAATATGTGAGTTCAGAATACTTCAAAAAGCGCCGAGAACCACCGTGGCGCGGGACACGCTCTGCTCTTGTTGTTGTTCCTGGGGGACTGCAACCCCCACAATCCACTGCTGTATTCCCTCCCAGGAGGGAGGAGGAGGAGCCAGGCAGCGCTTCAGAGAGCACCGGAACCCACGAAGGCGCGGGACGTGCTCTGCTGTTGTTGTTGCTGGGGGACTGCAACCCCCACAATCCACTACTGCACTTATTCCCTCCCTGGACTATGGTCCATAATTTTTAAGGGTAGAGATGTGAAAGTGCTGGAGGACATAGTGGCAAGAACATATAAATCAGTTTTTAGGATACCTAGGCAGATTCCACGTGCCAATTTAAGATTGGAATATGGTTTAAGGAATCAGCTCTTGGTGCGTCAAGGTTCATTTTTAAAAACATTATTGGTCTTGTCTCGAGCCGTGGAGGGCTCGCTGGCCAATATGTGCTGGCTTGAGATTTCAAAGGGCGAATATTGCAGAAGCTGGCAGGACTATTTAGCTGAATGTCTCCTAAAATTCGAATGCCCAAATTTTGAGGATGAAACAAGGAGTACAATGGTGTTTAAAAAATGTATTAATTCAACCGTTGCTCTGTTGTCAGAAGTTTTGGATAAAGATGAGCTGAGGAAAAAAACTCACTTTTGGTCTATGGCCAATTCTTTTGATAAAATGATTGCCCGACCTTATTTACTCTTTCATCAAAAACCCCTAATCAAGGATAAATTTATAATATTACGGTTTGGAATATATCCAACCAAAGATGGAAGCCCTAAATGGGAGTGTAAATGGGCTTCAAATATTTGTAGGCTTTGTGGGCAGCATGATGAAACCTTGCTGCATATGGTAACATTATGCCCAAAAATGTTGCAGGAACGGAAAATAATTCTGAAACCTATTTTTAAAGAAAAGGGAGTTAGAACCCGTAGATCAGCATTAATATTATGCTTAAGCGGTGTCAACGTCTATATTATACAGCAGTTTGTTCAATTCATTCTTAGAGTGGAAAAGAAATTATGTAAGGCTGACATCCAAAGCATATGTTAAACTTGTTATGGCTGTGAAATGATGATGTAGCTGTTTTTAGTGAGTAGATAGATTATTTTTATGGCACTTTTTAACCATGTTATATTTGCTTGTTTTTAGAGTACTTTTTTAATAATGTCCTGCTTAATATGTTTACTATTTTTATTGATTTGCGTATGTGCCCTTTATCCCCGAAAGTTGCAATTCATTACAGACTGTGTTAAAAAATTAAATGACTATTCTTTGCTTTTAGCACAAGGCACTTTAGCTGTGATAGTGAAAGATTTAATGTATCTTTCACGTTTTAGCTGATAGCACAAGCCACCTTAGTATTGACTCTGTTCTACTAGTGTATTTTAGTCGGTTAGTATTGATTCTGTTCCCCTATTGTATTTTAGCTGGTTTTAGTTTTAGACATTTGTGATACTGTTCTTTTGCTCCGTTGCTTACTGCCATTAAATATTTGCTGCTAGCGTATTGCACTTTTTTAAACTCTTTATTTACAGCTGCATAACATTCGATGCATTATAACATAGGTTCTCAGCATTTCTGCAGCCTTTTTTCCTGCACTTAATGCACTGTTCACTTTCTGCTATTGAATATTTGCTGCTAACCTATTGCACTTAATACACAGTTCACTTTTTGACAATAGCATAAGTTGCTTTAGCATTGATTTTGCAATACGACAGTTACAGACAATTTGTAAAAATGTTCTTTTATGTTTTTGCTTTATTCTACTGTTAACTGTTATTGATCGTTCGCTGCTAGCACATTGCACTTTAGCTTCGGCCTCGTAAGCACATTGCATTTTTTTGGACCTTGTATATCCGTTACTAAACCTGTGAAAATATTGGTAGCACTATAATCCCTAACTGGAAAATGTTAATCAATTATGGAAAATTTTTGTGCACTGTATCTGTAAATGTTAAATTAGATATTGTGTCTGTTTTGTTTCTGTTTTCTCCTTTTATTGTAATGATTTTAATTAATCAACAAATAAAAATGTTTCACTGCTGCATTCCCTCCCAGGAGGGAGGAGGTGGAGCCATGCAGTGCTTTAAATAGCGCAGAGAACCGCCGCGTTGTGGGGCACGCCCAGGCTTCGCCCGGGGAAAGCCTTGCCCGTCATTGCCAGAAAGAGGCAGGGCAGGGCCACCCCCCTTGATTTTGATCTTCCACTGAAATCTGAAGATAAGACTTTGCTGGTCCATTCATTCGTTATACTGTTCGCTCTGTGCTGAACCTTGTGCAGCTACTCGCTTCCACCGGATCCTATTGCAGTGGAGCCCAATGAGGATTACAGGGAAGAGCATCTGCAGCGGGGATCAGGAGAGTGCCTCCTAATCACTGCAAGGGGAGAGTACTCTTCACCACTCCCCCATAGCTGTGGCCTGGGCTGCCTTTGCACCCCTTTTTGACAATTTACCATGATTGCTGTAAGCATAGATTGTATTTAATTAACTCTCCCAAGCAAGGACTCTGAGGGGCGGGAAATAAGGCTAGCCTGACTTGTAAATACATAGGTTGAAGTATTCTAACCACTCTATGCAATAATGACACTGTTTGCATGCTTTCTGGCTTGTTGATTATATTAATCACAAGTGCCTCCTCTGGGGTTTCCAGTTGGGTGGTTACACTGTGGGTCCACTAAGGTTCAATAATGGGGAAATCCACCAGCGCTGTTAAACAGCTCCGTCCCCAAGCCACCCTCCTCCTTATTGCCCCCAACCTCAATTGATAGAATGCTGCAGGGGGCTGTAGGTGTGGTAACAATAGAACTCACTGAAAGGCGTCTTTCATTAACCTCAGATCTTTGTCTCCCGTTCCTAGATTAATCTACCCCATCCCATACACCCGGAGCACATATGTCCTCACCATCTCACCGACTAGAAGCTGCTCCAAAAATTGTAGCCCAGGAGAGGGTTGCTGCTCCTAGTACATGCAAGAATAGGAAGCGTAAGCAGGTGAGTGGTTGGGGGGCACCCAAAAGTAAGAAAGCCAGAGGGGGGCCTATAATAAACGTATTGTATTGTAATTGCATTTATATAGCGCTTACTACCCCTGACGAGGTGTCGAAGCGCTTTTTCGGCGAGTAGCACGCTACGCCGGGACCCATAGAGGATTAGGGTTGAATTAGTATAGTGAAACATGCAATGTACATTTTAAGTGGTGGATAGGTTAGTCAGTTATTTGGATTTGGAATGATAGCAGAAGGATAGAGGAGGACAAAGGTTTGTATTTATATAGCGCTTGTTGATGCATGCTATTCAGGAAGCCTACAAAGGATTAGTGGTGAATTAATATGGTGAAATATGAAGTAATTTCAGTGGTGGATATTAGTCAGTTACTTGGAGTGAGAATGATAGCGGAGGGATAAAAGGGGAAGAAAGATTTGCATTCATATAGCACTTGTTACCCCTGATGGGTGTTGAATCGCTTTTCTGGCGAGTAGCACGCCACTCCGGAACCCATAAAGGATTACTGTTAAAAATTTGTATAGTAAAACATATATGGAGTAATTTGAGTAGTGGATATGGTATTCAGTTATTTGGGTAGTTTATTAGTATAGTTTAATATGGAATTTGAGAAGTGAACATGTTAGTCTGTTATTTTCGATTGAAAAGGATATTGTAGGGATAAAAGAGTGAAAGATTTTTTTTTCAGGTCTTAGCAATAGGAGGAGGCTTTTGGATGAGTAAAAAGGAGTTTTGGAGGGAGACTCGGAGGAAAGAGTTTAGAAATGTTTGTTATAGGGGATCGGTATAGTAAAAGAGGTGTTAGATGATGCAAGGAGGGGTAGAGTAGGCGAGAGCCTAGAAAGGGTTATTTTGGCAATAATAGTAGTGGTATGGAGTTTGGGATAAATGAGAGAGTGGATGTAGAGGATAAATTGATAGATGTATAGGATGAGAGATAGGGTATTGCATTGGAAGGAGTAGTAGAAGAAGTTTGAGATGAGTCAGAAGGATGGGCTAGAAGATATATTGAGAGAAGTATAGGATGAGAAATAGGGTAGTGTATTGGAAATGCTGAATTAGAAGAAAGTGATAAATATAAAGATCCGAAATTACATTGAAAGTATATAGATACATAAAGGAGGTAAGTATATGTAGATTAAAGATATTGCTAGAGGCACAGGATGAGAAATAGGGTAGTGCATTGGATATGCTTTTTCAGGAGAAAAGTAACAGACACAAAGATCCAAGTACATAGAAGGTACATAGATGCACAATGGAAGTATGTACATGTAGACCAAAGATGTTTTTTTATTTATTTATTATTATTTTTTCTCTCAACAACATTATTATTTTACATGATTATACAAAGTAATACACAAAGATAGGTACATATCTATAGTGAAAAAAATGCTTTTATACAGAGGGATAGGCTGTAAATTTCTGTTTGTGTATGGTGCTTATGTAGGGAAGAGCCAAATCTTGAGTAGTTTTCTGAAGATAAGGTGGTTGTCGGTAGACCTTATGTTGGGGGGTAAACAGTTCCATAGTTTGGCTGCTTGAACAGAGAAGGATATGCCACCCATGTTTTTTTTCTTGTATGGTGGGATTTTGAGGCAAGATGTTCCTTTGTTGAATGTGTTTGGTGATTTTATTTCTGGTGAAGAGCGGTCCCATTCCATGTATTGATTTGTGGGTGATACAAAGCAACTTGAATGTGGATCTTCTGACAACCGGTAACCAATGCAGGACTTTCAAGGCAGGGTAGATGTGGTCTCGCGGTTTGATATGCAAGAGTAGTCTGGCAGCCGAGTTCTGAATCCGTTGTAGTCTTTTCATGGTCGTTAAAGGTGATCCTTGGAAGAGGCTATTGGCGTAATCGAGTTTGGACAGAACAAGAGAGATGGTAGCTTGGACCTTGGGTGGAAATCCCAAATCCGACACACACCGCTGGACATATCCTAGATGTCATTTTTGCTAATACTGAACTAGTTACCTTTCAAACTATAACTCCAGTCACATGGTCAGACCACCACTTGCTTGCCTTCCAACATAAAATAATGCTAAGAGACTCACCTAACACTACCTTTCATCCATCCACCTATCGGCCGTGAAACAAATTCAATTTGGAACACTTGGACACACAACTAACACCAGTACAAATCTGGAAAGCATAAATTCTGTTCTAAATCTATATGAGTGGCTACAGGAAGCTTTTGACATCCTGATACCACTCAAAACCACACAACGGAACAAAAGAAAAAAAGCACCTTGGAGAAACATAGAAATAAAAGACATAAAACAACAAATTAGAAAGGTGCAACGTACCTGGCTAAAAACAAACGCCAAACAAGACAAACTTCACCTCCAGAAAATTAACAGATTATACAAGTCTGCTATCAAAAAAGCTAAGAAAAGGTACTATTCAGACAGAATTCAAAATGCTAAATGTGCAAATAAAGAATTCTATAAAATACTCAATGAATTTCTCAAACCAAATTGCCTAGAAGGAACTCATCCTGTTACTCAAGATTTCACAGACAAACTTGCAATTCATTACACGGACAAAGCAGACACATTGGAATCGTACTTAAAACAGACACAAAGCACCAGCACTAACCCTTGTACAAAACAACAACCCAAGAATGCTCTAATCAAGCCTCTCTGTTCCTTCCAACACATCTCACACAATGAATTTATGGACCTGCTCAAAGCAAGCAGGCCCGCCAGCAGCCCTTCTGACCCCTGTCCGCCACAAACTTTCAAGACAATTCTTTTAACAACCTCTGCTGCCACTCCAGTAAGAAGAATCATCAACGATTCCTTAACTACTGGAATATTTCCAGAAGAACTCAAAAAGTCATACATATGCCCTTTACTGAAGAAAAAAATCTTGGACCCGCTGAACCCTGACAACTACAGACCCATTACAAATGGACCGTTCTTGGGCAAACTGATAGAAAGAGCAGCGTTGGCCCAGATGTCACAATTTATTGAAGAGAATAACATACTTTCAGACTTCCAAACAGGATTCCGTCCGGGAAGAGGCACTGAATCTGCCCTCCTTGCCATCTGGGATGACATAAAGAATACAGTTGACCGCAACGGGTTGCTGCGCTACTCCTCTTGGACCTCTCAGCAGCCTTTGACACGGTTGACCATGACATTCTGAAACAGAGACTCTATGAAGCCGGCATAGAGGGAACTGCTTTAGACTGGATAGCGTCCTACCTTCGAAACAGAACTAATGTCGTCCATACCCCACCTTCTCATCCAAACCATTCTCTACAAAAGCAGGGGTCCCTCAAGGTTCTATCATCTCGCCCATGCTTTCCAACTTAGAGTTATTGTTAAGGAAGAAGTTTCCCCTCTGACTGGTCGTACACACAATTTGGCAACACTGGAGGATACTAGGCAAGCACACATATATACTAATATCACACAAACTACATTGAGGGGGATTACTTTCAGCTGTCAGGTAGACGCTCCTAGTTTAACACCCGCAGATAAGCCAGGGATGCTAAGGAACCAAGATTCTACCAGTCTATTGGCCTTAGACGGCCCAACGAACACATTAACTTGAGAGGTATAACCCCCGATGCCTAAACTTAGAGTAGGTGCACAGAAGGCACAAGTTCACTCCACCCACACAGCACCAATGAATGTTTTTTTGTGAGGAAGGGAATAACAACAAATTACGCCCCACACAGAGCATAAACAACAGTAACACTACTTTAACAGGGCCCAGAGAGAGTAGAGAAGGGCCAGGGGGGGAGATAGTCCAGTGAGTAGGACAGAAGCAATGATAAAGCCTACCATAAACTTACCCCCAGCCTCATCCCCCTACGTGATCATTTTGACAGGGGTCCAGAGCTCAAAAAAGGCCAGAGGGAGTCACAACTGGACCTCCGGGAACAAAAGCCTGTTTTGGTTGGTAAGGCGCAGGCAGTTCCCCTATGACAGGGCAGGTGAAATTTTATTGGTCCGCAGAGTTGGTTGGGTGGGAAATAGCCAAAAAACAACACTAGGGGACTGTGTGATCATTAATTTTAAAGATCCTCAAACCGTGTGCAGGCTATTAAGCCAGAAATGCAGAACTGCAGAGCACCATACCGAGGTTAGGGCTCTCCCACTGGACTATTTCTACCCACACTGCCTTATTCCAGATAGGATCAATACCATCTTAGATCCTGGTAGGTGGCCACTGGAGCATCAGAACACTGGCCTTAGGCATTCCTCTTTCGGACCTTTGCCCTACAACATACCTGTAACAAACAGATTTGGGGTTCTGGAAGAAGTGGATTGACAAACAGTGATTAGGGGAACAGATCGGGGAATGCGAACCTCGAGGTACCGTGGAGTGCTAGAGAAGCTTGGTTGTGGCCAACCAAGCCAATCCACCATCCCTGGGGTGGGATAAACACAATGGATTTGGATATATTAACACAGCATGTGGTGTAGTAGGCCCACGGGAAGAGCCCCCGGAACCACTAGCCTCCACAACCCTCGACCCCCTAAACATCAGCAACACGAGGGCAGAACAACACATTAGCACACTTGGTATCCTCCCCGGCCTTAATAGGGGGGACTCAAACCCTTGGCAACAACGATCTTGACGTTTCCACTGATAAGATAAGCATAATACAGGGAGAAAGCTGAGGGTCCTATCCTGGAACATTGCTGGCCTTAAAAGCAAATTGTCTTGCTCTGACTGTGAGCTTTTTGAGGACCAATTTGATATTTGCATGTTCCACGAAACATGGCCATGGGAAGACCCTATAAGGGTGGTGTTTGCGTCATTTAGCACTCCAGCCATCTCGAGGGGAAGTGCCAGCCCGTCTAGGGGTCCATGTATCTGGGTTGGCTCACACCTGGGTTGCACAGCAAAACAGCTGAACTCTTAGTCCAATGATATCCAATGGTTAGCACTACCAAGCTGAATTTGGCTTTCATTAACATCTACTCTCGACCTACAGGTCTGAACAAGGAATCCCTGGCTTTCGATAAATTGGATCTTTTCAATCCTACTCCCCCTCAAGTATGCTGTTGATTGTAGGGGGAGACTTTATTTGTCAATTCGAGCCTCTTCCCAATGTTACTGATACAATTTCCATTGAGGAGGATGCGCGATGGTTAATCCCAGATCCACAAATTCCACCAATTAAGGTCTGGTCTCTGCTGGCATGCGAGATCAATGCAATCACATTGAACCATTCCCAGAGAGCGTGTAATGGTTATGTTATGTTATGTTAATTTTATGCTTCTATGGCGCACGGCCACTCCATGGAGTATCCCGGCGCTTTAACGAAGGTACCCACCAAAAAGGGAGCAACATAACAACTAAAGGGACACATAAAAACAAGAAAACCACACCAGTTTAAGAGAAAAGCCATGTTTTAAGGGCCTTTCGGAATGAAAGAAGGCTAGAAGCCTGTCTTAAAGAAATCGGGAGGTCATTCCAAGCACGAGGAGCTAAATAGCGAAAGGACCGGCCTCCTGCTCTAGCGCGCCTGATAATGGGAACATTCATCTTAGATAGGGACGAAGATCTGAGAGATCTGGAGGGCTGGTACCAAGACAGTCGTTTTGTAATATATTTAGGGCCTATACCATGTAAGGCCTTAAAAGTCGTGGTCAGAGTTTTAAAAAGAATCCTTTTGGCGATGGGTAGCCAGTGTAATGTGAAAAGAAGATCAGTGGCTCTGGCTCTTCTCGGAAGACCGAAAATAGCTCGGGCCGCTGAATTCTGGGCGATTTGTAGACGTCTAACCAAATATTTGGGAATTCCCAGGAATAAAACATTCGCATAATCCAGCCTAGAACCAACCAGTGCCTGGACAATAATTTTCCTGTGCTGGATGGACACTAGGGGGAGAAATTTGCGAAGCATCCGAAGGATGCTAAAACATTTCCCAGTAAGGGAAGAGATATGCGGTCCGAAAGATAGGTCGCTGTCGATGATAACTCCCAGATTTTTGGCCTTCAGGGATATACTGGCGGGAGGGGACATGTCCTGCGGCCACCAGGGTTTCCAGTCAGGCTCGGAAGTGCAACGAAAGAAGAGCATCTCCGACTTGTCGGAGTTGCACTTCAGTCCATGACGTCCAAACCACTCAAAAACCGCACTCAAACAACCCCTAACCTGAGCGTCGTCAAACAGACCACCCCTGTCGCTTGCAAACAGGAGTTGGGTGTCGTCAGCATAGGAGACAATCCGGGCACCAAAAGACTCCGCCACCACCGCCAGAGGAGCCATAAAGATGTTAAAGAGGAGGGGGCTCAAGATGGAACCTTGGGGAACCCCCACTTCTAGCGGTGACATCTCGGCGGAGTAGGGAGGCGCCCAGATTGTCTGTCGGCGGTCGGCCAAGAAGGATTTGAGCCAGCTCCACACCGTTCCCCGCAAACCAAAGTCCCAAAGTCTAGAAAGGAGAAGTGCGTGGGGAACGGTGTCGAATGCCGCCGACAGATCAAGCATAACCAACACAGCTTTTCTACCCGCATCCAGCTCAACCCTGATGGCGTCCGTGACTTCAAGGAGAGCAGTCTCCGTGCTGAAATTCGCACGGAAACCGGATTGAGTACTATGCAACAGACCATTTTCCTCGATGAAATTAGAAATTGATCTGTGAACAAACCTCTCTGTCACTTTCGCCAGAGCAGGGAGTAGGGAGATGGGTCTGTAGTTGGCATGGACCAAAGGGTCGAGTGCTGGTTTCTTCAAGAGTGGCAGGATCATGGCGCTCTTCCAAGCCAGAGGAACTACCCCGGATGAGAGCGACAGATTCAGAATGGGGTTAACCAGGTCATTTAGAACTGGTGCCATATTTGCTAGACACTTGGCAGGACAAGGATCCAATGGAGATCCAGATTTAAGATTTGCCAAGATGTCTAGTGAACTCTCATGATCAAGTGGAGAAAAGTCACACAAGAAGGGACCATGGTCTGGCAGGGAGCACCCCAAACTCACCGTATGCTGCTGGAAAGTAGACAGGAGAGAGTCTTGAATGGTGGTAATTTTCTGTACAAAATAAACAGCCAATTCCCTCAGCCAGGATTCAGAATGGACATGGATAGGAGTGTAGGCAGATGGAGAAGTGAAATCTTTCACTACCCTAAAGATTTCTTTGCAGGAATGCTCCGCCTCATTTATTCTAAATTCCAAATAAGATTTTTTACCTGCCCAGATTGATTTATGATAAGCTCGAGTCAATGCCTTAAAATTCTGCCTCTCAGAATCATCATAAGTTCGCCTCCATGCTCTTTCAGCTTTCTTAAGATCTTGTCGTGATTTATTTAGCTGAGGAGTGAACCATGGGGCAGATGTCCTTTTATTGGCAGAATTTTGTTTCTTGACCGGAACCAGGCTCTCCAGACAATCTGTGAGCCATTTGTGAAAAAGAGCAATGTAATCCTCTAAGTTGTCAGAGGTAGGACAGGGAAAATTAGTCAAGGCGTTCGATAGCATATCTCTAGTGAGAAGATGGAAAGATTTAGAGAGATGCTTTGACGACCCAGCAGGTTTAGACCGTATCGAAGCAGTGACAGGGAAGGAGAAAGAAATGAGAAAATGGTCAGACCACAAAACAGGCAGAGGAGGACCTACACAGATAGGGAGAGTGGAAAAAATCTGATCCAACGTGTGGCCTTTATTGTGAGAAGGTCCTACCACGTACGGAAATAAACCGAGCACAGAAGTGATGTCCAACAATTTTAGAGTGTCCAGGTCTAAACTATTGTCCATATGAATATTTAGATCACCCAATAAAAAGCAGTGATTAGATCTAAGGCATGGGGTTGCCAGAGCTGCCTGCAGTTCTTCTAAAAAAGGCCCCACCGAGCCTGGTGGTCTATATACAAGAATACCTGTACAGGCCTGGTAAGATGAAAGCTGGAGAGTGAAGCCGAGGGCTTCACTACCCTGTATATTATCTACAGGGAAAGTGCGACATGCTATGTTCTTATTTACTATGATCGCCACTCCACCGCCTCTACCAGATGGCCTATCTTTTCTAAATATATTATAGGCGGAAGGTACGGCATTAGCCAAATCAGGGGCAGAAGAGTCAGCCAGCCAAGTCTCCGTCAGGAATAAGCAGGATACCTGCGAATCCTGCAGCAAATTCCAGATATCTAAAGCATGGCCAGGCAGGGATCTGGTATTAAGTAGCAAACATTGATGGTGGGTGGATGGACTAACCTGTGTAAAGAGTTTACGATCAGGACGGCGCCAACCACATTCGCTACAGCCTTTCCTCAAAGCCCGACCTCCTGGGAACACATGATGGCAGAGACCACACGGAGGACGGAGAGAACGCAGATCAGTACTGGAGTACGTAATCATGATGGATAGCAATATGCAGCTAGCCCAGAGGTCGGACGAGTTGCCAGCCGTCCTGCCCCGTCCGCCTACGTGCCGCTGACGGGCGCAGACGGGCAGGACTCTGGCGCGACTCAGGCGCAGAGAGGGCGCCACACCTGCGCGTCACCGCTGCGCGTTGAGGAAGGTGGAGCTTTAAATAGTCCGGCGAAACCTCGGAGAATGAGTCTCCAGAGTACCCGCACCAAGATGGCGGCGTCGCGCTTCACAGCCTACCCAAGATGGACTCCACCACCCCGGAACCGGGTCCGCCAAAGTAGCGGTGATCTTCCAAAGATTTTAGTGTGGGAGTGAGGGGCCAGGCGAAGCGCGGCGGCTAAAAACAAGGTACAATCGAAATTATATCAAAGCAAATGAAAAAACGGGGAGATTAAAAAGTTGACTGCTGGCGGCGCAATTACGCTACCCAACAGCGCTCAGTTACAGCCTCACAATGGACACCTGGTCACACAGCATCGGACACACCAGGGTATCTAACATTTAATAGAATAGGCCAAGCCTCTCTTCTGGATTACATCCTAGTGGAGACTAGGATGTGGCACAGGGTTCTTGACTTCACTGTCCATCAGCGGCATGATAGCAATCACAACGCTTTGTTCATGGAATTGAATATGCCGGACCTTGGAATTGTCTTGGTCAGCAGCACCCCCCCTGATAATAGTTTAATACTCACCAATAATACGAGAATAATAAAATGGGGGGTAATTCAGCAGTCACCCGAAAAGCTGACTGCATTATACACAGTAATTGTCCCAGTCTTATTTGAAATGGGAGAAGCTGCCACAGTGGCAGGTAACCCAGTATTCATCAGCAAAGTTGCCGATTTGCATGCAGGCCTGGTCTCTAAACTGGCTGATATATTTTACCCAAAGACACATTCCAAGACAAAAAAATGAGTCACTCGATCCTGGTTTAATGATAATTGTCGAAAGACGAAACAGGCTTTGTTAGAGGCCATTAAAGCCAAAGACAAACCACTAACTAAACACATGCGGGTGTTGCATAAAGAAGCCACCCGAATACCAAAACAGACCTGGGAATTGAATAGATGGGATGCTTTAAAAACCATCCTACCCAACAAGGACGTGAGGGAATTTTGGTCCATAGTTAGCATGGGCATTAGTGAAAGTAACCCAGCAATAAATAGAACCAAACATCGCAGCAGAATCATGGGAAGCACACTTACAGGCTCTATATACCACACGGGAAGCCGCCGAGATCACCCTGCTCGAAGTTCTAAATGCAATAAATAAGCTTCCCTCCGGCAAAGCTTCAGGACTGGATAAGCTTCCGGGGGACCTTTTCCGGGAAGTACCGAAAATATGGGAACCTTACCCAGGGGTTCTATTCAATGCTATCATGAAAGGTATGCCGATCCCTGAAACCTGGGCAGGGGCAGAAATTGTCCCAGTTTTTAAAAAGGGCTCACTACTCCTGCCTGCAAACTATAGACCAATCAGCTTGATCGATGTCACGCAAAAACTGTTTGCACAGATACTTCTGGATCGCCTCTAGGGGTGGATGGAAGAACACGAAATATTGAGCCATATCAAGCCCGATTCAAAAGGAACACTTCCACCGTTGACCAAATATATAGACTCCAACTTATATTTTGGAAACCAGTCAGAATGGAGCGTGGCAGCCTCTATTTAATCTTTGTGGATCTGAAGACGGCTTTTGATCTGGTGCCCAGAGTTAAGTTAAGGGGGTACTTAGAGACATGGGGATCCCCTGCCATCTTCTGAGTACGCTCATTAGATTGCATGAAGGAAATTTCGCCCAAGTAAGGAGGGGAAAAGGAGGTGAACTGACCTCCCGATTTCCAGTTGACAGAGGAGTAAGGCAGGGGTGCATGCTCACACCTACCCTGTTTTGCCTCTTTGTCAACGCATTGGTTGCCCAACTCACTGAGGTCAAAAATAACGATGGCCCTAAGCTAGCAGGTACAAAGGATCCAACAATGATGTTTGTGGATGACACCCTTTGAATGTCAAAATCGCCCAAGGGCATCCAGAGGGTTTTAGATAGTTTTGTCAACTTCTGTAACAACAGGGGGCTGGGGATTAAGACCCAGAAGAAAAAGGTAATGGTCTTCAACACAGCCAAATCATCCCGCTCAAATCCTTGTCTAGATGGCACTATGCTGGAGAGAGTGTAGGTATTGAGTGGGGGCCACAAATAGCCAAAGCCAAGCTTAAGTTAGCCCAGGCTACTGGGGGCATTACAAAATTACTCAGAAACTCCTCCGCTAAACCCGCTGGGCCTATAACAGAGATTCATAACGTGCAAGCCAGGGGTGTGACAATGTACAGGGGGGAATTATGGGGTCATTGTTCCTATAGCAATGTGAGTAAAGTAGAGAATAGCTTCATGAGGCAGATCCTGGGTCTCCCCTCAAGCACCTACCCAATCCCCCTACGACTGGATCTAAGAATTCAACCAATTGGAGAGGAAATTGATCTTAGACCTCTAACCTTTTGGCGTAGACTGTGGGTGACCCCGGAACTGGCAGTCTATCGATCAGAATTAAAAGAGCTATTGAGTCTCCCGGGTGCAGAAAAAAATCCCTTGGTTTATATACATCAAGGATGAATGTAGTTGGTTGGGAAAGCCTAGTCTTTGGAGTAACCCAGAGGAAGCGTGTTTTGCAATCTCACGCTCCGAATTAGTAAAAACCTATCAAATGTCCAAACTAGCAGCCATCCAAGGGAGCTCAACCTTAGAACATCAGACCGTCTTCTGAATTTCTGTTAATGAAAGATGAATATTGAGCCCTTCCTGGATGATATCCAACCACCCCTTGCAAGGAAATGATATGTCCAGTTAGACATGGTACCCTGCCGCTTCATGCTTTTTCCTGTAAATGGTCAAAGACAGCCTCGCGAGGGTGCCCTGCCTGCAACTGTGAGGAAGAGTCAGAGCTCCACGTTTTCTTTTTTTGCCCTGGCTACAAACTAGTAAGGCAGTGCTGGCATATCCAGCTGTGAAGGAATCAAGGGTTTATGCACTGTGGTGAGGGATTTAGGGCCAGATTCATCAAACAAAAATCCGCTCGCAAAGGGCCAGATTCTGAGAATCTGGCCCTTTGCGAGCTGTATTTTTGCATTTGGGATGCATCATCCCAAATGCAAAAATCGCAATTCTAGAAATCGCTAAATTGCGATTATTTGCATTTAAGGAATCTCAATTTGAGATTCCTTAAATGCAATGCATGAAAGTGTTTAAAATTGCGAATTCACAAATAGGGCACGCAAATGACCATGAAGTACAACTTCGTGGTAATTTGCAAAAACTTTGAAAAATGCACTAAAGTGCATTTTTCAAAGTTCCATGTTGCGCACATATCAATTTCAGGGGTGCAACAGGGTGTCCCTTGGACACCCCTGCACCCTTGAAATCGCAATCTCAATTTGCGAATCGCTAATTGCGATTCGCAAATTGAGATTGTCTTCCCATTCATTCCTATGGGCCTCTAGGCCCATAGGAATGAATGGGGAGGTATTTCTTAATTGCGACTCAATTAAGGAATTCTAAGAAATCGCTATTTTTTAAGTGATTTCTTGATGCATTCCATTTTGCAATTCCTTAATAGCGAATCGGTATTTTTCGCTATTAAGGAATCGCAAATTGGTTTGCTGATGCATCTGGGGGCAAGAGTCCTGAAGATCGACACCTGCACACCCATTGTTTTCGCTGTATCCTGATTTCTAATTTTGATGTGCCACAGGCGTTGGACTCTTTTAAATCTGTTATCAAAGCCTCAAGCACCCATAATGTCCCCATCTGTTAATAGTTTAACCTACATTTTAAAGCCCCTTATGTCTTATATTCAACTTTTATTGATGTACTTTGTTTTGACTCTTTCCTTGCATGTATAACTTTTATCCCTAAGGTGGCTTGTGAAACGACTTCTCTGGATTTACCATTCTACGACCCCAGAAAAGCACCTTAACGCAGTCTAAAACCAATTGTACTTTCATAGCCACAACTGAGTAGTTGTCCTTCATGTTGCCTCTCTCGTCATTGCCGTTTGTGTAATTGCACATATTTTACACATGCACTTTAATGAAGCCAATGGATCTGGACACGTGTCGCTCCAGACTGTTTCATGAAATATCAAGGTGATGCACAAGCCTTTTTGTAAGATGGATGGATTCCTTTTTTATTATTTTATCTTCTAATAAAATGTATTGCATTGTATATATATATACGTTTATGGTTTCAACGACCGAAATAAAGTTTTTCCTTTTTACGAATAAGTTCCTCTCAGTGCAGTGCAATAAGAGGACATAATGGTAAACCTTCCATATGTTATAGAAACACAATTTCTGGAATTCTGAGGAGACCTTAACATATTTTTCCATGATATTTCTTGAATTATTTACATGGCAAACATTTTCAGGGCTCACCTCCTACAAGGCTGTAAGAGCCAAACCAGACCCTTGGCTCGAATCCCCCGGTTGACTTACTGGCTCGTCCACCTCTGTTGCAAGTGTGTTACAAACTGAGCCGTGGAGTGTGTTTTTAATGGACATAGAAAGAAAAATGTTTACTCCAGGTACAGTCTGCATATTACAATGGACAGATATAAAAAAATGTTTGCTCTAGTCTGCATACTACTAAAATGTATTTTTATAAGCACTTTTTATCTTAAACCTAAATCTGTTGTGAGTTTTGTGGCAGCCTATCTATATACTCTGTGTAATGCCAATGTAAAATAAAGCTTTCTTTCACAGGCTGGGATATAGTGTCATTACAAATACACAAGTCACTATTCACCACTGCACTAGTCAGGATTCAATTCTGTGGTTCTATTGTTACACAGACATCTGCAGGGATTGCATTACCCAAAAGAAGATTCATATAATAAAACAGTGCATTTCTCACTGGTTTTGTTTAAATGTAATTTATTTTTAATTTAATATGTTTGTTACTTTATGCGTAGGTTTTCTAAAGGCAAAAAACCAACAAAATAGTTACAAAATATTTTGTTATTTTCTGCCATGCTTTACATCCTCACCACACTTATTGACTCCACCCCGCCTACACTCAGAATCACAGATCCCATACTTTTTTAATACATTTTGACCACTGCTCCATGGAGACTGCAAAGCTGCAAATGTTGGAAAAGACACTAGACCTCACATGTGCTCAGAACAAAGATTTTGAGGTCCAGTCTCGACATAATGACCTGCGCTTAGAGGGGACCAGATTTTTAAAAGTGTCACCCAACGCAGTGCAGCAGTGAAAAATGCTGTGCTGCTTTGTGTAACACAGCCGCGGCCGGTAGTGGCAGTACCGGCCGGGCGGTGACGTGGGGAGAGGGAGGGGCAGGGTGGGGGGTAGTAATGTATGGATTACGGAGTTTAAAAGGTAAACATATAAATAAATAAAACAAATTTTGTTGCGCGCACTGCATCACAGGTGGTGATGCAGTGCACGCAACAAAATTAGTTTTATTTATTTATATGTTTACTTACCTTTTAACAGCCAGGGCCCGTGGTAGGTGTAACTGCAGGGCGGTGACGTAGGGAGGGGGAGGGGCAGGGGGGTTGTAATGTATGGATTACGGACTTTAACAGGTAAGTAAACATATAAATAAATAAAACACATTTTGTTCCGCGCACTGCATCGCATTTGGTGATGCAATGCACACAACGAAATTCGTTTTATTAATTCATATGTTTACTTACCTGTTAAAGTCCGTAATCCATAAATTACAACCCCCCACCCTGCCCCTCCCCCTCTCCACGTCACCGCCCTGCAGTTACACCTACCACCAGCCGTGGCTGCCTTTTAAACTCCTTAATCCATAATTACTACCCCCCACCCTACCCCTCCCCCTCCCCACGTCACCGCCCGGCCGGTACTCCCACTACCGGCCGCGGCTGGCGTAACGTGGTGGGAGCAGGAGAGTACCATATCAACATATATATATGACACTCTCCTCCTTTCTCCCTAGCAACGGTGCAGAATTTTGCTCCAAAGTGTCACAAACTCATCTTTGCACCATAGTACAAGGTTGTGCGCATGCCTCTAGCACAGGATTTGTACTGAAAGGGTTCTCTTCCAGTACAAAATAGTATGCCTAGACAGCATTTAAAACTTTTCCTACTTTGTATGTGTGAGTGCAGCACACACGCAAAATTGGAAAAGAAAGGAGAAATTAAACCATTTCCCCTTTTAAGAATTGCTTTCAAGTGACATTTACTTTTTGATGCAAACCCCTGTCTACTATTGTTAGTAGATAGGGTGTTGCATAAAAAAGCATGTGTGGTTGCTTGGGAACACCCATGTAACGCCCTCTTGATTCTAAGTCACCCAAAGCAGTGGTTTGCGCTGCTTTGCGTTATATTTAGGCAACTGACAAAAAAAACTGGTTTGCTTCACTTTTCTAAAGCAAACACAATGCAAAATGTTTGTACACCTGGGCATAGGTGTCCTGGAATCCACAAACCAGGTCAAATTAAGACTTCTGTAAAGAAATTGTTAAATTACATATTTGGAGAAACAAACTTCTTTTCTATTTTGTGGTCATTGAGCTTGATTTCTACTTGTTGTGCTTGAATCTGAAACTGTGAGGGTGAAGTTTCTTATTGCTTGGTTTTAGCAGGTATTTTTGTAAGTCTCAACAAGTTTATTAAAAGTTTTTATAATTTATTTCACACATCCTTGAGGTGCGGAGTGGAGCACTTTCCTCTGGTGCGCTCTAGTGTCTCGGTGGGTTTACCTTAGAAAGAGGCTCCCTATATAAACAAGGCTACGGCATGGATGTTCCACTGGCGGGCGTAAGGCAAGCCCATCTGGGCTGTCCGCGTCCCGGAACCGCCCAACAACAGCCAGTATGCTGGCTCGACAAGTGAAAGCAAGGCAAGGATTGTCTATCTGGTTGAGGTACTAATACATTTGAGGAATTTTAACCTATGTGATTGCAAGTTGGTCCTAAGAGACTGCCAGGGTCCTGTTACCTGTGCAAGGTGTATAACAGTACTGTGCCTTGAAATGAAATGAAATGAAATAGGGATTTATAAAGCGCATGGCTGCCCTTGAGCGTCCCAGCGCTAATGACAAGGTAGTGGCAGAGGAGGAAAATCAGGGAAAGAGCCAGGTACTCTAGCACGGAAGGGGAGAACTTAAAGCTAATGTTGGTAATAACTTCAACCCTGCTCTAGTTAACATCCATTGATTGCACAAATATGCACTAGACATTTATATTCTTCTAATTTATACCCAGCCTGACATTCTTTTTATGACTGAAACGTGGATGATGGAAGTCTCTAGTCTACAATTAGTACTTCCTAACAAGTATGCCTGCATTCATGTGGACAGGAAAGGATACACGGGCAGGAGAGTAGCAATTGTTTTAAAAAACATCTCAAGGGCTACACATTTCTGGTTGAAGAGATGCTAGATGCAGAAGCCTTGGACTCTTCCACTTCAGCTCAACATTCCCTGCATAGGGTTTTAATTTTGTGTTCCATAGGGTATGCAGGGGATTTGATTAACTATCTCCACCAAGCCCTAGCATCTAAGATTATTAATTATGCAAACTTCTTGGTATTAAGTTGTTTTTGTTTTCTTTTCTTTTATTGAAGTTTGTTCAGGCATATATATTACAAAAGTACATTTGCATGAGAGTACTACACAGCATAATTCCGAATAACATCATTACAATAATGTGAGATATCATTATTAAACAATAACAGGTTTACTGCTCCATTAGTACAGTTCTCACAGGCTTATTGCCTGCGACATAACAGAGTCAGCATAGGACTAAATAAACAAATAGATTGTAGGTCCAGTAAGTTGGGGAGAAAGGGATGGCTCTAAGTATCTATATCCCACAGTTCAGATTCGGCCGTCCCAATGAAAGTGATTAGGAAGGGGAGGTAACCTAAATTGGGCCAGGAGCATCCGGGAGGGCTGCACCTCGTCCCCTTAGCCAGGTGTTGAAAGATTCCTATATATACCTCAGTTGAGATGCTGTCGACATTAGGTCCCAAAAGCTCACCAGCTGCTCTTGACAGTAAGCGACATCATGCACCTACGCAGCCCCATGGGGGCTCTAGCGGCGCACCAGCGTATGGCCAGTCTGCGTTGAGCGAGAAGTAGCATCATGGCCACCAAGCGGTGCCTCTCGCGTGAGATTTCTCCCACATGACTCAGCAGTCCCACTACCGGGGTAGAATCCAGCGATACTCCAGTGACAGCCAGAATAGGGTCATATACCTATTTCCAAAATTCAGCAGTGGGGTGGCAACTCCACACAACATGCAAGAAGGCATCCGCCTCGCGCCCGTATTTTTAGCAGCGTGAAACAGGGCGTAACCCCAGTTTGTGTAACTGCAAGGGGGTGCAGTACATCCTATGTATGAATTTAAAGTGGATCAGTCTCAGCTTGTAAGTCGGGGATAGATATCTCAGCTGCGAGCAAGAAAATACCCATTATTCATCTATGGGCAGTCCTTCCAAGTCAACTCTCCACCGTGTTAGTGCCTTGGGGGGCAATCCAAAGGGTGTTTGTTTGTGTGAGGTTATACAGTCTGGTAATTAATCTACAAGGTGAGGGTGTGGTTCATAAATGTTCTAGAGGCTTCATCACTTCTGGGGGGCTGGGAAAGCAGGATGCAATTTCTTACAGGCAGCACGGAGCTGAAACTATAGGAATAGATTCAGGAGTGGCACCGGTTCAGCTCCCTGTTGTTGTGGCTGCTCTAAAAAAGTGTCCTCCGGGTATAGGTCCCCTAATGTGGAAATGCCCATACTGCGTGCTCACAGTATGGAACCCTTATCATTAAGGAAGGGGAAAAGAGGGTGGTGTGCAACCGGAGGGGAGGGCGCGTAGACCAATGATGTCCCCACTCATTTCCATAAACTGCCCCAGGCCCATCTGAGGGTCTCAACTGTATTTATTTCATTTGCTGCTCTGTGATATGGTTTATAGACAGTTACGTGCAGAGGGGTGGGATCAGCTATATATGTTTCAATGGCCACATGCAGCGGAAATGGAATGGGATGTATCCAAAAATGAAGAACTTGGGCCTGCACAGTGTGTAAAGTTCTAAATAGGGTGCACTCAATCCACCCCCAGACAGTGGGCGCGTTAATAGTTCCCAGCTAAAGAGGGGCTGCTTGCCGGCCCAACCTAAGGTGATCACAATAGAGCATAAGGAGTTAAAAAAGGCCTTGGTCAAGGGTATGGGTATATTAACGAACAGGTATAACAATTTAGGAAGTAGTATCATCTTGGTGATAGCGATTCTGCCAGCAAGTGACAGAGGTAGGGCAGCCCAGAGTTTCGACTTACGATCCAACCAGTCCAGTAACTTACCAAAGGTTCTTTTGCCATATTTCCTGCAAGTCTCTGCTTAACCACGACCCTAGGTACTTAACAGCTCCATCAGCCCATTTAAGCAGAAATTCCAGGTTGGTTTGCAGTGGGGCATCAGTCAGCGGCAAAATTGAGGATTTTGACTAGTTAATTTGTATGCCGGGCATTCCGCCATAGCGGAGGACCTCTCTCAACACAGGGTTCAGTTTTTCATCTGGTTTACGGATATAAAATGTTATGTCATCTGCATACATGGATATTATAAGACTCCTGTCAGTGAACCCTAGTCCACGTGTGGTGTGGTGTTGGCAAATTCTGGCCAGTATGGTCTCCATTGCCACTGTGAACAGCCGTGGCGAAAGCGGGCATCCCTGCCTGGTTCCGCAGGTGATGCAGAATGGTTCCGATATTAGATTATTCGCTCTAAGCCGGGCTGTGGGTTTTGTATGTAGCAGCCTTATTCGTTTGACAAAGTTGGGGCTAAATCCCAACCTGGGCAGGATAGTGAACAAGAAAGGCCACTCCAGGGAGTCAAATGCCTGTGTAGCATCTAGAAAGACTGCAAGGGAAGGTAAGAGGGGGTCAATCTGGTGCACCGTGGCACAGAACGCACGCAAATTGTAGGCTGTTGACCTGCCCAGGATGAATCACGATTGATCAGGTGTGGCTATTGGCGGTAATAGCGGCTGAAGTCTGTTAGCTATGAGTATGGCTAGCGTCTTTACGTCTACATTAATTAACGACAGTGGTCTGTATGAGTCACATAAATTAGCTGTCTTGTCGGGTTTTAAAAGGGAAATGATATCCGCCTCCCGCATAGTCAGTTGTAGGGTTCCTATCTCAAGCGTTTCCTGGTATACATCTAGCAGTCCAGGTGCCAGCTCCTCCGGATAGGTCTTATAAAATTGGTGGTCAGGCTGTCAAGTTCAGGTGCTTTCTCGCCGGTAGGCTGTTAATAACTTGTGTAATGTCTTCTATTGAAAATGGCTCATCCAGATACTCTCTGTGGGAGTCACTCAACCAGAGCAGCTCAATTGATTCTAAGTATTCACCAAGGTCTGCGTGTGGTGCATTCTGTGTTACAGTGTACAAGGAGTAGTATTTTGTGAGATACTTATGTGTGTCCTCTTGGTCTGTGATGGGGGAAGCGTCGTCATCTAATAGTTCAGCAATAAAAGAAGGGGAAGTGCGTTGTCTGAGTGCATTGGCAAGAGTTTTACCAGGCCTGTCGCATTTACCATAACTACGCGCTCTTGAATGTTTCCCTAAGAAACGGGTTTCCCTATCTACCTCTTAACCAAATTCTGAGATTTTTCTCCTTATGGTAACCAGATGCCCTGGTTCCCCAGATTGGAAGAACATTGGTTCTGCTGTCTTAATCTCTTGTTCTAGTTTTGCAATGGTAGAACAAATAGAATCTAATACCCCTGATTGCTTGGAAATGCACACCCCTAGAATCACCACCTTAAACGCCTCCCACAAGGTAGAGGCGGAGGCAACCGATCCTTCATTGGTTGAAAAATAATGAGTAGTGTCAATTCTAATCTCGTTTCTGAATGCGGTATTCTGGAGTGCATGTGGTGGCAAACACCAACTGAATGCGCGGGGTTAAGTTTGTGGTATCCTCCATTGCAGCAGCGCCGAGTCGTGTTCAGAGAGTGTGCATGCGAGGTGAAATGTGTCTATGGTCCATGACGCAACATTGCTTGTCACTAACCAATAGTCTATCCTTGACCATGCGTTATGTGATGACGTGATGAAAGTTCCCTCCCTCATGGCCGGATTTCTGCTATGCCAAATGTCCACAAGACCGTGCTCAAGTATAATGGTGTTTAATTGTGACGTTGCCTTGAAGTGTGAGTTACAAGAAGCACCGACTCTGTCCCAGTTATTGTTGAAAGTGACACTGGAGTCCCCCCAAATATTAGCGTGTCTCCTCCCAGTGTTGCTATCTTAGCCCATACAGTGAGAAAGAATTGTGGATAATCCACATTTGGGGCATACAGTTCCACAAGGGTGAGTTTAGTTGTCATTAGGGAACCCTTTAGAATTATATATCTTCTCTTAGGGTCCAGCACTACATGTGTGACCGACCAACCCAGTCCACGTCTGATCAATATCGAGACACCCCTGGCGTAATTGGAGTAGGGTGCCAAGTGTATTTCCCCCCAGTATCTATTCTTTAGTTTGGGTTAGAATTGCGGTTTAGATGAGTTTCTTGGAGGAAACACACGACTATGTGATGCCTGCGTAAATATGTGTGTACCAGTGTGCTTTCTTAAAACCATTGAGTCCACGAACGTTCTAAGTGAGGAACTTTGTCTCAGTCATAACTCAGTGATTAAGGGGTATGTAATGTGTACCCGTAAAATAAGTGCGCAGTAGCACATCCTGAAATTAAAAGCATACTGAACTGATACATTTCATATTTTGGAGAAGAATAGGAGCGTGAATAATCTTTAAAAGAAATCCAGTAACAGTTCACTTCACATAGACGCTGTGCAGTTAAGGACAATGGGCCAGATGTAGGTGTCCAAATACGGGTCGGAAACGGCCGAAAATACCGATTTTTGGCCGTTTCCGACCGGTATTTGGACATTGGTATGTAGGGGCATGTAAAATTACAGAATCGGTAATTTTACCGAATCTGGGGCCAGATGTAGCTAATTCATATTTACCGACTCTTAAATACCGAATTTTACTGATTCGGTATTTAAGGGTCGGTAAATATGAAGGGGGGAGATGTAGGTATTTCCAGATGTTGAAATACCGAATCTTTAGAATTCGGTATTTACCGAATTGGTAAATACCGAATAGGTATTCCCTATTGTTTCCTATGGGTTGTGAAGCCCATAGGAATCAATGGGAAATACCGATTCGGTAATTACCGAATCGGTAAATACCGAATTTTGCAAAGGGGCAGGGGGTGTCACTTTGACACCCTCTGGCACCCCAAAAATAGGCATGTGCGCCATGTGGCACACAGACATGCCCTGAGGGCATGTCTGTCTGTCACATGGCTAGGTGTGCATGCACACCACACAAATTGGATTGGGTGGTAAAATACCGAATTTGTAGGGCCTTTGGGACTCAGAAGAGTCCCACCTACATCTGGGATTTACCGAATCGGTAAAAATACAGATTCGGTATTTTACAGAATCGGTAAATTTACCGAATCGGTAAATTTACCGATTCTGTAAAATAATGCCCCTACATACCAATTCTTAAATACCGCTCGGTAACGGCCGACCGACCGACCTACATCTGGCCCCTGTAATTTTACTGATTCGGTAAAATACCGAATTGGTAAAATTACCGATTCTGTAATTTCAGATGTAGGTAGCACTGTTTTCAGTGCTACAAGGGTTTAAGAATTCTTAATTTACCACCAACTAGTAGTTGGTGGTAAATTAAGAAAACCATTTAAAAAGCATTTTTTTTGCTTTTTAAACATTGCCATGTTGCAGACATACATGCCCTAAGGGCATGTATGTCAGCAACATGTGCACCCATGCACAATTGAGGGGTCAACAGGGTGTCAAAGTGACACCCTGCCACCCTTCAATATTTCCCCCAATTACCGAATCGGTATTTACCGATTCGGTAATTGACATTGATTCCTATGGGCCTCAAGGCCAGTAGGAAATAATGGCAGTTACAGACTCGGTAAATACCGATTCATTAATTACAGAATCATAACGATTCGGTAAATAATTCGGTAAATATACCTACATCCCGATTGCCAGTTCTTAAATACCGAATCGGTATGATTCGGTATTTAAGAATCAGTAATCGGGGATTACCTAAATCTGGCCCAATGTGCCTGAGTGTGCTATGCCCCCCCCTCCAGCCCCCCCACCCACAGCAGCCTCCCAAACAGGTTGTGACTTATATCCACCCACCCATGAAGAACCCATTGAACAAAACAACACCACATGGGAGATCTACCTGCTGGGCTAGGGAAGTCAGATTTAATCTGCACTGTGACAGGGTGACCAGGCGATGGCGAGTAGTGCGAAATTCGCCAAAGGAGATAATTGCTGCAACATAGAATCATGTGAATTTGAACTGCAATAGTAAGAGACTAGGTAGTATCCTGCATCGTAATGATTAACGTACTAATAACCAAACATGCGTAAAACAATATAAAGCTACTTATCGACATATCAATCATTGTCACTCAAGTTCTGTTCTGAAGCAGCTTGTTGTGAAGAAAGCGAGGGGGGTTTCCTTGCACCTATGTGTTTGGCGTACTTAAGGTCTGATTTAGCGTCCATAAAGAACTGCGATTTCCCGTTGTATGTGATTTTAAACTTAGCTGGATATAGCATAGCATAAGAGATGGAGTCCGTTTGTAGGATGTGATTTGCGGGCATGAACTCCCTTCGTGCTGCCTGGACCATAGGTGTATAGTCAGGGAAAAAGGAGAGGGAGTTTCCTTGGTGCGTAATGGGACTTTGGTCTCTTGCTGCTCTGAGGATGGCATCCCTGTCTCTGTAGTTCAGGAGGCGTGTAATAATTGGGCTCGGTCTGGCTCCAGGCGGGGGCCTACGGCCTAGGGAGCAGTGTGCCGTTTCAATGATCATGACTTGTGAAAGAACCGGCCCAAACAAAATTAGCAGAAGTTCTTCAATAAGTGGTTCCATTTTCCGGATGGCAGTCGATTCAGGCAGCCCAATAATGTGTAGGTTGGTGCGCCGAGAACACACCTCCAAATACTCATTCTTTGCTTTGATCACCGCCAATACTTTTTCCATGTTGAGGACATGTGTTCTGGATTCTACATTAGAGTCTTGGGTATCCGATAACCTATTTTCCAGAATATCAAGCCTGCTCTTGTGGACATCCAGACTAGAGGCAAGAGCGTCTACCTTATTGTCAACTGTTTTGATGCTGGAATGCACGTCCAGCAGGATAGTGCGGATGTTTCCCCCTGACTTTCCAAGAGTTCTTTGGAACCTTGGGCCAAATCCAGCTCAGGGCCTGTGTCTTTAGTCCAAGTGAGGCGGTTATTCTCGAAGGGAAGTTTCGCCTGTTTGGGGTCTGTCTTCCCCATTGTAGCAGTAGTCATAGAACCACAAGACAGCAATGTAAGGTCTTGGCGACGTGGGTCAACACAGGGTACCACCACCCCCTCAGAGCTTATTTGATTAAGTGCATGCCTGTAGCTACTCTGCGCACCACACCCGCTGCATATCTCAAGTAGTCAGCATGGGCTCCAATCTTGCAACCAGACACACTACCCGCCCTGCTGGAGAGAATATCTTGTATCTGTGCTGGGAAACTGGAGGAAGCTAGTGCCCAGTGCCAATTAACTCTAAAATGGGACCAGAACGAGCGGCACCCTTAATCACCAATTTGGGCTTCCGCACTACACATGAGCAAGTAAGGCCCAAAGGAGGCGGCAGAGGCTCACCTGCCTCCCTCACCCACTGCGGAGCACGATGTAGCACCTCAGTCACCCAGCGGCCCGTTGTGTGCAGGGGCTGCCGCGGCGCTGATCCAATCATGCTGCCAACCACAGAGCTGCCTCCTGTGGTATACAGGGACCAGGCCAGTGCAGTAGGAGCGTGGGCGGCACCGCGCCACCCCACCCACACTTACCGTACCTCGCTGCAGTGCCTGGACTCTTACCCTCGCAGTTCGGCACGTTCTGTACATCCCGTAGGTACAGGGAGCAGATGGTCACCAGCTGTGCCCGATCTTCTTCGCTTGAAGCAACAGGCCCACAGACACACCACTCAAGGCCTCTCCGGCGCCTAAGCCCCCAATCTCTGAGTGCAGTCCCGCCAAGTGAAAGGGCGCTGGAGTCGTCTCCAGGCTGGATGACTGATCTCGGTCAGCATGCACAGCTGTTCCTGGCAACTGATCCTGCCTCGACGATGCTGGTCAGAGCCGCAGCAGCCCATTATTTCAGTTTCGCTTAACAGTGGAGCATGGCCGCCATATTACCCTGCCTGCCAAGCTGCGGTCTGACCGGACTTGCATCTCAGCTCCCACGCAGCATACGACGGTCAGGCTTTGCCATATTGGTGCGAGTCAGTTTAGCTGCATGTTAAGTTGAGCAGCTTTGGCAGATCACGGTTGTAGACAGTAATATCGTAGGATAATGTTGCCTGGTCTGCGGAGCCCCTTCAGAAGGCGGCCATTCCGCAGCTTTACATAGCCACACCGTATTAAGTGATTTTAATCTGCATATGGATATGGTTGAAGATTAGCGCCGGGACGCCCCGTTGCTGGGGCAGCTGTTTGCGCTTTAAAAAACTGGATAACATAACATACATTGGCTATTGCATTTGTAGCTGGAATGGTACTGTGCCGATTTTTGGGCACACCCTCTTCTTCTATTTATTATTTCTTCTTTTCTCTTCCTTGAAAAACTCCCTTGCAGACTAAAGACACTCTACAAACTTACACTAGCAAACCCTTGCATTCTATTTGTTCATCATAAGATTTTCCTTTGGAGAATTAGCTACAGGCAAGCCTCTGGAAAGTACTGACCTCAAGTAGCTATTGAAGGCCTAAAAATGGACAAAAGGAAACTATAGAGGGAACAGGGGGGGACAAATGGCTCTAATGGCAGGGCAGGCAAGGGGGAAAAGGCTAGAAAAGCCCTTAGGAATGCTACCAACAATTGTGTGATGGATAGAATTGACACCCTCATCACAGAATGCAAAGGGATATTAGGAGCTGAGTTGTCAGCCGCCAGTGATAGCACTAGTCCTTCGCCCAAAAAGAGGACTATCCCCTTCCACCCAACAATTGTACCCTCAATGTTTCAGAAAGCCCCACATAAAGATGCCCCAGGTTGTAGCGAGGCCATCGAACTAGGACCTAAGTTGAGGCAACTGGGAGAGACTCCTCCCCACCCACCTAATTCTTCAGTCCTTGATGCTCAGGCCATTTTGAGCCTTCTATTATTTGCTCAAAGAGATTTGCAGCATTGGCTGATGCACCCGAGTCCTATTGAGAGTCTCACTGAGTTAGCTGAAACATGTGTCACATCGCCTTAAGCCCTTTTTCAGATTGTTAATTCACTTAGGATGGAGTTGGTGCAATGAATCTGATGATTGAGGAGCTTGTGGCTACAGTTAACTCGTTGTCCCCGAAAAATACAACGTACACTCCAGCTGCTCGTTTGTCACCTAATTCCCATACACATCGGACACTTATAATTGCCCATAAAAAAGGAGATCCAATAAGCAATGGTCCATCTTCACCTTCTATAGTCCCATTTCGACTGGCCCCCATGGCTTCTATTCCCAGACAGGCAGGCCCCCCTCAAGCTAATTTGCCTATTAGTCAGCAAAAACAACTTTCTTCCCAAGCTATTACAAACCATAGAAGACCTATCAATACATTAACGACTACTCACTTGTGTACTAAAGACCACTTACAATTGAGAATCAATCTAGTTTTCACCCTGCACTAGCACGGACAGTCTTCATGGTCAACCTCCCTAAGCTTGCCTCACTAGGTGGCTTTGAAAATGAAGACTCTTTGAAAAACAAGTTCATACACTGGATACGCCATGTGAGGGGTTGTCGTTCATTGATAAGGGAAGACATAGCCAGGGCACAGAGATGCATGTCCTATAACCAATCTTTAGACTGCATAGAACTCACCCTGACTAAGCCCGACCTGGCTGAAAATCTTTTGGCATTAGAGTACCGGACTTGCCCACCGGACTCTTCAGCCATTCAGTTTAGGTGTTTTCCAACTATTGCTGCTGCTAGGGCACAGAATAGTGTGTTAATTTTGCCCACAGGAGGGGGGACTTCACTGGAAGCTATTGATTACCTAAGATATGATTCCAATTTAAATCAGGACCCACAATCTGTCCCTTTAGCTAATAATCAGAGTGCTCCTAACACTATGCAATCATGCAGTGATCGGGAACAATTATCAACTAGTTTGGGATCTATTGACCATAGTAGCCATCCTGTTTGTAACCTGAGGGGTCAAGGGGTTGCAATATCCACTGATATTTCTGCCTTATCCTCTGATACTTCTGCTTTATCTGACCCAATGCCTTTGACTTATCAAACCCCTTTATGTGATATAGCTCCCATTCAGGCCTCCCCCTCCCAGCTCAAGATCATTTCCTGTAATGATGCAGGGCTCCATAGCAAATTGTTACTCCCTGACTGGAACGATCTTATAGAGGGACACAACATCTATATTTTTCAGGAACCATGGAGCTTAGTCCCACTCAACAAATCAGGTTACACTTGTGTTTTTTACACCTGCTATTACTATAGGGAGACCTTATTATTTGGGTGAATATTGCCATGGGCTGTAGAATTATCAAACATCGATGTGCGAGCCTAGATATAATGAGGCTTACCATTAAGGGAGGTAGAAACTCTCGAGTTGGTTAATGTCTATATAAGGGGACACCAGGGGGGAATTCTTCATCTATGGTTACATCATTGGAACAGGAGTTATCTGGTTGCCCGTCTGTTTCCTATGTTATGGTTGCAGGAGACATTAACTGTACCTTTGAGCACCTAAGCTCTGAGGACGTGTTGGGAGTAGAAGAGGATGATTCAAGGAGGGGTGTTCCACTTCTAAATATACCCCTATTAAAAGATGGTCTCAGGTAACAATTCAGCTTAATGCACTTGTCTTAGAATTCGGACTGAGGGCTGCCAACGGCAGAACTTCATCAGATGCCATGGAGACTAATACATACAATAGAGTCAGACCCCACTTGCATTGATTACATCTTAATAGACGTTAGGCTTTGGAGAATCATGATCGACATGGAAGTGGTTCCTACTACCGATAGTGATCATAATCCACTCTGCCTGACCATGAAGATCCCATGGCTTCCCCCTTGCCCTATTCACAGTGTAGTTTCTTCCATGTCAACCAAAGAAGTGGTTCCCTCCAACTGTAGAAGGTACCTCAAATGGTCTAAAGTTGTTGACCAAGAATTAAAAATGGCGGGTATTAGGCACGTCCTGAGCGAGAATACTCTTGAATTACAGGAGGCACTTAGCGAAATAGACGGCCTGGAGAAGGCCCAAGAAATATACACGAGAACGATACATCAGATAGGGTCCGTCTTCCAAATAGCAAATAACTATAGTAAACTAAGTGCCCGCCAAAAAAACTGTCAGACATGGTTCATTAGGGAATCCAGACAAAAAAGGACCTAGCTCTAGCAATAAAAAGTAAAAACTGTCCTCTGATCCAAACCACTAGGAAAGAATACAAAGCAGCTCTGCTTTATGCAAAGCTAAAGTGGGATCAGTCCCACTGGCAGGATCTAAAGGACAGCAGTAGATCTAGAGATGCTAACTCTTTCTGAAACCTCGTCAGACGGGCAGGTAGAAAAGACCCTGATATAATTCCCAATCATATCACAAGCCAAGAGTGGTACGATCACTTTGGGAAACTTTATTCTGGGACGGACCTAATCCACAAAGAAGATATGACCAACTAAGTACCCATTTTACTCCAAATACTTTTGCCCTCTTCTTGCTAGGCGAAGTGGAAGCTGCTATAAAGAGAATAGTCCCAGCAAAAGCTTCGGGACCAGATGATCTACTGGGGGATCTTCTCCTAGCAGATACCTTTAATTGGGTAAGCTATATAATTTTTTTAATTAATTCCATTGCCAAAGGAAGCTCAGTACCTGAATCGTGGAACGGTGCTGAGGTGGTATCAATTTTTAAAAAGGGGCTAGGGAGGGCCCCGCCAACTCCCGACCAATCAGTTTGATTGATGTTATTCAGAAAGTAGTCGGTAGGGTGTTGTTGCAGAGAATTCAATGTTGTGTGGAGGATGAGAACGTCCTCTCCCAGTATCAGGCGGGATTCAGGGCCAACACAGGGCTGGTCGACCAAGGCATTCAGGCTGCTTCTCCTTTATGGAAGGTAGTCGTGATTAGCGAGGGCAGTCTTTTTCTCGCTTTTATTGACTTATAGACTGACTTTGATGTGGTCCCCCGTGAACAGTTGTGGCAAATACTAGGTGAGATGGGGATCTCCCAGTTGATCCTCAACCTGTTGATTCAATTACATGAGGGCAATTACACACAAGTGAGGTGGGAGTCCCAAGAACAGAAAACAGACAGGATACCAGTAAGCAGGGGAGTATGCCAGGGCTGTGTAAGGGCACCCACCCTGTTCTCTTTATACGTGAACAGGGTGGTAAGCTTCCTTCAGGAGGCTTCAGCTGATGCCCCGGCCCTGGCAGGAGATAGGGTACCCACTCTCCTGTTTGCAGATGATACCCTGCTGATCTTTAAGACCCCAGCAGGGTTTCAAAGACTCCTGGATAGATTTCAGCTTTTCTGTAAATCTGGGGGGCTGGTCATTAATACCTCGAAGACTAAGCTTATGACATTTAACCCCTATAGATCATCCAGAGATAACCTCACTTTAGATGGAATTCGCCTGGAGAGAGTTAGTATGTTCGACTACCTTGGCATTCGAATGTCTGAAAAAATGCAGTGGAGAACTCACCTTGATAAAATGCTTCTGAACCATAATTGTGCGGTTGGGGCACTAGGTAGAGAACATCGCTCTCCGCAGAGCAGACCAGAGGCCCAGGCTTGTGCTGCAAAGGCAGTTAGTTTGGCCCTTTATGGTACCGAACTATGGGGTTTCGACAATGTAGAAGAAATCTGTACATCTGAGCATACGTTTTTTAGAGAACTAGTGATGCTTCCTCGCAATGTACCATTGAAACCCCTGATGTGGGACATGGACAGACGCTCATTTAGAGATATTGTTGGGCTGTGACCACTGCTTTTTTGGGCCTGCATACGGGGACTGCTGAACTCTCTTACTATGCCGCTGTGCTCACAGAGATAATGAACCTAGACGGTAGTGAAAGAGTGAGCTGGATAAATAATGTTAAGAAATCACTTATCGCCCTTGGCCTTAGGGAATCGTGGGAAAGTCAAAATCTTCTCAGTAAGGTTGAGCTCAACACTTTTTATTGGGCCTGGGTTGACATGCTGGAGCTCAGCAATCCCAAAGCAGGAAGCTTCACAGAAGATTTCTATTTACATAAATAGCACATATGTTTGGAACCATATCTGGATTTCATCCAGATGCCACGAGATAGGGCACTTTACATACAGTTCAGAGTAGGCTCACTCTTGGTTCACGAATTAACTACAAAGTGGAGATCCCCTACCAGACAATTACGGGCTATCCTTGTTGTGAAGCACCGAAAGAGAGTGTGGCCCATCTAATTTTCGCATGCCCAGCATACAAATCACCCAGATCCAGATGGCTAAAACCCATCTGCAGACAACTGGGCACTGCTGACCATTGTGCTGCTTTGTGTATCTTAAAATCAGATTCAAGAACTCTCTTTGCTTGTGGTGTGGTTAAGTACCTAAGTTGCGTCTGTATAATTAGGCATAAATTCCTGCGCAGGGCGGTTTGATGAAGCATCATGATTTTATTCCATCTTTCATTTGAGCATAAATAGCTTGGCCAAAATAAAATGCACCGTCTCTTTAAACAACTATTTTAAATGTAAATGTCCTCTTTTTTTGTGTTTAAGGAAGAAACCAAATCAATTTGACTTTTAACTAAGGACCTATCTGATATTATTTGTTATTGTTATTGATATGATATTGTGACAACCTATTATATTTTGACTGATTTGGATATTTTACTATTACTGTTTTAAAGATAACTCGTATTTTTATTGATGGATTGTAAGAATGTTGATGATTTTATGATACTTGTTATCGAAATAAAGCTATTTGACTTGACTTGACATTGGCTATGCGTTTTCTTGAAACATTAACAGCATTGAATCTCTCTATGACACCCTCTGGCCAAAATCAATGTGTTGTGCATACCATTAAGTTAATATTTTCCCATACGCCTATTTTTATGGAAGCACCTAGGAAAGTGGTGTGGGCTAACGACTGTATTCTACCATCTTCTTGGTCCTTTTTAAGTCTCAAAATGAGGACAGAAAGGCATTAAACGGCCCAATATGTGCATGTAGAGATTCGCATTTTACAGTAAGTCCTAGCTTCTACTAGGCCCTATTTTTCAGGTAAGGTGCTAGAAGATAATGTCATGGTGGATAAATGTCTGGCCATCTCATCAGATAGTGTAGCCCCTGGAAAGCTGCCTCCTAAAAATAAACGTTCATCTTCAGCCGCCTGGTACATTGATGAACAGGTTTCAGAAAGGCAATGCTGCAAAAGACTTGAATGTATTTGGAGGTGCTATTATAAAGTGGAAGACAAATTACTATATAACCAAGTGTTGAAACAATGTCATAACAATCTAAAACTGGTCAGAGGTAATTTCCATTTTAAACTGATTAGTGACCCTAAGAACAGGCCGAAGGAAATTTTTAAGATTGTGTCGCTCTTTTTGATCCCACCATATTGGCGCAAACATGCTAGGTAGATACAAATCTGTGCAGTACGCTTGGCAATTTCAGTGAGGATAAAAATCATAAAGATCCAATTGAATCTTGCACTATCAAATGCAGTTCATATATTGGCAATAGCATTCACCACAACTGGTGGGCAAGCTTACATTTGTTTTTTTATCTCCAGTAGAAAGAAAACTGAAAGAATGCTTCCAGATCTGTAAATCTGGCTCCCCTTCAGACCCGTTTCCTCAAATTTTCCTGTGTTTCTGGAGCTTTTCACAACCTCTCTGCAAACAGGGTAAATACCTAAATTCTGGAAAAGGCGAATAGGATTCTCCTCTTAAAAAAACCAAATGCTGACACTGTATTGTCTAATATCCGACCAATTTCCCTTCTTCCTACTCCTCAAAGGCCTGCAGTAAAAACTGCCCCGTCTGGACAAACTCCCCAATTGTCTCCTCGAAGACTGAGCAAACACTGTTGATCACAGAGAGGGCGCTGTGGAGCAGTAATCCGAGCAGTCGAGGCAGACTAGCGGCTGGAGCGGTTGTAGTGGTTGGAGCGAGGCTGCGAAGTTGTGAGGCAGAGCCGAGAGCCAGGAGCCGGGAGGCGCGAGCCGAAGTGGAAGCAGGTGCCGGGGAGGCCGTGAGTCGTAGGCGTGCAGGAGGCATCAAGCACCCCCCATCTTGCATCCCGCGTCCCGCGTCCAGCATCCTGTATACCACACCAGGAGGGAAGCGGTGAGAAGCGGGAGTCAGGTGCGGGTCGAGCGCGGGTCGAGCGCGGGTCAGGGGCGGGCCGCGAGCACTGGCCCAGAAGCTCCCTGAAACTCCCCGAAGCTCCCTGAAGCCCTGAACCGCCGAGAGGCAGACCGCACTGAGTGGGCCCAGAGAGCACCGGCGCTGAAACCGCATGCTGCAGTCCATGTAAAATTTGGTGAGGTGAGGAGGGGAAAGCATTATTCTTTTACTCTGTCTCTGCTCTGCATTACTGGAAGAAGGAGGCTAATAAAGTTAGCCTTCAATAAAAACGAGGAATATGTACAGGAATTTGTACATGTATTCAAGTAGTGACAACATGTTTTAAAACATCGGAAACAGCTCCAACTGCATTATCACTACGATTTTTGATTTTGTGACTAGAAGCGCTGGCCCTAAAGTTCTCGGAAGCTCTCAGAAGTCCTAAAGCCCTAAAGTGCTGTGAGGTCAGGGAGGGCACGGAGGCGCCGCGCGCTTGTAGAACCAAAGTGCTCAGTACGGGCATACAGAGGCGCCTGCAGGCCCGTGACCAATTTTAAAGTTCGATCAGTGCCGAGGAGCAAAGAAGAGGTAGGCGCAACGGAGGTATCCAAAGTGGCTGGAACCCCTGGAAAGCCCTGAGTACTTGAAACACCCTTACTGAGGCATCTGAGGCATCTGAGGCATCTCAACACGCCAGCCACGCCAGAGCTTAAATTAGAGCTGAGAGCTGAGAGAAGAAGACTGGGATCTAGGAGTAACGCACTGGCAATCTGAGCAGCGAAGGAGCAAGGTGTAGTAACGTCCTGCGAGGGAGCAGCAGAACCGGTGAGGAGTGGTGGAGGGGGTGAGTGGCAGAAGTGACAGAGGTGGCACGTAGCAGTAAAGGTAATCACTGTTTGGAAAGGAATTTGGTAAAGATAATCACTGGTTGGATAGGAACTTGGTGAGGAGTGTAGCGGAGTGTGGAGAGTGGGACCAGTTTCACGCGACTGATCTTCGCCGTACATTATCACCGACCACCCCACCGCGCAAGCAAACACTCACCGAGATCCCTGTGTAAAGTTCCTAAAGGGAAGCGGGAAGTTTCGGGCTACCATAGGAACTAAACAATGAGGTCGGGGAGAACACGAAGGAATCCCCCGCAGACCATAAAATGGAAATCCAAAAGGAAAGAACTCACTAGCCCCTCCGAAGACACTCCACCCAACCCCCCCCACTACCTCGTTAATACCCCCAATCTACTCAATTTTTGGATCAATTAAGCCCAGTGGAAAATTTAAATTTTTGAAAGACCCTGTAACAGCAATTTATACAATGCCAGCAACCCCAAACGGATTACAAAAACCGATGACTCCGAGCAAGCCAACCATACAGCTGGCTGAACAACACTCACCCTCGCCTGGTGTAAACAGCACCTCAGCAAAGGGTTTTGGAATAGAGGAATCAGGCAGGTGCACACAAATCACCGAGGGAAATAATAAGCATAAGCTACAAATTCAAGCTCAAGTACACACGACCACACGGAAAACAGAAGCCATGGCTCGGCCAAAGACTCGGCCCAAGAACAAATGAATCACCGGAAGTCGTCAAGTGTTATTGAGTGGATAAAGGACAGCCCTAGTGACAAACCCTTGGAAGAGATTTTACCAAACACACAGCTTCAAAGCCCTAGTGACAAACCCTTGGAAGAGATTTTTACAAACACACAGCTTCAAAGGACCACAACGACCCCAAAACTGTCAGTTCAATCAGCAAAAGGTACAAATAAACTTTTATCAAGGGCCAGCAGTCCACCGATAATTGGTGATGAGGAGGGAAGGCACAATACTAGCACCACAGAAGTGGCACACAAGGTACAACCAAATAACCACTCAACTCCAAGATTGGACTCACGTCTAAATCAATTAAAGCGCAAACACAGTAAAGATACTGAGGGGTGCGGTCTGTGGTCAGACTCCCAAATCTTTTGGGACAAGAATCAAAGCATAATGTCCTGCAACACAAAGCAAGAAAACCAAAAAAACGTAAATGGCTCCAAGCAAAAGAACTCACAAAAAAAGCCAGCAGTTGCAGCAACGGAGGTAAAAGGAAAAACCTTAAGGGACCAGCACCAAACCAATTTATCAACCCAGGAACTAGCAAACAATAACATAATTGAGATATCAAGTGGGTCAAACCAGGACATAGAAAACAAAGCTCAACCAGCTTCGCCCACGGGTCCTGATACCAATTGCCGTCAGGAACCAACAATAATAAATATTTCGAGTGTGTCAGTGCCATGCGACCAATCACTTGCAAAAAGGTCGCCACACAAAGGTTTCTCATGCACACAACATGAGGAACATCGAAATCCCGTAACTCAAGACGAACACGATAAAGCGATCGCATGCAAGCAAGCAGGAGTGAGCGATCTCAGCCAAAATCTGGAATCCATAATTGCACTACACAGTGCACTGGGTAATATCCTGGAAACTTCAATCAAAACATTGAACATGCAGTCAGACAAACTTGACATCCAAATTCTTCTAATGAGTACTATAGCCGAACATATAGCCACCATAAATAAAAAAATGGAAACTTGTTCGATGTTTTTCAGGAGCAGCCCCGTCCCGGGACTCAGGTCCCACACTGCACTTGCAGCCCAATACTGGAAAAATTAAAAGACTTACCGTCAATACTTGGAGACATTCTACATGAATGCAAGTACGCAAATTAGGGTGCAAAAAACATAATAAATGAAAGAGACCTCACCGCTCAGCAAAAGGATGCACATAAAGAAGCAATATCAACCCAGGAAAAGAGAAAGTCAGAACTGACAGTATCTGTATTACAACAAATAACAGACAAAGAACCGAAACAAAACTCGCCACACTAAAAAAAACTTGGCGACAAACAGAAAGAACAAAACATCACAGGGAACAACTCAGGAACCCAGAATAGCATTACTTATGAATCATTAGAAAAAGAACAGCACAAACAAGATGGCGAAAAAAATCTGCAGATCAAAACACCGTTAACCAAAAGGCAGAAAAAACGTGTGAGGAAAAATAGAAATCAATTACTAAACCGCATACCTGCACCTAAACAAGCCTTGACCAATTTCCCGATCTTCAACTGTCGAAAAACAATTACTAAAACCCAAGAGGGAGATGCGGAGGGGTCACGTCAGTCACTAACAACGTCAAAACCCCACAGCAGCTCTCGGAAGCATAGTGCAAAAGAAAAAGGGCGGCAGCTAACCGTCAAAGAGGATTGCTGTAATGACTCAGCACAGAGAAAAAGAACAAGAGCATCAACAATATTTGAGGAGATCGACTATGCAACAAGCACAGACACAGATGACTCAAATAAGGAGGATTGGAGTCTGGAAAGTATCGATTATAATCATCCACACCTAAACAAAAACCAGGAAGCCCTAAGGACGAGTCACTTAGCAATGGGAATAACGTAAGGCAAAAAACTTGGGCTAATCAACAAAGTACCAACCACCACACAAGGAATCAAGAGTACAGTAGTCACGAATCCACCAAGCACGGAGCCCAAAGGGTAGTGACCAAAGGTCCAGATAATATTCACAAAGCTGCTTCAAAACCTGAATTAACTATGAGTATCAACATCGCCTCCAAAAGAGATAAAATAAAGGCAAGACAAGTCATAGCAAAAGTTGACCAGAATAAAGAAGACCAACTACAAGTAAAGATCACTACCGAGCAACAACATCAAACCATAGGACCAGAAAAGACCATAAGGCCAGGTCCTAACCCACTCAACAATGTGAACGATCGTACTCCCAACACAGAACCAGGCGGACCTAAAAGAACAATATTGAAAGTAAAAACTAAGGAAAGTATACTGCCAGAACAACCAGGGGACGATGCTCATAGCCAACAGGTTAATAGCACAAGGGTGGAGGGAACACACAACGGAAGCAATAAAGCAGGGACAACTCGGTTGCACGATAACACGTACAGTGCGCAACCTATAATATCCAGAAGGTTACTTTTTATACCCAATTATAAAATGCAAGGTACACAAGATTATCTAAACCGAGGAAACATCCTACACCTAATATCGGCGATCCGGAGCCTCAACCACATAACACCCACAGACCTGTTGACAATTGAATTCATCACCCTCGGAAACAACACTCCCAAGGAAGGCACCCTCACAACTTGGAGGAGCGCGGAAACTGTTAAGCAGTTAATCAACGAAACCAGGAAATTTGAAGAATGGGGATCTCGCTTAAGGAAGATGCAACAACAGGTTATCCCTCGCCCCTATTAAGAAAGCGCACCAAATTAGGAGACCATACTGGGGTTAGCCGATGTACATATTCGGTACTGCAAGGGGCAAGGGGTGCAGACATTTCCAAAATCGACCAACAGAACAGACAAATGCAAGACCCAACGGAATACTGAAATAAAAGCAGGGCGCTCAACACTGGACATAGCATAGTAAAAGTACTTTCCTGGAATATCGCCGGTGCCAAAGAATTTTTAAACAACAGTAGGAAAATAGACACTTGGGATACATATGATATCATTGCTCTGCGGGAAACTTGGCTAACAGAGCCAATTGATGTTCCAGGTAGAATTAGTTTTCATGTCAACGCAATTCGCGCTCAGCGCTATGGTCGAGCAAAGGGGGGGTCTGTCGGTCTACATAAGCACTGCACTAAACGTCAAGGCCTCCCAACTGGCAGCCTCCATACCAGACATGCAAATAATCAAATTAGAGAGGGTATCTCAGGCAGGTATCGGAACTATTATATTAATCAATATATACGCCCAGCCAAAAACGAAGGTAAAAAAATAATTATTCAAGGGCATTAATAATGTTATATCAGGGTTCCGCCTTGACCAACCAGGATGGGAGATAATTCTGACGGGCGATTTCAATGCAAATCTCATACAGCTCCCATAAGAGGAAGACAATATCATGGCTGCCAACGAATTCTGGGTGGTTGAAACACAGGAGATCCCGCCAACCAAGAGGACCGACCAAGTGGGAAAACAGTTGATATGGGCCTTGGAAAATCATGGGTTGCGAGTACTAAATGGAAGAATCAAACAGGATAAACCCCCATCAATTACCCACATAGGCCCCAGCACGAGTACAATTCTGGACTACACCATCGTCTTGCTCCCCCTGCTGGGGCTAATCAACAGTTTCCAAATTCAAAGTTCACCGGAGAGTGATCATTTAATGCAGCACATTGAGATTAAATTGGCACCGTTCAAACACTTAAAAGCTCGATCAACAGCTGGGGAAATAACAACAGTCAACCTGAAGCGATTAAGGTGGACGACTAACTCACTACCACAAATAGCCAAGGAGGCAAAGCACCTACTTCAAACCATAACCGATGAAAGCGAACTGTGTGCAGAAACATGGACTGCCTTTTTGGAGAAGCTACCAAAAACTGGAGTCAACTTGCGCGAGAACTTCAATCAAAAGAAACATAGTCAGACCAGCAAGACTATATTGTCCTTAAGAAGGCGTCTGCGGGCATCGATGAGGCATGCAAAGGGTCGCAGTTCGGATATGCACGTTTGGCAAACGTATCGATCAATCAGGAAACAATACAAAAAACAAATCTGGCTCGAAAATAAAATCAAAGTCACTGACTTTTGGACCAAATTGCTACAAAACATAAAAAAATCCGACTCCAGAGCATTCTGGTCACAAGTAAACTCACTAAATAGATCAGTGCAAACAACAAGCATGACCTGTGTTACGGAAAATGCATGGGTCCAACATTTACTTGATACTTTTTCAGTAAACCAATTGGTGCCACCTACAACACAAGCTCAAAAAATACAAAAAATATTAAAAATAGTGGAAGTGAAGACCACTGTCCCTGTAGAACGTAACAACTTGAGTGTCATCCAGCGAGACGGAGACCAGACATTAAGATCATACGTGGAATTCGAAACAGCGCAAATAGTTAAGAGAAGCAGACAAGACTGTGCACCTGGACCAAATGGTGTCCCCCAGGCTATCTACAAGGAAGACCCTCAATTCTGGGCACGCAAGTTAAACATCCTATTCAGATCAATAAATGACACGAGTCGGCTGCCAGAACGTTGGAGAGGGGCGATTATAAATCCGATTTACAAAGGAGGAGACCGTAAAAACCCAGCAAATTACCGTTTAATAGCACTCATCGATGCTGAGGCAAAATATTACGCATCCTTGGTATTAATGGACCTTTTAAAATGGTCTGAGGATAATCAGAAGATCCCGGTAAACCAGACTGGTTTGCGTAGGGGTACAGGCACCATGGCCAACGCCATGGCAATAAGTTTAATGGCCGAAAAAAGTATGCAAAACCATCAAGCATTGTACTCCTGTTTCGTCAACTTCAAGGCGGCCTTTGACCGTATTAACCGTCAACTACTATGGTCCAAATTAAAGCAGCAGGGCTTGCCGGATACAATTCTAAGCCCTATAATGAATTTATACACAGATACCTGGATGCAGGTAAAGATCGCTAATGGGCACCAGCTGACACGAAAGATTAACACACATGACGGATTAAAGCAGGGCTGTGTGTTGGCCCCTCATCTTTTTAATCTGTTCATGGCAGACCTAACCTCGAGGCTGGATAGCACTAATGCTCACCCACCGCGGCTAGGAACACTAAGGCTGACACATCTCTCCTATGCCGACGATGTGGTGCTCCTAAGTCAAACAAAGATAGGTCTGCAACGTCTCCTGCACGAACTGGCAGATTACACAAAACTCAATCTTCTCGAAATCAACAGCCAGAAAACAAAGATCATGATACTGACCCGTCGACGTAATACTCTGCCGGTTTTTGTCATAGACAATAAAAAATTGGAAGTGGTGGGCAATTACAAGTATTTGGGAATACAATTGGACAGTCACCTCAACTTTTCCCTGCACTTCGATGTCATCGAAAAAAAAGGAATAGCCCTGTTACATGCGTTTAACAGCATCTCCAAACAGCTAAAGGGCCCGTTTTTTAATCCACTTCTGACAGTCATCAAAGCCAAGCTGTTACCCACAATAGGCTATGGCAGTGTGTTACATCATGGCAGAAGTGCACAGCTTCTAGACCGAATCAAAACTAGAGTCTACAAGCGGGTTTTTAGCGTACCGTCCAATGCATCACCTGCGCAGGTCCGACCGGAGTTCGGCCTGAAATCCCAAGAACTGCAAAAAAAGTATGAGACCATTAAATTCTGGTACGATATTTGGATGAACAGGGAAACAGGAATCAACCAAGCCACGTGGGATGCAATGCAAAATAATTCCAACTCTCAGTACGCTAAGTATCTAAAACTATCCCTCGACACTACTGAACTTACATCCCTGTGGCAAACTAAGCTACCGGTATCATCATTCAAGCTAGCGATTAAAAAGGCTGCAAACAGGCATTCGCTGATCAATGACAAATCAATCCTTAGTCACCGATCACATGCCTGGATGATAATTCAATCGTACAAAGTGCTCAAACCGGCAGCTTATCTTGGTCTTTCCTTTTCCTCATATGTCAAAACGAAATACCTTAATTTAAGTATGGGTAATCTACCGACAAACGCAGACAAACCGGATTGGAGGAAACCAGACACCAAGGAGTGTGATTTATGTGGCGATGCAAAACAAGACTTTATCCACCTACTCTGCATCTGTCCTGCACTGGATCAGGAGCGACGGTACTGGTTAAAGACAAAGTTAATTGAATACAGAGTACGTACCTGCCGCTCCGCCGTCATACAAGTCTTGTGTACAGCGGATCCACAATTAATCTGCAGATCAGTCAAACTTGTCACGAACTTTGAGAACAAAAGGCATACTATCATACAAGTTTGAAAAAGAAAAAAAAACTATGAAGATAAAGATTATGCTGCTAATCTTAGAGTAAATAAGATTTAGTTCCCTCTTTTTAATGTCACGCAAGTCTTCCACCTGCCGCTTGTTCTTTGGTAGTCAACGGAAGATGGTTTCCACTCACCGTTCCTCAACAAGTAAATGGACAATATAAAATTGAATTGACTTGGCACTTGACGTCCCTTGTATGTAATCTTGTCTTTTTAATGTTGCTAAATTTACACCATGGATGCTCGTTGATCATTCATTTTAAACTGCTGCTCCTTTTTCTACTTTTTGTAAAGGTTATAACTAATTATACAATAAAGCTTATTCACTTCACTTCTACTCCTCAAAAATCCTTGAGACACTGCTCAACACAGCTCAGGGCATTGTTAGAGACTTTTAATGTGCTACACCCTTCACAATTGGGCTTCAGACCCCGTCATAGAATTCAAACTGCGTTGCTGGAAATTTCTGAGTCAATAAAATGGGATCTGGACATTGGTTGTAACATAGCATTGGTTCTGCTGGATCTCTTAGCGGCTTTCAATACTGTCTCACACAAGATAATATGTTGTCTCTCTTCAATTGGAGTGAATGGGTCAGCCCTGTGGTAGCCTAGTTCCTTTCTTGTTTACAAGAAACAGGCAGTGTGGATGAAACCTTTTTATTCAAAGGTAAAAACTTTACAATGTGGAGTTTCCCAGGGTTCTGCCTTAAGCCCTACCATTTTTAATATCTATATGACTCCCCCGCTTTCCTGGTGGAGTTCTTTAACATTAAAAATATCTCATATGCAAACATAACACAATTGACACTCTCCTATAAAGGCGATTCAGTGGAGACTAGGACCTTTGCATCATGTCTAAAAGCTCTGATATGCTTGCTTAGGGACAACAATCTCCAGTGTAATCCTGACAAAAGTGAAATCCTGTTGTTTGGCCCGATCCTTTGTCAGGATAGGCAGGATATTTGCCTGCAGGATGTCCACCTCCTTTCCTTCCAACCTCTATAGCCAAGAATTTGGTGTTGTTATTTGAGGATTGACTCGCTTTGAAACCACAGATTTCTTCAGTGTTCAAGTCATGTTTCTTGATTTTAAGAACCCTAAAAAAAGTATATTCTTCCTAACTTAGGAGGCGCATAAAATTGTGGTCCTGTCTCTGATCCTGTCTCGTTTGGACTATTCTAATGTTCCAATGGATGGCAATTATCAAACAAATCATCTTTCTCCAATAACGTGCGATTCCTAGTTGTCCCATACTTTATGAAAAAGAGGTAAGGTGTTTTTTCTTTCTAATTTCAAGTAGCCACAATGTGGAATCATCTCTCAATCCAACTAAGAAATACTTCAGATGAGCCTGCCTCCATGAAGCTATTAAAAACTCACCTATTTATCGACAAGCATATTCCTCTGACTTGATTTGCTGCCTCATTTCCAGGACACTCTTGAGTAGCTGTGTGCTCTATAAATTCAATCATTTATTCATATATTAATTCATATAATGAACCCACTAATCTTTGGGTACGAAACTGCCTTCTGTGGCTCCTTTCAGTCCTATAGTCACAAGGATCAAGAATTACAGGGATAAGGATCTAATTTTAAGACTGGCACTAGAAAAATGTACTTGCACTATATGGAATCCTCTCTATCTCTGTATCCAGATTTTACCATCGGTTCAAGAAGCGAGAAGGGCTTTTCTATGCTGTGAGCTTTGCAAAGAAAAATACTCCTAGCTCGCCTCACTGCAACTACAGTCACCGCTGATGATGCCTTGCAACAGTCTGCTGGAAATGACTAATGTGTTGGCTTCTTGGGGGACTGGCCACCCTTTTTGTCTCCCCTGTCCTTGGGGTTCTGCTGTGGAGCTTGTTTTCCTACACAGATTTAGGCCTGGTGCTCTAGGACCCTTGGTGGTTTTCGTACCCGGTTGCTCTGGGGCTGGCATGAGTCTTTATCTTGGCCCTTCTGTGGCTAGTGTCGGGGCTTGCTTGGAATGGTTCTTTGGGGTTGTCCTTTGTCGTTCATGCCAGTTGATTGAATGGTTCTTCGGTTGGGGTTTCCCCTTCCTGGTTTGGGCTGGTTGGCATGGTGTCCAGTGGCCCTCATCTTGTTTGTGGGGTCTGGGGTGTACGATGGCTTGCTGTTGCATGTATTGTTAGTCTTTTCTATGGTGGCTGATGGGCTTGACCATCTCCGGTGCTGTTTTACGCAGTGGGTCGACCCCTGGGTTTAGAGTTAGGTGTGTCGCCCTTGGTGTGTGTTGCTTGCAGGGGAGGTTTACCTAGTATGCCTTTTGTTTTTGGATTCCCCTGGTCTTGTGGGCTTGGAGGTTTGCCTCTCCCCTCTCGTGGTTGTCTCAGTTTTCCGGGTCCCTGGTCTGGTTCGGTCCGGTTCTGAATCGGGTGGTGTCTGCCCCTATGGGTTTCTTTACTTGGTTGGGGCCCTGTGGTTGACATCTTTCCTGGTGGGGTGTTGTTTTTCGCTGGGTTTCGTTTGGCCTCTGGCTTTCCCCCTTTTTTCCTGTACTGGTGGGGTTTGTCCTTCTGACTGCCTGGTCCTCCTTGTTGGTCTTCGAGTGGCTGGTGTTCTGGTGCTCATCTGACCTACCCCTTTCTAGCCACGGCGGTGCTGTTGTTGGGCTGGGTTCCGATGGTTGTATCCCAGTATGCCTTGCGCTGTTTTGTGCGTTCCTCAGTTTGCCTGTTGGCCTGTATCAGTGCCCTGCTCAGTCACCCAGTATGGGGGTTTGGCTGTGTTCCTGTGCCAACACTGCTGGTTGGAGCTGGGCGTTCTTGCCTTTGGGCCTGGTGCTCCTCTGGGGTTTTCAGTGGCTGTGGCATCCTCTGAGCCCTCTGGGGGCTGGGTTGGTTGGGTTGGTGATTGCTTGCTTTTTGGTCTGTGCCTCCTCACTTCCTGCTTTGGTCTGTGTGGTCCTGCCCTTGGCTGGTCCTCTGGGTGTGGGCCTAAGCCCTGTTGGCAGCCCCTCTACTCCTTTTTTTGGGCTGGTCTGCTGTGGGACTCCCCGGTCGTGGTGGGGTTGGTCTGGATGTTAGCCCTATTGGATGTTGAAACCACCATGGGCACTATGGCCCTGTTGGATGTTGAAACCACATGGGTCCCAGTGCCCCAGGCCAAAAACCTGGCAGAAAAACAAGCACCACTCCAGAACCCCAAGGACAGGGTAGACAAACAGGGCGGCCCCCAGGCCCCCAAGAAGCCAACCTACAGAAACACAGATCCACTGGCAGCGACAGGAGCAGGAACCACCACTGGCCACTAGTAAGCCAGACCACAAGATTGGAAGGACAAACAACTGTCCAGGAGAAGAAGCAACAGCCCACAACCCCCAGGCCAGTGACAAGAGGAAGTACAGGCAGTCTGCTCTCCAAACTGGTCACAGGGCCACCACCAAAGGCTCCAGGAAGAAGCGAATGAAGACAGAAGTCCCTGGCACAGCCCAACCAACCGGAAGCAGAAAACCTTACACCAAAAAAGGTCAGCACAGCTGCCCCCAGCTTGGAGGAATCAGGGCCACCAACACGGCACCCCCACAGACCAGAGAAGAGAGGCCCAGGACCAGTGAGCCACACAAGAGAAAAAATAACAAGCCACAAAGGCAGTAAGAAATGTCACCAGGACCAGCCACAACCAAGGCCCCAGAGACAAGACCCACAAAATGCTGGGGAAAAGCTATGGCAGAATAAAAGCAGCCCCTAAGAAAACGGTCCCACCATGCCCAGCCCGCACCAGAGGAAGGCAGGCCCAGAAGAAACCAAAATGGAAGGGGAAGAACAATGACCCTAGTCTGGTTCTGGGGAAGTACTTGTAATGCCCCCTGGCTTGCCTGGTTTCCTGGGAGCCGGTGTCTTCTACCCAAGTTCTCTGGCTATTGTAGTACATTTGGGCTTGCTGATGGGATTGTGGTGATGGTGCGCAGTGGTCTTGTTTCTGCCGGCCCGGGGGTGAATACCACGTAGCGGTTTACCTTATCTTTTTTTGTTACTATTTGCTGTGGGCCTGGGGGACTGCCTTGCCCATCTCGTGGTCATCTCGGTTTTCTGGGCCCTGATCCTGTTCAGTGGTTCTTAGTATGATGGTGTCCGCCCGCTGCGGTTTCTTTCCTTGGATGGGGTCCTGTGTTTGGCCTCTATCTTGCTGGTGTGATGTGCTTCACTGGGTTCTGGCCTCTATCTTCCCCCATGTAATTTCCTGTACTGTTGGGGTTTGTGCTTCTGTCCGCCTGGTCCTCCTGGTGATCTGGTGCTCATCCTGCCTACCTCTGTCTGCTCACGGCAGTGCCATTGTCTGACAGGATTCGGGTGGTGGTTGTGTCCCATTGTCCCTTACACTCTTTTATGGGTTCCTTGGTCTTGCCCTGTTGGTCAATTCCGGTGCCCCAGCTCTGTCTCCCGGTATGAGGGCTGTGACGGTCGTCCCATGTCTGCATTGGTGGTTGGTGCTGGCGTTTTTGCCTTTGGCCTTGGTGCTCCTCTTGGGTTTTCAGTGGCTGTGGTGTCCTCTGTGCACTCTGGGGGCTGCGTTGGTTTGGTTGGTAGGGGCTTGCTTTTTGCTCAGTGCCTCCTCACTTCATGGTTTGGTCTGTGTGCTTCTGCCCTTGGCTGGTCCTTTGGGTGTAGGCCTTGGCCCTGCTGGTGGCCCCTCTCCTCCTTTTTATGGGCTGGTCTGCCGTGAGCCTCTCCTGTGGTGGTGGGGTTAGTCTGGATGTTGGCCCTGTTGATCTTAGTTCCTGGTTGGAGCAGGGGCGTATAGATCATCCCCCGCTTCTGTAGTGTAGTTCCTATTATCCCAATAGGCTCTGCGCATTGGAATAATATATTCAATAGTATAGACGTAGCACAGAGGTTAACTAGGTCTTCTACTGACGATGTTAGACTTAAGTTTTGTGTGCCAGCTAGCTCAGAGTTCACTAGAAACTTTCTCGAATAGGCGAGGAGGAGTTTAACCTCCCTGGATAGACAAGAAGGGATTTCGTTTCTGACAACCATAGAACATGACAACTTTGCTCTCCCTAATCAAGAGTATATCTCCAGAGTCGTGTGAAAACAAAAGACAACTATTTTACTCAGTCAGTACGTGCATACTTAGTTCCACCAGATTGTAGAGAAAGAAGAGATGGGCGTGTTCAATAAAAGGTGTTATTTATTGATCAGTCTCTTTTTCTCATACAAGAGAAATGAATCGCTACAGTAGCAATACTTAAGGTTAAGTAAAGTGCATACAGTAAAAGCAGGATTATAAAATAATACTGTAAAAGCATTGATATGGTTTCTTAGCCATATGATACTTTAACATGGAAAAAAGATATACATACATATATACATTGACTAATTGTACTCAACTGGTGCTTCTAACTACGCCTACCCCGGTGTACCTGACCTAAGCCTAATACGTGGGAGGGAGTAAGTAAGTAGCAGTTTAAGTTAAGTTTGTTTTGCCAAGAATCTGACTCAAGAATTCTCTGTAAGGGGTTAGTCAGTTCAGTACCTGGGATTTAGAAGGTAGGAGGGCTGGTATCTCTGTCTCAGGACTCGGTATCCCAATCACCCGCAAGGGCAAGTTGGAAACGCTGGAAGCTGGATTTCTCGGCAGGAGAAAAGGCAGCGTCTCTCTCAGCGCGTCAAGAGGGAGGGGCAGCGTCCGTGGGCCTCCTGCATCAGCTGGGCTCTCCGGCAAGTAGTCACTGCTCCAAGCTCATCACCACCGTGTCTTTGCTTAGGGCAGCGTCGGTATATTTATACCTGAAAGGTGCCGGGTTTGACGTAAGGATGGACATAAGACGTCAATAAAAGATGTCATTAAGAACTGGTCGTCCTTACATTCTTTACAGGAGTTCTCGAACGAAATCAAAACAATAGCAGCGGGGATTTCCCAGGTTGGCTGGAGGCTTGGTTTGTTTAGAGAACTCGGTGTGCTTTCTAGGGGGCTGGAGGAATAGTGCTTGCTCAATGTGACCGCATGCGCTATGACTTAATCTGAAAACGGGTTTCTGTGCCGTTGTATGGACATTAGTGAATAATAACCGGACAAGGGTCAGAAAATAGGAGTATCGATACAGTCCCTAGATAAACATACTACACTTCCCTTTGGCTCTCTTCTTTATTGGTTGTGTGGCATTTCAGCATTGTTGGGCGTTCCTTCCATTGTCTACTTTGGGTTGCTCTCTGCTTGGGGGTGTTGGGTGTGGCAGCTTTCTAGCTCTTTGGGTGTCTTTTTGAGTTTTTCATGCACTGTGGGGTCCTCGGTCTGTGCTGGTTCTCCTGGCGTCTGTTGCTCTGATGGTGTGGTGGCTTCGGCCTCCGTTTTCCTTCTGGGGCTTGGCCTTTGAGAATTGGGGTCTCTGTGGTGTGCCTTCTTTTCAGCCTTGATTTTGTTTTTTTGTCTGGTTGGCTTCTGGGTTGTTTTCTGGGCTCCCTTCCACTCTGCGGTTTTTGGGGGTTCGGGCTGGTGGGGCCTGGATGCTTTGCTTGTCTTTCTTCTGTGGTTGGCTGCCACAGTAACAAGACAAAATATTGAATTCAAAATATATTAGAACATTGGAATGTTGGGAGCTCCATTGCAGACAATAGAGTGCTCCCTGCTACTACGGGCCGGTAAAGGCCCACAGAGCAACATTCCAATGTTCTACAAAGGCTTCTCGAAGTTCGAGGGGACTTATATCCCCTCGAGCTTCGAGAACCCTTTGTTTAATTTGTTAGAACATTCTGCCCTCTAGTGGCAGAATGTTCTAATAGCCTTATAGCCCTTCGTAGCAGGGCTATACCGGCTATTAAAGTCCCGCTATTTCGTTAAACTCCCTCGCCTTCGGCTCGGGCCTTTAACGATTATTTATTTATTTATTTAGGATTTTGTAGAGCGCGCAGCTACCTCCGACGGAGGCGTCCCGGCGCTGAAGACATGATCTCAGAGGTTCGAGAAGGAGTAGGTACTGTTGTTATATCTGGGAGAATAACCAGGTCTTTAGATTTTTCCGGAATTGGGGTTCGGACGTCAGGAATCGTAGCTCTGTGGGCATCTGATTCCACAGTTTGGAAGTGGCTACTGCTAGGGCCCTTCCTCCTGTCCGTGAAAGGCGAAACCGGGGGCAGAACATGAGACGTAGGTGATTGGATCTCAGGTTTCTAGGTGCTTGTGAGAACCTCATTCTGTTACGTAAGTAGATTGGACCTCGGTCATTGAGTGCTCTGAAGGCCAGTGTTAAGGCCTTGAATTGAATGCGAAATTTCACTGGGAGCCAGTGCAGTTTAATCAAGTGGGGTGAGATGGGATGACGGTATGGGACGTTGCAAACCAGCCTGGCAGCAGCATTCTGAACTTTTTGAAGTTGGCTAATGAGGTAAGTAGGGGCGCCCACGTATAAGCTGTTGGCATAGTCCAGATGAGCCGTGATGAGGGCATGGACCACCGTTTTTCGGGATTCAAGTGGTAGGTAGGGGATGATTTTTTTTACCATTCGAAGTTTCCCGAAACAGGCTGAGGTGACTTTGTTAATTTGAGTCTTGCAGGAGAGGGTGGTATTAAATTGAAAGCCAAGGTTTCGGGCGGTTTGTACAGGTTCCGGGGGGGGGGTTGAGTTCAGACGGCCACCAGAGATTAGAGGGTATAGGCGATTTTTGATTAAAGAACACGACCTCTGTTTTTTCTGTATTAAGCTGTAGGTTGTTGTCAGACATCCAGGCAGCAATGTTGAGCATACAGAGACGAAAGTTGTTAAAGGATTTTTCAGAGTGGTCTTTGAAGGAGAATACCAGTTGGGTGTCGTCAGCATAGAAAGTTACTTTGACGCCACAGGATTCAACCACTTTAGCCAGGGGTTTGAGGTACACATTAAAAAGGAGCGGACTGAGGGCAGAGCCCTGTGGGACACCCCAGATCAGATGTTTCTTGGAGGAGAGAAAAGGTCCCAACATCACTTGCTGTATTCTGTTGGTGAGAAAAGATTTTACCCATGCGAGGGGGGGCCCGCTGACTCCAACTTCTTGCAGACGAGTCAGAAGTTTGTCGTGAGAGATGGTATTGAATGCAGCGGATAGGTCGAGGAGGACCAGCATGGCCTCCTCTCCCCTGTCAGTGCATTCGCGGATCGATTCGGAGACCTCGAGTAGCGCCGACTCAGTGCTATAGTCTAGTCTGAAACCTGATTGGGTGTCGTGGAATAAGGAGTTGGATTCCAGGTAGTGGGACAGTTGTTTTTGGACTGCTTTTTCCAGTACTTTTGCGGGTTTGGGTAGCAGTGAGATCGGGCGGTAGTTATTTAAACAGGAGGGATCAACGTTAGTTTTTTTTTTTAAGTGGAATTAACATGGCGTGTTTCCAAACGGAGGGAACAACCCCCGTGAGTAGAGAGGAGTTCCAGATGTCGAGTAGAGGGTTGATGATGATGGGGGCAACTTCGTTCATGATAAGGGCTGGGGCAGGGTCCAGCGGTGAACCAGATTTGCATTCCAGAAATAGTTTTAGAGCCATTTCTTTGGTGAGGGGTTGGAATGCGCTGAATGCACGAGTGCTGTTAACAGCGGGGTCTTTGATGATGGCGGGCCTTTAATAGCCGGTATAGCCCGCTACGGCGGGCTATAAGGCTATAATATTACCAAAATATCGAAGTCAAAATATAGAATGGACAAAATATCGAATGGACAGAATATGGTGGTGAAAAATATCGAATTGAAGGTAAGTAATTTAATATCAAATAGTAATTTGTACCCCTACGCTATCCAACGTTTTTCCTACTGTTGCACTCTCTATATTTTTTATGGAGAATAAGGGTAACCTGAATAGCCCATAAGAAACGAGGTAATAACATATATGTGGGACAACTATGGTTTCTTAGGAAGTAATTAACTAAAAGGGATCTACAAATCAATTATTGTTTCTGCAACAGTCCTATTTAAGGCATATGTTTATTTCGCTTTTTTGCTCCATTTAATGCTTTGCTGTAATATAAATTCGTTTTTGAACTAACCTAAGGCAAGGTTTGCCTTCAATTCCATCTTATTGTAACATTTCACTCCAACACGTGAATAGACTTGTATTTCCATGTCTCACTAGACTGAAAATAAATATATCCACAGAAAAGGATGTAGACTTTCACAGACTGTTCTGAACAAAGGGTCAGATGAGCGAACATATTTTCCCATAAACACAGAAAAGGGTAAAGATGTTTGATACACCGGGCCTAAAATGTACACATTTGAGATTAAACTTCACTGCCTCAATGAGAATCCCATATCATGTGGCTTTTTCTGTTGTATGTGCAGATGTTGCTCGTGATAAGCTTTAAGTAGTAGAACTATAAGAATCTTTTTGATTGTATTTAGTTGTAAATGTTTATCTTTTGCTATATTCTGATTGATTTACAGACTGTGAACCATGTGCCAATGTATTGAATGCATGCAATCCTTTGTTTGGAACCCTATGTAAGAGTGTCATTTCTTTATGCGAGAAAGAGCCTTCCCTTTTCCTTAGGAGGCGAATCTTTGCTGGGTTTCTTTTCCATTGTGTATTTTGTATTTTGCTGATTTGGAGTCTACTGACTTCCTGATTCTGCACTTTATCTTAACTTTGCACTCCAATTTATTGAGAAATTGATTTTGTCTGTATTTAATTAACTTCCTTATGTCTAAATCCTAAGAAAACCTTTAAGGATGAGACTTCATGGTCTATTCTTCTTGTAGGACTAAAGGTGTTCTACATATGTGTTATCTGAAATTGCCACCCTTATATTCTTAAATTGAAACAGACCAGCGGGGAAGCACCAAAATCTGTCTAGGGACTACAACACTTCTGATCCATCAACGCACGCTTTGAGGGAAGATTAAATAGGTTTCGCATGCCATCAGATCTGGTAATAGAGCTGATGGTTCCACCTGGATCCATCTGGTACCGATTAGATCAGCATTCAGGAAAAGTAGAACTGCACTTTCATAGTTCATAAGGTTTTGCTCCTAAATTTAAAATTACCCTGACCCAATCTGCATCCCTAATTCCTGACAACCGTTTGGAGATGTGGCAGCTGCCCTGAGATTTATTCCTGATGCCGCTCTGTGAGTATCAGTAGGGAAAAGCATTGTGCATGTGTAGAAGTGTGAGTAATCTCACACCAAAGTGGTGCGTCTTGCGATTTGTAGAGTGTGTAGAGTGGTCGTATTTTGAATTTAAGTATTATGTGACTTTGATTTGTAGACATGTAGGGATCATGATTATTTGTCTTTTTGATGTTATTCCATGAATTGTTGGGGTGATTGTGCTGTGTGATTTCAATTATGCTTGATGCTCTTAGTGCAGTTACAATACAAAGCTGTGGTTTAAGTTAATATCATTCATCAAGGTGCGTGAAATCGAGATCTAGTTGTTTTATTGAATTGTCTACTAGGGTCGAGGTGTGTACTGTGAAGTGCTATGAGTCACATCAAGATAGGGACGTAATATCACTGTGTATGAATACATGAACTTGGATCGTTATTCCTTGGTGCACGGGAGTGAACATGCAGGTTAAAAGAAAGTTCCCGCAGGTCGAGGGCTTGCTGTTGTGTGGTTGTGAGTGCTGTGAAAAGCGCCATTTGTGTCTTTGAGCTGTAATATTCCTTTCCATATAGCGGAAGGAGACAACAGTAGTTTGGAGAAGTTACTGGGTTTCATTCATTGAAAATGTTTCTGTACGCTGTGCTGCTTGCATCATAGGGTGCCGAGCTGGGATAGGTCAGTTCGTGTCAACAGACACACTGTGATTGATTGACATTTACTAGGGTTGTGCTCGGATTGGTGAACATCTGGTTGAGGCCACATTGTGATTGGCCCAATTGGAAGGGAGGCTTGTGCCATGATTTGAGTAACTTAATTATTTGCTGACGATTGAGGAAACATGGGGAAACTTTAATTGGAAGTCCCAAAATATTCGACTAAGGAAGAGAAATTACCAATGGAGGGAACACCGGCTAGGCAGATGGTGGCAAAGAAAGGGTATACACAAGTGCATGGCTCAAACAATGGCAACAGTATACCGAGAAAGACAGGGATTTACAATTCCAATTATGCAATACTTTCCACAAAGCAAAACGTAAGAATCTGAGAAAGAGAATGTATGACATTAAGCCTCAACCCAAAGCCACACAATGTGAGGCAGTGAACCTTTGATAAAAGGTATCAAACAAGAATAACCATGAAAGAGATAAGATTCAAAATTGAAATAAGATCTGTACATGCTTGGTTATTCAGGTCCATGAGAAGTAAAAGATCTGCAGCAAAATAGATGTTGTGATGTGTGCTGCCCACAGGAGCGGCAATGATTTTGTTACTTCAGGTAACAGATAAGCAGACGAGATTGAAATATATTGCACTCTTAATTCCAGAACATTTCAATTATTAGTGAAGAAAATGTGACAGTCTCAAATATGTTGTTGAACACTGTGTAGACCTTTAGTGAATGAAGAGATGATAGAACAAGGATCCCAAAAGACAAAAGCAAAGTGGGAGAATTCAGGCTGTGTAAAGGATTTCACTGACATTTAAGTATCGGATGATATAAAACCAGTTTTGTCCGATTCCATGTTGTCGGCCATGGTCTGACATATGCATGGCCCAACCCATGTTGGTTGACACGAGATGGCGTGACCGTCAAGCTTTATTGGCATAACCCTCGTTTCCATGTTATGGCTGAAAGTTTGTGCCAGAGGTGCACCATCTGTCCAAAAAATGAACGCAGGAAGAAAATGTGTTGCAACAATGAGTCACACATAGGAAAGTCAGACTGCCCCTTCAATCGACTGCAGAGCAATTCCTTGGAGATGCCTCGCTATAGTCAGCGGAGTCATATTCTAGTTATTGTGGTGCATAATATACCAATATATCATGTAGTGCCGCGAGTCACCTTGGTGCACTGCATTGACAGGGAAAGGGCAGGAATGCACTATATTTATCATATTATGGTGCATTCCTGCCTTTTCCCGATGCTGGCACGCAATCTACCACCAAGCACCAAAGCAGGTACTCTTGCACCATGGTGCAAGGGTACCTCGATCGTAAGCAGGAATGTTTTTGTGCAAGAAGGGGCACCTTCCTACACAAAAACAATCACCTGAGGCATTTTCCTCTTTCTATATGTGCTTAATTCTGCAGCACACATAAAAAGAGAAAAGAACAAAAACATATTTCTCCTAGTTATGCATCACCTTGGGATGCAACACAGTTTTGGCACATTCCAAGGTCTACCACTTATGGTAACTCTGGGTGGGAATGCTTCAAAATCCAAGAGTTTTGCAGTGAAAACCTCCATGCACCACCCATGGAATGCCTCCCTGAGGCAGAGTAATGCAATGCAGAGATTTGCGCTGCGTTGCGTTACTCTAGATTCAACAAGCTCTCAGGGAAACACAAGGTGGCCTTGCGTGACTTGATGAATTTAATTTAAAGATTGCGTCACGCCTGCATCCCATTGCGTGGTGCAAAAGGGACGCAACCCTTTCATAAATATGGCCTTGTATGTTTATTCTCCAGATGGTTGAGGCATATGCCACTAGTAAATGTGACAGTCAAACCGTGGCCAACTACTTTTGGGGGTGTTAAGTCTGAGGTTTGGAAAGCCCGTTTATCTCAAATTAGGGAGTTTATCTCAAATAAGCAGGCCTTATGTGGCTTAATAAGTTACATTTAAGGATTGCCTCGTGCATGCACACCGTTGCATGGTGTAAATGTGACGCAACCCTTTCATAAATATGGTCTTGTATGTTTATTCTCCAGATGGGGTGAAACATATCCCACTAGGAAATGTAACAGACTAACCATGGCCAAACTTTTTTTGGGGAGTTAAAACCGAGTTTTGGAATGCCCGTTATCTCAAGTTAGGGAGTCACTTCGAGAATGATGTAGCCCACTATGCACAGCCTTATTCATTGACAAGAGATTTTACTGCAGTTACAGACCAGAAGCATCAGAAATGATAGAGAGGGTAAATGGGACAATCAAAGCAAAGGCAATGCCTCCATATCTTTCAATTGGCCAGATGAACTCCCACTGGCACTCATGAGCATTCGAAGCACTCCAAGCATGAGAACCAGACACTTCCTCCATGAGATACGGAAGGGGAGAGCAATGAGAATTCCTTCTGTTCTTGCAGCTGCACTTGTGAATATTACAGATGACATAGTTCTCAACTACTGCAAAGGACCAGCTAATGTGGTGCATTTTATTTCTCATCAAGTTGACTCAGTGACACCATCTGTGAGATCTGTGCCATGATTTGAACCCTGGAGACTGGGTTCAGAGTGAAAAAGCACACTTGCAAGTCATGCTTGGAGGAGAGATGGAGAGCCCCGTACTAAGTCACCCTCATACCCAACACCACTGTGAAATGTGCAGGCCTGCCAAACTGGATTCATGCCTCATACAAGAAGAAAGTGAGATGAGCAAGGGAAGAGTGGAATCCACTAATTCTCCGAGGACTGCTTGAATACAAGTTTCCGAAGCAGCAAAGGAAAAAGAGGAGGCCCGACCTGAGGGTTCGCAGCGCCACTCATGTAAACCACAGCCAGAAAATAACCTGAGTGAAATGTCAGAGTCTCCGGTGCATTCTTGTAGGGCCAAGTGTGTCCTACATTTCTGTCATTTGCAATTGCTACCCTTAGCTTCCTAAACTGAGATAAGTACAGAGGGGAGAACCAAAGTCCGTTTAGGGACTACGGGGCAGATTTACAAGCCCCCTGCGCCACCAGTACGTCACTTTTAGTGACGTACTGGTGGCACAGGGGGCTCCTCCATATTTACAAGGAGAGGAAAAGCCACCCTGGGTGTCTTTTCCTCTCCTTGTAAATATCCTGTAATGCATTCTACAGCACGCATTGAAAGTTGAAAAAGCCTCTTGTTATTGTTTTTGTGTAGGAAGGTGTCCCTCCCTGCACAAAAACAATCTCCCCAAGACGCAGGCATTCCTGCACCATGGTGCAAGGGTGCCTGCGCCGGCGCATGGCTGAAGTTTGTGCGCCAGCGCAGGGGAAGCAGAGATGTGACATATTCCTGAAAAATATTTTGCATCTCAGTGCTTTCCAAACTAACGCAGCACGGCGCAGCAAAATGACTTGCTGCACTGTGCTGCGTTACTTTGTTGTAAATCTGCCACTACATCTCTCCCGATCCATCAAACGCGCTTCGAGGCAAGATTGAATGGTTTTTGCACACCGTCATGTAACAGATAAAATGGGTAGCAAATAGTGAAGCGAGGTCTCGGTGCCCATAGGAGTGATCCACACCATACATGAAAACATAGTGCAGATTAACAACACCGGCCGACAGGGTAAACAGAAAATCACCATCATGAATGATGATACAGTGCACCATTAATCCCTGTTTCAGTCGATTCTGTTTCGACCCAAGCCAATTTCACGGGTCACTATTAGGACTATGATTAACTAAAAGGCGTGTAGAGAGGGGTTTATGAGCAGGAGGCCTTTGGATGCCCATGGTAAAACAAAAAGTACTAAGCTGGTTCATCCACGGTAAAATCGGCGGACTGGAAGCTGCAGGGCAGCAGTCACTGCCAGCATTCATTCGTCAGTGCAAAGTCCTTTGCACTAATGCTATCGGCTGCACTGATGCATCCGGATATTTATGTGTGCCTCTCAACCATGGGCAGTCACTCCTTTCCCCTTTGGTAGGCCCTGTGCCCACCTCTTCCCTGCAGCTCACCGAGCTTGGTTTTAGGCTGGGCCGAGCTAACAAGGCCTATACATTACCAGCCCCAATGCTCAGTCCGCTTGCCAACATATCCTTCCGTGCAAGGGCCTTATATTTGGCCATTCACACCGCCAGGTGACAAATGTGCTTAAGAGAACATATTATTGCTCATCGAAACTATCAGTGTTGATCTGATGCGTGATGTCACCGTAGTGTAATTGATGACATCATCTAGATATTAACAGCTAATAGGGTTTAGAGAAGTTTCAGATGATGGCGCTCTACCTATAGTATACGTTACAACCTGTAAAGAGATGAGTTCAGACGCGTGGTGCGTTCAGAGCGAACGGAATGACCCTAAAACCGTTCCAAGACAATCAAAAGATTACCATAAACTGTAAACAGCAAAGCTCTCGCTACCACAAAACAGTGTGAAAATAAGACAAAAGTGACAATAAAGTAGCAGAAAGCAGCAGATCTCTATGTTCGTGTTCTTATTTCAAAAGGATGTTTAATTGGATCCACAATCAGCCGACACATAACTGCCAACCCGTTACCAGGGTTCTCTACGTTTATAACATATTGACATATCCGTCAATATCTTTACAGGATATATCGATCAACTTGCACACATTTTTCGCATCCACCCATAGATGCCTGGATTTGATACCAGCCCTGAAGAGTCGTGTTGACTCCACTTCAACACGATGAAACACGTGTCGGCTGATTGTGGATCCAATTAAACATCCTTTTGAAATAAGAACACGAACATAGAGATCTGCTGCTTTCTGCTACTTTATTGTCACTTTTGTCTTATTTTCATCTAGATATTATTTGTGACATGAGGTAGGCAATGAGAACTGCATTTGGAGGCTATGGGTGCAGAACTGATGAGTTTCGGTACATTTAGGTTTTAGATTGTTCCTCTGGGGGCTTAAGCAAGGTGGCGGCACCTTTGCGCAAATCCAGACCATTGTTAATTGCTATTATTCACATGTAGAAAACAATTTAAAAGTGGAAGATAGTTTTAGCTAATGCAATTACATATTCATTTATTGCTGAAAATCATGCCTTTTGAAAATGTTTGTAGTTGGCATGCGTTTTTATAGTCATGATTAACATTGATTTACATTTTAAAGGTGAGCTCCATCCCGCTTCCCAAGTATTTCTGGTCAAATTTATTTTAATTCTTACTTTGACTTTAGAACCTCACGCCTTTTTTTTATTGCGAACATGAAAATGGAAGCACCGGCTAATTAGCCATTTTTCATCCTTTGCTCGGTGCCATTCTTCCCTTGAGCAGCACTTTAACGCCCAGGATATTAGTAGCCTGTGTACTATGACTGAATTCTAATCATGCCTTATAAGGACTAAAAACTGAGGGGGGATTTATTACTCAGAACCAGAAGCTGATATATCAAGGTTTAGATGACAGAGGGAGCAGCCAGTGTTTTTCACAACAGACTGATTTGCGCCTGTACCTCCATCTTGCTCTTGAAAGATTTATGATGGTGCTAAACATATTAGTTAATTTCAGTCTCTAAGCAGTGGGCAAGCAGAGAACATATGTACCTCGTCGGCATTTTCTTCACAGCCTCTAGGACAGTTCGAGCTGACATTGTCATTCCATTAAAAGTACCTTACTGGGTGAAAAATCATGGAATATGTATTGCCTTATACTGCTTTATTTATTAATAGATTGGCAACTCTTAGAAATGCATTACCACGCCTAAACCTTAATGGCAATACATCAATTATTACCTTTATATCCAGTGACTTAGACCATTACTCTGCCAGATCACTGTTGAAATGCACTTAATTAAAATATTATTTTAAAAACCTTGTTGGTTTCATGAAAACACCTACAATTGCTTATATATAGGTAGCACCGGATGTTGTTATATCTTTGTAAGAGAACAATCGTGAGAATGTATACATAAAAAATAGTCATCAACTCACAACAGTTGTATGCATAAAAAACAGTTGTCAACTCACAACAGTTGTCTTGGGCCTAAAATACATTTATATATTGTAAACCCCTCCTCAAGAAACCCTCCGCAGACCCAAAGGACCTCAAGAACTACAAACCCATCTCTCTCCTCCCCTTCGCTGCCAAAGTCTCAGCGAAGTCAATAATCAGCTCACAAACTTCATGAAATCCAACGCAATCCTCAACACTTCTCAATCTATATTCCGCAGTAACCACAGCACTGAGACCACCCTTCTAGCCGCAACGGACAACATCCACACCCTCCTTAACCAAGGCCACACAGCAGCGTTCGTTCTACTACACATCTCAGCAGCCTTCCACACCATGTACCACTGTACTCTAGCCACCAGACTCTGTGACGCCAGCATACAAGGAACTGCTCTAGACTGGATCCGCTCCTTCCTCGCCAGCCAAACTCAAAGTTCTTAGACTCCCGCCCTTCATCTCCGAACCTACAAAGATCAGATGCGGAGTACCCCAAGGATCCTCACTCAGCCCCACGCTCTTTAACATCTACATGGCCCTCTCTCGCAACCATCATCAGAAAATACGGACTCAGCATAGTATCCTACGCCAACGACATCCAGCTCATCCTCTCCCTAAACATGGAAACCGGCATCACCAGAGACCGTTTCCAGGAAGGAATAAAGGATGTCGCATCCTGGATGAGCAGCAGCTGCCTGAAACTCAACTCGGAGAAAACAGAAGTCCTCATCCTCGGATCCACCACCTCAGCATGGGACAACACCTGGTGGCCCCCGACCTCAGCAACCCTCCCACACCCCCGGATCAAACCCGCAACCTCGGCATCATACTTGAATCTTTCCTCAACATGAACTGACAGATCAATGCTGTATCTTCCATGTGCTTCAACGCCCTCCGCATACTACACAAGACCTTCAAATGGATCCCTCCGATTCCAGAAATTCCTTTACCCATGCATCCATAACCAGCAGACTGGACTACAGGAACACCCTCTATGCCGGAATCACAAATGTCTGCTCCACAAACTCCAGACATTCCAGGACGCCGCAGCCAGACTCGTCCTCAGCATCCCACTACAAGACCACATCACCCAGCACCAACAAGACCTCCACTGGCTCCCCATCGAAAAGAGAGTGACTTTCATGGTGCACACTCACGCCTACAAATCCTTCTACAACATCAGACCCACATACCTCAAAGAAAGAATCTCCTTCTACTCCCCCATGAGAAACCTCTGCTCTGCCGACCGTGCCCTGGCTGAAATCCCTCGCATTTTCAGAGCCAGAACGAGAGGAAGAGCCTTTTCCTACAACACGGCCAAAACCTGGAACAAACTCCCCCTCAGCATAAGGCAAACCCCCACACTGCAAGCATTCAGGAAAAACCTCAAGACCTGGCTCTTTGTCTGAATCTGAACTGCCCAAACTTCGCCCATCCCCCGGCGCCTTAAGACTCTCACGGGTGAGTGGTGCACTTTACAAATTCCTGATTTATTGATTGATTGTACTAAATTGGTAGACCTAGCCATTTTTGGGTCACACCTACAGCTAATCGAAACCTGCTCAGATAACAAATGCATAACAGCTGGGGTCAGATCTCACAATGTGAAAGGCTGGTAAATAATGCTGGAACTCCAAATTTTGACAATAATGTTTTAACCAATTTACTCTATGACGAGAGTACAATGGACAACAAAATAGAATATGGTTGATATTTTCTACACAATCAGGGCAAAGAGGGCACTTATTCCTGCCATCAATAGTGGTGCTCACCTTGCTTCATTTACAAGTGTAACTATTAAGTGCTAAAATACCAAACTAAATTTAATAAAAAAGGGTTTTGGCCCATAAGATTCAAAATATGGAGTTGGTTTTATAGATACAAACTTGCAAGTAAGGCTGCTACTGCCGGCTATACGGTGACGGTTAAAGTTCAAATACCACCAAATGGATTTCTTTAGAAGAGCCTTTGAAGCAGAATTAATGGTTAAGGGTTTAGACCACAGTTCACCCAACGCAAATTTAAAGAGCCATAATTTGATGTGCGCCAACCAAGGGGTGGCTGCATTCTTATCCAACTGAATGTGATCTTGAAGGCCTTCACAGTACAAGCACAGTTCGGGAGTGGACCGGATTTTAACACAGCAGATCAATAGTCTTCAGATGGCTAGGTCACCTATCCGGTTAAGAGCTAGGTCATAATATATGGGGACTAGTGGTGTAGCTCGCGGCATAGAAAGTTTGGATCTTATGAAGTGGTTTTAGCTAACCTATTACTGATCAAGAAGAGTCATCCCCCAAACCTCTGCCCCATAAAGGGCTGGAGACTGCACTGCAACCTTAGATATTTCTACTGCAGGAGAAACTGCCCTCTGTTTAGAAGCCTTGTGCATTTTCCCAATTGTAGCTGCTTTGTGCTCTATAGGTGCATTACTATTCTATATATAAGGATTTCACAAGAGGGAACTACTGATTCTTATGCCCAAATAGTCAAAGGATTTAGCTTCTTCAAATACTAAGCCCCCTAGGTTCAGGTCCCCCCTAAATGATCTAAGTGGTCTGATGATCATACACTTTGTTTTGGCAACCTAAATCTCAAGCCCTCCTACATTGCAGAATTCTTGGAATTTGTTTAACAGCTTCTGTTTAAAAAAAAAAAAAAATCATCAGATAGGGCATATTCATACAATTGAAATACACAAACAAATTAATATAGATAAGCAGATATATTAATTAATACATAGGCAAGAACGTAATAGTGAGGCAAAAGAGAGGCGGGAGAGAGAAAAAAAAGGGAGGAAAAAAGGGGAGGTGTTAGAACTGGGATTTCTGGTAGGCTAAGGCTGACGCCAAAGCCAGGCAGAAACCACCATTCTAGTCAGGGCAAGGGAGTCACATGCCAAGATAACCCCTGCTCTCCCCCTTGGTAGCTTGGCACGAGCAGACAGGCTTATTCCAGAGGCAATGTGTAAAGCATTTGCGCCAGCACACAACAGCAACAACATCCTAGGCACACCACAAAAGGAACTCCACACAAGGTTATATCAAAAAAATGTTGTATTGTCAAAACACATTAGATAGAAATCACACATGTACATTGTGCCAACTGGCACGGGCAATATTCACAAGGGATTATTTACAAGACAGGGCCACATGGGCCACTGTCAGAATCAACACTTTTAGAACTAGAAATACTGTTAGAAATAGCACTTTGTAGATCATAGAACAATCAGAAGTTTCACACATGATGCATAGAGCATTCAGAGGTGTAGGAAAGACACATGATGTATAAACATACATTCAGCGGTGTAAGAACAAGGCACATGACGCATCAAAACACATTCAGAGGTACCGGAGAAACACATGATGCCTAAAACATTTAGAGGTGTAGCACAGAAAAACACATGATGCATAAAAACATTCAGAGGTGTAGGTAAGACACATAATGCATAAAACATTCAGAGGTGTCACAGGCATAATGGCATAGCACATTACGCATAACTCACATTTGGGCCTAGCCAGTAAAACTACAGTAGGCAATCTCTCACTAGTCTAAACACATTAGACTCTCCCCCTAAGCATAACTCACATTTAGGGGCGTAACTCACATAGTGAAATAAACTCTCACTAGCATAAACCTACATAGGTAAAATAACCTCATAATCACATAGCGCAAACATCACCTTAGGCAATTACTATCATAAACATAGCAAAATCACATTGCGCAAAAATCACATTAGGGCCTTACGCCCTACCCACATACCAGCCCCCTGGCCAACTGGCCATCCAACAAGGGGACTCAACAGCCCTGTGTCCAGAATGTCAGGGCGCACTGCCAATGCAGCGCCAGCCAGGGGTGCGCCACCGGCGCAAACCTAAACGTTGCAGATGCCCACTCATTGCTGGGCAGCTGTGAACAATCACAAGGCCTACACGTTGCAGCTGGCACTAAGTGCTGCGCAGCTGTGGAAGGCCTGGCACCACTGTGCCATCTCTGTCCCTCTCAGGGACTCACTCTCCATCTTGCGCCTAAACAGTGCAGCTGCCCACTAATTGCTGGGCAGCTGGAGGACAAAACTGCGGCATGGGCCCTCACTGGCCCTCAGGACAAGCTGCGCCAACTGTGGGAGCCACACAGGCTCTGAAAACACTCGTATCCCCCAAGAGCCTCACGGGGCTCTAAACATCATGTGGGCGGTGAGCCCCTCTGGACTCTAAATATAAAATGCCCTCAAGAGCCTCACTGGGCTCCAAATAAGGTAAATGCGGCCACAAGCCTCTCTGGGCTCTTAAAACTAAGTAATCCCTGAGCCCCTTGTGGGCTCCTTAACAAATGTAGCGCATGAGCCCCACGTGGGCTCTTCAACAACTGTGGCGCCTGAGCCCCTCGTGGGCTCCTCGACAAATGGGGCGCTGTGAGCCTCTCGGGGCTCGTGAACAAACATGCCCCCAGGGAACCTCTCGGGGCTCTAGACAACGTTGGGGCGACCCGCTGCCAACCGGGGCCGCCCTAATTGCACTGCCATCACTGTGCCACACGGGGCTCAACTGGATGCTGCCAATATGCCCTGACGCCCCCTCGGACTACTACAGCCCCCGGAGCTTCCCACTGGCCCGAACACACTCACCGTGCTCCTTCAAACGCAGGACGGGCGCCGGGATCCTCTCCAGTTCACCGGGGATCCTGGCAGTGCAGCGGAAGAGCGCCCATACCTCGGGGCGCTCTTGGACATCACGGCTGGCGCCTGCAGGGCTCTCCCTTCGCATGGGAGCCCCGCACAGGCAGGCGTCATCCTCCTCCGCCCGCTTCTCCTTCCGCCCGCATTCCTCTTCCCGCTTCCGTTTCGCGGGCCCCGCCCCCGCGGACGCGGCGGACATCATAAAAAACGGCTCGGGCCGCGGTGGCGATTCTCCTGGTGCCACATGAGGGGTGGGTACCCTCGAAATCCCATTAAATTGCAGAAGTGAGGTAGGCACTTGCTAAGAGCGCCATACACAGGGTGAAAAATGCCGGGTGGGCACCGGTCAAAGCACAAGAAGCGCTCCCCTGCGCTTAAGACCACTACAGCGCTCCCAGGCGCTTTGGAGAAGAAATACAGCGCTCCCAAGCGCTGAAGGCAGATAAAAGCGCTCCCCAAGCGCTATAAGCAAAATCAAGCACTCCCAGGCTCTAGGGACCAGATAAAGTGCTGGGAGGGCACAAAAGATGGAGCAAGCAGCTCCCTAAGGTATCCAGGGGCTGGACAGGGCCCAGGGAGGCAAGCCTTCCCCTGGACCCAAGCAGCAGCACGCCCCTGGCAGGATTCAAGTTAGAAACAAGAACATTTTGTAAGGGGACACAGCCCCTTTTTATATAGCAAAAACCTGTGTCTAGCAGGGTGCAGGCAGTGTGAGAACCAGCTACAACTGGTTATAGGGAACTCCTTTCAGTGTGAGGGGCAGAGGCGACAGCCGCCCAGCAGGAGGTGGAGCCAGCATTGTGGCAGGCAGGCACAGCCCTATTCACTCCCAGGTGCTATCTCCTCCCACCACTCTAGTTGCAGATGCAGTCATTCAACCAAGGGCTGACTCAGACAACCTCCTGGGGCTCCCCAACCCCTGTCATCCTCAAACCAGACAGTCAATCCACAAGCAGGCCCAGGCACACTCCTGGAGCCAGGCTCCAGCCAATCACGTGCCAGCATACTCACTACACACGCACACCCATGTCTAGAAGTGGCACTTCCACACTAGACACATTCATGCCACATACATCATTACGCAGCATTCAATCTCACGAGTTCGCACATACCAAACTCGACCCTGCACTCCCCACACACCAGGAACTACCATGGTCACACATATTCCCCATGCATTCCTATGGGAGGGCAGGTCACTCACCACACATACACAGAGAGCTCATGCACTTTACACTGTACCACAGTGAAAAAGTGCGCAGAGGCCTAAAATCACCAACACCAGGTTACAGAAGCAGGCTAGGTAAAAGCAAAAAGTTTCGGGGTGAACCTGTCAGAAAAGGGCCAAGTCCAACACAACCCCCTTCCAGCCAAAACGCAGGGTAGACCAATCAATCCCTTGATGGGCTTCCCTGCTTTGGGCGACAAAACACGGACACGGGCCCGCACGGCAGGGACACACTCCGGTTTTGCGCCACTCTGAACCCACATGGATTTCTCCCAACAAGAGCTCTCTGGCACAACTAGGATACCCCACTGGTACTCTCTAGTCATCCACGGCCAGGCCCTAGGCCATCCAAATGTCACAGGTCCTGACCAATCCACAGAGTGGGGGGCAGTAACCCCTGGCACACAATAGCCATTCTCCACTCTCCCTCTCAGTGTAGCTACAACTACCACTGATCCTTCAACCTAGGGACCACAACCTCAGGCTGACCAGAGGTCACGGGCAAGAATGCCCCACCCTACCTCTACTTCTGGGTTTCCGCACCCTCCCAGGGAATCACCCACCAGAACACAACTCTCCTACTAGTTCAGGACCTCACTCCATTACTGGTCTACCACCTGGGATCTGGAAACTATTTCACTTCGGAGGTACAAAGCACACAGCACAGTCCCAGCAGGTGGGGGGACACAGCACACAGCAAAGTCCTCTTTCCTCTACCTTAGTGGAAACAACAAACTGCAGGTGGGCCCCAGAACACACAGCAAGGGCAGCCCCCTCAGTCTCTTCAGCTGATCTACTTTGGCAGAGATTCCTTCTTGACCTGGAAGTTTCCTAATCTCCCAACCTAGGATCTAAACCCTCAGGTTGCACCGGGTTCAGAAGTAAGGACACAATCCCTCTGCACCCCCTTCCAGAGTTCTGCACCCTCCCACCTTGGAGCGGTACCCCTGGAAGCCAAAACCGGTCAGGACACTGATTACAGATGCCCTTCCCTCCAGGTCAGGCTGAACCTGAACCTGGCCTCCCCCTCCTCGGGGAATGACCTCCAGAGGCCCCACAAATGGTCAAGCACTCTAGATGGTCAAATGCCCAGAGAACCAGGACTTCTGCACCCTCCACTTAGGAACGGTACTGCCCAACACCAGGACCACCGGAGTTCTGGTTACAGACACTCCCCGTCCTCTAGACACAGGAAGATCCTCCTCAAATGACCTGTAAGTACAGCCTAGGCCCCTGACCTGGCGCTCCCTTAGGGAAACCTCCAGGCCCTGAGACAGGGTTTCGGGCCAACGTGGGACACACCGTCCCACACTCACTCCGCCTCCATTGAGACAGGACGTGAGCCCCTACACCCCTACCATCCTACTGGGACCTAGCTGGGCTACACATGAACCTCTTCCCCTACACAGGATCATCAGATACACAAGCCACTACTTTTAGAATCACTCCTTAATGCCTCTGCAAGACATCTAGCACACCGCCAGATGTCCACCTTCTTGTCCAGTGCCTCTGCAGTACCTCCTGCACACCACCAGAGGTACACCTCCCGTGCAAGCTCCTTTAAAAAAGTCACACCAACTCCTCTAGTTCAACACACCACTCATCCACACACTCCCCCTCCAGACTGGTGAGACAGTTCCTCACTGCCCCTGACTCTCAACCTGTACCCCTCTTACTGAGCACCAGGCACCATACTCTGGGAACTGGGAATGGGACTTCACGCACTGGACACATTTTAGCTGCCACCACTGGATCCTACCATACTGGGAAATCCAGACACACACACTACACTCAGGGGATAACCACCCTCCCGAGCTAGCCATTTCTCCTTCACACTCCCTCTCTTCCATCTACCCACACAGGGACAGGAACAGGGATTGGGCACTGGACTCAGCAAGGGATTCCTAATCTATGGGAACCTCCCCCTCTACTGGCGTCCCGCCCTGTCATTTTCTCTCATCTGCCACTAAACATAAAGCGCAGGAACACCATTTGAAAATGACACTCTTGAGGAAAAACAAAATCAAAAACAATAATCCCAAACATGTGACTATCTAAAAAAAATGCAGAGTTTTGTAATGTAGCCAGTTGTCGCTGTGGCACGGCGCAAACACAAGTCCAAATCCTCACCGCTGTCCAACAATATTAGAACTGGGATTTCTGGTAGGCTAAGGCTGACGCCAAAGCCAGGCAGAAACCACCATTCTAGTCAGGGCAAGGGAGTCACACGCCAAGATAACCCCTGCTCACCCCCTTGGTAGCTTGGCACGAGCAGACAGGCTTATCCCGGAGGCAATGTGTAAAGCATTTGGCCAGCACACAACAGCAACAACATCCTAGGCACACCACAAAAGGAACTCCACACAAGGTTATATCAAAATAACTTTTGTATTGTCAAAACACATTAGATAGAAATCACACATGTACATTGTGCCCACTGGCACGGGCAATATTCACAAGGGATTATTTACAGGACAGGGCCACATGGGCCACTGTCAGAATCAACACTTTTAGAACTAGAAATACTGTTAGAAATAGCACTTTGTAGATCATAGAACAATCAGAAGTTTCACACATGATGCATAGAGCATTCAGAGGTGTAGGAAAGACACATGATGTATAAACATACATTCAGCGGTGTAAGAACAAGGCACATGACGCATCAAAACACATTCAGAGGTACCGGAGAAACACTTGATGCCTAAACATTCAGGGGTGTAGCACAGAAAAACACATGATGCATAAAAACATTCAGAGGTGTAGGTAAGACACATAATGCATAAAACATTCAGAGGTGTCACAGGCATAATGGCATAGCACATTACGCATAACTCACATTTGGGCCTAACCAGTAAAAATACAGTAGGCAATCTCTCACTAGTCTAAACACATTAGACTCTCCCCCTAAGCATAACTCACATTTAGGGGCGTAACTCACATAGTGAAATAAACTCTCACTAGCATAAACCTACATAGGTAAAATAACCTCATAATCACATAGCGCAAACATCACCTTAGGCAATTACTATCATAAACATAGCAAAATCACATTGCGCAAAAATCACATTAGGGCCTTACACCCTACCTACATACCAGCCCCCTGGCCAACTGGCCATCCAACAAGGGGACTCAACAGCCCTGTGTACAGAATGTCAGGGCGCGCTGCCAATGCAGCGCCAGTCAGGGGTTAGCCACCGGCGCAAACCTAAATGTTGCAGCTGCCCACTAATTGCTGGGCAGCTGGAGGACAAAACTGCGGCATGGGCCCTCACTGGCCCTCAGGACAAGCTGCGCCAACTGTGGGAGCCACACAGGCTTTGAAAACACTCGTGTCCCCCAAGAGCCTCACGGGGCTCTAAACATCATGTGGGCGGTGAGCCCCTCTGGACTCTAAATATAAAATGCCCTCAAGAGCCTCACTGGGCTCCAAATAAGGTAAATGCGGCCACAAGCCTCTCTGGGGTCTTAAAACTAAGTAATCCCTGAGCCCCTCGTGGGCTCCTTAACAAATGTAGCGCCTGAGCCCCACGTGGGCTCTTCAACAACTGTGGCGCCTGAGCCCCTCGTGGGCTCCTCGACAAATGGGGCGCTGTGAGCCTCTCGGGGCTCGTGAACAAACATGCCCCCAGGGAGCCTCTCGGGGCTCTAGACAACGTTGGGGCGACCCACTGCCAACCGGGGCCGCCCTAATTGCACTGCCATCACTGTGCCACAAGGGGCGCAACTGGATGCTGCCAATATGCCCTGACGCCCCTGGACTACTACAGCCCCCGGAGCTTCCCCCTGGCCCGACAACACTCACCGGGCTCCTTCAGACGCAGGACGGGCGCCGGGAACCTCTCCAGTTCACCGGGGATCCTGGCAGTGCAGCGGAAGAGCGCCCAAACCTCGGGGCGCTCTTGGACATCACGGCTGGCGCCTGCAGGGCTCTCCCTTCGCAGGGGGGCCCCCACAGGCAGGCGTCATCCTCCTTCCGCACGCTTCTCCTTCCGCCCGCATTCCTCTTCCTGCTTCCGTCCCGCGGGCCCCGCCCACAACCAGGCGGGCCGCGGACGCGGCGGACATCATAAAAAACGGCTCGGGCCGCAGCGGCAATTCTCCTGGGGCCACATGAGGGGTGGGCACCCTCGAAATCCCATTAAATTGCAGAAGCGAGGTAGGCACTCGCTAAGAGCACCATACACGGGGTGAAAAATGCCGGGTGGGCACCGGCCAAAGCACAAGAAGCGCTCCCCAGCGCTAAAGACCACTACAGCGCTCCCAGGCGCTTTGGAGAAGAAATACAGCGCTCCCAAGCGCTCCCAGGCGCTAGGGACCAGATAAAGCGCTGGGAGGGAACAAAAGATGGGGCAAGCAGCTCCCTCAGGTATCCAGGTGCTGGGCAGGGCCCAGGGAGGCAAGCCTTCCCCTGGGCCCCAGCAGCAGCACGCCCCTGGCAGGATTCAAGTTAGAAACAAGAACATTTTTTAAGGGGACACAGCCCCTTTTTATATAGCAAAAACCTTTGTCTAGCAGGGTGCAGGCAGTGTGAGAACCAGCTACAACTGGTTATAGGGAACTTCTTTCAGTGTGAGGGGCAGAGGCGACAGCCCCCCAGCAGGAGGTGGAGCCAGCATTGTGGCTGGCAGGCACAGCCCTATTCACTCCCAGGTGCTATCTCCTCCCACCACTCTAGTTGCAGATGCAGTCATTCAACCAAGGGCTGACTCAGACAATCTCCTGGGGGCTCCCCAGCCCCTGTCATCCTCAAACCAGACAGTCAATCCACAAGCAGGCCCAGGCACACTCCTGGAGCCAGGCACACTCCTGGAGCCAGGCTCCAGCCAATCACGTGCCAGCAGACTCACTACACACGCACACCCATGTCTAGAAGTGGCCCTTCCACACTAGACACATTCATGCCACATACATCATTACGCAGCATTCCATCTCACGAGTTCGCACATACCAAACTCGACCCTGCACTCCCCACACACCAGGAACTACCATGGTCACACATATTCCCCATGCATTTGTATGGGAGGGCAGGTCACTCACCACACATACACAGAGAGCTCACGCACTTTACACTGTACCACAGTGAAAAAGTGCGCAGAGGCCTAAAATCACCAACACCAGGTTACAGAAACAGGCTAGGTAAAAGCAAAAAGTTTCGGGGTGAAACTGCAAGAAAAGGGCCAGGTCCAACAGGAGGGGAAAAAGATCTCATAATAACATACCAGATAAGAAAGAGCATTTGCAAACATTTTAAGTGTATTACTTCCTATTTCATATTTTAGCCTAATCTAGCTAGATTAGGCCATCCAGGGCCATTGGCCCCCACAGCGCCTCTAATTTGACTAGTGATTTAATGCCCCTTGCCTTTGCTAGAGCGGCCTCTAAGCCATAGGTATCTCTGATAATCGCCCACCAATCCTCTGCCACAGGTGGAGACCCACGCCCTGGCAATAGCCTATCTAGCTGCAGCCATCAAAATCGTAACGAGACGTGCTACTGTCGGGTTATCATCCTTACATCCCAACATAATTTCAAGATCAGTAAGTGTGTGATCCAATCCTATTTTAGAGCTAAGTATTTGCTCAATTTTCCTCCAGTATCCATTCAATTCTGGACATTCCATAAACATATGTTTTAAATTAGCCGCGTACAGTCCACATTTTGAGCATTTCACCTTATCCCCCATCTTATTTCCCTGGGCCCATTTGGCTATTCTAGCAGGGGTATAATACATCATGCAGGTAATACGTGTTTGCTAGAGTTGTAGACTGACAGAGTGGACTGAGTCCTTAACATAGCCTAGTACTTGTTCGATCATTCTAGAGGAGACCATTGTCCCCAGAGTCTGAGTCCAGCGTTCCGCTAATTTCTCACTGCCCAATGGTCTATAATTATGTAGGAGAGCATACATAGAGGGGAGACATTTAACGAAATTATGGCAACGTTCGATCTTGGGTTCGTCAATATTATGTGTTCTCCAACTGCCAATGTTGTCCCTACTTGGACAGGGTTTCAGAGCTGTGATTGATTTTTTCATCATGCCAATACGTTATGCCAACTTGGTGGAAAAATTTGTGATTCACCCAATTGGATTAAGGGATCACCTGCATCTTTGTATTGATATATTAATGCCTGGCAACAACACTAGTTCCACGATTGAGCATTTGGTTTGGGCTCAAGATTTAGTGTTGTCTCGTCAAAATGGTTTTACGATAAGATGGGGGTCAAAAGATCCTATGTTGGCAAACAAAAATATAGTAACAAAGGTATTGACACCAATCATGACATGCCTAAACGAGGACTCTTCTTATGCCGATGTATTAAAAGCTTTCATGCAGATTACACAAACACTCCAAAAGATCATGTCTACCCTTAAAAACAAGAAACAAATAAAGGGGAATGGATGGTTTGACAGCCAGTGTACTAAAACATATACATTTCTTAAGGCTGCACTTAGTACACCAACTAGGGATAGCGAGGAAATTAGAGCCTGTAGGAAGGCCTACAATCTAGCAAGGAAAAGTCGTAAAAGAGAAATAAAAGAGCAGGCGTGGGTTAATTTGTATCAGGCCTCCCAGTGCAGAGATTTCTGCTCATTTTGGCAGGCGGTGAATGCCCCTTTTCTCATAAATAGAGAAAGTGCAAGTCTGGAAATTGCTATTGATGAAAACAACTGGATTCAATTCTTCTCTAAGGTCTATAGTAAGGAGAATATTTGTGATGTAAGCCACTCTGGGAACTGGGTGGCAGAAGCATGTAAACTGGCACAATCACCGATTGCAATTGAGATTGCCCTTGAGGAAGTATTACTGGCAATCAATCAAAGCAAAGGAATTAAGGCCCAAGGTCCCAATGGGATTCCAATCGATTTATTTAAGGCGACCACTGATCTTTGGGCCCCACTTCTGCCCCCAGTCCTGGAGGCTTGTTGTTCAGAAGGGTTTATAAAATCTTGGTCCGAATCAGTGATAGTACCCATCTACAAAAAAGGGGACCGTGAAAATCCTTCTAGCTACAGGCCAATTTCGCTTTTATATTCTCTAACTAGCAGCCCGCCCCAGCATTGCCCGGGGCAGAAGGGGGCTGGAGGCAGCATTTAAGGCTTGCGTGCACCCATGGCTCCCGCCCGTCCCTCGTTGCGCACCTGCGGCTCTTGGATGGTTCACTTACCGCGGCTCTTGGATGGTTCACTTACCTTACTCGCCGCTCCTCCTCGCGCTGCTGATTTTACCGCTTCACTGCTCCTCCGCTTCTCACTGGTCATTACCGCTTGTCCGCCGCTCGCCGCTCCTCCCCGCCTGTCCGCAGCTCCTCCCTGCGATCATGTCCTCCGCTCTTCCTGTTGCTCCTGAACGCCGCTCCTCCCCGCGCTCCCGATGTCATGACGCAGACGTCGCTGCCGGCGCTTCTTTCAGGGGACTACTTTGTTTTTAAAGTTAATTTTTTACATTTACGTTTTTTTAAATTTTATGTAGCCTATGTCCATCTACACACCCTGACAATTTCAAGGATGTATCGGGTGTGTGGATTGGCGCTGTGGTTCCCGAGTTCACTTGGCTCAAATGGTTGTGTTTCTCTCTTTATAATAGTAGTATAGATTAGTATGGATATATATTGATACCACTCGGTTCCTTTTCGCCAGAATTTGCAGCGCTCTCTCGCCGGTTCGTAAATCCCCGCGGCAGAACCACGCCGCATTTAAATCCACAACCAATTACCCCAGCTGGGAGAAAAACCGGACGAACTCGCGTTTGTCTTCACTTATGTGCTTTTTTATTTAATCCTCACAGCATGGAGTTTCTCAAGCAGGCAGGCACAAATCTACGCGTTTCGGGACAGCATATCCCTTGTTCACGATCAAATTGGCTCCAGGCTCTCAGTCTCAATATAGTGAGTCACATTATTACATCATTTCCTGTTTGATGCAATTTTTTAATACATTTCTTTATCCGTCTGCATAGCCTATGTCCTTCTGCTGCAACTTCCCTTTCCAACGCTGTATTGGGTGTTGTGATTGGTGCTGTGGTTACTGAGATTACCCGCCTCAAAGGTTTGGGCTCTCTCTTTATAATATTAGTATGGATGAAAGTGGCAGGAAGGGTGGTATTAAATAAACTTCAAATCCGGGCTAAGGAAAATAACATTTTAAGCCCTGTTCAATATGGGTTTAGGGAAGGGATGGGCACGGTAGAGCAGGTTCTCAGCCAAAGTGAGATATGGCCTCAATGGAGAATGCACCAAATCATTCCGCGTAGAGAGGGGAGTTAGACAAGGCTGCGTCTTGGCCCCTTTCCTCTTTTCCATATATACCAACACTCTGGAGGAGGAATTGAGGGCCAATGTAATAGACTCTCCTAGACATAACAACAAGCAGGTCGTCTCCCTTCTCTATGCGGATGACGCGGTTCTGATGGTCAGAACTAAGATAGGTTTCCGGAGAGCACTTTCCACCTATATTGAGTTTATGGCCAATAGGGGTCTAAAACTCAATGCTAAAAAAAATTTGTGATGATATGTGGGAAAGGACAAAATAAGGCCAGGAACCTAGCAGTGGATGATGTTAACATCGAATATACTAAAACCTTTTCATATTTAGGCATACTCCTAAAGGGAGCAGGCTCCTGGGGTCCAGCAGTGAGGAGCAGCACCCTTTTATTCAGAAGATCGACTGCCGCATTAATAAACTTTGCACAAAAACTAGGAAAAAGACCACCTGAGATCCTAATAAAAATATACAGAGCGAAGTGCAGGAGCATAGCAATGTACGGGGCGGGTATCTGGGGTTTTTGTAACGTGGCGTCGATTCAAATTGTTGAAAACATCTTTTTAAGATATATTCTTGCGGTCCCACAGAGTACATCCGTTTTTAATTGTCATGCAGAATTGGGCATTGAGTTCATTACAGATCTCATTAAACTGCAACCAATTTTACTATGGCATAGAGTCTGTTCTACACCAACATTGGGATTAAATAGAGAAATTATTAGGGAGGTAAGGGTTCTGGATCAGGCAAGACACGTTCCATGGCTATATTATGTTAAAAAGCTGTGTAATGATCTAAACAGACCGGAGTTTTATGAGAATCCGGAGGAGGTATGTGCAATATCCAAAAAGGCTTTGAAACAATTATGCATGAGTCATTTTGAACTGTTAAGATTAACTGTGGAAATTCATAAAAAATCTGTCATTCAACATCAGATGACCCTGGCCTGTTATAGGATCCAACCCTATTTGTGTTATTGTCTGAGGGGTTTTGATAGATACATCTTAACAAGGTTTAGATTTGAATCATCTAGTGACGTTTCCAAATAAAAATTACTGGTCTAGGGATCTGGTACTCTGCCCTTGTGACAATGTCTCCCAGCAAACGACAATCCACGTAGTATTATTTTGTAAGTACTACACTCAAGAACGTGTAAGGTGGATTAAGCAATATCTGAAGCGGGGCGCATGGCGGCAATACCGACAAGCTTATTTATCTTTGCAACAGCTGGATAATGAATATTGCACTGTAATTATGACCGTTTCTTTAAAGAGTATATTGAAGAAGCGGAATGTAATAACTTGTTAGCCATGGTATGGAAAGAAATAAGTGCCATTTTATGTACGGTATACCCTTTTATATATTACAGATGTACAGTTTTTTTTACTGTTTGTATAGAATGATGTTTTTTAAAGAGGACACTGTATGAACTTGACTATCATTTTTAACTTCTGCTTTTATGATTTTGTATTTTTGCTAAAATCGAATAAAGCATAATTTGATTGAATGATTGATATCTCTATCATTATATAAATCGCCCAGACAGTTTACTCCATGGTTTGCCCAAATTTTACCCGCTTGATCCTTAAATACCTTAGGGAAAGTCGGATTCTCCCACAATGGGTAGTTTTTTATGGAATATCGGTAGGTTGCACCTAGTAGACATTGCTTGCCAAATATAAGCAATATCCCTTATGGTCTTGAATTTTACCCTTTTAAAATAGTTTGGATCTCTAATTCCATATAAGAATGTATCCCTCTGATTCCCAAGCATAAACCTGAACACAAAATCAGACTGATCTAGGCCAAGCAAGCTATGAAAACGGCCCGTAAAAGCGGCCCAGAAATAGATTTTGAAGTCTGGGAGACCAAGCCCACCTTGATCATATGTAGCTTTAAGTAATTTAATTGCCCTCCTCTGTTTTTTATATCCCCAAATAAAACTGCTGAAAATCCCCTCGATCAAAGGCCTTTTCGTCATCTAATAATATCATAATGAGGTAATTCTCCTTTTTGTCTGCATAGTCGAATGCCCCAATAGCCGTATTGACGTGAGCAGTGGTGTCTCTCCCAATAATTAAACTGTGTTGTCTTTCAGATACTATTCTTAGCATAAGTAGAGCTAGGCGAGTTGCCAAGATCTTTGAAAAGACCTTTGCGTCAGTATTAATCAGTGAGATAGGCCAGTATGACCCGCATTCTGTTGGAGATTTGCCCTTTTTTAAGAAAAATACTATTTGTGTTGTATTCCATGATTCTGGGACCTGCCTGCTTACTGCCACTGATTGTATCATTCTGCACATAGGCAGTAATAATACACTTTTAAAAGATTTATAGAATTCTAATGGCAGCGAGTCGACTCCAGCAGAGTCGACTCTAACAGAGCCAGTTCCACTTCTTCTATAGACACTATATCTTCTAGTTTAACAGCTTCCTCTTCATCAGTTATTGATATGCCGCTGTCCTCAATGCAGTTTAGTATATATTCCTGATTCGGAACCCATGTAAGGGAATAGAGTTTCTGATAGAACAAAGAAAATTGCTCCAAAATTGCAGAAGGTTCAGTATGCATATGTCCGTCTGAGCCCCTTATAGCACTGATCTTAGTTTTTGCTTTTGCTTCTGCAGTCTGATAAGCCAGTACCTTCCCTATATGTTCACCATATTCGTATTTCTCCAGTCGATGTTTAGTAAAGCTAGCTGTCATTTTTTTCCGCAGGGTCTTGTTCCCTAATACTCTTGCGTCTATTAGTAATAGAAACTGAGTATCTTGAGTAGCCTGATCTTTATTTGCTGCCTCTATGTGCTGCACTTCAAGATTACGTAGAGTGCTTATTAGAGACTCTGTTTCATTTCTACCTTTCTTATTCCTCTCATAGATATATTTTTGTGTAATACCACGAACGCCTTCATGGTATCCCATACAATAGTCGGTGAAGCTGTTCCCGTATTAACTCTAAAAAACTCTTTCAGTTCCCTAATCGTATTATCCAAGTAGTCCCTGTCTGTCAGCAGATATCTTGGAAATGAGAATGGTCTAGTCTCCCTCTTTACTATATATATCCGGAATACTAGCCTGATAGGATTATGATCCGATGTTACGCGGGGGCATACTTCCATTTCTGATGTTTTAATTAAATCATCTGATACCCAAACCATATCAATCCTTGAATAAGATTTATGGGGGACCGAATAATATGTATAGCCCGGTATTGTTGGGTATTTATTTCTCCATAGATCTTTAACAGATTGTAGCCTTGCCATTAGAAATATTGCGGCACGTGTCTTGCGCATTCTTTGGGCTCGGCTTTTACCAGAAGAGTCTAAGCCATAGTCTATGATGCAATTGAAATCCCCCACTAGCAATTTTTCCCCCTCCCAATTCAGCAATTCCAAACTGAGATGTTAAAAAGTTGCAGGGTCGTCCACATTAGGGCCGTATACTGCGCACACCTCACATTTTTTACCTCCTATCTCTAGCTGAGTAAGTGCCCAACGGCCACACTGATCTGATTGACTTTTTAACACTCTACAATTAAACGTTTTGTCTTTAAGAATAGCTACTCCTTTTAAAGATTGAGTGGTGCATGTAGTAATCTCGTACCCCAATTGTTTTAGCAAGTTGCGATCTTTATAAGCAATATGTGTTTCTGTTATGGCTATTAAATGGGGTTGATACATTCTCAACTCCTCCCGAACTAACTTGCATTTAATAGTACTATTGAGGCCATCCACATTCCAGACCAAGCACTTAACCTGATCCATAATAGGTTTTCCTAACCTTTGTCCCGTATCCCCTTTGGTACCTCAATAGCCCTTACTCTATTTATTTTTACTATCTTGCCTTTCAGATAAGAGAAGATTGAAAAAATAGAATCGAAAGAAAAGAAAATACCTAATAGCCTGCAGTGCCCTAGTGATGAAATTTGTTTGCCCTCCTTTCCCCTCCCTCCCTCCATGACCAGCCCCACCCCCACCCTATCCCTTGGAAGAGGATTCCCCCCTTTACCCAGCTGCAGCTAACTAGGCAGCCCATACAGAGCTTCAGCCATAATGATCTCACCCGTACACCCTCATCATGTGATCAGAGATGTTTGCCTTCCCCCTAAATTAGTGCCTACGTTTTCCAAAGATATATAGCTATCCATCCCTTTGTATAATGCATATATTAATACCGAATGCCGTCCTCCATACCTATAGCAGAGATACCCGGACAGCAGCTAAGCCTAAGCTGAATATTAGCTAAATATGAGGCCATACTGAAAAGAAATACTTTTTTTTAGAGATTAGAAAGGAGATACTGCCGAGGTCAATAATTTACAACCCTCATTCTATTTGTGTGCTCCAGCCTTCATTTTCCACTTAGCCATAGCCTGTTTGATTTCCTTTGCTTCTGCAAAAAAAAGGTATGGCTATTCTTAAGGATTTTTAAGCGCGCAGGTTCTTGTAGAAAAACCTGCGCACCTGACGCCTTTATCGAATCTATATATTGGCGTAGCTTCCAACGTCTATCCATCGTGACCTTACTTAGGTCAGATCTAACAAAGAAGCTTACAGTTCCTACTTTTACCGGGGAGTTAGGTCGGGCTTTCAGTGCAACTGCCTGTCTCAACAGGAAGTTCCAAACTAAATCATAAATGGTCATGGGTATTGCCCGCCCTTGCCCCTCTAGGTAATTGGAAGTCTATGGACCCTCTGCAATGGAGAATCCCAGTCCCAATCGGTGAGTTCAGGGAAAGCCTTCTGGAATAGTTGCACCACATAGGACCTTGGGTCGGCTCCCTCTGAGCCTTCACGGATACCAAACATTTTTAAATTTTGTCGGCGCTGGTGGTTTTCCATGTCCTCCAGTTTGATCTGCATCGCTAAGATCTGATCATCATGTTTCTTTGTGAGACTGTCTGTGCGAGTTGATGGCTCCTCCGTGACAACAACCCTCTGTTGTAATTCTGGGATATCCTTGGTTAGACTCCCCAGCTGATTTGCCATCTCCTGCAGAGACTGATGTACTCTGCTGTTATTTTCCTGGACCTGCGTATAGTGATATTGAGCTTCTTGTCTTTGCTCTTTAAGCGACTGACGTATCAAGCACAATGAAGGTGTCATAACCTCTTGATTACAGGCTGTTCCTGCACCGTCACTTGTTACAGCCACCTCCTGAGCACCTGTAGTGGTATCTGTGATACCTTGAATTCCTTCCATAGTGGAGACTGGGTGTTTAAAGCTTACTCCACCTGAGGGCAGCCTTGTTGGACTCGTTGAAATATCTACCACCGATACTACTAATTGGGGTTTTGCTGCTATGATCTCGCTAGGGATGTTTCCTGAGTTTAGTGATGCCACACTCTTGATGCCTCCTTTTGCCTGTATCCATTTACGCAAAGGGCTATTGTCAGGTATTAGCTTTCCACGTGGTGTAGTCGCATTTTGTCCGATATTCTGTCCACCATTCTGTCCAACAGGTGATTTCTTTTTGTTTTCACTGCCCTTACTTTTGTTTTTTGCCTTCCCCTTTCCCTTTCCCTTTCCCCTTTTATCCAAAGATGCCTTTGAGAGTTCCATAGTGTCTTCATTATCGTCAATATCGTCAAATGAATCTGCCTCCAGGTCTTCCTCATCTCTGCCCGCAGCGGTGGTATCCATGGTAGTTTTATCTATAGCACTGCAGACTATTGCCCCCAATTCTACCACTCTTTTAAATTCGGTAGTTCCATCGTGCGCGATCAATCATCCTCTGCACCAGTATCAGTATTGATTAAATTCAGACAGCCGTCAGCAGCCAATAGAGCCGATGGAAGCAGAGGCAGAGACATAGCTATATTATAACAGTACCGCCGGTAGGTTCTGGCGGCTCCAAAACAGTAACAGTAGCAGTACCAGTACCAGTAACGGCTGTAGCAGAAAAAGCTTTTATAGCATCGGCTGAGCCCCTTAAATCAGTAGTAGTTGCAGTTGTAGTGCCAATTACAATTGTAGCAGCAGCAGTTACAATTATAGCAGTAGCAGTAGCTAAGGCAGCATTTAGTACTATATGAGCAGCATTAAGGGAGGTGACACTACTGCCTTCTGAGATGGCTCGAGCTTCAGTAACCGCCGGAAGAACCTCAAGCAGGCTGTCGTGTGCTCTGTCCCTCTCAGAGCTGCCTGCGTGTGATGGCTTCCCAGTGCCATCCGATATGCTCGGTGGCATATTCGATATAATCCCCTATTGCTCCGACATTCCTTCCGCTCGTGTACTCCTTGGATCCGTTTTTGGGGCCATCTTCCTGGCCTGAGATGAGGGGGAGAACGGCAGAGGAGCCGATAGACTAGTTGCCACCGCTGCCGCCACTGGAGCAACAGCAAAAACCAGGCTTGGCCTCCTGACTACAGACCGGCTTCCAAGTTTCCAATAGAAAAGCCGAGACGCTAAGACCAAGTGCCCAAATCTGGATGCGAATGACTGCCACATATGCTCTCCTTCCGTGAAGAGGTGCTTCAGGTGAAAGGACGTGAAAGGACGTAGAAAGATCACAGTTCGCCACCGTTCACTACAGCTTCGATTCTTTTCCCCGTTCTTCTCAGTTTTTTCCTTTACCAAACCGTGCCGCTACATAGCACTCTCTTCCCGTGCTCCGCTCTGCAGCGTCTCAGCGTTTCAGATGGAAGGTGAGGGGCGCTTCAGGTGAGAGGACGTGGACTAGCCATAGCTCGTCGCAATTTCGCCACAGTTCACCACCGGTCAATATAGGTCGATACAGTTCCTTTCCTTTCGAACCGCTACGTCATACAAAGAAATGCGAGGGAGAAAAACGATGTAAAATCATCTTGTTTTCGGGTGTCGCGTGGAAGCTCACTTGGCCATGCTCTGTGGCGGTGTCAATCCGCCATCTTGCTCCTCCCCTCTGGTTACTTTTCAAGACAGCTTCTAAATGAGCAATGTGTCATCTGTAAACAGTAAACTGGGTATGGGGGTGCCACATAGTTTGGGGACTTCATGGGTACACTCCAGGAGGTAGCCAAACGAGAGGTTAATAAACTATAAAAGGAGGGTAGGTGCAAGAACGCATCCCTGCCACACCCCACATGTGACTTTTATCCTCTCAGTAAGTTGCCCATCTGGCCTCCACCAAACTTGACCAAAATCTTCTTTGTGCAGCCGCATTAAGCTCTCCAACAAGTGTAACGGAGCCAACATAGACCTGAAGCAGTCCCAAAGATTAGAGATCAAAAGCAGCTATGTATAAATGATTCTTCAGGATCCCGATGTACTTCCAGAGGTTCATAGAAAATCTAAAAACCTGATCCACTGTTCTGAACCTAGATTTAAACCGAGCATTGAAGGGGGAAAGAATATAATTATCAGTGATCCACCCCTGAAGTTTGTCGAGAACCTGAGAACAAAACAAGTTTTGTATTATATCAATGAGGCTAATTGGTTGTAATTACTGGGGTCTGATTTGACACCCTTTTTTATGAATGGGTATGATCACGGCTCCACTCCAAGTATCAAGTAGGGAAGCTACGGCCATTATAGCATTTGGCAAGATGTTGATGTAAGGGGCCCTAACATTCACCTCAGAACTATACAAATCGCCTCGTATGCAATCCAGTCCGGGAGATTTCCCAGGCTTTAAGGAATGGTTTGCTACCCTGGTATCTTCTAGTGAAAAGGTATCACCCATCTGGTTCAGTAAGTCACCATTTCCCCTAAAACCGGGGTTGTTAGCGTGGTCAGATTGATCTTGCTGTAATGAATGGCAATTCAATGTATTACCAATATTTCTTGGGCCATGGTTAATATAGCAAATGGGCTGATCTTGATAAGGAGTGGAGTAAAGGTTTACAAAATGTTTTACTCAGACCTATTGTGGTATATGATGAATATTTGGAGTACGGGCTTTTAGGCTACCATGGGCATTATTAAGCCAAAACGTTGAAACATTATTTCTTTGGAAGCCTCCAACAGGTCTTGCTAATTCTGTTCATCCCATTCCTTTTTGCTCGCCTCTAATACCTTTTTATAGAGAGCTCTAACTTCACAAATACTTTGGGGATTTAGGGTTTTGTGGCTAATATCAGGCTGTTTTTTGCCCTCCTACAGTCCTTTGTAAACCATGGGGCTGTACTAGCATCGGCTAGTTTCAAACCATCAGAACGTGCCTCAACCTGGTATAGTCAACTTAGGGCACTAAAAAGGTGGTTGTGAATTTTAGAAATGGGTCGAAGCACTTATAAATTATGATAAGAAACCTAGGGCAAGAGATACATTTAGACCACTTAAGAATCCTTTTGGAGTTTCAAAAATCCTCCAGAAACCTTACCTCCAATGGGGCGTCCAAAAGCTCTCCTTTCAGAGTCAAGATTAATGGGTTAGGGTCACTCTTGGCTCTGTCTACAACACCGAAATCCACAAGCCATACCCAGAAATTGGGGGAAAGTAGTATGTAGTCTATTCTACATGTGACAGCCCCTTGATAGAAGGTGCTGTTGCGTGCCTGAACCCTATGAGGGATCGTGAAGAGAGCCATTTGGGTAGCAAAGCCAGAGCAAGATTTTAAGGGGGGGGCATTTAGTTTCGGGTTGGCCATAGATAAATTTTCCGTTTCAGTCCCCCAAGATATATAATCCAATGGCTGATAGGAAGTGTTAGATGGTGATCGAGGGTGCGTATAGTAACTGAGGCACTAGAGTTGGGCAAACTGCAAAAGTAGATGTTATAAATGTTAATAGTAAGATCCTTGCTGGCCCTTGCGGTTGGTCCTAGTATCTCAGGTGACTCAATTATCAGTTGCTTAATGTCCCCTCCAAGAGATACTTTTATGGATATCAGGAGCCCCCAGCAGGGCAACCAGACAGGGAGGGGAGTGCATCCACAGCGTATGTTACAAACCCTGATCTATACAGGGATTCTAAAGCCCATGTCTCTTGCAACAAGCATAAATGAAAGGTGTCGATGTAAACTCCCCATAATGAGTCAGCCAGCCTACTATGTATGCCTGCAACGTTCCATGAACTGACCTGCAGCTGCCCCTGGAGGTTACAGCAATCCTGTGGAGTGACTCTTGTGGGGTCACCTCCACTCTGGATACAAACTGCCAGCTCTATTACTGGGGATACAATCCCTCGGCCTCTACTAATGTAGATTCAGAGGTGGAGGACTTGCTAATATTATCAGAAGGGAGTCAATTAACCCTAGATAGGGACCTCTTTCTCCTGTAATCGCCCCCTCCCCCACTATGTCGGTAGGGCATCTGCAGTCAGGGTCTTTAGAAAAGGCAAGATGTATCACTTTTCCCAAAGTACGGATGTCAAAGGCATCAATTGCCAAAAGTCTGTCAATGATTTCCCTAGAAGCTACCTCAATCCCAATTATATCCTGTAGCTGGGGGTCAGATGATTTCTGTCGCACATTCAGGATATCTGACATAATGATTGACTGGCATTTATAATTCCTCCTTAGCCAGTGTATACTTTATTAGATAATGGTCCTCTACTCTTGTGTGACAACCTGTTTAGAGCCCAAGCCACACTGATCAGCCTGATGTATCTTAGATTGGAAAGGCTGAGCAACCTGCCTAGACCTCCCAGTGTCCGACTGATCACCTTGAGTGTTCAGAGTTTGGACTACTGTGTTTTTATGAGTTGGTAAGGACGATTGACAATGGGGTGTAGATACAGGCAGGCCAGAAACACTTGACTGGGCACTAATGATCTGAGGGATCGTATCAACAGCAGTATTCAGGTTACTGTCTAAAGTCTTTACCAACTCCCTAAAACGTACTACTGCATTAGTCAGTGCGTGCACTATTTCATACAAGTTAGTTGTAGAGTTGTGTGACCTAGTAATGATAGTAGCCTCTTCCCTCCTGCATTCAATCTCTGGCAGGCCTTCAGGAATGTTCTCTATCAAGGGCGAAAATCCTTGGAACAGATCACCACAGGTTCAAGGGGTGAAGGTAAACGTACTGGCCAAATGTTGGTAGTCTCTTCTACTGCTGCTGGTATTGGGGCATGTACTGGACCGGGAGATGACCTACGAATGCTAGGCCTTACCTTGTCATGTCTTTGTGAAAGGAAATTTTGCAATATTGGTTGTGTGAATGTCTGACCCTGCTTAGAGCCACTAGTCTGTGGGGGAAAGATGGGTTCAGGATTGTCTCAACCTCTTCCATTAAATCATTTATTTGAGTAAATGTGGTTGATCTTTGGATGCTTCTTTGGCTTTCCTAGCACATTTGGTGGGTTCACGAGAGATAGTAGTGACATCAACAGCTTTTAATTTCCCCATAATTAATTATGGATAAATAAGGAGGAACAATGGATTAATTGCAACCCTTCCTTCACCTATTTATAACCCAAGATGAATAAACTATACCTATAGAACCCTTCTCCTTCTAGGGGACTGTTTCCTCCCCATCTAGCAGAGACTCAGTAAAAATGTGACTGTCCTGATTAATAAAAATGAGTCAACAGTATCATACCACTTCTTCTACAATTTTGAACAACCAATCATGCCCTTAATATATTATCTCAGCTGACAGAAGAATACGAGGCTCTGCCTCGACCGGTGCAGGCCTTAAAGTATGACAAAGCTGGCTCCTGTTACTGTTAGGTGATACTAGCGCTATGTAGTGTTCAAAAGGACCTCACAATATCTGGATGCCCAAACCAAGAATAGGTTAAACATTACTTTGAACAGAAAGTCCTTCACAGTCCTGAGTCTCACTGGTTAAAACAAAACAGAAAAGGGCACCTGCAGCCAACCACAAACTTCTTTCCTCAGGAATGTTACAGGACATGCAGGTTCACCTGCTTAGTGCTTAAATCCAGAAGCCTGCCAAACAAATAACCCTTCAAAACAGGGGTTTACTACACAAACTTGAAATACAAAGAAATCGCAGACTGAAGATCAGTTGGGTGGTGCAGCCCAGCCTCCTAGGGGCTCAGACGGGAGTGAATGTCCGGTTACTGACCTGTAATATTCATTACTCCGAGTTCTGGTCTTCCCGTCCCATTCCTTAACAGTGAGCAGCTAGTCTGCTCCCCAGAAACCTAAAACCTAGCAGAGCTTTTCAGCACTTCCCCCAATATGGCGCCACCAATCCGGTGAGGATAAAGGGGGAAGTGCGTCATAGAACATCCTAAGAATACCAAAGAAAACACAGAAAGGAAAACAATCACCAAAGACAAAAACCAGTGAAGGAGGGAAGGGCTCAGGAATGGGACGGGAAGACCAGGACTCAGAGTAATGAATATTATCGGTGAGTAACCGGGCATTACCTCCTCGTCCTGTCTTCCCATCCCATTCCTTAACAGTGAGCCCATACCCAAGCACACGGTGATTGTAGGAATAAAGACAATCAATTGCAGCAAAACAGACCAAGCTACCCAAATAAAAGCAGTACAAAACAAAAATGATATACAGCAGACAAAACATGAGAGCCAAAGGCCGCCGAGGCTACCAACCCCAATCAAAGACGGAAAGAGAAAAAGGAATGAGGAGAGGCCCAAGTGACAGCAACACAAATGCCACGCAGGAGGCACCAAAGAACATGGTCCATGAGGAGGACACATCCAGGGAAGACCGAACCTGTACCCAAGAAGGGAGAGGATAGGGAGCTTATCCACAAGTGAAAAGTACAGCACAAAACACCCAACGTGACAAGGCGGACAAGGAAGGACGAAGCCCTACCCCGAGGCCCCATAGGCCACAAACAAGGAAAGAAACCACGAAAAGGTACTGGAGCGAACCAAAGGGATGCAAAGAGCCCCCAACACATCCAAAAAATGCAGAACCACCCTCTCCAAAGAGGAGGGGCCCGGAAAAAAAGACAGGGGGGACAAAACCCACCTGACAGTGGAAAGAATACAAAACTGAGAGCAGAAAGAACTGACAAGGACAAAGAAACACATTGTTCAAGCAGAAAAGCAAAAAAAGGGGGAGAAGCCAAAAAGGCACCAAACCCACAAATCCATTGTCCAGAAGAAACTGCCATAAAAAAAAAAAACAACCGCAGCTGTAAGGAACCAAAGGACCACAGAAAGCAAAGGCCCAAAGGGGGGCCCAGGCAAGACCTGCAGAATCAGGGGAAATCCCAGGCCGGGACAGGAGAGCAAGAAACAGGACGCTGAATCAAAAAACGACGCAAAAGGTGGGCCACCAAAGGGGAGACAGAAGACACATCAGAACCCCCAAAACCAAGAACGACAGCCAATGCGCACGGAGCGACGAAACAGCAAGCCCCAGGACAAACCCATCACGGAAGAAGTCCAACACCCTCCCAGCCACACAAGAGGAAGTAAAACACCCTTCCCAAGGCACCAGGAGGAGACGGCATGCCAACGACGGGCAAAAGATACCAAGGTGGAAGGGCGTACAGACAACCGGACACACTGTGCCACTTCGACAGAACAACCCTGTCCCAACAAAGAGCAACCACCATACCCCCAGCGGAGGCGGCACAGAGAGAACACCCGGAGCAGAGGAAGCCGCAGAGGGGACAGCCACAGAGGAAACAGCCAATGGGGGCAAACCAAGGACAACAGAAGGGGAGACCAAGGCCGACAAGGCCGCTCCGGCACCACCAGAGGAATCCCCGCCCGAGCCAACCGAAGATCCCGGAGGACCCGGGGAATCAAAGCAAAAGGCGGGAAGGCAAACAGAAGGCACAGGGACCAAGGAACTGTGAAGGCAGTGAACGCCAAGGCCAGCCAAGAAGGAATCCGGCTGCAAAAATGGGAAGAAGGGCCGACACCTCCGAGGCAAACAGAACCAGCCCGGGAAGGCCGAACCAGAGGACAATCCTATGGAACAGGAGAGAGGACAAACACCTCGCCTGGGAGGAAGGGAATACCCTGCCCAGAGAGCCCGCAGGCCCAAGCACCAGTCCTGGAAGATACTCCAGGGCGACATCCGATCGCCCCGGATAGGAGAAACAGAGACCAGCACATGCCCAGAGGCAACAGACATAAGCCAGAACAACCGGGCAGTCGGTCTGCACCGAGACAGCACGACCCAGAAGCCACCGACCCTGAGCCTCGAAGGAGCCAAGAACGCACCCCCCAACCAATGGCACAGGCACCCACCGACAAAACAACCACAGCCGGAGGTGGAAGAAAGACGAAGCTCCTGGAGAGAGACCGAGGGGACAACCACCACTGGAGGGCAGCCCGAACCCCTGCGGTAACAGGAAAAAGAGCCTCATAATCCAGAGAGGCAGGATACCAGAGGGCCAGAACATGATGCAGGAGAGGACACAAACGCAGCCGGGGTTCAAGGGAGGAGATGCATAGTGGAAGCCAACTCCCCCTAACTCCCGAACCAGAATCGGGCAGACACCTGGTATCGGACAGAACCGAGGAAAGGCGATGGCACAAAGGCAACCGACGCTCCTCAGAAAGGAACACCATCCCCAGATCCATGCGGAACAGAGCCCCCAGGAACCACAGAGCCCGGGAGTGCATCAGGTAGGACAACTGGAGGAGGAGGAACCCAAAGGACCCTAGAAGAGGACACACCAAGCCACAACCGACAGAGCCTGAGAAAAGGAAGGAGAAAACAAACAACCAATCGTCAAGACAGGGAAAAACCTGAAGACCATGAAAAAGAGAAAAACCACCAGAGGGGCCAAGAGCCACAAAAAATCCATGGAGGCGACGAAAGGCAGCACCCGGAATTGGAAGTGCCGGGAACCAACAGCAAACCGGAGAAACGTCCGATCCACAGGATGGATGGGGACGAGGAGAAAAACCTCCAGCAGGGCCAGGGATGTAAGGAAGCATCCCAGAAGCACCAGAGGCAGGATGGACAGCAAAGCCATCAACATGAATGTACGTCCGGGAAAGAAAAGAACGAACCACTAGAGACCCAAAACAGGGCACAGAACAGGAAGTATCCGTCACGGAGACCAGGAAGAGAAACGAACAACAACCCTCGCCCCAGTCCAGAGAAGGAACCTTCACGACAGCCAACTATTACAACAGAAGGCGCACTCCTCCCAGCAAGGCCACCCCTGTAGAGGATGACAGGGCTGGGGGGGTCAGCCAGAAGACCAGGGGGGGGAGAACCCAAACCGAGAACCCACGGACACAGGCCGCAAGGACCAGGCATCCGGAACCGGCAACCACTGGGGCAGGCAAAACACAAAGGCGCACCTCCAGCCGGGATCCGACCACCCAGGAACTCAGAAAAGGGCCACCGAAACAGGACCGACGTCCGAGAGGACTCCGCCAACCAAGAACGCATCCAGACATGACACCAGCAAAAGAAGTGCCGGGGCCTGGAACCAGTACCAGGGACTGGACCAGGCAGATGGAAAAGGATCCAGCCCGACCTCAAAGAAGCAGTGTAGGAATGCACTACCGCCCCCTCCACTCAAAGACCTACAACGGCAGAGGGAAGGGCATCATGGAGAAACCACTATGATAGACTGAGGGAACAACAAATCCACTGATTGAAATTGTACCACCTTGGGATACATTCACAGCATTGGCAGGATTTGAACCCTGGCCCATGAGGGCGGACACCACCAAAGGTACAAGACTTACCTTTGAGCTATAGCTCCTTGGACCATGAGTAGAATAAAAATCCACAGCAACTGGTACACCCAGGCAGACCCCCAACCAGGGACCAACCAGGCCAAACATGACCTCAGAAACACCAGGAGTGAAACTCATAACAACATGTGTCGTAATAAAGTGCACGTTCACCCATAGGCCACTTGGAGCAGAAAAACAGACGTTTTATCGCCACCAAACTCAATGGCAGCATTATATCGACCTCAGATGGATGAAAGGCGGAGTGGAGCCGCCGGTTTTCGAACCTATGACTATGAGGTCGAGAACACAGGCCCCTGCAGTGGATGCACCAGGCCACTGAGCCACCAGACCCAGCATCTCCACATAGTAAGAGGCTTGAACCACTAGGCCACCGTGATGTAAACAAACGAAAACAGGCGATATTAGGGAGGCACGGCCGTAGCCCTGTGACCAAGAAGACGAATACAGGTCGCTGTAGTGGATGCAGCATACCATGTGCACAGCGCTCCGTAAGAGCAAGGAACAGCACAGGAGGAGCGAAGCAAACCAGTCAGAGAGCACCAACAAACTGAACAAAGAGCCACATAAACACCCCTTACGGACCCCACCACAGCAGCAGAAGGGGCAGGCCAAACAAGAGTTCCACCGGGCACCATGGCCGGAGAGCACTCGCCCCATCAATAAGGAGGGGCAGGGCAGCCAAAGAAGGAGCCATCGAGGCACCCGACCACTCGAGCCAGACGGCAAGGGGGTGGACGCATAAAAAAGCGACCGGCCTCCCAACAAAAAACCAAGGGGGGGCAATAATCCCAAAGGACGCTTTGCGCCGCTGGGAAAGAACAGAGGGCCCCGCCCGCTAAAGCAGGGCCCGATGGGACCCCCGTGAGAGGAGCGGCCGCCAAAGCAGGCCGTGTACAAGAGGGCGAGGGGCAGGGAAAAGAACAGGCACAAACGGCTGCTAAGTTGGCAACGATCAGAAGTGGCGGAACATATCCGATATTCGGGGAACACAAAATCAGAAGTGTCCCCCAAGAAGAGTGCAACCTCAATGAACAAGAGCCATCTATTATTAATCATCACTTCACGTATAACCTTTACCTTGAAGCCAGAATGATTTGAAATCGCAGGACGTTTTTCTAGTTACTTAAAACCTAAGGGAGTGCGCGGGCTGTCCACGCCATATACTCAGACACGTGACAAGATTTAATCATTAAACATAGGTTACTAGTACTACGAAATATCCACAGATACCTGGGATTATAAAACAGAGAAAGGAAAGATCAATCAAGACTTGCTGTATATACAGAATTCCTGAAGAAGGCAGTAGCCGAAACGCGTTGATTGGTTCTGTGTACTATCACCAAAGATCATCGCAACTATAATCCCTCTATTTTCATGTTATCAGTAACCTATATGAAAAATTAACTATTGTGTAATTGGAATGAATTGTCCATTGAAAGATATAAATGTAATTGGTTATCAAATAATACAAGAAAAAGATGTATAATTTTTAAATAAGTAAAAATACAAATAAAATTGAATATTTTTCTACTTCTTTGTTTAAATTTAATTTATAATTTGTAGTGTTCAATGTATGGTTTGTCTTATATATATATGCACGGAACCCGGTGTTGCTTGTCCATTTTTTTAAAAATAAATGGCAGCTAAAGCAGGCCGTGAGAAGGCACAAAACAAAAATGTACACTTCCCAGCACCTACCCCAAACACAAGAAAAATAGTGGCCGCTACAGCAGGCTGCCAAAATAAAGAAACAAAAAATCAGAAGGTACACTTACCCGACCCGCAGCTCCGCTAGGCATGAAGGTAACTGACGAAGTCAGAAAAAAAGGAACAGGATGTTCCATGATGCACTTCCCCCTTTATCCTCGCTGGATTGGTGGCGCCATATTGGGGAAAGTGCTGAAAAGCTCTGCTAGGTTTTAGGTTTCTGGGGAGCAGACTAGCTGCTCACTGTTAAGGAATGTGACGTGACGTGACTCTGAGGCGAGGTTGAGGCAGGCATTCAGAGGCCAGAGGGAGACAGTCTGGAACAGGGAAAGAGAACGTCACCCCATGATTTAATTCCCCCTGTCTGCAGGTGAGTGCTATTTGTTCCTGGCCATGGCCAGATCTGATTTCTGGGTGACTGGTGGCAGTGGTGGCGCTGTATGGGGCCGAGGGCGGGGGGCGTCGCAACTGGGCCGGGGCCAGAATCAAACGCAAAAGGGCCGGGGCCTAAGGAAGGGGCAAGGAGGGCCTAGGCCCCGGCCCGGTTCAGCAGCTCAGTGACTTTTATTTGTTGTGTGTCACTTTTAGCAGGGAGCGAGGGGGTGGCTGGGCTGGCCTACTTCTCACCCTCTCTTTCCTCCTTTCGTTTATTTGTTTCACTGTGAAATGGATCCAAAAACGAAAAATACTTTTGCTGTAAATGTTGTCTTTTTCTGACTTTATTCTATTCTAAAGTACAGCCTCAGGAGTGAGAGAAATAAAAGGTTCAACTATGAAAAATAAATAAATGACTAAATAAAGCAAGACAGTATTCATAAAGCATCCAGATTGATTTTATTCACACCCAAACACATTAGCGCCACTATACAGAGTTTGCCAGTGAAGTGCTACTATTGTTTTATCTTTTGTTTGAACAGCATTGTTTTCCTTGAATGAGGAAGGGCAAAACTCCTGGAGGTACTGCAATGCCGGATTGATGGGTGGATTGGAAAACCACATGCGTACCGCGGCTCTGTGGTCATGGATGTGGACTTTTTAAACCATACTGCTTGCATTTTGTAAGGCTATAAGCAATGGACATTGAAGCAGGTCCCTTTCGGGCCCTGTAGTCATGTCCTTAACTTTTCAGACACAAGCACATACTGATTTCTGAATAGTGAGTGTAAATGCTTTAAGTTATCCATGTTGTTCCTGCTTACATTTTACATGATTTTCCTAATCTTGCATTCCCTATGGGTGTTTGCTTTTTTCTGGATGTTGTTACATTTCTTTAGGCAGCATATATTGCTCTTGTCTAGGTCGTAATTTGAACTGAGTCACATCCAGGTATTTATAGCAGGGCACAATTAGTTTCTCTCAGTGGGGCAGTATGGTGTTCAGTGGGGGAGAGGATGTGGCACTATGGTCAGAGCTTGTGGATTTGGAACTGAGGAACCAGGTTCAGCCTTCATGATCCGTCCCCAGACCACTCTCCTGAGTGAGCACATTCCCATGCTACGCCTAAGAAGGCCTCACAAGGCCATAGAAGCCCCGGTGTCTTAGCACCAGCAGGTTTACCCTAGTGGGGGCAAGTGTGGATTAACCTTGGAGGCCTGTCCACCACAATCCATAATGAAGTTCACCTCTAGTCTTGTGGGCAGGCTTATGAAGCAGCACACCCTAGAGCAACAGTGACTCTGTCACTGAGGTCACAGGACCCTTGAGAAGTGGAAGTTTTGATTCATGGAAAGGTTGCACAGAAAGTTAATGTGCCTGCTGCACAGAACATGTACTATGCAGTTCACAAAGTGGAAATAATGTAAATAGGTTGGTAGGCTACTGATTTTTAAAGACAGATCTCTGGTTGCTTAAAGTTTAGAAGTTAAAATCATAACATAGAACAGTGAGCTATTGTCATCTAAGAGCTGCATGTAAACTGCAAGGTACAAATTAGAGCATTATCTTTTCCCCCCAGTCTTTGATTATCCTAATGTTGCAAAAAGTGTTCATTTGGATAGGAATACATCCTGGTTATTAAAGAGAACACCCAACCATGGTATTACGTTTTAAATTCTGAGTTTGTGTTTGTCCAGACCAATCACTATTAAACTATATTGCCCACTAGTATGGTTGGCATGTGACTTCTACACCTTTTAGTCCTTTGTCTTATGTAACATTTCCTATACAGTGATTTACACATGTATAATTGATTGTCTCTGTGTAGTCTGTGTGATGTAAAGTGGTCTGAAACCTTACACTGGATTGAGTGGCGCTGTAAATCAAATTAAATGCATCTGAGAGAGAGTGTGGTTATGGAGACTTGATGGGCACTGTTAAAGGGTGGAATTGAGGGACTCTGTGGCGGAGGTGGTCAATGGGGGGGCACCAACAAACACTGTTGCGCAGGGCACCACCAGTGCTAAAGCCGGCCCTGCCCTTGAGGCCAGTCTGCCTCACCCATTGGTATCACTATTGACCTTGTTTCAGCAGTAGTAGCTGGAACTTACCAGTGATTGGAAATACAGGATTTGCACACACACTAAACTAAGTTCACAAACTTCACATTCTCTCTGCTTCATGCACAAGCACTTTTAAGATGTGCTGCCTGCTTTGGGGCCACTGGAATTATGCAGCAAAAGAAGACAAAATTACACCGCAGTGTTGACTAAATTATGCAGCAATAAAAGGCTGCAAAGTAATGCAGTATATTTTCTGAAACTTTATTATTTTTACATTTTTACACATGCTAACAATCTCTGGAAAGATTGTTCCTTATTAGTACCATTGTAACATACAAATACAGCAGTGAGAAAGGTGATCAGTCAACCTCTGCAAAGGGCCGTCCACTTCGCAGCAGCACAATACATTTTTTAGTAACTTTTGATCCGTTTGAGCTAAAAACAATTTATTATTTAAAATTGTCAGATAATGTAGCAGATGTTGTATTATGTGGCAAATATGGCAAAGTCATAATTATATAGAAAACATTTGCAAACTAGGATATTTTTCCCATTCATGTTTGAACTGCTCTTGTGGGAAAAGGGAGAAGTACTGATAACAGAATCTCCATGGATCACAGACAAATGGCTTGTCCTTCCACTTTTAAGCGTATTTGGGACATTCTGTGATTGGAAATAGGTCTGTATACATATCTATGTGCATGTGCACAGTGTGGATGATAGTAACATTGTAAAAGGGCTGGGTGGTGCTTTAATTAGAAGACTGATGTAAAGAACTGGACTAGTGATTCACTTAGAGTCAAATGTAGACAAAACAATAACAGAGAAGCTCAAAGTTGTGTGGTCATAGCCAGCAATAACAGACTGGGCTTGAAAAAAGAGTCCCCATAATGAACACTGTTAATTTGTAAAAAAAATGTGCCCTCAAAGTGCAAGTCCCCTTTGACAATTGAGTTTTGCGTCCTAGTCATGTGTCACCCGCCACTTCACCACTTTCTCCATTGATCGATCAGTACATAGTGATTGGCTTCTCCAGTGATCCCTCGCTTTGAGTTGAACTAATTTTTTCTTTTGTTATTCTTTAGGCTTCAAAAGATTACTCTTTAAATGGCATTTCTGTTGTTGATTGCATCTTCCAAGAACTTGCAATGTAAGAAGACTCTATACTTGGGACAGTCACATAGCCGTAAACACGTCTGGCCCTTTAAGAAGGTAGCTTCCACATGTTCCAGGGCTTTCTACTTCATGATTCGGAGTGAAACCTCTGGAAGCATCCTCTTGTTAGTAAATATCGTACAACCCCCCACCATACTTCCTCCTAAGTTCTGGTTTAATGTTATCGGATGGCCTATTCATGTCTAACTGAACCTGAGCAATACTATAGGCGATTGCTCCTTTCTCAAAACTGTGCTCCAACTGTCCTGAAAATGATCCTGCACCTAGAGCCCAAGTCTTTGGTAAATACTGTACGTATGTGCGTTCCTGCCCAAAATAACTGGAGAAATGTCGCTAACCAACATTTCTCCAACTATCAATGGGCACGCTAACAACCATAGCGATAAGAAAAGTAGCACTAACCGCTGTTATCGTTACTTTCCTTATGCCTGCTTTTAGTTTGACTAAGCCATGATTTCCAATGGAAGATGGATATCATGGTTAAGTATGCCCTGCCCAATCAACAACGTAGCGCTAAACGTTGTGCGATTATCGCTGGAATCCCAGCGATAATTGAACATTTGGCAGCTAACTTGGTTATTTTTATTGCTCTGAAGATAAGCGTCGCTGATAGCGCGCTATCTCCGTGATTAAAACAAGCGATAGCCGGCGATAATTATCCTAGCACTAAGTGCGCTTAGCGATAATTTTTGCCGGTTGTTGATGATATGCCCCTCAATACCTAGGCTTGTTGCAGTCTTGGGCCAACACGTAGGGCGATATGTATCAAGCCTTTTGTGATTCGCAAAGGCCAAAATTCTCAGAACTTCAGCCTTTGCGAATCGCAAACGGCCTTTTTGCATGTTTTGGGCTGTATGAAACATTCCCAAAATAAGGAATTGCAAACTTGTGCGATTCCTTATTTTGCCATAGCATTTAGGGAATCGCAATTTTGCGATTCCTTAAATGCTATGTATGTAGCATTTTTGGCTAGCGAATTTAGGTTAAGAATTCGCAAATTACCACCAACTTGTAGTTGATGGTAACTTGCGAATTCTTCCAAAAATGCACAATTTGGCATTTTTAAAGGTGGCATGTGATGCACACACATACCCGTAGGGCATGTATGTGCGCCATATGCACACACATGTAGATTTCAGGGGTGCAGCAGGGTGTCTTTGAGACACCCCTGCACCCTTGAAATAATTCTCAAATTGCGATTAGCAAATTGCGAAATCGCAATTTGAGAATTATTTTGCAATCATTCCTATGGGCCTCCTGGCCCATAGAAATGCATTGGAAAATATTCCTTGATTGCGAATTCGCAAAATGCGAATTCGCAAATAAAGAAGACTAAGGAATCACTAAAAAATAGCGATTTTTTCATACATACCATTTTGCAATTCCTAAATGGCGATTCCTTAAAAATCGCTATTTAGGAAATGCAAAATACTTCCTTGATACATATCGCCCGTAATAATTCAGAATTGCTGGTGCACACCCTCCTTTTATTCTTAGGGGGGAAACTGTGACGAGGCTCTTCCTATTGTCCCAAGTGGGTGTCGACAAATGCCCACAATATTTTGTAACTCAGATAAATTACTGTATCTAAAATGACAGAGTTGTTGAGACTGGTATTATGCAATTTAATTTTGCTGTGCTGGTATGCTTTGTAATGCTTCATTGGTTGTTTCTAAAAAGAAGACATGCACCATTAGTCTAATTACTCTAGGAGCATGCCCATTGTAGAGATGACAGTTCATTCGAATTTTGCTATAATCACGGATTTAAATTTGATAAATAAGTGGAGACATAAAGGAGGCATCGAGGGAGTACTAATCATGGGCAAGTTTGGCAAAAATAGCCGAAGAGACTTAACGAACACGCCCGGTCAAACATAAACATTAACTTACCTCAAGACTTCTCTGGGGTGTCCACGAGTCCGGTAGACGAGTGCGTCACAGCTACGCACCCCAGCTGAGGAGTGGGATCGGAGGACAGAATACAGTCTTCCCGACATAGGAGAGCAAAAAATATCAACTTTTCGAAGGGACAGAAGCCACGGAAGTGCCATTATTTGTATTCACGGTTATCAAAGCGTTAATGTTAAAGTAAAAAATCCACACGTCTCTTTTGTATTTGAAGGCTTGAAAAAAAATGGCAACAAATGTCTTATTTAAGCCGATAGAAAGACACTAACGTCTCTTGTCCGCTATATGTAAAGGCTTCAAAAAATGAATGAAAAAAACATATTTGCTTGTGTGAGCCAACGGAGCTCAAGAAGCAAAGGGGAAGTGCAAGTGACGGAAATACACTGCAGTTAAATGGGTTGCTTCTGGTTCCTTTTCGGCTACAAGCATCAACGTTGGGCAAGTTACATTTTGCCTGCCAATTAGAGTCTAATCATAGTTAATTTTTGATTTCTGTTCATTTACTATTGCAACAAAGTAGGTAATGCACATGACGTACTAGTAAAAACAAAAAATATCTAAACCCCAAATAAGTATTGAAATGACATTACGGGAAATGTAAAATAATACTCATGAAATAACCACAGGCTAGCTAATAAAAAGGAAAACAGGCAATGGCAACGGCAAAAGGTCTGGTTTTGCCTGCCAGTATTTTGGTTTACTCGTTGCTGGTTTTGTCATGGATTCTGTTAAACTTTTTTCTTGTGAGAGCTGCCTGGTCGTGGCTATTAAAATGCTACAAGCAAAAAATGTTATTCTCAAAAGCAAAAATTGCCACAACAGTCTCTGAAGGGAACTACTTTCACAGAAGGTGTGCTCTCTGTGAAAGTGCGAAATACCGTTGCTAATAGCGAAGTTAACCATCGTCTGTAGTGGACTGACACATTTATCCATGCTGCACTCTGTAGAGGGCAGAAATATAATGTGAATGACACAACGACCAGTGGATGAAGAGGGCTGTATACAAACACTAGACCTAAAAAACAGAGGAGCATATTCTCAAGGACTTATCGCTGAGTTAGCTTCACTTTATCGCAGCCAAAGTGGCAATATATTTATCCCCCTATTCACAAGCTGGTGTTAACATCCGTTAACACAAGTTTTCCGGCGATAGCAGCAGCACAAAACATCGCCCCAGATGACACCGACAACTAACCCTAATGATATGCAGAGTAGGCGTTCCCATGCAAAAGCCCGCAACAACACCACTTCGCAACATTCTCAACGACCAGCCAGATCGGCGATAAGATCCCAAAACATGCGATAAGGCGAGTTAGCTGCAGGGATTTAACACCTGCTCTTACCTGGTGTAAAGTCAGACGACAACCTGCGACATAAAAAGGGAGCCCAGCCCAGAACCACACCTGAAGAACAGCAGATCCCATGGAGCTACTGATCATGCAGCTCAAACACTCAGTGCCACCACCCGCAGGACCCTCCCCCTGGGTCCTACACCGGGCACACCCCCCCCAAGCCCCCCATCCCCTCCCAAAGATATTTTACATCAACTTTAGGAAATCATTAACAAAACAGTTCGCAGGATGTCGCACAATTACAACAATTAACATTCATGTGTGGTCAGAAAAAGGAGAATAATTCATTCATATTTGAATGTCCAAACAAATCATTTTATTCAAATTAAACTCAAAACAACTATTTGGAAGGTGTGTCATGCACTCATCAAAGGACAGAGAGAGATAGAAAGAGAGGGAGAAAGAAAGGGAGAGAGAGAGAGAGAAAGAGAGAGAGAAAGAGAAAGAGAGAAAGAGAAAGAGAGAGAGAGTGAAAGGAAGAGAGGGAGAGAGAGAGAGAGAAAGAGAGAGAACGAGAGGGAGAGAGAGAGAGAGAACGAGAGGAAGAAAGAGAGAGAGAGAGAGAACGAGAGGGAGAGAGAGAGAGAGAACGAGAGGAAGAAAGAGAGAGAGAGAAAGAGAGAGAAAGAGAGGGAGAGAGAAAGAGAGGGAGAGAGAAAGAGAGAGGAAGAGAGAGAAAGAGAGGGGAGAGAGAGAGAGAGAGAGTGAAAGGAAGAGAGGGAGAGAGAGAGAGAGAGCGAAATAGAGTGCCGAGACTGCAGAACGAGGCCTCACTGCTCACCTGCTGCCACTGGTGTGTCTCCAACCATGTGCCAATATACACTGCAGTCCACCAGGTCCCTTATCTGAAACATAGTCCAGATTTATGAATGACAGAGTTCATATAATTGCACACGCCATCATCGCTTGCCCGCCCTTATGCACACAGGCTGTTGCACCCCTCCCGCTCCCCAGCGGTGATTGCCCGCCCCTGAGCACCCAGGCCTCACTGCTCACCTTCCACCAGCAATGTGTCTCCAAGAGGGCCCACCATGTGCAGGTGCAAGCTCCAAGCCCGGGGCCCCTGGCCCGCGACCTTGGCAGCCTCCACATCATGCAACCCCGCAGCGTGGGCCACCAGGTCACACACGTGATTCTGGGTCTTTATTTCACAAAGGCAGAGATCATATCAGTGCACACGGCATCATCGCATGCTGCACACCTGCTCAGCTCTTTAGGTGCCACTAACTCTGTGAACCGCGAGGCAACCGCACGTGGCGGTAAGCCAGCTCTGCCCGCTGGCTCAGGCCTGCACTGCTGTCCGGCAGGGCTCACGCAAATCCTTACAATTTCGGACCAACAGGACGGCGTATCATCGCACACTGTACACCCGCTCAGCACTTAAGGTGCACCTACCTCAGTGCACCAAAAGTCACCGTCCCGTGGCGGTAGGCCCTTGCCGGCCGCAGTGTATCTGAAGCCACCAACTCTGTGCAACGGAAGTCAAGGACCCTTTATGATTGAGTATCATGGTGCGGACACCATCATGTCACCTCCGGCAGTGGGGAATGTGTTGTGGTGAGGCCCTAGGCCCTCATACATAAATAATAACCACACAGATACACGCAGACAGACAGCAGAATGGCCCCGAGCACGTGCGCCCGGCCATTTTTATTGGCAGGGTCACATGTCCTGTGACGCCTGTGCTGGATGGGTGTGGTGTGGGTGTAAATTAGCCCTCAGGGAGTGGCCGTGGCATGCTGACAACTAGTCCTGTGATCAGCAGATCACTACAGGGAAGACCTGGGACATGTAGCGTTGTCGTCGTCCCCTGTAAGTGTAAGTGGAGTGGGCTGACCTGGTGTGTGCCAGTCCAGCGTAGGGGTGTGAACAATGACCACGGGGCTCTGGGCGTGAGTCCGTCTTGGGCTGTACAAGGAAGTAACTAAGGTGTGTGTCTCTGTTGTAGTGTTGGTGCCACCCGGACCGCAATCGGTAATGTTGCACCCTGTGACTCAAGTCTCACAGCATGAGCAACATGGACTAAGGGGGAATCACTGGCCCTACACTCATCCATACTTCCACACTTGAATGATCATAGATATGACACATCTGTGTGAATACGAATGTTTAATGCACATTCAGTGGAGTGTTGTAGCTGGAGCAGTACAGGGCCATGCAAACCCCACTTTACATTCTTGACCCGTGGAGGGCCAACAAGAGTCCTTTAGGGAATGACAAGTTCATCGGAAGAGGAAGAGTTCAGTACGCTGTCTGATTGCTGTGTCATTGGTAACCAAACAGAATATGGCAGTCCCTGTCGAGGTCCAAGGTGAGTGTTGCAGAGTGTATTGGGGGACAGTGGAAGGTGATGATGCAAAGGGCAGAACTGAAAAGAAACAGGCCATATGGCAGAGATGAATGCTACTGCTTACTTCTTACCAGTAAGGCAGATTCATCCACATCTTCGTCCTCTGCTGTTTCATGTGCCTCACATGTGAGTGGTGGTGTTCTGTCTCCAGCACTGTGTGGCAGTGACATATCAGGGGCCAGAGGTGGAATGTCTGTTGCACTGTGTGGCACTGGCACTTGAGGGGTCTGAGATGTGGATGGAGTGGTAGCCGCAGCATTCATCCATGCAAGGCCTTGTGGCAGCAATGCCATGAGGAGGGTCTGCACGGCATGGAAGAACACAGCTACCTCTCACTGCTGTGCAGCCATGGCAGCCGCTCTTTCTGCCTGCATCCACTCCATGCTCTCCATGATCAGACATTGCTGGAGCCACTCTGACTAGACAGTTGTTCTTGTCTAAGAGTCAGGACTCCAGCGATGTCAGCCATGGATCATTGGAGAGCATGGAGTGGCCTGTGGGTGTCCTTTAGGGAACGTGAGTGGTCCCTGATGTGACTTAGACACCCACGTATGGCATCTAGTTTGGATGCCATACGGTCAAACCCCAACCGCACCTGTTCAGCCATCTTCTCCTGGAACTCCAACACACAGCGTTGGAAGGCCATGTGTTGTTCGTGGGGGACCTGGGAGTCAGCCTTGGTGGTGGGTGCTGCCTGCTGTGTGGTCTGTGCATGGGGTGGGGTCTCCTCGTTGCAGCTGGGCTGCACTGCTCCTGGAGGTGGGTTGACGTGGCTGTCAATGAACTCTTGGAGGGCATCGGTATCGAAGGTGTGGAGGTCCTCTTCATCATCAGTGAAGAGAGGTTTGGTCTACTCTGCTGGAGGTGTTGGTTTTCCATCTGCAATGTGAATGGGAGATGCATTTTAACATTGTGTTCACATGTGTGTTGATGCATATAACATGTTTACATACAGACTGCATGACAATGTACATTGTGACTGTTTGGGAGGAGCTTCCTATTTGATGCGGGACAGTGGACAGTTTGACAACATAACAAAGGTGTGTTTGTACTTGTACATTATCAACTCACATTTCCCTGCTATGCCAAATGTGATTGACCAGTTTCTACCACAAGTGGCACCAGTTGTGTTCTCTGTTCTGTTGTCAACGTATTGCAGTTTGTACCACAATGCTGTCAATGTTGATGTGCTCTGCATGTTATGTGTGCGTGCTGCATTTTGGGAGAGTCGCCCCTGCAGCTCTGGTTTTGCTGCCCCGTATCCCTTTCATGGGGTGTGCCTTTGACTTCTGTGCTTATACAGCGCTGAGATGTGGCAGACTTGGGTACATTAAGCACTTGGTGGGAGTTGGGAGTCTGGAGCAATGGTTTGTGCGCACATGTGTTGTTGGCTTCAGGGGTTGTTTGAGCACGTGGATGTGTCAGAGTGCGACCTGCTCCTTTACGGATGTGGTCCACACTCAGCCACCTCAGTGTTGTGTTGTGGCGTGCAACATTTCATGATATGTTGACTGCAGCAAAGCTATTCGTCATGCAGTGTCACTTGCATTGTCAGTGTTGCTCACAGACACACCACTTTGCTGGGTTTAACACATGTGAATGGGTTGGTTGTGAGATTGGTGGTGTGTGGGAAGGGCCCCCTCTGGGCACATAGTCGACGGGGGCCTACTTGCTGTTTCTAGGTGTGCTGCAGTTTGCCAAGGGGATCATAGGCATGCTCCAGAGTCATTGTGGGTGTGCACTGTGCTAGACGTAATTGTGCATGTGTGTCCTTGTGCCCATCTCCCCCCGTCCCCCCTGTCCCTGGTCTTTACTCATCCTGTTGCTGTTGTGTCAGGTCATGTTGAGCAGTGTCCGTCCCCCAACTCCTGCCACTGTCTCCACACTGATGACTGTGGACACCATTTCCTCCATCTCATCCAGCTCCTCCTGTGGTGCTGGACTCCCACCTTCAGTCTGCATTGCTGCCTTCTGGTTGTTGGCGAGTTTCTGCTTGCTTTTGCACGTCATTCCAGCGCCTCTTGACCTCTTCCATTTTCCTTTTCAGCACTCCGACTGCATTCACCTTGTCCATGATGCACTGCCATATTCTATTTTTTGTTGCCAATGACACAGTGGAGGTGACGAACAGTAGCTGATGGTGTTCTATCACCTCCGTTATCAGGATCCTGTTTTCCTGCGGACTGAACCGTGTCTTCCTCTTCTTCTTGTCCGTGCCCTTCCCTGACCCAGAGGTCCCAGGCTGGTCCTCCGTGGGGCTTGTGGGGTTCTGGTTGTCCTCTGTACTTGCTCTGGCTACCTCCATTGTGCTTTGCAGTTGTTTGTATTTTTTTTTCTACTTTTATAGTGATTTTTCCCGCCTGACGTGTGTGAATTGCAGGCCTGGCAAAGATTATCGCAGATTTTTTTTTTGCGGCGGGACCCATCGCCAATTTTTTCACATTGGGGTTTACATTTTTATCGCCGTACCGGTGACTTTATTGCGGACATTTGACGCGTTATCTGGAAACTATCGCATGTTACCGCCTTGTTGTGAATAGGACGTTAATACTGAGATATTTTGCCGCGATAGACGGCGATATGAAACATTGTATTAACCGATTATGGCGATGATTATCTCACGTTCTTGTGAATATTCCCAGAGTGTTATTTGGTGCTATCCCAATCTTACATCCCATCATAGCTGTGTCACAGTCACCCCTAATGTTGCTGCAAGACACTAATGATATGGAACTATCCACTAGTTGTTGACTGGCCACGCTGCTTCGGTGAAAATTTTCGCCTGAAGTTTGAAGTTTAGGTTGTGTAGTTCCCTCTTTGAGACTTACATACATTATGAAACATGTGTGGGTAGAGAAATCTGTATGGAGGTAAAGGACTCAAAAGCTGCAGCCATAGAATTTTCCATACAGACTCTCATACTTCAATAATGACTTCAGCAACTGATACAAGATTCGAGCACTAGGCATGTATGTTGTTTTATGCTAAACCTAATGCTTGCCATGCTTCTCCGAAGGATAGGGTTGAGATTTCTAAAACAACCAAATTACCTCTTTGGTAGGGAGAGAACTACGTCGTCATTGTGACAGAGTTCCCTCTTCACCAAGATCTAAATTGAGCCCTAAATTGCCCTACAAAATGCATAATGTAGTCTTGTTCTGTTAAGAAATCTAATGTGCATGTCCCAGCCTTTGTTAAAGGGATTAAGATAAACAACACCAGGCATCCAATCAAGCAAAATGGTGTAACCTGCAAAAACTCTATATGCAATTGTTGATTAAGATGTAGGGAAAAATCCAGTTGTGTGCATGGGCAGCATACGTCAAGCAAACAGAGCAATGGTGCCAATTACCCAGTTTTTGTCAAACAGTATGAAGGACATACCAATTTCCAACTTTCATGTAGCAACAGAGTATTGACAATGGACTACAGTCCATTCACTGAACCTGTAAGAAGAGCTGTGATGCACGGAAATGCAACTGTGTCTGACAAACTCCTGTGAGACATAAAGTAATGGATGAAAGCACTTAGAAGAAGAATATTTCAATTATGGAGAACACTCCTTCACGTGACAAAGGATGAATATTAAAAAAAAAAAGACAATACCTAAACAAGGACATCATCATCAAGAGCTTACTACAAATGATAAAAACACATCAGGCCTAAAAAGAAATGCCTCAGACCTTGTCACCAGAAATCTAAGCCACTCTGTGCATTTCAATCATATACTGCATGCTACCTCAAGAAAGTCAAAAGGGGAACAGTTAGCATTTCACTTCCATCTATCTGCAAAGCAATATGTCAGGCTACAGATACATTTAAACCTCATGGGTCATGCTCTGTCACCATTCCCCTTAAACCAGAGAAGAGCCCAAAATCCCAGACATAGTTCTTTGACTAGGATGCCTTCTTCTTTACATCACCAGAGGGGCCATTGAATGCCCCCATCTCAACGGTAGAAAGCCTTCCACTCTAATCATAAAGGGTTCACCAGTCCAACATAACACTGGTGCGTGATATGCAAACTTTTTCAACATCATACTCCATCTTTCCATTCTTACGACATATAATTCCGCTTTGGATTTGAATAGATTCAGATGAATGGACAATCATACAGAATACGTATCTTACTAGGTTAGTCTCATTTTCATTTCCTGGCACAGACACAGCCAAATACATTAATGATTCACAGAATCAACCAACTGCTGGCAGCACGTATTCTTTGAGGAGATGATTGATGACACCCAAACACAATTCTCCCTGCAAGGAACATGGAAGTCATGGCAGAGTACACATTCACAAATGATGCACACTTGAGAGAATCATTCCCTGGCTTAAACAATGCATCAAGGGGTATATTTATTATACTTTCACGTAGCGCAATCTTGCAATCCACCTTGCTGTGCTGCGCTAAGGAAAAGTGCAAAACAACAAATGATGGACAGAATGCAAAACAATGTCATACATTCACCCCAGTACAGAGATCTGGGCCTAAATCCATCGTTTTTTTGCACTCCACACCACCCCAGTTCAGACATGGCCATATGCAAATCAGCCTTGACCCTGTGCCTCATGGGAACAGTCCAGCCCAAACTGCCAAGCCATGTCTTTCCTGGACCGGAATCAAGCATCCTAGGACCGGTTTCTGGCTATCAGCCGTCTTCAGCCAGGATAGCTTGACTCCAGTGGTGTGGAGAGCATGGGACTCACGTCTGAGCATACCCATCCCACTCGGGGTGATAAATGCAAAACAACAAATGATGGACAGAATGCAGAACGATGTCATACATTCACCCCAGTACAGAGATCTGGGCCTAAATCCATCGTGTTTTGCACTCCACACCACCCCAGTTCAGACATGGCCATATGCAAATCAGCCTTGACCCTGTGCCTCATGGGAACAGTCCAGCCCGAACTGCCAAGCCATGTCTTTCCTGGACCGGAATCAAGCATCCTAGGACCGGTTTCTGGCTATCAGCCGTCTTCAGCCAGGATAGCTTGACTCCAGTGGTGTGGAGAGCATGGGACTCACGTCTGAGCATACCCATCCCACTCGGGGTGATAAATGCAAAACAACAAATGATGGACAGAATGCAGAACAATGTCATACATTCACCCCAGTACAGAGATCTGGGCCTAAATCCATCGTTTTTTGCACTCCACACCGCCCCAGTTCAGACATGGCCATATGCAAATCAGCCTTGACCCTGTGCCTCATGGGAACAGTCCAGCCCGAACTGCCAAGCTATGTCTTTCCTGGACCGGAATCAAGCATCCTAGGACCGGTTTTTGGCAATCAGCCGTCTTCAACCAGGCTAGCTTGACTCCAGTGGTGTGGAGAGCATGGGACTCACGTCTGAGCATACCCATCCCACTCGGGGTGGCAAATGCAAAACAACAAATGATGGACAGAATGCAGAACAATGTCATACATTCACCCCAGTACAGAGATCTGGGCCTAAATCCATCGCTCACTTTGCCCCTGGATTCAAGCAAGCCGGGCTGAAGACGGCTGAAATGCCAGAAACTGGTCCTCGGAAGCTGGTTTCCGGTCCAGGGAAGGCAAGGCTTGGCTTGGCGGTTCGGCTGGACTGTTCCCATGAGGCACAGGGTCAGACTGATTTGCCAATGGCCATGTCTGAACTGGGGTGGCAGAGTGGGCTAAAGAACGGTGATGGATTAAACCCAGATCTGTTGACTGGGCGTGAGCGTTTGATTGGTTCAGATGCTCCGTCCATCACCACCCCCTTTTGTACCACTTTATTCGCCATAAGTTGGCAGGGTATGCTCAGACGTGAGTCCCTTGCTCACTTTGCCACTAGATTCAAGCAAGCCGGGCTGAAGACGGCTGAAATGCCAGAAACCGGTCCTCGGAAGCTTGTTTCCGATCCAGGGAAGGAATGGCTTGGCAGTTCGGGCTGGACTGTTCCCATGAGGCACAGGGTCCGACTGATTTGCATATGGCCATGTCTGAACTGGGGTGGCAGAGTGGGCTAAAGAACGGTGATGGATTAAACCCAGATCTGTTGACTGGGTGTGAGTGTTTGATTGGTTCAGATGCTCCGTCCATCACCACCCCCTTTTGTACCACTTTGTTCGCCATAAGTTGGCAGGGTATGCTCAGACGTGAGTCCCTTGCTCACTTTTCCACTGGATTCAAGCAAGCCGGGCTGAAGACGGCTGAAATGCCAGAAACCGGTCCTCGGAAGCTTGTTTCCGATCCAGGGAAGGCATGGCTTGGCAGTTCGGGCTGGACTGTTCCCATGAGGCACAGGGTCCGACTGATTTGCATATGGCCATGTCTGAACTGGGGTGGCAGAGTGGGCTAAAGAACGGTGATGGATTAAACCCAGATCTGTTGACTGGGTGTGAGTGTTTGATTGGTTCAGATGCTCCGTCCATCACCACCCCCTTTTGTACCACTTTGTTCGCCATAAGTTGGCAGGGTATGCTCAGACGTGAGTCCCTTGCTCACTTTGCCACTGGATTCAAGCAAGTCAGGCTGAAGACGGCTGAGATGCCAGAAACCGGTCCTCGGAAGCTTGTTTCCAGTCCAGGGAAGGCATGGCTTGGCAGTTCGGGCTGGACTGTTCCCATGAGGCACAGGGTCAGACTGATTTGCATATGGCCAGGTCTGAACTGGGGTGGCAGAGTGGGCTAAAGAACGGTGATGGATTAAACCCAGATCTGTTGACTGGGTGTGAGTGTTTGATTGGTTCAGATGCTCCGTCCATCACCACCCCCTTTTGTACCACTTTGCGCTAAGAAAAAGGGCAGGAAAGCACTGTATTTAACAATATATGTCACTTTCCTATCTTTTCATAGCGCTTGCACACTTTTGGCTGTCTAGTACCAATGCACACACCCTTGCGTTATGTTGCAAGGGTGCATGCGTTGTAAGCAGGATTGTTTTTGTATAAGAAAGAACACCTGTATTTTCCTCTTTCTACGATGCTGCAGAATGCGGTACACGTGGAAAGAGGCGACAACAAGGAGAAATAAAGATATTTCTCCTCCTTACGCCTTGCCTGGTGAGGCATAGCATTTTGACGCATTTCCAGGTCTACCAGTAATTGTAACTCTGGGAATATGCCAAAATCCATGAATGGATGTGTGGGAACACAAGCATTCCACTGTTATATTCCATATAGGTACCCTATATAGGCACAGGTAACATTGGCGCCTTTCACCTATATTCTTCCCTACATTATATACATAACGGTTCTTAGGGGCTGACCTTTTAACTAGATACAACACTGCATTCAGAACAGGGGGTTTTCCCTAGTTCGAATCTCATATATTATGCATGAGGCTTCTTGGAAGCACAGCAGGACTAACAGCAGGACTAACATCTCCTGTATAATATCTCTGTATAAAGTTCAGGCCTGACATCATCCTTTAGGCCGACACAGTAACACAGCAAGGTAGAACCCTTGGGGAGACCTATGGGTATTTATACATCACATCTTGCTTAGAAGTATAGAGGAGACCGAGACTTTCCAGCTGACACACTGACCAGAGACGCTGAGGTTCCTGCATGTAGACGCTCCAGCTCGCAGTGGTCTAACATCCCTCACGGGGTGTCACACTCGAGACCAGGATTCCCATATTCTCTCATTCTCAAATAATAGGGATAACTAGATCCTAGAGGGATTCTTGGCATAACACCTACACAGATGCTAGATACATATAGGTATATCTAGTTAGGGAGGCAGCGTAGGAGTACGCACTTTTTATCATGTGTTTTATATACTTGTATGTATACATGAGTATTGCAAGATGGTAGAACTTTACCATCCCTTTACGTTTGTAGTACTTCTAATCATATATCTCTGCAACTGGCTAATGGTTGCTGCAGCTCATCTATTCTACACTAGAAGAACAACTTGTCAATACATTCTTATTGAAAACACTCAGCCTGTGTATTCTGTGTATCTCTCTGAGACCAACTAAGTGAGCACGAGTGACTGGGTGAAAAGTAGTATATTGTTTCCACGATCCTGAGGGGTCAGGGTTGTCATGTACTGAAGTTGCCAGAATATATTCTCTCCTTGGTAAGAGGAGATTATAGTGGCACTGTGAGCTAGCTGATACTGACAGGCTAAGATACCTGGTGGGGGTGCACGGAATCAGTCTGCCCCCAGTCCCAAATCCCCTACTACTTAGGGAAATGACAGACAAAGACTATAACACAAACATTCAAGAAGTGTCAGAGACCAGAAAAGTACAGAATTGGTATGTGTGATGCTGTCACTCAAAGAGGCAAGGGACAAAAATGCACCTCAGACAGTAAGTGAGACAGCAATTAGCTATAGAAACCCTCAGAGGCATCACTAGATATAGGTCAGTGGCTGCAATGACTCACATTCCCCAATCCTCTAGAACAGTGGTATTGACCTTTTGACTTCTGCTGACCTCCACTTGATCAATACTAAAATCCAGGGACCCCAATGAATCAATATTGGAATCCAGCGCCCCCCCATTGAGGCATTACCGGAAGGTAGGGACCCCAGCCGAAGCAATTTCAATGATTTGAGCCTCAAAAGAATACACGAAGATGCCAGATAAAACACGTATCAAACAAATACACAAATGCTTAAATATTTTATTTATTTCACATACAAGTATAAAACGAATCAAACTTTGAATTTTAAAGGGAAGGTTTGGAGCTTTTCTAAATCCAATTTAGACCAACCATTGTCCGTATTATATTCTGTTTATGCACTTGCACTGCAACCATTAATCAATCTGAGGATACCAACTTAATTTTCAGCCTCCAATTTCAAACTCCTTTACATTTACAGAACGCTTTAAAATTCCAACTTTACATTTTGCTTCTTTATTTATATACATTTTATTAATCTATTTAAATATTATTTCATTTTCAAAGCAGTCACAAACCCCCTAAGTAGGTGGCGCTGAATCCCAGGGGGTCCGGACCACAGGTTAAGAATCTCTATACTAGAACATGAGCAAACCCACTCACAACCAATATAACTGCCTACAGATTTCTAGGATTTAGAGATAGAAAGAGTGGATATATGACTTTCTGCAATACAGAACAAGGCAACATCTACTGACAGTGGGAGATGCTGACACTTGGTGAATCCTACTTAAAGACAAAGAGAGAGGAAGATGAGAAGGTACAGCAGACGTGAGCAACAGGCTGCACAGAGTGTTCAAGCACTGCACTAGTAGTGCTCTGCTCAAAGGTTGTGTCGAAGACTAACAGAGCAGAGTCATGAAAAGTGAAGTCATGATTACTGGCCAAAGGATGGGCCAGCTGTTTAAGAGATGTGGGCCACACTTGCATAAAGTCCTTGTCACTTTTTGGTCGCATGCTCCTGAAAATATTGTACCCTCTAGCACTTTTACCCCCACATGCATCAACCTATTTAGGAAGTGCAAACGGTGCAAATCGGTAAATTCGGCCGTTTGCACTTCCTAAATACGTTTTTGGGATGCATGAAACAATTCGCTATTTTTTGCATTTCTTAAAAATGCAAATGCAATTAAGGAATCGCATTTGTGCGATCCCTTAAATGCAATGCATCAATTTGTAAAAAATAGCGAATTGTGAAATTGGAAGTGCAAATTAACACGAGGTTGACCCTCGTGTTAATTTGCGAAAATGTTTAAAAAAGCAAAAAAGTGCATTTTTTAAACTTGCATGTTACAGACACACATGTCCTTAGGACATGTGTGTGTGAAACATGCACTTGAAAATAAATTTCAGGGGTGCAGGGGGGGGGTCCTTTGGACCCCCCTCTGCACCCTTGCAATGCATCAAAAAATTGCGAGTAAAAAAAAAAAAAAGCAAAACGGCATTGATTCCTATGGGCCTCTAGGCCCATAGGAATCAATGTAATGCCATTCCTTAATTGAGATTCGCAATTAAGGAATCACAATTTCCGAAAATTAAGAAATCCTAAAAACTTTTAGGATTTCTTGATGCATAGGATTTTGCATTTCCTAAATAGCGATTCCTTAATTTTCGCTATTTAAGAAATGCAAAATCCTAGATTGATGCATGTGGGGGTTAGTCTCTGAGGGCCTCATTTGCAATGAATTGGCATAGGGCAGTGCGGCAAGTCTTTTTGCTGTGCTGCCCTACGCCAATTCGCAAGGGCAGGAATGCACCGTATTTACAAGATACAGTGCCTTCCTGTCCTTTCAGCGGGCGCCCAATTTGGTACCTAGCTCCAACACAGGCATCCATGCACCATGGTGCAACAGTGTCTGCGTTGTTGGCAGGATTGCTATTTTGGATGAAGTTCCTTTAATGCGGACGCAGCTCTTCCTTGACCACCTTAGAATTACAAGACTTTCTGATTCTATCCTTTGAAGAATATTTCCTTGAGAAAGCCCTTAGCTTGCTGGCCAAATGGGTGAAACATGTGTCGGCTGTTCTTTTAGTAACTTGTATTTATGATAACAATAAATACAGAATGCTAACATCGAAATTTGTTTTTTCCCCCAAGGAATCTACATATATACTTTAGGCACAAACCAATCATAATTCCAAAATAGTTGCGTGTAAATAAGCCCATGAGCTTGAACTTCCAACTCAGTGTAAATCGTTTATGTGTTATTTCTTAATGCTTTGTGTTGATGGGAAATCTATTCTACCTCTCAATGGAACGCTGTGACTGGCTTGAACTTCTACCACTATGTCCACTATTAGTAAATTGCTGAATTTTACTGCTGTGTGAGCTACTCAGTTTTATGTCATTGCTAGTACAATGAGGATCAATCTTGTTTCTGCCAGCTCTTCTGTGCTCAACTATACCTCTTTCAATGTATCCTCTAAGTCCGCTCTCTGACTTATCCCAAACCTCATTGTGCTACTGTGGTCTGCCTTAATAACTCTTGCTAGACTTGTCCCTCCTCTATCCTTCATTTTACTAATCCCAAACCTCATTTTACTACTATTATCTCCCAAATAACACTTTCTAGACTCTGCCCTCCTATATTCCTCCTTTGACTCATCCCAAACCTCCTTTAACTACTATAATCTCCATAATAACGCTTTCTAGACTCTTCCTTCCTCTATCCCTCCTTTATCTTATTCAATACAACTAACATATTCACATGTCCACCGCTCAAATTACCAACTAAGATTTCCCTATACTAACTTGCGACAAATGCACTATGGGTTCCAGAGTAGCATGCTACTCGCCGAAAAGCATTTCAATGCCTACTAAAATGTGGCGCAATGCTGCACAGCATATAAATTTGATTATGACACATGCTGCTGCTTTATACTGCAAATGCCACTGCAATAGGAACCAAGTAAAACTGATTTCCCATAGTGATAAGCGTGGCTAAAATACCACCCAAGTGACTTACCTCACTCACCTATAGTTACCAAAATAAGTCAGCCGGACAGTGGAGAAGAATAAACAAAGCAAGTTTATTAGGCCACAAACTCCCATATGAGAGGGCCCTATATCGCCCTCACCCCTAAGAGTGTGCCGAGAAGGACTGACTCACATCATCATGGTGATACATTATATTACGAGAAGGCAGAGTAAACACGCCCACAATGGAAAAGTACTGGTCCCCCAAAAGTGTGGACAATGGCCTCATACAGGAGGCATCTGCACCTGCAATAGCAACACTTGTTATCATCTCCCAAGGACACAGAGCCAGGCCGCTACATCTCCAGCGCATGAGAACGGCCTGATAAGGAGTTTCGCTAGCAGGAGTTTCAGCTACAGTAAACCAAGAAATGAATATATGCTGACACGAGGAATTATTCCTATTCCTACGGGAGGGGGAATGAGCAAGTAAAGTTTGCACGCAGAGAGAAATAATTCAAAATGGTGGCACACATGCTAAGCTAAGAACACTAAAACGATATCACACGCATAAGTGAATAACTGAATAATGAGAACATAAATGTAAATGCGTAAATGCAAGTAATTAGTTAGACACATTCCGCTAACTCATAAGCATAATGTACGAAAGGGCGGGGCTTGGAAATGACGTCTATCAGACCCTCCTTTTAGCGGACTGTGGCTAACACGTTTGTTTCCATTTATTAACCAAAAGGAGGGCCTTTACAGCAAAAATCTATGGACAGGGAAAAACTGGAAAGACATGCTTAAACCAGAACATCATCATGAATGAGTATCAACCAATTAGCATCAGTAAGCTCAACAGCATTGGAGACAGGATATTGTTTCAATCTGTTCGTAGACTTACGCATATTGCTGGCACACATGGAGCAACAAGGGGGAAGGCAGTAGACACAGAGGCAGCATGACAGTAGGACCCCCATTACACCTGCAATGACCATGAATATTTTCCAACCCCAGGAAGAGAAAAGACCCCATAACCATGTCTTTAGGGACCAGGTACCGGTATCTTGATGAAGTTCGGCAGCTAACCTATGAAGTTTCTGCACAGCCAAGTTAACAGTCGGGGCGGAGTCAGGAATATACACGCAGCAAGACGTCCCGATGACGCGACAAGCTCCACCCCTATCTGCCAGGATGACGTCAAGAACCATTCTGTTCTGAATCGTAAATAATCTCATAGCCTGCATCTCCAGTGACATATTAGCTGCAATATCAGCCTCAGTATTGACTACCTTTTCCATGACCCGTGAAAGACGTCTGATGGTCCTAATATTAAAGATAGGGCCCCAGAATGGCAACAGGCCTTTAGAGAAATCACTAAACTGCTGTCCAGCGGTGTCCGTCTGATCTACGTCATCAACTTGGAGTTCCCTCCTTTTTCGCTGTCCTTGCACCACGGCAAACCTCCTATGTGTCTTATGATAATCCGAAGGTGCCACATAAACAGGAGGGAGAAAATACGCCAGGTAACATGTCCCACCCCAACCCTCAGGCAACCACAGATACCCACTGTCACCACATACAAAGTAGACATTAGGGGGAGTGACAAGCGAAGGACTAAGGGTCAGCCGAATTGAGGTAGTCACATTACAAATACTGTCACCCACCTTTATCGGACCTCTACCCTGAATACAGAAATAAGGCGAGGGTCCCACTACTGCTAGGGGCACCAGGGAATGACCACTACCATTTGTTGCAGGAGGGTGTCGGTATGCTAGAGAAGAGTTCAGCTGTAGAAAACTCTCTCGTACCTTATCAGTGTCATTAGGTATCAGTAATTTGTCCAACTTTTTCGAGCAAGTCTCTAAAAATGTTTGGTCAAAACGTCCATCAGTAAATAATCGTCCAAGGGATGAGGGAGGCAAAGGGCGTACTTGCATCGTCAGTGTAGACTTACTGTTGGGGAGTCGTGGGGTGAGAGAGTCAGGCTGCTGAAAAAACTTTACCCCACCTATCAAGGTATACCAGCCCACACAGCTATTCACAGGGGTCAATTGCAGTGCCAATAACCTGTCCTTCTTATATGCTGCAGAAGGAAGCAACCCACATACCCAGCAATCTGTCACATTGTATACAGCGTGCGCATGATGTAGAGTTTTTATGAAGACATTATCACGATAACCTTTTCTCATACATTGTTCACCATAATCAACAGTAACCATATTATGTTCTGGTAAAGGAGAAGGGGTAGGAACCAGTTTGTGGACGGGGTAAGCTTTATCCAGGAAAAACAGTATCCCAAGCATTATCAGAAAGACAATAATGAGCACCACAATAACCACAATTTTACTTTTTCGTGATAGGGCACGCCATGGTGAATCTGGTTCTGATCTGCGAGGGGCAGCAAAAGGCTGTTCCTCGTCTGGGATCGGACGGCCAAAAGGATACATTTCTGCTAAAAAAACGGGGCAAGGGATATCCTAAAAGTTCAAAAGCTAAGGGATATCCTAAAAGTTCAAAAGCTAGGGACACTACTAAAAGTTCAGACACTCCAAAACCGGCCAGAGGGGTTCTTCACCCTTCGATGGGCTGTTCTCCCTATGTCCGTTAAAGCCTCATAGGCAGGCTTACGACCTCGCAAACCCTATTCCCTCGTCGGAGTCACACAACTGCAGTGACTCAGGAGCACAGAACTCGGGCCCACGTACAACTCTAATGTTCCGTGCAGCAATGTCTCAGAAGCAATGTCTCAGAAGTGCACCAGGGCTCCTTTCAGCAGTCCATCCCTATTGCTATGGTAACCTATCGAATATAGTCCACTCTTAGTCCCTATCTCAGCCCTTCTTCCAGTGCTCAATGCATTTGCCTCTCTTTCCTGGGCCGCAAGTTATAGCCAGTGCTCCCTCGCACTTCGGGGTCTGAAAACAGAATTGGTGGGTCGTTTTGAAAAGAGGTGGTTTCAGTTGCTTGAGCACCGTGACCAATAGAAGCCTCGCTACTCGTACTCAGGGCTGGCTTCCGTTCTTTTTCGTCGTGCTCCTCCCCAATCAACACAGCATCAGAAAAGGGAAGATACTGAGGCAACGACTCTGTTTCGTGATCTGCAATGCCACCTCTTACCCATGCATCATAGGGTAAAGGTAGTGGAACTTTCTTGACATGAGAGGCATGCGTCCACGCCTTTCGACCCTCCACTCGAAGTGCGGTGCGGGTGGTGAGCAGCACCAACCGTGGCTCAGACCATCTAGGCTCCAAACAGGACTTCCGCTGGTACTTCTTAACGACGATCCAGTCCCCTGGGTTGATGCCGTGACCGGGCCCCTCAGGCAGCGGCTTCAGTGTGTCTGCTACCTGCTGGTGAACAGAATGGAGATCTTTAGTCAAAGCATACAAGTAGTCTGTCAACATAGGATATTCTATCTCTGAGAAACATTTAGGTCTAGGAACTCCCCACACATTGGCGGGCCTGCCGAATACAACTTCGTGAGGAGAAACACCTGTCTTGGAATTCACTGTAACTCGTGTGGAGAGTAGGGCAAGGGAAAGAGCGTCTGGCCAGCGTAGCCCAGTACTTTCCTGTATCTTGGCCATTTTTAATTTCAGTGTACCATTAAATCTTTCAACTAAACCCGCAGCCTGTGGGTGTAGGGCTGCGTGGAATTTTTGAGAGATCTGTAATCCCTTACATATATTTTTCATCAGTTCAGCATTGAAGGAGGTACCGTTATCACTCCAGATCACTCTAGGTAACCCGAACCTGCTAAAATATTCCTTAATCAACATCTTAGCTGTCGACATGGCTGTACAGTCTTTTGTTGGAAAAGCCTCCACCCACCTACTGAATGCGCACACCACCACAAGTACGTATTTAAGGTTGTTCACTCTTTCCATTTCAATGTAATCCATCTGTATTACTTCAAAGGGATATGTTGGGGGTGCAAAATTGCCCACAGGGACGGGTGTTCCCTTCCCAGGATTGTGTCGTAAGCAAATCATGCACTGTTGTACCAAACGTGTGGCCACCCTGGAAATGTTTTTATTACTCCACACTGGGTCTAATAATTTACATATTCCCTTGGCACTTATGTGAGCTGGTCCATGAGCCATTGTCACCACTGGGAGGACATATGCATTTGGGAGCAACCATCGTCTTTTGTCTGTCACATCCGTCCAACACTCATCCGAGTCCAACTGTCCCTTTCCATTCTTCCATTCTTTCAGCTCCTCCTCAGTCACTTTCTCTTGTATGTTCCGCACACTCTGTACAGTATCTGCAAACATGTTAACGTCTGGTACCCATCTAGCCGGTCCAGCCACAAACATTCGCGGGAGTCTATTCCTGGCAGTTTCTTTGGCCGTCTGGTCTGCAAACGCATTTCCCCGCCCTACGTCATCAACCACCGCTTTGTGTGCACTACACTTTATTACTGCTAGCCGTCTGGGAAGCGTTAGAGCTGTCAGCAGTCGCAATATCAATGGGCCATGTTGGATTCGTTGTCCGTGTGATGTCAAAAATCCCCTTTCTGCCCACAGTCTTCCATAACTATGAGCCACGCCAAAGGCGTATTGGCTGTCAGTATAAATGTTCACATCCAATCCTTCACTCAATTCACATGCACGCATCAACGCTATTATCTCTGCAGCTTGAGCTGAGTTGTACGGGACTCTAGAAGTCTCCACCACTGTTTGTAAGGTCGTAACTGCATATGCTGCTGTTGTGGTACCGTCCGCTAGTTTAAAACAAGACCCATCAACATACAACTCTCCGTCAGGGTCATCTAGGGGCTTATCCGTCAAATCTACTCTCCCTTTTGTCTCTTCCTCTGTTCGGAACAGGCAGTCATGCACTTCACCATCTTTCTCATCTGAAGGGGGAGGCAGCAGTGTGGCTGGATTCAGGGTAGCGCATCTTTTTATCGTTACATGTGGGGCAAATAGTGTCATCTCATAACCAGTCAGACGAGCGCTAGTTAAATGCTGCGTCTGTGTTCTGTTTAGCAAAATGTCCACTGCATGTGGTACCATTACCGTAAGAGCTGAACCCAGTACGAGCCCTGCCGATTGTCTTATCGAAACTGCAGCAGCCGCTGTAGCCCTTAGACAGCTCGGAAGCGCTCTTGCCACGTTGTCGAGCATTGCAGAGAAGTAAGCACACGGTCTCTGTTTCCCTCCAAAATCTTGTGTTAAGACAGACAACGCGCAACCTTCCGCCTCGTGCACATAGAGTACAAAAGGCTTCTGGTAATTAGGTGTTCCCAAAACGGGTGCAGAACATAGAGCAGTCTTTAGTAAGCATGAGCGCAAAATCCGCTCCGATCGCGGATTTTGCAGGTTTTCGGTAAATTCGCGGTCCGCGAACTCTCGCGAATTTACCGAAAATCCGCGATCGGAGCGGATTTTGCGGGTCAAAAGTTCAAGCGAGCCTAATTTACGATGGCGCCGGCAAGCTGCCAGCGCCATCCTCAAATAGTTACTTAATTAGCTTCAACAGGAAGCTCTAATAGATAAGATACAGCAGGGTCTCGAGCGCCTGCTTTATTTTATCAGTTGGAGCTTCCTGTTGAAGCTAATTAAGTAACTTTTGCAGGATGGCGCTGGCAGCTTGCCGGCGCCATCGTAAATTATTTATGATGGTGAAAAACGGTGGTGTCTTCTTGAATAAATATGAAGGGCAGGGTTCATTCGGGCACGACGGTCCTGGCACAAAAAATAAACCTCAACAGGAAACACTTGCAGATATCAATAAAGCATGTGCCCTAGTTGAAGCTTAAATTCAGTGACTCATTCATCAGCCCAAAAACAATCGTGAGCGTTGTGGGGGCTGGGCAGGTGTGCCTTCTTCCCAAATATACCATCGAAAATCCGCTGTGATGCTGGCCAGACGCATTTGCATCTTTGACTTTCACGAGCGCAATCCCCGTGCTGTTCCTGTGACCAGGAGCTTCTGTCTCTTAATCTGCTGCTCTGATCGGTCTCTGAGTGACCTTTTATACACACAAGAGGCATGTGCGCTCGCATGGAAGCCCCGTCCGTTTGGCCCCGCCCACACACTCGAGGAACACTTGCAGATATCAATAAAGCATGTGCCCTAGTTGAAGCTTAAATTCAGTGACTCATTCATCAGCCCAAAAACAATCGTGAGCGTTGTGGGGGCTGGGCAGGTGTGCCTTCTTCCCAAATATACCATCGAAAATCCGCTGTGATGCTGGCCAGAGGCATTTGCATCTTTGACTTTCACGAGCGCAATCCCCGTGCTGTTCCTGTGACCAGGAGCTTCTGTCTCTTAATCTGCTGCTCTGATCGGTCTCTGACCTTTTATACACACAAGAGGCATGTGCGCTCGCATGGAAGCCCCGTCCGTTTGGCCCCGCCCACACACTCGAGGAAGCCCCGCCCCCAAATCCGCCGATCCGCACAATCCGCGGATTTTGCGGATCCACGATCCGTGAATCCGCAAATTCGTGAATCGTGGATCCGCAAAATCCGCCCATGCTTAGTCTTTAGTAACTCAAACGCTTCTTGACATGCAGGTGTCCAAGGTAGGGGCTCGCGCACCTCTTTTGTGGTCAAATACAGCAGGGGTTTTGTTAGTAAAGCATAATTAGGTATCCACTGGCGACAGTACGATGTTATGCCCAAAAATGCGCGCACCTCTCGCTGTGTGTTAGGGACTGCCATGTTAGTTATTGCCTTGACGCGCTCTGGTGTCAGCCTTCTCCCGTCCTTCGATAGGAGATGACCGAGGTAGGTGACCTCCTGTCGACAGTATTGGAATTTAGGGAGAGACACCTTGTGACCCTTCTGAGCCAAATGGTGTAACAATTTAACAGTAGACTCTCGGCACCCCTCCTCATTGTCGGAGGCGATGAGAATATCATCCACGTATTGCAACAAGACATTTCCTTGCGGGAGCTCCAAATCATCTAACTGTGCTTTTAATGCTTGGCTGTAAATACTGGGGCTTTCTGTGTAACTTTGAGGAATTCGACAAAATCTAAAACTGCGGCCAGCCAATGAGAATCCGAAGAGGTACCTGCTATCTGGGTGTACAGGTATACTAAAGAACGCATTCTTAAGGTCCAGCACTGAAAAATATTTAGCTGAGGGGGGTATCATAGTCAAAATGGTAGTAATGTCAGAAACCACTGGGTACTGGGGCTCAACAACCTTGTTAACGTGGCGTAAATCAATCACAAAATGATAGACATCAGGTGTATTCTCACCTGCGTCACCTGAAGATCTCTTAAGTATTGGAAGTATCGGACTATTACAGATATTTGAGTCCGTTTCCTCAACTACCCCTGATCCAATCAAATCCTGTATAATCTGCAACAGAGCCTTCCCTCCATCTCTAGAGATCTTGTATTGGGGTATTCGAGGTAACTTCGCTCCCACCTTAACATTTATGGACACCGGTGCAATGTCCATTTTTCCCACATCAGTATCACTACTGGCCCACAGACTCGGGGGAACATCCCTGAACTCAACTGGGAGGGGCTCGTCCTTTGAAAAACATTGCTGCGCACGCGCAACAGAAGGACCCATCGTAAGGTACACACCATCCGGGGAACAGTAAATCGTAGCATGCAGCCTTTTTAACAAGTCCAAACCCAGTAAGTTCTCACCACAATTCGAAGTCAAGAGAAAGGAGGAATCAACAGTGAAGGGGCCAATTGTAAGTGTCAAGGGCTTAGAGATGGGGCTAACCACCGGGGTACCAGAGAACCCCACTGAAATATTATTCTTGCCAGACAGAGCCGCCCCTGGAACCTGAGAACGTGCTACAGAACTTTTCGTAGCACCTGTATCCAATAAAAATTTCTGATGGGATCCCGACAAGTCTGCCGTTACATAAGGCCCACGTTGATCAACATCCACAGAAACAGGTCCCTCACTCTGCCCTACGCTGTCCTAGTTATAGGAAAATCCTGTGAAATCATCCATGGCGTACGCATCATTGTAGAACTGTCTATCCCTGCCGTCATCGCCCTCCCTTTGAGAATGCTGTCTATCCTTTCCTCCGTCAAAATAATTTCCTCCCGGTCTCCTGCCCTCCTCGGACTGTCTAGTATCTCTATTCGTATCTCCCCGACCTCGTCCCCTGCCAGGTCCAGCATGGGACCGTAGTAGTGGACAATCTTTCCACCAGTGCCCTTCCTGTTTGCAGTTAGCGCACTGGTTGGGTCCCAAACGCTCTCTTCTCTCTCCCCTTCCGAAGCTACTTCCTCGACCACCTGACATGGGCGGGGCTCCCCGTCCTCTGCCCTTCGCTACTTGCTGCAAAAAAACCTTTGTCTTCAAATCTTTCGCCTTCTTTTCTTGTCTGTCCTTATTCTCGTTCTCTCTATGTTCATAATACTGGGCCATGCTCAAAATCCCTGAGGGGGTAGATGTTGTCCATGTACTCTCTGACGCTTGCAGTCGGGCCGATATTTCTGGCAGCAGATTCGTAACGAATCTGTTGACAAAAAGACGGAGCCCTCCATCTTGAGAGATGTCTTGTCCGCTAAAATCCATAAATGTTTCTTCAAAACGAGTGAAGAAATCTGAAACTGCCTCATCCTTTTTCTGTTTGCAAGCCGTTAACTTATCCCAATCTACCTTCTTAGGAGGAATGAGTGAATGCATATATTTAATTATACGCCCGGGTAACGCTAATATCTCAGGCTTCGGCTTCTCACCTGGCTTTCGTTCCTTATCCCAATCTGTAAATTCTTCCCAAGTACCGCCTAACTCCTCTCTATGTTCCGAACCCTTCACCTGTCTCCACACATCCACGGGGACCAATAACCCAAAAAATAGTTCAATGTCTGCTAACGTCATTACTGTTGAGGAAGCTGCCTCCGTTAATTCTTTGTAATAAGCCGTTGGATTTTTTCTCGAGTCGGGTAGCTGTGCCTTCAGAGCTAATACCTCGCTCCTTTTCCAGGGCGTATACACCCATTGTTCCTGGAAATGGGCATCTACACGTGGTCTAGTCACTACCTGGGTAGTCTGGTCTATTATTTCAGGTACCTCAGGGTGAAATATAGGGTGTACTTCACGCATCGGATGTATCCCCGGGAAATGGGTCTCACCTGTCGCTGTTAGCTCATTCCTATACTCCAACAAGTACCTCAAACTACGGAGCACTTCCGCTGCTCCAGTATTAGCCCTGTAAGCATGACTTTTAATATCGCGCAGAACCGCTGGCACCACACCACCATATCCCTGCTCCCATAGCGCTATTAGAGTTGTTGACATGTGCCACAAAGCATGCTGTTGCATCAAAGGCTCATAATCCTTCATAGTGGACCAAATATCCTCTAGTGAATAAATATTATTCCTGGCCCATTGACAAGCTTGATTAGCTACCATGGCCTTCTCATCTAGGGGTACATTAGCACGCGTAAGTAACTTCCGTACCTGAGTAAATAGCCCGCCTTCCGCTCCTCTAGCGGGTGTTCGCAACGCGCTCTGAGGGGTGGCGCTGGCAGAGACAGTGGGGATAGCGGGGCTGGCAGAGAACACCGGGGACAGCGCAGCAGACGCAGGGCTCGCCACCGTGAAAGGGAGCAAGGGTGCCGTGGCAGAGGGGGAAGTACGTCCCGCTGCAGAGGAAGCAGGTGTACCGGACAAGGGAGGGGCACTGACTTGGGGAACTGAAACCACCGCCTGTGGGGCGGAATCTCCGAGCACGGGGTACAGCGGTTGTGGAGCATATGGGGGAGGGGGTCGGGCGCTCAAAATATCTTCCACCTCGTCTATGTCCTCTTCCTTTACCACATAACACTTATTTTCCAATAACCTAAAACGCCTATCTGCGCGCTCAATCCGCAGCTCATTCTCTTTCTTAGTGTGTTCCCTCGCTTTCTGCGCCATGGTCTGTGCCGATCTTTTCTGAGCTACCTTCTCCTCCCTTATCTGTCGTTCTCGTGCCTCCTTCTGCCACATTCGCAAAGAATCAAACATACTCTGACGGCTGCGCCTAGCAAACAATTTGTCTTGTAAATAGTCTAATTTTGCTGCGTCAAAAGAGCCCAATAAAGGCCACTGCAAATCCACATTATCCATTGTATACTTATGCCACAGAGAGGAAAACAAAATAGGAGGTAAGCCTTGCTTGACATACATGTCGAAATTTGGAGAGCCCTCTTGCGGGGCAGGTTGGCTCTTAGCCAATCTCACATCTGAAACCTCATCACAACACCCAAAACACCGCAATTTACTAAAACACGGCATCTTGTTCTCTTATAAACACACAACAGCACAAAAATTCACAGTTTCAATATGCATATATTTATCAAATAGAATCCGCACCAAAACACGTGTTACCAAAATAAGACAAGGCCCGTCGACCAAGTCCTGGGAAACCTGGACCCTACCGCAGACTGAACAGCACACACCCGCTGTTCCGAGACTGGGAAACCAATCCGTTTTCCCGGGCAGCACTACAAATCGGCAGGCGCCACACCGCGCGGGACCCGGCACTCTCCCACAAACCACCACAGTAGGTGTTCGGGCGAGCCCAAAATCCTCACGTAGCAAGCCGCTCACCAACCCGCAGTACTATCCAGTCGGATTTTTTACAAACCAACGTTCCCCAATCTCCATCAAGTCTGTCAGAGCGCTATCTGCACTCTGAGTTTCCCGGAGCACACTAGCCCCAGAAGCACACCGGCTCCTCCAATCACCAGAGACACACCGGTCTCACGGAGCACTCCGGCCCCTTCAATCACCGGTCGGACCACTTACCTTCCGTGTGCGGTACCGACCTCTACCGTTCTCCACTTCCGGCTGCCTGGACCAACACGGTCAGCTTTCTGGACTCCGGCGTAGGATTCTGGACCGAGACCTCCTCCGATCAGCAGGGTGGGGCAGCGCTGCGAGAACCAAGCTCGGCATCAAAGTGGGTACCCGGACCCACCGTGCCGACCAGGGGTCTCCGGACTTCTGCTACCCACTTACGGGTGAGAAAGATCCTAATCGCGGAGTCCCTGTTCGGGCGCCATCTGATAAGCGTGGCTAAAATACCACCCGAGTGACTTACCTCACTCACCTATAGTTACCAAAATAAGTCAGCCGGACAGTGGAGAAGAATAAACAAAGCAAGTTTATTAGGCCACAAACTCCCATATGAGAGGGCCCTATATCGACCTCACCCCTAAGAGTGTGCCGAGAAGGACTGACTCAAATCATCATGGTGATACATTATATTACGAGAAGGCAGAGTAAACACGCCCACAATGGAAAAGTACTGGTCCCCCAAAAGTGTGGACAATGGCCTCATACAGGAGGCATCTGCACCTGCAATAGCAACACTTGTTATCATCTCCCAAGGACACAGAGCCAGGCCGCTACATCTCCAGCGCATGAGAACGGCCTGATAAGGAGTTTCGCTAGCAGGAGTTTCAGCTACAGTAAACCAAGAAATGAATATATGCTGACACGAGGAATTATTCCTATTCCTTCGGGAGGGGGAATGAGCAAGTACAGTTTGCACGCAGAGAGAAATAATTCAAAATGGTGGCACACATGCTAAGCTAAGAACACTAAAACGATATCACACGCATAAGTGAATAACTGAATAATGAGAACATAAATGTAAATGCGTAAATGCAAGTAATTAGTTGGACACATTCCGCTAACTCATAAGCATAATGTACGAAAGGGCGGAGCTTGGAAATGACGTCTATCAATAGAACATTAATCTTCATATCCTTCGGATATTTCTGAGACAATTTTCTCATTGTTTTTATCGGGGCAACAATTATTTGGTATTATTGCTCTTTTATAATACCCAGGGGCTGCTCCTCCGCAATGGCGGTGGAGCGTCGCCCCACTGGCTCAGAGACAGCAGCTGAAAAATAAAACAATATTTTATCTGAGCCAGTGTGTGCAGGGAGGGGCGGGTTCAGGCCATGACATGTGTTTCACTCCAATTGGTCTATTAGACCAGGGCTTTCTCAAGGCTTAACGAGTTTTCATGATAGTAATATGCATTTTCCTTCAGATTTGAACATAAGGTAAGTTATATCAGTTTTCAAACCAACGAGAATTTAGGTTGTAATTCTATTACGGCGGAGCAGGTGACTCGGGGCAATCCCTTGTTCTGAGTAACATGATGGTCCAACTCGTTAAGTCTTGAGAGAGCCCTGGTCTAATAGACCCAGTGGGGCGAAGCACATGTCAAAACCAATAAAAAAAATGTTGGTAATAAAAAACAGAAGAACACCAGAAAATTGTCTTTCTTCCAAACTCAACAATAGAATCGAACACAAAAACTCTTTTGGGAGAACTAATTGTATGGGCGATATCGCTCAAATTCTTTGAACAGTTCTACAAACGAGGCTGGAAGGGTCCAGTGCCTCGAGCTAATCTCCTCCCCCTATTGGTGTCAAATATTGGCTACATCACCCAGGACCCCTGGACCTTTTTCTTGCATCTAAAAAAACTTTGGACCTTGCCTTTATTTATATGTATTTACTTAATTTTCATATTAGGTACTGCGTGGTCTCTAAGCAACTGACAGTGAGTCGTGGTGCTGCATTTTGGGTTCAGCTCAACACTATTGTTCTCTATCTTTGTGGCTGTGTGCTCAGAATTTCAAAAGGATCTACCAATGAGAGAAGGAAGAGCCCCTCTTCTCCTCCACCTAATGTGACCAGGCCTGATTGAAGCTCCCACCCTCCCTTTCTGCACTGTAACAGCAGGAAGCATGTGGAAGCCAAATGGTGTATTCTAGGGACATAAATTGGCCGAGGTAGGTTTTAGGGTTACTTTGAACAGTACTTGAGAGGTCATTTTATTTGGAAGCTGATATCCAACTTATTATCTCAAGAATAAAAGTCAGGAACTATTGTTGACTATCAGAATTTGCCAACAGTATGCCCTTTTAGGTCCTCATTCTTGAAAAGTAGCGAATCGCTGGGCAAAAATAACAATGTGTCACTTTTCATAGCACCATACTTATGACACCATGGATGCGACATATTTGCAATACGGCACTCCATGGCGCAAGGATTTACAGATACGTCAGGAATCCTGACGTATCTGGTGGCGCAAACATGATGCATTGCTGGAGTGTGTTAGATAACTGACGCAACTCAAGAAGTGTGTCAGCAGTCGAGTCCCATGTGAAAAGCCCTGCATCAGGAAATAAATGGTGGAACATGCACAACTGGATGTAGAAAGTCCGCCCGCCTGAGCACTGCACAAGGCCCTCCTAGCGGGGTATATTGGGTCTGTTAAAGGATCATGCAAACAGTAGATAAAATATCAAATTGTAGCGATAAATTTGTAAAGGTTTTATTCTTGATTCGATATTAGCTTATCATATTGATGAATTTCTTCACGGGTTTACATCATATTAACAGAGTTAGATGAGGCCATCACAAATTTCAATCATCCCTACCGATGCATTTTGGGCTATGTAAGCCCTTCATCAGGGGAAAATTTCTACAAGAGACAAACAATAGTAGTTTGAGGAACCAAAACATGAGAATAAGTACAGTCACCTCGACCTGGGTGAGTTGTTCCCTAAGAGTGACCAGTATCGTGAGTGCAACCATGTACTCATATAAACTTGTGTAGGCATGAGAACTAGTTAAACACAATGAACATGAGTAAAACGCAGTGAAATTAGAGAAACTTCCACTGGAAAACAAACGTGCTGACAACGAATGTGTACGGAACCTAGAAGACTAAAGTGTGTGTGAACATAAAGTATAAGTGAATATTCAAATATGTAAAAAAAAACGGACACTCAGTAGATAGGATTCTTACTCGTATGCGTGCAGATATGTGCACCATTCGCGGTCAACAATGAAAATGTCCAAATAAGTTTAAAACACGCTAAGTGCCGATGAACATAGCAGCATGCAAGCCTTGTTACTTACAAGAATGTAATCGCAGTAACAGACATGTGACGGCGAAGGTGAAACGCCCGGAATGGGAATGAATTTGTATGAAATAGAGTGTAAACAGTGAAGAGGGACTTGCTAAACTAAAGCAATAGCCACCGAAAAGGGGTGCCATCTTGAAACATGCAAACTGCATTAAAGTATGAGGTCTTGACATAAATCTATAGGAGGTTTGTATACATCAATGTAGTTGCGGATGGAGTAGGAATGCAAAAGTAATCTAAATAGCGAGATGGTTAACAAAAAAGTCAAAACCAAAACAGCAAATAGTGAGAAGTAAATGTGGGGAGAGTGTCTTTGAGCTGAGAATGAAGAACCCAAATTAAAATATCAGGAATTAGGAATTGCAGGGGTGTAAAAAAAGAGGAAACGTTCTCAAGGTGTCGGTATCATGGACCAAAGGTGAAAGAGCAAGAATAGAGTGATGGGGAGCAACCAATCAGTCAGTGTGAGAATCACAGTATAGCAAGAAACAATATAATACAAAAAAGAGAGAGTTATGAGTATAAGAAGATGAAAGTCAGTTGTATTTAAGATGACATGAAAATTCCATTCTGTCGTTAAGGCCGTGATGTTTTAAAGAGTTGAGGAATTTGATCCAAAGGTTGTCTCTTTGAAGGAGACAGTTGTTATTGTCTCTCCCTTCGGCTTCTCCATAACTTCCAGAATCAAGAACTTGAGTTGACTGATGTTATGGTGATTTTCAACAAAGTGTGCGGCAACCACTGATTTAATATTTTTAGTCCGAATGTTGCTCTTGTGGTAAAGTATTCTGACCTTAATTTTTCTTTCAGTCTTACCCATATATGTCAGCCCGCATTGGCCTTTCAGTAAGTATATGACATTGGTGGTGTCACAGTTAGCAGTCCCTCTCGAATTGATTCTAGTTCCTTTCATAGGAAGGGTTATCCAGGATCCTTTAATAATGTTGTTGCTATTGCTGCAGTTATAGGAGGGTGTGGATTTTTGTGCATCTTGTGGCCATTGTGTGATCAATTCTTTGATATTTTTGCCTCTGCTGTATGCGAAAATCGGTGTCTCAGTGAATATGCCTAAAAAATCAGGCTCCGTGGCTAGAATAGATCAATGTTTATTGATTGATTGATTTCCTTTGAGTCTCTTGCTCGTTAACGGTATGCTCTTTGCATCCACGTTCTCTTTCTCTTTTGCCCCTCCTGAGTCGCCTTTGTCTCTTTGGTCTCCTCTAAAAAAGAAACGCTCGTGTTTGTTGGTGTTCTGTGATCACAGAAGTGGATGGATGTTTACTAGCTGTTCTATGTGGTTTGTGCATGACATCGTTATCCGAAGATGATGTTTCGGTCTTTGTATTTTGGCTGTAAGGTCTGTTCTGTCGTCGTCTGACGAACACTTCTGCCCAGAAATATACCTCTCCCAGTTTGTAGTCTATAGTGTCTCGCTTGTACCTGCGAATTTTCCTCTCATTGATTTCTTGGGTGTATTTGTTTAATTGAACATTGATGTCTTCCAATGTTTTGGTCCAGTCTTCGGTTTCCATAATATTTGTCAATTCTGCTTTGGTGTGGGCAATTTTTTTAGCAAGTTCTCATTACGCCAGCTTGAAGCAGGGGTGGGGATTGTGACACAGTCAAGTCGTAGATGTGGCACAGTGAAACCTCAGAGATTTCACCGCACCACCTCTACACGGTTTTTTCACTGGGCAATGCCCACCCTGTATAAATTATAGCTGACGCAGGTGTAATGTAGAGCAGACCTTTACAAAGTGACACATCTGTCTAAATGAGTCACTTTGTAAATAAGGGGCAGCGTGGTGCATTATTTACACCACTTCAGCGTCACAAAAAAGTGATGCAACGGCGGCGCAAGCCCTTCATAAATAAGGGCCTTAGTTGCTTAGTTTTGACTGTGGGCTTCCTTTGTCTTATGTACAGGGTCTCCCTGTCTGCCTCCGTGGCGTAGTCTTTGTGCCCAAAAATTAAAGTTCCTATGTTCACTTGTCCCATTTTTAGTGATCTTGTGCAGGTTTCACTGCCCATGCCAGTGACATACTGTCCCTGTACCCACATGCCCCACTATCACTGTCAAAGCATCAACCTCCCAATGTCAGTATCATTTACAAGTCCATCTGTCAGTGTACCCATTTCAGATTCCAAATTGCAATGTCTCTGATTCAGTGCTGGTCTATCCATGTCGACATTTGATGCAATTTTGCCAGTTTCGGTGTCCCTTTGGTCAGCGTTGGAGTGCCATACCTCCATTTCAATGTCTGTGTTCTTTTTTAAGTGTCACTATTCCAATGTTAATGTCACAATGTAAGTTGAACTATCTCACTGTTAGGATCTGAATGCATTTTTGGTTGTGTCCTAATGGCAGCAAAGCGCATCCAAATGGCTGTGGTGATTTTTGCGTGCCATTATCAACATGTCTGAACTCCTGTGCCCATACAGCCATGTCAGTGTTGGTGTATTAGTTTCCCAGGGTCAGTATTTCTCTCTCAGGACCCTCTCAGTATTCATATGCAAATGCTTGTTTCTCAGTGTTTGTGTCCTTCCTGGCAATATTCCTTATGCCAGTGTGGGTGTTCTCGTGGCAGTGATCCAGGTTTAGTGTCTCCAGGCTTGTGCACTTGTGTTGTGTCACTTAACAGTGTTTTGCCAATATCCATGTGTTATAGCACGTGTTTTAGTGACAACGTGACATTGTCCCAATACTCAATCACTGTAAGTACCATGTGTCAGTGTTTCCATGTTCTCCCTCCTGTCCAGTTCCAGTATCAGTGCAAGGGTCTTTATTTCCCCATCTACCCGGATCCCAGTATCGGTACCCAGGTGTCATTGTCCCATTGTCAATTTCCCCATTTCAGTTCTTCTGTGACATTGCCTATGTGCCAGTGTCAGCCTCCTAATGTCCCCAAGTTGGTTTTAGTACCTCTATGTCAGGGTCCTCTTGTCCCGTCAATATCTGCATGCCCATGCAGAGGTGCAGTGGTGGGAACTATTTTCTGTGTTGCCTTACCCAATATGCGTGTTAGTATTCCAGTGTCAATATCATTCATGTGTCCCTATGTCATTCCATGTCAGTGTCCTTGTGTCAGTATGCCAGTATCAGTGTCCCCATGTCACTAAACACATGTCAGTGCCCCAGTGTTGTGTTCCCAAGTGGTGCCCTTGTGTTAATGCCATTGCCATTGTTGCAGCATCAATGTGTGTGCCCTCTCTCAGCATTTCAGTCACTATTGCCAGGTCAATATCCCCATGTCAGCATTGGTGCTCATATATCAGTGTCCTATTATATTTTACCCAATCGCATCATCCCATTATAATTATTGCAGTTCCATTGCTAGTGCTACAGTGTCAGGGTCATTCTGTCAGTGTTGGGGCCCCTGTGTCAGTAGTGCCCTAGTGTCATTGTAATTTCTACATGTGAAAGTTCTAGGGTTACTACTCCCAAATCAACATCTCCATGTTGGTCTAGATACCCCGGAGTCAGTGTTCTAATATGCATGTTCCCACGGCAGAGTGGCCATGTCGGTGTCCTTGTATCACTACCTACATCAGTATCCACGTTAGTACATATGTGTTGCCCCCCCCCCCTTCCAGTCGGAGTCCATGTGTCAATGTCCCTATGTTGGGTCACTGTTCTGGAATTGTGTCCTACAGTCACTAGTTACTATCTTAGTCTCAGTAACTTTGTGTCATAGCATCTCTGTCGCAATAACCCAGTTAAACTGCTCTTCTTGCCACTCTCCAAGCATTAGTGTTTGTGCCTAAGGCCAATGTTCCAGAGCCATTGTTTCCACCTCAGTATTGGCACGCCTCTTTCAGTGTCCCCTGTGGGTGTGTCCTAATGCCAGGGTTGATTTTTGCATTTCAGTATCTGAGTAACAGTGTCCATTTGCCAGAGCCCCTGTGTCAGTGTCCCCTTGTGAGTGGTCTAGTGCCAGTGCCCCTTCCTCACTTACCCATGTTAATGCCATAATGTCACCATTGGGGCTACTGTGGCAATGTGCCTGTAACCTTGTTGGTTAATCTTTGTTGGTGCTGCTGTGGCATTCTCGGTGCCCCTTTGTTAGTTTACTGGTGTCAGCAGTGGCTTTCCTGTTTCAGTGTAATACCGCTAGTCTAGTGTGTTACATGATGTCACTGTGTATACAGCTTTGAAGCATTGAGTGGCTGAAAAAGTCGTGAGGGCCAAGAGGAGTGTAACGTTGGAGAAGGGATCTGCCGATCTAAAAATGGATCAAGGATAAACAGTGTCTTAGGAAGGATACCTTTAAGAAAAGTGGTAAAATAATGGGGCATATTACCAAGCATGAGCGAAAAATATCGCTCAGCTTGGTTAGCGGCCAAAATTATATCGCCGAGCATCGCCTATTTTTATCGCTTAGGAGCCTTGATATTATCAAGGTTTATCTCCTAAGCGATAAAAATTGCCCGAAATGCATGAATATCGCTGAAAAGTCAGTGATATTCATGCATTACCGAGCAAATGCTATTAGCCATGTTATCCACCTTCCATTGGATAACATGGCTAAGAACTGCTCTGGGCAGGCGTTAGCTTTTGGAGATGATCGCGCTTAGCGCGATTATTTCCAAAAGTTGGTAATAGGGGATAGCGATGTTAGCGACTGTTTCCAGTGGCTAACATCTTGGCACGCCCACTTTGCATGTCATTAGCGATAAATATCGCTGACATGCACAGTGGGCCCCTAAATGCCCGCTATCGCCTATTAGCTGTCGCTAACTGGTGTTAGCGACAGCTAGGTAATAGGGCGATGAAATTATCGCCGCTTTAGCGGGAAAAATTCCCGCTAAAGCGGCGATAAGGCCCTTGGTAATATGCCCCAATGTTTTTTAGAGAGAGAGACTCACTTCCAGAAAGGTAGAGTTGAGCAGTAAACCATACTGATGCATACACACACAGTGGCTCAAGCAGCATGAGAATCATCCCCATCATGCTAATTTTCCTGGATGACCGTGCAGGAGCAGTGTTACTGGTGTTTGAAAAGCAAAGAAATGGTTTGAAATGTGTTTTGCAATGCGCCATGTGTGTTTAAGTTTAGCTTAACAAATGAGGAAGTGAACAAGTGTTAACGTGAGCTCCGACTTCTGACACTTGTATTGGGGAAGCCAAGCCTAAAAATGGGGGTGTTAGACACTGCCAGCCCCTCCCCACAGCCCCACGGTGTTTGTAACATTTTTAAACAGTCTACAAAATCCCAACAGAGTGTCTGAAACACTGGAGATCCATTCCCCATAATTCTTTGGTTAGAGTTGCTCTCTGAACGCGCGACGTAAGAATGTTCTTTATGTGAAGAATGCACGCATAGTGTAGGGTAGGGAGCCTGCTAGACAGTAACTTGAGAAGACTGTGCAGTTCTGGTGCTTCTTGGCAAAGGGACACAGGATGAAGTGGTTTATTGCTTCAGAGACAGGAAACTGCTGCGGGTTGCTGATCCTGAAGTAAGCGCATGTTCCAGGGAACCTGTGGGTTTCAATACTTAACTTAACTGTCAAATGCCACCGCCAGTCGATGTGGGCTTTGCATATTGCACACAGGGTGACTAATTGCCTAACATATTTGCACGAATTCCTACTTTGTATTGTTTTGGGTAATGCAAGACGGAAAAGAACGTTTTTTTACATGAGTTGTTTCACACGTAACATTATTTGAGATTGTGGACGATAACATGCTAGGGAGTTTCTCAAATTAAAGCAATAATCAGTCATCAAAAATTAAGAATTTCTCTAAATGTAAACACATAAATGATTTTTTTAGCCTGTTCATCTTTGAAGTGTTAGTACCTGATTGATAATGAAAAATCCAAAAATTCTTCAAAGAAATGGTCAATCCGGAGGCACGTCAATTTTTGTAATTTCATCCACCATGCACGTCTTATGATGAAGGAAATTCCATCCATGGATTCGACTCTGGATTTAGAATTTAATGCAGAAATTGGAGGAGTTTCCATTAGCAGTCAACTTTAAATCAGGTCTTTTGATTTTGTTCTAGGCGTTATGGTCGAAGGCACATCTAAGGGTTTCCTAAGGAGAAGACAGCTTTTATACTCCTTGTAGGTCAGGTAATAATCCAAGCTTAGCTCAGACAATATGCCAGCCAACTACCTCAAAATATGCAGTTTGTATTTGGGACGAATTGAGCCATTACCAGATACCTGCAGCTCTAAATGTAACGATCGCTCAAAACAGTCCCAATGTGGCATCCAGTACATGTTTTAAACTGTCCCATGACAGACTGTTCAAAAATGCACTGAACTGATGCAAAGTCATTGATTTGCATAGAATATATTTGTAAAAAAGAACGATGCAAACATTGAATTTATGAATTACCAATAACAAAGCACAATATAAACTATGGGCCATATTTATTTAAAAAAATCATGCAGCTCTGCAAGCCACCTTGCTGCGATGCATGATAGAGAAAGGGCAGGAAAGCGCCATATTTATATCAGCGCATTTCTTTTTTGTTCTTTACATTGGCGAACAATGTGCTGCCCGTGTTGCAAGGGTGCCTGTGTTGCATGCAGGATTGTTTTTGTGCAGGAAAGGACACCTTCTTGTACAAAAACAATCCCCTGAGGCATTTTCTTCGCAAAGAAAGAGGAAGTAACGTGGAGAAATAAAGATATTTCTACTCGTTACACCACACATGGTAAGGCATACCATTTTGTGCATTCCCAGGTCTACACGTAATGGTACATCTGGGAATGCATCAAAATCCATGGGTGTTGCGTAGGAACAGCCACGCAATGCCCAAGGAACGCCTCAATCGGACAGAGTAAAGCAACACAGTGATTTGTGCTGCATTGCGCTATTTATCAAGCCACTCAGGGCCATGAAAATTGGCCAAGCGTGGCTTGATCAATTGTATTTTGGGGTTGCGTTGTGCATGCCTCATGTTGCATGGATCAAAGGCAACACAGTCCCTTGATAAATAAGGCCCTTACTGTATTGGGGTCGAATACCTCCAAATGTTGTGCTACCAGTAATCGTCTTAGAGAATTGGCATTCCCATCTACTCTTCAGAAAACCTGCGACAGTCTCGATAATATCCGCCAGCAGCAGCATTGTCTAACAAAATGGAGAACGCTCCCTCTGTGAAAGTGCCTCCTCCTCCTCTGGCACTGTCCTGAACAAGTTTCTAGAACCTAGGCCGTGTGTCATGGACAAATGGTAATTGCTCCTTAGTGTGCGCACAACGTGACATTCCCTCCTCTCCAAATTCCTTCACATTACCACCCGCTACGCCCAATAACTCTCGGAATCAGGGTCGGTTGTCCACGGCGTAGCCTTTTTATTCACATTACGCTAGTCAATTTACCACAGACCATTACCAAAGAAAGATCTGCTTCTTGTATTTAAGAATTATTCACAGCATCACACTTAGCTGCATCACATGTCAACGGCAGTAAGGAAATTAGGTACCAGATCACACTTTAACTCGACTGTACACAGCCTAGCTGTACATCTAAACATCACACATTAACTTTTAGATTCAGCCGTACACTAGAACTTGGACATACTTTTGAACTTGAAATGAAATGAAATGAAATGAAATTAAATGAAAAATTGCATTTGTATAGCGCATAACTGCCCTGAGGCCTCGCAGCGCAGTTATGCGTCTCGGCCACCAATGTCCCACTGTGCTGCGCACATTGCGCCGTCAGGCCCCGACGCGCTACAGCCAACCGTTACTTGACATCTAGGGCACCGCATACTGCACCGGCCCACCAGGGTACCTGAACACAGGCCACCTCCCCAAGATACTACTGAGTCCATACGTTGTGGGTTAGGGCAGTAGAGTTCAGGACCACCGTCAGGTCGGTCCCTCCTCCCCGCCGACCCACTACACACGTGGAATCTACCCCCTCCTGTGGTCCATGGAATGGTTGCACCTCCATTGTTGTGCATCCCTCTTTGTTGTTAACTGTCAGCGCTCCGCCACAGGGTGAGAAGCTCCCCGGCGCACTCGCCCTCCCCCCTCCTAGACGCTGACTGTCTTCCAGACGTACCTGTTGTTAAAATTGCTTTAATTAAGTTGTTAATCGCTCCAATTACACTGATATATTAATCCCCAAGGTAGAAGCTGACTATGGAAGTGAACTGCACATAATAAAATGATATTCGCTGTGCCCAGAGTGCCATCCCTGCCCCACTTTGCAACCACCTTTCCCAGTTTTCCACAAAAACATCCTTGCCCATTTATAAATGGCCTAGACTGTAGAATATGCAAAATAACTTCACTTTTTTCATCCACCATCAGTGGAGAACATACCTGTTTACCAATGGCATACACTGGAAAATATGCAGTGTAACTACACCCTATGCCCATACTGGAAAATATGCAGCATAACTTCACCATATGCCCATAGCGTCTACCATCAGTGGATAACGTACTTTTAAGATTTTCGAAGCGCCTGGCGCTAGGGCTGCTGCATACCGCTTTGGTACACCGGGCAGCTGTTAATTGGCGCTAAGGAAAGCCTATAGTGTGCACTGGTTATTACATGGAAGGGCACTTATGTTTGAATAGTGGGCATCGGAGCAGAAGAAAGTTTGAGAACTTGGCGACGCAGTAGTACAACTTGGCCGTACCTTGAGCTTTACCCTTTAATTTGAAAGTAGGCTGAACACCAGAACTTGGCCGTATATCTGAACTTTGCCGCCTCGGCCAGTAACGCCCCACTCTGCTGTTAACTGGGCCGTACACTCGAACAACTTGGCTGAACAGATGAATTTGTACACGTTAACTTTTTACCTCGGCAGCACACTAGAATGCGCGTGTCCTCCCTGTTTACAAGGAAAGCACCACCAGCAGCATCCCTGATCACAGGGGACTCCTGCAAATAAATAAGAGGGGCCCCCTCCCCAACCTGTTTTTGTTTATTACTTTATAAAGAGTGCTATCTCGCCACAAAACTGTTTTCCATGTCTAACCATAAGAAAATTGTGTTGCCCTTGTTGAAGACAATCGGAAGCTGCAGCATTTATTATGCACCTAGGCCAAAAGTAGTCACCCTGACCGGCAAATGGTTTAAAACCCTCGACGTAGGGAGGAGCTACGCGCGGATCCAAGATGGGCGCGTGAGCAGAGGGCTCCCGAGACCCCTTCCGCCACACTCATCTATCCTGGAACAAATCCTGATTTGGACGACGGGTATTTCTTGCTGATGCCCTGCTGATATCAAAAGCTTTTTCCAAAACTCGATTTGGCCACCGGGAGCCGGACTTGCTGCTCCTCATAATTTGAGGCCTATGGCAGAGGCCATCCGGGGGCTTGAGTTCCCGAGGTGCCCAGGTGGCGATTGAACAACAACGGCTGGAGAGCTGCATCCGCTGCCCCTGTGGTACTTTCGGTTTCGATTTTGGTAATTGTTGACGCCAACTCGCTGCTGATTGATACTGCTGCCCTGGGCTAGCCATCAATTCTATTCTGGTTGTCGCTCCTCGACCTCTCGACACAACAGGCTTGTCATAGGGGGCATCATTTTGACCAGATTCCAGAGGTCCTGTCGGAGCTCGTCGCCCACCATGACGGGCAGGACGGACTCTGAGAGGCGCAACACCCGAGGCCCGAATCGTGGAGGGGCTGTTCAGGCACAGACTATAGATCGCTTTACCCGCCCGAAGGGATCCCCGGGTGGACCGAGCAAGGCCCTGGGGGAGTCTGGTGACGATGCTCCTGCGACTGAAGAGCCGACTCTAAAGGATGTAATGGGCACCATTGCCAGTGTCCAGACTGCGATGGGTCGGCAATATGAAACTCTGGCCGCTAAGCTGGACACGATGGCAATCAAGGTCAACCTTATCAGGACGGACTTGGGGAAAACCAATGAACGGGTTAAATCCCTGGACATCAAGACAGCAAGCCTGATTACGGATGTCTCGGATCTTCAGACCGAGGTCCGCGATCTTCGCGTGGCCAGAGATTCGTTCGCCCGTCGGCTGGATGATTTCGAGAGCCGGGCCAGACGCAACAACGTCCGCATTGTAGGTGTTCCGGAGAACTCTACAGACTCGCCTACGGACCTTTTGGTGGAGGATCTTATTCGGAACCACTTGGCACCAAAGGGCCTTAGTAATCTTGCGGTGGAGCGTGCTCACAGGATTCCAGGTGGGAAGCCCAAGCTTGGTGCCGCTCCGCGGCCTATAATAGCCAGGATTTTTAATTTCCGAGACAGAGACGCTATCCTGCAGGCCTCCCGTACTAATGGTCCCACTAAGTTTGAAAACGTGTCGATCAGTTTCTATCCGGACTTCACGCAGGCGGTGCAGAAGCAACGTATGGGCTTTACGGGTGTGAAGAGACGTCTCAGGGACATGGGACTGAAATACGCCATGCTTTTTCCGGCTCGCCTGAGGAATGAACATAATGAACGTGCATTCTTCTTTGATCGCCCCGAGGTGGCCAGTGACTGGCTGGACACCCTGCCGACGCAACACACCAGCCCGGAGAGCTCGGGGGGCGCCGAGGGCGGCTTGGAAGAACAGGAGTAGTGAGTCTGTGCCGACGAGCCAATTTGTTGGACGCTTTGCAGTGGCTCTGTGACTGCGATGTTTCTACGTTGTGGACACCCGGGGTGGAGGGATTCGGGACTCTTCCTCCTCAGGGGACGTTTTTCTCTCTCTTCTTGTAGGTTAGTTTAATGGGGCGACAGGCCCACTGCAAGTTGGGGTGGCTTTTTGGTCTACCGCAGGGGTGCAGGGTGGGGGGTTGTGTGTTGAGGGTTCCTTGGGGGGTGGTGGGGGGGTCTTTTCTTGTTTGCTTGTTATGAGGCTACGATTTGGTCGCTATTTTATCATTTGTGCCTGTTTTGTGTCGGGGAGGACTGTTTGTTCCTGTCTGGGATGGGGGGTAGGGGGCTGCAGGTACTGAGCTGGAACGTTAATGGTCTCGGGGATAGGATAAAACGGGGGATAGTTTTGCAATACTTGAAGCGACAATCCCCGGATATCGTTTTACTACAGGAGACACATCTTGTAGGGAATACGTGCCATGCATTGAATAGACGAGGCTACCGCTTGGTGGCCCACTCTGGATTCACCACTGGGTCGAGGGGGGCGGGTATCCTGGTTAGAAACTCCCTCCCCCTCGAAGTGGATGATAAGGTGCTAGATGATAGGGGCCGCTATGCCGCTGTTGTGGGTCGCTGGGAGGGGAAGACGATCTCCATTTTGTCTGTGTATGTTCCCCCTGGTCTTCAGTCCACCACGTTTTCTGATTTGGGCGGGGTAATCCTGGGACTCCCCGATGGCTTGCTGGTAGTGGGTGGCGACTTTAATTCGGTCGTCAGTGGGGAGGAGGATCGTAGCCCCCGTAGAACCCTCCCCGCATCGCAGTTATGGCTGGGGAATTTCTTGGACACACTTGGATTAGCGGATTGTTGGAGACAACTCCATCCTGAACAGCTCCAATACACCTTTTATTCAGGGGCTCATGGTAGTCTCTCGAGACTCGACTACATCCTTATACCAGCGGCGCAGATGGTCTCAGTGAGGGAAATTAGACATTTGGCTAGGGGGATTTCGGACCACTCCCCACTCTGGCTCACTATTGACGTGCGGCTGGAGTCCGGGGGTCGGATCGCTCCTATTCATCCGTGGCATCTTCGTAACCCCAACATTGGTACGGAAGTGGTTAAATGTATGGATTATTATTTTGCTGAGAATGAAGGGTCGGTATCCTCCCCTGTTTCTTTATGGGAGGCATATAAAACTGTGATCCGGGGTCAGACACTCTCTTTGATTGCCAGCGAAAGGAGGCGCAGAACTATGGAAGTGGTACGTCTGAAACATGATATCTCTGAGTTGGAGGGGCGGATGGAGTCTGGAACTACGCCTGGTAGCTTGCACTCCCTGGCGCTTAAACAGTCTGAATACAGAGCTCTGGTGACTGATGCGGCTAAGGCGATGAATCGTGAGCAGCAGGGGCACCTATATGATGTGGGTGACAAGGCGGGGAAATTGATTGCTTGGCTTGACAGAAGGGATAGATTGAACCAGGTGGTGCCCGTGATTGAACGAGTGGATGGTGTGCGAGTGGTGGACCCTGTCGAGATAGTAGAGGTCTTTGCCCAGCACTTTCGGAAGGTTTACGCGTCGGTCTCAAACAGACCCGAGGAGGACTCGCACCTGTTGCTCCGAGATATAACGTTGCCTAGTCTGTCGGACTCGGACAGGGAGCTTATGGAGGCGGATTTCTCTACCGATGAAGTAGCGCTCGCTATCCGTGCGCTTCGCTCGGGAAAGGCTTCAGGCCCGAACGGTATGCCAGTCGAGCTGTATAAGCTGTGCCCCGACAAAATGGCGCCATACCTTCGTCGGATGTTCTTGGCGTCGCGAGATCTCGGGCTTCTTCCCCGGGATCAGAGACTGGCATCCATTGTGGTCATCCATAAGGATGGAAAGCCTCGGGAACAATGTTCGTCATATCGGCCGATCTCGCTCTTGAATGTGGAGCCTAAGGTTCTCGCGAAGATCTTGGCGAGCCGAATGGTTACGGTGATTGGCGATTTGGTGCACCCTGATCAGTCCGGGTTTATCCCCCACCGTAATACCGCACTCAATCTTCGACGCCTTCATGGTGCCTTGGCGAGGACGGGGTCTCTTGAGGAACCGGCCATCTTGGTCTCCCTTGACGCCTCGATGGCCTTTGACACGGTGGAATGGCCTTATTTGTGGGCTGCCCTTCCCAAGTTTGGTTTTGGTCCTAAGTTTATCGGGTGGGTTAGGCTTTTATATGAGCAACCGCTGGCACAGGTGGTGGTTAATGGAAGGGCTTCTGACCCTTTTGTCCTCGGGCGTGGCACGCGGCAGGGCTGCCCTCTGTCGCCTCTTCTCTTTGCGCTCGCTCTTGAACCCCTTGCCGCGTGGCTCCGCTGGGAGCCCTCGCTCAGGGTCATATGGTGGTCCCCTAACTTCGAGGATCGGGTGTCGCTTTACACCGATGATATACTGTTATACCTTACTTCTCCCCGTAAGTCATTGAGTGTTCTGTTTGACGTCCTGAGCTCTTTCGGGAAGAACTCTGGTTTGGTTATCAACTGGGCTAAATCCTGTATTTAACCGCTTGCAGGTGGACAGCCGTCTTTGCCCCGTTTCTGCCCTATACCTGTCTCCAGTGTTGGTTTCAAGTACTTGGGGATCTATATTTCTATGGACCCCAGGGTACTATTTGAGCGTAATCTACTGCCTCCGCTTGCCCGACTTCAGTCGGATGTAGTGGCATGGTGTGGATTGCCTCTGTCTCCTTTAGGGAGAGCGGCCCTGTTTAAAATGATGTCTCTTCCCCGATTCCTATACGCCATCCAGAACACGCTCGATCTGGTTCCGGCCGGCTATTTCCGTCAAATCGAGGGCCTTCAGAGGAAATTGGTTTGGGGTGGACGGCCGCGTATAGCGTTGGCGAAATTGACTTTGCCCTGGTATGACGGTGGTATAGCTTTGCCGGATGTCAGGCGCTATTATTGGGCGTCACAGTTGAGTGCTATTAACCATGCCATGTATGGTCCTGTTCCTAATCCCGCCTATGATATGGATAGGTGGCAACTACCGGGGGGCGATTATAATAGAGCGCTCTACTCCAGAACCGCCAGGAGGAGTCTGACGGGCCCCACTGTGGTAGCGATACGTGTATGGGATAGTGCAACATCGGCCACGGGCTGGACGGATAAACTGACTAGGGCGACTCCCCTTTATGCAGCTGAGAGACTGGGTGGTCTGTGGTCCTCGAAGGGATTCGATAGATGGGACCTTATCGGTATTAGCAAAGTGGGTGATCTTTGGGCCGTTGACAGAGTCAAAACTTTTGATGAGCTAAAACGGGAATATAAGCTGAGTGATAGGGAATATTTCCGATATCTTCAGGTCCGCCATGCACTTGCTTCGGTCTTCCCTGCTGGTACTTCGATCCCTGAGTCTTCTCCCCTGGAAGATAGAGTGCTGGATGGACATGTCCCTGACAGCACTATCTCCCTCATATATAAAAAACTTATTAATGCCCGTTCGGACCTTCTTGTGCAGCTACGAGAGGCATGGACTGGTGACGGTCTGGAATTAGACGATGAAGACTGGCAGGCTGCAATATCCTCCCCAAAAGAAGTCGCTATTCCGGTGCGTCTCCGACTGGTGCAGCTCAAGATTTTACATCGTATCTATGTCACGGGTCCACGATTGATCCATATGGGTTATTCTGTGGATGGGTTATGTCGGCGTGGATGTGGTTTGCTTGCTACCTTTCTCCACATTATATGGGAATGCCCGGCGGTCGTGGTTTTTTGGAATCGAGTGCATGCGGTGATGGGAGAAGTGACGGGTGTCGGGTTACTCCCCGAGGCCAGACGCTGTTTGCTGAATGTTTGGGAACCGAATGATTGTACCATTGCTCAGACTCAATGGGTCACGCTGGGCAATATGATTGCAAAGAGAGATATCGCTCAACTCTGGGGGTCTCATAGGGCACCATTGGTCTCGACCTGGGAGGAGAACATGGATTGGTGCATGTTTAGAGAAAAAATTGTGTACATCTCCCGAGGTAGGCCCAAGAAGTGGGGGAGGATTTGGGGCCAGTGGAATTCGTACCGTGGAGAGATTTGTGACCCTCCCTTTGCTGAGCCCCCAGACCTTCCGAGATCTCCTTGACTGTACGTTCCAGTGTTTTGATTTTCTGTTCTTTGTGAAGTGCTATTCACTCTTGGTCCCCGCTCCTACGATTGTTTGGTGCTTGTTTTTCGTTTGTCTCCCCCCTACCGTACACTGCAGGCCTAATATTGATAATATTGCCTCGATTCTTTTTCTTCTTGTTGTTTGTATGTAATAAAACATGAAAACCTTTTATTTATCCTCATCTGCCAACTGCTCCGAATCACACCATACTGTTACGCTGCCGGACCCTCGGGTTGTCGGCTGATGAGCTGTGTATTGATCTGTTCTTGCTATTTCGTATGATTGACCGGCCTTGGTGGTTGTAGGTCTGTAACTGTATTCTTTTTCCAAAATAAAGGTTTTTAAAAAAAAAAAAACCTTGACGTATGTTATGACCTTAATATTTGGAAACAAACTGCGTCAGCCAGGATGCCTGGAGCCTCGCTCACACCTGAAGCCCATCCAGTGAGCATTTCAGTTAATGCCAGAAAGTTCGTGACCACCGGCCGGTCGGCCCCCTATCTTGGGCGCCCGTAGCCCACTAAGCTGAATTGTGTCTAATTGACGCTTGGTGGGAGCCACACCAGGTGTTCCATCTACCGCGAGACATTGCACACGGTTAGCTAGCTTGTGTTCTGCATAAGGTGAAGACATTTCCTTTGATAGCCCGCTCCCACTACCGCAGCCTGATGACTAGCCTTCCATAGGTTGCAATGAATAACGCTATGCCAGGCCCCCTCAGACTCCGCCCGACAGGAACATCACTCGACATCTACGACACTCTCGACGATGCTCCTGAAGCTCAGGCTGAGGCCTAAGGGGACTAAGAGAGTGAAACGCCCTAGGGCACAGCCTTAAATACTGGCTAAGTTTCGTTTCTCATAAGTTTCGTTTTTCACGATACCTCACGTCACGAAGACATTACCACCACCCCCTTCTTTTTGTACTGGGGCCCGGAGGAGGAGGCTCAGCCCCGTGGCGCAACTAAGGGCGCCCCTCCCCTAGGCGCGGGGGGCGCCTGTTCATTTCAGACATGGTCGTCGCCACATACGCAACAATGTAACCATGTGAGTGTAGGGGAAATTGCCCAGTAGAGAGGCAGTACGACATTTAATTGATGTGATTGTTGTTCCTTAGGCTGATTTTAGTAAAATGTGCGTGAAGTGTAGGGAAAGGGGCTGAGTTTCTATGTTCTGGTAATATGTAGGACGAACGTCAAGCACAGACAAATGCCCTATGGTTTTTAAAACATCTTCCTGAAATGCTGTACTCAGGTCTCAGTCATTATTTACTGTGTCATATGATATTTGAATATTTGTACCAACAAATGAAAGGCAGTTGCAATTATGTAATTGCTATTCTTAAATCAACGTCTACCCCTCTCATTCTGGTCATGCAATATAGTAATTAGGTCAGTGTATTAGATATGATATTAATGACATGTAATATAACACATGCATTATGGTGAGGGAAAACCTGTAGAAAAAAAGTGTCTACTAGCAAATAGGTGCTGTTATGGTTCATTACAAGTACAAAAGCCTTGTTCACAACTTGGTACTGACACATCAGAAATAAAACTTGTTGGAACTGACCACTACTTTTAGAGCAGGCATGCTGAGATGCTCTGGTACCGTTCCTTGAAAAGTGAAGGTACTGTCCCAGTACAAGAATGGCAGCCCTGGTGAGAATAACTGGAACTGTGAATTTCAAGCACAGAAGTGTGTTTCATAAGTGCAGCTACTGTCCATTGAATATGTAGCAGCTGTATTAAGAAGGGCTGTTACTGTCTTTGATTTGTGTAGTGACCTGTTTACAAGCCCTAGTACTGTTCATAGATTAATAGGAATGACGAGGAGTGTTGGAAATTAAACATTGATCCTTTGGCAGCCTGAATGAGGTATGCCAGTAACAATGCAGCAACGGAATGATGTTTTATCAAAATAATATCACTATGGTGATGGTCGCTGGCCCAAATGGGGAATTTGCAGTGGTGACTATATGAAACTGACAGTGCCCTAATCCACTGCTTATTCAGGTAATTGTCAATTGGACCATACACTTGAATCGATGTAGCACAGTTGTATCAATTTTGACCTTAACCACTTTGCTGCTAGGCCTACCCCCACCCCACCCAGTGCTAAGCCTTTTTTTGGCTATTTGGGGTATTTCACAACTCTGCCCCTGTAACGTTTTGTCCAAATAAGGTATCCACCGCAAATGTGCATCCCTTTCTTCCAATATCTTGAAAATTCTAAAGGTAACAGGGTTTGCGGTTTCCTCTGGAGGGAACCGAGAAATTGGCCATAATACAGCTACTTCTTTTTATTTCTAAATGGGAAAAAATTGCTGCAGAAGAAAGAGTCTGTAATTTCCCCTGGAAAAGTTATCAACAATGGGTTTGCAGTGCTCAAATCATCATCTGCACAGCTTTTAGGAACAGGCAGACTTTTTTCAGAAAACCAAAATGTTCTACACAGTTTTGGCATTTTATTGGGACATAGCCTATTTTTTGTGCTTTAAACTTCCTTTCAGTTGGTGGTAGTAATGGGTGTGAAAGCAATAATGGATCCCGAAAAACTACATTTCTGAAAAGTAGACAACATTTAGGATTTAGCAAGGGGTCATTTGTGTAGCTCTTTCAAGGTTTTTCCTATAGAAACTAACAATTTGAATAAACAAATATTGAAAGTGTGTTGAAAAAACAGCTATTTGTGCCAATGTTTTCACTTGTAACTTCTTCAAAGTATGGCAGATTTTTTAAAGCAATATACCGGTATGTCTGCTGGACCCTTTTGGTTGCGTTGATATAAAGTACTTGTAGGGTCACCAAGAATCTGAGGTACCCAAAGCCAATAACTAATCTGCGTCTTGCAATGGTTTTTCATTGTGTACCGGGTATATAGCAATTCATTTGGTAAAATATAAAGAATAAAATATAGGTACCAAGGAAACCTATATAATTCCAAAATGGCAACAAAATATAGAGTTTAGAACCAGTGGTTATTTGCACATCTCCGAAATTGTGGGTACCCATACAAGCATGTGAATTAAAGGACATTTTTCAAAATGTATACAGTGTCTTACATTTGGAAGGCAGAAATGCATGGAAAATCAACTGGCAGTAACACTTGTTCTACGGTTCTGTGTTCACCCAAGTCTCCTGATAAAAATGGTACCTCACTTGTGTGGGTAGGCCTGGTGCCCGTGACAGGAAACGTCGCAAAACGCAACATGGACACATCACATTTCTCCACTAGAAACTGGCCCATTTTTCGCAATGCCTAGCTGTCAATTTTGGACCCTAGCTCAGCCAGCACCTAGGGAAACCTCGTAAACCTGTACCTTTTTGCAATCTATATACCCAGGGGAAGCCAGGATGGGGTGACTTGTGTGGCCCTTCTCAGTTTTTTTTTACCCTAAATCCTATGCAAACCACTAACTTTGTCAAAATCAAAAAAATGTATTTTCATCACATTTCTGTGATGAAAAGTTCTGGAATCTGCGTGGAGCCACAAACCTCCCCCCCCAGCATTTCCCCAAGACTCCCAATAAAATGGTACCTCACTTGTGTGGGTAGGCCAAGTGACCGTGATAGGAAACGACCCAAAACACAAAGTGGACACATCACATTTTTACACAGAAAACTGACCCTTTATTTGCAGTGTGCCTAGTGAATTTTGGGCTCTAGCTCAGCTGGCACCTAGAGAAGCCTAGCAACCCTATACATTTGTTAGAACTAGACATCCAGGGAAATCCAGGAGGGGGTGACTTGTGTGGCTCTCACCAGGTTCGGTTACTCAGAATCCCTTGCAAACCTCAAACTTTATAAAATAAAGACGCATTTTCCTCACATTTCTGTAATTGAAAGTTCTGGAATCTAAGCAAAGCAACCGACTTCCACCAATCCTGCATTACCCCAAGTATCCAGATAAAAATGGTACCTCACTTGTGTGGGTAGGCCTAGTGCCTGAGACAGGAAACGGCCAAAATGTACTGGGGAAACTTCAAAATTATAGATTACAAAAAGACCTTGTTTTGCAAGGGATTCACCTGCGTTTTTGATCCCGAGTTCGGCAGCCATCTAGGAAAACCTACTAATCACAGACATTTCAGAAAACTCAACACCAGGGGAAGTCAAGGGAGGTTGAATTTGTGTGGATCCCCCAACGTTTTCCTATCCAGAATCCCCTGCAAGCCTAAAATTTAGCTGATGAGAATCACATTTTTCTCACATTTCTGTGTGGGAAAGTTGTGGGATCACCGGGCTGACAAAGATGTCCTACCACCAAGCTTTTCCCCTGCTTTCCCGCTAAAAATGGTACATCACTTGTGTGGGTGAGCAAAGTGCCAGCGACTGGCAAAGGCCTAAAATGTATTGTGGGGGCATCAAAATTATCTATCACAAAACAATCTGGTTTTGCAAGGGGGCCCATGCATTTTTGGTCCCGGGATCGGCGGTCATCTAGGAAAACCTACCAAACCCACACATTTCTGAAAACTAGACACTCAGGGCAGTACAGGGATGTGTGGCTTGGTTGGATCCCCCAACATTTTCCTACCCGGATTACCCTGCAAACCTCAAATTTAGCTAGAAAAAGTCATATGTTCCTTACATTTCTGTGTGGGATCACTGCTTTGGCACAAATGTCCTACCACCTGGCGTTCCCTTTGGTTTTCCAATAAAAATGATACCTCACTTGTGTGGGTGTCTAATGCAGAATTGCCTAAAAAAGTATTTAATAAAAATATAGCGCTTAGAGTTTGCTGTGCTATACCTTAAATCCCTATGTTTTTGGCCCTTGCCAGTCACAGGTCCTTGCCCACCCATGCAAGTGAGGTATCATTTTACTCGGGAAACTGGGGGGAATGCTGAGTAGTAAAACATTTGTGCTGGTGCGGTAATACCAGCCAGAAATGTGAGATTTTTATTTTCTTAGCTAAATGTGAGGTTTGCAGGGGATTATGGGTAGGAAAACATTGGGGGATCCATGCAAGCCATACCTCCATGGACTCTCCCGGGTGTCTAGTTTTCAGAAATGTGTGGGTTTGGTAGGTTTCCCAAGATGGCAGCCGAGCCTGGGTCCAAAAAGCGCAGGTGACCCCCTTGTAAAACCAGGTCATTTTGTGATAGATAATGTTGTCTCCACAATACGTTTTGGGCCCTTTCCTGCCGTTGGTACTTGGCCAACCTACATGAATGAGGCATCATTTTTATCGATAGAACGGGGGTAATGCTGAGAGGTAGGAAATTTGTGTCAACCCGGTGATCCCCCAACTTTCCTACACAGAAATGTGAGAAAAATTGGATTTTTTTCTGCTAAATTTAAGGGTTACAGGGGATTCTGGGTGGGAACACTTTAGGGGATCCATGCAAGGCACACCTCCCTGGACTCCACAAGGTGTCTAGTTTTCAGAAATGTATGGGTTTGGTAGGTTTCCTTAGATGTCCGCCAAGCCCGGGACCAAAAACGCAGGTGCCCCCTTGCAAAACCAAGTCATTTTGTGATATATACTTTTGATGTCTACCCAATACATTTTGGGCCCTTCCCTGTTGTGGGTACTTGACCCACCCATATAAGTGATGTACCATTTTTATCAGGAGAACTGAGGGATCAGCTAAATCTGAGGTTTGCAGTGGCATTTTGGTAGGAAAACGTTTGGGGATCCACGTAAACCACATCTCACTTGACTCCTCAGGGTGTCTTGTTTTCAGGAATGTCTAGGTTTAGTAGGTTTCCCAAGATGGCAGCCGAGCCTGGGTCCAAAAACGCAGGTGACCCCCTTGTAAAACCAGGTCATTTTGTGATAGATAATGTTGTCTCCACAATACGTTTTGGGCCCTTTCCTGCCGTTGGTACTTGGCCAACCTACATGAATGAGGCATCATTTTTATCGATAGAACGGGGGTAATGCTGAGAGGTAGGAAATTTGTGTCAACCCGGTGATCCCCCAACTTTCCTACACAGAAATGTGAGAAAAATTGGATTTTTTTCTGCTAAATTTAAGGGTTACAGGGGATTCTGGGTGGGAACACTTTAGGGGATCCATGCAAGGCACACCTCCCTGGACTCCACAAGGTGTCTAGTTTTCAGAAATGTATGGGTTTGGTAGGTTTCCTTAGATGTCCGCCAAGCCCGGGACCAAAAACGCAGGTGCCCCCTTGCAAAACCAAGTCATTTTGTGATATATACTTTTGATGTCTACCCAATACATTTTGGGCCCTTCCCTGTTGTGGGTACTTGACCCACCCATATAAGTGATGTACCATTTTTATCAGGAGAACTGAGGGATCAGCTAAATCTGAGGTTTGCAGTGGCATTTTGGTAGGAAAACGTTTGGGGATCCACGTAAACCACATCTCACTTGACTCCTCAGGGTGTCTTGTTTTCAGGAATGTCTAGGTTTAGTAGGTTTCCCTAGATGCCCACCGAGCCCGGGACCAAAAACGCTGGTGACTCCCTCGCTAAACCAAGTCGTTTTTTTGATTGATCAATTTGAAATCTCAACAATACATTTTGGACCATTTGCTGTCGCAGGCATTAGGCCTAACCACACAAGTGAGGTACCATTTTTATTGGGAGAATTAAGGAAATGCTGGGTGAGTGGAGGTTTGTGGTTACCCACAGATTCTAAAGCTTTCAATCACAGAAATGTGAGGAAAATGTGTTTCCTTTTTACAAAGTTTGAGGTTTGCTAGAAAAACTTGATGTGTCCATGTTGCGTTTTGAGACATTTCCTAATGCGGGCACTAGGCCTACCCACACAAGTAAGGTACCACTTTTATGTGGGTACTTGGGGTAATGCTGGGTGGTGAAAGTCTGTGGCTCTCCACAGATTCCTGAATTTTCCATCACAGAAAGGTGATGAAAATGTGTTTTTTTTCTTTACAAAGTTTGAGGTTTGCAAGGGATTCTGGGGAGCAGAACCTGGTCACAATCCTGGGTTCCCCTGGGTATCTAGTTTTAAAAAATGTACAGGTTTGCAAGGTTTCCCTAGGTGCTGGCTGCGTTAGGACCCAAAATCCCCTCCTGGGCACATTGCAAACAAAAGGTCAGTGCCTAATGGGCTTTCTGCCACTCCCGGGGGGGGGGGGCAGATTGGGGGCTATAGCCCTGATATGCTCTCAAGGGGGAGCAAAAAGACTGTAGTCTTTTGTTTTGGGGTGGGGGCATTGGCATGCCTATTCTGGGCAGCCCCCACCCCTATGTGTAAAAAAAAGCATAATCCCTGATGCCTAGTAGGTTCTATTCGTCTCCCGGGAGGGGGGGGGGAGCACATCAGGGGCTATTGCCCATCTGTCTCCTGGGGAGCCAGACAGAGTGTGGCTAATTTTTTTGTGGGGATTGGCATGCACATTCTGGGCAGCCCACACCTTTATGTATCATAAAAGAAAATCCCTGGTGCCTAGTGGGCTTTTTGCCCCCGGGGGGAAGATAAGGGGCTATTGCCCCATCCGCCTCTGGGGGAGGCAGAAAGACTGTGGCAATTTTTTGGGGGTAGAGACATTAGCATGCCCATTGTGGACAGCCCCACCCCTATTTATAAAAAAAATATATAATATTCCCTGGTGCCTAGTAGGCTTTCTGCCCCCCTGGGGGACAGATATGGGGCTATTGCCAACCATCTGCCCCCTGGGGGGGGCATTAAATCACTGTGGCATGTTTTTTGCGGGTGGGGCATTGGCATGCCCATTCTGGGCCGCCCCCACCCCTTGAACATTGAAAAACAAAATATCCTTGGTGCCTAGTGGGCTTTCTGCCCCCAAGGGAGCAAATAAAGGGCTATTGCCCCATATGCCTCTGGGGGCAGAACAACTGTGGCATTTATTTTGGGGTGGGACATTGGCATGCCCATTCTGGGTAGCCCTCATCCCTACAGATAAAACAAAACCCTGGTACCTAGTGGGCTTTCTGCCCCATCAGGGGGCAGAACAGGGGCTACTGCCTCCATCTGCCTCCTGGGGAGGCAGAAAGACTCTGGCATTTTTTGGAGGGGGTCGGAGCATTGGCATGCCCATTCTGGGCAGCCACGACCCATGAACTGTGAAACAAAATAATCCCTGGTGCCTAGTGGAATTTCTGCCCCCCCTGGGGCAGATCAGAGGCAATTGCCCTATCTGCCTCCTGGGAGGGTCAGAAAGACTTAAGTATTTTTTTGGGGGGAGTGGGGGCATTGGCATGCCCATTCTGGGCAGCCCCCACCCCTGAACTAAAAAAATCCCTGGTGTCTAGGGGCTGATTGGGGGCTACTGCCCCCATCTGCCACCAGAGGGACAGAAAGACTGAATGTGCCTATTTTGAAATGGGGGAGCAAAGGCCCATGCCCAAGGAGGCGCTCCCCCTCCCTGCTGTCTAGTGGGTGGATCCCTGATTGCGGATCTCCCTCCTAGAATCTACAAATATATACATCAGCCAAATAGAAATACCTGTTGTGACATTCTGAAATCCCATTTGACTCCAATGGGTGAAGCCCACCAAAAGCACAGTACCCTCCACCTATACCAACTAGAGCATCATAATATAGGTAGATGTATTGCTAAATAAGGCAGGCCCATTGACTTTGCCAAGGAGCCACCACTACAGTAATATAAGGCAAGTCTATTGGCTTTGTCAAAGGTCACCACATCTATATGTATATTCATTGAAAAAAACATAGGTTTCATGAGTGTTATAGTTAGCTGGATATTTCGTACAAACCCATAGAAATTCCTCTGTTATAGTTAGTTGTGCTAACTACAACTGGTGCGCCCGCAATGCACTGCTGATGATGTCACATATTACATCATTCATGACATGGACAGTGGCATCACTGATGACATCACTGATGACATCATCCAGTGAATGTGGTTTTGTTTGAAATGTAAATATCTAATATATATATACCAATCTGTATTGAAGATTGAGTGGATATATAACTGTCTGAATGGAAGATTTAGTAGCTGTCTGACTGTTTGTTTAAGTGAGTAATTAAATGTGTCTCACTAAATATATGGGTTAGTAACCAAACTATGTTATGTTATGTTATGTTATGTTATGTTATTTATTGTTTTGTATAGCGCAACGGTTACTCAAAAAGAGAATCCCGGCGCTTTAGGTAAGGGGGAGTAATGCAGAAAAACATAACACAGTTTAAAAGAAGTGCACAACACACAGACAATAAAAGAAGGACAACAGATCTGATACATGTGAATGTGTGTATCACTGTCTCTGTTGTTGTATAACCTGCTGCACCAATTGGCCACTAACTACATGAGTGTCTATATTAGTTATTGATTAGTTGGCTGAGTATTTGTAAGGAAGACTGAGTGTATCTGTGGTTGGGTGGGGGAGTTGTAACTATATGTATAGATGTGTGAGTGGTTAATTGTCTAGGCATATGGGTTTAGGAGTGTATATGGAAGCAGTTGTTTGGGTGTCTGAGTGTGTTTATTTGTGTGTTGGTAAGTGAATATATGTGTCAGTTGTTCATCTCCAATAAAGTAGAAAAATAAAAGGCATCGTATATGAGAGTTGATGTATATAAATAAGTATACGTAAGAGTCAGTCATTGTGAGAGTAACTGTATGAATGAGTTCATAATTGTAATAGTGATTTTTTAAATTCGTAACTATGATTTACTATGTGTATGTATAAATCAGGTGGTGTGTGTATGAACTGTGTAGATGAGTAAATGTAAGTGTGATTGATTCTTTTCATGAGAGTAGCATCACTGCATAACAGACTAGGATGACTGCTGATGTGTCAATGTCTATATAGGTGTATGAGTACATTTGATAGTGTTACCATTGATCAGTGACTGCATGTATAAGTGATTCTGTGGGTGAGTGGACAGTTGTGTGTGTAGATTTAGGAATCAGTGAGTGCGTATTTGTAACTGGTATGTGTGTGTCAATGCTTTCAAATATGGTACTCTGTATTTTACAGTGAGTGATCAAAGGTTATACTAGTGTGTGATGAGGTGTATCAGATTGTCACATGGATGATGTCATCAGTGATGTCATCAGTTATGTCATTTGAGATGTCATCAGTGATGTCACTGTCCATGTCATGAATGATGTAATATGTGACATCATCAGCAGTGCATTGCGGGCGCGCGAGTTATAGTTAGCACAACTAACTATAACAGAGGAATTATTATGGTTTTGTACGAATGAAATGTCCAGCTAACTATAACACTCATGAAACCTATGGTTTTTCAGTGAATTTCAAAGGTTTTTTAAATGCTAATTCCTAACTGTAACTTCTCTGAAAGCTATGGGTTTTTTTCAGTGAATTTCAAAGGTTTTTTAAATGCTAATTTTTAAGTGCAATAGCAGTTATACCTATTTTTTGTACTGAATTTCCACAGTTTTTACCTGTTAATTTATACATATTTTATTTATTAAACAACATTATATATTTTTCAGAAAATTGCAAAAATAATTAAAATAATTTTAAAATTGAAATATTTTTAATTATTTTGCTTGTTTGTATTTTAATATTTATATGATTTTCTATTTACTTTTTTTTCAAAATTGTTTGGGGAGTTGCGCACCCAAAGCGTACCTACCGCAGTGGGTCCGCGTATTCTAGCTGCCATTTTGGAAAAGTCGTAAAGGATCCGCGTATCGTGAGCGACGAGTGCATGTTTTGTTTCAGTTACTTTATATACGTACAATGTTACGTGGTGTGTGCGACCGGTATGCAACTGGTCTGCGACTCCTGCTCCCGCGCGTTCGCGACTCATGCGTATTACAGTACGCGATGCTTGTGAAGCGGCGATCCCCAAGTGACGTCAAATACGTGCTGGGGCGCGCTGGGTGTGTGCGACTCCCGTGAAATTTTTTATGTTCTAAAATCATATGTATGTGTCTTTAATGTACATATTAGGGCAAAAGATTATCTAAGGTATTCATAAAAATGATATATTTCTACTTGTAATAAACGTATATTATTTTTAAATATATTTTTGCGAAGTCGCGTTGGGTGCTCACTTCGTGAGCGCACGGTGCGCGGATCCCTTGTGACCTAAAAAAAAAGATTTGATTGGTTCATAACATTTCCCACTGTATCTATTGAAGGACCCACCCATTTTAATTATTCTGTTTGGAGCAGTTGATGAGAGACATCTCTTCTTCTTCTAGAGCTGGTTTTGGAATTTTGTGGGTGTTTCTAAAAAATTGCATTGGAGAAATGGCATCTGGTTCGCAAGCTCCTCATTATTCTTCAGATGAAGATATCTTGGAGGAAGATCCCCCCAAGCAGAGGCATGAATCAGTGGTATGGAACATTTTCACCTTTCCTGCCGGAGAAAAAAAGGTCAACGCAAGAAAAGTCACATGCTTGCTGTGTGACAGGGTCCTGTCGCGAGGCAGTGACAAGAAATACTCCTGTGGAACAGCGAGTATGTATAAACATCTGTGGACCATTCCCCCGAAGAATCTGTCACGAGAAGAAATGAGGCGTGCTGCAAAAAATCCACCACCAGGCATTGCTAGCACCTCCAGAACGTCCACTTCAACCCCACCAGGAGACATTCGCCCAGAATTTGCTTTTCTGCAGCAGCAAAACCATCATCTGTTATGGTGAACAGTCTGTGGACGCTATTTGTGCAGCTCAATAGAACCACAAATGCAATTTTTTTGTTTTTTTTGTTTTTGGAATGATGTTGAATTCCAAAAGCTAACTGTTTACTTAGGGGCCCATTATGATGTCGGGTGGATCGCCACCGCCATGGTGGCGGTGGCGATCCGCCCGACATCCATGCCCGCCTGCCACCCATTTCCCCCTGCCATATTACTATGGCAGAGGGACCGCGGCGGACGGAAACACCGTCCGCCGCTTTTCCGCCCTGGTCACCTTGCGGCCGGGGCGGAAAAGGGTTTCTATGGTGGCGTTGTCTATCAGACACCGGCAGCCATATTAGGATAGGCGTAAAACAATGCCTCATCGCCGCCACGGAAAGGCATGCGGTCTTCACTTCGGGGGCCCCCTGCGGGCCCCTGAAGTGAAGGCGAGGTGGGGGGTGCACATGGGGGGTACCTGTGGTACCCCTCAGCATTTGCATACACAAAGCGGCAGGCACCGTGTGGTGCCTGCCGCTTTGTGTATGCAAATACATACATGCATTGTTAGCATTGTGATGAGCGGTGCTGAGAGCACCACCCGCCACCATGCTAAAAATGCAGGATGCACCCGCCACTGTGGCGGGCGCATCCCAATACCCCCCACGGGACCCCTGCCTTTATGGCGGGTGGTCCCAAAGACCGATAGGATGGCGGGCAGACATTGTGGTCGTTTTGCTTGGTCGATTCTGGTTTTGCTTCTGGGGGCCACACGGGGCCCCCAGAAGCAAAGGTCCAAATGCTTTTCCACGGCGGAAAAGCTGCCTCGAAAAAGCATGTTTACACACACATCCTAATTTGGCTGACTGTGTCTTGCAGACACTGCCACCAAATAGCGGTCAACACCCCGCCGCTGTTCCCACCGCCATCCTGATCTGGCGGTGGGTGTTTTCTTTGACCGCGGCGGTGATTCCGCATCCTCCGGGCCGGCGGTGGCTTCCACCGGTCCGGAGGATGCGGATTCACCGCAATCATTATCGACCCCTAAGTCCGCCCGCCATCCTAATGGACCCCTTGTTCCTTTTTTGTTCAATTTTTTAACCCCTTCCCCGCTCATGATGAGCTCAGCTGGTCATGAGTGACGACGCTCGTACGCTCATGACGAGCTGAGCTTATCATGTAACGCGTTTTTTCCAAAAACGCAGCGTGCAGCGGGAAAACCTCTAGCGCGCATGCGGTTAAAAACACCCAAAAAGTACAAATTTGTTAAAAAACGACAAAAAAAGAAAAACAGAAGAAAAAAAAAGTTCAGAACGACCTTATCTGGTTTAAAAAAAGAACTATAATTGCATGGTAATGTCTGAAAGTTTGGTTGAATGTATGTGTAGAGCATGATTGACTGAAAGAATTCATTAGTACTGTATAGTGAATTTATAGGGGCAGATCTATGAGGAAGTGATGCAGAGTCACGCGGCAAGCCCTTTAGCTGCACCGCGCTGCGGCACTTCCGAAGCACAGGGATGTGACATATTTACATGAATATGTCGCAATTCTGTGCTCCCTCTGCACTAGCACACAAACTGCAGCCATGCAGTGACGCAGGCATACTTGCATTAAGGTGCAAGGATATCTGTGTCGTGGGGAGATTGTTTTTCTATAGGAAGAGACTACTTCCGGCACAAAAGCAATCACTAAAGGCATTTTTCTCCTTCAATGTGTGCTGTGGAATGCAGCGTGCATTGAAAGAGGAAAAAACGAGGAAAAATGAAAACATTTCTCCTTGTTGTGCCTCGCTACACCACCTCTAGGGTGGCGCACCATTCACACGTATCTACAGATTTACACTTTCTCCTAAGTCTTGAGATGTATTATTCAATGGGTGTTGTGTGGGACACAGCAACACCCATGGAACACCCCTTCAACGCAAAGTACTGCGTTTGAATGGTCGTATTTTCAAGGAGAGGAAAAGCCACGCAGGGTGGCTTTTCCTCTCCTTGTAACTATGGAGGACTCCCCAGCGCCATCACTACGTTACAAAAAGTGACATACTGGTGGCACAGGTGGCTTGTAAATCTGCCCCTTAAGTGCTTAGGTATTGGCAGAGTGATACAATAAGAACATAGTACTGGATGGCTGATTGACGAACTGCATGAGACTGACAGGAGGTATCCTAGGCTGCATGAGTACTACTTCAGTATTTAGTGGAGTGTACCAATAGTATGTATCTGCTTAAGGTTTGTAGGGATTGTGCACAGAATATTGTACGTGTACTTGTGTTTGTGCCTAGGTCATTATATAAGAACATCACTAGTAACTAGAATGATGACAGTGCTGCAAATAGTGTGCTCAGTTAATTTATAAGTGCTTAGGCATTGTCTCAATGCCTGAGTCATTCTGCAAGTGCATAGACAGTGACTGGGTTCCTAGAGTGCTAGTAGTTGATAGCAGGATAAGTTTATAAGCACTTATGCTTCAGCAGAGTGATTCGATAAGGACGTGCTTCTGTCAGGATGATTGTAGGAGTGGACACAGACTCACAGTGTGATCCCAGACAAGCCTGACTATTACCTGGACTTTTGCATGACTGACTCAGTAGTCTGCAAGGGGTTAAGGGACCACATATATTGTGCACATTTGACTTACCACTGTTTGTCTCAATGCCTGAGTCATTCTGCAAGTGCATAGACAGTGACTGGGTTCCTAGAGTGATAGTAGTTGACAGCAGGATAAGTTTAAAAGTGCTTATATTTCAGCAGAGTGATTAGATAAGGACATGCTTCTGTCAGGATAATTGTAGGAGTAGACACAGACTCACAGTGTGATTCCAGACAAGCATGACTATTACCCGGACTTTTGCAGGACTGAATCAGTAGTCTGCAAGGGTTTAAGGGACCGCATATATTGTGCACATATGACTGTACCACTGCTTGTCTCAATGCCTGATTAATTCTGCAAGTGCATAGACTGTGACGGTGTGCAGTCAAAATATTGAGTCATTTTTATCGACTGGACAGAATATCGAATGAGTAATATCGAGATGGCAGTAATATCGAGGTAAGTAATATTGAGGTATGTCTTATCGAATTTTTGTTTTAAAAATAAATATCGAAGTAAGAAATATCGAGTTGTTAATATCGATTGTTTAAAATATCGTTATTTTTTTAGTTAAAAATATCGAAACCTAAAATATAGAGTGTTAGAATATCGAAAGCCACAATATAGAGTGTAAGAATATCGATGTTTGAAATATAGACTGTTAATAATGTCGAAAAAGTTAGGTGTTGGTAAAACAAAAATGTATATTTGTTAATTTATAAAATTAAATATATATTTTTATTTATTTAAATTTTTATAAATATTTAACATTTTTTATTTATTTAAAAAAAATATATAATAAATTTTAGGAGCGGGATGTGGGATTTTAGGGGAATAGGGTGGGGAGTGTTTTAAAATATATATATTTGAAATTTCTATATTATTTATTTATAAATTGTTTTATAAATTTTACGTTTTAGGAACGGGATGTGGTTTTTTAGGGGTATAGGGTGGGGAGTGTTTTAAAAATGTGAATTTGAAATTCTTTTTATTTTAATTTTTATAAATATTTTAAATTGTTTAATTATTTTAATAAAATGTATAATACATTTTAGGAGTGGGATGTGGGTTTTTAGGGGAATAGGGTGGGGAGTGTTTTAATAATATGTATATTTGAATTTTGTACATTTTTTATTTTTTACTTTTTGGACAAATTTTATGTTTTAGGGGTGGGTTGTGGGTATTTAGGGGAATAGAGTGGGGAGTGTTTTAAAAATGTGAATTTGAATTTTTTTTAAATAGAATTATTAATATGTTTTAGTGGCGGGTTGTGGATTTTTAGGGGAATAGGGTGGTTAGTTTTTAAATGTTTATAAAAAAATGCTATATTTTAGGAGTGGGATGTGTGTTTTTAGAGAACATGGGTGGGAAGTGTGTTAAAATATGGGATTTTTTTTAATTTAAAATTTTAATTAAAAAAAAAAATTAAAATTTGTTTTTGTTTTTGGTGTGTTATTTATGTTTTTAGGTGTGTAGGGTGTGTATTTTCTTAAAATTTGAAATTTAATTTTTAATTTAAAAAAATAAAAAATAAAAATATTTTGAAATTTTCATTTTGGAAATGTGAGTTTTAATTATAAATAAAAGATGTTTTAGCAAATATTTATAAAACAGTAATTTAAAATATTACATTTTGACATTTATTTTGGGGTTTTTGTGTGTTTGTTGTGTAATAGTGGTTTTTTTATTACATTTTTACATTGAATTTTTAAAATTGAGAAATATAATTTATTTTTACCAAAATTTCAAATTTTACATTATGAAATCCAAATTCATTTTAGTGTAAATAAAGCATTATGTTTTTAAGAATTGTGTTATAATTTTGAATAATTTAACATATTTATTTTTTGGATAATTTTTGAGAAAAATAATGTTATGTATTTTAATTTTTTTTTTACAATATTGTTTAAATTAAGTAAAGAGGTACAAAGTATTACATTTATTTTTTAAACATTTTAAAAATATATTTAAAAATATTTAAAAAATTATAATAATGATACAAAATTTGAAAATTATTGTTAATATTTATTTTTAATTGAGAATTTTGATTATGTTTAATATCTTTTAAAAAAATTGTGATGTAAGAGGTATGTATTATTTATGAAGGATCATTATATGGGTTTATTGTTCTGCACATTCTCAGAGTATATACTTGGTGAAGTTGGGAATAGTAAATTATATGGTTTTACTCTTTAGCTGTTTTCTAGAGAATATAGTTTTTGGAGTGGAAATATTGATTTATATGTGTTTACTATGTAGTACCTTTACAGAGTTTATACTTGCTGGATTGGAAATAGTAATTTATATGGGTTTAGTGTACAGCACCTTCCCTAACTTTATACTTGGTGGAGTGGGAATAGTAAATTATATGGGTTTAGTGTCCAGCATATTCCCTGACTTTGTACTTGGTGGAGTGGGAATAGTAAATTATATGGGTCGACTGTCCAGCACCTTCCCTGACTTTATACTTGGTGGAGTGGGAATAGTAAATTATATGGGTTTAGTGACCAGCACCTTCCTTGACTTTATACTTGGTGGAGTGGGAATCGTAAATTATATGGGTTTAGTGTCCAGCACCTTCCCTGAATTTATACTTGGTGGAGTGGGAATAGTAAATTATATGGGTTGACTGTCCAGCACCTTTCCTGACTTTATACTTGGTGGAGTGGGAATAGTAAATTATATAGGTTGGCTGTCCAGCACCTTCCCTGACTTTATAGTTGGTGGAGTGGGAATAGTAAATTATATGAGTTTAGTGTCCAGCATCTTCCCAGACTGTATACTTGGTGGAGTTGGAATAGTAAATTATATGGGTTTAGTATCCAGCACCTTCCCTGACTTTATACGTGATGGAGTGGGAATAGTTAATTATATGGGTTGACTGTCCAGCACCTTCCCTGACTTTATACTTGGTGGAGTGGGAATAGTAAATTATATGGGTTTAGTGTCCAGCACCTTCCCTCACTTTATACTTGTTGGAGTGGGAATAGTAATTATATGGGTTGACTGTCCAGCACCTTCCCTGACTTTATACTTGGTGGAGTGGGAATAGTAAATTATATAGGTTGACTGTCCAGCACCTTCCCTGACTTTATACTTGGTGGAGTGGGAATAGTAAATTATATGGGTTGACTGTCCAGCACCTTCCCTGACTTTATACTTGGTGGAGTGGGAATAGTAAATTATATGGGTTGACTGTCCAGCACCTTCCCTGACTTTATACTTGGTGGAGTGGGAATAGTAAATTATATGGGTTGACTGTCCAGCACCTTCCCTGACTTTATACTTGGTGGAGTGGGAATAGTAAATTATATGGGTTGACTGTCCAGCACCTTCCCTGACTCTATACTTGGTGGAGTGGGAGCAGGAAATTATATGGGTTTAGTGTCCAGCACCTTCCCTGACTTTATACTTGGTGGCATGGGAATAGTAAATTATATGGGTTGACTGTCCAGCACCTTCCCTGACTTTATACTTGGTGGAGTGGGAATAGTACATTATATGGGTTTAGTGCCCAGCACCTTCTCTGACTGTATACTAGGTGGAGTGGGAATAGTAAATTATATGGGTTTAGTGTCCAACACCTTCCCTGACTTTAAACTTGGTTGAGTGGGAATAGTAAATTATATGGATTTAGTGTCCAGCACCTTCCCTGACTTTATAGTTGGTGGAGTGGGAATAGTAAATTAAAGGAGTTTAGTGTCCAGCATCTTCCCTGACTGTATACTTGATGGAGTGGGAATAGTAAATTATATGGGTTTAGTATCCAGCACCTTCCCTGACTTTATAATTGATGGAGTGGGAATAGTTAATTATATGGGTTGACTGTCCAGCACCTTCCCTAACTTTATACTTGTTGGAGTGGGAATAGTAAATTATATGGGTTTAGTGTCCAGCACCTTCCCTGACTTTATACTTGGTGGAGTGGGAATAGTAAATTATATAGGTTGACTGTCCAGCGCCTTCCCTGACTTTATACTTGGTGGAGTGGGAATAGTAAATGATATGGGTTTAGTGTCCAGCACCTTCCCTGACTTTATAGTTGGTGGAGTGGGAATAGTAAATTATATGAGTTTAGTATCCAGCACCTTCCCTGACTTTATACGTGATGGAGTGGGAATAGTTAATTATATGGGTTGACTGTCCAGCACCTTCCCTGACTTTATACTTGGTGGAGTGGGAATAGTAAATTATATGGCTTTAGTGTCCAGCACCTTCCCTGACTTTATACTTGTTGGAGTGGGAATAGTAAATTATATGGGTTGACTGTCCAGCACCTTCCCTGACTTTATACTTGGTGGAGTGGGAATAGTAAATTATATGGGTTGACTGTCCAGCACCTTCCCTGACTTTATAGTTGGTGGAGTGGAAATAGTAAATTATATGGGTTGACTGTCCAGCACCTTCCCTGACTTTATACTTGGTGGAGTGGGAATAGTAAATTATATGGGTTGACTGTCCAGCACCTTCCCTGACTTTATACTTGGTGGAGTGGGAATAGTAAATTATATGGGTTGACTGTCCAGCACCTTCCCTGACTTTATACTTGGTGGAGTGGGAGCAGTAAAATATATGGGTTTAGTGTCCAGCACCTTCCCTGACTTTCTACTTGGTGGCGTGGGAATAGTAAATTATAATGGTTGACTGTCCAGCATCTTCCCTGACTTTATACTTGGTGGAGTGGGAATAGTAAATTATATGGGTTTAGTGTCCAGCATCTTCCCTGACTGTATACTAGGTGGAGTGGGAATAGTAAATTATATGGGTTTAGTGTCCAACACCTTCCCTGACTTTAAACTTGGTTGAGTGGGAATAGTAAATTATATGGGTTTAGTGTCTAGCACCTTCCCTGAATTTATAGTTGGTGGAGTGGGAATAGTAAATCAAAGGAGTTTAGTGTCCAGAATCTTCCCTGACTGTATACTTGGTGGAGTGGGAATAGTAAATTATATGGGTTTAGTATCCAGCACCTTCCCTGACTTTATACTTGATGGAGTGGGAATAGGTAATTATATGGGTTGAATGTCCAGCACCTTCCCTGACTTTATACTTGTTGGAGTGGGAATAGTAAATTATATGGGTTTAGTGTCCAGCACCTTCCCTGACTTTATACTTGTTGGAGTGGGAATAGTAAATTATATGGGATGACTGTCCAGCACCTTCCCTGACTTTATACTTGGTGGAGTGGTAATAGTATATTATATGGGTTTAGTATCCAGCACCTTCCCTGACTTTATACTTTGTGGTGTGGGAATAGTAAATTATATGGGTTGACTGTCCAGCACCTACCCTGACTTTATACTTGGTGGAGTGGGAATAGTAAATTATATCGGTTGACTGTCCAGCACCTTCCCTGACTTTATACTTGGTGGAGTGGGAGTGGGAATAGTAAATTATATGGGTTTAGTGTCCAGCACCTTCCCTGACTTTATACTTGGTGGAGTGGGAATAGTAAATTATATGGGTTTAGTGCCCAGCACCTTCCCTGACTTTATACTTGGTGGAGTGGGAATAGTAAATGATATTGGTTGACTGTCCAGCACCTTCCCTGACTTTATACTTGGTGGACTGGGAGTAGTAAATGATATGGGTTTAGTGTCCAGCACCTTCCCTGACTTTATACTTGGTGGAGTGTGAATAGTAAATTATATAAGTCGACTGTTGATAGAGCGTGCAGGTCACCCGACTATAATTTTTACCATATGCACTTTTGGGCCCATACATTCAATTTACCATATTTATAAATCGGATAACCTACACTCTACTACCAGTAACCCAGTTAATTCCTATTTATTTCCAAGGTACCCGACTTACCAATCCTTGTTACGGGTACCTATGATCACAATGGATCAGGGAGCTAGCTGAAAAAGATAAGCAGTCACCAAAATACAATAACATTTATAATATTTGCACTCTTTATATTAACCACAGACTCAGGAAGTTTTGAAAACCTTTATCTAGTTCTCGTCAATGTCAGAGAGCAAAAGATTTACAGTAAGCAAACTATCGATAACCAAAATCATAAAGAGTGTATAACCATGTAGAAAATAGATTATGCCAACCATTTAGAACTCTAAAGGGAAGGTAAGAACAGGGAACATACTGAAAATTAGACGTATAGAAATCGGACTTAGAATGGATATTTTCTAAAGGACGGGGAAAATAAGGAACATGCTAGAATGTCACATTTGTATTGTTTCCCTATGGGATGGGTAAGAAAAGGGAACATGAAACTATAATGACGAAACTGAATTTAACAGGCAGCTATAGGAAGGTTAAGAAAATTGGAACACGCTGATAATTCAAATGACCACTTTAGTTTAGTAAAGGGAGGGTAAAGAAAAAGAACATATGCAATTACGATTTTAGCAAGATTTTCAAGAAAGGTTAAAGAAAAGGACGCAAATGTGTTTCCCTCACAGATTTATATTTACCTAGAACGGTGTGGAGACCAACCCTGGCCACGGGTCAGTTTAAGGACAGTAGGAACCCCAAGGAATGCAGTCGCCAGTAGGCCAGCAGATGCAGCATGGAAACCCAGGACAGGAAAACCAGTTTAGGATCAGGACAGGACCACCAAAGTTGAGACCAGCACCCGCAGTTCAGTTGCAACGCCTGCGCTACACCCTCTCTGCAGCTATCAGTCAAAACCCCGATTGGGTTCTCGAATTCCCCAGCAAAGTGCTTCGCCAGCACTTAAGGTTCTCAAAACCCCAAATGGGTCTGTGAGTCTGTCTGACAGAGTGCTCCGCAGCACCTCTGCTTCTCGATCAGCTATTGAGTGCGTTGGGTCAGTGACAGGTCAGCTATTCGGACAAGTCGGACAATTTCTCCAGCTAAACCTAGACTAGTTATACTGTTTTCGGGTCAGTGTTCCACCCCCCAAATGTTGCAAGTGTAAGGATCCCCAATTTTGATTGGACAAAAGAAAGGACAGGTCATCACATCTCCTAGGATTTTACTTTCTCTAGCCCATAATTTACATTTTCTGGGCACGCCTACCGAACTTCAGGTTCACATGATGATTTAAATGTGTGAAACAATGGACAGTCTATTGATTTATACATTGTAGTCTTTTGTCATCTTCTTAGTGGTGTCAGACGAATGGTTCCCAGGCACATCTTGGCTGGTGCTTCCATCTAGCTTCGTTTCAAGAACACCGAGTTCATCCCCTTGCTGAAGACTGTCATGCGCAGAAGGGATTTTCAACATGGAGTATTCCCGTCCCTCATGCCCAAGGATTTACGATACATGGAAAGTAAATAGAAATAGTTTTAAAACACAGAAAAAAATGAATGCACTGTATACCATGAATCCCTAAACTACTCCCATTACTTTATAATAACTATAGCTTTAGTGATTAAAACAGAACGAACAGCATAGCAAAAGCATCGCTGCAAGCTTCAGGCATGTGAGGACACAAAACAGCCATTTTAGTTCTACTGCGCAAGTGCAAAGAGATTCCAACCAGAACTGCGAGTACGTCACGTCACATGGCTATGACCGATGCATGCGCAGAAGAAATTCCCGCGTAGCAGCAGCCATCTTGGGTAGCAAGCGTATTAGGATTCGTAAACACATAGGCAAGTGTCTCTCGGACACCCATAATGTCAGAATAAAGGGTAAATTAATTAGAGAAACAGGTTGATTAATACTATTAGGGTTATTTGAGGTTCATGAGTTCAAGCAAGTCGCTGTACGTGAGAATCCTTGCTCCATCAATACCCTCTTTGATGATATTTTATATCATCACAAATTAATGGAACCAGATGCCAACTTCTCACATTTTACCCAGTTAAATTTCTTCAAACATTCTGTTCAGCTATTTCTCAGTATCTTTATTAGGGTGAGAATTTTTCACCCTTTTATAAATTTGATTATTTAATTCTTCTAATTCAAGCTCATCAACATTTCTTTTCACTCCCCGCTTATTCACAGTATATTTCTTTTTGTGTTTTCGACATTTGCAGCAAATTATTATTATGAACACTACTGAACCTATTCCTGCAATTGGCATCAGTATTTTGCTCACAAAACTTTTACCTAGGTTAGAAAACCAACTATCTACAGCGGAGAGACCATCAGTAAGTCTCTTCCAGGCACTGTCAACCTCAAGTGGTTTAAGCTCTTTTTCCAAATTAGTAATGTTCCTCACATACCCTTTGATCTCCACACTTTTGTCAGGTATGTAAGTGCAACAATGTTGCGCTTTCAACATTCTGCAGACTCCGCCCTCTTTTGCCAATAATGTGTCAATAGCAAGTCTGTTCTGTAAAACCATTGATCTAACCGCAACCAATTCGGTATTGACCATGAGGAAACCTCCAGCAGTGTCAGTAGATAACCGATCCACTACTGTTGACAATTTGCAAATTCTGTGTGTGTTCAGAGCCACTCCCACTGTAGGTATCAATGCACTAAAAATATCACCTACTATTTCACCAACACTTTCTCTTTTAGTATGTACTAATTCATTAGTCTTTTCAGTGCTTCCAGTGATTTACCCCACATGCTATATCTTTGGGAAGACATTACCAAAGTAACAGCTTCCGTACCAATGGTCGGGCAATTTGAAATAAGCCGTGTTCCCACATACATAATAAATTCCAGGAAACACAGGCTCTGACCCATCTTTGAAACCCCAACCCCCAATTACCTTGTAATTATATTCGCATTCACTGGAACCAATGAATATATTGTTATAATAACTGGTTCTTTCTCTTTGGAGACAAAGTTTCCCTTTCTTTTCGAAATCCAGCAACATAGCAGCATTAGCTCCACCATTTGAGGTGCTCCCTATGCTTTCAGCCTATTTAGGAATGTTCTGATTCTTGTCTTTGGCTTTCTTTTGGAAACCTTCTCTTCTTTTCTCTACCATATTCAGAAACATTTTCTCTTTTTCGTGTAATGAACAAGTCAAGTTATCTTTGTGTGCGTCATCTATATTTATTTTACCTACAGTTAGAAAATAATCACTCATGTATTTTGCTACATCTCTAGTTGTATGTACAGGGTTCAGGTTTCTCGGGACAGGAAGTTCAGAAAATGTCACATCAAAGTTTGAGTAATAATACTGTAAAGGTCCTGTCCTATAAAATAAACTAGTTAGAATACTACAGGAAATTCCATAGGTTAAGGGCAAGTGGTGGTACGTCACACCTTCAGCAACCGAAGTAGGCAGCTTCATACAGACATAACAGTCGTCTATTTCCATAGCTTCTACATAATGTACTAACAGGTTTGCGAAAACATTTAAATGGGTTTTGTTCTTGATCTTATTGTAATGTAATCCTTCCTCATCTGGTGCTTCTAAATCTAACTTTGTTTGCTTAAGGCTAAGTGTCTTCTCTGGTGCATCTACTCTTTGTGGTGCATTTCTAGTGTGTGATTCTACAGTGTCTTCTGGTTGGTGATTATTTGGGTACAGGTTCAGGTCTTTACTCATCATAGAAGGAATGGCTATTGTTAGTCCTATCCAAAGTATCAGTACTATTGCTACACTACATAAACATACTTGGCAGCATGTTTTAAAACAACCTCGTCTCGGTCTCCCATTCACAGAAGAATCAGACATTTTGACTCAAAAGAAGCTTCAACCCCTCTTTGTAACTCTGCACAGCTTGCTTACTCAAGGCAACTTTTCAAGTGGGTTTCGCTTCTTCACTGGTCTGGTCAGCAACCAATTCTTCATCACTTTCGTCACTTAGATCCAAATCAGATTTGACTTGAATTTCGATGATCTGAGTATCTTCCTCTTCACCTGTCTCGTCCTCACTATCCCACTGTCTATCTAAATATATTTGCCTTCTGGTTCGTATAGGGTCTATGGTCAGATCGATTATCGGGACCCAATCTTCTTGACTGGAGCTCGGTTGTTCTTCTTCAGCTACTTCAGGACCGATATCTTGGGACCCCTCAGCTGCACAACCTTTAGCCTCAGTTTCGTCAGGTTCAGTCACTTTCTTCGTATGGCTGGCATGGATCCAGCGAGGTACTCCTGCACACTTTACAGCTGTGGTGGTTACTAGGACCACCTGTCGTGGCTTTCCCCACCTTGGTGCAAGGCAACTTTTCTGAGTATGTTTCTTTATTACGACCCAGTCACCTGGATTCAGGTCATGTGCTGAGGTCGTTGGCCTGGCGACAGCGTCTCCCCCAACCTGCTGAGAGATAGAACGCACTTGGTCAGCCAGTTCTTTACAGTAGTCTAGTACCAAATCATCAGTTATGCTTATCAGTTTGTATCCTGGTACCCATGCTTGCCGCATTGCTCTTCCCACCAATATCTCATGGGGACTCAAGCCCGTGTTCCGGTCTGGAATACTTCTGAGTCCCATCAACACAAGTGGCAAAGCATCAGGCCATTCCAATTGAGTGTATTCACACATTTTTCCCAATCTTGCTTTAATTGTGCCATTCAGTTGTTCTACCACTCCAGAAGCCTCTGGGCGATATGCACAGTGCAGTTTTTGCGTGATTTTGAATGTTTCACAAATCTGTTTTATTATTTCATTTTGGAAATGACTTCCTCTGTCTGATTCAATTGTGACTGGAAAACCGTACCTAGGTATGAGCTCCCTAAGTAATAATTTGGCTACTGTAATGCTGTCATTTCTACGTGCAGGGTAAGCTTCCACCCATTTTGAAAACAGGCAGACAATGACAAGTAGGTATTTCATTCCTCGACAAGGGGGTAACTGAATAAATTCTAGTTGTAGTCGAATAAAGGGGCCCTCTGCCTTGCCAATTTTCCCTGGTAACACTACAGTTTTCTTTCCGGGGTTAAATTGCTGACAAACCAGGCACCTCTGGCAGAGTGCCTCTGCTATGTTTCTGAACTTCGAATTGAACCATGTCTGGCGGAACATACGAATCATTGCATCTTTGCCTAAATGTGTGTCTCCATGTATCAACCTAGCCATAGGAGTGAGCAGACAGTCTGGCAACACAGGCATACCATCCAAGTAAACAATGACACCGTCTTCCACCCTCCTCTGACAACCAAAGTTTCTCCACCTTTGTTTTTCCTGTGGCTCTGCCGTGTCCTGTAAGTCTCTCACTTCTTCCCATGTATTCACTCCCTCTAACATCAAAAGTTGGCAGCTGTTTCCGTTTCCCCCAACCTTTACATTGATTGCTATTCGGGATCTTGCACAATGTTGGGCTAACTGGTCAGCATATCGATTACCTGCTGTCACTTTGTCATCGCCAGATTTGTGAGCAGCACCATTGACCACAGCCAATTCTTTTGGTAACTGGATTGATTCCAGTAGATCCTGCACGTATTTTCCATTTCTGATAGGGGTGCCTGAAGAAGTCAGGAACTCCCTGTGCATCCATAATTGGCCAAAGTCATGCACAACCCCATAACCATACTGGCTATCAGTATATATGGTTATCTTCGAGTTCCTCCCAAATTTACAAGCTTTTGTCAATGCAACCAATTCAGCTACTTGTGCAGACTTGACTCCATGTAAATAGGATGCTTCCACTGGACCTCCTAAAGTACACACTGAGTAGGCAGCACTTAGGCCTCCTTCCTCATGTCTCATGCATGAGCCGTCTACAAACAGCTCATAATCTTCATTAATTAAAGGGTCTTCTTTTATATCTGGTCGTGGTTTTGTACTAAACTCAGTCAAATCAATGCAGTCATGTTCAATTTCCTCCCTCACGTCTGCTGCGAATGAATTTGGCAGTAAGGTAGCTGGATTCAGAATATTACATCTAGCGATGGTCACGTTTCCTGCACCTACAAGGATTCTCTCATACTTAGTCAGTCGACTTGGTGTGAGATACTGAGTCTTTGTTCTTGTCAGCAAAATTACAACAGAATGTGGAACATACACAGTTACTGGATGCCCCATAACAATGGACTCACTCTGTTCAAGACTCGTGCATGTTGCAGCTACAGCTTTCAAACATCCAGGTAATCCAGCTGTGACTGGGTCCAATGTGGAAGAAAACTATGCCACTGGACATCGAGTCAAACCATGAATTTGGGTCAGGACTGAAAGTGCACAATTATCTCGTGTCACAGAAAAGTGCAAAATCTTTTGAATAATCAGGCATTCCTAATGCAGGAGCGGTACACAGACATTCTCGCAGTTTTACAAAAGCAGTCATGCTTTCGTCATCCCATTCCACAGGATCTTTTGCTCCTTTCTTTGTCAACTTTATCAATGTTCTTGCAAGGACTGAAAATCCCACAATCCACTGCCTACAGTATCGTACAACTCCAAGGAACATTCTGATTTCTTTCTGGGTATTGGGCAATTCCATGTTACGAATTATTCTGATTCTTTCCTTGGTAACTTTCCTGATACCTCTCTCTATCTGGTGTCCCAGATATTTTACTGATGAGGTACAGAACTGCAGTTTGTCTGGTGACACTTTATGTCCTCCTTCACCTAAATGGTTCAGCAAGGCAATTGTGTCAGTCACACAGTCTTTTCAACTTTTAGACACTACCAAGAGGTCGTCTATGTATTGCACCAGGACTGATTTTCCGGACAATACCAGAGTTTCAAGGCACTTTTTCAGAATCTGATTAAAAATCGAAGGACTCTCCGTGTACCCCTGAGGAACACGATTCCAGACATATACATGACTGTCAAATTCAAATGAGACAAGAAATTTGCTGTCTGGATGCAATGGAATTGAAAGGAATGCATGACATAGGTCAATGACGGTAAACCATCCAGCATTCCACGGTATTTGGTATAGAATCACTACAGGGTTTGGCACGACAGGACAGCAAGGAACAACAATTGTATTAACCTTGCACAGGTCCTGTACGACCCTGTACTTACCACTAGGTTTCTTTATGCCAATTATCGGTGAGTTACAAGGACTGCTCAACACTTCTTGCAAAATGCCTGCTTCTAGCAATCGTTTGATTTCAATAGCAACTCCTGCTTTGACTTCTGCACTCATTTACTCATTTTATACTGTTTAGTATTTGGGTAGACTGCATCTTCTTTTATGGCTATTTTAATTGCCATTAATCCTACATCTTTTTCAGTAAAATCCCATACTTCCGGTTTCACTGTCTCTTGGAGTTCTTCAGGTAAGTCCTGTACTGTCAGTCTTTTAATTTCTGAGTCAGTTCTTGCTAACATTAATTTGTAAATTCCATCTTCATCTGGGGTCTGAATTTCGACGCCATTTGGAGTGCAAAAGATAGTCCAGTTCATTTTGCACAACAAATCTTGTCTTAGCAGGTTTACAGGACTGGAATCACAAACAACAAATCTATGCATTTCTTTAAAATTTCCAATTTTAATCTCCATAGGTTCTGTAAATGGGGTACTAATTAGCTGATTAGAAATGCCCACTACTTGGATCGCTTCTCCCGAGAGGGGTAGGTTTGGAACGTCTGCTGTTCTCACAGTAGAACGGGTAGCACCAGTGTCCAACAGAAAGGTGACGTCATTTCCTTCAACCTTTCCTTCGATGTATGGCCCTGACTGGTACACCGGTAAGGATACGCCAAGCACACACTCCTCATCCTCCCCCCTCAGGCACCGTCAGTAGGTGTCATCACAGAGAAATGTGTCATTTAACAGAAATTGTGAAGTTGCTGCATTTCTATCCTCCCTTCCTTCCCACACTTCGGTGTCTTCACTCTGTTGTGCTTTGCTCCTATAATTTGGCCTAGGTGCACGAGGCAACTGATTCTGTTTTACCTGCTGCTGAGTCTTCCGTGGTGTCTCATTCTGCGTCTGTGGATTTAAATCATTAATTTGCACATTACCATTCTGCACAGCCTTACACTCGTCTCTCCAGTGTCCTATCTTTCCGCACCCGTGTCAGGGAAACTTCTTTCGTGCCTCTTCTCGGCTCATTTTTACTCTGGGGTTTCCCCCACCCCCAGGGCCCTGACTCTGATTATTAGTCATTTTGTTTAAATGATGTTCTTGGTGCTCTGCTAATTTTACTTGTGCCCACATGACTTTTTCTTTCAGTTCTTTTCGTTTGTCTTCTAGCTCATCTTCGCAGTATTTAGCATACTTAAGGACTTCATCAATTGGTTTTGCTTGCCAGCAGATTTTATTGTCTTTGATCCACTGTGAAATCTCAGGCCTTAACCCTAACACAAATCGATAAATGAAGTGGGTCATGTCCTTCTTCTCAATGTTATCCAGACCACTGTATGTCTTGAACACCTGTAACAGTCGTTGATAGTATGAATGTACAGTTTCATCTCGATTTTAAGTAGTTCTATCTATTCGGGTCCAATCAGTTTCTTTTGCAGGCACCTTTCCTTTCAGATACAACATTACCTGGTTGTACTTCCTCATCACATCCCCTGAAGGAGCCCCTGTCTTTGGGTCTCTCGGGAACTCTTCACTAGGCCAATCAACAGCAATTTTACATTCTGTCCATAAATCTACAGGGACTACAATGTCAAAAAAACCATCTAGATCTTTCAGGAGACACTTCTGAACTTTCACAAATCTCTCGACCTGTCAGTCCCATTCTACAGGTTTTTCTCGTAATTTTGGGAAGTCATTCGTAAAGGACACAATATCCTGTCGGGACCATGGAACATGTACATATCCTCCATCTAGCACTTCTCTCATAGGATATAATTTTTCTACCTTCTCTGTTTCTTTTAAAACATATTCAGATGTCATTTGCTTTGGTCTACTATCTTCCTTTTTCTTGGCCCACCTGGCTTTCCATTTTTCTAAATCTCCCCATTTTTGTAACAGGTTTAACAATTCTCTGATCTGTATCTTTTTTCCTGACACATTAATGTTCTCTAAATCTTTGTCTGAGAATTCTGCTCTGTAGAGTTTTTGCAACACTTTAGATCGGCTAATGTCTATTCCCATGCTAGCTGCGGTGTCCATTAATTTCTCATGGTACACTCTGGTATTACGGGTGATACTTTTGCAAATGAATAACAATTATTCTTCACTAAGGGTGTTTAGTCTGTCCAAACCCACATTCCCAGCTATCAGTTCCTCCAGTTCTATTCTCAGTTTGTATATATCCAATGGTTTTGGCTGGTGATTTGGTTTTTCTAATTCTCAGGTCCATCTGTCTATTTCTTCAGGAATCACTACCGTAGCACTTCTAGTACCCGAAGAGGACTCAATCTGAACTTCTCTTGAACTAAAAGGAGTGTTCTTTCTCTATGAGCTCCCTTCTGGTTCCCTTATCGGTAAATCCATCAAGGAAATCACAGATTCGCATTCACTTGCCTGGTCGTCTATTATCAATGGCTCTTTTCTCGGCTGTACTACAGATGGGGTTATAATTGGAGTTTTCGGACTACTTTGCTTATCCCCGTACAGAGGAACAACTGGACCAATAGTTACTGGAATTGTCAGAGCTTCAGGACTGGTATTTAATTGAGAGATTTTCTGATTTAGTTCTGTTCTTTGTTTAACCAAAGCCTCTCGTTCTCTATCCTGCAGTACCTTATCCATGGAGGTTTCATGTACTATCTGCAGAATTAAAGTAGGGCCATAACTCGGGGCACTTGGGTTTGTCATACTCTGTCCCTCACCATAATTAGGTTTCAGGAATGGGTTTCTCGTGCTTAGAGACCTTGGTCAGACCCCCCAGGATATAGCGGCATGGATTAGCAAATTTAGCGGCACAAAAATGGAAATTTAGCGGCACAAATATGGAAATTTAGCGGCAATTTTGCGGCATTTTATTTGGCCATTTTTCCTACAACAAAGGGCTCAATAGCGTGGAGAGTGAATAGCTGTCAAGCAGGGCATAGATCGGAGATTAGCAGAATGCCAAAAGGGTAAATAAGGATAAGCCCTTAACAGTACAGTTAACATATCTCTCAATGCGCCTCCTGCAGAAAATTCCGGCCTGTAATTGCTAGCGTCTAGGATGCAATTATATTGGGTCGCATTAAATACGGAGAATTAATTTCATCCTATTTTGTACATCTGCCGGCTGAACCTCTGGGCTGCAGAGCACGGTATTCTTATTACACTCTTTACTTACCTATTCCAGTTTGCGCAACAGTAGGGAAGGTGTTGGAATTCATTTCCAATACCTCTGCGCCCCCTACAGAAAGTCGTGATGACTTGCAATGTAAATGCATCGCATACTAACAACGCAGTCGTTGTAACTACCGTGTTGTAATAGTAATGCGATGTAATGACAGCATTGTAAACGCTGTTTACCGTCTCTGTTGCTCTCTTGTCTTTGTCTCTCTTTCTCTCTCTCTCTTTTTTCTTTGTCTTTCTCTCTCTCGTTCTTTCTCTCTCTGTCTCTCTCTACCTCCCTCTCTTTTTCTCTCTCTCTCTCTCTGTCTCTCTCTTTCTCTCTCTCTCTCTCTCTACCTCCCTGTTTCTTTCTCTCTTTCTCTCTCTCTCTCTCTCTCTCTCTCTACCTCCCTGTTTCTTTCTCTCTTTCTCTCTCTCTCTCTAACTCCCTGTTTCTTTCTCTCTTTCTCTCTCTCTCTCTCTCTCTCGCTATTTATTTCTCTCTCTCCCTCTCTCTCTCTTGCCTGCGGAGGTAAATCCATGGAGCTGGAGACAGAGGCTGCAGCCCTGGACCTTGATAAAGCGGCCTCCAGTGACCCCATCCGTCACCCGCCCTTCCTTACACTCTTTCTGCCTCCCAATTCTCCCTCTCTTAGTTGTATTTTGCCGCTTTTAGCTCCTCTATCTTCCTTCCTGTTTCACTCTTTCCACTGTCCCATTCAGCTTTCTGTTTCTCATGCCCCCTCCTTTCTGTGCCTCATTCACTCATCCTCTCTCTCTCTCACACACACACACACACATCTTTCTCTCCTTATCGATATCTCTCTCATCAGCCCAGTCTCTTCTCCCCAGTCCCTCTCTCTTTCCATCTTCGGATCTCTCTAGCACCCTGCTTCTCTAGTTCTCTCTTGTCGCCCTCTCTCCCTTCCTTGCCCTCTCTTCTCTCTCTAACTCTCATACTTTCGTTCTTCCAGACACTGTCTTTCTTCCCCTTCCTCTCTCGCCCTCTTTCTCGCACATTCACCCTCCCTCTTTCTTTCCTGCTCACTCCTCTCTACTTTTCTCCACCTTTCACTTTCATTCGCCCAGTTTCCTCACCCCCTACTACCCTGGAAGAGCTGCGTCACTAGTAACATCAATGGGAAAACAGCAGGCTTAAAAGAAAACGAGAAAGCAAAGCCACAGCTCTCGCCAGCCACCTGCCTCACGGAAGGGTCCAGGTTAGGCAGTGAACCTCGCTTCTGCGAATACATTTCTCGCACTTCAGACGTGCTCGGTTCATGTGAGCATCAGCAACTACAGTTCGTTTTTTTAATCACAGGCACACATCCTTGTGAAAAAAGAGCCTAATCACGAGGTTGGAAATGCACTCCTTGCAAGGGTTCGAGCCCACTGGATGAGGCGCGGTCTACATAAGTGCTGTGAACATACCAAGAATGTTTTATCCAGTTCTATTTAGGGCGAAATTTTGACGAAAGGGATTAGAGTGCTTTAATATTACACAAGATAAGATTTGTATTTTAAAATGTATCGGCACGAGGAGATGAACTGAATTGCCTAGAATCACGGGCTGTTGAGCAGACACCGAGACGTCTAAATCCAGCATTTCTGACCATTAGGCCACATCCTCTCTCCCGAATGTTTATACGGGGTAACCGACTTTCTTCTCTATGCCTGGCTTGTCTTGCATTGCTGCAATATCCAACCCTGTTCAGCTCTGTTCATCCTTGACTTCTTACAGCTCCTCCAAGCCAGGATAGAAGTCCTTTCACCCCCACTGCCATTCACAGCCCGCTCCTCCCAAAAGGTCAAATGAAGCTTTTGTGTACTTCCACGCCCAGCCGCACCCGAGTACTTCACTGGTCTTTAGAAGACCATTTGCATGGTAATGAGGCTTAGTTGTTGTTTCACGCCTCGTAATAGCCCCCGCAGCTCCACTCTGCCGAATGCTTAGAAATGCTCTAGTTGCGCGGCGCCTCTGACTCCATGTGCATTTTCGCCTGCTTCTCTCCTCTACCTTATCTCTAATGCTGTTTGCGTACATCCATTAAGAAGACACTATTTTTTTAAAAAGGCAGCAGGGACACTCTTTTCGCGGCCGAAATGGTAAATATCGCGGCCATCGCGCATTTCCGCTAATTTCGCGATTTTTTCGTTAATCGCGAAATCGCGATAAGCTGGAGGGTCTGCTTGGTTCCTCAAGGTGGTGGATTTTTCATTAATAAATCCTCCAGATAATCATCGTCTGAATCACCACTGGTCATTAAATGCTTTGTTTTCTCTGTCCTTTTCCCTCCCATGGGCTCTCCTACTGTTATTACAGGGTACAGTCCTTCTACCATCATGTTCTGTCTCCATGCTTTCATTCTTTTCTCTCGGGTCTCTTTCTGTACCTTTGGATAAAGTTTAGCTAACCCTTTGTCAATTCTGGGTCTTTCTCGCTCAAAAGCCTCTATTTCCCATTCTTCTAATGCCTCATATTGCGTTAGTCTAGGTCTGGGATGCAAATCATTCATTCGGGTCCTCAGATTGAACAGAATTCTGCCATTAAATGTCCCTTCCAAAGGAAATGCTAAGATTCTGTTATCTTTAGTATATTCCACCCAATTCTCTAACCATACACAAGCATGGTAGCCTCTGTCAAACAACATAAACGATGCGGGAGTATTAGGTGGTGGAATAATATCTCCTTCTCTAGTTTTGATGGGCTTGTCTTTCTGGAAATAATTCTTTACTTTGTCTACAAATGTCATTTTTCTCTTGTTTCCGTACATAATGTTATATCTAGCTGATTTCCACTGATCCCTTGCAATACCTTGATATCTTGGATCAGGTCGAGTCTCTGGATGAGTCGGATACCACATATACCTTTTCTCAAATTACTTTTTGTTTACAAAATCACTTCAAATACAAATGCGTCTTTTATTTTTCTACTACCAATCAAATGCGCGATTTCAAACAATTTCAACCAATGGGTGCGCGTTTTTTTTCGTAAACGAGTTCCCACGCTCCTGTGCTCACCCCTCCTTTACAATGCTATCTCAGCTACACACCCGCTGTCTCGACCAATACCAGCGCGGCACTGAGTGACGTCAGCGCAGCTCCGCAACTGACTCCCTCCTTCATAAGGTAAGGAAAACTTTGATTTCTACCCTTTAAAGTGCAAGTGCTCTGTTTAATTTACAACGCAAAACATTCGCCACTGTACTCGAGTGTCTAAAAGAAAAGATTTGTTTCACTGCAAGTAAATCTCTTCCGTTTACTTTTCATATACTGCGGATAGATCCCTTCTGCCTATCCTTCACACAAGCATTAGAGAACCTGCTACTCCTTCGACTCATCCACTTTGGGATATATACTAAGTCAAAAGTTTCACCAGCGAACCCCTTTGCTATCAATCAAGCTTAGACGAACCTGCTACTCCTTCCATGTGACCCTTACTGGGTTATATCACAATAGAAGTTTGGCCAGCAAACTCTTTGCTATCATTTATTCATACATTTATACAGAAAACCCTAATTAGTGCTTCCAGTTCTGCCCAACCTGCACCAATTTTCCTCAACGTAAGTGACCTCTATGCGACGTGGCTTCTATTCTACCACTCGCTATTCTGCCCCTGGGGATTCCAGACAAACATATAACAATCACTAACGAGTTTGGTTAGAACATTAATCAATACATCAGAATTTCAGAGAACAAATGTAAAACATTTCATAACATTTCAAAGCAATAACAATTTGACATATGATCGATCAATACTTTTTAGCAGCAATAACATTTTCACAGTTAGCAGCAGTTTACCTATCTACCTATCTTAACTAGTCCTACCTACCTTTAACTAGTCCCTAACTATAGCTCTGCTACTAGACAATTACTGATAGAGCGCGCAGGCCACCCGACTATAATTTTTACCATATGCACTTTTGGGCCCATAAATTTAATTTACCATATTTATAAATCGGGTAACCTACACTCTACTACCAGTAACCCAGTTCATTCCTATTTATTTCCAATGTACCCGACTTACCAATCCTTGTTACGGGTACCTATGATCACAATGGATCAGGGAGCTAGCTGAAAAAGATAAGCAGTCACCAAAATACAATAACATTTATAATATTTGCACTCTTTATAATAACCACAGACTCAGGAAGTTTTGAAAACCTTTATCTAGTTCTCGTCAATGTCAGAAAGCAAAAGATTTACAGTAAGCAAACTATCGATAACCAAAATCATAAAGAGTGTATAACCATGTAGAAAATAGATTATACCAACCATTTAGAACACTAAAGGGAAGGTAAGAACAGGGAACATACTGAAAATTAGACGTATAGAAATCGGACTTAGAATGGATATTTTCTAAAGGACGGGGAAAATAAGGAACATGCTAGAATGTCACAATTTTATTGTTTCCCTATGGGATGGGTAAGAAAAGGGAACATGAAACTATAATGACGAAAGTGAATTTAACAGGCAGCTATAGGAAGGTTAAGAAAATTGGAACACGCTGATAATTCAAATGACCACTTTAGTTTAGTAAAGGGAGGGTAAAGAAAAAGAACATATGCAATTACGATTTTAGCAAGATTTTCAGGAAAGGTTAAAGAAAAGGACGCAAATGTGTTTCCCTCACAGATTTATATTTACCTAGAACGGTGTGGAGACCAACCCTGGCCAAGGGTCAGTTTAAGGACAGTAGGAACCCCAAGGAATGCAGTCGCCAGGAGGCCAGCAGATGCAGAATGGAAACCCAAGACAGGAAAACCAGATTAGGATCAGGACAGGACCACCAAAGTTGAGACCAGCACCCGCAGTTCAGTTGCAACGCCTGCTCTACACCCTCTCTGCAGCTATCAGTCAAAACCAGGATTGGGTTCTCGAATTCCCCAGCAAAGTGCTTCGCTAGCACTTAAGGTTCTCAAAACCCCGAATGGGTCTGTGAGTCTGTCTGACAGAGTGCTCCGCAGCACCTCTGCTTCTCGATCAGCTATTGAGTGCGTTGGGTCAGTGACAGGTCAGCTATTCTGACAAGTCGGACAATTTCTCTATCTATACCTAGGCTAGTTATACTGTTTTCGGGTCAGTGTTCCACTCCCCAAATGTTGCAAGTGTAAGGATCCCCAATTTCGATTGGACAAATAAAGGACAGATCATCACATCTCCTAGGATTTGACTTTCTCTAGCCCATAATTTACATTTTCTGGGCACGCCTACCGAACTTCAGGTTCACATGACGATTTAAATGTGTGAAACAATGGACAGTCTATTGATTTATACATTGTAGTCTTTTGTCATCTTCTTAGTGGGGTCAGACAAATGGTTCCCAGGCACATCTTGGCTGGTGCTTCCATCTGGCTTGGTTTCAAGAACACTGAGTTTATCCCCTTGCTGAAGACTGTCATGCACAGAAGGGATTTTCAACATGGAGTATTCCCGTCCCTCATGCCCAAGGATTTACGATACATGAAAAGTAAATAGAAATAGTTTTAAAACACAGAAAAAAGTGAATGCACTGTATATCCCTATACTACTCACATTACTTTATAATAAGTATAGCTTTAGTGATTAAAACAGAACGAACAGCATAGCAAAAGCATCGCTGCAAGCTTCAGGCATGTGAGGACACAAAACAGCCATTTTAGTTCTACTGCGCAAGTGCAAAGAGATTTCCATCAGGACTGCGAGTACGTCACGTCACATGGCTATGACCGACGCATGCGCAGAAGAAATTCCCGCGTAGCAGCCGCCATCTTGGGTAGCAAGTGTATTAGGATTAGTAAACACATAGGCAAGCGTCTCTCGGACACCCATAATGTCAGAATAAAGGGTAAATTAATAAGACAAACAGGTTGATTAATACTATTAGGGTTATTTGAGGTTCATGAGTTCAAGCAAGTCGCTGTACGTGCAAATCCTTGCTCCATCACTGTCCAGTATCTTCCCTGACTTTATACTTGGTGGAGGGGGAATAGTAAATTCGCCAGGGGGTGCATTTGCAGAGAGGTGCAGGGAGGGGGCGTGGCCTCCTCCCGATCCCGTTTAAAAAAAATATACTTTTAAGAAGGGGGGCTGTGTAGCCCCGCTTCTATTTATTTTTTTTGGGCCATGGGGACCCCTTCCGCCAGGGCCTGCCCCCAATTTTAATTAAACAAAATCGGGAAGGGGCCACGTGGCCCCCTCCCAAGGTCATACTCTGCCCTGGGGACCCCATCCCCGGGTCATGGGCCTTTTTTTTAATTCTTTTTTTTAATTAGGAGGGGGGCTGCTTTGCCCCCCTCCTGTGGCCACTTTTGGCCCCGGGGACACCATCCCCCGGGCTGGCCATTTAAAAAAATATATATATTTTGGGAGAGCGGCCACATGCCCCCCCTCCCGGGCCACTTGTATCCCCGGGGACCCCATCCCCTGGGGCTGGCCCACTCCGTTGGGGACCGTAGGGGGTCCCCAAGCCCCCCATGGTCCCTGCCGGCTCCTCACATCCTGCGGGACCCGGCATTCCTTTTCCTCCATGGGGAGCAGCTAACTTGCTGCTCCCCATGCAGAAAAGCAATCCGCTTTGATTTCTGAAAGAGAGAGCATGTTTCCTGCTCTCTCTTTCCAAAACCAAAGCAGTTTGCTATGGTAGGGCGGGAGCCGCGAGGCGGGATAGGCGTACCTACGCGTATCCCGCGATTTAAAAAAAAAATTAAAATATTTTTGGGGGGCCTTGGGGGTCCTTCTGAGACCCCCTGAGTAGGCCTAGGGGGTCAGGGTGTTTCTACCCTGCCCCCTCGGAACGGTACGCATACGGTACAACTTCGTAAATATATCTATGATTTTACTTTTTATTTTCTCAGGAACTACTGAACGGATTTACACCATTTAACAGAAAGCACAATCTATGAACCAAACTGTACCTTTTTACCAAATTTGGTGTAATTCCGTTCAGCAGTTCGGGCTGTAGCCATGTCTAAAGGTCCCTATGGAAAATTGCAATGGGAAAACACATTTTGGGCCCCCCCCTTTTTTTCTCAGCCCCTGCTTTACGAATCACCCCAAGACTTTCAGGGAAGGAGCGGAGCGCCCCATCTTCTTATAGAATGTTGCGAAGATTCGTCTACCGGCGCCAAAGTTATTCCACATAGAATGTTGCGGATTTCCTATGGAAACTAAGTCCTAACTATAACTACCTGCTAGCGACCGCCAGTAGGTAATACATACATATATAAACAAATATATAATCTGCATTTCTATTTAAATACAAATATAAATGCATACATACATATACATATACATATATGCAGACATATGCATGTTATGTACATGAAAGTTTGAAAAACACTAATAAAAGCAAAGCTAAAAAGCCACCTAATTACAAACAGAATTGCTTTAACTTAAACGAGGGTGAGACCTATTGCATTTTCAATGCTTGTTTACTTTGGTTCCATCAAGAGGGCATTCAGATGTGTCATACATTTGCCATAAATTCTGAATGTTAGCACTTTAGTTGCTCATTAGATTACTGTAGTAAAGCTACTGCTCACAAGGGAAGTCTGCTGCTGGTATTCAAAGTGCATGTTTCAGTCTGCATGTTAGAGTTTTTTTAATGAAATAGAAGAGGATTTGAGAAGTCAAAATGTGCCCTAATTATTCTTTCTGCAGCATTAATCATACTTTCTATGACAAAATGAATCCCCTCATTTTGTTCCTTTTTAAATTAAATGTTTTAAGAGTTACCTCTTTATTCCAATCAAGATGGCTTCAGGAGTGCCATACTTTTGTCACAAGTAAGGCTGTTAGCACTCTAGTTGTTCTTTAGAACACTCTGGGAAGCTGCAGTAGAACACAAAGGAATTAACTAACAGTCTCTGTCCTTGTTGTATGTACATGTTTGACTGAGAATGTCAGACTTCATTCTCACACGACTGAGAAAGATAATGTGAATTTACAGAAAATATGCTCTCACTTTAGCTTATAGATCACCTTCCAAACCTCTGTGGAAAAATCATGAGAAAATAGTTTTCTCTCAAACAGGATTCATGATATCCCAGCAGAAGGCTTTTTCACATGGTAAAATCAGCTTAGAACACACCTCAATTCCTGAAATGAGTATGGTACCATCAACAAATGATTTATAATGTAACTAAAGTCTTAAAACATTCTATTAACGGCAATGCATTGTAATGAGGTCCTATCATGTATATTGGTCCCAAGATGGCTGCCAACACTTCTTAGATAAAGTGCTGACAGCCAATTAGATCTCACGATGAGATGTGTCGTTAGGCTCTGCCCAGATATATATGTATTTTTTTCCTTTAATATCTAAAAAACTACTGAACAGATTTACACCATTTAACCAAAAGGCACGTGTGTGAACCAAGGACTACCTTTTTGCCAAATTTGGTGTAATTCCGTTCAACAGTTCGGACTGTAGCTGCGATTAAAGGCTACTATGGAAAATTGCATGGGGAAAATACTTTTTGGGACCCCCTTTTCTCTCAGGCCCCCGCTTGACGAATCACCCAGAGACTTTCAGAATAGGAGCGGACAAGTGCTGGCCATAAGTTTTAAAAACTTCACGAAGATTCGTCTACCGGCGCCAAAGTTATTCCACATAGAATGTTGCGGATTTCCTATGGAAACTAAGTCCTAACTATAACTACCTACTAGCGACCGCCAGTAGGTAATACATACATATATAAACAAATATATAATCTGCATTTCTATTCAAATACAAATATAAATGCATACATACATATACATATACATATATGCAGACATATGCATGTTATGTACATGAAAGTTTGAAAAACACTAATAAAAGCAAAGCTAAAAAGCCACCTAATTACAAACAGAATTGCTTTAACTTAAACGAGGGTGAGACCTATTGCATTTTCAATGCTTGTTTACTTTGGTTCCATCAAAAGGGCATTCAGATGTGTCATACATTTGCCATAAATTCTGAATGTTAGCACTTTAGTTGCTCATTAGATCACTGTAGTAAAGCTACTGCTCACAAGGGAAGTCTGCTGCTGGTATTCAAAGTGCATGTTTCAGTCTGCATGTTAGAGTTTTTTAATGAAATAGAAGAGGATTTGAGAAGTCAAAATGTGCCCTAATTATTCTTTCTGCAGCATTAATCATACTTTCTATGACAAAATGAATCCCCTCATTTTGTTCCTTTTTAAATTAAATGTTTTAAGAGTTACCTCTTTATTCCAATCAAGATGGCTTCAGGAGTGCCATACTTTTGTCACAAGTAAGGCTGTTAGCACTCTAGTTGTTCTTTAGAACACTCTGGGAAGCTGCAGTAGAACACAAAGGAATTAACTAACAGTCTCTTCCCTTGTTGGGTGTACATGTTTGACTGAGAATGTCAGACTTCATTCTCACACGACTGAGAAAGATAATGTGAATTTACAGAAAATATGCTCTCACTTTAGCTTATAGATCACCTTCCAAACCTCTGTGGAAAAATCATGAGAAAATAGTTTTCTCTCAAACATGATTCATGATATCCCAGCAGAAGGCTTTTTCACATGGTAAAATCAGCTTAGAACACACCTCATTTCCTGAAATGAGTATGGTACCATCAACAAATGATTATAATGTAACTAAAGTCTTAAAACATTCTATTAACGGCAATGCATTGTAATGAGGTCCTATCATGTATATTGGTCCCAAGATGGCTGCCAACACTTCTTAGATAAAGTGCTGACAGCCAATTAGATCTCACGATGAGATGTGTCGTTAGGCTCTGCCCAGATATATATGTATTGTTTTCCTTTAATATCTAAAAAACTACTGAACAGATTTACACCATTTAACCAAAAGGCACGTGTGTGAACCAAGGACTACCTTTTTGCCAAATTTGGTGTAATTCCGTTCAACAGTTCGGACTGTAGCTGCGATTAAAGGCTACTATGGAAAATTGCATGGGGAAAATACTTTTTGGGACCCTTTTTTCTCAGGCCCCCGCTTGACGAATCACCCAGAGACTTTCAGAATAGGAGCGGACAAGTGCTGGCCATAAGTTTTAAAAACTTCACGAAGATTCGTCACTGAAAAAACCATAGGTTTCACACCAGTTATAGTTATAGTTAGGAATTAGCATTTAAAAAACCTATTAAATTCACTGAAAAAACCATAGGTTTTACACCAGTTATAGTTAGCTGGAACTTTTACTCGCATAAAACCATTGAAATTCCCACGTTATAGTTAGTTGGACTCACTATAACTTGCGCGTGCAATGTACTGCTGATGACGTCACATATTACATCACTCATGACATGGTCAGTGACATCAGTATATATAACCCGGGGGCGCTACCGGGGCGCGTAACGGTGAACGCACGGGTAAGCGCAATGTTACGGCGCGCCCCGGGGCGCGTACCGGGGAGCGTCCCGTTAGCGCTATTCTCGCGAACTAAAACAACATCGTGACGTTTCGCGTAACCGAGTGATGCGTCATATGACGCACAGCGTAATCGCAACCGAAAGCAAGCGATCGCATACGATCGCGAAAACGTCCTGACGCGCTTACGCTACGCACCGGCGGGTGCGCCCCGGAGCGCGACTACGGGCGCGCCCCAGTGCGGGTAGCGTAAGCGCGTCGGGTCATGTGACCTGAAAATAACACTTTCTATTGGTGCAGAACAGTTTTGGTTTCCAAATGAGTATAGCCTGGGTCTTGTGACCAGCCTGGGTCTTGTGACCTGAAAATAACACTTTCTATTGGTGCAGAACAGTTTTGGTTTGGTTTCCAAATGAGTAAAGCCTGGGTCTTGTGACCTGAAAATAACACTTCTGATTGGTTCAGCACAGTTTTTTTTCCAAATGATAAAAAACCCCACCTTTCTTCCTCACTCTGACTTTGTCTTTTGACTGAGGAAGACCTGTTTCATCTACAGAGACAATTCTTTTGTACTTTGAAATGGCTACTGTAGCAGCAGCTGGAGCATCTGCACCACCACCACCACCACAACCACCAAGAGGACCACCACAACAATACATTGCTGGTGGAGAAGAGGAGGAGGAGGAAGAGGAAGAGGAGGAGGGGAGCAGATGGCTGCAGGAAGAAATTACCCCATACAAGCCAAAAGAACACATTGTATGGGAGTTTTTTTCTCTTCCAGAGGGCAAGAAAAAAGTTAATGCGGCCAAGGTAACGTGTCGAATCTGTGGTGCAGAACTCTCAAGGGACAATCCAAATAAAAAATATTCATTTGCGAATCATACCATGATTCGGCATATGACCCGGAAGCATCCTGCTAACTATTCTCGTGCAGAGATCAGGGAACTGGCCAGTCACCTCCCCCAGTGTTCAAGGACCACCTCAAAAAGAAAGCAACCAAGTCAATCGGACCCAGAAACAACGGAGACGATGCCTTGCATTCAGCAACAATTTGGTACTTTTAGAATCACTTGTACTGAATGTGGCAAGCTCATTGCCTATGGTGAAAAGAGCATAAAGCTGATTGTCCTTGCTGGTCAGAATCACATTTGCCCCAAACAAAAGAAGTAATTTTTTTCGTTTTTTGTTTTTTGCTCCAGTTGAGCCATTTTCAATTCCCTTTCTCTTTGTTTCTTCCCATAAAAAAAAAAAAAAAAAATTAAACTGTTTTGAAAAGCCAAAAAAAGTACAAAATGTTAAAAAAACATTTAAAAAAATATAAAACAACAAAAAGAATTAAAAAAAAGTTCTTTTCAGAACTACCTTTCATTTATAAAATTAAACCTATATTTTTAAAGGATCTCTGTCAATTTTTTGTCCTTAGGGTACGCGTACCGGGGCGCGCCCCGCAAAAAAATAGAAAAAAAAATTTAATGAAGCAGTTAGCATGAGGGAAAGACACAAAGAGAGTTATGTTAAGAGAAAAAGAGCTACAAGATAACCACATAGGGATTATTCATTACATAGTAAAAAATTAGAGAAGGTGTAATTGGATGAAAGTGAGAAAAGTAAAATGTGTAAAGAAGCGAAAGAAAGGAAGAGAGAGGAAGAACACTAAAGTAGAGATAGTGTGAGACTGTGATTGGCTGTTAAAAGAAAAAAAAAGGACAGTACAAAATGGACAATGAAGGGTAGTGGCGGAACCACGATAAATGAAGAACGATGAGGGAAAGTGAGAAAAGACCAGGTAGTATAAGTAAAGAGGGATGAAAGAGGGAGAAAAATTGAATTAGGATAACACATGGGGAGTGACAAAGAGAGAGGACAAAGAGAGTAAAGGAAACAGTACCTGAATGGACTTGAGTAAAACAGTAAAAAAAGATAAGTAATGCAGTGTGTGTGACTTATAGGGAGTCAGTGGGTGTAGGTCGGAGTGTGGGTGTGTAAGGTGTGTCTGTGGGTGTGGTTGTGTGCAGTGTTTTGGTGTGGGTGGAGGTGAGGGTGTGTGAAATATGTGTGAGAAGTGTATGAGTGTGGGGTGTATATGTGTTCGATGTATGTGTGTGTATGGAATGTGTGTTTTTGAGGAGTGTGTGTGGGAGGTTTTTTGTGTGTATGAGGTGTGTGTGTGTGTTGTGTGTGTGGGGTGTATGTTAGAGGTGTGTGTATGTGTTGGGAGGGGGATGAGGTGTATGTGTAGAAGTAAGGTAAATAATTAAGAAAAAGAGAATGAGTGAAGAAGCAAAGGAAGGGAACAGAGGGTAAGTGAAGTAAAGAATAGGGATCGAATGAAGTTGAATATGAGAGTGTAAATAGGGAAAGGGGAGTAAACATGTAGAATAAGAATAAGTGAGAGAAGCAGAGTAAAGACACAGGAGTGAGGTAGATTGAGAAAATGTTAGTGACCTTAAAGCAAAGTCATACTTACCATATAATAAATGTCAGTTTAATTATTTTTTTACTACAGTTTGAATCTGTGAAAGAGAGAAGAAAAAATAAGTTATAATTAGTAAAATATGTATTTTAAATTAAAAGATACAAATGAAGAGGTTAAAAATCATAACACTCTATTTACAAATAAAGTTAGAGTTAAGGACACAGAAAGGGAAATAAACTAAGGTAGAAGGACAAAAAGAGAGAAAAAGAAATAGAATGAGAGCAAATTACTAAGAGTAAGGCATATAGATTCACTGACACAGAGGAAGAGAAGAACATAGAAATGAACTGAAGGGAAGAAAGATACTAAAACAATGTGAGTTAGCAAAACTAAATCAGGAAACAGTAGTAAGTAAAAAGATAATGACTGAGACAGAAAACAGTCTAATTAAGGATGTATTTAGAAGAATGAGGAATAGAAGTTAACTCAGAGTAAGTGAAGAACAGTCATAGAGTGAAAGGATGAAGGGAGAGAGGATAATATACAACGATTGAGGGAAATGGACTGAGGAAGTTAGTAGGTAGACACACTAAGAGAAAAACTGAGTGAGGTGGAGTACAATGAGTGAGAAAAGAAAATGAGTAAGGAAGCAAAAAGAAGGAAAGAGAGGAGAAGACGACTAAAACAGTGGTACTGAGAGAAAATAATTTGGTGATGAAAGTAAAGAGAAGGACATTGAAAGAAAGGAAATGAGGGATAGTAATGGAACCAGAGTAAAAGAAATGAGATAAAGAACGATGAGAGAGGAGCAGTGAAGTTGTTGTAAAAGAAGTGATAGAAGGTAGATAAACACAAGTGAAAATAACACAAGTAGAGTGAGACACTGAGGACATAGAAGTAGTGAACGAAAAATAGGGAGAAGAGGTCAAAAGTAAGGAGCAAACAAAGATCAGCTAGGGAGAGTGGGTGATTTATAGTGATAGAGTGCAATAATACTGGTGAGTGAGTAAAGAGGAATTACTAAAAGAGCAAAGGAGGAAAATACAGAAAAGGGAAGTAAAGCAGAGAGACTGAAAGCTGAAAAGTTATGCAAGTGAGAGAGGGGATGCAGACAGTTGAAATGAGAATGAGGGCTTGTCAAAGAAGTGGAGTAAAAGAACGGGGGTTACAGAGAGTGAGAGAAATACATTATAAGTGAGTTAAAAGAGCTCAAAGAGGATGGAAAAAGGAAAGTGAGTGTCAGAGAATGGGAATACAATTTAATTTACACAATCCAAAGTATAGAATAACTTGTACAACATGTTACATAGTTTATTTTTGCTGTTCTCAGTGAGTTCAAATTACTCATCATATGACAGCGGGAAAAAAAAACACAATCTAAAAGATTGTGTTTTAAAAAAACCTTAGATACTGACAAATGACAAATGTACACTAATCTTTGATTGACTTACTTTTCCTTGAGGCCAAATAGTATATCATGGAGGTCCTTTTCTCGTTGCAAAGTACTTTGCTGTTCAGTAAAAAATCCATTTCATCGACTTTCCAGAAGAAAAACTCCAAGAACATCTGAAATATTTTCAATATTTTCATATACTCCTTTTTTTCAGTCATGACTCTTTACTCATTCCTGCACCTTTCCATTTGGCCAAATAGTGTCAGATGTATGAGTATATATCAGTACTCCTCCCGTCTTCATAGGCCAATTACATTTAAAAAACACTAAGTATGAATGTATAAAGCCAAAAGGCAAACATTGTTTGAAAGTCAAATGAGTGTCGTTACATTGGGTCCAACCTTTAGAAGTTTTTAAATAGCATGTGTAATGCCCTGATGTTGTAGAAGGACCGTCATGAAAAATAATAGCTACAGTTGTAAAGGTTCTTCCTGATATCGATAACTGAGAAGCCACGAAATTTTTAATAGAAGTTGTCAATTTAGTTCCATCAGGTCTACATCGTTGGAACATTAAAATGACATAGTGACCATAATTTTGTAGAAATAATGTGGACAGCATTGCAGACTTACATTGGGTACACACCATATTGTGATCCGCTGCTTTAACTAGATTATTAAAAGGCACTGATTTGCAGTCTGGTAAAGTCAAATATATAAATCTTTCAGAGTCTATTCTAGTAGTACTTGATGAAGCACAGTTATCACAGTCATGTTGCCATTGATAAGAAAGGCTAAAAAGTTTTTTTATATCTACTCCTTCATCTTGCAATACATCAAACATATACATTAAAAATTCCTGACAATCTTGCTGAATATTCTGTGAAAATTGATTTTGACCTGAACATATGTCTAGAAGATTTCTAATTTCTGAAACACTTTCTATTTTTGCTCTATCACTACTACATTTCTCTAACACAGAATTCAATAAACAGCACAATGTTTGTTCCCGATTTTCAACAATCTGTTTTTGTAAATTTTGAAGAAAAAAAACAACATTAACTACTACATTAGCATAGCAGTTGACACCAGAACTGTTTTCAAACTGAAATCCAACAACATCCTCAACAGAATCCTTTTTCCTTCTGCTTACAATTACAGTTTCATCTACTTTTTGTCTTTTTGCTACTACCTCACTGCAATTACTCTAATTTCTTCTTTTTCGGATTACCACACGTTTTTCAATCAGAGGATATTGAGGCAAATGTGGAGCATACTCTCTTCTTAACCTATTGTATTCTTTAACACAATCTAGATCTGCACAAATCTTTGTTTCATCACACTCAATCAAGTACAATCTTGATAAAGTTCTGACTCGTGATAATGCCACATATGCCATACCCTCTTTAAACACAGAACTTCCAATGTTCACCAAAGCGCTATCTACACTTAAACCTTGAGACTTATGAATTGTCACCGCATATGCCAAACAAATAGGAAACTGTTTTCGGCGAACATATAAGTCTTTCACGAGCAAAAATCTAGCTGAACAACGACAAATTTGTTCTATTTCATCAATGCCATCAAATTTAATTTTTAAAATTTCAATTCCATCTCTATTTTTGTAATTCACAAAACCAACAACATGACCCATTGCTCCATTTACCAGACCTCTTTCAACATTTAAATTCCTTCTCAAAATGATACGACAATTCAAACACACATTCAGAGTCTTTTCAAAACCAGCAGTTTTAGATATACTCTTCTCTAATGAATCCAATTTTGATTTCAAATTTTCAGACAAAACAATTGTTGCTCCCGTATGCTCTATTTTATCTGTAGCTTCCAGTTTCACTATCTCTTCATTTTCTAAATTTAACATTTTGTTGTTGAACATGGAACATTCTTTCAGAGTTGGCATCAAACATATGGCAGATTTCCTCTCGTTAATTTTCTTAAAAATATTCTCTGGAAGAATGTTTTCATTTGGGTACAAATTTGAAATTAATCGTCCATGTAAAGCTTCTTTCCCTTGCTCACCTAGTTTTCCGATTCTTACATCTTGTAAAATATTTTTATAATCTTCATCTTTTGCCTGCCGCATATTTTGAAGCAGTTCTGCATATTTGAAGTTTAACCATATATTAACGTTTCCAATGCTCCCTAAGCACTTCCTGGTATCTTCATGCGTGAGCATTTTGAACACAGGTTGTCCTTTCACTGGAGTCAACTGCAGAAGATCTCCAAAAACAATAATATGTTTTCCTCCAAATAAGACATCATAGTCTGCTCTAAGAATTTCTTGCATTCTCAAATGCACAAAAGCAAGCATTATATTTGACACCATGCTTACTTCATCAATGATAAGAAGTTTCATTTTCTTCAGGACTCTCGAAACTTCGGAACACGCATCTCCAGATAGCTTGTGATACTCCAATTTGTTATCATGCTCCACTGGCAGCATCAGTAAACGATGTAAAGTAATCCCTTTAATGTTATGTGCTGCCAGCCCAGTTGGAGCGGTAACAACACAAGACAGCGATGATTCAGTCCTTTTCTGCAGATAAGTTGCAATTGCTTTAATCAGAAAACTTTTTCCAGTTCCCGCTTCTCCACTCACATACAGTTGGACAGCCTTAAATGATGTACATGAGCACTCTTTTTTCTCATGACTGAATCCATGTTCAATCTGTTCTGTGACTTCGTCATATATCTGTTTTTGCTCAAGGTTTTGTTGTTTCACCAAATCTTCTAAGTTAACTTCATCATCTTGAGCTTGTTCCATAGCTCTTTCCACCTCATCCATGGCAGTGGCAGCTTCATTTTGGATAATTGGTCCTCCAAGTGGATCCTGACTCAATGAAGCAGAACTCTGACTGTCTTGAGAACTGTCTCTAGCAATCTCTGCAGCAATTGTGGCTTCTTGCTCTATTTCTTCGTTCAACATTTGCATATAATTTGGAAAAACAGGACATTCTATGGTATCCTTGGTTGCATTAAAAGAATCTTCGTAACAGAGAAAATCTCCAAGTAGTTCCTCTTCTGTACGCCATGGCTTAAAGAGTTGCAGAAGAGCTAAATAGTAAAATTCCCTTTTCTCTGGTTTTTCGCAACTCAATTTTCGATGATTAATCAAATGGCCTTTTTTCTGTCTCACTAGACATCCTTCACATCCAATGATAGCATATATTCCATTGTTAATATCTTCTCTGATGGTTCTCTTATAAATATAGTTTTGCAGAACTTCATACAAACAAACGTTCTCAAGATGACTACTTCTATTTGGATAGTATGTATCCAACATGTTGGTCTTCAAAATATCTGTACTTTCTGGTTCTTTCTCCGCCAAATACTCTATTTCTTGTACAGATTTCAAAACTCGATTTCGTGTTGCAGCAAGGCCTAGACTCACCCAAATGATGGTTCTAGATTTGGCATATAGACTTGCTGATGACAATCGATCAGAACATTCATATGCTCCAATTTCTCGATGCGACAACATCTTCAGACTGTAACTGTATAATTTCTTGCATAGACTCTTTTCATGTGAAATGTCCTCCCACATTTCCTTCAGTTCGGTCTTTTCTTTTTTTGTGATGTAAGACGTCACATATCGAGCCACAGCAATAGAGTTGTCAGCAACGAATTGAATATCCATGTTAGCATTCCACATGGACAAAATCACAGGGTTGTAGTCGTTGATGTACTTGGACTCTTCGTTTCTTTTTAAATTGTATGTATTTTTTGGTGATTTCCTCGTCACAGTATGTCGCAGAGAAGACATCAAATTATTTACTCTATCTTTAGAAATCACTGGTCGTGGAAAGGCGAAACGACATTTTGTGTAGAACTAGTCCTTGTTTCTGCATTTTCGACGACAGTACTTTCCACAACGATGGGATTGAAAGCGTAAAACTTGTTGCCTTAAACTGTTTTCTTCAGTAGTTTTCGGAACAGCACATGTTGAATACTCTTCAATAAAGCTCATCACTGTCTCATCCGAATCTGTTCCAAATTTGGGTGCATCTTTAATCCACAACAACATATGTATGTGAGGAGCACCTCTCGCTTGATACTCCTTTCTCCAAAAGAGATCCAAAACCTCTCCAAGGGGAGGATTTTTTTTGTTGGTAATAAAAGACATCAGCTTCAAATCTATGATTGAAATATCTGCATACATTTACTTGATCCAAAGAACACAGTTCTCCAGGTGTTTTGAATTCTATATTTTGTATATTTGCATTTGCTTCTCGTAGAAATTGAAGTAAGTCATCCCATGCATACTCGGCACAGCTAAGAGTGAGGAACCATGTAGGAGTTCCTAAGTTTCTTAGCATACATTTCAATTCCCCATGACGACGGTACCAATACTCATTTGTACCACGCTGACATGCCATGAGATTGATTAGATGAGATTCCAAAATATTATCTTGCAGATTGACTTTCTCCATAAAGTCCTTCGCCGAAACATTTTGCAGATATGCTCCACTTTTCAGTATATGGTTTACTGCATAAGAAAGCCCAGACAAGTCACTTTCATACAATAGATGAAACAAATAGGGAATTCCTTGGTGAAACCTTGGATCTTCAGCATATAATCTTACAGTTCGATATTCAGATGCAGGAATTTGAAGTGGTCGATCGTCATATTGTCCACCTCGACCTGTTGGAAATAGCTGTGGAAAACAACGAGCTTCCAAACTTTCCTCCCATACACTAGCGGGACTTCCTTTTGCTGCTTTCATTTGAAACAATTCAATTGCATTCCCCATTACTTCTTTGGAATGCAAAGGATGTACAGTATAATGTTCATATATTTCTTCACTTCTAGAGACATCAACTTTTTCAATTTGGCCGACTGAACAATCACTGTCTTCATCTGCAGCTGTTTCCTCTGCTGCAACACATACATGTTTATAATACTCATTGTTTTTGACTAAATACAACGTTGCCTTTTTGACTTTCCTAACATCCACTAAATCTTGCCAGATTTTTTTACTCTTTGTCGGAACCCCATTAACTAGAATAACTAAAGGTTCCTCTTCTACTTTTTCTATACCAATTGTATCAATATTTTTTTTGAAATCTAGAGGCAAATAAACAACTCTTCCCTTTAATCCTCTCTGCAAATCTGTAGGAGGCAATTTCCCTATCTTAGGCTCCATGCGAACAATTGCCTGAAAAGGGTGGACACATTGAATCAAAATAGACTCATATGTATTTAAATCCATCAATTCAGGGGGAATGTCTACCAACTCCAGATTATTATGAACAGCTCTAGCAGGCATTCTGTTTTGATGTAATTTATCATAACAATATTTACAAATACGCTGATCAGAACTCAAATCAAAACAATTCTCCACCCACAAATAAGTTGCAAAATCCTTCCACTCATTATTATTTATCTTTTCGCTTTTTACATATAAATCAACTAATCTAGTTTGATGCTTATAATGACTTCGTCGACAACACACACAAGTAAAATTCGGCCTTTCACTTGATTTCACCTTAAACCTGATAATTTCCTGCTCAAACTTTTCTGTACTTGAAATCTGTACATTGTCTTCCACATTACCTTGAATTGCTGTGTCAATTTCTACACTATCCTCTTTTTTATCAAAATAACAAATCTCAATTTCTTCACAAATCTTCTTCACATCTAATTCCGTTCCGTGCAAAAGAGCACTGTTTAATTGTTTAAGCTTAAGTGCTGGACTTTTTGCATAATACAACATTCTCACTAATTTCCTCATTTTGGTATGATGCACTGCTAACATCCTAAAATGATGAAAAACACTCTGACAGACTTTTCTAGAAAGACAAGCCAGTGAATGGCCTTGCAAACCTGTCTTTTCTCTCACTCTTCAAGGATCTAAGTCTTGCAACAACTTCACTTTCTGCTTTAGACTTTTCTTACTATATGTACGGAAGAAATTACAAAACAAATCAATTGATTCCTGTCGCACACTACAAATACGACTACACTTCCAAGTGTACACTGGACCCTTAGTACGTCTCCCTAAAACTTCATCAGTTAACACCTCTTCTGGTTCTCTAGGCACAAGTTTCTCTTTTTCAATCGGACAACCGTCTTTAACTTCATACGCTCGACCACTGGTGTCAACTGTATGCACTAAATCATTCTCCTGGAAGTAACTCTCCTCATTAAAAAATGGCTCACAACTTGAACTGTGCATCCATTCTCCAGAAAATACTTTACAAAAATTAGTCCGATTAATTACTCTTTTCCATCTACTGTTTGATTTGAAAACATCAATTTTCTTGTTAAGTGTCCTAATTCTATTGATTATTAAAATAAATAATTTTTTCTTAACTTCAAAAGCCTGATCAACAATCTTCTCTACACTTTTCTTTTTCTTATAAAAAGCAGCTCTCTGTTTACCTTTCCTAATGTTTTTTAACAAATTTAAAACCACCCTATTGCGAAACATTCGTCTACGAATGTCTCTAAACTGATTCTGCCTTCTATTCCTATACATATTATTCTCTCCTGCTCCAGTTGTAGGATTCTTTGAGGTTCTCTCCTTCCTTTTCAAATTTACTCTCTCATTTTCTTTTTCTACATGCTGTCCATTATTTTTTTTTAAAGTACATATGTTCTGAATAAAAGACTTAGTTGTCTTACCAGGAGCTTGGTTCCTGTTTTTTGAAGTATTTGTTGTGGAAGAGTACTGTAATTCCGTTGCTGTTTTTGATTTTTCTCGGTTACGTTGTTTTCTTGTCCTTTCCCTTGTGGGCATGTTTGCTAACTCTTGAAATCTTGATTTCAATCTGTGTTAAAGAAAAAAATAGCACATTATAGACCACTATTATCAAACAACAAAGCAATGACAAAAAGCAAACGATCTATTCAGGGTTACAGATCAGGTGAGGATTCTCCAGGGGTACACAAAAGGTGAGGCCTGTATTGAAGAGTATAGTCGAAGACAGCTCTGTCCACAGGTACAAAGAAGATGAGACCTGTGTCTAAGTCCACTGCACTCTTATACACAAGCTTCACCACCTATGCTTCCCGGGAAAGCCCTCTCTCCCACTACAGTCTTGATCATAAACCTCACCTCCTCTGTCCCTCTGGACATGTCTCACCTCATCTGCACAATCTACTTCCTAATCTCAGGTAACACAGATGACATAATTGATCCTCATTTATAAAGCCATGCGTCAGTTTTGCGCTACTGAAGCGTCACTTTTTGTGACGCATTGGCATCATAAAACATGTGCCTTGTTGCACCATATTTAAAAAGTGACGCATGTAGGTAGATGCGTCATTTTTAAAACCTTTTGCACCACATTATACCTCTGTCAAGTATAATGTAGAGAGAGGGGGTCATTTCTCTGCAAAAAGCCTCGTAATAATGACACAGTGAAATCTATAAAACTTCACTGCGTCACTTTTAGGAAACTGTTATGTCAAAATCTTGCACCTGCCTCACAGTAGGGATAAGACTGAGGCAAACGCTTTCACATGGGGCTTTCCCCATGTGATACGATTCTCACACCTAAGCAGGAGTGCAGATGAGATGAAGACTCTCCAGGGGAGCACAAAACGTGAGGCTTGTGTCCAAGAGTGCAGTGGACAGGACTAAACTGGAGTAGTGTGCAAGAAAAAGATGAACCTCATTTATAAAGCCACGCGTCAGTTTTGCGCTACTGATGCGTCACTTTTTGTGACGCATTGGCGGTATAAAACATGTGCCTTGTTGCACCATATTTAAAAATTGACGCATGTAGGTAGATGCGTCACTTTTTAAACCTCTGCACCACATTATACCTCTGTCAAGTGTTATGTACTTTACAATGATGTTACCTGAGTTAACTCAGTGTAGGAAGCATATTGAGTTTGTTTGCATAGAGGAATTGTATTTTGTAAAATAGTGAGGTTTCAGTAATGACATGGAATGCTTGTACATAGGACCTGTGCTGTGTTTCCTAAATGTGATGTCAAACACGATTTTGAGGAAAATGAATGGCTTTTATATTTTTGAGTATAATGTGGCGCAGAGGTTTAAAAAGTGACGCATCTACCTACATGCGTCACTTTTTAAAAATAGCGCAAAAAGGTACATGTTTGGGATTTCCTGGGGAGCATAGGTGATGAAGCTTGTGTCTACGATTGCAGTGGACTAGGCTTCATGAAGCCTATCCCTGACTGCACTCTTAGACACAGGCGTCAATTTGACTCTTTACAATGATGTTACCTGTGTTAACTCAGTGTAGGAACCATATTCAGTTTGTTTGCATAGAGGAATTGTATTTTGTAAAATAGTGAGGTTTCAGTAATGACATGGAATGCTTGTACATAAGACCTGTGCTGTGTTTCCTAAATGTGATGTCAAAAACGATTTTGGGGAAAATGAATGTTTTTTACATTTTTGTGTATAATGTGGCGCAGAGGTTTAAAAAGTGACGCATCTACCTACATGCGTCACTTTTTAAATATGGCGCAAAAAGGTACATGTTTGGGCTTTCCTGGGGAGCGTCGGTGGTGAGGCTTGTGTCTAAGAGTGCAGTGGACTAGGCTTCATGAAGCCTATGCTTGTACATAGGACCTGTGCTGTGTTTCCTAAATGTGATGTCAAAAACGATTTTGGGTAAAATGAATGGCTTTTACATTTTTGAGTATAATGTGGCACAGAGGTTTAAAAAGAGACGCATCTACCTACATGCGTCACTTTTTAAATATGGTGCAAAAAGGTACATGTTTGGGCTTTCCTGGGAAGCGTAGGTGGTGAGGCCTGTGTCTAAGAGTGCAGTGGACTAGGCTTCATGAAGCCTATGCTTGTACATAGGACCTGTGCTGTGTTTCCTAAATGTGATGTCAAAAACGATTTTGGGGAAAATAAATGGCTTTTACATTTTGAGTATAATGTGGCGCAGAGGTTTAAAAACAGACGCATCTATTTTTTTTTATTTTCCCCAAAATCGTTTATGACATCACATTTAGTAAACACAGCACAGGTCCTATGTACAAGCATCTGCCTCACAGCAGAGTTAAGACTGAGGCAAACGCTTTCACATGGAGCTCACAATTTTACAAAATACAATTCCTCTATGCAAACAAACTCAATATGCTTCCTACACATGAGTTAACACAGGTAACATCATTGTAAAGAGTCAAATTGACACCTGTGTCTAAAAATGCAGACGGGGATAGGCTTCATGAAGCCTAGTCCACTGCACTCTTAGATACAAGCCTCACCACCTACGCTCCCCAGGAAAGCCCAAACATGTACCTTTTTGCACCATATTTAAAAATTGACGCATGTAGTTAGATGCGTCACTTTTTAAACCTCTGCACCACATTATACTCAAAAATGTAAAAAACATTCATTTTCCCCAAAATAGCACAGATCCTATGTACAAACATCTGCCTCACAGCAGGGATAAGACTGAGGCAAAAGCTTTCACATGGAGCTTCACAATTTTACTAAATACAATTCCTCTATGCAAACAAACTCAATATGCTTCCTACACTGAGTTAACACAGGTAACATCATTGTAAAGAGTCAAATTGACACCTGTGTCTAAGAGTGCAGTCGGGGATAGGCTTCATAAAGCCTAGTCCACTTCACTCTTAGACACAAGCCTCACCACCTACGCTCCCCAGGAAACCCCAAACATGTACCTTTTTGCACCATATTTAAAAAGTGACGCTTGTAGGTAGATGCGTCACTTTTTAAACCTCTGCGCCACAATATACTCAAAGATGTAAAAAACATTCATTTTCCCCAAAATAGCACAGATCCTATGTACAAACATCTGCCTCACAGCAGAGATAAGACTGAGGCAAAAGCTTTCACATGGAGCTTCACAATTTTACAAAATACAATTCCTCTATGCAAACAAACTCAATATGGTTCCTACACTAAGTTAACACAGGTAACATCATTGTAAAGAGTCAAATTGACACCTGTATCTAAGAATGCAGACGGGGATAGGCTTCATGAAGCCTAGTCCACTGCACTCTTAGATACAAGCCTCACCACCTACGCTCCCCAGGAAAGCCCAAACATGTACCTTTTTGCACCATATTTAAAAAGTGATGCATGTAGTTAGATGCGTCACTTTTTAAACCTCTGCGCCACATTATACTCAAAAATGTAAAAACCATTCATTTTCCACAAAATAGCACAGATCCTATGTACAAACATCTGCCTCACAGCAGGGATAAGACTGAGACAAAAGCTTTCACATGGAGCTTCACAATTTTACAAAATACAATTCCTCTATGCAAACAAACTCAATATGCTTACTACACTGAGTTAACACAGGTAACATCATTGTAAAGAGTCAAATTGACACCTGTGTCTAAGAGTGCAGTCGGGGATAGGCTTCATGAAGCCTAGTCCACTGCACTCTTAGACACAAGCCTCACCACCTACGCTCCCCAGGAAAGCCCAAACATGTACCTTTTTGCACCATATTTAAAAAGTGACGCATGTAGTTAGATGCGTCACTTTTTAAACCTCTGCGCCACAATATACTCAAAGATGTAAAAACCATTCATTTTCCCCAAAATAGCACAGATCCTATGTACAAGCATCTGCCTCACAGCAGGGATAAGACTGAGACAAAAGCTTTCACATGGAGCTTCACAATTTTACAAAATACAATTCCTCTATGCAAACAAACTCAATATGCTTCCTACACTGAGTTAACACAGGTAACATCATTGTAAAGAGTCAAATTGACACCTGTGTCTAAGAGTGCAGTCGGGGATAGCCTTCATGAAGCCTAGTCCACTGCACTCTTAGACACAAGCCTCACCACCTACGCTCCCCAGGAAAGCCCAAACATGTACCTTTTTGCGCCATATTTAAAAAGTGACGCATGTTGTTAGATGCGTCACTTTTTAAACCTCTGCGCCACATTATACTCAAAAATGTAAAAACCATTCATTTTCCCCAAAATAGCACAGATCCTATGTACAAACATCTGCCTCACAGCAGAGATAAGACTGAGGCAAAAGCTTTCACATGGAGCTTCACAATTTTACGAAATACAATTCCTCTATGCAAACAAACTCAATATGGTTCCTACACTAAGTTAACACAGGTAACATCATTGTAAAGAGTCAAATTGACACCTGTATCTAAGAATGCAGACGGGGATAGGCTTCATGAAGCCTAGTCCACTGCACTCTGAGATACAAGCCTCACCACCTACGCTCCCCAGGAAAGCCCAAACATGTACCTTTTTGCACCATATTTAAAAAGTGACACATGTAGTTAGATGCGTCACTTTTTAAACCTCTGCGCCACATTATACTCAAAAATGTAAAACCATTCATTTTCCACAAAATAGCATAGATCCTATGTACAAACATCTGCCTCACAGCAGGGATAAGACTGAGGCAAAAGCTTTCACATGGAGCTTCACAATTTTACAAAATACAATTCCTCTATGCAAACAAACTCAATATGCTTACTACACTGAGTTAACACAGGTAACATCATTGTAAAGAGTCAAATTGACACCTGTGTCTAAGAGTGCAGTCGGGGATAGGCTTCATGAAGCCTAGTCCACTGCACTCTTAGACACAAGCCTCACCACCTACGCTCCCCAGGAAAGCCCAAACATGTACCTTTTTGCACCATATTTAAAAAGTGACGCATGTAGTTAGATGCGTCACTTTTTAAACCCCTGCACCACAATATACTCAAAGATGTAAAAACCATTCATTTTCCCCAAAATAGCACAGATCCTATGTACAAGCATCTGCCTCACAGCAGGGATAAGACTGAGACAAAAGCTTTCACATGGAGCTTCACAATTTTACAAAATACAATTCCTCTATGCAAACAAACTCAATATGCTTCCTACACTGAGTTAACACAGGTAACATCATTGTAAAGAGTCAAATGTATTTCTTTAAACATGCACACATTCTTTATTCCTTTTAAAAAATGTAAAAGCCATTCATTTTTCCCAAAATCGTTTTTGACATCTTAACCACTCCTTCTCTAGAACCTACCTAAAAATTGTAAGCAAACCATTTCACCGCCACCTCCTCATTAGATTCAGGTTCAACATTATCCAATACTCCCTGGGGGACTTCCCAGTGTGGGGGGTACCTGATTCATCAAGTCCTTGCAGTTGTGACAATTTTTCAGAGCAGACTCTGATGCATTTTGTCATGTTCTGTGAGCACTTCAAGGAGGGTAGAAGGCGGTTCTTGATTCCTATCCTGAGAGAAGTAGGCTTCCTACAAGTACGCCCAGCCTTGTTGTATTTACAACTATTAGGAACTACAAATGTAATTTTCGGGGTTGCTAGCTTCCTGGTAGCTGCTATGCGTATCAAGACCAGGAAGCTATCCCCGAGTATTCAGGTGGAGTGATTAAAGACACGGTGCTTGTTTTTACTGTTTTTACCATTTTTAGTATGCCCACTTTTAATAACTATTGAATGTACTTTTATTATTATGATTGTTGTATGTCGTTTAAACCGATGAAATGTGACATTTTATTGTATTGATCCTGCTTTTATGATTTTAACAATCGAATAAAGCTTGTTTTGACTGACTGACATCACATTTACAAAACACAGCACAGGTCCTATGTAGAAGCATTCCATGTCACGACTAAAACTTCACAATTTTACAAAATACAATTACTCTATGCAGTAAAAACTTTTTACCAAGCATTATCAAAAAGCATGACACAAAGCAACATTAAAAAACCACAATTTGCTTTCAAATCTTCTCCATAGAGTATACAAGTCTCTATGTATATTAAATGAATCATAACTCACCTTTACAAATATTTTAGGAGATTCAGAACAGTGTCAGATACACACACCAATATTTCTTTAGCAGAGCAAAAGGTATGTTCTCTAGGCACTGCAAACCATAAAGGCACAGAAAACCTCTAATTCTACACACATATTGCTCATGGTAACCAATCAAATCTCTTCCCTCTGTATTTTCAAACCAACACCCTTCCCCCCCCTCAGCCCTTTCTACCTGTTACCATAGCAACTCCCTCCTCACTGAGCTCCGAGGGTTAAAAGTTTATTCTACAATGTTGCAAATCACCTCAGCAAGGATGTTTGACCTGCGAATACACCAGCTTTTCTGGTGCAAGGTTTCTTTAAATTACTTTTTTTTAACCATTCAAATTACTTCTTACACAGAACACAACCATGCACCCTAACTTTCAGTTTTCAACTATCTCATTCTACCAATCATTGCTTGTGATTCAAGAGCACTGAAACTCCACAGGTTTTTTTTTGCAAACTCCTATTGTTCCAACTGCCATTTCTTTTCCACACTTCATCTGACTGCATCAGAATCTCCTCTCACCATGTATTCTGTCTGGATTATTGGACATAGCTGTATCCACTGGGCTCAAAGGTATGCAGCTACCAGAAATGTTCACAACCTTGACTTACCAAATGTGAAGATTAAATGGATTGGCCAGAGAGGATTGAAATGTCACCAATTGATACCATTGGTGAAAACCTTTTTGCATTTGCCACACCCTGACCTTTTAATTGTGCACTGTGGAGGAAATGACTTGGGCACTTTGACTGGGGTAGGTCTGGAAATGCTTTTAAAGGACACCTTTGATCAATTGATGGCACTTTTTCCTCAAACTGCCTTGGTATATTCCAATATATGCCAAAGACAGAAATGGAAGTGGTCCAATAAATTTTGTCCACAATTTGAGAAAGCACGGAAACATGTGAATAAATCTGTTTCTGCTTACATGAGAGACTATGGAATGGGTTCAATATACAATAATAACTTGCGTTACAACATGCAAGATATCTACAGGGGAGATGGTGTGCACTTTTCAGATGAGGGGAATAGAATATTCCTCTTGAATTTAAGACTGTGCATTGGTACCTACTTGTAGGTACCTAAATCAGTCACAGAACCCAAAAGCCCTTTTCAGGGCTACCCTATCTCTGATCACTCCAAATGATTATCTTTTTCAAACTTTTTTCACTATTTTTCACCATAGTACGCTCCCCGGTACGCTTCCCGGTGCGCGTACCGGGCACTCCCCACGTGAATTTTTTTTTTTTTGCCTATTTGGACCTCCTAAGACCCCCTCACAAAACATAGAGGGTCAAGGAGTGCCTACGATGCCCCCTTATAACCATTCCCAGCGTTGTTTGTCCTCCATTTTCTGTCTTAAATCTACCGAAAACAAAATGGAGGACTGCCGTAGCGCTGCCGGTACGCGTACCGGGGCGCGCACCGGGAAGCGCTCTAAAAAAAATGTTAAAAGTTAATTTACATAAAAACCACTGGAGACACTTTCACCAAATATAGAATAGCTCATACTACATAACAATCCCTACCATTTTTCCAAATTCGATGGAATTCCATTGAGCCATTTAGCCTGTAGACCTCTCTAAATACCCTGAGGTAAATTACTTCACAAAAACACATCTGAAGTGTTAGAATTTACAACCAATTAAAATGTTACTTTCATTTTCTACTTTTTTTTCCTGACATTTGATTGGTTATGTACATGAATATAAATGAAAAATGAGAGGGAAACACGGCCATTTTGACTACCACTACTTGAGGTACATCTTGAAAGGATTTTCGCATTTTGTCTTCTTCACCTCTCTGTAAAGTAAGTTGATAATTTGTAAGGGGCACTTTAAGTTAATTTGTAAAAACGTTTTCTGATAGTTATTTACTGTCCCTCTGCTATAGTTATAGATAGAGATAGGCTCCTCTGTTATATTTATGGATTGACTTAGGCTTCTCTGCTAGAATTATGAATTTACTTACGTTTCTTCACAGGCACTTTTTTATATTTCTACTTCCTGCCTGTTACCATACACTGCCCAAAGTTAACTTCACTGTTAAAAAATCAAAACTACCTGTCTGAACTTAAACCCAACAGTGCCATATTTCTACAGATTTTTTTTTTGTTGCAAATTTCAGCACAAAAATGGAAGGAGAACAGAACGTTTCCTTTGAAATTGTCCTAGAGATGAACAATGAAGAAATCATTGAACCCAATGACTTGGAATTCATGGATGAATCACGGGACCATGAACTTCTACAATGTGTAGAATCTGTGGATTTGTTAATTCAATATGAGGACGTTTCTGACAGTCAAATGTTGGAAGTTATGTTCACTCAAAAAGAGGACATTTCGGACAGTCAAATGTTAGACGTTCTATCAAATTTTGAAAATGAATCTAAAAAAAAAATTATATTTAATAATTCTAAAATTGTTTGAGACATTATTCATTTTTATATGTAATTCTTAAACTAGTACCAAATTGATTATAATGTAAAGTCAGACTTATAGTATACTGTGCAACGTTTTTGTTTTACATAGTAATTTTGCTCATAGATACTTCCTTTCTCCCACTATATTATCTCCAATGTGTATTTGACATCTCTTTTTCATCTCCTGCCTCCATGTTCTTTCTGCTTTCCTGACAGACTATGGTATGGATTCCATATACCACAATAACTTCTATAACAACATGCAAATTATCTACAGAGGAAACGGTGTACATTGAATTTAAGACTCTGCATTGGTACCTACTTGTTGGTACTTAAATCACCCACACAACACAACAACTCTATTCAGAGATACCCTACCTCTAAGCACTTTAAATTATTATGTTAGTGTTTCACTGAGTTTTCCCCATGTGTGGGGGTGGGGGAGGTGTGTGTGGGGGATGTGCGGGGTGTGTCTGTGAGGTGTGTATGTGTGTGTGTGTCTGGGGGGATGAGGTGTATAGGTGTGTGGGGTATGTGGGTGGGGGTGGGGATGTGGGTGTGTAAGGTGTGTGTGTGGGTGTGTGGGGTGTTTGGGTGTAGGTGGGAGTGTGGGTGTGTGAGGTGTGTGTGGGGTGTGTGTGGGTGTGGGGGGTATGTGTGTAGGATGTGTGTATGTGTGGGATGTGTGTGTGTGTCTATGAGGTGTGTGTGTGTGTGGGGGGGGGGGGTGGGATGTGTGGGGTGTGTCTGTGAGGTATCTGTGTGTGTGTGTGTGTGTTGGGGGGGTGAGGTGTGTGTGTGTGTTAACAACATGCAAATTATCTACAGAGGAAACGGTGTACATTGAATTTAAGACTCTGCATTGGTACCTACATGTTGGTACTTAAATCACCCACACAACACAACAACTCTATTCAGAGATACCCTACCTCTAAGCACTTTAAATTATTATTTTAGTGTTTCACTGAGTTTTCCCCATGTGTGGGGGTGGGGAAGGTGTGTGTGGGGGATGTGCGGGGTGTGTCTGTGAGGTGTGTATGTGTGTGTGTGTGTCTGGGGGGGATGAAGTGTATAGGTGTGTGGGGTATGTGGGTGTGGGTGGGGATGTGGGTGTGTAAGGTGTGTGTGTGGGTGTGGGTGTGTGGGGTGTTTGGGCGTAGGTGGGAGTGTGGGTGTGTGAGGTGTGTGTGGGGTGTGTGTGGGTGTGGGGGGTATGTGTGTAGGATGTGTGTGTATGTGTGGGATGTGTGTGTGTGTCTGTGAGGTGTGTGTGTGTGTGTGTGGGGGGGAGGTGTGTGTGTGGGATGTGTGGGGTGTGTCTGTGAGGTATCTGTGTGTGCGTGTGTGTGTGTGTGTTGGGGGGGTGAGGTGTGTGTGTGTGTGTGGTGTGTGTGGGTGTGTGGGATGTGTGGGTGTGGGTGTGGATGTGTAAGGTGTCGGTGTGGGGGTGTGGGGTGTTTGGGTGTGGGTGGAGGTGTGCGTGTGTGAGGTGTGTGTGGGGAGTGTGTGGGTGTGGGGTTGTGTGCGTGTGGGTGTGTGTGGGACGTACTTGTAGGTACCTAAAACAGCCACAGAACCCAAAAGCTCTTTTCAGAGCTACCCTACCCGTAATCACTCAAAGTACGCTCCCCGGTACGCTCCCCGGTGCGGGTACCGGGCGCTCCCCCCGCGAAAATGGAAAAAAAGTCAAAAAAGGTTTTGTCCCACGGGACCCTTTTATGGCCCCCACATCAAACCTAGTGGGTCGGGGGGGTGTACCCTGCCCCCTTTTGGTCATTTCCCCCTTTTTGTTTTTAGCCACCTCTTGTGTCTCGGTCCTACCGAGACACAAGATGGCGGCCGCTCCGGACTGTTTCGAATGGTTACAGACACCCAAGAGCCAATCAGCTTCCCGTGCGCAAGTCGCGTGGCGCGCCCGGAGCGCTCCCCGGTACGCGCACCGGGGCACGCTTACAGATATATACATTTTTTTTAACCTAAATTACTCAAAATCCTCTGGAGCACATATCTTGAGACATAGCAAAGGAACATCGGGCTACCAGTTTCTACAATTTTGCCAAGTTTGGTGAAAATCCATTCAGCCGTTCGTGCTAAAAGTACGACAGACCGCCCTATGGAAATTAACATGGGGAAAACACGTTTTGGGACCCCCTTTTATCTCGGCCCCCGCTTGACGAATCCCCCCCAAACTTTCAGGGAAGGAGCAGAGCGCCGCGAGGCAAAGTTGCTGAAAATGTCAGGCAGATTCCTCAACTGGCACCAAAGTTATTCCCAATAGAATGTTGCAATTTCCCCATGGAAATCAATCCTAACTATAACTACCTACTGGCGACCGCTATGGAAAACAATCCTAACTATATATACCTACTGGCGACCGTCAGTAGGCAATATATATATATATATATATATATATATCACTCCGCACTCCCCCAGCTCCAGGAAGAACAACACGGACACCTTACTTGGTTTGCAGTAAATTTAATCGGACTGCACAGCAACGCGTTTCACCTTTCGGCTTGGTCACGCTACAGAAGCATAACAGATGCACACATTTAAATATACGTAAATAAGTGAACAAAGAAGACGGACTACACCCTAGTGTCAGTAAACAAAAAATGTGATTACGCCATTTTGACCTAGTCAATAGAGACCTCACACAGTAAACATATATCAATACATTTGTATACATTTGAGCAATGCAGGTATTAGATACAGCTTATCCAAAAATAAAAAGTTTTCAAAAGTAGAAAGATAATAGTCAATAAAATACCATCAGAATCAATATATCATTGAACTGCATAGAGTGTTTTGCTACGTGACACAAAGCCAGGTCCCGCCCTAGTGGGCACTGATAATATCACCCAATCCTAAAATGTAGTTTGTAGTCGCTCGAACTCCTAAGTACATGTTTCAAAATTCAATTATAAGTATAACTGTACAATGGGTCTGCTCGAGTTCCATGATACTGGGAAATGACACATGATCGTCCTAGTTGCAAGGCATGTCCTATATTTACAAAACAAAAACTACTAACGCCCTAGTGGGCATGATCTTAAGTATAAGGTGTGCTGTCTCATAATTTTGTTTGGTCTCGAATGTTTCAGTTGGCATGTATCACCATCACCCCAAATGTGCATATACCTGAAAATAAATAATAACAGTATCAAAAGTCGTTCCAAAAGGCAGCAATTTACAACAGTATAAATGATGTATTATGCAAGAAACTAATATTCGATTTCAAAATTCACTGACAGGGTATACATTGCATATATACATCATTACTGCTAGTATCTATCAATGCAGATGAATTGACAATTCTTCGCTCGAGTTCAGTCCCTGTGGCATCATAGTTTCCATGTCAATTATGTATTTAGACTCAAGCTTTCGGAGTGCCAGTTTGCGGTCCCCCCCACGAATGCTGACAGGGATATCATCAATGACAACCATTCTTAACAAGTTTTCATTTTGAAAATGTTGATCATAAAAGTGACGAGCAACAGGGTACTGTTTGTTATTGTGCCTAATCGCTCTTATATGCTCGAGAACTCTATTCTTGGCACATTTGATCGTGCTGCCTATATAGGCCTTGTTGCATGGACACAGAAGGGCATACACACAATACATGGTATTGCAATTAAGTTTCTTTCTGATGGTTAGTTTCTTATCTGTGCCTGCAATCGATAGGACTTTACAATCAGAACTATTCCTGCAAGCCTTGCATTTTCTACACCTTGTGAAACCTCCCACAGTTACATTGGCCTTCGTCTGTCTGGTAGTAATCAGGCTGGGGCTTAATTCATCTCTTAGAGAGTTACATTTTTGAAATGTGATCTGCGGTGTGATATTAAGGTGTTTTTCCAAGTTGGCATCAGTTAATAGTACGTGCCAATGTTTGTGTAGTATTTTGCGTAGTTGTGATGACTGCCCTGAAAATTTCGTTATAAACCTCAAGTTATTTTTCACTGGGTCTTTTCTGTCTGGGTGGAGTAATTTAGTTCTATTCACAACATCCACTTTGGCACAGGCTTCTAGGATAGTCTTTTTGCTGTACCCTCTTTCTAAGAATCGATCAATCATCGTCTTTTTCTCAAGTTGATAGTTCTCCTCTGAGCTACAGTTCCGTCTGGCCCTCAATAGCTCACCGTAAGGGATGCTATATATCAGTTGTCTAGGATGGGAGCTGGCAGCATACAGGATACTGTTACCCGCTGTACTTTTGCGAAATAATTTTGTTTGCATGGTGTTATCTACAATCTCCACCAGAACATCTAAAAATTCAATTTTAGTATCACTCATATGTTCGGTGAATCTCAGATTCCAATCAGTCTCTTCCGTCGTCAGCATCCGCTTGGAGAGATTCATCACTGTCATACCTGGGCCTTTTTCCCCCTTGTTACCATTCCCACAGGGGTCGTTGTTTCTTTTCTTGTATCTTGCTTTGGCTTGTTTGTTCCTCTGAGAGGGGGGTTCTGAGGGATTTGAAGAGGATGAGATATCACAAAACATCTGAGAAAAACTTGACGGTACAACAATGGCAGGCATTAGACAGACTCAAATCAGATACCACAATTGTGATAAGACCATCCGACAAGGGAGGTAATGTTGTTGTTCTGGATAAGGAGGCATATATAAGGGAAGGACTTAGACAACTTTCAGACATCACTTGCTATATGAAATCAAGCAGATTAGAAGTCAATGAGTCAAATAGAACTTATGGGGAAATGCTTAATGAATGGCAAGCACAGGGCCTACTTGAATGGGAGGAATTGAACTATCTTAAATGCCAACACCCTTGTATCCCAGTCTTATATTTACTACCTAAAGTCCACAAAGACCCCACTAATCCACCAGGGAGACCCATTGTGTCATCTATTGGGTCACTCCTTGAAATGACATCTAGGTTCATTGACCATTATCTAAGGCCATATGTTGTCAGTCTACCCGCCTACCTTAAAGACACCACCCACTTCCTTACAATCATTGAGGGTATACATTGGGAACCTAATTACATCATGGTTACCCTGGACGTGTGCAGTCTGTACACGTCCATTAAACATGAATTTGGACTCAAGGCTGTGGAATACTTTCTGAGGAGACGCTCGGTAGCGTTTATGTCCCATTCCAAAATGATTCTTGACATGATGAAATTCTGTCTAGAAAATAATTTTTCTTTTTGATGAGGTGGTGTATCGACAGTCACAGGGCACAGCGATGGGCACCTGCTTTGCCCCCAGCTACGCCAACCTGGCGATGGGCTGGTGGGAGGAGCGGGTGGCCGCCCAGTTGGAAGATCATGATCGCTGTGTTCTGTGGCTCAGATACATCGACGATATTTTTTTGATTTGGAATGGGGACTTGGACTCTGCCCATAACTTTGTCAGATGTTTGAATGATAATGATTGCAATCTGAGATTCACCGAACATATGAGTGATACTAAAATTGAATTTTTAGATGTTCTGGTGGAGATTGTAGATAACACCATGCAAACAAAATTATTTCGCAAAAGTACAGCGGGTAACAGTATCCTGTATGCTGCCAGCTCCCATCCTAGACAACTGATATATAGCATCCCTTACGGTGAGCTATTGAGGGCCAGACGGAACTGTAGCTCAGAGGAGAACTATCAACTTGAGAAAAAGACGATGATTGATCGATTCTTAGAAAGAGGGTACAGCAAAAAGACTATCCTAGAAGCCTGTGCCAAAGTGGATGTTGTGAATAGAACTAAATTACTCCACCCAGACAGAAAAGACCCAGTGAAAAATAACTTGAGGTTTATAACGAAATTTTCAGGGCAGTCATCACAACTACGCAAAATACTACACAAACATTGGCACGTACTATTAACTGATGCCAACTTGGAAAAACACCTTAATATCACACCGCAGATCACATTTCAAAAATGTAACTCTCTAAGAGATGAATTAAGCCCCAGCCTGATTACTACCAGACAGACGAAGGCCAATGTAACTGTGGGAGGTTTCACAAGGTGTAGAAAATGCAAGGCTTGCAGGAATAGTTCTGATTGTAAAGTCCTATCGATTGCAGGCACAGATAAGAAACTAACCATCAGAAAGAAACTTAATTGCAATACCATGTATTGTGTGTATGCCCTTCTGTGTCCATGCAACAAGGCCTATATAGGCAGCACGATCAAATGTGCCAAGAATAGAGTTCTCGAGCATATAAGAGCGATTAGGCACAATAACAAACAGTACCCTGTTGCTCGTCACTTTTATGATCAACATTTTCAAAATGAAAACTTGTTAAGAATGGTTGTCATTGATGATATCCCTGTCAGCATTCGTGGGGGGGACCGCAAACTGGCACTCCGAAAGCTTGAGTCTAAATACATAATTGACATGGAAACTATGATGCCACAGGGACTGAACTCGAGCGAAGAATTGTCAATTCATCTGCATTGATAGATACTAGCAGTAATGATGTATATATGCAATGTATACCCTGTCAGTGAATTTTGAAATCGAATAATAGTTTCTTGCATAATACATCATTTATACTGTTGTAAATTGCTGCCTTTTGGAACGACTTTTGATACTGTTATTATTTATTTTCAGGTATATGCACATTTGGGGTGATGGTGATACATGCCAACTGAAACATTCGAGACCAAACAAAATTATGAGACAGCACACCTTATACTTAAGATCATGCCCACTAGGGCGTTAGTAGTTTTTGTTTTGTAAATATAGGACATGCCTTGCAACTAGGACGATCATGTGTCATTTCCCAGTATCATGGAACTCGAGCAGACCCATTGTACAGTTATACTTATAATTGAATTTTGAAACATGTACTTAGGAGTTCGAGCGACTACAAACTACATTTTAGGATTGGGTGATATTATCAGTGCCCACTAGGGCGGGACCTGGCTTTGTGTCACGTAGCAAAACACTCTATGCAGTTCAATGATATATTGATTCTGATGGTATTTTATTGACTATTATCTTTCTACTTTTGAAAACTTTTTATTTTTGGATAAGCTGTATCTAATACCTGCATTGCTCAAATGTATACAAATGTATTGATATATGTTTACTGTGTGAGGTCTCTATTGACTAGGTCAAAATGGCGTAATCACATTTTTTGTTTACTGACACTAGGGTGTAGTCCGTCTTCTTTGTTCACTTATTTACGTATATTTAAATGTGTGCATCTGTTATGCTTCTGTAGCGTGACCAAGCCGAAAGGTGAAACGCGTTGCTGTGCAGTCCGATTAAATTTACTGCAAACCAAGTAAGGTGTCCGTGTTGTTCTTCCTGGAGCTGGGGGAGTGCGGAGTGATAGTACACAGGGCTACCGGTGCCCTGAACACGGACCGCCCCGCTAGACGACTTCCTTTCATACCGGAGCTTGCGGCTTTTCATATATATATATATATATATATATATATATATATATATATATATATATATTTTACCTACTGACAGTCGCCAGTAGGTATATATAGTTAGGATTGTTTTCCACTGGCGACCGTCAGTAGGTAATATATATATATATATATATATATATATATATATATATATATATATATATATATATATATATATATATATTACCTACTGACGATCGCCAGTAGGTATATATAGTTAGGATTGTTTTCCATAGGGAAATCGCAACATTCTATTGGGAATAACTTTGGCGCCGGTTGAGGAATCTTCCTGAATTTTTCCTTAACTTTGCCTCGCGGCGCTCCGGTCCTTCCCTGAAAGTTTGGGGGGATTCGTCAAGCGGGGGCCGAGATAAAAGGGGGGTCCCAAAACGTGTTTTCCCCATGTTAATTTCCATAGGGCGGTCGAACTCACTTTTTAGCTCGAACGGCTGAATGGATTTTCACCAAACTTGGCAAAATTGTAGGGACTGGTAGCCCGATGTGCCTTTGCTATGTCTCAAGATATGTGCTCCAGAGGATTTTGAGTAATTTGGGTTCAAAAAAATATATATATCTATAGCAGCTTACCCGTGAGCTTACCCGTGCGCTTACGGTACGCGCACGTACGCGTACCGTACGCGTACCTCTAGTGCGCGAGCTGCATTCTGATTGGCTGCCAATGTCTGTCAACACTCCAAAACAGAGACTGTTGGCAGCCATCTTGTGCCTCGGTAGACTGAGGCACAGGAAAGCAGAAAAACAAACGTGTAGAACTCAATAAGGGGGTAGGGTAGAAGCACCCTGACCCCCTAGGCCTGCTCAGGGGGTCCCACAAGGACCCCAAGGCAATTTTTTTTTTTTTTTTAAAGTCGTGGGGTGGGGGCGTGGCTAGCAGCCGAGCATGGCGGCAGCCTAGAAGGACAGCTCCGGTAGAGAAGCGACCTCTCCAACAATCCGTGAAATAATCCGTGGCTGAAACCGACCTCGGACGGAGGGACCGGAGACCCGGGACCGGGCGGCACAGGCGGCAGGCACTCCGACGCGAATTGGACGCCGGACGGCAGAGCTACGGCCGAGTGTCAGCGCTGCCTAGACGAGGGCCAGGAGCCGGGGCCTCCAGCACTCAGAGGTGCCGACCGGAAGTGCTGCTGGGCCGGCAGGAGCAGACCGGACGTGGCCGGGAACCGAGGAGCGGAACCAACAGTGACCTGCCAGAATACAACGCTGACCCCGTACGAGGCGTGGGAACGATCCGAAGACCGTGGTGCTGCAGGTGCGACAGCGGAGGACACTGCCGGAGCGCTGCCTGAGAGCCGCAATCGAAGGAGGGGTGAGGCACTGTTGCGGGACGTGGCGGGGTGGGAAAGCGAGTCGCGGGGGCAGCGGGCGGCCGGAGGGGCTCTCGTGCCCCCCCCACGCCGGAGCTGGCGTAAATCGGACCTGGGTGGCGCCTGGAGGCCGCAGTACCAGTGCGGACAGAGAAAGGGGTGGTGAGGGGCGCAGGTGTTGGGAGACCTGAAAGATTCAGTCGTTGTCTGGCCCTGTGCTTTGGACCCTTGCTTCACACTGGACCCCACAGTGTTGATCCCCCGCCGGGCCATATCGGGGCGCATCCCAGCTCCACAAACTGTAGGACGCTGCCATCGCTGAGGAAACTACAGGACCCTGTGCTGCACAGAGGGTATTAGTGTGAGACTGGGGGGAACAGAGCATCGCGCTTCACGTGAATACCGCGGCCACGGCTCCATAGTGGTCCAGAATAACTTGAGCTGGAGGACTACTCATAACACTACAGGGATTGGACTGCGATAACGCTTGGGCTGGGGCCGCGATCACTCCCTTGCCCGGCCCCCACTGCAGGACATCTCTCCTGACGCCCAGCGGAACGTTGGCAGGCAAGATGGCGGGAAAAGGCCCCAAAGGCGGCGCGACACAGACGCGTATCGAGAGATACACCTGCGATACGTCTGCATCCCCTCCAACGGACGGAATGCGAAACTCTGTGAAAACAGTAAACGGCGCGGGAACAAAAAAAGCTGGATTACGTAATGCGAGCGCTCTCGCAGGTCCAGACCACGGTGGGCTCGATCTCAACTGAAGTCACTCTCATTAGAGCAGATCTCCACAACATGGCGGAAAAGGTGGGCTCGCTGGAGCTCGTGACGAAATCACTGGTGGAGGATGTCTCAGAGCTTCAGACGGCGATGGAGAAAGTAGTAACAGAGAATAAACTACTAAAGGAAAAGCTCGATGACCAGGAAGGGCGCTCTAGACGGAATAACATCCGAATTCTTGGGGTCTCAGAATCGGAAGGTACAAGGGCAACTGATCTCTTTGTGGAAGAAGTCATCAAGACACAACTCCAACCTAAGGGCCTGTCGACGTTCTTCTCAGTCGAAAGGGCGCACAGAGTACCGGGTGGTCAGCCGAAACCGGGGGCGACTCCGAGACCTATCCTGGCGAGACTGTTCAATTTCCGGGATAGAGATGCCATCCTCCAAGCGGCGCGGGTGTCCCCCCCCGTAAAGATCCAAAACTCTACATTGGCCTTTTTCCCGGACTACACGGTGGAGGTGGCCCGTAAGCGAAAGACGTTTCTAGAAATTAAGAAGGAACTAAGAAGGAGAGAGATCCCATACTCCATGTTATTCCCGGCCAAGCTGCGGGTAGTGGCAGAAAATAGGACTTGGTTCTTTGATAATCCGGACATAGCCCGAGACTGGCTGGATGGCTGGCGACCAACCTCTCAACCCCACCGAGCAGGACGGCCTAGGAGAGGCCAACGAACAGGAGATCATGCAGATAACCGGGCAGCAGAGCCGACAGAAGACAGCAGCTCGCCACTAAGAGACACTGCTAATGGAGGTCTGGAGGTGGAAGAATAGCACTCCGGCGGTTACGAGACATTTATTGGTAATGGGACTGCGGCGTGGGCCGCCATGGACACTGGGCTACGGGCCTCCATGGAGGGAATGAGGGGTCGCTGACTCCGAAGCACTCTTCACCCCCAACGAGCAAGTAACGATGTGTTTGTATTTGGGTGGGCTCAGGCACTCTGCTAAATTGGGGAGGCGGGCAGTTCCAAGTCCGAGTAGCAGGGGAGCAGGGAGGGGGGAGTTGGGAAGATAGGGGGGGTAGAAATGTTTAACTGTTTGAAAAGTTTGACTCTAAGAATTGCGCGAAGAATCACAATAGTCACAATAAGCTGGAGAATATGCCTCGCGCGTGCCACTGCACGCCCGGCGACAGTTAGCCCACCATTGCAGGCGCATGGAAGCGTCCAGGGGGAAACAGGGTCCGTCCTTACAGATACACAATGGCACAAATGGCACGGTCTGATATGGTAGATGACAGTCCTGACACGGGGCTGGTACCGCCGTTACAAGTGGTATCATGGAATGTCAGGGGGTTAGGAGACAAGGTAAAGAGAGGGTTGAAGCTTCAGTCCATTCGGAGACTGAATCATGATCTGATCCTCCTTCAGGAAACACATCTAGTGGATAAAGCTAGTAAGGCTCTGGATAGACGAGGTTACCGCATGATAACACACTCAGACTTCACTTCAGGTTCCCGGGGAACAGGTATTTTGATGAAGAGAACATCCCGATTCATTCCACAGAACACCAAAACTGATAGTTACGGCCGCTTTGCAGCGGTGTGTGGGCAATGGGAAGGACGGTCCCTCAATGTGGTGTCAGTATATATTCCACCTGCACTACATGCGACTGCGCTTCCAGACCTGGGAAAATTCTTGTTGGAACTCCCGGAAGGGGATCTAATAGTGGGAGGAGACTTTAATGCGGTGGCAGATAACACACGAGATAGGTTCCCGGTTCTGGTGCTGACAACTGGCCCGTCCCGCTTCAGCGAGTTCATAGAGGCTCAGGGACTGGTAGATATAGGGCGGCGCCTACACCCCGAAGATCAGCAATACTCTTATTACTCGGCTACCCATAACTGTCTGTCCCGTATTGACTACTTCCTTACATTGGGGGGCGGCCGACTCACGATATCTGAGGCAAAGATACGACCTCGAGGTGTCTCGGATCACTCCCCCCTGACGCTGAGCCTGTCATGCTCCGCAGTTGCACGTACAAGAACTTACCCACTTTACCCAGGGTATCTTAAGGTACCCCGCATCCGTAAGGACCTGAAAAAAATGACTAGGTACTACTTTGAGGAGAATACTGACTTGGTGTCCTCCCCAACGACCTTGTGGGAGGCATACAAAACAGTATTAAGAGGGCAGGCCATCTCGACGATAGCGGGGCACAAACGCGCACAAAAGAGGGAACTGTTAGATCTGGAACTGAAACTAGAAAAAGCAAACGCAGACCATATGGCACGCCCATCAGAGGACACCCTACACTCACTCCATCTCTGCCAACAGCTACATGACGACCTTCTCAAGCGACGTACAGTAGAAAACATAGAATCTACAGCGCAAAGGGTATATGACATAGGGGACAAGGCAAATAAACTACTGGCATGGCTAGATAAAAAAAGAGAGGGCTGTAGACACATATTACAGCTGGTGGACTCGGAGGGGATATCACACTCACGCCCCGATGAGATTGTAGAGATCTTAGCTGACCACTTCCGAGAAGTCTACACTCCAGAGGCGGAAGTCACAGCAGAAGCGGCAATGTCGGCGCTTCAGGGTACACAGATCGCGACTCTACCACCGGAAGCGGTGGATGAACTGGAGGAAGATCTGACATTGGGCGAAATACAGACGGCAATTGCTGCACTCCACTCCGGCAAAGCGTTGGGCCCCAACGGGATCCCAATAGAATGGTTCCAGACTTACGCGGACACCCTAAGCTCACCTCTGTTGGCCATGTACACGGAGTGTCGGGAGAAGGGGTCTTTGCCCCCGGATCAACGGATGGCAACCATAGTGGCCATCCCGAAACCAGGTAAACCACCCATAGCCTGCACGTCCTATCGCCCGATTTTGCTCCTTAATGCCGAAGCAAAAATCTTGGCAAAACTGCTGGCGAATAGACTGACTCCGCACCTAACCCATCTAATCCACCCAGACCAGTCAGGCTTCATGCCACATAAAGTACGGCATTGAATCTCTGCCGTGTGCACGGAGCACTGGCACGTGCCCACCTGCTGAAGGAACCGGCGGCCATTCTATCATTGGATGCCAGAATGGCGTTTGATATGGTGGAGTGGCAGTACCTGTTCGCAGTATTGACCCGTATGGGCTTCGGCCCCAAATTCATCTCCTGGATCACTCTGCTATACACGGAACCTGTGGCACATGTGGCAGCCAACGGTCACATCTCCCGGGAAAATCCTTTGGCTAGGGGAACGAGACAGGGATGCCCACTCTCCCCCCTGCTGTTTGCGCTGGCCTTGGAGCCACTGGCTACTGCCATCAGGAATACCCCGTTATTAAAAGGACTGCAATGGGGAGACACCTGGGAGGATAGAGTCTCCCTATATGCTGATGACATGCTCATCTACCTAACCGACCCTGAGACGGGCATTCCGAAGTTACTAGCCATGTGCAATACGCAGGGTCTGACCTCCGGATACACGATCAACTGGACAAAATCAGTCATATACGTACTGAAAGGTCCTGCACCAGTTCTCCCGAATGACTGCCCGTTAATGATAGCCGACACTTCCTTTAAGTATTTGGGTATTCATGTCGCTCGTGACGCGGCGGTATTCTATGACCTGAACTTACTGCCACCTCTCACTCGCCTTAGTGCGGACGTGCGACACTGGAAGACTCTACCTCTTACAATGCTGGGACGAGCAGCATTATTTAAAATGATGGCGTTGCCACGCCTACTGTATGTACTAGAGAATACCCCAGTCATGATACCGCCTTCATATTTCCGGAAGGTGACAGCGCTGATGACAGACCTATTATGGGGAGAACGCCCGCCCAGAATAGCGCATACCAAACTTAACCGTGGGTGGTACGACGGGGGAATAGCCTTGCCAAACATGCAACTGTATTACTGGGCGTCGCAACTCAAGGTCGTTAACCAATGGATCCACGCCCCGCATACTGACCCGGCGTATTCAGCGGACAGAGCAAAACTAGGCACACACAGCTTATTGGCCCCATTGTATACTCCAGGGCTTACAGCGAAACTGACTGGACCTACTAAACACACCGTGCTACTCTGGCACAGGGCACAGGCGCGACTTAAATGGAAAGGGGTCATAACTAAACTTACTCCGTTGTGGGACACCAAACAGCTGGGCTGTCTTCGAACCAGCAAGGGATTTACCCAATGGGATAACATTGGCATCTCGACAGTAGGAGACCTTTGGACCACTACTGGAGTGATCCCTTTTCCGCAACTGCAGCAACAATACGCATTAGGCCCCAATGAAACATACAGGTACATACAAATAAGGCATGCATTACTGACGGTGATTGAGCCAGGGTCGACTGTCCCGGACACCTCACCGTTGGAGGACCGCCTGCTCACGGAATTCATGCAGGCAGGCGCCACCTCACTCACTTACCGTAAACTATTAAACAATCTCCCGGACCCCTTGGTCAAACTGAAAGAGAAATGGGAAACTGAGCTGGAAGCCATGGATGAGACAGACTGGAACGCTGCATTGGCGTCACCACGAGAGGCGGGCGTCTCAGCTCGTTTCAGGCTGATACAATTTAAGATACTGCATAGGGTATATTACACTAGGACCACCTTACACAAAATGAGCAGGGCAGACAACCCGTATTGCCTTAGAGGGTGTGGAGAGGAAGGGACACTGTTGCACACACTTTGGGAATGCCCGGCCATCTCAGGATACTGGCGGCAAGTCCTGCGCACCATCTCCCAGGCTCTCGAAACATCACTGACGCCAGACCCACGTGTATGTTTGCTGAATGTATGGGAAGGGACTGACCTGACACGCCGGAAACAACAATGGGTTACAATCGGGACGATGGTGGCCAAGCGAGACATTGCACAGAGGTGGGGAGTGGCGGAGACACCTACATTGGCGCTGTGGTGCAGGACTATGGATAAACTCATGTTAGTCGAACGTGCAGTGTATAAAATGCGAGCTAACCCTCGCAAATGGAATATGATCTGGCAGCCGTGGAACAAATACAGAGGAGACTTATGCGATCCACTTTCTGAAGAAGAAGTGGATAGCTCAGAAGATGAGGAGGAGATGGGCGAGTGAGACCTTAGGGGGTGGGGAGGTGCTAGTAGAAGGATAGAGAACCGGGCAATAGGGGTAATGGGTGGACTGAGTTCGGAGGGGATGGGATGATACTCTGGAATCTGTGCTCCGGCTGGTGACACTATAGAAACATTGCTCTGGCTATAGGTGCTTATCTGTTAGTAATGAGTCTACAGTTTTGTTTGTAATTTTATAAAAGTAAGATGACGTACACTCGATGAAAGTTTTTCTGACTGCCATGCGTACTGATTCAACGCACGCTGCCGGACCGGAAGGTTGTCGGCTAAATAGCTGTGTAACGCTGTGAATGAGCTGTTAAGTGTTATTCGACGGCTTTATGTTGCACGTAACATTGTAATGTACTATTGGCAAATGCAAATAAAGTCTTTTAAAAAAAAAAAAAGTCGCGGGGTACGCATACCCCGCGACTTAAAAAAATAAATAAATTTTTTTGCCTTGGGGGTCCTTGTGGGACCCCCTGAGCAGGCCTAGGGGGTCAGGGTGCTTCTACTCTGGCCCCTTTGCGAGTTTCACACCTTTGTTTCACTGCTTTCTTGTGCCTTGGTTCTAACAAGGCACAAGATGGCTGCCAACACTTCCTGGTTTTGAGTGTTGACAGACAGTGGCAGCCAATCAGCATGCCTTCCCGAGAAAGCTGCATGGTCATTGGCTGTCAACACTTCCAACCAGGGTGGGCACCTTGCCTTTGGCCAACTTGGTGTCCAGGAAAAATTGTAATAGTGTATGAAAAGGTGTATGTGATTGTCACATGGATGATGTCATCAGTGATGTCATTTGAGATGTCATTTGAGATGTCATCAGTGATGTCACTGACCATGTAATGAATGATCTAATATGTGACATCATCAGCAGTGGATTGCGGGTGTGCGAAATATAGTTAGTACAACTAACTATATAGGAGCGTTTTCAATGGTTTTGTATGAGTAAAATGTCCAGCTAACTTTAACACCACTAAAACTTATAGTTTTTTGAGTGAATATATATATATTATTCGGACAGATAACAATTGACATTTGTTTGGGCTTGTGCAATAGTGTGCAAATGAACAGCATTTATGCTGGAATTTAGAAAGACAAACTTGAGTTAACTTACAAGATTATAGTAACTCTTCTATGTTTGTATCATGTGATGGCTATTTTGCACTTTAAAAGGGTGGCCAGCCCTCGTGACGTTGTCATGTGAACAAGGCTACGTTTAGCCGAAACGCGTCGTGGCGGACTGGTGCTGGGTTTTGAAATAATAAAATAACTTTGCACCACATCTTGGGTCTCGTTGGTTCCTGTTCGTGTGTGTGGCAGATTGCAGCGCTAGTGGACGAAGGAACTTGACATACCTCGTATTTGGCATCCGGGACTGCTTCCCCGGACTTTACGAGACCCCTCCATGTTTTGGGCAACGGCGGCAAGAAGCAACAGTCTTTTGGGACTTTAATCAAAGCTCCGTGGAGGAGACGTCGCCAACGCCCCAAGGAAGGCGGAATTGACTGCGGCGGGTCAGAGGAAAACCGGAAGGAGTTCGGCATTCTGGGTCGGCGGAAGCAGATCGAGAACTACTGGACTCCCCGTGTGTGTACCTGGGACGCTGTCCGGACAGACCGCGAGATACCTTGTGTGGAGTAGCAGGCTCGGCGGCATAGCAACCGGTAGGAGCATCGACTGCTGTGTGCATTTTTGAATATTACCCACTGTTAAGCACCATGTCGGCGGACACGTTAAGGGGGCGTGTTGAGGCGTCCATGGCATGTTTACGGATTCCCCGGCTGGGGGGTCCGGGACTAATACTAATTCTATTGTAGTTGCGGTTAGCAGCACGAAAAATGAGGCAAAAGAACTGTTCAAACGTTTGGAGAAATGCAGCAAGAGAGAGTTATCCAAATGGTGGGAATTCACTTCCCTGACCGGCTATTTGGATGTGGGGCGAGTGCCGCGCGGTTTGCGCATTATGTTAGCTCCTTCTTATGAACAGCCCGACCCACTTATGTTACAAGCATGGGCGCTCTGCAACCTAGATAATTCCAAACGATTGATGGCCATATTAGTTCAGTTCGCTGAGAGCGATAGATTGAAGCTCTTAGACGAAATCAACTTGATTGAAGCTGACATACTTAAATTGCCTCCTACTCCGGAAATTGATAAGTACAGAACGGATATGAATGCACGTCTAGCACGTGAGGAGGACATTATCAAGAAGAGAAAAGCTTTCAAGTTTATACGTGATAGACTTGACTATGAAAATGGCCAAATTTTTACTTTTGCAAGAAAATATGACAGCATTAAACAAAGTAAAAATTTACCTGTCGTTGCTGCTATAAGTTCAACTGATACCACTGTACCATCACAACAGGTAGAACTGTCCTCAGTTTCGGGGGATAGCTCACAACCCGAGAGTGAGTCAGACTCGGAAATAAGGCGACAACAAAGGTCGGGGTTTCGGAAATTCACCCCGGGGCAGGAGTTGGAGTTGGTCCAGCGGGATCGCAAATTAACTTTGCGTTCAGCAAATCAATCTACCGCAGGCAGCAAGCCAACCGCAAACGCTCAGAAAGGCGCAAAAGCAACAAACGCCGGAAGCGTAAGGGGAACCCCAAGGAGACAGCGTACTCGCTGGCAGCGCAACAAAGCACAGCCAGCTCCGTCACAGGATTGAACGCCAACACAGTAATTGATGAGAATGGACACTCTGTCATCAACTTGACTGACATCGACCTAACCCCCAAGGAAACCAGCATTCTGGCGTTAGGCTTAACGTACAGTCCAAGGGGAGACTTCGATTACGCAACCACAAAGATCGATGTGTTTAAATTCGTGCGCAAACTCAAGCTGAGAAAATACCATAATGCGCACAAAACAACTGAGAGTGTGGCGAATAGCAATGATCAGCCTGTAAACGCCAGTCTTGGTACCCCAATAGGTGGAAATGCGGATCCACCTTTAGGATCAGCTCTAACGCAAGAACTTTTTGAGCTTCAAGAGGAGGAATTCTCCTCAGGTTCTCACAATTCAATGACAATAGGTGGGGAACCTGCCACTGCCTTATGTACAACACCTTTCAAACCGAAGTCGAAATTTTGTCCACTCATGATAAAAGATAATGTGGACATTTTTCATGACAAAGTGGCACTACAATTGAAGGAGCTACAGATTAAGAACGCCCATAGAAGGAAACGTTTCAACTATAGGGACAGTGAATATCATCAATTGATTAAAAAGTTGAGTGCAAACAAAAATGTAGTGATACGTCAATCAGATAAAGGGGGCAACGTGGTCTTATGGCCACGTAGGATGTATCTAGAAGAAGCCCTAAAACAACTGAATGACAGAGACTGTTATAAACGTATTACACCACAGGATGCTCTACAGGCGAGAAACACAATATATTCAACGTTGATAGCCTGGAGGAGCAAGGGCCTGCTCACTATGGACGAACTTAAATTTTTGAGGAATGATTTCCCGGTCACACCAGTTATTTACTTCATTCCGAAAGTTCATAAGTGTTATCAACAACCTCCTGGCAGGCCCATAATTTCGGCTTGCAACAGCCTGTTGGAAAACATGAGCAAATATATTGATTTCTTTTTGCAGGACTTTGTGAGAAACCTGCCATCTTTTATTTTGGATACTAGTGACTTATTAAAGAAACTAGCAAATTTCCAGTGGAACACAAACTATATATTGGTATCTATGGACGTCACCTCGTTATATACCAGTATATTCCACCAAGATGGTATGAGAGCAATACAGCATTTTCTTGGGAAAAGACCATCCTGTTTCCAAGATCATTCTAAAATGCTGATGGACATGATTGCAATCTGCTTAGAGAACAATATGTTTTTGTTTGCCAAACAACTTTTTCTTCAGACCAGGGGAGTGGCTATGGGGGCCTGCTTCTCTCCCAGTTATGCCTGTTTGCACATGGGGTACTGGGAGGAGCAGGTCCTGTGGCAAGAACATTTGGCCATCATGAATACCAAGGTGAAACTCTGGTCAAGATATATTGATGATTTGATTTTTATTTGGGAGGGCACTGAGACGGAGGTGATTGATTTCATTGATAAACTGAATGAGAATGATCTTAACATCCGTTTTACCAGTAACATAAGTGCAACCTCAATTGTGTTCCTAGATGTTGAGATTTACGTTCAGACAGGCAGCCTTCATACAAGATTGCACCGAAAGCCCACTGCGGGCAATACATTGCTGCATGCGGGGAGTCATCATCCTGCACACCTGATACGGAGCATACCTTATGGGGAGATGCTCCGTGTCAGGAGGATCTGCAGCAGTGAGGAGGAGTGCCGGCTGGCACAACTCCATTGTAAATCGCGTTTCCTTCTTAGAGGCTACAAATCGGATGCCATTAATTTGGCAATTCTAAAGGCTAACAGAACGGACAGACTGTCACTCCTGGGCTCAGGAGGGACGAAGTCAAAAGCACAGGTAAAAGACCCACAAGGGGTAACAAGGATGATTATGGGTTATAGCAACCAGCATAATAGCATCTACAAAATCATTAAGGAGAATTGGTCCCTACTGTCTGAGGATCCTATTTTGGGTCCAGTCATTCCAAAATGTCCTAGTATAGCATATCGCAAAGCTAGGTCAATGAAGGATAGCTTGGTGTCCAGCAGTCCTGAGGTGGTGATGGGAAACTGGCTTAATGAGAGTAAGGGCTTTTTGAGGTGTTCGAGTTGTAAGGCTTGTAAAAATGGCGTTAGCAAAACAGAAGTGACAACACCATTGTCGCCATTTCCAATTAAGATTAGACACAAGCTCAACTGCAAGACAGAGTTTGCTGTCTATGTTTTGGAGTGCCCTTGTGGGCTAAGATACGTGGGCAGCACGAGGCCTCAGGTCCATAAGCGCATTCTCCAACATTTACGAGCAATCTGCAACGTTGACACCTCTTATCCAGTTGCAAGGCACTTTGACAAGTGCCATGGGAAAGATGCTTCCCTCTTGTCATATTTTGTGATAGACTGTGTTCCTCCCCAGAGGAGGGGAGGTGATAGAGAGTCCCTGTTGCGCAAATTAGAAACGCGCTACATCATCCTGTTAGATACTAAGGTACCACAGGGCCTCAACACTGGGGAGGACTGCCACACCTATCTTTAAAGAGTTATGTCCACTGTTATATGTAACTTATAATTACATTGCCTTTCTGTAGCTGTACTTGATTTAAAATCTTACCCTGTACCCTGGACGTCTATCAAGATCATTATGTAACTGATTTTAATCACATTGTTTGAATTATCATTGTTTTTACTACATGGTAGCACCTGTTTTTTTAGCCATCTGTACATATATCAATTTAGTAATAGTTTGCACAAATTTTGCTATTTGCACATTAAAACAACTGCACTGTATATGCTACATATGGATCTAGTTGCCAACTTGGTTTACTATTAGGAGTGAGTTCCACCATCAGGACATGGTTTCAAATGTAAATATTTATGTTTTTAACTTTTATATGGTCCTTTTGAGCTTTTTATCAATTAATGAGTAACCATTGTGATTTGATGGGTATATATGAAATTTTGGTAATAGGGACTCCTCAAGTAGCAATTACTGTGCGGTGACAACTTGTATGTTGTATTTTGTATTTTACAATTATTCGGACAGATAACAATTGACATTTGTTTGGGCTTGTGCAATAGTGTGCAAATGAACAGCATTTATGCTGGAATTTAGAAAGACAAACTTGAGTTAACTTACAAGATTATAGTAACTCTTCTATGTTTCTATCATGTGATGGCTATTTTGCACTTTAAAAGGGTGGCCAGCCCTCGTGACGTTGTCATGTGAACAAGGCTACGTTTAGCCGAAACGCGTCGTGGCGGACTGGTGCTGGGTTTTGAAATAATAAAATAACTTTGCACCACATCTTGGGTCTCGTTGGTTCCTGTTCGTGTGTGTGGCAGATTGCAGCGCTAGTGGACGAAGGAACTTGACATACCTCATATATATATATATATATATATATATATATATATATATATATATATATATATATCAGGAACAACTCCTCCCACTGTTCGTGAAGAAGCAGAGACCAACACGGGGACGTAGGAGGAAGCACATTTATTTGACATCAGGCATAATGCATTTCGGCCAAGGCGTGGCCTTCCTCAGATGCCGTCAAATGACTTTCAGGTGACTCAGTCCTTCATTTAACTCTCACTGCCACAGCCTCATTGGATGCAGATCGTCACACCCACCCTCATTGGAGTACAGCACTCTGTTTAAGATTCGAAGGAACTACACCCCCCAGAATCCATTACACAGGTAAGTTATGCTTGTGGTGTGTCCTTGTGGATAACGATATTGTGGCAATATTTCTGAAGGTCAACAATCCATTCACTGCATGCTTCCTCCCATCCCCACGTTCCAGCCCCTCATTGTCAATTGTCAAGCAGGCAGGGTTTGAAATGACAGTGCTGATTTCAATGCCGCCGTGAAGTCACAGCCTGCTATGCAGCCGCCCAGAGATCCAAGATCATGAGAGGCGGGCTCCGGGTAGTTGCAATACCTTGCGAAGAAAGATGCCGAGCAAGGGACCAGATGAATCTCGGTGCCACTTGAAGGAACGGGGTCTCTGAAGCGCGTATCTGGAAACTTGCGCAGTATATCAGGAACAACTCCTCCCACCGCTCATGAAGAAGCAGAGACCAACACGGGGACGTAGGAGGTAGCACATATATTTGACATCAGGCATAATGCATTTCGGCCAAGGCGTGGCCTTCCTCAGATGCCGTAAAATGACTTTCAGGTGACTCAGTCCTTCATTTAACTCTCACTTCCACAGCCTCATTGGATGCAGATCGTCACATCCAAGCTCAGAACTTCGCTGTATTTGAAAAACAAAGCAGAAGCACTCCGTGGTGGGCGGTCAAAGTTATTTAATCCGGTAACAGCAAAGTGTGCACAGACGCGTTTCGGACGTCTAGTCCTTCGTCAGTGTTTCAACATAGCGTGTGTGAGGCGGCTATATTTAAGCACGTCATCGCGACCTATACATTGAAAGCGATGACGGCTTAGACTTATTCATTTTACATGCAAATCGAGCGGCCATCATAAAGCTGTTAAAATTCATACATTTAGAAAATAGGAAGCGCCGAAAAAATACAGCGCAAAACCTCCCATAGATGATTGCCGTATATCGGCAGGTAAGCCGCTGTGAGCCGGTGTCATTTGTAACCATAAAGCCGTGTATCGGCACCACACCAGCTATCATTTTGCAGGTTAAAGAACTGTGACCAATTAATCATTAGAGGGCAAAGCAATCCCAAAACAATTCATTTTCATCCTCACATGTGTTATCGACTTTTAAAGTAATTTCATTTCTATCAATAACCTAGAAGTTCAGGCTCAGACTCCATCAAAAAATTAATTAATTAATTCTCACAAATTAATCAAAATTCCATAACAATTAACCATACAGTCATAAAATAGTTCCAATATGCAGATTTCCATCATCAGTACATTTTCGCTCACATATGCGTTATTTTCCTAAGTGTACAGTCAATTCTTCCCCACTATTCATACCTTGTGGGGGTCTTGGTTTCTAGATCAATAATAAAACGTGACTCTAGTCTTCGTAATTTCAAAAGTCTGTCACCCCCTCTTGATTGTAAAGGCACATGATCTAGCCCCCAATACTGTAATAGATCCCTATTACTTTGGTGCATTTTGGCGAAATGACTGGCTACAGGATACGTTACATCTTTGTTTGTAATTGCTCGTTGGTGTTCTAAAATCCGTAATTTCACGCTATTAATTGTGCTGCCTATATATTTAAGGCCACATGGGCATAACAGGCAATACACTACAAACGGAGTCGAGCATGTGATGAACTTGTTGATTTCTCTGCCTCTAGATAGGCCCGGTACCTTATATGTCAGTACTCTCTTGCTGTTTTCGCACGCTTTGCACTTCCCACAGGGGAAGAAACCCTTCATCTCCTTTAGGGTACCAGTACTTTTGGGTTTAGGTGGCATAAGATGACTGTGGACAATTTTGTCTTTGATGGATTTAAGTTTACGAAATGTGATCAATGGACGTTCTGGGACGTCGCTACCTATCACAGGGTCAGTTTGCAGTATATGCCAATTCTTGGTAAGTGTTTTTCCTAAATATTTGGCATCATCAGAGAAAGTGGTTATCATGCGGAATTTATTAGTTGTTTCGGCTAATTCACTGGTTCTCTCTTTGGGCAACAACAGTTTCTCTCTAGGAATTTTAAGCACTTTCTTGTATGTTTTCTCTAAGAGAGTGCTGTCATAACCTCTGATTTTGAACCTTTCTATTGATTTTTTAGCTTCCTTGATAAAGTCAGGTTCAAGTGAATAATTCCACTGTAATCTCAACAGTTCCCCGTATGGTATACTGCGCACTAGGCTTGGGGGATGACTGCTTTTTGCATGTAATATGCTATTCCCGGCCGTAGGTTTTCTGTATAAGGCTGTCTCCAGCTTCATGTTATCATTGCTAAAGACCCTAAGATCTAGGTAATGGACCTCCTTCCTGCTCATCTCAAAGGTAAATTTTAGATTTAAATTATTCCTATTGAGAGCACTCACGAAGTCCTCTGCCTCGCTGGAGGAGCCCCTCCACACGAGAAAGAGGTCGGCAATGTAGCGCCTCCATACCAGAACCTGTCCTGCCCATTTCTCATTGTCACCCGCGAGGGCCACCTGCTCCTCCCACCAGTCGACGAATAAATTTGCGTAGCTGGGGGCGAAGCAGGTTCCCATCGCAGTCCCGGGCACCTGTTTATAGTAAGTTTCCTGAAACATAAATATATTGTATGTTAGGCAGAATTCTAACAACTCTGTTAGCATAACCCCATGTTCAGTGTATTTGGCTGGTCTTTTACTCAGAAAGAATTTAATTGCCTCAACCCCCTTGGTGTGTTGAATACAAGTGTATAAGCTTGTGATATCAAGAGTGATAAGTATATAATTGGGGTCCCAATCCATGGTTGTTTCCTAAGAGCTCCGTTCCAGCGGTCTTTTCTAGTGCTGGGTTTTGATCCCCTTTTTCCCCTGCTCCCTTGTTTTTCTATTCCCTTGGGCATTTCAGAACCCTTTATTGGGGACCTGTTTTTGATCTTCGGTGACGTTCTGGGATTCGCTGCAGCGTTTCCTTTGAGTTTTAACGTCCCGTTATTATCCCTTTTTTGTATCCAAACCATCTTGTTATACGCTGTGTTTGGGTGGTTTCACGAAGGAGCTGAATAACGGCCGTTTTTGTGCTACCTTCGTGTTCTTTTTTAGATTCCAGGTTTTTTTGGGGTGTCTTTCGTATTCCCTTTGATACCATTTTTCCCCGGTCCTTTTTTTGTCCTAAGAATTGTGAATTCCACCCCCTTTGTCATTCTTGGTGTTTCCCGAGGGGGCGTGGTTGGTCTGGGGTTACGCAAGAAACAACCAATACGATTGCAGTGGAAGAATTCCTGTTTCGTATCAAGCCACTTCCGTTTATTATCTGGGGTAAGCAGGGAGGTCGGTGGTTCATGTGTGTACTTGGCACTGGTAATAGTAGTAGGGGTGTGTTTAATCTTGTCTCCTTTCATTTTAGCGTTCTCGTCTGTGTCAAGCTGTCAGCTGCCAAGAAGCCAGAGGAGACGAGTTGTGTTCCCCAAGACCTTGGGTTCCCTTGTTTTGTTACCCACTTTCTCCCGGTGTCGTGTTCTCCACCATCCGTTTTGATTGCGGGTGAGGGGGGTCACGGTGAGGGTAGGGGATTGGGACGTTCTTCACTCCTGCGGTGTTGGGCCGGTCGGCAACGGAACACAGTATTGGGGGCTAGATCATGTGCCTTTACAATCAAGAGGGGGTGACAGACTTTTGAAATTACGAAGACTAGAGTCACGTTTTATTATTGATCTAGAAACCAAGACCCCACAAGGTATGAATAGTGGGGAAGAATTGACTGTACACTTGGGAAAATAACTCATATGTGAGCGAAAATGTACTGATGATGGAAATCTGCATATTGGAACTATTTTATGACTGTATGGTTAATTGTTATGGAATCATTTATGGAATTTTGATTAATTCGTGAGAATTAATTAATTAATTTTTTGATGGAGTCTGAGCCTGATCTTCTAGGTTATTGATAGAAATGAAATTACTTTAAAAGTCGATAACACATGTGAGGATGAAAATGAATTGTTTTGGGATTGCTTTGCCCTCTAATGATTAATTGGTCACAGTTCTTTAACCTGCAAAATGATAGCTGGTGTGGTGCCGATACACGGCTTTATGGTTACAAATGACACCGGCTCACAGCGGCTTACCTGCCGATATACGGCAATCATCTATGGGAGGTTTTGCGCTGTATTTTTTCGGCGCTTCCTATTATCTAAATGTATGTATTTTAACAGCTTTATGATGGCCGCTCGATTAGCATGTAAAATGAATAAGTCTAAGCCGTCATCGCTTTCAATGTATAGGTCGCGATGACGTGCTTAAATATAGCCGCCTCACACACGCTATGTTGAAACACTGACGAAGGACTAGACGTCCGAAACGCGTCTGTGCACACTTTGCTGTTGCCGGATTAAATAACTTTGACCGCCCACCACGGAGTGCTTTTGCTTTGTTTTTCAAATACAGCGAAGTTCTGAGCTTGGATTTTGACACGTGGTACCAGCGTGTTGGAGCACCCACCCACGAGTGCCCCGGGATTACTTGGTAAAACTGGAGCTTCATATATAAATATATATATGCTGTTGTTATCCCTGGACACTTGGGAGCTGATGAAGGCATGGAATATGCCGAAATGCATTCGCCATGAAAAAACTAATAAAGTGCTCCGAGTGGTTTTCCCCTCGTGTGGCCTCTGCCCTTTTTCACAAAGGAGGTGTGTGGATATATATATATATATATATATATATATATATATATATATATATATATATATATATATATATATATGAATCACACAAGTTCGCCTAAGCTTGGAAGAGCCTCACACAGGTAGATAAAGTAACGTGCGTTTATTCATGAAGGCTGCAGGCAGTTTCAGTAACAACCAACATCTTGTGCCGACGCGTTTCGAGTCCTCCTGACTCTTCTTCCTGGGCAACAGCACATATGCAAAAAGACCGGTTTCAGCAACCATTTTTGTTCTGATAGTCCCCGCCCCAGTGGGCGTTACTGGTTGCAAAGTATTATGGTACTTGTGGTTGCTTGTTCTACTCAAGTGAGTCCGTCTTGAAGCATTGTGCCAAAAATTAAAACCACAGTGGGGAGAGGTAGTTGATGCCTCTAACTACCGCACCTTGAGTCCTTCGTGAGCACTATCTTCTGTGCTGATCACACCAGGTGGCGCGATCATTGCTGCTATACAGCCGGGCGTCCTCCGCGACCTGGGCCGGCCGCTAATATGAATCACACAAGTTCGCCTAAGCTTGGAAGAGCCTCACACAGGTAGATAAAGTAACGTGCGTTTATTCATGAAGGCTGCAGGCAGTTTCAGTAACATCCAACATCTTGTGCCGACGCGTTTCGAGTCCTCCTGACTCTTCTTCCTGGGCAACAGCACATATGCAAAAAGACCGGTTTCAGCAACCATTTTTGTTCTGATAGTCCCCGCCCCAGTGGGCGTTACTGGTTGCAAAGTATTATGGTACTTGTGGTTGCTTGTTCTACTCAAGTGAGTCCGTCTTGAAGCATTGTGCCAAAAATTAAAACCACAGTGGGGAGAGGTAGTTGATGCCTCTAACTACCGCACCTTGAGTCCTTCGTGAGCACTATCTTCTGTGCTGATCACACCAGGTGGCGCGATCATTGCTGCTATACAGCCGGGCGTCCTCAGCGACCTGGGCCGGCCGCTAATATGAATCACACAAGTTCGCCTAAGCTTGGAAGAGCCTCACACAGGTAGATAAAGTAACGTGCGTTTATTCATGAAGGCTGCAGGCAGTTTCAGTAACAACCAACATCTTGTGCCGACGCGTTTCGAGTCCTCCTGACTCTTCTTCCTGGGCAACAGCACATATGCAAAAAGACCGGTTTCAGCAACCAGCAACCTTCGTGAGCACTGTATAGCAGCAATGATCACGCCACCTGGTGTGATCAGCACAGAAGATAGTGCTCACGAAGGACTCAATGTGCGGTAGTTAGAGGCATCAACTACCTCTCCCCACTGTGGTTTTAATTTTTTGCACAATGCTTCAAGACGGACTCACTTGAGTAGAACAAGCAACCACAAGTACCATAATACTTTGCAACCAGTAACGCCCACTGGGGCGGGGACTATCAGAACAAAAATGGTTGCTGAAACCGGTCTTTTTGCATATGTGCTGTTGCCCAGGAAGAAGAGTCAGGAGGACTCGAAACGCGTCGGCACAAGATGTTGGTTGTTACTGAAACTGCCTGCAGCCTTCATGAATAAACGCACGTTACTTTATCTACCTGTGTGAGGCTCTTCCAAGCTTAGGCGAACTTGTGTGATTCATATTAGCGGCCGGCCCAGGTCGCGGAGGACGCCCGGCTGTATAGCAGCAATGATCGTGCCACCTGGTGTGATCAGCACAGAAGATAGTGCTCACAAAGGACTCAATGTGCGGTAGTTAGAGGCATCAACTACCTCTCCCCACTGTGGTTTTAATTTTTTGCACAATGCTTCAAGACGGACTCACTTGAGTAGAACAAGCAACCACAAGTACCATAATACTTTGCAACCAGTAACGCCCACTGGGGCGGGGACTATCAGAACAAAAATGGTTGCTGAAACCGGTCTTTTTGCATATGTGCTGTTGCCCAGGAAGAAGAGTCAGGAGGACTCGAAACGCGTCGGCACAAGATGTTGGTTGTTACTGAAACTGCCTGCAGCCTTCATGAATAAACGCACGTTACTTTATCTACCTGTGTGAGGCTCTTCCAAGCTTAGGCGAACTTGTGTGATTCATATTAGCGGCCGGCCCAGGTCGCGGAGGACGCCCGGCTGTATAGCAGCAATGATCGTGCCACCTGGTGTGATCAGCACAGAAGATAGTGCTCACGAAGGACTCAATGTGCTGTAGTTAGAGGCATCAACTACCTCTCCCCACTGTGGTTTTAATTTTTTGCACAATGCTTCAAGACGGACTCACTTGAGTAGAACAAGCAACCACAAGTACCATAATACTTTGCAACCAGTAACGCCCACTGGGGCGGGGACTATCAGAACAAAAATGGTTGCTGAAACCGGTCTTTTTGCATATGTGCTGTTGCCCAGGAAGAAGAGTCAGGAGGACTCGAAACGCGTCGGTACAAGAAGTTGGTTGTTACTGAAACTGCCTGCAGCCTTCATGAATAAACGCACGTTACTTTATCTACCTGTGTGAGGCTCTTCCAAGCTTAGGCGAACTTGTGTGATTCATATATATATATATATATATATATATATATATATATATATATATATATATATATATATATTGCTCCCAACATCCTCAGGCACTCAACCTGACAAGGAACGTGGCACTCGCAGGGGTGGTTTCCACTAAGATTTTTATTGGGAAACACTCAGCACATCAAGACGCGTTTCAGCATGGGCTTTCGTCAGTTGATCTACAGAAGCGCGCGGCGGCCATTAGTGTTTTATGCACATGGGACAGTTCATAAACAGCAACATAGGACTATAGTGCATCTACAGCAAAATATCGCGCCATATTGGAACATGCATTCTTGATGAAGGACAACTTTATAAGTCAATTCAGCAGCCTATGCAAGTATATCATAAATGCTTAGAAGGCAACCAAAGATAACATATACCAATGAATACGTATCTTAAATAATCACGCCCTGAATGGGCTATGGCTATGCACCCCGTCCCAGTTGAAGCCCCATATATATTACCTACTGGCGGTAGGTAATATATATTGCACGCACCATCGAGGTAAAAAAAATCGAGGTGCGCGCACGTTACGCGTACGTCAGAAAACCCCCCCAAAAAAATACAGTTAAATAACAAGTTTGAGTGTTTAGATGTTGGTTAGCTCTAAAAAGAGCCGTTGAGTTCATTGAGTGTTTTTTGTACATACAAGTAATTACCGATGCAGCGTCTAAAATTGAAGAGGAAGACTCTGTTTCCCTCATCTGTGAAATGTACACCGTCTCCTCTATAAATGCCTTGCATGTTGTAACGCAAGTTGTTGTGGTATATAGAACCCATACCATAGTCTCTGAGGAAAGCAGAAACAGACTTATTCACATGTTTCCTTGCTTTCTCAATCTGTGGACAATATTGGTTGGACCAGTTCCATTTTTGCCTTTGGAATATATTAGAATATACAAATTATTATTATTATCTATTAGTAAAAATCTTAAAATGAAGTGTTTATATTTTTCTGCTAGGTACAGCAACATAATAAAATGTATTATGGATCAAAATCAGAAGAACATTGAAGTCACTTTTGAAATTTCTAACACTCTGATAGAGGACTTAAATGTACCTTTTGTGGACAGCAGCAATGAAGAACAACCTATTGGTGCAGGAGATATAACCTGTGATTTTTTGGAAGAAAGTTTGGACAATGAATTCATAGATGCATTAGATGATATTGAGTTTAATGTGTCAAGTTCAGAAGTAGCTGATGATGTTACTGAAATTCCTGATAACATCATGCTAGATGTTCTATTACAATATGAAATGCCACAAGAATAAATTTATGATGAAAAATTAAAAATGATTTGAGAGAGTCTTCTTGTACAATTGTAATCTTTGAACTAGTAGCCAACGTATTGTGGTATAAACTGAGTCGTACAGCATAGTTTTTATTTCCAGGTGTATATTGTTTGACTTTTAGCAAAGTCTCTGTGATTGTTGATTTCCTATTGTACAGAGGTATTCAAGAGAATGTCTGTTTGTAAGCACTGTGTTAAAAACTGAGACTATTTGTTATCTTAGACACATGACAGTATGCCTAGCAATTTAGTAAAATGATTACTACAGTGAAAGAGAGTCTTGCTGGGAGTGCTGTTTCAGGGTTTAGGACAGTGCAGTGGTGTTCAGGCAGTGTAGAGGGTCAAGGTGAGACTAAAAATGTAGAAATGAGAATTCACTGAAATGATTACTACCTGCAACAGAGACAGTTGCTATGCAATTTCAACAGTACACCCAGGATTTTTATTACACAGCATGGAGACTATTTTGGTATTCAGAGGCCTGGCACACATGCTGCTTTGGACTTTGTAGCACTAATTGTCCTAACGCCTGATTAATTTCATGAGTACATGAATTCCCATATGTTTAAACACATCAACTAAGTAAGTTATTCTGCCACATTTTTCTGAAATGAATTCCGACTCACACTGTGATCTTAGACACATGATAGTATTCCTTGCAATTCAGTAAAATGATTACTACAGTGAAAAAGGGTTTTGCTGGGAGTGCTGTTTCAGATTTTAGGACAGTGCGGTAGTGTTGAAAGAGTTTAGCAGCTTTTTATAGGGATGGTGTTTCAGGGTTAGGACAGTGCAGTGCTGTTCTGGTAGTATAAGGGGTCACGGTGGGACTGATAATATAGAAATGAAAATACACTGAAATGATTACTACATGCTACAGAGAGAATTGATATGGCATTTCTACAGCACACACAGGAGCTCTATTACACAACATGGAGACTATTTGGGAATCAAGAGGCCTGACACACATGCTGCATAGATTTTTATAGCACTACATGTCCTAAAGTCTGACTCACTGCATAAGTACATGTATTCCTATATTTTTAAACACATCAAGTAAGAAACTTATTCTGCCACAATTATCTGAAATGAATACTAACTCACAGTGTGACCTTAGACACATGACAGTATCCCTTAAAATTCTGTAAAATTATTACTGTTATTACTGTTATGTTTTTTTGTTTAATATCAGTTTGCGCGTCTGTGTACATTAAGGGATATCATCAATAAAGGGCGATACATTATCGCTGCTTTTATCGGCAGGAAACTGCCGGTAAAGCAGTGATAATGGGCTTGATAATATGTCCTTGTGAATTCCCATAGAAGCCCAGGTTATGGTGTTAACCTCGGCTTCTATGGGAAATCACAAGGATATATTATCAAGACCATTATCGTCACTTTAGCGGCAGTTTCCTGCCGATAAAAGCGGCGATAATGTATCGCCCTTTACTGATAATATGGCACTGACTGGCATATTATCAAGGACCAGTGTTAAAATTATCGCCGTTTTATCGGCAGGAAACTGCCGATAAAACGGCGAAAATGGGCTTGATAATATGCCCTTGTTAATTCCCATAGAAGCCCATGTTCTGGGGTTAACATGGGTTTCTATGGGAATTAACAAGGGCGTATTATCAAGCCCAGACGCGGACCGTGGAGGGAGTTGCGGTAGGACAGGCGGGGCGGGGAGGGGCAGGGTGGGGGGAGAAAAACAACGGAATCTGGATGATTGCAGGTAAGTAAACAATTAAATTAATAAAATGAATTTCGGACCATATTATCAACAAAAGGCTATACATTATCGCCTCTTTTATTAGCAGGAAACTGACGATAAAGCGGCGATAATGGGCTTGATAATATGCCCTTGTGAATTCCCATAGAAGCCCAGGTTAACACAGAACATGGGCTGCTATGGGAATTTACAAGGGTCTATTATGAAGCCCATTATCGCCGCTTTATCGGCAGTTTCCTGCCGATAAAATCGGCGATAATGTATCGCCTTTTGTTGATAATATGCCCCTTCGTTCCGTGCCCTGCATCGCTTTTTGCGATGCAGGGCGCGCTTCGAAATTCGTTTTATTAATTTAATTGTTTACTTACCTGCAATCATCCAGATTCCGTTGTTTATCACCCCCCACCCTGCCCCTTCCCCGCCTCACCTGTCCCACCGCAACTCCCTCCACGGGCCTTGGCTGATCAAGCCCATTATCGCCGTTTTATCAGCATTTTCCTGCAGATAAAAAGCAGAACATGGGCTTCTATGGGAATTAACGAGGGCGTATTGGCAAGCCCATTATCGCCGTTTTATCGGCAGTTTCCTGCCGATAAAACGGCGATAATTTTAACAGCGGTCCTTGAAAATATGCCCCTATGGGGCATATCATCAAGCCTGGGCGTTAAAATTATCGCCACTTTATCGACAGGAAACTGCAGATGAAGTTGCGATAATGGGCTTTATAATATGTTCTATGGAAATCCAATCGAAGCTCATGTCAGATGTTCTTCACATCTAACATGAGCTTCAATTGGAATTTCATAGAGCATATTATCAAGCCCATTATCGCCACTTTAGCAGCAGTTTCCTGTCGATAAAGTTGCGATAATTGTATCACCAAGGCTTGATAATATGCCCCCATATTCGCTCCTTTTTGCATATTTTCTACACTCTCTTGTCATACTCCCTCCTCTCTTGTCTTACTCCTTCCTCTCTCATTATACTATCTTCTTTTTCTTATATTCTGTTCTCTTTTTATACTTTTTTTTCATACTTTCTCCTATTTTTGCATGTTTGTCCTACTGTTTATATTGTCTCTTGTCTTTATATTCACCGCTGTTGTCATAATTGTTACTGTCTTCTCGTAGTACTCCCTCTCTGCTTATAGGTCAGTTTTCCTTTATATTTGTCTTTTCTCTATATTTTTGTCTCTGTGTCTTTTTACATTGCTTCGTCTTTCTTCATATATACTCTTCTGTTGTTATATTCTATGTTTCTTCTTATTCTTGCTGTTCTTTGCAGGTATTCCCTATTGTTTTCTCATACTTTTCTTTTTCTTCTAATACTCTTGTGTCTGTTCTCACATTTCTTCTGTCTTTTCTTATACTTTGCACTCTACTAATATTGTCGTCTTTTCTTATTGTGACATTTCTCTCCTCATTTTACCCCCTGTTGTTATACTGCTCCCTGTTTTCATATTCTCCTCTCTCTTCTCTTACTTCTTAATGTGTCCTCTTACTACTGAGTTTTTCTTATATTGCCTTTTGTCCTATATTCCTTCTCTCTGTGTTCATATTTTCCACTGTTTCTTCATATTTCTTTTCTATTTTCATTTTCTGTCCTCTCTGTTTATACTTCTTAAATCTGTTCATATTGTTTGCTCACATCTGTTACTGCTCCTTGATTCACTGTATACACTCTGCAGCACTTTCCTCATATTCTCTGTCTTTTCATACTGACCTCTCTCTTTATATTTGTTTGTCTAGTCAAACTTCTGCCTCTTTCGTCATACACTTTTTTCTCTTTATAATCCTCCATCTGTTTATACTCCTTCTTTTCACCTCAGACTGTATCCTCTGTTCTTGTTTACCCCTTTTTTCCTTTTGCTCCACTTTTCCTGACATTGTTCGTGCTTTCTTCTGGTACTGTTCTCTCTGTCCTTATACATACTGTCCTTTGCTAGTATTCCTTTTTTGTTCTTATAGTTGCGTATCTTTTCACATATTCCTTCTTTTTTTCTTTAGAGTCTTTCTCTCTCTTCTTATAGTGCCCCTCTGTCCTCTTACTCTCTTTTTTTCTTCTTATACTCTTTCTTCTCCACATATTTCCATCTTTCTCCTCATACTCTCCCTTACCTATTGATACTTTCCAGTTTTTCATACTTACTTTATTCCGTTATATTGCAGTGTCTGTTTATACTCCCCTTTTTGGTTATATTTTCCCTTGTTTCATACTCCTTCCTCTTTTGTTGTAAGTCCTTTTATTTGTATAGTCCCACGTTTGTCCTCATAATCCTCCCTCTGTTCTTGCAAGTAATATAATAGAATATTTGATATATTTATTTTTGTAATGTTATATATATTTTCTTATTATAGATTCTGTTTATCGATACTGAAAAAACTGTATGATGCCTACTAAGTTTCAGAAGCGGAAACAACAAAAGAAAGGTGTGTATTTGAAGAGAAGTCATCAACATGATTTACATGAAGAGCAATGTGTTAACAAAGAGAAAGAAAGTCCTGGTAAGACAAGGAACACTTTTTTGAGGAAAATATTAAAGACTAAGAGTAGTGAGCACAAACAGAAAAATTTTATTAGTGTATCTGCAACGAAAAAGAAAAATTCAAATAAAGAGAACAATCATGGAAAATCAAGTGCAGAGGAAACTGTGTATAGTAAAAGGAGGGAAAACCAATTTATGGAAATTAGGAAAAAAATGTTTTATAATAGATTTGTTTCAAATTTTATTAAAGAAATTAAGGTATGTAAGAAAAAAACAGTATTTTATAAGAAGAAGAAGATATAGAAAATGTAGTTGTAGTTGAGAAAGCTTTGGAATTGAAAAGAAAATTGTTCATTTTAGTAATCAATAGAATTAGATCACTAGATAAGCCAATCCATTTAATGAAGGCCAAAAAAAGTGGAGAAGAGTAATTAACAGAAGTAATTTTTGTGAGTTTTTATTTGGGTGAATGGAAACATAGTTCAAGTTCGGAGTAATGATTTGTTGCATGCAGTTGACACTAGTGGTTGTGCTTATGAGGTTAGAAATGGTTGTCCTATTGAGAAAGAGAAAATTGTTCCTAGAAATGCAGAAGAGGTGTTAGCTGGTGACGTTTTAGGGAGACGTCCAAAAGCTCTAGTGTACACTTGGAGTTGTAGTAGTATTTGCAGTGTGCGGCAAGAATATATTGATTTTTTACGTAATTTCTTACATAACTATACTAAGAAAAGTGTTAAACAAAAGATTAAGATGTTGCAAGGACTAGACCCTTGCAGAGTGAGAGAAAATACTGGTTTGCAAGGTCATTCTCTGGCTTGTCTTTCTAAAAAAGTATGTCGAAGTGTTTTGCGCCATTTTAGGATGTTAGCAGTACATCATTCTGAAATGAGGAAATTAGTGAGAACATTGTATTATGCAAAAAGCCCAGCACTGATGTTAAAAAAGTTGAACAGTGCTCTTTTGCATGGATCTGTATCAGATGTAACAAATGTTTGTGATGAAATTCAGGTTAGTAACTTTGGTCCTCAGGAAGACAGTGCAGAAACTGAGACATTAATAGAAGAAAATGTGGAAGAGAATGTAGAACATTGCAGTGTAGAAAATTTTGAGCAAGAAATTATAAAGTTTAAGGTGATTTCAGGTAAAAGACCAAATAATTCTTGTATCTGTTGTCGACGAATTCATTATAAAAATCAGACCAGGAGTGTTGATTTGTATTTAAAAAGTGAAAAGGAAAATAATAATGAGTGGAAGGATTTTGCAACTTAATTGTTGGTTGAGAATTGTTTTGCTTTGGGTTCTGATCAGCGTATTTGTAAATATTGTTATAACAAATTAGATGAGAACAAAATGCCTGCTAGAGCTGTGCATAATAATCTTGAGTTGGTAAATATTCCTTCTGTACTGATGGATTTAAATACCTATGAGTCTATTCTTATTCAATGTTTGCATCCCGTTTCAGGCTTTTGTTCGTATGGAGCCTAAGACAGGAAAATTGCCTCCTTCAGATTTACAGAGAGGATTAAAGGGAAGAGTTGTATATTTGCCTCTAGATTCAAAGAAAAATATTGAAACTATTGGTGTAGAAAATGTAGAGGATGAACTTTTAGTTATTCTTGTTAATGGCGTTCCTACTAAGAGTAAGAAAATCTGGCAAGAATTAGTGGATGTTAAGAAAGTGAAAAAGGCAACGTTGTATCTGTTAAAAAATAATCAATATTACAAAAATGTGTATGTGGGAGAAGAAGAAATAACTGTACAAGAAGATAGTGACTTGCCATCTGGACAAATTGAAAAAGTGGATGTGTCCAGAACTGAAGAAATCTACGAACATTACAGTGTTCATCCACTGCATTCCAAAGAAATGATGGGGAATGCTATAGAGTTATTCCAAATGAAAGAAGCAAAAGGAAGTCCCATTAGTGTATGGGAAAAAAGCTTGGAAGCTCATTGTTTCCCTCAGTTGTTCCCTACAGGAAAAGGAGGATGATATGATAAACGAACTGTGCAGATTCCTGCATCTGAATACCGGACATCAAGATTATATGCAGAAGATCCAAGATTTCGACAATGTATTCCGTATTTGTTTCATCTTTTGTTTGAGAGTGATTTGTCTGGACTTTCTTATGCAGTAAACCATATATTGAAAACAGGTGTACATCTGCAAAATGTTTCGGCAAAGGAATTTATGAATAAAGAACAGCAGAAAGATAATGTTTTGGAATGTCAGCTGATTAATCTTTTTTTTGTATTCTTTATTTTTGTTATTTAGAAACATTATACATTAGCACAGTTCTTCCAGCAAGAGCATGATGCACAGTGAGTGGTTCAGCAAACATTGTCTTACGGGCAATATGGATGCAGACCCTACAGATATACATCGACCATTCAGAAACACATCCTTAGAGTTAATGTAGACAAAGTAATCAGCATCTTCCAACAGTATCATATCCAACATGGAGAAGTTAGGGCACAATGCGACATGTATATGCTACCCACCCATATTTGCATACACGTGGTCATTAGTACTTCATTGTCCAACCGTGGTTCATTCAACAGGAAACAGTTCCCTCATTAGCCCCCTCCTGCCCGCTCCTTTCTGGGGTTGCCCCGTCCACCTGTGCCGTCCCCTGTTGCAGCATGTAGGCCTGTAAGGGGCCCCAGATGTCCTTAGGTCTGGAGGTGATGGGTTGAGTCTCTGCATAGATCCCACCCTGTTCCTGGCAGTATACCATGTCCTGCATCCATTCCTTGAACTTCGGGGCCCTTCCCCTACCCTATCGACAGGCAAGTCGTCGCTTAGCCAGTAGCAAAGACACATCTAAAAAATTTCTGCCGCTTCTAGGTATATGTGCAGTATAACCCAATAACAATATCAATGGATCTTTATCAAAGCTAGTGTCAAGCATTAGTTCCAGGGCGCCATGCACCTGTTCCCAGTACTGCCACACTTTGAGACATTCCCACGACAGGTGCAAGAACCCAGCTCCGGGCTGTCTACACCGGTCACAACGGTCCGTATCAGCCAGCTTAAACCTGTATTTCCGTGCAGGGGTGTAGTAGATTCTGTGCAGGAACTTATAATGAATGATTTTAAATCTACAACTGGATGTTATGTTCCCGGTGACTACACAACAATATTTGGAAAACAAGTAGGAGAGTAAGGAGTTGTGTCCGTGAACGTCGGACGGGAAATACTCCTGATTCCCTGGTCAAGGATCAAAAGAACAAAATGGAGGAGTACTACCCGATGAGGGTATGTGAAGGCTCTTGTCTGAACTCAGGAAGAATTGTTCCTTTGTTAGGAAACCCCTCACTCACCACCTAGTGGTGACTTGCTTCATCATCGGGGCCCACCCAAGTGGCCTAGCGTCACTTGGGTGTGCTTCAACACCTGCAACTTCAGTGGAGCTGGTAGTGAAGTGTGGGGTGCAAACAAAAAAGAATGTGAGTGTTAAAAATTGTCCTGGTATTCTTTTGTATAGAGTTTTAATAAAAAAGATACTGGACAAAATTAAAAGATAAGGTTGAGATAGTAGTGGGGAAGTTACGGCCCACTTATCTCTGTTTTATGTGTTGGTCGACATGTTTCTACCATAAGGGGAAAATCCCCGGTATTCCTCAGGACCAAAACAAGGAAGTGGGTGGTATGTGCATCATGCAGCTCGAGTTGAGCTACAGCATTGTTTTAAAGCACCCTCTATTTTAGGTGTGCGTCCCAGAAGCTGATTTTTCTTCTGGCTGTCCAAGGATTTAGGTCTGGGTGTGTCTTTTAGGGGGCACATACCACCCACTTCCTTGTTTTGGTCCTGAGGAATACCGGGGATTTTCCCCTTATGGTAGAAACATGTCGACCAACACATAAAACAGAGATAAGTGGGCCGTAACTTCCCCACTACTATCTCAACCTTATCTTTTAATTTTGTCCAGTATCTTTTTTATTAAAACTCTATACAAAAGAATACCAGGACAATTTTTAACACTCACATTCTTTTTTGTTTGCACCCCACACTTCACTACCAGCTCCACTGCAGTTGCAGGTGTTGAAGCACACCCAAGTGACGCTAGGCCACTTGGGTGGGCCCCGATGATGAAGCAAGTCACCACTAGGTGGTGAGTGAGGGGTTTCCTAACAAAGGAACAATTCTTCCTGAGTTCAGACAAGAGCCTTCACATACCCTCATCGGGTAGTACTCCTCCATTTTGTTCTTTTGATACACAACAATATTCCCATTGCTCATCGGTTATATCTCTCTCTAAATCTGCCCTCCAGTGCTCCCTAGCCATCCCCATCACCCCTTCGGTATGGGTCCGAAGGCTACTGTAAATGTGTGATACCAAATGCGCGCCATCAGTAACATTTAAGGGGGCAACACGGGGCGGTTCCTTTGGATATTCTGGAAGCAGCGCTTTCATGCCCTCCCACAATCGTATCAAGTAGATTATTTCCAGGGGGTTGGGGGCAGTAGTGCCAAAAAAGAGCTCTCGAGACCAAAACACACCATTGAGGAACATGTCCCCCCATGTAAGTATATTAAGACGCCTGCACATTTTTGAAACCCGGTTTCTTTTAGCAACTCTACCTGGGGGTGATAGGTAAGGGGCATACCCGGTGCTTAGAGCAACGAAACCTGTAAGATACGCAAAATTCTCTGCCAGGCATCAATCGTACACAACAATGTGGTCAGTGGAGTGTCCAGCGCATGAGCCGGGCCATAAATGATGCCGTTAAGGGGCAACGGGTGAGCAATCCAGTCCTCTACAGCAATCTGGGGCATATACGATGTAGGCTTAACCCAGTGATACACATAGTGGGCTTGCACACTGAGGTAATACGCCTCAAAGTCTGGTATGTCAAATCTCCCCTTGTTATATGGCTGTGCCATAACAGCCCATCTGAGCCTCGGTAGATGCCCACCCCACACCAGTCTAACCAATTCCGTTTTCAAAGTCTTGAAAAAAAGGCTCCTGGATAGCATGGGATGTTAAGAAAGAAATATAAAAAGCGGGGCAATATAACCATTTTAATAAGAAAAACTCTGCTAGCCAGCGACAAAGGGAGACCTATCCATCGCGTGACAGTGTCGTTAATTTCGTGATGGCCGTCCCATAATTCATCCGTAGTGTCTTTTCCCTATCCCTGGAAACCTGGATCCCCAGATAGCGCAGGTCAGAATGGCACCATTCCAGGGGGAAATCTAAGGGAAATTCAGTTACCACCGCGGTTAATGGAAAAAATTGCGACTTCCCCCAATTAATGGCAACCCCTGACAATCTACCAAAGACCACAAATTCACGTAACAGGGCATTCAATTTATTTTGAGGATCAGTGACATACAGCGTCACGTCATCGGCGTAGAGTGAGACGGAGATTTGATGTTGAAAGCACCGAAAGGCGCTATCCTGATGTAGCTGTCGTATCCGGCATGCTAAGGGTTCTATCGCGATAGTGAATAAAAGGGGAGATAGCGGGCACCCCTGACGGGTGCCCCTGGTTATTGACAGCGATTCTGATAAATGACCATTCACAAGGATTTTCGCCGTGGGCCCAGTATATAATAATTGCACCCAGGCCAGGAAGATTGGAGGAACACCCATCTTCCGTAAGACAGTAAAAAGATATCTACCACTCCACGGAATCGAATGCCTTAGAGGCATCTAAAAACACAGCGGCAAGCGGGAACTCTGTTGCCACCGTTTGTATGAGGGAAAAAAGAGTGCGCAGGTTATGAGAGGTCGCCCTAGTCGGAACGAAGCCCCACTGATTTGGAAGTATTATTTTGGTCATTAAGAGGGACAGCCGTGTGGCCAATACTTTGGCCAATATTTTCACGTCACAGTTTATTAATGATAAGGGCTGGTATGAGTCACACAGCATAGGGTCCTTACCCGGCTTCAGGAGGGACGTAATCACTCCTTCGCACATAGATCGGGGCAATATCCCCAATTCCAAGGAGTCTTCAAACACTTCTCGCAACACCGGCACCATAATATCTATGTAGCACTTATAGAACTCTGCAGGTATGCCGTCTAAACCAGGCGCCTTCCCGTTGCTCAGAGACATTATGGCTTCTCTAATTTCGTCAAGTTTCAATGGGGCGCTCAAGAATTCCGTGTGCACGTCACTCAGCCAGCATAATGCCACCTCTCCCAGGAAGCCATCCAGATCTACCTCTCCCGTGGACTGAGTAGTATATAAGCGCTCATAATGCGTTTTAAGGACATTCAGAAGTCGTCCATTGTCCCTATAAGCCGCCCCTTCCAAGTCATTAGGTTCCAAGATAGTATTAGTGCAGCGGGCATTCCGTATGACCTCAGACAATGCTCTCCCAGGCCGCTCCCCTTCACCATACTTGCGGACGACCCAATATTTGCTCCGGAATTTCATTTCGCGCAGCACCTCCTCCTCATAGTCTGATAATTTGGTTCTAAACTCTCGTTGCGCAGCCCTCCATCCCTACCCAGCATTTGTCTCTCTAACCCCTTTAGTTCTCCCTCTAGCTTATGTAGTGTACGTTGGATATCGCACAGCACCCCAAAGCTCTTGGCAATACACCACCCTCGAACTGTGACCTTGAAGGCCTCCCACACCATCTCGACACTATCGACCGTGTCCTTATTACGAGGAAAGAAGTCCTTTATGTCTTCCCTCAGCTCCTCCCGAAAGACGGCGTCTAGTAGGGCAGTGGGTTAGAGACACCAGGTATGTGTAGGACGGTCATATCCAGGTATAAGCCATCGTAACAAACACAGGACAGTGGTCATAATAGGTTCTAGCCAAATGCCGTGCAAGTGTCACACCAACAACCAGTTCTCTGGACAAGAAACAGTAATCAAGCCGTGCCCACCTGCCCGTGTAAGAGGTGAAGTGCGTGCCCTCCTGGCGCATGGGGTGTATATGCCTCCAGCTATCCACCAGTCCTCCCTCCTCCACAATACCCTGCAGCGTCTCTCTCATCTTAGTATGATACTGTGCTAGACCATCCGCTCTGTCTAGTGCAGGCACTAATGCTACATTGAAGTCGCCTCCCCAAATGATGTGCTTGGAGCCAATATCCAGTATCTTCCCCCACATCAGTGTGAAAAACTCAGGCGTGTCTGTATTCGGGGCATAACAATTGCCAATGGTAACTGTCCCGTCACCCAGCCTCCCCAACAGGATCACGTAGCACCCAGAAGTATCCACAAATTGACCCAAGAGTGTAAATGGAACTGAGGGTTTTATCAATATAGCAGTGCCCCTAGCATAGGAAGAGTAGGTAGAAAAAACCCTGATGCTAGCCCATCTGCTAGCAAAAGAAGGATTAGTCTGAGGGGACATATGCGTCTCCTGTAACAACACCATGTGCACCTTATGGCGATCCAAGTAAGCTAATACCTGTCTACATTTTCTGGCATCCTTAAGCCCTCTGATATTCTAGGAGAGTACCGTGAAAGTATTTTCAGGCGGCTCACCCATCATGAATAAGTACAATGCATATAAAATAGGTCAACAATGCCCGCAAGGGTACCACCATTACCCACAATCCACCACTGTCCGCCAGCTCATCTCCTGCATCCAGAAAAAACGTGTCAGTTTGAACGGTTTCCCTCCCTTCCCCCCACCCACTGAAGCACCACAAACATACCAGCTGATCCCTCCCCTGCCCTCCCTTCCCCAACAATGCAATCAGCCGATATGAACTATCTCCACCCATCCCCTCCCCCTCCCACTGAAGCATCCCAATCATGCCAGACATACTCCACCCCTCCCCCCTCCCACCCATCAACATAACCAAACCACAAAAAAGCAGGGGTACACCCATGGGGGTCTGCACTCCAGATGGCACACCGGAACCTTGCTATAAGCCTAGGCGCTGTCTACATCCAGTAGTCCCCAAACCAGCAAGGGTGTCCGGTATAAGAGATCAATCACTGTACGTTCTAAAGTTTCCACATGTTACTCTTAAAACAGCAATAAAATGACAGAAAAAATGTCAATTGAACTATCAGTGGTATACAATACAGTGGCCGTAGATCAAGTCCACCCAAGTCCATTACATATGTGCACTCCATCATTGACATCGCTGCCTGGTGGGCTCTGTGATTTAGCAGCAAGTCATTCCACGTCCGACAATGGCAGTTGGGTAGGCTCATCCTCGTCCGCAGCTGTGGTCTTCCGCCTTTTCATCTCTTTAAGAAACTTCTCCACCGATTGAGGCGTCGTGTGGATGCTTTGTTTGCCCTGGTGGGTAATCCGTAGCCGCGCTGAATATAAAAGAGCATAGTCCACTTGTTCCTGGTGGAGCTTCTGTTTCACTCCATTGAATTTCCTGCGTTCCTCCTGCACCCGAGCTGTAAAATCCGGAAAGATGGTGAAGGGCACCCCGGAGTAGTTAAGCTGCTTTTTTTCCCTCGCCACCTTCAAGACCAAGTTGCGATCTCGATAGTTTAACAGGCGAGCTATTATGGGGCGAGGAGTTGCTCCAGGGGGTGGTCGGGGTCCCAGCGATCTGCGCGCCCTCTCCACTATAAATTGGGCAGATAAGGCTCCCTCATCCGTGACTGCCATGAGCAGTTTTTTCACATATTGTTCAAGTCGCCCGTGTTTGTTCTTTCGGGTATCCCTAAAATGCGCACGTTATTGTGGCGACTTCTAGCTTCAATGTCCTCATTCTTAGCGTCAATTATCCGCATGAGTTTGTCCATTTGGGTCATAGCTGGTTTTAGTTGCTCCGTGACGTCCTCAGAGTCGGATATCCGCTGCTCCGCCTCTTTAAGCCTAGTTTCGTGACCGGCCAATTTATGGGTGATGCCATCGATGCGGGCCGTCAGCGTATCAACCTTCGATGCTATGGTTGCGAACCCTTGCCGCATTCCTGTAAGTATAGTCTGCAAGTCACTGTCATTACCAGAGCTTTTCCAAGGCAGTGCATCCTCCTCAACGGGCTCCTCTTTGGCAGGCGTTTTCTTGGGGGTCCGTTTGGCTTCGAAAGTGAGGCGCGACTGGTGGGAATCTAGGCGGCCCATGATACCCCCGGGACGCCAAGCCACAGCAGGTTGTCGTATGCCAGATACAAACTACCTTAGAAGAGATCACAAGAGCACTGCCCCCTTGAAGAAGTGATGGTTCGTAGTTGTGTCACCCCCAGCTATAGTAGGGTGAATTCCAAGCTGAGTCTGTGGCGCAAGTGGTGCAGCCAGCTATCAGGGCAAAGCGGCCATGCACCCGTCACACAGTACCTGTGGCAGATGAGGGGGTGTTCAACGAGTCCCGTGGTAGAACCAGCGCCGCCCGGTGCATCAGATGCCTCATCTGAATATAAGGGTATCTGCAGTTTTCAGTGGGGTCACCACGTCTCTCTCAATTCAGCCCACTCAGGGGTCGCAGATAGGGCACAGCGCAGGTAGTGACCAAGCCCTCCAAAGTTCACCGGAGGGAGGCCCACGCCTACGCGGCCAGCTGCAGGTATTGTACTCCTTGTAGGGTGACTTGACTGTCATGTAATGGCGGCCGGCCCACCAACCGTACCTCCGCCTCCAAGTGAGCGGCTCCGTTCGTGCGGGCCACTCAGCGCCAAGGCCTTTCAGGAGTCCAGTGCACAGCAGCTCCCGCCGCAAGTATAAGCACGCCGAAAGCAGCACTATTGGGGTGCAGTGCACCCCCCACCTTCTTCAATACCCCCAAATATCATCAGCGCTGGGACCAAATCCTCCAGCCCATGCACAGCCAAGAATCTCGGCCTTTCCAGAATGGTCGCCCGCAAGCTCACTCCTGCAGGATCGGGACAGGGGCAGCAGCAATCATCCACTTCAAGGCCCGCACATAGCCCAAGTCCTTCCGCCGTTGCCGCAAAGCCTGGCAATCCAGAGCACTCCCAGACCAATATAGGGCCCCCGTCTACTGTGCTCCGCTGGTAGGGCTCCAACAGTAAGGTTTCAGCATGGGTGCCGCCAGTGCACCATTCCTCCGTAGGCGTGGCAATACTCCTCTGCCCTACCACGCAGTCAGCCACCAGGCAGCGGTCAGGCCACACCAGGTGTCAGCCCCCCGAGCCATGCAATGCTGACACCTACAACGGACAGGATCGTGGTCTTGGAGCCGCCGCCGCGCAGATCTCTTCGCGGCCTACACACCACGTGGGAGCCACGGTGCTCCCGTAGCGGCCGCCTCCCGTCCCGAGTACCAGGCAGGCTCTGGGTCATCGCCGCGGCAGCAGCTTCAATCGCAAAATGGAGCACCAGCGGCAGCCGCCGTTCTTCAAAACTCCGCCATCAGTAGCAGTATCAGTTCCGCCAACTTTGTCCACCGACGTCAGTGCATAGTAAGAACGTTACTTAAGGATAATTGATTTATCGGCGACCGGACTGTGGAAGCCTCGCTAAGCGTCAGCCATTCCGCTGATGCGCCACCTAGCGCCCATGTCAGCTGATTAATCTGATGGCATGTCAGCGTGGTACTGGTACTGTCGTCATGGAGAACTCAAATGTATGCTAAGGAACTTAGGAACTCCTACATGGTTTCTAAGCTGTGCTGAATATGCTTGGGATGATTTACTTCAATTTCTTCGAGAGGCAAATCCAAATATATTAAATATCGAATACAAGACACCTGGAGAATTGTGCTCTTTGGATCCTGTTAATATATGCAGGTATTTCAATCATAGATTCGAAGCTATGATGTCTTTTATCACCAATAAAAAAAATCCTCCTCTTGGAGAGATTCTGGATTTCTTTTGGAGAAAGGAGTATCAAGCGAGAGGTGCTCCTCACATACATATGCTATTATGGATCAAAGATGCTCCCAAATTTGGAACAGACTCAGATGATACTGTGTTGTCTTTTATTGAAGAATATGCTAAATGTGATGTACCCAAAAGTACACAAGATAAGGAATTAAGAAAACAAGTCTTACGATTACAAAGCGATCATTGTGGGAAATACTGTCGTCGAAACTACAAATTTAAGGAAAAGTTCTACACCAACTGTTATTTTGGATTTCCACATCCTGTAATATTGAAAGGAAGAGTGAACAGTTTTATATCATCTTTGCTACATGCTTTCACATGAAAGTCTCCAAAAAATACATACAACTTAAAAAGAAATGAAGAGTCAAAATACATAAATGACTACAACCCAGTCATTTTGTCCATGTGGAATACTAACATAGACATTCAATATATTGCAGACAATTCCGTTGCTGTTGCTCGATATCTAACACCCTACATAACAAAATCAGAAAAGACAGAAGTGAAGGAGATGTGAGAAGAGATTTCCTACAACAAAAATCTAACTAAAAAATTACATAGTTACAGTTTAAAGATGTTATCTCGTCGAGAAATTGGAGCGTATGAATGCTCGGATCGCTTATCATCTGCAAGTCTATACTCCAAATCTAGAAGAATCATTTGGGTGAGTCTAGGTCTTGCTGCAACACGAAACTGAGTACTTAAATCTGTACAAGAAATTGAATATTTAGCTGAAAAAGAGCCAGAAAGTACAGATATTGTCAAAACAAATATGTTGGATACATATTATCCAAATAGAAGTCATCATCTCGAGAACCTTTGTCTCTATGAAGTGCTGCAAAACTATATTTTTAAACGGAATATTACAGAAAACATCAATAATGGCATATATGCCGCGATTAGTTCTGAAGGATGTCTGGTGAAAGAAAGAAAAGGACATTTGATTAATCACCGTAAACTGAGTTGCGAAACACCTAACAAAAGGGAATTTGACTATTTAGCTCTTTTGCAACTTTTCAAACCATGGTGTTCAGAATTGGAATTACTTTGAGATTTTGAGAGCTATGAAGATTCCTTCAATGCAACTAAAGATACAATAGAATATCCTGTTTTTGCTAATTATGTGAAAATGTTGAACGACGAAATTGAGCAAGAAGCTACAATTGCAGCTGAGATTGCTAGAGATAGTTCTCAAGACAGTGAAACTTCTGCTTCGTTGAGTCAGGACCCACTAGGAGAACCAATTGTTCAAAATAAAGCAGCAACTGCTACGGAAGAGGTGGAAACAGCAATGTATCAAGCTCAAGAAGATGTAACAAACTTAGGAAACTTGGAAGAACAACTAAATCTTGAGCAGAAAGAAATATATGAGCAAGTGAGAGAACAGATTCAGCATGGAATACTTCATGAGAAGAAAGAGTGCTCTTGCTCATCATTTGAACCTATCCGTATGTATGTGAGTGGACAAGCTCGAACAGGAAAACATGTTAGTAATCACAAGTTTTGTACAGAAAAGAACTGAGTCGCATTTGTCTTGTGTTGTCACTGCTCCAACTGGATTAACAGCCCACAATATTAAAGGAATTACTTTACATCGTTTATTATTGCTACCAGTAGAGCATGAAAACCAATTAGAATACCACAGGCTATCTGGAGAAGCTTCTTGTGAAGTTTCAAGAGCATTGAGTAAAATGAAACTTCTCATTATTGATGAGGTAAGCATGGTATCAAACTTAATGCTTGCCTTTGTGCATTTAAGAATGCAGCAAATTCTTAAAACAGAGTATGACGTATTATTCGGAGGAAAACACGTTATAGTTTTTGGAGATCTTCTACAACTTACTCCTGTAAAAGGACAACCAGTGTTTAAAACGGGTCACTGACATAATATCGAGGGACATAATATCGACTATCAAAAATATCGTTGACAAAATATCGACAGACCGAATATCGACTTTGTATCTACAAACATGTAAGTACAAAAATATTGAGTAAAAAATATTGTTTACAAAAATATAGTTTATAAAAATATCGACTTTATTAAAAACAATGTTAAAGTAAATTAATATTAAAAATTAATTTCTAAAATATACTTAAAAATACTTAAATTACCTTATAATAATTAACTAATTAATGAAAGTTATAAAAACTAATTTTTACAATCATATTTGTTAAAACATATATATATATAGTAACATAATATAATTAAATATTATCCCATATTATTACCGTAGGATAGCGGAAGTGTAAAAATGACTATTCCTACTCCAGGGAGTGCAACAGTAAGGAAAGCGTTGGATAGCGTAAGGGTAAAAATTACTATTCCCACTCCAGTGGGTGCAACACTAGGCAAAGCGTTGGATATCGTAGGGGTAAACATTACTATTCCCACTCCAGAGAGTGCAACAGTAGGGAAAGTATTCGATAGCGTAGGGGTAAAAATTACTATTCCCACTCCAAAGAGTGCAACAGTAGGGTAAGCGTTGGATAGCGTAGGGGTCAAAATTACTATTCCCACTCCAGTGGGTGCAACAGTAGGGAAAGCGTTGGATAGCGTAGGGGTCAAAATTACTATTCCCACTCCAAAGAGTGCAACAGTAGGGAAAGCATTGGATAACGTAGGGGTTAAAATTACTATTCCCACTCCAGTGAGTGCAACAGTAGGGAAAGCGTTGGGTAGCGTAGGGGTAAAAATTACTATTCCCACTCCAGTGGGTGCAACAGTAGGGAAAGCGTTGGATAGCGTAGGGGTAAAAATTACTATTCCCACTCCAGTGAGTGCAACAGTAGGGAAAGCGTTGGATAGCGTAGGGGTAAAAATTACTATTCCCACTCCAAAGAGTGCAACAGTAGGGAAAGCGTTGGATAGCGTAGAGGTAAAAATTACTATTCCCACTCCAGTGGGTGCAAAAGTAGGGAAAACGTTGGATAGCGTAGGGGTAAAAATTACTATTCCCACTCCAAAGAGTGCAACAGTCGGGAAAGAGTTGGATAGCGTAGGGGTAAAAATTACTATTCCCACTCCAAAGAGTGCAACAGTAGGGAACGCGTTGGATAGCGTAGAGGTAAAAATTACTATTCCCACTCCAGTGGGTGCAACAGTAGAGAAAACGTTGGATAGCGTAGGGGTAAAAATTACTATTCCGACTCCAGAGAGTGCAACAGTAGGGAACGTAAATACTTCTTATATTATTTAAATACAGTATAAATGAATATCTATAAAAAACACAATTAAAAGTAGTTACCAATTTAATATAATATAATTATTACTCAATTAAAATTACAAATTACAATTAATTTTTACTATTAGTTACCGAATCAAATTAATTACAAATTAACAATTATTTAATTAACAATTAAAAATGAATTAACAATTAATTCAATTTCAAAACAATTAAATAAATTGAATTATTTAATTAATTATGAAAAAATTACTTCCCACCCTATTCCCCTATAAACTCACAACCCGCTACAGAAAATAAATTGTTAAAATTAACATAATTAGCAATTAATCAATTAAAATTGATTAATTGGCAATTAAAATTTAATTATTTACCCATATAAATGTAATTAACAATTAATTCTAAAAAAATACCAATACATATTTTTACATATTTAATTAATTATAAATAAATTACTTCCCACCCAATTCCCCTATAAACCCACAACCCGCTACAGAAAATAAATTAGTAAAATTAACATAATTAGCAATTAACCAATTAATTACAATTAATTGCCAATTAAAATTTAATTAATTACCAAATATAAATTAATTAACAATTAATTAAAAATTAATACCGATATATAGATTTACATATTTAATTAATTATAAATAAATTACTTCCCACCCTATTCCCCTATAAACCCACAACCCGCTACAGAATTAAATTACGCAAAAATTAAAAAAACAAAATTAATTAATTAAAATTAATTATAACATAAATACACACTTTTCACACATATAATAACATAAGAAACACTATAAAAAAATCGATATTATTAAAAATTCGATATTACATTACTTACCTTCAAAACGATATTTTTGATGTCTATATTCTGTCCATTCTATATTTTGTCCAGCCTATATTTTGTACTCGATATTATGTCCATTCGATATTTTGTAGTCGATATTATGTCTGTTTACCGTTTAAAACACTGGTGCATGAAGATACTAGAAAGTCTTTGGGGAGCATTAGAAATGTAAACATTTGGTCATATTTGCAGTATAAGGAACTTATTACAAATATGCGACAGGCAAATGATGCTGATTATGGAAGTATTCTTCAAAATATAAGAATTGGAACAATGACCGAACATGGCAAACAAGCTTTACAGAGATGATTACTTTCCAATTTGTTTCCAAATGAAAATATTGTCCCAGAGAAAATATACATGAGAATTGCAGAAAACAAATCTGTAATCTGCTTAATGCCAACACTGCGTGAATGTTCTATATTCAGTGAAGAAATGTTACAGTTGGAAAATGAAGAAGTTATAAAATTGGAAGCAATTGATAAAATAGAACACGAAAGAATCACTATTATTTTGAGTGAAAAGTTGAAGAGGAAATTGGATTGTTTAGAGAAATCGATAAGTAAAACTGCTGGTTTAGAAAAGAATTTGTATGCATGTGTAAACAGTAGGGTAATTTTACGACGTTATTTGAATGTGGAAAAAGGTTTAATAAATGGAGCAATGGGTAAAATTGTTGATTTTGTTAATTATGTAAATAGAGATGGGATTGAATTTTTGAGAAATCAAATTTGATTAAATTGCTGAAGTACAACAACTTAGTCGTTGTCCAGCTCGATTTTTGGTTGTAAAAGATTTGTATGTCTGCAGAAAACAGTTTCCTGTTTCTTTGGCATATGCGGTGACCATTCATAAATCACAAGGTTTAAGTGTAGATAGTGCTTTAGTGAATATTGGAAGTACCGTGTTTGAAGAAGGTATGGCATATGTTGCTTTGTCATGAGTGAGAACTTTATCTGGATTGTACTTGATTGATTTTGATAAGACAAAGGTTAGAGCAGATGCAAATTGTGTGAAAGAGTATAATAGGTTAAGACGAGAATATGCACCCAATTTAGGTCAATATCCAGTATTTGAAAAGTGTGTGGTATGTGGAAGAAGAAGATTTGAGAATATCTGTAGTGAAACTGTAGAGAAAGAAAAAAAACAAGATGAAGTTGCGCCTGCAAGCAAAAAGAGAAAGGACAGTGTTGAAGAGAATGTTGCTTATCGGTTTGAAAATAGTTGTGGTGTCAACTGCTATGCTAATGTAGTTGTTAATGTTGGTTTTTTTCTTGAAAGTTTGCAACAGCAAATTGTAGAAAATCGGGACAAAAGATTCTGTTTATTGTTGAATTCTGTTTATGAGAAATGTAGTAGTGATAAAAGTAAAATACAAAGTGTTTCTGATATTCGAAATGTTTTGGACATATGTTTTGGTTGTACTCAATTTACGCAGAATATTCAGCAAGATTGTCAGGAATTTTTAAGGTTTATGCTTGTGTACTGGAAGATGAAGGCATAGATGTTGAAGACCTTTTTGGCCTTTCTTATAAATGGCAACATGACTGTCAAAATTGTTTGTTTACATGTAGCACTATCATAGACACTGAAAGATTCATATATTTGACTTTATCTGACTGTGAATCAGTGTCTTTTAACAATCTAATTAGAGGAGCAAGTCAAAACATGGAGTGTAGCCAATGTAAATCAGAAATGTCATCAACATTACATATAATAAGATATGGACAGTATGTTATTTTAATGCTGCAACGTTATAGAGCTGATGGAAGAAAATTGGAAACTTTAATAAAAAAAATTGTAGCTGGTCAGTGTTCAATATCAGGAAGAACTTTTGTAGCTGTTGCAATTATTTTTCATGATGGACCTTCTACCACATCTGGACATTACATTGTATATTTAAAATGTCTGAAAGGTTGGATACATTGTAATGATAGTCAATTAGTTTTTAAGCAACGTTTGCCCAAAGAGTTACCAAATTCGTACCTAATATTTTTAAAGGCAACATTGTAAGATCAAAATTTGCTCTTTAGGATTACTGCTGTTAAGGTAGATTAGTCTGGTGTTGTAGAGTATTTTGTAAGTGAGGGTGAGGAGCTTGAAGGTGATCCTTTCGTTGATATTGAGGCAGTGTAGGTGTATCAGGTGGTGGGTGATGTGGCTGCAGCAGGGGACATTGATGATCAAAGAAAAACCAAAGGTGGTGATGGACGGAGCGTTGACAATACAAACACTCACCTCCAGTCAACTGATCTGGAATTAATCCATCACCGTTCTTTAGCTCACTCCGCCACCCCAGTTCAGACATGGCCATATGCAAATCAGTCTGACCCTGTGCCTCATGGGAACAGTCCAGCCCGAACTGCCAAGCCATGTCTTCCCTGGACCGGAATCAAGCTTCCCAGGACCGGTTTCTGGCATTACAGCCGTCTTCAGCCGGGCTTGCTTGACTCCAGTGGCAAAGTGAGCAAGGGACTCACGTCTGAGCATACCCTGCCAACCTAGGGCGAACAAAGAAAAAACAAAGGTGGTGATGGACGGAGCGTTGACAATACAAACACTCACCTCCAGTCAACTGATCTGGGTTTAATCCATCACCGTTCTTTAGCTCACTCCGCCACCCCAGTTCAGACATGGCCATATGCAAATCAGTCTGACCATGTGCCTCATAGGAACAGTCCAGCCCGAACTGCCAAGCCATGTCTTCCCCAGGCTGGAATCAAGCTTCCCAGGACCGGTTTCTGGCATTACAGCCGTCTTCAGCCGGGCTTGCTTGACTCCAGTGGCAAAGTGAGCAAGGGACTCACATCTGAGCATACCCTGCCAACCTAGGGCGAACAAAGAAAAATCAAAGGTGGTGATGGACGGAGCGTTGACAATACAAACACTCACCTCCAGTCAACTGATCTGGGTTTAATCCATCACCGTTCTTTAGCTCACTCCGCCACCCCAGTTCAGACATGGCCATATGCAAATCAGTCTGACCCTGTGCCTCATGGGAACAGTCCAGCCCGAACTGCCAAGCCATGTCTTCCCTGGACCGGAATCAAGCTTCCCAGGACCGGTTTCTGGCATTACCGCCGTCTTCAGCCGGGCTTGCTTGACTCCAGTGGCAAAGGGAGCAAGAGACTCACGTCTGAGCATACCCTGCCAACCTAGGGCGAACAAAGAAAAACCAAAGGTGGTGATGGACGGAACGTTGACAATACAAACACTCACCTCCAGTCAACTGATCTGGGTTTAATCCATCACCGTTCTTTCGCTCACTCCGCCACCCCAGTTCAGACATGGCCATATGCAAATCAGTCTGACCATGTGCCTCATAGGAACAGTCCAGCCCGAACTGCCAAGCCATGTCTTCCCCAGGCTGGAATCAAGCTTCCCAGGACCGGTTTCTGGCATTACAGCCGTCTTCAGCCGGGCTTGCTTGACTCCAGTGGCAAAGTGAGCAAGGGACTCACATCTGAGCATACCCTGCCAACCTAGGGCGAACAAAGAAAAATCAAAGGTGGTGATGGACGGAGCGTTGACAATACAAACACTCACCTCCAGTCAACTGATCTGGGTTTAATCCATCACCGTTCTTTAGCTCACTCCGCCACCCCAGTTCAGACATGGCCATATGCAAATCAGTCTGACCCTGTGCCTCATGGGAACAGTCCAGCCCGAACTGCCAAGCCATGTCTTCCCTGGACCGGAATCAAGCTTCCCAGGACCGGTTTCTGGCATTACCGCCGTCTTCAGCCGGGCTTGCTTGACTCCAGTGGCAAAGTGAGCAAGGGACTCACGTCTGAGCATACCCTGCCAACCTAGGGCGAACAAAGAAAAACCAAAGGTGGTGATGGACGGAACGTTGACAATACAAACACTCACCTCCAGTCAACTGATCTGGGTTTAATCCATCACCGTTCTTTTGCTCACTCCGCCACCCCAGTTCAGACATGGCCATATGCAAATCAGTCTGACCCTGTGCCTCATGGGAACAGTCCAGCCCGAACTGCCAAGCCATGTCTTCCCTGGACCGGAATCAAGCTTCCCAGGACCGGTTTCTGGCGTTACAGCCGTCTTCAGCCGGGCTTGCTTAACTCCAGTGGCAAAGTGAGCAAGGGACTCACGTCTGAGCATACCCTGCCAACCTAGGGCGAACAAAGAAAAAACAAAGGTGGTGATGGACGGAGCGTTGACAATACAAACACTCACCTCCAGTCAACTTATCTGGGTTTAATCCATCACCGTTCTTTAGCTCACTCCGCCACCCCAGTTCAGACATGGCCATATGCAAATCAGTCTGACCCTGTGCCTCATGGGAACAGTCCAGCCCGAACTGCCAAGCCATGTCTCCCCTGGACCGGAATCAAGCTTCCCAGGACAGGTTTCTGGCATTACAGCCGTCTTCAGCCGGGCTTGCTTGACTCCAGTGGCAAAGTGAGCAAGGGACTCACGTCTGAGCATACCCTGCCAACCTAGGGCGAACAAAGAAAAACCAAAGGTGGTGATGGACGGAGCGTTGACAATACAAACACTCACCTCCAGTCAACTGATCTGGGTTTAATCCATCACTGTTCTTTAGCTCACTCCGCCACCCCAGTTCAGACATGGCCATATGCAAATCAGTCTGACCCTGTGCCTCATGGGAACAGTCCAGCCCGAACTGCCAAGCCATGTCTCCCCTGGACCGGAATCAAGCTTCCCAGGACCAGTTTCTGGCATTACAGCCGTCTTCAGCCGGGCTTGCTTGACTCCAGTGGCAAAGTGAGCAAGGGACTCACGTCTGAGCATACCCTGCCAACCTAGGGCGAACAAAGAAAAAACAAAGGTGGTGATGGACATAGCGTTGACAATACAAACACTCACCTCCAGTCAACTGATCTGGGTTTAATCCATCACCGTTCTTTAGCTCACTCCGCCACCCCAGTTCAGACATGGCCATATGCAAATCAGTCTGACCCTGTGCCTCATGGGAACAGTCCAGCCCGAACTGCCAAGCTATGTCTTCCCTGGACCGGAATCAAGCTTCCCAGGACCAGTTTCTGGCATTACAGCCGTCTTCAGCCGGGCTTGCTTGACTCCAGTGGCAAAGTGAGCAAGGGACTCACGTCTGAGCATACCCTGCCAACCTAAGGTGAACAAAGAAAAACCAAAGGTGGTGATGGACGGAGCGTTGACTATAGAAACACTCACCTCCAGTCAACTGATCTGGGTTTAATCCATCACCGTTCTTTAGCTCACTCCGCCACCCCAGTTCAGACATGGCCATATGCAAATCAGTCTGACCCTGTGCCTCATGGGAACAGTCCAGCCCGAACTGCCAAGCCATGTCTTCCCCAGGCTGGAATCAAGCTTCCCAGGACCGGTTTCTGGCATTACAGCCGTCTTCAGCCGGGCTTGCTTGACTCCAGTGGCAAAGTGAGCAAGGGACTCACATCTGAGCATACCCTGCCAACCTAGGGCGAACAAAGAAAAATCAAAGGTGGTGATGGACGGAGCGTTGACAATACAAACACTCACCTCCAGTCAACTGATCTGGGTTTAATCCATCACCGTTCTTTAGCTCACTCCGCCACCCCAGTTCAGACATGGCCATATGCAAATCAGTCTGACCCTGTGCCTCATGGGAACAGTCCAGCCCGAACTGCCAAGCCATGTCTTCCCTGGACCGGAATCAAGCTTCCCAGGACCGGTTTCTGGCATTACCGCCGTCTTCAGCCGGGCTTTCTTGACTACAGTGGCAAAGTGAGCAAGGGACTCACGTCTGAGCATACCCTGCCAACCTAGGGCGAACAAAGAAAAACCAAAGGTGGTGATGGACGGAACGTTGACAATACAAACACTCACCTCCAGTCAACTGATCTGGGTTTAATCCATCACCGTTCTTTAGCTCACTCCGCCACCCCAGTTCAGACATGGCCATATGCAAATCAGTCTGACCCTGTGCCTCATGGGAACAGTCCAGCCCGAACTGCCAAGCCATGTCTTCCCTGGACCGGAATCAGGCTTCCCAGGACCGGTTTCTGGCATTACCGCCGTCTTCAGCCGGGCTTGCTTGACTCCAGTGGCAAAGTGAGCAAGGGACTCACGTCTGAGCATACCCTGCCAACCTAGGGCGAACAAAGAAAAACCAAAGGTGGTGATGGACGGAACGTTGACAATACAAACACTCACCTCCAGTCAACTGATCTGGGTTTAATCCATCACCGTTCTTTCGCTCACTCCGCCACCCCAGTTCAGACATGGCCATATGCAAATCAGTCTGACCCTGTGCCTCATGGGAACAGTCCAGCCCGAACTGCCAAGCCATGTCTTCCCTGGACCGGAATCAAGCTTCCCAGGACCGGTTTCTGGCGTTACAGCCGTCTTCAGCCGGGCTTGCTTGACTCCAGTATCAAAGTGAGCAAGGGACTCACGTCTGAGCATACCCTGCCAACCTAGGGCGAACAAAGAAAAACCAAAGGTGGTGATGGACGGAGCGTTGACAATACAAACACTCACCTCCAGTCAACTGATCTGGGTTTAATCCATCACCGTTCTTTAGCTCACTCCGCCACCCCAGTTCAGACATGGCCATATGCAAATCAGTCTGACCCTGTGCCTCATGGGAACAGTCCAGCCCGAACTGCCAAGCCATGTCTCCCCTGGACCGGAATCAAGCATCCCAGGACCAGTTTCTGGCATTACAGCCGTCTTCAGCCGGGCTTGCTTGACTCCAGTGGCAAAGTGAGCAAGGGACTCACGTCTGAGCATACCCTGCCAACCTAGGGCGAACAAAGAAAAAACAAAGGTGGTGATGGACATAGCGTTGACAATACAAACACTCACCTCCAGTCAACTGATCTGGGTTTAATCCATCACCGTTCTTTAGCTCACTCCGCCACCCCAGTTCAGACATGGCCATATGCAAATCAGTCTGACCCTGTGCCTCATGGGAACAGTCCAGCCCGAACTGCCAAGCCATGTCTTCCCTGGACCGGAATCAAGCTTCCCAGGACCAGTTTCTGGCATTACAGCCGTCTTCAGCCGGGCTTGCTTGACTCCAGTGGCAAAGTGAGCAAGGGACTCACGTCTGAGCATACCCTGCCAACCTAAGGTGAACAAAGAAAAACCAAAGGTGGTGATGGACGGAGCGTTGACTATAGAAACACTCACCTCCAGTCAACTGATCTGGGTTTAATCCATCACCGTTCTTTAGCTCACTCCGCCACCCCAGTTCAGACATGGCCATATGCGAATCAGTCTGACCCTGTGCCTCATGGGAACAGTCCAGCCCGAACTGCCAAGCCATGTCTTCCTTGGACCGGAATCAAGCTTCCCAGGACCGGTTTCTGGCATTACAGCCATCTTCAGCCGGGCTTGCTTGACTCCAGTGGCAAAGTGAACAAGGGACTCACGTCTGAGCATACCCTGCCAACCTAGGGCGAACAAAGAAAAACCAAAGGTGGTGATGGACGGAGCGTTGACAATACAAACAGTCACCTCCAGTCAACTGATCTGGGTTTAATCCATCACCGTTCTTTCGCTCACTCCGCCACCCCAGTTCAGACATGGCCATATGCAAAACAGTCTGACCCTGTGCCTCATGGGAACAGTCCAGCCCAAACTGCAAAGCCATGTCTTCCCTGGACCGGAATCAAGCTTCCCAGGACCGATTTCTGCCATTACAGCCGTCTTCAGCCGGGCTTGCTTGACTCCAGTGGCAAAATGATCAAGGGACTCACGTCTGAGCATACCCTGCCAACCTAGGGCGAACAAAGAAAAACCAAAGGTGGTGATGGACATAGCGTTGACAATACAAACACTCACCTCCAGTCAACTGATCTGGGTTTAATCCATCACCGTTCTTTAGCTCACTCCGCCACCCCAGTTCAGACATGGCCATATGCAAATCAGTCTGACCCTGTGCCTCATGGGAACAGTCCAGCCCGAACTGCCAAGCCATGTCTTCCCTGGACCGGAATCAAGCTTCCCAGGACCAGTTTCTGGCATTACAGCCGTCTTCAGCCGGGCTTGCTTGACTCCAGTGGCAAAGTGAGCAAGGGACTCACGTCTGAGCATACCCTGCCAACCTAAGGTGAACAAAGAAAAACCAAAGGTGGTGATGGACGGAGCGTTGACTATAGAAACACTCACCTCCAGTCAACTGATCTGGGTTTAATCCATCACCGTTCTTTAGCTCACTCCGCCACCCCAGTTCAGACATGGCCATATGCAAATCAGTCTGACCCTGTGCCTCATGGGAACAGTCCAGCCCGAACTGCCAAGCCATGTCTTCCCCAGGCTGGAATCAAGCTTCCCAGGACCGGTTTCTGGCATTACAGCCGTCTTCAGCCGGGCTTGCTTGACTCCAGTGGCAAAGTGAGCAAGGGACTCACATCTGAGCATACCCTGCCAACCTAGGGCGAACAAAGAAAAATCAAAGGTGGTGATGGACGGAGCGTTGACAATACAAACACTCACCTCCAGTCAACTGATCTGGGTTTAATCCATCACCGTTCTTTAGCTCACTCCGCCACCCCAGTTCAGACATGGCCATATGCAAATCAGTCTGACCCTGTGCCTCATGGGAACAGTCCAGCCCGAACTGCCAAGCCATGTCTTCCCTGGACCGGAATCAAGCTTCCCAGGACCGGTTTCTGGCGTTACAGCCGTCTTCAGCCGGGCTTGCTTGACTCCAGTGGCAAAGTTAGCAAGGGACTCACGTCTGAGCATACCCTGCCAACCTAGGGCGAACAAAGAAAAAACAAAGGTGGTGATGGACGGAGCGTTGACAATACAAACACTCACCTCCAGTCAACTTATCTGGGTTTAATCCATCACCGTTCTTTAGCTCACTCCGCCACCCCAGTTCAGACATGGCCATATGCAAATCAGTCTGACCCTGTGCCTCATGGGAACAGTCCAGCCCGAACTGCCAAGCCATGTCTTCCCTGGACCGGAATCAAGCTTCCCAGGACCGGTTTCTGGCGTTACAGCCGTCTTCAGCCGGGCTTGCTTGACTCCAGTATCAAAGTGAGCAAGGGACTCACGTCTGAGCATACCCTGCCAACCTAGGGCGAACAAAGAAAAACCAAAGGTGGTGATGGACGGAGCGTTGACAATACAAACACTCACCTCCAGTCAACTGATCTGGGTTTAATCCATCACCGTTCTTTAGCTCACTCCGCCACCCCAGTTCAGACATGGCCATATGCAAATCAGTCTGACCCTGTGCCTCATGGGAACAGTCCAGCCCGAACTGCCAAGCCATGTCTCCCCTGGACCGGAATCAAGCATCCCAGGACCAGTTTCTGGCATTACAGCCGTCTTCAGCCGGGCTTGCTTGACTCCAGTGGCAAAGTGAGCAAGGGACTCACGTCTGAGCATACCCTGCCAACCTAGGGCGAACAAAGAAAAAACAAAGGTGGTGATGGACATAGCGTTGACAATACAAACACTCACCTCCAGTCAACTGATCTGGGTTTAATCCATCACCGTTCTTTAGCTCACTCCGCCACCCCAGTTCAGACATGGCCATATGCAAATCAGTCTGACCCTGTGCCTCATGGGAACAGTCCAGCCCGAACTGCCAAGCCATGTCTTCCCTGGACCGGAATCAAGCTTCCCAGGACCAGTTTCTGGCATTACAGCCGTCTTCAGCCGGGCTTGCTTGACTCCAGTGGCAAAGTGAGCAAGGGACTCACGTCTGAGCATACCCTGCCAACCTAAGGTGAACAAAGAAAAACCAAAGGTGGTGATGGACGGAGCGTTGACTATAGAAACACTCACCTCCAGTCAACTGATCTGGGTTTAATCCATCACCGTTCTTTAGCTCACTCCGCCACCCCAGTTCAGACATGGCCATATGCGAATCAGTCTGACCCTGTGCCTCATGGGAACAGTCCAGCCCGAACTGCCAAGCCATGTCTTCCTTGGACCGGAATCAAGCTTCCCAGGACCGGTTTCTGGCATTACAGCCATCTTCAGCCGGGCTTGCTTGACTCCAGTGGCAAAGTGAACAAGGGACTCACGTCTGAGCATACCCTGCCAACCTAGGGCGAACAAAGAAAAACCAAAGGTGGTGATGGACGGAGCGTTGACAATACAAACAGTCACCTCCAGTCAACTGATCTGGGTTTAATCCATCACCGTTCTTTCGCTCACTCCGCCACCCCAGTTCAGACATGGCCATATGCAAAACAGTCTGACCCTGTGCCTCATGGGAACAGTCCAGCCCAAACTGCAAAGCCATGTCTTCCCTGGACCGGAATCAAGCTTCCCAGGACCGATTTCTGCCATTACAGCCGTCTTCAGCCGGGCTTGCTTGACTCCAGTGGCAAAATGATCAAGGGACTCACGTCTGAGCATACCCTGCCAACCTAGGGCGAACAAAGAAAAACCAAAGGTGGTGATGGACGGAGCGTTGACAATACAAACACTCACCTCCAGTCAACTTATCTGGGTTTAATCCATCACCGTTCTTTAGCTCACTCCGCCACCCCAGTTCAGACATGGCCATATGCAAATCAGTCTGACCCTGTGCCTCATGGGAACAGTCCAGCCTGAACTGCCAAGCCATGTCTTCCCTGGACCGGAATCAAGCTTCCCAGGACCAGTTTCTGGCATTACAGCCGTCTTCAGCCGGGCTTGCTTGACTCCAGTGGCAAAGTGAGCAAGGGACTCACGTCTGAGCATACCCTGCCAACCTAGGGTGAACAAAGAAAAAACAAAGGTGGTGATGGACGGAGCGTTGACAATACAAACACTCACCTTCAGTCAACTGATCTGGGTTTAATCCATCACCGTTCTTTAGCTCACTCCGCCACCCCAGTTCAGACATGGCCATATGCAAATCAGTCTGACCCTGTGCCTCATGGGAACAGTCCAGCCCGAACTGCCAAGCCATGTCTCCCCTGGACCGGAATCGTGCTTCCCAGGACCGGTTTCTGGCATTACAGCCGTCTTCAGCCGGGCTTGCTTGACTCCAGTGGCAAAGTGAGCAAGGGATTCACGTCTGAGCATACCCTGTCAACCTAGGGCGAACAAAGAAAAACCAAAGGTGGTGATGGACGGAGCGTTGACAATACAAACACTCACCTCCAGTCAACTGATCTGGGTTTAATCCATCACCGTTCTTTAGCTCACTCCGCTCCCCAGTTCAGACATGGCCATATGCAAATCAGTCTGACCCTGTGCATCATGGGAACAGTCCAGCCCGAACTGCCAAGCCATGTCTTCCCTGGACCGGAATCAAGCTTCCCAGGACCAGTTTCTGGCATTACAGCCGTCTTCAGCCGGGCTTGCTTGACTCCAGTGGCAAAGTGAGCAAGGGACTCACGTCTGAGCATACCCTGGCAACCTAGGGCGAACAAAGAAAAACCAAAGGTGGTGATGGATGGAGCGTTGACAATACAAACACTCACCTCCAGTCAACTGATCTGGGTTTAATCCATCACAGTTCTTTAGCTCACAATGCCACCCCAGTTCAGACATGGCCATATGCAAATCAGTCTGACCCTGTGCCTCATGGGAACAGTCCAGCCGAACTGCCAAGCCATGTCTTCCCTGGACTGGAATCAAGCTTGCCAGGACCGGTTTCTGGCATTACAGCCGTCTTCAGCCGGGCTTGCTTGACTCCAGTGGCAAAGTGAGCAAGGGACTCACGTCTGAGCATACCCTGGCAACCTAGGGCGAACAAAGAAAAACCAAAGGTGGTGATGGACGGAGCGTTGACAATACAAACACTCACCTCCAGTCAACTGATCTGGGTTTAATCCATCACCGTTCTTTCGCTCACTCCGCCACCCCAGTTCAGACATGGCCATATGCAAATCAGTCTGACCCTGTGCCTCATGGGAACAGTCCAGCCCAAACTGCAAAGCCATGTCTTCCCTGGACCGGAATCAAGCTTCCCAGGACCGGTTTCTAGCATTACAGCCGTCTTCAGCCGGGCTTGCTTGACTCCAGTGGCAAAATGAGCAAGGGACTCACGTCTGAGCATACCCTGCCAACCTAGGGCGAACAAAGAAAAACCAAAGGTGGTGATGGACGGAGCGTTGACAATACAAACAATCACCTCCAGTCAACTGATCTGGGTTTAATCCATCACCGTTCTTTAGCTCACTCCGCCACCCCAGTTCAGACATGGCCATATGCAAATCAGTCTGACCCTGTGCCTCATGGGAACAGTCCAGCCCGAACTGCCAAGCCATGTCTTCCCTGGACCGGAATCAAGCTTCACAGGACCAGTTTCTGGCATTACAGCCGTCTTCAGCCGGGCTTGCTTGACTCCAGTGGCAAAGTGAGCAAGGGACTCACGTCTGAGCATACCCTGGCAACCTAGGGCGAACAAAGAAAAACCAAAGGTGGTGATGGATGGAGCGTTGACAATACAAACACTCACCTCCAGTCAACTGATCTGGGTTTAATCCATCACAGTTCTTTAGCTCACTCTGCCACCCCAGTTCAGACATGGCCATATGCAAATCAGTCTGACCCTGTGCCTCATGGGAACAGTCCAGCCGAACTGCCAAGCCATGTCTTCCCTGGACTGGAATCAAGCTTGCCAGGACCGGTTTCTGGCATTACAGCCGTCTTCAGCCGGGCTTGCTTGACTCCAGTGGCAAAGTGAGCAAGGGACTCACGTCTGAGCATACCCTGGCAACCTAGGGCGAACAAAGAAAAACCAAAGGTGGTGATGGACGGAGCGTTGACAATACAAACACTCACCTCCAGTCAACTGATCTGGGTTTAATCCATCACCGTTCTTTCGCTCACTCCGCCACCCCAGTTCAGACATGGCCATATGCAAATCAGTCTGACCCTGTGCCTCATGGGAACAGTCCAGCCCAAACTGCAAAGCCATGTCTTCCCTGGACCGGAATCAAGCTTCCCAGGACCGGTTTCTAGCATTACAGCCGTCTTCAGCCGGGCTTGCTTGACTCCAGTGGCAAAATGAGCAAGGGACTCACGTCTGAGCATACCCTGCCAACCTAGGGCGAACAAAGAAAAACCAAAGGTGGTGATGGACGGAGCGTTGACAATACAAACAATCACCTCCAGTCAACTGATCTGGGTTTAATCCATCACCGTTCTTTAGCTCACTCCGCCACCCCAGTTCAGACATGGCCATATGCAAATCAGTCTGACCCTGTGCCTCATGGGAACAGTCCAGCCCGAACTGCCAAGCCATGTCTTCCCTGGACCGGAATCAAGCTTCACAGGACTGGTTTCTGGCATTACAGCCGTCTTCAGCCGGGCTTGCTTGACTCCAGTGGCAAAGTGAGCAAGGGACTCACGTCTGAGCATACCCTGCCAACCTGGGGCGAACAAAGAAAAACCAAAGGTGGTGATGGACGGAGCGTTGACAATACAAACACTCACGTCCAGTGAATTGATCTGGGTTTAATCCATCACCGTTCTTTAGCTCACTCCGCCACCGCAGTTCAGACATGGCCATATGCAAATCAGTCCGACCCTGTGCCTCATGGGAACAGTTCAGCCCGAACTGCCAAGCCATGTCGTCCCTGGACCGGAATCAAGCTTCCCAGGACCGGTTTCTGGCATTACAGCCGTCTTCAGCCGGGCTTGCTTGACTCCAGTGGCAAAGTGAGCAAGGGACTCACGTCTGAGCATACCCTGCCAACCTAGGGCGAACAAAGAAAAAACAAAGGTGGTGATGGACGGAGCGTTGACAATACAAACACTCACCTCCAGTCAACTTATCTGGGTTTAATCCATCACCGTTCTTTAGCTCACTCCGCCACCCCAGTTCAGACATGGCCATATGCAAATCAGTCTGACCCTGTGCCTCATGGGAACAGTCCAGCCCGAACTGCCAAGCCATGTCTTCCCTGGAACGGAATCAAGCTTCCCAGGACCGGTTTCTGGCATTACAGCCGTCTTCAGCCGGGCTTGCTTGACTCCAGTGGCAAAGTGAGCAAGGGACTCACGTCTGAGCATACCCTGCCAACCTAGGGAGAAAAAAGAAAAACCAAAGGTGGTGATGGACGGAGCGTTGACAATACAAACACTCACCTCCAGTCAACTGATCTGGGTTTAATCCATCACCGTTCTTTAGTTCACTCCGTCACCCCAGTTCAGACATGGCCATATGCAAATCAGTCTGACCCTGTGCCTCATGGGAACAGTCCAGCCCGAACTGCCAAGCCATGTCTTCCCTGGACCGGAATCAAGCTTCCCAGGACCGGTTTCTGGCATTACAGCCGTCCTCAGCCGGGCTTGCTTGACTCCAGTGGCAAAGTGAGCAAGGGACTCACGTCTGAGCATACCCTGCCAACCTAGGGCGAACAAAGAAAAACCAAAGGTGGTGATGGACGGAGTGTTGACAATACAAACACTCACCTCCAGTCAACTGATCTGGGTTTAATCCATCACCGTTCTTTAGCTCACTCTGCCACCCCAGTTCAGACATGGCCATATGCAAATCAGTCCGACCCTGTGCCTCATGGGAACAGTCCAGCCCGAACTGCCAAGCCATGTCTTCCCTGCACCGGAATCAAGCTTCCCAGGACCGGTTTCTGGCATTACAGCCATCTTCAGCCGGGCTTGCTTGACTCCAGTGGCAAAGTGAGCAAGGGACTCACGTCTGAGCATACCCTGCCGACCTAGGGCGAACAAAGAAAAACCAAAGGTGGTGATGGACGGAGCGTTGACAATACAAACACTCACCTCCAGTCAACTGATCTGGGTTTAATCCATCACCGTTCTTTGGCTCACTCCGCCACCCCAGTTCAGACATGGCCATATGCAAATCAGTCTGACCCTGTGCCTCATGGGAACAGTCCAGCCCGAACTGCCAAGCCATGTCTTCCCTGGACCGGAATCAAGTTTCCCAGGACCGGTTTCTGGCATTACAGCCATCTTCAGCCGGGCTTGCTGGACTACAGTGGCAAAGTGAGCAAGGGACTCACGTCTGAGCATACCCTGCCGACCTAGGGCGAAAAAAGAAAAACCAAAGGTGGTGATGGACGGAGCGTTGACAATACAAACACTCACCTCCAGTCAACTGATCTGGGTTTAATCCATCACCGTTCTTTAGCTCACTCCGCCACCCCAGTTCAGACATGGCCATATGCAAATCAGTCTGACCCTGTGCCTCATGGGAACAGTCCAGCCCGAACTGCCAAGCCATGTCTTCCCTGGACCGGAATCAAGCTTCCCAGGACCAGTTTCTGGCATTACAGCCGTCTTCAGCCGGGCTTGCTTGACTCCAGTGGCAAAGTGAGCAAGGGACTCACGTCTGAGCATACCCTGGCAACCTAGGGCGAACAAAGAAAAACCAAAAGTGGTGATGGATGGAACGTTGACAATACAAACACTCACCTCCAGTCAACTGATCTGGGTTTAATCCATCACAGTTCTTTAGCTCACTCTGCCACCCCAGTTCAGACATGGCCATATGCAAATCAGTCTGACCCTGTGCCTCATGGGAACAGTCCAGCCGAACTGCCAAGCCATGTCTTCCCTGGACCGGAATCAAGCTTCCCAGGACCGGTTTCTGGCATTACAGCCGTCTTCAGCCGGGCTTGCTTGACTCCAGTGGCAAAGTGAGCAAGGGACTCACGTCTGAGCATACCCTGGCAACCTAGGGCGAACAAAGAAAAACCAAAGGTGGTGATGGACGGAGCGTTGACAATACAAACACTCACCTCCAGTCAACTGATCTGGGTTTAATCCATCACCGTTCTTTCGCTCACTCCGCCACCCCAGTTCAGACATGGCCATATGCAAATCAGTCTGACCCTGTGCCTCATGGGAACAGTCCAGCCCAAACTGCAAAGCCATGTCTTCCCTGGACCGGAATCAAGCTTCCCAGGACCGGTTACTGGCATCACAGCCGTCTTCAGCCGGGCTTGCTTGACTCCAGTGGCAAAATGAGCAAGGGACTCACGTCTGAGCATACCCTGCCAACCTAGGGCGAACAAAGAAAAACCAAAGGTGGTGATGGACGGTGCGTTGACAATACAAACACTCACCTCCAGTCAACTGATCTGGGTTTAATCCATCACCATTCTTCAGCTCACTCCGTCACCCCAGTTCAGACATGGCCATATGCAAATCAGTCTGACCCTGTGCCTCATGGGAACAGTCCAGCCCGAACTGCCAAGCCATGTCTTCCCTGGACCGGAATCAAGCTTCCCAGGACCGGTTTCTGGCATTACAGCCGTCTTCAGCCGGGCTTGCTTGACTCCAGTGGCAAAGTGAGCAAGGGACCCACGTCTGAGCATACCCTGCCAACCTAGGGCGAACAAAGAAAAACCAAAGGTGGTGATGGACGGAGCGTTGACAATACAAACACTCACCTCCAGTCAACTGATCTGGGTTTAATCCATCTCCGTTCTTTAGCTCACTCCGCCACCCCAGTTCAGACATGGCCATATGCAAATCAGTCTGACCCTGTGCCTCATGGGAACAGTCCAGCCCGAACTGCCAAGCCATGTCTTCCCTGGACCGGAATCAAGCTTCCCAGGACCGGTTTCTAGCATTACAGCCGTCTTCAGCTGGGCTTGCTTGACTCCAGTGGCAAAGTGAGCAAGGGACTCACGTCTGAGCATACCCTGCCAACCTAGGGCGAACAAAGAAAAACCAAAGGTGGTGATGGACGGAGCGTTGACAATACAAACACTCACCTCCAGTCAACTGATCTGGGTTTAATCCATCACCGTTCTTTAGCTCACTCCGCCACCCCAGTTCAGACATGGCCATATGCAAATCAGTCTGACCCCTTGCCTCATGGGAACAGTCCAGCCCGAACTGCCAAGCCATGTCTTCCCTGGACCAGAGTCAAGCTTCCCAGGACCGGTTTCTGGCATTACAGCCGTCTTCAGCCGGGCTTGCTTGACTCCAGTGGCAAAGTGAGCAAGGGACTCACGTCTGAGCATACCCTGCCAACCTAGGGCGAACAAAGAAAAACCAAAGGTTGTGAAGGACGGAGCGTTGACAATACAAACACTCACCTCCAGTCAACTGATCTGGGTTTAATCCATCACCGTTCTTTAGCTCACTCTGCCACCCCAGTTCAGACATGGCCATATGCAAATCAGTCTGACCCTGTGCCTCATGGGAACAGTCCAGCCGAACTGCCAAGCCATGTCTTCCCTGGACCGGAATCAAGCTTCCCAGGACCGGTTTCTGGCATTATAGCCGTCTTCAGCCGGGCTTGCTTTACTCCAGTGGCAAAGTGAGCAAGGGACTCACGTCTGAGCATACCCTGCCAACCTAGGGCGAACAAAGAAAAACCAAAGGTGGTGATGGGCGGAGCGTTGACAATACAAACACTCACCTCCAGTCAACTGATCTGGGTTTAATCCATCACCGTTCTTTAGCTCACTCCGCCACCCCAGTTCAGACATGGCCATATGCAAATCAGTCTGACCCTGTGCCTCATGGGAACAGTCCAGCCCGAACTGCCAAGCCATGTCTTCCCTGGACCGGAATCAAGCTTCACAGGACTGGTTTCTGGCATTACAGCCGTCTTCAGCCGGGCTTGCTTGACTCCAGTGGCAAAGTGAGCAAGGGACTCACGTCTGAGCATACCCTGCCAACCTGGGGCGAACAAAGAAAAACCAAAGGTGGTGATGGACGGAGCGTTGACAATACAAACACTCACGTCCAGTGAATTGATCTGGGTTTAATCCATCACCGTTCTTTAGCTCACTCCGCCACCGCAGTTCAGACATGGCCATATGCAAATCAGTCCGACCCTGTGCCTCATGGGAACAGTTCAGCCCGAACTGCCAAGCCATGTCGTCCCTGGACCGGAATCAAGCTTCCCAGGACCGGTTTCTGGCATTACAGCCGTCTTCAGCCGGGCTTGCTTGACTCCAGTGGCAAAGTGAGCAAGGGACTCACGTCTGAGCATACCCTGCCAACCTAGGGCGAACAAAGAAAAAACAAAGGTGGTGATGGACGGAGCGTTGACAATACAAACACTCACCTCCAGTCAACTTATCTGGGTTTAATCCATCACCGTTCTTTAGCTCACTCCGCCACCCCAGTTCAGACATGGCCATATGCAAATCAGTCTGACCCTGTGCCTCATGGGAACAGTCCAGCCCGAACTGCCAAGCCATGTCTTCCCTGGAACGGAATCAAGCTTCCCAGGACCGGTTTCTGGCATTACAGCCGTCTTCAGCCGGGCTTGCTTGACTCCAGTGGCAAAGTGAGCAAGGGACTCACGTCTGAGCATACCCTGCCAACCTAGGGAGAAAAAAGAAAAACCAAAGGTGGTGATGGACGGAGCGTTGACAATACAAACACTCACCTCCAGTCAACTGATCTGGGTTTAATCCATCACCGTTCTTTAGTTCACTCCGTCACCCCAGTTCAGACATGGCCATATGCAAATCAGTCTGACCCTGTGCCTCATGGGAACAGTCCAGCCCGAACTGCCAAGCCATGTCTTCCCTGGACCGGAATCAAGCTTCCCAGGACCGGTTTCTGGCATTACAGCCGTCCTCAGCCGGGCTTGCTTGACTCCAGTGGCAAAGTGAGCAAGGGACTCACGTCTGAGCATACCCTGCCAACCTAGGGCGAACAAAGAAAAACCAAAGGTGGTGATGGACGGAGTGTTGACAATACAAACACTCACCTCCAGTCAACTGATCTGGGTTTAATCCATCACCGTTCTTTAGCTCACTCTGCCACCCCAGTTCAGACATGGCCATATGCAAATCAGTCCGACCCTGTGCCTCATGGGAACAGTCCAGCCCGAACTGCCAAGCCATGTCTTCCCTGCACCGGAATCAAGCTTCCCAGGACCGGTTTCTGGCATTACAGCCATCTTCAGCCGGGCTTGCTTGACTCCAGTGGCAAAGTGAGCAAGGGACTCACGTCTGAGCATACCCTGCCGACCTAGGGCGAACAAAGAAAAACCAAAGGTGGTGATGGACGGAGCGTTGACAATACAAACACTCACCTCCAGTCAACTGATCTGGGTTTAATCCATCACCGTTCTTTGGCTCACTCCGCCACCCCAGTTCAGACATGGCCATATGCAAATCAGTCTGACCCTGTGCCTCATGGGAACAGTCCAGCCCGAACTGCCAAGCCATGTCTTCCCTGGACCGGAATCAAGTTTCCCAGGACCGGTTTCTGGCATTACAGCCATCTTCAGCCGGGCTTGCTGGACTACAGTGGCAAAGTGAGCAAGGGACTCACGTCTGAGCATACCCTGCCGACCTAGGGCGAAAAAAGAAAAACCAAAGGTGGTGATGGACGGAGCGTTGACAATACAAACACTCACCTCCAGTCAACTGATCTGGGTTTAATCCATCACCGTTCTTTAGCTCACTCCGCCACCCCAGTTCAGACATGGCCATATGCAAATCAGTCTGACCCTGTGCCTCATGGGAACAGTCCAGCCCGAACTGCCAAGCCATGTCTTCCCTGGACCGGAATCAAGCTTCCCAGGACCAGTTTCTGGCATTACAGCCGTCTTCAGCCGGGCTTGCTTGACTCCAGTGGCAAAGTGAGCAAGGGACTCACGTCTGAGCATACCCTGGCAACCTAGGGCGAACAAAGAAAAACCAAAAGTGGTGATGGATGGAGCGTTGACAATACAAACACTCACCTCCAGTCAACTGATCTGGGTTTAATCCATCACAGTTCTTTAGCTCACTCTGCCACCCCAGTTCAGACATGGCCATATGCAAATCAGTCTGACCCTGTGCCTCATGGGAACAGTCCAGCCGAACTGCCAAGCCATGTCTTCCCTGGACCGGAATCAAGCTTCCCAGGACCGGTTTCTGGCATTACAGCCGTCTTCAGCCGGGCTTGCTTGACTCCAGTGGCAAAGTGAGCAAGGGACTCACGTCTGAGCATACCCTGGCAACCTAGGGCGAACAAAGAAAAACCAAAGGTGGTGATGGACGGAGCGTTGACAATACAAACACTCACCTCCAGTCAACTGATCTGGGTTTAATCCATCACCGTTCTTTCGCTCACTCCGCCACCCCAGTTCAGACATGGCCATATGCAAATCAGTCTGACCCTGTGCCTCATGGGAACAGTCCAGCCCAAACTGCAAAGCCATGTCTTCCCTGGACCGGAATCAAGCTTCCCAGGACCGGTTACTGGCATCACAGCCGTCTTCAGCCGGGCTTGCTTGACTCCAGTGGCAAAATGAGCAAGGGACTCACGTCTGAGCATACCCTGCCAACCTAGGGCGAACAAAGAAAAACCAAAGGTGGTGATGGACGGTGCGTTGACAATACAAACACTCACCTCCAGTCAACTGATCTGGGTTTAATCCATCACCATTCTTCAGCTCACTCCGTCACCCCAGTTCAGACATGGCCATATGCAAATCAGTCTGACCCTGTGCCTCATGGGAACAGTCCAGCCCGAACTGCCAAGCCATGTCTTCCCTGGACCGGAATCAAGCTTCCCAGGACCGGTTTCTGGCATTACAGCCGTCTTCAGCCGGGCTTGCTTGACTCCAGTGGCAAAGTGAGCAAGGGACCCACGTCTGAGCATACCCTGCCAACCTAGGGCGAACAAAGAAAAACCAAAGGTGGTGATGGACGGAGCGTTGACAATACAAACACTCACCTCCAGTCAACTGATCTGGGTTTAATCCATCTCCGTTCTTTAGCTCACTCCGCCACCCCAGTTCAGACATGGCCATATGCAAATCAGTCTGACCCTGTGCCTCATGGGAACAGTCCAGCCCGAACTGCCAAGCCATGTCTTCCCTGGACCGGAATCAAGCTTCCCAGGACCGGTTTCTAGCATTACAGCCGTCTTCAGCTGGGCTTGCTTGACTCCAGTGGCAAAGTGAGCAAGGGACTCACGTCTGAGCATACCCTGCCAACCTAGGGCGAACAAAGAAAAACCAAAGGTGGTGATGGACGGAGCGTTGACAATACAAACACTCACCTCCAGTCAACTGATCTGGGTTTAATCCATCACCGTTCTTTAGCTCACTCCGCCACCCCAGTTCAGACATGGCCATATGCAAATCAGTCTGACCCCTTGCCTCATGGGAACAGTCCAGCCCGAACTGCCAAGCCATGTCTTCCCTGGACCAGAGTCAAGCTTCCCAGGACCGGTTTCTGGCATTACAGCCGTCTTCAGCCGGGCTTGCTTGACTCCAGTGGCAAAGTGAGCAAGGGACTCACGTCTGAGCATACCCTGCCAACCTAGGGCGAACAAAGAAAAACCAAAGGTTGTGAAGGACGGAGCGTTGACAATACAAACACTCACCTCCAGTCAACTGATCTGGGTTTAATCCATCACCGTTCTTTAGCTCACTCTGCCACCCCAGTTCAGACATGGCCATATGCAAATCAGTCTGACCCTGTGCCTCATGGGAACAGTCCAGCCGAACTGCCAAGCCATGTCTTCCCTGGACCGGAATCAAGCTTCCCAGGACCGGTTTCTGGCATTATAGCCGTCTTCAGCCGGGCTTGCTTTACTCCAGTGGCAAAGTGAGCAAGGGACTCACGTCTGAGCATACCCTGCCAACCTAGGGCGAACAAAGAAAAACCAAAGGTGGTGATGGGCGGAGCGTTGACAATACAAACACTCACCTCCAGTCAACTGATCTGGGTTTAATCCATCACCGTTCTTTAGCTCACTCCGCCACCCCAGTTCAGACATGGCCATATGCAAATCAGTCTGACCCTGTGCCTCATGGGAACAGTCCTGCCCGAACTGCCAAGCCATGTCTCCCCTGGACCGGAATCAAGCTTCCCAGGACCGGTTTCTGGCATTACAGCCGTCTTCAGCCGGGCTTGCTTGAGTCCAGTGGCAAAGTGAGCAAGGGACTCACGTCTGAGCATACCCTGCCAACCTAGGGCGAACAAAGAAAAACCAAAGGTGGTGATGGACGGAGTGTTGACAATACAAACACTCACCTCCAGTCAACTGATCTGGGTTTAATCCATCACCGTTCTTTAGCTCACTCTGCCACCCCAGTTCAGACATGGCCATATGCAAATCAGTCCGACCCTGTGCCTCATGGGAACAGTCCAGCCCGAACTGCCAAGCCATGTCTTCCCTGCACCGGAATCAAGCTTCCCAGGACCGGTTTCTGGCATTACAGCCATCTTCAGCCGGGCTTGCTTGACTCCAGTGGCAAAGTGAGCAAGGGACTCACGTCTGAGCATACCCTGCCGACCTAGGGCGAACAAAGAAAAACCAAAGGTGGTGATGGACGGAGCGTTGACAATACAAACACTCACCTCCAGTCAACTGATCTGGGTTTAATCCATCACCGTTCTTTGGCTCACTCCGCCACCCCAGTTCAGACATGGCCATATGCAAATCAGTCTGACCCTGTGCCTCATGGGAACAGTCCAGCCCGAACTGCCAAGCCATGTCTTCCCTGGACCGGAATCAAGTTTCCCAGGACCGGTTTCTGGCATTACAGCCATCTTCAGCCGGGCTTGCTGGACTACAGTGGCAAAGTGAGCAAGGGACTCACGTCTGAGCATACCCTGCCGACCTAGGGCGAAAAAAGAAAAACCAAAGGTGGTGATGGACGGAGCGTTGACAATACAAACACTCACCTCCAGTCAACTGATCTGGGTTTAATCCATCACCGTTCTTTAGCTCACTCCGCCACCCCAGTTCAGACATGGCCATATGCAAATCAGTCTGACCCTGTGCCTCATGGGAACAGTCCAGCCCGAACTGCCAAGCCATGTCTTCCCTGGACCGGAATCAAGCTTCCCAGGACCAGTTTCTGGCATTACAGCCGTCTTCAGCCGGGCTTGCTTGACTCCAGTGGCAAAGTGAGCAAGGGACTCACGTCTGAGCATACCCTGGCAACCTAGGGCGAACAAAGAAAAACCAAAAGTGGTGATGGATGGAGCGTTGACAATACAAACACTCACCTCCAGTCAACTGATCTGGGTTTAATCCATCACAGTTCTTTAGCTCACTCTGCCACCCCAGTTCAGACATGGCCATATGCAAATCAGTCTGACCCTGTGCCTCATGGGAACAGTCCAGCCGAACTGCCAAGCCATGTCTTCCCTGGACCGGAATCAAGCTTCCCAGGACCGGTTTCTGGCATTACAGCCGTCTTCAGCCGGGCTTGCTTGACTCCAGTGGCAAAGTGAGCAAGGGACTCACGTCTGAGCATACCCTGGCAACCTAGGGCGAACAAAGAAAAACCAAAGGTGGTGATGGACGGAGCGTTGACAATACAAACACTCACCTCCAGTCAACTGATCTGGGTTTAATCCATCACCGTTCTTTCGCTCACTCCGCCACCCCAGTTCAGACATGGCCATATGCAAATCAGTCTGACCCTGTGCCTCATGGGAACAGTCCAGCCCAAACTGCAAAGCCATGTCTTCCCTGGACCGGAATCAAGCTTCCCAGGACCGGTTACTGGCATCACAGCCGTCTTCAGCCGGGCTTGCTTGACTCCAGTGGCAAAATGAGCAAGGGACTCACGTCTGAGCATACCCTGCCAACCTAGGGCGAACAAAGAAAAACCAAAGGTGGTGATGGACGGTGCGTTGACAATACAAACACTCACCTCCAGTCAACTGATCTGGGTTTAATCCATCACCATTCTTCAGCTCACTCCGTCACCCCAGTTCAGACATGGCCATATGCAAATCAGTCTGACCCTGTGCCTCATGGGAACAGTCCAGCCCGAACTGCCAAGCCATGTCTTCCCTGGACCGGAATCAAGCTTCCCAGGACCGGTTTCTGGCATTACAGCCGTCTTCAGCCGGGCTTGCTTGACTCCAGTGGCAAAGTGAGCAAGGGACCCACGTCTGAGCATACCCTGCCAACCTAGGGCGAACAAAGAAAAACCAAAGGTGGTGATGGACGGAGCGTTGACAATACAAACACTCACCTCCAGTCAACTGATCTGGGTTTAATCCATCTCCGTTCTTTAGCTCACTCCGCCACCCCAGTTCAGACATGGCCATATGCAAATCAGTCTGACCCTGTGCCTCATGGGAACAGTCCAGCCCGAACTGCCAAGCCATGTCTTCCCTGGACCGGAATCAAGCTTCCCAGGACCGGTTTCTAGCATTACAGCCGTCTTCAGCTGGGCTTGCTTGACTCCAGTGGCAAAGTGAGCAAGGGACTCACGTCTGAGCATACCCTGCCAACCTAGGGCGAACAAAGAAAAACCAAAGGTGGTGATGGACGGAGCGTTGACAATACAAACACTCACCTCCAGTCAACTGATCTGGGTTTAATCCATCACCGTTCTTTAGCTCACTCCGCCACCCCAGTTCAGACATGGCCATATGCAAATCAGTCTGACCCCTTGCCTCATGGGAACAGTCCAGCCCGAACTGCCAAGCCATGTCTTCCCTGGACCAGAGTCAAGCTTCCCAGGACCGGTTTCTGGCATTACAGCCGTCTTCAGCCGGGCTTGCTTGACTCCAGTGGCAAAGTGAGCAAGGGACTCACGTCTGAGCATACCCTGCCAACCTAGGGCGAACAAAGAAAAACCAAAGGTTGTGAAGGACGGAGCGTTGACAATACAAACACTCACCTCCAGTCAACTGATCTGGGTTTAATCCATCACCGTTCTTTAGCTCACTCTGCCACCCCAGTTCAGACATGGCCATATGCAAATCAGTCTGACCCTGTGCCTCATGGGAACAGTCCAGCCGAACTGCCAAGCCATGTCTTCCCTGGACCGGAATCAAGCTTCCCAGGACCGGTTTCTGGCATTATAGCCGTCTTCAGCCGGGCTTGCTTTACTCCAGTGGCAAAGTGAGCAAGGGACTCACGTCTGAGCATACCCTGCCAACCTAGGGCGAACAAAGAAAAACCAAAGGTGGTGATGGGCGGAGCGTTGACAATACAAACACTCACCTCCAGTCAACTGATCTGGGTTTAATCCATCACCGTTCTTTAGCTCACTCCGCCACCCCAGTTCAGACATGGCCATATGCAAATCAGTCTGACCCTGTGCCTCATGGGAACAGTCCTGCCCGAACTGCCAAGCCATGTCTCCCCTGGACCGGAATCAAGCTTCCCAGGACCGGTTTCTGGCATTACAGCCGTCTTCAGCCGGGCTTGCTTGAGTCCAGTGGCAAAGTGAGCAAGGGACTCACATCTGAGCATACCCTGCCAACCTAGGGCGAACAAAGAAAAAACAAAGGTGGTGATGGACGGAGCGTTGACAATACAAACACTCACCTCCAGTCAACTTATCTGGGTTTAATCCATCACCGTTCTTTAGCTCACTCCGCCACCCCAGTTCAGACATGGCCATATGCAAATCAGTCTGACCCTGTGCCTCATGGGAACAGTCCAGCCCGAACTGCCAAGCCATGTCTTCCCTGGAACGGAATCAAGCTTCCCAGGACCGGTTTCTGGCATTACAGCCGTCTTCAGCCGGGCTTGCTTGACTCCAGTGGCAAAGTGAGCAAGGGACTCACGTCTGAGCATACCCTGCCAACCTAGGGAGAAAAAAGAAAAACCAAAGGTGGTGATGGACGGAGCGTTGACAATACAAACACTCACCTCCAGTCAACTGATCTGGGTTTAATCCATCACCGTTCTTTAGTTCACTCCGTCACCCCAGTTCAGACATGGCCATATGCAAATCAGTCTGACCCTGTGCCTCATGGGAACAGTCCAGCCCGAACTGCCAAGCCATGTCTTCCCTGGACCGGAATCAAGCTTCCCAGGACCGGTTTCTGGCATTACAGCCGTCCTCAGCCGGGCTTGCTTGACTCCAGTGGCAAAGTGAGCAAGGGACTCACGTCTGAGCATACCCTGCCAACCTAGGGCGAACAAAGAAAAACCAAAGGTGGTGATGGACGGAGTGTTGACAATACAAACACTCACCTCCAGTCAACTGATCTGGGTTTAATCCATCACCGTTCTTTAGCTCACTCTGCCACCCCAGTTCAGACATGGCCATATGCAAATCAGTCCGACCCTGTGCCTCATGGGAACAGTCCAGCCCGAACTGCCAAGCCATGTCTTCCCTGCACCGGAATCAAGCTTCCCAGGACCGGTTTCTGGCATTACAGCCATCTTCAGCCGGGCTTGCTTGACTCCAGTGGCAAAGTGAGCAAGGGACTCACGTCTGAGCATACCCTGCCGACCTAGGGCGAACAAAGAAAAACCAAAGGTGGTGATGGACGGAGCGTTGACAATACAAACACTCACCTCCAGTCAACTGATCTGGGTTTAATCCATCACCGTTCTTTGGCTCACTCCGCCACCCCAGTTCAGACATGGCCATATGCAAATCAGTCTGACCCTGTGCCTCATGGGAACAGTCCAGCCCGAACTGCCAAGCCATGTCTTCCCTGGACCGGAATCAAGTTTCCCAGGACCGGTTTCTGGCATTACAGCCATCTTCAGCCGGGCTTGCTGGACTACAGTGGCAAAGTGAGCAAGGGACTCACGTCTGAGCATACCCTGCCGACCTAGGGCGAAAAAAGAAAAACCAAAGGTGGTGATGGACGGAGCGTTGACAATACAAACACTCACCTCCAGTCAACTGATCTGGGTTTAATCCATCACCGTTCTTTAGCTCACTCCGCCACCCCAGTTCAGACATGGCCATATGCAAATCAGTCTGACCCTGTGCCTCATGGGAACAGTCCAGCCCGAACTGCCAAGCCATGTCTTCCCTGGACCGGAATCAAGCTTCCCAGGACCAGTTTCTGGCATTACAGCCGTCTTCAGCCGGGCTTGCTTGACTCCAGTGGCAAAGTGAGCAAGGGACTCACGTCTGAGCATACCCTGGCAACCTAGGGCGAACAAAGAAAAACCAAAAGTGGTGATGGATGGAGCGTTGACAATACAAACACTCACCTCCAGTCAACTGATCTGGGTTTAATCCATCACAGTTCTTTAGCTCACTCTGCCACCCCAGTTCAGACATGGCCATATGCAAATCAGTCTGACCCTGTGCCTCATGGGAACAGTCCAGCCGAACTGCCAAGCCATGTCTTCCCTGGACCGGAATCAAGCTTCCCAGGACCGGTTTCTGGCATTACAGCCGTCTTCAGCCGGGCTTGCTTGACTCCAGTGGCAAAGTGAGCAAGGGACTCACGTCTGAGCATACCCTGGCAACCTAGGGCGAACAAAGAAAAACCAAAGGTGGTGATGGACGGAGCGTTGACAATACAAACACTCACCTCCAGTCAACTGATCTGGGTTTAATCCATCACCGTTCTTTCGCTCACTCCGCCACCCCAGTTCAGACATGGCCATATGCAAATCAGTCTGACCCTGTGCCTCATGGGAACAGTCCAGCCCAAACTGCAAAGCCATGTCTTCCCTGGACCGGAATCAAGCTTCCCAGGACCGGTTACTGGCATCACAGCCGTCTTCAGCCGGGCTTGCTTGACTCCAGTGGCAAAATGAGCAAGGGACTCACGTCTGAGCATACCCTGCCAACCTAGGGCGAACAAAGAAAAACCAAAGGTGGTGATGGACGGTGCGTTGACAATACAAACACTCACCTCCAGTCAACTGATCTGGGTTTAATCCATCACCATTCTTCAGCTCACTCCGTCACCCCAGTTCAGACATGGCCATATGCAAATCAGTCTGACCCTGTGCCTCATGGGAACAGTCCAGCCCGAACTGCCAAGCCATGTCTTCCCTGGACCGGAATCAAGCTTCCCAGGACCGGTTTCTGGCATTACAGCCGTCTTCAGCCGGGCTTGCTTGACTCCAGTGGCAAAGTGAGCAAGGGACCCACGTCTGAGCATACCCTGCCAACCTAGGGCGAACAAAGAAAAACCAAAGGTGGTGATGGACGGAGCGTTGACAATACAAACACTCACCTCCAGTCAACTGATCTGGGTTTAATCCATCTCCGTTCTTTAGCTCACTCCGCCACCCCAGTTCAGACATGGCCATATGCAAATCAGTCTGACCCTGTGCCTCATGGGAACAGTCCAGCCCGAACTGCCAAGCCATGTCTTCCCTGGACCGGAATCAAGCTTCCCAGGACCGGTTTCTAGCATTACAGCCGTCTTCAGCTGGGCTTGCTTGACTCCAGTGGCAAAGTGAGCAAGGGACTCACGTCTGAGCATACCCTGCCAACCTAGGGCGAACAAAGAAAAACCAAAGGTGGTGATGGACGGAGCGTTGACAATACAAACACTCACCTCCAGTCAACTGATCTGGGTTTAATCCATCACCGTTCTTTAGCTCACTCCGCCACCCCAGTTCAGACATGGCCATATGCAAATCAGTCTGACCCCTTGCCTCATGGGAACAGTCCAGCCCGAACTGCCAAGCCATGTCTTCCCTGGACCAGAGTCAAGCTTCCCAGGACCGGTTTCTGGCATTACAGCCGTCTTCAGCCGGGCTTGCTTGACTCCAGTGGCAAAGTGAGCAAGGGACTCACGTCTGAGCATACCCTGCCAACCTAGGGCGAACAAAGAAAAACCAAAGGTTGTGAAGGACGGAGCGTTGACAATACAAACACTCACCTCCAGTCAACTGATCTGGGTTTAATCCATCACCGTTCTTTAGCTCACTCTGCCACCCCAGTTCAGACATGGCCATATGCAAATCAGTCTGACCCTGTGCCTCATGGGAACAGTCCAGCCGAACTGCCAAGCCATGTCTTCCCTGGACCGGAATCAAGCTTCCCAGGACCGGTTTCTGGCATTATAGCCGTCTTCAGCCGGGCTTGCTTTACTCCAGTGGCAAAGTGAGCAAGGGACTCACGTCTGAGCATACCCTGCCAACCTAGGGCGAACAAAGAAAAACCAAAGGTGGTGATGGGCGGAGCGTTGACAATACAAACACTCACCTCCAGTCAACTGATCTGGGTTTAATCCATCACCGTTCTTTAGCTCACTCCGCCACCCCAGTTCAGACATGGCCATATGCAAATCAGTCTGACCCTGTGCCTCATGGGAACAGTCCTGCCCGAACTGCCAAGCCATGTCTCCCCTGGACCGGAATCAAGCTTCCCAGGACCGGTTTCTGGCATTACAGCCGTCTTCAGCCGGGCTTGCTTGAGTCCAGTGGCAAAGTGAGCAAGGGACTCACATCTGAGCATACCCTGCCAACCTGGGGTGAACAAAGAAAAACCAAAGGTGATGATGGACGGAGCGTTGACAATAGAAACACTCACCTCCAGTCAACTGATCTGGGTTTAATCCATCACCGTTCTTTGGCTCACTCCGCTACCCCAGTTCAGACATGGCCATATGCAAATCAGTCTGACCCTGTGCCTCATGGGAACAGTCCAGCCCAAACTGCAAAGCCATGTCTTCCCTGGACCGGAATCAAGCTTCCCAGGACCGGTTTCTGGCATTACAGCCGTCTTCAGCCGAGCTTGCTTGACTCCAGTGGCAAAATGAGCAAGGGACTCACGTCTGAGCATACCCTGCCAACCTAGGGTGAACAAAGAAAAACCAAAGGTGGTGATGGACGGAGCGTTGACAATACAAACAATCACCTCCAGTCAACTGATCTGGGTTTAATCCATCACCGTTCTTTAGCTCACTCCGCCACCCCAGTTCAGACATGGCCATATGCAAATCAGTCTGACCCTGTGCCTCATGGGAACAGTCCAGCCCGAACTGCCAAGCCATGTCTTCCCTGGACCGGAATCAAGCTTCCCAGGACTGGTTTCTGGCATTACAGCCGTCTTCAGCCGGGCTTGCTTGACTCCAGTGGCAAAGTGAGCAAGGGACTCACGTCTGAGCATACCCTGCCAACCTGGGGCGAACAAAGAAAAACCAAAGGTGGTGATGGACGGAGCGTTGACAATACAAACACTCACGTCCAGTCAATTGATCTGGGTTTAATCCATCACCGTTCTTTAGCTCACTCCGCCACCGCAGTTCAGACATGGCCATATGCAAATCAGTCCGACCCTGTGCCTCATGGGAACAGTTCAGCCCGAACTGCCAAGCCATGTCGTCCCTGGACCAGAATCAAGCTTCCCAGGACCGGTTTCTGGCATTACAGCCGTCTTCAGCCGGGCTTGCTTGACTCCAGTGGCAAAGTGAGCAAGGGACTCACGTCTGAGCATACCCTGCCAACCTAGGGCGAACAAAGAAAAAACAAAGGTGGTGATGGACGGAGCGTTGACAATACAAACACTCACCTCCAGTCAACTTATCTGGATTTAATCCATCACCGTTCTTTAGCTCACTCCGTCACCCCAGTTCAGACATGGCCATATGCAAATCAGTCTGACCCTGTGCCTCATGGGAACAGTCCAGCCCGAACTGCCAAGCCATGTCTTCCCTGGACCGGAATCAAGCTTCCCAGGACCGGTTTCTCGCATTACAGCCGTCCTCAGCCGGGCTTGCTTGACTCCAGTGGCAAAGTGAGCAAGGGACTCACGTCTGAGCATACCCTGCCAACCTAGGGCGAACAAAGAAAAACCAAAGGTGGTGATGGACGGAGTGTTGACAATACAAACACTCACCTCCAGTCAACTGATCTGGGTTTAATCCATCACCGTTCTTTAGCTCACTCTGCCACCCCAGTTCAGACATGGCCATATGCAAATCAGTCCGACCCTGTGCCTCATGGGAACAGTCCAGCCCGAACTGCCAAGCCATGTCTTCCCTGGACCGGAATCAAGCTTCCCTGGACCGGTTTCTGGCATTACAGCCGTCTTCAGCCGGGCTTGCTTGACTCCAGTGGCAAAGTGAGCAAGGGACTCACGTCTGAGCATACCCTGCCGACCTAGGGCGAACAAAGAAAAACCAAAGGTGGTGATGGACGGAGCGTTGACAATACAAACACTCACCTCCAGTCAACTGATCTGGGTTTAATCCATCACCGTTCTTTAGCTCACTCCGCCACCCCAGTTCAGACATGGCCATATGCAAATCAGTCTGACCCTGTGCCTCATGGGAACAGTCCAGCCCGAACTGCCAAGCCATGTCTTCCCTGGACCGGAATCAAGCTTCCCAGGACCGGTTTCTGGCATTACAGCCGTCTTCAGCCGGGCTTGCTGGACTACAGTGGCAAAGTGAGCAAGGGACTCACGTCTGAGCATACCCTGCCGACCTAGGGCGAAAAAAGAAAAACCAAAGGTGGTGATGGACGGAGCGTTGACAATACAAACACTCACCTCCAGTCAACTGATCTGGGTTTAATCCATCACCGCTCTTTAGCTCACTCCGCCACCCCAGTTCAGACATGGCCATGTGCAAATCAGTCTGACCCTGTGCCTCATGGGAACAGTCCAACCCGAACTGCCAAGCCATGTCTTCCCTGGACCGTAATCAAGCTTCCCAGGACTGGTTTCTGGCATTACAGCCGTCCTCAGCCGGGCTTGCTTGACTCCAGTGGCAAAGTGAGCAAGAGACTCACGCCTGAGCATACCCTGCCAACCTAGGGCGAACAAAGAAAAACCAAAGGTGGTGATGGACGGTGCGTTGACAATACAAACACTCACCTCCAGTCAACTGATCTGGGTTTAATCCATCACCGTTCTTCAGCTCACTCCGTCACCCCAGTTCAGACATGGCCATATGCAAATCAGTCTGACCCTGTGCCTCATGGGAACAGTCCAGCCCGAACTGCCAAGCCATGTCTTCCCTGGACCGGAATCAAGCTTCCCAGGACCGGTTTCTGGCATTACAGCCGTCTTCAGCCGGGCTTGCTTGACTCTAGTGGCAAAATGAGCAAGGGACCCACGTCTGAGCATACCCTGCCAACCTAGGGCGAACAAAGAAAAACCAAAGGTGGTGATGGACGGAGCGTTGACAATACAAACACTCACCTCCAGTCAACTGATCTGGGTTTAATCCATCTCCGTTCTTTAGCTCACTCCGCCACCCCAGTTCAGACATGGCCATATGCAAATCAGTCTGACCCTGTGCCTCATGGGAACAGTCCAGCCCGAACTGCCAAGCCATGTCTTCCCTGGACCGGAATCAAGCTTCCCAGGACCGGTTTCTAGCATTACAGCCGTCTTCAGCTGGGCTTGCTTGACTCCAGTGGCAAAGTGAGCAAGGGACTCACGTCTGAGCATACCCTGCCAACCTAGGGCGAACAAAGAAAAACCAAAGGTGGTGATGGACGGAGCGTTGACAATACAAACACTCACCTCCAGTCAACTGATCTGGGTTTAATCCATCACCGTTCTTTAGCTCACTCTGCCACCCCAGTTCAGACATGGCCATATGCAAATCAGTCTGACCCTGTGCCTCATGGGAACTGTCCAGCCGAACTGCCAAGCCATGTCTTCCCTGGACCGGAATCAAGCTTCCCAGGACCGGTTTCTGGCATTACAGCCGTCTTCAGCCGGGCTTGCTTGACTCCAGTGGCAAAGTGAGCAAGGGACTCACGTCTGAGCATACCCTGGCAACCTAGGGCGAACAAAGAAAAACCAAAGGTGGTGATGGACGGAGCGTTGACAATACAAACACTCACCTCCAGTCAACTGATCTGGGTTTAATCCATCACCGTTCTTTAGCTCACTCCGCCACCCCAGTTCAGACATGGCCATATGCAAATCAGTCTGACCCTGTGCCTCATGGGAACAGTGCAGCCCGAACTGCCAAGCCATGTCTCCCCTGGACCGGAATCAAGCTTCCCAGGACCGGTTTCTGGCATTACAGCCGTCTTCAGCCGGGCTTGCTTGATTCCAGTGGCAAAGTGAGCAAGGGACTCACATCTGAGCATACCCTGCCAACCTGGGGTGAACAAAGAAAAACCAAAGGTGATGATGGACGGAGCGTTGACAATAGAAACACTCACCTCCGTCAACTGATCTGGGTTTAATCCATCACCGTTCTTTAGCTCACTCCGCTACCCCAGTTCAGACATGGCCATATGCAAATCAGTCTGACCCTGTGCCTCATGGGAACAGTCCAGCCCGAACTGCCAAGCCATGTCTTCCCTGGACCGGAATCAAGCTTCCCAGGTCCGGTTTCTGGCATTACAGCCGTCTTCAGCCGGGCTTGCTTGACTCCAGTGGCAAAGTGAACAAGGGACTCACGTCTGAGCATACCCTGCCAACCTAGGGCGAACAAAGAAAAACCAAAGGTGGTGATGGACGGAGCGTTGACAATACAAACAGTCACCTCCAGTCAACTGATCTGGGTTTAATCCATCACCGTTCTTTCGCTCACTCCGCCACCCCAGTTCGGACATGGCCATATGCAAATCAGTCTGACCCTGTGCCTCATGGGAACAGTCCAGCCCAAACTGCAAAGCCATGTCTTCCCCGGACCGGAATCAAGCTTCCCAGGACCGGTTTCTGGCATTACAGCCGTCTTCAGCCGGGCTTGCTTGACTCCAGTGGCAAAGTGAACAAGGGACTCACGTCTGAGCATACCCTGCCAACCTATGGCGAACAAAGAAAAAACAAAGGTGGTGATGGACGGAGCGTTGACAATACAAACAGTCACCTCCAGTCAACTGATCTGGGTTTAATACATCACCGTTCTTTCGCTCACTCCGCCACCCCAGTTCAGACATGGCCATATGCAAATCAGTCTGACCCTGTGCCTCATGGGAACAGTCCAGCCCGAACTGCCAAGCCATGTCTTCCCTGGACCGGAATCAAGCTTCCCAGGACCGGATTCTGGCATTACAGCCGTCTTCAGCCGGGCTTGCTTGACTCCAGTGGCAAAATGAGCAAGGGACTCACGTCTGAGCATACCCTGCCATCCTAGGGCAAACAAAGAAAAACCAAAGGTGGTGATGGACGGAGCGTTGACAATACAAACAATCACCTCCAGTCAACTGATCTGGGTTTAATCCATCACCGTTCTTTAGCTCACTCCGCCACCCCAGTTCAGACATGGCCATATGCAAATCAGTCTGACCCTGTGCCTCATGGGAACAGTCCAGCCCGAACTGCCAAGCCATGTCTTCCCTGGACCGGAATCAAGCTTCCCAGGACTGGTTTCTGGCATTACAGCCGTCTTCAGCCGGGCTTGCTTGACTCCAGTGGCAAAGTGAGCAAGGGACTCACGTCTGAGCATACCCTGCCAACCTGGGGCGAACAAAGAAAAACCAAAGGTGGTGATGGACGGAGCGTTGACAATACAAACACTCACCTCCAGTCAATTGATCTGGGTTTAATCCATCACCGTTCTTTAGCTCACTCCGCCACCCCAGTTCAGACATGGCCATATGCAAATCGGTCTGACCCTGTGCCTCATGGGAACAGTCCAGCCCGAACTGCCAAGCCATGTCTTCCCTGGACCGGAATCAAGCTTCCCAGGACCGGTTTCTGGCATTACAGCCGTCCTCAGCCGGGCTTGCTTGACTCCAGTGGCAAAGTGAGCAAGGGACTCACGTCTGAGCATACCCTGCCAACCTAGGGCGAACAAAGAAAAACCAAAGGTGGTGATGGACGGAGCGTTGACGATACAAACACTCACCTCCAGTCAACTGATCTGGGTTTAATCCATCACCGTTCTTTAGCTCACTCCGCCACCCCAGTTCAGACATGGCCATATGCAAATCAGTCCGACCCTGTGCCTCATGGGAACAGTCCAGCCCGAACTGCCAAGCCATGTCTTCCCTGGACCGGAATCAAGCTTCCCAGGACCGGTTTCTGGCATTACAGCCGTCTTCAGCCGGGCTTGCTTGACTCCAGTGGCAAAGTGAGCAAGGGACTCACGTCTGAGCATACCCTGCCGACCTAGGGCGAACAAAGAAAAACCAAAGGTGGTGATGGACGGAGCGTTGACAATACAAACACTCACCTCCAGTCAACTGATCTGGGTTTAATCCATCTCCGTTCTTTAGCTCACTCCGCCACCCCAGTTCAGACATGGCCATATGCAAATCAGTCTGACCCTGTGCCTCATGGGAACAGTCCAGCCCGAACTGCCAAGCCATGTCTTCCCTGGACCGGAATCAAGCTTCCCAGGACCGGTTTCTAGCATTACAGCCGTCTTCAGCTGGGCTTGCTTGACTCCAGTGGCAAAGTGAGCAAGGGACTCACGTCTGAGCATACCCTGCCAACCTAGGGCGAACAAAGAAAAACCAAAGGTGGTGATGGACGGAGCGTTGACAATACAAACACTCACCTCCAGTCAACTGATCTGGGTTTAATCCATCACCGTTCTTTAGCTCACTCCGCCACCCCAGTTCAGACATGGCCATATGCAAATCAGTCTGACCCCTTGCCTCATGGGAACAGTCCAGCCCGAACTGCCAAGCCATGTCTTCCCTGGACCAGAGTCAAGCTTCCCAGGACCGGTTTCTGGCATTACAGCCGTCTTCAGCCGGGCTTGCTTGACTCCAGTGGCAAAGTGAGCAAGGGACTCACGTCTGAGCATACCCTGCCAACCTAGGGCGAACAAAGAAAAACCAAAGGTTGTGAAGGACGGAGCGTTGACAATACAAACACTCACCTCCAGTCAACTGATCTGGGTTTAATCCATCACCGTTCTTTAGCTCACTCTGCCACCCCAGTTCAGACATGGCCATATGCAAATCAGTCTGACCCTGTGCCTCATTGGAACAGTGCAGCCGAACTGCCAAGCCATGTCTTCCCTGGACCGGAATCAAGCTTCCCAGGACCGGTTTCTGGCATTATAGCCGTCTTCAGCCGGGCTTGCTTTACTCCAGTGGCAAAGTGAGCAAGGGACTCACGTCTGAGCATACCCTGCCAACCTAGGGCGAACAAAGAAAAACCAAAGGTGGTGATGGGCGGAGCGTTGACAATACAAACACTCACCTCCAGTCAACTGATCTGGGTTTAATCCATCACCGTTCTTTAGCTCACTCCGCCACCCCAGTTCAGACATGGCCATATGCAAATCAGTCTGACCCTGTGCCTCATGGGAACAGTCCAGCCCGAACTGCCAAGCCATGTCTCCCCTGGACCGGAATCAAGCTTCCCAGGACCGGTTTCTGGCATTACAGCCGTCTTCAGCCGGGCTTGCTTGAGTCCAGTGGCAAAGTGAGCAAGGGACTCACATCTGAGCATACCCTGCCAACCTGGGGTGAACAAAGAAAAACCAAAGGTGATGATGGACGGAGCGTTGACAATAGAAACACTCACCTCCAGTCAACTGATCTGGGTTTAATCCATCACCGTTCTTTGGCTCACTCCGCTACCCCAGTTCAGACATGGCCATATGCAAATCAGTCTGACCCTGTGCCTCATGGGAACAGTCCAGCCCAAACTGCAAAGCCATGTCTTCCCTGGACCGGAATCAAGCTTCCCAGGACCGGTTTCTGGCATTACAGCCGTCTTCAGCCGAGCTTGCTTGACTCCAGTGGCAAAATGAGCAAGGGACTCACGTCTGAGCATACCCTGCCAACCTAGGGTGAACAAAGAAAAACCAAAGGTGGTGATGGACGGAGCGTTGACAATACAAACAATCACCTCCAGTCAACTGATCTGGGTTTAATCCATCACCGTTCTTTAGCTCACTCCGCCACCCCAGTTCAGACATGGCCATATGCAAATCAGTCTGACCCTGTGCCTCATGGGAACAGTCCAGCCCGAACTGCCAAGCCATGTCTTCCCTGGACCGGAATCAAGCTTCCCAGGACTGGTTTCTGGCATTACAGCCGTCTTCAGCCGGGCTTGCTTGACTCCAGTGGCAAAGTGAGCAAGGGACTCACGTCTGAGCATACCCTGCCAACCTGGGGCGAACAAAGAAAAACCAAAGGTGGTGATGGACGGAGCGTTGACAATACAAACACTCACGTCCAGTCAATTGATCTGGGTTTAATCCATCACCGTTCTTTAGCTCACTCCGCCACCCCAGTTCAGACATGGCCATATGCAAATCAGTCTGACCCCTTGCCTCATGGGAACAGTCCAGCCCGAACTGCCAAGCCATGTCTTCCCTGGACCAGAGTCAAGCTTCCCAGGACCGGTTTCTGGCATTACAGCCGTCTTCAGCCGGGCTTGCTTGACTCCAGTGGCAAAGTGAGCAAGGGACTCACGTCTGAGCATACCCTGCCAACCTAGGGCGAACAAAGAAAAACCAAAGGTTGTGAAGGACGGAGCGTTGACAATACAAACACTCACCTCCAGTCAACTGATCTGGGTTTAATCCATCACCGTTCTTTAGCTCACTCTGCCACCCCAGTTCAGACATGGCCATATGCAAATCAGTCTGACCCTGTGCCTCATGGGAACAGTCCAGCCGAACTGCCAAGCCATGTCTTCCCTGGACCGGAATCAAGCTTCCCAGGACCGGTTTCTGGCATTATAGCCGTCTTCAGCCGGGCTTGCTTTACTCCAGTGGCAAAGTGAGCAAGGGACTCACGTCTGAGCATACCCTGCCAACCTAGGGCGAACAAAGAAAAACCAAAGGTGGTGATGGGCGGAGCGTTGACAATACAAACACTCACCTCCAGTCAACTGATCTGGGTTTAATCCATCACCGTTCTTTAGCTCACTCCGCCACCCCAGTTCAGACATGGCCATATGCAAATCAGTCTGACCCTGTGCCTCATGGGAACAGTCCAGCCCGAACTGCCAAGCCATGTCTCCCCTGGACCGGAATCAAGCTTCCCAGGACCGGTTTCTGGCATTACAGCCGTCTTCAGCCGGGCTTGCTTGAGTCCAGTGGCAAAGTGAGCAAGGGACTCACATCTGAGCATACCCTGCCAACCTGGGGTGAACAAAGAAAAACCAAAGGTGATGATGGACGGAGCGTTGACAATAGAAACACTCACCTCCAGTCAACTGATCTGGGTTTAATCCATCACCGTTCTTTGGCTCACTCCGCTACCCCAGTTCAGACATGGCCATATGCAAATCAGTCTGACCCTGTGCCTCATGGGAACAGTCCAGCCCAAACTGCAAAGCCATGTCTTCCCTGGACCGGAATCAAGCTTCCCAGGACCGGTTTCTGGCATTACAGCCGTCTTCAGCCGAGCTTGCTTGACTCCAGTGGCAAAATGAGCAAGGGACTCACGTCTGAGCATACCCTGCCAACCTAGGGTGAACAAAGAAAAACCAAAGGTGGTGATGGACGGAGCGTTGACAATACAAACAATCACCTCCAGTCAACTGATCTGGGTTTAATCCATCACCGTTCTTTAGCTCACTCCGCCACCCCAGTTCAGACATGGCCATATGCAAATCAGTCTGACCCTGTGCCTCATGGGAACAGTCCAGCCCGAACTGCCAAGCCATGTCTTCCCTGGACCGGAATCAAGCTTCCCAGGACTGGTTTCTGGCATTACAGCCGTCTTCAGCCGGGCTTGCTTGACTCCAGTGGCAAAGTGAGCAAGGGACTCACGTCTGAGCATACCCTGCCAACCTGGGGCGAACAAAGAAAAACCAAAGGTGGTGATGGACGGAGCGTTGACAATACAAACACTCACGTCCAGTCAATTGATCTGGGTTTAATCCATCACCGTTCTTTAGCTCACTCCGCCACCGCAGTTCAGACATGGCCATATGCAAATCAGTCCGACCCTGTGCCTCATGGGAACAGTTCAGCCCGAACTGCCAAGCCATGTCGTCCCTGGACCAGAATCAAGCTTCCCAGGACCGGTTTCTGGCATTACAGCCGTCTTCAGCCGGGCTTGCTTGACTCCAGTGGCAAAGTGAGCAAGGGACTCACGTCTGAGCATACCCTGCCAACCTAGGGCGAACAAAGAAAAAACAAAGGTGGTGATGGACGGAGCGTTGACAATACAAACACTCACCTCCAGTCAACTTATCTGGATTTAATCCATCACCGTTCTTTAGCTCACTCCGTCACCCCAGTTCAGACATGGCCATATGCAAATCAGTCTGACCCTGTGCCTCATGGGAACAGTCCAGCCCGAACTGCCAAGCCATGTCTTCCCTGGACCGGAATCAAGCTTCCCAGGACCGGTTTCTCGCATTACAGCCGTCCTCAGCCGGGCTTGCTTGACTCCAGTGGCAAAGTGAGCAAGGGACTCACGTCTGAGCATACCCTGCCAACCTAGGGCGAACAAAGAAAAACCAAAGGTGGTGATGGACGGAGTGTTGACAATACAAACACTCACCTCCAGTCAACTGATCTGGGTTTAATCCATCACCGTTCTTTAGCTCACTCTGCCACCCCAGTTCAGACATGGCCATATGCAAATCAGTCCGACCCTGTGCCTCATGGGAACAGTCCAGCCCGAACTGCCAAGCCATGTCTTCCCTGGACCGGAATCAAGCTTCCCTGGACCGGTTTCTGGCATTACAGCCGTCTTCAGCCGGGCTTGCTTGACTCCAGTGGCAAAGTGAGCAAGGGACTCACGTCTGAGCATACCCTGCCGACCTAGGGCGAACAAAGAAAAACCAAAGGTGGTGATGGACGGAGCGTTGACAATACAAACACTCACCTCCAGTCAACTGATCTGGGTTTAATCCATCACCGTTCTTTAGCTCACTCCGCCACCCCAGTTCAGACATGGCCATATGCAAATCAGTCTGACCCTGTATCATGGGAACAGTCCAGCCCGAACTGCCAAGCCATGTCTTCCCTGGACCGGAATCAAGCTTCCCAGGACCGGTTTCTGGCATTACAGCCGTCTTCAGCCGGGCTTGCTGGACTACAGTGGCAAAGTGAGCAAGGGACTCACGTCTGAGCATACCCTGCCGACCTAGGGCGAAAAAAGAAAAACCAAAGGTGGTGATGGACGGAGCGTTGACAATACAAACACTCACCTCCAGTCAACTGATCTGGGTTTAATCCATCACCGCTCTTTAGCTCACTCCGCCACCCCAGTTCAGACATGGCCATGTGCAAATCAGTCTGACCCTGTGCCTCATGGGAACAGTCCAACCCGAACTGCCAAGCCATGTCTTCCCTGGACCGTAATCAAGCTTCCCAGGACTGGTTTCTGGCATTACAGCCGTCCTCAGCCGGGCTTGCTTGACTCCAGTGGCAAAGTGAGCAAGAGACTCACGCCTGAGCATACCCTGCCAACCTAGGGCGAACAAAGAAAAACCAAAGGTGGTGATGGACGGTGCGTTGACAATACAAACACTCACCTCCAGTCAACTGATCTGGGTTTAATCCATCACCGTTCTTCAGCTCACTCCGTCACCCCAGTTCAGACATGGCCATATGCAAATCAGTCTGACCCTGTGCCTCATGGGAACAGTCCAGCCCGAACTGCCAAGCCATGTCTTCCCTGGACCGGAATCAAGCTTCCCAGGACCGGTTTCTGGCATTACAGCCGTCTTCAGCCGGGCTTGCTTGACTCTAGTGGCAAAATGAGCAAGGGACCCACGTCTGAGCATACCCTGCCAACCTAGGGCGAACAAAGAAAAACCAAAGGTGGTGATGGACGGAGCGTTGACAATACAAACACTCACCTCCAGTCAACTGATCTGGGTTTAATCCATCTCCGTTCTTTAGCTCACTCCGCCACCCCAGTTCAGACATGGCCATATGCAAATCAGTCTGACCCTGTGCCTCATGGGAACAGTCCAGCCCGAACTGCCAAGCCATGTCTTCCCTGGACCGGAATCAAGCTTCCCAGGACCGGTTTCTAGCATTACAGCCGTCTTCAGCTGGGCTTGCTTGACTCCAGTGGCAAAGTGAGCAAGGGACTCACGTCTGAGCATACCCTGCCAACCTAGGGCGAACAAAGAAAAACCAAAGGTGGTGATGGACGGAGCGTTGACAATACAAACACTCACCTCCAGTCAACTGATCTGGGTTTAATCCATCACCGTTCTTTAGCTCACTCTGCCACCCCAGTTCAGACATGGCCATATGCAAATCAGTCTGACCCTGTGCCTCATGGGAACTGTCCAGCCGAACTGCCAAGCCATGTCTTCCCTGGACCGGAATCAAGCTTCCCAGGACCGGTTTCTGGCATTACAGCCGTCTTCAGCCGGGCTTGCTTGACTCCAGTGGCAAAGTGAGCAAGGGACTCACGTCTGAGCATACCCTGGCAACCTAGGGCGAACAAAGAAAAACCAAAGGTGGTGATGGACGGAGCGTTGACAATACAAACACTCACCTCCAGTCAACTGATCTGGGTTTAATCCATCACCGTTCTTTAGCTCACTCCGCCACCCCAGTTCAGACATGGCCATATGCAAATCAGTCTGACCCTGTGCCTCATGGGAACAGTGCAGCCCGAACTGCCAAGCCATGTCTCCCCTGGACCGGAATCAAGCTTCCCAGGACCGGTTTCTGGCATTACAGCCGTCTTCAGCCGGGCTTGCTTGATTCCAGTGGCAAAGTGAGCAAGGGACTCACATCTGAGCATACCCTGCCAACCTGGGGTGAACAAAGAAAAACCAAAGGTGATGATGGACGGAGCGTTGACAATAGAAACACTCACCTCCGTCAACTGATCTGGGTTTAATCCATCACCGTTCTTTAGCTCACTCCGCTACCCCAGTTCAGACATGGCCATATGCAAATCAGTCTGACCCTGTGCCTCATGGGAACAGTCCAGCCCGAACTGCCAAGCCATGTCTTCCCTGGACCGGAATCAAGCTTCCCAGGTCCGGTTTCTGGCATTACAGCCGTCTTCAGCCGGGCTTGCTTGACTCCAGTGGCAAAGTGAACAAGGGACTCACGTCTGAGCATACCCTGCCAACCTAGGGCGAACAAAGAAAAACCAAAGGTGGTGATGGACGGAGCGTTGACAATACAAACAGTCACCTCCAGTCAACTGATCTGGGTTTAATCCATCACCGTTCTTTCGCTCACTCCGCCACCCCAGTTCGGACATGGCCATATGCAAATCAGTCTGACCCTGTGCCTCATGGGAACAGTCCAGCCCAAACTGCAAAGCCATGTCTTCCCCGGACCGGAATCAAGCTTCCCAGGACCGGTTTCTGGCATTACAGCCGTCTTCAGCCGGGCTTGCTTGACTCCAGTGGCAAAGTGAACAAGGGACTCACATCTGAGCATACCCTGCCAACCTATGGCGAACAAAGAAAAAACAAAGGTGGTGATGGACGGAGCGTTGACAATACAAACAGTCACCTCCAGTCAACTGATCTGGGTTTAATCCATCACCGTTCTTTCGCTCACTCCGCCACCCCAGTTCAGACATGGCCATATGCAAATCAGTCTGACCCTGTGCCTCATGGGAACAGTCCAGCCCGAACTGCCAAGCCATGTCTTCCCTGGACCGGAATCAAGCTTCCCAGGACCGGATTCTGGCATTACAGCCGTCTTCAGCCGGGCTTGCTTGACTCCAGTGGCAAAATGAGCAAGGGACTCACGTCTGAGCATACCCTGCCATCCTAGGGCAAACAAAGAAAAACCAAAGGTGGTGATGGACGGAGCGTTGACAATACAAACAATCACCTCCAGTCAACTGATCTGGGTTTAATCCATCACCGTTCTTTAGCTCACTCCGCCACCCCAGTTCAGACATGGCCATATGCAAATCAGTCTGACCCTGTGCCTCATGGGAACAGTCCAGCCCGAACTGCCAAGCCATGTCTTCCCTGGACCGGAATCAAGCTTCCCAGGACTGGTTTCTGGCATTACAGCCGTCTTCAGCCGGGCTTGCTTGACTCCAGTGGCAAAGTGAGCAAGGGACTCACGTCTGAGCATACCCTGCCAACCTGGGGCGAACAAAGAAAAACCAAAGGTGGTGATGGACGGAGCGTTGACAATACAAACACTCACCTCCAGTCAATTGATCTGGGTTTAATCCATCACCGTTCTTTAGCTCACTCCGCCACCCCAGTTCAGACATGGCCATATGCAAATCGGTCTGACCCTGTGCCTCATGGGAACAGTCCAGCCCGAACTGCCAAGCCATGTCTTCCCTGGACCGGAATCAAGCTTCCCAGGACCGGTTTCTGGCATTACAGCCGTCCTCAGCCGGGCTTGCTTGACTCCAGTGGCAAAGTGAGCAAGGGACTCACGTCTGAGCATACCCTGCCAACCTAGGGCGAACAAAGAAAAACCAAAGGTGGTGATGGACGGAGCGTTGACGATACAAACACTCACCTCCAGTCAACTGATCTGGGTTTAATCCATCACCGTTCTTTAGCTCACTCCGCCACCCCAGTTCAGACATGGCCATATGCAAATCAGTCCGACCCTGTGCCTCATGGGAACAGTCCAGCCCGAACTGCCAAGCCATGTCTTCCCTGGACCGGAATCAAGCTTCCCAGGACCGGTTTCTGGCATTACAGCCGTCTTCAGCCGGGCTTGCTTGACTCCAGTGGCAAAGTGAGCAAGGGACTCACGTCTGAGCATACCCTGCCGACCTAGGGCGAACAAAGAAAAACCAAAGGTGGTGATGGACGGAGCGTTGACAATACAAACACTCACCTCCAGTCAACTGATCTGGGTTTAATCCATCACCGTTCTTTAGCTCACTCCGCCACCCCAGTTCAGACATGGCCATATGCAAATCAGTCTGACCCTGTGCCTCATGGGAACAGTCCAGCCCGAACTGCCACGCCATGTCTTCCCTGGACCGGAATCAAGCTTCCCAGGACCGGTTTCTGGCATTACAGCCGTCTTCAGCCGGGCTTGCTGGACAACAGTGGCAAAGGGAGCAAGGGACTCACGTCTGAGCATACCCTGCCGACCTAGGGCGAAAAAAGAAAAACCAAAGGTGGTGATGGACGGAGCGTTGACAATACAAACACTCACCTCCCGTCAACTGATCTGGGTTTAATCCATCACCGTTCTTTAGCTCACTCCGCCACCCCAGTTCAGACATGGCCATGTGCAAATCAGTCTGACCCTGTGCCCAGTGCTTAATTTGTAAAATATGAAGTGCAGGTGCTCAAATGTTTGTTTGAGGCCACACCTACTTTTCTACGGCTCCACCGATTTCCTCCACTAGCTCCACCCACTTACTCTATTAGATCCACCCACTCATCAACTGGCACTGCTAAAAGTCAGATGTAATACGAGGTACAAACACCTGTTAGTAACAATTCAGGGAAAGGGTGGAAACAGTAACATGACTATTGCACCAACAAGAGGGTAAAAAAAAAACATCTGGTGCACTAGAGTTAGTAGTGATGTTGAGGCATATACAAACATTAAATAGAGGGGCAGGTGCTGCTGTAGTAATATATAATATTACACCAAGAGGCATCGGGTGGAGTGCAACTAACAGGAAATAAGGACTTGCTAAAAACTGTGAACCAACAGCACCACTGAAACGTACCAGAACATTACTTCCCCGTCCCAAGTTTCACAGCAGACCCGTCCCTCCCCCACCCAGACAAATAAGTAGCTTACTAATGGATGATTTTAGGCAAATTGCTGCTCTCCATGTATGATGTAGCCTGTATCTCCCTCCAACCTCCACCCCCAGTACACATCCTGTGTCATCTGAAACCAATTGTACTTCACTGTACTCTGCTCCTGCGGGCTGAGTGGACTCAGACACAGGTGCGGCTTGCCCCAATGCTGCATAATGGAATGCAGATGGCCAGGAATGAGATGCATCAGCAGAGCTATCATTTGGACTCAAGACGGGAATATCCAGGTCAAGACACCAGGAAGTCACGGTTAAAGCGAATAGGCAGAGCGCTGTACGTGGAATCTAGTAATGGAATAAACCAAGGGCCTCTGGGGGAGGGTGGAGGTGCATTGGTGGGTCTAAGCTTGGACACTGAAATTCCGCCGCAGAGCAGACAAGAAGTGGGGGACACAGGCAGGTCTCTGTGTAGTGTCCAGATTAGAAAAGGGTGCTTGGGGACAAAGATTGAGATGCATTGGAGCGCAATGTTTGGTAGCCAGTGGCAATGTAACGGTGAAAGGAGTCTGTGAGCATAGTGTGTGCGGCCAGCACTGTGTTAGAGGGGGTGGGGTGGGGAAGAGGGTCACTATGTAAAAGTGACTGAGGTAGATTATTATCCGAGCTGAGTGCAGTCTCCAGCGCGCTGGTAGGAAGGAGCGCTGTGATCGGTGATTAGTAGAGCTGTGTATGGATACAGTTCTGGAATAAAGACACTGCCGGCTACAAAGAGGTGCTCCGGCAGAGCTGTGCATGACCTTCAGAAACAAAACTCAGGTGGAGAAAGAAAAGGGAGATGTTGGGATGCACTTATAGAAAGTACTGTGGATGACTATCAAGAGGGCTGGCACGCATGTCTCTTCTAAAGTGAGGCCATATTGTTTAACTATTCCATAAATTGTCAAGTGTGGTGAGATATGTGCCTAGAATCCAACATCGCGCGTTTGTGGCAGCTTATGGGCCTCCTGTAGGTGTTTGTTGTAAAAAAAAAACTTTGGAGCTGCTGTGTGCCACACAACACGTGCAGGGACATCTCTGCATCATCATACCCTGCCCACATGAATAAGTTGTCTGATTGCATGGGGCTGTGCAGCCATATCCCTGCAGCCCTGGCGGTGCAGGAGGAACATGCACTTCAACCGAAAGCCTATGGATGCTGAGTTAGCACTGGCAGTGTTTCAAAAGCCCCTCCCTACATTCTGCCCCTTCTCCCGCTCTGTGACAGGGCTCGTAGCCACACTTGCCCTCCAGCACCTGTGAAACAGGAAACAAGATCCGAGGGGTCTTACCTGAGGAACTCCGGTGCAGACGGGTGTCGCAACTGCGGTGGACACCTGCACGGGCTCGCGCATGACATTGGTGCACAGCAGGCAGACAGAGAAGCTTCTCCAGAAACTTGTAGTCACAGCCGGGCATCTTCCGGGGTGCAGGGTCCGAGGGATCAGATGTCAAGGTGTCTGAGCCTTGGGGTTTTACACTCCTCGGGGCTGATTCCTCCCGAGGGTGCTTCCAGTCCTTTTGTCCCTGGGCTCCCTCTGCCCGGGTCCTTTACTCTCTCCTAGCCCCCGGGGGTTGAGGGTCTCTTCCCGGTGCACTCCTCTTGTTTTGAGGGCTCTGCTCACTCTTCTTGTGGAGGGACTCTCTATCGCTCGTGCACAGGTCTCCTTCAACGCTCCTTGTCCCGGGGAGACTCGCACGGCCCCAGCCCGCCTGATTCGGGGCTCTCTCGCAACCCTCCTGTTCACAAGGTTGAGTCGTGACCCCTATGGCTGCAGACTGCCTATACTAAGTGATTAGGCCTGGTGCTGCTTTCTACCACCAAAGCACTGGCTAATGAGGCCTGCTGCGCACCACGCTGCTTACTTCTTGTGTCGTAAGCTGAAAAACGTTGCGGGCGGCTGCGCAGTATGCTAGGGCGGGCGGTACTGAAAACCCTGATTCCATTGGTCTGACTCAGGACACACACGCCTGACGATCACGATTCCCAACTAGTGACAGAGCAGGTTTAAAATATATTTTCGAAGCGTTCTTTATTGGTAGTGCAACTTATGATGGGGCAGGAATCCAGTGAGTTTCTGGCACTGTATGTGTGCTTAATAACGAAGGTGCAGCAGCATCTTATATGAAATGGTGACAATCATGTGTGAAATCGGCTGTTCACCGGCGGGGAGGCCCGTGTGAAGTAGCATGCAGCCAAAATCGCGTGTAGACCCGGCCCTGAAAATTAAGTGCCGGTGCTTAGCACCGGAAAGCACCGGCACAAATTAAGCACTGCCTGTGCCTCATGGGAACAGTCCAGCCCGAACTGCCAAGCCATGTCTTCCCTGGACCGGAATCAAGCTTCCAAGGACCGGTTTCTGGCATTACAGCCGTCCTCAGCCGGGCTTGCTTGACTCCAGTGGCAAAGTGAGCAAGGGACTTACGCCTGAGCATACCCTGCCAACCTAGGGCGAACAAAGAAAAACCAAAGGTGGTGATGGACGGTGCGTTGACAATACAAACACTCACCTCCAGTCAACTGATCTGGGTTTAATCCATCACCGTTCTTTAGCTCACTCCGTCACCCCAGTTCAGACATGGCCATATGCAAATCAGTCTGACCCTGTGCCTCATGGGAACAGTCCAGCCCGAACTGCCAAGCCATGTCTTCCCTGGACCGGAATCAAGCTTCCCAGGACCGGTTTCTGGCATTACAGCCGTCTTCAGCCGGGCTTGCTTGACTCCAGTGGCAAAGTGAGCAAGGGACCCACGTCTGAGCATACCCTGCCAACCTAGGGCGAACAAAGAAAAACCAAAGGTGGTGATGGACGGAGCGTTGACAATACAAACACTCACCTCCAGTCAACTGATCTGGGTTTAATCCATCTCCGTTCTTTAGCTCACTCCGCCACCCCAGTTCAGACATGGCCATATGCAAATCAGTCTGACCCTGTGCCTCATGGGAATAGTCCAGCCCGAACTGCCAAGCCATGTCTTCCCTGGACCGGAATCAAGCTTCCCAGGACCGGTTTCTGGCATTACAGCCGTCTTCAGCCGGGCTTGCTTGACTCCAGTGGCAAAGTGAGCAAGGGACTCACGTCTGAGCATACCCTGCCAACCTAGGGCGAACAAAGAAAAACCAAAGGTGGTGATGGACGGAGCGTTGACAATACAAACACTCACCTCCAGTCAACTGATCTGGGTTTAATCCATCACCGTTCTTTAGCTCACTCCGCCACCCCAGTTCAGACATGGCCATATGCAAATCAGTCTGACCCCGTGCCTCATGGGAACAGTCCAGCCCGAACTGCCAAGCCATGTCTTCCCTGGACCAGAATCAAGCTTCCCAGGACCGGTTTCTGGCATTACAGCCGTCTTCAGCCGGGCTTGCTTGACTCCAGTGGCAAAGTGAGCAAGGGACTCACGTCTGAGCATACCCTACCAACCTAGGACGAACAAAGAAAAACCAAAGGTTGTGAAGGACGGAGCGTTGACAATACAAACACTCACCTCCAGTCAACTGATCTGGGTTTAATCCATCACCGTTCTTTAGCTCACTCCGCCACCCCAGTTCAGACATGGCCATATGCAAATCAGTCTGACCCTGTGCCTCATGGGAACAGTCCAGCCCGAACTGCCAAGCCATGTCTTCCCTGGACCGGAATCAAGCTTCCCAGGACCAGTTTCTGGCATTACAGCCGTCTTCAGCCGGGCTTGCTTGACTCCAGTGGCAAAGTGAGCAAGGGACTCACGTCTGAGCATACCCTGCCAACCTAGGGTGAACAAAGAAAAAACAAAGGTGGTGATGGACGGAGCGTTGACAATACAAACACTCACCTTCAGTCAACTGATCTGGGTTTAATCCATCACCGTTCTTTAGCTCACTCCGCCACCCCAGTTCAGACATGGCCATATGCAAATCAGTCTGACCCTGTGCCTCATGGGAACAGTCCAGCCCGAACTGCCAAGCCATGTCTCCCCTGGACCGGAATCGTGCTTCCCAGGACCGGTTTCTGGCATTACAGCCGTCTTCAGCCGGGCTTGCTTGACTCCAGTGGCAAAGTGAGCAAGGGACTCACGTCTGAGCATACCCTGTCAACCTAGGGCGAACAAAGAAAAACCAAAGGTGGTGATGGACGGAGCGTTGACAATACAAACACTCACCTCCAGTCAACTGATCTGGGTTTAATCCATCACCGTTCTTTAGCTCACTCCGCTCCCCAGTTCAGACATGGCCATATGCAAATCAGTCTGACCCTGTGCCTCATGGGAACAGTCCAGCCCGAACTGCCAAGCCATGTCTTCCCTGGACCGGAATCAAGCTTCCCAGGACCAGTTTCTGGCATTACAGCCGTCTTCAGCCGGGCTTGCTTGACTCCAGTGGCAAAGTGAGCAAGGGACTCACGTCTGAGCATACCCTGGCAACCTAGGGCGAACAAAGAAAAACCAAAGGTGGTGATGGATGGAGCGTTGACAATACAAACACTCACCTCCAGTCAACTGATCTGGGTTTAATCCATCACAGTTCTTTAGCTCACTCTGCCACCCCAGTTCAGACATGGCCATATGCAAATCAGTCTGACCCTGTGCCTCATGGGAACAGTCCAGCCGAACTGCCAAGCCAGGTCTTCCCTGGACCGGAATCAAGCTTCCCAGGACCGGTTTCTGGCATTACAGCCGTCTTCAGCCTGGCTTGCTTGACTCCAGTGGCAAAGTGAGCAAGGGACTCACATCTGAGCATACCCTGGCAACCTAGGGCGAACAAAGAAAAACCAAAGGTGGTGATGGACGGAGCGTTGACAATACAAACACTCACCTCCAGTCAACTGATCTGGGTTTAATCCATCACCGTTCTTTCGCTCACTCCGCCACCCCAGTTCAGACATGGCCATATGCAAATCAGTCTGACCCTGTGCCTCATGGGAACAGTCCAGCCCAAAGTGCAAAGCCATGTCTTCCCTGGACCGGAATCAAGCTTCCCAGGACCGGTTTCTGGCATTACAGCCGTCTTCAGCCGGGCTTGCTTGACTCCAGTGGCAAAATGAGCAAGGGACTCACATCTGAGCATACCCTGCCAACCTAGGGCGAACAAAGAAAAACCAAAGGTGGTGATGGACGGAGCGTTGACAATACAAACAATCACCTCCAGTCAACTGATCTGGGTTTAATCCATCACCGTTCTTTAGCTCACTCCGCCACCCCAGTTCAGACATGGCCATATGCAAATCAGTCTGACCCTGTGCCTCATGGGAACAGTCCAGCCCGAACTGCCAAGCCATGTCTTCCCTGGACCGGAATCAAGCTTCACAGGACTGGTTTCTGGCATTACAGCCGTCTTCAGCCGGGCTTGCTTGACTCCAGTGGCAAAGTGAGCAAGGGACTCACGTCTGAGCATACCCTGCCAACCTGGGGCGAACAAAGAAAAAACAAAGGTGGTGATGGACGGAGCGTTGACAATACAAACACTCACGTCCAGTGAATTGATCTGGGTTTAATCCATCACTGTTCTTTAGCTCACTCCGCCACCGCAGTTCAGACATGGCCATATGCAAATCAGTCCGACCCTGTGCCTCATGGGAACAGTTCAGCCCGAACTGCCAAGCCATGTCGTCCCTGGACCGGAATCAAGCTTCCCAGGACCGGTTTCTGGCATTACAGCCGTCTTCAGCCGGGCTTGCTTGACTCCAGTGGCAAAGTGAGCAAGGGACTCACGTCTGAGCATACCCTGCCAACCTAGGGCGAACAAAGAAAAAACAAAGGTGGTGATGGACGGAGCGTTGACAATACAAACACTCACCTCCAGTCAACTTATCTGGGTTTAATCCATCACCGTTCTTTAGCTCACTCCGCCACCCCAGTTCAGACATGGCCATATGCAAATCAGTCTGACCCTGTGCCTCATTGGAACAGTCCAGCCCGAACTGCCAAGCCATGTCTTCCCTGGAACGGAATCAAGCTTCCCAGGACCGGTTTCTGGCATTACAGCCGTCTTCAGCCGGGCTTGCTTGACTCCAGTGGCAAAGTGAGCAAGGGACTCACGTCTGAGCATACCCTGCCAACCTAGGGAGAAAAAAGAAAAACCAAAGGTGGTGATGGACGGAGCGTTGACAATACAAACACTCACCTCCAGTCAACTGATCTGGGTTTAATCCATCACCGTTCTTTAGTTCACTCCGTCACCCCAGTTCAGACATGGCCATATGCAAATCAGTCTGACCCTGTGCCTCATGGGAACAGTCCAGCCCGAACTGCCAAGCCATGTCTTCCCTAGACCGGAATCAAGCTTCCCAGGACCGGTTTCTGGCATTACAGCCGTCCTCAGCCGGGCTTGCTTGACTCCAGTGGCAAAGTGAGCAAGGGACTCACGTCTGAGCATACCCTGCCAACCTAGGGCGAACAAAGAAAAACCAAAGGTGGTGATGGACGGAGTGTTGACAATACAAACACTCACCTCCAGTCAACTGATCTGGGTTTAATCCATCACCGTTCTTTAGCTCACTCTGCCACCCCAGTTCAGACATGGCCATATGCAAATCAGTCCGACCCTGTGCCTCATGGGAACAGTCCAGCCCGAACTGCCAAGCCATGTCTTCCCTGGACCGGAATCAAGCTTCCCAGGACCGGTTTCTGGCATTACAGCCATCTTCAGCCGGGCTTGCTTGACTCCAGTGGCAAAGTGAGCAAGGGACTCACGTCTGAGCATACCCTGCCGACCTAGGGCGAACAAAGAAAAACCAAAGGTGGTGATGGACGGAGCGTTGACAATACAAACACTCACCTCCAGTCAACTGATCTGGGTTTAATCCATCACCGTTCTTTAGCTCACTCCGCCACCCCAGTTCAGACATGGCCATATGCAAATCAGTCTGACCCTGTGCCTCATGGGAACAGTCCAGCCCGAACTGCCAAGCCATGTCTTCCCTGGACCGGAATCAAGCTTCCCAGGACCGGTTTCTGGCATTACAGCCGTCTTCAGCCGGGCTTGCTGGACTACAGTGGCAAAGTGAGCAAGGGACTCACGTCTGAGCATACCCTGCCGACCTAGGGCGAAAAAAGAAAAACCAAAGGTGGTGATGGACGGAGCGTTGACAATACAAACACTCACCTCCAGTCAACTGATCTGGGTTTAATCCATCACCGTTCTTTAGCTCACTCCGCCACCCCAGTTCAGACATGGCCATGTGCAAATCAGTCTGACCCTGTGCCTCATGGGAACAGTCCAGCCCGAACTGCCAAGCCATGTCTTCCCTGGACCGTAATCAAGCTTCCCAGGACCGGTTTCTGGCATTACAGCCGTCCTCAGCCGGGCTTGCTTGACTCCAGTGGCAAAGTGAGCAAAGGACTCACGCCTGAGCATACCCTGCCAACCTAGGGCGAACAAAGAAAAACCAAAGGTGGTGATGGACGGTGCGTTGACAATACAAACACTCACCTCCAGTCAACTGATCTGGGTTTAATCCATCACCGTTCTTCAGCTCACTCCGTCACCCCAGTTCAGACATGGCCATATGCAAATCAGTCTGACCCTGTGCCTCATGGGAACAGTCCAGCCCGAACTGCCAAGCCATGTCTTCCCTGGACCGGAATCAAGCTTCCCAGGACCGGTTTCTGGCATTACAGCCGTCTTCAGCCGGGCTTGCTTGACTCCAGTGGCAAAGTGAGCAAGGGACCCACATCTGAGCATACCCTGCCAACCTAGGGCGAATAAAGAAAAACCAAAGGTGGTGATGGACGGAGCGTTGACAATACAAACACTCACCTCCAGTCAACTGATCTGGGTTTAATCCATCTCCGTTCTTTAGCTCACTCCGCCACCCCAGTTCAGACATGGCCATATGCAAATCAGTCTGACCCTGTGCCTCATGGGAACAGTCCAGCCCGAACTGCCAAGCCATGTCTTCCCTGGACCGGAATCAAGCTTCCCAGGACCGGTTTCTAGCATTACAGCCGTCTTCAGCTGGGCTTGCTTGACTCCAGTGGCAAAGTGAGCAAGGGACTCACGTCTGAGCATACCCTGCCAACCTAGGGCGAACAAAGAAAAACCAAAGGTGGTGATGGACGGAGCGTTGACAATACAAACACTCACCTCCAGTCAACTGATCTGGGTTTAATCCATCACCGTCTTTAGCTCACTCCGCCACCCCAGTTCAGACATGGCCATATGCAAATCAGTCTGACCCCTTGCCTCATGGGAACAGTCCAGCCCGAACTGCCAAGCCATGTCTTCCCTGGACCAGAAGCAAGCTTCCCAGGACCGGTTTCTGGCATTACAGCCGTCTTCAGCCGGGCTTGCTTGACTCCAGTGGGCAAGTGAGCAAGGGACTCACGTCTGAGCATACCCTGCCAACCTAGGGCGAACAAAGAAAAACCAAAGGTTGTGAAGGACGGAGCGTTGACAATACAAACACTCACCTCCAGTCAACTGATCTGGGTTTAATCCATCACCGTTCTTTAGCTCACTCTGCCACCCCAGTTCAGACATGGCCATATGCAAATCAGTCTGACCCTGTGCCTCATGGGAACAGTCCAGCCGAACTGCCAAGCCATGTCTTCCCTGGACCGGAATCAAGCTTCCCAGGACCGGTTTCTGGCATTACAGCCGTCTTCAGCCGGGCTTGCTTTACTCCAGTGGCAAAGTGAGCAAGGGACTCACGTCTGAGCATACCCTGCCAACCTAGGGCGAACAAAGAAAAACCAAAGGTGGTGATGGACGGAGCGTTGACAATACAAACACTCACCTCCAGTCAACTGATCTGGGTTTAATCCATCACCGTTCTTTAGCTCACTCCGCCACCCCAGTTCAGACATGGCCATATGCAAATCAGTCTGACCCTGTGCCTCATGGGAACAGTCCAGCCCGAACTGCCAAGCCATGTCTCCCCTGGACCGGAATCAAGCTTCCCAGGACCGGTTTCTGGCATTACAGCCGTCTTCAGCCGGGCTTGCTTGATTCCAGTGGCAAAGTGAGCAAGGGACTCACATCTGAGCATACCCTGCCAACCTGGGGTGAACAAAGAAAAACCAAAGGTGATGATGGACGGAGCGTTGACAATAGAAACACTCACCTCCAGTCAACTGATCTGGGTTTAATCCATCACCGTTCTTTGGCTCACTCCGCTACCCCAGTTCAGACATGGCCATATGCAAATCAGTCTGACCCTGTGCCTCATGGGAACAGTCCAGCCCAAACTGCAAAGCCATGTCTTCCCTGGACCGGAATCAAGCTTCCCAGGACCGGTTTCTGGCATTACAGCCGTCTTCAGCCGAGCTTGCTTGACTCCAGTGGCAAAATGAGCAAGGGACTCACGTCTGAGCATACCCTGCCAACCTAGGGTGAACAAAGAAAAACCAAAGGTGGTGATGGACGGAGCGTTGACAATACAAACAATCACCTCCAGTCAACTGATCTGGGTTTAATCCATCACCGTTCTTTAGCTCACTCCGCCACCCCAGTTCAGACATGGCCATATGCAAATCAGTCTGACCCTGTGCCTCATGGGAACAGTCCAGCCCGAACTGCCAAGCCATGTCTTCCCTGGACCGGAATCAAGCTTCCCAGGACTGGTTTCTGGCATTACAGCCATCTTCAGCCGGGCTTGCTTGACTCCAGTGGCAAAGTGAGCAAGGGACTCACGTCTGAGCATACCCTGCCAACCTGGGGCGAACAAAGAAAAACCAAAGGTGGTGATGGACGGAGCGTTGACAATACAAACACTCACGTCCAGTCAATTGATCTGGGTTTAATCCATCACCGTTCTTTAGCTCACTCCGCCACCGCAGTTCAGACATGGCCATATGCAAATCAGTCCGACCCTGTGCCTCATGGGAACAGTCCAGCCCGAACTGCCAAGCCATGTCTTCCCTGGACCGGAATCAAGCTTCCCAGGACCGGTTTCTGGCATTACAGCCGTCTTCAGCCGGGCTTGCTGGACTACAGTGGCAAAGTGAGCAAGGGACTCACGTCTGAGCATACCCTACCAACCTAGGGCGAACAAAGAAAAACCAAAGGTTGTGAAGGACGGAGCGTTGACAATACAAACACTCACCTCCAGTCAACTGATCTGGGTTTAATCCATCACCGTTCTTTAGCTCACTCCGCCACCCCAGTTCAGACATGGCCATATGCAAATCAGTCTGACCCTGTGCCTCATGGGAACAGTCCAGCCCGAACTGCCAAGCCATGTCTTCCCTGGACCGGAATCAAGCTTCCCAGGACCAGTTTCTGGCATTACAGCCGTCTTCAGCCGGGCTTGCTTGACTCCAGTGGCAAAGTGAGCAAGGGACTCACGTCTGAGCATACCCTGCCAACCTAGGGTGAACAAAGAAAAAACAAAGGTGGTGATGGACGGAGCGTTGACAATACAAACACTCACCTTCAGTCAACTGATCTGGGTTTAATCCATCACCGTTCTTTAGCTCACTCCGCCACCCCAGTTCAGACATGGCCATATGCAAATCAGTCTGACCCTGTGCCTCATGGGAACAGTCCAGCCCGAACTGCCAAGCCATGTCTCCCCTGGACCGGAATCGTGCTTCCCAGGACCGGTTTCTGGAATTACAGCCGTCTTCAGCCGGGCTTGCTTGACTCCAGTGGCAAAGTGAGCAAGGGACTCACGTCTGAGCATACCCTGTCAACCTAGGGCGAACAAAGAAAAATCAAAGGTGGTGATGGACGGAGCGTTGACAATACAAACACTCACCTCCAGTCAACTGATCTGGGTTTAATCCATCACCGTTCTTTAGCTCACTCCGCTCCCCAGTTCAGACATGGCCATATGCAAATCAGTCTGACCCTGTGCCTCATGGGAACAGTCCAGCCCGAACTGCCAAGCCATGTCTTCCCTGGACCGGAATCAAGCTTCCCAGGACCAGTTTCTGGCATTACAGCCATCTTCAGCCGGGCTTGCTTGACTCCAGTGGCAAAGTGAGCAAGGGACTCACGTCTGAGCATACCCTGGCAACCTAGGGCGAACAAAGAAAAACCAAAGGTGGTGATGGATGGAGCGTTGACAATACAAACACTCACCTCCAGTCAACTGATCTGGGTTTAATCCATCACAGTTCTTTAGCTCACTCTGCCACCCCAGTTCAGACATGGCCATATGCAAATCAGTCTGACCCTGTGCCTCATGGGAACAGTCCAGCCGAACTGCCAAGCCATGTCTTCCCTGGACCGGAATCAAGCTTCCCAGGACCGGTTTCTGGCATCACAGCCGTCTTCAGCCGGGCTTGCTTGACTCCAGTGGCAAAGTGAGCAAGGGACTCACGTCTGAGCATACCCTGGCAACCTAGGGCGAACAAAGAAAAACCAAAGGTGGTGATGGACGGAGCGTTGACAATACAAACACTCACCTCCAGTCAACTGATCTGGGTTTAATCCATCACCGTTCTTTCGCTCACTCCGCCACCCCAGTTCAGACATGGCCATATGCAAATCAGTCTGACCCTGTGCCTCATGGGAACAGTCCAGCCCAAACTGCAAAGCCATGTCTTCCCTGGACCGGAATCAAGCTTCCCAGGACCGGTTTCTGGCATTACAGCCGTCTTCAGCCGGGCTTGCTTGACTCCAGTGGCAAAATGAGCAAGGGACTCACGTCTGAGCATACCCTGCCAACCTAGGGCGAACAAAGAAAAACCAAAGGTGGTGATGGACGGAGCGTTGACAATACAAACAATCACCTCCAGTCAACTGATCTGGGTTTAATCCATCACCGTTCTTTAGCTCACTCCGCCACCCCAGTTCAGACATGGCCATATGCAAATCAGTCTGACCCTGTGCCTCATGGGAACAGTCCAGCCCGAACTGCCAAGCCATGTCTTCCCTGGACCGGAATCAAGCTTCACAGGACTGGTTTCTGGCATTACAGCCGTCTTCAGCCGGGCTTGCTTGACTCCAGTGGCAAAGTGAGCAAGGGACTCACGTCTGAGCATACCCTGCCAACCTGGGGCGAACAAAGAAAAACCAAAGGTGGTGATGGACGGAGCGTTGACAATACAAACACTCACGTCCAGTGAATTGATCTGGGTTTAATTCATCACTGTTCTTTAGCTCACTCCGCCACCGCAGTTCAGACATGGCCATATGCAAATCAGTCCGACCCTGTGCCTCATGGGAACAGTTCAGCCCGAACTGCCAAGCCATGTCGTCCCTGGACCGGAATCAAGCTTCCCAGGACCGGTTTCTGGCATTACAGCCGTCTTCAGCCGGGCTTGCTTGACTCCAGTGGCAAAGTGAGCAAGGGACTCACGTCTGAGCATACCCTGCCAACCTAGGGCGAACAAAGAAAAAACAAAGGTGGTGATGGACGGAGCATTGACAATACAAACACTCACCTCCAGTCAACTTATCTGGGTTTAATCCATCACCGTTCTTTAGCTCACTCCGCCACCCCAGTTCAGACATGGCCATATGCAAATCAGTCTGACCCTGTGCCTCATTGGAACAGTCCAGCCCGAACTGCCAAGCCATGTCTTCCCTGGAACGGAATCAAGCTTCCCAGGACCGGTTTCTGGCATTACAGCCGTCTTCAGCCGGGCTTGCTTGACTCCAGTGGCAAAGTGAGCAAGGGACTCACGTCTGAGCATACCCTGCCAACCTAGGGAGCAAAAAGAAAAACCAAAGGTGGTGATGGACGGAGCGTTGACAATACAAACACTCACCTCCAGTCAACTGATCTGGGTTTAATCCATCACCGTTCTTTAGTTCACTCCGTCACCCCAGTTCAGACATGGCCATATGCAAATCAGTCTGACCCTGTGCCTCATGGGAACAGTCCAGCCCGAACTGCCAAGCCATGTCTTCCCTAGACCGGAATCAAGCTTCCCAGGACCGGTTTCTGGCATTACAGCCGTCCTCAGCCGGGCTTGCTTGACTCCAGTGGCAAAGTGAGCAAGGGACTCACGTCTGAGCATACCCTGCCAACCTAGGGCGAACAAAGAAAAACCAAAGGTGGTGATGGACGGAGTGTTGACAATACAAACACTCACCTCCAGTCAACTGATCTGGGTTTAATCCATCACCGTTCTTTAGCTCACTCTGCCACCCCAGTTCAGACATGGCCATATGCAAATCAGTCCGACCCTGTGCCTCATGGGAACAGTCCAGCCCGAACTGCCAAGCCATGTCTTCCCTGGACCGGAATCAAGCTTCCCAGGACCGGTTTCTGGCATTACAGCCATCTTCAGCCGGGCTTGCTTGACTCCAGTGGCAAAGTGAGCAAGGGACTCACGTCTGAGCATACCCTGCCGACCTAGGGCGAACAAAGAAAAACCAAAGGTGGTGATGGACGGAGCGTTGACAATACAAACACTCACCTCCAGTCAACTGATCTGGGTTTAATCCATCACCGTTCTTTAGCTCACTCCGCCACCCCAGTTCAGACATGGCCATATGCAAATCAGTCTGACCCTGTGCCTCATGGGAACAGTCCAGCCCGAACTGCCAAGCCATGTCTTCCCTGGACCGGAATCAAGCTTCCCAGGACCGGTTTCTGGCATTACAGCCGTCTTCAGCCGGGCTTGCTGGACTACAGTGGCAAAGTGAGCAAGGGACTCACGTCTGAGCATACCCTGCCGACCTAGGGCGAAAAAAGAAAAACCAAAGGTGGTGATGGACGGAGCGTTGACAATACAAACACTCACCTCCAGTCAACTGATCTGGGTTTAATCCATCACCGTTCTTTAGCTCACTCCGCCACCCCAGTTCAGACATGGCCATGTGCAAATCAGTCTGACCCTGTGCCTCATGGGAACAGTCCAGCCCGAACTGCCAAGCCATGTCTTCCCTGGACCGTAATCAAGCTTCCCAGGACCGGTTTCTGGCATTACAGCCGTCCTCAGCCGGGCTTGCTTGACTCCAGTGGCAAAGTGAGCAAGGGACTCACGCCTGAGCATACCCTGCCAACCTAGGGCGAACAAAGAAAAACCAAAGGTGGTGATGGACGGTGCGTTGACAATACAAACACTCACCTCCAGTCAACTGATCTGGGTTTAATCCATCACCGTTCTTCAGCTCACTCCGTCACCCCAGTTCAGACATGGCCATATGCAAATCAGTCTGACCCTGTGCCTCATGGGAACAGTCCAGCCCGAACTGCCAAGCCATGTCTTCCCTGGACCGGAATCAAGCTTCCCAGGACCGGTTTCTGGCATTACAGCCGTCTTCAGCCGGGCTTGCTTGACTCCAGTGGCAAAGTGAGCAAGGGACCCACATCTGAGCATACCCTGCCAACCTAGGGCGAATAAAGAAAAACCAAAGGTGGTGATGGACGGAGCGTTGACAATACAAACACTCACCTCCAGTCAACTGATCTGGGTTTAATCCATCTCCGTTCTTTAGCTCACTCCGCCACCCCAGTTCAGACATGGCCATATGCAAATCAGTCTGACCCTGTGCCTCATGGGAACAGTCCAGCCCGAACTGCCAAGCCATGTCTTCCCTGGACCGGAATCAAGCTTCCCAGGACCGGTTTCTAGCATTACAGCCGTCTTCAGCTGGGCTTGCTTGACTCCAGTGGCAAAGTGAGCAAGGGACTCACGTCTGAGCATACCCTGCCAACCTAGGGCGAACAAAGAAAAACCAAAGGTGGTGATGGACGGAGCGTTGACAATACAAACACTCACCTCCAGTCAACTGATCTGGGTTTAATCCATCACCGTCTTTAGCTCACTCCGCCACCCCAGTTCAGACATGGCCATATGCAAATCAGTCTGACCCCTTGCCTCATGGGAACAGTCCAGCCCGAACTGCCAAGCCATGTCTTCCCTGGACCAGAATCAAGCTTCCCAGGACCGGTTTCTGGCATTACAGCCGTCTTCAGCCGGGCTTGCTTGACTCCAGTGGGCAAGTGAGCAAGGGACTCACGTCTGAGCATACCCTGCCAACCTAGGGCGAACAAAGAAAAACCAAAGGTTGTGAAGGACGGAGCGTTGACAATACAAACACTCACCTCCAGTCAACTGATCTGGGTTTAATCCATCACCGTTCTTTAGCTCACTCTGCCACCCCAGTTCAGACATGGCCATATGCAAATCAGTCTGACCCTGTGCCTCATGGGAACAGTCCAGCCGAACTGCCAAGCCATGTCTTCCCTGGACCGGAATCAAGCTTCCCAGGACCGGTTTCTGGCATTACAGCCGTCTTCAGCCGGGCTTGCTTTACTCCAGTGGCAAAGTGAGCAAGGGACTCACGTCTGAGCATACCCTGCCAACCTAGGGCGAACAAAGAAAAACCAAAGGTGGTGATGGACGGAGCGTTGACAATACAAACACTCACCTCCAGTCAACTGATCTGGGTTTAATCCATCACCGTTCTTTAGCTCACTCCGCCACCCCAGTTCAGACATGGCCATATGCAAATCAGTCTGACCCTGTGCCTCATGGGAACAGTCCAGCCCGAACTGCCAAGCCATGTCTCCCCTGGACCGGAATCAAGCTTCCCAGGACCGGTTTCTGGCATTACAGCCGTCTTCAGCCGGGCTTGCTTGATTCCAGTGGCAAAGTGAGCAAGGGACTCACATCTGAGCATACCCTGCCAACCTGGGGTGAACAAAGAAAAACCAAAGGTGATGATGGACGGAGCGTTGACAATAGAAACACTCACCTCCAGTCAACTGATCTGGGTTTAATCCATCACCGTTCTTTGGCTCACTCCGCTACCCCAGTTCAGACATGGCCATATGCAAATCAGTCTGACCCTGTGCCTCATGGGAACAGTCCAGCCCAAACTGCAAAGCCATGTCTTCCCTGGACCGGAATCAAGCTTCCCAGGACCGGTTTCTGGCATTACAGCCGTCTTCAGCCGAGCTTGCTTGACTCCAGTGGCAAAATGAGCAAGGGACTCACGTCTGAGCATACCCTGCCAACCTAGGGTGAACAAAGAAAAACCAAAGGTGGTGATGGACGGAGCGTTGACAATACAAACAATCACCTCCAGTCAACTGATCTGGGTTTAATCCATCACCGTTCTTTAGCTCACTCCGCCACCCCAGTTCAGACATGGCCATATGCAAATCAGTCTGACCCTGTGCCTCATGGGAACAGTCCAGCCCGAACTGCCAAGCCATGTCTTCCCTGGACCGGAATCAAGCTTCCCAGGACTGGTTTCTGGCATTACAGCCATCTTCAGCCGGGCTTGCTTGACTCCAGTGGCAAAGTGAGCAAGGGACTCACGTCTGAGCATACCCTGCCAACCTGGGGCGAACAAAGAAAAACCAAAGGTGGTGATGGACGGAGCGTTGACAATACAAACACTCACGTCCAGTCAATTGATCTGGGTTTAATCCATCACCGTTCTTTAGCTCACTCCGCCACCGCAGTTCAGACATGGCCATATGCAAATCAGTCCGACCCTGTGCCTCATGGGAACAGTCCAGCCCGAACTGCCAAGCCATGTCTTCCCTGGACCGGAATCAAGCTTCCCAGGACCGGTTTCTGGCATTACAGCCGTCTTCAGCCGGGCTTGCTTGACTCCAGTGGCAAAGTGAGCAAGGGACCCACATCTGAGCATACCCTGCCAACCTAGGGCGAACAAAGAAAAACCAAAGGTGGTGATGGACGGAGCGTTGACAATACAAACACTCACCTCCAGTCAACTGATCTGGGTTTAATCCATCTCCGTTCTTTAGCTCACTCCGCCACCCCAGTTCAGACATGGCCATATGCAAATCAGTCTGACCCTGTGCCTCATGGGAACAGTCCAGCCCGAACTGCCAAGCCATGTCTTCCCTGGACCGGAATCAAGCTTCCCAGGACCGGTTTCTAGCATTACAGCCGTCTTCAGCTGGGCTTGCTTGACTCCAGTGGCAAAGTGAGCAAGGGACTCACGTCTGAGCATACCCTGCCAACCTAGGGCGAACAAAGAAAAACCAAAGGTGGTGATGGACGGAGCGTTGACAATACAAACACTCACCTCCAGTCAACTGATCTGGGTTTAATCCATCACCGTTCTTTAGCTCACTCCGCCACCCCAGTTCAGACATGGCCATATGCAAATCAGTCTGACCCCTTGCCTCATGGGAACAGTCCAGCCCGAACTGCCAAGCCATGTCTTCCCTGGACCAGAATCAAGCTTCCCAGGACCGGTTTCTGGCATTACAGCCGTCTTCAGCCGGGCTTGCTTGACTCCAGTGGCAAAGTGAGCAAGGGACTCACGTCTGAGCATACCCTGCCAACCTAGGGCGAACAAACAAAAACCAAAGGTTGTGAAGGACGGAGCGTTGACAATACAAACACTCACCTCCAGTCAACTGATCTGGGTTTAATCCATCACCGTTCTTTAGCTCACTCTGCCACCCCAGTTCAGACATGGCCATATGCAAATCAGTCTGACCCTGTGCCTCATGGGAACAGTCCAGCCCGAACTGCCAAGCCATGTCTTCCCTGGACCGGAATCAAGCTTCCCAGGACCGGTTTCTAGCATTACAGCCGTCTTCAGCTGGGCTTGCTTGACTCCAGTGGCAAAGTGAGCAAGGGACTCACGTCTGAGCATACCCTGCCAACCTAGGGCGAACAAAGAAAAACCAAAGGTGGTGATGGACGGAGCGTTGACAATACAAACACTCACCTCCAGTCAACTGATCTGGGTTTAATCCATCACCGTTCTTTAGCTCACTCCGCCACCCCAGTTCAGACATGGCCATATGCAAATCAGTCTGACCCCTTGCCTCATGGGAACAGTCCAGCCCGAACTGCCAAGCCATGTCTTCCCTGGACCAGAATCAAGCTTCCCAGGACCGGTTTCTGGCATTACAGCCGTCTTCAGCCGGGCTTGCTTGACTCCAGTGGCAAAGTGAGCAAGGGACTCACGTCTGAGCATACCCTGCCAACCTAGGGCGAACAAAGAAAAACCAAAGGTTGTGAAGGACGGAGCGTTGACAATACAAACACTCACCTCCAGTCAACTGATCTGGGTTTAATCCATCACCGTTCTTTAGCTCACTCTGCCACCCCAGTTCAGACATGGCCATATGCAAATCAGTCTGACCCTGTGCCTCATGGGAACAGTCCAGCCGAACTGCCAAGCCATGTCTTCCCTGGACCGGAATCAAGCTTCCCAGGACCGGTTTCTGGCATTACAGCCGTCTTCAGCCGGGCTTGCTTTACTCCAGTGGCAAAGTGAGCAAGGGACTCACGTCTGAGCATACCCTGCCAACCTAGGGCGAACAAAGAAAAACCAAAGGTGGTGATGGACGGAGCGTTGACAATACAAACACTCACCTCCAGTCAACTGATCTGGGTTTAATCCATCACCGTTCTTTGGCTCACTCCGCCACCCCAGTTCAGACATGGCCATATGCAAATCAGTCTGACCCTGTGCCTCATGGGAACAGTCCAGCCCGAACTGCCAAGCCATGTCTCCCCTGGACCGGAATCAAGCTTCCCAGGACCGGTTTCTGGCATTACAGCCGTCTTCAGCCGGGCTTGCTTGATTCCAGTGGCAAAGTGAGCAAGGGACTCACATCTGAGCATACCCTGCCAACCTGGGGTGAACAAAGAAAAACCAAAGGTGATGATGGACGGAGCGTTGACAATAGAAACACTCACCTCCAGTCAACTGATCTGGGTTTAATCCATCACCGTTCTTTGGCTCACTCCGCTACCCCAGTGCAGACATGGCCATATGCAAATCAGTCTGACCCTGTGCCTCATGGGAACAGTCCAGCCCAAACTGCAAAGCCATGTCTTCCCTGGACCGGAATCAAGCTTCCCAAGACCGGTTTCTGGCATTACAGCCGTCTTCAGCCGAGCTTGCTTGACTCCAGTGGCAAAATGAGCAAGGGACTCACGTCTGAGCATACCCTGCCAACCTAGGGTGAACAAAGAAAAACCAAAGGTGGTGATGGACGGAGCGTTGACAATACAAACAATCACCTCCAGTCAACTGATCTGGGTTTAATCCATCACCGTTCTTTAGCTCACTCCGCCACCCCAGTTCAGACATGGCCATATGCAAATCAGTCTGACCCTGTGCCTCATGGGAACAGTCCAGCCCGAACTGCCAAGCCATGTCTTCCCTGGACCGGAATCAAGCTTCCCAGGACTGGTTTCTGGCATTACAGCCGTCTTCAGCCGGGCTTGCTTGACTCCAGTGGCAAAGTGAGCAAGGGACTCACGTCTGAGCATACCCTGCCAACCTGGGGCGAACAAAGAAAAACCAAAGGTGGTGATGGACGGAGCGTTGACAATACAAACACTCACGTCCAGTCAATTGATCTGGGTTTAATCCATCACCGTTCTTTAGCTCACTCCGCCACCGCAGTTCAGACATGGCCATATGCAAATCAGTCCGACCCTGTGCCTCATGGGAACAGTTCAGCCCGAACTGCCAAGCCATGTCGTCCCTGGACCGGAATCAAGCTTCCCAGGACCGGTTTCTGGCATTACAGCCGTCTTCAGCCGGGCTTGCTTGACTCCAGTGGCAAAGTGAGCAAGGGACTCACGTCTGAGCATACCCTGCCAACCTAGGGCGAACAAAGAAAAAACAAAGGTGGTGATGGACGGAGCGTTGACAATACAAACACTCACCTCCAGTCAACTTATCTGGGTTTAATCCATCACCGTTCTTTAGCTCACTCCGCCACCCCAGTTCAGACATGGCCATATGCAAATCAGTCTGACCCTGTGCCTCATGGGAACAGTCCAGCCCGAACTGCCAAGCCATGTCTTCCCTGGAACAGAATCAAGCTTCCCAGGACCGGTTTCTGGCATTACAGCCGTCTTCAGCCGGGCTTGCTTGACTCCAGTGGCAAAGTGAGCAAGGGACTCACGTCTGAGCATACCCTGCCAACCTAGGGAGAAAAAAGAAAAACCAAAGGTGGTGATGGACGGAGCGTTGACAATACAAAAACTCACCTCCAGTCAACTGATCTGGGTTTAATCCATCACCGTTCTTTAGTTCACTCCGTCACCCCAGTTCAGACATGGCCATATGCAAATCAGTCTGACCCTGTGCCTCATGGGAACAGTCCAGCCCGAACTGCCAAGCCATGTCTTCCCTGGACCGGAATCAAGCTTCCCAGGACCGGTTTCTGGCATTACAGCCGTCCTCAGCCGGGCTTGCTTGACTCCAGTGGCAAAGTGAGCAAGGGACTCACGTCTGAGCATACCCTGCCAACCTAGGGCGAACAAAGAAAAACCAAAGGTGGTGATGGACGGAGTGTTGACAATACAAACACTCACCTCCAGTCAACTGATCTGGGTTTAATCCATCACCGTTCTTTAGCTCACTCCGCCACCCCAGTTCAGACATGGCCATATGCAAATCAGTCCGACCCTGTGCCTCATGGGAACAGTCCAGCCCGAACTGCCAAGCCATGTCTTCCCTGGACCGGAATCAAGCTTCCCTGGACCGGTTTCTGGCATTACAGCCGTCTTCAGCCGGGCTTGCTTGACTCCAGTGGCAAAGTGAGCAAGGGACTCACGTCTGAGCATACCCTGCCGACCTAGGGCGAACAAAGAAAAACCAAAGGTGGTGATGGACGGAGCGTTGACAATACAAACACTCACCTCCAGTCAACTGATCTGGGTTTAATCCATCACCGTTCTTTAGCTCACTCCGCCACCCCAGTTCAGACATGGCCATATGCAAATCAGTCTGACCCTGTGCCTCATGGGAACAGTCCAGCCCGAACTGCCAAGCAATGTCTTCCCTGGACCGGAATCAAGCTTCCCAGGACCGGTTTCTGGCATTACAGCCGTCTTCAGCCGGGCTCGCTGGACTACAGTGGCAAAGTGAGCAAGGGACTCACGTCTGAGCATACCCTGCCAACCTAGGGCGAACAAAGAAAAAACAAAGGTTGTGAAGGACGGAGCGTTGACAATACAAACACTCACCTCCAGTCAACTGATCTGGGTTTAATCCATCACCGTTCTTTAGCTCACGCTGCCACCCCAGTTCAGACATGGCCATATGCAAATCAGTCTGACCCTGTGCCTCATGGGAACAGTCCAGCCGAACTGCCAAGCCATGTCTTCCCTGACCGGAATCAAGCTTCCCAGGACCGGTTTCTGGCATTACAGCCGTCTTCAGCCGGGCTTGCTTTACTCCAGTGGCAAAGTGAGCAAGGGACTCACGTCTGAGCATACCCTGCCAACCTAGGGCAAACAAAGAAAAACCAAAGGTGGTGATGGACGGAGCGTTGACAATACAAACACTCACCTCAAGTCAACTGATCTGGGTTTAATCCATCACCGTTCTTTAGCTCACTCCGCCACCCCAGTTCAGACATGGCCATATGCAAATCAGTCTGACCCTGTGCCTCATGGGAACAGTCCAGCCCGAACTGCCAAGCCATGTCTCCTCTGGACCGGAATCAAGCTTCCCAGGACCGGTTTCTGGCATTACAGCCGTCTTCAGCCGGGCTTGCTTGATTCCAGTGGCAAAGTGAGCAAGGGACTCACATCTGAGCATACCCTGCCAACCTGGGGCGAACAAAGAAAAACCAAAGGTGATGATGGACGGAGCGTTGACAATAGAAACACTCACCTCCAGTCAACTGATCTGGGTTTAATCCATCACCGTTCTTTGGCTCACTCCGCTACCCCAGTTCAGACATGGCCATATGCAAATCAGTCTGACCCTGTGCCTCATGGGAACAGTCCAGCCCGAACTGCCAAGCCATGTCTTCCCTGGAACGGAATCAAGCTTCCCAGGACCGGTTTCTGGCATTACAGCCGTCTTCAGCCGGGCTTGCTTGACTCCAGTGGCAAAGTGAGCAAGGGACTCACGTCTGAGCATACCCTGCCAACCTAGGGAGAAAAAAGAAAAACCAAAGGTTGTGATGGACGGAGCGTTGACAATACAAAAACTCACCTCCAGTCAACTGATCTGGGTTTAATCCATCACCGTTCTTTAGTTCACTCCGTCACCCCAGTTCAGACATGGCCATATGCAAATCAGTCTGACCCTGTGCCTCATGGGAACAGTCCAGCCCGAACTGCCAAGCCATGTCTTCCCTGGACCGGAATCAAGCTTCCCAGGACCGGTTTCTGGCATTACAGCCGTCCTCAGCCGTACTTGCTTGACTCCAGTGGCAAAGTGAGCAAGGGACTCACGTCTGAGCATACCCTGCCAACCTAGGGCGAACAAAGAAAAACCAAAGGTGGTGATGGACGGAGTGTTGACAATACAAACACTCACCTCCAGTCAACTGATCTGGGTTTAATCCATCACCGTTCTTTAGCTCACTCTGCCACCCCAGTTCAGACATGGCCATATGCAAATCAGTCCGACCCTGTGCCTCATGGGAACAGTCCAGCCCGAACTGCCAAGCCATGTCTTCCCTGGACCGGAATCAAGCTTCCCTGGACCGGTTTCTGGCATTACAGCCGTCTTCAGCCGGGCTTGCTTGACTCCAGTGGCAAAGTGAGCAAGGGACTCACGTCTGAGCATACCCTGCCGACCTAGGGCGAACAAAGAAAAACCAAAGGTGGTGATGGACGGAGCGTTGACAATACAAACACTCACCTCCAGTCAACTGATCTGGGTTTAATCCATCACCGTTCTTTAGCTCACTCCGCCACCCCAGTTCAGACATGGCCATATGCAAATCAGTCTGACCCTGTGCCTCATGGGAACAGTCCAGCCCGAACTGCCAAGCCATGTCTTCCCTGGACCGGAATCAAGCTTCCCAGGACCGGTTTCTGGCATTACAGCCGTCTTCAGCCGGGCTTGCTGGACTACAGTGGCAAAGTGAGCAAGGGACTCACGTCTGAGCATACCCTGCCGACCTAGGGCGAAAAAAGAAAAACCAAAGGTGGTGATGGACGGAGCGTTGACAATACAAACACTCACCTCCAGTCAACTGATCTGGGTTTAATCCATCACCGTTCTTTAGCTCACTCCGCCACCCCAGTTCAGACATGGCCATGTGCAAATCAGTCTGACCCTGTGCCTCATGGGAACAGTCCAACCCGAACTGCCAAGCCATGTCTTCCCTGGACCGTAATCAAGCTTCCCAGGACCGGTTTCTGGCATTACAGCCGTCCTCAGCCGGGCTTGCTTGACTCCAGTGGCAAAGTGAGCAAGGGACTCACGGCTGAGCATACCCTGCCAACCTAGGGCGAACAAAGAAAAACCAAAGGTGGTGATGGACGGTGCGTTGACAATACAAACACTCACCTCCAGTCAACTGATCTGGGTTTAATCCATCACCGTTCTTCAGCTCACTCCGTCACCCCAGTTCAGACATGGCCATATGCAAATCAGTCTGACCCTGTGCCTCATGGGAACAGTCCAGCCGAACTGCCAAGCCATGTCTTACCTGGACCGGAATCAAGCTTCCCAGGACCGGTTTCTGGCATTACAGCCGTCTTCAGCCGGGCTTGCTTGACTCCAGTGGCAAAGTGAGCAAGGGACTCACGTCTGAGCATACCCTGGCAACCTAGGGCGAACAAAGAAAAACCAAAGGTGGTGATGGACGGAGCGTTGACAATGCAAACACTCACCTCCAGTCAACTGATCTGGGTTTAATCCATCACCGTTCTTTAGCTCACTCCGCCACCCCAGTTCAGACATGGCCATATGCAAATCAGTCTGACCCTGTGCCTCATGGGAACAGTGCAGCCCGAACTGCCAAGCCATGTCTCCCCTGGACCGGAATCAAGCTTCCCAGGACCGGTTTCTGGCATTACAGCCGTCTTCAGCCGGGCTTGCTTGATTCCAGTGGCAAAGTGAGCAAGGGACTCACATCTGAGCATACCCTGCCAACCTGGGGTGAACAAAGAAAAACCAAAGGTGGTGATGGACGGAGTGTTGACAATACAAACACTCACCTCCAGTCAACTGATCTGGGTTTAATCCATCACCGTTCTTTAGCTCACTCCGCCACCCCAGTTCAGACATGGCCATATGCAAATCAGTCCGACCCTGTGCCTCATGGGAACAGTCCAGCCCGAACTGCCAAGCCATGTCTTCCCTGGACCGGAATCAAGCTTCCCTGGACCGGTTTCTGGCATTACAGCCGTCTTCAGCCGGGCTTGCTTGACTCCAGTGGCAAAGTGAGCAAGGGACTCACGTCTGAGCATACCCTGCCGACCTAGGGCGAACAAAGAAAAACCAAAGGTCGTGATGGACGGAGCGTTGACAATACAAACACTCACCTCCAGTCAACTGATCTGGGTTTAATCCATCACCGTTCTTTAGCTCACTCCGCCACCCCAGTTCAGACATGGCCATATGCAAATCAGTCTGACCCTGTGCCTCATGGGAACAGTCCAGCCCGAACTGCCAAGCCATGTCTTCCCTGGACCGGAATCAAGCTTCCCAGGACCGGTTTCTGGCATTACAGCCGTCTTCAGCCGGGCTTGCTGGACTACAGTGGCAAAGTGAGCAAGGGACTCACGTCTGAGCATACCCTGCCAACCTAGGGCGAACAAAGAAAAACCAAAGGTTGTGAAGGACGGAGCGTTGACAATACAAACACTCACCTCCAGTCAACTGATCTGGGTTTAATCCATCACCGTTCTTTAGCTCACTCTGCCACCCCAGTTCAGACATGGCCATATGCAAATCAGTCTGACCCTGTGCCTCATGGGAACAGTCCAGCCGAACTGCCAAGCCATGTCTTCCCTGGACCGGAATCAAGCTTCCCAGGACCGGTTTCTGGCATTACAGCCGTCTTCAGCCGGGCTTGCTTTACTCCAGTGGCAAAGTGAGCAAGGGACTCACGTCTGAGCATACCCTGCCAACCTAGGGCGAACAAAGAAAAACCAAAGGTGGTGATGGACGGAGCGTTGACAATACAAACACTCACCTCCAGTCAACTGATCTGGGTTTAATCCATCACCGTTCTTTAGCTCACTCCGCCACCCCAGTTCAGACATGGCCATATGCAAATCAGTCTGACCCTGTGCCTCATGGGAACAGTCCAGCCCGAACTGCCAAGCCATGTCTCCCCTGGACCGGAATCAAGCTTCCCAGGACCGGTTTCTGGCATTACAGCCGTCTTCAGCCGGGCTTGCTTGATTCCAGTGGCAAAGTGAGCAAGGGACTCACATCTGAGCATACCCTGCCAACCTGGGGTGAACAAAGAAAAACCAAAGGTGATGATGGACGGAGCGTTGACAATAGAAACACTCACCTCCAGTCAACTGATCTGGGTTTAATCCATCACCGTTCTTTGGCTCACTCCGCTACCCCAGTTCAGACATGGCCATATGCAAATCAGTCTGACCCTGTGCCTCATGGGAACAGTCCAGCCCAAACTGCAAAGCCATGTCTTCCCTGGACCGGAATCAAGCTTCCCAGGACCGGTTTCTGGCATTACAGCCGTCTTCAGCCGAGCTTGCTTGACTCCAGTGGCAAAATGAGCAAGGGACTCACGTCTGAGCATACCCTGCCAACCTAGGGTGAACAAAGAAAAACCAAAGGTGGTGATGGACGGAGCGTTGACAATACAAACAATCACCTCCAGTCAACTGATCTGGGTTTAATCCATCACCGTTCTTTAGCTCACTCCGCCACCCCAGTTCAGACATGGCCATATGCAAATCAGTCTGACCCTGTGCCTCATGGGAAAAGTCCAGCCCGAACTGCCAAGCCATGTCTTCCCTGGACCGGAATCAAGCTTCCCAGGACTGGTTTCTGGCATTACAGCCGTCTTCAGCCGGGCTTGCTTGACTCCAGTGGCAAAGTGAGCAAGGGACTCACGTCTGAGCATACCCTGCCAACCTGGGGCGAACAAAGAAAAACCAAAGGTGGTGATGGACGGAGCGTTGACAATACAAACACTCACGTCCAGTCAATTGATCTGGGTTTAATCCATCACCGTTCTTTAGCTCACTCCGCCACCGCAGTTCAGACATGGCCATATGCAAATCAGTCCGACCCTGTGCCTCATGGGAACAGTTCAGCCCGAACTGCCAAGCCATGTCGTCCCTGGACCGGAATCAAGCTTCCCAGTACCGGTTTCTGGCATTACAGCCGTCTTCAGCCGGGCTTGCTTGACTCCAGTGGCAAAGTGAGCAAGGGACTCACGTCTGAGCATACCCTGCCAACCTAGGGCGAACAAAGAAAAAACAAAGGTGGTGATGGACGGAGCGTTGACAATACAAACACTCACCTCCAGTCAACTTATCTGGGTTTAATCCATCACCGTTCTTTAGCTCACTCCGCCACCCCAGTTCAGACATGGCCATATGCAAATCAGTCTGACCCTGTGCCTCATGGGAACAGTCCAGCCCGAACTGCCAAGCCATGTCTTCCCTGGAACGGAATCAAGCTTCCCAGGACCGGTTTCTGGCATTACAGCCGTCTTCAGCCGGGCTTGCTTGACTCCAGTGGCAAAGTGAGCAAGGGACTCACGTCTGAGCATACCCTGCCAACCTAGGGAGAAAAAAGAAAAACCAAAGGTGGTGATGGACGGAGCGTTGACAATACAAAAACTCACCTCCAGTCAACTGATCTGGGTTTAATCCATCACCGTTCTTTAGTTCACTCCGTCACCCCAGTTCAGACATGTCCATATGCAAATCAGTCTGACCCTGTGCCTCATGGGAACAGTCCAGCCCGAACTGCCAAGCCATGTCTTCCCTGGACCGGATTCAAGCTTCCCAGGACCGGTTTCTGGCATTACAGCCGTCCTCAGCCGGGCTTGCTTGACTCCAGTGGCAAAGTGAGCAAGGGACTCACGTCTGAGCATACCCTGCCAACCTAGGGCGAACAAAGAAAAACCAAAGGTGGTGATGGACGGAGTGTTGACAATACAAACACTCACCTCCAGTCAACTGATCTGGGTTTAATCCATCACCGTTCTTTAGCTCACTCTGCCACCCCAGTTCAGACATGGCCATATGCAAATCAGTCCGACCCTGTGCCTCATGGGAACAGTCCAGCCCGAACTGCCAAGCCATGTCTTCCCTGGACCGGAATCAAGCTTCCCTGGACCGGTTTCTGGCATTACAGCCGTCTTCAGCCGGGCTTGCTTGACTCCAGTGGCAAAGTGAGCAAGGGACTCACGTCTGAGCATACCCTGCCGACCTAGGGCGAACAAAGAAAAACCAAAGGTGGTGATGGACGGAGCGTTGACAATACAAACACTCACCTCCAGTCAACTGATCTGGGTTTAATCCATCACCGTTCTTTAGCTCACTCCGCCACCCCAGTTCAGACATGGCCATATGCAAATCAGTCTGACCCTGTGCCTCATGGGAACAGTCCAGCCCGAACTGCCAAGCCATGTCTTCCCTGGACCGGAATCAAGCTTCCCAGGACCGGTTTCTGGCATTACAGCCGTCTTCAGCCGGGCTTGCTGGACTACAGTGGCAAAGTGAGCAAGGGACTCACGTCTGAGCATACCCTGCCGACCTAGGGCGAAAAAAGAAAAACCAAAGGTGGTGATGGACGGAGCGTTGACAATACAAACACTCACCTCCAGTCAACTGATCTGGGTTTAATCCATCACCGTTCTTTAGCTCACTCCGCCACCCCAGTTCAGACATGGCCATGTGCAAATCAGTCTGACCCTGTGCCTCATGGGAACAGTCCAACCCGAACTGCCAAGCCATGTCTTCCCTGGACCGTAATCAAGCTTCCCAGGACCGGTTTCTGGCATTACAGCCGTCCTCAGCCGGGCTTGCTTGACTCCAGTGGCAAAGTGAGCAAGGGACTCACGGCTGAGCATACCCTGCCAACCTAGGGCGAACAAAGAAAAACCAAAGGTGGTGATGGACGGTGCGTTGACAATACAAACACTCACCTCCAGTCAACTGATCTGGGTTTAATCCATCACCGTTCTTCAGCTCACTCCGTCACCCCAGTTCAGACATGGCCATATGCAAATCAGTCTGACCCTGTGCCTCATGGGAACAGTCCAGCCCGAACTGCCAAGCCATGTCTTCCCTGGACCGGAATCAAGCTTCCCAGGACCGGTTTCTGGCATTACAGCCGTCTTCAGCCGGGCTTGCTTGACTCTAGTGGCAAAGTGAGCAAGGGACCCACGTCTGAGCATACCCTGCCAACCTAGGGCGAACAAAGAAAAACCAAAGGTGGTGATGGACGGAGCGTTGACAATACAAACACTCACCTCCAGTCAACTGATCTGGGTTTAATCCATCTCCGTTCTTTAGCTCACTCCGCCACCCCAGTTCAGACATGGCCATATGCAAATCAGTCTGACCCTGTGCCTCATGGGAACAGTCCAGCCCGAACTGCCAAGCCATGTCTTCCCTGGACCGGAATCAAGCTTCCCAGGACCGGTTTCTAGCATTACAGCCGTCTTCAGCTGGGCTTGCTTGACTCCAGTGGCAAAGTGAGCAAGGGACTCACGTCTGAGCATACCCTGCCAACCTAGGGCGAACAAAGAAAAACCAAAGGTGGTGATGGACGGAGCGTTGACAATACAAACACTCACCTCCAGTCAACTGATCTGGGTCTAATCCATCACCGTTCTTTAGCTCACTCTGCCACCCCAGTTCAGACATGGCCATATGCAAATCAGTCTGACCCTGTGCCTCATGGGAACAGTCCAGCCGAACTGCCAAGCCATGTCTTACCTGGACCGGAATCAAGCTTCCCAGGACCGGTTTCTGGCATTACAGCCGTCTTCAGCCGGGCTTGCTTGACTCCAGTGGCAAAGTGAGCAAGGGACTTACGTCTGAGCATACCCTGGCAACCTAGGGCGAACAAAGAAAAACCAAAGGTGGTGATGGATGGAGCGTTGACAATACAAACACTTACCTCCAGTCAACTGATCTGGGTTTAATCCATCACCGTTCTTTAGCTCACTCCGCCACCCCAGTTCAGACATGGCCATATGCAAATCAGTCTGACCCTGTGCCTCATGGGAACAGTGCAGCCCGAACTGCCAAGCCATGTCTCCCCTGGACCGGAATCAAGCTTCCCAGGACCGGTTTCTGGCATTACAGCCGTCTTCAGCCGGGCTTGCTTGATTCCAGTGGCAAAGTGAGCAAGGGACTCACATCTGAGCATACCCTGCCAACCTGGGGTGAACAAAGAAAAACCATAGGTGATGATGGACGGAGCGTTGACAATAGAAACACTCACCGCCAGTCAACTGATCTGGGTTTAATCCATCACCGTTCTTTAGCTCACTCCGCTACCCCAGTTCAGACATGGCCATATGCAAATCAGTCTGACCCTGTGCCTCATGGGAACAGTCCAGCCCGAACTGCCAAGCCATGTCTTCCCTTGACCGGAATCAAGCTTCCCAGGACCGGTTTCTGGCATTACAGCCGTCTTCAGCCGGGCTTGCTTGACTCCAGTGGCAAAGTGAACAAGGGACTCACGTCTGAGCATACCCTGCCAACCTAGGGCGAACAAAGAAAAACCAAAGGTGGTGATGGACGGAGCGTTGACTTTACAAACAGTCACCTCCAGTCAACTGATCTGGGTTTAATCCATCACCGTTCTTTCGCTCACTCCGCCACCCCACTTCAGACATGGCCATATGCAAATCAGTCTGACCCTGTGCCTCATGGGAACAGTCCAGCCCAAACTGCAAAGCCATGTCTTCCCCGGACCGGAATCAAGCTTCCCAGGACCGGTTTCTGGCCTTACAGCCGTCTTCAGCCGGGCTTGCTTGACTCCAGTGGCAAAATGAACAAGGGACTCACGTCTGAGCATACCCTGCCAACCTATGGCGAACAAAGAAAAAACAAAGGTGGTGATGGACGGAGCGTTGACAATACAAACTGTCACCTCCAGTCAACTGATCTGGGTTTAATCCATCACCGTTCTTTCGCTCACTCCGCCACCCCAGTTCAGACATGGCCATATGCAAATCAGTCTGACCCTGTGCCTCATGGGAACAGTCCAGCCCAAACTGCAAAGCCATGTCTTCCCTGGACCGGAATCAAGCTTCCCAGGACCAGTTTCTGGCATTACAGCCGTCTTCAGCCGGGCTTGCTTGACTCCAGTGGCAAAATGAGCAAGGGACTCACGTCTGAGCATACCCTGCCATCCTAGGGCAAACAAAGAAAAACCAAAGGTGGTGATGGACGGAGCGTTGACAATACAAACAATCACCTCCAGTCAACTGATCTGGGTTTAATCCATCACCGTTCTTTAGCTCACTCCGCCACCCCAGTTCAGACATGGCCATATGCAAATCAGTCTGACCCTGTGCCTCATGGGAACAGTCCAGCCCGAACTGCCAAGCCATGTCTTCCCTGGACCGGAATCAAGCTTCCCAGGACTGGTTTCTGGCATTACAGCCGTCTTCAGCCGGGCTTGCTTGACTCCAGTGGCAAAGTGAGCAAGGGACTCACGTCTGAGCATACCCTGCCAACCTGGGGCGAACAAAGAAAAACCAAAGGTGGTGATGGACGGAGCGTTGACAATACAAACACTCACCTCCAGTCAATTTATCTGGGTTTAATCCATCCCCGTTCTTTAGCTCACTCCGCCACCCCAGTTCAGACATGGCCATATGCAAATCAGTCTGACCTGTGCCTCATGGGAACAGTCCAGCCCGAATTGCCAAGCCATGTCTTCCCTGGACCGGAATCAAGCTTCCCAGGACCGGTTTCTGGCATTACAGCCGTCTTCAGCCGGGCTTGCTTGACTCCAGTGGCAAAGTGAACAAGGGACTCACGTCTGAGCATACCCTGCCAACCTAGGGCGAACAAAGAAAAACCAAAGGTGGTGATGGACGGAGCGTTGACAATACAAACAGTCACCTCCAGTCAACTGATCTGGGTTTAATCCATCACTGTTCTTTCGCTCACTCCGCCACCCCAGTTCAGACATGGCCATATGCAAATCGGTCTGACCCTGTGCCTCATGGGAACAGTCCAGCCCGAACTGCCAAGCCATGTCTTCCCTGGACCGGAATCAAGCTTCCCAGGACCGGTTTCTGGCATTACAGCCGTCCTCAGCCGGGCTTGCTTGACTCCAGTGGCAAAGTGAGCAAGGGACTCACGTCTGAGCATACCCTGCCAACCTTGGGCGAACAAAGAAAAAACAAAGGTGGTGATGGACGGAGCGTTGACGATACAAACACTCACCTCCAGTCAACTGATCTGGGTTTAATCCATCACCGTTCTTTAGCTCACTCCGCCACCCCAGTTCAGACATGGCCATATGCAAATCAGTCCGACCCTGTGCCTCATGGGAACAGTCCAGCCCGAACTGCCAAGCCATGTCTTCCCTGGACCGGAATCAAGCTTCTCAGGACCGGTTTCTGGCATTACAGCCGTCTTCAGCCGGGCTTGCTTGACTCCAGTGGCAAAGTGAGCAAGGGACTCACGTCTGAGCATACCCTGCCGACCTAGGGCGAACAAAGAAAAACCAAAGGTGGTGATGGACGGAGCGTTGACAATACAAACACTCACCTCCAGTCAACTGATCTGGGTTTAATCCATCACCGTTCTTTAGCTCACTCCGTCACCCCAGTTCAGACATGGCCATATGCAAATCAGTCTGACCCTGTGCCTCATGGGAACAGTCCAGCCCGAACTGCCAAGCCATGTCTTCCCTGGACCGGAATCAAGCTTCCCAGGACCGGTTTCTGGCATTACAGCCGTCTTCAGCCGGGCTTGCTGGACAACAGTGGCAAAGGGAGCAAGGGACTCACGTCTGAGCATACCCTGCCGACCTAGGGCGAAAAAAGAAAAACCAAAGGTGGGGATGGACGGAGCGTTGACAATACAAACACTCACCTCCCGTCAACTGATCTGGGTTTAATCCATCACCGTTCTTTAGCTCACTCCGCCACCCCAGTTCAGACATGGCCATGTGCAAATCAGTCTGACCCTGTGCCCAGTGCTTAATTTGTAAAATATGAAGTGCAGGTGCTCAAATGTTTGTTTGAGACCACACCTACTTTTCTACGGCTCCACCGATTTCCTCCACTAGCTCCACCCACTTACTCTATTAGATCCACCCACTCATCAACTGGCACTGCTAAAAGTCAGATGTAATACGAGGTACAAACACCTGTTAGTAACAATTCAGGGAAAGGGTGGAAACAGTAACATGACTATTGCACCAACAAGAGGGTAACAAAAAAAACATCTGGTGCACTAGAGTTAGTAGTGATGTTGAGGCATATACAAACATTAAATAGAGGGGCAGGTGCTGCTGTAGTAATATATAATATTACACCAAGAGGCATCGGGTGGAGTGCAACTAACAGGAAATAAGGACTTGCTAAAAACTGTGAACCAACAGCACCACTGAAACGTACCAGAACATTACTTCCCCGTCCCAAGTTTCACAGCAGACCCGTCCCTCCCCCACCCAGACAAATAAGTAGCTTACTAATGGATGATTTTAGGCAAATTGCTGCTCTCCATGTATGATGTAGCCTGTATCTCCCTCCAACCCCCACCCCCCGTACACATCCTGTGTCATCTGAAACCAATTGTACTTCACTGTACTCTGCTCCTGCGGGCTGAGTGGACTCAGACACAGGTGCGGCTTGCCCCAATGCTGCATAATGGAATGCAGATGGCCAGGAATGAGATGCATCAGCAGAGCTATCATTTGGACTCAAGACGGGAATATCCAGGTCAAGACACCAGGAAGTCACGGTTAAAGCGAATAGGCAGAGCGCTGTACGTGGAATCTAGTAATGGAATAAACCAAGGGCCTCTGGGGGAGGGTGGAGGTGCATTGGTGGGTCTAAGCTTGGACACTGAAATTACGCCGCAGAGCAGACAAGAAGTGGGGGACACAGGCAGGTCTCTGTGTAGTGTCCAGATTAGAAAAGGGTGCTTGGGGACAAACATTGAGATGCATTGGAGCGCAATGTTTGGTAGCCAGTGGCAATGTAACGGTGAAAGGAGTCTGTGAGCATAGTGTGTGCGGCCAGCACTGTGTTAGAGGGGGTGGGGTGGGGAAGAGGGTCACTATGTAAAAGTGACTGAGGTAGATTATTATCCGAGCTGAGTGCAGTCTCCAGCGCGCTGGTAGGAAGGAGCGCTGTGATCGGTGATTAGTAGAGCTGTGTATGGATACAGTTCTGGAATAAAGACACTGCAGGCTACAAAGAGGTGCTCCGGCAGAGCTGTGCATGACCTTCAGAAACAAAACTCAGGTGGAGAAAGAAAAGGGAGATGTTGGGATGCACTTATAGAAAGTACTGTGGATGACTATCAAGAGGGCTGGCACGCATGTCTCTTCTAAAGTGAGGCCATATTGTTTAACTATTCCATAAATTGTCAAGTGTGGTGAGATATGTGCCTAGAATCCAACATCGCGCGTTTGTGGCAGCTTATGGGCCTCCTGTAGGTGTTTGTTGTAAAAAAAAAAACTTTGGAGCTGCTGTGTGCCACACAACACGTGCAGGGACATCTCTGCATCATCATACCCTGCCCACATGAATAAGTTGTCTGATTGCATGGGGCTGTGCAGCCATATCCCTGCAGCCCTGGCGGTGCAGGAGGAACACGCACTTCAACCGAAAGCCTATGGATGCTGAGTTAGCACTGGCAGTGTTTCAAAAGCCCCTCCCTACATTCTGCCCCTTCTCCCGCTCTGTGACAGGGCTCGTAGCCACACTTGCCCTCCAGCACCTGTGAAACAGGAAACAAGATCCGAGGGGTCTTACCTGAGGAACTCCGGTGCAGACGGGTGTCGCAACTGCGGTGGACACCTGCACGGGCTCGCGCATGACATTGGTGCACAGCAGGCAGACAGAGAAGCTTCTCCAGAAACTTGTAGTCACAGCCGGGCATCTTCGGGGGTGCAGGGTCCGAGGGATCAGATGTCAAGGTGTCTGAGCCTTGGGGTTTTACACTCCTCGGGGCTGATTCCTCCCGAGGGTGCTTCCAGTCCTTTTGTCCCTGGGCTCCCTCTGCCCGGGTCCTTTACTCTCTCCTAGCCCCCGGGGGTTGAGGGTCTCTTCCCGGTGCACTCCTCTTGTTTTGAGGGCTCTGCTCAGTCTTCTTGTGGAGGGACTCTCTATCGCTCGTGCACAGGTCTCCTTCAACGCTCCTTGTCCCGGGGAGACTCGCACGGCCCCAGCCCGCCTGATTCGGGGCTCTCTCGCAACCCTCCTGTTCACAAGGTTGAGTCGTGACCCCTATGGCTGCAGACTGCCTATACTAAGTGATTAGGCCTGGTGCTGCTTTCTACCACCAAAGCACTGGCTAATGAGGCCTGCTGCGCACCACGCTGCTTACTTCTTGTGTCGTAAGCTGAAAAACGTTGCGGGCGGCTGCGCAGTATGCTAGGGCGGGCGGTACTGAAAACCCTGATTCCATTGGTCTGACTCAGGACACACACGCCTGACGATCACGATTCCCAACTAGTGACAGAGCAGGTTTAAAATATATTTTCTAAGCGTTCTTTATTGGTAGTGCAACTTATGATGGGGCAGGAATCCAGTGAGTTTCTGGCACTGTATGTGTGCTTAATAACGAAGGTGCAGCAGCATCTTATATGAAATGGTGACAATCATGTGTGAAATCGGCTGTTCACCGGCGGGGAGGCCCGTGTGAAGTAGCATGCAGCCAAAATCGCGTGTAGACCCGGCCCTGAAAATTAAGTGCCGGTGCTTAGCACCGGAAAGCACCGGCACAAATTAAGCACTGCCTGTGCCTCATGGGAACAGTCTAGCCCGAACTGCCAAGCCATGTCTTCCCTGGACCGGAATCAAGCTTCCAAGGACCGGTTTCTGGCATTACAGCCGTCCTCAGCCGGGCTTGCTTGACTCCAGTGGCAAAGTGAGCAAGGGCCTCACGCCTGAGCATACCCTGCCAACCTAGGGCGAACAAAGAAAAACCAAAGGTGGTGATGGACGGTGCGTTGACAATACAAACACTCACCTCCAGTCAACTGATCTGGGTTTAATCCATCACCGTTCTTTAGCTCACTCCGTCACCCCAGTTCAGACATGGCCATATGCAAATCAGTCTGACCCTGTGCCTCATGGGAACAGTCCAGCCCGAACTGCCAAGCCATGTCTTCCCTGGACCGGAATCAAGCTTCCCAGGACCGGTTTCTGGCATTACAGCCGTCTTCAGCCGGGCTTGCTTGACTCCAGTGGCAAAGTGAGCAAGGGACCCACGTCTGAGCATACCCTGCCAACCTAGGGCGAACAAAGAAAAACCAAAGGTGGTGATGGACGGAGCGTTGACAATACAAACACTCACCTCCAGTCAACTGATCTGGGTTTAATCCATCTCCGTTCTTTAGCTCACTCCGCCACCCCAGTTCAGACATGGCCATATGCAAATCAGTCTGACCCTGTGCCTCATGGGAATAGTCCAGCCCGAACTGCCAAGCCATGTCTTCCCTGGACCGGAATCAAGCTTCCCAGGACCGGTTTCTGGCATTACAGCCGTCTTCAGCCGGGCTTGCTTGACTCCAGTGGCAAAGTGAGCAAGGGACTCACGTCTGAGCATACCCTGCCAACCTAGGGCGAACAAAGAAAAACCAAAGGTGGTGATGGACGGAGCGTTGACAATACAAACACTCACCTCCAGTCAACTGATCTGGGTTTAATCCATCACCGTTCTTTAGCTCACTCCGCCACCCCAGTTCAGACATGGCCATATGCAAATCAGTCTGACCCCGTGCCTCATGGGAACAGTCCAGCCCGAACTGCCAAGCCATGTCTTCCCTGGACCAGAATCAAGCTTCCCAGGACCGGTTTCTGGCATTACAGCCGTCTTCAGCCGGGCTTGCTTGACTCCAGTGGCAAAGTGAGCAAGGGACTCACGTCTGAGCATACCCTACCAACCTAGGGCGAACAAAGAAAAACCAAAGGTTGTGAAGGACGGAGCGTTGACAATACAAACACTCACCTCCAGTCAACTGATCTGGGTTTAATCCATCACCGTTCTTTAGCTCACTCCGCCACCCCAGTTCAGACATGGCCATATGCAAATCAGTCTGACCCTGTGCCTCATGGGAACAGTCCAGCCCGAACTGCCAAGCCATGTCTTCCCTGGACCAGAATCAAGCTTCCCAGGACCGGTTTCTGACATTACAGCCGTCTTCAGCCGGGCTTGCTTGACTCCAGTGGCAAAGTGAGCAAGGGACTCACGTCTGAGCATACCCTGCCAACCTAGGGCGAACAAAGAAAAACCAAAGGTGGTGATGGACGGAGCGTTGACAATATAAACACTCACCTCCAGTCAACTTATCTGGGTTTAATCCATCACTGTTCTTTAGCTCACTCCGCCACCCCAGTTCAGACATGGCCATATGCAAATCAGTCTGACCCTGTGCCTCATGGGAACAGTCCAGCCCGAACTGCCAAGCCATGTCTTCCCTGGACCGGAATCAAGCTTCCCAGGACCGGTTTCTGGCATTACAGCCATCTTCAGCCGGGCTTGCTTGACTCCAGTGGCAAAGTGAGCAAGGGACTCACGTCTGAGCATACCCTGCCAACCTAGGGCGAACAAAGAAAAACCAAAGGTGGTGATGGACGGAGCGTTGACAATTCAAACACTCACCTCCAGTCAACTGATCTGGGTTTAATCCATCACCGTTCTTTAGCTCACTCCGCCACCCCAGTTCAGACATGGCCATATGCAAATCAGTCTGACCCTGTGCCTCATGGGAACAGTCCAGCCCAAACTGCCAAGCCATGTCTTCCCTGGACCGGAATCAAGCTTCCCAGGACCGGTTTCTGGCATTACAACCGTCTTCAGCCGGACTTGCTTGACTCCAGTGGCAAAGTGAGCAAGGGACTCACGTCTGAGGTTTGACATTGATGATCACTCAGGTGGAGGTCTTTTGGATTTGTTGTAGTTGTTGTAGGTGTTTAGCTGGAATTCCTGTGTAGAGTGTTTTGCCACAGTGTAGTCGGCTGCTGACGAGGGCCTGTGTCACTGATCTTTTTCTTTTGTTTAGGATCCACTTGTAAATGTTGCGGAGCATGTGGAGGGTGTTATAGCAGTACGAAGAGACAGTGTAGACTTGGTTACACATGGAGAGGCAGGAGTTGAGGTTGAATCCTAGGTTGTGGACATGGTTGGTAGGTGTTGGCACTGTTCACAGTGTAGTCAGGTAGCAGGAGTTGTCCGAGGCTGAGGGGGTGGGTGTGAGGAAGAGTACCTTCATCTTGTGCGAGTTTATATTTACAGTGCTGCTCTTTATGTAGTTGGTGACGTCCTTCATTGTGTGGTGGACGTTGCTTTTGGTGGTATGTGGCTTCTTGGTGAGGAAGAGGATGAGCTGGGTGTTGTTTGTGTAGGAGATGGTGTTGAAGTTGTGATGGTGGGCTATTTGTGTGAGGATGACCATGTAGATGTTGAACAGCATCGGACTGATGCATGAGTCCTGGGGAACCTGTAGATGATGTCGGTGGTTTTGGATCAGAAGGCATACTATTTGGCTGTGTGGAAAAGTAAATGAAACCATAAAGGACTTGTTGTTGTGTATTTCGTCAGCATATATTTGCAAGTAACATTATCTACAGTGTATGAAAATTAATCATAATGTTTTGTTATTTTATGATTGTTTGAGATGTGTCATATTTACGTAAGAAATTGCTCTTAGAAAAAAACATTTAAGATATGTTTTATTTCTATTTTTTAGATTGTTAATGAGAATGTTAAATGCGTTTTTTTAAGATAATCTTATTGATTGTCTATTTTTTGCCCGGTGTTATGTGATGAGTACTATTGAACTCACTGTTTCTAGTGAAATTCAATATATTCTGAGAACAGCAAAAAAGGCAAATGAAATGGTTTACAAATTATTTTGTGTTGTAAAATATATATTGTAACTGTATTTTTTTGTGTCTTCCACAGATAATTTTTTAATATATAATTTTTTTATTATTTATTATGCTTAAGGTAAGTACAAGTAACCGTCAGCCGCGGCCCGTGGAGGGAGTTGCGGTGGGGCAGGCAGGTGGGGCGGGGGAGGGGCAGGGTGGGGGGTGATAAAGAGCGGAATCTGGATGATTGCAGGTAAGTAAACAATTAAATTAATAAAACAAATTTCGTAGCGCGCCCATCATCACAAAATGCGATGCAGGGCGCAGAACGAAATTCCTTTTATTAGTTTAATTGTTTACTTACCTGCAATCATCCAGATTCCGTTGTTAATAACCCCCCACCCTGCCCCTCCCCCGCACCGCCTGCCTGCCCTACCGTAACTCCCTCCACGGGCCGTGGCTGACGGTTACTTGTGGCTGAAAGATGTGATAGCGATCTAGTCATTTACCACAGAGTTGTGGGGAATCCTTGGTGAGGCGTGTGCTCACTAACGAGTGCGCACTTCACCGAAGACGTTCCGGAGTTCAGACCCGTTTTCAATTGCTCCTTAGACATTCCTGAAGAGAAAGTGCAAATATTTCTGTGAGATTTAAAGAACGTTGTATGACAAGTTAGTGAGTAAGTAAACTTACCTGACATTGTAGACAATATTGAATGTACTCAGTCGATGTATTTTCTCTAACTTAAAACAAGAAACGATAAAATTCGTGTTAAGCAAGGTCTTAAGGGAAATGAACACATTGAGTAAGGAATACTAGAAAGACTTTTGAATTAAGAAGGAACATTAGTGAAAAACACTAGATATTCAAGGATTGACAGAATAGATAACAAGCAACTGCATAAAGAAAGGTTAGTAGAAGAACACAAGGAAATTAATAATATAAAAACTAGACAATAAACTGAGAGGCCTAGGTTAATGAATGTTACGTAATTATAGGTTATAAGCAGTGAGAAAATTAAAGAACCGCAAGCTACAAGGTTGCAGATAAATACTAGAGGAGAGGCTAGTTCGAAAGTCGAAGGGGTTGGTAATTAGTAGAGTTAGACTAAGTTATAGATGAGGAATAGAGATAGTATTTATATAGTATTTTTTGGAGGCCAAAATAGGTGAAAACAGTAGTTTTGCATTATATATTACTAAAAGTGATAAAATTAACTGTTTATATTTTTATACAAGGAGCAAGAACATCAATCAATCACTGCATTTGTAAAGCGCGCTACATACCCGAGAGGGTCTCAAGGCGCTGGGGAGGGGGTCGCCGCTACTGATCGAAGAGCCAGGTCTTGAGGAGTCTTCTGAAGGCCAGCAGGTCCTGGGTCTGTCGTAGGTTGGTGGGGAGAGTGTTCTAGGTCTTGGCGGCGAGGTAGGAGAAGGATCTGCCGCCGGCTGTGGTTTTCCGGATGCGGGGGACTGTGGCGAGGGCGAGGTTGGCTGAGCGGAAGCTTCGGGTGGGGGTGTGGAAGCTGATTTGGTTGTTGAGGTAGGTGGGTCCGGTGTTGTGTAGTGCTTTGTGTGCATGGATGAGGAGTTGGAAGGTGATCCTTTTGTTGACGGGGAGCCAGTGCAGGCCTCTCAGGTGGGGTGTGATGTGGCTGCGGCGGGGGACGTTGAGGATGATTCGGGCCGAGGCGTTCTGGATTCGTTTGAGTCGTCTCAGGAGCTTGTTTGTTGTTCCTGAGTAGAGGGCATTCCCGTAGTCGAGTCTGTTGGTGATGAGGACCTGGGTGGCGGTTTTTCTCGTGTCGAGGGGGATCCATTTGAAGATCATGTGGAGCATGCGGAGGGTGTTGAAGCAGGATGCGGAGACGGCGTTGACTTGCCTGGTCATGGAGAGAGTGTAGTCGAGGATGACCGTCAGGTTGCGTGCGTGGTCCGTGGGTTCCGGGGCTGTGCCTAGCGATGTGGGCCACCAAGAGTCGTCCCAGGCTGATGGGACATTAAGGAAAAATTATGGAAAGAGAACAGCCTCATACTGAGGAGATTTTGGATATTTCCTTGAGTATAATTGAAGAACTAATCGTATCTGTCACAGGCAATGAGAGTGAAGAAGGGGAAATTAGTTCTGCAGACATGAGGTGTGATTTCAAAGACGAAAGCTCTGATGGAAAACTTCTGGAAGTATTAAATTATGTTGAAAGTTTATAACAAATTAATTCAGAAACTGCTAACGAGGGAATTGATCTGTATGACATATCTTATGAACTTGTATTGGGTTAAATTATGAGATGTTAATAGAATACATTTATTGTTTAAAAATAATAAAGGTTTGAGCACTATCTACTAATGTATTTATTGTACTAATAGTGAAGCACTTATAGATTCATTTATACATTCTTTAAATGTTTGTATTGATTTAAAATATCCAAAGTGGGTCTGAGGGTATGGATTGCTTAAAATCCATATGGAGTATACATGCAGTCTTGTATGCACCTGCAAACTTGTGTTTTATGCATGCAATTCCCCAGTCTGTATCCTTAGACTTCCTCCAAACACTCTGACACTGCTGTTTTAGTATTGTAGGGAGCCAGTCAGCAGTATGTTCTTTTCCATTGTACCGTGGTAAAACTGAAGCTGTAATAAATGTAGTGAGGAACTTTCTTTGCAGAAGTGTAATGAACCAGTCAGTATCTAGATACTCATGGATTAAAAGAGGCCTTAGTCCATAGGCTGTTTCAAACCTCTATAGATTGTGCATGCACTGTTCTATGCACCAGCAAACATATGTTTTATACGTTCAATTCCTCAATGTGTATCCTTATACTTCCAGCAAACAGTCTCACGCTACGGTTTCAATATTGTAGTGAGCCATTCAGCAGTATGTGTTTATCTGTATACTGTGGTAAAACTGAGGCTGTTATAAATTCAATCAAGTTCTTTCCTTGCAGAACTGTAATCATCCACTCACTACCTAAGTACTCATGCATTAAAATAGGCCTTAGGGCATAGACTGCTTCAAACCCTTATAGACGATGTATGCAGTCTTCTATGTACTTTCAAATTTGTCTTTTATACGTTCAATTTACCAGTTTGTATCCTTACACTTCCACCAAACATTCTGTCACTGTTGTTTTAGTTTTGTAGTGACTCATTCATCGGTATGTAGTAATCCATTCACTACATTAAAACGCTAATGGGCACATATACAATAACTAGCATATCCCCAGGAATATGTCAGTTATTGTGCTCCATGACACCACCACCATGGATGTGCTGTATTTACAATGCGGTGTACCATGGGACAAAAATGGCACATATATGTGATGTATCTGTGCTGTAAAGGTGGTGCTTTGTTTGAGTTATGTTGCAAGTGGAACGTATCTCCAGCAATGCTCTGGGGGCCCTATGCTCAGACTGCCATGTCAATCCTTACACCTGCTTCAAGGTAGTGCAGGGTTTTGACACAGCATGAGCCCAAAAGTGACAAAGTGAAATCTTGTAGATTTCAGTCAGCCACTTTTAGGAGGTGTTCCTGCGCCGGAACCCCCCCCCCCCCCATGTAGGAATGTCTCCTTCTGGTACAGGGATTTACAATGTGACGCACCTTCCAGATACGTCACATTCTAAATACCACATACCATGGCGCATCTTTTGCACCACCGCTTCATCAGAAAAGTGCGGTGCGGTGTAAAAGAGGCACAAGGGTGTTGTAAATCTGCCTCTAACAAACACTTACAAATTCACCCAGGCAGTTTCACTAGCAGTGCATTCTTTTTGAATTTACTTTTGTTATTATTTTACATTAAAAAATATGAAATGTAACATTTAAAATAAAATAAATATAAGTATTTATAATAAAAATGTAGGAAATTACTATAAAAAGAAAGAAATATAATAATTAGTATATTTTAAAATTATAATTTACAAAACCTTAGAAATTCACTGAAAAAACCATAGGTTTCAGGCACGTTATAGTTAGGAATTAGCATTTAAAAATCCTTAGAAATTCTCTGAAAAAAACATAGGTTTCAGGCACGTTATAGTTAGGAATTAGCATTTAAAAAACCTTAGAAATTCACTGAAAAACCATAGGTTTCAGCCACCTTATAGTTAGGAATTAGCATTTAAAAAAAACCTTAGAAATTCACTGAAAAAACCATAGGTTTCACCCACGTTATAGTTAGCTGGACATTTTTCTCATACAAAACCATTGAAATTCCTCCGTTATAGTTAGTTCAGCTAACTATAACGTGCGCGCCCGCAATGCACTGCTGATGACGTCACATAATACATCACTCATGACATGGTCAGTGACATCACTCATGACATCACTGATGACGTCTCAAATGACATCACTGATAGAAACAACTACTAGAGGTCCCTGCACTCTCAGGCTGTACAACAAAAGTTCCATTCTTAGAAGTACTTCAAAACTGTGAACAACTTTCCTGAGGTCATGAATTCCATTACTGAGGAGACATGGGTACTTTTGAAATCTTTTCTGGTGGGCACTGCTTCAACTCCTGCAGCCTCAAAGGTGCTGAAATGTATGTTGATGGTGCCTCTTTTCTCCTGGGGTATCCACAAGCACAGAAAACACATATGCAGAAAAAGCCCTCACATTTTGAATTGCTCCTTCCATGGAGCTCTAAATATTTTATTAGCAGCATTTTCAAAGCTTTTTCTTTTGTTTCTTTTTGGTTTTTATAACAGGGGTACCCATCCTGCCCAGGACACCCCCACGTCTGTTTTAGCTGGGGTTGTAACAGGAGCCCCAACATCTACGCAACCCAGTTGGCACTCTGTGCTTGGTGGAAACCAGTTCCCTCCTCACAAGAGCACCTACCTAGAACTCCTGTGGTACGGAGCAGCCTCCTTCTTCTGGGTCTCATAAACGGGCTCCCAGAACCTGCCACTGGTCTTTGGGGCAATCAAGGAGGTCTGGGCCCCGTTATAGTTTATGTTGACTTGGGAGATGAGGTCCTCAGGCTAGGAAGGGTCTTTGGAGGGCCACTAGGCATGCCCCCACTCTGGAAGGAAAATAATCAAATGCATCTCACGTTCATCCCCAGGCACTGGCCCACCTTAGGAGTGAGTTTAGAATTTGCTGTGAAATACCATGTGCTTCGTTCCTCACAGGGAGTCCAAACATCACAAAGCTTTGGAGTTTCATAACTCTGGATGTTGATGGTCCTGAGCTCAGTTTCCCCCTGATGGTGAGCTGTAGCACCTGGAGCACTTTTAGTAGGCCTCGCCTTCTGGCTCCCTTCACCAGGTTTCTCCTTTGCTCCACTCCAGGTGCTCCCCTCCTTCTGCTGGGGCACAGACATCTGTCTTACCCCAACTGGTCCTCATGGAGTGTATGGGGCCAGCATTACTGGGCCTGGAGAGATCCACTTGTACTGGGGTTAGCTGCAGAAAGAGTAATCAGTCCACCAAGGAGCTTCTCCTTGCAGCTGTCCATGGTGTTGCTGCTGTCGCAGTCTGAGTCCAAGGCCTTGCTCTCCTTCATGTTCTGGGGATGCTACTTTTATGTCCAACCCAGCCTAGAGATGAGGGACATGCCTTATCTTGACCCTAAAATTGATTCTGGTCTGTTCTCCCCTCTTCCCATGGTTTAATTCCATTATGGCTGTTGACACAAAAGGCTGATGCCAGGTTAAATAAGCATGTCCCAGTGGGAGAGCCATTATTAACGCAAGCTGCTGAAAACTCCTGGAACCTTTAGGCTGAAATATGCCAACTTTCTAAAAGTTGCACTTCTAAACTAATAATATAAAATGTGACCTCACCATTGAGGAAGAATTTAAATTACAATTGAATGGAATTTAAGAAGAATTTTTATAACTGGTACCAATCAAAATTTAGCATTTAATAAAAGTCACATTGTAGCCCAATCATTTCCTGTGGTAGCAGCCAGCCTCACTACAGTGAAAATAGATTTTAGATACAGGAAATACATGGAAGGAGTTATGTTCATGTATCTTGAAATAGGGGTGATATTTATGCCTTCATGACAAATTTCTCTAAAATGAGAGAGGGACCCAACAAGTGGCATAAGGAGGTTCAGAGATTGGTGAAAATTTCGAAGGTGGTTTGGATTTATTTGGATGCATTATTTGACGTTGTCATTCCTAGTGATTAGTGGGTAGAATATATGTGCAGTTGCTTGACCAACTGAATAACCAGCAAGAACTCCACCTAGCAATGCTCCAGCTGAGGTAGTTATATAAAAGCGCAGCGCAGTGATAATGCATTTGAAAAAAAGTGCCAGAGAAGGAAATGAACTTAGCGAAAATAATTAAGGTCACACAAGAGAGTCAGTGCATTTTTATAAAAGGCTTATGTATATTTATTCCTAGTATGGCAAAGTTGAATAGCCTTGAAGAGACTGCATCAGCAGATTTGTATCAGCTTTAATTTTGGGTTTGTGTCCAAAGATTAGTTCTCAGCAGAGTGCAATGATTTGGCAGACTAAAAGTCGCAAAGAGATTTTGAAATATGCCAAATACTGTAGCACCTGTTTTGATGCGAAGCAGAAAAGGGCCAAAGAGAAACTGATGATTGCACAAAAGAAACAAATTCAGAAAAATATTAGAAATCCAATGATGAATTCTGATGTAATCTTGGTGCTGGCTGAAAATTATGGATCACAGGGTTAGAGTCACAGGGTCAAGACTGATTTGTGTATATATAGCTACGTCAAGAATGATCATGGAGTCAATCCAGAACTGTGACTGGGGGTGAGTGTCTGCAAAATTTCAGCGTTTCGTCCATCATCTCCTTGTTTTTGCTTTGTTCGCCCTAAGTTGGCAGGGTATGCCCAAATGTGGGTCCCTTTCTCACTTTGCCACTGGATTCAAGCTAGCCGGGCTGATGAGGGGTGATACCCAGAAATCGGTACCAGGATGCTTGTTTCCGTTTCAGGAAAGACCTGGCTTGGCAGTTCAGGCTGGACCTTTCTCATGAGGCACAGGGTAAAGATGGATTTGCATATAACTGGATCTGAACTGAGATGGCGAAGTGAGCTAAAGAACGATGATGGATTCATCCCAGATCTGTGGCTAGGGGTGAGTGAAAGGTTTCCGTGCTCCGTCCATCATCTCCTTGTGTTTGCTTTGAAAATTATGGAATCAATGGGACTCAGAAGATGCAAAGAGTGGGAATGAGAAATGAGATGATGAAGACTCTGAGTCGATGAAGAGAGAATGTGGATAACTCTGCAGTAAATGTCAATGTACATTTTCTAAAGAAGAGTGCTACATGTCACATCTGAGGTAAAGCTGGTCGCTGGAAGTATGAGTGCATTCAGAAAGTAGACCTAATCCAGAAGGATTTTGTTCACCAATCGCTAGATGCAACAAAACAAAATTCACATGCAGTCACAGTTTTCTGCTCCAGTTCAACATACTCCTGTGCAGAATGTGCAGAATAAAATACAGTTCCATACTAATATGCCCTTAGCTTCAGTGTTGTCGCAAAACAGAAGAAAAACGATGCCATTAAATTCAGGATACCAATTGAATCCGTTAATTCTAACCAATATGTTCCCCAATTTTCACCAGAGACACATTCACAATGATGGTACCTGAGGGAGAGGAGGATTGCATGCATGGTGCAGTCCTAGAGGTAGACCAAATTTGCCTGTATGAAGATGGTGAGATGAATGTCTACCACTTATCATTACTGATTGATACTGGTGCCACCTGCTCTACAGTTTATGCTGTGGAGGTTCCAAACCTATCCCTTTCAGGAAGAGAGTTCCAAGTTGTAGGTATTATCAACAGATTATTATTCAGGTTACAGCAGATTTCCCAGTTAAAATAGGGTCAATGCAAAAACAGTAATCCATTCGTATTGTGTGATTCAATTCCTGTTAATTTACTTTGTAGAGATTTGCTTTGCGGCCGGGGCGGAAAAGGGTTTAAATGGTGGTGGTGTCTATCAGACACCATCAGTCATATTAGGATAGGCTTAAAACAATGCCTTTCCGTGGCTGCGATGCCGCCACGGAAAGGCATGCGGTCTTCAATTTGCGGGGCCCCCTGCGGGCCCCCGAAGTTAAGGCGAGGTGGGGGGTGCACATGGAGGGTATACCTGTGGTACCCCCCAGCATTTGCATACACAATGCGGCAGGCACCGTGCGGTGCCTGTTGCTTTGTGTATGCAAATGCATACATGCATTTTTAGCATTGTGGCGGGCGGTGCTGAGAGCACCGCCCGCCACAATGCTAAAAATGCAGGATGCGCCCGTGGCGGGCACATCCTGCATTTTTAGCAGGCGGGCGGTCCCAAAGACCAATAGGATGGCAGGCATAGTAAAAGGAGAGGCATGGTGTTTCACAGAAAAAAAAATCAGGGTAGTAAAAAGTGCAGAACCAGTTAGGATTCAAGTAAAACCAAATTACATTTACCCCAGAATTTGGCACACTTTTTCTTTTTTTTTTTACGAGAAGCATAGAAGTAATGAAAAATCATAGAACATGGCATTCTACCAGAGATGCTTGGCAGTTCTTGCAACTCTATAGTGGTGGTCTTCAACAAATGGAATGATAACTGGAGGAAAGTGAAGATTTAAGAAAGTTCTACCAAATTGTAATCGTATGTTGCCTGGTGGTACCAAATAAAGCATTGTATTGTTCCAGATTCCAACAGATGTAAGATGGTATACAGTTTTTGACTTATGCCAAACGTCATTTTCCATTACTCTGCAAGATAATAGTCAATAGCTTTCTGCATTTTGGTTTCTAAAAAAAGTTTACATTTGCTAACAAATCCCACAAGTATATAATGAAAAACCCTTAATCTTTAGTCATATTCTAAATAAAGATTCTGAATGTTTACAGCAACCATGTAACTAAGTGTTAGTGCAATATATTAATGACCTGTTTGTGGCATCAGAGCCAAAAGAAGTCTATAAGCTACATACAATTGCACTCCAGCATCAACTGGCTGACTATAGTCCTAAGGTCTCACACACAAAGATGCATTGCTTTAAAAAATTGATGTATCTTGGTAATCACAGTAAGAAGGGGGCAAGGAAAATTTCTAAAGAATGTGTTTCTGCAATCCTTATGATAAATCTTCCAAACACCTATGGAAAGGTAAGGATGTTTTGAGGAATAGTTAGCTCTTGTCAGTGGGTACCAAACGTGTCCCTATTTGCAAGACTTTAGTGATGAATACTTGCATTGATATGAAGTATCAAGCACCATTTGGTGAAAAATGCAAGTAGGCATTCCAGAATTAAGAGAAAATCTTTGCAGTGCGCCCTACCATGGAACGCCTGATTAGGAGAAATAATAGTAATCTTCATTGTCATTAGAATGATGTGTGTGTGCTATCCATGCTGATCCTGAAGCATGGAGAATTGATGTGACGGATTGCTTACTTCTCTGCTACACTAGATCCAGTAACTGTAGATATTCCTGGTTGTTTGGAAGTGGTTGAAGCTGTTTGCCTTGCAATAGACCAGAGTGAGAGGATTGTTATGGGTCATACACTCATTGTATTCATTCCCAAAGCAGTTGAAATTTTGCTAACATGCACAAGAGTCCTGGAGGTATGAGCAGATATTGCCAGCTGCAAACCATCAATCAAGAGGTGCAATACCTTTAACCCTGCACCACTGCTGCCAATTCCAGACAAGGACGAAGATGAGGATGAAGCCCCAGACCATGATTGTGTTAACCTCTTCCGTGCATTGGACGCCCCCCCGGCCGTCTGACGTCACAGTGGACGCGTGAGTCGGATGGCCAGGGGCCGTCCGATTTGTGCACGCATAGAATTCACCCACACAGAGGCAAAATGTGCACCGCATCAAAGCGGTTAACATGACAAAATTGTGTCCCGATCAGAGACCAGATAGCACAGATGTTTCCCTTGAAATTCCGAATATGAATTTTTGGATGGTTCTTGTCGAAGAGATTATCAAAGAACACTGAAAGCTGCTTATGCAGTATGTTTCTGAAATAAGTAAAGGATTATATGTGTCTGACACCATTTCAGCATAAGTGGCAGAACTGAATGATTTAGCAAGAACTTGCTGCCTAGCAATTTAATTATTCAAAGCAACAATGGCTCTCATTTGCATCATTTGTTAATATTTGGAATTTGTCAGCTACAAATACTGTTCTTGTCAGAAACCCGTTCAGAGGGCAACAGGGTAAGCAGGAGCTACTGGTCACAACCGTGGGGGTGGTGGTCTTTCACTCCTGGTGTCCTGGTGCCAACCTACTATGGCTTCTGAGCAACTGGGCCACATACCCCTACAACACTGGTCACCCTGATCCAAGCAGTCAGAGGCTCCATCGGAGTGTGGGGGGGTGCAGATACAGGCGGTGGGCACAGGCCCACAACTCAAAGCACGCGCAGTAGCAGCAATAAATGACTGTCCAGCCAAATACTCACTTTCAGCATAAAAGAAGTATTTTACTGCTAACAACACGAAGTGAAATATGACATTAACAAAAACTACACAGTTCCCCTGAGGTCAGGGATCTAGTGTTTTAGTAGCCAATTGCCTATATCCCACTCCTTCCTTGCTCCAGCGATACTGGTTATTCCCCGTTTAATATAGGCAGCATCCAGGGTAAACCCCACTGGTAGCTCTTGTCTCGAGAGTCTGCCCAACTTTAAGGGCAAAGCCGTTCCAGCACTGTGGCGCTATTTAGCAAGTAAGTTACCATGGACCCGAATTCAGGCTTGCCCACATCTGCAGGATCTGTGCATTCGGAGTACCTGAGAGCACCGCCTTTTCTAGCACCAGAGTGGCAGTGGTTTGTTCAGGTGAGCCTACTGCACACGCAGGATGCACTCGATCCCTGAGCTCTTCATATGAGGCCCAGCACTCACAGCACTTCCTTGTGGCTCCTCCTTGCAGGGTGTAAAAAATTGTGTTAATGGTTGAGGGTGGTAAAACCCTACTCAAGTAGCAGCCGCAATCCTTGTCAGGGTGAAGTCACAAGCAAACCCCAAATTAACCTACGCTCAACCCTCTGGTAGCTTGACATACAGCCGTGTGACTTTATTTAGAGGTAATATGTAAAGTATTTATGCAGGACTTCAAATAGTAATTAGGTGAAAGCACAAAACAAGGAATAGCCCACACCAATTTTAATAAATAGGAAAAATGTTAATAAATAAATAAAGCCTAAAATGGCAAAACTCCAATCAGTGGAACCCGAGACATGCATTTATTAAGATTTAAGTGAAAATAGCACCAAAAATCACAACGCGACAACTATGTCTATCTGTTCGTTTAGGACCCAGACAAACTCTCAAGTTCAGATCAACCACAGTGGAGCGCGGTCCCACTACTGGGACCCACTTAAGTCCACTGAACACAGTACCTTAATTGTGGTTGCAAAGAGATGCAGAGTCCTGTGTTGAGGATGAGTTACTTAGCAAACGCGATGCGAGGTCCAGGTGAGGAGATGCGTTGTGAAGCAGTGATGTGGGGAGCTGCCAAATGCGATGTGGTCCTTGGGTGGAGATGTGTCTTGCAGCAGCGATTCCGAAGGGTTGCATTGGGAGAGGTGAGGTCGGTACATGAAGATGCGTCGCTTAGCAGCAGTTTTAATGTGCTGCTATGGGTGATGCAAAATCCTTGCATTGCGGAAGTCTGCACAGGTCATGCAATGCATCGGTTCCAAGAACGATGCCTCGAGCAGCAGAGGAGATGATCCAGTTCTGCCGGACATGTGCGCAGGAGGAAATGCATCAGTTCTGCTGATTCCACAGATGCACTGCCATATCACCTTTAGGCCCACTTCCAAGTGCCCAGGATTGGGGTAGCACAACTTGGGAGGGCAGGACTCACAGATGGCAGAGCCCAGGTGCAAGTATCGAGGTTTTTAAAAGCCTGTTCTGTACCTAAGGCTTCTGCTCAGGAGGCCAGCCAACTAGCCCTCGCAGTCATTCTTGGGTCCTGGGTTTAGAGATGCAGATCCAGTCTTTCTAAGCCAGGTAAGAAGGCATCAGGTCAGCACCATAGGGCAGCAGTCCAGAAGAGTGACAGTCCTTTCAGCACTACAACAGTCCTTTTTCCTGGCAGGGTCCAAAGGTCCAGAAGTGTACTGAAAAGTTGGGTCTAAGGGTCCTATATTTATACCAGGTGCTCACTGTGATGTTAGAGAAGCTAGTAGAGATTTCCACCCTCTGAGGTGTCAGGCATCCCCTACCTCCCTGTCCTGGCCCAAGCTTCTCTGGGGTCACAAAAGACCAGTATTGAACCCCTTTGTGAGAGTACTCAGGCAAAGCCTTTGCGATGTGCAAGGGTGGTAGGTGACAGCTCATCTGCCTCATCAACTCAGAGTGGCCCATCCTGCTAACACCTTGTTTCCCTTTGCCTCACTGTCTGGGAGCAATGCACATAGACCAACTGCCAGGCCTGTGACCCAGGAACAGGCTGCTGGCACCAAATGGTTGTGAAAAGAAAGTGCCAACTTTCTAAAAGAGGCATTTTCAGAATTGTGAATAAAAATCCAACGTTACCATTAAAGAGCGATTTCAAATTCAATTCTTTAGATACCAAACTTGATCTGTCTGCCTTGGAAGTTTTCACAATCAATGTAATAAGATAACCCGGTGTTATCCAATGGGAGAGGTAGACCTGGCATGAGTGAAAAACTACTTTAGATGTTTTTCACTAGCACCACCAGGACAAGTAAAACTTAAAGGTACATACCCTACTTTTTAAAAACACTGCATCCTGCTCTCTGGGGTGATCAGGACCTAATCTAGGGGTGACTTATATGTATTAAGGAGGAAGGTTTGGGCCTGGAAAAAGCTTTAATTTTGCCAGGCTGAAATTACAGTTTAAAACTGTACACCCAGGCTGCAATTGCAGGCTGAGATATGCTAAAAGGGCTACTTAAGTGAGTGACACAATCAGCGCTGCAGGGCGATTAGTACCATTTAATTTATAGGGCCTGGGCACATGTACCACAACTTTACTAGGGACTTACAAGTAAATTAGGTAGACCAATTAGTCCTAACCCAATTCTCCCATACTTTAAGGAGTGGGCACAAGCACTTTAGCACTAGTTAGCAGTGGTAATGTGTGCAGAGTTCTAAAAGCCAACAAAAGCGAGTTCAGAAACAGGAGGGTGAAGCAATAAAGTTTAGGGATGACCCAGCAGAGAGGGCTTTGTCCAATACAGATTAAGACTTTTGTTCATCCTATTGTGGGGCGTGAAAGTTGTTTGAAGTTCATGCAGTTGATCCCTTGTCCTGGGGTAGGTATGTAAGAGTTTCTACAGTGACCTCACTCCTCTGGTGACGTTCTGGGTAAGGTTGAACTCCATGCTAATTCCGGTGACCCGTCTGGCATACGAAGTCACCATATCTCTACTGTACACAGGCATGACCATTCGGCATAGCAGATGCCTACACAGTGGCTCCTCCTAGCAGCCCTTCACTGCATGTCAGAACCCCTTTCAGAGGGCCATGAGGCACACATGGGTTACTGGGCCTAACTGTGGTGGCTGAGGCCTTTTACTCTTGATATCCTTAGTCCCTACCTACTTTGGACCCTAAGCAATTGGGCCAAGTACCTCATCCCTACGTGACTCTCAGTAGTGTCCATTGGTGTTCAGTCAAAGGCTCCCTCAGGGGAGTGTAGATACAGCGAAGGGCGCATGGCTCGTACCTCAAAGTACACACAGTACAAAAAATAAATCCAGTTCAATACTGACTTTTAGAAGAAAAGAAAGTATTGTATTTCTTACTCTAGACATGCAAAGGTATAACAGTAATCATATGCAATAACACACTTCCCTTGAGGTCAGAGCTTTAGTAGTTGTCAGGCAAATTCCTGTCCCACCTTCTTCCTTGTATCATTTTCAGGGTTATTCACCATTCTCTTGTGGCCACATCCAGGAAATACATACTAGTTGACTCCTTATTTATTAGTCAAAAGTGTCTATGGTGCTGCAACACCATTATCAGTGAGTACCCCAGGGCCCCACATACCCAGTTTCAGTTTCCCCCGCTCTGGCGGTATAGAAAAGTTCAGCAGTGCAGGGAGTGCCCGCCCCATGGGTCCTCCTGAGTCCAGATCCTGTTTGATGAAGATGGGTGTTTGAAGAGGCTTCAAAGGGAAGGTGCAAGTCTCTTTATTGAAGCCAGAAGGAACATCGCAGCCCCCTGGGTGCTCCTGAGTCCAGATCCTGTTTGATGAAGACAGCTGTTTGAAGAGGCTTCAAAGGAAAGGTGCAAGTCTCTTAATTAAATCCAGGAGGAACATCGCAGCCCCCTCCTTATAAATCAACCGTCACCTCCCAACTCCCACATTCCAGAACTATGCACCAAATTCCACCCAAGACTCAGCACATAACCGTAACCTAACACATCTTCCTCCTACACAACAACAAATAAACAGAAGTACAGAATTGATCCAGTTAAAGTCAAACAAAACATATACATAGTTAATAAATGTTGGATAATTGCATATCGAACCCCTAGAACTAAATGGAAATTATTTTAATTAATACAAAACATACTTTAAGAACATTGTTGAATTAATACATAACAAAACACTTAAAAGTAGCAGAATAGAGTGTACATTAATGCATAATATAATCTTGAAATTTGGTTGGCAAACTAGAAATCCTGGTAGAAGGTACCCTGCACTGGTTTCATGGTGCACCTCTGTGTGAACAGCTTGAGACCCATCTTCCCTGGACACATTGCCTTGACGTGACCTAAGCACTGTGATTTTACTTTTGTTCCACCATCTGCCATCCTCCAATTTCACTAAACTCATTGATTCTCACTACAGTCTTAAGTTCAGAGAATTTAGCTCTCTGGTCCTTGGTTGAACATATTTGTTCTGAACTTTAAACCCTCTTACTATCTGCCGCCTTTATTTTATCTTCTGGCAATTTATATTCACCCATCCACCTTCTCAATATTTTGGAAAAGAGAACACGTCCTCTCAACAAGATGAGTGGAGAAACCTTAGTGTCTGCATTGGCAGTAGGGCGCGCTGCCTTCAGCAGTTTCTTTAGTTCTTGGTTACCATTTAAACCACTGGCTTTTGACAGTTGTACATCCTCCTTGATCCCCCTATTAAACCTCTCCACTAGGCCATTGCTCCTAGGGTGATAAACATAAGTCCTACTGTGTTTTATGCCCATAAATTCCACAGACTCCTTAAATTGTGTTGAAGTAAATTGACAGCCATTGTCGGAATGTACCTCATCAGGAAACCCTTCCCTCGCAATCAATGATTCAAGAAACTCAATAGCACAAACAGCCGTGGGTATTTTCAGACACTTGGCCTCAGGCCAGCGACTGTAGTAGTCCACAAGGACTATGCCATACTCGGGAACACCACTGACAGACACCGACATGGGACCTATGATGTCAATGGGAAGTTTGGACAAAGCCTGTGTGGGCACCTCAATGGCTTCTACTGGGCTGGGCACAGTTACCTGTCACTTATCGCTAACAGCAAAGAACATGCTATCCCTCACAAAGTATTCTACCTGCCGGTCCAAACCAGGCTACCAGATATATTCGCTAATTCTCCTCTTCATTGCACACATGCAAATGTGACCATAGTGAGCTAACGTAAGAACTTTATCGCACATGGTCTCAGGGACCACAAGCAAATAAGTTTGATGCAATAATCTATTAACAACAGATAACTCTTAAAAAGCATGTTTGAACTTACTGGTAGAGTTGTCCCTTGATAGCTTCCAGACCAACCTATGTGCACTAGCCTCATGACTTTCATAATTTCCTCATCCATCTCATAAGCACACCTCCACTCTTGTTCCAACAAAGCACCATTAGAATTACACATGGTATGGCAGATAATCTCAGAGTCAAAGGGGCATATTACCAAGGGTGGCGATATTGAATTATCGCCGCTTTTGCTAAGCGACAATAATTCCATCGCCCTATTACCAAGCTGTCGCTAACAGCAGTTAGCGACAGCTTGTAGGCGATAGCGAGCGGTTTGGGGCCCGCTTTGCATGTCAGCGATATTTATCGCTAATGACATGCAAAGTGGGCGTACCCAACCGGTTAGCGACTGAAAGCAGTCGCTAACCTCGCTATCGCCTATTACCAAGAAAGGCGAAGCAATGGAAATATTCGCGCTAAGCGCAAATATCGCCAAATGCTAACGCCTGCAAATACCAGTTCTTAGCCATGTTATCCAATGGGAGGTGGATAACATGGCTAACAGCATTTGCACGCTAATGCGTGAACACCGCTGGTTTTCCAGCGATATTCACGCTAACGCCTGCAATATTATCGCTTTTGAGATAAACGTTGGTAATAGGACGTTATCTCAGCTTTAATATTGGGCGAAGCGCGGCGTTAAAAAAACTAACGCTAAGCTCAGTTAGCGATAAATATCGCTAACTGTTGGTAATATGCCCCAAAATCCCTTACATCTTCCCCACCTCCACTTTCTTCACAACTGGGTGATTTAGACAGACAATCTGCTAACAGATTCTACTTGCCAGGAACATATTCAACCTTGAAATTGTGCTCCAAAAGTCTGTATTGCCTCTTGGAAATCCTGGGGGTTGCCTTATAACTTACTTTTTTGGGGAATAGATGAACTAAAGGCTTGTGGTGCACCCTCTCTGTAAAATATGAACCCCATAGGTAATGTTTAAATAGACAATGCCCCACCAGCAGGCTAATGACTCACGTTACCCAACAGAATACATTGCTTCTGCTCCTCTCAAACCTCTGAATGCAAAAGCTATCACTTCATCCTTTCCCCCTCTGTCTTGCATAAGCACAGCATCCAAGCCTCTCTCACTAGTGTCAGTCATGATTATGGTATAATCTCTAATATCAAAAGGTTTTGAAGGAATGGCATGTGCAATCTCTCTTTAAATCGAAACAAATTCTTCTATACACTCATTACTCCACTTGAACATGGAGTTCTTCTTGAGGAGGTCCCCCATGTGATAGGTTTTGGCAGCACAATTAGGTAAGTATCTAGCATAAATGTAATGAGTCCCATAAGGATCTCAAATGGTCCTTATCCTCAGGAGTGCTGAAATCTTCTATCACCTTCACTAAACTGGCATTGGGCTCCACCCCCTCAGCGGACAATTTGTAGCCTATGTATTCCACGGTGGTCCTATTCAACTTGCATTTGTCGACACTCAGTGTAACCCCTTTACTTTCTAGAATAGACAATACAGAGTGCAACCTTTCATTGTGTTGTTCTTGATCGATACCAAACAAAAACACATCATCGTGAAAAGACATCACCCCGGACATTCCCTTGAACACGCTCTCCACAATTCTCTGAAACACTGCAGAGGCAGAAGCAAGTCCAAAGAGCATGTGTTTAAATTGGAATAAAACTTCCGGAGTGATGTAGGCCATGTAATGCCTAAAGTCAGGGTGCAAATCATGGTGATATGCTGACGTAATGTTCAGTAAACTGAACCACTTTCCACCCTTGAGAGTGGATGTTATTTCGATGATGTGGGGCAAAAGGTATTGATTTACCCATAGCTGCTGGTTTAGATTGCGTAAATCAACACACATGCAAGGAGCCCCATTAGCTTTCTTGGCCAAAACAATCAGAGAAAATCAGTCCGATGACTCGATAGTTTCCATTACTTTGCTGATACATAACTTATTCAATTCTTTCTTTAATTCATCACGTAAAACCAATTGTACCCTGCGAACCTTGAGCATAACAGCTTCTGCCCCACCTACCAACCTTATTTTGTGCTTACATCCTTTAAACAGAACTGGTTCCCATTTGAAAACTTCTGTATGTTTTGGCTCCGATTATTCTTTTTGCTAGTTTGAATACAAGTCAATTCTTTCGTCAAAATTACCAGGTGGAGATCATTGGGATCCAGTATAATACCCAGATTACCTTGATCCTGCCACCCCAACAAACTAGCATCCTCCTTTTGCCACATACACTACTTCTTGGGATTTACTGTCTTTGAAACATAGATTAGCTTCGAATTCACCTACTACATCAACAGTTTTCCCTCCGTATCCAATAGGTCGTATAACGGAATGTCTCAAAGTAAACCCTTGAGTTTGAGCCAAATTCCCCAGACTCTTTCACCTATTACAGTAAATGGAGAACCAGAATCTGCCAGTACTTTGAAATCTATCCCACTGATGTTGACTACGCACACGGGGTGTTTAATTCCTAGCAAGATAGCACTACACGTGCTCACGGTGTGAGACTCCCTAATGGTATAGATCTATTCTTATTCACTTGATGATGACTCTCCTTTTGTAAAATGTTCCACATTGAGTACCTTTCTTGATGCTGATTCCCCAGGTAATTGTGCTCGTTTGTAAAATGTGTCTCTCCCCAATGTTACATTTTTGCATGCTTTAAATCTTTGATCTAAGAACTTGATGGCTGTAGCATATTCATCCTCCACACCATCACCTTCAACTAACAAGACAACAATCTTAGGAATGTGTTTCAGAATGCTGTGACCTTCTGAACCTAAACAGTGTTTTAGGATTGCGTACTTCTATTTGTAGGCAAAAGATTTGCCCTTAAGAGCATCAATGCATGCTTCGATTCCTTCCTTCCATCTTTCCCAATCAGCTTCTGGAGACGCAGGATTATGCAGAAATGCTGCAGGTGGCATTGCTGTTTGTTGCATGTTTTTAGGGTATGGATAAGAACAAAAATTCCAAATGTTATTTTAATCCAACACCTTTTACATCATAAAGGTATGTGAGTTTGAGGTCACTTAACAGAAAATTTGTTTAACAAATATTTGTATTGTCTGTATCATAATTTTTTATTTACTTCCTTTTTCCGCTCTGTGTGTGTTGAAACTGGTGAGTGTGTCACCGGTTTTGTTATTTCTTCTTCTTTTTCCTTTTTGGAAAGTTACACACGTTTTAAAAGAGGTGTGTGTGTGTGTCACTGTCCTATGAATACATTGCACCGACAGAGAAGAACTGAAGAGCAGCCTAATATGGGCCTAAAGCAAAATGGCCACCAGAGTGCGTGCGTGTGCGTACATACGCGTAGACTGGCAGCTCAGGCACAGGTCAGACTATCAGTGATGGCCGCCACGGCTTGCAGAAAGGGCTTGGGACCAAAGACAACAGCAGCATTCTTTTTAATGCGCCCTCACAATGCGCTCTCGCTGCACAGCTGAAAATAGGGTCTCACCTTGGAGTCACTCGGCCTTCTTGAAACCGGATGATGACACGTCCGGCTCTGGATTTGCCGTCATGGAAATGGACACAACCTGTTTGGGGAGACTGCTCGTACATTATGGTGGGCTCCGGAAGCTCCTCAACAATGTGTGGGGGCTCCTGCTAGCAGGCAACTCATCACCAGTGAAAGGAAGAGGCTTGAAAGGTAAGGTGCAAGTCTCTTTATTAAAGCCAGTTGGAACATTGCAGCCCCCTCTCCATAAGAGAACCGTAACCTCCCAACTCCCACATTCCAGAACCTTGCACCACATTGTACCCAAGACCCAGCATGCGACAGTAACCTAATAGTGCTCCTGAGTCCAGATCCTGTTTGATGACGACGGGTCACATACATTTCACACTGTAGCACCTGAGCAGCTCTTCCGGCTCATCCAGCAATCAGAGCTGCCCCCCACCTCCTCTGCAAACTTGAGGTAAATCACTATTCCCCTAATGGGGAGGGGAGAATTCTCCTGCTTCCGACTGGAGTTTCAGCAAGGGTGTAATGTCTTCAGTGGCATGCTTGCAATCCTCAGGGAATCAGTCAGGGTAAGTTTACGGGCTTGACTTGCCAGTCATAGCAGTAATCCTCTATCTGGGCCACGACCCAAACACTTGGACAAAGTGGTACTAGCAGCACCTACTGGCATATGGGGTCATTGTGTGACTCACAATGGGGTTCAGACCCTTCTGGTACGATCACCCTCTCTACTGGGGACACAAGTCTCACACTCCTGGTCCAAATAGGCTAAATGGTGGCCTTCTCTGGCATTATGGGATTACCACAGCATGATGGTGCAGGCCTGGTGCTTCCTGCACAGCTCTCTTCATGTGGCTTAGATCATGGTGACACTCTCCTGACATATGGGTGTTTGCCAGGCTGTTCCTGCACATAGGCAATGGCCCAATCGGTGCTCAGCCCTACTCTGTACACCTCCCTCAGGGAGTACTTTTAGTAGGGCTCCCCCACTGGACCTCACTCCCTCCAACGCTCTTCTTTTCCTCACAGGGCACACAGGACTTGGCAAGCAGGCAGACACTGGTGCTCCAGGCTCAGGGCAGGTGGTCTTGGGTTTCCCTGGGTGACGTCCCCTCACCAAGCAGGGAGACTAGCAGCCCTTGGACTCCAGTCTTGGTTAAAGGCAGACATCTTGCAGGGCTTCCCCTTATCACACACTCTGTCTGGCTGCTTGGCAGATGACACATTTTAGAGTCTCAACCTCCCCTTCTTACAGTCTATTTCAAGACACCAAAATGTGACTTAATGTCTGAGACTTTAAAGTTTTATGTTGGGGTGCTGCTTTTTCTTCTTTCCCCTTGAGAGGATGTCTGTCTCAGCAGGCAAGACTCCAAAGATGATTTGCCCACAACACAATTCATGGGACTGACCAGATTTCATACCTGGATGTCTGCCACAGTGATAGGTAAATCAAAATGTCAATCAAAAGGCTGCAAGCCCTACTCTTTATAATTCCCGTATCATCCCTATCTCCTTTCCGGAGATGTGTCCAGGCCCCTTCCATGCGATATATCCCTCAATTAAAAAGCACCCTTTTGAACTGTTACTGGGGTGTTCCTTCTACTTGTGCGTCCCACCTAGCTCACAGGAATAAGGCAATACACAAATCTGTCTGGGAGGATTCTTTTACTCCTCATGTCTTCACCAGGCAGGCCTGGGCTTCCTAAAATGGAACCAATGGACCTCCATGTAATGTACCAATGCAATCTTACTAATACAGTGTACATTGTACCATTACATGTCCATATAAAATAAATACACATTCAGTCTGTGTGCACCGTTCAGCACTGAAGCTTTTCTACACAGTACCAGGGTGTGCTATTTGTAAACACACACACTGCCAACAAACACGTGTGTTCTGCACAACATTTCACCCTTCATGTATTGTACTTCACACAAGTACACATACACCCAGCACATGCTTTCATTGTGCATGCGCTGCACAGTACTACATAGTTCATGTCATCTATTCCATGCAGACCTACATACACTCAGCATATGCACTAATCCCACATGTAATACAAAATACTACTCTATCCGCTGCCTACGGGGCTCATCGCCATCACTCCGCTGTGTTGCCAGGACTGCAGCCTTCCCTACTTTCCCTGCCTTCCCTGCCGCCCCCGCCGCCGCAAACCACTCGCGGCTGCCGAGAGGGGCTGGGCGGGAAAACTACAATCCCCAGCGTCCCCTGCTCTGCGGGGACGCCGCCTGCCAGCTGGGACTTCCGCCGGGAGGCGTACTTCAGCAAGCCCTTCCTCCCGCGTCGCGGGACGCGCGCGGGCGACGCCGGGCCGTCTAAGGCCGTCCAAGGACGACCAGGGACGGGACGGGCTACATCCCTGACAGCATGGGTAAGCGTAAATTAGTTACTCCGGTGATGGGAGAAGCTAAAGCCAAGGTCCCTAAATACACGACCAGCATAATTACATACTTGACATCAAAAGTGGACGAATTATCCACCCAGATAGCTGTTTCTGAACGTGCACTGGGCCTTGAAACTACATCCGGAAGCACTAGTTCTACAATTTCCTCGCCCATTAGCTGTGTTCCACTGGAGCCGAGGGTCATAATTGAATCATGCCGGACAAACTTGGCGCAGACTCCCACAGTTTTGCCTTCTCCAGTACTTCCTATTACTGTTATACCTCCTTCAACTGAGGTCATGGGTGACAAAGAAAATGCGGCTAACATTCAATCTGGGGGCCAGCGGGCTTCTTACATCACCGAGGAGGGTCTCACGTTACTTCTGGAAAAACTTTTCTCTGATAGGCTAGAATCGGCCTTAATCCAGATTGCAACAGACATAACTGAGACTCTGAAGGATTGTGTTAATAACTTGTTGAAAAAATGTGAACGCATTAATGATTTTTTGATTAGTCAAGCCCCTGTACCCCCATTACTAAATTTGAAATGTCCCCATGTCCCCCAGGTGCCAGCACCTATAGAAATTGACCCTCCATCTAACCCAGTAATCAATATATATATATGTATAACTTGCTGTTTCTCTCTGAGGCGGAAGCCGGAGGACCTTGTGCTCTCTTGCACCTTTAATATTGAAAAACGAGTGATTTTGCCAATTGTTTTTAAAAACTGTATAAATATTTTAATTGGAGCGTTTTTAACCGCCCTGACATCCCTATAGCGAGATTAATTCGCTGGGCACACCCTTTCTCAAAGCGTCGATCCACTGAGGCGCTGGGAACAGTGAAAGACAACTTTGGCAGCCATCTTTGATTGGGCAGGCTCGCCGGAGAGCTCGACGCCCCTCCCGCCCTCCCAGGGTATTTAATAGTGCATTATTCCGGCTCCGCGAGGTATAACTTGCTGTTTCCCTCTGAGGCGGAAGCCGGAGGACCTTGTGCTCTCTTGCACCTTTAATATTGAAAAACGAGTGATTTTGCCAATTGTTTTTAAAAACTGTATAAATATTTTAATTGGAGCGTTTTTAACCGCCCTGACATCCCTATAGCGAGATTAATTCGCTGGGCACACCCTTTCTCAAAGCGTCGATCCACTGAGGCGCTGGGAACAGTGAAAGACAACTTTGGCAGCCATCTTTGATTGGGCAGGCTCGCCGGAGAGCTCGACGCCCCTCCCGCCCTCCCAGGGTATTTAATAGTGCATTATTCCGGCTCCGCGAGGTATAACTTGCTGTTTCCCTCTGAGGCGGAAGCCGGAGGACCTTGTGCTCTCTTGCACCTTTAATATTGAAAAACGAGTGATTTTGCCAATTGTTTTTAAAAACTGTATAAATATTTTAATTGGAGCGTTTTTAACCGCCCTGACATCCCTATAGCGAGATTAATTCGCTGGGCACACCCTTTCTCAAAGCGTCGATCCACTGAGGCGCTGGGAACAGTGAAAGACAACTTTGGCAGCCATCTTTGATTGGGCAGGCTCGCCGGAGAGCTCGACGCCCCTCCCGCCCTCCCAGGGTATTTAATAGTGCATTATTCCGGCTCCGCGAGGTATAACTTGCTGTTTCCCTCTGAGGCGGAAGCCGGAGGACCTTGTGCTCTCTTGCACCTTTAATATTGAAAAACGAGTGATTTTGCCAATTGTTTTTAAAAACTGTATAAATATTTTAATTGGAGCGTTTTTAACCGCCCTGACATCCCTATAGCGAGATTAATTCGCTGGGCACACCCTTTCTCAAAGCGTCGATCCACTGAGGCGCTGGGAACAGTGAAAGACAACTTTGGCAGCCATCTTTGATTGGGCAGGCTCGCCGGAGAGCTCGACGCCCCTCCCACCCTCCTCCCACCCAGCCCGAAGTATGTATAAAAATCACAGTATCACCCGTCCGCGCAGCGGGCGGGCGCAGCGGGCGCGCCGGCGGCGCGCCGGAGGCGCGCCAGAGGCAAGCCCGTCTGCGCCCGTCCGCGCCGGACACGCGCCTAGCGCCATACCCCCTGTGTCATGCCATATCGAAAGAATTACATACACCGCTGATGAAATCCGCAAGCTGAATCCCGGGCCACTGCCGATTTGTTGTCTAAATACTTCAGAGATTCTTGAAGATCAAGCCACCATCAGCTGTAGGAGCTGTAAAACTACTATTCCCCTCATTAACAACAAAGTTAAACATCGGATCGACGCTACCCCCACGCATCCCACGATATTCATCGCCCTTATTAATGCTCGCTCCCTGGCTAAGCATAGGCAAGACATTGCTGATTTAATTACAGATCACGCAATAGACATTCTTTTCATAACTGAAACCTGGATGGATGATACATCCGAGCCTGACCTTCAGGTAGCTGTACCGGAAGGTTATAAGGTGCATAGGCAAGACAGACAGGGGAGAAAAAGAGGAGGTGGCCTGGCTATCATCACACGGGTCATCTTCCCAGTTAGACTCTCCCCGGTACCATCGTCGGCATGCGAGGCGCTGCACTTTGCCATTAAATTGAACGCGTCGCATAATTTTAAGGGAGTGCTTATCTACAGGCCACCTGGACCTCGCTCAGAATTTCTTTCCACTTTTTCCTCCTGGTTGGAACCCTTAGCCATTGAGGATTCCTTTATGGCATTAGGAGACTTAAATTTCCATCTGGACAGGACAGATGAGGCGGACACACTAACGTTACTAGGAGATTGTAACACACTGGGCTTAACCCAGTACATAAAAGCCCCAACACATGATGCAGGACATACCCTGGACGCTATTTTTTCTAACATCAGTGATCTGGAGGTATATAAAATCTTGCCGCTCACATGGACAGATCATCATGCCATTTTCTGTCATTTACCGTTCAAACGACCCAAACCGGAAAAACAGGTCCTTTATCAAAACAAATTCAGAGTATGGAAGGACATCGATGATGAAACCTTTAAGATGTCCCTGGCCAACACCTGTCCGAATATCCAGTCTGACCCCACCGAAGCAGTGGAGCAGTACCATAACTGGGTAGGCAAGGCGATAGACACGCACGCTCCTCTAAAAACTATATCAAAAAATAGAAAGGTGCCTTCAGCGCCGTGGTATTCAAAAACCCTTAGACTGCAAAAACAGATTTGTAGAAATAAGGAAAGAACCTGGCGTAAAACATATGATAACTTAAGCAAAGCTCAGTATAAAGATGAACTCACCATCTATAAAAAAATGATTCAGGAGGTAAAAAAGGACTACTTCGAGCAGCAAATTGAGCAATCAAAAAATTCGAGTCGACAACTGTTTGAAGTAGTTAAGACTCTGGCAGGGAAGGTGGTAGATCTGAATCCTCCACACACTCAGGAATTCTGCAATAATTTAGCAGATTACTTTTTCTCAAAAGTAAACGATATATATGCAGAATTCTCGGTCAATCCATCGAACACCAGCACTCATCCTAAATTATCAAAAAATAGTATGGACTGTTCGTTTTCCCGATTTAGGGATATGACGGAACAGGAAATAGGAGATATTATGAGACTGGTTAAAACAGGTTCAGCCTTAGATCCTTGCCCCCCCAAAATTTTTATTCCAGTAACTGATGTGGTGAGCAAAGTCATAACCCCCATCTGTAACGCCATGTTCCAATCGGGGATCTTTCCGGATAAGTTAAAAAACACTTTGCTGAAACCCTTACTGAAAAAAACTGGTCTTGACAAAACAATTCTCAAAAATTACAGACCCATTGCTAGCCTACCCTACTTGGCTAAAATAATGGAAAGAGCAATGAACGTCCAACTAGCCGAATATATTGAGCAAAACAGTCTCCTGGACGAATCGCAGTTTGGATTCCGGAAACTTCATGGGACGGAGACTGCCCTCATTAAGGCCGCCGATGATATCAGAGCCATTAGGGACCAAGGAGGGACAGCTATACTGGTCCTACTGGATCTCTCGGCGGCCTTCGACACGGTCAACCATACCGTTCTGATTGACCGTGTCGAGGAGATGGGCATATGCTCAAAAGCCAAAGAGCTTCTGGCATCATTCCTGTCCAACAGAACACAGGCAGTAACATTGGGCGCATTTCAATCCCCTCAGCTCGCCCTCCCATGTGGCGTCCCGCAAGGCTCATCCCTAAGTCCGACACTCTTTAACATCTATGTGTCGGACTTAGCAAGGGTGATTAAGAACCACCGGATGAGCCTTACCTCCTACGCCGACGACACCCAATTGGTGATCGCTATTAAGAACAACGGGGAGGAGGTTGCCACCAGATTCCAAGAAGGCATGCTTGCCATCAAGGAATGGATGTCGGAAAACTGCCTGCGCCTCAACTCGGAGAAAACCGAGGTAGTGATCTTTGGAAATTTATCACCACAGTGGTCCTCTCTTTGGTGGCCGACACCCCTCGGAGCCCCTCCAGAACCAGTAAAAAAGGTCAGGAACTTAGGCATTATATTTGACGACAATCTTAATTTTTCCAACCATGCCAACCAGGTTGCGTCGTCTGCTTTCTACAAGCTTAAGATAATTAAAAAAATCCTGCCCTATCTCCCGGAGAGTGCTAAGAAAACAGTGGTGAGCTCCTTAGTACTCTCTTCACTCGACTACTGTAACGGACTGTTTGTAAACGCCCAGGCAAGGGTGGTGGCCAAACTCCAGCTTATACAAAATGCGGCCGCAAGGCTACTAGCTGGCATTCCTAAGTTTCAGTCCACCAGGCACGCGATTAGAAATCTCCACTGGCTAATAGTGAGAAATCGCATCAGATTCAAGACCCTGTGTCTCACCTACAAAGCTCTCAAGGGTCTTGGACCAGCCTTTCTCAAACGAAAACTTCAATATTACTCACCAAAAAGATCCTTACGCTCCGAACATAGCCACCTACTGGTAGTGCCACGCACCAGGACGGTGACATGGGGCGACAGAAGCTTTACCAATGCCGCAGCCAAAATCTGGAACATGCTCCCAAAGGAAATAAAACTGGCACCATCGTTATTTCAGTTTAGAAAACTGGTAAAAACTTGGTTATTCGATCAATAATCCGCTCAGAAACGATACGTTTGAAGGAAGATACCACCTTATTCTGGGATTTTCAGCAAAATTATAGCGCCAAGACACCCACGGGTATACGCCGCGCTTTATACATTTTTAAAATAAATAAAATAAATAAATATGCCCACAGAAAACTCTGTGTCTGCCAAAGGGAAGGTTGTAAATGGAAGATATACGCCCATGCCGCCAACAATGCCTAACCGTGTTTTACTGGAAAAGCCATTAGATCTTCCGGGAGACCGGATGGGCAGGGTACCTCCAGTGCACCTACCCCCTGATGCAACACCTTTTGTAGCCGTTCTGGTAAATGTACCCAAATTAGATGCGGGGGAGGTAGAACATCATGAAATGCTGCGTAACCATACGGAAAAATGGTGCAATGCAAATTGCACGGGTGAAAGTAACATCGCAGCAAATATTCTGATGTGTAGAAGGGTCAATTGGGTGGGCAAAACTAAGAAGTGTGTGGCAGGCGACTGTGTTATAGTTAATTTCAAATCTCGTGATGTCATAAGCCGCCTCTTCTGGGATGCTTCCCCTTTGGATCCATTAGGCAAGGGTGTGCGCGCTATGCCGCTGGGCTTCTTCTATCCACCTGCACCCATGACAGCCGGAGGCGGGCATGGTAGGTTACAGCTAAATAACAACCATGGGTTTCTGGCCAAACAAAATTTCCCTCCTCAAGGGAATGAATGGGTGACAAAGAAAGCCAGGGGAGGCAGTGCAGTTACTTCTGCAAAGAACATACACCCAGATAACCTGCCACTCTCAAATAGATTTGCGGCTCTCGCTAATCATGACAATATGGATTGACTAGAGCCCGAGCAAATAAATCTGCCAGCTAATGCCCTGGATGACTTCACTAACATCCTTACCCCCTGTAACACTGTTAACATCCCCACCCCCTGTAATGTTGCATCCAATGAAGGGGAGGTGACAACAGAGCGAGGTAATAGAAAAGCTAGGATCTTGTCCTGGAACATTGCTGGCTTACGTGCCAAACAGGATGACCCAATTTGGCTGGGTAAGCTGAAAGAACATGACATAGTAGCCATGCAGGAAACATGGGCAAGGGATAACTCATTTTGGCTGGATGGTTACTCTTCATTCTTTGTCAAAGCACAGTGCACCCCGGTGGGAAGGGACATAGGCGGCCTGATGTTCCTGGTGTCTCTTAAAATAGCTGGAAGTGTGAGGGAAATTCCTAGCTCCTCACATTATTTTCAGCTCTTAGAGATCCGCCACTCAGATAAAAATAAGACAGTTCTTATTAACTGTTATAACTCTTTGCAGGGCGGACCCCAAAATTTTGTTTTAGAAAGTTTAAGTTCATTTGTAACTGATTACATGTCAAAACAAACCACTTTTTTACAAATTATTTTAATGGGTGATTTTAACGTTCACTTGTGTGATTCACATTGTCAGATCAAAGATTTCAATGGGCCTGATCTTACGACTCCTCCACACTTTGAGCATAATTTGAAGGGATCAGCAATGGAACATTTGTTATCAGCAAATGACCTGTATGAACCAGGCTTTTCTGACCCAAATGATCGTGTGGTCACTTATAATGCAAGGGGCAGTGAATCTATTATTGATTACATTTTTTTGTCCCCAGGGCTTCTCCATTATGTTCACTTTTATAACGCCATTGAAAGTGGATTCAGTGACCACAATCCTGTGTGCTTAATTCTGGATGGGTCGCTTGGACTGCTCAAGGGTTTTTTTTTGGCCACTTCCGTGAAGCACGTAAAGAGCAAAGACCAAGGGAGGCGATTAAAATGGTCCAAAGTCTGTCCAGAGGACTTTTTGAACCTCATCGAACAAGATATGATGGTGGAATTTCAGACCTGTAGGGACCCTGCCAGGGGGGATAAAGAGACTATTGCTGCCTTTGAGGCTATCTGCTCGAGGGTGGAAGAAGAACTTACACTTAGCCCAAAAAGGGGACCTGCCCCAGTCTCCGGTTGGTTCGACCACTCTTGTTCAAAAGCTCATTCTGCATTGATAGCAGCGCTTAAACATTCCCCTAGAAATAAGTTAGTGATAGCGCAGTTAAGGAAAAAATATGTTGAGGCGGTAAAGTCACGTAAAAAAGCCGTAAAAGAAGAAGCCTGGGACGCTTTGATGGACTCGACCACCCTTAAACACAGCTCCAAATTCTGGTCCATAATAAATAACCCTATATTTGCCCAAACACGTAACATAGATCTTGAGGCAAATATACCAGAATCAGAGTGGCTTAATCATTTCTCAGTTATCTATGGGAGCAATCAAGTTTATGAAACATTTTGTATACCAGGTTATTCTGACATGCAACCCATTTTAGATTTTACTGAAAATGAAGTTAAGGTTGCGATAACTGGGTCCGCTAAGAACAAAGCCCCGGGACCCGACGGGGTCCCTCTGGACTTATATAAATCAAACCCAGAGATGTGGGCAACTATACTAACGAATGTTTTTAATCATGTACTTGTAGGGGGATTCCCTAGCACCTGGGCATGTTCAATCATTGTCCCAATTTTTAAAAAAGGACTAAGAAGCGACCCCAAATGCTATCGCCCCATATCCTTGTTGGATTCTTCCATGAAGATCCTGGGTAAAGTACTGTTGGCGAAAATCAACATATGGACACTAGAGAATGATATTTTGTCCAATGCCCAGTATGGTTTCCGGTCAGGCAGAGGGACGGAGGACCAATGCCTAAACTTGCACATGATAATTTCTAAATACACAAAGGCAAAAAAGGGGGCAATTTTTGTTGCTTACATGGATCTATCCACAGCATTCGATTTAGTGAACAGAGCCAAGCTGTGAAGCATGTTATTAAAAATGGGATTGGATCCTCCTTTGGTCCACTTTTTAGCTGAACTCCACAAGGATTTAAAGGCTTCCATTAGAATGGACCAAGATGGACATCGCACAGCATGGTTTAAATCAGGCAGGGGTGTGCGGCAAGGATGCATCCTTGCCCCTATGCTGTTCACTCTATACATAAACTCTCTGGAAAAAAATCTTCTGGCTGTGTCTGCGGACACACCGCGTGCAGGAGACACTCATATTCCAGTGCTCCTGTATGTGGATGATGATGCCGCCTTAATAGCTAGGACACATCTGGGCCTCCAGAGACTTCTTAATGCATTCAGTGACTTTATGTATTCTCTTGACCTTGTGGTTAATAATGCTAAATCTCATGTCATGGTTTTTGGGGCAGCTAAAAATAATATCAAATCCTTTTACTGTAAGGGGGAAGTGATCACAAACGTTAAAGCTTTCACTTACCTCGGTGTAATTTTTGACACTAAGGGCAGCTGGATCCCCCAGATAACAGCAAAGACCAAAGCAGTGAGGAGCTCTGTTAACGCTATTCTGAGCTTCTCAAGGAGACTCGGGGGGAAACCTAGTGGTGCATTACTAGCTTTGTATAGGGCAAAATCATTGGCTATAGCTAGGTACGGAGCAGGATTGTGGGGATATGTAAAAACTGAAACCATTCAAATAGAGGTTAATAAGTTTTTCTGTTCTATATTAGGACTCCCCTCATCAACAGCCACTTTTTCTGTCCATCAGGAGCTTGGAGTAGGATATATTACTGATATCCTCTCTATGGCACCCATTCTTTTGTGGATAAGGGTCTGGATTAATAACAACTTAGGTCTCAACCACAAAATTCTGATGGATTGTTTAAAACTTGATAAATATAAAGATATTGCTTGGTTGGCATATATTTATAAGTGCTCTGTAGAACTTGGACGCCCGGAGATTTTCTCCTCCCCGCTTGACCTAAAAAAAGCAGACGTAACCTGGGTTAAGGAAAACTTTTACAAGCTTAAGTCCTTGGAGAGAGAACAACTCCAGTTAACAAAACCCAGGGTTAGAGCACATTATATGACAATCACCTGTATAGCCATCCAACCGTATCTTGCCGTAGTTAACATTCCGTTTCACAGGTGGCTTCTGGTTAAGTTTAGATTCAACCAGATTTACTTGGTACTCTGTGACAGACAGGGTTGGTTCAAGCCTGAGGATGCACCTGTATGCAAATGTGACAACTTCTCCATTCAAGACAATATGCACCTTATGTTGTTCTGCCCCTTTTATCATGCTCCTAGGCAGAAGTACCTGTTACCTTTGTTGAAGGGGAAAGCTTTTATGCAAGCAAAACCAGCTCTTCTATTTTAACAAATGCTTGATTCGCCCTTGGTAATGTTCAGTGTGGCAAATTTCCTTGTTGCTGCTGTTCGGATTAGGAAGAGGAAATTACAAGCTTAATTAGTGTGGACTGTGATGAACGTGGTATATCTTGCTTTTTTGCACATGATGAGTTTTTTTTTATCTGATCTTTTTATTGTTTTTATATTGCATTGTATTGTATGAAATTTTTTAAACATGCACTTGGATTGACTTTTAACTGTTGTAGTATGCTTTTATGATTTTTAACAAAATCGAATAAAGTGGTTTTTGACTTGACTTGACTACTCTATCCCTCTGCTGTACCCTTCCCAGGCGTATATTCATCCAGTGCAGAATCATTACTCCTGCACTGAGAAGCACTTCACATCTAACTGAGGTAGGTCAACGGTGAGTTAGACACACAGCAGTGGAACTTTTACAAAGGTGAGTGAGCCTGTACGCCTCACTCCAGTGACACGTGATAAAATGGTTTGTTCACTACTACTGATCAATACACTGCATTCTGCCACCATCACACTTGTTCTGCTTAACTCTTGATGGAGGCATTAGCCTTCTATCATTATGAGGGTCGCGCTTTGGGTGCCCCTCCAGGTCCAACAAGATTGTAAATCATGAGACAGGCTTATGTCATGGCACACACATGATTCATGTTTGCCATGAGAAAAAATTCAGCAGCAGGGATCCAGACAACAGTACAGTTGGTAACATGGGGTAGGGACACAAGTCTTTAACCTTACAGAGGACTTTTCTGTCCAAATACTGTGCAAGGACTGCAGCCTCCTCTGCATGGCAATCTGTCCACTCACTGTGGCCCCTCCTGGCATAAGGGGTCTCCTCTCCTTCCCTATACAGCAATATTCATGGCCTACTTCACAGCTGCCCTCCTCTGCATAATGGGGTAGCCCACTGTGTGCATCACATGGGCAATGTCCAAATTAGTACCGCAGATGTCTCCACAAACATAGCACAGTGAATCCACTAAACAGGATTACCCAATGGACTTCACTAACTTCAAAGCATTTCTCTTCCTTAGAGGGCACACTGTTTTGGGAAAGGAGGCAGGCACTGGTGCTCTTGGTTTCCCGGGGTAATGTCCCCTCAGCCAACTGGGAGATTAACAAGCCTTTGGTCCCAGTCCTGGTCACAGGCAGAAACCTTGCAAAGTTTCACGTCCTTAATCCGCCTGATTGGCTGAATGACAGTTGACATGTTTTGAAGTTTCAAGCTCCAGTTCTTATACTCCATTTCCAGACACCAAATGTGACTTAGGTTCTAAATCTTAGAAGCTGATGTTGGGGATCGGCTTCCTTTTAAAGTGTCCACTCCTTACCTTCCCTTACTTTTCAAAGCAGTCTGTCACAGTAGGAGCAACTCCATAGCTGATAGCCACACACCACATGCCATGAGAGTGATCAGAGTGCACACCTGGCTGTAGGTCACAGTGATATGTGTATCAAAAGGTGAGCCCTAAACTTATGATTCTCTTATCAGCCACATCTCCTTCCTGAGATGTGCCCAGGCCCCTTCCTTGTGACCTCTCTCAGAATCAAAGAGCACCCTTTGAAGTATACGGGGAAAGCCTGTCTCTCCCTTCTCCAGTGTGCCCAATCCAGCTTACAAAAAATGCAGAAATATACAAATCTGCCAGGGGGTTTCTGCTACCTCCTCTCAGTGCTTCACCATGCAGCCCTGGGTCTCCCAAAATGGAACCCGTAGTCTAAAATGTATTGTATCATTCATAGGCACACATACACCCAGTACATGTATTTCACATATATACACTGTACAACCCAGTATACTTCATGTACAATGGCACTCCCTGGCACACATACACGCACCGCAGTACATGCACTTAACATGCATGCATGGCACAGTACTGCATTATCCATGTATTGCACTTTAAACAGGCAACATACTCCCAGCACATATACACCACTCGTGTACTGCACAGCACTCCCCATCAATCCAATTTAGGCCAATGGGTGAGTTAAGCACACAGCAATGGCAATTTGAATGATGGATTTACAACGTAATTCGTAATTCAATATCTTGCCTCCTCACAGAGTGAGTGATCCTAGATCCATGAACCTACAGAAATTAGACCAATAGAGTTTTGGGGAAGTGTGAATGTGAAAGTTATGTTATCAGTGTTTAATTTGTGGTTGGTGGAGAGCTGATTCTTAGAGGAATCTCTTGAGAGTGTATAAAGACTGCTTATTTTAACCTGCCTCGTGATTGTGTGGAAAGCTGCTACCTTGCTTTGTTATTCCTTTGTGTTAACCAGGTGAATGAGATTAGTGATGGCATTAGTTCGAAAAAAGTGAAATGACGGGGGGCGTTGTCAACTGCACTGGGAAATGGCCGCACAGTAGCTATGCTCCGTCGCGCCACTCTTGATACATCTGCCAAACTAAAACTTGCCCCGACCACAACTGCAGGCTGAGAAGCTCGATTGCCCCTGGAGCTGTTCTCCTTCATCGAAACGAAAATTGGCCTGAATGGCCGTGCTGAGATGGGTGTGGGAGAGAGGTGCAGATCTGCGGGGCTCGGAGACGCTGGGCGCGCCGCCTTTAGTTTTGGCGGCGCGCGCACAATTGATGCCGCAGCGGCTACAAGGATCGGAGGCCCAACTGGATGCCTTAGGGGCTGGGCGGTGATCGCTCCCAGCAGCGTTTGCCCTGGTGAGTGAGCTGCCCCCCGCCTGCCCCGCAAAACCTGGCCGCATTAGTGAAGAGCACAGCGGGCTGTCTGAGGCCCCACCGCACCAGCAAATCCTGAGCCGCAGACTCATGCCTTCTGGGCGAGGCGTGTTGACAGGTGGCTCACCCTCCGACCCTGTATACCGGCTGGCCCCACAGCTGCACCTGGGATACATCTGATGACCTTAGCGGCCCAGCCTGGGGCGGCAGTCCCTGCTCCTTCAGCCCTCTTGGGTCCTGCTGATGGGGCGCTGTACACCGCTTCCGCGGTGGACCTAAGTGCACCATCTCCGATAGCGCCCGACAGTTGACCCAACTGGGTCCTGCTCATATTATTTGAGGCCATCCCTGGGAGCCCTGGTCCTGAGCAACTGTGCTGCTGAGGCATGGGGTGCCCCCATCGCATTAACAACCAGGGCCTGCGCCACTAGCTACAGCAGACTGCGGGGGCAACAGCCGTTGCAGGCCCCCGAGTAGCCTCCTGGAATTGACTGTTTGGGCTGCGAGCGCACCACTTTAATGCGAGCGAAGCGGAATCCGATCCCCATAATCCTGTATTGAGGCCACCACTCATTGGGTAATTCAGTGCACGCATAAGATCAAGCGATTGACTGGCTGGTGCGGCCCCAGGTGACATAGCTGTACTCTCTTCCCCCCTCCACACCCGCTGGCATGAGTGTCTCCTGGAACAGCGGCACCCTTGGGTCTGCGGCCAGCTGGTGGAAACCGACAGGCTGTTGTGGGCTGGTCCCACAAGCAGGCAGCGGCGAGCAGCTGGTATAGCCCAGGCCCCCAACCTCGACTCACTACTACCTACTGCGCCACTATTGCGAGCAGCCGTAGCGGACGTGGAGCACTCCAGACTAAACTTGAAAAATACGCGTGGCAGAAGGGCCAGGATGAGAAGCAACCAGGGCCCGACGCTGGTGAAAAACAACCAGACCCCAAGTTTCAGGATATACTTGCCGCTATAACGTCGGTGCGTACCACTTTGGAAAGCCATACAGACACTGTTGCCTCGGAGGTCTTGTTGATCAGAGCGGACATTAAGAAAATGGCAGAAAGAGTACGCGAAGTTGAAAGTGCAACCAAGGACCTATCCACAGACACTGACCTCCTCAAGCGCCAGGTGTCCGATTTCCAGACTACCCTGGAAGTTGTGGCGCTGCAACTCGATGACTATGAGGGCCGCATGCGGCGCAATAACATCCATATTTTGGGCGTACCGGAACGGGCCGAAGGGCCTGCAGGGAATCTCTTTGTCGAAGACCTAATCCTCAAATGTCTGCAACTGAAGGGACTCTCCCAACATAACTCCATTGAACACGCACACCGAGTGCCGGGATGAAGAGCCAGGCCTGGCACGCCGCCCCGACCGCTTTTAGCAAGAGTCTTCAATTTTCGCGATAGAGATGTTACCCCGCCACTGACTATAGACAATAGAAAGGTCACCATCATTTCAGACCTTACCCTAAGGGTCCAGAAACAACATCATAGCTTCCTGGATGTGAAGCGGGAGCTGCGCGACCAAAGCATTAAATACTCCATGCTCTTCCCAGCCAGACTACGGGTGGAATCAGAGGGGAAGGTGTGGTTTTTTGCCAGGCCCGAGGATGCTTGGGACTGGCTTGAGGGCTGGAGGACTGCTGACAAACGCCATCATAAACTAGCTGGTGACAGGAGCAGCGGCGACAGATTGAGCCAGCGGACTGAGTCCCCGCTGGGTGGCAATTCCGCAACGCAGAGCCCAACAGGGTAGGGTTTGGGAGGTTGATATTCAAGTGGCTGTTCTTTGATCAATGGGACTTGTCGTGTTGAGGCTCAGTGGACGCTCTGTGCCCCATTGGCAATCTGGCACGTAATACATAACATGTGCCATACAAGGTCTTCTATACTCCACTTTGGCATTTACATCACCCTCAGATGGGGGTCAGGCAATTACATTGTTGTTTGGCAAAAAAGCCTTTTATTGGTTCCACTAAAGAGAGAGGTGGTTTGAAAATGTAATAAGCTGTACCTTGGTAATAGGGACTCCTTGAACAAAGGACTGTTGGGCGCAGACTGTTCTGGAGTGAACCGCCCCTTACTTGACCTTTAACATAGTGAAAATTCTAAATGTCTAGCTTGACGCTGTTGTTTGTTCCAATGGTGTTGACATCGCTGACCTTGGTATTGTTATTTGACTAAGGTTCACCATGTCTGATTTACATATTGTGGGTTTGAATGCTGGGGATGTAAGTACTCTTACGAATTTCTGCTTCAGGGAGTGGGGTTGGATCATGTTCCCAATACTGTTGAGGGTGGGAGACAGGCACTCTGCAGGTTTGGGGTGGCGGGTGGTTTTGTGCCTGCTGTGCAGGGAGGCAGGGTGGGGGTGGATGTTGGGGGAACAGGGGGGTTGGGTTCAGTTGCTTTGACTTTTGTTTTTCATAGATGATTCCGTTTGGTTTTACTTTTGTTGTTGGGTCTTGTTATTTTTTGCAGCAATTTTTTTAATTTATTGCTTTTAATTCCACATTCATGCTCCTACCACGTCACCATGGGGAGCTCAGGAGGTCCGTGGTGCTGCAAGCGCTAGATCATCCACACAGACTATTCACACGGGGGTCGCCTCGTGGCCACATTATCGGCCCCCTTCCGTTTCTCACCATCGATGTCCGCAAACTGACACTGCCTCTGCTTCTCAGCTCTACATCATATTAAGGACACACTACTTAAGGAAGCGGGCTGCTATTTTAAGGAAAATGTGGGGTCAGTCACCTGAGCCCAAGTCCTGTGGGGAGCGTTTGGTGCTGTTATAAAAGGCAGAGCCCTATCATTGATGGTTGGCCATAAAAGAGAGCTCACCAAGCGCGTCACTGAACGCGAGGAGGATATCCTAGATAGGGAAAAGGCCCTAGCACTCACCCCTGATCCTGAGAAACTACACTCGCTCTCGATGGTGTGTCTCGATTACCGACAGCTTTTGACGGAAGCAGCCAAAGCATGTTATACCTGTACATGCCAAAAGATATATGAGCATGGTGAGTGAAAGGGTAAACTGCTTGCCTGGCTGGAGAAAAAAGAACAATTAGCATGGTGGATCCACTCGGTGTGTGGGGTCAATGGGGAGGTACTCACTGATCCCCAGCAGATTGCCAATATGTTTGCTTCCTACTTTTCGTCGGTTTACACTCCCTCTGAGACGTCCCAGTCATACCCAGCTGTGGATCTTCTCTCGACCATGAAAGTTGCATGACGGTCCACGCAGGACCGAGATTACCTAGAGGGTGCGATCACAGAGGCTGAAATCAAAAAAGCGATACAGGATGTCCGCTCGGGTAAAGTAATAGGCCTCAATGGGGTCCAAATCGAATTCCTGAAGCCACTCGCTTCCAAGCTCTCCCCCTCTTGCTGCAAATGTACATGGAAAGTCTTGATAAAAAGGCACTCCCTGCTGATGTCCGAACGGCCTCCATCATGGTCATCCACAAATAGGGCAAACCACCAGATGAATGTAGGGCCTATCGCCCTATATCACTCCTTAACGTTGAAGCGAAAATATTAACTAAACTGTTGGCCAACAGACGATCAGGGAAGACGCTGCGTTACTATCACTGGATGCCTCCATGGCATTCGATACTATCGAGTAGGACTTTCTGTTTGCAGTCTTGGATAAGATGGGTTATGGCACAAACTTTATAAGGTAGATCAGTTTGCTCTATGCCCATCCTACCTCGCAGGTGGTAGTCAACAACCACGTCTCGATACAATTCCTGCTGGGGAGGGGTACTAGACAGGGTTGCCCCCTGTCACCCTCGTTATTTGCCCTAGTTTTCGAGCCACTTGCAATCTGGATCAGGGGTGACCCATGGATTAGGGGACTGAAGTGGACAGAGGACCACAAAGACCGTATCTCCCTATGTGCAGGTGATATTCTCCTGTATTGGGCCTCGCCCTCGAGTCTCTCCGCTGGGTCCTCCAGATTTTCCATATCTTTGGCGCACACTCGGGGTATACCATCAAGTGGACTAAGTTCCAACTCTATGTGTTGTGGGGTGCACTGCCCTACATCCCGAGGGGGTATGACATACCGGTGGCAACAGAGGGCTTTAAGCATCTTGGTATCTATATTACATCTGATCCAAATTTGTTCTATTAATCCAACTTGCTTGCACCCCTGACGCGTCTTCGGTCTGACACCAAGCACTGGCGATCCCTCCCCCTTACACTTCTGGGGCATGCAGCCCTCTTTAAGATGGTAGCACTGCTGTGTTTTCTCTGTGCACTGCAGAACACCTCTTATAAGATTACTGAAAACGACTTCCCTAGCATCGACTGCGTTGTACAGGGACTACTGTTGAACGGACGGGCCCCACGCATAGCTATGACAAAGTTGACAATGGGGTGGTATGACGGGGGTATTGCACTGCCCGACATGAGACTCTAATACGGAGCGTCTCAACTGGCTCCAATCTATGGGTACATGGGGAGTATGAGGACCCAAATTTCCGCATGGACCGGTGACTCCTGGGACGGGGAGTTATGCCAGGGCACTCTACCCTAACCCTCGCAAGCTCAATCTCACAGGACCCACAGCACGGACAGTAGAGGTTTGCCATGGAGTGAATAGAAAGTTGGGCTGGCACAATAAACTGACTAAGGCCACACCACTCTGGGAGACAGATTTCTTGGGGCAGCTCAGCAAATGCCCTGGCTTCGACAAGTGGGATACGATAGGGATCATGACAGTGGGTGGCATGTGGGTGGGGGGAAATTGGCCACATTCTCAGACCTGCAGATCAAATACAAGCTAGCACAGACCGAGGCATTCTGATATCTGCAAATTAGCCATGCAGTTAAGGCAGTCTTACCCAAGGATGCCGCTCTACCTGAGGCCTCTCCATTGGAGGACCAACTGATACTTGACCACATGCACAAAAAGGCCATATCTCTCACATACAAAAAGCTGGTGAACAATCACCTAGACCCTTTAATGTGCTTGCGACAATACTGGGAAGTAGACCTGGGAGACTTGGAGGATGACAATTGGCGCAATGCCCAGGCCTCCCCCCGAGAGGTGGCTATCCAATTAAGGTTGCGCCTGGTCCAATTGAAGTTCCTTCATCGCGTGTATCTCAATGCAGGGCTCTTAGTCAATATAGGAAGGAGAGATGACCCTATGTGCCTACGGCAATGCCGCTAAACGGGAACCTTCTTTCATATCCTTTGGGATTGGCCTCTGGTACAACAATATTGGAATAAAGTCACAAAAAAATTGGAAAGGGCAGGCGGTAAGACAATGAAGGCCTCCCCCCAATTATACCATCTAAATATTTGGGAAGCCACTGACCTAACGCAAACAGAGCAAACGTGGCGCTCACTCGGGTGCACCATTGCCAACCATAATATTGTATAAAAATAGGGGGGTGGGGGAGGTCCCGGACCTGGGCGATTGTGAAATTGACATGGATAGGGCAATGATTGCCGAGAAAGATGTCTTCAAACACAGTTGCTGTTCCAGGAAATTGGACTCTAAATGGGGGAGGTAGAATAGATGTGGGGGAACCATTTGCTTGTCCCCTACAATAGAGCTGCAACGTGAACGAAATAGACTACTGGATATCCCTGGTCTTGATGATGTGTCCTTACATGGTTCTGAATAAGGGAGCTGTTTGCACGCCAAGTGCTAAATGCTGTACATTTTGTCTCATCATCTGGTCCTCCTATGTGTGAATTGTTTGATGTGAATGCCGGAAAGTATTACTATGACTAAGTGGAAGGGTTTGTACTGTGTCTCCCAGATTCCAACTGTAAAGTGTAAATTCATGCTGTGGACTCCTATGTTGTCTTATTGCAGCTTTATGTTTTTCTTTTTCTTTTATCAATAAAAACAAATTTTAAAAAAAGTGAAATGAGCTTTTGGGCAAATTGTGCTGGACATATTAGGGGTTATGATTCCATCTTTTGGAGTGGCTATAAATGATGTGATAATTAGAAAATTATCTACACTTGTGGATCGCCTTGCTTCTCACAGCTAATGCATTGAGTCAGATAAATAATGAGTCAATTGCTATTTGGACAATGACAAACCGCCTACAGCTAGATATCCTTCTTGCAAAGGAATGTGAAGTTACAGGGTTTTGAAGGTGGGAGAGCCCTGCCCCTTCATCCCAGATACCTGTAAGCTTATTGAGGCATATGTAACTAATATCACTAATGCTTCTCGTAAAGTCTAAGCTTTTGAAGAGCATGGCTTATGGGAATCAGTAGGTTCCTGGGTTGGTGAAACTGCAAAGGGTTTTAGAAAAATTGTTGAAAGGTTTGACATCTTTGGTTGGGGCATGTTAAGGGCTATACTAACCCCTGTTTTTAAAATGTTAATTTGTGCAACCATTGTGTTTCCCTAGTACAAATTTTCAGAAAAAAATATTTTGAACAGAAAATAGCCTTCAGCACGACGCCGGAATCACGTTGTGCCTTTACAGTGCCGGCAATTGAACAAACGTGTAGTTAACACGCATTCGTTTAGCACGCAAGTCATTACAACGACTTGCTTCAGGGGGACGCATTGGTGGACAGGTGTTGGATTTAAAGTCCAGCACCTTCCCTACTGTTGCGCAGACTGGAGATAGATTAGTAAATGAATCTAATCAAACGTCCAGCGCCCCCCTAAGGCAAGTCTTTGTAACGACTTACGTGCAAAAGGAAAGCTTCATTACGATGTATTCATCCTAATGCCGAAAAAGGCATGCGTTCTAAACGAATATATGATTATTCAACGATTTCAAGTTCCACGCATGCCTTTACCACGCGAATTTTACTTCGCATGTGTCTTTTGCACGCAGCATTTGACAACGCATGTTTTTACTCCGCAATCATAACGTAACCGACCACGGAAACAAGCGTCAAAACACGTCTATCAAAACTGATAACGGACTTCTATTATGACGTGCTCTTTTCCTTCAGCGTTTTGAGGCATTGTAGAGCGTTTTTTTTTACGTTTTTGAAATGTTCTTATTTATTTATTAATATCCGCTTGGTTTTTTTTGGGGGGGAGACCCCCCCAACCCCCCCTAGCCTCCCCCCAGTCCCCCCCCCAGCCCCCCAGCCCTTAGCGTCAAAACACGTCTATCAAAACTGATAACGGACTTCTATTATGACGTGCTCTTTTCCTTCAGCGTTTTGAGGCATTGTAGAGCGTTTTTTTTTACGTTTTTGAAATGTTCTTCTTATTTATTTATTAATATCCGGTTGGTTTTTTTTTGGGGGGGGGAGACCCCCCCAACCCCCCCTAGCCTCCCCCCAGTCCCCCCCCCCAGCCCCTTAATCCCCCCCTCCCCCCAGCCCCCCAAAGCCAACGCAGATCGTACTTGCAGAACGACGACAGGAAGGAATACCACTCGCGTGGTAAAGACGGTCGTTGAAGGCTTACGCGTGGGAAAGACCTTTGCGTGGTGAGTGACGCGTGGTAAACGTTATGCGTGTTATTTGCTTCGTAGTAAATGATGTTTCCCGTTCTAAACGCATGCATACACCGGCGTAGCTAGGGGGGGCGCGGGCGAGGGGGGTGGACCGCCCCAGGCGGCACTGTTTTGGGGGCGGGGTGGGCGGGTCAGTCACTCACTGACTACAGCTACGCCTGACGTCACCGGGCCGAGGTGCGCAAGACCATCACAGCCAACTGCAAATGTGAGGTGCGTGTGTGCGTGACCTCTGCAGAACACCGGCGTACTGCAGAAAACTTCAGATTCCGGTGAGCCTGTTATCTTTTCTTTTACCAGATGTAATAACTCTTTGAAAGAGCAGAGCCAGGGCTGACACTGACTAATCGATTTACATTTCTGATCCTAAATCACAAGACTAAAAGGGAAAATGCAACATATTTTACCCCCATCCCGTCACATCCTTTGTGTGCGTGTCTGTTTCTGTTCGTTTGAGCAAGCCCAGAGGGCTGGAGGTACATTACCGTCACGGCATTCAGCTGATTTACGACATCAAGGCAGATGGACAATCAGAAATGACATCAAGCTAGGCGGGCCAACCCTACTGCCCACTGATTTATTAGTTCAAAGGATTCAATATCCGTGCTTGACAGTACGAAGCAGCAGGCTTTAATTTTGCAGCACTAAAAGACTTGCTAAGTGGAATTCACTAATTAGTCCCGTGATTAATGTTCCCACTGGAGAGAAGTCACAGTTTTCTCTACTGGCAGTTTTCACTCTCACCATAACTAGTGCAGAGGGTTAAAAAGCCTGATCAGACTGCCAGGGGCTCTTTTTTATTTATATTTTTTATTGTGTACGTTGGGGCATCTGTTGTAAACCTCTGGCCTGCAGGCCCTGTTTTGTTCATATCACTTCCAAGAACTTTGGCCTGGACCACCTCCTCCCTTTCATTTTTGCACACTTTTTTATGTACTGTCACTTTATCTGCAAAGTAGGCCTTTCAGGCCTCTCGAGAGTGCCGTATTGAACCGGAGTAGTTTTTGGGGTTGCATTGTGTAGCATCCCTTCCAGACAAACATTCTTACCACCCTGTATTCTTTGCTTAATTGATTTGTGTCTTTAACCTCTTTTTGTGATTCTGTAAAGCGAAAGAATGCAGTATTAGGGTCCGAAATGTGAATGTTCTGTTCCTCGACAATGTCCGCTAATAGTTATTAGAGGTTTATTGTCTAAATAAAAAGGAAAAAGAGCAAAAAAAAAAAAAAAAAAAAAAAAAAAAGCCTGATATAAAGATAGTCTGCCACCATTACAGAACTGTATTGTATGTGGATAGCTCAGTGGGTTTCTGCTTTTGTGACAGAGATCCCTTTCTTACTTGTGGTTCACCCGCACCTGGAGCTGAGGTCGAGGTGGAGGGTGCTGATTATTTAAAAATTATATAATAGCTTTAAAAGCACCTGCTGCAGAGTTTGCCTTTCTTGTTGCACAAATGAGTGTGATTTCCGATTTTTGTCTGTTTCCATGGACTTCATTGCATAATTTTGGTTGCAGGAAAGAGGCACTTTAAGTATCACATATTTATTCACTGAATATCTCCCATAAATCCACTGAATCTATAAAAAATTCACACATAAGCAAGTTGAAACATTAGCAGCTGTGCTTAAGGGGTGTCATTTCTAATATTTATATGTTTCCCTTGTCTTCATTGCTTGATTTGCTTGCTATAAAGTGTCACTCCTCTTTGTGGAAACGCCACTCATAATCACACTGAAATTATCAAAATGTCACACATAGCATTCTGAAACCATGGCAGATATGGTGGTAAGGGGGGAGTATTCTTGGACTAGGCCTGAGCAAGCCGGCTGCTGGATGAGGTCGAGGATCGGTAGCATAAGGGAGACTAGGGGGCTCTTCATCCTCTGTGAGAGTACAGCAGAGAGAGAAGAGGGACAGATGGCAGATCAAGCAGTCAAAGCCTTCCCAACAGCGGCAGAAGACTGGCGGGAAGTTGAGGGGCGGGGGTGCGCCACTCCCACCTTTTTCACTCCGCCGTTCCCTAGTTCAGATGTGACTAACTCTTCCTTCCTTTATGCCCAGCTTGCTGTTAGCTGTACATCCGGTGCCAGCTGCGCCTCCACGTGCACAAACCATGAGCTGAACATTGCAGGCATTGCCCTGCAGCTGCAGAAACGTAGACATGGTCGTCGGTTGTACAGTGGGGTGCCGGAGAACATTCCATAAAGTATAGAACGCTGCAAATGCTGGTAATTTCTACGTTTTTATATCTTTATTTAAAATTTTATACCACACGCAGATGACAAAGTACTCTACAGTTTTTTTTTTACAAAAGAAATGTGAGAAATGATTTCAAATAATAATCATACATATTTACAAAGATATGTTCAGGATGACGTCAGAGCATTTTCAGAGACGGTAATAACCTAGAGAAATAATCAAGGATTGGGAACACCCAGTGGTGCTCGAATAATTTTCAGAGTGGTGTCACTGCCATCAATGCTTCATCACTGAACTCACAATGTTGCACATATATCATTAAAGCATGGTGTGTTCGCGCATTGTCATTTATAGACAGCACAATCTCCATTGAAGGGGCAGCTTAACTTGCAAAGACATACAGTTTTACAGATAAAACTAATATAGCGCACAAGCGATGTGTGGAAATCGGGTGTCAATCAATCAAACAAACAGGATTTGCATAGCGCTACTTATCACCTGTGAGGGTATCTAGGCACTGGGGCATGGGGGCGGTACTGCTGATGAGGGATGTTAATTGAATATCTAAAAACACAACAGGGATGCTAAGGGTCTAGAAAAAGAGAAGAAAGGAGGAAGCTACAGTGAACTAATCAATTCATAAGTAGTTTGTGTCAGGAGAGCGAGAAAAGTGTGGAATAATACCCATCAGCCCACCCACTGGCGGAATCTCATCATCTGGGTTTTGTTAGAGACTGGTATCTGCTAAGTACCTCCTTGGTTGAGTATGGAGGAATACTACCGGCAGATCCACCAGTGAAGGAAAGCCTACAGAAGGTATGAGTGGGTTGAGAGATGGAGTATTGTTGCAGTGCTAAAAGGAATTTCGTGAAGTGGTGAGAGGATATGTGTGTTAAGCTTGCCTAGTGTGATGCCAAAAAAGAAACTTTATTGGGAGAAGGTCATCATACTGGCAAGATTAAAAGCAGCGTGAAGATAGTGTGTTGAAACAAATATCACTATCAGTTGTGAAAATAAAGTGGTCAACATGTTTCAGCCATCTCAGGCTTTCTTCAGGACCTGTTGGTATGACACTACTGCAACGATATAAAGTGAAAAAGAATAATAAATGACCTACCAGTAGTAAACTATTTATATGGTGGTCTCAATCATCATGAACAAAGAACTCTCCTGAAACAGAAACCAATGTAAATGCATAGTTATAATAGACACAAACCATGAGATGAGTATATCAATAATCCACATTTCAGGTTCAAAAAGTTGTCAAAAAACTCACCCATAGATTTATGAGGAGATAGCCTCACCTCGCCTGGCACTCGCTCAGGTCAAAAAGAGGCCCCGCTCTGAAGAAGTAAGAGGGAAAACGCATATAATTTATAGTGCTTTTTATATTAATTTTGCAAAAATTACTCTGAGTACTAAGCGTGGACCCACTAAGGGACCTCTAAGGCCCAACGGGAATGACGAGAAACGAGACAGTCACCCAATCAAAGATGTGAAAAGGGAGGACTCATGAATCACATTTTAATCGTTTGTTTATAAATCCTTTGTCTAGAGAGTTAGGGGGATTTAAAAGATGGTAACTCACAGCGGGTTGTTAAAAAAGCGCGGTCTCGCAGTATCGTATGAATCAGCCACAGGGTCAGTAATTTATAGAAGGGGTTTCAAAGACCAGGCGACCCACCTGTCCGTCGGTGCCTCCTGCCACCTTCTGAGCCGAGGGGAAGGTAGCAGGCGCACCGACGCGCTGGTTGTTAAAGGTGCACTGCGGACCAGAATGGGAGCATGTGCAGTTGTCTTGTGATTGGGGAATGGAAGAACAAATCAACATCGGCAGACGTACAAAGCTTACCGCCTCCTTATTGGTTGTAAAAGAGGAGACACCGATGTACTGAAGACACACTGCGGACCAGACTGGGAGCATGCGCTTCTGTGTTATGATAGGGAAAGGAGCCTATTGCTTCCTCATTGGTCGAGGAGACACCGCCTCCTACCTCATAGTTGTTATGATCGGGGCTCGGGCGGAAAAACGACCGGAACCAGTATCAAAAGGGAACGATTAATTTTTATTCTTGTTCTAGGTTTGTCCATACCCCAAACGCATGTCCACGAATTGGAGTAGTCAATCAATAGCGGACTTTGGTGAGAATATAAACAAAGTAAACAAAGTAAGTCGACCTGTTCCTTGATTGGTCCAGTCCGAGGGACCGGAAACATAAGCACAGCGGGTCAGAGAGTATCAATAACATTAAGTAAATAAGATAACTCACTGTCTCTGAACCTAGCGTGTATGCATCAAATGCTGTATAGTTGGGTTAAAACAAGTACCGTACTGCAGGATATAATCCAGAGACATACAACATATAAACAGCCATGTCTGATGTCGCGTTGATGATAAGGTACACATCTGTATAAGTTATGTAACTGCACAACATGGCGTAGTATTTATAGATTACAGACACCAAAAAGTCAGAAGGAATATAAATAATGCCAGATGGTAAAAAAACATCTGCATTGTTGGTTGCTGTATAGTTGGGTTGAAACAAGTATCCTGCTGCAGGATATAATCCAGAAACATACAACATATAAGCAGCCATGTCTGATGGCGCGTTAATGGTAAGGTACACATCTGTGTAAGTTATGTGACTGCACAACAAGGCGTAGTATTTATAGATTACAGACACCAAAAAGTCAGAAGGAATATAAATAATGTCAGATGTAGTATTTATAGATTACAGACACCAAAAAGTCAGAAGGCATATAAATAATGCCAGATGGTAAAAAAAACTCTGCATTGTTGGTTGCTGTATAGTTGGGTTGAAACTAGTATCCTGCTGCAGGATATAATCCAGAAACATACAACATATAAGCAGCCATGTCTGATGGCGCGTTGATGGTAAGGTACACATCTGTGTAAGTTATGTGACTGCACAACAAGGCGTGGTATTTATAGATTACAGACACCAAAAAGTCAGAAGGCATATAAATAATGTCAGATGTAGTATTTATAGATTACAGACACCAAAAAGTCAGAAGGCATATAAATAATGTCATATGGTAAAGAAACCTCTGCATTGTTGGTAAGGGGTCAGAGTTGAATCCAGGGGATGTCATCGTTCAGCCCTGTGATGTCAGTTTTAAGTTTAAAAATCCATTTTTGTTCTTTAGTGAACAGGTATCGGGAAATGTCACTGACATGATCAGGAATGAACGGCTGTTCCAGGACTAGCCATTCCATCTCTTCAGCAGAATGTTGCATTGTCATGAAATGGTTGGTGAGACGAGTAGCTTGTTTGTTGCGCCTAATCCTGCTCTTGTGTTCTTGGATTCTCAGTTTTACTCTCCTTGATGTCATGCCGACGTAGCGCAGGGCGCAGGGACATTTGATCAAGTATATCACCCTTTCGCTAATGCAATTGGTATGTTTGTTAAGCACCCATGGGCGTGAGGTGCCAATATCAACTGTAAGAGTTTTCTTGGTCTGAGGGCACACTGAACAATTGCCGCACGGGTGGTGGCCTTGAACTGGCGGAAGGTTCCAGAGTGTTGTAATGGAGTCTAGACGTACAGTCTGGAGTCTAGTATGTACCAAATAGTCTTTCAAGTTGGAACTTCTCTTGAAAGAGAACAACGGAGGTGGAATATCATTGCCAGCAGTATTTAAAATACGGCAGTGTCTCCGTATGATCTTTTGAACCTGAGAAGACATAGTGCTAAAAGTGGTGACGAAGGTTAATCTCTCTAGAGGGGGTTTTGCAACAGGTGGAGCCAGGAGGACTTCTCGTGGATTGTTGGAAGCCCTTTTGCATGATTTTCTGACTAAAGTGCTTGGATATAGACGTTGTTTCAGTTTGGAGCATAAATCTTCAGACTGGTCCTTAAAGTCTGATTTTTCGGAACAATTCCTGTGGACTCTCAAAAATTGTCCGAAGGGCAAATTCTCCTTTAGAGAGCGTGGATGATGGCTATCAAATCTTATAAGGGAGTTCCTCGACATCGGCTTCCGATATAATTTGCTCGCTAGGTGACCGTCTTTGGGAAAAATTAGTAGATCTAAGAAGGGAAGTTCCTTCTCACTATAATCCACTGTGAACCTGAGGAATTGGTTCTGAGAATTCAGCCAACCTTGGAATGCAAGTATAGATGCCGTGTCTCCACGCCATATTACTAGCACGTCGTCGATATATCGCTTCCACAACACCGTTTGATGGTAATACGGGTTGTTGTGGTCGAGGACATGCTGTGTTTTAAAAAGATGGACATACAAATTTGCTAGACTTGGGTCGAAAATGCTCCCCATGGATGTACCCGATGTCTGGAGGTACAAAGAGTCTTCGAATCGGAAAAAGTTTTCCGTCATAGCAAGTCTTGCTAGCTCCATAATGAAATTGATCGGTGTAATACTCTCATGGGTATTAGCTTCCAAAAGACCCCTCACGGCCTGCAAAGTTTCCTCCTGCGGAATGCAGGTATAAAGAGATTCAACGTCGAAACTGACAAGGATGTCAGTCTCGACGTTGAATTCCACCTCAGGCAAAAGACGGAGGACGTCTTTGGTGTCCTGAAGATAGGTAGGCATGGTTTGCACGAGCGGTCTAAGGAAGAAGTCAACAAAAGATGAGAGGGGTTCAAGAAGCGACCCGATCCCTGAGATGATCGGTCGTCCAGGGGGTGGCCTTGCTGGTTTATGTATTTTAGGCAGGGCATAAAAGTATGGAGTCACTGGATGTAACGTGACCAAGAACTGTGCTTCCTGTGGTGTGATCCAGCCCTCTGCGCTTGCCTCTTCCACGAGACTCTTGATCTCAGTAGTCAATCTGCTAGTTGGGTCAGTGCTGAGCTGGGTATAGGCATTGTTATCACCTAGCTGTCGCAGACATTCTGCCCGATAAGTGGTGGTGTCAAGAATAACTATCGCACCACCCTTGTCTGCGGGTTTGATCGTGATATCCTTGTCTTTTGAAAGCATATCTATTGCTACTTTCTCAGCTCTAGACAGATTCTGAAACAGTTTCTTGTCTGATGATTTCAAAGAGCTGATCTCGTGGATTACTGCTTTCTCAAAGGCACCTACCTTAGGTGGTACCTGTTGGAGAAGGGGCATACAAGTGGATTTCTTCTTAAGACCAGTATTAATGGTGGTTTCAGTCTGATTTTTATCTTTATCAGAAAAAAAGAAATGAAGGCGGACCTTTCGAAATAATTTTTCAGTCTCTGTCCGTAGCTGAAAAGCATCACCACTAAAGGTGGGTACAAACCCCAATCCCTTGTTGAGAACCTGATGTTCAATAGAGATAAGTGTGCGTGGGTGGGCTGATGGGTATTATTCCACACTTTTCTCGGTCTCCTGACACAAACTACTTATGAATTGATTAGTTCACTGTAGCTTCCTCCTTTCTTCTCTTTTTCTAGACCCTTGGCATCCCTGTTGTGTTTTTAGATAGCTGGACAGGGGGATAGGATGCAAGTTGGTCTTTAAACATTCCCCTTAGACCCTTCCCACATTATGTTGTTTGATGTTAATTGAATAACCATGTTTTTAGGCCCTTCCTGAAATCCTGCAGGGTGGCAATCTGTGTGTTCTTCTTTGTACTGCTGGTCACTGGTGTATTAACCTGTGTAGCCTTGGACCGTGTCATGTATGTGCATGTAACTTGCATGATCGAGGTAACTATTAGCGGCGATACTACATGTCTCTCGGTCCTTTTTCCCCAGCACCCCTCCAATCCCCTCACCCCTCTCCCCAGGGGCGGCAATCTGAGGGATAGCCCCGGGCGCCACAAGCTCTAGCTACGCCTCTGCATGCATAATTCCAATTTACAATAATTTTTAACATGTGGTTGTACAAGAAAAAGATATTGTCTAAAAGGAGAAAATGCAAGATGTGAGATGGAGGAAGCCAAAGACCGACTCTATATTCAACACAAGATGTTGGCAAAATTGAGACAGAAGAGACAGAAAACGATGCAGACTATGTTCTGAATTGTTTGAGTGTTTTAGTGATGATAGAAACATTGGAGGAGGGGAGGTCTAGGGACCAAGAACATGCATTATTTACAGTGTGCAGAATATTAATTTACTCTTGATTTCACATGTATATGTTAACATGGTACTATTGAAGTTGAAACAATTTTGCTATGATATGCTAAAGTGTGTTTATCTGGATTATTTTAAATAGGCCTCAACGACATCTTGTTCAAAATTACGTAGTTTGGCAAAACCTCAGTTTGTTTATTCCTGAATGACACTGTTCTCGAGTGGCTTGCTAGAGAGAACTCAAATAAAACATGTTTTCACGAATCTTCCTCTAGCATGCTGTACTGCAATCATTCACAATGGTTCACTGTTGTTTTTAAAACAAGTTTGTTCTGACACCTCAATATGACGTTAGGGCAGGGGGGCTGGAATTTTCATATAGTACACATCCATTGAGCGTGTTTTTTTAGGTATCAGATTTAGGGGTACAGTGCACCCAGAGCGGGATTGTCAATTTGGTGTTATTTGTTGATAAATGATCCTATTTTGTAAGTTTAATTAATTAATTGGGGTTCTTTTGGTTCCTGTCACCTACTATGAGAATACTCCTGAAAGATTTGGGAAATATTGTAGATTATTTGTCCTTTGACCTCCATTTACTTTAAATTTGCCAGTGTGTCTGAACCTTGAATATTGTTTAACTGGTTAACTGGCGCTATAACATATTATTGGTGGTAACTACGGCTGTGCTTGGTGCAAACACCTTTCACCACTGTCTTATGAAAGCAGACTTGTGAAGGTGACATAATGCGACTAGTGTATTTGCGCATGTTACTTAAGTTGTTTCTTGTTTCCGCAGTAATTTTTTTTTTGTGAAGTAATATTTTGTACCACACAATTGGATTGTTTTGTTGTAATGTGGTAGCTGTGTTGCATTCTATTTGTTTTGTTCTGTTGTACCATGTTATGTTTCGTTGTGTTATAGCATTGTTTTGTGTTTTCTTGTGCATGGTAATTACTTTTGAAATGTCAACAAATGATACAACATTTCCTTCCAAAAGCAGCACATTCCTTTTAAGTCCCAGTGACAAACATCCATTTACCACTGTCTGATGTGATAAACCACCGCTGCTGTTGCTCGCTCTTCAACTGTTTAACATACCAGTTTGTCCAAAACTGTGGGAGATATCGGTCTTAAAGTACAACTTAATGTGCTCATTTTATGTGATACTGCCCTTGAGTTTGCAAACCCGAGCCACATCCACTTACAGCACTAATGAACGGTAATGAGAATGTTTAAATCTGACACCAGAAAAGGAAACTAAGGGAAAGAATTGTATCTAGAGATGATCAGCAGTTGCAGTACCAACCCAAGAAAATATGCCACTTAGTGGCAGTAAGGATTGATGGGCTTGACTGGCCGTATAGGACACTGGAACAATCGTGGATGGGTGGAGGCCCACAGGGCTGCTTTCCAGAGGTGGATGGAGGGAAGTTCAACTAATCAGCCTGGCAAACAATCCTGAAAGAGCACACACAATTTTCTTGTAGAAATATGTATAATACCCCTCCAAATCCTCAAGGGCACTGTCAAACTCACTCGCTATGCTCACTCAGCATGCGAGGGGCTGATATGAAAGCATTTTCCTGGCTGCTTTCAGCTCCTAGTCCATCACTGGAGGAGAGATCAGGAGAAGATGAGAGTTAGGGAGTGGGGCAGGCAGAAGGCTTCTTACATATAAATATTGTAAAGTATTGTTAGAACTGGGGTCTCTAATTGGCTGAGGTAAGTATTTTAGTCCAAATAGGGACCCTTTCTTCTAGTCAGGGTAAGGGGGAAACACCTTTAGATAACACCTGCTCACCCCCTGGTAGCTTGGCATGAGGAGCAAGGCTTATCTCCAAGGCAATGTGTAAAGTATTTGCAACCACACCTTGTAGCTTCCTTAGCTCCAGGCAATCTTTTTAGTACGTTGTGGCTCTGGCCGGTGATCCTCACTCACAGCCTCAGTTACAATGATGGCTCGGGCCACGAATGGCAAAAAAGCAGCGTGGATGCTGTTTCAGGATGCGGGGGCAATGCGATCCTGGGGCAACTCATAAACAGTACCACGGACCACACGGCAGTCTCAGGTGTGCAAGAGCACCACACACACAGCGTAGCTGAGAAACAGTCCTCAATTCCAAGTACCCCGTTGCGGCTTGGGCCGGCGGCGATCTTAAGTCGCAATCTCAGTTACGATGCCGGCTTGGGCCACAAACAACAATACAGCAGCGTGGATGATGTTTCACACTGCGAGGGCAATGAGATCAGGGGCACACCGTCAACAGTGCCAAGGAAAACACGGCAGTCTCAGGCGTGCAAGAGCACCATGCACACAGCGTCGCTGAGACACGGGTTTTAGTTTCAAACAGTCCTTTGGCACGTTGCGGCTCAGGTCGGTGGTGGTGATACTTACTCACAGCCTCAGGTACGATGATGGCTTGGGCCACAACAGCAAGGCAGCAGCGTGGACGAAGTTTCACGCTGCAGGGGCAAGGTGATCCCGGAGCACCTCATAAACAGTACCACAGACCACTCGGAAGTCTCAGGCGTGCAAGAGCACCACGCACAAAGCATTGCTGAGACACGGTTGGAAAATGCTGTGTTCCTGAGTTTCCACAACAGGGGACCAGCTCTCCTTGGGCCCTTGAAGACACACTACTTCAGGACACAGCACACAGCAAAGTCCTCACAGGCAGGTGGACACGGCACACAGTAAAGCTCCTTGTCCTCTCCTTAGTGACAATAGAAAACTGCAGGCCAGCCCCAGTACACACAGCAAGGGCAGTCCTTTTCTTCAGTCTCTTCATCTGTTCGTCCTTGGCAGAGGTTCCTCTTGATCACAAAGTAGGTTCAATCCTTTTTCAGTATGTATTGCAGGCTTGAGTTCAGAGGTTTCAGCTCTTACATTTATACCCCTAAATGCCTTTGAAGTCTTTGTGTTCAGGGGGCTCTGAGCACTGTCCAAAACAGTTCTGGGTGCCTTCCTACCAGGGCACACCTTCTTCCTTTGATAGTGGGGGTCTGGGGTCCAGACGCTCAGCAGAAGGTGGAGCAACACAGCCCTCTACACATGTATTTTCAAAACTACAGCTGGTCCAGAACGCGGCAGCCAAAGCTGTCTGTGATAAGAAAAAGTACGATTCTGCTACAAACTGCCTGAGAACGTTACATTGGCTGCCTATGAGGCAAAGAGCAGTATTTAAAATGTTGTGCATTGGTCATAAAACTTTGCATAATACTGGCCCCTACATCTTGCGGAACAGAATCAAGCTCTATGCCCCAGTGCGGAATTTACGTTCACAAGCCACAGCTAAAGCAGTCACCACACGAATAAAACTATCCAGGATGGGCGGGCGTGCCTTTTCGCACCTTGCCGCTAAGTGTTGGAATGACTTGCCTATCGATCTTCGATGTACAGATTGTTACCTCACTTTCAGGAAAAAACTAAAAACTGCATTATTCCCTAAATAGAATATATAGTAGTCCCTGGTAATTTGTCTATGGTTTACTGTTTAAATTTAGCGCCGTGATATCCTTGTTGGATGAGTGTCGCGCTTTAGAAGTACATATAACAATAACAATAACAATAACAATAACATGTAGGGGACTAATCCTCCCCCTTACATCAAATGCAGGCACAGGGTGTTGCTGTCTCACCTTCTCCTCCCTGGAGTCATGACACTTTCCAGACCTAGTCACATCTAAACACAGGCAGGCAATATACAACCAGGCAGAGGCACACAAGATGGTTCGGACAAGAAACCAGCCACTTTTAAAAACGTGGTTTCTAAGCACAACATTTAAAAACATCTTCACAAAAAGATGAGTTACTAGATTCTGAGTCCAGGCACACTAAACTCCATCTCTCCATATTATGCCTATGGGAAGATATGCTGGTATGGTACAGAGCATTCCCCATTCTGTCCTATGGGCAAGATGGCCTTGCAACAGTGAAAAACGAATTTGGAAGCCTTTCACTGTCAAGACATGGCACACACCTCAGTACATGTCCTACCTTTCACATACAATGCACCGCTGCCTAGGGGGGTACCTTGGGCCTACTATAGGGGTGTCTGAAGTGCATATAAAAGAAAGGTAAGGCCTAGCAAGTGGGTGCACTTGCCAGGACATCAAGGCAGTTTGCCAACTGTGTGCAGGCCCTGCAGTGTCAAGCCTGAGATTTAGGGCTACTTATGTGGGTGGCACAATAAGTGCTGCAGGCCCACTAGTAGCATTTGCATTACCAGCCTGCCACACATAGTGCACTTTACTAGGGACTTTGCTAATAAGGCAAACATAGTAATTATGGACAACCAATTACCATAACACTTTATACAGGGAACACTGGCACTTTGACACTAATCAGCAGTGGCAAGGTTCTCAAAGCATCTAAGTCGGCAACATTATGTCAGAAAAAGGTCTAGGAGGAAGGCAAAAAGTTTAAGGAACTTTAGCCAAAAAGGGCCATGTCCAACAAATATGAAATAGAATTACCTCCTCGTCCGCCTTCCTGGATGCAGTCCTTACACATGAGATACTTCTACTTTCTGGCAGAACCAATTCCCTAGCTGAAACCCTAAATGTTTCCCCAATATGGCCCCCATTACCCAGAAGTCACCACAAAAGGGAGGAAGTAACAAAGCACTTCCTGCTTTTTCTTTCTGTAACGCATCCTAGTCTGAAGCTCCTTTACTGATTAAGAAAGTGTTTTTCTTCATTCTTCTGATTTATGATGTCTACATTGTTTCACATTGCCATTTTTTGGCATTCCTTTGATCATATTTCTGTATGCCCTTTTGTTCAGCTTTTGTGAGCAGGGTTTCAGGACAGTGTGCTGTGGCTCTCCACTGTGTCCAGCTTTATCGGGCAGGACTGGTGGGGTCCACGAACACCAACATGTGCTGTGTTTGGGATCCCCGGCAAGTTGCTCTGCTTTCGCATTCAGGCTTTAGATTCCCGAGCCCTAAGCGCTCTGCAGTAGTGGGTGGGGCTCAGTAGAATGTTCCTGTTTGGTCACCTTGCCATAGCAGAAGTTTTTGGATTAATTCTTGCAAGGACTCACAAAGTGGTACTTCAGCAGCCAGGAGGTATTGTTTTTAGTAGTCTCTTCTCCGCTTCTCTCCCCCAGCAAAGTGAATGGGGTGGTAGGAGTTTGAGTAGTACAGAGCCTGTTGAGGAAGAGCCTGGTCCTTCTGTGCAGCCCTCTTTACAGTCTCTGAAATACATTATTGTATCTGCGGTTGAGGCATCATTTAAGCCCCGGCCTCCTCCTAAGATTCCAGGCAAGAGATTGAGGAGCCGGAGGGTGCTCCTGGGGAGGAGAATCAATGGGAGCAATATTTTCAGGGTCTGAGCTGACAAATCTCTTGAAGCATGTTAGAGAAAACTTGAGTCTCCTTGCAGCTGTGCATAAGCTGATGAGGATTATGTATTGGCTAATTATCCACAGGCGGACCCTGAGACTCTACCATTACATAATGTGATTCAGCAGGTGCTGTTGCATGAGTGGAAAGAAGTGGGCATATCAACCTTCTCTGAGTTTTTGTCACAGTGTTATCCAGTGGGCAAGTTTGTGAAGGAATTTCCATCTGTGGTCAAGGTGGATAATCTGATGGCTGTCATGTCCACTCAGGGGAGTGTGGTTTCTGAGGATACTTCCCCCCTGATGCGGTGGATAGGATGGTGGATGGGGATGTAAAACGGTGCCATGCTGTGGCCAATTTTTCTGTTTGTGCGAATACTCATGCAACTCATACTGCACAGTCCTTAGTCAAGGACTTTCACGCCTTGGCTGGGTTCAGATTGTTTGAATCTTCTGACACTGATGGACCAGCAAGGTCGCTTATTAGCTGACTTGTCCTGTGACAATTTGCGTGCATCTGCACCTACTTCTGGGATGGCTGTTGCGGCTGGCAGACCTCAGTGTTTGCACAATTGGAAGGTTGTTGCAGTCAAATGGCTGTTTTGATGTGGCTGCCCTTTGAGGGTCCCAAGCTGTTAGGGTGGCTTCTTGAGGTGAAGATCAAGATATCTGTGGGAAACTAGAAATTAATGGCGCCAGCAAGATCCTTTCAAAGGGGCAGATGTTTTGCATTTACAAGGGCTTTTCTTTCCGGCTATGCGAGGGGTTCATCGTTGCCCATTTGTGGTAGAGGTCACAGCTAGGGCACCCTGTATCCAGAAAATCCCGGTTCCTGCCATCCTCCTCAGTTGTTACCCCCAGACTCCAAAAGTGTGACCACGTGAGTGCTTCTTCAGTGGGTAGGCACCTTGTGGACTTTCAAGACCAATGGCAGAAGGACTTTTTCAATGTCTGGGCCTAACCGGTAGTCTCTGAGGGGTATCATTTGGAGTTTGCATAGCATCCAGGATCGTTCTTCCGGGACACTCATCTTCCACAGGATCTGGTACCAATCCAGCAAATACTGGACGAAGGGACAGTTGTTTGTGTTCCCCAGAGTGAACACAGGCTGGGATTTTACTCCATTCTCTTTTTAGTAAAAACATTTCAGGGGACTAACCCTGTGTTGCATTTGAAAGCATTGGATCCGTTCGTGGTCACAAGAACTTTTATAATGGTCACCCTTCAGAGTATCTTTCCCCTGTTGAGATTAGGCCTGTTCCTCGCATCTGTAGGCCTGCTGGATGCATTTTGCATGTCCCACTCTGTTCTCTTCATCAACAATACCTTAGGATTTCAGTGGATGGTTCGCTATTACCAGTTATGCTCTTTCTCCTTCAGTTTGACATTGCCTTTCAGAGTTTTCACCAAGCTGCTGGCTCCAATGGTAGGTATTTTGTACTCTCAAGTTATTCAGGTGTTTCCTTCCTTGACATTGTTTAATTGCTCCTTTTCTCTCTAGGGCTTGCCAAGACGTCGTGGACGTGTTTGTCCTGTTGCACACTCATGGATTTCTGTTCCACACCGCAAAGCCCTACCTTCAACTGTCACTGTCTCTGCAGCTTATAGGAGCTCTCTTCTGGATCAACTTGGGGGAGGTTTTCAGGTTCCAGCACGATGGGATGAACTGATATTACACCTGTCACCCCTCCTGTCTCTCCCTTTGGTTCCAGTGAGACTGTGGTTGAGGAGTCAGGGAAAAATGGCTTTCAATTTGGCTCTGGTCTCCTGGAGCCTTCTGTATCTCTATCCAGTTGTGCATCATATTCTGCATCACTGGAATCCTCTGTCTCAGGATTTCACAGCTCGGGTTCCAGTTACTCTGCATGTTGTGCAGGAACTGCAGTGGTGGTTAAACCCAGACAACCTCAACATGGGTCATCCATTGAGTGGTCTACCTTCTGTGATCATCTTCATCGATGCCAGCAGTAGGGGTGGGGAGCAGATCATGTGAGTCTTACTGCCCATGGGCTGTGGAGCAGGGGTGAGTTTCTCCATTCTTCCAAATGGAAGGAACTGGCTTCAGTGTAGGTGGTTCTATTTCATTTCCCCCCATCCATCAGGGGTAGAGGAGTGTGTATCCAGACAGACAATCAGGTCATGAGGTCTTACGCTTTTCATCTGGGAGAGATGATTCCCTCCCTCTTTTTCTTATCCTGGGAGGTGTGGCTGTGGCAAGAGCGGATTCTTCTTTATCTGCCGGCAGTCTGTCTTCCGGGGAGGAAGGATGGGCATGAGGACCAGCTCAGTCATAGTTCTCATCGTCTGTCTCTCTGTGTCTCTCCTCCAGGGTATTTTGGGAGATATGTTAGAGGTTCAGGTGCCCCTGGCTGGAACTGCTTGCCAGAGAGTGCAATGCCTTTCTTCCCTATTTCTGTTCCTTGATTCACTCTCTGGGAGCCTGGGCCTTGGATGCCCTCTCAATTCCCTGGCTGGGTATCTCCTGTATTGTTTTCTGCTCATCCCCTTGATTCCCTGGGTTCTGCACAAGGTGATTACTGACCACACGAAGGTTCTACTGGTGGCTCCAGGTGGTCGATGACTCTTTGGTTTCCTCTGCTTCTTCAGATGTCAGAGGGTCTTCCCTGAGTGTTTCTGTTTTTGCCTTCTCCTCTGAGTCATCCCCTTCTTGAGACTTCCTCCTTGAAGCATCTCGTTTTGGGGGTCTGGTTGCTAAGCGGTTGACTCTGTATGTTCTAGGCTGTTCTGAGCCTGGGGTCATCTCCATCCAGTTGTTTCACAAGCCCTCCACACACGGATCGTTCACTTTCCATTGGGGGCATTTTGCTAATTGGTGTGATTCTAAGGGGTTGGTTTCCTCCTCTTGTCTTCCTTTACGGATTTTGGATTTCTTGCAGGATGGCTTCGCCTTCCGTCTGGCTATTTCGGCCCTTGGAGCCCAGTGGGTGACTTTTTGGTCCTTTTGAGGGGATGGGGTCTTCGATATTGTGCCTTTGGCCTCTCGTCTCCTTAGGATTTTTTTTCTGCACAGCCCGTTTCTGAGTCTCTGATTCCTCCCTGGTATTTACTTTTGGGTCTCCAGGCGCTGACTGGTACTCCTTTTGAGCCCCTGGATACGGTTTCCTTCTATTTTCTGAAGACGAAAGGTGGTGTTTTTGGTTGCAGTGGGTTCTGGGGGAAGGGTGGAAGAAATGGGTTCTTTGATTTTGGTTTTTCTGGTTCTCCGTTTCTTTACGGATAAAGTGGTTCTTTGGCCAGGCCTGGCTTTCCATTCCTGTGGTTCTTTCTCAGTTTCATACGTCTTTATTTCGATTTTACATCATAAAAGACAGTTTACAAAAAAAGAATAAAACCAGATCATATATACATATTTAAGAACATCATGATTCATACAAATTTCATCATTTTAAGACAAGAATTAAACAATAAATTTTTAAAGACTTAGTATGAATGAAGAATACAAATATTTTTAATAGAAATGTATTTATAGTCTATGTGTTTGAAGGTTTCTAGCCCTGATGACCCAGGCCCACCCTAGGTACTTAGCAACTCCTATGACCACGGTCTCTGAGGTGTTTGATCTTAGAGCCCACAATGCCTCTACACTCCCACCACAATTCAGATTGTGGCAAATGGGCCTAATCCATTTATTCCTAGGAGCTGAATAGGCCGGGCAGGCAAAGAAAAAATGACCCACACTCTCCTTTTGGTTGTTACACCAAGGGCAGTACTCCGTAGAAGAACCAATCCAATTCTTAGTAAAAAACCTCACTGGTAAGGACCCCACTCTAAACTGATAGTATCATTTTTTGTCCAGGCTCCTGGTCATAACATCCCAATAATTCTCAAGTAGGGGATCCAATTTGTGCACCAAAAATCGACCCGTTAGGATGGTGGCATCTGACAGTGCACCAAATTGGGATCTAACAGAAGCCCAGAACAACATTTTAAATTCTTTTTTAGAGGGAAACACAGTGGATCCCGGGTTGGCCCAAAGTTGACTGAGTCCCATACATTCTAGAATTACTTTCACCTCCCGGAGCCAGGGGATATTGCCAGAACCCATGATTGATCTCACTTCCTCCAATTCGTTAGCAAAGAGATTTAGATCTGGCGACGTCCAGATCTGTCTCCACAGTGCTACGAGCCGGTACTGTGCCACCTCATTTATCGGCTTACAACCCATATCTAACAGGAGCGGTTTAATTGGTGAGGATTGTGGTAAGCCAACCAGTTTACGCAAGAATTTATTTTGAGCCCTTACTAGGGGAGTTAAGTCCATATAACCCCATAGGTCAGCCCCATACAGAATTTCAGAGCTAATTTTTGCTTCATACATCTTTAGTGCAGGCAAAACCCTTTTAGTCAAAGACATTCTTTGCTCCTGGATTAGGCAACCCGTTAGGCGTACAGATTTTAAGTGGAGAGCGTCAACCTGTTTATTCCAACGTAGACGATAGTCTAAGGTCACTCCGAGATAGGTCATAACATCTACTTGCTCAAGGGCGACTCCATTCATGCTAACATAGCTCTTTACAGGTCGATTTTTTGTTAAAACCATAAATTTAGTCTTACTCACATTTATTTGCAGATCATTTAATTTACAAAAGTCCTCAAATCGATTAATCGCCTTTTGGAGACCACTACGTGTCTTAGAGAGGATTAAAGTATCATCTGCAAAGATGAGCAATGGGAACTTAGTCCCACCTAATATGGGTGCATCAGTTGGGGTGTCTATAAACAATTTCACCACCTGATTGATGAATAGTAAAAAAAGTGTTGGTGCCAAAACGCACCCTTGACGGACACCCTTTGTGACGGGAAAACTGTCCGTTACCTGGCCCTGTCTCCCCACCTAACCTTAGCAAAATTGCCCTCATGCAGTCTTACCAGGATATCAAGGAGTTTGGACGGCAGCCCTAGTTTGTCTAGGACAGTCCACAGTTTTGCTCTGGGCACAAGATCAAAGGCGGACTTAAGGTCCACAAAGGCGGCATAGATACTCCCTCCGCCCAACAGCACCACCTTCCAGTATATCAGGACAAATCGGGAGACCTGGTCGATGGTGCTGGTGCCTGATCTAAATCCAGCCTGTAATGAGGAGAGAATACTCTCCGTCTCCATCCACCCTTGAACCCTGGCAAGCACCATCCTAGCGATGATTTTCTGCAGGGAATCTATGAGGCTTATGGGGCGATAATTACTGGGGACCGAACGATCCCCCTTTTTAAAAATGGGAAGGATTTCCGCTCCTTTGCAAGACTCTGGGATCCTTGCCCCCTGGGCAATAGCATTAGCAACCTGAGTAATATAGGGGACCCAGAGTTGGAGATCAGATTTAAATAAATCAGCCGGGATACAATTCATCCCTGGAGCTTTCCCTGCTTGGACCAACCGGAGTGCAGACTCAGTGTCATCATTTGTGAACACCAAAGGAGGACGAATAGATGGATATGATGGGACCTGAATCACCGGGGCATCACAAAGATCAAATTCCGGGTCTTTAAACTGAGACAAAAAAAAGTCCACCCATGCTTCCGCCGACACATAATAAACTGGGGACTGTGAGTCTGGGTTTCTGCCCCATTTAACAACTTCCCAGAACTTAATCTGGTTGGAAGAAAGGCTAGCCTCATATAGATCAGACCAGTAGCACTCGTCCCACTCTTTCCTTGCCTCCCACTGTACCTTTTTGTACAATTGTCGTGCCATTTTAATATCAAGGGTAACCCGTGATTTAATGGCTTTTTTAAGCCCACTATATGCCTCCCTGCATTTTTTGTTGTACCAATTCTTCTTGCTGGAACAAGGTGTTTTCTCTTTCCCATTCTTTGGTGGTAAGGTAAGGAGTGCCTTCAGTTTGTTAAAACACTGCTTGTGTAAAACACCAATCAGGTGGGCGATTTCCCTGTTGGGGGGTAGGTCTTGTATGGCACTCAAAGTTAATGCGACTTCCGAGGATATACCCTCCAACATGACAGGATCCGCCAGGACCCTACACCATCTGACTCTCCTTCTATCGTTTGTCAAGACAGCCTCTGCAGTGACACATGTAGCTACAGAAGATCTGCCTAGGCCACCGAGGAGTTTTAAACTTAGGGACAGCGGGTTGTGGTCACTCTCGGGGCGAACCACAACTACCATGTCTTCCAGGAAGGACCAATACTCCATTTTTAACAGAATGTAATAAATTCTACTCTTGCTAACCCCGTTATCAAAAGTAGGATGACCATCTCTGTCAGAAATCGTGCGACCATTGGCCGCTCTCAAGCCCCACTCTAGGCACAGCCCTAGCCAGTGCAAAGCAGCCTCAGAACCCTTGTTGATAAAATTCAGTGTCAGGTTCGGAATGTTCCACATATGATCTTCCTCAGAACACAGATCCTCACCCACACTCTTCAAGGGTTCAAAGGTGCAGTTTATATCCCCTGCTACGAGTATTAAATTATCTCTCCCAATCAATTCGAGGTAGGAGTCCAACTCATCTATAATACCCGGGCTTCTCCCACCAGGGAGGCCTCGAGCATATATATTAATAAGAATAATATCCTGGTGGTTTTCCCTACTTAACTTGATCCCCAGAATGTCGGGGTTTTTCACTAGGATTTCCACCGGTCTGTAGCTAATGGACTGCCTAACCCAAATTACTAAGCCTCCTGATGCTCTGCCTTTAATACCCTTGATGGCCGGTTTATAGAAATTAAGAAAACCTGCTCGGAAGATAGGTTCAGGCGCCCAGCTCTCTTGAAATAATAAAACATCAAAAGAATCAACAAAATCTGCCCAATCATCTGAGGCTAATCACCCTTTAAGTCCCGCAATGTTCCATGATGCTATCTTGAGTACCGTGTCCTGAGGGAAGGAAGCATCATGATTTAAAACCAACGACTCCCGGCCTGGATCCCCACCATCAATAGACGAAGTGCCGTTCTGGGAGCTATCCTTTAAAATAGTCCCATCAACAACATCCATCTTCGGGTTCCCCCCTTCCTGACTGGGTACACATATTATACTAAATGGGTCAGCTACCCCTTGTTCAAGGTTACGGAAATGACTCTCTCCACCAGTAGCAGGACGGAGTCAATCAATGCCCTCCAAACCCGAGAGTGCTTCATACCGATTATACAATAGTGGAAAGGATGGAGTATATAAGTTCCTGTCTATTGGAAATCTCCCATGAGTTCTTCTAGGCATCTGAGGATTGAAAAAAGGGGCATTGTTTCTTTTGGGGTAGAAGTAACTGAGACCCAAGGTCTGCACATCCCCCATCCTCCCAAATCTGGCTTCCCTTCGTATAAAGTCCATCACCCAAGGTTCTCTGAAATTGATAATAATACAATCGCTTTCCAGGTCCTTCGGGCAGCGTCCCACCCTGTCTACTCATCTTACACTCAATATCTCCGGGGTAGAGGATGGTGGAAGGGGTCTGTTTTTATTTAACCAGAATATAACTTTATTTCTGAGGTCCCCATGGGATTCTGGTGTTTCTTCCCTAAGGGTTGAGACTCCTGTTAAAACAATTGTATAAGGTGTAGCCTCTGGGGGTAGGTCGATACAAGGGGGGCCCTGTTTGTGAACTTTCTGGACCAAGTCAAGGGAGTTATTATCTTGGTTCCCCAATGCTCTACTACTTGATTTAATCCTGGATGACGATTTAGAACTGCCCCTAACAATATTCGGAGCTAGGGCAACATTAGAGGATTTGATATTGTGTGTAGAGACAACTTTCATACTCCCACCCCTAGATGTTACACTAGCAGGGTTGTTTGGCCGAATATTGGGTTGTTTAACGGGAACCTGAGGTGGCTGCTTAGGTGTAACAGCGGCACCCGGGGGGTTTGTATACTAGTCGCGGTAGGCGGGGTTACATGAGCACTTGCTAACTTTTTTAATATACTAGTATGCTCTTTTACGTGGTTTTCCAGTAGGTCCAACTTTGAATTCATAAGTCTGGTTCTTTCTAGTAATGGTAGCTGTTAGAACTGGCTATTTCTGGTAGGCTAAGGCTGACGCCAAAGCCAGGCAGAAACCACCATTCTAGTCAGGGCAAGGAAGTCACACGCCAAGATAACCCCTGCTCACCCCCTTTGTAGCTTGGCACGAGCAGTAAGGCTAAACTCGGAGGCAATGTGTAAAGCATTTGCGCCAGCACACAACAGCAACAACATCCTAGGCACACCACAAAAGGAACTCCACACAAGGTTATGTAAAAATAACTTTTGTATTGTCAAAACACAGCAGATAGAAATCACACATGTACATTGTGCCAACTGCCACGGCAATATTCATAAGGGATTATTTACAAGACAGGGCCACATGGGCCACTGTCAGAATCAACACTTTTAGAAATAGAAATACTGTCAGAAATTAGAATAAAAGGATAGCACAAAATAACAGTTATAAACCACATCCAGTAACTACTGGGAACAGGTAAGTACCACCTGCGCAACCCTAAACACCTTAGGAGAATGTCCCGCAGGGGACCAGGACCTCCCTAGGACCACCTGTACTGGAAAGAACAACCACCTAAGAATAAAATACATTTAGGGGTATCAGCAAGAACACATTACACATGATGCATCAAACATTCAGAGGTGTAGGGAAGGAAAAACACATGATGCATCAACTAACACATTCAGAGGTGTAAAATCCAGGAAGACACATGATGCATTAAAAACATTCAGAGGTGCCAGGAAAGAAAACACAACTCAATAGCGAAAAGACACATGATGCCTAAAACATTCAGACGTGCAAGGACAAACCACACAATTGCGCAAAACCTTACATAAGCCATACCTGTGGCAGTCCCTAGGCCAACTGGCCTTGTTGGGGCTAGGGCGCCCTGTAATCCAAAAGTCAGGGGCCTAAACGGTGCAGGTGCCCACTACTTGCTGGGCACCTGGGAACATCACAAGGGCCTAAACGTTGCAGCTGGCACCAAGTGCTGTGCAGCTGTAGCAGGCCTGGCACCACTGTGCCACCTCTGTCCCACACAGGGACTCTCTCTCCCATTGCGCCTATGTGGTTCTGAAAATTCTGGATTTGAGAATAGAACTTCGTCGTAACATGACGAATTTAGTATCAAAAGACCGAAAATGACGAGTACACTATGTACAAGCATTTTCGTCATATTCCAGTGACGATTTCACCACGAAACCTTGGCTTCCATTTTGTATACGGCAGCCATTTTGTGAGTTGCCCTTTACATAGGCTTATGATACAGCTAAATTCGATTCCAAAGGACACATACACCTTAATTGACTTTCCTGTGACCTGGGCAAGTTGGAACCATTGCCCCAGGCCGAACCTGTTTGGTCAGTTCCTCTCCCAGTGGCCGACAGAGATAGCATCAAGGCACAACAGGCCATAAACCCATTTTATCGCACACACCCTGCCGAATCTTGCTCACACCTGTCCCTGCTCTTTTTTCTCTCACTTGCTTTATGATGGGGAGGTGCCCATTTTTATTGGGGGTCCACCGATATCTGATGAAATGTTGGGCCTTGCCGGGTGATTTGTTGTGGGCTGGACGAACTGAAATATGGACATGTCATCATGACTCTGCTTTTCCTTTGTAACGAAAAAATGTGAATAGTATACTGTAAATTCGAAGAATGTTTGCCTAAAGCACAATATTTTGCATAAAAAGAGAAGCCTGACTTTGTAGGATTGAGCAGTCTCCTGAGAATATACATCCCGTGTGTTGTACTTCTAGGACGCTTGTTTCTTGGTTGCAGCCAATAAAATCGATCCTTGACTTCACCTAGAAGACTCTGAGTTTCTGTGGTTTGAATCAGGTAAGTACCCGAGGTCTTTGGGTGTACCCTGGCACCGCTGGGTTATCGGTTTGGTACCGGTTCTGAAAAACCAAGTACCTCAGTTGGCGCCCAATGTGGGGCGATACCAGAGGTTCCGGTCCAGCCAGAGGTTTGTGAGGAGCTTTGTGTGAAAATTCTGGAGGAAGGCCATCCACTTCATCGACCCCTGCATGTCGACGTGGTCCAAAGGTCTTTGCTGCGAGGTTCCCCGCTTCCCGACGGCTACAAAGGACTGCTGCCCTGGCTATCGCCCTGATTTGGACCCTTGAAGTTTGGTAGAGCGAAACGATAAGACGAGTCTTCTGGTGACGTCATCGATATCTCAGTTAAGTATTAGTGGAGCGTCTCCCAGTCCTTAGTTGGTCTTAGTTTGGGTATTCCCTTTGGGATCATTTTTGGAACTTGCAAGTGCCAAAGCCAAAGGACTCGTGTATTCACGAGAAATATCGTAATCGATAATCCTTTGAAGTTTGAAGCTAGACTAGAGAGCGAAGATGCCTGGTCTTAGCAGACTTGGAAATTTGTTTTGTCTTGGTTGTAATAATAGGGACTCCCGATTGGAGGACTCGTGTCCGAATCCTCCGATTGGAACTCCAACTTATGAATTATATGTAAAACATGGCGTAGGTCCCATCACATATAATGAAGTGTGGATCAAATACACCAGAAAAGATGGTGTTTTAAAATGGCCCCAATATGGTAGCTTTGATACAGAAATCTTAGATAACCTCGAAGTTAAACTTTTTAAGAAGAAAGCCCGGCCGGCGATGTTTGACTCTTTCCGCCTATGGCGTAAAGAAGCCAAACAGAAGGAAATTAAATTAGCAAAGAAAAATAAGAGAGAAAGGGGAATTTCGATAATGCAAGCTGCTATGCAGTTTAAAGACAATGAAGAAGAACAGATGAGTGAGCAGTTGCACAGGCAACGTAAAATGGTAATAGATAAATGCTATCCAGTTTTGCCGCCTCCTCAGCAAGATGCAGCAAAAGAGCTTGAAAAAGATCCGTTAATGACGCATTTATTAAGTTCGCCACCCCCCTATGCGCAAAATGCCACGGCACCTCCGCAACCTGTAGTTGTGCTACCTGTGCCTCCTGTTCCTCCACAGCACCCACCAGCTGTTCTTCAGCTGCCTCCTGCTCCTTTGGTGCAGCCTCCTCAAGGCCCACCGATCACATCTGCTTCACCTGTGCTTTCCACAACTTTGCCTAGTGCACCTTCTGTTTCTCCTAATGATCCCTCTGCTATTGCCTCTGCCCCTGCCTTACCTCACCCTGTTTTTCCACCCGTTCCTCCGTCAGTTTCTCCTTCCGTTCGACAGAGAATGGCCAACACTGTTACTAATCTTTTCTCACCTTTCTTCGAGTCGCCTAATACGACCCCTAACACAGAACGAAGACAGTTGCGGAGTCAACTGCCTGACTATCGAGAGAGAGATTTACTGAATCGTTTAGCGCATAAATGGGTTATCGACGCTGTAAGGTATGATGTAGAGTCTGTCATGGAAGTCTTCCGTCAATGGGAAGCACCGAAGCAGAGATATGTTTTTGAACAAATGTGCGTTTTTCTCTGGGAGGATTTGGAAGACAATGATCTGGAATACAACCCGCCCAAGTTGTGTTGTGTGCGGTTCGAGTTCGCAGAGGGCATGATCGTAGGTCCCGATGTCGAGAGAGAGGTTGAGACATTGTTGTCATATCGGAGTAAGGGGGGCACTTCTCAATCACTATTTGAGCATGACGCATCTGGTAGGAAAAAGGCGCGACAGTACCCCATGAGAACGGTCCCTCCAGTATGGAAGGAAGAAGTAGCAGCTGGTCCTGGTAATGTTCCACCACTTGTGCCAGCACATTTTCAGCGTGTGTGGGTACATGTTCCTTGGAAGCGAGCTGAAGTTTTGGCCCTTAAACAGACATTGCCTGATCCCCGTAAAAATCCCGCAGGGTATTACAAAGAGTTGTCACAAACTGCTGGGTCATGTATCATGAATTTAGCAGACATAGACATGTTGTTTGGGAACGTTGTTCCACAGCCTCTATGGGGAAAGATTCGTCATGCAGATCATGATCAGGAGTTAGGTGACTCATGGGCTAATATTACTGCAGCAGATGGCCGACAGGTTGGTGGTGCTAAACCCGAGCCTTTAGTAGCAGACCTCCCTGGTAGGATTATTAATTACATGAAGACTTTAATGCCTGCCATGCGAATAAATTGGGATAAATTGTCTGCATGTAAGCAGAAGAAAGATGAAACGGTCTCAGATTTCTTCACCAGGTTTGAAGAGACTTTTGTTGACCACAGTGGTCAAGATATGAGCACAGAAGGTGGTCAGCGACTGTTCGTTGATAAATTCGTGCACAATCTGCTTCCCGAGTTGTGTAAAAAGTTGAAAGACTCAGAGAGTTCTTGGGCAGTTTCCTCTTCAGCACAGATATTGGCTACTGCACAGTACTATGAAAATCGAGACAAAGATGAGAAAGATAGAGCAGAGAAGAAAACTAAAGAGTTGAAAACAAAGGTTTTGTTACAGCAAGCATATCCGCCACGTGGTGGTGGTGGCCAGAATAGTGGAGGTCGAAATAATAGTGGTCAGAGTAACTATCAGAATAATTATCAGCAGCCTCAACAGTATCAGAGGAACTCGCAAAGAGTCGAGTATACTCAACCACGTGTCCCTGTAGGCCCAAATCAGTGTTCATATTGTAAGGAAGAGGGTCATTTCAAGTATAGTTGTCCTATTTTATTACAGCGTGCAAATGGTGCTGCTGGTGTAAGAGGTCGAGGTGTTCAACAAGCGTCTAGAGGTAGAGGACGTGGAAATTTCCCCCAGTACACACAGTCTCTTCCACCTCAAAATTCTATGAATAGGTTCAATCAGCAGAATAACGCATCTGGTAGGACAGCTCAGTACTATGCTGATGATTACTATACAGAAGATGAGCATTGGGAAGGTAATGATTGCTAGGACAGCCATAGACAAAGAGAGGGAGTTGTTTCAGTTCCAGTAGATCAGAGTGGACCTTACGTTGAGGTGATTACATCAGGTGTGTCAGAACCTTTTCTGTTGGATACTGGTGCTACAAAGAGTTCTATTATGCACTCCAAACTCCCTGGCGCACCTTTGTCTGGCGAAACGAATGTATCAGTAGGTTTTTCTGGCGCCCCAGTTAGAAATCCGATTTCTGACCCTTTGTCCCTTTCTGTTGGACCTTGTGAATTTGAAGCACCCCTTATTGTAACAACATGTTGTGGTGAAGACTTGCTTGGATTAGATTTGCTAAAAAGATTGTATGCGACTTTGTACTGTTCTCCTTCTGGAGTACAACTTACACTGGGTAAGAAAGTGGTTTCTCCAATGTATTTGTCGAGAGACAAACTTCCAACAGAATTGTCATCTCTCCCTAATATTCTTTTGGCTACTGGTCCTAATGATGTAGGTCTTTTAGAAATACCGCCATATGTTGTAACATTGAAAGCCAATGTTAAAATACCACGAATTCCCCAATATAGAATTTCTAGTGAAGGTGAAAAAGCCTTGCTAGCGATCGTTTACGATCTAATTGAAAAAGATGTCATTGAAGAGACAAGAGGCAACGTTTGCAATAGCCCTGTTCTGCCTGTTTTAAAACGAACTGATCCTTCCCAGCCACCTATTTACAGATTTGTGATTGATCTTAGAGAGGTCAATAAAATAGTTGTACCACAATTTCCAGTTGTTCCTGACATTACTGCCCTATTGACTATGATTCCAGCTTCTGCAACATGGTTTTCGGTGATTGACTTGAAGAATGCTTTCTTCAGCATCCCGATTGCTGAGGAGAGTAGGGATATTTTTGGTTTCAGTTTAGGAGGTCGCAACTTCCGCTTTAAACGCGCTCCCCAGGGCTACTGTGAAAGTCCATCAATATATAGTCAAGCTCTAAAGACACAGCTTGATACAATTGTTTTACCTGAAGGTGCTACCCTTATTCAGTATGTGGATGTTTTGCTTATTGCTGCAGATACTGAGGAAATCTGTAAAGAAGCCACGTTGTCATTGTTGCGTCATTTGTGTGATTTGCACCACAAAGTGTCTCTCTCAAAATTGCAATATTGTCGACAAGAAGTGACCTACTTAGGTCATCTCTTATCGAAGGAGGGAAGGAAACTGACCCCAGAAAGAATTCAGGCAATAGCGAAATTGAGTGTGCCAAGAACACAGAGAGAAGTGCGTGCTTTCTTGGGTATTACATCATATTGCAGACAGTGGATACCACATTTTTCGTTATTAGCCAAACCTTTGGTGGCATTAACGTGTAAAGATACACCCAATCCCATTCCTTGGTCTGAAGAGTGTCAGAAAAGTTTTTCTGAATTGCGCACAGCATTATGTTCGGCTCCTGTGTTGGGTACCCCCCAACTACAGTAAGCCCTTTACATTGTATGTCCATGAGAAACAAGGTTGTGCATTGTCAGTTTTGACTCAGTTGTTTGGAGACTAGCAGCGTCCATATGCATATTTTTCGTCGACTTTGGATCCGGTAGCTAAAGCATTGCTGAGTTGTTTAAGAGCAACAGCAGCAGCAGCTGTTTCTATTCGACAGTCTGCTGGTCTAGTGATGAATAATATATTAGTCGTGATGGTTCCACATGCAGTGGACACGTTGTTGAACAGAACCAAGACACAGCACTTAACTAGTGCTCGATTGTCAGGTTACGAATTGACATTGTTAGCGAGTCATGTGCATATAAAAAGATGCAACACTCTAAACCCAGCTACGTTGTTGCCAATTGTGGAGGAATTAGATGCTTCAGAACAGCATGATTGTTTTCTTAGAACAGAAAAAGAAACGAAAGGGAGAATAGATCTCCTAGACACTCCTCTTGCTGAATGTGATGGTACATTGTGGGTGGATGGTTCATGCTTCAAGCTTCCGAATGGTGACACGACTGCAACATATGCTGTCACGACTTTGCATACAATTGTTAAAGCTGCACGTATTCCACATAATTCAGCTCAAGCAGCAGAATTGATTGCACTTACAAGAGCATGTGTGTTGTCTAAAGGAATGAAAGTGACTATCTATACCGATGGCCAGTATGCGTTTGGTGTGACTCACAGTTTTGGACGATTGTGGAAAGAACGTGGGTTCCTGACTTCGCATGGAGCTAAAATTCAGCATGGTCAGTTGGTGAATGAGCTCCTTGAATCACTGACCTTGCCTCTGCAAGTGGCGATTGTGAAATGTAGTGCTCACAAGAAGGTGACTGATGATGTTGGTCGTGGAAATGCATTTGTCGACGAAATCGCGAAAGAAACTGCAAGGAATATGATGAGCCGAATGTATGTTGCAGGCCCTGCAAGATGGGTTGGTGATGTTGGAATGTGTGAGGACACGATAGAGAGTGTGAAGTCTATTCAAGCTGAAGCTACAGAGAAAGAATTGAGCATGTGGAGAGAAAGTACGGGTAGAATGGATGCAAATGGTTGTTGGATTGAATTGTCAGCGCATCAGAGATGGTTGTTACCCGATGCATATGTGCTTGCAGTGGTTACAATGGCTCATGGAATGGCTCATATCAGCGTGAAAGGGATTTGCAAGTTGTTGGCTCCAGTATGGCAAAATTCAGGAATTCCCAAGTGTGCAGAGAATGTCATCAAGAATTGCATGGTGTGTCTGAAACACAATCCTGGTAGGGGAACCCCAACTTCAGCTGGTCATTTTGCACCTCCTACGTATCCGTTTGAGGTTTTGCAGCTAGATTTCACATGGAGAGGTGCAATAACTTAAAATACGTACTCATTGTGGTTTGTGCCTTCTCAAGATGGGTGGAAGCCTATCCCCTAAAAGACAACACTGCCTTATCCACAGCTAAAGCCCTTGTGAAAGAGTACTTCCCCAGATTCGGAATGCCTAGATTGGTCTGGAGTGACAATGGGAGTGAATTTGTGGGTCGTGTGATGAAGAGAGTATGTGAAGGGCTAGGCATTCAGCAAAAGTTCCACGCTGCAAATCACCCCCAATCAGCTGGATTAGTAGAATGTTACAATGGCACGCTTAAGTTAAAACTGGCCAAAATTCAAGTGAGCACAGGTCTTAAATGGCCTGATGCTCTACCCTTAGTACTCCTATCCACCAGAATGACTGTGCATTCGCGAGTGAAACTTAGTCCCTATGAAATAGTCTTTGGCCGCCCGGCCAACATATGGGGAGTGCCAAGACCCACCAAGTTCAGTGAAATTGAACACCCTGTTTTACTTGATTATCTGTACGAATTGACGGCTAAATTGCGTGTTTTACCTGAACGGTGATGGATCAAACCCAGATCTTTTGACTGGGGGTGAGTGTTTGATTTGTTCAAACACTCCGTCCATCATCCCCTTTTGTATCGCTTTGTTCGCCCTAAGTGTGGCAGGGTATGCTCAGACGTGAGTCCCTTGTTCACTTGGCCACTGGATTCAAGATATCCTGGCTGATGAGGTTTATGAATCCGAAACCGGTCCCAGGATGCTTGTTTCCGGTCCAGGGAAGACATGGCTTGGCAGTTCGGGCTGGACTGTTCCCATGGGGCACAGAGTCAGACTGATTTGCATATAGCCATGTCTGAACTGGGGTGGCTGAGTGAGCTAAAGAATGGTGATGGATTAAACCCAGATCAGTTGACTGGGGGTGAGTGTTTAATTTGTTCAAACGCTCCGTCCATCATCCCCTTTTGTATCACTTTGTTCCCCCTAAGTGTGGCAGGGTATGCTCAGACGTGAGTCCCTTGTTCACTTGGCCACTGGATTCAAGATAGCCTGGCTGATGAGGATTATGAATCCGAAACCGGTCCCAGGATGCTTGTTTCCGGTCCAGGGAAGACATGGCTTGGCAGGTCGGGCTGGACTGTTCCCATGGGGCACAGGGTCAGACTGATTTGCATATAGCCATGTCTGAACTGGGGTGGCTGAGTGAGCTAAAGAATGGTGATGGATTAAACCCAGATCAGTTGACTGGGGGTGAGTGTTTGATTTGTTCAAACGCTCCGTCCATCATCCCCTTTTGTATCGCTTTGTTCGCCCTAAGTGTGTCAGGGTATGCTCAGACGTGAGTCCCTTGTTCACTTGGCCACTGGATTCAAGATAGCCTGGCTGATGAGGATTATGAATCCGAAACCGGTCCCAGGATGCTTGTTTCCGGTCCAGGGAAGACATGGCTTGGCAGTTCGGGCTGGACTGTTCCCATGGGGCACAGGGTCAGACTGATTTGCATATAGCCATGTCTGAACTGGGGTGGCTGAGTGAGCTAAAGAATGGTGATGGATTAAACCCAGATCAGTTGACTGGGGGTGAGTGTTTGATTTGTTCAAACGCTCCGTCCATCATCCCCTTTTGTATCGCTTTGTTCGCCCTAAGTGTGGCAGGGTATGCTCAGACGTGAGTCCCTTGTTCACTTGGCCACTGGATTCAAGATAGCCTGGCTGATGAGGATTATGAATCTGAAACCGGTCCCAGGATGCTTGTTTCCGGTCCAGGGAAGACATGGCTTGGCAGTTCGGGCTGGACTGTTCCCATGGGGCACAGGGTCAGACTGATTTGCATATAGCCATGTCTGAACTGGGGTGGCTGAGTGAGCTAAAGAATGGTTATGGATTAAACCCAGATCAGTTGACTGGGGGTGAGTGTTTGATTTGTTCAAACGCTCCGTCCATCATCCCCTTTTGTATCGCTTTGTTCGCCCTTAGTGTGGCAGGGTATGCTCAGACGTGAGTCCCTTGTTCACTTGGCCACTGGATTCAAGATAGCCTGGCTGATGAGGATTATGAATCCGAAACCGGTCCCAGGATGCTTGTTTCCGGTCCAGGGAAGACATGGCTTGGCAGTTCGGGCTGGACTGTTCCCATGGGGCACAGGGTCAGACTGATTAGCATATAGCCATGTCTGAACTGGGGTGGCTGAGTGAGCTAAAGAATGGTGATGGATTAAACCCAGATCAGTTGACTGGGGGTGAGTGTTTGATTTGTTCAAACGCTCCGTCCATCATCCCATTTTGTATCGCTTTGTTCGCCCTAAGTGTGGCAGGGTATGCTCAGACGTGAGTCCCTTGTTCACTTGGCCACTGGATTCAAGATAGCCTGGCTGATGAGGATTATGAATCCGAAACCGGTCCCAGGATGCTTGTTTCCGGTCCAGGGAAGACATGGCTTGGCAGTTCGGGCTGGACTGTTCCCATGGGGCACAGGGTCAGACTGATTTGCATATAGCCATGTCTGAACTGGGGTGGCTGAGTGAGCTAAAGAATGGTGATGGATTAAACCCAGATCAGTTGACTGGGGGTGAGTGTTTGATTTGTTCAAACGCTCCGTCCATCATCCCCTTTTGTATCGCTTTGTTCGCCCTAAGTGTGGCAGGGTATGCTCAGACGTGAGTCCCTTGTTCACTTGGCCACTGGATTCAAGATAGCCTGGCTGATGAGGATTATGAATACGAAACCGGTCCCAGGATGCTTGTTTCCGGTCCAGGGAAGACATGGCTTGGCAGTTCGGGCTGGACTGTTCCCATGGGGCACAGGGTCAGACTGATTTGCATATAGCCATGTCTGAACTGGGGTGGCTGAGTGAGCTAAAGAATGGTGATGGATTAATCCCAGATCAGTTGACTGGGGGTGAGTGTTTGATTTGTTCAAACGCTCCGTCCATCATCCCCTTTTGTATCGCTTTGTTCGCCCTAAGTGTGGCAGGGTATGCTCAGACGTGAGTCCCTTGTTCACTTGGCCACTGGATTCAAGATAGCCTGGCTGATGAGGATTATGAATCCGAAACCGGTCCCAGGATGCTTGTTTCCGGTCCAGGGAAGACATGGCTTGGCAGTTCGGGCTGGACTGTTCCCATGGGGCACAGGGTCAGACTGATTTGCATATAGCCATGTCTGAACTGGGGTGGCTGAGTGAGCTAAAGAATGGTGATGGATTAAACCCAGATCAGTTGACTGGGGGTGAGTGTTTGATTTGTTCAAACGCTCCGTCCATCATCCCCTTTTGTATCGCTTTGTTCGCCCTAAGTGTGGCAGGGTATGCTCAGACGTGAGTCCCTTGTTCACTTGGCCACTGGATTCAAGATAGCCTGGCTGATGAGGATTATGAATCCGAAACCGGTCCCAGGATGCTTGTTTCCGGTCCAGGGAGGACATGGCTTGGCAGTTCGGGCTGGACTGTTCCCATGGGGCACAGGGTCAGACTGATTAGCATATAGCCATGTCTGAACTGGGGTGGCTGAGTGAGCTAAAGAATGGTGATGGATTAAACCCAGATCAGTTGACTGGGGGTGAGTGTTTGATTTGTTCAAACGCTCCGTCCATCATCCCCTTTTGTATCGCTTTGTTCGCCCTAAGTGTGGCAGGGTATGCTCAGACGTGAGTCCCTTGTTCACTTAGCCACTGGATTCAAGATAGCCTGGCTGATGAGGATTATGAATCCGAAACCGGTCCCAGGATGCTTGTTTCCGGTCCAGGGAAGACATGGCTTGGCAGTTCGGGCTGGACTGTTCCCATGGGGCACAGGGTCAGACTGATTTGCATATAGCCATGTCTGAACTGGGGTGGCTGAGTGAGCTAAAGAATGGTGATGGATCAAACCCAGATCAGTTGACTGGGGGTGAGTGTTTGATTTGTTCAAACGCTCCGTCCATCATCCCCTTTTGTATCGCTTTGTTCGCCCTAAGTGTGGCAGGGTATGCTCAGACGTGAGTCCCTTGTTCACTTGGCCACTGGATTCAAGATAGCCTGGCTGATGAGGATTATGAATCCGAAACCGGTCCCAGGATGCTTGTTTCCGGTCCAGGGAAGACATGGCTTGGCAGTTCGGGCTGGACTGTTCCCATGGGGCACAGGGTCAGACTGATTTGCATATAGCCATGTCTGAACTGGGGTGGCTGAGTGAGCTAAAGAATGGTGATGGATCAAACCCAGATCAGTTGACTGGGGGTGAGTGTTTGATTTGTTCAAACGCTCCGTCCATCATCCCCTTTTGTATCGCTTTATACTAATTCATACAGCACCTACTTGGGAACACAAACACTGGGCCTGTGAACAAGTTGCAAGCCGTACAGTGCTAATGTATGCCTGTGCAATAATGAGCACCAGTTCACATTTTTTGGGATTAGCACTTATATTTCATAAACGAAAGAGAAATTAAGGAACACAGTGAAAAGGGAAAATTCAGGGATAACAAGCATTGGCCAGGCCAATTGGTTTCGCCATATTAGTGTATTATGAAAATATGTCCTCGGTGCAGTGCAGAGTTGGAAAAGCATTCCAATCACACATGCATGGCTCAGACAGGGCGGGAGGGGAACCCTTGCCCACTTGTAGTTGTCAATCAAACACAATAGGATTTTGTACAACAGGTGCTCTGAACTCAATATTTTTAAAGTGCTTTCATAATGGTTAAATAAAATGTTTGCCTAAAATCACACAATTTAAGCAGGTAAGATGCAATTTATAATGGTTTTCTGGTTTCACTTTCATTGCTCCTGCAGACCAGGCCTTCTCTGTGCATCTCGCTGGACCACTAACCACCGGGATTATGCATCTTTCTGATCAAGGCCCCGACTAACAATGCTGTTTTCAACCCGAGTGTCATATACAGCCAGAGAAGTGAGGTCAACAGAGTTGAGCAGTAAGGTAAATGAGTAAGCGAGTTCACATCACTTATCAGGCATGGTTGCCATGGTGCACCACACGACATAGGAGACTGATAGAGGAAGCACACCATTCGCTTATGGACTGCATCATCTGCAGCAATGATCAATGTTTTTTCCAGAAAATCAGCAGCAGTACCATTATAAACCCTAAAATGTGGTCGTCGTGGAGGTGATCCGACCCCCAAGCTATCTACATACAACATCCAGGGCTCTAAGTGGCCGGGTCCTACCGGTACTCAGCACCAGCAGTTCCTAAAAGCAGGTGCTGAGACCAGTCACAATCAGGCTCTCCATTTTTGCCCTCACCCTCGGTGAGAAAAATAACTCAGCAATAGTGCCACCCTTCACTGCCTTTGAGGTAACTTCAAAGATACTCTATAGTTCTTTCAGTCTCATCATTTCAGAACTGAAACATTGTAAATCTTATATACAACAAAGCCGTAGTTGGTGCATTTTTTTATCTTATGCAACAAACAACAATTGACAAATCCAATAGCCTTCACTTGTTGTATTTTATATCTGAATGCAATGACAGAGACAGCAAAATCCAGTCCAGCAGCACACTATGCTAAGCACACATTTTTTCATTTCATTTCATTATTCCTTTATTTCGATCAGTTAGATCATAAAAGGTAGCGACACAGTAGTACAAAAGGTTATTACAGTTCTGTCAACAATATTTTAAAAAGAAGGGAAAAGAAAAAAACTTTACAATTCCCGTCCCGACAGACGAAACAGAGAATAACAAAGGTTTACCTATCGTACATCGTGCATTAAATGTCAATTAAAAAAGGGAAAAAACAGAATTCATTTTAAGAATTATTTTAAAAACTGTACCAGTCTTTATCTATACATACAGCGGGTACGAATATGCCACATCGCAGTTAAGAATTTTGCTACCGCAAACACAATTGGAGGTGAAACATCCGTTTTTAGTATTCTGTAGGCCATCGAATAGTGCCTGAACCCCAGATTTTTAAGTAGGCTGCTCACAGAGGGTTGCTGGACTGAGAGGACGACGTGGGACCTGTGCGCTTTGCTAGCGCAAGTGAATCCGTGTGGGGACTCGTGAGGGGAAAGCCTGCACCACACGCCGAGGGACTGCGAGGACCAGCAGTCTCTGTGCTCACCAGCTGCTGCCTCTTCCCTCGGCGTTCCCGCCCCCCCTGCCTGCAGTGTTTAAATCCCGCTCCTAATTCCGCGACGCGGGACACGCGCGGGACATAGCCCGGGGCGAAGCCCGGGCAAAGGGCGGGCCCTCCACGGCCCTCAAAGGCCGGATAAGGACGGGACGGGCCACCCTCCTTGGTTGTCACTTTATAGGCGTACTATATAGTAGGTAAAGACCCCCCTTAAGTACTCTGTTTTCCTTTTTGTGGTCTCTTTTATATATCGCGGCCCTACATTTTTATACCACCGTGACTTCCAATGGGGACCACTCTACCTATGAAGCTGGTACTGGGCACTCGTGCTCCCTGTTAGATGAGTTGAACCTCCTTTGTAAAACCACTTATGCCTCATTAGAAACTTCCCCTCCGCCCAAAAATACTAGTTCACTTTCACACAAGGCTACTCTTTCAGATCCCCCCACATTTGTTAACAAATCCTGTAGTCCGAACCCACAAAGCACTGAGTTCCCTTAGATCCCATCCTTAAAAAGTAAAAATATCGATGTCTATCAAGGTGGAAATAACCCCAAAACCCAAAAACAGTGTCCATCCAATGCTAACTCCCCAATGATTCCTCCGTTTGCGGAGTTTTCAGAAGCTATTACACCCCCTCCCCAACCGCAAATACTACTTTTTGTCGAACAACTGCTTAGTTCCATGATAGCACCCTTATTAGAAAAAATGAACCTGTTAGGGGAACGGCTTACTGAGATAGAGAAAGCCATTACGTTAAACTCGCTGGTTGGCAAACGCAGTGTTACACCCAATCGCTCTAAGACATCTCCTATACATCTAGGCTCAAAACCACTAGTACGGGATAAAAGGCACCAAACAAAACCCGCTGGCTCTAGTGCTTCAGTGCAACAAACACCTAAATTCCCCACTAAAGTCTCCCCTCCACAGCTGACCGCACCGAGAGTAGGTCATAATAAAATTAATTCTATCCATTTACCTCCGGAAGCGGCCCCATATGTGTGCATCCTTGCGAGTGTACCTACTCTTCCACCTGGAAAAACTGAGAGGCAATATGATTTAGTCAATAAAACCAAATTCTGCCTGTCAAAAAATAGACCACTGCCTCCCAATCTATACGGAGCAATAAGGAATGTTAGAAGGGTTGGTTGGCTGGGCTCTCTTCCCAAAGACATTGCGGGGGACTTGGTACTCGTGAGATTTAGGGACCGAAACATTGTCCCCTATTTGAAAACCTGCCCGCCTCGAGTAAGAGACGGCCCAATATCAATATGGGACTTACATGACTTTTATCCCATAATCCCGTGTTTTCCCCCCTGAATACCCGGACAAGTAACAAAGGCCAATCATGAACTCCAGTGTTTAAACCATGAACTCCATTGATACTGCCATAACCTTGGAGCGGAAAATAATTTTTTATGTCAGGGATTCTTCCTTACTGTATTTTGGTCACGTAAAATGTTTTTATTTAGATTGTAAATTGTATTTATTATGAACTTTTATGGTTTTGTATCTCAAAAACCGAATAAAGTATATTTTGATTTTTGATTTTGAAGTAGGGGAACAAGCCAGTACTTTCTTGGTTTGTGGTAGGCCTTACAGAAAAAAATGACATGTAAATCAGTTTCCTGTTGAAGTGAGCATACCGGACAAAGGTCTGAGATGTGGGGGTGGGACCAAGTACAGGTAAATGCATTAAGGGGAAGTATGCCATACCTCCACTGTAAGAATAATTTCCTTGTCATAACAGGGCTAATATTGTCGAGGACAAGTTCCCGTAGGTAGGAGTCTTTAGTTTTAATAAATGATTGTGTTAAAGACCCCAGACTGGAATTCTGTAATACTGATGTTAGTTTGAATTCATAGTAATCTTTCGACAAAGTTTTACGGGATACCCTGTTGCAAGCATTGGCTGGATCCAGCCACAGTTCTGACCTTCCTAGGCTCTCACATGTATATTTGATATATTTCAGCCAGGGAATGTTCTTTGATTTTACTAGAGATAAAATCTCTTGCAACTCCGTCCTGTAGCACAAGAGTTCAGGGGTACTCCAAATTCTGCGCCAAAAAGTTAGAGGTTTGAGCCCCAGTTCTTCATTGATGAATCTTAAGCCCAGGTCTAATCTCAGTGGCAGGAGTGGAGTACTTGGTGGTAGAGCCACCATCAGCCTGATGAATTTATTCTCTGTGATGGTAAGATCTTGGGTAGGTATATGCCCCCACAATTTTCCTCCATGTATAACTGCCCCACGCGCCTGCATTTTATCAATTTGGAGCACTGGACCGAGGGGTTTATGGGTTGATCTATTTGCCATCCTTGAGATTCCACCCGTTAACTGGGCTAGTTTGATATTAGCCTTTGTCCGGTGTGTATCCCAGGTCAGATTTTGGTTGATGGTAACCCCTAAATATTCAAATGTATTGACCCTCTCTAGTCTCAGTGTGCCTATGGTGGGATTGGGGCGCGTTAGGGAGGGGGGACTGAGAATCATATATTTGGTTTTCATCGCGTTGATCTCAAGTTCTCGGTCGGCACAGAATGCTTCAAACCCATGCAAGACCCGTTGGATCCCCATCGGTGATTTGGACAGCAGCAGGGTGTCGTCCGCAAACATAATTGCGGGCACCCTGCTGCCGCCAAGTTTTGGAGCGTCAATGTCGGCTATCCTTGTCAGGTGGTCAACTACCCCGTTGACAAAGAGGCAGAACAGAGTGGGTGCAAGCACACAGCCCTGCCTCACCCCCTTGTCAACGGGGAATCGTCCTGAGAGATTCCCGTTTCTGCCACACCTGACCCGTGCATAGTTATTTAGGTGCAGTCTTATCAGGATATTCAGGATGTCCAAAGGAATGCCCATCTCCGCCAACACTGTCCAGAGTCTAGATCTTGGGACCAAATCGAAGGCGGCACGCAGATCTACAAAAACCGTGTAGAGGCTGCCTCCTTCGATTATAGCGTTTTTCCAAAACAGAAGATTAAGCCGGAAGATCTGATCTGTTGTTGAGATCTTCCTTCGAAAACCAGCCTGATATGGGGAGAGAATAGAAAACTCCTCCATCCAGTTTTGGAGGCGATCAAGTATCAGCCTACCAAAAAGTTTTTGGGAGACATCAATGAGGCTGATGGGCCTGTAGTTGGCTGGAAGCAGAGGCGATCCCTTCTTAAAAATGGGAACAATCTCCGCTCCCAGCCAGGTACAGGGCACCTCCATGCCCCTCAAGATGGCATTAAATATTGTCAGCAGGTAAGGGGCCCAGATGTCCGGCTCCTGTTTAAAAATGTCGCCCGGCATCGGCGTGGCCAAGATGGCGGCGGAGTAGGACTTTTTGCTAGTCCCCTCAGGCGCCAGGCCCTGCATAGCTACGAATAGCATCGGCCCAGGGGATCCCCTTGGGCTGCGGGCTGCTCCCAAACACCCTGAGAGGCTGTGGCCAACAGCGGGGAACTTTCCGACGGATTCGAAGCCTGTCCGTGCCGCATCAAGCTGGCAGCGGTGTTTGCGGCTGGACGGCCGCTACGCAAGTCCGCGGCTTCACGAGGCCTGTGGAGGCGGGAGAACGGAGGTTGGCGAGCCCGCTCTGGGCGTAGCGTCTGGTGTTGCGGAGGTCGCTGGACCCGGGGTGCTGCCGGATTGCTGCCGGGACCCCGACATCCCGGGAGGAGGTGGAGCCTGGCACTCGGGTGCCCCTGGCGCCGCAGCACGGCCGGCTAGCTACTGGAGGCCGGGGATTGCGGCCTGACTCGGAGAGTGGCGGAGGCGGCTCCGAGGGCCACGCAGCTGCCTGGAGCCCCGGGGTGGGATCAGCTCTCGGGGCAGTGAGCTCGGCACACGCAGGGGAAAGAGATGCCTGGGTGCAGCGGTGAGTGCGGCGGCCCTCGGTGGGGACCCGAACGAGCTTGGTTGGCCCCTCGACTTGCCGGTGTCGGGCTCAGGGACACGGGACGGCGCAGGTGGTTGGCCCCCTGGGTTGACCAGCACTACGGGGAGGTCCAAGTTGAGGGCCACGGAAGATCGTGGTCTTTGTCAAGGACTTTGAGGGGGCTGTAAAGAGCACGTGGAATGGTGGTTGCCCCCGGGGGGACTCCGTTGGCAGAGTAGTGGAGATTCCTGGCACGGGATTGGCCTTTCTTACTCCCCCCCTGGAACGGGAGCAGCGATCTAGTTGGTGCACTGGCATTGGAAGCTGTGGTACACGGGGTGGTACCGAGTGATCGACCGTGGTCTGGGCGCCGGAACTCAAGGAGCCTGCATCCTTAGTGGGCCGTGGGGGACAGTTGGTTACCGACTTTGCTTGCCTCATGCTAACATCGCCCCAACACATTGCCGTTTGGACTGGAGCTGCGGAGGCTACCTCCGTTGGGGGCGATCTGCCTGCGTCACGGACCTTGGGGCACCGGTGCGGTTCCTGGAGCCCGTGATTGGACTGGGTACGACCTACCTTTGCGAGGGCGCAGTATTGACCAGTGACGACGCTCTTTCTGGCGGAGTGGTCCCGCTGCCCTATCTTGTCTGACTCTACCCGCTGGGCCTGGCGGCTGACCTGCTGGTGTCGCATATCCTGGGCCTGGGTTGGCTAACGAGGAAGACCTGCTCTGCCTTTGTGCACCCTTACCGGCCTTCGCTGGAGTGAGTGGACCGCCTTGCCTCGTGCCACGACAGCACTTACGCGATGTCTAACACGCTCCGCAAGGGGAGGCCGGGGAAAGACGGTGCCCCTAAAACTTCGCAGCAACCGGCCTCTCCCGGAGCCGGTGGCTCGTCAAAGCAATCAGATGACGAGGCGCCTGCCACCAAGGCTTTTATGACCGAGCTCTTCGCCTCCATTAAAGAGGACATTTCTGAACTACGTGCGCAACTGGCATCTGATCTGAGGGAGGTGCGGAGAGATGTGGATGGCATTGGAGAGCGGTTGGCGACACTGGAGGATCACGACCTGAGTGTGGCAAACGATGTGCACCAACTACAGCAAGACATCATCCGCCTCACAGAACAGAATTTGGACTTGCAGAGCCACACCGAGGATTTAGAGAACCGTTCCCGAAGGAATAACATTCGCATCCGAGCGGTGCCTTGGGACGGGGAGGCGGGGGACCTGCGTGGCTATGTCCAGGCCTTGCTTTTGCAGATTTTGGATGAGGAGGATGTGCAGGAAATAAGAATGGACAGAGTGCATAGAGTGGGGCTGCCCAGGCGGGGGGGACCTCCTCCGGACATCCTCGTGTGTGTTCACGACTTTCAAGTGAAGGAGGGCATCCTGCGGAAGGCCAGAGCCATCTCGTCTCTGCAATTTAGGGACCATCGCCCGCAGCTCTACCAGGATCTCACTGCCTCAACGCTTCAGAAGAGGCGGGAGTTTCGCCCCGTGACCTCCTTCCGGCGGGAACGTGGCATCTCCTACTCATGGGGTCACCCTTTTCGCATCATCTTTCATTGGCAGAACAGGTTGGCGCAGATTCGCTCCCTCCAGGTGGCGAAGGATCTTCTGGGCCTGGATGACATCGCACCCTCCCAGGGGGCAACCGCTTCACCATCAAGGAGGCGCCATCGCTCGTCTTCGTGGCATAGAGTGGGTGCGTCTCCCGGACGTCGGCAGCCAGATCGCGCTGCTAGCCTGCAGGAAAGGGGAGCTGCGGTGGCCTCGGTGGCCTCAGTGACATTAGCAGACTCTCAGCAAAGCTCTGGAGCGGCCTGAATACTGTTTTCCTGGGGTTTGGCGCAGGAGGGGCTCTGGCCTTAAGGTACCGGGGTTTGGTTGTACTTTTGGAGAAGACACCCCGGACCGTGGCCCTGGGGGTCACCGAGTTGGTACCCCTGCCCCGTTTCCAGTCCAGGTGGGGCCTTTCGAACTATGGTCTACTGGAACTGTTTGCTGATTGTTTCAGGTTCAGTGATTTAAGTTACTTCTTTTTGTTCCCTATGTTGTGGGGGGGTTGGGGGGTGGGGGGTCAGGGGGGAAGGGCTCGTGGGGGGTCAATGGTGGTGACAAGGATATGCTATGGTATGTATGGAAGGGATGTGTGATGACAGTGGGGGCGTGTTGGTGCGGAGGGGGTGTCTCCAGGGTTCGTGATGGCTTACGCTTGGGGGGGGCTGTGGGTCGCTCTCCGGCACTGCTTCTGGCAGGTGGGTTCAGGCCTGCGGGAGGGGAAACCCACGGGTTGGCATTAGCGGGGGCTGGGATGCTATTCCGTTATGCCTGTTAGTATAGGGACTTGGAATGTTAAGGGGCTTAATTCACTGCAGAAACGACAGAAAGTGTGGAAATATGTGATTGACCATCAGGTGGATGTGGTGGGACTCCAGGAGACTCATTTCGCACGCAAAGACGAGTTGCGCCTTAGGCATAAGGCATATCCCCTTATTTACAGGTCCTCTGCATCTACGAAACACAGAGGGGTGGCTCTCCTCTTCCGCGCTGCGCTACACTTCCAACCAGTGGAGGTCTGCAATGACAAGGATGGTCGCTGGCTGATGGTGAAAGGGGTTGTTCAGGGACGACTGTGTACCTTTGTAGTATTGTATCTCCCTAATGCTGGTCAAAATAAGTTTCTACAGGATCTGCTGCAGAAGGTGGGGGACTTCGCTGATGGGCACTTGTTTCTCCTGGGGGATTTTAATTTGGTGTGGGATAAGGCAGTGGACAGCTCTGGGGCCCACAGGGCGGATACAGGTGTGTTCTCGGCCGCAACACAGCAGTTGGTGGGAGAGTTGGGACTGATTGATGGTTGGCGATTTTACCACCCTACCTCCCGAGATTACACGTTTTTCTCCAATGTACACCACTCCTATTCCCGATTAGATCATGTTTTCCTCAGCCAGGCCCTTAGGGGAGATGTCCTGGATTCCGCCATTCTTCCGCTTTCAGTATCCGACCACAGTTTGCTGGTGCTCAGCCTCCGTTGGTCATCGACCGGTGGTGGGCAGCGGAAATGGTACTTCCCAGCTTCGGTGGTCAGGGATGATACCTCTAATAAGGCACTGCGGGAAGCCATTAGGAGTTTTTTTAACTTAACCCCACGTCAGACACCTCGGTCGTCAACACTTGGGATGCCTTTAAGGCGTCCGTCAGGGGCACGTGTTTAGGCCTTAATGCCCATCTTAATAGGTTGCGACGGAAAGACCGGGAAGACTTGGAGGCCGAGGTGGCTAGACTCGAACAGGCGCACAAGCTCAATCCTTTGAGAGTGACCCTTCGACCACTAACGGCGGTTCGGGGGAAACTGAGAGCCCACTACAATAACAGGGCCGAACTCACGATGTTGAGGCTGGGGCGACAATCGTACTCCTGTGGGAATAAGGTGGGTAGACATCTAGCGCGTCAGCTGCGCGACAGGAGGGAACGCGAATATATCGGCGGGATTCGGGATGAAGCGGGCGTGTTGCAACATAGGGACGAAATGAAAGCGGCCATCTTTGGACGCATTTATGCGGACCTCTACGCGGGGGACAGACTCGATACGGGAGCTCAAAGAGAGTACCTGCGGTGCCTGCCCTTCCCCCAGATATCAAAAGAGTGGAATGAATTGTTGGAGGCCCCGATTACCAGGGAGGAAGTGCTTGAGGCCATCAAGAATCTGAAACTACACAAAGCGCCTGGGCCGGATGGCTATACAGCCGTCTTTTACAAATCATACGCCACCGAACTTTGTGACTTTTTAGTGTCCCTCTTTAATGATATGGCCGTGTCTGGCGCCTCAGCCGGCTCCCTGGCAGAGGCGGTCATTACGATTTTGCCTAAACCTGGGAAGGATCTTGCCCAGTGTGCCTCATTCCGCCCCATAGCGCTACTCAATATAGACGCTAAACTCTACTCGGCGATCCTGGCGCGCAGGTTACAAGACTTGATGCCGGCAATTATACATCCTGACCAATCCGGATTTATCAAAGGGCGCCAGACTCACGATAACACGCGTAGAGTGGTGCATTTAATTGAAAAAGCAGATAGGTTCCGCATCCCGGCGGACCTTGTTGGGCTGGATGCCGAGAAGGCTTTCGACCGTGTGGATTGGGGCTTCCTGTTTAACACAATGTCGGCCTTCGGCTTTTCGGACAAATTTATTACAATGGTGAGGGCCAATTTTTGCAGTCCCAGGTCACGGGTGACGGTGAATGGCCATTTGTCGGCGTTTTTTCCGCACTCCAGGGGCACCAGGCAGGGATGCCCACTTTCCCCCCTCCTGTTTGCACTGAGCATTGAACCCTTAGCAATGGCGGTGCGAGAGCATGAGGGGGTTCAGGGCCTACCATTCACGGGAGAGCAACATAAAATCACGCTCTTCGCGGACGACATTTTGTTTTCGGTGGCGGACCCGGAACATTCGCTGCCTTGTATCAGGGAGGTCTTGTTGCACTATGAAGCTGTAGCCGGCTTCAAGGTCAATTATAGCAAGACGTATATCCTGAATCTCACCCTTTCGCAGGCGGAAGTGGCGCGCGTGCGACCCTTGACGCCCCTAGCCTGGGCCACTGGTTCGATAGTCTACTTGGGGGTCCATTTGACTCCGACGGTAGGCAAGCTGTTCTCGGCCAACTTCCCCCCCTTGTTAGCGAAGACCCGAGCTGACTTGGATAGGTGGAAACCTAAATTCTTGTCCTGGATGGGCAGAATCCATGCTATAAAGATGGTTCTCCTTCCTAAATACCTGTATTTATTTCAGGCCCTGCCCATTCCCTTAGATAGCACCTTTTTTCGACGTCTCAGGACTCAAATATTGCGTTTTGTATGGCAGGGGGGACGGGCGCGTTTCTCCTTTGCGGTCTTGCGTCGGCCGAAGTCTGAGGGCGGAGTGGGACTCCCTGACTTGCAGCTCTATTATAAAGCGGCACAATTGAGGGTACTAGTGGAGTGGTCGCAGCAAACGTCGGAAAAACACTGGCTCCACATGGACCGGAGCGTAACTGGCAGATCGGTCTGGGACCTGGCGTGGAAGCCGAAGAAAGACCGCCCTCTAAACGCTTACATCAGTACCCCTACGGGCACAACACTGAGGGTCTGGGACACCCTAGCCTCGGATGAGCGTTGGACTACGTTCCCTTCACCCTTCACGCCCTTACACTTCAACCCAGCTTTTCCACCGGCGCTTCGAGAGGGGGCTTTTCTGTTCTTGGGCCTACTGGGGTACGTATTGCAGGGCCCACAGTTATCCAAGTTGGATATAAGGGAACTTGGACATGACTGTTGCTACTTAGCTCTACCCTGTACCAAGTCAACTGGACATGTTGCCCTAAGGTCTATGCTTCTGTTCCCACGTGATATCAACGCTACAGATTTCTGCTTGTGCCCCCTGCGTGGGGAAATGTGTGGCACCTCAGGAGCCCTTCTTGTGTTTCTTGTTCTACTCAAACTCAAAATAAAAATGTTACCAAAAAAAATGTCGCCCGGGAGCCCGTCCAGGCCTGGCGCCTTACCAGAGGCCAGTCCTAGAATGGCCACCCGCACCTCGGCCTCTGAGAATAGGTCCACCTCCTGGTGAATTCCGGTAGTTGGGAATACCTCATTCAGGGCCCTGTCTCCGTCTGCATACAAGGCCTGGAAATGATCTTGCCAGACCTCGGCTGAAATATTTGGCTCGATCGCCAGAGGAGGATCCCCTGACCTGGCATTCACCAGTCGCCAAAACTTCCGGGAGTCCCTGACAGCTAGTGTGCTAGTCAGATTCTCCCACCTATCAAAGTCCCATTCGGCCTTAGCATGGATAATCAGCCGCTTGTATTCATTTCTTCTTTCCTGTATCAATAATCTACTATTGCCCTCCTTGATGCTTGTCAATAAGTCTGATTTAGCATTACGACATGCGGCGTTATACCAAGTGGGTTGTTGGGGCCTAGATCCCCCCTTCCCTCCCAAAGAAAAAAGAACATCTCCAGGGATTTGATAAGATCTTCGTGTGCCAACCCTAGTTTTGTGAGCACATCACCATTATTAGGGTTTTCCATTAATTCGGACACCCTTTCGAGTATCGGAATAACGCGGGCATACAACCCCCCGATTTTTTCCGGGTTCACTGCTAGCTTTTCCCACCTCACTCTCCGTCTGTTGTTTGACAGAGATAAGCCCGTATCAGGCACTTCTAAGGCAGCCCCGTTTGCTATATCAGTACCCGGGAGTGAATATTCTAGCTCTAGCGCATTGTGGTCGCTATCTTCCCTCGGTATTACCCTGAAGTCCTCGATATACGACCAAGAAGACAACTGAACGAAAATGTAATCCAGTCTTGACTCTCTTCCTGCTTTGTTAAATGTACATTTTGGGGGGATGTCAGACTTGGTACGTCCGTTGCAAGCCCTAATACCGTGAGTAAGGGTTAAAGTAGTAATCTGAACTGCCAGGGGTGTCCAGGCTCTGGGGGGAGGGAGCGCCGTGGAAGGCACTTGCCACAGCGCATCCTCCTCCAGTGATATTCCATCTACTAGTCCTGGGAGCGGCTCGAAATGAGAATTTAGATCTCCTCCTACCAGGAATGAAGTGCCATTTGGGAAATTGCCGAGAAGGGCGGAAAGTTCCTCGACGGTATCGGATGCCCTAGTTACGTTCACCGGCCTGGAGTAGACATTTACCAGTGCCAGTTTGCTTGAGTCTCTCCACTCTAGGATGACGCATTGTATGTCATCCGAGGCTGTGGGGCAAGATACTGCCTTGCAACCCAGGTGTGTAGCCACCCAGATTGCAAGGCCCCCAGATGGTCTCCCCTTGCCCCCCATCTCGCAAGTGTGGAAAATACCGCGAAACCCGGGCGAGTGTGTTCCTCACGCGCCCAGGTTTCTTGGAATAGGCAAATATCTTTGTTTCCCACAAAGGAGCTCCAATCCGGGCAATCCAGCTTGTTTCCAATCCAGGCCACATTCCAGGATAGAATCTTTAGGGGATTCGATCCCGGATTGGGTGCGGGACAAGCAAGAATCCTCTCAACTTGAGGGCTAGGCAATGATGTTATGATTCCAGCCTGTACCCCACCAATGCCTGGGAGGTGCCTACAGATGAACGGGGACCCCGTTAGTGGGCATTAGCCTTCCTGCTCTCTATGGTTCGATCAGTAAGATCGTTTGAGAAGCTAGAATTAGGGTTGCTCTCCGTACCACCCCTGGATTGTTCAGAACCACCCCTGGATTGTTCATGACCGCCCCCCCCCCCCCCATTCAGGGTGTGTCAGTAAATCATATCCAGGGAACTAAACCTGTTATATGTATTAAACTGGGCTGGCTGTCTATCAATGTGACGATAGAAGTCCCCTCTCTCCCAGTCTCCCCCACCACCTCGCCTGGGGACTGTCTCCCATCCCTCCTCGTCAAACAGATTCTTCCTAGGTGGGTAGAAGAATGAGAGGGGCAGGGGTTGGATGGAAGTCCCCTGATCATGATGTGGCCACCCGCAAATGTGGGATACAGTCCTAGGGTCCCTGAAGTTAATCACGGCACAGTCCCCATTGATTGTTTTCCGTGTATTACCAACCCATGGAACTCTTCTTGCCATGAGCACCTCACTAACTATTCCCTGGGGGAGGGGACGATTTAAGGTGAGCCAGTTGGCCACCTTATTCTTTAGGGAGGTTGTAGATTCTGTGGTTTCGGGTTTTAACTCTGGTATACCAGCCAGTATAACCACATAGGAGCCAGCCTCTGGGGGAAGACTCAGCGGCCTGGGTTTTTGTGGCATGGCTTGGGCTCTTGGCATTGCTGGGGTATTAGAGCCCGGCGGGATCGATTTAGGCACTCCCTCAGTGGGGTGTGGGATAATAGGGTGGGCAATGGGCGGTTCTCGTTGAGACTTTTTGGACAACTGTCTAGTGTCCTTCCCTTTTGGAACTGATGGGCCCTTGGAGTTCTTATGGTCTATCCCGCCCCTAACAGCCTCGCTTCCCAATTTGAGGACATCTGCTAGTTGGATCGTTGTTTTTTCTATAGAAGATAGCCTGGCCTCGATCTTTAGTAAACGGGCTTCTAAGGGGCTGAGAAGAGACTTCAGGAGTACGACAATATCATTAGTAGAATTGTCACCCCCCTCGGCCAGACTAGATTTGGGGCTTGCGTGTTCATTTGCCTGCAGGGGTGGAACTACTATAGGTGTCGGTGGTGCCTTTTCAATTAGCGTTGGAGCAGATTTGCTGATTTCTGTTGGGACTACCTCCATTAAGGGGTTGAGTTTAGGAGCTTTTGCCTTACGGCTACCTAGGTTTTGGGTAGGTCTTTTCCTTTTTGGGATCGCTCCTTCCCTGACTCCCTGGTTTGGGCAGGTGTCTCCTGTTTTGGGACTTGGAGTGTTGGCAATGATGGGGGGGGGCTAAATTGTGTATGGTGTTGGGATAAAGTGGGTGGGTGTGATAAATCGTTAAAAGAGATTGAAACATCTATATCTGACATAGCTGTTACCCCGCTAATCCCAGTAGCCCCTACTCCAAGTGGAACTTGATCGTTTTCCTTTATGGGAGTCCTAGCTTGAGCAATAGTTCCCATGGAGGATCTTCTTACCCACTCAATTTCCTGGGAGATACGTTGTTCCAGAACTGTAATTTCGTCGATCAGGAGGGTGCCGGCTTTTATAAAATAATTGTTCAGGGTACCAGTGGGAGCACCTCCAGCAAGTGCGGTTTTGCTCCTGGTTTCTCTAGCTGCCATGGTCCTTTCTCAACAGCCACTAGTTTTGTGTAGGTATGGGGAAGAAGAGCCAAGGGGGGTGGCCCGGTCCAGTCTCGCCCATGCTCGAACGGCCTCAAATGGCCCGCCCTTTGCCCGGGCTTCGCCCCGTGCTACGTCCCGCGCGCCTCCCGCGTTCCCCGGGAGGAAGGCGTGCTTAAGTAAGGAGGATGGGGGGCGGGAAGAGACACCAGCTGTGCTCAGTTGTTGGATACGCGATGCTCGCTGGGTCTCGCAGTCCCGGCCCCTGCAGGCGGTGAAGTTCTGCCTCTGACTCGGTAATGTTCGTAGTTCCCAGAGTCCAGTGTCAGGGAAAGTATGGCTCCGTGAAGAATAATCCCAGCAAGTGAAGAATGCGGCAGAAACGGCTTGCGAGCGGCTCCCGCGAAGCGGGGGCCGTGAGTTGTAAATAGGAGCAAGGAGCAGGGGGCGGGAAGAGACACCAGCGCTGCGCTCAGTTGTTGGATGCGCGATGCTCGCTGGGTCTCGCAGTCCCGGCCCCTGCAGGCGGTGAAGTTCTGCCTCTGACTCGGTAATGTTCGTAGTTCCCACAGTCCAGTGTCAGGGAAAGTATGGCTCCGTGAAGAATAATCCCAGCAAGTGAAGAATGCGGCAGAAACGGCTTGCGAGCGGCAATGACAGAGACAGCAAAATCCAGTCCAGCAGCACACTATGCTAAGCCCACATTTTTAGCTTAGGGTGTTATATGCAATGTCCTTAATTACATAGGCCACGGCCCTTTGAGAGACAACCAGGTTTTTCATCCCACTTAAAGCTCGGACCACATCTATCGGATTTTATTGGCCTTTCATTTTTTAGGACTTTTGGAAGGGATCACTGCCATAATTTAATGATTTGAAAGAGTGATACTCAATTTAAACAGGAAAAATGATGGCATCTCCTTAGCAACTAAGAATAAAGACAAAAAAAATGCACAGTGGGAGAAACAGTATTTGATGTAAACATTAATATAGTTTTTTGCTATCTGTTCCTGAGTGCCTCGAACCATGGCTGCAGCACAGTCCGGTTGCTACTGCGTTCTGATTTTGTATAATATTTGCTACCCCGGAACTAATTGCAGCAGCGCCCGTCTCAAATTCAGCAGCAATGTATGGTTCCTTCCGGCAGTATAAGCAGTAATTGTACCCTGCCCCCTCCTTCCCCCCTCCATAGACGTCCTGGCAGTGTTTCTTGGACAGGACCTGGCCTCCTGTGTTAGCAGAAGACAATTTCTAGCACTTCGAGGAAAATCCATGACTCTAATGAAAGCCTCCACGTGAGGGATTAGTGTTTCCGACGGAAAACAATAGGCGTCGTGTGGGGAGAGGGGGAGTTTGGCTGCTTAGCGGGGGGGGGGGGGGGGGGACTGTTCTACAGATGTACACATTCCCTTGAAGTGAATACTTCACACTTCTCCCTTCATGGGATGCTGCCGCAAGCGGACTTAATGGAATCCTATGTAGACAAAACAAGTTAAAAGGTAAACGAGTAATTACATAGTTGGAAAGTGCATAAGGATCAATATGCCATTAACAGAAAACAAAAAAACTGCAGAAGGCCCTGGAAAAAAACTACTGCATGTTACACGCGTTTATTGCAACAAAATAAAGTAGACGATAAAATATAGGAAAAGTTGGTTTCACATCAAGATGGTGAGGGATAAAGCCCTGCCAAAGCAGGGGAGACTGGACATGTTCACCAGCCTGATACCGCAAGCCCCATGCAGGACGAAGACGAGAAGCCCCACTCCAGCACACATGCAATCATCCAGGCGATTGAGTCTTCCTGCCAGGCCCTGGAGACCAAAATTAGTAAGGTAGGGGTTAAAGTTATAATACTACAGCAAGACTTAAGTAAAACCAAGGCAGGTTGGAGAAGGCTGCAGTGTTGGCACAAACAAGCATTGCGTAGTCAGGCGGGTGCAGCTCGTGCTGTCTCTGCCTCCCGTCATCAATTAAGAACGCCACTGCTTTGTAGTGCATGCGTACGATGCAAGGCATTGCGCGCATGCAACACAAAGAGTGCGAATTACGCCATCAATCACGATGCAAACAAGCATTGAAAATGCAATAGGACTCGGATTTACCCGAGCCCTATTGCATTTTAAATGGACGAGCGGGCACGAATGAAGGCACGAACAGGAGGGGTGGGGGGGATGTTTGAGACACAAGAAGTTATAGACTGCGGGAGGGAACGGGGAGAGAGGGGGAAACCAAACGTTTTTCTAACTGAAAGGGCTGACAGCCTTGGAAGTGGAAAAATGACGTCAGGGCAGGCAGGAGGCAGGACAAAAATGCCGAAAACCAATCAAAATGCAGAATCTTTGATCGTAGTCAATCCAAGTTATGCCCGGAAAGTGGGCGGAGCTTGCTTCGCTATACTAGATACAGCAACTCTCGTCAAGACAGCGCAGGCGCTGCCTAGGCAAAACCTAAAAATGTTCTTCTTTAGGCGGGCGGGGGAGAGCGAGGTTAGCCTCGAAAGAAGCGCCAGCTTCTCTGTTACCCTCACTTTGCCCCCAAGAATCTAAATATATCTGTGTGCTCCCGCCCCACATTCTCAGATGAGAGGACACTCTAGTAGATGGCTTGTGGTAAGTTTCATATTTAGTTAATTATATTTGTAGAGTTGGAGTTCTCTTTACATTCTGTGCCCTTCGTTAAGGGTTATTACCCCCCAGTTGCCACCACGACTCTAAATGTATTCAAGTCAAGTCAAGTCAAAAAGGCTTTATTTCGATAAAAATTATCATAAAAGCTTCACAATAAAAGTACATAAATTCATTTAGTTAAGATAGTAAAAGGAAAATTCAACAATTTAATTGAAAAACAGTGTTAAAAAGATCCAATTCCATTTGGGTTTAAAAGAAGCATTTCATATATAATTAATTAAAAAGAGATTAAACAATTGCTTTAAGCCTTTTGCTTCTAATAGTCCATGCCCATGATAAAAATTTAGAAAGAGTGCAAACGTATAGGGTACGACAGTCTGACATTAATATGCGCAATGCCTCCTCATGGCGCCTGGTCCCCAACAGGCGGCACAGATGCTTGAGCCATTTTTTCCTCGGTAGGGCGTACTCCCGGCATTCAAGCAAAAAGTGCGCCACTGGCTCTGATCTGGATATGCACGCTAGGCAGTACTCGGTAGTTTGAGCTGGCGGTTTCCACCGGGATGTAAAGGCATGCAATGGGAGGGTTCATGTTCTGAATTTGAAATAAAGGGCCCTATCAAATGGTTTCTCGATGGTGTCTAGATAGAGTTCCCGAAGTAGTAGGTCCTTAAATTTCAGAAAGTCCTCCGTGAGTCTACCCAGGGAGCAATTAGTGCTCCGTAGGGACAGGATCCAGTTCCAATAGAGATTCTTAAGCGTTGCCTTTGGGGGAGAAGATCTATTTGCCCAGGCTTCGCTTAGACCCAAATTGACCAAGAGGGATTTCATATCTCTTAGCCATTTGATTCTGTGCCATCCTGGTGATTCCATTATTTCTAGAAGCCCTTGCGCGTATTTGGCAAGCTCCGGAACTCGCCACAGACGGGCCCAAAGCAGAAGAGGCCGGAACTTGGCTAGATCTTCAATGGGTCGGCATCCTAGATCAAGGATGAGTGGAACCATGGGAGTGCCTTGGGGAAGTGACATGATGGCCCTCCAGAACTTCCTCTCAGATTTTGGCAATTCGTTGGTGATAGATGAGCCCCATAGTTCTGCCCCATAAAGAGCCGAGCTGACCCCCTTTGCTGTGTAGATTTCAATAACTGGGGCTATGGGTCTAATTGCACAGGAGCGCTGTTCTTTCAAAAGAGCTCCTGTTACCCTCTTGTGGGCTAGCAGCATTTTGTCTTGGTGGGGGGCCCACTGCATATTGTGCGACAAGCGGATGCCTAAGTAATCGAATACTTCTACCCTCCCCAAAGGTATAGCGTTCAGTTTCGGGGGACATACAGATTTTTTGGGGGGATTCATAACAAGGTATTTAGTTTTGTTGGTATTGATTACTAGGCCCCGTTCAGAGCAGAAAGACTGAAAATTATTAAGAAGTTTTTGGAGGCCCATTGGGGTTTTGGATATCAAAAGCGTATCATCGGCAAAGAGAAGGGTGGGTATACGCTCCCCCGCCAGGGATGGTTCATCTGAAGGATCTTTCCGAAGGTGCTCAACCACTCCGTTGATATATAAAGAGAAAAGAGTGGGAGCTAGAACGCAGCCCTGGCGGACCCCTCTCTCGACCGGGATACTACTCGTTTTTTGGCCATCTGTGCCCCATCTAATCTGGGCAAAGCTGTATTCGGGGAGCCTTATAAGTAACGAAAGAATATAGTGTGGCATCCCCATCTCAGCAAGGACTTTCCATAGGGTTTCCCTGGGTACTAGGTCAAAGGCAGTCTTTAAATCGATAAAAGCGAGATAAAGACTGCCCTTGCCTATGACCACCACCTTCCAGTACACCAGCATCAATCTAAAGGCTTGTTCGATTGTGCCAGTGCCTGCTCTGAAACCTGCCTGGTAATCAGAGAGAATTTTGTTGTCATTAATCCACTCCAATATTCTAACCAATAGGACCTTGCCAACTACTTTTTGACTGATATCCAACAGACTTATGGGTCTATAGTTGGACGGGTCATCCCTAGCACCTTTTTTAAAGATGGGGACGACCTCCGCCCCTTTCCAAGATGTGGGAATCGAAGCACCCCTGCAGATGGCAATAAGCAGGCAATGAATAAATTTCCCCCATTTGGGAATGTCTGACCTCAGCAGGTCTCCGGGAATTAAGCATGGGCGGATTTTGCGGATCCACGATTCACGAATTTGCGGATTCACGGATCGTGGATCCGCAAAATCCGCGGATTTTGCGGATCGGCGGATTTGGGGGCGGGGCTTTACTGGATAATCAGTAAGTGCTACCTCGTTGGGTAAATGTATAGTGCTTTTACTACACTACAGCTACCTAAAGTGCCCGAGAGTTGTCAACAGCGACCAGGTGTGTGTTACTATGCAATCGCGCCGAAGGGCGCAGGGGTCCCTTGAGTGATCTGCCCATCATAGTGGGTAAATGGCGGGAAGACGGTGCACACCTCGAGTGTGTGGGCGGGGCCAAACGGACGGGGCTTCCATGCGAGTGCACATGCCTCTTGTGTGTATAAAAGGTCAGAGACTGATCGGAGCAACAGATGTAGAAACAGAAGCTCCTGGTCACAGAACAGCACGGGGATTGCGCTCGTGAAGGTCAAAGATGCAAAGGCCTGTATCCAGCGTCACAGCTGATTTTCGACGGTATATTTGGGAAGAAGGCACACCTGCCCAGCCTCCACAACGCTCAGGATTGTTTTTGGGCTGATGAATGAGTCACTGAATTAAAGCTTCAACTAGGGCACATGCTGTATTGATATCTGTAAGTGCTTCCTGTTGAGGTGTAATTTTTGTGCCAGGACCGTCGTGCCAGAATGAACCCTGCCCTTCATATTTATTCAAGAAGACACCACCGTTTTTTTGTAACTAATTTACAATGCCGCCGGCAAGCTGCCAGCGCCATCCTAAAATAGTTACTAAATTAGCTTCAACAGGAAGCTCTAATTGGTAACATAAAGCAGGTGCTCGAGCCCCTGCTTTATCTTATCTATTAGAGCTTCCTGCTGAAGCTAATTAAGTAACTTTAGGATGGCGCTGGCAGCTTGCCGGCGCCATGGTAAATCAGTTACAGACCAGCAAGGCGTGAACTTTTGACCGGGAATCCGCTGCTCGCGAATTGCGGATTTTCGGTAAATTCGCGAGAGTTCGCGGATCGCGGATTTACCGAAAATCCGCAAAATCCGCGATCGGAGCGGATTTTTCGCTCATGCTTACCGGAAATGCCATCTGGACCTGCCGCCTTTTGGGGCATGATGGTACTTATGGCATACTCCACTTCTTTTACTGTAAAGTCGGACACTACTGAATGAGTCTCCCAGTCCATTTGGATTGTAGTTAAGGCCGCCTCCCATCCCTCATCATTGTTGGGTTCATCTATGGTGTTAAGGGTTAATTGGCGAGTGTATAGTTTTGAAAAGTGGTCAACCCACGCTTGGCTAGGAATGTTGCAGGTGATAAGGTCACTGTCTGGTCTATTTCTGGCTCTGATTGTGTCCCAGAAGCACTTTGGATCCTTTTTTAGGCTCGCTTCCTTTAGAGTGCGCCAGTACTCATCTTCCCACTCTTTTTTTGCACATGTCAAAGTTTGTTTGTGCTCTTTCCTGGCTATCTGTATCGACGTTTGGGATTTAGCTCTAATAGCCTTAATCAGGAGTGACTTTGCCTTTCTGCATGTGGATGTGTACCAATCGTGGGTGCCCCTAAGATTCCGAGGTACCACATTCTTCTCTGAGCTGACCCTTTTCAGGAATACATCCCCTATGGACCTGAGAGTTGCCTCGAAGATAGGTGTTGCTCATTCAATTAACGAAGCCGGATTAGCAGTATCCAGGTCCGTTTGTGAGGCCATAAGTAGATCATTAATGGTCGCAAGTTTAGTTTCGTCACTGGAGATTTTATTCCACTTCAGACGTCTGCCACAGGAGAAAACTGAGATTTTATTAGTTTGTTTATGGGGTACTACAGATGGATTATTGGGCCAGGGATCTATTAGGGATAGGGAGAGCGAGTTATGATCGCTTTCCACAGTGGGTAAAACTACCATGTCCTGCACTAATCCCCATAGTTTAAAGTCCAGCAAAATATAGTCAATCCTTGAAGAATGATTGACTCTGTTAAAGGTAGCAGCTCCTAAACGGTCTGAGATTGTGCGGCCATTTGTGGCTCTTAAGCCAAACTCCAATGTCAGAGCATTTAACTGGATTGCACTATGGGACCATCTTTTAATCAGGGGGATGGTTAAAGCTGGAATACCCCATCTAGCATCGTCCTCACCCAGGCCCATACTATCATCCATGGGGAGTGGCTCATAAGTGCAATTGAAATCCCCCGCAACCAAGGTTTGAGCACCCACAGCGTTTTCTCTGAGTTCTGCTTCAAGGGTAGTTACTATCGGAGACAAAGACCCATGTTTAGTACCTCTGATATAAACATTGTACAAGGCAAGGGTTATCCCCCTTCCAGGGCCTCTCAAGGAAATTCCTAGGATGTCGAGGCTATTGACCTTTTTGGATGTTATGCAGCAGTTAAGGGAAATGCTTACCCAGATGAGCAAGCCCCCCGAAGGGCGACCCTTCCCGTTTTTTGCTTTTACTGCAGGCACAAAGTGTGTGACATAACCAACTCGATGGAGTGGTTCTAGGGTCCAGGTCTCCTGGAACAAGCAGATTTTGTGTGCCTCCACTAGGCCGTTCCACTCCGGTAATGCCAATTTCCTATGTATACCTGCTAGATTCCAACTGAGAATCTTCAGTGGGCCCTTGGGGTCGTAACCATTATAATTAATGTTGTTATAAGGGCCCAGGCAGTCTACTAGCGGCAGGGAAGCAATTAGGGGCGTTGGCTGGGTTTTTCTGGACTCTACTACAGGGGCAGGGAAGGGGCTCGAGACTGGAGTTTCCTTCAGCATGTGTTTCCTTCAGCATGTGCCCCTCCTCCCCCTGACTCGTGTCCGATGGTGAGATGGTAATTTCCTCAGGTATGAGTCAGTCCACCTCATCCAGAGCACAGAACCTGTTCCAGTGTGCAAACTGGGATGTAAAGGGATCAAACTCAAGGGTGGCCTGCCAGGGTAGTTGCCAGTGTTGGAAGCTCTGTTGGGGAACTTGTTGGTAAGCCCTGCTTGTGGGTATTCTATTTCTCACAATTTGTCTATGGGGTTGGGACGGGTAGAAGTACGAGAGATGGACAGGGTGGATTTGTGTATTGATTCCACTAGGGGATGCATTACATATGTAGTTCACTACCGCTGTGTCTCTAAAGTTGATAGTTATAATGTCCCCTGCTATTGTTTTTATGTTTCTGCCTATCCATTCCCCTCTTCTAACCGCAAGAATTTCCCCAGAGATGTTGGGAGGTAGAGGTCTGTTAAGCTGTAACCATTGCGCACATTTATTTCTAAGCTCCATTTGGGTTTCCCTCTTTCCCTCCTTCATAGGTGGCACTCCTGTTAGTACGACCACAAAGGGCGAGGCTTCAGGTGGCAGGTTAATTGTCTTAAAGCGAATCGGTTTGGCCTTGGCCTCTTGGTTTTTCATTAGGGGAGTGGCAATGCATGTGCTTTTTTTAGCGCTTTGACCATCTTTATCTAGGGGGTTTCTATTTCCTAAATTATGGTGAGCCTGTGGGGTGGTGCTAGCAGTATTGTCGTTCAGGGCTGCAACAGCTTTCTTCCCAGTTTGGGCCGGATGTTGCATAATTTTGTTTGCTGGGGTCAAGTTGGAGTGTGCTACATTGTCTTTAGTTGGATTACAAGTGGTTCCCCCTTTTGAGCCCCCTTTAGACCCGCCTTTTGGTAGTGTGCCCTCTTTAGTTAGTGTGCCCTCGTTACCCACTTGCTTGTTGGGACCCAACCCTTTGGTATTTGTTAGGGATGTTAGTCTATCAATTTTTTACATGAGTGGCTTGATGTGGGCAGTAATCGTGTCCTCAAGGTCTGCTTTGAGGTCTGCTACCATGTTCGCTACCCAGCAAGGTATGCCTGATGGGGAGTTAGTAATTGGGGCCACTAAGTTGTGGTTTGTCTTGTTATGTTTAGCTTTTTTCTTCTTCTTGTGTGTGCTAAGTGCACTACCTTTTTCAGAGACTGGATTACTTGAGTTCACCATACCACAATCCCGCGCAGGACTTAAATCTGGTTGGATGTTTTCTAGGTCCCCTATTACCTCAGTGTGGGGCTGAGCACACGGGAGCTCAGCAAATGAGGCAGTAACCCCAAGGCTGAGGTCTGACTCATTGGTGATGTCAAGAGTTGTTGCCAAAGGAACATCTACTGCATCCTGCGAGTCATGCACAAGTGAAATGGGGGGTAAGGACATCCTCCTTTCTGTATTGGCTATGGCAGTGGATACAGCCCCTATAGTCTGTTGCAGCATGATATCAATTGCTGTAAGAGTGGGAACAGCTTGAGGGGTGGCCTCCTTATGTTTGTTGTTTGATCGAAGGGTAGGCATCCTTACAGTTTTTGGGCCTTTCCTCATGCTGCCTTGAATCAGGGTAGTATGCGTGGTACTAGGGAAGGAGTATGATCGAGTATAGTTCTAGAAGATGCCCACACACTTAGGATTGGAAGAGGGTAGTGCAGCAATAAGTGTTTACCTGCTCAGTTGAAGGAGTGGAGTTAGGGGGGTGGCCCAGCCCAGCCTCCTCTGGCCTCAGAGGGCCGTAGAGGGCCCGCCCTTTGCCCGGGCTTCGCCCCGGGCATCCCGCAAGCGTCCCGTGACGCTGAGGGCTCGATGGTTTTGTAGCCCCTCCTGGCGCTCGAATCGCGTCAGGGCTGCGCGCTGCCGCAAAGGCTGCCGGGATTTGTGGTCCCGGAGCGGCGGCGCGGTTGGTGAGAGTGGTGTGGGCGTCCTACAGCGCTCCTGCGCTCGACCGGTGTCTGGAAAGCCTCGTAGTGTGCACAAGTCGGGTCTGCACAAGTCGGGTCACTCCACTGCTCCTGAAAAGGGTAAGGTCTCCCCCACTCCACCGAGGGCTCGATGGTTTTGTAGCCCCTCCTGGCGCTCGAATCGCGTCAGGGCTGCGCGCCGCCGTAAAGGCTGCCGGGATTTGTGGTCCCGGAGCGGCGGCGCGGTTGGTGAGAGTGGTGTGGGCGTCCTACAGCGCTCCTGCGCTCGACCGGTGTCTGGAAAGCCTCGTAGTGTGCACAAGTCGGGTCTGCACAAGTCGGGTCACTCCGCTGCTCCTGAAAAGGGTAAGGTCTCCCCCACTCCACCGAGGGCTCGATGGTTTTGTAGCCCCTCTTGGCGCTCGAATCGCGTCAGGGCTGCGCGCCGCCGCAAAGGCTGCCGGGATTTGTGGTCCCGGAGCGGCGGCGCGGTTGGTGAGAGTGGTGTGGGCGTCCTACAGCGCTCCTGCGCTCGACCGGTGTCTGGAAAGCCTCGTAGTGTGCACAAGTCGGGTCTGCACAAGTCGGGTCACTCCGCTGCTCCTGAAAAGGGTAAGGTCTCCCCCACTCCACCGAGGGCTCAATGGTTTTGTAGCCCCTCCTGGCGCTCGAATCGCGTCAGGGCTGCGCGCCGCCGCAAAGGCTGCCGGGATTTGTGGTCCCGGAGCGGCGGCGCGGTTGGTGAGAGTGGTGTGGGCGTCCTACAGCGCTCCTGCGCTAGACCGGTGTCTGGAAAGCCTCGTAGTGTGCACAAGTCGGGTCTGCACAAGTCAGGTCACTCCGCTGCTCCTGAAAAGGGTAAGGTCTCCCCCACTCCACCGAGGGCTCGATGGTTTTTTAGCCCCTCCTGGCGCTCGAATCGCGTCAGGGCTGCGCGCCACCGCAAAGGCTGCCGGGATTTGTGGTCCCGGAGCGGCGGCGCGGTTGGTGAGAGTGGTGTGGGCGTCCTACAGCGCTCCTGCGCTCGACCGGTGTCTGGAAAGCCTCGTAGTGTGCACAAGTCGGGTCTGCACAAGTCGGGTCACTCCGCTGCTCCTGAAAAGGGTAAGGTCTCCCCCACTCCACCGAGGGCTCGATGGTTTTGTAGCCCCTCCTGGCGCTCGAATCGCGTCAGGGCTGCGCGCCGCCGCAAAGGCTGCCGGGATTTGTGGTCCCGGAGCGGCGGCGCGGTTGGTGAGAGTGGTGTGGGTGTCCTACAGCGCTCCTGCGCTCGACCGGTGTCTGGAAAGCCTCGTAGTGTGCACAAGTCGGGTCTGCACAAGTCGGGTCACTCCGCTGCTCCTGAAAAGGGTAAGGTCTCCCCTAAATGTATTCATACCCCCCACCTAGAAGGGATATTACTTTCCAATTGCCCCCACGACTGTAAATATATTCGTATACGGTACCCACACACACACACACACTCTCAGGCAAGAGGCCACCTTCATGAAGGGGTATTACCCCCCCACTTGCAGGCCCCCACGACTCTACATATATACGTATGCCCTCGCACACTCTCAGGTGAGAAGTCACCTTAATAAAGGAGTATTACCCCCCAGTTCCCCTCACGTCTCTAAATATATTGGTATCCCGCCCTTCAGGTGAGAGGCCATCTTCACGAAGGGGTATATTTAGACGGAGGGTTAGCTCCACAGGAGCCGTGGCATCTCCGTGCCCCTTACGCCCTCCCATGCCTTAAACATGTCCATAGGCCGCCATCCATCGCAGGTGAGAGGCCACCTTTCTGAAAGGGGTAGCTTCAAAATGAGGGGGTCAGCCTCCACAAGCACTGCCAAGTTTTCTGTGCCCATGTTTCGGCCTCCCGTGCGTCACACAGCCATACCTCTTACCGCCCCCCCCACGTATCCGCCAATATCCTAGGTGAGAGGACATATGGGGCGGGGGTGCCTCACTTAGGAGTATTTGCTTCTCTGTCACCCCCCCTCCCCATTCACTCCCTCCCAGTTGGGGGAGCCCCTTCCGAAAGGAGATTGTTCAAGGACAGCAAGCTACAGGGGAAGGACGTAAGAATGAGGTCAGCCCTACCAGGAACCTCCTCTGCCCCACCCCCTCCCTGCTCCCGCTGCCGCCCTTCCTTGCCCGAAGTCTCCGCCTCACATCAAGGAGCAGATGGCTGGAAGCGAGTCTGGTTGCCAGACATTTACCAGCTTGTGCTCCTCCAGTTCCCGCCGTGGACCAGCAGAATGCATAGTCACTTCAGGGCCACAGGACCCCCCGCCCCAACATATACAACATCCCGCAAATAACACACAGACACAAGTGTTAAGATTGGGAGAGATTGCTGCAGGTTTAATATTACATACAACATTATGTAATCACGGTGGGTTATCTTACGGACGATCCAAGGGCAGGCCGCATTCTCGCCACCTGCCCGCCTGTTGAGCCAATCAGCACAGTGGCGAACCACCCAACTGCTGCACCATTATGGTAATAAAACTACACACGCCCCTTGCTGGGCGTATCTAGGCAAACCCCTGGTTGCACAGGCCCACAACCGCCCGAAGGACTACTGGGGCGCCGACACGAGTTCCTGGACCTCCCATGAGGTTCCAGGTTAGGCTCTGGCACCCCTATGTGCCCGCTGAAGTACATTGTTGCACCTCTCTGCTTCCGGATCGCCCTGTAACTCCGCCTGCAAGGAAAAAGGAACACATTAAAAACTCCCTTATGAGCGCCTCCCCCAAGCTGACACTCTGGGTTAGAGGAAGGGAGGGAAAAGAGTGTCCCCGACGTGGAGCGCGCGATGTCCGGAGCGGCAAAGAGGCCTGAGCAATGGCGAGGGGGAGAGATATACCCCCCGTGCCCTGCCTGCCGCCCCGGACGCGCGTCACCTGACCCGCCCACATCCCACAGGGCTACGCCTGCCCTGGGGAGGAGTGGCTGACCACATTACGGGACGGGGAGCAGCCCTCCGCGACTAAGGGCCCGCCCTCCTGATGGCCACAGGTGGCCTCGGGCAGTCGCATAGTCACTTCAGGGCCACAGGACCCCCCGCCCCAACATATACAACATCCCGCAAATAACACACAGACACAAGTGTTAAGATTGGGAGAAATTGCTGCAGGTTTATTATTACATACAACATTATGTAATCACTGTGGGTTATCTTTCGGACGATCCAAGGGCAGGCCGCATTCTCGCCACCTGCCCGCCTGTTGAGCCAATCAGCACAGTGGCGAACCACCCAACTGCTGCACCATTATGGTAATAAAACTACACACGCCCCTTGCGGGGCGTATCTAGGCAAACCCCCGGTTGCACAGGCCCACAACCGCCCGAAGGACTACTGGGGCGCCGACACGAGTTCCTGGACCTCCCATGAGGTTCCAGGTTAGGCTCTGGCACCCCTATGTGCCCGCTGAAGTACATTGTTGCACCTCTCTGCTTCCGGATCGCCCTGTAACTCCGCCACAGCCCGGCCGGCGGCCACTGTCGCCGTCCGGGCCCCCCACCACTTCGCTTTTTAGGGAAACCTGCAACCCTTGCTCTGCAGAGCATTATGTCGGTCCAAGGAACAAGACCAAAACGACAGGTGAGCGGTGGACCCTATCCACCTCGAAGAGACCTGATCCTGACATGAACCTTACATGCCTGAAGAAACCCAGGCCCCTGTGCCCCTAATCTGCAGATACCCCGGGTCTTTTTATTGCTTTACAACCATAGTGTAACCATACCCGGTTACATGAAGTCCTACTTCCAGGAAATGACTAAGTGATGAGGAGGGGCCCCTTCTGCTGAAGGTGCTTCGTATCGAACAATCGGCGTTCCAGCACATGCCCTGAAACTCAACCACACCCTTCACAACAAGCGACAGCAGGCTATACCCAGCCACGTTACAACTCCTGCTGTAACGCCGTTCTCCGCATAGCATGGAGAAAGTGTGTTTACAATGAACGCTTGTGCAGCTATACTCAAGAGCACAGGGGCATTGCATTGAAGTGAAATACATATTATAGTATATAACTTGGGCGATGACTTAGCATATGCCAATACAGGATTGCACAGGTATTAACAGCAGGCATCACCTGCCCTCTCGGGTTTAGTCTGAAAGCAGCTTAGCCCATGCTACCTATAGATGGCTTGTCTGTAGGGGGACATACAACAACCACCAAGGGATTGCTGGGCCTGAAACCAAGTGCCCCCTTAAGATCCCGACCTGCATCATGACACGCCCGCTGAAATCAAAGCCCCTCTGAAACTAGACGGCATATACCCCCGGGAAAAAATCCCTCTACAGCAATAGTGTAGACTATCCCAGGTTCGAGAGGTCATGCCCCTGGAAAGAGCCCAAGAGATGAGGGGGCCGCCCTGCTGATATCGCTCCCAAATAAAACAATAGGAGAACCAGCGCATGACACTGAGACCCACCACACCTGCACACAAAGCAACAGCAGACTACACCCAGTAATGATAACTCCTGCCAGAGTGTAGTTCTGAAATTCAACTGTAAACTGAGCTTATGTGAACGCTTGTGCAACTTGTACTTAAGCAAAGTACAGCGGAATATTTCAGTGCGCAATGCATAATTAGTAAAACTTGCGGGTGGACTAACATTTTATATACAGGATTGCAAAGGTAAACCGCTGGTATCACATGCCCCCTAGTAGCCTGGAGGCTGCTAGACCATGCTATTGAAGAATAGCTTGTCTAAAAAGTTGACTTACGACCCCCGCCATAAGGGATTAATAAGCTGAACCCAGGTACTCCCAATATTGGCGATATCAAACCTCAGGCCAACTTCTCACCTTGGGAGGAACACAAAGGAAACTGAAGGATACTCAGGGACAACACGAAGCTATGGAAACGCCAGCCAGGGGAGCCCAACCACACTAACCCTGAAAGAAGTCGTGCGTCACATCATGAAAGGAGCCCATCGTGCAAAGCCACCACCCAGAATAGGGAAAACGGACAAAAAGGGTGTTAGGGTACCAGATAGACCTTCTGAGTTTCCATAACAACTGTTACTTCACTTCTGGAGCAATTCTAATAATGAGAGTCTTCTCCGGGGGGCCACTCCTTAAAGTATTATTGGCAGTCCAGACTCAGGCAACGGTTGCACAGTTGCCCCACTAGAACGTGGAATGAGTGTAACACTACCGGCTGAAAACCCTACCAACTACTGAAAGGCAGCAGGAGCTCCCGATCTGATGGCTCAGCGGGTAGGCTGTCTTCCAAGAACCAGAGCCTTGGAAGCACAGGCAGACAACAACGGTATATGGCAGAGAAAATGACTACTTTCATGTGACCTTATCTTCTCATGGTTGAGCTACAAAGTGCAGGTCCCAGGGAAGTTCAGGAACAAGACTAACTATGCCTCTTGGAAAGGCCCCAGGAGATAGATATGCGTAAGGGGATATATGGACCTAATAGCCTAGGGCTAGACCTAGAATTAGCTAAATATCCTAATTTTGGCACATCCTAGACGGACTACCCTACAGTCATACCTTGTCATGACAGTACAGTAGGATAATACCCAAAAGTGAGGACCCCTCCCAATAGAGCGACACAGGAGTAAGCACCGCAGCAAATCTGCCATATGTATGCTATTAAGGTGCCAATAAATTTCCACACAGCCATTAAAGAGTCACAACTCGGCTCGGGGCTCCCCTTAGCACACTTAGGGCCCGATGTAGGTAAAACGCATTTACCGATTTTAAAATACCGAATCGTACCGAATCGGTATTTCAAAATCGGTAAATGATATGTAGATAAAAAAATTCGGAAATTTTCCGAATCGGTAGCAATCGGTATCGTGAGTCGATACGTACCGATTCGGCAAGTTCCGATTCGGTATAAACAGAATCTGCCACCACCGAATCGGAAAATACCGATTCGGTAATAGCAAAACACCCCTTGGGCCAAAAGGCCAATAGGAATGCATTATAAATACCGAATCGGTATATTCCGATTCGGCAATTACCGAATCGGTAAATGCCGATTTGTCGAGCAAGGAAACTGAAACTAAAGCCATCAGCCAATGAGGTGGAAGCACCCTCCCCCACAGGGTGTGGCAAGCCAGGCAGGTGCAACTCATCAGAACTTTCTGGAGAGGCAGCCTGAGCTGAGCAGCCACAGTGAGCAGCAGTATCCAGATCCCTGTAAAACATGGCAAGCAGCTCTGAGAGGCAGAAGGCAGAGCGCAAGCGGAAGAGCAAATTCAGCACCATGGAGCTGCAAGTGTTGGTGGAGGAGGTGGTGAGGGTACACAGCCAGCTGTATGGAAGGCTGTCCCTCACTGTTCCAGAGAGCACTAAGAGGAAGCTGTGGATTGAAATTGGGGAAAGAGTAAACGCTGTCGGTGTCACCCACAGGAGCCTGGACGACCTCAAAAAGAGGTTCTACGACATCCGCGGCGTCACTAAAAGGAAACTTGCCGAGCTGCACAAGCAGGCTGGACTAACTGGTGGAGGCAAGAACCGGGCGCCACCCCTCACTGAGCTGGAGGAACTTGTGGTGAATACCATTGAGCGCGCGAGCGTTGTGGGAATTGGGGACCTGGATAGCTCATCCCGAGCTACAGCTACAGGTAAGAAGCATGCGCAACTTGACACACCATACCAGACATCTCCCCTTTAGACCCAATGCACAGCCAAACCCCAGCCCAGTACTGCTAGCAACAGACATGATCAATGCATCATGCTAAATGCAGTCAGCAAAAGTACCCTAAAATGCCACTGCAGAAGCGTAATAAAAAGAACTGTAATACTGCATCAAAGTATTAGTAATGAGATGTGCAATGTTTTAATAGTACTGAATGTAATACATTAGCAATCAGTTGACAAATGCCTCTTTATACCTAGGGGCACAATCAGGCGGGGGAGCAGCAGCTACTCAAGCACCAGCTCCAGCACCATCAGCCAGTGCGGTGGCAGTGCCAAGCACCAGTGTACATATACAGGAGGAGGACAACAGCAGCGCCCTGGGCAATGAGGAAGACACTGGACATTCCCTCACATTACCACACTCCCCCAGACTGTCTCTGTCTCAGACGCCCCCATTGCATTTCTCCCCGGAGAACTCACCACCACAGACCCACCCTGCACCGGCCACATCTCCTGCCAGGAGGAGAATTGTTGCACCATTAAACCTCATGGAGGGAGCAGCGGGTCAGGCTCCAGCACAAAACCCTGTAACACCTGTGTCACCCCAGCACACACAGCAGGGCAGCAGCAATCCCCGGAGGCCACGTGCATCCAGCAGTGCACATCCAGCACAGGAGGGCAGCGTGTTCCGAGGGCTGGAGGGCAGTATGGTCAGAATCCAGAGAATGCAGGCAAAATCAATCTTGGCCTGCCATCGCCAGTTGCGGCTGCACAACCTGCAGATGGGGGAGATGGCACAGGGATTCAAAACATTTGTTGATAGCAACAAGGACATTGCAACAGGTATAGGGCGAATGACCACTGCCATCACCCAGCTCTGCAATAAAATGGATAGACACGAGCACTGTCGCCGCAGGGATGCCCGCATGCAGAATAGGTCTATGAACCGCCTTGCTGCTGCAACCGCCCAGCTATGCCAACGTGGGGCAAACATGGAGGGCAGCCTCACCCAGAACATGGCAGAGGTGACTAGGGGCATGTCCCGCATTACCAACGCAATGGAGACATTACTGATATCCAACACAGTTGTTAATCCCGCCCTGGGCCTGGGCGAGGCTGGGGACAGCAGCAGCCGCAGCAGCCCGGCCAGCGCAGTGTCTGAGCCGCGCCGGAGCAGCAGGCGCTCAGCTGAGGCTGCTGGTCATACAGAAGGGGGTGAGCCACATCCTAGTGGGGCTGCTAAGCGCAGCAAGAAATAAGACTGCCAGGGCGGGTGAGGCAACCCGGACAATTGACATTTGACCACATCTTGTTTACTTTTTTTTTGTTGCACATCAGTGCAGTAACGTTGTTGCAACATTATTAAATTTCTTTTTTGAAAACATACATTGACCTGTCTGTGCATCTGTACTCACTCAGAAATAGTTGGCTGTTATCTCCTCACGCCTGTATCTGCCGTCACTTGGTGCAGACACTCCAGCAGGTAGTGGTAGTGGCACAGCATTGTCATCGTCAGGGTCCTCGTAGTCGGACAACTCAACCTCAGTGCCTTTCCTGACTGCAAGGTTGTGCAACATTGCACAGACAGCAATTATTTTGCAGCAGGTGATGGGGGTATATTGCCTTGCACCTCCGCTCTTGTGCAGGCATCTGAACCTGCTCTTCCAGATGCCAAAGGTCCTTTCCACTACATTCCTCGTGCTTTTGTGGGCACGGTTATACCTCCTTTGGCTGGGTGTAGAGGGGTTCAGGTAGGGGGTGAGAATGAACGAGCGGAGGGCATATGCCCTGTCGCCTAGAAGGAAACGGGGTGACATTACTCACATGCATACATGTACTTCATACTGCTATTTACGTTATGGGGGTCTGACACTGTGTCTTACCTAGGAGGTATCCTTCACCAAATTCCCCTGCCATCAGCCGTGCATAAATTCCGCTATTCTGGAAGATATAGGAGTCGTGGGTACTCCCCGGAAACTTCGCCACCAGGTCAGTGATGACACCCTTGGCATTGCAAATCACCTGGACATTTATGGTGTGCCGTGACTTCCGATTGCGGTATACGTATTCCGTGTCAGCAGGGGGGCAAATCGGAATGTGTGTGCCGTCTATGCAGCCAATGATGTGGGGGAATCCTGCCATCTGGTAGAAGTCAGCTTTAGTCTGTACCAGTTCTGCATGGGTTGCAGGGAAGGAAATGTACTGGTCCATCCTCTGGATCATGGCGTCAAGGAACTTGTGGAAGAACCTTGACAGGCTGCTCTGGGTCACCCCTCCTGCCACAGCAACTACACTTTGATAGCTGCCAGACGCCAGCAGGTGTAGGCAGCATAGCACCTGCACATGCACAGGGATTGCGTGTGCCCTTGGGGTGGGGTGCTGCAACAGGGGTTTGAGGTCCCTAATGAGGTCTCTGATGGTCTCTGGGTCCAGCCTGTACCTCTGTAGGATCTCTGCATCAGTGAGCATGGACAGGGTGATCCTCTCTCTGTACACCTGCTCCTCTCTCTGCCATTCCCTCTCTCCTTCCTGCTGTAGCCGTAGCTGTCTTGCTATGACATAGAAAGCTGCCATGTTGCAAGTAGAACTGCATTTTGGGTCCTTTTTTATAGGTTGCACCTGGTTACCACCTGATTCCAATCCATGGTAATTACCGAATCTGAAATACCGAATTTGAAGCAAATTCGGTATTTCAGTGCTTACCTACATCTCAATCTTCAGCTTTTCACAACGATTCGGATTATCACCGAATCGGTAATTATACCGATTCGGTACGTTCACGATTCTGTAAAATCTCCGATTCGGTCGAATACCGATTCGGAAAAAATAAGGATTCTGAAAAATCTCCGATTCGGTCGAATACCGAATCGGAAAAAATAAGGATTCTGAAAAATCTCCGAATCGGTATTATACTGATTCGGAGATTTTTCTGATTCCTTATTTTTTCCGATTCGGGATTTTACCGACTCGGTGACTTTCCGATTCGGTAATTTCACCGATTTTGTCGGATTTCGGCCTCCTACATCCCGATGGCTCAATTCCGATCGGTAACGGCCGAAAATACCGATTTTCGGCCGTTACCGACCGACCTACATCGGGCCCTTAGACGTCTAATTCTGCGGAGTGCCTGCTCCACTCTATTAGAACAAACCCAAAAGACGCCAAATACATGAAAAAGTGACTTAGAATTAACGCCCTTGGCACACTGATTCTGCACTGTTGTGGCCCACGTACATCTGTTCTGACAGTCGCACTATCTTGTTTTGAGATAGTGATGTTTGGAGTCCAGTACACACTCAAAATGGCCTTACAAATGCGCAAGAGCAGGCGTCCATTCACATGCATGCACACTGTGCGCACAACTACGCGCCTCTCCTGGGCCGAGCAGTCCTTCCTAAGTCTGCTGTGCACACATGACCCCTAGCTCGGCACCTCTCCTGCGGGTGACAGGCGCTCCTTCACAAGTACGCTGCGCGCACCACACGCCGTGTCTGTTCCATGCAACTACACTGCATGACATGTGCACCAGCAATAGGTTGTGTGTACATATTGTCCACACTATGCATAGCATTTGCTTGGCTGGTGTAATGCATATGTCCTAGCACTGGATACTCGATCACCTGTACATGCTGATCACCTCGTGCCTAGTTGGCTTACTGTGTGCCTGGAATAACACAAATCTCTAACATGGGCACACAGATACACGTACACATGAGTCACCTGATACAGTTCTAGCTTGCTGCATGCCTGATGTAAAACCTCTTGCTCAGGGGCACCCGGTCACACGTACACATTAGCGGCCCTCATGCAGAGTACACTAGCTGATGGCCTGGTGAACCGCACACCCCACATGCAGGACTCAAACCCGTAAACATATGAGTATATCATTTTAACTTATATGCAGGCACCCCGGATATGTACATGCTGAGTGTCATGCAGTGTCTGCTTGCTGCTAACCTGGTTGCCTCACGCGCACTGAAGTACTTCCACTTCAGGTGTACACAAACCCCATGGCAAAACCTAGCATGTGAAATAGAAACGCTTTTGCTCACAATAAAGAATTATTAGCCCAGAGGCAAAAGTAGGTGAACTGATTCTCTATAATGCGCTCAGACACCTAAGGGCAAGGCCGCGCTAACTAAAACATTTATACAACTGACAAGCTACCACTCCTGCCCCGCGGCATGATGGAAGCATCACCATATCTATGGTATGCAAGAGAGCAGTGATTAGTGCACTCCAAAACTCGAGGGCTCTTAATAAGAGGATCAGATTCATCCCCTGTAAAGCTGGAGGGTATACAAAATATTAGGGTAGAGGGTAGGTCATTGAGACTTAAAGTATTATATTAATAGCAGTGGAACCCATCTCACCCTCCAACGCAGACAGTGTGACTGTTTTGCTCAAATTCCTGCTGAGAATTAACAGGTATAAGGATTAGCACAGTCACAGCTGACCCTCCCAATCCGCATAAGTATCGCTGTCGACCCTCATTCAACCTGGTATAGTGCCTTTCTTAATAATAGCCTGTCCTATAACACAGGTACAAGGGAACAATAACCAGGAAAAGTTATTTCAGCAAACCGGTATTACCCAGCATAAGTGTAATGTTGTGAGGAAAGGGATTAGGAAAGCAGCCGTTCGCCACTGGAACTTGGTGCATAGTAGTCTAGTTCCTCATCTGTAAAATTACTTTATTACGCTTACCGCATAATAGATGAGAGGAGGAGGATAGTTCCGCTACAGTTATGACTGCTGCTGCTAAAGGGCCAGTCTGACGAGTCCCATGCCTGAGAGCATAAGGAAAAGGGGCTCAGGGTGTGTAGCAGCGTGTTACAGATGACCCTTCGTGTAAACTAGTGTTACAGTGGCATTGAGCGCATAAGCAAATGTAGAGCTTCAGCTATCGTTATTTGAACAGGAGAAGAGGAAGATATATTTACCATGATTGCGTATATTATCATTGAAATGCCCTCATAGAATCTGCCTTGCAGTGGCACCTGGGTGCATGCACGTGTATAACGTCCCTGGGGGAATACGACACCTATGCATCCCGTGGATCTGACTTATCACTGATCACATGGCAGTCTTAACATTACTATTACAATAAAATCATCCCGTGCAATTGATGAAATCGCATGGTAAAACCCATAGAAAGGACCTGCAACTACAGTGTATAAGGAAAAAGTGTGACACCTGGGGACCAGGCCACCCTGTGGCCACCACGGCCGGCCAAGGACCTCAACAGACAAACGTCACTCTCCGCTCCCGGTGTAATCCGAGTAGCGCGGGCCAAACAGGTCCGTGTACCCCCTCCCAGTGTACGGAGTCCGAGAGGGCGGTCACACATATGGAATCACGCATACCAGGCTGACGAAAGGGGTGCAGAAGGCGACTCCACCAGTTTGAAGCCCGAAAACGTGCATGCAGAATCTCAAAGACTAATGCGCACGTACATGTCCCCCACAAAAACTCAAAAAACGCCGAATGGCTGCACCGCGCGCCACCCCCATGCGCCGGACATCTCGCGAAATATTGCCCCTGGGAATGGCCGCCCTTACAACAAAACATGGCGCCCATAAGATGGCCGCAAACGGACACCGGCTGGTACCGTGGTAGCAGAAACAGCGACAAACATGCCAGCTTAACAAAACTAGCGCGCTACATCAGCATATCATCACTAGTTGGTATGTGGATGGAAATTGATTTCGTAAACATGCGGTGCTGCAACTTAGCCGATATTGGAACCGCAAACCCGACTATAGTAAATGCGCAGTAGACCTCGCCGTAGGAACTCTTGTCCGTGCGACCTGTTACTGGGTAGCAGAACCCTGCTTTACTGGTACCCGCCAACGCATCGCGTTAAGTTGTTGCTACAAGGAATGCTCAGTCACGCTGCCAAGCCCATCGCCTACAGCAGCTGCAGAGATAGCCAGGATCAATCTATGACGCAGAACGCACCTCACAACAGATCTGCCTGAGGACTTGAACGCGATTGCGAAGTTGCCCAAACCACATGGGCCTCAGATACCATGGCATACAATTACTCTTCACCGTATTAATTAATGACACTGGAAACCCAAAATACGCGCGTGAACGGCTTACCTCTCGCGCTGAAGTCTGCAGAGCCACGTGCAACCTGAAAAGATCGTTCGATTGGGCCTCGAGGTACCGTGGCCCCGATACCATGGACCTATAAAAATTACGGACACCGTGAACAAACATTTGCGCACGTAGGAAGCATAACCATCGCGCTGAAATATGCGGTGCCACGTGCGGAGACAAGAGTCACACGATGGGCCTCGAGATACGATAGCCTGACAATACTAAACACCATTTGTAAACATGGACACCATCAAGCAGATTGCGCACAAACTAAGCTTAACCATCGCGCCAAAATTACAATGCCACGAGTAAACCTGAGTAGGCCATCCGATTGTGCCTCGAGGTACCAGACCCACTGAAACTGTCCACCCTTTGCAAACAACAGGCACCGTCGACACCTTAGCGCACGAAAAGATTACCCATCGTGCTGAAATAAGCGATGCCACGTGTAAAATTGAATAATTCACTCAAATGGGCCTAGAGGTGCTATGGCCCAACGATACCAAACTTTTTGCAAATACGAACACCATCCACCAGCCACGTGTGTAATGATAAGTGACACCAATGGGCCGAAGAACTATAGCCCGATGATATTAAACACCATTTGTACATACGGACACCCTCCGCAAATTTGCGCACCGAATATGCTTATCCAACCTGTCGAAATGCCATGCCATGTGTTGAAATAGAAAAGACACCCAAATTGTGGCCAATGATCATTTGCATCCATCCACTCCAAATCCCATGCACAATTATTCACATACAAAGCCTGTTAGCAAGTAGAGGTTAACGTGCTGAGTCCACCGCCGTGCTCGATATTGGGACACCAGCCTAAATCAACCCTCGTAGCAATAAAGAAAAATTGCCCATGCTTCCACCTATACTTGTAAATGTGGGAAACAGTTTCGCGGCACTGGCTGGGAGCGCCAGGAAGTTCCGCGTTCTAGACCGTGAAAAGGCCTCTATCGTAGCTCTACACCCCACTCGCCCAGTCGTCCCTTCCGAACATAAACGTCCAACTTGAACAGAGGTACATAAAGGGCGTACGCTTGTTGCACCAGATCTTTACACTGGGGGGCATAGCTAACGTGCATACACAAAGAGCCCCACCTCCGGGTAGGACACGTGGGGGGGGGGGTAGGCCTGAAAGAAAAGCGTGCAATACTCTACTCCAAAGCCGAGACCACAAATCAGCTGTGAAGAGCTTCCCTGCAGGACCATACGATATCAAGCAAAGACGAATACCTCGCAACGATAATCTGTTCGTGCTCGTCGGACAAGCACTAGACTACGCACTCCGCCTTTACCGGCTGATAGGACAATGCGACAACTAAGAAATTCTACCGCCCTTTAAATACCCGTAGCGCGGCTATGTCTAGCCCAAGGCACGAACAATCACCCGTAAGGGTCTGTCGACGCAGGGGGGGGGGGCCAACAGGAAGATCACCAGGACATTTCTCGGAACTACCCTCAAAATTGGCATCTGAAAACCAACCACCATTGGATGTGTGGAGAGTATCAGCAGGGTACTGACCCCAGGCCCCGAGAGCCCCACCACCAAAGGTAGAAGCCTTGCCACTGAGCCCCCCGCCTCCGGGCCACTCGGATCCCTCTAACACCTTAGCACACCGCACGATGGACCCGGAGACCCACTGCCCCCTTGCAAAGACAGAGAAACATGGCCCACGTGAAATTTAGCCAGGCCATGAAAAACCGGGCCACTAAGCCCATGTCACACAAGGTAAGGGGACGACTGGAGGAGGCTGGGAATGCCCCGCCACGCGCCCAAAGCAGGACCGATCAAGTAATACAACCGCAGCCGCTCCTCGGCACAACCCCGTAAGCCAGCTAGCGAGGACGCCCAAAGCGTCCCTAAACCACTCACCACGTAAAAGACGTACCGGGAACACGACGCCTGACAACAGAAGCAGCTCCTCGGCACGACCACCTAGGCCGGAAAGACGAGAAAAAGAGTGTCCCCGACGTGGAGCGCGCGACGTCCGGAGCGGCAAAGAGGCCTGAGCAATGGCGAGGGGGAGAGATATACCCCCCTTGCCCTGCCTGCCGCCCCGGACGCACGTCACCTGACCCGCCTACATCCCACAGGGCTACGCCTGCCCTGGGGAGGAGTGGCTGACCACATTACGGGACGGGGATCAGCCCTCCGCGACTAAGGGCCCGCCCTCCTGATGGCCACAGGTGGCCTCGGGCAGGCGCATAAACCCCCCCGCTCCCCCTTTCCTAATAATGTTTGAGTACGTGAAATAGCAAAATAATTATTATTTTGATCATGTTCTGGACACATCACACACTCTATTTCTTCTTGTCTCCTTAATTAATACTAGTAAACAGAATTATACTTGTTTTATCGATCTTGTAAGGATGACAGGCGCAGGCGGCCCTGTGGGCCTTACTCCCGTCACCTGCAGGTCACACAGAAAACTCCTCAGCAGGCTCTCAGCCAATCAGGTAGTAGTAACAGCGGTTCCAGTGGCACAATAAATGTAAAACTGAAGGTTTAGTAATATATGTTACTTAATAACAATTAAAGGGTTAAGGAGGGTGTCCGACATAAAAACGACTCTACACAGAAGACTACTTATCATCATTCAATTTTATATTTCTTTGTTTGATTTTCCATATTTTTACAACAATCAATAAATTTCTTAGTGCTACAAAATTAAGTGAAGAGTGACCCAAAGTGTATAAAAGGAACCAAGGAAGTACAACAATTATACAAAACCAATACAAACAAAAAGTGACATATATGGTTTCTAAACAGAATAATAGTACAAGAAAACGACCACAGTTGATTATAAACACAATGGTTTGTGACAGCAGCTATCAAGATTCATAGGCACTGTGCATAGGGTTCGTTTTCTGAGAGCGTCGACGGCGTTTCGACCCGAGAAGTATAATGGGTCTCGTCAGGACAGTACAATGTGGGACTCCAGTAGATTGAGTTACACGCGAACAGAATGATGACTTGGGGCGACCACCACGTGTGAATAAAAGTAAATGCACTTACAGTGGACCCAGCCGGGTACACTATCGTGGTTCAATGATTGGGGTCGCGTTAACTTTTGATGACTGCACCAGGTTGTGGCGGGAGACTACCGGGTGCAGTCTGAAGTTCCGATTCCGCGATCCACAAACTGTTTCTGGATCGCAGAATCGGAACTTCAGACTGCACCCGCAATTATCCAGCAGGTATCGTCCTGAATTGGGAGTGCGACTGAGCCCTTCCTGCGAGTCTTCTCGCCTTATCTTCATGGAGTACATTGTTTACTCCCCGCAACTCGGTAGTCTCCCGCCACAACCTGGTGCAGTCATCAAAAGTTAACGCGACCCCAATCATTGAACCACGATAGTGTACCCGGCTGGGTCCACTGTAAGTGCATTTACTTTTATTCACACGTGGTGGTCGCCCCAAGTCATCATTCTGTTCGCGTGTAACTCAATCTACTGGAGTCCCACATTGTATTGTCCTGACGAGACCCATTATACTTCTCGGGTCGAAACGCCGTCGACGCTCTCAGAAAACGAACCCTATGCACAGTGCCTATGAATCTTGATAGCTGCTGTCACAAACCATTGTGTTTATAATCAACTGTGGTCGTTTTCTTGTACTATTATTCTGTTTAGAAACCATATATGTAACTTTTTGTTTGTATTGGTTTTGTATAATTGTTGTACTTCCTTGGTTCCTTTTATACACTTTGGGTCACTCTTCACTTAAGTTTGTAGCACTAAGAAATTTATTGATTGTTGTAAAAATATGGAAAATCAAACAAAGAAATATAAAATTGAATGATGGTAAGTAGTCTTCTGTGTAGAGTCGTTTTTATGTCGGACACCCTCCTTAACCCTTTAATTGTTATTAAGTAACATATATTACTAAACCTTCAGTTTTACATTTATTGTGCCACTGGAACCGCTGTTTCTGATATAAAGCACTGACCCTGGTTCCTGTGTGGGTAGGGTTCCCTTGTCCCTGGTTGTGAATCAGGTAGTAGTGGCATCAGTGGGACTCGAAAAAGGGTAGATACACATCTGTACTGCACGCGCATAACCCACTCAGTTATCTCTCCGGCAGACGTGTGATCCGGAAGTCGCAAAGTGATCTCCGCAGCAGGTTTGGGGAAAAATACAGTCTAGCAGCTAGATGCATCAAACAAAAATCCGCTCGCAAAGGGGCAGATTCTGAGAATCTGCCCCTTGCGACTGGTATTTTTGCATTTGGGATGCATCATCCCAAATGCAAAATTCGCAAATTGAGAAATCGCTAAATTGTGATTATTTGCATTTAAGGAATCTCAAATTGAGATTCCTTAAATGCAATGCATGAAAGTTTTAAAAATAGCAAATTCGCTAATAGGGCACGCAAATTACCATGATGTACAACTTCATGGTAATTTGCAAAAACTTTGAAAAATGCACTAAAGTGTATTTTTCAAAGTTTCATGTTGCGCACACACATGCCCTAAGGGCATATGTGTGCGCAACATATGTGCACAGATCAATTTCAGGGGTGGACACCCCTGCACCCTTGAAATCGCAATCTCAATTTGCGAATCACTAATTGCGATTCGCAAATTGAGATTGTCTTCCCATTCATGGGCCTCTAGGCCCATAGGAATGAATGGGGAGGTATTCCTTAATTGCGACTCGCAATTTGCGACTCGCAATTAAGGAATTCTAAGAAATCACTATTTTTTTAGTGATTTGTTGATGCATTCCATTTTGCTATTCCTTAATAGCGAATCAGTATTTTTCGCTATTAAGGAATCGCAAAATGGGTTGTTGATGCATCTGGGGGTATGTCTGCTCGTGATCACACGAGGTTTGGTTTCTGTGCCAGTATGGGTTGCAGAAAGTCTCATGATCATGCCAAGCCAAGGAGGCATTGCTCATCTGTACCCAGGTCAGATTATAACGAAGGCAGTCCTCAAGCAACACCCAGGGCTTGAGTCGGGGTACCTCACTGGTGGACGGCGTCCCCACACTTATTTTACCGGGGGGGTGGCGCCGTCCCCCCGCCAAACAGCTGGACTTCACTCTTTGGCCTCTCTGGGACGAGCAGTTTGGCACCTTTTGTGATGTCACTTCCTGTCGTGACGTCACTTCCGGGGACAGCGTCCCCCCACTACTTTTTTTAGGACTTGTGCCCTGGCAACACCACAGGGTGCGAGACTGCCTGGCAGTACGGCCAACATCGACAGACAGGCAGCAGTAAGGGAGGAGGGACGACAGATGATAAACAAGTCAGACTCGAGGGCAAGAAGAAAGGACAGACAGAAAGGAAGTAGGGAAAGCTGGGAACAAATCAATCTGGAAAAAATGGACGGAGGAAGACAAACTGATACATTAAGCAAGATGAAAGTAAGGCAGGGAGGGAAAAAAATGGAAGGCAAGGAAAGACGACAGGTGGGGAGGCAAGAAAGACAACAGATGGGTAAAAGGAAAGAATGAAGGTTATCAACGGGAAACAAAAGTACCTGAAGGCTAGGGTGACCAACTGACATGGGTGTGAATTCAGGATGGGGAGTGTAAAAATTCAGGACAAAGGGTCAAAATTCAGGACAAAAATTCAGGACGGAGGGTCAAAATTCAGGACAAAAATTCAGAACAAAGGGCACGTTTTACCGACACTACAAAATAGGTTGTGCAATAGTATGTAAGTAAATACACAACAAACATAAGTACAGGTCAAAATAGGTTTATATTAGGTTAAAAAGTAGTACAGCACACCAAGCGAAATTTGACCACGGAAATAACAGAGTTTTGACATCGGTAATAATAGTTTTGGTGCTAGTGTTTGAAATTATTTCCCTAGTAGATTATAGGGTTGGGGTATTAAACATAAATATAAGTCCCTAGTATATAATAGGGACAGCATTAGGGTAAACTATATAAAACGGTGCACTTACATTTAGCATGGCCTACCCTATAAATCCCTAGTAGATTATAGGGTAGGGGTATTAAACCTGCCCATAAGTCCCTAGTATAAATTAGGACCTGGCTGTTTTGAGGCCAGCAGCCCTTTCTGCACTTGCTTGTGTGCACTGCTGAGTGCCTGAGGCCAAAGTACTACTGCACTTTTCATAACTCGCCACCCCCCTAAAAAAAACACCCCACAAACGTCCACCTTGCAGGCTCCGTTAACCTCCCATCTCCTGCTCACTGCATCGCCTTTTGTGGACCAGATTTAGTAAATGGCATGAAATAGATTGAGCGAATGGAAAAACGGACTGCAACCCCATGTTTACATCAAGTCCACAATAAAAAATATTGTGTGATGCTATACACTGAAGTTTGAAGGGAATCACAGCAGTTAAGGTGAGGTCCACAAGCAGCAGGAATAAAAAACATCCTTAGGTATAAGTAAGAAAAGTTCAGGGCAAGACTCAGTATTATGCAAAAGGAAGAGCATGCTCGCTCACAATACATCTTTGAGACCCAAAAATGCAACTTTCTGAAAGCTCAGCAATCCAAAAATAACATCCACTTGTAGTGCACCTCACCACTGGAGTATGTATGTTGGGTTTACTGCAAATAAAATTAAGGCATTCAGGACACAGTGTTACGCTGGGTTGAAAGTGGCATTGAGGTTCCGTGGTTTTCGGGACCGGACTCCATTTTGTTTAAATTGTTTGTGACGCCATTTTTGAGTTGCCCTCACGTAGGCCTATGGAGGTAAACGAACGAACAAAGTTGCCTGGGCTTCGTTGTTCATGTATGCATTAACAGGCCCTTTTCGACTTGCGAGTGAACTGCAAGATGCTGACCCCGTCACCTGAAACTGACCCTTTCACGAAGCCAATTTTCCTAGTTGATCGTTGTCTGTGAGCTTTGGTTATTGTACTTGCCGCTCCTTGGATCACGCTGCTAACGATCGGGCAACGTGTACTCCTGCCTACCTGATGGCACCCGTACCTACACTGTTGTGATTTGCACTACAGTGATGCCTCTATCCGTGTAAAGCTCACGGATGTCTACTGTGGATGTTACTGGCCTGTGGGTTCGGCCGCACCGCGTCCGCCAGTCCCTCTGCTGGGGATCAGGTGTTCGCGTGTCGTCCCTTTCGGCGGGCTGGTGGCGTTTAGCAGCACTTTTGGCCTCATCTACTACAGTGCGCCTATGGGGCTACAACGATACTCACACAATGTTGGGTTGTTGGGGGCTTTCTGTGAGGCCCTTGTGATCAGCCTTATAACGAGTAGTCCTCCCTGCCCTGCCCCGTACTGGCATCCAACCTGGCATATTCTTTCCTCTAGGTACCATACCAAACTCTGTGCATGTCCCACGGGAGCAGACTGCGAGGCACCCTAGGACAACCCTTAGGGTAAGGATTCATCTCCATACCTCCACATTTCCTTGGTCCTCAGTCTCCTTTTGAGCATTCTCTTCCATGGTGCGTGTTAGCATCCTGGTTTTTAATTGTGTGTGTGCAATTTGTAGATGTATCAACGATCTACCAGGCAATAGAGCCTTATACTGACTGTATTTCTCTATTGCTTTCACACTTTTAGGTCGCTTGATCATAGTAGGACCAATTGGCCTGCCTTTACTGACCTACCGGATAAGGTTGTAATTTTTCCTAATACTTCTCTCTTTTCACATTGTGTAGTACGTTACACCTAGGTCCTGAAGAACTGCCATGACGGCAAGAAACATGTTGACCTGACAGGGGGTTGTAGATAATTTACTGTGAGCCTTCCCAGTTTAAATCTCCCCTCCCACCCCTTTTAACCAAGGGAGTCTACCACCTCAATAAAGCATATTGTGGATTGACTTACCTTTTTTAATTCACCTTCACTTCACGACTACACTTCCCTTGCCTTCTCACACGCATGCACCATATGGCTGGAACAAAAGATCTCCGATAAAGAGCCCCTTTACGGGTGCCCATCAGACATTGCAGCGCCAGTCTGACGAGGAGCAGAACCCATATGATGAAGCATGACACCTAGCTTGCTGGGTGTGTGAGGGTTTTAGTTCCAAAAAGGGAATTTTCCCCCTTTTTCCCTTTATTCTACATTGCACCTTCACTCTGTTCTATTATTCCCACTGGGGAACTTTGTACTCTCTTTGTGTTACTAGTTGGTTGGACTTGTACACTGGACCCCGTTAAACATAGCCAATTATGGTTCCCCCTTTTTGTTGATTGACTGTGCGCGGGAATTACCCCCGCGGAACCAGTGAGGTTACCTACAGTAACAATTTACTGAGAGGACCGCCTGTTCCTTCCTGATACCGTACTGGTACTTCAGGGCCCTTTTGTTTCCCTTTCTATACCCACGTGACTCAGCACGCCCGTTGTCTACTACTTCTCCCAGTCATGGAGGACGTTCCGGGTCTGAGTTTTGACGAAGAGGCAATAGCTGAAGCCCTGAGATCCGCCCCTTCGCTTTTTGGAGTAGTAGGAGCGACCGCCTCAGGCTCAGCGAATGATGATTGGGCTACACTTATGATAATGAAAAAAGAGTGGCTCAGGATTACTGTGCACGGGGCTATGATGACAGAATACTTAAGGGCCAATATAGCTCCCCAGGTACTTATTGTCAACATCATGCCGAGACTCTTCCTTGAGGATGGTCAATTCAAGGGAGACTGGTGCCAAGTCTCGTGGAAATGCACGAAAGACTTACTGTTCCTGATTGTAAAAACAGCCAAAAGACTGGCAGATGCTCTACTTGTAAAAATCACAGCTGTTGAGACGGCCATCCGTGGCACATTAACCAAAACCCCTTTCACTACTAAGCTGGCAGAGATTAATCAAGAAATTACGGAGAACCAAGAGTTTCTCCTGAAACAAAAAATTACTAAGTTACAGAAGGATGTGGCCAGATTTGATAAAGAAAAGGTATATCCATACCTAAAGGAAGGTTACACCAATAACAGTAATGGCTACTCCTCCGATGAAGGTTCAGACAACGGGAGTCGGTGGGGATCCTCCAGCAGTGACTCCAGCGGCAGTAACCCACCCCATAATAATCGCAATCAGCGCCGCCCCAACTGGAACCAAGGGTACAACAACGCACCCATGTTCCATGGGCCACCACAAATGATGCCACCGTGGCAATATCCCTTTTACCCACAGGAACCACCACAGTTCTTCCCTATGAACCAGCCTTTTTTAGACCGAGGTTGGGGCAGAGGAAGAGGGCGCAAGCGAGTAGGTTAAAAGATCGTACAATGGCAGGATCAGACAACTCCATCAACCTCGGTAGAAACCAGGAGCACAACCCGGGGCAAGAGAGCTTGATTGTGAATCTCTCTGACAGGACATTGACCCCGATCGAGACCAGGATTCTTGAGAAGGGCCTGGGCTTCGTTCCCACCCCTACTCCTGACAGTTTCAATGAAATGTGCGAAATCAGGCAGCTGTTCAGAAAAGTACGGCTACGTTCCTTTTTCAATGACAAACCTGAAAACGAGAGAACTGATACCGGGTTACGCAAACCATCAACCTTCACGCCTACTGATAACATGGTTCTTCCGGAGGTTCTAGCCTTTGAAAAGGCAGTACTCAGGAGCTTGGAAAACAAACCGAATACCAACAGTTTCAACAACCTGAGCACGGCTGAGAGACAAGCAGTGCTATCACTAGGCAATGACACTACTATTGTCCTAAAACAGGCGGACAAAGGGGGCGCCACAGTGATCCAAAATAGCTGTGACTACGACAAAGAGTGTAAACGCCAACTGGCCAATACTACTCATTATAGACCACTGACTATAGACCCCACCAAGAGATTCACAACTACCATCACCAGCCTTATTTTAGAGGGTGAAACTAATGAATGGATTTCCAAGAATGAAGCAGCATTCTTACTGACGACTGACCCAGTGATTCCTTACTTTTACACCCTGCCTAAGATTCACAAGGGGCAGACACCTGTCCCTGGGAGACCAATTGTCTCAGGCATTGGCTCATTACTTGAGCCCCTCTCCAAATTCTGTGATGTCTTCTTACAACCAGTGGTTAGGAAAATTCCATCATTCCTTCAAGACACCAGGGATGTGCTCTGTCTTATTGATTCCATCGAAGGGAGAGAGGGCGTTGACCTCCTCCTAACCCTTGACGTGGAAGCACTTTACACAAACATCCCCCAACAAGCCACCTTAGAAGCTGTTGAGTCTACACTCTTACTTGAAGAGTGGTCTTCACCCACACCAGTTTCATTTATTTATTTATTTATATTTATTTATTTATATGCTTCTATAGCGCCTGAATAGACCCCCGAAGGGGTATCTCTGCGCTTTGCCATACAGAAGAACCAGGTATTATGCCCGAGCAGTACTAGTGGGTAGTGGATAGCGGGAAATGATTAAATGCTGGAGAAAAGATGAGTTTTAAGGATTTTTCGAAAGGACAAGTGATCAGTAATTTATTTTAACGAAAGGGGGAGGGAGTTCCAGAGAACAGGCCCTGCGTATACCAGAGCCTTGCCTCCTTGGCGGGTCTTTTTAATTTTAGGAACCTGAAGGAGCTGGAGATTGCTGGAACGTAGTGAGCGGCCGGGAACATAGGGAAGAAAGGATGTGGTGAGAAATTTTGGGCCCTTCCCTATCAGGCATTTGTGAATTGTACACAAGATTTTAAATTTGGTGCGAAGTCGCACTGGCAGCCAGTGGAGTTCCATCAGTAGTGGCCGGGAGGGAGTCCTAGATGGAACATTCAAGACTAACCTCGCGGCCGTATTCTGGACTACTTGTAGTTTGTTGAATTGGCCTTCATTGGATGACAAAAGAAGGCCATTACAGTAGTCCAGTCTACTGATGACCAAAGCCTGGACCAAGGTCTTTCTATGGTGATCCGGGAGAAAGGGAAACACCCTTCTCAGCAGTCCAATAACCCCAAAACAAGTACCAGCAACCTGGTTGACATGATCTTTGAATGTCAATGATTGATCGAATAACACTCCCAGATTTTTTATGGTCTGTTTAGGGATAGGGGCAGGTCCCAGTTCAAGAGGCCACCAATCTTTGGACCATAATGTTACTGCTTCCCCATAGAGTACAACCTCAGTTTTGGCCACATTGCACTGTAAGCAGTTCTCAGCCATCCATTTAGAGACTGCCCTCATGCCTTCTGCAAAAGATCTTTGTAATGCAGGAGAGAAGGTCTTAAAAGGGAACAGAAGTTGGGTGTCATCGGCGTAGGACACCGGTATAAACCCAAAGGATCTCACTAAGTCAGCCAGGGGGGTTGAATAATGAATAATGTGGGGCTTAGGCATGAGCCCTGTGGCACACCCCTGGTGAGCTCCCTAGCGATGGATTTATGGGAGCCCAATCTGACTTCTTGAGAGCGACCCGAAAGAAAGCTCTCCATCCAGGACAGAGCCGTGCCTCCCAATCCTATCTCTCTCAGACGGCCGAGAAGCAGTTCGTGAGACACCGTATCGAAGGCAGCGGATAAATCCAATAGCACCAGAATCATCGACCCTCCATTATCCAGCGTCATCCTGATGTTATTGGTGACAGCCAGTAGGGCGGATTTGGTGCTATGGTTGGGCCTAAATCCAGATTGTGAAGGATCTAGGCCATCCGCTGTCTCGATATAGTTTGAAAAGTGGGTGTTCACGTGCTTCTCTGTTAGCTTGCCGATGTATGGCAAGAGAGAGATAGGTCGGAGGTTAGATAGATCCGTCCAGGGTAGGGTCGCCTTCTTCCTAATTGGGTTTACTACCGCAATCTTCCATTCCATGGGGACTTGTCCTTTGGCCAGGGAGGTGTTCACAACTGCCTGGATCGAGGGACCCAAGAGGGAAATCAGAGGGGCCATCATTTTAGCAGGGAGGAAGTCGTTGGGAGAGCCAGTTTTCATATGACTGATAAGGGTTACAAGGTCTTGATCTGTGACTGGAGGGATGACAAGTAAGGGATTTGTGACCTGAGTGACGGGTTTAGCTTCGGGAGGGGATGCAGTAACCCCACCCTTAGAGGTTAAACATTTTTTGTAAATAAGGTTTATTTTATCCTCAAAGAACTCAGAGATTTCGTCACAAAGTAATTGTGAAGCATCCTCGGTACTTTCAGTAGCTGTGGGCTTAATGAAATTTTGCAAGATTTTAAACAATTCACGTGGACAGTTTCCTGCCTCCTCCAGTTGTACGGAGAGATGGGCTTTCCTAGCTAATTTGATTTTTTTATAATATGAAGATTGAACCTCTTGAAAGGCATTCCTAGCCTCTTCATTTTTAGATGTTCTCCATATTTTTTCTAGGCCTGTGCAAGTACAGCCCTAACCGAGAATTTCTTCCAATACGGTACACAACTCTACCATCAGATTAGGGGGACTTCCATGGGTTCGACTTTTGCCCCCAGTCTGGCCTGTATCTATATGGCCACCTTTGAAAAGAATATTATCAGCTCTGCACTCAATCCCTTCTGTAACAACATCACACTCTGGCGCCGATATATAGATGATATTCTGGTTCTATGGAGAGGCGACTGTGTGACCTGTGAATCCTTTTGTGCTTGGGTAAACCAACAGAATCCTTTTCTGAAACTTACCGGCACCATGTCTGACACAACAATACCTTTTCTTGACCTGAGTATTAATCTCAACGATACAGGCATTAGTACTAGCCTTTATCGCAAAAATACTGACAGGAACAGTCTTCTGCTCTATGCAAGCCACCATCCGAAAGCCCTGAGGGACAATCTTCCTTTTGGGCAGTTCCTCAGGGTTCGCAGAAACTGTACCGCCAGATCTGATTACCAACAGGAAGCGAGGCTCCTTCAACACAAATTACAGGACAGAGGGTACCCCACCAGACTCATTCATAACTCAAACAAAATAGCTTTGAATAACCCCAGGGAAGTTCTACTTGAAACACGCTCTAAAACTTCTAAGGAGCTGATTACGTGTGTGAGTTGCTTCACAAAAAACTCAGCCTTCATAAAGAAAACAATAAACAAGCATTGGAATATTGTCAATTCAGGGGGCCTAGATATTCCACGTCCTCGTTTCGCTTTCAAGCGTACTTCCAACCTGAAGGACTCCTTAATCCATACTAGGTCTAAGAAACAGAACATGACCAACCAGAACACACTATGGGGTCTTCCACCAGTAATTGCCCATTTTCCTTGTGGCGGGTGCGCTGTCTGCCCCCAAACAATTTAATGCAAAGACATTCAACTCACCGAAAACGTTGTGTGGCACCTACAGAGACACACTAACTGTAACAGCACAAGATGCATCTACATACTCACCTTCCCCTGTGGGAAACACTACATAGGCATGACAATGAGACAAGTCAAATTAAGAATTATGGAACATAAAAGCAACATTAGATGCTCTAAGACACACACAAGACTTTATGAACACTACATGCAGCATGGTCACCAAGCAGACGAAGCCCGTTGGCTGGTATTAGAATCCCACCCGGGTATCACACAACAGGCACTGTTCAGGATTGAACAGAGATGGGTGCACCGGCTCAAACTGGATACAATGGGTCTGAACGACTCAGTCCCTTGGTCATCCCTGGCACGATAGGGATACCCTCCCCAATACTTTTAGATGACCAGAGAAATACACCAATATATATATTTTTTTTCTGATGCGGTGTCCCCCTTTTTCGACGCACACTTTGGTTTGCCTCCCTGACTTGTTAGCTTCAGTACTAATTTCCAACATTACTCCCCTGTGCACTCCTCGAAGCCCGAGCTATGGAGTCCAACAGCTACCCTGATACTGAATTGTTTTGTATCTTAAATCCCCTGTGCTCCCCGTTATTAGATCATTGCTGTCCCCTAAATAGTTACACATCTGTTAAGTCAGTTACAGTGGGTCTAGCCCTATTATTGAGGGTCCATACCCATTGGGTATTTTCATGAAACCCATTTGACCTTGACTATCTCATGATAAACGCTACCCTCTCTGTATGGAACCATTCCACCGTGATTTATGGTTTTACCATATATTGGCAATTACTGCCTTGCCTTCCGATACATTATCTGCTCTAGTTAGCCGTTTCAACTAACTTGTATGTAGGCGATTCAACCTCTTCACCTCACCGACACTTTGAGCATAATTTTCAACAATGCCCTGTCCCAACTATCATTAGGTTGGCTTGTACTACCCTTTTCTGGACAGTTGTTTACCTCTTTTCCTTCAGACCATCGTTACACCCAAGATCGCCGCCACGTTTACCCTCTAGCACCACACACGGTCCTCAGGTCTACCGGCACCCAGTTTCCGGCGTGTCGCATGCGCAGTCAGGTGCTGTCCGCCACGCCCACTCTCGGCACGGACATGGCGGGAGTATGTGGTTTTATATACAGCGTTCCGCGATGGAGGGCGCCACCAGCTGCTCTACGCATTGACCCGGCGCTGATCGTGGGGGTAGGTGTAGACGGTAATGACCGCACACCATCAAGGTAAGCTGAGCTTCGGTTATAGTACTTGCCGCTCCTTGGATCACGCTGCTAACGATCGGGCAATGTGTACTCCTGCCTACCTGATGGCACCCGTACCTACACTGTTGTGATTTTCACTACAGTGATGCCTCTATCCCTGTAAAGCTCACGGATGTCTACTGGGGATGTTACTGGCCTGTGGGTTCGGCCGCACCGCGTCCGCTGGTCCCTCTGCAGGTTCCTCTGCTGGGGATCGGGTGTTCGCGTGTCGTCCTTTTCGGCGGGCTGGTAGCGTTTAGCAGCACTCTTGGCCTCATCTACTACAGTGCGCCTATGGGGCTACAACGATACTCACACAGTGCTGGGTTGCTGGGGGCTTTCTGTGAGGCGGTCATCTGCCCGTGCTGTTGCCAACGAGCCCCTTGTGATCAGCCTTATAACGAGTAGTCCTCCCTGCCCTGCCCCGTACTGGCATCCAACCTGGCATATTCTTTCCTCTAGGTACCATACCAAACTCTGTGCAGGTCCCACGGGAGCAGACTGCGAGGCACCCTAGGACAACCCTTAGGGTAAGGATTCATCTCTATACCTCCACATTTCCTTGGTCCTCAGTCTCCTTTTGAGCATTCTCTTCCATGATGCTTGTTAGCATCCTGGTATTTAATTGTGTGTGTGCAATTTGTAGATGTATCAACGATCTACCAGGCAATAGAGCCTTATACTGACTGTATTTCTCTATTGCTTTCACACTTTTAGGTCGCTTGATCATAGTAGGACCAATTGGCCTGCCTTTACTGACCTACCGGATGAGGTTGTAATTTTTCCTAATACTTCTCTCTTTTCACATTGTGTAGTACGTTACACCTAGGTCCTGAAGAATTGCCATGACGGCAAGAAACATGTTGACCTGACAGGGGGTTGTAGATAATTTACTGTGAGCCTTCCCAGTTTAGATCTCCCCTCCAACCCCTTTTAACCAAGGGAGTCTACCACCTGAATAAAGCATATTGTGGATTGACTTACCTTTTTTAATTCACCTTCACTTCACGACTACACTTCCCTTGCCCTCTCACACGCATGCACCATATGGCTGGAACAAAAGCTCTCCGATAAAGAGCCCCTTTACGGGTGCCCGTCAGACATTGCAGCGCCAGTCTGACGAGGAGCAGAACCCATATGATGAAGCATGACACCTAGCTTGCTGGGTGTGTGAGGGTTTTAGTTCCAAAAAGGGAATTTCCCCCCTTTTTCCCTTTATTCTACATTGCACATTCACTCTGTTCTATTATTCCCACTAGGGAACTTTGTACTCTCTTTGTGTTACTCGTTGTCTGTGATTGCCAATCAATGTTCAGGATATCGTTAACTTTTAGTTTCTTGCACATATCTTATCCTACTCAACATCTGAATTGTTTCTTTCCTTACGACTTTTCATTACATGGGTAGTGCTTTCAATTATGGGTTTGTCCGGCTTGTGGAAATTGAATTTGGGACAGTCCTAATAATTAACTTGCGGGTTGGTACAATGTAAAGTGAGCTTTTTGGAATGTAATAATGTATGTGAAAATGTATTCCATTGGTCAGAATTTGCCGCAGTGGGTGTGCATTCGTAATTAATCGAAAACAGCATAAAAAGAGATGTCTTGCTCTATGAATTTGAGCAGTCTCCAGAGTTGTACACCGTGTTGAATTGCTTGGTTTACTGTTACTAGCTGCAGCTAATAAATTTGATCTTTGACACCATCCAGAAGTATTCCGTGTCTCTGTATTCCAAGACAGGACAATCCGAAGACTTTTGGTGTGTCCCTGGCACCGCTGGGTTCTAAGAAAACCCAGTTCCTCAGTTGGCGCCCAACGTAGGGTGACTTCAGCGGTACCGGTCCAAGCCTGAGGATCGTGAGGAGCCACGTGAGGAAATTCTGGAGGAAGGCCGCCACTTCATCGACCCCTGCATGTCGACGTGGACCGAAGGTGTTTTCTGCAAGGCTTCCCGCTTTCCGACGGCTACGAAGGACTGCTGCCCTGACTGTCGCCCTGTCTTGGACCCTTGATTGATCCCTTTGTAAAGCGAGACGATAGACGGTCTTATGGTGGCGTGACAGATACTTTGGTTAAGTATAAGTGGGTCGCTCCCACGACTTTGTTTTGGTTCTTGGTTTTGATTTGATTTTTGCAAAAATCGAAGCCAAGGGGCTCGTATATTTACGAGTGTATCGATAGTTGATAACCCCTTGAAGTTGGAAGCTAGATTAGTGAGCTATAAGATGCCAGGTCTTAGCAAAATTAGGAAATGGTTTAGTTGTGGTTGCAACAGGGATTCCTGATTGGAGGATTTGTGTCCGATACCTCCAGTTGGAACTCCGACTTATGAGCTCTATTCAAAACACAGAGTGGGTCCTATCACTTATAATGAAGTGTGGGTCCGCTATACGAAGAAAGATGGTGTTTTACGATGGCCCCAACATGGTAGTTTCGAATTAAATATTTTAGATAATCTGGAAGTAGCGCTATTTAGGAAGAAAGCCCGGCCGGCAATGTTTGACTCTTTCCGCCTCTGGCGAAAGGAAGCCAAACCGCGAGAAATTAAGCAAGCAAAAAGAGATAGGTAAGATAAGAATATGTCAGTACTACAAGCTGCTAGGCAGTTTAGGGAAGATGGAGAAGAGCGTGCGAGTGAAGTCTCAGATAGACAGCGTTGCATATCCATAGATAAATGTTATCCGGCCTTGCCGCCTTCTCCTCCGAAAGTAATTGAAGATCTTGAAAAATATCCTTTGATCTCTCATTTACTGAGATTGCCACCCCCTTATGTGCAGGGTGCTACTGCACCTCCATTACCCCCGGTTGTTGCACCCTTTGTTGTTCAGCCTCCTGCTGTTGTTCAGCCACCCGTTGCTTTACAGAATGTTCTCCCTCCTATGGTGCAACCCCCTCTAGGGTCACCAGCTTTGCTATCAGCTTTGCCTCAAACTTCTTTGCCTTCTATTTCTGTATCTCCGACTCCTGCTACTTTTGTTCCTACGCTTCTCTTGCCTCAAAATACTCATTCTCCTGTCCTTATGTCTGCTTCTTCTCCTTCTGCTCGAAAACAAATGACCGAGACTGTTGTTAATCTGTTGTCTCCATTGTTTGGGTCACTGAATATGACCCCTGTTTCGGAACGTAAGCAGAGTCGTAGTCAGCTTCCTGGTCCCGAGGAACGGACAGTGTTGGATTTGTTAGCTCGTAGATGGATCTTAAATGCTTCCAGGTATAATTTACAAGCGGTTATGGATGTTTTCTTTCAGTGGGAGCCGCCTAAGCAAAGGTATGTTTTTGATGTAATGTGTACTTTCCTCCGTTCGGAATGGGAAGATAATGAGTTGGGTCCAATTCCGCAGGAAGTGCTTGATGTTCAGTCCGAATTTGCTAAAGGGACAATAGTGGAATCTGATGTTACAGATGCCATGGAGACGATACTTTTTTCAGGTCTAGATTACCGCCTCAGACATTGTACGAACCTGATTCTTCTGTTAGGAGGAAAGTGAAGTAGTATCCTATGAGAGAGGTTCCTCCAGTATGGAGAGAGGAAGTTGTTGCTAATGTTAATCAGGGTATTCAGGGTGTACCGGCCCATTTTCAGCGAGTGTGGGTACATGTTCCTTGGAAGAGAGCAGAGGTCTTGGCTCTTAAGCAGACCCTGCCCGACCCCCGTAAGAATCCTGCTGGTTATTACAAGGAGTTGTCTCAGACAGTTGAAGCGTGTATTATGAATTTAGCTGACATAGATATGTTGATGGGTAATGTAGTTCCTCAACCTTTGTGGGCGAAGATTCGTCATGAGAATCATGCGCAAGAATTAGGAGATACGTGGGCTAATATTGTTGCTGCAGATGGTTGGCAGGTAGGAGGTGCCAAACCTGAGCCCTTAGTTGCAGAATTACCTGGTAGGATTATTAATTTAATGAAAACTATGATGCCTCCTTTGCGAGTGAATTGGGATAAGTTATCAGCATGCAAGCAAAAGAAAGATGAGAGTGTGTCTGATTTCTTCACGAGGTTTGAAGAAACGTTTATTGATCATAGTGGTCAGGACATGAGTACGGAAGGTGGTCAAAGGTTGTTCGTGGACAAATTTGTCTTTAATTTGCCTCCCGAACTTTCTAATAAGTTAAAGGACTCTGAGAGTTCATGGGTTGTTTCTTCGTCGGCCCAGATATGGGCTACTGCACAATATTATGAGAATAGGGATAAAGATGAGAAGGATAAAGCAGAGAAGAAAACTAAAGATTTAAAGACGAAAGTTCTTTTGCAGCAAGCTTATCCGCCTCGTCAGAATCAGCCTCAGTTTCATCGACCCCCACAGTTTCAGAGATTGAGCCTTATGTTCCACGATTCTTTCCTGGACCTAATCAGTGTGCTTACTGTAGAGAGGAAGGTCATTTTAAGAATAGTTGCCCGGCTTTGTTACAGCGTGCGAATGGCGTATCTGGTCAGAGAGGTCGTGGTGGTTTCCAGCAAGCTCCTAGGGGTAGGGGACGTGGTGTGTTATCCCAGAATGAGCGTTCCTCTTCACTTCAGAATTCTGTGAATTGTTTTAACAGACAGAATGTTCCGAGTGGTCAGTCTGCACAGTACTATGTTGATGATTATTATGTCGAGAGTGAGAGTGCTGGTTATAATGATAGTTAGGACAGCCATGGGCAAAGAGAGGGATTAGTGTCAGTTCCAGTAGACCAGAGTGGACCTTATGTTGAAGTGATTACATCAGGTGTGGTAGGACCTTTTCTTTTGGATACTGGTGCGACAAAGAGTTCTATTATGCACTCTAAACTTCCTGGTGCACCTTTGTCTGGCTTGACCAATGTTTCAGTAGGATTTTCTGGCGCCCCATTTGTAACCCGGTTTCTAGTCCTTTGTCCCTTTCTATTGGTCCTTGTGAATTGGAAGCTCCTCTTATTTTGACGACTGGTTGTGGTGAGAATCTATTGGGTTTGGACTTGCTGAAAAGATTGCATGCGACATTACATTGCTCTCCTGCGGGAGTACATCTTACCTTGGGTAAGAAAGTGATTTCTCCGATGTATTTGCCTAAGGATTGCCTTCCACTGGAATTGCGTTCTCTTCCTGATACACTTTGGGCTCCAGGTCCCAACGATGTTGGTCTCTTGCAGATTCCACCCTATGTTGTTACCCTTAAATCGAATGCTAGGCTACCTCGTATTCCCCAATATAAAATATCGAGTGATGGCGAGAGAGCTCTTCTAGCGATTGTCTATGATTTGGTTGAGTAGGGTGTAGTTGTAGAAACGAGAGGTAATGTGTGTAACAGTCCTGTTTTGCCTGTCCTTAAGCGTACTGATGCTTCTCAGCCACCTGTGTATCGGTTTGTGATTGATCTTTGAGAGGTCAACAAAATTGTTGTGCCACAGTTTCCTGTTGTCCCTGATATCACAGCTTTGTTGACTCTGATTCTTGCTTCAGCAGCCTGGTTTTCTGTTATCGACTTGAAGAATGCTTTCTTCAGTATTCCAATTGCCGAGGAAAGTAGAGATATTTTCGGCTTCTCTTTAGGAGGCCGAAGCTTCCGGTTTAAGAGAGCTCCTCAAGGTTATTGTGAAAGTCCCTCCATCTATAGTCAGGCGTTGAAAACTCAGCTTGATAGTTTTGTGTTGCCTTCTGGTGCTACTCTTATTCAGCACGTTGATGATTTGCTGATTACTGCTGATGATGAAGAGATTTGTAAAAAGGCTACTCTTTCTTTGTTACGACATTTGTCTGACCTTCATCATAAAGTGTCACCTTCCAAGTTACAGTATTGCCGACAAGAAGTAACCTACTGAGGTCATCTCTTGTCGAAGGAGGGAAGAAGGTTGACCCCAGAATGAATTCAAGCGATTGCGCAAATGACTGTACCATCCACACAGAGAGAAGTGCGTGCCTTTTTAGGTATCACCTCGTATTGTAGGCAATGGATCCCCAATTTTTCCTTGCTAGCGAAACCTCTGTTGGCGCTGACTCTTAAAGATACTCCGTATCCTCTCCCTTGGTCTGATGAATGTCAGAAAAGTTTTTCTGAATTACGTGATGCATTGTGTTCGGCTCCGGTGTTGGGTACTCCGGACTACAGTAAACCTTTCACATTGTATGTTCATGAGAGAGAAGGTTGTGCATTGTCAGTGTTGACGCAACAATTTGGAGAAAGCAACGCCCATGTGCGTATTTTTCAGCGACGTTAGATCCGGTAGCTAAAGCATTGCCGAGTTGTCTAAGAGCTACAGCGGCAGCGGCTGTTTCTATTCGACAGTCCGCTGGTTTGGTATTGGATAATACATTGATTGTGATGGTCCCACATGCAGTGGATACCTTATTGAATAGGACTAAAACTCAACACCTTACTAGTGCACGTCTGTCACGTTATGAGCTGACACTTTTGGCTAGCCATGTTCACATTAAGAGATGTAATGTGTTGAATCCAGCTACGTTGTTGCTGATTTCTGTAGAGACAGATGCTCAAGAATAGCATGATTGCTTTCTTCGGACAGAGGAAGAAATGAAGGCTAGAGTTGATTTGAAAGATACTCCTCTTATGAATGTTGATGGTACCTTATGAGTAGATGGTTCATGTTCAAGCTTCCGAATGGTGAGACGACTGCGGCATATGCCGTCACAACTTTACATACAGTTGTTGAAACAGCACACATAGCACAGAATTCAGCGCAAGCAGCAGAGTTGATTGCATTGACTAGAGCGTGTGTATTGTCAGAAGGAAAGCGAGTGAATGTTTATACTGATAGCCGGTATGCGTTTGGTGTTGCCCACAGTTTTGGGCGTTTGTGGAGAGAGAGAGGATTTCTTACTTCCCATGGTACAAAAATACAGCATGGGCAGTTAGTGAATGGACTTCTGGAATCACTTACTCTCCCAAAGCAGATTGCAATTGTGAAGTGCCCTATAGGCAATTCTTCAGGACCTAATTGTGCTCATAAACTCATGGGATGCCCGATGCGGGCTAAGAAGTGTGCAATATACAGCCTGGGTGGCCGCGTCGCCTAGCAACGAACCCAGAGACACGCCCACAAACAACGGTCTCGTGGGGCCGTATTTAACAGTAGCAGGAACCACTGAACTCTGCCAGCTGTTCTGCGTGCCGAGTCACGCCGTAGTGTGGGGGTAGGTGCTTAGAGGCAACGACCCAGCGCTGACCAGGTAAGGTGTTGTGTTGTGTGGTGGGGCAAATTACTAAGATCTGCACCGCCCCTCGGACCCGCCAGTGAGGCCGTCTGGGGCCTGTTGTCATGACACGCAGGGGTGCCTGGAGACTGCCCTCAACCGGGTGAGTGGCGCGGTGGGGACCCGCGTGGAGCCTTCGGGTTACTAGCCACCACGGGGCCTCACGGGGATCACGTGGATCAAATTTGCCACTTTGCCGACGATAATGGAGGTATCACCATCAGGGGGATGTACTGCGATACATTCCAAGGAGTACTCTGTGACCAGGTTTGGGGCCCGATAGGCACCAGCGGCGTCTCCGCTTGCGCCGCTGCCTGACTCGAGTGGTATGTCTTACGGGCGCCGACGGGTGGTGGGGTGAGACCACAGACGGGCTGCAGGTCTGTTCCTTCCCGCCCCCGTTTTCCACCTTGCCCACAATTCCTTTCCTCATTTTACAGGTATTTTTCCTTGAAGCAAAGGTCCCACAAGAACAGTCTGTGGAGACTATAACTAGGGACTGAGGGTAAGATCCCAACCTTGCTCGTTACACCCTCTTTCCTTATTCCCTGTTCTTCGGGCGCACGTGGCCCCTCATTTGTTGCACAACCAACTAAACCTGACTCACGAATCTGGAGCAGAATTTTGGTTTAGCACACAACGTGGATACACTGTTTTTTTACACTAGCATGAAAGATGTTTGGCAATTTGTGTGTGTCTCTCTCTCTCTTAGTTTAGTCACACGACCCCACTGAAGCGATATTCCACGCTTGGGCTAAGGGTCTTTTCTTTATATACAATATTGACCTGCATAGCAATGCATGTATGTGTCTGTGGAGAATATTGACTTGGTTATTTTCCTTTTAGGTCTGTTTTCCACGCAGGATCCCTTCCTGCCATGATGACTGACCCCTCAGGTTGTATATTGCACACTTCTTAGCCCGCATCGGGCATCCCATGAGTTTATGAGCACAATTAGGTCCTGAAGAATTGCCTATAGGGCATGAAACATGTTGACCAGATTATAGGTGAGGGTTGAACGAGGCCAATCTACATAGTTTTTTGAGCCCCGGTACCCCTCCCTTCACCCATTTTTTAATAAGGCAGTTAGCTACACTAATAAAGTTGTCTTAGTAGACTATACTTACCTTTTTTAATTATACACCTTTTCACGCTCACTACTTCACCCCTTAGGCCCCTCACACGCACTCAACTAACGGCCAGGAACAAAAGAACTCCACAAAAGTGTAGCACTTAGTGCTACCCGTCAGGCATTGCAGCGCCGGCTTGACGTTGGAGCAGGAAGCCGATGATGAGACGAGACAACCATCCGGCAAGATGACAGCTGTTGTCAAGCTAATTAGTTGTGTGAGGCATCCTAAGTTCCGATAAGGGATTACCTTGCATCCCTAACAATTCTCCATACATTCACTTAGAGAGAGAGAGATTACTCCGCCATACGAACATTATTCCTTGGGGAACTTTGTACATTACTTGGTTACAGGGTTATAGGACACGTACAGTGGACCCCCATAAATATTGTCCTTTTTAGGTCTCCCTCTGTTGTTTACACGTGAACTATACCTTGTCAGATCAAGAGACTTTTTTTTCTTTTTCTTTTGTGAGTCACCATCCGGACTCAGCTGCAGGGTCGCGGTACAGCCTTAAGGGGTGAGCTGCGTATTGACATAAGGTCTGTGGTTCATGGTCGTTAGTACGATCTTGACGCACACTTAAGTGAAGAAGGTAATAGCCGTGAGCAGCACGTTAGAGGATTGAGTCTTTTGAGTCTGATAAGGGTATTAAGAGAATCAATTCTAAAGGGAAAATGTGTACATTGTACATTGATCCGTAGCAAATGTTTTTTAATACTGTGTTTTCTAATGCTTTTGAATATTACGTTGGCTTGCGTGGGTTGGATTGTTTATGTTATACAACAGACGCTTGCACCTACCTCCCAACCTACTCTTTCTTTTTCTACTGTTTCCCCACATGAGTTTCACACGTTGCCTGAACATGAACAGACAGGAAGATCAGAGTTTGTGAACAATTTGTTTATACAGATGTTGCATCAGCATCAGCTAGTCGTAAATACCACAAATTGTTGGGTTTGTGGTTTTATGCCACATATGACAGATAAGGGAATGCCATATTTGGTTTTGCCTTTTTTGCCTAATGGGTCAGTATGGGCACTCCAAGCAATGTTTATCTATGCGTTCCGTCAAAGATAATGCGAGTAATAATGCCTTGATACAGGGAATAGTAGATATGATCAGAGATATTGATGCATATAATGCTATCCCTAAAGATGAGGTACGGGCATATGTTGGTTGGAACAAGACTGGATATAGTATTAGCTTGACAGAGAAAGAGAGACAGAAAAGGTCTCCTCCTATTTGGATTGTACCCCACCGAGGTCATTTTTGTCTGCAAGGTAATGGTCAGAATCCGAGAGCTCAGCTTGGTAAGAGTGTGTGTGTTCACACCTATGTCTATACGTCCCAGAAATCTCCACCGTTCGTGCCAGCTAAAGGCACGTATTTTCATTTGTTACGACAGAGCATATACGTGGTTGCCTTCTGATTTTTCAGGCACATGCTATGTGGCATTTTTGCTTCCCCCTACGTATACAGCTGCTTTCAATTACCATAAGACAAGATATGGTAGAGGTGTTATCGATGCGAAAGATACTGTCACACAAGAAGTTGGGGACTTCTTTAAGGGTTTTCTGCCCTTTTGGGGTCCTATGGCTAATAGTAGAAATATTTGTCAGCTTACGAGAGTGGTCGAGGCCACTATAAATGAGACTGCAGGTGCCCTTAGCAATATTACAGCTGAGCTTCAAGCGGATCGCCTTATGACATTACAGAACCGCTTTGTTTTAGATATTATACTTGCAGATAGAGGTGGGGTATGTAAATTGATCGGGTCTAGTTGCTGCGTTTTCATACCAGATAATGCCCAGACAGTGTAACAAGCCATCTTGAAGTTACATAAGTTTGCTGAGTCTATACATGTAGACGAAGGGAACTGGTCGTTGATAGAATGGTTTTGGGAACTGCTGTCCAAATGGGGATGGAAGATTCTGATGTTCCTTGGTATGGCTTTAGCTATCCTTTTCTCGTGTTGTTTATGCATCCAGTGTGCAGAAAAGAAGGGGGTTCCCCAGGGGATACAGTATACAGGGCAGGTAAGGGGGGAAAAAGACCAAATGAGAAAGAAAAGACCCTGCTGTGGATACAAGGGCCCAGAATTAGGCTCCCATGTGCATAAATACCTTTTTTGTACCAGAAAGCAGAGCCAAATTTAGACAATTACAACATTTGTATAGAATCAATTTTTCTCTTTATTTTTTCATTTTTATAGTTTGGTTCACACAAGGTGCAATTCATATAAACTTAGTTACATAGATTAAACAATTTGATAAATATTTCATACTTCACTGTGAAGTCCCACACAGAACCACAAATACCTCAACAATCCTCATTCAAGACGCAATCATACAATATCATTCATACTTATAACTCAAGTTAAAAACCACATCATGGTACACAAATGCCTGAATAGAAGGTCAGATGGAAATGCACTTCGGCTATAGAGAGGTCAAATTCAATAGGAAACCAGATGGAAGAAAGGGGCCGATCCAACAGATGGTTAGGGATCACTGTCTTCAAAACATTAGACGCCTACGCGCTTTTTGGTGCAGCGGCCAGGTCGGGCCACACCTTCATCAGGGCCAGGAGGTACCGTGGGGAGGGGAACAACACAATGGAATAGCGGGTGTCAGGTAGTGTAGATTAGGGATCCCAACAATAACTTGCGGCTTTCGGTCATTTACTAGTACGTTCAGATTGACTTGGGCGTTCTTCCACAATTCAGGCGTATTTCTGATGTATTCACTTGGTACTGTCTCAAGCGACTGGGCTACGGCAGATAGGGTTTTTTTTGTCTCACGGTTAATCGGTAGGTGGAGGGCAGTATGCTCATCTCACGAGGGCCATTCCTGTTAGGGTGAATGCACACTGGACGTCCTCGATGTTCAGGAAAGCTGAGTCCGTGGTCCAGATAAGAGACAGGACGACGATCTTCTATTTCTAGCTATATTTGTGTTTTTAATCGTTGTTCCTCTCAGTAGGGATATCGTCATGCCGGGCCGCCGCCTCTTTCAGAAAAGCCGGCTTTTCTGAAAGAGGCGGCGGCCCGGCATGACGACCCCCTGAGATCGGAGCTCTGGCCCTAACGAGTATATGAAGAAATTGGCCCGTGACCCCGAGGTGATATCGTGTATCCGTTATGATATCCCTACTGAGAGAAACAACGGCCCCTTTCTTCCATCTGGTTTCCTATTGAATTTAACCTCTCTATAGCCGAAGTGCATTTCCATCTGACCTTCTATTCAGGCATTCATGTACCATGATGTGGTTTTTAACTTGAGTTATAAGTATGAATGATATTGTATGATTGCGTTTTGAATGAGGATTGTTGAGGTATTTGTGGTTCTGTGTGGGACTTCACAGTGAAGTATGAAATATTTATCAAATTGTTTAATCTATGTAACTAAGTTTATATGAATTGCACCTTGTGTGAACCAAACTATAAAATGAAAAAATAAAGAGAAAAATGGACTCTATACAAATGTTGTAATTGTCTAAATTTGGCTCTGCTTTCTGGTCCAAAAAAGGTATTTATGCACACGGGAGCCTAATTCTGGGCCCTTGTATCCACGGCAGGGTCTTTTCTTTCTCATTTGGTATGCATCCAGTGTGGTCCCGCCATTTGTGGCCTTTGTGCTACAATCTGTGTGAGAAGACCCGTCCCGACAGAAGTGAAGGATATTAAGATGATGTTACAGCAACACCTTGATGGCCTGATGAGAATAGATATAGACCTGGATTCAGATTGACGTGAGTTTAGGTCATTGCCTACGTAATGGCAAAAGGAGGGTCTGAGGTTCTGTGGTTTTCAGGACCGGACTCCATTTTGTTTAAATTGTTCGTGACGCCATTTCTGTGTTGCCTTCACGTAGGCCTATGGAGGTAAACGAACGAACAAAGTTGCATGGGCTTCGTTGTTCATGTATGCATTAACAGGCCCTTTTCGACTTGCGAGTGAACTGCAAGATGCTGACCCCGTCACCTGAAATTGACCCTTTCACGAAGCCAATTTTCCTAGTTGATCGTTGTCTGTGATTGCCAATCAATGTTCAGGATATCGTTAACTTTTAGTTTCTTGCACATATCTTATCCTACTCAACATCTGAATTGTTTCTTTCCTTACGACTTTTCATTACATGGGTAGTGCTTTCAATTATGGGTTTGTCTGGCTTGTGGAAATTGAATTTGGGACAGTCCTAATAATTAACTTGTGGGTTGGTACAATGTAAAGTGAGCTTTTTGGAATGTAATAATGTATTTGAAAATGTATTCCATTGGTCAGAATTTGCCGCAGTGGGTGTGCATTCGTAATTAATCGAAAACAGCATAAAAAGAGATGTCTTGCTCTATGAATTTGAGCAGTCTCCTGAGTTGTACACCGTGTTGTATTGCTTGGTTTACTGTTACTAGCTGCAGCTAATAAATTTGATCTTTGACGCCATCCAGAAGTATTCCGTGTCTCTGTATTCCAAGACAGGAGAATCCGAAGACTTCGGGTGTGTCCCTGGCACCGCTGGGTTCTAAGAAAACCCGGTTCTACAGCATGTTTATATGTAACATTAGTGACCCGCTGCTGAATTATAATATTGAAAACACACATCAGTATCCTGGCCTGAACAGTAGCTGTAAACTCATTAACAATTTGTACCAGCCTGCCTGTTTCAGTGACCTCTGCAAATAGGGCATCAAAGAACTGAAATTGATAATAAATTCAAAGGTGCATTGAAGAGTGGCCCCCCAAAATCCTTAAAATTTGACTTGGAATTGTATAAGGGAGAATATAGTATGACAGCATATGAGAATAAAAATAATCTCAACCAAAAGTATTGTCTTAACCTAAGTAAATAAAAAATAAAATTAAACATCACCAACAACGTTCAACGTGTCACCTCAACCAAAAATAACTCCACATACTGAGAGCCTAAAGTAATGCAACTTAGCATTCTAGTGAGCACAATGTAATGCGTTTGATACAGCCATGCTGTGTTAAATTAAACTCATTACATTGCCCTGACTAGAGTGGTGAGTTGCCTTACTTTAGGCACTCAGTATGTGGAGGTATTTTTGGTTGAGGTGACAACTTGTGCATGCTACTATCACGCAACATGATTAGTCCTAAACATAATACTGTGACCTGAAAGTCAGCCGTTTTTAGGCTGATCTGGTCACCGGAGACTGAGGCATAGGAGAATCACAGCATTTGTAAAACTGAAATGTTTAAAGAAACTTAAACAAACATGGAATAAGAAGTCAGAGGCGGACTTTCCTACAGGGACATTTTATGTTTTCACCTTAATTGTGCCAGTATCTTAAAATATTCTAAATTGAACACTGCCTCCTCTATTTATAAAACCTGCCCAAGCTCTGCATACATTGTCTGATCCTGGGCATGTGCAATTTCCTTTTTGTTTTTGTGACTTAGTGCAGGTACAGGTACACCAGGGACCTCATTCCCTAATGGTGGGAGGATAAATTATTAATTTGATGCCATTCAACTGTATCATCCAACCGATTTCCCAGTTTTAACATTTGAAAGATGTGCACAAAGATCTATGGAAATGAGCACAGATGAAGAATTGTGTACAGTACACATTCCATTCATGAAACTGAGCATATTCTTTATCCTCCTCTACCTTTTGAAGGTCATACTTGTCAACGTATGTACAGACAAATAACCCAATTCGTAAACAATTTAAAGATGCTTACCCTGTGAGTGACACTACTCTGAGTGACACCCTTTACATTCTCTCAATTCTGCTCGCACGCGCTTGTGGGAGTAAGAAATGGCAGAAACTATGCAAAAGCAATGCTATAGATTAAGTGGGCATCGGCAAAGTGCCAAAGCTAAACATTTCACTCATGTGAAGCTTACATGGGCCTATAGTAGGTAGGAGAGACTGATCTCCTGTCTCAAACCTATTTTAGACTCGAGGATCAATTTGCTTCAGCACATCCCATCTTCAATAAATGTCCCTTGAAACAATTCCTAAGGGGACAAAATATATTTTGGCTGGTTGCTGCACTACCTAAAATTATCTGAAGGTTCCCATTGGACACTGCTACATGCACTACTAATGCACATTTTGTACCATGGATATGACTGGCTGATATACTGTCAGACTGTTAACAAGAATGTCAAGAGCCTCTCATGACAACACTACGACTACATAATTGTTATTTAGCAGTGTTCACAAATAACCATGTACACTTCCTAACTGTCTGTTCTGCGCACTACTGGAACTTTATTAAACTGGGTGTGTGCTATCATTATAGCTTTAACTCACCTCATACAAATCCATATTCAATTAGTTGACCTATGGTGTCCCAAAGGGATCATCTGTTACCCTATATCTGTGATAGCGACATGACACTGTTTGAAAATATACTTGAAAGATTCAACATGGGTTACCACATGTATGCCTATGACACTCACGTCAAAGGTGATTTCTGGTAAGTTCTGGATTGTCTCCTGGGCATGTAAATCTGGATGCACCAAAACTGACTTCATGTTAAAGCTTCCAATACAAAGATAATTCCAACTGGGATCTTCTGCTCAGCCATCAAGACTGCAATGCCCCCAAGACTGAGATACCGCAACTAAGACCTGATAGGTGTTTCACTCTGTTATTCAACTAGTCTCAATCCACAGGCTAACACAAGCGCCTTTGTAAGACGTCCACGACCTAGAGCCTGCCATTGACATCAAAAGTGTGAAAAAACTGCCTAGTATTACCGAAGTGTCCTTTGATGAATTCTGCTCTTTTTGCACCTGCAACGAATTGCTCGTATGCTTGACACACTGATTGACAGAATGGATTATTGCATCACATTAAATGCCTACTAGCCAAGTCAACAGCAAAACTTAATACCGTATAAAATGAACCCACCCACCTAATCAGCCCTACCTTATCAGTTTGCTTTATCAATGCCAGCAAACAGGTGCAGCTGGAAAATGACACTTTCATGGCAGAACATTCCATGCACAGGTGTCACCACTGAAAGGGTTTATTCAGACCCCAGCGTTAACACCAAGCACATTAAATTAATGGAGAGCAGGGTGTGGTTTTAAACTCCATTATCATTTTACTGGTAAAAAAAATCGAGAAAATGTGCTGATGCTTTTTCTGGGGAAAGAATGTACATACGCCAATACCACATTTAAAAAAATGTTCGCATAAACAGTACCACTGAAGTAAAATCAAAATACACTCATGATAAAAGGCAACACACATTTTGTATCTTTTTTTGCGCTTTGTATTTTAATTTTATAGAACATGTATTAATTCCAACAAGTGTTTGAATGTAACGATCACCAAATCGGAATGCAGTGGTGTTTGCTGGATTATGGCGGTCCGCGGTAGCCTGGTGAGTCCGGTCCGGGTCTTCCTCCTCTGGCAGACTGGCAGTAGCTGCACAGAGAAGCCTACAGGTCAGGGGTCGAGTCCAGGTCCCGCAAACCTTTAAAAGGGAAAGGCTCCCGTGGCTGGGTACCCTAAAGCTGTTCTCATTGGCAGAACCCTCCTGCAGTGTACAAGCGAGCTCTAGGATTGGCTGGTGGCTTTCAAGTCAATCCTAGATCACTTTGTTTGTTCTCCACAACAAACATTGGAGCAATGGTTTTTAAAAAAAAATGTTTTCTTTTTTTATTACGTATTTCACAGGTTACACTGCCATTTGCCTACAACCCTGAGGCCGGAGGCTGATTCAACCGGATTGAAGTGCACAGCTTATATTGCCAACAACCCAGAGGGCAGGCAGCGGAGTTCTACCATTGTGTTCCTAGCCTGGAAAAACAAACTGCAACATAGTCCATTTCTTCTTACAATATAACAAACTTAACCCCGTTACCCCTCCCCCCTAATGCCATTTAATCGAAACAAGAGGCGAGCCCCTTCAATTTCGAGTCCAGCAGCCTGCCACATCATCCACATCCAAGCAATCTGTGCACAGTCAACAGTTTACATCCCCTTTAATCAATGCGCAGTGACATGTCTATGCCCCATCTCTATTCATATTGCCAACGGTGGCAGGCCACCCAAGTCCACCCTGCCATCTCCTGTAGTCTAATTTCTCTGGAGGTCCGCGCCACCCAATCGTAACCAGTTAGCAAAGGGTTCCCATATGTCAGCCGGTCTAGATCTACTTTGCATCAATTCCCAGAAGACAGATAATTGATGTTTACAATACGTAACCACCCTGACCCAGTCAGCCACCGCAGGGGGGTTTTGTTTCTTCCAGTGGATAGCTATCTGTCTTTTCGCAAGCAACAGCATCATGGCCGTGAGCTTACGGTGTTCTTTCGGGATTTCTTGTACATACCCGAGCAATGCCATCAACAGTGTTGCCTGCAATGGTGTGTTAATCACTTGTCCCACATGTCTAAATATGTCTAACCAATATTTTGCGATGGGTCCACAGTCCCAGGCCAAATGAGTAAAAGTGGCGCCCTGAGCTCCGCACCTCTAACACCCCGCATCTGGGTGCAGGCCCATACGATACAGCTGTGATGGTGTGCAGTATAATCTATGTAAAAAGTTAAAGTGAATAAGCCGCAATCTAAAATTCGGCGACAGGTGTTCCAGCTGAGAGCAGCAGAACTGCCACTGTTCATCACTAATGATTAAATCACCATCTATTTCCCAGTCCGCTTTGGAAGTAGCATAAGTGATTGGAGATTCTACCTGTGTGATACTGTAGATACGTGTAATAAGTTTGCGGGGTGATGGATTTGATAAGACATTTTCCAGCACAGGCAGGGTAGGTGGCGCGCTTGGAAACTCCTTATATCTGCACCTGCATGCTGCCCTGATCTGATAGTATAAAAGCGTATCGGACGCAGTGGGCGTCTGTGGATCACACATCTGCGTTAGTGTTAGAAATTCCCCTTCTGGAAATAAGTCACTCCCTTTCTGTAGCTTGTGTGATTCTGCCCTTTTCTTAATTGCTTTCTCTAAAAGGGGGTTCAGTAGTGGATTATCTCCTATGGGCATAGATGGCGCGTAAAGCACCTCCTGTCGTGCCCTCTTTGCAATTCCTCTCCACGCCCATCTGCCCGCCTCCACCGTGTCTATTTCCTGTTGTGGACGTTTATATGGTTTGTATATGGCCGTGTTAAGTGGGAGTGGTGCGATTTTGTCTATTTCTATTGCCACAAGTGGTTGGAACGGTGTAGGGTGGTGCCAGAAGTGCAGGAACTGCGCTTGCACACTAAAGGCGTAAAGTTTGAAGTCTGGGGCGCCCAACCCTCCCTGTGTGAACGGCAAAGTCAGTATTTTCCAAGATATTCGGGGTTGCTTACCCGTCCACAATAGTTCCCATATAGTTGATCTAAGCCGCTTAAAAAAGTGAGTGTTCAGTGGCATTGGAATGTTCACAAACAGGTATAAAAATTTGGGCAGGACTACCATTTTAGTAATGGCTATGCGCCCCGTCAAGGACAACGGGAGACCCTTCCATCTTGTTATTTTGCTCTCCAGCCAGTACATTGCTTTACCATAGTTTGTCATCCGAATTTCCTGCAGAGATCTACTAATTTGAATACCTAGATATCTTGTTTCCCCTTCTGCTCATTGTATCGGATATTCTGAGTCAAACGGTATTGTGGTGTCTGTGAGCGGCAACATCACAGATTTCTGCCAGTTAATCTGGATTCCAGTCAGTCCGCCATAGCGTGTCAGTTCTCTCATCACCTCATCGAAGTTGTCTTTAGGATTGATCAGATAAATAGTCATGTCGTCCGCATACATCGATATTAAAAGGCCCCTGGAGATGAGCCCAATGCATTTCTGGGTATGATACTGCCTGAGCCTGGCCGCAAGCGGCTCTGTGGCTATGGCAAACAATAATGTTGACAGCGGGCAGCCCTGTCTCGTTCCTCTAGTGATGTGAAAGGGCTCAGACACCTGCCCGTTTATTTTTACCCTCGCCGTCGGGTTTGTGTACAGTAGTTGGATCTGTCTGATAAATAAGGGGCTAAGGCCTAAGCGAGTCAGTAAGGTAAATAGGAACTTCCACTCCAGGGAGTCAAACGCTTTAGTAGCGTCCAATAGCGCCGCTGTGGCCTGCACACGTGGGGCCAGATATTGGAGTATGCCAAAAATTGTTCTCAGATTATGGGCAGTGGAGCGGCCCGGTATAAATCCTGACTGGTCTGGCAGAGCTATCTGCGGTAGCATAGGCTGCAACCTATTCGCTAGTAGCTTGGCATATATTTTCGCATCTAAGTTAATCAGTGATAGTGGACGGTATGGTTATTATAGTGGCCTTCCGAAGTGTCGGAGGGAGTACACCAGTTTCCATTGCTTCTAAATATACCTGTAGTAATTTGGGGGCTAAGATATCAGCATATTCTTTGTAAAATGCTGCCATTAGGCCGTCAGCCCCTGGGGCTTTATCTGCCATCATACTATTTATGACTTGTTTAACGTCATCCACAGTGAACGGCATCTCCATGTATTCTCGGGCCCCATTGTTGAACGAAGCTAGCGTTACACCGTCCAAATAGTTCACTATGTCCGCCTGTGATGGATCGGTTTGAGATGTATACAGTCGATTATAGAACAGCATCATTTCACACAATATGTCAGGTGGTGTTCTAGCTATTCCCCCACTTTCTGTCTGTAATTCAGTTATTTATGTCGACCCTCTAGGCTTGCTGAGAAGCCCTGCTAGTGTTTTTCCCGGTCTCTCGCTCTCACCGTAGCGCCTGGCTTGGGTATGCTTGTTGAGATATGCCGTTTCCCTCTCTGCCTCGTCCTGGAATTCCCTTAATTTAGTTCTCAGCTGTGCTGCGATCTCTAGGGACGGGCAAAGCATGTGCAATTGTTCCAGATCTTTTATTTCACGCTCAAGCCTACTCAGCGTGTTGCGTATATCTTTTAGGACTCCCGATTTAAGCGCTATGCAGTCCCCTCTTGTGACCGCCTTAAAGGCTTCCCATAGCGTGCCCGGTGAGTCTACCGTGCCCTCATTAAGCTTAAAGTATTCTGTGATCTTATTCCTCAACTCCTCGCGAAAGACCAGGTCCAACAGGGCGCTAGAACGGAACCTCCAGGCAAATGGCTGGGCGTATACAGGATGCAAACGCAACTGTATCTGAGCAGGCGCATTGTCCGAGAAAGTGCGAGGATGGTGAGTGGCAGCTTGCAGTCAGGTATGGAGGTTCCTAGAGACCAACCAGTAGTCCAGGCACGACCACGCATTTCGATGGTGTCTAGCACAGGTACCTGTTCTGGCCAATGGGTGAAATGCCTTCCAGGAGTCTATTAACTGAAGGTCTTCTATGATGTCGTGTAATAGTGCTGCTGCCCTCGGTGATGTGCTCGGGATGAACCCTGTCCGTCTACCTGCGTTGATAGGACTGCGTTAAAGTCTCCCCCCCACAAAATCGCAGTGTGTCCCAATGCCTGTATTCTCTGCCATATTTGCTGGAAAAAAGTCTGGACTGTTTGTGTTTGGGCCATAGGTGTTTATCAGTGCTATCCGGGTGTGACATAGTTCTCCCTGTAATATTATATACCTGCCCTCCTTATCTACAATCGTGTTGTGTGTACGCCAGTGCAGTCCCCTCCGTATAAGTATAGCTACTCCCCTTGAGTAATTGGAATAGCCAGCCTCCACTACCACCTCCCACCGTTTGTTTTTAAGCATCCTCGCTGACGCGCTTGTCAAGTGTGTTTCCTGCAGGAAACATATATCCACCATATGTCTTGCAAGGTAGGAGTGAATCAGTCTCGTCTTTCTGCGATCAATTAGTCCTCTAACATTCCAGGTAAGGCATGTCAGTGAGTTCATAATAGCTTGTTGTGGCACATCGCAAAGATGTGGGCTCGCCGCAGACCCGCCACCAGGTTGCTCGCTGTTGGGGCTTGTCAGCGCATGCAGATGTAGCCTAGCGCCATTTCCCTTTAAGCATGAGTGCATAACAGTGCATGACAGACTCTCATCATATGTGCAATATCTGACAGTTTGTGGCAGTTCAGAAAAACAAAGAAAAGCAACCAACCCCCCTATCCACACCAACCCCCCAAACAGGTTGTGCATCCCCCCCACCCTTTACCCATAACAGTAGCCAGTCTGTAATCAATAACCAACAAAAGGGAGTCATCCCGTGGGGCACGTGAGGTTGCCAGCGTACACCCCTGCACGTATGGCAGGGTGGCAGAGCCTCAAGCGCCACGCCCAAATGCCCAGGAACCCCCAAACAATAACAACCTATGTATTTTGTCAGGGAGAACATTGAAGTGTGCAAAGCAATATGTCCTCTACACAAGAGAGCAGAGTTCTCATCTTACCAGTGCTCTCCAGCGCTCGCAACCATGGTACCTGGAGTAAACTGGTCCGCCCAACAGCATGAGTTCTAGTCCGTGTGCTGTCAGTTGGTGTCACTGAGTCTTTCCACTGGCTGTCCGTTCTCCGAGGCCCCCTGCTGCTTGTGGCCCTTCGCCATCTGTTTCGCATACGCCAATGCGGCTTTAGCGTCCGTGAAGAAGGTCGGTTTGCCATGTCCTTGAATGCGCAGCGTGACCGGGTATATCAGAGCGTATTTGGTCCCAAGTTGCTGAAATATTTTCTTTGCAGGGATAAATTCTCTACGAGCGGCTTGCACCTGCAGTGTGAAATCAGGGTACAATGCAATGCTGTTACCTTGATATTGTATGTCGCCCTTCTCCCTAGACAGGCGAAGTATTGTGTCTCGGTCCCTGTAGTTAAGTACTCTGGCCAGTATCGAACGAGCCAGCGCTACCAGCCGAGGCCTGGGGCCAAAGGATCTGTGCGCCCTTTCGATAAGAAACATTTGGGACAGGTCAGGTCCAAATAAATCCTTCATCATGGCTTCTACATACTGCTCCATGTTTTGAATGGTCGTCGTTTCAGCAATCCCGTTATCCGTATGTTGTTCCTCCTCGATCTCGCTTCCAAATCCTCGTTCTTCTGTTGGATCACAGCCAAAACTTTGTCCATGCCTCTCAATTTCTTCTCCATGGCGGTTTGACCCTCCTCAATCTCCGTCACTCTCGTCTCCAATACACTCACACGTCCCTCCTGTTTGTCCATCCGTTGGGTGATTCTATCCATACGTTCCCCAAGCATATCCATTTTGGAGTCTATGCCTTGACGGCTGGTTTTTAGTTCTTGGAACATTGATCGAATATCATCCACTGGTGGCTGACTTGGTGTAGCATCCTCCGCAGGGTCATGATTTCCTGCATCAGTCTCAATCGATTTTCCGGACTTTTTGTAAAAGTTGATCTGAGGCTGCCGCGCATCCACCTTCCCCATGTTCGCGCAACGTCGGTTGGTGCCGCGCAGCCGGCTCTCCTATTGTTTATGCCCCACGCCAATAGTCGTGGCACCACGCAGCAGGGCAAACCCCTGCAGTTGTCTGATTTTACACACACCGATGCATCTACGCCTTCAACTTGTCCAAGCAGCCTGATCCCAACTCTTTCTCACAACGCCTGACCAGTGGGTGCAGTCTGCGTGGTGCTCCGCTCATCCACCCCAGCTCCTATTCCTTGTAGGGTCAACTCTGGCCGCTATTCCGTTACACGCTGCCCTCTTCGGCAACACGGTGTCCCAGGGTCCACACAACGCCTGTGCCCCCATAGCGGTTGCCGGGGCTAGTTCCTCTCGCCCTCGCAGTCTTCCAGGCCTCTGATCTAGTCACTGCCTGAGGCAAATCTATTCAGGGTCCTTGAAATAGGGCCAAAAACTAGTTCTAAGATGTGTAGAGCCTGAACAGCAGGGCCGCTTTCAGTGTGTCAGGGAGATCAGGACGGTAGCTACAACATCCAGTGCCTTGTTGAAAATGTGCACCCTTGCCAGACTTAGTGGTATACTACATGCAGCGCTACATGTATCCTCCTGCTGGGCCTTCAAAAATGTGCCCGTGTTGCAAGACGGCTCCAGGAGCCCGCCGCTCCCCGGTGTGCCTCCGCTAATTATCTCACCCAAACAACTTCATCAACAATTGTTCCAAGCGCCACTGCGCGACTAGAATGTCTCTTGAGTGGCCCAAGCCCCATCTGCCGCACTACTCACAGTTAGGGGTTTCCAGTCATGATATATCACCGCAGGCAGCCTGACCCCTCAATAAAATGGCGGCCACGCCGGCAATTCGCACTCCGTGCGCTGACCAGGGATTAGAGCCAGCACACCTCCCCGTGCAGCAGAGGTCCTCGGGTGCACGGGCAGCAGTCTCCCAGGTCCGCCCCTCGCGTCGGGGCCTCTCCGCCGCAGCTCCAGGCCTCCTCTGCAATCTTGCTCCCTGAATGCCGCTGGGACACAGGCGCAGCCGCCCACAGTCGTAGACAAGTGCGGCACTTTTATTTATATATTTATTGGCCGCAGCCATCACCAGAGCCCCCACAACAGCAGCAGAGCACAGCGCCTTACCAGCCGGCGCCGCCACATTCACCCATGAGGGCACTCAGGCAGCACGGGCAGTCTCTTCTTTCGTTCGAGACCCGCCTCAGCTTGCACCGCGGGTCAATAATCACGCGAGGCCCCGGCCGCCACAATCGCCTGGGCCTCTCACCAGTCCAGGAGGTACAGCTACGCCACACGCTGCTTCGCGGGAGCACAGCCTCCGGACCCGGACCGATGAGGTCAGACTCCATCCCTGCACTTTTTGTCGTATGTGGCACCTGACATCTGGTGCATTTTATGGATATTCACTGGATTTTCTGGGCTCGGCCGGCGGAGCCGCGCTAATGTGCCGCCATTCCGCTGCCTAGCAAAGCCACATCCCCCAACATTGGAGCAATGGTTAGCAAAGAGAGGCACATGGTTGGCTGTCACCCAACAGCCGGTGAAATTACGGACAAATGGCGTCCGTTAAAGAAACCTTCACGGACAACGGACAGACGGCCAAAAATACGGACTGTCCGTGAAATTTACAGACGGTTGGTCACCCTACTGAAGGCGTTAATTAAATCGGCCTCCGAACAATCTTGAGATTGATTTAACTTGGGGATTTTTCTGCGAGTCCACCTCACGTTACATGACAACTGAAAGTCGCCCAAGTCCCCCCGCTCTTTGAAGGTGCGATTAAGTCCTTCGGCTCCATCTTGCGGCCTCTGCTGTAAAGGAAACGCCTGCCCGCAGGCGCATTAGGAGCACTTCAAAAAAACTATGCACAAGTCCCAATATTCAGTCTTTGACAGGACCTCTTGTATAAACCCCTCATAACTCAAGAAACCAAACTTAATGACAACCAAATAATCCAGACAATATACCATTTGGCACGTAAAATACAAACAATAATATTCAAAAAACAATTTCTTAAAAGATGAACAGTTTATTACATATAATACAATAAAGTGTTTGGTAACAACAATGCAGAGTTAATCAATTCATTTTTTTTTTTTAAATGTGCCATTTAACATAAAGAACATTAAAATTACAAAGTTCAAGGTAGTCGACGCAGCGTTTCGGTTTATATTGATAGCACCTTCATCAGGACAAGGTTCTGATTACAAAAGAAAACATACAGTTAGGATCAGGCATTGATTGTTTTACGAATAATTATCCTTTTTACGTGTTCTACGGTACAAGCAAATAATTACACATTTTAAAGTTATACCACTAATAGATATGTTTTCTACATTTTTATATATTCATGTTTTTTCTGGTTATGGTCGTTGAGTTACATGGGGTTATACATTTGGGCACAAATGTGAATGACCTGTGTCATTCTCTGGTAGCATATCACGATGATTTATTATTATGCATCCCTTAAATTGATAGTTCATCCTCACTGTTAAATTGGAGGTTTCTTTTTCTGGGGGCCTCGATAATTAAAGGCTATTGTTCTTACACTTCTGCCACAATTTGTTTGCTAGGGTGAGATAAGTTGAAAAAATGAAATTATTAAAATCGCCGACTTATTCAATTTCGGCGTTTCACTTTAAATGACCTCAAAGTTCGCTCGCCCCCCTACTCCTGTATTACCTTTCACTTTCATGTGCTTTGTGGAGCAGATGGGACCGGAGGGGGGCCACCGTATTATTTTTGAAAAGTCACTGCGGGGAAACACGGATATCTATTAAGATCTTTTAAAATAGTGCCGTGTGCACACACTATGACATTTCTAAAGTCTTTAAAGTATGTAACATTACTGACCTATTGTTCTGTTGTATAAGAACATCAGGAGTGAGTTATCCGTAGTCTCAGGTACACAGGTATCTGTAACATGAAAGTGAACATCCAATGTTTCAACATTTCATGTCTTTTACTGCTCATAGGAGGTATAATGAGACTGCAAGGCAAGATACTTACCCTGAAAACAGGGGTCTGGGGCTCTCAACGCAGCGTGACTGGATTCTTTTTGACTCTACCAGTGCTGTATTTTGAGTTGTGGTCTCTCATTCAATTTGACCTGTATTAAAATTACATATACATATATTTAAAATTTGTATGATCGCTCCACTATTAATTGATCAGAGGTCGTTCTACTGCTATTTTGAGTTGTGGTCTCTCAATCAATTTGACCTGTATTAGAATTACATATACGTATATTTAAAATTTGTATGATCACTCCACTATTAATTTATCAGAGGTCGTTCTACTATTGCTGGCTCATTCAATTCATCGCAATGTTAAGCAGTTTAGACTCTCTGGAGGGAAATTCCCTAACATTTACTAAAGGTGGGCTACTATGTATCAGACTTCGTATTCCATAGTAATAGCCCCACTTCGTCTGATTTCCGCACTGAATTGCGTTTTTGCGCATGGGTACTGGTCAGTCTCACTCCATGACGATATTCACAGTTTGGCTAGCGGTCGCCATCACCCTGACAATATTACATTGTCTAGCGTGTGCTTAATCACGGGTTTAGCGAGGTTTACACAAACGAGCACAACTCGAGGGCTCTTACCTTATCCTCTCAATTCCGCCTCCCTGCTCCCCTCGCGGCTCCGTTTACTTCGTTTAGGCGGAAATAGGTAGTCAGTCTCAGTGGAGCTTTTTATTCAAGTTATCGCGGTAATTTTTTTGGGCGTGTTCTCGCGACAACACGTCGTTCTTCTGACGTCATAGTTCGGTGCCAACATGCCCCCAGAACTACAATTGTAGTTTTACTCGTGTTGGGTGCCTCACATTGCAATGTAAAAAAAGCCATCAACCCGACAAAACTTTATGTAAATAGGACAGATGGAAATTAGTCGCCGTCTTTATATTTATCATACCTTATTTGTAGGAAACATAGAATTTTGCTTATTATCCGCTTAGAATATTAAGCCAGTACCACAGAGTGAATTTGTAATTTCTAATAGCATCTGTTCTCTTTTAGTTTAATATTGATAGCAGCAATGCATACCAATTATTTACAAATACAGAATGTAATTAGAGGTTATGCATCGTCAATGGTCTATTACCTTATTCAATATTATATGTACTTTTAGACTTAGACAGAAAAACTTAATCACAGTTAAAGCTCCAATTTCTCTCTTCCACTACTATCATACTTATGATAAGTACCTGTTCTTATAGTCGTCAAGAAGACGCTGCCTTCTCAGTGGAATTATAAAATCCGTTCCCAATCTTCTTTAGTGTTGAGTCCTTCTCTCACTGAGTTGAATCTAGACATAAAAAAATTTTCACGTTTTTTGCGTTTGACCTCAGTATTGCCGCCTCTACTGTTAAGCATGGTGAGTTCTAATCTACACCATCTTAAATCATCAGCGGTATGTCCCGCTGTTTTCCAATGGTCTGTCAGAGGGGCACCTTTTTTAATGCAGCGAATACCTGATTTGTGCTCATTAATTTTCAAACGAATTTCGCGAGATGTTTCACCAATGTATATAAAATTGCAAGGGCATTGGATTAGATATACCATGTTTTTTGATCTACAGTTCATGAATGACTTTATTCTGTGCTTTGTTTTGTTGTGTTCTACACAGTCACCTTTAATTATATTTGCACAATTTGAGCAGTTACTGCAGGGGAACGTCCCTACTGGGAGTGGAGTTTTAGTCATGCTCTGTTGTGACACCGTATTATCCTCTCCATATGTGTGAACAAGACTGTTTTTAATGGTACGATTGCGTCTGAAGGCAAACATCGGTCTAGGGGTCTTTTCTTTATTTTTTTTTAGTCACTAAATTCCAGTTGCGATTTATTATGTTTTTCACTTTGTTACTTATTCCACTGTAGTTGCTTACAAATACTAACCGTTTGTCCGTTTCTTTTTCTTTAGTTTTATCTTGAAACAGGGTCTCTCTATTAAAATATTTCGCTCTCTTGAAAGCTTGTTTGACCATACGTTTTGGATAGCCTCTGTTAAAAAATTTCGTAGTCAGAACTTCTGCATGTTTTATAAAATCACGATTTTGAGAACAGTTTCGTTTTAGTCTTAAAAACTGACCGAAGGGAATATTATTCTTTTGGCAAGGTGGGTGGTGACTCTTGTAATGGAGCATCGTGTTTCTATCAGTTTTTTTGGTAAACAGTTCTACCTGTAAATTGCCCTCATCGTGTTTTATTATTATGACTAGAAATTCACATTTGTATTGTTCATGGTTAGCCGTAAATTTAAGGTTGCTGTCTCCTAGATTTAACCAGGCAATGAATTCTTCTTGCATTTCTAATGGTCCGGTCCAAATAAAAAAAACATCATCTATATACCGGGACCAAACTGAAATATTTTCAAAAAAGGGTGCAATTGGATTAAAAATATGCGTCTCTTCAAATTGTGCTACGTACAGGCACGCCAGATTTGGGGCACAGGTGGCCCCCATGCTGGTACCCTTGACTTGTTTAAAAAAAACTTTATTGAATAAAAAATTATTATTTTTCAGAACAATGGTTACACACTCAATAATAAATGATTCATGAGGGGTAGGGTCATTATCGCCTGGGCATAATAGAGTACTAATCATATCTATCGTACTATCTTGAGGTATGTTTGTGTATAATGCCTCAATGTCAAGAGACACGAGGTATTGTGTGTCTGGATTAAAAGGTAAATTCTCTACTTTTTTGATGATAGCGGCTGTATCTTTGATATATGCTTTCTGCTTGGTCACATATGGTTGCAGAAAAATATCAGCATATTTACTCAGTGGCTCTGTAAGTGATCCTATGCTAGAGACAATTGGCCTCATGGGGGGGTCTATAGGATTTTTATGGACTTTTGGAAGTCCATATAGTGCAGGGACTGTCGGGTTAGTGTTTAGTAGGAATCTATATTCCTCATCGCAGATGATGTCATCTTCTCTAGCAAAGTCTAACATTCTTTTAATCTTGCATTGAAGATCCGACCAATCTTGCCTACTTGATTTTTGGTAATGTTCTTTGTTGTCTAAAAGAAAAGTCATTTTGTCATTGTATTGTGTGGTCGACATCACAACAATACTACCACCCTTGTCTGCGGGCTTAATAGTTAACATATGGCAGTTTTCCAATCTAGTGAGGGCCTCTCTTTCCTCTTTATTCAGATTAAAGTCAATCCTGTTTTTTTGATCAAGTAAATCCGAAACACTTCTAGTTACCACTGTTTCAAAGGCTTCAATCTCTTTATTTACTTGTCCAATATGGGGAGTCCAGGTTGATTTAGGCTTAAGGCCTGATTTATTCAAGAAAGGTGCTCTCTCCCTGTCCTCAAAGAATGACTGGAGTCTACCTTTTCTAAAAACATTTTGCAGGTCTCTCTCAAGATTAAATCTATCGACTGGAGATACAATTGCATATCCTAGCCCTTTCACTAAGAGTTTGATTTCTGTGGGTGACAATTCTAATTCAGATAAGTTAATCACCGGAGCTTTATTCAGATATCCCAGGTTTTCTGGCTCCTGGTGTAGGGTCTCTGTTGATATTGAGGTTGAGGGGGATATTTGCCTCTCCCTCTGCCTCTCCCTCTCTGTTGGACAAAGTTCTGTCGGTGTTCTAAAAAAGAGAGGGAGTCTCTGTTTGCGCTTTTTGTGGTTTCCTTATCTTTACTGTTGTTTCTATTGTTGCTCTGTATCTCTGCTTCACTATCAGAGCTGGTATACGAAGTATCAAAAAATCTGACCTTCTTTTTTTGATAATTATGGCCCTGATGTTGTTGCCATGGTTTGCGGTATTGGGGTAATTCTCTGGGGCGTTCATAATAATCTTTCTGTAAGTATGGATAGATAAGTTCTGGATTATATTTAGTGATGTCTTTTCTTAATTTATTACTTCTCTTATTAAATAAATAATCTCTATAACCATCAACATCTTTCTGAATGTCTTCCAGCTTCTTGATGGCATCCTCGAGAGCCGTGCACTCAGTTAACTTCTTTTCTAGATCTTTAAGTTCTTGTCTCTCTATAATTAGTATATCTGATGCTGTCTCTATTATTAAGAGCATCCAGTCACGGCTGCATCGATTGGCCACAAGAGTCCATTTTTCTATAAATTTATGATTGCCAATGAATATACCTGGTTCGTTCGTCACCTGAAGTCCCTTAGGAATTATGCCATTCTTACCGTAGTCAATTAGGAAGTCAGAATGTAATTCAGTTCTTATTATCTTTTTCTTAGTATTCCATAAGTTACGCCACTCTTCCTCATCGGTATTATTAATTTGTACAGATGAGATATTTTTAGTAGTGCCATTTATTATTTTATTAAATTGATCTTCGCTATAGCTAAGCGTTTTAATGCCTTCCATATTGGCTGATAATTGCTCTTACTCTGGGGTGTAAATCACACCTCCCCGGTTAACAAACCAGGAGTTGCAAATATTAAAAGAAGGGAGGTCTCCTTAGTAGTCCAATTCGGGACAAGGAGGATTAGTTAAAAAAAACTATGCACAAGTCCCAATATTCAGTCTTTGACAGGACCTCTTGTATAAACCCCTCATAACTCAAGAAACCAAACTTAATGACAACCAAATAATCCAGACAATATACCATTTGGCACGTAAAATACAAACAATAATATTCAAAAAACAATTTCTTAAAAGATGAACAGTTTATTACATATAATACAATAAAGTGTTTGGTAACAACAATGCAGAGTTAATCAATTAAATATTTTTTTTAAATGTGCCATTTCACATAAAGAACATTAAAATTACAAAGTTCAAGGTAGTTGACGCAGCGTTTCGGTTTATATTGATAGCACCTTCATCAGGACAAGGTTCTGATTACAAAAGAAAACATACAGTTAGGATCAGGCATTGATTGTTTTACAAATAATTTTTCCTTTTACGTATTCTACGGTACAAGCAAATAATTACACATTTTCAAGTTATACCACTAATAGATATGTTTTCTACATTTTTATATATTCATGTTTTTTCTGGTTATGGTCGTTGAGTTACATGGGGTTATACATTTGGGCACAAATGTGAATGACCTATGTCATTCTCTGGTAGCATATCACGATGATTTATTATTATGCATACCTTAAATTGATAGTTCATCCTCACTGTTAAATTGGAGGTTTCTTTTTCTGGGGGCCTCGATAATTAAAGGCTATTGTTCTTACACTTCTGCCACAATTTGTTTGCTAGGGTGAGATAAGTTGAAAAAATGAAATTATTAAAATTGCCGACTTATTCAATTTCGGCGTTTCACTTTAAATGACCTCAAAGTTCGCTCTCCCCCCTACTCCTGTATTACCTTTAACTTTCATGTGCTTTGTGGAGCAGATGGGACCGGAGGGGGGCCACCGTATTATTTTTGAAAAGTCACTGTGGGGAAACACGGATATCTATTAAGATCTTTCAAAATAGTGCAGTGTGCACACACTGTGACATCTCTAAAGTCTTTAAAGTATGTAACCTTACTGACCTATTGTTCTGTTGTATAAGAACATCAGGAGTGATTATTCGCAATCTCAGGTACACAGGTATCTGTAACATTAAAGTGAACATCCAATGTTTCAACATTTCATGTCTTTTACTGCTCCTAGGAGGTATAATGAGACTGCAAGGCAAGATACTTACCCTGAAAACAGGGGTCTGGGGCTCTCAACGCAACGTGGCTGGATTCTTTTTGACTCTACCAGTGCTGTATTTTGAGTTGTGGTCTCTCATTCAATTTGACCTGTATTAAAATTACATATACATATATTTAAAATTTGTATGATCGCTCCACTATTAATTGATCAGAGGTCGTTCTACTGCTATTTTGAGTTGTGGTCTCTCAATCAATTTGACCTGTATTAGAATTACATATACGTATATTTAAAATTTGTATGATCACTCCACTATTAATTTATCAGAGGTCGTTCTACTATTGCTGGCTCATTCAATTCATCGCAATGTTAAGCAGTTTAGACTCTCTGGAGGGAAATTCCCTAACATTTACTAAAGGTGGGCTACTATGTATCAGACTTCGTATTCCATAGTAATAGCCCCACTTCGTCTGATTTCCGCACTGAATTGCGTTTTTGCGCATGGGTACTGGTCAGTCTCACTCCATGACGATATTCACAGTTTGGCTAGCGGTCGCCATCACCCTGACAATATTACATCGTCTAGCGTGTGCTTAATCACGGGTTTAGCGAGGTTTACACAAACGAGCACAACTCGAGGGCTCTTACCTTATCCTCTCAATTCCGCCTCCCTGCTCCCCTCGCGGCTCCGTTTACTTCGTTTAGGCGGAAATAGGTAGTCAGTCTCAGTGGAGCTTTTTATTCAAGTTATCGCGGTAATTTTTTGGGGCGTGTTGTCGCGAGAACACGTCGTTCTTCTGACGTCATAGTTCGGTGCCAACATGCCCCCAGAACTACAATTGTAGTTTTACTCGTGTTGGGTGCCTCACATTGCAATGTAAAAAAAGCCATCAACCCGACAAAACTTTATGTAAATAGGACAGATGGAAATTAGTCGCCGTCTTTATATTTATCATACTTTATTCGTAGGAAACATAGAATTGTGCTTATTATCCGCTTAGAATATTAAGCCAGTACCACAGAGTGAATTTGTAATTTCTAATAGCATCTGTTCTCTTTTAGTTTAATATTGGTAGCAGCAATGCATCCCAATTATTTACAAATACAGAATGTAATTAGAGGTTATGCATCGCCAATGGTCTATTACCTTATTCAATATTATATGTACTTTTAGACTTAGACAGAAAAACTTAATCACAGTTAAAGCTCCAATTTCTCTCTTCCACTACTATCATACTTATGATAAGTACCTGTTCTCATAGTCGTCAAGAAGACGCTGCCTTCTCAGTGGAATTATAAAATCCGTTCCCAATCTTCTTTAGTGTTGAGTCCTTCTCTCACTGAGTTGAATCTAGACATAAAAAATTGTTCACGTTTTTTGCGTTTGACCTCAGTATTGCCGCCTCTACTGTTAAGCATGGTGAGTTCTAATCCACACCATCTTAAATCATCAGCTTTATGTCCCGCTGTTTTCCAATGGTCTGTCAGAGGGGCACCTTTTTTATTGCAGCAAATTGATTGAGAGACCACGACTCAAAATAGCAGTAGAACGACCTCTGATCAATTAATAGTGGAGCTATCATACAAATTTTAAATATATGTATATGTAATTTTAATACAGGTCAAATTGAATGAGAGACCACTACTCAAAATACAGCACTGGTAGAGTCAAAAAGAATCCAGTCACGCTGCGTGGAGAGCCACAGACCCCTGTTTTCAGGGTAAGTATCTTGCCTTGCAGTCTCATTATACCTCCTAGGAGCAGTAAAAGACATGAAATGTTGAAACATTGGATGTTCACTTTAATGTTACAGATACCTGTGTACCTGAGACTACGGATAACTCACTCCTGATGTTCTTATACAACAGAACAATAGGTCAGTAAGGTTACATACTTTAAAGACTTTAGAGATGTCATAGTGTGTGCACACGGCACTATTTTGAAAGATCTTAATAGATATCCGTGTTTCCCCACAGTGACTTTTCAAAAATAATACGGTGGCCCCCCTCCGGTCCCATCTGCTCCACAAAGCACATGAAAGTGAAAGGTAATACAGGAGTAGGGGGGAGAGCGAACTTTGAGGTCATTTAAAGTGAAACGCCGAAATTGAATAAGTCGGCGATTATAATAATTTCATTTTTTCAACTTATCTCACCCTAGCAAATAAATTGTGGCAGAAGTGTAAGAACAATAGCCTTTAATTATCGAGGCCCCCAGAAAAAGAAACCTCCAATTTAACAGTGAGGATGAACTATCAATTTAAGGTATGCATAATAATAAATCATCGTGATATGCTACCAGAGAATGACATAGGTCATTCACATTTGTGCCCAAATGTATAACCCCATGTAACTCAACAACCATAACCAGAAAAAACATGAATATATAAAAATGTAGAAAACATATCTATTAGTGGTATAACTTGAAAATGTGTAATTATTTGCTTGTACCGTAGAACATGTAAAAAGAAAAATTATTTGTAAAAAAATCAATGCCTGATCCTAACTGTATGTTTTCTTTTGTAATCAGAACCTTGTCCTGATGAAGGTGCTATCAATATAAACCGAAAAGCTGCGTCGACTACCTTGAACTTTGTAATTTTAATGTTCTTTATGTGAAATGGCACATTTAAAAAAAAAATGTAATTGATTAACTCTGCATTGTTGTTACCAAACACTTTATTGTATTATATGTAATAAACTGTTCATCTTTTAAGAAATTGTTTTTTGAATATTATTGTTTGTATTTTACGTGCCAAATGGTATATTGTCTGGATTATTTGGTTGTCATTAAGTTTGGTTTCTTGAGTCATGAGGGGTTTATACAAGAGGTCCTGTCAAAGACTGAATATTGGGACTTGTGCATAGTTTTTTTGAACTAATCCTCCTTGTCCCGAATTGGACTACTAAGGAGACCTCCCTTCTTTTAATATTTGCATTAGGAGCACTGGCACGCGCCTGGGGCATTCATTTCACGCATGGTAGCCTGGGCAAAAGGACACTGCCAAATTAATAGCCCAGCCAGTTTTCAGTGTGCGCGAGAGAGCTTTGTGCGCTATGTCAAGACATTCGAAAGCAAAGCCATGTCCCCTCTATTGCTGAACTGCTCTGCACAGCCAAGACTGCCAACCACATACATGTTGCATTTGGTAGTTGTCTGTTCATAATCGATGCCTACTTAAGAATGGGTTGTTTTAAAAGTGGTGCATGCGTGATTATTACAGGTAAATCATGACTTATGTGCGAAGCCACATGGCACCCCCTCCCATCCAACTGGCTGACAAGCTCACCACTTCCCATGGCTCTCCGCACACATGCAGCCAGGACACCATTAGGTGGGAGATGATGAAAAGCAAAAAAAAACCAAGGACAGCATGCTCAACAAGGTGGGATTCTCTTTGTCCTGTTTCGTTTCCTGCTCTGCCTTCTCTGTGAACTGGCTTGTGTTGCAATCTATTCTAGAAAACAAAGGTCCTAAGGTTAGTGTAATTACACATATAATGAAATTATAGTCTTGAATCAGCACTATATTTGATTTTCCAGTACCCAGCCGGGACAGGAAGTTTTATTCAATGTATTTAATGAATTTTTGGTGACCATGAAGAGGGTCAAATACAAACATTTGATAGGGTACAAGCCTGTACCTATCCAAGAATAAGTGGTCAAACAGTAAAGAGAAAAGATAGAGATCAAAGAAAACAAACAATATCAGGCAAAAAAAGACATGGGAGCCGACTGTCTCTTGCTATTTGGGTGAATGGTGAAGCAAGTTTAGACACACCATTTCTGTAAAAAGTGGTCACAGTGGATATATTACAGAATTGTTTAGACGGTCGACGTTTCGGTCCCCTGGCTCCTAATGAACCGGGACCATCATCAGGACTTTAAAATTAGTTGCCTGTTTTAGATATCAAAGCTCCTGTGGGGAAAATAATGAGGGAAAAGAGAAAAAGCAATATCAGAATTAACTAACAGAATTCATAGATACAAAAACGTACTTCATATGTCATGCTCTTTTCATAGTGTACCCCATGCTTCACACCAGAGCTATGTACAGTAAAAATATACAGTAAGAATAATAGCAATCTTATTAAGAACACTGCGGGTCGTATGTGTATACGTTAATTAGAGTGCCAGACACTGTGATGGCTATTTCGTTCTGCGAAGCCCGTGTGAGGTGCATAGTGAAGGGTATCGAATTGTAAAGTGGCTAATCCCGGTGTTATCCAGGTGGTCAGGACGTATTCGGCAGCTAAACGTGATTAATTTTTTATGAATTAGTTTTTGGAGGCGGCCGAGTGCTCGTGAAGTGAGCTACACTATAGTCAATGCGCACGTGTGGCGATATTGTCGCAGTGCTCGAAATGGTGAAATTATGAGGGAATGATCAGCTGACCTGGATGGTTCCAAGATCATGCGGAAAGCGAATCTAGGCAATAGCGGGATTTATCCACGTAGCGCGACCTTGGTCTGCGGTGATTATACCTAAGAAGATAAAATCATATCTAAGAAAATAAACAAGTGGTGTTATTCCCGAACATGGGGTTGCCGACGTGGGCAGGCGGCGCCGAGGCTAGGTTATTACCTCTCGTTGCCGTGTCTGGACACCGGTGAGGTTCGAGGACATGTAGTTCATTAACAAGTTGCCCTCCTGCTCAACGGAATGGAGTGCTCTTGTTAAGGGAATTGCCAAAGTTGGACGATATTTCTTCAGGGAATACTGAAAAACATTAATGATAAAAGGAATCAGGGGAGGCACCTTGGGGGCATGGGAACGAGCAATTTCTCCTTGCATTTGCCCAACATGAACGTAACTCCTTTGTCATGTATTCCTATAGGTTCTGAATCGATCCCCCTATTCCTGACCCTATTCTGGTTAAACTAACTATCAAGTTAACTAACAGTCAGCCCATGAGGCAAGAAAACCCCCATGATGCAGATACCGTTATCTGACGCAGTCACACTACGGCACAGGAACGTGTTATCTGATTAGGTCATAATGCTTGAGATCTAATTAGACAAGCGACATTCCTCCAGCCCCTGATAAGGCATACGACGTTCTCATAACAAATCAAACCTATGACAACCTGGAAAATCCGTGCGGCCATTGTTTTGATTTCACAGAGAACTTTAGTAAAGAATGTGCTAACGAGCAAGTCGTATGACATCTTTATTGACGTATCTATGTCCATCCTTACGTCAATCTCGGCACCTTTAAGGTATAAATATTGCCGATCTTGCCCTATGCAAACACACGCGTGGTGACAAGACGGAGCAGCCATACTTGCCGAAGCCGAGAGCAGAAGCAGACCCCGCTGGCGCAGCCCCGCCTTCCTGACGCGCTGAGAGACGCGCTGCTATCTCAAGCCGAGAGACCCAGCACCGGCGCTTTCGGGCAGCCCTCGCAGGCAGCCTGGAATATCGAGAGCAGAGAAAGAGATACCATTCCTCATCCATCCTAAATTCCAGGTACAGAACTGAATAACCCCTCACAGAGAATTCTTTAGTTATTCACTTGGCAAAAACAAACTTAACTTAAACTGTAACTTTCTATTCCCGCCCACGCATTGAACTTAGGTCAGGTACACGGGGTAGGCGTATTTAGAAACACCAGTTGAGTACGTTTAGTCAAATGTATATGTGTATGTAAATATATTTTAATCATTTTCAAACATCATATGGCTCAGAAACCATATCAATGTTTTTACAGTATTATTTTATACTATTGCTTTTAATGTATGCACTTTACTTAACTATAAGTATTGCAATAATATCGATCCATTTCTCATGTATGAGAAAAGAGACTGATCAATAAATAACACCTTTTTATTGAACACGCCCGTCTCTTCCTTTTCTCTACATTCTGATGAGACTAAGAATGCACGTACTGACTGAGTAAAATAATTGCCTTGTGCTCACACGACTCTCGAGATTGACTCTTGATTAGGGGAGAGCAAAGTTGTCATGTTCTATGGTTGTCAGAAACTAAATCCCTTCTTGTCTAATCAGGGGAGTTAATTCCTTCCTTGAACATTCGAGAAAGTTTCTAGCGAACTCTGAGCTTAGCTGGCAAACCCAAAAATTAAGTCTAGTATCGACAGTAGTAGACCTAGTTAACGTCTGGCCTAGGCCTTTACTGCTGTAGGTATTATTCCAATGCGCAGAGCCTATTGGGAAAATAGGAGCTACACTACATGGCGCCCAACGCGTTTGGAAAGGGCGATAAAACTAACGTAAGACATTTAGAGTAACTCAGTCGTGCTTTCTCACTCAGACCCCTTTTCCCAAATACTCCAAAGACGTCTGGAGTGGGTGAAAGGTTATATCCTCCAAAACCTCGCAGGAGGGAACTCCTATGTATGGTTCTTGGTCAAGTCAACGTTGAAGGATAAACAGTTCCAAAATATTGTGCATCTAATCTTTGTTCCATAAAGAAACCTGATCTGCAAACAAACATAATACCATCCTGTCTGTAAAATGGGAGACAGTGATGAAGAAAGAGAGGCAGTTAGATTAGCTACTGAACTCGCAGATGCTGATGCTACCATGCAAGCAGCAGACACGGATATAATACTCATTCCGGTCATTAAAAGGAGATCTATAACCTTAAAACTTATAGAAAATGGACTGACACCTAGAGGTGGCACAGTCATATTCGTAATCGAGGCACACGAATATCGGCAGACAGAGGTATACTATTCATGGATACATTTTCCGGCAGCAAATGCTGTAACAAAGTACTTCCACTATTACAAAGTAGAGGAACCTCCTGAAACGTACACTCCTTTCAAGGAGGTGGAAGTACCACTCAAATTCCAAGAGCATTTGCTCTTATTTGATGGCGCCCTAAAACATAACAATCACATTACAAGGCTCGGTCCTTTAGGAAGACCAGGAGCAACGTGGCCGGTCTTAGCCGGATACACACCACATCCAGACATCGAAAGAATGCCTGCAGCAGAGCTGTTAATACAGCTAAAACAACTACTAAAAATTCATAGACAATTAGTTCAGTATGTAATGCGGACTTCAACAATTCAGCCAGCGATTAAACTTCCACAGCTGACCCCTCACCAGGGGAACACAAATAAAATTACACCACAGAACATCCAATCCTGCCTAGGTAAAGTTCCAGCTAAACGGGAACAGATACCATTCTGGTTGGCACAGAAAATTACCCAAATAGAGGCGGTGTTTCCTGACACCACCCCATTAGAAAAACACAGGATTCTGACTATATGTCTCCCAATGGGAATCGCACCACACATTGAGGACTGTGACACTTGGGGTACAGTCTTTGCTTCCATCTACACAAAAACGCACGGTGTTCCATCCATTTCGGTAATACCAGATGTGCTAAAACAAATTCAAGATGAATACGGTCCAGAACCTGCTTTAACTCTTGGTATGAAATTACTAAAAGACTTCAAGCAGGTCTCGGCTATATTATTAGCCAACATAAAAGGTGAAGCAGCAAACGTGGCGATTCGCCAGAGGTTAAAAGAGACAGATATAGCAGACAAACCAGCTGAAATTGCCAGAATCATAGAAAAATCCTATGAGGAACTAGGCAGAGATAGCCTAGGTGGAATACCAGTAAAACCGCAACTGACTACAAGTCCAGAAAAAATATTTTTTTATAATAATAATTCACCAAAAAAGAACTGGGATGGAAACAAACAATCCAATCCTAAAGAAAAGAAATTCCAGTCCCGAGGAAGGTCTCCTAGGCGAAGAGAGAAATCTCCAAACCAAAGACAGAGGTCACCGCAGAGTGACCCCTCGGGGAATAGATATAACCTTAGAAATAGGGATAATATTAAAAAACCTGATAGATATCAAGACATTGATACACGTCCCTCTCAATCTTTTCAGACTTCCTCGCAGAAATCGGAAAGAAGAGGACGATCAGAAGAGCACGCCAAGTCCAAAGACAAGGAACCTGCTCAGCTAAAAAAGAAATTACAATTTCCAAAAAAGAAGGTAGCCAGTATCAAGGTAGTTAAAAATGCCGAGAATACTGAGGACACAACTGAAAAACGGAGAATGGGCTCAGACAATGCTAGACAGCGCAGCAGAGGTGAGCATAGCTCGCAAAGTCCTTATGAATCATCTGGAGACAGTGGACACGAATGAATACCTTCAAGTGGAAACTGCAGACACCAGAGTTAGCAAGCCCCACAAGATATACGAGATAACATTACGTATAGAGGGAGATAAGACTAGGAAAATAAGGGGACTATTTTGGGATAACCTCTCCAAAGGCTATGACATCCTTCTAGCTGAAAAAGACTGGCCACCAGAGTTTGTCAGGGAGTGCCCTCATGGCGAAGAAGTAATTATGCCTGCCTTCTCGAATCAAATACCGATTCATAAAAAATACACACTTGCTAGAAAGTGGGCAGTGGCCTTAGCACCTGCTTTATATAAAAATCATGTAGGATGGGATGAGGATTCTCCTCCTCACAAAATCCAGTTAAAATCACAACCTACTGCACAAAGGCAGTACCCAATTAAGCAAGAAGCTAAAAAACAAGTAAATGAAATACTAGATCAGCTAGAATACCAGGGGGTGATTGAAACTTGCACCTCACAAATGAACAATCCTTTGTTTCCGGTCTCCAAACCAGACAATTCATATCGTCTAGTTTTGGATTACCGACACCTTAACACATGTTGCAAAACCTTTGCAGTGCAAAACTCACACAGTGCTGCACTAATGAATAACATAGTGCGCAAAAAATACAAAACAACCTTGGACATCTCCAATGGATTCTTTTGTCAAAACATAGCACCAGAGAGCAGATATTTAACTGCATTCTCAGTAAATGGCACTCAAAAACAATTCTGTCGGTTAGCCCAGGGGTACAAGAACAGCCCAGGGGTATTCTCAGCGAGAGTAACAGAATTACTACAACTATATGATGATGAAGCATTATCTTATGTCGATGACATTTACTTAACAGATGATGACTTGGAGACTCACTTGAAAAGAGTGAACACCATAATACTTGGGTTCGCTGCAGAGGGTTACAAATTCAACTTTAAAAAATCCAGAATTGCCCATCTGACGGTCCTATTCTTAGGATATGAGTTATCAAGTGAAGGCAAAAGCCTGGCAGACAATTTCCTAGAGAAATGTGCCGTAATCCAAGCCCCTAAAACACTAAAAAACCTACAGTCAATTCTAGGCTTCCTAAATTTCGGAAGAACATACATTTCAAATTACGCAGAAAGGGTCAAACCCCTTTATGATCTAATTAAACCAGACTTTAAAAGATCCAGTTGGACTCAAACACACACAGAAATTTTGAGATCCTTACAAACAGACATGCTAATTAAAACAAAATTAGAAACACGTGATAACACACGCAACCTTGTGATCCGAGTCATCCCAGGGAGATGCGGATTCACATACCTGACCTCTAATGAGGGAGAAAAGGTACCAATTGCATTCAAATCACACTTGTACACAGAAGCTGAACAGAAATTCAGTAATACAGAAAAAATAATTTGTGCAGTTCAAACCGCAATAGCTAGAGAAAAAGACATAGCTGACGGTAGACATATCACAGTCAGAACAGCAGAATCAGCCTTTGAGGCACTAACAACACCGTGTAATTTACCAACAACAACATTGAATCCGGAATGGATACAATGGGTGAATTCAATCACAACGGACAAAGTATACTACTACTTTGATCCAGAACTAGAAGAATTAAAAAATCTAAAATATGAAAAAACGTATCCTCTGCCAATCGACATTCTTCCTCTACGACATTACGCCTGTGTAATCTATACAGACGGACATGCTCAACCCTCCGTTTGGGGAGAACATGCATACAACCCCACATGTGAGATTACAAAAGAAGTGTGGCGCGGAGGTATATTAAAACCTCTATTAACAAAATCACACTCAGTAGAAACTAATTCAGAACTACAAACTGAAATAATAGCTTTGAAAATGGCGCTAGATAATGCGGATCGCGAATTCCCGACACTTATAGTGTCAGATTCATATTACTGCGTCAAAGCATATAACAAGGATTTGCAGACATGGATCCAGAACGGTTACAAAGATGACACAGATGCACCAATAAAGCAGAAAATGCTCTGGGAACAAGTAGCTCTTTTGAAAAAAGAACTACCAAAGACTCACGTGACTCACTCACTGAGTCATCAACGTGATGGCGTTCACGTTGTGGGGAATTCATTGGCTGAAGCAGCCGCAGCGGCAGCCACTAAACCGGCACCCGTAGATCGAAAAAAGCGTACATTAAAATACATTGACGGTGAAACAATGCTGGCGGTGAAAACATCATCAAAAGGCGACTGCTCAGCGTTACCGATCAACTATCCACTCAATTATACATACATAATCGATGCAAACTCCGTCCCTTTTGCTCGAATCCCTGGAGTGGGGGATAGAGTGATTCCAAACATGGACAGGAGAAGCTTGTTAATCGCAGACGCACACATGGGCGAGGGTCTCAGACACCTTAAATTAAAAGATTCTCTGGAAGAATTACAATCACGGTACTGGTGGCCAGGCATGAGCCTGCACTACACCATGTTTGTAAAAAACTGCCCAAACTGCAACAGAGATCGCAGTGGGGAGAGAAACAGTTTAATACCTCGTCGTATCAAGGCAGATAATATTACCAGCAAAAAGAATGGCTTGCGATTAACATATACAGGCTAGTTTCCACTTATAATGTAGATCACCAGCACTCGGCTGACGTCCGGACTATTATACAAGATTTGCGAGTCTAAATGGCATATACGCTAAGAGCATGTTACGTTCGACCATTGTTTTCACTCTGGCACACCAGCCTGGGGGGAAACATGGCCAAATGAGCACAGCCCAGCGGGAATCTTCTCACTTCCTTCCTGAGGGTACGGGATGGTGTAAAGAAAAAACCAAGGCAGAAAGCAATCTATAATAGAAAGGATATTAGGTTCGGGAGCTAGGTGGGTCAAACATCTAATAAGTGTCCAACGTAGTCTAAATAACTTGCCAAGAATTTCTCTGCAGGGATTCAGTCCGTACGAATTATTATTCGGAACTAGGATGTTGATCTCTGACCTTGATAGTCAGACTTCAGTGGTAATAGAAAAAACCTTTGATGTCAAAGACCGTTTGGCTATTTTGCAGGACTTAAACAAAACAAGAAAAGACCTGAGCAACATACAGTTGAAACAACAGCCAACAACCACTGAAGAATCACCACCTGTCCCAGCAAGACCTGTCTGGATTCCAAAAGTCGGGGATCTAGTCAGGGAGAAGATCGCGGTAAAGAAGGAATTTGGGCCTTCTTACAGAAAAGCAGTTCCTGTCTTGTCTGTCAACGGGACAAGATCAGTTGTACTACCGCCACTTGCTGGAAAAAAGGAGAACCGAGTTGTATCCATCGACCTGGTAAAACCACAACATGTGGCCGATAACAAACAGTAGGCCAAGTGGACTCCCAATAAGTAGCAGAACACCAAGGTTTGCTACCAGTACAGAGGTCCTAACAAAAAGGCTCATCACATTCGAAAAGCCTGCAGAAGGAAAAGAAGGACTATGCAACAATGCAATAGAACTCAGACCTCTGAAAACCCAAATAAAGACATTTAGCAGAGACACACCGATCTATACTGAAGTACCAAGTGAAAATGCAAAAAACAGAAATCCTGAACCAATTGGAACAATTGACAGAACTGCATCCGGTTACTTCATCAACTTCGATGATTCCTCTGACGGCTTCAGTGAATCAAAGACACAGCCATCATCAAAATCCTTTAAAGACAAAGCTAAGGAACTTTTGAAACAACTGAAAGAAACATATCTGGTTTCTCCATGGATTGAATTTTGGGTGGGTTTTGGCGCATTTATCCTCATACTTTGGCTCATCATGGTATTTACTTTGGGACGCTTCATTGAGGGAAAATATGCTAAAATGGACACAGCAAGTCAGAACATCAACTTGATCCTCAAACCACACACATCTTCACACGTCGAGAAAAGAGAACTTTCTTCAGAACTTTCTTCAGCCAACTTCACAGCCAATCCTATACCTGGTGGGGTAGCCTGGGACAACACTGACTATGAAATTTATGGTCCGGTCGAGATCCTGAAATATCCACACCAAATCAAGATCTCCTTGAGTGATTTTGCAAAACCAAACTCATTTGCTGATGATTGGGACTTCGAAAGTATTAACAACATGATGTCTGACTTAGTAATGTCTGCTAAATTTACAAAACATGATTATTTGCAAGGTTCTACAAATTATGATAGTATGTATTGCTATAACCACTATGGTAATCATTTTTTGCATAAATCTGCACAACCTAGAAATGTTTTGAATTACAATCAATGGGAACATTGTGCTACACCTCCAAAAGGGAGCTCAAGAACCGTTTACGACAAATATTCATATTTTTCAGGTTTTAACATAAGTAATGCTGAAACATTTTATTTTAAATTGTCAAACAAGACAGGGATGAAAACCATGATAACCAACACAAAATTGATATATTCAGATTCATTCTTTGAAAAAATGAATACTTTTGGATTTGATTATTGGGACAAAAATGTTGATCTGAAAAGTGTTTGGGGTACAAAAGAATGGCAAGTACAGGGTATAGAAGCTTTGTTTAGAGCCTGCATGATCCCAGAACAAATGATATTTTTAAATGACACTGTTCAACAAACCACCTGTCTTGGCTTAGCCAAAATCAAAGATTTAATTAAACCGTCTATTCCAAAGCCAACAATGTTTAGCAATAGCTCTGATACAGATGAAGAGATAGACGTAAACCATATACTAAACCAAAACAGAACACATCCTGATTGGAAACAATGGTTGATCTGGCCCACAGATACAAATAACTGTCAAGATAGATTCCTGAATAAAACACAGGGTTTCAAAATGACCAGGCCAGACCCTAGATATCCCCAAAGACATCACCCAGGGATAATAACAACCTACAGTGTGGGCAAATTATGCCTTCAGTGGCTACAAACTTCCACACTGCCTGAAATTAAGCAACACCTAACTTTACTTACTGATGGTGCTGACTTGCGTGATTTCATACTGGGACCACGCAAACAGTGTCAAAAGCGTTTGATAGCAGCCTCTGTATATGCAGCATACAATGAGGCCTGGAAGGTTACTCAAATTGAGACAGCAGAAAGAATACGGGAAATTGACCGTATCAATTTGGAAAAATCACTTTCTGTAGTGGACAATGGGTTAATGACTCTGTCCTCCAGAATTTTTTCATTGGACAGCATTGTGTCTTCAGCAATCGATATATTATCGCAAGACTTACTGTTATTACAACATGGTCAGTCACAATTGCGTTCCATTGTACAGCTTGGCTGGACGTTACAAAATCTGCGTTCAGGCTATGTGCCTTGGCGTTTAATCAACACAACGTCACTATTCCAAATCTTTAACCTTACTGATAGACAAATCGGTATGGCGCAAAAGGGTGCTGATTATACAATCTTGAGCATTGAAAAACTAGAAAGATTACCAATGACAATGTCAGAACGACCTGTCAGTGAATGGATAATCCACGGAATCATAAATATTCCAATCTCAACCTTCAGGTTTCAATACTGCCAAAAATATATACAGGCTGGCATGTACGAGAAATTGGGAAAGGGGTACCTTAAAACAACTTGGAACCTGCCCTATTCACATGCATGTGTCAGTAATAAAGGACAGAAAGTGTTTCTTAGTGGCAACAATTGTGCTATGTCACTAAGCGGCACGCTTCTGTGTAACGGAATTAGTTTGCATGGAGCCTGTGAAGGGAATTCATACAACCTTTCATGTCACCAGCAAGGCGCACCTGCAACTGAAATAGAACCATTCTTTCAAAGACTCTATAATGGGAGTTACATTCTTATTGTAGACCGCAGATGTTGCAGTCTTATGCCCGGGACTCCTTATCTAGTCACTACGACGGCGAAGGTCAAGTGCTGTGGACGCTCTTTATTCCCCAGCTCCTTTCCAGACAGGGAGGCAAGGGCATGGCCCAGTTTGAAAATTACTTCTATTCGAATAGATACTTTAAGCAGAATGAAAACAGTGCTTCTTCAGACGCCTACAAGGCTCACGTCATCAAAAGAAACATATGATCTACAAGTCGCAAGGACGACTGCAGAGATACATACATTATTATCGACTAATTCCCCCGTACATTTCGCGGAAATCCTGAGCGAAATCTTAAATATTTCTGATACCACTGGGGTCTCAAAGGTATTTAAGACAGTATTTTCGATGGCATTAACACCATTCAAAGCCATACTGGGTATTTTTCCAGATTTCGTCCATTCGATTTTTGGCGGACTTCCCCTGATCCTAGGGCTAATTGCAGGAATCCTATTCCTAGTCCTTATTTTTCGTTATGGCAACCCATGTCACAGATCAAACTCTCGCGACAATGGAAGATACGATCCTAGCCATTGGATACCGGGACCGGATATCAAAAATCCTGGGACTCTCCCGGCTTAGAGACCTAAACATGACTTGGTTTCTATCATTTCGACCAATGTGGCAAAGATGTGTTTTACCTGTACTAAGGTGTCTCCTATGCGGAGAAGAATGCGTGTTAGACACCTGTCTGACGCTACAATCGGATGCGCCAGTGGATGCAGATACACTGTTGGTTCCTACCAAGGTTCACGCTTTGTGCTGCCCTCAAAGGCTGCCAATCCTGATGACGGCATTCCTGGAATCTTCACCACTGCGATTGAAGAGTAGTGAAGTTCAAGATGAAAGCAGCATCGAACAGGTACGACCTTCTGTCAGCAATGCGAATCAGAATGTCAATGCAGACAATCATGCGCACGAATGCATGGTTACACCTATTTCCGACTTAGTGGAACTTTCCCATGAAGCTGTTGATAGTTTTTTCGAAAGCCTGAATGATATGATGTTCTCTCCAGAACAGAAATAGAGACTTTTGAGCAAGCTCGCACACGGCGTTCCCTGAATTCGGCCTTCAACTTTAAAAATAAAGTCACATGAACAATTCTTCCCACCAGTTCACGGACAACAATTTTTTAGCAGCCCCAAATTATTTTTCACAAATTTTTCGGGACACTTATCTTCTGCTTAAAGTAAGAAACTATTCCTAGAGAACTAAGATTTCTATTTTTAGATACTTTATAAAACTTTAGTTGCCCGCTGGGATGTTCACAAATATTTTATTATGTGATGAGATGGTCTCGAACTTCCTTTCTGTATAGCTATATTAAGAGCCATTTCATGTGTATTTCTCATATACCAATAAGCAATATTGCATAACAATGCGTGTTTACTTTTGCATTTAATTCATAGCTTAAGTGCATACAATATATATGACTGCAATTTTTCAGTATATTTGAAAAATTCGAAATGCATTTATGTATTTTGGGGTGGTAAGGTATACACTATACTCTATAGTATGTTGTACTATGTTATACTATGCATAGATTAGTAGATATGACCATAGTTAGCGTGGAGTGGGTGTCATGTATTCCTATAGGTTCTGAATCGATCCCCCTATTCCTGACCCTATTCTGGTTAAACTAACTATCAAGTTAACTAACAGTCAGCCCATGAGGCAAGAAAACCCCCATGATGCAGATACCGTTATCTGACGCAGTCACACTACGGCACAGGAACGTGTTATCTGATTAGGTCATAATGCTTGATATCTAATTAGACAAGCGACATTCCTCCAGCCCCTGATAAGGCATACGACGTTCTCATAACAAATCAAACCTATGACAACCTGGAAAATCCGTGCGGCCATTGTTTTGATTTCACAGAGAACTTTAGTAAAGAATGTGCTAACGAGCAAGTCGTATGACATCTTTATTGACGTATCTATGTCCATCCTTACGTCAATCTCGGCACCTTTAAGGTATAAATATTGCCGATCTTGCCCTATGCAAACACACGCGTGGTGACAAGACGGAGCAGCCATACTTGCCGAAGCCGAGAGCAGAAGCAGACCCCGCTGGCGCAGCCCCGCCTTCCTGACGCGCTGAGAGACGCGCTGCTATCTCAAGCCGAGAGACCCAGCACCGGCGCTTTCGGGCAGCCCTCGCAGGCAGCCTGGAATATCGAGAGCAGAGAAAGAGATACCATTCCTCATCCATCCTAAATTCCAGGTACAGAACTGAATAACCCCTCACAGAGAATTCTTTAGTTATTCACTTGGCAAAAACAAACTTAACTTAAACTGTAACTTTCTATTCCCGCCCACGCATTAGACTTAGGTCAGGTACACGGGGTAGGCGTATTTAGAAACACCAGTTGAGTACGTTTAGTCAAATGTATATGTGTATGTAAATATATTTTAATCATTTTCAAACATCATATGGCTCAGAAACCATATCAATGTTTTTACAGTATTATTTTATACTATTGCTTTTAATGTATGCACTTTACTTAACTATAAGTATTGCAATAATATCGATCCATTTCTCATGTATGAGAAAAGAGACTGATCAATAAATAACACCTTTTTATTGAACACGCCCGTCTCTTCCTTTTCTCTACATTCTGATGAGACTAAGAATGCACGTACTGACTGAGTAAAATAATTGCCTTGTGCTCACACGACTCTCGAGATTGACTCTTGATTAGGGGAGAGCAAAGTTGTCATGTTCTATGGTTGTCAGAAACTAAATCCCTTCTTGTCTAATCAGGGGAGTTAATTCCTTCCTTGAACATTCGAGAAAGTTTCTAGCGAACTCTGAGCTTAGCTGGCAAACCCAAAAATTAAGTCTAGTATCGACAGTAGTAGACCTAGTTAACGTCTGGCCTAGGCCTTTACTGCTGTAGGTATTATTCCAATGCGCAGAGCCTATTGGGAAAATAGGAGCTACACTACACCTTCAGCATAAAAAACATTGTGTGCGCGTGCATGTGTTGTGGACAGGTCAGGAATAATACAGTGCGAACTCCCCCAGCCAATCGCAGCACAAAACAAGCATTTATAAATGCAATAGTTCTCGTGTTTACGGGAGACCTATTGTATTGTACATAAAAGTGCATGCCTCGAAAAAGGTACGAATGGGAGTGGGAGGGGGTGGTGGTGAGCAGAGAAGCCACGGACTGCAGTAGGGATCTAGGGGAGGCAGGGGGAACAAAAATGGTTTTAAAGTAATAGGGCTGATAGCTATGGAAGGAGAAAAATGACAACATGGCCGCCAGGAGGCGGGATTAAGTTGCTAAAAACCAATCAGATTGCAGCATTTAGGATTTCAGCGAATCACAAAGATAGGCGGAAAGTGGGCGGAGCATCCCCCACTATACTGTATACAGCACGGGTACTCATAGTATGGCCAGCAGCCCAGCAAGCCTTCCTGTGCAACCCGCGGACCTTGCAGACATGTACGGTTTCTGATTTATGGGGGGCGGGTGATTCCAGGCATAGAGTGGAGATGCAGGGGCGCTAAGAAGAGGTCAAATACAACAAGGCCTCATTAACAATTAAATTGTCTTTTAAAGACCTGTGAAGTACTTCAGTGACTGACGCCAAAGGGGGGCTATGATCTGACTTCTCAAGGGAGGGGGGTGCCGTGACAGCTGTGATCCCCAGGCCAAGTGGTGGGACACAAACCCCACAAAGCAGCAGATTCTGAGAAAACGAGCTGGTTTTTACATTACAGGGGGGGGCTGTCTCTGGACGTGTAGACACAGTACGTGTGCACTGCCCAAAGCACAGAGAGAGATAGAGACAAAAACAGACAGAGGCAGAGACAGACAGGGGCAGAGACAGACAGGGGCGGAGACAGACAGGGGCAGAGACAGACCGGGGCAGAGACAGAGTGGGGCAGGGGCAGATAGAGGCAGGGGCAGATAGAGGCAGGGGCAGATAGAGGCAGGGGCAGATAGAGGCAGGGGCAGATAGGGGCAGAGACAGATAGGGGCAGAGACAGATAGGGGCAGAGACAGACAGGGGCAGAGACAGACAGGGGCAGAGACAGAAAGACAGACAGATAGGGACAGACAGACAGGGACAGACGAAAAGAGGCAGAGACAGATAGGGGAATGGACAGATAGGGGCAGAGTTGCAGAGACAGATAGAGGCAGAGACAGATAGGGGCAGAGACAGACAGATAGAGACAGATAGACAGAGAAACAGGGACAGACAGACAGGGACAGACACACGGAGGTAGAGACAGGCAGAGACAGACAGATACAGAGACAGACAGAGGCAGGGGCAGATAGGGGCAGGGGCAGATAGGGGCAGAGACAGATGGGGCAGAGACAGATATGGGGAGAGAGATAGAGACAGAGACAGATAGAGGCAGAGACAGTGACAAACTGACAGAGACAGATAGGGGCAGAGACAGATAGAGGGAGGGGCAGATAGAGGCAGAGACAGGGACAGACTGGCAGAGACAAATAGGGGCAGAGACAGATAGGTGCAGAGACAGAAACAGACAGCTAGAGACAAATAGGCAGAGACAGACAGAGGCAGAGACGGACAGAGGCAGAGACGGGCAGAGGCAGAGACGGACAGGGGCAGAGACGGACAGGGGCAGAGATTGACAGGGGCAGAGATTGACAGGGGCAGAGACGGACAGGGGCAGAGACAGACAGGGGCAGAGACAGACAGGGGCAGAGACAGACAGGGGCAGAGACAGACAGGGGCAGAGTTAGACAGGGGCAGAGACAGAGCCATATAGAGACAGATAGAGGCAGGGGCAGATAGAGACATATAGAGACAGCAACAGTTAGAGGTAGGGGCAGATAGAGACAGGAACAGACTGACAGAGGCAGAGACAGATAGAGGTAGAGTCAGACAGAGGCAGGGCAGACAAAGCTAAATAGAGGCAGAGACCAGGTCAGACTGACCGAGGCAGAGACCGATAGAGGCAGAGACAGAGACAGAGACAGAGACAGAGGCAGGGATAGATGGAAGTAGAGACAGACAGAGGTAGAGAGCGATAGAGACCGAGCTAGAGACAGAGCTAGAAGCAGGGACAGATAGAGACAGACAGACAGATAGAGGCAGAGAAAGACATAGACAGAGACAGACAGAGATAGAGACAGAGACAGGGACAGAGAGAAAGAGAGGGAGACAGAGAGGAAGAGAGAGGGAGACAGAGAGGAAGAGGGAGGGAGACAGAGAGGGAGAGGGAGGGGGACAAAGAGGGAGAGGGAGGGAGAGAGAGGGAGACAGAGAGGGAGAGAGAGGGAGACTGAGAGGGAGGGAGACAGAGGGAGGGAGACAGAGGGAGGGAGACAGAGGGAGAGGGAGACAGAGAGACAGAGATAGGGACATGGAGAGGGAGAGACGGAGAGGGAGGGAGACGGAGAGGGAGGGAGACGGAGAAGGAGGGAGACGGAGAGGGAGGGAGGAGGGAGACAGAGAGGGAGGGAGAGAGAGGGGGGGAGACAGAGAGGAAGGGAGATAGAGAGGGAGGGAGACAGGCAGAGGGAGACAGAGAGGGAGGGAGAGAGAGGGAGACAGAGTGAGAGGGAGACAGAGAGAGAGGGAACCAGCTAGAGAGGGAGACAGATAGAGAGGGAGGCAGAGAGAGAGAAAGCTAGAGAGGGAGACAGAGAGAGGGAGACAGAGAGAGGGAAACAGAGAGAGGGAGGGAGACAGAGGGAGGGAGACAGAGAGGGAGGGAGACAGAGAGGAAGGGAGACAGAGAGGGAGGGAGACAGAGAGGGAGGGAGGCAGAGAGGGAGGGAGGCAGCGAGGGAGAGAGACAGAGGGAGAGAGACAGAGGCAGAGACGGGCAGAGGCAGAGACGGACAGGGGCAGAGACGGACAGGGGCAGAGATTGACAGGGGCAGAGATTGACAGGGGCAGAGACGGACAGGGGCAGAGACAGACAGGGGCAGAGACAGACAGGGGCAGAGACAGACAGGGCAGAGACAGACAGGGGCAGAGACAGACAGGGGCAGAGTTAGACAGGGGCAGAGACAGAGCCATATAGAGACAGATAGAGGCAGGGGCAGATAGAGACATATAGAGACAGCAACAGTTAGAGGTAGGGGCAGATAGAGACAGGAACAGACTGACAGAGGCAGAGACAGATAGAGGTAGAGTCAGACAGAGGCAGGGCAGACAAAGCTAGATAGAGGCAGAGACCAGGTCAGACTGACCGAGGCAGAGACCGATAGAGGCAGAGACAGAGACAGAGACAGAGACAGAGGCAGGGATAGATGGAAGTAGAGACAGACAGAGGTAGAGAGCGATAGAGACCGAGCTAGAGACAGAGCTAGAAGCAGGGACAGATAGAGACAGACAGACAGATAGAGGCAGAGAAAGACATAGACAGAGACAGACAGAGATAGAGACAGAGACAGGGACAGAGAGAAAGAGAGGGAGACAGAGAGGAAGAGAGAGGGAGACAGAGAGGAAGAGGGAGGGAGACAGAGAGGGAGAGGGAGGGGGACAAAGAGGGAGAGGGAGGGAGAGAGAGGGAGACAGAGAGGGAGAGAGAGGGAGACTGAGAGGGAGGGAGACAGAGGGAGGGAGACAGAGGGAGGGAGACAGAGGGAGAGGGAGACAGAGAGACAGAGATAGGGACATGGAGAGGGAGAGACGGAGAGGGAGGGAGACGGAGAGGGAGGGAGACGGAGAGGGAGGGAGACGGAGAAGGAGGGAGACGGAGAGGGAGGGAGGAGGGAGACAGAGAGGGAGGGAGAGAGAGGGGGGGAGACAGAGAGGAAGGGAGATAGAGAGGGAGGGAGACAGAGGAGGAAGACAGAGGGAGGGAGACAGGCAGAGGGAGACAGAGAGGGAGGGAGAGAGAGGGAGACAGAGAGAGAGGGAGACAGAGAGAGAGGGAACCAGCTAGAGAGGGAGACAGATAGAGAGGGGGGCAGAGAGAGAGAAAGCTAGAGAGGGAGACAGAGAGAGGGAAACAGAGAGAGGGAGGGAGACAGAGGGAGGGAGACAGAGAGGGAGGGAGACAGAGAGGAAGGGAGACAGAGAGGGAGGGAGACAGAGAGGGAGGGAGGCAGAGAGGGAGGGAGGCAGCGAGGGAGAGAGACAGAGGGAGAGAGACAGAGGCAGAGAGACAGGCAGAGGGAGACAGGGAGGGAGACAGAGAGGGAAGAGAGACAGACAGAGGGAGACAGAAGGAGAGGGAGGGAGGCAGAGGGGGAGGGAGACAGAGGGGGAGGGAGACAGAGGGGGAGGGAGACAGAGAGGGATGGAGACAGAGAGAGACAGAGAGGGAGGGAGACAGACAGAGGGAGAAAGACAGAGGGAGACAGAAGGAGAGGGAGGGAGACAGAGGGAGAGAGAGGGAGGGAGACAGACAGACAGAGGGAGTGAGACACAGGTAGACAGACAGACCGAGTGAGTGAGTGAGTGTGTGAGAGTGAGAGATGTGTACGCCAGGTCTGGTGGCTCAGTAGACGAAGGTGTCTGTTGCAGGGGCCTGTGTTCAACCTCGTGGTCAATTTTTTGTTGTTGCTCCAACCCCGCCCCCAACCACACTGACCCCGCCCCCACCAGTGCGGCCCTCGGCCACAAACCACACTGTAAATTTGGCCCCCGAGAGAAAGTTTGTGAGTACCCATGGTATACAGCATCTCTCGCCGAGACAGCGCATGCGCTGCCTAGGCGAAACCTAAAAAAGAACCATAGACAGAAAGAGCAGGTTGGTGGCAGAAAGAGGCCTGAGGTGACATCATGATTAGTCGTCGTTGATGATTAGCAATCGGGATATTTGGCAGCACCTGAGGTGTGTTCATGAAAATAACTTTGGGCACATATACTTTTTTATTACTATTTTCTGGCAGATAAAACCCAGCCTAGCATATATTTTCTTGTAAGATTTAGACTCTGACTTCTTAAGCATGTAAAAAAAACAGCACAAAACAAACTGCAGTAAAAGGAGAATCTTTATTGTGTTTTGGGGGAAATATTCATTGTTTTTGTTGCATAATTCTTATCCTTTATGTTATCATTAAGTAGTACCATGGCTTCTTTCAACACGCTGATATGTGTCAATCCATGCACTGTTAAGTATGCCCGTTTAAATATCTGCAAATAAACATTCCAAAAGAATCAACTGCCTTTTGGGTGAGAGGTTTCATGCAGCAGGGCACGTTAGAGGCTGGACTCCAATGAGCTCCAGAGCTTTGGTAAAGTTGATTTCCTGAGGCTTGCCCGTTCCCTTGGTGAGCTTCAAGTCTCGAATGCACCCTCTAAAACGTGCTGCGGTCTTCAAGCCGAACTGATTCAGGCCATCTGAGGAAAAAACACAAATGACACGAGTTACAAAAACACAAATCCACATCTCTCCCCCATTTTGAACGCTCAAGCTGCATATCAAGTTGGAGAAGCCACTGGGTCATACAATGACTTGTGCGATGTTTTATTTTACACTAGCAAATATTAATTCAATACGACCTTCCTTACGGAATCACAACTATTCATTAGGACAGAGAATACCCTATTCTCTTTAAATGGAATATGGTCGAACTCCATGCCTTTTTCTGGGTTCAGTGGTTTATCATGAGTAAAACTCAATTTTCTTGCGCCCTAGTTCAGTGTCTTACAGTGTTTGGGAACTGTAGCATTTCGGGCTCATTGGAAGCTAGCAAAATGTTTTTATAATGTTCATAGGGGTATATTCCGAAACTTAGAGTTAACACTTGTCCCAAAGTGGTCAGCCGTCAAGTGAAAATAAGCAAAATGGATTGGTCTCTTCCGTAAGCATTTTACGGGGTGATCAACGAGTTAATGGAAAATGTATTATCTGAGTATTTGAAGCTTGGTTGCAAAGATCACAGTATATATACTTTTTATAGTAAATCATATTTTTTTCTGAAATCTCATATTGGTCTACAATTTAAGACTCGTGGTCACTATTTTTTAATCTGGTCGCGCTGTGTAAATGTATTCCAAAATCTAATAAAATACAAGTTTTTATATTTTTGTATGAACTAGTACATTTTTCCAAATATGGGGCAGTTCATAAGCTGTAAAATGTCATTCATACATCTTCTTCAGACGGAAGTCCATTTATGCATACAAATATTTATTAGAACATTGGAATGATTGGGAGCTCCAATGTAGACAATGGAGTGCTCCATGCTTCTACGGGACGTCAAAGACCTGCAGAGCAACATTCCAATGTTTAACAAAGGCCTCTCAGGGCTCGAGGGGATTTAAATACCCTCAAGCTTCGGGAGGCCTTTGTTTTATTTGTTAAAACATTCTGCCCTCTAGTGGCAGAATGTTCTAATAGCCTTATAGCCCTTCGTAGCAGGGCTATAACCGGCTATTAAAGTCCCAGTCCCTTGTTAAAGTCCCAGTCCCTTGTAAAAGTCCCTCGCCTTTGGCTCGGGCCTTTAACGCGGGAGCGGGTCTTTAATATAGCCTTATAGCCCGCCGTAGAGGGCTATACTGGCTATGAAAGGCCCTCTCAAGCGTTAAAGGCCCGAGCCGAAGGCGAGGGCCTTTAACAAGGGAGAGGGAATTTAATAACCAGTATAGCCCAGCTACGAAGGGCTATAAGGCTATTAGAACATTCTGCCACTAGAGGGCAGAATGTTCTAACAAAAAAACAAAGCCTTATGGGACGTGAGGGGATTGGAATCCCCTCAGGCTCCCTGAACCCTTTGTTCACAGCCAGAGCTGTGAACAAAGAAACATTAGAATGTTGGAGCTCCAGGCTTATACCAGCCTTTATAAGCCCGGCGCACTCCATTGTTTTCAATGGAGCTCCCAACATTCCAATGTTCTAATAGCTGGTATAGCCCGCTACGGCGGGTAATAAGACTATATTACTCATTCAATAATAGGAACACAAACCAGAGAAGAGCAGTGTTGGCCTTGGGGCAACTGCAATAGTGTCAATTCCGATAACGTTTAGCAGTAGTGCTCTTGAAGTCCCACTGCTCAGAAACTGCCAAAAATGTTTAAAAAAAACTTATTGTAGAGGGAACACTCAATATCAAGTTTTATCCTGCCATGCAAATTCCAATCAGTTCAAACCATGATTTTCATCTTTATTCGTTTTCATCAATGCTGTATGCTTTCAGTCAGCCAAGGCAACAGGTTTCATCCTGTCAGGGACTTCATCAGGGTTAGCACTTGTGCGTGTAGCAATGCAGAACAAGTTAGTGCTTGTGAGTTAGATACCCACCAGTCACTCTCTAGTGGAATGTTGTACTTGGTCCAAAGTACACAAGTCTCTATGAGTCTAAAAAAGGCCAATCACTCCCCAGTAGGATCTGCTGAGCGAAGTTAGAGTGTTGTGTAAAAGCGTCCGTGTAAGACGCTCTTACTCTTAAATTGTACTAGGGAGAGCCTCACACGTGAAGAGTACTTAGAGAGTCACTCTCTCTCTGGTAGTGCGAGGCCTACTGCTGTATGCTAGCTCTTCACACAAAGCTAGTAATGCCAGCAGCATTCAGCGTGAACATGCGTTAAGCAGGTTTAACAAGCCTGCCTTCAGTTCTGACATGGGATGCAGCTGGTGGCAAGAAGCAATGCCAGCAGGCACTGCAGACTGTCTCTCAGCAGTGCTTGTGCAATGCAACTGCAAACCTTCCTGGCAGCGCAGTTCTGCAGGAATCTTCACCCTCTTTCATTCAGATTAGTGTTTAGAGATGTAATGGCTTTTTTGTTTGTGCGTATGGGTACCAACTGTCCTCATCCCCTAATAGCGGGTTTAGAACGTTAATTGCACACATTTAAAATCGATGAGGTAACTAAGCCCTACCACTTTATAATTTCACCAGTCACCACTGTTGCTAAATGCCGCATTCTAGTCTATTACCTTTTGCCCATAATGACACTCTAGAAAAACACTAGCTATGGGCAATGGACAATTGTCAAGCTTCCGTGGGAACAGTGCAACCCGATCTGCCAGGCAAAGAACCCTCCAGATGAAAACACTAGCAATCCCACGCCGGATTCAGCCTACTTATGGCTCAGCAGTTTGCTATAGCTTAACTTCTAGTAAAAATTTAGCAAAGGACCCACATCTTTGTAAAGCTGGCGCACTCCTCTTTTCACCCAAGATCATCAACCTTCAAAAAATCACCATGATACAGAGGTTGGAAAAATGCAAAAAGACAGTAAATAGGTGGGTTACGTATAAGACACATTTATATGCAATATAGATACAGGTCCATATTTGCCAACAGTTTGCACTGGACTTGCATTACTTTTGTAACGCAAATCCAATGTAAAGTGTTAGGCTGGTTTGTGTATTTATTATCTAACACAAATCCGAATTTTGCTTTGGATAAATTCCGAATTTTGCTTTGGATAAAATCCGAATTTTGCTTTGGATAAATTCCGAATTTTGCTTTGGATAAAATCCGAATTTTGCTTTGGATAGTTTCCCAAAGAACAACAATTGCACTATGCGCTCATTTGTGTCACGGCGCTTTCTGTGGGTGAGACATGGGCGTTCCCATGTAACCATGCATACGTTTTGTTGCAAATCCCTATCTACAAATATTCATAGACATGGAATTGCACCAAAACCTTCTGCCTCCTTGAGGAAGCCGTAACAAAGAGAAATGCTCTCAATTCTATTTCTTTGTCCTACTTTGCCTGTGTGCTGCATTTTACAGCAAAAATACAAAGCAGGAAAAATATTAAAGAATAGTTTATGTACAGGAAGGATCCTCTTCCAGTGCAAAAACTATTCCTTAATGCTGTACACACACTTGCACTATGGCGCAAAGGTGAGTGCATTGGTGCATATCAGCCTAAAGTGCAGCAGGAAGAGGAAAGAGGAAAGAGGAAAAGGATGCCATATCTTGGTACATTTCTCTCCCTTTCATGCAGTGCAGTGTAGCAACATCAGTTGCAACTATGTTGCATGACTTTTTCATAAGTATACTTAGGCCTCAATGTTCTGCCTTGGATGTTTTTGTTGTCTGTTTTTATGTGAAGGCTTTTCAGACTGGTTTTATAGTTTCTGATTGTCCTGGATACTGACCCTTGTAAGTGCAAAAATGAATCTGAATGTGTCCTTATGGCACAGAGTATGCATGCGCTCAATCATCTGTAGTTTGAACTATGACATTCTCATTTATAATTAGAAATGAGGAGGTTTACGCTAATTATTTATCTAATAGTGCGTTGATGGAACTCACGTGGATAGCCACCAACATAGACTGGGTCATTGGTGTCCGCAGAAGCGGAAGATACAGCTTCGCTTTTCCCCTCCACTTTGTTGTCATCCACAGTCAGTTCCAGGCGGTGTTTGATCTTGTTTGCTGTCACTTTGTGCCATTTACCATCACATAAACTTCCTGGAACAGCAGGCTCATATATGGCGGAATACTGTCCTGCACCATTATCCGCATGGAAGAGTACCTAAAGAAACAAATGTTTAAATAAATCGGCATTCTGATACCATACATTAGAATATTGCAAAAAAAAATGTGCTTACATAAAACTCCCTGTAATGGATTGGGCATTATATTGCCCCATGTTATTACGGCAAAACAGTTTGGTATTGCAGAAGGAGTACACAAGGGCTGATCTTTAATATATAATTTCAATTGGCATATTTATCTCCCACGGAATCCATGAGGTTATTCGCTTATCTGAGCAGCGAATTGTTCTAATTGTTACATGTGTATCTTGTGTCAAAGAAAAACAATAAAAATATATTTTAAAAAAACCAAAAAAAAACACAATGAATCGTATTGCTATGATTACGTATGGTAATCCCCATTACTCTTAGTCCTACTCGTCCTCGACCCAGTCATCACTCATGAGGTATTCCACACGACAGGAAACAAAACAGGAAACGCTTTTAGGCTCCACCCCCCCTCCTGCCAGGTGCTATATCACTACCAACCACCAGAAGCACATCCTGACACACCAAGCAACAAAGGCCTGGACAGGGAGGGAGGGCGGGAAGTAAGACTGGGTCGAGGACGAGTAGGACTAAGAGTAATGGGGATTACCATACGTAATCATAGCATTACCTCTACGTCCCTCGTCCTCGACCCAGTCATCACTCATGAGGCATACCAAAGCAACGCCCAAACAGGCCTTTGACAACCCAAAGACAGAACACACAGACCAGACACAAAGGAGTGCAGCAAGTGAAAAGTTTAATACAAAAACAGAACTCAGAGTTGAGGGGGGACCCCCACAGCCTGCAACACCCCACGACCAAAATTGGTCCGGTCAGACAGGGCACAATTCAACCTGTAGTGCCGCACAAACGTGGACTCGGAAGCCCACGTCCCAGCACGACAAATCTCATCAAGAGACACACCATGAAAGGCAGCCCAGGAGGCAGACACGCCCCGAGTGGAATGCGCCTGAACCCCCGCAGGGCAAGGCAAACCAGCACCACGATAAGCAAGAGTGATGACAGCCTTAATCCAACGACCCAAGGTGAGCCTGGAAGCAGCCTTACCCTTACCAGCCAACCCAAAGGTCACAAAGAGAGAGTCAGAAGAACGAAACTCCCCAGAACGAGCCACATAAATGGACAGGGCACGCCGCAGGTCCAAAGAATGCAGCAAAAGCTCAGAAGGAGAAGAAGGAGAAGGACACAAGGAAGGAAGAACCAGCTCCTGAGAGGAATGGAAACGGGAGCGGACCTTAGGGACAAAACCAGGATCCAAAGAGAGCACCACAGCGTCATCCAGAAAACGCAAAAACGGAGAGCAACAACGCAAAGCCGTAAGCTCACCCAACCGCCTCGCAGAAGTGATGGCCACCAGAAAGGCAACTTTGTAGGACAGAAACTTAAGATCCACAGACTCCAAAGGCTCAAAGGGGGAAGACTGCAAAACACCCAACACCAAAGAGAGATCCCAAGGCGGAACCAGAGAACGAACAGAAGGGGAAGAAAGCGAAAAAATACGAAACAGCCGAGACACCAACAGGCCATCAGAAGCAAGAAAGGAACCCGGGTCCCGGAAGGCCCGGATAGCAGCCCATTGACCACGCAAGGTAGACACAGCAAAACGCTTCTGAAAACCATCCAGAAAAAACTGAAGGATAGAAGACACAGGGCAAGAGGTAGGAGACAAACCAGAAGAGAAACACCACCCCGAGAAAGAAGACCAGTGCTTCCAGTAAGAAGACAAAGTAGACGGCCTACCAGAGGCCTGCATCACAGAAATGATGTGGTCGGGCAGACCACGGACCCCAAGAGACAACCGTGCAACCTCCAGACCGCCAAGGAGAGGGGAACCAGAAGAGGGGACGGGGACCTCAGCGGAGAGGGGTAGCGGGGTAGAAGCCAAGGGGGGCCCACCGCCAAGCCCAGCAGCAGAGGAAACCAGGACCTCCTCGGCCAGTGTGGAAGAACAGCCACGACCCGAGCCCCCTCCCGCTGAACCTTCAGCAAGAAGGCAGGAATCAGAGGAAAGGGAGGAAAGGCATAAAGAAGCCAAGGAGGCCACCGGAGAGACAAGGCATCCACTCCCCAGGCGCCCACCTCCGGAGACCTCGAGCAGAACAGGGGAACCAGGGCATTGGACCGGGAGGCGAACAAGTCCAGACAAGGAGTCCCGAACCTCAGGCAAAGCAAGCGAAAAGTCTGGGGGGCCAAGCACAGGGACAGAGACGAAGGAAACCTCCGGCTCAAAGAGTCCGCCACCACGTTGTCCACACCCCGAATATGCTGAGCAGACAGGGCCAGAAGATTCTGCTCCGCCCAGTCCGAAATGGAGCAGGCCACCAGGTTCAGGGAAGAACTGCGGGTCCCGTCCTGGTGATTGATGTAGGCCACAGACACCGTGTTGTCCGATCTCACCAGGACATGGCAACCCCTCAGATGAGGAAGGAAAAGGCGGAGCGCCCTCTCCACTGCAGACAACTCCCTCCAGTTGGAAGACCTGCGAGACTCCGACGGCAGCCAACGAGCCTGCACAGCCCAATGATCCAGAGTCGCCCCCCATCCGGAAGCGCTGGCATCCGTGGTCACAACCAGAGGAGGAGGCAGACGGAACAACATCCCCACAGAAAGGTGGCACGGATCCAGCCACCACTGAAGAGCAGATACAACGTCCAGAGTCACAGGTACAGGAACCGCATAATCCAGGACAGGAAACGGGACCCACCGCTGCACATGCCACAGCAGAGGGCGCAGATGAACCCTGGCCCAGGGCACGGTGAAGACAGAAGCAGCCATGTGGCCCTGAACCTCCAGCCACTGAAGAAGGGGAGCCGAGGGCAGAGACAACAACATCCTCAGCAAAGACTGGAGGCGGAGAATCCGGGCCTCCGGCAGGAACACCTTCCCCAACACAGAATCGAACACAGCACCGATGAAGGTCCTCCGAGTGGCAGGCTCCAGGTGGCATTTCGGCAAGTTGATTAAGAAACCGTGGTCCCTGAGCGTAGACATGGTCAAGAGAAGGTGGCGAGACATGACCTCCAGGGACGGAGCCTGCACCATCCAGTCGTCTAAGTACGGGAACACCGACACCCCCAGGAGATGAAGATGGGCCACCAAGGGAGCCACCACCTTAGTGAACACCCGGGGGGCGGATCGAAGACCAAAGGGAAGGACGCAGAACTGCCAATGACGGCCCTCCAGGTAGAAGCGCAGGAAACGCTGATCCTTCACAGCCACCGGGACGTGTAGGTACGCATCCTGGAGGTCCAGAGTGGAGAACACCCAACCGGACTGAATCAGCGGGATAACCTTCTGGAGAGTCTCCATCTTGAACGGGATCTTCCTGACGAACGAGTTCAAACCCCGGAGGTTGATGACCACCCGAAATCCCCCTGTGATCTTCGGCACCACAAAGATGATGGAGTAGACACTCAACCCCCTCTCCGCCAGAGGGACAGGAACAACCGCAAGTTTGCTGACCAAAGACCGAACCCCGTCCAACAAGGCCAGACGGCGGGAGGCATCCCGAGGAGAAGGGGTCACCACCACTCCGGAGGGGGGTGGAGGGGACAAGAACTCGATCCGGTAGCCCATGGACAAGACATCCAGCACCCATCTGTCCGAGGTCGTCCGGCGCCAAGCAGGAAGGAACTGGCGAAGCCTCCCACCAACCAGAGGCGGACCACCAGCGAGAACGGCCCCCAGGCCGGCATAGTCAGAAACGCTGCGGACCAGACCCGGCACCACGCTGGGACTTCTTCTGAAACTTCCGGGGAAAAGACCGGCCAGCACCCCGCTGACCCCGAAAGGAAGACTGCTGAAACCTGGAAGGCTGGCGGAAAGACCTGGCACCAGAGAAGGAGGAACCCTTACGGGGCTGAGGATCACGAAAGGACAAAGTATGTTTGCGGTCCTTGAAGACCTTGTGAAGTTTCTCCTCCAGCGAGTCACCAAAGAGACGGGCACCAGTGAAAGGCAACCGCAAAGCCATGGAGCGCTGGGCCGCATCCGTCTTCCAATCTCGCAGCAACAGGTTACGACGGGCAGCCACAGAGGAACCACAGGACATAGCAGAAGCCCTCACAGAATCAAAGGCAATGTCCAACAGGAATTCCGCCTGGTGCTCCATAGATTCCAGCAATTCCGGACAACTGGCACCCTCCTGCATAGATGAAAACAGGGACTTGAAATCAGTCAGCAGAAACTGGGCAACATACGCCCCATAAACGCCAGAACGAATCGCCAGGTGAGAGGCAGCATAAGACTTCTTCAGCGCAGAATCCACCTTCTTGTCCACACCATCCTTCAAAATGTTATCATCCGCCATAGAAGGACGACCCACAAGACTGGCCACAACAGAGTCCACAGGAATGGAATCAGGCAATTGCGCAGCCATATCCTGCAAGGGATAAAGCTTGGACATAAACCTGGGCATGGAGATATGATCAGGGTCCTTCCACTCATTCAGCAGGACATCAGAGACAAAGGGATGCACCGGCAAAGAAGAAGCAACCGGCTTCCTAAACTGCGGCAAGAGAGAATCCAGAGAAACACAGGGCGCAGCAACATCAGGAAACCCCATGTTAACACGCACATGGGAAAGGACGTCAGGCAAGATATCCCTGGAAATGTATTTGCCCTGAAGCTCAACCGTAGCTGAAGAAGACTCATCAGACCCAGAAGAGGAAGAGATATCCGAGTAAAGTGCAGCAGAACCAGAAAGACCAGCAGCACCCTTCTTGGACGTCTGAATATCAGAAAGCGTCTCCAGGATAAGGCGCTTTATCCTAGCATCATCATCCCCCTTAGCACGCTTCACAGGAGGAGGAGAAGAGTCCCCACCGGAATCCGAGGAAGAAGGAGGCACAGGAGAGGTATGCTTCCTCTTGCGATGGTGTTTGCCCATGATGAAAACCCAAAGCACAAAACAGGAACAAAGGAAACACCACAAAAGCACACAAACACCACCCCCCAGAGCACAGATAAAGAAAATGGGCACACCCCAATCAACCCCCCGCAGGGAGGACCGGGATAGGCCCAACACAATGACCCAGATGCAAGGCCCCACCCCCCCCACCAACCAACAGGCCAGGCCGGAGAAGGGGGAGGGAGAAAAATACCAATAGCGCAGTCGCGCGCCAAAACGCAGTACAACTGACCTGACACTGAAACTGGCAGGCCAAGAGAGAAAACGGGAAGCAGGGGTGCCGAAATGCCCAGGACCCGCGACGGGTCATCAAAAACCAGCCGGAGCACCAGAGCGCCCGGAGCCCACCCGGGCGCCCGGCCATCACAAGGTCAGGCAATGAATGCGCTACCGCGCATGCGCGAATCCACACAGCGCGAGAGGAGGCCGGGCAAACCAGCAACGAGGACGCCCGGCCTCCAGGAAGCAGAGCCGACACAGCAACCCACCGGTAACATGCCGGGAACTGCACGGGGGGCCACCAGGGGCACATCAAAAATGCCCACGCCCCCACAGCACTCCAGAACTGGGGGGGGGGAGGGGTCGGAAAAGAGTGCGCCCAGAAAAAAGCACTCAAAACCAAGCACCCCACATCGGAAGAAAAAACACCCTTGGGCCCCCACAACCACAGAGAGGCCCGGAGGGAGGGGCCAGGGGGGGGGGAAGAACACCCCGAGGACGGGCGCTCAGAGGCAGACCAGCGCACCCCATCCTACCTGAAAAGCCAGAAAAACACAGGAGTCCAGGAAGCAGGAAGACCAGGGAAGCCCAGCAGCCCAGGTCAACCCATCCAAGGGCAGGAGAAAGGGAAGCCCAGCAGCCCCACTCCAAGGAATCCCACGAAGGTCCATGGGGGCCTCCCAGAGCCCAGCAGAGGAGGAACCACAGGACAAAAGATGGAGGTAAGTGCCCGGCACCCACCCCAGCGTCTCCCATCAAGTAAACCACCGACAGGAAACAAAACAGGATGTGCTTCTGGTGGTTGGTAGTGATATAGCACCTGGCAGGAGGGGGGGTGGAGCCTAAAAGCGTTTCCTGTTTTGTTTCCTGTCGTGTGGAATACCTCATGAGTGATGACTGGGTCGAGGACGAGGGACATAGAGGTAATGAAACGATCGCAGGCTCTCTAAATACAGGATTACAAATTAATAAATAAGACACAATTCTACATGTTCAGAGTTTTTTTCAGTACATTTTTTATACTTCACAGGTAGCAGTCAAGAATATATATTTACGGAGCTGTATATATTATGAGAAATCTGTTGAAGCAGCAGGTTTAAATGTTGAAAAACCGATCAAAACAATATATCTCTTTCCATGATAAAACAAATTGTAGTAATTTGATTTATCTGTGCAACTGGCCCCAAATTGTGATAGTTATGCATTTAAGCATTATATTTTGGAAAGTCAGATTTAGGCTCAGACTTTATGATGGTCTGCAGGTGCATCCATCATAGATATCCGCTTGGAATTAGGGATTGCACTTATACTGGTTAACACCAGAGGGGTGCCAAAGCAGTAAAAGCACCGTAAAATATGGTGTTTTCTGGTTTCTGATGAAAATGGTGTTTCATCTTTGTTAATGGTTTTTATCGGTTAAATTTGGTATTAATTGAAAACCAGAGACCATATTTATATTGAATGTATACTTATAATCTGATGTCTTTGTTCGGTATATATATATATATATATGTATATATATATATATATATATATATATATATATATATCTTTGTATTCTGATCCTTTCCATTTATTTTATTTTATTTATTTATTGATTTAATTTATAAAGCACCTGAATCACCACCAAAGGTGTATCTTCGCGCTGTGCGAAAACATAGCAGTCAGTACAGACCAGACGACAAAGACTCAGAAATGTTTTCTAAAAAGAAGATATTCTGAGCATTTATGAAGATGGATCGGGAGTTGATTCCAATAATGAGGGGCTAAATAGAAGAATGCTTTGCCACCCATACAAGCTTTTCTAAAACGGGGTGTCACAAGTAGGGATTTCTCTTCTGATCGTAGGGATCTATTTAACTGGTATGGGATACGTTTTTAAGTTAAACTACTGGGTCCTCTGCCATTCAGAACTTTGTGCACAATGCAGAATATCTTGAACTTAACTCGCTGGCATATCTGTATCCAATGAAGTTGTCACAAGAAGGGAAGTGAGGCTGTTCTGGCTGGTAAGTTCCAAATGAGATGGGCAGTGGTATTTTGACTTACCTGGAGTCTATTTAGTGAAGAATTGCTTGCGGCAATCAGGAGGGCATTACAGTAGTCCAGTCAGCCCATCACTAGTGCCTGAACAAGTGTTTTTTGCACACAGAGAGGACGGAAAGGAAAAACTGTGCACATAAGTCTCAACGTATGAAAGGTGGGGGCATTGCCCAACTCAGGGGGGCACCATTCTGGAGACCAGAGTGAAAGGGCATCGCAGAAGAGCATGATCTCTATTTTCCCAGCATTCAACCGGAGAAAATTCACTGTCATACCTTCTGATAAATGAGACTGGGTGTTCGTGATATTGCTGTCAAACAGTAGTAGGAGCTGAGTATCATCAGCATATGAAATCGGGATGAATGCCGAATTCTCAGAGTAGGTTTGCAAAGGGGGGGGGCATATAAATATTAAATTGTGGCTGAGACAAGATCCCCGTGGTACCCCCTTGGTAAGCTCCATAGTTCAGGAGTGAAAGGGTCCAAAATAATAGTCTGTGTACGATGGGATATGAAGCTTGAGAACCATGATAGGCCTTGTCCACAGATCCCAATCTCTTCAAGTCTTTGGAGCACAATAAGGTGGGATACAGTGACGAAGGCTGCCAACAAATCTAACAGCACCAACAAGGCCACCTGACCATTATTGAGGGAGTGTCTTATGTTGTTTGTAACAGCAACCAGTGCTGATTCAGTACTGTACATTGGTCTGAAGCCAGACTGTGAGGCATCCAGTGGACTCAGTATATTCTGAGAGTATTTGTTGATATGTTTTTCAAGAGTTTACTCAGTAGAGGCAAGATGGAGAAAGGGAGGTAGTTGGATAAATCCGCTACTGGGCCATTCGCCTTTTTTCGAATGGGGATTATTTGTGCAGCTTTCCACTCAGGTGGGAGTTAGCCCTCCCTCATAGAGAGATTGAGTATTCTGCTGATAGAGGGAGCCAGTGTTTACGTAGCAGGGAAGAGATTCTGGCTAGGATTAACTCCATAGGTGACTCAGATTTGGCTGCTTTCAACATTGCCTCAACTATGTCTACTGTGAGCGGGTAAAACTATCCAAAATATGGACATTATCTGATGTAGGTAGAGTGAATTTTATTGTTTCACTCGGAGAGACCCTAGCTGCAGTGAATTTATCATACATAAAAATGATTGGCCCTGACTGCTATTGTGCCAAGCTACCAGATGGTTAAGCACAGGATAATTTAGTGACCGTTGTGGTTCACCTTGACAAGTACTGTGGTTGTTGCCGAGTGGGGCTTCCACCCTCTTCACCAATAACCCAATTTCTTACAGCTGGGTCATGAACAATGCTTAGACCTTCACCTCATAATCGGTAAATATTCTATAGAATAGCGCTGCTCACTATACCTAGCTTTGACGGGCTGGTCTCACATATTTGACTGGGTCGACCGTATAACCATATGCTGTAGTGACTTAGCTAGTATCTGAGTCAGAAGATCATGAAATTTCTCCTGGAAACCCAAAAAGCTACATTTTGTGCAAAGTAAATTAGTTTTGGCAGGCATTTCACTTTACATTCAGATGCGTCCTTATTCTTTTGAAAACTCTGTTCAAAGATCCCTCAGCAAAAAGTATTTTGAAAATAAGTCAGGCTATTATAAAGATTGAAAACAGTGAGACAGCATCTGTTTAATTTTCCTCCAATATTTTCAAATATTTATTTCTTTTAAACTTTTTTTTTTAAACAATACTTTACAGCCAAACATTTGCAAAGCCAACAGCGATGCATGTGCATTAGAAAGGGCAAGACCTGTTCTATTTGCCAATACCTTTTCATTTATGGGAGAAGCTTGATATTTCTTTAGAACACTGTACTCCAACCTAATAGACGGATGTAAACAAAGGGGCGTAACAATCGTAGTCCTTGTGCAAAAATAAACTGTTTGACTAGTACTTGTGAATTAATAAGGCAGGCCTCTAGTATTACATGAAAATTGTTTTGGCATAGGAGACCAGAGTTTTATTGTCCCTGCTGCATCATAATATTTGATTGTTCTGTTTTGGCACCTAATGGTTTTCCGCAATGAACCTAAAAAAAAAAAGGTATCTATCCTTCAATGAACACCAGTTCTATATATCATGAAAAGCAACTATGATATTAAATAGACCTAAACATCAATTTGCTTATTTTCCAGATAAAAGATTTATATACATAAATCAATGTAATTACATGCACAGATATGTTACATATGGGATCACGTTGATAACGTTATTTACTCACATTTCCATTCACCAGTTCAAGACCCATTCCATCCATTTTCTGACCACTTATTCCCAGTAGAACTCCGTTTGTTCGAGTAGTACGAAATTCAAATTCCACAAGCAGTTGTAATCCCACTTTAAAAGCATCCACTGATGTATATATGAAAAAATATAAAGATATTATGATCACTCAATACATAACTTAGTTGGTGCATTAATATATTGGGACTTCGAGCCCCACAGAATATTAGTCAAGTTGAAGAGATAGATAGCAACACATGTATTTCTTTTTTTAAGTATACTAATAAATTACAATCGAGCTGTTGTTTCCTGATTACAAAGTGGCCAAGACTACCACTTAGGGTCATAGGTCCAATATAAATGCAAAGCTAAATAATATAATCCAATGTACACACTCATGGCCCCATGTCTGAAGTAGTTTTCTAGATTTAAGACTTATGACTGTTTTAATCCAGGTAATGTGCTTTATAAAGGGTTCTGCCCTGGTAATGAGATCGAACTAAATGTGTTATTAATCAGGAAAAAAATAATATGAATCAGGCCTGTCTTAAAATTATTTGTTTCAAGGTGAAACTGTCTTAAAACAACTTAATCCCGGGCAAAAATCTTTCATTAATGAGGTGTTTTTGCCTGGCTTAAAACAGTCAGTCAGTCAGTCAGTCAAAAATCTTTATTCAGCTAAATTGTAGCCATAAAAGAACAAAAGAAACTATTTGAATTACACTAATGAATGTGATAAAATTCAACTGACATAATCAATACAAAAAAATCATTTTCTAACAATATTACGGAGCCGGACTGCAGAGGAGATATACCTGTAGATCATTAGGCAAGTACATTCATTGTTTAAAAGGAGTAAATGGCATAATGCAGGTTGACACTTTCTTATATTTAAAAGTCTCAACAATGGTTTTAAAAAGATACGTCTCAGGTCTAGATAAAGTTTGCAAGAAAACATGAAATGTAAAGTGCTCTGTGCAGAAATTGAGTCACATGCACACAGTTCTAATTTAGCATCGCATTAAGCATCACGTGGATACGACACCAGGAGATGTGCAATACCCATCCTTAATCTAATCAAATAGAACATTTTGGCTTGGTTAAAGTAAAAAGAGAGGTAGGGTTCAATTCTTTGAGAGGCAACTAACAATGAGTGATCTACAACCCTTTTTATAACCATTTTTTTAATATTTCATTCCTTGTTTAAGATAAATGAGAAAATCTCTTTTAAACTTGTTTTTTGGGATTGCGGAAGTGTTTCGAGGTGCATTAAAGCAGTCCTGCAATCCCAACTTCTCTAGTTGTTCTTGGATATAAGAAAGCCAGGGATCTGTTTTTGCGCAATCAAGTCAAGTCAAGTCAAGTCAAGTCAGAATTTATATAGCGCACTACATACCCATAGGGTCTCAAGGCGCTTGAGGAAGGGGGGGGAGGTTTACTTATCGAATATCCATGTTTTAAGTTGTTTTCTGAAGGCTAGGTGGTTTTGAGTAAGGCGGAGGTGGATGGGAAGGGAATTCCAGGTCTTGGCCGCTAAGTAGGAGAAGGATCTTCCTCCCATGGTGGCTTTGTGGATGCGCGGAACAGCGGCGAGGGCTTGGTTGGACGAACGCAGCTGGCGGGTGGGGGTGTAAAAGGAAAGGCGCGTGTTGAGACAATCAGGTCCAAGTTCGTATAGGGCTTTGTGTGCGTGGGTGAGGAGACGGAACGTTATTCTCTTGTTGACGGGGAGCCAGTGAAGGTCTTTCAGGTGAGCGGAAATGTGGTCTGTGCGGGGGATGTCTAGTATGAGTCTGGCTGAAGCATTTTGGATGCGTTGGAGTTTTTTCTGTAGTTTCGCGGTGGAACCGGCGTAAAGGGTGTTTCCTTAGTCCAGACGGCTTGTAACCAGTGCGTGGGTGACCGTTTTTCTTGTTTCGGTGGGGATCCAGTGAAATGTTTTTTTGAGCATGCGTAGGATGTTGAAGCATGAAGATGAGACGGCGTTGACTTGTCTGGTCATCGAGAGTGAGGAGTCCAGGATGATGCCCAGGTTCCGTGCGTGGTCCGTCGGTATGGGGGCTTTTCCTAGGGCCGTTGGCCACCAAGAGTCGTCCCAAGCAGAAGGGGATGAGCCTAAGATAAGGACTTCCGTTTTGTCCGAGTTCAGTTTCAGACGGCTGTGCTTCATCCACTCGGCTACTTCTTTCATCCCTTCGTGTAGGTTGGTTTTGGCGGTGGTTGGGTCTTTGGTGAGTGAGAGGATCAGCTGAGTGTCATCAGCGTAGGAGATGATGTTGAGGTTGTGCTGACGTGCGATGGTTGCGAGGGGGCTCATGTAGACGTTGAAGAGGGTGGGGCTGAGTGATGATCCTTGCGGGACGCCGCAGATGACTTCGGTGGCCTCTGACTTAAAAGGGGGGAGGCGGACTCTCTGAGTTCTTCCAGCGAGGAACGAAATGATCCAGTCCAATGCTTTTCCTTGAATTCCGATGTTTCTGAGGCGTTGTATCAGGGTGCTATGGCAGACTGTGTCGAAGGCTGCGGAGAGGTCAAGGAGGATAAGGGCGACTGTGTCTCCGTTGTCCAGTAGTGTTCGAATGTCGTCTGTTGCTGCGATGAGGGCGGTCTCGGTGTTGTGTTTGGCTCGGAAGCCAGACTGTGAGGAGTCGAGTGATTTGTTGGTTTCGAGGAAGGTGGCGAGCTGATTGTTAATGGCTTTCTCAATGACTTTGGCAGGGAATGGGAGGAGCGAGATGGGGCGGTAGTTTTTGAGTTCGGTGGGGTCAGCTGTGGGTTTCTTCAGAAGGGCGCTGAGTTCGGCGTGTTTCCAGCTTTCTGGGAATGTGGTGGAGTTAAGGGAGTAGTTGATGACATCTCGGAGATGGGGTGCGATAATGGAGTCTGCTTTGTTGAAGATGTGATGGGGACATGGGTCTGTAGGGGAACCTGAGTGGATGGAGTTCATCAGGCGAATGGACTCTTCTGTGGTGATTGGGTTCCATTCGAAAAGGATATTCGGAGGAGGTAACGGTTCGGATGTGAGTGGGGTGGACTGGTTTACAGGTTGGCTGTCAAAGCTGTTATGGATGTCGGCGATTTTGTCATGAAAGAATGAGGCAAGGGAGTCGCAGAGGACTTGAGAGGGGGTGATGTCGTTAGAGCTGGCGGTGGGGTTGGTGAATTCTTTGATGATGTTGAAAAGTTCCTTGCTGTTGTGGGCGTTGTTGTCTAGTCGGTCTTTGAGCGATGATTTCTTGGCTGTCCGGATTAGTTGGTGGTGTTTGCGGGTGGCGTTTTTGAAGGCGGCTTGGGTGATAGTGTTTGGGACTGTTTTCCAAGTTTTCTCAAGGGAACGACAGAGCTTCTTGGATTTCTTAAGGTCATCGTTGAACCAGGGGGCGTTCTTGCTTCTTTGCTTGATTTGATGTTTTTTCAAGGGTGCTAATTTGTCGGCGGTTTGGGTTAACCATTGTTTGAGGTTGATGGCGGCTTGGTTAGGGTTCGTTGAATAGGCAGGGGGTTTTTGAAGAAGCGATGTTGAGATCTGGTCGATGGTGATTTTGTTCCAATTTCTTCGCAGAGTTGGTTGAGGGTGGTTGTGGATCGAGGTCTTATTGTAAATAAAGTGGATGCAGCTGTGGTCCGTCCAGTGGAGGGGTGTGGTATGAGTGAAGGAGATATGTTTGCTGGAAGTGAAGATAGGGTCGAGTGTGTGTCCTGCATAGTGTGTGGGGGTGTTAACAAGTTGTTTGAGTCCGAGATTGGCGAGATTGTCCAGAAGGGTGGTGGTGTTACTGTCGTTGCTCTTTTCCAGATGGAAATTGAGGTCTCCCAGTAGAATGTATTCTTCCGAAGGGAGGGCGTGTGGGGTGATAAAGTCAGTGATGTCTTCGCTGAATTTTGTACGGGGTCCTGGTGGCCTGTAGAGGAGGGTGCCCCTAAGTGTTGTCTTGGGGTCGGTGTGGATCTGGAAGTGAAGGTGTTCGGCGATAGCGAGGTTGTCATCTGAGCTGGTTGAGACGCGGATGGTGTTCTTGTGGACGATGGCGATGCCTCCTCCTGCAATCCAGTTTCAAGCAATCCAAAATTATATTGCAGTTCAAAACTGGTTCCTCTTTTAGCCAAATGTTGTGCCAAAGCATCAGAGGTGCTGATTGCATGTGAAAAGACAATGGTGTTACACCTAGTTTGTTATGACACATGATGTCGGGAGTGCTTTTAGGTAGTGTCAGGACATGTTTTAGCATCATATTTTCTACTCTCTGAAGGACCAAGGTGTTAGTACTACCCCAGACTCCAGTGCCATACAAAGTGACAGCGCATGTTCGTGCTTTGTAAATGTCTATAATTGCTTTTATGGGGCGAGATCCTAGTTTTTTTGTAAATCTTAAAATGGCCTCCATATTTTAGTTGAAGCTTCCAATCTTGCATCAACTAGGTGGGACCACATTTTTTTGTCATTAAAAAAGTATACCTAGATAAGAGAAGGTTGGTACCTGTGACAGTATTTTATTTTTTATATATAAAGTTTTTGTTTTTGATGGGGGTTTGCCGGTTACCATAACAGGTGATTTTGCAACATTCGTTTTTAGGTCAAGGTCACTCATACATTCATTTAAACCAGTTAAAAGCCTTTTTAGTCCCTCCCCAGTTCTCAACTTTAAAACACAATTGTCAGCGTATAACAAGGCTGGGAGAGACCTGTTGCCTACTGTAAGTGTGTCTAGGTTTCCAATTCTGATGTGACTTTATAAGTCGTTTATGTATAAGCAGAATAGAAAAGGAGCAAGTACGCATCCCCGACGGACCCCACCGTCCATCTTTATTGGTGAAGTATGTTCACCAGCTGCTCCATAACGTACTCTCCCTGTGACTCCCGGATGCATTGCTGCTAAATAATGGACAATAAGTGGATCAATGCCCATAAGAAGCATTTTCTCCCAGAGTCTCTCCCTCTGCACCCAGTCAAAGGCAGAAGTCAGGTCCATAAACCCAAGGTATAAGGACCCTGACTTTGCCATGGTGTATTTGCCAATGACCAGGTGCAGATTAAGGCACTGTTCAACAGTGCCCAGGCCTTTTCTAAATCCATATTGGACATTAAAGAGTTTCCCGGTTTCTGCTATCCAGCTCTCCAATCTCTCCAGTATTACTCGTCCCATGATTTTGCAGGCGCAATCAATTAGAGAGATTGGACGATAGCATTTGGGGTCTGACCTGCCTCCCTTTTTGTATATAGGGACTATTATAACCAATCTCCAGGAATCTGGGAGGACCCAGGGACGCATACCATACTAATATATTTGTTTACAGTGGTAGCCACAGGGTGATGTTTGAAAAAAATAAGTACGCAGGTATACCGTCCGGCCCAGGAGCCTTATTCTTTACAGTCTGACAAAGCGCCCTATTTACCTCGTCTAGAGTTGGGGGTTCCAAGGGAGGTACCACGTGTTGGAAATCAATGCCACAGTATAGTTCAGTGCTGTTACTGTAGAAACCAGCAAAGTGTTTCACCCACATTTCAGGCATGATTGTTACATCAATATTGCTGCTTTTTGCGTCACAAAAAAATATTTTTCATTGACTATTTGCCAGAAGAGTCTGGGATCTTTACTTTGCTATGCCAGATGTAATTGGCCCCATGCGTCTTTCCTGATCTCCATCTTATGATTCTCCAACTCGTGCTTATAATCTATGCGCGTCTGTCTCACTGTCACCTTGTAGGGTGGTTTAATTTTTAAAGTCTTAATTAATTTATTGTGCAGCTGAGAACATTCACTGTTAAACCACCTTTTATTTTTCTGTATTCTATCACGCTGGCTTTTAGTTAAGAGTACCTTGATTGTCTCAGTTATTGCCTTATATTATTTGATCATGACAGGAATATTTAAATTAGCTTCCAGACAATCCAAAACTTGCTCAAGGTTGCACTTTATAATCTCCTCCTGAACAAGGTCTGAATTGACAGTGAACCACTTCCTGATTAACCCCTTGTTTTTAGTATAAGACAATGGTGGGACTCTTTCTGGAGTGATTAACTCGTCAGATGGAACCACCAAGTTTAATATTAGTGGATAATGATCACTAAAATGTACTTTAGGTATCTTAAATGTAACAGATTGCAAATTAAAATAATCAGACAAAATAATAAAAATCAATCCGAGTGCCGTGGCCTCTACCTACGTATGCTACCACATCGGTTTTTGTCAGCTCTATAAAACCTAAGGTTAAAAATAATGAGAATTTCATCAACAAAGAATTAAAAATATTCCCACATGGACTATGTTCAAAATGATAGCCACCCTCCGTGTCCCTTGCTAAACCGTGGCAGGCCCCACGTTTGGACAGGGAGCATAGTTTGCAGTTAAAATCACCCCCCCCCCCAAGTACTACAAAATCAATTTTTATCTCCTCTATAAGCTTTGTTAATGCAGTTTCCAGTTCCTGTGCGATAGTAAGGTTTGTGTTATTAAAATTATTATGGTAAAAATTAACAACCACAAACATCAGGTTTTTTCTAAACAGAATATTAATGATCTGGAAATGTGGAGACTTCAACTTCATTTCCTTAACTCTACCATTTAATGTTGTTTAAATTAGAGTTAATAATCCTCCTTTATCATGACCACCTGTGGAGGCTGTAGCCGATGTGTATAGAGTAAAAACCATTTAAATGAGCTACATCGCGCCTCCAGGTTTCCAGTAGACAGACTATGGTATACTTGCTAACAAAATCTACCCAATCTTTAATTTCCAATTTATTTGTCTCACCTGCTATATTCCAAAAAAGACTACCATGTGTAAATGCACTAGTCTGAATGGAGTGCTCACTCTCTAACCAGCAAGAAGCTGGAACATCCCCCTCTTCCACCAGCATGTCTATCGGCACATTAGAGTCCTGAACACCGACTGATGATACATCAGAACGTGCTAACAAAAGTTCTGATGTTCCATCATGGGAAGGTTTGACAGGGTCAGGCACTATGTAATGTACCGAATCTAGTGAACCATCCAGTTTGAAGTGATCAGTTTCACTTGAAAATGTAGTGCTAGTATTAGGAAGAGATGATAGAATTACTATTGGCGCATGATGACTAGCTCTGTCTGTTTCTACAAATACACACAATGGGGTTAGAATATCAGCACCAGTCTTCCTCAGTGACTGATAATTCAGTCATTCCACTTGATCTAAAGGAGAAAAATAATTAAATGTTGGGATGGAAAACTGGGAAAACATTTTAATTTGTGAGGTCGTATGACCAGTACCTATATTTGACAGTGGCCTTTAAAAATATCCTAATGGTACGGCTTCAAAAGGGCCCTCCACACTATTGCTCCAAAGGAGTCTATCCATGAGCCAGTGTACAAAACTATCCCTAAAGTTTACCAAAATGCAATCTCCTATTTCAGATTTTTCATGTGAACCCACCAAGGACACACGTTCAACATTGTTAATGTTATCATGTAAAATGTCACAGCCTGACCAGTCCAGGGTCTTCGCCAACCAATGCACTGTTTTATTTTTAAGCTATTTCCAGTCTTCTTCCTTTCCGTAAGCCAGGGGTGGTACATTTTTAAGGACAATGACATAAGGGGTAACTTCTGGGGGTAAATGGAGTGTTCTCAAGTTGCTTTTCTGTGTGCCAGCTAAAGGCTTGTTATGTTTCCAAACAGTGAGATTAATCTCACTATTTTCCCCAGTGACTTTCGAAGTGCTCTGCCGTGCTTTATCTGGTTGGTTTAACGGTTGCATTACAGTCTCAGTGTTATTAGTAATGCCGCCCGCAGGAATCGGTATAAGGGGGGTGGAGGAACCCGTAAAGTATCCAGATTTCCATTTGGGATAGGGTTAGTCAAATTATTTGAAACCCCCGGGCCAGAGGTTGCCTTCGAGATGCTGGAGCCAATTAATATTTGCAGCGAGACATCAATGCTATTTAAAACCGCTACAAGAGGGTCAATAACTGTCTTAATGATGGCTTCTTCTGTGCTTGTAAAATGTTTGATTAATACACTATCTCCCAGAAGCTCAGTATTCATAGTGTCCGTAGCAGTGACCGTTGCCCGAGTCTTTGTGGGATGGTTTTCGGGGTGGGCCGTGGTTTTCTTGCGTGTTACCACTGGCCTTAGGTTTTTTAGATGGCGGTGGGCAAAGAGTGTCAATAAGTCCCCCCTCCTGAATGGAGCCAGAACTGACTTAATCTCTGCTTGCATCCATACTTGTCGATGCAATGTCTTCCGTATTTTTATCATGCTAGGGTACAATCTCCATTAAAGTGCCATTTTCCAAGGCTCTTTGTGCTTCCCCCCATTCTTTCCTCCACTGACTATCTCACTTGTTATTGCCCCCCATGGCCGTTGTTAATAAATTGGTGATCGATGAGGTTAGCGGCCTGGCTTTAGCAGTGGTCATCATGAGTGTTTTCCGTTTTCCCATCTCCTTACCTTTATGTGTTACCTTCCCCAGTGTGCTAGCTATACCAGGGGGCTTTTCCCAGGCGCTCTTATCAGCGAACTGTCTGAAATTAAACTCTGGTAAGACCGAAGTTCTTTTTTTTGGTAGCCATAAGAGTTTTTGGTCTCCTGCATTATGGCCTCCAGAGTTAGGCCCTCTACCAAACCCAGTGAATAAGGTAAAAAACGTAGGTGTCACGTTTGATTCCATGCTTTCATTTGAAGGTCATGTGAACCAGGTTACGTCGACATCCTTCTACACCTTAAAATTACTCAGAAGGATCCTTCCTTTTATCCCGGCCAACTTATGGAAATTAGTGGTCTCTGCTCTTGTTCTGTCTAAGGCTGACTACTGCAATGGCCTTTTTATCAATCTTCGGAGAGATGCCTGACCAAGTTGCAGATTGTGCAGAACGCAGCAGCACGTTTGCTGCTGAATGTTCCTAAACACAAATCTGTCTCTACGTCTCAAAGAGCTACATTGGTTGCCGGTAAAGAGGCAGATCAAATTTAAGGCCCTTTGCATAGCTTTTAAAGCTGTTCATAACATAGGACCTGTCTTCCTAAAACAAAATCTGCAGCCTTATATTCCTAACCGTCATCTCCGCTCAGCCTATGCTCAAAACTTGATAGTTCCCAGGTTCAAAAAATCTGCCTGGGGTGGAAGAAGTTTCCTGGTCGGCACTACCCGTCTCTGGAACTCACTTCCGTTTAAGGCTAAAAGAAGAGACTCATCTATTGGCTTTCAGAAAGGCATTAAAAACTTGTTTTTTTAATCTTTGATGTGGTTTTGCCTGTTTTTTACTTATTCGTCTGAGGAGCTAGCACCTTGACACCCTTGGGTGAATAGTTTTGCGCTTTATAAATTTCTTTTTCATTTCATTTCATGTCCGTGCTCAACAGCCAAAGGACCCAGCTCAGCCCAGCCTTGTCCAGACGCAGATGGGCGCAGACGGGCCCACCCGTGGCCTGGGATTTGCCCGGGCACGTCCCAGGCAGACCTGCGCGCATCCTGAGTAGGCCTGTGCGTGTCCCGTGCTGCGGGATCCTGCGTCCGCTTATCAAGCGCCTTCTGGCACTTGTCGATGGCATCTGCAGGTGTGAGCCGCGCACTGCAAGCTGGACGTTGCAGTCCCCACGGACTGTTACCGGAAATGAGGGCAGGCAGCAAAGAGCATGCAATGCATTCCTCCAGGACAGGCAGTAGGTAAAGAAAATCTCACAGGCAGCAAAGCATTCTTGACTTCTTCAATAACTCTGAGGGCACATGTCCCCTTCAACACATTTGTTGCAGAGCAAGTCCCAGAGAATCACAATCTTCAGGTACACCAGTATTGGCATGGCATGGAAAGCTATGTCAGTGGCCAGAGTTAGCAAATTGTGTATTGGCTGTTTTGGCATTGCCCGTCTCAAGTGCCATTTTTAAGAGAGCTTTTTTAAGGGTGGGGAGCAAACTCCGCTTCGTTAGCGGAGTTAATGGAATTTGGCAAATCTGCGCTCCACTTAGGAATGAATAGTTCAGTTTTCAGACTATCTTTAGTGTGGAAAACTCCTTTGTAACTTGCCGCCATGTACTGCTGTTTTATTTCCAAGCAGATGTAACAAACTGCTTCCTTTAAAGGTGCTACATAACTTTCTAATCACCAGTTTTATGTCAGTAATAAATTCAACCACAGTTTGTCTCCGCTCCGCCTTCAGTTGAAGCACTAATCACGTAGAGTCGTGTTTTAACAAAATCCCTGACTTCATTCTCATAGCTAGATACTTTCATACAAATTGTAAAAAAAAGTTTGGAACTGGTTTTGATTTACTTTAGTGTCTCTGGCATTGTGTGCTGATCTCCTGATCCTGCACCGTATACATAGTCAGGTCATTAGGTATAAATTCATATGAACAGTTTTTTTCTTTACACATATTTATTGTTTGCTTAGCTCTTATATACTTGCTTTTCTTAGAGACATTGTTTGAATGGAGCTTTTCTTGGTGGGTGCTTTTTACATACAGGTTATATTTGTTTCTTTCGTAAAGAGCAGTTTTTAGTCTTTTGCAGAACTGGGAGAGGTTTAACACTGACTGGATTGAGAAGCATATGGCATTCCACACTCGGAGGCATACTATAGTGAAAGGTTTGCTACATTGGTTATCTCCTTTATGGTGAGGATTCCAATTTGAGGTAGGATTCAGATATGGTAATGCACACCAAGATCTTATCTTTCTCTATAGATTATGGAAATTGTGTCTAGTTAAGTCTCTGCATGGATTTGTGTATTGTAGAAGTGCTTTTGAACACTATCCTGCAATCAAATTATAGTAAATAAAGGCCTTTACTGAATAGAGGAAAGGGGAGACATTAGGGCACCCCAGAAATAGAAAGGAAAAGAAACCAGGGTAGAGGAAAGAGAGAGTAGTAGCCAATTGTTGCATTGTAGAAGGTTGTTGGTGGGGATTAAGTGTTTAAAAGAGTATGTCAACATTTCTTTCCATGGAACCTTTTTTGAAGGGGAATTATAAGAGCAAGACAGCCCCATGGTTTAACGACGAACTCAAGAGCTCCAAGAAGAACTGCAGAGCACTTGAGAAAACCTGGCGCAAAGACCCAACACCGGACAACATGACTGCCCTCAAGCTCGCCACCCGAAAACACCACCAACTGATCCACGCCACCAAGAAAACCGCATTCAAGGAATGACTGGACAACAACGCACACAACAGCAAGGAACTCTTCAACATCGTGAAAGAGCTCTCCAACCCCAACGCCGGAAACAACGACATCACCCCTTCGCAAGACCTCTGCAACTCCCTCGCCTCCTACTTCCACAACAAGATTGCGGACATACACAACAGCTTCAGCACTCAACCGACGCACGCCACGACTGAACCACCGCCCCCCACCACCACCCTCCGCGCCTGGACCCCGATCAGCACCGAAGACACCATCCGCACGATGAACTCCACCCACTCCGGATCTCCGACCGACCCCTGCCCTCACCACGTCTTCAACAAGGCCGACGCAGTCATCGCACCCCACCTGCGGGACATCATCAAAACCTCCTTCGACACCGCCACTTTCCCGGAGAGCTGGAAGCATGCCGAACTCAACGCTCTACTTAAGAAACCATCAGCCGACCCCACCGACCTCAAGAACTACCGCCCCATCTCGCTGCTCCCGTTTTCGGCAAAAGTCATCGAGAAGACCGTCAACAAGCAACTGGCCGCCTTCCTCGAGACGAACGGCTCCCTCGACCTCTCGCAGTCTGGCTTCCGGGCCAACCACAGCACCGAGACCGCCCTGATCGCAGCTACCGATGACATCCGAGCCCTGCTCGACAACGGAGAAACAGCGGCCCTCATCCTCCTGGACCTCTCCGCGGCCTTCGACACTGTCTGCCACCGTACCCTAGTGCAACGCCTCAGCAACGTCGGAATCCAGGAGAAGGCACTGGAGTGGATCATCTCCTTCCTCGCCGGAAGGACACAGAGAGTCCACCTCCCCCCGTTCAGATCTGAGGCCACCGAAGTCATCTGCGGCGTTCCTCAAGGCTCCTCACCCAGCCCAACACTCTTCAACGTCTACATGAGACCCCTCGCAGCCATCGCACACCAGCACAACCTCAACATCATCTCCTACGCCGACGACACCCAGCTGATCCTTTCCTTCACCAACGACCCCGCCACCGCCAGAGCCAACCTGCACGAAGGGATGACAGAAGTAGCCAAATGGATGTCGAACAGCCGCCTGAAACTGAACTCGGACAAGACGGAAGTCCTCATCCTGGGATCATCACCCTCCGCCTGGGACGACTCCTGGTGGCCCCCCGCCCTGGGCAGTGCACCCAAACCCACAGACCACGCACGCAACCTGGGCTTCATCCTGGACTCCTCCCTCTCCATGACCAGACAAGTCAACGCCGTCTCCTCGTCGTGCTTCAACATCCTGCGCATGCTACGTAAGATCTTCCGATGGATCCCCACCGAGACCAGGAAGACGGTTACCCAGGCCCTCGTCACCAGCCGTCTGGACTACGGCAACTCCCTCTACGCTGGAACCACCGCCAAACTCCAGAAGAGACTCCAGCGGATCCAGAACACCTCAGCGCGACTCATCCTGGACATCCCCCGCCGCAGCCACATCTCCGGACACCTGAGAGACCTACACTGGCTCCCGGTCAACAAGAGAATCACCTTCCGGCTCCTCACCCACGCACACAAAGCCCTTCACAACCAAGGCCCAGAATACCTCAACAGCCGCCTCAACTTCTACGCTCCCAAACGCCAGCTTCGATCGACCAGCCACGCCCTCGCCGCCGTCCCCCGCATCCAAAGAGCCACCACAGGAGGAAGGTCCTTCTCCTACCTGGCCGCCAAGACTTGGAACTCACTTCCGACCCACCTCCGCCTGACCCTGGACCACCTCGCCTTCAGCAAGCAGCTCAAGACCTGGCTGTTCGAGCAGTAGCGGACCCCCTCCCCACAGCGCCTTGAGACCCTCCGGGTGAGTAGTGTGCTATATAAATGCTTTGATTGATTGATTGATTGATTGAGATGTGGTCTGGCTCAGTCCATTTGATTGGATTTTTGATGTGATTTTTTTGTTGGTGAAGTTCAAGGACTTATAAACTGAAATGCTTCATGAGGCGTTGCGGATAATTTATGAAGTAAGATGATTAGGTCTGAATGGTGTGGAATAGGGTTCTTTTTCATTGCAACCTTTTGTTTGAGAAAAATGTAGGATTCAATGTTTTTGAGGTTCTAGGATTTTTGTGGTTCAGCAAAAGCCATAGGAGAACTTGGTGATCCTATCTCTTTTATGAATAAGCTATTTTTAGATGACCAAGATATCTAAGAGGGATAAATGCCATATATTTTAATTTTGGAGTTGTTCCATAGGGAAGCGTAGCGTGAGATTTAGATTTTGTGCAGGAGCAGTTTGTCCAATGATTTGAGGGCTGAGATTGTGTCTTTGAGAATAGAGTGGGAGTTATGTAGTGGTACAGTCTTCATACTAAGCAGAGAGATAAGAGCATAAGGTTTTACCAGCGTTTTTTCAATAAGAACCCAAAGCAGCATTTCAGGGGTTATAGGGATCGACCACCATGTGGTCTGTATGATTGGTAAGCAAGTTGGTAGTTAAGTAAGTTGGGAATGTTGAGGCCTCTGAAACTTTAATTTAATTTTAGTTTCTTGAGTTCTAATCTTCCTTTCTTCCCTTTCCATAGGAATTCAGTCAGAAATTGTGGTGTCAGTTGTTTTAAAGAAGGTATTTGAAAGTTGAATGGGTAGCATGGAGGAAACAAAACTTATTAGTGGGGCAGTCATCATTTGAATCCATTCTACCTGACGACACCAGGCCTTAAATGTATCTTTGATTCTCTTTATTAGGTAGTTTTAATTTGCCTTCTTCATGTCTTCGAGGTTGTTTTTAAAGAGTATGCCTAGGTATTTGATAGGAGAGGTTTGATAGTGTAGTTTGGTGTTGTTCATAACACATGGGAGACTTAAGTTATTTAGTGGGAACATTTCGGTTTTATCTACATTTAAGGAATAGCCTGAGACTTGGGCGCAGGAGTTGAGTTCGGATAGGTTTGCTAGGATGGCAGTGTCTGCCTCCTGTGTAAATATGAGTATGTCGTCAGCATAGGTAGGAACTTTGTGGGTAAGTTTTCCAATGGATATACCTTTTATGTGTTTGTTTGCTCTGATTGATACAAGAAGGGGTTCAATGACTAGAAGATATAGGAGCGGTGATGGTGACTGCCCTGCCTGGTTCCCTAGGCACAGTTTATTTCATTTAAAAGCACCCTATTTACTCTTATACCGGCCGAGGGTTAAGCATATAGGGCAAATGTTTGGCAAATGAAGGTATCTCTGAGGTTGAATTTGGCCATGACGGCTGTTAGGAAAGGCAATGAGCCCCTGTCAAAGGCCTTCTCAGCATCCAAGGCCATTGCTCCTGTGGCTGATGATTTAAGTTGAAGTTATTTCATGATATGGCAAAAAAGTCTGATGTCTACAGAACCATGCCTTCCATTTCATGAAGCCAGTTTCTGATCTATAAATGAGGGATGGGAGGATTTTTTTCTAGGCTGGTTGCCAGGGTTTTTGCGTAAATGTTACAATCTAGGTTTAGGAGAGAAATGGGTCTATAGTTTTTGACCTCTAGAAGGACCTTTCTGTCTTTGTGAATTACAGTGATATTGGCTTCAGAAGTTGTCCCTGTGAATCCCCATGAGTTTTCAAAATGAGTAAAAAGGGATTCCAAATGTGGGATTAGTTGATTTTTGGAATGTTTTTTTAGAAGCTGGCTGCGAGCCTGTCCGGCCCTGGTGCTTTGCCTAATTTGAGGGAATGTATTGACTTCACACTCTCCGTACGAGAAAGAGGTTGTTTGAGAGAGGCGTAATTAGATTCTGAAGGAACTGGGAGCTGTATTGTCTCCAAATATTTCTCATATTCAGCTGTTGTAGTTTTCTTAGGGTTAGAAAGGTCATTAGAAAACTCTCTGAAGACACTGGCTATTTCCGTCTGGTCAGTGACTACCGTTCCTGATTGGTCCTTAATAGATAATATATAGTTTTGATTATTTTTTATCTTTAGGTAGTTTGCTAGCGCCTTGCCTGCTTTCTTTGCATCTTTAAAGTGTTTCATTTTGTTGTGTTGTACCCAAGCATGTGTTCCGGAATGTAAAATCTTGTTGTACTCATATTTTAATGTCTTAAGCTGTAAGAGGAGTGCCTGATTTATGTTAGCAAAGAATTTCACTTCTGATTGAGTATTTTAATTTGTTAATGCATTAGTTAGTGCATTTATTTATGTTGGAAATAATATTAATGAGTTCTCCCCTAATAGTAGCCTTCATGGCATCCCATATGGTTTCCTTAGAGATGTAATTAAAGTGAGTTCCTAGGAAGAATTTGTCTGTGCAGTTTTTTTTTCACAATGTTTGATTGCTGTTTGAGGAACTCCTAGTTGAAACTACATTGATTCTTCCTGGGGTGTTTGAGGTCAATTTTTAAGTCTAAGAGATACAGGCATGATCTGAGATTGATATTGGTTCGATTGTGGAGGATGCAGCAGCTGGTGTTAGAACATTATTAGTTAGTATATAGTCTATTCTTGATAGAGTATTGAAGTTACTACCAGTCGGATATTAGAGGTGCCAGATGTCATTTAGGCAATGTGACTTGCATAAGTTCCTCATTTGTTTAAGTGATTTGTTTAGCCTATATTTATATTTGGAGTGCCTGTCTAAAACAGTATCCCATGAAAGGTTGAAATTACCTGCAAGGAAAAGGTTAGCGTCATTTGGTAAATCACATTTTTGTTTGTTTAGAGTGATCCACAATTCAGGATCCTCAGCTGTAGGGGCATATATGTTCATAAAATTAAGGAAAGACTGGTTATTTTGAAAGTGGGTCATTAGCCATCTGCCTTCATTGTAGTGGGTACTATCTACTGCTGTTAAGTTAGCTTTATTAGTTATCAGAGTAATGGCACTGTTTTTCTTTTTATTGGCTGGTGAGGCATAAATACTTTGAATACCTCGGTAGTGTTAGGCATTACATTCTTTGTGTCCCATTTTAGGGGCTGATTATGGTGCGGTCAGAAAAGGCTTCGGCCATCGGTCGCAGTCTTCCAAACGCATCGTAATATGCCAGTCAGATACCTTTCCGACTGCCTCATTATGATTGAGGCGGATGGAATGGAGTCCGAAGGGCCATTCCAACTGGCTTCCAACGGGCTCTGAGGGCCCTTCCGCCAGTCTGAATGCATCCAGTAATCCCAAGAGTTGCTCTTTCCACCCTTGGAATTACAATTTCGGCTTTTGGCAACCTTTCCATGCCTGTCTTTCCGCAACAGAAAGGTGGTAGGAACTCAACTTTGGGGTCTCCAGTGGGGCCCCCTTGGGTGCACGGCCTCCAGTTGAAGGCAGAGGGGGCACCTATGCTGCCCGCTGTTGATCCATGCACCCCATGGCAGGCACCTTAAGGGATGAACTGCACCTCCTATTTTACAATGGGAGCATGCCCGTTTATGGCCAGAATATATGCTCCCATTGTAAAGTATAGGTATGCGTCGGAACAGGGTTCGGTCGCATCATAATTAGGCAGTTGGGACCGCCGACCGGGTGTCGGTCGGTCCCATGACCTAAACGATGTTGGGTGAAGGAAACTCCGCCCGACATCATAGTCAGCCCCTAAGTTTTTTGCAAAAGTATTATATCACCTTTGAGTTTAGTACAGTCATCTACGACTTTCCTATGTTTAACCAGGTGATTGATACATTTGGTATTGTGGGAGAGTACTTCAAAAGGGTTATTTGCCATTAGTCCAATTCAGGGTGATAGGGTCAGCCACATCATAAGGGTCGCAAACGCAAAAGGTAAGCATAAACTTTTGTCATAGTACGAATATATGAAGAGAAGAGGCCGCATCTTAACCCTAAAAACACTCATTCTGAGACAGCAGTGATAATGATAACGTGGAAACAAAGAACAGAAACATGATGGCTACACAACAATTTCTGCGGCAGAGGACAATTGCCTCTTTTTCCCTAGTAGTTTGAATGTCCATCTGAGTAACAAAAACAAGAGAGGTGTTGGCCAGTGCTCAATCTCTTCAATCCAGATAGCTAGAAAATTAATTAGATTGTGGCCCAGCTGTGTCGTTTTTCTGCTATGGATTTTAGATTTTATTTTTGTGAGTGGCGTTATGGGGAAATGTATCTGGCCGAATGCAAGTTTTTTCTCCTTATGTGGAAACTTAAATCACCAGTGTTGGCTAAGGCTAAATTCATGCATCGAGTGAAAGCAAAGACATCTGCATGTGCTGTATCATATATTTGCCATGGTAATTAATACTTTGCATAGTCTCACATTTCCTGCATGCTTTTTTTATTTTATGCTTTGCATCACTGATTCAAAGGAACCAAAAGAGTTAACAATCGAGGATGCTGCCTAGAAAAAGCAGTGGTTCAGGTGGGAGAAAGGGGGGGGATGAAATCTCAGAAACAAAAAAAAAAAAATTTACCTCCCGGCCAGCGGTCACCGCCTCTCCTGTGTCCCGTCCTATACTCTTCCTGGCTTCTTGTTAGAAACAGAAAGCAGGAAGCATCAGGGCTCCTACACTCCCCGCAGTCAATCACAATGCTGCAATGCAGCGTTGTGATTGGTCTGAGCGCCGTGATATGGTGCTCAGCCAGGGGCTGGAGGGTTGGGCATGTTCTCCATACAGGCTGTAATGCATGACTGTTTTGGAAGGCCGGAGAGGGCCGACCAAACAGTCATGGTGCACAGGAGTGTTCCACTACTCCTCCCCTGCTCTGCAGGCAAGCCCCCTCACACACGCTGTCGGAGCGGGAGGACAAAATAAAATGATTAAATCATTACTTTATTATCATTTTATTTTTTTCTTTCTTTTGCTGCTTCTTGGTATTAGGGCAACACTCCTCCATCTTAGCGGTGGAGCCGCCACTGAGTGTTAATACAATGTATCCATTCATTCATTTAATCCTTCCCAAGTACGAAATTCCCTACATGTAACATTTCCATACATGGGCATTTAAACTCTTGAGTGCATTAATTTGAGGAGAGTGCCAGCCAAAGACCAGTCTTGGGTAAGTACATCTAAGATCTAAGGGCATGATGTACAATGCATTTTTTTTGTCGCAAATGGCCCGATTTGCAGAATCGGCCCGTTTATGACTGGAAAATGTTTTTTTAAATGTGCAAAATGTCAATTGTTCCCAAATCATATTTTGCGATTTGTTATTTGGAAGGTGCATGTTTAGAGTGTCTCTTCCAAATACCAAATTGGTATGGTATTTATTACTGTTTTGCAACTGACTTTTGGTCACAAATTAGTAATACTTTACCACCAGTTTAAAACTGGCACTAACCCATTCACAAAGGAGAAGGGGTCCCTAAGGAGCCCTTTTCCTTTGAGAATATAAATATTATTATTTTTTAGGGGCACTCAGTGGTCCCACGGACCACTGCCTACTCTTAAAATAAAAAGTTCAAAGTTTCATTTTTTTCTGTTTAAACACACCCTATTTTCCTTTAACCCCTTGCATGCTCATGACGGCCCCCGGCCATCATGCATCACGGTGGGCATGTGCTTACGACGGCCGGGGGCCGGCCATATCTCGCCCACTTTTAAAATCGCCCGCACAGCGCGAAAATTCGCGTGCATGCAAGGGGTTAAGGTAAGCGTGCTGCATTTAAAAAAAAAGATTGCTTTATTAAAAAGCAATCATAGACATGGTGATCAGCTGAACTCACCAGGTCACCATCACTGTGATGGCTATGATGCCTAATGGGTTGCAAACTACAAACTACCTCATTAATATTCATGAGGTAGTTCGATTTGAGACCCAAATGGAATCCCTAAGTGAAACACAATGAGTTTCCAACATTAGGAATACCAATTTTCAAATTGTGATTCAGAAAGAATCACAGTTAGGAAATTGATATTCCTAATGTTTGTACATCTAGGGCCCGATGTAGGTAAATCCCATTTACCGATTTTGAAATACCGAATTCTACCGATTCGGTATTTCAAAATCGGTAAATGGGATGTAGGTCCCAACATCTGGATTCGTTACCGATTCCTTAACAATCCTTTAATTACCGATTCGGTAAATACCGAATCGGTAATGCCCATTCATTCCTATGGGCTTTGAAGCCCATAGGAATGATTAGGCATTACCGATTCGGTATTTACCGAATCGGTAATTAAAGAATTCACAAGGGTGCAGGGGGTGTCACTTTGACACCCTCTAGCACCCCCAAAACGGGCATGTGTGCAATATGGCACACAGACATGCCCTAAGGGCACGTCTGTCTGTCACATGGCACATGTGTACATGCACAGATGTGCATGTACACAGGAATCGGTTTTTTACCATGGATTTGTATTCCATGGTAAAATACCGATTCTGTAAGCCATGTGCTGATGGAACATAGGCTACCTACATTGCATATTCGGTAATTTTACCGAATCGTTATCATTACCGAATCGGTACATTTACCGATTCGGTAATGATAACGAATCAGTAAAATTACCGAAAATGTGCCCCTACATCTCGATAGCCCTTTACCGATCGGAAACGGCCGAAAATCGGTATTTTCGGCCGATTCCGATCGGTAAAGGGCTACCTACATCGGGCCCCTGGTCTTTAATTTACAGTCATCATTCACTTCAGATGCTCTTGTAACATATCACAAATGAACGCACCTGCTTTTGCGAATCCGGTTCCATCAAAGTAGGTTCCCTTCTGTGCATTTGCAAAACATTTTCCTACGTTGTAGCTGGAAGTGGGGTTATCAAAATCAATGGGAGACTCTGCCATTTTAAACCTCTTCATGCAGCCTTCAATGCTGTATAACACCTGAGTAAATAATAAGTATTACATGATTCAATAGTACGAGGTAACATTGCACACATACAGTTTAAGTTGAGGAAGAACATTTTATAAAGTTTTCACTAATTCAAATTATCTGACTAACCTGCTGATAGACAAAGGGCCTGATTTAGAGATTGGCAAATGGGTTACTCCATGACAAATGTGACGGATATTCTGTCCACCTTATTACATATGCATTAAATCCTTTGACACTTGTAATAAGGCTGATGGGATATCCGTCAAATTTGTGATAAAGTAGCTATCTGCCAAATTCTGAATCAAGTGCAAAAATTCATGCAATATTGAGTTTTTAGATTTGTGATTCTTACCAAATTAGTTTGGATCAAATGTATTTAAGAATCATAAATCATTTACAATTATGCTAGCCTCAGTATGATACCAGGTAGTCAGACTCACAGTTAATCTGAGTTTTTCTATTTTAATATTTATTAAACTGTGAGAATTCAGATATATTGGAAGATTCTTGAGAAAAGCTAATTATTTGACAATTTAGATATTATTCAGCAATTTGCAGTAATATCTAGGGTGGAAATTCCTGTTGACCCGTTCAAATGGTTTCCATAGGATCTAGTTGGTGTTATATGGCCTTTGCAGCATAAGGTAATGGAGTGCTAGGAAGTGTGGAACATTGTAAACGATTGATGAAGAGACCATCTAAGAACTGTAAAATGAGTCCAGGTAGAAGATAAAGGCCCACTTAAAGACTATGGATAGTGTGCATTACCACAAGACACTTTTGCTCCCAGCTCTATGTTGAATATGAAAAACCTATCAAGGTCAAAAAGATTAAACACAGGTTTGAGATAGAATGAATAAAAGCATATGGTGTAATTATGATAGAAAGGGAAAGGAGGACCCCAGTAATCCTCATCAATTACAACAATCTTTAGTCATTTAGGCTCATGTACCTATGAAAGTTCCCTACAGTCTATATTAACTGTGCAACCTAGGAACATAGATACACAGTTCACAAATTCCATAATCTGAAAATAATTTCCCTATTTGTTAATTTTGCTCTATGAGACATGCATTATCATTCTAATAGGCCGAAAGCTGGAAGGATAATAGTCTACCCTGCTATGCATGAAGGCATCCTTCGGTGACTTCATGTAGCAGAAACAATAAGTTGCCTTTTCACCTCTGTGATCTCATTGGTGCAGGGTTGCTTCAGGGAGCTGAAAACTTAGATGCGAGTGTGGGGCCAGTGCTAAATACTGTGAATGGAAATGTACCTGCAAGTGGCTTGTGTCTGGAAAATGGCGTGCCCTCCTCAGCGTGTGCAGGGCTGATAAAGCGTTTGACATCAGGAGAGCTTGCCAATAGCCTTTTTGGCCTATTGTGTGCTGATAATTTCAAGTGGATTAGCCATGGACTTGATTGTGAGAAGGTGGCCTGGTATATGCTGTCCACTAATTAAAGTGGGCACCCTGTACCAGTCCACATGACCATTATGATGTATGAGGTCAAAGATAACTATCGAAAGTGATCCTAGTGTTAGCTATGGGGAGCAGCTTTCAGGCTTAATTTTGAAGGAATGTAAAGCAGCTTGTTTTACAGGAATATCACCTCCTGGATAACTAAATGAAGGAGAACCACACAGTAGTTATATAAAAATATGTATTTATTAATATAACACTCTCTACTACCCTCTACACGAGGAGAGAACACAAAGCACACAATACTGGATCAATAGAACAGTTGTAAGTAGCGCAATACCCAGCGGGCTCCAGGGGAAGACCGAACCATATACTAATATGGTGGTATAAAAATCACAATTTGACTAGACACAGTGCCTAGTGCACGTAGAATCGCTAGGAACCCTAGGAACCACCCAAGGTGTTGACACAGGAGACCCACGGAGGACGGGTGCAGTGAGGAAACACAACCGCGTGCTCCGTACAACTCTATGGGAAAGTCGCGGTTGCAAAGTTAAAGTTTAAGGACCCTTCTAAGAGGACTTAATACAAATCCAGTGAAACATAAGAGTTTAGAGAGCCACACAACCCGTGGATATCGTAGTACCCGAGTTACCTATCCCAGGGGAGCCAGGTGCATAAGTCTGAAGTGGCGTCGGAAACTCTCGTCGTTCTCAATGGGAGGAAGTGTAGAAGTACTGCTGCCGAGAAGGTGAAAAAGGTCCAGTGGAATCCAAGCCTGAAATCTGGATAGAAGGAACCTGAAAGCAGAGGGGACAGAGTCTGGGTCACTTCAGAGTGGGCAGGGGCTCGGTAGACAAATGCCCACTGATATCGGGTGCTTCAGGTGCGAAGAAGGGCTGCTTGACTCTGCAGCCACGAGGACGAGGAGCTGTCAAGGATGACCAAGAGCGAGTGGTGAGCTGCCCTATGAAGGATGTCGAGTACTGAGGGGTCGGTGTCCGGCGGGAGCACCAACACGCCTGGGCAACAGCAACCCACACAGGAAGGACAAACCGGTTAGGGTGTGGACCAGCAAGGTCCAGGGCACTCCCCAAGCAATGGAGGGTCAGGGCACGTCTGGAGCAATGAGGAAAGCCCAAGAACAATCAAGATGACCCTCAGGAGGACCCACAGGCCGAATGACCAGGAGTCGCGAGGGGACCTCGAGCAAGATATCAAAGCACCAGTGAAAGTGAGGGACAAGCATGTCCCAGGTCTTACTTTGTCCTAAGTGTCCTGCTAATGGGATATCATCTGCCAGTGTCAGTAGGAAGCCCCTAAACTTCAGAGGTATGACCAACCTCCTGGTGGCACCAGGCTTGGGGTCTCAACCCTCTGACTAAAGGAGTCCTTCATCCCAGTAGATCCTGTGGGACCCACTGGCACTCCCAACAGCCTCAGCAGCAGCTTGCTGTCTCAGGGGTTCAAGAGAGGGGCAGCTGTGCTGCTCCAAGCTCAGATCTGCCCTGGAAGGACTCCTGTCCCCAAGAACTCAACCTTGTCATGTTCTGTAGTGTGTTTATCTAGGTACCTGAATCGATATTCCTATTCTTTGCCCTTGTGTGGTTATAAATCAATAATATCCCTACAACGGCATAGAAACCCTTTTCATAATTCAGTCATAGCGCATGCTGTCACATTAAGCAAGCCTATTCCTCCAGCCCCCTAGAAAGCACACCGAGTTCCTAAACAAATCCAAGCCTCCAGCAGCCTGGGAAATCCCCGCTGCCGTTGTTTTGATTTCGTCCAAGAACTCATGTAAAACACTGTAAGAACGACCAGTTCTTAGTGACATCTTTTATTGACGTCTTATGTCCAGCCTTACGTCAAACCCGGCACCTTTCAGGTATAAATATACCAACGTTGCCTTAAGCAAACACACGGTGGTGATGAATCTGGAGCAGCTACTACTTGCCCGAGAGCCCAGCTGATGCAAGAGCCCACGGACGCTGCCCCTCCCTTTTGACGCGCTGAGAAAGACGCTGTCTTTTCTCTTGCCGAGAAATCCAGCCTCCGGCATTTCCAGCTTACCCTTGCGGGTGACTGGGATACCGAGTCCTGAGAGAGAGATACCAGCCCTCCTGCCTTCTAATACCCAGGTACTGAACTGACTAAACCCTTACAGAGAATTCTTGAGTCAGATTCTTGGCAAAACAAACTTAACTTAAACTGCTACTTACTTACTCCTTCCCACGTATTAGGCTTAGGTCAGGTACACCGGGGTAGGCGTAGTTAGAAGCACCAGTTGAGTACGATTAGTCAATGTATATATGTATGTATCTATTTTATCCATTTTAAAGTATCATATGGCTAAGAAACCATATCAATGCTTTTACAGTATTATTTCATAATCCTGCTTTTACTGTATGCACTTTACTTAACTATAAGTATTGCAATTGTAGCAATTCATTTCTCTTGTATGAGGAAAGAGACTGCTCAATAAATAACACCTTTTATTGAAAACGCCCGTCTCTCTTTTTCTCTGCAATCTGGTGAAACTAAGTACGCACTTATTGACTGAGTGAAATAGCTGTCTTTTGTTTTCACACGACTCTAGAGATATACTCTTATTCAGGGAGAGCAAAGTTGTCATGTTTTATGGTTGTCAGAAACTAAATCCCTTCTTGTCATCCAGGGAGGTTAAACTCCTCCTCGCTTATTCGAGAAAGTTTCTAGTGAACTCTGAGCTAGCTGGCAAAAAACTTAAGTCTAATATAGTCAGTAGAGACCTAGTTAACCTCAGTCCTACGTCTACACTACTGAAGATATTATTCCAATGCGCAGAGCCTATTGGGACTATAGGAACTACACTACAGTTCAAGTTCCTCTGAGACAGTTCCTTCACAGGGACTGGGATCATCTTCCTCAGGAGATGTATCCTCACTTTGAATCTGGGGGAAGGACACTGCCTTACCCCTACCTCTCCTTCTCTTGGAAGGCACCTGGTCCCTTTTTCCAGGATCCAGGGCCTGTTCAGTGGAAGACATTGTTGCCTGTGACCAGGTCACAGCAAACACATCTGCAGAAATGCCCAACATTGCTGCATGTGTCCTGAGTTTCACCTCAGTCCAAGCTGTAGTCTCCAAATCATTGCCCAACACCAATTCCACAGGGAGTTCTGAGCTAACCACAACCTTTTTAGGGCCAGTTACCCCTCCCCAGCTGAAATTAACAACTGTCAAGGAATGGTCTGTCCTGACATTGCTAGCATTGGTCACTTGGTACATCTCAACAAGTATGACCTGGTCAGGGCTCACAAGGTCCTTAGTCGCCATTGTGACACTGGCTCGTGTATCCCTGTATGCCATGGCCTCCTGCCCATTTATCAAAGGCTGTTGTCTGTATTTGCCTCCATGCCTCCATCACAGACTAGAACAGCGTGAGCTGGAGTTCTGACTAGGCAAGAACCCATCTCAGATCTCAGGGTTAACCATACTATACCCTTTTTTCCAGTACCACCACTTGGAGCTGAACTAGGGGGAACAGTTGCCTTAGGGGTAGTGGTGGTGGTAGGTGGATCCTTGGCTTTGGCATAATTGGCATCCCTAGGCAAATGTGTATTTTCCTTACACAGGAACACCAAGGCTCCTTTCTGCCTTTTCTCTTGTTAGATTGTGACCCTCAGATGCAGGTTTTTGGGGCCCTGAAGAATACTTCTGGTCTTTACCCTTCTCCCCACCCTTATCTGATGGTTTAGCATCAGGCTTCTTTTGGTCACCACCTTGGTTCTGAGTTTTCTGCTTCACCCTGGTTCTGACCCATCTATCTGCCTTCTTTCCCAATTCTTGGGGAGAAGTCAGATCAGCAACAACCAAGTACTGATGCAACAACTATTTTTGGCAATTATTAAGAATTTGCTCCCTCATAATCAAACTGTACAATCCCTTGAAATCATTCACTGTGCTGACAAGTAACCAACATTCCAGAGCCTTAGTAGCACAATCTACAAAGTCGACCCAGTCCTGAGTCTATGCCTTCTGGGTGTCTCAGAACTTAATCCTGTATTGTTCAGTGGTTAAGCAAAACCCATCAATGAGAGCACTCTTCAAAACTGAATAATTTTCAACATCCTCTTCAATAACAGTGAGGAGCTTATCTATAACTTTGTCAGCAAAGGAGAGTTACACAATAACTCCCCACTGCTCTTGGGGGACCTTCTGTACCTTACAGGCTCTCACCAAAGCAGATATCCATTTGTGGAAGTCGTCCCCCCCATGGTAGGGAGGGACTATCTTGCTCAGGTTCCTATGGTCATAAGAGTATTCTTTAACCCTAGGGACACTGTTGCTGCCACCATGGGACTCTAGTCCCAATCTCTTTCTAGCCCTCTGGAGCGCTAAGGATTCCTTATCCAGTGCCAATTGCCTCTTTCTTGGGCCTAAGCTTGACTTTCTCAAGCTCTAGAAATTGGCACTGTCTATCATAAGAGTTATCTCTCTTATTGGATATGAAAGTCCCTACAGAGATTCCTGAGTGTCGAGATTCTACAAAGGGAGATCTATATCTCCTGGGAAAACTCTGTACTCTTCCTGGTGGAGTGAAGAGAGGGCCACTGGGCCTTCTCCCCCACCTCCTGGAAGATCTAGGTTGTCCTGGTTGGAATAGTTTTGATCCTCCTGGTCAGGGTTTGATTCCAGATCAAAGAAGGTATCACTTCCTGGCCTTTCTTCAATCCCTGCCCCACCCACTCTATCTACCTCATCAGACCCTGGGGTCTTCTTAAGGTCATCTAAGCGTAACACCTCAATGAGACGTCTTCAGTTTCCTAGAAGCACGCATGGCTTTCAAATCCTGAAATGAGAGACCATTGTATCTAGAAGACAGAAAGCCACTGGCTTCTCCTTTAGAGGACATACTAAGTGTGGTGTATGCACCTACCTAACCTAGTGGGAAATAAACTCTCTTAGGTTGGAGAAAGGGTGTGCTAGACCCTTGACTTACCCAACGACAAGTTCAGTAGAACTTACTTATTCTAACTTGAAGTATTATATATGCCTAATACTTTAGTGGTTTTCCGTTAATCACTCAATGAGATTTATCTGGTAAAACAATAGCAAGCTTAAATCCCAACCGCTGCACACCAATGTTAAAAGGCGGCCTGGTATATGCTGCCCACTAATTAAAGTGGGCACCCTGTACCAGTCCACCTGACCCTTATGATATCAAAGATAACCTTATTGAAAGCTATACTAGTGGTAGCTATGGAGAACAGCCTTCAGGCTTAATCTTGAAGGAATGTAAGGCAGCTTGTTTTACCAGAATATCACCCCCTGAATGACTAAATGAAGGAGAACCGCACAGGAGTTATATAAAAATATGTATTTATTAATATAACACTCTTTACTACCCTCTACACGAGGATAGAACACAAAGCACACAATACCGGATTAACAGAAAAGCTGTGTGTAGCACAATACACAGCGGGCTCCAGTGGGAAAACAAACCATATACTAAAATAGCAGTATAACAATCACAACTTGATTAGACACAGTGTCTAGTGCACGTTGAATCACTTGGACCCCAAGTAACCACCCAAGGTGATGACACAGGAAACCCACGGAGGACGGGTGCAGTGAGGAAGCACGACTGTGTGCTCCGTACAACTCTATGGGAAAGTTGCGGTTGCAAAATTAAAGTTTAAGGACCCTTCTAGGAGGACTTCGAACAAATCCTGTGGAACTTAAGAGTTTAGAGAGCTACCCCACACGTGGATACCGTAGTACCCGACTTATCTATCCCAGGGGAGCCGGATGCATAGGTCTGACGTGGCGTAGGAAACTCTTGTTGTGCCCAACGGGAGGAAAGTGAAGAAATACTGCTGCCGTGAAGGTGAAAAGGGTCCGGTGGAATTCAAGACTGGATTCTGGATGGAAGGAACCTGAAAGTAGATGGGACAGAGTCTGGGTCACTTCAGAGTGCCCACCGATGTCGGGTGCTTCAGTTCCAAAGAAGGGATGCTTGACTCTCCAGCCACGAGGACCAGGAGAAGTCAAGGGAAACCAGGAGCCAGAGGTGAGCTGTCTCACGAAGGATTTCGAGTGCTGAGGGGCCGGTGTCCGGCGGGAGCACAAACAAGCCTCGGCAACTGCAACCCACGCAGGAAGGACAAACAGGTTACAGTGTGGACCAGCAAGGTCCAGGGGACTCCCCAAGCAATGGACAGTCAAAGCACGTCTGGAGCAACCAGGAAAGCCCAAGAACAATCAAGCTGACCCTCAGGAGGACCCTCAGGCCGAATGACCAGGAGTCGAGAGGGGACCTCGAGCAAGTTTGCAAAGCACCAGCCCACGGAGCACATGATGCGAGGAGGCTGGAGTTCTTTGGTGAAAATACTGTTCAGGGTCAAACGCACATGCTCAGGAATTGACAACAAGCATAGGCACCTGCAAATGGACCCAGTCACCAGGGGTTTGGGTTATGCAGCCCTCACGAGAGATACTGACCTCAAACTCAGTGAGAGGGCAGATCGACCTTGGGGACCTTCAGGAACCCACCTCCTGTGTTGCTGAAATCTTCGGAGTCCGCAGGAGCTCATTAACAGCAGACTTCACTCCAGGGGAAATTATTCTGTTGTCTTAAGTGCACCACAGGTCCTGCACAGAGCCTGTATGGAACAAAGGCACAAACTAAGCTTTGAACGGAAAGGGGGACGAAGTTGATCCCAGTCGAGGTCCAGCAAAGTCCAAGTGTCCAGACGGTCAAAGGTCAGTGGTTTCTTCTTTGTAGAATCTTGACCACGTAAAATCTGAAGTCTTACAGCCAGGTAAGCACTTTTTTATCCACAGTAGAGGGTTGGACAGATTCAGGGGACCCTCCTAGGGGAGCACTCCTCCCGGCAGTTATTAACACTTGCAAATTCACTTTCTCTCCTACATAACGATAGGACGCATGGCATGGGAATCACTTTATTCTGTCCCTGCCTCCCTTAACAGTGCATTCAGCACCTCTAGACACCTCACTTTTGTGTGGACCACACGCCCATTAACTCATCTATTGTAGTAACAATTTACCCGGGTAGCGGTCAACCCTGATGCTCCGTACATCTTTTTACCGCTATTCCGAAGCCAAGGTCCTCGCAGAATATTCCGCCAGGCGCCACTAAAGGGCATACACAGCCAGAACGTTACTCTGGTCCAGACTAGGTGAGTCCTCTGCCACAGTCCTTGTGTCCACCGCTGAACTTAAGTGTTCCACACGCCTGACAATCATGTGTCCTTTGTCTGTAGACTGTGCCTAAATAATCCCCCTCCTCTCCCTGCACCATGTCCTGATGAAGACCCGTAGTGACTACAGAAGGGAGCACACCGTGGGTTGAAACGTCAACGATATAACAAGGCTCAGACCAACCAAGGCCCTACACTCCAAGAACAGCATTAATAGCCATTAGGGCTTTTAGTTTTTGCGTCTGGCCAAAGAATTGTCCCTTGTATAGAAATCCTGAAACCACCATGTATATACTGCACCAAGTTTATCACTAAGCACATATGTCACATGAGCACTATATGTATATATTTGACCTATTGTTGAACAGCCTCTTTGTATTCTTGTGAATATATTTGAATGAAGTAATTCAGATACAATGTAAAGTGGATATGCATACATTGTGTTGTTGTGATTATTCTACATAATGGCCATCATATGTCTTGGCGTGTGTATCTTTCATGCCCTGTGAATATTTGGGTCAAGCGACACTTAATGCACTGATAAAATTACTTTTGAGAACCCAGCAGAACCGTTTTTTGTTAATAAATGCTATAGCCTGGTTCTGAGGGACACCGAGTCGCCCCACTTTGTTATTAGACCTCCTAGGGGAGGGACAGGACAGAGGGGTGGCTACACCCATGTCCTTTGTCCAGTTCCGAGCCAGACCAGGAGCCAATGGCACCCAGAACTGGTTTGAGCTGGACCATGCCCAGGGACACCAAATGTGCCCCCAGTGCACACTTTCAGGCACTCTCAGAGTCCACCCATCCAGCCCCAATACACTAAACCCTGTGTGGGAGAAGGTCACACCTCCCTGAGACAGGATGCCTATTGTGATGCCTTCCTCTGCTTCAGCGTGGCTCAGCAACAGGAGGGCAGAAATGTGTCTCTGTCTGGCAGCATCCATTTTGTGCTGTCCCGGTCGAGAAGCCTGGGACCAGATAGACCAGTGACCTCACGAAGCTCGCTTCAGAAGGGTAGAATCCTACCTCCCACACCAGTTACTGGAGTGGCGGCATGATTCCAAGGTGTTTTATACCAAACACGATATGTTTCTATGCAGCCGTTTTCGAGATAGCATTTACCACGAGGTTATAAGGCACCTCTACCTAAATGTCCAACTGAGTCAAACACAACCCTGGAGTATGGTCTCCAAAGGCTGCAGAGAGGCTCTGCTCTTGCAGGGGCACCCTCTCACCTAAAACCCAGGACCCTGTCTTCAGGAATGTTAAGGCCTGCTATAGGGATGACTTATACGTTTTAAGTGTAGTGACCATTAGATATAGTGAACCTATATCTAAAGTAAATGGTGGAAGCACCATCTTACTTAGGCTGCAGTAGCAGACCTAGAGTTCCATTATGTATGGCCTCTCATGGGTGGCATAACACCTGCATCAGCCCCTGGGAGCCCTCTGGGGTATCTATGCCTTGGGTACATGGTGTACCATATACTAGTGATTGATAAGGGTACGCCAGTATCCAATCTGGAATGTGCCAAAGTACATGTATGCCAATTGAAGGGAGACAATATTTAAGTAGGGGGTGCACTCCTAAACTGATTAGTTTAAGTCCCTGTGATTCAAGTTTATCTAAAGGTGCTGCGGCTGACAAGGGCTGTCATCACTTGTGGACTGAAATGAACAATAATCACAAGCTGCGTGGCTCGAATCAATCGCGCACTGTTCACCTGGTGTTAAAAACACCTGTTACATGTAGTCAAAATGAATAACTCCATTTTTCTATTCATACACTTGTATTTACAACCATCATTTTCAAATTCAAATAATGATTTTTCATAATGCTGTACATGACATTTCAGATTTGCAAAAAATAACAATAAATCTTCTTTTTCAGTAATGCATAAATCACAATACAATATATTTTGATCAAATAAACATTGTCTTTAGAGGTTCCTGATGCATTTCGGAACCTTGCTGATTCCTTCTTCAGGGGCTGATCTGCAAATTAAATATGTAATGTAACATGTTAATGCCCATGGTACTCAAACACCTAAATGTCCGTAGTAATATGTGTAGTATTTGCATACCTTCTTGGTGTTATGTAGGGAGAATGAGAAACCATACATCTAAAACGACCAGAAAAACCAATAGTGAGGCTACCATTCATATCACACAATGAAAAAGATGCGTTTCTTTGGAAACCACATAATTGCTGAAGGCTTACCGCAAAGTTCGAGACCAAGTGTCCTATTAAACTGTCAACACAAAAGCCAAATTGTATATTAAAACCCAATCATCGTATTCCTTTAACGCTGGTCAAAAAACATCCTACTCTCTTCAATGCCATACCTGGAATGCTTTGTCGTAACTCTATTCTGTGAACAAAAGATGCCGGTAGATACATTAGATCCCAAACTGCATGTTAATGTAACACGTCATGCAATCAAACGAAGAAGCTGTTATAGCCATACCTTAACTCCTCTAGCTTGCTGATGCACCTTAGGGGAGATACCAAGAAAACATTTATGAGCTCATGACCTACAGGGGTATTTACTCTGTGTCATGCGCTTCAACAGAATATCGCGCATTCAGCGCGGCTCTTACACCTGACTCTGATCAAATCCGGCATATCAACAAACTCGCTACCTCGGTGCTGGAACAACGCGGCACCATATAATGTGCTCCGATGCTAAAATCAACACAAACGACAGACTAATGGTTGAGCCCGTAACCAAGTAGACAAGAGCTCCGGCGGCCATATTTGAATGGAATTTCTACCCGATAGTAGCCGTTAACCATATGTTATACCCAGTGTGATTCTAAAGTGACGCTGAGCCTGCCAAACAAATAGTGAATATTTACCAAAAAGACAAGCTGTGTTATTAGAAACCTAAACAATCTTTGTACTCCGGAGCAGATATACCGAACAACCTGCAGTAATGTCAAAATGATCAAACCATTCAATGTTGTAATACAATGGGAAGATCAATCATTGCTAATGCCTGGAACCAGTCATGGTCATCAAAATGTATGTGTGTAAAAGAAAGGGAAAAAAGTGATGGTGTGCTTCTAATGATGAGGGAACAAATGATCTAGTGATACACTTGACATCTGTGTTGTGCTGAACTGATACACCTACGACAAATGACCAGTGTGAGTCCTAAATGTAACATGACAGATCCAACCTATCATTTAAGCCAGTTGGAGTCATGGTATTCAAGATTTTTATCTAATATGCCTCCCGTTGTAGGAGTCTTTTGTGATTATCAACTCCTGTTACCAGTAACACTTGATCTATGATCAAAAAGCGTAATTGAGAAATAGAGGTTCTCTTCAAACCAATAGGTGGCTAATGCTGAGGTCAAATTTTGGGTACGGATCCGGCTTTTGTGCTCTGTAATTCTTAATTTCAATTTACGTTCTGTTTTACTAACATACATTTTACCACACGGGCATTTAATGCCATGGATGACATTTTGCGTATTGCAGTCACTGGCGTGTCAAAGCTATTTGAGCTCCTGTTGTCGGGTGAGTCAATGTGTTTCCAAGTATGAAATTATTACAGTGGGTGCAGTTATGACATTTCATGGTTCCTTTAAAAGACTGGTCGGTGGTTCGTTGTTAGTTTGTTATAGTAATTGTCGTCAATTCTTTCCTCTGGTGTAGGCATGGATTGGAGGGTCCTTGAAAATATTGTGAAAATCTGGCTCGTTGGAAAGGAGTTCCCATCTGGTATTAATGATTTGTCAGATGGCCTTCGATTGGGTAGTAAATCTGGAGACAAAAACTGTGTTGCCCGAAGTTTGCCTGAGTTTGGGTGTCAATAAATCTTGTCGATTAATTAAAGCTGCTCTGGCCTTGCTGGCTTGCAATGTGTCCTGAGGGTACCCTCTATCATTATATCTTTGAAGATGTTCATCCGTTTTTGTTTGATATGTTTGTGGATCCGAACAGATTCTTTTGATGCGCATCAGTTGAGAATATGGTAAGTTCTTAATTAAACTTCTGGGGTGGAAACTTGTGTACTCCAATGCATTATTGTGATCAGTTAGTTTGGTGTATAGTTCAGTTTGCAATCTTCTCCCGGTCAGTCATTTGATCACTCTCACATCCAGAAACTCCATCGATTTGATGTCAATCTTATGGGTAAATTGTATTCTGGGGTCCACCATGTTCAGTTGTTGTATCATATTCTCAAGTTCCTCTCTGTATCCATCCAAATCAAAAAAATATCATCAATGAAACAACAATATAATCTGATGTTGGTCCACCATGCCTCATTGTTCATCAAATGCTGTGACTCGAACTGAGCCATAAAGATATTCGCACATGCGGGTGCCCCCAAAAACATGTTAATGTCCATGGTACTCAAACACCTAAATGTCCGTAGTAATATGTGTAGTATTTGCATACCTTCTTGGTGTTATGTAGGGAGAATGAGAAACCATACATCTAAAACGACCAGAAAAACCAATAGTGAGGCTACCATTCATATCACACAATGAAAAAGATGCGTTTCTTTGGAAACCACATAATTGCTGAAGGCTTACCGCAAAGTTCGAGACCAAGTGTCCTATTAAACTGTCAACACAAAAGCCAAATTGTATATTAAAACCCAATCATCGTATTCCTTTAACGCTGGTCAAAAAACATCCTACTCTCTTCAATGCCATACCTGGAATGCTTTGTCGTAACTCTATTCTGTGAACAAAAGATGCCGGTAGATACATTAGATCCCAAACTGCATGGTAATGTAACACGTCATGCAATCAAACGAAGAAGCTGTTATAGCCATACCTTAACTCCTCTAGCTTGCTGATGCACCTTAGGGGATATACCAAGAAAACATTTATGAGCTCATGACCTACAGGGGTATTTACTCTGTGTCATGCGCTTCAACAGAATATCGCGCATTCAGCGCGGCTCTTACACCTGACTCTGATCAAATCCGGCATATCAACAAACTCGCTACCTCGGTGCTGGAACAACGCGGCACCATATAATGTGCTCCGATGCTAAAATCAACACAAACGACAGACTAATGGTTGAGCCCGTAACCAAGTAGACAAGAGCTCCGGCGGCCATATTTGAATGGAATTTCTACCCGATAGTAGCCGTTAACCATATGTTATACCCAGTGTGATTCTAAAGTGACGCTGAGCCTGCCAAACAAATAGTGAATATTTACCAAAAAGACAAGCTGTGTTATTAGAAACCTAAACAATCTTTGTACTCCGGAGCAGATATACCGAACAACCTGCAGTAATGTCAAAATGATCAAACCATTCAATGTTGTAATACAATGGGAAGATCAATCATTGCTAATGCCTGGAACCAGTCATGGTCATCAAAATGTATGTGTGTAAAAGAAAGGGAAAAAAGTGATGGTGTGCTTCTAATGATGAGGGAACAAATGATCTAGTGATACACTTGACATCTGTGTTGTGCTGAACTGATACACCTACGACAAATGACCAGTGTGAGTCCTAAATGTAACATGACAGATCCAACCTATCATTTAAGCCAGTTGGAGTCATGGTATTCAAGATTTTTATCTAATATGCCTCCCGTTGTAGGAGTCTTTTGTGATTATCAACTCCTGTTACCAGTAACACTTGATCTATGATCAAAAAGGGTAATTGAGAAATAGAGGTTCTCTTCAAACCAATAGGTGGCTAATGCTGAGGTCAAATTTTGGGTACGGATCCGGCTTTTGTGCTCTGTAATTCTTAATTTCAATTTACGTTCTGTTTTACTAACATACATTTTACCACACGGGCATTTAATGCCATGGATGACATTTTGCGTATTGCAGTCACTGGCGTGTCAAAGCTATTTGAGCTCCTGTTGTCGGGTGAGTCAATGTGTTTCCAAGTATGAAATTATTACAGTGGGTGCAGTTATGACATTTCATGGTTCCTTTAAAAGACTGGTCGGTGGTTCGTTGTTAGTTTGTTATAGTAATTGTCGTCAATTCTTTCCTCTGGTGTAGGCATGGATTGGAGGGTCCTTGAAAATATTGTGAAAATCTGGCTCGTTGGAAAGGAGTTCCCATCTGGTATTAATGATTTGTCAGATGGCCTTCGATTGGGTAGTAAATCTGGAGACAAAAACTGTGTTGCCCGAAGTTTGCCTGAGTTTGGGTGTCAATAAATCTTGTCGATTAATTAAAGCTGCTCTGGCCTTGCTGGCTTGCAATGTGTCCTGAGGGTACCCTCTATCATTATATCTTTGAAGATGTTCATCCGTTTTTGTTTGATATGTTTGTGGATCCGAACAGATTCTTTTGATGCGCATCAGTTGAGAATATGGTAAGTTCTTAATTAAACTTCTGGGGTGGAAACTTGTGTACTCCAATGCATTATTGTGATCAGTTAGTTTGGTGTATAGTTCAGTTTGCAATCTTCTCCCGGTCAGTCATTTGATCACTCTCACATCCAGAAACTCCATCGATTTGATGTCAATCTTATGGGTAAATTGTATTCTGGGGTCCACCATGTTCAGTTGTTGTATCATATTCTCAAGTTCCTCTCTGTATCCATCCAAATCAAAAAAATATCATCAATGAAACAACAATATAATCTGATGTTGGTCCACCATGCCTCATTGTTCATCAAATGCTGTGACTCGAACTGAGCCATAAAGATATTCGCACATGCGGGTGCCCCCGAAAACATGTTAATGTCCATGGTACTCAAACACCTAAATGTCCGTAGTAATATGTGTAGTATTTGCCTACCTTCTTGGTGTTATGTAGGGAGAATGAGAAACCATACATCTAAAACGACCAGAAAAACCAATAGTGAGGCTACCATTCACATCACACAATGAAAAAGATGCGTTTCTTTGGAAACCACATAATTGCTGAAGGCTTACCGCAAAGTTCGAGACCAAGTGTCCTATTAAACTGTCAACACAAAAGCCATATTGTATATTAAAACCCAATCACCGTATATCTTTAACGCTGGTCAAAAAGCATCCTACTCTCTTCAATGCCATACCTGGAATGCTTTGTCGTAACCCTATTCTGTGAACAAAAGATGCCGGTAGATACATTAGAACCCAAACTGCATGTTAATGTAACACGTCATGCAATCAAACGAAGAAGCTGTTATAGCCATACCTTAACTCCTCTAGCTTGCTGATGCACCTTAGGGGAGATACCAAGAAAACATTTATGAGCTGAGGACCTACAGGGGTAATAACTCTGTGTCACGCTCTTCAACAGAATGTCGTGCATTCAGCGCGGCTCTTACCTCTGACTCTGATCAAATCCGGCACATAAACACAGCCTATAAACAAACTTGCTACCTCGGTGATGGAACAACGCGGCACCATATAATGTGCTCCGATGCTAAAATCAACACAAACGACAGACTAATGGTTGAGTCCGTAACCAAGTAGACAAGAGCTCCGGCGGCCATATTCGAATTGAATTTCTACCTGATAGTAGCCGATAACCATATGATATACCCAGTGTCATTCTAAAGTGACGCTGAGCCTGCCAAACACATAGTGAATATTTACCAAAAAGACAAGCTGTGTTATTAGAAACCTGAACAATCTCTGTATTCCGGAGCAGATATACCGAACAACCATTCCAGGTATGGCATTGAAGAGAGTAGGATGTTTTTTGACCAGCGTTAAAGGTATACGGTGATTGGGTTTTAATACACAATATGGCTTTTGTGTTGACAGTTTAATAGGACACTTGGTCTCGAACTTTGCGGTAAGCCTTCAGCAATTGTGTGGTTTCCAAAGAAACGCATCATATTCATTGTGTGATGTCAATGGTAGCCTCACTATTGGTTTTTCTGGTCGTTTTAGATGTATGGTTTCTCATTCTCCCTACATAACACCAAGAAGGTAGGCTAATACTACACATATTACTACGGACATTGAAGTGTTTGAGTACCATGGGCATTAACATGTTACATTACATATTTCATTTGCAGATCATCCCCTGAAGAAGGAACCAGCAAGGTTCCGAAATGCATCGGGCACCTCTAAAGACAATGTTTATTTGATCAAAATATATTGTATTGTGATTTATGCATTACTGAGAAAGAAGATTTATTGTTATTTTTTGCAAATCTGAAATGTCATGTACAGCATTATGAAAAATCATTATTTGAATTTGAAAATGATGGTTGTAAATACAAGTGTATGAATAGACTACATGTAACAGGTGTTTTTAAGACCAGATGAACAGTGCGCGATTGATTCAAGCCACGCAGCTTGTGATTATTGTTAATTGAAGGGAGACAGCAGATAGACTGGGATCCTGGTTAGCAGGATCCCAGTCAGACTAGTCAAAAACAGAGAGATATTAAGCCAAAAGTGGGGTTAACCATAAGAAGCAGATACTACTTTCCTACAGATGTCTCACAGCCACCTTCGCCTTCGTCACCCTTACTTAAATAACGTGCTGGTCATAACAACAAAAATATGTGAGAGAGATGTGCAGCCTCTGTGTGTTACTATGCTTAGTGATATCTGGAGAGAACTGCAATATGCCAGAAAACATATATGCCTTCGCTCATGTGATTTACTGGGGAGAGGCCTGCTATGGGGATCAAAAGATGTATAGGTCCATGCGCTCCATGTCTGAGCTCTTATGCATAGTGAAGCAGGGAAGGCCAACCTGATGCTCTGTGACCCCAGCAGCCACCTATCTCCTCCTTCCCAGAGACATGCTGAGTGGAGAGCCATTACTTTAAGGGTTTGTTTTGATGCTGCCAAAATTATCTTCGCAATGGACTATACAGTTTTATAAGAGTTAGAACATATTGCTCATGAAAGCACAGGGTTTGAGAAATTGACACAGATCAGCTTTTGGAGCTGGACATTCATTATTAATAAAAAAAAGTACCGCCACATTCTTATTCAAATTAATTTGTAATACCATGAACATTCCTCACTAGACATACAGGAGTCCTAATTTAATTGTTGGCAGGCCCGTTTCTCCACTGGGTTGACAGAGTAAATTACTTTGTTGCCCTGACTGATACATAACCCATCAAATTTTGAAATTACCAACAAGAAGCTGGTCTATTCTAAAGCATTAGCAGGACCCGCCATCAGTGTGGTTCCTGTCAATGATTTTTGCAGTTTAGTGCAAGGCTCAAGCAACATAATGGAGCCTTGCACCAAACTGTTTTCTTTTCTTTTTTATTTTCAAAAAGAAAATCCCAATGCGGGATTTTCTTTTTTCAAACAAAAAAGATAATACCTCCAAGGCCAGAGGGGCATTTAGTGTTTTTACTGTTCCTTTTCGTCAGGGTTTGTCTGGTGGTGACGGACAATAAAGAGTGGTATATGTCCACCCATCCTAAATGGGCCGATGCAAAATTAGCCAATTCTCTTACAATCCTAACTCGGGCGGGTGGGCCACTGTGTTTGAGGGAAGGGAACACTGTTGCCAATGCGCGGAGTTCCCTCTCTACCCACATATATAGTTTTTTCTATTTGTATTTTATTATTCTATTTTGAAACAATAACAAAAAGAACAGCTTGTAAGGCAGATACAGTGATATCTCCAGTTTAGCATACATTGTAGTCATCAAGCATATTTATTTCCAGAACCCTGTAAGGAAAAACATTGATACAAGTCAGCCATACATAGTATATTTAGCTTGACAGTGCTCAGTAATTGCTCAAATTTAAACAAAATCCAGCTTGTGCAGAGCGTCAATACATGCAGTTAGTATTAACTTAGCCTTTGGTTATAAGATATAGCTGTGCTCTCTGCATTACAGCTATATCTTAGATATTCATTGTGGATCTCCCCCTTCTGCCCTCTTTGTTGCTACAAAAGTCTGGTACACCAACATATATATTAAGCCTGTAGTTTGTACAGGCCTCTTTCTTCCAACACTCTACACTTCCTTTCTCTTTATCTCTCTTTCGCAGGTTCTTTTTTACTCCTTTTTCTCCCTTTCTTATTGTTTTCCTACTTACCTCTTCCTCTTTTTTTCTCCCTTGTCTGGTTCCACCAGTATTGCTTGGGTTAAGTTCGAATGATGAAATATCAGTCCTGGCCCCCAAAAAATGAGTAGCTGGACCCAACAGTTACAACCACTTTCATAAATTAAGCACTGTTTCAACACATTGCCCCTCCCCTTTCCCTCAGAAGTGCAAAGGAAACCACAGAGAGAATAGGAATGTGATATACAGTCAACCCTATGATGTCATGAGTAGTCAAATGATGTGTTGGGACAGTTCTCATACTCCAGGCGTTTTCATGAATCAACATCTATGTCTAAATTACACATGGTAGAAGTAACACATGATGGCAATGTATCTGATAAAAAAATAATATATATATATATATATATATATATATATGATTTACCGGCCCAATCCGTTGAGTTTTGTAGTTCACGGGCAATCCTCCAATATACAGCATTCCTACCACATCGAGGATATCGGCTGCGTTCGGACTTACAGTGTGATTTGATTGATCGTCCACAAATAGGGTACCTTCTTGCTTCAATCTAGATATTTTTATCTTAGATAAAGATTAAAAAAAATATATAATTACAAAAATAAAGAGGCATTTTCTCAATCAGGCACAATTTTATTGTTTAAGCTCTCTCTTTCAGGAAGCTGCTGGTTTAGAAATATAGTACATGAGAATTCCGATAGATTATTTTACTGGTCCAAAGTGAACAGAAGTGCTGTTGCCATCAAGAGAAATGCATAATAAAGTCATTGTAATTAAGCATATTTTTATTGAGCTAAATGTTGCTGAATTTGTTTGTATTTTTAACTGTACTGTTATGCTTGGCTTCCTGTGGAATCATTTAGCGTGAATGCCAGATTCGAAATTTGGTAATTTGCTGCTATGATGTAGCAACAGTTGCTAACAAAATGTGAGAAAGTTCCTCTTTTCAAATGGTTGCCCCCCCCATGTTTTGCAGGAAAATGATGTGGTTTTGATTGTAGTGCACAGGGTTCTTGCCAACCAGGTTCCGTGTACTGATGTTTCTTCCCCAAAACTGTTCCACCATTGGCAACTTCAGCCCATGTAAATCCCTAGTAAATGGTACCTAGGGCATGGGAACTCAAGAGGGTCTCATAGGGACCCCTCACCGAGGCCATGCCATTGACAATGCAGCTTACCTGCCCTGGTGCAGCGAACATTAACAAACTGACATGGCACACTCACTGTGTGCCAGCAAACCAGCATTGCCTAAGGCATGGGTACTCACAAACTTTCTCTCAGGGGCCAAATTTACATTGTGGTTTGGGTCCAAGGGCCGCACCGGTGGGGGGCGGGGTCAGTGGGGGAGGGGGCGGGGCTAGAGCAACAACAAAAAACTGTGACCATGAGGTTGAACACAGGTCCCTGCAGTGGACGCCTTTGTCCACTGAGCCACCAGACCCGGCATACACATATCTATCTCTTTCTCTCTCTCTCTCTCTCTTTCTCTCTCTCTGTGTCTTCCTCCCTCCATCCCTCTCTCTATCTCTGTCACACTCCCTCTATCTCTCTCTCTCTCTCTGTCTCCCTCCCTCCCTCCATCCCTCTCTCTCCCTTTCTCCCTGTCTCCCTCTGTCTCACCCACTCTGACTCTCTCTCCCTCACTCTGACTGTCTCACTCCCTCTCTGTCTCCCTCTCCTTCCCTCTCTCCTCTCCTCCCCTCTCCCTCACTCCTCTTCCTCCTCTCCCTCCCTCACTCCCCTTCCCTCTCTCCCTCTCTCCCCTTTCCTTTCTCCCCTTCCCTCACTCCCTTTCCCTTACTCACTACCTCACTCCCCTTCTGTCACTCCCCTTCCCCCGCTTCCCCTTCCCTCACTCCCCTTCCCTCCCTCCCCTTCCCTCACTCCCCTACCCGTTCCCCTTCCCTCTGTCCCTTCCCACTCCCCTTCCCTCTCTCCCTCCCTTTCCCCACTCCCCTTCCCACTTTCCCTCTCTCCCCCACTCCCCTTCCCTCTCTCCCTCCCCTTCCCCACTCCCCTTCCCTCTTTCCCTCCCCTCACTCCCCTTCCTTCTTTCCCTCCCCTCACTCCCCTCCCCCTCCCTCACTCCCCCTCCCTCACTCCCCTTCCCTCACTCCCCTTCCCTCACTCCCATTCCCTCACTCTCCTACTCCGCTCCCCTTCCCTCTGTCCCTCCCCACTCCCTTTCCCTCTCGCCACCACTCCCCTTCTCTCTCTCCCCTTCCCCACTCCCCTTCCCTCTCTCCCTCCCCTTACTCCTCTCCCCTCACTCCCCTTCCCTCACTCCCTCACTTCTGCCTCCCTCCCTCACTCCCTCACTTCCGCCTCCCTCCCTCACTCCCCTTCCCTCACTTCCGCCTCCCTCTGCCTCCCTCACTCCCTCACTTCCGCCTCCTTCCCTCACTCCTCTTCCCTCACTTCCGCCTCCCTCCCTCTGCCTCCCTCACTCCCTCACTCCCTCCACCTCCCTCACTCCCTCCCTCACTCCCCTTCCCTCACTCCCTCCCCTTCCCCCACTGCCTCACTCCCCTTCCCTCACTTCTGCTTCCCTCCCCGCCTCCCTCACTCCCCTTCCCTCACTCCCTCACTTCTGCTTCCCTCCCCCGCCTCCCTCACGTCGCCCACCTCCCTCTGTCTGTCTCCCTTTCTCGGTCTCTATATCTCGGTCTCCATTTCTCGGTCTCCATTTCTCGGTCTCCCTCCCTTTACCTCCCTCCCTCTCTCTCCCTCCCTTTACCTCCCTCCCTCTCCCTCCCTCCCTCTCCCTCTACCTCCCTCGACGTAAAGAGTTTCACTACCTTCAGAACGCTCTTGCCCCATGAACTCCTATTCAATAGGACTAATTCTCAGCAGTGGCTAATCTTGATTCACTTCACTTTCTGGAAGTAGCATCTCTTACGTGCCCTCACTTCATACAGAGTGCCACCAACCTTGTGAACCCTGAGGTGTTCCGAGACCCTTGCCACACTATGATGCATTATATTCTAATGCTAAAATCATTGCATGTCTCTCCAAAAGCAGCATAGATAAATGCTTTTCTTGGGCACACCCAAGCAGGATGAAGAAGCGCATGACCCCCACCACCATATCGGAAACTGCCCTTGACTCGATACTGAAGGAACTAGCTGCATTACATTTAGAGCAGTGGATCTCTGTGTTAAAATGTCACCTTTAATAGACTGCTAACATGACTGTGTCTGCCAGGGCTGAGACAGCTTCCCGCTTCCAGCCTCACCCGAGCACTTCACAGGTATTTAGAAAGACCATTTGCATGTTAGTGGAGCTTTGTTGATTTCACCTCTTCTTAGGCCCCTGCAGCTCCGATCTGTGGGGGCCGGTTGATTAATTCCAGTGATAGGCAGAACGGAGCTGCAGGGGCCTAAGAAGAGGTGAAATAAACAAAGCTCCACTAACATGCAAATGGTCTTTCTAAAGACGTGTGAAGTGCTCGGTTGTGGCTGTGTGTGTGCGAGAGACTCTGCTGCTCTGCCTATCACTGGAATGAATCATCCGGCCCCCAGAGAGCAGCAGAGTCTCTCAGAGTGTCGCTGCTGCACCCGGCAGTGTTTTAGACATTCTTTGAAAATGTGTTCTTAAAACACAGGTTCGATGTCTGCGAGGTCCGCCGGCCGCCAGGGCAGGCTTGCCGGGCGCTGCCGGCCCGCGGGCCGTACTATGAGTACCCCTGGCCTAAGGTATAGGTAAGTCACCCCTCTGGTAGACCTTAGAAGCCCTAAGGCAGGGTGCACTATATCACAGGTGTGGGCAAACCTGCATGAGCAGATGTGCTCCTATAATATTTAAGTCTGTTCTTAGATATTGTAAGTTCCAGGGAAGGCGGGAAGCCATAGAGAGTTCATGGCTGGAAACTCGACAACTTGAGTTCCCCAGCACTATGATGGCTTCTCTGTACCCATGAAGTTTTTGGTATCAAACGACTCCTCTTAATAAACCAACACAGATGCCAGTGTTGTATTTATTAAACCATGTACCCAGAGGGCACCTCAGAGGTACCCAGCTGAAAACCTATCAACCCAGGTGGGGTCTCTGACTGGCTTTAGGCATCCTGCCACAACCAGACCTGTTCCTGGACACCTGGATCTAGAGTCTCTGCTCCCTGTGGCCAGAAACAAAGTACATCCTGGGTGGAGGTGTCACGCCTCCTCCTCCAGGATAGTCACAGTGCTTGAGAGGAACGTTCAATGGCCTGCCGCATTTGTAATGTGAACCCAGCCTCTGCTGCTAGCAGCAGATGACAGCCCCCGGTTCAAACTACCACTTTGGTGGGAGAATCGGTGGGAAAACTTAGGAAGAATAGGAGGTGTGCCCCCCTTCGCCGACTCCATCCCTCAGGTGTAGGAGGCACAGTAAAACACATTTTTTCAGTGCCAACCATCTTGAAGATGGTGGGCCTTATTCAATCAAATAATAATAATAATAATACATTTATTCAGAGTTAATCACATCCATAAAAGATACAATAATAAAACAAAGTTAAGCCTTAAAATACTTCATCAGTACAACTGAGTATCAGACTAAAGAATGTGCAAAAGAGCAAAATCCAATTAATCATTAGTACATCTGGTATTTCTAGATCTAAGTGCTGCTCTTAAAAGAATTGTAACTGCAAAGAGCATGTGATTATTAGGCGCAGCTACAGTAATTCAGGCAACATGGGCTTGTTAAAACTCATCGCTTTCAAAAGAGGTTTAAGATATATTCTCCTAGAGTAAATAAAATATTTACATAAAAGTATAAAATGCAGGGTGTTCGGTGGGGACCTACTGTCACAACCAAAGGGGCCTCTCATCTCATCAAGTCAAACAAAACCAGTCGGCTGAGCTAAAAGTTGATTGAGCAGGTTAAATCTATCAGAAGCATTTCTCATCCTGCATAGGTAATTCTCCATACCCTGTACAGATTTTAGGAGAGCATGCCCTCTCAACACTGGCTTGGTTAGCTTGGTCTTTTCCAGGCAGCCATGGTGTGTTTAAAAAATAGCTCCTTCACTATACTCAAGTCGCAGGGCCTCACTGAGTCAGGCTTTAAAAAATGTTTGCACTGCCCAAAGCAACAGTCAGTCAGTCAAAATACGCTTTATTCGATTTTTGTAAAAATCATAAAAGGCAATACATACAGCACAGTATAAAAATCACAATACAATTTACATACAAAATTCAATTCATAGTCAATTTATGTTAAAATTTAATTTACTTAAGACCCTCAAGGCCAACATTTAAAATAAGACGTTCCCTGGGGCTTGTTTCTTTCTTAATCTAAATGCAGCGGTTAGGTAAGATGCCACGCGAAAGATGATATGCGTGTTGCCCAACATTTAAAGAAAAATTAATGCTGGGCTGACCTGAAGAAAGCCTGCTTCCTTCAGAATAGGTATTAGGTATTTTTCCCTAGCGGCGGCATAAAGCCCACAAAAAAACATAAAATGAAGCGTATCTTGGGTAGAAAAATTGTCGCATTTGCAAGGTAAAGCGTCCTCGGGTTTTAGTAGGAAAACAACCAAGTGTATAGGGGATCAAATTCATCCTAAATTTAATAAGCAAGGCTCTGTGAAGGGGATTAGTGACAGTTTTTAAATAGGGTTCCAGAGAGGGAGTGGTACTTAGAATCAGGTGAGCTCTTACTGACGGTTTCATTACTTCCCTCTCTTCTCTCTCTAACTGTACCCTTTCAAGGAAATGTTGTTTGATTCACCCAATGTCCTGTTTTCTGATGCTTGATGGGTCTGAATAGATCTCCGGTCTCCCAAGCGCTGCAAATGAGATTTTAAGATATCTCAACCATGGTGTTCTCAAGGCGCGGTCCCTTGATACCACGTCCAGCAGAATGCCATGGTTCAGCGTCAACTCAGAGTTCAGCCATGTTTTAATCTAAAAGAGTAAGGGTGCCAACTTCAATCTGTCAGTAATATATGGTAGACCCAGTTCCTCATGAATGGATAACGTGGGAGTAGAATTTGGGACAGATAGAAATTGACGAATAAGCCCGTTTTCGACTCTCTGAATGCGATCCTGGTTGACGTAACCCCATAGAGCAGACCCATATGTAGCAATAGGAACACACTTGCTATTATAAACTTTAACCAGGGCTTCCATTGGTTTGGCCCCCAGTCTTTTCGAAAAGCCCATCAGAGCAGCTATTGAGCGAGCCAGAGAGACACTCTTTGCCTTTATCTGGGGGGGCCCAAGAGCCCCTCTCATCAAAAAGGACCCCCAAGTAAGGGAAGACAGGGACCCTCGAAACCACATCCCCCCCACAGGTGAAAGTTAACCGTATGGTCTTGCTTCTCTGGCGACCTATGATCTTAGTGTGCGATTTTGTTGCATTTACTTTCAGGTCAAGGCTCTCCATGAATGAACCAAAACGGTCCAAAAGGATTGGTAAACTATTGCCAGTACGCGCAATTAGTACCGCGTCGTCCGCATATAAGAGGGCCAGTACCTGGGCTCCTCCTACACGCGGAACATCTGCCGCCCCTAGTTCAAGGTGTTTCCCTAAACCATTGATATAGATGGTAATGAGAAGGTGGGCCTAGATGCACCCCTGTCGCACCCCTTTCTCTGTCCTGAAGCTATCAGTGCATCTCCCCTCCCTAGTGACCCTTACTTTAGTAAACAGATCCTGGTGTAAGCTGGCCATAAAACCTACCAACGGAGCCTCTATCCCCATCTCTTCTAGCAGGGACCATAACTTGGACCTGTTAACCAGGTCGAAGGCCGAAGAGAGGTCCATAAAGGCCAGATAAGCTGACCCCTCTCCGGCCACCGTGTATTTAGAGACAAGAAGGTGGAGGTTGGAACATTGATCCAGGGTACCTCGCTTTTCCCTGAAGCCGTACTGTATGTTATCGAGCCCCCCACAAGCCTCCAAATTAGTCCTTAATTTGCCCAATAACACTCTGCCCAGGATTTTAATCGCTGAGTCAAGGAGGGAGATGGGTCTATAGCACCCAGGATCCTCCCGGTTGCCTTTCTTAAAAATAGGGACTATGATAGCGGTGGCCCATGAATTTGGGAAGATGTTATCATTTGCGGCTCTAAATACTCTGGTTAGGACTTGAGACCAAGTTTTCGGGGAATATCTAAAAAAGTCAACTGGTACGCCATCCGGCCCTGGCGCCTTATTTGTGGAGGAGTCCATTATGGCCTTAAAGACCTCGTCTTCCCCAAACACTACTTCAGGGTGGACCTGAACAGTTCTTGTACCAGTCATGGATGTACCACCTTTATTACCATATACCTCTTGAAAGTGGTCAATCCATTTCTCATCCGGGATAACACAGTCAAGGGGAGTATTGTCAGTACCCGAAAAAAACAGGTTATTTATGATGTCCCAGAAGTTTTTGCTATCTCGGAGAACATCTATAGTAAGGAGATTATTCCAGGCCTCATTTTTAATGACATTTCTCCTTCTTTTTAGGGTAAGTTTGTATTCCCGCCTCAGGCAAGTAATTAAAGCTTTATCTCTCGGCTTGTCCCTTAAGGCATCTTTTAAGGATCTATGTATGCGAGAGCACTGGGAATCAAACCATTTGTAGGGCCTTGGAGGGAACCGTGGTTTAGGTACCGTTAGGTCCCTAGTGACTTGGGCACAGATAGACTCAAAGGCCTGTATGATTAGTTGGTTTGAAGAGCCTTGGGCCAAACAGGTTACAATTGAATCCTCTATTTTGGGCAGGATGGTGGCCATGAATTCTTCCTCGACTACTCTACCCCACTTAAGCCTTCTATCCTGGTCACTGGGCACCGCAGTGGCGCAAACCTTAGTTTGTTCAACTAAGTTGCGCCGTAGGTCACTCCAGTGAATCACTAATAGCAAGGGGTTATGATCGCTGTGGGGTGAGACGGTTGTCTTATATCCTTTTTTGGGATGATCGAGACCGAGATAAAAATATAATCTATGATCGTCCCCTGCACTGTCCCCTTGTATGTGGTTACCCTCTCGCCCGCTCCTGTATACATTGGCTCATATAGATTTATACTGGCAAGCATCATTTCAAGGGCCTCTCCTGATTTGGAATGTTCAAAGTGTGGGATGTCTACGGCGCCCATACCCACTTCAGAATCTGTAAGACATGGTAAATTGCATTTGTGAATATTAAAATCGCCCAATAAAATGAGCTCAAAATTATTTTACGTGGATTGACTGTAATTAACTAAAAAATTCTCTAAAAAAACGATATGGTCCACTTCATTCGCCCTCACCCATGAGTTGTAGAAATGTATTATTAGGAGGGTGGAGCTTGAAGAGACAGTCCATTCAACGATTAAAAGGTTTTGTGAACCATGCTCTAGTTGCTTAAATGTCCCAGCTAGTTCTAGGGAAAATAGGAGCAACAGTCCCCCTTTTGCTCTCCCAGCACTACTAGCGACCGCAGGGGTTAAAAAAACTTGAATATCAGTCTGACCAAAACCCAGGCGAGATATCCCAAGTTTCTTGTAAGGCTATTACATCGTGTGCTATAATAAAATTGACCCATGATGGGTCCACACATTTGCCCTTTAAGCCTGCAATGTTCCAACTTGTGAATTTACAAAATGGGGTACCCTCCTCCCTTGTACCAAGACCTGTTACTGACTGCGTTGGAACTGATTGTCAATCGTTAAGGTTCAGATCAGTGAGTGGGGTAAACCTATTTGCCAGTATAATGTTTGGGCCTGCATCTAATACAGTTGATCTATTTTGTCGTTGACTATAGTGTACGACTTGCCAATCCTTATCCACACGGCCTGCCGTCCAAGGTGTGTTATAAGGAGTATGGGTGGGCAAGGTTCTTAACTGTGGGGGATAAAAAAACCCCAAGGGGACTGCTCTGAGGAGGCCATTTTCTTGTATATCAGAGCTGTCCCAAAAGAGTCTGTCAGGCAAATGGGCCCTATCAAAATTCACAACTACACAGTCGCCTTTCATCCGTTTGGGTCTAGACCCCACCCATCCCACCCTTCTGGCTGTGATGATACTCGATGAGATATTTAACCCCCCACTACAGGACTCATCACACCATTTTTTAGCCTTCGCAATTAATGCTGCGTTAGTTTCAACTTCCCCCTCAATCAACCAGGGAACTCCAATAAAAACAGCCTCAAAAGGGGCGGCTTCAGGGGGTAGCTTTAGGTGAGCTGCACATTCCACATGTTTTGGGGCCACTGGAGCAGTATGCACCTCCGGGGCCTCAATTCTAGGCTGATTAGTAACCAGGGTATTTGGAGTCTTGTCCTTCTGACCCTCCCCCAATGACAATACAGGTCTCCCCTGGCTAGCTGGTATGGGTAGGGGTAACGGTAACAGTGGCTGTGTTAGGGCGGAATTAAAAATGGGGTCCTCTATGGCTGGGCTAGCGGCTGGGTTCGGGTGGGGAATGCCCTCAAGTTTTTTAACCAGATTATCAATAATTAAACATTTTTTTAAAAGACCTTCGAGGCATGTACTCATTGTGTCAACTATGTCCTTTGCAATCCCTACGAGCAGTGGTTCAATCCGCTCTGCAAATAAGTCTTCCAGATGGTCCTTCAAAATGTCCATGACCATATGCTTAACAGCGGTGTCTCCCTCGCCTTTTTTCCCCTTTTTGGGTTTGATTTTTGTGGGGGCAAAATATTCATCTGGCTCACTTGTTGGCACAACAGTGGGGGGGTCAGTTTGGTTCTGGGTAGTGACTGTAGATGGCTTAAGCACTATAATATCTGGTTCAAGTGGGACCCCCTGACCCTGCACAGTATGGGTCATGTTAGGTGGAGCGACTACCAGACCCAATTCCTGTTGTGCTGATTCAATTTCTTTTGACAAAGCCCCGACCGCTGTAGTTAGGTATGATATTATAGAATCTGATTGTCTGGCCACCTTGGGTTTTGTTCCCCCTACATCAACGCTGGGTACATGTTTGCGCTTACCCATGTTAGTTGTAGGCGTTAGAGGGGGAGCCCAGCCCTGCCTTCTCCTGCCGACGACTGCCGTAGACTGTCCCGCCCTTGTCCCGGGCTTAGCCCGGCACCTGCCCGCGCGCGTCCCGCGTGGCAGGAGGGGTACCGCGTTCTTATGGCGCCTCCGGGCGCAGCAGTAGCGTCAGAGGTGCAGTGGTGCAGCTGGGAGGTGTAGTCCGGTGATGTCTGCAGCGTGGCCGTTCCCCTCACGGCAGGAAGAGCGCCGCTGGTGTCTGCAGTGCGGCCGTTTCCCTCACGGCCTCCGGTATGTGCTGGCTCTGCCCTGTGTCCCCCAAAGTGCACTCGGGGCACCGCGTTCTTATGGCGCCTCCGGGCGCAGCAGTAGCGTCAGAGGTGCAGTGGTGCAGCTGGGAGGTGTAGTCCGGTGATGTCTGCAGCGTGGCCGTTCCCCTCACGGCAGGAAGAGCGCTGCTAGTGTCTGCAGCGCGGCCGTTTCCCTCACGGCCTCCGGTATGTGCTGGCTCTGCCCTGTGTCCCCCAAAGTGCACTCGGGGCACCGCGTTCTTATGGCGCATCCGGGCGCAGCAGTAGCGTCAGAGGTGCAGTGGCGCAGCTGGGAGGTGTAGTCCGGTGATGTCTGCAGCGTGGCCGTTCCCCTCACGGCAGGAAGAGCGCCGCTGGTGTCTGCAGCGCGGCCGTTTCCCTCACGGCCTCCGGTATGTGCTGGCTCTGCCCTGTGTCCCTGTTTACAAAGCAACAGACATCTCTTTAATATAGCCCAACCAGGGGATTTTTAGTGCATGGTCTTGTGATAAACAATCTGATACAATCAGTCGATTGAGGGCAAACTCGTTATTTGTCCAGATTTTCACTCAACAGGTCCGGGGTTTTACTGCCACCGTGTCCTCTATATAATTTACCCCTAGTTCCTCATGCACAGCAAATGATGGGGAGCCCCGTGGGACCCTAAATATACTATTCAAAATGTATTTTCTGTGATCTGAAGTTTGTTGATCTCTATTTAGCCCCACACCTCACTTCCGTACAAGGCCTTGGATATACAAAATAACTGGTAGAGCTTTATAACCACACCCAGGATCCATGTACCTAGTCTGGGGGCATAGCTAGCAATGGCTCCCGTTGATTTGCTCATATCACCTACCTTTGCCTCTAGCCACTGAGTCCAGTTCAATTTTACATTGAATAAGATTCCTAGATAATGAAAAGCCAGGACCTTAGCTAGAGTATGGGCACCTACTTTGAATGTTTTAGATTGTGTCCCCCAGGGACCATCTTCCAAAAGGTGTGACTTTGTGAAGTTGGCCGACAGGTCAAACCCTCTCATAAAAGCTACAAATCCTTCAATCAGGGCCTGTAGGCCCCTTGTGGTGCATGCCATCAGTACCGCCTCATCGGCATATAAAAGTACTGGAATTGCTTTACTACCCACAAAGTTGTCAAGGCCACCTCTAGGCCGTTAATATATAGGGTGAATAAAAAAGGCCTAAAATGCACCCCTGATGTGCCCCCCTGGTACACTTAAAATAATTTTTGGCTGTAGTGTGGGCATGGAGGGTCCTAAATAAATTTGCAATAGCAGGCTGAATCCCCAAGGAATCAAGTAGGGCCCATCATTTTTGGCGGTTCACCCGGTCGAAGGCCGCAGTGAGATCCATAAAACCCAAAAAGAGGGCACCAGATTGAGGAACTGTGTATTTAGAAATTATTAAATAAAGATTCAAACATTGCTCTGTGATTGATTTTCCCTTTTGGAAGCCATACTGCATGTCAGAGAGCCTGTTAAGTAAGACCCGCCCTAGGACTTTGACTGTGGAGTCGATGAGTGAAGTGGGGCGGTAACACTGGGGATTATTATTGTCCCCCTTCTTAAAGATCAGCATGATCATGGCAGTAGACTACTACGATGGTAACCTGTTCCTTACAACTGCATGTAATATCCTCATAAGAACCGCGGCCCATGCATCAGTGCCTCAATACCAACCTTACCTCATCCGGGGTGAATATTGTAGGAGTATCTGACTGAGGTGACATTATCTCAGTATCAAATCCCTCGCCTTTCTCATTATTATAAACTCCTTCATAATAGGCGATCCAATCTTCCATGGTGATGTGTTGACATAGGGTAGTTTTCAAAGGATCAGAAAAAACAGGGTCTTTTTATTACTTGCCAAAATAGAGTGCTATTCCGCTGCTCCCTTGCTTGAGTTAATTCTACCCATGCATGCCCCTGTAATGTTCGCCTCCGGTCCTTGAGGGCCGCATTATAATTGGTGCAACAATCTATCACCCTCTCTCTATCCCTGGGGGTCTCTTTCAGGGCCTTCTTTAGGAAACATAGGGTGCATAAGCACTTATCGTCAAAGCATTTTGGATGGTCGGAGATGGATTAGGCTCCGGAAACTAATAATAAACTAGCAGTTGACTGAAAGATGGTAATGAATGCATTCATTATCTCTTCTTCTGATGCTAATGGCTCTAGGCTGGTTTGGATCTCCCTTTGCCTAGTTTAAAAAAGATAATGATTAAAAGCCTTAGGGTCTACCTGCTACTAACTAAGGCGTATCCCTTGATCAGTTACATATAGTGAGCCCACAGATGTACTGGGTTGCTTCAAATTAATAACCGCTCTTTCGGGTAGTAGTGTCAAGGGATTATGATCGCTATAAGGGCTATGCAGGGTCTTAAAACAGAGTGATGACCCTCCCAACGAGGCAGAAACAAAAAAATAAACAATAATTGTTGTGTAACCCCCTTCCCTTGCAGCTTGTGGGGTGGGGGGGTAACAGTATAAAAGGGTCTCTTATCTATAGTAAACACTAAATTGGGGCGTGTAAAAGACTACTCACTTCAGACCCCTCTGCAGAGTGCTCCATATGCAATCCTTCTTTTATCATACATGTTTGGGCACTTAGGTGAGGTTGTAATGAACCATGGCAGGGGTGACAGTTGAAATCCCCAGCTATAATTAGGTTGTCAAAACATATTCCCTCTCCCTGCAGCGTTTCTAATACCCCTCTCAGTTCTGATTGACTTTATGTCCCCACCCTTTCCTTTTTGGCACAATAAAAGTTTACTATGGTCAAACGGAGCATTCTTCCCACCACTACTTTGATGCCCTGGAGCACTCTGGAATCCCACTTCAGTTGCTTCATCGCCTCACAAAGATCAAGAGTCACAAAAATAATCAGGCCACCGCTCGCTTTACCTGCTCTAGAGCTCGCCGCTGGGAGAAAGAAAATTTTCAAACTCTCGATAAAAAGGTTCTCAATATCCCAATTCTCTCGGAGGCAAATGATATTGGATGATCTAATAAACGAAATACATCTTACTTCTGCAAACATTGCTGATAACTCTGCCACATTAAATGAGACAAAGCTAAGGTTTTTACCGTTGTCTTTAATACAGATTGGGAGAGGGATAATGACATTTACTGGTTGGGGTGTGGCGTCTTCAGATAGAAGCCCGCAAATAGCGTGCTCTGGTTAGAGTTCGAGGGCACATCATCATCTGCCAATACCTTTAAGGGGGACCTTAAAGGGGGTTCATTCATAAAACGTCTGATATCATCAACTGGCAGTCAATCTAAATCAGTAAGGTCTGCCAGAGGGGCATAGCGGTTAGACAATGTATTCAATCCACCCTGCGCACAAACTTCCCCCCATGTGTATTAAAATGCTCCATTGGTGTAATTCTGCTGTGGTCCATTAAAAAAAACAGGAATAATAATTGAATACTCAATATAAGAGTATTGGACTGGGTTGAATGTTTCAAGGGATCGTGTGTTACGGCAGGGTATCTAACAGCGATGATGACACAGTCTCCCTCAAAGCTCTCCGTGAGGTCCCTATCCAGGACAATCTCTTAGCCATCAGGATGTGTCTTTGGTCTGTCACATTAAATGTATTGTGTTTGCCTAAACAATGAGAAACTTTGTTGATTAGTTGACCCATGGATTTTTGATTCGCCGAGTTGAGCTCTGGGACCCCTACTAAGACCAGGGTATAGGGGGGAGGTATATCATGGTAAGAAAAGGGGTATAAAAGGACATCTTTTGTTTCCTCCCCACTACCAGGGTACATGGCATAAGGGGCTGGGCAATAAAAACTTGTAACCTAATGGTCTCCGAATCTGTATGTCCGATAGGAATTTCCTGGTTAGCAATGCCCATAGACATGTCAATGTTGGTGTGAGTCTGGCCTCTACTCAGCTGCACTGTGGGAGGCTATTTAGGGCCACTGGCTTGGGCCTGAGGAGTTGAAAGTGAAGGGGTTTCACTGGTAGTGGACAAGACAATCTCGGCTTTATCAAGAAATTTCTCAAGTCTGACTCAAGTCTTGCAATTATATTGCAAAATGGAGTCATTAACTTGGTCAATAGCTCTGTAATTTTCTGTATTAAAAGATCCTCAAGCTCATTCATGCCCATCCCGGTGCAGCTTGTGTTATCAGTCCCAGTCCCCTTCTGCATAATTGGCATTTCTTAACCTTTTTTAGTTTTACGTTTCCGCTAAGAGGGTGGGAGTGTTACTGATTCTTTACCACCAGCTGGAGCTGATGAAGATGGAATGATTGAGTCACTCTTAGTGCGTGCCGGGGGGGGGGGGGGGGGGGGGGTTTAAAGCTTGGACCAGTTTGATCTATAAGTGTGTCCCCTGTGTCAAGCTCCTGTATAATCTCTGGTAGATCTATTAAATGTAGAGCTCCCCTTGGCAGCATCAGGGATGGATCCCCCAGTCTTAATGTCCCAGCAGAGAGCCTCCTCTCCGCCAGATCGATCTCTTCCGAGGTGGCACCCACGCCTTCACTAAAAATGTGTCAATAGTCGATCTCTTTATTCCAATAGGTGACGTAAGTGCCACGGCTTTTCTTTTCCCCATTTTTGGTAGAGCGCTGATAGCCACAGGGAAGGGGGGAATATAAGGGTGCACTAATTGGCCCTAGAAGGAACTGAGGCCCGCCAAGCTGTACCAAACTGTTTGATTAATGAGCGGTTACTCACTGTGACAACTTTGGGTATGCTAGAATGGCATCTTTGTCTCCTACCAGCCACTCGTGTACAGTAAAGAGGGATATGTTCTTGCTTTCTCAGCCTCGCCTCTTCCAGCCACTGACGGGCGTAGAAGGGCCCGCACTTGGCCCAGTCTTCACCCGGGCACGAGACCGGGCACAACCTGCACGCATCCTGTGCAGTGGGAGCCTAACCGGCAATTTAAAAGGGCCTTAGAGCATAGGCGTAGCGGCGTCAGTGCTGGGCTGCTGCGGTCCCTTCTGGGGTTTGTGGTCTGTCCCAAGAGGCAGCAAAGCATCCACCTTGGTGGGAGAGCCAATGGGAAAACTTAGGAAGAATAGGAAGTATGCCCCCGTTCGCTGACTCCATCCCTCAGGTGCAACAGGCTCTGTAAAGCACATTTTTCAGTGCCAACCATCTTGAAGATGGTGGACCTTATCCAATCATGGCTAAGGCTATGCCCCCTTCCCACAGGAGGGTAGCATAATAGTGTGTGTAGACACCCAAGGTAAGAAAGCCATCGGTCCACCCCTCTAATGCCCCTAAATCAAGTATTTAGGTTGCTCCCTCAGACCCAGAAATCAGATCGACGATGACCTAATAAGCCTGGACACTGAAGAGCCACACCAGCCTGACAGAAGAAGGACCAGTGACTGACTCTGCACCAGTCCTGTGCCACCCTGTCTGTTGCCTTTTGCCTCAGCTACAAAAAAAAAGTTTATAAATCCTATGTTCTGGTGAAGTTGGATTTAATGTTACTGTTTTAGGAATGCCACCTTTATAACTTGGACATTTCTCTGCACCTACTGCTCTGTATGTCTAACAACCTGTCTCCAATACACATCTGGGGTGGGTGACAGCTACACATTGTCCATTTCCTCTAGACAGCTACACATTGTCCATTCCCTCTAGACAGCCACAACACAGGAAGAATAGGTTTGGCTGAGTACTGATCTACATATATCTGCAATCTGATGGCCTTACCAGGGTAGGATGGAGGGGAGGGGCTAATACTTTACTTCAATAGGCAGTGTCCTTTCCCCACACAAATGACTGATTACCTCCACAGATAGTGTGGCAGACAAGATTGGGTTGAAAGGGATAGTTGTGCACTTCAGAGAGCTGCTTTGAAGTCACCCCCACTTCAAAGACACGTTTAGGTATAAGTACTGGGTCTCAGATCCCCTAACATCAGACACAACTGGACTTGTAACTGAAGCACTGCCAGGAGAACTGCTGTGCTGCTTAAAGGACTCAAGTGGACTGCTGATCTGGAAGGCCTGTTTGTCTTGTTGTTGCCCTGCTTCCTGCTGCTATCTGACTCTGCTAAAGGAGAGCTGCACTCTGCCTTCACTCCAAGTGATCTCCAAGGGCTTGTTGGCTTGCCTCCTGTTGCTTGAGACTTAGAGATATCAAAGTCTCTACCCCTGCTCCTGTGCCTGGCTCACTGGAAGTGACACAGATACTTGCAACACAGATTTTGGTGCGTTGCATCGGAACCAGGGCTTTGTCGCCAGAGAGCTATGCATCGGACAATGTTTCACTGCTGCTGCAGCATGGTGAGATCGATGCATCCCCTCACCTGCATTGCAGAACCTTGTGCATCGACTCCAGCTCTGGCACCCGTCTATGGCGCTGACGCATCACCTTCATTGCATGGAGAAGTTTCACGCATCCTATACCTTCTGGCCTCGACATTGATGCATCTCGTTGTTTGTGGCCACAATAGGTACTTTGTTCATCGGGGTCTGTGTGCGTCCTGTAGTTGGCAGGTGCTCCATCACGGTTGGCTTACACTTTGACTTTGTCCCATTCCAGCACTACCTAATATAACCTTTTAAGCACTACTTGCTTCTAATAACTTTCTTGCATTTATTCCTTTAAAATTCAATATCTCAACTTCTATACTTTTTTTAATTTCGTTTTTGTCTTGTTTTGTTCAGAATGTAATAATCTTTTTTTCCTAAATCTCTTTTTAAATCTTTTTGTGGTGTATTCATTGTGTTACTGTGTGTGTGTTGCACAAATACTTTACACATTGCCTCTCTGAATAAACCTGACTGCTCTGTGCCAAGCTACCAAAGAGTGAGCACATTTATCTTATAGTGTGTATCTAGCTTACCCTGAATAGAGCGGTGATTCCTGCTTGGCCTGGGTGCATACTTCAGCCAACCAGTATAGCTGGTGAAAACAGAGGCAGATGACTTTGAGGGTGTGGTATCTTAAGGTATCATATGATTGTTAGTGTTAGTTGCCAGAATATTCCTTTTTGAAGGTAGTGATGTAATTTTCTAAGAATATTTAGGGTTGAGAGCTGAGAATGGGGACAGTTGTGGATCGGGTAGCTGTGTGGTGGCTGAGATGTTTCGAAACTAAACAAACTAGAAAATATAACTTGGAAATTCTTTCTTCAGTGTTGTACTTCACTACATTGATGCTGGCTATGGGTTCTCGGCCAGCGGAGGACACACGTATCAACACCATATTGACTCAACAGATTGTTTTTTCTTTTTAAATAAAAGGTACTGTTCTTTATCTTTTTTAACTTTGGCCACCTAGAATGTTAGGGAAGTACACTTCGTCTTGCAATTCTACGGTGGAGGTGTCCCCTGTTTCCTATATTTCAGTGAGCACAGTCAACTGTATTGCCTCATGCTTCATACTGTGCTCTCTTTTACACAGCCCATTGTAGCACAGAGCAGTTGTCATGCTTTGTGCATCCCTCCATCCCTCCATTCCCCAATAACTCTCAATCATAGCAATCACAGCCCTATGTAACAAACAAAATAAAAGTAATACTCCATTCTGGTATAAATCACCTACACAATTAATCCCATGTTCAACCCACTTCTCAGTTCCTCCCACTGCACCTACACGAGCCACCAACTTCATCCAACTAAGTTGTAAATCAGGTGAATAGGGCATAAGGACAGCAACGCACACATGGTTGTATTACCAAGAGCTCCTGTGAAGCCACAGACAGCCATCTTTGAGGAACTAAGAGGACTTGCAAAACAGGCTGCAAACCAACTATACCCTTCACCAGGGTCCATTCTATTATAAACCTACTGATTTAACCACTGCAGTTGAGCCACTATATAATAAGACTCAAGATCAGGTACAGCCAGACCACCTTCCACTGTAGGGTGCTGCAATTTAGTCAGGGCTAATCTATGCCTACCCGTCCCAAAGTTTAGGTCCAACAATAGAGTTTCCATATTTTTGAGTAGCCAGCGAGCCACTTGCAGTGGTAGCTTAGAAAAGAAATAGAGCAATCTTGGCAACATCACCATTTTAGCAAGTGCTATTTTGCCAGCCATAGATAAATGCAATGTAGTCCAAAACGTCATACTATTTTGTAGAGCCCCGATAGCTGCTCCCACTATACCATCCAGTAGGTCATGTTGAATATGGTATATTTGAACTCCTAAATATTTAAGACGAGTGGAGCCCCATGCAAGCCCACACAGAATCTGAGTCGGGGTAACATCTGTACTCAGGGGAAACAAATAAATATTTATTGCCAGGTGCAATAAATGTATTGCACCTGGCAAGTCTACTCTAACATCTATCAGGAAGAGTAACACGTCATCAGCATATAATGCTGAGTAATGGGATCTCCCGCTAACCTCTAATCCACAATAGAATTCTCCAGTATGTGCCCACACGGCTAAATGTTCCATTGTAATGACAAATAATAGTGATGGAAATGGGCACCCTTGTCTAGTTCCACGGCCCACATCATGAGGCTCAGATGTAGTTCTGCCTGAGTGAAGCCATGCTGTGGAACACACGTAAAGGAACTTAATCAAGCGGATAAACCCAGGACCCAAGCCATTACCCAATACAAGAAGTCCCAATTTAGATTATCAAAGTCAAAGTCAGTTGCCATGACAGCTGCCAACTGTTTATCAAAAAAACTACTTAGTCAGCAATGAAGTGAGTTTTCTGATATTTAGTACTGTATTACGCCCTTGAATAAAACCCGCTTGATAATATGAATCAAAGAGGGCATATGGGGCTGAAGGTGAGTCACTAAGATTTGACTTAGAATTTTACAGTCCACATTTAGCATGGATAATGGCCTGCAGGCTACGACGTCTGTGGAAGGACGCCGTGGGTTGAAGAGCGGGATGACCAGAGTCTTGCATGTGGACTTCGGCAGGTGACCCGACCCCCAAGCAGCAGAGTGATGTTCTACAAGATTTGGAGCTAAGCTATCCCTAAATGCTGCACATACTCCACATGCAGGCCTTCAGATCCAGGAACCTACCCTCATGTTATACTTTGAATTGCTGCTTTCAACTCTTGCCCAGTGATATCACCCCCAACACATCTGCATCCTCTCTTGAAAGTACCTGCAGTTGGCCAATGGCCAGAAACTCATCAATGACTTGAGAAGGCAACCTAGGAGCTGCTGAATAGATGGAATTATACTTCTCACAAAATATTGTATTTATGGCAGCTTGGCCTTATAGGGGTTCACCTGTATCTGAATCTAGCTCCAAAACCAAGGTATCCCTGATATTTGGTTTGTTAAGCCACGTTAAATGTGAACCAGTTTTATCACACTCAGCATGGACCCTATTCTGATATTCTCTATAATCCAAAAAACTGGATCTCTTAACTTGGGCAGCCAGTAACTCCCTAGCCTCTAGTAAAGGGTACTTGAGAGCAGGAGTTCCTGGTCACCACTGCTCAAGATCCCAGCGTAATGTTTCCTGTGATTCTACTTCACCAACAACTTCCGCAAAAGAGCGACCCCTAACTACTGCTTTAAAAGCATCTGACTCAATCAAAGGGGATGAAGCAGTCCCCTTGTTATCCACAAAATAAGCAGATATGGCCTCTCCAATATTGTTTTGAGTCTGTGTTACATCTTTGAGTGCAGAGAAGAGGACTTCTCTCCTTCTTCATTGTTTATATCCAGAGGGCCAAGAGGTTTTTCAAACATCTTCCAGATTCAGATGATGGTGACGCTGACGGCCTGAATCAGTTTGATGTGTGCACTAGAAAATTAGACAATCGTTATTTGCCCAAAGTCAGCACAGTATTAGGGTGGTAACATTTTGGCAAGAGAATACAAAGGCCACATAAATCTGTAGAGAAGTATCTCACTGAGCTAGGCAAGGTTGCTTCCTCTTGCAAGTTTCATAGGTCACTAGAGGAATGAATAAGAAATCAATTTATGTTAGGGTGTTTTACAATGAAGAATGAGATGAGTTGTGGCAGAAAGATAACCCCAAATTAGATGAATTTTGCTTCATGCAAAAAAAGATTGAATATTCTCTTGCATGTGTGGATGTGATAAAAAGGAAAATGGTAGTTTGTCTATGGAAAATGTACATAGTGTTACCACAGGTATAATTGCTGGAATGTCGAAGAAAAGGTTTTCTGGAAAATGTTTAAATGTGGGGCTGTAGGTCACATGGGTAATGACAAGTGTTGTCCTGCTTGGAATGTTATATGTATAGTGTGTGGTGAGAAAGGTCATTATGAGAAAAATTGTACATAACAGAAAAAATATATTAAAGTGAAGGTAGTAATAGTGTATGATGATGGCGAGAATGACAGTCTTCAGCGTGGAGAAATAGTTGTACAAGTGGGTCATGAGAGTAAGAGAGGTTCAATTGATTATATAAATATTATTGAGTTCAAGGTGAAGATGCTATTTGAATCTGGTTTAACCAATTCTCTGGCGCCTTGGGTTTTTATGAACAGGGACTTATTAATAAAGTCAAGATATTCAAACCAGGCATTAGACCATTAGCTTATGTTGGGTAACCGATTAAACTGGTTGGTCATTTTATTGGCAAATTGGAATATAAGAAGCATATACCAGCAGAGAAAATGTATGTATTCTGTGAAGGTGAGAGTATGATTAACTGGCTCCACAAAAAAAACTTGGATTTAATGTTAGACCCTAACAGTGATCCTACTATTGTTTTAAAAGAGAAGGCATTACACTGAGGTAAGTCTGTTCAAGAGAAAGATGGTGATGAATTGCTTGCGTTGGTACATCAGAACTTTGTTGATGTATTTTGTTATGAGTTAGGTTACTCTCATAAGATAGTGTTGAAAGAGAACGCTATTCCAGTTGCTTCTAACGTACGAGGGATCCTCTTTGCTTGAGGAAGGCAATGGCTGATTAGGTCGATAAGTTAAAAAAAAGTAGGGCTATTGAAGAGGTAGAAGCTAATGGGTGGGTAGAATCTGTTGTACTAGCATGCAAAGCGTTGGGAGATGTGGGATTGTGCATGGATCTGAGAGGTTTGAATAAATCAGTGACGGAGGACAGATATTCTATGCCCAACATAACGACAATGTTATCACAGTTCAAAGGAGCAGTGGCGTTTCCACATTAGATCTTCGGTCTGCTTACTACTAGATTAAACTGGATAGTAGTTCCATGAATTTGACTTTGTTCATTACTCCATTTGGTGTGTTTATATTCACACAAATGCCGTTTGGAGTGACATCTATGGCATCAGCTTTTCAGAGGCCCATGGAGGATGAGTTGGGTGGCATTCCTGGGAGGAAGATCTATCAGGATGATGTGCTATTATACAGAACAATGCAGGAGGAGCATGACTATCGTTTGATGTCTGTACTAGACATATTCAGGAACGGAGGCTCAAACTTAAGGAAGCCAAGTGTCACCTTAATCATAATGATATTGTATATCTAGGACACAGGTTAGCTTGTGAGATCAGTAAAACTGCATGAAAAAAATGTGAGACTGATTGAAAAGTTGCCAGTTTGTGAAAATAAAGAGGAGTTGGTCAAATTCTTACGCATGGTGGAATAGTATAGCAAATTTGTTCCCCAATTTGCTAGTCACACCTGTAACATGAGCAAGCTATTAAAAAAGGTAGCAGCTTTTATGTGGTCATCACAATGTGCCTTAGAATTTCAAGACATAAAGGTAGAGTTGTCCAATGCTCCTTTGTTATAAAGATTTAGTACTTCCAAAAATCTTGGTCACTCAAGCTAGTTCCAAGGGGTTAGATACAGTGTTAAAGCAGGACGCAGTTAGCAATAAGAGGACTATAACGTTAATTTCTAGATGCTTAGTTGTCCAGATTTTAGATATTATGTTACTGAAAAAGAAGCTCTTTTTATATTCTGGGCCATCAGGAAAGTGAAGAAATTTCACTGGAGTACATGTTCTAAGGTGAAGTCAACCCATAGGCCATTTAAAGCTGCTTTTTGGAAGAAAAAGAGGGCTGTATGCCATTTCTACCAGAATTTGTAAGTGGGTGATCTGTCTGCAGGAATTCGATTTTCAAGGTTGGTTCCTTTTGAAACACATGTGGATGAGGACACTGTGGAGGATGCATGGGAGCTGGACGATTACAATGTTTATGAGATGACTGGGGCAATATTAGTGAAGAGGAAGGGAACAACCTTGTGGCCGGTGATGCAATCTTGCAGGAAATTGCCAAGCTGGATGAGAGGGGATGGACTCTAAGCGATGCATGTCAAGAAATCATAAAATACTGGGAAGCTAGGAGTGAACTGCCAAAGTCATTGAGAAAGCTGTCAACAGTCAGCTCGCCACCTTCCTCGAATCCAACAAATCCCTCGACCCTTCACAATCCGGCTTCCGAGCCAAACACAGTACCGAGACCGCCCTCATCGCAGCAACAGACGATATTCGAACACTACTGGACAACGGACAAACAGCTGCCCTCATCCTACTGGACCTCTCCGCAGCCTTCGACACAGTCTGCCATAGCACCCTTATACAACGCCTCAGCAATGTCGGAATACAAGGAAAAGCATTGGATTGGATCATCTCGTTCCTCGCCGGAAGAACCCAGAGAGTCCGCCTTCCCCCTTTTAGATCAGAGGCCACCAAAGTCATCTGCGGCGTACCACAAGGATCATCACTCAGTCCCACCCTCTTCAACGTATACATGAGTCCCCTCGCATCCATCGCGCGCCAACACAACCTCAACATCATCTCATACGCAGACGACACCCAGCTGATCCTCTCCCTCACCAAAGACCCAAACACCGCCAAAACCAACCTACACGAATGAATGAATGAAGTAGCCAAGTGGATGAATAACAGCCGTTTAAAACTGAACTCGGACAAAACGAAAGTCCTCATCTTCGGTTCATCCCCTTCGTCCTGGGACGACTCATAGTGGCCACCGGCCCTGGGAAACGCACCCATACCTACGGACCACGCACGTAACCTGGGCTTCATCCTGGACCCCTCCCTTTCAATGACCAGACAAGTCAACGCCATCTCATCATCATGCTTCAACATCCTACGGATGCTCAAAAAAATCTTCCGTTGGATCCCCACCGAAACAAGAAAGACGGTCACCCACGCACTGGTAACAAGCCGCCTGGACTACGGAAACACCCTTTACGCCGGAACCACAGCCAAACTACAGAAAAAACTTCAACGCATCCAAAACGCCTCAGCCAGACTCATACTTGACATCCCCCGCCAAGCTCACATTTCCGGTCACCTAAAAGACCTCCACTGGCTCCCCGTCAACAAGAGAATAGCGTTCCGTCTCCTCACCCACGCACACAAAGCCCTCTACGACCTAGGACCCGAATGCCTCAACACGCGCCTGTCCTTTTACACCCCCACCCACCAATTTCGATCGTCCAATCAAGCCCTTGCCGCAATTCCATGCATCCATAGATCCACCATGGGGGGAAGATCCTTCTCCTACTTAGCGGCCAAAACCTGGAATTCTCTCCCCACCCACATTCGCCTTACACAGAACCACCTCTCCTTCAGAAAACAACTAAAAACTTGGATATTCGATAAATAAAGTACCCCCCTCCCTCAAGCGCCTTGAGACCCTCTGGGTGAGTAGTGCGCTATACAAATGTTGAACTTGAACTTGAACTGTCATACCAACAAGCCTTTTTTTAGACAGAGGTACAAAATGAATTCCTACCACCTGCAACTGGGAGCCCTAAATACATTTGGCTGATCTGAGACATTTAGGAATTTGCTAAACTAAAAAGAGAATTAGGTTACATTATTTTGGTGGTATTGTCTGGATGTTCAGGTAGAGAAGGCTATCGGAGATTACCGAGTGCATGTGCATTGACAAAGCTTACAAGGCAAGAATGCAGCCAATGGTTGCGAGGAATCCTCCAGAAAAACCATGGCAAGAAGTGCTTTAAATGTTTTTGGGTCTGTGACTATTAGAACAGTGGAGTAGTATGTGTAATTCTTACTGACATGTTTTTACGTTGACCAGAAATACACATATCCAAGAGCACTGAAACAAAGCTGTTGTAGCTTTTCTAAAAGGTTTTTTTAGAAGGGAATGGAAACTAGATTCCATTATCATGGACAATGGTCTTCAATTGGTCTCTCAAGAAATGAACGTTTTCTGTTTCACAGGAGGATTATCATTAGTAGTACTGCCTGCATTAGCCAGGGTCCAATGGGTTGGTGGAAAGGTTTAATAGAGTTTTGAAAGAATCATTTCAGGGAGCAAGATTGTATGGACTGGAAGGGGCACACTCGGTTCACAGAGGAGATATATCATATATCGCCACATTTTGTTTTAGGCAGAGTGTCCTTCGACCTCTCTACGGGTGGGAAAACGAATATCTTGATATGTTATCCATGGATAAATCATATGAATTTTGGCTCCTCTCATTTGTCAGACAATTAGAGGAATAAACAGCAGGAAAAAATGTTGACACGAAAAAAACTATTTCACAACAAACATTCTGCGCATAACATTAACGTTGTGGTTGGTGACTTGGTGAGGGAAAAAAACACATTGACAACTTGTCAAGCTATCAAAATGTTCATCACCACTCAAGGTGGTTAAACTGTTCCACAATGGTAGAGTTGTAGGTGTGAATCAGGACCCTCATGGTGTAGGTGAAACTGGGAATCTACACACAGAAGACAGTAACCTGCCCAGGAGGAGTGAGAGGATGGCACAACCTCCAAGATGTATAAAACGTTATGAGTGTGATGTTTGAACCTATTGCAGTCATTGATACTTGTAACAAATGTAAGTTTGGGAAAAATGTTGGGTGTAATGTTTAAACTTCTTTCTGCGTTTTTCTTTCTTTTTGTGTTTTTTCAGGGTGTTTATTGTCATAGTTCATCTTAATATTGTATAAATGGTAAGATGTGTGGTACGTAGCATATTATTAGTGTTAGTTGCAAGAACATTTCTTTTAGTAGTGATGTAATGTTCTAAGAATGTTTAGGGTTGAGAGCTGAGAGTAGGCACAGTTGGAGATTGGGTGGTGATGATGTGGCTGAGACATTATTATACCGAAGAAATTAGAAAACTTAACTTGGAAATTCTTTCAGCGGTGTTGTACTTCACTATAGAGGGCCATACATAACATAAAATCATAGATGGTAAAAAGTGAATTATAGGGATTTCTCACCTCGGGGTTTCAAGTGACATCATAGACAGCTCAAGCTTACCTCTTGGTGTCTTTTTGATGTCGCTCAGAGCCGCTAGGTAAAAAAAAATGCCTGTGATTTACTGTCACCCATCTATAATTCTCTATATAAGCAATTAGAACTCTGGAATGTGGGGAGTTCTACTAAAGACAATGAAGTGGCTCAGAGCTAATATTGGCTGGAGTAAGCTGTCTGCTACAACATTCCAATGTTTGTCTTTCTGTTTCTCCCTTTTTAGGTCAGAATATTCTAACTTCAGTGGGTGGAATGTTCAAATAACCTTGTAGCCCTTTTGCCTCGGGCTATGCCAGGTGTTAAATGCCCTTTTGCTTGTGATAGGCCCACGCATGCTTCTCTGGCTATAACTCATGTTCAGGCCTTTAACAACCAGTATAGCCGTTGGCAGCGGCCTATAAGGCTATAATGTCCGTTTGTACTTTAGCACAGTACAATGTGAGCTAAACTAATCAACAGAGATTTGAAACCTTGACATTCCGATGAGCACCTAAGCTATAGTCACGTGTTACAGAATGAAAAAATATTACATTGACAAACATTGTGCACACCTGCTTATACTCGCCTACAATCACCAATTATCATTCGTAGTTAGTCACTATATAATGGCAATACTATAGACAATTTCAGAGAACATTATGAGTGGATGAATTGTACTAATTTTAAATCACTGGAAGTTCGAGTTCTTGGTTTACCTCAAGTCAAGCCCGTCTCCAAAAAGTCAGTGTCATGTCTAGATGAGAAATAATAGACTACTCTTCAAAGACACCTTTTGTCAGTTTATGTTATGCCCACATTAGAGTATTCTCATGCAATGTGGTATTATAAAAGAGGATGTGTACTCCAGCCCTAATATGCCAATGTACTAACTATGTTTATCTGCTGACAAATGTGCCCCGCCATCTGCAAATTAGGGTTGTCCCAATGTCCTGACACGTGAATATTTAGGCAGTTGTTATTTGCTAGGACCAAATGTACATCTAGAGAAAACATGTTGTAGCCTGCAGAAGTGTGGCTCAACGGTTAGAGGCAGCAAACCCGAAGGCTGAGGTCGGCCCGGGACCAGGGTTCAATTCCCGACGCGGCCGGGTGCAGGACCAATGTCAGCGGGCCCGATAAATCTCGCCTTGGTGCCACTCTAACCGTGGGGTCCCACGCTGCAACTCTGGGCAATAGCTTGCTTAATCTCCACTCCGGCCCCATCACCGCCAGGGATGCCTGGCTTCACCTTGGGGATGCCCAGTAAAGGGACCATCTCACTAGGAAAGCCAGGACGGGTTCCCCAGTGGTACAGCGCTGGGACGCTCCAGGGTAACCACGTGCTTTACAAATCCAACATTCATTCATTCATTCATTTGTGCTCCTCCTGCACTCGGCTTGTAGTGAGCAGGATATTCTGCCCTCCACATAGGCCACAGGAATGTAGGTGAGAGCATCATTCTCTGGGAGTGCACTAAGTGTAGGAGCTCAGGCGCAAACTGATATCAGTTCAGCATTTGTTACTGTATTTCTGGTATTAACATGAGAAAGGAACAGGTGCTGGGGTAAACACCGGAAGTCTAGGCCAGGCACTTACATTATTCCTTACGTTATGTGGGGCACAGCAATTTTGGCTGTTCTTTATAGGAACATAAGGGACCCACTGTGGATTCTGGCAGCCACCTTCTCACCCCAGAAACAACTGCTGATGGCTTCTTGTCCAGAAACTTCTGTCATAGACTATTTAGTGATCCACAGCATATTACGCTGATGGCTCTTATTCATAAAGCATGTGCCACTACTGTTTTTTGTGAACTGAAGAAAATAAGGGGGGAGGGGGGGGGGAGGGGGTGCCATCAGAACTCTGCTACAGAGAATGTCCTCACAGACCTATGCCCTGATTCGAAGACAGTTGGTAACTGCATGTGGAGATACTGGAGCTGGAGTTACTACTTTCAGCCAGTAGCTCCACTAAAGTTACAGGTCATCATAAGTTGTCAGACCCAGAACGAGGAATAACATGCCGACCCAAAATTGCTAGGTCCAATACTGTATGTTTTTCTGGATTCCAGGCCCTTTTCTATGTGATTTTTTTCCCTAGGCTTTGGTAACAGGAGTTGTACCCATCACACAGCTATTACTCAGACAAGACGGAAGTCCTTATCCTGGGATCTTCGCCCTCCGCCTGGGATGACTCCTGGTGGCCCCCCGCCCTGGGCAGCGCACCCAAACCAACGGACCACGCACGAAACCTGGGCTTCATCCTGGACTCCTCCCTCTCCATGACCAGACAAGTCAACGCCGTCTCCTCGTCATGCTTCAACACCCTGCGCATGCTACGCAAGATCTACCGGTGGATCCCCACCGAGACTAGGAAGACGGTCACCCAGGCCCTCGTCACCAGCCGACTGGACTACGGCAACTCCCTCTACGCCGGAACCACTGCCAAACTCCAGAAGAGACTCCAGCAGATCCAGAACGCCTCAGCAAGACTCATCCTGGACATCCCCCGACACAGCCACATCTCCGGACACCTGAGAGACCTGCACTGGCTCCCGATCAACAAGAGAATCACGTTCCGACTCCTCACCCACGCACACAAAGCCCTGCACAACCAAGGCCCAGGATACCTCAACAATCGACTCAACTTCTACACTCCGACTCGCCAGCTCCGATCGACCAACCACGCCCTCGCCGCCGTCCCCCGCATCCGAAGAGCCACCACAGGAGGAAGGTCCTTCTCCTACCTGGCAGTCAAGACATGGAACTCCCTCCCCACCCACCTTCGCCTCACCCAGGACCACCTCTCCTTCAGGAAGCAGCTCAAGACCTGGCTGTTCGAACAGTAGCAGACCCCCCCACCCCCCAAGCGCCTTGAGACCCTCTGGGTGAGTAGTGCGCTATATAAATGCCTTGATTGATTGATTGATTGATTACTCCACCTGTCTCAGAATAAGGCCCTTAAAAAGGTAATGCTGCGACGTAATGGTGGTTGTAAACTGCATCTGATGGACTAGGATGCGGCTTCGAGTAATTTCCAGTGTCTGAGATTAATTGAAGCATTTCATCCATCACTTCTTATGTATACTTCATCCGAGTCTCCATTTCCCAAATAGAAAATGGTGTAGCAATGCACAAGCGAGCTGCCTGTACTGACAATAAACTGCAGTCAGTGCGTTAATTCTAATAGTGTGGCACAGTGAGAAATAAGGTGGTTATAAGGGTGTGTTAAGGAAGTTAACGACGGAGGTTCACACCCACCAATGGGATTCCAAGTTTAGTTTTAAACGTGATGTATTTTTCATACAGATACTAGGTATACTATTTCATCACTGGCAAACAATAAGCGAGATCAAGAGGGTGTACTCCCCAAATGGTTTACAAGGTGTTCTCTATGAGAAATGTGCAGGCACGGCCCGTGTAGATAAGAGCGGTAGGGCGGGGGCAGAGTGGGGAGGAGTCGACAGATGACGATGAAGGAAACTTAAATTAAAAAAAAGTGTTTTTTTGCTTTATTTATTTAAGTTCACCTCGTCTTCGGCTGTCAACTCCCTCCGACCCCGTCCCCTCGCTCTTACCTGCACGGGCTTTGCCCAGGCATGTGTTGCAATTCGCACAATGATAACAGATTCATGGTCTATGATTTCAAAAGTGGAAAGCCCGATTGCTGGCCAGCTAGTTTCCAGAGTTCCCGCACCACCGGGACTACAGGACCCAGGTCCCAACGCAGCATGAAGCCGCTGACGTCAGTGGCAGCGCCAGAACGTGTCATAGGTGCCATAATAACCATTGCGGGCTCCCGCGGTGCGGGAAACCCAATTGCCGGCCAACCAGTTTCCAGAGTCACCGCACCACCGGTACTGCAGGAGCCAGGTCCCAAAGCGGCATAAAGCCACCGGCGCCAGTGGCAGACCCAGAACGTGTCAGAGGCGCCATAAGAACCATTGCGGGCTCCCGAGGTGTGGGACGTGTGGGGGCATGCCCGAGCCGCACCAGGGCACAGCCGGGCCAAGGGCGGAGCTGTCTGCGCCCATCAGCGGTCAGAGGAGGCTGGACTGGGCCAGGACCCTTGGCAGTCACCTAGGACCCTCCCTGATTTCTTCTCTTTGGAGATAAAAGCCTAGAAAAGCTATTTCATCAACAAGGTACTTTTAACAGATTTCCAGAGTGTGCCAGTTAACCCTGTGACTGCCCCTTAACTGAGCATCACACAAGGCTGGTTAATTAAGTTTTTCCCCAATATGGGCAAAAGGAAATCGACTGTGGTGCAAGGGGGGGACCTCGAATGGCAGTATGGTAGCCACCATTGAGTCATTTCTAACTTGGGCAGCACACGTAATAAAGCAGGAAATAGCCCTGACCGAGAGAAGGCTCTCGATGGAGGCAGAGAAACTTGCCAAGGATCCTGCTGTGGTTCTGAATGGTGAAGCACAATAAACATTTGGGTATATAGTGGGGATGCCAGAGGGACTTCCAAGCTCGGTCATATCTGCGCCTAGACTCATGGTGGCCACCCGGCTGAATTAGAAACTCCCTCAAAATCCGTGACAGCCAAATTAACAGCTGGAGACGATTTAGTGCTGACTTCTCCGCCTATCAAGAGGAAGCGATTAGGCGGTAACAAGGCCACGAATAAGCCTCCTCAGCCTAAACCACCATTACCAGCTGGCCTCAATCTTGAACAATTATTGGACTCTCTTTTTGTAAGACTGGAGAAAATGACTAAAGATCTCTTAGCCCCAATAATGTTAAAGCTCGAAGGGGTCGAGAGATGAGTAAACATTTTTGTCCCCACATCCGATAAATACCCCATTGCACCAAATCCAGTGGGCAGGAGCGGGGGGGGGGTGCACTCCGCTCTGTGTCTGAGAACCCATACCAAATTCCCCAGGCATTAAAGAAACTGAGGAAGTGCCCCACAGCCCTATACCTAACAGCATGCCAGGAGAGGCAACCCCAATGGCTGAGTCAGTACAGGTTGGCCAGATGGGTATGCTCCCTATAACCAGGAAAGACCTATTACTGACACATTCTCTGTCACATCCTGCTATGTTAGAGGATGTAAAAAACTGTATTCTTGACCTGCCACCTGCATCTGCACCCCTTGTCGCTGTATTATTAGGGGTCCCCTCATCCTGCCAAGGAATCCTCCCTGGACCTTATATATAAGGTTACCCATTGGTGCACCAAGAACTTGGTGAATGGCCAGAACATAGCTTCCAACATAAATATGGCAAGAAGAGTGGGATGGATTGGCCATTGGACAAAGAAAAGTGTAACGGGGATTGTATAGTTGTACATTTTAGGCATTCTGCGCAGGCTAAGGTTCTATTGGGTTGTGTTTGTAAGAACAGTTCCACCTCCACAATCAGAACTGTTTCTTTACAATTTTTTTATCCTTCTGGACAGCTGACGATCTATCCTGAATGGCAGTTCCCCAAAACCCAAATTTACCCATGAGTAATCGCTTCCAACCCCTAGTCAACCTTCGAGCTTGGATGAAAATGACTGACTAGAGATAGAGGAAGTAAAGACCCAGGGTAATCAATCTTTACTTAAAGCTACAAAAATTGTGATTCCGCCAGCCCCTATTCCTTGCCAAATGAGGGCCAAATCTTCTGGCACTATTGACATATCAACACCTACTGTAATCCAACATGTGAATGTTCTCTCCTGGCATATAGCCGGCATTAGAGCAAAAAGGGGCAACATACCATGGGAACATTTCCTATCAACGCACCAAATTATTGCCCTACAAAGAACGAGGAAAGCCAAGGATTTTTATTATTTGGACGATTTTATTTCATTCTGTAAACACGCTACACCTTCGAACATAGGAAGAGCAAGTGGGGTCTGCTTTTAATGTTTTCTTTAAAACGGTCTTGTAAATCCAGAGTGATTGAATGCCGATCACCCCATGTGCTAGCAGTAGAGTTGTCTTTTAAGAACCTCCCATCTATATTAGTGGTTAATTTGTAGAACTCCTTCACCAAAAGTCACGAGCTACAACACCCTTCTAGCTCTAGGTGAACTTTTGGAACGACACAAGGTAGTCAAACCAGGTCACTTTGACCTGATAATCTTAGGGGACTTTAACATCCACCAGTGCCATTCTAAATGCATTTTAACACTGGAACAGGTGGACTTTTTCTAATCATTTAACCACTTTGAGCACTTACCATCAGGTGAGTTTTTAGAAGGTTTTATTTCCCACATAACCTACACTGCCTTCGGCAAACCAACACGTTGGCTCCGGTTCCCACTTATGTAGGTAATGGAAGGCCCAGTACCATGGATTACATATTGCTGTCTGTGCCACTAGTTTTGGTTGGAGAGCACATGAGTGGTTCTTGGTCTGGTCTCAGTGATCACAATCCCCTAACACTTGTGTTATCCCATGATGCCATTTTAATATGGGAGACGACCACTTGCATCGCACATAAAAGCTTTAGTACCAAAGATTAAGCTTGCAGGCTAAAGTGGGAAAGGGTTGTCCCGGAAAGTTTTCTGGACAATCTATATGCTGTCTGTGCCACAGAGGTCCAAGCATGCTTGGACCCTTCTTTGCATGGTAGAGCCACTTTGGAGGCCTTTGATATAATAACTAATCAGATTTTATCTAACCTTACTACCGTGAGCAGAGCAAGCCGCCCAAACGCCAAGAGCTGGTTCGAAAGTTCCTGCTCTGCGACCTATAGGGAACTCCTGCAGGCCATAAAGCACAATCCTAGGGATCAAGCACTGGTCAGGAGCAGAAGAAAGGCATATTAACATGCAGTAGAGGAGAGGAAGAAGATGATTCAAGAGCAGGCATGGTAGGCTCTAGAGAAAGTAAGTGTGCTAGCAGACGGGTCCAAATTCTGGTCGGTGGTTAACAGTCCCTTTTTTTCTGACACCCCAAACTCTAATATAGACGGCATAATCCCGGCTCACCGGTGGGTACAGCATTTTGGACAGATCTTTAGCGACACGAACATTGGAGAACCTGAGGCTCATGTTGAAGGTGGCCCATCCAGTATACCTCTCCACTTTAGCTTAGACGAGGTCCAAAAGGCAATCATTTCTATATCTGGTGGTAAATCCCCCGGCCCGGATGGGGTTCCAGCAGATCTTTATAAGGGCAACCCAAAGGTTTGGACCAAGATTTTGACTCACGTTTTTAATGCAGCGTGTTTATGTGGTTTCCCCACTTCGTGGGCAATGGGAGTCATTATTCTCATTTTCAAAAAGGAGCAAGAGATGATCCCGCATGTTATAGACCAATCTCCCTTTTAAATTCTGGTGCTAAAATTATGGGTAAAGTGATATTGGAACGTATAACTGCTTGGCTTGACCACTTAAATGTTACTTCTGATCTACAATATCATTTTAGGCAGGGAAAAGGGACCTTGGAACAATGTCTTAACCAACATTTAGTGATTGGAAAATATACCCTTGCTAAGAAGGGAATGCTGCACTTAGCTATTATGGATTTGACCCAAGCCTTTGACTGTGTAAACAGGTCTAAGTTATGGCTGATTTTAAGTAACATGGGCCTAAATGCAGAGCTGGTGGCTTTCTTACTTACAGGCCACGAAAACATCTCAGCCGCAGTTAGATATAACAGGGATGGCGGTCAGGCAGATACCTGGGCAGTGAAGAGGGGGTCTGTCAGGGCTGCATATTGGACCCCCTGTTGTTTACATTGTATATAAACAGGTTAGGGGACTTCTAATTTCAAAATGCAAAGATATCCCCAGGGTTGGTACCAAGGTAATACCTGCACTTCTTTATGCAGATGATGTGGTCCTGCTGGCCAGAACCGCTGTGGGCCTCCAATCACTTTTAGATGGTTTTATAGCTTTTATGGATTTCCTAGACCTGACCATAAATTTAACAAAATCGGCCCCCGTAAGGTCTTAAAGGCCAAATTTTACTGTAGGGGGGCAGAACTAACCAAAGTACCGACCTTCTCTGACCTAATCAATCAATCAGGCGTTTGTTAGGCGCGACTACTCACCCGTAAGGGTCTAAAGGCGCTGGAGGTGGGGGGGGGGAGAGGTTAGCAGGCTCCAGTCCATCAGGGGGGGGGGGTTCTGTCGAAGAGCTAGGTTTTGAGGTTTCTTGTGAAGATGGGAAGCGATGTTGTCTGTCTGAGGTGGAGCGGAAGGGCGTTCCAGGCTCCAGGCTCGGGCCGCGAGGAAGGAGAAGGAGCGGCCTCCCGATCTGATCTTTCTGGTGCAGGGAATCACGCGTAGGAGAGCTGGTCTGATCTGGTCTGACCATAGGGTCCTCTGGGGTGCGTGGAATTTGAGTTGGCTGTTCAGGTATGCTGGTCCGGTGTCTTACACTGCCTTGTGGGCGTGGGTGAGCATCTTGAAGGTGACTCGAGCTTTGATAGTGAGTCAGTGGAGTGTGCGCAGGTGCTGAGAGATGTGGCAGTGTCTTGGCAGGTCGAGGACTAGTCTTGTTCTGGATGTTCTGTAACTTGCAGGTGAGGTTTTTGTTTACTCCGGCATAGAGTGCGTTGCCGTATTCGAGTCTCCTGGTGAAAAGGGCATGAGTGACGGTCTTTCTGTGTTCGAGGAGGATCCATTTCAAGGTCTTACATAGGAGGCGGAGGGTGTGGAAGCAGGAGAGTTGATCGGGTGGTCCATTTGAGCTCGGAGTCCAGAAAGATTCCCAGGTTGCGGGCATAGTCCGTGGGGGTGACCGGGCTTCTGAGGGTGGGGGCCACCAGGTGTCATTCCAGACGTTGGGGTTTGGGCCCATGATGAGTATTCTGTTTTGTTGGTGTTTAGTTGTAGGCAGCTGTTTTTCATCCATTTGGCAACGGCTTCCATGCCTTCTCGAAAATTGTGTATGGCGGTATTGGGTTTGTTAGATAGGGAGAGGATGAGTTGGGTGTTGTCTGCATATGACACAATGTTGAGTCTGTAGGTGCTGACGATGGGGGCGAGCGGAGCCATGTAGATGTTGAAGAGTGTAGGGCTGATGGAGGACCCCTGGAGGACTCCACAGGTGGTAGGTGTAGTGTCCGAGAGGAAAGGGGGGAGTCTAATCCGCTGCGTTCTGCCGGAGATGAAGGAGCAGATCCAGTTGAGGGCCTTGTCTTGGAACCCTGCATCGTGGAGTCTGCGTATTAGGGTGCAGTGAGAGACTGTGCCGAACGCCGCTGAGAGGTCGAGTAGGATGAGGGCTGCTGTTTCTCCTATGACCAGTAGGGTGTGGATGTCGTTTGTTGCAGCGAGGAGGGCGTTTTCCGTACTGTGGTTTTTTTCTGAAGCCGGATTGGGAGGAGTCGAGGATGTTGTGCTCTTCGATGAATGTGGCGAGTTGGCTGTTGATGGCTTTCTCAATGACTTTCGCTGTGAACGGGAGCAGGGAGATTTATCTGTAGTTTTTAAGGTTGGTGGGGTCCGCCAAGGGTTCTTGAGGAGGGGGTTGACCATGGCATGTTTTCAGTCATCGGGGAACCTGGCGGTTGCCAGGGAGCGGTTGATGGTGTGGCAGAGCATTGGTGTGACGATGTCGGCATCTCTGTTGAAAATGTGGTGGGGTAGGGGTCCGTGGGGGCCCCGGAGTGGATTGACTTCATCGTCTTCAGTGTGTCTTCAGTGGTGAGGGCTTTCCAGTTGTCGATCACTGGCTTCAGGTTGTTGGGGATGGTTGGTGAGGGTTCAGTGTGTTGGTTGTCTTCATCGAAGTTGACATAGATGCTCTTGATTTTGTGGTGGAAAAAGGTGCTGAGTTTGTCGCAGAGGTCTTGTGAGGGAGGGATGTCGGTGGACTTGCTGGTGGGTCGGGCGAACTACTTGATGATGTTGAAGAGTTCCTTGTCGAGGAGGAGGCAAGTGCGTCTGGACTCTCGAAGTTCAGTGGTACTTAGGGGTACTTTTTGATGAGCATGGGTCTTGGCGTGCTCAAATTACACAAAAAACAAATACCCTTTACTAGAGCGGCAATGGCTACTTTGAATTTTGCCAAAAGATTAGGGTCAAAACCATTTCCTGCCCTGTTGAAGATTTATAAAGAAAAGTGCATCCCCATTACACTTTCACCATGGGTCTGCTGTGTGTTCTTCTTTTTTTTTTTTTTATTTCTGAAATTCTTTATTGTATATAAAAAAAATATATATTTACATACATGGACAAGGCTTATACATGAGTGGAAGAAGAAAGTAGGCGAAGGAGGAAAAAGGAGGAAGGAAGAGAGGGGGAGAGCGGGGGGGGGGCGGCAGTCCGTATTCTTGAGGTTATTCGACAGTTCGTTGTTCCATAGTTCGCATTCCGTCGTATTTGATGTTCCAAACAGCAGCTTGACATTTTGTCACGTCTCTGTGATCGCCCGTCTTATGCCCCACGCCCCGGGCCCGAAGGGAACAGTAGAGAGATATAGTAGGAGATAGGCGGTGTGCAGGGCGTTTTGTTAACGCATAGGTTCCAGCATACGCCCTGTGTTGTATCTTGTTCAAACGCCTATGGCGGCTTGTGTGATGATAGGTAGAGGTCTAAGGACCCCCACATGGTTGACTGCTTGTGCGTTTTCGGTGAGTGTGTCCACTCTCACCTGGCCTCTTCCTACTGGCAATAGAACCGCTCCTAACAATGATAAGAACGAACGACGACATAGCAGGGGTCCCGATAGGGGGGGAAAAATTCAAGCTAGCAGCATATGCGGATGATGTTTTAATAATGACAGAAGACCCAGAAAGATCCATCAAGGCACTGACAGACACCATCGAGAGGTACGCCCAGGTCTCAGGGTACAAACTCAACAAGGACAAATCAGAGTGCAAACCTGTGTGTTCTTCTTTAAGGCCCCTGCTGAACTGTGCGTCTAGTATACGAAGTATGATGCCGCCTGCCCAGTGATGGGATGTTGGCAATATGGCTGTGTTAGCTTAATAGCATCAATGATTAACGCTGCAAGTGGTTTTGTCCAGGGCTAATGTTCTGATGGGTGCTTTCATCTGCGGTTGTATTTCAATATGCTTAATAAAACAATTTTTTTAAAAGTGCATCCCCATGACAACCTATAGAAGTGATGTCTGGGCTTACAAGGATGGAAAGGATATCCAGGTGGCAGAGAACAAGTTTATACGTAAGCTTTTGGCCGTCCGACATACTACCCCAGCTTTTATATTACACGAAGAATTAGGCATGGGGTACATTTCAGATCTGATAGGGGTAGCTCCTTTGTTGCGCTGGCTGAGAATATGGGCCTGCTCGACCATCAACTTAAAACAACTTGTAGTCACTGACTGTGTAGCATTGGAGGGGGCAAAGTATATCCCTTGGTTAAAATATGTAAGGGATCTGTCAATTGGCTCGGCTGCCCCAACTTGTACTTGAGTCCCAAACCTCTGAGTAAATCAGCTGCTAGTATTGTTAACCAGCAGTTCCTGGATAAACGGCAAGGTTTCAGGGAGGAAATAGAGGTGGTGAAACCCACTGTGAGAAGGCATGTCACACTCTCCCTGGGCAAGCAAGTCCAACTGTACCTACATCGATTCGTTTTGACAAGATTTTGGCTGTCTTTGGTCCCTTGGCTTTTGGAGGATCCACTAGGCATCACAAAACCTAGTACTCTAAAACCCTGCCCCTTTGATAACTTTCAGAGCAAGATACCCTACATTTTATTTTCTTCTGTGATTTTAACCATCCATTGCGTAAAAGATTTATACTCCCCCTGCTCAGAGATCACCACTTTACCCAACTTAGGCCTGCATTACTGCATCTTTAAACGTTATCCACCCCTATGGTCTGTTTCGGGGTTGCAAGTTTTTTAACAGGAGCTACCAGGCACAGGAAAAAGCTGTTAACTAGCTGGCCCTAATGGCCCTTCTTACAATTGTGTATGCACTTTTTGATATCTTGTCCTTGCACTTGGTCTCTAGCACTTTTGCACTTTACAAATGTATTTTGTGTAATTTAAAAAAAAAAAACACTTGAAAACCTGTTTTTCGCACTGATAGAAGGGATGTTTCTATTTTATCTTTTTTTTAACTGACCAATGTTTTTAAAGTCTGAATCTATGTTGATAAAATGAATGCTCTTTTTTAACATGCTGATTTTTATGGCATTCAGTTGCCGAATAAAGTAAGTTTTAACTTGAATTTGATTTGAAAGGTGCTTCCAGGATAGCTGCTTGAAGAAAAGAGATCTTCAAAACCAAACCAAATGCCATAATTCCAGCAAGGAGCATAGATGTCAACCAGTGCAACGATATCTCAGATGTGTCCATTTCAGAATGTGATTACATTGGGTCTCTCATTCTACGTGTTACTAACAGAAGAGGTATCAAGGTGAGTCAGTAAGTGCACTCACAATATGATTATGCACATACTGTATAGTCTTTTCCATCCTCGTGCCTCATTTACAACCAGTTGTTAAATCATTTTAAATATTTGCACATTTTGTTGTCAGTCTATAATGATCCTAGGTTTTTTCTTTCCCGAGAGAGACGATAGATAGTCACCATTAAGAAGTACTTGAAAGGCTAATTATTCAGATGAATCTTCCTGCATCACATGACCCTCGGTCTACATTCTCCTCTCTTCCAAATACCCACTTGGGGCTCATTGTGTGGAAGCCAGAGAGGGAGGCAAAATAAATGCTGTTATAAAGTGGCTCTTCCTTAAAACCGTAATATTCCATATTCAGCCCATGCTCTGAGGTCTTGTATTTTGGGTATTTATAACTTAATTTAAAAGTTGCCTTTTTCTTATTAGCTGGGCAAACTGCTATTGTGTGTGAAGTCAGAGACTCTGAGATGTATCCAACTTCGGTGCAGTATCGCAGCATGGATGCATGTGTGCAAGCAAAGAAAACAAAAGTTTCTTGACTGCTGCTGGGGTAGTAAACCACAGCAATAATCCGGGTTCACTGGGCCCCTCAGGGCTATGCCCCGGCACCACTCCACCTGCTGTGCCACTGGTAGCTACAGCAATGAGTTTTCAAGGTCAAAATAGCAAAAAGCTCAAGTAAGACTTTTATCCTTATGAGGTAGTCGAGATAACCATGCATAGACTGATAGAAGCATAGTTTAGTACACACTGTAAATACCTTGAATGGGCACTGTTTCTTCTCTGGTTTCTATGAAATCCATATTAGATGCAACTATCTTGGCAAACCAAAGGTTAATTTGCCGGGGTATAAGAGAGAAATCATGAAAACCCTTTCCATCATACTAAGAAGCTAGTGAAAATTAGCCCTAAAGAAAACATGGGACACAGTGCTGTGAAAAAAAGCATAGAGTTATATATGCAACCTAATTGATTGTTGATAAATTGTTTCGCTGACACAGAAAGAGTGCTGTCCGTATATTCCGACCAGCGCTTTACAGCAACCAGCATTCCTGATAAAAAATAAGTTCAACTCCAAATGGCTGACGGAACTCACACAAACTCTTGTCTTGCTTGCCCATTTCATTTAAAGGCATTTTATCAATAGCTCGCCTACTTGTTATGCAATTGCATTATGGTGGACCAAAAAGTTGTCCAATCTTTCACATGGGGGCAAAGAAAAAAGGGTGTCACAAAACGTAAAATCCTCATGCATTAGAAGTAGATTTTTTTAAGACAGGCTACAGTAAAAACTTCTGCAACAGAATTACACAAAATTTTGGCAGGAAGCTAGATCTTGGTCTTGTGCTTTTTGTGATGTGATTTGAATCTCTTCAGCAGTTTCTGAACAATTAAGGTTGAAAAATAATTCTATATCTGGATGGTTGGGTCCGTTAGAGTCTTGAAAGACTCTTGCTGGAGTGGCAAATTAAAAATACAGCATTCTGATTGGCCCAGGGAGATTGGCCATCTCGCTCCCATGGGAGTCAGACTCCTTCGGGAGTGAGCGCTCTAATTGGCTGCTGACAACATGAGAAAACAAGCATTAAAAATGCAATAGGTCTCGCCTTTAATTAAGTTAAATCTATTTGCTTTGCTATACAATACCATAAGCAAAGCAAATGGCTTTAACTTAATAAAGAGCGAGACCTACTGCATTTTCAATGCTTGTGTATTTTGCTGATGGCCTGACAGCTTATCCAATACTAAAGTTGTACACAAACCATGATAAAAACAAACCAAGTACTGACAAACCTAAAATGATGGCAACCAACGCCCGACCGATTGACTTTGCCAATGTTTGTTTACAGTATATAACTGTTACATAAACGCTGAGACCGAAACAGCGCCGCACATTTGAACATAACATCATAAGAGCACCAGGAATGAATTATCACCACAGATTTTGGCACCATACTCTGAAATAAATGAGTTCTGTGGTAAATCTGGCACGTTTGCCACATTACTGTCCTTAGTTCTGAGCCCTGCTGGAGTCAATTCGACATACCGTTGTTTGGAACACATTCACACACAGATACAACTACACACAAAAAAATAAACAAAACGCTGTTGCTCCTGAAGTATTCTTGTGTGTCATTAAGAACTCACCGCAAAGCAAACAAACACATCCCGGTTTTACTCAGTTTAGTGGGTCTGCGGGGACTCACACGCTTGACTGTAATGATAAAATAACAAGGCAGGCAGGATTTAGTTTCTCTAAACCTGACTGAAACAAAGTTCATTTGGAAGAGGGGTGCCGAACAATGCGCGCCTGGACCCAGGGCCGAGATTACTGACGCCCTACACAGATCTGCCAGGGGATGCTGGCATGGATAAACACACTGACACCAAATGAGCGCCCCCATGCCAGAGGGTGCGGGGCAGAGCCCACATCTGCAGCTCTGGGGGGCTTTTAAGAACAGGAAATACCACACCTAGAGACTGCAAGGCAAATGAGAGGGCAGAGTCAAGGAGTTCTCAGACAAAGGCTGTATTACTCATGTCCGAGAGTTGTCTGCCAGTTTTACATCCCGTGACGAGCGGGGCTGGACCGGGCTGCCGCTAAACCAAAAGATGGCCAGACAGGTGTACAGCGCACAAGCACTAATGTCAAGGAAGAAAGAGATGTGTCTAAGTGGGCACAGCTGCAGCCTTTTGGAAGTTGAGGACCGGGTTTGAGTCCCGGCGTTGGCTCAAAAGCCTGTCATTCCGGGTGAATTGCTTAAATCTCCCCGTGCATAAAAAAAGAGGAATCTGATCCTTTAGTAATGTAGCTGGATGGCCATGTAAGTCGCTCGGCTACATAAATCTGTAAAAAAAAAATGTCAGGTTTGCTTGTGATTGACTCTAACCCAACACAACCGACGGAAGGGCTCCAGTGTGTTTATAGGTGCTGGACTATTCTATCTCGGTGCCATTATTAGGTACTATTGGGTTCAGTCTCAAACTATCAGCCTTTCAGAGGAACCGGCACAGACAGTTGCCCCCAAGCCAACAGAACAGCGAATGACACCCCCCTGCCCCTTTCCTGTCCATTCCTTCGCGCTCTTTCAAGACAGAGGTGTGTCCTTTCTTGCCTCTTCCCTACAGAACATTCAGAAGCACTGGAATTTCCTGTTGGAACCTGACTGTCGGAAATGCCGGCCTATCTTGCCACTTCCTCACCACCTACCGGCCGTCCAGAGGCACGCACTACTGTGCCCCTGCTTTACCCTGGCCCTACCAACCTTCCGGAGGCCCCGGCCGGTCTGAATACCTGGCACTTTCTCTGTAGGGCAGACTCTGCATAGAGCCCTGAGCGTGCCAGTATCAGCCCATAGAATCATCTGCTTCTACAACTGAGAAACACATGGAAAGTCCACTTTAAACAGAACCTCTTATGGAAACAGGATAAGAGCTTCTGCAGACACAAACATTGAACCGTCGCCCTCCCTGCAATCCCTAAAGATATTATAGAAGATGAGACAGAAGCAGCTCCTAATTGTTACCTTGTCTTCTCTGGGTGGTCCTCATGGACCCCAGAGCGTGCCCAGACACCACTGCCAAATAATAAAGAGTGAGGACGCGAGACGTCCCGGGCAGCCCCATCTGTCCCAGGATGAAGACAACAAACTCCTGCAGGAAGAGTCGCGCGCATTGCCGCGTCCGAAGGCAGCCTTCAGCCGGGGTCTGCGCGCGGGACAGAGTGCGAGCGCAGGAGCCCAGAGCGGAGGTGCGGGGGAGGCAGCAGGTCTGAAGCTGCGACGGACTGGAGGGCTCTGTGACAGGAGAGGGAGGGGGCAGAGAACACACTAGGGCAGGAAGCGAGAGAGCGGGAGGGCACCCTGACACTGACCCTCCACGGCAGCAGGAGGAGTGTCCATCTAATTCAAGCAGGCGGGCACAGCTGTTTACAAGTCATTAACCCACACATGTGGACACACACCTCCTCCTTCAAATAGGGGACATTCTGGCACACGACTGTAGAGAGGTGTAAAACTCACCACAGCAGCCTGGAGGAGTACCCTCAACAACGGGGCAAGTATAGACGGGTTTATTAACCGAGTCTGGTTGAGAGAGGGCAGGCACACGGGTCACACGGGCCGTGTAAACAACAAGCGCTCGCCATGACATAGACTTTTCGCTTATTCTGCTGTCCCACTTGGACGGCCTGGCCTGCTTTCCTTCTGACGTAAAAGGTTTCTTTATGGGGCCAGAAGGAAAGCAGGCAAGGCCGTCCAAGTGGGACAGCAGAAAAAGAGAAAAGTCCAAGTCAGCAAAAGCTCTTTCGCAATGGCTGGCCAACGTTTAGCATAAGCGGTGACACCGGCCAATGGGAAAGAGGGGCGGTGCTTAAACCCTGATACTCAAAGCCCCTCTAAATCATAGAATCTCGCCAGTGCTCATGTGCAGCCTACGTAGGCGAGACCTAAAAATGTTAGTAGCAGCCATTATAGGAATCTGGGACTTAGTCGGAGAATGGACAAAGCACGGACTAGCATAGGACAGGCCGCCATTATGGCGGTCACCCTAGTCCCTGGCTAGGTAGGAAAGGGGAGGGGAGGCCGCGTCAGCAATGACGCGGCACTTCCCCGCGTCTCACCCAATCAGGCAGAGGTTTTCCCCCACGTGTACCGGAAGCGCTTCAGTGCTTCCGGGGCAACGCACATCGTACGTCCAGGGAGTCCGGTCTGGACCGGATTCCCCGGGCGCTCCCTTTATAAGTGGAAGCCGGGGAGCGGAACAGTCTCTTGTTCCTGCTCCCCGCGCTGAGCATGTCATCGGGGCGGCTGCGGGCCCATTTAACTTCTTTTTTTCCCACCACCCTGATACTCAAAGTCCCTCTAAATCATAGAATCTCGCCAGCCAGAGTGCGCATGTGTAGCCTACGCAGGCAAGACCTAAAAATGTTGTTAGCAGCCATTATAGGAATCTGGGACTTAGTTGGAATGTAAATGTAAATGTACAGGAATTTATATAGCGTAAATCACCAAGCGGTTTCTAAGCGCTTGCTTAGGGAACCCGTCCTGGTATTCCCCTGTGAGATAACCCCGGCAGGGTACCCGCAAGGTGAAAGCCAGGCATCCCGCCGCGAGGGGCCATTGTGGAGATTAAGCAAGCTATTGCCCAGAGTCGCAGAGTGTGAACCCATGAATCGAGTAGGCACCGGAGCGAGAATTGTCGAGTCCATGGACATTTTAGGACTCAAGACCCCGCCAAGCCTGGAATTGAACCCTGGTCCCGGGCTGACCTCTGCTTCCAGATCTGCCTCCTCTAACCAGTGAGCCACACTCAACATTGGACAAACTCAGATTGACAGAGCTCCAACTTGGTGAATGTGTAATTTGAGACAAAACATTTTTTTTCAAATGGGGCAATTGGCATTAAAAAAAAAACAACTATCGCTTGAAATTTTTAATCCTGGAACCAGACTGAAAACAAGATTTTAAAACAGGAGCATACATCTTTTTACAATCCCCAAACAGAAGGAATTGTAGTAATGTGAACAGTGTATTTTTACAACAACAAAAAAGCACAACAAAAGTTTTGAGAGCATAGACTGTTGACCACAGTGGGAAAATTATGGCAGATTAGGTGGAAGAAGGGAATAATTAATTAGCAGGAAATGGTTAAGGAAATTTAGGCAAAGGCAAGTGAGGCTTTTTATGTGAGGTGCTGATGGGGAGGTAAAACTAGTGAGAATAAAAAACATTTAATTTGTTAAAAAAAAATAAGAAAAAGGTTGCCTGGCAGTAAGCAGTTGAGAAAGGAGAATGTGAGAGGAAGGAAGTGGTAAAATGAGGAGGAAAGGATGCACAGAGAACCTGGAAAGTATGAGTGAAGGGAAATGGAAAGAAGAGGAAGCTCTCTCAACAACATGGAAGGATGATGGTCAGCAGAAAGGAAGACACAGGAATGTCTTGCTACAAACGAGACAAGAAAAGAGGCAAAGGGGAACTCATGTTTTATAGGTATGGCAAGGGAAAGATAAGTCTTTGAGGAACAGTAAAACATGAGTGTTGCTAAGCATTGGATTCAAATGAATGAATGAAATCATTATTATATGTAAAAATGCTTTAGCATCGAATTGAACCACTGCACAGACATTCCTCCACAACTGACTGATCGTCTAATCTATTATTTGTCTCTCAATCACCTTTTCCAAAACTGAACAGTTGATATCTTTGTTCCTTTTGTTTTCTCAGTCCACACTCGCTCTTACCCTTACTCCCCGGGTGCACCCCCCCAACTCCACCGTTTGTATACCTTGTGCCATTGTCCATCGTTTATCTTTTTAGAGACCATTGTGCTGGTGTTGCCCTTTCCCAAGTCATAGCTGAAGTAGGCCATTCCATTCTTGATCTGAACAGTAGCAAAATCAGCGTGATTGATCCTGGCCATGTAAAAAAGCAAACCCGACTCTGCCTCTGTGCGGACATCAAACTCAATATTGAGACTGCAAAGAAAGAAGAAACCCATTTATGCATAAAAGAAAATATAAAACGTTTTTTTCATTTAACAGTGACCCTTTATTCAGCAAGTGCATTTTACAGACTCTCCTTCTGCAACATACATGAGTAAACAATTCTAATTAGATATATGTCGTTCACTGCTGTTTTGAAGAGGAAGGTTCTTCTGTCTCAGCATCACTGCACCAAGCCTGTTGACTGCCATGCAAGCCTTGCCAACTAACATTGGGATGCTCACACTACCAAATGATTCAGCAAAGAAACACCGAAAGGGGCAAGGGACCATTGCATGTCATTGTTTCTCTGAATACCAATGAATACATAATCGCCGTCGACCTGAAAAGGTTTTGATTCCCTCTTCAATACTTCGCTAGGATCACCACCACTAAGGTAATAATGTAATCATATTTTGTAGGTTCCTTAGGCTGCTCAAATAATAATTTCCACTAGATACCCTTAGAATAACATGACGTCCCTTTATTTGTAGGTTCTCCTTTCTCTTGGGGACTTCGTCGTGATCCCGTTCTCTTCGTTTTTAATCGTCTTGGTTTATAATTAGAGTACCACATATTAAAGTGTCACAACAATTACATATCCATGTAAGTTGAAATTGTTTTCACTGTAATCGATTTACTAGAATGATTATTTTCAATTTATACAACTCATTCTATATATCTTGGTACATTGTTACCTATTTTACAGACATTTAGAAGGAACGTATGGACCAATCCTAATGGTTATGTTTCCATTCAAACAAGTGGATTACACATTACTGTAATACAACTTCAAATATGAAGTAAGTGTGTGATGCAAGCGATGACTCGTGAACTTTTATAGAAATATGTGTTTCTCTTCTGTATGAACTGAATAAATTCTGTCTATGCCTTTATGTTTTCTCCCACTATGAAATTGAGCACTCGGATGTTGGTTGCAAACATGTCACAAAAGTTTCGTACTAGTAGAGACTTTTTTATTACTCAGGGAATATATATGTACTTGGAATCATGTCTTTGAATCATGTTTAATGAAAAATATGTACTTGGAATCATGTCTTTGAATCATGTTTAACGAAAAAATCCTCTTTTTTAATAAAACTGTATTATTAACTGTTTTTAGATAAGTCAATATAGACGTCTATTTTTACTCATGATAAAATCACTTAAGCTATAGTACTTGTGTAAAAGAATAAATGACACACAGTTATTATTAGACCTTGAATGTTTTTATTTATATTTCTTAGGTAAAATCAGTGGATTTTTTCCTGAAGAAGGCGTTTTCAGTACGCCGAAACGCGCGTCGGATAAAAATTTGTGATAAAGATTGCCACCTTCACACATTTGTTTACAGTACATCAAATAATAATGAAATGATTATACCTAAATGTGGAATGCATTTAACATATAATATTGTTTTTATATGTATATTGTTATTTTTAATGATTAAATATATCATATGGTTCTACATGTTTTCTGGTCTACTTTTCCCTGTTTTTTCTAATAATATTTTAAGTTTATCAATTCGATGTGACCTGCTATAATTGCCTAGGAAGTTTCTCTCTCACATGAGTAGTGAACTACACAGTATTGGCTTTAGGAGAATACTTGTGACCTCATTACGAGTGGCCGGTGAAAGAGGCTGTAAACCATATCAGAATTACAAGCACCAGGTCCTGGTATTACTGGGTGATCACAAGTTGACATCTAAAGGCTCCTATGCACTGGGGAAATAATTAAGAGAATCATGTAAACTCATAATCTCATTGCATTGGCCAGTGACAAGTTCTGATACGATCTGTAGAAGTGATCCTTGGTAATACCGTACCACTTGTGATTCTCAATGGGTCTTGTAACTTCCATTAACAGCTCTACTTGGAATTGTGGGCCACTTGTAAGTGGACAGAAGAGGGGAAACCTGGGGTCACACAGTGATTTAAAAAAACTTCTACATTTGAGGTGAGTGCAGAGGAGCTATTTAAAGAAAAATACTTCAGTAGTTTGCCATCAAATATCTTAGGGCCATGGAAACTCCTTACATTCAGAGCTTCATAAATTATCCTTTTTCTGAAGCGATTCTTTACTACTATGCTTTGCAGATACAGATTGGTAAAACACCAACCTTTTACATGAGTGTGCACACCATCTTCACATCATCAAGAGCAAGTTCCTGTGGTTGGTCTCTCCTTTTACCAAGTCCCCACCTGACTATTGGCCTGTGGTGTGTACAAGGCCATCACTTGTCATGATTTAAGTAGACCCCAACCGCCCAACTTAAAACTGTAGAAATGTTGTGGCAACTAACTAGTGGTGGTTCAGCACAGTCTTAGTTGCTTCAGATCAGTATCTTGCACTTTCTTCTATCTACCTCTTTCAGGAACGTGAGGACATGAACTCACTTCTGGATCATCGCCTGCCTGGCTGCCAGTTCTATTTGGTACTGGCTGGGGCATCATTTTACTGGGGTTGAGGGATGGGAGATAGTCTCTGTTAGAGTATTGGGTGAAAAGTGCCATGGCTCCTCTGTGTCTTCCAGTCATGTCCAACTAGATGGGGGTATGTTGCAGGGTCCCAAATTATTGGTCCTGTTTATCTCTGCTGTGGGTAGTGTACTGGTGTGTGTTGCCAGGAATGTTCACAGTGGTCTTTCGTCAGTTTTAGCTGTCAACACTTCTAGATATGTGTCTTTGTGGGGCAGTGTGGCAGTGTCAATTCTACTGTCCCAATCTGGTCTTTCAATTTGGCCTGGTATACTCTCAAAAGGCCTAAGTGCGCCGTGTATACCCAGACGTGGGTCCCGGGCTCACTGTGCCACTGGTTTCTTGCTACCCTGATTGATGAGGGGTGAAACCCGAAACCTGTCCTAGGATGCTTGTTTGCGGTCTAGGGAGGACCTGACTTGGCAGTTCAGGCTGGACTGTTCCCATGAGGCACAGGGTCAAGACTGATTTGCATATGGCCGGATCTAAACTGGGGTGGCATGGTGAGCAAAATAATGATGGATTTAACCCAGATTTCTTGAATGGTGGTGAATGTTTTGATTTGTTCCGCATTTCATCCATCAAATCTGTGTCTTTTGCTTTCTCACCCTAAGTGCACCGGGTATGCCCAGACGAGGGCCCTGGGCTCACCGTGCCACTGGATTTAAGCTATCCTGGCTGATAAGGGGTAAAACCCCAAAATAGGTCCTGGGATGCTTGTTTCCAGTCCAGGGAGGACCTGGCTTGGCAGTTTGGGCTGGACTGTTCCCATGAGGCACAGGGTCAAGACTGATTTGCATATGGCTGGGTCTAAACTGGGGTGGCATGGTGAGCAAAATAATGAAAGATTTAATCCAAATCTCTTGACTGGGGGTGAATGTTTTGATTTGTTCTGCATTCCATCCATCAATTCTGTGTCTTTTGCTTTCTCACCCTAAGTGCGCTGGGTATGCTCAAACGTGGGTCACTGGCTCACTGTGCCAGCGAATTCAAGCTATCCAGGCTGATGAGGGGTGAAACTCCAAAACTGGTCCTAGGATGCCTGTTTTCGGTCCAAGAAGTACCAGGCTTGGCAGTTCCGGCTGGACTGTTCCCATGAGGTACAGGGTCAAGACTGATTTGTATATGGCCAGGTCTGAACTGGGGTGGCATGGTGAGCAAAATAATGATAGATTTACCCAGATCTTTTGACTGGTGGTGAATGTTTTGATTGTTTCTGCATTCCATCCAGCAACCGTGTCTTTTGCTTTCTCATGTCTAGCATAAAGGCATCTCATTTCTGTTCACCAGGTTGGCTCAGCAGTTTGTGTGCCATGGGGCTTCCCACAGACGTCATTTAGGGTTCGGCAGCGGTTGCTTTTGCAACCCCAGCTTGCCCCTTGTGATACCTGCGACCACCCTTGTGGCACCTTTCCTAGGAGATCGCTAAAGTAGTGCCAGGAATGCTAAACTGGGTTTTCCTGAACTTTTTGCATTTAACTCGAAGCCAACATTAATATGTTGCCTGCAATAAAAAACATTTACAAGTGAAACTACACTGCACTGAAACAAAATGTTACAATTTCTGGCCGGTGGTACATGGGCTGAGCTGCTTTTGCAGTATGTCTCTCCACCAAAAACCTAGCACAGTGGTACTAGCACAATGGTAAACTGAAAATAACAAAACTTTGCAACATCATCTATTGTTGCTGAATGAGAATGCCGGGCCAAAGGGTGCCTCCATGTCTCGTGCTGTCTTTGGACATGTCAGGGGAATTACAGCAGAGAGTAGAGAGAAAAGAAGTGTTAAGGGAGGAACGAGGGAGGAGTAGATGGACCAGATGGGAGGAAGCAGACACAACAGATAGGTGTGATACAGAAGCATGTATGAATGAGAGAAATAGTGTGGTAAATAAATAAATAATACCCTATTTTTGACTAGACTTATAGCATAACAGATAGCTCAATAAAATAAGAGTCAAGATTCGAGGTAGTAGGAGTTTCTGCAGGTTTATTACAGCATAAGGACAGGATCAGGACAACCTGCATAGGAACAGAGTGACAGGGCCCAGCAGGACAACTGGGGCCCAGCAGGGGAAAAGAGGCCCAGCAGCTGCTGGGGCTAGGTCTGGGATGAGCGCGCTAACATTCAATAACAAAACACAGGCATATATACATAGCGCGAACACATAGCATTACATTGCAGTAGGCGTAGCAGTGGGTGGAGCAGAAAGGCATGACGCGTAGCAGTCGCGAAAGATAACAGCAAAAATGGGTGTAACTGGGAGTATACATAGACATGTGATGCAAACGTAACAGAATATGTCATGAATGGGCGGAAACATAGGAGGGGGCTACCTAAGGAGCCGGGACCTCTAACCTAATGGTGCGCGAAAACTGGCAATGACGTGTTACTAGGAGAAGCTGGGGGCTATGAACTCTGTGTTAGGAGCAGAGACTAGAGTCTGGAGGGTCGGAGCGACATGTACCTAAACCCTATCTGGTATCTAATGTTTAGGGAACATGTTGATATAAACTAGAAGTCATGAGGGGAAAAGCTAACTTGATTCTAAGACTGGACCATGCATTATTCTACATGAAGTGCGTGATGAAGAATATTAAATGACCATTAAATACAGTATTTCTCTAACGTGGAGACGAGAAGGCTAGACAATGACGGAAACTATTGATGCAGTTCAGTAGCTTAGGAATGCAGAAGGAGGACTGAACTGATAACTGGAACTATAACATACTTTTGGCAGATTCAGAGGCAGAGCCAAGCTGCACCGGGCACTGCGAGGCAGGAAGTAAGTGAAGGGTCGAGGATACAGGTGGGGGCTGTATCGCTCCTCTGCGAGGCTTTCAGGAGACAGGAGCTGAATCTGATGTCCGGGCCCTTTTGAGGCCTGGAAACGGGGACTTTATAATGGAATAACGTGCACACTGAGAAACGTGGCAACATTACTTTACATAGGCCTGATATTCGTAGTATTCACGAGGACTGGAAAATGACATACCAGAGGTGGACACAACTGTAATTGCGTCATTAATCGGACATGGGGAATAACATATGCATATTGGTCATGCACACATAACATATGATGGATGAGGCGTAGGGACACAGAACATGGCAAAATTTACTTTTCCACATTCCCTCCTTGTCACTACGTTTCCATCAGGAAACATCAATTTTCATGATACCATCTATCATTTCATACAGTACCATTTGCTCGTCTCGAATTGTCTTGGAACGGGATTTGGAACGGGGCTTGGGACTAGGAATACAAGAGGTAGCACACATGCTGCAAATCGCAGGGCCACATTGTATACAGAGGCAGCAGCTAAATATGATCGCTACTGCTATACTTAGAAAGGACAGGACTTTCCATCCCCATGCGGAAATTATATTCCAGAACCAACCGGACCATGTCCAGGTGCCTGGATCTTGGTGTAACAGATGGGCAATTTTATGGAGTCTGGTTATAGCTGAATAAACGGACGGCGCGTTATTTGGAATGAAAATGCAGCAACTAGATCCGATGACTCTACAGGCCCCGCCCCTATCGGCCAGTATGACGTCAAGGACGAGACGATTTTGCAAAACGACAAATCTCATAGCAGATTGTTCTTCGGTTAGGTTACCTAGAGCAGAGGCAGTCTCATTAACTACAGCTTCAAGGGTTCTTGTTAACCTACGGATCAGTTTACTATTCTGGACAGGTCCTACAAAGAAGAAGAAACCTTTATTGAAATCTGTATACTGTTCTAGAGTAGTTTCAGTATAATCGACAATTGGGGACTCCCTTCTATGTCTAATGTGTACTAGATGTGTGTTTCTGTGATAATCAGATGGGGCTAGGAAAACAGGTGGCAGTAGGAAAGCAATGTAACAGGTTCCCTCCCAATTGAGGGGCAGACGGACATATGCAGTTTGACCACAAATAAAATAAGAATGACGTGAAGCTTTGAAAATAGATTTCCCACTGTCACTATACTTGATAACAGTAGTACATTCACTATGACCTATATGTACAGAACCATAACTACGGACACATAATTCGCCTTTGACAGGTAGTACTGAGATAGCAGGTAAGTCTGGAGTAGTATCAGACTGAACATTCAGGACCATGAAATTCGACGAATAATTACCTAAATTATATACTTCGTTTTCTAGATCTAAACCTGTTCTGTGGGGGAGACCTTGCTTGTCTGGAAAACATGTACTGTTAAGAAAAGACATATCTGTTGAGGATGACGTTAACGTGGACCATGCTCCACACGAACCATTATGTGAGAATGGATAAGGAAACAGTGGCAGAACTCCCTTCGGTGTCTGGAAAGGGGGGAGTCGACCACACACCCAACAATTTGTGGCATTGCTGGTCTGGTGTGAGTAATGTAACATACGGATAAATGTGTTGTTGCGCATAGCGAGGCGGTAAGAATATTCGTGAGGAGGCAGATCACTAAACGTGTGCTCTACTGTAGCATTAGCAGACATATTTACATGAGGAACTGGAAAACACAGGAAAAGTGCGTAACTAGTGCAGGAAATCATTATGCTGATGAATAATACGAAACTCAGAAAAACGATACATTGAAGTGAACTTCGACTGACTCTCTCACTATGGGGGTCTATTTTATACATGTCAGAAACAGTCTAACCGTTTCACCTAGGGGAGGACTTATACAATCAAACTGACTGACTTATTTTACTAGACCTTAATTTGAGCTTATACTCCTGTTGCGGAGTTTTCTCTAACAAGGGAGGGGTTGTAATAATGTCTTGTGCGGGACAGTCCTTTAAAACAATGTTCTGGCAATCTTTCGAATCCTGGAAATCCTTGGAAATGTTTTTAGAAATTGGTTTCAATCCTTTGAAAAGTTTTACATGAGAAAGGTGGACCCACCCCTTCCTGCCTTCCAACTTGACGGCAGTACGGGTGGTCAAGAGGACCTGACGTGGCTCCTTCCAACGTGGTTCCAGCGGACTTGATCTGTCGAAATTCCGGACCATCACAAGGGAGCCTGGAACGATCTCGTGCGGTGCCACCTCGGTATTGTCTGGAAATGCGGCGGCAACCTGTGAACGACATGAGTTGAGGGCAGACATCAAGGAAGCTAGGTAATCTGTCAGCATATTACATGAAACATCGGTAATACTTTGGGGTCTAGGAGTACCCCACATGTTAGGGGGGCGGCCGAATATGACCTCGTACGGGGACAGACCTGATCTGGAATGTGCGACCATGCGCATATAAAACAAAGCGACTGGCAGAGCTATTAACCAGTCCACACCTTTGTCTTTACAGATTTTTGCAATGCGGATTTTCAGAGTCTGATTATGTCTCTCTACGAGACCGGCTGCTTCAGGATGGCGTACACAATGGAACTTCCACTGGTACCCTAACAAAAGGGAAACGTGCTTCATTAACTCTGAGGAGAATGGCTGACCGTTATCAGAATATACGACTCTAGGGAGTCCGTATCTAGGGAAAAATTCACGAACCAACTGCTTGGCAGTGGTCGCGGCTGTGTAATCTGGGACTGGATATGCTTCTGTCCACCTGGACAAAGCGCATACTACTACAAGGACATACTTGAAACCTCGACATCGCTCCATCTGAATATAATCCATCTGGAGGACCTCAAAAGGGTGGTCAGGGGGCTGGAAACCACCTTGTTCCACCGGGACACTTTTACCTGGATTAAACTGACAACATATCATACAGGTACGGACTTTCTGCTTGGCTGCAGCTCGTAAATGCTTGTTGAACCAAATGTTCTGGATACTGTCTAACATAGCTTTTTCTCCTAAATGTGCTGGACTATGTGCGGTATTGATAATGACTTGAACCATAGAATCGGGGAGAAACCATGTGGCTCTACCCTTCGTTAACCATCCTTGATCTGTCTGGACCCCTCCTTGTTCAGACCATTTCTTGATTTCATCGGGAGTAGCATGTAACTGGATATCTATGACATCTTGTGTAGGGTCCTTAACTGTCATGCATATAATCGGATCTGAAGTATGTGTCATGTTAACTGGAATGTCTGGAGTCTGTGCTGTAAGCTTGGCTGTGCGGTCTGCTAGATCATTACCCTGGGAAATAATGTCGGTGACTTTCGTATGTGCTTTGCATTTCATGATAGCAATAGATGTCGGTAAATGTATGGCATCTAACAGGGCTTGAATAAGGAGACCATGCTGAATCTTGGTTCCATGAGAAGTCATGAAACCTCTCTCCTGCCAGAGTACTCCGAAGTCGTGTACAACTCCGAATGCGTAACGTGAATCTGTGTAAACATTAACTTTCAGGTTCTTGGCATGTATACAGGCTTGTGTCAGAGCGACTAGCTCTGCTGCTTGAGCGGACAAGGTATCAATACGGTGTGTTTCAATAACTTCAGTGTCAGTAGTCACTGCATACGCGGCGACTAGTTCTCCTGTACTAGTTCTCATACATGAACCATCCACATAAAGTGTCAGGTCAGGATCTGGTAACGGAATGTCTGTCAGGTCTTGTCTTGGCTTTGTCGTAATGTTAACTACTTCCACACAATCATGTGGGTCTGGATTTGAATTAACTGATGGTAACAGTGTAGCAGGATTCAGGACGTTGCAGCGTCTAATTTCTATGTGTGGCTGGAACAGTGTCAATTCATAACCTGTTAAACGTGCAATTGTCAAGTGCTGAGTTTGTGTTCGGTTTAAAAGAACTTCTACTGAATGTGGGACTTGTACTGTCAGGGAATGTCCTAAAACTATGGAATCACTTTGTCTGATAGCTAGTGCTGTGGCTGCAACTGACTTGAGGCACGCAGGCAACGCCTGGGCGACTGGATCTAGTGTGCTCGAAAAATAAGCACAGGGCTTGTATTGTCCTGCTTGATCTTGTGTGAGAACAGATAATGCTGTACCTTCGCGTTCAGTAACGAAAAGTGTAAAAGGCTTACTGTAGTTCGGTGTAGCTAGAACTGGAGCTTGACATAAAGCTTTCTTTAACTCGTTGAAACTAAGTGTATGTTCAGATGTCCAAGGGAGGACAGTCGATACGGCTGCCTCCTGTGTCGTTAACTGTATCAGTGGCTTGGCTAGAAATGCATACTGGGGAATCCATTGTCTACAGTAAGAAGTAAGGCCGATAAAAGCACGTACCTCCTTCTGGGTTCTGGGCTGGGGAAGACTCGCTATTAACTGGATACGGTCGGGTGTCAACTGCCTACCCCTCTTGGACAGCAAGTGTCCTAAGTATACCACTTGCTGGACACAGAATTGAAGCTTCGAAGGTGACACTTTGTGCCCCATCTCGGCTAGAAAATACAGAACTGTAAGTGATGCTCGCTCGCAAGCACGTTCAGAACGGGCTGTGATCAGTAGATCATCGACATACTGGAGCAGGGCAGTGTCAGTTGGCATGTGAATGTTGTCTAGTTGTCTCTTAAGTGCTTGACTATAAATACTAGGACTTTCTGTGAAACCTTGAGGAGCGCGTGTAAACATATAGCTCCTTCCATTTAAACAAAATCCGAAAAGAAACTGGCTGTCTGGATGAATTGGAACACTGAAAAATGCATTCTTAAGGTCTATGACAGTGAAGAACATGGCTTCGGAATCAATGGCTGTTAACAGGGAAGAAATATCTGGGACAACTGGGTACTGAGGAATAATACATTTATTAAGCTCTCGTAAATCAATCACTAATCGATATACTGGGGGTGCATTTGGATCAGTACGTTTCATGACTGGAATGATCGGAGAATTACATACATTGGAGTCAGTTTCTACAACTACTCCTTGAGCCATGAGCTCGTCAATAATTTTGGATAAGGCTGCTACAGCCTCGGGTGGCAATCTGTACTGTCTGATTCGGGGTAACACTACACCTGGCTTGAGAGTCACACGATGGGGTGTGATTTGCATGTAACCTACATCAGTTGGACCTTGCGCCCATAAGTGCTGTGGAACATTAGACAATCTTGAATCAAAATCTCGTAATACATAGTGACCCTTAAAGTCACGTAGGAACAGACGTATTCCCTCTGGGGAGCAGCATATAACTGCACCTAATTCTTTCAGTGTCTTAATACCTAATAGGTTTTCTGGACATGACTTAGTAAGTAACAGATCAGTAGTACGGGACAATGGACCTACTTCTAGAGTGACTGGCTTTGATATCTCGTTAACGATGGGTTTTCCTGAAAATCCAAGGGAAACATTTCTTGAGCCTGAGAGTGGAGCCCCTGGAACTTCGGCATGACTAATTGTGGTCCTACTTGCCCCTGTATCAATCAAAAACTTTCTGTCTTTCCCTAATACTTGACTGTGAACATAGGGACCTTCTTGATCTACAGGTATCTCGATGAGAGGCAAGCCTACCTCCCTCTCTAGGCTGTTTCATGAATATGACTGGTACTCTGGATACTCGGACTGTGCATACTGATACATCTGCGATGTAACGTGCTGTGTTGCAGCAATAGGCTGCGGTACTGAAACTGTCTGTTGTGCATTCTGTGGCTGAGGAATCTGTGAAACTTGTTCTTGTCTTGGCGGACGTGGTCTTTCTTTAGTCTTACCGGTAGCTATGTTGTGTTTCAGAACTGCACATTCGTTTATAAAATGACCTGGCTGTTTACAATAATTGCAGTTCCCTTTAACGGGAGCTGCAGGATGACTGGCTTGATTCGGACCCCTCTTCTGACTGTCTTGAGGAACAGATTGTGCAACTAGCACTTTCATTTTCGTGTCTTTCATACGTTTTCTCTCGTGTTCTTGCTCTTCTCTGATTCTATTCTGGTGGTACTGGAGCATCTGGAGCATCTGGGACGGAGTATTTGCTTGCCAGGTGCTTTCGACCTTTAAAACTCGGTTTTTAATTTGTGGACTTGAATTCTCGACTAATTTGGTGACGAAAAGATGAGGGTATGACTCACTACTTGTCTTGAGACCACTGTTAATACTAAAACATTTTTCAAACCTAGAATAAAAATCACTAATATCTTCATCTTGTTTCTGTTTACAGGCTGAGATTGCATCCCAGTCTTCCTTCCTAGTTGTCAATAATCTGGGTAAAACTTGAATCAGTAATTCTGGTAATTCTTTACATTTATCTCCAAGACCGGTACCTGGTACTCGTGCCTTGTCTTCAGCTTCTAGAGCTGCCCAATCGATCTTTTTCTCTCCCACCTCCCATTCTTTTTCCTTTAGCTTTTCATACACCCCTGCGGGTAACAGGACCTTTAACATTTTAATGATATCTGGGTAAGTGTATTCTCCCATACGGAGCATGTCTTTTAATTCTCTATGGAACCCTGCTGGATCTTTGTCATGACAGGGGATTAATTTCTTCATTTCAAGAAGTTCCATCTTTGATATTGGAGTGTATACAAACACTCGTTGCATTACGCCACCCGCCCCTTGGACTGGGTGGACTTCTCGTAACGGATTCTGTCTGTCTATGTAAAACGATTTACTTTCTGGAGGTGAGACATGAACAAAATGCGGGTTCAGAAACGTTCTATATTTGTGGCGCTGTTCTAGAATGACACTAATTAAATCGGTACCTAGACCTCTCCATCTATACTGGAGTAACTCGTTCAGGATATCGTGCAACGGACCTGGATCAGAATGTTGACCCTCATACAGAGTAATGAGGTACTGGATCATATACATACCCACCAGTCGTTGCTCGGCTGGGGGCAGTTTCAGAAACACTTGTGCCACTATTTCGTCTGGAAAAGTGGTAGAATCAGTAATCCATCGGACTGCTGATCGGGCTAGTTCTTGTTCATGCATGGTACTTAATTCACTGTAACCGACTCGTGATTTCAGAATGTGATCGGTAGCTTGAAATACTTGTTCTAGAGAACCTTGTTCTGGTGCTAGATGAAAAATAGACTTGGGTTCTAGACGTAAATGGCGATCTGGAAATCTGGATTTTCCTACATACGCTATTCTGGCGGGATTCTCGTTCTCTTCCTCTTCAGGATCAGAGATACTTTCTTTCTCGCTTACTTGTGCTGCTTTACGCTGGTCGTGTAACCTTATTATTTCTTTACGAATTTTCTTGTACATACTCTCCATGGCACTGACGGTCTTGTGCTTACCCTCGGCTATATTATCACTCCACCTTGTCAGGATTCTCATTTCGGCGGGATCTTTAGACGGGTAATCTTGTTCTCTTATTAGACAATTGATCAGGAACTTTAATATCATGAGCTGAATCTCGGCTTTCCTTTGAGACATAATCTCGCCAATACTTTCTGGATCATCCCCTGTACGGATGAAACGATATATTCTGTCTAGATCTTCTTTCATATTCGGTAAGGTGACTAGATACTCGGTCACTCTCCTTACACGTAAGGAATATAAAACCATAGTATATTCGCCTGGAACTGGATCATAGACACATTCGTTAAGGGCTTGTCTGATTTCTGTAACAGACTTATTACTTTTAGGAGTACGCTGTGATGCTTGAGCATGTAATTCGAGTGCTGATAAACGTTTGTGTGGCGGCGGGGTTTGAGGAGTAGCTCCTCCTGCGGCCCCTAAACTGGAGTCGTCTACTGAGGCTCTACGTCCTGGCAGAGTGGGAAATGGAACTGTAGGCTGGACCGGGGGTACCGTAACAGGTACTCCGGTGTCTGGAGGAGCGGGAAGTGCCTGATTTACAGGGACTAGCGGAGCGCGAACAGGATTTGCATATTCTGGGACTGTGTCGTCCAGATAGGATGAAATAAAAATATCAGCCGCGGTCGGTTTGTGACGTAGCTTGGTCGGAACTAATGGTGGCGGGAAATTACTGGATGCCTCTGGGGTCGCTTTTGGCAAACCTTCGGCAAGAAGAGGATACATACCCTTAATAAGGGCATGCCTCTGTCTGTCTGACTGTTCGGCTTTGACTTGTTCACCTATCTCGATTAATTCTCTTTCTTGAGCTCGTTCTTGGGATTCTCTACTTAACTCTGACTTTCTGACTTCCTTTTCCGTTCTTCTATGAGCTTCCTTACGCCATAACTCGATGGCATCTTTCTGTGACTGTCTGGCTTTCCTTTTCCATAATGCTTCTTCTACTCGCATGATACATTCGGCATCCCATGTACCCGATACGGGCCATCTATACTTTTCTTCTAACTGTTTGGTATACTCTACCCATAAATCTAGATACAATATGGCGCTTATGCCATGTTTCTGATACATAAAGTGACCTGGACTGTCCCTAGGCGGGACAGGAACTGCTTCCTCTAATAAACCTTTTCTAGTTTTTAACTGACGTAACTTGGAAAATATAGGCATGACTGAACTGTAATCTGGACACAATACAATACACAATAAAAACACGAAATCACATCGCACTCATACCACAACAGTAAATTACATGAAGAACATTATAAATAACAGTTCGAACAGAATATTACCTGGAATACTGAGAACAGAAATAGAACAGATTTTCTTGAGAACGGAACAGACTAGAGTTACTGGATGCACTGCTGTAACAGTACGGAACATACCGGTCCCATAAAGGGACACATCAAGACCCGTATCCACCTAGGTGAACACTTCGTTTGTGAGTCTGGGCACCACCAACCCACGGACCAGGAGTCAATTTAAATTGGTCCTGTCTAGATACTACCCCAGCAATGGTACTCACCGGGCAGCACGGAACGGAAGGCCTCGGACTGGACTGGACTGCTACGACGACGGACTTCCGACTTTAGTTACAGGTGGGCCTCCGGATACCTCGGACCTTGGACTCTCGGCTTGGGCTCTGGTCGGGACTCGCCGCGTTCCTCCACCGTCTCGTTCGGATGCTGGACCGCCTCCTCCGTCTCCTCCGTGGGCCTGAGGGATACTTGAGCAGAAATATCTGCCACTGCGCAGAAGAGTTCCGTCACGACTGCAGAGGGTCAGGGGGTCGGCGTGGCTTCACCGACGCGTGGGGAAAGGGCAAGTCCCTATTCGGGCGCCATTATGTGGTAAATAAATAAATAATACCCTATTTTTGACTAGACTTATAGCATAACAGATAGCTCAATAAAATAAGAGTCAAGATTCGAGGTAGTAGGAGTTTCTGCAGGTTTATTACAGCATAAGGACAGGATCAGGACAACCTGCATAGGAACAGAGTGACAGGGCCCAGCAGGACAACTGGGGCCCAGCAGGGGAAAAGAGGCCCAGCAGCTGCTGGGGCTAGGTCTGGGATGAGCGCGCTAACATTCAATAACAAAACACAGGCATATATACATAGCGCGAACACATAGCATTACATTGCAGTAGGCGTAGCAGTGGGTGGAGCAGAAAGGCATGACGCGTAGCAGTCGCGAAAGATAACAGCAAAAATGGGTGTAACTGGGAGTATACATAGACATGTGATGCAAACGTAACAGAATATGTCATGAATGGGCGGAAACATAGGAGGGGGCTACCTAAGGAGCCGGGACCTCTAACCTAATGGTGCGCGAAAACTGGCAATGACGTGTTACTAGGAGAAGCTGGGGGCTATGAACTCTGTGTTAGGAGCAGAGACTAGAGTCTGGAGGGTCGGAGCGACATGTACCTAAACCCTATCTGGTATCTAATGTTTAGGGAACATGTTGATATAAACTAGAAGTCATGAGGGGAAAAGCTAACTTGATTCTAAGACTGGACCATGCATTATTCTACATGAAGTGCGTGATGAAGAATATTAAATGACCATTAAATACAGTATTTCTCTAACGTGGAGACGAGAAGGCTAGACAATGACGGAAACTATTGATGCAGTTCAGTAGCTTAGGAATGCAGAAGGAGGACTGAACTGATAACTGGAACTATAACATACTTTTGGCAGACTCAGAGGCAGAGCCAAGCTGCACCGGGCACTGCGAGGCAGGAAGTAAGTGAAGGGTCGAGGATACAGGTGGGGGCTGTATCGCTCCTCTGCGAGGCTTTCAGGAGACAGGAGCTGAATCTGATGTCCGGGCCCTTTTGAGGCCTGGAAACGGGGACTTTATAATGGAATAACGTGCACACTGAGAAACGTGGCAACATTACTTTACATAGGCCTGATATTCGTAGTATTCACGAGGACTGGAAAATGACATACCAGAGGTGGACACAACTGTAATTGCGTCATTAATCGGACATGGGGAATAACATATGCATATTGGTCATGCACACATAACATATGATGGATGAGGCGTAGGGACACAGAACATGGCAAAATTTACTTTTCCACAATAGAGAGTAATAAAAAGAAAGAAACAGCTGAGTAAGAGTTATTTGCTGAAAGGTAGAGGCAGACAGATGTGAGAGAGACAAGAGAGAAGTTTAAGAAAGACAGGCGAAAAAGAGACAGCTGGCCGAGGAAAATACAGAGACCTGGCAGAAAGATGAGAAAGATGAGAAAGATACATATAAATCAGGAAGGCGCTATAGAGATATAGAGGGGAAATAGGTCTGAACAAAAGGGTAAAATAGAGCCAGGGCAAAAAAACACTGCAGAGAGTGGAAAGGGTGAAAAAGAGGCATTTATTTGACAGGTGAGAGATAGGTGAGTAGGAGGCAGTTTAAAGAGACAGACAGAGAGTAGACGGTAGGTGTAAATGTAAATGTAAAATGTAGTATAATTGTAAAGCGCACAGCTGCCCCAGCAACGGGGCGTCCCGGCGCTGTATAACTCTGGGGAACCCGTCCTGGCTTTCCCTGTGGGATGGTCCCTGCTGGGAGTCCCCAAGGTGGAGCCAGGCATCCCCGGAATTGGTGGGGCCGTTGTGGAGATTAGGCAAGCTAATGCCCAGAGTTGCCGAGTGTGATCCCTGATTAGAGTAAGCACCGAAGCGAGAATTATCAAGTCCGCTGACCAAGGTCCACGACCCTGCCGCGTCGGGAATCGAACCCTGGTCCCAGGCCGACTTCTGCTCTCGGGTCTGCTGCCTCTAACCAGTGAGCCACACTACTCCACAGTCACAAGGGGAGGTGCCCTACCTTGCCTGGGTGACTCATCACTAGGCTGAAGAGTCCTGGTCTGCATTTAGAGTGGCAAGAGGAGTTTCGTTAGCAACTAAATAGGCTGTGTCTCCTTTTCCCAATTCTGTTTCCACCCCCTGTGTTAATGCTGAACCAGGGAGGACAGAATTGGTTGGGACTAAGCTCTGGGACTCTGAAACAAAGACTTCAATTAGAAAATGGGTATAATTATTGGACCTGAAATCCCAGGACTTTAGATTACATCTGGGAGCAAGAGGACCCTGCCAAGAAGAACAGCTGAAGAGCTGTGTGAGGCGCTCCACCTTTTCTTGCGAGGGGTGGGTTGGCCTGCAGTTGCTGCTTCTGTCTGTGGTGGAGGAAAAAGGACTGAATCTTTTTGCTCTGCTGTGGTATCCTGCTTTTGAAGAATCTCCAAGGGCTTGTGTGTGTTTGACTCCTGTTGGAAGTCTTAGGGAGATGAAAGACTTCAGGAAATATCCTTGCTGGATCAAAAGGTAACTTGCCTGGGAGGAGAGCTGAAGAGTTGTATGAGAAGCATTGGTCCTGCTGTGTGTTTGGTTGGCCGGCCTGCAGTTGCTGCTCCTGCCTGGAGCAGAAGAAAGGACTATTCTTTCATCAATTTGCAAAACAGAGCGTGGTGAGCTATATTTTCATCTAAAAGGAGAACTAGCTCCTTGTGCTTTTACTTTATTGGAAGCCCCTGTTGCTTTTACTTTATTGGAAGTTCCTGGTGCTATACTGAAACTTTGTTGTGCTTTACTTTCTGGAAAGTCCCTATGTGCTCTCCTCGCTGGTAAGCTCCCTTATGCTTCCAGGAATAAAAATCCCTTGTACCCCTTCACCGGCGGCGAGCAACAATTGAGGCACCATCCAACGTGCTGTGAGGTCTTTGACCTTCAAGAACCAGTGTGCGGCCACTCCCCAGCTGGGCAAGTGCAGCAGAACCACCAAGCGTTGCCTGGCAACTGACATAGCAGTGAAGCCTCCAGTGGCAGCCCGCAACACCTCCTGAAGCCACCCAGGATTCCCACAGCAGCATGAGGTAGAAGCAGCCTCCACTGCAGCACCGCTCAGATCGAGATGCTCCCGTACCACTGACGAGATCGACCAGCATGGATGCTAGCTGGTGCTTGGCTCCGCAGGCAGCGCAACATGGAGAGACCAAGGGAGGTCTCTTGCACCCTCGGCTGGCCCAAAGCATTGTTGCGAAGCGGCACGGCTGCTCAAGACCAGAGGAGGTCACCGACATCGCAGCATTCATTTGCTGAGGGCCAATGAGCTTCGGGTGGCGAGGGCTGTACCACATGTTTGCAGGCAGCCCCACCTGCTGATTTTGCCTGAGGGGGACCTAGCAAGGTGCCACCACCGATACTGGCAGTGCGTGTCTGCCTCCCACACTGACACCTACCTTGGAGCTTTTGCTGAAGTGTTGGGACACAGGCGGAGGTTTGCCAGAGGCCCCTGGTTGCCTAGAGAAACTTGCCACATCTCCCCTTTATTCAAGTTACCGTTAGGCCAATAGTAGGCGCACAGGTGCTCCGGTGGCCTACGGGTTTTTACTGCATAACTGGCATTAACTGGTGATGTTTAGGTGGACCTATGTGTTTTTTCTTTCTACATAATGGATTCATTTGTGACATGATGTTGGGGTATATGTTGTTTTTACTCACATTCACAAGCTAGTATGGTAGGCCCAGCAGTTAGGATTAATGGGTGGTAAAGCCTACATGTTGTACCCTGGTTAATAATATATGTGTATTCAGACAGTACATTGGGCAAATGAGGGTTGCTCTGTCAGGAACTACATATTATTTACAGTGAGGATATTTTTATGACTTGTGCAACTTATAAGTATTTGCTTCATTACACTAAATGTGATGTTATGACAATTACCGAGTTGGCAAAGTGATTTATGATTTATGTGATTGTGGTCTATGTGTTTTATCTACAATAGAGGAGATGTTTTTATATAACCTTTGTGTGTGATTTCTTTTGTGGTGTACTTTCTGTGTCACTCGTTAGTGTGTGTGTGTGTGTGTGTGTGTGTGTGTGTGTGTGTGTGTATGTGTGTGGTATGCTAATGCCTTACACATTGCCTCTGGGATAAGCCTGACTGCTCTGCCCAACTATCAAGGGGGTGAGCAGGAGTGGTGGGTTCTGCCTTGCTTAGGTGTATACCCCAGCCAACCAGAAACCCCATTTCTAACAAGTGGTTTCTGGAAGAATAAGGGGGCATATTAGCAATAACCTCGTTAAAATTATCGCTGTTTTAGCAGCAGGAAACTGCCACTGAAACGGCGATAATGGACTTGCTAATATGCGTTATAGAATTCCAATAGAAGTCCAGGTTAGATATCCTGCACATCTAACCTGGGCTTCTGTTGGAATTCTATAACGCATATTAGCAAGCCCATTATCGCACGCTTTAGCTGCAGTTTCCTGCCGGTAAAACGGCAATAATTTTAACAAGGTTCTTGCTAATATGCCCCATGCTCCCAGTACTCTCACATATACACTGTACGTTAAAATCCTCTTCAGACAGGTTGCTGTGCATAGCTGGCATCAAGTTATGTTCTGCAATCTTACTGTAAACACGTGTAACGCTTAAGTTACAGAGAACTCTCTAAAATAATGTTTTTGAGAACTATTACCCTTAACTGTAAAGTGTTTCTTAATAGAGGACTTTATCCGGTAAAAAAATTCATTTCATGCACAAAAGAATGAGTGAAATTCAAATTTTGGCAAGAACGGTCGGTAAATCATGCAACATTTGTGGTTGACATAATCTCCGAAATTAAGTATCCAATCTCAGCTGTGGGTAAGGTTTTCCATCTGCAATGGCCTTTTCACGAGGGTTGGCCTACCAGATATTTGTGTCCTGAAATGTATTCAGCTAGCCATACCAGAAACCTTTCTTTGCAGTCTTTAGTTCATAAAGCATCTATATGGAAATGGGTTCTACACATCATGTTGCCATGTCAACTGAAAACTCATAACAAAAAGTATTGTGATATGACTTACCTGTTCTTCACTTTAGTGTCATCAAATGCAACAGCTACATGGCTGTTCCGTGACAGACCAAACTGTTTGCCCCCCTCCAGGGTCACTGGTTCTCTGTCCACGGCACACGAGCCCTAAAGAAGGAAAGAAGCGTTTAATTAATGTTTTACTCCTGGATGTCTGCTCTTGGAGCTATCTGTGCCTAATGAGTAACACATAGTTTGATCTTTCGGGGAGGGCACGATGAACAGGCAGCAAACTGGACACCTAGAGCACCCAATTCAAGGAGTATGTTATCACCAGCCGACAAACTCAACCATCAAGGTGTTTGCGTGTCCTTAACTCACAGGTCAGGTAGGGTATAGGCCCTGATTACAAGCTTGTTGTTAAAGTCCGATCCCTTGTCAACAGATATGTATGTAGGCATCAGAATCAGGAGTTGTGTGATGACTATTTTCTTCACCAACAGATTTTGACAGGTCGGACCTTCTGAAACTGACTCGGATTTAAGTCTTGGACAAAAGGCAAAACGTGGAATTAGATGTGTCTTACACTGATTCGGCATGTTATGCCTCATTTCCAAATAAAAAATACAAAATAGACGATATTTGCCGCACAAGATAAATATCCCTCCCTTGGGTAATGGTATTTAACTGGTGTGGTAAATACCCCCACAATTCCCCGCATCTTGTAATAATGGCAGTAGTGTCTGCTCACCAACAATAATGATGTAAAATGATAAAAAAGGTAATAAATGTTTGCTGATATTTCAACCAACAGCTACTAAATTGCAGACATCTAACCAGGTGAGATTATTAACCTACTTTACAATTGTCTACAAATATATTCCCCGATGTTGAAGAAAGTTGCCTGTCTCAGTAAGAGATGTATATAGCTGGGGTTGAATGTTTATGAGGCTACCTCATATGGATGTGTAGACAGTTACAGGGTAAAATTGGCACTGGTATGTGTGATAATGCTCACATTGTATATTGGTCTTCGACAAAAAGCTGTACTTTTTTTTTTTACGACATGAAAGAAGCCTGTCATGAGTGCATCAGTTACACATTCAATAACAGATTATCTTACGGTATTCTGCAACGAATAACCTAGCATTCTTTTGCACCCAGCCCTTCTTTCTTCAGGGCAGCTGTCTTTCCCTGCCATGACTCGAAGCCTTCGGGTATGCGTGAGATGAAAACAGATTTATAAAACGTGCACAGGTCCTCCTAGGTATGTCCTGGGGGACATTCATTTAGGGGGTTGGGGCCCAAACTCTGGATCTAATCAGAAGCGTTTTAAGGTATTGTCAAAGTGGGCTCTGGCCCAGGGCCCTAGCCTCTCGGGGGCCCCCTGATAGAGGCAGCTCTGATCTGAAGAGATTCTTGCCCTGATGACCTTGAAAAATTCACAAACAGATTACTTTATATAGCGTTTTCCTTTCATTTATTTTTATCGTGGGTGATGCATGAGAGTCAATTACACACATTTTGCAAAGAAAATGTGTCTTTTGGTTTCATGCAATATCCATAAAAATGATTTTTTAGATCAATACAGGACCTCACATGTGAGAACTGTCTCACAGAGAGTATTTGCAGTAATATTAGTGAAATGCTGCTGTGTTACAATATAGAAAACACATCAGTATCCCTGAATATTAGATGTAAACACATTTAGAATATGGACCAGTGTGACTATGCACGGTCAGTGACCTGGCCAAAGAGGGCTTGAAAGAGCTGAAACTGGATCATAAATTCAAAGCTGTTCCGAATAGGGCCCCCTAAATATGTTTGGCCAAGGGCCCCCAAAATCCTTAAAATGTCCCTGGATCTAATTGTCAAACCGGAGACCCTTGGTTTTCTATAACTCTCTAAAGACCTCACTCTTCTGTTAAGTAAGGAGGGAATCTGTAGTACTGGAGTACTGACTAGTTTAAGAGCACCAAGGTTCTAGGTAGTAAATATGCAGTCTATAAATAGGTTCAGTTAGTCAACCGGTCAAGGAAGATTTGCGGCATGAGTTCCCTAGTCTCTATAGGCCTGCCCACTCGAATCTCACTGACAAGCCCTCCAAATTCACTCCATTATCTGGTACTACTGAGGTCTTGTATGAAATAAGTATGGGGAGATATACTACACCATCACTATTACCCAATTGGAGGCTCAGAGCAGTATGCAAAAGAGGCTGTCCAGAACAGGGACATGATGATTTTGCAAATTGTGCAGAAACCATCTCTAGTTACAGATTATCAGGCATTCCAGATCACTACTGTATACCTTAAATTATTTATATGAATAATTGGGTTATTTTCATACGCATTGTTTGTGTTATACTTACAGCCTTCAACCTGCACTCTGATAACTGCACAGCTTCACTGTGTTATGCTATCTGTTCGGTAGGGGACACATTTCACATACATACTCCTTGCCATTGTTTTTGCCATTTTTTTTTTACTATTCAGGACCTTTTTTTGATGCATGTCAGGTTTGATGTTCTTTTGCAAATGTCTCATAATCTGTCATTCGTTGGTTTAAACCAGTCCCGGGCGGCCATTTTGTTTTCTTTTACTACAGACCCATGTTCCCTCCTTGAAATGCAGCGCTTGTTCTCTAGGTTTTTAACCTGCTTCATGCTGCAGCCACAGAGGCCAGAATGAATGCACATTCTAGTTGTTAGGCCAGAATTCCAAGTATTTTGATTGGCAGAGCCAGAGTAGGGTGCTAACATAGATTAAGTAAATGGAAAATTGCTACATATCTATCCATCTATCTTGCAAAATGTCAAGCGGAATCTCTACAGAGATTCTTAGCCAGGGGTTACAAGCAGTCTGAGCTTCTACAGGCATTGAACAAGGCCAATGAACACAATAGAGAGGATTGCCTCCAGGGCCAAAATGCTGGCACCAATGTGAGTACAACCACTTCCATCCAGGGGACTGATATTCCAGAGCTGGTCAGACTAATAACTGCCTTTGGTTGCCGGGAGAGAGGAATCAGGAAGATTACTTTTAAACATTGGCCAATAGTGTTATCTTATCTAACAATATCTCAAATCGTGCCCAAACTTCCCACTCTCACATCAGCCGTGCACCCTCAATGATGGATGCACTTGTCAAGAGCAGCCCGGTGGTAATTGTGTCTGAAAACTGATTGTCTCCTAGGTTAGGTTTTTTCAAATGTACAAGGTGCGTGTAAATTCGGTAAAAACACCACCAAATACACAACAGCATTTGATGATAGACCCATTAAAATCCAGGGTCATCTCACTTGCGGTACTGAGTCCGCAATGTACATTTTAGAATGTATCTGCCAACTTAAGTACGTAGGAGTGCTAAACTCCAGGGGGCAGATTTACAAGCCCATTGCGCCACTTTTGAATCACTTTTAACAGGGAAAAGTGACGCAAAAGTGGCGCAAGGGGCTTGTAAATCTGCCCCCAGGTGTTTAACCGCATCTTACAACAAATTCGTGCTGCGGTTAATTCAGATCCGAACTACCCAGTCACTAGGCACCTAAAACATGTTCGTAACAACAACTTAAATGACCTGAAATATTATGTGATTGGTTCTGTACCGAAGTCCTTACGTGATGGCAACAGGGAGAAGGAGTTGCCAAACGGTCATAATTTGGGGCAAGACCTCCACAATTTTTTGTGAATTAGCAATGATAGTCATTACAGCTTAGTTCCACTCGGGCAGCCTCTCTCCATTGTTCTAGGAAGCCATTTCAGTCCAACTCTGTTTTCAATTTTCTATGTACTGTAGATTTTACTGATTTTTATATTCATACAGCATTTCTCAGTTTTTGACCCTGGCTTTAACTCTGATCATTTTTTATTGTGAGTATTTATTCCGAGCTTCCACTCTAACGTTGTTGTGTGTTTCGGGTGGAGGTTTACCATGCTGTCTCAGCCAATGTTAACCAAGAAAATTAAGTCAAATTATTGCCTCTTTGCATTTAACCGATGTGTTTATCGTGCACTTGCACTTTAGTATTTAAAGATTCAAACAGTTGCCAATATATGTGCCATAATTTTATGAATTGTATATTTTGCACACGTTTAGCTAATTTGCACCTTTCTTGCACTTGCACTTACATTTTTTTGCACTTTATGGGGGAGCTTGGATCAATACTTTGTGAGGTAGCGACAACCCATTCTATGCTTCTTGACTGAAGAACTATTTTCCATACAGGAGGTGACATAAGCAACCATTACGGTTTCTAATGATGTATGCACTTTGCTTTTTATCCATGTTTAAACCAGTAGCGCCCATATAGGGCGTGCTGCTGGGCAGTGACGCAGGGCGGGGGAGGGGCAGGGTGGGGGGGGACATCCTTTTCAACACGGATGTTACCCCGCAGTGCTTTTATGACGCGTCCTTTTCAACGCAAGTCGTAACCACGACTTGCGCTGGAGAGCGCTAAAGGATAAAGAATAGTATATTTACTATTCCAACACCTTCCCTACTATCCACGGGGACTGGTGTTAGAATAGTAAATTATCATAAACAAAATGGAATCCACTGGGTGGACGGCGGTTGTTACCACAATGGTGGGGAGCAACCAGTGTTGTTAAAATACCCCTCACACACCAACAGGCCCCTTGGTGTCATGCTTCATCATCGGGGTCTTCGCAAACCTCTACGGAATGCGGCGTGCTACGACTTCACGACTACGCAGGAGCACTTTATGAGTGAACTATGTGTTTGGTGTGTGTGAGTACAAAAATGTGAGTGGTGGGGTGAAAGTGAAGAATTAAAAAATACCTGTCACGTGAGTACTGAAAAAAATTTTATTAAGTCTCCGGCTGGTATTGTTAAAAGGAGTGCTAGAGTGGTTGTGGTTTACTGATTAGGGTAACCCAACCAAGTTAGTGCGTCGACATGTTTCGGAGTTTTGGAACTCCTTCTTCAGGACGGGAATATGCACTACTTATCCCCACCTTACTCACATGTGTGTAGATTTTAAAGTGTGCTCTACAAAAATAAGATATGGTGAATAATGTACCTATCTATGTTGAATGTAAGGTCCGTTGCGCCCAATTGGCGATTCAGGATACCTGTAAACAGAAAAGTCATGTAAAACACAATGACACATAGAAGGGTAACAAGGAACAAAAGTGAAGGTCCAGGAACCCTAAAAATTACTAAACAGGATAATACATGTTCTCGTATTAATACTGTGTAAATACACAGAAGGGTAACAAGGAACAAAAGTGAAGGTCCAGGAACCCTAAAAAAACAGGAAAAAACGAACAACATATAGACTGAGACACATAAACATTCAAAGTATCAGATAGGTCTTAGAGGGTATGGTTTCTGACCCAGATGTGTAGCTTACTTATTAAGAGAGGTCCAATGGCCTCATGAGCCACAGCGTGTTGGGGGGTCCGTTCTACCCGGTATGGCAACCTGTGAGGTATTTAAGGGAATGGATCAAAAGGTTGTAATCCCTCGAAATTGAAAGATCACACACCAATTAGCATGTTCATACATCCATACACACTCACGGTTACACCCAGGACTGTCTGGCTTGCTCCCCCTTCACGCGGCTCCGACAAGTAAAATTGTGAGGTGAGGGGCGAGTTTATATAGTCTCAGAAGACTTCAATTAGCCCCTGATTGAAAGCGGAAAAAGCCCATAACTGGTCCGGACCCCTAGTTTGCATTCCGCATCTGCGCGCATCGGGTAGGGCGTTCCCGTGCGAATGCGCATGTGCGGAAGAGCAGTGTGAAAGAGGTGCGCATGCGCCCCAGCTCTACTTGTCAGTAACCACACTGACTTAGTGTCGCTTCGCGCATGCGCGAAACCGGTGACGGCCTGGATTCAGTGTCTGCCGCCTCGCGCATGCGCGGAGATGGTGATAGGTGATATAATTACCTATGTTCGAATAAGTTTGCCACTTTTATTAATTTTTACTTCTCAACTGGCTTTCTCCGGGCTTTAAATATTTGTAACATCTCCCCGAATGCCCAGGGTTAAATATTATTGGATTATTACTATCCCTTTTGTGCAGGCGGCTTATACATGGCGCCTTTAACTTTCACCAAAGCCTTCCTAGCTCGTTTTCCTTGTAACTCATGAAATTTCTGGGTTTCTGTGGCAAACTTATTCGAACATAGGTAATTATATCACCTATCACCATCTCCGCGCATGCGCGAGGCGGCAGACACTGAATCCAGGCCGTCACCGGTTTCGCGCATGCGCGAAGCGACACTAAGTCAGTGTGGTTACTGACAAGTAGAGCTGGGGCGCATGCGCACCTCTTTCACACTGCTCTTCCGCACATGCGCATTCGCACGGGAACGCCCTACCCGATGCGCGCAGATGCGGAATGCAAACTAGGGGTCCGGACCAGTTATGGGCTTTTTCCGCTTTCAATCAGGGGCTAATTGAAGTCTTCTGAGACTATATAAACTCGCCCCTCACCTCACAATTTTACTCGTCGGAGCCGCGTGAAGGGGGAGCAAGCCAGACAGTCCTGGGTGTAACCGTGAGTGTGTATGGATGTATGAACATGCTAATTGGTGTGTGATCTTTCAATTTCGAGGGATTACAACCTTTTGATCCATTCCCTTAAATACCTCACAGGTTGCCATACCGGGTAGAACGGACCCCCCAACACGCTGTGGCTCATGAGGCCATTGGACCTCTCTTAATAAGTAAGCTACACATCTGGGTCAGAAACCATACCCTCTAAGACCTATCTGATACTTTGAATGTTTATGTGTCTCAGTCTATATGTTGTTCGTTTTTTCCTGTTTTTTTAGGGTTCCTGGACCTTCACTTTTGTTCCTTGTTACCCTTCTGTGTATTTACACAGTATTAATACGAGAACATGTATTATCCTGTTTAGTAATTTTTAGGGTTCCTGGACCTTCACTTTTGTTCCTTGTTACCCTTCTATGTGTCATCGTGTTTTACATGACTTTTCTGTTTACAGGTATCCTGAATCGCCAATTGGGCGCAACGGACCTTACATTCAACATAGATAGGTACATTATTCACCATATCTTATTTTTGTAGAGCACACTTTAAAATCTACACACATGTGAGTAAGGTGGGGATAAGTAGTGCATATTCCCGTCCTGAAGAAGGAGTTCCAAAACTCCGAAACATGTCGACGCACTAACTTGGTTGGGTTACCCTAATCAGTAAACCACAACCACTCTAGCACTCCTTTTAACAATACCAGCCGGAGACTTAATAACATTTTTTTCAGTACTCACGTGCCAGGTATTTTTTAATTCTTCACTTTCACCCCACCACTCACATTTTTGTACTCACACACACCAAACACATAGTTCACTCATAAAGTGCTCCTGCGTAGTCGTGAAGTCGTAGCACGCCGCATTCCGTAGAGGTTTGCGAAGACCCCGATGATGAAGCATGACACCAAGGGGCCTGTTGGTGTGTGAGGGGTATTTTAACAACACTGGTTGCTCCCCACCATTGTGGTAACAACCGCCGTCCACCCAGTGGATTCCATTTTGTTTATGATAGTTGCTAGGGGAGACAGAATCCACTATTCCCTCTCCATCCCTCTTTTGTTAACGATTATTAGAATAGTAAATTATACTATTCACTATCCGCGCCCAACAGCGAAAGTCGTTGTAACGACTTGCGTTGTTAAAGAAGCGTTGTAAAGGCATGCGTTGAAACGATACGCGTTGTACCGTCATACATCCGGTGGGGGGTAGTAAACTACGGAATACGACCCTACAGAGGTAAGTACACGCCAAATACGATCCAGCGCGCGCAACGAAATTTGTTTTATTTGTTTTTTCCACGAGCCACACCAGTTGTGTTAATCAAGTTGTTTATTCAGGCAGATAAACAGACACGCTTCAACCACAGCCGTCGTGGTCTCGGTCACATGATAGTGATAGATTACTATTTCTTGCCTATTTTGTAGTTTCCATGAAACCATGTTTCCCCCTTTTCGTTAAGAGACTAACCAAATGAGATTTCCAACCGAAGTACCTTGCAAATAAAGAAGATTATGCAATGTGCATATTTGAAAAAATAAACAAACAACCACAAAAGAATTGCCTTGCATGCAAATATCTGAAATCCTCCAACGATGAACCACAGTTGGTGTGCTAAGATTTGTAAATGGGTTACTGACAGTTCCCGCTCGCAGTGAATATGTGCACACACCTCTTCCGGAAATTGTTGCTTCACTTGTCTTCCTGAAATTTAACCAAGATGAGAATAAACCACTGAGTGACCAGAAACGTGCTTATGTGACCGGAAAGGCCTGCCTCTTGTCTTCATACCGTGGATTGTGAGCAAAATGCAAAAGGAACACGACTTGCACTTCTCCTACGAGTAATATACAAGTAGGGGCAAATTTATGAGGCCCTTGCGCCTCGTTGCGCCGCAATTGCGTCCCTTTATTTGACGCAACGGCGGCGCAAACAATGCACCCCATTTACAACAGTGACGCATCTAGGAGATGCGTCACGTTGTAAAGCCCTGCGCCATAAGGAGGCGTTCCTGCGCAGGGGGGGGGGGGCGTTCCTGCGCAGGAACGCCTCCTGAAAGTGGCTGAGTGAAATCTATAAGATTTCACTCAGTCACTTTCAGGCCAATGCTGCGTCAAAACCCTGCGCCTGCTTGAAGCAGGCGTAGGTCTTGACGCAGCATTGTGAAGATGGGCACCCCCGAGCCTTGCTAGAGCTGCGTCGCGCTTGCGACGCAACTCCAGCAATGCGCCACCTTTATGGCACAGATGCGTCACACATCTGTACCGTTTTTGCCCCATGGTGCGCCACATTATAAATGCGGCGCACCATGGGTGGCGGAGCTGTGGCGCACTGTGGCGCACATTAACTGACGCATCCCTGGGGATGCGCCAGTTAACATAAATCTGCCCCGTAGTATTCAGCAGTGCCAAACAGCCAAGTACCTGCCTCCTAACTGTCGATAAATTAGATCTTTGTAAAACTTGCTGACTTTTTTTTCCAAACATCAAATGAGTGTATACATGAAATCCTAGAAACAGTAGAGAAAAGCATGCTCTTGGACAACCTTTGAACATTTGTGAAACGTCACACCCATTCAAACAACAGGCTAGAATAATGTTATTCATGAGCATACAACAGTCACATGAAGAATGTGTGATAATAGTCATCTAACAGAGCCATGTTTGCCGAATGTGTTTATGTTCTTTCATATTATATGCCAAAAAAGGCACATCTTTGGCAAACAGGGCTCTCATACCCCCTCAGCTGCGTGTTATATGTTCACGCTTTTTCATACTTTATTTGTTTGCAGCAATTTTCCCGCTTCCAATTAGTTGACTAGAGAAACTGGTAAACAATGTAACCGTAACATTCCACTCATGAATGTTTGGGTTCAAGACTGATGAGTTAATACATCTTTAAATAGTTCTTCAAGAAGGCCTTTTGTGCGTACTTAGGTTAAATTGCGCTTGAGGGACCGTTTTTAAGTTTTCAGAGACTAGTCTCCGAGCCTGCATTTTTTTACCAAGCTGTGCCGTGTTGATAGAGTGGTAGTCAATGTCAGTTAGGACTCTGACACATGAAACGTTTTGAATAATTGTCTCAGGTGTTTGCCAGGCCTTTATGGCATATGGGGGCTATTTTTTGAGAACTTTCTTACAAGCTTTTGCTTGCAATTTGAAATTATTTTAAATGCCAAAATGCTGGAATATCCACAATATGTTTTAGATTTTTGCACTAAACACTAAAAGGCCTGTGTTTTTCAGGACTACCACGAATCCCTTGTTGTGATTCTGCTGGAGTTCATGGTTATTGCCCTTTATTCCCATTAATAACCGATGCGTTACTGAATCCATAGGACCACTGTTTTGGGCTATAATTCAATGTGTTGAAGAACCGTAGCAGAAATAAATATATAAATTAACAGCTGACAATATCACACATTCTTTTATTTAAAAATGGAGGAAAGAATCCAGAACCGCACTCAGGGGAAAAGTCATGTATTAGAAAAAGAGAAAACTCGGCATCACTGGAAAATAAACACCATTAATAACATCTTGTTAAAGAAAACAAAATTAAGAAATGCTGGAATCGCTGAAAGATACCGTCATGGCAGCTTGGTCGGCCATTATGTTGGCGCTCTTCAGCTCAGTGGCGTGAGAATCCTAGAAAGTTTTAAATAACAGGAGGCAAAGTAGCAGTTAAGGAAGGAAGGCAAGGCACATTCAAACTCACCCCTTTTACAAAGGCACTGAGACAAAGGACATCATTGTTTTTTCTTTGTGGTTTTCAACTTTTACTGCTCTTTAACCCCTTGAGTGGTTTGGACGGTACCACGCCGTCATGAGTCACGGGCGGCATGTGCTCATGACGGCGTGGTTCCCTCATGCCGCTGCCGCTCCAACAAAGCGGCACTAATTCCCCGCCTGTGCGGGCGAATTAATGTGCTGGCAGGGTTATGACGGAACCACGCCGTCATGAGCACACGCCACTCATGACGGCATGGAGCCGTCATTAGCACTAAAGCGCCACGCTCACCCCCTAGCTCCCCCGCGCCATGGCGGGTTTCGCGCCGCAGCGAAGGGGTTAAGTTGTATTTGTTTGCACCATGCACCAACACGTGGCCATTTTATGTTGCTGTTCTCTCTATTGTGGGTGACGTGCCATATAATACACACTAAATCAATGATTCTTAACCTTTTGACTTCTGTGGAGCCCCCATTTAATCATAACTGGAACCAGAGGACCTCAATTAATTATTATTGGGATTCGTTACTAGAAACAGGGGACCTGACCTAAGCAATTTCCATGATTTGAACTGCAAAACAATACACAAAATTACAGAAACATGCATTTATCAAACACATACACAAATTATGAGATATTGTATTGTATTCACAAACAAATCTATAAAAAAGCATTTTTTTTATATTAATGGGAAAATTGGAGCTTTTGTAGATTCGCTTCAGGCTGCTCATCATCCATATTATATTGTGTTTGACGCATTCTCACTGCTCTCACAAATCAATCTGAGGATTTTTAGACTCCAATTTCAAACTCTTTCTAATTTACAGAATGTTTTCAAGGTTTAAAGTTTACCTTTTGCTTTTTTATTCACAAACACTTTATTAATCTGGTAATACTACTTAATCTTCTAGGCATTCGCAAACACTCCCCCCCCCCCCCATTCCCCGAGTAGGGTTTGTTGACCTCCGGGGGTCCCTGCACCACAGTTTAAGAACCACGGTACTAATAGATAGATTCAAACCAACCTTAGAAAAGCTTTTCCTGAAAGAAAAGGCCCATGGTGGCTGCATCCAAATTTTCAAACATATGACATATTAGATACTTTTAAAGGAGCTCAGTTTTAGGTCGGTACAGTTGGAGAAAAATATACTGAAGAGGGTACTGGTGGGAATTCCCCAGCAGATGAATGCACAGCTGGGCATCATTTCAATGACAATTAAAGACAGTGGGGATCGTCAGTATTTCCAACAGGTGCAGCACCAAGGCTGGGATTGCACAGCACCTGGTGCACACACAATCACAACCCCTTTCAAAGCAGTTGGCACCAGCGTGCCAGTCTAAAGCATAGTTGGTTAGACTGTGGATGGGCTGCTCCAAATACCAATGGCCTACTAGGTTATGGCTACCTGTCTATAAGAAGAAAACTAATGGATTAACTAAACTGCAACAATTCATAAATGGCCCTAAACCTACATTTTGCTCCATTTTCACCACTAAATATCTATGCTTCATCTTGAAATCATCACTGTATGGATGTAAGTCTTCAGTCCTCACCAGGATCATTCTCTGTCTACCCTCCAAAGTTGAGCCCTTCTATTCATGTAAGTTGCAGACGACCACGTAGGGAGCTAACTTCTTCCTCACTGCAATTTGTTATCACCCCTCATACAAGTACCAACCATCTGGCTAGATTTTCAGTTGGTCACTGGTTACCGATTTGGCCTCCTAATACAATTAGGTTAAGTTAGCCCGGACTCATGTATTTCCCTTGTGGCCTGTATTGACTGGACTGCCTTTTTTTATCACCTGATAGCTTGATTTCTCAATATTTACGTGTGCCGGGCGTAGCATCGATCTATACACCTTTAACACTGCCCTCACATGAACAGACACACTAACTTACAAATCATGGGTAAGCGCAGGGTGGCGGCAGGACCTACAAGCAAAGAGCCTTCATGGGCAGTACCATGGATGCTTTTCTTCAGCGTGCGGCAGGGGTCCTGGACAAGGAGATTAAACTGGCCAGCTGACGTTTATCCTGCTCTCCTGTTCACTGTCCTGCTCTGATCTCCCCAACTACCATACAGGCCGGTCTCCTGCGGTAGAACGGGTCGAGCTGTCGGCATCTTCGGGTGGGTGGTATTGTTCTTCTTTCCACGACAGTTATCACCCGGCACACCTCACTTCCCACAGTTTTAGTCCCAGCCTGCGGGTCTGGATCAGGACAGCCCCTTGGCAACGGCATTGCGCAGGAGGCGCAAAGAGGAAATGCCCTTCGGTGGAGGACCATGTAAACGCAGAAAGAAAACAGGTCCTCAGTCAAACTCAACAGCACACCCGGTAACATCTAATTTGGATATGATCTCGCCTGATATGCTCAAAGCTGCATTGTTGTCAGTCCTATATACCAAATTGGACCCTATCTTACACCATCTTGATCCTTTTGAAAAGAACTCTGCGTACTAACAGACTTCTTGCAAAGGGACCGCGCCTCTCATACCACAAGTCCTGACCACAACCACGACTGCCACTCTAAGTTCTAGTGGTAGTGGCCTTAGGGTAGGAAATGTGGTGGGGTCTTCTGCTGTCCAGCAGCCAAACTTCGAGCCAGCTGCCAAACTTCGAGCCAGCTGCCATCTCAGCACCAACTACATTTGTAGGGGGGACATTATCTTGAACTCCATGACATCCCCTTCCCGCCAACCTCGGAGTGCTAATGTTGGTGGCTTGCATCGTTAGCTGACAGGCAAGATTAGTCTGATGTTGTACCCCTGGCCCGCTGTGCAGCCTCTGTGCATCTCCCTCCTGAGTCCACCCTCTACGTCGTGGTGTTAGCCAATGTACTGCGCCTTGTACCCAATAACAAGGAAGATTTTTGCCAGCTAAAGAACAAGGTGGTGCTCTGGCTCAATTCTTATATCGCCCTTGGTCCTAGGGTGGACAGTCAAATTCTCATGAAGCGACGGACCAAGAGGGTTGGTGGTACCTCAAAATCTTGGCAAGGTAAGTATATCATTGTCAATTGTAATACCCAAGCATTGTAAACCATATTGTGAGTTCAGAAAGAAAGAAATGTCAAGCCCATGTTAAGGTTGAACTGGGCCTCACAAAGTTATGGGGGGAAAAGGTGCCTCAAACCTAAATGAACCATTTCACAACTGGTGAATTAAACAATAAGGGTTCGTCAAGCAAACTTAGGGACACTAAAAGGGGAAACAAACTACTTTTTATAGTGCTTAGTGAAAATCATTGCTGAGCTAAAGTAAGGAAAAATAACATGACTTCTGACAGCTTAACTTTTCTGGGGTAGTGCTTCGAGAACTACACAGACAACAAGTTTGTCCCAGCATGGATAGATTTCCTGGAGGTGCGTCTGGCAGCAAGGATGACATCTAGCACTTCAGTTGCAACTCAAATGCCGTCAATTGCTACCTCTCAATTTACACGCATGGAGGTGTAGGTTGTAGAGGTATGGCTCGAAGACCCTTTCCCAAGGGGTAGCTTGATTAGGGGTCAGATGCTCTTACTCCTGAGTGCCAGGTACCACACTGTGTTGGCCGAGTCCATGGCATATAGGATGAATTTGGCCCAGTCGTTCTTGATCTTATTTAGAACTTGGAGAAGGAGAGGTAATGGCGGGAAGGTGTAGAGGAATCCCTTGTTCTATCTCAGTCAGAATGTATGTTCTAATGAGTGCTCTTGTGGAAAATCCAAGGCTACAAAACCTTTACACTGAGTGTTCTCATTGGTGTTGAATAGCCCTAGCCATGGCTCTCTATACTGGTCGAATATGTCCTGTGCTACGTCTGGCTGCAGAAGGCCTTCGTAATGTGCCACCTCCAGAGAAGTAAAGCATAATGGCACAGGACCCAGGACGCCACTCCTCTCTCCTTGTTGCAATACCATATGGCAGACGTGTTGTCAATGAGGAAACTGCACCAGCCTACTGTAGGGAAAAGAGCGTGATTTGCCACAGGACAAATTAGGATCGGTCATCCACTACTGCAGAGCTTACGCCACCTCCCTCAAAACTGAGCTGGAGTTGGGGAGGCAGCCTCTGGGATTTCAGGTTACATTGCTGGGCCTGAATGTGCCACCTGGTGTTGCTTGCCAGAATAGTGCATAAGGCCAAGAGACCAAGAAGCCTCAAGACATCCTCACAAGATCCAAGTCTAAACCTGAAACTTCAGGATCAAAACCTGAATGTCCCAGATTCATTGTGGTGGAGGAAAGACCTTGAATCTCACTGTACCCAAGATCACCCCAATGAATGGAAGCCTCTACGAGGGATCAGGGATGATGGTTTGTTTATGGAGAAACCCAATGATGTTTAAAGTTCTACTGCTGTCCAGAACTGGTTTGTGAGATATGGCAATGCAGGAACTTCATGGGTCCAAAGATGGGCAGTGATCACCAACATCATGGCTAATAAAAAAGTATTCCTGGTCCCCCTAGAACCACTGTGGGACTGCAGGATTGGTATATGGACCAGGGTTCCTGCATGTCCAGGGACACTATGCAGTCTCCCGGGTCCAGGTCAAATAAATTTAGCCAGAGGGAAATTTTTCAATTTGTCCTTACACGGGAAGGCATTTAGAAGCGAAAGAACTGGTATACGTCTGAGGCTCCATCCTTTCCAGAACTAAGAAGTACAGTGAATACAATCCTTGCTTCTTTTTGAGTCCAGTACATTTTACTGGCGCCATTGGAGAGTAAAAGATGTGCCTACTTCAATAGGATGGATACTCCTTTGAAATTCATTCTAGTGATGGAGAAAGGTAGGGTGGGGAGGAAATGAGAGGCACTGCATAGTCCCACTCAATGATCTGTAAGATCGATCTGCCAGATGTGATAAATCACCAACCTGGAGGAAGTATTGTGACTCACACATGTTGGACGTGAATCATTAACGATCAACTAAAGCAGGTAGCTGTAGCTGCGGGTTATGAGGAACTGGAGGACTGGTGTCCCTGCTGCACTGTGTAATGTCTGTTGGCGCCATGATGAAGGCCCTGAAAGTGCTGAGCAGTTTGCTGCAACACTTACTGGAAAGGCTACTCTTGTCTATAGGCTAACCCACTGGAATGTCCCCTAGAATTGCAGAACTGATGAGGGAGCTGTTTTGCAGAAATCAGTAGCCACGCGGAGTGTGCTGTGCCCCCATTGTCTTGAAACCTTTAAAGTGCGGAGTGTGCCATCTCTCCAAACAGTCTATGCCAGTTAAAGAGCATGCCCATTAGCACAGCTTGTACAGGACCAGAAAACGGGTTGACCTCATCCATGTGTGCTTTCAAAGCATAACACTGGTGCCAGCTGCTCTGCCAACGTCCTATTGAGGCCTGCATGGGAAACATATTTTGCTGCATCCTGCCTAACATGAATTGTCTTAGACATGGAAGCCCTAAGGACTTCTGGGGCCAAAGTGAAAGATCTCTTGGGCAATGCCCTAAAAGAAGTAGAGCCCACTTTCTTTGGCAATCTGACGCACTTTCCCAGTCTACATTTGGTGCCTGAAATAAGCAACCACAGATCATGACCTCAAAACAATTAGTACTGAAGAGGCACAGAGAACATTTTGAGGAGAGATGGCAGAAGTGGTAGCAAGATTGTGCCCATGAAAAGACACAATGTGGCTGGTCATATCCTCCACCTTGTCTTCTCACAGGACCTTTGCTGCCCCCATCACAGTACGCTATCTAGATACTCATCCGCAGTTACAGATTTAGGGTCCTGCTGCTGGCGGCAGGTTTCAGGTTCTATGTGTGTATCTCTGAATAGATCTGGGGCTTTGAGGAAGTTCCAAAGCAGGTGAGTAGCAACCCACCTTTTGATTCTCTGACATGATGCAGTGTGGTGATCCTGCACTTCAGCTGAAGGAGCCCTTCTTCTGGTGGTGTTAGCTGCTGTCAGCCTTTGGGCAGCGGTTTACTGGAGCACTGCTTGGAGCCTGGCATGCAGCATCCAGCTCTGGGGCCTCTTTAGAACCACAGCTGGGTTCCTGTTAATGCTTCTTCAAAGTGAGAGGAAGGGAGTGACAGCAACATAGAATGGTCAATGCTGCTCACCCCTTTCCATTTTAAAGCCTGACTACTGTATTTTCCTTATTGGACATTGTGATCCATTTTATTGTAAGGCTAGTTCCTCTCTGATACCTTTTTAAATAGGCTGAGCTAAATTTAACTTAGCTCAGTGACAGGTTATTGAGAGTGTTGAAAGGATGCAATTTCATTGCATCTGACAACAAAGAGCAAGCAAGTGACTTGGTTTTGCTATAAATAAGAATTGGAGATTTAGGTGGTTGAAATAAAAGTATAGATATAGATTTTAGCCTGTCTTCAGCGAGTAGATAGTTGTCAAAGTTAAAGAGTAATTTATTTGCGTTATTTCTAATCCCCTATCCCTGCTCGAGTCCAGGATTGTCAAGCCTGCCCTAGGTAAAATGTTTCTGCATCACCCCCAAACTCTATTCTGAAGGAAGGAGGTGATAAAATGCAGGGGAGGGGGAGGCAGTTTATTAAAATGTTTGCACAGTAAGAATTGTACCGCGATGTGGAGCAAGGGACCACATATTTCCGCTTTTCTCTCTGTTAAAGTCCCCTCTTCTTATTATTGCTGTGGAAAATGATTATTTATCATACAGTTATGTCCCATCATACACCCTCTTCAGTCACGTCCCCGAGCCCATCTTGCTAAAACACGAACACACGAGAACACGAGCACGAACCAATCACGCGCTGATCATGCGCCTCACGAAGTTGCACACGCACTCTCCTTCCCCAAAAAGGTCAAAATTACACCTTTATGTTCAGGGCGATTCCGAGATCTAGTTTCCTCAGTTAAACCGTACATTTCTGTGGTCAAGCCAACGCCGAGAACAAGACCCCTCATCTGTAACCATTTCCCTATAATCAGACCTATTCCGAGAAATAGCCCCCGTTCTGTTAAACCACGACAACCAATTCCGAGAAGAAGAGCTCCCGAATGCTGAAACACGACAAACAGACATCCTGTCACGACTCTCTCTCTCTTATCTAAGGAACCAGCCTAGCGTTATTTCTTCACACCTTTGCCTCTCTTGTGCTTCCTCATTCTGAACCATGACTCAGTCTTATTTCTTCTACCATGTGCCCCCTTTTCACGACGTTGTCTCCTTTTATGGTCATGACTTCTGTTTTATTGCCACATATGATCCGGGCCTACATGACTTCTGTTCTATTTCAACATACGATCCGGGCATGCATTGAAGGGAAGCTCCTTCCTCTTTTTCTGTTATATATACTGTATGTTCTGAGAATAAAGTTAGAGATTCTTCCGATCCTCCTCAGGTGACGGAGCTCTCCCTTAACTCGAGTTACTGAATAAAGACCCTGAATTCGAACCACCACGGACTCTGCTCTTCATACTTGAACGTATTGATATTGTCAAGAAATTCCGATCAAGGTAAATTACTAAAATATTTACCACATTGCTATGCTTTCCTGTCGGTGTCTCTTATACATGCCTGTCACAGCCTCATCTGGAGTCATAGCCACCACTTTTGCTACTGCCCACACCATTACCCAAATCTCCCATAACTGCCCCTTTTTCTCAACATTACTCACCTCTCTCATCACTGAGCATCAATTATAATCCACGCAAAGACAGTGATATGGGTATCGTCTTTGGTTAGAAATGGAATTTCTGATTGGCAGAGCTATGCACCCTACCCAAGCAGGAAGCACAATCCTAGTCAGGGTAATTCAGACACACACCCTAAATTAACCTTTGCTCACTCTCTGGTAGCTTGGCATAGAGCAGTCAGGCTTAACTTAAGAAGCAATGTATAAATGTTTGTGCAATACTTCATACAGTAAAACAGGTAAAACACCACACAAAATAATAGCACACCTGGTTAGAAAAATAAAGCTCAATTAAATGAACATTACTAGGCCAAAATTACAAAAATCTAATAAGTAGGACCGAAGTTATGAATTTTTAAAGTATAAACTGAAATGTGGTGCTTAAAAGCAAAAAGCACCAAACAGGGATATCTGGCCAAGCTAGACTGTGTCAAATCCAAAAGTTCAGGCTGACCACAATGGAGAATGGCTTGGATATAGGGACCAGCCTTGGCCCACTGCAAAGTAAATTAGTTGCGTCATCAAAGGATCCGAGATGCGTGAAGCAAAGAAGCGATGCGTCATCATCGGAGCCAGGATGCAAGAAGCAAAGAGCCGATGTGTCACCATCGAACCGCAGGAGGATTAATGCGTCGACTCCGAGCTTTGGAAAGTCAAAGATGCGTTCGGAGTAGAGGGGATGCACCACGCAGTTGGTGATGAGATGTCCTCGATCCTCGCTGCAGTGGCGATGCGCAATGGCATCGATGCATGGATTTCTGCTGGAGCAGCACTTTATACCCACTTCCAATGGACCTGATCTGGATTGGCACCACTTGGCAGGGCAGGACTCCATATGGCAGGTCCAGGTGCTGTAGCAGGGTGAGTTCAAAGTCCTTCTCACTCCCAGGCAAGAAGTGCAGTAGGCAGCTGGTCAGTACAGCAAAGCAGGAGAAAGGCAGAGTAGCAGTCCACCAGAGTGCAGTCCTTTTTCCTGGCAGAGTATCACACAGGTGTACTGAAGTGGTGGTGTCAGAGGTCTAGTACTTATACCCAGTTGTGCCTTTTAAATGGTTGAGACTTTAAAGAGATGCCTTTGCAGTGCACAAAGTCTGACTCCAGACACACTGCGGAGGGGGGAATGCAGCCCTTTGTGAGGGGACAGGACACATACTATTTCGGTGTGTCAGCTTCTCCCTCCCATCCTGCACAGGATGGTCCATCAGCCCGACCTAAGCTCCCTTTTTGTGTAACTGGCTAGAGGGAATGCCCAAACCCCAGCTATCACCCACCCCAGACATGTATTCAGAAACAGGCAGAAGGCACCAAATGGCTAATGAAAGAAAATGTCCGCTTTCTAAAAGTAAACACAAGAAAATGTATGATATTGTACTGCATTCTGTTCATCAATTGTTCTTTTTGCATTTCTCACACTGAGTGGGACGGGTAGGCCCAGACGTGGCTCCTGTGCTCTCCATGCCACTGGAGTCAAGCTATCCTGGCTGATGAGGGGTGGAACCCCAAAACCGGTCCTAGGATGCTGGTTTCAAGTCCAGGGAGGACCTGCCCTGGCAGTTCAAGCTGGACTGTTCCCATTGGGCGCAGGGTCATGAGTGATTTGCATATGGCTGGGTTCAAACTGGAATGGCATGGTGAGCAAATAACAATGGATTTAGGCCCAGATCTCTGTACTGGGGTGAATGTATGACATTGTTCTGCATTCTGTCCATCAATTGTTGTTTTTGTAGCTTTCTAAAAGTGGCATTTTCAGAATTACAATTTAAAATCCGACTATAAGTTGTGATCTTCAATTGCAATTCCATGGACACCAAACTTGGGGCTCCAATCTCTTCCCTGTTGCAAATGACACTTATAAAATTTAATAAGGTAATCCCAGTGTAATCCTATGGGAGGGAGAGGCCTTGCAGTAGTGAAAAATTTGTTTTTTACTACCAGGTCATGTAAAATGTAAACGTTTAAGTCCTACTTTTTATAGAGTGCACCCTGCCAATCAGCTGTCCAGAACCTCCCTTAGGGGTGACTTATATGATTAAAAAGGAAGGTTTGGGCCTGGCAAGACCGTTAACTGCCAGGTTGACATAGCTGTTTAAAACTCCACATGCTTGCTCTGCAATGGCAGGTCTGAGACATATTTAAAGGGCTATATATATATTTTTTACTTTATTTTCCTTTTTTCATACAGTTAACAACCCATGGGATGATGACAGGCTTAAGTTCCATACCATGTTACATTTCTGATAGCATTGATTACAATTCTTAATCTACTAACAGTAATAACATTGTGTCCATTTCATAAATTATGCTAATTGTGTACACATTGCTTGAGCAAGCATGGGCCTGAGTCATACAATGGGGATTATTAATAGGGCGTGGGCTCTGTGTGCGTATCTTGTTATACCACCGAGTCTGGGGTGTGATCTGAGTAATTTTGTGTTTCGAGAAGATATGTTTGGAGTCGTGGCCAGATGTCACGTGGGCGTGAGGTAATCTTTTGAAATTGAGAATATATATCACTGTTGGTGCTGCAAAATATTAAGCTGGCAATCCATCACTTCAATGTAGGTGGGTGCTTGCCATCCCAGCATATTGTAAATTCCCATTTTGCTAGCATCAGGGCTTTTGCCACAAATCTGCGTATTGCTTTTTGGGCGGTATGAAGAAACCAGATAGCACCTGTAATATGTGGGGCGTGAGCGTCTTAAAGGGCTAATTAAGTGGGTGACACAATCAATGCTACAGGCCTACTAGTGTCATTTAATTTACAGGCCCTGGGCACATGTAGTGCACATTACTTGGGACGTATGAGTAAATTAATTATTCTAATTGTGGGTAAGACAATGTTGCCTTATTTTAAGAAGAGAGTACAATCAATTGTTTTTGCAGCTTTCTAAAAGTAGCATTTTCAGAATTACAATTTAAAATTCGACTATAAGTTGTGATCTTCAATTTAGAACTGGTTAGCAGTGGTAAAGTGCCCAGAGTCCCATGGCCAACAAAAATGAATTCAGCAAAAAGGAGGAGAGAAGGGAAAAACGTGTGCCTAAAGGGCCATTTCCAGCACTGTCATTGTGAAGTTAAGGTTTGGCTTAGGTTATTTCCTGTAGGCAGGTATCCTTGTTCACAGAAATTGTGAAAAATTGGCCAGACCTTGCATTTTTATTGTGGAACCCTAGCCTCTTGGAAATACCACTGTGCCCCAGCAGGAGACCTTGCTTCCCAGTTTGAAAACTTCTGCTGTGGGTTAATTGCACAAATGAATCTTCTGCAATACTTGATTTCTGTGGCATGGTAACCATTATCCTATCTGTGAATAAAATATTTGCTTCTGTTACTTGCATGACTCACTAAAATCCACCTTTAAACCAGACCTACATACGAATACTCTTTTAAATGGGAAACAGCCATCACATTGCATGCGTTACAAAGCATGCGATTACAACACGGTTGTTACAACGACCAAGAGTTAAATCGCAGTACCATTACAGCGCAAGTCTTGCTCTAGGGGGCGCTCTAAACTAACGAATGGTATAATTTACTATTCGAACACCTTCCCTACCTTTGCACACACAGCAGTTGAAATAGTAAATTATACTATTCCTAAGTCCTGCGCACCCCCTAGACCATGTCGTTGTAACGACTTACGTTGTAATGGTACTCCGATGCAACAGTGCTGTCGTTGTAACGACCGCATTGTAATCGCATGCGCTGTAAACGCATGCAATGTAACAAGCTATATTCCTTTTAAATATGTGCCTTTCAATCTATACAATGTTCCTTTCAATCAGTACGATTCAAGAGCTGTATTTTAGATTGTATTGTTACTCTCTTTTCAGAGAATGGCTTTCAGAACTGGACACAATCATCTAGATTTCTATATCCTAAAGGATATTCATGCCTCATAGCATCACCACATTCTTTGTGCATGTTCCATATCTTTTTCGTGCACTCCATACACTTCATAAAGTTTGAGACCAGCAGCTAATATAATTACAGAGTTCTCATAATGAAATATTATGCATTGGTTTGCTGCCCTAAATCTATGCTCTTCCAGTATATTAAGCATTTCTTGACACCTCCCAGATCCTTCCATTGTAAAGTTGTAATAATTTTTTTAATTGAAGATACACATAAAAATAAAAGCATGTGTTTCAGGAACATTGAAAGTACTAGAGAAAATATAAATAATAATAAACATAATCATATTTGTTGTACCTTGCACATAGAGACACTGGAAACCATGTTGTTTATTTCATGTCTACTTTATTGGTTCCAGTTCAGGGTAGTATCAATCATAGTTCAACCAGCTCTAGTCAGGTACTAGCCATGTACCAGCCCCACCAGGAGCAGCCTGCCTAGCAGCTCAGCCCATCTCCAACTGTCACCACTCATCCACACAGGCACCCAGGCATTCCATTCATCACAGTCACACCAACATTTCGTTACCATCTCTCACTCTGGCTGAGCAGCTAGGAGGACCTAGGCTGATTACATATAAATGTAAGACTTCGGATATAACATTATTAATAATATGAATATGAATAAAGACAAGCAGAGCTTGAAATATGACCACTATTGTATACCTAGCTATTTCCCACCTCCCAATACAGCGGGTAAATGGTTTTGTAGCTAAAACGGGAGAGGTCAATAAACCGGGTTCCACAAATCCTCATCTTTTCACTCAGTATCTCTAAGAACCCTGGAATATATCATGCTAAAGAAACAGAAACACATAAATGTAGCTATTGCCTCACGATCAGCTCTGGTTTACCTGTGTTTCAGACCTTGGGTGCTGAAGACCCCTACCAAGGGTCGATAGCAGTTCATATAGGAAGGACTGTAATATCAGAAGCCCAAACAGTGTTAGAAACAATTAAGGGATTATTTTTATTTTTTGTATTCTACCTTATATCTCCCCCGTTTTCCATCACAGCCAATCACTCGCTCCCTACTTCTGAGAGTCCAAATGTAGGAAAAATATCCATCTGATCTCCTGGTCTATTTATATAATTTGCGTATAAGAGACCATTTTGTACATTTCAATCAACCACTCTCTGTGTGTTTGAGTGATGGGGGAACACCAGTGCCTGAGGATGCACATCTTAAGTGTTGCAAACGCAACTGACAACCAGCACAATTGGTGGAAGGATACACCTTTCAAATCTGAGGAGTCATGTAGTATCACTAGTTTATCTGTAGGAACCAATGCATGGTCACTAACAGAACTTGTTAACCACTGTTGCTATGTTATAAAGGAATTCCGTGGTAACCTGACTGGACCACAGATTGGTGGGGATGGGTGGCAGGAGGCCCTGCATTTATTTATATTTTATTTATTTATTTAAATTTAGGCCAGGTAGGAGAAACCAGGTTGTGTAGGGCTGCCTCGTTACTATACTTTGGAAGAAGAGCATATGAATACTGCAGGAGAAGTATGGACGTTTTGTAAACGTGAGCATAATACATTTTACAGCACGTCAGGGTTGCACTTCTGTTGAAGGAGTAGTTAACATTTTAGATACTACAATTCAAAACCTATAATTCAGAAAACGCAAGTTATACTTACAAACGGAGGAGGCAAAGGAGGTGGTGGAGGGGTGAATTTGGGAGGAGTGGATGTAATCTCTTCTGCTCCACCGGGGACAGGTGTGGGTTGGATTTTGCCTGATGACTTTGTTGGGGTTCCCCCATATTCTCCTTCATCTGGAGGTGGTCTGGCCTGTTCCTGAGTGGGGCAGTGGCCAATATCTGCATTCTCAAAGTCCACATTCTGCGAAAAATCCATTGGTCTGTGGGAAGAAATGAGATAACTGCTACCTCTGGCATATAAAAAGGTTAATGCTGAAACACTGAGCTGTTCTTTTTTAACAGTAAATGTAACAATGAGCTGTGAAGTGGTTACAAGAGCTGTAGTTTTTGAGGATGTATTTATCCAAGAAAAACATTTATAAACTGGGCCAACAGCAGTAACTGTGTGTGATTGAGGACTATCATATCTTGTTTACTCTTGGACTGACACCCCTATCTATTTTGAACTTCTATGTCAGCATAAGATCAATGTGAAAGTGAACTGGAGATAACGTGCTTTTCTTTGTTGTTAATTGATTTGAATGCCAGAAAACCATTACATTTATCATGGTATGGTTTGTCGTGCATTATGTAATGACCGATCAAAGCAGCTTCAGGGCAAACATGGATCAGAATTGGGAGGCATGCCTGTTTATCAATTTCTATATATTGCAAGGCCATGAATATGTGTAGACCATTACATTTCTGTAACCGCAGAAACCATTACCACACACTGCAATTTTCCCCATGCATATTTTACCAGCTCAAACCGGCCAATGTTTACCAGGAGAAAAATACCCACTAAATACAAAGTCGAGTGGAATATACTATAGAGCTATTGCAGTAAAATGTATATTGGTGAGGCTGGTGAGTACAGAATTGCCACATCTAAGGAAAGGACCAGGGGCTGTATTACAGAGGGTGCACCAGGGGTGCAGCGGGCATTTGCGCCCGCTTGCATACTCCCGGGGCACCTTGGTATTATAGAAGGGAGGCGCAGACGCTTGTGCGTCCCCTTCTATAATACCGATAGCGATGGCGCACTTAATGCTCCGGTGCTACCTACAGAGGGTATCCCCTCATTTGCATAGGGGCGTGCTCTATGAAAATGATGGAATTCCTTTGACTCGGAGCCCGCGCCTTATTACAGACGTGGGCAGAGTCAAAGAAGACCTCAGAAGGCGCACTGACAGTGCGCCATTTAAAAGGTGGGGCACTATCAGTGCGCCTCCTGACAGCAACCCTCTGTAGGGGGTAAAGTGGGTCCCATGGACCCACCAGACATCCCCTTGCAGGTGGGTGCAGTCACTGACTGCACCTGCCTCCAAGGGGATCTCCAATATCCTAGGAAAAGTGCAGGTGGGTGCCGCCTGCACTGTGGGTGCCGCCTGCATTGTGAAAACACAGAGCGGCTGCTCTGTGTTTTCACATGAATGTGCTGCCCCCAGGGCCGTGTGTGAGGTCGCGGCTGCCCTGGGGGCAGCGCATACATCATAGGGTGCATTGTGATTGTTTACGCCCAGCGCACCTTTTAAAGGTGTGCCCAGTGCAAACAATGACAATGCATAATACTGCCCCAGGTCTAATTTGGTGGATCTGAATGGAGAGAAAGAGATACTAGCAGGCAGCTTATGTCTTCTTGGAAATGTGGATCTTAAAGGAGAGCTTTCCATCCGTGATAAACCCTATAGAATTTGCATTGGGGTTGAGTTCCAGAGATAAATCTCCTAGTTTCCTCTTAAAGAGCTTGTACTAGATTTGGGCTGGTTGGGAGCTTTGTTAAAGAGGAACATTTCTGTCTGATGGGGGCCACTTTAAAGATGGGTGCTGGACAGCTGGTACTGCAACTGGTCTATTTATGTGACTGAAGAGATGTTTAAACAGAGTTGTTGAGTTTTATCATTGTGTTGTTGAAACTTGATTGTCCAGCAGGACCACTTGTGAAAGAATGAATCTTTGGGGTACTTTGTTCTTTGCAGGTTGTTGCTCGGAATGGGAGTGCCACATCTGAATGACTGGAGTCCAATTGAAGGAGAATAAAGAGAACACTGCGAGGGCCTGTTTGTCAATGGTGTTGATCGCTGAAGAGAGATGAAGGAGGCCTAAGAAAAAGGACTGACTTTTGACATTGATGGAATGGGCTGGACAAATGGGATGGGGAGACTTGCTTGAATCAATATGAAATGCTGGTAGTAGTATGGGTACATTCCACTGGTTTACCTAGTCTACGCCATTACCATATTGTTTTGGGGAGAGTAGAAACATCGACTAATACAGGGAGTATGTTTAAAGCTATTCCAGTTCTCTGTTCAGATAATGGTATGGTAGTTTTTGGGGAGTTGAACATCTTATTATTTAGTTTACAGGCAAATGAAAACCTTTCTTACTTATTTGGCTCCTAGATTTTTCTAGTTCTCTTATCGGTGCTCTTCCAGATTGGTTAAATGCTCTTGCTGTTGACTTTCAGGGCAAGCACCTCAGCTGGTAGCCTATAATGCATGCTGATGATGCTGCTCATATTTCACATATGTCTTGGAGTATACAGAAGCAACTTAGACTATTGTGCACCTATCCAACTCATAACACCTTGCTTAATAATGTACTTAAGACCAACGTAATTGTTTTGGTCATTATTCGAATTAGGGCTACTTTGAATGAAAAACTGATCGTAAAGGATTAAAAATGTTAGCCAGTGAAACATTCGGGACATAGCATCAATCTTAAATGTAACCAGCACATTTACACTTGGAACATGTATGTAGATTTCTGAATTAACATTGATGAAAGTGGTTTTGATCTTGAGTCTGAAGGCCTTTCTCTGACTCCTATATTGAAAGTCTATCATGGGAAAGTAATCCTACAAATAATTTGTGGTATGTACAGTTGTGGTGACAAAGGATGGGATTTTCTTAAATGAAGGCAAGGTGCCAGATGTACAACCGTGTTTTGCGGTTGCAAAGGGGTTTTTGGCCCGTTTGCTACCGCAACAATTGTGTGGATCATGTACCAACCCTATTTTGCGAGTCACTAATCAATTAAGGGACCCCTTTCTCTTTGGGAATGCATGCACAATTATTTTTATGGGCAGGCAGTGGTCCTAAGGACCACTGCCTGCCCTTAAAAATTAAACATAAAAGTTTCATTTTTTTTTTAAATGCATCCCGTTTTCCTTTAAGGAAAACGGGCTGCATTTTTTTTTAATGGCTTTATTTAAAGCAGTCCCAGACATGGTGGTCTGCTAACCCCAGCAGACCACCATCCCCGAGAGTGCTAGCCATTCGCAATGGGGTCGCAAATTGCGACTGCCTCATTATTATTCATGAAGCATGCAATTTGCGACCCCATTGGGAATCGCAAACAGTGTCTCAGACACTGTTGTACATAGCATTTTGTGACTCACAAATTGCGACTTACAATTTGTTGCAATTTGCGAGTCGCAAAATGCTATGGTCATTCATCTGGCCCAATGTGTGGGGACAGACAGATATTGGTCTTGGCTCAATTTACTCGGATTGGTGCAGTCTGAATTGGAGCTTCTCTAGATACATATTCAATATAAATTACTCAGAACCAACTACTAGTGTCTAATTTGCTCAATTAGGATTTGAAATCAGCTATCGTTATTGTAATCGAAATACAATGTTACTACACATTTAAAACACTTACTGGCAGATGCATCAAAGTTATGTTTTGCGAGTCCTTAATAGCGAATTTTAAGGAATCGCTATTAAAGACTAGCAAAACGGGATGCATGTAGGAATCTCAATGTTAATAGCGATTCCTACAGATTCCTTATTAGCGATTCGGTAATAGCTAATCGCTAATAAGGAATGGCTTTCCCATTCATTCCTATGGGCTTAAAGGCCCATAGGAATGAATGGGAAAGCCATTCCTTATTAGCGATTAGCTATTACCGAATCGCTAATGTTCCGCTATTTCAAGGGTGCCAGGGTGTCCAAAGGACACCCTGTTGCACCCCTGAAATGGACCTGGGCACAAATGTTACACACACACATGCCCTAAGGGCATGTGTGTGCGCAACATGTAACTTTGAAAAATGCACAAAAGTTCATTTTTCAAAGTTTTAGCAAATTACCACGAAGTTCAACTTCATGGTAATTTGCTCCCCCTATTAGCAAATTCGCTATTTTTTGGGGTTTCATGCATTGCATTTAAGGAATCCCATTTTGGGATTCCTTAAATGCAAGAGCAATTTAAGGAATCGCTATTTAGAGATTCCTTAAATTGCGATTTCTGCATTTGGGATGATGCATCCCAAATGCTGAAATACCGGGAGCAAACGGCCAGATTCTGAGAATCTGGCCGTTTGCTCCCGGTATTTTGCTTGATGCATCTGCCAGTATGGCCGTTTACTTTCTTGTTATATTCAGATAAGGCATTAATGTTTAAAACATACCAAATACTATGAGTCAGTGATTGGCTTTAACTCATATTCTGGAAAAGCTCTACATTTTCATCTTTGCCCCACATGTACTTAGATTATATGGGAAAATGTTTGATTAAATTCAGTCAACAGGGGGAAATATAGTTTTTACTACCAGGTGCAGCAAATTCAGTAGTTTAATTATGAAATGTTTCTTCTGCCAAATCAGCACATATTTATTATTCTTAAGGCAACTCCATGTGATATATTTGTTTTTTCTGTGTTGTTGTTAATTGTAAAGTTTGCAAAGTTTGAAAAAGTATGCATTCAGTTATCATCTGTGAGGTGTATCTTGAGTTTCAATGACACAGCAAACTTAGAGTGCCCAGTGGGCATCATCTCTTCACTCAAGTATGGAATAGAATGTGACAAGAGGGTTCAGACAAAATTTAAAAAACTCCATCAATTTTGTGTACTGTAAGTGTGCTGACTTTATGTCAGAGAATTGCTGTTCTGTGCTGCAGCATTGTCTGATCTGAAATCTGACCAATACCCTTGGAAGGAATGAGGCAGTGGCTGTTTTTTTCAGTATTCTTTCATTGTAAGGGTGGTTGTTTGTTAGGCCCCGAGATGATTAGTTCATCTTGGTTGACATTAACTTTTTTATGAAGTGGGATGACTTCTACAGATTTGAGTGCATTGGGGAAGATGCTCATCTGAAGATTACATTCTTCATGTTTGTAGTGTAATGTGATCATGTGCAGTCAGACCCTTGTGGTCCTAGACGGACTCCTTACAAAGTTAGATAATCAGTTGGGAGGTATTTTGGTGAGGGCAATAAAGTCTATGATGTGGTGCATTCAGTTAACAGCTGCATGTCGAAGAATAAAGACGTGTATTACAGATCTCCTTGTGCGGTGTAATCATTTGCATGCTCCAGATCTGGGGTAGATGCTATAATGTTGAACCAGGATGTACACAGTTCTCTCTCATAACTTTCCCTGATGGAGAAGGTGTAGAGCCATCTGTGTAGATTTATGGTTTTCATGAGAGGGGGGCAGTAGTTGAGTTGGCATCAATGAGCAATTCGAAGGTGTTATATTTCAGAATGTGATGTGGATAAAATGGTTGGTTGTCAGATGTTGGGTGCAGTTTTTATGTCAATGGTGAGCTGATTCAAGAGGCATTTGCTCAGTCTGAGTTGTGTGCTGATGGCACCTTGACTGGGGTGATGTCATGTTGGTCAGCCTTTAATAGGGCATCTATTCAATAACATACCAAATCCGAAAACAGAATACCACTGTAGTTTAGTAAAAGACACCTTTAATACCATGTGTAGGCTTTTTAGTGGAAAGTAAAGCAACAGAGCATGGTCTAAGATTTCGTAGCGGGCCCTGCATCGCATTTTGCGATGCAGGGCGCGCTACGAAATTCGTTTTATTAATTAAATTGTTTACTTACCTTCAATTATCCATACTCCGGTTTTTAGCACCCCCCCACCCTGCCCTTCCCCCGCCCCGCCTCTCTGCCCCACCGAAACTCCCTCCACAGGTCGCGGCTGGTCTGGAAATGAAATAGACAAGAATGCCAACCATCCACAAGCAAATGGCTGACCCAGTACCATTCTAAGAAACACCATTACAAGTGAATCTCATGTTGGCAGCCTTCTCAGAAGGTATTAGTTTGGATGGCATAATTTTTCCACAATTCCTGTTCTGGTCCCATCATTGAAGGTAGAAGGCTGGTTGGTGTGATGGTATAGGGAACTCTTGCTTGCTTGAGAAAAATAAAAAGGTAGTGGATAGAATGCTTGAATTACTCTCAACCGCTGGTAGTGATCCAGGCGTCATTGAGTCAATCATTTTCAGAATCTATTACAGATAGGGACCAATCAAATGCAAATCTGCCTTGGTCCCGCTCCAAAAGTCACAAACTGCTAGACCATGTAATCACTGTAGAGGAACACAAGCAACCCCCGGACGGCTTTTGTCCTTGTTGGGCCTCATCAGTGAGGGGCAGATTTGGTTATTTGAACCAGTGGGCTACAAAGCCACGTCTGTGCATATTTGTTCTACTAAGTGAAGGTCACCAAGAAGCTTCATTTGAGGATCTGATCTGAGGATATTGCATTTCAACCCAATAACCTTTAAAACTGATAAAAACATGTTCAAGCAAGGATATCATGCAGCAACTTATAAGTAATGCAACAGCTGCTCCTAGCAGCACAACTTACACTGTATTAATCACTAGATTCCATATGCATCCCTCAAAAGGCGGAATGTTTCTCAGTGGGGCGGGTTGGGAGTGGGGGGGAATTCCTCCGACGAAGAGTCTTTTCACATGGATAGCCTTATCGCCATTTATTTTGTGTGTTTGCCCTTGTTCTTCATCCACCTGGACAGTAAACGCTCTGAACATTTTAAAAATAAAGAAACAATGTTACAACCACATCATTTCAGTCCGTTCAATATGCATGCAGTGTCGAGCCAGGGACCTAGATACCAGCAATTGGACTGAAGCTTAGCAATTTCACAGAGAAATATACACGTAAAAGCAACATTAGCTCGGACTAAAATATAAAAAATTACAATTGCTTGCATTCACACCGTGAAAATGTTATTTCATGATTCTTTCACAAGTCCTTGTACCGGTGCAAAATCGGCCTCCCCTGATGCAAATTATATGATCTGGTCCATGAGCTTTAGCAAAGAAAAAGAAAGGCAGATAATATGTCTGCGCTGTTGCCACCAATAGCTTTCCATCAAACCCTATTGTCTAGCACTACCTTAAACTCATTTACATAAGAGTAGGGAGGGGAAAATCTGCAAACCAAAGCCGGTGTCCCATCTTCCTACCTCTCGGTTCCTCCTCTTTGAGTGAAGTGTGGGACTAATGAAGGCTGATGGCTGAGCCGACACTGATCTGCCATTGGGAAAACGTTTTCAGAAAACCGGATGTCAGTTCAAATGATGGTGGATGGACATCCCTAAATCGGATAGCCCCTCAGACGCCATTTCCACCGGCATCCTTTCTGTCTGTGTGAACCTCCATGTAAACAATTCCAGTCCGGACAAATGCCCTTAAATTATCCTTCTCATAAAGGATGAAAGCTTCCAGTGAGTGGAGGGCATTTATTAGTAGTTGGCTTTAGGAATATCATACAGGACGAATGGTCCATCCTGCAGGCATGGCGAACGTGCTGACGCAGTTCATTTTTCCCTCAAAGGGGCTCCGGTCATGTATTGGGAGTCATTTTGTAGGGAAATGCCTGTAAATGAGGCCATTAATGTCTACCCATGGCAGAGTGCACATCTCTCCTTTCCCATAATGAAACCACCTGTTACCTTGCTGCTGTTGCCCCTCGTGTTTTCACCTATTGCCGGTCACTTTTGTAATGGACCTTACACAATCCTCACTTTCATGTTGTGTTCGAGCTTAAATGTGCCGAACCTATCTTTTCACTTGTTTGTTTGTATCTAAATCCCACTTCATCCAAAGTTTACCCAGTTCTGCCTGGTTTTTAATGCTCAAATCCCACTAAGAGGCATCTTCTATGATTTACTGATAATTTATTGCTAATTTCTAGTTACTCCGATAAGCATTTCAGTTACAATTTTATTATTTTCGGTTTTGTCTTCTTTTCAGGTGAATGTTCATCGTCATCGGTAGTATTGCTAGCCAATCTGTAACTTAACCTCCCCGCTCTCTTGTCACACTCTGAGAGGGTCCTAGAAATAACCTCATTGGTTCTTGCATTCTGTCCTTCAATGCCTTTTTCATTCGTCCGTAAACAATGTTGGGTGACCACACGTCCCGGATTTGCCAGGACGGTCCTAGTTTTTCACTAGCTGTCCCGGCAGATTACAAAAAAATATAGCTCACGTCACGGTTTTCAGAGAGGGCCGTCTGAAAACGGCAGGAGGTGCATTTTTATGTTTTACAAAGCAAGGATAGCAGTTGTTTCAAGAATCAATTTAACAGGCAAGCTATTGGGTTTAAAAATTGAACTTTATGTATGTTATCACCGCCTGTTCTGTAATTCTCTGCTGAGGAGGACTACAATTTTACCTCAAGCGAGGTAAAATTGTAGTCCTTTTTCTATGTTTATGAAATGTCCTGTTTTGTGGCCTTAAAATTCTGGTCACCCTGGGTCTAAAACGATGCATAAGTAAAGTGTGGCGGTGCGCGAGGGCCGTAGGCCCTAATGCAAGCAACGAATTTGACTCCTCATCCTCTGAAGAAGAAAAGCAGCCCGAGTCCCAAACCCCCCCCCCCCCCTCTGCCACCTGGACCCCCGTGCCAGCGGACCAGCTGCACTGTTGACAGCTGCGGTACTGTTTGGATAGCCGTAGGGATGGCAGACCACTGCGGCCCTGCTCATCTGCTCTCTGTGTACCGGAGCACGCGCAGTACGGGTGCTGGCAACAGTAATGAGAAGTCTGCCTGGCTGGATGGACATGATTGGCGCCTGGTTGGGTACAATGGGAAGTGTCTCCAGTATAATGCAATTCGATTGGGCTCAGTGGGCCTCTCGAAGCTCCTGGGGTCCCATCTGCCAAGATCTTAATTCTCTGGTTCGCACTATTTATTTTTCTCCCTCAGAAACAAAGTAATGCTTCTGGCTCTTGGAGCTGAAAACAGATACTCATTCGGCGGAAGCTGTGAACAGGCCATTTAAGAGGAAGGAACACAAACTATTGATTGTTCACTGTGGCGATTTAAATACGTTGCTTTCCATCCGATTAGCTTCCATGACTCAGCCAATTGCAGACAATGCAACTTTCACGGCTCATCTCTCCCACCAAGTAATTTAAAAGTTTAGAGAAAATCGCTTTTGGTGCGAGGACTCGACATCTTGCACAGCTCAGTGCCTAGATGAAACAAGAAAAACAAGCACTAGTAAAGGTGTGGATTTAAAGGTACTAATGGACAGTAGCGGCACCTCATCTATGGCGAGGTAGGGTCGCCCACTGCTTTAAAGCAGTACGGGGCGTACACAGTACAACAATAACATGATAATAACTGTGTTATTATCATTTTATGCTTCCTGCTGCTTTGTAGGCGGACGGAGCGGGGCTGCTCTCCGAGTGGGGCAGGGGAGGAGTGGTTTGCCTACTCCTAGGTGAGCAGTGACTGTTTGGTCAGCCCTCTCGGGCCACCCAAACCAGTAATGCGCACTGTCCCCTTCTTTTTGCAGGCTGCATTACAGCCTGCATGGAGAACATGCTCTTCCCCTCCAGACCATGGCTGAGCGCTGTGTCACGGCAATCAGACCAATCACAACGCTGCATTGCAGCGTTGAGATTAGTTTAGGGGAGGGAGCCTGGCTGCCTGCTTCCTGGAGCAGAGACAGGGGAGCAGGAGCAGAGACGTAGGACCCGGCGGAAAGGTACGTTTATTTATTTTTATTTTCTTATTCGCCCCCACAACACCCCCGCGATCCCCCACCATACCCCCCATGATCGCTCCCACGACCCCCCTGGCCAGCCCAGATACCCCCCAGCCATGAGAGCCGCCCCTTCTAATGGACGCTGCTTTAGGAGGTTTGAGCGAGACACATGGGAAGGAGTTGCCGGTAGTTCAGTGAGAGGGCTACAGTGGTAAAACAGTCTCCCATGCAGCTCAACAGAAGCACTTGAGTAGAGGTAGATGGGCAAACCTTAACAACCAGTAGTTTTAGGTGAGAGATGAACCAGTACGGCACTGGGCTGAAGCAGTGCTTAATTTGAGCGAGTGGTTTCTGCTGCTTGGTACCAGCAGTTATGACTGTCAACACCAGCATTTATGACAGTCTTCCACAGGGTGGCGTTGTTTGGAGATGACCACAACAACAGTTATAATTTAATTCAATATACATTAAAATCCCTATTACCTACCACCCAAGCCAATCTTATAGCTTTGGGGGCCTGAAATAGTCTGAACTGTCACAGTTGTAGGAGTGTGACAGTTAGGAGTTGGTTGTTACTATTATTGGCAGCATGGCAGGGGCCATGTGTAGAGCTTGCTGCAGTGGCCTCCTGAAAAGAGCCATGGCACTTGTTTTTCTTACAAATTAAGCACTACGTGATGGGATTGTCATAGTATCAAGATAAAGCTAAAACAGGTTGGATGAAAAATGCCAGTGGGTGAAAGAGGTGGACCCTTACAGTGGCTATTGTAAGCAATAGGGTTGGTTTAGTAAATTCCAGAAATACAAATACACAGTGAAATGTGCCCGGGCCTCATAAGTGGTCCACAAAGCTTTTCATGCACTGCTTTAATTAGTAAAGATGTCATTGGATAGGTATTGTCAATGATGTGTCAGGTGGTGCACAAGCCATGCTGCATAATAAGTACCACTGGCACATATTGTTAGGCACTGGAGGGAGGCGCATGTGCCTGATTCCATTTTATTAGCACGGTCACATGTCCTGATGTTGTTTGAGGAGTGGGCGTGAGCATTTGATTGTCAGCCCACAAGAGAGGGATCTGTCCAAGGATGTCCTCATGGACATTTCTCCCACAAGATCTCACCCCATGCCTTAACTGGGACCCAGAGCCAGGACTGGCAAACACGTTGAAACCAGACCCATCTTGCACCATGCAAAAGTAGGGACCAAACCTGACCCTCTTCAATTTTAGGGAGAGAGTGATTGAGCCTCCCTTCAAGGTCAGAGTTAACAAACAATGCACAATCTAGCTCAGTCTTTTAAATATATTTCCTACACACTTTCAGGGCTGAATCATGGCACCCCATCTAGCCCTAAAGCAAGCCCTTTGACTAGCCATCCACTGGGAAAAACGTGCATGCACAAAGGGCCAGCATAGCCATGTCGATCCCCACAGGCACCATGTTACTGAGCAAAAGGTGAGGCGAACTTGGTCACCACTTCCAGCTCTTGCTGACAAGCGACCACACAACTCTTTTGGTGCCTATAACTTCTCCCTTTGAATGTAAAAATACAAAATCATATACTAATCTGGAGGTGGCAGAAATTATTTTTTACTGGCAGACTGGGATGCCACAGTGCTTAATTTGAGCAGGTGGTTTTCAGTACTCAACACCGGTACTTAATCATCAACACCGGCCCTTTTCATGAGCACCAGTTAAGGACACATTCATTTATGGCACAAGAAGATTATGTGATTTGCCCCAAATCACAGGATGTTGAGTCGATGCCGAAACTCAAACTTCGTTCCCCAGCTCTGAAGCCGGCAGCTCTGGCCATGATGCTGGATCTTGTCCCCATTGTCATGGTTAGTAGTTGGTTCTGTTTTAGGCAGCGCCAACAGGAGATATGGGCTTGCGCAAGCTTCCTCCTGACGAGAGCCTCTGTCAATTTTTTTTTTTTTTTTACAAATTAACCACTGCATAAGCAGCTTGGGCAGAATTGTAGCAAAACACATGCACCACTCACCACCTCACTTGCCATTCCTGTGTTTACATGGGTGACTGTTGGAGGGAGGTGGCTGTAAGTCGGCCAGTAGCTTCAAGAAACAGATCTCCCCGACTGCCCCAAGAGCCTTGAAATCCTTAAGGGGGTGATATGGTCGTGCTTTACAAATATGAATTATTATTATTATTATGAGGACGAGGCTGTAGTAGCAGCCAACTATCATGTTTTTTTTAAAATTTAACAGTGGGTACCCCTGCTTACAATTCTTTTTTACACTTCCATTTGTCCCCTACGCCTCCCACCCCAACCCTAATATCTCACCCACTACCCCATGCCCCAATCCCTATATACATTTTGCACCAGGTTACAGCAAATGGTAAATATATGTGGTAAAACCACATGGAATAGGGTAGTAAGTTGTATGTATTGTTCCATTCGCCCATCCTTCTTTTTGTTTAATTCCTCGCAACATAAGTCGACCTTTTGTTATTGTTCCTGTCCCTGACGGTTTCGCCTGTTCAAAGAGGTCTCGCCAAGATCTGACCGTGACGAGAAGGGGGTGGGCTAGGTAGGAGTAATGAAGATTACCAATAAGTGATAGAGTTATTTCCGTTACCCTTTGGTTCTTTCAATCCGGACTGAATGTTCCTTGCCATCGTGAAACTCCCCAGACTTGATGGTGATCCTATGGGGCTCCCGCAGACCCGTTGAGAGCTGGACTTCAATTCGCCCCTTGTTCAGCAACACAGCATAGAAGGCCTGGGAAATTAAAGCAATACGATTAGAGAGCAAAATAAAAGGTGAGGTAGGTGGATTCTGCGTTTGACTCGCCCAACTCATGTGCACCTTCTGTTCTTAGACCAGTTTCACTTTCTTAGAACTAAGTCTGCGTGTCAAATTAAGCACATGCATTTAATAACCATTTCACTGTTGGGATCAAACAACTTCACCAGCGTCCCTATATCACATAGTATTATCCCAAACCTGTGCAATTTTGCACAAAAGCTGCACGTGCACTACTCCGCCAGTGCAAATGACAGTGCGCGAGTGCACTGCACCGGTGCCTGGTTTGTACTACCTTGTCCCATGTGTTTACCCCAACGAGGTCTGGCAGAGGATGACGCGGGTGGTGTACCTGTCCGAGCTGCCTTCGCTTTCTCCTTGGAGGAGAGGGGGTCCCACCGTTGCCAAAAAGGATGATCCCAGACTCGTTCTTTGTGCTGAATGACAGGTTGATTTCAGAGCCAGTATCAAACGAGGCAGGAGGCAGTTCAATAAATCCAGGTTTAGGAAAGCTGACTGTGTATAATTTCTGTGTAAGAAAAAGACAAAAACTGTAGTTAGGATGGGAAATGAAGCATACAGAAAGCCTATAGTCTTGGCCCTTTCAAAGTAGGAAGGCTTTCTTAAGCTTCAGTAAGACAAAGAATAACAGCTAAACAACAGTAGAAGTGCAAGTACACCTCAGTCTCGGCAAAGCTACAAAAACACAGACACAGCCACGCAAACGTCCTTTGGACACAGAACTCAATGGCAGTATAACAGCACAAACGTCAGTCACTTTCCCAGAACAAGCACAGCATGAACAACAGGATTGCAAGTTTCGCTCACACATTTCATGTGTAACTCAGAGAGCAGTAGTTCAGGATTATTTCACACATGTGGAATGACTACTGCAGAAGCAAAAAGGTGCAACTGTTCCTTATTTAAATAAGGACGACTGAAACTGTTGACAACCTTTAGTGTTGAGTTAATCAGCAGTGGCCTGACAACTTTGAAAGTGGTGGGGTGTAAATACCTGTACTGAGTTACTCTGAGCGCGAGAGAGAAGTGAATGCGCCTAACTTGCTCCAATGGGTGTGGGGGGTGTCTCCGTCAGTGAACAAGAAAATATTGAAAAAACGGGTGTAGTGGGGGCTTTTGTGCACTAAAAAAGTTTTCTATAAATTGGCTAAAAATCCGCAGGTCTGAAAGGGCGCTAATGCTATGATTACTGGGGGTAATCCCCATTACTCTTAGTCCTACTCGTCCTCGACCCAGTCATCACACATGAGGTATTCCACACGACAGGAAACAAAACAGGAAACGCTTTTTGACTCCACCCACCCTCCTGTCAGGTGCTATAACACACCTCACCACCAGAAGCAAATCCTGATGTACCAAGCACCAAAGGCCTGGAAAGGGAGGGCGGGCGGGATGTATGACTGGGTTGAGGACGAGTAGGACGAAGAATAATGGGGATTACCCCCAGTAATCATAGCATTACCTCTACGTCCCTCGTCCTCGACCCAGTCATCACACATGAGGCATACCAAAGCAACCCCACAAAGGCCTTTGGAACACCACAAACAGAAACAGATCAGACACCAAGGAGTGCAGCAAGACAGAGTTTAATAAGAAACATAAACAAACAGAATCAAACAGGGGGGGGGACCCCCACAGCTTGCAACACTCCAGAACCAAAATTAGGGCGGCCAGACAGAGCACAATTCAAGCGATAATGTCGCACAAAAGTGGACTCGGACGCCCAGGTCCCCGCCCTACAAATCTCCTCAAGGGGAACTCCATGGAAAGCAGCCCAAGAAGCAGACACACCCCTCGTAGATCTCGCCTGAACCCCTGACGGGCAAGGCAAACCAGAGCCCTGGGATGCCAAAGAGATCACGGCCTTGATCCAGCGACCCAAACTAAGACGAGAGGCAGCTTTACCCCTACCAGCCAAACCAAAGGTCACAAAGAGGGAGTCAGAAGACTGAAACCCAGCAGAACGTGCAACATAAACAGACAAAGCACGCCTCACATCCAAAGAATGGAGCAAGGAAGGAGAAGGACAGAGAGAAGGAAGAACCAACTCCTGGGAGAAATGGAAACAGGAACGAACTTTAGGCAAAAACCCGGGGTCCAAAGAAAGGACCACTGCGTCGTCCATAAACCTCAAAAAGGGGGAGAACAACGCAATGCCGTAAGTTCGCCCAACCTCCGAGCAGAAGTAACAGCCACCAAAAAGGCCACCTTGAAAGACAGGAATTTCAAGTCCACGGACTCCAAAGGCTCAAAGGGAGGGGACTGTAAGGCACCCAAAACCAAAGAAAGATCCCAAGGAGGAACAGAAGAGCGGACAGAAGGAGCAGAAAGAGAGAAACTCCGAAACAGACAGGAAACCAACAACCGGTCCGAAGGCAGAAGAGAAGCCGGATCCCGAAAGGCCCGGATAGCAGCCCACTGACCCTTCAAAGTGGACAAAGCATAGTGTTTTTGAAAGCCATCCAAAACAACTGAAGAATAGAAGAAACAGCACAGGAGGCAGGGGACAGGCCCAGGGCAGTACACCAAGAAGAAAAGGAAACCCAGTGCTTGGAATAGGAGGAAAGAGCGGACTTCTGATGAGAAGCCTGCATCACAATGATGAGGTGGTCGGGCAAATCCCGGACTCCAAGAGACAGTCGTTCAACCTCCAGAGCGCTAAGGTGAGAGGAACCAACAGGGAGGAAGACGGGGAACCCAGAGGGGACGGGTAGCGGGGCAGGACCCACGGAGGGCCCACCACCAGACTCAGCAGCAGAGGAAACCAGGAGCGGCGAGGCCAATAAGGGAGAACAGCCACCACCTGAGCCCCCACCTGCTGAACCTTCAGCAAGAAAGCAGGGATCAGAGGAAAGGGGGAAATGCATAGAGGAACCAAGGAGGCCAAAGGACAGACAAGGCATCCACTCCCCAAGCCCCCGACTCCGGAGTCCTGGAGCAGAACAGGGGAAGCAGGGCATCGGTCCGGGAGGCAAACAGGTCCAGCACCGGAGTCCCGAACTCCCGGCAGAGCAACCGGAAAATCTGAGGGGCCAGACACAGGGAGAGAGAGGACGGGAACCTCCGACTCAAGGAATCCGCAACCACGTTGTCAATACCCCGAATGTGCAGAGCAGAGAGGGCCACCAGATGACACTCGGCCCAACTCGCAATTGCACACGCCACCAAGTTCAGGGAATGCCAGCGGGTACTGCCCTGGTGGTTGATGTAGGCCACGGTCACAGTGTTGTCCGACCTCACCAACACGTTGTACCCCAGAAGACGATCCTTGAAAAGGCGAAGAGCCCTCTCCACCGCAGACAGCTCCCTCCAATTCGAAGAACGGTGCGACTCCGAAGGAAGCCAACGCGCCTGCACCGCCCAAGGGCCCAGAGTCGCACCCCATCCGGAAGCGCTGGCATCCGTCGTCAACACCAAGGGGGGCGGAGGATGGAACCACATGACCCTCGACAGATTCGAAGAATCCAGCCACCACTGGAGAGCAGACACCAACTCTGGAGACACAGGCACAGGAATCGAGAAGTCCTGGACAGGAAAGGGCACCCAACTCTGAACATGCCACAACAGAGGCCGAAGATGAACCCTGGCCCAGCGTACCGTGAACACAGTGGCAGACATGTGGCCCTGAACCACCAGCCACTGCAGGAGAGGAGCCGAAACCCGGGAAAGCAACTTCCTCAGCAAAGACTGAAGACGCAGAATCCGGGACTCCGGGAGAAAGACCTTGCCCTGAACAGAGTCGAACACCGCCCCAATGAAGGTCCTCCGACTAGCAGGGTCCAGGTGACTCTTCGGCAGATTGATAAGGAAACCATGATCTTCGAGCGTACGCATGGTCAAGGAAAGGTGGCGAGACATGACCTCCGGAAACGGAGCCTGCAGCAGCCAATCGTCCAGGTATGGAAACACGGACACCCCAGGAGATGGAGATGAGCCACCAAGGGAGCAGCCACCTTGGTGAACACCCTGGGGGCGGACCGGAGACCAAAGGACGCAAAACTGCCAGTGATGACCCGCCAGGCAGAAGCGCAGGAACTGCTGATCCACCAACGCCATCGGAACATGCAGGTAGGAATCCTGTAGATCTAGCGAGGTGAACACCCAACCCTCCTGGATCAGGGGAATCACCTTCTGCAAAGTCTCCATCTTGAACGGGATTTTCTGTACAAATAAGTTCAGGGCCCAAAGATTGATGACAACACGGAACCCCCGTGATCTTCAGAACCACAAAGACGATGGAATAAGTCCCCAGCCCACGTTCCAGGGGGGGACCGGGACAATCGCCCACTTGTTGAACAGCACCTGAACACCCTCCAGCAACGCCAGACGGCGAGAAGGGTCTGAAGGTGAAGGGGTCACCACCACACCCGAGGGAGGAGGAGGAGACAGGAACTCTATCCGGTAACCCCGGGAAAGAACATCCAGCACCCACAGGTCGGAGGTCGACAGCAGCCAAGCAGGGAGGAACAGCCGCAGTCTCCCACCAACCGCGGGCTGACCACCAACGAGACCGGGCACTGGAACGGCGTAGTCAGGAACGAGGAGCGCCAGACCCACCATCCGGCGGGGGCTTCTTCTGGAACCTCCTCGGAAAGGATCTACGAGCACCACGCTGGCCTTTAATCGAGGACTGCTGAAATCTGGAAGGCTGGCGAAAGGATCTGGCATTCGAGAAAGAGGACCCCTTATGAGAAGGAATATGACGGAATGACAATGAATGCTTCCTCTCCTTGAAGACTTTATGGAGCTTGTCCTCCAGGGCGTCCCCAAACAGATGAGTACCAGGAAACGGCAACCTCAAGGCCATAGAACGCTGAGCAGCATCCGTCTTCCAACCCCGGAGCAGCAAGTTACGACGGGCAGCAACAGACGAACCACAAGACATAGCCGAAGCCCTGACCGAGTCAAAGGCGATGTCCGAAAAGAATTCAGCTTGACGTTCCATAGATTCAAGCAAATCCGGACAACTGCCCCCCTCCTGCATAGCAGTAAACAAATTCTTGAAGTCAGCCAGCAGAGACTGCGCAACGTAGGCACCATACACCCCCGACCTAAGGGCCAGGTGAGAGCCAGCATAGGATTTCTTCAGAGCAGAGTCCATCTTCTTATCGACGCCATCCTTCAAGATGTTATCATCCGCCATGGAAGGCCGACTCACCAGAGAAGCAACAATAGAGTCCAGCTGCACAGCATCAGGGAGGGCAACCTCCATATCCTGCAAAGGATAGAGCTTCGACATAAACCGTGGCATAGAAATATGGTCCGGGTCCTTCCATTCCTTAAGGAGGACATCCTTGACAAAAGGGTGGATGGGTATGGAAGAAGCCACCGGCTTCCGAAACTGCGGCAGAACTGTGTCCTGGGAAGTGCTGGGCACAGAGTCCTCAGGGAAGCCCATATTCTCCCGAACATGACAAAGAAGATCAGGCATCAGGTCTTTAGAAATGTACTTCCCCTGCAGATCCACCGCACCCAAGGTAGACTCATCAGATGAAGCAGAGGAAGAAATATCGGAATACAGGGCATTAGTAGCCTCAGAGCGACGCCTAGCGCCCTTCCTGGAAGCCTCGAGATCAGACAGCGTCTCCAAAATCAGGCGCTTCAAACGCTTGGAGTCATCCAAACTGGCACTCCGAGCAGCAGGAGCAGAATCCCCACTATCCATAGAGGAAGAGGAAGACCGGACAGGAGAGACATGCTTTCTCTTCCCATGGTGTTTCCCCATAGCAAAGCAGCACAGCAAACCAGCCAACAGAGCAGACTTGAGACACCCAGTAGCACCACAAGCAGCAGAAAGGAAGGACAGAACAGTAGAATCCCGCCAAATAAATACAAAGAAACACTCACCCATCAGCTGAACCACGGAGAAGAACTGATGAGGAGGAAGGAGGGGGGAAGGAGGAGCTGAGCCACGGCAGCGAATGAATCATCCAAAGGAACGATGACATCACCCCCATTCAGCCAAACAGGATCGAAAGACAAGCAGCCAGGAGCCCACCCAGGCGCCTGCACAGGCCAATGCGGAGCAGAACATCGAACCGGCCTCCCGGCCGCCGGCCGACACGATATGGAGGCTCCAGCCCCCGCCGCCAAAGCGAAAACTCTGCACACCGCTGAGACATAGCATGCGGCCGGTAAGAGCGTCAGCGGGAGCGAGCCTCTGGAGATGGACCGCGGGGCGGGGCTCCGGCAAACAGCAACACGGTAATCCCGGAATGGCCGGAGAGCGAGGAGCTGCGGCGCGCCCTGAAACCAAAGGCACAGGGCACAAGAAAGAACCGGAGCTCCTACCGGAAACCGAGTCCAAAGACACATGCGCAAAGACACCTCCGAAGTGGAAAGTCCGAACTCAGCATCAAGAAAGACGAAATCCCCGGGGACCCGAGAGGCCCCGCAACCCAGGTACCCAGCAATACAGGAAACACAGGAAGCCCAGCAGCCCGGTTTCCACATCCCACGGAGGGCCATGAGCACCCCTAATGCCCAGCAAAGGAGGAAACCACAGGACAGGCGAAGCAGGTAAGTGCCCGGCACCCACCCAAGCGTCCCCCATCAGAATTCCATCCGACAGGAAACAAAACAGGATTTGCTTCTGGTGGTGAGGTGTGTTATAGCACCTGACAGGAGGGTGGGTGGAGTCAAAAAGCGTTTCCTGTTTTGTTTCCTGTCGTGTGGAATACCTCATGTGTGATGACTGGGTCGAGGACGAGGGACGTAGAGGTAATGGAACATTCCAATACTTTCATCATGTGCCTTCACGCCTGCCCTCAAAAGGGGTGTTTTATGGTCACCCTCCCTAATAAAACATGTAAAAAATGTTGTCACCGCAGAGCATTCATATAATCACAGACCATAGAGAGCACAGCCTAATAACATCTTTATGGCACAAAAAACAACTCTTTTACTCAATTTACACTCTTGTATGAGATTATGCATCCATTAATTATTGGTAATTGCATTACTTTGAGACCTACTCCCTCTCTTCCATGCCTCAATGCGTAAGGAATGGAAGCGAGGGAGGGAAGGGGAGGTAACACAGATTACACTAATCTTACATGCTCAGGCATCAAACAGAAGTAAGGAATATATAAAATATTTATCCTTGTAAATGATAAAATTCCTACATTCGAGTCATGAAATATCAGCAACAGAAGCAAGCACTTGCGGAAACAAAAACTGAAGATGGGTAACAAGGCTCTCAAAGACAGCATGAAAAATCAGAATACATATATTTCGGAAATACAGCAATGTTGTTCACAAACATCAGCTCGTTAGTTTCCCCAAAAATATAAACAGTTTGCCATCAAAAATACAGACTTTTTGAACAATGAAAACCAAGATGCCTAAACAAAAGCTTTTCAGGTTCACAAACACATTTTTTTACTCTTAATACTGTATTTTCGTTCATAGCAAGTGCGTTTGGCCTCGAAGCATCAGCTTGACATTTACATCGAGTACTTTCATTTACTACTGCTGTTCATGCACGGATTCTGCCTTTCATGCACATTTACTATCACTATCAACTATCAGAACCACCAATCATGTGTCGGAGAGTTCCACCATCATTATGGCAGGAATACTCAGCATTGTCCTACAAATGCCCACAATATAATCAGATAGGGCTGTAAGGCCAGGGCCCCATAATACCATGGATAGACACAGTTCCTGACTTAACACACTTAATATGTCAAAAATTGGCACCATCATAAGAGATAGACGCAATAAACTATCCCCAAATGGTAGAAATGAGAGAGAAATAACATCACATGACAAAACCTTCACCTTAAACTCAAAATACATAATATACTCTTGGGAGGTGGCAGTTGAAAATAATCTAACAATGCTGAGGCTTACAGTATTACACCAGGCCATGGTTTTCAGTGAGGCCACTGACATTTAGAAATAAATGGCAAATGCCTTCTCTTTGGAGCAGTGTGGCATGCACGAAGGCATCTACTATTTTGCTAACTCTATAGCCAACTACATACAAACTGTAATATTCAAGAAGTGTTGCGCATTAAAAAGCTACGTTAATAAGTACACAGAGTCGTAAAGTCCAACTAAAGTATGAACTACCTCTCTCTTCTAATGTGCTGTGGCCCCAAGAAACGTTCCATTAATTGCATTACTCTGGGCCAAGACTCCTTGATATGCACCCGCACTTTTCCTTACCTAGGCATACAATTTTCGGACAACGGATCTTGGACTTCACATTTGGCCTGCGGACGGACCAAATTCCTAAGAGCTATAAATTCAGTATTACATCTCCCTAAACCAAAAAGAATTGAGGTGGTACTGTCCCTACTTAAAATCTACAGGACACAATGTATACCCACCATGACCTATGGGGCAGAAATCTGGGGCCACATAAGCTTGAAAAGCGTCCAGGTCGAGGAAAATAGATTTTGTAGGAGGCTCTTGGGCTTACCAATTTCATCGTCCACCTTTGTATGCCATAATGAGTTAAGAATGTCTTACCTGGAGGATTATATCAGGTCATGCCCTGTCTTGTTCTGGCTAAAGGTTTAGAAAAATCCAGCAGCCACTTTGACTAGAGAAATGTTGGCTGATTGCCTAAAATGCGATAAGGGTAGCGACATCCCCTGGTTGGCCCAAGTACGGGCGAATATGATTGCGGTTAATCTTGAGCATATCTTTAATAATCCTGATCATTTAGATGGAACTGACGGAAAGATTATTCGCAAAATTTTATATAAACACTATGGGGATGCAAGATACGCCCAGGAATCAGCCAAAGTATCCGTGAATCAGTATATTTTAATGACAGGTGATGGCGGACCCCCTTCGTGCTTACCCATTAGTTACCTTTTAAAAGATATTACACGCTGGGAGCGTAGCCTTCTTTTTCGTCTCAGATAAGGATCAATGAAGTATTTGCTGTGCTTCCCCATAGGCTACCAACCCAATATTAAGAATTTGGCCTGCCCATGTGGCAACTTAGGGAAACAGTCTTTGTTACATTTTCTGTTCTTTTTGCTCTTTTTATCAGAATTATAGCATGCAGTTACTGATACCGTTCTTTAGAACCAAGGGCATAAAGGATTTTAAGGTAGCATACAAAACTATTCTCCAGCTCAAAGATGATTACATTATATATTGAGTGTGTACCTTTCTGAAAATGGCCATTCGATCACGTTCTTCTATGAATTAATGATTGACGGATCAGGCTGTACCATAAGTATTTACTGGTTTTTGTCTGTATTACACTTATATCTTGCACTATGCACAGTTGCACTTTATTCGATGCTGCTAATTGTAATCTGAGATTTTGTGATTTGCTCATTCCTAGCTGCTTTAAAGGGAAACATTGCACTTTGCACATTGTCACTTTAATACCGCCGTTTTTATCAATGATATGGATAATCTTGTAATATTTGAAAAGAATATTTTAACATTGATTATATTATTAACAATGAAGGACCATGTACGTGATTATGTGTATGTTTGTACTTTTATGGATAATGTATATCCGAATAAAGATATTTTTGATTTTTTGAGTAGAGATGTACATTAGGGTATCTTAGGTCACTGTTTTTTGACAACACAAGTCACACTGCGCACATGTTTTCTAAATCACGAAACCTAGATTTCATAGAGAAAATCCATGCTTGAATGGTGACAAGTTTATACTCTGTTGGAAAAATGTACCCATGGTTATTGGATAAGACTGAAACCATTAACAATATAAGGTTAAATGCAAAAAGTCACTGTTCACCAAAATTGCCCTTTTTATTAATGAACATTGGATTTGGTGGAAGCAACTTCAGTTATAGAACTTAACGCACATTGCTGAATTTTTTTTAATAAAAATAGTTCTGGCCTTTCACAAAGCTGCAGTATTGAACGTGCTTAATAGATGTCCTTTCAAATCAGATACAGCTGCTTGAAAAATCTTCCACAAAGCTCCAGTACTTCAAGCTGCCTTCAGATGTACCCCTAACTCGAACATTAATATTTGAGAACTCTTTCCCACATCTGTAGTACTGCAGGGCGCCACTAGTGGTCCCTTTCGAGTACGATGCATGTACTTGCAAAGTATTTCACAAAGCTGCAGTAGTTTTTGCTGTTCCTAGATACCCTTCTAGATCACGTGCAAGTAATTGTTTTGCCACACTACAAGTGTTTGTTGTACCATACCTTTTGGCCTTATTAGGGGGGTTTACTTGTGTCCACACCTGCCCTAGCCTCAGGACAAAAAAGAAGAATGAATTGAACTAACCCACTTGAATGTTTCTTTTTCGTGAACGTTTGGCAGAACAATGGCAAAAAAGCATAACCATGCATTTGTTTTCAGTACACTGAGAGAGTTTTTACAAACATCATTATACCCAGGTGTTTACAAAGTTTTTTATTGACTTAATTGGCCTTCACAAAGTTAATGAAGATTCCTGCGTCAGTGTTGCCATTAGTTGTGCATACATTTTCCATGTTTTTTGTGAGGCAATTCTCACGCCAAACAACCCCAACAAAGATGGAAAATACATGCAGTCTTTTTCTAAGCAGTTTACAGAGTTTTGTACGTGCAGTGGAAGCTGCAGATTTTGGTGTACATGTGAACTTTTTCCACATGCATTACCGCATAATTTACGATATTCCTGCAAATTAGGAAAGTGTAAACCTTTGCAACTTTGTGAATATGCAGAGATTTTCAGAGAAATAAATTCCAACTGCACACATTTAAACTTTATTGTAGGCAAACAACAATGTATCATTTTAAAGGGCAATTGACATTTGGCGAATCTATGCTGTCTCCTGCTAAACATGTTATCATGGAGTGTGTTGCTGTTTGTAAATGTGTTTAGGGAGCATGCAAACATGAAAGGCTTAAACAGGCATAACAATTTGACATTCCAACATACCTCTAAAGCACATCCTTTGGTGATTCCGACATAATCAGGGCTACTCAGTAAATTGTAGGGTGTGCGGGACACTTCGATATCCTTCATGCATCCTGAATACTTCTTTAAATTTACTTCAGGCCTACAAAGAGAGGATCAATACAAAACAAAGATTAGTAATTGTTTTATGGCACGCCTAGTCCCCATGTGGGATGCACACTGACAGTGCCACACCATGCGCGATACCTGAAATCTACAGGTTGGCCTGATTCTCGCCTGCGGGTATGAATACTCGAGCATCTACTGAGGGAGGGTAGACTATCAAATGACATGTGAGAGGGTACAGCGGCCTGATGTCCTTTTTTCAGGATTCAAAGAAAGGAGTAAAAATGAGTGTTGGGCTGGTAAGCAAGTTCAGGAAGGAGAACAAGTAAACCCGATAGAGCTACATTCATTTGGCATCACATTTTTCATTTCTGTGTTGCAACATTTGCCTTTAACCCCTTGCATGCTGCCGCGATTCTGAGCCTGTGCGGCAGAATCGCGAGTGGGCGGGTTCATGACGGCCCCCAACCGTCATCAGCACACGAGCGCCGTAGTGCATGACGGATGGGGGCCCGTCATCAGCATGCAAGGGTCATCATGTGTTCATAGTAGTCACAGTTGACATCTCCCTACATGTGACAGTGTGTGAGTAAGTGTGTGCTTCACCACCCGAGATTCAGTTTCGTCTACCACGGTTACAGTCTATGAGCTGTTGATGTGCGAGTGGAGTGATGGAGAACCAGGTCCAAGTGATGGCATGCGATATAGAGAGGGGGATCAGTGAGAATGTCCAGGATGTTGCTGACAGTCATGGCTGGAGACCTGTCTTTGATGACAACACTGAAACAGCAACAGTGTTCACGTTTAACCCCTTGATGAATCTACAAACCATGGACTGGAACAACAGTGTCGCAAATTGACTTTATGGACTCATGCTCCAAGATGATTCTTCCAACAATGATCCACGCGTTGCTTTTGCAAAATACAATGTTTTACTAACAGTACTACATAATATAAATCCCAACCTGTGAAATAAACTCTTCAGATGCGCCCTGCTGAAGATGCACATGAGTACACGAACGTATTCGAACCAACTAAGCCGGAGCATACAAGTGTGTAGTGTGAGAGAATACCGAAAGAATATGAAACAGGAGCTCAGAAAGAGACTGCGCTGTGATATTGTTGTCCCCTGTCTTGACAGGTGGTAGATAGAGTTATGTGTGCCATAATCTAAAACTCAATAACACAGTTAGTTATTCATAATACGTATCCGACCAGTAAACAAAGTTAATATCACTCAGGGATATTAAAAAAAAACATCTGATGATGCACTTATTACTGTGTGTACAGCCAGGGGCTCCCATAGCTTCTCACAATCTGTCAATAAACCCAGCACACGAAAGCAGGCACAGAGTCAGTCAACGGTTGCCTGCAAACTTCAACATCACTGTCATATAATAACTACCACCCCGTTGCCTTACCATTCCCTGTACCTCTTCAACATGGCTGATGGTCAACATACAAAACAAAATGAGAGGTCCGAAAGGGTGATTATGGTTCAGCCCACATCCTCCCTTAACAAAGTCAAGCAAACTTAGTGTGCAGTTCCAATGAAAGACGAGACTACCTAATGAGCCCAATTAAGGCTCCTGGCTTATTCATAAACCACAGAGCATCCCCTTTAGGATGCTCAAGACCCTACACTGGACAGTGCTTCTGTGCTCACTGATCCTAGTTTTGATTGGTCCTGTGGTCATCCTGATGAACCTGAGGTTAGAGGGACACCATTTCAGGTACTGGTTCAGTTGCTGGTGTTGAGATTTGCATGGTTCTACGGAATCCACTTCTTAGGTAGGCGCGGATCAATTTCCTTTGTCTGTATTGTTAAATCACATACATTGAAACTTCCACAGGTGAAATGACCTATTACCGGCTGTAATCCCCAACAAGTGGTGATTGGCTCTGAGCTAATGTCTTTGATTGGTAGAATGTGCACCGACTGTCTAAATGTAAACAGGGGTCTTTGCAAAGATAGTTGCTTGTGTTCAAAATATTTCACTTTTTGGCTCTGATCTTCTTAATATCAATGGATATCGTAGTATGGTTGTGGCACACGTCAAGTTCTGATTGTCTGTCTTGGGAAAAGTTTCCTAGAGGGCATCCATTTTGTTATTACTTGCCCTCTCCTTTGTTGAATGGACAATGTTTTCTTGGAAGTTTTTGCTTCTGAGTTTCTTTGATTGATCTTCTGTTTGGACTTCATATTCAGATATTTTGATGCAGTTTCTACTGTCGTGTATTTCTATAGGTTCTGATTCGATCCCCCTATTCCTGACCCTATTCTGGTTAAACTTACTAGCTAGTTAACTAACAGTCAGCCCATGAGGCAAGAAATCCCCCATGATGCAGATACCGTTATCTGACGCAGTCACACTACGGCACAGGAACGTGTTATCTGATTAGGTCATAACGCTTGAGATCTAATTAGACAAGCGACATTCCTCCAGCCCCTGATAAGGCATACGACGTTCTCATAACAAATCAAACCTATGACAACCTGGATAATCCGTGCGGCCATTGTTTTGATTTCACAGAGAACTTTAGTAAAGAATGTGCTAACGAGCAAGTCGTATGACATCTTTATTGACGTACCTATGTCCATCCTTACGTCAATCTCGGCACCTTTAAGGTATAAATATTGCCGACCTTGCCCTATGCAAACACACGCGTGGTGACAAGACGGAGCAGCCATACTTGCCGAAGCCGAGAGCAGAAGCAGACCCCGCAGGCAGCAGCCCCGCCTTCCTGACGCGCTGAGAGACGCGCTGCTATCTCAAGCCGAGAGACCCAGCACCGGCGCTTCTGGGCAGCCCTCGCAGGCAGCCTGGAATATCGAGAGCAGAGAAAGAGATACCATTCCTCATTCATCCTAAATTCCAGGTACAGAACTGAATAACCCCTCCTAGAGAATTCTTTAGTTATTCACTTGGCAAAAACAAACTTAAACTAAACTGTAACTTTCTATTCCCGCCCACGCATTAGACTTAGGTCAGGTACACGGGGTAGGCGTATTTAGAAACACCAGTTGAGTACGTTTAGTCAAATGTATATGTGTATGTAAATATATTTTAATCATTTTAAACATCATATGGCTCAGAAACCATATCAATGTTTTTACAGTATTATTTTATACTATTGCTTCTAATGTATGCACTTTACTTAACTATAAGTATTGCAATAATATCGATCCATTTCTCTTGTACGAGAAAAGAGACTGATCAATAAATAACATCTTTTATTGAACACGCCCGTCTCTTCCTTTTCTCTACATTCTGATGAGACTAAGAATGCACGTACTGACTGAGTAAAATAATTGCCTTGTGCTCACACGACTCTCGAGATTGACTCTTGATTAGGGGAGAGCAAAGTTGTCATGTTCTATGGTTGTCAGAAACTAAATCCCTTCTTGTCTAATCAGGGGAGTTAATCCTTCCTTGAACATTCGAGAAAGTTTCTAGCGAACTCTGAGCTTAGCTGGCAAACCCAAAAATTAAGTCTAGTATCGACAGTAGTAGACCTAGTTAACGTCTGGCCTAGGCCTTTACTGCTGTAGGCACTATTCCAATGCGCAGAGCCTATTGGGAAAATAGGAGCTACACTACATGGCGCCCAACGCGTTTGGAAAGGGCGATAAAACTAACGTAAGACATTTAGAGTAACTCAGTCGTGCTTTCTCACTCAGACCCCTTTTCCCAAATACTCCAAAGACGTCTGGAGTGGGTGAAAGGTTATTATATCCTCCAAAACCTCGCAGGAGGGAACTCCTATGTATGGTTCTTGGTCTAGTCAACGTTGAAGGATAAAACAGTTCCAAAATATTGTGCATCTAATCTCTGTTTCCATAAAGAAACCTGATCTGCAAACAAAAATAATACCATCCTGTCAGTAAAATGGGAGACAGCGATGGAGAAAGAGAGGCAATTAGATTAGCTACTGAAATAGCAGATGCTGATGCTACCATGCAAGCAGCAGACGCGGATATAATACTTATTCCGGTCATTAAAAGGAGATCTATAACCTTAAAACTTATAGAAAATGGACTGACACCTAGAGGTGGCACAGTCATATTCGTAATTGAGGCACACGAATATCGGCAGACAGAGGTATACTATACATGGATACATTTTCCAGCAGCAAATGCTGTAACAAAGTACTTCCACTATTACAAAGTAGAGGAACCTCCTGAAACGTACACTCCTTTCGAGGAGGTGGAAGTACCACTCAAATTCCAAGAGCATTTGCTCTTATTTGATGGCGCCCTAATACATAACAATCACATTACAAGGCTCGGTCCTTTAGGAAGACCAGGAGCAACGTGGCCGGTCCTAGCCGGATACACACCACATCCAGACATCGAAAGAATGCCTGCAGCAGAGCTATTAATACAGCTAAAACAACTACTAAAAATTCATAGACAATTAGTTCAGTATGTAATGCGGACTTCAACAATTCAGCCAGCGATTAAAATTCCACAGCTGACCCCTCACCAGGGGAACACAAATAAAATCACACCACAGAACATCCAATCCTGCCTAGGTAAAGTTCCAGCTAAACGGGAACAAATACCATTCTGGTTGGCACAGAAAATTACCCAAATAGAGGCGGTGTTTCCTGACACCACCCCATTAGAAAAACACAGGATTCTGACTATATGTCTCCCAATGGGAATCGCACCACACATTGAGGACTGTGACACTTGGGGTACAGTCTTTGCTTCCATCTATACAAAAACGCACGGTGTTCCATCCATTTCGGTGATACCAGATGTGCTAAAACAAATTCAAGATGAATACGGTCCAGAACCTGCTTTAACTCTCGGTATGAAATTACTGAAAGACTTCAAGCAGGTCTCGGCTATATTACTAGCCAACATAAAGGGTGAAGCAGCAAACGTGGCGATCCGCCAGAGGTTAAAAGAGACAGATATAGCAGACCAACCAGCTGAAATTGCCAGAATCATAGAAAAATCCTATGAAGAACTAGGCAGAGATAGTCTAGGTGGAATACCAGTAAAACCGCAACTGACTACAAGTCCAGAAAAAATATTTTTTAATAATAATTCACCAAAAAAGAACTGGGATGGAAATAAACAATCCAATCCTAAAGAAAAGAAATTCCAGTCCAGAGGAAGGTCTCCTAGGCAAAGAGAGAAATCTCCGAACCCGAGACAAAGGTCACCTCAGAGTGAACCCTCTGGGAATAGATATAACCTTAGAAATAGGGATAATATTAAAAAACCTGATAGATATCAAGACATTGATACACGTCCCTCTCAATCTTTTCAGAATTCCTCGCAGAAATCGGAAAGAAGAGGACGATCAGAAGAGCACGCCAAGTCCAAAGACAAGGAACCTGCTCAACTGAAAAAGAAATCACAATTTCCAAAAAAGAAGGTAGCCAGTATCAAGGTAGTTAACAATGCCGAGAATACTGAGGACACAACTGAAAAACGGAGAATGGGCTCAGACAATGCTAGACAGCGCAGCAGAGGTGAGCATAGCTCGCAAAGTCCTTATGAATCATCTGGAGACAGTGGACACGAATGAATACCTTCAAGTGGAAACTGCAGATACCAGAGTTAGCAAGCCCCACAAAATATACGAGATAACATTACGTATAGAGGGAGATAAGACTAGGAAAATAAGGGGACTATTTTGGGATAACCTATCCAAGGGCTATGACATCCTTCTAGCTGAAAAAGACTGGCCACCAGAGTTTGTCAGGGAGTGCCCTCATGGCGAAAAAGTAATTATGCCTGCCTTCTCGAATCAAATACCGATTCATAAAAAATATACACTTGCTAGAAAGTGGGCAGTGGCCTTAGCACCTGCTTTATATAAAAATCATGTAGGATGGGATGAGGATTCTCCTCCTCACAAAGTCCAGTTAAAATCACAACCTACTGCACAAAGGCAGTACCCAATTAAGCAAGAAGCTAAAAAACAAGTAAATGAAATACTAGATCAGCTAGAATACCAAGGGGTGATTGAAACTTGCACCTCACAAATGAACAATCCTTTATTTCCGGTCTCCAAACCAGACAATTCGTACCGTCTAGTTTTGGATTACCGACACCTTAACACATGTTGCAAAACTTTTGCAGTGCAAAACTCACACAGTGCTGCACTAATGAATAACATAGTGCGCAAAAAATACAAAACAACCTTGGACATCTCCAACGGATTCTTTTGTCAAAACATAGCACCAGAGAGCAGATATTTAACTGCATTCTCAGTAAATGGCACTCAAAAACAATTCTGTCGGTTAGCCCAGGGGTACAAGAACAGCCCGGGGGTATTCTCAGCGAGAGTAACAGAATTACTACAACTATATGATGATGAAGCATTATCTTATGTCGATGACATTTACTTAACAGATGATGACTTGGAAACTCACTTGAAAAGAGTGAACACCATAATACTTGGTTTCGCTGCAGAGGGTTACAAATTCAACATTTAAAAAAGTCCAGAATTGCCCATCTGACGGTCCTATTCTTAGGATATGAGTTATCAAGTGAAGGCAAAAGCCTGGCAGACAATTTCCTAGAGAAATGTGCCGTAATCCAAGCTCCTAAAACACTAAAAAACCTACAGTCAATTCTAGGCTTCCTAAATTTCGGAAGAACTTACATTGCAAATTACGCAGAAAGGGTCAAACCCCTTTACGATCTAATTAAACCAGACTTTAAAAGATCCAGTTGGACTCAAGCACACACAGAAATTTTGAGATCCTTACAAACAGACATGCTAATTAAAACAAAATTAGAAACCCGTGATAATACACGCAACCTTGTGATCCGAGTCATCCCAGGGAGATACGGATTCACATACCTAACCTCTAATGAGGGAGATAAGGTACCAATTGCATTCAAATCACATTTGTACACAAAAGCTGAACAGAGATTCAACAACAAAGGAAAAATTGTTCAAGCAGTTCAAACCGCAATAGCTAGAGAAAAAGACATAGCTGACGGTAGACATATCACAGTCAGAACAGCAGAATCAGCTTTTGAGGCATTAACAACACCGTGTAATTTACCAACAACAACATTGGATCCAGAATGGTTACAATGGGTAAATTCAATCACAACGGACAAAGTATATTACTTCTTTGATCCAGAACTAGAAGAATTAAAAAATCTAAAATATGAAAAAACGTATCCTCTGCCAATCGACATTCTGCCTCTACGACATTACGCCTGTGTAATCTATACAGACGGACATGCTCAACCCTCCGTTTGGGGAGAACATGCATACAATCCCACATGTGAGATTACAAAAGAAGTGTGGCACGGAGGTAAACTAAGACCTCTATTAACAAAATCACACTCAGTAGAAACTAATTCAGAACTACAAACTGAAATATTAGCTTTGAAAATGGCGCTAGATAATGCGGATCGCGAATTCCCGACACTTATAGTGTCAGATTCATATTTCTGCGTCAAAGCATATAACAAGGATTTGCAGACCTGGATTCAGAACGATTACAAAGATGACACGGATGCACCAATAAAGCAGAGACTGCTCTGGGAACAGGTAGCTCTTTTGAAAAAAGAACTACCAAAGACTCACGTGACACACTCACTGAGTCACCAGCGTGATGGCGTTCACGTTGTAGGGAATTCATTGGCTGAAACAGCCGCAGCGGCAGCCAGTAAACCGGCTCCCGTAGATCGAAAAAAGCGTACATTAAAATACATTGACGGCGAAACATTGCTGGCAGTAAAAACGTCATCAAAAGGCGACTGCTCGGCGTTACCGATCAACTATCCACTCAATTACACATACATCATAGATGCAAACTCCATTCCTTTTGCTCGAATCCCTGGAGTGGGGGATAGAGTGATTCCAAACATGGACAGGAGAAACTTGTTAATCGCAGACGCACACATGGGCGAGGGTCTCAGACACCTTAAATTAAAGGATTCTCTGGAAGAATTACAATCACGGTACTGGTGGCCAGGCATGAGCCTGCACTACACCATGTTTGTAAAAAACTGCCCAAACTGCAACAGAGATCGCAGTGGGGAGAGAAGCAGTTTAATACCTCGTCGTATCAAGGCAGATAACATCACCACTAAAAAGAATGGCTTGCGATTAACATATACAGGCTAGTTCCCACTTATAATGTAGATCCACAACACTCGGCTGACGTCCGGACTGTTATACAAGATTTGCGAGTCTAAATGGCATATACGCTAAGAGCATGCTACGTTCGACCAATTTTTTTTCCTTTTCTCAGGCAATCCAGCCTGGGGGGGGAAAGAATGGCCAAATGAGCACAGCCCAGCGGGAATCTTCTCACTTCCTTCCTGAGGGTATGGGATGGTGTAAAGAAAAAACCAAGACAGAAAGCAATCTATAATAGAAAGGATATTAGGTTCGGGAGCTGGGTGGGTCAAACATCTAATAAGTGTCCAACGTAGTCTTAATAACTTGCCAAGAAATTCTCTGAAGGGATTCAGTCCGTACGAATTATTATTCGGAACTAGGATGTTGATCTCTGACCTTGATAGTCAGACTTCAGTGGTAACAGAAAAAAGCTTTGATGTCAAAGACCGTTTGGCTATTTTGCAGGACTTAAACAAAACAAGAAAAGACCTGAGCAACATACAGTTGAAAGAACAGCCAACGACCACTGAAGAATCACCACCTGTCCCAGCAAGACCTGTCTGGATTCCAAAAGTCGGGGATCTAGTCAGGGAGAAGATCGCGGTAAAGAAGGAATTTGGGCCTTCTTACAGAAAAGCAGTTCCTGTATTGTCTGTCAACGGGACAAGATCAGTTGTACTACCGCCACTTGCTGGAAAAAAGGAGAACCGAGTTGTATCCATCGACCTGGTAAAACCACAACATGTGGCCGATAACAAACAGTAGGCCAAGTGGACTCCCAATAAGTAGCAGAACACCAAGGTTTGCTACCAGTACAGAGGTCCTATCAAAGAGGCTCATCACATTCGAAACGCCTACGGAAGAACAACAAGGACTATGCAACAATGCAATAGAACTTAGACCTCTGAAAACCCAAATAAAGACATTTAGCAGAGACACACCAATCTATACAGAAGTACCAAGTGAAAATGCGAGAAACAAAAATCCTGAACCAATTGGAACAATTGACAGAACTGCATCCGGTTACTTCATCAACTTCGATGATTCCTCTGACGGCTTCAGCGAACAAAAGACACAGCCATCATCAAAATCCTTTAAAGACAAAGCTAAGGAACTTTTGAAACAACTGAAAGAAACATATCTAGTTTCTCCATGGATTGAATTTTGGGTGGGTTTTGGTGCATTTATCCTCATACTTTGGCTCATCATGGTATTTACCTTGGGACGCTTCATTGAGGGAAAATATGCTAAAATGGACACAGCAAGTCAGAACATCAACTTGGTCCTCAAACCACACACATCTTCACACGTCGAGAAAAGAGAACTTTCTTCAGAACTTTCTTCAGCCAACTTCACAGCAATTCCAATATCTGGTGGGGTAGCCTGGGACAACACTGACTATGAAATTTATGGTCCGGTCGAGATCCTGAAATATCCACACCAAATCAAGATCTCCTTGAGTGACTTTGCAAAACCAAACTCATTTGCTGATGATTGGGACTTTGAAAGTATAAACAATATGATGTCTGACTTAGTAATGTCTGCTAAATTTACAAAACATGATTATTTGCAGGGTTCTACAAATTATGACAGCATGTACTGCTATAACCATTATGGTAACCATTTCTTGCATAAATCTGCACAACCTAGAAATGTTTTAAATTTTAATCAATGGGAACATTGTACTACACCTCCAAAAGGGAGCTCTAGAACCGTGTATGGCAAATATTCATATTTTTCAGGTTTTAACATAACTAATGCTGAAACATTTTATTACAAATTGTCAAACAAGACAGGGATGAAAACCATGATAACCAACACAAAATTGATATATTCAGATTCTTTCTTTGAAAAAATGAATACTTTTGGATTTGATTATTGGGACAAACATGTTGATTTGAAAAGTGTTTGGGGCACAAAAGAATGGCAAGTACAGGGTATAGAAGCTTTGTTTAGAGCCTGCATGATCCCAGAACAAATGATATTTTTAAATGACACCGTTCAACAAACCACCTGTCTTGGCTTAGCCAAAATCAAAGATTTAAATAACCTGTCTATTCCAAAGCCAACAATGTTTAGCAATAACTCTGAAACAGATGAAGAAATAGACATAAACCATATACTTAACCAGAACAGAACACATCCTGATTGGAAACAATGGTTGATCTGGCCCACAGATACAAATAACTGTCAAGATAGATTCCTGGATAAAACCCAGGGTTTCAAAATGACCAGGCCAGACCCTAGATATCCCCAAAGACATCACCCAGGGATAATAACAACCTACAGTGTGGGCAAATTATGCCTTCAATGGCTACAAACTTCCACACTGCCTGAAATTAAGCAACACCTAACTTTACTTACTGATGGTGCTGACTTGCGTGATTTCATAATGGGACCACGCAAACAGCGTCAAAAGCGTTTCATAGCAGCCTCTGTATATGCAGCATACAATGAGGCCTGGAAGGTTACTCAAATTGAAACAGCAGAGAGAATACGGGAAATTGACCGTATTAATTTGGAAAAATCACTTTCTGTAGTGGACAATGGGTTAATGACTCTGTCCTCCAGAATTTTTTCATTGGACAGCATTGTGTCTTCAGCAATCGATATATTATCGCAAGACTTACTGTTATTACAACATGGTCAGTCACAATTGCGTTCTATTGTACAGCTTGGCTGGACGTTACAAAATCTGCGTTCAGGCTATGTGCCTTGGCGTTTAATCAACACAACGTCACTATTCCAAATCTTTAACCTTACTGATAGACAAATCGGTATGGCTCAGAAGGGTGCTGATTATACAATCTTGAGCATTGAAAAACTAGAAAGATTACCGTTGACAATGTCAGAACGACCTGTCAGTGAATGGATAATCCACGGAATCATAAATATTCCAATCTCAACCTTCAGGTTTCAATACTGCCAAAAATATATACAGGCTGGCATGTACGAGAAATTGGGAAAGGGGTACCTTAAAACAACATGGAACCTGCCCTATTCACATGCATGTGTCAGTAACAAAGGACAGAAAGTGTTTCTTAGTGGCAACAATTGTGCTATGTCACTAAGCGGCACGCTTCTGTGTAACGGTATTAGTTTGCACGGAGCCTGTGAAGGGAATTCATACAACCTTTCATGTCACCAGCAAGGCGCACCTGCAACTGAAATAGAACCATTCTTTCAAAGACTCTATAATGGGAGTTACATTCTTATTGTAGACCGCAGATGCTGTAGTCTTATGCCCGGGACTCCTTATCTCGTCACTACGACGGCGAAGGTCAAGTGCTGTGGACGTTCTTTGTTTCCCAGCTCCTTTCCAGACAGGGAGGCAAGGGCATGGCCCAGTTTGAAAATTACTTCTATTCGAATAGACACTTTAAGCAGAATGAAAACAGTGCTTCTTCAGACGCCTACAAGGCTCACGTCATCTAAAGAAACGTATGATCTACAAGTCGCAAGGACGACTGCAGAGATACATACATTATTATCAACTAATTCCCCCGTACATTTCGCGGAAATCCTGAGCGAAATCTTAAATATTTCTGATACCACAGGGGTCTCAAAGGTATTTAAGACAGTATTTTCGATGGCATTAACACCATTCAAAGCCATACTGGGTATTTTTCCAGACTTCGTCCATTCGATTTTTGGCGGACTTCCCCTGATCCTAGGACTAATTGCAGGAATCCTATTCCTAGTCCTTATTTTTCGTTATGGCAACCCATGTCACAGATCAAACTCTCGCGACAATGGAAGATACGATCCTAGCCATTGGATACCGGGACCGGATATCAAAAATCCTGGGACTATCCCGGCTTAGAGACCTAAACATGACTTGGTTTCTATCATTTCGACCAATGTGGCAAAGGTGTGTTTTACCTGTACTAAGGTGTCTGCTATGCGGAGAAGAATGCGTGTTAGACACCTGTCTGACGCTACAATCGGATGCGCCGGTGGATGCAGATACACTGTTGGTTCCTACCAAGGTTCACGCACTGTGCTGCCCTCAAAGGCTGCCAATTCTGATGACGGCATTCCTGGAATCTTCACCACTGCGATTGAAGAGTAGTGAAGTTCAAGATGAAAGCAGCATCGAACAGGTACGACCTTCTGTCAGCAATGCAAATCAGAATGTCAATGGAGACAATCATGCGCATGAATGCATGGTTACCCCTATTTCCGACTTAGAGGAACTTTCCCATGAAGCTGTTGACAGTTTTTTCGAAAGCCTGAATGATATGATGTTCTCTCCGGAACAGAAATAGAGACTTTTGAGTAAACTCGCACACGGCGTTCCCTGAATTCGGCCTTCAACTTTAAAAATAAAGTCACATGAACAATTACAATCCAGTTCACGGACAGCAACTTTTTTCAGCAAGCCCCTAAAATATTTTTCTATATATTTTTTCCCGGGACACTGATTTTCTGCTTAAAGTAAGAGACTATTCCTAGAGAACTAAGATTTCTATTTTAGATACTTTATAGACTTTATAGACTTTAGCTGCCCGCTGGTATGTTCGCAATAGATTTTATGTGATGAAATGGTTTCGACTTTTTTTCTGTATAGCCATATTAAGAGCCATTTCATGTGTATTTCTCATATACCAACAATCAATAATGCATAACAATGCGTGTTCACTTTTGCATCTAATTCATAGCTTAAGTGCATACAATATATATGACTGCAATTTTTCAGTATATTTGAAAATTTCGAAATGCATTTATGTATTTTGGGGTGGTAAGGTATACACTATACTCTATAGTATGTTGTACTATGTTATACTATGCATAGATTAGTAGATATGACCATAGTTAGCGTGGAGTGGGTGTCGTGTATTTCTATAGGTTCTGATTCGATCCCCCTATTCCTGACCCTATTCTGGTTAAACTTACTAGCTAGTTAACTAACAGTCAGCCCATGAGGCAAGAAATCCCCCATGATGCAGATACCGTTATCTGACGCAGTCACACTACGGCACAGGAACGTGTTATCTGATTAGGTCATAACGCTTGAGATCTAATTAGACAAGCGACATTCCTCCAGCCCCTGATAAGGCATACGACGTTCTCATAACAAATCAAACCTATGACAACCTGGATAATCCGTGCGGCCATTGTTTTGATTTCACAGAGAACTTTAGTAAAGAATGTGCTAACGAGCAAGTCGTATGACATCTTTATTGACGTACCTATGTCCATCCTTACGTCAATCTCGGCACCTTTAAGGTATAAATATTGCCGACCTTGCCCTATGCAAACACACGCGTGGTGACAAGACGGAGCAGCCATACTTGCCGAAGCCGAGAGCAGAAGCAGACCCCGCAGGCAGCAGCCCCGCCTTCCTGACGCGCTGAGAGACGCGCTGCTATCTCAAGCCGAGAGACCCAGCACCGGCGCTTCTGGGCAGCCCTCGCAGGCAGCCTGGAATATCGAGAGCAGAGAAAGAGATACCATTCCTCATTCATCCTAAATTCCAGGTACAGAACTGAATAACCCCTCCTAGAGAATTCTTTAGTTATTCACTTGGCAAAAACAAACTTAAACTAAACTGTAACTTTCTATTCCCGCCCACGCATTAGACTTAGGTCAGGTACACGGGGTAGGCGTATTTAGAAACACCAGTTGAGTACGTTTAGTCAAATGTATATGTGTATGTAAATATATTTTAATCATTTTAAACATCATATGGCTCAGAAACCATATCAATGTTTTTACAGTATTATTTTATACTATTGCTTCTAATGTATGCACTTTACTTAACTATAAGTATTGCAATAATATCGATCCATTTCTCTTGTACGAGAAAAGAGACTGATCAATAAATAACATCTTTTATTGAACACGCCCGTCTCTTCCTTTTCTCTACATTCTGATGAGACTAAGAATGCACGTACTGACTGAGTAAAATAATTGCCTTGTGCTCACACGACTCTCGAGATTGACTCTTGATTAGGGGAGAGCAAAGTTGTCATGTTCTATGGTTGTCAGAAACTAAATCCCTTCTTGTCTAATCAGGGGAGTTAATCCTTCCTTGAACATTCGAGAAAGTTTCTAGCGAACTCTGAGCTTAGCTGGCAAACCCAAAAATTAAGTCTAGTATCGACAGTAGTAGACCTAGTTAACGTCTGGCCTAGGCCTTTACTGCTGTAGGCACTATTCCAATGCGCAGAGCCTATTGGGAAAATAGGAGCTACACTACACTACGTAGTTTCCGGATCATTGCTACCTATAATCAATGAATTTGCTGGGTCACCCTCCCACTTTACTTCACATGTTGGAACCTCTGATCGTCCACGCTGGGGAGGATCAATGTTGTAATTGAGTGTTTTAACATAGTAACATCTAGACCTCTGTCAAGGGAGAAAAGTAATTTACCTTCTAGACCTAGTTGTTTGGAAATTAAATGATTCCTCTTTCTCTTACAATTCTTTACTGAAAGAATTATCACGAGTAAGAATCCAGATATGGAAACTACATTCAGGATTATGAGCGTGGTCAGGGCAGCACGCTCACGAAGGTTGGGAAGAAGGCCAGGGAGCGCGGCAGCCGTAGGGTCACTCACATAGCATCAGCCCATACAGCAGCAAGATCACTTTCCTTTGAGACTGTGGCCAAGCTGAAGGGAATATCTAGAGCTTCTGAATTTTTGACACAGTTATTGAAGCACAGCTGACCCTGAGCAGGATGTTGGTGGGGGCTGCTAACGTTCCCCTCTCTGGTGCTCGTTGGAGGAACAGCAACACCAGTCAGACAGGTATTGGACAAGAGTTCTGCAGGAGCCAGTGTCCAGTCTCACAGAAGTGATCAGATGGACCCAGCTGGCCCTGTTGTGGGTTGTGGCCATGGCAGGAAGTCAGCGACATCACACAGTATGTCTGGTGTGAGGCCCCCTGTGAGTACTCACCCTTGGGATGAAGAGGCCTGGGGAGACAAGAGATGGATGCACCAGTAAGAGTGTCTTGACAGAAGTCCAGGTCATCATGGCACCGTTCCCTGGTGGACCAATGAGATGCAGGCACTGCAGGCACCAATTCTCTTGAGGGCTAGGAATGCCAATAGCCAGCGTTCGAGCAGAATTGGGGAGAGATGCTGCAGATTTTGAAGCGCCATTTCTTGCAGAGAATCATCATAAAGTCAGAGCTTCAGGTCCATGAAACTGTGCGGGCAGCTGGTGGGAGCCTACACAGGACGATGGCAGGACGAGGCCCCTGGAGAAGCTTGGGGTGCGGGTCCCCAGAAACTTGTCCAGCGTGAAGAGTTCTTTGTGGTGGGGTAGGTGACCTGTTGTGGGTTCACTCCCCAAGAAGGGTGTTCTTGGGTTTTTGAGCAATAATTTAGAATTTGAATGGGGTCTAAGGATGAAGGAGGAGGCGTATATGTAGGCTGTCCTGTTTTCAGTTTCAATTTTTGGTAAATTCTGGTGGGGTTTTATCAGTGTTTTCAATATCTTAAAAAACAGTTGTTATCAGTGGTTACACATTTTCACGCCACTAAAACCAACAGAAAAAGTGTTTTTCCGGTGTTTATGGAACGTTTTGCCTTTATCATTGCTTGCTTTCTGCACTGAAAGAACATGGTATATAGACAGTGTATGTATAGTGTAGATGAGGTACAAAGAGATTTTTGCTAATTAATCTTATTGTAGTACACCATACAATACTTCTTCAGTGAGTGTTTGGTCATGTGCGCTCGCGCTTTCCTTCCCATGTAAACTTCTGTGAAAAGGCCCTCTCAGCATTCATAGCCCCTTGGGCTGAGAACCGTTAGCTAAGGGGCACAGTTTGGATGACTTTTTCTTAGATGCCACATAAAGCACGAAATGATAAATATTTGCGTTTTAGTTCCTGGGCATAAGAAAACAGTGCACCAGAATGGACTAAAAAGTCAATAGCATCCCTCATTAACTCTGAAGATTGTAAAGATGCTTTCAGCATACCATCTAACAAGTGGCAAGGATCTCCTACAGGGAATCACTTCAGCTCGGGTATCAATTTTGACAGGTCATCACACAAATTTTTTATATACATAGCTGAATCACTACAAATACAAACAATATCACTCCAATCTTTGTTGAACTTGGAAAGAACCTTTTTTGCAGAGCATAACAAGTGACACTGCGTTCCATGTTTTCCATAAGTCTGGAGTCACGTTTTCACCACTATTCCAGATGCTTGGTGATATATATACACTTGTCACTATACCTTAGATTTAATATTTAAAGCCTGAGGTGTTGGCAATTCACCTACTATCAATACTGACCCACTAGAAACTATGGTCTGATGTATTAAGGGTTTTTACCCATTCTCTGTGGGAAAATGTGATGACACATATTAGGAAAGATTGTTATGAAACTAGCCATTTTACCTATCAGTGAAAGAATCAAATGCAGCCAAAATATCAAATCTGAGTTTGATATGTCCTGATTCTCTACAGTTTATAAAATAATTAAACTAAACCTAAAACGTGAAACTAAACCCTGCATCTTTAGACCAAAGACCATAAAACTGAAAAAAGTAAAAGGAAGAAGAAACAATATTTTAGTGGCATCCCTAAAAAACAAAACTCAAACAGAATAATGTTAGCCAGTCTTTCTTACTGCTAGCTTGTATAACAAAGTTACATTTTATTGACCCCTTCAGTAAGAACAAAATGACTCTTACTTTCTTTTTCCTTTCTTTGAATGGTATTTAGTTTGTAGTTGTGCAGGTGTTTTTTCAGTGTTTATATGTTTTCACCGGTGAGGGCTATTTTTCTTTCAGTGGGGTTTTATCAGTTATTATAGGTTTAAACCTAAAACCCCACAGCCTACGTATATGGCAATAAGCACTGAGGGGAGCCCTAAAATGGCTGCAGTCAACAGGGGCAAAGAAGTCTGTACAGGTGGTGGAGTACAGGGCCGCTTTCCTGTTCTTTGTGGTAAGGAATGGATCATGGTGCTGACCGAGGAGGAGGGATGGAAAAGACCCATAGGATACTTTGGCTATGATTGGGCACTTCTGTGTTGTCAATAGCGATGACAGCTGGGGGTCTCCTCTTCAGTGAGAGAGTGGTCTGGCACTGGGGCATGGGCAGGAAAGGTTGACGTCAGAGCTAGAGGTACATACAGGAATGGCATTGACTAAATCATCATCTTGAGGGGCGCATCAGTGATGTGGTGCGGAGGCAAGGTTCAACTGTGGGGTAATGCAGGACACATTGCCAGGGTTCATTAAGCACTGGGTGAATGCTCTGCCATGACACAGATGGGTAAGTAGAAGAATATCAGGGCACAGGATGCCCCAATGGGGTTTCCTTGGGCTGCAACTATGACAAAGGGGTGTGATGTGTGAATTGCGGAATACAGGCATAGATGGCCTCTTGAGGTGGTCAATTGATGCAGACGACCAAGAATAAGATTTGGGCAAACAAGTATATTGATTTGTTTAAATTGGTCTATAGGTAGACAGTGAGCCAAGAAGGCTCGAAAGCAGAGGAAAGAGAGCTAGCTAAGGGGCCATAGGTGCCCAGTAACATGGATACCTGAGAGGGGCATTCGCTATTTTCACTAGCATCTTATGTGGAAAGCCCCCGGGGCAGAGTTTGGCCTTAAGGGAGTACATGTATCTCCTTAAGGCGGCTAGAATCAGTTTTGGTGACTTGGCATGGTTAAGATTTGATGAGCAGTTTAGTCTCTGGAGAAGCACCATGCCATTAAAATCATGGGGGATATTGATCAGAAGCTTTGGCTACAGTGCATGGCACCTACAAGTCCTGTGCAAACGGCACATGATGCGAGTAGTCTGCCTATCCTTACGACACCTTTCCAAGACGCCCCATCAAGAATGGGATCGGGGAAATGGACAAGCAACCTTCTATGGGGGCCTGTTGAAACTTTAACTAAAGGGAGCCTATTATTTGCACCCTGTGACTTTTGCCATGACTGTTCCAATTGTGGCGGCAGGCACATCGGCTGCAGTTCACAGCAGGGGACAACCCACTCTCAGCAGGATGGAGCACGGGTAATGCAAATGAGTGGTGGCAATGGGCAGATACTCCAGTTGACTCTGAGGTAATGCTACCATTGTTGGAGAGATATCCTGACAGTACAATAACAGCTTTCTTGGGGGAGAGTTTTCGTTTTGGTTTTCGCGTTCCCTACATGGGTCCACAGGTGGGTTGACAAGCATACAATCTGAAGTCCTGCAAAGGGATGGAAGAGCACTACCACACTAGTAGAAGAAACAGTGAAAAGAAGTGGGTCAGGGTAGTATGACAGGGCCATTTCCGATTCCTAAATTGAGGAACTTGATGGTGATGCAATATCTGTCACAACCTGATGTGAGATGTGTAAATGATTGCATCGACCAAACAGAGTGTTCGGTGTCATATGCCAACCAGTAAAGACACAGCCATTGAGTTAGTGTGGAGGTGCAGGTTGGTGCCAAATGGTCAAGGCATATATTATATTGGGTGTTTGCCTAGTGTCAGTGCACCAAAATGAGCTTGATTTATTAGGAATACCATTTCAGGGAAGATACTTTGTTGACAAGTTCATGTCTATGAGAGGTTCAGTTGCATGGGAAGTGCATGAAAAATGTAGTACCTTCCTGAAATGGATGGTTCGCACAGTAACTGTGTCAGAGCAGTTTCTTCATTACTTGGAAGATTTTCTTGTTCATTGGGACAGCAGTGGTAACAGGAGAGTGTGAGAGATTGAGGATGACAATGAAAGTGGACGCAGAGTGGAGAAACAGGAGGGTGACATTTGCGTCTGACAATGCAACAGTGGTGCAGGTGGGAAACAGGATGACTCTGTCTGATGCTCGGACGTTGAAGGTTCTGAGAGAATTGGTCTTGCAATGCTTGGAGAAAAACCTCTGGTTTTGAGCTAACCACATTGTGGGCCTAGACAATGGAGTAGCTGATGCACCTTCTCATTCACAGTGGGAGGGTTCCTTGATTTGACCCAGAGTGTGGACAAGGAAGGTCTTTGTGTTCCAGAACACCAGTAGGACATCAGACTGTGAAAGCATATCTTCTTGTAGAATATTCGCTAGCAATGTCCACAAGGAAGATGTACCAACAGCATTGGGTGCCAGAAGGCTTAGCTGTGAAAAGAAGGGGTTATAGTTGAGAAGCGAGGACATGCTGAATATGCTTGAATTAATTTTGGGTCAATTAGAGAGTAGTTTATCTGCGATTAGCACAGGAGGAAAGCTGGCTAGTATTGCATTCTATGGTGTTAGATAGCTGGTCCCGAATGCAAGGCAGGGTGCCCCACGAGACGTCTTATTATGATCAGGGTCTTGAGGGCTATAATATAGCAGGTGAGAGTTGCATGGCCTTTCGCCTGCAGATGCAGCTCTACAGAGCAATCTTCAGTTTGGTGTTTTCAGCGCATTAGGGTTTTAGAGATGGTAGGTGGGAAAGGTAGTTCAGGGAGGGTGTTGGCAAACCTAGAGTTGCATACAAGCGGTTTCACAGTGCATATGTGCAGCCGCAGCCAGACTCGTCCTCGGGACACTGCACCACAAACACATGACCCAGCACCTACGAGACCTCCACTGGCTCCCCGTCGAGAAGAGAGTAACCTTCAAACTCCTCACCCATGCCTACAAATCCCTCCACAACATCAGACCCAAATGCCTAAATGAGAGAGTATCCTTCCACGCACCCAAGAAGAAACTCCGGTCCGCTGACCTCGCCCTGGCAGAGGTCCCCTGCATCCGCAGAAACAGAACAGGCGGGAGAGCCTTCTCCTACATCGTGGCCAAGACCTGGAACAAGCTCCCAGTGACCATCAGATGCTCCCCCACTCTGCACACTTTCAGGAAGGACCTCAAGACCTGGCTCTTCAACTGATCCGGAGCTGCACCCCCACCCCCGTAGCGCCTTGGGACCCTCACGGTTGAGTAGCATGCTTTATAAACCCCCTGATTAATTGATTGATTGATATGAGGGAGCCTAGGACTGACCATATGGGTAAGGGGCAGTGGTGCACTTACACTGTTTAGGTGACGCACAGGTTGACCCTTGGTTGCACTTGCAGGTCTTGTTAGAGTTAAGGGGCTGGGGTGATGGCCCCATTTTCTTGCACGATAAAGGTTCCGCAGTAAGATTGGGGCAAGTACTGGGAGTACTGAGAAGATGCTTACGGGAGCCACGCTTACCGTCACTGAACATAAGCACCCACTTGTTTTGGTTAGGAACAGCGAAGGAGAGTTTCTGCATGGGGATGAGAGAAGACAGACTGAATGGTATGGGTAGGTGGCACAGCAGGTTTGCAGAGTTATGTTTAGCAAGCAAAGAACTAACAGGATGTTGCATTGTTGGAAGGTGCTCCTAGTGCAGAGGCTCACTAGTGGGGTATAGGGATATGTGGTCCCTCTGTGCTGATGTGGGCTAGTGTGCAGGCTGAGGGACAATTTGGAGACAATCAGCAGGAGTTGGAAAAATATAGTGCCAGGGTTCATTGGTAAGTCCTTGGTAGGATGCGATGGGGGCAACAGGTGTCGGCCTTGTAAGAGTACACGACAAACTGGGGCTGGGCAGATGTTTTCATCATTCTTATAGGTGAGAATTATATTTTAAAATATACTGAGCTGGATTTAATGAAGTCCATGAAGTGGAACATAGAAATGCAGACGATCGGCTAGGTTTCCGCAGGTGTTTTCAGGACTATGCTGTTGTCTGGTAGGATGTAGAGGGGCACGAAGCAGGCAGCTGAGATAGAGCCAGGGAGGAGCTGAAGAGAGAAATGACTGGTCTCTGCAAGGACAGAGGGGTGCAGATGAAAGCTCAACAGATCATTATTTTTGAGTCCTTGCTTTTGTTCAGGCACGAAAGGGTGCACTTGTCTGACGAGGGCAATAACCTTTGTTTAGAAGGGTTGACATCCAATGGAAGGATGGATGAAACACCGTAAAAAGCTCTGGTTGGAAGGACAGAAGTGACATCGCAGGGAGGGTCTTTCTGGTGGTGGAGGAAGGCAAACTGTTCAGCTGATTCGGGAAAAGATAAGGGTAGTCAAGACATGAGGCAAAGACGAGGACCTAGTCCAAGAGCAGTCGGGCTCAACAAGATGGTTAATGTGAGTTCTGGTATGAGGACCCCAAGGACTTAGGGCATTTCAAAGCTTGCGTGCAGTTCAAAAGTGTTTCAGAGTTGGATGATGGGGATGGGAGTTACTTAGGGCAGGTGGGTTTGTTTAAAACCAATGTTAGCCCATTTGACGGAGTAGCTTGTGCAGCTTAGCCAAACAGCTAGGTACTTTGCTTGCCAGTTGTAAAACAAAGCGGCCTTTTGCACTCAAAGAAGCAGAGAGGTGTGATTATTTCCTCTCAAGTAAAAAAAATACCCCAGAAAGGTGATCTATTTCCAAAGTCTGAATATGTGGCATTTTTGCATGGATCAAATTACTTGTACTTTACCATGTCTTAAATGAATACATTTGTGACTAGGCTATCGTGCACTGAAACTACAATGCATAAAACATTGACTTTTTGGTACCTGTGCAGTGTCAGCCCCATGAGCTGCAAAATGCAGAAGGCCAGTCCTATATTACAGGTCTACTGTGGAAGATAGAAGGGCTATCTTCTTGTTATAGTACACATACCTCTTTGACATTTATAGTGCCCAGCTAGCTGAAATCATATAAAGTAACACGATTCGATGGTCATCTGTTTGCTGATCATACCCAGCTTGATCTCAAGCTGCATGCAGGACCTGCGGATACTCATCTCGTCATAGACTGTTTTATGCACCTTCAAGGATAGATGAATATAAAACATCTCTGCCTGCCTAAAGGATGGCAAAATGGATGTCCTCTTACTCCCTTCTTTACATCTCACAAAAATACTCAGATATAGGATAATATTGAAAATGCCCATCCCAACAGATCTCACCACCTCTTTCTGCCTTCAAACATGCCATCTCAGAACCACACATTCTCAGAGTGGACAACCCAGTGCAAGATAAGCAAACTATATCATACAAAATAATATAAAGGGACTTGCAGAGCTGTACAAAGCTACAGGCATACTAAAAACCAAAAACCTGTCCGTCTGTCTCTCACACTTCATCATCCACCACACTGCTACAAGCATTAAAATTGCACCTCAGTAGTCATCACTCATGACATGGAATCACTACCCACATAGGATCAAAACAAAGACAACATACTTCCAACTACATACCATTGCACAGTTGTAGCATGCTACCTATGTAGTAAGCACTATATAAATGTTACAAAACAATACAATACAATATTACTGAAGGTTAATTGAAACATAACACGATTAACGTGTGGCAATAATACTATTGGAAACTGAAAAACATAATCTGATGGGTGGTTGTGTGAAGATGGCTACATGACAATCTCTAATTGCAGATCTCAATAGCAGAAGCAATTACTGGCAAAGTCCATGGCTTTACTAATGCTTTGTGGTTGCCACTATTGGCTTTGACAATGCTAAATGCTTTTAAGATGCAGTAGTATTGGAAAGACAATAGTGGCTACTGGCTATGTTGAAACTCTATTTGCTAAACTTTCAAGATGATGCAAGAAGGTGACTATCTTAAAAGTATAGATAGTAGCATTTCCATGATGTCAACATGACCACTATGTTGCATGATGCAACATGAAGAATTGTCACATGGCAGCTATCTTAAAAGTATAAAAATATTATTTTCTATACTTTTAAGAAAGCTGCCATTTGGTGTCATGCTACGTTGCATCATGCAACACATTAGCCATCTTGAAAGTTAAATGAAATAGATTATCTACACTTTGAAGATGGGCGTCATGTGTTGACGCAACACGACAGCCACTTGAAAGTACAGAATATAACGTTTTTGTTATTTTCTATAATTTGAAGGGGGCCAGGCTTCAATAATGGCTATGCCAATGTAACACAAATTTAAAAGAATCTAGCACTGTCAAGTCAATAGCGGTGGGTATTTAGAGGCAGAAGTACACATTTTTAGTATGGTTTTAAGTTTTTACTGGCATATGGCTCTAAGTACGAGCTTAAACCACGCACGTGCATATTTGTCAATGTCCCTATACTTTACTACGTTAACTCTTAGACCAACTCATACATCTCAAAAACTCTTTGATATGAGGGAAAGAAAGTATAGGTGAGGGAAAGAAAAAAAGACCCATTATGTTGTCATTTATAACGTGGGAATTTCTACTAAAACAGTGGTTACATTGTTATGGACCAACACATTGTGCAATCTGTCAGTATATTCTGCTAAATTAAATCTTCACAGGAGTGATATGTGGCTTTTGTCTGTCATGAGGCTTGTTTGAAGTTTTGGCTATGAATCCCTTCAGTAGATGTTAAACTGCAACAAGCAAATCACAAGGCAGCATTTAACAGGCAATCATTTGTGAGGACCTCGGCATATTTTTCCTCTTTCATTTTTGACCAGAGAAGAAAGAGAATGGCAGAGAGGGAGAAAGGAGGACGAGGAAGACTAGAAACAGTGAGAAATGGAGAAAGCAAGAATTAAAACAATGTGGAAGAGTGAGATAGAATAATATGAAGTGGAGGGTGGAGACAGGAAGAGGTGTAATATGACTAGGCAGCCTTGGTCTTCGGCAACCCCTGCCTTCCACAGCACTGGGGTAGAACTCCTAATGAGAACGTTGGTCTTGTGCTCTTGATTAGTTATAAATTAAGTTCTGCATAATACCCTGGAGGGTCAGACTGGACTATAGAGCATTCTGACAGTGCCAGAATGGTTGGTCTGAGAGGTCAGTACAAAGGCCGTTTTTTTGGCTGTATGTGAACCTCTTTTATGCTTTGATGTGCCAGATTTTACTGTTCATTTCCCTGATGTTACCAGAAACACTTCCTGCTCCTATAGGTGAGCGAGCCTCGGAAAACGTGTGACGTCTTTGATCCTCGTGCACACAACAAGTCGAACCATTGCATGGTTTTTACCTGCCACCTCGCTCTTATCTCATGCGGGCACCAAGAATTAAACAGAAGGCAGTGACTTTTAATGTTAAATGGGCTATTGACAGTGATACCCGTTTAGATGCTGTACTCCACACTGTGGAACCTGACAACCTGGGATCAATCCTGGCAACCAGGCTTCACCAAATTGTGTGATCTTTGGCAAATATTTCATTTTACCGAGCCATCTTCTTCATTGTCGCTTATGAGAATATTGTTCATATATATATGAGTTTGGCTGTGCAGTCCAAAACAACCTTCTATTTAACTAACGCTTTTAATAAATTCCTGTTGATGTAGTGATATAATCTGATGTACTACGGTGAAACTCTTTCATGTGCTACTGAACAGTAATTCGAGTTTGGAAGTGACTTTATCATATTTTTATTCAACGGTTGTTGCATAATTTGCTTGCCAAAAATGTCCAGGTCTCAGTTCGTGCACGGTCTCTTAGGCCCAAGCCAGACCCTTGACTCAACTCTGGCTCGGCTCTCCCTGTTAATTTCTTGGCTTGCCAACATCTACCTGCAGCAAGCACAAATGCATGCAGTCTTCCATACCTTGCAAAATACCTATTCAGCGTCTCTTTACAAGTTCAAAACTTCCTTGTCTTGCCAATGTGGACCATTTTCTTCATAATCTGCTTCACTAATGGGGGAACAACTCATGCTTACATGCAGGCAGGAAAGAGAAAGAAGTCTGAGCGGTGTTAAACCACAAGGTAACTAGCTCACACAACACAACATACCACACCACTATCCAGACAATGGCCTTTTGGTTTTGAATTTCTTGATTCAATATCAATGTCACAGGGCAGGAAAGAGGAACAGTATAAGCTGGCATTGTTCATTACAATGCATGAGATGTGGTGTTATGGCCAAAGCTGCTGACTATTGAACTAGGGAACCAGGTTCGACTATCCACATCCTGTGATTCTGGGCAAATCACTTGATCTCCCCATGCCTAAAAAAATGAATATAACATTGTGTACAGTAATTTCTTCTCATTAAAACATTCCACTGGCCTCAGATCATGTTCCCGCTATATAAAACTGCAAAACAAATGAAGCGTGATGTAGTGACTTGGGAGTTTTATGAAGGAACCCTTTTGGCTCCAAACAGACTCCATGGAGCTGTGACGTAGGTGTCAGAGCAGGCGCAATGTAAGCTTGTTTTAGAATGCAAAGTTTGCAGGTACATAGAGCTGAATAAAGACGTCTAAGACTAGGCTCCATCAGTGGCGTAGTCACTGATGGGTACCTAGGCTAGGAAGGCCGCTACAACTGTCAATGAGAGAGATTGCTGTGGTCCAAGCAAACTGCTTGTGCATGCCGCGTGTCACTGTCGAAAGTACGGAATCAACACTTCATGCATGTGAAGTCCAAGAGCAACTCCAAACACTGTAAAGCAGGTGAAGACAACGGAAGTACTGCAAAGAATCTACACGTCGCTGGTCGAGAACCAGTTGGTCAAGTCCTACATAAAGATATCGCACTGCCACGCAAGGTAAAGTTGGAAACTACACAGGGGCATATTCTCAAGGAGCTATCGCCGAGTTAATGGCACTTTATCGCAGCCAAAGTCGCGATAAATTTATCGCCACATTCACAAGCTGGTTCTAACAGCCATAGCCCCAGTTTACCTGCGATAGCAGCCACAACAAACATTGCCACAGATGACCCCCGCAACTATTGCTAATGAGATGCAGAGTAGGCGTTCCCGAGCAAAAAGCCGTGACAACACCACTCCACAACATTCTCAATAACCAGTCAGATTGGCGATAAGATCCCAAAACAGGTGATAAGGCGTGTTACGATCAGGAAACTAACACCTGCTCTAACCTGGTGTAAAGTCGGAGCACAGCCTGCACCATAAAAGGGAGGCCAGCCTAAAGCCACACCTGAAGAACAAAAGATGCCATGGAGCCACTGATCATGCAGCCCAGACACCCAAGAGGGCACAACACCCACCGCCACCACCCCCAGGACCACCCCCCACCCCCCCGGATCCCCACCGCCCCAACAACCAACACCGAGGCAGCGCAGACAAAGTCAGCGATCCTCCGAAAATGCACCAACCTCACGGACCCAACACCAGAGAATGTCATAGCCCACCACATGCACAAACGATCAACTATCCTCCACATCCTGACCACCATTGCACACAGGCTGACTGTACCAACACAGCGGACAACCAACATCCCACCACAGACCAAGCTGCTGGCCGTGATGCACCTGTTGGCCACTGGTACCCTCCAACCAACATCCGCATGAGCCAGAGGAGTCACACAGCCAGCCCAAACCACGTCCCGCACAACGGTCATGGATGACACCATCAGTTTGGTACCCCACTATCTATACTTCCCACACACTGCGCAGGAACAGCTGGAGACCAAGCAAGGAGTCTACGCCACAGCTGTCTTCCCACACGTGTCAGGGGGCAATTGACTGCACACATGTACTACTTGTGCCCCCTGGCAACACTGCACACAATAAGCGCACGTATCCCACCAATGTCCAGGCAATATTGGACCACCGGGGAATCCCCGCCAACGTCGGCGCCAATCCCCCAGGCAGTGTGCATGAGCCCTACACCTTCCGACAGTCCATCATCAACCTGCGCTACCAGGATGGCACCCACGGAAATGCACTGCTCGTTGGCCAATACCACATGAACAACCACACACCTCAACTCCACAATCATGCAACTCACAACACAAGAAATGCACATGTCTCAAGCTCACATACAACATTCATACCCACCAGACACAACAGAATAACTTACTGTGGGAAAATGGGCCAGCCATGTACATTATCCATCAATGGCATGGCACATCAGCCACACAATAGCAGGATTTGGGAAGAGGACGGGACCAGGCATGGGTGAAAGAGGCAAGTGACCCAGGAATGGGAATGTACACAATGCCAAGTGTGGTGTGGACGTGATGGCCACACTGCAGTATGCAGACCACACACATATCCATGTCGACACACAACGCTGGTGTATGATGTGTAGTGGACAGTGAACGCAATCCTGTCACCCCAGCCAGTGGGGAGGAACGTGGAAATGTAGCTTGTCATGTCCCCCCGTAAGCGTGAGTGGAGTGGGCTGGCCCAGCATAAGCCAGGCAAGCGTACGGGTGTGAATAAAAGGCACGTAGATATAGGCGTGGTTCTCTTCCGGACTGTCCAACATCTCTGCCAGGGCAGTGCCTCTCACCCCGCCATGAGGCCGACGGAGTTGCCTGTGATCCAGTGTGCCTGCTGCACCCCGGGACGCTGGTCCCGAACCAGTCATACCCGCACATGCTCACCCAGGCCTCAATGCCCACCTGCCGACACCGGCGTGCGTCGAAGAGGGCCTGCCACGTGCCGGTGCAAGCTCCATGCCCGAGGCTCGCGACCTTGGCAACCTGCCACGACCATCACATCCTCCGCGAGCAAGGCCCACAGTACTCCTTTCTCGTTGACGTACTCTACCGGCATACACAGCGTACTAGTAGGTCACACATTTGGAATTGAGTCTTGATTACACTATGGTGGAGGACAATGTGTATGGCTGAGCTGAAGTCATTATACTCCCTTCGATGTGCTGCCACCAAGTCTGTGCATAGCATTACTACCACACATGTCTGTGGGCCCACGGGGACTACTGCTCCCAGGCCACACTAAGCTCGAGTAGGTCACACATTTGGAACTGAGTCTTGATAATGCAATGGCTGGGTACACTTGGCAATGCAGACTTTAAATCACTATACTCCCTTCGATTTGGTGACACCAAGTCTATGTATAACATCACAACACGTTTCTGTGGGCCCTTGCTGGAAACGCATACCACCTACACTGCGGCCGAGTTGGTCACACAATTGGAACTGAACATCGATTTTTCAATGGCAGAGTACATATTGCACGCAAGGAGAGGTGTAAGAGGATGATGCGTTGCAGTCAGGAGCTAAAAAGGATCATAGTTACGGAGGTGATTGAACACTACCGACAACTGCCCTGGTGTCACTAACTCTGTGCATCGCGAGCCAATGGCACGTGGCTGTGGGCTACTACTGACCGCTGCCTCCGGCCTACACTGCGGTCCAGTAGGTCACAGAGTCTTGATTTAGCAATGGCGGAGTTCATATCAGTGTACCGGCATCACCGCAGACTGCGTCCCCTCTCAGCCCTGGTGCCACTAGGTCTGTTCCCCGACATTCTTGGACACTCACTGGTCGTACATTGGTGACGTCTGAGTCTATGGACTAGGGGGTAGTTTCATCCTCATGTAGCTGATACCCAATTGGTTCTGGCAACGAGGCTGTTGCTTTTCACTCCACCATTTGCTGCTTCTGGATAAAATCAGACCGTCCGCATCATGCCCTGGAGGACACCTTCCACTGTCCCCCACAACCCTTCGCCACATTCACCTTCGACATTGATGAGGACCCGCCCAGTCCACGTGGCCCTACCTCAATGCACCGCAAGTAACCCTTCTGTGGCAGGGTATCTGTGCCGGCCGCTGTGCATCCAGGGCCACTAACTCTGTGCTGGGCAGGTCCGAGACCCCTTCTTCTGAGATGTTGGATGACTTCTGAGGCGATGGCCTTGGGGTCATAAACGCCATGTGTCTGTGGCCATGCACTGTCTGCTGCCTCCAGCCTCAACTACGGCCCACCAGGGCACACATCTAATCGAGTCCTGACCGGCCTGGACGTCGCATCACCGCAGAAGGCACACACTACCATCGCCAGGTCCACATCCATCCGCCATCTGCCAGAGTCAAAACGGTGGTACTGACAGACTGTCAGAGTTGCTCGCACCTGCCGCGGATGCCATCTTCTGCCTGATCCCCTGCTCAGAACTCCAGGTGCCACTGACTCAGTGCACCGCAACCCATGGAGAGGTTACGCAGCAATGTAACCTCAAGCAGTGTGGGAGAGCTGTGACATTGATGAGGAAGATGGTGCATGTCTAACACGCCCCACTGCATCTGCATCAGGAATATCTCAAAGGGACACAATTCTAGACTTTTTCTTCACTTGAGCGCGCTCAGCTCTATTGCCCCAACCTCAGTGCACTGCAACTCACGGACACTTCTGTTTGTATGTTGGCTGACCTTGGGACTTGGTCCGGCTCCCTCCATGTTGCTCAGCATTTGACTCTGTTATGCAGGTGTTTTCTGTTTCCGTTGCACTGGTACCCACTGTTCAAGTTGTTGCCAGCACCAAGCACTACGTGTGGGCTGGCTTACACTCACCCCACACACATCCAGCTCAGGCGTCACTGTACATGTGGCCCTGCCACTAAAGGGGCTGGCACACATGCCCGTGGCCAGTTCAACATTATATCTGTGTGTCTCTCTGTGGTCTTCTTGTAATGCATGAGGGCCCCGGGCCCTACAACAATACATTGTGCTGTGTACAGCGGGCGCAAACATGTCACCACATGCAGCAGGTTGGAGCTTTCAACATGTAGCTTTGTCGTCACCCACTTAATTCGTAAGGGGAGTGGCCTGGGCTGTCATACGCAGAGCCAACGTGGGTGCGGGCCGGCTATTTGCGTGTCCCTGGGTGTGGTTCTGAACTGTGAATGTGCATCTGCATGTGTAGGAGAGTAGGGTCTGCTTCCTATGGTCACCCCCACTTTTTGCTTTGATTCTCTGGTTTTTCGACTTTAATGTGGCTGTGGGCCTGCTAATCAGACCCACAGCCCAGCTGTTCTCTCTCTAAATTGATACCATGTACTTTAGGTACATACCAGATTGGGTATTGGGTCACCTCTGTAAGTCCCTGTATAGTGTACCATAGGTACCCAGGCATAGGTGGATCCAAGGCCTACCAGGGGCTGCAGCATGTATTATGCCACCCCTGGCTGGCCCTCCAAACTGACACCACAGGCTGATCACTCAGCTTGGGTAAGGCGGTGTAATCACCCCTTACTTAGATATAGTATACCTATATCTACCATTATATATAGACACATATTCACCTATAAGTCACTCCTATGGTAGGCTTCGACAATCCTGGAGGCAGAGTGCTTGGTTTTATGTGAGTGGGTGCCCCAGCATAAGCTGAGCCCCTCTGCAGCTTTCGGAAACATCTCCTTATAGCTGTTCTATGATATAGCCATACCATATACTCTTAAGTGCATTATAATCCTCGCGGTTAATGCTAACTTTGGTTTGGCTTTATCAAAACATGTTGTGTAAGGTGTCAAACACTTTGGAATACTACCCCCCCTCGCCAATTCTGGCGGCGGGGGTAGCATTCCACCCGTCTAGAGGGAAAAGACATGTATGTTACTGCTTTACCCGGTTAAAGTTAAACAGAGCCTCAGCATCACAAAATGGATGCTGCTGCCACAGACACAAGTCTGACCACCTGGTGCTGGGGAATACTCCAGCAAGGGCAGCCTGGACAATAGGTTTCCAGTCCAGGGAGGTGCCCCAGACCCCAGAAAGGGTTATGTGTATTGGGGCAGGGAGGGCTGCATTCAGTGAATGCATCTAGACATTGCCTGGGGCACACAAGATGCTCCATGCATAGCCCGGTTCAAACCAGTCGCTGGGGCACTCCAGCCCCAGCTCTGGCGCGAAACTGGACAAATGGAAAGGGGTGTAACCACCCCTTTCTCAGGTCCACCCATAGGAGGGACCTAGGCAGGTAATCCAGCCCTTTAGCTTATTATAAGTATAGGAGCTGTGTCCCCAGGACTTTAGATTTTCTTGGAAAGAAACTTTGATACAGAACTCTTGGACCTTAGACATTCTATCCTGACTAGAAGACGGAAGACATTTCCCTTGTGGTCAAGGAGTGACCACCCTGTGCAAACAGGCACCACCAGTAACTTGCCAGTCTGCTTTGTCGACGCTCCAGCCGGAACCCGAAGACTCAGCGAGACAGGAACTGGACACTGAGACTTCTCCAACTCCGACCCACATCCACAGCAAAGTTGAGACGCGTGGTGGACACAAGAGACGTGGGACCGGACAACCTGGACATCCTGCATTTTGCCAACTGCTTGACTACCGAGGTACCCTCGCAGTTGTGCTTTGAGGTACAAGAAGCCCCAGACCCGAGCGCTATTTGCACTGAAGCTCAGCCCTCCACACTCCACGAGTGCCGCATGGGGCCTGCTCTTGCATTTCAGCTCAACGCGTCTTCCTGGTTTCTTGCATGTTGGCTAGTGAGCCCCCTGAAGACTTTCTTTTTGAACTAAACTGCTTTCTTGGTTGCTCCAGGCTTGCTCCAGGAGAAGCACTACAGACCTTGCTGGTCTGCAACAGAGCCAATCTCGTCATCCTGCGTGGGTTGCAGTTGCCAAGGCTTGTTGGGTCCAATACGGATACCGACTCCGCAGTCAACTAGATCCATCATGGGACAGCTCCTATCCAGCTCCTGGTCATCGTCAATGCCTCCTGGACCTCGTGGCTGAAGAGACAAGCTCACCTTCTTCACCTTCAAGCACGCGACATCGCCTGGTTCCTTCCTGGTCACTCGCTAGTGTCCCAGACTCTGTCCCCTCTGCTTTCAGGTTCTTCACTCCACCAATCCACCCTTGGATCCACCCGGACACTTTTCCTCTGGTCGCCTGCATCACTTCTTTACAGATCCCCATAGAAAACTACGACAAAATCCGACACCAAAAGGCACCTATGCACCCGGCTTCCCTGGGTGAGGTGACACGAGTACTCCGGTGCTCCCGTTGGTCTTGACTCTCGAAGTGTCCTAGTCTAAAGGGGTTTTACCGTAGTCTACCCGGAAGTGTCCTTAAACAGTAACTTTGTAACTTCTTCGTTTCCCATTATAAGTCAATGGTAACTCACGACTGTGTTTAGACACTGCACGCGTCTCCCGTGGGTCTCCTACTTCCTAACCTTTGGTTGTTTAGTATAGCCCCAGCGATTCCACAGGCCCCTAGGCCTACTGAATAACTCTCACGAGGTTCTTATACCACATCTTCAGTATATGGTTTGTGAGGCCCCTAGGGCATAATTGTATTTGTACAACTTATCATATGCTAATTAAGTAACTTGTGATGTACTTCGATCTCTGACCTCATAAAGAGTGCAACGGGGTTGTGTTTAGAATAAATACATATATATTTGATATATACCTTGTATGGTGTCCTTTCATTTGGTATTCAAGGGATTATAATTGGTAAAACAGCTTGCTTCACATGCTCACTGAAGCCTTAGCCTAAGACTGCTGGTCCATGCTACCACTAGGATAGCTTGTCTATAAGCTTGACTTTACAACCACCATCAATGAGGGTCGATTAGTCTGGTGCAAAGTGCCCACTAGAATAGTGGACATCATATGCCAGGCTAACTTCTCACAGCATGTGTCTCTATGGCAGTGTAGGTCTCCTTTGTGGGGTGTAGGTTGTCCCTGAAGGATAATAGACACCAACGTATGTGATCTAGTTCGCCTTCCTGAGTTCAGACCCCACCCACACCTGTTCGGCCACCTCCTTTTGGCTGACACCTGGCATTGGGGTGCCATGTGTGGGTGGGTGAAGTGTTTTGCGCCAGCTGTTCTTGTGGGTGCTTCCTGCTGTGTGGTCTGTTGCAGGGTCTGTGTTCTCCTCTAAGTAGCTTGGCTGCCCAGGTCCTGGTGATGGGTTGCGTGGGATGTCCATGGGCGTTTGTAGGGCGTCAGTGTCGTAGGTGTGGTGGTCCTCTCCGGCATCACAGATGTGTTGTCTTCTGTGCTCTGCTGGAGGTGTTAAGTGCCCCTCTGCAATGTGAAGGGGAGATGCATGTTGACATTGTGTTGGGATGTATGTTGGCGCATTGTTCTTGTTTACATGCAGACTGTATGACAATGTACATTGTGACTGTTTGGGAGATGCTGAATATTGCTGCGGGACAGTGTACATTTGGACTACATGACGGATGTGAGGTCGTACGCCTTCATTTACATTTCACAGTTTCCAGCTCTGTCAGATGTAATAGGCATGTTTCTGTGCGTGTGTGGAGCTAGTTGTGTCCTCTGTTCTGCAGTGTTGGCTTTGCACATTGTACCACGTTGTCGTCAATATGTGTGTGCTGTTCTTGCTATGTGTGTGTGCTGCAGTGTGCCACGGGGATCAGGGACATGATCCAGGGTAATTGTGGGTGTGCAGTGTGCTATACCTCGTTGTGCATGTGTGCCATTGTGCCCATCTCCCCCCGTGCCTCCAGTCTCTGGTCGTTACTCACCCTGTTGAAGTTGTGTCAGGTCCTCTCATGCTGTGTCCGTACTCCCTACTCCTTGCACGTCTCCACACTGATGACTGTGGCCTCCGTTTCCTTCAGCTCTGCCTGTGGCGCAGGACTCCCACCTCCTGTCGGCGTTGCAGCCTTCCTGTTGGCAGCAGGTTTGTGCCTTTTTTAGGTTGTCACATCATGCCAGCGCCTCTTGACTTCCTCGATTGTCTTCCCCGGTACTCCAACTGCATTCCCGGTAGTCTAGTTGTGGGCCAGTTGTAGGTAGTGTTCTGTCACCTTTGTGACGCTGATCTGGTTTTGCTGCGGACTACATCCCGTCTTCCTCTCCCTCTTCTCCTTGGCCGTCCCTGTTGTTCCTTGCTGGTGGTCTGTGGGGGTTGTGGGGTTTGCGTTGGCCTCTGCTCTCGGTCAGGGTGCATCCATGTTGCTACGCACTTTGGATTGTTTCTGGTGTGTTGTTTCTGTTGTTTTTATGGTGCATTTTCCCGCCAGACGCGTGGGATTTGCAGGCCTGTTGATGGTTTTCACTGCTTTTGAACCGCGATTGGCCTCATCGCAAGTTTTTTTGTGTTCGCGTTTCGCATTTTTGCGGCGTGGCGTTGATTGTAACACGGACATTTGGCGCGTTATCTGGAGACTATTGCATGGTACGGCTGTGTTGAGAATGCTTGGTTAACACAGTGTAATTTTCCCGCTATAGACTGCGATGTTAAAAGTTGCGTTAAGTAACTTTTCCGATGGTTATCACACCTTCTTGAGAATATGCCCCATGGAGTGATACTGCAAAAGGCTGTTATGTATTGATACAGACAAGAGCTCCACAAATTTGCAATAGTCAAATACATAAGTGCTGGCTGACAAATAACTAAGAAAGAAGTATATTATCATTGCATTTACCAGGGCCTCAATAAATGGAGCTTTATGATGTGAGCACTGGGCGAGGAGACCCAAGAAGAACCACAAGGATTGTGCTTACTGAGTTGTCTAATACCTTAAGTCGCCCACCACCAAGGCTGCCAGGTGATGGCTCAGAACGACTCCAGAAGTCCCCAACAAGTTCAGGGCTCCAATGGAGACCAAGTAGGAGGTAAACATTTCCCCGATTGTCTACAAATAATCTGAGGCATGTCCATTGCAAGGCCTCACAAATAGAGCGAATGGCGCAGGCTCAATTGGAGCCTGACAGTAGCAGAATGAGCTCCATCCTTGATGTCAGCCACTCCCATAACTAGTTACCATGCTCCTACTTTCCCAAAACCACTTCCACCTTTCGATACAGCTAAAAAGCTAATTATTAGCGATGGATGGACTGCTTGAATAGGAAAATCGTATGATTTGAATGATGCAATTGAAGAGACTAATAACAGAAAGATTATCAAGTATGCTGTGATGGCCCCTGCAGGTAAATGCAGTGCGGTGGTGAGGCTTGGTGGGGGCTGTGCAGGGGTGGGGGTGTGCAAGTGCCAAACGATGGAATAGGTCAAATAAAATAAATAAATAAATAAAACCACTTACCTTGCGTTCGCTGCATCGTCAACTGAGTGATGCGGTGAGCAAAAGGTAAGTGGTTTCATTATTTATTTATTTATTTTCCCTATTCTGTCGTTTACCACTCTCCCTACCCTGCCCCACCCCCACCGCACATACCTGCATGGGCTGCGACTGCAAGGATGTAAAAAATCTTGCTGATGATGCTGTGAAAGTAGTCATTAACAAAATACTGCAAACTGACAAAGAAACTACATATAGTTAGATTAAAGAAACGCTGAATCTAAAGTTCAACCCAATACCAAATGGTGATTATGAAAGATACATTTTCAGTCAAGAACACCAAACAGTTGGTGAAACCATTGATGAATTTGTTGAGGGACTCAATACACTCATAAAATCCTTAAGTTCAATTAATTTATTGATAAAGAAGCTATGTGTCTTAAAGTAATTGATGGATGCTTGTCAGATTCATTCAGACAATGAATGGTGAGAGAAACTCTTAGTCTGGAGTGAGTGTTGATGGCTACTAGAGTTAAGGAGCATGCTGAAAGACAAGTTGCTGACAAGGATGTCAAGGAGGCCAGAGGTGCCACATGTGAATTCGTCAAGAGTACAACAATTAAGCAAAAGACTAACAGACACAAAGTGATGTCTACACATAAAAAAGTTCTGTTTTAGATGTGGGTTTTCATTTCCACATGAACGTAAATCTCCTGCCATTGGACATATATGTAAAGGCTGTGGGAAAGAGAACCATTTTGTTTACGAAGGAAAGAGTAAGTGTGTCAGGACACAAAGACAAAATGACTGTCAGAACCTTCTAGATGCAACGTTCGAAGGACACCTGTAAGGACAATCAGGCAACATCAATTGAGGCAAATTGACACTGAACAAACTCAATTGTAATCTAAATCAACGTCAAACAGTTTGTCTCCCACAATATCAAGTGAAAGTGAGGAAGATGGTTGTGCCATTTTGATGTTTACCGCGCAGAAATGTGCACATGTCGGATTTGCTTCGTGTGAAGAAAAATGTCAGTTGTACAAAGATTACATTGAAAATAAATGGACGCTCGATACCTTCCATCATCGACAGTGGTGCCAGAACTTACTCCTTTGAAAATCAAAGTGTACTCATGAGCTGCTTCGACACCCATAAAAAGTCACGGTTAATTTGTATTGACAATGAAACACAAGAAAACAAAGGTGCAAGACCCATGCAAGAGCTTCATGGTACAGCGTCAAGTGCATGTCTGCTCAGCTTCAGTACAGCGGCAGATGTTGGACTGATTTCCATGAACTACAAAATGTATGCTCACCATGAAATAGTAAGTCAGTTCCCTTTGTTATTTCATGGTTTGGGAAAGTTTAAGACTATGAAAGTAAATTTGCATAATAATGAGGACGTCCGTCCTGTTGCTCAGAGACATAGGCAAGTTGCTTTCCATTTACAAGATGCTGTTAAAAAAGAACCAAAACTATTACTTAAGGATGACATCATTGAGAGTTCACCTGGTCTAATGCCATGGGTTTATCCAATAGTGGTAGTGTCCAAACAGGACAGTGATGGAGATGTACGCATATGCACTGAGATGTGTCAGGCAAACAAGGCAATTGAATGAGAACGATGTCTAGGCTCACATATTGAGGACATGATAACACAATTAAATGGTGCAGAGGTCCTCTCTCGCCTTGATTTAAATAAAGGTTTTCATCGGTTGAAACTCAAAGAAGATTGTAGGTATATTACAACAGTTTCTTCACATGTTTGTTTCGATACAAGAGACACAGTTTTGGTGTGTCATCGGCTGCAGAACTTTTCCATGACACCATTTGATGTGTCACACAGCCTGTTGCACATGCATTCAATTATAGCAATGACATATTGATTTTCGGAGCTACACAGAAGAGCATGACCATGCTCTCACACAAGTATGTTGTTTACTTACCGATGCAGATTTGATTTTAAATGCTAAAAAGTGTAAGTTCCACAAGACAAAGTTAGAGCTCTTTGGCCATATCTTTTCAGAAGGGGGTATCATACCTAATCCTGCAAAAGTACAAGCCCTGTCAAATACTGATCCTCCACAAGATGTTTCTATGACATGTTAATTTCTTGGAATGGCCATTTACTGTTCCAATGGAAATACAAGACTTTGCCACTATTAGTGCTCCATTGTGAGAGTTAATGATGAAAAATGTTTCATTCAAGTGGTCACACGAATGTGAGAGAAGTTTCAAGAAAATCAAACAAGCCATTGAAACAGCTGCTGACATGGCCTACTACAATTGGAAGCTTCATTCCAAGGTAGGTGTTAATGCTAGCCCAGTTGGGTCAGGCACTATCATGGCACAGCACAACAGACACCCACATGCTCAAAGGCATATTGTGGCATATGCCACTAGAAGTGTGCCCAGACAGAACATGCTCACTCCCAACAAGAAAAAGAATGTTTAGCCTGGTTTGGGCTTGTGAATATTTCCATGCATTCCTGTATGCAAATCCTTTTACACTGGTAACTAATCATCAAGTTTTACTCACTATCTTTGGTTATCCGAAAGCCAAGATACCTCCTCGCACTGAATGGTGGGGACTACGATTACCATAGTAAAATTATACCATTGTGCATCATCCAGAGAAGGATCAACACCCTGCTGGCTACTTTTCCAGAGTGCCTATTCAAGGGCAGGGTACTCCATCCAAGATGGCTGAAGCCTACATTAATTTCATTGTAAATATGCGAGTTGCTATATCATTAGCCCAGATCATTACTGCCATGTGACAAGATAGTGACATGCTGAAGTTGAAAGATATAATTATACATCAGTTATGAAACCGACACATGCGACCTCACACCAGTGAAGGGGAATATCAAAAAAACAATTTTAAAGATGAACTGTCCATAACTGAGGGTCGAAAATCCTAATTCTGGAGAGTCTGCGACAGAAAATAATTGACGTAGCCTACGAAGGTCATCATGGTATTGCTGCCACTAAAAGAGCTCTCCAAGATTGAGTTTGGTTTCCATATTTAGATGAAAGAGTTAACAAAGTCTGTAATTTATGTAACTACCTTACTACCAATATTACTCAAATGACTCAATATCTCAGAACTCCCTAAGTATCCATGGGAGATAATATCCATCAATGTCTTTGGTTAACTCGATAATGGGCATCATCTGATGATAATTGTGGAGGAATACTCACATCTTCCATTAACAGAAGATCTCTCATTCACAACCCATGAGCAAGTCATTGAGAGACTAGAAGGCATCTTTGTGACATGGGGAGTTCCAGCCATTTTGAAGTCTTATAATGGCATGCCTTTTAACAGTCAAGAATTCAAGGATTTCCTGGAGCATCTGAACATAAAGCATCAGAATAGTGTCCACCTTTGTGGCCCCAGGCCAACAGACTCGTTGAGCATTTTATGAGTATGGTAAAGATAGCAGTACAGTCTGCAGATCTTGAGAGGCTCAGTTTAAAAATTGTATTGAAGTCCACGTTACGAGCCTATTATTCAACACTTCACTTGACCACAGGCAAAAGTCCTGCGACTTTGATGTTCTAGAGAGCAATGATAACCAAGTTACCTTATTCGACCAACAAAAGAGAAGGGAAGAAGAACACCACTTGTACAAAGACTTGGTTAACAAGCAGACAATGAACACTATGCAGACAAGAGGTGACATGCAAAGAACACTGAGTTTAAGAGCGGAGATCTAGTGATTGCATGACAAATGCGAAGGAGGAAATTTGATGCGCCATGTAATGCGGAACCTTTTCACGTAGTGTCCGCCAAGCATCCTGGAAAGTCGGTTTCAAAAACCTCTTCTCACTTTCTGTATTAGATTCATCAGTCTTCTGAATGAGATGGTGAAGGAAAGACTGAACCTGGAAACTCAAGCACCAAGTAGGTTGACTGAAGAGATGTAAATATATATATATATATATATATATATATATATATATATATATTTACATCTCTTCAGTCAACCTACTTGGTGCTTGAGTATATATATATTCACCCAAAATGCCTCTCCTTCAAGGACAAGTTTTAAACAAAGGAGGGAGGGAGAGGGGAAGTGGATTCGATCTCCCCTGGCAATTTACATAAACAAAGTAGAATCCACACTAGTAGCGGTAGTGGTCCCTACAATGGTGGGGAGAACACAGTGTTGTGTAAAAATACCCCTCACACACCAACAGGCCCCTTGGTGTCATGCTTCATCATCGGGGTCTTCGCACCCCTCTACGGGATGCAGCGTGCTACGACTTACGGCTACGTAGGAGCACTTAAAGTGAACTATGTGTTGGTGAGTGTGGGTATTTTTTTTTAAGATGTGAGTAGTGAAGTGGTGAGAGGTGAAAGTTAAAAAATACCTGGCTCTTAGGGTAAAAATAAATTTTATTAAGTCCCCGGCTGGTATTGTTAAAAGAGTGCAGGGTGAGGTTGACACTGTATTTTAAGGTACATAAGCCTCAGAAAGTGCGTCGACATGACATGTTTCGGAGTGTAGAAAACTCCTTCTTCAGGACGAGAGAGTGCACAAACCTCCTCACCTTTCTCACATGTAGTGTAGATGTTAAAGTGTTAGTTAAAAAAGTATATATAATCTACAAAAAATTAGGTGTAATGTTCCTAATTATGTTTTTTAGTCCAGAAGTCTGTTGCGCCCAATTGGCGTTTAATAAGACCTGTGAAAAAAAGCATGCTACATCAAAACATCATAATTATGACATAGATTCTCATCAGAAAAATGTCTGTTCAAAAATAAAGGGTAGTTTATGACCTGGTATGGTCTAAAACCCTGAAATGAAAAAGACAAGGACACACATGTAGACTACTACACACACATTTACAGATAGTAAGTCACAAGTTACTCCTAAGTTGTTATATTGTAGGAGAAAAGTTGGTTTGTTCAATGCTTACTTATATAACAAGGCAGAGTGGCCTCATGAGCCCTGCGTGGTATTGGGGGTAATCATCCGGCTCAGTGCGGCTACCTAAAGAACATAGGAAGCTAGAGTAAGGATTCGTAGATGCTACTCGAGGGAAAAATGGACTAGGTTCCCTGCACAACAAACTCACGGTTACAGCATGCTTAGATGGGCTGTCATTCCCTCAACGCGGCTCCGATGATATGCCGTGTATACGAAGCCTCGTACCTTATATACTACCCAGAGTGCTCTTAATTGTTGCTTAATTGGAAGCGGATCAGGCCCATAGAAGGAGAGGAACCCTAATTGATTTGTCGGTTGGACCATACCAGGTCATAAACTACCCTTTATTTTTGAACAGACATTTTTCTGATGAGAATCTATGTCATAATTATGATGTTTTGATGTATCATGCTTTTTTTCACAGGTCTTATTAAACGCCAATTGGGCGCAACAGACTTCATAGGCTAAGGAAATTCTGGCACGCAGAACTCTCTGCCAATCGATTCCCTTGGTTGCCTAGCAACCGAGCTTAACCAGATGTAAAGGCAGCGTGAACGCTTCCTGGCATGCCGTTTTAAGGAAGACTGGCTGCTCCTAGACATTAGGATTCAACCTCAGTGTTGCAGCAGGACTGATTCCTGCTCTTCCGTAGCTAACTCAACCAACCCCTCAACCTAGATCGCAGCGAATCATATCGCCAAGGTCCTTGCAGAATCTTCCGCCAGGCGCCATTTAAGGGTACATACAGCCAGAACACGTTCTGGTCCAGACTAGGCTGTTACCAAATAACCTGCAACAAAACCCCCCAACCCCGCACCTTATCCTGATGAAGACCAGTAGTGACTACCGAAGGGAGCACACCTCGGGTTGAAAGGTCGACGATAAAACAAGGCTCAGACCAACCAAGGCCCTGCATACCAAAAGGAGCATTAATAGCCACCACGGTTCATGGTTATGAGTCTGGCCATTAAAAACGTTGTCCTTCCCCTTTGTATATAATTCCTGAACCACCATGTATACACTGCACCAATTTTGTCACTAAACACATATGTCACATGAGCACGGTATATATTTGACATATTGTTAAACAGCCATTTTGCATTCTTGTAAATATCAATATTTTTTAATGTAGCAATTCAGAGAAATTGTCAAATGGTATATGCACAGACTGTGTTATTGTGATTATTCCAGATAACTACTCACATGTGTCTAGGCGTGTGTGATATTCATGCCCTATAAATTTTTGGGTAATATGACACTTAATGCGCTGATAAAATTACTTTTGAGAAACCCGAAATAACCATTTTTTGTTTATAAACGACATGCCCAGGTTCTGAGGGACACCGGGTTGCCCTGCTTTGTTATTGGCTATCAGATAAGTCAGCATATACTCTGCTGTCACTGCAAAGGTATTTGCTGGTTTTTGGTTTTTCAAATCGGTTAATCCTAGCTGAGGCTTTTTAACCACATGTTAATTTCTCTTGGCAGCATTCCATTCTACTAGTTATATGTTTGTGCCATCGAAGAAAGCCCAGGGCTTTAAGTGGGATGAAAAAACTCGAGGGTCTCTCAAAGGGACGTGGCCAATGTCATCAAGGGCGTGGCTTAAAACACATAAGCTAAAAATATCTGTGCTTAGACTGGTATGTTGCTGTTTCTGTCATTGCATGTGGACATATGATACAACAAGCAACATCATACCTACAACAAGTCAGGACTATTGGTTTTGTCAATGGTTGTTAGTTGCATAAGATAAATAAGCAGCAACTATAGCTTGTATATAATACTGAAAATGCTTTCTCTTAAAGCCCTGATGACACCACGACAATGTTGTTGCTCCTGAGTGAGAGAAGGGAAATCCAGAGAGAAAATGACTCTCTTTAAAGGATTTCCTTTCCCATACAACGCTCACCTGAAATGACGTCATGCCGTCCCTCCACTAGTGAGAAGTTAGCAGTGTGAGCAGCTCACATCGATGTGCTGCTGTCACTGCAGTCTGGAAAAAAACGGGCTGCCTGTGCCGGGCACAAAGAGCCCGATAGAGACTCGTTTCGAGCCCCCTTTAAAAAACTGCCGGTGCTCAGACCAGGTGAGACCCGGCCCACTTAAAACCCTGAGAAAGCCAACACTGGCTAGACCACATCGCTATGCATGGCAACCCAAGCAACCCCACAAGGAGCTGCTCAAGTTCCTATCCACATTTCTACAAACACGTCACTACCAGGGCCGGACTGGACATTCTGCCACAGTAATCCTCGAGCTAGTCAGCTATTTCCAAAGAAGGATGGACAGCAATGAGATTGGTGCAGTTTGGGGCTGGTTTGAACATTTGTGCCTCCTCTGCTAACTACAAGCTGAAAAGATTGTCCCTATACTGCACACACAAATCTGTTTGCACACTGGCATACAAAACAATCAGTTTTTTTTTCAGTTTTCATCAACTTTTATTCGATTATAAAATTGAATAATCATAAAAAGTACATTTAAGAAAGTTTTACACACAAGAAACAACTTTGAGATAAAATGGAATTATGTAAGAATGAGATCACTGCAAAAAAAGATATTTTGAGGTTATAAAATCATCTTTACAGTTCTTAACGAGACATATTCATTTGACTAACAATATTACGGCGAACTCTTATAACTGCTTTGAGAAAAGTCGCTATGAATTTGGCTTCGTGTGGGGATTTTGGGGATTGTAAATAGAAGAGAGCTGGATAAGATTGTCTAAGTCCACTGGCCCGGAGGATCGGGATGATCCATCTTTTTCTTGCAAGTTTATAATATTTACAGAAAAGGACAACATGGATCGTAGATTGTAAAGAAGCTCCGTCACAGGGGCATCTCATCATGTTGGAAGACCAGTTCTGTGTTTCCGGGAATGTAACCAAACGGAAAAAGACATCAAAGCGCAGTCTCGTGATTAAAAACTTTTCGTAATTTGATAAAAAGTAAGTCAAATAGGGCTGGATTACTTTCCCTGTCTGCAATAAGCAGATTTTCTCATTCTTTGGTTTGATGATCTCAGCCTGGTTTCGAAGATCTCTCAGATGGGCTAGCGCCATCTGCTTTAGTTGTTTTCTTGAGATGTCTTCGACTGAAGGTGGATCGAGGAAATATTGTTCACAGTCCAAATCTTTAAAGAAGTTATGTATGAATTTCAGCCACGGGATTTTTCGCCAGTTTGTTAATTTTAGACAATCAAAAATAAGGGAGCGGGTTAAATGACTTTCAGGGTTGCACCATACTCGGTGCCACAATAAGATGGGCTGGCATCGGATGGTGTCGATGATATACTCTATACCGAGCTCCCTATGTGAGGCCAATATCGGGGAGCTTTGGGGAAGACCCAGAATGTACTTGATAAACGCATTTTCAGTGAGCTGGAGCTGGTCAATACGGCCGTAACCCCAGATTTCCGCTCCATAGGTAGCCACGCTGTGGCATTTGGCGTAGTATATGGATAACAGTTCAGATGGAGCAGGTTTGCCGAGTTTCCTCGAAAAAGATGTTAGAGCTGAGGTTGCTTGGCAAAAATGGAGGTTCCTCGCCTCCACTGCCTTATTCCAATTCATCTTGTCATCCACTAAGATGCCCAGGTATGGATACACCGGAGTTTTGTCTAATCTATGGTTGTTGATGGAGATGGGTTTAGAAACTTTCATCCTGGGGCCAATATTCATTGTGAACGTTTTTTTGGTGTTGACTTTAAGGCCAAGAGAATCCATGAACGATACATACTTATCAAGCTGAAGCTGGAGTTCGTTTAGGGTCCGTGCTATGATAACTGAATCGTCAGCATATAAGAGGGTAGGAATCGGGCGATGATTTATCTGTGGTAGGTCCTGGCTCCCTCCCAGCATCGCCTGTTCGAGCCCATTTGTGTAGAGGTTGAACAGGAAGGGAGCCAGTACACAGCCCTGCCTTACTCCTCTCGTTATCTGAAAAGAGCGCGATAGTTCTCCACTGGTGCCAAATCGAACTCGGCCTTCTGCGTTAGTGTATAGTTCTCTTAAGAAGGTTAATATTGGGGGGTCCACGCCAAGGTCAGCTAGGATTTCCCAGAGCTTCGCATGCTGAACACAGTCAAATGCCGCGCTTAAATCTACGTATACAAGGAAGATGTTACCACCCTTGGCACGGACATATTTGTCAGTCAGGAGTACGAGATTGAGGGCCTGCTCCACAGTCCCAAGCCCCTTCTGGAACCCATATTGCAAGTCAGTTATGATTTTGTTCGCCCGGGCCCAAGATTGTAACCGGTCCAGGAGTAAACGACCTGCAATTTTACCCGTGGAGTCCAGGAGGGAGATGGGTCTGTAACAAGAGGGGTCGTTACGGTCACCTTTCTTGAAAATGGGTAACAGTGTTGAGGTAGACCATGAGTGGAAGAGGCCTGTGGATGCTACTGCTGACATGACCCGTGTGATTATTTTAGACCAGTAGTCTACGTCGTGTAGAAACAGATCCATTGGGACTCCGTCCGGGCCAGGGGCCTTGCCACTTTTAGAGGCCTTGATTGCTTTTATAACTTCATTGAGAGAGAAATGTATGTTGATGGGATAAATAATGTTTTTCTCCGGATCGGCTTCTTGACCTCGGTTGTTTGGTATAACAGCTGTTGGCGTTCCGAATATTTTTGAAAAATGAGAGACCCAGTCCTCTTCGGTAATCGCCTCGTCAAGATGGTTTGGGTCGTTGCTGTTGGCCAAGAAGGGTGATCTAACAGTCTGCCAGAATACGGTGCTGTTTTTACTTAGAGCACTCTCATGTAAGCGCAGCCAAAGATCGTGTTTAATCTGCTTCTTGCGATCCTGACGGACAGTGTTGTAGTGTTTCCTCAGTTGGGAAACTTCCTGCGGATCCCTTGGTTGCTTGCGAAGGGCTTCTTTAAGGGTGGTAAGAGCCTTCCGACAAGAGGTGTCAAACCATCTCTCCAAAGGGAGCTTGGGCTTGTTGTTTGATTTAACGAATAGCTTGTCTCTAACCACTTGTTGTATGTTTTGAAAAGAGGCAATAAGTGTCTCGGGTGATGTCTCCGAAGACATACATTTTTGTAGCCAGGGTTGTGCGTTTTCAAGGATCCTCTGCATTGTCTCTACTGGGTCGATTTTTGCCCATTTAATTGAGTACCCATTCTGTTTGTGCATAGAGATCAGGTGTTGGTCGAGAGAGCCGGACTTAGCAGAGTGCATCCCGGCTTGTTTCATGTTAATTGTCACACAAAGTGGGTAATGATCGCTTATTGGATTAAGTCCGATCTCATAGTTCGTTATTTCCCCTTTATAGGTATTCGAGGCCATTATATAATCAATAGTTGTGGAACAGCCTCGCCCATGAAAAGTGGGTAAATAATCCTGCTGCGGATCAACTAATTCGTTAACAAAATCCATGTCTAGCGAGAAAAGTATTTCATTTAGTTTATTGCCGCATGGTGAGTGCACAAAGTGAGGTATCGGATTCCCTGAATCATCTTGTAGCCCACAGATCCCATTTTTGTGTTTGGGGCACAGTGCAAGATTGAAGTCACCACCCCAGATAAAGTAAGTTGAAATTTTACTATTATCATTTTGAATAGTGGTTAGGTATGCGCCTATTTCCTCTAGATATAGGCAGCATTCCAGGGTGCCTGAATTATTATAATAGTTAATGATTATGTAGCTTCTTTCTTTAATTGGTGTTAGTTGGATGATCTGGATGATTTGGTAAGTGGGTGACTCCTTTAGTAGCTTCACTCTAACGGGGAGGGTGTTAGCAATATAGATCGTGAGCCCCCCCTTTGGTCTACCCATGTTTCCTGGTATTGCTTTGGTGAAAAAGGTTTTATATCCCGCCAAGTGTAATGGAGCAGTGCACCAAGTTTCTTGCAAGCACAGTATTTGATGAAGCTTCACTGTGTCGAGCCATAGAGAAGATGTTATTTTCGACGTCAGGCCGGCAATGTTCCAGTAAATGATGGAGACGGTCAGGTTTTCAGAATCCGTCATAGGACATGGTGGATCTGCCTGGTAATTATTGGCCTCAGATATTAGTGGTTGTCGTGGACTGGCCTGCGGGGATCCGACTAAAGCACTAGAGGGTGCAGTTAGTTGGTGGCACTGGCCAAAAAGATTTGTGCCTTCTAATGACGGAATAGGAAAAGTGAGTGTTTTTATAGTGTTAAAAGGAACGTGTAACAGTTCCCGATAAGACTTTTTGCAGTTATCAATAAAGGACTCTGGAAGTACTAAGTTTTGTGTGGGATTGACTGGTTGTGGTATTATGACGGATCTAGTATCTCTCGGTTTACTCTCTGGTGGTCAATCGACCATCTCCAGACAATCGAAACGGTTTTGCATTGGAATTCCCTGCCAACCTTCATAGGTTGGACAGGGTTTTTCGTGCCAGTAGTGCCTCGGTCGTTCTCTCGGCCGTTCCCTCGGGCCACTCCAGGCTAGGCGGTCTCGTGGGTACTCCGTGTAGTTCCATGGTACTTGATTCCATGGTTCTGTGGGGAATTGGTGCCAAGACCATGATGGAGTATTGCGATTCTGTCTCACTGGAGGGTAGAAATAGGAGAGATGCCGAGCATCAATCCCCCCTTTCTTTTCCAGTGAGGGCCATGCGCAGATGTAGTCCACCACAGAGGGGTCTTTACATGTTACTACAATACAATCTCCTCGTATTGATTTGGTTGTCTTACCTACCCAGGCTACCCTACGGACTGTGGAGATCCCCCCGGAGAGATGGGACTCAAGAGGTCTATTGACACTTAGCCACTGCATGACCTTATTTTTGAGCGACCATGCAGTTTCCAAAGTATCGTCGGTTAGTTCTGGCACGCCTGTAAGAACTATCGTATAGGGGGTAGCCTCCGGTGGCAAATGGGCCGGACGTCCGGTTGCTGGCATTTTTTTATCGGTGTTCTTGGGAGGAGGTTGAGAGGCCACGGGTTTCACTACAGTGGATACTGGATTTTTTTCCAGATGAACTCTGGTGATATCTTTAGTTGGAATTGAACCTGGAGTATCCATAATGGACATTACAATATTATCCCGCTGCTGGTTGGAGACAGCGGGGGTTTTAATCGACTGAATTTGAGGCACTTTGGATGGGGGGTTCCGATTTGAGACATTTTGTATACGTTTTTTTTGAGCTACGGGTACTGGGTTGGAACGAACATCTACTTTGTGTGGTTGTGCTTGAGGTTGTTTTTTTGACGGCTGTGGTGGATTTCGCTGACCCCTTATTTCGATGCGCGTGCTAGTGTCAAGTAGAGTGGCAGAGATTATGTTGAGCTGTGCTTCTAGATTCCTAATGGTAAGTTGAATAGGTTTTAAATGTTGAAATAAAAGATATTTAACAGTAGTGAGAACCTGCGAGGTGACTTTACAGGTTTTACAGAGGTGGTCGCTAGGCTCATTTAATATTGCCTGGTGAGGTATGGATACTGTAGGGAGTAAAATGCTTTGTGAGGTTGTGTTAGTCAGATGGATTATATCGTGGTCAACGGGCTGGGCCGTGATTACTTCCCCAGCTGGCGGCATAATTCGTTTGGGGATTGCTCCTTCCCTTACGCCTTGCTGGAACAAATTGGCGGTTATCAGGGATTCATCCTGGGTGTGACAGATCGCCAAGTCAGGGGTTACTTCCAGATCCTCCGAGTTAAAGGATGGATCTGACTCGGACTGGGTTACAGAGAGATTTACTGTGCATGGTACTGTGTTTGTATCCGACGTTAATAGAGTCAGTGGAAGGGAACAGTTGTGAGTGTTAGGATGGATGGGAGAGGTGGCGTTTGCAATGGCACCTAGAGAAGAGCGTTTAGCGTTCGCAATCATAAGATCTAGGGACACTCTCTTTTCCATCAGTGCGATGCTCTGGTTTATTTTTTCATGAGTCCGTGAGATAAAAAGATCAATGGGTCCCGTTATTTGGGCTACCTCTTGCGCGTGCTTAGATTTAGCCTTAGTGTTGCTCCTGGTTTTAGGTGGCATGCTGTTAACTTACTGTGGTATCGTTGGTGAAAGAGGGGTGGCCCGGGCCGGTCCCTATCGGGCACTAACGGGCAACAACGGGCCCGCCCTTTGGCCCGGGCTTCGCCCCGTGCTCCGACCCGCGCGCGTCCCGCGATGCGCGTGATGGGTGGAGGTTATGTAGTTCCACGGGAAGGGAGGGCGTGGCACTGGGAGGGGCCGCGGCACTCACGGGAAGAGGACCAGCTGTAGGTGGTGAATGCTGGTCCTCGCAGTCCCGGGGCCGGCGCCTCTCCCTCCTCTGCGGCCACAGAAGCAACGGGGTCCTTGGTGAGTTTAAAAGCGGCAACAGCACAGGATACAAGCTACTCCAGTAGCGTGGGCAAAGGAACAAACGCTTCTCCTGCTTTACGAGCGGCTCCCGCGAAGCGGGGGCCGCGAGTAGTTATTCACTTTCAGCAGGGCGTGGCACTGGGAGGGGGCGCGGCACTCACGGGAAGAGGACCAGCTGTAGGTGGTGAATGCTGATCCTCGCAGTCCCGGGGCCGGCGCCTCTCCCTCCTCTGCGGCCACAGAAGCAACGGGGTCCTTGGTGAGTTTAAAAGCGGCAACAGCACAGGATACAAGCTACTCCAGTAGCGTGGGCAAAGGAACAAACGCTTCTCCTGCTTTACGAGCGGCTCCCGCGAAGCGGGGGCCGCGAGTAGTTATTCACTTTCAGCAGGGCGTGGCACTGGGAGGGGGCGCGGCACTCACGGGAAGAGGACCAGCTGTAGGTGGTGAATGCTGGTCCTCGCAGTCCCGGGGCCGGCGCCTCTCCCTCCTCTGCGGCCACAGAAGCAACGGGGTCCTTGGTGAGTTTAAAACAATCATCCATACACCATAGACAACATTAACCTCTAGATTGTCACACAAAGCACGGCCCTTCTTTGCACAAAAATGCAAAACTGGCCCACATAACACTGCCCTCAGGTATAACCACTACCCGCGTGTATATATCAACATGGTTCTCTACCCATGACCACTCTAAAGGCCTCAAAACACTCACTCTTTGAGCTAGACACAAGCAGGCTGCCGCTCATCAGAGGAAACGGGCTGCTGTTTCCGCCCACACTAAACACTTCCACTTTTCTCTGTCTGCTTTCAATCCTCTCTCAAACAAGCATTTGCAATGCAATAGGTCTCGCATTTGTGACAGTGTGAGCTATTGGTATTGTAAATGACAATGCCTTTCATTTTTGTGTTGTTTTTCAAAACAGATGAATAAAAGGCACTTCGACGCCTCTTCAGGGGTAGTAAGCGCTATATAAATGCAATTAAAATACAATACGATGTACAATGCCAACAGCTTAAACTCTCGCAAACGCGAGACCTATTGCATTGCAAATGCCTTTTGAGGACTATTATTGAGCATGGCACTTACCAGCTAATAAATGTTGATGTCAAAGAAAGGCCATTGTTAATCTACAAACAAATAGCATCTCATTGCAGCCTCTCCGCTATCACGCATTTTTAGGTGAATTCACGTGGTAATTTCTTAAGTATGGCAAAAAGTTTTCTTATATATAATGCTGTTCCAATGTCTCCGTCACAAAACCTCTTGAAACAGCCTTCCTCTGGAGCGCCTACGACCACGCTTCTTTACCTGTAATAACTAATCAGTTCCTGGAAACGGATTATTTATCAAATTGTTTTTCTTTCACATTTCCAGAGCTCAAATAATTTGCTGAACAGTATCGGGCCAGGCCCAAAAGGCCTCAACTGTGTTCAGCTCGCTCAGCTGTCCCCCGCTGGGCTCAAATTGCTACTGTCGTTTGACAGAGTCGGCATATTGATGAGAGTTCCAGCAGCAGGCGCCCGCGCTGACACTACATAAACCGAGAGCGCGGTGTGCTGCTGTGAAGGGGACATGAAAGTGTGCGTCTGAATGTGTGCGTCTGTGCGTCAGAGCGTGTGTGTGTGTGGGCACGAGGGTACACACAGAAAGCGCCAAGCGCGCAGCAGCAGCGTTTGTTGTGCCAGCATGAGCAGGCAGCTCTGATTTCACAGCCCGGAGGAGAACAGCTGGAAGCTCAGCACCACAGCAGTCCCCACTCCTACAGAAGCAACCCAATCTGAGCCACGCCAAGGAAACGCATGCAATTCAACAAGGCATGCATGGCAAGAAAACGTTCATTTTTACCTGGCCTTCATACTGACATGAAAGAAAAAAAAAGAATACATTTAGGCGTGCATTTTTAAACCATTTTGATAAAAAATGTTAAAACAGTTTCAAATAATCGTGCTTTTGATAAACTAGTACATTTAATCTTACAGCAAGACAAATTTATAATTTTCATTAATTTGAAGTATTCACATACTTAAATTTAGTAACCATTTGTCAATTTGTAGTTCCTTAAAAATAATTTCAGTCGCAATACAAATAGCATTTCCATCCATCTCAGGAGTTTATTTTTTTTAATTTATTTTTTTATTTAAAAAGGTTTTATATAGCGCTGGCTGGACCCGAGGGTATCAGAGCGCTTTACATGGGTATTAATTGCAATAAAGCAAAATATTACAATGAGGTAGTATTCAAAAACCAAAACAAACAGTAGAAAGCAGCATAAATATTACACAATCAAAATACAAAAGTTGCAATGGGCTACAGCACGACTAAAACACTAAAAACGACAGCTAAAACACGACAGCAACACCTCCACCCTTCTGGACAACATGGCCAATCTCGGACTCAAACAACTTGTTGACACCCCCACTCATGTAGCCGGACACACGCTCGACCCTATCTTCACCTCCAGCAAGCACATTTCCTTCGACCACACCACAGCTCTCCATTGGACGGACCACAGCTGTGTTCACTTCAGCTACAAAACCACCCTGAACAACAACCGCCCACAACCTATTCCTCGAAGAAACTGGAACAAAATCACCTCCGACCAACTCCTCTCATCACTCAACCGAAACCCTCCCACCCTCTCATTGGACCCTAACCAAGCGGCCACCGATCTCAAGCAATGGATCACCCACAGTGCTGACGAATTAGCACCCCTGAAAAAGCACCAGATCAAATCAACCAGCAAAAAGGCTTCCTGGTTCAATGATGATCTCAAAAAATCCAAGAAACTATGCCGCACCCTGGAGAAAACGTGGAGAAAAAACTCAACCACCGACAACATGGCCACCCTCAAGGCAGCCACCCGCAACCACCACCAACTGATTCGATCCGCCAAGAAATCAGCATTCAAGGATCGTCTCGACAACAACACCCACAACAGCAAGGAACTTTTCAACATCGTCAAAGAATTCACCAACCCCACCGCAGCATCCAACGACATCACCCCCTCCCAAGACCTCTGCGACGCGCTATCCTCCTTCTTCTACAACAAAATCGCCGACATCCACAACAGCTTCAAGATCACTCCCAGCGATCAACCCTCCCCACACTCCTCAGATACCACTCCGCCAACTAACTACCTTAGCGCCTGGAACACAATAACCACTGAAGACACCATCCGCCTAATGAACTCAATCCATTCTGGCTCGCCAACCGACCCCTGCCCCCACCACATCTTCAACAAAGTTGACTCCATCATCGCACCCCATCTTCGTGATGTCATCAACTGCTCGTTCAACTCTGCCACCTTTCCAGAAAGCTGGAAACACGCCGAACTCAGCGCCCTCTTGAAGAAACCCACAGCAGACCCCTCCGAACTTAAAAACTACCGACCCATATCCCTCCTCCCTTTCCCCGCCAAAGTCATTGAGAAAGCCGTCAACAGCCGGCTCGCCGCCTTCCTTGAATCTAACAACTCCCTCGATCCATCTCAATCCGGATTTCGAGCCAAACACAGCACCGAAACAGCCCTCATTGCAGCGACAGACGACATCCGAACACTACTGGATAACGGAGAAACTGCGGCCCTCATTCTACTCAACCTTTCCGCCGCTTTCGACACGGTCTGCCACAGCACCCTTATACAACGCCTCAGCAACATCGGCATACAAGGAAAAGCCTTGGACTGGATCATCTCGTTCCTCGCCGGGAGAACTCAAAGAGTCTGACTTCTCCCATTCAACTCAGAAGCCACAGAAGTCATATGCGGAGTACCACAAGGGTCATCACTCAGTCCCACCCTCTTCAACGTTTACATGAGCCCACTCGCATCCATCACACGCCAACACAACCTCAACATCATCTCTTACGCCGACGACACCCAATTAATCCTTTCCCTCACCAAAGACCCGAACACCGCCAAAACCAATCTTCACGAAGGCATGAAAGAAGTAGCCGAATGGATGAAACAAAGCCGCCTAAAACTCAACTCAGACAAAACTGAAGTGCTCATCCTAGGATCCTCACCATCTGCCTGGGACGACTCTTGGTGGCCTTCCGCGCTGGGCACAGCACCCACTCCCACAGACCACGCACGTAACCTTGGCTTCATCCTAGACTCCTCTCTCTCGATGTCCAGACAAGTCAACTCCGTCTCATCCTCCTGCTTCAACGTTCTTTGCATCCTCAAAAAGATCTTCCGCTGGATCCCCCTCGAAACAAGAAAGACTGTGACTCACGCACTGGTCACGAGTCGGCTGGATTATGGTAACACTCTATACGCCGGAATCACAGCAAAATTACAGAAAAAACTCCAACGCATCCAAAACTCATCAGCGAGACTCATATTGGACATCCCTCGCCGAGATCACATCACCGGACACCTAAAGGACCTCCACTGGCTTCCCGTCAACAAAAGAATTACGTTCCGTCTTCTCACCCACGCACACAAGGCCCTCTACAACCTAGGGCCCGAATGCCTCAACACCCGACTATCCTTCTACAAACCCACCCGCCAACTAAGATCGTCCAATCAAGCCCTCGCAACAGTCCCACTCATCCGAAAATCCACCATGGGGGGGCAGATCCTTCTCCTTCCTGGCTGCCAAGACCTGGAACTCACTCCCCTCTCACCTCCGCCTTACTCAAAACCACATCTCATTCAGAAAAGAACTTAAAACCTGGCTATTCGACAAATAATGAACCCCCTCCCCAAGCGCCTTGAGACCCTCTGGGTGAGTAGTGCGCTTTATAAATGCTCGAACTTGAACTTGAACTTGAACTTGAACTACAGCCAATCCTGAGAGATTAGGCTGGAGAGAGAGGGGAAGAATGGAAACGAGGGAGGTAGGGTAAAGGAATGGAGAGAGGCTAGGGAGGAGGGTAGGTTAAGGCAAAATCATACTGTAGTACATGTATAATTAATTGTAATGTAAAAGAATTACAAAGAGGTAGTACTCAAAACCCATCCGAAACACTAAAAGCAACTCCAGTTTTACACAATCAAATAACATGTATTGCAATGGGCTACACAAGTCCGGAGAGATTAGCCTAGCTTGGGAAGGAAAGGATGAAGAAGAGGGGGGAAGGGTATGGGAATGGGGCGGGGCTGAGGAGGGAGGGAGGTTAAGGCAATACCAAGTGGGAAGAAGCAGGTCCTATGGGAGAGGCTAGTGGGAGGAGTAAGTGGGCTACGGAAGATGCGAGAGGGGGAGGAGAACAGTAGGAGGTCAGGGTGGGCTGAGTGCTCAGGGAAGGGATTAAGGACCCCAGTATTTGTTGAGCAGGAGAAGTTTGAGCTGACGTAGGAGGGGTTGCACCCCCTGCACCCTTGCTGGAATCGGTATTTACCGAATCGGTAAATACCGATTCGGTAATGCCCATTGATTCCTATGGGCTTCAATGCCCATAGGAATCAATGGGCATTACCGAATCGGAATTTACAGAATCGGTAATTACCGAATCTTAATGATTCGGTATTTAACGATTCTGTAATACCTACATCCCCCTCCCCTCTATTTTACCACTTCTTAAATACCGAATCGGTAAAATTCGGTATTTAAGAAGTGGTAAAATGAAATTACCTACATCTAGGCCATAGTGTGGTTTTCTTGTTTAACAGAGGAGGGACAAGAGCAAGGGTGTTGGAACTCCTCAATGATCTAGAGCAGCCAGCTTTGTGAAGTTTATGTGAGGTACTGTGGGGAGCGTAGATGCAGGACTTTGTGCGTGATGTAAGCTGTCTTGTAGGAAGCTCTACCTTCAAAGGGCAGCCAATTGAGGGCTTTTAGGGTAGAGGGGTTGTGATCGAACCATTTGAGGTTGGTAATGAGCCTAGCAGCCAGGTTCCGAACAGATTTGATTGGGGTTAGGTGGGTTTTAGGGGATCCATAGTCGAATTTCGCCAAGACCAGCGATTGGACGACTAATTTAAAGTTGTCAGCAGAAATGAAGGGTTTTATTTTCTTGAGGTGATGGAGTGTGAAGAGAGCGCTTCTGGCCGAATTTTTTATGTGGGGGATAAGAGTAAGGTTTCGATCAATGTTAAAGCAGAGGGATTTAACTGAGTTTGATATAGTGAGAGAGCAGTTGAGTGCGGTAAGGTCAGAGATCCAGGAAAGGATGGGGATAGAGTTGTCCTTAGGGGAGAAAAGAATGATTTCGGTCTTTTTTGGGTTGAGTTTGAGGTGGTTGTAGTGGAACCAGGATTGAATCTTACTCAAGGTATCATTGAGGTGCAGAACATCTGAGCGGGATTGAATCTTATAGTAAAGTTGGGTGTCATCGGAATATAGGTGGTAGTTGATTCCTGCTTGTTTAAGGATAAGGGTGAGGGGTTCCATGAAGAGATTAAATAGAGAGGGGGAGAGGATAGAGTCCTGAGGGACCCCTAGGGAGACGGGAAGAGGTTTGGAAAGGCAGTCATGAGTAACTTTGTTTGTCCAGTAAGGCCGATTGTCCACTTCAAAAAGAACCTACTTAAGACACATATGACATACATGTACATTTCCTAATAGTTATTCCCTGGGAAATCACCCCACTTTGGTGGTTCATTACACTAAACAAAAATAATAACAATAAATTCCTCATTCTTCTCTTGCAGCATCCCATGGGAAGACCTCTGAGACCAATCAATCAATTATAAAAACAAAATACTATGATAATGACACATGAAACCATATTTTGGTACACAGCAGTTTGATTCAAACAAATTGGTATGCTATGTTATGTTATGTTGTGTCTTGTCATGTCATTTCATGTTATGTTAGTGACCTTTGTATAACACCGTCTTCCACATTGCCTTGCTGTTCTGCCAGTTGTATGGCGTACTTCCATATACTTCAGCATCATAGACTGGAGTCCAAGTTCTTTTGTAATGATATGTTTGAGTGTCTTGTTCTAGCCTTTTCCTGGGTTGAATGAGAATCGCAAATTGAATGAGCTGTTTGCATATAATTTCGTAGTCAGTGAGGTTTGGCCAAGGATGTTGTTTCATCAAAATACTGCAGCTAGGGGAAGTGATATCACACACCTTTTTATCTACCCCCCCTCCCCTTATAGTACAATAAAATGTACTTTGACTCTAATGGTGTTACCGGAAGGTGGTTACTTACAACGTGGGGTCAATCTTTGAAGTATAGAAAATAATGATCCAAGATGGGGAAACATTATTTTTTGCTCGTCCAAGAAGCTCACCATGTTGCATCTACAGGCAACATAATGGTCATATTGGAACTATAGAAAATACGATTCCAAGAAGGGTAGCCACTGCTTTTAGATTCACCAGTGATGGTGCAAGTTACAAGTATTAGAAAAGCAAGACCGATTTTGCTCTGTTCTTTTTTTTGTCACGCCTACCTGACAGCGCAAATAGGTTAGTTGCAAAGTATTTATTGTGGACTTACCAAGAACATACAGGGGATTGCAGCCCTCCCTTTGCTTATCATTGGTTGTCTTTTCTGTTTTTCTCATTTGACTACTTCTTATTAATGTCTCAACTTGTAAGCCCTGTGTTTGTTCATCTTATGGACTACACCCTCTTGTTAACCTCTTTGATTGGCTGAAGCCTGTGCTTCCCATGCTTGCTTTTAGGGAACTCCTTAATTTTAATTTTAAGCACGCCCTCTGTCACGTCTGCGTTCCTCCCCACTCCATGGTCCACATTGTGTATTTCAATCAGGTTGAGTTTTTTTTCCCCCATTCGTCGTCTTGCTCCTCCCCTACCAGGCCATGTTTTTTAAAAGTTTTATATATTTTTAATTATTTAAAATAGTGCTTTCAAGATGCTTTTTTAAAATGTACAATCCATCTCAGACTGGTAATTCCAAATAAAAAAACACCCATTGTAATTTTTACGCTCGTGCATATGTGTTGAATGCATGTGAGCGCCTACAAAATGATGCTGCATGTGCATCATCATGCTTTTTTAAAACTTTAATAGCCACACTGCACAGCAGCCACAAATCTATACAGTAAAGCTAAAAAAGATTGCCAAAACTAAAGGTTTAATAGGCACAAACTATTGGCTTTGACAATGCTTGTTTGGATAGTGTTGTAACTATCTGCATGGCATTTGGTGCTGTGCTGTTTGCGTAAGGATATGGGATGGACTATCTGCATGACTGACATGTTGAACTGGGATTGGGTGATATGGTTGTACTTCAACTTCTGCAGCAGACTGCAGAAGACTGCTGGTTGCTTTCTCACTCCTCTGCATCAGTATGTGCAGGTATTATGCTCAGCAAGAAGGCAGTGTTCCCTCAATCAATCAATCAGGGGTGTGAAAAGCAGGTCTACTCACCCGTGAGGGTCTCAAGGTGCTGGGGGGCTGCTGGTCAGACTGGGTGGAACTTGAAAGTGACTCGCTTATTGACTGGGAGCCAGTGGAGTTGTCGGAGATGTTGCTTGATGTGGCAGGAAATGTCACAGACCAGTTTGTTGGCAGCGTTTCGGACATTCTGTAGTTTATTGAGCTGTTTCTGGGTAAGGCCGGCGTACAGTGCATTGCCTTAGTCGAGTCTGCTGGTGATGAGTGCGTGGGTGACCATTCTTCTGGATTCTTTGGGGATCCATCTGAATGTTTTTCAGAGGAGGCAGAGCGTGTGGAATCAGGCTGAGGAAATTGCATTGATTTGTCGGTCCATCATGAGCGAAGAGTCCAGTATAATGCCAAGGTTGCGTGTGTGGTCCTTCGGGTGGGGGGAGCACCCAGAGCGGCTGGCCACAGGAGTTATCCCAGGATGATGCGCCGGGTCCAAGTATGAGAAATTCGATCTTATCTGAGTTTAGCTTGAGGCAGCTGTCTTTCACCCACTACGCAACGGCCTTCATTCCACTGTGGAAGTTGGTTCTGGAGGTTGAGGATTCATTGGTGAGGGAAAGGATCAGTTAGGTGTCCCCAGCATAGGAGATAATGTTGAGTCTGTGGCTTCTGACGATGGCAGCGAGGGGGGCCATGTAAATGTTGAAGAGGGTGGGGCTCAGGGAGGTACCCTGGGGGACTCCACAGCTGATCTCCGTGGGTTCTGAGAGGAATGGTGGTAGTGTGACTCGCTGGGTCCGGCCAGTGAGGAAGGAGTGAATCCAGTCCAGAGCCTAGTCGCAGATTCTGGCGTTTTGGAGTCTGGTGATTAGGGTGTGGTGGGAGACAGTGTTGAAGGTGGCTGAGAGGTCAAGTAGGATGAGGGCTGTGGTCTCGCTGTTACAACTAAAACAAGGGTCAGGAGTAAAAGGGACATGAACACTGACACAAAGCAAAACATCTCCGTAATAGTAGATTTACAAGTAGAGTTACTGGAGAACAGAAGTTACTGTCATTATTTCATAAGCTCACAAGATGGTGGAGTTTATGAGAGAATTCATAGGGCATCATAGAAGCAGAATTTCGGATGGAGAAGGTTAGAACTACTTGTCCCATGAATCATTGTAGAGGTCAGTTGCTCTATAACCTTTGTAAGTTCTGACTCACAATAACCTGGAAGAGCTATAAAAAGAGCTTCTGGTTGAGGAATGAGGCAGATTATTTCCAGTACTTCTGCTATTTCTTCCTGAAAATCCTTGTACTTGTGAGGAGGTAAGGGTGCTTGCACAGATTCCTGTTCCTGCATTCTAAAAGTCTAAGTCTGTGCCTGCTCTGTGAGATTAGAGTAAATATTTATCTACAGATTGTTTTAACACCTTAACTGCGGCCGCTATTTCGCAGCAGTGCGGCGGTTCCGCGGAGTGGGTGGGGCTGCGTCGGCCATTGGACGTTCACAGCACCAGCGAGGTAGTGCTCGCGACGGCCGACGGCAGCAGGGAAGGGGTTATAATACATTTGCTGATTTTTTGAAAAGCTGTATTATTATATTCAGTTTGACAGAGTGTTTTTTTTTACATGTTGAAGTTCCTCAGTTTGAAATCAGATAAAGCTATACTTGGTGTCAAGGTTACCATAAGAAGTCGTAAATCTTGCAAGAGTGAATTCTTTGCTGGCTTGCTTAAACTGTGAGGACACAGAAGTAACTGCTTAATTAAATCAAGAGATGAACACTTTGCTTTTACTTTCTACAAACTCCGTCTTGAAATACCATTGCTTTATCTACAAGAGGTCATATTAGAACAATATGGAGAAATAACTATTTCTTATGTTCATTCATGTTTGATGAAATATATGTGGATTGTTTACCAGAAGTAATTCATTTTTTTTAAGAAGAGCTGTGCTTGGAAAAAGTGTTCTCTCCTGAAGATTTTCACATTTGTTTTTTTTTATGTTTACTAAAATTACAGGGAGTCAAGTGGAGTCCAGGAAGTTTAGTTCTTCCCCTGTGAGGCACAGTTTCTATCTGTTTTTGGTGTGTATACGTTTCCTCATACCGAGGTACTATGCATTTGAGTGTGAATAGTATACATACATGACATCTACTTCTTATTTTTTAGCTTGGTCCTTAGACAAGCATAATGACACACATACTACTTTTGAAACGCCTCTTCCTCATCTTGAAATTACAAGAACAGAAATATTCTTTTGTTTTTTTACAGGTAAAGGTTAAGGTATAGGGAGCATATTTATTATGTTAAACAAAGTGTGGAGTGATTAATATATGTTGTGCTTATTTCAGGTCTCCTTCCCAGCTGTTTCCTTCCCTTTCTTTACCTCACTTGATCACCTCAAACGTCTGTGCTATAATAGCAGACGGAATGGAGGCTATCGAGAGGTGGACCCTATTGTGCATCGAGCCAATCCTGAGGGCATGGATCAATCATCATTGTTGCACTTGCCCCGGACGAAGAGGGTACGGATGTCGTCTGTGGCGGTGAGAAGTGCGGTCTCTGTGCTGTGGTTGCTTAGGAAGCCAGATTGGGAGGTGTCTAGGACACGGTTCGCATCGATGAACTCAGAGAGTTGGGTGTTGATGGCCTGCTCTATGACCTTGGCTGGGAATGGGAGGAGGGAGATCGGTCTGAAGTTCTTGAGGTCTGTTGGGTCCGAGGATGGCTTTTTCTGCAGGGAGTTGATTTCTGCATGTTTCCAGTCATCGGGAAAGGTAGCAGTTTCGATGGAGCAGTGATGGTGCAGCAGAGCTCAGGGGCGATGGTGGCTGCTGCTCTGTGGAATATGTGTTATAGGCATGGGTCTTCATGGTCTTGAGCGTGTCCTCTATAGTGAGCGGGGTCCAGCAGAGCACTGCCTGTTGAGGGGTGGCTTGGTTGTTTGAGATGGTGGCTGGCATGGGAGCTGGGTCTAGGGTGTCAAGGCTCTCGTAGATCTGCCTGATCTTGTGGTGGAAGAAGGTGCTGGGTTTGTTGTAGAGGTCCTGGAAGAGGGAACGTCTGTGGTCGCACTGTTGGGCCTGGTGAACTCCTTGATGATGGTGTAGAGTTCCTTGCTGTTGTGTGCACTGGCGTTGATTCTGAATTGGAGGGCAATTTTTTAGTGGTTTTGAGGAGGAGGTGGTGTGCGTTGCTGGTGGATTTGAAGGTTGCGTGAGTTTCCAGGTTTTTATAGCTCCTCCATTTCTTCTCAAGAAGTCTGCAGGTGTGTGTAGACTCTTGGAGGGGGAGGTGAACCAGCTGACTGCCTTGGATCATTGTTTACATGGTCTTCTCTTGACGGATGCCAGGGTGTCTCAGTATGAGCACTGGAATGGTTGTCCACCACATCGATGTGCCAGGAGACTGTTGGTAGTGCCTGGTTACTTATTGGTAATATTCATTACTCCCAGTCCATGTCTTCCTTTTCACAGTCCTCATGTATGAGGTATCTCCAATCAAGCAGAACCTAATCACCAAACTTGATTTTTCCTTCCCAATCCAAGATGGCCCATGTAACCCTGAGTACAGGTACCTCACTTCCTGAAGTAGTCAAGAACAGACAGCAATCAGTGGACCACAGGGAGAGGTGAGTTTAAACTCAGGACTGTGACAAGGAAGACATGGACTCAGAGTAATGAATAATACAAGTGAGTAACTGGGCATTACCCCCTCATCCGTCTTCCTCTTACAGTCCTCGCTTATGAGTATGTACCCAAGCCAAACACTGATTTTGAAAAAATCCACACCAACAATAAACTAAACAAGTGAATTTAATGAACAAAGGACACAAAGGACCCCAAGTCTTACATTGCAGTTGGCCCCACAGAACTCAAGACAGCAGCACCAAAATTGGAAGAAACATCCCCACCCAATTACAAATAGTAGTGAGTCATGAACATGTGGGGCAGAGCCCAAGTGGCAGCAAAACAGCCATAAAGGCCACCCAGAAGGTAGAAACACCCCTAGTAGATCTTCCAAGGAAGGCCTCCGGAACAGATTGGCCCAGTAAGGAATAGGAATGCAAAATAGCCAACTTAATCCAACAGGACAATGTAGAGGGGGACGGCTTGAAACCCTGCTGAACCAAACCATGGGAGACAAACAAGTAATCTGACTTGTGGAAGACAGCAGCGCACTGATAATAAGGTGAAAGAGCACAATGCACATCCATGGAATATAAACACCCCTCCTCGTCAGACACAGGAGAAGGATAAAAGGTAGGCAAAACAATATCCTAATCCAAATGAAAAGACACCACCTTAGGGAGAAATGCCGGGCTAGGCGAAACACCGCCTTGTCTGGAAAAGAATAAAGGAAAGGAGGGGAGGACAACTAGGCCCCAATCTCCCCAACATGTCTTCCCGAGGTAATGGCCACAAGAAAAGCAACTTTGGTAGAAAGAAAATTAAAGTCACAGGACTCTAAAGGCTCAGAGGGAGCAACCTGCAGAACCAAAGGGAAGTCCCAAAGAGGTACAGGGGAATGCACCACCAGCCACCGAAGAGAACAACTCTGCAGCAAATGAGCTGCTAGAGGAGCGACAAACATTATCCCCCTGAAAAGCCTGAACAGCAGCCCACTGAATATGGAGGGTAGAGATTGCCAATTCCAGCTGGAAACCATCCCAAAGGAACTCCAAAACAGCTGTAGGACCACAAGAGGAGGAAGACAACCCTTTATCCTGACACCAGATGGAAAATGTCGCCAATGGCAGTCATACACCTTAAGGGTAGGTGGCTGCCGAGACTGCTGGATTAGTCCAGCAACATCCACACAGCTACCCTGCTCTTAGAGGGTCTGCCTTTCAAGCGCCAAACGGGCAACCTCAACCTGTGAAGTGTCCATCGGAAGAAGCCGCTGATGCAGGGAGGATGGATGGAATGGCAAAACTAAATGGAGCCTAACAGACAGCGGAGAAGACAAGGGTACCAAGGACAACTCCACCATGCCCGGGCAATTAACAGAATCTCCGCCTGGCCTTGGACCACCTTCTGAATCACCAGAGGGAGACAAAGGATGTGCGGAAAACAACACAGGAGGCACCCGGGCCAAGGAATAGCCAGAGCATCCACTGCTCAAGCCCTTGAGGAGGCAGCAGACAACACAAGTAGGGAAAGAAGGGCATATGCCTCAGTGGCAAAAAAAACAGTCATGGATAACTGAACTGACACAGAATGAATTGAAAGACCCCTTTATCCAGACCCTATGTCAGAGGACGGAAACCTCCGACTCAGAAGCATCGGCAGGCCAATTCTCCCTCCCCAGAAGAAAAACTGCTGACAAAGACAAGAGATGGGATTTGACCCAAAGACAAATCCTCTGGGAAAGGGAAAACAGAGAGGGACACATGCTGTCCTGTCTGATCAGGTAAGAATGTATTATCTGATTGTTCGTTTGCACACACACAGTAGGGAACACCAGCTGTGAATGGAAAACAGAAAGGCCTTCAGGACAACTGCCAGCTCCTTCCAATTCGAAGACTGAAGAGTCTCCATCAGATCCCATCTGCCCTGAGCAGCAGCATCCCCCAGATTGGGGCACCCAAGCCCCTCTCAATGGCACCGGTCATGAGAACCAGAATAGGAAGGGGAACCAAAGAAAACCCCCTGCACAGATGAGCAGAGTCTAGCCACCACTGCAGAGCCCTGCTTATAAGTGGAGTCACTGGAACCAAAGTCTCCAGAGACAACAGGTCCCAATGCCTCGGAGAAAGGGAACTAGGGAACACAGGTGTTATCTCCCCCAAGGAACCAGAACCAAAGTAGAGGACATTTCCCTCTGACTGTGAAGCCCTGTCTAGGCCGAGGCCGAGGGGTGAAGAAGGAGAGAAGACAGGTGGGAGCAAAGATGAACACACCACTTTTCTGACACCACAACCTCCCCCTAAATCCATCCTGAAGTGAACTCAGATGAAGAGGAGATCCTGGTTAGGCTGGACCTGGGACTTCTTCAAGTTGATCAAGAAGCTGTAGGCCCACACCAGCGTGATCACCCTGCAAACCTCTGTCTGGACCTTGGAAAAAGAACAAGAGGCAATAATCCAGTTGTCCAAATATGGAAATAGCTTTAAACCTTCTGAATGTAAAGTGCCCACTAAAGGAGCTAACAGTTTGGTGAAAACCCTCAGAGCCAAGCCAGCCCAAAGGGCAGGACCCGGAACTGGAAGTGGAAGCGGTTGCTCTGGACAGCAAATCTGAGGAACCACTGCTGAGACGGATGAACCAGGACATGGGGGTATGCATCCAGGAGGTCGATGGAAGTCAGGAACTCCCTCTTCCTCAAGAGCAGCAGAATCAGCTGAAGAGACACCATCTTGAAGGAGACATGAGGTTAAATCCTTTCTTACTGGGAGATCCCAGACCCTCAGCTTAGGTACATTCAGGGCCCCCAGGGAGCATCTGCCTTGCGGGGTCCCCCAGGGCTCCTCTCTATACCCCCTTCTCTTTAATCTTTATCTTTCGCCCTCTTCTTTTCTCTTTGAGGCAGTGGGACGTCACCGTCTTTAATTACGCGGACGACCTACAACTCATTTTCTCTCTAAACTCTTCCTCTGCTATCCCCACCATCCAGGCAGTCATGTCCCATATCTTTCAGTGGATGTGTCAGAACTAGCTTAAACTGAACCCAGGAAAGACGGAGCTCCTCCTGCCGGGCAAGAGCGCCGTCTACTGGGGTCCACATTTCTGGCCGGCAGAGCTTGGCTCCCCTCCCACTCCGGTGGCCTCGGTGAAAAGTCTCGGGGTCACTATTGACGCTGGGCTTTCTCTCGGGCCGCAGGTGGGGACGGTGGTCTCCTCCTGCATGTTCCAACTACGCAGGATTAGGAAGGTGGCCTACCTCCTTACCCCCGATGCCCTGCTGCAAGTCATTATGGCCCTCGTTCTCTCCCGCCTGGATTTTTCGAATTCCATCTACCATGGTTCGCCCAAATGTTCCATCTACAGGCTGCAAATCATTCAAAACCAGGCGGCGAGACTGGCCCTCGGGATACCAAAGTGGCAGTCTGCCAAACCCCTCCTCATCAAACTGCATTGGCTCCCTGTCAGCCTAAGGGCTGCCTTTAAGCTTGGGTGCCTTATCTTTAAGTCTCTCTCTGGCTCTTGCCCCGCTTTTCTGAAATCCCTCATTCGACCTTACTGTCCTTCACGCAATCTTAGATCACTTCACTTACATCTCTTGGTGGTCCCTTCCTTTAAACTCTATAGATCTGGTGGTTGAAGATTCGCCTTCCTCGGCCCCAAATTCTGGAATTCCCTCCCTCTCCCAGTTAGGATCTCTGGCACTCTCATTCAATTCCGCAAATCACTAAAAACCTGGCTCTTTCCACAAACTAGCTAATTCCCTCTGTCTCTTCTCAGCACCCTACCAGCGCCATGATACCCACGGTGATAGTGCTCTTTACAAGCATCCCCTTAACATAACATAACATAACATGAGGGATATACTGATTGACCCCCTTTAAGTCCAGCACAGAGCGGAACTCCCTGGATGCTTTCTGGACTAGCAAAAGCATGGAATAACAAACATAGAATATCTCCCCAGGAGGTACGGGAATGATGGGTGCCTTCTGGAGCAGCAACTGAATCTCTTGGAGAAGATCAGACAAGGGGAACAAGGAGCTGGAGCAGGAGTCTGGACAAATGGTGTGGCGGAGTCTCGCCAAAATTTAGCCTGTAACCTTCCGAGAGCACTTGGATTGGCCCATGCATTGGAAATGCAAGAAGTCCAAATGTCCAGAAAGAATTTAACACACCCCCTCACAGGATGGAACCTGGAGCATTCATGCCTTGGAAGGGGCAGGAAAAAACGCTGCAGCTGAGTACCAGGAATTGTCAGCATGAGGGGTGCCCCAGCCGCTACCCCTTCCTTGAAAAAGTTGATGTGGTGGAACCTTCACCCAGCAGGAAAGGCCCTCTTGAACCCAAATCCCCTGTCTCTGGAAACTGAACAAACAAGAGTAACCAGCTTACTATTCTCTGCAGAATCCTTAATCATGCCCTCCAAGTCACGGCCAAAAACCTTTGACCCTGTAAAAGGAAGCTTCAGAAAGACTGCTTTCTGAGCAACATGGGCCTTCCATGTCCACATCCAAATGTTGCAATGAGTAGCAATCGCCACACTACAAACTGCTGCTGAAGCACAGAGATTGTCAAAGGAAACTTGGCTAAAGGGGCCACCTCATGAGCACGAAAAGCAGCTTCCACAGCTGCAGCAATAATGCTTGGAGGTCTGTGGACCCTGGATCCCCCAAAGATGGCTCAGTCTCCACAGGGATGTCCTCCAAGTCACTCATCACAAGACCAGGGGATACAGCCAAAAGACACAGGCAGGAGATGCCACCAGACTCCAGGTGCACAGAACCCAGCAATGAGCCAGGGAAACACACCAACCATGTAGGACACTGACAGGACGATGAGGATAACACACCAACGAGGCAACCGGAAGCACTGGAATGAAACCGGCAAAGGAAGGACACTTCCAAATAAGCCAGCCGGTAATCCATTCAATGCCGCCCTCGCCACACCGCGTCCCCTGTCGGAAATGAGGGGCAGGTAGAAGCACTGGGACGCCACCAACAGAACCCTGGTGTCGCTATCTTGGAATTAGGCAAACTCCGCGTGACCGCCGATTCCATTACAAATGAGCCCATAATGATGCTGCACGAGTGCCCTGCATCTCGTAGCTGATTGGCTCACAGAACAGCTACTGGGGGGAAAGACACACACAATTAAAAATTAAGTGAAAAAAATGCTCATCAATATCTCTGAGGCCGTCAAAGGTTGCCCAGCACACCCCAGACATCCTCCATGATCCAGTATGCCGAGCATACAAGCGCGATCCCACATGCATGGCAGAAACCACTAAAGCAGGTCTGATCTAAAAATGAAAAAGAAAATAGACACACCTGAAGCTAAGATGGCAATCGGCTGCAGAAAAAGGAAACAGGAAGTCCTTCCCACTAAGTGAGGTACTTGTATTCGGAGGTACGGGCCATCTTGGATTGGGAAGGAAAATTCAAGTTTGGTGGTTAAGTTCTGCATGAACGGAAATAACTCATATGTGAGGTCTGTGAGAGGAAGACATACAAGGAGATAATGGCATCTATGCCTTACATAATCCAACTCCATTTGAGTGGCACATTCATACAGGAAACACAATTTAGTCCATAAGTGGCTCGAGGAAACTAAAGGTTGGATTGCATTTGGAATTAAAGTGAATATCCTCCTATGGCCACATTTCTCTCTTTCCATTTCTAAGAATCTCAGATCAGTCTCATTTTAAGTTTCTTCCCCTACCTCGCGTCTTCTGTATCGACAGAGAGCCCTACTTTTGATCTCCCTCCTTTCTTCTGTGTGCCTCTCCATCCCACTCTCTGACCATCAATTCCACCATCTTTTCTTTGCCTCGTCTTTCTCCTCACATTTTCCCTCTTGTTCATCTTTCTTTTCTCATTGTTTACCCTCCTATTTCTTCCTTCCCTTCTGTTGAACTCACAGCTCCTTTTAATACTGAAACTGTTTATGCTCTCTCTCATTCTGTTCTTCAATTTCTCAGCCATTTAATAACCTCCTTGTTAGTCCGTCTATTTTCTCTCCCCTCTAAAGATGACAGTCTTCCCAGGCCATGGGCTGCTGCAGACGTCCTGATCTGCCTTTTTTAACTGAATCAGAATTATAGACCAAGAGAGCGGCAAATGAAGGAGACTGTCAGCAGGCTGATTTGTGTACTCATTTGTCGGTTTAGCCATGTTGTTGTGAGATGCTTGACAGTACAGTGAGATAGCCTTCTTTTTCGTTTTTTTGTGGCAGTTCAATAGAAGGTGTCTATTTTGTTACATTTTTAACAGAGAAAAATGCTTTAAAACCAGTTTTGCAGATTTTAATAATAGTCTTCTTGCAAAATGAAGACTCGTAGGGAATTTCATCTTACAAAGATCTTAAGCTTTCAGTTGTTCAAGAACCTTCTCTCACACTTGGAAAGGCAGAGTCACTTTATGTAATGTAAACCCGCCTGCAACCTCCTCAGCTTATTATAGGACTTTGCATTTTGGTTAAGCACTTCATATCGTTTCCTTAGCTCACAGCCGCGGTCCGTGCAGGTAACAGGGTGGGGAGGAATTTCGAGGGACGATGCAGAAGGAAAAATAAATAAATAATTCATTTCTCTTGGCTTTGTCCCTCTAAAATCCCCACCCATGCCGCCCCACCGCCCCACCCCTGTTACCTGCATTGACTGCCGCTGTTAGCTCATCTAATCGTTGCTTGGAAGCAGCCGCGTTCCATGCAGGTAACAGTGATAGGGCGATGGAGTGGGTGGGGGAGATTGACGGACAATGCTGAGGGAAAATTATTTATTTATTTAATTTTCCCTCTGCATCGTCCCTCGTAATCCCCCCTCCCGGCCCCTCAAACTGGAATTATGGGTAAGCCCCCCTCCCTAGAATGGAATCATCAGGTCTTTTTCTAGGATCCCTCCACATCCAATTTCTGGAGATATGTGAAGGGAGTAAAACATCTCAACTTTTGCCCCTTCCATAGCTCTTCTGGAGCAATCAGGAGCTAAATGACAGCTAGTGGATGTGTATTTTGTTCACCTCTTGGCACACGTTTTATCCCTCAATAGTCTGCTGTCGGCTGATGAGGAAGTAAGGAAGGGACAAGTAGTGGGAATGGCAGAAATACACAGTTTTTAGAGAGCAATGTTGGCTTATTTTATTCTTCTAATGTTCCGCTACTTTTGAGCCACAAGGCTAGTGCCAAGAAAAGCAGTGGGTAAGCGAGGGGTAGAAGATGTGACCTCTGGTAGGTCAAAACTATGCCCTTGGTTGCCGCTGGTGGGCTTCAACAGTTGGTTATACATGTCTTTGGTATTTAACATAGCCATTGTCTGGCTGTTAGAAATAGTCTAAACAAAATGTGGCTGGGCATGTATTAGCCAAGTTTGTTGTCTGAGATATTCTCTGAAATGTGTACTGAGGGGTTGTGTTGAGTGACTGTGTGATGTTCACGCTAATATATTATTGTGCAAGTGATGCAGATGTTGCTATGGTGGGTGGCACTGCTGGTGTGTCTCAGTTTAGTAATAAATTAATGTTTTTAAAGCGTCTTATCTTATGTGACATTTGGCCCTTATTATAAGTTCCCTTTTAACTCTATGGGGAGATACCATGGCTGGAAGTTATTGGGGACTATGAGTCAAACTCATTGGAAATTGGGGCCAACTTGTGGGACGCAGAACGACCAGGTTCCTTTTGGCATATTTCATTCCCCTAAAACAGTGAGTTTAATGCAGATACCATCTGCGCTGAGCAGCTGGTAAATATGTGTGTGGGGAAGCCAGTGGTGGCTGGGTGTTGTAGGATGAGGGCAGTGAACGGTGTCTTGTGGAGACAGGCTGAGCACTAGTACTGTCTGCTTTTTCATAGTGCAGGATGGGGCGGGTTCCGAGACATTTTAAGGCTTAGAGCAAAGTGGGCAATTGTCCAATGGGTCCGAGGGGCCCCATGGGAATGTGAATTACTTCACCTCTATCCTATTTTTCATTCTTTACCTCTCTACTTTTCTGCTTGCATCTAATTCTGACTATGTCTCTCTAACCTGTGTCATCTTAAAGATTTTTTGTGGTTGTGATCAAACCATGTTTCAAATGATTTTGTGTGACTTTATTAAAGTTTAATATGTAATTCAATACGGCCTGATATTACGCTGGCTTGAATTAGCAGGAAATGGGTAATACAAGTAACATTTGTTCTGTACAGGGGCCCCCAAATTTGCCTTGCCTGGGGCACACCAATAACTTTAAGGTGACACTGGGAGGATAGAGGGGGCGTGGCTTGGCGCCACGGGTAATGGCAGCGCCTGAGTGAGGCTCCGGAGGACAACCGGGAGAATTCCCTTCCGAAGCAAACAGTTCCTGCTCTTCACGCATTTCCTTGCGTCGGAACACCTCCGCAATGCAGCGGCTCACATGCGGACATTTCCCCGGCGACGAACACGGAGGTATTTTGAAGCTGCGCTGTTAGGGACGCTCCGGTGTCCGCAGCCGCCATCTTGCGGCTCGAGTCACGGAGCAGTCCCCTGAAAAACGGCGTTTGCGCTCTCTGCCTTGTGTCGGCATTTCGTGCCGCTATGCTTCAGGACCGCTCCACACCCCTCTCAGAGGCAGCGCTTTGTGTTTTACCTACCTTTCACTGCAAGTAAGCTGTTTACTGTTCCTCACAAAGTACGGCCGCCATTTTGACCGCTTTGGATTTTTACTGCATGCACAGCGGTACTCCCCACAGGATTGCCTCTCACAGACTCCCATTTCTTATGGCTATTTATGAGATGACTTTTTCTTCATTTTTTTTCACCTTCTACCAATAAGAGCTGTAGACTGCTTACTGTCCTCACCAGCTAACATGTTTCTTTTCAGACTTTTTTCTCAATTGCAGCAGCTTCACTTTGTTCATTATTAACTTTAATGTCGAGCTGGTCATATATAATACCTATTCATTGAGCTGATTGGACATTGTTCTCCTTTCCTGTTGAGCTCCATTTTTACTGCAATTATTTCTGAGCTCTTGACCCATACTCAATTTTTCTCAATACTCACTGCACGTGTCCTTCTTCTACAGTGCGCGCCACATTTGTGCACATGTGTCTTCATTGCATTTTCTTGCTACCAAGTGCATGGGTTTTAGTTGTCTGAGCTCCATCTATAGATTCCTCAGCTTTGCGCTCTTTTAATTGAAGCTGCGTTTATTGTGTTTATTACTGCTACCATTTGTTCTTCATTCTTTGCTTTTGGCTTTTTTCCATGGCTACTCAACAACAAATGTCTCGCTCTTCCTCTAAGACAAATACAAAGGTGGCTTTTGTTAAAAACTCTAAAGTCTTTACGGCTTTATCTCAACTTGAAGACTCTCTTCCTCTTTCGGACTCAGAAGCACCCACAGGACCACCCTCTCCTAGACCCTCCGGAAAAGTAACTTCTAAACGGCTCAAAAAGCACCCTCCGTCCCCACCCAAATCATCGTCACCTGTATACATGGAGTTATTATTGGAAGAAATCCGGTCTTTCCGTCCTTTTCTTGAAGAAATTGGAACTTTGCGCCCTTTTATGGAGGAAACTAATACTAAACTCCAAGCTCTCACAGATAATTGGTCTCAAATTGAAACGAGAGTTTCTACGGTGGAGCACTCTGTTGCAACCTTTCAAGAATCTCACACTAAAGTTGCACACTTATCTTCACAGGTAGGAGCTCTTCAAAAGCAGGTGGAGGAGTTGGAAAATAGAGGCCGGCGTAACAATCTACGCATTTATGGCCTGGCGGAGGGTCTTGAAGGGTCCGACCCGCCTGCCTTCTTCAAGTCCTTCCTTCCCAAACTGTTGCATCTGCCACAAGATACCTCTCTCAACATCCAACGTGCGCATCGGCTAGGCCGTTTGCCTTCATCTCTCTCCACGTCACAAAGGCCAAGAGGTGTTATCCTTTATTTCCTGGAGTATACTGACCTCTTGAAAGTTTTAGCAGCTGCCAAGGCTCTTCCCAAACTGTCTTGGCTTGATTCACCACTGTTCTTCGCCCAGGATTATGCCAAAGCAACTGCTGCCCGTAGAAAAGCTTTCCTCGACATGAGAGAGGTCCTTCGTGCCATGGGTGCTCGATATGGCTTGTATCATCCATGTCTGTTTAAGGTCACCTACAATAATAAGACTACCACTTATGAGGATCCCGTGAGACTGCAGAGCTTCATTAATGCACATCGCACTTCTACCATGGATACATCCGGTCCTTCATCATCCTCACCTGGCTGACTTTTAATATCACAAGCCTGTTCAGAGATTCCAGTTCTCTCACTGATTTGTTGTTGTTCTTCTCATGTTTTTGGCTGACTTTTTGGCCTGTTTGCCAAATTCTTGTTCTCCTATTGCATTTTACTACTCTGTTTTCCACATGTTGCAATTTTCTGATTGCTTGCTCATTCTACTCCTTTTTCATGTTATGATCTCTTTTGTTGAGTTTCGCTCCTTTGTCTTGGTTCCTTGCTCATGCTCTTTGTATTATTGTCTCAGTTTTACCTCCTTTTTCTTCCCACAGGAACTCCTCCTCGTATGATGACATCTCCCGGGTTCCTTGTCCGGCTGCCCTCAGTTGTGTTGTCTTACCTACCTGGCTCCTCCCCCCCCTCAACTTCTTCTCGTACTTCCCCTCCGTAGGTATGTTCTTTTCATGGTTTTTGTCCTTTTTTTGTCTTTTGTTCTTCCTCTCCCCTTACTTCCTCAATGCATTAATGTTCTGCTTTGCGATGCTGGTATTTTTCCCCTCAGGCTATTTTTTATTCTTCCTCCTTTTCTTTCACTTCTGTTTCTTTATCATGTCTCCATCTTTAAGCGTTCCATTTCTATTTCTTACTCTTTACTCATTACTCCTTGCTTTCCTTCTTCTTTTCGATCTCACTCCTCAAGCATATTCTTTTCCTCTTCCTAAGTTTCCTTTCGTCTATCTTCATCTCTTTCTCATCGTTCCTTCCTATTTCTCTACTATCTCTTCTTCTAGTTTTCCTTACTTTTTTGAATCATTCATTGACCTATTTATGGCTTTCATGTGTTTATTATGTCTTTAAATTTGGTTTCCTGGAATGTTAAGGGTATTAACTCTCCAATTAAGCGTCAGCGCATTTTATCTCACCTAGCTAAATTAAATGTTGACATTGCGTTTCTTCAAGAAACTCACCTTACAGACATAGAATCTGCCAAACTTAAAAGAGGTTGGGTGGGTGACGTCTTTTTCTCACAGGGCGATGGAAAACGTAATGGTGTTGCCATTTTATGTCGTAGATCCCTTCCTCTAACAGTCATATTTCAAGAATCAGATACGAATGGCAGATGGACTCATGTCAGACTATCACTTAGAGGTGTTCCAATCTCGCTCCTTAATGTTTATGGTCCCACGGTTGGTGAACCCCTTTTTTGGGCTGACCTCTCTCCATACATCACACAATTCATGGATGATAATTTCATCCTTGCGGGAGATTGTAATCACCCCTTTGATCCTTTCCTGGACAGGAAATCCAATGCCACGTATATTCCTACAAAATCTCACAAATTGTTCACCCAAACTATTTCGCAACACAAGCTTGTTGATTCATGGCGATTATGCAACCCAACTTTACAAGAATTTACTTTTTATTCCCCCCATCATCGGTCCCAATCACGTCTTGATTATATTTTTGTCTCCCACGCACTTACTCAAACCCTCCAGGCGGCAGACATTGGCCCGATTTTGCTTTCCGATCATGCCCCTGTCCTGGTTAGTCTTGAAGTTTTACCCAAAACGAATGGTCCTAAACAATGGCGTTTCAATAACGCCCTCCTTCTGGATCCTCACTTTTCTGCTTCTTTTTCTGCCTTTTTTGATGAGTTTTTCCTTTTTAATGATATCCCACCCATTTCGAAACACACTCTTTGGGATGCCTTTAAAGCAGCTGCTCGCGATTTTATTATTAATTTTGTTGCTAAAAAACGTAAATCTGCCCGCCAAATTACCAAAACCCTTCTCCATGACATTAAACGATTTTTAACACGCCTATTTTACCTCGCATTCTCCGGATAGTCTGACATCTCTGGTTGCTGCCAAAATTAAATTTAATGAAAAATCAACTGAAGATGCTTCTCTGTATTTGCTTAAATCAAGTGCCAAGTTTTATGGTGGTAGGAACAAGGCCGGGAAAATTCTTGCTAATTATTTAAAGGTTAAACAAAATAAAGTACATATCGAATCAATTTATGATGATGCTGCCCACTTACAACACAAAGATGCTGACATTCTTGCTACTTTCTCACATTTCTATGAATCCTTATACACTTCAGACACACTATCCTCTCCTCAGACTCTTGCTCATTTTTTCTCCACCATTCAAACCCCTACTTCCTTCCCTCTTGACCTTTCCTCCTTAGAATCTGATGCCTCACAAACAGAATTGCTTGCCGCCCTTCATCGTTTAAAATTGAACAAAGCCCCTGGCCCTGACGGGTTCACTGTTGAGTTTTATCTTCACTTTTCAAAACTTCTTCTTCCAAAACTTCACTCCCTTATTCACTCTTTTACTGAACTAGGCACTTCTTCCGGTACTTTTTCAGACGCCCATATCTGTTTAATTCCCAAACCTGGAAAATATGTCCAATATTGTAAAAATTACAGACCTATCTCACTAGTCAATATAGATTACAAAATTTTCGCTAAATTATTGGCGATGAGATTAGATCACCTGCTTCCTGACCTGCTCGGAGATGAACAATCAGGCTTTGTTAAAGGCCGTTACATTACAGATAACACAAGACTCTTATTCAACATCTTGACAAAATCTCCCCATCTCCAATCTCCTTTTGCAGCCATAGCCTTAGATGCTGAAAAGGCATTTGACAGGGTCGAATGGCCGTACCTTTTTCACACTCTTAATTGGTTTGGGTTCGGTCCTAAATTTATCTCCTTAGTCTCGTTGTTATATTCTCATCCTCGTGCTGCAGTCTTCGCTAACGGCCAAATCTCTCCTTATTTTGATCTTGTTAGAGGCGTCCGTCAAGGTTGTCCTCTTTCACCCTTCCTCTTCAATCTGGCCCTAGAACCTTTTTTATCCAAACTCCGTCAAAACCCTAATATTACTGGCTTCCAAACTGCAGACATCTCCATCAAACTAGCTGCTTACGCGGACGATATTTTATTATTTATTTCAAATCCTACTGTCTCTATTCCTGCTTTTTTGACGGAAGTCCGACATTATTCCTCAATTTCTGGTTATAAACTCAATAACGATAAGTGCGAAATTTTACCTTTGACGAAATTTACTTTTAAGACTGATTTTACTGCCTCAAACTTCGCCTGGAGTCCTTCCAATATTAAATACCTAGGCTTACACATCACCCCCTCAATCCATGACACTGTCTCCCTTTGTTTAACCAAATGCATCCAGAAAATATCTGACCTCACAGCTAGGTGGCATCCTCTCTACTTGTCCTGGTGGGGTCGTCTTGATACAATCAAGATGATGCTCACCCCTGTTATTCTTTACACTTTATCCAATATTCCCGTTCCCATTCCGGCTAAATTCATAAAAAAAATAAACTCCGTTTTGTCATCCTTTCTTTGGCATAAAAGCAAACCTAGAATGTCCTTAGCTAGACTCAGTCGTCCTGCTTCCGAAGGTGGGGTCAACTTTCCAAATTTCTCCGCTTATCACAAGGCCTTTCTGCTACGTCAATCTTCCTTCTGGTTACAGGACCCTGATTTTCCCTGTCCTTTATGGACGAAGGTAGAGCGCCTTTTTCTTTCACCTTTCTCCTTTGCTGAATGCATATCCTTTTCCCGTAAGCCTACCTCACTATTTACCCCTATTCATAAGTTTACCCTTAAACTCCTCCTTTCCTCTCACCCACCGCCCCCTACGTGTATTGCTGATTTCCTCACCTCCACTATATGGCATAATAAGTATCTTCTGATTCGGGGTAAACCCATTCTATGGAAGTCTTGGAGGTCCAGAGGACTGCTTTGGATTTCCCAATTATTTTCACAATCCACCTTCTTACCCTTTTCCACTCTTCGTCTCGCCTTTCACTTACCCCTCTCTTGTCTTCCCCAATATCTTCTCCTTAAGGCATCGGTCATGGCCATGTATGTTACCCTTCCTGGTACTCCTCCGCCTACCCCTACTCCTGATCCTATTGTTCACCTCCATTCTACTTTACTCACCCTCCCAAAAGCATCTGTTCTTTATAAACAGCTTCATACACACACTCTTCCCAGACTTAAAAGCAAAGTTGAGGAGCAGTGGGAGACTGATCTTTCCCTCTCCTGGCCAACTCCCCTTTGGGATAGGATCTGGTTAAAGATTCGTAAATCCTCCAGGGCTGCTTCCTTAACGCAATCCCTATTCTTCATTTATAACCGTCTCTTACACACCCCTTCCACCCTTCACAAACGTTTCCCCAACACACCAGACACCTGTTGGTCATGTACTTCCCCACATGCTACCCTGTTTCACATGTTGTTCCTATGCAAGAATGTTCATACTTTCTGGCTACAAGTCTGGGCACAAATCAATGTCATTTTTTCCACTACTATTCCGTTTTCAAATGCTCATATTTTCCTAGGTAGTCTTTCTCCTTGTTGGGAATGTACCGACTTTAATGTTCGGATTGTCGACCTACTATTAGCGGTTGCCTTCCAACAGATCACGATCAATTGGAAGTCTACGCCCAATATTACTTTTAAAGCTTGGTGGTATAATGTATGTCACAACCATAGACTCGATACTGCTTTTGTTTTCCCTCCACAGATGGCGACTAAACGCGCTGACTTATGGCTTCCTATTACACTGTATTTAGATAAATGTACAACCCGTTCTTTTCGCCCTAGTCCTGCTCAGCAGGAAGTTCCTAAACCTCCTTGATACCCTTCACGTTTCTTTATGTTCAACCATTCTAATTTACTGCATTGCCGTATTTGCATTTTATTACATTGCTTATTTATTATGCCCTTCATTTTTTATGCTCTCTCATTTATGATTCACTTTTGTATTTTGTATTGCGTATTTTGAATTGCATTGCTCTTTTTTTTTTTTTATTGCTCCATCATTGTAAGTTTCGGTTTCACTCCCCCCTCCCTTCTTTATTTTTATTTCTCCATTATCATTTCCCTATTAGTATTTGTTCTCAGTTTGTATTATTACCATCCTCTTCTTTAATAAACTTGATTTTGAACTTAAAAAAAAGGTGACACTGGGAGGATAGAGGCCAGGCTGTGCCTCTGTCCGTCGTCCTTGTCTATTGTTCAGGCGCAGATTTTCTAGGTTTGGACCTGCACCACCTAATACATGGTCTGGTAATTTCACACCCAAACTTGTGGGTAAGGAAAAACCTGAGAACTTGTAATTACCCAGTCCCATATACCCAAGCAGCCCCCCCTAATGAGGACCTACGGGGGGTAGCTATGTTTTTGTATATTTTCATGTGTGAAGCATCCTCGTAGGAATAGAACAGGAGATAGAAGGCATTTAAAAGGGCGTGTGAAATATTATGATAAGATACATATTTAGCACATACTTCAAAAGCTGCAATACACTGCACTTACAACATAATTAACTGCACAACTAATGCTACAACAGAATAAATTATTGGTAGCCAGCATAAGAAAGAATAGGAACAGGGAAATTGACGGACTGAAAAGTAAACATTTAAGGCACTTTCCCATATTGCCTCTGCCTTCGAGGAGAGGGGGAGACACATTCACAGTTTAACAGCCTCAATTAAAAGGACCTAGTCCACGAAGGTGATTGCTCTGGTTTTAGATATTCACAGTGTTAACTGATGAGCGAACAGTAAATTACTCTGTCGATCATTTCCCTTGAATTTGTCCACCCAAGAAACAGGACTGTGAGAGGACCAGCTGCAGGAGATGTACACCTTTTATCAAGGTTACCAAATGGTCCAATAATGACAGGATGAAAGCATTCATGTCTGTCACTTGAAGCTATGGATTGATGAGGGGAAATGTTTTCTTTAGTGGTTTAAGATTAAGAAGAATTGTTGGATGCATTGAGGCCCGACGACTCAAGTGATAAATCCAGATCCACCAAATTACCCTGATTTTCGGTCACCAGGGCTGACAGAGGTAATGGTGAATGATCTTAGGCTAGGTTACCTCTCTAAACTAGTGCAGTCTGTGGCCGTGATAAGACGCTCTCTAATTAAAAGTCTACCTTGACCTCTCAGCATTGGTTCAATATATCTTCTTGATTCTGAAGGAACTCATACTACGAAATGTCATGTAAATAGTGGAAATTTGCCATAATTATAAAAACGATTGCTCGGGAATAACACAATATGCGGAAGCAGGCTTGAAAAAAATGTTTATAAAACATAAAAATAATGAATATTTTTAAAAATGCATAAAATACTAGAATCTCTGGGTTACCATTTTTAATGTACCCACAAGTGATCATCTATACAGTATGCATCAGCAACATACATTATACCCAAGAATAGCACTGGCATATCATTGGAGACCATCACTAAGAAAGAACAGCCAGAGGTGGACTGAAAACGAAAATCAGACCTGGTAAGATGTTCCAACCAGTCTACCCTGCAGGAGATCACCAGTAGAATGGTTTAATGGGGACATGGTGAATTCATGGCAGCCCATCCTGCTGTAAAAGCAGCCGCCAATCCTGCACCCTACCAGGGACGTGGTTGAACGTGAGAATAGCCAGTCCAGTCATGAGCAAAGAGTTGATTTCTTCTTGCTGAGGTATATTGGCATTTTGTATCCGAGTATCTTATTCACCCACCAATTAGATGGCATTATTTGGAATTAAAGAACAAGTTAGATTTTCCGTTCTTTTGTGCACCAAGCTGAGTTATTGTTACCAAAGTTAGAACAGAGATATACAGACATGTTATTGTGTTTGATCTTAGCAAAACGTGCACGATTAAAACATAAATATAAGAAAAAATGAAACTCCATTTCCATAATGAAGGGACCGGTTTTTCGTTATGTTATCTTATCAGTATATCATGGCCTAAATATTGTCTGACAACATTATTGTGATCTAAATATAATTTACAAAAATATCACCCTAGTTGAGTTAATAGAAAATCTACACTAAATGCAGCAATATTTTTGTAAAAAATATTTAGGCTATCATATCTATGTCAAATTACATTTTTGTTATCAATATTCTGACATGCAAATTCCTCTTTTGTAAGTAAGGCACCATTACCTCAAGTTTCTCAATGTTGGAAGTCCGCCAAAGTAGATTTTTTCATCAGCTTTTAGATTCAAGCCAAAATTACTTCCAACAGCAAGTGTTATGATGTTGTCCTCTTCCTCCGTATCCAAATCTATAATCGATATGTTAGCTAGAAAACAAAGATAGATTCAAAATGCAAATTGTTAAGCGCAGAACCAGTGGTTTAAATTTTGTATGTGCAAAACAGGCGCATAGGCAACAAGTATTAGCAATACCATTCCCAGGTCCATAAAAAGTGGCATCAAGGAGTCATAATTTCTCAGGCCCTGCGCTTTTGAGGACCCCCGCTCGTGCTGCAACATGTATTTATAGATTTTTAAAGCATAACTGAAATATGTATTAATGATGAGGGAACCAACATGGCTGATGCCACTAGATGGCGCCAGATGATGGACCTGCAGTGCGGTCTCTTTCCCAGCAGGGCATTTTTAGGTTGAACTTAGCGCAGCGCGCATGCGCTTCTCTATGGGAGGCTTCTTGTGAGCACTCCAAACTTCTCCAAAACCTCTCTGTTTCTGTTTGGCAACTCCCACACATTCTTTTGGTCTTTGGGTGTGGCTTTCAATAATGAACTATTGAATGTAAAAGGGGAGGAGGCGCACACCTGTTCTAACGTATAAACCCTAAGTGTCTATCTGTAAACAATGGTGCTACAGTGTGACGCTTGCTGTCCGTTCAAGCGTATGAGTCCAAGGGGAAAAATACTAACCGGCGAGGTAGTATACACTGTGCACTGGAATCCAGACGGGTTATATAATGCTCAAAATTATACTCGAGCAATGAAATAAGTAAACCAATGTAGCTCAGAAAGTGTGTTATATTAAATCATCTTATACCAGATTATACAACATATTGGTATCAAGAGCATAAAAAAGATTTGCAAATATACAGCATATCACATGAAAATCATATAGTGTCATCACTACATCATGAACAGCACATCAAATTATACATAAATGCTTAAAAAGAGAGCCCGATGCATTTCAGGACTGGGGCGTCCCTTCGTCAGGGGCAACCTGTGAACAAAAACTTCAATGTCACAAAACATAATAGCTAATTGACTGATTTTTAAGACGCAACAGCACGAGGGTACCATTACATTAATACATCAAAGTGCATACATTGGAAGCTGTCCAAAGGAGCCACTGTGTAAGCATGGGACCAGCATGGGGAGCACATTTGCTCCCAGGATAGCTGGTCTCTATGTCCATCATTTAGAGACAACCAAGATACTACACCTTGACAATCCTTTTCACAACCACATCAACACCTGGAAAAGGTATATTGATGATATCTTGATCATTTAGGATGGAGATGAATTGACAGCAAAACGCTTCATTACTTGACTCAATTACCAGGATGATTTCCTAAACTTCACCAGTACATTACCAACAAAGAACTGGCTTTCTTGGACCTTACTATATCACCCAAAGATGGTCGACTGATGACCACAACGCATATTAAAACAACATCGAAGAACTGTCTCTTGATGTACCAGAGCTTCCACCGAGGCACCTTCAAGATACCCTTCCTTATGGGCAAATTTTTACGTCTGAGGCGAAATTGTACTGAAATTACCAACTTCAAAACACAATCAAAAGATTTGAAAAAGAAACTCGAAATGCGACAATATCCCAGAAGGATAATAGATCAGGCCTACAAAAGGGCGCGTAACAACTGCAGAGAAAGTCTTCTTGAACCTGTCCCTCTTAAATCTGAGGAAAGAAAACCATTTTGTATCATGACATACAAAACTAATTCCAATCATGTGACCAAAATTGTCAATAAGCACTGGAAGATCTTAAACAGCGGTGGTTTGAATCTCCCCAAACCTATCTTCTCCCACAGAAGAGGAAAAAGCATCCAAGACATGATTGTTCACACAAGACCCAAGAAGAACGAACCTTCGGGTCAGTCAGCAGCAATGGCAAACATACACGGACACCACCCATGTGGGAAATGCAAGGTTTGCCACCTCACAAGAAAAAGCAAAGAAATAACCTTTCTTAACGGCACCAAATTGGAACAAAGGAAATGTACCACCTGTAATAGCAACAACGTAGTATACCTAATTACCTGCCCGTGCCATTTGGAATATGTAGGTATGACAACACGACCTGTAAAAACAAAAATAGGGGAACATAAAAGCAATATCAGGTGCAAGAGAGGCACCACCAAAATGCATCCCATTTCTTGGAGAAAGGCCACACCCCAAATGACAATATGTGGACAGTAATCAAACAGGTCCCCGACGAATGGTACCTTTTTGAAAAAGAACAGAGATGGGTGTTCCGTCTGAGGACTTTTAAAACCCCTTTTTTGTATCTTTTCACAGACCCTACCACTCTCACTACCCACACGACACATAGCCTATTTTCAAAAAAACAAGTGCTCCCGCGTATTAGTAGATAGTAGCACGCCCCGCCCCGTAGAGGGACGGGAAGAACCCTATGATAAAGCATGACACTATGGGATTCGTAGTGTGCGAGAGGTATTTTAAAAACACATAGTGCTTTCGCTTGACATTTCAAGGACCAGCAACACCCACTTATTTCCTAATCACAACAAAAATTAAAAATTAAAAAACAAGAATTAAATTGCTATATAGGGAAGAATCACATTGTTCATGCATGATGATAGGCTCAAATGAAGGTATTCCATGATTATTCCTTATAACCAAAATATTCAAAGTTTACCTTAAAGTTGAAGTATTCTGATAAGAAAAGCCACACGGACTCAACACTTGCACACACAGATGTTTCAAATGGTTTTTATTCTAAATATTTTGAATAAGACCTGATTATTTCTGTCCATTTATATGAAGTATAACTCAAAAGACCCAGACTTTTATTCTTGTGATTCGTGCCGGGTGGATTCAGCTTGAATGCAGCTGTTCATTGCGAGGCTCAGACTTTGATTATTTGTAACATTTACCAAGGAAACTGCTTTATGATAGCCACATAAAGAATGTTGTAGCTCTGTTGACTTGGATGGAAGCACTAGTCTTTGTGCTTTAACCCCTTCCACGCTCATGACGAGCTGGGCTCGTCATGCAGTAGCCTCCTGCTACGCTGATGACGAGCCCAGCTCGTCATGAATAATGGGGTTCATGGGTTTCCAGCACAGGGGAAAAATCCCCATAGCATTCAAGAGGTTAAAGTGCCTTACAATGTGTCCATACAAGTTTACTAATGGAAGCATATATTTCTAAATCAGACTACTTGAACTTGTGTGTACCAGTTGTATAGCTCTTCAACTCCTGGCTGCACAACACCCAGGAAAATGTGCTGCATGTCGAAACACTTAAAAGACCCAAAAGGCGGGACATATTATTATTATTTGGGTTTTGTAGAGCGCTTAGTAACCCGGAAGCATCCCAGCGCTGAGACCAGGACAGATCAAGAGGGTGGGTAGCAGGGAAAAGAAAAGGGGAGGGGGGATCCGGATCAGGGGAAGAGGTGCGTTTTCAGTAGTTTCCTAAACCGGAGGTGGTCTGATTCCATCCTTAGTTTACGGGGGAGAGAGTTCCAAAGGATGGCTGTGTTCACGGAGAAGCGCCGTCCGCCTGTGCGCGCCTTTTTCACTCTGTGAACTGTGATGAAGTGTTCGTGGTCAGAGCGGAGGGACCTTGTACCCTTGTAAGGCCTGATGAAGTTTTTGAGAATGGGGGGACCTTTATCCTTTAGGAGTTTATGGGCCAGACAAAGAGCCTTGAATTTAACTCTTTCTCTTACAGGAAGCCAGTGAAGGAGCTTCAGAGCTGGTTTTGCCGATGATCTAGCCGGGGTGTTGGTGAGAAGCCGGGCTGCGGCGTTCTGAATCCTTTGTAATTTGTTGAAGGTGGCTTCGGGGGCTCCCAGATAGATGGCATTGCTGTAATCCAGCCTAGATAGTATGAGGCCTTGGATGAGCAATTTCCGGGAGATGGAAGGGAGCAAAGGCAGGATTTTCCTTTGCCAATGCTTGTTAAACTTTAAAATTGGTGCTCACTCTATGAAGGACTGGACTTCAGTTTGTTAACCTGGACCAACGAAAACTTCTGATATGCCTGGCCATTTTCATGAAGAACAATATTGCCATATGCAGCAAGGCTTTCCCTGCACATGACCCTCGTTCATTAAAATATGCTGCATTAATTGACAGAATGTGTCCGTCTTTCAGACCAGATATTGTAGGAGAACATTTGCAGAAAAAATAAAAATCTTGTAAAACACCTAACTGAAATCAAACTTCTGAGCTTCCCCTATGATGATGTTTCCAGCATTTGTTGTACAAATCTTGTTGATAATGCTGACAACACAAAAACGCATTTCAGTCACAGCCAGGCAATAGCTAGCTATCCGCCATCCAAGTCCCTCCTTCCTGTTGCACAATAAACACATGAAAGTAAAGTAAAGGAAAAAAGCCCAGCCTCAAACCCTCATAGAAAGTTTGCATAGATTCAAAAACAGTAGGTAAGTCTATGTAAAAGACAAATGACCAATCCAGCAAAAACATAAATAGGACTCAGTGTTTGGCAAGAAAATGCAGGGAAGGATGATTGTTGAACCAACTTTTCAATAAGCAACAAATTCCAACAATTGACCAGTACTTGTCATTGTCTCTTTGTTGTGCTCTTCGGAGTCAAATACATGCTTTAAAACATATGGGAAAAGGTGCTACCGGCAGAACTGTCTTCACAGCGTTATAGGCCTCCGGGCAAAGCAGTGTCCTGCATACACAACCACTCACAGAGGTAAAAATGTTTAACAGAAAATGAGTGTTAGATTCTGGTCTGCACGGGGCTCGTGGCCGGTTTTGCAGGTGGGACCCACTGGCACTCATTTTTGGGGACCAGCACTTATTTTTTATCAACAGCTTTTGATACAGAGCAAGAAAGAGAAAAAGGCAATAAAGAAAAGAAAGGGGGAAAGGAGGATGGGAAAACAGTTACAAATTTAGAAAGCAGAGGAGAAAATAAACTGAAAGAGTTCGGGAAAAAGGTAAGAAGTGTCTGTTTGTTGAAGGTGGAATCAATACTAGCAGTCTCGGTATTCAGCGCCTTGACCTTCAATAGTGCTTGTTGTTGGCTACTGAGCAAATATTTGGGTCACTGCACTTATTCTACAAATCAAGCACTGTCTGTATTCCAATAACGATATATTCCTTCTCTTGAGATCTGTAAATAATCACAGCCCTAGAACTGCACATAGCTGAAGGAGTCGCACCACAACCCTCACTGCAAGCCTCACACGTTCTTTTCAGGGGTTCAAATCAGGAAAAAGCCTTGCCCCCCAAAACAAAAATCTTCCTCCCTCCTAACAACATAGACTGCTGCAGACGTAGGCAAGGAGGAGAGAACATTTATTGCTGCATACATTCTCTAGAATATTATGCAAAATGAAAACAAAACCTCTCCCATGAGTTTGCAGCAGAAGCTCCTAGCACACACATTAGTTTTTAAGGCTCTCTTGCTGCAGCTTTATTTTAACTTTGCCCTTTACCTTGGTCTACAGGAGAGGCTGTTTCCATACAAACTACTTTGAAAAGGCCTATTTGCCATTTTAATTTTATACCCTCTGTCTGCAGCCGCAGATGTGAGCGCAGAACTCATTACCTCCTCGTAAGTCTTCCTCGCCACATGATTAACGAAGTGAGCTTCAGCTTCACACCAGAACCCTCCAAAGCAAAAAAGTTAGCCTCCCATCATATCCCAATATAGCCGACACTTGTCACTTCAGCCTGTTTTTTTGGTTCTGAGCTGCAGATTCTCCAGAGCGTGTTTCAGATAAGTGGTTCCTGCTGTGGCTGGGAATGGGGTCCCTGGTTGGTGGCCCTGCTCTAGCGGGCCCTAGGACTCTGGGACCATCCTACTTCCTTCCCCGGTGTCAGGTCTGGGCCAGTTAGGCTCTGCTTTAGTGAGCAAGGGTTTACAGGGGGACGGACGAGGGGGCCTGGGACTCTGGGAACATCCTACTTCCTTCCCCCGGTGTCAGGTCTTGGTCGGTTAGGCTCTGCTTTAGTGAGCCAAGGATTTACAGGGAGACAGACTAGGGGCTCTGGGACTCTTCCTGGCAGCCTTTTTTTCCCTCTCCCCTAGTCCGTGTGGGCATAGTGTTTAGAAGTTTTACTCGTGCCTCCCCTGGTGTTGCTCCTTCTGTTGCAATAGCACACCTGAACGGGGATGATGACTGTTATTACTTCGATATGATGGGTTCTAGTCTTGCCTTTTAACAGTCGCTCCAGGTTTCCCGTTATACCTGCATGTCAGGCTCTGGGGTGGCTTGGGGCTTGTGTGTGAGGTGGGGGCGCCCGGCAATCCGTTCTACGGTCCCCAGGTGCGCCTCCGCTTCATTCATTTTCTTTTGAGGACCCCATGGAGCCTCACTGCGGTCTGGCGGCCGGCCCAGTCTCGAGGGGCCTTGCCTCGATAGTCCGCCTCCTGAGCATGGTTTCCGTGGTCAGAGGGTCCCGTGCTGCTCTCCCGGAGATGATGCATACTCCTGGGTTCCGCCTGCAGCTGTGGGCTCTCTGGAGCCGCGAGCTGCTGCCGTTGCCTTTGGCGATCCCGGACCCGAAGTTGCCTAAAACTCACCCGTTCCTCGGTCCGGGACGTACGGCGTGTAGATTAGAGGTGTCCCTGGAGTGGCACTGGTCCTTGGTGGGATTCTTTATGCCTCTTGGGTAGTTCACTTTCCTACACATAGCTTTCGGGGTGTTTCGTTGTTTGCGGTGTCTTACACGCAGGCATGCACGCTTCGTCCTTCTCACGCTGCACCACTGTACACATGGTTTACAGCTGTGTATGGGAGCAGGTTGTGTTTAGCATTCTCGTCTCAGCGCAGCTCTTCTGCTGCCTGTCACGTTTCGGCCTGCGGGATCTTCGTACTCTGGGTGAATGTTGTTTATAGGTTTATAACTATTTATGCATTCCTGGTCTGAATCTTGGGTCAAATTAGTCTTAGTTTTCCCCATTATGCCTAGTGATATCGGTCCTGCGTCTACGCACAGTGTGTGTATAGCTATTTAGGTGTTTGTGCTTTATGTATGTTGGTCCTCCACGTACGGCTTTTTGCAATATGTCTTTGTATTCATTACCTGCTGGTCATTACTATCTATTTTTGTTGTGCGTATTGGTGTTTTGTGAAGCGGCATCAAGAAGCTATATGTCCACTGTAACATGCAGTTCATGACACAGCACTGGGCCCTTCTCAATCTTTTTTTATTCTGAGGTTGCAAGGTGCGTTCCATTGGGTAGTGGTACGCTATTTGTAGTGGTGCTCTTTGATTACCATTAATGTACATACTGGTGGTGACCAATGCTTCAACTGTTTGCATTTTGGGGTGTGTGTTCCTGTCCTGGTGTTTTACTGGCTTTTAGGGGTGTATTGCGGTTCCACGGCTTCAATTTGTGTGCTGTGTTTGTCCCTGACTTCTTCTTCCCTTCCGGGCTTTGGGCCTGCGGTTCTTCCATCCTGTGTACTCCTGTTCCTGCATGTTCTCCGTTATTGTCCTGGGTTTGTCCAGGTAGGTCACTTTTGGACATCCTACGGGGGTTTCCGGGGGCTGTGGGCCACTACCTAGCTGATGGGGGCAGGCGGCGGTTGGCGCCTGTCCGTCCGTCTCTGGGCTGCTTCGGTAGTCTCCTGGTGGCTCTTCCTTCTGTTTCGGCACCCTGTGGGCTTGCTTTTTCTTTTCCAGGGCCATGGCTGTGGCTCCTCCTCCTGCTCCCTGGCACGGCAGGTGGCTCTTGCGCCCCCATCCTGGCCGTGCTTCTCCTCGCTTCCTGGGGGTTGGGGCTCAGTTAGGGCCTTCTGTTGCCTCTCCTCCCGTCCTGGGTGGCCTCTGTCACGGTTCCTTGGGTCCTGCCTACTGGTGGCCCACTCTGGTTGTCACCGGTTGTTGGTTATTGGGCTCCCCTGCTCCTGTCCGAAATGCTGTGGCTGTTTGGTTGGTCTCCTTCCTTTGGGAGGTGACTGCTTGGTCGGGCCAGGGGTTCGGCGCACACCTCTGCTGGGGTGTGCGGTTTGGCCTGGCCTTGCGGGGTCGCTTATTGGCTGTCTCGCTAGTCCTTCTCCAGCGGGTCCGGTTCCTCCGGTTCCAGTTTACCGGTGGGGTATTGGTGTCTTCCCCATCCTGTTTCTAGTTTTCCCGTTTTTGGTTGCCTTCCTCCTGGTGCCTGTCCCCCTTTGGCTGGTTTTGTGTGGCCCCACGGCTGTTCATGTTTGGGTTGTCTGCCATGGGAGGGGCCTTCCACGGGGAGTGTTTTGGGTGGCTTTGTGCCTTGTTGACAGGCGGTACTTCCTCAGTTCTTTCCCTTGTGGGTCCTCCCCGTCCAGTTGGTCTCAATTCTTCTGGGCTTTCATGGGTTCCGGTTCATTTCCGGCTTCGCCGGTTCCCGTGGGTGTCCCTTCTCTGGCAACGGTGACTCCCTTCCCACCCTGTCTACTGGTGCAGCCGGTGGTCTTTCTGTTCTGGTATCCCCGTCCCGGGGGTTGGCCGCCTTTGCTGTCCTGTGGGGTGTGCTTGGGTTCCCGGTCTGTACTGGGTCAGTTGGAACACCTGATATTGAGTTCCCAGTCTGGCTTCTGTTGGCCATTTCTTGGTTTGTCTGGAGTTTGCCTCTGCCCTGCGGGGGCTTCCTGTTGCTTTTCTGGGTAGTTTCTTTCACCTGTCTCATTCTCCAGGGGGTTGCTGACCCTACAGCCATACTACCATGAAAGCACATGTTCTCATCTGTCTCAGAAGTTAAGCAATGTCAGGTCTGTTTTATGTCTGAATAAGAGACTGCCTGGGAATACCAGGTGCTGTTGTCTTATGTTTGCCCCTTTGGTTTTTTAGCACGGTTGTGCTGTCCTTGTCGGGGTCACTTGTTCCAGTGGGGGCTCTATCTGCCTTCTCATTCAGGCCCCCCTGCATTGCGCTTTCCTCTGGTCCCTTTTGCTCACGGGGTTCTGGGCCTGTCTAGCCTGGACGGGCTTTTTTCCTGTTGGTGGTGCTCACCTGGGTGCTTCTCCCTTGGTTTCTGCTGCTGCGAGTGTTGGCCCATGGAGCTATGGCCCGATGGTGAGTATTGTGCTTCTGGGGGCAAAGGCTTGCATGGGCTAAGGGTTTGTATCTTGCCACTGCTTCCAATTTTCCCACGGTGGTGTATATTCGAACTGTGCTTTTACTTGTCCGAGGATGCTGGGATTTCCCGGTTCTCCTTCCCAGGGCGGGGCACTGCGCTTCTTGTGCAGAATTTGCATCCTCTTCTTCTTTGTCCCTGGTTTTGGGGTGCTGGGGCCTGCTGGCTCGGGTTTGCTCCCTGGAGGTGTTAACGTTGCTTAGGCTTGTTTGGCCCAGCTCTTCTGTCCTTCTCACCTGTGGTGCTTTTCTGCCTGTGGCCTTCCCTCCCTGTGCACTCCTGTTCCTGTTGGCTCATTGTTGTTTGGGCTGGGTCGGGTCTGGTTATTGGCTGGCTGTATGGCCCCCTGGGTGATCGCTTCGGTGGCTCGCTTCCTACATGTGGTACGTTGCTGGGTCGGTTTGCTTGGCCCCTGGGCGGGACGGTCTTGCTTCTCCGTGCTGCATTCCCCTCCCTACTGGGTTCTCTAAGCTTTCTTGTGTGTGGTGTCCCCTGGTGGGCCTTCGCTTCCTTTCTGAATTTCTGGTCCCTTCCGCTCTTCGGGCACTGTTGGTGGCCTTGTGGGCTTTCCACTTTTGGCTGTTGTCCGGTTGCGTTCCCTTGGTGGCCGGGTCGCTTCGGAGTCATTTCCTGTGGCTTCCTTGGTCTGGTTTGCCTTGTGCCTGCGTGGGTTCTCTCATTGGTGTCACGCTCCCTTCCGGGGGGTGTGGGGTGTCATTTGTGCGACTGGGATCCGTGTCCCGCTTGTTTCTCTCCTTGCTGGTGGAGTTTTGGGACCTTCATTTTTTGTTGTTGTACGGTTGGCGTGCTGGGTTCCCTTCTGCACCTCATTCCGTTCTTGCAGCTCCCTCCTGTCTGTTTTGCTTGTGTCCAGTTATGCTGCTTCTGTCCTCGGGTGGATTTGCCTCTCTTGCTGTTGGTGGTCCACTGTGCGTTGTTGCTGTGCTTCGGTCTAACTGCAGCTCTTTGCTGCTGTGTCTTTTTTTTGGGTCACTGCATGGGGTTTCGCTCTGTTTTCTTTGGTTCCGACATCTGGGCTTTTGCTCCCCTCTAGCTTTTGGCTATCCGTTGGGCGGTCTTGGTGTGTTTGGACCGGCTTGCTGTTTTCTGTTCTGGGACTGTTTGGTGTTGCTTTTGGGCCCGTACGGTCTGGTTCCGTGCCATCCTTGTCCTCCTTCGGTGGTCAGTTTGGGCAGATTTTCTGGTGGCCCTACGTGTCCCGGGGTCCGGGTTCCCGGTCCTCCCGGTGTCTCTCTGTCCCAGGCTGGTTCTTCCTGCTCGTTGTTGCCTCTCTCTTGGGTGGTCCTTCCGCTCGTCTGGTCTTTTGGATTTGCCTGCTTTGTTCGCATCCCCTTCTGGTCCGTGGGTTTCTTGTGAGTTTCCATGAAGCCGCTTGGCTTTGGTATGTGCTCACTTGGTTAATCATGTGGCAAGGAAGATTGACGAGGAGGTAATGCCCCGATTACTTACCGGTAATCTTCATTACTCCGAGTATAGTCTTCCTCGCCACATGAGTTCCCATCCCTCCCTCCCTGTCTGGCTACCGGCCTCATGTTTATGCTTGGTAGTTTGAGGATGAAGGGTTGGGCCGGCCCGTCTCTTATAGAGGTCAAGGGTGACATGGGTCGGCCATATTGGGAAGGGATGGGAGGCTAACTTTTTTGCTTTGGAGGGTTCTGGTTTGGAGCTGAAGCTCACTTCGTTAATCATGTGGTAAGAGAGACTATTCTCTGAGTAATGAAGATTACTGGTAAGTAATCGGGGCATTTCAAGAGACGTGTTTCACAAATGCGATCCTGAGCCTCCCTTAGCGCACTCGTGAAAGATGTCTTGCACTGACTGACAGAAGCACAGACATCACCCAGGGACAGCCCTGAGCACAACTGAAAATAGCATTGCAATTTCTGATGCATTGAGAAACATTTGTATTGAGCTTAGAAATGATTGTGCAATGGTATCTAAACACTTTAGAATAAATGGTCTAGGGTCTAAGATACGACCATCAGTAAGGTGTGTGTCATGTGTAAGGGTTCCCCAGATGTGTGTCGGGTTGGTCCCGGGTGTATGGGTATTACTGACAACCGTTTGAAACAATCACTCTGTTTGTAGTCCTGCCAGCTGGGCGTTCGTGCCATCCAGCTCATTAAGTCCATTGGTTTCTGTGTCCAAGATGTAAATCCACTTGCATTCTCTCGTATTTAAAAAAAAATCATTAGCACTAAGAAGTTGTGAGTAACCCAACAGTAATTTGGCCAATCAATGTGAAACCTTTCATAAGCTCCTACACATAGGGTTAAAAAGAACATTGACACAGTACGTGGGGCCCCGCCCCTTCACTTCTCCATTGGCCACCGTCCCGACGAGCCCCGAGGAACCATTGAGCGGCTGCACCACGTGGTGCATGCACACCTGGCATCTTACTACAATATGCATGAGATTTCACCTGACGGGCTCACTCTAGAGCCGAGCGTCTAAGGAAAGGAGGTAAGCCCGCACAGATGCATGTCAATAGGATAACATAGCGCATCCATCTGAGCCCCCTCAGCTTTTAGAATGAATTCTCCATTCTCGGCTCCGGCCCGCCCACATCTACGAATTGCCGGTTTTATGTATTTTTGCTTAACGAAGAACTCTTAACTATACGTTATACTGCACGAGCGAGCGTGTCACTCGTCCTTAGTCCATGGGCACCCGCATCTACACGGCTTTGATATATGACAAGGGTTTGATCTCACTTTCATTTACATGTTATCAATGTTTCACTCAAGCTCGAGTCGCTCGCATTTACGAATTGCCAGTTTTATATATTTTTGCTTAACGAAGAACTCTTAAATATACGTTGTACTGCACAAGCGTGCCACTCGTCCTTAGTCCCTTAGTCTGTCTCTCCCTCCTAACCAGATCCTGATATTGATCGAGTCATTGCTGAGGGAGATATAAAACCCCGCCAGCAACCACTGCTGCTGAGTGAGTTTTCCACTCTCTTTTGTTGAATACTGTACACAGAGTGCGATGTTATCACACCACTCTTCCACAATGACAATGTATATATTCTTTTAGCTTTCAGAAGAAACTTGATAGCCCACAAGGGAACGCATGGTGTCCGGCCTTCCCTCTACAAGTAGGTGACAGTCACTTCACCTCCATTAGCATTCACCGTACATGCATACACCGTCACTAGACTGACCCCACCTATTTCAATTACTCCTAGGTGCTCTATCCAGCCCTGCCCTGAAGAAGACCCCAACGTGAGGACCTAACCACCCTCTATATCAAAGGGGTCGAAACATAGACAATCTACCACCTGTTCGCAAGCTCAAAGAATTGAATAATTGAAACATTATGTACCTTTGAACTATGCGTATATATAGGAACAACGGCCCAATGTTAGGCTGGAAAGGTCCATCTCTATGTAAAAATGTATATATATATATATATATATATATGTCACCATACCTTTACCCTGTCCCTCACCCACTGACTCACTACCATTGACCCTACCATTCCTTTTCTTCACAACGAGAGCACTGTAAATATCGTATGCACTGCTACCTGATTGGAGCAACTGTGTTGATAATCATTAATGCTTTGACTTGATATTGCATTTAATGCCTGTTTAAACTCATGGAATTACATTTCGGTTCCTTGAATCATATTGAAGTTTTGAGCAGTGAATGTTTTTTCTCTTTTTTCTATTGTAAACATTTTCAAAAAGTACTACCACGACCATTTCTAGAGTATACTGCATTACTGACCCAGGTCGGTAGGTTTTCATGGGTTTACCCCGTTAAAACTCAACACATGTTCCCATTTGTGCACATGTATTTATTTGTACATGATTCTACCCTGTAACATTTATTCAACAACCTTTCACTGGATTTTATCTCCTCAGGCCACTCAAACTCCAATTATAGAGGTGATTTGATCTAAGGGCCAGAGCTCTCGTTCTTGAAACTAGGGAAATAGTTTTGAGTCATGGCCTCAGTTCAATTTCCTGTGATTCTGGGCTAATCACTTAAACTCCCCACACCTAACAAATGTGAATCAGACCTTATGAAATGTAATCTGGTGCTCATATAAAGCAGTCTAATGCCCTTCTGTCAAGTTTGCACTATGTGACACTACAAAAAGTAGAGACAGAAGCTACTAGCCAGTGGGCAGTATACTTTGGGTAAACGGTCGCTATTAAGCATTGCTATTACCAAACACGCCAGTGTCTGCATAATAGTGCCCTGCACTGCCTGGGTGACTCATCGATAGGCTGGATAGACCTGGCCTGCATTTAGAGTGGTGGGAGGAGGTTCACTAGCAACTGAATAGGTTGTGCCTCCCTTGCACAATGCTGTATCCACCCCCTGTGGTCATGCAGGACCAGGGAAGACAGAACTGGCTTGGACTGAGCTCAGAGACTCTGAAGCAAAGAGAACAATGGCAAAATGGGCTATAAGTGTTTGACCTTAAACCCAAGGACTTTAGATTACTTCAAGAAATTTGTTTACGAGATTTCCCTACCAGTGCGTGCTATGCACTTTGGGCGTTGCATGCCTGCTTGTGTAGAGCTGCCTTGGGGCCATTTCCCTCGTGTACCACCAGTAGCAAATGTGAAGCGAATGTGTGAGGGATGCTGAGGTGAAGTGCTGGAAGACACGTTTCTCACAACCTCTTCCCTGCCTCGTGCCGCATAGACAGTGTATGGAGCAAGCTGGTGGAGCCGTGGGTAGGAGTCTCATTGGCATCTCCCTATGCTGCCCCTGCATGGAAAAGGCTGCCTAGCAACCCTCAGAAACGGAGTGCAGCCTGCCCGATTCTCGTGAGAATGCAGAAGCTGGCCTGGTGTCGCTACCGCTGTTGGGTCTTGTGGGAGAGGCCTTGCAACATCACCAGTGGGTACGTGCCCGTGGGAGACACAGGCAGACCCGCCCGCACCCTAGCTAAAAGTGTGGCTGTTACCAGCAGCGCCGCAGGCATTGTTGTTGATATGGCAGGAGGGGGGATCAAGGCACCAGCCCCTCTCCAGTCAACTGCATGAGACCGGGAGAGGTCCCTGACTTGTTCCTTGGCATTACCTGCAGATGCACGCGCGATCGTGGGCAGCTGCCTTATTACATACCTTCAGGGCATAGAGGGCCCCACTAGTTGGAGCAGTAGGGAATCCTCCATGGAGGAACAATGAGGCTCGCTCCCCTGCCAGTATTACTGTATTGCTGGTAATAGACGTGCAGGCGTCTCTGCGGCCTGAGCATGGTTAAGAGCTAAATGTGCTTGAGTGCTACAAACTACAGTGTTCATTTCATGCCCTGAGATATGAATTTATGTCATTTTTCATACGTTGTGTTGACAGGATAACATCTTATTGCAGAAGCGGCATAACATGTACCATGATGGTGTAAGGTGTTGTTATGCATAATGATTTCATGATAATATTTTCATGATCTGTGCAACTTATAAGTGCCTACCTAGTGAACTAACTGTTCTGTTTATGACAATTGTGTGGTTGGCAAGTGATTTATAATCTATGCACTTATACGACAATTGCCTAGTGGCAAAGTGATGTACGTGATTTAAGGGTGGGCGTAGTTCGCGAAGTAGCGCTACGCGAAGCTACGCGAAGTGCACTTCGCACTACGTGAACTTCACGTAGCACTACGCGAGCTGCGTAGTAGCATGTTCGCACTGTGCAAGATGCGTTTTCAATGATTGCACAGTGCGGACAAGCATCCGGCACTGTGCAAGCATTGAAAACGGCATCTTGCACAGTGCGGGCTGTAGTTTTCTGCTGCTCGAGGAGATTATTACTCGAGCGGCAGCTTTCTCAACGCGAACAAGTAGTTTCTCATTGAGAGCGGTCGCGAGCATGCGCAACCACTCACAATGAGAAACCTGACCTCCTCGCGTTGAGAATCTCGCCGGGATGTCATTTTGCTTGCTCGCGGTCGCGAACATGACGTTCAGGACCGCGAACAAGCACAAAATGAGCGCTGCACTACGCTACGCTGCACTACGCATGTTCGCACTGTGCTACGTGCCGCTCGCGTAGTGCGAAGTTGCAAAAACTTCGCAAACTCCGCGAGCAGAGCGTAGTGCTTCGCCCAGGCCTAATGTGATTGTGGTCTATGTGTTTTATCTACAGTATATGAGATATTTTTATATAACCTTGTGTGGAGTCTCTTTTGTGGTGGGCCTAGTGTGTCACCAGTGTGTGTGTGTGTGGTGAGCAAACGCTTTAACACTGTTTTACACATTGCCTCCGGCATAAGCCTGAGCCCTCTGCCAAGCTAACAAGGGGTGAGCAGGGATATTTTGGGTGTGTAACTCCCTTACCCTGACTAGAGTGGTGGACTCTGCCTGGTTTAGTTGCATACCCTAGCCAACCAGAAACCCCATTTCTAACTGGGATGACTTATTTAGCGCTTAGAAGTAGGCTTCAACCCTAGTCAAGAGTTTCTTTTTACAGGTATCTGTACAAACATGAGAGCTTGCAGGCTGTGGTGAATAACACCTCTGTGGAAGCCTGTGTCATGTTTTCAGGGTCACAAAGTGGTTGGCATGAAACATTGTTTCAATCCATGTGACATTTCATTTAACATAAATATCATATTAGTATGGGCTGCACACCTTTATTTTCACCTCAGATTCTCCGAAATTCTAAACTTCAATTTTGTCATGGCGTGCTCAAATGCGTCGTGCCTAGCCCAAACTGCACGTATGAAACTAAACTCCAACATATATGGGACACATTTCTGACCCAAACCATAAGCACAGTCGAGATTGCGTTTGCAATATTTAATTTCTTCTGTACATTTTCCTCTTGTCCATTTTTACACCGTTATTTTAATCCATTAATAATCCACATGTTCACTTGAAATACTTTTAGTCTTCATGCAAGGAAACGCCATTTTCCAAATTTCTAATGCTCCTGCTGGGCCATCCGAACCTCACTTCAAGAACACGACTGAAGCCAAATTCATCCAAAGCAGTTTAATAAAATCCAATGCATTTCGGGCCTCTGGGGCCCTTCGTCAGGGAAAACTAAAAACAACAATAACACATGTTTTGATGTGACAACCAATATGTACACTTTTAACATTTAATGTTTAAAGTCGCCCGCTCTTCTTTATCTCAAACAGTTGCTGTAACTAAAATGCATTCTGCCTAATATCTCAGTCCTCACCAAACCCCGTGCAGTTTCACATTGGTGTCTTCCTATCTTTTAATGAACTAATTACCATACTTTCTCACGGACTGCTACCGATCTCAACCTGCTCCTTTCCTTACCAGTCGGGTGAAACATACCCCTCCCAAAACTCTCCTCTCCCCTCCACATCTTGCTTCCCAGCCCTCCACGAACATTTTTAACAACCTTTGCTTTCTAAGATAACATTGTTCTTATTTCACTCTTCGTTCTCAGCTCCTACCTGCTAGGAAGTAATCGTCCTCCTCACTCCATTCTGAATAATGTTTCTACTTTCCCAATCGCTCTCCTGCCTTTAAACTCCACTCTAGCCTCTCTTTACAAGCAGCCCTCCCCCTCATCCCTACGTAATTAACACCTGTGTCTTTTGAAAACTCCCGGACTTCCCTGGAAAACTTCAGTTCCCAAAATGCTTCACAATTAGACAAATGCAAAATTATTAAACACATTGGTACAACTTTAAATGTTTTACAAAAAGAAGGCTGACATAATCTTCATCTTGTATTTTGTCCCAGTAGTATTGTTGTGATGTCCTCATACTTCTGACACCAATTAATAAACTTGCTGTGTTAATTACGTAGGGATGAGGGGGAGGGCTGCTTGTAAAGAGAGGCTAGAGTGGAGTTTAAAGGCAGGAGAGCGATTGGGAAAGTAGAAACATTATTCAGAATGGAGTGAGGAGGACGATTACTTCCTAGCAGGTAGGAGCTGAGAACGAAGAGTGAAATAAGAACAATGTTATCTCAGAAAGCAAAGGTTGTTAAAAATGTTCGTGGAGGGCTGGGAAGCAAGATGTGGAGGGGAGAGGAGAGTTTTGGGAGGGGTATGTTTCACCCGACTGGTAAGGAAAGGAGCAGATTGAGATCGGTAGCAGTCCGTGAGAAAGTATGGTAATTAGTTCATTAAAAGATAGGAAGACACCAATGTGAAACTGCACGGGGTTTGGTGAGGACTGATATATTAGGCAGAATGCATTTTAGTTACAGCAACTGTTTGAGATAAAGAAGAGCGGGCGACTTTAAACATTAAATGTTAAAAGTGTACATATTGGTTGTCACATCAAAACATGTGTTATTGTTGTTTTTAGTTTTCCCTGACGAAGGGCCCCAGAGGCCCGAAATGCATTGGATTTTATTAAACTGCTTTGGATGAATTTGGCTTCAGTCGTGTTCTTGAAGTGAGGTTCGGATGGCCCAGCAGGAGCATTAGAAATTTGGAAAATGGCGTTTCCTTGCATGAAGACTAAAAGTATTTCAAGTGAACATGTGGATTATTAATGGATTAAAATAACGGTGTAAAAATGGACAAGAGGAAAATGTACAGAAGAAATTAAATATTGCAAACGCAATCTCGGCTGTGGTTATGGTTTGGGTCAGAAATGTGTCCCATATATGTTGGAGTTTAGTTTCATACGTGCAGTTTGGGCTAGGCACGACGCATTTGAGCACGCCATGATAAAATTGAAGTTTAGAATTTTGGAGAATCTGAGGTAAAAATAAAGGTGTGCAGCTCATACTAATATGATGTTTATGCAACTTGGCCCTTCTGGGCTAGCACCCACAATGAAAATCGTGAAAATAGAACAATTTTGGAATAAGGTCGTTTTTTCATGCAAGGAGAAACATCGGAGTTCACACAGCAAGTTTATTAATTGGTGTCAGAAGTATGAGGACATCACAACAATACTACTGGGACAACATACAAGATGAAGATTATGTCAGCCTTCTTTTTGTAAAACGTTTAAAGTTGCACCAATGTGTTTAATAATTTTGCATTTGTCTAATTGTGAAGCATTTTGGATACTGAAGTTTTCCAGGGAAGTCCGGGAGTTTTCAAAAGACACAGGTGTTAATTACGTAGGGATGAGGGGGAGGGCTGCTTGTAAAGAGAGGCTAGAGTGGAGTTTAAAGGCAGGAGAGCTTTTGGGAAAGTAGAAACATTATTCAGAATGGAGTGAGGAGGACGATTACTTCCTAGCAGGTAGGAGCTGAGAACGAAGAGTGAAATAAGAACAATGTTATCTCAGAAAGCAAAGGTTGTTAAAAATGTTCGTGGAGGGCTGGGAAGCAAGATGTGGAGGGGAGAGGAGAGTTTTGGGAGGGGTATGTTTCACCCGACTGGTAAGGAAAGGAGCAGATTGAGATCGGTAGCAGTCCGTGAGAAAGTATGGTAATTAGTTCATTGAAAGATAGGAAGACACCAATGTGAAACTGCACGGGGTTTGGTGAGGACTGAGATATTAGGCAGAATGCATTTTAGTTACAGCAACTGTTTGAGATAAAGAAGAGCGGGCGACTTTAAACATTAAATGTTAAAAGTGTACATATTGGTTGTCACATCAAAACATGTGTTATTGTTGTTTTTAGTTTTCCCTGACGAAGGGCCCCAGAGGCCCGAAATGCATTGGATTTTATTAAACTGCTTTGGATGAATTGGGCTTCAGTCGTGTTCTTGAAGTGAGGTTCGGATGGCCCAGCAGGAGCATTAGAAATTTGGAAAATGGCGTTTGCTTGCATGAAGACTAAAAGTATTTCAAGTGAACATGTGGATTATTAATGGATTAAAATAACGGTGTAAAAATGGACAAGAGGAAAATGTACAGAAGAAATTAAATATTGCAAACGCAATCTCGGCTGTGCTTATGGTTTGGGTCAGAAATGTGTCCCATATATGTTGGATTTTAGTTTCATACGTGCAGTTTGGGCTAGGCACGACGCATTTGAGCACGCCATGACAAAATTGAAGTTTAGAATTTCGGAGAATCTGAGGTGAAAATAAAGGTGTGCAGCTCATACTAATATGATGTTTATGCAACTTGGCCCTTCTGGGCTAGCACCCACAATGAAAATCGGTAAAATAGAACAATTTTGGAATAAGGTCGTTTTTTTCATGCAAGGAGGAACATCGGAGTTCACACAGCAAGTTTATTAATTGGTGTCAGAAGTATGAGGACATCACAACAATACTACTGGGACAAAATACAAGCTGAAGATTATGTCAGCCTCCTTTTTGTAAAACGTTTAAAGTTGCACCAATGTGTTTAATAATTTTGCATTTCTCTAATTGTGAAGCATTTTGGGAACTGAAGTTTTCCAGGGAAGTCCGGGAGTTTTCAAAAGACACAGGTGTTAATTACGTAGGGTTTAGGGGGAGGGCTGCTTGTAAAGAGAGGCTAGAATGGAGTTTAAAGGCAGGAGAGCGATTGGGAAAGTAGAAACATTATTCAGAATGGAGTGAGGAGGACGATTACTTCCTAGCAGGTAGGAGCTGAGAACGAAGAGTGAAATAAGAACAATGTTATCTCAGAAAGCAAAGGATGTTAAAAATGTTCGTGGAGGGCTGGGAAGCAAGATGTTAAGGGGAGAGGAGAGTTTTGGGAGGGGTATGTTTCACCCGACTGGTAAGGAAAGGAGCAGATTGAGATCGGTAGCAGTCCGTGAGAAAGTATGGTAATTAGTTCATTGAAAGATAGGAAGACACCAATGTGAAACTGCACGGGGTTTGGTGAGGACTGAGATATTAGGCAGAATGCATTTTAGTTACAGCAACTGTTTGAGATAAAGAAGAGCGGGCGACTTTAAACATTAAATGTTAAAAGTGTACATATTGGTTGTCACATCAAAACATGTGTTATTGTTGTTTTTAGTTTTCCCTGACGAAGGGCCCCAGAGGCCCGAAATGCATTGGATTTTATTAAACTGCTTTGGATGAATTTGGCTTCAGTCATGTTCTTGAAGTGAGGTTCGGATGGCCCAGCAGGAACATTAGAAATTTGGAAAATGGCGTTTCCTTGCATGAAGACTAAAAGTATTTCAAGTGAACATGTGGATTATTAATGGATTAAAATAACGGTGTAAAAATGGACAAAAGGGAAAATGTACAGAAGAAATTAAATATTGCAAACGCAATCTCGGCTGTGCTTATGGTTTGGGTCAGAAATGTGTCCCATATATGTTGGAGTTTAGTTTCATACGTGCAGTTTGGGCTAGGCACGACGCATTTGAGCACGCCATGACAAAATTGAAGTTTAGAATTTCGGAGAATCTGAGGTGAAAATAAAGGTGTGCAGCTCATACTAATATGATGTTTATGCAACTTGGCCCTTCTGGGCTAGCACCCACAATGAAAATCGTGAAAATAGAACAATTTTGGAATAAGGTCGTTTTTTCATGCAAGGAGGAACATCGGAGTTCACACAGCAAGTTTATTAATTGGTGTCAGAAGTATGAGGACATCACAACAATACTACTGGGACAAAATACAAGATGAAGATTATGTCAGCCTTCTTTTTGTAAAACGTTTAACGTTGCACCAATGTGTTTAATAATTTTGCATTTGTCTAATTGTGAAGCATTTTGGGAACTGAAGTTTTCCAGGGAAGTCCGGGAGTTTTCAAAAGACACATGTGTTAATTACGTAGGGATGAGGGGGAGGGCTGCTTGTAAAGAGAGGCTAGAGTGGAGTTTAAAGGCAGGAGAGCGATTGGGAAAGTAGAAACATTATTCAGAATGGAGTGAGGAGGACGATTACTTCCTAGCAGGTAGGAGCTGAGAACGAAGAGTGAAATAAGAACAATGTTATCTCAGAAAGCAAAGCATGTTAAAAATGTTCGTGGAGGGCTGGGAAGCAAGATGTGGAGGGGAGAGGAGAGTTTTGGGAGGGGTATGTTTCACCCGACTGGTAAGGAAAGGAGCAGATTGAGATCGGTAGCAGTCCGTGAGAAAGTATGATAATTAGTTCATTGAAAGATAGGAGGACACCAATGTGAAACTGCACGGGGTTTGGTGAGGACTGAGATATTAGGCAGAATGCATTTTAGTTACAGCAACTGTTTGAGATAAAGGAGAGCGGGCGACTTTAAACATTAAATGTTAAAAGTGTACATATTGGTTGTCACATCAAAACATGTGTTATTGTTGTTTTTAGTTTTCCCTGACGAAGGGCCCCAGAGGCCCGAAATGCATTGGATTTTATTAAACTGCTTTGGATGAATTTGGCTTCAGTCGTGTTCTTGAAGTGAGGTTCGGATGGCCCAGCAGGAGCATTAGAAATTTGGAAAATGGCGTTTCCTTGCATGAAGACTAAAAGTATTTCAAGTGAACATGTGGATTATTAATGATTAAAATAACGGTGTAAAAATGGACAAGAGGAAAATGTACAGAAGAAATTAAATATTGCAAACGCAATCTCGGCTGTGCTTATGGTTTGGGTCAGAAATGTGTCCCATATATGTTGGGATTTCATTTAACATGCCATAGTTATAGTTTGTACCCCATATACAAGTCAACAGTTCAAAAAAGTTTCTAAGTCCCACTTTAGAAAGGGATTTTGTCATTTTTATGAAGAAAACTATTTAAATTTCTCAGTGGAAGTCTTTGTAAAGTTTTTAGGGTCACAAGTGGGTGGCACAATATAGTACTTCAGTCCATATGTGACATCTCGTTTTAAAAACCAAAGGTGTAGTTTGTACAACATTAACAATGGTTGTATAGTAAAATCAAATATACTGCATGGGCCTTTAAGTTAATTCAACTTTGTTTTGGGGGTCAGAGCACATACACCGGGCTCTGAATAGCAGCCTACCAGTGTTAGAGATCAAAGCTACCAGCAGATGAGTCCTCCACAAAAAAATGAAAAACTGGGGGTGACCACCGAAAAAAGGTGTCACTATGTAACAGTGATGTTATCACCCCCACCGTCCCTCACACTGCCCTATCTTTATTAGCACAGTGCACGCATCATGGTCCGTTATTTTGTTAGGCTAAACATAACATTTGTCATAAGTCACTCTGTTAAGCATGTTTTAAACTTGATTATCATGTGCTTATATATTGCCATAGCATTTACCATTTAAAATGGATTTGAAATGATTACATTTCCCAATTAATGAATTGAAAGCTTACGTAGTGGGAAAACCACTAAAATGTTAACTGTGTACTTTTAGAAGTTGGTGAAGATGTTGCTCTTATATGTATGACCAAGATGAGGAAAACGAACATTGGATGCAATAGAGATCTCTGGGTAGCCTCCATATCTGAGTTCCAATACTTTCTAATACAGATTTTGGAATTAATCAACCTACTTTCAAGATCTATGTGTAACCTGCATGCTACATGGTGATTTCCAATAAGGTACTGGCAATTGACTGGAAAAGATCAGAGTATAATCTGTGAGTCACAGGTTCCAATTCACACAGGGACAATTAAGAATTTCATCTTTCCAGCTTCCTTAAATTAGTACTATTGAGTATATAGCCTTTTGTAAAAAAAAATATTAGCTTTGTCAATCATTGAAACTGATTGGTGATTATAATGGAAGTTTCACAGTTTGATAGTTTTGTAACATATTTTCCAAACACCCTAAAATGTAGCTGATTTAATGGAGAATACATTTTCACCGATTTCAAGTTACCTTTCATGAGCCTGCAACATCAACTGCCTTCTAGGTTTTTTTTGGGCCTATTGAGAAGCTACCTGTAATGGCAACAGTACGTTCATCGTCCTGAGTGATCCAGCCGAAAGAGAATGGCCTCGTTTCTGGTCCTGAGGTGATTCCCACATAAAAGGTGAATAAGGCTCGAAACGAGTAGACCTTTTTTTCTTGCTAAAACAAATGTGATTTAAAAAATGTGACCAGGCTAACCTTGTTCTTGTTTATACGTTGTTGTACTTATCACTTTGGTTACCTCAGTCATCCATTGCTTTTGCAAGAGTCCAATGTGGGACAATGGGGATGTAATATAAAATTGACACCTTTAATAGTAGGTGAATCTTTTTGACTGTGTTCTTCCCCGCTTGGGCTTCTTTTTCATTTTTCTATTCTGACTTTTCTAACCTTTTTCTTTTTGGAACTAGAGCTAGTCTATCTTTTTTTGATACAGGTTAAATTTGATGAAAAGATAAGTCATACATTTGCCTATACATTTGTGGATGTATCATGTAATTTATCTTTGTTGTTTTTGTGTGGTTACTTGTGATTTTGTATACATTTATTTTTTGAAAAATCAAAAATGTTCTCTGCTCAAAAGATAAAAAGCAAAAATCTATTAAAAGATTGAAGAATTAAAAAAAAAAACAATTTTTTACAATCACTCTGAGTGCACACCAAGCCCTCAGATTAGGTCATCCATAACGTACAGGTCCTGGGGGGTCCTAGGAAATACACGACAGGACTAGTAACCTAACGTCATTCCTATATTTTTATACTTGAATTGACATATTTTTGCAGTGATAACTGTAGCACCAGAAGTCATGCACTTTCACAAGATCATCTAAAAAATTCACAAATCATGATAAAACTGAAACATTACCTTTGTGTCCTGCTGAACAAGTCCCCTCCCAGGAGCAGTACTTACATCCATCCAACACAGACTACACCAGTCAAGTGACCCAGTGAATAAAAGAACCGGGGCGCATGTGATCGTATCCAGTTGCAATACCTGTAACTGAAGTGTCTGTATCTATTATTTCAGCAACATGCAGGCCTACAGTGCAAGACTTTACATTGGTGATGAGGGCGTATTACCACAGCTGCCATACTTCCCGGAAGAAAAGAGCCATGAGTGAGGAAAATGGCAGTTCTGCACTGCTGTCATAGCCTGACCATGCAATAGTCTCTATTTTTCCGTGAAGGAGAAGAACTCTGCCTTAACATGTGAGAGGAAACAGAGATATGCTGCTCCCACAACCCGCCTCATGAGCTGCCATAAACCTTCAGAGAGCATGGTGTAGGACTAGCATGCCAAGTAGGGAGACATTGTGAGTCAGTAAGTAGTGTGGCGTGGCAGAGAAGAGGGCACCTGCCTGAGATGCCACTGGGTGGTGCTCCATAGTCATGCTAGAGCATGGATGTGAGTCCCCCCTTGGCTAACAGCACTGACAGGCTGCGATGAGGTAATGAGCTGTGTACACAATGTAATAAGGCAGAGGATCGAGCCGCTCCCACTGACAAGGAGACATTGGCCACACACGAGTCCCCTTAATCATGTCCCTTTAGAGAATAGTTGATGCCTGGGACAGAAAAGGGCACACAAGAGTTCACAAACCCGCCTCACCTACCCAAGTGCACGGGTGAACGGATTCACTTCCCTCTATCCAGCGGTGAGGGATGTCTTTCACGTAAAGCCAAGACAGGTGCAGTGAGTGCTGTACACACCCTAGTGGCTATCTGCCACCACTGCACAAGGAGAGGAGTCCCTTCTGCCTCCCATAGCACCACCTGTATCCCTTGTCTCAGCAAGAGAGTGAAAGAGAAGCACATGGAGCAGCATAGGGAACAGAAGGACTGCCAGCACAGGTCAGCCCATTGCATGAGGAGGAACAACTCCAGGAACGTGGTATATGAGAATAGTGCAGCACAAGGGCAGAGGCTGCCCACTGGAGGGCACACATACCTTAATGGCAATACGATGAAGGAGGCAGTCTGGCACCCACAGCAATCCATCAGTAGCCTGTGGGCAAAGAGAGGCACAAGAGGGACTGTGTTGCAGGAGCCAACATCCCAGCGTCAGTCTCTCTGCACACTCATGGGCATTTCGCAGTCTGGCCAGCCCCCTACTAAGGGAGCTCCTTAGCTGTCCCCTTGCTACACAGCCTTCAGCACAACCCGTCAGCTACAGCAAGGCCTGATAGGTTGATGCCCCCCACTGCAAGAAAGAGGTACTCAACCAGTCTATTGTTGGCCCTAAGAAGCACAACACAAGCTGTGAGTCTGCTTCACAAGAGGGCGCCCCTCACAATCAAAAGAAGATCACAGCTGACATAAAAGATTCATCCCTCTCGCCAATCACTGTGAAAAGTCACAGAGCTTTCCACGCAGCAGCCTGACAGTTTCATATGGGCCAAGAAGCACTATGAATGCTCCCCCCCTCTGAAGCAAACAGTAACACTGCACCAATCCACAATCTGCCAACACTACCAAAGAGAGACAGGGCAAGTGAATCAGGGTGGCAAAGCCTAGAAAGCCACCCCGCCATGAGCCAACAGCAGTCGTTGCCCCTAGAGACACCCAGGTATGGTCTGAGGAGCTGGAAGAATAGACAGCTACACAGTGTGGCACCACCAGAGAGTCGGCTCCAGAGTGGACGTAGACAGAATCCTATCTCCCCAAAGAGGTACAGAGAGGAGTAGATGAGCCAACGAGGGAAAGGAAGGAGAGCACTCCGACCATGGCCTCTGCGCGACAAATGAGTGGAGGCCTCTCAAGAGGACGCACAGAGCACGAATTGCAACCTACCCAGGGCCACCTGTTAAAGAGACTGAGAACCCCAGAGGCACAACATTGGTTGTCAAAGCCAACCAGATGGACACCCCCCCATGCAGCAGAAGGTCCAAGAAAAGCTAAGCTGGACCAGAAGGTGGACAGAAGCAAACAATGCTGTGACAGTGCCCCAGACACTAGGACTGCATCATCCCACAACCTGAAGGCACACTGTGATACGCTCAACCATCTATGGCAGCAATGACTCAAGGTGACTCAAGGTGCAAGTCCTACACCACCCAGAAAAAGTGGGACAGAAAAACAGCTCCCTATTACCCTTGGAAGAGTGATACCTAAGGAGGGGACACCAGGGAGTCGAAGTTCTAAAAAGGTCCCCGAGGAGGAAATGGCAACACGTGGCATGAAGACACACTGACCCAGAGAAGAAGAGAACTAGGCAGTGGGAAGGCCCTCAAGGCAGAGGGCCAGCTACACACATCTACACATGGAGTGTGAGCTCCAAGAGTGTCCCAGAAGATTGGACATGTGATGTGGGGCCAGATATCACAAAACCCTATAGAAGAAAAAGAGAAGAGATGCATGCAATGATACGTCTTGCCAGTATAAGTGGAAAGAAGATGCATGCTGAAGCAACAAGGAGAAAGAGGAGAAGGAAGTACCAGTTCACACTGGAAAATCTAGCAATGGACCATTCCCTAAGGAGGGAAGATTAAGATTTGCCAGTACTGAAAGGCGGGCTTGTGAGGACTCGAGCCACTGATGGAATGCATCTATTCACACGAAGAAGCCACCGAGGTAAAACAAGGACAACCTGATGACAGCACAGTGGGAGAACCGCAAGTAAGCAGGAAGCATGCACAAACTGATTCTCAACCCCAAGCCCAGAGGGAGAACCAAGATTAAGCTGCAAGCATGTGTAAACTGAGTCTCTGCCCAAAGACCCAAGGGAGAACCGGAAATAAGCTGTAAGCATGCACAAACCGAGTCTCTGCCCCTAGCCCAGTGGGAGAACAGGGAGTATTCTGCAACCATGCGCAAACCAAGTCCCTGCCCCAAGCCTGATAGGAGAACCAAGAGTACGCCATAAGCATGTGCAAACCAAGTCTCTGCCCCATGCTTCCCAGCATAACCATCCAGACATTGTAACTGGGGAATCAGCAACCCAGAGTATACAGGCTGAAGGATACCGGTACATCCATACAGAAAGAATGTGAGCACTTGGCCACCAACACTCCAAGTTGTTGATGGCCCAACAAGGAGTGGTCGTGACAATCAAGGCAATTCATTACCAACTGTCATACAAGTTCGCCACATGACATGCAACCCCAACATTCCAGCCCCTGTCTTTTTGCGTCATCACTACCACACACGGAGCATCTAACAACCAGAGTGGAGTCCAATACCGTTGTTTTACCTACACACTCTTGAGTACCTGCTCATCCTACCTGCATCCTGATCTGAGTGGCGAGAGCACGCCTTGAACAGGACCCAACTTACCCTGTGGTTGCATGAGCGACTAGGCAATGGTTCCTCAGCGGTCTTGTAGTGGTTCAGACATGGCACACATGCAGTCCCAGCACAGACCATATGCAGTCTCATGGCAACCCAACCAAGGGGTCTTCACAAGCACGACAGATGAACTTGACGTTGCCCCACCGACGGATGCCAGGAGCTTTTGGGGCCTAAGAGCAGAGACTTCAAAAGACTCCAGCACACCAAGAATGTCTTAAAGGAGTCATGCAACACAACCAATCTAAGCTTTACGATGGACTCCAACGCTCCTGACCTACCCTGTTTTTGAACTGTTGACCACAACCAAGAATCATTTGGAGCATCAGCAAAGTGGACCAGCTCCACAAAATTGACAAGGTCCCAGCAGGCTGCAACGAGAAGGTTTTGGACATCCTTGAACCAGTGTTTGTGTCCTGTCTAAGACAGGTTAAAGTATGGATGCGAGCAGAGATGTCCTGTCACAGCCTGCTTCATCAAACTGTTCAAAGGATACTTTGAGGGTAGGAACTAAGAACACTTTCAGGTATAATTGCCCGGTGGAAAATGGACTTGGGCTGGCTATTTCCTTGCAATTCTTGGCGTGACATGCTGTCGGTTTCAACTTTGATTTCCCTTGAACAGAACTTTCCTGATTTTTCTCCTGTGCTTCTTTCGTCTGGTGAAGTTGAGCTGACTAAACCTTTCGGTTGAAGGGTTGACTACTCTGGCTAATGCACACTGTGCTCTAGTCTTTCGTCTCAGTCCAGAAAATCTACAACCGAATTTTGTTTCTTATGATTCCTGAAATTGCATACTGTATTTGCAATATGTGTTCTTTTTTCACTCTCTCTCTACCCTCTGCCAGAGATTTGATTTGAGATGTATTCAGTTTAAAACTGTGATTGAACTGTGATTTACCTGTATACATTTGAATAACCAAGTATTAAATGAATTCTAATGTATTTTCGCATTTGAGCATTTCCATCATTGAAGTTTAGATAAGGATACCTTGATAAGTATTCTAAGTTTGTCTTTCTTTATTGATGATATTATTGACAATGTATGTTTATTGATTATTGCTGTTAGATAGGCATTTCTATATTACAGGTCCTCATGAAGGAGTGTCTTCCATCTCTAATTATCATAGTCCCTATTAGCTCTTACAAAGATCTATCGGAGGACCTCATGAATTGTAAGTGGTCATAGAGTTTCAATGGGCCCAAACTCTGTGTTGTTGAGATTTGGCTATTGATTTTAAGTTCATGGTATGGTGAGTAATCACAGGTTTATGCTCACAATTTTTCACCACTTCCACTGGATCAGTATCTTATTTTAGAGTCATGCGGGCCTATGGCCCACAACCTTACAGTTACCATACAATTTGTGCTATTTCAGTGTAGACTGATAGATTTACCCAGCTCTACTTTTGGGCTTACACCAATATGGCGTTCTTATTGGATAAAATGTTCAGCTTTTTATAAGCTGAAGAATCACATTAGGAGGCGCAAAACCACTCGCAACTTGCTGCATCAATGTCCAAGTTGTTTTTCTGGTGTTTTATCTTACGGCGAGAAAAATTCTCAATAATTTGATGTTTTATTGCAACAACTCTAGTGTAATTGCATTAAATTACTAGAATCTTACATAAAAAGGACACACAAAAGAAACATCTGTTCATGTGTATATGCGAAGACCTAGAATAATGTAGAAAACTACTCGTTTACGTTTCTTTGCTCAGCACTTTTATGATTTTCTTACCTTACCACTTGCATTTCTTTTGTTCCTGTACATTTGGATTGCGATTGATAGGTGAAGCTGTGACTTTTTCATTTGTGTGCAAGTCTTTTTTACAATGACCGGTTCAATTCTTTCTAAAAATAAAAATAATATTTCCTGCCATTTATTGCTAGACCACTCAGCTTGGACCACCTGATATTGTTCACCTTGATTGCTCAGTATTGAATTTCATGGCCAGAGCAGCTGGGTTTTCAAAAAAATCAATAAAGTGTCTGTGCTGTCAATCACCCACTCCCTGTGATAAAACTGCTCATTGCTGGGTCCCAGTTGACCCCAGCAGCCTGCCTTATTGTGTGTGAAGAGAGCTTATGTAAGATCTTTTATAGATGCCTTTTATATGTATTCACAAAGAAAACTGCACACACCCAAATATAGTCAGTAGACATTTACTGCCACATTCTGCTGTAAATCCAGTAGACTAAACTTAAATAATAGAAATGCTGTATAGCTGCTTTTTTACTCTAAGCAGGAGTAGTTTGTTGATCAGATTGTTTCTTTATCCCTTACTTTCAGGCTTCAGTTAGGCAGCTGAAGTAAAACTTGAGTAAGAGATGGAGGATGACAGATTCTCACCCACAGTAGTGTCCTCCTAGGACATTTAAGAATACTCTGTTTCACTATTTAGAGCACAGAGATTCCTTAAAGATTCCATTTTGGTTGCAAGCAAAGATTGCATTTAATACACAAAAAGGTAGACAGGGAAGTGCAACTGCATATAATATCTGATCAGAAATAGACACGCAGCTCCTCCCTCAGATTAGATTTGCCAGTTATTCAGCTCATCTGAAAGTCATTATGGAGTAATAATATATTAATGCCTGTGATTCTGCAGTTTTCTCTTCTAGATTTTCTATGCTTATCTCTTGAAACCACAAGGGCAATATCACTCTAAACATAATAAACCCCTACCTCAGAGACAACTTGGTCTCTTTAAGGGATAAAGCAATAATGCTAGGGAAATTACACTGCCAAAAAGTGGGTGCACTGGCTGATTCAGTTCATCTTGTGGACACTTCGTTGGGGTATCGGCATATTTGGGAAATGGTACTGGAATAGTGATACAGTTTGTAAATGCATTGGAAACTCTTACTTTTTATGCATTGTTTATAAAGCTCTAACTTGGCCCAAGAGCATTAAAGTGCTGTACATGAGCACCAGATGACATTACACAAAGCCACGTTCCTGTTTTTTAAGGCACTGGGAAATTGAGGGGTATATTTACTAAATTCTCTCAAAACACCGCACAGCAGTCTAAACTGTTGCACAGTATTGCATGAGAGGGAGATAAGGAATGAGCCTTATCTACAGAGATATGACACTATCCTGTTCTCTCCCCAGTGCTGGTGCAGAATCATGCTACCAAGCGACACACACATACAACTGCTTGAGTCTAGCACATGATTTGTACTGGAAGGGTATCCTTCAGTACAAAATACTATGATTAGAGTAACTTTAAAACTTTTCCTACTTTGTATATGTGCTCTGCAGTTCAACACACATTCAAAGACAGAAAAGAAGGGAGACATTAACACTTTGGGTGCTCATGACGAGCGCAGCTCGTCATGAGGCACAGTGGTGTCGTGCTCATGACGAGCTTCGTCGCGGGGGAATTAGCCCCGCGGTGCAGGGGTTAAAGTATTTCTCCACAATAGACCCTAGATCAAAAGGGCGTTATTGTTTTATGCAATTCCCTTTCTCTTTCATTTCAGTACTTAGAGTTTGCATCAAAAAACATAGGTGGTTGCATGAGAATGCCCATGTAGCACCCAGCTATGCACTGATTTGCATTTCTTTCAGACGACTTTCCAGCACAAACAGTTTTTGTCCTGGAAAGTAAATTTGAAACTACAATTTTGCATCACTTTTGTGATGCAAACTTGGTGCAAAGTGTTGGTAAATATACTCCTAAGTGAATTACTCAGAATCACAGGATGTGGAGTCGACACTGCGACTTGAACTTGCCTTCCCTGTTCCCGAGCAGGCAGCTCTGGATATTAGCCCACATCTTCTCCCACCTTTGAAAAGGAAGGTCTAAATGAGTGGCTAAAATGTGTCTATTTTATTTTATTGGGTATTGTTCATTAGTGAACAACACTATTTACCCAGCATTTTGTGAATTTGCTCTGTACTTGATGTCCATCTTAAAAATTCTGGCTTTGAGGAAAGATCTAACTACAGGATATCTAAGAGTGAAATAAAATGTGGTCATCTCCGAATTCCACATTGCAGAGTCAGTAGGACTGAAGAGCATGGACAAAGAATGAATAATATTATGTTGATGCTATATGTTATTAAATTTTATTTACAGTTTATGAATAGCATTGGCAGAGCCAAACCTTAGCTTCATAGTGCTCACAAAGCAGTGAATAAGGTATGCATTCAGATAAATGAATACAGAATCATGGCAGTGGGTCAGATGAGAAGACCACTGCAGTGGTAAGAAATTCCAGGAGGTTCGGCCTTATGAATTCATGAATACCACATTAGTTGATATGGTTATAGAAATATAACAACCTTTGTTGTTCACATTTCCCACCAAAAATGATCCATGAAAATTCAGTTGAAATATGTTTTTATTTACTATATAGCAGATTACCTTTTTTTTCCAACCCGAGTCTTTAGACATGAGCCCTTAATGTGGGCCCCTTTAGCTATTTTAATATCAGATCTAGCTAGCTCTAGACAATATTTCAAAAGTTTTTAATTATTGAAGACAACACAACTATGAGTCTTATCCAGTGTTTTATACCACCTCGACTACTTCACCTCAACTACTGCAACATTTTGAATCGCAAGCTCATGTGGAAACTAATCAAACAAGCATTTGTAAAGCAATAGGTCTCGCAAATGTGTAAAGACTATTGGCGTTGTAAATGACAGTGTCTTTTACCCATGTGTTTTGGTGGGTGTGGAGTGGAGTGGATGTATGTGGTATGGAATTATGTGGGTAGGATGAAAACTGTATACAACAGTTGTACAAAGTTCCCCAAGGGGTGGATACACTAAGGAGAGGGGAGGGAAGAGAAGCAACCACTCTCTCGAGGGTAGGTAGCAGTGTGAAACAGGGAATCAAGTAAACCCTTTACGGAATAAGGATGCCTCACACAATTAAAAGGCTGGACAACAATAGCCATCCGTCCAAATAACTGTATTGTGTCATCATTGGCCTCCTGCTCCAACGACAAGCTGGCGGTGCAATGCCTGCCGGGTAGCACGTAGTGCTACTCTTTTGGTGGAGTTCTTTTATTCCTGGCCAATGGGTGCATGTGTGTGAGGGACCTAAGAAGTGCAATTGTGAGCGTGAGTGAGAGTTTAAAATAAGTCAGTAGAGTCCATTAGAACAATTTTAATAGAGTGGCTCACTGCTTAATTAAAATTGGTAAAGGGAGGGGTAGCGAAGCGCAACAGGTAAGGTGATGTGGCCTCGTTCAACCCTCGCCTATGGTGTGGTCGACATGTTTCATGCCTGTTATGGCAATTCTTCAGGACCTATGGTTGCTCATCAATTAATGCGAAGTCTCCCCCTAATTGAAGAAACTTCCATATACAACCTGTGTATCAAGGCAGAAAGTGGTACTGCGGTGGTCCATGCCCTAGAAGTTGGAAAGAAATGGACAAACTCAGTCCTGGATGTAGTTACTCAGGATCTTACATGCAGAAGCGTATTTTCAAAAATCTACTGTGGTTAAACAATATTATGTCCAAACCTGGTGAGGTAAAGAAAAGGAGAGGGGCTGTGTGGGGCGAGGGGGGGGGCAGGGAATTGATGTATCCCGTAGAAAGATTGCTCGGAATAACATGGTTGAGTCTATACCAGTAATTATACTCCAGGCTATGACACCCATTCGTGCTGTTACAGCTTAGTGGTAGTATAAAAGGAACAATTTGAAAGATAGATTCTGAAATTACATAGAGAACAAAGCCACACGTGTGTTCATTATAACTGTAATGGCGAGGTCGCCAAATTGGCAAATGTCGGCGAAGCCTTACCTAAACCCTTTGATGGTCTGACCCCACGTACTGTCCCTGGGAAGGCCTGAGCGGCGGGGAGTCCCCTGGATGGAAGGGTAGAATGTATATATTTGTCGTAATCGTACGTGTGATCACAGACGTGCATCACGCAATGTTGGTAAAAAGGTAATAATACTCTTATTATTATTAGTGGTGGCCTGTCCCGATCATTCGGACGTCCATTACACCCAACCCCTGCACCTTACCTTGATGGCTCTAGGCTGAGGCGGGGCAACACCTACCCATCCCACGGCGGCGGTAAAGCAGGACAGCCGGTAGATCGCTGTGCTTGTCGCGCTGTATAAATGCCGGTAACCGCGAGCGCCGTGGGTGGGCGTGTCCCAAGGGTATGTTGCTTGGAGACGCATGCGAGCGTCGTGTGAACAGGGAGGAGGGACAAGCACACCCGCAATAACTCAAGCTGGCCGAAATTACGCGCCATCTTGGAGTGTGGAATTCCCAATGTGCATAAGACTAGTCGCTATCAGTGTTGGGGGATAGCGACGAGTGCTCAAGTCACAAGTAGTGGGAAAGTCTGGATGGGGGTTTAACCAGAAAAGAAAGGGCCAAGCGGCATTATGCGGGTACAGTTCAAGGATTGAATTTGATTTAGATTTATCTGGCAAGCGCATTCCAGGGGATAAAATCGTTAAGCCCCTGGGCATCAGTTTGAAGGCGGTGCACCCACCGCTGTTCCATTTTGTATAGTGCCTGCTGATTGATGGAGGGATGGCATTCCAGGATAGTCCATTTTACATCAGTGGGCAGGTGGTTTAGCTGTCTACAGTGTTCGTATAATTTAGTATGTGTCTTTTTACAACGGATGTTGCTATAGTGCTCCATGATGCGCAATTTGACAGTGCGCATCGTCATCCCGATGTAAATTAGTTTGCATGGGCATATAAGCATATAAATACATTTAGCACTGTTACAGTTCGTATGCTTATTAAGATGCCAAGTGAAGTCATTAGGGAGTTCCAGGGTTTTGCCCTGGATCGTCTGAGGGCATATCACGCAGGAGCCACATCGATGGTGACCCACGACAGGGGGCAAATCCCAAAGAGTTTTCAGAGGGTGTGTGCTGGACTTCTTAGGACGGGTGTGAATTAGAGTGTCCTTGAGGTTGGCTGTCCTCTTGAAAGCAAACCGGGGCCGAGGTAGATCAAGGCCTGCTGTGTTTAGGATGCCCCAATGTGAGATCACAGCTTTCTTAATGAAAGAGGAGTTTCTTGTATAAGATGTCACGCATGTGATCGAGTCATCCTTCTCCTTGGTGTGGGTTTCCAGAAGTGAGTCTCTGTTATTGTTAAGGGCTCTTTTCAATGAATTCTTTAGGAGTTGTGTGGGGTAACCCCTATCCAAGAGCTTGTGTTGTAGAATACTGGCTTCTTGTTTGTAGTCTGATAGTGAGGTACAGTTCCTGCGGAGTCGTAAGAACTGCCCAAACGGCAGGTTGTCTTTCAGGGATCTGGTATGATGACTCTTGTACAGGAGCAAGCTATTGCGGTCAGTCTCTTTCTTGAAGAGGGTAGTGGTGATTTCTGTGGGGTCCAACCTGATTGTAAGGTCTAAGAAGGGGACCGATTTGTCAGAAATTGTGCCTGTGAACTTCAAAAAGGGATCCTGTAGGTTAATCCATGCACAAAAGGCCTCACAGTTTGCTCGATCACCTTTCCAGAATATTAAAATGTCGTCGATGTAACGACGCCACAAGGTAAGGTGTGTCCGGAACGGGTTCTGTTCGGGTGGGTAGATGTGATTTTTCTCGAACGATGCCATATAGATACAAGCTAGGCTGGGCGCGAAGGTAGAACCCATCGATGTCCCGCTCACTTGATGGTAGAGCTGTGACTCGTACCTGAAAAAGTTCTCTGTAAGAGCTATGTGTGCTAGTTCCATGATGAAGGTGATAGGAGTGGGGGAGGACCATTCTTCCATTCGTAATGTGGCCTCCACTGCTTCCAAGGTGGCTTGTTGGGGGATGTTGGTGAATAGTGCCTCTACATCCAGGGTTAGGAGGAGGTCCACATCCTCCCTACCATCCACTTCATCAATGAGGCGTAAGACATCCCTGGTGTCCTGCAGGTATGAAGGAATTTGCTTCACCACGGGCTGTAGGAAGGCATCACAAAATTGGGATAATGGCTCTAGGAGCGACCCAATCCCGGAGACAATGGGTCTTCCTGGAACCGGGGTGGTTCCCTTGTGAATTTTGTGGAGGGTATAGAAATAAGGCGTGATCGGTTCCGTGATGGTAAGGAAATCCGCCTCTTTCTTAGTAATCCATTCGTTGGTTTCTCCCTCAATTATTAGGCTCATGATGGTCGTGGTTAGTCGTTTGGTAGGATCCTCAGTAAGGGGTCGGTAGTGATTGGTATTAGACAGTTGTCGTCTGCATTCACGGTCATAGTCCTCATAGTCTTGGAGGACCGTAGCTCCCCCCTTGTCTGCCTGTTTTATGACGATAGACTGGTCCTGGCCCAGATTGATGGAGGCTTGTCGTTCTTTAGACGTAAGGTTGTGGAACTGTTTGATTGTTGGTTTATTTTTCAAACTAGTCAGCACCGCGCGTTCAAAAGTCAGGATCTCCGGGGGGACCATCCCATCAGTGGGAGTAAAGGTAGATGGTTTTCTCAATCCGGTATCATCATTGATGGTCTCAGGTGTGTTGTCAAAAAAGGCATGGAGACGTACTTTCCTAAAAAGTTGTTGGATCTCAATCATCTCCTGGAAGCTGTCCGGGGTCGGTGTCGGAACGAATCCGAGGCCCTTCTCCAAAATGCTGATCTCCACAGGAGAGAGTAGTTTCTTTGAGAGGTTGACAATCAGGGTCTTCTCCCTCTGGACGTTATGCTCCTTGTTTCCATCGAGGTTGATGGGGTCGCTTGGTCCTGCCACTGCACTCCTTTCTGCCCTCCTCGCTTTCGCCCTCTTCCTCTGCCCCAGCCTCTGCCTTGAAAAGGTGGCGGATTAGGAGGGTAATATTGTGGGGGGCCTTGTTGGAAGAACGGATATTGCCATGGTGGGGTCATGTGGGAGGGGGGACCCATGAAGGTCAGACCTGGTTGGTAACCCTGTTGCCAGCTGGGGCGTTGTTGGAACCGAGTGTTCCTGCCCGGTTGGCCACCACTGGAGTCACTGCTAGTTGAACCTCGTCTGTTCGTGTTATTATCCGAATTCTCATCCGAGGAATAGCTAGTTTTCTTCCCTTTGAAACCATCCTTGAGGTAAGGGTAAACTTTTTCCTTCTCGAATTTTGTAATGTCTTTCTGGAGTTTGGTTGTTTTTTGATTTAAAAGAAAATCATGGTGATCTGACATTTCCTGGTTTATTTCGGCTAGCTTGGTCGTGAAAGCTGCTTTATTGTTCTTACTGATAGCACTTTTCATAGTAGCTTCTATGGCTGAGATTTTATCCTGTAAGGCATCAGCAAGGCGCTTTGCAGTTTGCGAAATTAGGAAAAGGAGATCTTTGGTGCATTTCCAGGACACCTGGCACCAATCAACTTTGAAGGGTATGTCCTCCAAAAATAGTCTTGGGATGATGTTCACAATTAAGCCTTGTGGAGCTATATTGCTTCTTAGATATTCAGTCATCATCCTGCCATGTAGAGTGATTCTGATGAGTTCTTTTTTCATTATTGTTAGGGTAGACCAATCGTCATTAGACGTGCCAGAAGTGGGGGCAGTCAAATCGGTAAGCAAAGGTGGAGCAGCTCTTAATGCTTCAGCTATAGCATCTTCATCAAAACTGAGCCCAGGTACGTCTTCCATGTTGTAAAGGAAGAGGGCACGGGTATTAGGAATGTGCTTGCCAGAGAAACGCGGGCTTTGTTTCTGAGGTGGTCAGAATCAAGGGTTTGGAGTGGGCCAGTTAGTGAAAAGATTTTCCACTATTGGTAACCTGTAAGTCCCGTGGGCGGAAACCACGTATAAAATAGTAAACAAAAAGAGGGACAATGAAGGACGATATTTACCGGGGTCCAATGTACGTGTCCAGTAAGCAGTATACAACAGTTGTACAAAGTTCCCCAAGGGGTGGATACACTAAGGAGAGGGGAGGGAAGAGAAGCAGCCACTCTCTCGAGGGTAGGTAGCAGTGTGAAACAGGGAATCAAGTAAACCCTTTACGGAATAAGGATGCCTCACACAATTAAAAGGCTGGACAACAATAGCCATCCGTCCAAATAACTGTATTGTGTTATCATTGGCCTCCTGCTCCAACGACAAGCTGGCGGTGCAATGCCTGCCGGGTAGCACGTAGTGCTACTCTTTTGGTGGAGTTCTTTTATTCCTGGCCAATGGGTGCATGTGTGTGAGGTACCTAAGAAGTGCAATTGTGAGCGTGAGTGAGAGTTTAAAATAAGTCAGTAGAGTCCATTAGAACAATTTTAATAGAATGGCTCACTGCTTAATTAAAATTGGTAAAGGGAGGGGTAGCGAAGCGCAACAGGTAAGGTGATGTGGCCTCGTTCAACCCTCGCCTATGGTGTGGTCGACATGTTTCATGCCAGTTATGGCAATTCTTCAGGACCTATGGTTGCTCATCAATTAATGCGAAGTCTCCCCCTAATTGAAGAAACTTCCATATACAACCTGTGTATCAAGGCAGAAAGTGGTACTGCGGTGGTCCATGCCCTAGAAGTTGGAAAGAAATGGACAAACTCAGTCCTGGATGTAGTTACTCAGGATCTTACATGCAGAAGCGTATTTTCAAAAATCTACTGTGGTTAAACAATATTATGTCCAATCCTGGTGAGGTAAAGAAAAGGAGAGGGGCTGTGTGGGGCGAGGGGGGGGCAGGGAATTGATGTATCCCGTAGAAAGATTGCTAGGAATAACATGGTTGAGTCTATACCAGTAATTATACTCCAGGCTATGACACCCATTCGTGCTGTTACAGCTTAGTGGTAGTATAAAAGGAACAATTTGAAAGATAGATTCTGAAATTACATAGAGAACAAAGCCACACGTGTGTTCATTATAACTGTAATGGCGAGGTCGCCAAATTGGCAAATGTCGGCGAAGCCTTACCTAAACCCTTTGATGGTCGGACCCCACGTACTGTCCCTGGGAAGGCCTGAGCGGCGGGGAGTCCCCTGGATGGAAGGGTAGAATGTATATATTTGTCGTAATCGTACGTGTGATCACAGACGTGGATCACGCAATGTTGGTAAAAAGGTAATAATACTCTTATTATTATTAGTGGTGGCCTGTCCCGATCATTCGGACGTCCATTACACCCAACCCCTGCACCTTACCTTGATGGCTCTAGGCTGAGGCGGGGCAACACCTACCCATCCCACGGCGGCGGTAAAGCAGGACAGCCGGTAGATCGCTGTGCTTGTCGCGCTGTATAAATGCCGGTAACCGCGAGCGCCGTGGGTGGGCGTGTCCCAAAGGTATGTTGCTTGGAGACGCATGCGAGCGTCGTGTGAACAGGGAGGAGGGACAAGCACACCCGCAATAACTCAAGCTGGCCGAAATTACGCGCCATCTTGGAGTGTGGATGAAAACTGTCAAAAATAAACATGGTAATGGGATCTAACAAACAAAAATGAAACCAACATTAAGAACGGACAGAAAGCAACACAACCCAAACCTAACATTTTCAGAAAGAACAGCACACGGGCTGAATCACAAAGCTATTTGCGCTATTCAATTTAAAATCCAAATGGCAGGGCATACTACTGTTAGGCGTTAAGAAAGATGTGAGTTAGCAATTATGAATCCATTTCCTTCTACATAATATTACCCCATGACAAAGTAATAGTACATGGGGAGTAAATCACATGCAAGGGTTGGGGAGTGGGCTGTTCAAAGCATGTTCTGCCTTGACAGTTTGTGAACTTTTACCATCTTGCCCGTGCCTTTCATCCCCTAGGAAGGAGTTGTGTGGCTCCCAGATCATTCCCTTGTGGCCTTCTCTCGTTCACGTTTTATTGTGGTTTGTGCCTTCCCAAATCTTTCATTAACAACATTCCCTGAGAGAGGAAATCGAGAGGTCTCTGTGTCACGGGTAATCCGTCATTGAGTGAAAATAGGACTGGCAGACAAATCAATGTTTACTCTTGTTAACTACAGCATGCTATTTAAAGACTGGCTAGAACATATGTGTTTGTTAATGAAATATTATAACAATAGGTTGCCTTTTTATTTATTTACAAAATCCCTCGAACTACAGAGTTTGGAAGAACAGAAATGTGTAAGATGCTGTCATCACCTTACCCTGTCTTTGTCCCTTCCCCGATTCCGTCCTACCTTCTGTGCCTGTGCGTGTGACTCCTGGCACGCAGGTCGAACATTGAGGTGGAGCGAGCAGGAGCCGTTAGTTAACGGTATTCTGATACTTAGAACGAATAAAGAAGGTCACCTCTTTACCTCCACCTGTCGCCTCATCATTACATACTTATTTTTTGGCAACGATTACAGGATCTGAACCCAGACACTTCAGTGCGGCAGATCGCCAGAGGCTCCGGGCCATTCACAAACTCTCCGACAGAGTACAAAGTGAGGCGGACTTTCCTTTTCTTCGTACCGCCTCCGCGCCACACCTACTCGTCATCCAGGTTCACACCATTCGTCTTCCCTGACTCCTGCCAGCCCCTGGGAGGAGCTGCGACTAAACGTGAGTGGAACATCATACTTGTCTACCGACTAGGTATTACCGTAAACTGCCACCAGAGGGAGCCAAACGACTTCCTAACCTTCGCCTTGTTAAGACATTTTCCAAACAAAACACTGGTACAGTGTCAACATGACTGGAAAAATTAATGCAGTGGCCATGCTCAGCACCTTCCTAGAAGTCCCTGGGCGACCTGTGGAAAATTGGACACAGTGGGTTAAATGTTTTGAGAAACATTTGGAGGCAATTGATGGAATTGCATACAATCCCACAAGAAAACAAGCCATGATGTACAACTGTTTAGGGGCAGAAGGAAGGACGTTATTTGACCACATAACTCCCATTGAAAAGGAAGAGGGGGATGAAGAATGGGATGTGTTTAAGGAAGCAAAATTGAGGATGAAGTACTATTTTGATACCACCATGAGTGTGATAATGGAGAGATATAACTTTTACTACAGATATCAAGCACCAGGCGAGGCGATCGAGTTTTACGTCGCAACGTTAAGGATGTTGGCTACAATGTGTGCATTCAAAGATGCAGATGAGGCGATAAGGGATCAGGTGAGAGATCCGTACCACTTGCGTGAAGGCGCAAGAAAAAACTATTATGCCATAGAGACCCAAACTTCGAAAAAGTAGTTTCTACAATCAAAAAGAATGCTGCATTAACATGCAAGCAGGTACTTGCGAGAAATCATTTAATGTAAATCCAATAAAACAGATTAAAAACCTTCAGTCCAACATTAAAAATATATATTTCAGGAAGGCTACCTCAAACAAAAGAACACAACTTCAACAAGCCCAATCCCCATTAAAAGAAAGGCCAAACCCAAAATAATATCCTACCAAAAAAAGCCCAACTGACTGTCGACATCAAAAACTGCAAAAAAAGAATAAAAATATACTAATGGAGGGGATGCAATACTAACACAACTGTGACATTAAAATGAGGTGGGAGGGATGCTATATTTAAAAGTAAGCAGCAATGATGCCAAAGTTGAGCACAGAGAAACAGTAACAGAGCAGGAAACCAAGACAAAAATGGTCCCCCAAAGTACAGTTAAAGAACCATTGCGTAATGAGACAGTAATTGGTCTCTGCTCCGTCAAAGGAACGGAAGAGAAAAATGAGGGCCAAAGAAGAAGGACTGACCACTAGTAAGCAAGGATTTTTAAAGGACCCTGACATAAACAAATGAAATGCAAAGTGAAGCAGATGGTTGAGTTGGAACTCCAAAAAGCATATAAAACAGGTAGCCGAGCGACAGCAAAAGTGCTGTCTAGGCCCGACCTAAAAATTACACTGAATACAAAATTGTGGTGGAATTATGATCTGTAGTTTCCATCTCTTTCGCCCTCATAACCTGGCAGAGTTCCCTGTCAAACAAGACAGTGAGCCTCAGAGCATAGACAAAAATACATACTATGCATGTCAGACCTCTATTATCTAAATGTCTTACAGTCCATCTACTGCTAAGTACTCACATCTGATGTAAGTTTTTTGCTGTGGTTCAACCTTTCAGAAATGTCTTTTCTAGTGGCCAACCAAGCAGCAGAGGGTACTCTGTTGGCAAACACACTGAAAATTGATACAGCAAACACCCACACCTCCTTCTGTTATGGAAATGATTGACAGACATTTATTACAACAATTCAGTCATCCAGAAAAATGGATGCAACCCCATTCAACTCTCTATAATGGTCTTTTATTCCACTACAAATCAAATATTCATAGATCACCTGAATATTAACCACACTTCGCAGTCATTTTCACACCCTTTGCATGATGCATGCACTGTGGTTTCCTCTCCTCCGCATGGAGGGATAGGAAAACTGTGTAGGAAATGTTTCCACCCACCAAAGATGAAATTATCTGTAATCCTAATTGTAGGACCATGGGTGAAAAGGGAGATTTACACAAAGATGGCCGTGCAAAACCAAGTAAGCGGCACCGACAAGCAAGCATGGTCGAATTTACAAGCATTTTAAAGAGCCTTTTGTGCCTTGAGCAAAAACTAAAACTACTGCAAAAGCCCAAAAAACGTGCATATGAACATTTCTGACAGGCATTACCCAGTGGATTAATTGAGAGCCTTGCAGGCCGTTTGAAGCAGCAGGTATGGATAACTGAGTATTGCACGGAAATCTATGATTTGTGTAGGTATCCTTGTGAATTTCAGGATATTTTTATGAATCACCAAAAATGTGAAATCCATACAAACTATAGCCATAAATCTATGATGCTGAGATTATCTTTTGTCTATCCGCTCTTTTGTAGCTAAAGTTCAGGTTCATGTTGCCCATCAACATTTTTATGGAACAGCATGTGCTCTGAAGACAACTTAATACAGCCTTTCATTTTAACAATGTACATTGTGTTCTCTTTGTTAAATTGCACTGTTACAAAATACTAGCCTGCATACTCTAATTCATGATGTGCAAGACTCTTTCCTAAAATGAATGTAGTGTGGATTATGAACAGTTTCCACAAATGTAGGGTGCTCTTTCATCACAAATACTGTCTCTTAGAAGAACAATTGATATTTCTCAAATGTATAGGTGTATTTTTCCTGAAAAAAATGTATGCTGTTTCATGCAAATATTTTTCATGCACAGTCATAGGTCAATTTTTCATAAATGAATAAAACCTGGGTAGTGTTGAAGTACATATACCTTGTTTCTGAATTCTGGACAGGGTGAATGCTTTCCACTTGCCATCATTGTGATTTTTGCTGCTAACACTGTAAGCTGTGCCGGAACCCAAATCGTAGCTCACTTTTATTCGTCCATCGCTGAGCTCCACACTCATGAAGTCTTTCTGTTAAAGGAATTAAAAAGAAGGCTCTAGATTGCGCATATAACATACTTTGCTATATGAGTTAGAAACAAAAGATACATAGAAAGTACCAGTGAAAATGTGCATTCCATACAGGAACTCTAGGTTTATGGACAAAGAAATAGATGCAAATTCAACTTTGTATTTACCACAGGCCAGTTTATGGAGCCTCACTCATTCAGTGGTTAGCTGGGACCTCCTGTATTCTAGGTTTCATTCAACTATGATGACATCCTGCTGGACGTAGGCAGTTCAAAGTGTGATGTAATACGGGATAGAGTGGCCAGCAGAACAGCAAAGCATTTTTAAATTGGAACTCATGATCTTCAGCTGTAATATTTGGTATTTTCGGCTCACCAGTCAGAAACTATTTTAACATTATTTCTGTTAGTCATAAAATGACACTACATCCGTTTTCTCCTATAATTTATGGAGATGTCTATCTTTCAAGGGATATAATGGAAACAATGGTTCACCTGGAATTCATATAAGTGAATGTAAAAGTTGGCCAAAACAGATTCTGGCAATCAATGAATGCAGGAAAAAAACACATTATGACCCCAATGGTCAGTTAATATGGATGAGGAATAAGCTCTAATGTAAATGTTTACAAAGCATGGAAAACATATATACATATACAAGTACACGTACGACAACAGCTGTGCAAAGGGTCCCAATAGGAAGAAACACAAAGAAGTGACTATATAGTGGTTACATACAAAAATGCATTTTCAGATATGTGTTCCGGAGCACACTTATGATTGAGCTACATAAAAGTATATTGTTCAGGCCAACATCAGTAGGTGTGCTAGGGAGTTGACGACATTTCAAACCTGTTTGAAATACTGGGGCTTCTTCAGGACTATCAAAAGAAGGGGGCCCCTGAGAACGGAGAGCCACTGGACCAAAGAGGCCTCAGGTTACCTAAGGTGCAAGTAACCAATAGCACCACATGGTGATAAATTTTAAATGACTGTACTTAGCTCGGATGGTTTGAATGCCACCCAATTAGTCCTTAAAAGATGAGAGGGGAGCTCAATATGTGCAGAGAGTTCCCAGACATAGATGCTTATTCAAAAATGTATCTTAGTTTCAGAGCCGGTCTAATTCCGTGCTCTTTCCGGCTAGCACGGTCCAGAAAACTGTACGCGGGAAGCAGCACACTGTTACTGTCAGCCTGTCTGATCACCCTAGAGAGGCTAGATTGTCCTGAAGAGAACCCAGTATTTCAAAGTGGCCTGAAATGCCATCAACACAAGTGATGGCTGGTACGTAGTAGGGGAGGCGGTGTAAATAAATTATAAAACGTACCGCTGAACGTCTGCCATCTCTCCTCCGTCATCTCTCCTAGGCTTTCCTTCCTGACTCCCGGAAGAAGGAAGCACACAGGCTCCCCTAAGCCAATCACGACGCTGCGGTCACCAGCACAGCAGCAGAATCGAGATTGGTCAGAGCGGCCTAAGTCCATGCTAAAACAGGATGTGGTAGCCTGAGTATGTTCTCCACCCAGGATGTGCAATATAGCCAAGTGGAGAACATGCTAAGTGCGCATAACAGTTCTGCAGACCCAAGACGACTGGCCAAATCATCATGCGCACTAAAGAGCATATATTTCCTCCTTCCCCTGCTCTGACAGCCCAACCCCATCCCGCCCTAACCTGGCTCATACTGAAAAATACGATATTAATAACATTGTGGTATTACCATTTTATTTTTCCTTTTTTGCAAAGCTGCAAATCAGTGGGGCAGCGCTCCTCTGCCTTAGCGCAGAAGCTGCCGCTGAACAACTCCCTAGCACATGAACTGAAATTGGCGAACAATTTAGTTTTATGTAGCCCAACCATGTGTGTGCTCTAGAGCACATCTTAAAGAGCTCTGCTTCTCAAGGATGTTCAATATATAAAGGATGCTCTAGCCACCAAGGTGAAGTAAGTGATGATAATACGTGGAAATGCTTTTTTGCTAGAAATAATCCAGAATTATTGGAGATCTAGCTATTGTGAACACTGACCTAATGTGCTCTTGAAGGCAACGCTTGAACCAGCATTGGCTTCCAATGATGGAAATGCAGTGTCATGTATAACTATAATAAAAAAATTACCTTGAATTTGATTAAAGATCCATGTTTTACTTCATGCTCTTCATACAGATCACATATCCTACATTTCAAAAGAATAGTAAAGTTTCCAAAATGCTTTGCATTCTCACCTAAAAACATAGAAAAACTCCACCACAACTCTTGCTTTTGTGGTGCTCAATGCATGACTTTGACACGTAATACTTTCATGACCTTGATAAACACCTCTGTAGAAATGATCAATGTAGACCATTACGGCAAACAAGAACCCTGACGTAAAAGGTTATTTTAGGGTCATGGTGTGCTGTCTGCTCACCATGTATTTTAGTGGTGCCATCTTACTTGTGCTGTATCATTGATCACTGTTGTTTAATAAGACGCCAATCAAATGTAGGCAATTTTATCCATTCTACAGATGCTTATTTTTTTGTATTTCATTGAAGGCTTTTCAGGTTTTCATGAACTGATTGTGAGCCATTACCCAGTTTGGAAAGATTTACCTAATCAAAATGTAAATATATTTAATTTTGTGTCTTTTTTTTTTTTAGATAGACATAACTTTGGAACTAGAAATGACTTACACAAGGAGATAATTGACAGAGCGCTGAAACTTTTCAGACACTCGCCCCCAGTCACAGGTCTGGGTTGAATCCATCACCATTCTTTAGCTCTCTTCGCCACCTCAGTTCAGACCCAGCTATATGCAAATCGTTCTTGACCCTGTGCCTCATGGGAACAGTCCAGCCGGAACTGCCAAGCCAGGTCTTCCCTGAACCGGAAACAAGCATCCTGTGACCGGTTTCTGGGTAACACCCTTCATCAGCCAGGCTAGCTTGAATCCAGTGATAAGTGAGCAAGGGACCCACGCCTGGGCATACCCTGCCAACTTAGGGCGAACAAAGCAAACACAAGGAGATTAAACTTTTCTGACACTCACCCCCAGTCACAGATCTGGGTTGAATCCATCATTGTTCTTTAGCTCACCTCGCCACCCCAGTTCAGACACAAAGGTTTGTCAATACCTTGCGAACAGGCACAACTTTTTCAGGAACACGTTGCTTCACTATGAAGGAAGCAATGCATACAATTTTCAGATCAAATCATAGGCAGTGTAGAATTTGCACCCTTGCCAATAAGGCTATTTATGAATGGCTTGGTTCATAAATATCTGAAAGACACTTTCCTTCCTCATGTTATGTGCAAAAGTCAACTGCACTGCCTTCTAGGGACTTTCCTGATCAACGTTAAGGGTGGGTGTTTAGGGTGTAAGGCAGTGATATTTTCCATTTGATTGTGACTAAAACCAATGAGCATCTATCGCTTGGCTTCTAAAATATTTCATTTTTCACAATATGACCCAGTCTGTGGGAATGTGCAATTTTTCTTTAAGTCATCCTGGTCGTAGGCTACCAAGTGTATCATGAGAGGAAGGGCATTGGTTAGGTTGTAGCGAGATGAGAGCCATGTGAGGCTCCTCCGTTATTGTAGAGGAGTGTCGCGCCACTAGGTGGTAGCAGAGGTAAACACTTGAAAAATAAAATGATACTTAACTAATGTTATTATCATTTTATTTTTCTTCTTACCTGCGGCTGCTAGCGGCATGTCATAGGGTAGGGCCATGCATTACACCACAGCAGTGGGCAGGCCAGGTGATGGGCACTACTAAGTGCGCATGACTGTTTGGCCGGCTGTGTTCGGCTGGCCAAACTGTAATGCACTGTTAGCATTTCTCCACTGGGCTGTATTTTACAGCATGGTAGAGAAAAGCCACAGACTCTCAGGCACAGTCTGAGTGCCAAACCAAGACGCTGAGACCAATCCCTGCGCTGCTCTCATTAGCATGAGAGAAGTGTCAAGAATTGCCATATGGGAGCCTGCGCAGTGTTCAGGTCGGGACCGGATCGGCGAGAGGAGCAATGTGGAAGGTAAGTTCTCTATTTTATTTTTTATCTTGTCTGTACCCAAACCCCCCCCCCTCACCCACCCCCCCTGGCCCCACTGCTTTGGATCCTGTGCAGCCGCCACTGATGAGAGCTCTTCTACCTGCCCCTCTGTGTGAGGAGAGTGTCAGTAACTGAACAGCTGGACATAAGCCATCTGGGTCCACATCAAAGGCAGGAAGGCCATCATTCTCCTCTTAGAGCAGCTCACTACTCTGCGAAAACTTGGCTATAAACTTCTTTTGTGTAACACAACATACTATCACGATCCTGGAGTTCCCCTGTGGCCTGCATATAATATCATACTCTTTATGGTATTTGTTGTAACTTCCCTGCACACCCCCAGAGGGGAAACATCCTTTACAACGCAACCGCTACAACGCGGTTGCGTTACAACGCAGCTTTAACATCGAAAGTCGTTACAACGACTTTCGCTGGAGGGCGCTCTAGGATAGGGGATAGTTTAATTTACTATCCAACACCTTCCCCACTATCCACGGGGACTGGTGTTGGAATAGTAAATTAAACTATTCACTATCAGTGCCCCCCAACGCAAGTCGTTGTAACGATTTGCGTTGTTAAACTGCGTGGTAAAGGGACACGTTGTAACGGTACGCGTCGTACCATCATACATCCCCCCCAGAGTGGTCCTGGACACCCCCAGAGTGGTGCTGGCCATTTCCAGAATTGTGAGACTCAAGCTGATCCCCCTGGGCGCCCTGTTAGACTCAGAAGGTCACCTCCTCGCCTCCAGGATTAGGTCCTTAAGTAGAATTCTTACCTATGCCTTAATTATTTTTCGAGTGTTTGTCTCATTCTTCAGCGCTCTGTTTGTCTTTTCAATTTGCATTTATGCTTTTCCTCTTCCTTATTTCTTCCTCTTTTCCTTTGGTCTATAAAGGGAAGATGTGTTGTAACTTCCCCTTTTAATTAGTTGTTTCTTTTTAAGAATGTTAACTATGTCAGCATCGGAACGCATTGACCTCAGTAGGAGGTTTGAGCAGTAGGGACTGGCTGCTGACATGGGCTGTCTGGTGGGTGTTTAATAAAACCTGTGAGAAATTACAGAACATTCCTCGTTTTATTAGTATTGTGCTAATTTTGGTAGCTTTTGAATCATACACCTTTGTGGGCCTGATGAAAGTAGTCCATTTGTAGGTAAGGCAAATTAATGAAACCATATAAAATCATAAATACACAGCAAAGATTCTCAGCAGAACATACCAGATCATGTGTGGCAAGATACATCAACAAGGAACTCGAGGAAAACGTCTTAAACTTAAACATGATGGTGGAAATGTTGGGGTTCCAGCGTATTGGACGACTGACCAAGGCATAGCCCTCTCCATCAAACTGAACTGTGCCCTCGCTGTCTGCGACCTGTGGGCTGCAAAAACAGGAGATTGCATAAAACATTTATGTAGCATAATTGAGCAAGAACTAAAATATGACGTCACGTCTGAGTCTAAGCTTCAGTCTTTGACTATGACACTCATGCAAAAAAATAATAATAATAAACTTCAGGAGGCATCTATTATATATTAACACATGTGAATCTTTCCATTTTTGTTTGTGGTTCGTAAAAGCACTGCTAGAATAAACGTTTATACTAGGGCAGTGAATATATTGGGTCGCTCATTAACTGTTTTTTTGGAACACCTGTACTAATCAATACACATTCAGACTTCTATTCATACAGTACAAAGGTAAAATTGCAGTTTAATACCACAGTCGAGTTAACTGGACTTGGGGGGAAAATGGTTTACTGACTCATGCATTACATATTGCAGTTACTTTACACATGGAGACAATTCCCCTATTGGTCACAAGGCCTCTTCATCTATATGAGTTTATCAGACGGCACACATTTAACCCCTTGCATCTTGGTTTTGATTATGTAACTATTTTAAAGCGAATACACATGAAACAATGCCATGACCTAAACCATTTATTCCAATGCCCAGAATGTAGGATGCTATTAATCACTATTGTTGTGGGAGGGGAGGGGTAACATGACTCACTCAAGACTTCACATCTCCTGAGTCGTGGTCACTCCCACACTCAATAATAGTAATAAATTGCATATTAACTAACCTAGGCGTGTTTGGTTAAAACCTCTGTGTAGGCTCATGTGTACAAGCTCGGCACAGGTTGCAAGTAGAATACTGAGGTATGATACCTCTAAAGTAGTTGTAATTAGCATTGCAAAATTTCTGAGCTGGGCATTGGTCCTCCGGACAAAAAAGTTGGGGCTTGGTTCTTAGGTTGATGTACATTATGGTTACCGGACTGAGGGAATCAGTGGGGCACAAATGGAAGGATCCGGCTCATACTGAATTTCTTTTTAAAATGATTGCTTTTCACTATGTCTAAGTCTATTGCCTATGTATATTTAATTCTATTTTAGCTTGTTTTAAATATTTAAGCGCCAGCGTAGCCTGGCTTTTAGATAGAATTTTGTATAAAATGATTATTTATGTGTATGGATCATGAATTACTGTTTTAGAATGTCTTTTATGATGAAGAATCGCAATAAAGACTTTTTGACTTGAACTAATAAATTGCATATTACACTCTGTGCATCTGCATATGTATAATTACACATCTTGTGCACCATACACATCTTGTGCACCATCAAATGTAAATCCATAGGCATATAGGTAGGAACAGGTGTAGCAGGGGGATTTATCAACACTCATTTTTTAGAGTGAGGGGAACTTGTAGGACAAGGCACTGAGGAGCCAGCAGACCTGGTTTAACTGAATTTCTTTTTGATGCACGGCTAAACCAGACACCAGAATGGACAAGAACCCATGCTCAGAATCATCCAAGGGCTTTCAGAGTGGCCGAGTGTTCGCTGCGCATGTCCATCCATTATCAGATGAGTGAGAATATAGGAAGTCCTTGGTGCATCATAAATCCCTTATTTTTCTCTGCGTGAGTAGGACGATAACTATTCATTTTGACAAATCAAACAACCAGAATACGTTCTTTTTTTTCTGCCTTTACACAATTCCACTGCTTGCTTTTATTTTTCAATGAATTGCAAAAAATGTCTGGAAACATGTAAGTCGGATTTTATGCCCACTAAGCAAAGTGTGAACATGTACTACCATTCAGAAATCAAGTGCACTTTCACATTTGTGTGTTGCTGTTACCAAAGAAGCACGAGCTACCCTGCTAAAGACTTGGAGAGGAAACAGAGAGAAAACAAATGAAAAAATGGTTAGACTACTGTTTGCTTCTAGAATGTGCAGTTTTGGAAACATTTTGTAAATCCACCATATTGGAATTGATGTGTGTTGAGCAGAACTTTAACCTCAAAAGAATGACTTAGAAATGGACTCACTACATCTATCAAACACTGTACGGTTCCAAAATGTGTCCAAATGGTAGAATGGGCGTGTGGATCTGTTGACATTACTACTCCATGACAGGGCCGTTGGGGAGAAAAAACATCTAGGGTCTTATGTACAAAGTTTTAAATTGTTGCCATCCCTCAGACTAGGTAAACCTGAAGGGTTGTGACTGATAAAACACTTTTTTTATGAACTAAACCCAAAGGTTTTAGGAATCGTTAAATGGGTTTAGGAACATTACGGATCGCTATTTGAAAGGGATTTTTAAGGGATTTCCTACCATATATAGATTCCTTAAGGTATTTATTAATGTTTTTCGACTAAAATCCATACGCAAAAAATTTTTAATTTACCACCACCTCAAAGAAGGTGGTAACTCATTCGCAAGAGGAAGGGGTCCCCAAAGGAGCCCTTCCTCTTTGTGAATGGTGAAAAAGTATTTTTTTTAGAGTAGGCAGTGCTGCCATTGACCACTAATCTAAAAAAGTTTATAAACCTTTTCATTTTCTTTTTCTAAATGCCTCTCGTTATCCTTTTAGGAATATGAACTGCATTTAAAAGTAGTTTGCTTTATTCAATCACAGACACTGTGGAATGCTGACCCCAGCAGGCCACCATATCTTTGATTGTAGCCAATCGTATTTGGTCAAGAGTTGTGACCTACCTCAGGTAAGTCGAATTGCCACCCACTATGATTCTGTATTTTGTGAACTGATTTGTTAATAAGAGGTCTGTTTGCAAAATAGGAATGCATTCAGTAAAAGTCAGTGAGTAAAATATGACTGGTTTCACCTAACGCTTTCTTCGTAGATAAGGTCCCCAGCTCCAATCTTATGACATTTTCGAACCTGAAGACTCAGGGGCATCTTTTCTAAAAGTTCACATAAAAGAGAGCAGCAGGCAAAGTTTTTGCACTTCTTTATGTGACTGTGAGAGAGCTGAGCAGCATCACATCTAGTAAGATATGGCGCTCTTCAGCTCCCTTCCTAAGCAGGCACACTAAGGCTGTCTAATGCCAACACAGGAACCCTTGCAACATGTTGCAGGGTGCACACTTTACAGGTAAGGTTGTTTTTGTGCAGGAAGGGCTACCGTCCTGCACAAAAACATTCCTAAGAGGTAATATTCTGTTTCAACGGGTGACGCAGAATGCATCATGCACAGAAAGAGGAAATAAGGAGGGAAAATAAACATATTTCTTCTTGTTATGCCATGGCGAGTGTGATGTACCATTTTAGCGCAATCCCAGGTTTACTGATTTCAGTAAATCTTGCATTACATCACAGTCTATGGGTCAATGCATTGCAATGCAATTGCTTCACTTTTGGAATGCCAGCCACTATGTAATGTAATGCAATATAGCACAAGGGAGATGTTTTTCAAATTATGAAACATTTTGTATTAATGCTTATTATTATTCTACTTATTTATTAATTATTTAATTGCTAAATACTTTTGTAAATTGATATATTTTTAATTGTTGGTTTTGTTTTTAAATGTACAATATATTTAGATGTGTTCACATACCCTCGGGCTAAACTGGCCAGCACGCGGCTCCTGCGTGCGCTATTGGCGCCAAGGATCAACAGCTAGGAGGAGGCTTGCTTCCGCATGAAGCACTAACCCCAGGGGTGGAATTTTGCCTAATAACGGCCCCCCGTTCCCTCGTTGTGCTTGCTTTTCTGCCTCCCCCGTTCTCCCATTGTGCTTGCTTTTCTGCCCCCCTGTTCCCTCGTTGTGCTTGCTTTTCTGCCCCCGTCCCCTCATTGTGCTTGCTTTTCTGCCCCCTGTTCCCTCATTGTGCTTGCTTTTCTGCCCCCCCTGTTCCCTCGTTGTGCTTGCTTTTCTGCCCCCCCTGTTCCCTTGTTGTGCTTGCTTTTCTGACCCCTGTACCCTCATTGTGCTTGCTTTTCTGCCCCCCCCGTTCCCTCGTTGTGCTTGCTTTTCTGCCCCCCTGTTCCCTTGTTGTGCTTGCTTTTCTGCCCCCCTGTTCCCTCGTTGTGCTTGCTTTTCTGCCCTCTGTTCCCTCATTGTGCTTGCTTTTCTGCCCCCTGTTCCCTCGTTGTGCTTGCTTTTCTGCCCCCCCTGTTCCCTCGTTGTGCATGCTTTTCTGCCCCCCCTGTTCCCTCGTTGTGATAGTTTTTTCTGGCCTCTGTTCCCTGTGTGTGGCTCTGTGTGTGTGTGGGTGTCTCTCTGTGTGTGTGGGGCTCTCTGTGTGTGGGGGGCTCTGTGTGTGTGCGTGTGTGTCTGTGTGTGAGTGTGTCTGTGTGTCTGTGTGTGTGTGTGTGTGTGTGTGGCTCTCTGTGTGTGTATATGTGGCTCTGTGTGTGTGTGTGTGGCTCTCTGTTTGTGTGTGTGTGTGTGCGGCTCTGTGTGTGTGTGTGTGGCTCTGTGTGTGTGGGGGGCTCTGTGTGTGTGTGAGGCTCTGTGTGTGTGTGTGTGTGTGTGTGTGTGTGTATGTGGCGGCTCTCTGTGTGTGTGTGTGGCTCTGTGTGTGTGTGTGTCTCTGTGTGTGGCTCTGTGTGTGTGTGTGGCTCTCTGTGTGTGTGTGGCTCTGTGTGTGTGTGTGTGTGTGTGTGTGTGGCTCTCACTGTGTGTGTGTGGCTCTGTGTGTGTGTGTGGGGCTGTGTGTGTGTGTGGGGCTGTGTGTGTGTGGGGGCGCTCTGTGTGTGTGTGGGGCTCTGTGTGTGTGGGGGCTCTGTGTGTGTGGGGGCTCTGTGTGTGTGTGTGGCTCTCTGTGTGTGTGTGGCTCTCTGTGTGTGTGTGTGGCTCTCTGTGTGTGTGTGTGTGTGGCTCTCTGTGTGTGTGGCTCTGTGTGTATGTGGGTGCAAATGCAATAGGTCTCGCATTTGCGAGAGATTAAGCTATTGACATTGTAAATGACAATGCCATTTATTTATCTGTTTTCAAAGCCAACACATAAATAAAAAATGTTGTCATTTACAATGCCAATAGCTCTAACTTTGGCAAAGGCGAGACCGTTGGATTGTAAATGCTTGTTATTTTGGCGGTGGGTCACTAGTTCTGTGGGGCATAGGGTGGGAAGTTAATTCAAGAACAAATTACTTTAGCATATGCTAATTCATTTTGAATTGTTAATGATGTAATTGAAGATTATGTAAGTTGTATTTTCTATTTGTTCTATTCATTTACAGTTTTTTTAAGTGTTACAGTTTATGTAATTGTTTATATTTCTGTTAGTAATGTATATTTTAGTAGTAGGATGTTGATCTTCAAGGGAATAGGGTGGAAAGGTACTGATATTATAGTCATGTCAAAAAAGTTCTTGTCATGTCAAAAGTTCTTGTATAGCGCAACTTATCACCGTAAGGTCTCAAGGCGCTTACAGCACAAAAACGATTGATCACATGTAATGCTAGAAAGTGGGGTGAGAACTATTTGGGAAAAAGCCAGGTTTTTAGGGTTTTGCGGAAAAATTTGTGTTCAGTGATGGATAGAAGATGGGGAGGCAGCTTGTTCCATAACAGAGGGGCCAGATAGGAGAAGGAACGCTGACCGTATCTAGAAGTCCGGGCACGAGGTTGAATCAGGAATGATTTGCTGCTGGATCTTAAAGGTCTTTTAGGGAAATACCAATTAAGTTTTTTTTAAGGTATTTGGGCCCATTATTGTACAGAGTATTATGTGTTATGCTCAAGATCTTAAAGTGACTTCTCTGACGGATGGGGAGCCAATGGAGCTTTCTCAAACACGGGGCGGAGGCTGTTCTAGGAGGCAGATCGAGGACTAATCTGGCCGCTGCATTCTGGAGGGTCTGCAGTTTTGCCAGCAGATCCTCATTGAGTGCAGCGTACAGGGCATTGCCATAATCAAGATGGCTAACGATCAAGCCCTGTACCAGGGGTTTCCTAGTTTCTATAGGGAGCCACCTGAAGATCTTCCTGAGGCTACGCAGGATTCCATAGCAGGTACTCGTCACTTTGGTAATGTGATTCTTAATGGACAAGGCACAGTCCATTATGATGCCCAAATTCCGTACTGCAGATTTAGGGGAGGGACATACTCCCAGTTCCGATGGCCAACACTCTTGTGTTCAGCATTTCTCTGCTTTGCCAAACAAGATGATTTCGGTTTTGTTTACTTTCAGTTGGAGTTTGTTTTTACACATCCAGCTGCTTATCTCAATCATGCATTTCTTAAAACGGGAACGGGTGTCAGCGTGATCTGTACCGCATGTGATTAGCAGCTGGGTGTCGTCGGCGTACGACACGGTTTCAAAGCCGTATGAGTTAATGATTTTTGCCAGTGGGGTTAAGTACAGGTTAAACAGCAGGGGGCTTAGGATAGACACCTGGGGTACCCCCACTGTTACAGGGCGGCTACTAGAGACCAAAGTGTCGATTTGGACGGTGGTCCGTCAGATAGTTTTCAATCCAGCCAAGGGCCCTTCCTCTGATACCTATCTCCCACAAACGATGTTTCAAAATGTTGTGGGAGATGGTATCAAATGCAGCGGATAGGTCCAAGAGGATAAGGATGGCTGATTCGCATTTATCCACCACGAGCCTGATGTTATCCACAATCTCAATGACCGCAGTCTCCGTGCTGTGTCCAGCACGGAAACCGGATTGGGAGGGATCCAAGACTCCATGCAACTGTGTAAAAGCAGCGAGCTGTTTATTGACTAGATGCTCCAACACTTTCCCAAAAAAGGGTAGTAAAGAAATGGGCCGGTAATGGGCTGGCAACATAGGATCATCAGAGATTTTCTTTAAGATCGGCTTTACTTGTGCTTGTTTCCACTTGGATGGCACAATGGCCTGCTCAAGTGAGGTGTTAAAGATAACAGTCAGGGAATTGGCCAATAATGGCGTGATTTTAGTGCAGCGGCGTGGAGGAAAAGGGTCCATAGGGGAGCCGGATTTTATTTTGCTTAAACCCTCCAAGGTTTCGGTGACTGTTATCGGATCGAATTCTGTCAGACCGAGAATGTCATTGGAATCGGCCAAGGGGAGAGGTAATGTCAGAATATTATTTTGTTGAGGATGGTCTTGGTCAGTGTTAGGGAAGGAGGAATAGATTACTTTGATTTTATTATCAAAGAACTCAGACATAGACTGTACCCAGTCTTGAGTGGGGCTAAAGGAGGACTGTTCGGCTCGAGGGGAAGTAAATTATTTTAATATTTTATATAACTCTTTGCTGGAATTGGCCGAATTGTTTATACGCGAGGTTAAATACATTTTCTTAGCCGTTTTGATGTGTTTTATGTTGCATGAATGCAATCATTTATATTTTGCTCTGTCCTCTTCTGTTTTTGTTTTACGCCAATTACGTTCAGCTACTCGACTTGCTTGCTTATCTGTTTTTAGGGCGATTGTAAACCACGGGGAGGCTACAGATTTCACATTGACCTTTGTTTTAGGAATGATTAATTACATCCAGGGCATGTGAGATAGAGGTCTCTAAGTTAGTATTTGGTAAATTAATTGTTAATAATATTTAATTGATTAATTGTAATTCTTTTTTTTTTTGTTAATGTACTAAATGTTGTGTACATTAGTTATATAATGTAATACGTTAGTGTTAAGTTATTTTACTTTTATTGTGTGTATTTTATGAAAATTGTGAAATATTTTACAAATAATTTAGTTATATTTAATATGAAAGTAATTTTAGTGGTGTGTCCTGTTTTTATTATTTTTGTTAGGAAGAAGGTACATTTTAATTTTAATTGATTTCATTCTTTGTATTATGTATTTATTAATTATTTTAAAAGTCTATAATATGTGATTTGAATTTATAATATGAACCTAATTTTTAAACACTTTAAATATTTATACATGTTGTACGAATTGATTAGGAGGTGGAATTGTATTTTAAGTCTTTCCAAAATCCTATATTTTCTGCACTGTTCATAACACTGGAGTATGAATAGTAAATGTAAACCTTCTGGAGATCAACACTTTCCCTACTGTTTTGTAGATTGGAGTGGGAATAGTAAATGTACCCCCCTCCGGAGTCTTTCACTGTCCCTCCTGTTTGTTACACTTGTCATCCTTGTTCTTCCCTCAAACTTTTTGCCTTCTCCCCTCCTGTTTTGCTGAATTTATTTTTGGTGGCATCAGCACATTGTGCACTGCTAACCAATTCTAAAGTGTAACATAGTAAAATTAGCTTACACCTGATTGGCATTTTTAATTTAATTATAGGCCACTAGTAAAGTTATTTGCGATATACACAGGGCTGGCAAATTAAATTCTACTAGAGGGCCTGCAGAACTTATTCTACAACCATTCTACAACCTACGTACGTAGTCCTTAAAACATGTCTTAGCCCTGCCATTCGAGCCTGTGTATGCAGTTGTAATTAGCCAATTTGACCTAGCATAATAAACCTTTTGTGTGTCCCAGCAGTGTTTGGGGTAGGTCCACAGACGATTTGCGGTGCACGCAGTACACTTCCTTTCCGAGTGTCTTTTCACGACGGGAGTCGATGATGGGAGCCAGCTACCCGAATAGGGTTGGCTGGTCCATTTTACAGGTACCACACGTAGGGTGCTGTTTGTGGTTTGTCTGTTTTACCCACATAGACAACCACAGGTAGAGTAGATCACACTGTTAGATTTGGTCCTAAAGAATTGCTGTCTACCTTGACACGAGGGCAAGACACATTTTGACCACCAGTTAATGCGCAATATCCTGTAACATAGAGACAGGGATGCATTACATTCTTTTTAATCAGGATAAGAGCCAGGTTCATTAAAATAGTTTTGAGTGGTCTTATATTTTCTGTTTTAAACAACACATAGTCTAGTGACCCACTTCACACACATCTACACACTTTTTTAAGGCCCCTCACACTCACTGCACCCATATGGCAGAAAATAAAAGATCTCAGCCAAAGAGCCCTTCATAGAGTGCCCGCCAGGTATTGCAGCACCGACCTGACGAGGAACACGCCCTATGATGGAGCATGACACCTAGCTGGCTGTGAGTGTGAGGGCACTTATTCCGAAAGGAGGAAGTCCCCTTTTCCTGCCTACATTCAGAATACATTGTCTGACACTTTGCCAACTTATTAACCCTGCCCCCGTAGGAACTGCATACTCATCTTGTTGGAAAAAAAACCTTTTGTCAACCCCAAAACTCCCTTTATAATATATATTATTCAACTCTAAGGTGGGCCCTAAACAGCCCATAGGGCAGGGTGCATTGTGTTTAAAAAGTTGGTAATGTACTTTTTAAGTGTTACATGTCCTGAAAGTGAAAAACTCACAAATTCATTTTTAACTAGTGTGAGGCCTGCACATCCCAAAGGATAACATTGGGTTACCTTAGTACATTTAATAAGTGTTAAGATTTGTTAGGGAAGAGGTAGAAATATCATGTTTGGTGTCTAAGGAATTGTAATTTGAAATCCTCTTTTAAGGTAAAGTCAGATTTTAAGTCACAATTCTAAAAAAGACACTTTTAAAAAATTGGAACTTCCTTGTCCTAACTATTTGGTGCCTGCAGCCTGTATTCTGGTTAACATCAGTAGGTGTAGGGGGAAGATTGCATTTGTGCATTCCTCCGGGATGGTAACACAAAGGGGGACTAGGTGTTGGAAGGATAAGCCATCTTGACATGATGCGAGGGGTGGAGCTGTGCACAGTCCTACTTACATTTCAAACAAGCAGCCTCAGCATACACCCAAAGAACTTCACACTAGCCTTTTGTGACCCCAGACTCTTCAGAGCCTGGGCTGGGAGGCAGGACATTCCTGGACCATCTGCAGGGGGAACACTGTAGAAGTCTCTTCCACCTCAAAGCTGGCACCAGGTATAAAATTAGGATGCTCAGACTCACTCTTCAGCTCACATCTGGACCTGTGGAGGACTCCCAGCTGACTGCCCTCCTGCTCTAAGAGGACTGCTCTGGTGCCTGAATCCTGCCCTGTGCCATTATAGGACTTCCCTTCTGCTTGAAGTCTGCTTTTCTGCTTCAACTCAGGACCACCAAAAGGACTCAATGGGTTATGTTCCTGTGCATAGCTACAGGAACACAAAAAGCTCCAACAACATTAAAAGTGCACCTTTACTGAACTTGAAGTGAGGTCTGAGCCCCCAAGTGGTGCTTACCAGTCATAGATCCCTGAATATGGTGGTAAAGGTGCCCATCCAGCCAAAATCCAAAAACTAAGAACCAAGAGGAGACCGGGATCTACCTGCATATTTATCAACCCGAGGTGCATTGCCAGCAAACCTATTTTGCAGTAGCTCCCAGTACAATCCTCTCTGCAGCGCAAATCCTGTTCAGCAGCTTTTCGTCAGACACCACCGGCTGCCTTGCCCCACTGAACTTTGCCTTCTCTGACATTTAAAAAAAAGTTTCTTAGACTGGAGTGAGAATAGTAACTCTAACCTCTCTGTAGTCCAACACTTTCCTTAACTGTTGTATAGATTAGAGTGGGAAGAATAAATCTAACCACTCTGGAGTCCAACACTTTCTGTACTGTTGTTTAGAATGGAGTGGGAATGGTAAATGTAAACTTTCCAGAAACCAGCACTTTTCCTACTGTTGCTTAAAGTGAAGTTAGAATAGTACATCCAACCCCTTCCAGAGTAGAACACTTCTCCTACTGCTGCATAGATGTGTGTGGAAATAGTACATCTAACCCCTCCAGCGTCCAACACTTTCACTACTATTGGTTAGAGTCGAGTGAGAATAGTAAATGTAACCTCTGTTAGTAATGTTGCCTCTAATTGGTAGTGGTTTGCACCTCGTCCAATTAGGTACCCCACACTCTGGTCAGGGTCAGTGTAGTACATACTAAGTTTACCTGTGCTCACCCTCAGATAGCTTGGCACAGAGCAGTCAGACTAAACTAAAAAGGTAATGTTTAAAGTATTTGTACAGATACAGTAACACAGAAAAACACCATAAAAGTACTCCATACCAGTTTAGAAAAATAGCCAATATTTATCTGAGTAAAAAAAGAGTAGAACGACAAAATCCAACATTCACAAGTCAAGATATAAATCCTTTAATGTTAAATGCAGATACAGCATTTGAAAAGCAACAGCTCCAACTGGTTGTGCGTGAACAAGACAAATCCGCAAGTTCAGTCTGAACGTGATGGAGCGTGGGTTGGCGACAGGAGTCGCATGGACCTCAGTACAGTGCCTTGGATGTGTCACATAGTCAAAGATGGTGTAATGAGCAGTGGAGGTGAGGTGTCATGAAGGGTTGTATGATGTTACAAAGCATGCTTTACCCCACATGCCATTACAATGCAATTTTTTACCCTGACATGCTGTCGGGGGTGCACTGGAGTTTGAAATAGTTAATTTACTATTCCAACTCCAGTCTGTACGACAGTAGGGAAGGTGTTGGAGTTAAATCCACCACATTTTACCCCCTACAGCAAGCCATTTTTCTTTTAATGGCATGCGGGCTAAAAGCATGCAATGTAATCCATGTGTTGTAACGGTTGTCACGTAGGCAGGAGATGCTTTGGTTCCTTACTGCTATGCAGGTTAATTGGCGCTCGAATACGATGCATTGCGCAAAGGAGGCGAGGCGTCACTGTAGTAAAGTGATGCATCGGTTCCTGGAGGCAGTGCAGGGTCATTGATGAGCTAACACCTGGGAATGATGTGGGACGCAGGGAAGGTGATGCATCAGATGCAGGGGTGAGACCTCGAGTCCTGAAGTCAACACGGTGTGGATGATGCATCGATGTCACAGCGCAGTGCCTCAATTTTACGGTGTCAGTGTCGAAACACCAGACCGCAGGCGCTACTTCGGAGTCAGAATGGTGTGTCACAGACTTTGGTGAAGCGGTGCCCGAGACTCACACAGCGGTGGTATTTCGGAGGCTCTGCCGCACCGTTGGGGCTTTTGTTGTAAGTTGCAGTTGTTGTGTTGTGCATACAGGGAGCAGGACCTCCGGCTTTGCCACTACTGAAGTGACACTTGGGGTTGATGTGTCGGTTTCTTGGTTGCAGCACCAGAATCAACTCCAATGGACCAGGACTGGGTTTGGCACCACTTGGCAGGTCAGGACTCACAGTAGAGGAGCCCAGGTGCTGGTAGCAGGTTGAAGTGAAGTCTTTGAAGGCCCTGAGACTTCCAAGAGGAGGCAAGCTCAACTCAAGTCCTTGGAGAAACTTTAGAGAGCTGAATGCAGAGAGCAAAGTCCAGTCCTCTCACTCCCAAGCAAGACGCCGCAGACAACAGGCCAACACAGTAAAGCAAGCATGCAGCAAACTGGCTGTCCCTCCAGGCAGTCCAGCAACTCTTCTTCCTGGCAGAATGTGCTCAGTCCAGAAGTGTTTCTATTGTTATAGTGTCAGAGGTCCAGTACTTATACCTATTTTGGCCATTGAAGTAGGGAGATTTCAAAGAAAGGTCTTTGTATGTAACAATACCCTGCCCTTCCTGGCCCAGGCCCTGGACACACTACAGAGGGGTATTAATTTCTCAGACCACCTGCTCTCACGACCTAGCACCTGATACTCATTGTGGACCGGTTCAGGGATATTTATAGATGACCAGAGGCTAGATTCCACACTTGCGAGGGAGGTTAGCCCAGATAGGTGTTACTGCTGAATGTGGCCTCAGACATACTGAGTATGATTGGGAGTTCACAGCCACACCTGGCTGTGGGCGCTATTTGCATATTTTAAACTGGTACCCGATCGTAAGACTCCAAACATTTTTGTTTTACAGAACACATTCTCCGCGTGTAGCTCTGCGCTAGCTCATAGGAGTCAAACCGCTATCTTGATTGGGTGAGTTAATCCAGGAAGCACAGTGTTTGACATCATTTACCTTATTTTATGGATGCTGTCTATCATGTTTATATTCCATGTTTGTGTTGGTTTACACCTCACTTTGGGGCAGATTTATGAAGGCCTTGCGCCGCCGGTGCGTCACTGTTTCCCATGTTAAAAATAACGCACCGGCGGCGCAAGGCCTTCATAAATCTGCCCCTTTGTGTGCAATCACTTTATGAGTGGCATGGTTTGCAGTGTTATGCAAGCCTCATGAAATAATTGTCATGTAGATACTTACTGTGCGATTGATTTATTCACCTTGCAGGTCGTTTTTTAGCGTAATTCCTGAAGGTATCTACTATAATTTAGACAGATTCCCTGTGGTTTGCCATCTTTTTCATACAGCCTCACATAAGATTCCAACCACTGTATTGTGTAGATTAGGATCTATAGGTCCTGACGAATTGCCATTAGATCTCAATGACTGATCTAGGCATGAAACATATTGACCAACCAGCTATCATAGATCAACATTTCTGATGATAGCAACCACATTTTTTATCTAGGAAGGTGGACTCGCTCATTAAGACTTTTTTAGAGGACTGCTTTACCTATTTTAAACCTGCACTATCCCACTAACACCTACATCACACCAATCTACACGTGTAGCCCCCAACCCCAGGCTTTATATAAGGCAAAAGGAAAAAAATCTCTGGTAAAGAGCCCCCTCTTGAGTGCCCGTCGGGAATTGCAGCACCGGCCCGATGAGGAGCATGCCCAATGATGAAGCATGACACCCACCTGGGAGAGTCACTCTCTCTGCTGACTCTCCAGGCTAACACTGAGCTGTCTGTCTGCATTAGGAACTGCAAACCTTTTTGTTTATTTATACAGGACACACCTCAGCTCCCTTTGTTTATGACGGTCTCGAGTGAATTAGCAAAGCCCAGCTGTCATACAACCCAGACATGTATTCTAGGGACAGGTAGAGGCACCAAATGATAGTAAGAAAATGGCAATTTTTTTAAAATGGCATTTTCAGACCTGCAATCTAAAAGACAACTTTACTAAAAGATGTGTTTTTAAATTGTGAGTCCAGAGACACCAAACTCCAATTTTACATCAGATCGCAATTGTAAGACACCCGTGTAAAATGCTACAGGGCAGCTTCAATGTTAACCTATGGTAGAGATAGGACATGCAGTAGTGAAAAACTAATTTAGCAACTTTTCACTACTAGGACCTGTAAAACACAACAGCATATATCCAACCTTTTAAATGCACACCACCAGGTCCCTGGAGCTACCTAGGGCCTACCTAAGGGTGCCTTACATGTAGAAAAAGGGAAGATTTGGGCCTGGCAAGTAGATGCACTTTCAGCTCGCCATGGCATTTAAAAACCGCGCAGACAGGATTTGCTGTGCAGGCCTGAGACACGTTTAGAGGGCTACCCATGTGGGTGGCACAATCAATGCTACTCGCACACTAGTAGGATATGGTTTACAGGCCCTGGGCACACGTAGTGCACAGTATTAGGGACTTAATAAGAAATCAAATATGTCAATCACAGAGAAACCAAATGCTATTACGTTTTAGACACAGAGCACATGCACTTTAGCACTGGTCAGAAGTGGTAAAGTGTCCAGAGTCCAAACACCAGCAAAATCAAAGTCCAGCACACAACCAAATAAAGGAGGCCAGAAGCAAAAAGACAAGGGAAACCACACCAAAGGATGCTAGGTCTAACACCCTCCAACATTAAACACTTTCACTTCCTGAGTTTAACAATTGTCCTACTGCTGAATAGATTGGAGTGGGAATACAAAATCTAACATTTCGATGGTCCAAATCTTTCCATATTAGATTGGAGTGGGAAGAGTAAATCTAACTCCTCCAGAGTCCACCACATTCTATAATGTTGTTTAAAGTGGTGAAGGAATAGTAGATATAATCAAAGGAACGTCTAACACTGTTGAGGCGGATAGGGAGGTAAATGCAGGCATGAGAATATGGGGAAGGGGTCGGCCCCAGTTGGACGCTGGCAGGACTGCTGCACAGGCCACACGCCTTGACATATGTGTCCAAATTCCTAGACAACAATCGTCAACTGGTTACATCCCCGGCGAAATTACCTACATCATGTTTTCCTTTTTTGATTAGCTTTACTCAGGGAATACATTGATGCCCCAATGATGCCGGAAGAAATCGCAAAAGTTATTGCCAGCCTCCCTGGGAAGAAAGCTCACAGTTCGGATGGGCTTACTCCTGCCTTTTAGAAGAAATACCTCACTATACTCATCCTGCATCCTATCGAGATGTACCAAGACTCACTGTCGATGGGCCTCCTCCCCCCAACTCTCCATGAGGCAATCATTATAACTATACACAAACCAGACAAACACCCCTGAGTTCTGTGATACCTATTGCCCCCTGTCGTTATTAAAGATAGATAACAAAATATACGAGAAGATTCTAGCGAACCGTCCATTGTCTCTCATGGCTTTAATTATGTGACCTGATCACTCCGGGTTCATACTGGGGAGGGCCACGCCGCACAATCTCTGTACTATATTCTCCATTATGCATCACATTCATCCCAACCCTGCCAGCAGTAGCGGCTCTTTTTGATGCCACAAAGGAATTTGACTCCCTTGAATGGTTGTTCCTTTTCCCCCTTCTCAGATGCCTGAGTTTCAGCTCAAGCATTATAAAAGAAAATCTAGAAACTACATACTCTTCCCTCTGTGCGCATTAAACTAAATGGCCGTATTTCAGAACTCATCGAAATCACACGTGGTACTTGGCAGGGATGCCCCTCTCCCTGCTCTTGTTTGTGGATGCGATGGAGCCGCTGGTGGCTAGGTTGCGCTTTCACCAGTTGAAGAGGGTATCAGCTTCACCACCCAAGGACTTGTGGGGTCTACGTACGCCGATGATATCACCCTGTATGTTCATGAGCCACACAAGAACCTAGACCCTATGACGAAGGAAGTGATCCAATTATGGGTTACTCTGGCATTCAGGTTAACTGGAGTAAATCAATACTCTTCCCACTCACTGAGGCCGTGCACCCATACAAGATGGAGTATCCACTAAAATGGGCATCTGAGTTGACTATATATCTGGGCAAATGGCTGAGTAGGGGCCCGAAGGAGTTGTGGAGGGTGAATTATGGATGTGCTGTGGATTGGCTCGAGGCGCGTATCAAGATATGGAACAAATTACTGCAATCCCTTGCTGGGCGCATAGCGATTGTGAAAATGGTGGTCCTCCTGAAATTTTTATAGTATATAATGTTCCGCTTCTCCTCTCAGCACAGTTCTTCAAGTGATTGCGCTCCAACATGTTTACACTAGTGTGGGCAGACTGACAGCCTAGCGTATCATATGAAATTCTCACGCTGCCTCCGGCATGCAGAGGACATGGTGCCCTGGACCTAAAGCTGTACACCGTCTGCACCCAAGTGAGCTTTCTACATTTCTGGCTTTCTGGCTGTACCCCACACCATTTCAACTGCATCCCTCTTTCTCCACACTGCAAGATAGCAGCATAGCGAGACGTGCTGGTGCACTGGGTGTTAAAACGTTTGCAGATTAATACCCAGATGGCCAGTTTCCCCTCCCTTTCACCAGGAATGCCTAGCGCGAGGTCACACTACTAGACGCATTATTATATTGTCAAATCAGGGTGACCTGTCGGAGTGCGCACAGCGTGTTTTCCGCCCCCCCCTAATCTCCACGGCATTAGAACATATCCACACAACCATATAGCGACGCAAACTCATTACCCAGCTCTACTCCCTGACACTGACTGCTTCCCATCTGGAAAGCTTGAGGGCAAGCCAGGCCTGGGAACTAGACTTAGGCCTGGAAATACCTGCAGAGCAATGGCTTTACTGCTGCAGTCAAACAGAACACTTTTCTCCTAACTATAGGCTGCGACTGATACATTTTAAATATCTACATAGAATTTATCGTACCCCTGTACACCTACATAGGATAGGATTGGCTGGCGACGTGAGGAGGCTACATTCATGCATCTGGTCTGGACTTGTCCGAGGGTGGCGGATTACTGGAGAACTATGTGTGAGACTGTCAGTGCCATCATGGGAGACTCCTTTTTACCAGACCCCTGGATATGTTTACTTGGATATGTTAGGGGGGACCTGGACACATACCGCTGCCTTGTCGTGATGTTACTGCTGCTGGCCAAGTGCAGGGTGGCGATACACTGGGGCCGTAGGCCAGCGCTGACAGTAAAAGCGTGGCTGGCCAATGGCTCACACTGCCAGGCACAACTTACCTCCTTTTAGGACCTATGCCACCGACAAACCGCCCCCAAAATATCTGGGACCCATTCAAGACGTATCTCTGTTAGCATGCCTCTGTCGCAGTGGACGTACCTTGTTCCGAACTCCCTAGCAGCTATGTTGGCCCCTTAAGTTGAATGCTGGCTAGGCCACAGCACCCGTCATGATCCTTGCTGCATACAGTATGGATCAACAAGGTACTCTGACCTCTCAATGTTGTAGATCAATTGTGTCAGTTGGTGTTGTGTGTAAAATACATTGCTTAAACTGTTGAATGTGATAATAATACACGTTTTAACACGTTGCTGCCAACTGTGATATATTGGGAAGGATTACCTATAATGTATTCCTGATTTAAGCATACATAAAGTTAGAAAAAAAAGAAAATCTTACACTTATCTTACTGTTTGATAAGATTGCGTTGGAGGAGTAAATAAAGGGTTCTGAAATTATTATGTTTTTTAAGGTTTGCAATCTGCATGTATAGTTATTTTAAACCTATTAAAAAAACAATATTGTTACCTTGTTTTTGCTGATCTGCCCTGCCACAAAATTAGTGTCACAATATTGTTGTCATTCCTGTGTAAGTAAATGAAGACAACATTCTTGCTAACAATATTTTTTAACAATATTTTGTGCCACAATATTTTTGTAGTCGATGATTTGTCATGGAACCTCTACTTTATAGATGAACACCTACCTGGAGATGACTCCACGAGTGGGCTTCTTGGGTCTCTGTGGACTTTGTTTCCAGGGCCAGTGACAATGACTTCTCTAATCCTTTAGGGGGCGGTAGTGCAAAAACTTGCTGAGAAATAGCAGAGTGAAGGAATGGAGGAAGAGTGGGTAAAAACAAACCTCCAGACTAATCAAAAACCTTCACAGACCACGAGGCCCTAAGTATCTCGCTCCTTAGGGATGGATCAGACACCCAGAAGCAAGGAGCCACAAACCACATACATTTGGCCACAGAAAACTTCAATTTTCCCTGATGCGTGTGTGTGACCCATCTCAGGGCCTTTTGGACTAGTAGATCTGTGCTGCAGTCAGTGGTTCGTAATTGTTTCCTCAAGTGTACTAGTGGCCTGTGGGCCCAGCAATAGAAGATAACTGTTGTGCTATACTTAAATGTAAATTTCCCTGGGGACATAGGTGGGGGGCTGTGTATGTCAGATCCTGCTCCACAGGAGTGGCCAAAGGCCTTTGCACCATGTGCCTGTACCAGGGAGATTCCAGGAACAAACTAATTCCCGTTTATCCTCACACCTTAAGAAAAACATGCACAGAGATAGGAAGTGGGAGCCTTGCCACCTAACGCATTTCACCAGGACCATGTATTTTATGTTGATGAGGAGATCCTGCATTGGAACTGGATTCTGCAGAGCCTGCTGTGTGGACCCTGCAAACTATAGACAGGAGAAGGCAGAAGTAGTAGCTGGCTCCTCCATTGGCAGAGGAGCGTGCCAGCTGAGTGGATGAATTTCCTGACTGTGTGGGCATGGACTTCCACAGCACCCTGATTGTAGGTATCCCACATGGGCCTGCAGCAAACAGATTCAAGAAAGGAACAAGTAAGCATGCACTTGTGTATAAAATATAGAAAGACTTTAAAGGAAAAGGAATAATTTACCAAACAGCTGGTTCAAAAAGAAATAGGTTGGTGGGCAAAGGAGCCCCCCAAAGTCCTGTGGGCTGCTATGCTAATCTGCATATTATACTGGGTGGGGTGTGGCTGTGGGGGCTACCAGGAGAGCTACATCCCCCCAGAGTCAGTTGTGTTTGAGTGACCATAAGTCTCCTAGGGCTCTATAAGAATTAACTCAGAAATATTTGTCTTCAAAGACAAACTCTTCTGGAACTGGGGCTTTTGCACAAAGACTCTATGGTGCATGGACATTTGTTGTGAAGTTCTCTGAGGTTGGTTGAAAATTCCGACACAAAGGCCCTCATTGTAAGTGGATTCTTAATTCCAATGGGGATGGTAACAGCATTATGAGACCTGTCAGAACACTGCAGATCTCATACATTTCCCCAGAGTTTCAGCACTTAAAAATATCTGAAATCTCTGGAGGAACTCTGGCCCAAAATGAGGAAATATGAGGGAATCAGACCTGGAATTACTGATTCCCCTAGTAATTCCTAAATTCTTGGTGGACGTTTACGGTTTAACTGATAATGGGATGGATTTTACCTACCCCTGGAGTTACCAGTACCCCAGATATGAGTAACTATGGTGGTGGCAAAACATCAACACATTCACTGGGCCACTAACAATGAGTACTAAAGCGTTCACAGTTTGATTGCAGTATTGTTGCAGGATATGCAACCAAGGGTTACAATTATTGCATGCAGCAGCTATGAAATGAAAGTTTAATTCAGTGCATATTTCTAGTTACATTTCAAAAAGTGCTACAATGTTGAAATGCATTATAGTTGAGGGTTTTTGACCTATTGAATTATATGACTCACCTCGACAAAGCCAGTGGACTCGCCTTTTTATTAATACACTAGCCATGTTTTGTGTGAGGCACCTGAAGGCTATATGGTATTTTTAGGAGTTAGCACTTGCTGGTCTGTAGACCATTAGAGGTGCCTCCAGCTTGGGCAGACAAGAGTATATTTAGGGGGTTGCCTAACCTGCATGAACCCCCTTGTAGTGTTGTTCCTGGAGGATGTGAGTCTCTTTAGATGGTGCCAGGTTAGGCGGTTGCACCTGAAAATATGCATTTACTTTTAAATGAAAATTTCATTTTCTATGGAATAAAGTGTTTTTTTCTTTTTTTAAATAGACTCATTCACTACGCAGACATTTATTAAATGGTGTTTGTTGTGCTGAGCAGATCTGAGTCTCTACCCCAAAGAACCTCCACTGAGTAAGCCCTAAAAGAAACGGCCTTGCCCCCCCTAGAATAAAGTGCTCAGGGGGCATTTGGTACCCCATTTGGAGAAATCACAGTACCAGAACAACAGAGGCATAGGAACCCAGTTGTTACATTTGGGATCCAGTACCTTTTTACTGCCCTGTGACCCTCCAACCCAGATTTTGGGCAGTACAAGGGTATAACTTAATTTCCCTGTTCCTAAAACGTGAAGTGACAAGTGAGATGTAAATTTAATTATGAAAAGTGTAATATAACTGTGTAATACAAAGATATATGCAGGACTCTCTGTTACTCTCCAGCGAAGTTAATGCGATATAAACTACCAATGCATAAACATATTTTTGATGGTCTTTGGCTTGTAGACTGTATGTTAGAGCAAGTGTTCCTCAGACTAGAAATACAAAATGTAGATAACCTCTGTGCATGTCTCAACAGATATTCTTTTTATATAAAGGTTCAAAGTCCAGTGAAGAAAATGTCATAATTACAGTACAAACGTAGTTTATGGTGCATCAAAAAGAAACTTCTGAAAATATAATTATAGATTTACACCAACCTCACAGCGCATCCCTTGCAGTCACCTTCTCGGTCCCTGTAATTCCACAGTCCAATAGGCTTGCCATCCAGGAAGGTTTCGCCCATACAGCCGGTAAAAGTGCTTGTTTTCACAGCATCCGCTTTCTACCCAATAGAAAAAGATATTTTAGTACTATGCACTATAAAATCAAACCTGTGCCCTAAAATTTTGATGAGCTACAAAAGTGACTATTTCGATTTTAGGTATGAATGAAGCATGGACGTTGATTCACATAAATGCGAGGGGTAGTTGAAGTGACAACACCCATTGTTTGACCACCCCACTCATGGCATCACAAGATGTGAGCCCACATGAACATAGACACTGGTGAAATTCGAAGAAGTGAAATCATTTAAACTTTCAAGACCTACAAGTTATGGTAATAATACAAAAGATACTTAAGCAGATACAAAAGTTGGATTGCACTCAAAGTTTAGTACAGTGAACAGTGGGAAGAAGCTTTGCCTGCATAGACTATCTCTAGAAATGCAGTTTAAGTACTTTTGTGGAGATCATAGTAGCACTCACCGAGATGTGTGGGATATGTTCGCTGTATAGTAAATGCTCTCTGGAATTATCCTGTAGAAAGGTTTGATTTCTTTGAAAATGGCAAATATAATAAGCAATGCATACAAGTGAAGTTTCATTTTTATCGAGAGACCAAAGTGAACGCTGTGTGTTAGGACATTTGCCCTGGTGCATTGGTCCCACAAAGAAATGTAAGGAAATTATGATTTTTTTTTAGCTAAATTTTGCTTTACAGGGGATTCTGGGTAGGAAACCGTTGGAGTATCCACGCAAACAACACCTAGTTTTCTCTAGTTTTCAGAAATATGTGGGTTTGGTATGATTCCTTAGATGGCGCTGAGCCCGGTACCAAAAACACAGGTGTCCCCCTTGCAAAACCAGGTCGTTGTGTGATAGATAATTTTGATGTCCCCACAATACGTTTTGGACCCATGTCTGCCGCGGGTACATGGCCCACCCACACAAGTGAGGTACCATTTTAATGGGAGACTTGGGGGAACGCTAGGTGGTAGGAAATTTGTGTCAGCTCGGTGATCCCATATGTTTCCCTCCCAATTTGAGGTTTGCAGGAGATTTTAGGAAGGAAAACGTTGGGGACCCACACAAGTCACACCTCCCTGGACTCCCCTGGGTGTCTAGTTTTCAGAAATGTCTGGGTTTGGTAGGTTTCCCTAGATGGCCGCCGAGCCCAGGATCAAAAACGCAGGTGACTCCCTCGCAAAACAAGTTCTTTTTGTTATCAATAAGTTGTAAGTCTTCATAGTACGTTTTGGGCCTATTTTTGTCACGGGCACTAGGCCTACCCACACAAGTAGGGTGACATTTTTATTGGGAGATTTGGGGGAATGATGGGTTTGTGGAAGTTTGTAGCTCCCCTTAGATTCAAGAACTTTCCTTCACAGAAATGTTTGAGGTTTGCAAGGATTCTGGGTGACAGAACCTGGTGAAAGACACCCAAAAAACCCCATCCTAGATTCCCCTCGGTGTCTAGTTGTCAAAACTGTACAGGTTTGCTTGGTTTCCCTAGGTGCTGGCTGAGCTAGGGACCTATATTCACAGCTAGGCACATTCCAAAAAAAAGGCAGTTTTCAGTGGAAAAATGTGGTGGGTCCATATTGCGTTTTGGCCCGTTTGCTGTTGCAGGTACTAGGCCACCCACACAAGTGAGTTACCATTATTATCGGTAAACTTTGGGGAATGCTAGGTGGGTGGAAGTTTGTGGCTCCACACAGATTCCATAACTTTACATCACAGAAATGTGAGGAAAATGTTTTTCTTTTACAAGGTTTGAGGTTTGTAAGGGATTCACCTCCATCCTGGATTTCCTGGGGTATCTAGTTTAAAAAAATGTATAGGTTTGCTAGGTTTCCCTAGGTGCCGGCTGAGCTAGGATCAGAAATCCACAGCTAGGCGCATTGCCAAAAAGAGTCCGTTTTCAGTAAACAAATGTGATGTGTCCACTTTGCGTTTTGGCCTGTATCCTGTTGCAGGTCCTAAACCTACCCACACCAGTGAGGTACTATTTGTATTAGAAGACTTAGGGCAGCACAGAATAGTAAAACAAGTGTTATTGCAGATTGACTTTCTTTGCATTTCTACCTTCCAAATGTAAGACAATGTGTAAAAAATGTCCTCTATTTCACATGCTTTTATAGGTACCAACAATTTGAGAGATGTGCAAATAACCACTGCTTCTAAACTCTATATTGTTTTACCATTTCGGAAATATATAGGTTTCCTTGAAAGCTATTTTTCACTATATTTTATCAAATGAATTGCAACATACCCGTTAAACAATGAAAAACCCTTGTAAGACAGCTCAGTTATTACCTCTGGGTTCCTCTGGTTCTTGGTGAACCTACAAGTCCTATAAATAGCGCAACCAGAAGGGTCCCATGGATATAACGGTATATTGCTTTAAAAAATATGTCATACTTAGGAGCTACAGGTGAAAAGGTTGGCATAAATGGCTGTTTTTGCAACTCAATTTCAATATTTGTTATCAGTTTCTATCAAAAAACCTTGAGGGATCTTCACAAATGACCCCTTGCCGAATTCATAGTTTTGTCTACTTTTCAGAAATGTATAGTTTTCCAGGATCCATTACTGCTTTCATACCCATTTCTACCACTAACTGGAAGGAGCTGAAAGCATGAAAATAGGAAATTAGGCTATGTACCAGTAAAATGCCAAAACTGTGTAGAAAATTGTGGTTTTCTGACAAAAGTCTGCCTGTTCCTGATAGCTGGGAAGATTGTGATTTTATCACCATAAACCCTTTGTTGAAACCTTTTGTAGGGAAAAAAATGACACTTTCTTCTGATGCACTTTTTCCCCATATTTCTGAAAAAAAAGAAATTAACTGTATTTTGGCCAATTTCTTGGCCATCCAATGGAATCCACAAACCCTGGGCACACAGGGCAAAGATCAGGATACTGGAACACAAAAGAGCCATTAGGAACAATAATGAACAGTACCCTGTTGCTCGTCATTTTAAGACAAATCACGATCAGAATGACAACCTGCTTAAATATGTGGTGTTAGATGCAGTCAATCAACCCGTGAGAGGGGGGGATAGACTCCACCAATTGAGAACATTAGAATCAAGATATATTATTGATTTCGAAACACTACAGCCAATTGGGATGAACTGTAATGAAGAGCTAGCAGTCCATCTATGATGAAATTGAGACAGACGAATAGATTTAGTCCGGGAACTTCTTTGAACAAAAATTTTTTAACTATGTAAATATAAGCTGTTTTTAAGTTTTCACATACACTTATTGTTATTTTCTTGTTTGTTTGTACAGGAACCTAGCATCCATTGAAACATCTTGGGATACTATTGAATTGTAGAATAGTGGAAAAAGATTGAATATTGTACGTGTAATGAGTGGCCACGTGGGCTAAATTTGATTAATTGTACATAAGCCCACTGGGGCGAGATGTACTTTGTACCAACGGAGGACAATGAAATATTGGTTCGAGCAGCAAAAAATGTATATTTGAATTGGGGCGTCGAATAATTGCATATTAGCCCACTGGGGCGAGAAGTACTGGTTACAACTGTAAAAATGTATATTACTGTTTTGAACTGTGGCAACAAATGATGTAGATTGATCTTTACCATTCAAAGATGTCTGCCAAAGCCAATGAGCTGAATGACTAGTACAAGTCCTGTTTCTGTGCAAACTAATTTGTATGTAAATAGCACCAAGCACAAATTGATTTTTACAGTGACGAAGCCTTAGTGGCGAAACGCGTCGGTAGGCAGCTACCAAACTCTGTGCCTTAAATAAAAACACTTAAGCATTCAGAAGCAGCCTGCGTGTATTCTTCGAATAGGAGGAAAACTTGGAGCGCAATATATATATATATATAGATATATATATCTATATATATCGACAAACCATCCCTCGAAAAGAAGAACGCAGAGGCCAAGGGGATTTCAGGTCAGACAGCTGGTTTTATTCCTCACTTCTGCAATGGCGGCGAATGCATTTCGGCATTTTGTAGCCTTCCTCAGCGCCCAACAAAGCAGCATGTCCTGTCACGAAATGTTCCTTCCTGTTAAAATAAATGTTCCAGCACCTGGCGCTCCTCCCCCTAATGCAGTCGACACATCCTGTTGGAGTTGGTTACCATACCGGACTCCAACTCCCAGAAGGCACTGTACCGGCACAATTGGGTCGATGGCGTGGGGGAGTGAGGCAGACAGTAGGTCCCGGCTGGCTAACAGGTAGGTGGTGATAGGTTCAATGCCCTGGAGTGAGGGAAGGTCACCAGCCGTAGTCCTTGGTCCCCTTTGAACCGCTGCAGCCAGCACAACCCAGGCAAACTGGTGGGTCGGGGCAGTCAATGCGGACTGTATCGCCCCTTCAAAGTAAAATACCTTGCTTGTCCCAACAATGACCTGTGTCTTCTGGCGGTCGTCGGAGACTATCGATTCCTCGATGCAGTGTTGAAGCTGCAAGCAGCTAAGCGCCAGTTTGCTCTCCGAGACTCCTTAGCGCAGCGGGGCCATCCGTACTGTGTCTCTGGCAGGCACAGAAAATATCGACAAACCATCCCTCGAAAAGAAGAACGCAGAGGCCAAGGGGATTTCAGGTCAGACAGCTGGTTTTATTCCTCACTTCTGCAATGGCGGCGAATGCATTTTGGCATTTTGTAGCCTTCCTCAGCGCCCAACAAAGCAGCATGTCCTGTCACGAAATGTTCCTTCCTGTTAAAATAAATGTTCCAGCACCTGGCGCTCCTCCCCCTAATGCAGTCGACACATCCTGTTGGAGTTCGTTACCATACCGGACTCCAACTCCCAGAAGGCACTGTACCGGCACAATTGGGTCGATGGCGTGGGGGAGTGAGGCAGACAGTAGGTCCCGGCTGGCTAACAGGTAGGTGGTGATAGGTTCAATGCCCTGGAGTGAGGGAAGGTCACCAGCCGTAGTCCTTGGTCCCCTTTGAACCGCTGCAGCCAGCACAACCCAGGCAAACTGGTGAGTCGGGGCAGTCAATGCGGACTGTATCGCCCCTTCAAAGTAAAATACCTTGCTTGTCCCAACAATGACCTGTGTCTTCTGGCGGTCGTCGGAGACTATCGATTCCTCGATGCAGTGTTGAAGCTGCAAGCAGCTAAGCGCCAGTTTGCTCTCCGAGACTCCTTAGCGCAGCGGGGCCATCCCGCATCTATATATATATATATATATATATAGATATGGTGAGAATCCTTTTCATCGAAAAAGAACAGAGGCCGCAAGGGGAAATCAGGTTTGGACACAGCTTTATTTCATGAAGTCTCAGCTCTGGCGAATGCATTTCGGCGGTTGTGCCTTCTTCAGCGCCGTCAGCTGTTAAGATCAACTCTAATGTTCTCATTCTGTTTTAAATAATTGCCGGCACTTATGTCCCTCCTTCTTACGCGGTCTGCGCACCAATCAGAGTCCGCGTGCATTATCAGCGGACTCCAATTCCCAGCATGCCCCGTCATGGTATCCCGAGCTGGTGGCGTGGAGGAGTGAACAATCAATGTGTGCAGCTCTGACTTCAGGTGAGTCGAGTGGGTAATGGAGCCGCTGAAACAAGTAAGGTATATATATATATATTACCTACTGGCGGTCGCCAGTAGGTATATATAGTTAGGATTTTTTCTCTATGGGATTTTTGAAAATTCTATGTCTAATAACTTTGGCGTTTGTGGACGGAATTGGCTGAAATTTTCAGGAAAATGGAACATTTTGTTTCCGAGCAGCCCCTGAAAATTTGGGGGGGGTTCGTCAAGGGGGGGCCGAGAAAAAAGGGGGGTCCCAAAACGCGTTTTTCCCATGTTAATTTCCATAGGGCGGTTGGCCTCACTTTTAGCCCGAACGGCTGAATGGATTTGCACGAAACTTGGCAAAATTGTAGGGACTGGTAGCCCGATGTGCCTTTGCTAGGTCTCAATATATGTGCTCCAGTGGATTTTGAGAAATTAACGTTCAAAAAAAGATATATATCTGTGATAGCGCTCCGGGCAGCGCTCTGCTTCGCGTACTTTTCGCGTTACGGAGCTTTGCGAAGCGAAGCTGATTGGCTCTCCGGTGTCTGTAAACATTCCAAACAGTCCGTAGCGGCCGCCATCTTGTCTCTCGGTAGGATCGAGAGACAAGAGGAGGCCAAAGCGAAGGGGCAAATGACCATAAGGGGGCATAGTAGATCCTACCTGACCCCCTAGGTTTGATGTGGAGGTTTTAAAAGGGCCCCGCGGGGCAAAAAAATAAATAAATAAATAAATCGAACGGGTGAATGGATTTGCATGAAACTTGGCAAAATTGTAGGGACCGGTAGCCCGATGTGCCTTTGCTGGGTCTCAATATATGTGCTGCAGTGGATTTTGAGAAATTAACGTTAAAAAAAAGATATATATCTGTGACAGCGTCCCGGGTAGCGATCCGGGTCGCGTACTTTTCGCGTTACGGAGCTTTGCGAAGCGAAGCTGATTGGCTCTCCGGTGTCTGTAAACATTCCAAACAGTACGGAGCGGCCGCCATCTTGTCTCTCGGTAGGATCGAGAGACAAGAGGAGGCCAAAGCGAAGGGGCAAATGACCATAAGGGGGCATAGTAGATCCTCCCTGACCCCATAGGTTTGATGTGGAGGCTTTAAAAGGGCTCCGCGGGGCAAAAAAAAAAAAAAATCCTTTTTTTTGGTGGGGTGCGCCCGGTTAGCGTAACGGGAAGCGGACTGGGGAGCGTACTACAAGGAAACAAGAATGATTGACTTTTAACTTATTGTATGTTTATAGACTTTTTTTTAAACTTTTTTTTCTGCTGAGTGACGTCTCGGCCTATCTCCACGGGATGCAGTCCCTACCATCTCGGCGTTTAAGCCCAGGGGGACCGGTAGTGTGGGAGAGATAACGTCTGTTAACGTTCGATTCGAAGGAAATCAGGAAGTGTTGAAAAAAATTGTCTGCGCCATCTTGCCTTTTTTCAAATGCCACACTTTTGTCGTGCACGGCAGCCATTTTAGATGCCTTGACCAGACCCACTCTCTGCACGCTGTCGATCCTTAGCATGGCTCCCCACCCTCGCAAGCATCTCCCCCAGGCACTGGTCACCCCCGCTCTCTGTCTTATGCATGGGCAATAAACCTCCCCCATCTGCGCTGTTCTTCCCTGAGAATCACACTCTGTGCCCGCCCGACACCTCCCTTTCGCCCTATTCACTACCGCACCCTCTGACACTCCTCTTCCTCTGTGTCCGATTGTCCAGGCCGGTCCCAGGCTATCAGGTAGCCCTGCAGATGTATTTTATGGCCCCAGCTGTAAAGAATCACCCCTCTTCAAAGGAGTTACAGTAGATCAAGGCCCCCACCCGATGAGATCCGTTACACCACACGCGTTCCTACTATCTGAAAACCATCCTGTATTGTGATTGGGGAGGGGACCGAGCCTGAAGCGGAAGATTCCAGGGATGCCTCTTTGTACATCAAAGTTTTTACAATTATGTGTCACATTAAAAATATATAGCACTCCAACAAAGTAGTAGGATTATAAAACTTTAATAACTTATAAATATAAACAACGCAACAAAAACAGTAAAAACATTTAAATATTTTTAGGAAAAAAGGAACAATGGTCAGTAGCGGTCGGTTGTGCGAATAGTCCCAAGGCAGCACAACGTTCTGAGTTCTGGACGGCACCCAGGTGATGTTGACTGGGTGCCGCACTGGTTTTGGGAATCCTACAATGCTGCTCCGAATAACGGCGTGGGGCGTCCCGGGGGGTGGCTCGTCAGTAGCGGTCTGTTGTGCGAATAGTCCCAAGGCAGCAGAACGCGCTGAGATGTGGATGGCACCCAGGTGATGTCAAGTAAGTTGCCGCACTGGTTTTGTTATCCCACAATGCTGCTCCGAATAACGGCGTGGGGCGCCCCGGGGGGGGGGTGAGGCGGCGTGAACGGGCCTCCCCAGGTGGAGGCTCGTCTGCTGTAGTGGGGCGCCCCTTTTCCGTTTCAGTTGCCATTCCGCCCGCTTTTGGTACACTGTGTCAAAATCCGCCATTCAGCTGAGTTGCGCCCACTCTTGCGGTGCAGCGATAGGCAGCTGCCACAGGACTCTCAAAATGGCGGCAGGCTCTTTCCTTTTTGGGCCTGGTCCACTGAAATGGCCCTGGGACACCTTGGAAATCGGACGCTTGTCTGCTAGGTCTTGGACCCCATTCTCGAAAGCGTCCCCTCAGCCTTGAGGATTCTACAAAAGTCTTGGGGGCCCCCGACTCCTGCAGGCTTCTGGTGGGGAGCGGCTGCCATGATTGCTCGCGGAATGACCACGACGGAGCCACGAGATGGTGGTGCTCTCATGCTGACGCCAGCTTCAGTCTGAAACATCCAGAAACAAGGTGGGGCTTTCATCGTTTGGGAAAAAAAAGTTTTCATCCAATGAAAAGTGTTATTTTTAGGTCATATGATCAAGCCTTCCATCATTAGGAAACCAAAAGTGAAATGAACCAATGAAAAGTTTTATAAAGAAGTCACATGACCTGTTATGCGGCATAGGGTATAAAAAACGTAGAAAATCCGTTGGCACGTGAGGCAGCGTCAGTAGCGGACCGATGTGCGAATAGGCCGAAGGCAGCACAACGCGCCAAGATCCGGATGGCACCGAGGTGGTGTCTAGCAAGTTGCCGCACTGGTGTGGCCATCCTACAATGCTGAAAGTCGGCGTGGGGCGCCCCGTTGGCCTGTGAGTTCGCGTCAGTAGCGGACCGATGTGCGAATAGGCCGAAGGCAGCACAACGCGCCAAGATCCGGATGGCACCGAGGTGGTGTCCAGCAAGTTGCCGCACTGGTGTGGCCATCCTACAATGCTGCGCCGAAAGTCGGCGTGGGGCGCCCCGTTGGCCTGTGAGGTGGCGTCAGTAGCGGACCGATGTGTGAATAGGCCGGAACCAGCACAAGGCGCCAAGATCCGGATGGCACCGAGGTGGTGTCATAGTTGAGAGTTCTGAGCAGCGCTTGTAACACTGTCTGAAGCTTATTTGCACCTGCTGCAGCTTCACTATTGCCCTGGTGTGGCCTAAGATCGCCCATGACATAGGCGGCCGCCTCCCGGGGTCCGGCGGAACTTTGTCCTACATTCTCCTAAATGAGATTTAGATTGATAGAGGCATGTCCTTTACTGATTTATGGCCAGTTTTCAAAACTAACATTCTATGATGTATAATTTTCTGGACGATTGAGCCAAATCAGAGATGAAGACTTGGGCAAGCAGAGAGATATAAGATTGCCCTTGGTATGTACCTGACTGCACACAGTTGTAGTGCACTCCAGACGAGCTAGGTTGGAACTTGTGAATAAGTTGCATACCTTTTAAGGAATGACTTTAAGATTAAAAGTTATCTTGAGGGCGATTTAAACAAAGGTCAATCCTGTCACTCTGTAGCAATAACACACTGATGGCTGTTTGAAATTTGCCCTGTTTGTAGAGTCACCCCATATTTTCACTTTCTGTAGATGAACCTGTTTTTGTTGGCAACAGGACTTTGCACACTGTCCTCCTGCTAACCAGTGCTAAAGTGCTTGTGCGCGAATAGGCCGAAGGCAGCACAACAATATTTTCGGAATGGAAGACACCACAAGGCGCTGAGATTCGGTTGGCACCGAGGTGGTGTCTAGCAAGTTGCCGCACTGGTGTGGCCATCCTACAATCCTGCTCCGAATAACGGCGTGGGGTGCCCGAAGGGGGGGGGGGAGGCGGCGTGAACGGGCCTTCCCAGGTGGAGGCTCGTCTGCTGTAGTGGGGCGCCCCTTTACCGTTTCAGTTGCTATTCAGCTGAGTTTCGGCCGCTCTTGATGCTACAGCGACAGGCGGCTGCAACAGGACTCTCAAAATGGCGGCCTGTTCTTTGGATTTGGGCCTGGTCCACTAAAATGGCCCTGGGACACCTTAGAACTCGGACGCTCGAAATTTTTTTCCTTTCCTCTACATGCAAAAAAGGTAAATGCCCGGTACGTTACCTGCCTCATCTGCCACGATGTACTCTCCAGAGGAACCGAAAAAATATATAGTTATGGTAACTATACCATGCATCGTCATATGGAGAGGTGGCACCGATTAATTATAGTGCTGCACAAAAGAGAGATTTGGAGGAGAACCCCCGACCTGCCAGTACATTCACCAAAGAAGTGGCACTGACAGCATCAGAGGCAAGGGAAACGGTCCCAAATATTTAGAAGAACTTTGGAAAGATTAAAATGACATGTTTAGATTGTGGCAAATTAATTTCATGTGGACAGATGAGTGTTACTCTAATAAATACAGCATATGAACATCATCATAGTCGATGGTTGGTAGAGACATTTTGACTATATCCTGGACCTGCCCGTCCTCGCCCAAAATGGCGCCGGAATAAATGGGACTCGTAACTCCTTGTTGTGTACTGGTTGCTGAACCTTGAAATCACGAGATTCGTATGCAGTTTTGAAGCACATGGCGGGCGGGGACGAGAATTGATTGAATATTTCGACATCCCTATTGATATTAAGTTCTGATGTGTTATTGATTACTGTACTATTGAAAGTTCGAATTAACGTCACCCATGGTACTTGCCCGCAAATGTATATCTAGATAATTTTATTGTAACTGGCTCTGTCGTATTTTAATTATAAAATGTACGTCCACCGATTCCGCAACTGTTAGACACGTTAGTTCTTGCAACCTAATGGCCCGCCCGTTACGTTCCTCTACAGTGTAAATGTCTACTCATCATATACGATTACAGTTTGCTCCGTGGCCGGCCCACGTGGTTATAGGACCGTATTTGTATACTGACATTTTCACAATAAAGGTTTTTAAAAGAAAACATGGTAGTAGTATTTACATTGGTAAAGTTTTTAATAATAGTCACTGTTTTCGAATCAGTAAAAGGCAAGTGAAATAAAGCAGTCCAATTACATGAAGGGTAAAAGGTATAATACGCAGGAACGCAGTAAAGATAAATGGTCAAGGGCTGTTGTGTTTCTACTTCTGCAACATAAAGTGATCGATAAGAATCTGATATTCAGGCGTATCGGCGACTAAGACAGCAGGCCGAGCCTCTTTTGCTCAACGGCTCCGTCATGGGACGAAGAAACGCCCTTTTTCTCGAAAAAGGAATATATTTTACTTGCAGGACAGTTGTACATTTTCCGGGAAAGTACATTAGCGTGGAACATTATAACATATGTTTAAGAAAAAATAATGGGGCATATTATCAAGGGGCTTTATCTCCGCTTTTTTGGCTTTAAAAGCCAAGAAAGCGGAGATAAAATTATCTCCCTATTACCAAGCTGTCGCTAACACCAGTTAGCAACAGCTAATAGGAGATAGTGACCATCTTGGGCCCCGCTTTGCATGTCAGTGATATTTATCACTAATGACATGCAAAGTGGGCGTGCCAAGATGTTAGCGACTGGAAACAGTCGCTAACATCGCTATCTCCTATTACCAACTTTTGGAGATATTCGCGCTAAGCGCGAATATCTCCAAACGCTAACACCTACCCAGGAGCAGTTCTTAGCCATGTTATCAAATGGGAGGTGGATAACATGGCTAAGAGCATTTGCTCGATAATGCATGAATATCGCTGACTTTTCAGCGATATTCATGCATTGCGGCCGTTTTTTATCGCATTTGCGATAAACCTTGCTAATAGCTAGTGTTTACTTCCACCATAATAAGATTTTGTCATCACGAAAAAGTCAATGTGCACGTACAGTAAAAGTTGTGTCTATGCCATGTTTGTTACTTTTTCATGAGCTCTGTGTATTTTTCCACAGATTAGCAACCGCTCGCTCGCATATCTCCACTTCCCAATCTAAAGAACCCACGGCAAAGGCATCACATGTGAGGGGGTGGGGCTACAGTGCTCAAAGGACTTCTACACATGAACACAAAACCGTCAATCGCATTCTAGTGTTTGTTTCTCTTCATAAAACTAAATCAAATCCAGCCATCTTCAGGGGACACTAATGAAGGGAAGTTAGCATGGATAGCTCTATTTAAAAGTGCAAGAAAAAGGCACTTTCAGCCAACAACAGAAGGTTAAAACAGTTAGCTTTATTGACAATATATTTTATACCACTTTAAATGCATATGTGCCTCCTGAAACAGCAGGGTGAGAGAATGGGTTGTCTGCGTGCACGCTCATATTTTTTTTTAGCACAAGCTCTGAAAAGGGAAGCATTGATCGGATTTGCTCCATCTCTTTTTGCTGCTCTGTCCACTCTGCTTTTATCAGGTTTACCTGAATGCTTGGACATACAGATGGGACACAGATAGCAGTGCACCGGTTTTTTCCACATTCTTGCATTTCAAAATCACCCCTTTACCGAGCTCGTGCTGAAGCGTCTGTGTAGCGCTTCATACCCTGTCGAAACCAGAAAGCGCTTACTTGTGTCATTCCTTCCGGGTTGCGGATGTCACGCATGCAGGAATGTAACCCCTCGACGCATCGCTATATATCTTTGTTAAATTCGTCAGGTCTTGGATAGCGCAGTGCCTGTTACTTACATGACATCATGGCGCTGTGTATAAATTGCAGCATTGAAGATATTTAACGAATGCCTTACAGAGTGTGCAGTATTTCAGCTCACGTGTAGCTGTATGAATTGTGTATTTTTCTTGGTATTGTATTCCTTTTGGAGGAGTGTGCACTGTCAGTAGTTTTAAAAGCACGTTTATGGCGGGCATGCATGACTCCAAACCCAAGAGGCACAAATGTGGATGCACTGGAGGATAAACACACGGACACCCATGTTTGTCTTTTTCTTTAACAAAAAGAACAGCCCAAAGATGTAGAGTGTTTACAAATGAATAAAGTAGTTTTCTAAAGGTCAGCACTGGTAACTACGACAACACAGCGCAGACTGCGAGCACAGCTGTGCAGCTCAATTAAATTGTAATTCTAATGGTTTATGTAGTGCTGCGCACAGTGGCAGTGGGAAGGCACTGTGCTGAGGCACTTTTTATAGCATCTGGTACAGGTGCTCCCTGAAGCGACACTACATTTAGCAGTCGCAGCTTCTCATTAGCTGTTTAGGGAAAGTTCCTTTTAAACAAGGATTACAATTTTTATTCTAGCCTGGGCGATTTTATCTGGACGAAGGGTAAGCGGTTGCAAGGGAGGTGTCGCTGTGAGCAGAAGGCCTCGCAGCGCTGGAAGCACTGCTTTTTGAAAGTGGATTGCATCAACAAGTGCGGGGAGCATGCCGTGGGATGGACACACACAGTATTCTGTGCATCTGTCCTGTCAGCGCAGCAAGTATTGGTGCCAAGACTGCCTCGCCGTCCCGCAGCACAGGAGCCGTTTATGACTCAGCGAGTGTTGCCTCCTTTCTATGGTGTGGCAGCAGGGTCGAGCGGGGAGCTGGGCACCCTGCCTGCTTCAGCGCTTCCCTTCTACTGGTGGTCACTGGCTATGGCACATGGACCATACCCTTGGTGCTGTGTGACCCTGGGCATCCTCCAGCCAGCCTGGCAGCCCTGCTGCCTCGGTATATATATTAGCTCTTAGTTTCACTCACTGTCAGCAGTGGAAATGCGGCTTCCTCGCTACCTCGGGTCACACATTAGCACCTTGTTTCATTCCCCCTCAGCAGTGCTCATGCGGTTGCCCCGCTCCAGCCCTCTCCTCCGCTCCGGTGACTAATCCGCAGAAGCAGAGCCCCCAGCGCGGCCAGCGCAGCCAGCACCGCACCCCAGGAGCGGTGCTACAGTGGCAGCGATGGACGAGGCCCGGATGACGGACGCCGCCTACAGCCAATGGTCACCTCCGAACGGTCTCTCTAGTCAATGGCAGGCCTGGATTGTGGTATCTCCCCGCCCAATTCAGTCATCAGGCTTGTCTCCGGGAGAGACGGAATCTCAGCCTCCCTCTCTCTGGGGTCAGGTGCCGAGCCATGTTAGGAGAAGGGGCTGCGCATTGTGATCAGGGTCGCTGACTGCCTGCAGCACCTTACCCACCTTCTAGTCATGCAACACCTGGGTATGGATGGCATTATGTGATGGCATGAATCTGCTGTGAGCACAGGGTCATTACCTGGCTGAAGAGGGACTTGCTTTTTTATGTCTGATGAGCTGCAGTAGTGATATTCTCGCAAATCAAGGAAACGAAGTGCGGGAGACCGCGCTTTGTTGTTTTAAAAAAATAATTCTGCCGGATTCGCGCACCCAGTGCGAATCCTGATGATTTTTTTTTATTTAAAAAAAATGCTTTTTGGCCCTGTGGAACCCCCCTGAGCAGGCCTAAGGGGTCAGGGTGTTTCTACTCGGCCACTTTTTGTTTTTCATCTTTTTTCACCCTTTTTCTTGAGACTCGGTTACCGAGTCACAAGATGGCTGCCAACACTTCCTGGTTTGGAGTGTTGGCAGCAAATCAGAGTGAAGCTCATGCCCAGGAGGTTTCGTGACTCCTCCTTGGTGCTCAGATATCGAAAATTTTCTTTTCTTAATGTCTCAGGAACTACTGAACGGATTTAAACCATTAAAAAAAAGGTCGCTTTCTGGACCAAGACATACCTGTTTGCCAAATTTGGTGTAATTCCGTTCAGCAGATCGGGCTCTACCCTGTTCTGATTTTTCCTATGGAAATTAACATGGAGAAAACGCGTCTTGGGACCCCCCTTTTTCTCAGCCCCCACTTGACGAATCACCCTGAAACTTTCAAGACAGGAGCTGACCGGAGCGCCCCATTAGTTTTTAAAATTTTGCGGAGATTCATCAAACGGTGCCAAAGATATTCTGACTAGAACTACCTACGGCGACCGCCAGTAGGTAATACACACACAAAACATGTATATATACACGCACACATTAATACACACACATATACAAATATATACACACATTCATACACCCACACATACACACATTAATACACCCACACATACACACATTAATACCCACATGCACACACATTAATATACATATATATATATACACACACACACACACACATATACACACACAGATATATATATATATATATATATATATATATATATATATATATATAGCTACACAATTCGAAAATAAAATCGGAAAAACGGCAAGCACGCTGGTATCCAGTTCAAATATTTTATTGCAGACCCCCCTCACCCCAGACAGACGCGTTTCGCTAATCTAGCTTCGTTAAAAAAAATATATATATAGACATTTGATTTCGCAAGAACCCACTTGACCCTGCACGTATGGTAGTTTGCACTTTGCAAACAACTTGTCACCACCTCACTTGCGGTATTGTTTACCTTTTCCCTGTGTGCACACAACCTGTATTCCACCAATTTTTAACTACACAATCACACCTACAACTATACTTTGTGGTGCAGGTCTGAGCAGGCCGCCCATAGTTAGTATAGGATTCACTCCTTGCACGAATCACAGTGCTAAAAGACTCATTTTTAGCACTATTACTTTTAATCATAGCCATATCTGCGGATTGGTTTCACGCCCCCTCCCTTACTTTGTTCCCTCACCCCCCGTGATGAAGCCCCACCTCCCAGTTTATTTCAAAAATTTGGAGACACCCTCTGGTAGGATAAGGCAAAACTCTTGTAGAAAGTCTTTTCACATGTTCAGCGCCCTAGTTAGGGAGAGTGCCTTACCCAGAAACCCGTTGGCCACTAGGCCAGGACTAAGGATTGTCTCATTCCTCATTGACCACTTGGAAATGTGGATTAATACAGTTGGTGTATCTCTGTATTGGTTAAGCGATGAAATGAGGCCACTTGGCCTAAAACTGTGTGGTCTTCTGACTCGAGATTTGTGTGCAAATTTAAGGAGGAATACATCCAGTTTTTTGAGTTGCGCAGAAGGCCACTTGGCCAGTCTTTTTAGTTAATTTTAGTTAATTTGTTTATCAAATTTAATTTAAATGAACTATTGTACAAGCAATTGTGGTACTGAAAATTCTGGACTCATGTAATAAAACTTTGTCGTAGCATGACGATTTTTATATCAAAAGACCGAGAATGGCTAGTACATTATGTACAAGCATTTTCGTTATATTCCAGTAACAATTTCACCTCGAAATCGTAATTTTCGTTTCTGAACCCTTGGCTTCCATTTTGTGTACAGCAGCCATTTTGTGTGTTGCCCTTTACATAGGCTATAATACAGCTAAATTCGATTCCAAAGGCCACATACACCTTGATTGACTTTTTCCTGACCTGGGCATGTTGGAACCATTGCCCCAGGCTGAACCTGTTTGGTCAGTTCCTCTCCCAGTGGCCGAGCAAGATAGCATCATGCCATAAACCTTTTCATCGCACACACACCCTGCCTTATCTTACTTCCATCTGTTCCTGCTCCTGCCTCCACAAGCTATTTATGACATGGGCTGTGATCTTACTGTTTTGGGTTTATCCGGCCTTGTCAGCTAAAGAATGTATTCATTATGTGGACATTGTTTATGGCCTGGACTTATCTTGAAAGTGGGTTTTGCATCTGTGTGCACGTTCTGGGAATGTACTTCAAATATGTGCCTAGGGCATAATAATTGGTATAAAGGGTTTGTGCTCAGACCATTCAGCAGGCTATCTCAATCAGTCGCTTTAGGTGTGACTGGGCGACGTAGCCTCACAATTAATTGTAATAAAGATGTCTTTTCATATTTCAGATTCTCTGTTGATTTCTTTGCTGCTTTTGAATGGACTACTTATTGGTAAGACCCCTGAGAAGGAGATTGGGGATTCCTAATACGTCAAATGGCGCCCTAACAGTGGGCCTCGTCAAGCAGTGACTATCTGGAGGTGTACTTTGTCAGAGGACGGAAATCTACTGGGGAAGGCAAGACAGAAATCTACTAAAAGAGGTACTGTGCACAGAGGTTCTGGGGGATTCTCTGTCTTTGCGGCCCAGTATATTTTTGATTTTTCTGACTTAAACTCTCCAAAAGATGTCACTCATGACTGAGGAACCCATTTGGCTTAAGTGTTTTTTTTTGCAGTTTGAACTTGGCAGTTAGAATTTGGACAACTATTTGTTTGGTATAGCTTTGATAGGTTTGTATAGGTTTGGATATGCGAATTGCAATTTGTGTAGGCAGATAATGAAGAAACTTTTCTCCATCTGCTTTAGTGAAGTGGGTCGCTCCCAGTCCTTAGTTCTTTGGTATTTGGTCCTTAAGTTTATTTGAACATTGCAATTTTCAAAAACCAAGGGTCTTGTAAATTTACGAGTGTATCGATAGAGATAGCCCCCTTGAAGTTTGGAAGCTAGATTAGTGAGCTATAAGATGCCTGATCTTAGCAAATTTGGAGTTTTGTGTTGGCCAACTTGGTATGCGCGTTTAGGATTAGCCGGCTAAAATATCTAAATAGGTTTAGATTTAAAAACATATTTCTTCCTTGGTGACTTTGTATCCCCAGGGAATTAAAATATGACATAATACATGTAAGGATCCTTTGTTCTGTGTAATTTTATGAATGGAGATGCAGAACGAATTTTGGTGTTCTGCCAGTATTGAGAAGCGGTTCTTGTAAATATGACTTACATTTAGTATTTACAAAATGATTTGGTTTGGGTACAATCTTTGTAGCTGTCCTCTGTTTCAGTCCTATGTATTGACCTGTGGGTTCCATGTGTGTTTAAATGTGGTTTTTGCCGTTACTGTAACTTCTGTTGTGAATAGCGTTGGCGCGAATTTATGAAACGAAATGCCTACAGCGCTGTCTTGCTTCCTGAATGTTTTGAACACTTTCTGTTTCTGTTTGAAATAAGCTCAATATGTGTATTGTGAGTTTCTTGATGTTTTTCAGTTTGTTGAGTGAAATGTTGGATTAATTAATATTAGGTGGAACTTACATGAACATGCAGCAGTTTACCATGCGACATGCTAAAATCGCTATATGTTGCTATTTAATTTATACATTAAGCAAAACGCATATGTGCGAAATGTTAAAGGCTTAAATTAGATAAGTTAATTCACATTCACTAGGAATATGAAGGGCCTCGAAAATAATTGTGCCTTTGGTAGCAAAACGAATTTGTAGCGTTTCTTAAAGGCAAACACTTCAGCTAAAGTACATTTTTCCTTGCCAGATTTAAATGCATCTTTTTGCACGTGCATTTTTAAAACTTAAAATGTCTGTTTTCAGTAAAACTAAAAGCGTGCTCAGGTTTTAGCATTTCTTTCAGGTTTTCAGCCTTTCCTGCCTTAAGGCAGCAGATGTTGTTTTTCGAGGGCCATAAATTGCATTGGAACGTTTATTTAGCACAGTTGGATCTTTTTAATTTTAGATTAGTGTTTTAGAGGGTTACAAAATAAGGTTCATCACTTTGTGTATCACTGGAAGACATCCAAATGCGGTTTTCTTCTCTTTAAGCAATTTTTAAAAGTATATTTTTGGTTCTTATGCTAAATACTCATGGCCTTTTAAAATGTGGCGCAGAAATGTGACGCAGGAAAATGTCATGTTTAAAGTTAGGCTTTTGTGCTTCGGCGCATAAATGAATTCATCTAAAATGATAGGCAAGGGATGCAACTTACCTTTATATGTGGAATTCTCATAAAAAGATAATTGGTTTCTTTGAAAGACAAATTATTAATTATGAAAAAACTATCTGAAAAAAATAAGTGTTTTTTAATAGTTTTTTGATATTTATAAAGCTTAGTACTCATACTATGACCCCCTAGCATTAAAATTTGATTTAAGTTATGTTGCATCACTAAAATGACAAGCATTCGTGTGTATAATTTCCCCTTGGCATAGGCGCAAGCAAGCTCATTTTTATAAAGTATACGTTATTAGTTTCAAATGCCTGACTCATGGGTTATGTAATAGACATTCTAGTAATGCATATTATGCAAGAAAATTGTAGGATACTAATTTTTTAATGCCCAAAGTTTGAAAGTCGATTTTGAGTAAAAACACTGTTTAAACTGCATTTTTCTTTCATTCACAGTACTTTTTACAGTGTCTCAGGCTTAAGTAAATGCATACATTGCTAAAATGAGTATCATTGCAGAGGGTGGTAACAGGCAGTTGTTTTTAAGATGGTATGTTGTGTTGTTGTGCTCAAGCAAATTCTTCACAGTGAATGTAGAGTGCGCGGAGTGCGCCAGGCAGAGTTTGACCTGAACGTCAGTGAGGTGGGGGTTTAGGAGTAAGTGAAAACAGATGTTCTGCTGAGGGCCTCTCTGGCCTCAGGGCCTGCTGGCGCAGGGGATGTAGAGTGTCTGTGAATGAGTTCTGCTTTTGGGAAGTTGGAATTAGTATGTTTTCGGAAGTTGGTTAATTACAGTTGGTATTTTTGTATGTTATGTGCAGTCAGCAGTATGTTGAAAAGAGATGGGTTTTTATTATGACTTCTTTGCAAAGAAATGTTCGTGTGGTTTTTTTCATGATTTTGCATTTTCCCCTTTATGAATCGTTCCTGCTGGTCCAGTGTGTCAGAAGCGACACTGTAAGTTTTATTTTGACAGTTCAATCTCCAGTGCTGGTGATCTCCTGTCAAAGGGTGGGAGTAAGTGAAAGTGTGATTTTGAGACTAAATGAAAGTATCATTTTGGTGCAATTTTGATTTTGATTCTAAACCTGACAAATTAAGCAGGCCTGCATTTCTGGGTTTTGGGCTGCATGAATGCATGCGTCACTGCTTCTTACATGTGCTATTGTAATTTGTCCATGCCTTTTTGTGCTTGCTATACTGCATGTATATTTGATGGCTTGGTATATGTTGGTTGTGTTTTATGTTGCTGCTCAAGAAATTATTACAAGTTTGCCTGTGTTGTAAGGAGGCATGTATGACGATATGTGTCACTTTACAATAGTTAGGTAAAATTTGTGTTGATACTAAATTTCACAGACATGATGTTTGCATGCTGTGACAAGAATAGACAACACCTCACCAGTGTATGTCAAAAATTTGGCCATAATAGTATTGAAGTAAAATAAAAAAGATATACAAGAGTCATTATACTGCCCTCTCCCTCATGGACCAGGTAGTTCTAGATTTATGTATCCTTGATTGGACCTAAGGATGAAATTATAGATTTGTGGCTCTTGTTAAAGGTGACCTAAACTTTTCATTTTTTTTCCCTGCAGAAGGAACTGGACCATTAACTGACATTACCGTATATGGTGTAGGGGCCAGTGGTAGACTCCAAATTTCTGCACTATTGTGACTTTTTGTGTCCATGCTTTTGGTATTATGTCACAAACTTGACTATCACCCAAGTAATTTTTGTTCTTCCTATAGATTTTTCTTTTGTTGCTTCTCCCCTGACCGATGTCGCATCATGCTTAGTTATTGGGGATTTTAGTTCTGTCCTAGTTCCATTTCCCTTTTTCATATTACTTTCACCAGTCAGCCCATTTATTATTATGGGTGTATTGTTTATGTGCACACTTCTAGATTGAAGTGATGTATTAGGGACCCCCATGTTATGTAAAATGTTTTTTTCAGACTGATTGTCGGGGTAGTGACAGGCTGGTTAACTGACCCAATGTTATAGTAAAACACGTTTTCCATCTCAATAGGAGATATCTTAAGTTTACCCTTTTGAACACAACAAATTTTCAATGTCTATTTTTAATTTTTCAGTTCTCTTGTGTTCCTGCTGCTCTAATTTTTGGTGGGATCAGATGTGTTCTAATCATGCAAATACCAGGACTTTCTAGTGTTTGTCCTTTGTCTGCACATTTGATCATTAGCCTTTGTATTGCATAGTGCACTTAATGCACAATTTTTAAAGGGATTTTTCTTCATGTCCTTGATAATCTGTATTATGTCATTTCTCTATTTTAGATGTTCTAGATAGGGAATTTAGGAACACCTAGGCTTAATCATTGAGGAAAATATGTATTTTCACCATTAGACAATGCCACCATATGTAAAAACATCCATTTAGATAGAATTTTTCATGTAGTTATTTACCCTTAGATGATGAAGGATATGCTCTCACACGGAAACCCAATTGAAAAGCCTAGAGACACCGTTTTGCCTACTGCCTTTATGTTTGAATTTCTTTTTGAAAATGACAGTGCATTCTAGACCAACATTGTCCCATGGCGTGTGGCCACTCCCTTGCAGATTGCAGGCCACCTGCTTGCAGTCCCCTTGTTAAAACCCATGAACTGTTTTTGTGCTTGATTTCAAGGAAGCTAACAATTGTGTTACATTTCCTATATCACTAGGTTCTGCGGGATCTTCCAGAGTCAAAGGAAGAGTGATACCCTGCAGACCTGTGATCGAGACTAAGCCCACTCCCCATCAGTGACTACTACAGATGAATGACAGATTTCTTGGCTCTACAATTTCTGCAACCAGAAAGTCGCGAGGCTGAACAGCGATCATCAGCGTGCCGACAATGGTACCTCCCAAGCAAGGCGTTTGCTTCATCGGAAAGCGTTGCAGAGGAAAAGAGGAGCTGGCTCCTTGTTTGCCACAGAATGTTCTGTTTGTTTGAGCTTTGTACCTGTTATGTACTGGTAACCTCTGACAGTGTACAGTCCCTTGAGCCCTTGGCCCGAGTTTTGGCCACACACACACCTCTTTTCCCTTTGCTCCAGTGGAAAGGCAGTGCACCCAAGGATCCACGTTTGGAAAAAGGCACTACATTCTGGTGCCCATGAGAGAGCAGCTTGAGCGTCCTCTGACACTGAATGATGAGTGTTGGAGTCTGGAAGTGCTGCTGATCTTGAGATGTTGTTTCTCAGTAGTGCTTGGATCTGCACGAGATGTTTTGTGCCCACGATCAATGAAGCGCACATCATTTGTAGTGTCTGCCGCAAAGAAGAGACACTGGTGCACTGCCTTGAGACATTGAGACTTTGTGAATGAGCTATGAGTGTTTGCCAGGAGGGCACTCCAACTAAGTAGTACTTTTTCTCATGAAAAGGCCTAAATGAAGAGGCCCAACGCGAAGAAGACACCGGAAGCGGATTTGATGGACAATAGAAGCCTGCCAGGAGAGGCTTTGACAGACTCTGGGTATTTTCTGTGAGCCTGTATAGAATTGGAGTTTGGAAACTAATTTTTGCTGCTTTGCTGGCATTGTTTTAAAGTACCATTCTGTTTAGTAAAAGCAGAATAAACGTCCATTTTCTGTGAAAAAGTATCCCCTTTTCACCTCAGAGCATTAATGAGGGTCACCACTGTTTCACTTGAACATATAATGAATTACAGAAATGCATAGGAAGACCTAAAATGTACAAGATAATTTTAGGATTTACTTTTTCTTAGGGTTGTGGAAAATTGTGATTCATTTGTAATAGCGGTCACTACTTTGTCTATATGTTCTTAATGACGTGTTTTCTAGTGTTTTTTAAACATGGCATTATCTTTTATGGGTGGGAATGTTTTTTTTTTGCTGCCCAATTGACATCTGTACCCACCTCCCAAACCTATGTCTCTTCCTACTTCCACTTCTTTGCATCCTGTCCAGATTTTACCCGAACACGGATAGTTAGGAGATCAGAGTTTACTGATAATTCCTTTTGTACAGTTTCTGCATCAACACCAGTTAGTAGTTGAACATCACTGATTGTTGGGCATGTGGTCTTATACCACATACTACAGATAGAGGCATTCCCTACTTGGTCTTGCCAGCTATGGCCTTTGTGCTACTGCGTGTGCAAGGAGACCTGTCCCGAGAGAGTCGCTAAGTAATAGGATTATGCTTCAGCAACATCTTGAGGATTTTTATAAAATATAGATCTGGACTCAGACTAGCGTGAGTATAGGTTATTGCCTATGTAAGGGCAAAAGGTGCATCTGTGGTACTGAAAATTCTGGACTCATGTAATAAAACTTTGTCGTAGCATGACGATTTTTATATCAAAAGACCGAGAATGGCTAGTACATTATGTACAAGCATTTTCGTTATATTCCAGTAACAATTTCACCTCGAAATCGTCATTTTCGTTTCTGAACCCTTGGCTTCCATTTTGTGTACAGCAGCCATTTTGTGTGTTGCCTTTACATAGGCTATAATACAGCTAAATTCGATTCCAAAGGCCACGTACACCTTGATTGACTTTTTCCTGACCTGGGCATGTTGGAACCATTGCCCCAGGCTGAACCTGTTTGGTCAGTTCCTCTCCCAGTGGCCGAGCAAGATAGCATCATGCCATAAACCTTTTCATCACACACACACCCTGCCTTATCTTACTTCCATCTGTTCCTGCTCCTGCCTCCACAAGCTTTTTATGACATGGGCTGTGATCTTACTGTTTTGGGTTTATCTGGCCTTGTCAGATAAAGAATGTATTCATTATGTGGACATTGTTTATGGCCTGGACTTATCTTGAAAGTGGGTTTTGCATCTGTGTGCACGTTCTGGGAATGTACTTCAAATATGTGCCTAGGGCATAATAATTGGTATAAAGGGTCTGTGCTCAGACCATTCAGCAGGCTATCTCATTCAGTCGCTTTAGGTGTGACTGGGCGACGTAGCCTCACAATTAATTGTAATAAAGATGTCTTTTCATATTTCAGATTCTCTGTTGATTTCTTTGCTGCTTTTGAATGGACTACTTATTGGTAAGACCCCTGAGAAGGAGGTTGGGGATTCCTAATACTTCACAATAGACATCATGCAAATATGTATGTATGGAATATAATTATTATTCCTTTCAGACACATTGTCATAAGATGATTGCATCAAAGAGTCTTTCTTCTATTCCTTTGTAGTCCACACAGGCTCTGTAGTTCTAACTTTGGGATGTGGTCCTATGTCTATGTTCACTATTTACCTGGTGCACTTTAAAATGGTGATTGCAATGTTTATTTGGTTGGCTTTCGAAGAAGACAGTTTGGTCGAAACGTGTCGCCAATAAACAATTCCTACACGGACCCTGGAGTGCGAGTCCTTTGTGTTTCCAAGAATACTTGTGGGGACCTTTTCTGACATATATATATATATATATATGCAACGCACCCAATCCAGGAACCCTCGAACTCCAGATGCATCGGAGTGCTTCAAGGCAAGGAAAGAGGAGCCGACCCAAGGTTTGCAGTGAGCAATTTAGTTTTTATTCGATGAAGCTCGCCATCATAACGTTTCGGCCTTCACAGAGGCCTTGGTCACATGACGCAAATGAGGGAGGGGAGACTATTTAAAGTGCTAGTGCAAATGAAAAAAGGGATGCAATTGGTCAATCCAATACACAGTTAAACAGCCACAGAAAGAGGACACAATACCCACATAAATGTACAGTTTGCCTCTCGTTGCTACACATCAACTAATCTGTATAGAATGTTAAAAAATGTAAACATCGCACTTAAGTCTTCTCATAAATGAGGACATAAATTATCTAAAATGTAGATAAAATCATCTGTTACCAAAGGAAAATTAGACCTCAATGGCATAAAACACACACCCATATTAAAAGCTCGTAATTTTGTCAAATAAAAAAACGACTTCAGTAATGTGCAAAATACGCCAGGCAACAAAGTGCTAATGCAGCAACAAATATCTGACCCCACATAACATGGTATCAAATAAGTTTGGTAACATATGACCTAAAATAGGCAACATTGTGCAAATATGCAAGTGGCTTAACTGTTTTTAACAAGATGTAGCCCCAGTGGGCTCATACTCATGTGTCAACCTATGTGCAAAATCATGAGAGTGCAGCAGAAAGTGTGAAAGTGCATGTGAAAAAAGTTTTTTTTATATAAAGTTTTTTATGATTACTTAAAATAGTCAAACACTTAGTGTTGACTAATTGTTTTTTAGAAAATCATATTCAGCAAGTGACTACGGTTTTGAAGATCGGCAATGAGGTTAAAATACAGCGGCCTGACCTTATATATACAACAGATAGGAAATATGACAACCACCACACTCGACTGCCTGTCAACAGGCTGAGGCATTTATTTTACATAACGTCGAGATTAGTTGTAAAGACCCTCTAGGTTGAATCAAAGGCAAGTGTAGAAATCTTCTGTGGCCTTAAGGCCACCCGGGGTCTTACTGTCCAATTTTAGGATATATTTTGTTTCAGTGAGTCGTAAGAGTGCGTAAGGGCACGCGAGTTATAGTTAGCTGAACTAACTATAACGGGGGAATTTCAATGGTTTTGTATGAGTGAAATGTCCAGCTAACTATAACGTGTGTGAAACCTATGTTTTTTTCATTAAATTTCCAAGGTTTTTTAAATGCTAATTCCTAACTATAACGTGTGTGAAACCTATGTTTTTTTCAGTGAATTTGCAAGGTTTTTTAAATGCTAATTCCTAACTATAACATGTGTAAAACCTATGGTTTTTTCAGTGAATTTCAAAGGTTTTGTAACTGATAATTTTTAAATCTATTAATTATAGTATTTCTTTCTTTTTATACTAATTTCCTATATTTTTATTATAAATATTTATATTTATTTTATTCTTTAAGTTATATTTCATATTCTTAATGTAAAATAATAAAACTAAATTGAAATTATTTTTGTATTAATTATTTTTTTCCCCAATATATTAAAATTGAATTCTATATAATTCCCTTTTCATTTTTTTTTGGGGTAATCGTACCGTACGTGTACGGTGATCGCACCATACTTTGTATGGCTAATCTTACTCAGCGCGTACCTGCACATACGCTACGAATACGCTTTGACATTAAGCGGTGCATCAAGGCTTCTGTGTGACGTCATGAATGACGCCCCGTACGCGAAAGTCGCAAAAGATTTTAATGGTTCAAAAACATAAATTTATGTATTTATTATACATACTAACAGAAGACATTATCTAGGATAATTATGAAAATAGTTTTTTAAATTTTTAATAAGCGTATATTACTTTTAAAAGCAATTACACAAATCGCGGCAGAACATCACCCGTACTCACATCGTAAGAGCACCGTAAGCACACCGTAAGCGTACGCAAAGCCATGTGACTTTAAAAGTAGAGTTTGGATTGGTTCATAACACTTCCTATTCCAACCGTTGAAATACCCGTCCCATTTTAATCATTCTACTTTGACTTTCTAAGAAGAAGCATCTCTTCTGAGAATCCTGTCAAATAGAAGGAAGATCACCATAATAACAGCAATGGACTCATCTTCCAGCCATTTTTCAGAGGAAGATTTAATTCCTGAAGAACCTCCAAAGAAGAAGAAAGAAGCTCTAATTTGGAAGTTTTTTATTTTCCCTGAAGGGCAAAAAAAGGTTAATGCTCCAAAAGTAACCTGTAAAATTTGCCAAACAACTCTTTCAAGGGGTGATCCATCCCAAAATACTCCTTTGGCACAGCGAATATGGTGGGACAAGTCAAGAACTTGCACCCCAACAACTTTGCTCGAGCTGCAACACGGAGGTTTCAGGACAACCCACCTGCTACTGCACCAAGCACATCAACTGCTGCAGTAGCATTTTCAGCAAGCAGTCCACACCCACATATTGCTCCTGATTTTGGTGAAGTTAAAATTCTATGCAATTATTGCGATGAACTTTTGTGTTACGGGGAACAGTCTATCGACCTGATAAAACGCAGGAAGCAGGAGCATTGCTTTCCTTGACATTAGTTTTTTTGTTGTCATTCTTTTGTTCCTGTTGGACAGTTTTTGGGTTCAGGTTCCATTTTTTTGGTTTAAAAAAAAAAACTTGTTGAAAGATCACAAAAAAAATAGAAAACTAAAAACACAAAAAACCTGTTCTTTTTAGAACTACCTTCACTGTTCAAAGAAAAAACTATATTTCTATGTTAGTGTATAAAAGTTTCTCAGAATGAATGTGTAGTTCATAAATGAATGAATGAATACATTACTAGTGTATGGTGAATGTGAAAGTGTAGAACTATAAGGAAGTGCTACAAAATAAATCTATAAGCTGTTTACCTGTAGCATACTGTAATACCTCCGAAACACTTAAATGTAACATATGCACATAAATATGTTACAAGTCTATGCTTCAATTTGCACTGCTGGTGAAACTGCCTAGATGAATTTGTATGTGTTAGGGGTGGATTTACAACCCCTTTGTGCCTTTTTTACACAGCCGTTGCGTCACTTTTGTGACGTACTGGTGGTGCAAAAGATGCGCCATGGTGTGTGGTATTTACAATGTGACGCATCTGGAAGGTGCATTTCATTGTAAAGCCATGCGCCAGAAGGAGGCTTTCCTGCGCAGGTGGGAGGGGGTGTTCTGGTGCAGCAATGCCTCCTAAAAGTGACTGAGTGAAATCTATAAGATTTCATTTAGTCACTTTTGAGCTTATGCTGCGTCAAAACCCAGCACCTGCTTGAAGCAGGTGTAAGCATTGACACAGCATTGTGGGCATAGGGCCCCAAGAGCATTGCTGGAGCTGCGTTACGCTTGCAACCCAAGTCAAGCAATACGTCGCCTTCACAGCACAGATCCACCACATATCTGTGCCGTTTTTGCCCCATAGGGCACCACGTTGTAAATACAGTGCATCCATGGTGGTGATGTCACTGTACACAATAACTGACTTATCTCTGGGGATGTACCACTTATTGTACATCTGCGGATTAGTGTTTTAATGTAGTGAGTGGATTCTTTTAGAACAGTGTATAGATAAGCACATAGTGCTGTATGGTCACTACAATACTGAAACAGAAGTGTGATAGTGTTTACTGGAAGTGTCAGGATACAGACTTGGGAATTGAAGGTATAAAATACAAGTTTGCTGGTGCATAGAACACTGCATGCATAGTCTATAGGGGTTTGAAGCAGTCCATGCCCTAAAGCGCACTTTCCACCATGAGTACTTGGGTACTGGCTGAATGTTTACAATTCTGCAAGGAGAGTGTGTGGCTGAATGTATAGCAGCTTTACTTTTACAACAGTGGATAGATAAGCATATACTGCTGTATGGTCACTACAATACTGAAACAGTAGTGTAAGAGTGTTTGGTGAAAGTGTAACGATACACACTAGGCAATTAAAGATATAAAAGGCAAGTTTGCTGGTGTATAGAACAGTGAATGCATAGTCTATAATGATTTGAAGCAGTCCATGCCCTAAGGCCTACTTTGGTGCATAACTACTTGGAAAGCGACTGAATGCTTACACTTCCACAAAGAGATTGTCTAGCTGAATATATAGCACCTTCAGTTTTAGAACAATGCATACATAAGAACATACTGATGTATAACTCACTACAATACTAAAATAGCACGTTTGTTCAGCTCTTCTCTGACACTGTTACTAATTTCGAAACCGTCTTCCAAATAGTTTTTTTGATTTTCCATACTGAATTTATTATGTTGTAGGTCCTTGTACAAAAACATAAACACTTCATTTTATCATTTTTCCTCATACTGAACACAAAACTAGCTTTATCAACTATTTTGCCCTTTAAAAAATATTATACAAATACCATTCTCAACTACTTTATAAGATTATATAAATATAATATAGCCTTATAGCCCGCCGTAGAAGACTATACCGGCTATTAAAGGCTCTCTCCAGCATTAAAGACCCCAGCCGAAGGTATCGAGCCAAGCCCGCGCTTTGTGCATGCGTTGCGTCTGCGTGTTTCAGTTGATGTTGTGTGCGTATGCGCAATATCTGCCCCTCCGTCTGCGTGTGTACCCCAACGGTTCGCACTCACTGTGCGCATACATGTATTTTTTAGAAAAGGCACTGTGCGCCGTCCATCAATGTGACATCCTGTTTGACCAATCACAGCTCTGAAACCCTCGCACATATTGGTTAACCAATGACTGTCATCCTAAGTTATAAGTAACCTCCCATTCTTGTACAAGTAAACTTTTAAGTAACCTCGCATCCTTCTAGACAAGGTTGCCAGATTGCGCGATTTCCCCGCACAATTGGGTGATTTTTTTTCCAGTTGTGCGGGAAAAACCCATGCATAGCGGTGGGCTAGTTTTTGGGCGACATTGTAGTGTTTGTGCACAATTTACTAGCCTGGGTGGACGCCCACAAGAGGATACCGTGGCGTGATGCCATCACACCCTCTCAGTGTCAAATCAGAGCACAGCGCGCGCTACGAGAGTGGTTACAAGTGGTCACTCATTGGAGGTCCGATTCTGGGCCTGCCTCTCTGCACATGATAACCCCACCCCGTCTCTCTCTGTTGTTAATTGTTGGTGCATACACTCATACTTGCACATGCACGCTGCACGCCCGCCCACACTCGCCAGATGTTACCACCTAGCTTTCTTGCTATTACTAAGCCTGGAAGCCAATAAATTAGCCAATAGGAGGCCCCCCAGGGCCGTCATTCTTGTAGTGCGCGAAAATGCTACCAATGACGACCCCCTGCATTGTTTGGTCAGCCCCCGCCGTTCCCATATAATGCGGGGACTGACGTGAGCACACTCTCTTTTGCCTGCCTGTGCTGCGGTGACAGACAGACTCTCGTTGTTGTCAATTTTACTACAAACTGTTTGCTGGAGCGGAGGAGGACTCGTGACAATTGACGTGGTGTCACTGCTGCTGCCGCCCAGCCGGGCTACCATAGGCGCGGTGGCGGCGGCGCCCGAACCCAGCCCTGCCCCAGGCCCAGCCAAAGCCCCAGCCTTTGAAGATAAGACAAGAGACCACAGAAGCAGAGGTAGGAGAAGCCGTCACACCATCAGCCTCCGCTCCAGGCCCAGTCCACGCCAGACCCAGCGGCCCAGCCCCTACCCTCAGACAGTCCCATCCTCAACCCAGGCCCAGCAGCCACCCATCTTTTGTGTATGCTTGAATTTCTGTGTCGTATTTCTGTGGTACGCCACATGGTTTGGCCTCTATTATTAATTGTGCGTGCATGATAGTATTCTTTTTTACTGCGTCACATGGCCCTCCCAGCTCTGTTTTGCTTTATTTTTGTGCGCCACGTGCTTTGTGCTTCATCGTATTTGCTCCCTCCTAATTCTCCCATGACTTTTAATATTTATTACTGCCTTACGTGGCCTTCCTTCCCAGGCCTCTATTCTTATTGATCGTACTTGGATGATCGTAATATTTATTTCCTTCTGCGTCACGGGGCCCTCCTAGGCCTCTTTTTAATAAATTGTGCGTGCTTGAATTTCTGTGTCGTATTTTTGAAGTGCGTCACGTGCTTTCGTCTCTGTTCTTATAAATTTTGCATGCTTGATGGTCTTTTTTTCTGTGTCACATGGCCCTCCCAGCTCTGTTTTGCTTTATTTTTGTTCGCCACGTGCTTTGTGCTTCAATGTATTTGCTCCCTCTTAATTCTTCCATGACATTTAATATTTATTACTGCCTCACGTGGCCTTCCCAGGCCTCTATTCTTATTGATCGTACTTGGATGATTGTAATATTTATTTCCTTCTGCGTCACGGGGCCCTCCTAGGCCTCTTATTAATAAATTGTGCGTGCATGAATTTCTGTGTCGTATTTTTGAAGTGTGTCACGTGCTTTCGTCTCTGTTCTTATAAATTTGACGTGCTTGATGGTATTTTTTTCTGCGTCACGTGGCCCTCCCAGCTCTGTTTTGCTTTATTTTTGTGTGCCACGTGCTTTGTTCTTCATCGTATTTGCTTCCTCCTAATCCTCTCAGACCTCTATTCTTATTGATCGTACTTGGTTGATCGTAATATTTTCCTACTGCGTCACAGGGCCCTCCTCTTTTTAATAAATTGTGCAAGCATGAATTTCTGTGTCGAATTTCTGCAGAGTTGCAGAAGCAGAAAAAGCAAAATATTAAGGTTGTCCAGAAAAAGCAGAAAGAAAAATATAGAGAGTTTCGAAGAAATATAAGCTGTGCCCCTTCAGCGAAGGAGATTTAGTGCTTTTAAAAAATTGCAGGCGAACAACGAGGAAAAGTGGGATTTTGGAGCACCACTTTACTGGACCCTACAATATTTCCGAAATGAAAGGAAAGCATGCAAAGTTAGTCAATAGTAGTAACAAGCCTTTACATACAACTTATGTCGACATGTTGAGGCCTTATAAATCGAGCGTCAAAGATAATCTATTAAAGGGTACCTTTTTTATGTAATGGCACATAATTTGGATGTCTAGAGTAATGATGTTCTATTGCCTGTTGTAATTCTCTCCTATATAGGTGAGAAGTTATTAAGTTGAAGAAGAGTACGTGATTATGTCTTTCTGCACACAACGTATTTTGCAAACTCCATTAATGTAAGAAAGGTATTTCTGATTAGCTTTTTTTGTTTGAGAAAGGTTTGTGGTAGGTTGTTTAAGTAACTTCTTGTTTAAGAAATTTTACTTTTTCAAAACTTTTCAAAATTAACTTGCAGGAAGCATGACAAGTGATATTTCTCCAGCACCTGTACTATCTTCAGTACCTCTACCATTTTCATCACCTGTTCCATCTTCATCACCTGTTCCAGCTTCATCACCTGAACCATCTTCAGTACCTCTACCAGCTACAGCACGTTACCAATCTCCAGCATCTAGTCAATATATATTCCTAAAAAAAGTTTTCGATGTGTAGAAGAAACCAGTAAAAGAACGTTTGCGAGCAATAGTGTCAAGCTTTAAAATATACGAGAGTTCTTTTTGGTCACTTAAAACGGACCAATGGATAGTTGATGAGGTTAGTTTCTGCTACATGTAAATTGTGTACATGATGTACATGTTGATTCCTCTTTAGAAGATAATGTGCTTTCATATATTTTTACAGGTAATCGATGCCTTCCTCTCAAAAATATGTTTGTCAAGACTAAATGTATGTTTATTTTCATTCCTAATACAGTTACCTATCTTTAGGTAATAATTTCAAATCAATGTGTGTACTGAAATCTTATAATCTTAACCTTAGTGTTTAGCAATATCAGCAACAGTGTTGTCCTGTATCTTCCTCGGCAAGTATCGCTCTTCTGCTTTTCGGGTAAATATTCATATCTGTTATGTGACTTTTCAGTGTTACTGGTGCAAAGCAATATTGAAAGTTAGTGATTCTTTGAAGTAATGTTTGATAGAATTGAGTAACATTTTGAAGAGTGAGAAATGTAAGCTGTTTTTCAACGGAAATTTATCGATTTTGAATATACATTGCGTTGAGATTCACGTTTTCAAATTGTTCTAAGTCTAAACATATGTATTTGGTATGTAATATAATAGTTTTTCATAATTGCCATTTTTAACTCTTCAGATACCTTTTGACAAAATAGACACTGTTCTTGGCCCAACAAATACTGACTGTCATTGGATACTTTTGGTAAGTGCAACTTTATTTTACATTTATCAATCTATTTTGAAAGTGCTTGTTGGAAAATGACTGGTTGCAATAGTTTAAATTGTCAAAAAAATATTTTTCAAATATATTAAATGCTAATATTTCAAAATGATTTTGTAATGTATCTAGAGCACTGAAACCTATGATTGCTTTTCAACCTCAAACCTTTTGTGATTAATTGTATATTAACATTCAGGTTGGACTTTTGCTCAACATATACATTGGTTATTATGTTTTCAGTTTGAAGAATGCTACCTAACAAAGCAGCAAGTTGCCGAGATTTTTACTAATGTAATATTTCTGGGGAATTATTGACTGAAAATTGCAATGGACCCAATGGAGTCATCAGGTTTGACTTTAACATTTCAATGATAAATAAGGTGTCACGCTCTAGTGTTGTCCTGAACATTGGATTATTCTGTATTTTGTTTTTTCATAGAAGGTCTTTTATAGATAAAGGCATATCATTCATTTTTAACATAGTATAGTTAGATATTGTCATTAGGGTTGTGAATTTTCAATGATGTTCGTAATGTAACCATTTGAATATGTTTGCAACAGTTGTGACTGTCTCTATTCCTGGATCTGAAAAAACCTAGAATCATGCATGATGTATTCCAAAATAAGTTTTGAATTGTTAGCATTGCTGTTATGATGTGCTGAGGTACATCTTTTTTACAGTTAGGTCTGTCGAAAAGTATTGTGGTGTCTGCAACCAAGATACTTCATCAATTTATATGCAAAACTTAATGGTAAGTACCCTCAATGACTCTAGACGCTGAAGATCAAAATTAAGTGATATAAGTCCTTGGGCTGTTTTGGTGGCATTAAGTGTCCAGTTCACATTCGTCTGATGCAGGGTGTATGTTAGTATGACTCAGATAACTGAGGCATTTGCAAGGGTCTTTTCAGAGTTGCGTCCACCATGTTGGATTGCTGTCTATGCACCCTTCCTAGTTACGGACTCATTACCACTTTCCCACTGAGTGTTGAGAGGTCACTATGTTTACTATCTAAATACATATAAAGTTTTCATTTCAAAAAGCAATTGACCTTTAAACAATGCAATGTTAATACCAAGTTACTTTTCACTATCTTCCCAACAGGCCCAATGTTTCGAATGCCGCAGTTGGGTCCACATTGAATGTATCAAAACGAATGTAACATCCTGGTTACCTATTACTGGCTACAAATGTACAAAATGTATGTTTTAAAGTAAACATGTGATCGCATGCAAAATGTCTAATTAGATGTTTTGCATACTCCTGCCATGTAGTGTTGTGTCCGAATTATCATAAAAAGTAATGTTGAGACACACTTCCTTCAGCTGTCACGACTTGCACAATCCTTTTAAAATTGGGACAGACTTCCTCTAATATTCCTACTTAATTTTCTTTTTGAAATCGAGCAACGATTTTGCTAAGGTGTTGAAATATAAATTTAAATCTTCTTCCTCTTCTACCGCTTATCCACATGTTATTGTTCAATGGTAGTCTAAGAAGTAGTGGTAATTCCACTATCACTAAGGTAGACGTCTAACAGTAGAATCTATAATATAGTTACACCACTTTCCCTGAAGGGCAAAAAAAGGTTAATGCTCCATTAGTAAACTGTAAAATTCGGCAAACAACTCTTTCAAGGGGTGATCCATCCAAAAAATACTCCTTTGGCACAGCGAATATGGTGCAACACGTCAAGAACTTGCACCCCAACAACTTTGCTCGAGTTGCAACACAGAGGTTGCAGGACAACCCACCTGCTGCTGCACCAAGCACATCAACTGACGCAGCAGTATCTGCGGCAAGCAGTCCACACCCACATATTGATCCTGATTTTGGTGAAGTTAAAATTCTATGCATTTATTGCGATGAACTTTTGTGTTACGGCGAACAGTCTATCGACCTGATAAAATGCAGGATGCAGGAGCATCGCTGTCCTCGACATTAGTCTAGACATTTATTGAGCCTTTTTGTTGTAACAACTACTCCAGCCGAAAGCAGTAAGAAATTTGCACACTTGCTGCCTTTCTTAGCTGGGGTTATCAATTATTCTTGCATTTCATATTCTGATTCAAACTCAAGGCCCTTTATCGAGCCTTTTTTGTTGTAACCACTTCCCCGGCTGAAGGCACTGGGTAATTTGCACACTTGCAGCCTTTCTTATTGTTCACCTTATTCATCTTCCACTCAATCGATACATCATCCACACATACACACACCTACTTGCTGCCTTTCTTGGCTGTGGTTATCAACTATTCTTCTATTTCATATTCCTATTCAAAGTGCAGGCCCTTTATCGAGCTCTTTTGTTGTAACAACTACGCCAGCCGATGGCAGTGGGAAATGTGCACACTTGCTGCCTTTCTTGGTTGGGGTTATCAATTATTCTTCAATTTCATACTCTGATTCAAAGTCAAGGCCCTTTATCGAGCCTTTTTGTTGTAGCTACTACCCCGGCCGAAGGCAGTAGGAAATTTGAACTCTTGCTGCCTTTCTTGGCTGGGGTTATCAATTATTCTTCTTGTAATTCAAATTCAAAGAGCAGCCCCTTTATTGAGCCTTCTTGTTAACTACTACCCGTGAATGGCACTGGATAATTTGCACACTTGCGTCCTTTCTACCGCACAGTGTGTGTACTTTGTGCACTTGCTTGTCTCCTTAGTAAGGCATCAGGCACGAATAGATCAGTACTGCCCCTCCCTCTTTTGAGACCTGGCGGGCGGGGCTACTTGCCAAATATAATTTAGAGTTCACTATATATAAAAGACTAAGGGCAGTAGGAAAAGGAGAATGGGAATGAAAATATGGGCACCTGTTATGGAATGGTGCAAGCCTACGGCCATACCACCGTGAAAGCACCTGATCTCGCCTGATCTCAGCAGTTAAGCAGGGTCAGTGTTAAAGTTGATATTGCCTCTATTTGTCTGATTTCTTCGTCCAATCTCTCTCATATATTTTAGGATCTATTGCATTTTGATTGGTTTTTTATTAGTTCATATTATGTAAACATATCTAATCTCTTGTTTGGTTATAATGCATAATATTCTGCTCTGTTTTTTATTCACCTGTATAAAATCACAAATTATTCATAAAAATATTTTTTTTAAAAACAAAGTCAAGGCCCTTTATTGAGCCTTTTTGTTGTAGCAACTTCCCCGGCCGAAGGCAGTGGAAAATTTGCGCACACTTGCTGTCTTTCTTGGCTACGGTTATCAATTATTCTTGAATTTCATATTCTGATTCAAAGTCAAGGCCCTTTATCGAGCCTTTTTGTTGTAGCTATTACCCCGGCCGAAGGCAGTGGGAAATTTGCACACTTGCTGCCTTTCTTGGCTGGGGTTACCAATTAATCTTCTTGTAATTCAAATTCAAAGTGCAGACCCTTTATTGAGCCTTCTTGGTAACTACTACCCGTGAATGGTAGTGGGTAATTTGCACACTTGCGTCCTTTCTTACGTCCTTTCTAACGCACAGTGTGTGTACTTTTTGCACTTGCTTGCCTCCTTAGATGTGGTACCTGTTTCTCAGGCTCCCACTGCAGAATCTGACGCCCTGTTGGTGTAATGGACTGGAAAACCAAACACCCACTTCCCTTATTCATCTTCCACTCAATCAACACATCATCCACACATACACACAGCTACTTGCTGCCTTTCCTGGCTGTGGTTATCAACTATTCTTCTATTTCATATTCCTATTCAAAGTGCAGGCCCTTTATCGAGACTTTTTGTTGTAGCAACTACCCCGGCCGAAGGCAGTGGGAAATTTGCACACTTGCTGCCTTTTTAGGCTGGGGTTATCAATTATTCTTGAATTTCATATTCTGATTCAAAGTGAAGGCCCTTTATTGAGCCTTTTAGTTGTAGCTATTACCCCGGCCGAAGGCAGTGTGAAATTTGCACACTTGCTGCCTTTCTTGGCTGGGGTTATCAATTATTCTTCTTGTAATTCAAATTCAAAGTGCAGGCCCTTTATTGAGCCTTCTTGGTAACTACTACCCGTGAATGGCAGTAGGAAATATGCACACTTGCTGCCTTTCTTGCCTAGGGTTATCAATTAATCTTGAATTTCATATTCTGATTCAAAGTAAAGGCCCTTTATCGAGCCTTTTTGTTGTAGCTACTACCCCGGTCGAAGGCAGTGGGAAATTTTCGCACTTGCTGCCTTTCTTGGCTGGGGTTATCAATTATTCTTCAATTTCATATTCTGATTCAAAGTCAAGGCCCTTTATCGAGCCTTTTTTGTTGTATCTACTTCCCTGGCTGAAGGCACAGGGTTATTTGCACACTTGCAGCCTTTCTTATTTTTTACCTTATTCATTTTCCACTCAATCAACACATCATCCACACATACACACACCTACTTGCTGCCTTTCTTGGCTCTGGTTATCAACTATTCTTCTATTTCATATTCCTATTCAAAGCGCAGACCTCTTATCGAGCTTTTTGTTGTAACAACTACACCAGCTGAAGGCAGTGGGAAATTTGCACACTTGCTGCCTTTCTTGGCTGGGTTTATCAATTATTCTTCAATTTCATATTCTGATTCAAAGTCAAGGCCCTTCATCGTGCCTTTTTGTGATAGCTACTTGCCCGGCCGAAGGCAGTGGAAAATGTGCACACTTGCTGCCTTTCTTGGCAGAGATTATCAATTATTCTTCAATTTCATATTCTGATTCAAAGTCAAGGCCCTTTATCGTGCCTTTTTGTGATAGCTACTTGCCCGGCCGAAGGCAGTGGAAAATGTGCACACTTGCTGCCTTTCTTGGCTGAGATTATCAATTATTCTTCAATTTCATATTCTGATTCAAACTCAAGGCCCTTTATCAAGCCTTTTTGTTGTAGCTACTAACCCGGCCGAAGGCAGTGGGAAATTTGTGCTCTTGCTGCCTTTCTTGGCTGGGGTTATCAATTATTCTTCTTGTAATTCAAATTCAAAGTGCAGGCCCTTTATTTAGCCTTCTTAACTACTACCCGTGAATGGCACTGGGTAATTTGCACACTTGCATCCTTTCTTGCGTCCTTTCTACCGCACTGTGTGTGCACTTTGTGCACTTTCTTGCCTCCTTAGTAAGGTACCCTTTTCTCAGGCTCCCACTGCGGAATCCGATGCCCTATCTGTGTAATGAGCTGGAAATCCAAAGATCCACTTCACTGACAAGGCAGTGGGTAGTTTGCATGTCTCCAACCATTCTAATTTTTCACCTTATTCATATTCCACTCAATCAACACATCATCCACACATACACACACCTAATTGCTGCCTTTCTTGGCTGTGGTTATCAACTATTCTTCTATTTCATATTCCTATTCAAAGTGCAGGCACTTTATCAAGCCTTTTTGTTGTAACAACTACCCCAGCCGAAGGCAGTGGGAAATTTGCACACTTGCTGCCTTTCTTGGCTGAGGTTATACATTTTTCTTCAATTTCATATTCTGATTCAAAGTCAAGGCCCTTTATCGAGCCTTTTTGTTGTAGCTACTACCCCGGCCGAAGGCAGTGTGAAATTTGCACACTTGCTGCCTTTCTTGGCTGGGGTTATCAATTATTCCTCTTGTAATTCAAATTCAAAGTGCAGGCCCTTAATTGAGCCTTCTTGGTAACTACTACCCATGAATGGCAGTGGGTAATTTGCACACTTGCATCCTTTCTTGCGTCCTTCCGTCCGCACAGTGTGTGTACTTTCTGCACTTGCTTCCCTCCTTAGAAGTGGTACCCATTTCTCAGGCTCCCACTGCGGAATCCGACGCCCTGTCGGTGTAATGGACTGTAAAACCAAACACCCACTTCCCTTACAAGGCAGTGGGTGGTTTGCGCGTCTGCAGCCTTTCTTATTTTTCACCGTATTCATCTTCCACTCAATCAACACATCATCCACACATACACACACCTACTTGCTGCCTTTCTTGGCTGGGGTTATCAATTATTCTTCAATTTCATATTCTGATTCAAAGTCAAGGCCATTTAACAAGCCTTTTTGTTGTAGATACTACTTTGGCCGAAGGCAGTGGGAAATTTGCACACTTGCTGCCTTTCTTGGCTGGGGTTACCAATTATTCTTGAATTTCATATTCTGATTCAAAGTCAAGGCCCTTTATCGAGCCTTTTTGTTGTAGCTACTACCCCGGCTGAAGGCAGTGGGAAATTTGCACACTTGCTGCCTTTCTTGGCTGGGGTCATCAAGTATTGTTCAATTTCATTTCTGATTCAAAGTCAAGGCCCTTTATCGAGCCTTTTTTGTTGTAACTACTACCCCGGTTGAAGGCACTGGGTAATTTGCACACTTGCAACCTTTCTTATTTTTCACCTTATTCATCTTTCACTCAATCAACACATCATCCCCACATACACACACCTACTTGCTGCCTTTCTTGGCTGTGGTTATCAACTATTCTTCTATTTCATATTCCTATTCAAAGTGCAGGCCCTTTATCAAGCTTTTTTTGTTGTAACAACTACCCCAGCCGAAGGCAGTGGGAAATTTGCATACTTGCAGCCTTTCTTATTTTTCACCCGGCCGAAGGCAGTGGGAAATTTGCACACTTGCTGCCTTTCTAGGCTGGGGTTATCAATTATTCTTGAATTTCATATTCTGATTCAAAGTCAAGGCCCTTTATTGAGCCTTTTTGTCGTAGCTACTACCCCGGCCGAAGGCAGTGTGAAATTTTCACACTTGCTGCCTTTCTTGGCTGGGTTATCAATTATTCTTCTTGTAATTCAAATTCAAAGTGCAGGCCCTTTATTGAGCCTTCTTGGTAACTACTACCCGTGAATGGCAGTAGGACATTTGCACACTTGCTGCCTTTCTTGCCTAGGGTTATCAATTATTCTTGAATTTCATATTCTGATTCAAAGTCAAGGCCCTTTATTAAGCCTTTTTGTTATAGCTACTACCTCTGCCAAACACAACACAACATGGCAGGACTATGGAAAGCATCTAAATCTACAGAACTACATGCCAAATAGAAATGCTTACTGTATAAGTGACATTTTCCATCTGTGAGATGTAAGATCTGTCAATAGTAAAGAAACATGGGGCATATTATCAAGACTGGGCGATAAAATTATCGCTGCTTTACCGGCAGGAAACTGCTGCTAAAGTGGCGATAGTGGGCTTGATAATATGCTCTATGGAATTCCAATCGAAGCTCATGTTAGATGTGAAGGACATCTATATATATATATACTCTCGATAAAAAACGTCCCACTGTGCAAGCTGTTACACCCGCCAATTACCGAGGCCCCTTTGAGAAAGGTCTATGTGAAGACCGAAATGCATTAGGAAATGCCTCCCTGCAACCAGCTAATTAAAGCTTTTAAAACCCATGGAAAGGAGCGACTCAATTCTTCTCTGAATAGAGAAACCTGTGTGATGTATAGAGGTTTGATCCCGCCTCGAGTAACGCACCTCCAGAAAGAGCGCCGCGCCCGAACTTTGGATCATCTTCTGTGTGCCTGCGTGAGCAAACAGGGCAGCGAGCAGCCTCCAAGGACTGGACCTTGGATGTGTCCTTGTCACCTGAAAAGCGGTGGCAGGGATTCCATGAAAAACAACTGCAGCGGTAAAATCGACGGCACTACCCATTACATGGGAAACATCCGGAGTAGCAGCAGCGGACTACAAAGACCAGCAGGACTTGAGAGACAGTCAGCCCTTGAGACATCCACTAGAGGGCCTGAACTCTCGATAAAAAACGTCCCACTGTGCAAGCTGTTCCACCCGCCAATTGCCGAGGCCCCTTTGAGAAAGGTCTATGTGAAGACCGAAATGCATTAGGAAATGCCTCCCTGCAACCAGCTAATTAAAGCTTTTAAAACCCCTGGAAAGGAGCGACTCAATTCTTCTCTGAATAGAGAAACCTGTGTGATGTATAGAGGTTTGATCCCGCCTCGAATAACGCACCTCCAGAAAGAGCGCCGCGCCCGAACTTTGGATCATCTTCTGTGTGCCTGCGTGAGCAAACAGGGCAGCGAGCAGCCTCCAAGGACTGGACCTTGGATGTGTCCTTGTCACCTGAAAAGCGGTGGCAGGGATTCCATGAAAAACAACTGCAGCGGTAAAATCAACGGCACTACCCATTACATGGGAAACATCCGGAGTAGCAGCAGCGGACTACAAAGACCAGCAGGACTTGAGAGACAGTCAGCCCTTGAGGCATCCACTAGAGGGCCTGAACTCTCGATAAAAAACGTCCCACTGTGCAAGCTGTTCCACCCGCCAATTGCCGAGGCCCCTTTGAGAAAGGTCTATGTGAAGACCGAAATGCATTAGGAAATGCCTCCCTGCAACCAGCTAATTAAAGCTTTTAAAACCCCTGGAAAGGAGCGACTCAATTCTTCTCTGAATAGAGAAACCTGTGTGATGTATAGAGGTTTGATCCCGCCTCGAATAACGCACCTCCAGAAAGAGCGCCGCGCCCGAACTTTGGATCATCTTCTGTGTGCCTGCGTGAGCAAACAGGGCAGCGAGCAGCCTCCAAGGACTGGACCTTGGATGTGTCCTTGTCACCTGAAAAGCGGTGGCAGGGATTCCATGAAAAACAACTGCAGCTGTAAAATCAACGGCACTACCCATTACATGGGAAACATCCAGAGTAGCAGCAGCGGACTACAAAGACCAGGAGGACTTGAGAGACAGTCAGCCCTTGAGGCATCCACTAGAGGGCCTGAACTCTCGATAAAAAACGTCCCACTGTGCAAACTGTTCCACCCGCCAATTGCCGAGGCCCCTTTGAGAAAGGTCTATGTGAAGACCGAAATGCATTAGGAAATGCCTCCCTGCAACCAGCTAATTAAAGCTTTTAAAACCCCTGGAAAGGAGCGACTCAATTCTTCTCTGAATAGAGAAACCTGTGTGATGTATAGAGGTTTGATCCCGCCTCGAATAACGCACCTCCAGAAAGAGCGCTGCGCCCGAACTTTGGATCATCTTTTGTGTGCCTGCGTGAGCAAACAGGGCAGCGAGCAGCCTCCAAGGACTGGACCTTGGATGTGTCCTTGTCACCTGAAAAGCGGTGGCAGGGATTCCATGAAAAACAACTGCAGCGGTAAAATCAACGGCACTACCCATTACATGGGAAACATCCGGAGTAGCAGCAGCGGACTACAAAGACCAGCAGGACTTGAGAGAGAGAGACAGTCAGCCCTTGAGGCATCCACTAGATGGCCTGAACTCTCGATAAAAAACGTCCCACTGTGCAAGCTGTTACACCCGCCAATTGCCGAGGCCCCTTTGAGAAGGTCTATGTGTAGACCGAAATGCATTAGGAAATGCCTCCCTGCAACCAGCCAATTAAAGCTTTTAAACCCCATGGAAAGGAGCAACTCAATTCTTCTCTGAATAGAGAAACCTGTGTGATATATATATATATATATATATATATATATATTACCTACTGGCGGTCGCCAGTAGGTATATATAGTTAGGATTTTTTCTCTATGGGTTTTTTGAAAATTCTATGTCTAATAACTTTGGCGTTTGTGGACGGAATTGGCTGAAATTTTCAGGAAAATGGCACATTTTGTTTCTGAGCAGCCCTTGAAAATTTGGGGGGGGTTCGTCCAGTGGGGGCCGAGAAAAAAGGGGGGTCCCAAAACGTGTTTTTAACATTGAGTTTTCCATAGGGCGGTTGGCCTCACTTGTAGCCCGAACGGCTGAATGGATTTGCACGAAACTTGGCAAAATTGTAGGGACTGGTAGCCCGATGTGCCTTTTGTAGGTCTCAATATATGTGCTCCAGTGGATTTTGAGAAATTAACGTTTAAAAAAAGATATATATCTGTAACAGCGGACCGGGCAGCGCACTGGTTCGCGGACTTTTCGCGCAACGGAGCTTTGTGAAGCGAAGCTGATTGGTTCTCCGGCGTCTGTCAACATTCCAAACAGTCCGTAGCGGCCGCCATCTTGTCTCTCGGTAGGATCGAGAGACAAGAGGAGGTCAAAACAAAGGGGGAAATAACTATAAGGGGGCATAGTAGATCCTCGCTGACCCCCTAGGTTTGATGTGGAGGTTTTAAAAGGGCCCCGCGGGGCAAAAAAAAAAAATAATAATAATAATTGAACGGCTGAATGGATTTGCACGAAACTTGGCAAAATATTAGGGACTGGTAGCCCGATGTGCCTTTGCTAGGTCTCAATATATGTGCTCCAGTGGATTTTGAGAAATTAACGTTCAAAAAAAGATATATATCTGTAACAGCGCTCCGCTTCGCGTAACGGAGGTTTGCGAAGCTGATTGGTCATTCTGTCACTGGGCTATAGTTGGGCTACATCTGGCTGATATTTGGGCTACATTTGTTTTTTTGTGTGTCTGGCGGCCATCTTTGGGCTACATTGGGCTACATTGGGCTTCATTGGGCTACATTCGGCTAATTAGCAAATAGCTCATCGCAAACTAGGAATGGTAAAGAATCGCTATTTATTCCTTAAAGTTCGCTATTTAGGAAATGCAAATAACTTTGATGATACATATGGCGGTTCATCTCTAACAAGATAAGAAGCATAGGGATACATTTATGATGACTGGCGCATCACCAGGGATGTGTTAGTCATTTTGTGCCGCTGTTCCGTCACCTATGGTGTGCTGCATTTACAATGCGGCGCATCATGGGGCAAAAACAGCACAGATGCGTGATGTATCTGTGCCGTAAAGGTGGCGCATTGCTGGAGTTGTATCGCAAGTGTGATGAAGCTCCAGCAAGGGTCGGGGGTGCCCCTGTCGCAGGGTTTCTGTTCTCACACAGAACTGTGGACAGAGGATTGGAACCTCGGCGAATTAGGGTGTCCCAAAACTCACGTTAGTAATCAAAAACTCCTTAGCAAGCTAGGTACAGTGTCACATTGGATATAACAAACTCTCAATGTTTAGACAATCCAGAATATGAACTTATAGTACCTCAGGATACGTGGAACTCATGAACAGTCGGTCGTTATAGATTTCTTAGAAACCAGAACATGGAGTTAAGAAGAACAGATGTGTATTTGAAATGTTTATTTACTAATGCCGTCTTCTCAGGCGTAGTACCTTAGATAATAAAAGTACACATATTATCAGTAGCAAAATTACCAGCATAGTTACTAGTACATAAAAAGTGAATGGTGATAGTATGTTAACATGCTGTAAATGAATAAGAGTTAGCAACACTTATAAGCAGCCGCGGGCCGTGGAGGGAGTTACGGTGAGGCAGGGAGGCGGGGAGGGGGAGAAGCAGGGTGGAGAATACAAGTACACATATTATCAGTAGCAAAATTACCAGCATAGTTACTAGTACATAAAAAGCGAATGGTGACAGTATGTTAACATGCTGTAAATGAATAAGAGTTAGCAACACTTATAAGCAGCCGCGGGCCGTGGAGGGAGTTACGGTGGGGCAGGGAGGCGGGGAGGGGGAGGGGCAAGGTAGAGAGGGCTCCACCCTGCTTCTCCCCCTCCCCGCCTCCCTGCCCCATCGTAACTCCCTCCACGGCCCGCGGCTGCTTATATCTCACCCTCCCTAATACACATATTATATTATTTGCTAAGAAGGTCTCTTTGTGTTGGTTTAGGGCGTGCCCATACTTTAGTGTCTTAGATTTGAAGGAATCACATCAGCATACACCAGCTCTCTCTTCATGTGAACCGCATCAACTGTTGTGTATGTGTGTTCGGCAAAGCAATATAAAACCCGCCTCATGCCCAGAATTGGCAGAAGTTGCACTTATGTTATGAGTATGAAGTCGTGGAGATCAGACCTCATAACAATTCTGTATCGTGTTGTTCTTGAAACTTTAGCACTCGCTGTACAGATATAGTTTAACAAGTAAAGCAGATAGTAGACCAATAACATATTATTCTCATGTAAACCACGATGAACTACTAGGTGGAAAGCTAAAGCAACAACTAAGTGTCGTGTGCAGAAGTTGCAAAAAAGGAAAAATGGCGTTTAAACCGGTAATGAGCCCATGCTAACTTAACACGGTGTAAAGATATCCAGGACCTAGATGACACCTCCTCATGATCCGGAAACGAACTGAATAAGATAATAGAAGTGCCATCTCATGAGAGCAGATTGCAAGTTTATATGTGGACGGTCCGCAAGGTAAAGCATTAAAAACTAGGAAAATTTAATGCTAAAGAAAAATAAAACAGCCAAGTACTTTATCGAGTCTTAAGCCAATAGGCAAGGTAAATAATAAAAACTTGACAAATAAGTCAATGAATTGTCAATGAAATGCTAGTACTCAGCATATCAAACATGAAAAAGGTCTATGACATAACTGTGTATGCAAAATAAGCTGCAACAGCCTCCAATAGGAAGTCACCGTCTTCATCCGAAAACAGTTCAGCCATCCAATTTAAAAGCGGAAAAGAACATACGTGCTCTCCCAGCACCGGATCCTCTATCACCATCAGAGGACAGCTCGGTGGGTTTTCAAGAAAGCTCTGTTCCAAGAAAGACTGTGCTGCCGCCAGTAAATTCCAGGGACCAAGTAGTCCATGCATCAATGCCACAGCCATAATCCTTTCGCCAGGACAAACCAACTCGTGAGTAATGATAGGAGTCATCAGCTGATTAAAGTCGACGTCAGGAGAAACCGGTCCGCAGAGACACAAATCAATGGCCCAATCGAAATCACAGGTCAGGCAGTGAAATACAGGCTGGACACAGGTGAAGTAGGAGAACCGAAAAGATAATCCATATGCCGTGCTTAATATCGCCAACGGCATTGTGCCATAATATTCTAGCATGCGATTGCGGAACAGTGTCAGCAGCTGCAGGGTCGGAGGTTGCATAGGAGGGACATCCATATTTAAAAATGTAAAAAAGCACAAGAGCGTCCGCTGGTAATGCAAGTAAAAATGCCAATCTACGAACCAGAGTGCAGAAAATACAATGAAAGGAAGCAGGGATGACTCCAAAGATTTTCTCAAATGAAGTCACGAGACCACTGGTAACAACTTTAAAAAAGTGTGCCAGGGACTTTGTGGAGGATGCGTTAAAGATAGTCGGAAACATGTTGCTGAAATTGAAAGGCAAATCTTAATTGAAAAGGGTGTGCACCTCTGTATGGGTGTTCGCTATGTGAAGTACGAAAGTTTCACGGGCCGAACTCAAGGCCACCTCTCTCTGAGACAAAAGAGCTCTTATTCTTGCCATGCCGTTGAAACGTGTCCCAAGGTTGGTATTTGTGGCCAGATTGAAAACTCCCTATGTTCATGTGTGGGAGGAAATAGAACATTTCTGCAGCAAATAACCCGTTCACTTACTGTTACGATAAAAGGAATACTTTTAATTAACTCAGAACAATCTTCATTATTGAGCATCAAATAACTACCATTTTCCAACAACTTGAACGTGGGGATGATAGCAGGAACTGGCGTGCCTTGCAACACGCAAGCCATATTTGGTCGGTGTTTGTTGCATGAACCGTGTAACTGTATGTGCCTACACATTAGTGAATGATCTGGCGTCTCAGTGCATTCCTCTCCATTCAGATAAACTTCTTGATCATCTTTGAAACATCTGTATGTGTATGGAAGCGACCAGACCTCATGAAGAAAAGCACTACCTAAAGGTTCATAACGACCTATTGGTATATATTTCATACAATTTGAAAACTTATATAAAGCAAAAGGCAGCGTTATTAAACCGTGGATAAGGCATGTTGCCAAAAAACCCGCAATCCTCTGCTGATGATGTCACTGAGCATGTCATGAATGATGTAATATGTGACATCATCAGCAGTGGATTACGGGTAATGGTATCTCTAGTTTACTCCCTTATAGCTGTGTTTCTTTTAACATAAGTGTCTGTTTCCTTCCCTTATACTTACTGTTTTTGGTTCGCTTCCGGTTCGCGTACCAGCGAGCGAACTAGGAAGCGAACTAAGAGAAATAGAGGTTGGCACAATTCCAAATATTGTACCAATTTTTTAATAACGGGGAGGTAGTTCTGAAAAGAACTTTTTTTTTTATTTTTCTGAACATTTTTTTACTGTTTTTGAATTTTTCGGAACAGTTTTATATTTTTTTGGGTTTTTCTTGGAGGGGGCAATGAAAACGATTCATTGTAAAGGGCTCAACAGGAGCAACAAAACAAAAAAAAGAAGTATTTATTATTTTGGGCGTTTTGGACAAACTTGCATATGATAGTCAATAGCTCTGTTGATCAGAGTGATGCTTTTTTCTCCGTAGGAAATGAATCCATCGCAAAATGCGCAGATGTGTTTTACATCACCAAATCTCATTTGTATATTTGGCACCATCTCCCTGCCCTCTGGTCCCGTTACTTCCGGTACAACAGATCTTCTGGCCATAATAGGGAGATTATCTAGGTCGTTCCGAAACTGTGCAGCACTGTAGTTGTTAGGATGCCACCTAGTCATATGGCGATGCATTGTGTAGTTTCCGAAACTGTATTTTTTGTCGGTCCCTCTGGACAGTCTATCTTGACATATAAGGCAAGTTACGTATCTTGCATTTACTTTTTTCTGACCTTTGGGAATTTTAAAAAATTGCCAAATGAAGTTTTCTTTCCGGTGAGACGTCCTGGGCTGCTCAGGCAAAAACTGCCTCTCTTCGTGCTCGTCCTCCTGTTCCTCTTCTTCTTCTTCTTGTTGAATTAGAACTTGAGCAGGTGGTCCACTCTTCCTTGGATGTGGTGGAGGTGGTGGGGAAGCACCAGCTGAAGCTACTAAAGAAGCCATTGCTCAGTGATCACAAAGGGTCTTTCTCTCACAATGATGAAAGTCAGAGTGAGGAAAGAAGGAGGGATTTTCATCATTTGGGAAAAACAAGAGTTCTCAACCAATCAAAATTGTTCATTTTAGATTATATGACCTAGTCTTACATCATTAGGAAACCAAAAGTGAAATGAACCAATGAAAAGTGTTATTACCAAGTCACATGACTTGCTGTGTTTACGTTAAGCGCTTTGCAGGGCCTCCCGGTTTGCTTCCAGAAACCTGCGCTTTGCGACTCGCTTCGCGTACCAGTTCGCTAACGTAGCACGTCATATGACGTATCACGCGACAACGTGAAACGTCATGCGGACGGGAGGCGTCACGATGTTGTTTTCTAACGCGGCACTTGCGGTAAAGAAACGTTTACCGGCTCGCGGTCTATTTCGCGGCATCAAGGTCAGCTAACGGGAAGCTTCCCGATTCGCGAAGCGGGAACGAAGAAAAAAAAATATTTAAAAAAAAAATTATTCATAAACATATAAAATATATTTTTGGATTTAAAGAAGAATACATTTTACAGCTACAGATATTAGCTGTTAAAAAACCAATGAAATTCACATAAAAAACCATAGGTTATAGACCATATATAGTTAGGAATTAGCATTTACAAAACCTTGAAAATTCACTGAAAAAACCATAGGTTATAGACCATATATAGTTAGGAATTAGCATTTAGAAAACCTTATTTTACTCACACAAAACCATTGAAATTCCATATATAGTTAGTTGCACTAACTATATATCGCGCACCCGCAATCCACTGCTGATGATGTCACATATTACATCATTCATGACATGGTCAGTGACATCACTGATGACATCACTGATGACATCTCAAATGACATCACTGATGACATCACTGATGACGTCTCATTTGGCATCATTCTTGTGCTAATACGATAAACTTCTTCAGACTCTAATATAACCTTAGATACACTCAGTGTATACAGACACTCACACACTGCCACTCATCCATGGAGTTACTCACACACCCAGTCAGTCATGCAAAGAAACAATCTCACCTCCATTTCTTCAACTATACAGTTATACACACCTTACTTATTGAAACATATACTAACACATATTTACTCTCTTATACAATCCCTGATACAAGTTCACAATGATCGATACAACCACTCACTCAGTGGCTCTCATGCACAGTTATTTATATATGCCAACTCTCACATGTACTGTGTTTTACATATGTACTTACTATGACATGTAGCATTGAGATATCCATTCACTCATCAATACACTCATGCACACAGTCAACTGCCCATGTAGCTGTTTCCACATGCACTCTTGAACTCATACACCTAGTGAATAAACTGCTCACACATCTATGCACAGAGTCACACACCTTCCAGCCACCCCCACACAAACTCAATCTCCCATAGAAATACTTGGGCAACCAATTAATAACACATATAGCCTCTCGTATAGCTAATGATCAACACATGCAGCAGTTTACATCACAACAGACATAATGATGCACAAATTAAGACAGTTTAGTCACTAACCCGTGCATTCAGTAAGACGCATTTAATCACTCACTCATACAGTCAATCACGCACCTACTAAAACCTTCATTCAGACACTTATACATCCACTCATTCTTCAATATGTAAAACATATTTAAACTTTACAGAAACACATAATCACTGGATGTTGTCATCAGTGATGTCATCAGTGATGTCACTGACCATGTCATGAATGATGTAATATGTGACATCATCAGCAGTGGATTGCGGGTGCGCGATATATAGTTAGTGCAACTAACTATATATGGAATTTCAATGGTTTTGTGTGAGTAAAATAAGGTTTTCTAAATGCTAATTCCTAACTATATATGGTCTATAACCTATGGTTTTTTCAGTGAATTTTCAAGGTTTTGTAAATGCTAATTCCTAACTATATATGGTCTATAACCTATGGTTTTTTCTGTGAATATATATATATATATATATAATTGTATTATACCTGTTTGCTCATGAGAAGTGCCAGTACTTTCCCATTAAATGTATTGTAGGAGTGCTGAGAAGTGCAAGTACTATCCCTTTCAAATTAAAGAAGTGCAGGGACTCAGTACCGGACAGTACATGCCAATTTAAAGCACTGGGTAGGCTGTAAAACAATTGTAAGAACTGATAAGCTGACAACAGCTCTTTTACAACCAGCGAGCTTGCGATGTCTGCTAGTCTTGACCTAAAAATGAAGGGCAAGAGCTTTCTAGAATGCCCTTGATTGTAGACATTTTCACTAAAATATTTAAAGAGGCATTCCTTTCTGCATCTATGGATTCCTGAACAAAAATAAACGTATCTATCCTTCACGATTCCACAAAATAAGCTGGTACTCAGTGTGTGTGTGTGTGTGTATATATAACCAAAATACAATGAATAGTCTTAGAGGGTCAAAGGCAAAGATAGGGTCAGCAAGTGATGGGAGGGACAGATTTCTTCTGAGAGTAGAAGTTGACTGTAACTGCATCATGATATACTGTTTATTTGCAAAGTATATTGATTTTACAGAATACAAATAGATATGACAAAGTATACATTTTGCAACACTTCATAACCAAAACAAAATCTAGCAATATCATAGTAATTTCTCTCATGCTATTTGATAGCATACTATCTCAGACTTGATAAATAACCAGTCAGGGTTTCTCAGGCTTAAACACTAACCAATCAGCACCTTATGCTTCCAATGAATTGCTTTAAATCCCTCTCAGATGATGAAGTGTTTTTAAAGATGTGGGCCGTCTGCACCTAGTATAAACTGGAGTAGGTTTGTGGTGACCCAGATGGATACATAGATGTCATTCTATGTCCTTGGTGCAAAGATGGAGGAGTCCTGTTGCCTTGTTCTCTTTTTTTTTAGCATTTATTCTTCTACCGTCTGATCATATACTGCAGAGGATGCGCTGAGAGCCACCATAGATGGCGAGCCTGGTAGACAAGGATCTTAGTCATAATAGCTTTGTGGATGATGCAACTGGTATTGAAGATATCGAGTGCCAGAAGAGAGAGACAGGAAGTTCTATTATGGTAGGGATAATGTGGTCATATTTCTTCAGGATTTTGAGGAGTGCTGCAGTATTTAGGAAGCCTGTGGAGCAGTGCATAATTTGTCCAAACAAAATAAGTGCTAGGGCCCTCATCAGGAGGCCACCACAGTTTGCACCACACATTGACACTCTACACAACTAATATCCATCACACTGCTCCAAGTGTGACAATTTCAGACTGTTCGAGGCCACTAAAGCTTTAAGGATGGCTTGGTGGCAGATATTAGTTGTTTTTCATGTATATTGAATTAACAAAGAACTGTTTTTCTGCTCATCTTTAAATAACACAAACAGTGGCACCATGTGGCAGATGTAAAAAATGCAGGTTCCGGCAATTAAGTGCTGGTGCCGGCAATTAAGTGCCAGTGCCGAGCACTGGAAACCACTGGCTCAAATCAATCACTGCTGTCGAGTCTGAAAGGACATGAACCATGCTGTTGCCACTATCAAGATGCAAGAGTATCAGCAACCAAATCTTCAGGTTATATCATAAGACTCATAAAACTAATGAGAATCCATCTGTTCTTCGGTTTTATTGACTTGAGGTCTGTGTTTGACTTGGTCAACAGGCCACTTCCTTAGGATTCATTGTGCAAAACTTGAATTACATGCAGCTAAAAACAAACCCAAGTAGTGGATATGCTAGGATCAGATTTGTGCAGAGGGGCAAACTGTCAATGTCATTTAATACTGAAGAAGGGGTGAAACGCAGGGCTGTCCCTGGTGCCAACTCTCACGATTATTTTTCCAAATGATTTCCTGACAGGATGATCTTTAACTCCTCAACTGTGCCAAGAGTAGGGCATGTTGCAGTTCTCTTTTTACTGTTTCCAGATAATGCCACTCTGTGCATTTCATGTTATTGTGAAGATAAGTTGCTTCTGAGCAATGCATCAAAAGATGATTTTTGGTTGTGAGTTCTAAGTATGCACCTAAGCAATATTTTCTAACGGATAGTAAAAAATATATAACTTCATATATTCTTTGATTACACTTCCTACATCTGCGTCTTTAACTCTCCGTATTGCAAAAAGTGAGCCTTCTTTGACTTAGACTGCTGGCAGAATTTTAAGCTTTCATACCTTGTTTTTGTGGGCACTCTGTTTCAAACTCTTTGTCATTTGATTTTTCCACACACCATGCAGAGCTACTGAAGTATAAACTCATTATCAAGACTTCTAAGCAGAGAACAAGAGACAGGAAACCCCTTATGCCCCTCTGAAAATTAATTTAACAGTAAACAAGATTGGATTTTTCTGGTATGAAGGCTTTCTTAATTGTGATATTATAGTAAAAACCATTGGCCCCAATTAAAAAGCTGCAATTGGCTGAGACTAATGTGCACATCTGATTTCCCATGGTTTTCTACATCAATAACATTTGAGGGTCTCTCCAGAATATATGTTTAAGCAGGGACTTTTCGATCCTCAAGTTATGTTTTAAAAATGTTGCAAAGAAAGAGAAAATGAAAAAAGGCAATTGAGAAAAATTCTCCACGACATCATTGTATATGTGCAAATCAATCTTGATACAAAGTTATATATATCAGCAGAACATTCTCCATACTTTGAACCCAATCCGTTTCCCACTATCCTTTTGAATCTACATAGGCCGACTCAATCTCGGACGCTGAACACATCATTTGGCACTAAAATGTACATTCAATGCTTAGCAGTTATATATCTGCCAATGGTTTTTGCCACAGAACATATTCCTACATGTTCAAGTCTTATAGACTCACCCGGTACATCACAGCCTAGCACAATAATATGTGTATCAAACAGTCATTGTAAAGCCAGCAGCTTGGACAATTTACAATTCCTAGCCTGCACAAATCTTGTCAATAGTTTCTTCTAACAAACAATGTTCATATTATCCACAATTGCATCTATAAGACTGGAAAATTGTGGATTTTTACAATTGCATTGATGCAACCTATTGGGCAATTCATAGATCACGTTTGCATGAGAAGGTATGTCTTACCAGCATGGAACATGAATCCAAGAGTCCCACATTGGGTGGGAATGGGAGAGTTATATGGATCTACTGCTCAACCACCCCGATGGAGTAGTAATAGTAAGTCCTATAATGCTTCTGCCTATAACTTTCATGGTCTATTCACTGAGGAACCGCAGCACGGTTTTGTATAGTTCCCTATGAGGAGTTCTGAGGTGACAATGGCTAAGGCCAATCATACTAACATACACAAGGAGTATGGTTGGGGAGGCACTTTCTTTTTTACTAAACATACAAAGAGAAGACAGTTACCTGTGTCTGCAAAATTCATACGGAATCCCAGGAAAGTTACGAAAAGTGTACCTTAACAATTGCCGCCACTGTGCACATTACATATTTAGGTAGCAAATGCGGATCATGAACTTTTTGAGATCAAGTAGAAGCTGCTGCTACTGTCTGTGGGAGTATTTTATAGTGTATATTACATTTTAAGTCATTGCTATGTAATGTTTTTATGATCATGTTGAATTTTTTGTTAATGATGATGTGATGTGTTGTACACATTGCAATGGCTTATTATACAATAATTGCAAGGTTGACATCACTAACTGGTGTCACTAATTAAAAAAGACACACATCTATCCCTGACTGCCCTACTTGCACTGGTGCTGAGCTGGAAAGTCTTGTCTTCCAAACACAGAGGGGCTGTGTTCAATCACAGAAAGAGAATTGTGGGTTTACATGTAGCCCTTATGTACCTGTAAGGGTGAGAATAGCTGGTATAACACCTCTCTTCTTCTCTTATCCCCTCTCTGAACAATTGTTCCGCCTTTCTCTCATCCATCATTCCCCACAAAGTCTTCTCTACAAATTCATCTCCTTCTTGAATAACTCACAGAAAACCAAATTCTTCTTTCTTAAATCCCTCCTTCCACCCTCCAAGACTGTTTTAAGTGTTCTTGTTTAGGTCAGATTCAAGCCTTTCATTAGTGACTGTGAAGACGATTTCCTTCCATTCTACTTCGCAAGGTTTAGCACTTTTCATTCTACCTTCCAAAGTTTATAGAAAGCCTCATCCATGTGTTAGACAGCATTGTCACATATAAAACAAACAACATGCGCTGATCTTACAAAACTAGGTGAAATCTTTCATTTTACAGAGAAAATAATTAGCTTGAGTACTTCAAGTACCTTAATAAAGTGTGAAAAGCTGCTGGGCACAGGTGACATTTCCGTGAAATAGTTTATTAACATTAATGTGTATAGCTTCGCAGGAAGCGACTTTTATATAAGTTTTGAAACCCACTTATTCAGTGCTCTGAAATTCAGAGCAGCAAAATACCTGTGCTAACATAAAGCCCGCTCTCTTGAAGGAGGTCATCCATTGCATGCCCCGAGTCATGGGATTTCACATGCTTCCACTGACAGGAATATAGAAACTGTGCTGATAAGCAGGTTTCACAGAGTCAAATTTCATAAACTTTATTCGGCAATTAAGTCATAAAAGTAAGACATAAAATCACATTTTCCAAATGATTAAAAAAATGTCATTAAGAAGATTATACAATAAATATTTTTTATAAAGGAATTAAACACCAAGGGACAAATGCCGAATATCACATAGCTAAAAACACATCCTTAAAATGTATAAAACTCATCAATCATGTGGGTCAGATGCTGGATTGCAAGGCTCATGTCCCAGCTACATCCCAACGTTTACAGTGCAAATAAACAGGTTAGATAATATTCTCAATCTATTTTCATAGTGCTCTTGCCCGAATTATCCATGCCCATTTTAAAAATGTTGCCACTGCTATGGCAATTGGGGTCTGTACACAAGATTCTTAACGCCTCCTCATGTCTGCGAATACCGATTAGTTTGCATATTGGTTTAATCCACACCTCTCTAGGGGCCACATAGAGGGGACAGAAAAAAAGGAGGTGACTTATCGTCTCTTGTTCTTCCCAGCACCTAGGGCATTTGTCGTGATAGTTTTCGCCTACCCAATTAGCTGTGAATGACCTTGTTGGAAGGGAGCCTACTCTAATTTGAAAATAGAGTTTACAGTCAAACTGCTTTTCAATGGCATCCCAATACGATTCCAGCTTAGGGTAGCCCTTGAATTCCAGGAAGCGACCTGTAAGGTGCAGGAAGAGGCCCTTCATTCATGCATTTAATGTAACCATCTCCCAATATTTTATCTTCAGAACTTTTTTAGAGGGAAAAACAGCATTTACCGGGTCATCCCAAAGTTCCCTCATCCCCAGGCTAATTAGCAGAGACTTTATAGACTTTAGCCAATGTATTTTTTGTGAGGAATCTTTCGCTATTATTTCTTTTAGGCCCTCTGCATAATGCTGAAGCTCTTCTGTGGTCCATATCCTGCGCCAGTACAAGAGCGGGCGTAGGAAAGCAAGATCTTGGACAGATTTTTTCCCAAGGTCCCTCATTAAAGGTAACAGCGGAGTACTTGCCGGGACACTAGTCGCTTTTCTTAAAAATTCGTTTTCTGCTAGTGTCAGACTCCCCAATTTTTCAAAACCCCATAGTTCAGCTCCGTAAAGAGCCAAACTAAGTACCTTCATCCCATATATTTCTAGCAATGGGCTAATGGGTTTTGATTCAGAAGACTTAAACCTTTTAAGAAGGATACCTGCCTGCTGGCGATGCTTAAGGACTGCTAGTTCTAGTTGGCTAGTCCATCCCAGATCTTTCTGAAGGGTAACCCCCAGGTAGGTAAAAGCTTCAACCTGCTCAAGCGGGGAGTTGTTCATGTATATCCTCCCTCTATAGGGTTTGGTACACCCAGTAGATTTACGGTCAGTAAGGACCATATACTTGGTTTTGGCTATATTTATTTCCAAACCCCGTTCTAGGCAAAAGTCCTCAAAGCGCTTAAGAGCACGCTGAAGACCACTGGGAGTTTTTGAAATGAACATGAGGATCGGGACTCGCTCACTACACATCACAGGGGCATCAGTCGGGACCAAGGAGAGAAAACTCGCTACCCCGTTCACAAAAAGAGAGAACAGGGTAGGCGCCATGACGCAACCCTGCCTCACCCCTCGTTCAACAGGGAAGGGTTCCGTAACATCTCCCTGGCCCCCCCACCGTACCCGAGCAATCGTACCCTCATGTAACCGGACGACTAAACACAACAACTCAGGGGGCATCCCTAGTTCCTCCAGCACTTGCCACAATTTATTGCGGGGCACCAAGTCAAAAGCCGCCCTTAAGTCTACAAAGACGGCATAAAGAGTACCTTTATCCAAAACCACAGTGCGCCAAAATAAAATAATGAATCGCAAGACCTGGTCTATGGTGCTGGTCTTGGGTCGAAACCCAGCCTGGAGGTGACTCAAGATGTTATCATCATCCATCCACGTCTGGATTTTTCCCAAAACGGGCAGTCCAATGATTTTTTGGGCAGAGTCGATCAGGCTGATGGGCCTGTAATTGCCTGCTAATGACATGTCCCCTTTTTTAAATACCAGAACTATTTCCGTGCATTTCCATGATTGTGGGACTTCCATCCCCTGGGCGATGGCATTTGCCAAATGCATAATATACAACCGCCATCTTCCCTTATTATATAAAAACAAGTCAGCGGGGACGCAATCCATTCCAGGTGCACGGCCTGCGGTCACCAGATCTAGTGCTCTGTCCACATCTCCTGCTGTGAATACTACTTCATTATAGAAAACGTGGACCCGCGTTCCCTCTGTACAACCTGCTACATTAGCGGCGTATTGTGGTTTAAAATAATCAACCCATGCACTTTGGGCTACATTATTTTGGGGGGTCTCATGTTGTCCATCCTTACCCCATTTAAAAAAGTCCCAAAAAGCTTTTGTGTTCTTAGCTTTACAAGCTTCTTTAAGGTCCTGCCATCTAAACTCTTCCCATGCTTTTTTAGCAGTAAACTGTTTATGCCTATAGTTGGCTCTGGCCACCTTTACTTTACTTGGGTCCTTTGTTTTTAATGCTTTGGATAGCTCCCCCCTGGCTTTACGACAGGAGTAGAAGTAGGGAAGTAGCTTTTCAGACTAGTAAAGTAAATATCATGGGCATCCATAAAAGCTCTAAACGGGAGCCCATGGTTAGATTCGACCTCCATAGTCGACAGAACACCTTCCAAGCCATCCTCAATTTCTGTAATGATGTCCTGATGTTCTGCCACCTGGCACCACTTTAAACGGCGCTCATCATTAGTTAGAACTAGATTCGACTTAATGGGTCCCCTAGACATTTCATCCACCTTCTTTAAACCCAAATTAAACACCGCGGAGATGGGGTTATGGTCACTCTCGATGCGGTCCACTATCTCCATATCAAGAAGGGTGTACCACAACTTAAGAGGTACAAGTAGATAATCTATATGACTTGCTCTATTACCATTATCAAACGTTGCCTTGCCCATTCTATCCGATGGTGTACGGCCATTAGCAGCCCTCAACTGATGCCCCATACAGAGGCCCTTCAATTGAATAGCAGCCTCGGTCCACTTTCTTATGGAATTAGTATCTAGCTGGGGAACTCCCCATCTGCTATCCTCTTCATCCGTTAGGTACATATCGTCAGGGCCCAATGGCTCGAAAGTGGTATTAAAATCACCTGCTATTACTGGCAATACATTTCCGGGGGTTGCATAAAGCATTGTGTCCAAGGCTACTACCACCTCGGATTTCTTGCCTCCTGGGAGACCCATAGCATAGACATTAAAAATGTCGATTTTCAAATTCGAAGGGAAGCAGAGCCTTACGGTAAGAATATCGCAGTTTGACCCGGGAAGAAAGTGGCTATGACAGTTAAGACTCTGCCTGACCCAAATAACTAAGCCTCCCATAGGGCGACCTGGGTGGCTTTTAACTGCGGGGACATAAAAGTTTAGATAGCCCTCTTTAAACACAGGATCAATCGCCCAAGTCTCCAGAAGCAGACAAATGTCAAATTTATCGATAAATTCCATCCAAGCGGGTGAGTTAAGTTTCGTCCCCACACCCGCCACATTCCATGAAATGAACGATGTTTGACATACCACCCCAGCATGACCACAAGCTAATTCTCCTGATTCTGTAGAACTCTCGGATGCTTGGTGTTCCTCATTCTGCATGGACATTGCTCCCACTCCTGATGCCTCGTCTGTGTTTCCAGTACCTGTCATGACTGAGCTGCAGGCACCTTTCTCTATGTGTCTGCAGTCGTGTGCAGTCACTTCAACTACCCTCTTATCACACCCAACCTCACCTATACCTGGAGACACAACACTTAATGCAGGGTTTTGGGGCACATAGCGTCAGTCACACTCACCCAACCCCGACAGAGCCTCAAACCTATTAAACAGCCTTATATTACCCAAAGGACATGCATTAGTTTGCTCCCATTGTAAAAACATTCCTTCCAATGGGTACCCTAGGGCCGGATCACTGACATAATATCGACAACACAAATATCGAGATACACAAATATCGAGTCAAAAATATCGATTGACAAAATATCGACTCCCTATCTTCAAACAGGTAAGTACCAAAATATCGACTCCAAAATATCGACTTACAAAAATATAGACTGTCAAAATATCGATTTTTTAAAATGTCTTAAAATTAAGTTAAAACTAATATAGTAATAAATATATTTAATATGAACTTAGAAATAATTATTAAAAAAATATAATTTTAATAAATAATTTATATAATTAAAAAAATTATATCACCAAAAATTACACACACACATATATATATATATATATATATATATATATATATATATATATATATATATATATTTAAACATATTATTAAATAAACATATATAACATTTTAGAAAATGTTTAAAATTTATTGTTACAACTATAGTGAGTTCAACATTAGCAAAAGTGTTGGATAGCGTAGAGGTAAAATGTACTACTCCCACTCCAGTGGGTGCAACAGTAGGGAAAGCGCTGGATAGCGTAGAGGTTAAAATTACTATTCCCACTCCAGGGATGTATGACGTTACAACGCATACTTTTATAACGCCTACCATTACAACAAAACTTTTACAACGCAAAAACTTTTACAACGCATACATTTACAACGCAAGATTTTACAACGCATATACCTTTACAACGCATACCATTACAACATAAGTATTGGTAAGTATATAATAATTTTTTGAATATAAATTAATAAAAAATATTATAATATAATTTAATATAATTTAATTTTATTAAATAAATGTAATTTAAATGTAATTTTACTTTATTTTTACAAAGTACCCCTGTACCCCAAAAACCCAAAACTGACCCTGAACCCTAAAAATACCCCTTTACCCATAAACTGAAAACTGACCCTGAACCCTAAAAATACCCCTTTACCCGAAAACTGACCCTGAACCCTAAAAATACCCCTTTACCCAAAAACTGAAAACTGACCCTGAACCCTAAAAATACCCCTTTACCTACAAACTGAAAACTGACCCTGAACCCTAAAAATACCCCTTTACCCCAAAAACTGAAAACTGACCCTGAACCCTAAAAATACCCCTTTACCCAAAAACTGAAAACTGACCCTGAACCCTAAAAATACCCCTTTACCCAAAAACTGAAAACTGACCCTGAACCCTAAAAATACCCCTTTACCCCAAAAACTGAAAACTGTCCCTGAACCCTAAAAATACCCCTTTACCCCAAAAACTGAAAACTGACCCTGAACCCTAAAAATACCCCTTTACCCAAAAACTGAAAACTGACCCTGAACCCTAAAAATACCCCTTTACCTACAAACTGAAAACTGACCCTGAACCCTAAAAATACCCCTTTACCCCAAAAACTGAAAACTGACCCTGAACCCTAAAAATACCCCTTTACCCAAAAACTGAAAACTGACCCTGAACCCTAAAAATACCCCTTTACCCAAAAACTGAAAACTGACCCTGAACCCTAAAATTAAAATATTTATCAATTAATCAATTATAATTAATTACCAATTATATTTTAATTAATTACCAATTAATAATTAATTAACAATTAATTTTTAAAAAATATCAATAAATAAATTAACATATTTAATTAATTATAATTAAATTACTTCCCACCCTATTCCCCTATAAACCCACAACCCGCTACAGAAAATAAATTACTAAAATTAAAATATTTATCAATTAATCAATTATAATTAATTACCAATTATATTTTAATTAATTACCAATTAATAATTAATTAACAATTAATTCTAAATTATTATCAATAAATAAATTAACATATTTAATTAATTATAATTAAATTACTTCCCACCCTATTCCCCTATAAACCCACAACCCGCTACAGAAAATAAATTACTAAAATTAAAATATTTATCAATTAATCAATTATAATTAATTACCAATTATATTTTAATTAATTACCAATTAATAATTAATTAACAATTAATTCTAAATATATATCAATAAATAAATTAACATATTTAATTAATTAGAATTAAATTACTTCCCACCCTATTCCCCTATAAACCCACAACCCGCTACAGACTTATATTACACAAAAAATAAAAATTATTATTAACTTACCTTAAATTCGATATTTTTGTTGTCTATATTATGTCTAGTCGATATTATGTCCATTCTATATTTTTGATTCGATATTATGTCCATTCTATTCGATATTAATTTTCTCTAGTCGATATTTTTGTTGTCTATATTATGTCTAGTCGATATTATGTCCATTCTATATTTTTTACTCGATATTCTGTCCAGTCGAAATAATTGACTCGATATTATGACTGTACACCCCTAGGGCCATAGAAATATGATAAGGGGAAAGTTTGTATCTGGGGGGACCGATCAGATCGTGGCCAGCTACAAATGTAGTTTACACTTCTCCAGTCTTTGAAGTTAATAATGATACAGTCCCCTTCAATCGACTTAGGGCTCCTTCCCAACCAGTTCACTCTCCTTGCAAATAGAATTTCTGTAAGAATGTTTGGTGGTAATGGACGATACTTGTTAAGCCAAAAGGCACACTTATTTTTCAGCTCCCCATAGGTTTCTCGCTTGCCCTGGGCTACTGGAGGCACTCCCACTAATATTACCAGATATGGTGCTGATTCAGGTGGGCGATCAATAGTCGGTAAGGTAGCCACAGAACTTGTTACAGACCCCACAGTACTTGTTACAGGCCCCAATGATGGATTTGACAAGGTTACTACTGGTCTAATCTCTGTAGCATGAGGCCCTCGCTCCGTCCCCACCGTGTTCCCAGTGTCTGGCAGTGTAGATGGCGGTGGTGCCAGAGAAGGCACCATGTTAACTGCCTCAGACACTCTGGCCCCCACACTGATTGCCCCAGAAATGGAAGAATCCGGTGGATTTTGAGCTATTGGTGATTTTCCTTGAGAGTTTGGAACACTGCGCCGTGTTCTAACCTGCTTCTGGACTGTAGATAACGAGAGTTTCAGACACACCAGTCTATTTTCAATAGACTCCAACCGATCATATATTGGGTTGCATAGCTTCTTAATGGTTCCCTCCAATTTTTTCCAAAATGGTTGACCCAGATCAAAATGTGACTCATTCCTTACAGGTACCTGTGACCCTCCATGCCCTTCAATAATAGGTGGTACAATCTGAGTTTGGCTACCAGATGACGTTATTACTGCGACCTCCTTTGAAGCGGTCTTCTTTGGACACTTTGCTTTCCTTCCCTCAGCTTGAATCGGTGGGCCGGGACGATTTCTTTTCGCTAACATCCCCCCTCTACCTGTGCCGGGCCTGATTTTAAATTACAGGCTGAGCGGGTTTTGATGTTAGGTGAGGGAACTCTTCGAGCACCAGGATGGGGAGCAAAGACATAGATGAAGACATGCTTAGCTCGTCAGTGAGATCTAGGTGGGGAGAGGGGATAATCTCCACCTCCCCCGAGGGAGGGAGTGTTCCCTGGATATCGTCCGGCCGAGGCAACGGTGATCTAGCTGTTGCTAGATTCCCCAAAGATGAACGCTTATCAAACAGGGTGTCCAAGGATAGTCTGTTTTCCGTAAGTTCTATATCCTTGGCAAGGGCTGACGATACCCTAATCAAAAAATGATCAAGTTTTCCCAATAGAGAACCTCCTGTGGACTTTCTGCCATTAAGGACTGCATCTGGAGGAGTCGCCATGCTCACTGTTTTATAATTACTAATCCTCCCGACCAAATGGACCACACAAATGATGATCTAACTTGAACCTAACCGTGCGCCTTAGGATCTTACAGGAGATGTTAGTAGGCTGGCCCGTCCCGTCCTTGTTCGGTCTTAAACGGGCCCGCCCTTGGCCCGGGCTTCGCCCGGCGTCCCGCGACGCGGGGAGCGCATTGATTAAATGCGCCTCCTGGCACCCTTCTGCAGTTCAAAGGGCGCGCCGCCGCTTAGCCCGCCGGGAAATGTAGTCCCGGGGTGGCGGCGCGAGAAGTTTGCCGATGGTGACTCTTGGCGGTGTCGGCAATGAAGCCCTCGCTCTAGCTGTCCCAATGTTGCAGCCCCTGATTGCAGGCTGTGACCGCTGCCGTTGCTCTGATCCAAAAGTAAATCTGGTAAGGAGTTCACAGAGTCACTCTCTAAGTATCATTGCTTCTCTGATTTTAATACAAGCTCGAATAGAACAGCCTTGGGATTGTAGGGGTTGTAAAGTAGAGGGATCTAGGCCCACATACTTTGTTAAGGTTGACACAGACACAGTGTGCAGTAACTGTCCACGAGCACGTGCACTCGAGCCCTTTTAATGGCAAGGTTACCCAAACAGTGATGCCTGTGTGTGTGGGATGGTTGTGGGGCCGGTGCAAAGGCCAGCCCTCAGAGAAGTGACTGGTGAACTGATACATGGCTGAACACTAGAACGTCTCCAGCAGGACACTACAGGGGTGATGTGAAGGGTGACACTGAGAGTGGAAGCATCACAGAAACTTATTTTGGCATCAGAGGAAGGGTGAGGGAAGTGGCTCCTGAGACTGAATGACTAGTGTGGAGGGAAACCATATGTGATTGTTGATTGAGTGGCATACGGTCAGGTTCAGTTGATACTGGTGGGGAAGTGTGACAGGGCACAATATATTTTTTTGTACTGTGGAAAGTGCGGGGAGGGCACTGCAGGGGATGAACCGGGAGGGTTGTAGGATACCAGATTTATTTTAGATTGGGAAGGAGAGGCTTGTTTGTAACAGCCATGAAACCACATCTTGCTTTTCGCTTAAACTGCTTCACACTATCTTTTTGTACTGAGATTTTAAGTTTTTTTCTATTTGAATTTTTCCCAACTATCATTTAGCCCACCCAGGTCTGCATTTAGGTTGTGGTAAGAGGTTGTCTAGAGTGCATTAAACATTTCACTTTTTTCTACTTTTATCTACAGCATGAGGACATTTGTATAATGTGCAATCTTTCGCTCACTATCCCTGAATTTTGTCAGCAAAGAGATGAATCAAATGTTTTATCATTCTCAACAGGGTATGCTGCGCATTATGCTGCTCATTGATAAATCATAACCAAAAATCACAACCTAAGTGAACAGTATTAATCACCCTTAGCACAATTGCTGCTGGGATCGCAATGTAAAGTGGAAATATAACACAATTGTTTATTCAAATTTATACCAACGAGAAGCTTGAACTCACACTAATACAAATATGTTCTTAATTATGCAGGTGCCCTTAAGACACTGTAAGAATTTAGTAGATGGGATCAATAGGAGACTCTTACCTTTATTTTGCCTGTCAAGCCCCCAACAAAGAGCATGGCATTCGAATCAACATCAAGGATGGTGTAACCTGGCAGTGCCACAGAGCTGAATATCCCTGGCACTATGCTGCCTTTTTGTCCTTCAAGGGCGCGAACTGATATTGTTCCATTTCTTCCAGATCTTTAAAAAAACATTTCATCTATTAGTTGGACTGCAAAGATATGCATGTTTAATAACTACATACAATGATTTTCCCCTCTTCAATTCAACCGTGATGGAGCGTGATTATTTAAGAATATCTTGCATGATCACATCCTGCTCATTGGGTGTGATATTAATATCTACTTAAAAAACATGACTAACAGTGTCTTGTTAATACGTGAACGTTTAAAACTGCATCGTAAAAGCATGCTCAAGTGTTTAAAACTGCACCGTAAAAAGCATGCCGAAGTGTCACAAACTGGTTTGAGATTATGTCATTCATGACAGAGAGGGAAACCTACTAATGTGCTGTAATAATAATGTGAAAAGTATTAATGCGAATTGTAGTTTGGCAAATTATGACTATGAAATGCTAAAGCAAAAATGATTCCTGTTTAACCCCTTCCATGCTGATGACGAGCTCAGCTTGTCATGAGCGTAACCTGCCGTACGCGGATGACGAGCTGAGCTCGTCATGTAACGCGGTAATTTTAAAATTGCCGCACACAGCGGGAAAAGCCGCCGCAGCGATGCGGTTAAAGTTTCTTTGACATGTAAATCTAAGAGAAAGAGCTTGATCATATTTAATGAATCATAATCAGACTATGCTTATAGGTTTAATGAAATTATGCTTCTTTATATTATTTTTTATGCATCTTTGTTTCTCTCAATATTAGTGTGTTTATTCTAAGCCCGGGCGGAGCCGGCATAGTGAGACTACGCTGCGGTCCACGGAGTTGGGGATAAACTCAATGGAACTCTGCTCTGCCACCCACCTCCACCCCCTAATAAAAAACATTTACAAATTAATTTAAAAAGAAATAATAAATGCATGCACATTTCTCGCAAGATGTCTTGCGAGAACCGCACGTGCGCGCATTTGCAGTTCTCTCAAGATGTACGTCCTACGTAGGGGAGAGACGGCAAGAATGGAGGAGGGCAGGCCGGGGACGACGCAGTACAGGTAAGTGTGTTTATTATTTCATTTTAAATTAGTTTGTAAGTATTTTTTATTAGAGGGGTGGAGACGGGGAGCCTATTGGAGGGGGGAGCTGGCTAACTCCACTCCGCTGCAGGGTCAGAGTTTTGCCCTATACACCGCGTTCCCAGCAGAGTGCGAAGTGGGTAAATCTCTGCACACTCCGCTGGTGGAGCGGAGTTCTCGCCCCGCCCTTAGTTCACTCATTCAAAATGATGATTTTGTAGTTTTCCATGCAGGCTTTGAAATTAGAAATGTATTTAGTTATTATCATTTCCTTCGGATGGACCAGAAATGCTGACCTGATTGCATTGTAGCTATGAGTATTATCGCTAAAGTTTCTTTCCTACAGTTTGAATAATGGACATTTTCTCCATAACAAAAAATACTGCATCGACCTTGTTCCAAGCTCAGAAGAGAGTTTGCAGTGGACTTGAAATGTATTTCCTATTTCCAAATGGAAGTGATATTGTACATTCTTAGAAAACAGTGAACACTGAATAAAGACATTACGTATGGGTTCCGGTTTGGGTTGGAAAACAATCATACCACGGTGGCACTATTGGTTTTGACTAATAGAAATAAATCATGCAAACTGTGAAAAAGTTATTTTGTGAAAAGGAACTGGTAATGTACAAAGGTATAATTACCCCGTGGGAAAAGGATGGGTGCAGTGGCTATTTTCCTTGCATATCCTTAGCCTGACATGCTGTCAGTGTGAACTCTGACTTTCCCCGGACTTGAACTCTCCTGATTACTTCCACACTTTGCCAGCTGGTGAAGTCGAGACTCTAGCTATTGTATGCTGTACTCTAGCATTCTATTTGGCTCATCTCGTGTCCTGATTCAGAAAAACTCTCCAACCGATTCTTGGTTTGTATGATTCCAAATTGCATTTTGTATTTTGCAATGTATTATCTCTCTCTCTCTCTCTCTCTGTCTCTCTCTCTCTATCTCTCTCTGTCTCTCTCTCTCTCTCCCACAGGAATGTATTAACCCCAACCCATAGAGTGTGGAAAACCTGGCATTGGACCCAGTTGACATACAGTTTGTGTATTGAACAATCTCATAAACTAACTCTAATACTTCCTCAAAGAATATTTACATTTTCAATTGTTATTTTATAATGTTTCTACACTTCCTCTTTTTCTTTACATAAAAAATATACACAAATACTGACTAGCTTAATTTAGCATAAGCCTAAACTGGTTTTGGATCTGGCAACAGACGATTCCCCAACAGGAATGTAAATTACTGGATTTCTACTGAGCCAGTTGCACATCTACCACTGGTGTACAACATTCAGTTAGGATATATTTTATATGTTTAAAATCTCACTTTTTTAAAAGGTAAAATTAAGCATTACAAGCTTTTAACATGGGTATGCAGTTATTGCTCAAATCGGTGAATTGCCTGGTTTGCTGACTTGTAGATAGCTCACTTCAGTTGCCCAGGAATTTGGTCAAATTATTTTCAGATTCACAGCAAACATTACACAAGATATAAATGATTGCAGAATGACAATAACATACACAGGTATAAAAATTGATTCAGTATGTTATAAGGGTTTTATGCCACTAAAGTACATGTTTAGAATACATGTGTTTACCATACTTTTTTCTCCCTGGCATGTGTTTACAGGCATTTACATTTGCCACTCAATCTCCTTACCCACCCATAAACCCTACAAATACCCTTACCACCCTAAACCCTATCCACCCCAAACCATAAAACACCCTTACCACCACATACCTATGCTCACTTCTAAGCGCTGCTAAATACCTTTACCATCCTATAACCCTACCCACCCTAAACTCTAAATTATGTTAGCACACACACACACATATATATATATATATATATATATATATATATATATATATATATATATATATATATACTGGCGGTCACCCGTAGGTAGTTATCATTAAAATCTAGTTTCCACAGGAAATCCACAACATTCTATTTGGAATAACTTTGGCCCTGGTGAACGAATCTTTGCGAATTTCTCCAAGAAAATGGCCTGCTTGGTTCCGCTCTTTCCCTGAAAGTGTGATTTGTCAAGTAGGGGCCGAGAAAAAAGGGTGGTCCCAAAACGTGTTTTCCCCATGCAATTTTCCATAGGGACCTTTAGCCAGGGCTACAGCCCGAATGGCTGAACGGAATTACACCAAATTTGGCAGAGAGGTAGAGTTCGGTTCGCAGATTGTGCTTTTTGCTAAATGGTGTAAATCCGTTCAGAAGTTTCTGAGAAAATTAAAAGTAAAATCATAGCGATATCTAGAGACGGAGTTCTACACGTGTACGGAGATCCGTTCAATTACGAGCGCGAGCTGCATGCTGATTGGCTGTCAACTGTTTGTCAACACTCGAAATCAGGAAGTGTTGGTGGCCATCTTGTGCCTCGGTAGAACCGAGTCACAAGAAAACAGGGAAACAAAGGTGAAAATGAAGAAAAGGGGGCCTGCTCAGGGGGTCCCACAAGGACACCAAAGGCAAAAAAAAAGGACTTTAAAAAAAAAAAAAAATCATGGGGTACGTGTACACTGCCGATCTCCCAAAAATTAAGGCCCAGTATTCCCCTTGAATACTGGGGGTCCCTGAGACCATGTAGCCCACCAGGAACCTCCAGTATGCGCTAGGGGGCTGCCTTGCACTGACGTGTAAGGAGGCCACGCCCCTTTTTACACCTCTCTGCAATGCAGCCCCCTGGCGCACACTGGAGGTTCCTGGTGGACTAGTTGGCCCCCAGGGACACCCAATATGCAATGGGAATTAGTTCCCCCTCTGTAAACGCGCCAGGGGGCTGCATTGCAGATAGTGTAAAAAGGGCCAGGGCCTCATTACACCTCTGTGCAACGCAGCCCCCTGGTGCATACTAGACGTTCCTGGTGGTCTAGTTGGCCCCCAGGGACCCCCAGCATGCAAGGGGAATTAGTTCCCCCTCTGCAAACGCGCCAGGGGGCTGCCTTGCAGGGACGTGTAAAGAGGCCACGTCCCTTTTTACACCTCTCTGCAAGGCAGCCCCCTGGTGCATACTGGAGGTTCCTGACCCCCTAGGCCTGCACAGGAAGTCCCACAAGGACCCCCAAGGCCAAACAAAATGGGTTTTTTTTTTAAAAAATCCCGGGATACGCACAGGGTATGCCGATCCCCCCAAAAAAACATTAAGGCACCACTCTGCAAACGCGCCCTCTGGCGCGTTTGCACAGGGGGAAATAATTCCCCGTGAATACTGTGGCTCCCTGGGGACCAAGTAGCCCACCAGGAACCTCCAGTATGTGCTAGCGGGCTGCCTTGCAGAGACGTGTAAAGAGGCCACGCCCCTTTTTACACCTCTCTGCAACGCAGCCCCCAGGCGCATACTGGAGGTTCGTGGTGGGCTAGTTGGCCCCCAGAGACCCCCAATATGCAAGGGGAATTAGTTTCCCCTCTGTGAACGCGCCAGGGCGCTGCCTTGCAGAGACGTGGAAAGAAGCCACGCCCCTTTTTACACCTCTCTGCAACGCAGCCCCCTGGCGCATACTGGAGGTTCCTGGTGGGCTAGTTGGCCTCCAGGGACCCCCCAGTATTCAAGAGGAATTAGTTCCCCCTCTGCAAACACACCAGGGGGCGCGTTTGCCGAGTGGTGCAATCCGTCACCTCAAGCCTTGCCCCCTCTCTGCACCACTCTGCAAACGCGCCCCCTGGCGCGTTTGCAGATGGGGAAGTAATTTCCCTTGAATACTGGGGGTTCCTGGGGGCCAACTAGCTCACCAGGTACCTCCAGTAAGTGCCATGGAGCTGCTTTGCAGAGTGTTGTAAAAAGGGGTGTGGCTTCATTACACCTCTCTGCAATGCAGCTCCCTGGTGCATACTGGAGGTTCCTGGTGGGCTAGTTGGCCCCCAGGGACCCCCAATATGCAAGGGGAATTAGTTCCCCCTCTGTAAAAGCGCCAGAGGGCTGCGTTGCAGAGAAGTGTAAAAACGGGCGTGGCCTCATTACACCTCTCTGCAATGCAGCTCCCTGGCGCATACTGGATGTTCCTGGTGGGCTAGTTGGCCCCCAGGGACCCCCAATATGCAAGGGGAATTAGTTCCCCCTCTGTAAACGCGCCAGGGGGCTGCGTTGCAGAGAGGTGTAAAAAAGGGGCAGGCCTCATTACACCTATGTGCAACACAGCCCCCTGGCGCATACTGGAGGTTCCTGGTGGGCTAGTTGGCCCTCAGGAACCCCCAGTATTCAAGTGGAATTAGTTCCCCCTCTGCAAACGCACCAGGGGGCTGTCTTGCAGAGACGTGTAAAGAGGCCTTGCCCCTTTTTACACCTCTCTGCAAGGCAGCCCACTGTCGCATACTGGAGGTTCCTGGTGGGCTAGTTGGCCTCCAAGGACCCCCAGTATGCAAGCAAACTTAATCCCCCAGCTTAGAATGCGCTACGGGGCGCGTTTGCACAGTCGTGAAGGTAGTGGGCGGGGCTTGAGGTGATATGTGTGCAAACATGCCCTGTGCCGCGTTTTAAGTTGGGGAATTAATTCCTCTTCAATCCAGAGGTTCCCTAGGGGCCAACAAGTCCAATAGGTACCTCCATTAAGCGCCATGGAGCTGCGTTGTAGCGCGTTGTAAAAAGGGGGCGTGCCCTCTGAACACCTCTCTGCAACACAGGTCCCTGGCGCATACTGGAGGTACCTGGTGGGCTAGTTGGCTCACAGGGGACCTCAGGATGAAGACGAATTAATTCCCCAATCTAAAACGCGCCACAGGGCGTGTTTGCACACATGTCACCTCAGGCCCCGCCCCCTTCCTTCACTATTGAACACAATATTCCTCTAAAATCAGCGGAACTACGAATTCCGATTTACTCACCTGTTATCACGAGAGACGTCAGTGCTGCATCTTTGAGCCTGAAAAGTAAATCTAAGCGTACTTACCAGTAACTTGTATTTCCTTTCATAGGAATCTATTGTGTGGTTTTCACCAGAAAAGTTTCGAAGTGTCTATTTTTGAAACGTACAAATATTCCTCTAAAATCAGCCGAACTACGAATTCCGATTTACTCACCTTTTATCAGGAGAGACCTCAGTGCTGCATCTTTCAGCCCACTACTGATCCTGAAAAGTAATTCTAACCATACTTACAGTAACTTGAATTTCCTTCCATAGGCTAACATTGACTAGTTTCACTTGGCAATTTTTCTAAGTGTGGAGTATTGGAAATTTAAAAATGTCCTCAAAAATCAGACAAACTACGAATTCCGATTTACTCACCTGTTATCAGGAGAGACCTCAGTGCTGCATCTTTCAGCCCACTACTGATCCTGAAAAGTAATTCTAATCGTAGTTACAGTAACTTGAATTTCCTTCCATAGGCTAACATTGACTGGTTTCACTTGGAAATTCTCCTAAGTGTGGAGTTTTGGAACTTAAAAAAATCCCTAAAAAATCAGTCAAACTACGAATTCCAATTTACTCACCTGTTATCAGGAGATACCTCAGTGCTGCATCTTTCAGCTCACTGCTATTCCTGAAAAGTAATTCTAACCATACTTACAGTAACTTGAATTTCCTTCCATAGGATATCATTGCCTGCTATATAAAACATATATAAATATTAAATAAAAAAAATATATTACAATTTCAATATTTTTAAAAATATTTGTTTTCAGTTTATATGTAATGTAATTTAAAAAATAAAATATCTAAAAATAAATACTTTAAAACAATGTAGTAAATTAGTATAATTTTTTTTAACAATTAATACTTTTAAAAATTATCATTTACAAACCCTTTCAAAATTCACTGAAAAAACCATAGGTTTCAGCCACGTTATAGTTAGGAATTAGCATTTAAAAAACCATTGAAATTCACAGAAAAAACCATAGGTTTCAACCACATTATAGTTAGGAATTAGCATTTAAAAACCTTAGAAATTCACTGAAAAAACCATAGGTTTCACACATGTTATAGTTAGCTGGGCATTTCACTCATACAAAAACATTGAAATTTCCCAGTTATAGTTAGTTCAGCTAACTATAACTTGCGCGCCCGCAATGCACTGCTGATGACGTCACATATTACACCACTCATGACATGGTCAGAGACATCACTCATGACATCACTGATGATATCTCAAATGACATCACTGACTAAAGGGGCAAATCCCGGGGGCATTTTAAAAAAATTGTGTGGGGAGTCCCTATCCCCCCACACTGCCCCGAGGACCGCCACCCCCGGGGCTGTAACTTAATATATGTGGGGGCCCCGGGGACTGCCAATCCCGGGGCTTGTTTAAAATGGGTGGGGGGCTCTTAGGCCACCCAGCACCGGGGACCGCCACCCCCCGGGGCTTCAAAACATTAATTGAGGGGGGGCTCTGAGGTGCCCCGGGGACTGCCTCCCCAGGGCTTTTTGAAAGTGTGGGAGGGGGGCTGTGTGGCCTCCCTCCGGGAGCCCAAGATGGCCCTGGGGACCGCCACCCCCCAGGGTCGGCTCCTGCAGTGTTCCGGGGTGCCCACCCAAAGGACACTGCTGTTTGTAATGACAGGGCGGGAGCCTCACGGCTCTCACCCTGTCATTGCAAAGTGCTTTACTATTTGGAAGAGAGAAAAGGTTAACCTGCTCCCTCTTCCAAATAGGAAAGGAGATTGCTTTTCCTCAGGGAGAGTAGCATGTTAGCTGCTCTCCTTGAGGAAAAGCAATGCCAGCTCCCGAAGGACGCGGGGAGCTGGCTGGGACCGTGGAGGCATTGGGGCTCTCCCATGGTCCCCAATGTTTTATGTAAGCCCCGGGGAATGGAGTCCCCGGGGATAATAAAAATTAGTGATAGGGGCTATTTTTTTTTTTTACTGTCAAATTAGGAGTCGCGCACCCAGCGCGGCGCTCAGTGAAGCCCCTGGTGTGCACGCATTGGATGCACGGCTTCTAACCCGTAGGGTGCGCAACTCCAGCGCGTGTGGTGCACGACTTGCACGCGTCGGCTGCATGACTTTGGCGCATTGGGCCCGCGACTGCAAGCCCAAAAACAAATATTATTTTTCAGATATACATCAAGCTTATGTGTTAAGTTGTTAGGTGGCTCTAAAAAGAGCCCTTGTGTTTATTGAGAGATTTTAGTACCTTCAAGTAAGTACCGATGCAGAGTCTAAAGTTCAAGAGGAAGACTCTGTTCCCTTCATCTGTAAAATGTACACCATCTCTCCTATAGATGCCATGCATATTAAAATGCAGATTGTTGGGGTATATGGACCCTAATCTATAGTCTCAGAGAAAAGCAGAAACAGATTTATTCACATGTTTCCTAGCTTTCTCAATCTGTGGACAAATATGATTGGACCAGTTCCATTTCTGCCTTTGGCATATGTTAGAATAGACAAATGCAGTTTGGGGGAAAAGTGACATCAATTCTCCACTTTGACCCTCTCTTTCGAATCCATTTAAAGTCTACATTTGGTAAATCTAGATCTTTGTGAATTTCTTTGTGTTCTGCATACCTTTGGCTCTAGAAAATATAGCTGTGCCCACAATCCACACTCTAAGCATCTTGAAGGGAAGTCTTGATGCACTCAGATGGTCTCTGTAAATGAAGTGGCAGTTTTAAAACTAAGATTTTTCTAAAATGGTGGATAACATGCAGTGTTGAAAAAAGAAAAGAAATGATTGGTTGTTTGACAAGATTCTACACCGAAAAGTAAGGTGCATGTTTCTGTTTTTTAAAAGCATGATTCTTATTGGTGAACAAAAAGTGATTGAAAAGAACATTACATAGGATAAGCTGGTATATTAAAAAGTCAAGCACACTTGCTGTTTTGATTAGCAACATTGTGTTTTGAACTTTTGACCTGTGTGCTCAGGTAAGTGTTCCATGAAGTGTTTCTATGGTAACAGGCAGAAGGCAGAATGGGGTTAGGGTTGAAATTGATGTAATTTGGAAAGGATTGAAATGTGTAACCAATAGAAATGTGTGTTTGCTTTTGAGTTAATGTGGGAAGTAATATGATTTGATGTGAAGGTGTATATGTGTTCAAAATGAGAGGGAAACTGTGCCATTCTTTGGTTCTGATGAGAGGTGTTCAAAACAGAGATTCTGTAAAAGAAAATCTGCTGTGTGACTGATATACGTCTTATTCTACAAAACAATTGGAAAGGTGAGTTATTAATTTGTGAGGGAATGTATGTGGTGCATTTTGACTTTAACCAGACTAATGTGTTTGTCCTACTAAAGTGCAGGGAATACTTTTTTTTCTCTAGAATTTTATTGTGAATGTGTGTGCATTTAGAAAGCATTCTGAGATAAGCATTTGTGTATTTTGTGTGTGTGCAGACAGATAACTATGCTGTGCTCATGTTTTGGTAGAATTAGAAACCAGTTATTTTTTCTTTATTTGCAAAAATGACTCAAGTTTCTACATTAAAATGCAGTACTCATTCTAGAATGTGAAATGTGTTTTGGTAAAATGCAACGGATAGTGTTATTTGTCTAGAATCTCACAGTGAGTCTTGTGTGCATTTAGGAATTATTCTGATAGAAGCACTCTATACTAATGTGTAGTAGAAAATGTTGTGCAATGTGTAGAGTCACCTAAATTCTTGTTGAGTGGTAAATGTGTTTTAGTAAAATGCAAGGGATGGAGTTGCTTGAGTAGAATCACACAGTGAGTCTGTGCATTTAGGAATCACTCTGAGAGAAACATTTTGGTAGTTCATATGTTTCCTGACATGTAATTGATTAATAACGTATTGTGCTCTCACATTTTAGTAGAATTAGAAAATAGACATTGGTTATGTGTTTCCAAAATGAGTTTAGCATTAATAGTAAAATGCAGTTCTGAAATATATGGAATGAATACTTGATGTTTTTGCAGACAAATAAGTACATGTAGTATTGCAGTGATACTACCGCCAGTACGATTTCCTACACTACATAAACAACACCACTGTAGTACTGTAAACCCTTAATCTACTTCCAGCACGACCACCTACACTACCCATTCACCACTTTACTACCCTAAACCATAAATCTACCCCAGCACAACCTCCTACACTACCCAAACACCACTTTATTTCCTAGAACACTACCCTACCACGACCCCCTACACTACACAAACACCACTGCACTACCTTAAACCCTAAAACACTATCTCTAGCATAATCCCGTACAGTACATAAACACCACTGCACTATGCTAAAACACTCCCCCAGCATGACTCCCTACACTACCTAAACACCATTTCACTACCCTAAAGCTTAAATCTATCACAGCAGGACCCCTTACACTAACCAAACAGCACTATACTACTCTAGTATAAGTATGGGCGAATTTTGCGGATTCGCGGTCCGCGACTTCGCGTGACATGGCAGAAAAATCCACAAGTGTGCGGATTTTCCTGCGAACTCCCGGATTTTTTTGCCATTGGCACAAATAATGTGACATGTGTGTCTGTAACTTTGCCACCGCACCGAAAGGTACCAAGGTCCCTCGAGTGAGCTGTCCATCATAGTGAGGAAAGGGCGGGAAGACATTGCATACCCTAGTGTGTGTGTGGCGGGGCCAAACGGGCGGGGCTTCTATGCGAGTTCACATACCTCTTGTTTATAAAGGGTCAGAGACCGATCAGAGCAGCAGATGAGAAGAAAGCAGCCTCCTGGTCACAGCAAGTACACAGGGATTGCGCTCGAGAAACTTGTGGATGCAAAGACCTCCATTAAGGATTACATCTAATTGTAGGCGGTAGATATGGGGAGCGGAACGGATTTTGCACCCATACTTACTCTACTACTGCATTTATAAGAAATATTGTTATTTGTCTAGAATCACACTGTGCGTCAGTGTCCATTTGGGGAAATTGAGAGACAATGATTTGGTTGGTTTATGTGTTTGTAGACATATACATACATGTACTCTTGCAGTGACACTATCCCTAGTACGATTCCCTATACTACACTAAGACCAGTGCACTACCCTAAACCCTTAATCAACCACCAGCACAATAAGCTACACTACCCATTCACTACTGCAGTACCCTAAACTCTAAAAGACTACTCCAGCACGACTGCCTACACTACTCAAACACCATTGCACTTCCCTAAACCTTAAATCCACCCCAGCACAACCTCCTACGCTACCCAAACACCACTGTACTTTCCTAGAACACTACCCTATCATGACCTCCTACACTAATATAATCACCATCCCTAGCATTACCCTGTGCACTACATAAACACCACTGCACTATGGTAGAACAGTACCCCATCATGACTCCCTACGCTACCTAAACACCATTACACTACCCTAGAGCTTAAATCTATCTCAGGAGGACCCCTTACACTACCCAAACACCACTTTACTACCCTACTACTGCATTTATAAGAAATATTGTTATTTGTCTAGAATCACACTGTGAGTAAGTGTCCATTTGGGGAAATCTAGAGACAATGATTTGGTTGGTTTATGGGTTTGCAGACATATACATACATTTACTCTTGCAGTGACACTATCCCTAGCATGATTCCCCACACTACACTAAGACAGTGCACTGCCATAAACCCTTAATCTACCCCTAGCACGATCACCTACACTACCCATTCACTACTGCAGTACCCTAAACCCTAAAACACTACTCCAGCACGACGCCTACACTACTCAAACACCATTGCACTACCCTAAACCTTAAATCTACCCCAGCACAACCTCCTACACTACCCAAACACCACTGCACTACTGTAAACCCTTAATCTACCTCCAGCACGACCACCTACACTACCCATTCACCACTTTACTATCCTAAACCTTAAATCTACCCCATCATAATATCCTACACTACCCAAACACCACTTTATTTCCTAGAACACTACCCTACCACGACCCCCTACACTACATAAACACCACTGCACTACCTTAAACCCTAAAACACTATCCCTAGCATGATCCCCTACAGTACATAAACACCACTGCACTAAGCTAGAACACTACCCCAGCATGACTCCCTACACTACCTAAACACCATTTCACTACTCTAAAGCTTAAATCTATCACAGCAGGACCCCTTACACTACCCAAACACCACTATACTATCCTACTACTGTATTTAGAAGAAATATTGTTATTTGTCTAGAATCACAATGTGAGTCGGTGTCCATTTGGGGAAATTGAGAGACAATGATTTGGTTACTTTATCCCTAGCATGATTCCCTACACTACACAAAGACCAGTGCACTACCCTAAACCCTTAATCTACTTCCAGCATGATCACCTACACTACCCATTCACTACTGCAGTACCCTAAACCCTAAAACACTACTCTAGCACGACTGCCTACACTACTCAAACACCATTGCACTACCCTAAACCTTAAATCTACCCTGGCACAACCTACTACACTACCCAAACACCACTGTACTTTCTAGAACACTACCCTAGCACAACCCCCTACACTACACAAACACCACTGCACTACCGTAAACTCTAAAACTCTATCCCTAGCATGAACCCGTACAGTACATAAACACCACTGCACTGTACTAGAACACTACCCCAGCATGACTCCCTACACTACATAAACAACATTTCACTACCCTAAAGCTTAAATCTATCACAGCAGGAACCCTTACACTACCCAAACACCACTATACTACTCTACTACAGTATTTATAAAAAATATTGTTATTTGTCTACAATCACATTGTGAGTCAGTGTCCATTTGGGGAAACTGAGAGACAATGATTTGGTTGGCTTATGTGTTTGCAGATATATAAATACATGTACTCTTGCAGTGACACTATCCCTAGCACGATTCCCTATACTACACACAGACTAGTGTACTACCCTAAACCCTTAATCTACCTCTAGCACGATCACCTACACTTCCCATTCACTACTGCAGTACCCTAAACCCTAAAACTCTACCACAGCACGACCTCCTACACTACACAAACACCACTGCAGTACCCTAGAACAGTACTCCACAACAACCCCCTACACTACACAAACACCACTGCAGTACTGTAAACTCTAAATCTGTGCTATTGGTAAACGATAGTGACTGTTTATGTACCATGTAGTAATCTATTTACTAAAGTAAAAGTGAACCAATTATGAATTCACTCAGAGTCTCTCCTTATAGTATTGTGATCATTTTCTTAATATGCATGTACTCTTAAAGTGCTTCAGGTTTTAGTTTTATGGAGTGCTTCAAACTGGTATGTACTATGTATGTACTGCTGTTACCAACTTCACAGTTGTGCTTCAGGCCTAAAATTTCTTAGTTAGAATTTATATGGAATGTGTTTGTATAGAAATAAAAAAGTATAATTTTAAAGTTATTAATAAATATTTATGTATGATTATTATTTACAGATACTGTTTATCATCAATAACAAAAGTTATCATGCCGGAGGAAAAAAGAAGAAGAAAAGCTCAGAAGAAGGATACTTACTTGAAAAAGAGTCAACCACAAGTATTGGAAGACCAACATAATGTGTCTAAAAAGAGAACAATTTCTGGTAAGACCACAAAGGATTTCATAAAAAAATATTACTAGATTCGGAAAACAAATTTGAAATGTTCAAAGCAGTGAAAATGTTCCAAAAACAGAAAAAAGTGCAAAGATTAGGAAAGGAAAGGAAAAAAAGGCAATGTACATACAAATGATACAACTTATAGTACAAGAAGAGAAAATCAATATAAAGAAATGCACAAGAAATATTTGACAACAGAGTAGTCCATAATTCACTGAAACATACAAAGAAATGTAGAAAGAGAACACTATTTTATAAAAAGAAGAAGCATATCGAATCCATTGTTGAAGAGGCTTTTGAAGTAAAGAGGAAATTATTCATTTTAGTATTAAAGAGAATTCGATCACTAGATAAACCAATCCATTTAATCAAGGCCAAAAGTAAGAGGAAAAGAGTAATTAACAAAAGGAATTTTTGTGATATTTTCTGAGGGCAATGGAAACACAGTTCAAGTTCTGAGCCTTTTTTTAATGAAGAGAGTTATTTACAGAGCAATGATTTGTTGCATGCAGTTGACACCAGTGGTCGAGCTTATGAGGTTAGAAATGGTTGTCCAATTGAGAAAGAGCAAATGGTTCCTAGAAATGCAGAAGAAGTGATAGCTGATGAAGTTCTAGGCAGACGTCCTAAAGCCCCAGGGTACACTTGGGATAGTAGTAGTATTTGTAGTGTACGACAAGAATCTATTGATAAATTACACAATTTCTTACAAGCATATTGTAAAAAAAGTGTTAAACAAAAGATTAAGGTGTTGCAAGGACTAGACACTTGCAGAGTGAGAAAACATACTGGTTTGCAAGGTCATTCTCTGGCTTGTCTTTCTAGGAAAGTAAGTCAAAGTGTTTTTCATCATTTCAGGATGTTGGCAGTACATAATACTCAAATGCGGAAGTTAGTGAGAAGATTGTATTATGCAAAAAGTCCAGCACTAAAGTTAAATGAGTTGAAAAGTGCTCTTTTGCATGGGTCAGTATCAGATGTGAAAAAGGTTTGTGATGATATTGAGTTTTGTTACTTTGGTCCTGAAGAAGAGAGTGAAGAAACTCAGACATTAATAGAAGAAAATGTTGTAGAGAATGTTGAACATAGTTGAACACAAACATTTTTGAAAGTGAAATTATAAAGTTTAAGGTGATTTCAGGTGAAAGGCCAAATTTTTCTTGTATTTGTTGTCGCTGAACTCACTACAAAAATCAGACTAGGAGTGTTGATCTGTATTTAAAAAGTGAAAAAGACAATAATGATACGTGGAAAGAATTTGCAATTCCTTTGTTGGTAAAGAATTGTTTTGATTTGGGTTCTGATCAGTGTATTTGTAAATATTGTTCTAACAAATTAGATGAGAATAAAATGCCCGCTAGAGCCGTTCATAATAATCTAGAGTTGGTTGCTATTCCTCCAGAACTGATAGCTTGAAACACGTATGAGTCTATTCTCATTCAATGGGTGCACCTGTTTCAGGCTTTTGTTCTTATGGAGCCTAAAACAGGTAAATTAACTCCTTCAGATACAAAGAGGATTAAAAGGAAGAGTTGTGTATTTACCGTTAGATTTAAAGAAAAATATTGAAACTATTGGTGTAGACAGAGTAGAAAGTGAACCACTAGTTATTCTTGTTAATAGTGTGCCTACAAAGAATAAGAAATCTGGCAGGAGTTAGTGGATGTTAGTAAAGTGCAAAAGGCAACATTGTATTTGATAAAGAACAATACATACTATAAGAATGTTTATATGAGAGAAGAAGAAATAGTTTTAGCAGAAGATACTGAAACGTCAAGTGGACAAATTGAAAAATTGGATATGTTAAGATGTGAAGAAATCTACGAACGCTACAGTGTGCATCCACTTCATTCAAAAGAAGTAATGGGGAACACTATTGATTTGTTCCAAATGAAAAAAGCAAAAGGAACTCCCATGAGTGTATGGGAAGAGAGCTTGGAAGGTCGTTGTTTTCCGCAGCTGTTTCCAACAGGAAAAGGAGGACGTTATGATGAACCTCCTGTGCAGATTCCTGCATCTGAATATCAGACAAGATTATATGCAGAAGATCCAAGATTTCGACAATGTATCCCTTATGGATGTATGACATTACAACACATGCTTTTACCACGCATGCCTTTAGAACGCGGTTTTTACAACGCATGCCTTTACAACGCATAGTGCTTAGGGGTGCTGGATAGTGAATAGTTTAATTTACTATTCCAACTCCAGTCCCCGTGGATAGTAGGGAAGGTGTTGGATAGTAAATTAAATCTATTCCCTATCCTAGAGCGCCCCCCAGCGCAATGCATTGTAATGGTTTGCGTTGTAAAAGTTGCGTCGTAAAGGCACTGCGTGGTAAAAGTTGCGTTGTAAAGGATGTTTCCCATCCCTTATATATTTCATCTTTTGTTTGAAAGTGACTTGTCTGGACTTTCATATCCAGTCAATCATATTCTAAAAACAGGAATACATCTGCAAAATGTATCTGCAAAAGATTATATGGATAAAGTGCACCAGAGAGATGATCATCTAGAATCTCAGCTCATTAATCTGATGGCATGTCAGCGTGGGACTAATGAATATTGGTACCGTCGTCAATGAGAACTGAAATGTATTCTACGGAACTTAGGAACTCCAACATGGTTCCTTACCCTAAGCTGTGCTGAGTACGCTTGGGATGATTTGCTAGAATTTCTTCGAGAGGCAAATTCCAATATAAAAAATATTGAATACAAGGCACCTGGAGAATTGTGCTCTTTGGATCTTGTTAATGTATGCAGGTATTTCAATCATAGATTTAAGGATATGATGTCTTTTATCTGCAATAAAAAAATCCTCCTCTTGGAGAAGTTGTGGATTTCTTTTGGAGAAAGGAGTATCAAGCAAGAGGTGCTCCGGGGGGGGGGGCGTGGCTAGCCAGCCATCATGGCGGACGAGACCTGCTAGTGCTCTGGCATTAGTCCCCTAATTATCCTGCAAAATCTCCTTAAGAGGTGTCCTGGGCGATTTTCATGTGTGGGGAACGGTGCGGGGACACAGAGGGGAGCCTGTGAGGCCCGGAGGCTCCCGAACGGAGAGAGCAGAGAAGGAATACGCAGGCTGACTGCTGCTGTCAGGTGGGCGCGAAGTGAGCTCCGAGGCTCAACGGCTGCTGGTGTGCCCTGCGGCGGTGCTGTGACACTGCCGCGGACGCCGGGAGCTGCCCAGGTAATGGCACGGCAGAGTCTGGTGCCTCTGAGTAAGCAGCTAGAGAGAGCGGCAGGCGAGTTTGACTGGGTCCATTGTCCTGGGCTGCTGGCAACTTCTGCTTGTGGTGCGCGGCCCGGAGTGGGCGGCGGGCATGTGCGAACGCCGAGACAGCAGCGGGGAGGCCCGGACCTGAGGCCGGTGCTGCCTTCTGAGACGGTATCGGCGGAGCCCGGGACCTGGAGGGCATTCCTGGTCGAGGCAGGGGACTGCAGCGGAGGCAGGCACTGGAGTAGAGAACGGCTGGGGAGCCCCTCATAAATCCCCGAGTTTCGGTGAGAAGGAGCTGCGGTCTGGGCCCCTTGCTGCCCAATGCTGAGGCTTACTGTGAGCTGCGGGCCTGGCCTGTCTGCCTTTCTGGCGCTCTGCTGATACCCCAGGTGAGGAGTGCAGACCAGGGGCGGAAGGAGGGCATTGGGGGACTTGGCGGCGCCCCACCCTGTGGGGAGTGCACCCGGCACTGCACCTGAGACCTGCGTCCATCTGTGACCCTGGGGGGGACCGGCTGCCATCTACCTGCTGGAACAGAGCTGTGGGGGACGCTCCTGAGGGCCCGGAGATAGCAGTAACACCTGCAGTCTGTGCCCATTGTACCAGCAAGCTTGGAGGTGGTCTGGGCCTGGCTGCGGTGGTGTGGCCCCGGGGAGGTGGAGTGAGCCAGCGATCCCCACGCAGCTGATGGCATAGTGGAGTACGTGGGGACTATAGCAGGCAGCCACAGCCCGTGGAGGGAGGTTCGGTGGGGCGGAGAGGCGGGGCAGGGGATGGGCAGGGTGTGGGGTGCTAAAAACCAGAGTATGGATAATTGAAGGTAAGTAAACGATTTAATAAATAAAACAAATTTCGTAGCGCACCCTGCATCACATTTTGCGATGCAGGGCGCGCTACAAAATTTGTTTAATTTATTAAATTGTTTACTTACCTTCAATTATCCATACTCTGGTTTTTAGCACCCCCACCCTGCCCCTCCCCCGCCCACCTCTCCGCCCCACCAAAACTCCCTCCACGGGCCGGGGCTGAGAGCAGGTGGTGGATGGTGGGACGCAGCCCTGGGGAGAGCCCTGATGGGAGATTGAGGAAGGCCGCGATAGCCATTCTGTGGGGTGCGCTGGGTGTGGGAACAGGCCCCCCATCCCCCTCCCCCTCCCCCTCCCCGGTGAGACAGTGACTGTGACGCCGCGCCGTGCCTGCTGTGTTACCCAAGAAGAAGTCTGCGGGCGCAAGGGAATAGTGCTACTGGTGAGTCGGCAGAGCCTGGAGGTGCCTCAGCCGGTGCGGCCTGAGAGCCTGTGGCCCGCCATCCTACGCCCTGGGTGCCATTTTGGAGGCAGCGACAGTTTGGGCACAACTGCAGCAGCGGTGACACACCTCCTACGTGAGAGATACACCGTGCAGAGAGGAGGCCTTGCGAAGTCAGTGGCGGCCTGGGTGTGCTGTGCCCACCCTCTTGTGGTGCTGTGAAACCTCGTAGGCAATAGGTGACGGCTAGAACAGAGCGGTGCTGTGTGAAGGGGCGAGAGCAGCGAGACGCCAACAGGTGAAGTGCGCGGAGAAACAACCCTGGGCCACAAGCGGAGGATGAGTTACTAATCAGGTCGCTCCCTGGCTGGGTAGCTCCTTCACCCCTCAGGAGAGGTCTAGGTCGAGACGACCAGTGGTTGATAGTGCTTGCCTGACCCAACGACCGTCTGCGGATGCCAACGGTACAACAATTAGCGATGGGCCGGCTGAGGGACAAACCGTAAGTTGGACAACAAAAGACTGACAATCTCAATTCCCCCTCGGGACATCAGAATGGAAGCATGGCGGCCCTTGCGGCTAAGATGGACACCGTGCTGGCAGCGGTGGAGCGGATCAGAACCACCCTGGAGCAAATGAAAGAGTCGCTAGAATCACGGATTGATAGAGTCACGTCGGACTTCACTCTCCTTCATGCCGATCATCGCAAGTTAGCGGACTCAGTTGCCTTGCAAAACCAGACGCTCCAAGAGATTCAACCACTGGTGCAAAATCACACTATAGCGCTCCAGGATATGATGGACCGATTCCATGCACTTGAGGATCGTATTGAGGATGCCTTTAGCCTTTATAAATCTTTATTTCGGAGAAATTTTTCACCATAAAAGACATTTACTACATCCATAGTATTTTTAAAAAAAATAAAAGTATACTATGTAAAATTGTCCGTAATCATTAAAAAAACAGTATTTCACAGTACAATGCATAAACTTGGTACGTTAGAATCAATTACCAGCATCGAGATGTTTTCTTCTCAGAGACCATATGGCACCCAAATATTTGGCCACTGCAAAAACAATGTGGTCCGTCAAATTTGTTTTTAGGACTCTAAATGCGACCAAACACTCTCCAAAACCCAAGTTTCTGCATAGAGGAACTATCCATTTCCTACGCATCCCTTGGTAAATGGGGCAGAAAAAGAGTATGTGGAGTTCGGACTCATCAGACATTCTGCAAGCTGGGCACATGCTGGGTGATTGTTCGCTCCACTTACTTGTAAATACTCGAAGTGGAAGTGACCCATGCCTCCATTGCAAATATAATTTCCTAAGCAGGGGAGGGTACAGTTTGTCTAGAACTGGTTCAAATCTATACGTGTCCTTAATACGTAAGAAAAGCTCTGTTAGTGGGCCAAGTTTTTGGTGCTGTAAAAGTTTCGTCAGTTTGCTATCATGATATATCTTTGCTAGTCTTTTTGGGCAAAAGTGGGCAATTGGTTAGAGGATCATACCACATCTTTGAAAGTCCCAGACCCTCCAACTCTGATTTAATGAATTTCAGCCAATTGGTTTTCCCAGCATTGGGCATAGCAAGCACCTCCTGTAGTCCCTGTCTATGGCCAATTCAGGAGTTACCCACAGCCTACGCCAGAAAGCCAAGGGCCGGAAAGCCAATTCTTCATCTAATGGTCGCATCCCTAGGTCTAACCTTAAGGGGACTAGAGGGGAACTGGAGGGGAGTCCTACAACCCTCCGAATAAATTTGTTCTCCTCCTTTACCAGATCCGATGTTACTGCATGCCCCCAAAGCTCACACCCATACATGGCTGCCCCCCTAGCCTGTATTTTGTAGATCTGTATAGGAGGACCAACGGGCCGAATAGTTGATTTATTATTGCCCAGAAGATTCAAGGTGGCCCCTGCGTATTGGGTCAATTTAAGGAGTGCTTTCTCCTGATGCGTGCTCCATGTCAGTCTGTCATTTAGCATGACTCCGAGGTACTCGAAAGTTTTCACCCTTTCGAGCCCACTCTGCCCGATGTTAGGTCTAAAGCTAAATTTTGAGGGGGGGTTAAACACCATAAATTTAGTCTTTAAGGTATTGATTTCTAGACCGTATGCCCTGCAAAAGTCAGTGAAGCCATCAAGAACGCGCTAAATGCCCGTTGCGGACTTGGAAAGCAACAGGGTGTCGTCGGCAAACATAATTGCCGGCACCCTTGCGCCCGCCAACTTGGGTGCGTCAGAGTTGGCAACCCCATTTAGGTGGGAGATAACCCCGTTGGCGTAGAGGCAGAACAGGGTTGGTGCGAGCACACAGCCCTGTCTCACCCCCCTGCCAACGGGGAATCTATTTGACAGGGCTCCCTCCTTGCCACACCTAACCTGTGCGAAATTAGCAGTGTGGAGACGAACTATCATTTCCAGCAAACCCTCAGGTACCCCCAGTTTGGCCAACACATCCCAAAGCTTTTTACGGGGAACCAGGTCGAAGGCCGCCCTCAGGTCCACGAATACAGTATAGAGGCTGCCACCCTCCAACTGCACCGTTTTCAAAAAAATGAGGACGAACCGAAAGACCTGATCTATGGTTGAGACCTTCTCCCTAAAGCCTGCTTGGAAGGGACTCAGGATGTTGTATTCCCTCATCCATTCCGACAGGCGGTCCAACAGCAACCTTGCGAACAATTTTTGGGAGACGTCTATCAGGCTTATTGGCCTGTAGTTGGCTGGGAGCAGAGGTGATCCCTTCTTAAAAATTGGGACTATCTCTGCCCCCAGCCAAGTTGGGGGGATCGTCATGCCATTCAGAATTGCATTGAACAGCGCCCTGAGGTACGGGGCCCAGATTGTGACTTCGTGTTTATAAAGGTCCCCTGGCAACCTATCTAGACCAGGCGCCTTTCCGGGAGCCAGAGCCTTAATTCCCGAACTGACCTCTGCCAGGGTAAATTCGTTCATAGGAGCTGCGCTTCCATTAGGTTTGTGCCTTGTATCTTCTTGTAAACTCTCCAGTTGGTCCTGGTTGTGTGGTTTATACAAGATTTTGAAGTGTTCCTCCCAAACGGGGGCTGCTATGTTTGCTACTACTGCCACTAATGGTTCAGCTGAGCCATGTTTAACGATTTGCCAGAATTTTTTGGGATCGCGCAATGTGAGGGCAGCTGTCATTTCGGACCAGTTTTCCTCATCCCATTCTTTTTTAGCACTAAGGAGATGGACTTATAAGCAAGCCGCTTTTCCCTAATCTTGTTCTGGGGTTCACGTATTTTGAGGGACTCTAGTAAATCGGCCTTTGCCCTCCTACATGAGGCGTTAAACCATGAGGCTCTTTTCTTCTTAAACTTCTTTGCCCTGACTACCGGGTTCAGTACATCTGCCAAGTTGGTACATAGCTCAGAGTGGATGGCCCCTAGCTCATTGAGCTTTGCAGAGAAGAGTTCGGTTTCGTTAACTAGACAGTGGCTAAGGGCTTCGACCTTTTCCAGTACTGGGACGACTGTCGCATACAGCCTATGGATATTGGATGGGTTCTCCAGCAGCTTTATCCATTTAATTCTATGTCTATTACTAGTTAGAACCAAGTCAGCTGGGTCTACCAAATTTTCCTCTGGCCAACTCGTTTGAGACCCCTGGATCGCAAATCTCAGTGACAGTAGATTATGGTCACTATCAGCTCTGTCTATTATACAAAAGTCCCTTACTTTAGCCCAATCCCTCGCAGAGACCAGGATATAGTCAATACGTGACTCATATCCGGGTCTATTGAAGGTGTATTTTGGAGGGATGTCCCCTTGAATCCGCCCATTACAAGCCCTCAATGAGTGACGAAGCGTGAGAGATGTTATTTGGGAGGCAAGTGGCGTCCAGGCCTTTATAGGGGGACCCGCCAAGGAGGGAATATCCCAAGGTTCATCCTCTTCACTTGTTAAATCTGTCAAATGGACCGGAAGGGGTTCGTACTGAGTATTGAAATCTCCACCAACTATCAGTGTGGAGCAAGGAGTGGTAGAATCAAGAAACAACACTTAGGGCCCGATGTAGGTAAATCCCATTTACCGATTTTGAAATACCGAATCTTACCGATTCGGTATTTTAAAATCGGTAAATGGGATGTAGGTCCCAACATCTGGATTCGTTACCGAATCCTTAACAATTCATTAATTACCGATTGGGTAAATACCGAATCGGTAATGCCCATTCTTTCCTATGGGCTTTGAAGCCCATAGGAATGATTAGGCATTACCGATTCGGTATTTACCCAATCGGTATTTAAGGAATTCACAAGGGTGCAGGGGGTGTCACGTTGACACCCTCTAGCACCCCCAAAACGGCCATGTGTGCAATGTGGCACACAGACATGCCCTAAGGGCACGTCTGTCTGTCACATGGCACATGTGTACATGCACAGATGTGCATGTACACAGGAATCGGTTTTTTACCATGGATTTGTATTCCATGGTAAAATACCGATTCTGTAAGCCATGTGCAGCCGGAACATAGGCTACCTACATTGCATTTTCGGTAATTTTACCGAATCGTTATCATTACCGATTCGGTAAATATTACCGACTCGGTAAATTTACTGATTCGGTAATGATAACGAATCGGTAAAATTACCGAAAATGTGCCCCTACATCTCCATAGCCCTTTACCGATCGGAAACGGCCGAAAATCGGTATTTTCGGCCGATTCCGATCGGTAAAGGGCTACCTACATCGGGCCCCTAGGTCATTAATTGTACTCGAGATAGCTGATATCCCTACTGATCTCGAGTATACATTGATCAGTGTTACAGTGACACCACCGGGCCACTCTAAAGATACACACTGGAAATCGGCTGAGTTCGTTTCCAGTTTTGTAGCCCTGCAGCCAAGGTGGGATCCCACCCAAATCAATAGGCCCCCTGATGGTCGTCCCTTTCCACCCCATTTTGCCTGTATCTCAAATGACACATATCCCGTACGGGAGTGGTTATCCCTGGCCCATGTTTCTTGTAGTAGGCATATGTCATGCCCTTCGATAAGTTCTACCCACTCGGGGGAGTCTAATTTATTGGCCAGCCCGGCGACATTCCAGGAGAGTATAGATACCACTCCAGGAGCCGCCTGGGTATCAGTGGCAATGAGTGCCAGAGAGCACTTGCGTGGCCCAGACTGTCCTTGCTGAGTGGAGGACACACCGTCCATTACCACTAAGTTTGTTTTTGACCTGGTCTCAGGAAGGGAATTGACCTCGTGTCATTAGTTGACTTATAAGTTGTGTTGCCCTCCGGGAGTTCAACGGGTGCCCGTTCTATATATCTAGTGTCGCCTGAGTTAAAATGATGGCTCCCCAAGTGGAATTGTAGTATGGGAGAAGCAGATTGATCCAGTTTAGGTTGGGGACTAGGAAAAGCTGATCGGCCCAAAGGGTAAACAGAGCGACAGAACGAGTCAACTACTGGTAGAATGTCAGTTGACCTACATGTGAGTCAATCCACTTCCTCGAGGCACCCGAATCTGTTATAAGTCGGGGCCCCGGACCACCCACCGTGTGTGTCTGACCAGTGATTGGGTGGCCTGCCCCACCTGCCTTTTCTCTCCGGGATCCAGCTCCAGTTCCCTCCAGTGTTCAGTTGTGGTCGCGGAGGGTAAAAATAAGTGAGTGGTCTAGATGCTATCGGTGAGTTTACGCTGGTTTGATACCAGGAATGTACAGATTGCGCAGTGTTAGGATTTTCAAATGAAACCACTACACAATCGCCGGTAATGGACTTATACGAAGTGCCTATCCAGGGGACCCGGCGCACCATGAGGATTTTACTCCTCAGGTGGTTTGGTATTGGCCTGTTGGTATTAAGCCAATGGATTACTTTGTTCTTTAATGAACCAAAGTCTTCCTGTTGATGATATTGCAGTTCCGGGACCCCTGTTAGTACAACAACATAGGGTCTAACGTCAGGTGGAAGATCAACATAGCCCCTAGGGCGATCTTTATTGGCGTTAACTCTCTGAGTGGTAGGTTGTTGGTTAGTGAATTGTTTGAAGTTAAAGTCTCTAACCTTCGGTTTAGTCACAGCTTCCAGGGATGGTGCAAGATGACCTGCCGTGGCTGGCAAAGATGGTACAGACTGTGCCGTCAGCTGGTTTATGGCCACCGCTGCCTTTTTGTGGGTGTCTATAGTATCCCTGTGCCTAGGTTTTGGAATAGGTTTATCCTTAGTGACATCAGATGAAATGGCAACAGCTACTATTTTATCAGCAGGTTGTAATGTGGAATTAATAGTATCGGATGGACAGGTAGGTTTGTTAACATGGGCGCTAAGGGTTGCTAAATTCAGAATGCTTTTTTCAGTTTCGAGGAGCTGAGATTCGATGTGGGCAAGCCTTACTTCGAGGGGGGTTAGAAGTTTTTTTAGAGTTTCCCACACAATTGACAGAAATTCTACGTCCCTCCCTTTTATAGTACAGAGTGGAGCCTCCCCGTTCTCGCTTTCTATTACAAGATTATCTTTACTCACCGATTGTGCGGTACTCGATTCTAGTCTTAAATCGGGAGGGGTTGTACTATTTACTAAAGAGGATTCTAATGGTGCATTAAATGGTGCCTGAGTGGGTAGTTGGGCCTCTGCTACCTTTGCTTTTTTTTAAAAATATGCCAGAGTGTTGTTGCGCTTTCTTTTGTTGATTTGCCATTTTTGTGGGGGTTGAGAATTCCCCCCACCCAATTCCATAGGTTTGGGAATTGGGGATGTTTCAAAAAGGGCCATATCACCCGCAATAGCCGTCCCAAGTGCCCCATTTAATGGCAAACTTAGAATATCAGTGGATGGAGATAAGTGCCCCCCCTTGGGTGTAAGTGGCGTTGCTACTAGTGGCTGATGAATGTCTGCCTGTGTCGTAATTAGAATAGGGACCGGACCATTTGCACGGCCAGGTGATTTCACGAAGGCAAAATGGCCTAGGGAGGATTTTCTGTGGGCGGCCAACTCCTGAGATAACCTTCTTGCTGCTTCCAGTTCAATAGATACTCTGTGCTGCATTTTATTAATCTCCCTATCAATGGCTGTGTTAGTCTTAGTTATAAAGTCATCTAGTGTCCCGTCTTTCAATTTACCCTTGGCTGCCCTGCTTCTGTACTCACGAGTTGACATGGTCTTTAAACAACAGCAGCAGCAGGTGGTTGGGCAGCTGGGGCACTAGGGAACACAGTTAGGGTCCAAGAGTATGGGCCAGACCAGTCCTTTCCGTCCTCGAACGGCCTCAAACGGCCCGCTCTTTGCCCGGTCTTCGCCCCGAGCTCCGTCCCGCGCGCGTCCCGCGTCGCGGTGGTGATTGCGGCTGTTATGTAGGAGGAGGTTGGAGGCGTGGCCGCCGGGGGAAGAGTCACCAGCTGTGTACAGTGGAGGATGCTGGTCCTCGCAGTCCCCCGGTAGGCTCCACGCACGCTGTTTGCAAACGTGCCCGGTCTCTCCTGGGAGCGAGTGTCCTCTCCACCGATTGTGGAGCCGCTCACACCAGGGTCAGGCAGCCAAAGGGAGCAAGTGAGCGGCACCCGCGGAGCGAGTGTCGCGAAAAGTGAGGCAAGAACTAGCGGCCTCAAGGTGCAGGCTGGAGTAGATGCAGTCCTCGCGGCAGAAGGTGAGCAAACAAAGAGCACCCACTATGCCGGTAATTCCAGGACTAAGTATCGCTGGAGGCTGGGGGCGTGGCCGCCGGGGGAAGAGGCACCAGCTGTGTACAGGGGAGGATGCTGGTCCTCGCAGTCCCCCGGTAGGCTCCACGCACGCTGTTTGCAAACGTGCCCGGTCTCTCCTGGGAGCGACTGTCCTCTCCACCGATTGTGGAGCCGCTCACACCAGGGTCAGGCAGCCAAAGGGAGCAAGTGAGCGGCACCCGCGGAGCGGGTGTCGCGAAAAGTGAAGCAAGAACTAGCGGCCTCAAGGTGCAGGCTGGAGTAGATGCAGTCCTCGCGGCAGAAGGTGAGCAAACAAAGAGCAGAAGGATGCAGAAGGGCGCTCTCGGCGCAACAATGTAGAATTGTTGTGTTTTCCTTGGTCTAAGCGTCTTGAGACCTGTGGGTGAGTTGGCGCTATACAAACTAAAGTAACATAACATAACATAACATAACAATGTCCGTGTGGTGGGCCTTCAGGAGGGCGAGGAGGGCCGAAACCCGGAACAGTATGTCGAGAACTGGTTGCGTGACCTCCTGCCCCATGGGGTGCTGTTGCCCCAATTTGTGGTGGAGAGGGCGCATAGAGAGCCGGCACAGAAGCCCGAACCGGGAGCTAGACCTCGTCCATTCCTCTTCAGACTCCTTAACTTTCGGGACCGAGACGTGGTGCTCCATGAAACCAGGAAGCTAGGCCACATCAGGGTGGGAAGTGGTTTGGTGATGTTCTTTCCGGACTACACAGCAGTGGTTCAGAGACGGAGTAGCACCTACATGGCGGTGAAGCGCCAACTGCGGGAGCTGGAGCTGCCATACTCCCTGTTATTCCCATCGCGGCTAAGAGTGATCTCAAAAAGGGGGCCCGCTTTTTCGATACTCCGTCGGACGTCTGGGACTGGCTGGAGGAGACGGGGCAGTGGACAGGAACATGGCCCACAGGCCTGGACGACAGGGGTTGGCAGGAGAAGAGGTCGCGGAGGCGCAGGCGCAGGGGGGCTCGATGAGGAACGGAGTTAGGTACAGTTGCGCCCAGCCCAGAGAAGATTAGACTGGAAAGGCAGGAAGTTCTTGAGGCGGTGGCGACTCTTGGAACAGTGAACAATAATAGCCGTGTGGAGTCGCGTACACGCAGTGACCCAGAAACTAGTGGTCCATCATCCTCATCCACTGTGTTCTCAGAAGATTCGAATATGCCAGTAGTGACACCCCAGATGGCCGACCAGCTCATGTGACTGAACGGTGAAATGCTGCTTTCCTTCATGGCCCACACACACGTGTGCACTGCATGTTGTCTCTCTTTAGTATGTTTCGAGCATGCTCTATTGATATGTGTAATTCGTTTGAAGCATTTCTGTTGCACGAAGTAATGCATGTAGAAGTCCAAGAAATGTCTCACTGGTTGAAAGGCGGGATGTGCTGCGCTGCTGTTGCTTTTTTCGCAGTCTCCCACAGCGGTGATCCGCACTGAACCTGCACGGTTACACACTCTGTGACACAATGTACACCTCTTGCCAGCACGACAGGCTTGAGACAGGGGCGCAGTGCAGACTAGTTGCAGATACTACATGCACCCCACCGGTTCCTATACTGGACTAGCACTTCATTGCAAGTGGTTTAGCTTGCGGTTTAAACGTATGCCCTTTCGGGGATTCGCCCCACTAGTTGCATTGTTCTTGGTTTTTGTTATGTTCACACTGCGACACACGGATACGCTCCCCCTGGTAAAACTCCTTCGCCCCGTGCTGCGCTAATTACTCCAGGGTCATGACCCATACTAACATCGCAACATGGAATATCCGTGGTATGCACACACCGTCAAAACGTTACTCTATCTTCTCCTATTTACAGCGCCATGCGATAGGGGTTGCCCTCCTGCAAGAGACCCACATGACACAGATTGAACTAGACAAACTCCGCAGGCGCTGGAGATGGCAAATCTATGGCACTGTCTTGACGGCGCATGCGAGCGGCACTCTGGTATGCGTAAGAGTGGGAATTCCCTTCATTTGGGAGGAAACGAAGATAGATCAGGAAGGCAGGTACTCCCTGGTGCGGGGGAAACTAAATGGTCAGGAGGTGCTATTAGGTTCGGTTTATGCCCCGAATGTAGTAGATCAACCCTCATTCCTAGGCCGAATGACCCAGACCCTCCACCCTTATGATGGGCTTCCTTGGCTACTTGGTGGAGATTTTAATATGGTGCTGGACGTGAACCTAGATAGGTCCTTCCCCCCTCAGCGCTGCAGTGGTAGAGCCCAACGCGCAGGCGTTTCGCAATTGGCTTACGCAATGGGCGATACAGGACCTGTGGCGAGTGCAACACCCGGTAGATAGATTCTATTCGTATTACTCATCAGTCCACGACTTACACATCCGGTTGGAAAGGATAATGGGTTCCCAGTCCCTGCTCCCACTCATCACACAGTCAGAGTACCTGGGTAGAACGCACTCCGATCATAATCCCCTGCGGTTCCGGATTAGTTGGGAGGCGGACCGACCACCCATTCCTGCATGGAGGCTACAACCTACGGCGTTAGAGGACGCAGAGTTTCGCTCATCGCTGGGCATGGCCATCCTTGCGTACTTTGAGGCCATCGAAGGGACAGCGAGCAGTGCCTTGATAGAATGGGATGCGCATAAGGTGGCCATTCGGGGACAATGCCTGGAGACCACTTGGAACATACGCAGATCGCTCTCCGACTCTCTGGCGCGTCTGGAGGCTGAGCTCCTGCAATATGAGGGGGAAGGGGGGTGGGCACTCACTCAGACTGGGGGACCTTCGCACTAGACATGCGGAGCTTCTAGACAGGCTGAGATGCCATAACTATGCGGCACACACAGCCAGAACACATGCCAAGGCAGACAGGGCAGGCCGACTGTTGGCCTGGTTGATAAAGCAGGAGGGGTGTGGTGGCTCAATAGGGGCCCTTCGCACAGCTGGGGGAGGGATGGTGTTCCCGCAACATGAGATACACAGAGCCCTGACAGATCACTATACGCAGCTGTACAAGGCCCAGGGCACTGGCCCCAGGCACATCTTGGAGGAGTTCTTGGACTCTGTCCTATTGCCCACGGCCTCTGAGGACCACAAAGGAGCACTTAATGCGCCCCTCTCACTGGAAGAGATTGGGGAGGCGATTCAGTCCATGGCATCCGGGAAGACCCCGGGGCCAGATGGCTTACCCACAGAATATTACAAAGCATATAGGGAAACCCTGACACCACTGCTCCACAAGATGTACACTACAGCGATAGAGGAAGGATCGCTGCCCTCTTCAATAAGGGAGGCATTTCTGGTTTCTCTGCCCAAGCCAGACAGAGACCCAGCAACCCTGAGCTTATACAGGCCTCTGGCGATGCTCAACATGGACTATAAAGTCTTTGCTAAGGTGTTGGCGGAGCGATTGGTGCCGGTAGTTCCCCACCTGGTGCACACTGACCAGAACGTGTTTGTCCCAGCAAGATCTACGTCACTCAACCGTAGAAGGTACTTCAGAGAGGCAGCTGAGGCCATGCCGGAGTGGCCTGAGGCGGGATGGCTGATATTGGATTTGGAAAAGGCGTTTGATTGCCTGGAATGGGGCTATCTATTGGCAGTGTTACTGCGCTACGGATTGGAGGTGGACTTCCTCCAAATGACAGACTTGCTATATAGAAATCCCGTAGTCCGAGTGCGGTTGGGACCTTACATCTCAGAAGTGGTGGCGGTGGGCAGAGGCACTCAGCAGGGGTGCCCTCTGTCCCTTCTGCTATTTGCGCTGTCAATCGAACCCCTGGCAGCGGCCATACGACAGACTCTTGGGGATGGTATCCTGTTGGGAAACGCAATACATCAGATATCGCTTTACGCTGACGACCTGTTGGTATTCATGAGGGATGTGGAGTGCTCACGTTTGCTGGAATCTCGGGACTCCGTGTGAATGCGTGTAAATCCTGCCTTTATGCTTTTAGTGAAGAGACCGGAGACCCTGAGTATTACCTCGAGGGCACACGAGTCCAGTGGAAAGCAGACACCTTTAGGTACCTGGGGATACAGATATACCGCCAGCCGGGTGATTTGTTCGATGGGAATCTTGGGAGGGCGGTCGCAGCGCTCAGGTCCCAGATACGCTTTTGGAATACGCTCCCGCTAACAACCACAGGCAGAGTGTCACTTGCCAAAATGGTCATGCTTCCCCGCCTCCTTTACTATTTTGTCAACTTGCCGCTCTTTGTCCCGGCCTCCTTCTTCACTATGCTCAATAGGATACTGAGGGAATTCATCTGGGGCACTTCTAGGCACAGGCTGGCGCTGGCTAAGCTATTCTTGCCAACAGACGGGGGCTGATTGGCTGCCCCTTGCTTTGAGCATTACTACCTAGCCGCGCAGCTGCAGTGGGTTGCTCATTGGTTGGCAGATAAGGGCAGAGAGGACACAGCCACGGTGCTACCGCCATATTCCCTAGAGAGTATAACAAAACTTTTCCATCCAATAGCAGCGACTCGGTGCCCAACACCGCTCCTTTTGGCAGTGGCATATAAATGTTACCGGAGCGCCTTATACCTTACTCGCACCACAACGCCTTATGCGCCTGCAATACCATTGGAGGGTTCACCCAGTGGCGACGGGGTACTCACATCCTCCATGCTTGCGGAGTGGCGGGAGGCTGACATACACATGCTTGGGGACCTTTATAGGGAAGGGGTTCTCACGGCATACGAGACACTGGTAGCAGAAGAGGGACTTCCACCCGGGGGGTTCTTAATGCACCGCTCACTGATAGCGAAACTGACTGCCAGTTGGGGAGACGTTGCAACGGAACCCAAACAGCATCTAACTATGCAGTACCTCCATGTCATAGGGAGGGGCAGACACTTGATCCGCTGGTTTGGGGCCTCACTAAGGGAGCACGCAGCGATTAGTCTAGATCCCCTCAGAGGCAAATGAGAGCTAGATCTGGGGCCACCATTAGCAGACAAGGAATGGGAAAGAGTCCTTAAAAGCCCAGTGCGCATACCCAGAAACATGCGATTCCGTCAGATACAACTTTTCATTATTCATAGGGCCTACCTTACACCCGAGTTGATCAACAAATACTTCTGTCGCGACGACGTGCGCTGCCCCAGGTGTAACAAGCTAGGGGTGGGGCTTCTGCACATGCTATGGAGCTGTCACGGGCTCGGCTCTTACTGGCGAACGATCACTGGGCTGCTGCAGAACTGCACAGGTCGAACCATACCCTTTGACTGGCCCGAATATATACTACACCACTTCAGGAGAACCCCCAAAGACAAGGTGGCATCCCGATTCCTGGACCTGGGGCTGGTGGTGGCAAAGCGCCTCCTCACGAGGAGATGGAAGGCGCATGATCCACCATGTGCCCGGGCGTGGGCCTCCTCCTTCCAGGCATGGGCTAGGGCGGAAGGGACCGCCATACATAGGGAAGAGACGGTGGGGCTTCAGAGGGAACCCATGGCGGCACTCTGGAGGCAAATGCTTGATGTACTACAGCAGGCAGATAGGGAGGGGGCCGCGGATGGCGCAACGGGGATGGGAGGCACACACGGGGGGCAGTTGCATACCACAAGTCTTTCTCCTGCCGAGATAGTCTGATGAGTTCATTTCCTGGTCCAAGTGGATGTGTGGATGCTCACGCCACAGCAGTCATGGCTGAGGGGCACTTGCGACGGGGTGGAGGGGACGACAGATGGGGCCGGGGTGGGGGGAGCAAAGGGGGGAGAGACAGTCCATGAATGAGAGCCAGAATACCAGGGGGGAGGGAATTTTGTTGCCGCAGCTTATGTTTTTCTTTCCATTTGTTTCGAATATAATTCATCTGTTTGCAAGCTCAAGTTGGAGGGTCAGCCCTGAACTACAAGGGCTATTGAGAAGTCAATGCATCGGCCCCCCTGGACAACCTCAGAGTCTGAGCCTGCATAAGGGCCGGCGCACTACAATCCAAATGACTCTGGGGAACGTCGCATGTCTCATCTATTGAAGTGAATGATGGTACCATGACGTGCTAATGCGACAACATATACATGGCCGACGTGCCACCGCCTATGAGCTTATATATTGATGTTTGTAATGTAATGTAAAGTGCAATCTTTCTAAAATGCCAATAAAAACAGATTTGACAAAAAAAAATCAAGCAAGAGGTGCTCCTCATATACATATGCTGTTATGGATTAAGGACGCTCCCAAATTTGGAACACGTACGGATGATACTGTTTTGAGATTTATTGAACAATATGCAACATGTGATGTACCCAAAAGCACAGAAGAAAACAACTTAAGAGCACAAGTGTTACGATTCCAAAGCCACCGATGTGGTAAATACTAGGCCTGGGCGGTAAATTCCATTCCGCTCGCAGAATTTGGGTAATTTGGGTAATTTCGCGTTCCGCGGAGAATGCGAAATTGTCCAAAATTCTGCGTTCCGCTACTTCGCGAAAATTTTTGCTTGTTCGCGTTCACAAAATGCGTGTTAGCAAGATATTCCCCCCGAGCACGCAAACAGCAATTGCGAACAGTAAAAAAGCATCGCGAACTAGCAATTCAGCGTGTTTGTGGAATTTCTGCATGTTCGCGGAGATTTTTTACCGTTTTGCGCAGATTTGCGTACCGCGATTACGCAAATTCCGCCCACCCCAAGAAAATACTGTTGACGAAAGTACAAATCTAAGGACAAGTTCTACACCAAATGTCGTTTTGCATTTTCACGTCCTGTAATGTCCAAAGGAAGAGTGAACAGTTTTATGTCATCTTTGCGACATACTATCACAAGAAAGTCTCCAAAATATACTTACAACTTAAGAAGAAATGAAGAGTCAAATTACATAAATGACTACAACCCAGTTATTTTGTCCATGTGGAATGCTAACATGGATATTCAATATGTTGCGGACAATTCCATTGCTGTTGCTCGATATGTTATGTCCTATATTACAAAATCAGAAAAGACAGAATTGAAAGAAATGTGGGAAGAGATTTCTCACGAGAAGACTCTAAGTAAGAAATTAAGCAGTTTCTGTTTGAAGATGTTATAGCATCAAGAAATTGGAGCATATGAATGCTCAGATTGGTTATCATCTGCAAGTCTATAATCCAAATCTAGAAGAATCCTTTATGTGAGTCTATGTCTTGCAGCAATGCGAAATCGAGTACTGAAACCTGTACAAGAAATTGAATATTTAGCAGCAAAAGATCCAGAACGTACAGATATTTCGAAAACAAATATGTTGGACACATATTACCCAAACAGAAGTCATCATCTTGAGAACATGTGTCTCTATGAAGTGCTGCAATACTACACTTTTAAACGGAATACTACAGAGAACATCAATGATGGAAAATATAGAGTCATAGGTTCCGAAGGATGTCTGGTGAAACAAACGAAAGGAAATTTGATTAATCACAGAAAGCTGAGTTGCAACACTGCTGATAAAAGGGAATTTTACTATTTAGCCCTTTTACAACTATTTATACCATGGCGTTCAGTATTGGAATTACTTGGAGATTTCCAGAGCTATGAAGATTCCTTTAATACTTGTAAAGATAGTATACAATGCAGTGCTTTTGCAAATTATGTGAAAATGTTGAACGATGAAATTGATCAAGAAGCTACAATTGCAGCTGAGATTGCTAGAGACAGTTCTCAAGACAGTCAAAGTTCTGCTGAGCTGAGTCGAGATCCACTAGGACAACCAATTGTTGAAAATGAAGCAGCAATCACCATGAATGAGGTGGAAACAGCAATGCATCAAGCTCAAGAAGATGTAACAAACTTAGCAAACTTGGAAGAACAACTAAATGTTGAGCAAAAACAAATATATGAGCAAGTGAGACAACAGATTGACCATGGATTACTTCATGAAAAGAAAGAGTGCTCTTGCACGTCATTTCAACCTATCCGAATATACGTGAGTCGACAAGGTGGAACAGGAAAACGTTTAATAATTAAAGTAATTCCAAGTTATCTACAAAAAACAAGTGAGTCACATTTTTCTTGTGTTGTCACTGCTCCAACTGGGTTGGAAGCACACAACATTAAAGGAATTACTTTACATAATTTACTAATGCTACCAGTAGAGCACGAAAACAAATTGGAATACCACAAGCTATCTGGAGAAGCTTGTTGTGAAGTTTTAAGAGTCTTGTAGAAAATTAAACTTCTTAATATTGATGAGGTAAGCATGGTATCAAACTTAATGCTTGCCTTTGTGCATATAAGAATGCAGCAAATTCTTAAATGCAATTGACTCCTGTAAAAGGACAACCAGTATTTAAAACACTTGCACATGAAGACACCAGAAAGTCTCTGGGTAGTGTTGGAAACATGAACATTTGGTCATATTTTGAATACAAAGAACTCATTACAAATATGTGACAGGCAAATGATGTTGATTATGGAATTATTCTCCAAGATATAAGAATTGGACTACTGACTGAACATGGTAAGCAAGCTTTGCAGACTTGATTACTTTCTAATTTGTTTCCAAATGAAAACATAGTTCCTGAGAAAATATACATTAAAATTGCAGAAAACAAATCTGTAATCTGCCTAATGCCACCACTGCATGAGTGTTCTATATTCAACGAACTGCTTTTGAAACTGGAAAATGAATAAATAATAAAAATAGAAGCCATTGATAAAACAGAGCATGAAAGAATCACTATTATTTTGACATAAAAATTGAAGACAAAATTGGATTATTAGAAAAATCAATATCTAAAACTGCTGGTTTAGAAAAGAATCTATAAGCATGTAGAAACTGTTGGATAATTGTAATGCGTAATTTGGATGTAGAAAAAGGTTTAGTTAATGGAGCAATGGGCAAAGTTGTGGATTTTGTTACTTATCAAAATAAAGATGGTATTGAATTCTTAAAGATTAAATTTGATCAGATTGAAGAAGTTAAAGAAATTGGTCGTTGTTCTGTTCGTTTTTTGCATGTTAAAGATTTATATGTCCGTAGAAAACAGTTTCCAGTTACTCTGGCATATACAGTCACTATTTATAAATATCAAGGGTTAAGTGTTGACAGTGCTTTGGTGAACATTGGAAATACTGTGTTTAAAGAGAGAATGGCATATGTTGCTTTGTCGAGAGTCAGAACATTATCTGGTTTGTTTTTGATTGATTTTGATGATACAAAGGTTACTGCAGATGCCAACTGTGTCAAAGAGTACAATAGGTTAAGAAGAACATATGCTCCTAATTTAGGTCAATATCCTGTATTTGAAAAGCGTGTGGTTGGTCGAAAAAGAAGGTATGAGAATATCTGTACTGAAAGTGTAGAGAAGGGAAAAAAGAAGATAATGTTGTGATTGCAAGTAAAAAGAAAAAGGACATATTGAAGAGATTGTTGGTTATAAGTTTGAAAATAGTTCTGGTGTCAACTGCTATGCTGATGTAGTGGGCCAATGTTGTTTTTTTTCTTGAAGGTTTGCAAAAGCAAATTATGGAGAATCGGGAAAAAAGATTTTGTTCGTTGTTGCATTCTGTTCATTAAAAATTGAGAACTGATAAAAGTAAAATACAAAGCGTTTCTGATGTTCGTAATCTTTTGAATATATGTTCTGGTTCTACACAATTTACACAAACTATCCAACAAGATGCTCAGGAATGTCTAATGTATATGCTTACTGTATTCGAAAATGAAGGTGTAGACATAGAGAATGTTTTTGGCCTTTGTTATAAATGGGAACATCAATGTGAAAATTGTATGTATACATGTAGCACTAATGTAGATATTGAAAGATTTCTATATTTGACATTACCGGACTGCAAATCAGTGTCTTTCAGTAAATTAGTTAAAGCTGCAAATCAAAACATGGAGTGTAGCCAATGCAAATCAGAAATGTTATCAACATTATTTATACAAAGATATGGAAAATATATCATTTTAATGATGCAACGTTGTACAGCTGACGGAAGAAAATTGGACACTTTAATAAAACATTTTGTAGCAAGTCAACTATCAATATCAGGAAGGACTTTTGTAGCAGTAGCAATAATTTTCCACGATGGTCCTTCAACAACATCTGGACATTACACTGCCTATCCAAAAAAAATGAGAAAGGCTGGGGTCTTTGTAATGATGCTGAGTTGGTTTTCAAACAACGTTTGCCTTTCGAATTACCAAATTCCTACCTAATTTTTTTAAAGCCAAAGTTTTAGGAAGATAATTTAACCTCTGAAGAAATTATTATTATCATTTAACAGGACTACCATTGGACAATGTACATAAAAATGACTGCAAAAATACAATTTGGCCTCAAGTAAAGGTATTTCTTTGAATTATGGACTTTTTGTTGCACATTGTCTCGGTGAATAATTTTAACTGGCATCATTTATAGTGTTCATAAATTTAGGTTATATCATTTTCTTAGCAGTAATCATATTACATATGTGTGATTTGTATTATCTAGTACTTTACTATAGATGGATTACTATTTTTTTTAAACAATCAAATTGATTGTTTTTATTTTGCCCGCTGTTATGTGATGAGTACGATGAATTCACTATTTCTAGTGAAATTTAATATATTCTGAGAACAGCAAAAAAGGCAAAGAAATGACTTCGTAAAATGTTAAAATTATGCTGTGCTATTAAAAATGTATTATTACATGTTATAACTATTTTTTCTTTTCTTTTACAGATCTTAAGTTTAAGATATGGAATATACCACAATTTAGATTATAAAAAACAAGTGAATAAAATGTGTAGCCTTTTTTAGTTGTATTACTGCTGAGTTAAGTTTTAGTAAGTCTTAAAATGCACAATGGACTGTGTTTTCACACAGTTGAAGAAAAGGAAGATGGATGGACTAGATTTGTGCCAGAAAATGCCAATGCAGACAGGTATGAAATAGGGGACTGCTTCAGAATACCTGTCTGCAAGATACATGTTATAGTACAGAATAGACGGATATTGTAATTGTATTGTATTGTAATTGCATTTATATAGCGCCTATTACCCCTGACGAGGCGTCAAATCACTTTTTCGGCGAGTAGCACGCTACTCCAGGACCCATAGAGGATTAGTGTTGAATTAGTATAGTGAAACATGCAAGTACATTCTAAGTGGTGGATAGGTTAGTCAGTTATTTGGATTTGGAATGATAGCAGAAGGATAGAGGAGGACAAAGGTTTGTATTTATATAGAGCTTGTTGACGCACGCTATTCAGGAAGCCTACAGAGGATTAGTGGTGAATTAATATGGTGAAATATGAAGTAATTTCAGTGGTGGATATTAGTTAGTTACTTGGAGTGAGAAGGATAGTGGAGGGATAAAAGGGGAAGAAAGATTTGCATTCATATAGCACTTGTTACCCCTGATGGGTGTTGAATCGCTTGTCTGGCGAGGAGCGCGCCACCCGGGAACCCATGAAGGATTACTGTTGAAAATTAGTATAGTAAAAAAAATGAAGTAATTTGAGTAGTGGATATGTTGTTCAGTTATTTGGGTAGTATATTAGTATAGTTTAATAAGGAATTTGAGAAGTGAACATATTAGTCTGTTAATTTTGATTGAAAAGGTTAGTGGAGGGATAAAAGTGAAAGTTTTTTTTGTTAGGTCTTAGCAATAGGAGAAGGCTTTTGGATGAGTAGAAAGGAGTTTTGGAGGGGAGGACTCAGAGGAAAGAGTTTAGAAAGGTTTGTTTTAGGGGATCGGTATAGTAAAAGAGGTGTCAGATAATGCAAGGAGGGGTAGAGTAGGAGAGAGTCTAGAAAGGGTTATTTTGGCAATCATAGTAGTGGTATGGGGTTTGGGATAAATGAGAGAGTGGATGTAGAGGATATATTGATAGATGTATAGGATGAGAGATAGGGTAGTGCATTGGAAGGAGTAGTAGAAAAAGTTTGAGATGAGTCAGTAGGTTGGGCTAGAAGATATATTGAGCGAAGTATAGGCTGAGAAATAGGGTACTGCATTGGAAATGCTAAATTAGAAGAAAATGATAAATATATAGATCCATAATTACATTGAAAGTGTATAGATACATAAAGGAGGTAAGTATATGTAGATTAAAGATATTGATATAGGCACAGGATGAGAAATAGGGTAGTGCATTGGATATGCTTTTTCAGGAGAAAAGTAACAGACACACAGATCCAAGTACATGGAAGGTACATAGATGCACAATGGAAGTATGTACATGTAGACCAAAGATGATTTTTATTTATTTATTATTATTATTTTTTCACTCAACAACATAGTTATTTTACATGTTTATACAAAGTAATACACACAGATAGGTACATATCTATAGTGAAAAAAAATGCTTGTATACAGAGGGATATGCTGTAAATTTCTGTTTGCGTATGGTGCTCATGTGGGGAAGAGCCAAATCTTGAGTAGTTTTCTGAAGATAAGGTGGTTGTAGGTGGACCTTATGTTGGGGGTAAAGAGTTCCATAGTTTGGCTACATGAACAGAGAAGGATGTGCCACCCATGTTTTTTTTCTTGTATGGTGGGATTTTGAGGTGAGATGCTCCTTTAGAGTGGAGGACCCTTTGTTGAATGTGTTTGGTGATTTTATTCCTGATGAAGAGCGGTCCCATTCCATGTAATGCTTTATGGTTGTTTTGCAGGTCTTGGTAATATCAGAATTAAAAGAAATGAAACTCTTTAACTTAAACCACATCACTGAGTGTTTTTGCACATGTCATATTAGGCCGCATCCCTTCCCTTCAGAAATATAAACATGTCCTATCAGTTCCCTAAAACATAGGTAGTTGTACATGTATCTTGTTCTCTGTTATCAGTACAGAAATGTACTCCTATAATAACAATTGGCCTAGCCATTAACTCTCTTTCCTATTTACAAGGTGAGGAATAGGCATTCTGTATACCTTTTCTTTTCCATCTAAATATAATCTCATCATACACAGCACTTTGCATTGAAAATGCATTTTTGTAGGTTTTGCTGTGCGTGTTTGCATAGAACACTCATTGAACAAGACACATCTCCAGATTCATCAGAAATCATAAATCTGGACATGTTTGTGTATGCTGCACCATCCTCCTATTGGTGTAGCAAAGCACAACGGGTAAAATTGTTTTCACTTCTCATTTTTTCACTTTCAATATATGCTACAATGCACATCATATATTGAAGGAGAAAAATGCCTTTTCTGATTGTTTTTGTACAGGAAGGTGTCCCTTCTTGCACAAAAACAATCTCCACATGACACGGTCATCCTTGCACCATGGTGAAAGGGTGCCTGTGTCACCACATGGCTGTAGTTTAAGCAGCTGTGCAGAGTGAAGCACAGACCTGCAACATATTTATATACATATGTTGCGTCCATGTGCTTTGGAAGTACCACAGCATGCTGTAGTTAAACAGTTTACAGTGTCATGCTGCAACACTTCCTTATAATTCTGCACTTATGCATTCACCACACATCACAAATGTACATTTACAGTCAATTATGAACTACACATACATTCATCTAAACTTTCACACACTAGTATACTAGTTTAGCTCTTTACTTAACCAGAGTAGTTAGTTCTGAAAATATCATTTTTTTTTTGTTTTTGCTGTTTTGTATTTTTTTTTAGTTTTTTTAACGATTTTGTATATATTTTTTTTGTTAAAAGAGGGGAAAAAATGTGTACCGGGGAAACAGAACTAAAAACTGGGAGGAGAGGAAAAAAGAAAACTAACAATGGTGGCTTACAATGACTCGACACACCAGATCCACCGACTGCTCCCCATATGCAATGAGCAGTCCTTATTTTATGCATGTCATCCGGATTTTCCCTAATTGAGGACGGATGTCTGGAGGCAATGATGAGCTTGATGGTGTTGCTCCACTTGTACTAGGCACTGCCGATGGATCAGGAGGAGTCTCCCTTAGTCTTCTTAATTCCTCCCTGGCAAAGTTAACAGGGTGTTTTGTTTGCAAGTGCTTTCGCATACTCGCAGTACCACATGAGTATTTTTTTGTGGGGTCTGCCCTCGAAAGCACTGCCTTGCAAATGCGGCAAGTCACTTAGGTCGCATTTAACTTTTTCAACCCTGGAGGAATTGTGAAAAATTTCCAGACAATCCTTGTGTATCTTTCTTTAGAGAGAGGTTCTGGAACAAATTCCTGTTCTGAAGAAAGGTCTGAATCAGAGGAAGGTGGTTGATTTGCAGCTATAGTTGAATCAGGTCAATCTCTTGCCCAATAAGTGAGGAACAGCAAATCTTCTCAGCAGGTCTTTCCCTAAGAAAAGTTCTAAGAAGAGTGATTGAAATGGGTGGGGTCCTTCAATAGTTTCAATAGGAAGTCTAATGAACCAATCAAATCTCTTTTTTTGAGGTCACATGGGGTGCGCGTAGGATGCGCGCACTCAGCACACACACTGCTCGCACCTTACTCGCACCCATTAAAATTGCATTAAAAAGTGACCGTGACCATGACCACTGACCATGTCATGAATGATGTAATATGTAATGTCATCAGCAGTGGATTGAGGGCGCGCGAGTTATAGTTAGCAGAACTAACTATAACAAAGGAATTTCAATGGTTTTGTACGAGTGAAATGTCCAGCTAACTATAACACCCCTGAAACGTATGGTTTTTTCAGTGAATTTCTAAGGTTTTTTCAAATGCTAATTCCATACCATAACATATCTGAAACCTATTTTTTTCAGTGAATTTCAAAGATTTTGTAAATGACCATTTTTAAATGTATTAATTTTTATATTCATTTTTTATACTGATTTACTACACTTTTTTAAACTATTTATCTGTAGATATTTTATTTTTTAAATTACATTATACATTACATTACAAAATATACTTTCTCAGAACGGATTACTTTAGTTTAAATACTTTGCAAATAGGCAATAGACTTTTAAGTACAGTAGTTACAGTTGTTGCAATGGGCAACACAATTTCAAATACAATTCAACATTGAGCTCAATGGGAATTTCTAGTTAAATGCAATTAGTTACTTTATGGATTACTTTTGTAACCACAGGACTGGATCCTAGATTCAGTCCTGTGGCATCTCCTGTAAACAGTTGAGTAAAATTGTTTTGGTTACAGTAGGGATTTTTAAGGAATATTATTGTATTTTAAAAGTTGACACTTAGAAACTTTTTCACATAGAATCACCAATGTTATCCCATGGGAGGAAATTCACTTAGCAAGTAAGTAGTGTTATCGTTACTTTTTCTTACTCAGTGGTGGATCCTGGATCTAGCACTGGTGCATCTCCTGTATTTATTTATTTATGACATTTATTAAGCGCGCGGCTACCCCCAACGGAGGGGTCCCGGCGCTGTGGACAGCAGCAGCATAGAACCTAGAAGTTAGTAGCTGGAGAATAGCCATGTCTTCAGTTTGCCTCTGAACTGAGATTCGGATTCGATAAATTGAAGGCTTAACAGAAGGGAGTTCCATAGTTTTGACGTGACCACCGCAAACGCCCTACCTCCTTTTCTGGCTCGACGGAAGCGGGGGGAGGAGTAGAAGACGGAGATGGATAGATCTGAGAGCACGAGATGAGTAGACTAGCTTCAGCCTACGTCTGAGAAACCCTGGACCCTTCCCATTCAAAGCCCTGAAAGTGAGAACCAAGGCCTTAAACTGGATATGGGAGGATATTGGGAGCCAGTGGAGGTTCTTTAAGTGGGGGGAGATAAAATGGCGGTAGGGAACATTGCAAATCAGCCTGGCCGCAGCATTCTGAACAATCTGCAACCATTGTAGGAGATATGCTCGGGCACCCACATATAGGCTATTAGAGGAGTCTAAATGGGAGGTAATGAGGGCGTGCACTATAGTCTTCAAGGAGTCTATGGTCAGGTAGGGGGAAATCTTTTTTATCATATGCAGTTTGCCAAAACAGGCAGAGGTCACTTTATGAATCTGGGTTTTATATGATAACTCGTCAATTTGAAAACCCAGATTTCGAGCTACTTTCACCGGGGATGGGGGAGGGTTCAACTCGGGCGGCCACCACATAGACGGCGGCAGGGGAGATAATTGGTTGAAGAACAGCACCTCAGTTTTGTCGGTGTTTAGCTTCAAGGTGTTATGAGCCATCCAAGATACAATGTTGGAGAGGCAAGCTTTGAAATTCTGGAGTCCATTGTTAGAGTGGTCTCTAAAGGAAAAAATTAGCAGTGTATCATCAGCATATGAGACCACTCTGACTCCGTGTGCCTCTATTACCTTTGCCAAAGGTGACAGATAAACATTAAAAAAGAGGGGGCTGAGAACCGACCCCTGAGGGACTCTGCAACTAAGGGGCTTTTTATCTTTGGAGAAGTAGGGTCAACACCATACCTGTTGTGTTCTATCAGTTAGGAATGATTTTATCCAGGCTAAAGGAGTGACACGTATCCCTACATTATGGAGTCTATCCAGCAGTATGGAGTGGGAGACGGTGTCAAAAGCCACGGACAGATCGAGGAGCACCAGCATGGCTACCTCGCCTCTGTCCACGCTCTCCCTAATTGTCTCTGTAATCTCCAGTAGTGCTGTCTCCGTACTATATCCAGACCTAAACCCGGACTGTGAGTCATGGAGGAGATTACTGGTCTCCAAATAGTCGGCCAGCTGTTCTTCCACGACTTTTTCCAGTATCTTTGCTGGTTTGGGAAGTAGCGATATGGGACGATAGATACTATACACTGAGGGATCCGCCTCAGGCTTTTTTAAAATAGGGATCAATGTAGCCTGTTTCCATGCTAGAGGAAAGTGACCGGAGAGAAGGGAGGCATTCCAGATTGTGATTAGAGGTTGAATGATAAGTGTAAACAGTTAAAGAAGTTATACAGGCGATTTTTAAGGAATATTTGTAGTTTGTTAAAATCGACGCTTACAAACTTTTCTTCTGAACACCAGAAAATGTATTCCTAAGGAAAGAAATACAAGTTACTGGTAAATACGCTTAGAATTACTTTTCAATCTCAGTGCTGGGATAAAAGATGCAGCACTGGGTTCTCTCCTGATAACAGGTGAGTAAATCGGAATTTGTAGTTTGAATGATTTTAGGTGGATATTTTAAAGTTCGAAAACTCCACACTTAGAAGAATTGCCAAGTGAAACCAGTCGATGTTAGCCTTAGAAGGAAAGTCAAGTTACTGGTAAGTACGGTTAGAATTACTTTTCAGGATCAGTACTGGGCTCAAAGATGCAGAACTGGGATATCTCCTAATAACAGGTGGGTACATCGGAATTCGTAGTTTGGATGATTGTAGAGGGTCACTGGGGTCAAAGTAGCCCACCAGGTACCCCCAATAGGCGCCACAGAGGTGTGTTGCAGAGAGGTGTAAAAAGGGACGTGGACTCTGAACACCTATCTGCAACATAGCTCCCTGGCGCATACTGGAGATACCTATTGGGCTATTAGGCCCTCAGTGACCCGCAGTATTGAAAGATAATTAATTCCCCAATTTAAAACCCGCAATGGGGTATAGTGGTGAAAGAAGGTGACGTGGCCTGAGGTGACATGTCTGCAAACACGCCCTGTGGCGCATTTTAGGTTAGAGAATTAATTCCTCCTCAATCCTGTGGGTCCCTGGGGGCCAACTAGCTCACCAGGTACCTCCAGATCTTCAGAGATGTGGCAATCAACTGTGTATAAGGGAAGGAACTCGCACATCAACAATAATGTATTTATTTTAATACTCGAATAAATATAAAAAAATGAATAGCACCTTTTTAAAAAAATAAGGATAATAGGGGTTTTGGATGGGGAAGTGTATTAAAATTGTGGACAGAAACTGCACACAGTAACCAATAAATATACTTGTTTTAAAAAATAAATACAAAGAAATTTATTTTAATACTCATAATAAAAGAGAGAACGAATTAATGAAAAATAAAGAGCGAAACTAAAACTGTTTAACAAGTTTCACTTTTACATGTGCGCAAGTTAAACAGTGGAAATGTGAGCACGTGTCAACTGAAAAACGCAACAAAAAAATGGGAGGAGCACTAAATTGGTTCCATAGTGACTTCAGTAACCAAAATGTATATAAACCACACCCGTAGGATGATTACTTTAATTTCTGTGATTTAATTACGGGTGACCAAACTGCGAGCAAGATAAAGTTTACGATTGCCGGATTTATCTTAAGTTTATCGTCCATTTCCTCAGAGGGAACATAAAGTTAATGTGTATATTGTAATATATAAAACATTATGCTCCCTCCAGAGGAATTGGCTGTATGTCGACGGAAGGAGGAAAGAATTTTAAAGAGAGGTAAATTAATAGTATAAGTATATGCTTTATATATTTTTCTAATGCAGATATCTTATTATAATTTCTAATTGTAGTGTGTAAAAGTATAATTGTACTTTAGAAACAAAATGACGTAAGAACAGTTCATGTATTATCATCGGAAATTGAAAATACAACAAAGTCGCAGAAAAAAGAAGGTTTGAAATATGTACAAATCAAAAAAAAATTATCAAGTCATTCTCTTTTAGAGTGAAAATGGGTTCATCAGTATGTATATTGTGAAGTATTGTGAACTATTTTCACTCATGAAGAACTTGAATTTGAATTTGAATGCGGTTTTCTAAAGCGCGTAGCTACCCTAGGGCGTCCCAGCGCTGACAAACAACCTATTATTCCAGAGGGGGGAGGGAAGGTGAGGATTTATGGGTAGAGCCATGTTTTTAGTTGCCTACGGAAAGCGAGTAGATTGTGTTCTCTTCGAATGGACAATGGAAGAGAGTTCCACAATTTTGGGGCATTGTAGGAGAACAATCGCCCCCCGGAACGGGCCTTTTTTATTCTGGGGATACAGGCAAGGGAGAGAGAGTCTGATCTGAGTTGTCTGTTCGAGTGGTGGGGTTTGATGAGGGATCTCAGGATTGGCGGGCCTCTGCCTTGCAGTATCTTATGTGAAAAGCAAAGGGTCTTAAAGGTGACCCTTTCCTTGATCGGGAGCCAGTGGAGGCTTTTGAGGGCCGGTTTGGCCGAGCATCTGGATGTGGCCCCTGTTAGAGGTTTATCGTTGCCAGCAGTAAACATGTAAAAAAATATTAATGTCAATGTTTTCATAAAGAGTCAATGAAAAGAAATGTACAAAAAAAAAGATAGATTCTACAAAGATGTTCCCTTGATGTCTGGTACCAGATTAACATAACAATATCCTACTATTTTCTGTTAGCTTTATCATTCAATGTGAATCCAATACTGGCCCATCATATCATTTACCCGTTTTAAAGATATTTCCTATGAAAAGCTAAATATTCCTTTCATGTTTGTCGACATTTAAAATCTTTCCTTTGATCATGTTTCTCATCAGGTGTTATTCATTTTCGTTCAAGAGTCTTGTCTCTCACACTATCGAAGATGTGGCTAAATGTTCCAATTGTTTTAGGGCATGATGCTTACAATGGGGTATCTATCTCTGCTTCCTACACCTCTCACACTTTTTACATCTGGCCTTACAACACTGCTGTCTGCAAGAACTATTGTCAACAACTCTAGAACATATACACAGAGTGGGCTTTATCTTTGCCCAGAAGAGTATTTACTTTTCACCACATGCCATTGGCTTTTAGCGTATCACTTTGCATTCGATGGAGTGCTTTTTTTGCAAAGCATGAGGGTTTTGTTTACGTCTCAAAAGTACATTCTGTATCTCATAGACGAATGTTGTCCTGAAAGCAACCATTGTTTATTTTGTTTTTTCCCTGCAGCAGGATTTTCATGTTTTAGTCAAGACTCAAACCTTTTTGCATTAGCCAGTACTCGGTCCCTGAAGCTTTTACTTCTGTGGAATGATGCTGCATTTATATTTATCTTAAGATGTTGCCTTCACTTAGCAAGCAGCTCATGTGTAGTGGGAAGGATACAGCTCTTCAGTAGATGGCCGAGTACCCACCTTCATTCCATCCATTTGTATGCAACTTGTGGAGGGGCCCTAATCAACGATCACGACTGTAAAAAGGGAACAGGAGTATACTGTGATTCCTAGTTTTCGGCTGGCTGTACACTTTTTTCCGTCTTCAGCCCCATACACCCTACAGCCAAAGTTCCTCTCTTTATAGATATCTAAAAGTATTTCGTTTTCTTATATCATTGATTTGTTTTCTTTGTAATAGAACCTTTATTGTTCTTACTGACTTCACTTCTCTCTGATTTACTGCTTGCTTCACAGGCTATTGTGAGCCCCACTAAATCTCCATTAGGCCTGGATACCCTTGGCATTTCTGCCACTTTTCTTAAGTCTTACAAGGAACTTTCTGTTTTGCTACATAAATATTTGAAATCGTTACCATTACTCAGTGTTTTCTCACAGTTCTACTGGTTGCACCTTGATCATTTTTTTCTGTCAGATAAAATTAGTTTGCAAGTTTATAGCGAAAAACAACACTTTTCTGCACATGTAAATAGGATAAAAATTACTGTAACACACATCATCGCACCTTAAATTAAATCCATAGGCGGGACCAGGACCCGGGCACGCCGCCAAGTATGGCGGTTGCATGGGTCCCCCGGAGGCCAGGCAGGGGGCGGGGTCAACACGCACAGAAGTGACGCAGGGGGTCCCCCGTCCTCGCGCCTGCACATGATTGGGCATTAGGACATTGACCAGGAAGTGCAAGAAGCGCTTCCGGGTCATACTATGTGAATACGGCCAGGAATCCATTACCAAAGGGAATAAAAAGGCTGAGAATAAAGCTGCGAATAAAAAGGCTGTGGAGCGCCGGATCGGTATCTTTATTCGCTGCTCCACAGCCTGATCAGACCATGAGGGTCTCGGGACCGAGGCCTTCTCTAGGAATCTTTTCTTTGTGTTGTTCCCCCTGCAGGTGATTCGACCGGAGTTTGCTGGCAACTTTCTCTTTTCTCTTCATCTTTCTTCCCCCACCTTCTTTGTGATTTTCCTTCAGGACATTGGAGCGGAATCTTCCATTGGACAGTGTTGTAACCTAGTTTTTATTCCCCCTTAGCCTTGGGCAAGTAGTATCTACCAGCTCTCCTGCGCGAGAGCACCCACTGTTTCCCACCATCCCGATTGGTTCCCCAACATTCCACACTACCACGGTCCCCTCTCCAACTGCCCAACTGTCAGTTGATTGATCCGGCAAACTGACCTACGCACCGCTTGAGGTGTGGGGCTGTAGTAATAAACCCATGACTTACTTCTACTACTTGACTGCGAGTATACTTTTAACAAGTGGCGACGAGGACCTCAGCCCCTCACCGCGGACCCACCGCTTTCCAGCAAAAATAAGGAAGTAACTTAAAATTGTCTCGGTGCTGCAGCTGAGCCGAGGAAGAACTGGCTTCTTACCTCGATCCTTCCTGGGGCGCTTTTGCTGATTCCTGCCGATTCTACTGTTTCAGCATCCTTCTGGCGTGTATGCTGTTCAGCATAGGAAAGGAAACGTGAGCCCGGCGCTGACTAATTCAATTGACCTTCTCGGCGAGGCTGCGTGTGGTGTCTGCTGCTTGCCGATCAAAGACTTAAGGTACCGATCTGCGGCGGCGTTCTATTTCTTCTTCTGAGCGTGCGAAGCTCTGCGCTGATCCGGCTAGGGAAATCCTGTCAGGGGATTTTCGCGCCATTGACGCCTCACTGTCTGCGCATGTCTGTGGAACGCAGCTACGTCAGTGAAACGCAGCGTTAGGCGCCATCTTGGACATTCAGTGCGGGGATAAAGGATCGGTGTCAGGAATTCGAATCCCCTGTAGGCATTCTCACCGTGATGTGCACATAAATTAAATGACTCGAAATTGATTAAAAAAAAGAAAGGAAATGATAAAAGACATTGCAAAGAAGCATTTTTCTTCTACTACACAGAAAAACAATGGTAATCAAAAGGAAGAAAAATTAAACCATTCAGCTTTCCACAGCATTCCCAGGTTATCATTTGGGAGTTGATACAGGTTAATATTTGTAATTTGTAAACAGCCTTGCTTGCTCCAGAAGGTCGTGCACAACCAATTTTGACACATAAAAAGAAAAGTAATTTATGGTGTTTACTTTCACTGTATTAAACTATTAAAGCTACGTAGTTCTGCACCTCAGCAAGCACAGCTCATCTTTATAAAGGAAAAAAAAATCTACTTAATTCGTTTTTCGCAATGTGTGCTCTTACGTCACTGAATCTTACACAACGCCGAGCGTTCTTGCCTATAAAAGGTGCTCCTTGCATGCCTAGGAAGGAAAGGAAAGAGTACTTTACTAATTATATTGAAACAGTAGAAGATGAGGACTTCACAGCAGAGAAGAAAAAGAAAGTTCTGCTATACTGTTTAGGTCCTGGGGGCGTAAAGACTTACAACAACATTGAGAAAAAAATGAGAGAAGGTGATGATGTTTATCAGAATGCCTTGGATGATCTTGATGCTCACTTCTCACCTATAGTTTGTGTAGCTGTTGACCGTTACAAATTTTCAAGAAGAAAGCAAGGTAAGGAGGAGAGCATTGATGACTATGTTGCTGCCTTGAATAATTTGGCATTGACTTGCAGATTTGGTCAACTACAAGAAGAGTTTGTGCGTGATCAAATTATTATGCATGCCAGCAACCCTAATATCCAGGACAAACTCTGGGTTAATGCTGAAGCTTCTTTGAAGGAAGTTGTTGCTTTGGTTAAAAAAGCTGAACTTACAGGCAGATGTGCCAAGGCCGTTCTAGAAGAACCAGTTGTAGTCAAAGCAATTAAATCCTGAAATGCTGGCAAGCTAAGACTGAATGCGAACATGAGAGATGTTGAACATGACCATCATAAGAAAAGTGAACAACAAGGATCCAAATATAGCAAAGAAAAACGTTGCAGCACAAGAAAGAACGATTTCACTGAACTTAAATGCTATCGATGTGGGTCTCCCTCCCACCTAGCTGATTCAAAAAAATGTCCAGCGAGATATCAAAAGTGCACATCTTGTGGTTTGACAGGACACATTTCCAAAGCTTGTAATAGAAGATCGTCAAAACAAGGTAAACATGTCAAACAAATTCAAGAGGAAAGTGACTCAGATGAAGAAAACTCTCAGTATTCAGATTCTGACAGCATCAGCTATGTGTTCTCAATTGAATATGATGTACTGGAACTCACACCCACAAGAAAAAAAAACCCATGTGTGATGTGAAATTAGGTGGTGTCACAGTGAATCTCATGGCTGATTCAGGGTCTCCGTTCACAATCATTAATGAGAATGTGTGGAAACAATTTAATGACAAAATCGGCTCTTCTTTGGAGAAATCAAAAGTGATTGCTAGACGTTACACTGGAAACAACATAGAATTCTTAGGGACCCGAGATCTAGAATTAGAATTCAAAAACAGAAAAGCAATTTGCAGGCTTTTTGTGGCTAAGAAGGTTCCTTCGGTCCTTGGTTGGAGCGACCAAGCTGATCTGGGCATTATCCTCAACCCGAATAGCGATGAACCAGTTCTGTCTGTCGATGAGTCCAGCAAACGCACCATCCAAAATGACTTTCCTGAAGTGTTCTCTGGCAAGGTTGGTCTTCTCAACAGTTTCCAACATAAAATTGAACTTAAAGACTCTGCCATCCCATGCATTCACAAGGTAAGACATTTACCAGTGTCAGTGAGAAGTGATGTTCAAGTCGAACTGAATAGATTTATCAAAGATGGAATAATTGAAGAAGTTGAGTCCGCGGAGTGGGTTTCTCCCTTGGTGGTGGTCAAGCGTCCCAACGGTAAAATTAGACTCTGCATCGATCTCAGGGACCTGAATAAGAATATTATTGTTCATCAATATCCCCTGCCACGCATATGTGAAATGTTTAATGCCACCAATGGTATGTGTATATTTTCCATAATTGATTTAAAATCCGCATACCACCAGATTCCCCTACATGCGGACAGTAAAAAATACACCACATTTATTACCCCATTTGGTTGTTATCGATTCACCAGGGTGCCTTTCGGTTTAGCCTCGGCCGCGGCGCTTTTTCAAAGGGTCATGACTACCATTTTTTAAGGCGTCAACGGTATCAGGTTTTTCCAAGATGATATCCTGGTCATGGGTAGCAACCAATCTGAACATGACACACATCTTAGGCAAGTTTTTAATAGACTCAAAATGCATGGTCTGATTGTCGAATTGGACAAGTGTAAAATATCACAAGACAAAGTGGTGTACTTAGGGCACACCATTAGCCAAGAGGGCATCAAACCTAAACAAGGATTAGTGGACGCCATTCTCAACGCTCCTTGCCCATCGAGCAAAGATGATGTCAGAGCTTTTCTTGGTCTTACCGAGTATTACTCGAAATTCATAAAAAACTTTTCTGAGAAAACATACAGCATTAGACAATTATTAAAAAATAAGACAAAATTTGAATGATCCATGGATTGCCAAAACACCTTTGAAACAATTAAGAAAGAAATAAGCAATGCTCCTTTTCTCAAAGGATTTGATCCAAAAGCAGAAATCTTTGTGACCACCGATGCAAGCAACAAAGGTATTGGTGCAGTGTTAGCACAGAAGGATTAGCACAGAAGGATTCATCAAAACAAGAATGGGTTGTAGCATTTGCCTCAAGGTCACTCACCCCTGCTGAGGAGAAATACTCAGTAATCGAGCGCGAAATGTTAGCCTGTTCATGGGCGCTCAATTACTTCAGAGCATATATATGGGGTTACAACATTCATCTTCGCACTGACCACAAACCCCTAACCAAAATACTGTCTGCCTCCGGTTTGCAGAATGCTTCCCCACGACTTAGCAAAATGTCAATCAAATTACTGGACTATTGCTACTCTGCTGAATATTGGCCAGGAGTCAAGAATAAAATCGCTGATTTCCTCAGCAGACTACCACTCCCACACAGTAATGAGAGCACCGATACTACAGTGGATGACGAAAAAGTAGCTCTACTCTTCAATACATTTACCAGTGTCAGTGAGAAGTGATGTTCAAGTCGAACTGAATAGATTTATCAAAGATGGAATAATTGAAGAAGTTGAGTCCGCGGAGTGGGTTTCTCCCTTGGTGGTGGTCAAGCGTCCCAACGGTAAAATTAGACTCTGCATCGATCTCAGGGACCTGAATAAGAATATTATTGTTCATCAATATCCCCTGCCACGCATATGTGAAATGTTTAATGCCACCAATGGTATGTGTATATTTTCCATAATTGATTTAAAATCCGCATACCACCAGATTCCCCTACATGCGGACAGTAAAAAATACACCACATTTATTACCCCATTTGGTTGTTATCGATTCACCAGGGTGCCTTTCGGTTTAGCCTCGGCCGCGACGCTTTTTCAAAGGGTCATGACTACCATTTTTTAAGGCGTCAACGGTATCAGGTTTTTCCAAGATGATATCCTGGTCATGGGTAGCAACCAATCTGAACATGACACACATCTTAGGCAAGTTTTTAATAGACTTAAAATGCATGGTCTGATTGTCGAATTGGACAAGTGTAAAATATCACAAGACAAAGTGGTGTACTTAGGGCACACCATTAGCCAAGAGGGCATCAAACCTAAACAAGGATTAGTGGACGCCATTCTCAACGCTCCTTGCCCATCGAGCAAAGATGATGTCAGAGCTTTTCTTGGTCTTACCGAGTATTACTCGAAATTCATAAAAAACTTTTCTGAGAAAACATACAGCATTAGACAATTATTAAAAAATAAGACAAAATTTGAATGATCCATGGATTGCCAAAACACCTTTGAAACAATTAAGAAAGAAATAAGCAATGCTCCTTTTCTCAAAGGATTTGATCCAAAAGCAGAAATCTTTGTGACCACCGATGCAAGCAACAAAGGTATTGGTGCAGTGTTAGCACAGAAGGATTAGCACAGAAGGATTCATCAAAACAAGAATGGGTTGTAGCATTTGCCTCAAGGTCACTCACCCCTGCTGAGGAGAAATACTCAGTAATCGAGCGCGAAATGTTAGCCTGCTCATGGGCGCTCAATTACTTCAGAGCATATATATGGGGTTACAACATTCATCTTCGCACTGACCACAAACCCCTAACCAAAATACTGTCTGCCTCCGGTTTGCATAATGCTTCCCCACGACTTAGCAAAATGTCAATCAAATTACTGGACTATTGCTACTCTGCTGAATATTGGCCAGGAGTCAAGAATAAAATCGCTGATTTCCTCAGCAGACTACCACTCCCACACAGTAATGAGAGCACCGATACTACAGTGGATGACGAAAAAGTAGCTCTACTCTTCAATACAGAGTTGGACGGGATATCTGCGGGAGAATGGGAACAACACATGGCTCGCGATTCAACCCTCCAGGATGTCTGCAAATGCGTGAACACTAGGTGGCCTGAGAAACGCCATCTTAGTGACAATGTGAAAACGTACTGGGAAATAAGAAATGAACTCAGTTTGGAAAAGGGAGTGTTATACAGAATTGGCAAAGCAATAGCCCCCATCACACTCAGAGACAGAATACTTAAACTCTGCCACATTGGTCATCTGGGCATCTCCAAAACTAAGCAAAGAGTCAGAACCAGTTACTGGTGGCCAGGCATTGACAAGCAAATCGAAACACTCATAAGGAATTGTGTGGAGTGCAGTGATTCAGACAAACCCCTCAAGACATCTAAAGTCACTCTCTCTCCACTTCAACCCCCCTGATGGCCTGGGAGAAAATTGGTGTTGACATCGCGGGGCCCATCGAAGGACATGGCGGAGAGATCAAGTATATTCTAGTGGCTATAGATCATTTCTCTAAGTGGCCAGAAATAAGGATTGTTACGGAAATAGATAGCTCCACAATTATATCGTTCTTGGACAAACTGTTCATTAGCGAAGGACTACCAAAATTTGTGCTCACTGACAATGGTCCACAATTTTGTTCTGAAGCGTTCAAAGCATTTCTAAAGAGGAACTGCATCACTCATCATACCACTTCACTGTACCATCCTGAAGGTAATGGCCTCACCGAACGTTTCAACCGTGTCCTGAAAGGACACATACAGCTGTCAAGAAACGCAAATCTAAACTGGGAGGAAGAAGTGTTCAAACTAATTTGGGCTTTCAGAATATCTCCCTGTGCCAGCACCCATGAGGGACCCTTTGTGCTCATGAGAAGCAGACAGCCCCTGAGTATTGACCTTGGATGGATGCCTAATTCAAAACAAGTTGCATGGTCACCTGATGTAATCAGGAATAACATAATTAAAGCCCAAAAATATTACAAAGAATGGTATGATTCCAAACATGGTGCAAAAGAACATCCATTAAAAGTTGGTGACTTTGTTAAAGTTCGTTTGGAGAAAAAAGGGAGGAAAGGAGAAAGCAGATTCACTGCTCCATTGCAAATAAATGAACTGTTCAACAACGCGGCCAGACTCATCGATGGGAAGGTCTGGCACATGAGTAGATTGGCCAGATACCATCAGGGAGCCAATGTTTCCAACCATCTGCAACATACTACACATTGCAAAGACTTGTGGATTGATGTTAATAGATCTGGTGTAGGACAGGGTTCCATGCTCAGAAATGTTAGTTCACATGGTCTCCCACCTGCCACTGACTCAGCTGACCGTCAATCATCAGACCAGTCTGAGGGCGTCAATCCTCACACTCCGATCTCCAATCGGAGTTGTTATGGTGACTCCCACTCTGACTCTGAAGCCATGTCTGGCGGTCACAGCTTCAGCGGTAGGTTTGGTAGAACCTGTAATGAGTCTCACTCTGACACAGAAAGTGTTCCCGATGCCCTTGTTGCCAAGGGAAGATTCGGGCGAACTATCCACAAACCTAAACGTTATGAAGACTTTGTGTGTGACTAAAGCTGATTTGTTAATTTAGCTCTACAGTTTCTCTTTGCCACAACCTGTAGCTCATCTGTTAAAACTCGCAAGAGAGGAAGATGTGTTGTAACCTAGTTTTTATTCCCCCTTAGCCTTGGGCAAGTAGTATCTACCAGCTCTCCTGCGCAAGAGCACCCACTGTTTCCCACCATCCCGATTGGTTCCCCAACATTCCACACTACCCCGGTCCCCTCTCCAACTGCCCAACTGTCAGTTGATTGATCCGGCAAACTGACCTACGCACCGCTTGAGGTGTGGGGCTGTAGTAATAAACCCATGACTTACTTCTACTACTTGACTGCGAGTATACTTTTAACAGACAGGAGCATTGTGTGGAGCTGCAGCCTGCCCCTACCCGTGTGCCACTTGTAGCAGCTGGAAGCCACGCTGGCTGAGTGAATACTTGCCGGCCCCGCACGATTGATGTTGCGGTGGTGGCTCCAGCTGGTTTTTGCTCAAGGCACATTGATGATTTTAGGCGGTCCCTGCTGAAAAATCCAGGACTTTCAGGTGAAGGGGTTTTGTTGAGGGGGCTGGTTTTTTGTGCTGTGCTGTAGACGAGGAGCGGGGCTATGTTTTGGCTAAACAAAGTTTATTGTTTGTGTGGTCACAAAAGGGGGTGTGTTTGTTTTACCCTTTGTGTGGGGTGAGCAACTGGGAATTTAGAAAGGGAATGGTGTTGTTTGTAGGAAGTATTGTCCTGTGTGCTTTGGTGCCCTTGTTTTAAGGAGTTGAAGCCAGGGGGATATAAAGTTGTTAGTGATTACAAGGCTGTGGTGACTCTTTTTGTATAATGGCCCCTACGGCAAAGAGGAGCACACTGCGCTCACGCATGGCCAATTTTATGGAATTCATGATGCAGAAAATGGAGGACATGGGGCAAGCTTTAGCTGAGCTGAGGAGCAGAGTGGATGGGCAGGGTGGGGCAGAGGACAGGCCCAGACGATCAGGAGTGGCCCCTAAGGGGGCATTCCCTCTGGTGCCCAAAAGGGCTAGAGTCAGGAGAGGGGTGAGCCACGCCCGTCACTTCAGAGGGTACAGGGAGCAGAGGGGGCTGCGCCACCGGCACCAGTGGTAGAAGTTCCGCCGGCAGCGTGTAATATGCCTGTACCATCAACGGTGATTCAACCCGGTACAGAGGGGGGAAGCCAACCAGGTACATCTGGTACCAATCCCCGCCCCAGGCATCCCTGTGGGAGATGGCCCATTGTGGGGTGCACCTGGGCAGCCTGATTTGATAACTAATTTGGCAGCAGTTTTACCATGGTTGGAGAAGGCAGGTACCTGGACCCCAGCAACAGGTGCGGGGACATTGGGTAGCAAGGAGAGTGCACTGGAGAAAGCCCAGAAAATAGTGGGGCAGTTTGAGGAGGCTAAGACAAGAAAGAGGCAGACGGTGCCAGCAGGGAGTGCTGTGGCTCGCTGAGTGGCACCTAAGGTGACCGGCAGAGACCCTCTTGCAATAAGCATGCAGTTGGATGCGGGGAAGGTGAAACAACGGATGCACCAGCAGCAGGTATGCCTCTAATGTTGCCAATTTCAGGTATCGGTGAGTTGCGCTCTTCCAGGGACTGGTTGCGTAGGCATGTTTCACAAGAAGTGAGGGAAAATATTTGGAAGGCGGAATATGTCAATATGTTTTCGTTGTTGGTAGACAATGCTGAGAAGGAAGAAGCTAAAAAGAACAAGCAGTGGGCACACCCAAGGGAGTGGTCTAGTTGGCTACAAAAGAAGAAGGTGGATGGGACCGTGGTCAATTGGTTCAAGGGTTTCTCCAACTATATGGCACTTATGTCTGAACGTTTCCCAAGTCTGGGCACACAATGGAATGTTACCAGAATAGGATTGCTTGTGTGCAAAATGAAAACGGTGGTGTGGGATGGTAGGAATATGATAAGGATTTTGGAAGAGCAAAGGCAACTGACTCTGCCCTTGATTGGGACCAAATGGATATCATTTTATGGTTGAGTCACATGGAGTACGGGGCACAATACAACTCATGGGGACAGTCCTTTCGGTCAGGCCCCCCAGTTAGCTTGGGGGATGGGGGAAAACAGGGGGCATGTTGAGGCTTCAACAAGCATTCCTGCACCAGGTAAGCAGGCATATGCAAGTTTAAACATGCATGTTCTTTCTGTGGCCACACATCACACCCTGAGTCCAAGCGTTTAAAAAATCAAAGGACAGTGGAGGCAAAAAGCAGTATTGAGGGTGTATCCCTCACCAAGGCTGTGTCCCTCATCATAACCACTGCCCCGATCCCATGGCTGAATAAGTACAATTGCCCTAACTCAGCTAGAATTTTATTGGAAGGTTTCAGGGACGGTTTTAGAATCCCTGCACAAGGCTACGTGGGATTTCACATTGTCAGAACAAACTATCTGTGAGGGCCCATTTCACATAATACCAGTGGAGGGCGTGGTGTGCTCCCCATTGGGAGTGGGTACCAAGAAGGAGCAGGGGGAGTTCTGCTTGATTCACAACCTATCGGCACCCAGGGGCCAATCACTGAATGATGCCTTAGATGAGGAGATGATTCAGAAAAGGGGGTGGTGATGAACAGAGTGCCTGAATTAAGCAGACCACTCTTACCCAGTCCAAAGATCAGGGCTTGATCCATCACCGTTTTTTAGCTCACTGCACCATCCCAGCTCAGAACTTGGCTATATGCAAATTAGTCTGTTCCTGTCCCAGTGCATGATGGGAACAGGGCAAACCAAACTACCAAGCCAATTCTTATACTGGGAAGGAAACAAGCTTCCGGGGACCGGTTTCTGACATTTCAGGCGTCGTCGGCCCGGCTTGCTTGAATCCTGATGGTGCAATGAGCAAGGGACTCACATCTGAGTATACCCTTCCACGCTTATGGTGGACAAAATGATTCAGAAAAGGGGGTGGTGATGAACAGAGTGCTTGAATTAAGCAGACCACTCTTACCCAGTCCAAAGATCAGGGCTTGATCCATCACCGTTTTTTAGCTCACTGCACCATCCCAGCTCAGAACTTGGCTATATGCAAATTAGTCTGTTCCTGTCCCAGTGCATGATGGGAACAGGGCAAACCAAACTACCAAGCCAATTCTTATACTGGGAAGGAAACAAGCTTCCGGGGACCGGTTTCTGCCATTTCAGGCGTCGTCGGCCCGGCTTGCTTGAATCCTGATGGTGCAATGAGCAAGGGACTCACATCTGAGTATACCCTTCCACGCTTATGGTGGACAAAATGATTCAGAAAAGGGGGTGGTGATGAACAGAGTGCCTGAATTAAGCAGACCACTCTTACCCAGTCCAAAGATCAGGGCTTGATCCATCACCGTTTTTTAGCTCACTGCACCATCCCAGCTCAGAACTTGGCTATATGCAAATTAGTCTGTTCCTGTCCCAGTGCATGATGGGAACAGGGCAAACCAAACTACCAAGCCAATTCTTATACTGGGAAGGAAACAAGCTTCCGGGGACCGGTTTCTGCCATTTCAGGCGTCGTCGGCCCGGCTTGCTTGAATCCTGATGGTGCAATGAGCAAGGGACTCACATCTGAGTATACCCTTCCACGCTTATGGTGGACAAAATTATTCAGAAAAGGGGGTGGTGATGAACAGAGTGCCTGAATTAAGCAGACCACTCTTACCCAGTCCAAAGATCAGGGCTTGATCCATCACCGTTTTTTAGCTCACTGCACCATCCCAGCTCAGAACTTGGCTATATGCAAATTAGTCTGTTCCTGTCCCAGTGCATGATGGGAACAGGGCAAACCAAACTACCAAGCCAATTCTTATACTGGGAAGGAAACAAATAGGTGTGGCAGGGTATACTCAGACATGAGTCCCTTGCTCACTGCTCCATCAGGATTCAAGCAAGCCGGGCCGACGACGCCTGAAATGGCAGAAACCGGTCCCCGGAAGCTTATCTCCTTTCTGGTGAAGAATTGGCTTGGTAGTTTGGTCTGCCCTGTTCCCATGATGCACTGGGCCAGGGACAGACTAATTTGCATATAGCCAGGTTCTGAGCTGGGATGGGGCAGTGAGCTAAATAACAGTGATGGATCAAGCCCTGATCTTTGGACTGGGTAAGAGTGGTCTGCTTAATTCAGACACTCTGTTCATCACCACCCCCTTTTCTGAATCGTTTTTGGCCACTATAGGTGTGGCAGGGTATACTCAGACATGAGTCCCTTGCTCACTGCTCCATCAGCATTCAAGCAAGCCGGGCCGACGACGCCTGAAATGGCAGAAACCGGTCCCTGGAAGCTTATCTCCTTTCTGGTGAAGAATTGGCTTGGTAGTTTGGTCTGCCCTGTTCCCATGATGCACTGGGCCAGGGACAGACTAATTTGCATATAGCCAGGTTCTGAGCTGGGATGGGGCAGTGAGCTAAATTACGGTGATGGATCAAGCCCTGATCTTTGGACTGGGTAAGAGTGGTCTGCTTAATTCAGACACTCTGTTCATCACCACCCCCTTTTCTGAATCGTTTTTGGCCACTATAGGTGTGGCAGGGTATACTCAGACATGAGTCCCTTGCTCACTGCTCCATCAGGATTCAAGCAAGCCGGGCCGACGACGCCTGAAATGGCAGAAACCGGTCCCCGGAAGCTTATCTCCTTTCTGTTGAAGAATTGGCTTGGTAGTTTGGTCTGCCCTGTTCCCATGATGCACTGGGCCAGGGACAGACTAATTTGCATATAGCCAGGTTCTGAGCTGGGATGGGGCAGTGAGCTAAATAACGGTGATGGATCAAGCCCTGATCTTTGGACTGGGTAAGAGTGGTCTGCTTAATTCAGACACTCTGTTCATCACCACCCCCTTTTCTGAATCGTTAGATGAGGAGATGTGCACGGTCAGATACACATCTTTTGATCAGGCAATTGAAATGCTTAGGGGGATGGTGCACTCCTGGCAAAATCAAACATTGAATCAGCCTTCCGCCTGTTGCCAGTACATCCACTAGATTTTCACCTGCTGGGTTTCCAGTTCCAAGGAAAATATTAAATGGACAAATGCATGCCTATGGGGTGCTCTGTTTCTTGCTCGTACTTTGAGAAGTTCAGTTCCTTTTTGAAATGGGTGTTCAGACAGGTGACGGGCACCAGTCAGTCCTACACTACCTAGATGATTTCCTTTTCATAGGGGCACCAGGCTCTCAAGAGTATGGCTTGGCGCTGAAGAAGTTTTGCGCGCTAATGCATGACTTTGGCCTGCCTTTGGCACAAGGTAAGACGGTCGAGCCAACCACAGAGATCTAATTCCTAGGGATAGAATTGGACTTGGTACATGGGGTGTCACGACTGCCAAAAGTAAAAATCACAGCGTTCAGGGCAGCATTGCGGCAATGCCTGAGGAAGGAGAAGGTTACGCTGCACCAGCTCCAGCAAACAGTGGGACAGTTAAATTTAGCACTCAAATCATTTCAATGGCATGGCCATTCTCACGCACCATTGCCCAGACTATGTCAGGTCTCAAAGAAAAGCATCACCACATCAGGCTGTCCAGTGAGGTCAGGCAGGACATGTGGATTTGGATGGCTTTCATGTGTGATTTCAATGGCAAGGTAGTGTGGCCCAGCCCACCCAGAGCCAGCCCGGAGATAGGTCTGATGACTGATGCTGCAGGTAGCGAAGGATTTGGCGCCCTTTTAGGTACAGCATGGGTGGCGCAGCACTGGCCAGCATGGTGGGTGGAATCCGGGCTCACAGATAACATTGTTTTTTTGGAATTACTTCCCATCTTAGTGGCACTGTCCATCTGGCCAATACAGCTGAGGAACCAATCTGTGGTCTTTTGGTCTGACAACATGTCTGTGGTAGAATGCATCAACACTTTTCTGCACATGTAACTAGGATAGAAATGACTGTAACACACATCATCGCACCTTAAATTAAACAATTAATCGCAGCTTAACTGTGACACTTAACAATATGGGGCTAAACCCATACACTTAAGCTGTGAGAACAATCAAAACTGTTTGGAGGCCCATCTGCTTCACTGGCAACTTTCGGCATCAAGAGATCTGGCAGGCTTCAACTATTTAGGAACCTCAAATTCACTTCTGGACTCAAAGGCACTGAATTCTTAGAGTCAACCGCTACCATGGGTGCCTCCCACTATAAAGGGGATTCACGCCCAAAGAGAGACACTCCGTATTATGTTCCAACCAGCGTGTGTGTAGCTTTTGACCCATGCGGGGAAGATTTCTCATTTTGGCCACACAAGAGGGTTCCAGTCTGTACCGGGGTCCTGGGAGATCCTTGAAGGGGCAGGAGTTACTATGGATCTTCCTGCAGTTGTGCGTAGGTGCTTTTATAATGTAAACCACTTGATGATTGACATAGCTTAGTCCGGAATGGCCAAATAACGATTTTAAATAAAGGAAGAGCAGTGAATTGCTCTCTTCCGAGTGGAAGATTGAAAGGCATTTAGAAATGTGGAAATACTTCCCAGGAAAAATAAAATCAGGGCCCTTATGAAAAATGATCATGGTAAATAAATGCACCTAGAAAGAATGGAGTAAAAAAATGAAGGGGCAATTGTGATGCAACAGTTAAGAGAACTCTCCCTAGTAATTATCTCAAGACACTTCTTGAAAACCTGTTGCAGCTAACAGACTCAAGGCTCCTCATGGTGCTGGAAATTAATAACGGTATGTGTTTTACCAACATGTGATGAGAGATTTAAATAAACAAACCGCTAGACCTGACTCCCTTGGTGGTAGTCCCACCATACTTTTAAATTCCCCCACTCCGGTTTTGCTGAATTCATTTTTGTTGGCTTTAGGACACTGTGCACTTTACTGCTGCACTCCAGTCCTAAAGTGCTTCTGCTCTCTCCCTCAAACATGGTAAAATTAGTCTACACCTAGGTGGCACATTTAATTACTTGTTTGTCCTTAGTAACTGGTACCACCTGAACCCAGGGAAAGTGAACTAAATGCTAATAGTGGGTGTTAGACCTGTCTGCCTTTGGGTGGTCCCTCCTAATTATTTATTTATTTTGTCCCCTTACTGCCTCCTAACCTTTGTTTTTTTATGTCCACTGGACTTTTTAGGTGTTGACCTAGGGGTTAGGTGCTCCTTGTCCCTATATTCTTTTTCCCCTGCCTTAGGTGCCTTTTCTGACTGAAACCACGGGTTACACAAAATGGTGGCTTTCAACTGTCACCTGCCTGGCTACCTCAGGAACCAGGGCTATAGAACAGAATGAGGGTTTCCAGAACCTTCTGGACTTCCCTGGACATTCTAGGGTCAGCCTAAAAAAGGTGGAATGTTGGGCAGCCATTTTGTAGAGGTTGGTGAGGAGTGGTTTATGGCTGGAGTGGAGGCTGTGGAGCGAGGAGATTAGTGCGCTGAGAGGGGATCTAACTGCATCGAGGGGTTGCTGTTCCCACTCATGATGCTGTCCCTCTCCCATTGACCTGCCCTAGCAAGAACAGACGAAGATCACTTCTTACGAAGAAGCTGAGGGGAGTGAGGTGAGAGGGTCTGAGCCTGCCTCCGGTCTGTGGCCAAGACTTTTACGAAGTGCCATTGCCTGGCTGCTTGCCCCCCCCCTTTTTTTCTGGACACAGCCTGATTCTCTCGACAGACGGACTGGGTTAGTTCATTTAAAAGAGGAACTTACCAGTCACCCGTCTGTAGATCCCTGGTCTCCCTGGGCTTCCTGCGTTAGCCTGATCTGGCTGCATCTGAACTTTAGGAGCGCCTGTGGCCGGTGAAGTGCGGAGCTCGTGAAGCGGAGCTTGCCGTGGCCGCTTGTCAAGCCTTCGATTGTGGGTTCGGGAGGCAGGAGTGAGGCGCGAGCCGGTCCGTGAACCGGGACCTGTGGGAGAGCCTGTGAAGAAGGGTGCTCTGCGTGGTGGCTGGAGCGTGAGGCGGAGGAAGTCGGAACGTAGCCCCGCCTCGACGCTGATTAGAGGAGTGCCTGGGGAGGTAGTGCGGCATGACAGGAGAACTGAGGGAGGAGCCGGCATTTCCTGCGGCGAAAGGGAAGAAACTGACGAAAGGAAAGCCACTCGCCCGGCGGAAGTCGGGTCCCGCCTCCGAAGTCCTGCGGATATCGTACCTCGGCCAGGACCCGAGTGAGTTTCCCTGGCTTCCCAGCCGTCTGTCATCGGCTGTGTGGACAGAGCAACGCCCAGGAGCCTAGTAAGCTGGGAAGATGACTGCGGGGGCTGAGGGGAGGAAATTGGGAGCATAGACCCCTCGACTTGGCCTGGTAAAACTCGGGGGTTTCCCCGCCCCTAATAAAAGAAAACCAATTGGCCGGGCGCAGAGACCATTTAAGGGAGAGTTGATAGGAGAGTTTTCCCTTATTCCACTTGTAAGGTCCAGAGAACTAAAAGACAGCGTTTATTCTTCTCATACTCAACCAGGCTTACTGTGAGAAACCAATAGGGGTCAGTTCATTCATGAGGGCAGTAATGTAACTCCTCTGTTCAAAGTACATGAAGCAAAACCTGTCCTTTATGCCTTATATGTTCAAGTTACCTGAGAAGGAGTCCAATTACAACTACAAATGAGAGTGATAGGTTCTAGGAGATAAATCACTTCCTTTTGTAATCTTGACTACAGCTAATTGTCAGCTTAAGCAATGCCTAATTATTGCTATTATAATTTGGAATGAATATTCACAAGGCTTATCTATAGTCATTTTGTACAAAAAGAAAGTCTAGCACTGAAATATAGTCTGAGCTGTACCGAAACTTGTGATTAAAGTTAGGACTAAGTAACATTTCCTTGTATTCCATGATTTATTGCTGAATTGTGAACTGCAGAGTATTAAATGTGAATTGAAATACTACTAAGTAAAACGTGATTGAAAGCACACCCAAAGAGGAAAAGATAAACTTTTCTACTTTTATAAAATTACGGTGTAGTGTCATTTTTGAGTGGATGAACGCTGTGTTACTGTAAGGGTGCGACGCAAGCTTAATACTTTCTGCCTTCGGGAAAGACCTTCCTACTTCGCGCCAAGCTACCCTATGTAGTCTGGTGATCCCAGGTCTAACAGTGGGCTTGCAGGACTCATTGTAGCACCCACTTAAGTAGCAATTTAAAACATGTCTCAGGACTTTCACTGCAGCCTGTAGGAAAGTGGTAAACTTTAATTTTAACTGGTAAAATAAACCTTTTACCAGGTCTAAACCTTCGTTTTTAATACATGTACGTCACCCCTAAGGTAGTCCATGAAAGCTTTAAGGGAAGGGTGCAGGGTATTTAAAAGTAGGACATGTAGGTTTAAGATTTACATGTCCTGGCAAAGAAAAACTCCCAAGGAATTTGTTTACTGTTGTAATGCCTACATCTCCCATAGACTAAACTCTGGTTTGCCTCATTACATAGTTTAGATCAGGAGTGGATAGGAAAATCTTTTTTGGACTCTTGAATTGTGATTTAAATTTCTCTTCAAAGGTAAAGTCGGATTTTAAGTTGCAATTCTAAAAATGCCATTTTTACAAAGTTAGCATTTTTATGCCAAACCAACTGTCTCTTTCAGCCAGTAGCCAAGGTCAAATGACTGTGGCTATCTCTCCTGTGATAGGCTGTTGATTCCTTCTAGACGTGGGGACAAAGGGGGCTAGGTGTGGACATGATGGGTGTTGGACTTGCCCTTTCTGCAGGGTCATCCACAAACTTTTTGCCTTTATCCTCCTACTTTCTGCTGAATTTCTGTTTGATGGCCTTATGAAACTGTGCACTTTACCACTGCTAATCAGTGCTAAAGTGCTTGTGCTCTCTCCTTAAAACATGGTAGAACTGGCTTATACCCACTGGCATATTTAATTTACTTGTAAGTCCCTAATAAAGGGGGACTATCTGTGACCAGGTCCTGTAAATTAAATGCTACTACTGGGCTTGCAACACTGATTGTGCCACCCACTTAAGTAGCACTTTAAACATGTCTCAGGCCTGCCATTACAGCCTGTGTGTGTGCAATTTTAAACTGCCATTTCGACCTGGAAAGCTAAACTTTTTGCCAAGCCCAAACCTTCCTTTGTAATACAAATAAGCCACCCCATGGTAGGCCCTGGACAGCGCAGAGGGTAGGGTGCAGTATATTGAAAAGGTAGTGTCCTTATTACATTTAATGAGCTGTAACTGTCAAATGGAAACAGGTAACCAGTTAATGGTTGGTGTCTTTGGAATTGTAATAAAAATCCTCTCCTCTGGTGAAGTCAGATTTCAAATTACAATTTTGAAAAGCCACTTTTAGAAAGTTGACATTTTCCAGCCTTGGTCAGTTAATGCCTGTAGACTGTCCTTGGGTCACATGACTGGGTGTATACTTGGGCTTTGTGTGTTCATCCTAGAAAGCCACACATAAAAGAGAGTTTATATTTGCCTAGATAGGCCATCACTGGCAGGATAGGAGGATGGAGCTGGGACCTGCCCTACTTTCACTTGAATAGGCTGTGTCCTGCCTCTACTTAAAGGGCTGCATACCTCCTGTAGCTAGTCTTAGCCTTAGAACTTCAAAGGTAAACATCTAGAAGCTTCTCCCACTTCGAAGCCAGAACTGGGTATAAATATTGGACCTCAGCCAGCAACTCTTCAGTACACTTCTGGACCTGGAAGATTTACTGCTGTTCTGCTGAAAAGACTGTCACTCTTCTGGACTGCTGCTCTGAAGCACTGCTGCCCTGCTGTGCTGACCAGCTGCTTGCTGCCCACTTGGATAAGAAGTACTTGACCTGCATCTGTTGAACCAAAGACCCCAAAGTGACTCCAAGGGTTATATGGCTCTCCTGACTTGAGCCTCAGGGGCAGAAGGCTCTGAAATCTGGGATGTAGCACCTGGACTCTGCTATCTGTGAGTTCTACCCTGCCAAGTGATGCTACCTCAGACCTCAACTCTTGGAATGGTCCTGAAGGTGCTCTACCTGTCTATCTGTGGATACATCAGAACCGACTCAGCACCGACTCAGCTCCTCGAAGGCACATCTCCAGCAGAACTGACGCATTGCCTCTGCCACAAGGGTTCTTCCTGTGCAAGGACTCTGCATTAGCCCCGCAGCCCGCATTCGAATGGTCGCGGTGTGAGGATTTTTGACGCATGCCCTCACATTGCAAATCCCTTGTTGACACCAGCTTTGACGACGCATGGTTGCACATTGTAGCCTCGCAGCTCTTCAGAACCTATACTTTGCCTCAATTGCAGGGTGCATGCTCGACGCAAGGCTTTGCATCGCAAGCTCTCGACAACGGGCCCTCGACGGAGACCCTGAGCCTCCCATGTCAGCCCCGCAGTTCCTCGGAACCAACGCATCACCTTGGCTGTGCAGCGCATCCTTGACATGGGACCTTGTGGCTCTTTGCAGACCAGCATTTTAGGTATTCTTGTTCAGTGGATCCCTGTAGCCGGCCCACTTTCCATCATTGTCGGCCTAAACTTGTGACATTGTCCCGGGCCAGTGCGATCTGATATCCATGGCGTTTGTGCTTTTTGGTGATATTTTCACTGAAATCTTTAAATCTGCATATCTCTGGTTCTGCTGATTGGAATTTATCTGTTTTGGTCTTTTTTTCATTAAAAATAACTAAGGTATTCTAAAGTGGTGTGGGATCCTTTTATGGTGTTTGCTCACTGTATTACCATTTGAATGTTACACAAATACCTTGCACATTGCCTCTTTGTAAAGCCTCACTGCTTTGTGCCAAGCTACCCGAGGGTGGAGCATAGATTAATTTAGGGCTTGCTTGTGATTTCACTCTGGCAAGGATTGTGCTTCCTGCTTGCGTAGTGCTTCAACCCCCCACCAGTAACCCAATTTCTTACAACGTGGAAGATAGTAAGATTTACCTAAAGTATCTTTTCACATGTCTTTCAATATTCTGTTGTATTCATAGTCTCCTTTATTCCCAGTTTGAGAGGCACATCATTTTGAAAACAATGCAAACTCAAACAAGAAGGACAATAATGTATGAATATATTTATAGCATATTTCTATACTGTAAACCTAGCCAAAAGGCAGTGGAGCGCTGTATATGGTCAAAGACCAGTATAACTACTAATTGGGGAGAAAGCTGGGTTGTGGATGAGTAAAGGATTGTCTAGCAAAATAGATCATTTGAATGTGATGATGTTGATAGATATGTTATCACGTTGGCCAGAGATACGCATCACACAGAAGATAGAGACAAACAGTGTAATTGGGTTCCTTAAAGAGAATTTAAGCAAATAAATGCTTCGTGATTATGGGCTAGATGTAGGTAATTCTATTTTACCGACTCATAAATACCGAATTTTACTGATTCGGTATTTATGAATCGGTAAAATAGAAGGAGGGAGAATTAGGTAAATTCGGTAATTGAATTACCGAATCTGTAAAAATCGGTATTTACCGAATCGGTAAATACCGATTCGGTAGTGCCCATTGATTCCTATGGGCCTTGAAGCCCATAGGAATCAATGGGCAATACCGAATCGGTATTTACCGATTCGGTAAATACCGAATCCGGCAAGGGTGCAGGGGGTGTCACTTTGACACCCTCTAGCACCCCCCCGAATACAGGCACGTGCAACATGTGGCACACATACATGCCCTAAGGGCATGTCTGTGTGTCACATTGCACAGTGTGCATGCACAGATGTGCATGCACACCTGGATTCGGTATTTTACCACCCAATAGGATTGGGTGGTAAAATACCGACTCTTAAGGGCCTGTGGCACTCTCAGGAGTGTCACCTACATTTGGATTTACCTAATCGGTAAAAATACCGATTCGGTATTTTACAGAATCGGTAAATTTACCGATTCTGTAAAATATTTGCCCCTACATCTGAAAACCCAAATACCGGTCGGTAACGGCCGAATTCGGCCGTTACCGACCAGTATTTGGGCTCCTACATCTGGCCCTGTATCCTGAAAGATAATGGGGTACATTTATATCCTGAAAGATAACGGGTTACAATTAGTTTCCAAAGAAATGGAGGAATTTTTGTCTCAAGGGGTGGATCAAATACTATAAATCTTCCCTCCACCATCACGAAACCAAAAGAATGGTAGATAAAATCAACAGAGTATTGAAAGTGTCCATTCCAATTACAAAGACTCACAAGATGGATTGGAAAAAAGAAATACTCAAGAGAGTGGAAATCTATTACCTAACACCCCATTCAGTCAAGGGCAATTTGCCTTTTGACTTATTAAGAGGCAGGAAGCCCAAAACGCTGATGTTTCCATCTTGAATGAAGTGTAAGAACATAGGGTGTCTCCAGAAAATGATGTGTGGAAGGAGGTACAGCGAGAAAAGGTTTGGAGGAGAAAGTACAATTTTGACAACAGATACTTAACTTATCAAACTGAAAGTGAAAGCTGGTGACATGGTAAGAATAAAGTATCCTCAGAAATGTGGGACATCTAAATTTTACTCTCCATTTAGGGTGGTTAGATTATTTCACAACTCTGTCAAATTAGACAACAAGCATATTTGCAACTTATATATGATTGTCCTTATACACCATAATCCTGTAGGTGGAGCAAGTTCCAACTGTATGAACTTGAATGATGAAGTTGACCCGAGGAGTAGCAAATGTATTGTGGTCCCATCTAAGTTCATGAACGAATATGTATGAGATGTAAATCGATTAATTGTATTTCCCAAAACGTTTAGTTTGTTTCTTTATGTTTTATTCATAGGAGTCGTTGAGTTTTGTGTCGCTGTTAAGTATCGGTATTATAAAAAAAATAACAAAGGGGAAGATGTGTGGACCTTGATATATGTTTCATCTTTCTAATTAGTATGTAGAATCATTTAGTATGCAGAGAACATGGGCAATCAGGGCGCTGCTCTCACAGCCTGAGAGCAGCGCCAGGATTGGTTAAGAGAGCTACAGCATCCAGTTCCTGTGGGCGTCGGGGAAAGAAAAGCTCCAGAGCTGAGGACATAGTTCCGTAAGTCTTTTTAATTTTAATTTTGCATGCACACCGACCCCCCCCCTGCACCCCAGCTGCCACTGCCTTTCACCTACTTTGATTTGTTTGAGAATCTGTTCTTCTGGCTCGGAAAAGTGGATTGGAGACAGCTAATAAGAACAGCGAATCAGGTATCTGCTGCCTTGGGTCCATGCATATTTGTTTTATGAATCCACAGCCAATAGAATTATTCATTTTTGAAAAAAAATTAAAATATGCATAGCCTTTGGAAAAAAATCCCCAAAACTCATTCAAACTGTTGAAAAGTAGAAAAAACTTGAATGGAAAAAATGTATGAATGGGACTGGCTTCTTCGATATTAGCTGGGATGGGCTACAGGAGACATTCATTTTGGAGATATGATGGCCACTTTGGAGTTACTTCAAGGATCTGTAAGGGCTATATTGGACATAAAATTTGATCCCCTTCTCCGACGCCTCACCTCCATAGTGAGGGGACTTTATGATCTTAACCAATCTATTTTATCCAGGGGGGAGGCAGTTAAAATGGGATCAAGGTCATTATTAGGTTATACTGCAACGGAGGGTAACATTCCAGCTTGACCTACAAACAAACCATAGAATGCAGCAACCGCCACCCTCTATGCCTGCAAAAGGGACTGACACTCCCTGTCCTCTGATTCTTCGGCCACCTTTGTTGCCCCTGCACAGTACCAGTAGGGCCTACATGCAGACCCTGTGGACAGGGTTACCACCCTGGATCATTCATACCCCGGAACCCTGAATAAGGGAGCAACATCAAATGGAGGAGGGAAGAGCCCAAACCAGACATTAGTTAATCTTCATCTCCCGCCAGAATCAATGCCATACGTTGTGGTATTGGGGAATGTGCCAACCCTTTCTCCAGGTGTCAAGGAAGACTTTTTTCAACTTAAGAACAAAGTTATGCACTGGTTGTCCCATAATACCACCTTGGGTTGAAGGGTGGGAAAATACATACACATGGTGCGTGGAGGGAATTGGGTAGGGGGTCCAGAAAGTCTTATGTAGGCGACTGTGTTATTATTCATTTAAACACACTGCATGTTGCAGAAAGGATACTGGCCTCCTTGTTTTCTCATATTGATACTTCCAATGGCCCACAGTCATCTATCAAGGCCCTTCCCCTCTGCTCTTTTATAAACTTGATCCCCTGGGCCAGAATACCATGTTCCCCAATAGAGAGGTTGTATTCAGAAGGCAGATGCAGTTCCCCTCTCCACCAAGGGACTTTAATGTGACAGCGACAGTAATAATTTGCCTCTTGTTCTTCGGGACACACTCGGAGGGCAGATGATTGCCCCGTCACCATTGGTATTTCCAAATAGATTTGCACCTTTGGCACCTTGGACGCCTGTGATTGACTGAGTGAGGCAGTTTTGAGGGAACAAAGATCACCAAATTGCCAACAGGATATCTCTTGTCAAGGTTGTAGCAGTAGGGGTGTGGTGGGCTGTAACCTTATCTCATTGAATATCGCTGGCCTGGCCAACACGTTTCTTGATCCTTCATGGCTCCTTTTTATAAAAAAGTTCAACTTGATTTGCTTACAGGAATCTTGGACAACCAAAAATGATTTTCATTTGGTGAGTTACAAGTCCTTTTTTGTCCCGGCTGTCCCTTCAAGGTCAGGAAGATCAAAGGGTGGCCTTTTAACCTATGTTTCCCTAGCATTAGACTGTAGCATATCAGTGTTGCCTGTGGACAATCCTGCTTACAATCTTTGATATTAACAAAGGTTCAAGTAAATTGGGACTCCTGAACTTTTACAATTGAATATCTTGTCCCTCAGAAGTTTGTTATGTATCATTGTTGGGCTCCATTTTAAAAGAATGGCTTAAGGTAGCCTGTGATAATTTTATGATAGTCGGGGATTTTAACATTCACCCTTCTGGGGATCCAATGAAAACCAACCTTATTGACTCAGGTTGCTTACGGGTGAAGGGTATTCACTTTGAACATACTGCACAAGGTGACTCCCTAAATGATTTATTACATGAATTTGATTTATCTTCATCCTTATGTATACTGGACCAGCGTAGCAAGGTTTCCGATCCAAACTTTGTAGGAAGTGGCAGAGGTTCAATTATTGATCTCATTCTTGTATCATCACCCCTACTTGATTTGATCTCAGGGTTTTCCATTGAGGCAAGCTTTCACAGTGACCACAATCTCTTATGTCTGTGAATTAGTTGCCCTTTTTTGATGTCCAACCCGAGGGGTAGGCAGAGGTGGAGTTTCGAAAGCAATGGATGGAGGAAGAAGGTATAAAATGGGCTCAGTTAACTCTGGAGTCATTTTATGACTCTTTATCTGCCAGCTGTGAATTTGAGCTAGCCCGGTGTACTGCCCCATTAACAAACCAGGGGAAAACTATAGAAGCCTTTAATGTCATTTCCTCTACAATATCAAATTTCCTTAGCACCCCTTTGCGGCAATTAGCCACCTTGGTACCCAGATGGTTTAATTCTGATTGCTCCCTACTGCCAGGAACTCGAAAGAAGCGCTAGGGCAGAGCCCAAGGGATAGGATCCTAGTTAAAGTCCACCAGTCGAATTCAAACCTACATTCCACGGTAGGGGCTTGTCAAGCACCATTGATTACATTTTATGCTCACAAATATTAAAGGGTAAACTCCAACAGTTTAACACAGGTACCGATATTTCAAGTGATCATTTTCCTAACAGCATCACCCTGTCAATTGACATTGATTTTTTCCATCCTACTAGGTCTAGCCTACTAACCCAGCAATCATTGGCCATGGATAAAGTCAATGGCTTTTCCGTGAAATGGTCCAAAATTGATCCTGTAGTAATCACTGGCAACGTTATATCCAAAGCCCTTCCTTGGATAAATAACTGTCTGGCAGAGGACTCCCCACCTCAGCTGATTTTATCTAGTTTCTTGGAGATTTTAAAAGTAATGCGAGCTGAATTACTCCGCCATCATAAACCTGGTAACCAGGAATCCTTACGGTGGTTTAATTCAACTTGCCGTAAAGCGTTATCCGCCCTAAAAAAGGCGCTACATAATCCTAATAGAAATACAGTCGAGATAGCCAAACTTAGAAAGGACTACAAAATGGCACAACAAAACTGCAAAAAGGAACTAAAGAAAAACTTATGGGCCCAATTGCATGAGACGTGCCTAAGTAAAGACAGCTCTCAGTTTTGGCGCTTAGTTAAATCACCCTTTTTAGTTGACGCTAAAACTCCCCAGCACCTAGATGTGGCCGTGACTGCTGACGAGTGGGTGACCCATTTTTCACAGATTTGTGGTGGTCTCCCAGTTGATACCACAAAAACGGTCAAGCTAGTAAATGATTCTACCAAGGCACAAGTATATCCCATCGAACTTTATTTTAGCTTAAGTGAGGTCATTTACGCCTTAATGTCCTCCAAAACCGGCAAGGCGCCTGGTCCTGACGGAGTTCCACTTGATATCTTTGTAAACAATATAGAACTATGGTCCCCCATCGTCACCCAGGTGATGGCGGCAGTCTCTAAAATTGGCCTAATAGACTCCTGGTCCTCTTCCATCTTGCTCCCTATTTATAAAAAGGGGGATCGTAACAATCCAGCCTGCTACAGGCTCATTTCTCTCCTGGACTCCTTGGGGAAAGTTGCAGGACGATTGATCCTGGAACGTCTCCAAGACTGGGCGTCAGGGAACAACATCTTGACCGACCTCCAGTACGGATTCCAGGAGGGACTTGGCACTGTTGAACAGGCATTAAACTTAACCCTATTAATAGGCAAGTATGTCGGGGCTAAAGGAGGCAATTTATACTTAGTGTATGTCGACCTGCTGCAAAAACAATTAGATAAATATTGCCAGTTCATGCTCTCTTAGGGGTTAAAAGTTAACAAAAGCAAGACCTTTGTCATGCACATTGGTCCTAAGGCAAAGAACCCCAAGCCCGTTTTTATAGAACAAGTTAGATTGGAATGTGCCAGGGAATATCCTTATTTAGGCATCTTAATGGACGATCAGTTATCGTGGAAACAAGCAGTGGCAAGCAAAAAATTGCTCTATCAGAGAGCAACTTCAGCTCTTGTTTCCTTTTCAAGAAAACTGGGTAAACCAGCCCCAAACGAGTTGCTTAAAATCTATCACGCTAAATGCCAAAGCGTAGCAACCTATGGCGCTGGCGTCTGGGGCTATGCTCCCGTAGATGATCTACAAAAGGTCCAAAACGGGTTTCTAAAATACATTCTGGCACTTCCCCAAAGTGCTCCAATATACGGTTCCCACATCGAGCTAGGTATCGATTATATAACTGACAACATCAGATGTCAGCCGATTCTCTTATGGCACCGTATTTGGAACAAACCCCAATGCCACTTAACCCGTTCCTTACTACTAGACTGTTTATCCTTGGCGAGTTGGAAAAAAATACCCTGGTTACTGTACGTTTCCAACTTTCTAAAGGATTTGAACTGCACATCTTACTTCATTGAGCCTTCTTCAACATCTGATATCAGTAGAAGTGCGTTGAAAAATCTCTGTCTAAACCATCTGAGAGATTCACGCCTTTCTCATGAAGTATCAAAGCCAACAAACGTGCAGATCTTAATGGTCCAAACCTCCCCTGGTATCCAGCCTTATTTAACATTCTCTAAACATGAAAAATTTGTTCTAACTAGGTTCTGTTTTAATTCATTTTTCCGCCTTGTTACCTTCCCCAAAGAGTTAAATTGGTCTCAAGACCTGGCAAAATGTCAGTGTGATGGGGTATCACCTCAATCAACCATCCACCTAACTTTGTTTTGCTGCTATTATGAGCAACCTCACAAGCGCTGGATCACCCCACTTCTTCGATCAATGGGGTTGAGAACCTGTCGGCCAGCTTATCTGGCACTTCAGTTGCTAGACTCACAATATGTAGCCAAATGTGTAGCTCTTTTTTTTAAATCATGTTTGAAAATACGCTGTAAAATCGGGTTATCGTCTCCTTGAATTGATGCTTATTTGAACCAACTTGTAAATTGGTTATTATCAAATGTTTTCCAACAACACTCAGTTTTTATCTGCATTATAATATTGCGTTTTAAACAATTCATTGGTTTTTTATGATGTACTTTTTATGATTCACTAAATGTTAATCGAATAAAAGTTTTGAAATGAATGACTCTTTATCTGCCAGCTGTGAATTTGAGCTAGCCCGGTGTACTGCCCCATTAACAAACCAGGGGGAAACTATAGAAGCCTTTAATGTCATTTCCTCTACAATATCAAATTTCCTTAGCACCCCTTTGCGGCAATTAGCCACCTTGGTACCCAGATGGTTTAATTCTGATTGCTCCCTACTGCCAGGAACTCGAAAGAAGCGCTAGGGCAGAGCCCAAGGGATAGGATCCTAGTTAAAACCCTCAGAAGGGAGTATAAAGCCATACGATCCAGATGTAAGGCAGCGTTGAAGGAAATATGGATGAACCTAATTGAGGCAAGTACCTTGAAGAGTAGGGCCAAATCCTGGGGCATTATTAACAGCCCTTTATTAAACAAGAGCGCAGGAAATGTGATGGAGGCCCATATAGTAGAGGAGGAATGGGTGCACCATTTTACAGATATGTTTCAATGGCCTCCAGATAGGAATAGATTACCAGGAACAGCGGAGGTTAGATCACACCTGGTCGTCTCGGTTGAAGGGGTCAGGAAAGGCATCATTGGGCTGTCCAACAACAAAGCACCAGGTCCTGACGGTATCCCTCCAGGTTTATATAAATCCATTGTGAACCTCCGGGCACCTGTTCTGACGTTGGCTATTAACGTTGCGGTCAGAGCAGCCCCTTCTGTCTCCTGGGCCACCTCCACCATTGTCCCAGTCTCTAAAAAGGGTAACAGGGTTTGGTGCCCACAGTTATAGACCCATATGTTTGTTGGACTCGGTGGTTAAGGTGGTTGGCCATGTTCTTTTAGACAGGCTAACCAGATTGTAAGACGAAAATAACATCTTAACCGACATCCAGTACGGTTTTGGTGCTGGACGATCAACTATGGCCCATTGTCACAACCTATATCTCCCTCAACAAGTATACGGTCGCCCGCATTATCTATTTGGCCTTCATGAATCTGTCTTCTGCGTTTTTACTGCGTGAACAGGTTTAAGCTTTGGCAGCCTATGTTGTCTATGGGGGTGGATGGTGATATTGGTAATTTGCTTGACCCTCTCCATAACGACACCTAGGCTGAGGTTCGTTATTCACAAAATCTTAGAGTATCGCTTCAGTTCCCCATAAAAAGAGGAGTATGAAATAATTCATATATTAACAAACTAGAGCAGATTTTATTGGAGACTAAGGTAGACTACACCTAGGTGGGACGTGCAGCCTGCCGGTTTTAATATATGCGGATGACGCAGTTCTTATGGCCCAACTGCTAGGGGATTACAATTGTGGCTTAATTCTTTTACATCTTTCATGGAAGATCTGGATTTGTCTGTAAAGGATTCCAAATCCTATGTGATGCAGGTGGAACCTGGCACAAAAAAGAATTACCAATTTAGGGTTGCTGCCTCCTCTGTTCCCCATACAGAGGTTTTTCTTACCTGGGGGTCCTGATAGACGACAAAATGAAATGAGGGCCTCTAATATGGAGTAAGAAAGGAGAGTTAGTGCACGCTAGTACTGCTATTAACAACTTTGCCTCAAATCTTGGCAGGAGACCTATTGCGGCACTCCTGCAGATTTATCAGGCAAAATGCGTTGACAAAGTCTCCTATGGCAGTAAGAGAGAGAAAACTCTGTTTATTTAGACCTTAGTCTTTAAAACCAAATCGAGTAAAATTCAGGGTATTATACATAATTAATTATTAGTAAAACAATATACAGCTTTTGTTAAAATCTTTAAAAGGTATAAAAACATACAAAACATTCTACTTAAAAGCTGAATCGTCTTGGATTTTTAAAGTTGGCAGTGAAATTTAGGGTCCCATTACCACGAGGGAACAACAAGTGGTTTAAAACAACTTTTTGAAATGCCTTTTATGTGTGCCCTAGGGTACTTAAAGCTTCATGGTTCATGAAGAGATGGGGGTTCCCTATCTCTCTGACCTGTTTGCTCTTCAACCCCTCTTATTGTGGTTGAAGCTTTGGTTGCACCAGGGTCCAAACCTAAGCAAATCAATTTTAAAGGATTGCATGGACCTGGATTATGCTCATTATATCCTGTGGCTTGACTATATTAAGAAATGCCTTGGGAGGCTGGGAAGAGCACAACTTTTCTCCAACCTGGAACTTGTGCACAAGAAAGACCTGGGTTGGGTAAAGGAGTCCTTCCTTAATCTGAGTACCGCTGAAAGGGAAGGGTGTGAGCTGAGGAAAACTAGGGTTCGTAGGTTTGTGATTTTCAAATCTGTACAATCCACTGAGCCATATCTCTTTCGTCCTTTAGTGTTCATGAAAGTTTTTTACTAACTAGGTTCCGATATGATCTCTTCCACCTCCTGTTGGCACAGCCACATCTTTGTAGTAAAGGTCAGAGTTTAGAGTCCTGTGGTTGCGACGGTAAGTCTCACAGGACATGCTTCATTTTTATAATGTTTTGTAGTTTTTACAAGATTTCCTGAAGAAATTTTATCACCCCAATTTTGAAATCATTGGATTTTAGGCAGCTGCGACCAACTTTTATATTTTTACAATTGTTATCTGGCAACACTTTTTTCCATGTTCTTACCTTTTAAAAATCAGCTGTGAGGCTTCAAGCCTGTTGTGACTAATTTTATTATGGCTCTCAGAGACTGTCACGTGCTTTAGCATGATTGACTAGGGACCATTTTGCATAGATAGGTTTCATGTGCCTCCCTTTTTTAGTCAAACATTACGGAAAATGTACTGTATAATGTGGGTTTTTTTTCTTTTAGGGTTTTTTCCTGTATAATGTACTGTTTTAGTCTACTTTTATGGTTTGGTGCAAAAACCGAATAAAGTGATTTTGATTGATTGATTGACTAACAAAGTCATGCACCATTTACTGCATATCACAAACTACGAGCAGGCGCAAAATGATCCATACCTGAAGACAACCACAAAGTATTGCTCATTACATGTCATAGTAGTGACATTGATATTAAAAAGGTCATGTGCTATATGGACTACGCTGGTCACAAATAGAGTGTTCATTTTTGGAAGCAAACTGTAAACTTCTGAGTTGCATGAGGTCGGCAGTTTTAATAGTATTGTACATTTATGGTTTAAACCTATTTAATTAGCATTTCAAACATGACAAGGGGAACAAGACCTGCTCCTTTAAGACAATGCAATACAGACTTTTCGGGTCGGCTGATATGATTTACCAAGTAATTGCTAGGAGCTGGTCAACAAAACAGCCCACATAAAAACATGAAAAAGTAAACCACTAAGCCCCCCCCTTCCCTGTCCACAAATAATAAGGCTAATTGAAATGAGGGAATGTAGAGGGATTAGTGCGGCTGGGGCATCCGTGAGCGCTTGGAGGCACGCTGCTCAGGGATTTGCGTGTCCGCTAGGCGGAGGAGTCTTAGGTACCGGGGGCAGCTCAGTTCCCGGAATTCCCCTGCGAGCAGGGTCAAAAAGGGTCACCATAACTCCGGAAACTCGTCCCCTCTTCCCGCCAGGGTGAGGGATAGCTTCTCCATACCCAGTACCATCCACAATCTATGTAGCCAACCCGAGTGAGGGGGGGACTGAGAGGATCGCCAATCTGCTAATATATTCTGAGTGGCTGCCCCTAAGGCGATGGCAATGAGGCGGCCCGTCTAGATTTCAGGGGGTACATTAGTGGGTTAGGCAGCCCTAAAAGTATGTATGCTGGAAAGCGGGTAAGCTGGGCATCTAGGTGGGAATCAATAACATCAAGGATCGTGGCCCAAAACTATAGGAGCTTATTACAGCTCCAGAGTAGGTGCTCCAGTGTGCCTAGTTCCCCACACTCCCTCCAACATCGGTCACTAATGCGCGGGTCAAATTGGTGTAGGCGCTCCGGCGTATGGTACCAATACGTGGCGATTTTGTTCAGGGTTTCGGTGAGGCCTGCATGGTAGGCTGAGTGTCGGGCCCTATAGTATATGACCCTCCTGTGATAATTAGCTCTGCAGCTTATTAGACACTGCAGCTTTAATAGAATCGTAATATGTCATTAGTAATGTGACTTCATGTACATAGGAATGTTCTAAGACAGTCAGTTGATGTCTGCTGGGCTGTTGGTGGATGAGATCTTTATTCCTGGATTAAACTTCATCATATTCACCTTCCTGATTCTTGGATTTATTTATGGAGAACTCTTCACTGGCGTAGTCGGCTTGGAACCCACCCAGGAATCATATGGAACAGATCTCAACACAAAACTTTGTGAGGAGAAGGATTAACCCTGGCAAAAATGTCAATTTTGTCAACCCTCACCTGCCTAGCATCTTTTAATGTTACATCAATCAAGATCAACAACTGTATATTCGACTTGTGAGTAACACATTTACTTCATGCTCCCTGCGCAAAGCTTTATTTACACTCACTTTCATGACTTTTCTGCGTTTTCTATTTAATTGTTCTCAGGCGTGAAGGAACTTAATTAGCAAGCGCGAGCAGTCAAGGGTGCAGCTTAGCCAAGTGTGCGGCTTTCATTGGAAAATAACATCGGCATGTGCGGGAGGTGATTCAAGCATAAGGCCGAATTGTTGAAGATCAAACGTCAGCACCTAACGTCAGTAACGCGTGCAGTCAGGGGCATGTATTCAAATGTAAAGCTGAATTATTGAAAATCAAACGTCAGCTTTCATATCGCTTTTCCTGTATTAATTGTTATGCCGCTTATTTAACTATCTTGATGCGAACAGTAATTAGACAGATTTGACGCGAGCAGACTCAAGCTCTTGGTCAAAAATAAACATTCTCATGCGTGTGGATCTCGCGCGTATACTCTGTTGAAGAGCTAATGTCAGCGCATGCAGACTGCCAAGCGCGCGCAGACTGTCAAGTGTGAATCGAAAATAAACATTCCTTTTCCTCAGCGCGCCGCGAAGAACTACCTTCAAAGAAACGCGTGCAGCAAAACGTGAGGAGCTCTTCACAAAGAAACACGTCTGAATCATTAATAAACAATCCCCCAACTGCATGTTTTAATATTTACCGACCTATAAATCTGTCAAGCGGCAAGAGCGTGTACACTCAAGCTCGAGGGAAATAATTACCGCGCATTGGTTAGTGTGCAACAAACTTGAAGGGAACAACCATCACGTGCAGCCAGCCTTAATGAAAATCAGCGCGCATTTAAACATAATCTCACTTTATATGAAGTGAAGGATTTCTTTCTAACTTACAGTTTTCGATTCTCCAAGCAGACAAGTGGAACCTGCTTTCACAGTCAAGTAGGACCTGCTTCCACAGACAGGCAGACAAGAGGAAGTTGTTTTCAATGAAATAATTTTTAAAAAGAACGAATTTGATTGGTCCATTCTCATTTTCTGTTGGGCATCTTGATTGGTTGTTGTATTTCCTGTATTTTCTCAGGTTTATAGGATTCATTACCATTTAAATACTAATCTTTTGTTTAATTCTTTAATTTCAAAAGATAAGAAAATGCAAAATGTAACAGCTGCGCCATTTTTTTTATCCTGTCCTGGTGAACCTCCAATTAGATGGAAAAAATGGAAAGTAGTTTTTGAACGCTATGCTAAAGTTTGTGGAACTAACCTCAGTGCTGAGAGAAAATGCTCTTTATTACTTCATTGTTTGGGATCAGAAGGACAAGACATCTTTGATGATTTGCCCGACCTTCCTCCTGCGGAAGCTAATGGTTTAAATGAATATGAAATCAGTATTAAGAAATTAGACTTACACTTCTTACCCAAAGTTAGTACAATTCTCGAAAGGTACCAATTCACCAAATGCATGCAAAATGATGAAGAAACTGTTGAATCCTATGTGACTCGTTTAAGAAAACTTGCATCCTCTTGCAAATTTGGAGCTTTAATTGATGAGCGCATTCGTGATCAATTCATGTTTGGTTGTGGAATAGAAAAAGTTCGAGATGAGTTGTGGCTTAAAGATGAGCCTTCACTTGATGAAGTTTTATCTGTTGCCAAGCGTATAGAGCATTCTCTTAAATGTGTAGCTATAATTAAAAAGAGTGCTGAAAAAGAGAATAAAGTTCAGATAGTAAGGTCTAAAAGTGATAAATATGTTAAGGATCCTGCCAAGGCAGATTCTAAAAAGAGTGGATATGAAATGAAATGTTTTAGATGTGGAAAACCTGGTCATCTGGCCAATGATAAAAAATGTCCAGCTCTAAAACAAACCTGTGGTAAATGCAAGTTAAAAGGTCATGTCACCGCTTTATGCAAAACAAAAGGTAGATCTAAAGTGAAAGAAGTGGAAATTTTTGAAAGGACTTCTTCAGGATCTGATTGTGATATTGAGGTGGTTCAAACCATTGGTGATGATGGGGAAAGCCCGCGTAAAAGAGCTGATCCTATTGATGAAATATCTGTTGAGGGAAAAAAGACCAAGGTATTATTTGACTCTGGTGCAAAAATTACAATTGTTTCTGATGAAATTTTCACTAAAAAATTAAAAGGGAAGGTGTCTCTTTTTAAACCTGACATCATTCCTTTAGGGTATGATAAAAAACCTATAAAGTTGCATGGTTACTTTATAGGCCTTATAGAGTATAAATCTAGACTAGTGTCTGGAAAAGTATATGTCTCGAGAAAGGGTGACAGCATCATCAGCTGGATACATCAGGGTGACTTAGGTGTAATTTTAGACCCCAATGCCAATCCTTGTATTCAATTGAGAGATAATGTTCTCAGTGTTTTAGATGGGAAAGAAAAATCTGTTGAAGTAAAACCGTTGGAAGACAAATTTTCTTGTGAATTAAAAGTGAATTTTCCTAATGTATTTAAAGAAACTCTTGGGTGTCTCAAAGGTTATCAACACAAGATAAGGGTTAAGAGTAATTCCATTCCAGTGAGTTGTAAAGTCCGGAGCGTACCTTTAGCAGTAAAAGAAGATATGAAAAAAGAAATTGAGAAACTCATACAAAATGATATAATTGAGGAAATAGAAGGGTGTGAATGGATGGCTCCAGTGGTCGCAGCCCGAAAACCTAATGGTGATTTGCGTCTATGCATCGACCTCAGGCAACTCAATAAAAGTGTAATCGTCGATAGATACCCTCTGCCTAATATTGCTGAATTATTAGTATTGTTAGGAAAAGCCAGAGTTTTTAGTACAATAGATCTAACTTCTGCATATCACCAGATTGAACTAGAAGAGTCTTGCAGAGATCTTACATCGTTTATTACACCATTTGGCACATATAGATTCAAGAGGATGCCATTTGGTTTAGTATCTGCTTCCTCTGTATTCCAACGGGTGATGGAAAAAGTTTTAAAAGACATTCCCAGTGTATGCATATACCAAGATGATGTATTGATTTTTGCAGAAAACGTATCTGATCATGATGTCACTCTGAATATGGTTTTGGAAAGATTCAGCAAACACAATCTCACAATAAAAGCAAGTAAATGTAAATTCAGATCTGACTCTATAAACTACTTAGGGCATAATATTTCTAGTGAGGGTGTGAAGCCTAAACCTGAATTGGTAGACACTATAAACAAAATGGTGGCACCAGAAAATAAAACTGAACTCATGAAGCTTTTTGGCATGATTGAGTATTATACAAAATTTATAAAAGGCTTTGCTGAGTTAACAGTAAATATGAGGTGTTTGTTGAGGAAAGGTGTAGAATTTCATTGGTCAGATCAGTGTGAAAGTGAATTCGTTGAAATTAAGCGAAAGTTAAACAGGGCTCCTGCGCTAAAAAGTTTCAACCCTAAGATTAAGTCTATATTAGTTACCGATGCAAGTGAAAAAGGGTTAGGTGCTGTATTGAAACAAAATAGTCCTGATGGTATGCAAACCATAATGTTTTTATCTAGAAGTTTGAGAGATGCTGAAACTCGTTATTCAGTTGTAGAGAGAGAGGCTTTGGCTGTATTCTGGGCAGTAAGAAAACTGAAGAAATTTCTTTGGGGTTTGGCTTTTGATGTCCACACAGATCACAAACCCTTAGTGGAAATTTTTAGTAAGAAAGGTTTGGATCTGGTGTCTGGGAGAATATCGAAGTGGATTATTGGCTTGCAAGAATATAGTTTTGGTGTTCAATACATTCCTGGTGTTGATAACGGAATAGCAGATGTTCTTTCACGTCTAGTTTCTAAGAGTGATGTGGATGGTGATGATCAGTTAGAATTAGATGATGAATTGGTTTGTTCTGTTGATTATGAATTTCTGTCAGAGAAGAAATGGTCTGAGGAATTAGGAAATGATGATACATTATGTGAGGTGATGTCCTTGATAAAAAATGGTTGGACAAGTAGCAAGGATGGTTCTTCTTCAACTAAGCCTTTTTGGATAGTACGCAGTGAATTATCTGTTGATAGCAATTTATTGTTTCGTGGAACCAGGTTAATTCCTCCATCTAGTCTTAGGAAAGATTTGATAGATTTGGTTCACGTTGCCCATTCAGGTTTATCCAAAAGCAAAGAGAGGCTTCGCATGTCGTATTGGTGGCCAGGCATGGACAAGATGGTTGAAAGAGTAATCAGGGATTGTACACACTGTAATGTTAGCGACAAATCTTACAGTACACACACGCAACCCATGTTTTTAAGGAAAAGACCCAATGGTCCTTGGCAGGATATAGCTCTGGATTTGGTGGGTCCTATTCAACATAAAGATTCTCAAGTATTTATACTGGTGGTCATTGATATGTATTCAAGATGGCCAGAAATTTTCTTTTTGTCAGGAACTGATTCAGGTAAGATTATCCAATGCTTGCGTGAATTATTTTGTAAAGAAGGTTTTCCTGCAACCATTTTGTCAGATAATGGGGTACAATTTGTCTCCAAAGAAATGGAACAGTATTTGTCTTCTAAAGGCATTAAACATAAAACATGTTCTCTTTACCACCCTGAGGCCAATGGTATGGTTGAGAGGTTCAACAAAGTGATTAAAGATACCATTAGTTTAGCAAAGAATTTGTCATCTGATTGGAAAAAATGTGTTATGGAAAAGATAGAAGAATACAGATACACTCCTCATGCTACAACTAGAAAGACTCCATTTTTGTTGTTTCGTGGGAGAATTCCCAACACACAGGTGGAACCTTTTTGGGTTAATAAGCATGAAATGTTGAAGGGTAAAGAATGTGTGTGCAACAAAGATGACATTGTTAAAAACGAGTTGAATAAAGCTGAACGTAGAAAAACTTACTTTGATGTTAAAAATAGTGTTAAAAAAACTGTTGTCTGTATTGGCGATATGGTCATGGTCAAACGTCCTGGCATAGTGGGTAGCTCAGAAACAAAGTTTATGAAACCCATTAAAGTGATCAAAATTTTGAACAATGCTGTACAAACTCAAGACCATCGCATATGGAATTTAAATCGAATTGTTGTTATCCGAAAGAAATTGCAAGATGATGGATTCTTGGATTCCAAAGAGAAAATTGTGATCAAAAGCAAAGCAACGAGTTCTGGAAATATTAGATCTTCCGAACGTGTGTCTAAGAAGCCTTCTTATCTTTCTGACTTTGTTTAATTTCTATATAGTCTTGATTTTACTTATTGTTCTCTTTTAATTTTGTTTTCGGAGGGAAGGAGATGTGTGATAATTAGCTCTGCAGCTTATTAGACACTGCAGCTTTAATAGAATCGTAATATGTCATTAGTAATGTGACTTCATGTACATAGGAATGTTCTAAGACAGTCAGTTGATGTCTGCTGGGCTGTTGGTGGATGAGATCTTTATTCCTGGATTAAACTTCATCATATTCACCTTCCTGATTCTTGGATTTATTTATGGAGAACTCTTCACCTCCATTCTTTATGAGAGAGTGTTCTCCCCAGTTCACGTTCCCACCGAGCCCTGCCAGAATTATATGTGTAGATGGTCGCTGCAAGGAGATGTTTGTATAAGTCAGAGACCATCTTTTTATCAGAGGAGCGAGTGACCAGCCACTTCTCGTAGGGGGTGATATATCGTTGTGCTCCAGGTCTAACCTGAGGTTGAAGAACCCAGTGTTGCACCTGCAGATAGGAAAGCCTGTCCGCCTCCGGAATGCCATGGTCCTTCCTCAATTGCGGGAACGGGAGAATACTCTCGAGGTTAAATAGGTGCCCCAAGGACTGGCAGGCAGAGAGCTGCCACCTCGCAAACGCCCCAGGGTCCAAACCCAGGGGGAAATCCGGATTGTTGAACAGCTGGGTCAGCGGGGAAGGAAAGGATGTCAGCTCATACTTGGTGGCAGTGCGATCCCAAGCCTCTAGGATTGTGCCTGTGATGTAAGACGCATACAAGTTGGGCAGCCGGTGATGTCGCGAGAGGAATGGGATCCCTTGGGGAGGCATACCTGCTACCGCTTGGTCCTGGAACAGCCAATGCTTCTCAGACTCCAGGCGGTGCCACTCCACCAGGTAGCGGAGCTGTGCCGCGTAAAAGTAAAGTTGCAAATCAGGTACCCCAACTCCACCCTGTTTCGGAGGGAGGACCGCAATGGCCTGCTTAAAACGCGGTTTGCGGCCTTGCCAGATGAAGCGTGCGAGCTCTGACTGAGTCTGTTGGATCCAGCCCGCTGGCGGGCGTAAGGGAAGGGTCTGAAACAAGTACAGAATCTGGGGGAGAAGCGACATTTTAACAGCAGAGATCCGCCCGAGCCAGGAGAGAGAATGGTGTTTCCATCTCCGGAGTTCCCCGCGGATCTGTGTACGAACCCTGGCGTAATTTGCGGCTACGGTGGAGGGAATGGTGGGGCCCAGGAGAACTCCCAGGTATGGGACCGTGGTGTCTGACCACTGAATCGGGTGCTCCTCTCGGACATCGGCAAGCGTCGCTTCGGGTAGAGAGATGTTGAGGGCGACCGATTTATCGGCATTGATCTTGAACCCGGACGCTTGTGCGATACAATGCAGCTCGATAAAGAGGGCTCGGAGTGATTGGGCGGGGCCGTTAGAGAGAGCAGAATGTCATCTGCATATAAGCTAATTTTATGGGTATCCCCCCGAATTTAATCCCTGCTATGAGGGCGTGGTGTCTAATTCTCTGGGCCAGTGGCTCCATGTACAGTGCAAATAAAATGGGAGAAAGAGGGCACCCCTGTCGGGTCCCCCTACCGATAGAGAGGCGGGATGATGTGTGGCCATTGACGCGCACCGTGGAGTAAGGTGAGCGATAGCAATTAAGTATGCGGGTGCGCAAGGTTTCCCCAAGGCCGAACTGTTGTAAGACTTGCGCCAGATAGGGCCAATGGACCCTATCGAAGGCCTTTTCTGCGTCGATGGCAAGCAGCATACAATCCCGCTGTGAACGCGACGCCGTTTCATTGAGGTGCCAGACCCTCTTGGTGTTATCACTAGTTTGTCATTGTGTGATGAAGCCGGCCTGGTCCAGCTCCACTAATTGCGGCATGTAAGGAGCCAGCCGCCCTGCTAGAATGCTCGTGTACAATTTAATGTCGATGTTGAGGAGAGAGATCGGGCGATACGCGCCGCAGCTGGTTGCATCTTTCCCGGGCTTCGGAATAACAGTTATCGAGGCTTCTAGCATCTCCTCCGGGATGGCTCCGGGTTGGGCAAAGGAATTAAAAAGATCCCGAAGCAGAGGAGCTACTAGGTGACAGAAGGTTTTATAAAAGGCTGCCGAGTAGCCATCTGGGCCAGGAGATTTCCCCAACCTGAGGCGCAAAATGGCCGTAACAACCTCCTCCAGCCCAATCTCCCTGTCCAATAGGGCCGCTTGAGCGGGGTTAAGTGAGGGAAGCTGTGCCCCCTCCAGGTAGTCTAAACTATACGTCGCATCAAGGGAATCGCCCGCATAGAGTGTCTCATAAAAGGCACGGAATACCTCAGCTATAGCCCCGTCGTCCGATACCACGTCGCCCACTGATCTAATGGCCTGCACTCCCTGCTGCTGGCGTTGCTCGCGAAGGTTATGCGCCAAGAGGCAGCCTCATCTGTCTCCTCCGGTGTAGTAGGCATGGTGTAGACGGAGAGCAGCGTATTCGGCCTTATCTTGGTCTAGTGTGGCTAGTTGTTTCCGCTCTGTGCACAATTGGCGCCATGCCCTGGCTGCCCCTGTGCGTTGGTGCATCTACTCCAACTCAGCCACCCGCTGTGTTAGCTCTGACCATTTCAGTGCCCGCTCTTTATTGGTGGCAGCAGAGATGGTGATAAATTCGCCCCGTAAAACAGCTTTGAGGGCGGACCATTGCGTCGCCAGGGAGGTCTCGGAGTTGGTGTTATGAGCTAAAATTTGCGTAATGGCCACTTTAATTTGGGTGACAGTAGTCAGCTGATGTAAAAGGGAGTCGTGAAGGCGCCAAAGTCGCTGTGGTGAAGGGGCAGGGGGTAGCAGGAAGGTGGCCACGACCGTGGAGTGATCCGATAGTGATGCAGGGGGAATGTCGACGTCCGTGGCTAATGTCACTAGTGGTGAGGAGCATAAAAAGTAGTCTAGTCTGGCATAGGTCTTGTGGGCCCCTGAGTAAGAGGTATAAGACCTGCTATAAGGATGGAGGCGTCTCCACAAATCGACAAGGCCCAAATCCCGAAGATCCGCTAGGCCCGATCGGGAGAGCGCCCCCACTTGACCGGTGCGTTGGCAGGAGCGATCGGACAGGTTATGGAAAACAAGATTAAGATCACCCCCCAGGAGTATGTGTCTCTCAGAGTTGGCTGTAATGGCGGCTAGTGCTTTATGAAGGAAACCCTCCAGACCCTCGTCAGGGGCATACACTGAGCCCACAACAAAGGATTGACCCGCTACCAGGAATCGATATGCCAGTAGTCGCCCCTTAATCTCCACCTCCTGCTGGGCTACCCTCCCCCGAAATGAGCAGGAGACCAGCATCGCTAACCTAGCAGATTAAGTGGAAAGGGAGGAAAATAGCTGGGTGGGAAAGGCTCGGGACTTCATCCGGTGTTGGTCTTTATATAACAGGTGAGTCTCCTGTAGAAGGCAGATGTCGGCCTCAGAGTGCTCTAAGAGGGATAGCACTGCTCGCCGTTTGATGGGATTATTCAGGCCCCGGACAAAGGCTCAAGTGTACCATCTAGAGTCCGGAGTATGGCCAGTTAGTTCTGTGTGCTGCCTACGGGTCGGAAGCCAAAAAGGAAAGGGAAGACTATGTCCCAAGGTAGGGTGCTCTAATGAAAAAGGAAAAGTGGACAGGGGAACCCACCCCCCCCCAACTACTAAAGGGGAAAATCAAAAATTAAACCCAGAACCCCCCCCCCAGGCCCCTCCTCCCTCCAACCCCACATGGCATACAACTGGTCCCAAAAGAGATGAACCGGTGCTGGAGAAGACGGTGAGCTCAGAGTCCAGACCAAAGTGTACCCACCCTAACCCCAACGTCCCTAGAACAGAAAAAGTCTCCTGATAAAGTCTGACGTTCCAGGGAGACAAGTAGGAACAAGCAAGTGAGGAACATGTTCAATCAGCAGAAGAGAAAAGGAAAAAAAAAATACCACCCACCCAATACGGCAAAGATGCTTCAGTAAGAGGCCGAAGGTGCATCGCTGCCCGGATCTCACGTGCCCTCTGAGGTCTCACCGGCAAGGGCCACCGTAGCCGTCGCCAGGGCATCTTGCTGACTCTGCGCTATTTCGGAGGCAGGTGGCTTCCGGTGATGGCGCCTACTGGTCTGCCTCCGCCAGCCCGATGGGGAAGTCGAAGGTTTCCTGCTCTCATCTCCCGTGGCCTCCTCGGCACCCGAGGGCATCAAGCCCAACAGACGACATGTGTCCTCCAACGAGCGAAGCTGGTGGATTTTATTGTTGAGTCGGAAGATGAGGCGAAAGGGGTGCCCCCAAGAGTAGGGGATTCCCTGCTGTCTCAGGTGGTCAGTCACAGGCCGGAACTGCTTGCGCCTCTGTAGTGTGATTAACACTAAATCTTGGTACAGTTCCGGTGAGTGGCCCTGGAAGGAGATCGGGTGCAGAGCTCTCGCTTTAGAAAGGAAAAGTTCCTTAGTCTTGAAATCCTGCACACAGACCAGGATGTCCGCAGGTTGTGCCTGGGGAATGCAGGGCGGGCCCACTCTATGTGCCCTATCCAGGACGACTTCTGCTGTGTGGTAATCGCCTAAGATGTGTCGGAAAAGGCCAGAGGTGAAGGCAAATAGGTCCCTGGTATCGTCGGTGGGCTTCACCCCTCGGATGCAAATATTATGCCTTCGGGAGCGGGTTTCGACATCTTCTAGGTGGAGCTGCATGTCCAGATTCTGACCCTGAAGTCGGATGGCTTCCTGCTGAAGGGTTGTCAGGTCCGCCACCGTGGTGTCGCTGTTCTCTTCAAGCGTGGCGACCCGCCCACCGATGGAGTCCACGTCGCGGCGTACGTCCTTGAGTTCCGAGGCAAATTCACTTTTTACCAACTGGATATCCCCGCGTAAGGTGAGAAAGAGCGACTCCAGAAAAGCCTTCGTTATAGGCTCATCCACAGAGGCTGCCGGTTGCTTGGGCGCCGCTGCCCATGAGTCTGCTGTCGTCATGTCCAAATTGGACTGAGCGCGACCAAAGATATCCTTCAAGGGCTTCACCTTCACATTCCGAGCCTTTGACATGCTCCGTTGCGGCCCACAGGAGCCAAACAGGAGGACTGCAGTACCTTGACGGGCCTAGGAACACCCACGCAGTACTCGTCTGTAGGAGCGCCTCAAAAGCCTTGGAGGGCCGGGGTGTGCGAGGGGGCGTCAGGGGCTGGGCCCAAAGCTGTCTCCCCCCGAGTCCGGTGCAGAGGTGTAGGAACAGTCAATTGAAGTCCGATAGGCCAGCCGGCGCAATACTCTCGGGCGAGATGGGGCCTTCGTGAACTCGGGCCCAGGCGAGCCTGTCCCCTCCTCTCTGATGCCGTCAGGCCCCTGCCCATGAAGTGGTATGAAGCCTAAGACTTCGATCCCCTGTCAAGCCCGCAGGAACTGCGTAACGTTGGTCGACCCCCACCCGGGGATCTGCGCGACACGGCCCACCGTTGCCAAGGGCCAGCCGCAAGCAGCACTCAACCCGTGCTCCGGGGGTCGCAGGGAGGCCCTCCTCTAGAGCGGAATCGTCGTCCGGTAACAGAGACCGAGGCCATCCAGGGCCGGCGTCGGGAGCAGCATAAACGGTCCTGTCGGCGTCGCCCACCAGCTAGTCACCTCCTCTGAGCCCACTCATAAGTCCACAGGTAGGGAGGTGAGAACATATGGCTCACCTCCACCAGGCTGGGGATCTGCGCGCCGCACGGCATTGGGACCATCGCGCAGCACTCAACCCAAACCCAGTGGGGGCCGCCCACAGGGAAGAAGGCAGGTCTTCTGGCTAGGCCCCTGTGCAGCTATGGCGGTCCTCTGATGGGCAGGCGTGATCCGGCCGTGTGCTGTCTGTTAAATGCGGCCTGTGTATCGACCCAGTCAGCCTCCGAGAACACAGGCCTGGGCAGAGGGGCCCCACCCGGGGGAGCAGGGCTGGCCGCAGGGAACGCACCCCCACGCCGGGACCTCCCGTCAGCCCACAAGCTAGTCCAGAGGCCTCGGAGTGCTCGCACAGGCGCCCCCACCCTTGTCTCCCACAGGGCTGGCCGTGCTGACACGAGGCCGGTGCTGCAGTGGGCTCCACGCTGCCGGCTAGGCGGCAACTTCTCCACGCGGCTCACCCAGCGAGGTCCACCCAGCGAGGCCCACCCAGCGGGGCCCACCCAGCGTGGCCACCTCAGCCGCCCGTAATCCCCTCCTCACCTCTCTCATGGCGGCGGTCCCGGGGCGTAGTCCGGCAGGCGGCCGGGAAGGGAGCCGCTGGTCTCGGCACCTGCCGAACGGCACCGCGTTGTAGAGGCGGCGCGACAATGGTGGCCGGGAGCACCACCGCGCCCCGCTGTCCGAGCGCCATCGCAAGTCCAGGCGGGGGCCCAAAGTGAACCGCCAAGCCCCCCAGGGGTTCCGCACCAGGCTCGCACCAGGCAAGTCCCGGGGGCGCCGTGCTGTGCCGCGTTGGGCGAGCGGTAGGCAGGAGCTGGGAAAGAAGTGTCCTACCGCTCCGCCATCTTTACCACGACCCCTGTACATTTATTTTAGAATGGGTTAAAGGCAGGAAATACCCACTTTTCTTTTCTACTTTGCAAACTTTCTAGTCATAATAATTTTGGTTGGTGTTACTCAAGAAATGTTAATCTGAATATCCTCACCATTGTCTCCTTGCATTCCTGACAAATATACAGCCTCTCTTTTCATATATCAAATAGTAACACCACTGTCAGTTCTTTTGAGTTTCTCACTTAGATTAACATCATCTGTTCAATTACAATGTCTTTGAGGATGAATCCTAGCTGCAAAGAATCAAATGTTCAAGGACTGACCTGGATGCATATTAGATTGTTAAAATTATTTGTACAAGACTCTCCCACTATAACTTGGCCCAAAGAAGTTTGACACGCTATGTTACTTCATATGTCTTGAAACAATGTATGTGATATCTTTCTGCTACCTAACAAAGAGGATGGAGAAACAAACATGCGTACAGATGGCTGGCCCAGAACTCATAACTATGTGGTGAAAAGAAAATCTGCAACAGAAAACAGAAAGAACTCTTACCGAGAAGCCTCAACTCTGTACCAAATCTGGTCATCAATTGTCAGGTCAGGATACTCAACACGTCCAACACCTGATCCCACGTCCCACAGGAAGTTAACTTTGCCCTTGCGCATCTCGACAGCCAAAAAGTCGGTCTAGAGTTAAAACATAAGACAGGGTCACAAATTAGGGAGATAAAATTTGAATAAAGTGCACGCTTGCAGATTCTTCTAGTTCTTTAGCAAAAACCGATTGCAAAAATAACACAAATATTACTGTTCATCTGTAATGAAAGTCTGTAACTCAAAAGAGCCACAATTAAATACCATGTCCTTCAGATATATGGATTATACTCGGCTCTGAAATGTGAGAAGATAAGGTTACTTACCTTCAGTAATGCTCTTTCCAGTCAAAACACTAACTAGCCATAGTGTTCTCACCTTTTGAATATTCCTCATGTGTCAGACTGGATCTGCAAATTTTTCAGCAGTACCTTTGCACACCCCAATGGACACTGATGCCGTCCGCTCCAGAAATGACATGCGGGGACAATATAGGTGCCACCACAGTGGGCTGACATCAGTGGCTTTCTAACCCCAAAAGCAGAACCCCAAAAGCAAATTGGTAGATAGTGTGCAGAGTCCTAGACTTAGGAACTTATTAATGGATAGAGTCCAGTCACATAACTGGGAGGATGGGAGGGGTGGTGAGGAATCTGCAGCTAGACAGAGTCTCGACAAGAAAGAGTGTTACCAATGGTAAGTAACTCGATCTTCTGATAGTGATTTCTAGCTGCAGATTACTCACCTTTTGAATATTTACCAAAACAATACCTTTTTGGAGGTGGTTCTGTGAATGAACTCAAACCAGAAAGTTATTTATGGTTGAGTTTGCAAAAACCTGACTGTCTGGGCAATAGTGTTATGTGAATGTTTGGAGGGACGCCCAAGTAGCTCACTGGCAAATGTCTAGGACAGGGACTCCACGTACCAATGGAGTGGTAGCATCTTTGGCCCTAGCAGACAGAGAATGCTGCCCTTCTGGAGTCTACTATTTGGCCAGTGCATAGCAGATCCTAATGCAGAGCATGATCGAGTGGGAGATGGTTCACTTCTGCACAGTCTTACCTTTTTTTACTCCAGCGAACTCTACAAAGAGCTTTGCATCCAACTGGTGATCTTTGTGATGATCTATGTTGATGTTTGGAGCTCTCTTGCTGTCCAATAGATTGTGTTTCCCCTCCTCCTTAAAAGGGTGAGGCGGATCATATAACGCCGGCAGGGTGATGGTTTGACTGATGTTGAACTACATCACAGCTTTCAGCAGGAAGGATTCCCAAGTCTGCAGAACCAGTTTGTCTAGGAAGGAGGAAATGTCTGGGCTGGACAGGATGGCAGTCCTCAATGTCTCAGCAATAGTCATGAAAGGACCGATGGAACTGTCATGGTTAGCGAGGCTCAGGGAAAGGCCCAGAGAGTGAGCGGTGGCCCTGCTCTCCTTAAAAAGCTTGAGAGACAAAATTAGCTTTGTCCCTGAACAGGTGAGTCCCATCAAAAGGCATGTTCATCAGGGAGGACTGGACATTGCCAGAGAACGCAGTTGATTGCAGCCATAGCATGGCGGTGAATGGCAATGCTTGTGTGTATGGCCCAGTCACATGTAATCTGTACTGTCCAAACCACGATTAACTGCGAACTTGGCTGCATCACAACCATCTTAAATTGCCTGAGAGAGCACAGGGTGAAAATCTTTGGGCACACCAGGAAGAAGTTGTGCCAAAGGGCATTGAGGTACCGTCCCAGCAAACAGATTGCATTAAGAGAGGAGACGACCAAGCTAGTAGAAGAAGAGACACCTTTGCTTAATATTTCTACTCATTTAGATTTCCTATCAGGAGGAGTGGTGGTAAATGTGTTGGGATTAAAGCAGCTGATGGAATCCTGCACCACTGGGCTTTCTGGTGAGAGGTGCTGCAAAGAAAATCCTGGTGTCCTGAACCGGTGTGTTGGAGCATGGTTTGACCCAAGCCCCCATGAGGTATATGTCAGCGCTTCCTTGAAAGGAAGGAGGGTCTCCAAAGATGTCTGCCCTGGTCGAAGGAACTCAATCAAAAAGCCAGCATAATCCCGCCTCCATTTCTTGTGTTTCTTATCCCTACCTAAGGACTTGCAGCGCAAAGAAAACGGGCCTATAGAGCAGCTTTGTCGCCTCTAGGAACAGGACCACGATTGGACCTTGAATATGGAGCATGACTTGGAAAGGTCCAGGTGAGGACTCTTCTTTTACTTGGCGACATACAGTTTTGTCTCTTGCTCCTAGAAGGGTGATTGGGCGGGGGGACAGTTGGCCCCCACATGCACAAGTTTTGGCGGCAGTGCCCCCCACTCCACGCTATTACATTAGTTTGATGCCCCGCGGCAAAGGAAGGGACTGCCACGGCCTGCAAAGTGTGGTGCTACACTCCTGTGCAATGAAAATCAAGAAAAAATCTAAGATTTCTTCCTTGTGCTGAGAGAAAACTACCAGCATATGAAAGACATTAATGTGTTGTTTTTCAGAAGTAATATCTACATTGGCTTTGTTTTCTGAAAAGCGAGAAAAAAGACTTCGACCAGGAAACAATAACACATTGGCTCGGCTGGCAATTCATATTTTCTGAGCTGCTCCCTCTGAGCCCTTGGAAGTACTTTTTTTTAAAAAATTAGCCACCCACACAGCACGGAACTCTAAATGTTGCAGCTCGGTTAGAGGAAGTAGAGCTCCATTGTCACCGTTGTTTGATGTCCTAGCCACCAACTTTAAAGCAATGTCTGAATTCTGCTCTAGGGACATTGTTGTACTGCAGCGGGGTTAATGGACACAACGACTTAAGCTGATTGTGGAATGGATGATAAATTATTCCTCCTCATTTGACCACCGTCTTTGTTTGGCAGGGTGCAGCAAAGCACATTCCAAGTGAGATCATCCGTGGGGCAATTGTGTACACAATGGGGCTACCAGAGACGTTGTCCGGAATAGACTGGTACACCAACAAGATGGCACTCTCCAATCTTAATGATAAATGTGTAGCACAAAAAGGAGTTGGTAGCACTAAAAATCTCACATCCATACAAGTCGCATTAGATGTGATTTCATAAACATGAATATCTCATTGACATGATCAACCCTGCATTAGTTGTATGGGTATACTTTCCATAATCTCATGAAGAAGAACATATTATTTGTACACACAGCAGTTTATCTTCTGTAAGAAATGTCAGTGGCCTTCAAATAGTTTATTTTAATCTCATAATAAATTATGCTTTTAGAGAAATTTTATGAATGTGATGTTTTTTAATGCTGCCATTTGTGCTTTTTTAGGATGTCTGTGGGCATCCTTCCTCTAGTGACAATGCACCACTGCTAAGAAAATATGTATACAAATAAAACAAATACCTAAATTACATGTTCATAAAGCAGTTAGAGCTTAAAATATGTGTGTGTGCTTTTTGATTTGCAAGCTGCTTCTCTCCTCCTTATAAACTTGGCACTGACAAAAATTACATGTTTTGAGTGGTCAGTGCTTAGCATATTGTGTGTCAGGACCAGAGGCTGCGTATTAAGCATATACATTTATACTGACTTGTCGTTTTTGGTCACAACAAGGCCCGCCTTTAGCCTTTGGCCCACTTTCTTCCCATAAGTATGCATGCTTTCAGTCCACAGGCCTATCAGAGGGTCGGGTCGGACACAGCAGAAGAGAGCCTCTGCCGTAGGTGGTGCTTCAGTGCCCCAACTGGAGGACAGGAAGCATTAGGACCGACCTCACTGGCAGACCGGTCACACAGTGCAGCTCTGCGATAGGCTTTTGTACACATTCAGCAGATCCTGCACTTGCCTTACCCACACTGCAGGGAGATGTGCATTCATAACCTTTACACCAGTCAGAGAAGATGTGTGATGGAGGCGGTGGGCTATAGTACGCTCTGCACATTGCGCACATGAGCATCTTCAAGTGTCTGGGAGTATCTAGTGTTTTTGTTTACAGGGGTAAATGAAAGGGTGGAGCTCTGGGATATTGGGTAGAATGTAAAGCACACATTTACCTTTAGGCTCTGGCTACAATATGAAAGGTGGAAGGGTAAGGCATTTGCTGACCAGTGAGGTATTTACTGCACAGGTAGATACGGACACTCTTCGATGAGGTATTAACAAATGTGGCGGATACCTCCTAGGCCGAGGTTTCCTCTGGAAAATGACCTACATGCAGAATCAATGGTTTTCACATGCAATTCCACATGTATTAGAATTTACCAGAGATTTGAATCTGGGAAATTTCGGAATGATTGACCTGTAGAAACTTGTCGGGGAATAGTAATGGAAGGTGAAGTAATCACTGCGTTACTCATACTACCGATCCCTGTGGAAACTCATATTTCCACAAGGATTGAAATTTACCCCATCTCCTTGTCAGGATCACAACAAGAAGGACTATAGCCATCTACTGCTAAGTAGTCCTTCCTTAATTTGCGTTGGACTGGACCAAAAGGATTTAACACAGCTGGGGAGGGTTGGCTATTTTCTCGCTAAGGTTAATGGCCAGTCGGCCTCAGGGTAGAAAATATAGGGACTGCTGTGCTCTACGAGTCTGTGCTACCTTCAATGCAAAAATCAAGTCCGGCTCAATGTTTATGATCTGTCCCCATATTTCCTATGTTAATCTTAAATATACCCGGTGCCCTCTCAATCTCCAAATGTCGGAATGTAAATTAAGTGGAGAGAAACTCACCATTCAGTGCACCTTTTGATGCAGAGCTACAACTACTGGAATACACATTAGCAAGACCAATAGGTCTAGCTTTAATGTACCCATGAGGAAACAGGCTATGTACATCGCTTGCATGCACAAATGCTATTTGTGACATTAATGCCTGCCTTACTGGCTTTTCTAGTGCAGAGAAAAAAAAGTAACACACATGATTGCCTTCCCCACAAAACCATATAGAAGATTAAAATATAAAAGAATGTGACTAACATTGCAATTAATCAGTGTACTTTTCAAAAGAAACATAGGGCCAGATTCTCAGAATCTGGCCCTTTGCGAGTGCAATTTTTGCATTTGGGATTCATCATCCCAAATGCAAAATTCGCTATTAAAGAATTCGCATGTTTGCGAGGAATTGCATTTAAGGAATCTCTATTTGAGATTCCTTAAATGCAATTCATGAACCATTTTAAAATACCGAAATCGCTATTTTGGGCCGCTATTTACCGCGAGGTCAAACCTCGTGGTAAAAAGCGAAAACTTAGAAAAATGCATTTAAATGCATTTTTCTAAGTTGCATGTTACACACACACATGTCCTTTGGACATGTGTGTGCGCAACACAAATGTAGATTACATTTCAGGGGTGCTACAGGGTGTCCTTTGGACACCCCTGGCACCCTTGAAATCGCTATCTTATTTGCGATTAGCAATTTGCTAATCGCAAATAAGGAATGTGTAGGAATCGCATTTCTTTATGCAATTTCTACTTGAATCCCGTTTTGCAAGTCCTTAATAGCGATTCCTTATGAATCGCTATTAGGGGCTCGCAAAACGGGAGAATGATGAATCAGGCTGTATGTCCTTCATGCATTCCACTGGATGTACTTCCTGGAAGGTGGAATAATACACCAAATAGCAAACCGCATGAGGTGAAAGAGTCCAACTCCTCTGACTGCAGTCACAGTCACCTCTATGTACATTTTACAGAAGTGGTGCCGATGCTTCTGCTTAATAGCTGTGCTGTCGAGCAAGAACTGCACACGAAAGGTAAGAGCCTCACTACAAACTTGGCAAGTGCGAATATACGTGTGGGCATTGATATTGTGCATCAGAGTTAGCAAACATGGCAGAGTAGAAGACACATCTCAGGCAATAATGTTTTTCCGTTGAAACCTAGCAAAGCCCAACGTTAATTTATTCCACTTATAGAATAGATTCTCCCACACTGCCAAGCCTTTTGGCAAGAAGTCAACTTACATATTTGGCACTTCCAAGGTAGAAAAGCAGGTTGTCAGGGACAGCTGTCTTCACGTTCAGGAGGATCGTGTTGTAACCGCCTTTCTTGATGTCGGGCCTGTAAGTGCGGATGCAGTCTCCCCCAGACGACACTGACACTTTGATCTGAAAGAGCAGAAACACAGAAACACAGAGAAGTTCAGAATTAGCTTGGTTTAGCACAAAACAAGCTAAAGAGCTTCAACCTCAGTTCACGACACACCACCTGCACACCCGCCCCCGCAAAACAAATCACCCGCATCCATCGGGAAACATCCTTTACAATGCAACTTTTACCACGCAGTGCCTTTACGACGCAACTTTTACAACGCAAACCATTACAACGCATTGCGCTGGAGGGCGCTCTAGGATAGGGAAGAGATTTAATTTACTATCCAACACCTTCCCTACTATCCACGGGGACTGGAGTTGGAATAGTAAATTAAACTATTCACTATCCAGCGCCCCAAAGCACTATGCGTTGTAAAGGTATTCGTTGTAAATACCGCGTTGTAAAGGCATGCGTGGTAAAAGTATGCGTTGTAACGTCATACATCCCATCCATCTCTTCTAATGTACTGAAGATATGACATTGGTGGCGGCCACTTGTGTATGGAGACAGCGACTGCACCGGCTTCAGCAGTAAGGGCGTTGATCAAAGGCCTGCCTTTTACTGCAGTTACAAAGGTGGCTCAGACTTTAAAGATTCATTCCAGCTTTTATGTCTTATAAATTTATTTCCAATAAGCAGACGGCGCTTGGAAACGGCACCCAGCAGAGCTTGTTCACAGATGGCGTTTCATGCTCTTTCCCCTACTTTGATGAATGGCTGCACAGGGCCCACCTTCTGTCTCTAAACTATAAGACATTCTGGATTTAACCTTAAAGATCCTTGGAAGTGGAAGCCTCTTTTTTTCTCTGTCTTTTCGCATCCTCGTCGACCAATGATATGTCCCCTATCTACAATTCAGAACTTCACAGCCTCGTGAAACCTTCATAGAGATTTGTTTATAAAACGCCTTCGAAGTTGTGCGTGGAATATACAGCTGCTACGAGTTTACGTCCGTTGAAAATTATAATATGACCCTCTCTTACAGGCTAGAAACAATACAGCAGCAGATGGCTTCGGTTTTCTGCTCTTTAGAGGTCCCTGCTAGTAATTCAGTTACAAATCTCATTGCGTATTCCTCAAAAGGCTGAAAGGGAGAAGGGCACACTTCCTTGAAGACTTTCGTAAACTCCCAAGAACATTTATCAGCAGCTGTGTTCAGAGGGCTTGCAGCTTGCACGTGAAGGGCCACATGTAGGAAGCTTTTTTGAAGTCACAAATGGCCCCATGCACAGAATGGGGCCACTTGTGACAGCAAAAATGCCAAATAGTGAATCAGTAACATGGTACTGAATCGCAATTTGCGTTTGCAATTCGGTATTTGCAAAGGGCGTGTTTAGGGAGTCTCTTCCAAATACCGATTTGCATTGGTATGTATTAATGTTCTGCGAATGAATTGCGGACGGCAAACATTAACATTTTACCGACACCTTGAAGGAGGGGGTAACCCATTCTCAAATGTTATCATGGATACACACGCAGGATAGGTTAAACTCAGGTTTATTGGTATAAGGAGCAAACAAGTAAAACTAGGTACAGCCTCCAACAAGTCCAGTCTCCATCTCTCACCTGTCCCTACTAGATTATCCAGCACACATCATACATTCGATAATACCTAATTTCACATTCCACATTCTACCCATCGACAGTATACCTGCCTTCCATTGTAAAATATTCTAGGCATAACACTCCCCCTTGACAATGTAAACAAATATATATTTTTAAGAGCAGGCAGTGGTCCCAAAGACCACGTCTACCCTTAAAAAATTAAACTTTGAAGTTTCATTTCTTGTTTTTAAACACATACACCGTTTTCTTAACCCCATAGATGCAGAACTTCTGCAATGCAGTGGATCAGTACAAGTTACGTTTGCTTACACAGGCCATGAGAGGGACGGACTACAAATTTGAAATTTCTCTCATGTACCCATGATGTTTGTGTGGTTTGGATATTCAGTAGTAAATGTCCTGAAAATGCAGGCTTACATACCAGAGGATATTAAACTGTGTTAAGCCAGACCAATATACTGTGATGATATGTCCAGTGCTTTATTTGTCAAACAATGCATTTCGTGCCCAAACCACTGCTCAGACACCTGCAGCTGAGGGTATAAAATGTCAGCTTGCTGAATACCAACGGTGGTAGTCCTTAATCCACCTCTGGACTCATTAATTCGCTGACAGGCACTCCCTGCCCATTATCTCACTTTTACAGGTTTCTGCATTCTCTCTTGGTGACAAATTTTCCTTTTTTTCTCTTCCTCCATCTTTCCATTTTGTGTGTGTTTCCCTCTCTTTTGCTCTCGAGAAATGTCTAATGAGGAGAAATAAGTGCGGGCCTCCAAAATTTAGAGCTAGTGCCCCACCGGCAGCCACCGGCTCAAATTAAGCACTGGATTAGCCCCTGCAAAATAAGACTCATTTATTTTCATGGATCTCGCTTCATTTAGGTACTCCCGATCACCAATCCCCTGGAAATGTCCTGGACAACGTAATACCCCTGGCTTGGAACTGGAGACTGGATCGCTTCATTACCACTATCACCTCAGCAGTGTGGGACAAGCCGAACAACATTTAAAAAATCTGCCAACATCTCTACTTCTGTACTGCCAAGACATCTACGAAATTCCATATTCTGCATTGAACCCTGTAACAGTGCACTGCAGTCTCTCCCCTTCACAAGGTCATTCCTTTGCCTTGAACATTCTGTACAACTTGACCAGATCAATGTCCATCATAGCTTACTAGCATCAAATGATAGATGGCCACCTGCCCAAAACAGTGTTCAGTTCAAACTACTCATTCTGATGTAAAATCTACACACATCAAACCTACACTGTACCTCTCCACACTGATATCCTGTCACAACCCTTCCAATGTCATACGGTACACCAATTAGGAGGGGCGGCACCTCCGCTAAGGCGGAGGAACGTCGCCCCACTGCTCTCAATGCAGTGGAAAAGGGAAAAATAAAATGATAATAACAACGTTACTATCATTTTATTTCCCATTGCTGTGGGGCTGGGTTAGGGCAGGGCGGGGCTGGTGGCTCAGGGAGGAAGAGTTGACTGTGCACACTAAGTACGCATGACTATTTGGCCGGCAGTCTTGGCCCGGCCAAGCCGGCATGCACACTTTGAATTTTTCCCACCAAGCCTGGCATTACACACCCTGGTTGAGAACATGCCCAGGCCCTCAGACCCCAAATGAGTGACTGGCTATGGGGAGCCAATCATACCGCTGCATTGCAGCATTGTGATTGGCTTAAGGGAGTCTGTTTGCTTCCTGACTCTTCAGTAAAGACGGATTAGAGACGGAGGCAGCCACGGCGCAAGGAGGAGAGTGTTTTGTTTTTAATATTTTGTTCCCTCCCCGCCTTTTTTCCCTGCCAGCTGCCACTACCAATCAGCACCTTATAAATGTACACATGCATCAGTCATTTCCATTAAGTTCCAATACCTCTGAAGTACCTGGATTCTCTATTAAGAATACTTTCCTCTACCAACCCATATCCATCTTTTCCCTCAGTAAATTCAAACCTAAATAAATTCTCCTATGACTGCTTCTGCAACATACGACTAGGCAATACTATTTTCCTCCCTCCAGTGGTTACCTTTTACAGCCCTCTTTCACCTCAACTGCGTCTTATATTTCAAAGAGGGTTCTGTAAAAATAGTTATGTGTCTCCACTTTTTTGTGTTATTGTACAACTATCTTGTTTCAGCAAGATTCTGTTTTTTTGGACAACCATCCAATCAGCTACCTGTCATGAAGTGCCACCTTGATGCAGTGCAGAAGGTCTACTCACCCTCAAATAAATGACAAAGCTTAAAATGAATTACAACGTTTAACATCTTGAATGTTCCATGTTATGTCCTGCAAAAATGATGTACTTAAAAATATTCTTTTTTTATAATTAATACATTACATTTAAAGTTCATTTAAGGTTGTTCGGCAGGCATAATGTATTAATTTGTGAATATTTATATGATACAAATATGCCAGCTTTTGTCATGCTCTAAGAAAGGTATTCTGACCTCCTGTTATAAGCTCACATGAAATATTTCACCTGCAGAAAACTATGCAAGTGTTTTGCTAAAAGAAAAGTTCATTATTTGATGTGTTCGGTATGTGTGTGCATGTATGTTTTATGCGTACATTTAAGAGACAATGATTACAAAACAGATAGGGATACAGTTGGGGAGAGTGTGTGAGGCAAAGAGACAGAGAGATGTGGAGGGCCCAAGTAACAGTGGTAAAGATAAGTAAGCATTGGCAAAGCCAACAGGACTAGAGTTGGCTGCCAGGCTTTGGGTTTGACAATTCTTGTTTTGTTCTGTCATGGTTTGGCAAAACTTTATTGTTCTGGACATAGCCGGATTCTCTTCAATCTAAAACTATACATTGCCTAATGGCAAAAATCATTTTGACCTACAAAATCACACATTACCACAGTAGTCCCTGGCAGTGAAGGGAAGTACTTTCTGAGTGGATGTGCTTGTTCTGAAAGGGCAGCCTGCTAATAACTTGCATTGAAGTCAGCCAGTGGAGAATTAGGCTGGCCCATTGCCCCAGGATGCACACTGAGTGCATAGATAGATAGACAGACAGACAGACAGACAGGCAGGCAGGCAGACAGGCAGACAGACAGACAGACAGACAGACAGACAGACAGACAGACAGACAGACAGACAGACAGATAGATAGATAGATAGATAGATAGATAGATAGATAGATAGATAGATAGATAGATAGATAGATAGATAGATAGATAGATAGATAGATAGATAGATAGATAGATAGATAGATATATGTTGATAGATAGCTAGCTGCACAGACAGACAGGTATGGATAGGTAAACCAGCAAACAGATAGACAGGGAAATATGTAGACAGACAGAAAGATAGATGGATAGACAGGGCACAAATCGAAAAAAATGACACAACCTCAATTAGTAATATAAAAGTTAAAAGTCAATACAACATACAAGTGGCACGATATACAAGATCACTGGCACTGGCTCAACTCTAACTCTTAAGATCCGAATGGCTTGCCTACAAGAGACACATCTTTGGAGAAAACGCCACCTTCTTTCACAATCAACTGAATCGTGAAAGAACAGAACCAGGGAGCTCTTCAACATAATCAAACGACCACTACCTTCCAACTAGATAGAACAGTCACCATTGAACGCTGTGAAGAAATCAGTCACTACCTCACTGACAAAGTTGCAAAAATCCAACAAACTCTTAGCCATGATACCAGTCTGTCATCCCTGCCCAATTGCCTCATTGACCCCTTGGTCACCACTGAAACCCCCTCCCAGGGCTCAACGAATGACCAGCATGTCCCAACAAAACCTGAATTTAATCAGGATTGCCTTTAACTAAAAAACAATGCTAAGTGGACAGGCTCCAAACCTATGAATGAAAACTAAGTCTTCAAAATAATAGCAAACTTGAAGCCTACTGCCCACACTTCTGACCCGCTACCCTCCACCTTAGTACAGAAAATCAACCATATCATCTCCCCATTCTGGACCAAAATCATTGATGCCTCTCTCTTTTCAGGTTGTGTTCCTGACTCCCTCCTAATAGGTCAAGTCACTCCCATTCTCAAGAAACCAGAAACAGACCCCAATGACTTCAACAACCTCAGACCTTTCACAAACCTTCCCTTCCTAGCCAACACGCTAGCAAAATTTGACCTCCTTCAACTAAACTGACACATTGGGGAATTCAACCTCCATGACACTTTCCAATCAGGATTCAGGAAAGGTTGTAGGACAGAAACCGCTAAGCTCAATATTTCTGATGACATTCACAGAAACCTGGATGAAGGTGATGCCTGCCTCCTAATCTTTCTCGATTTATCAGTGGAACTCGATATAGTAAATCACCCAGCTTTACCGGAAACTCTCAGATGTCGCACAGGTCTCAATGGCACAGTCCTGAAATGGTTTACGTCCTATATGCAACATCGCTGTCAGCAAATACAAATTCACTGCTGTCTCTCCAAACCGGCTCCTGTGATGCAAGGCATGCCCCAATGCTCTATCCTCTCCCTAGCCATATTTAATCTGTTCATGGAACCCTTCACCACCATTTTGAACCAAGCAGGTGTCAAATATCACCTATATTGCAACGACATACTACTCTACTGCAAAACCAAATCACCTGGTGACCTTAGACAACTGAACACCACACTTATTAATACACAGTCATGGCTCAAAACCAACCATCTTAAACTGAACCCCAAAAAGAAAGAACTACTTTATTTTTAAGTTTTGAAAATCTTTATTAAAGGTAAAGAAATGTGATCCACAGCATACTGCCTACATCCCTGGTGGGGCCGGCATTGCAATGTATTGTGCCTGGAGATAATATAACCAAAGGGGGGGTACACAGCAAGCCACCTTCAACCACATTGGGCCGGCAGCATTAGTTGGAGCAATGAGCATTGAGGGCAGTAGATTATCTGCAATCATGTAACAACAAACAATAACTGTTAAAAATGACATTTCCACTATTGCACTGTGATCGAATTATGCATGTCTGAAATGTTGACGCATTCTGATCCTTGGGGTGTGAGGTGGTGTCCTGTGATGGCCCATGGTCTCCAGTATGTAGTGTGTGTTTACTTAGGTTGGGGTTCCCTTCACATCATTTCATATTTTTACTTTAGAGTATTGCGGGGGGTGTCGTAGTTTCTGTGGTGGCAGTGTGTTCCAATAGATATGTTTGTTAGGGGGCGCAGATATGCTTTGGGTGGGAGGAGGGTGGTTGGAGGTCCGCATAAGTATGTAGTTGCTCTTGGCAGTAGATATGGTCTTGGAGCCAGTCCTTGAATTTTGGCGCCCTCCCTCTTTCCCACCTACAGGCCATCCTTCTCCTGGCAAAAAGGAGTGCAAGAGAAGTGAATCTCTGCACTTTGGCAGCAAGGGGTTCAGTGTATCCTAGTAGTGCGGTCAGGGGGTCTTCGGGAATATGTAGTCCCGTCATATGGTCTGCGCCTTTAGTACCTCTGACCAGAAGTGTTGAATGAGCGGGCAGTCCGAGGCTACGCGTTTAAAATCAGCACCCTCTCCGCCGCAGCGGTCACATCTGTCATTATCCCGAAGTCATAGGCGGTGCAATCACGCTGGTGTATAGTGGAGGCGATGCACATATTTATAGTGTATGATTCTAAATCCGCTGCTAGCGGAGACATCCCCCGTTTGCCTTCAGCAAAATGACCACTGCTCATCAGTGAGGGGATGTCCTCCTCCCACCTGCTCCTGGCCAAAGGGGGGGTCATACTCTCTGTCAGTTTGTATCGTGGGGTATAGTAGTGATATCACATGTGCGGGGGCAGTTTGTTGCAGGAGTGCATGTAGTGGGGGCATAAGGAGGGACTCATGTGGGAAATCAGATGCAATAGTTTTCACATTCTGACGCAGTCTGATATAGTAAAATCGCTCTGGGGGGGTGGGAGTTGTAGCGCTGAAAAACTCTCCCCTTGTGCGGAATTTTTACTCCAGTGTAAAGTTGTCCCTAGGTTTGTATAGCCAGCTTACAAAGGCGTCGGCGGCATCCGCCTTCTTGTGTCACCAGGATATCTTGTCGCCCGGGGAGAGGCAGGAGAGGGGAGTACAGCAGTGTGCATTGTATGAAATTAGCTAGATCATGCCAGGCGCTAGTGGTGCATTGGACAGTAGTGGAGGCGAGTCGCAGCGGGACTGCACGGGTGCTCAGGTAGGCTGTGCAGGGGGTGGGGGCCTTGTATCCATCTTCAATCGTGAGGTGGGACATGTAAGGGGGGGTTTCATCCAATACGCAGCAAAGTGGGCCTGTGCGCAGCTAAAGTATAACTCCATGTCTGGTATTCCGAAACCGCCTGCACAGAATGGGTGTGTGAGGGTGTCCCAGCGCAGCCTTGCTTGTTTCCCTCCCCAGATATATTAGCTTGGACAATATAACCATCTTTAGAAAGACTTACTTCTCTTCTCCCCCAGAACTAATACTTTAGCTATCCTAGAGTGGATCAAGAATCTGGACACTCTTAACTGCTCTCTCTCGCTGACTCTGTTAAGTCTCTTGTCATCACCCTAGATAAGAACGTTTCCATGGAAGAGCACATCAGTAACTCTGCCAAAGGAGTGCTCTGCACACTCAGACATCTCAAGAAAGTAAAGCCATGTATCCCCCAAGACATAGTGCAATCTCTTGACCTCTCAAAACTCGACTGCCGCAATTCCCTCCTTACAGGAACTCCTAAATGTCACCTGGCACCCCTTAAAGCTGTTCTCAAAACGGCTGCCAGACTATTCACAGGCACTACAAAATTTGAACACATCTCTCCTACCCTCAGTAGTCTTAAAAGGCGGCTTCCTATTGACCTAAAAGCTGGGGAACTGGGTTCGAATCTCGGCAGGGACGATCAACATTCCGTGATTCTGGGCAAATAACGTATCTCCGGATGCCTTACAAAACCAATGTGTCTGTCTGTATTGCAACTGGTGCTCATGTAAAGCACTCTAATACCTTTGGGGGAGTTCCAGCAATACAAAACTTCGGAAGATGCTTTTTTCAAGACTGCATCACCCACAAAGTGCTTCATACAAAAGCCCCTGAATACTTAGTGTAGCAATTCCTCCAATAAAGATGGGTGCAATCAAGTAAGTTGAATTCCTTTATTTCAGCAACTCTCCAGAGCAGCCGAACTCCAGCCACTCTGCCTTCAAACTTCGTTCAGCACTCCCATTCCAGTTTGGACTGCAATCCCTCACGGTAAGTGTTCTAAGCATGCGAGGGACTGTAGTTTACAAATCACAACATATGTTCTCATTTTATAACAATGACATGAAATAGGTAAATCTAACAATGAAAACACAATGAACCGGTTGGCACAATAAACTATATCCAAGGTTGCATAATCACAATGCTTAGAAACCAGAAATTCAAGAGCTGGAAGAACCAAAACACTGAGAAGCTCCAACGGTCTTCTTCTCATTCCTCCCAACTTCAAGAAGAATTCATCTCAGTCTCGCTTCTTCTCAGGTAATGCTCCAAAGATCTGGAACTCGCTAGCCAAAGATCTCTGCTACAATTCCTCCTTCCCCTCCTTCAAACATGACCTGAAATCTCTAATCCTCAACAGATAACTCAACATGCACAAAAACTGTTCTTCATTTCCTTCATTGATTACTGCCTTCTAGTTGGTCACATGACTTGCTCAATCGCCTTTTGGACCCTGATGCCTTTCTTCTCCATGTGCTCTGTGTTATAATTTGTGACTTTATAACCACTTTCTGCTGTACAGTCTTGTGACTTTCTCATTACGAATTTCCTCTTGTATTTCTTACATCTTGTAAACAAATGTATGTATTCTCATAACCTGCAAAGCGCTCTGAAACCCTAAGATCCAGCAGGTGCTACATAACATTCAAAAATAAATAAGTGGTGGGATGTCTATATTCAGCTGGGCAGAGTTGTGGTGGCTCAGGGTCGACCTGAAGGTGCAAAACCTACATGAACTAGACTACTCTACGCTTTGTTTTCTAAAGAGAAGCCACACTAGTTTAGGATTTGTAAAAGAGACTAGACAGAAAAATGTATGTAAACTTTAATCGCATATGTAGCATGGTAGGTGAATTCCCTGCTACAATACCTCCAATGACAATAAAGGTGCAGTGTTGCTGCAGTAACTGGGCATAGCCATTACTGTATTAGATAGCTGTTTATAGCATATGATGACCGAATTCCACTGGCTATGGTCAAGTGTTCCCTTCATAATTAAAATATTCAATAAATACATTTTAAAATAATGCTTGATGTTTATATTTCATTGGTATACAGATTTATCATTAAAAAAATCACTAACTTAATGTGTTGCTTATAGCTTCTTCAATTCTAATCTGTAGCAGGGTTCGGGTTGGTTAAAAACTGTATTCTGAAGATGTCATCTTTAGGGGATAACACTTCTGTGTATTAAAAACACTGGGTAATTAAAATGGGAGTACCAACACTTTGGAGAAAAATATTCGAGACGGGCATAGATAAGTATTATGCTGGTAAACCATAACATAAGTATTTGTAAAGCACATGTTTATCCAGTCAGGGTCTCATGGCACTGAATAACGGATGTTTATTGTACCCAACTCGAAGGTACTCTTTTTATCGAACTCAGATGGATGAAAGGCTGAGTGGACCCACCTGGGATTGAACCTGTGATCATGAGGTCAAACACAGGCCCCTACCTGCATTAGTTCACTGAGCCACCAGACCTGGGTAAAGTGAGCAATTTATTTAGACAGAAGGACAATCCAGGGGAAGGGAAAGGTAAACAGCAGTTTAAGAGAAGGTGGAGTATGGAGCCTCGCCCATAGATAAAAAAAAAGTTGTTCCAAGATTATTGTTAAATTCTAAAGAAATGTAGTAGTTCCAAGTTAAGTACTTCTAATTAATTTCAAAGTGATTAACCATCCCGAGAATATCACCTAAAAGTCTTAGTGCTTAACCACTCCACAAAAGGTTTAGAAATGAGTCTTCAGAAACTCTCAACAGTTGTACTGATAGAATGAGAATATTTAATACAGTGTAAGAAGGCATTATCAGCCAACTCAGCATTATTTCTTAGTTTTTTTTCAAGTATTCTTTATGATTCTGACTCAACAAAATTTTACGGATTTCTAACTTACCGAATTGGCCTGCTTCCTGGCTTGGTTTATCAGCTCTTTGATCTGGGAAATGTTTTTGCCAAGGTTGTCCTGAAGTTCCTTGATCGGTTTCAGCTTATCCAATAAACGATCTGCTTCATCCTCTAGGTTTTGCACTGTATCATCAGCTTCAGCAACTTTCAAAGGCAAACAAAACAGGCAGTCAAACAAAATAAAAAAGAAGGCAGAGGCAAAGGATAAAAACACGCATTGTTGTAAACAAATCTGGTATAAACCACAGTATGCCCGAATATTGTTAACAAAAATATTGTCTGACATAAATATCATGGCCAAGAGGCTGTTTTAAAAAAGATCACTCCATTATTATTAACTGCATGGGTGATATTTTTGTAAACAATATTTAGGCCACAATTATCTTGTACCTTACTGAAAAGATGACTGTTGCAGGGAAGACATGAAGAGAGCCAAGCCAGCACAAATGTGTGAGGAAGAAAACTTAATTCATGAATCCTCTCATCACAGCATCACCACAGATAATGTCCCAACTGTCAAAGCATAGAATATTTGATCATGAAGGTTCCAGCCAAGTGCTGATGCACTACCAAGGAGTTAAGGGACGAGGGAAGACAAATTACATGAAAACAGGCGGTGGGAGGGGTGAGGGGGATAAAATGAGCATGGGTGGAAAATCATTACACTTGCTCATGCACTCTCTGCAACAACACTTCCAAAGTAAGTGCTCTTCGAGTTTATTCCTTCTGGCAGCACCAATGGTTAGGCAGCAACTGCTGATCTCAGAATTCTCAGCTCCAACCTTCTATCCCTGGTTCTATCCCTTAGCATTCCAATAAAGAAAACCCAAAACTTACCTAAGCTACTAGGCACCGTTGATACTTGATAAAAATACTTTTAAAGGGAAAAGCAAAGCAACAATGTTGCTCACTAATTAGTAACAATTGTACAACTGTAAAGACTACAAAAGAAGGTTGTGAGCGGAAATGAGGGACTTAAGCTCAAATCTCTTCAATTTAATAGCTTTGCACAAAGCAAATAGAATGCATAATATATACCTAGAATATAAATCATGAACAGTTGACATCTGAAGCCATGCATTTCATTCAAGAAATTTATAGATGTATAACTAGGATGTAGTCACTATTATTTGGTCCATGATTTAGGGGCCCATACAAATACGGGTGACAACAGTGCATTCATCAAAAGTTGTTGGATGCCCGCAGTGGGCCCGACTCTCACACCCCTGATTCATGTAGATGTTGAGTATGACAGTACACCCAATGATTGAGCTGCCGTAAGGTCTACCATAAGGGCAAAACGTATGATGCACTAAATACCACCATCGAGTGGCAGAGATGAAGTTGGAAGTCCTGCCCTGTTAAGGCTAATGGGACGATTATGATGTCAGGCTGAATGCCTCCTCTCAACAGTTGGAATCTCCTCGACCGTGTCGGAATCCTTCCGATCGGCTGGGTTAATTTACAATCCGCCGGGCTGATTACAATATTCCCGGTCGGAACGAAAACCGTGCGGTCATTCCGAATCGGTTCTGACTGGCTCTTGGAGGATACGTGTCAGTCGGAACTGCATCGTACACCTTTAAGGACAGTGTTTCAGACCGTGCAGTTACGATGCCGATTTCCAACAACCTTCCAAGTCAGCCTGTCCGACATGTAAAGGCTGTTGATAAGTGACTTTGGGGACCCATGGCAGGGCTCCCTTCATCCTGTGGCCTCTGTTTGGGGGCCAAGGGGGTACCTAAAGGACCCCCCTGTAAAACCCTGTACTGTGTGGCAGGCAACGTGGGGTGCCCGCAACAGGGTGCAGAGTTTCACACACACACCCCATTTCCTCATAGGAGCCTGTGTTGTCGGTCAGAACACAGGCTTCCATTGGAAACAATGGTAATCTGACCAAACGGTGTTCAGTAACATCATAATAGGTCGGACGGAACCGCTGACCGCGAGTCGGTTGGTCCCGAAACAGAGACGGTGTCGGGCGGAATGTTTCCGCCCGACAGCGTAATCGGGCCCAAAGTCTTCCAAGGCCATATTTATTTCATTTTCTGTGCCTGGGACCTTTACACGCAGCATGGTTATCCAGGGCATGAAAAAACACAAAGTTGTCTCTAAGGCCCTGGTAGATAAATTACAGCTTATCAGGAAAATAAGTATTTGTCATTATACAAAAACACCACTTTTTGAAGATTTGTCATTAGAATTTGATAACACTTTAAATTGGTGGCTGATCCCATAAATAAGGACCTTATGGCTGGCTTCTTCAGACTTCCACATTATTATGGAGCTGCTGAAATAGCATGTATTTATCAACTGAGCACATACATCAACAGGCCCACAAACCCCAGTGCAAAATGTATTATAGTTATATGAATATTACATCTCAAGCAAATGCAAGCTTGTTGGGACATCATCAAACTTGCCACAGTGAAGTGATAGTTCTGGTATCCTTATCACACAGTCACACATTATAATCAACGCTTGCAATAAACTGAGCTAATGAGCTGAGTGTCAGGTTTCTTAGGGTTGATTTCTAAAAGAGATCACTAGTGGACTGTCATATGGACAGGCTGTTTAGGCTTGCCAGCCAGCACTATGAGTTGTTGCATTACGCTTTTTTGCATGGTTAGTGAAAGTCACTCCTGGTTGAATCAAATCAGGTTTAAGACAAATCAATAGAATTTTGTGTCATTCAATGTTCTACCATTCCTCAAAGATTTTGGTAGTTTGGTAGAGATAATTAAACTCCTAAATTCACTTTACCATCATGATTTTTAGGTCTTGCCTAGCCATGCACTGTCTCTTGGAGACCTTTTGTTTTCTATCATTTGGTTTAGAGACAGCTCATTGCTTACCACTGCTTGGCTTCACTGACACTCTCATTTGCTTGTTTATCATTTTGCTTGTTTATCATTGGTCAGCTGCAAAAAGCTTCCTTCCTCTTTGTGTGTTTGTCCCTCCCCTAGAATATGGACACATTACTTGTGTCCTTTGACTGCTCATTTTAGGTACTACTCTTTTCTTTGTGTGATAACACTCTACCAGAGGGTGTCTTTCTCAGCTGACTCCCTTGTGTACTTTTTCCTGCCCAGCCCTACATTTGCTTGTCCACAATCACCCTCCCTCTTGCCAATGTTGCTCACCCCCCAACTGCCCTCACTCCTAGTGTTGCTTGCCCCCTACCCACCATCCCTCCCTCCATTACTGCTTGCCTCTCGGCCTTAACAAAACAAAGTTTAATGATACGGAAACCACAGGCCATATCACAGCACTATTTTCCCGCCCACCCTTCTTCCATTGCTGCTCGAACATTGCCTACCCTCCCTCATTCTATTGTTTCTCCCCCTACCGACCCATCTGTTTTTCTGTTGATCACTACCAAATCCATCCCAACTCCTTCTGTTGTTCCTGGCCCCCCACCACTCTGCCGTAACAAAAAATAAAAAGTGATGGGGCACGGACACCGCTTGCCACATCATAGCCCTTTTCACACCCACCTTCTGTATTGCCTCTGCACTGCTCTCCTTCCAGCCAGCAATACACAATGGCTATGATGGGGCCAGAGATGACCACGTCACATCACTTTTAAAAAAAACTTTCAACCATGCTGTACAGCAACCGCACTGCTAGACAGCATTGCTAAATCATAAGCAAAGGCAATTCCTCGCATAGGCGAGAACTATTCGCTTAGCCAATGCTTGTTAAATGATTTTTGGACAGATGATTTAGGAGGATTGAATCATTTTAAAGCAGATTAATCGGACACATCTATTTCAAACAACCACAGCATAGAATTGGAAGTGAAAAGGATCAAATTATTAAATGCCTCACTTCATGAAACCCCATATCATTGCTCAATTCTGGAAAGATTAACCAAAGAACTATAACCCCATGAAAAAATAAAAGACTGTGAATCTATACAGACGTGAACCAAAGTTCATAGGATCTTACTTTTGTGACTGTGGTAACCCGGAAATGCACATTGTCAAATGTATTTATTATACATATCAATTGTGCTAGCAGTTTTCATTTTTCTAGACTGGCATTTTTTTTTCAGATTTTCCAAGACTTTTACTTGAGCCTTGGGCAGGATAAGTGGGATGGAAACACTCGGGGGTCTCTCAAAGGGGCTTGGCCAATGTAATTAGGGGTGTGGCTTAAAAAACGTAAGCTAAGAATCTGTGCTTAGCATAGTGTGCCACTTGAGCGGTATTTTGCTGTTTCTGTCGGTATGCAGACAAAATATCGATATTTAAATATCGATATACAATTATATCGAAGTTTAAATATCGAAGGGACATAATATAGAAGGTAAGTAATATCGATAGATTTAATATCGATATTAGTTATATCGAAGTTTGAAATATCATGTCAGTAATATCGATGTTACTAATTTCGATATTACTAATATCGATTTTTAAATTATTGTTGTGTATATTATTATGTATTTATTATGTTTTTAATTTATTTTTATGTAATTTAATTAAAATTTGTATTTTAGTACTGTAGCGGGTTGTGGGTTTATAGGGGAATAGGGTGGGAAGTAATTTAATTATGTTAATTTAATTATTAATTAGTAGGAATTATAAATTAATTTTAATTAATTGGTAATTATTTTTAATTAATTGGTAATTAATTTTAATTAATTGATTAATTGATAATTATGTTCTGTAGCGGGTTGTGGGTTTATAGGGGAATAGGGTGGGAAGTAATTTAAATGTAATTAAGTAATAATGTTCTTTAATTAATTGTTTTGTTAATTATATAATTGTTAATTAATTATTAAATGGTAATTAAATATTATTACATGGTATTTTTTATTAAAAAAATTAGGTTAAAAATATTTTGCTAATCATGTTTTTAACAATTATGTATTGGTATTTGTAAATGGTTTGTATTTATTTAATAGTTAATATTTTTATTATTTTAAAAAATACATTTATTTATAAGTTTGTTATTTTTACCCCTACGCTATCCAACACTTTCCCTACTGTTGCACTCTCTGGAGTTGGAATAGTAATTGTTACCCCTACGCTATCCTACACTTTACCTACTGTTGCACTCTCTGGAGTTGGAATAGTAATTGTTACCCCTACGCTATCCAATACTTTCCCTATTGTTGCACTCTCTGCAGTTGGAATAGTAATTGCTACCCCTAGGCTAGCCAACACTTTCCCTACTGTTGCACTCTCCAGAGTGGGAATAGTAATTTTTACCTCTACGCTATCCAACACTTTCTCTACTGTTGCACTCTCTGGAGTGGGAATAGTAATTTTTACCCCTACGCTATCCAACACTTTCCCTACTGTTGCACTCTCTGGAGTGGGAATAGTAATTTTTACCCCTACGCTATCCAACACTTTCCCTACTATTGCACTCTCTGGAGTGGGAATAGTAATTTTTACCCCTACGCTATCTAACACTTTCCCTACTGTTGCACTCTCCAGAGTGGGAATAGTAATTTTTACCTCTACGCTATCCAACACTTTCCCTACAGTTGCACTCTCTGGAGTGGGAATAGTAATTTTTACCCCTACGCTATCCAACACTTTCCCTACTGTTGCACTCTCTGGAGTGGGAATAGTAATTTTTACCCCTACGCTATCCAACACTTTCCCTACTGTTGCAGTCTCTGGAGTGGGAATAGTAATTTTACCCCTACGCTATCAAACACTTTCCCTACTGTTGCACTCTCTGGAGTTGGAATAGTAATTGTTACCCCTACGCTATCCAATACTTTCCCTATTGTTGCACTCTCTGGAGTTGGAATAGTAATTGCTACCCCTACGCTAGCCAACACTTTCTCTACTGTTGCACTCTCCAGAGTGGGAATAGTAATTTTTACCTCTCCGCTATCCAACACTTTCTCTACTGTTGCACTCTCTGGAGTGAGAATAGTAATTTTTACCCCTATGCTATCCAACACTTTCCCTACTGTTGCACTCTCTGGAGTGGGAATAGTAAATTTTACCCCTACGCTATCCAACACTTTTCCTACTATTGCACTCACTGGAGTGGGAATAGTAATTGTTACCCCTACGCTATCTAACACTTTCCCTACTGTTGCACTCTCCAGAGTGGGAATAGTAATTTTTACCTCTACGCTATCCAACACTTTCCCTACTGTTGCACTCTCTGGAGTGGGAATAGTAATTTTTACCCCTACGCTATCCAACACTTTCCCTACTGTTGCACTCTCTGGAGTGAGAATAGTAATTTTTACCCCTACGCTATCCAACACTTTCCCTACTGTTGCAGTCTCTGGAGTGGGAATAGTAATTTTACCCCTACGCTATCCAACACTTTCCCTACTGTTGCACTCTCTGGAGTTGGAATAGTAATTGTTACCCCTACGCTATCCAACACTTTCCTTACTGTTGCACTCTCTGGAGTGGGAATAGTAATTTTTACCCCTACTCTATCCAACACTTTCCCTACTGTTGCACTCTCTGGAGTGGGAATAGTAATTGTTACCCCTACACTATCTAACACTTTCCCTACTGTTGCACTCTGTGGAGTGGGAATAGTAATTTTTACCCCTACGCTATCCAACACTTTCCCTACTGTTGCACTCTCTCCGGAGTGGGAATAGTAATTGTTACCCCTACGCTATCCAACACTTTCCCTACTGTTGCACTCTCTGGAGTGGGAATAGTAATTTTTACCCGTACGCTATCCAAAATGTATTTAATGTCTTTTATTAGTTTTACATTGTTATTAATTGGTATTTATATTATTATTTTATGTATATAAATGTATTTATAATTTATTATATTTTCATTTATTTATAAGTTATTAGAGTTATTATTAATGAAGTATATACTATGTATTATATCTTTATTATTATTAGTTTTTATTACATTACTTATTAATTTTAAATATTATAATATATTTTTAACTATGTTTATTACATTTATAAGTATTATTTTGTTATTATTACATTGTTTGTTTATTAAAATCGAACGATATTTTCTAAAAAACAATATTTTTGACATCGATATATTTTTTATACTTACCTTGTTAGAGATAGGATCTCGATATTATTGTCATCTATATTTTTTGTTGCGATATTTTGGTAGGTGGATATTTTTGTAGTCGATATTTTGTCATAGATTTGTTTCTGTCATTGCATCCAGATATGATACAAGTAACATCATACCTACAATAAGTCAGGACTATTAGCTTTGTCAATGGTTGTTAGTTGCATAAGAGAAACAAGCAGCAACTATGGCTTGTATGTAATATTGAAAAAGCTTCCACTTAAAGCCCTGGTGACATCACAACAATATTGCTGCTCCTGAGTTTCAAAAGCAGAAGGGAAATCCAGAAAGAAAATGACTCTCTTTAGGGGGTTTCGCGTCCCCTACAACGCTCACCTGGCTTGACGTCATGCCGTAACTTCTCCACTAGTGAGAAGTGAGTAGCATGAGCACACGCACATCCATGTGCCTGCTGTCACGGCAGGATCGCCTGTGCCAGGGCACGCAACAGAGCCCGATAGAGACCCGTTTCGAGGTCCCCTTTGAAAAACTGCCGGTGCTCAGCACCGGTGAGACCCGGCCCACTTAAAGCCCTGGCTTTGGGGTCAATTTACATCACACTATAATGCAGAAATATGTCAGCGGATTGGCTGTCATATATGCAGTACCTACAAACTGCTAAACGTGTCATTCGAGGGTTATGTAAACTTGTGGGTTATCGAAGATGTACATAAAACAAGTCTTGTGCTGTAGAAATGGCTATGAGAGGACAGGCCCTAGGGCAGTGATACTTAAAGTACTGCCCGAGGTCCGCATGCAACCCTGCAACCCTCCTGACCTTCACATGTGACCCCTGGTCAAACATAGCACTGGGCTTCTGTGTACTCGACTCAGCACTATTATTAAAACATGCTAAACAGGCAAGCGTTTGTTTAGGGCCACCTTCCTTCTTAAAGACACCTTGCAGAAACAGTGCAAAATTATGATAAAGTCTCTTCAGAATTTAAAAAATGCATTTCATTAACATGCAGAACAGTTTCAACTTAGTACATCAGAATATCTGTGCATTGAGAAGTATTTTTTAAAGTGATAGTTTTCAAACATGAATTTATAGACATTCATTTTCCCTTCCATCCTGACAACGATGCCAATAGTGAAATGAGATGCAAGTTGGTTATTATGTACACTCTTTGAGGACTGGGTTCCTATTCTATAAGAACAATATTATAGTTTATCAAATCAAATACAGAAAAAGGTTTGTACAGCACAAATCCTGAATTCATGTATTTGCAGATTCTCATTGGTGTGATAATGAAGAAAAAATGGGGAAAGAGACATTTAAAAAAATACATAGGATGACCCAATCCCTGGGAAAATCTTTGAGTACCCATTTCCTAGGCCATAGGACATGGGTACTCAAACATTTTCCCAGGGACTCGGCATCCCCACTTAACCGGATTGGGTCATCCTATGCATTTTTTTAAATGTCTCTTTTCCCATTTACTTGTTAATGAGGCTTTGTTGTGAATCGCCTGGCCCCCATAGAGCAGAGTGTCTAGGAATGCCTCTTAATTAGCAGCAGTGCTTAGTGCCCACGACACACCCACCATTTGCAGGCAACACAGTACTGTGTCGGGACACACAGTTTGGAAAGCGCTGTCCTAGCGTAACGGTATGCATCGACAAAGAAAGAAAGAAATATATTGGATATATCGAAATATCACTCTATTTCATGTGATTAGCTTTTAGGTAAGTCTGTACTGCAGCAGAGATAGAACTTCTTTATTGGGAACAGGTTAATATTTATAATTTTTCATTTCCCAGTTCAATACTTTATTTATGAACATAAAGCTCTAAAAAATTACAAACTGAAAATGAGACGAGTAAGATTGAGATGAAACAGGTTGATCCAGAATCTATTTATTTCAGTGCCATATCTGAATATGAAGAAATCAGCATTATCTTAATTACTCCGCTAAGTACTTAAGTGCGTGGTTCACATTTCCCTCTGAAAAGGTTTAATGGCCGGTCCTGGTCTAAATTCAGCAGCCTTTGCATGGGCACCGAAAAAGGGCGAAAAGTTAAGTGTGAAGAGGAACTCATCGCGAGATGAGTTATTCTTAGTTCCGGGTGCGTTAATGCCACGGTTCAAGGATCTGTAGCTCTACATCCACTTCAGAAAATTACTTCCCCTAGTGCTTAAGAGAAGTACTAACCTCATGTCCATTATGTCCATTATGTTCATTGACGTGGCGCTGTACAAAAGCAACAGTCGCTTTTAACAAATGCCAGCAGCAATGACATTTCAATAATACACCAAAGTATGACAAGCAGAGAGGCAGCTGATTTTTTCTGTTAAGAGGTATATTTATCAAAAAATCACACAGAGCAGTGCAGCAAGCCACCTGGCTGCGCTGCGTGATAGCGGAAGGGCAGGTGTGTGCCTTATTTAGCTAATATAGGTTGCATTCCCCTCTTCTCCCTGCGCTGGCACACAATGTGCTGCCCAACACCAACGCAGGCAGCCTTGCACCATGGTGCAAACGGTGGCTGGTTGTAATTAGGATTGTTTTTGTGAAGGAAAGGACAATTTCCTGACCAAAAACAATCCCCTGAGGCATTTTCCTCTTTCTGTGTATGCGTGCTGCATTCTGCCGTACACATAAAAAGAGGAAAACGCGAGGCGAAATGAAGATATTTCTCCTTGTTACGCTTCACCTGGGTGCGGCATAGCATTTTAGCATATTTCCAGGTCTATCAGTAATGGTAAACCTGGGTATGTGTCAAAATCCATGGGTTGATGCATGGGAACACCCACGCTCCACCCAAGGAACGCCTTTCAGGGCAGATTAATGCAAAGTAGTGATTTTGCTTCATTGCGTTACTCCAGATTCATCAAGCCTCTCAGGGCCACACGAGGTGGCTTTGCGTGACTTGATAAATCTAACTTAGAAGTTGAGTTGCTCTTGCGTCCCGTTGCATGGCTCAAGGACAGCACAACGTTTGATAAATTTGGCCCTAAATGTTGAGATATGTTTGGCCATTAGCTATTAAATGGAGCATGTGGTTCAACTGCAAAGTGGAAATAAACATGGCACCAGGATCACCTAGGTTTTGGAGCTGAAAGTTCCCATGAGGGTCCTGATTACAAGTTCAGGGATACCAATCCTTTGCAAACATGTGTTTCCAAAGGAACCAGCATTATGAGTTATGTGATAATTATCACTCCCTCACAGTTTTCCTCCAGCTGATTTTGGCAGGTCAAATTACCTGGTATTTTTTGGGTTAAAAGGCCTGGAAAAAAGGTACAAAATTTGAATTTAGAGCTATATGTACGAAGTCATTGTACATTTCTGAACGGTGAGTTTTGCTAGTTCAGGCCATTAGGAAATGCAAAATGGTGTTTTGATATGTACGAAAGGCATTTGCGATGGTGCAATTTGTGATTTTCCTCACATAGAAATCACCTTGTTTGCATTTCTGATTTGGAAATCGCAAAATGGCCATTTAGGAAATGCAACTAGTATCAATGTGTTTCAGGTGGTAGCCAGGTGTAAACTTCAAAATGTCACCCGAAATGCATCTGGCTGTTTCAGAATGGCAGCTCTGTATGTCCCGGCGAGAAGGTTGAGGATTTTGGCAGGTAGGGAGAGGAGGAGGAAACAGGAGAGGATATTAAGGGTGAGGGTCATCTCGTTTGAACAGACTGAGGAGGGGATTTATTAGAAGTACTACTCAGAGTGTCTGAGTAGTTAGGTAATTTTGGATTGTACTGCTGAGGTACATCCTCAGCTACAAAATCCAACAGTCAGAAGCAATCCCACCACATGTGCATGTATTGTGTTGTCTTCACCTTTCAGCTTCTGGCAGTTACCAGGGAGTCATAGCAGTGGCAAGGGGGGTGTCACGAAGTACATTTTCTAGGTTTTTTCATAGGGTTTTTAGACATCATGTTTGGCAAAGTGAACCAATATGTGTTATTTCAAAACATTTACAAAACACAAAACTAATGCTTTATTAGGTAGCACAATTTACTTATGTTATTGGTTGTGTTGACGGCACACATATTGCTATATGTCCCCCCTCTACAAATACATTTATTTATAGAAACAGGAAAAGCACCCACTCACTCAATGTACAGGTAGTGTGTGATGCCTCATGCATCATAACTGACCTTGTAGACATATTTCAGGCAGCATACATGACTCCTTTATGTTCTGCCACAGTGGAATAAATAGCTGTTTGTCTCAGGAGGAATGTGGTGATGGCTCTTTATTAATAAAATGATTACAAACTCAGTTCATACAGTGTTTAAAGTATGTTTGTCAAATAATCTAATAGCTTCTCCTACTATTTAAGGAGACAATGCATATGCCTTGCACCCTTAGATACTGACACCATATTTGCATCCAAGACCAGAAGTAAAAGGTAGTACAACAGGGCACACAAAAAAACAAGATGAATAATTGAACTCAAGTTTGGAATCCTCAAATCCCATATTAGAAGCCTCCACAAGACTGGTGGAACACTACTCTACAGACCAGAGACCTGTTGCAAAATCATTGCCACAAGTGCTGTCCTCCATAACATAGCCATGAGGAAGATTCTTGACAAGGTCAATATAGAGCCACAATCAAACCCAGATGACAATCTACCACCACTTCAGAATCAGCAGAAGGGGACATATGAAGCAGAAGGTCTAGCACAGTGCACAGGGATCCCAAACAAGTATTTTTAAGGTAAGAAAAATGACAACATTTAAGAAATAGCTAAAAAGCATGATGGTAATGTTTTTGAAATACTGAAAGATAACCTTTCATTCAGGTTGTAACAATGTACTGTTATTGTGTATCATTAACTGTATCCTTTTAGGATGTCATTATTTAAACAAAGCAACAAATGTTGACAACACAAACATAAACTAGTTTCATACATATGGGTGTATGCAAAAGTAACTTTTTATGACCTCTGGTGTTGGTTGCCTTCCCGGCAGGATCTGACTGTGGAGTTGGGATATATCTGTTCCAGGTGTATGTCGACATGTTTGCCTTCTGTAGCATCCATCTGGCACAGATATGCCACTGAGGCTAAAGCTGTCTTCACTTTCATGTAGTGTTACAATGCTAGGGACAGACAGGTTATGTGTCTGAATTTCCCCCAGAGCTGTGGTCACTTGGAGCAGCCAGCATGCTACATCTTGGCAGGGGAGCCCCATGTAATTTTGGAAGTTCACAGTTCTCCAGGCAGGAGTGTTGGTGACTACTGCCAATCGATTGATTTTGTAAATGCACCATGGCATGCCATGTGCTGCATGTCTCTGCGATTTTGCATAGGTTGCTCCACCTCCATGGCAGCAATCTAATGCTCTTGACCTTTCTGCAATTGCAGCATTGAATGTGAGATGGTTTGCAGATGCCTTTTCACTGTAGTTATGTTTGGTTTGTATGTGCTGTACTGTGGCTATTGATTTCTCAAGGCCACCAAACAATTGAGAACTGTCTGACATGTCATCAGAGACACTATCATTGTGAACTGTTTGTTGTTGGACTCTACATTGCCTGTGTATCTGGCGCACATAAGAAGCTGTGTTTCTGATTTGTGGTGCTGCACCCCATCACCTTCCTCAAAGTCTGGTAGTAGTGCCATGTTTGCTCTCCTAGTAGTAGGTGTGGGAGTTATGGATATACAATAGCAATTGTGCTGTCCTCAATTTCTATTTCTGTGTCAATTGCTTCATTGGCCTCAATGGTTTCAGACACGTCTTGGGTGTGATCTGTGGAAATGTATGTATATAATTGTTGTAAATAAATGGTCAATAAGTTTGCATAATATTGTTAAAATATGTTTTTGACATGAAGATGGTATATAGCTATGTGTAGCTTATTAATAGACACCCAGTACACCATATACTTTAGTTCTACTACAACTTTCATAATGCATTGCCAAATTACAGGAAACATCTAAATGGAGGTATAGTAGCTAATATGTTGTACTTGAAGACTTACAAACAATATACCATGGGAACATTTATACAAGAACATGATTTACCTCGTTTGTAGCCTGCAGGATTGGAGGTGTCAATGTCTGACACTCTTACCACACTTTCAGGTTTAAGTGTCCCCTAAATAAGTGATTTCATTTCAGTTGGCGGAGGATGTTTGGAGGGACCACCACTTGTGCCACTAGCCTCGAATATCCAGCTGGCCACCTTCTCTTTAGTTTGGGATCTTAGTTCATACCAGCAAACAAACTATCTAAGACTGGTAAACACGCACCCGGGAATTGTACCCTTGAGGACATTGACGATCTAATTGAGGAGGTTGAATTAATTCTCAAACAAGGTAGCAAATTGCCTGAAAGCAAAAGGACAAGCACACATTTGACACAATTCTACAAGAAAAAAGTTAATTCAAGCAATATTGGTGATATAGAAAAGCTGCTTGGATCTCCCTGTAACCTACTGGGAGCTCCGGCTCCTTTTTTAGAGGGGCCATCTCTGAATTGATTAAAGGGAGGAGCTGTCACCTACCACACTTGCATATCAAAAAGGCTCTGCCTTAGCAAATCCACAAAGGGGTTTAGACTAGTATTTTGCACCCCCAGACAAGTAGCAGAAAGGTCAGGGAAGCATGAAAGCTTCAAAGCTGACACGAGGTGGAAATAGTCGACCCTCAGACTCAACTCGTCAGTACATCTCTGGATCTGTGGAGTACTCAGAAGGACTGCAGTTATACTCTGCTTCAACTAGCACTGCTACACTGCTGCCCTGCTAGTCTGCTGACCAGCTGCCTGGGTGAGGACTGGGCCTGCATCTTGAACTCAGGACCACCAGAGTGACTCCACATGCTAGTTGGCTGGACTCCTGATCAGAGCCTCAGGGATGGAAAAGGCTCCCACCACCATGATCCCAGCACCTGGACTCTGCCTGCTGTGTGTCGTGCCCTGCATATGGTGAAACCCCAGTCCTGAACACTTGGACGTGGGCCAGAAGATGCCATGCCAGTCCAGCTGTGGTTTCTTTGACAGCATCAACTCAGCAAGACGCGTCTCCTTGCAGATCTGCATCTGTACCGCTGCTTTGCTAAGTATCCTGACACAGGACTTCGAATTGCATTTCTTCATTGACAGCATCTTTGATGACAATGCAGGAGCTCACATTGCAGTCCGTAGCTCCTAGGAACCACAGCTGCATGATGCATCCCCGACACAGTACTTTGCATTGCAAGCCTTCATTGACTGCATCATCAATGACGATGCAGAACGTCACTTTGCATGATACGTCAATGGCTTCATGGGAACAGTCACTGCATGATGCATCTCCAATCCGGAACCTTGCATCAAAGCCTGCAGTTCATCTGAACTGCCACTGCAAGATGCATCCTCAACGTGGGATCATATTATGCTCCACAACCAGGATTTTAGATACTTTAAGGGCCTTAATTGGTCTGTGTATGTGGGCCGGGCTCTATTGTGGTTGGTCTGAACTTGTGATAATAATCACATGTTCATGAGATGAATGGACAGACATCTCCCACCATTTCAACATTAACATTATTCTGGTAGCAGGTCATACAATGATTTGAAAGAAATAACGGGTATAATGGGGGGGGGGGAATGATATAGATCCTGAGCAACTTAATGAGGCCTGTAACGCAAAGATTAGCCAATGTATATATCACAGAATAAAATAAAGCAAAACAGTAACTTTTGAAACACTCTGGCTGTCGCTGCCATTTGCAGCTACCTTGAAGTGCGGTAATGTGAACAGCAAGAGGATACTACAGACATGGAGAACACAGGCTGGTGGGGCTCCAAAGGGATATAGGGGGAGGGGTGAACCCCTAGGAAATCCACCCTGGAGAGCGCAGTGTCTCTTGTAAATGTCTGACGATGAAGTGTTTGTAAGCAAATGGGTTGATCAAAGGTACAATCTGGCCAGCGGTCCGACTCACCGTGGGATGTTCTGTAACCTAGGGGGGGGTTTCAGTCTGTTGAACAGTTTAAGAACATAGGTGTCCCACATTGTAGCTGCTCCACCTCCGCCTTACAACCTATGATCATGTATCATGGTGTCCGCTACTGACAAAGCCCTTTTTTCTGAGTCACTCAAAGCCAGCAATCGGTGGGGGGGGGATGAAGTGCATTCCAAGCCATGGTAAGTAATCACTTAAAGAGGACCAATGCAAGAACAACTAGCTTCAGGTAGTGTTTGGTGCGTTTAGTTCATTTTGTCACCTGCAAGAGACACAGAAGCAGGTCTAGTGGCAGCTGGATATCGATCGCTTTCTAAACATGTTCCATCACCTGGGTCCATGTGCGCATCAATGGAGCATCTATGTGACCACATCTCGGGCACACTGGGACATCGCCGGAAAGATTTTGTGCAGGCGGTGCAGTGTAAGGTAGGTTTGATGCAAGTAATTGAATTGCGTGAATTTTAAACAGGCTCGCTTCACCCATTCTAAGGCCATGGTTCACTGCTTGGTGGTCATTTCTGTATCCAAGCAGTGATCCCATTTGGGCTTGACCAGGTCAGAAATTCACTTCATCCCCCCTGTAGTGCCGCGTATAGTACCAGAAAGCGCTCAACGGCGTAGCCCATGTGTTAAGAAGCACTGCAAACCCAAGTGAAATGGCAGCTCAGCCGGCCCTGGTGCCCACATGTCCCAAACCGCCACGCTAATTGCAGTGTGCAAGAAAAACACCTGCCCCAAGCTTGTATAGTTCCTGCAGTCCCTGAAAGGAGAGCAGAGTAGGTCACCCATTTTGGTGAGCCCAGCTTTTCGTCAGAGAGAAGAATTGTGAACCCTCAGAACATTTTTCATGGCTGGCACTCTCCAGAGGGGCAGCTATGGTGCATAGGGGATCGATGCACGTAAGGGTTGAAAATATCGAGATTTTCAAAAGAAAAAGAGGGAGGGACTGGGAGCAGATAAAGTTCCAGTACCCATGCTTCGAAGCTATATTCAAATCAAATAGGGGTAACTATTCCTATAAATAAGAGATAGGGAACAACTACCTAGGTTCTTGAGAAGACCTTAAGAGCAGTCAATACGACTGTCTCTTGTGGCCCTCACACACCATAGGAATGTCATGCTTCATCATCAAGAGGATTGGTCCTTCGAAGTGTCACTTTAGCAGAGGTCTTTTTGCTTTACTGTTGTATGATGAGTGAGTGGAGTCCAGGTGGGTAGGTTTGTGAAGTGTGCAATGAAGTGAGTTAAACCTGACTAAGGGATGTCAAAAGAGTCTTTAAACATGGTCTCCTTTGTCAGGTTAAAAAACAGAATAGGTTAGTACTACTTGTAGGATATAATATGCCGAAGTAGTTCAGAGTGTGTAAGTGAAATAGGTCAACATGTTTTGCGTATCTATGGTCTCTAAATGATCAGTGGCACTTCTTCAGGACTGGGAGGGTAATACGCCTACCTCACAATCTAATCATTATGAGCAGCCCCGCCCTATAAGGGAGGTCCCTACTTGTTCATGGTTAAAATGATTGTCCAATCTCGAGAGGGTGAGAAAAAAAAGTAACAAACAGCAACAATATAGAGATTCATATGTATCTGTTATAGCACATCCTTATAAACGAGACAGTCCCTATTCATGGCCCACAGTAATAGTTAGGTACTAAGTAGTCACCAGGCATAGACATACATACACAAAAGATGTGTAAATTGGCATGCATCACTCCTCACCGTGGGACCTCTTTGGCAGGCACCTGGGCCGTTCTTCTAGGATACAGGTCTCCTGACTACCGTCTCGAGTGGTCAAAAACAACAGAAGAGTGTGCCTTCTTAGGAGAAGAGCGAGCATGAAGAATCAGACTTGATTCTTTAGAAAGCCCTCATTCACCAACCTAGTTGGTGACATGCTTCATCATCGGGCCCCACCAGGAAGGTCAAGTCCTCCACGGTGTGCTTTCACGCCAGGATTACTGCGGAGCAGGTATGTTTCGTCAGGGTGATAAGTGATTGTGAAGTGAGTTTAAAAGTGTCTTGGTTGTGTCCAAAAATTGTTTTATTAGTCGGTCAACCAGGCACGAGTAAAAACAAAGTGAGCGATGTATGTGCTGGATAGATTGGTCAGCTATGTCTCACTGTGTGTGGTCAACATGTTTCTGCCTATATGGTGCTACTGGCTAGGCATTCTTCAGGACCACCCTCTCGAGTAGCCATCAGCTGTGTGGTCAGGTACACCCACTCAAGTAACCCCAACTTCTACACTTGGCACCGGAGCTCTACCTCTCCAGATGGTGTGCTCCAGGTCACTATAAAGCAGACAATCGACAGGCATGGATGGCCTCATAGGTACCCACAAAGAACTGGAGGCCTCCACTCAGATTCAAAGGGAACCAGAGACACTAGATAGTGACTCCTATGGTTATCAGCTACTACAACCTGGTAGACTACATTAGGCACTACCTGCTCAGTGAACACTAGATGTCACCTGACAGAAGTCATGCTGGCTCCTGTGTTTCTCAGACCTTCCACCCTTTGCCCATTGATGGTGACCAACTGCTGGTACCTTTTCATTTTGCTAGGCATATGGGCCTTTAGTACCATCTCTCTGTCACTCATGGACAGAAAGGTAACCCTTGCACTACCCCCATACTTACTGTAGCAACCTACTTCCCAAGCATTACACTAACTTGCCCCAGTCTGTGTCAGGTTAGAGTCTGTCCACCAGTGGAGGGCTGTGGATTCTTGGGACACTTTTGTCACCTTTGAAGTGCTGATAACACTCATAGCACTTAGGGGTGAACTTTCCTGAGCGCATATAGTCAAGGAACTTACTTTTCTTCTGTTCAGATAGGGGAAGGGGAATAGAACTGTTTTGGCGACCTTCAGAGAACCCCTTGCTTTTATTTTTATCTCCCTCTCTTTCTTCTGGTGGGGACCCTCCCAACCCCTGTGATGATTCACCCCGATACCTTCTTGGGAAACCCTTGTGCTGAGCCAGTGGACTGCCTGCATGGAAAGCTTTCCGGGGTCAGTGAGCTTACTATCAATCAGATGTTGGCGCAGCTCTTCAAAATAAAGACTGAACATGTACTCTCTTCCTACTAAATTGTACTGCCCCTTGTAATATTTTACTTCACTGCCTTTCACCAACCATCCAGTGCCTTGCAAAAGTAATCCACACAAACCAGCCAGGATTGTGGGCAGTTTTTGGCTGTCCCTACACTTCTGCCTATACCTTTCTGGTGCGGGACCATACGTCCTGACAAAGGTATCCTTCATGGGGGGATAACTCATCTTGTCCCTCTACATTAGGTTCAGCAGACTGGCCCCTCATCCTCATCTTGGAGCCTATTCATCTCCAGAGCAACCTCATAGGCTTCAAATCACTTGTCGATATTATCTCCCATAGTAAATTTAGGCACCAAATCCTTTAGGATTTCGACCCTCTTTGTTTCCAGAGTTCATTGTGGGTATGCTGCCACCATTACTACTGGACTTCACTTGTTTCGCTCTGATATCCAGCTCTCTGAGACTAAGTTCAGGGGCAAAACCCTCTTCTCCTGGCTAGTCACTTTTCTTCAAGGCCTTGCTTGTCTTTCCTTTTGTTTGCTTCCGTAATGAGCTGGGCCATTTGCAGCATAAACTCGCTCTCAGTCTTCCTGTCCACCAGCTCATCAAGGGACAGACCCTGTTAAGATACATTGCTCTCCTCTCTGACAGGGATTTCTAACTCATGAGACAAGTCATCCCCCTCCCGGGAATGCTGCATTTCAAGACTGAGATCCAGTACCTGCTCCTCTACATTATCCTTCCCATCCTGGTTGTCTGTTGCTGTCAGACACTGGTGAGCCTCTGTCCAGGCCCTCTGAGCTTTCTGAAACTCCAACAACTTGATGGCTTTCCCTGTTCTACGTCCCCTTTCATTACAGAACTGCTTGAACCCAACTACAGTGTAGCTCTCCAGGTTGACTAGCTCAAATTCTATTCTTGAAGGCATATCCACAGACAGTCAGGTAGAATGAGAGAGAATTTAGAAAAAAGAAAAACAGCCAAACTAGGAGAATTTTAAAAAAAATCTCAAATTGGTATACAAAATATTCCTCTGGGATTTTAGTGCAACAAAAACTCACCGTGTAGCACTGCCAAACACAACTTTTAATGCCACTATTTCCACCAATGTAGGACATTAGGTTATTGTTTGAGGGGGGTCAAAGTCTACACATGCAGCAACCACAATCTATGTCATAGTGAAACACACGCAAGCCGCAAATTAAGCTGTGCTTAACACTCTGGTAGCCTTATGCAAACACAGTTAGGCTTAACTTAGATGCAATGTGTAAAGTATTTAGGCAGCACTTCAAACAGTAATAATGAAAAACACAAGGACAATCCTGCACCAGATTAGAAAAATATATTAAAATGTAATAAAGTCAAGTCAAGTCAAAAAGTTTTTATTTGTTACGGTACTCTATTGAGGACCACAAATTTGTTAAAATATAAAAATACAATAAAAATTCATACAATTAATACATTTTCAACGAAATTTTCAAAAACTTAAAAATTCTATAACAAACGTATTCATTAGGTGGATTTTTACATAGTGTTAAGAAGTCCTTAGTGTTAGCAATCCTACAAGATCGGAAGATGGGTTCTATACATGATAACCTTGCATTTACAATTTTCTCGTTAGGACAGATAAAAAGAAGGTGTGCCAAATCCTGTATGCCCCCTTGACAAAGGGTGCATATCACAGCTCTATCCGGACTCCACGAAGAACAAAAAGTTAATACTGGGAGTATACCTAGGCGCAGCATCAAGATCGCTCGCCTTGCACCATGTGCCAGAGTGTATCCTAAATACAACTGTTTTTGTTTGTATTCCTGAGAGTCAGTATAGGTCCTATACACAGATAGTTTTTTACAATGGTTATGGTCTAGCTCATAGCTCAATTTGGGCGAGAAGTTTTTTAAGAAGAGTTTTAGTTGTGCCGGCGTCCAGGTTGACAGAATTTCCAGACTAGTTTTCGCAAGCTGGAATGCAACTTCCATATTTTTAAAAAAGGTAAAGTGAGCAGAATCTTTTTTAAATGTTTCAGCTTTTAACAAGTATCTCAAAGTTCCTTCTTTTGAATGTAGTAAATTATAAGCCCACCTGATGATGCTTGTTATTGAAGTGGCATATGCACTCGTGATGGAGCATTCAATTCTCAATGCCTGTACCGGTGTAGATGTGGGAACTTTCATTAGTTTTTTTAATATTTTGCCTTCTTGTTGGTCCATATATACCCATTGTTTTGTAAGGATATATTCTGAGGCATAAGACATAAGTGGTGGAATCTTCGCTTTGTAGACTTGCAATAGTGCAAAGAAATGTCTGTTCCCAGCGGCTGAGTATAAACGTGACAGGGCCCCAGCATGCAGATCCGCCTTCCTTTTAAGATGTTCTATTTGTTTGGTGTTGTTCATATTATTTGAAAAAATTCTCCCAAGGTATGTATACTCGTTTACCTGTTCTAATTTTTTTCCTCCTAGCTTCCATTCGTACCTTACACATTTCTTCTTTTTTGAAAATACAACCACTTTGGTTTTATTTATATTTGGGATAAGGTAATTTTTCCTCGAGTAATTGTGTAAGATATCTATGAGATTCTGGAGTCCAAACGGAGTGAGGTCAAAGAGGACAATATCATCCGCATACATCAATGTGTGTATGCACTCATTGGCAATCTTTGGAGGAGTGCATAGTCCTAGTTGGAGTTCGGCAGGAAGATCACTTATATACAGAGAGAATAAAATAGGAGCCAAAAGACACCCTTGCTTCAGGCCATTAAAAGTCAATATTTTCTTCGTCAGGCCCTTATCGCGCCCCATTTGAACCCGACACCAGGTATTGCTGTGTAAGTTCACTATGAGTTGTAGTAGTGATTCAGAAATGCCCATCCTTCTTAGTTTAGACCACAGTGTCGGTCTGTCGACTCGGTCAAAGGCCGTCGAATAGTCAATGAACGCTGTATAGATAGGTTGTTTTTTCCCCAGTGTGTATTTATCTAAAATTGTCTGGAAGATCGCTATGTTATCTGTGACAGAGTGATTCGGGCGAAATCCAGACTGAAACATCGGGGTGTGTCCATTTGTGAATGCCCAGTCTTTCAATCTGTCCAGGATTTCTGCTGCAAATATCTTCCCAGCCGCGTCCATTAGTGCTACTTGCCTGTAATTTCCTGGTATAGATTTTTCCCCTTTTTTGTAAATCGGGATGATTATGCTTCCCTTCCAGGAGTTTGGCATTTTGCAGGTGTCGAATATATAGTTAAAAAGCGGTGAGAGCACCAGACCCCAATTTTTCCGATCAAGTTGGTAGATCTTAATAGGAATTTGATCGGGGCCTGAAGCGCCCGTGCTTCTTGCTGTTTTTATATTCAAAGCGATAGATACTGACGAAGTTTTAGTGATCTTAAACTCATTTGTTTCCATTGATCGTTCTTCTGCCTCTCCTACCTTATTAAGCTGATTTGGTTTGTACAACTCACTGAGGTATATATCCCAATCTTCCTCTGAAACTGGAGTTGCTTCTAGCTTTTTTTTGGTTCCAGTAAATTTCGCGATCAGGGACCAGTATTTGCGTTGATTTTTTTGCTTAGCTGCCAGTTGAATATCAATCCAGTTAAAATCCTGTTTCATTTTTTTCTGCTTGGTTTTTTCTCTCCGTATTTGGTTCTTTAGTCTATTAATTTCCGTTTTTATTTCTGGCGAGAAGTTCAAATACTGGGCTCTGATCAGCCTATTTAGTTGTTTTATATTCGGTTGATTCCAATTTTTGTTTTTACTGTTACGTTTACTTTTTACCTGTGTATCTGTTTGTAATTTATTTTGTAAGCCAAGCTTAAGTTTGTCGATGACAAGTTCAAAATTCTCTATAGGATCATCTGAGTAAGTAGTAGTCAATAATTGAGTGTGTAAAAATAAAGTACTCAAATGGTCTAAATTTTCAATACTCCAGTATAAACAGCCCTTTTTTTCGCTTACTTCCATATTTGGTTTATAAAATATTGACTGGTTCTGAAAAGAGGTCAAGACATTCCAGTTAGTTGTTAAATATAGTAGTGCATGGTCGCTTTCCTCATTAAATTGAATCGAGAGTTGGGTAAATTGTTCTTTCTCTCCAGTCCCACATATAAAATAGTCGAGGATAGAGGGACGTCCATTTCCCCGTCTCGTGTAAGATGCCGGTCTATCTCCGTTGGTATTACCATTTAAGATTGTCCCATTCAGTATCGGGAGAATTGATAAGAGTGAGCGTCCTCTCTTATCCGATTTGACTCCTTTCGGTAACTCTGGGAGAGATGTTTCCAACGCTTCCTCTTTGAGTAAATGTGCCCATTTCTTGAGTTCATTATTAGAGATTTTAGCATTTAGATCTCCCATGATGATAAAATGGTATATGGAGATGGTCTTCTATAATACGCAAGATAGTCTCCATCAGATGGTCAAACAGTGAGTCATAATTACTATTAGGAGGCACATAAACATTAAAGAGTAATATTTTTTCTTTCGTGGCTGATGATTGAGGTTTAAGTGATATCCTGATACATTGCAGATTCTCCGTGTTCGTATTTATTATTACTTGTGACCAGGAATATTCTTCTTTAAGTAGAAAGGCCAGACCTCCCTTGGCATGTCCTCTTTTTGATTTTTTTGCCGGTGTTTCGTGGACGTAATACCCTTTTTGTTTGAAGGGATCAATCGACCATGTTTCCTGCAAGGCTATAATGTCTGGGGAATCCTTAGTTGCAATTTTCATTTTTTTAACAGATTTCCCTGCCAAATTCCAAGTTAATAACAACAATCCTTTGCTAAACCTGATGTTGTTGCGGTTTATCCAATTTTTTGCTATTTAGAGTCTCTGATAGCCATGCCCAGGATGTTTTAGGGATCTCGGTATCACTTGTTTTTGGTTCCCGAGACCAGACTGACCTCTCACCATGCTTTACTTGTATTTGGAGTATGTCCTTTCTGTTGTTATTTGATACACCTTCTCCCTTTTTGAAACCATAGTCATCATTTCTTCTCTGAACTTGTCCATTTATGCAATTAATTTGTGCATTGGTTTTGAGATCGGGTACTGAATATACATCGTAACCATTTCTGTGGAGAATTTCCTTCTCTCTGATGATTATTCTGGGAAGAACTGGAGAAAAAAAGGATACCTGTGCTAATTTATTGTTGTCTTTCTTTGGAAAAAGTACCAGGTCGATTTCTTTACTAGTAATAGAGTTCAAGGGTGAAATTTCTTGCAAAAGGTTAATTATTCTGCCGCGATTGAGAGGCATTTTGTCTGTTGGAAACAGTTCCTCTATTATGATAAGTTTTGATGCGACTTTTTCCCAATGTTGAGATTGCACTTCGTCCAAATAATTGATGACCATAGACTTGTGCACAGGTGATCGATATTCTGTCATCGGCCGGTATTCTTCTGCTTTTGGATTCAGTGTGTTCACCAGTGGAGTTATTGCTTGAGTTGTATTATTAATTAATTGAAAACTCTCACAACTTGATGGTATGGATTTTTGGAATTTAAGTTTATTCCCTTTTTTCTTCTGTATTCTTCGCAAAGACTTTCTTCTCCTTTTCTTACCCTTTGCTTTTTCCCGCTCATTACTTTTTCCAGTCTTTTCTATCTGACTTGGTTCCTGATCAGTAATAACTCCCGATGACACTAGTTGTGTATCCCAAGTTATATGATCTGGGTTGTTACTAGTTTCTTTACTAGAGAAGATGGGATAGATCTTATTATTTTTACCGCTGGTAGCTTCCGGTTCTTCTTTAAACAGTTTTTTGAGTGAGTAGGTAATAGGATGTTGTTTCTTATTTTTTATTTCTTTAGTTTTGGTCTCGATTATTACCACGTCAGTTGTTTGAGTACTTGCTTCCAGTTGATTTTGATTTTTTATCCCATTAGATTGACAGTCTTCTATTAAAGAGGTTTTACCTGATTCGCGATCATTGGGAATTATTTTGGATAAATCTTTTTTCCTTTTTTGTTCAACCAGAAATTTTAAGATTCCTATTTGAACATCTAGTGTATCATCAGAGTTGGCCAAAATTTGTCCAAGATGGGTAAGTACTGATTCTAGAATTTCCTGGAGTGAAAATAATGCTTTTGACAAGGGAGGAGCACTGTTTTCAGATTTTAAATTAAGATTTGTAAAGTTAGAGTCAATGGTATTAGCGCAATTGAAGAAGAGTTTAGGTGATTTTTCCGGTGAACTGGTAAATGGCTGATTTTGACTGAATAATATTTCTGATTTTTCATATTCTCCTTTCGTGCTGTTATCTACAGATAGCTCTAAGATTTGCACATTGTCTTGTACTTTTGTCGGTGTTATAGACTTTATTTGAGAAATATCTATGGGCGATGTTTGGCATTCTACAGGAGAAGGAGTTTTTACCAAGCTGTTCTCTGTAATTAGGAAATCTTGTTCATGATGTTTCTGAACAGGAGAGATAGACATTTCATGCTTTACCCTATCCATGATGTGTTCTGACTTATCCTGTTCTTCTGATGTAAATACAGATGAATGATTTTTTGTAGAGAGAGTAGAGAAATATTTGTTTATAGCTGGAGTATAAGATAATAGTCCTGGTTTCATTGATTTATCAGTTGATTTCCTAACAGCTGCGTCGGTACCCATACGTCTCATGTAAATGGTACGTGAGCGTAATTGTTTTAATGCCCTCATATTAAGGCCGAGTGATCGTAGTTAGTTGTGATCGTCTCAGCTAGATTAAGGTGTAGCGCACCCTGATCTCAGTATTAATGCTCAAGAATCCCTAATACAGATGTTAGAGGGATTGACCGTCCCGTCCTCGGTCGTCCCCGGACGGCCACAGACGGCCCGCCCTTTGTCCGGGCTTAGTCCCGGGCTTGGTCCCGCGCGCGTCCCGCGTCGCGGGTTGTGATTCTGTTTTTGTACGTTTCGTTGGTGGGCGTGGCCGTGGGCGTGTCGCCTGGGGGAAGAGGAACCAGCTGACCCCAGCTGGGGTTTCTGGTCCTCGCAGTCCCCCGGGCTAGGCGCGCTGGGATTAGTAACGCTGGGCTCTACCCTTCTGACTCCAGCTGGGAGCGATTGACTGAGCGTGCAGATTGCAGCTCGCGCTCACACCAGCGAGTCAAGGGGAGCCAGTCAGGAAAGCAGCGCTGACAGGAGACGCCAACCCAGGCACAGCGAAAACGGGATACAGGCAGTAAGCAAGTCTTGAAATCCCGCTCCAGGCACAAATATGCAGCAACTTCCCAAGTCCTTATCTCGGTGAATGTAATAAAATATTTGAGACTAAAATGAAAAATAATCCAAGCAGTAAAACCATAGATATCCAATTTTAAATATTCAAATGAAAATAGTGCCTAAAACACAAAGCATCAACGGTAGTTATTTAGTCATGCCAGATCGAGAAAAAGCCACAAGCTAAGGCAAACCACAGTGGAGCATGTGCCAGATACAGGGACCCAGTGAGTCGTGCTGAACAAAGTAGCTTAAATCCTGGTCTGCGGAGCACTGCGCTATCCCATGTTGAGCAGGCATTGTGTAGTGATGCTTCAGAGGAAGCTGCAGGACTGGGATGCAAAGTATTGTGCTGTCATTGAGGATCCAAAGACGAGGGGCTTGCGATGGGAAGGCCTGCATTGAGGATGCATTGCGCTGAAGTGGTTTCTAAGAGGTTTCGGGCTGCGATGCGAGGTTCGGCGCCGGAGATGAGTAGCGTAGAGGCTGTTCCGATGCAATGAGGTGTGCATCGGCTGCATCTGTTCTGCTCCCAGAACCACCATTGCATTGGCAGAGCACCTTCAGGCCCTCTTCCAAGGGTTCAAGACTTTGGGGTAGGACTCACAGCATAATGACTCCAGGTGCTAGGTTCAAGGTGGTTGGAGCCTTTTCTGTCCCTAAGACTCTAATCAGGAGGCCAGTGAACAAGCCCTTGAAGTCACTCTTGTGGTCCTGGGTTCAAGATGCAGGTCCTGTTCTTTTCACTTATGCAGCAGGGCAGCAGGGTAACATGGCAGCAGCCCTTCTGGCAGCACAGCTGTCCTTCCGAGTCTTTCACTGTTGCCTTTCCAGCCACCCATAGAGTACTAGGGGAGTGACTTGTTATTATGGTCCAGAAAAACCAGGAGATAAGAGAGTAGTTGTGTCTTATTGTCCGACAATTTGTAGTGAGACAGATTCAGTCTACATTGATTCAGTGGTGGCCTTAGTAACCCTTGATCGATCCACACCTGGATGTCATTGTTGTCTGAAACCCTTGTTGGTACGATAGTGGTGTCATGCAGGTGAGCCTGAAGGGGAGGTGATAGCACTAAAAAGTCAATCAGTGCGCAGCTGCCATTCACGAAGGAGGTTAATATATAATCTTGGGTTGTGAGGTAGAGTAATCCACAGGGGCCCGCCATGGAGAAATCTGACATCATATCCCTAAGTAGCCCCTTTTCCACTGCACTCTGAGATAAAGGATGGTCTGACCGGTCCATGTTGGGATCCTGTACTAAGCTCTAGCCCTCCCCCAGTAGGGTTTTCGTTTTTGGTTGTTGATGTGGAACACAAACTATGCCCCTACAGTGTCCCACTTTGTGTGTGTCAGATCAAATATGGACTCTATCAGTAGAGGCTGGTCATGGAGACAGCCCTTTCAAGCACACAGTGACCATGCGGGTCTCTTCAAACTTTACCAACTTTTATCTGAAGGTGTTTTGCAAGGAGTTTAGCAACCCCACTCTTGCAATATTGTTTGTTAGAGTGAGTCTCTGTGCATCCAGGAGAGGCTTACTGGCATGATATTCTCTTCCCACTCAGTTCCTCCACATTTTCTGGCTCACCCCCTCTAAGAGGTGTGCTTCCTGTATGAGGACAATGTTGGGCCAGAAAATGGGGTATAGTCAAGAACTTTCTTCTCCTTGAAATATTTAGTGGGGACATTAAAATTCAAGGAAACTGGAGAGGTACGGTGTTTGGGCATAGGTCATGGTCTTCAAGAAGGGAGTTTAGAAGAGTAAATTAGTGGTAAGCCGTGCGTCAACTGAGATTCTAAGATGTGTATCAGGTCACCACTGTCTAATTCTTGCATGGAGATATGAGTTTGGGTATGGTCAGCACAAGTCAGTAAGTGGGTAGGAAAGGACTTTCCCAGGATGTAAGACAAAGCCAAGCTAAGAGAGTCGAGTGGCACAGGACTTCCAGTGGGCTGGACTTGAAGTAATATGGTGTATGGATGTACAGGGCAAAGAACAAATAAGAAAAGGAAGTCCCATAAAAGGCCGGGTAAGAACTTTCTGTGGTTGGACAGTTGGATGGGTGTGGAGGTTCGGTGATGTATCCATTCGGGGTCGCCCACGGCTAGAGGTTTAGTTTAGAATCAGGGTGGTCAGTATGCAGATAGGTGTGCTGATCAGTGGCGGCTCACAGAGGGAGTGCTGCGGGGCAGTAGGGCGGGCCAGGGTGAGAGGGTAGTGGAGTTGGACATACGAGAGCCAGGAGTAAAGTTTCAGAGGGGACCTGGATTTAGCCCTCACTTGGGGTTCTTTATGAGTGTGTCTCAATTGTAATCTCCCAAACCAATGTTTGGTGACTTCTTCCAATTTCAGACGTTCCTCTTCCAGAGTGCTTAGTGGATCATTGTGACTGTCGTCTGGTCTAGCCACTGAAGTGTCTGTGTCAGCCCCAAAGTCCATCTCAGTAAGAGTTAGCAGCCCCATGGTAACTTTCTAGTTGTCCGTGGTCAATGTATTCAGTTGTCCAGTTGTCATGGGTTACAATCATTGTTGCCAGGTCTGGGTGGCTAAATCTGATGCCCAAGCTCTTGAAGTGAGGGCGTAATGGTAGAAATCTCTTTCAGGTGGCCACTGTTTCCTGGTAAAATCTTGCGAGACAAAGATCTTGTGGGTCTCTTCTTCCTAGCTTCTGTGATCACAGACCTGACTTGTTAATGATGTAAGAAACATACTAATATTCTCCGTGGGCCATCTTTGTGGGCATGGTGTCTGGGTTTGATTTGGTGGACCCACTACAACTCCAGAGGAGAGTCAAAAGATTTTAGTGATGGTAAGGAGGAATGTGATAATGAATCCCATCATGCTGTTACCTTCCACTTTCTCCAGACATCTGGAGAGCCGGAGATTGTCCCAGTGATTACAGTCTTCCAATGCCACAATTTTGTTCTGGATGGAGCAGTGGCCTTGTTACCAGTCTGTGGAAGATGCTAACCTCTGGGCCAGTGGTCAAGCCTTGGCTCTGCGTCGACCAATCTGTTATTGAAAGAGGTAAGTTTGTGAAGGATGGATTGGCTAAGCACCGATATTTTGGAGGTGATGTCCACAACCTCTGAGAGTATTGGTTTAAGTGCAACCAGCTCTTTTAAGATTATCTACCCCTCCAACCTGTTGAAGAATGCGAAGAAGACCTTCAAACACAATCTCCTCAAGCGTTGGCCTAAAACGCTTATAACGGACACATACATCTCCAGCAAGGGCAGTGTGGTGACAGACCTCATTTTTTACACTAACAGAGGAGCACAGTGGAGAAAGTATCTAACTTCTGCGCTTTGCTCTAAACAACTGACCAAAACTCCTCAAGGTTTCCGTTTAACCACACTACCATCCCCGGCCCTTAAGGCAGAGCTGACTGTCTCCTTATACAATAATGGGAACATCCTTATTCAAGCCTCGGACCTGAACCTCAATCGCTTTGACTCTGTCTTTTTGAGGATTAAGAACACACTGACTAACTTTAAACGGACCACCCTCCATCAGTGTTGTCCACTCACAATATCTGCTCCCTCTGTGCCTGATGCCTCCTCCTCCCCAAACCTACGTCCCCATCTGTACCTATTCACCTCACTGATCTCTCCAACTACACAGAGGATGTGTATATTACCCGCACCCTTAATCTGGACAACCCTATTATGCCTCTCTTGAACTATGGTATGTCCGGCCTGAGTGCCTTCCACCAAGCTGCTGTCCACAGCTCTGCTCCTCCTTTAACATTCCTTCCCTCAAATCTCACGCCACCTTCGTCACCCACTGCATGCTTCAACAAAAGGGGTGCTGGGCACCACACCAGCACTAACATCCAGGATATCACTGTTATTCTACCCTTAGACTCAGGATCATCCAACTCGAAGGCTCTGGATCTAGCGGCTTTTCCAGTCCGTTCACCCGTAACCTTCCCACACCCTCTCCTGCCTTCTATGATACACCTATTGCCTCTGCTAAATCTACTTTGCTCACTTCTAATCTCACTCCAGGCTCTGCTCAGCCCAATCTTGCACCTAATCCTAAACTATGTCATGCTAACCCTCCTGCCTTGGGGGACGGCGAGACCAGTCTCAAGCAAGACTTTATCTCGCCCTGTAACTGTGGTAAGGGTCTTACTCAACCCTCTAATACCCTTCCTGCTGTTCGGTCAGTCCCAGCTTCTCATTCTGGTTCAGCAGAAAAGGGCATTACCAGGCCCTGCCTGGAGGAGAAGATTGCTGCCCTCAAGCAGGATCTCTGTGCTGTCAAAGAGATCATGCAAAGCAAACTACAGTTCTCCTTGAAGATGGAGAATCTCTGGATTACTCCCCCTCCCAGAGGACTGATAAATACAATACACAGAATATGTTCTATGCGGCTAATGATCATTCCTCTTTCCAATCCCCTCTTAGTTCCAGCTGGAGGTATAGGCCTTTACCTAACCATCTTTCTAGGGCCCATAGACTCCTGCCTCAGCTATCTTAGGAGGACATTCTCACCCTTCTACTCTTGTACACTGACTCAAGGACTTTCTCCTCCTACCCTACTCTCAACATCCCCTCCATCACCTTGGACCCTGACAGGGAACCTAGTGTCAATCACAGATCGGTTAACAAAGGAAACCTACTACAAATAATCACCTCTCATCATGAAGTGATCACCTCCAACCATCACATCAAATCGATGCTACTCAACTGTAGGTCAGCTGTGAAACATGCAGCGGATATTTCAGAACTCATCATTTCTCAAGACTTGGACTTACTGATTCTCACTGAAAACTGGCTCAATATATACCTACTCCCCTGTTCGCGACATCTTAATCTCCCCTGACTATGCCATTATCAGATGCGACCAACTTGTTAAAACTGAGGGTGGGCATTGCATGCATTCATTGCTTCAACCTCATCGTAAAGCAATCACTATGTTCTGTGCTATTCTCCTATGAACAGCTGGTCACCGAAATCTGGACTAAGGGAAAGAAGGTTTGTCTGCTGCACTCGATTTATCATCCACGGGGTGACAATCTGGTCTTCAAAGAGCAAATCATGGAGGTCATTAGCTCGTGCTTGGATCAACTCTGTCACATCTTTCTCGGAGACTTGAACCTACATTGGAATGACTCTAATGATCCTTTAGTCTGTTCCTTTAAGGCTTTCCTCTCGGACCTTAACTTCTCACAGCTCTGTAACGGTCCTACCCACAATAAGGGCGCCACTCTCGAGGATGTATGACGTTACTCCGCATACCGTTACAACTACCTACCATTACAACGCGACCATTACAACGCATACCATTACAACGCATAGCGCTTTGGGGTGCTGGATAGTGGTAAGTATAATTTACTATTCTAACTCCAGTCCCCGTGGACCCTAGGGAAGGTGTTGGATAGTAAATTATACCATTCCCTATCCTATAGCGCCCCCCAGCGCAATGCGTTGTAATGGTATGCGTTATAAAAGTCGCGTTGTAATGGTAGTGCGGAGTAACGAATGCGTTGTAACAGGTGCATACCCACTCTCGACCTTATCATTGCCAAAAACAATAGCATACAGTCAGTCAGTCAGAATATCTTTATTTTGCCAACACAATGTAGGCATAAAAAGTATACTACAATAAAAAGAAACATTTGCAGAGTTTCACAACAATACAGAACGATTAAAAATGTATAAAAATGGTAATATAAAAAAATACAAATTCATAATTATTTATACAATACAGTAAAATCAGTTCATTGTTCAGTATATAATTTTAGCAAATTGTACGTCTCTTTTTTAATATAGATAGCAAAAAGGACGCCAAAGAATAACAAACAAAAGGGTCAGGTAATAATTGGAGGTAATAGAGGGCTACACAACACTGTCTGAACTTCATTTTACGCATAATGGGGATAATAAATCGCTTCATTTCATCACAATAAAATTTGCAGAAAAACAAAAGGTGTATGTCAATCTGAACAGATTGCTGATCACATGGACAAAAGGGGTGGTCAGAAACAGCATAAACATTACGGGGAAAACCCAGCATTAACGGTATATAATTCAGACGAAATCTCACCAGAATATACCTATGTTGTAGATTAGTGACGAAGGTTAAATAGATGGCATTCGTATCCTTTTGCATTATGCTAGGAGAAGTCAGATATATCTTTACTGTTGACAGATTCATATTTTTCGCAACCCTTATTTTCCGCCGATTAGAAAGAAATTGCATTTTTAAGTCATTTTTTGAGATTGAACAACAGGTAATAGGGTCCAAAAAGAGGCAATGTAGCCCATCCACTTTCAATGTGGATTCAACTTAAGTTAACCAAGTGATGTTACCCTCCCCATCTAATTTAAGAACATCCTTTATAATGTCTCTTGTTAAGGCAAGGGTCTCTTTTCTCTCTACTGAATGCCATACAATAGCATACAACTAGGCGACATCCTACCCTGTGACTGGTCGGATCATCATCTAATTCTTTTTCACATCCTGGAAAAGGTCTTGTGTAGACAGGGCCAACCCATTAAAGCTAAACAACTGACGCGCAATATGGGAGACCTCAACATCAATTTGCTAACTTCAATCACCAAAAATAAACTCCAGCCTCCTCCCAACATGACTAACCTTGACGATCTCTCTTATCACTACATTAACACTGTGTCTAACATTCTTGATACTATTGCACCGAATCAACTCAAAAGGATTCCAGTCAATCAATCCAAACCTTGGTTTAATGGTGCCCTAAATGATGAGCGGTGCAATCTTAGACTCTCAGAGAGGCTCTGGAGAAACACGCCCTCCACCACAAGTCTCACTCAACTACGGAAAGTGAGAAGTACTCACAACAAACACATCCGCATGGCTAAAATTGACCACTTCAGGGCTCAGCTGGATGGAGCGAAAAAAAGACCCAAGAAGCTCTTTGAAATCATCAAGCAACAAGCTATCCATTCTTCCAACCCGATCTCTACTCCTGTGTCCTTGTTCCTTATTGGGGATGATTTCACAGCTCACTTCTCTGAAAAAACAAGAAAAATCGAGTTGGAGCTACTACCTTTCACCCCAACTCAGAGGCCTCCGAACCACTCCGCATTATCAGCTGAGCTGACGGAACCCTTTGCAATATCCTTGCCCTTTGGCTATTCTCTCAGAAATAACGCCTCTTGGAATTCCTTTCTCCTCCCGAATGTCACGGAGCTTCTACACAACATGGCATCCCTTAAACCCTACAACCATTTCAGTGATCCTTTACCTGCAAAAATTTTAAAGAGTTCAACTCAGCCATTCTTCCTCTTTGGTCCAGGATCATTCATGAATACCTCTTACAGATTGGAGCAGGCACAGGCCTGGGGGGTGTTGGTAGATGATCTGCAGAATGAGGACCAGGAGTCGACACCTAGCTCGCCACGAGCGGGATTCCAACTGGCTAGCCTGGTGAGCTGGATCAAGAAAGAGCTGAGGGGGAGACATAACTAGCCCATGGTACTCTAACATCCACCCACATGGCGAGCTCTTTGCACAAGGCATAAGGATGGGGTGAGTATGAATGGGACTCAGACCATGAACGCAGCAAGAGGTAACGTGGCAAGGAGGTCCTCAGCAGCAGGGGAGGGGGGAGTAGTAGGGGGGGTACTGTTAGGCTGTTAACACTGATGAGAATCCAGTATAGCAAACATTATATACCGTAGTAGTCAGTCATAGGATAAGCAGAGACTGGGAAGGGGGTCGTACGAACTCACTGGGATGGATACCTCTTACAGGGAAAGATACCTGATTGCCTCAAGGTGGAGCAAGTTACTACCATTCCTAAGAAGCCCAACGTGGATCTTTCGGATCGCAACAACTTCCGACCTATCACCAGCATCATGACACTTGCTAAATTGCTCAAAAAATATGTCCACTCGCAGCTATGCAACCACATAGAGAAATATCAACTCCTTGACCCCTATCAGTCAGGTTTCAGAACAGGGCACAGTACTGTTACGGCACTAACTCACATTGTAGATGACGCCTTGAGATCCCTTGACCAAAATGCCCCACGTCTCCTGATCCTTCTGGACCTGTCCTCAGCCTTTGATACCATCAAACATGAAAACCTGTTTGCTCTTCTACAGCACAGGATGGGCTCTTGGGCCCGGTGCTAATTTGGTTTGCCTCTTTCCTACATAACCGCACACAAAGGATGAAAGTTAACCATTCGCTTGCATCCAGTACCCCTGTCATGATCGGAGTGACTCAAGGATCCACGCTCTGGCCCACTCTCTTCAACCTTTTTATGGAACCACTTACTGTCATTCTGAACCTTGCAAACATTCAGTGCCACATGTATGAGGATGAGAAAAACAACACGAGAGCCAATGCTGAGACAAAGTTAGTCCACACAACTGGGGGGAACAATAGGGGTTTGAAAAAAGCAATACCACCTGCTTAATTTCTTTAGCAATGTATCAAGATTTATTCTCTTTTAAATTATTTTTTGCTTTGTTTTTTGAGAGTGCAAGGGGAAGCAAACAGTTTCATATATACAGTAAGTACAAAAAGTGAATAATTCAGACATTCAATCAATCATGGCCGTCCAGTCATACACAAACATTCATACATAAAACACCATAATCAGTGAACAAAAAGAAACAAGAAAAACCAAATGGAACCACGTATTGGTCAAAACATAGATTGGAGAGAATCCCTTTGGGTAATGCAGTTTTTTTCAATCCTTTAGGTGTATTTACACGGGGAAAGTCATTCTCACAACAAACTTAGAGATGATCTATCTTTAGAACAACAAATAAGGACTAAATACGGGGGTAGAGTGGTCGACGCGTTTCAAACCCCACTTGTTAGGGGGGTTCTCCTCAGGACAAACTGGTTCTGCAAAAGTAAAAAAGACGAACTTAGGGGGGAGTGTTCAGACACGATTAAAAATGAGAGACTCAAAACCCAGTGGGAGCCACATCCTACCTTAGCCAATGAACCACAGAGTCATCAGTATTCAAAGAGCGGCAGATCAAGAAGGTAAAAAGTAGAATGCTCACAGTGGCTAGAATCAAAAAGAAAAACGTGTGCAGTTTTAATATCACGCACTCGCTATGCCTCATTCAAACTTTGTGTCCCTAGGCGGGATTCTTACCTGCGCTTCAACCGGCTTAATGCTTGCCGGAGATTCCCTGCTCGTCCTTCAGTCTGGGGGACGGTGTAAATTGGCTGAAAAAAACGGAGGGGGGCATAAGTCTGAGTAATGAGAACACTTGCGATGTTGTCTCACTAGAACGAGAGTCTAGGGACGTACCGATGGAAAGCAGGCGTCTGTCCTTGTTTCCAAAACGCGAGTGGCGGAGTAAACGCTGCCGTCTGGAAGGGCAACTTCCTGTTAAATAGCCCCATGGCAGTATGGGACATGTAGTTTTTACATTCCGCCAGAAACTACAAATTCGAAGGATAACGAAGGTATCTGGACTGAGCAAATCAATTTAGCTGGGATTTCTGTAAATTTCAGCAATCTCATTAAGGCCTTTGGACGCTGTATTAAATTTCATAATGAGCAGAGCCTCACGTTGGGACAATCTCGCGTCCATGTCTCCTCCTCTCGGATCCTTCTCGATTTTTGAGAGTACTGTCCATTTCAGGTCAGATTGCTCATGTTTCATCCTGGACCAATGGTTGACCAGTGGGGCATTTTCAACCCCTTTCCTGATCCTAGATTTGTGCTGAGTGATCCTGTGTCGGACTTCCTGTGTAGTTTTACCAATATACACCAGAGGGCACGGGCAGACAATGGCATAGACTACATTTTTGCTTTTACAATTTGTAAACGTTTCATGTTTCCAATAGATGTTATTCATACTGAAAACAGATTCTTCAATCGTTACATCGCAGCAAGTGCAAGTTCCGCACTTGTGATGGCCCTTGGTTGGTGGGAGTCCGAATAGGCTTTGCAAAGTAGGTGCCTTAGTTGTAGGAAGGGCAGCTCTGATTACATGATTGGCTATGCTCTTTTCTTTTTTGTAAGCAAATAGAGGGGGGGACATAAAGTCCTCATGGAGATCTTTAAGTAAATGCCAATTGGAAAGAATCAATTTTTTGTATGGATTGGCTGCTGGGCAGAATGTGGTAACGCATACAATTCTTTTAAGGTCTTTTTTGACTTTCTTTTCCAATAGGGTTTCTCTAGGAGTCCACCAGGCTCTTTTAAGGGAGTTCCTTAAAAGTTTTATGGGGTAACCCCTTTGTATGAGACGTTCTTTCAGCTCGCCAGCATGTTTGAAGTATTCCTCGTTATTAGAACAATTACGACGAATTCGTAAAAATTGTCCATAAGGAAGGTTTTGTTTCAAATTGCGTGGATGATTGCTAGTATAATGTAACGCCTTATTTCTATCAGATGGTTTTCGAAATAGGGTGGTGGTAAGTCCCTGTGTTGTGGATTCCACTTTAACGTCCAAAAATGTTATGGACTCATTGGAAGCTGTAGCTGAAAATTGAATATCAATAGATCTTGAGTTCAGCCATTCGATGAATTGGCTCAATTCCTCCTGGTTGCCAGTCCAGGTCAGGAAAACATCGTCAATATACCGCATATAATTGGTAATGCGGGAACTGTAAGGATTGTTGTTATATATGAATTTCTCTTCATATAATCCCATAAACATTATGGCCAGCTCTGGAGCAAAGGGGCAGCCCATCGCTACTCCTTTTGTTTGGAAGAAGAACTCACAGTCGAATTTGAAAAAATTCTTCTGCAGCGCAAAGCGGGATAAATCCAATATGAATTCAGTGGGGACCCTTACTGGTCTTTCTCGACTATTCAAGAAAAAAGTCATGGTTTCCAAAGCCTGATCTTGTGGAATTTGTGTGTACAACGACACTACGTCAAGGGTAACCAATAACTGGGTTCTACGGTCGAAGGTAGTGTTGGCTAGTCGATTTAAAAATGAGGTGGTGTCTTGCAAATGGGCTGGAATCATATCGATGAAAGGTTTTAGAAAAAAATCGATATATTTAGCCACCGGTTCAAAGAGAGAATCGCAGCCCGATATTATGGGGCGGCCTGGTGGATTATGCTCATCTTTGTGCAGTTTTGGAAGGGCATAGAATACCGGAGTTCGAGGATTCTTATTCTGTAGGAATGACAATTCCTTGGGTCCAACAAATCCTTCGTCAAAGCCTTTTTGAATGACTTCAAACAATTGGTTTCTAATTTCAACAGTGGGGTCCTTACCTATCCGTCTGTAACAGGCTTGGTCATTTAATTGACGATGAACCTCTTGTTTGTATTTATTCACGTCCCAAATGACAATTGCTCCGCCTTTATCGGCCTGTTTTACCACGATTGTTTCGTCTTTCTTGATTGACATAAGTGCATCTCTCTCTGTCTTAGATATATTGTACTTAACAAAGGTTTTCCTTTTCTCCAAGTCGGAGATACCAGATAGTATGGTGTTTTCAAATGTTATTACTTCCTTCGGAATCTTTGGGCCTTTGGGACAAAATGTTGATTTCCTTTTTAAACCTGTGACTTCCTCTTGTTGTTCATCAATAGATTCTTGGAAAAATGTTTTAAGCCGTATTTTACGGCAAAATTCAAGCGTCTCAAGTTTCATTTTGACATAATCCGTAGGGCGTGATGGAACAAAGTTAAGGCCTTTGGTAAGAATAGATCTTTCAGCAGATGACAGAATTCTGTCAGAGAGGTTGAAAATCGGAGAAGTGGTTAGTTCTTGTAGAATTTCTGACGTGTCCTCATTTCCCATGGTTGAGTTGCTCGAGCTCGACCCCGAGGTTTCGGTTGGCCCCGGCCTAAAAAAGGCTGTTGGTTTTGCTGCTGTTGCTGGTATTGACCCTGTCGGTTATCGTTCCTATTCTGGAATTGTCGATTGGTATTATCGGGGTCACTCCCAGATGAAGAGGATGTGTCAGAGAAGGTGAGGTATTTTTGGCGTGACCTTCCCTGATTATCCTGTAAATACCGTCGTGAATCCGTTCGGGTGTAGAAGTCCTTGTTTAAATAAGGATAGATGGATTCTAACGAAAAATTCTTTTTGTCAACTTCAAATTTGTTTTTTTTTTGAGTGACTGTAAAGTCTTTAAATTCCAGGATCTCTTTCTCGATCTTTTCCAAAAGGGTTTTAGAATCCGAGATGAGTTGATTGTTTTCAATTTCCCTCTGTAGGGCGGCTATTTCCTCAAGTTCTTTCTGGGAAATCCTGTGTGCTGCTTCGATGGTAAGGACCATAAGGTCCCTACTACATTTAGTCTCGATCCCACTGAATCCTTTTTTATATTCCGGGTCGTCCGTAAAGACGACTGGGATGTTTCTAATGACTAGTCCTGATGGAATTGTTCCTGCACGAAGGTGCTGGAGTAAGAAATGGCCGTGAAGGTCTGTGCGGATCTGTTTTTTGCGGAGGCGGGTTAATTTGTCCGACTCGTTCTGTGTGTTGGCAGTGAGGCTAAGGGATGCCGAAGCAAACACTGGGGGGTCTCTTATTAGATTACGTATATGCTCCTCGCTGAAAGCAAGCGTGTCTTCTTCAGCCATACCAAGTGTGCCCAAACAAAAATAATTAAAAGTGAAAAATTAAGGGAAAAGATAGGAAAGATAAAGTGAGACAATCAAATATGTCCTCACACTACTAGCCCAATACTGGGCAAGCCACAACAGTTCAAACAACAAATACCCTGTGGCAGGGGAACCTGCCCAACAGGACCTCGCGAGCAATTGCCCGCAAATAAGCCAAAACAACTAAACAGGGTCCTGACTCCTAACTCAGCAAGGCTGAGCCCAAATTAACTAGAAAAACAACACGAGAGCCAATGCTGAGACAAAGTTAGTCCACACAACTGGGGGGAACAATAGGGGTTTGAAAAAAGCAATACCACCTGCTTAATTTCTTTAGCAATGTATCAAGATTTATTCTCTTTTAAATTATTTTTTGCTTTGTTTTTTGAGAGTGCAAGGGGAAGCAAACAGTTTCATATATACAGTAAGTACAAAAAGTGAATAATTCAGACATTCAATCAATCATGGCCGTCCAGTCATACACAAACATTCATACATAAAACACCATAATCAGTGAACAAAAAGAAACAAGAAAAACCAAATGGAACCACGTATTGGTCAAAACATAGATTGGAGAGAATCCCTTTGGATAATGCAGTTTTTTTCAATCCTTTAGGTGTATTTACACGGGGAAAGTCATTCTCACAACAAACTTAGAGATGATCTATCTTTAGAACAACAAATAAGGACCAAATACGGGGGTAGAGTGGTCGACGCGTTTCATGTATGAGGATGACACACAACTGTACTTGAAGATCTCCTCTCAAGAGGACGTAAAACGCTAAATTCTACTCTTGCACAAACCCAACAATGGTTAGCTCAGAACCATCTTCTGTTAAAGACTCTCAAAACTGAATTTCTTCTGATTGCCCCCCCAATCACTCGGCACCTACCCTGGACTGGCTTAAACAACTCACAGCTCTTAACTGCACCCCTCATGTGGTAGACCCCCCTAAATCTGTAGACATCACCTTGGACAAACACTGAAACATGCAAGCGCACATCAATGCAACTATTAGGGGAGCCAACTTTCATCATAACACCCTTAAGAAAATCAAGCCTTTCCTCCCGCTGTAGACATCAGGCCAGTGGTTCAATACCTGGTGATCTCTAGACTGGAATATGGTCTGGTGACCCTTGCTGGACTTCCGAAAGCTAGCTTAGCCCCTTTCAGAGCCACCCTGAAAGCATCGGCCAGACTCATCACGGGCTCTAGAAAGCATGACCACATCTTCCCCGACCTTCTGCAACTAAATTGGCTATCGAAGCCAGGATCCGCTTCAGGATAGCCTGCTTGACCCATAAAGCCATACAACACCCCGATCTACCTTGAAAATAAGCTTGAACTTTCGGGCTCAGGCTGTAACCTAAGAAGTACATCCACCCTACTCTTGAAACCGCCCAGATTCAAAAAGAAAAGATCTTACAATCGTGCTTTCACCGGTCTTGCTCCAAGAATCTGGAATGCCCTGCCTCCCAATCCTTCCACTGCATCTTTCAAGAAACTTGTCAAACGACTAATCTTGAACGGACTTTACCAGCATCGACTTGTTTTCATGCTCATGCTTTGTCAAAATTTTGATTCTTATTGTACTACGTTGGCGTGATTTATTTTATGCTTGTCTGTTAAATTGTTATAATGCTCTAGGGCACTTCTGATACTGTTCTGGTCAAGTCAACCCTCCAACCCATGACCTGATCTGTTTCCCCCTTTGTTTTTAACTTCACCATCTGTCCCATTGTGTTTTGATTACCCATGTTTTCGCCAAATTTGTACAGTGCTCTGATACCCATAAGGTTCTTGTTCGCACCTTATAAATATTTTCAAAATAAAAAAATATATATACATTTGGGAAGGATGGATTGGATATGCACCGATATTTTTGAGGTGTTTTCCACAACCTCTGAGAGTATTGATTTAAGTGCAACTAGTTCTTTTAAGATGACCTCTAGGGCCATTTTCGATGGCCATCAGTATCCTTTCCTTCCTTAGTTTGCCTCCTGTTTACGGCCTCTGTAAAGAGGAGCTGTCTGAATGGTTTCGACATCCTGGCTGAAATTTGAAGAGGTAAGGCTTTGGAAAGTACAACTTAGCACGTAACCCAGCTTAAGCCAGCTGGCCCTATTACCCAGTGTTAGTGATATTCGCTAGATGAGTTGAAGAAAAGAGGATAGTTGAGGGCTTACAGTTCCTGTATTCTTCAATGCTTGGTGAACTGTGTGCACTTTGTGATCAATCCGAGGGGCTAATACATCAATCTGTGAAAGCCCTGGAATTTATGGGTGTTGGGATCTGTGGGGCGGGGAAACAAGGTCTCCGGGAAGAGGAGAGTGAATGATTGGAATAGTGATTACAGTGGCCACTCTGTTAATATCCACAGACAATGCCATGATTGGGGTGTCTCAGTTCTCACAGGCAGTGTGGGCTGGCAGGGCAATAATCTTGACGGGCCCCATAAGGTAAGTAAAGTCCACATTTGTAAAGCGCACAAGGTGCGGTTGTGAGGGGTGTGGTAGTGCTGTAGGAAGGTTGATATATTCTCCAGCCCCAAGAACACTCTAGGTGCAGGCTGTAGTCCTTTGTTGGGCTGTAGTTCCATCTGTCTTGGCCAGCAGGGTCCTTTCTCACAGGCAAGGCAGTCCCGCAGAGCGCTGCAGAGCACATCTGCCACGACACAGGCGCGCCACTCTCATTGTGGAAACAGGTCCTCTATGGCTGCTTGAGAGTAGGAGCCTCGATCTGGTCCATTACACCACTATGCTCTCGTCAGTGGCTAGGGTGGAGGTATCAGGTTGCCAGGCATGCCTTTGCTGGGCAGCTTAGTTAGAATCGATCCGCTGCCCAAAGAGTCTTCTGGTTCTTGTGGAGCTGTTTACCACCCAGAATTTGATGAGAGCAATCTCCCCCAGGCAGCAACTATTCAACGTGGAGCCCCCCACTCCAGAGGTTTTTTGGACACCTCTTGCCGACAGGGAGACCATGCATTGACACACTCACCTCGGGAGCTCTGCTAGAGATTATTTTGCAAATATAATGTGTTTATGTATCTTAATTGTATTTTACGCTTGTCTTGTATTTTATGGGGTATATCCCTAAAATAAGCCTATTATTAAGGTTAGTTGGCTTAAGACAAAGTAGACTGTTGTAGAATTTTTCCTCACATATTCTTTTCAAGGGATCTTTAAGTCAATAGAAAATGTGCATTTCTGATTAGTAATTTGTGAATTTAGGATTTCCACCAATCTAGTGTTCTTTTTTGTCTGCAAAGATGCCAATTTGTGAGAAAACTAACTGTTACGCTCCTGGAAGCAACCACATCTCTGCATATGAAATTCACAGTCTTACCTATTGCTATAGATTATTCGAAAGCAGGCGACTGTATATCTGTGATGCAGGAAGTTTCTCCCGATCTCAAGGGTAAAATACATAATTTGGAAGCCAGAATTATCTTTTAGGTCAATGTTTAGACATGAATGGTTGCAATTTGATTATAAGCTTCCAACACAGACAACCCTGAAAGAAAATCTGCTCTGGCAAGCACCAGAAGGTCCAAATAACTTCCTTCCACTGAGGCAAACTTGCCCACCTTTACGGGCCAAGTTCTGTGTGAGCCAGGCCATAAATATGGCTCATTCTGCTTGTCCCCATTTACTCACATTTTGTACTTTTTAAGTAAAATATCCACAGATACACCACTTATCCTACTACTAACCTAATGACCGTTCACCTATGATCTGAAATAGTTCCATTTAACTATCTGCATTAAGCTACCAAACACTTTATTGATAAGTCAGCAGGATAGCACTAGCTGATTTTTAGAAATGGGGGTCTCTAGTTGGCAACGGTTTGCATCTTTGTCAAAGTAGGGACCCTTCTTCCTAGTCAGGGTAAGGGAGATACACTTTTAAAATAACCCCTGCTCACCCCCTTGATAGCTTGGCACGAGCAGACAGGCTTATCTCAGATGCAGTGTGTAAATCATTTGTGCATGCATACAGTAAACACAGTGAAAACACTACAAATGGATACCACACCAGTTTAGAAAAATAAGCAATTCTTTATCTAAACCAAACAAGACCAAATACAACAAAAATTCAACATACAATATGGTAAAAATAGTTACTTTGCAAGATAACCTTTAAATTGCAGAAAATGCTGAAAAACACATTCTTCGAGTCAGTAGCTTCATCCAGGGCTACTGTGATGCTGAAAACAACAGAGTCTAACTGTTCCAGCCGATCGCGTCGGTATAGGTCAGCTAAAATGTTGACAGACTCGTGAACGGTACATTTCTCATTGCGAACGAAACGTTGGTGTGAGTAGGTCGGGGCAACCGTTGCGGTTGCATTGCAAAATGGAATCGGTATAGAGGGCGGCTTGGTGACGATCGTCCAGAGGGCGTAAGTGAAGCCAAGGCTTACGGTGTAGGGTGAGACCATGCTCAATGCGGTGCTGGCAGATTGTGGTGCAGGCAACAGAGCCGATCAATGTTTGGATCGTGCAGAGACAGTGTTGTGACGTCCAGGCAGGATGATGCGAGGTGGTGCCCACAGGACGCGGTGCAAGCAACGGCTCGGTGACAATCATCCAGACGGCGTCAATGAGACCAAGGATGCAGTGCGAAGTGCGGCACGGCCTTCTGCTGTGCCTTCAACAGGAACCTGGAACGGACTTGGTGACATAGTCTGCTGTTCCTTTCTTCTGCAGCAACTGAAACCAGCAGTTCCAGAGAGGTTGCCCAGAAGGATGGTGTGGTCTTTACTTTTCCTGAGACCTCTTGAACAGGGGGAAAGCTCCACTTCCAAGCCCTTGGAGATACACACACAGTTCCTCTTCTTGGCAGAAACAGCTACTGCAGGCCAACGGCAGACAGCACACAGCAAAGTGGCGGTACTCTTCTTCCAGTTTCTTTCAGCTCTTCTCCTTGGCAGAGGTTCCCCTTGAAGTCCAAAAGTGATCTAAAGTTCAGGGGTCCGGGCCCCACGTTTATAGTCCATTTCTCTTTGTTCTCTGGTGGAAGAGAGGCTCTTTGCTTATTCAAAAACCAGTTATGTCCTGTCTAGTGCAGCTTCCCACAAGGGGTGGAGACATCATTGTCCGAAGCAGACTAGGCCCATTCAGGTGCAAAGGAAATCTCCTCCAGCCCAGGTCTACTCATGCAGGACACAGATCAACACCCCCCGGTCTGAGAGAATACACTCCCCAGCTCCTGTCACTCCAAAGCCAGACAGTCAATACACAAACCAGCAGAGGCACACTGGAAGGCTAAGCAAGAAAACAGCCACTTTCTAAAAGTGGTAATTTCAATCACATAATATAAAAATCATCTTTCCTAAAAGATGCATTTTTATATTCTGAGTTCAAGCTTACTAAACTCCATTGGGCCAATTCACAGAACTAATCTGAGACAAAATCCTAAATTTACTACTGCTGGTATTCACAGAAGGCATTTAGTAATAGTAAAGTTAGGATTTTGTCTTAAGTTAGGATTCAGTTAGGATGTTGTCTTCGGTTAGGATTTTGTCTTAAGTTAAACTTAAGTTAAATTTAAGTTTGTCTTAAATTTTGCCCTTGAGACAAAATCCTAATTTAAGATAAAATCCTAATTTAAGACAAAATCCTAACTTAAGACAAAATCCTAACTTTACTACTACTAAATGCCTTATGTGAATACCAAAAGTAGTACGTTTCGTATTTTGTCTCAGATTATTTCTGTGAATAGGCCCCCATGTTTCTATCTTGTCCCAATGGGAAGTTATATTTATAAGATGTTATAAATAAACTACCATTCTTTCCTATTGGACTGATAGCCTTACAATAGTGAAAAATGAAATACACTGCATTTCACTATCAGGACGTGTCACACACATCAGTACATGTCCTACTTTTCACATACACTACACCCTGCCCATGAAGCTACCTTGGGCCTACCTTAGGGGTCACTCACATGTAATAAAAGGGAAGGTTAGAGCTTGGCAAGGGGGGGAACTTCCCAAGTCAAACTTGCAGTACTAGACTGCACACAGATACTGCAGTGGCAGGTCTGAGTTGCATTTACAGGCTGCTCATGTGGGTGGCACAATCAGTGCTGCCGGCCCACTGGCTGCATTTGATTTACAGGCCCTGGGCGCACACACAGTGCACTGTACTAGGGACTTACCAGTAAATTAAATATGGAATCACTAATCCATAAATACAATTTACAGAGACAACATGTGCACTTTACCACTGATCAGCAGTGATCAGTAGTGGTAAAGTGCTCAGAGTCATAAAACCAATAAAATCAGAGTCCAAAACAGGAGGGCAAAAAGCAAAAAGTCTGGGGATCAACCCGCTGGAAAAGACAGGTCTAACAATGAACATCCAAATAATAATCCCATATCACACTTTCTTCAAATCTATTTGCATCCTAAGGCTGCTGCTATATTAAGCTGTGTTAAAACCCCTTCACAGAATGCCACACGATGGAACTAGACTGCAACTAGTGGCCTAAAAATGGCATTGGAGGCAAAGTATCTGATTATCAAAATAATATTTTGACTACTTCTCTGAGCTTTATTACTGAAATATTGAGTTTTAAATATTCCCTTACCAGTACTTAACTTCCCCTCACCCCTCCCACACACGTCTTCAAGACAAGAAATGTGTATGTGGATTTAAAAATAGTAAATACATACTTAGCAATGTAAACTTCCCTTCTTGATATTCCGGTTGTCAATATATTGGCCATGACATTTCGGAGTTTCAATATTTTTGTAATACTATTCTGAAATATAAACTGCACTCAAGATCCTTGCATTATATTTCTTTCATTAATCGTAGACCAGGGGTCTCTAACCTTTTCTGTAATAAGAGCTGCTTATGTTCAATGAATCTCATTGAGAACTACTAATATTATTAGTATTGTAATAGTAACCATACCTGACAAGATTACAATAGTGCAAGATAACGACCAGCGATCACCTCAGCCCATCAGGTATGGTTGCAAGTCACAATGTATAAAAAGCTTTGTCAATATATAATGACTTTACATGGGTGGACATAACAGCCGTAGCTGCAATTCCTCTGGCACCAAGGTGATGATAACATTCGTAAATCGTTTTCCCAATATCGTATTATTTATCTCTAAAATATCAGCCTAAAATATATTTTGGAAACTCTGCCATTTTTCTCCAACTATCAGCTCATTAGTTCTGAATAAAAAACACATTTTTGTCTCAACTATATACTCTAAATGTTGGTATACATATATTAACACATAATGGTAAAATGGTGTGGGTATGGATTGAGTAAGAGTGGCTGTGAGACCAGTGGCATGTTGCTATAACACTTACCATGATTTGAAAAAACTTTTGAATAAACAGGAAATATTTGTGATGAGTAAATAAAAGAGAAAATATCGATTGTTTAGACACCATGGGTTTTAATGTGAATATTAATGAATTGATTTCGATGAAGTAGGGGTTTAGAAACCTATACTCTAAGAAATGTTAGTTTAAATTTATAGTTTAAAGAAATGCTTGATTTGAGTCTTGAAAAGGTTTTAAATTGATTATGTATAGATTTAATTAGTGTTTGATTAGTAAAGAATGTTTTATTTACGCATTAGGTGACAGTTTGGCTGTGGAGAAATACATTGAAATTGTCCTGAAGAAGGAGGCCATAATCATCTAAGGCTTCCGAAACGCGTCGACGCATTACAGAAGGGTTAAAATTCAAAGTTGTCAACGATTTATTGGGTATAGGAAGGGAAAGCCTCCCCATTGTTGTCAACAAATGGTTTGAATTAACCACATAACAAGACAAAGTGTGTTGCCTCGGTTACATTTCTACATCTTCAACATTAGGTGGTTTCTTTGTGTATTGTGTTTTTAATGATTTTAATGATTTTGTATATGGATTCATGTTTTTAATCACAAATAAATGTACATTATGTGATACCAACGTGGTTTTTTCCTTGTTAAGTGTTTGCCAAATTTTCGGTACATGGGTTATAAGTGTGACTAGTGAAAGAGTTAAGTGAATGTATGAAATCTGTGACGAATTGTCCTCCCAACGGAAAAAACTTTTTTACTTAACAGTATATTGGAGCTCCATTTTCCCTTGGGTTACATCGAGCCCCTCTCTTTTTGTTAAAGATTACAGCTGTGTGGCTGGAGAGTTTACTCTACTAATACGTGATCACTTTTTAGTGACATACCTTAACAAATCGGACGGTATGGACTCATTTAAAACGTTTGGGTTCACGGAGGACCAGTTCAATAAAATTATTGGTTCTTCAACAAACAACACAAATAAGATCGTTGTTGTTACTGGTAATAACGATAAATGGGGGAATGTCCTTAATTTAAGGAAAAAAGCTGTGCGGACAGAACTCCATGCGGAGTTCTTGGTGCAATATGCGAGATCAGGAGTTATACCTATTGGTCTCCAGGTTCGCAACGAACCGGGTTTATTAACAGGTGATAAAAAATTCTTAGAAATCTGGACACACATTGCTAACAGATGCAGTAGAGACTGGATCTTGTTGATTATCGAGACAGCCCAAGAGAGAGTGATTATAGGGAAAAAAGAAATAGAACAACTAGAGCAGGCACTGAGGGATATGTCAGCTGTGGATGATGCTAAAAAACGCTTAGAGGACTTAAATTTAGAGATTGACGGATATAGGGATTATTTAATAAATAAAAAAAACATTAAACTCAAAAAAGACGTGAACAAATTTAGTTTGGAATTGGTTTATCCTTATACCAATAAAGATTATTTTCAGCAACCTAGGGAGGAGAGAAATTTTGAGCATAGACCTATTTACAATAGGGGCACCAATAAAGGTGTTACTTTTTCGGAAACATCTGGCTCAAATTAGCGAAGACGAGGGCCCCAGTGGAGATGGTGGAATACACGCAGGTGGATCAAATGGGGGACAGCCTTTTTTAGATACCCGCCAAAAGAGGGGAGGAAGGATAGACCGGACCCCATATCAATACAGGGGCAACACTAGAGAAACCAATTCCCAGGATCACCAGACTGGACACAGGCAGAACTATCAACGCAACAACCAGGCCCCTCAAGAGTATCCCAATACAAGGAGCCAGCGATATCGCCGCTAGATTCCAACGAGCGGCAAAAATTCCCCATTATTAACCTCTCGAGTCATTCTCTAAGCCAAAAGGAATTAGAAGTCCTAGAAAGAGGTTTTACCTTTGCTCCAACAGCTAACGTCAATAAATTTCATTTGGAAAAAGACTTAAAAGCTTTTTTCCGTAAAATCCGATTGAGGGAATTCTTTAAAGATAAGGAGTACACACCAGCCACCAATGTTTCTGGCCTTAGGGAGAAATCTGTTTTCACACCTTCCCTCTCACAAGTAGGGAAGAATGTTGACATTTTTGAAAAAGTAGTGGAATCTAAAGCACGACAACTGATTGAGCAGGCCCACCCTGACACTAATAATATGTCTAAAGAACACAGGAAGGCTATGCTGGATCTAAAAAATAACCAACATCTGACAATTAAGCCTGCCGACAAAGGCGGCGGTGTGGTGGTATTTAATACAGATGATTACGAAGCCAAAATGTTGCAATTACTGGACATTAGAGAACATTATCAAAAAATACCTTTTTCCAAATTAGACTCTTTAAATAAAGAAGTAACGATCAAAATTAATGTAGCTTTAGAAAAAGGGTGGATCTGTAAGGCAGAATATGACTTTTTAAATAATAAAAATGCCAGAATACCAGCGGTATATGGTCTCCCCAAAATACACAAAAATTTGAATAATCCCCCTAAGAGACCTATAGTTAGCTGCATCGGCTCACGGCTGGAACCATTGAGCCAATATGCTGATACTTTCCTTAAACCCTTGTGACCCAACAGAAATCATATGCGCGAGATTCGGCCCATATTATTTCTATGATAGAAGGCATGGAATACAATCCTGATAACCAAATCCTGGTGACCCTCGATATAGAGGCGTTATACACCAATATACCACAAGATAACACCCTGGTGGTAATTGGTGAAATCCTCAAGAATGCAGATCTAAGAGGAGCCAGTATTGAATTCATTATGCAATGTATCAAACTAGTGTTAAAGAACAATATGTTCTTATTTAAGGAGGAGTTGTTCCTCCAATGTAAGGGCACCAGCATGGGCGCAACTTGTGCCCCAAGCTTGGCATGCCTCTACGTAGCAGAGTTTGAGGAGAGACATTTCTTCAATGAGGCGGCGCCATTCTTTGAGAACATAAGGATGTGGCGTCGCTTTATTGACGACATTCTCTTCATTTGGGAAGGTTCTAAAGAAACCTTGGAAGAATTCCTGGTATGGCTAAACTTGGGAGATAGGAATCTTAGATTCACCGCAGCCTATGATAGACAAGCAGTCAACTTTTTGGACATCACTATAAAAAACAGAGCGGGAGTGTTAGAGGTTGAATTATACAACAAAGCCACCTATAAAAATACACTACTACATTATAATAGTTACCATCCGTGATCCCAGCGGGATAATGTACCCTTTGGACAGTTTCTCCGCCTCAGGAGAAACTGTTCAAACATGACGGACTACTTGAAACATGCAGATAGGTTGGCTGAAAAGTTAAGAGATAGAGGATACCCGAGTAAACTAATTAAGAACACTTACAAAAGAGCACGGTTCTATAACCGAGATATTATGATACATCCTGAACCCAAGCAAACAGACTCTGCAATTGACTCCAAGCTGGTGTTTGTGAGCCAATTCTCTAACATTAGCAACAAACTGAAAAACGTAATAAATTCGAACTGGAATATTTTAAATGACGGTAAGGAAGAAAAAATCCCAAAACCTATCTATGCTTTCAGGCGAAATGAAAACATTCGCCAGAATTTGTTTCATACTTACAGAGAGAACAACTCGAATAACCAGATGACGATAGATGGAACAAGAGCAGTTGGCAACTATAAATGCAGCAGCTGTTCGGTTTGCGACAACTGCATTGTTTCCAAAGCACTAACCTACAATAACTACACTATGACATCCAAGACCCTTAACAACTGTAGAAGCAGCAACCTAATATACATCATACTGTGCCCATGTGGGCTAGCATATGTGGGCGAAACAGGAAGAGAGATCAGGCTACGCTTACTAGAACACAGATCAGCCTTGAAAACATGTAAAGTAAATGCTCCAATGGTTGAACACTTTACCAGGTTAAAACATAAATGCACTGAATTTTCCTGGTTTGTGGTAGAAAAAATTGTCTCCTCTAAAAGAGGCGGCAATGTAGAAATGAAACGCAAAAATAGGGAGCAATGGTATATTTCTATGTTGGACATGGTGAACAAGGGTCTCAACACTAAGGAAGACTGGATGAGAATCACAGTCTAGATACCACAAATACTGTAGTCAGAACGATCAAGATTAAAGTCTAGGATCAAGGTCTAGTTACCATATTTGAGTGAAATAGGCCGAATCGATATGGGTAGAGACCTTAAGTTAACATGCATTGGGTTGTATAGAATAGATAACCGATAGATATACATACTGGCCCACCACGTGCGTGAGATTCAATATAAGTATATCGATGTTTAAATATACATAGTTGACCGTCATTAACCCAAATGCCCTAAACAACTGGAATGCTCCAAATAACGAGCCTGAGAAGTTGGTAAAAAGATAAGGTGGTAAAATCTTCGGTTAAATGTTTTTAAGAAAGGTGTTCACTTTATTTAAATGAGTGGGGTGACCGTTGGGCAGATATAATTAATCCGCACCAAGACTAATAAAGTTGTACATTCAGTGAGGATACGGAAAAAATGGGCGCACATTGCAGTGACGTCAGAAATGACGCATTTAAAAATCGCCGAGCGCAATAGCAAGTCCTTTGCCAAAAACCACCGTGATCGGAAGGACGCGGTTGTAACACCCCGGGGAAATCTGCTGGTGAATTGAATAAGGTACGCGAAACTGAATGCCCTAATAGATTGTAACTAGTGGGGAAGAAACCTTAAAACGAACTGTTACACTTACATTGATTGAAAAATACTGCATTTTGCTAAAAAATAGCATAATATAGATGTAAAGAACGGAAACTATAGATCGCTTCACGGCTAATAGAGAGGCTCATATGCACGCAACAGCGTCTTAGAGCATTGAAAACATAAGTTGTACTTTACATTTAATAATAACAAAAAAAGTTAGTAAAATAGTCGGTGTTAATAATGAAGTAGTGAGCAAAACTTTTCGTTTTGTATTAATCATGCAGCCACAATCGCTGAATACCCGGGCTGATGAAGACAAGCATTTGACTGAAAAGCTGTTTTTAAATGAGGTGAGCGAACCCGATAAATGTTCGAGTAATGAAAAAGTTTTGGTGAATTCAAAAGACTGAATAGCCTCATTATGCTTATGCTTATGTTTTAGAGTAAAGAGGGTGACTCCTGCAACGATAAAAGAAACACTCGATAAAAGGGAGCGAGATAGATAAACAAGTCATTGAGGTAATTATCTTTTGGGAATTGAAGGCTAGTTCAGGTTTGAACAGCTGTAGGGAAATACAATAAAATGTTTCTATTTACTGCCAGGTATTTATGAGCAACTCCGGTAGGACATTTGACAGGAAGAACGTAATCCAAGTCTCGATTAATACAGGTAATAGCAATTTGCTAGTAATAAAGGGCAGTTACATTAATATGAAACCACGTGAATTTTAAAGAGCTGTACTAATTTATGCCTTACAGCTGTGGGGGAAATCGTCTCACCGCAAGAAAAACAGGCTTTATTTAAAACCTGCTCACCAAGATGTTATTACACCGGTGAGTGACACAGAATGGTAAAATGGTGTGGGTATGGATTGAGTAAGAGTGGCTGTGAGACCAGTGGCATGTTGGCATAACACTTACCATGATTTGAAAAAACTTTTGAATAAACAGGAAATATTTGTGATGAGTAAATAAAAGAGAAAATATCGATTGTGTAGACACCATGGGTTTTAATGTGAATATTAATGAATTGTTTCCGATGAAGTAGGGGTTTAGAAACCTATACTCTAAGAAATGTTAGTTTAAATTTATAGTTTAAAGAAATGCTTGATTTGAGTCTTGAAAAGGTTTTAAATTGATTATGTATAGATTTAATTAGTGGTTGATTAGTAAAGAATGTTTTATTTACGCATTAGGTGACAGTTTGGCTGTGGAGAAATACATTGAAATTGTCCTGAAGAAGGAGGCCATAATCATCTAAGGCTTCCGAAACGCGTCGACGCATTACAGAAGGGTTAAAATTCAAAGTTGTCAACGAATTATTGGGTATAGGAAGGGAAAGCCTCCCCATTGTTGTCAACAAATGGTTTGAATTAACCACATAACAAGACAAAGTGTGTTGTCTCGGTTACATTTCTCCATCTTCCACATTAGGTGGTTTCTTTGTGTATTGTGTTTTTAATGATTTTGTATATGGATTCATGTTTTTAATCACAAATAAATGTACATTATGTGATACCAACGTGTTTTTTTCCTCGTTAAGTGTTTGCCAAATTTTCGGTACATGGGTTATAAGTGTGACTAGTGAAAGAGTTAAGTGAATGTATGAAATCTGTGACGAATTGTCCTACCAACGGAAAAAACTTTTTTACTTAACAGTATATTGGAGCTCCATTTTCCCTTAGGTTACATCGAGCCCCTCTCTTTTTGTTAAAGAATACATATAATAATACAACCAAGTAACATATTATAATTTAGTGTTATAGGCTGCACACAGGAAAACTTCATACAGGTACCTGGAGAGCTGCGTGTAGCTCACAAGGTACTCATTGCAGAAACCTTTCTTAGACCATCAAGCAGTACTCGCCAACTCAACCACCCTTTCAGTTACCCTATGTTTCCAAGTGACCATTTCACAGCCGGTCCTTAAAAGGACAAATAAAATTGCATGTTTGTTACCAAGATGATGACTCTCAAGAGGAAGTTACTTATGTTCACTCAGTAGGCACATTCATCCATAAAGGAAAAATCTTGATTAGTAAGATTTTATTTGCCCTAAAGGTGCCCCAGCAAGAATCAGGCATGTGGTAAATGTCCTAGATTTAGGATACAATTAGTCTTACAGATATCCCCCACTCTGGTAGTGTCAATTTTCCTATTTCACAGTTTGCTTCTGGGTGTCACTGCAAGGGACACCACAGTTTTGAGTGTCTCACTCAATATGCATCTCCCGAGTGGAGACAGATACATTCTCACTCTGTGGTTAGATAGTTATACATTTAGGTTTGTACTTTGGCTCAGTGGAACACAATGGACTCTTAGGGGCATCTTTCCCTTACCAAAATTAATATTATGGCATTAAATGGTGAAGTGATGTCCGGTTAGCCGGGCAAAAGGTATATACTTCATATTCAAGTTAGACATAAAATTAATGTGCCACAGCATAACCATATTGTGCTATGTGACCAATATATAACAATTGATTAATCTGAATTACAATATAGATCAAAGGTGTACTACACAGTTAAATACTGTCCGGCTGGCACCATGTTCACACAACACCAAATACTGTCAGTGAACTTCCATTGCTTTCCAGTGTGGTTTGTGGCATTGTTAAATGACAAAACGCGAAGACAGTCTTTGAAAATGATACTCTTAAATGGGTCGAGAAAATGCTATCCAGAGCAATAGAGCAGTATAAACTTACAGACCGACTACCACAGGATAGGTAAGATTCAGGTATCCAATGCATACAAACATCTGGGATACAGTAAACATGTTCCGGCTGTCTCACCCTCATCTATAGTCTGATGCCAAAGCCAACACAACTACGGAGTGATGTGGGTTTGGATGATCCTTCTAAATTCCTATGGAACTTTGAAGTAATTTCTAGTAAGTTCTTACATAATTACTCAGCCAAGCCCTTTCAAGTTCCTATTCAATGTAATCTGGGTAACTATAGTTAATCTGGGTAATTATAGTTCAAAGGGAAAACACAAATATTTTGGTGTAGATTCCACTTACTATTCTGAGCAGGGTCTTTCAATGCAGCATTTGTTTTGGCCACATCATCTTCCAGTTTGCTGTAGTTCTTTTTCAAGCCCAGAAGATTCAGATTCAAGTCTTTAACTTTAGCCAAAACATCATTTGCTGTGCCGTTAGCTTGTCCAGCCTTGTCTTTCACTGCTTGTATCTTTGCAGCTGTGTCTGTTAGGAGAAAATGTGGTTAATGTTAAGGCACAGCACGTACAAGCACAGGTTGCAGATGTACATTTAGTTTCCAAAAAACAACATTCACATTCAGGATCGATATATCAGTCTGGCATAGCACAAAATATATTCTCGTTTAACAAAAAGTCTATAAAGTCAGCAATGCAAGCCACCTTTATAAAACAGCAGACACTAAGGTCTGATGGGTTCCACTCTCTTGGTGGATCATTAAAATGCAAGGTTCATATTAGTTCCACTATGGTCACCTGGACTTATAAATCTTGGATTGGCCCTCATTTTGGTAGCTGTGTCCATTTGAGGACGTAGGGTTCCATCCCCCTTCCATTGTTTGGCCCTTGCATGTGTGACAACTTTCAGCATGGAAGGAAGGTTATCTCATTTGGAAGACTAGGTAGCTGCAATTGTAAATAGTTGTTGCTGTTTACATAGTCAGGGACAGCCACCTTGTGCGCTGGTCAGTCCTTCAGTTCTAAATAATGTTGTTTTATTTTGTGATCACAAAAGCCATCCTCTGGGGTTGCCAAAGATTACATAGAAGTTATGTCTACCTCTACAAAACCCTTCTTGGCAAGTGTACCACAGATTTTAGACTATATGTGCCCCTTGAAGCAAGGCTGTTACGCACTAGAGTCTTGCAAATCTAATATCATGACTATTCTCTTCCGACTAGAATTGAGTAGTCCATTCCCATTCTTCAAGACAATTTGCTATACAGTTCTACGTATACCAATCTAGCTTGTAATGTTTTTTCCACCCTCCTGTAACTTATGACCTTCTCATGTTTGTGTATCCCTGCATCCTATGAATGAGATTTATTGTTTAGTCTTTTCCTCCTACTTTAATATCCACTTCAAAAGCCTCCCTTCCCTTCTCAATTCTTTTTTATCTCCCTGCAACCAAGGTGCCGCCTGACTCCGTTTGTTAAAGGCAAGGGGTGCCCATGAGCTAAGTGGACAACTGTGTTATAATGTAAAAAGATAAAAAGTAAATAAATATTAAGTCAAATAAATAAATCAAACCAACGAATAAAGGAAAAACAAAACTGGAATTAGGTTAAATCTCCCTCTGTGTGTATCTTGTTACTAAAGATGAACAAAATCTACAGAAATGGTTTATGGCAACATCTTTGCTATGACAGCACAACCCACACATGGACTCGAAGGAATCACAGGTTCACTTCACTTCTCAGCAAAATCAAATGTTTTCCTAAAGTCAGCATTATCCCAACTCAGACTTTAATGAAAGCCACACTCTCAACTTCCCAAGAGAAAAACTTCTACATTTCTGAATCTTACAAAAATTTTACAGATGTGTTCATTAAAAGAAATGTGTGCCACCTCATAAAGAATATGATTGAACCCTTGAATTGATACCAAAAGCCTAGACACCTCTTTGCTCAATCTATCCTTTGTCTATGAGGGAGGACAAACTTGTGAAATAGTGTGTTGATGAGAACTTGGGGAAAGGTTTTATCCCTCATTGGAAATTCTCTACTGAGGCACCAATCTTTTTCATCCCCAAGGCGAATATTTATCGTAGACCATATACTGACAAAGTGAATAAAATGCTGTCACAATGAAGAATAGGTATCCATTACCTTTCATTTCAGTCTTGTTAGATCAAGTCCATTCAGTAAAATCTTCACTTAATTAGACCTCAGAGGAGCACAATGTTGTCCATATTATAGTGGGAGATGAATGGAAAATTTGTTTCATGACTAGATACGTGCATTTTGAGTTTCTAGTTATGCCTTTTAGTTTAGGCAATGCTCCCAAATCATACCTCCAACTGGTCGATGACCTCTTCCGTGACATATTAGATACCTTTTCCAAAATTTATTTTAACAATATCCTTGCAGAACTTGGAGGAACATAGATATGTGAGGAATGTTTTGAGGAGAAAACTGCTTTTCCAAGCTAATCAGTATCCTTCCTAGAATTCATCTTGGTAGACCAGAGTATCAGTATGGATCCTAAAAAAGTGGTGGCTGAATGACCGATTTCATACACTGTAAAATAGATACAAAGGTATTTGGGCTTTGACCATTTTTACAGACACTTTCTTCAAGATTTTTCTACAACTGTGATACCCATTGTACGATTAATGAAGAACTGAGTATCAGAACAGCAATCTGCTTTCAGATCAAACTCTGCCTTTCATTGTTGAGATAACTGCTTTATCCTTTAACTTATAACTATTCTGTCACAGAGAGATTACATCGCTGGAGCTGACCTCATACCTCTCTAATACAAGTCCTCCCCTTTCACTCTTCCGTGCGGTGTGCCACAAGGCTCATCCTTGAGTCCGATGCTCTTTAATATCTATGTGTCGGACCTGGCCAGGGTCATCAAAATCCATGGGATGAATCTCACTTCCTACGCCGATGACACACAATTGGTGCTAGCAATCCATAAAAAAACGGAGAAGAAATTGCCGCTACATTCCAAACTGGCATGATCGCTATCAGCACCTGGATGTCCAAAAATTGCCTAAAGTTAAACTCCGACAAGACTGAGGTTTTGATACTCGGCAATCTCTATCCGGTTTGGTACCCCATCTGGTGGCCTACTGAACTGGGTCCACCACCTCCCCCGGTGTCTAAAGTTAGAAACCTAGGTGTTTTATTTGACGACAAATTTAATTTCACCTCACACGTCAACAATATTGTCTCATCGTCCTTTTATTCTCTAAGGATGATCAAAAAACTGTTACCCTTCCTTCCACCCAACGCTTGGAAATCCCTCATCAACACATTAGTCATGTCCAAAATCGAGTATTGTAATGGCCTTCTAATTAACGCCCAGAAAAAGGACACCAACAGACTCAAGATGGTGCAGAACTCAGCCGCAAGACTGATAACAGGCACCCCCAAGTACTGTCCAATCTCAGCAACAGTACGAAGCCTTCACTGGCTACCTATAATAAGCCGGATTAGGTTCAAGGTCCTTTGCCTTGCCTTTAAGGCCATTCATAACAGTGGACCAGACTCTCTGAAGAAAGTCTTATGTGGATAGACCCCCAGCAGAACCCTCCGCTCCTCAACAGCCAACCTCCTGCACATCCCCCGCACAAGGAAAGTAACCTGGGGTGACAGAAGATTCACAGTCGTCACCGCCAAACATGGAACACCCTGTCCCAGCATATCAAAACATGCCCATCCCTACTCGCTTTCAGGAAGCAGATCAAGACTTGGCTTTTCAATCAATAGACAAACTCCTCTCTGGCTCCAACCTCTACCTAGTTCACAGCGCTGAGACACCCCAGGGTATTTACGCGCGCTCTACAAATTGCTAAAATAAATAAATAAAATAAATCATCCTGTTGTTAATGTTGTCAGACCTTAGCATCTACCAAACAGATTTATACAATTTATAATAAGGAGCCATCGATTTTAAATAACCTAACTTAATAACCTACTGACTAAGAAAACAGACAAGGCAAAGCTGATGCATTGTCTAGATAGACTGAACCGGAAAACAACGTGGGATATCAAGAAATTCCATATAAACAAATGAATTTAGGGAGATCACCAAGACTGAAGTGCTTTTGTTGAACTCTTCCTCCATCAGGAGAAAGTGTTCCTTCAGAAGAAGGAATGGCAACATAAGCATTGGTTCTGGTATCATGGCTTGCCCACTGCAGGACACTATGGTGATAGAAAAATACTGGCTCTAGTAAATTGCCATTTCTTGGTCACCTTTGGTGAAACAAGATGTTCAATGATATGTCCAGCAGTGCCCTGCTTGTGCTTAGATGGAGAAAACACATCAAAATGCATCTAGTGCCTTGGTTCCCCTTTTTACACCAAATCAACCTACAAGAAAATCTCAATGAATTCTACAACTATTGTTACGAATATTTACTGTTTTCCTAGTTGCTTTGGATTTCTCTATCAAGTACGCACATTTTGTCCCACTACATCAGTTACCTAAGGTGCCACTATTACCCATGATTTTTAAAGAGGATTGTGAGACTGCATGGACTACCATCCAAAAGATTGACTGATTGAGGTAAACAATTAATTTCTAAGTTCTGGAAGACACTAATTCAGAACATGTGCATGGTTAACTACAAATCAACCATTCATAATCCCTGGGCAGGGGGAGAAAATCAGTCAATCCATAGAACAATACCTTCATTGCTACGCAATGAATCAAAAAGAGAAGTAGGTTACTTGGTTGCCCATGTCAAATTTAGCATACACCATATCATTACACTTGTGTCTTTGGCACTCACCATTCCATTGTTATTTTGTTTTTCACTCTCACCTCTTTCCATATCTGTCTCCTCAAACCTTTGATCTCTCAGTCATGGGTCTTCTAACAGCAATTTGTATCATACAAGCAAGCACCTTCCTTCACTTACAGCCATCTAAGGCTGATTACACATGTGTTGCAGAACACAAGAGACAAGTGCGATCTAAATGCAAAGAGGGGAATTTGGTTTGCTTATCTACCCACTTTCTGTCTTCATCTGGCTTCCCTTTTAAGTACATACTTCCATTTGTAGGCCCATTCTTTATCACTTGACTGATTGATCAGTAAATGTAAATGTAAATTGATACTTGTATAGCGCACTACTCACCCGCAAGGGTCTCAAGGTGCTTGTACGAATACCGCTGTGGAACCCATCCTGGCTTTCCCTGTGAGGTGTCCACTCCTGGGCACCCCCAAGGTGGAGGCCAGGCATCCTTAGCGTTGTGGGGGCCGTTGTGGAGATTAAGCAAGCTATTGCCCAGAGTTGCAGAGTGGGACTCCATGATTGGAATAGGCACCGAGGCGAGAATTATCAGGTCCGTGGAATTTTTGAGCTCAAGACCCGCCGAGGCGGGGAATCGAACCCTGGTCCCGGGCTAGACCTCTGCATCAGGGTCTGCCGCTCTAACCATTGAGCCACACTTCTCAGTAGTCAATAGCCATAGCAGTCCAAGCAACTGGAGGGTTCACTCAATATTTAAAATATCCTGGTTGAAACTTACAGCAACCAAACCAGCTGTACCTTCTCCACCAGTTATGAAATATGAATTTCAGGAGATTGAGGCAGATTCTATAGTGGCTTCAATGAGAGTAGGAGGTCAATTACAGTACTTGACAGCGTGGAAGGGGTATGGACCCGGGTAGGCTCTTAGGAACCATGAAATTGTATTTACCTGCCTATATTAGTGGCCTCCTTTAAAAAAAAACAATCCCAGAAAAACCAACGGCAAGAAATGGGAACACTGGCGAAGAGGGTTGCAGAGGGGGAGAGAGAGGGAGGCTACTGATGTTTTAGAAGAACTACAAGAACGGCAGTGAGATTTTTTGCCTTAATGCTATGGCGCACCTGCCTTTGGCTGCTGGGGTACCACGAATACCTAACTGGCCTGGGTCATGGGTGGGATTTCTGGATCATGGCAGGCGGCTGCAATATTTAATTTGCATGCCTACACTAGGAAGATGCCTAACAACGTTGTGTTGTATTGTCTCATCGCTTTGGATAGTTCGTCCACTGTTCCCATCTCTTACCTTTGTTGTTTTCTCCCTCTATGGCTCCTCTGTAACCTGGCGTCCTTGCCTGTTTAGCCTGACCTAGGACTTTGGATTGTACGACTATGACATACTAATGTGGCTTTCCTCCTTTATGACTATTTGACCCTTTACCTACTTAGGCTGATCTTACTCACTAGATTCTGTTTTAGCTTAGGAGTTTTACAGTGGATTTGCTTGTATGACTCTCTAAAAAATGTTCCTCTTATGATGACCTTGCTTACTGGACTTTGTTTTGTCCTTGTTGTCTGGCTGTGTTTCTCAATCCCTATCCTTGCTCATAAGTATTCCTGAATCACTGCCTGAGTTTGGGACTTACCAGCTTCACTTCCTTCTGGCTTAGGTTTACTGTGACCTACTTTTCCAACGCTGGGGAGTATGCATGCTTAATATATGCCTGTTGGGAATGTCATTTATTTTTGATTAACACTAAAACTGTGCATGTACATTTGTTGATTAGAGGATCATTCTACCTACCGAGAATGTCTGTGAATACTGGCACAGTGACCAAATATGTAACATCAGAGAGAGCCATATACAAGAAGAGCTGGGCATGCTGTTTGGCTATCTCTCTCTCAATCTCTCGCTTCCTCTCCCACTCCCCTACCTCTCTGGTGTTTGGCCTGGTTTGGTGCATCCTTTTTGGTACAGAAAGGGACACACAATGGGGTGCAAGGCGGATTGTCGTAATCATACAAGAAGCAGGATACATCATTACCATCACGTTCAACTAATAATTACCTGCAGAACAGTGTAAGCTTTTAAATGGAATCTGTTGGTCGCCTGGCCTGAGATCACCAAATTGCTAAACCAGTGCTAGTGGATGTTGCATTTTTTGATAAGAAGGATAAATTGCGTAAAATGGCTGACACCCAAACTTGTCTTTACCCCTCAGCATGTTCTGGTTTACCCGTTAACCCCGTGATCTTTGTAGTTAAGACGGCATTTACTGCTTGCTCAGCTCTGAGCTAATTTTACTCTTTGGCTTTGTGTTTATCTATTTCCATAGATTCTTACGCCACAGTGCTTACACTATTACATGCCCATACCCATACCCTGCATTTGGGAAGCCTTTAGGACAATATAAGGTACATAGTTCATATACTCTCCGTTCTTTAAGATTAAGCTATCAACCTTTTTATTCCACTTACGAAATTCGCTCCATGATAACAGCCAGGTTACTATCTTTTGTCTCTTAGTTGAAAAATCCAATAACGCAAAAACGCAGGATATTGGGTGGGTCCTACAGCAACAATCTATAGTAATTTAAGGTAAGCTGATTTAGAACCAGGGCTTATAGACAAAATAGGTTTAAATATGTATTTTCAATATAATTGGAGCCCTGCCAGTGTTAAAAATATAGAAATACCTCTATATTAACAATAGCGAGTATTTTAACAAAACCTGCTTTTATCTATATTATTGGCCTTGTATATTAATATATTTTCGCTGGCCTAATGGATATTTCCTTTTTTAACAATGAAAAGCCTAAATTTGTCTTATGACTGCATTTATCTGTCTTCTTTCTTTAGAAATCCATTTTTTAATATTATCCACGACCAAGAATTATCGTGTTATTTTGATCTTCATTGGTCTCATTAGCGATCGTCAAAAAAAAGTAGGCTACTAATATCGCACTTTTGCTAAATCTATTTCTTGTAGAATACTTCTTTACTATCATTAATATATGGAATAAGGCAGCTTGCTTTTTCTATTGGCCATGTTATATCTAGATCATTTATTACGTGACCTCCTCATCAGGTTTCAAGGTCCTGGCTAAGAAAAATATATCCTACATCACCATTATCAGGAAATAAATTACAAGTAAGCCTTATTATGAGAAAATTGTTCTTCTATGGAACTCAACTCACGGGTGTTGACCTATAGATCGCAAAAAACAGGATTCCTAGAAAGGGACCTTTTGGCCTTTCCTATCACATTCTCTATTTTTCTTTTGCTATTCTCATATTATACTATCTATGGGAACTTGATGAGATTGTTTTTATACGCAATATCTGTATACTATGACTCTTATGTATCAACTGATTAAATGTATCTACAACTGACTATCATTTAATACATCCAGTTGTTTCATAATCTATGGAATTTTATATTTTTTGACAGACCATAACATAGCCTATGTATGTATATAAAATAAATGCATATATTGTAACACAATTGTAAAAATGAGTTCATACTGAATTTTAAATTGTTGCTTTAATTAAATTTTAGGTGTATGCTTGGCTACTCCTGATGAAGACACCTTGTGTGTCGAAACGTGCGTTGAAGATTTTATCCTTGCCACCTATCTGTTTTTATTAGATGAAATATTTATGTTATTGAAATGTATTGTCTATATGAATTAATTTTATATTTCTGATTAAAGATTGGTAATTATTTTATTCTGTTGAACTCATTTCTCTGTAATAGTTAAAATTGTTGTCTTTGTATATCTTAAGTTGCTTGGGAATGATACTTTCCATTCTGGTTTACTTTCATAGACATTTTTTTTCTGGAGTTGAAATAGATTTTTTATATGAAGTAAAAAAAACATGGATCTTGAAGAAAATTCTTTATAAGCAGATACAACATGTAAGTTAGCTAGAGAAAATGTTACATGTAGTTTCTGAGCTGTACAATTACCTGAGATACAGTTGTCATTAACCCCCAATAGATTCAAAGACACAGACATGTTGCTCATTGCCAATCAAATTGATTCTTCTAGCTCTCATGAGCACATCCCTACATTTTTCAAACCGATTAGGCTAAAGACTATACCTAGAATATGCCAGGTATAGCATTATAAAAGGAGGAAATATCATTATCCCAAACCTGCGCTCAAACAATAACACTCAGCGCAAAAGACCCCATAACATGAGAGTTTATTGATGCAACACTATGTATAGGGGATCTGCCAAGGAGAATAGTGCTGTGAAGTCATTTTTCAGACTCAACAATAAGCAAGCATAAACAAGTGTTTGGATCGCTTTTTTTAAATGCATGCAAATGACTTCCTATTTTAAAAATCTACCATCACATAATCGTCACATAACATATCCATGAACTAGGACATGGCATTCATCATACACAGATTATTGGAAGGCCAGATTCTCAGCGGTATGGCAATTTTATAGGGATCAAGGAAAAGGACGGAAGCAATCTTAGCTAAATGTCTAACATAACAAATGAAAAACATATATATTATCTCATGCAATCTCAAGAAGCTTGCTACTACCGCCCTTAAAGCACCTAGGTGAGAATATAGTTGATACATGTAATTTAGCTTATATATTTAGCCCCCACCATAATAGTAGTAAGCTCATTTCCACAGTAAGAGTTCAACTATCACCGGTGTGGGGAGAAGATGGCTAATCATTTTCATATGTTTTTCAAAAGGCCATTGTTGAACCCATACAATAGTGAGAAACCTATGCATCTTCACGGCAGAGGTCCTATACTCTCTCTTTCTAGCGCAAAAGAAGAGAACTTTCAAGACTAGAAGTGAATGCAGATGATAACCTTCCCTGCTCCAAATATCACCTGATTGAAAATATTTAAAAAATCAAACACATGGAAGGATAAGAATTCCCCATTTTAGGGAGTGGCTATCAGTGCTTAAAGAAGTGGTCAAAGTGGAAACCTTGACTGCTAGGAGTGCAAGGTTAATGGATCATTTTTTGGCGCAAACCTCCTTCAGCTAATGTGTAGCAGTGTCTGTGTGTGTCTGTCTCGACATGTAAGAAGCTAAAAAATTCCATGGGCCATATTACCAAGAACAGCAATAACATTATTGCCACCTTAGCGTCAGGAAACTGCCGCTAAAGCGGCGATAAGGGGCTTGATAATATGCCCTTGTGAATTCCCATAGAAGCCCAGGTTTGATGTCCTTCACACCAGAATCGCTGGTTGCTTTGCCAACTCTAAAAAGAATTTCATGATGTGAGCTATGTGTGGTATGCATAGAGATAGGTACAAAATACACTACTCTTCACACTTCCTGTATGGGCTTCCTGTATGCTAAGTCAACAGCAAGAAAATATAGCATTAAGATACTAGAAACAGACTACTAACCCTTGCAATTGTGTGCCCATAAGAAGCATAGTTCTGATTAAAAAAAAAAAAAAAAACGCTCACACTGGAATGATATGACCTATTTAGTTCAGATGGATATTCCTTATGCAGCAAATTTACCTGTGGGGTAAATGTGCTCAAATACAATATGCAACCTAAATTATGATCCTATTCTCATATGGATTTGCATGTATGATCCTTCAGCAATGCACAATCAATAATCAGCTACTTCAAAATACAATAGAGTTAAGGGCCTGATTTAGGAGTCGGCAGAGGGAATCTGCTGTCACAAATGCGACAGATAACCAGTCCGCCGCATTATGATCCCCATAGGGTAGAATGTGATCGTAATACGGCGAACGGGATATCCGTCACATTTGTGACGGGGTGTTCCCCTCCACGACTTCTAAATCAGGCCCTAAATGTTTTAAGGTCCCTTTACTGTCCTTTACTTTCCAGGACGTTGGGCTTAGGGATTTCTAACTAGGACCTCTCAATCAGTTACCAGCGTCCTATTCTTCTTGGTATGTTCTACTAGATAACTTTCTAATGGAGGGGTTATTTACTAAGGTTTTTCATGCACACACACCTGGCACAAGACAACACAAAGCGTTGTATCAATTTACTTACCACTAAGATAGCCTACGGTTGAGCACAAAATTGCATAGTGCTGCGTAAGCACCCATGCACTCTTAGGAGATAATCCCTTGAGTTCCAATAGAAATAATAGGATTAGCTTCTATTCACAAATGAGTGCCAAAAATTACACCAGCAATCCATAACAAATTGAAATGTATTCATCAGTGTGTGTCCACAGACCGTATAGTTGTTAAAACAAAGACGTTTTGATTCTCCACAAGCAATCTTCTACCAAGGTAGAGGGTTTTTCACTGTTAATGTCAAGGGTGTGGAAGATCAGATACTTCTTGTATTGAGACTGCTGTTTTCTACCCTGTTTGTAAGCTTTGCCATCAGAGATCTTCCATTAAAAGGCGCAAAAACAATTACACAAGTAATTCTAGAAACCAAGAACGTGTTATGCACCTGTTCGTCTTACCCCCATACCCTTGGGAAAATGGGCCAGATTTACAAAAGTAATCTGAGACAAAATCCCAACTTTATGACTTTTGGTATTCATAAAGGGCATTTAGAAGAAGTAAAGTTACGATTTTGTTTCAGTTAAACTTAAGTTTTACTTAAGTTAAATTTAAGACCAAAACTTAAGTTTGACTGAGAAAAAATCCTAACTTTCCTACTCCTAAATACCCTTTGTGAATACCAAAAATCGTAAAGTTAGGATTTTGTCTCAGATTACTTTTGTGAATCGGGCCCTAAAGCTGTAACAAACCACAAATGACTAGCCCTCCTTACCCCCGTTTGCCACATACTCTAAACTGAACTTTCTCTGCATACAAGATCTGGATTAATACGATAAAAAGATTAACTACTGGTATGTATGATCTATATGTGTCATTGTATGTGTAATATACAGTCAATAGCAGCAGCCTAAAAATAAATGGAATCACTAACGTGTCAAAGATTGTTTGCACATCTGTCTGCCACAAATGAATGAGAAGGAGAAAATAATGAATTCACATCTGACATAAGTTATCACCCCATCAATTGTGGGTGAAAGTCTAAGGGCAGGCCTTCATCTGTTAATAAATAACAAGACATGCAGAAATACACTATAGACAAACCTATGAAACGCGATGGATAAAAGCCATGGCCCATTAGCACTTACCACTGGGAATTGCAGAGAGTTTCCCAAGGGTATTATTCAAGTCTCTGAGAAGATCATGGTTCTTTCTTTCTGCATTCTGCAGCCTCTGGCGTATGCCGTTCAGGTGGTCTCCATTCTCTGTGGAATAAAAAAAAAATCATGCTTAATTTACACCTTTTCTAAGCGATTGCAAAGAGTACGCTAGCATCAAATGTGAACAGCAAGCCAACCAGTGAGTACCATCACACAGTATGATGCTCAAATCTGCAACGGATACAAATGTAATTGAATGTATCCAGTTCACTCGTTTTGAATGCCAAATTCCACACGCCCTACTTTTAGCCACGTTAGTCAATATTGCATAACCTATTCATGCAATTAATGGATTCTTCATATGCATCTGCTACTCATGTGATACTTTTGAGAAGTTACAGTCGCAAGGTGATGCTTAAATATGTTGGGCAATGTTTCAGCCGATTGAAAGTATGACATTGACTTTCCCACTGTCATGCAGTTTATGGGAGAGTATGTTAATTGTTTACCCATCACCTTGGTCCTGTAGGAACAGTTCATGTCAATGTTGCAATACTTAGAAAACCAAGATGCTACAGAAAAGAAATGCAACATGATTCAGCTTTGATGCCATGGATGGGCAATGATGATGTACATTTTAGGTATTAACTTTTGTGATTTTAAAGTGTATGATTTGTTTTTAACATATACTTTTATGGTCTTTTTTGACCGAATAAAGTTTATTTTGAACCTTGAATTAAAAAAAAAACATGAATTTAAGTTAAGGAAGTCTTAGCACTGTTTACAATTTTGACAAGTGAAGGTTATTTATGATATTTAGCGCCACGAAACCAATGTGGTAAACTTTGGGCCTGATTAAGAGTTTGGCGGTGTAGGAGCGGGATGTCAGATCGGCGCCCTGCTCCATACCACCAGATTTGACTGCCAGCTCCCCACCAGATTAGGAGTTTTTGCCTTGACTGGGGGGCGGTCTTTTGGCGGTGCCTATTAGAAAGGCACTGCAATAGTAGCGCCAAAGCCGATTCTTGCACGTCATGAACTGTGAATTCCATGCTCTGCAGGAACAGGGTGGTACATGCACGCAAGGAGGCACACACAGTGCCCCCCCTGCATGCAACCCTGTCCTTGAGACAACAGGATGTCCTGTAGGGCCCCCTTTGTTTCCTCCCCACCACCCTTTCCATGGAGGGGTTACAACCATGAAAAGGGTGGATGTGAGGAAACTCATAATATGCTTGGCGGTTCCGCAGTGGCACCACCAGCATACTGCTGCCTCACACTGCTGCAACACTGCCGAGGCATCACCGAACCGTGGTGGTTGAAGCAGTCCTTTGGTGGTCCGACAGTTAAACTAGTAATAGGGCGGTTGGCCCGCCGGTGCAGCAGTGTACGCACCACCACCCTGGCATTCACAATACGCTGATACTGATTATATTACGTGCCCTTTTTTCTATGTGCTATTGATCACTTTGTATTTTTGATGTTATTGTTTTTATCAACTATTTTACTTTGATATGTGACTGTCGCAACTCCCACATTCGAGTGTTCTGGCATTCCCCACATTTTTTAAGATCCTGCAGTCTGATAGTTTGAAGCTGTGCACCACTTCTTCAGATTCTCAGACTGACAGTAGAAAACTTACACAGAATGCACATGACAGCCTGAACAAGTTCTCCATGCCTACCAAGGCAAAAGCGGTATGTGCACACTTTTTCCCCAGTCAGTGTGACAACCGCAAGCAGTTTTGGACTCACTCTAAATAAATCATACACAACAAACTGTGCATGTATTGGTGGTTAGAAGACCTCTTGAGGCGAGAAACAGTCATTACTACGACGGTTGAACCACACGTTGCCTTCGCAATACGGTCAGAACAACAAATGCATCTTAACCACACATTCATTTACCATGCATGTTGTTACAACGACTTGCCTTAGGTATAGCAGTGCTGGACTTTAAAGTTGAATGCTTTCCCTACTGTTGCGCAGACTGGATTTGGAATAGTAAATTATACTGTTCCAAAGACCATCACTTTCCCTAAGGCAAGTTGTTGCAAAGACTTGTGTGGTCAAGGAATTCGTGGTTTAGAAGCATTCTTTGTTTTGACCACGTTGTTAAGGAACGCGTAGTTTAGGCATGCGTGGTTGTGTCATACACCACTTCTAGACTGTATGTGCAATTTGTGCATTTAGAATCCTGACAGTCACCCCTCTACAAGAGTAGAGGTGGGACTTGAAGCAGGACTGACACTTCTCTATCAGAGTGCTGCCTCTCAACACTAACCAACTGCAAGGCCCAGGGCTACTATTACAGCGTGATTAACAGGGCAAGACCACATCAGGCCTTGCACTGTCTATCACACTGTATGTCCATGATCTATAAACGTAGATTTAGAGGCTGAGGAGTTCCCAAAGCAGAACACAGTCAGACATCAGAGGGTACGTGAAATAACAAAAACGATCAAGGGCCCCATGCATCAAACCAAATACCGGTCGCAAACAGGCAGATTCTCAGAATCCGCCCCTTTGCCACCGGTATTTTTGCATTTGGGATGCATCATCCCAAATGCAAAAATCGCAATTTAAGGAATCTCTAAATTGCGATTCCTTAAATTGTGATTGCATTTAAGGAATCCCAAATTGAGATTACTTAAATGCAATGCATGAAAGTTAACAAATTTGAGATTTCGTTAATAGGAGTAGCAAATTACCATGAAGTTGAACTTCATGGTAATTTGCAAAAACTTTGAAAAATGCACTTTTGTGCATTTTTCAAAGTTTCATGTTGCGCACACACATGCCCTTGGCATGTGTGTGTGAAACATATGTACAGAGATCAATTTCAGGGGTGAAACAGGGGTCATTTTGACACCCTTGCGCCCTTGAAATTGCATGAGCACTATGCGAGTACCTACTGGTACTCGCAAATTGCTCATGCAATCTCCAATTCATTCCTATGGGCCTGAAGGCCCATAGGAATTAATGGGACAGCATTCCTTAATTGCGACTAGCAATTTGCGAGTAGCAATTAAGGAATGTTTAGGAATCGCTATTTTTATAGCGATTCCTACATGCATAGGCTTTTGCGATTCCTAAATAGCGATTCTTTAAAAATCGCTATTTAGGAATCGCAAAAGCCTACGTTGATGCATGTGCCAACAAATGCTGTAAGCATGTGTGTATGCTAGAGAGGCAGTGTGGTTGATTGAGTGTGTGTAAGAGTGAGAGAGAGTGAGTGAGTGAATGAGCAAGAGCGATGGAATCAAACAATGAATAAAAGTGGTAATGAATGATAATCAATGCGAGTGCAAGAGTGACGGACATTGAGAGTGACAGAATGAGAGTGAGCTAAAGTGAGATAAGGAGTGGAATAGTGAATGTAAGTTACAGAGTTAGTGCAACAGAGAGTCAGCAAAAGAGTCAGGGGCAGAGGATATCAGTGAGAGAATGAGTGAGATTGAATGAGAGTGAGTGAGAGAGTGAGAAAGAAAGTGAGTGATAAATGGTTTTCCGGCTCACGTTTCTCTCCCTCTGTTCACATGGTCTTCACAGGGAGACCAGGTGAACAGAGCCGAAAGCATGTGACACACAGTCACGCCGTGTGAGTTGATCGATATGCTATGTTGGTACGGGAGAATCAATTGTTCTATTGGCATGCTGACTAGCACCTGTGGTTGTTCATTAATGTGAATTTAACCATTTGTGATCTATTGGCAAAGTTTGATGTTGGGTAAGTTTAAATTTTCGTTCTGAAAAACGTTTTCAGCACAATAGATGCAAGACGGTAATTGACTTTTATTGCCAAACAAACACACTTTCCTATAGTTTTCCAGCATGAAGTCGGTTCCTGCAGACGTTTTCGCTGCATTTTTAAACAAAACAGGGAAGTACATAAAATCTCAAGAAGTTTATGCTAGTTTTTATTTTTCCTAAACGTGGCACAAACCTGGTCATAGTGACTACTAAAAAGATTTTTTTTTATGAGTATTCATTAATGCAACATTAATGTAGCAGGTAGTTGAGCACTGGGGTCCCATTTAAGCCTCTGATGGAGTGCGTCAGTCTGCTGGTTTAGTAGAGTTATTTGCTATGGAATCATCCACCATTTAAAATTCGAAAGCAGAATATTCCAAGATACCTGCCTTCTCTTCATCATGGGCTGTCTCAGTCTCCTTGCATGTTGTTCAGTTCATCTAGCAGCAGAAAGAGGAGCTCCTGTCCCACATTTTGGTAGGTGACTGTGGCATTAAGTCACACCACATGAGTTACTTACCTCTGTATCCCAGGGTATGATTCATGGCTGGACCGTAGTCATTACTTGTGCTTATGTGGGCCAAGTGGTTTTCTAGTCACACCCAGTAGATTTCTCTTGGTCCTCAAATCATCAAGGTATATCCACCAGCTATGCAGAGTCAAGAAAACAGACAGGTGTCCCATCATCCCCACCACTACATTGTAATGCAGCAAGTACCATACTCTGGTCTTACCAGCGATCCAATAGGATAATTTGTGAGTTCCGGAAGGTCCATCCTGCTACTTGCCACACACATACATAAGGCAAGCGTATTTAAATCATAGCAGGCGGTCTGGTGGTCAACCAGGAGGTGGATGTCATGACCTCTGTCTCCACGGGAGGGGACGGTCATCCCTACTCAAGTATCCCACCTGCATCTTGGCGATCTCAGTTCCAGAGCAACTCCTGTTCCAGCAAGGAAGGCTTACAGCGCTCACCTAGCAAAGTTTGTTCCCAAGAGCAGTGTTTGCTTTGTCCAAATAAGAAACAAATGGCCGGGTTTTCTGCATTTTCCTCTTCGCATCTCCCATACTTTGCAAGGCAGACATGGGCAGGTACTATGAGTGATGGTAGTCTCACCCTGATTACGGTGGGATGACCGCCACTGTGACCCAGCAGTCTTGTGGTGGACCAACCACGGGATAGGGGCTTCCATCGGCAGTGTCAGTAGAGGCTCTGCTGACTGTAGCCCAGGGCTACTTCCCCCAAGTCTAATTAGAGTGGAGAAACAGTTGGTTTAGCAAGGCAGGAGAACCGCTAATCTTTATTTCACTCTACCCTAGTACGGAAAATATGTCGTAAAGTGGTAGTAACTTTCACTGCTACATTGGCAAAAGGGATCATGAAATACATTTACAGAATGAAGTATGTGTGTACACACCTTACAGGAAGTAAGGCAGAACGATATATTACTAATACATAACCCTGTACATAAATTGTGTATTTATGAAATATAGGCACACAGCACAAATATTGATGGCTAATTATAATACCAATAAGAATGACCAGGAGCCCCTCACAAATAGCGGTGGGGCGCCCTTAGTGGCTCCAAGTGCAGGAGCCTAAAGTGGGAGTCCCTCTTCTCTCTTCAGGCTTTTCAGGATGAGATGAGGGTCGCGGGCTGGTGACGTCATCGGGGGTGCCCAGAGGCTTATAAATCATTGCAAGAGGGGAGACCGGCCTCTTTTTCTCTCCACTGCGCACCAGCCTAAAGACTGCATCATATGCTTAAGAATAAGAAAGTAGCGTCATACAGAATCAAAAAGCCTGGCCCAACGCAAAGAGGTCACACGTTGGAAATAGTGAGCGTTTGTATTGGTCTTGCTGATCAGAAGTAACAGCAAACACAGACTATGAGGAAGCTAATAGGAGGCCTGGGAGTTTGCAGATTTGGATGCTGACCTCCCTAGTCCTCTCTAACCATCTTGTATGGCTCTGTGATATGCCTGCTAAACTGGAGTTTAATTGGACTGAAACCTTCAGGTATATCATGGAACACAGACCACAAATGAAGAAACAGTCCCCAATTGATGTTTACTTTCTGGAGTTTCCACTTACCACCCTTTCCTTTCCCCGCCAGCAACTAGGAATTTGTTGAGAGGCTGGAGGTGAACGAAAGGGTCAAGAAATTGTGTCATTCGTTGTCAGATTGTTCATGATGTCACTTCCGCCATCCCAGACGTTTTAGAGAATAAATATCCTTCAATGTATGCAGCATCTGCATTCATCCTGGGGCCCTGCACCTGGATTTATCTTGGGGAGGTACTCCCGTTATGCATCTCTTAGGGACCCAAAGGAGTGAGACTCTCGGCCCACGAGCTACTTTACTCAGTTAATCTACAGCAATTCAACTCCAAATTATGGTATTCTTACAATTAAGCAACACAAGCCATCTCTTTCATTCCACCAACCCTTTTTCAAGCAATGCGCACTTTACAAATGTAAAACAACAGCAACTGCACAAGATCATAAATGCTAAGTCCAGCTAGAGCTAACATTTCTGGAGCCTCGCGGGAAAAAAAATACTGCCACGCCGTGAACAGCAGTATTTGGCCAGAACTCTGTGTTACAGAGTCACCAAATTCCACCAGGTCTGCAGGCAGAATGACAGTCCATCTAACCCTAAGAAAGACTCAATGAAAGTGGCCTGAGCTGGTCACTTACAAAATACCATGTCATGTGCTACCAATAGCAAAAGAATAACTTTTAATGTACTGAAGCTCCCACCTTTCCAATAAAGCCATGAGAGCTGTACTCTTTTCATTTGTGGTTGCCAGACAGAGTGTGGCCATACTTTGGATGAAAGCAGATCACTTCCTAAAGATTTTAATGGATAGATTGGCTCCCAAGTATAATAATTGCAACCAGATTGGCTACATTGTCCTCGTCTAATTTAAAAGCAAGTTGTTGCATGAAATTAAATGCCCATCTTGTCTAAATAAGCGTATTTTTCTTACTTCAAAATTAGAACACTCGCCCCTACATCAAGACCGCAGTAGAATAATGTCCAGATGCCTCATTCCACTTTGTAACCTAAAGAATGCTTAACAATGTCATTTTCATTTTGAAATCTGTAGTTAGCTCCACACACGTTTAATCTAAGTTTTAGACAGGATCATGGCATGGAGTCAGCCTTAGATGCCTTGATATGGTACTTTACAAGTGGTTCTACCTGAGTGGACGAGTTGAACTAACAAATCAACGTTGTCTCTATGAAAAACAAAGACCCAAGCTAAAAGCTGATATATGGCTGGAATATGGGACCAAGTTTGTATCTATGAAGAAGCAGTCCACCGACATGACTGCATTCTAGTGGAGATGTGACTAGACTATGGAGCAGATATGGCCTCGAGGCTAGAGCTGTCAACTTTGAAACCAAACTTGGAAAACAGTTTGATTCCCGGCCTGGCTTAACATCCTGGGATTTTAAGATGTTATAACCTACTCACTGAGCACTGCATGGGTCGAGTTCGAGTTATTTGAGATCTGGAGTTATTAAATACATTTCCATCAAACCATTAAGAACAGCAAATTCAGCCAAACCTAAGCTTCCTATTTCAAGCGTGTAACATAACATAACAAAAATATTCAAGTTCTGAAATCCATGCAAAGAAATGTTTAGAAATACTTCATCCCTAAAATAGGTTTGTCTTTTCCAATAGATGCAGATCCAGCTTAAGAACAGTATCTTAAATATGTGTTTAGAGACGGTTTCAGCTTTGGGTGCAACATCACACCCATATAAGCAATATAAAGATGCTGATTAAGGAAATTCAGAATTAAATAGAAGTCCCGGCCTCGATTTGCTCCCACTCACACAATGCAACATTGCGTGAAATATTGCTGTGCTCTGTTGTGATAATGAGATAACGTAAGGAATTGGGGGGCATATTACCAACAATTAGCGATAATTATCGGTAAATAGGCTTAGCGGCGTTTTTTTTATCGCTGCCTATCACTGGATATCTAAGTGGAGAAAACATGCTATTAGCAACGTTTTTCTCCATTGTGCTAAAATATCCAGCGATAGCGGCGAAATGTGTGAATATCGCTGAGAATACAGCGATATTCATGCATTAGCGACGAAATGCTCTTAGCCATGTTATCCACCTCCCATTGGATAACATGGCTAAGAACTGGTCTGGGCAGGTGTTAGTATTTGAAGATATTCGCACTTAGCGCGAATATTTCCATCGCTACGCCTGCCTTGCTAATAGGGGATAGCGACGTTAGCGACTGCTTTCAGTCGCTAACAGGTTGGGTACACCCACTTTGCATGTCTTCAGCGATAAACATCGCTGACATGCAAAGCGGGCCCCAAACCGCTCGCTATCGCCTAAAAGCTGCCGCTAACATCAGTTAGCGACAGCTTGCTAAAAGGGCGATAGAATTATCGCCGCTTAGCGGCCGGAAACGTCCGCTAAAGCGGCGATAATTGCCTATCGCCGTGCTTAATAATATGCCCCTGGGATATTAGTTGAAGAAGTGAGAGCCCCACTCAAGTAATAAAGACACCCATTGTCTGAGTGAACCACAAAGTAAATAGACATGTGCTTAACCCTCTGGTAGTTTGGCACACAAACAGTTATGTTTAACTTGGATGCAATATGTAAACTAATAATGCAGCACTTAAACAGAATTAAAGTGAAAACCAAACAAAGAAATACCCCAAAACAATTTAGAAAACAATAGAGTGAAATGTAATAAATAAAATGAAACTAAAACAAGGAAAACTAAATCAATATAATCGAAGTTATACATTTTTTAACTTTCAGCTAAGGATAGCGCCAAGAGCAGCAGAGTGCCACTAGTTGTTATCTGTTCATGCTGACTGTGTTAAAGTCAAAAGTTCAGACTGACTGCAATGGAGCAAAAGGACAAGGTTTACCCCAGAAGGGATTACCTTCTCAAAGTCCTGCTCCACACTAGGAACCTTGGCTAGAGCTTCAAGATTGCAAGGGTCCATAAGAGGTTGATGTCAGAACTGGAGCTTCGAGTTGGTGGTTGAGCTGGTATCGCTGTTTGGAATGAGCAGGTTGCCATCGGAGCTCTAAACTTCTGGATTTTCACCTGGAGTAGCCATGGCCCATACTAATGGGCAGAGGGGTCAAGCACACTCACCTTTTACTCAATAAGAAAAGTGTCTGTCAGGCTGAGCATAGGTCAGCCTGACAGACACTCTTCTTGTTCATGTCAGGCAGCTAGGAGCTAGACATGCGCTAAATGAGCAGACTACTGGCTGCCTGAGCTGAACTTTGCAGGGTTGAAGATGTTACAGCTCCTGTGGGTGTGACCTCTCAAGCCTGGCAGAGCACTTTGAGGGGGAGCATCATTGATAGCCTGGGACCTGGGCATTTCAGTTATAAGCCCTGAAGTGCCAAGAGCCGAATCTCTATCACCTACACCTCGTCACAGATTGGGGTGGGGTCAGCAACTGTTCCTGACCCCATTCCACTCTGTGACAAGGTATGGACTGCTGCCTCCTCTCAATTGTTGACCTTAGGTCAGCCAATGAGAGAAGGTGGCAGCCCCAACTGTCCTGGGTCCTCTGAGGCTTCCCTCCCGAGAGCTGCAGCAGGTAAGCATGATGTTTTTAAATAATTGGTGCATGCATGCACATATGCATGAATATTTGGGACTGAGTGTTGTGAATGGATGTGTGTCTGTACGTGTTTGTGTGAATGCATGGAATTGAGTGAGTCTGTATGTCTGTGTGTGTGGCCTAACCTCCCTCTCCCTGTTGCCGGACTAAGAGAAAAAAATGCCCGCACCAGGTCCCCAGAAGCAAGCCGTCATATGACTAAATATTAGATTGAGCGTCCAAACAAATTTGAATAATAATACCCGGACGGACTGGCACATTGGCCCAAAACAGGTAGCCAGAAGCACCATTTATTAAAGGACACGCATGGTGCACCTTTGAATGCATCTAAGAGAGAGAAAAATACACTAAAAAAACCTGTGCGATAACAAGTGGAATAGGACGGTCCAATTTACGGCAATTTATATGACCGTTGAACTCAGAGTAAGAAGCCCTGATGAAAACCCGTAACTGCAAAGACGAGGCTAGAAACGCGTCGGCAGACGTAATTCATTTATGCCCTCAATTCCAAAAAAAAGGCAGATAGAATTAATTTATGCCTTTTTGAGTCAAATTGATTAATTGTCTTTTTTCAAATCAGGATTGGGTCCATGGTAGTGTTTATGCACTTGATAAACTGTTGTGCAGCTTGTGATATGTGTATATATATGTGATGTATATAGCGGCAAAAATATTTTTTCAATTTGTCATACATTTTCTATATATGTTGGAGAATAATCATTTATGTATGTGGAGTTATTCATGTTGTACAGTGTCTGTATGGAATGTTAAATTGTACAGTGTGCTTCTCTGAAAAAAAAGATCATCCACAGAATAATTTTGCTGAAAAAGAAAAAATTAATTGATGGGTAAAATAAATAACCTAAACCGCCAAAAGCATATAGTGTGGTTTCTCAAAAATTAAATTAGTAGGATTCCAGGTATATCTAGATTACTTATTATTTAAAGGCCCTTACTGGGTCCTGTCACTTGGGCCAAACCCCTATTTGGTGTTAACTTTCTAAAACTGCCACTTACAGAATAGTAACTTAAAATTTGGCTTTACCATTAAAGAGGATCTTAAATTATAAATTAAGTGAGTGGAAGAAGCAATTCTCTATCTGTTCTAAAACCAATGTTATCACTTATTAAGTGCAATAAGGTAGCCCAGAGTTACTCTATGGAAAAGAGAGCCTTTCTACAGTGGAAAACAACTTTAGGAGTTTTTCATTATTAGGACTTTTTAAACACCACATACTGCGCTCTACGAGCCTTAGGGCCAACCAAAGGAATGACATATAAGTATTAAAAAGAAAGGTTTAGACCTGGGAACATTTTTTTTTTGCCAGGTCAAAATGACAGTTTCAACCAGCACTACAAGCTGCAGTGGCAGGCTTGAGACACTTTTTACAGTGTTGCCTTAGAAGGTGGCACAAAGATTGCTGCACTAGTTGCATTTCATTTACAGACTCTGGGTGCATGCAGTACCATTTATAAGGGGCTTAGAAGTAAATTAATTATGCCAGTTGGGCTGGATATATGTTGTTACTACGCATGCTTTTACAACGCATGCCTTTACCACGCAACTTTTACAACGCAAGTCGTTACAACGACTTGCGTTGGGGGGCGCTGGATAGTGAATAGTTTAATTTACTGTTCCAACTCCAGTTCCCGTGGATATTAGGGAAGGTTTGGGATAGTAAATTAAAATATTCCCTATCCTACAGCGCCCCCCAGCGCAAGTAGTTGTAACGACTTGCGTTGTAAAAGTTGCGTGGTAAAGGTAGTGCGTGGTAAAAGTTGCGTTGTAAATGCTGTTTACCGTTGGGCTGACACTAGTTTTGCCATTTTTATGGGAGAGAACACATGCACTTTACAACTGGGCAGCAGGGATAACGTGCACAGGGTCCTAATGCCAACAAAAACAAGTTCAGCAAAACTGGGGGAGTGAAGGTAAAATGTCTGGAAGAATACCTCACCAAGTATACCAGGCCCAACATGTGCCCAAACAGCAGAAAGCAGGGAAAACTAGATACCTTCATGGGAGCACTCACACTGTGGCGGAAAAACCTGGAAAGATCATCCACATTGGTGTGGTCAGTCCCTGGACAATGTTCCCTGTAGGGAGATGGTCCACCACAACAGTTTGGGATTCTCACCCATTGTCGGCGATAGCCATCTGAGGAGTCTGCAGTCTGTCTGAACCCTGAAGTGAGTGCCAAACAAGTATGCTCTCAACTTCTTCAGTGCCTAGACCACACTAAATGCTTCCTTTTCTATTGCACTCCACCGCTTTTGCCTGGGAAGTTGACTTCCTCTGATGAAGTCCATAGTTTGGTCCTAGCCCTTTTCATTTAGCTGTGACAGAAGAGGGTCAGTTTTAGAATTTAAAGGCCCCAGGCAGAATAGAATGTGTGAGGCGCCTCTAATTTGCATAAGGCATGAAATCACAGGAAATTACTTCACTAGAAGGGCCTTGAATTGACTATTGTTCAAGTGACTTTGCAAGAAGCCACTTTCTTGTTGTTGATATCAGTAAAACAATAAAAACATAAATATTAACACTAATAAACATAAGTACATATATTTTGAATTTCTATTAAGTAGAAATACATTATATTGGTCACACTGAATGGAAGGTATGGACTATGTCTCTCCAAAACTTGTATCATTATGTATGTATGTGGTATTTATAAAGCGGAAAGGCTGCAAACCACTGTACACGGTCAAAGCCAAAGACACAGTCAACATCCAATAGGAGTAGATGGTTGTGGACTTTGACTTCTTCATGATGTAGTTTGTTTAAAGAGTTGAGTATTCGCTGTTTTCTAAATAGTAGCAAGGTTTGGGAAAGGCCTTTTTGGTTGTTTTTCTTTCTTTTTAGCACTTCTTTCTGAAAATGTCCTTACTGTGGGTGAGTGTAGACCAACTAGAGATGGTGAGCTTTTCATCCAAGTTGGCAGGGGTGTCGTCATGTGTATGTTGTATTTCTGTAGTTCAAATCTAGCCGAAAGGCAGTGGAGCACTGCACAGAGTCAATGCAAGCAAAAAGCTAAGGGATGATAGGAAATATGTCTGACTTGTGGACTGTTGATGCATTCTTATGTCTTTGTAGGTGATGCTGATGGTCTTGAAGAAAGTACAGGCTGGAGTACCATCACAGTGGAATAGTATGGTCATATTTCTTCATGCCCTAATGACGTGTACTGCAGAATGTTAATGCCCCCATGGGGGCTGATGTGGATTGAAAATTCCAATATAGTTTCCCAGACACCCACCACAAGACAAGGTATGTGCAAGAAAGATATGAAAGCAATTAAAACATTTGAAAATAGCTTGACTTCTATTAAAGGCCTCAGCCAAGTCCATGTAAAACACCAGACACAGAATACAATTGTACGGTGGCTAAATGCCATGTGCCTTTAAACACCTTCAATTTTTTTATACAAACTATTAGTATACAACTACATGGTTTCAGATTGCATTTCCTTTTGTAAATTAGCATTATGCAAGTTCAATGAATAGATTTGGGATACATATCCTTTCACCTGCTTATGATAATGTCTTCCAATTGTGCAGAAGATTGGAAAGAACACTTTCAAATGCAATCCAGGTGGGCCTCAGTAGATCTCAGGGAGCAGCTAGCCTTTGGCCAGTAGAAACATTTATCATGCCGCATGGTGAGAGAGAAAACATCATGCTTATTACAACAGTGCTACTTTTTAGTGAAAGAAAATAGTGGCAGTGATACACTCTATGTGGGCCGCGAATAATGTTATTTTCACTTGCGTCTTGGCCGGACGTAGGTGTTAGGATGTATGACATTACAACGCATGCTTTTACATCGCATGCCTTTACAACGCGGTTTTTACATCACAAACCTTTACAACGCATAGCGCTTTGGGGTGCTGGATAGTGAAAAGTTTAATTTACTATTCCAACTCCAGTCCCCGTGGACACTAGGGAAGGTGTTGGATAGTAAATTAAACTTATTCCCTATCCTAGAGCGCCCCCCAGCGCAATGCGTTGTAATGGTTTGCGTTGTAAAAGTTGCGTCGAAAAGGCACTGCGTTGTAAAGGATGTTTCCCAGGTGTTAATGTGGGAGAAGGATAGAGGGTTCCAAATAACCCTTAACATACCTTCCCCTATTTCTGATAAAGGATCACACTGTGGTAATTTTACACCTGTGGGACTCCAGCTGCAACAAGCATGATGGCAATCATGCATATGATTGCATTTGTAAAAGGAGGGATAACTGAGCCTAACTGTAATGTCTGAATTTCTAAATATGTCCTGTGCTGCCAGTTTTATAGAATAATTATGATAAAATGTGTTTGTCATACTTGGGGGGCTTGATAAACTCTTTTTTTTACCCTATAGAAGGGCGAGGCATTCGAAATGATTAGGTCCTAACTTTACTACTACTAAATGCCTCTGTGAATACCAAAAGTAGTAAGTTTAGGATTTTATCTCAGATTAGTTCTGTGAATCGGGCCCTTTCACACCAATTAAAGGGGCTGTGATTAGTGCTGCTGTTACGATCTGTCATCCAACAGTCTTATGTCCATTTAAATGCATGAAACCTATTTTCCATGGTTTCCACGGTCAAACACTCAAACACTCAAACACTCATCTGCTAGGCTTCTTTTACCATTTGAAAACACATACCTTGAACGCACAACATTTCAAAACTTTTGGCGCATTTTGCTTTAATCATTCATTAACAACCTTTTGGAAAAGTTGTTTTTAATCAAATCCATCAATTTGTCAACAAGAGTAGCCTTTTTGATAGCTTCTAAGCCAAATTCTGAACAGGACACAAACTGGCGATCCATGTGCTTAGACGCCTAATGGACATTGGGTTGTTAAAGCTCTGGAACTGGACATGTCAACAGCCTTCCATACTATGACTCGTTCTGCGTTGAAAAAACCCAAGCCAAGTCATCACACAGAGTACATCATTTCTCTCAGCAGATCACTAATTTTCCACGTTTTAATTCCACACCAAAGAAATTGAACTGCAATGTTCCCATTGGTCAATCCTGTCCCCACTGCTTTTAAATCCATCCTTCTACAACACCTAAGAGTCGGTTTCAAAAACTATAGTTGAAGTAAAGCCAGACAGGTGGTGAAAGATTTGTATGTCTGCCACCCTGCTTTAGTTCCCCCAGCCAAATTTTAAGATGCCAACTAGCCCCATGCACATCTCTACACATTGGCAGGAATCGTCGCCTTACTGATTCCTGGCAATGTAAAAATAAAATTATTTAAATGAGAATTTGTTCTTGAAAACTAAAAAACAAATGAGTCCCACACCATCGAAGTTTTCTCCAATGGTGTTAGGACACCGTTTTTCTGCACCTGGACACTAGGATATACCTGGCAGTGATATGCAGTAAATAAAAAACCTTCTAACCGCCCTCTTTAAATAGGGAGGGCAGTCGGATGGCTTACCTCTGATAGCCCATACTCCTTCAGGCAATCAGATGAAGGTTTAAGACAAAAGAATACATTTTACTCCATCGGCATCAACCTGTTGTTCTGCCCACTTCTAAATCAGGCAGACAGAGTGAGAGTTTTGGCAGTGAGGATACTCCATTGATGTTGTGATGGAGTACCTTCTCTGCCAAACACCAAATCAGCGAAGTAGTTTGTCTAATCCAAGTGCATACATGACCCTTGCTCAAGATGGAATCATTTTGACCAAGTGCCATTTTTTAAAATATGTCAGTGAATGCCTTAATTATTAAAGATAAACCCTACCAAAATCAAAGGGTTGCAGAGGCCAAAGTATCTCCTTTTTGGCTAGTGGCCTGCTGGCTCACATTTATGCCCCTCTTCCATCCCACTTAAGGACATAGGCAGTCTAGGGAATCATCTCGACTATAATCTGTTACTCGAAACACAAGTGATGAAATGTCTGGTGTCTGCTATGGCCAACTCAATATCTTCAAGACACTTTTACCTTACATTCATGCAATTGGCACATAATAGAAGATAACATTCAAATTAGGTAGGATTACAGTGCTGAAAGGTCGAGGGTCCCTTGAGTCTCTCAGCACTGGATCATGGCTGTAAGGCATAAGGAGGATGAATGAATGAATGAATGAATGAATGAATAAAATTGGATCTTATGGAGCGCGAACTTAGACCAAGGGCATCAAGGCACTAGAGCAGACTGTAAGTGATGGAGGCAGAGAGAGTTAAGCTAGGGACTGAGTGAAGAACCAAGTCTTCAGGGCCTTCCGAAACAACAAATGAGAAGAAAGGCTGGAAAGATCGTGAGGAAGGGAGTTCCAAAGTTTGGCGGCGAATGAAGAAAAGGCACAACCTCCCCATCTAACCTTGCTGAACCTAGGCACTATAAGCAAGGTCTTAACCGCCGACCTGAGATTCCTAGAGGGATTATAGCGATGTAAGAGTGCTTTAATACCCTCTGGACCAGTGCCAAAAAGGGCCTTATGAAATAGGCATACCGTTTTAAAAAGAATCCTGCAATCAATGGGCAACCAGTGTAACGCCCTAAGAGAGGGGGAGATGGAATGAAATTTGGGTAGGTTCATCACCAACCTAGCCCCTGCGTTCTGCACCAGTTGCAGCCGCTGAATCAGACCTCTGGTAATGTCCAAAAAAAGGGCATTACAGTAATCCAGTCTGGATATCACAAGTGCGGCCACAGCCTGTTTACGGGAATCCAATGAGAGATAAGGTGAAACTTTCTTTAAAGTTCTAATGACCTCGAAACAGATGGAAACTGTCCTGCTCACCTGCCTACTCATAGTGAGAGAGTTATCCACCAGAATACCGAGATTTTTTCCAAGTGAGACAGGGCAGGGACAGGCGCCCAACGAATCAGGCCACCAATCACTGGACCAGATATCCAAACTATTGCCAAAAGTCAACACCTCAGTGTTCTCCCCATTTAATTTAAGGAAGTTTGAGCTCATCCAGGATGCAACTGCTTCCATGCAGAGCCTAAAGTTGGAAGACGCATCTCTGATATTATGGGTAATAGATACCATAATTTGCGTATCATCTGCATAGGATAAAACCTCCAAACCAAACGATCTAACAACTTTGGCGAGCGGGGTCACATAAATGTTAAAAGGCTTTCCTGAGCATTGCAGCTCTAGTCATGGCTGTGTAGTGCACTGGAGAAGGTACAAGTGGCACAGTAATGTAGTCATGGGCCCTGATGCAAGAAAATGATGGACGGTAAAACACAGTCATAATTTGGGCTAAATGGGTCTCTAACACCCATTAGCCCTGGAGCCACTGCACCTGTTTCACAGCTGATAGCTTCACCCCTGAGCGAGGCCCCTCCATGGAACTCCCAGCTATGGTTCAGCACTGTTAAGGTTATAGGAGGGTGCCTCCTCCCCAGAGTATCTAACCATGGCTGAGAGTCCCAGGGGAGGGAGGGTCTCTTCCAGCACTCACAGCTATGGAATATGGCTATGAAGTCCATGAAAAAGTGGTAAGTAGCACAGCAATAGTGCCATTGGCCCTGGTGCAGAGGAAAAGTCCTCATTCTTTGGTTGAACAGTAAAATAAAGCCAACATTTTGGAACATTGGACACTTAATATTCCGAGCCCAGTGCCACTGCACCTGCACTACTGATAGCTATGCCCCTGAGTTATACCCATCCACAGAGCCATGGCAGAGTGCTGGTGGGCAATTTAATTTGGGCTCAGGGAAGGGGGCCAACATAAAACACCCTTTCTGGGCCTCTCCATAATGGTGTAGGACTCAGAGGAGTAAGAGGAAGCCCACTACCCATGGGCCTCGAAGCACTGAACCCCGGCTGTGAAGCCAGGATGAGAGGGTCCTATCCAAGGCTTATAGTGCTACACCATGGCTACGAGGTGAATGGTAGGGGGCGCCACTAACCTAGGCCTTGCAATCATAGTCTAAAGCTGCGCGACCCAGGAGAGGGGACCCAGAATGAGGAGACTACTCCCATGGTTCTCACAATAGTGTAGCACTACAAGCCCAGGGGAAGGGTATTGCCTCCCCTGGACCACCCCACCATGAGCCAGAGCTGTAAGGCCCATGTTGGTGTGGTCCATCCTTGGAGTCTCACAGTGATGGTCTACTGCTGCAGGGCCCATGGAATGTGGCCCCACTGACCTGGGCCTCACTTCCTAGTTCTGGTGCTGCAAGACCCAATAGAGCAGAGTCTCCTTGCTTGGGTCATTTAGCCATGGTTTCCAGCTATCGCAGCAGGAGTCGAGTAGGGTGGCCAATTTTGCATTATCACTTCACAGGACAATTTATGCCTTTGGAGACACACTGTGCATGTGGATACATATTGATATTGCGTGTGCTGAGACATTTAAATATGTTGGGGAGCAAGAGAACTATGAGTCACATTGCGCATTTATTGGGTTTCATTAAAAATCCTCCCCTCTAAAACATGCCAAATAAAAAACATAACTCAGCTGGAGATTGAGTTTATCAAGTGTGAGTAAACTTCATTCTATATTTGAATTTTAATCCTTTTACCACTTCCTGGTCACTACAGCAAATTTTGAACTGCACAAGTTTAGAAATTAAGTCTTGTATCCAAATAGAATGAAATAGTCCTAAGCTGTAAACACCAAAGGTAAATATCAGTATCCAACAAGTACACTATCCTGTAAGAAGACCTCGACAAGTGGGTACATTTTAGCCATGGAACTAGGACATTTGTCATATAATCTCAGCTTTATGGTGAAATAAACACTGTGTTCTAAATCTTAACAGCCCATAACAGAGTTACAATTCCCTGGGAGTGGCAGCCCCTTTGCCTTTCCATCAGAATTGGAGACAACCAGTTGTGGTCTAGTGGACTAGTTGGAAATGTCAAACCAGGATATAAGGTTTTAAATCCTGGCCTCCCATTTGGCCAAATTGTTTGCTATTGGGCAATCACTTTTCTGAAGTAATTGCTCTGCTGCTTCCTTTATGGCATGATTAGGAGTGTTTTGATCCAACGTAATAAATGCTAGTCAGTGTGATTCAACGAATGGACTGAATATTAGCTAGGAGGGGAAAGGTGTCCAGTCACATGGAATAGTCTCCTAAATGCAGTACAATGATAAATAGCTTTTGAACCAAGAAGCAGTGCACTGCAGGCCTGGGTCTACTAATTTGATCCTGCACAAATAATATTCTCCCTGTGCCCGTCCAGTGATCTGGCAACATGGCAGTACTTTGAAACAGGCTTAATGTAAGCAATCAAGGGCATACTCCCCGGACAAGCATCTCTTTTACAGTTTATAAAAGGATGAAAGAGTAAGACTTGCTTCTCCTTTCAAAAAGTACTAATGTCATCTACGTAGGCGGCACTGAAGTCCTCCAACCCAGCTAGGACCTGGTTGACCACTCTCTGGAAGGTGGCAGGGGAATTTTTTAACCTAAAGATCAACACCCTAATGTGGACGTGGCCCTCCGAGGTGGAGAATGCAGACCTCTCCTTGGCGCCCTTCATTAAGGAAATTTGCCAGTACCCTGATGTTGAATCAAATATACTTAGGAGCTTGGCAGCTCAGGGGATGGGGTGTACATCAGTATTGCTGACTGAGTTGAGCCCTCTGTAATCCACACAGAACTAATGTTCTGGGGTGGCACCAGGCGGGACAACCATGGGTACAAGAACTTCCGGACTGGACCACTGGCTAATGGAGTGCTCAGTCACCTCTAATTGGGAAACAACCTTTACAACGCAGTCATTGCATCGCACTATCTTTACAACGCAGTCATAATAACGCAACATCCTTTACATCTTATGCCATTACAACCCAGCCATTACATCGCATGTCACTACAACGCATGTCATTACAACGCATGCCACTAAAATGCATGTCACTAAAACGCATGCCATTATAACCCAATATAAGGTAAGTAATGGGGAATACTAATTTTTACCCCTCACCCTATCCAACACTTACCCTACTGTTGCACTCACTGGAGTGGGAATAGTAATTTTTACCCCTACACTACCGAACACCTACCCTACTGTTGCACTCACTGGAGTGGGAATAGTAATTTTTACCCCTACAAGAGCCAACACACACCCTACTGTGCAGTCACTGGAGTGGGAATAGTAATTTTTACCCCTACACTGTGCAACACTTACCTACTGTTGCCCTAAAAGAAATATGTGTTGTAATGGTATGTGTTGTAATGGTATGCGTTGTAATGGAATGCTTTATAAATGTAGTTTCTAAAAATGCATTGTGATGGCATGTGATGTAAAATCATGCGTTGTAATGGATGTTACAATGTAAAAACTGCGTTGTAAAGGCATGTAAATGTTCGTATTGAATCATCATACATTCCCCTAATTCCAGCGTCTTGGGCACCACCTCCTTGATCTATGTTCTTGCTTTGTCAGACATCCTGTAGATTTTATTCTTGACAGGCATGCTGTCCCCCTGTGTCAAAATCATGGGTTCATCAAGTGGTGAGCCCAGGAGTAAGTGAGAACATGGAGGAAAATGGCTCCAGCAACTGGAAAACTTATCTCTCCCGGTATGGGGTAAGAGCAGATGAGAGGTTCACACCATCTACTGAACCATCCTGGTCTTTAGAGGATAGGAGGTCTGGGAGAGACTTGTTTACCTCCATCTGTCACCAAGAGAATGGCGACTTCAGACCTCTCAAAGTGGGGCTTGAGGTGGTTGACATGCACAACCCTCAAAGGGTTCCTGAGGATCAGGAGGTACTCCAGGTACGTGGCCTCTCCCTTGCACTCCTTGACCTCATAGTGCCAAGTCCACTGGTCCTGCAAGCCCAGTGTTCCACTGGCTCCATCACTCACACGTTTGGACCAGGTTGGAACTCTACCAGATTGGTTTTCAGGTCATGCTACAGTTTTGTAACTTGCTAGCTGCCCTTTAGGTTCTCAGTGACCTTTTTTGAAAACTGCTTCATCTGAACCCAGAGAGCCAACATGTAGCTTACCATTACATGGAGATGTTTCCTGGGAGCTTGCTTCCTCCCTCCTTCACTAGAATGAGAAGCCCTCAAACAAGGTGGCCCTACAGAAGTTTGAACGGACTAAATTCTACCACTTCTGAGTCATTTCCCTGTAAGCAAACAACAGGCATAGCAAGGGGACGTCCCGTTTGCATCTCAAGGCTCTGATAGGCCCATGATCATGCCTTGATGGTCCTGATGAACCTCTCAACAAGCCCACTGGTGCGGGGGTGATAGGGGTTACAGAACTGTAGATTATTGCACACTCAATCCACAGTAGCTTCATTTTTGTTGACATGAAGTTGTTACCCCAGTCAAACAAAAGCTCCTTGAGAAAACTCACCCGGGTAAACATACGCATCAGTGCCCCGGCCACTGCAGGTGCAGTCACTGTCCTCAGAGGTATTCTTTCCAGTTTTCTGGTGGCATGGTCCACCAAGACCAGGATAAACCTGCTGCCCAGGACTGTATTTGTGTCCAGGGGCCCCACAATGTCGATGTCACCCTTAGAAAGGGGTTTTCCACAATAGGGAGGGGGACCAGAGGATCTTTTCACTTTACCCCTGGCTTCCGACTGGCATGGTAGGTACTGCAGGATCTACCAAATGCATGCATGATCACTCTCATCCTGGGTCAATAAAAGTGGGTGACCAATCTTGCAAAGGTTTTAGCATGCCCCAGATATCCTGCCTGGGGTACATCATGAGCCAGTTCTAGTAGGAAGGCCTGGTAGCATAGGAAGACCACCAACACATGGATTACCCAAGGTTCAGGGACCTTAGGCTCGCTATATAGAAGACCATTCTCCCAATAGATGAGGTAAATACTAGATATGTTTCCATTTGTTTGGGCTGCAGCCTGCTGCCATAGGCCATCAAGAGAGTGCCATTCCTTCTGCCCTTGGCATACCTCAGCCTAGGAGGAGTATCCTTCAGCTTGACATCTGGTTAGTTCGGGTAGATCTCCCAGGGCAGCAACGTCCTCCTCTGTAAGTTCAGGAGCATCACCCTCAAAAGTATATTCTTCTTGGACCATGGAACGTCTGGGGTGGGTTTCCCCAAGCCCCCTGCTCCTCCTTATCTTGACTGGCACCTGGGCCAGGTCCGTTTGGCTTCCCCTTAGGCTGCCAGGCACCATGTGGGCAGGCATACCTACTCAGGCAACCCAAATATCTGCAAGTGGTACTGAAGCTGCACCTCTTTCCAGATAGTGTGCTCCAGCTCATTCCCTAGCAGACAGTCCACAGACATGGCTGAACTCACAGCTATGTTTAAGGAATCGGAGACCACATTCCCCAATTTATAGAGAACTAGAGCCACTGGATAGTGGCTCACCTGGTTGTCTTCTGTCACAACGTGGTGGACTACATTAGGGATTGCCTGCTCAGAGGATAACGGATGACACCTAACAGTAGTCATACTGGCTCCTGTGTGTCTCAGCCAAAAGATGGTGAACCATTGCCTGTATTTCTTAGTGTTGTAAGTCAGGCGGACCTTCAACACCATCTCTCTGTCACCCAAGGACACTAGGGCAACCTGTGTGCTTTCCACAATATTAGCAGGGGTAACCTCATCCCCGATCACTACACTCGCTATTCCTGGGGTCGGCCCTAGAGTAAGGGGCTGCTTCCTATGCTCACAGACTGGATCCCCTTTAAAGTGCTCATATTGGTAGCACTCAAAACATTTGAGTGTAAAGTGTGCTGAAGACCTCTTCTCATACAAACACCATTATTTTTTATTGGATGGGGCAGGGAACCCTTCCTCTGAGAATTCCTGTAGGGCCTTTAGAGAACTCTTTAGATGTATCTTGTCTCCCCCTATTTTCTCTGGTGTGGACCCCATCCACCATTTTGATCTCCCCCAGGTACCTTCTTTACACTTTGGTACTGATTCAGAGGTCAGCCTCCTTTGCAAATTCTATAAGTACAGTGAGCTTGATATCTAGCAAGTGTTGGTGCAACTTCGTAAAACAAATACTAATCATGTACTCTCCCAGAATCAGATTATACAGCACATCAAAATCACTCCCTTTGCTGGTCTTTACCCAACCAATCAGTTCCTTGCTGGAATAGTCTGCAAAATCCACCCAAGACTGGTTAGACAGTGTGTGGCTGTCCACGATACTCAAGAGGTACTTCTCTGGGGTGAGACTAAACTTGGTGATAAGAGCTGTCTTGGTGGGGGAATATGTCATCTGGTCAGCTACCGCTAGGGCCAACAGAGTATCCCGCCCCACGATTGTCATGTGCTTCCACATACTAGCTTCCCAGTAATCCTATGGTGCACTATGAATATGCACGGCTACCTCATATACTGCAAACCACTTGTCAATTTCATCGCCCACCTAATAACTAGGTGGAATTGGGGACCCTTTTACCTCCTCTAGGCACCTCTGTGCACTGCCACTATCCTTAGTGGACCCTTGGAGCTTCTTTGCCTTCAAGGACAGTTCCCTTTGATTTACTTCGTTAGCCAGCAAGGCCTTTTTATTCCTCCAAGGCCAATCTTTTCCTCCCTAGGGCCCTGGCTGCCTCCACCATGGCACAGCATCTCCTCACGCGCTAGCCTTTTCTCCTTTATGGCCATCTCTGCTTTTGTCATTTCCACACCCTTTCAGCCTTTGCCCTTTCTCCTTAGCAACCTGTTTCATTTTGGGCCAGCTACAGTTTCAGCTCCCGTTCAGCCCTCCTGTCCTCCAATTCCTCAGGGAACAGGTTGAAGGAGGACACACTGCTTCCTGCTCTGACCCAGTAGGGAACCACACTCTGGAGGACAATCCTCGCCTTTGGCTAAGTGCCTGTGGTAAGGAAGTGCTCTCTCTCCTCCTCCCTTTTATCCTCTTTTCCCACATCATACTCAAGCAGTAACATAGTGAAAACACAACACAAGAAGAATTCAAAATCAATTTAGAAAAATAGAGTAATATTAAAATAGGAAACGGGCACTCAAGCAACAAAAATCCAATGTGTAGAACAGGAACTTTAACATTTCAGGTACAAATAACCCGAGAAGAACAAAACAGCACTTGCGGTTATCTTGTCACACTGGACCTGATCAAAGTCACAAGTTCAGTCCGACTGTGATGGAGGATATATAAAAGTTAAGTATACCTGCCTTACTTTTTAAATACCATACACCGTGCCCTATTAATCTTTAGGACCTACCTTAGGGGTCACTTATAAGTTTTAAAAAGTAAGATGTAGGTCTGGCCAAAGGTTTATTTCTCTAGTACAAAATTACAGCTTAAACCAGCACTACAAGTTTCAGTGGCAGGCCTGAGATTTATTTTACAGTGCTACTTTAGTGGGTGGCACAATGAGGGATGCAGTAGTAGCATTTAATTTACAGTCTTTGGATTCATTTAGTACCATTTACTAGGAACGTATAATTAAATGATATGTGCCAATTTGTTGTACACCAATTGTACCATGTTTAAAGGGGGAGCACAAGCACGTTATGCCTGGATAGCAGGCGTAAAATGCACAGTCTAAATGGCAACAATAAAGAGTTCAGCCAAAGTGAGGGAGTGAAGGCAAAATGGTGGGAAAAAGCCCACCAAAGATGTCAGGTCTATAGGAAAGATTGTGCATCATCATATTTGGCAACATTTGTATGGCTCGCAAGATGCTGGTGCTTTGCTCTACAGCACAAAGATGATCCAGCTGTGGGGAGGCGAGTTCTTGATGTTAAACCTCCTGCAGAAATGTTAACATGAGACAACTGCCTAAGAGTAAGCTGGGTAAGGTGTAATTTTATTCCACTTACACTTCTTACACATAAAAACATTTCACTTGTCCTCTTTTTGTGTTAGGTTTCTGTTGTCTTTCGGATTTTTTGCAAAGCCAGGACATACATGTATGAATACCAATGGGGATTTGCTCTGTAGGGATATTGGTGCAGTGCTTGACTAAACCTACGGTAAAAACTAGATTTTGCATGGAAAGTCCAGCCAATTGTACTGTAGAGGACTATCATTAATAGCAACAACTATTGGAGCAAATATATAGTAAATCTGTGTGACCAAAATGAGATGTAGCAATAGAACACAATACAGAAGCACTAGAAGTTGATACTCTTGAGGAGCATGAGCAGATTCAGCAAGTTGACAGTTTGTCATGAAGGCAGTGAATATAACTTAAAGATTAACCATGGAGAAGATATACTTTGGACAAGCGCATTCAATATATGCTCAGACTTCTTCTGGATGTTCAGAAAAACAACATAAGAACAATCTACATAAAATCAACGTAAATGGAAATAATGTTGGTATTCTGAAAATCTGACATGCACTCTTCCATCCTGGAACCATTATTAGACACCCCTGGCTTTGAAGGTGGGGAGAGCATAAGGAACAGGAGGGACAAACATAGGGTTGGTGATGCTTTCCCAATAATAGATGAAGAAGAGGAAGGGAAGTTGCACGGGGAATACAGCGTTACATGGTAGAAGGGAGATCTGCTCTCAACATACAGGGGATACTTCCAGGGCGTAGAGACAGGCACGTGTTGGTCATGACAACAAGCCTACATGGATGGAATTTGGCCTTAGTTTCTTTCAGTGAATTTATATGGTTTTTTTCCTAACATAAACTAATGTTTTATTACCATACCCAACTAAGCCTACCCTGCACAATGCACAGCCTGCAGCCTGGCTTACTGGGATGGTCCAAGCATACTTTTAAGATTTTTCTGTGTCTTGCTTCGTTCCGTGTTGGAGTGGAGTCGTCTCATAAAGTTCTGTTTCTTTTTAAGGTAAATATAGGTTGGCTTTGATACAGTTCAAATCCTGAGATTATGTGCCTTCTTGGGACCGTCTCAATTTGATTTGTATCAGTGCTGAAGATAGTAACGCAAACCCTCTGATCCAAAGTTTTTCTGTATTTCAATGTTAATTCTATTCTCTTAGCATGTACCCAGAGGCAGCTCCTGCGTTACGGCATAGGAGCGTCGCCCCACTGCTGATAGCCAGTAGAGGCAAACCTGAAAAATAAAATGATAATAAATCAATGTTATTATCATTTTATTTTACACTGACCCAGAGCCAGCCAAGTCATTGGACGGGGAGGGGCCATCCGGATGGACAGCAGATGGGAGGAGGAGAGGTGGGCGCCATAATTGCACGTGGGTTTCTCTGCTGTCTTACAGGGGCGGCTCTAGGCTCATGGCGGCCCTGGGCAGGGAGCGTAGGTAGGGGGCCCCGGAAGAGGGGGTCCGGGCGGGGCGGAGCGCGGAGGCCCGTGAAGAGGGGGGGTCGGGTGTTTGGAAGTGGAACAGAGCCAGAGGCCACCAAATCCCTGCCAGGGGCCGCCACGCAAATATGTATCCTTCCTCAGAAGATTATTATATTAAGGATATATATTGGTGTGGTGGCCCCTGGGGTTTGGTGGCCCTGTGCAGGTGCACAGCTTGCACATGCCTAAGGCCGCCCCTGTGTCTTAGCACAACCAAACTGCCATGCGCACTTAGCAGTTCTCCAACCCAACCTGTGCTGCACAGCAAGGTGGAGAACAGGCACAGGCTCCCAGAGCCTATCTGAGCACCAAACAAGGCCACTCAGACCAATCCCAGGGATTCTCTCATACTGGGTAATAGTATTCCCAGAATGAGAGCAGCGTCTGGATTGGCATCTGGGAGCCTGTGCAGTGTGCACCAGTCCGTAGACCGCCGGGAGTCAAGGATTGGGACAGGAGCAGAGGAGCAAGGTGGTGTCCGGCAGTAGCAGGTAAGCACTTTTATATATATTTGTTTTTATTAATTTTTGTTTAAAGCATTTCCCTGGCTTTGTTTTTCAGAGGGCAGTACCCCTGAGTTAGCTGCTTTGGTGCGGTCTGGGACGGTGCGAAAGGTTTTTACAGTGTGCCATTGCGTCACTTGTATTTTGGTTTTTAAATGAATTCACTTCTTTTGTGCTCCCAGGGCTCATCCTGGTGCATGCAGACTCTGCTAAAGTTGTCAAACCGAGCGACAACTTGTCTCTATCTCCACCTCTTTTTTCCTTTCACCCTCTTCTCTTCATCTCTTTATTTTTTGTACAAGGGTGCAACAAGACTCAACAGCATGCATATACAAACGATCGAGTGATATACGCCCACCATGTAGCCCGCCAACCCCGTTGTAACCCCTACGGAGCCCGCGAGGCAATGCTCTCACTGTACTGTATTTATATATGAAAATTTGCTAATAAAAACTATTGAAATAAAAAAAAAAAAGTAGTCGCACAGCTGTTTGCGTTTTTGTTCTCAAAGATAGGCATGCCATTGAAGTCGCAACTGCCGCATAATGCAGTGCCTGTGGTTCGTGAGGGCCAGCTATGTACTCTGGTGCAAGACCTACACTCCACCACTTGCCCTGGCTTATTTCCGTGCTGCTGAACTTACTTTAATGTAATTGTTGTTTTTGTTGGACCTCCACATTTTGTTCTTTCTTTATCCCTGCTCGATGTAGTAAACTGTCCATATTACACCTGAATTGCCTGAAATGTGACAGGGTGTGTGTGCAAAAGATAGTGAAAGCAGCTGTGGGCAGGTGTTGTCGGCAGCAGACCCTGGTCGGAGCAGAAGCACATGGAAATGTCAGGGGCACCGGGCAGAAAGTTGAAAACCCTGGAGCCTGAGAGGACTGCGCACTATAGTGTGCACAGGGGATGCCTCTGTTATTTACCAGGGGGCAGATTTACAAGCCCCTTGCACCAGTTTTGCGTCACTTTTCCCATGTTAGAAGTGACGCAAAAGTGGCGCAAGGGGCTTGTAAATCTGCCCCGAGATGTCTTCCCAGAGAAGTGATATGGTGCCAGTGTGTCTGCTTGAGGTAAATCTGTCACTTCTCAACGCTGCAGGCCTGCAGGAAGGGCCTTTAATTGAATCGTTGCAGTAACAATGTTTATTAGGTGAGTTATTAAGCTGCCGTCATCCACGTGTGCCACATAACACGAGTGCTCACTTGTAACTGCGCGGATTATTGTTCGGATAATCTGTTGAAAAAACACACAGGGTAGTGCGATTGAAGCGCATTAATGCTGCTCAACTTTCGGCCTCCAAAGCGAGTCGCTCTCGACATTAGCAGCGCATGATTTAATGCTGCCCTCGCGCCCCGGTGTTGTGACAGGAGTGTGCTGGTAGACATGTAGCAGTATCAACAGGACGGGCCTTTAGCTTGGGCGAGCTGGGCCCAGGCCCAGGCCGCCAATATTCTGAGGGGACCATGGAGCTGTGTGCATTAAAGTTATGCCAACAACAGCTCATCTCATCTTGCCTTGTCCTTGTCCCTGCCTGTTCCTTTCTGTCTGATATGCCAGTTTAGAGTGGTTTTACTCCTTCGTTATCATACTGCGGGCGAAGTTTTTTAACACCCCTTCAGGAAGGGGGTTACTTGCCCACCCTTTGCCCTCTGACCCCTGCTGACATATGTCAACAAAAAAACGTCATCTGAATGAGGCAGCTAAGCTATCAGTGATTTAGGTGAGTTGGGGGAGTTTGTGTTCAGGGACCAGGCCAGGCTCATTCAGGTACTGACCAGTGAACAAACAAACATTACAAATGCAATAGGTCTCGCATTTATTGGGGTTGGGGTTATTGGTATTACGAATGCCAATGTTTTTACCTTGCCAAGTTGCCATGTGCAATATCATATGTGGCCAAACGACCTCTTTTGGCCACATAGGGTACTGCACATGGCAACATGGCCAGGTAAAAAAAACATTTACATTTAGAATGCAGTTAAAATGCCAATACCTCCAACAAAAGTGAGGCCTATTACATTTGTTAAAGAACGGCAACACGTACAGAAACACATTTTTATAACAGTAATGTAGGTCTAGATGACTGAGACCTAGCAATGCACACGTTTTCAGGAAGCAGGCGTCACTTTAGCAGTCTTGAACAAATGCAGGACCTGACCACACAACATTGTAATGCAGTAAATGCATTTAGTTGTTATTCCTGTTACACCAACATTTGTATTTTGGCTACGAGGTCACAAAAGTATAACGCCTCTGCTGGGTGGGGTACCCCTCGAAAAGTAGACATGTTTGATTACCTTTGTGTAAGACTTTCTGATCAAATGTCTTGGAGACCCCACCTAGCAAAGATGCCGATGGGACATAAGCGAGTGGCTGGAGTAATAGGGAAAGAACATCGCCTTTCACACACTAGGCCTGTACCTTCCGCTCTCCAAGTATATGACGCAAAAGCAGTTAGCTACGCTCTATATGGAGCAGAAGTTGTGGGTTTTGACAAACTTGATGATCGGAACACAAATTTTTAAGAGACCTGGCTATGGCACCCAAATATGACCCCCTTACCCCTCTACTGCTGGATATGGGCAGCCGGTCCATAGGAGATGTAGCTAGGCAATGCCCTGTCCTTTTTTGGGCTTGCATTAGGCAGACTCCCAAACTTTTTTCCTATGCAGAAGCCCTTACTGAGATTATCCGCCTAGACACCGGCTGTAAAATAGGCTGGATCTCCGACATTAAACAAGCACTGGCATTGCCAGTAGGTCTCGTAGAATGCAGTACATCCTTCTTGCTGTAGTAAGGCGATTGGGTGGCTGTTGGTAATTAGAGAGTGGCCGGAGGGAAGCCGGATGGGGGCAGGAGAGCTGAGATAGCGTGTTAGGGGAGGAAAAGCCGCAGAGCGCACGCTGGGCGAAGCCCTTTGATGTGATGTGCGGCCGTGAATGCCAGCGTGTTAGGGGAGGAGAAGCCGCAGAGCGCACGCTGGGCGAAGCCCTTTGATGTGCTGTGCGGCCGTGAATGCGCGTGCTTGTTTGCTCACGTGATTCACGTGAACTTAAAGAAAAACGCACGAACGAAACCCTTGGTTTCACGATTGTTTTCAGCACTTGAATTCTCGCTCCCTCAATGCGCTTGCGCGCATTGATAGGTCACGAGACCTAAAAAACGTAGACAGCCATAGGACTTTGTATCTGTTGGGCAAGCCAGGAGCCCCCGAGAAGAGAGGAACTCAAATGCCTAAATTAGGTATGGGTGGACCAAGAGGTTAATTGCAATCCTAACGTGGGCAAACAACAGAATTCTTCTCCACAAACAAATTAGATATTTTGAGCCCTTCCTTGATACAATTAAGGCACCGAGAGATAGAATGCTGTATATGCACTTTAGGTTCAGAAATCTTCTCTTTCGTGAGGTGACAGCAAAGTGGTGCACAAGCAATGGAAAAAACTACCCATGCTGTAAGGCCCCCACAGAAAGTATTGCCCATTTAATGTTTGCTTGCCCGGCATATAAAACATCATGGGCTAAATAGCTGAAACCTCTCTGCCAGCAATTGGGCACACAGGACCATCATACAGCACTGGGTAGCCTTATATCCGACTCTAGGCTGTTTTTTGCATGCTGTGTAGCAAAGTTCTGGGAAAAGTATGGCTCGTAAGGTGGAAAGCCCTCGCAAGAATGGCACAGTTTTAATTGAAATCAGGATAGTGGGAATCTTAGGCCACAACACATATTCGTTTGAACTTTTATGCACAAGCACTTCATTTGCCAAATCTTCGCTGCTATGTTAGGGAAAATGTAACAACTTTTTAGTGTACCAATGCCTCACCATCACAACGAAGTACTGACTGTTTTTACTGTTTTTACTGTAGATATGTCTTTGACAAACCAAACTGTGTATCTGTCATTTTATTCTGCTTTTTAACAATTCAAATACGATATCTGCATTATTGCACTAAGGCCTTAACCGATCACTTTGCTGTATTACTGTTATGCGAATTAAAAATGTTGCATATCTGTATTCTTTTTTCTTTTTTATCTATAGATTTAATTACATTTCTGTCGAATAAAGCTTAAAATCAATCAATATAACGCCAACAGAACCAGCAGCAGTGTTTCCAGTGAGCTGCGAGAACTCTGCTTTCCACCTTCATTCTGTATTAAGTATGTTCAAGGAAGGCAGCCAAATAGCAAAACAGATTGCTAGTCTATTAGAGACATTGCCTGTTATTTGTTCACACGCTGCTCTTCTGTGCTCCTGACCTGTAGCCATTCAGTTGGGGTGAGGACGACTGCCGCGCCCCTGTGGTGTTAAGTGCATATTAACTAAAGCAAACTAACTCGCCAGCAAACTCTGTGATGACTAAGTGACCTTTAAAAATGCCATACTTTTGTGACGTGGGCTAGTCGTACAAAATGAGGAGAGAATCACATGGTTCCGGAGCAGTGTGCTATGCGCCGAAAAGCACTTCAACGCATCGTGAGGGGTAGTAGTTATGAAAGAGGAGGCCGGCTTTTTTTTTTTAGATGTTGCCCATTTCTAATGCCAATGTAAAGGTTTAGCTACTAGAATTCTGTTTAAAATGTAAAACTATGTGCATTAAAATACAAAGTGACATGAAATAAAAATACCCAAGTGGGCTAACATCACAAACACCATAATGTGTTACCTTGCATGTTTTACGATTATCACCCACCTTATTCGGAAGAAGGGGGTTGTGAGGGAAAGAAAGATAGTAGGAACACGGCCCTGGTCAGAAGTAACGCCACGTGCGAAGGGGGGAAATTAATTTTAAACAGACAAGCAAGAAGAGTTAACCCTTATTAAACTACACGCAGACTTGCTCGAGGAGGGGTGTTCGAGATTACAAGCTGGCTTTGTCTTCCAGAGGGCAGTACACCTGAGTTAGCTGCTTTGGTCCGGTCTGGGGCAGTGCGAAAGGTTTTTACAGTGTGCCATCGTGTCACTTGTATTTTGGTTTTTAAATGAATTCACTTCTTTTGTGCTCCCAGGGCTCATCCTGGTGCATACAGACTCTCTTAAAGTTGTCAAAAAGTTGTCGCACAGCTGTTTGCGTTTTTGTTCTCAAAGATAGGCATGCCATTGAAGTCTCAACTGCCGCATAATGCAGTGCCTGTGGTTCGTAAGGGCCAGCTATATACTCTGGTGCAAGGCCTACACTCCACCGCTTGCCCTGGCTTATTTCTGTGCTGCTGAACTTACTTTAATGCAATTGTTGTTTTTGTTGGACGTCCACATTTTGTTCTTTCTTTATCCCTGGTCGATGTAGTAAACTTTCCATATTACACCTGAATTGCCTGAAATGTGACAGGGTGTGTGTGCAAAAGATAGTGAAAGCAGCTGTGGGCAGGTGTTGTCGGCAGCAGACCCTGGTCGGAGCAGAAGCACATGGAAATGTCAGGGGCACCGGGCAGAAAGTTGAAAACCCTGGAGCCTGAGAGGACTGCGCACTATAGTGTGCACAGGGGATGCCTCTGTTATTTACCAGGGGGCAGATTTACAAGCCCCTTGCACCAGTTTTGCGTCACTTTTCCCATGTTAGAAGTGACGCAAAAGTGGCGCAGGGGGCTTGTAAATCTGCCCCCAGATGTCTTCCCAGAGAAGTGATATGGTGCCAGTGTGTCTGCTTGAGGTAAATCTGTCACTTCTCAACGCTGCAGGCCTGCAGGAAGGGCCTTTAATTGAATCGTTGCAGTAACAATGTTTATTAGGTGAGTTATTAAGCTGCCGTCATCCACGTGTGCCACATAACACGAGTGCTCACTTGTAACTGCGCGGATTATTGTTCGGATAATCTGTTGAAAAAAACACACAGGGTAGTGCGATTGAAGCGCATTAATGCTGCTCAACTTTCGGCCTCCAAAGCGTGTCGCTCTCGACATTAGCAGCGCATGATTTAATGCTGCCCTCGCGCCCCGGTGTTGTGACAGGAGTGTGCTGGTAGACATGTAGCAGTATCAACAGGACGGGCCTTTAGCTTGGGCGAGCTGGGCCCAGGCCCAGGGCGCCAATATTCTGAGGGGACCATGCAAGCCCGGACTGGCCGTTGTGGGCACCGGGCAATCCCCCGGTCGGCCGCAAGGGTGGGGGCCGTTTTTGTTGCAGAGCCGTTTTTGCAGCATCGGCCCTGTAACAAAATCAGCTGAAAAGCGGCCCTGGCAAAGCGCTCGCCCCCCTCCCCCCCGGGGGGTGGGGGGGGCCGGCCGAGCACTTTGCCAGGGCCGGTTTTGGTTCCCAGTCCGGCCCTGGGACCATGGAGCTGTGTGCATTAAAGTTATGCCAACAACAGCTCATCTCATCTTGCCTTGTCCTTGTCCCTGCCTGTTCCTTTCTGTCTGATATGCCAGTTTAGAGAGGTTTTACTCCTTCGTTATCATACTGCGGGCAATGTTTTTAACACCCCTTCAGGAAGGGGGTTACTTGCCCACCCTTTGCCCTCTGACCCCTGCTGACATATGTCAACAAAAAACGTCATCTGAATGAGGCAGCTAAGCTATCAGTGATTTAGGTGAGTTGGGGGAGTTTGTGTTCAGGGACCAGGCCAGGCTCATTCAGGTACTGACCAGTGAACAAACAAGCATTACAAATGCAATAGGTCTCGCATTTATTGGGGTTGGGGTTATTGGTATTACGAATGCCAATGTTTTTACCTTGCCAAGTTGCCATGTGCAATATCATATGTGGCCAAAAGACCTCTTTTGGCCACATAGGGTACTGCACATGGCAACATGGCCAGGTAAAAAAACATTTACATTTAGAATGCAGTTAAAATGCCAATACCTCCAACAAATGTGAGACCTATTACATTTGTTAAAGAACGGCAGCACGTACAGAAACACATTTTTATAACAGTAATGTAGGTCTAGATGACTGAGACCTAGCAATGCACACGTTTTCAGGAAGCAGGCGTCACTTTAGCAGTCTTAAACATATGCAGGACCTGACCACACAACATTCTAATGCAGTACATGCATTTAGTTGTTATTCCTGTTACACCAACATTTGTATTTTGGCTACGAGGTCAAAGAAGTATAACGCCTCTGCTGGGTGGGGTACCCCTCGAAAAGTAGAAATGTTTGATTACCTTTGTGTAAGACTTTCTGATAAAATGTCTTGGAGACGCCACCTAGCAAAGATGCTGATGGGACATAAGCGAGTGGCTGGAGTAATAGGGAAAGAACATCGCCTTTCACACACTAGGCCTGTACCTCCCGCTCTCCAAGTATATGACGCAAAAGCAGTTAGCTACGCTCTATATGGAGCAGAAGTTTTGGGTTTTGACAAACTTGATGAGCTGTGCAGATCGGAACACAAATTTTTAAGAGACCTGGCTATGGCACCCAAATATGTCCCTGTTACCCCTCTACTGCTGATTATGGGCAGGCGGTCCATATAAGATGTAGCTAGGCTATGCCCTGTCCTTTTTTGGGCTTGCATTAGGCAGACTCCCAAACTTTTTTCCTATGCAGAAGCCCTTACTGAGATTATACGCCTAGACACCGGCTGTAAAATAGGCTGGATTTCCGACATTAAAAAAACGTAGACAGCCATAGGACTTTGTATCTGTTGGGCAAGCCAGGAGCCCCCGAGGAGAGAGGAACTCAAATGCCTATATTAGGTATGGGTGGACCAAGAGGTTAATTGCAATCCTAACGTGGGCAAACTAACAACAGAAATCTTCTCCCACAAACAAATTAGATATTTTGAGCCCTTGCTTGATACAATTAACCCCTTCCAGGCTGATGACGATCTCAGCTCGTCATGAGCGTAACCTGCCGTGCGCTGATGACGAGCTGAGCTCGTCATGTAACGCGGTATTTCAAAAATTGCCGCGCACAGCGGGAAAAGCCGCCGCAGCGATGCGGTTAAGGCACCGAGAGATAGAATGCTGTATATGCACTTTAGGTTCACAACTCTTCCCGTTCATGAGGTGACAGCAAAGTGGTGCACAAGCAATGGAAAAAACTACCCATGCTGTAAGGCCCCGACAGAAAGTATTGCCCATTTAATGTTTGCTTGCCCGGCATATAAAACATCATGGGCTAAATAGCTGAAACCGCTCTGCCAGCAATTGAGCACACAGGACCATCATACAGCACTGTGTAGTCTTATATCCGACTCTAGGCCTAAAATTGTATACATTTATGATTCTGTTGATGAATCGAAATAAAGTTTAATGAACTGAACTGAACTGACTCTAGGCCGTTTTTTGCATGCTGTGTAGCAACATTTCTGGGAAAAGTATGGCTCGTAAGGTGGAGAGCCCTCGCAAGAATGGCACAGTTTTAATTGAAATCAGGATAGTGGGAATCTTAGGCCACAACACATATTCGTTAGAACTTTCATGCACAAGCACTTCATTTGCCAAATCTTCGCTGCTATGTTAGGGAAAATGTAACAACTTTTTAGTGTACCAATGCCTCACTATCACAACGAAGTACTGACTGTTTTTATTCTGTTTTTACTGTAGATATGTCTTTGACAAAACAAACTGTGTATCTGTCATTTTATTCTGCTTTTTAACAATTCAAATACGATATCTGCATTATTGCACTAAGGCCTTAAGCGATCACTTTGCTGTATTACTGTCATGCAAATTAAAATGTGGCATATCTGTATTCTTTTTTATCTATAGATTTAGTGACATTTCTGTCGAATAAAGCTTAAAATCAATCAATATAACGCCAACAGAATCAGCAGCAGTGTTTCCAGTGGGCTGCGAGAACTCAGCTTTCCAACATCATTCTGTATTAAGAATGTTCAAGGAAGGCAGCCAAATAGCAAAACAGATTGCTAGTCTATTAGAGACATTGCCTGTTATTTGTTCACACGCTGCTATTCTGTGCTCCTGACCTGTAGCCATTCAGTTGGGGTGAGGAGGACTGCTGCGCCCCTGTGGTGTTAAGTGCATATTAACTAAAGCAAACTAACTCGCCAGCAATCTATGTGATGACTAAGTGACCTTTAAAAATGCCATTCCCCTCCCCGGTACTTTTGTGACGAGGGCCAGTCCTACTAAATGAGGAGAGCATGACATGGTTCCGGAGCAGCGTGCTATGCGCCGAAAAGCACTTCAACGCATCGTTAGGGGTAGTAGTTATCAAAGAGGAGGACGGCTTTTTTTAGATGTTGCCATTTCTAATGTCAATGTAAACGTTTAGCTACTAGAATGCAGTTTAAAATGTAAAACTATGGGGCATATTATCAAGACTCTGCGATAAAATTATCGCCGCTTTATTGGCAGGAAACTGCCGATAAAGTGGCGATAATGGGCTTAATAATATGCTCTATGGAATTCCAATCGGAGCTCATGTTAAATGTCCTTGACATCTAACATGCGCTTCAATTGGAATTCCATGGAGCATATTATTAAGCCCATTATCGCCACTTTGTCGGCAGTTTCCTGCCGATAAAGCGGCGATAATTTCATCGCCGAGTCTTGATAATATGCCCCATATGTGCATTAAAATACATGGTGACATGAAATAAAAATACCCAAGTGGGCTAACATCACAAACACCATAATGTGTTACCTTGCATATTCTACGATTATCACCCACCTGATTCGGAAGAAGGGGGTTGTGAGGGAAAGAAAGATAGGAGGAACACAGCCCCGGTCAGAAGTAACGCCACGTGGGAAGGGGGGAAATGAATTTTAAACAGACAAGCAAGAAGAGTTAACCCTTATTAAACTACATGCAGAATTGCTCGAGGAGGGGTGTTCGAGATTACAAGATAGCCATTCAAGGGATAATTGTTTACCGGGGTGACGGGAACGAAGGAAGTTGTGTGAGCAGGCCTGAAAAGAAAATTAAGTCGGGACCGCTGTTGCTGCCGATTTAGAGCAAGCAGGGTGCCATGGTGCTTAATAAAAAGACATATAAAGAAGTTAAAATTGAGTTGGGCGAACCTTTTATAGTCTATAGTCTATAGTTTAAGATTTGTGTGGCGTTGCGCGGTATAGTAAAAAAAAAAAACACAAGAGGTGCCTGTACCTTTTGGCTGAAATCCTCTACTACTTAATTCACTCTCTGGTCTCCCAGTTCAGCATCTTACTGTAAGGAAGAAAGTAGTACTGGCTTTCCGGACAGCACAACTCCATCTAATGTGGCAAGTGAGGCAGGCTTTATGTTTATGTTTATGTTTATTGGTTTATATAGCGCTGAATCACCCATGAGGGTATCTCGGCGCTTGGAACTTTGACAACATAACAGGACCATGAGTTAGAAGAGATACGTTTTTAACATCTTTCTGAATTGGGTCAAACTGGAACAAGCCCGTAAATGTAACGGCAAGTGATTCCAAAACACCGGAGCCAAGTAGGAGAATGCTTTGCCTCCACTGCGCGCCTTTTTTATCCTAGGGATGGTGATCAGAAGCTCCGAACTGGATCTGAGTGATCGCGTGGGGGAGTAGGGGGTCAGTTTACAAGTCAGATACTTAGGCCCTTGCCCTCTGAGAGCTTTATGAATCATACAGCATATTTTGAATTTTATTCTTTTTAGCATGTGGAGCCAGTGAAGTTGATACAGGAGAGGTTCTGAGGGTGTTCTGGCAGGGGCGTCGACAGTGAGGCGGGCGGCAGTGTTCTGGACTACCTGTAGTCTCTTTATGGAGACACTGTTGGCTGAAAACATGAGGGCATTACAGTAGTCTAGTCTACTGAGAACTAAGGCCTGCATTAGCGTTTTCTTGGTGGAGATGGGAAGGAGGGGGTAAATCCTGCGCAGAACACCTAAAGACATATTAGATTCAGACAATACACCTCGTCTAACCAGATTTGAACCATTCTCTGCAGACGAGGTCCTAGCAGTTCTGAACACAGTTAAATCTGGATCCCCTTCGGACCCATGTCCCCACTTTGTGTTCTCGAAAACTGCACCCACGCTCTGTCCTCTGATCACTCAACTTTTTAATAAATCGCTAGTTACTGCCACCTTTCCTGATGCCTGGAAGCATGATTCCGTGACCCCCCTCTGAAAAAAGCAGGATCTAACATTCTCAATCCAGAGAACTACAGACCCATTTCCCAGCTCCCTTATCTCTCCAAGGCCCTGGAGAAATTGGTCAATGTACAACTGACCAGGTACTTAGAAAACAACTTCCTTCTAGATCCCTCCCAGACTGGCTTTAGAGCCAATAACAGCACCGAGGGAACGTTGCTGGCAGTGTCGGACAGTATCAGATCCTCCACCGATCAAGGCGGAGCAGTGGCACTGATACTGCTCGACCTGTCAGCGGCGTTTGACACGGTATCCCACGACTGTTTGCTAAACAAACTCCGGAGTAAGGGAGTTCAATCCACAGCATTGAACTGGATACACTCCTTTCTGAGTAACCGCACTCAGGCAGTTCATATGGGACAGTTCCACTCAAGACCAAACCCCATCAGCTGCGGGGTCCCCCAAAGTGCTTCACTGAGCCCCACCCTTTTCAATGTCTATATTTCATCTCTTGCGGACATTGGAAGAAAGTGGGGCATCGGCATTTGCTCCTACGCGGACGATACGCAGCTGATGGTGGATATGGACGAAGGGCCCGAGATAACTAAAACCGAGTTACATGACTGCCTTTCTGAAATGGCCCAATGGATGCACAACCATTGTTTAAAGCTGAATGCAGGCAAATCGGTGATCCTTTTGTTCGGTGGAGCCAAACGCGTGTGGGACGCCACATGGTGGCCACCTTCTTTGGGACTAGCCCCCACCCCTAAGCAACATGCCAGGAATCTGGGAATTATCATGGATGACGCTCTATCCATGAAGGATCACGTCCGATCCCTTTGTGGTAAAGGCTTTGCCATATTAAAACTCCTCGCCAGGGTATTTCCTTGGATACCTCTGGACTGTAGACGCTCAGTCACACAAGCCCTACTGGTCAGTCGCCTCGATTATGGCAATGCACTATTCAAAGGGATGAACGAACAGCTATTTTCCCGCCTACAGGCTTTGCAAGACCTGGCGGCCAAACTCATTTGTAACAAAGGCAAACGAGACTCGGCATCGGAGTGCTTGAAGAAACTGCATTGGCTCCCGATGCGTCAGAGGGCTGCCTTCAAACTGCTTTGCCATACCCACAGGGCGCTACATAAAACTGGCCCCTCAATTCTCCAGGGGACGATCAACTTCTATGTACCAAATAGGAACCTACGTTCATGTCAATCAGCCCTGGCCAAAACCAAACGCATCCACAAAGTTAGAACCGGCGGTCGCTCCTTCTCCTACCTTGCAACAAAAGGTGGAATGACCTGCCTACCGACCTGAGACATACCACAAACTACCTTCAGTTTCGGAAAAAACTGAAAACACACCTCTTCCCTACATCATAATCTCTGAACTTACGCCATCAGTAGTCCTTTCCGGTACATAGCGCCGTGATATCCCCCGGGATGAGTGCCGCGCTTTATAAATACCGTAAATAAAAAATAAAGGCCAAGAATGTAAAAGCAAGTTCCCGCCGTGGTGTTTGCATGCGTCTCAAGAGTCAATTTGCGGTCGATTCTGACACCAAGATTTTTGTCCGCTTCTTTAGGGGTGGGAGCAGTGCCTAGTTCATCCGGCCACTATGTGGGTGTCTTTAGTTCAAGAGAAGAGCTATGGTTGATACAGCCTGCACCCTGCCTTGAACCATGGAGCAAGCCCATGGAGCAAGCGATGAGGGGCGCAGAACAGCAGCTACAACTGCTGCCCGGCCACCCACATGGTCAGACATTTTTTGTAGAACACCTGGCAGGCAACCGGAGCTAGCTGAAGACCGGGAATGCAGCTCTCCATGGCAGAGAGAAAGAAAACCCCAAACTTCCAGACATCGGGAAAGCACAAGACGCAACCCAGGTCCAAGGCACACCAAACACATAGCATCACCTGGCTGGGGCTCCAAAGGTAAACCCAATCAAAGATAAGAATCTATATAAGTGTACATTTTTGGTGATTTTTAGCCTGCGCTGTACTGCTGCCATTCACTTGAGTGTCCTGTCCCACCGCGTCTGCCTGCAGTTGCACAGCCAAACATAGTCCATGTAGAGAAAAAAATAATAACAAGCAGCGAAGGGTGAAAATAAAAATAAAAAAATAAGAGTTCTTCCGACCAACTGTTGAACAATGAAAGCGTGAGGAAACTGTACTTAGCCGGTGCTCCTTTGACTTAGAATGGAAGTGACGTAGGGGCTGCCAAACGAGTAAGACAGCAAAAATGAACAACACTGACATAAGCATATGGCAGGCAGCAGGCGGGACCAAAGTCGTTTTTTGATTGATTGATTGATTGATGCTTTATTTCGATATGCACATATCATAAAAGCAGTACAAAAGATAAAAACAGCATGTCGAAAAAAGTAAGACTGTACATTTAGTATAAGAATAAAACACATTAGGTCGGCATAAATTAGATAAAAAAAGAATTAAATTGATATGGACAGTCTTCTAATTCTAGTCAACCAAGCCCATTTTAAAAACTTAGCAACAGCACAAACAATGGGAGGGGCTGTGTTGGTTAAAAGAATCCGGAGTGCAACGGAGTGCTGACGAGTACCCAGTTCTCTGCAGATGGGACCAAGCCACCGTGATCTGGGGCGACCATAGTCCGGGCATTCAAAAAGAAAATGTGGCACCGTCTCAGGCTTGTCACGACAAAGAGCACAGAAGCATGATATAGGCTGGGATTTATTCCACCTCGAGCAAAAGTCGGCCAAGGGTAGGGTTCCTAACCGAAATTTAATGTACAAGGACCTATCCATAGCAACTGATTAAGTCGTTTTTTGTACTACAATAGGTCTTGCAGACAGCGCATGCACACTGAAGCTCAACCTAAAAACGGATCCCCTGCTGCCTCATTTAATTCACTACCTTCAGCAAGGGCGCCATATTTCTCTCAGCCCATGCCCAGGGTTCTATCTTAACAAACACGGGCTCTGGGTACCACAGATTCTTCTGTGTATTTACGATATATGTTGTTACTGCGCTGCCCACCAGTTGGCATTGACGGCATCCGCCACTGCATGTGCCATGCCTGTTACATGGATATTTAAAGTAATTTGTGTTGATATTGCCTCACCGTAATTTATTGAGTAAAACGGTAGGGGCATAATAACAACAGTTGCATCGCCATATTTCCAGCACTTATCGTCAGAAAATCAGCGATTTTCCTATCGCACAACAATCAAGGCGTCGCTAACATGCATTAGCGCATGTTAGCAGCCGTTTTTGTAACTCTTCTCATGTTAGCAATATATATCGCTAATGAGATGCAAAATAGGCGTTCTACGAAAAACAACATGAAAGAAGTCGCAAACACAACATCGCAGTATTTTCAATGCGGCCCTGAAACCGCGGAGCGATAGAAAAAGCCGCAGTAATCGCGGTTATCGCCGGATTCTTACGCCTGGTAAAAACTTGACTTAAGCATGTTTTGCATGGGAGGTGGATTGTCTGGTTAATTTCACACTCCCCTATGAACAAGCTATTCATTAGCGCTGTGAAATCATCGCTGGATTTCACACGCTAATGATGATTATCGCAGTCTATCGCTGGATTGTACATCGCCTCTTAGCAAAGCGTTGCTAATATGCCGCTAACACAGCAATGTAATTCAGCGATAGAGGGCGATAATGAAAAACACGCTAATCACGATTTGCGATATTTATCGTGTGTTTTTGGTAATATGCCCCGTAGTGTGGTAGAAGTAATCCTCTTTTTTTTAAATAATTTCAGTGGGCGCGTAGGAATTGACTATATGGGAGATTGTCTTTTAAATCTCTTTTGCTGCCACTAGAGAAATGCAAAATGTACAGCATCTACAGCAAAAATCTCATCTTAGAGTTCATTCTCCATCAACTGTAAATAAATATCAGCTGTCACCCATCTTGCACACATGAATAGTCAGGGCATCGTCACATAAGTCATACCTCACTCAGCATTCTAGTGCATCTCTTAGGCAGCCTAGGTGAACACTCTCAAGCAAAGACATTTCAGATATGCTAAAAAGGTAGTGACTGGGCAGTCTCGCGAGACCTTCAGCTGTCATGAAGTCAAACAGCATGATTTTTCTGCCTTTTTTCCAGTTTCTTCAGGTCTAACTCATGAAGCTGAAGTAAAGGAATACCGCTCCAGTAGGAAGAAATTGTTCAGTTCTGCCGCAATATTTAGCTGTGACTGCAGAACGATACTTTTAGATGGAAAATGAAACTACACATCCCAACAAGCTCGATGTAGGGGGGAAAGAATTGAGGAAGCCACAAGTGACATGGGGGCAGGCTTCATTCATGTGCTATGTTTACAAAAACCAAGCCTGAGTTGCGAGAAAATGATGTCATTTCTAAGATTGCCTCAAGCCTCGAGTTCCGATAAATTCGGATTTGGTACCAATGTCAGCACGACGAGACTATAATCAGGTTTGCAACTCCGTTCCTTCAATTTAATGAAGTTCTGCGGCTTGGCAGTGGAGGTCACGGTGAGTGCAGCACACATCTGGCTCAGAGTGGCAGGAGCACTGCATAACAATAACAAGCATTTACAATGCAATGGTCTCGGCATCATTAAAGGTAGAGCTATTGGCATTGCTCATGACATTTTTTTTTTCTTTAAATCATAAATAAATGGCATTGTCATTTACATTGTCAATACACACCACTCTGCACTCAACTGCACTCACCTGCACTGCACTCAACTGCACTCACCAGCACTGCACTGCACTCACCTGCACTCACCTGCCCTGCACTCAACTGCACTGCACTGCACTCAACTGCACTCACCTGCACTGCACTGCACTCAACTGCACTCACCTGCACTGCACTCACCTGCACTGCACTCACCTGCACTCACCTGCACTGCACTCACCTGCACTGCACTGCACTCACCTGCACTGCACTCACCTGCACTGCACTGCACTAACCTGCACTGCACTCAACTGCACTGCACTCACCTGCACTGCACTCACCTGCACTCACCTGCACTCACCTGCACTGAACTCACCTGCACTGCACTGAACTCACCTGCACTCACCTGCACTGCACTCACCTGCACTGCACTCACCTGCACTGCACTGCACTCACCTGCACTCACCTGCACTGCACTGCACTCACCTGCACTGCACTCACCTGCACTGCACTGCACTCACCTGCACTGCACTCACCTGCACTGCACTCACCTGCACTCACCTGCACTGCACTCACCTGCACTGCACTCACCTGCACTGCACTCACCTGCACTGCACTGCACTCACCTGCACTGCACTGCACTCACCTGCACTGCACTCACCTGCACTGCACTCACCTGCACTGCACTGCACTCACCAGCACTGCACTCACCAGCACTGCACTCACATGCACTGCACTCACCTGCACTGCACTCACCTGCACTGCACTCACCTGCACTGCACTGCACTCACCTGCACTGCACTGCACTCACATGCACTGCACTCACCTGCACTGCACTGCACTCACCTGCACTGCACTGCACTCACCTGCACTGCACTGCACTCACCTGCACTGCACTCACCTGCACTGCACTCACCTGCACTGCACTCACCTGCACTGCACTCACCTGCACTGCACTCACCTGCACTGCACTGCACTCACCTGCACTGCACGCACTGCACTCGCCTGCACTGCACTCGCCTGCACTGCACTCACCTGCACTGCACTGCACTGCACTCACCTGCACTGCACTCACCTGCACTGCACTCACCTACACTGCACTGCACTCACCTGCACTGCACTCACCTGCACTGCACTCACCTGCACTGCACTCACCTGCACTGCACTGCACTGCACTCACCTGCACTGCACGCACTGCACTCACCTGCACTGCACTGCACTCACCTGCACTGCACGCACTGCACTCACCTGCACTGCACGCACTGCACTCACCTGCACTGCACTCACCTGCACTGCACTCACCTGCACTGCACTCACCTGCACTGCACTGCACTCACCTGCACTCCACTGCACTGCACTCACCTGCACTGCACTCACCTGTACTGCACTCACCTGTACTGCACTCACCTGCACTGCACTCACCTGCACTGCACTACACTCACCTGCACTGCACTGCACTCACCTGCACTGCACTGCAATGCACTCACCTGCACTGCACACACCTGCACTGCACTCACCTGCACTGCACTCACCTGCACTGCACTCACCTGCACTGCACTGCACTCACCTGCACTGCACTGCACTCACCTGCACTGCACTCACCTGCACTGCACTCACCTGCACTGCACTCACCTGCACTGCACTGCACTCACCTGCACTGCACTCACCTGCACTGCACTGCACTGCACGCACTGCACTCACCTGCACTGCACTCACCTGCACTGCACTACACTCACCTGCACTGCACTCACCTGCACTGCCCTCACCTGCACTGCACTCACCTGCACTGCACTGCACTCACCTGCACTGCACTCACCTGCACTGCACTGCACTGCACTCACCTGCACTGCACTCACCTGCACTGCACTGCACTCACCTGCACTGCACTGCACTCACCTGCACTCACCTGCACTGCACTCACCTGCACTGCACTGCACTGCACTCACCTGCACTGCACTCACCTGCACTGCTTTCACCTGCACTGCACTCACCTGCACTCCACTGCACTGCACTGCACTCGCATGCACTCCACTGCACTGCACTGCACTCGCCTGCACTCACCTGCACTGCACTCACCTGCACTGCACTCACCTGCACTGCACTCACCTGCACTGCACTCACCTGCACTGCACTGCTCTGACCTGCACTGCACTGCTCTGACCTGCACTGCACTCACCTGCACTGCACTGCACTCACCTGCACTGCACTGCACTCACCTGCACTGCACTGCACTCACCTGCACTGCACTCATCTGCACTGCACTCACCTGCACTGCACTCACCTGCACTGCACTGCACTCACCTGCACTGCACTGCACTCACCTGCACTGCACTGCACTGCACTGCACTCTGCACTCTGCACTCACTACTCTGCACTCACTACTCTGCACTCACTACTCTGCACTCACTACTCTGCACTCTGCACTCACTACTCTGCACTCACTACTCTGCACTCACTACTCTGCACTCTGCACTCACTACTCTGCACTCACTACTCTGCACTCACTACTCTGCACTCACTACTCTGCACTCTGCACTCACTACTCTGCACTCACTACTCTGCACTCACTACTCTGCACTCACTACTCTGCACTCACTACTCTGCACTCTGCACTCACTACTCTGCACTCACTACTCTGCACTCTGCACTCACTACTCTGCACTCACTACTCTGCACTCTGCACTCACTACTCTGCACTCTGCACTCACTACTCTGCACTCTGCACTCACTACTCTGCACTCTGCACTCACTACTCTGCACTCACTACTCTGCCCTCACTACTCTGCCCTCACTACTCTGCCCTCACTACTCACTACTCACTACTCACTACTCACTACTCTGCACTCACTACTCTGCACTCACTACTCTGCACTCACTACTCTGCACTCACTACTCTGCACTCACTACTCTGCACTCACTACTCTGCGCACTCACTACTCTGCGCACTCACTACTCTGCACTCACTACTCTGCACTCACTACTCACTACTCTGCACTCACTACTCACTACTCTGCACTCACTACTCACTACTCTGCACTCACTACTCTGCACTCTGCACTCACTACTCTGCACTCACTACTCTGCACTCACTACTCTGCACTCTGCACTCACTACTCTGCACTCACTACTCTGCACTCTGCACTCACTACTCTGCACTCACTACTCACTACTCTGCACTCACTACTCTGCACTCACTACTCTGCACTCACTACTCTGCACTCCCTACTCTGCACTCACTACTCTGCACTCTGCACTCACTACTCTGCACTCACTACTCTGCACTCTGCACTCACTACTCTGCACTCACTACTCTGCACTCTGCACTCACTACTCTGCACTCTGCACTCACTACTCTGCACTCTGCACTCACTACTCTGCACTCTGCACTCTGCACTCACTACTCTGCACTCACTACTCTGCACTCACTACTCTGCACTCACTACTCTGCCCTCACTACTCACTACTCACTACTCTGCACTCACTACTCTGCACTCACTACTCTGCACTCACTACTCTGCACTCACTACTCTGCACTCACTACTCTGCGCACTCACTACTCTGCGCACTCACTACTCTGCACACTCACTACTCTGCACTCACTACTCTGCACTCACTACTCTGCACTCACTACTCACTACTCTGCACTCACTACTCACTACTCTGCACTCACTACTCAGCACTCACTACTCAGCACTCACTACTCTGCACTCACTACTCTGCACTCACTACTCTGCACTCTGCACTCTGCACTCACTACTCTGCACTCACTACTCTGCACTCACTACTCACTACTCTGCACTCACTACTCACTACTCTGCACTCACTACTCACTACTCTGCACTCACTACTCTGCACTCACTACTCTGCACTCTGCACTCACTACTCTGCACTCACTACTCTGCACTCTGCACTCACTACTCTGCACTCACTACTCTGCACTCACTACTCTGCACTCACTACTCTGCACTCACTACTCACTACTCTGCACTCACTACTCACTACTCTGCACTCACTACTCACTACTCTGCACTCACTACTCTGCACTCTGCACTCACTACTCTGCACTCACTACTCTGCACTCACTACTCTGCACTCTGCACTCACTACTCTGCACTCACTACTCTGCACTCTGCACTCACTACTCTGGACTCACTACTCACTACTCTGCACTCACTACTCTGCACTCACTACTCTGCACTCACTACTCTGCACTCCCTACTCTGCACTCACTACTCTGCGCACTCACTACTCTGCGCACTCACTACTCTGCACTCTGCACTCACTACTCTGCACTCTGCACTCACTACTCTGCACTCACTACTCACTACTCTGCACTCACTACTCACTACTCTGCACTCACTACTCACTACTCTGCACTCACTACTCACTACTCTGCACTCACTACTCTGCACTCACTACTCTGCACTCACTACTCTGCACTCACTACTCTGCACTCTGCACACTCACTCTGCACTGTGCACACCACTGATATCATGGAATCTTCCACCACACTTTCTAAAACTCAATAGTCTGAAGCATAATAGGCACAGAACCAAAAGAAGGGTAGACATTGCTTAAAATAATCTTATTGTATTTATGAGAAGCAAAAGCGAGACTGTGAAATGTGCTGAATATCAGTTTGTTACGAATCAACAGAGTGGAGTTAGAGAACCAAGAAATAGTAATTTAGAATCCGGGTTAGAAGGAGTAGTAATCACAAGCTGAGGATCAACGGGCGCGAAACAGCGTGGTGGGCGCGCAGGAGACGCAGCGTGAGCGTGCATATCAGCTGAAGATCGCCGGAGAAGACACCGAGCCTGCCTGCTGCCATGACTGACCCGCTGCAGAGGGAAAGTGCCCGGTGAGTGGGGGTAGAGGGGGGCGGCAGAGAGGGAGTGGGCAGAGAGGGAGGGTGTGTGTGTGTGTGTGCGTGCGTGTGTCTGTCTGTGTGTGTCTGGTGTGTGCCTGCCTGCCTGCCTTTGTGTGTGCGCGTCCACAGACCCTGGTCGGCTCGTGCACCGCTCTGTACAACCTTGCGAGCTTACTCGGCGACAATAGTTCTCGTTGCCGAGACCTAAAAATGACCTTAAACGAAGAGCAAACGATATAGGTGCAATTTAAAACGACCTGCTTCCCTCAAACATATTCCTCTGGAAAGGCCCTATAAAAACATCTGCATCAAAATATCCTGCTGCCTCAGGGGACACAACCTGGGCCTATCAAATAAATAAATAAAAATCTTCAGAATCAGCAAACTTGCTGTGAAGTGAAAAGAAAAAGACTCTAGGCTTTTGGAACACTTTCTGTATAATCATCAGCTGAAACTCCATCCATCCTGCATTGAGAAAATGGAATTGTGTAACATTCACATGGGCGTCCGCAGGGGGGGGCAAGGAGGGGCGCTTGCTCCCCCCTGGAGCGCCTCTCCTTGCCCCCCCTGCGCAAGCCCATCTGTACCAATGCATCCAGGAGTGAGGCCTGACGCTGGGGCTTTTAAGCATAACAGGGAACAGAGCTGTTCCCCTGCAAAAGGCCTCAGCTCCCTGATGGGGCGCCTCACACTCCTCTGAGCACAAGAACAGCCCCACCCCGCCCATTATCATTCTGTGTGGGGCTGATTGCCCCATACAGAATGACAATGGGTCAGTCTGGGCTCGCACAGCATGTGGTGGCCTCATCCAGCCTCGGTCCAGGGCAGGGCATTCTGTCACATGAAAGTGCAAAAACGCCCATGCTGCTGCTAGGTGAGAATCCAGTTAGCCAAAGGAAGGCGGTGAAAGAAGTTGAAAGGAAAGGATTTTAGTTTTAGTACCGCAACAAGGGTTGCTGCTTTTTTATTTTATTCAACTAACAACCATTGACAAAGCCAATAGTTCTGGCTTGTTGTAGGTGTAACGTTACTTGTTCTAAGTGTAACGTTACTTGTATTATATATCTGGATGCAATGACAGAAGCAACAAAAACACCAGTCAGGCGGCACATTATATTAAGCACACGATTTTAGCTTATGTGTTTTAAGGCACGCATTTTGTTACATCAAACACCCTTTTGAAGAGACCCCCTAGTTTTTTCATCCCACTTAAAGCTCTGGAAACAACACCATGTCACAGTCGCCCCACGTCAAGGCCCTGCACATCATGCATGACTCATGCCTTCCACTTTTTCAGATTGCCTATGTGCAGTGGCATAGTGAACCCTGCTCCACCCCACCCCTTACTTTAGGAACTACAGCGAGGGTGGAGTCCTTGATGGGTCTCATAATTAATGTGAAAAGGTGAGTGAGTAAGTAAGTTAAGGGATGAGTGGATGGATGGATGGCTGGATAGATGAGTGAAATGATGGATGGATGGATGAGTGAAAGGGTGGATGGATTGATGAATTGATAAGTGAAAGGGTGGATTAATGAATTGATATGTGAAAGGGTGAATGGATGGACGGATGAGTGAAAGGGTGGATGTAAGGCTGGATGAGTGAGTGAAAGGGCGGGTAGATGGACAAAAGGATGGATAGATGAGTGAAGGAGTGAAAGGGTGGATGGATGAGAGAAAGTGTGGATGGATGAGAGAAAGGATAGATGAATGATTGGTTCAATGGATGGATTCATGAGTGGATGAGTAGATGGATGGGTGGGTGGATGGAATGACGGATGGCTAAGTGAAAGGGGAATTGAAAGAGGAAGGGGGATGTGTAAATGGATGACTGATCAGGTGAATGGCTGGATGGATGAGTTAATGGATGGATGTGTGGAAGAGTGGATGGATGAGTGTACAGATGGATGGAAGGAAACGTGATGGATAGGTTTGTAAATGGATGAATATGGACATGGATCGGCACACAGATGGAAGGACAGAATGAATCGTAAAGACTGAATGATGGATGAAAGTATGATTACACATTGTAAGCCCCATTATCTTAAGCAACATTTCCTATATATTGACTTTCTCATTTATATGAGTGATTGTCTTTATATAATATGTGTGTGTTGTAACACACTCCAAAACTCTTCCCCACATATTTGGGATGAGTAGCACTATACAAGAAATTAAATACACATGAGAGAGGGTCTATGTGAAGATGAGAGGTGCCATTGGAGGGTGGTATCAAGGCCAGACTGGCCGGAACGGGCATCAGGCGTTTTCTCTGGGAGCTGGAAAGGTGGGGGCGGTTTTGTTACCATAAAAAGACCTGCACATTTGCTTAAAGCTGCACGTATACTGACAAACCATGAAGTGCACAATTGTCTCAACCTAATATAAACTTATTTTCACTTGTACTTTAGTGGTTGTCTATTTACTTACTTATATACTATTGCGCAACCTTCTCTGATGTGTCTTTAAACCTTACCTTTTGTCCTGAATTTTGACCTCCTGTCTTGAATTTTTGTCCTGAATTTTGACCCTTTGTCCTGAATTTTTACACTCACTCTCCTGAATTTGCACCCATGCCAGTTGGTCACTCTAGGCATCACAGCGACCCCTCCAGGTACCGGTGGTTGGGGGGCGGTGATCCTTGCCGTTCAGATGGAGGGGGCTACCAATGACAGAGGCGACAAGTGCAGGCGCGCTGCAACCCACTCATCACCACCACATGAAGGAAAAAAATAACCAGATCAGCTCGTCGACCCAACTTCCTGAAAAAAACTTTCAGACACCATGAAAAGGCAGCAGCATTTCCTGTCTGTGTGTATGTCAAATTGGATTTGTACAATAAACCTATTTGTAAAGGAAACTGCATTAAATGTCAGCCCCATCACGGTCACCACTCAGTGTCTTCAATCCCTTGTTACCCCTCTTTTAAACCTCACGTCAACTCCTCTCCCTCAAATTTCGGGAGGGGGGGGGGCTAATTCATCCAGCCAAAGCCATGTGCAGAGTGGAGATGCAGGGGCTCTAAGTAGGGGTGAAAACACAACAAAGCCTCATTACCAAGTAAATGGTCTTTTAAAGACCTGTGTGAAGTACTCGGGTGCAGCTGTGTGTGTGTGGTGTGCGGGGAAGCTGTCTCAGCCGGGCACACACATTCTTATAACATTCACACCCCTCAGAATGACAAATCACCACTTCTAGCTGCCTGGTCATGGCGTGGGAGTGGGAAGATGTGCACAGCAAGGGGAAAGGGATGGTGACGCTTTTCTTTTGTATAGGAATTTCTGCTGGCATCGTAGCCCAGGGTTTGCTGTCCGTGCACTTGTATAGGTGTGTATCCATACAAGTGCACAGACAGCAAACCATGGGCTATGACGCCAGCAGGAATGACTTTACAAAGGAAAAGCGTCTCCTGCACTGCCATCCCTTTCACCCTGCTGTCTGTGCACTTGTATGGAATACACATCCATGGCGCTGCTCACCAGATAAATGGTGAACAGGGCCATGGATCTGTCTCTTTTTCCATTCAAGGGCACAGACGAAGAAGCAGAGGAGGCCCAGGCAAGGAGAATCCAGGAGACATTTGACCAACACCTATCTAGAAAGTGAGACCTTCGGGAGGGGCTGGATGCCAGGACGACAGTGCTGCTGATCAGCCCGACCAGGGCTTTAAGTGGGCCGGGTCTCTAGGGGTCTGAGCACCGGCAGTTTTTTTAAGGGTGCCTTGAAACGGGTCTCTATCGGGCTCTGTTTTGAGCCCAGGCACAGGCGGTCCGTTTTTTCCCCCGACTGCAGTGACAGCAGTTTGCTGTCACTGCAGTCCGGAAAAAAGCACCAGGGCACAAAACAGAGCCGATAGAAACCCGTTTCGAGACAGCAGGCACATCGTTGTGCTCTGCTCACACTGCTCTCTTCTCACTAGAAGAAGTTACGGCATGATGTCATGGCAGCTGAGAGTTGTGGGGGAAGGGAAATCCTTTCAAGAGTCATTTTCTTTCTGGATTTCCCTTCTCTTTCTGAAACTCAGGAGCAGCAACATTGTGGTAGGGTCACCGGGGCTTTAATTGGAAGCTTTTTCAATATTATATGTAACAAGGCAAGCCATAGTTGCAGCTTATTTATCTTATGCAACTAATAACCATTGACAAAGCCAATAGTCCTGTCTTGTTGTAGGTATGATGTTACTTGTTGTATCACATATCTGGATGCAATGACAGAAACAGCAAAATGCAAGTCGGGCTGCACACTATGCTAAACGCAGATTTTTAGCGTAAGATTAGTAAAGCCACGCCCCAAATTACACTGGCCACGCCCCTTGGAGAGACCCCCCAGTTTTTTCATCCCACTTAAAGCTCTGAGCCCGACTCCACCGAATAGTATCAGAAGAGCAGGCAGCAGTTTTTAAGTGCGTTCCAGTAACTTTAATGCATTCTGCAGCATTACCTACTGGCTGCATATCTAGGTTACAGTGTTTTAGACTTACATGCATGGAAACCTCAAGGAGGACAGTCCCCTCCGAATATGCGAATGTAGTGTAAGCTTGTAGGGGTAGATTTACAAGCCCCTTGGGCCACTTTTGCGACACTTTTCCCATGTTAATAGTGACGCAAAAGTGGCGCAGGGGCTTGTAAATCTTCCCCATAGCGTTCAGCTTTTGGCATGCCAGTGGGGTAATTTTAAGGTTTAGGGTGGGTATGGGTTTTGGGGTGGTAGGGATAATTTTAGGGTTCAAGGTGGGTATGCGTTTTGTGGTGCCAGGGGTAATTTGAGGGTTCAGGGCGAGTATGGGGTTTGGGGTGCTAGGGGAAATGTTAGGGTTCAGGGTGGATATGGGTTTGGGGTGCCAGGGGTAATGTTAGGGTTCAGGGCGGGTATGAGTTTTGGGGGGACATGGGTAATTTTAGGGTTCAGGGTGGGTATGGGTTTTGTGGTACCAGGAGGTAATTTAGGGTTCAGGGTGGGTATGGGTTTTGGGGTACCAGGGGGACATTTTTAGGGGTCAGGGCGGGTATGGGTTATGGGTTTTGGGATGCCAGGGGGCTAATTTCAGGGATTAGGGAATGTATGAGTTTTAAGGCGCCAAGGTGTAATATTAGGGTTCATATGTGTGCTCTAATTGTTGTCCAGTTTCAAATGCAGAATTCACCACTTTTTTTTTCTCAGCTTGGCCTGAGCATTACCCGATCCTGATTGTCTGCCATTTTAGCCCCGCCCCTATTGATTAACAATAGCCATGCCCCTTCATTTGCCAGGTTAGCGCCCCCCCTGGAAAAATTTCTGCGGATGCCCATGAACATTCATGGTAGTCTATATTTGAAAACCCGCGTGGCAGACGAGAATTTGCAAATGCAATAGGTCTTGACTGTGCAAGTATTGGCTTGGTCAATGTTTTTAGCTGTGTCGTACAGCAGCAAGGCTGCTTAGCTGCACGGTTGAAAATTATAAAGGAAAACATCGCTATGACGCATCCAGCGCTGGCTGCGTCATAGCGCTTTTTAGGTGTGGCTTGACCGCGCATCTGTCACCTGACATTATGGGCCATATGTATCAAGGCCAAATGGGTTCGCAAACGCCGAAATTCGCAGAATTTTGGCGTTTGCGAACTCATTTTCGCAAAATGGTATGTATGAAAAAATTTGGGTGCAAAATAAGGAATCGCAAAATTTGCCATTCCTTATTTTGCGATTGCATTTAAGGAATCGCAAATTTTGCGATTCCTTAAATGCAATGTATTAAGCAAAAATAAATTCCAAAATGCCCTTAAGGAATCGCAAATTACCACCAGCTTCTAGTTGGTGGTAAGTTGCGATTTCCTTGAAAATGCACATTTCAGCATTTTTCAAAGTGCCATGTGACGCACATACATGCCCTTAGGGCATGTATGTGCACCACATGTGCACCCATACTTATTTCAGGGGTGCAACAGGGTGTCCTTTGGACACCCCTGCACCCAATTCCCATTCCTTTCTATGGGCCAGGAGGCCCATAGAAATGAATGGGAAAGTATTCCTTAATTGCGAATTCGCAATTTGCGAATTCGCAATTAAGGAATATCAAGAAATCGCTAAAATATTGCGATGTTCTTGATACGTGCCAATTAGCGATTCTGAAATAGCGATTCTTAAAAATCGCTATTACAGAATCGCTAATTGGTATCTTGATACATATGACCCAAAGTGATTACCCTAAAAAGGGCTTCAAGAATCACTTCCAAAAGTGGGGGTTTGGTCCACCCACACATTGGAAACCTGGCGTACATGTTGTGATTGGGTAGGATTTGTGTTCTTCGATAAAAAACTGCTTTTCCTCCACTCATCTGTAATCATTTTCATTATTTACCAAGCTACCTAAGCCTGCAGCAGTATGTGTCAGTTTGAACTTTCAGGGGTGCACACATATAATGTGTGTTTGTAAAGCGTACTATCAACCATGAGGGTATCATAGCACTCAGCAGTTGTGCGAGCCTGACCCTGCATATAACAGGTTGATGAATTAAAAAGCCAAGTCTTCAGCTTCTTGTGGAATTCAAAAAGAGAGGAGGAGGCGGCTCTAATGTAAGAGAATACCTGACCTTCTCATCTGGTTCTGTGTATGTGTGCTGTGTGTGTGTGCAAGTGGGAGCTCTGCAGAGCAGAGGTGTAATGACATTGTAATGCTATTAAAGCGTCTTAGATAACTCGATAATTTTCAGTGTTTGTGTTTTTCTATCAGCAACACAGTTTGGAGGTGGGCAGTAATTAACTTTAGACATGCAGCTCTGTTTTTGAGAGCCCAGGGCTACATTAATCTTCATGAATTTTTAGGTCTGGCCTGACAGTGCAACTGTCACCTGACTTATGTTATTAACAGAAAGAGCTTTCAGAGTTCTGCTGCGAAAGAGGCTTAGGCTCCATCAACATGTTGGTTCCCCTGAATACACGAGGTAATTGGGTCGAATTTGTGTGCTCCTATTAAATTGTAGTGCACCTTGCACTTTAGCTTCTGGTGTATTTCCCACCATTCCACCTTCGCCCAGTTCCGTCAAGGCAAGTGCTGATTGAACTGGGGGCAATCCCTGGGCTATTAACTTTCCTTCCTCACTTCCGGTGATACAGGCATTTCTGGGTGGTGAGCGGCTAGTTTTTCCCGCTGCACACCCTACATAACCTGATGCCAGAGCGGACGTGCACATTGGGTGCGTCGCTGGCGCACCGAATACGTGCCAAAGATAAGTCCGTCTGCGCCCGTCCGTGCCTGGCCCGTGCCCGGCGCTATAACCCCTGCACATATTTTTGGCAAATCAAGGAGTATAACTTACACTAGAAACAAATTATCAAGGCTTAGAATAAACCCATGCTGTCCTCCTTTGGATCTGCAAAAAGAGCCTAAGCAGTGTGGGCATTGTACGATGGCGTTCAGCTTTATGAAAATTAACACGCTAAACTGCAGCAAAAACCTTCACACAAGATCACCATAAAGGCCTTCGAGGCCGTGTTAATTAATGCACGCTCACTATAGAAACATAATACTGAGGTGTCGAAATTATTGAGTCACACAAACGGTAAACAACCTTTACAACGCAACTTTTACAACGCAAACCATTACAACGCATTGCACTGGGGGGGGCTCTAGGATAGGGACTAGGTTTAATGTACTATCCAACACCTTCCCTACTATCCACGGGGACTGGAGTTGGAATAGTAAATTAAACAATTCTCTATCCAGCGCCTAAAAGCACTATGCGTTGTAATGGTATGCGTTGTAAAAACCGCGTTGTAAAAGCATGTGATGTAAAAGCATGCGTTGTAATGTCATACATCCCACATAAACTTGATCTGGCATTCATTATGGAGACCTGAGCAGATGGTGCCTCAGATTATGAAATTGCTCTGGCACTACCGGCAGGTTATTCTGTCATTAGAGCTGATAGAACATTTAAGCGGGGGTGGCCTAGCGATTATTTTCAGAGAAGATCTGGAAGTAATGGGCTCCGCAGTTGGAAGTTCCCAAGATTGTGAAATGTTATGCTTTTAGATTTACTTACTAACAATTTAACATTAAAAAGTCTTTCGCTTTACAGATCTCCGAGGGCACGGAACCCTCTGCTGAATATCTTAAGCCCTTTTTTAGAATCTAGTGTGGATGGATCAGACTATACGATATTAGGAGATTTCAATTACCATTTAGAAAAACCAGCAGACCATAATACTGCCTTACTGGTCGATGCAATGGCCAGCCTTTCATTGGAACAGACCGTTAAACAGGATACACATGTTGCTAGCCACACCCTAGATGGGATTTTTTCTTCTAAATCCACTCTCAAAATTGTTAAAGTAATTCCCATACCTTGGTCCGACCACAAAGCAATCAAGTTTACTGTACAAGCGGACCAGTTGCAGCCAATTCACACAAATGCTCCCAAGCTAGTACCCACCAAGACTGGGCTGTAATCAATGTTCCTTCACTACAGGATTTACTATTCAGGACTAAACCAGACTTCGTGGCAGACACCAATCTAGCTGTAGATAGGTTATCAGCGGCCGATAACCCCTACAAAAAGTTTTATCTCCAGGAGGAAAAATCTGTCAGAACCATGGTTCACGGATAAACTCAGAGCACGAAACCAAGTGTGCAGAAGGGCAGAAAGAAAGTGGAGAGCAAACTATGATCAGGATAGGAAAACTGAATATGCACGTTGGCAAACTACAGAAGATTGGTTATGGAGGAAAAAAACAACTATTTCACAACAAAAATTACTGAGTCTAAGAACTCCTGTAGGGAGCTCTTCACTACAGTAAAAAAAAAATGCTAATCTTCCTGCTATAACTCGGATGGATAGTAGTGTTGAACTTTGCAACACACTGGGACAGTTCTTGGTAGATAAAGTCATACCAGTGTACAAATCTTTTAAGTATAAGGTTAAGGTTAATGTTCACACTACAGCCAAGCTCACTAAGCCAGGCTTGGATACCTCCACTTCCAACACAGGCTTCTGTTTCTCTCCCCCTCAGTAGAACAGATCATCCAGGTGGTGAAGGCAACTAGGTCAGAGGCCCCAATGGACACTTGCCCACCTAAAGTTCTGCATTTGTTTCCAGAAATGCTAAGTTAACAACTAAGTCTAGTGTTTAAGGAGATAATTCAGTCAGGCCTTTTTCCAGATATTTGGAAAATAGCTTCAGTCCTCCCCCTACTAAAAAAATCTAACTTGGACCCTACGGAACCTAGTAGCTATCGTCCAATCTCCAGAAACTACATTTCCAGCTAATGTATTTGAGAAACTGCTTAACAAACAGCTCACAGCATTTATCTCATCTAGGAACCTTTTAGACCAATCACAATATGGGTTTAGGGAGGGGCATGAAACAGAGACAGCTCTGGTCATGGCGGCAGAGGGATTTAGGATTATACTAGATGCAGGAGGGACGGCCGCCTTGATTTTATTGGATTTATCAGCGGTTTCGACACTGTGAACCACAAAATACTTTCCAAACGTCTAGCCGAACTGGGGATCCAAGACTCGGCCCTCAATTTTCTATCATCATATCTTGTGGATAGAACTTTTTCAGTCAAACTGGGAGCTTTTGCCTCCAAGTCCTTTAATGTGGCTTGTGGGGTACCTCAAGGCTCCTCTTTGAGCCCCACACGTTTTTAATATAAATGTGGCTCCTCTGGCCTCGATCATTAGGCAGTTTGGGTTTTCGGCTGTCTCATATGCCGACGACTCCCATGTAGTGGTATTGGTCTCAAGCAACGTGGAGGAAACAGCTGACTGTTTTAATGATTGTATGACGCAGGTTAATCAATGGATGCAGCTTAACTGCTTGAAACTGAACAGTGACAAAACTGAAGTCATGCTGTTATGATCAGATGCAGACTTTTGGTCACCTAGATGGTGGCCTGCCAGTCTGGGCGATTGCCCAAACCCGGTGTCCAAGGTTAAAAATCTGGGATTCATATTTGATGACAAACTGGCATTTAACACTCAGATTAACAAGCTCTCCTCCACCATCTGGTACATTTTAAAAATGTACTCACTGGTTGGTAACTGTTCCTAGACTGAAGGCTGTAACGTACTTGGTTACATGGAAAAGAAGTTAGAAAATGGTCTCTATATGTGCTTCCAGTCTGAGGAAGGTGGAGGAATTTCTCCTTTAGAAATTAGTGCCCTCACACACTCTTGCGAGTGTCATGCCTCATCATTGGGCGTTGCTCCTCATGAGGGTGGCGCTGCTGTCCTCCTTTGTCGGAGATCTTTTAGGAGACACTGCAGTTCTGCATGTGGGTGTGTGGGCCTAAAGGGAAATGTGCAAGTGGATTAAAATTACACCACCGGTACCCTGAAGTCAATTTGTATTCATAGGTCCGAGAGGTAAATGTAAAAGAATTATCCTGGGGAGATGAGGCACCTCTATAAGCAAATATGGTAGAGGTCGAGTTATTACTCTGCTGCTCTCAGTACCTGTGTATGCTTGTGAATGTGAAACCTGGTTGACATGTTTCACGCTGGAAAAGAAGGTCTCTAATGGGTTCTGGTGCGCTTCGTCAGGACCATGCAGTGAGAATTGGTGATTAGAAATAAATATAAAAATAGGAGCAGGGAAACAAACACCCTATATTCCTATGATTCCTCTATTAAGGCTCTGAGTGAGTTATAGTACTCATGGGAACATCTCAATTGTGTCGGCATTCACCCAGTGGCCAGACCCCCCCTTGAGCCCACGGGAAATCACCGTTGATGCACTCCATTCTTGTGAAGGGGTAATAATAGGAACACAATTGAGATGTTCCCATGAGTACTATAACTCACTCAGAGCCTTAATGGAGGTATCATAGGAATTTAGGGTGTTTGTTTCCTTGCTCCTATTTGAAGAAGGATTAGAAGACAAGGGACATTTTGATCAAGGGATTTCAGGGCATCATCAACAATGGGAGTTAGTGCTGTTTCCTTACTGTGACCTGCTCTGAAACCCAACTGGTAGAGGTCAAGGAGTTGAAATTGGACTATGTGGTTGAAGAACTGCGTGTGGACGCATTTCTCAAGCAATTTAGCTAGAGTCATGATGCTGGTGATAGGCCGAAAATGGTTAGGATCAGCTAGATCAGTGTTAGGCTTCCTTGGGATGGGAGCGACTTGACCCATCTTTAGGCAATCAGTGATCCGCCCCTACAAGAGAGATTCACGAATGATCCGGGACCAAAGTAGGAGGACGGCCAAATTGAGATCTTTAAAAAACATACCAGATAGAGGATTGCAGGAATGATTAGAAGGTTTTAAGGATGCCACAGAGTGGAGCAGCTCCGTGTCATCTGTAAGAAGATAAGAATTCCAAGAGGCGTTATTTTTGGGAACACAACCTATGTGGAAGGACAATGCCCACCCTGCCGATGGTTTTGTGGGTTCATCCGACGATGCGGTGTAGTTCTGAAGCCGTGGCAGGTTGCAGCTCTGTTTCAATTTGTCTTGTATTTTCAGAGAAGTCCTCCCCACTAGGAAGGAAGTTCAAGGGTGTCGAGATATGGTTATAAGGGTGGTTAGTCTGCTGCTTGATGTTTTAGAAGAGCTTCTTGGGTCTATTTTTAGCGCTGTCAAGCTGAGCCCTGAGATGGTCAGTTTTAGTATTGCGAATATGTTTGTTGTAGGTGCTTCTCATCATCCTTAACTGTTTGAGGCTTGAAATGGAGGGAGAGTTTTTCCAAAGCCTCTCTGAAAGCCTAAGTTACCGATGTTCATCATTGAGGGGACCATTAAACCAAGGTTTGGATTGCTTGACTGGAATCCTTTTGAGTTCCTTCGGCGCAATAGTGTCAAAAATATTAGCCAAAGTGCTAATGTAGGGATCAGAAAGATCGTCCTGGTTGACCATGTTAGGGGGGTGGCTGAAGCCTATTCTTGGTGACGGATGTTAGAACATTAATGTTGATGTCTCTCAGATTGTGAGTCAGTGGTTTAGCTTTAAGAGGTTGGCCCTGCCTGCACGTGATCTTTTCCAGGATGTGGAAGGAAATTTGATGATGATTCGACCAGTCACAGGATAGAATGTCAATAAATTGTATGATATTGTCTTTTGCTATGATAAGGTTGAGGGTGGCAACCTTGTTGTGGGTGTGTCCCTTACAGACCTGTGTGAAATTAAGATCGGACAGGAAAGCCTTAAAGGAGCATACTAAAGGGTCATTTGTGTCATTCCAATGAAGGTAAAGTCTCCAAGGAAGATATGGTTGAGTTGGTCCGAACAAGAGCTAATGGCCTCCATGATTTGCTCGATAAACAGCAGATAATCACAGGGTGGATGATAAATCATGTAAAGCACACAGACAATCTTGCCATTATTCCAGATTTTGTTGACTAGATGCTCACACAAGGACAACAAAGCATTTTGAGATTGTTTTATAGTGAGACTGGAGCAATGAATGCAGGCAATGCCCCCCCAAGCAAGTCAATCACATCTGATAACGGCATAATCAGGAGGTAGTAAGATGTTGAAAACTGGAGAGGAGGTATTAGTAAGCCAGGTTTCAGTGAGATCAAGAGGTCCAAATTTGGCGAAATGATGAGTTCAGAAATATCAGCTGCATGTTTCACTGCAGATCTGCAGTTGTGAAGCATCGATTTGATGAGAGGGTTGGTAGTGATCACTTCATTCTGAGAAGTGGTTATCCGAATTAAGTTTTCTTTACTAACCAATATGAAGTTGACCCTAGGTTCTCTGTCAGGGTCAGAGGTAATAGTAGGGATCTTGATTGTTGAGTTAAAGGAGACACGCCCAAAGCAGTTGTATGAAAGAAGAAGAGCAAGAGTGTCCTCAACCAACAACTGAGGCTGAAACCTACGGGGCCTAGAATGGTGGTTAGGAAGAGGCCTATATCTCAAACTAGGGCTAAGTGGGGAGATGATAGAGGACCATTCATCCCCGCCTTAATTTACTAACGGTTTGTTGTTATCCTATTGTGTTACAGGCTGTAGAAATGTATTTTGTTACATGTAATCTCCTAGATTACCATAGCAGGCAAGGGTTTTTGGGTTGGCCAACCACTCTGACAAACCCTAAGAGTTTTAACTGTGATGATCCTTGTTAGACTCTGTTGAGAGGGGTTGTATATTGTTTTGAAAGTTGTATTCTTTTTTAACATATTTGGGATTTTATATCTGTTTGCGAGATGTATGCAAGTTTTTGTGCACTTCAATAGGCTACTGTTGGTTAAAATATAAAGCAATGTTAAAGGCTTCATTGGCTTTTTGGGAAACGTCACAACCGATTTCATAGGTTTGATCTATTTATTATGAAACACTATGACAAAGCCATCAGGTCATACCTACTTATTGTGATAAGCATGGGTAAAAGACAAGAAAGGATGGATTGTTATTGCACTATGCTAAAACCTGTTGGCTGGTATTTTGTTACATGGAATTGCACAGATTACTGGAGTAGGCAATAGCTTTGGTGATCGACCCGAAATAAACAGTGAGGATACTCACTACAATACACTACACTACTGCACCACTATAATCCTTATAAGGGTCCATTAGGAGAGATATACATTTGCTTTACGAGCTGCTATTTAGTATACATTTGTACTATATGCCAGATAGCTGCCTAGAGGAAAGCTAATGCTCAGCAAAATGAGCTTGAGTTGGTTATGGTGAAAAGCCAATGATAAAGGCTAGATGCTTATTAGTTCACCTGGAAAAGTTATACCCAATTCCTTAGGTGTGATCTGTTTATGATAAAGCAAGTAGGCCTTACTTACTGTGAAAAACATGTTATAGGCAATAGACTATTAAGGGTGGATTTTTATTATACTCTGCTAAAGCCTATAGGCAGGAAGTTTGTGATGTGGAATCTCAGAGATTAACCGCATGCGCGCTAGCGGTTTTCCCGCTGCGCGCTGCGTTTTTTAAAAAGCCGCGTTACATGACGAGCTGGGCTCGTCATGAGCGTGCGAGCGGCGCAACTCATGACGAGCTCAGCTCGTCATGAGCGCGGAAGGGGTTAATGTAACAAGCAAGGGTTTTGTGAGGTGACTCACAGGGTGAATACCCCAGATAGGATAGTTGCTGTGGGCAGAAACATATTGGCTTGTAGGAGATGGGTTTGAGCTATTCTCTATTTACCTGCCCAATAGTGTTTTTTGATATACCTAGAGTCCTTTCTAACAAAGGTAATAACCAAGGAACTCTAAGGTATTTTTTGATATTCTGTAGCCTGCTTTGTCCAGTAGTTTTATTCAATAACTCCTTTCTGCTGCCAAGTCTTCGATTCCGTTGAGTCCAACCTGGTGGTACTAGCCTACGAGGGTGGGGAGAGGATGCTGACGATGAAGTATGACACTATTATGTGTGTGAGGCATCCTCTTCCATGAATGAAAAGTTACAATAAAAACAGTGGGCCTGAAACATTGATTGTGAAAAACATATGTTTCAATCAATAAACATTTGAGGGTAGTTTGTTATTACTCTGAATTAAAGCCTATAGATATGTCTTTTGTTACGTGAAATCACACAAATGAATATAATAGGTAAGGTTTTGGTGCTGGTTACCCCCTCTGACAAATCATAGCTATAAGAGTTTTGTACTGTCAGAATCCTTGTTACGCCATCTTGGGAGCAGTAGCATTTTGATTTCCAATCTGTGATTTTGTACAATATGTAATTGTATGACTGTACACCTCATGGTTGCCTTGAGGGGAAGCGTATGCTCAGTACAGGAGACCTCAGTTAGTTAAGTGATAACAACTACATGCCCAAATGGGTTATTCGGAAAGCATACTTCTGTTGCCATTGGTCTGATCTGTTTATTAGAAAAGATGATAAAAATGATAAATGCACTATGCCTGACATTGCTTGAGAAAAGCATACGTTAAAATCAACAGTCATTTTAGACAGCATTGTTTTTTTTCTGTATTAAAGACTACAGATGAAGAAGTTACTTACCTTCAGTAACAATGTATCTGTAAGAGACATTTATTAGTTATAGATTCCTTATCTTAGAATTACCCCCAGGCGTCAGACTGGATCCGGAGAATTTTTCTCTTAGCAGTACCCCTGCGCATCGTCGGAAGGTGGTGTCGGTCGACTCCGCGCCTGTCATCAGCGCCATGATCACCAGGATGACGTCGTTGTGCCTACTTAGACGCTGCCCCTGCGCGCTTATTAGAGTTTTGACACGACTTTCCACGCCAGAAGCTCAGAGCCATGAAAGACACTGACCACTGGTGTACCACAACTAGGGCCGTGCCAGGGAGTCCGAATCCCTTGAAGTCAGTAAGCAGAGCGGGTAGGATGGGTGGGGCAGTACGGAATCTATAACTAATAAATGGCTCTTACAGATACATCGTTACCAAAGGAAAGTAACTTGTTCATCTGAAAGAGACTATTAGTTATATATTCCTTAACTTAGAATAGATAACCCAGTAGGAGGGTCTGCGAACCATGTTACATCAGAAAATCCTGGAGGACAGCACAGGCAAAGTAGCTGTCCCTCCGGACTTGACTATCCAGGCAGTAATGTCTGGTGAACGTGCGCATAGATGGCCATGAGGCCTCCTGGCAGATGTCGATAAGTGGGACTCAACATGAAAAAGTAGTAGTTGCAGCTCTGGCTCTAGTAGAATGCACCTGCAGCCCCATTGGAAGTTCCTATTTTGCAACAGCGTAAAAAATCTTCATACAAAGGACAACCCATCTTGAGAGGGTATGCTTTTGGACAACCCGACCTTTCTTGGCACCCACATAGCCAACGAAGAGTTGATCGTCCACCCAGAAATCTTTAGTGTGGTCAAGGTAGAAGGACAGCGCACATTTTTTTGTTTGTTTTTGACTAGTTTCTTGTCATAATACAAACAGTGCTGCCTCGACAGCGCACGCTTTGGGTCCAAACGGTAGAGTCTCTCCTCCTTGGAAGGGTGCGGAGGTAGGAAAAAGGTGGGCAGAGAGATAGTTTGTACTATGTGAAAAGGAGAAACTACTTTAGGAAGGAACAAGGATCTCATCCTAAGCACCACTTTGTTCGGATGCACAGAGAGGAAAGGTGGCTTAGAAGAGAGAACCTGAAGCTCATTCACACTGTGAGCATAGGTGGTGGCTACAAGAAAAGCGGTCTGCAGAGTAAGGAGCCTAAGCGGACAGTTGTGAAGTGGTTCGAAGGGAGCACACATTAGATAAGTCAAGACCAGATTCAAGTCCCACTGAGGCATTATGAAAGGAGATGGAGGAAAGAGGTGAATAATGCCCTTAAAGAACCTATTAACAATAGGGAACTTGAACAAAGAGGGCTGATCCAGTAGCCGAAGAAAAGCAGAAATGGCTGCCAGATAGCCTTTAAGAGTGCCCAGAACAGAGCCCTGCTGGGCCAGAGAAAGGAGAAACAAAAGAACCTCAGAAAAAGGGGCAGAAAGGGGATCCACAGCCTTTGCTGTGCACCATGGCATAAACTTGTTACATCAACAGGCGTATACCATCTTAGTGGAGGGACGCATGGCTGTCAAGATAACATTACAGAATTTGTGTGGAAGGTCAATAGCTGTCAACTGTCGCCACTCAATCTCCATGCAAGGAGGTGGAGGCTGGACAGGCTCGGGTGGAGGACTGTCCCCTGCTGCTGCGACAGAGTGGCAGTCTGATCGGAAGATCGATGGCCATGCTCAGGAGCTCGGGGTACCAAACTCTTTGTGCTGAGCCCAGAGCTCAAGAACGATTTGGGCCTGGTTGCGTTTGATCTTCTTCAGCCCGCAGAGAAGAAGTCTTACAGGCGTCCAAGAGGCTGCACCTCCACTCATGATGAAAAGCAACACAGAGTGAGTGCCGTCTTGGAAACGCGAACGTGCAGAACTGCTGACATTGAGCGTTCTCTTCGGTGACAAACAGATCTAACCAAAGACCTCCCCACTGCTGAACGAGACCTTGCACTACCTCTGAGTGAAGATCCCATTTGTGATCTACCAGGCACCAATGGCTACGTTCGTCCGCTCTGGAGTTCAGAGAACCTGCCAGGTGTTGAACCACCAGGGTCATGCCCTGATGTTCCAGCCTTGTCCAAAGGAGAAAAGCCTCCTGACAAAGGGTCCACGAGCCCACCCGCCCTGTTTGTTGCAGTACCACATGGCGGTGGTGTTTAAGCATGAGCGGATTTTGCGTATTGCCAATCCGCGGATTTGCGTATTTGCGTATTTCAAAAATACGCAAAATCCACGGATCCTAGCGTATTTTTTTTTTGTGTGTTCGCACGGGTTTCTGCAAGTTCGCGAGGGTTTTATTGTATAAAACGCTCGCGAACATGCAGAAACCCGTGCGAACACAATGTGCCTGGGTATTGCGCTCGTGAAAGTCAAGGATGCAAAGTCTATCCAGCATCACAGCTGATTTTCGACGGTAGGTTTGGGAAGAAGGCACATCTGCCCAGCCTTGACAACGCTTACGATTGTTTTTGGGCTGATGAATGAGTCACTGAATTTAAGCTTCAACTAGGGCACATGCTTTATTGATATCTGTAAGTGCTTCCTGTTGAGGTTTAATTTTTGTGCCAGGACCATCGTGCCAGAATGAACCCTGCCCTTCATATTTATTCAAGAAGACGCCACCGTTTTGTGCCATACCTCTACTCAACTGGAGTACTTTCTACTGGATAATCAGTAAGTGCTACCTCGTTGGGTAAATGTATAGTGCTTTTACTATACTACAGCTTCCTAAAGTGCCAGAGAGTTGTCTACAGCGACCATGTGTGTGTTACTATGCAATCGCCCCGAAGGGCGCAGGGGTCCCTTGGGTGAGCTGCTGCTGTAATTTACAATGGCGCCAGCAAGCTGCCAGCGCCGTTGTAAAATAGTTACAAAGTTAGCTTGCACAGGAAGCACTTAGATAAAATAAAGCAGCACCTGCTTCGTTTTATCTAGTGGTTCCTGTGCAAGCTAACTTTGTAACTATTTTACAACGGCGCTGGCAGCTTGCTGGCGCCACTGTAAATTGTGGGGGTTCAACTTTTGAACCCGTTACGTCCGCGCGGATTTTTTTTTCAGATTTTGTGGGAAATCCGTAAAATACGCGGATTGCGGATTTCCCAAAAATCCGAAAAATCCGTGGGCGTAACGGATTTACCGCTCACACTTAGTGGTGTTGACTGCAAACACATGCACTGCCTTCCCCTTGAGAAAGGGAAGGAATGCCTTCAGTGCGAATCGCCCAGAGCTCCAAGTAGTTGATAAGTAGCCTGGACCTTGACGGAGACCAGACTCCACTGATCTCCACCTCCCTCAAGTGGCCGCCCCATCCCAGGATTGATGCATCGGTCACCACCGTGAGGTCTAGTTGGGGAAGGGAGAGGGATCTGCATCTGACCCAATTCTGGTTTGTTAACCACCACTGCAGTTGTTGGGCAGTTCCCTCCGAGATCTGGACATAGTCAGAAAGATTCCCCTGATGCTACGCTCACTGAAACTTCATGTCCCACTACAGAGCCTGCATATGCCACCCGCATGATCCAACAGCAGGCTACAGGAGGCCATGAGGCCCAGCCTCAGGATCATTCTAACCGAAATCCGGGTTAGAGGCCGAAACATCAGTATCATAGCTGAAATATCCCAGACTCTATGTTCAGGAGGATAGGCCCGAAACTGCACTGTGTCCAGAACAGTCCCGATGAAAAGGAGCGACTGAGAGGGAGTCAGGTGTGACTTCGGCACATTGATAGTGAACCCCACGAATGCAGGAGGTGCACTGTATTCTGGAGGTGGAAGACAACAGCCTGGGGCGAGCCTGCTTTCAACAGCGAGTCATCGAGATAGGGGAAGACTGGAACCCCGGACCTGTGCAGATGAGATGCGACCACCGCCATCACTTTAGTGAACACCTGAGGGGCACTGGTGAGGCCAAAGGGGAGCACGGTGAATTGAAAATGCTCATGGCCTACCGTGAACTACAGGTAGCGTCTGTGGGCTGGCAGGATGGGAATATGGAAATAGGCGTCCTGCATGTCCAATGCCGCCATCCAGTCTCCGGGGTCGAGGGCAGACCTGAGCCAACATCAGCATTTTGAACTTCTCCTTCCAGAGGAAGCGGTTGAGGGCCCTGAGGTTATGGATAGCCTTCCAGAGGAAGCGGTGGAGGGCCCCGAGGTCATGGATAGGACGCAGGCCTTTGTCCTTTTTGGGCACCAGAAAGTAGCAGAAATAGCATTCACAACCATCTTCTGGCACAGGGACCCTTTTGATAGCTCCCTTGTTGACCTGAAACTTCCTGGCAGAGAAGCGCCAAATGATCCTCTGACATGTGATGGAAAGGGGAGGAAGTAGCCCCTGAGGACTATCTACAAAATCCACCTGCCCGACGTGATGGTTTGCCAGTGGGGGAGGTTATGGCGAATCCTGCCACCCACTGGCTGATGATGGGCCTGAAAGGTCAGACTAGGAGGGTTCGGAGGCTGCTGCAGGGGGGATGGTGGACTGGCCCACTCGCTGGCTCTCAGACCCGCGAGGTTGCTGGGTCCCACGTCTGTGGCCATGCCTAGGCTGGGAAACTTGTATGGACCGGTGGCTGGACTGGGTTGGACGTGGTGAGGTGACCCTTCCGTAGCCATGAAAGGGGCGAAAAGCAGAATGTGGTGGATGGGAGGACACAGCACAGCTGAAGGATCTGACCATAGCTTGAGAATACTTAAAGCGCTCCAGCACCAAGTCTGCCTTGTCACCAAAAGGGCAGCGGCCATTGATGGGCATGTCCAGCAGAGTGGCTTGGACACTCGCTGACTAGTCAGATGTCAGTGGTATCCAGTCCACAGCGAATCGTGAATTTTGCTGCGTCTCTCCCATCTGCCACGACCTGTGAGAGAATGGACCGGGCCTCATCCAGGAACTGAGGCAGCACTTGCACAACCGTATCCCAGACAGTATGGGTGTATCAGCCCAAGAGGCACACTGTAATCACGGACCGCGGTGCCAAGCTGGAGGAAGAGAACATGCGCTTCCCAAGATGATCCAGGGTCTTGGATTCCCTGTCTGGGGGATCAGAAGGGAATGCGCCCTTGGAAGAAGAAGCTTGGACCACCTAGCTCTCGGGGGAAGGGGGGTGGTGAGGAAAATGGGAGCACCTGGAGCCGGGCGGTGGCGGAAGGAAATCATCCATTCCACAGGAGCCCCTGTGCTGGGTTTGGACCAAGTGCCCAGAAGGACATCCATGAGCACTTCGCTGAAGATCAAGAGGGGTTCCGAGGAAGTTGTCGCAGATTGAAGCGCCTCCGTCAGGAGATTAGTCCTGAATGCCACTGTAGAGAACTCAAGGCCCAAGGCCCAAGGCCCAAGGCTTTGGCTACCCTATGCACCACCACTACATAGGAAGCTCCTTCCTCTGTAGCCAAGGTAGGTCGCAGAAAACATGCCAAGTTTAGGTGAAGAGTTCAAACCATTGGCATCACCTAAGTCCTCTATTCTGTCCAGTTCTTCCAACTGGTCTGCCTAATGGTCCAACGACCCCTCCCAGTCCTCATCACCACCCTCAGGGCGATAGGGAACACCTGGGATGAACAAGGGAACAAAAGTACCCTCCGACTTCAGATTTGACGTCGTCCGACGTCGATCTGACTCCGGGTCCATTTCAGGGATGAGGATGGGGACGGCATCAGGCTGGGGGTGCGGCTGATGCCGGGGTCGTTGCCACTGGGACCGGCGCCAGGCAAGGTCGAGTAAGGTCGACCAGTGTCGATCCGGATCCAGGTCTGGATCCATGGATGCCCACAGGCACCGGGGCTGGAGCCGCCGGTATCGACGCCCAGGGCTCGTGACCGACTCTGCAGGCCCCGAAGGCACGCCAGCAAAGTCGGGCTGCCCAAAGATGCGATGGAGGGCTTCGTAGAACATATGAAGCTGAGCAGGCATCCCAGAAATGGATGGAGGCACGGAGCCATCCTTGAATCAGGCACCAGAGACAGACGGAGCTTTAGAGCAACGACGCTCCAGATCCCGCGTCACGACTGCCAACCAAACGAAGAGCGACGGTGCTTCTTCGCCTTCTTTTTGTGCTTCAACTTACCCGAGGAGTGAAAAGTCTTGGACGAGGTGCAGTGGCTCCACGAACGGTCTCAAGACCTTCCCCTCAAGCAAGACCGGGAGCAACGCAAAGCTAACTGCCGGGCATCCAAAAGCTTTTGGAACTGCTCCCGCAAAGGCTTCGGATTCATGGCCCGGAAGTCACAGCATGACTTTGGGTTGTGGTCATGCTCCAGACATCAAAGACACACGAGGTGTGGATCCGTCACAGACATCAGTACTACAGGTTGCTTGGCCCTTGAGAATCTAATGCATCTTTAAAGGCACTAAGATGCCATGAAACATCCAGTGAGGGATAAGAGATGGCTGAGGGGTGTAGATCCGATTGTTCAGTCCCATTGAGTACAAGGAAGGAAAGTAAATAGGGACACATGGCACACTCTCAGTGTGATCCCCATACGTCCTGTGGCTGTTCATGCCTGTTACCAAACTCAGGTGGGAGAGAGCTGTCAGTGATTCAACAGGTGTGCCAGAACCCACTGCATGACTGAAACAAAGGTATATAGAAAGGGGGAGGGAGCAATTGGACACAAGGCCACCAGTAAGGCAGAGCTGAAACAGAGGGCAGGGAAAGGGTTAAAAGGAATCCCTGGTCACTAGTGAAGGAGAGGAGAATCTCATGGTATGAATTAAAGAGCATCCATATTTCAAAAGAACTCTGTTTGGACAAACTGCTACCGAGGTACTGTGCTGATGTCTCCTCACATTAGGCATCATTAGTGTTTTTGGATCATTTATCAGCCGGAGCTGCAGTTACCACAGCGTGTGTAAAAGAAAGCAGGAGCAGTAGGTGAATCCCAAAACAATATGCTTTAAGAAGAAAGCTGGTTTTAAAAATTCGCAAATATTTTGCGATTTCTTGGTATTCCTTAATTGCGATTAGCAAAGTGCGAAATCGCAATTAAGGAATACCTTCCCATTCATTCCTATGGGCCAAGAAGTCATTCTCAATTTGTGATTCGTAATTTGAGAATCGCAAATTTAGAATAATTTCAAGGGTGCAAGGGTGTCATAAGGACACCCTGATGCACCCCTGAAATTAGCATGTGTGCACATATGGCGCACATACATGCCCTAAGGGCATGTATGTGCCCCACATAGCACTTTTAAAAATGCCAAAAAGTGCGTTTTTCAAAGAAATCGCAAATTACCACCAACTTGAAGTTGGTGGTAATTTGCGATTTCTTAAGGAGAAATCGCACAACTTGGGTGCTTGTTATATAGCATTTAAGGAATCGCAATTTGCGATTCCTTAAATGCTTACGCAAAATTGAGAATCACAAAATTAGCGATTCCTTAATAATGCGATGCGAAAATGTCTCATACATTGCGTTTTGCAATTTTTTACTCGCAAACGCTGTTTTTCTACGAATCGCAGCATTTGCGAACAAAAAATTGTTTCATAATATGCCCCCCAATCTCCCTGTGCCTACCAAAATGAATGTCTCCTTGTGTAATGTAACTGGTGCTTATGTAAATTGCGCCAATACCGTTGGGTCGAGTTTGCGCTGTATATAAAAAAAGTGCAACGGAAAAAAAATTTGTTGAAATACCGGAAAACAGTATTTCTGGATACTTGGAGTCACCTTAAATGTTTACTTCTAATTTATAAATCAGGCTAATAGTGTGTAATTTATCTTAAAATGTACTTTGTTTACAATGATTTGAGGTTCAAAGGCACAAGAAGAAATTGTTCTAGATTTGATATCTGGTGACAAGGGGCAGAAATTTCAAAGCAGTATCAAATGCAGATCCAATTGGTCTCCAAAGGCCAATGTTCAAAGAAAGGAGGGAAACAAACTCAGTAAGGTTCCAAACTTCAGTGTCTTTAATTTGTGAATTATTTTGGGAAACAAGGGTCCTGAGCAAATTAAACAATTTTTCAACACAGGTGATATATAGAACACAATGGTAGCTATATAATTCTCCTGTCCAGCCGGACCAGGAATTTATTGTCAATGAATAACACAATAAAAAGGAATACAAAACAGTAATCATGGAAGGAAGGGCACAATCCTGTGCCGTACTGGAAAGATAGGGACAGACAAAAGAGAGATTCCACAGGCAAAGAAACAGAGCAGCCTGGACACTAGTTAAATCAGTGCAATTAGTGTTCTCCAGAGTAGAACATACACAATCTTTACACAATGGTTTACATGTATGTCTACTTATAAAAGTCGACGACGTTTCGATCCATTTGCTCTAATCTACAAGGATCATCCTCAGGACTAAAAATCAAATTTAATTTGCCTGAATTAAATCATACGCCTCGCTGAGGAGGGGGCCGACTGCTGGTTAAGGCATCTGTCGATTCGGGCAGTCAAGAGGCAATGCAGATTAAGGAGCAATCCGTGGCAATCCGACGGGGTGCACTTGCCGAATGGTAAGCCATTCGGCAAGTGCACTCCGTCGGATTGCCACGGACCTTGCGTTGAAATCCATTGATAATTTGCCAATCATCAACTAACTTGTTGTCAAGCGGAATTCGCATCTAGAAACCGCTCGAATGGACGGTTAATCCCATACCTACTTAATGCAGACTGAAATCCTACTCGCGGAATTGTGACTACAAACAATCCGTGCTCCTTAATCTGCATTGCCTCTTGACTGCCAGAATCGACAGATGCCTTAACCAGCAGCCGGCCCCCTCCTCAGTGAGGCGTATGATTTAATTCAGGCAAATTAAATTTGATTTTTTGTCCTGAGGATGATCCTTGTAGATTAGAGCAAATGGATCGAAACGTCGTCGACTTTTATAAGTAGACATACATGTAAACCATTGTGTAAATATTGTGTATGTTCTACTCTGGAGAACACTAATTGCACTGATATAACTAGTGTCCAGGCTGCTCTGTTTCTTTGCCTGTGGAATCTCTCTTTTGTCTGTCCCTATCTTTCCAGTACGGCACAGGATTGTGCCCTTCCTTCCATGATTACTGTTTTGTATTCCTTTTTATTGTGTTATTCATTGACAATAAATTCCTGGTCCGGCTGGACAGGAGAATTATATAGCTACCATTGTGTTCTATATATCACCTGTGTTGAAAAATTGTTTAATTTGCTCAGGACCCTTGTTTCCCAAAATAGTGTATACCCTTGGTCCTTTGCAACCTAATGGGTCCCCCTTGTTTTCCAAAAAGACCTGTAATTTGTGAATGGCAGGTCATGTTTGAATATTACCCAGGGAAGGCGCAGCCTCAGAATTTGGGGAATCCACTAACGTCTCATAACAACTGGGCAACTGGCATATAGTTCACCAAATAGCAACACCTTTGAACTACACTATCAAGAGCACTGTAAAGCGTTCACAGCCAATGAAAACAATTCCATAGTACAGGCAACTAATCTTACTTTTCGTCAGAAAAATATTAGTATGGGGCCTTGAAATGTCATGGATGGACGAAAGTAAGCAAAGGTGATAAAAGCTCAATACAGTTACAGTCCTGGATCATCTCCTGCAGGTCACCGATAATAGTGTACTTCTTTCCATTCTGGCCAGCTGGGATCATAGAACATTTTTGCTTCCATGTATCCACCCCAGGCAGTACAGTTTTCTCTTGTATAAGCTCAGATCACGGCATGGTTTCTCTCAGAGTTCTAGGCTTCTTGGTGTGTTTTCAGGCTTGTGGGAACAGTGGAAACATTCAGAGCCATGGCTCTGGCCAGATAGTCTGGTGTGTTGATACCGCACAACTTCTCTAGAGGTCCAGGGAAATGCAACCTAGTGGCTATAGGGCACCTTCTTTAATCTACTGTTTAGAACAGTGGTGGAAGGCTAGTGCAAATGAAGTCAGAGTGCCATGCTCAAAAATCAGAAGGACAACTGACCGAGAAGAAAATATCTTCACAGTCTGTCTTGCATTTAAAGGAGGCTAAGAGTACCATATTGCCAAAAGAATGTTTATTTTAGGAGTCACTTGATTCCTCAAGAAGGGGCTTTCACCTACCAGGAGTACAGGTAATATGGCCTGTGGCCAGAAAAACAAATCTAACTGCCACTAGCTGCCTGTCTTTTCATGGCCTTTGGTGAGAAAAAACCTTACTATGGTTGTAATGAACTTGGATGCACAACGTGGTCAGCAGAACCTTGTAATATAAGAAGTAAAGTGTACCTTTAGTTTGCTTGCTGACCGGTAAGTACACTGAAAGAAAACACAAAGCAAGGCCTGAAATAGACAGGTTAAAGATTAATGTCAAAGCTCTGTGTGCCACGTATGGGCTTCCCTTCATAGATATGGTTGATGATGATAGCAATTAGGTACAAGGGACTCAAACAGTATTAGGGAAAATGGAATATGCAAAGTAGAAAGGGGATGAAGTGGACTTTCAGCTGAAGTGCCTGCCAAAGGAAAGAGCATGAAATGGACACAGAGGAAAAGTAAGAATTGAGATCATGCCTGTGAACAATAAACAGCCAACCACCATATGGCCCACAAAATTAGAGGGCCCCATCGGCAACACCGAGTGCAGTGAGACATCTTGAAGGTACCATGGATTCAAATCTATCATTGACTGTACACTTCAATGAAACTGCTACAAAATACTCAATGCATACCTTACCTGGTATCGTTAGAAATTAGAGGCCATTCTCACCCCTGTGAAAACGAGGATTTAATACATCAGTAGACTGCACCTCTGCACCCCATGCTTCCAGTGACAAAACCCTGGACAATTTGAGCCTGCTATGGCCTTCAAAAAATTACAGATGTATTTTAGTGTATTGTAATTGCATTTATATAGCGCTTACTAAAACTGACAAGGCATCAAAGTGCTTTTTCGGTGAGCAGCACGCTACACCGGAATCTATAAAGGATTAGTGGTCAACTGGTACAGTGAAAATGTGAAAGTAATTTGAGTGATGATTATGTTAGTTATTTGGATTGAGAAGGATAGTGGAGAGATAGAAGAGGGAAAAAGATTTGCATTTATATAGCACTTGCTACCCTTGATTGGGTGTTGAATCGCTTTTTCAGTGAGTAGCATGCTACTTCGGAACCCATAAAGGATTAGTGGTGAATTAGTATAGTGAAAATATGAAAGTAATTGGAGTGGTGAATATGTTTGTCAGTTATTTGTGTATTCCATAAAGACAATGAGAAACCTTTTACTCTGGAGGTCCTGTTACAATAACAGGAGCGGTCTATAATGCATTGCGGCATTCTATAACATAAGACATCCTATATCAACCACCTTAACCAACCATCTAATATGATAATGTTACCAAACTCCCCACAACCGAGGATATCTGCGGGATAAAATGGCATCCTGGTGGAACTGAATATAGTTCATCTATGCAGGTCCTGGCAACTATATTGTCCTTGATGAAACATAGACATCTCCCTGTCATACAAGAGAGGACTGTAATTGAGACCATTCTGGCAGATTTCCATCTCTCTTTTTCCCTCCTCCTTCCACAAGTGCTTGGTCCTCCTTTCCCTGACTTAAAATTCCCTCCAGTGAATCAACCCTATTCCTACAGTCAGCACAAGAACAGAACGGGAAAACACAAGGAAATTCATAAGAAGATACCAGGACCTACAGAGGAAACCATAACCACCTGGGGAAATACAATTATAGTTGGTGTGCCTATATCTCATGTGTCTTCCTCCATCATACTGGAACACACTGATGCCTGAGAAGTAATAGCAGCATCTTTCTGGTTACAGACACACACACAACACCAAAACGCTTTCAACATAGGATTTCACAAAAAATAGAATACCTTTGAAACCTTGTACTTTCCATAGTGAAGCAAGCTGCCCCTCAAATGATGTGCTTCGCCACTCCACAACGGGGCTTTGTGTGCTATATAAATGCCATAATACAACACAACACGATCAGGGACAGGAGCAGTAAACCAAGAGGATGCAGTCAGATGCAATGGTGAAAGAAAAAGAGCAATGAAGATAATCTAGAAGGCGCAAAAGTAACAGGATTATAGAGGGTTTTCTCCGGTACCTTGCAATTCGAGGAACTAGAAACGGAGAGTTGAGAAATGTAGGGGAAAGAGGGGACAGAAAGAGAGAGGTGGAGGAAAGCATAGGGATCTCTTGAGCTAAGGATTATGGTTCCAAAAGACGGATCTTTCTGTGCATGGGTAAACACCACAGTGCATGCAGAGCAAAAACAAGCATTTCCAATGCAATAGGTCTCGCATTTGTGAGAGTTTAAGCGATTGGCATTGTAAATGACAATGCTTTTTATTCAATTGCTTTGCTAATTAACACATAAATAAAAGGCATTGTCATTTACAATGCCAATAGCTCAAACTCTTGTAAATTCGAGACCTATTTAAAGAAGCGGCCACCACTGTTCGGGGCTGCTCGTAAAGTGAAAGCATGCATGGCGCTCTGAATATTGCAGGAAAAGATTGCTTACAGACTAAAAAAGATGTACTGTGGAACAACCGAAGTAAAAGGGCCAGTCCTTATGGAAGGTTACAAATGACAAGGTGGTACTAAGGAGGGACTAACAAGCCTATTAACGAATCAGAAGCCAGCATTTACGAAGGGCAGTGATACAAGCCAATGATAAATATGCGCGGAGAGTGGGAGGGACTTGCCACAGAGCAGCGCATGCGCTGCCCAGGTTTGACCTAAAAACGATGCCCCCTTCTTGGGTAAAGTGCCAAAAAAAAAGGGAGCAATTATGTGCCTGTGCGTGTCTCCGCTGTAGATCGTGTACCTCATGAAAGCATCAGCACTGTGCAGCACACAGCCTCCAAGCCCCATGTGCCCACGTTTAATTAGAGCATCATTTCAAGCACTTCATGGATTTACTTGGACAGCCCCCCAAACGTTATGCCAATAAATACCTCTGTGTAATTATGTATTGTCTGGGGGTGCATGCCTTTCTTTGCGTCACACCCATTCACGTTTGAACTATATTGGGTGCATTTGTGACAGTTTTAAGGGTGCGAAATGAATCCGATGATGACGCCAGTGGTCCCATTTCTGAACACCGGAGGCAAATGAACCACTGAAATCTATATTGTGATGCCACTAATAATATCATTTTTTATGTCATCAGTGACATCATCTGTGAGGTCGCGAGAAGTGGACTTTGTAGGGTGCTTTAGTTCTGTAGCCCCCACTGACGGGTGCATTTCAGTTTTTTTTTTCATTTTTAATACAAAGTCAAAGCCTTTGAGTAGGGTTTTAAGAGAATATCGGCCACATGCATCATTGTTGCCGTTTGCGATTTCTTAATTGCGAAAATTAAGGAATCGCAATGAAGAAATCGCAAAAGGCTATGCATTAAGAAATCGCAATTTTTTTTTGTGATTTCTTAAAATTCCTTAATTGCGATTCACAGTTTGCGAATCGCAATTAAGGAATCCCTTCCCACTGATTCCTATGGGCCTACATGCCCATAGGAATGAATGGGAAGTCATTTTCAATTTGCGATTAGCAATTTGCAAATCGTAAATTGAAAATTCAATTTCAAGGGTACGGGGGGGGTCCAAAGGACCCCCCCTGAACCCCTGAAATATAACTTTAAGTGCATTTTTCACACACACATGCCCCAAGGGCATGTGTGTGTGTAAAATGAAACTTTCAAAAATTCACTTTTGTGCATTTTTGAAAGTTTTCGCAAATTACCATGAAGGGCCACTTCATGGTAATTTACCTCTCCCTATTTGCTAATTCGCAAATGTAAAATGTTCATGCATTGCATTTAAGAAATCTCAAATTGCGATTTCTTAAATGCAATCGCAATTTTAGAAATCGCAACATGATTGCGATTTCTAAAATTGCGAAAAACATGATGCATCCCAATTTTGTCAATTGCATTCGCAAATGACCGAAAATTGCGATTCGCACCGATTGCGAATGCAATTGACAATGATGCATGTGCCCCTATATATGTACATGGAAGAATCTTTCCTATGATCACATAACAACCTATACTATAAAACAAATATTAAATTCCCTGATAAAATTTCAGCCCTTTGTCTATGCCCTCTGACTTTACAAACAAGGTCATTGTGGGCAATGGAGCATCTGCCACATTGTCAGTGATGTAATCAGCAATGGTCTGCGTAAGAATCATTAATGGTATTAGTGATGTAATGCGCTAAGTCAGAAGCAGTGAGTTAGGGAAGATATGATTACAAACTTGACTAAATTGGCATGTTCGAGTTGTTTAAGGTTTTAGTTCCCAACATATGTAATTTGGCAGGGAATTTTTCGTTTTGTGTATACATAACATAGTTTAGTATGTGATTTTACGGGAGAACATTATCCTTCCTTTATTTCTCCTGTAACCTTTTCCGTGCAATCTCGCAGCGTCACCTATAAACTCCCACTTAATCCACGCACGAACACCTTGTACCAAGGTCCCATCCCATCAGATATTCTTAGGGGTTTACATTCAATGATGTCAAAGTACTAATTTGCCATATGGGATCCGCTCGACTTACATTCTGTGAATGTGCACAAGTCTTTGTTGCTGAAATTGGTAAATGCTTTTATGTGAAATGTACAACAGAAACTAAGTATATATGGTTTTAATGTGAAGCGCTCTGATATCCCATGGGGTCAAGTTCGAGCTATATAAAACACTACAAATAAATAATAAATAATGGTTTTCAGTGAACTTCATGGACTTTGTAGTGATATAGTTTGTCAGAGGAACGCCATATTGATAATGGAGCTGACAGAAAAAAAGCACCCTGAGGCACTATCTCACATGCAAATAAGAATGTTTTTTTCTACAGATTTACATCCTCAAATTGCATATTATCTCAAAAAACCTCTCTAGTGCTTAATTTGATCTGGTGGTTTCCGGTGCTCGGCACCGGAACTTTCTTTTCAAAGCCTCGCTTGTGACAGTCTGCCACAAGGTGGCGCTGTCTGGGTAATTTAGAGATGACCATAACAACATGTAATTATTATTTTAACATACATTAAAAATAACTAGTACCTGCTGCTCAAGCCATTCTTATAGCTTTGGAGGCCTGAAATTGTCTGAATTGTGCAAACACAAGGAGATGATGGACGGAGCGCTGAAACTTTTCAGACTCTCACCCTCAGTCACAGACCTGGGGTGTATCCACCACCATTCTTTAGCTCACTTTGCCACCTCAGTTCAGACCCAGCTATATGCAAATCATTCTTGACCCTGTGTATGCAACCCAGATCTGTGACTGGGGGTGAGTGTCTGAAAAGTGTCAGTGCTCCATCCATCATCTCCTTGTGTTTGCTTTGCTTGCCCTAAGTTGGCAGGGTATGCCAAGACGGGGGTCCCTTGCTAACTTTTCCACTGGATTAAAGCTAGCCTGGCTGATGAAGGGTGTTACCCAGAAACCAGTCCCAGGGTGTTTATTTCCGGTTCAGGGAAGACCTGGCTTGGCAGTTCGGGCTGGACTGTTCCCATGAGGCACAAGGTCAAGACTGATTTGCATATGGCTGGGTCTGAACTGAGGTGGCGAGGTGAGCTAAAGAATGATGATGGATTCAATCCAGATCTGTGACTGGGGGTGAGTGTCTGAAAAGTTTCAGCACTCCGTCCATCATCTCCTTGTGTTTGCATTGTCTGAATTGTCTCACTTGTAGGCTTGTGATGGTTGGTAGTTGTGTTGTTACTGTTATTGTCAGTACTGACTGGGGCAATGTGTGGTGCACACTACAGTGGCCTTCAGACGAGAGCATTGGCACTTATTCTTTTTTCAAATTAAGCACCGCTCCTCTCACTATGGGCTAGATGTAGGTAATTGTATTTTATCGATTCAAAAATACTAATTTTACCGATTTGGTATTTTTGAATCGGTAAATGCAATGTAGATAAAAATTTGGTAAAAAATACTGAATCGGTAAGATTCGGTATTTACCGAATTGGTATTTACCGATTCGGTAATTGCCATTCATTCCTATGGGCCTGGAGGCCCATAGGAATGAATGTCAATTACTGAATCGGTAATTACCGATTCGGTAAAATTGTGAAAAAGTCAAGGGTGGCAGGTTGTCACTTTGACACCCTGTTGCACCCCTGATTAGTGCTTGTGTGCACATGTGGCACACATACATGCCCTAAGGGCATGTATGTCTGTCACATGGCACAGGTGTAAATGCACATATTTGCATTTACATAGGAATTTGTTATTTACCACCAACTAATAGTTGGTGGTAAATAACGAATCCTTTAAGCCCAGAAGCACTGTTTGAAGTGCTTACTACATTTCATTTACCGATTCGGTAAATACTGATTCGGTAAATGATGATTCGGTAAATACCGAATTAGTAAATACCGATTTGTTATTTACCGAATCTGTAAATATACCACCTACTTATTAAAAGCCTATTACCGGTCGGTAACGGCCAATTACGGCCGTTACCGACCGGTAATAGCCTACATACATCTGGCCCTAAATTTCTAAAACCTTCCATGAAAAAATGACCTTGATTTAGATTTCTATTCTACCCTGTCCTTTCTTTCCTCAGAATGGCCAATTTGTTACCTTCCATCCTCTACGTGGCTCCTCTCTCTGACCCTAGCCTACTCTAAGCCACATGTCTGAGTCACTTAATAGTAATTAAAAATTACCACAACTCATTTTCATAGATCACAACTTCTCCTTCTTTGAAAACATATTGCTGCAACTAACCATACCTGGTCTCTTTAGCCTATCTGTTCATCCCACCAGCCATTTGCATAAACTCACATTGTCCCAACTAATGATCACACCACACTTCTATTAATTTAATCTTCCACAAAGACGTTGGTGTAAATGCATTGAATTATTTCCTTGAAAGCACAAGATTAATCCTAAAAATCAACAAAGACCAAAGTCCAATGAATTAACCAGTAACCTTGGGTTCCGGAGTAGCACGCTACTCATTGTGAAGCTCTTCAACACCATGTCTGGGGTACTAAGCGCCATATAAATGTAATTGCAATTACCATATGTCTTAATGTGGAATCGCTCTTGTCTCTTCGCTGTCAGGCCTTAGAAAAACAGTTGACTTGAGGGATGCAATCGGGTTTGGTAAGTAAATCTGAAGCAAGTGCTAATTGTTGTTGGGGAACCTAGATTTACCTTTATTGGTGGGAGACTCGTCTTGTTTTACCCCTCAGTGGTAATGGCAGGCTCTTCCTTGTGTTTCCACTCTGGCAGCAGGATCCACGATAGCTGTCTCTGTCCTGTGTCCCCCTCTGTGGCTGCTCTCTCTGTTCTGTGTTGTTCTCTCAGTGGTAGCTGTCTCTGTCCTCTGTTGTTCCCTCAGTGGTAGCAGTCTCTATCCTGTGTCCCCCTCTGTGGTTGCTCTCTCTATCCTGTGTTGTTCCCTCAGTGGTAGCAGTCTCTATCCTGTGTTACCCTTCAGTGGTAGCTGTCTCTGTCCTCAGTTTTGCCTCAGTGCTGGCTGTATCTGTCCTGTGTGTCTCCTCAGTGGTAGCTGTCTCTGTCCTGACTTTTGCCTCAGTGGTGGCTGTCTCTGTCCTGTGTTGTTCTCTCAGTGGGAGCTGTGATCATCCTGTGCTGAGTGATGGCGGTATCTGGCATGTGATGCCCCCTCAGTGGTAGGGGGTTCTGCCCTCTGTTGTTCCCTCAGTGGTAGCGGTCTCTGCCTTGTGTTGCCCACTCGGTGAGTGTAGTCTCTTTCTTAGCAGGGTCGGACTAGGATTGAAAATACGACAGGGCACCAAAACTAAAGCGGCCGTCATTGGCACATCAGAAGCTAAAAGAGTCCCAAATTCTGCAAATCGGGTAGTTTTGAACTTGGAAAGACACAGTGTATAGTGTTTTAAGGTATTGGGGACTGCATGCATGTATGCTTGCTGCAGGAACTGTTTGTGGTAATGGCAGGGAAATGCAAATTAATAAAATCAGCCCACCAGACCATAATATAGGCCCACAACAGCACACGCTAACCTGCAGGCCAGCCCCTTTGCAGCTGCCAGTTGGCCATAGGCCAGCCGGACCGGTGCCCCCTCAGTGGTGGCTGACCTTGCCTGTCTTCCTCCCCTCACTGGTAGCCAACGCTCACTTCCGGTGCTGTCTCCTCCCAATCATCTCTCTTTAGGGTTTCAGTGCTCTGTCTCTTCTTGTCATTACTCTTGTCCTGTCGTTTGTCACAGGCAGGTGCAGAGAGCAGCTGACCTCGGCGGGGACAGTGACTGTGAGTGAGAACAGCTCCTGTCTGGGCCCCGGGCAGGGGCGGCTCTAGGCTCATGGTAGCCCTGGGCAGGGAGCGTAGGTAGGGGCCCCGGAAGAGGGGGTCTGGGCGGGGCGGAGCGCAGAGGCCAGTGAAGAGGGGGGGTCAGGGTGTTTGGAAGTGAAACAGAGCCAGAGGCCACCAAATCCCTGCCAGGGGCCTCCACACAAATATGTATCCATCCTCAGAGGATTATTACATTAAGGATATATATTGGCGTGGTGGCCCCTGGGATTTGGTGGCCCTGTGCAGGTGCACAGCTTGCACATGCCTAAGGCCGCCCCTGCCCCGGGCTCAGCTGCCTCCAGGAAGCACAGATGGGAAAATAGCATTGTCTGCTGGGCCCGTGTTTGCCCGGTGCTTCCTGTGTGCTCTCTGACTGCTGTGCATATGGCCCAGCCTCGGGGAGGAGAGCAGCGACGAGGCCTGAGTGGCAGTGGGTGCTCCGTCGGGAAGGGGCTCACTCACAGGAGTGAGCACCCTCTCCAGGGGAGCACTGTCAGCAGGGGCTCTCTCGTGGGAGGGAAGCACTGAATCTGACCCGAAGAAGAGCACTGCCGGACTGACCCTGTCAGACAGGTCCCTTCCCAAAGAGAGGGGGCGCTGACGGAGAGTGCTGTCACGGCAAAAGGAATACTGGCACAGAGTGCTATTGCTGACAGGGGAGTTCTGACAGAGAGCGCTATCCTTAGGATGGAAGAACTGACCGAGAGTGCTGTCCCTGCTGGGATGCAGTACTGACTGAGTGTGCTATCACCCGGAGCGGAGAACTGACAGTGAGTGATATTGCCAGTTAGAGAGTAGGGACCGACAGTGCAATCACCAGGACTGCAGTACTGACTGAGAGTGCTATCCCTGGGACTGCAGTATAGATAGTGAGTAATATCACGGGGAGGGGAGAACTGACAGGGCCACTGCATGGAATGAAGCTCTCACAACGGATGGGTTCTCACCACTGAGGGCACGCAAGGCCTCTCAAACAAAGGAACTTTCTAGAGTGTGTATTATTGGGTTGTTTCCAATTTTCTCTACACTGGATGGCCCCTTGAAGGGTTGAGGCACTAACGGCGTCCGTGGATAGTGGGAGCAATGTGGTAGGTGGCAGCCTGGTGGGGTGAGTGTGCAGTGTCTGGGGAGAGTCTGATAACTTGTTAAACCTCCCGATGGGCTTTACGACGGAGGCAGAGGAAGAAAATAGTACTCACAATCTAAATAAAACATACTGTGTGACACTCAAAGTAAAGGGGCCAGTAGCCATGGAAGGATACAAATGTCAGCATGGCCGTCAAAAGGAGGGACTAACAAGCTTAAAACCAATCAGAAGGCAGCATTTAGTAACTAAGCCAATGAAAAAGATGAGCGGAGAGTGGGTAGGGTGACCAACTGGCATAGGTGCAAATTCAGGACAGTGAGTGTGAAAATTCAGGACAAAGGGTCAAATTCAGGACAAAAATTCAGGACAGAAGGTCAAAATTCAGGACAAAAGTCCGGGAAAAAAGGTACGTTTTACAGACACATTTGAGGAGGTCGGGCAATAGTACATAAATAAGTAAATAGACAACCAAAATAAGTAGACATCAAAATAAGTTTATATTAGGATGTCACTGCTTTTGACTACTTTGGCATCCTTCAGCCCCCTCCCCACAGCTGCATCACAGTGATTATTCTGCTGTGTTTATTTGTTATTCTGTCTTATGCTGAGCTGAGAGCCACAGATCAAATTCAGAAAGGGCCAAGAAACACTTTTATCTGACCCCGTGACACCCCCACTTAAGCAGATATAGGGGGTGCTTCACTACACTTTTGGCCCATTGTCATTCTTTATGTGATAATCATCCACATTCAGAATGACAATGGGCCTGACCACAGACTGAGTGAGGTCAGTGAGGTAGTGATGCAGCCTCTAAAGTTCAAAGAGAGACTGCGAGCTGCCTGCGGTTGTGGCAGGTGAACAGCACAGCTTGCTGCCATCCCCAAAATGACGGACAAAAGGCGTCAGTGAAAGAACTCCTTACGGACAAGAGGCCCAAATTACGGGCAGTCTGTGAAATTTACGGAAGGTTGGTCACTCTAAGAGTGGGCAGAGCTTCAACGGAGCTTCCACTCCATACTGAATGCTGCATGCCTCGCAAAGAGAGCAGCACATACACGCTGCCGCTATGGACTCGACCTAATGATGAGCAGTAACTGAAACAGCAGATTAAAAAAAATTGGTAGGCGAAGAATGTCTGAGAAGGGCAAGGGTAAACCACTGAAGAGGAAAACACAGGAAATGCAGGGATAAGTGGAGAGAAAATGCAACTACAAGGGGTCTGTGTAATTAGCGTGCAGGAATATAGACAAGTGTATATACTGGAGTAGCTTTTGAATTCAGGGCAAGATGTGAAGGATAGGAGGACAAGGGAATGGTGCTTCTTCGGAGGAAAGAATAAAAGCATATTGGACAGAGTGTTTACAGGAAAGAGATGCCCTGTCCGAGAAAAGCGACGCAAACGTTTATCTGTAGTGAAAAGTCTTGCAAAAAGAACTTTTGGCTGCACAGCTTTCTCAAAAAAGCTTTCATAAAAAGTTAATTGGCGATTTTTTGGAGCAAACTCTTTTTTTGAAAAGTTAGTTTTTTTTAAAAAGGTTTGTGTAGCTTACAGTTTGAAAAAAAAATACACCTCCCCTCCCCCATAACCTCCCACCCGGCTAAAAACCCGTGTAGAAACTGTCATACTAACCATTTTGTCACTCTGAAATAATCATAGGCATAGTATTTAGATTTTTAGATATTACTTGGCCGTGTCGAAGTTCTTAGTCTGAAACTATGTCAAAATATAGCATCACTTCAGATGTTCATAACTTTAATATTGTTCACAGGAAATTGCCCTTGCCTCTAGATTATCCCCATAAATATTGTATTTATAAACCACCCACCACAACGTTCTAAAAAGAATACCACTGCATATATATTCATTTAGAGCACCTAAAACCACGGCTAGATTTTTTTTATATAGGGGCGTGGTTTCAAGGAGCACAGCCCTGATTGATAGCTATTCAGTCCTATCAAAGAAGTACAGGAATTGGAAATTGTGATTGCTACTGTGAAGTGATCATGGCAGCTTCCTCACAGGACACAGGCGCTTCCTCGAGAACGCGTGCTGTCACTCAAGTGTCCTAGTAGAAAACCCAATTTGAAGGATTTTGAAGCGAGCAGCTTGGTGTCATTTATCTAGGTCAATCGTATTACCTCCCAGTCCCAAAACAATCAGCATACATATAAGTAGCACTTCAATGAAAGCGCGCGAAAAAAAACGCGAAGAACAATTGCTCCTGTCAAGCCGAGTACCCTCGGGGCAGGGCCAGGGAATAAGTGACAGATGAGGCATGCACTCATTGACGGTAAAAAAACATGCCGCTCTCGCAGTAGAAAACGCCGGGCGCAGGCTTTCTCCAACCTGCCAATTGCATTCCCTAGTACTACAGCGACGGAAGTGACTAAATCTCCATGTTATTAGCTGCTGTCAGGGTTTCTGCTCGGCGAGTCTCATTTCAGCAGTTTTCGGTGGTAATGGTGGCAGCTTTCTGATTAACAGCCATTTTATAACAAGTGCAATTGGCGGCAAATCAGAAAAAAAGTCATAATGTAGCAAGAAAACAAGCCCAGCTCCGTTGTAACTTGTTTCTCCGGTGAATGTATCTCTTGCGCGCTTTCCGGTCTCGTGCTTTAAATAATGAACTCGCTGCAGCGTGAAATGTATGGACATGGCAGACTAATGATCACGCCATGATATAGTGTTCCCTCTTAATGGAGAGCTCATAATTCGTCTTGTGATTTTCAACATGAAACTCAAGAATGGAATGCTCACACAGATAGGGTTCCCTCTCTCAATCAACTTGAAGAAGACAGAAATGTGACTGGTCTGTTTTCAGCTGTGTGGTTTCCAGTGGCGGCTTCTCCGCTAAGGCGGAGGAGCGTTGCCTCACTGCTATTGCAGCAGTAATAAAAGAAAATGATAATAGCAAGATGTTACTATCATTTTCTTTTTCTTTCGGGAGCCGGGGCGGGTTCCCTGACGCCAGAGCAGGGGAGGAGTGATTTTCACTCCTCCTCTAAGTACACATGACCGTCATGCGGACCTGGCATGTTGATTATGTTGCACAGCCCCATGGAGCACATGCCCAGCGTCCTCAGGCATTGCTGGAGCATCCAAACAGGACGCTCAGGCCAATCACGACGCTGCTCCTTTAGCGTTGTGATTGGCTGGGAGAGCACGGAAGTGTGAGTGCTTCCGCTGCTTCCAGCAGAGGAGGAGAGGCATGCAGCGGAAAAGGTAAGTGTTTTATTTTTTATTTTTATTTAATCCCCCATCTCATCACCCCCATTCCGAGCAAGCCGCCATTGAATTATCATAGCCTGTACAATCGAGAAGTCTCAAATAGCAATACTTATGGAGTATAACTATTAGATTACAAGTTAAACTGTCACTTGGGATATGCGAGCTTCTAAAACCAAAGGGGACCACTCACGCTCACACCCAGAGAATGTTTCAGAGTGAAGATAACAGATGGCTACCCCATCTCCAACCCTACTCCCACCTGCAGCATCAGACTGGGATAGAAAATACACCAGTGCACCAAAATAAAACCATGTTTTACATGCATGGGGTTAGTGATCGCCGTTTGCTTACCATGGGTTGGCTTCATTGTCACTCTCATTCGCTTTCTTTCCATACGTTGGAACATGCAGCATTCACTTCCGCTTCTTCTGTTTGTCTGTCCCTTAGAGCATGGCCCAAGTACTTGTTTCCATTTCACTGCTCACTTAATCAGGTGTTACTTTTTTTTGTCTAATCACTTGACTAGAGTGTGTGTCTTTTCCAGCAGTCATATACACATCCTGCATGTTCCTTCGGTCCTCACCATCCAGTTTTGCCTTGCCCTCTGTATCACTTGCATCCCCTAAGTCTTGTTGTTGCTTGCCCCCACCACCTGTCCTTGGTGTTGATCATATCGCTTTTTCATGTTCATTGTGGTGTGAGATGGGAGGCAACGCAGAGGGAGGGGTTGTGGAAGAGGGTGAGGGAGGGACAGCAACAACAGGGCAGTGAGTGGGGCTAGATGGAGAGCAACAACAAGGATAGCGGATGGGGTATGAGGGGGTGGAAGGAAAAGCAACACCACAGACTGCAGGTGGGGCTAGCAACAACACGGACAGAGGTGGGGTGGGAGCAAGGGCAACAAATTGGACAGAAGGTGGTGGAAAGCACAACACGATGGTGGGAGGGGGCAAGCAACAACACAGACAGCGGAGATGCAAGCCACAATGTGAACAGCGGTAGAGGGCAAGCAATAACAGGGACACAGGAGGTACAAGTGACAAGGCAATGCAACATGGAATGTTGGTAGGGGCCGAAGCAACATGGAGGATGAATATATGAGGAAGTTTACTAGAAAAGACATGCAATCAAGTCAAGAGCTTAGAAAAAAATAAAAATGTAGTGCCCAGTTAAGGGAGCAGTGGAAGGTTTCCAGTACTGAGACCATTCTTCACGGGAGAGACAAGCACAAGGAGCACAACTGAATGCTGAATGCTTCAACTTATGGAAAGCAAGCAAAAGAGAGTGACAATGAAACCAAACAATGGTAAGCAACGAACAGCGTCTAAGCCTCCTGTGAGTAACTTGGAATCGGCGGCTCAGGTGAGACTTAAAATATTGCCCACCAGATCATGGAGCAGGCATACAAGCAGCCAAAAATATTGCCAACATACTGACCTAGACCAATTCTGGCACTATCAGATTTCCCTAGGGTCCAGTAGGACCATGCAAAGATGGGAATGTTGACCCTCATGTTACAACCCTGACTAGTCTATGTTATGTGCTACCTGTGAAAATATATTAATGTATTTCTATAAATATTAATATATAATTGTTGAAGTAGGAATGCCACAGTGATGCAATATATTTTAGCACCAAATACCTAGATCATTTCCTATTAGTTTAGAGTATTCCTTAGCCTCAAATATGCTTCCTACGTTTTATGACTCTAGTAGGTCTACAAGCCGTGTGATTCAATGTTGCATATTTGCACATTTCTGAAAACCATAACCTTGCTTTCTCTCCTGGCAACTGGGAGTGGAATTCTGGGAAAATAATGAGCTCAGTATTATATTCATGAATGATATCTCCTCCTCAAAGACATCTTGCAATCCCTCAGGGAGATGATCCTTCCACCTGCTTATTAGATAATTAACAATGTTGTAGCACATGGTTCTACAGACTTGTATTGAAAGAAAACATATCTGAAATGTCCTAAAATGTATCCATTACAATATTAGGCTCCAAATAAACGTTTCTAGCGAGAGCTTTTGTCAATTGAAATGACAATTTTAAAATTTATTTTGCATTGCTGCCTGCTATTTTACATTAAACACAAGTTAGACATTGGGCTTTCCAACATGTTGTGTTCTTTTTTTAACAGATAGTGTAATTGCCGGAATTCACCTCCACAGAAAGAAGGAATGGGAGACCTGGACCGAGCTCCACACAACAACCCAAGGTGGCAGAGGTAAGAGAGAGGTTTCTCCAGGGAAACTGGGCTAGAGAACAGCTCTGCGCTGGACATGGTGAATTAGCTAAAAGAGTAAATCACAACTGAATCAAGACTTTAGTTAAAGTCTAACTAGGCTTATTGTTTGTTTAATACTTGCTTACGTGGCTTATATTAGTTGTGGCAAATGGATTGCCAAAAAGGGTGTGTACAAAAGTTATAGGGTTAGGATACAACAGGGAATATAAAAAGCAAGTGCTGGGTAGAGTTGACTGGGAGGAGTACAAAGAATATAAATGAGTAAAAGTGTGACCCCATGGCAAGTGAGTAGCCAGAAAATTAAAACACCTGTCGTCCAAACCAAAGCTCCTATGTCACCAAGGGAAAAAAGCAAGTCATTACTCTCCAGATTAGCTCTCTTGTCTCTTCCATCCAAGCCTCTATCCATTCATCTTTCCACCCTTCCATCCACCTGCAGATATTCACATATCCACCTTTACATTCTTTCATTCATTGATTCTTTCATCTATCATTCAGTCTTTCACCATTCCATCCATCCATATCCAAATGTATCCATCCATCTCAAACCTTTCCATCAAACCTTTTCATCCATCCATCCGTCTATCCGTCTATCCATTCATCAACCCTTTCACTCATCCATCTTTCCATCTACCTTTTCACGCATCCATCCATTCTTTCAATCATCCATCCATCCATCCATATATCCCTGCACTCCATCCATCCTTACACTGCATCCGTCCATCCTCCCTTTCACTTATCGGTCCATCCTTTCACTTATCCATCCATCTACCCTTTCACTCACCCATCCATTCTTCCACTCATTCCTCCTCACTATTGCTCATTCATCCAGCCTTTTACTCCATCCATCCATCCTTTCACTCACCCATCCATCCTTTCACTCATCCATCAAACCTTTTGCACATCCATCCTTTCACACCATCCAATCGACACCAGCCCTCATGAAGGAAGATTACTTCTTACATCCAAAAGCACCTTTGTGGCACAATGGATCCATCACAATCAATCGCTTACCACTGCCGTGGCAAGATTGGTCCAGTGCAGGGATTTTGGAGATCCGCCACCTCCTGACAGAAGATGCTCTTAGGTCCTTTGAGACACTTGTCGTGGATTACCACCTCCCTCGTTCCCACGTCGGAAATTATCTTGAGTTAATTACAGCTCCATCATAGTCTTCACTTGCAAAAGCACATGGGGGACTGATCCCCCTTCCTCACTTCACACTTACTTGGTGCAATGGAGCTCAGACAAAGAACAATTTATGATCTGCTGGAGCCCAAATTGTATGGGAGCCATTGGTACGCCTAATCCAGATTCGATTGAAGACTCGCTTACAAATGGACCATTCTCCAGAACACTGGTTATATCTCTAAAGCTCTCATGGCAGGGGGCTAAGGAAAGCCAGAATTAAGTTTTGTTACTTTAAGATCATACAAGACTGGCACTGGCCCCCCGCTAAGAGCTTGGCTGATGCCTTTATCAAACTGCTGGCAGTGTCATGCCCCAAATGCAACATACTACACACTCTTTGGTCCTGTTCGGAACTCATGCCTTTTTTGACTGGGGTTGATTGCCTTTTGTAAGAAACTCTCAACCAACCCACTCCCCTTCAAGCTCCCATAGCGATCCTCCTTGACTCAGTGGCCCTAATGGCACACACTTCACATAAGGTCCGCTGGGTGGCATAATTACCAACTGCAGGTAAACTATGCATTCTTCCCGGAGTCCACACCTGCTGTTCCAACTCAGGAGGACTGGCTGAGGAGTGTGGTGACCACGGCGGTGCATGAACATTTGATCTACTGATTGGATGATCAGGAACACCTATTCACTGATATCTGTGGTCATAGGGAAAAGTGGGTAGGGGGCTTCAGCTATACAAGCATATGAACAAACCCTTGGGGATGCATCAGGAGTAAGTGAAGTACCAACAGGCAGTCTCCCAAATAGTCGGGGATCTAGGAGGAAATGGCCCATCATGACCCCGAGGATAAATTGTTATATTCTACATACATTATGCCATTCTTCTTTTGCCGCAATCCCATTTGTGAAAGTGTTACACTGCACACTCTATGGAATTTAGTGCAGAACTCAATGTGCCCAGATTGTGATGAGATATAAAACATTTACTGTTGGAAAACCCTTCTTGCTTCTTCCACTTGTAATTATTATCGTGTACACAATCAGCTTTGTTTCCACTACCCAATACATGAAACCAACATCATGCCATGCTTCTGGTTTCACCTCTATCCAAATTATATATGCAGGTCTATGGTTAGGGATGGGCGGACCTGTATTACTTTAATATTCAATAACCGGGTGAGAACGACCACTCACTCCTCTGACATGATTTGTATGGTGCAGAACAGTGCACTTACAAGTTAGTCAAGTAACAGATCAACATACTTATTAAACAGGCCAAATGTGCCCCATAGGGTGTTGAGGGAAGTTGGACTCTCGTATCATACTCTGTGAGGGATAAAAGATAAGCCCACTGAATATTATTTTCAAGGCACATTCAACATTTTCCTTTATAAGTTTGGACAACTTAACTGCTTACAACTCCAGAGGATCACCTGGTGGTTGTTCCTAAGTATGGTTCAGTAACTCCTCTATGTTGGAGTGTCGGGACAAAATTCAGTATTTGTGCAGTGACAAGATTGCTGGAGTGTGACATCAATACACAAGGGGCAACCGTCACCTCATGAGTGTGGAGGCATGGAGGGTAGCTAATGTCTGTCATTTTAGTACCATCTTGCCTCATTATGTGTGGTGGTCATTGCAAATTCAATTTGAAAAGGATTATTTGTCACCAGCTTGAATGGGAAGGTGTGACAGACCCATGGTAGTGGGTTGTTGGAAAGTAAAATCAATTAAAGTGACACTAACAAAATGGGGGCCCTTTACTGGTTATGTATCATTTTTAGGCTTTCCTGATTTCAGTTTCTATTTGTTGCAAATTCTATTGAGGTTTTTCAGTGTTTTCAAGTGTTTTTCAAAATTGTAAAAATGAATGTTTATCAGTGTTTATTCTTTTTTACTTCATACATAATCACAGGGGTAGTGTTTTGGCAGTGCTTATAAAAAAAAATTCCTTTTCTTTCTTCCGTCATTTGTTCTCATTTATTCCTACATTTTTCCATGCTACTAACTCCCTTATGTTTACCCTTCTATTGAATTGACTCTTTTAAGTAACTTTTCATTTGGTTTCACCGCCCGGCATGTCTAATTCTCCAGTACTCCTTCTGCACAGCCGTCCAGGCTATCCCAAGGATAAGCATGATAGGAGATATGTTTGCACCACAATAATATTTGATTGTACGAGATAAAAGGTTAATTTTGTACATTCAATACACCTTCCTACGTCTCTTTTCTTCAGACAAATCGCTAATATTTGTTGAAGGAAGAGTTTCTACTTAGGATGTGAGATGAGATAGTGGGGTGCCCGTGCTCAGTTATTGCAAGACAGTGTAACTCTGTCTTGTTCTTTGCCTAGATACCAAGAAAAAACTGTTACCCAGTTTTTTCTTGGTAAATACATGTATTTTTACTGTGTTTTCTGGGCCCATTCCTGCTCTTCTGGTCCCCTGATCATAGGTGTGATGCTTCCAAAGAAATTATTATATCCATACTGTTAGCTATAGGGACTTTGGTTACAGCAAACTGTGATGCTGTGTGAAAAAACATCTGAGGTAGTTAAGAAGCTTCATAACCAGTAGGATGCCTTGGTTTATTTGTAAGTGCTGCTCACAACAGGAATATAGTTTGTTTTACATTTTGGGGATGTGTCTTTGAAATGTCTTTATTTGAGGACATCTAAGGATTGATTTTCACAAAACGTGTAGGTCTGTCTTTGTCTTTTTTAAAGCTGTGCGGAGAGTGTGTTCCAGACAGGCATTTGTTACAATTTCACAAGGCACCTTACCTTTTTTGTTATATGCAGAGTGTAATAATGTAGTGCATTTTCTATCTTGGGGGAATGAATGAGAACTGCTCCATATGTTTCCCTTAAACGTGGTCACTATGTTTTTCACAGGTGATGTTCCCAAGTGTCAAGCCTTGTTTCAGCACCATAAGTTCCAAGTTCCTTTTTGACATGGAAGTATTTGTAATGGAAGTTGAACTTGGAGACCCTGGGGCTGTATTTACTTCAGTGTGCAGGCTCAGAATTGGTTCATGCACCTGTTTTTCCTGAAACTACATTATCTGCAGCACTCACTAGCAAACTACTAGCCATATTGTCTAAAGCATGCAAACTAACTCATAAACGTTCTACGTCAATACATGTAGTAAAAACCGTGCAGTTCCACCAAAACTAGCTCATGTACATCAGCACTTCACAGGTTCATGATATGAGTCCTGATATTTCTGGATGTAGGTGCTGCTCTAAACATGACTTTTAGACCATCATGATGTAAGCATAATGACAGGAGTGTTGGGCTTAGTGTTTCACGGGAGGGCATTGATTTGGGAAGTTTCTAAATGTTCAATAACCTTTACTGCCACAATCTTGATACCTTAGCTTTTAGAGAGAAAAGGTCTGTCCACCTTTAAGGAGGATTACATCATGGAGGTGTTCCTTGTCCAGGACTGAAACACTGCTGAGAGTTCAACTGCGGACCTGCTGGCCCACTAGGCAGCAACATGCAGTGGACAGTGAGCTTCAGTCATAAAATGTATGTCACGCTCCCAAAATGGGAGGAGAAGTATATCCTAGAGGTTTTAGCAGATGTCCATAGTGACATGTTAGTGGGCTTTTCATGGCCCAGTTGGATCATAGTGGCCTCATCCATCACAAAAGAGTGCTTAGAGGGAGGGGCTGCAGGTATACTGTTTAACCCCAGAGGGTGCCAAAGTAGCAGGGGCGGCTCCTCCATTAGGGCGGAGGAACGTCATCCCCACTGCTTTCTCGCAGTGCGAGAAGCAGAAACATAAAATGGTATTTTAAATACCATTTTATGTTTCTACTTTCTCACGCTGCGAGAAAGCAGAAGGGTATACCTGGTTGGAGGCGGGTGGGTGGTCGGGTTGGGGAGGAGTGGCTTGCCCACTGCTGTGGGCCTTGAATGTTTGGTCGGCCCTCTGGGGCCGACCAAACCAGTCATGCGCACTCTACATTTTCTCTATGTAGGCAGCATGCAGCCTCCATAGAGAAAATGGCCTCCCTACACGCACCCACTGGGCGCTGTCCGCACCAATCACAACGCTGCCATTGCAGGGTTGTGATTGACTGAGGGGAGGGAGGATGCCTGCTTCCTGATCTCCTGAATCAGCAGGAAAACATGGGAACCAGCCAGCAGTGGAGGCGGCACGGGACCTGGTGAGGTACATTTTTATTTTTTAATGAATGACCCCTATGCAAACCGCTGCGAGAACCCCCACCTGCCCCCATTAGCGAGTAATGCGAGCCGCGACTGCAAAGTAGTGATAGTACAACAAAATTCAGTGTTTTTTAGTTTCTTCCTTTGGTGGTATTTTATCAGTTACCATCAATTTTACCTGAAACCAGAAACATTAATTATTGTTTTTGAGTGGGAGAAACAGGAGAAAGACAATCCCATTTTGATTATTATTTTCTCAGAACATTCATCATTTTCTTCTTCTAGTTTGGACAAGTGTGGAACTCACAATTCCAGAAGTACCGACCATCATTGCGTAGGTCAAGTAAATGAGGAGGCGGGCTGTGTAGCTAATTTCTGTAATTTTGGTGCCATTTCACTTCAATATGTGTGGTATTCACTGGTAATTCAACTAGAAAATGGATCACTGACATAATATCGACGGACATAATATCGAGTATCAAAAATATCGTTGACAAAATATCGACAGACAGAATATCGACTTTGTATCTACAAACAGGTAAGTACAAAAATATCGAGTACAAAATATTGTTTACAAAAATATAGTTTATAAAAATATCGACTTTATTAAAAACAATGTTAAATTAAATTAATATTAACAATTAATTACTAAAATATACTTAAAAATACTTAAATTACCTTATAATATTTAAATAATTAATGAAAGTTATAAAAAAATAATTTTACAATCATATTTGTTAAAACATATATATATAGTAACATAATATAATTAAATAATAATCAATATTATTACCGTAAGATAGCGGAAGTGTAAAAATTACAATTCCCACTCCAGTGGGTGCAACAGTAGGGAAAGGGTTGGATAGCGTAGAGCATGGGTACTCACAAACTTTCTCTCGGGGGCCAAATTTACACTGTGATTTGTGTCCGAGGGCCGCACCAGTGGGGGCGGGGTCAGTGGGGGAGGGGGCGGGGCTAGATCAACAAAAAAAACTGACCATGAGGTTGATCACTGGTCCCTGCAGCGGACACCTTCATCCACTGAGCCACCAGACCCGGCATACACACATCTCTCTCTCTCTCGCACTCTTTCTCTCTCTGTCTCCCTCCCTCCCTCCCTCTCCCTCCCTCACTCTCCCTTACTCTGTCCCCCTCCCTCTGTCCCCCTCCCTCTGTCTCCCTCCCTCTGTCTACCTTTCCCTCTCTCGCTCCCTCACTCTGTCTCCCTTTCCCTCTCTCACTCCCTCACTCTGTCACTCCCTTCCCTCCCTCCCTTTCCCTCCCTCCCTTTCCCTCTCTCACTCCCTCACTCTGTCACTCCCTTTCCCTCCCTTCCTTTCTCTCCCTCCCTTTCCCTCTCTCACTCCCTCACTCTGTCTCCCTTTCCCTCTCACTCCCTCACTCTGTCTCTCTTTGCCTACCTCACGCCTCACTCTGTCTCCCTTTCCCTCCCTCACTCCCTCACTCTGTCACTCCCTTTCTCCCCCTCCCTTTCCCTCCATCCCTTACCCTCCCTCCCTTTCCCTGCATCCATTTCACTCTCTCACTCCCTCACTCTGTCTCCCTTTCCCTCCCTCGCTCTGTCTCCCTTTCCCTCCCTCGCTCTGTCTCCCTTTCCCTCCCTTACTCTGTCACTCTGTCACTCTCTTTCCCTCCCTCACTCTGTCTCCCTTTCCCTCCCTCACTCCCTCACTCTGTCTCCCTTTCCCTCCCTCACTCCCTCACTCTGTCTCCCTTTCCCTCCCTCGCTATGTCTCCCTTTCCCTCCCTCGCTCTGTCTCCCTTTCCCTCCCTTACTCCCTCACTCTGTCACTCCCTTTCCCTCCCTCACACGGTCTCCCTTTCCCTCCCTCACTGTCACGCCCTTTCCCTCCCTCCACCTCCCTTTCCCTTCCTCCCTCCCTTTCCCTTCCTCCCTCCCTTTCCCTCCTACCCTTTCACTCTCTCACTCCCTCACCCGATCTCCCTTTCCCTCCCTCACTCCCTCACTGTCACTCACTTTCCCTCCCTCACTCTGTCTCCCTTTCTCTCCCTTACCCTCCCTTTCCCTTCCACCCAAGGCATAAGTCCTAAAAAAAGAAGTGGGGGGGACGCTGACGTCACAACAGGAAGTGATGTCACGAAAGGTGGCTTGCACCATCAGATTCATTGCCTCCTCTCGCTCACCCCTTAGATGCGATGGCATCAGAGAAGCCAGCGCATGAGCAGCGTTGTGAATGAGCTCCAATCTCACCCCAGAGAGGCCAAATAGTGAATGTGCTGCTCCATTTGCTCCAGTTATCGAGCTCCCGGTAAAATAAGTGGGGGGGCGCCGTCCACCCGCGTGGTACCTCGACTTGAGCCCTGCTTCCACCCTCCCTTTCCCTCCTTCCCTCTCTTACTCCCTCACCCGTTCTCCCTTTCCCTTCCTCACTTAGTCTCCTTTTCTTTCCCTCTCCCTCCCTCTCCCTCTGTCATCTCACCCTGCCTCTGTGTCAGCCCGGCCTGAGACAGCTTGGGAGCACACACACATAGCCCCGCACTGAGCACATTAACAGGTCTTTAAAAGACCATTAGCATGTTAATGAGGCTGTGTTGTTCACCTCTTAGCGCCCCTGCAGCTCCACTCCAACTATGGAAGGAATCCCCCGGCCGGCCCCCGCAGAGCAGCAGAGTCTCAGAGTCGCGCTGCTGTAACTTAGTTTGCAGACACTCTTTAAAAAAAAAATTTAAAACACTGGTATGATGTGTGCAAGGTCCGCGGGCCGCCAGGGAAGGCGGGCCGTACTATGAGTACCCCTGGCGTAGAGGTAAAAAGTACTATTCCAACTCCAAAGAGTGCAACAGTAGGGAATGTGTTGGATAGCGTAGGGGTAAAAATTACTATTCCCACTCCAAAGAGTGCAACAGTAGGGAATGTGTTGGATAGCGTAGGGGTAAAAATTACTATTCCCACTCCGGTGGGTGCAACAGTAGGGAAAGCGTTGGATAGCGTAGGGGTAAAAATTACTATTCCAACTCCAAAGAGTGCAACAGTAGGGAAAACGTTGGATAGCGTAGAGTTAAAAATTACTATTCCCACTCCAAACAGTGCAACAGTAGGGAAAGCGTTGGATAGCGTAGGGGTGAAAATTACTATTCCCACTCCAGTGAGTGCAACAGTAGGGAAAGCGTTGGATAGCGTAGGGGTAAAAATTACTATTCCCACTCCAGTGGGTGCAACAGTAGGGAAAGCGTTGGAAAGCGTAGGGGTAAAAATGACTATTCCCACTCCAAAGAGTGCAACAGTAGGGAAAGCGTTGGATAGCGTAGAGGTTAAAATGACTATTCCCACTCCAGTGGGTGCAACAGTAGGTAAAGCGTTGGATAGCGTAGGGGTAAAAATTACTATTCCCACTCCAGTGAGTGCAACAGTAGGGAAAGCGTTGGATAGCGTAGAGGTAACAATTACTATTCCCACTCCAGTGGGTGCAACAGTAGGGAAAGCGGTGGATAGCGTAGGGGTAAAAATTACTATTCCCACTCCAATGAGTGCAACAGTAGGGAAAGCGTTGGATAGCGTAGGGGTAAAAATTACTATTCCCACTCCAGTGAGTGCAACAGTAGGGAAAGCGTTGGATAGCGTAGAGGTAACAATTACTATTCCCACTCCAGTGGGTGCAACAGTAGGGAAAGCGTTGGATAGCGTAGGGGTAAAAATTACTATTCCCACTCCAAAGAGTGCAACAGTAGGGAAAGCGTTGGATAGCGTAGGGGTTAAAATTACTATTCCCACTCCAAAGAGTGCACCAGTAGGGAAAGCATTGGATAGCGTAGGGGTTAAAATTACTATTCCCACTCCAGAGAGTGCAACAGTAGGGAAAGTAAATACTTCTCATATTATTTAAAAAAATATTAATTAATATCTATAAAAAATTAATGAAAAGTAATTACCAATTTAATATAATATAATATTTAATCGATTAAAATGACAAATTACAATTAATTTTTACTATTAGTTACCTATTCAAATTAATTACAAATTAACAATTAATTAATTAACAATTACAAATTAATTAACAATTAATTCTAATTAAATACAATTAAATACATTGAATTATTTAATTAATTATGAATAAATTAATTCCCACCCTATTCCCCTATAAAATCACAACCCACTACAGAAAATCAATTAATAAAATTAACATAATTAGCAATTAATCAATCAAAAAAATTAATTGTTAATTAAAAATTAATTAATTACCCATAAAAAATTCATTAACAATTAATTATAAAAAATACCAATAAATATTTTTACATATTTAATTAATTATAAATAAATTACTTCCCACCCAATTCCCCTATAAACCCACAACCCACTACAGAAAATAAATTAGAACAATTAACATAATTAGCAATTAATAAATTAATTAAATTTAATTGCCAATTCAAATTTAATTAATTCCCAAATATAAATTAATTAACAATTAATTAAAAATGAATACCAATATATACATTTACATATTTAATTAATTATAATTAAAGTACTTCCCACCCTATTCCCCTATAAACCCACAACCCGCTACAGAATTAAATTACGCAAAAAATAAATAAACTAAATTCATTAATTAAAATTAATTATAACATAAATACACACGTTTCACACATATAATACCATAACAAACACCTTAAAAAATTCGATATTATTAAAAATTCGATAATTTTTATAACCTATATTATATACTTCGATATTTTAACTTACTATATTTTTAACATTCGATATTACATTACTTACCTTCAAAACGATATATTTGATGACTATATTCTGTCCATTCGATATTTTGTCCAGACTATATTTTGTACTCGATATTATGTCCATTCGATATTTTGTAGTCGATATTATGTCTGTTTACCCTAGAAAATGATTGTCAATCACCAGCATTAACAGGAAGGTGTGGAAAAGTTATGTTAGGGGCGGTTGGAAAGTGAAATCCATGATATGCCTGGGTCTCACAAAATTTTCTTTGAATTTGAAAGGAATGATTTACCAATAGGTACACAGTACTTCTACGGGTAGGCACCTTTGCCCCACCATTGCCTGCCTGTATGTACACAACTTTGAAATATCTAAGATTATTACAGGCAGGAATCCTTTTAGGAACAACATAAAAAAGAATGGAAAAGGCTCATAGATGATGTCATGATCATCAGGAAAGAAGATGATGAGACATCCTTACAATCCAGAGAGCATTTGAATACACAGAATGATTTTCTGAAATATACTTACTCCATGAGTAAAGAAACTCTAATGCTTCAGGACATAAGAATATTTCACAAAACTAGTGTGTTATGCAAGAATACACACCATAAGGCGATAGGAACAGTCTTCCATGTGTGATAATTTCCATCCCTGACTACTGCACGAGAATCTACCATATAGGCAATTTTTTAGACTGCGCCACAATTGTAGCCATCCGAGAGACTTAAACAGATAAGTAGCTCTTCTCAGCAGAAAAATCAAGCATTGCTGCTGCTCTGAGGCAATTGTACAGAGAGCAATGAAAATAAACAGGAATAACAACAGGAAGGCTCTCATTGAGCATAACTGCAAGAAGGATGATAATCCACAACAACTGTGTGTGTAACAAAATACACTGCCATCTCCAACCAGATGAAGAAGACTCTTAACAGGAAATGGAGAATCCTGAGGACAGGGGACGTCAATCTCAATAATCCACTATTCACACACAAATGTGGACAGAATCGACTTGACGTCTTGGTACATTCTAGAATCCCAAAAAAGACCAGCAGTGACAATCAATTCACATCAGGGGCCTTTTTACAGGTCTCTGGTCCCTACCTTTGCGGAAACTTCAGTGTGTGTCAACTCACTAAGACAACTGAAAAACTAGACCTAGGGTTAGAAAAAGAATTGATTTAATATAGACACCTGAATTGCAACTCCAAGAATGTGGAGTACATCATTGCCTGCCTTGCAAAATTCAATAAGATGGACTGACATGATGACAAATAAAACTATGCATAGAAGAACATAGCAGCAAACTAAAAGGAGAAAATGCTAATGTGCTGTGAAAATATTACTCAGTGTGCTTGTCTTTTCTCCTCCGTAGTGTGTGACGCATGGGTCTAACCTGCCTGTAACATGCTACTGGGCTCATTTGGCATATTTAATCAGTATTTTGATCATCTGTTACTTGAGTACCTTGCACCATACAAATGATGGCAGGGAAGTGCGTAGTTATTTTCATCCAGTTATTGAATATTAAGTTCATATAGAGGCAATTCCGGAAGCATGGCATCAAGTAGATTTCATGTATTTGGTAGTGGAATTAAGACTGATTGACCACACAATACTGACTAGAAGTGGAAGAAGCATGGAGTGTTTACTCCCAGTAAATGCTTTATATCTCATCATAATATGAAAGACACATTGAATTTTGAACTGAATTCTATAGGATATGTAGTGAATCACATTCACATACATGAGTGTGGAAAAAGGCAAGACCATCTAAACAGGCCCGGAGAGGGAATTGATGTTGTCTATAAAGATACCTTCATATGCCCCGCCTCCGCTAATGCAGGTACAAACTACATGGAACACCTCAACTGTAAACTACAAATCACAGCTAAAACCTACCTGGGTGGAGCCCTAGTCCACTTTCCTAGTCTACCAGCACCTAGGCCCCTGAGCAAACTTCATAAACAACATTATGGACTTCACCTCCATCCTCAGACCCCCCCAACCCCCACGTCCAGACCTCGACTCCTGCACGTTCATCCTGCTATGAGACCTACATTTCAATCTAGAAATCCTGGGTAGACTACACTATGGTCAGTTTCTCAATCAGCATGGATCAACATATAAAAATCCCGACAGCGGGCCCGGCACGCTGACACTTGAAAAATGTTACTGAGGCAGATCGGACAATCGTGCTCCACAAGAACAAACCAGAAGCAACGGGCCCCCTGGCAAGTGTCATTGAAATCTTCAACACGTGGATAACAAACTACGCCAACAGTCTGGCCCCCATGAGATGAAGCCACACAGCAGAAACTACTTCACAAACCGGCTGGTACATGGAACACCTCATAATGGCCAAAGAACACTGCAAATAATTGAAACAGAAATGGAGAGCCCACAAAGGGGAAGTGGAAAAAAATATGCTTTCCAAGCTGCCTAGAGAAGGTACCACCAGCTAACCTGAGAAAACTAAGACTAAGGCCTTAGTTGAATGAATAAACAGTAGATCCAAAAACAGAAAAGAAACCCTTGCAGTCGTTAAGGACTTCACTACACCCACAGCCAATATCAACCTATCAGAAGATCTGTGTAACCACAACCTAAACCTATTTTACCACAAAATCACAAACTTTGCCCCACAACATAACCCCCATCCCTCTCCAGAAATGTCCTAGTAATGAACAAAGACAACACAATCACCACATGGGATCCCATTAGCACAAAGGAAACCACAACAATCATGAAGACCATTCACTCTGAGACCCTGGCGGATCACTGCCCCCATCACGCCTTTGATAAAGGATCAATCCCTATCAGCGAGGCCCTCATCCCCATCCGCAACACCTCCATCAGTATAGCTATTTTTCTGGAACTAAGGAAACATGCAGCCGTTAACGTACTGCTTAAGAAACCCTTGGCTGAGCTGACCAAACCTTGGAATTTCTGAACAATATCCCTTCTTCCCTACCAAGACAAAGTTTTAGAACAAACTATTCAGAAGTGGCTCTCTGACCACCTCGCCAAACACCACTTTCCTGATGCCACACAATCAGGATTTAGACCTAACCATAGCACAGAAACTGCCCTCACAGCAGCTATGGATGACATCCAGATGATCCTGACAGGCAAGAAACTGCAACCTGTTTCTTTCTAGACCTATCAGCCGCCTTTGTCACCGTCTCCCATCCTAATCCGAAAACTCCATGAAGCAGGCATCCAAGGATACACCCTCAAATGGATCTGCTCCTTCCTTACAGTAAAAACCCAAACCGTGAACATGACCTCCTACTCCACTGAAGCACACAAACTAATATATGGAGTCCCACGGGGCTTCTTGCTCAACCCAATGTTCATCAACATCTACATGACTCCTCTGGCTGATGTCATATGAGCACAAAACATAAATACCCTCACTTACGCCAGCGACACACACAAATGATACTGTACCTCTCAGACAAAACACCCAACACCAGGAACAAGTTTACCACTCGCATGCATGACCAAAGTGGCCAATTGTCTCAAAATGATTGTGGACACGTCCAAAGTGGTGGTTTTCTGGAAAAACACCTTGCCATCGGACTACACCTGGTGGCCCACAGACCTTGGACCGACCCACACACCTTGCTCGCAAGCAAGAAACCTCAGAATCATCATAGACAACAAACTGGGCAAGACCACCCAAGTCAATGCAGTGATCTCATTCTGCTTCATCATGCTGAGGATGCTGAAGGAAAACTAGGGACACTGACATAATATCAGAATCAACAATACGGCGCAACAGAAATATGTCAAAAATATTGTTTACAATATAAATACATATATTTTCACACTAATATAGTTAAAAAAATACAAAAATATTGTTTCTTAGCATATATATATATATATATACATATATATACACACACATATAAACTACCAAGCAAATAACACTAACAAACTTTTAAAAAACAAAAAATATTATCCAAATTCAAAAACAAATAAAAATATAAACAAACACTTTACAGTAAAATCATAAAGAAATGTAAAGGACAATATACATTTAACCAATATTAGCAAATGTATTGGAGTCTTAGAATAATAATGATGCTATTCCCACTCTGGGGTTAATGCAACAGTAGAGAAATTGTAGGACTACGGAGGGGTTAATATATCATAACCACTCCAAACTGCGCAACAGTAGGGAAAACATTGGACTTCGGAGTGGTTAAATATACTATACCCACTCCAAACTGCGCAACAGTAGGGAAAACATTGGACTTCGGAGTGGTTACATTTACTATACCCACTCCAGTATGTGCAACAGTAGGGAAAGTGTTGGACTTCAGAGGGGTTAAAATTAATGTTCCCACTGCAGTCTAAGCAACAGCAGCGAAAGCATTGCACTTTGGGCATGTTACAGTTACTATTCCCAATTCAATCTGTGCAACTGTAGGGAAAACTTGGACTTCGGAAGGGTTAAATTCACAATCCCGCTCCAGTCTGAGCAATAATAAGGAAAGTGATGGACTTTGGAGGGGTAACATTTACTATTCCCACTTTACTATCCCCATTCTGTGCAACAGTTTGGAATGCTTTCATTTACAGAGAGGTAAGATTTACTGTTCCCACCCAAGTGTTAGCAACAGTAGGTAAACTACTTCACTTCAAACACATTACATACTTGAATAACGTTATTAATTTAGAAAAAAATATACAACACTAAGTATAAACATTAATACTGAACATGTTTTGGAGCAGTGGTAGGTGAGTAGTGAGGTTGGACGAGGAAGAAGGCAATGTCCGCTCCCTCCGCCACCACCGTTAGCCACTGCGAGTTGCTGAGCCACTTAGTTGCCGACCCACCAAGAGCTGCCGAGAGCCATCCCTGAGCCATACCAAGAGCCCTCACGAGCCCAGAGGACTGGGAATGTTTGCGGCTCAGTCACTGCAGCCTTTATTGCGGCCCCACGGCTGTGGCCACGTACAGAACACCAACTGTATAGCACACCAATTGTGCCCGAGGATTGGGGGACCAAGTGACTCGGCCACTGCGGTGCTTATTGTGGCCCCCTGCATACCGCACACCAATTGCCCACACTAACTGCCACATGGACGAGGAGTAAGACAGTCCCGCTGTCATCACAAGTGCCCTCAATTGTGGCTGCGTATAGTGCTTTAACTGCCACACTCCATTTCTGTTAAGAACTTTCATCACGCACCGACCAGCCGCTCCTCTCGGATTCATCAGGAGTGGCTATTATTTGGTGGTGGTGGTGCTGGGTGGTGGTGCTGGGTGTGCTGTGGAGGCTGACAGGCTTGGTCCTTGTTGGAGCTGCTGCTGTTTGGAGTTTTGGAGTTGCATCCCCTACACCTCTAAGCCTTCAACCTCTTTGTCCAGCCCTTTCCATCCCGTGAAGAAGAAGTCTATGAAAATTAGAACAGGCCATCTACTTAATACTGCCACCAGAGGGGGTCGGGGTGATGAGATCTGGTCTGCCCCGCAGTCTGCTGCCGCCAACAACATCCTTGTGCGCCAGGAGGCGCCTTAAAACCGGCAAAGGGCTCCCGCAGCGCCATGGGCTGGCTGTACAAGGCTGGGCTGGGCCCTGTCTCTTGGCTTGATGACAGAGCCTCGTCCACTGGTGTGCTACTTGCCACCACAGGTGAGAGGATGGGGAAACGCAAACAAATTATGTCTCTTGCCAGGGACCGCCCACTAACTTCATCCATTACCAGCTTACTCACTTTCGCCATGGGGCCATCAATAGTGAGATTGAGTTTGCGGAGGACAGATTGGGGGCTACAAAGCGGGCTCTACACACAAATTCACTGGTAGAATCAGTTAACCCATCACAGAGTTAACAATTTAGGGGCTTTAATTCACCCATGGCTGCTATAATATCCAACAACCCTGAGGCTCCTAATACTAATACTACCCAGCAAGGTTGCTCTCCTGACACCTTATGCCCCCCCTAAAAAGGCAAAGGCATGCAGCAAACCAAAGAGAGAGGTATTGCCACCTGTAACACGGAAAAAAACGCTGGCACCCACTGCGAGGAAGAGCGTAAAGGCAACTGATTTAGAAGCTGACTCAGGTTCCAAGGACAATGGTTACTCACTGTTGCATGCACAGTTCATCAGTTCTCTTGAAACAGTAGTGAAATCCCTTCTTGACCCTTTTTTATTATTCTTAATAGTATTGGCACTTCATTGAAAATTTTGATCAGCTCTAGTCTTTCCAGCTTAACCACTGGGTCCAACAATGCAACAGACTTTGACTCTCTGCCCAGGCATTGTACCGCCTTGCGCCCCCAGATTTGAACCTGGCACCTGGCCATTACCCCGCCGATAACACTAATACTTTACACTGTCCCTCTCAATCTCAAACACATGCAGCATCAGCTGTGGCTGGAGGTCACTCAACAATCTTAAATAGGGTAAACGATGCCGGAGCCTGCGAACCAGTTGTCAATCGCCATGTAAAATCAAGGAAAAATCATAATAGAATTCTTCACATTACACCAGAAGCAACTCCGCTGGTAATAGTCCTTAAAAATGTACCACCTTTGTCACCCAATAGGGAGGATGACTTGTCACAGTTAAGGAATGAAACTGTACACTGGCTAGCAAAAGCCCCGGACTGGCCGAATAGTCACCATTTATTCCGGAACATAAATAATGTTGAATGAGTCTCATGGGTGGGCACACAGCCTAAAATGGACTTAGGCAATTGTGTTGTTGTTATTCTAAAAACAGGTAATTGGTCAACTGTTTTATGAACAGGCTCCTCTGGAGTAGTAATGCCAATGGCCCTATTGCAGCAGTACTCCATGGGTATTTTTATAAACCGAGTTCACATGTAGAGCTGAGGTCACATCATATAGCTTGCAATGCTTCACATAATTCTGTTATTCCAATTTTTAATCATTTCTCCCCTCTTGATCATGTGGATTGACCGCACTATAGGGCACAGGGAACTGTACTGATCGCCAACTGTGACTCAGACATGATAGACGCAGAGGGAAGTACCAGCGAAACTGCTAAACCAGTGATTAATCGCCCGGCATTTGTAGGTAGCCCTGTCCTGTCGGATTCAGCAAGGATAGCATTGGTGGAATCTGATAAAATCTCACCAGCTGAGAAGAACCAACTTTAGTTGTCCCCATATATAGCCCATAAATCCCATGGCAATTGTGAGATAATTGCTCACACAAGTAACAAGGGAGTACCTCTCAGTCACAATAGTGCAATTGTTCAGGGAGGCCTGTTCTGGAATATTGCAGGCTTGTCAAATAAGCTGAAGTCTGAACCATGGCTTGATTTCATAAAAGATTACAGCATCATATGCCTCCAAGAAACCTAGACGAGAGTCAGTTTATATTAACGGTTATGCTTCGATACACACTCCGGCTAATGCAGCTCTGGGTGGCCATCTTAAGGGTGGCCTACTGACCTTGGTCGTGACAAAACTGTCAGACAGAGTAGGTAAGACCCAGCTTCAGTCACCACATTTCCAAATTATTAATATTCTTTTTAAACAGAATTTGATGCTGGCCGTTGTTCATTTTTATCAAATTAACTTGGTTCCCAACAATATAGCCATTGCTGAAGACCTAGAGAATTCACTAAGCAGACACTTACAGGAGCTACATACAGATTTAATTGTTCTCTGGGGGGTGATTTTAATTGTATGTCCCTTGTCAAAAGAGTCTTCATGTTGTCTACTAGATGGGGCTAAGGATGGAGGTTGCCACTTATACCATAATCCACGTGGGAACATCTTTAATTCACTGCTCTCAAAACTTTCTCTTTTTCTTACAGTAGATCTCATTCAACTACTAGGCTCAGACCATGTTTCCTTTACGGGCACAGGTTAAGGCACTCTCATTGATTTCATTGCCCTTCCTGAATACTTTAAACCCCAATCTGAGGCATTTTCTATTCTCAAGGTTTGTTTCAGTGACCACTTTCCTTTGGCCATTTATTTAGAGATCCAAACTGGCAATTCTGGGAAAATTATTCTACATCCCTTAATCTATAATAAAAATAAAGGCCTATTGTGTAAGTGGCCTTTTGTTGATCCAGATTCCATCCTTCAACGGATCCTGACCACTATTATGAGACAAATTTTAGAGCGTCTGGAATACAATATAAACCCCCCATCTATGTTGAAGGCCTTTGCTGTAATACCTGAGATTATCAATGCTACCTTATGAAGTGACAACAGTCCAAGACCGCGGAAGCAATGTAATGGTTTAACAGTGACTGTTCACAATCTCATAATAATCTTGTGAAGGCACTGGAAAAAAAACCTCAGGACCACTTAGTGGTAAAACATCTCAGAAACAAGTATAAATGGGCTTTGGAGAAATGTAAACTGGACATAAGAAAAGAGGCCTGGGAACAACTATATGTAGCATGTCAAAACAAAGATCCCAGACTCTTTTACAAAACTGTCAACTATGATTTATTCCAAAGCTCACACAATAGTAGTATTGATGCCACAATTATGCCTGATGTGTGGGTACAGCACTTTTCCAGTCTTAATAGTGCCATTGTTGAGTACTGTCCCACCCTAAGTTATGGGACCTTAGAGCTGGCTCACCCAATGCTCGATGAAGTTGAAAGGGCATTAACTCAAACCGTGAAGAATAAGGCATGGCCCTGATGGCGTCCCTGTTGATTTGTCAATTCCGTCCTATGGCTCCCTCTATTGACCAACATTTTAAGCTGCATAGCATCCCAGGGCCCCCCAAATCAATGGGTTCCGTGATGATAGTCCCCATTTTTGAAAAATGGGACAGGTCGGACCCAAAATGCTATCGGCCTATCTCATTAATTTATTGCACTTGTAAATTGATGGGTAGGGTCATAGTAGAACGGTTGGAGGCCGGGGAAGCCGAAAGCAGGACATTTTCAGACGTACAATATGGCTCCAGGAGGGCCCTGGGAGCTGTCGAACAGTGTCTTAATCTGCACCTGGTCATAAGCAAGTACACAATAGCCAGGCCCGGATCCCTTTCCTCTGGTTCATGGACCTCACATGAGCTTTTGACTGGGTGTAGAGAGGGAGATTATGGGAAAAATTGCTGGATTTGGGCATTGAAGCATCTTTAGGTCATTTTTTAGCCAAAATGCATCAAGATGTGACTGGGAGGGTCAGGTATGGAGTGGATGGGGAACTTACAGCTCACATCAAAACGAACCGTGGGGTTTGTCAAGGCTGTGTCCTTGCCCCCTTTTTATTCTGTCTGTAAATTAAGGACCTAGAAAGTTACATTAATCATGGGAATGTGGATGTCCCCATGATAGGCACTAGAAATCTTCCAGCATTACTTTATGCAAATGACTGTGTTCTAATGTCTAGAACCAGTGTGGAGCTACAGAAGATAGTGACTAGGTTTAATGATTTTATGACCGTATTGGGTCTAAGGACCAATACAACAAAATCCTAAACCAAGGTGGCGGGTAAATCCCCCACCATTTTAAAATCATGTTGTTCAACAATGAAAGGCTGTCTTATGTTCCAACTTTTTCATACTTGGGAATCCCATTTGATCAGGGAAGCACCAGGCACCATGTAGTTGAAACAAGGGTCAGTAGTTTTAATCAAAACCTGGAAGTGGTATATAGGTTCATGAAGAAGTTAGGCTCAAGACCGATTAATGCAATAATCAATATTTATAAGGCCCGCTCGTGTTCTGTTGCCTTGTATGGGGCTGGAGTATGGGGCTTTTGTAATTCAGCGCATCGCCAAGCAGCTGAGAACAACTTTATGAGATGTCTGCTGACAGCCCCCAATAGTCTTGCCGCCACCATTTGTCAAAGTGAACTTGGTTTGACCCCTTTGTCCTTTCGCATACATACTGCACCAATTTTACTGTGGCACTCAATTTGGGTGACGGAAGAGCCAGCCCTTAATCGTGCAAACATTTTGGACTGTTTTAAACTTGATCACATGTTGAAGATACCCTGGTTTAGCTATGTTAAAAAAAACAGTCATTGGGGCTGGCGGATTGTGTTTTTTAATCCAGCTAATATTGCTAAGATCCCAAAAACTAAATTGAAAAAGGATTTCTTGACTTGTTTAAAGTTGTCTAGTGAGCGCCTAGAGATGGTAAAAAAGAGAGTACGGAACACTCGCTTCTAGCAAGTTCTCCAGGTGTTGAGCCTTATCTCTCTTTTTACTTCTGTCTCACTAAATTGTTTTATCTTATCAGATTCAGGTTTGGAATCTCGCACCTTCTGGTTTCATATCCCTGTAAAGCTTATTGTGATGCTAAGCTGAATCTTTGCCCATGTGACTTCAAGTCTACACAGAGTATGCTTCACTTCCTGTTCTTTTGTCAACTTTACATCAAGCCAAGGCGTGCATTTATTATTCCCCTTTTACAGTTTTTAAATATCAGTAAGTGTCGGACAGCTCTATATCATCTCCAGCTTTTAAATGATGAATTCACTTGCGTAGTGGTCTACAGATACATCTCCACAGCTGTTCATTTCCATAATATTGTTGGGAAATTATCTCCTTTGTCCTGTTTTTAATGAATTATTTCTGGGTTTTATAGTCCACGGGACAGCGTTTCCTTACTAAGTTTATTGTACACGGTTTCTACTTTATGCTGCTATTTTATAGATATATTAATTTATTGAATTACTCCAACTACATCTCGATTATGAACTATTACTGTTCTGTAGTACATTTTCCATTGTCGGTATCACATTTTTAATTTGCGTTTTAAATGTTTTTATGATATATTCTTTTATGGTTGCAAGTCCGCAGAATAAGGATATTTGGCTGACTGACTAATACTTAACATAAATTATATATACAAATACAAAAAAACAACAATTATCCGATTTACAAAATTCAATGTCATAATTAATTTTCAATTAATAATAATGTTTATTTATAACTTAATGAACTTTCCACTCTATACCCCTATAAACCTAGCAACCAACTCTTAAAATATAATGAAAATGAATAATCATAACAACATTTATATAATTGATAAAAAATTACATAATTACCAATTAATAGTTAAATGATAATTATTACATAATTAACTTCCCCTTACAAACCCAACAGCCCACACATAAAACATAACTAAAATATATATTTATTGCACAATTTCATAATTATCCATTAATGAATTATTTAATTATACATTCATAATTCTTTTATTAATTACTATTTAATTTCCAACCATATACTTCTACAAACCTGGCAATTCACAACTAAATATAGCAACAATAAATCAATATTACATACTGTACATAATAAGACACAATTCAAAAATGTATTATTAATTGGCAATTAATTAATTTTTGAATTAATTATTACTTAACTTCCCACCCTATACCCCTACAAACTTAGCAACCCTCATGTAAAATATATCTAAAATATATGATTATTACACAATTTTCATAATTAACAAGCAGGTAAATAAGTTATAAACTATAACTAACTTCCCAACCTATACCCCAACAAACGTAGCAACCTGCACCTAAAATGTAAGTATAATAAATCAATTTTACATTATAAACATAATGAATACTATTCATATACTCACATAAGCCCAACAAGCCATAAAACACTATAAATTACTATTAACAATTAAATAAAAAAAATCAAAATCAATGAAAATTACAAACTATATCTAATAATATCAATACAAAATATACAAACAATACTAACACATAAAATTAATATATAGACTAAAACACATTCAAATAATTAAAAAACTATATTATTGAAAATGCTATTTACAACGATATTACTTACCTAAAAAAACTATATTCTTAACAATGATATTGCTGCAACACGATATTTGTACTTCATGCATTTTTACTTCACAATATTTTTCTTTCAATATTTCTGTCTTCCGATATTTACAACTCAATATTTTCTCTAAATACTGAAAATCTTCAATTGGCTACCAGACATCACAAGCAAAATGATCAAACAAGCACTCATCACCAGCTGAGCAGACTGTGGGAACACTCTGTATGCAGGAATAACCAACCGGAACACAAGAAAACTGCAGACTGTCCAAAAAACAGCAGCCAGACTAGTCCTAAACCTTCCAAGCTGAACCCACATCACAACACTCCTTAGAGAACTGCACTGACTCCCAATACACAAGTGCGCACACTTCAAACTCCTCAGCCACACCTTCGAAGCACTCCAAAACACAGGCCTGGCCTTCCTTAATAGCCGCATTCACTTCCACCAACCTATTTCCAATAATTTGGTTGCTTGGTAGTAACCAGGCTTCCTGAGAAATGACACACAGGAAAACCAGTAGTGATGTAGTGTGTGTGCATTTTTCACAAACGAATTACACGAAAATTTGCTACCTCCTGGGGTGTCCGCCCTTGGAAGTAGCTGTTTGCTTTTGCTTGGTGGGAGCTGACAGCTCCCACCACGCAAATGCATGCATAACTCCAGCCTGCAATCTGGAGCTGTAAAACAACTCCAGCTTTCAGAAAGCAGAGTTTTCATCTGTTTCCCTACATGCAAGTATGCAGTGATAGCAGCCTCCTGTCTGTCAGAGAAATGCCAGTTCCCACAGGAGTCAGGAGTCGGTTGGGGCAGTGGGAGCCTTGAGGCTCGACCCTGCAGTCCCATTGCACAGTGGGTGCCCTAAGGGCCCCGAGGTGCAATGGCCGGGCAAAGGGGGATGGGGTCCCCCCTCCCTATAGTAAAACAAAGAAGATTGTGTTCTAAAAGTTTACAAACTACAAGTATGTAAACTTTCCTACAAACCCCCCCCCCACGCCCCCCCCGTTTGGTCCCACCCCATATACACTAGTGGTATGCAGTATCTTCCCATCCTTCTCTTAGGATGATGGACAGCTTATTAAAAGAAAAGTGTGTCCCCCCACCCATTGTGTTTCCCACTCATTGTAGAGACGTGTACCTAGTGCCTAGGAATATCTTGCTATCTCCACCAAACAAAAAAGCACTTACGCCTGTATAGTACAAATGATCCAAGTGTGTTTTCTCTGCAGTTCCACTTTCTAAAGTTATCTGTTGAAAATGCTCAAGAAACAATCAGATTGGCTAAGTTACAGACCTGCAAGATCACAGGAGACTTTTTCTCTGCACCCTTTACGCAGTTGTACCCAATGAGGTAGCACTTAATAATTAGCCAGTAGAAAGTTCTCCAGTTGAGTAGAGGTGTTGCACTAAACACAGGTAGGCCTTTTCTTGAATAAAACTAGAAGTATGTAAATCTGCCACCAGGCCTGCCCATTTGGCGCTGCCACATGTACATTAGCGGTATGCCACATCTTTGCCCAGGACGATGGACTGCTTACTAAAAGGACTCAGAACGCGTTTTCAACTGATTTTAGAGACTTGTTCTCAATGCCTAGGAATGCAATCGCATGTGTGAAATCTGGGCCTAACTATAACTTCCCTGTAACCTTTGTTTTCTCAGTGAATTTCTAAGGCTTTTTAAAAACTCTATTTCCTACTATAACATTCCTGTAAACTTTGATTTTTAAACGAGTATATATATATATATATATATATATATATATATATATAGTTAAATATATATATATATATATATACACACACACACACACATATATATCACTCATACAGTGACTAATACAGCAAAATCACCCACCCATACCGGCACTTACACACCCACTCATTCGCTCATACAGCCATTCACACACCCACTAACTCACCCATACAGCCACTGAGACTAACATTCCCTCACCCATAGAGCTTCTCACAGAGCCACTCACTCACTAATGCAACGACTCACTCACCCACATAGTCACTCACACTAGCACTCACTCACTCATACAACTACTCACACAGCCATTTACACCATCACTCACTCACCCATACAGCCATTCACCCACTCATTTAGCCATACAGCCACTCACACTAGCATTCACTCACCCATGCAGCTACTCACATAGTCACTCACTTAGCCCACACCGCTACTCACATATCAATTCACTATCTAGCTAACCATTACATACTCCTTCACAAAAGCAGCCACACACCGACTATCTCACTTATACAGCCAGTCACACTGATACTTACTGTGCGAAACAGACACACACACACAATCACTTGCCCATACATCCATTTAAACAACCACTAACTTGCCCATACAGCAACTGACGTACCCAAACATGGAGCTTATCACACAGCCACACAGTCACCAAAACAGCTACTCACACACTCGAAGCAGCCACTAAGGCAGCCACTCACTCACCCATACAGCCAATTACACGCAATCATCAATACAACCACTCACATAGTCATTCACACACCCATAGAGCTACTTACACACACACTTAGTCACCTATACATCCACTCACACACCCACTCACACACATACAGCACTTAGACAGCCACTTCCACACTTTTTCCAAACAGTTTTACTCATTACTAGTTTAGAAATAATATTAATTGAAATTATGCAGTAGCTTACTATACAGCTTTAAGTTTCAGAAAAAAAAATTAGGAAACATTGGATGATGTAATCAGTGATGTCATTTGAGATGTCATCAGTGAAACCATCAGTGATATCACTGACCATGTCATTTTATTTGAGGTCATAAGCACTGCATTGCAGGAGCGAAAGTTATAGATAGCTCAGGTAACTATAACTGCTGAATTTCAATGGGTTTGTTTTAGTGCAATCTGAGCCTAACTACTATAACGTCTCTGTAACCTTTGTTTGTTTTTTAGTGAATATTTAAGGTTTTTAAAATACTATTTCCTAACTATAACGACTCTGTAACCTTTGCTTTTGCAGTGAATTTCTACTTTTTAAACATTTTAATTCTGACTGTAACCTGTCACCTTTGAGAGTGGGTAGGTGTGTGGCTGAGTGGGTCTGTGAGTGCCGGTGTGAGTGCCTGTGTAGGTATATGAGTGAATGTGGGAGTGCCTGTGTTTGTCTGTGAGTGGCTGCACGGGCCTGTTAGTACCTGTATGAGTGCCTGAGTGGGTATGTGAATGTCTGAGTGGGCTGTAAGTGGGTGTGTGAGTGCCTGCATATGTCTGAGAGTGGGTCGGTGAGTGGTGCTATAAAGGTTAGACATTTGCATAATTAGGGTATTAAAAAGGTAGAACCATGGACGCTGCTCTCACCAGGAGACAAGAAAGAAACTACATATCCCAGTCACTTCACATCAGATTTTGCTCTAATAGATTAACAATGAAATCACCTCCATGAAGAATTTCTTACTATTTTTCGATGTAGAATATGGAAGGAAACACACTTCCTTTGTCATGCCCAAGAAGTTAGAATTGTTGGTGCTTTACTGAAGTTGGGCTTCAACTGGGGTACCTTATATTTCTAAGTGCTTTCCGTTGAGGTTTAATTTCTGAGAAATCAGCACCAGGGGCCAGAATTGAACTTTATTTTTTCGAAGAAGAATCTCCAGTTTTGCTCAAAACATCTACCCAACCGGAGTACTTTCATTTGGGCTACCTAGTGCCTATTCTACACTGCAGCTGCGCAAAGGACCAGGGGGTAATGTTTCCAGTGACCTTGTGTGCATATCATTTCTTCAATTTGATTGTTCCTCCAGTGTCTTCAGTCATAAATCTGTGAGAAACTGAATCCTCGTCAAGAGAAGACAACGCGACTACAAAGAGGTGAATCTCCACCAAAGAGGTGCGCTTCCTCCTAACTGAATGAAGTAAGTGCGTCTTTGCTTGGTGGAGATATCCACGTATTCCTCTGCATCAATAACCCGTCACTAAAATCACATGGAAACGCGCTTGGGGGCCTTCTGTCAACCTGTTCATCAATGTGAGAAACAGGGGAAGACCTTTACATACTACTAAGGAAAACACGGCATGGCAAAATGGGCAGACATTGCAATTGATTTTGTGCATTTACATACTCATGGGAATTCAAAGTGAGACTTGTGGTTTCTGCTTTTGTTTTTTTCCAAGAGATTTTGGCCCCAGTGGTCCCCTCTCCCGAGGCCTGGCCAAAATTCAATAGAGGACGGAGGCTGCGCAGCTCCCTTCCCAGTGCCGATTTCAGCTCTGGGGTCCCTATCCTCCAGGGCTCGGCCAAATTCAATGTGGACCCCCTCCCGGGCTGATTTTGCCTCAGGTACCCCATTGCCCAGGCCAGGCCATGTTTTGTCTGGGTGCCCTGGTCCCACCCAGGGCACCCAGTGTGTGTATAGTTGGGGACCGCGGGGGGAGCCTCAAGGCCCAGGGGTCCCATCGGCTCCCTTACTCCTGTGGGAGCCTGCATTGCTTCCACATGCAGAGAGCTACTAGCAATGCAGCTCCCAGTGTGTGTGAGCAATCTTTTTGTCTGTTTCCCTGCCCACTTGATAGCGGGTGGGGAAACAGGGGAATACTCCACTCCCAGCGAGAGGGATCAGTTTGACAGCTCCTGCTTGCTGGGAGCAGATTTAGTGTTTGTCCTCGCTTGTCGAGACCTGCCAGCTCCCGCCAATCGAGAGCAAACTACTATGTCCCGGGGGTGGGCCCCGTGGGACACAGCAGGACCAGCCTTGGGGGCTGCCGATCCCAACAGCCATTAATGGCTCCAGATGGGGGCTGCGTGGCATCCCTTCTTAAGAATACACAGGTCGTCCCCGGGGAGGTGGTGGTCCCTGGGGCCTGGGAGGGGGGGCCCTGGGCTTATTAACACTTCTGAAGGGTGGTCTTTGCACCCCTCCCCTTACTATTTCTAAAAAGCCCCTGGGAGGTGGCAGTCCACAGTGCCTGGGGGGGTCTGTGTGGTCCCCTCATTTGTATTTTTGTAGCCCTAGGGAGGTGGTGAACCCTGGGGCATTTAAAAGCCTCTGGAGTGTGAGCCAAACGGCCCTCCTTCACTATTGTTAAAAAGGGCCAGGGAGGTTGTGGTCCCTGGGGCTGAAAACAACCCTAGGAGGAGGGTCCTGAGGTGCCCCCCTCCTTTATTTGTTTAAATGTTCGGCATGCCACTGAGACCTGACCCACCTGAGTTTTTTTTTAAAGTAAGCGTGTGAGACTGCGCTTGTGTTTTTTTTAAAATTTCCCTTGGATTCGCGACTCTGTCCTGATTTCACTGCAAAAAAGTTTTTTTAAATGCTTTTTCGTCCCAAGATGCCTGCCAAAACTTCCTGGTTGAAATGTTGGCAGTCAATCAGATATCAGCAAGGAGGACTGTTGGATACTTGGAGGGTCTGCGTCCTTATATATACAAATTTGGATTTCTTTCATAAGTTTAAAACTTACTGAACAAATTTACACCAAATAACAAAAATCACTCTTTCTGTACCAACAGCTAGCCTTCCTACAACTTTGATGTAATTCCGTCCAGCAGTGTGGGCTGTAATCATGTTCAAAATCCCCACTGGAATTAACATGGGAAAGACACTTTTTGATCTTCTGTTTTTTCATCCCCCCTTTTACGGAACACCCCAACACTTTCCATGCACAACTAGAAGCCTGGCACATTTTTGTTGGAAAAATTCGTGAAGATTTGTTATACGGCACCAAAGATATAGACACGTCAAGAAATGCTTTTCCCCGTGATTTCCAATTAACTATACTGCTGTATTCGTATGCAACTTGATTTCACTGTAACCCATTTCTTGATTCTGTGCAACTGTACTTCTATGTCGAGAATGTTTAATAAAAAAAGATTTATTAATTTTAAAAAAAAAGAAACGCTTTTCCCGTGGAAACATGGTCCCAACTATAAGTACCTACTGGAGACCACCAGTAGTTAATATATGTGTATGTGCGTATGAGGTTATATATACATATCGAACAAGTTACTTACCTTCGGAAATGATATATCTATAAGAAACATTAGTTAGTGATAGATTCCTTACCGTAGAATTTCCCCCAAGTGTCAGACTGGATCCGGAAAGTTTTCGTCAGCTGTACCCCTACACGTCGTCATTGGCTCTGCGTACGTCGCTGGCGTCGTAGTTGCTGAGATGACATCACTGGAGCTACTTAGACGCACCCATGCGCTGATGTCAGTTTTGTACCTGACTTTCTGCGCCAGGAATGCAGAGCCATGCATGATACTGACCACTGGTGCATTGAAAATAGGGCCCTGAAAGGGATGACCTTAACCCTAGAAATGAGTTCGCAGAATGGAGAGGATGGGTGGGGCGGTAAGGAATCTATCACTAACTAATGTTTCTTACAGATATATTGTTACCGAAAGTAAGTAACTTGTTCATCTGAAAGAAACACATTAGTGATAGATTCCTTACCTTAGAATAGATACCCCAGTGGTGGGTCTGTGAACCAAGATCAAACCAGAAAGTCACAGAGAACAGAACGGCCAAAGAAGCCATCTCTCCGGACTTGACTGTCAAGGCAATAATGCTTAGTAAAAGTCACCTGTGGCCAAAGTGACTATTAATGGCAGACTGTCACAGGAATTCCTCATCACGAGAGGCACGAGACAGGGTTGCCCCCTGTCCCCCCTGCTGTTTGCCATTGCTACTAAGCCCTTGGCAGCGAGGCTGCGGCAACATCATAATGACAAGGCATTACAATGTAATCAGCGACAGATTTTGATATCACTGTACGCAGATGATATCACCCTATACATCCGTGATCCTAGGCACAATTTGACCCCTATCCTCAGGGAGTTTATTCGCTTTGGCGAATTCTCCGGAATCCAAATAAATTGGGGAAAGTCATGCTTGTTTCCCCTCACGGCAGCCACGGTAAAAATCAATTTAGACTTCCCTATTGCTTGGTGCGAGGAAGACTTCAGATACCTGGGGATCCAGGTGGCTAGAGACAGAGAGGAATTACTGCCGATTAATTATGGCACGACTATGTCCCGTATCACTGACAACATTACAAGATGGATCACCCTCCCACTATCTATGGCGGGCAGAGCATTTCTCATAAAAATGGTTGTGCTGCCACAATTATTGTACCTATTCCTAAATCTCCCGTACTATCCTGGAAGATATTTTTTCCAACAGCTCCGATCGGAGCTCATTCGTTTGGTATGGGGTGGCAAAACGGCTCGACTACGATGGGATGTCCTCGTTAGACCATACAGCCGGGGCGGCTTCGGCATTCCCGATTTTGAATTATATTATTATTCTGCTCAGGCTCACTATGCTTACTTTTGGATACACCAACCCCTATACATGCCTCAGATTGCGGCGGAACACTGGCTTGCCCATCCAATCCCGATAGAAGGGGCACTATATACTCCTTTACAGAGTAGAGATCGGACGCCGTCTACAGTAATGAGCACTGTGAATGCCTGGGCTCGATTAGGGGCTATGTTCAATGCCCCATGCTGTACTCACCTCTGCTACCGCTTGCCTATCATCCAGACATGCCCTTGTTACAGGAGGCACTTTTCTGTAAACTGACTAAGCGTTTGCAGATTGAAACATGGGGGGACCTGTATGTCGCGGGTGATTTTCGCACACTAGATAGCCTGGGATCTGACGGTCCCCCATCTCCTCTTGACACTTTTCTTTATATAAGACTGCACCAGGGACTGAAGGAAATTACGCCTGACTTTCCTGGTGAGCCTCCAGCCTTTGAGCCACTGCAGAGTATACTGCAGAACGAAACATCCAAGAAACTAGTGTCCACGATCTACAGAACTGTACATACATTGAGAGACACACCACCGCTCGCGGCCAAGACACACTGGGATCAGGAATTAGGAATGATAATTACGGACAAACAATGGGAATTCTGCCTACAACAAACTGAACGAGTTTCATCGAGCAGCAGATTCAGAAGGATACATTACAAATTCATACATAGACTTTATTATACCCCAGTCCGCATGTACAGATTCCACTTGCGAGACACCGACACCTGCGACAGATGCCACGCCCCCGGGGCAGACTTCCTGCATTTGGCATGGGAATGTGAGGGAGTGCAGGAATACTGGCGTCGGTATTCGTAGCGGTGTCCAAAATGATACATACAGACATTGCGCCCTCTCCATTACTCGCTTTGTTGGGGTGTGTGGAGACGGTACCGGCGGCACACCGTAGGTTTACTGCGCTAGCCTTCTTGGTGGCCAAGTGGAGGGTAGCTTGCAGATGGGGAAGAGGCAGGGCCCCTAAATTTAGGAACTGGATACACGATCTCACGTATTGTCAGGAACAGATTGCTACATACTCTGAATTACTACCGGTTGCCTCTAGGCCGGCCGATATTTGGGCCCCCTTGAAGTGTTATCTATTGGAGAATGAGGACCCCCACAATGCAGACACACCACCTTCCTCGCAAGTCGGATGCCCTACTGAAAGACCCTCTGAACACCCGCACTGACTTTTAACACATGGGAACCAAGAGGGAATTGCAGCCCTGACCCTTAGCTAACTGATGATACACTAAAGAACATACTGGCTGGCCTACGGGGCGAGGTCCATTCCGACTGATCATTTATTCCTAAAGTCCCCTTTCGTGTGTGTGAGTGGATATGGCTCTGTGCTGGCTAGCCTGGAACAATGTGTAATACAGGGTAATTTTTATTGACATTGGGCCTCTACATTGTACATCGGACAATGATCCGCGAATGAAGGCGTATTTTACTGACTCAGTGGTTCATATTGACATGTAATTTATAATTTACTGTTGCTCCAGATACATGTGCGCATTGCTAACTATGCACTGTATTGTGTGAATATGAATGCACCATTTTTGTTGTTTCTTTGCAAAACTTCAAAAATAAAGTTTAAAAAAAAATAAAATAATGCTTAGTAAAAGTGTGCAGCGAGGCCCACGTGGCTGCCTGACAGATGTCTTGCAGGGGTACACCACTTCCCAATGCCGTAGTAGCTGCTGTCGCCCTGGTAGAATGAGTGCGCAACCCACACCGGAGATTCCTTTTTAGCCAGAGAATTACAGGCCTTGATACACAAGACAACCCAGTGGGAGATAGTACCTTTGTGTACAACCCGGCCTTCCATGGTGCCAACGTAGCCAACAAACAGCTGGTCATCCACCCAGAACTGTTGTGTGCGATTCAGATAGAATGAGAGCGCATGTTTTGGGCCCAGACGGTGGAGCCCCTCTTCCTATCTGGAAGGGTGCGGAAAGAAAGTGGGCAAGGTGATAGTCTGCCCGATGTGGAAGGCAGGGACAACCTTTGGCAAGAAGGAAGGACGAGTGCGAAGCACAACCTTGTCCGGATGGACCGACAGAAAAGGAGGCTTACAGGAAAGAGCCTGGAGCTAACTCACGCGCCTAGCAGATGGGATGGCAACCAGGAAAGCATTCTTCAAAGTCAATAAACAAAGAGGACAGTTGTGAAGTGGCTCAAAAGGAGCGCACATAAAATAGATAAGAACCAGATTCAAGTCCCACTGTGGCATCATAAATGGATTAGGAGGAAAAAGGTGAGTAATGCCTTTGAGAAATCTATTCACAACAGGGGACTTGAAAAGAGAGGGCTGATCAGGGAACCTGAAAAAGGCCGAAATTGCAGAAAGATAGCCCTTAATAGTGGCCAGAGCAGAGCCCTGCTGTGCTAGAGAAAGAAGGAACAAAAGGACTTCCGAAAGAGGGGCAGAAAGGGGATCCACAGCTTTTGCTGTGCACAATGCCACAAATTTGTTCCACCTGCAGGCGTATACCGATTTAGTGGAGGGATGCCTGGCTGCCAGAATGATATCACAGACTTCAAGAGGCAAGTAAAAAGGAATCAACTGTCGCCGCTCAATCTCCATGCATGTAGGTGAGGCTGGACAGGTTCGGGTGGAGGACAGTCCCCTGCTGCTGCGACAGAAGATCCTCCTGAAGAGGCAGTCGGATCAGGGTATCCATGCTCATACTGAGTAGCTCGGGATACCAAACTCTTCGAGTCCAGTCCGGAGCCACAAGAATGACTTGAGCCCGGTCGTGCCTGATCTTCTTCAGCACTCTGGGTAGAAGTGGTATAGGCGGAAAGGCGTACAATAGACCATAGGTCCACTCGGGACGAAAAGCGTCACCGAGCGAGTGCCACCTTGGAAATTACAACGCGCAGAAGTGATGAAATTGCACGTTCTCTTTGGTGGCTAATAGATCTAACCAAGGCCCTCCCCACGGTTTAAAGAGACCTTGTGCCACCTCCGAGTGAAGATGCCATTCATGATCCATCATGCACCTGAGGCTGAGTTTGTCCGCCCTGGCATTCAAATAACCTGCCAAGTGTTGAACCGTCAAGGAAATGCTGTGATGTTCCAGCCATGTCCAGAGACGCAGAGCCTCCTGACATAGGATCCACGACCCGACCCCGCCTTGTTTGTTGCAATACCACATGGCGGTGGTGTTGTCTGTGAACACCTGTACTACTCTCCTTTTGACAGAGGGAAGGAATGATTTCAGTGCAAGTAGGATCGCCCGGAGCTCCAGAAGGTTGATATGGAGCATGGACTCCGCCGGAGACCAGAGGCCCCTGATCGCTTTCTCTCCCATGTGGCCACCCCATCCCAGGATGGACACACTGTCAACACTGTGTGCTCCGGTTGGGGAAGGGAGAAGGATCTGCCACTGACCCAACGCTGGTTCGTGAGCCACCACTGCAACTGTTGTGCAGTGCCCTCCGAGATCTGGACGTACTCGGACAGGTCCCCTTGATGCTGTGCCCACTGGAACTTCAGGTCCCACTGCAGAGCCTGCATATGCCATCTGGCATGATTGGTCAGAAGGATGCAGGAGGCCATGAGGCCCAGCAGCCTCAAGGTCATCCTGACCCAAACCCAGGACAAGGGCCGAAAGTTCGGAATCATAGCCCGAATGTACCGGACTTGCTGTTCGGCGGGATAAACCCAAAACTGCGCTGTGTCCAGAACCGCTCTGATGAAGAGGAGCTTCTAAGAGGGAATCAGGTGCGACTTTGGCACGTTGATGGAGAACCCCAGCAAATGCAGAAGGTTGGCCATAGTCTGCAGGTGGAAGACGTCTGCCTAGGGCGAGCCCACCATTAACAACTAGTCGTCGAGATAGGGAAACACTAAAACCCCTGATCTGTGCAGATGAGCTGTGACCACCGCCATCATTTCGTGAACACCCAAGGGGAGCTGGTAAGGCCAAAATGGAGCACAGTGAACTGAAAGTGCTTGTGGCCTACAGTGAACTGCAGATAATGCCGGTGGGCCAGCAGGACAGGGATATGAAAATAAGCGTCCTGCAAGTCCAACGCTACCAACCAGTCTTGCGGGTCTAGTGCAGACAAGACCTGAGCAAGTGTGAACATTTCAAACTTCTCCTTCTGGAGGAAGCAATTGACATTCCGAAGGTCTAAGTTAGGACACAGGCCCTTGTCCTTCTTTGGAACCAGGAAGTAGTGGAAGTAACAACCATGACCTACTTTTGGCGTGGGACTGCGCTCGATGGCCACCTTAGCCAATAGGGCCGTGACTTCCTGCTGGAGAAGTGCCTAGTGATCCCCCGACATGCGGTGGGACTGAGGTGGCATGGCTGGAGGGGTAGTCTCAAAGGGGAGGGAGGAGCCCCGCCGGACTATATGCAGAACCCACCTGTCTAAAGTGATGATGCACCAGTGGGGGAGGTGATGGCGAATCCTGCCACCAACTGGCATTAGGTGGGCCTGAAACACCGGACTAGGAAGGTTTGGAGGCAGTGGCTGCAGGGGAGGTGGTGGACTGCACCGCCTGCTGGCCCCTTGACCCACCTCTGCTGGTCCCATGTCCGCGGCTGCGCTGAGATTGTTGCTGCGCAGGCCTGTGGTTCTGAAACAAACGTGTGTGGGCACCCCTTCCTTGGCCATGAAAGGAGCAAAAATCAGAAGGAGGAGGAGACAGTGTGCCAGGTTCCGGAGTAAAATCCAGGTCACCTGCATCCTCCAAATCCCCCCCCCCCCAGTCCGGGTCTAACTCGCACTGGGATGTGAGAGGGTCCTCAGACCCCTCCCAGTCCTCCCCTTCCTCCACAACCTGCCGGGCAGGCGGCAAAGAAGGAGGTGGATGGAGAAAGGGATAGAAATTTCCCATGGGCGTCGGAATCGGTTTATATGAACACCGGTCCGGCACCGCCCCCACGTCGGGGTGGAAGCCGAGGATGGCATTAGTCGGGGAGCCTGCCGATGCCAGCGGCGGCGCCCTCAACGTCCATGTCGGTGGAGGTCGTACTAGGCCTACCGATATCGGCTGGGATCCATGTATGGATCCAAGGGGGTCTCTTGGCATCGAGACCGGAGTTGTCAACGACATCGGGGCTGGAACCAACAACGTACAAGAGCGAGGACCCCCAGTTGGACCCACGGGGCCCGAAGGCATGCCAACGGGGCCCGACAGGCCCAAGATGCGTGCCATGGCTGACAGGAACTCGTGCAGCTGGGCCGGAGTCGCCGATGGACCCGGAAAGGGCGGGTAGGCCATCGGCAACTGCGTAGGCTCTGCCTGAGGTGCGGGGGAGGTGCCACCCACACTCTCAGCCGTGTCGCGCGACAGGCTAGGGGAAGGCAAAAAGCGACGGCGCTTCTTTGACTTCTTTCGCTTCGTGTTACCTGACTCCGAGTGAGAAGACTTTGTCGAACGATGGTGATGGCTGCTCAGCGACCGTTCCCTCAACCTCCCACTGGACTGGGACCTCGAACGGCGCAGAGCCGACTCCTAGGCCTCCAGCAACTTCTGGGATTGCTCCTGCAAAGTTTTCAGAGCCAGGGCCCGGCATTCAGGGCACGACTCGGAGTCTTGGTCGTACCCCAGGCATAAGAGACACTCATGGTGCGGGTCCGTCACTGACATTGTGCAGAGACAAGCTGTGCAAGATTTAAAACCGGGCATCCCTACACACCAGGAGTCAAAGACTCAAAAAACAGAGACAAAAGTCCCCCAAAAAAACTCAGTCAAAAATTGACTGGGGGTACTGCCCTCTCCAGATCCGCGCTTGCTGGCACGGAAAAAGAAAGAACGGACGTCAGCGCACACGGGCGCGTCTAAGTAGCTCCAGCAACATCATCTCGGCGACTATAAAGCTGGTAACGTACACAGAGCCGCACTACGACTCCTACCGACGAGCAGGGGTACTGCTGATGAAAACTTTCCGGATCCAGTCTGACGCCTGGGGATATTTCTAAGGTAAAGAATCTATCACTAACGTGTTTCTTTCAGATTATTATATAGTAAATGGGCTGTAATAAAATTAAAATAAGAACTTTCATCCAACTAGTTTGTTCTCTAAGAAAATCACGTATCTCATTCTCCCATATATTTAAGAGTCTTCACTACTACTACTAATATTACTACTACTACTATTACAACTTTTAGAATTACAACCCAAAGTTAATTCTATTCTAAATTCAAATAATTGGCTGAAACTATTTTTCCCCAACAATATATTTCTCCGATGAACTTCACTTAGCTCTTCAATTATATCATTAAATTTCCTTCATGACATATAATCCTGCGATAAAATCATCACTTTGAACAGAAACTTAGACAAGAAAAGGCATATATTTTTATTTCAAACCTGTACAAAAATGTTGCTCAATTTAAAGTAAGTTTAATGAAAAACGTTTGTGTGTGTTCAATGTACAGGTTCTGATTAAAAATCTTTTGTCCAGAGGATGTTTTCAGAAATAATTGTCCGACATTCTGTGATGCAGTTCTTCTGATAATTTATTGCCTAAAAGTGCCACTTTGTATTCTCTAAATAACAAATTTTAGTTAATCGCAATTTAGGTAAAGTAAAATGGTATGTAAGAATATACGGCCACATGCATCAATGTTGCCGTTTGCGAATCCTTAATTGCGAAAATTAAGGAATCGCAATTAAGGATTCGCAAACGGCAATGCATGAATAATTCACAATTTTTTTACCGAATCGGTATTTTTCCTTAATTGCGATTCACAATTTGCGAATCGCAATTAAGGAAATCCCTTCCCAGTGATTCCTATGGGCCAAGAGGCCCATAGGAATCAATGGAAAGGCATTTACAAATTACGATTTTGAATTTGCGAATCGCATTTTGAAAATGCAATTTCAAGGGTGCAGGGGGGTCCAAAGAACCCCTCCCTGCACCCCTGAAATTAAACTTAACTGCAATTTACACACACACATGTCCCAAGGACATGTGTGTGTGTAAAATGCAACTTTCAAAAATGCATTTTTGTGCATGTTTGAATGTTTTCACTAAATTAGCATGAGGTCCAACCTCATGCTAATTTACCGCTTCCAAATTGATTATTTGCATTTTAAAAATGATCATGCATTGCATTTAAGAAATCTGAAATTGCGATTTCTTAAATGCAATCGCAATTTTAGAAATCGCAACATGATTGCGATTCCTAATATTGCAAAATACATGATGCATTCCAATTTTGATAATTGCATTCGCAAACGGCCGAAAATTGCGATTCGCACTGTTTGCGAATGCAATTATCTTTGATGCATGTGCCCGTAAGTGATTCCTACAGAGTTGCAATCGCGATTAGGGAATCGCTATTAGGAAATGCTATTTCATTTATTCCTATGGTCCTACAGGCCCCTGAGTGTGAATGGTTTTGAATTACCTAATTTACGATAACCTAATTGGTAATTGCAAACTAGGAAATGCAAAACCGAGGGTGCCCGGAAGCTTAAGGCACCCATGAAGCACCCCCCAAAAAATGTGCACAAGTAAAGCGCACACATGTCCCAAGGGCATGTGTGCGCTACATGGCACTTTGGAAAATGCATTTTTTGTGCCTTTTCAAAAACTGCACATGATCACCGTTGACTGGCAATCAATGGTAATAGCATTTCCTAAATGCCCAGTTTGCAAGTAGAACATGCTTAGTATATGTGCTTAGGGAATTGCAAAATGTGATTCCCTATTTTTGAGACACAGTTTTAGGTAATCACAAAAAATTGTGAGTACCTAAAATGCACTGCCAAAGCCTTTTACACATCTTGAAAGGCTATTTTGAATTCGCAAACGGTCCAATTTAGCAATTCACACTGTCTGCAAGTGCAAAATAGGTTGACACATGTGGCCCTTAATTTGTTATGACCATGCTGTTTTGTCTCCACATTCAGTCATTGTTCATATATACAAATGACCATTCCCTGCCTTTGTTATCTGTATTTAGATTACTACTATATTTTGCCCTCATCAATATACTGATAGAATAAAGTTTTAGTGGCTAACAAAAATATTTAATAGGCACACTTATAAAATAATCTGAAATTCAGTACAAAGAAGTCATTCCAAAATTGCATATATTATTCTAATTACAACCCTACATTTGTATCCACTTCTAGTGAAATGTTCCAGAAACCTATACAAAATATTACCATACGCCCTGCCAAAGTCCAACAAGTACCTCCATTTCTGTATGAGCATCAACAACCATGCCTAAGCCTTTTTGTCTTTCTATTCATTTTGCATGTAGTTTTCTCTTTTTGCTCTGTGGTGCTTACCTTCAGAGTCCCATTTGGATTACATGGACGTACACACAAATATTCATTTTGTGGTACATTTTGAGGTTGCCCTCAAGTTTTTGATGGGTTTTATTTAGACATGGGCAACATTTCAATAATGACAGAGTAATCTGGGTAATTTCGATATTCAGCACTACTCTTTGATGCGGAATTACCGATAAGAAGATTATGCCCACTCGCATAATTAGGAGTAATTTGGGTTAAAAAATCCTACTGCAAGAACACGTTTAGCAATTTGTGTTCTGTTGCATGTAGTGCTATTTCTCTAAATAAATGCCGAATTGCTTTTCTCACATAATTCTGTATAATCTTGCGGAATTTATGTGTAATTCCATTTGATTACACTACACGGAATTATGCGATTTAAGCCCATCCATAGTTTTATTACAGAAGAACACTGTGAGATGTTGATAAGAGCCAGACAATCTTGAAAGTATTAACCTCTGGTTTAGAACTGCCCTCTGGTCTAGTACAAATCAAATCGAGAAAGGTAAAGAGTTCTGAAGTAAAAATGTAGTAAATGTCCCCCTCTGTCTCTCTTCTTCAGGCAAGAACACAAAAATACACACACTGGTATGCACGCACACACAGAGATATACATCAACACTTTTGCTTTAAGGCCGATTGCTGACTGAATTGGAGTTAAGCCTACAATAACCTGGATGTATGGCGTTACAACGCATACTTTTACAACGCCTACCTTTACATCGCAAGTTTTACAACGCATACCATTACAACGCATAATGCTTTTGGGCGCTGGATAGTGAATAGTTTAATTTACTATTCCAACTCCAGTCCCCGTGGACACTAGGGAAGGTTATTGGATAGTAAATTAACCTATTCTCTATCCTAGAGCGCCCCCAAGCGCTATGCGTTGTAATAGTTTGCGTTGTAAAAGTTGCGTCGTAATGGTAGTGCGTTGAAAAAGTTTTGTTGTAAAGGATGTTTCCCAAATAACCTGTTTGTTTTAAAGAGTGGGGGAACCAGCACAAGTAACTGTCTTTAGATGTGCAGGAAAAAACAGAAGCAAAAGTATCATTAGCCAGTTCACATGGGTAACTGATTGTTCCATACAGAGAACACATTTTTACTGGTAGCAGTTAAATACCTGCTTAATCTGCCCCCCCGCCCCATCTCGCTCACCACACAGTTAACTTCATCAGCAACGTTTTCTTACATTTAATGTAAAGAACAGTAATAAGTACTTTATGTTAACATGCAGAACAAATATGAAGCACAAGCGTAATTTGCCTAGGAAATTGGATAGCAACCTTACTTGCGTCAACCATATTAAATGTTCTCTAACGTTCGTGTCAAACAGAATCACCTGACATGAAAATATACATTCTTGTACGGTTATAATAATATATTAAGATGTACCATTAGAAATAAACCATGTTTCCATGGCGACACCACAAATTGAACTAGCTTTTCTGTCCACACTCACAAATTACAACGCTCAAGGTATTGTGCGTCTCGCTTTGGAGCCCACAGGTGACTGATTAGGAACTCACAGCCCTTGTTCAAACGACTCCAAGACATGAATTCAAAGCTCATTGCAGACATTTTGACAAATCCCACCCAGACGCTGCCTTACGTTTTATAAGAGAGCGCACACATTAAGATCAATCGGGCTACCTTTGAGATCGTTCTCCTGATTCTTGGCATCAGCCAGAACTCTGAAGCTCTTCTGGAGTGAGCTCTTGGCACCGTCCTTCATAGTTCCTTGGGGACCACTTGCCTGTTTTTGGAGAACAAAGGACAAGTTATTGGTGCTCTGCCCTTAAGCACACCTCATCATTCACAATAAGCACATCAGTTGTAGGGCTACGCAAAGATATCACTACACAAGCTTTGGAGAGTTCCGCATGAATCACACACCCGTTGCTCACGTATTTTCCTGATTTTCCTAGGTGTAACGAGGAGAGGCGCACACATATTTTTGTAAATCCATAGGTTTATTTCCATGAGCAAAGGAGCCCATGTCCATGACCACACGCAGATAGGAAAACTCCGTTTAACCAGAACAGGATGGAGAGTGTTCCTTAAAGCAGCGGGCTCGAACATGGATCTTCCAGAAACATAAACAATATTGAAAATACCGAGAGCTGGGCACACAGATGCATGCCCAGCAACCGAAAGAATCAAAGGTGCACAAAGATACACTTACATGTAAATAGAGCGCGCATCGGGGCAGTAGCCACTTCAACATCAAAGGCACATGTTGCATCAACTTGTGCCTATGATGTTACATAGAACATAGAAAAAAAAACGTACAGATTCCAGACACAATAATCGCAAACAGAAGTCCTTGAACTTGGATGGTAGTTGTGTGTTATGAACTGGTCTCACCTCTTTGTTCTCTGAGAACATGGGCTCATGATGGCCCACCACCGCAGAAGAAGCAGAACCTCTAACTAATAAACTAGGTCGAATGGCACATCAACATTTGAGGATCAGCAGAAGAAGCATCCTTGCCCATCCCCACAAACTTTCCAAGGCAATGGATGAAGTACTGGATTGAGATCTAAGCAGGGATTAGCTTGTTCCTTTTAGGTTTTCACCAGTTGTCATTTGCTCCACCACCCTTTCCCATCAATTAAAAGAGCACCTTTAGATACCTTAGCAATTTGGTCAGGAGGCATAAACTTAGACTCGCCGTTGCATGCTTTGTAGGGTTTCCTGACCAGCACCCAATCATTGACATTGAGGACCAACTCCTTCACATTTCTTTTATTATCAGAATTCTGATTGGCATTACTTCGGTATCTGTGAACAGCCATTCAAACCTGATCAGGCACAGCCTGATTAGAAACAAGTGAGGAATTGGGTCTTAAACAGCCAGGACATAAATTTGAACTGGGAATGTGTTTCCTAATCAATATAAATGGAGACACACCCATGGTGCTATGAGCTGTGACAGAATAAGCCCACAGTGTTGGCCTCAAGAACATTTTCACTTCCAAACCACTGCCAGTGGCAGTGTATATGCCCTCTTTCAGAAACCTGTTGACCCTTTCACAAGACCATACAATGCCACATCTAAATGGGTGATATGATGGACATCAATAAATTGCTTCACAGGACTGGATGTAAAATGTGTTCCATTGTCTGTAACAAGGACTGAGTGAACACCTGCGCGAAAAATTCATTTGGGAAATGTGATAACCACAGACATAGTAGGAGAGTCAACAAAATCAAAGTACACCCATTTAGAGTAATATTCAACTAGGACCAAAAGATACCTCTGTTTAGATGGTATCACATCAAAGGGGCCAGCAAAATCTAGAGCTACTTTATTCCACGGAGCCTCAGGTACTACTGTGACATGTAGAGGTGACTCAAATGTTTTCCAATGACAGTGAAGACAAGCGCTGCATGAATCAATCGGCCTTACCGCCTGAGCATCAATGGAATGCCGCCAATAAAATTGCTTATGATTCTTGCACACAGCACTCAACCCTAAATGACCCATATGAGCAATTCCAATGAGGGTGTCACAAATGGAAACAGGAGGAACACAAAAATCATTATGCATTAACAAACCATTTACAGTGGACAAAACTTCACGAATTTTATCATGAGGGCAAATGTCCTGGGACCAATTTCTCTCCTCTGGCCACCCTTTACTGACATACTCAAGATTTTTCTTGCGCACTAAACTAGAAGCTAGGGCTTGCACCCACTCTGCTTTAGAAATAGGTAATTTTTCATGTAAAAGATCATCCACCAGGGCAACCACACATTCTACAACTTTTCCATCTTCTATAACAGTCTCAATAGATAATGGTGCCCTTGACAAGTAATCCACTCTTCCATTTTTCCCTCCAGAAATATATTTAACTGTGAAAGAAAATTCCTGATGGCGTGCTAGGATTCTAACTACCCTAAACGAAGCCTTGCTAGTACCACTGCATGCAGCATATAAATAAATGGTCTGAGGTCAGTAAAGAGGTCAAATTTAGCTCCCCACAAGAAGATTTTGAACTTTTCCACCACCCAACAACATGCAAGGGCTTTGCTTTTAATAGTGGAGTATTTGGCTTCAGGCTGACAAAGACAACAAGGGGGAAACGCCACAGTGTGCTCTTTACCATTAAGCCATTGAGAAATCACAGCCCCAAGCCTACCTGACTAACATCCCCTGTGCCGAGAAACATCTTCCCTCAGGGTCAACAAATGGCATAAGAGCAGGCACAAAAGTAATGAATCTTTTAATTTTGCAGAAAGCTGCACCAGTAACCTGATATGTAAATAAATTAAAGAGACACCCGTCAAAGGCTCTAGTGGATTTGGCAGTATATATTTTGCATTTTTGTCTGAGTCGAAATATTCTGTTTCTTGCCCAACATATTGCAGCATAGAAAGAAGGAAGATGGCTGCATGTTCTGAGTATTTATACATTGTTGGAATGTTTTAAGGTTCTGATTTAACATTCTATCTTTGCTGCTGCTGTGTGAGGGTGCAAACAGGATATATGCATAATATTAGCCTCTAAGACTTTGTTAAAATTATGACTTTCTACCTGTGGAAGATATAAATTTCTATGTAGAACCATACCAAGCACAAACTACATGTAGTGCCTGTGGTTTCCGTAATTTTTTTAATTACACATACTTGGGCCAAAAAACGACATGACACCCTTTTACCCAATGCCATGTGTTGGTATCATTGGTAGCTGCATGGCAACACTGAGAAAATAAAAGTATCAGAGCACTTGTTGACACATGCCATAGAGAGACAATGAAAGCAATCGAAGAAAATACATTACTAGGAAACATTGATCAATACATAAGCATCACACATTTATCTTTCACACCAAAGTATGGATTGGTGCAAGTGTTAGGGATAATACCAAAATATTTGGCATTTCTAATGAATAAATGTCAATGAATAAATATGGTCAATGAGATACCCACAGTTTTGTTTGTAATGTAAGTTTACACATGCTGCAGTGACTGAGCTACACTCATTCTGGTTAAACACAAACATATGCTACCTGGGAGGATCCTGTATTTAAAGCATGTCATGAGAGAAAACAGTGTAGATAAACTTTGTGGGAATGTACCACTTTTGAGGTGTTTTCCCCATGTTTTCTTGACTGATGCTGATGGTTTTTAAACTCTGCCCACTAGGGCATTGCTGCCCAGGCCCCAGTGTATGTGCTCTGACCACTCCAAAACACGACAGAATTAGCTAACTTCTAATTGGGATACTTAACATTCCAGTAAGTCCATGCAGTGCAGAAAAATACACCATAGAAAGTTTAAGATTCACCTGTGGACTGACGCACATGTTATTCCATCCAATAGGCTCACACAGAAAACATACCTTCAGGTATTCCTATGTAACCTGACTACTACAGTTTTTAAACCAGAGGCAATCCTGTCAAATTAACCCTTTTTGATAAGATAAAACTCTACTTTTAAATAATAAATAAGTCACCCATAAGGTAAGTGACGTAGTATTTAAAAGTGGTGCAAACAAGAATTTAGTTTTGGCATGCACCTAACGTGAAAAGCCCCAAAAAGCTATGTTCCCTTTGAAAGGCTGTAGCTGTTCCCATGAGAAAAATTAAAGCATAGATAAAACACTATTTCCACTAACTCAGGTTTGGGATATGCTGCAGAAAGGATTTAACCACTGCTTTTGATATTTATGAAAGCTCCAATTCATTGGTGAAGTTGGATTTTTGATAAATATTCTGAAAAATAAACCTTTAAAAAGATAGACTTTCTCTATCAGTGTTTCCCCTTAGTGAGGTCTGAAAATTGCTCCCAGAGCACACTCAAGACTTAGCCGGTTTGGCAGGAAGACCTAGGTGTCAGGTATATGACTACACTAAGCTCAGGAAGGGCAGCAGTGGAGAGTTTGGGAATTTGAAAAGGAGAGCCCTGTCTATTAATAGTTGAGTGTAAAGGAAGACCTGGTGAAGAGAAGCTTTTGTTCCCTGGGCCAACTGTAACCAACATGACACCTGCCCAGTGGGAAAGGAAGCTGATTAAAGAACCGTTTTAGTGGGGGTAAGGAGCAGGGGACTGTTTCCATATACATATGCTTGGCTGGGATACCATAAACCTCCAAGAGCAGAGGGGTGCAGCCATGGTGCATTTTATTCATAATAACACAGTGGAAGATTTGCAGTAAGTCAAACAGAATGTGCCGCCATAGTGGGAAAGGATGCCTTAGAAACTCTTTTCTCTTTTGTTATGGAGTGTCCAGGAGTCACCCCTTCCCACTGGCTCATGAATCCTACACGATTGGCACCTCACCCACAGCTCATTAGAAGGCATCCGGACCTGAGAAAGAACCAAAGAGGACTGGACCTGCTATCTGTAACCTGTAAGGAGACCTGAGGGGTTGGACTTGCACCAACATGTACCCAAGACTGAGAAGTGGACCACAAGAGTCAATTTGCTGCCCGTCTCTGTGCCTACAGGGACACAAACACCTGCAATATGCTTGTGTGCTAAAGGGCCCAGCTGACCAGTAGCAACTCACCCCAGAGTAGACTCTGCTGGTGGCCCCTGATGGATTGAATATTGTCATCTACGATCCGTCCCTGAAGCCCAGGGAACCTTAGAAGAGACCACGAGGAGCTACACCGCAAAGTCTGAAAAGTTTGGACTTTCACGACCTCTGGACCATAACTGAGACATCCCAGACTTTGTCAGATACAGCTTTAAGTATGACCCACTGAAGCATTTTGAGCTCCATACAAAATACTAAGTCAGAAGGTGGAAATCTTAATCAGGTGAAGGCCTGCAAAATATTCAACTGACAAGAGGACTTCAGTGGGCACAAAAGTTGTATTCTAGCAACACTTTGTCCAACAGCTAGCTGACTTCTGCCTTCAAGGGGATATCCCCAGATATAGCCAACAGCCTTGCCTCACTGGACCTTTTTAACTTCTATTTCTAAAGTAAAATCTTTGGCTGGAAAAACCCGATGGGGGTATCCCACCTCCACTCTATTGCAGTTGGCCTGAAATCACAACTAGATCTTGGTCAACCATCAACATCGATGTCTAATTGGCGTTTTACCTTATCCATATCTAGGTTCCCAATGTGAACCATTCAAAAATTGTAACAAAACCAATATTACAATACATAGTTGATGTAAAAAGGACTTTAGTGACTTTCACCCTAACTGGGCTCAGAGGACTACATCTTCCAGGCTACTCTTTGCTCCACCTGTTGCTGCTTGTGGGAGGAAGAGGAGGAGGAGGAGGAGGAGGAGGAGGAGGAGGAGGAGGAGATGCTATATAGCTTGTTTAGGGACCCTGCAGTGCAGGGTACCTTTGATTTTCTGCCTGTCTGGGATGGTAGGACGACACCTCCCATGCTACTTGTGTACCACCTGCTGCTTGTTGAGGGAGAAGGAGGAGGAATAGGAGGAAAAGGAAGGGCCGAATCGATTCATAGCATGTTTAGTGACCCTGCTACATGGTACTCCTGTGACGTTCTTCTTGCCTTGGAGGAGAGGACTCCCCTCCCAGGCTCCAATGTGCACCACCTTTTGTGGGAGGAGGAGCAAGAGAAAATGGAGGAGGAGAAGGAATCACTATATACTGCATTTAGTGACCCTGCAGCGCAGGACTCCTATGACTTTCAGCCTGCCTCGGAGGGAAGGACTAATCCTTCCAGGCTACTATGTGCTCCATCTGTTGCCTTTTGTGGAAGGAAGAGGCAGAGGAGGAAGCGTTATATAGCATGTTTAGTGACTATGCAGCGCAGGACTCCTGTGTAACTGCCTGCTTGGATGGGGAGGGCTACAACTCCCAGGCTACTCTGTGCACCACCTCCTGCCTGTTGTGGGAGGAGGAAGATGAAGTGCTAAATAGCGCGTTTCATGACTCTGCAGCACAAGATGCACCTGGACTGTGTCCAGACAAAGACTGGGCCAATAATTAGCCCATCTGCACCCGTAAGAGCCTGGAAGAGTCTGGGCTGGACCACCCCCTGCATTATCCACTTCTGGATTACCTCAGTATCCTACAATGGTTAATAGAAAGACCCTCAATGTTTCCTCATGTTATTCCTAAAAAACAAGGAGCCATCCTCCTTGTCTGTTTGTTACTTCTTACCACTTGCTGTTGGGGCCTTGGATGCTAAAATTGCAAAAGTGGAGAAATAGCTAGTTAGCCCTACGTCAATTACATGTAGCAGCTTGGGCACCTTAAATAATAGGTGTTTATCAATGGACACTAGTCCTGATATCAGAAAGTCTCAGCACACTATTGACCCTTGTATCTTGTATTTAGTAATTGAATCTGTGGAGGAAGCCATCAACACTGTCGCCACTGCCATGAAATCTGGTGGGAATGTAACCAAGAAGGCTACAATAACAGAAACTGGATCTTTCTCTCTTAGGCAACCCTGACCCCCACAGTTCAATTAATCTCTTCCACAGCTTTACAGAACACCCTATTAGATAAGTTAATACCACAATTATTTGTCGCCCTTGAGCCAGCTTTCATCACCTTCAATAATACCTTTCAACAAATGAAACAAGGTTGATAACACTTATAAATATTTTAACTGGACAAAGACTATTTCGGCTTCATTACCAGTTTACACCCATCCTCACCCCTTAGTGTCAGGTCCGGCTGCTTCTAATGTGACTAAGAAGCAGAATGCCATGAGTGGCACTACATGTGCAATTGCTTCCTCTGTCTTTCCTCCGCATCTGTATCCAAGTCCATAGCCCTAATTATTAGGGCTACTAATTATTCTACTGTTATCTTAAACAATAATTCCACACTTCCTTCTGTGAATCTACCCCACACAGCCACTCCATTTTATGGCTCTAACCAATGTCCCTGAAAGTATAGTAAATTAATCATTTCAACAGTTAAAAAGTAAAACGGTACTTTGACTGCACAAACAGCTGAGGGTGTCTTATCGTTTGGTGAATTATATGGTAAATGTTGGAAGGGTCGGCTGGATATAGGACTCCATTAAGCCTTCTAACAGTGGCTGTGTAGGAATTAATTTTCACAGCCCCTCTTCTGTTTATGATTTGTTCAAGGCTTTAAACCTGGTTCGCTATTCTAATAGTATCATAAAAGCTGTTCCATTGGGTTTCGTTTATAAACCTACGCTCTCACCCATGATGGTACCACTAGGAGCAGCTCCCTGGGTTAAAAATAATTTCTCTGGCATTCGATTCTCCAATCACTTTAATGCCCTTGAAGACTTGGAAGAGGTTGATTGTTTTGCCGCTTGCCACATTACACTTCTCATGCCGGCAATCTCCTCCACATCCGGCAGAGTGAAAAGAAGCTTGCTTATTTGGGTTTCAACTTCACTCAATTGTTAAGTTAGCTGATTGCCCATTGATTCCATTAACATCCAGCGGATGTCATTAAAAAGAGGAACACATTTTAGCACCGTAATTTTACATTTTTATAACACAGTATATGGATAAGTTGGTCCCTTTACTTAATTTTGCCGATACTTAGGACAATTAGGAAGCAGATCAACCTAGCCATTGGTGTTTACCTAACTTTGCTGGCGATTATGATGCAAAGATTAATCTGGAGCTGTTACTGAGTGAATCTGATCTATATACACATACCATTAAGGGTTTTTCTTCATTAAAGGACAACTGAAATAAAGAGGGACTTTTCCTCTGCAATTGTATTACTGAGAGAAACTGACTGGATGCCCATGGGATGAAGATTTACCATACCACTCATAAGGCTACATTTTTTGGCAGGGGTTGTTCAATTGTTAGTGATTACATTTTATGACATGTAATTTATCATACAACCTTGTCATGTCATATATCTAACCTTCTAATTCCAGTGACCATGAGCCATTATTATCATCTTTAAAGTTTCTTATGTCTTAATTAAGTCAAATTGACAAGATGCATGATTAAGAAGAAGTTAGAGAGGGTGTTTGAAGGTTGAAATGGGCTCAGGTAAACCCTTTCTCTATCCACAGGAATCTCATTCTCAATAATTCTAATAATACATTTAATTGTGTCTGACCACAACCAACAATTTTGATGTTTTAGTCCGTGACTCCTTCAGGCACATTTGCAACTTGATATGTACATTTTTAACTGTAGAACGTGCTGCTCCAATGAACAATGGCCACAGATGGGTTAATAGTGCATGCTCATAGGGTAACAGGAGCTGAAAAAACAGAGTGGGTCTAGCAGAACACAGACTACAATGTATAGAAACTGTTATAGCAAGAGAAATTTAATTAAAAAATAGGGATGAAATACTTTAATCCGGGTTAACAAAAAATATTAGTTAATTCTGGATTGCTTTTAATCTCAATAAAAACTCAAGCTTCGACCTACCTAACCCCAAAGATGACTGGCTCCAACACTTACCCAATACATATGTTGAAGACTGTTCACTCACTCTTGTTCATCAGCAGTGTATTTTTCAGTCTAGCATTACCAAGATCTTTTCTTACTCTGAATTAGGCAGGCAGTTCTTAGTAGCCCCTCCAGAAAAGCAGGTGGCCAAGACGGGGCCCCTATGGACCATTTTAAAAGTAATATTGATCTCTGGGGGCCAGTTGTTGTTAGGGTAATTATTGCTTCCATTGAAGCCAAGAACCTGAACTCTTGGCCCCAATCAATAATAGTCCTTAGGTTCAAGAAAGGCAGCAGGAAAGATCAACATTGATGTTGCCCTTTTTCATTGATAGATCCAGAGGTAAAAGTAGCAGGACGGGTCATTATAGAAATGATCCTGAGCTGGGCAGAGGACAAGGAGTTTTCACTGAGCTTCAATATGGTTTTAGCTATGGCTGGGTACAATATAACAATGTCGTGACCATCATCTTATAATTGAGAAGTATAGTATCATCAAAAGGGTTTACTACACTCAGCCCTCATTGACTTGAGTTTGGCCTTTGACCAAGTAAACCGCTCAAAATGTTGGCTGATCTTAGCTGTTATGGGCATTGACCATAACCTGTTTGCAACAACTGCACAGTGATTTAACTGCAAATGTTTGCTACAATACAAAGGGTGGCTGTACATAGACTTTTAAACTAGCCTGGAGTTTTTGGCAAGGGTCTTTGTTAGCTCCTATTTTATTTATTTGATATATTAATGATCTAGAATCACTTAACAGGGTACAACAATGTTCCCTGCATTGGTAATTGCTTAATTTCTATTATACTGTATGCAGACAATGCATTTGTATTGGCTGGGACAGGTAATACCATAAAACGTTTACTTGATGGATTTGTTACTTATACAGATGGTAGGCATATTAGTACCAATTTTGCCAAGACGTTTGTTATGCTTCCTTGTCCAAAACAAGCCAAATCAAGAACAGTTCATATCAAAGGTCATTACTTTGAGAAGACTAAGGCTTTAGGAGTGGTCGTCATAATAGATCTTCTTTGGAGATATATTTCTAGATTAAAATGTAGGTCCTTTGTATAATCATTCTCATGTGTATCTGGCTTTGCAATAAAATAGGAAGAAGCATACACATCATATGCTGATACTATTTGATTTCGAATGTGTTTCTGTTGTTGGTTTTGATGCTAGTGTTTGGGGGTACATAAGTCCTGGCCCTCTACAAACAGAAGAAAACAAATTCTACCATTGCTTTTATCCATCTCTCAAAGTTGCCCACACTTCTACTGCCCTGAAGAGCTTGAGATTTTCTAACTGATGGACAGAATCCTGTGATCACCTCTCTTGCTATGGATCTTCATTTGGGTTAATCAATGCACCACCTTGAACAGATTGGTCATTAACAATCCATTACCTATGGAGGACCATAGAAAGTTGAGATGGCTATTTTATGTAAAGTCTCTTTGTTTAGAACTGGGTAGACCTGAATTATATGGCCATCCAGAAAATATTATAAAGAAAGACAAGTCGTGGGCTAGGACTTCTTTTTATAATCATAGAACACAGAAGAAAGAATCATTATAATTATCTAAATCATCTACTAAGGCATACATTATGCATAAGACATCTTTATTGATGGTTTGATGGAACCATATCTTTTTAATTTACATGATCCATAGGAAAAAATTTTGTTAACCCATTTCAGGACGGGATTTATAAAATATAGGGCCAGATGTAGGAGGCCATTTACCAACCGGTAACGGCCGATTTCGGCCGTTACCGACCGGTAAATGGGTGTTTGGGATGTAGGGGCATCATTTTACAGATTCGGTAAATTTACCGAATCGGTAATTTTACCGATTCTGTAACCGATTCGGTAAATCCCAGATGTAGGTGGGACTCTTCTGAGTCCCAAAGGCCTTACAGATTCGGTATTTTACCACCCAATCCAATTGGGTGGTAAAATACCGAATCCAGGTGTGCATGCACATGTGTGCATGCACACCTAGCCATGTGACAGACCCTTAGGGCATGTCTGTGTGCCACCTGGCACACATGCCTGTCTTTGGGGTGCTAGAGGGTGTCAAAGTGACACCCGCTGCACCCTTGCTGGAATCGGTATTTACCGAATCTGTAAATACCGATTCGGTAATGCCCATTGATTCCTATGGGGTTCAATGCCCATAGGAATCAATGGGCATTACCGAATCGGTATTTACAGAATCGGTAAATACCGAATCTTAACGATTCAGTATTTACCGAGTCTGTGTTACCTACATCCCCCCCCCTCTATTTTACCACTTCTTAAATGCCGAATCGGTCAAATTCGGTATTTAAGAAGTGGTAAAATAGAATTACCTACATCTGGCCCATAGTCTTTCATTCCTAAAGAGCAGAAACAGGTAAGATGGAGCTTGCCTTTGTTCTTTTGATAATGTTTCTTTTCGATGCAAATGTAGTTTATGTTAATCTGCAAATTTTGTATCCTTCCTCATCATAACTTCCTTGTACCCATTGTGAAACAGACACATTTTGTACAATGAAGGACACCACTTCTTTAATTACAATTGCTTAATTCACCCTTCATTTTTTTGCTATTAGCTTGCTGTGTAATATTTGATTTTTTTTGTTTGTTTTATCGCTTTTATGGCATTTCTAACTGAATAATGATTTGAGATGTCATCAGTGATGTAATCAGTGATGTCACTGAACATGTCATGAATGATGTAATATGTGACATCATCAGCAGTGGATTGCGGGCGCGTGAGTTATAGTGAGTACAACTAACTATAATGGAGGAATTTCAATGGTTTTGTACGAGTGAAATGTCCAGTTAGTATAACACCCCTAAAACCTATGTTTTTTTCAGTGAATTTCAAAGGTTTTTTCAATGATAATTTTTAAATGTATTAATTGTTATACTTATTTTTTTCATATTATTTGAATACATTTTTTAATCTATTTATTTTTAGATTTGTAATTTTTTAAATTACATTACACATTTTTAATATAATTCTTCTTTAAAAAATTACAAATATATAATTTTGATTTTTGTATATTTTTAAAATATATTTATAATATTTTCTTTATTGTTTTTTTCTTTTTCAATTTTTTTTTGGGGAGTCGCTCAACCAAAGCGCACATTACTCGATTATTGCACGGTACCTTGCCGCCATTTTAGGATTGTTCTGTAGGATCCGCGTAGGGTGTGCGATGTGTGCGTATTTGCCATCTGCGTAGAGCACTGTGTTATGTACTGACCTTTCTCTCTTTGCCAAAGCGCCGGGACACTCTTGTGAGTAGCCGTGCGCTATAGAAGAGCTTTATAACATAACATAACATAACATTTCCATGCGCGATCGGTATGCGACCCGTACACGACTTCAAGCGCATACGCGACATATACGTATCATGCTACGCGACGCTCGCGTGTTTCCGCATGACGTCATCTACATGTTCAACGCGGTGGGCGCGCGACTTCTGCGAAATGTTTCGATGTGCAAAAAGATATATATATGTATTTAATATAAATATGAAGGCAAAAAAATAATATTCTTTTAGTTTTAATAAACATATTACTTTTAAATGCGATTTCGCAAAGTCGCGCTGGGTGCGTGTTGCGTGTATGCACCCAACCGGATCCCACGTGACCAAAAAAAAAGAGATTTGATTGGTTTATAACACTTACTGTTGTAACTATTGAAGAACCCCACCCATTTTAATTACTCTTCTTAGACCTTCCTTAGGAGAAGACCTGTCCTGAGAAGAACCTTAATTTTTTTTCATTGGAGACCTGAATTTCATTTTTGGAGACAAAAAGGGCTGCACCACTGGAAGAACCACCTGATTCTGATCATTTTGTTGCTGAAGAATTTCTACCAGAACCTCCCCCTCCCGAAAGATACACATCCATCGTATGTAAATTGTTTGCTTTTCCGGAGGGGCGAAAGAAATGTAATGCCACCAGGGTGACATGCAAGATTTGCCAGGCAGTGCTGTCCAGAGGAGATCCTAATAAAAAATACTCCGGTGGTACTGCTAGTATGCGCAAGCACCTTCAATCCCTGTATCCTGTAAACTATGCTCACGAAGAATGTAGAAGACTGCGCCAAAATGCACCTTCACCACCGGCAATACCAAGTACTTCTGGGGCATAACCTTCAACATCGCCACCAGACATATGTCCCCAATTTTGGAAAGTTAGAATGCACTGCGTGAAGTGCAATTGTTTAATTTGTTATGGGGAGTAATCAGTAGACCTAGTTTGCAGAGCAATGGATAACCATCGATGCTAGTTTTTTTTATTCCCTCAAAGTTCATGGTTTTGTTCGTCCTGTTGACTTTTATTTTTCTTTTGAAAAAAAAAGAAAAAAAGTTCCAAAAATATATAAAACTACAAAAAAAAAGTTATTTTCAGAACTAACTACTCTGGTTAAAGAAAGAGCTAAATTTGTATGCTAGTGTGTGAAAGTATAGTTGAATGTATACGTACTGTATAATTGACTGAAATAATGCAATTGTGGTGTGTGGTGAATGTATAACTGCAGAACTATAAGGAAGTGCTGCAGGATGACACTATAAGCTCTTTAGCTACAGCGTGCTGAGGTACTTCCGAAACACAGGGATGCAGCAATATTTACATAAATATGTTGCAAGTCTGTGTTTCCCTCTGCACTGCTGCTTCAACTACAGCCATGTGGTGACATAGGCACCCTTGAACCATGGTGCTAGAATATCTGTGTCATGTCGAGTTTATTTTTGTACAAAAAGGCACACCTTCCTGCACAAAAACAATCAGTGAACACATGTTTCTCTTTCAATGTATGTTGTGCATTGTACATTTATTGAAAGAGAAAAAATGAGGAGAAATAAAAAGAATTCTGCTTGTTGTGCCTTGCTAAATCAATTGGAGGATGGTGCAGTATTCGCACACATGTCCAGATTTATCATTTATTGGTTACAATTTTTTTACATCTCCAACACCCTGACCTCATAATTGTGCGCTGTGGTGTCATTGACCTAGGCACTTTGACTGGGGTAGGTCTGGAAATGCTTATGAAGGACACCTTTGGAGAATTTATGTCACTTTTCCCCCAAACTGCCTTTGTTTATTCTAACATATGCCAAAAGCAAAAATGGAACTGGTCCAATACATTTTGTCCACTGATTGAAAAATCTAGGAAACATGTCAATAAATCTCTTTCTGCTTTTCTCCGAGATTTAAGATGGGGTCCATTTACCACAACAATCTGCGTTTCAATATAGAGGGCATCTATAGGAGAGATGGTGTACATTTTACAGATGAGGGTAACAGAGTCTTCTTCATCAACTTTAGACTCGGCATATGTACTTACTTATTGGTACCAACATCTCTCAATAAACACAAGGGCTCTTTTTAGAGCCACCCAAGATCTAAACACATAAGCTTCATGTATATCTGAAAAATATTACATTTGTTTTGCTTGGAGTCGCGCACCCAGCGCGCTAGAATCGTGCATCCAATGCGTGCACACCTGGGGCTGTGCTGAGCGCTGCGCTTAGTGCGCAAATCCTAATTTTACCGTAAAAAAAATAAGTAGCATCTCTCACTCATTTCTATTCTCCCCGGAAGGCCATACCCCGGGGCTCATATATAACGTTGGGGACCGTGAAGGGAGCCCCAATGCCCCCACGGTCCCAGCCGGCTCCCCGCATCCTTCGGGAGCCGGCATTGCTTTTCCACATGGGGAGCTGCTAACATGCAGCTCCCCGGGGGGAAAGCAATATGGTTTGCATTTTGAAAGAGAGAAGAGGTTTCCCTGCTCTCTCTTTCAAAATCCAAACCAAGTTTGCTATGACAGGGGAGACCCTCGGCTCCCGCCCACCATCTCAATCAGAAGTGGCGGTCCCCTGGGATGGATGGGCCTTTGAGCCCCCCTCAACCATTTTTTAAAAAGCCCCAGTGGGTAGCAGGCCTTTGAACCCCCACCCATCTATTTTGCTGGGGGTGGTTGTTGACCCCCCCACCCATTAATGTTGTAGCCCCAAGGGATGATGATCCCGGGAGCTAGGGAGCCCGTCTGGGACCCCATAACATTTTTAACTTTTGCCCCAGGATTTGGCCCCCCCGGGGGCTTATAATTAAAGCCCGCGCTTCGTTTTATTTTATTTTTTTACAGCGGATCCATCCACCCAGCGCACATTTCTCAGTTTTAAAAAAATTTTTTTTTTTGCCCTGGGGTCCTTGTGGGAACACCTAAGCTGGTCTAAAGGGTCAAAATATTTCTAACCTGCCCCCTTTATACATTTTGAACACTTATTCCACTCATTTCTAGACCCTCGCTTCTACCGAGGCACAAAATGGCTGCCAACACTTCCTGGCTTCGAATGTTGACAACCACTTGACAGCCAATTAGTATTCATAGCGTAATCGGGACGGTGCGCTTAGGGTGCGCTCAGGATGCGCGGATCCACCGCGGCCAGAGATATATATGTACTTTTAATTGTGATTTTCTCAGGAACTACTGAACGGATTTACACCATTTAAGCAAAAGGCACGAGTCTGAACCAAGGACTACCTCTTTGCCAAATTTGGTGTAATTCTGTTCAGCAGTTCAGGCTGTAGCCACAATGAATGGCTCCTATGGAAAATTGCATGGGGAAAACACGTTTTGGGACCCCCCTTTTTTCTCAGCCCCCATTTCACGAATCACCCCAAGACTTTCAGGATAGGAGCCGACCGGAGCGCCCCACCAGTTTTGAAAATTCCGCGAAGATTCGTCAACCGGCGCCAAAGTTATTCTAAATAGAATGTTACAGATTTCCTATGGAAAATAGGTCCTAACTATAACTACTTACTGGCGACCGCCAGTAGGTAATATATATATATTTATATATTTGTTATTTATTTAGGTTGCCCGTCACACTGGACCTACGCTCATAATCGGCCTTCTAGTCTATGTGGACATTAAAAATCGGCCATCCTCATCTCCTGCCCCAGCCAGACAACGTGCTGCATTGTGGTTATTGCAGTCTTCCAACTATAGCTGCAGTGGATTTGAGAGAGCACACGAGGGCCAGGTGTGTGTAATACCAACGAAGGAGGGGCTTGATTGCTTAAAAATACCGAAGCAACATGAACAAACATTTGTAACACTGGGCATTTGAAAAAGGAAGATGTTACTTCTGAAACGCGTCATGCTACACCAGTGATTTAAGCTGCCTACCTTGCTCCGTTGTGTCCCTTCCATCTTTCCGTGAGTGTGAAGATGTTCTTTGGTGATATTCAGCGTGTCTTGCCTACGGCGCGCAGGAGGGACCCTTCCATAAAGAGTTTGCAGTTTGGTAGGCACCAGTGGCAACACTATCTACTTTCCGAGTGAACGGCAACTGCAGACCGCCACCCGACCCACGAAGGAAACATTACCGCTGTACAAGCAGTCCTGCACTGTTAGGAGAGGCATGGACACTGTGCCGGTGCCTCCGGTGAAGCCCGCAGTGGGAAAGTGCGGCTTGGTAGTAGGGGCAAGCAAGGCAGTTTGGTATTTATTTAGGTTGCCCGTCACACTGGACCTACGCTCATAATCGGCCTTCTAGTCTATGTGGACATTAAAAATCGGCCATCCTCATCTCCTGCCCCAGCCAGACAACGTGCTGCATTGTGGTTATTGCAGTCTTCCAACTATAGCTGCAGTGGATTTGAGAGAGCACACGAGGGCCAGGTGTGTGTAATTCCAACGAAGGAGGGGCTTGATTGCTTAAAAATACCGAAGCAACATGAACAAACATTTGTAACGCTGGGCATTTGAAAAAGGAAGATGTTACTTCCGAAACGCGTCATGCTACACCAGTGATTTAAGCTGCCTACCTTGCTCCGTTGTGTCCCTTCCATCTTTCCGTGAGTGTGAAGATGTTCTTTGGTGATATATATATATATATATATATATATATATATATATATATATATATATTCATCAAAAGGTGCCCAGAGCTCCAAGGATGCACCGCCTGCTGACACCATGAGACAGGTCTGTGAGGTTGGAAAATGTTGCCAGCCGTTTTCAGCACAGAGGATTGTATAAATTAAAGCAGATACTGAATTTCGCAAACCCACTGGAGGGTTCTACATACCATAAAGAATGGAAGTAACAATTTTGGTTTTGACAAGGCAACGGACCCGAGTATGGGGATTGAACTTAAAAACTACAAATACCGGCATGCTCCAAAACTGGGGAGCTCATTTAAATATAAAAAATGTTTCCGGTCTTGTCAATTTCCTCCCATGAAGAAGGAGCACGTTTGCTCTGAAACGCGTCGGGAAAAGGGAAGATATGCTTTGAAATGTCAGCACCTGCTTTAATAAAAGGGTTTTGTGAGACCATCCACTGCGGAGTAGCGTCCTTGGAGCTCTGGGCACCTTTTGATGAATATATTAACACGGCCGCCTAGCCGTGTGAGGATGCACCGCCTGCTGACACCATGAGACAGGTCTGTGAGGTTGGAAAATGTTGCCAGACGTTTTCAGCACAGAGGATTGTATAAATTAAAGCAGATACTGAATTTCGCAAACCCACTGGAGGGTTCTACATACCATAAAGAATGGAAGTAACAATTTTGGTTTTCACAAGGCAACGGACCCGAGTATGGGGATTGAACTTAAAAACTACAAATACCGGCATGCTCCAAAACTGGGGAGCGCATTTAAATATAGAAAATGTTTCCGGTCTTGTCAATTTCCTCCCATGAAGAAGGAGCACGTTTGCTCTGAAACGCGTCGGGAAAAGGGAAGATATGCTTTGAAATGTCAGCACCTGCTTTAATAAAAGGGTTTTGTGAGACCATCCACTGCGGAGTAGCGTCCTTGGAGCTCTGGGCACCTTTTGATGAATATATTAACACGGCCGCCTAGCCGTGTGAGGATGCACCGCCTGCTGACACCATGAGACAGGTCTGTGAGGTTGGAAAATGTTGCCAGCCGTTTTCAGCACAGAGGATTGTATAAATTAAAGCAGATACTGAATTTCGCAAACCCACTGGAGGGTTCTACATACCATAAAGAATGGAAGTAACAATTTTGGTTTTGACAAGGCAACGGACCCGAGTATGGGGATTGAACTTAAAAACTACAAATACCGGCATGCTCCAAAACTGGGGAGCGCATTTAAATATAGAAAATGTTTCCGGTCTTGTCAATTTCCTCCCATGAAGAAGGAGCACGTTTGCTCTGAAACGCGTCGGGAAAAGGGAAGATATGCTTTGAAATGTCAGCACCTGCTTTAATAAAAGGGTTTTGTGAGACCATCCACTGCGGAGTAGCGTCCTTGGAGCTCTGGGCACCTTTTGATGAATATATTAACACGGCCGCCTAGCCGTGTGAGGATGCACCGCCTGCTGACACCATGAGACAGGTCTGTGAGGTTGGAAAATGTTGCCAGCCGTTTTCAGCACAGAGGATTGTATAAATTAAAGCAGATACTGAATTTCGCAAACCCACTGGAGGGTTCTACATACCATAAAGAATGGAAGTAACAATTTTGGTTTTGACAAGGCAACGGACCCGAGTATGGGGATTGAACTTAAAAACTACAAATACCGGCATGCTCCAAAACTGGGGAGCGCATTTAAATATAGAAAATGTTTCCGGTCTTGTCAATTTCCTCCCATGAAGAAGGAGCACGTTTGCTCTGAAACGCGTCGGGAAAAGGGAAGATATGCTTTGAAATGTCAGCACCTGCTTTAATAAAAGGGTATTGTGAGACCATCCACTGCGGAGTAGCGTCCTTGGAGCTCTGGGCACCTTTTGATGAATATATATATATATATATATATATATATATATATATATATATTCACTGAAAAAACCATAGGTTATAGACCATATATAGTTAGGAATTAGCATTTAAAAAACCTTATTTTACTCACACAAAACCATTGAAATTCCATATATAGTTAGTTGCACTAACTATATATCGCGCACCCGCAATCCACTGCTGATCATGTCACATATTACATCATTCATGACATGGTCAGTGACATCACTGATGACATCACTGATGACATCTCAAATGACATCACTGATGACATCTCAAATGACATCACTGATGACATCATCTAGTGTCTGTGTGTTTTTGTAAAGTTTAAATATGTTTTACATATTGAAGAATGAGTGGATGTATAAGTGTCTGGATGAAGGATTTAGTAGGTGCGTGACTGACTGTATGAGTGAGTGATTAAATGTGTCTCACTGAATGCATGGGTTAGTGACTAAACTGTCTTAATTTGTGCATCATTATGTCTGTTGTTCTGTAAACTGCTGCATGTGTTGATCATTAGCTATACGAGAGGCTATATGTGTTATTAATTGGTTGCCCAAGTATTTCTATGGGAGATTGAGTTTGTGTAGGGGTGGCTGGAAGGTGTGTGACTCTATGCATAGATGTGTGAGCAGTTTATTCACTAGGTGTATGAGTTCAAGAGTGCATGTGGAAACAGCTACATGGGCAGTTGACTGTGTGCATGAGTGTATTGATGAGTGAATGGATATCTCAATGCTACATGTCATAGTAAGTACATATGTAAAACACAGTACATGTGAGAGTTGGCATATATAAATAACTGTGCATGAGAGCCACTGAATGAGTGAGTAGTTGTATCGATCATTGTGAACTTGTATCAGGGATTGTATAAGAGAGTAAATATGTGTTAGTATATGTTTCAATAAGTAAGGTGTGTTTAACTGTATAGTTGAAGAAATGGAGGTGAGATTGTTTCTTTGCATGACTGACTGGGTGTGTGAGTAACTCCATGGATGAGTGGCAGTGTGTGAGTGTCTGTATACACTGAGTGTATCTAAGGTTATATTAGAGTCTGAAGAGGTTTATCGTATTAGCACAAGAATGATGTCAAATGAGATGTCATCAGTGATGTCATCAGTGATGTCATTTGAGATGTCATCAGTGATGTCATCAGTGATGTCACTGACCATGTCATGAATGATGTAATATGTGACATGATCAGCAGTGGATTGCGGGTGCGCGATATATAGTTAGTGCAACTAACTATATATGGAATTTCAATGGTTTTGTGTGAGTAAAATAAGGTTTTTTAAATGCTAATTCCTAACTATATATGGTCTATAACCTATGGTTTTTTCAGTGAATTTTCAAGGTTTTGTAAATGCTAATTCCTAACTATATATGGTCTATAACCTATGGTTTTTTCAGTGAATTTCAATGGTTTTTTAATAGCAAATATCATAAGCTGTCGAATGTCAAGTACGTGGTAAGTGAAAACATTTTCGTGTTTATGCACACTGATCTGCTTTGAATGGTGCCCCCCCCCCCTCATTTCTATTAGGAGTACTCTCTCTTTGCAGATAGTGAAAGGTAGTTAACGCAGGCCTTTGCCCCCATTGTAATCCGTCGTGCCTGCTTCTCTCTCCATTTGATTGATTGTTATCCAAGTATTTACTGTTTTAGAATTAGTTCTCTTTGGTTCATTCTCTATTTACAAACAAACACAGAGTCGCAATACTCTGTTTAGTCTTTGCAGATAACGAAAAATCGTGTAAAAAAAAAGAAAAGGAATCGAGCAAAATCAGTAGGCCACTAATGGGATCTCTTTTTGACCTCGCTAAAATAGAAACATTAGGAACAACCCCTCATGACAAATACAAAACTAGTGAGATGAACTGAACTCCACACAATGATGGCTGCAAAACAGCTCGGCTCCGCCACCCACCCCGCCCAAAATAACGATAAAGAACGGCTGCCATGATTGGTTGCGGAATGACCACGACGGAGCTACGAAATGGTGCTGCTCTCATGCTAACCCCAGCTTCAGTCTGAAACATTCAGAAACACTGTAGACTACCAATTCGATCAGTTCCGGTAGCGCCCCAATGTAACCCGGTAGAGAAGAACTAGCCCTCCCCTCTTTGACTGATGGTTCTTGTTGCCTTTCCCTTCTGTTGTCATTTAACAGAACTATTTAGCCTGCTGAAAGGGGTTGTGTTCCGACCGCTGGTTGGTGGAGACATTTTGACTATATTCTGTACCTGCGTTGTCGCGTAATGCGTCATATGACGCGCCGCGTTAGCGCATCCGGAAGTCATCCGGGGCGCGCAGCGCGTAACGTAAGCATAACAAGTCATGTGACTTGTTAATAAAACTTTTCATTGGTTCATTTTACTTTTCTTATTGTAATGATGAAAGGCTTGGTCATATGACCTAAAAATTACGCTTTTCATTACTTCCGAACATTATTTTTTCTTAAATATATGTTATAATGTTCCAGGCTAATGTACTTTCCCGGAAATTTTACAACTGTCCTGCAAGTAAAATATATTCTTTTTTCGAGAAAAAGAGCGTTTCTTCGTCCCATGACGGAGCCGTTGAGCAAAAGAGGGTCGACCTGCTGTCTTAGTCGCCGATATGCCTGAATATGAGATTCTTATCGATCACTTTATGTTGCAGGAATAGAAAACACAACAGCCCTTGACCATTTATCTTTACTGCGTTCCTTCGTATTATACCTTTTACCCTTCATGTAATTGGTCTGCTTTATTTCACTTGCCTTTTAATGATTCTAAAACAGTCACTATTATTAAAAACTTTACCAATGTATATACTACTACCATGTTTTCTTTTAAAAACCTTTATTGTGAAAATTTCATTATACAAATACGAGCCTATAACCACGTGGGCCTGCCACAGAGCAAACTGTAATCGTATATGATGAATAGACATTTACACTGTAGAGGAACGTAACGGGCGGGCCATTAGGTTGCAAGAACTAAGGTGTCTAACAGTTACGGAATCGGTGGACGTACATTTTATAATTAAAATACGACAGGGCCAGTTACAATAAAATTATCTAGATATACATTTGCGGGCAAGTACCATGGGTGACGTTAATTCGAACTTTCAACAGTACAGTAATCAATAACACATCAGAACTTAATATCAATAGGGATGTCGAAATATTCAATCAATTCTCGTCCCCGCCCGCCATGTGCTTCAAAACTGCATACGTATCTCGTGATTTCAAGGTTCTGCAACCAGTACACAACAAGGAGTTACGAGACCCATTTATTCCGGCGCCATTTTGGGCGAGGACGGGCAGGTCCAGGATATAGTCAAAATGTCTCTACCAACCATCGACTATGATGATGTTCATATGCTGTATTTATTAGAGTAACACTCATCTGTCCACATGAAATTAATTTGCCACAATCTAAACATGTCATTTTAATCTTTCCAAAGTTCTTCTAAATATTTGGGACCGTTTCCCTTGCCTCTGAAGCTCTCAGTGCCACTTCTTTGATGAATGTACTAGCAGGTCAGGGGTTCTCCTCCAAATCTCTCTTTTATGCAGCACTATAATTAATTGGTGCCACCTCTCCATATGACGATGCATGGTATAGTTACCACAACTATATTTTTTTTCGGTTCCTCTGGAGAGTTCATCGTGGCAGATGAAGCGTGTAACGTACCGGGCATTTACCTTTTTTTGCATGTACAGGAAAGGAAAAAAAAATCGAGCGTCCGAGTTCTAAGGTGTCCCAGGGCCATTTTAGTGGACCAGGCCCAAATCCAAAGAACAGGCCGCCATTTTGAGAGTCCTCTTGCAGCCGCCTGTCGCTGTAGCATCAAGAGCAGCCGAAACTCAGCTGAATGGCAACTGAAACGGTAAAGGGGCGCCCCACTACAGCAGACGAGCCTCCACCTAGGAAGGCCCATTCACGCCGGCTCCCCCCCCCTTCGGGCACCCCACGCCGTTATTCGGAGCAGTATTGTAGGATGGCCACACCAGTGCGGCAACTTGCTAGACATCACCTCGGTGGTAACCGAATCTCAACGCCTTGTGGTGTCTCCTATTCAGAAAACATTGTTATGCTGCCTTCGACCTATTCGCCGCAAGTGCGCACACAACTCAACTGCATAGCTTGCTAGACACCACCTCGGTGCCATCCGGATCTTGGAATGTCAGCACCTTTTGGTGTCTTCTCTTCAGAAAATATTGTTGCGCTGCCTTTGGCCCCATTCGCACATCGGTCCGCTACTGACGCCATCTCACAGGCTAATGGGGCGCCCCACGCCGAGTTTCAGCATTGTAGAATAACCACACCAGTACAGCAACTTGCTAGACATCACCTCGGTGCCATCCGGATCTCGGCGCCCCACTGCAGATGAAGTGCCTCTCAACTATGAAACCACCACGGTGACATCCAGATCTTGGCGCGTTGTGCTGCCTTCGGCCTATTCGCACATCGGTCCGCTACTGACGCCATCTCACAGGCTAATGGGGCGACCCACGCCGAGTTTCAGCATTGTAGGATGACCACACCAGTACAGCAACTTGCTAGACATCACCTCGGTGCCATCCGGATCTCGGCGCCCCACTGCAGATGAAGTGCCTCTCAACTATGAAACCACCACGGTGACATCCGGATCTTGGCGCGTTGTGCTGCCTTCGGCCTATTCGCACATCGGTCCGCTACTGACGCCATCTCACAGGCTAATGGGGCGACCCACGCCGAGTTTCAGCATTGTAGGATGACCACACCAGTACAGCAACTTGCTAGACATCACCTCAGTGCCATCCGAATCTTGGCATCTCAACGCCTAGTGGTATCTTCCATACAAAAAATATTGTTACGCTGCCTTTGGCCCCATTCGCACATCAGTCTGCAACTTAGACATCACCTCGGTGCCATCCGGATCTTGGCATCTCAGCGCCTTGTGGTGTCAGTCAGAAAATATTGTTGCGCTGCCTTTGGCCCCATTCGCACATCGGTCCGCTACTGACGCCATCTCACAGGCCAACGGGGCGCCCCACGCCGACTTTCAACATTGTAGGATGGCCACAGAAGTGCGACAACTTACTAGACACCACCTCGGTGCCATCCGGATCTTGGCGCGTTGTGCTGCCTTCGGCCTATTCGCACATCGGTCCGCTACTGACGCAAACTCACAGGCCAACGGGGCGCCCCACGCCGACTTTCAGCATTGTAGGATGGCCACACCAGTGCTGCAACTTGCTGGACACCACCTCTGTGCCATCCGGATCTTGGCGCGTTGTATTGCCTTCGGCCTATTCGCACATCGGTCCGCTACTGACGCCGCCTCACGTGCCAACGTATTTTCTCCGCATTTTATACCCTATGCCGCATAACAGGTCATGTGACTTGTTTATAAAACTTTTCATTGGTTCATTTTACTTTTGGTTTCCTAATGATGGAAGGCTTGATCATATGACCTAAAAACAACACTTTTCATTGGATGAAAACTTTTTTTTTTCCCCAAACGATGAAAGCCCCACCTTGTTTCTGGATGTTTCAGACTAAACTGGCGTCAGCATGAGAGCACCACCATCTCGTAGCTCCGTCGTGGTCATTCCGCGAGCAATCATGGCAGCCGCTCCCCACCAGAAGCCTGCAGGAGTCGGGGCCCCCAAAACTTTTGATGAATTCTCAAGGCGGAGGGGACGCTTTCGAGAATGGGGTCCAAGACCTAGCAGACAAGCGTCCGATTTCCAAGGTGTCCCAGGGCCATTTCAGTGGACCACGCCCAAAAAGGAAAGAGCCTGCCGCCATTTTGAGAGTCCTGTGGCAGCCGCCTATCGCTGCACCGCAAGAGTGGGCGCAACTCAGCTGAATGGCGGATTTTGACACAGTGGACCAAAAGCGGACGGAATGGCAACTGAAACGGTAAAGGGGCGCCCCACTAAAACAGATGAGACTCCACCTGGAGAGGCCCGTTCACGCCGCCTCCCCCGGGGCGCCCCACGCCGTTATTCGGAGCAGCATTGTAGGATACCAAAACCAGTGCGGCAACTTACTGGACATCACCTTGGTGCCATCGTTCTGCTGCCTTGGAACTATTCGCACAACAGTTTGCTACTGATGACCCACCCCCTGCGACGCCCCACGCCGTTATTTGCTGGGTGGCAACTTACTAGACATCACTTTCGTGTCATCTAGATTTCGGCGCGTTCTGCTGCCTTGGAACTATTCGCACAACAGTTTGCTACTGATGACCCACCCCCCGCGACGCCCCACGCCGGAAATCTGGACGTTGTGCTGCGTTGGGACTATTCGCACAGCCGACCGCTACTTCGTTGTTTTTCCCTAAAAATGTTTATATGTTATTACTATTTTTGTTTTCTTGTATATATTTATAAATTATTAAAGTTTTATAATCTTACTACTTTGTCGGAGTGCTATATATTTTTAATGTGACACATAATTGTAAAAACTTTGATGTACAAAGAGTCATCCCTGGAATCTTCCGCTTCACGCTCGGTCCCCTCCCCAATCACAATACAGGATGGTTTTCAGATAATAGCAACGCTTCTGCTGTGACGGATCTCATCGAGTGTGGGCCTTGATCTACTATAACTCCTTTGAAGAGGGGTGATTCTTTACAGCTGTGGCCATAAACTACATCTGCAGGGCTAGCTGATAGCCTAGGACCGGCCTGGACAATCGGACACAGAGGAAAAGGAGTGTCAGAGGGTGCGGTAGTGAATAGGGCGAAAGGGAGGTGTCGGGCGGGCACAGGGTGTGATTCTCAGGGAAGAGCAGCGCAGATGGGGGGAGGTTTATTACCCATGCATAAGACAGAGAGCGGGGGTGACCACTGCCTGGGTGAGATGCTTGCGAGGGTGGGGAGCCATGCTAAGGATCGACAGCGTGCACAGAGTGGGTCTGGTCAAGGCATCTAAAATGGCTGCCGTGCACGACAAAAGTGTGGCATTTGAAAAAAGACAAGATGGCGCACACAATGTTTTTCAACAATTCCTGATTTCCTTCGAATCGAACGTTAACAGACGTTGGGGCATATTACCAAAGTTAAGCGATATTTATCCCTAACGATGCATTGCAAAGATTTTTTTACCGTCAGAAATTATCGCAGATAAACCTTGCTATTATCAAGGTTTATCGCAAATACGATAAAAAACGACCGCAATGCATTAATATCGCTGAAAACTCAGCGATATTCATGCATTACCGAGCTAATGCTCTTAGCCATGTTATCCACCTCCCATTGGATAACATGGCTAAGAACTGCTCAGGGCAGCTGTTACTTTTTGGAGATATTCGCGCTTATCTCGAATATTTCCAAAAGTTGATAATAGGAGATAGCGATGTTAGCGACTGTTTCCAGTCGCTAACATCTTGGCATGCCCACTTTGCATGTCATTAGTGATAAATATCACTCACATGCAAAGTGGGACCCAAGATGGTCGCTATCTCCTACTAGCCGTCGCTAACTGGTGTTAGCAACAGCTAGGTAATACAGATATAATTTTATCTCCGCGAAGCGGAGCGCTGTTACAGATATATATCTTGTTTTTGAACGTTAATTTCTCAAAATGCACTGAAGCACATATATTGAGACATAGCAAAGGCACATCGGGCTACCAGTCCCTAATATTTTACCAAGTTTCGTGCAAATCCATTCAGCCGTTCGATTATTATTATTATATTTTTTTTTTGCCCCGCGGGGCCCTTTTAAAACCTCCACATCAAACCTAGGGGGTCAGCGAGGATCTACTATGCCCCCTTATGGTCATTTGCCCCTTCGCTTTGGCCTCCTCTTGTCTCTCGATCCTACCGAGAGACAAGATGGCGGCCGCTACGTACTGTTTGGAATGTTTACAGACACCGGAGAGCCAATCAGCTTCGCTTCGCAAAGCTCCGTAACGCGAAAAGTACGCGAAGCGGTGCGCTGTTACAGATATATATCTTTTTTTGAACGTTAATTTCTCAAAATCCACTGAAGCACATATATTGAGACCTAGCAAAGGCACATCGGGCTACCAGTCCCTACAATTTTGCCAAGTTTCGTGCAAATCCATTCAGCCGTTCGATTATTATTATTTTTTTTTTTTTTTGCCACGTGGGGCCCTTTTAAAACCTCCACATCAAACCTAGGGGGTCAGCGAGGATCTACTATTCCCCCTTATGGTCATTTGCCCCTTCGCTTTGGCCTCCTCTTGTCTCTCGATCCTACCGAGAGACAAGATGGCGGCCGCTACGGACTGTTTGGAATGTTGACAGACGCCAGAGAACCAATCAGCTTCGCTTCACAAAGCTCCGTTGCGCGAAAAGTACGCGTCCTGGGCCGCTGCCCGGTCCGCTGTTACAGATATATATCTTTTTTTAAACGTTAATTTCTCAAAATCCACTGGAGCACATATATTGAGACCTACAAAAGGCACATCGGGCTACCAGTCCCTACAATTTTGCCAAGTTTCGTGCAAATCCATTCAGCCGTTCGGGCTAAAAGTGAGGCCAACCGCCCTATGGAAAACTCAATGCTAAAAACACGTTTTGGGACCCCCCTTTTTTCTCGGCCCCCACTGGACGAACCCCCCCCAAATTTTCAAGGGCTGCTCAGAAACAAAATGTGCCATTTTCCTGAAAATTTCAGCCAATTCCGTCCACAAACGCCAAAGTTATTAGACATAGAATTTTCAAAAAACCCATAGAGAAAAAATCCTAACTATATATACCTACTGGCGACCGCCAGTAGGTAATATATATATATATATATATATATATATATATATATATATGTCTGCTCCATGGGGTGTCCCTTGCACAAGCCGCACACAAACGCTGGTTAGCTTTCCCCAAAGCACATTTATTCAGTGTGAAAAACGTCACCTTTCAGTTCATGTGGCATCTGACTGCAGACGCTGACGCGTTTCAAGAAAATCCCTTTTTCAAAGCACAAGCAGTCATCAAGTGCGAGATGAACCCCCACCTTCCTTAATAAGCACTATCACACAGAAGCGCAATTAACTTACTGAATACATCTCTTAAATCCTCACCACAGATTAAAGGGAATATTTGGACCAAACTGGACAACTTTATATTAAATTATCCCAAACATCCAAGTTAGGGACACTCCCTCCCACTCTACACACTCCCCCTATCCCCATATCTCCTATATGCCTCCCCTCCTACCTTCCAGTGCCTCAACCCTGAACACTTCTGCCACTTTCTGCCACACTCCCTTCACTTTCTTCTTTCCTTTCTCTTTCTGCCTCTCCATCCTCTCTCAATCCACAACTATCGCCATACAAACAAGATACTGTACAGTCCTCTATTAGCAACCAACCAAACCCATTCAGCCCAACAACACAAATCAACTGATCCTCAAGCCAATACACTCACACTTCCTACCCTCTGAGATGTAACTCGTATTGTTTATGTACTATACTGTTGTCTCTCACTCAGATTATCGTTATCACCCCCTGGATGGATTGTTCTAAATGTATTGTATTTCCTGTATTTCCTGTGTTTGAAATGTATACAGTCGGTTTTATCATTTTCTTCTGACAGTTGTGGCTTTGTTTTTATTCATGCATTTACAAATGTACAAGTCACAGGATGCAAAGAAAATCCGGATTGCAGACACAGTTAGTTCCTTGTGACATGGGACATGAATTGCATACATTGCATAGTATAGCTCCTATAAGGAATAGATGAGAAAGCGGTCAGTTAAAGGCAACGTGCTCAGCAGTGTTCAGCACAAAATATGCTAAATAGAGCCACCGTTAAAAGTTCACTTCATAAATCAAAGTAAGTTGCTGCCTTCATTCCGACTGACTGCAAACTTTTCACATTTCTTCAGCAAACATTGGGAGCATTTGCATCCCACAGAAGGATCACGGGTTGCTATCACGGTAACTGAGAAAGTTTGTTGGCCTACTTTTAAACTTGCAATTCGGAGGGTTTCGAATTATGTAAAAAGGTCGCATTTGCATGCAAAAACACAACCCTGCTACTGCTGAAAAAAGACTCCTTTATTAGGCTTTTGGTTGCAAATCACATCAGTACATTTGATTGTGCTACGTACAGCACTAGAATTAACATAATAAGCTGTGGGTACATATAGTAGAAGAAAGTATTAGTTAATCCAAGCACGTTCTAATGCAAAACAAAAAGATTAGCAATCGCAGGCTGCTGGAGCACGACTTTTTAATAAGCAAAAAAAGGAAACACTGATTAATCAAGTGCATTAGCCATGGCTCTCTGACCCGAAGCGCCCACAACCCCCTTCATCCAGCTATATCAACAGCAAACAAGGTTTGCATACATTTAATATTTCCCAAAGATAAATTAGAACGTAATCCGATGGTACCCCTAAAGATCACAGTGAATACTTTGATTCCCCTGTTGATCTTAAAATCAATGCTCTAATTTTAGACATGCACATGTCCATGTGTTACAGGCGGGGAGCACTTTAGTTTACTGCTAGCAATTCTCTCAGATAATGTTCGATATGGAAAAGATGATTTATTTATCTGCACTTTTATATAGCGTGAAAATTGACCAAGGACATTACAGCGCTTTAAAGCAGGACAGATGCGAACAATAATAATTTCAGACACATAAACTGGGGATGGAAGCATTACCTGGCATGAACGTGCTTGCCAGAAGGAACTGGTACAGACAGTTGTCACGATCAGACTAAAACGAAAAAGCATTAAAGCATAACAGGGAACTAGCCCAGGTGGGTATTAGGAGGGTGTTTTTTTAAAAAACTTTGCCAAAGTCTCATTCAGGGAAAGGGATTTTGAGTTATTTTTTAAAGGAGGCGTGGCAGGGGTCGGGGATCGTGCTGAGGGTTGGAGCAGAGCTCCAGATCCTTGGTGAACATCTAGAGAAGGGTCGATTTAAGCAGCCTTCAAACTTGAAGCCAGGCAGCACCAGTAGGGGGGATTATGCATTCCCAAGACCCGGTGAGCACCAGTGATCTAGTTATCCTTGCAGCTAGGTGGGAGAAGAGTCATGCAGAGTGTTGTGCGGGATGCTGCAGGCAATATTGAATTGTGTTATAAATTCAATTGGGAGACAATAAAGATATCACACGATGGGAGCGGTATAGTCAAATGTCTCGTGGACTGTAAAAAAATAAACCACTGAGTATAAACCTTCTCCAATGGGGTCCAGATGAGCTTGTGGAAGACTGGGGAATAGCAGGTTCCTGTAGTCCACCATGGCAAGACCCAGGACCTGAACTACTGATTTTAAGTCCTGTTGTGGGGTGAACTCTCTGCTGAATATCTTAAAAAATGCAATAGAATCTCTCTTCATTGAATTGCAATGCAGGAGGAGGGGTTGAGTGTGCCAAACACTTGGGGGCACATTTACAATAACTGGTGCATCCCGGCATATCAGCAGGGATGCGCCAGTTATTGTGCGCTACGCCTTCGCCACCATGGATGCGCCGCATTTACAATGTGGCGCACCATGGGGTAAAACGCCACAGATGTGTCACGCATCTGTGCCTTAAAGGTGGCGCATTGCTGGAGTTGCGTAACAAGCATGACGCAGCTCCAGCAATGCTCTGGGGGGCCCTATTTTTACAATGCTGCATCAATCCTTACGCCTGCTTTAAGCAGGCGCAGGGTTCTGACGCAGCATGGGCTCAAAAGTGACTGAGTGAAATCTTTAGGAGGTGTTTCTGTGCCGGAACGCCCCCCCCTGCGCAGGAACGCCTCCTTCTGGTGCAGGGCTTTACAACATGACGCATCTCCCAGATGCGTCACGTTGTAAATACCCCGCAGCATGGCGCATTTTTTACGCTGCCGCTGCGTCACAAAAGTGACGCTACGGCGGCGTACAAGAGGCGCAAGGGGCTTGTAAATCTGCCCCTTTAGATTTAGCAGGTCTGCGCCCGTTTCTTCCAGAACGAACATAACTGCCTATTTTGCGATGTGAGAGTTCAGAGCCTGCTTGTATCTTGATCCACTGATGCAACTCACTGTGCATTTTTTTGTGACTTTTTCTACAAGTATTGGAAAAGCCCACAGCTCTAACTTTAATTAATGTGCTAGTGCATGCAAACATAGTCGTACAAAACGTGCACAAACTATATGTGCCTGGTCTCTGTACAACCTAACACAATTTTTCAGTTTCAACACAATTTCAATCCAAAACGGACATCATAAATCAGATTTCTTTAAATGGATGTTTCTGCTGTATATACTTCACTTTTCACTTCAGCAGTTTTAGATTCACTTAAAGAGTACATGTTTTGTTGGTTATCTTAGTCAGAGCAGAATGTAAAGGGAATGCTTTCCAAAAGCACAATATATCTAAGCAGGACAAATATGTGGGACGGCTAAAACAGCAATATTAATTTTCGGATCTGTGGAATTGATTGAACCACAAATATTACACTCTTCTATTTCCATTTCATAATCTTTATTTGGGCAATACATGCCCTGAAAGACGTGCATACAATCATAAAAACAACATTCTCATTTTAAAAAACATTGGATGAAGAAACAAATTCATACGGGTACAAGATCTGTATGGTAGGTAATTCAAGTCAGTCAATAACCTCTACATCATTAGCTGAAAAGTTTTCCTTGTAAAGTGCATGTGCATTAGCAATATTATACAGTGTTCAACACACCCCTGCGTTTAAGCCATATCGCCGCAAGAAATTTTGCAACAGCAAAAACAACTATAGATGACAAATCAGTTTTAAGAATGCGGTAGGCTTGCATGCAGTGTGTAATTCGCATGTTTTTACATAGAGGCACCAGCCAGTGCCTCCTCGTTTTTCGATAAGCAGGGCAAAAAAAATGATATGTATTTCACTTTCCAGGTCACAACTGCAATTGGGACAATTTTTCAGAGCAGCTGGAGACCAATTACATGTAAAGGCTCTGATTGGTAATGTGCCATACCTCCACTGCAAGTACAGCTTCCTCGTAAAAACAGGGAAGATATCATCCATGACAATTTCAAAACGATAAAAATCCTTTTCCTTTAAAAAACAATCTGTTAAGGTGCCGCTGTGTACACTACATATGGAGGCAGTTAATTTACTTTCATAGAAGAGTTTGGACAAGCTTTTTCTTGGGGTCCTAGGACAAGCAATTTCAGGGTTGTACCACATTTGCGGGAGCCCTAGCTTGATAAATTAATTTTTAATATAAGCCAGCCACCGGATTTTCCACGCATTTGGTAGACTTAAAATTTCTAATAATTCCTGTCTATAAGCAGAGAGCTCCGGAGTACTCCATAGTCTGCGCCAGAACGCTAGAGGCTTCAGGGCCACAACCTCATCTATTGGCCTAAATCCCATATCAAATCTAATAGGTAACAGGGGAGTACTAGGGGGCAACGTCAACAGTTGCCTGAGAAATTTATTTTCTGTGACAACAATCTCAGGCCTGCAGGCATACCCCCAAAGTTCGCCCCCATAGGTGACCGCCCCTCTCACTTGTGTTTTATAAATCTCCACGACTGGTCGAATAGATTTTATTGTAGAGGTGTTAGAGAGCTTTAAGATACCCCCTGTAAGCTGGGACTGCCTGAGTTGAGACTTAATTTGATGCAGGGCCCACGTCATGTTTTCATTAAGGGTTACCCCTAGATAGTCAAAAGTCTGAACTCTTTCCAGCCTGAATGTTCCAATTACGGGGTTAGGTCTCGAGGGTACAGGGGGATTGAAAATCATGAATTTGGTTTTCAAAGCGTTGATTTCCAAACCCCTTTCCTCACAAAATCCCACAAAGCCATCCAAAACCTTCTGTATCCCCATTGGAGATTTTGAAAGCAGCAGGGTGTCATCTGCGAACATTATCGCAGGCACCCTACTGCCAGCTAGTTTGTGGTCATCAGTATATTGTATCCCATTTAAGTGAGAAATTACCCCGTTGACATAAAGGCAAAACAGGGTAGGCGCTAAGACACAACCCTGTCTCACCCCTCAACCAACGGGGAATTTTGCTGATAGGAGACCATTTCTTCCACACCTGACCCGTGCAAAGTTGTCATAATGGAGCCGTATTAAAATATACAAAATTTGATGTGGTATGCCCAATTTGGCAAATACAGCCCATAACTTACATCTTGGGACCAAGTCAAAGGCTGCTCGCAAGTCCACGAAAACCGTGTAAAGGCTTCCCCCTTCGATCTTCACAGACTTCCAAAACAGCATGTTCAGCCGGAGAATCTGGTCCATTGTAGATATATTATTTCTGAACCCTGCCCGGTAGGGGCTTAATATGGAATTTTCCTTCCTCCAGTCCTGGAGGCGGTCCAATATTAACCTGCCAAAGATCTTTTGCGGAACATCGATCAAACTGATCGGCCTGTAGTTGGCTGGGAGCAGAGGTGAACCCCACTTGAAGATAGGCACAATCGCTGCGCCCAGCCAAGTACCAGGTATTGGCATCCCTCTCAGGACTGCTTTATAAATAACTGAGAGGTATGGGGCCCATGCTGCGTGTTGATGTCTGAAAAGGTCACCCGGGAGCTTGTCCAGCCCCGGGCCTTTCCCCGCTGCCAGTTTAGAGATTACATCACTGACCTCCTTCACCGTGAAGTCAATAACGTCTAAGTGCCGAATTTGATCAGGCAGCACCGCCCCTAAATCTCCCTCCAGGTTAGTGAGTCCTACTGCGTAGAGGGTTCGGAAGTGTTCTTCCCAAACACTTTCAGCTATGTTTGCCTCCACAGCTACAGCTGGCTCCGCCGAGCCTGTATTTACAATGGACCAGAATTTACGTAGGTCTCTGGCTGCAAGCGCATTAGACAAGCCAGTCCAGTTGACATGGTCCCATTGCTCTCTTGCGCACTTCATTACGCACTTATAGTTAGCTCTCAGGGTCTGTACTACTAGCTTAGCAGCCTTGTGTTTTATGGCAGAAACAAGTTTGGCCTTTGCTCTTCTGCAGGCGGAATTATACCATGTAACCCTGTTACCCTTTGCTGGCCGCTTAACAGTACAAGGGTAGAACACATCTGACAATTTATTTATTAACTGTTCGTATAGAATCCCTAACTTACAGAAAGTGTCAGAAGTGTGTTCATCATTAATTACAGCACTGCTCTCCTCTAGAATAGGAAGAATTGAAGCATAGAGCTCCGAAACTCGCTCTGGCCTTTCCACTATTTTCGCCCACTTTATTCTTCTCCTACCATTAGTTAGGAGCATTCACGGGTCCGGGGCGGCACTGACATCCAGCTTCTCCCTTGCGACACCAGGCATGGTAATTTTTAAACTTAGTGCATTGTGGTCGCTATCGTTTCGTCGGATTACAAAGAAATCCCTTATTGTGGCCCAGGATCGAGTTTCCACAAATATGTAATCCAGATGAGACTCATGGCCCAGTTTGTTAAAAGTGCAAAGTTGTAGTATCCCGGTGCACACAATTTTACTGTGGAATTCGTGTTTACTGAGTGCTCAAAGAATCTTAGGTAGGCGCCACATCCGACGCACGTCGTCCAAACGTGCCTTCAGAATACCATAGCTGTGGAGTGAGAAAAGCAATTTCTCACAAGGATGTGCGCTCTCTTTAACTTGAAACTGTAGAGTTTCTGAACAGTTCAAAATGCAGATATGTCCAAATAAATGCTTCTACATCCGGAAGACTTAAATGCTTTCAATGTTTATTCCAAATGTTTTCATTCACATTATGGAGTGATGCATTTCCAAAATTATTCAAGCGTCATCATTTTCAAATACCCAATGCATTTCGGGTCGTGAAGCGAGGACCCTTCATCAGGGGTCTATAAAGAAATACAGGACCAGGGTAAGTACATTAAGTGTGTTACGGAAGATGCACGTCACCAATTTAAAACCCGTGTTGCATGCCAGAATTAAAGTTGGAAAAAAGGCTCGAACCCCATGCGGAGTCAACCATACGTTGGTGGAAACAAAAAGAATTACAGTATTGTGCAAATAAGAAATGTGGATTGGAAAAAATGAATGAAGTGGAAAACCCGACGCCAGTCAGGCACCGCGTGAAAAGTGCATTATGAAAATCATATTGAAAATCAAACCGCCACCAGCGTGTAGCCGCTAGAAAGGATACAGAGAATACAAAGACTTACATTAAAGTCGGACGGCAAGCGTCTCAAACGTGCGCTCGGCTCAACCGAAGTCGAGGAAACCCGGAAATGTGCAGAGTCAAGAAAGTTTGGCGTGTGACGTGGTGTCACGTGATCGGGAGTAGCAAAAAACCCAAAACACAAAGAAAGGACTAGGGGATAACAAGTGCATCACAGAGATAAACAGAAAAACATGTAGTAGCGACAGTGAATGGAGAATGACATGAAATATGAACTTCCGATGCATTAAGAGTTACTAAACAAAAGTAGGACGATGCAAATATACTAATATGTAGGTCGACAAACTATAGAGTTCAAAAAACATGTAAGATTAACCAGAAAATACGCTTCAGAGTGAACGTACTACCAAGGTGGGGTTTACAGAGTAGACCAAAAAAGGCAAAGCTGTACATTACAGGAAACAAGAATATTCCACCCTATCATTAATTCCAAAAGGTTGTAAGGCATTCAATTTTTTGATCCAAAAGTACTCAGCCTGTAGTCTTTGTTTGACAGGATCAATGTCTCTACGTTGTGTGAGAACCTCAAGGATGGTGCATCGCAATTGGGCAATTTTATGGCCGGCTTCTTTCCAGTGATTGGCCACTGTAGATTTGGTGTTCAACAATCTAATGTTACTCTTATGTTCAGTTATGCGTACTTTAAGTTTACGCTCAGTTTGTCCCACATACACTTTGCCACATGGGCATTTGATAGCGTAAACGATGTTGACAGTGTCGCATGTGCTCGAGTGTTGTAATTGAATAGGATATCCTTTTGTTGGGTGATTGAAAATATTACCAACAATAACATTTCCACAGTGAACACAATTGTGGCATTTGGCCATACCTCTATGGTTGCATTTGTCTTTTCTGGGTGTGTTCAAAATTTCTTTGAGATTCCTCGATATCTGAAATGCAAAAGTGATTTTCTCATTGTACAAATCTTTGAGATCAGGTTCCATTTGGATGAGGTTCCAATGTCTATTGATGATGCTTCTGATCCTCAGAGCCTCAGTGGAGTATTTTAATACACACGCCGTTTGTTTGGATTTAGGATTGGTTTTCGCTTGGAGAAGCATTTCTCTAGGTTTCACTCGTACTTTATCCATTGCCACTTGCAGAACTTCTTCTGGATAATGTCTCAACCGATACTTATTGGTAAGTGTGTCCCATGCTGCATGTAGGTCATCCTCTTGTGAGGTGATTCTTTTGAGTCGAATATACTGTGATGTAGGCAAATGTTTTTTTAAGGGCTCAGGATGGAAACTGTGAAATAACAAGCTGTAATTCCTGTCTGTTGCCTTAATATGAACTTGAGTGGTGATCATGTTGTTGTGCAATGATATCAGCACATCCAAAAATGCAATAGTGGATTTCTCAATAGTGTAAGTGAATCTGATCCGGTCATTCTTAGTATTCAAAGAACTGATGTTGTTTTCAAGCATAGTTCTGCTCCCTTTCCAAATTAAAAAAATGTCATCGATGTAACGTTTGAACAAAACTAAATTGGGTACCCATTCAAGATTGTGCAGAATGTGGTCAGACTGAAATTTGTGCATAAAAATGTTCGCGTATGAGGGTGCCCCCCCAAAGCCCATGCTGGTTCCGTTACATTGATTGAAAAATTTATTGTGCCACTCAAAGTAGCTGTGATACAGCGAGAATTGCATCAATTGCAATATGAAGAGTTGTTGGGATTCTTCTAGTTCACTATTTAACAAGCTCCATTCTAACGCTTCAATACCCTCTTTGTGCGGTATAGAAGTGTACAAGGACACTACATCAATGGTACAGAGCCAGTAAACTTCATTGGTGTCTAGCTCAATCTCGTGCAGCATGTTGAGAAAGGCAGTGGAATCCTTGATATATGTTACACTTTTTTGGACGATCGGTTGTAAAAATTTATCAACGAATTTGCCAATGGGTTCGGAGATGGAACCACACGCAGAGACGATTGGTCTGAATGGTGGTGTGACAGGATCTTTGTGTATTTTTGGCAACATATACAACCTTGGTCTTCTTGGGAACTTCATTTCAAAAAATCTCCTAGTTTTCTCATTGATCCATTTCATTTCAAGAGCATGATCAAGGATGTGATATAAAATCGATTGGTACTCATTCGTGGGATCTTGATCTAATGGTAGATAGATGTCTTCATTGGACACATGGTCGTGAACGCTTTTGAGATAGAATTCCATATCCATCACTATTAGTGCTCCTCCTTTGTCAGCCTTTTGGAACATCAGATTTTTGTCTTGACTGAGATTTTTCAGAGTGTTCCATTCTTTATTCGTCAAATTGGTTCGTTTGGGTTTAGAAAAAGAAATTTTCTGAACATCAGCTAGTACTGCTCTCTCAAATGCCTCAATCGTTTTATGGGAGAAAGGTGCACAAAAGGTGCTCTTAGGTTTGAATTCCTTGTCCCACGTATCAATCATCTGTGTTTGCGCTGCATCTTTAAAGAAAAATCTTAATTTCAACAACCGGAAAAATTTGAACAGAGCAATTTCGGATTCTCCTAAATTGGATCTGTAGGTTGGAACAAAGGTGGTGCCTTTGTTGAGTAGTTTGATCTGAGTGTCAGTTAACGTGGTTGATGAAATATTGATGACTAGGTTGTTTTCGCCAACTGGCTGCGGGTTCTTTTGGCCACCTCTTCTGCTGTTTCTCTTGCCTCTCCTTGTTTTTCTGCGTGTGGTGGAGCATTTGCTGACGGGCTGATCTCTAAAAAAGACACCTGTTGGGTGGTGGATTTTTCCAATTGGTTTTGGACGCTTTTGGCCGGAGCTCTTGATTGGGCCAACTCGGAGTCTGATACAACACTTTCTTGGGATGATGATGCGTTGGTTTTCTTTGATTGAGGTTGCGGTTGCCACTTTTTTTGATTATAGATCTCGGCCCAGGTATATACCTCTTCAAGCTTGTAATCTATTGTGTCACGGCGGTACTTGCGTACCTTTCTTTCATTCACCTCCTTAGCGTATCTTTCAAGTTTAGCCTCAATATCTTGTAGAGTCGTTTGAAGATCTGGAATCTTATCGATCTCTGATTTTAAAGTTTTAATTTCTTCTTCTAATTCAAGAAGTACTTTGGATAATTCTTCTACGATTAAGAGGATCAAGTCCAACGAACATTTGTTGAGTATCTGGTACCATTTTTCTACGAACTTCTTGTTAGTTCTGCACAGCATTGGTTTTAAGGCTATTCTGAGCCCTCTTGGAATCCTTTGGTTCTTGTGATAGTGTATGAGCGTTGTGGCATGAAGCCTTTGGTTAATTTCTTTCTTACATGTATATTCAAGCTGCCTTAGTAGTTGAGCGGTGGTGGTTTTTTGGGGGTTGAATGTCCTGGTGTCCTGTATTAGCCCGTAGATTTCGCGGGCAGCTTCCTGTGTGAAAACAAGGGTTTCAGCTTTGTTGGAAGTTAACAAGGCTATATCATCAAATTGCATGTTGGATAAACGGTGCACGCTGCAGGATGGGGTAGACTAGAAAAGATAAACTGCAAAGTTGTAGTATCCCGGTGCACACAATTTTACTGTGGAATTCGTGTTTACTGAGTGCTCAAAGAATCTTAGGTAGGCGCCACATCCGACGCACGTCGTCCAAACGTGCCTTCAGAATACCATAGCTGTGGAGTGAGAAAAGCAATTTCTCACAAGGATGTGCGCTCTCTTTAACTTGAAACTGTAGAGTTTCTGAACAGTTCAAAATGCAGATATGTCCAAATAAATGCTTCTACATCCGGAAGACTTAAATGCTTTCAATGTTTATTCCAAATGTTTTCATTCACATTATGGAGTGATGCATTTCCAAAATTATTCAAGCGTCATCATTTTCAAATACCCAATGCATTTCGGGTCGTGAAGCGAGGACCCTTCATCAGGGGTCTATAAAGAAATACAGGACCAGGGTAAGTACATTAAGTGTGTTACGGAAGATGCACGTCACCAACTTAAAACCCGTGTTGCATGCCAGAATTAAAGTTGGAAAAAAGGCTTGAACCCCATGCGGAGTCAACCATACGTTGGTGGAAACAAAAAGAATTACAGTATTGTGCAAATAAGAAATGTGGATTGGAAAAAATTAATGAAGTGGAAAACCCGACGCCAGTCAGGCACCGCGTGAAAAGTGCATTATGAAAATCATATTGAAAATCAAACCGCCACCAGCGTGTAGCCGCTAGAAAGGATACAGAGAATACAAAGACTTACATTAAAGTCGGACGGCAAGCGTCTCAAACGTGCGCTCGGCTCAACCGAAGTCGAGGAAACCCGGAAATGTGCAGAGTCAAGAAAGTTTGGCGTGTGACGTGGTGTCACGTGATCGGGAGTAGCAAAAAACCCAAAACACAAAGAAAGGACTAGGGGATAACAAGTGCATCACAGAGATAAACAGAAAAACATGTAGTAGCGACAGTGAATGGAGAATGACAGTTTCAAGTTAAAGAGAGCGCACATCCTTGTGAGAAATTGCTTTTCTCACTCCACAGCTATGCCAGTTTGTTAAAAGTACATTTTGGGGGGAGATCTGATTTGACACGTCCATTGCACGCCCTAATGGAGTGCTTAAGTGTTAGTGACATAATTTGGACCGCCAGTGGTGTCCATGGCCTAGGTACTGGAGCCTCCAGTGGCGGTATTGCCCAGCTGGCATCCTCCTCCAGAAGGCCTCCATCTGCCAGGCCTGCTAGTGGCTCGAAGTGGCAATTGAGGTCACCCCCAATCACAAGCTGGGCACTTTTGATCTCAGCAATGGTCCAATCCATTTATTTAGAGCGCCAAGATACTCCTTGGGAGCACCAAGATACTCCTTGGAGTGAAAGAAGCGCTATAGAAGTGTTCCTTACATTACATTACATTACATTACATTCACCCTTAAGGGAGTCAGCATGCACGCCCTCAAACTCAGTTACATTATCAATTACCTTAAATGTATTTTCCAGAGGATTATTGATTTTAAATGTATTTTTTGAGGTACACACTCCAAGCATTTTCCTGTATTGTAAAAACATTTGCTCTTTGATAACAGGAACTACAGCTTTGCTGAGCGTCTAAAACCACTCATTTGTAAATGTACACTATCCAAATGTATACTATTCCAGCAATTCGGCTTCAAACATAAATTCCCAATGTGCCTTCTCAAGGAAACTAGCACAGCAGACATTGATTGATTGCAGTCAGAGGTTCCAAATGGCCCTTTCCATCATGTTATAAGAGTCAGGTGCCAAAGGGGCTGCAAGAGGCCTGTTACTGTCAACAAAACTTAACATCCTTCAGCAAGGGTAGGCATTCACACCTCTTGTTGCCCGCCAGGCCATGAAACCACTCCATTACCTTAAAAACCCTTAGGGCAAGGCCTTATTCGGAAAAAGGTTCTAGAACACGGTGAGTTAGTTGCAAGGATGCCAAGCATAACATAGGGTAAGCCTTTCTCTGTCTTTGACTCACATAGAAAAGCGAGTCTGAAGCAGAGTACAACCAAGATGAGGTGCTGCTAAAACATGAATGTGAACCCCCACGCAGTTAATTAGTCTGGGTAGTTCAGAGCAGGGAAATACATTTTCTGTTGTGGCACAGTATGCAGAATGGCTCTCATAATGAAAGTAGGACTATGGTTTGCCTCTGCTTTCATAGGGTTTCCAGTCCCAATGGGTATAGGAAGAGTGTGAACGCTTTCTCAATCTTTATTGGAATCGTGTTGTGGATACCACAGAGCACGCTTGACCAACCTATAAAAAATGCTCCCCAGTTTTGCAGATTTCCTAAATGGAGTCTTGCCTAGATTTCTTTCTCCCCCTCACCTCAAAAACCAACTGCCCCTCAAGGATCAAAGCACAACACAACCCTTCTTGGCATCCTTTATCTCTCCCTACAAAGGTGGTGCCATTCATTCGGTGAGACCTCTGACCTTCAAATGAGCCTGAGGCTGTGGGTTCCTATTGACCCATCGGTGTATGAAATGAAGGGCAGTATTAGGCAAGATGGCCTTAGATGGAGCTGGGCCAGGATTCATTCCATACTCCTTGGAGTAGCAGCTGTGCTTTACAAATACCCCCACATAGACATAGCCATAGTTGAAATGGGTCTGTCTGGAAATGCCACCATATCAATGCTTAAGCAGAGTTTTGATAACAGCCAGACTTCCATTGACAGGAAGTTGCTAAGAGAGAAGGCAGTGGCATACGGATGCATTTTGTTCGGCGAAAGCTTGATCAGTAGGGGGCAGCACCTCTACTGAGAAGGAAATAGATGCGGAAGAATCCCATTACTGGTAAACTGGATGGGGTTCAGCCGAAGGAGCATTATTAATGCCAGTAGGTCAAACTAGGCTTCTTCAAGACAGAAAAACAGCAACTATTTAAAAGTCACCCTTGCAAAATATAAAATAAAGATCCAGGTTGAACAATAATTTAATTTTTTATCAATTAGTTATGTATTGTGTGAAAGACTTTACAATGTTTTTCAAGCTGTTGTTAGAAATAACTAGGCTTTTGATATCGCTCACTTTAAACTCCTGTTGCATCACTGGTCACACAGCACTTACATGTGTGTTACCATTTTCAAAAGGAAACACAAGTGTAAGCACTGTGGTAAGCAATATGCAGCTCAGCTTAACGTGTACAAGTCACACTGAGATCTGCCTCACAAAGTATTACATTCCAATAACAGTAACGGGTTCTGTTTTTCTTTGACTCTTTCAGCTGTACTCTGGACAGCTACAGCTCAGGTCTTAGGGTTTGCTACCCAATGGGGTTTTACATTATTTGAGATTGTACAACTTGTGCACAACTTACAGCTGACTTGGAAACAATTTTAAACATGCCAATAAAATAGAAAAATGGTTATCATGTTTTAAGGAAAGGCACATGCAGCTAGTGACCATTTTGCAGACCAAAACTGGCAAGAGACCGAAATACCAGTATTGAGATCCACAAAAACAAAACTTCAGGAAAGTACTAGTGAAAAGTCAGCTACGCTACATTCCTGAATTTGCTTTCTAATGCACAAAGTAAAATGATTGACCTCCCATGGACTGCCGGTAATAAAATTTTACTTTTTTATCTCCTGTGATAAAAAGTAGGGAGGAATTGACCCGAAATGTGTCTTTTTGTGGCTCAGTCCAAAGAAAGGCATTTTATGAATTCCTCTGATGCCATTTGCTACAAGAGGCCACACTGCCATGCACCACTTTTTGTGCTGTTCCCTGGTATTCAAAGTGTCAAAGGACAAAGTACCACCCACATTCCTTATGTAACTATAGTTTCAGCAAAGCCTGGTGGGTCCAGCTCTGTAAGAACTAGGCGGTGGAAACTCGAATACGCCGGCTCCTGGCAGGGATTGTAAAGGGAGCCAACAAAATGTGGAGCCTACCAATATACTAATGCTATGGGTCTGGTTCAAATCTTGGCAGAGAGTAATACTCCGTCACAAACAAGACGCACATCCCGTCCGTTGTTTTCGAATCCCATTATATCCTATGGAGATCATAATATTGTGGATGGGATATCCTTCACGCTTGTGAAGGAGTACTCCATCCGCTTAGATCTAAATCCATCACAAGAAAAAGTATTGTTTGAAGGCATCAGTGTTGGTAATCAGCACCAACTGCCTAATGAATGGGGTCCACTGACATGCACCCACATAAGGATAGTGTATGGCCTGAAGTCACCAGCATCTGTTATCAACACTCACTATCTGACGACTGCATCTCATGACATGCACCATCATCGTGATTGTGAGACTTTGGTTGCATTCTTGCGTTGAACAAATCTACTGTCCTCCAGCCTCCTGCTAGACAGACCACACAGTGGAGAAGTGCAACAGGGGATAAAGCACACCCCTGCCCACAGGATAAGACAATTCATTCCAAACACAGATGAGTTGGAAAATGATGCCACAGTCAATGGAGTTTTTATTGCTCAGACCCAGCAGGTGCTTAGATCATAAGTAGGCACGTTGTAAAAAAATGGATTCCCATTCTTTTTCAGTCAATCATTCACACCAGAGGGACCAGTTTCTAAACAATAAATGCAGAGACCAGTTAATGCATCATGAGTGAAGTGAGTGATTACAAACATAATCTGCACATACAAGACGTTATTTATGAATATTAACCATCTGTGGTAATAAGCAACTCGAATTTTTACATGATTGTCTATGTCACATGTTGTTTGACTCCCAAAGGAAGACTATAGCTTTAATATTGAGTAGTGGACTCAATATTAAATAAAGATTGCCCCTTACAGAATGACTTAAATCACATACAATATTTCTCTTACATACAGGCTGGAGATTATGGGATGTTGAGGAATATCCCAGTGCTGACAAAGTCCTCCTGAAAAAAAAAGTATGCACTCCACTACAGAGATTGAAACACATTGACTGATACTGGCAGAGCTCATATACTGAAGAGACTCTATATTCTGGGAACCTATATAAAGAATAAGGACAATCAAGAGACCTCAACTCTCTTCAGGAGGAGAGACTGCCTCTAAATCCTTGGCCCCATACTTGCAAAAGGGAGTCCTAGTAGATCCTGAAATAAGATTGTTCATAAATAATTGGTTAAAAGTTTTGATCCCAGTACACAAGCTTTGCTTATATGGCATGCACCCCACCATTCTTTGTTTATGGCACAAGTATTTGGTGATGTACTAGGAACAGATGGCCACCATTTGCACATTTCTAAAGCTAAGAAACTTTTGTTGGTGTAATTACTGGTTAATAAATTACACCTGACGTGAGAAAAAGGTCCATATATAAGTTGTACAACCTTTGACTGGAGGAACCTTGGCTCTTTGAGAATCCTGTGATTATAGGAAATCTGGCATAGACAACATCGTTAAGGGACTCAAATTCAAAGAACCTTGTAAGGAAAACTGCCCTGGTGTCTTCTATTGTGGTGGTAAAGATAATCACTTTTACAAAATTAAAATAATACTATAGAGGCAATTTTTAACAGCTAAGAAGTCACTGCATCTTTTATGGCAGTCAAATATTGCTGTATTTTTCTGACCAAGTCCGCCATGGGAGTCATAGCAGTTCTGGCAGGGAAATCAATCGGTTGCCCCGACTAACAAGGAGAAAACTTCCTCTGAATAAGGAGCATTCATTGTATGCTATTCTGTAACCCATTCATTCTTTGGGAGTTTGCTTTAAAACTGGGATTTTTTTCTGAGAGGAACAAAAAATACATGGCACCGCATGTGCCTACAATGCAGCCACCCTACTGTTGCAGGTAGTTAAATTCCCATCAATCCGACAGAGATCTCAAAATATGTCAGTCTTCTGCCAATAAAGCAGAGACCAGGCCCTCCACTTACCTGGGTGGTTGACAGACCATCCCGCCACCATCCAAATGACTTTCTAGGAATCTAATCATGCATGCTAGATCAGTTTTAGACATTGTAATATAATTTTCAATTTATTATGATGTGTAGACTTATGAAAAACATTGTCAAGGCAAGCAATCTCCTCGTTACTCATTGAAAAATACTGTAAGAGAGAGAGAAGCAGAAAAATCTAATACACCAGACACAAAGCAGACCTTCAGCCTGATGACCAAATGAAAATAGAGAATGTCCCATCCCCTCTGCCTTGGGCTTGAGTTTGTTTGTCTTGTACGTTTTGACGATGTGATTTGTTGGATTTGATCAAATTCGACCTCCAAGATCCCAGAGGAACTAGGATATCAAGTGGACATTTGGGGCAGTGCATTAAATCAGGGGTAATAATCAGATATTGCAATAACATTACTACACAGTATCAGTCCTAGACTTTGCCCAAAGTAATGAGGATTACCTTGTGATTTTGACATTAACGCACATTATTTCTCAGGTATTTGTATTTGGTGACCCCCCGTCACATACTGTCAGAAACTATTCCCTGTATTCCAGTGTTGTTACATGAAGATACTGCATCAAAGGTATAGTAGTATTTTCCCAGTTATCAAAATTTGCAGGCATGAGGTTATGTGCATGTATTAGGCTGTCAAAATGTCTCTATTTTCACTCGAATTTGAATAAACCTGCCAATAATTTTAGGTTTGCAAGTGAAACTTACGCATTTCCAATCACATATATTTGTGGCCTCTTACCTGAGATAGGTGCTGAAGGATTTTACAACAGCAGAATCTTAGGCCTCTATTGTAACTTTGAAAGAGAAAGATGATAGCTTTCTTTTTCTAGGATTCAGCCTCCTGACACATAGCAATCATACATTGTGGGGGCGGATATGATGATACTGCTAATCAGATAGGTGGGAACCCAGGCTCAGAACCACCAGAGGCCTGACAATCACCTATCATTTAGAATCAAGTAGTGTGCACACAGCACACCATTTTTAGCATGAGCTGGAGTGAAGGGGAGAAGGCGGATGGTTCGCTTTGGGCTGTCCACCAGCACTAAGTAGCTGGGTGTCTCTTTTTGTCCTTTGAAGAGTGAGTCCCTGGGTATTACATTGGACATATATACATGTGGCAAGCCAGGTGAAATCTCTTTCGACTCATAGTGGCAAGGAGAGAGACATGCCTCCCATATTCCCAAACCAGGCATGAACATGACAATCCTTTTATTCTGTAAACAGAATTTTATTGGTATTTTAGAGAAGACAAACGTTTGCTAAATGATATGGTCAGAATATACATGTACAATCAAATCATCACATAAGCATACCATCAAAGTAATGAATCCTACTTGAATTAATCTTTCCTCCTCCTCCCACATCCCCTAAGGTCCCAACCCTATTAAACCATAAATCATTGAGTACACTAATCCCACCCAAAAGCATGTTTGTTCAGAAATTACTACTACGTGCATTCCTCTCCGAATATATCATCCATGTTGGGTCCTTTAAGACAATCTATCAAATGATCGTGGTAATCCTTAGGATTACTTTTCCTGGCATGATCTTACCCCCTCAGAAAAAGGGAAATGATACTACTATAAATGCATATCATCAAGACAGGGACGAAGAGCTATATATTTAAGGAGGTCCTACGCCCATGCTCCTCCTAGAAAACTTTTTCCTATGCACTTCAGGGGAGTAGTTCCTTGTAAGTAGGAAATGTCAACCCACAGTCCAGTGGAATCACAAAGCCGACCAACGGGTTCTCAGGGGATCAGCATGGTCAGATCTTAATGCCCTCACACACCTGGGAGGGTGTCATGCTTCATCATAGGGCGCTCCCCATCAAGCCAACACTGCAATGCCTGATAGGCTGGAGGCTCTTTATCAGAGAGCTTTTGATTCATTGACGCCAGTGGATGAGTGCAGGAAAGGGTATTGTGCGAAAAATAGGATGTGGATAGGGGTGTATGAAATAGTCTAATGTAACCAAAGGAGTGTTTATGGGGTAAAAGTCCTTGATAGCTACAAATATAAGTGATAAGGTGGGGTTATCAGTTATATTTGTAGCTATCAACGTACCTTGTGACAGAAGGATAGCATCTATTTTTTGATTTAGTCAAGGAACCTTTACCCCATAAACACTCCTTTATAACAATAACAAACACTGGAGGTAATATGACATGGTGGTGACTGCAATAGGGCTTCAGTGAAGCCTGTGCTTTTGCCCAGGCCTACATAGACCCCTTTGTGACTTTTATTTAAGCATGATGCTAAATGTGGCTATTATATTCGGTGTTAGTCAACAGAACTATTTTGATGCAAGTGGCTCCGTATAAACTCTATTGTTTCTTTGTCTATACAGAAACTAACCAAAGAGGTCATATTAGGAGAGACAATTGAAATATATACACCAATTGTTTCTGTTGTAATATTTTTATGCTATAAATTATTTGGAAATCTTTTAATCGCATTTAAACCTCTTGAAATGTTAGTCTGTCAATCCCCTTGTTTCGAAGCGGACCCACATCTAACAGTTTTGTCTTGAGTGAACAGGGAAGTGACTTGCATAGGTACTAAAAGTCCTCGTAAATGCCGCGTTAGAAAATCCGATTGCTGCTTGGAAATAATTTCGATGGCTCGTATTACAACAAGAAACTTCTTCTCATGCTACACGTGTTTCCGACAGCTAAACAGAACGAAAGTGTAAGGACTTTGGGGTATATTCTTTCATCCTGAGTAATATACTGAGAAAGAAATTCTCAGGAATGTATTCAATTAGTGTTCTGGGGAAAATGTCTCTTCTTGCTCTTGGTGTCAGTGGGTTGGGATGAGACCTCGAGCGATTGCTAGTAGTTAAACTTGTTGCAACCATTTCTTCCAGAACCTTTATGTGTTTGATATAATGTATTATGTGGTCAAGGTATACCCAGACATGGGTTCATTTCTCACTGTGCTACTGGAAACAAGCTACACATGACTGAAGAGCCCAAATCAGTGCAAAATTAGCCTTGGGTTGCTTGTGGTTTGGTACAGGGAGGACCTGGCCTTCCAGGTTGGGCTGGACAGTTTCTATTGGTGCAGGGACAAGACTGAGTTGCATAAGGATGAGTCCAAACTGAGATGGCATGGTGGGCAAAAGAACAATGGGTTGGAACGCTACCCTGAGCGATTGCCAGTGGTTAGACTTGTTGCAAGCATTCTTCTCATCATCTTATGTGGATTTGATGCAATGCCCTAAGTGGCCAAAGCTATGCCCGGACGTGGGTCCTTTGCTTATAAAGCCACTTGAACAAAGCAACGCGTGACTGATGAGCCCCAGTGAAGGTGAAACTGGTCTTGGGTTGGCTGTGTTCTGGTTCACGAACTTTAGTTTGAGCTGGACTGTTGCAATTGGAGCACGATCAAGGCAAATTTATATATAGCTAGGTCCAAACTGAGGTGGCACGATGGCCAAAAGTAGCATGGGTTGGAATCCTACTCTGAGTGATTGCCAATTGATAGACTTGTTGCAAGCATGCCTTCCCATCACCTTTAGTGTGTTTAAAAATGAGTATCCACCAGTGATGGAACATGAAAGTGAATTTCACCCGCATTGATGTAATTTACATATTTTGTGATAGTGGCATTGAATCCAGTACTAATAGGTTCATTGTGAGGCAGTGGAATTACCTTCTAAAATGGCAACATAGTCAAAGTGATATCACATCTTGATATCCCCCAAAAATGTCAACCGGAGTGACAATAAGCGACTTTCCACCTTCATAAACTAGCGAAAGAGCTTCTGCATGACCTCTGACCCTGATGACATTATGGGGCATCACAGGTAGTATAAACATCTCAGAACGTAATGCCAAATGAGTCTTGACTCTGATGACTTCACAAGAAGTTACATCATTGATATAAAGAAAAAAATGCAACAGATGCATGATCGATATAATAAAGTTTTAAAAACTCTATAAAAAACAACTGTAGCTACCAACCATGTTTGAATACGAATGTGATGTCAGAGTCAAAGTAACCATAAGGCAAATATAGTGTCATATGTGAGAGTAGAAATAGCCTTATATAACAATGTGAGTTGGGCACAAAATGATCCACACAAATAAAAACGCTTCGGGTACAGGTCAATGTGCTGCATGTTCATTATAATGAAGAGGTTAGTCTCCCTGTTATACTTCAGTGCTCGGTGGAAAACCAAATGAATGAGAATAAGAGGATCTGTTCTTAAATTATGTCCTACATTCCCATCCAGTTCATGCAGATTCACTTCAGTTGAGCTCATTCATATGCAGTGTGAGATCCCCAATGTTGATACCGGCATGTGGAGTACTTTGGTGTTTGATTTTGTTGTTCAATCAGGCAGATCTATGACAGCTTCAATACCCAAGACCCTCACACCAAGCCCAACACCACTGCACCCAACCACACCACCTCCTAACAAATCCTGCTCAATTGGACCCGGCTCACCTCTGACGACACTCTTAAGACCATGAGGAGCATCCACTTCGAAGCCCCTCGGACCCAAGTCCACACCACATCTTTCACAAAGCAGCCACCACCATCGCTCTGAGCTCCGTCACACCATCAACTCCTCCCTTGAGACCACCTTCCCCGACAACTGGAAACACCCTGTGATTGACCATCTGCTAAAGAAACCATCCGCAGACCCGACCGACCTCAGGAACTTCAGACCAATCTCCCTGCCCCCCTTCCAAGCCAAGATCATCGAGAAGGCCATCAATGCCCAACTCTCTGAGTTCATTGAGGCAAACCACGTGCTGGACATCTCCCAATCTGGCTTCAGAAGCAACCACAGCACCAAGACTGCACGTTTCGCCATCACCAACAACATCTGCTCCCTCCGTGACCGAGGCAGACCTCATCCTAGTGGACCTCTTGACCACCTTCAACATCATCTCCCACTGCACCCTAATCAAGAGACTCCACGACACCGGTAATCATGACAAGACCCTGGAATGGATCCACTCCTTTCTCACTGGGCGAACACTGTGAGTCAGACTACATCCGTCCCACTCTGAACCCACAGAGATCAGCTGCAGAGTTCCCTAGGGATCCTCCCTGAGCCCCACGCTCTTCAATGTCTACATGGCCCCTCTCGTGACCATCGTCAGGAACCACAAACTCAATATCGTCTGCTACACCGACGATACCCAACTGATCCTCTCCCTCACCAATGAGCCAACAACCACCAGATACAACGTCCACAGTGGACTGAAGACCGTTGCCACCTGGATGAAGAGCAGCTGCCTCAAACTGAATTCGGACAAGACTGAAGTCCTCATCCTAGGGCTCTCACCCTCAGCATGGAACGACTCCTGGTTGCCCTCCACACTGGGAACCCTGCCCACCGCCACAGACCTTGCATGTAACCTAGGCATCATACTGGACTCCTAGCTCACAATGAACCCCCAGATCAACCCCGTCACCTCATCGTGCTTCCACACGCCCTGCCTGCTTCAATAGACATTCAGATGGATCCCAACTGAATCCAGAAAAACAGTTACCCACACACTCATCTGCAGCGGGCTTGACTACAGCAACACATTCTACACCAGCTTCACCCAGAAACTGCTCAAGAAACTTCGAAATGTCCAAAACGCCTCAGCCAGACTGGTCCACGACATCCTTTGCCGCAGCCACATCTCCAAACACGTCTAATAACTCCACTGGCTCCCAGTCAACAAAAGAATTACCTTTAAGCTCCTCACGCATGCTTAAAAAGCCCTACATGACTCAGGACCAGCATGCCTGAACCACCACCTCTCATTCAACGTCACCACCAGACACCTCCGCTCTGCCCAGCTAGCTCCTTTCACCGTCCCTTGGATCCACAAGACTAGAACCGAAGGAAGATCTTTCTCTTACCTTGCCACCAAGAACTGGAACACCCTGCCTACCCACCTCAGACAATCCCCGTCGCTGACCAAATTTAAGAAGGACCTCAAGACCTGGCTCTTCAACTGATTGAACACCTAAGCGCAGATAGACCTAGAGCCACCCTTACTCCCAGCGCCTTGGGACCCTCAAGGGTGAAAAGCCGCGCTTTACAAACCCTGATTGATTGATTACCCTCACTTTTGAATCTTTAAGCAGAAATGGCCTGAACATTCATATAAAAAGATTATTTATCAATAGGCAAACAACGGCCAGTTACAAACTGTGCTAATTCTTGTTAAAGCGATAAGCTAATAAGCATCTACTTCAATCTGGAACATCAGATAACTGCACCCAACCTCTAATTACAGGCAAGAAGAGCCTCATGTTTACCTTCTGCTATCAGGAAACCCCAACGGAGGTATTAGTTGTGACTTGGCATTGCAAACTAAAGGATTTTGTATCTTCACTTGTAACCTCAGCCAAATCGTTGAACTTTAGCAACACAACAAAAACACACGCGACTACTGCCACAATCATGAAAACAGGACTTATAGCAGCTATATTTACGTAGGAATTTCAAACCAGTCTCTCATACTGACATAATACTCAAAGCTTTATTCTAGTGTGTTTTGGGGATAGAATCCCTTGGAATATATTTCATCAAGAAGTAAGCTATCCAGGTAGATCAACCATCTTACCTCCAGCAGAAACCCATAATAGAATAATATTATACAATGATGAGCAAATCTAGCATGTTGCTTTTCATTTCTAAGCACTCCATAGGATGAATGAGGGAGAGCATCAGATTAGTACCAGTGACAAAAAGATCCAGTTCTTTAATAAATCACTTCCTAAAAACCTGCTCCGGATGGATGACCAAATGTCCTTGACCCACTTTGTTTCTTTGATTTCACTCGACTTTCACTGCCACTGTATTCGTGCTTTGAGTATGTGTACCACCATATTACAGATTCTGGTTAGTTCAGGCTATGTCTCATAAATATTCAAACAGAAAATAAACATTTTAAGGTTCAATCACCATATGCCAAAAACAGCCTCATACATATCATGGTCAAGCGCAAACATAATATGCCCAGGTCCATAATATATATCAGTTTACTGCCTTTATATGATAAGATAAGGATTGTATATCTGTATGAATGAATGAACGAATGAAGGAATAAATTACACATATATATATATATATACAAGTACAACAACCATATGCCAATGTGCTGTCTCATGCTCACAGCTCTAGACCCAGTTAACAAGGTACAACCTCATCACACCAGTGCAAGCACATATGTCCAGAAACTGATCCAAATGCTGTGTGCAGCCAAGAGGTTTCATAACCCAGCTAGGCCGTCTTTACCAGAAGCTGAGGAAATCTGACCAAATCATCCTTCCATTGAAATGGCTTCCATTGGAGCAACTAGTTCAATTTGATATTCTATAAATTGTCTTCAAAGGTCGCAATTATCTACAAAAGATGTGTGCCCCACTGCATCTCTATGCATGTCCTGAGACCAGACAGCTGCAAGGGAGTTCTCCAGACTACCTTTATTTGATGATAAATATAGAAATCCAGAAAAGTAAACCATAGTCAGTATATTTATATGAACAATATTATTAAGGTACGTCAGACAAGCTTTTTTCTTCTGGGGCACCACCCATTCTCTTGGTGCCCAAGCTCTGCACTTCACCAATGGGACTTTGTTTTAGTTCCAACTGTTCATACTCTTTTATCAATGTAACAGTTGAGTGTGTGTACTGTATTGAATTTGTGGTTTTCAGGAAAGATGGAATATGCTGGAAAAGAAGGCAATTTCAGATGTTTTTCTTATTGATCAATCTATGGACCTGATTACGAGTTTGGTGGTCTTACCACCATACTGCTGTGGCGGCAGTCCCAAAAAGACCATGGAGGAGTCAGTCTCCCACTCGCCATATTAAAATATCTCTGCTGGGCCAGCAACAGTGTTTTCGATGATGGGGAATATTTCTTCATGTGTGACAATGCAGGTGTGTATATATTGACTGCGCAAGTGTTAAATGTACACATATGAATAAGCATGACACATTAAAAAAAAATGCATACTACCATTACTTTCCCATTCCTGGAGTCTGGACCATATGTGACCAGTCCAGTCAATAGGTAAATAGTGCAAACCAGACTTACCTGGATTTTAGTGCCAACAGGGTCATTTTCTTCAGGGTCAAAATGCTGCTGTGAAGAGTGAAGAACAAGAGGGGCCCTGTAGGAAGGGATCCACGTGGGAGAATGAAGGGAAGAAAAGGATATGGGTGAGTGTGCACCCCAATTCCTTTGATTTCAATGACTTGAAGCAGGCAATCTTTCTGCCGTGGTTGGCTCAATGGAAAGCCAACTTGTAATTCTGATGGCAATGAACTTGTCTGTACCACCTTGAGATAGCTCCTTTCATCATGCTGCCATCGAAGCGGATGGCGAATGGCTGACGGTGGTGGTCTGGCGGTCTTTTGTTCTGCAAACTGCCAACATTGCATTTCAGCAGGCAGGCCACTAACTAGGCGGCGGGTTTCTGACACTATTTCGACAGCAGTTCCCTTACTAACAAACTCCTAATCAGGTCCTAAGTTTCTTTTCCATCTCGTCAAATGTTCAAAAAGTGACTGTGCTGGTGGAAAACATCACTGAGAACAACACACAAGAACATGGTAACCAAATGCTTTGCATCTTAGAGATGTTAGATAGCCCTTGCTTATAGGGGTCCAGCAACTTCAGAGACGTAAAACAGTTCATGGAATGAAACACAAAAAGATTTCAATACCATTAGCATTCTATAGGGTACTGCTTAATAAATGGTAGAGGACTGACAAAGGAAAATTGGGCAAGAAAAATTGACTGATTTACAGAGCGAAATATCTTAGCCTTAACTTCAAAAATTAAAAAGCACAGGAACATGTGTTCCTGTGGTGTATCTGATTTTCCCAGGTGGTTTGGTCCTGTGGAAAACCATATAAGACCTCATGCAGCAGCACGCTGTAATAGCCAAGTACATTCAGTTTATCCCAGCGCGCTGTACAGCCTTGGCTGGCTGGCTCCCAGCAAGGTAGCGCCATTTTCATGCTTTTAGCATTGTACCCCAAGCTTTTTCCATAATACTTCTCTCATTATTTTAATGGCTAATGCGTCTGAGACTTGTGTTTCGTTCTGAGCAAACTCTATTTTCTCGGCTGCTCTGCAAAGACTCAGTTCATTGCCAATATTTCGCACTAAACTTAATTTACCATAGACAGGTAGCTAAGTAACCTAAAACCACATTGTGACTTTGGCTTTGCATTATTGATTTTTTTTTCTGCCCTGCTTCGGGCGGTAAACATCCTTTTCCATCTAGTATTAGGCTGAATCACTGCTGGCGTTAGGGGAAAAATCCGGGTAGTTCACCATTTGAGCGGGCTATTGTGTTGCTCTAAGTTCAACACGTGGAAGCCGAAATTTAGGGTCAGAAGTATGTTTAACTTTAAGGGGCATATGTATTTATTTTGTGGTTAGAAAAGGCTGATTGGTCCATTTATGACCGCAAAATGCTTTTACATATGCATGAAACACAAATTGCGATTCGTTAACACACTACTTAATCGCAAATTTCGTTTGCGATTCGGTGTTTGGAAGAGGTGTGTTTAGAGCGTGCCTTCCAAATATCAAATCTGATTGGGATGTATGAATGTTTTGCGATCGAATTACAGTCGCAAAACATTCACATTTTTCAGACTCCTTGAAGGAGGTGGTAACCCATTTGCAAATGGAAAGGAGTCTCGGGTGGGGGGGGGGGTATATTCCACGGACCACTGCCTACTCTTAAAAAAATTAAACTGAAAAGTTTCATTTTTTCTTTTTCAATGCATCCATTTTTCCTTTAAGGAAAACGAGCTGCATTTAAAAACAAAAAAAACTGCTTTATTTAAAAGTGATCACAGACATGGTAGTCTTCTGAACTCAGCAGGCCACCATTCCTGTGATGGCGTAGATTCCTAATGGGTCACAAATTGCGACCTACTTCTTTATTATGCATGAAGTAAGTCTATTTGCAAACCCTTAGGAATCACTAATGAAACTCAAAAGAGTTTTACATAATAGGAATAGCAATTGCCTAATTGCGATTCTGAGAAAATCGCAATTAGGTAATCGCTACTTGAAATAATGATACATCTGGTCCTTAGTGCTGAGTTGTGATATCTGAATGGCTTGTCCTGGACACAACACTCGCTTCTATTGCTAGTCATTATAGCTGCGTGGCTTAAAACAAACAAACAAAACAAGCATTGGAAATGCAATAGGTCTCGCATTAGGAAAGTTTGAGCTATTGGTCTTATAAATGACATTTTTTTTATTTATGTGTGGTTTTGTAAAATAGCTAAATTAATAGCTTTGTCATTTACAATGCCAATAGTTATAACTTTCGCAAATGTGACACCTATAGCATTTGTAATGCAACATGTTTTGTTTTTAAGTGACTTAGATGTATGGATATTACAAATAACAATGGCTTTTAACTTTAACAAGTGCTCCTCAATGCTTGTTAATTATGACTTGCGGTATCTATTGATTACAATAGGTAATTAACAGCAAAGTTTCAGACTTTTTTATTTTAACTATGAGGAACGTACATGAGCCAGCATCCAAAGCCTGTATGCCACAACTGGATGTCAGAGACCCTTTGTAACTGGCGAACTGGGCATGTACTTACTTGGGTTAGCGTCATAAGCCTGGTGTGTTTTGGAGCTAACAGCCTGGTGCCTCGAACTCCCCTGAAGTGGTGTTAATTAACTCCCACCATGAAATGTGTGAGGTGCTGCTCGATTTTTTTTTTAAAAAAGACCCGACTGGAAACGAATCCTGAAGTGTTGGGGAGGGCTGTCGACTTTGAAACAGATGAACAAGCCTGGAGTTTAGGCGCCGGCTCAACATTCGGCGATTCTGGGGAAACCACTTAATCTCCCGTGCCTAAATAGGAATGTGACTTCTGGCGGCCGTGAAACTTAAAGTACTGAGTCAATGGCTTTTAACTTTAACAAGTGCTCCTCGATGCTTGTTAATTGTGACTTGCGGTATCTGTTGATTACAATAGGTAATTAACTGCAAAGTTTCAGACTTTTTTATTTTAACTATGAGGAACGTACATGAGCCAGCATCCAAAGCCTGTATGCCACAACTGGATGTCAGAGACCCTTTGTAACTGGCGAACTGGGCATGTACTTACTTGGGTTAGCGTCATAAGCCTGGTGTGTTTTGGAGCTAACAGCCTGGTGCCTCGAACTCCCCCTAAGTGGTGTTAATTAACTCCCACCATGAAATGTGTGAGGTGCTGCTCGATTTAAAAAAAAAAAAAGACCCGACTGGAAACGAATCCTGAAGTGTTGGGGAGGGCTGTTGACTTTGAAACAGATGAACAAGCCTGGAGTTTAGGCGCCGGCTCAACATTCGGCAATTCTGGGGAAACCACTTAATCTCCCGTGCCTAAATATGAATGTGACTTCTGGCGGCCGTGAAACTTAAAGTACTGAGTCAGAGCGTGTGTGCAGGGAGAGAGAGGGGAGGTGCTGGCGGCTGGGGAGGGGGAGGAGAGAGACCGAAAAAAATCCGAAAAAAAGAAAAGGAGACACGCCTGGCGGCCGTGAAACTTATAGTACTGAGTCAGAGCGTGTGTGCAGGGAGAGAGAGGGGAGGTGCTGGCGGCTGGGAGGGGGGGGGGAATGCGAGTAAGGCTGTGTGCGGGGAGAGAGAGGGGAGGTGGAGACCGAAAAAAATAAAAATAAAAATAAAAGGAGACACAGCCTTGCGGCCGTGAAACTTAAAGTACTGAGTCAGAGTGTGTGTGCAGGGAAAGAGAGGGGAGGTGCTGGCGGCTGGGGAGGGGGAGGAGAGAGACCGAAAGAAATCAGAAAAAAATAAAAGGAGACACGGCCTGGCGGCCGTGAAACTTAAAGTACTGAGTCAGAGTGTGTGTGCAGGGAGAGAGAGGGGAGGTGCTGGCGGCTGGGGAGGGGGAGGAGAAATGCGAGTAAGGCTGTGTGCGGGGAGAGAGAGGGGAGGTGCTGGCGGCACCAAGCTGGGGAACAGATGGCGATGGCTGGAGATTTGATGCTGTGCACGCGCATTTTAACTCATTGCGCTTGCGCATTGAGCTAAAAGCGCACATGCACTGCATCAAATCGCCAGTCTAGTTAAACTCTGTTTAAGCCCCTATATTCTCGCAAGCTCAATGCGCATGCGCATTGACAGGCGAGACCTAAAAAGGGTGACAGCTCAAAGCTTTCTCGGGAGTCCTGCTGCCTGGTGTGGCATGTCTAATCTTGATTCTACATCATGCCTCTTCCATCAGACTGCACTTCCCATCTGTTTATTTCACTCTTGTGGGTTCTTTTCCATATTTGCTTTTTGCTTTTATTTCTATTTCCCCATCTTCTCTTACTCCTCTTTATCTCCATTCTGCCATTCAGGCTCTTGCTCTGGGTCAAACTCTAATTAATTGAAAAAGTCCTGACTCCCAAAAGTGAGTGTAGGTGTGAAGCACTTTTAACACGAGTACAAATTAAACACTTCATGAAATTGACACGGGCCTTGCATTTCATGTTATCCCAAATTATTTTTAATGTAGATGCATTGGTCATTTGCAAAGGGATGTCATTTTAGAGTCAGAGCCTACCAGCCAGCTCAGCTGTCTAGACATGGTGAAAGCTTACCTTGAAAATTCCGCCCATTGCTTACCATTGGCATTGTGGCTTTATTTGTTCTAGGCTGGCAGGCAAGTTTTGGTCCCTCCTGTGGAGCACAGACTGTGTACTACCTCTCTGGCAGGCTCCTTACATTCTTCAACGAGTGCATGCTTTCCAGGAACTCTATTTTTTTTCGTGTATCACTCCATAAGAGAGCATGTTTTTCAGCTGTCGCACTTCTCTGTTACTCTCCACCTCCCTGTGCCCAGTGCCCCTCTCAAGCACAGTGTGCTTCTGTGATCCTCCCAGTGTCACGGTCGTGCTCCACAGGAAGTTGCCACAAGCTTAGCTTGGCACCTAAAGCAAAACTTGAAACATTTTTTCAACTACATTTCTTGTTCGAATTTTATCTATTTAAATTGTATTCAGTGACACGTTTTGTAGTTGTCACCGACTTTAAAATGCTGAAACCTTTCACTGGCCCTTCTATTCAGGAAATACAGTGGATTGAACACAGTCACCTTTCACACCAGCTGTATGTTTTAGGACATTTACTTATTTTATAATAAAAAATGTCAAGACAGCCGTCTAGCTGTCCCCGGAAACTAGAACTCGGGGAAATTCTGCCTGGTCTTTTAAAAAACAACAGCCACACTTCAACTGGAAACCCTATTGGCAAAGCATCCTGAGACAAATATGGTTTTACTGGAAAATTGGTTTATTCCAGCCCATCTCACTTTCACAAATACGATGCAACCGATTAACATACTCGTGTGGTGTTTTTTAGGGATTTGTTGGAGGAGAAGCCTTTAAACCCAAGTAAAACCAAAAGGTGCCATTTTTTGTTGAACTTGGTATGTGGTAAAGTAGCACCAACGTGCATTCAGCACACTGCTGGGCACGTTTTCTGTCTGTAGTACATACTGTGCACAAACTGTTTTTCTCTGCCCCAACATTCACTTAATGCCTGGAGTTAGATTTTAGGAGCACCGTTTCCCGAATTTACCTCCCATTTAACATGCATTATCAAGTAGTAGATTCAGAATTTAAACAGCACCCTCATACTAGTAGTGCCTGTCTCTGCATTGCCATTACAGCACAGGGGGTCACATACCTCGGAGACAGTCAGGAACCGAAAAATCTAATCTTGTTATTTATGCTTACACTTCCTGAACTTCTGAAGAAGGGTGCATAATTTAAGTGGCCGTGCTTATAGTGCAAATCTTGACAAATTGGCTACAAGGCAGGGGTCTATGTCACAGATTGTTTTATAGTACTTGCTACTTTAAATAAGCCTGCTTTTAAACATCCCTGACGTTTACAGTTAAAAAATTAAAAGCATAAGGAGATTGTGAAGCTTACGATTTTATTTCATTCCAATTCAAAAGTAAAGTTACTTTCTTTGAACTTGAGACTGGCTGAAGGTAGCAAGCAGAAAGCAAAGACGGCATACCACACAGTATGTGGAGGAGGGATCGAGACTTCAATACTGCATGATAAAGTATTGTAAAATCTGTGTCTGTTCTAGAGAGTAGGGGCATAATTTAGAGAGCAGAATGGAATGGAACCTTCAAAACAACTCCCTGACTCACATTCGATACCATGTCAATGCTTTGCTCCACCTACACCCTCCTTGCATCCACCTCTCCCATAACCTCCACCCTGCTGACATCAATATAGCCCTTGGCCTTTTGGGCCCCTGGAAAAATGTTTGGGAATATCCTTGGTGTATAGCGTCACTGAAAACCATTGACAAAGCAAATAGGTCCCAAAAGTGAGAACTATTGCCAATGCTTGTTATTTGCTATTCCCGCAATGTGGGAATAATAACGTCAAGTCATTCGTGTTTCATTGCTCAAAAATATTCTTTTCAATTCTCAAAAGTGGTGGTTAAGAAAATAATCTAACCTGGAAGCCCGCAGTTAGGAAAGGAGATACATTGTTAAGGGCTTGACTACAAGGTCTTGCTAGGCAGTAACTAGGTTGCTAAGATGAAATGTGGTACAGAAACTATTATGTTATCCCCCTTACCCTCCAAAAAAACACAATAGTACTGCCATTCCTTTCGCGAACAATAGCGATTTAAGGGGCACACACATCAATCTAAGCAATTGTCATTACTTAATATCGATTATTAAGGAATCGCTCTCTGCAAAACAAGGAATTTGGCCCTCACCTGGGACTGCCTGACTGCCGCAATTATCCCCGCTACCCTCGTGGACACTTTGGAGGCTTTGGGGTTCTGAGGGGCACAAGGACGCGCACAACTGCCTTCTGTTGGTCTCGCCCGCTGCCACTGCATTTTGCCATCTGTGCGCGGCCGCCGAGGGGGGAGACCACATCTCCAAGCGCTCCCCGTGGCTGATGCCTCCCACGCGCCGATTCCGCGCCAGACGGCGCATTAAAGGAGGACAGAGTTCCCGCGTCGCGGGACGCGCGCGGGCATCGCCAGGCTAAGCCCGGGCAAAGGGCGGGCCGTCTGTGGCCGTCGGGGCAGATCGGTGCAGGGCAGAGCCACCAATCTAAGATTTGGACATCAGAACCTTTTGGATTTTTGACACAGAAGACCTCGCAAATGGTCAGTGACTCTTGATTTCCCCAACTGTTATTGGTGTGTGTGTGTGAATATTGTTTAATACCGGTTGTTTTCACACATGAGTATGGGCACTCGCAAAGGAACAGGGGGCCAAGGGGTAGTGGGCACTCTAGATGCTTTCCTCATTAGAGCAGAGTCGGTTTTAATACATGAAATCGAACTCACACAGCGAAGACTCTCTCTGGAAACGCGTAGAACTTCTTTGGAACCCAGTACAGTGGGGGCTCCCCTTGTTAATGTTAATGAGATTATGTCTGATAGTCTTAACTCGGCCACTGTACCACTAGTACCATTAGAACCCTTGGTAGTAATTTCGGAGGGTCCACCCATGCCTCATGTTACTTCTATTGGTGTCACTGCCATAACACCATCACCAGTATCACCACCTCCCCCAACTATAGCTAGATTTACACGACAATCACAGTGTAAAGTTAAGGGAGGCATGGACCAGGTTTTAACAAGGAAAAGAAAGGCAGGAGGGGCACCACTCATGGCACAACAAACTTGTAAAGTGGCAAAAACAAAGGGCAATGCACTTGGAAGGAAATGCCCGGAAGTAGAAGTAGCACCTGGCAGCCCTACCCACTCAAATATATTAAAAAACTCTATTGAGCATGGCCAGGTAGAGCTGGAAGATACAATCCTGGCAAAAATAGAGGGGACGCTAACAGCGTTGCTAAAACCGCTACTAGATAAACTTGTGGACATTGACAGTGACCACTGTGCCTCTCGAGGCCGGGTCACCCCCTTGCTCCCTCGCCTGCTGACCTGATAGCCAGCCAGCCTCCTTGCCAGCCTGCCTCCTTGCCTGCCTGCCGACACCGTCGCCCCCCCAGCACCCCCGAGCGGCCCAGCCTCAGCTGAGCCGCCCGCTCGCCGCTCGCCACTTTTTCCCGCGGCTGGCCCCCTGCGGCCCCGCCCACCACCGGCCCATTGGCCCAGCCGATCGCCCAGACCAGCAGACCCGCCCTCCCGTCCCCCTTCTTAAGGGAATTACCTGGCTGCGCGCGGGAGTGACCACTGTGCCTCTCGAGGCCGGGTCACCCCCTTGCTCCCTCGCCTGCTGACCTGATAGCCAGCCAGCCTCCTTGCCAGCCAGCCTCCTTGCCTGCCTGCCTGCCTGCCGACACCGTCGCCCCCCCAGCACCCCCGAGCGGCCCAGCCTCAGCTGAGCCGCCCGCTCGCCGCTCGCCACTTTTTCCCGCCGCTGGTCCCCTGCGGCCCCGCCCACCACCGGCCCATTGGCCCAGCCGATCGCCCAGACCAGCAGACCCGCCCTCCCGTCCCCCTTCTTATGACGCCCCCAGAGCGACAACTCAGCGGACGCGTGCAGCGGACGCGCGCAGCGGGAGCACCGATTGAGCGCCGAAGGTGCGCCAAAGGTAAGCCCGTCTGCGCCCGTCCGCGCCTGGACCGCGCCCAGTGCCAGGACCCCTGGCCCCCACCGCCGGAAGCCGACCCGACCGACCTACGACGCCACTGAACTCAACGCACTCAACACCGGCCGAACCCCGGGCTGCTGCCGAGCCACACCGAGACGCACCCACGGACCCTTCAGCTGCCACTCCTGCAACTTCACCTGCAACCGGACCCACGCCACACCAGCACCCACCAAGCCGAACTCCAGCAGCACCCACCTGAAGTGCATCCTGCTTAACACCCGCTCCGTCCACAGACACGCTGTGGAACTCTGGAACCTCCTCGATGCTACATCACCGGACGTCGCCTTCCTCACGGAAACTTGGATGAAGTTATATCAGATTTAGTTCAACGCCAAGGTACAGATGATTGCATAGGGATCCTCTTAGGGGGGATTTCAATGCTAAAATTTAAAGGCATACCAGGATACGGATAAACCTCAAGCTGATCCAGCAGTGTGAAGGGGTTTAGAACTAGTCAGTTTTATTAGCGAACATATCCTTAGTAACGTAATGGATTTGGGCTATACCCCTAGCAACCAACAGGCACCAACCTTTAGAGGCAGAGATTGCTCCTCGACTATTGATTATATTTTTATGCTTCCATGTTTAGCAGACCGCCTTATAATGGCCAAAGCTCTTGCAACAACCTTTGGAGATCATAACCCGCTGATAGCGGCTATACAATTGGGACACAGCCCCGTGTATGTTACTTCTCACGGGGCGAGAGATATTACTCCCTCAACAGATCACTTAACATGGATGGCCTGGATCTACGCGTGAATTTGAAAAAATCTTCTATCATGTCATGCGGGCCAGGGAAACGCCATCTTAATTCTATCCTAGTGGGGACTGATAGATTCCACTCTACTAGCTCATTCCCATATTTAGGGATGGTCTTTGCTGCGAACGGCTCGTGGACTGGACATTTGGCCCACTCCACGAGCAAGTTCTCAAAGGCCATCAATTCAATTCTTAGTCTACCACGCCAGAGGAAAATTGACGCCACTAAAGCTATTTTAAAATGTTTTAATTACAATGTGCCCCAGTAGTTACATACGGGGCGGAGATATGGGGTTTGGCAAAAAATCATTGCATCCAACTTGAAGAAAATCGTTTCTGCAGAAAACATTTGGTTGTACCGATTTCTACCTCTGAGTACATTTGCCACAGGGAATTAAATTTGCATTTCATCTGTGATGGGGCGAGAGATATTACTCCCTCAACTGATAACTTAAGGCTGAAATGGAGGGGAGTAGATAGCGGTAGAATAGTAGAGACCGTGATAGAGGAACAACAGCACCTAATCAATTCTTGCATGTCGACTGATGGAAACCACCTAAGGAAAATTGAAGACTTTATCAAATTATGTTCTGTAATAAAATCCCTCCTGTCAGTGCCATCACATAAGATAGATAAAGAACCTAGATGGTTCGACCGCAACTGCTCAGAAGCAAATAGGGTTCTACGCAAGCCTCTGACCTCTAAACCTAGGTGTCCTATGGAGATAAGGGCAGCAAGGAGGATGTACAAAATTAAAATAAGAGAACGAAAGGCTGCCTTGCTGACGGAGCACTGGGAGGCATTAGTTGATTCTGCAGTTGGGAAGAATGGAAACTCCTTTTGGTCCGCAGTTAGGAACATGCGCAATATGGGTCAACAACTGACAACAGTTAGATGCACTATTTCGAGTGACTCATGGGAGAACCATTTCTCTGAAATATACGCTGCTCCAACACAAGGCAAAGTTTGCTATGTGCCAGGACAACTATGTTGCACATGGATCACGCTGCTGGATGTGGAAGTGGCTATCAGACAGAGCCTTGGTAATAAGGCCCCGGGCCCTGACGGCCTTCCAATAGACATTATAAAGTGGAAACCAGAACTTTGGGCCCCAATTTTATTAAATGTTTTTAATAGTTTGCCTCTAGCTCCCATGCCAGATACCTGGACAATGAGCATTATGGTGCCGATATATGAAAAGGGCGATAGATCCGACCCAATTAATTATAGACCAATCTCGCTGTTGGACAATACACTAAAGATTTTGGGGCGAGTACTTTATAATCGGGTCTTGGAATGGATGGAGGAAAGTGGAACGCTGGATCCCTGCCAGATGGGTTTTAGAAGTAAGGTCAGCACAGTCGAGCAATGTCTGAATCTTAATTTAGTAATTGGCAAATATAATATTGCTCGATCATCACCGATTTACTTAGCATTTATGGACTTATCGTCTGCGTTCGATTTAGTCAACAGGTCCAAACTCTGGTCCATTCTCTTGGATTATGGACTAGACGAACCCCTGGTACACTTTCTGGCATTCTTACATACCGACCTCAAAGCACAAGTCAGGATTGGGATGGGCGGGGAGATTTCTGGTGCCATCAGGGTGGGGAGAGGGGTTAGACAGGGGTGCGTTTTAGCACCCCTGCTTTTTATCATCTATATTAATGGGCTGAGCAATTCCCTAAATCAGGCGCCACAGATGTCCCGAAAATTAAAGGGAAATTACTACCAGCACTTCTCTACGCAGACGATGCGGTCCTTATGGGCCGCACCCCGAACTCCCTGCGTATTCTGGTCAAAACCTTTGTACAGCACATGGATGGCCTGGATCTACGCGTGAATTAAAAAAAATCTTTTATCATGTCATCCGGGCCAGGGAAACACCATCTTAATTCTATCCTAGTGGGGACTGATAGATTACACTCTACTAGCTAATTCCCATATTTAGTCTTTACTGCGAATGGCTCGTGGACTGGACATTCAATTCTTAGTCTACCACGCCCGAGGAAAATTGGCGCCACTAAAGCTATTGGCGCCACTAAAGCTATTTTAAAATGTTTTAAATTACAATGTGCCCCAGTAGTTACATACGGGGCTGAGATATGGGGTTTGGCAAAAAATCATTGCATCCAACTAGAAGAAAATCGTTTCTGCAGAAAACGTTTGGGTGTACAGATTTCTACCTCTGAGTACATTTGCCACAGGGAATTAAATTTGCATTTCATCTGTGATTTTATTAGGACAAGACCAGTGTTATTCTGGCTCTCCATTTGGAGGAATAAATCAGCCATTCTGACGCAAGAAATCATTAGCGATTGTCTTAACTGTGAAAAAGGAATGGATATTCCCTGGCTCTCAGGAGTTCACAAGAGTTCATGTAGTGTGGACAAAGGCCACCTCTTTTTAGACCCCACTAGAGTTGAGCCTAGAGATAAGAATGAGATAAAAAACGCACTATATGCACTTTATAACCTAGATAGGACAAAAAAGGAATTTGACAAATCATCAGTCGCGGCATACATGAATAATGAGCTGTATAGGTATCCACTACCACTTTATCTCACTCTGCCAATGACTATTTGGGAAAGAACACTGCTGTTTCGTCTAACGGCAGGAACTGTAAGATTTTTACTAAACTTTCCCTTGGGCTATTGTTCAAAATCATCTTATAAACCATGCCCTTGTGATGGAGTGAGCACACAAAATTATTTGCACTTTTTCTTCTCTTGTAAAATTTATTTAAAATATGTTAAATGGTTTTTAGCTCCGTTTTTTAGAAAACATAGGCCCCTCTCCTTGGGGAAGTCCTATCTGATGTTGCTCTCCCTGGATACTGAAGAATTAGTCTTTCGCACTAGCACTTTTTTGAGACTTATTACCCGTGTTCGCAAAATGATGGAAAATCCCTGAACATTTGTTTCACTTTAATTGCCATAATAATCTGTCGCCTAATTTCGGAAACCTGTAAATGTTAATCTGTAAAGTTTAAAATGGGAATTTTATGATATTTTGCATATGAGATTGCTTTTATGAATTTCTGAAATTCGAATAAAGACTTTTGAATTGAATTGAATTGAATTGAATCGCTATAAAGGAATCACAATTGCCAATGCATGTATGTTTTGCAAAAAATGTTGTGATTCCTACACATTTCCTAATAGTAAATTGCAATTTGCGATTTGTTATTGGGGAATGCTTTTCCGTTCATTCCTATGGGCCTAGAGGCCCATTGGAATGAATGGGAAACCATTTGCAATTTGCAATTACCAAATAGGTAATCGCAATTTGCAAATGCAATTTCAAGGGTGCCAGGCGGCCAAAAGGCACCCCTGATGCACCCCCAAAATTGGCATGTGAGCACACGTGGCTCAGACACATGACCTAAGGGCATGTGTGTACTCCATATGGCACTTACAAAAATGCAAATTGGCGCATTTTTCTAAGGAATTGCAAATTACCATCAACTTGAAGTTGATGGTAATTTGCGATTCCTTAATGCAAAGTCGCATTCTGAGAATGCTTCTTGCATTGCAATTAGGGAATCGCAAATTGCGATTCTCTAACTGCATTCGCCAAATAGGTAATCGCAAATTTTGCGATTACCCATTTTGCAAATGGTTTTGGGCGTGATGCATCCCAAAAGGCTAATTACCGGTCGCAAAGGGTCTTTTCACTGCAGGAGTGTTTGCACACCCAAATATCTGTTTTCTTTAAAACATTGATATACATTGTTCATTAATGGGTTCCTTTTTACTGGCCCAGAATCAGCAGTATGCAATGCAGTCTTGGCTGTCTCCTAACTTCTAGAGTGGCAGCCAGCCACACAGCAGGTCAGGAGACCCACAACCTATTGGGGTGTGATGGCAGTAAAAAAATTCCATGGTGCCTAAAGCCTGCATGTGAAGGTGCCTGGACATGGTGGGTAGCATCCAGTTGTCGCTACAACCTACCTAAGCAGTGGTATGGATAGCATGATATAGAGGTGTATCGGAAACGGCTGTGGAAAGGCTGCCTAAAACACATCAAAGGACCCCAAAGCCCCAGTTACCTTGCTACGGTCTGCAGACCATTTCCTGGTATGGCATCCAGTATGTCTTTATGTAGGTGTGCATTTTGGGCCATTATCAATGTATTGGGGTTATGGCTGTTATTTAACAATGTCTCCACGTGTTCCCAAGGCCTATTTTCAGCTAAGATCCAGCTGTAGCCTCATTAGAGGGCAGCCCTGTTTCTGTGCAGCTCTGTGCTGATCTAACAGTTCTGTGGTGCCCCTCTACAATATTGGATGGTTGAATATTTCTCCCTATCTGTTCCTAACAGGTTTTGCAAGGAGACTGCATTACCGAAGCCCTGCGAACCAAGCTTTGAGTTTGGGTTGCGCATCTGGAGGACCTTGTAATTTGGGAATTGTGGTGCTCCTGTGTTATGCTATGTTATGACTCTTTGAAGAGCGCATGTCTCATCTAGGGGGTTATCCAGGGGCTAGACAAGGAGTGAACTGTGCTGGCCGAGTCTGAGGTCTTAGTAAAGAGCCATTTCTTCAGGTTCACGCCAAACTCAAGGACTGTGAAGGTGGTTTTGATGTGCAGGGGTAGGTTGTTCAAGGCCTTGGGCATAAGGTGAAAGAAATCACGGCTGCCAGCTTTGTGGACGTGTGTTTGTGTGCAAGTAAGAGGCCAGTCGAGTAGAGGTTTATGGTCAAGGACCTGCCTGTGGTTTGTTTCCAGGCCATTACACTGTGTATTTCCGGCAGCACTTGGATCTTCACATGGATACCAGGAGTTTTCCCTGCTTCACTCAGAAACCATTCCATCTCTTGCTCCTGCCTCCCCACTCTTCACCTGATCCTTGTCAGACCATTAGTGAGCCATTTTTATTTGACCCCTCGTTGCCACCATTTCTGGCAGGTGAGTCCGTATTGTGGTGTCTGACCAGGGGTCTCTGCCGTGGCTCCCGGCACCTGGCTCCGGATTCTGGCTCAGGCGCCCGGTTCAGAAGGGCCTGATTGCTGCAGGTGCGGGCATGACCACAGAGGCTACAGAGGTGGGAAGAGCACTCCCGCCAGGGGGAGAGGAGAAAAAGAGTGAGAAACCGGTGATGGAGGGGAGTAATGTGTGTAGAATCTCAGCAAATTCTAAATGGGCCATCAACCGTCTCCAGAGCCCAAAATGATGAAGAAACACGGGAATAAATTATGCAAATCAAGGAACAAACAAAGTGCAAGTACAATAATGGCACAGGGATCAACTACAACAAAGCAGAAGAACAAAGAAACTATCATTACACATGAGGTAGAATACACTGAGAACAATAATAACATCCTGGCAAAAAACTTTAAACTCTTCCCGCTATTTATAAAACACAAGAAGCTCCAACTGGTGGAGCAAACAAAGTAGAAACAGCCAAATCAGTGGACATTCCAATCAAATCTCCCTTACATAAAGATGCAAATATTACAATGGTCCAAACCAAGAGAGAAATGGAGCACAGGGAGAGGGTGCAACAACAGCAAGAACTCTTGCCTACAACATCAGTACATCAGATACAACTTCAGGAGTTATTTAACACACATTAAACTCTTACAGTAACCTGTCACCAAGATCTTGTGAAATGTAAGACACCAAGATAGCCAGGCTGCCATTAAATTACACCTCTCAATTTCCTAGTTCCTCCTGTAAAACAATCTTCAACCCGATATACCAATCAAAATGGAGGCACTACATCCTCAATTGAGGCAACATTCTAAAATTATTACAGGCGGTACTCTCCTCTGAAAAGATAACTACAGCTGATATGGAATCGATCTAACACCAAGGCTCAACGGATAGCAGAATAAAAAAATGTGACCTGGACAGGAAGCTTGACGACTAAGATGATCCTGTGGGAATTTTTTTTTCTGGCTTGGGGGATCAAGATCACCATGCCCAAAACCAATTACCTGAATATAGGTTTGCTTACTGTAGCCCTGCATGGCAGCAATTGTGCATGACACCATAATAAGTACACCTTGAGTACCTAATCATCTAAAAAGTTTAAGCATTTGTTCATGGAACACCAATGCGCCCAAACCAAGACCCAGGAAATACATCTCTCACATCTCCTGAAAGGAAAGCATGTAATATGATTGCAAGAGACATGGGTATTACATCCATTTCAATGAACAGCTTTGCTGGCTTCTTCAGCCCTGCAGTCAAAACAAAAAGTCAGGACACCCAAAGTGAGGTTTGGCTACCTTTATAGTTGTAGCCCTGCAGTCAGAAATTGAACAAAGTATGCCCACATTCGCGGCATCCTTAGCAGAACATCTTGCCCCTTTAATAATTAGTCACAAGAAAATCGTGCTGCTGGGCGATTTTAATCTTTGGCTGAACTCTACTGAGTTGGACGCCCAGGCAGCTGCACTGAAGGAGACTCTTCTAGATATGAATCTTATCCAACAGATACATCTTCCTACCCATGAAAAAGGGCACAGCCTTGATCAAATTTGGTCACAGAACGTCTCATTTGCTATTAATTCCATTACCCCCTGCATTTGGTCGGACCACTTTCTGATTCATTTTTCTATTACCATCGCTAAGAGCAGAAAGCAGCCGTTTCAGAAAGGAGGGAAAGTCAGAATTTGGAAGAATGTTGACATCTCTGCCTTTCTTGACACCTTAACCTCATCCCTTCCCCTACTAGATCAGGATATTGAAGGGATTGAAGAAGCCTTTTCCAGCTGGCTACTTCAGGCGGCTGACGCACACGCCCCCTGCTCTAACTTTCCCCGCTCCCGCACCTATGACGCTCACAGGTGGTTTTCACCTCATCTGAAAGCTTTAAAACTTCAAGTTCGTCAAAAGGAGCGGAAGTGGCGAACAGCGTATTCAGAACTGGACAAAGCCAATTATTGCAGGGCGCGAAAGGAATATCAGAAACTGATTCAGAAACATAAAAGTGATTACTTCTCGGAAAAAATCCTTCACTCTCGCAACAAATCTAGAGAATTGTTTAACATTGTGGAAAGTCTCAGTGGCAGTGACAGAACGTCTCCACCTGTGGCCCCCACACAGGATCTCTGCAACTCATTAAACACTTTTTTCTTTAATAAAATTTGCACCATAAAACAAAGTATCCTCACCACTCTGCCTCCTTCCCTTCTGGCCGACACTTATTACAATCCCTCAATTTTGGAATTTTTCCCCCCTATTGATGATGCCTGTTTATCTAAACTTCTTGCCAAGGTCAAATCTGGCTCCCCTGATGATATTTGTCCCCCACACATTTTGAGAGAAGTGGGAACCACCATCCCCGAGGGCATGCTCCCCATGATGAATGGATCTCCATTACAGGGTAAAGTTCCCGACAACTTTAAAAAAGCCCTCCTTATTCCCCTGTTAAAAAAAGTTGGAGCTAACCCGCTGGACCCACTTAATTATAGGCCCATATCATTGCTGCCTTATTGTGCCAAATTACTGGAGTCCCATGTCTGTGACTGTATTTCCAAATTTATGGAAGAATCAAAGTATCTTGCACCTAATCAGGCGGGCTTCCGCCCTTGTCATTCAACTGAAGCAGTTACTCTTTCGGTGCAGAATACTTTGAGGCGGAATGCCGATGAGGGGATCCACCAGGCTCTGGTGCTACTGGACCTCTCGGCTGCGTTCGACACGGTTGACTATACCATCTTGGTCAACCGTGTCGAGCAGGCAGGTCTCAGGGGCCCTGCGCTGAGCTGGGTTCGTTCATTTATCACTGGCCGTATGTAGTACATAGAAGTAAGTTATCATTCTAGCTTTTCATAGAATATTCAATGTTAGTGTTCTGTGTTCTGTATTCCTTGTATGTGGATTCTTCAGTGTGGCAGTTGACTGTTGCTACCGCACTGGAAGGTCTGCTCTTTCATGACTGCTTATCTGGAATAAAGAACTTATTTATAATCTTCTCATCTCCGGCTTATTTACTACACCGTACCCCATCTGTTAGACTGGGTTCTTTCACAGCCCCCACTATTCCTACCATTTGCGGAGTACCTCAGGGCTCATCTCTGTCACCTCTGCTTTTTAATTTATATCTACGTCCCCTTCTGTATTCTCTCAGGAAAGCTAGAGTAACCATCTTCAACTATGCAGATGACTTGCAGCTCATCTTTCCTTTAAACACCAAGGACTCAGTGGAAGAGTTTCAAAACACCATGTCTCACATCCTGAGTTGGATGAGCTGCAGTCATTTAAAACTCAACCCAGGCAAGACTGAATTGGTCTTGCCTGGGCAGAGTGCACTTAGTTGGAATCCTAGCTTCTGGCCAGTCAGCATGGGAGCCCCTCCGTTTAAATCATCCTCAGTTAAGAGCTTAGGAATTGTTATCAGTGAGGATCTCTCCCTGAAAAGGCAGGTCGGCGCAGTGGTGTCTTCCAGCTTTTTCCAGCTGAAGAAAATTAAGAAAATTGCCTGCTTCTTCTCCCTGGAGGCCCTCACACAGATCGTCATTTCCCTGGTTCTGTCCAGATTGGACTTCTCCAACAGCCTCTATCTCGGGCTCCAGGTTGGAGAGTTAAAGCGCCTCCAGCTGGTTCAGAACCAGGCAGCCAGACTCATTCTTAACCTACCTAAAAGGCAGTCTGTTAGATCAGGGCTAAAACAGCTACACTGGTTGCCTGTCGAGCAACGGGTAGCTTTTAAAACTGGGTGTATTCTATTTAAGTCTCTACATGACTCTGGTCCTCTATTTATTAGAGATCTGTTTAATAGATACATTCCTCCCCGCAATCTCCGCTCCATGCATAAATCCCTTCTGACTGTCCCTTCTTACAAGAGGAAGCGTCTCGGAGGTTGCTGCTTTGACCATCTTGCAGCCACCTTTTGGAACTCTCTCCCCCTTCATTTAAAACTGTGCGATAACATCCTCAGTTTCAGGCATTCCCTTAAAACTTGGCTTTTTTCTCAGGCGTTCTGCTGAGCCGCTCTATTTCCATTCTTAACTGGCGCGTTGTGTTCCTGTCTATAGCGCCATGAAGCCCCCGGGCGTACGAGCGCTTAATAAATGCATATCAATATCAATATCAACAAGTGGATTCTGACGACGGAAACATCTTAAAAATCAAACTCACAAGTGGCATAAAGAAAAGTGAGAACCCTCTCCTATTGATAAACCTTTATATACCCCAAAGTCAGGCACAAGGTCCTCAAGTATATCTAAACTCTTAAAGAAGCTACTAGCTGGCCTGCAAGATCAATTATCTCCTGATATTTTAGTCACAGAGGACTTTAATATAAATCTCTTGAATCCATTTGAGTGAGATGATTAAATTAGCTAGTCCAACAGGATTACTTATGGACTGTCCCTGCTCAATCTATGAGCGAAAAAAGTCAGAGATGATGCCAAGATGGTAACATAAATAAAAGACCCAGAATCCCTGGGCCTAAGACTTCTGAATGGCAGGTTTCAGCAAGATACGCCACAAAAGTGGACCTATCACTCCATCACTTCAAATTCAATACTAGATGTTACAGCTGCCACTCTCCCCCTATTTCACCTAGTTACTTCCTTTAAGATAGTTAAAAATTAGCAATAGTGAGCATGGGCAACAAAAAATAGATAGTAATGCCCAAAAGGGGCTTCATCTTAAGGCATTTGCTTTACTAGGAGAACTTGACAAAACTAACTATCGGAAACACTGCTGGTCTGACAACACAAGAGAATGAATAAAGGATACAGCCCTAACTGTAGCAAATTACTGTTTTAGCAAGGACAATTTAAATCCAATCACCAAGTGGTCTCTTTTTACTGATAAATTAGTGGACAATCAATGATTCACAAGGTGCCCATTGCCACTGCAAAATAAAGAATATGTAGAAGATCAACTAAGAATCAAGGTTTCTGCTTATTCTCGTCTAGTTAGGAAGGAGCTAAATCATTCTTGGAGATTGGCCCAAAAATATCATGGAAACACATACATTTGTAGGTCATTTAACTATTTAAGCAAAATTTCCTGAAAAATAATATGGGATGAAAAAACAAGTCTAAACAAAATTGTTAGCTAAAGGTATTGTATCTTTCCAAAACAAAAATTCAAGGGACTTATGGAAACTAGTCAATGGGTTGAACCAGGTTCCTGTCCCATTAACAGCTCCAATCTAATGAAGGCTAGCTGTGTCAAGTTCTTGATGGACCATTTTAAATTGTCTCCTGTAGGTACTGCATCTCACCCTGATACACAATCTTTCATTACAAAGTCTGCCATTATACAACTAGGAAGGGGCTTTGTTTACTTTTTGGGATGAACAAACATACAATGTTATCCAAGGTGCAGGCAACATGGGACACCGTGACAAAATGGGGTGTCACAAGCATTGTTTAAATCAAACGCAATGTTCTGGGCCTAAACTTTAACAACAGTATTTAACTGTGCATTGCAACATCAGATTATTCCAGATTCATGCAGGGCATCTAAAATTAACCCAATTTTTAAGAATGGCAATATGCACCAACCTACAAATTATACCTTATTTCCCTCCAAGAAATTGAGACAAAACATTTTGCTAGTTTACTATGTAAGGATCTGCTGAGGTGGGCAGAAGACAGTAAAATTGTGCCCCCAAATCAAACAGGGTTTATCCTAGGGGCAGGTCCAGCAACCAACATTATGGCATTATCATTAATTATGGTTAAACTCAAGCATCAAAAGCAACCATTCTACCTCTGTTATGTAGATTAGAAGGTTGCACTTGACTGTGTGCAACATAACCTTCTCTGGCAAAAATTATCATCTAAGGACATTCTGGCTCATCCTTTGAAAGCCATACAGTTGCTGTATATGGACACCTGGACAAGGGTGCAAATTGAAGATGGTTCCATTTTATCCAGGAAAATGCAAACGTTCCAGGGCCTAAAACAAGGTTGTGATTTGGTACCATATTTGTTTAATCTGATTTTACCCGACCTATCTTCTGATACGGATGCAGTGAACTCCCATGCCCTTAAAATTGGGTCTATGCACAATTCAAGTTTACTATATGAGGATGATGTGGTCCTGATCAGCCACACAAAACTCGGGTTGCAACGACTTACACAAAAGTGATTCTTATTCTCCTCTGTCATGTAGTTCCTATAAATCTATATAGGATCAGAGCGTTTAGACAAAATAAAATGTGGGATAGGAGTCCCTACTGATTCCATACACCCCCAGCGGATATGGTTGCCTTTATACCAGCTAGCTCATTGTGCTACTATGAACCCCTCTTACCAAGGAGAGAATAGTTTCTGGCAACTATTGAACATGACAACCCTGACCCCTCAGGAATCGTGGAAACAGTACAGTACTTTTCTCTCAGTCACTCGTGCTCACTTTGCCTCAGAGAGATACACAGAATAATCGATGGGGGCATTTTCAATAAGCATTTATTGAATCAGTTTCATTATAGCATAGAATATGTGTGTTGCAACACCATAAGAAAGAAACAGATATAAAAGATTATAAGCACCAGCAGAGTAAATGGATGGTAGATTTCTAACATCGTGCTAAAATGATGAATAGATGCAGGCATAAAAATACATAACCGTAATAATGCATGCTCCTACGATGCTAATCCTAACTAGGTTACCTAAATGTACCTAGCATTATGTAGGTGTGTAGCCAAGAATTACCCCTAGTATGTAACTAACCCCATTTCCTGGTGTGAGAGAATGAAGGACCCCGTCTTGGTCTCGAGATGGGCACCCTGCGAGGGACGTCAGAGGACTGCATGCTGGAGTGTCTGCGTGCAGGAACCTCAGCGTCTTGCATCAGTGTGTCAGCATGGAAGTCTTTCTCCTCTGCCTGCCCCAGCAAAGATATGGTGCTTATATACCCAAAACGTACCCTCAGGAGTTCTACCTTGCTGTGACATGTCAGTGAAGGATGACAAAAGAGATGACCCTCATATATACTTTTTATGCAGAAGATGGTAGTCCTGCTGTGATTCTGCGAATCCTCATGCATAATAAATGAGGCTAGTTTTCAGAGAAAACCACACAACATTTGTGCAACACCTAACTAGGTAAAAGGTCACCACAAACCCGTTATGTAGTACAATGGCACGGTAAATGTAGGTGAAAGGTTAGGTGACTACCCAGGCCTATATTGGGGTACATTACACATCTTAACATCTCAACAAACGGTATTAAAGTAAATCTAAAGAAAACTAAGATTATTGAAGTTAGTTGCAGAATAAAGAGAAGTCACAAATTGTTCTAAGATGGTGAACAACTGGTGCTGCCAACAACCTATAGATACTTACGAGTACTTTTTGTGATGGAGGCTCCTTTAAACAGCACTAAAAAGATTTGATGAGGAGAGGTAATGCTTTGATCCTGGCCTTCCACACCTTACAAAGAGCTGTGAACGGACCAAGCTTTTTCCCTCTACTGAAAATAATAGCGGCAAAACATATTTAGAGTGTGACACATAGAAGTGAAGCACTCCAGGGCAGAGATGCAGCACTCAAACTAAAATTTCATCTAAAGCATTTAGACTATAGTTTCGCTTTCCTCCTAATGCCTCCCCAGCCCAGAATAGACGGTAGTTTGGTCTATTAAATCAGTTAATAGCAAGGAAAGATGATTACATAAAAACCTGGAAAAGGATCAGGTCTGCCTTTTGAAGTCATCTGTGCCAAGCTCTTTGTCAGGAACTGCAAATTAATGAAACTGCACCTGCCCGTTGTTATTTCGACCTGGCCATTAAAGATCTAGAGATTCACCCAATTTGTGAAAATGTCCCCTCTTCAGCTGCCTTTAAAAAATTGGTTAACGTTATTATGACAACAAACATCTGTGCTTAAAGACAAATCTACGCTATCATGCGAATCGCATGCCTGCTTTACTTAGAGGCCGGGTGGTTAAGACACTTAAAAATTGATTTAATGCATTATCGCTTTCGCCTTGAACCATGAAATATTAACAGAAAATAGTGGGAAAAGGTGTTTGCAAGGAGTGTTGCAGACCGTGTAATTCTGGGAAAAAAATATATTTAGCAGGTTGTTTTGTGATAAATAATTTTGATGTCTCCTCAATAGGTTTTGGGCCCTTGCCTGTGGCGGGTACTTGACCCACCCACACGTGTGATGTACCATTTTTTATCAGGAGGCCTGGGGGAATGCTGGGTGGTAGAAAATGTATTATATTCCATACAGATTCCAGAACTTTCCCACACAGAAATTTGAGAGAAAAAGTGATTTATTCAGCCAAATTTGAGGTTTGCAGGGGATTCTGGGTAAAGAAATGTTAGGGGACCGACGCAAGCCATACCTTGCTGGACCTACCAGGTGTCTAGTTTTCATAAATGTATGGGTTAGGTAGGTTTCGCTAGATGCCCGCTGGCCCCGGGGCCAAAAACACATTAGACCCCCTTTGCAAAACCAGGTTGTTTTGTGATAGGTAAATTTGATGTTGCCTCAATAGGTTATTGGCCCTTGCCTGTGGCGGGTACTTGACCCATCCACACAAGTGAGGTACCATTTTTCTCAGAAGACTTTGGGGAATGTGGGGTGGGTAGAATTTTGTGGTTCCACACAGATTCCAGAACTTTCCACCACAGAAATTGAGGAAAATGTGTTTTTTGTTACATATTTTGAGGTTTTCAAGGGATTCTGGGTAACAGAACCTGGTGAGAGCCCAGCAAGTCACCCCATCCTGGATTCCCCTGGGTGTCTAGTTTTCAAAAATGTATAGGCTTGCTAGGTTTCCCTATGGGCCGGCAGAGCTAGGGTTCAAAAGCTACAGCTAGGCACTTTGCAAAAAAAGGGTCAGTTTTCACTGTGGAAATGTGGTGTGTCCAAGTTGTGTTTTGGGCCATTTCCTGTAACAGGCACTAGGCATGCCCACACAGGTGAGGTACCATTTTTCTTGGAAGACTTTGGGGAATGCGGGGTGTGTGGAATTTTGTGGATCCACGCAGATTCCAGAACTTTCCACCACAAAAATGTGAGGAAAATGTGTTTTTTTTAAAACAAAGTTTGAGGTTTGCAAGGGATTGTGGGTAACAGAACCTGGTGGGAGCCAGACAAGTTACCCCATCCTGGATTCCCCTGGGTGTCTTGTTTTCAAAAATGTATAGGTTTGCTACGTTTCCCTATGTGCCGGCAGAGCTAGGGTTCAAGGTCTACAGCTAGGCACTTTGCAAAAAAAGGGTCAGTTTTCAACTGTGAAAATGTAGTCTGTCCACGTTGCGCGTTGGGCCGTTTCCTGTCGCTGGCAGAAGGCCTACCCACACAAGTGAGGTACCATTTTTCTCAGAAGACTTTGAGGAATGCGGGGTGGGGGGATTTTGTGGATCCATGCAGATCCCAGAACTTTGCATCACAGAAATGTGAGAATTTTTTTTTTTAACTAAGTTTGAGGTTTGCATAGGATTCTGGTGAGAGGCACACAAGTCATCCCATCTTGGATTTCCCTTGCCGTCTAGTTTTCAGAAATGTATGGGTTTGTTAGGTTTCCCTATCAGCCGGCAGTGCTAGGGCCCAAATCCACAGGTAGGCACATTGCTAAAAACAAGTCTGTGCTTAGTGGCCTTTCTGTCGCCCTGGGGGGGGGAAGGGGGGTTGCCCTGATATGCCCCCAAGGGGGGCAGAACGACTGTGGGTATTTTGTAGGAGGGTGGGGGCATTGGTATGCCCATTTTGGGCAGCCCCCACTACCACGCCTAGTGGGGCTACTGCCCCCATCTGCCCCCGGAGGGGCAGAAAGACTTGAATGTCTCTGGAGGGAGTATTGCCATGCCCATTTTGAGCAGCCCCACCGATACATGAATAAAAAAAAATCCCTGGATTCTTGAGGCTTTCTGCCCCGGGGGGGGGCAGATTGGGGGCTGCTGCCCCCATCTGCCCCCCCAGAGGGGGCAGAAAGACTGTCATTTTTGCGGGAGGGGGGTGAGGGCATTGGCATGCCAAATTTGGGCAGCCCCAACCCCTAATTCAAATTGGCAAAAAAAATCCCTGGCGGCTACTGGGCTTTTGGAGGCTACTGCTTCCATGTGCCCTCCGGGGGCAGAAAGGCTGTAATTTATGCGGGGTAGGGGTATTCGCATTCCCATTTTGGGCTGCCTCCACCCCTAATTGTACTTGCCCAAAAAAATCCCTGGTTTCTAGTTGGCTTTCTGCCCCCCAGGGCGGGCAGAAAGACTAATTGTTGCAGGGGGGTGGGGGCAGTGGCATGCCCATTTTGGGCAGTCCTCACCCTAAAACAAATTGCCCCCAAAAAATCTCTGGCGTCTAGTGGGCTTTTTGACCCCAAGGTGGGACAGAAAGGCTGTCAGGGGGTGGGGGAATTGGCGTGCCTATTTTGGGCAGCCCCCATCCAAATTGAAAATGGCAACAAAAAAATCGCTGGTGCCTAGTGGGCTTTCTGCCCCCGGGGGGGGGGGCAGATTGGGGACTACTGCCCCCATCTGCCCCCCAAGGGGGGCAGAAAGACTGAATATGCCCAAGACTGAATATGCCCAATTTGTTTGGGGGGAGCAAAGGCCCTTGCTCAAGGGACCGCTCCCCCCTTCCTGGTGTCTAGTGGATGCATCCCTGCTTGGGGATTGCCCTCCTGGGGCGATCACCAAGCAGGGATCCACAGGGGAGGAAAGGGGAGGTTCTCTTTCTTTGTGCTCAGGGGGATGAGATAGCCCCATGAGCACATAGAAAGTGAAACTTAAATGAGCCTAAAGGCTCATTTCAATTTCGGTTTCTATTAAATGACATCAGCGCAACGTGCGCACTGATCGTCATTTACTAGAAACCGCAGGGGTGCCTCGGGAGATAGGGAAGCCCTTCCCCAGCTCCCGAGGCTTTGGGGGAGAAAAAGATATCCCTCTCGTGCCTGCACCACAGGGATTTCCTGTCCCATGGCGTCGGACACGCGGGAGCCGTCCGATGCACATGAGCACTTATGCGTCGGACGGCTCCAGCGCGTCCGGCGCATGGGGAGGGTTAAAAGTCCTTTTTACACTCTAATTGTAAAGGTGTTAATTACCTGTACAATGGAGAATTTGAGTGATTTGGGTATGGACATTTTATTTATGTATTTATTTATTTATTTTATAGTTTTATAGAGTGCGAACCAGACCCGTGAGGGTATCAGAGCGTTTTACAGGATTAAGGGTGGTATACAAAGCGTTAGGAAGGGAGGGATCAATTGGGTAAAATAGGGGATACATTATACAAGAAAAGCACCAAGTCTAAAGTCCCAGCTACATGCGGGGTAAAAATTAAAACAGGTAATTACATTATATAACAAGCATTTACAATGCAACGGTTTCGCCTTTGACAAAGTTAGAGCTATTGGCATTGCAAATGACAAATTGTTTATTTATGTGTTGGTTTTGAAAACAGATAAATAAATGGCATTGTCATTTACAATGTCAATAGCCAACACGATCGCACCGGGCACCACAGCGCTATAGCTGAGCAGACCTATCACACGCTGGCACAATCCCCTCTCGTTGTCGGCGCCACTCTCGATTCTGTCGGCTCCCGTCCTCCTGCACCCAGCAGGTGTGGGTGTGGCTGCTTTCACAAGAGATACAAATCCCCCATCAGCAGAGAGGCTGGGCAGAGCCTCGGGCAGGTTTGCGTGTTTACTCACAAAGCCAGGCAGGAAGGGAGCTTCCGTGGAGCTAGAAGAGATTAAAGCCACAGCGGGTCTGTGGCCCAGAGACAATATTGACAAGGCGCCTTTCCCACTCTTAGCAACACACACACAGGTCCTCCTGGCGACAAGGACGCATGCTGCTGTACCAGGCGGAGGGCGTCCACTCCTCACAGGGGGGCTACGTACTCCCCCGCCCCAGACAACGTGTACATGCAAGGACCGTCTGAGGCTCTGAAAACACCCCTCCACACAGCCTAGGCCCCCCTGCGTTTCAGATCGAATCTGACGCCACTTATACCCTGTCTCTGCCACCACTTGTCCCAGAGGTTTATGGGTCAGGCTGGGCTTCGCGGCGCGACAGAGGCTCGTCAAGCGGTTTACAAACTCAGCTTATCTCTTTCAACGAAAATTTATATTATTTACGGTTCAGAGGAAATGGAGTCCGGCAGCAAGAAATGGTTGCAAGATATTACCATACTGAAATGAACGTTTGCGCTATGTAAAACTAAAGTAAAATGAAAACAAATACTAAACAAGAAGCACGGGCACACGGACGGGGGAGGGGGCGGGAACGGGCACACGGACAGCGGCAGGGGGCGGGAACGGGCACACGGACAGCGGGAGGGGGGCAGGTTAACGGGCACACGGACAGCGGGAGGGGGGGCGGGAACGGGATAAGAAAAAAAACTAAAAAATGCCGCTTACCTGCAAGAAAAGTAAAATGGCGCAGCCCACCCCTGCTCGGAGTAGGGAGCGGGTCGGGTCTGCGTCCTCACAGGGAGAGCGAGCTGGCTGGTGTGACGAAGGATGCCGGCCTGGAAAAAAAAAATTACATCCGCCCACCGCCGCATGACGATCGCAAAGGGGCGGGATGAGTAAAAATCGCGGGAACGCCCACGAATCTGCTCGCAGAATGACGAGCAGATCTCTCTTCCAATGGCTAGCCTCCATTTATGGAGCTAGCCAATGGAAAGAGAGGGTGGAACAACACACACATACTGTAAACATTAGATTTCGCCTGCGCCGAAAAGCTGCGCGGTGCGCAGCTTTCGACAAGCGAAACCTAAAAAGGCACGCAGTCTCAACTCTTGGGAGATGCCCAGGAGTGCAAGAAGAGCTATCATCCATAGAAGCCGTGGATAATGCTGAGGTGGAGGGTGGAACAAGTCGCTGAGGTGATAGTAACAGGGCCGGCTTTAGGGCAGTGTGACCGGTGCAGCCGCACTGGGAGCTGGCCTGTGGAGGGGGCGCCGACCTCAGGGGGGCGCTGTGTTTAGCAATATCTTATGATTGGAGAGAGGAGGGGCCACTTTTGCCCTGTGGTAGTGAGAGAATCTGAGGAGGCGGTCATAGGGTGTGGGCGGGGTCAAAAGTGATTGTCGCACCAGGTGCCACCAGTGCTAAATCCGGCCCTGGATAGTAATGTATTCAGTAGACGAGGTATTTGCCCATTAAGAAGGTTTGGTCTCTTTCTTAAAATGTGTCAAGGACGGAAGTTTTCTGATGACGGGTGGGAGAGAGTTCAAAATTCGTGGAGCGGCCCCAGAGAAGGCCCGATTGTAGTTTTTTTTCTTCCGGAAGCGTGCTGGTTGCAGCAACAGGTCTTTGGCAGATCGGGAGTTTCTGGCTCTTCCGGATATCCCTAGTTTTTGTGCAAGAAATGAAGGGGAATTGGAGTGAAGAGCTTTGTGAGTAATGCAGGCCAGTTTAAATTGGATTCTGGCCTCTAGGGAAGCCAGTTCAGAACTTTGAGGTGGGGAGAGATGTGGTTGGATTTCTTTGAGCCAGTTAGGAGTCTGTCAGCGGTGTTGAGGCAGCCTTTCAATGGGGTCAGAGAGCTCTAGGGTAGCCATGCGAGAGTAGAGCATCCATATTCTAGTCTGGAAATGACTAGTGCCTGTATTGACATTTTAAGGTCGGAAACATCGAGGAAGGGTTTTAGGTTTCTTAGGTAACTCAGGTGGAATCTATCCGTTTTGGAGCTATCTTCATCATGCTTTCCTTCTGCAGGGAAATATCTCTGGTGTTGAAGCTCATCTGCAATACTTGCAAATCTAGATGGACCAATTTAACATCTTTCTCATTTGTTCACTTAGAAGGTTAGAATGTATTCGTAGCTTTTATCAACGGTACTGATACCCTAAATTAGAGTAAACATGCCTTGGCTCACCTGGTCAATTCAACACAGCTTGATAGGAGATGCAGTAGAAGCTGATGCAAAGAGGTTTTGTCCAAGCAGAAACGTTAGAATGCCGGTGTCCAATGTCTGGGGGTATCCCCTTCAAGTCCTTTTTTTTCCATTGTACTTTAACTATGAACTTTCATACCTATACTCAGCATTTCTACCCAACTCCCAGAGAGGGCTTATCATTTCTGACCTCACCTAACAAGCCATTGGCTCTCAGTGTACTAAAGAATTCTCTAACGAATTGCAATCTCTAGGTCCAAGGGTGTTTCTGATGTAAATGACCAGAAATTGCATCAACAAAGCAGGCCTCATGGATGGCAATTGTGCCATGATTCAGTAATTCTGTGAAATGCAATAAGGTATGTCCACAATGCGTTGAAATATTGCTTCATTTACAAAGCATTCCTTTTGTTCAAGTTTGAGTGTCTGTTCTCTGGCCTCTTATTTTGGATGTTATAGATGGTACCTCCAGTACATTCATGTTCCTGAGTTTCTTTTCTTGAGACTAGTTCTCAGTGTGTAGCAATTTCGGGATCATTCAAAGGTAAGGTAAACTTTTGAGTAAGTTTGCACCTTGATGTAAGTCTACTACTTTGGTATTCACAAACTCTGAGTGTAAACTTGCTAGAAAAGTTTAATTTGGATGTCTCCAACCTGAGGGTAATGCAATTGAATTAATATTGTGTGGGTGGGTGACATCCCTCTCTAAAACCCTATCTGACCTTCCAGAAACCCCTCATACTCCTCCCTGATCCCATCCCCTTTAGTAGTAGGTCTGCCTCTTCTCCCACCACTCCTTCCAGCCCCTTCCACATTTACTACCATAACATATGCTTAATTGTGTGGGGAATCAGCAGATAGGTCAGTACACTCTTCATATAGGTATAAGACTACACTCTGCACATAGTTTGAGAATTGTAAATTGTTGTACATACGGTGGTACTTTAAAATTAAGTTTGAGGATCTGTGTGGAGGGTAGCTGGCCTGTTGGGGTTGATGGTGACCGTGCTGCTAGGGTGTTCGGGACTTGTAGTTAGCGGACGGGGATGGCTGGGGTAGAGTTGTGGTCTTGAAGGATGGCTAGGATTTCGTTTCCCGTGAGGTCTAGAGGATTAGAGGAGGCGGTGGGAGCGTTGTATGTGAGTGCGAGAGCCCGGGATTCCTCCTCAGAGAGGAGGCAGGGTTGTTTGCGTGGGCGAAGATGTCTTAGAAGTAGCGGTAGAGGTTGCTTGGGAGGCTCGGTGTTCGGTGGGGGGGAAGTATGCGGTGACTTGAGGTTAGCTAGTGAGACCTCGGCAAGGTGAAGGAGGCTCATAAGGTTCAGAATGTAGCTATGAATGCTGTGGGTGAGTTTGGCTGCTCTGGAGTGCAGAGTTTCAAGATTAGTATAAACAAGGGGTACGAAGGGGCGAGGGTTCAAAATTTCAGGATCAGTCGAGGAGGCATGTGACAGTGGGAGGGGTGAAGGATTGGCTGGAGCAGGCTCAAGGGTCTTTGGAGTAGGAGTATCTAGCTGCGATTTTGGTAGATGACTGGCGGGGAGGAGCTCGGAGGTCTAGGGGTGGTTCTGTTATAGGTGCCTTGGTCGGGGTGACCAGTGGGGGACATTGGGAGCGTATCAGTCTCCTCGACAGAGGGGGGCACTAGGTGGGAGGAGATCACAGGTGTAGGGGAAATTCTGACGCCATCGACAGGAGACATGATAGGGGGGATTGGATGAGCCGAAGTGGAGACCCTTGGAGGACTAGTAAATGGATGGCTGGATCTGTTAGGATGGCGTGGTGGTGGGTCATTGGTATGGGTGTTGGTTATCCAGTCGGAGTTGTGCACGTGGTTTCTGAGAAGGGGGGAGAGGTCTGAGAATTTGTTGAGGTTGTAGGTTGAGGCTTGGATTAAAACAATGCCGTTTTTGTAGAGGGTGATGGTGAGGTCAGCTCGCAAGGTTGGGGAGGGTGCTATTGTGAGCTTAGCTCTGTGTGGAATGTTTCAGGTTAAATGAATATTGAGAAGGTGCGCAAGGGTTTTTCGCCAGGAGGCGGTTCTTCTGGAATAGAAGATAAGGTCAGTCTCTTGTCCAGAGTCCAAAGCAGACAGCACAGTTGCAGGACAATCATATTCAGCAATTTCCTGCTGTACAGATTCAATATTTGTTGACAGTTCAGTCTCTGTCTTCTACAGCGGTCTCAGATTTGGGCCAGCAAGTTCAGTTGCAGCCTCAAGTTCCAGAAACTGACGGATCCCAGGAGATGCCTCTTTTAAAACAGCAGCAAGGAGAGGAGGGTATTGTGCGGTGGGATATAAAGACTATTCTGAACCTTATTCTGGATGAAATTAGAGAACTTAAAGCAGCACAAGCAAGTGCAATAGCCTCCCCGCACCAACAATTACCTAAAATTGAAGAAACAGTGGGTAGTTTTCCTGCAAGAATGCAGGAGGCTGAGTCAAGAATCTTGCAGCTAGAGGACCAGGTGGATGCCATGCAGCAACAAGTCAACCTAGCAAGGAAGGAACAACTTCACTAGGAAATAAAATTGATGAGTTGGAACATCAATCATGCTGCTCCAATCTGCACCTGGTAGGAGTACCAGAAGGATGTGAAGGGGTGCATATCCTTCAATGGGTCGAGACATTTATTAAGAAAATATTTCTACCGGAATAATCAGGTGATCTCACAATTACACGGCACACAGGGTCCCAGCTCAGCCATATCCAAACTAAAAACTGCCACGGACGATTCCGGTAAATTTAAAGAGCAGATTCTGGCCAGAGCCATTCAAAAGAAACAATTCTCTACTGCTGAAGCACTATACTGACGTAGTTTTTCTGATATGTCGGTGGCAGCCGCGGGCAGTAGGAAGAAATTTGTAACGTTATTATAGTTGTTTAAAGTACACGGTGCGCAAGCAGCAATCCCTCAACAGTCTAAATAAGGGTTCTGGTTAAAGGACGGTTTCCCGTTTGCTAACGTAGATAAAGCCCAGGAGTTGCTGCAAAACATCTCCAGCTAAATAGGTAGCTTTGACAAAGTAAGCTGGAGGTGGAAATGGATGGCTATGCTGATTATTTTGATGATGGGGATGGGTTGTTCACCTGTGGTGCACCACTATGGCACCCAGGAAGGGCGTTTATCACTGTGAGAGGGGTATTGTGCATTGTCTTGGGTGGACTTTGAGAAGAATTAATTTCTAAAAGAGGGTTCAAGTAAAAGTAGGTTACTGGGACAATTGCTCTTAAAGTTCGAATAATATCATATAATGTACATGGAATGTACAATAAGTAACAGTATGGTGGCCTAATTAGGTGGTTAACTTCTTTTTCACCACAAGTTTTAATTCTCCAGGAGACCCATCTTAAAACTAGTACACAAAAGCTTTTTATCCCTAAATATTATTCTAAAGCATATTTTGCTTCAGCTGGGTTAGCAGTAATGAGGGTATCGATTTATTTTGTGCACGGGGAACAGTGGGAGGTTATTCAAGTTTGTAGGGATCCCAAAGGCAGATGGATCTGGATTACAATCAGGGTGAACGGCTACCCTTTAAATTTAGTGAACTACTATGTCCCGATAGTGGACAATCCTAATGCAATTATGCAGATTAGCAATTTGTCCATGGGAGCAGAGGGCCCTATAATCAAAGGGTGGAGTTTAATTGTATTCAGGATTTAGTAAGGGATACTTCGAACACCACAAAGAAAACAGTTGAAGCTGTGCTCTAAAAAAGTGTTAGATGTAATTAAGCAGGTTTACCAATTGACTGATCCATGGCGTAGTGCTTATGTGGGGCTTTCACAATATACTTGTTGTTCTAGTCGATTTCAATCAGCTTCTGTTATAGATTATTCTCTTATCACCCTCTCTTTTAAATGTGTTGGTTTAGAATTTTGGGCTAGTTCATTTTCAGATCACTCACTGGTTGGTATTGAATTAGAAGGGGAGGCAAGGACGAGGAAGAGGTCCACTTGGCAGATGGATCATCTCCTTTCTTCCAATTAGGAATGGTTGACAAGAATGAAAAAATATATCGAGAAGTTTTTTCAACTGGATAAGGGTACTGCATTACTTTTTTCAGTTTGCTGAGCTTTTAAGGCAATAATGAATGTCAGATGGTGGCATTTATGGTTTCACGAATTAAAAGCCTGGTTATGCGTATAGCTGAACTCCAATCTGCAGTAGATTCAGCTTTGCAGAAGACTTGTTTCTAGGAGTCACAAATATTAGCAGATATGCAGTTGACCAAAGCTAAGCGAGAGCTAAGGGAATTTTAGTTTTTAGAGGAAATCCATAGCTCAAGGCTATACCATCTGCAGCTGTAGGAAAGCCAGATGGTAGGAAAATTCTTGGCTTGGTCAAATAGGGTTAAGCAGGAGGCAGCATTATTCACCAAACAACCGAAAACGGGGACAGGAGCATTCGTCTCTGAAAAGGACGAATTGTCCAAATCTTTTTGCAACATTATGATAATTTGTATACTACCAAATTTGCAGTCTAAAAAGAAACCATACATCATAATTTTCAGACTATTAAATTAACGCAATTGGCAAGCACACAGGTAGAGGGATTAGTAATGGGTATCACAGCATTAGAAATCCAACAGGCCCTGGCCTCAATGTCTTGTGGTAAGGCTTGTGGCAGTGACAGCTTTTGACAGAGTTTTCAAAAGCATTTTCTGTAGAGCCTACACCTTTTATCACTGAGCTTTTTAATTTTATAAAAGAAGGGGAAGAGGCTCCGTAAATATTCAAGGAATCAACAATTGTCAGTTTTGTTAAGAAAGGAAAGAACCACAGGAATATAAACTCATATTGGGCGATTAGCTTATTAAATACGTATTTTAAAATCTTAATGAAAATTTGGGCAAATCATATCACTATGGCAGCCCAGAAGGTAAGTCACCTAGACCAGACTGGGTTTGTGGCTGGCAGGTTGATGTTGACTAATACCGTTTTTTTACTTCATGCGCTGGATTATTTATAATGTGAATTAGACGCCTGCACTGATTATGGTGGTAGATGCCGAGAATGAATTAGACTCGGTACATTTTGATGCTCTTTTTTATGGCCTTGAGAGGTTTGGCTTTCCTTCTCAGTTTATCATTATGCTTTGCAATATATATCAAGGGGCTCAGAAACAGGTATTCATAAATTTTAATTTAGCAGGAACGGTCAATATAAATAGAGGAACTCGGCAGGGCTGTCCCTTGTCTCCTGTACTATTTACCTTTTTTATCGAACCCCTGGCAGTCAGGATTAAGCCTAATCTGGGTACAGAGGCCCCGATAATGGGATTGTCTAAACTAAAACTATTTGCGGACAATATAATTCTATACCTTAGGCAAGAAGAACAAAACATTAAAAAGATGTTGGCAGAATTTGACCAGTTCCAATCAATTGGGAGATATGAAATTAGAATGGCTTCTATTTAATATCCCTCTTAATCTTTAGCAGCAGGCTTCCTCTTCCCACCCAATTCGTAATTTGGGGATATATGTAACTAATCGCTATGGCGAACTTTATCATTTGAATTATAGTGTGATGATGAAGAAGATCAAAGACTTATTAGACAGATGGACACTTCTTCCTCTTATATTAATAGGGCGATAGCTGTGATAAAAAATTCTATTTTACCCTTGTTGATTTTTCTTTTTACTAATGTGCCGATTAAAATCAGTACGACCTATTTTAAAGAATGAGAAGCACTTTTTCAATGCTTTATTTGGAATAAGAAGGTCTTAAGAGTTAAACTTTCAGTGCTCGATATCACTCAGGGAGGATTGGAACAGCCTCGGGTACCCACATATTATGAAGCCTCTCTTACAGATATAGGGGTCTCTGGACTTTTTTCTTTTTTTTTAAAGGATGGTGCAAGTTGCAGATGGCCAAACTTCCAAAATGACGAGATATAAAACAGTGCAGGAATATTGTGGAAGACTTCAGCATTCTATTCCTCAAATGCTCTGGAATAGAATGCTTGAGTTGCAGTTTAAGGAATGCAAAGTTCTGGGCTAAAGAATACCAAATAGCCATTTAAGTTATTTGGAACACAACAGCTTTAAATAACTGGTCCATTTTTTTGGTGGGGGTAATGTATTACTTGGCAGGACCTTCAAGATAGGTCCGGTGATCCATGCAAGCTTTTTTTCTTTGGATACCAGCAAATTGTGCACCTACTGAAAACATTTTGTCTTCAGTCAGGTCAACTTTTCTCCCCAAAAATAGCAGCTCTGTTTAGGATAAAGCTAAGGGGGAAGGAAATTGGTACAGATTGGTATGGAATCAAAGAGAGTGCCACCTAGTGAAAAGTTTTTTTAGATAAGATCACTTGGTAACTCGATGCACTTTTTCTGAGTTTGAGTTGCAATCAATCATGCAATTAGGGAATAAAGCCTTAAGAGCTGTACATTTTAAGAGAATGTATTTTTAATCATGCCGGATGGCATACTACACTCCTAAGGACATCCAGGACCCCAGGACACACACAGATGTACTAACAGACTGTCAGTCTGCCCTGAAGGGCCTTTTTCATGCTTAAAATGTGGTTTTCAAGCTACTCACTGTAACATTATAGTCGGGAGCCCTAACAATGATAAAGACACTCCAAAAGGCTGGAAAAGCTTTTTACTTAATGTAAGGTCCCTCCCAAAGCATCATATGCAACTTTGGGACTCTATACATAGTATTATGCCTGAAATCTGTTTCATAACTGAAACATGGCTCAAACCCCACACTATTCCAACTATCACCTTGGGAATACCTATGGGGTATAAAATTCTCCGCCAAGATCGACTGGAGAAAATAGGAGGCGGGATCGCCATTGTTTATAAAGATAGCCTGAATATTAGGGTTTTAGAACAGGTAATGTTACCCACTATGGAAATAATTATTTTTCATCTAAAAGTTAGCCCTAAGGTACACTGGAAAGGAGCACTAGTGTATCGACCGCCAGGACCGAATGCTGGGTTTTCCCTAGCTTTGACTGAACTTCTAGCTCCCCACATGAAAACGAATGAAAATTTTATCCTACTTGGAGATTTTAACTTTCATACCGATGTTGCTGATCACCCTGATACTATTGCACTTTTAACAGATCTTACCCTGCTGGGCCTTCATCTTCGTAATAACGGCCCCACTCATACTGGTGGCCATACTCTGGACTTAATCTTTACCACCCTTCCCAATGTTTACTGTCATCCCCCTAAATACATCTACTGGTCAGACCACAAAATGTTAGAATTTTCTTTCCTTCATTTACCCGAATCTACCAATCACCTTATCATGCAAGCCATTAAACGCAGACCATGGCACAAAGTTACTCCTGATAGGTTCACTCAAGTCTGGAAACAGCCAGTTCTTACAAGCTCGGATGACATTGAGAAAGCTCTTTTAAAATTTGACTTCTCACTGATGGAAGCCATTAACACTCTGGCTCCTCAGAAAGTAGTCAAGCAACCTACCATAGCTAAAAGGGAAGCATGGTATACTGAGGCCCTCAAAATAGAAAAACAATGGTGCAGGAAATTGGAGAAACTATGGAGACGGTCACATAAGGAGGAAGACAAAGATCGTTACTTAACAGCTATGACCACCTACTATAAAAATATCAAAAGAGCAAGGAAAGTCAGTCTTTCCTCCCAAATAACAGAGGCAGGTAATTCCACCCGTGAGCTATTTAAAATCATACAGACTTTTACCAACCCTGTAATATGTGAGAGCCCGGATGTTTTTACTCAAGACCTCTGTAATAACATCTCCCAGTTCTTCGAAGAAAAAATTGAGGGGATATATAGGAAAATTACGAAAGTCACAGGTCCTTTCGAGATTATGGCCCCTGAGACACTTCCCACAAAGACCCCTGATAAAATGCTCCATGCCATCCCAGAAGTTACCTTAAAAGACTTGACCACTCTTATTGGTAATATGAAGACTGGTTCTCCTACTGATCTGATCCCTGCAAAAATGATTTCCCCTTTAGTGGAATCATTAGGCCCCACCATTCAGAAGCTTATAAATCTTTCCTTTGCCGAGGGACAACTTCCACAACCCTGGAAAGAAGCGGTAGTGAACCCCATACGGAAAAACACCACCCTTCCCTAGTCAGAACTCTCCAACCTCCGCCCTATTTCCCTTCTCCCTTTCATTAGCAAACTGGCTGAGAAACACGTTAATACCATCCTTTCCAAATTTATCGAGGCGACAGGGGGCCTGGACCAATCACAATCTGGGTTCAGGCCCAACCACAGCACTGAATCGGCCCTCCTCTCTGTGACTGATAAGATCAAAATGTCACAGGATAGAGGAGGCTCCATGATATTAGTGTTGTTGGACCTGTCTGCGGCCTTTGATACCGTGTCCCACAACATCCTTCTCAGCCACTTGCAGGGAGTAGGGATTGGAGGCTTAGCACTATCTTGGCTGGAGAGTTTCCTTTCCAGGAGATCGCAATCTGTCAGCTTGGGCCCCTATCGTTCCACCTCGAAGGCGCTCACAAAGGGGGTGCCACAAGGCTCATGTCTCAGCCCTACATTGTTTAATGTATATGTGGCCCCCCTTGCTGAGATTGTGCGGAAGTATGGGTTCATACCGGTTTCCTACGCTGACGACACCCAGCTCCTCTACCCTTTCAGCTCCCTTGGCCCTACAGTCAAGGAAAATTTTGCTGGGGGTATGAGGGCAGTGTCACATTGGATGGCCGCAAGTTGCCTCCAATGCAACGTTGCAAAAACAGAGGTTATGCTCTTCGGCAAGGCGAGCCTCCTCTGGTCTCCTGAATGGTGGCCACTGGACTTAGGCCCTGTTCCCACATCTAAGCCTCATGTTAAAAATCTAGGGGTTAAGATTGACCAAAAATTGACCCTTAAGGAGCATACCAATCACATTGCTGGATTATGCTTCTATACCATTGGCCTCCTAAGACGAGTATTTCCATATCTTCCTGATACTTACAGGAAGACACTCGTGCAGGCCCTGGTTACTAGCCGCCTGGACTACTGCAACGGCCTGCTGACGCTAGCAAATGCTGATGCGGTAGGTCGTTTGCAGATAGTCCAGAATACGGCGGCTAGGTTGGTCATGGGTGCGCCGGCCAGGACTCCCTCTAAGCCTTTGTTGGTAGAGCTACACTGGCTCCCTATACGGCAGCGCATTAGTTTCAAAATATGCTGCACGGTCCACAAATGCTTATATGGGGACAGTCCTAAATATCTCTCTCAATCTCTTGAACTGTACCAACCTAGCCGGTCACTTCGTTCAAGTAATCAAGCACTCTTGAAACCCCCCCCAACAAAAAGAGCTAGGCAGGGATACCGAGCATTTTCATCGGTTGGTCCTGCTCTATGGAACAAACTTCCCATAGAAATGAGGATGAACACCAACCACCTATCCTTTAGAAAGGCCCTGAAAACATTCCTTTTCCAGGAGGCATTTCAGCCCCTTTAAATGTACTTTATAGACTACGATAACCTTTTGGCTGGCAAAACGCGGAGATACCCTTATGGGATTGATTCCAGCGCGATACAAGAAATTAAAATAAAATAAAATAAAATAAAATTTTTCCAGAGTTGGAGGATCATTGCTTTTGCTGTCAGCAGCTGGGGGGCGACTGGGTACATACTTCTTTTACCTGCCCAATGGTGGTACAGTTCTGGGAAATAGTATTTGCCGCTCTAAGTCTAGGATTGCAGAGAAGGATTGAACAGGAGGCAGATGTGTTTTTTTTTTGGCTTTTTAAGGCAGAGGCAGAATTTGCCATTGGCTAAAGGGGCTGAAACATTTATCGCAATCGCCTGTTTAGTTGCTCGATCCTTGATCTTACAGAATTGGAAGAAAAATAGAGTACCAACGTTTCAAGAGTGGCATATTAAGCTGAACCGCATAAAAAAGGTTTGAGGAGGCCTTCACAAAAAGGGTTGTGGGTATCAAAAGATTCATTGCTTCATGGCAGTTCATGGAGAGAATATAAAACACAACAGCGTAAGATTCAGTAAATAATACCGGGGGGCATTGTGTGCATTGTAGGCAGTATCTGGAATGAAGAAATCGTAGGAAAATTATTAAGGCAAGGTAGATCTAGTTATACCGTCCTTTAACAAGGTCAGTCTTGGAATTAGTAGTATATATATATATCAGCTTGTTACACACTTTGTAGAAGGTTTCCATGAGTGATCAGAGAGTACAATCTGGAATGATGCACTTTATTTAGCTACTGAATAATATTGTCTACATGAATATCAAAACATGCATATCTTATGCACATTTGCACTTTGTTGAAATGTATTAATGTATTGCACTTTACTTAAAGCATTGAATGGTTTAATATCAGACTATGCATATTTTTAGGCACGTATGCACTTTATTGAAAATTTTGAATGTAGTTCCGGCATGATGTACTTTATTTATGTGTAGAACAATATTGTTTATTAATGTCCATATGAAATGACATTAGATCTCAATGTTCCAATCAATGAAGTATATTTCTGATGATATAATAGTTATTTACTAGTTGAATTGTTGACTACCCTATATATCTGCTTAATAGTAAAAAACATTTACACACAAATATCTAGTTTCCCTCCACTATCCCTCATGATGGGACATATCTTCAGAAAAGGTTGGTCCACATAGGTATTTTCCTAAATTCTTGATTGTTGGAATCCCTGGTGTGAATGTAATTTCCATGGGCCTGTCTCTAAACTAGAGATAGCCCAGTAGGCAATTTCAGAGGCAATCAAACTAGAAAAGAAAGATTGGGATATCTGTCCTATATTTGGCAATATCAGTCCTGTGTCTACAGAGGAACATATTAAAACTCCATGTTTTGTAAGGTTGCATGTCATACAAAATCATTTGATTCATATCAAACATCACTTATCCTGATTGACAAGAACATTGAGCAGTACATGACTGTTTGCTGATTTTCTGTATAACTAAATAGAACATATTTCTCTTGTACCTACTTGTGCAAGACCATCCCATTGGCTGTTTTTAACACAATTGTTTATTGAATTTGAAGGCTGGTAAATATGCATAGCACCATGAAGATGAGCATCCCCTTTTCTAAATTTGAAAGACACATACATGGTCAGGGCATGCCTGAACATGGTGAAACTGCAAAGCTGTGGGTTTGAAATTGGTCCAGGGTGCCCACAAGTGCAAACTAAGAAGTATTCCAGGTGGGTAATGTCAGTTTGAAGCACGTTTTGTTTGGCGGCAGAAATACACTCCTGACCAGTATGAAAATATATCAATACAATATATTTTCAACATTTGCTCAGTCTAAGAATACATTTACCTGACCTGATTTACTAGTTGAACAATATAACCATTTTCAATTTTTTCATAATTCTTACCTAAAGAAGAAATTTACTGATGCGGGGTCATATGCCTGGCAAAGGATGGCCTTCATATGTGATCTAAAGCATCTCCTTTGCACAGAGATACCAGATATGTGTGGGTCTTCATTTGAACAATGATGTCACACATGCTAAACAGGAAGTATAGCAGGTGGGCAATGTCAGAAGCAGATAAAGCCAAAAGTAGGGTTGGACACCCTGTCCTTTGGTTACAGATATCTACCCCTTGGTCACAGGTGGACATATTTGATATATATGTTTTGCCTGGTATTGCCATCAGAGAATACAGGATGTGGTCCAGATGTACAAAGTCATTTAGCATTTCTTAATGGGCCGAATCGCTATTTCGGACCATTAAGAGATGATAGATGGCCTTTTCAGATGTAGAAAGGGCCAAAACCGGTAGCAATTTATGCTTTCTACATAGTAGAAATCGCAAAGACTGCAAGATAGGAATCGCAAATAGGGATTACCTAATTGCAATTCCTGATGCACATGTACAAAGCTTTTTCTAAATGCGAATTGGGAATTTAGGAAATGCAAATATCACGGACTTCAAGTCGATGGTAAACATGAGCAAAGTAAAAAAATGCATTATAAATGCATTTTTTTATTGTGACATGAAGTGCAAATATGCCCCACAGGGCATACATACATGTGCACTAGGAAATTTGGGGTGCCTCCAAATGGGCCTTTAGCCCCGTCTTTGCATTTCTTAAATTGTGATTTTCCATTAGGAAATCACAATTTAGGAAATACAAACCATTTTCTATTTCGTCCATAGGCAGGAATGCACTGGGATTTCCTATTGGCGATTCCCTAATAGTGACTCCTAAAGTGCAGGAATCGCTATTAGGGAATCGCAAATTGTGTACATATCCTTTTGTATTTCTTAACCAGAGATTCCTATGGAGTCGCTATTTAAGAGATGCGAACGAGAACCTTAGTACATCTGGCCCTAAAATTCTGCAAAGAGCATTCACACAGACAGACATAGCTTGCAGTCAGAAAATTGTCAGCAGAAAAATCTTAAATGATTGGACATGAAGGGTATTGTTCAGCAATGAAACTACTGTAATCGAATGCAGTCTTCATCGAAGACTTCATATGAATCCACTAGATATTCAAAATGCTGTCAGTAAACAACACACTTTTGAAAATGTATGCATAATGAATGGCTTTGCAGAAAAGAAAGATGATCTTGAAATAAAAGAGAGTGCTTATATAGTGTTTTTAAACGAATAACCTCACTCATGACAGAAAATAATAATGCACTAATATTTAACAGAATGAACCCTGTTTTCCTTATTGATGCAAAGGTGTATGCATTGCTGTTTGCTCAGGAGACACATTGCATTCAATCATCCCATTATGGGAGGTGGAGTCAAGATGGCTGCCTAAACAGACATACATTTCCCCGCTTCATTTGGGCAGTGGCGGCTCGCAGAGGGAGTACTGCAGGGCTGTGGGGTGGGGCGGGGGATGGGCAGGATGGGGAGGGTAGTGAACTCCGACATACGGCAGAAAGGAGTAAAGTAAGTAAAGAAATAAATAAAACAATTTACCTTGCGCAGGCTGAATCGCCAACTCGGCGATGCAACACTTGCAAGGTACATTGTTTTATTTATTTATGTACTTACTTTGCTCCGTCCCGCCATATGTCAGAGTGCACTACCCCCCCACGCTGCACCTCCCCCGCCCTGCCTCACCACAGCACTCCCTCTGTGTAGCGCCACTGCACCGGTATATGCCGAACTGCGTGATACAAGCATGTTCCTGGAGTGGGCTGCATTTATATTGTGAGCGTGGTAGCCCCTGCTGCATGGGCTTGAACTAATGATGCCGAGTTTCAGAGGCATGGGCATATTATGGATAGCCATGGCAGCAGAGACAAGATGGTGGCTGCCAACTAGCTTCTCCCTGAAATGAAGGGTGCATGTCTGAGGGTTTGCCCTGGATTACAGGTGACTGAGACAGACTGCCACTTGAAGCTTGGGGAGCACACACACCCCTCAGTGGCCGCTACATAGAGGTGGCAGCATGAGCAGAGACCCGACGCATGAAGGTGCTGCAGCAGAGGAGGGTGAGGCTGACAGAGGCACCCAAGAGAACTGAGGTGCTGGGGATTTGAAGCCCTATTTTGGCAGGATTGGATGCACTGGAGTAGGGAGTTTCCTAATAGACTATAACATGCCTGATCTGAAATAGAGGAGGGACTGGGAGTGTCACTCCTGAAATGTAGGCGTGTTGGGCTTGCTGCTCCCTACCTACTTAGGTGCGGGGAGAGGAGCTGTGAAGTGGCCTGTGACTGAAGCCCACTTTCTGCTCCTTACATCCTCGGTGGGAGTGTGTATCTGCAGTGAGTTGCGATTTGATGGGTTGCTGAATGCCCATGGGTGACTCATTGTGAATGATGAGCAACAAAATGGCATACTCGAAAGGGAAGAAAGATATCGCCTTGAAGGATCTGTTGATGTGAAAAAGCTCTCAAAAGGGGGACCAGACATCATAACAGGGAGCATCAACAGATGACACTGGCCTGATGAGTTATGGACCAACCCCTGATGCGATCTTTCATAGAGGACATAGAGGCAAACGTGTAGATATTGCAGGGCTGCAGGGGGAAATGCTAATAAGATATAGAATATTTAACAGGATTTGTCGGCTATAGGACATAGGGTTTGGAAATGGCCCAAGATGCATGGGAGGTTGAATTGGAAATGATGGGCCAGAAACTCCTCTATCTACAAGAACAGAATGTTGACCTACAGCCTCATCTCGAGGATTTAGAAAACGGCTTGAGGGTTCACGACATTAGAATTCAGGGAGCAGTACACAACACAGAAGTAAAAGACAGAGAAGCCTACAGCAAGCATCTCTTAAGACATATTTTGCTCACTCTTCGGGACGAGGGAATCATCCTGGACCTCAATCATAGAGAGGGCATGAAATTCTGTAAGGAAAGTGATGCCCCCGATGTTTTGACCTGTATGCATTATTATAATTTAATTTATATAAATTTGTAAAGCACATGGCTACCCAATGTGTGGTTTCCCAGTGCTACTAAAAAAGGAAGTGACACCAGTGACCTTAAAAGAACCAAGTTTGTAGCAGTTTACTGAACTCCATGACAGAGGTACAAGCCCGGATTTGTAGAGGGAGAGAAATCCCTAGAGTGGGACCAATGAAGGCAAAGGCCAGCAGTTGACTCCCAGAGCAAAGAGTTCACTTAGGTGAGTAGAAATTAACCAACACACTGTAGTAGGTGGGACAACATCTGTTCAAGGCCTTGTACATATTGGACAATATTTTGAATTGAACGTGTGCATGTTTAGGTAGCTAATGAAGGATGCATACATGAGTAGCAACTGAAGAGTGCCTTGCTACATGACATGTACACTCTTAAGTCTTTTCAGCAATTTTCTTGGCTCATCGAAAAAGAGCACATAGCCGTAATTTAGCCTAGAAATGTTCAGTGATTGTGGAATGGTTCTTTGAGCTGAAAGAGGAAAAAGTCAAAGAATTTTGCTGAGACATTTGAGTGGCATAAAACAACAGGCTGTGATCTTAGATATTTGATGAATGATAGATAGCTTGGAGTCAAGCCAAACGTCCTAGTTTTTAACCACCTTACTGGGAGTTGGCAGAAGCAGCAGCCCAAGGTCTGTTTGCCACCATTTTGGGCCCCAGAGCTGAGGTTGATTACCCACCACTAACACCTCTGTCGTGTCTCCATTCAATGTATGTAAGCAAAAGAAGGCTCTCTTGATTGTGGTGCACTCCATGGACACTATTGCCTTTGAGGGAGAAAATCTTTGCGTCTACCAAGACCTGTTGGTGAACATGCTACAAAAAAGAAGGGAAATGAGTCCGGCCACTTCTCTGCTCCTGAAGTTAGGAGTTAAATACTGTATGGACAACCATTTCACATGTTTTTTTAATGAGAGGAGAGGCTCTAGCCGGTGCACTCTCTTGAAAAAGCACGTAAGGATAGAGGATGCGGGCAATGGTGCACAGAAGTCTCCATAGCAGGACTGGAATTTGTCGCCTAAAAGACCTCTCCATATCGGGGGAGGACGGTTCAATTATGAAAGGCCACCACCAAACCTTCTGAACACAATAGCATACGCATTGTATGATTTTTTGCAGCAGCTGTGAGTGCGGTGAGATCCTCTATGGACCAGCAAGAAATATGGGAGGGTCTGCTGCAGAGAGACAAGGACGAAACAAGACCTTCCCTACAGGCCAGTGAGATATACAGTTCTTGAAGGGGGATATCAGCAGGGCCAAATAGCACACATTAGATGACACGGGTAGGGGACAGGTGGGGTAAAGGAGAAGGAGGTTTCACGTTGGGCACAATGGTTTTATGTCCTCTCTGAGGGTCCTAGAGGTGCTCGAAATATCCTAATATATTACAGAGGAGGGAGTGAAGAAGAGCATGGGGACTTTTGTCATTACTTTTGTATGTTCAGTTTTGTTCCAGTTATGCAGGAGAGAAGGGGGCTGTCCAAGTTGCACACAAAGGTCAAACAGTAAGTGCCTTGTGTGTTATGGGGTAGTGAGGCTCAACAGCAAGACATGAGAGACAAGTCTCGCTTGGAGAAGTACACTCTAATGGCAAATGCTATTGTGATTTCAAAATTGGGAGCTTCAATGTTTCTCCATCACAGTGGGAGTGATATCTTCCTCTTGCAAGAAATACACTTGGTCAAATGAAATTGGCATAGAATGAGATTGAAATGGTACACAGTGCAACTGTTTTCTTCGGAGGAACATGAAAAAGGTGATGTAGCCATACTGGTTGCAGGTAACTTCCAGGGCTAAGTGGAAAACTTGGGGATGGAAGAGGAAGAGCATACTTTTAGCTCTTCAGCTAATGGTAGGAGAACACTACTTTACAATTGGGATGACTTATACCCCAATGAGAAGCAGGAGACATTTCTGAAGTGGGTACTCCCATGTATTTTGCAGACTCCGGATAGAGATGTAATAGTGGGAGGGGATTTCAATCTGGTAATGGTTGAGGCACACAACCTCTCAGCTCAGAGTGAAAGGCAAATGGGGAATGGTGGAAAGCGGGTAAGGAGTGGTTGAGTGACATTGGTTAAATTGATTTATTGAGGATGGTCCACCCACAGGAGACAGATTTCACCTATTTTTGTACTGTATACTTAACGTACGCCAACCTGGGCCACATTATGGGGATATGGGAGCTTTTGAAATAGGTCGAGATAGGTAACAGGGAACTCTCAGATCATGGGCCAGTGACTCTGATACTTGAGTTTTTGCATGGCAAAAGGCAATGTGGGAAATGGGCACTTAGAGACGTCCACCTGCAGAATACAGAATAAAGACAGCATATAGCCAAAAGTATTGAGCAATATTTGCAGGAAAATGCTAAACCAGAAATTAAGCCTCAGGTGCGCTGAGACGCCATGAGACAGCTGTGAGAGGGAAGTTGATGTCACTGGCACCCAACATAAAGAAAGGCCAAAGACAAAGGAAAGTTTAGATTTGTTGATTAGGGAATTGGAAGAAATCTATCGTAGGACCAGTGCCAACCAAGGGCCCGATTAGGATGGGGACGGACCTGCGTCTGTTCGCCACCCCCGAGGAAGAGGGACCGTCCGCATGGGCAGCGGCGGTCCCTCCATGGCAATTAGGATGTGACCGCCACCCTGGCTATCACATCCCCTACATTTAACATTGCGGCGGATGCTGCTTCAAGCAGCACCCGCCACAAGGTTAAAAAGTGCATGTTGACCTTTGCATGCACGAAGCGGCAGGCACCGCATTGTGCCTGCCGCTTTGTGCATGCAAAGGCAGGGGGGTACCATAGGTACCCCCCATGTGCAACCCCCAACTCCCCTTCACCCCAAAGAAAAGACCGTATGCCTTTCCATGACGGAAATGCCGCCGTGGAAAGGCATAGAACCGCCGCCATCCTAATATGACTGGCGGTGTCTGATAGACACCGCCAGCCATGTTAGAGCTATTCCGCCGCGGTCGAAAGGCGACCGTGGCGGAAAAGCTGCGGACAGAAAAAATATCCCCCCGCCCTCCTAATCTGGGGGGTATTTCTTCAGTCCGCAGCGGTTGATCCGCATCCTCTGGCCCGGCGGTGGCCTCGGCCGGCCCGGAGGATGCGGATTATCCGCAATCATAATCGGCCCCCAAGTATGGAGACAGTAAGAGTGACTTAGAGCCCAGCTAAAAGCTGTTTATATGGGTAGGGTAGAAAATGTTCTTCTTTAACTGAAACAAACATACTATTTGGGTGGGAATAATGGCTGCAAACTTTCTGCCTGTTAACTAGAAACTAAAAGGGTGAAGGAGAGTGTGGCAGACAATCAAATCACAGGCGATGCCCTTACCCGTCGGGAACAGGAGATCCACACTGCCTTTAGGGATTTTCACAAGGGGCTATATATGGCTGAGTAGGGGGCAGATGGGGATATCGGTGAATACCTGGACAATGCCAATTTGAACTGGTTGAACTCTTGGACAAACCTATTAAGCTTGAAGAGGTGATTAGTGGTATCACAAAACTCTGGCCTCACAAGGCTCCGAGCCCGGGTGGGTTCACGGTAGGGTTTTATAAAGCTTTTTGTTCACCATGGATCCCACCCATATTGACAAATCTTATTAATGCCTTTGGGAGCAGTCAGGAATTGACAGACACCATGAGGGGGGTCTTGGTGGTTGTGCTGACCAAGTCCAGAATGGACCAGACACACTGTGCCTTTTATTGCCCTATCTCACTTTTAAATGTTGAAGTTAATTTATTTCCTGGTATTTTGGCGGCGAGATTGAGCCCACATATGCCAAGCCTCACTGACCCAGATCAAGCAGTTCTCATTTCTGGTAGAGGATCCTCTAATAATACCAAGAGGGTGATTCGTCTTTTGGATAAGTTGGGAAAGGCATAAGCTGAGGCCCTGAGGATATCTGTTAATGCCGAAAAGGCCTAGAATAGAGCACACCGACAATATCTTTAGAGGGTGTTTGAGGCCTATGGGTTCATACCTAGATTCAAGACATGGTTGAAGAGCTGATACCACCAGCTGACACTCAGGGTACCGTTGAATGGGTAGGCCACATCCTCTTTCCCCATTAAGCGTGGTATATACACTGATGCCCGATGTACCCAATGCTATTTACCTTATGTATGGACTGTGGGCCAATAGGGTGCAGAAGTCTGGAGATATCAAGGAGTTTGTATGTGGGACCAGGAACAGAAAATAAGCCTATACGCTGATGATGTCTTGTTAACCCTGGGGGATTTGTATCATTCCCACCCTACCCTAATAGCAGAAATTTCTGTGTTTGGCTGACTATTGAGCTTTAAAGTTAACATATAGATATCTCAGGTGCTGAATGTATCTCTCTCCCGGCAAGGGTGGCCTCTTATGGGCAGATAGGGTGGACACGGTGAAGATGACGCTCTACCTCACATCTTCTATCTTATGCAGGTCCTGCCCCTGTAGCCACCGAGGAGCTGGTTGACATATATAATTAAATACTATAAATTGCTTTGTATGGAATAGGAAGAAACCAAGGACAGCCTACAAAATAACATATTGACCGGTAAAGGATGGTGGAGTGGGACTTCTCTGCATAGTTGACTACTATTGTGTAGTGCATCTGTGCTATATTTGGGAATGGCATCCATCCTTGAGTGAAAAGCACTAGTGATTTATTGATCAAGCTGTCACAGGCGAACACATTTGGAGGGAAATTTGGCTACCCCAAAAAAACAGCACTATGGGGCTTGTCCTCCCCCTCTGATAAGTTGTCCTACATTGGAGAATGAGGATGTTGTAGCACTATGCAGGGAACTGACCACAAACCCCTCGCCCTTTACACCAGCCCTGGGCATTCCCACCAGCATGTGAGAAAGTCCAGGACGCAATATGGCAAACAGCAGGATGCAAGAGGATAGGCGACTTGTTCACTGAGGGCGGACTAAAGTACTTTGAACAACTTCAGCAACAATTGGGATTCCCTAGCTCTCAGATATTACATTATTATCAGTTACCACACTGGGTGATGTATAAGGAGGTTAGGAAGGGAGAAAGCTGACCCCCTTTGAGAAATGGCAATTAACAAAGGACTGGGAAATGGGGTCTCTGTCCGAAATCAATGTGCTTCCTCTGAACTGAAAAGGTAGAGGGGAAAACAGCTGGACAGAGGAGATGGATGAGGAATTTGGGGAAACAGCTCATGGTCAAAGAATAGAACGATGTGTTCTCAAGAGCAACATCGAGTGCGTCTAGCACAGCAATCAAAAAATCATTGATGAAGGTTGCGACATACTGGTACTATACTCCTAGTCCGATTTATCAATGGAATGTGGCACATAACTCTACCTGCTGGAGAGTTTGTGGGAATCGTGGCTCCGTTCTCCACCTACTGTGGCACTGGTCAAACCTGGAGAGATACTGGAGGGTAGTCTTGAATGAGATTGATCATATGCTTAACTCCTTCGCTGCGGCGGCAATTCCGCCGCAGCGCTAGTGGGGAGGGGGGCCGAGCGGCGCACGCATGCTCGTGACGGAGCCGCTCCGTCAAGAGCCGCGGTTGCGCTGTGCTCATGACGGAGCGGTTCCGTCATGGCCCCGCCTGCTCAATGGAACGTCCAGCGCAGGCGCGGAATTCGCGCCGCGCAGGCGCGCCGAGCGGGCCATGACGGAACCGCTCCGTCATGAGCACAGCTCAACCGAGGCTCATGACGGAGCGGCTCCATCATGAGCACGGAAGGAGTTAACACAACACTGCTTAGGCTGCCAGCTTACGTCATTATGGGAGTAATAGATAAATTATCCTATCCAGCAAAATGCCCAGAGGACGATTGATCACTTTGTTACTCTGCGCAGTCAAACAGGTGGTTCTGCACTTCTCGGGCAGCGAGAAAATACCTATCTATAGATTGTCATACATAAACTGTGGGACCTCCTTGGAATGGGGAAAGTAGCTATGGCATTGACAAGTAGGAAGTAACAGTTCCTTAAAATATGGAAACTGTGCCTGGAGGGTTTGACGACTGCATTTAAGGAGATCACTTGCCCTAGATATCAGAGAGTTTTACGACTTATGGACTCTGGCTCCAAATTATGGGCAGTAGACCATTTGTGCCCAGAAGGATGGCAGGATGAGGCTGTCATGGTTCAGATGCTTGAACGGAACGTACCCCAGGACGAACTACCCTAGGACATCATTTAGCAGCGATGGGAAAGGGCGGGAGGAGGGCAGGGAGGTTTTGTCAGTTGCCGGGGGAAATGTTCTATGAATTAACCTGTTGTCATTTGATGGGAACGCTCGTGGATTGTACATTGGCTTCGCCACCTGTTATTTACTGTATTCACTACCTGAAAATGATAACAAAAACATCTGAACCAATCATCCCATTATTTCAAAGAGCCTTTTAGCACAAAACTAAGCAGACCATTGATAGTTAGAGTGTCCTCACCTGCATCATAAAGAACATCCTCATGCTGCTTTACTTCCATATAAAATATTTTCAGAAAATAGTAGGTGACAATCTGCTGCTCATCAAGTAATCCTAGATTGTGCTATATTTTTGTTTAAATATCAGTCATAAGAACAATTAGATGTGATAACACAACAGTATAAAATAATTCATGAAAAGGCTTTTATTATAATAATTGTACTAAATGTAGCTGTGTGTGTGACGTGCCTACATTTGTTTCATTTTATTTACTTTTTCTAAGTACCCTCTCTGACTATTATTGTATTTAACATTGATAAAAAAAAATTCATGTCTCCTCTAATCATTTTACCTAATTGATGTGAAAAGCCTTGCTTCTATGGTTACTTCAGCAATTTTTTCTGATGAGCTAACAGCCCTCTTGCAGCCAACAATCAGAGGAATTAAGATTATACTCCTTACTTAGAGCTTCTACAGAAATTGGAAATGTTCAGTACCCTTCAAAGTCTAAATAAAGGCAGCAGTTTTTAACAGTAAATCCAGGCGAAATTGCCGTTATACAGGTATAATAATTGTGCGTAATTTTGCATTTCAGTTGTTAGGGTAAATTTCTGAAACTACAGTATTGCGCCACATTGCATGATTATACATCATTTGCAGCAAGAATTTAGCATGAGCATGGTAACAATGTGGACAACTAGATCGCGAGTGGCTGCTGTTTGAAGTGCTTGTTTTTTTTTGTTTTTTTTAGTACACAATGCGTCCTAACGTCCAAAATAGATGCAAGGACATAGGGGCATATTATCAAGGGATTTATATCCGCTTTTTTGGCTTTAAAAGCCAAGAAAGCGGAGATAAAATTATCTCCCTATTACCTAGCTGTCGCTAACACCAGTTAGCGACCGCTAGTAGGAGATAGCGACCATCTTGGGCCCCGCTTTGCATGTCAGAGATATTTATCACTAATGACATGCAAAGTGGGCGTGCCAAGATGTTAGCGACTGGAAACAGTCGCTAACATCGCTATCTCCTATTACCAACTTTTGGAGATATTCGCGCTAAGCGCGAATATCTCCAAAAGCTAACACCTGCCCTGAGCAGTTCTTAGCCATGTTATCCAATGGGAGGTGGATAACATGGCTAAGAGCATTAGCTCGGTAATGCATGAATATCGCTGACTTTACAGCGATATTCATGCATTTCGGCCGATTTTTATCGCTTATGACATAAACCTTGATAATAGCAAGGCTCCTAAGCGATAAAAATCGCCGCAACACGGCGATAAAGTTATTGCCGCTAAGCCAACATAGCGATAATTATCGCTAGTTGTTGGTAATATGCCACATATTTTTTGCTAAAATATTGTGTCGAATGCCAGTTTTGCATTTCACGTAATTCAATACAATAACATTTCACGGAATTACCCAAAAGTAATTACGCACATATCAAAGACCTCGAATTTATAGCTACACCTTTCACAATCTGTTGTTGAACCACAATTGAAGATCCCCATGTCAGGTGATCCATGCACAGACCTGCTGAATAAAGTAACATCAATTAGGAGTGGGTGAAGAGAGGGTCGATAAAGCATGAAGGTGACATGTTTCTTACCATCTGCATTGCTTGGTTTGCGCTGGCCTTGGCTTCCTTAGCTATCTGTTCAGCCTCGTCAATGTAATCCTTGATGTTGGTATAAGCCTTGAAAGCCGCGGTGGCATTGAAGGAAAGATTTTTTGCTTCTGCAAGGATTCTGCAGAAAGGGAAAAGTGAGAATTCATTATCTTTAGACATTATATTTTGTAAGTAAGGTAAGTGTCTACAGCACATAAACTGATTAAATAATTCGCTCCTTTTAAATTGGCAGACGTCTCAAATAGCCTACTGCGGAAAAATGCAAATAAGTGTGGGAATTTCTGAAGAATTGCCCGAAAATCTGATGAAGACAAATCGCTGAAGTAATAGAAGATATGTTAGTTACTTGAGTCAAATTGAACAGGATCAACGGTTCAAATTATTCGCTTTGCTCTCATTCATTAGAAACACGTTTGGGGAAAACATAGGGCCTATTCTCAAAGGTAAGCTTACACTTGTGTGTAAGTTTACAATTGTTTGCTATTGACAATGGTATCTTACAAGTAGTATTTTTACGACTGCCAAGTCTCTGCACATAAAATACCCTTGTGAAAAGTAAATGATCATAAACTTTGAAAAAGTATTCATTTACCTTTGTGAATCAGGCCCATAGTGTTTTTGTCGAAATATCAGCATCTATTTAGTCATAAAGATCAGGGATGGGTATACGTGGCGTAACCTGCGCTATGAAAAATCACAAAATAACAGACTAAGGGGCATATCACCAAGCCCTGGAGATAAAATTATCGCCGCTTTAGCGTCCGCTTTCGGACTGAGAGCGGTGATAATGTTATCGCCTAGTCAGCAAGGTCACGCTATCGCGTGAATCCTTGCATTATCGCCCTTTCCCCCAACACCCATCTTTGCACCTCTAATGAGATGCAAAGTGGGCTTTCCTGCCCTGACATAACTGGAGAATTGTCGCTAAGCGACATTTCTCCATTTATCAATGGGCACACTAACCTGCAGAGCGACAAGCAAAGTAGCGATAACCTCTGTTATCGCTACTTTCCTTACGCCTGCTTCAAAACTGACGGAGCCATAATATCCTATGTCAGGTGGATATCATGGCTAAGTATGCCCTGCCCTATCTGCAAACTTTCGCTAAACCTTGTGCGATTTTTGCTGTATTTCCAGCAATAATCGCACAATTGGCAGCTTGCACTCTAAACGTTATTGCTTTGGAGATAAGCGTTGCTGATAGCACGCTATCTCCGCGATAAAATTCAGAATTGGCCAGCGATAATTATCCTCGAGCTATGACCATGGCCTTGATGATACGCCCCTAAGAAAGATGTGCCATTGTATGTCGATTCTCATTCGATTGTTACCGTTAGCTGTACTATAATGTAAACAAGCTTCAGCAAAGCCAGTAGGTCTCGCCTACGAGAGGGCTATTGGCTATGTCAATGTTTTTTAACCAATATTGTACATCAGTGCAGCATAATGCAAATAAAAAAAAGAAGTACTATGAAGCGGCTAGCTCCGATTGCGTCATAACACTTTTTATTGCTGGCAGACCAAAACGGAGGGAAGGAAGGCATGTCGGGCAACACAGACAATGGATGGGTAGCGAAAAAAAAGGGATATGAGGTGGCCAGCACTGCTCACCCTCACAGGGCATTTTTTCTATTACGAAGGCATGGCTAGTTGTCAGTCAACAAGGAGGGAGGGTGAGTTAAGGACAACATGCACATCAGAGGGCGGTAGGGAGGGGTTGTGGGGCGCACAGACAATGGAGGGTGAGAAGAAGGTGCTGGGAGGAAGCGCATAGAAGACAGTGTATGAGAGGTATATTCTGGGGCCAAGCAACATCATGGACATCAACGGAAGGAAGGTGGGTGGGGGCAAGCAGCAACATGGGGTTGGCCTCCAGTTGAGCTTACAACACTGCTATAAACGTCCATCTAGTTTCAAGAATCATGCCGCAGGTAATCAGTTTCTTTGAGGGGGAATGGGTGCACCCAACATCTGCCAGTAATCAGAATCAGCTACAGAAACAGGATGATTACTCGTCATATATTCCTTTTGCAATTTTATATGGAGCGAACATAGCCAGATGGCATTGAAGCGCTTTACATGAGCACAAGATTATGTTACACAAGGACATATTCATTTTATTTTGTATTTATTGTTTAGGCACTGGAGATTAAATGATTTGCCTGTTGCAAGATTGTGCATTGCACAGACTGGGGACGTGCTCAAAACCTCACTTGCAAAAAGATAGCACATTATGCATCCCAGCTGTAAACCCGTCTTGATAAGGTATCATTCCAAAGATGATATGCTCTGCTCCACTGCCTGTCAGAGGATCACACATAGACAGTAGAAGGAAGTGCAAGTGGCAGCCTATATATGAAAAACACCTTCCACATCCTGGTCGAGAAATCAAACTTCCATCTCCAGAAGCACAGAATATTAATTAATCATTACAAAGAATTGAAGTGCCATTACACCGCATGTGACAGGCGACTGTCGCGGGCGGGATCAGTCTTAAGCATCATGTGGAATGATGGTATCCAGTACAAATGTTACATTTTCAAAGGGAGCATCTCTGATCCCTTTTTAAGATGTATGAGTCTCTTCGGGTATAGCTGGGAATATCAAAGGTCCTAGAGCAGCTACACGAGAAAAACCCAGCAACTCTGACATCAGCCCTTCATTGTGTACTTCCACTTCACAAGAGTGCAGGGCAGTGGACCCAGATGAGTTGAAGGGAGATGTGGGATGTATGTGAAGAAGGGGCGGTGGGGAGAAGCAGAGGAGTCAGGTCTTTCCTCCATCACAGGTCAGCAGCACACTTTTCCCACCCCTCGGAGCTACTAATAGAGAAGATCTAAAATGTTACCTCGGAGGAGGTAAGCTATGAGTACGTCTGAAGCATGCAAGAAACTTGGCCTCCTTGCAGACCATTCTTAAATAAATATAAAACACATCCTACAGCATAAAGTCACTTTCACTTTTGAAGCAAGTTTGAAAGAGTGAGTCCTGAGAAACGTTTATAAGCACTTTCCCGATCCATGGCGCGTTGGTAGATGGACACTATGTCAGGAAGGTATGTGAAAGTTAGAAACAAATAATCCTAATCGTGACCTACTCCTAAAGTGAAAGTTATGACTGAAGAATGGTTAACATGATATTATGACGTCTTTCTTCTCAACCGATGCCACAACAGTGAAGCATTCTGCTCTATCTGGAGCCTGTGCAAGGAGTTACCAGAAAGCCCTGCATAAAGAGAATTAACACAGTCTAGCAGTAAACTGGGTGTCACTCTCACCAGTTCTGCCATGAGTGTCAGCTTTTTTAGGACTCGCTGCGTAGGAAATAGACCTTTAGTAATTGCTTCAGCTTTGCAAGCAAAAACGTGCACGCATTGCATTGCTTTGAATGGCAATGCGTGCACATTTGGTGGTTCCCTTGCGGGAGCGAGCTTTCAAACCATCTGTTAATTACAAACAGATGGTTCCTGCTTGCTTCCGCAAGGGAAACAGACGCAGGCCCCCTCCTCTCTCCCATCCCCCTGCTTGACGCCTCCTCTCCTCTTCACGCTTGTTTTCCAGGGCTATCAAGTCTGTAACCATTGTACAGGACCAAGACGCTGGATGGTCTCATGTTTCATAAACTTAAAAAAGTTGCCTACTTAATGTATATATAATGGAAGAATGACAGCTCGTGATTTAAGGTATTCCAGATGGGTGTAAACTGCATAGTATCTGAAGCCAATGGTCCCTGACGATAACAGTAAATTACCTTGAAATCCAGACGGGGACATAAACAACTCAAACCGAGGACTTTATTTCTTCCCACAGTTCTTGCCTTGTGTAAATACACTTTTGGAGAAAATGTGAAAAACAATGAGGGTTGCTCTGTTTCTCGTTCATCATGCTTTTTTTTCTTTCCACGCTGCTATAATGGAGTAGTCCGTTGTTTGTCTCTACAGGTTTTAGTATCTCTCGCACTGATGGCTGATGTTCCAGAAAACGTGCCTGGCGGTGGGCGACTTGTGCCATTTAAAGTGTTTGACTGCTGTCGCCAACGCCGTGCTGCTTTCCGATCCAGTCCTAAACTACACTTTCACATAGATTGTTCGAGCAGCAACAGCAGCGAAGCCGGTAAAGGATCAGCCTGACAGGGATGTCCCAACCAATCCCTATGTGTATCGGGGGCAGGGTCTGCGGCACCAGATCCAGGTAATGAACATATGATTAATCCTTATGTGCAGATGAAATACCCGCGTCACCTAGCGTGAACACACTGGCTTCATAACATGACAGTTGCGAAAAAAGAACTGTTCAGCTAATGCACAGAGCTCCGTCAGAACACACACTCCGTGTTATTTTAGTGGTTAGAACAAATCCCTTCGCTTTTAATGTCACAGTCAGGGATTTAAGTGGGATGATAAAACGGGGGATCTCTCAAAGGGGCGTAGCCAATATAATTAAGGGCGGGGCTTAAAACACGTAAACTACAAATCTGTGCTAAACATAGTGTGGCGCCCGATTTGTATTTTGCTGTTTCTGTCATTCCATACAGCTGTATGATGCAACAAGTAACATCATACCTACAATAAGTCAGGACTTTTGCTTTGTCAATGGTTGTTAGTTGCATAAGATAAATAGGCAGCCACTATGGTTTGTATATAAGTTTGAAAAAGCTTCCACTTAAAGCCCTGGTGACACCACAACAGTGTTGCTGCTCCTGAGTTTCAAAAAGAGAAGGGAAATCCAGAGAGAAAATTACTCTTGTTAAAGGATTTGAAAGGGCGAGATTTTGATCGATACCTTATATCTATTGATCCAAACCTCGATCTGGTCGACTGAACCTTTGTTGCCTGTCTGTAAGGAAAGAAAGTGCACCTATTTCCAAGCTAGTTCACCCAAGAAAGGACTCTACTCCCAAAGATCACGGACAACTTCTAGTTTTCAAAAGTTTATTGTAAAGATATAATGAGCTGCAAATACAAGCATCTCAGAATGAGATTCACGAGATACACAGGTCCAATTACATACATGTGCTCTCGAAAAGCCCTCAGACGAGCAACAGAAATCACTAACACAAGTTCTAAAAATAATAAAGCTATCAGCATAGACGCATATCTCTCCTTCATTTAGGTTGGAGGAAAACAAACACAGGTTAGGCGTCCCTACCCTGTTCTAGATGGTATCCCTACTTAACCAAATCCCAACCTAACAAAGGTGTCAGCAGTGAATGACCCCCAAGGGAAGTCACTCACTCTAAGTCTCTTGGTGAAAACCTAAAGTTCTCCAGTCATGACCCCTCACTGCCTACCCATCCGCTCTCTAAAGGGTCCTCAGGTATCTGCTCTAACTCCACCCAGGGGTACTGTCCCTAATACAAAACAGTCAACAACATTTGAGACGCCCCTTGCGGAACGCCCCTCACGTGGTGCAACTTCTGGCTTTTTCCATGATGCTTTGTCTTGGGCCTCATGCGTTAGAGTTGACCTTGCTTCTCAGGCTCTTCTCCGGCCCGCTGATACCCCTTAAACATTCCAAAATCCTCCTCCATGTCTGGGCCGTCCACTGAACAGACCTCTATTCATTCATTTATAATTGGATTCCCCCTTTCCTGTTGCAGACAGATATCTGTAGCCAAGAACCCAACTCTCATATACTTCTAAAAAGAAAAAGGCTTGCAACATTTCTCAGCCCAGACATGTACGTGTAAATCAATGCTAAAACATTTCAGGCCTACAATAATTCTCATAATGATTATAGCATTCAACTTCTTCATTTAATTAAAGCATGTTAATACTCTTATTCTATTATTAAGTAAACATTTCTATAAATCATGGCCTATTTAATGCAATGACCAAAAACCTTAATGCAATCTGTGTCGTGAAAAGAACCACCTTCCCTTTCCCTCCAGCTCTGGCTCTGAGGCCTACCACGTTCTGCGTTTAACCGCATACCATCTTATGTTTAACAGCTTCACGACATGGATTCAAAATAAACACATCTACTAAAACCATATAATGTCACACATTTCTGTATTAGTTCCACTTCTACTTAAATCTCTACATTAGCTATACATTCAGAATATATTCGCAGATACTATTAGCACTCATGGCATTTCTCTTCATGATTTGTGCTTACTACAGGTAAGTGTGATGTACTCATACATTTAAATCAGTTTGCGCTCTCTCAGTTCCCCCCTTTGATGACCTCTCGGGGTCATCACTAACATTTAAACTGCAGTAATGGGTAGCATTCTCTGCGCTTCCAGAGCTCTCAGGCTCCTGTACTGATTATCTTGTATGGCAGCCAATCTCTGCAGCTGCTCTCTTTGGGCCCTTTCTGACCTTCTTGCTCTGTACCATTTGAATACCCTCACCAATCCCCACAATATGATCCCACAGATCAATATTATGATGATAGGCTTTAGAATATACCATACAAAGCTGTTGCCTAAGGTGGAAAACCACCCTCCAACTGTACTCATTCCGTGGCCCACCTTTTCCCAGACATTTTCTCTACTCAAGTCTTCGATCTCCTTGTGTATATTAGTTATGTTCTTAATAACTTTCTCAAGGGGCTTCGAATTGTCTGGAATGTAAGTGCAACATTCCTGGACCTTCAAAGCCTTACAGACTCCGCCCTCTTTTGCTAGTAGGACATCTAATGCAAGACGATTTTGAAGAACCATAGCCCTTATCGATTGCATCTCTCCTTCTACCAGCATTAAGGACTGAGCAGTGCTGGCAGACAACCTGTCGACAACTGTTGCCAGTCGTCTAATTTTAACATCATTAAGGATTATTCCCAAAAGAGGAAACATAGCTCCAAAGACATCTCCAACCATTTCGGCATCACCTACATCTCTCCTTCCTCTCGATGATGTCTGACCCTCAATGATCACTAAGTCTTGTGCATGATATATTTTGGGGAAGACAATTGCCAAGTAACATGATCCATACCAGTTATCAGGTAGTCTCACGTAAGCATTTCTTCCACATACAAAATACACATTTGGAATCACTTGCATTCCCTTCAGGAAATCCTTAGTGTAGTACTCTAAATTAAAAGCATGTTCACAGTCAACTTCACCCACGTATACATTTTCATAATACGTTTTGGCTCGGTGAAGACATAACTTTCCTCTCTGCGCTCTATCTAAAGCTATTGGACCACTACTACCCTTTCTCTTATGTGACTTCTCTTCCTCGGTCCAATCTATTTTCCCTTGTCCTGATTTTTTCAAAATCTTTTGTCTCCTGTAACGATCATCCACCTGCCCTATGAACTTCTTCTCGACTTCTGACACCTTACATGTCAGGTTATTTCTACGGGCATGTGAAGTATCTAAGGTAATCCAAGGAATGAAGAACTTGGCCAATCTGTCTTCACTCTTCCAGTAGTCCCATTTGTTCATCTGCTTATAATTTGGGACTTCCGGCAACACTGAATCATAATTAGAGAAATAGTATTCAAAACTATCTCTCTCATAAAATATACTAAGCAATAAGCTACATGTAATGCCATATGTCAGAGGGAGGTGATGGTATCTAATACCCTCGTCTACAGATGCCGGCAACTGCATGCAGACATAACAATCCTTAACCTCCATGGCATCCACGTATTCATACAAGAGTTTAGCATAAGCATTCGACCTAAAGTCTCCTTGGGACTCGTCCACATGTAACCTGCGGGCTTCTGCAGCCAATAACGCTTTCTCTTGAGTGTTTTCCCTTTTCTCACCAGCAACAATAGGTGTAAGCGTTACTACAGAACTCACATCAGTTACCTTTACCTCTTCTTCATGTCCCTTTACATAAGAAATTGTTACCACTAAAGCTATTAATATTATCACTCCTACTATTAGTGTACCTATTATACATTTAGCTCTACGGTTCGGGGTGCCGGCCTCCATTTCGTCAGACAATCTGGCTCTCTCTTATTTTAGCAAAAAGTTCTTTTCCTCTCGTTCCTTTACAGTCTCTTTTCAATCCTTTTGTCTTTAGAATCCACACAACTGGAGGCTGACAACCTTCTTCGCAAAAGTCCTTTAACAGTTCAAAAAGACAACCCTAGCCCTTCTCCATCAACTCAAGGGAAGTTCCCTAAAATTCACTGCTTCCTGGGCGCTAGGTAATCTTCTTTTTTCTTCTGCTTGCTTTATTTACAAAGTCCTTTAACAGTCTACTATCAGATTTGTGGTTGCAGCTTCAATAGCATAGTTCAGTATTTCCAAACGAAGATTGTGCTCTTCATGTGCTGTTATCGTTGTACCAAAGTCGGGGAATTGCAATTCTGTAAGAAACATGTGTTTTAACTTGCTGAGGCGGGGAGGTCTGGGGAGCACGAATGTTAGTGACCCTTCTTGTTCGACACCGGGTACCAACAGTCGTATTTCCACGGTGATAATGGGCTCAGAACTGGACACCACCACCGCTCGGATCCTCCCTGTCTCCGGTTTCACAGACATTTGTCGCCAGATATGTCCACTCAGGTGTGGAGTATCTTCTGTTAGGCACACGCACTCTTCTTGACCTTCTTCGGTCGGGTGCTTCAGCGCCCTGAGCACCTTCTTCTGGGTCCGAGTCTTCTGATATCGGAGGAAGGGTTGCCTCTGGAGTTGACCTCAGGCTAGAGCTCCTTCTTTGCGGCCAATTAGCTTCTCCACGTGCCCTTCTACTCCTTCTCCTCCTGGTCTGTTCTCGCTCCCTTTCAGACCTGTCAGGGTCAGACTCGTACTCCCAGCTGCTTTCTCCTTCTGTAGCGTCGTCTGTTTCGCTGTTGTACTGACCGTCCTCAGCTTGGTCAGACTCGTTCCCTGCTTCCGCTGGCACCTCTACAGCTTGGCTAGCCCCCTCTATGGCTTCTCCATCCTCAGCTGGACGTCTATCCGAGAGAGGAGCTGTTTCCAGAGGTGCTGGAACCCTTTTCGTATGTGATGCGTGGATCCAATTGGGCAGGCCTCCCACCTTTACAGCTGTGTTTGTGATCAGGATGACCTGGAAGGGTCCACGCCAACGAATATCCAAGCAGCTTCTTCTCACATGTTTCTTCACCAGGACCCAGTCCCCAGGATACAGGTCATGGCAAGGGCCCTGGCACGCTGGAACCTCGGCAGCCTGTACCTGAAGAGACACAGAACGCATTGCGTCAGACAGCCCCTTACAATAGTCCAGGATCATATCATCTGTGATATTTAACAGTGCAGTAGCTGGAATAGATGGCAGCCTCATTGCTCTCCCCATTAACACCTCATGTGGTGACAACCCTGTTCTTCTGTCTGGGGTACTACGAAGGCTCATGAGGACTAATGGCAGGGCATCAGGCCAACTCAGGGTCGTTGAGGAACAAACTTTTGCTATCCTGCACTTGATCGTTCCATTGATCTGTTCCACAATTCCTGAGGCTTCTGGTCGGTAACTGCAATGCAGCTTTTGGTCAATATTTAGTGCTACACAGATCATCTTCACAAGCTCGCTGTTAAAATGTGTTCCCCTATCTGATTCCAAAAAGGCCGGCACCCCGAAGCGAGGAATGAGTTCTCTAAGCAGTAACTTGGCCACTGTGAGGGTGTCGCACCTACGTGTAGGGTATGCCTCAACCCATCTGGAGAACACACAAACAACCACCAAGACATAGCGGAGGCGGTTGCACCTTGGCATTTCAATGAAATCTATCTGCATTCGATTGAATGGACCTCCAGACCTTCCTATGTGACTTAGTGCAACTGGTGTTCTTTTCCCTACGTTCAGCTGCTGACAGGTCACACAACGCTGGCACACTGCTTCTGCTGCTATTCTAAACTTAGGATTGTACCAAGTCTGTCTAAACACTCTCAGCATAGCATCTCTCCCTAAGTGTACGGGACCATGTATGAGCCTAGCCATTGGACTCACCATCTCATTGGGCAACACTGCTCTGCCGTCTGCTGAGACCCAAAAATGGGTCTCACCCATTACACATCCTGCCCTCTCCCATGTTTCCTTTTCAGAATCAGGAGCATTTTCTTGCATGGTTGACAGTTCATCCCAAGTATCAACAGTTTCCAGTATCATGGCTAATTCAGTTCTTACATTTATTCCACCCACATCCACCTCTGTGAAAGAGTAACCTTGTTCCGCGCAATACCGCGCAACTTCATCAGCATATCTATTGCCTTTCGAAACAAAGTCCTCATTTCTGGTATGTGCGGTGCACTTTACAACTGCGATACTTGCTGGACATTGCAATGCTTCTAACAACAGGCGCACAAACTCTCCATTGCGAATGGGAGAGCCTGAAGAGGTCATGAACCCTCTTTGAGACCATAACTGCCCGTAATCATGAACTACCCCAAACCCGTACTGGCTGTCGGTGTAGATGGTGACTCGAATTTGATTGCTTGCCAAGCAAGCACGTGTCAGGGCAATAATCTCGGCTACCTGAGCGGAGTGTACTCCTTCCAGGCACCCAGCTTCCACAACTCCTTCAATTGTACAAACAGCATAAGCTGCTCTCAACTGCCCAACTTCGTCTCTTACACATGAGCCATCGACAAAGAAAACTTCGTCTGGGTCGGTCAGTGGCTCATCTACGATGTCGGGTCTGGGTTTGGTGCATAGTTCAGTCACATCGAGACAGTCATGGTCTGTATATTCATCATCATCCTCAATATCATTTGGAAGTGGCATCAATGTAGCAGGGTTCAAAACAGAGCATCTCTTGAGGGTCACGTTCTCTGCAGCAAGAATAACTTGCTCATAGCGCGTGAGCCTACTATTGGTCAGATGCTGTGTTTTGGTCCTGGTCATCAACAGTTCAACAGAATGTGGCACGCACACCTCTAACGGGTGCCCCATGACAATATTTTCACATCTTTCAATGCTGACACCCGTTGCAGCAACGGATTTGAGACATCCGGGCAACGCTGCGGCTACTGGGTCTAAAGTAGCCGAAAAATAAGCAACTGGTCTACGGGCATTCCCATGGATTTGGACCAACACAGACAACGCGCAACCTTCTCTCTCACAACAGTAAAGAAAAAATTGTTTATTGTAATCAGGCATTCCCAATGCCGGAGCACGACACAGGTCCTCTCTCAGCTGTAGGAACGCCATCAAACAGTCTTTGTCCCATGGTACCGGATCACTCACCTCTTTGTGCGTCAGTTTTTGCAAAGGCTTTGCTTTCAGTGAAAAGTTCACGATCCACTGTCGGCAATAACCCACCATCCCTAGGAACATCCTGACCTCTCTCTGTGTCTTAGGCGCATTCATTTTCATGATCGCCTCTATCCTGTCTGGTGACACTTTTCGTTTGCCTTTCTCAATTCTGTGTCCCAAGTACTGCACTTCTGTCAGGCAGTACTGCAATTTTCCCGGGGACACCTTATGCCCATTGGCAGCTAGGTGATTTAACAAAGCAATGGAGTCTTCCCTGCAAGCTTCTTCTGTTTCTGACGCCACAAGGAGGTCGTCTATGTACTGGACCAGAACTGACTTCTGGGGCAGCACTAGACTTTCAAGATTTTTCTTCAAAAGCTGATTAAAGATCGATGGGCTCTCTGTATACCCCTGAGGGATACGACACCATGTTAGGACGCGATTTTCCAGTTTAAATGCGAAAAGAAAATGGCTCTCTTCGTCCAGAGGGATCGAAAAGAAAGCCTGGCAAAGATCGATCACAGTGAACCACTCAGCTTGGAATGGAATCTGAAACAGTATCACTGATGGATTCGGTACCACTGGACAACACGAAACGACTATGTTATTAATCTTTCGCAGGTCTTGTACTATCCGAAATTTCCCATTTGGTTTCTGCAGACCCATAATCGGGGAGTTGCATGGACTACCCACGATTTCTTTCAGTATTCCCTGTTTAATCATGGACTCGATCACGGGTTTTATGCCTGCAATCGTTTCTGGAGTCAATTTATATTGGGGTGTTCTTGGGAACTCAGCCTGCGGTTTCACTACAATTTTCACTGGGTCCACCCCTTTGACCAATCCAATCTCTTCCCCAGTGAAATCCCATACCTCTGGTGCCACTGTCTCTCTCAAGTCCCAGGGGAGCTCGTCTACTGTCAAAGTAGGGTACAGCTCCACACATATTCTTGAGTTTGCAACTTTAAAGTCTGCATCATCGTCATTGGTCAATACCTCCACTCCCTGAGGTGTACAGTATATAGTACAATTCAATTTACACAACAGGTCTCTTCCTAGCAGACACACAGGACTTGAATCGCAAACCACAAACTGGTGCTCATCACTGTACTTCCCTATTTTCACCTGCACCGGTTCTGTCAATTGGCTGGTTATTCTCCTGTTTGCGACCCCTACCACCTGTATAGTCTCTCCAGACATGGGCAGGTCTGGAACTGCAGCTGATCTGATCGTGGATCTAGTGGCTCCTGTGTCCACCAGAAATGTCGTAGGGCACCCTGCTACTTCTGCTTCCACATAGGGTCCCCTCTGATCTACCTCCAAGGCTGCCCCGAGGGTGCAGTCTTCTCTTTCCACTCTCTGTCCGGTTAATGGGTCCACATAATAGCACTCTTCCCCTTCCACAAACAGGGGCATTTGTCTATAGGTCTTACCCATACTCCCTACTCGAGGAGGTTGCGGGAACTGGGCTCGGGGAGGAGCCCCCCCCCCTTTGAGCACCTTTCCTTGGTATGGCGTTACCCCTCTTGTAGGCGCGCTCTGGACCTCTTCCTCCTCTATCTCTTGCTCTCCTATCTCTACATTGTAAGGGCACTCGCGTTTCCAATGCCCCACCTCGTTGCACTGGTGGCACCTAGTCGTTTTCTTCAAGGCAGCTATGTCTATTCTGGGTCTAAAGGTGGAACTCTCCTCATTGCCCTTGTTCTGACTGTACTGCTTCTTTCCTCCTGTACCTGTTCCTTGCTGCTGTTGCTGCTGTCCCCCCTTCCCTGCTGCCTGCATTTGTACCACCATCAACTTTTCTTTTAGTTTCTTAGCCTTAGAGTCTATCTCATCACAGCAGTACCTGGCATATCTCAGTATTTCGTCTAGAGGTTTAGTTTGCCAACAAATCGAGTGTTGCTGAATCATTAAACTAATATCCGGTCTCAGTCCCAGGACGAACTTGGACACAAATTGCCCTATGTCTTTTGGATCCATTACATCCAAGCCGCTATACTGTTTAAACGCCTTCAGCAATCTCTCGTAATACTCGTGGACTGTCTCTTTGGGTTCCTGTCTTGTTCGGTCTATTCTGACCCAATCTATGTCTTGCATTGGCACTTTCTCTTTCAGCCAAGTCATCACTCTCTCGTATTTTGCCATCACAGTCTCGGACGGCCCATTAGTCTTGACATCTCTCTCTGGCTCCGTTGTGGGCCACTCAGCGCTAACCTTGCATGCTGTCCACAGATCGCCTGGTACTACAATGTCAAACAGCGTGTTCAGATCTATCCAAAGGACCTTTGAGATTTTTACAAATCTCTCCACTTGCTTGTACCACTCCACTGGGCTCTCACGTAATTTGGGGAAAGAGGTGGTAAAAGCAGCTAAATCTCCCCTACTCCAAGGGACATGTACATAGTTCCCATTTGCAACTTCACGCAAAGGGTAAGCTTCCACTCCCTGCTGTCCTGGTGTCATACCAATCATGCTTCTCCTGCCGGTCCCTTTCTTGGACCACCTCTCTTCCCACTTATCTAGTGCCCTCCATGTCCTTATTCCAGTAATCAGTTCCCTTATGTGTGTTTTCAGCCCAATCGTTCTCCTCTCATCTAGGTCTCGATCTGAGTAATGTAGCCTGTGGTTACCCTGTAATGCTTTGGTTCTTGACAAGTCCACCATATATTTGCCTGCTAGTTCGACTAACTTCTCATGGACTGCTCTCGCTTTTCGAGTAATGTCTTTTGCCATATACAGTATTTCATCCTGTTCATACATTTCCATTCTTTCTAAAGGCAGGGTACCATCTACCATGTCATCCAGGTCTGACCTTAAACTGGAGACATCGAGTCTCTTGGCTTTTATCTCAGCTCGCAATATGTCTTTCGAAGGGGGCTCACTGGTCTCCCTCCCATCCCAACTTCGAGCTCTACGTTTGGGCTCGGGAGAGTTAATGGGTGGCCTCCCTTGCTCCCATCTCTCTAGGTCCCATGCTCGGCCATCTGATCTTGGAAGGTGATGGAACACGGGCCTGTTACCCCTACTCTTGCTCTGCCCACTCTCATCTTCTTCTCTCCTCTCACCGCACATCTCTCTGTTATTTTCCCTCTGGTCGCTACACTCCCTTTGCCTCGTATCGCTTAGTATCCGATACGATCCTTCCTGGTTCCCCATATTCCCTGGACTGCGCTCATTTCCATCATCACAGGGTCTATGGTGCGACCTCTCACAACTCCCATTCAGTTCTCTGGTGCCGGGCACACAGTGTGGACACTTAAAGCTGTTCCTATACTCTTGTGCTCTCCTCTCCCCTTCACTGAGTATTGGGCACGCCACCCCTTCACTCCCGGGGCCCCCGTTTTCCAGGTCTGTTCTACCTCCACTCCGGGCCCAATGGGTGACTCCCCTACTCCCTCTACAGTCCCACTCCGGGCTACTCTCCCCAGCCCCGCAGTGAGTCCGTGCTCTGCTGTCCTGACTTTCCCTTTCTGCTTCTGCAGCATTGATGCTCTTTTGAGCCTTCACTGCCTCATCCCACTGCTTCATGTACTCATTTAGCTCTTGAAAGGATTTTCGTCCAGATCCCCTCAGATCCATTGGCCATCTAGGGCCCCCAGGATCTCCTCCTGGGTCCCCTGCTGTGTGCATCGGTGTACTCCACTCTCTGGGTATCGGCATCTGACTTGGGGAATTAGTGGTATCGTTCCTCCTTGCCTCCTCTGCTCTTTCTCTGTCTTTCCGTTTCCGTTCTTCCCCTCTTGCTCTCTCTTGGTCATATATCGATATTATAGGACCTATGGTGACTGGTACCTGTAGTGCATCTGGTAATGGGTAGGATGTGGCGCTTTCCGTTTCCGGCGCTCTTTGTACCACAAACCTACCGACTACCTGTTGCACATGACTAGGCTGGGACAGCTCTTTCTTTGGCTCAGGATCCCACTCTGAACTGGGAAGCGGTCTATGCTCTCCTGCATTGCCCCCCTTTTCTCCTTCAGTATTCTCGACCTCTCCCCCTGCTCTATTATACGGGGGTGGCCTGTCTGTCAATAATCTGTTTATCAGGCTGTCCTCTGTTTCGCTCTCATCATCTTCTTCTATGGGGCTTTTATTTACTGGCGCCTCTAACACTGGGTACAGTTTATTTATTTCCAAATTATGCACTCTCCATCTTTTAGCATCCGCATCCCACCTGGCATCCTGTACTGCCCTTACCGATCGTTTCACCCTTTCTTGTCGTCTGTTCATATTCTTTTCATGCGCTGCCCTAATCCATGCTTCAAGAGCTTCAAACTGGGTCGGTCTAGGCAAAGGTCTCGTTGAGGTCATGACTGATTTTAATCGATGTAACACCTCTAATCTGAACGTCCCGTACTTCGGGAACGTCAGTTCCTCATTTCCTTCAGTAATCTTACTCCACTCTGATATCCAAAGGATCGTATGCAACCCAACATTTACTGCCATGTATCGAGCTGGCGTACCCTCCGGCGGGGCTTCTTCCCCTTCATACGATCCCCGCTTCTCTCTTTTAAACATCGCTTTCAGCCATTTAAAACACTTCATAATTATGCGCACAAAATCCAGCCTCGCTACTCTGTTTACTTCCTGATGACAATCCACCAATCCTGTCGCGGCTTTGCTAGCTTGGCCTATCACAGCGCGGTCTTTCTCCTGTCGGCCAATCACGTCGCGACCCTGTCTGACGTGTTCGCTAGCTGGCCTATCACAGCGCGGTCTTTCTCCGGTCAGCCAATCACTGCGCGACACCACCTGACGTCACTTTTCTCCGCTTCGCAGCAGCACCCCTCCTTTCTCAACTCGTCTCCCGGTTATGCATGCGTCCCATTCATACACCGAAAAATGACTACTTCCGACCAAGCGGTCACTTCTCTCGACTGTACGTCCACAGTCTATCTGTAATTGTCAACACAACTGACGAGATGTATCGTCTCTCTGATAGGTTGCTTACACACACAGTAACTTCCGACCAGCGTCCGTTACTCACGCACTCACTCTTACGTTCCCCCTATCTCGGTCTCTCGGGTGATCAATGGTACCTCATGACCCCCTTCACACTAGTTGACAATTACTCTGGGTGTCCGATACACCCGAACCACTTAAGCTCTCCTTGAACTTAAGATTTCCACCGGTTGCGCGCGCTCACAACCTGTTCCACAGTCACTCTACAGACATTCAACTCCGCCAGACATTACAACATAGATACAATACAAAACACCGCAATCTAACACGCATAACCCTTTATACTCACTCTCAACCGATACTGCTGCTTTTTCTGTCTCACGTCATCCGGATCTTCTCCAGCGGGCTGTTCTTCCGATCATCGATCTCTAGGGGCCTTGGGGTAAGCTAACCTGGCCTAGGTCACCGTCCTCAAGAAGGCAACCATCCTCTATAGCTACCAACTGAAAGGGCGAGATTTTGATCGATACCTTATATCTATTGATCCAAACCTCGATCTGGTCGACTGAACCTTTGTTGCCTGTCTGTAAGGAAAGAAAGTGCACCTATTTCCAAGCTAGTTCACCCAAGAAAGGACTCTACTCCCAAAGATCACGGACAACTTCTAGTTTTCAAAAGTTTATTGTAAAGATATAATGAGCTGCAAATACAAGCATCTCAGAATGAGATTCACGAGATACACAGGTCCAATTACATACATGTGCTCTCGAAAAGCCCTCAGACGAGCAACAGAAATCACTAACACAAGTTCTAAAAATAATAAAGCTATCAGCATAGACGCATATCTCTCCTTCATTTAGGTTGGAGGAAAACAAACACAGGTTAGGCGTCCCTACCCTGTTCTAGATGGTATCCCTACTTAACCAAATCCCAACCTAACAAAGGTGTCAGCAGTGAATGACCCCCAAGGGAAGTCACTCACTCTAAGTCTCTTGGTGAAAACCTAAAGTTCTCCAGTCATGACCCCTCACTGCCTACCCATCCGCTCTCTAAAGGGTCCTCAGGTATCTGCTCTAACTCCACCCAGGGGTACTGTCCCTAATACAAAACAGTCAACAACATTTGAGACGCCCCTTGCGGAACGCCCCTCACGTGGTGCAACTTCTGGCTTTTTCCATGATGCTTTGTCTTGGGCCTCATGCGTTAGAGTTGACCTTGCTTCTCAGGCTCTTCTCCGGCCCGCTGATACCCCTTAAACATTCCAAAATCCTCCTCCATGTCTGGGCCGTCCACTGAACAGACCTCTATTCATTCATTTATAATTGGATTCCCCCTTTCCTGTTGCAGACAGATATCTGTAGCCAAGAACCCAACTCTCATATACTTCTAAAAAGAAAAAGGCTTGCAACATTTCTCAGCCCAGACATGTACGTGTAAATCAATGCTAAAACATTTCAGGCCTACAATAATTCTCATAATGATTATAGCATTCAACTTCTTCATTTAATTAAAGCATGTTAATACTCTTATTCTATTATTAAGTAAACATTTCTATAAATCATGGCCTATTTAATGCAATGACCAAAAACCTTAATGCAATCTGTGTCGTGAAAAGAACCACCTTCCCTTTCCCTCCAGCTCTGGCTCTGAGGCCTACCACGTTCTGCGTTTAACCGCATACCATCTTATGTTTAACAGCTTCACGACATGGATTCAAAATAAACACATCTACTAAAACCATATAATGTCACACATTTCTGTATTAGTTCCACTTCTACTTAAATCTCTACATTAGCTATACATTCAGAATATATTCGCAGATACTATTAGCACTCATGGCATTTCTCTTCATGATTTGTGCTTACTACAGGTAAGTGTGATGTACTCATACATTTAAATCAGTTTGCGCTCTCTCAGATTTCCCTTCCTCTACAATGCTCACCTTGCTTGATATCATGTGTAACTTCTCCACTAGTGAGAAATGAGCTGTGTGAGCATTCACACATCGATGTGCCTGCTGTCACTGCAGTCTGGAAAAAAACGGACCGCCTGTGCCGGGGCACAAAACAGAGCCCGATAAAGACCTGTTTCAAGGCCCCCTGTAAACAAGCATTGGCATAGCCAATAGGTCTCGCCTTTGGGACCGTGTAAGTGTTTAGCCATGCAACAGTTGATGTGGTTGCACCAAGGATAATATGCTGCATAACTAAATACTTATAAGGTCCCAAAGGCGAGACCTATTGGCTATGCCAATGCTTGTTATACTCTGTAGCTGAACGCACGTTTTCACTAATTGTATTTGTCTGCAAAAGAAAAGTCATGTCAGTGTCATAAAAGATGACAGGATGTTGTGGGCAACCGAACACAGACAAGGAAGGAACATGGAAGGGGGAGCTAGATGAAAAAGATGAACTCCTGATAGAGTGCTTCAACACAAAAAAGGTAGCACCTAAAAAAGCAGGCAGTGGAAGGACACAGTTAATGCACCCGTGCCCAGTGGAGGGACAAACACCAGGAGAGGAAGGAAGCATACAGAATCTTACCGATAAGAAGCAAGGAAATTGACAATGAAACTAACCAATGATAATTAACAGGCAAGCTTTAAGTCCACAGCCTAAAAAACAAAAGATCTTGCAAGTGACAACGCATTTGCTGTCTTTGGAGGGACCTAACAAGCCACAATTCTCCAATGTTACTGCTGATCCTTGGGGAAACTGAATCTGTTTGAAATCGATTCACAGTTCAACAAACGGTTTAGTAGCTTCAGTTGGAGGTGAGCTGACTCCTAAATCTGAATTCCAAACATATTTGTAAATTTGATGAGTAGAAGTGAAAGAGAAGGTACCGCCGGGAAAATTCAGATATATGAAGGTAAACCATCTCAAATCTAACATTTGATGTGATTTGATCTATTAAATGCTTTAATGTGTGGTACATGAAGGGGGCCCTGTTGGATTTCTAGAATCTCACTCAAAGGTGGGAAGGTTCCTGCAATTTAGAGCCTCCACTACACCAACTGTGACTGGCATGCATACCTGAAATATATTTAAACTTTTAGCAGACATTGTTTACTGAAGCAGCATCTCCGTCAATGATAGGAGCCACTTTGGTGAAAAAAGCTATGGTGACAGATGCGCCATGAGAGGATCGTGGAACTGTCTTTAATATTTTCTAAGGTATACTTCAAGGAGAAGGCTCATCTTCAGCAAATGTCATCATGGCAACTGCAGATGAACTAAGATGCAAGGTGGATGAGGTCAAGCAGGCGTCCTCATCCTAGGAGATGTGTTGGAGGGTCTTGACACCAGAGATCACAAGATTTTAATTATAGAACTGAATGGCCAGGGGTGTGGGGGGGCAGAGCTTAGCTTTGAGTTGGCTAAGAGATTCCTTATAATAACCACAAAGTAAACAACTGGGTCTGGATTGCTATTGAGTGTGGAGTGTTGAGTGAAGCGTCCTGAGGCGGAAAGCCGGGAACAGTAAGCTGTTCATTTTGCTCATTCTTTTAGTGCTTTAAAAAAAATATTAAATCTGTTTTCACTTCTTTTAAAATGTGTTTTCTGATTTTTACGAGTCAACAAATACTGTGTTTTATTACTCACCGCCACTTAATCATTACTGGTGTGCCGTGCCGTGATGCTCCCCTGATCACCCCCATCGCATCCGAGTAGGCGCTGCTGGGGGCCCGCCATCTTGGGTGAGGGCAGGAACAGGGCGAGCAGACTAGTGCTCGGCCCCTCCCACCCTCCCGCCCTCGCCACCACAAAAAGCCCTTCCACTCACTCCCCCATTGATTGCTATTGAGTGTGGAGTGTTGAGTGAAGCGTCCTGAGGCGGAAAGCCGGGACTAGTAAGCTGTTCATTTTGCTCATTCTTTTAGCGCTTTAAAAAAAATATTAAATCTGTTTTCACTGCTTTTAAAATTTGTTTTCTGATTTTACGAGTCAACAAATACTGTGTTTTATTACTCACCGCCACTTAACCATTACTGGTGTGCCGTGCCGTGATGCTCCCCTGATCACCCCCATCGCAGCCGAGTAGGCGCTGCTGGGGGCCCTGCCATCTTGGGTGAGGGCAGGAACAGGGCGAGCAGACTAGTGCTCGGCCCCTCCCACCCTCCTGCCCTCGCCACTACAAAATGGAGCCACCACCCCGGAAGCGCAGGGGACGGGCGCAGCGGGCGCGCCGTCAGCGCGCCGAAGGCGCGCCAAAGGCAAGGCCGTCTGCGCCCGTCCGCGACAGACCGGGACCAGGGGCCACAACCCCTGTCCAACTTACCAGCCACCCACGACCCATGAGAACAAGTGTCATCACATATTCAAGCAGTGAGCTAAGAAAGTTTAACACCTTAGGCACATTACACCAAGCGTCATGTGCACAACTGGGACCCCTGAATACTATGGGGCCAGTTAGCTGTCTGAACCGTAACTGGGTGAGTGATCCCTGGCACTGCCCTACTAACTCCATTACCTCCGACCTGGTCTTGAGATGTATCTATCTCAACGCAAGGTCCCTCCCCAAACATGCAATCGAAATCTGGGACATTTTGGAAACTGATAAACCTGACTTAGTCTTTATTACTGAGACGTGGCTTGACAATCACAGCACCCCGGACATTGCTACGGCCCTCCCAGATAACTATAAAATTCTTAACCTAAACAGGGAGAAAAAAAAGGGAGGTGGGGTAGCAATGCTGTTTAAAGACTCCCTCACTTGCAGACAGGAGGTGATTACTCAGGCCAGCAGCCATGAAGCCATGGCATTCTCAGTGTCCACTAACACCAATATTCTATTCAGTGGTGTTATCATTTACAATCCACCTGGCTGCACGTCTGATTTCAATACTCAACTTCTTGCACAAGTTATGCCAGTCTGTCTTCACAGCAAAAATCTATTGCTCCTAGGGGACTACAATATTCACTACGACGATAGCAATAACCCCCTTACCAAACAGCTAGTAGAGAATATGGAGATCCTGCAGCTGTCCCAGAGAATTAAAACAATCAACACATAGGGCTGGACATATCCTAGACTTGATGTTCTCCAATATAAATCCCATTTCCATTAAAGGGATAAAGCCATTAGTATGGACGGACCATTCTATGGTCGAGTTCGATATCCACCTTCCTGTTAAAAACTCAAGACCCTCTTATCAAGCTGCAACCCATAGGAGGAGTTGGGCTAACTTTAATGTTGAAACTTTTCAGCAACACTTTATCTACTCCTATGCAGAAAAAACAAGTATCAACGAAGCAACAGATAGGCTTCAGAACCATATCATGATGGCACTTGAACATTGCTCAGTGCGTCGCCACGATGCCAAACCCAGGCGTACCATGTCAGAAAATTGGTACGGGCAAGAACTAAAGACGTTAAAAAGGAAATGTACAATGCTCGAACACAAATGGAGATTAACAAGAACTCAAGAGACCAGAATGGCATATAAGAAAGAACTCACACAATACACCAAAGCCATTAGGAAGGCAAAAAAAGACTATTTCTCCCGTAGAATTACAGAAAATAAACACTCTTCCAAAGAGCTTTTTAAAATAGTTAAAGAACTATGCAGTCCTACCAGTCTCTCATCTAATCTGACTCCCTCACAAGTAGGCTGCGATAAAATGAACAACTTTTTCTGTGAAAAAATAGACAAGATCTAATCGTCATTTTCCAACCCCAAATCGGATGGCTCAGAGGACCACGAGCCACCCTCCTTCCAAGCTTGTTGTTCCAGCTTTGGCCCATTCTCTGAAGAGGAAGTGGGCAAAGCTATGCTAGAACTTAAATCTGGCTCCCCTTTGGACCCTTGCCCCCACCATATTTTTCGGCAACTCATCCCATTAATCTGCCCAGCAGTGACTCAACTGCTGAATCACTCGCTAGAAGCCGCCGAATTCCCAATCAGCTGGAAGAACGCCACAGTTACCCCCCTTCTAAAAAAAGCAGGACTAGATATTAATAACCCGCCCAACTACAGACCCATATCTCAGCTACCCTATTTATCTAAAGTACTAGAAAAACTGATTAACAGGCAACTGGCCAGTTTTCTTGAAACAAACAACCTACTTGATATCTCACAAACGGGTTTCAGGGCCAACAACAGCACGGAAACAACTCTCTTGGCCGTGCTGGATAATATCAGAATGCATGTAGATCAGGGGAAAACAGTTGCCCTGATACTATTGGATCTCTCGGCGGCATTCGACACCGTCCCACACAACCTGCTTTTAAAAACTTTGGCATCTAAAGGCATTAGGGACAGAGCACTGGGATGGCTGCGGTCCTTCCTATTGGATAGAACGCGATCAGTGCACATGGGCAATTTTTCATCTCCGCGCCGTAACATCAAATACGGGGTCCCACAGGGGGCCTCACTAAGTCCAACATTGTTCAACGTATTTGTGTCTTCCCTGGCAGAAATAGGTAGAAAGTGGGGTGTCGAAATCTGTTCTTCTGCAGACGACACTCAACTAACTGTAATCCTGGACGAGAGGAATGACCCCAAAGATAGGCTACTAAAGTGTCTCTCTGAATTGTCTGACTGGATGCACAACCACTGCCTTAAATTAAATGCAGACAAATCAGAGATACTGCTGTTCGGCGGACACACTCAATTGTGGAACAACAGTTGGTGGCCAGAAGACCTGGGTACTCCACCAGCTCCGACACTAACAGCAAGAAATCTTGGAATAACAATTGACACCTCTCTATCCATGAAATCCCACGTAGCTACCATATGCGGCAAAGGCTTTGCAATACTAAAAATGCTTAGAAGAGTCTTCCCCTGGATTCCCATAGAGTGCAGAAAGATCCTGGTCCAATCTCTACTGATGAGTAGGCTGGACTACGGAAACTCTCTGTTCGTAGGCATGGCAGACTATCTCTTCACCAAACTTCAAATGGTGCAGAACGCAGCGGCCAAGGCCATCTGCATGAAAAGAAAGTTTGACTCAGCCAAGAGCTGTCTACATGATCTCCATTGGTTACCAATGAGGCAAAGAGCAACTTTCAAAATGATGTGTATAACACACAGAGCACTGCACAATACAGGCCCACTTATTCTTAGAAACAGGATTCAGTTCTATGCTCCAACCAGAAACCTTCGCTCTCAATTCTCGGCACGAGTCAAAACACCTCGGGTAAAGAGAGCAAGGATGGGTGAGCGAGCCTTCTCCCACATAGCTGCATCCAAGTGGAACGAACTGCCTGTGGCCCTCCGACTCACTGGCATTTAGGAAACATCTGAAAACCTTCCTCTTTCCTAATCCAGACTAATCTAACTCGACCCATGCCAACCTTCCACGCACTTTAGCTATTACAGCGCCGTGATATCCTACTTGGATGATTGTTAGCGCTTTATAAGAAAAATAAATAAAAAAATAAATAATGAAGAGAGAAGAAGGATGGAAAATAAGGGAGAATTGGTGTGCCTGAATGTGGAGTACTTCCTTTTAAAGATGAATTCCCTCATCCACCAGAGGTGGCATGCTTCATCATAGGAAACCTACGCACGCCGTGATGCCTAGTCACAGTGCGGGCCACAACCCCCTTATTAAAGGGAGGAGCTCAGGAAGGTTTTCAGAGGTATGATAAATACCTTTCTAATGAGCACAAAGTGGTGGGGGAATACATGGCGTGAATGAAAGAATGTGATCTAAAACTGGCTACAAGGTACGTAACAGGATTTATTCTTGCATCATTGAGTCAGGATTAAAACCAAGCAGTAAAGGGTGAAATTGTGTCAAAAATCCAACTGTAAGAATGTATTTAGTACTTAATCCACTTACTCTTCAGCTTCACACATGAGAAAGCCTTTATGAATGACTTCATTGCTCTAAGAATTGATTATTGTAACCATATCTACCTGGGATTTTTGAAAAAAATCCAAGCAGACTTCAGCTATTAGAGAATGATGAACCAGAATGTTACAGCACCTTACAAAGCAAGATTATATTGGGACTACCTTTAAATCAATGCAGTAGATGACAGTCATTGAATGAATCTATTTTCAAGTCAGTATGAAATATGCAGAACACCTCACTCACCTATGCGCACTCCATTGATTAAACTGCTTCCCAGGTGCTAAATGTCTCACAGAATTATTAGGTTTTGGCATAGGTCTATTTATATGGGGTTTTTCTACTAAGGGCAGCGGTGGCATAGTTGCTGTTTCTTCTCTCCTTTTGGTGACACTTAATATGTACACGCACAGCCATTCAGAAAAGTGATGATGCTACTTTTAAGACCCGTAGTCTGTTCCACAGCCACCATTCTAGGTCTTGCTACAGAGAGCTTCATCTGTCTGTTGTGATATCTGTTGTTATCCAAACATCAGCAAGAAGTATAAAGAAAAATAGAAAGAGTGGGCTTTGGGTCATACATCTTCAGTCATTGGCTTTGTGTGTTTTTCAGGGTTTACCATTGATTGGATGGGCTGTCCGTCATGCATGGCATATAAGGATACCTACATCAAGCAGTCTTTTTGTTAAAATGCAATATGACCAGTAGGTTGAAAGTGAGTCCTTGGTTGTATTCTTTGATGGATTTACTGTACTTTGCTGGCACATCATTTTACTTTCTGATTTATGACTTTACTGCTGACTTATTGACTGCATAAGCTTATCAAAAACGAAGGGCAAGGGGTTAGCCATTAATCATTCGTGAGCACTCATTTGGTATGCATGTTTGGTTTACTGTTTACTTTGTTCACAAATTAAAAAATGTCCACACAAATTACCCCTTTTTTCAGAGATGCAGTAAAATGTTGTCTCTTTGGCAAAAGTAAAGGAGACCATATTTGTGTCTTTAAATAACACTGCTGTGGTTTGTAAGCATCAAGTCTAGTGCAAACAAAAGATTATCAAATGAAAATGTTATGTCATACCATACCATTTAATTTACAATACTTATTGTACTTATCTAATGCATCATATTTAACTACCAACCATACTTAACCTACCAATACCTTCTATACCTACCGACTCTACTTAATCTATTAAATAATCTAACCTATCATACCTAACTTTCCATCTTGCCATACCTACCATACATACCTAATCTATCATGCTTACCATACTACCAAATATGCCTACCTATTTACCATACTACCATTGCCACCTAACATACTTACCACTCCTACCATACTCGAACTACTTTACTTCTTAAAGTACTTCATCCAACCATGTAAACTACTTTATCTAACCATGGAAATGTACATATGTGTATGGTATTTCTATAGTGCAAACATAGCCAAAAAGACGCTGAGCGCTCCACAGGGTCAAAGATCAGCGTAAAGTCAATGAGTGATAGGAGAGGTAACTGAGGTGTAACAAGTCTACCATCCTTTCATACCTACCTGCCACACCTAACCTATTCTAGACAATCTGCCTACCATACCTAACCTAACACATGTATTGTATCATACCTACCTATCATATCAAACAAGCAGATGTTTGCACATACCCCTTCTGTTATACAGATCACACTGATGCACACACAGAATCGTCAAGATTCTAAAGAGGCATTCTCTCATTTGCATGAGGATGTAGCTCCATGCAAATGAGTGAACAAGTTTGTGTTCATGCTGTTTCAAAAAGAGGTGGCATGGAGTCAAACTGTCACTGAGGTTTCCCCAAAGACATGTCCCTCCTAAAAGGTGAAGTACATCAACAGGCATAATCATGGCATTCAATTGTTCACACATAAATCAGGACATCAGAATCTACCATTCCTTCAAAATATAGTGTCTACTGGCCATTCTTTATGTTAGCAGAGCATGGCAGATACATAGATAAAAATAGAAAATGTTGCATTATTTGGACTAAAAGCTATGGGACAGGCAAGCCTGTACCTCTATCTATCTCATCCACCACAACTTTCACAATATTAGCAAGAACAAAGTCGGAAACAGACCTTGTGTACCTCTTGCCACTTGTGTGACTGCTAAACCTAGGATTCTATCAGCTGAATTAAAAACAAGGTGTCATTTGCCTTTTATACAAACAGGGCTTTATGTCACAATATTGAGTTCAAAAACTTCACCCTGCATATATATATAGACTTGCCAATACCAACTACTGGCATACCATCAATGAAGACTGCATAGAGAAGAATAGAGTTAGTATTGTGAAGTTGATATAAGTGCAGGTTGGTATTTAAAGATCTATATTGTAGTAGAACACTGCTGATAGGAGCAAGGTGGTCCATTATATACACCAACAATACAGATCAATTTGCGTTTCTGTATAGTCTATTAGCCGAGATGCTGAAAAATCTGGGCCTGCTTCTTATCTGTTTTACTTTAGAGTGACTAGAATTGCTATTATCAAGTAGCTTTTCCCAACTTCTACATCACAAAGGGAGGTACTGTGTTCTTCTCCTTTGAATTGGCTCGAGAGTCACAAGCACTGTGGTGGAATGAAAGGTGATGATCTTTTGTCTGATCCACCATTTCCTGAATCTCTAAGGTCTCTTCAGACACAAGAGATGCAGGAGAATGTCAAATAGCACCACCCTTTGTAAGCACAAGTTTGGGCAGTCCTGCATTGACTGAAGATTCCATAATGTCTTCTGACAGAGACTGTCAGCCAGGCACCAGCTGCCGACTCTCCTCTCCTATTCTCAAAGGGTGGAACTTGAGGTTGATGATGCAGTGTCACCATCACCTATTTGCGCTGAATGATATCTCAAACTGTAACCCACATAACCACACTCATATAATTTACATCTAACGTATTCATTATATTGCATATTATTTCACACATTATTTCTTTTATGTTGGTTTAGGTTTAGGAGACTGAATAAATAATATATTTTGAATAATTCTAGTTAGCATATGTGCATCTCAACATTGTCGTGAGTAGTCCTAGGTACCTTACTTCAATTTGTTAAATAAATGTTTAATTTCTGCTTGCTGTGCATAACACATTTTTATCTATATCAGGCACCAGAGTGGCTGTGTGCTCATTCAGAATTTTTTTTTTGTTAGCTTAGAGTTTGAAGGTCGCATGCTTCAGCTAGGATGAGGAAGGTAAGAGCCGCAATTTTGGAAATGGCTCGACTACACCACCTCAGAGATGTTTGGCGATCTTCATTTCAATTGCAGCCTGGTTACACTTATTTCAGCGCACCACATAAGCAGTCCTCTAGGATTGACATATTTTTTGTTATTAGCCGAATTTTGAGCATAGCTAAGTGCGAAGTATGTCCTAAAATAGTATCTGACCACAATCTTATATTATTGTCATTTCCGCTAGGCTTAGCTAACAGGCAAGCCCTCTTGTTTTCCTTTCCATGATATTTGTTAGCAGACATTGAATATGGAGTACTTATTAAAAATAACATTAGGAATTTTCTGTTGGATAACAAATGCTCTGCTTCTCCTCTCATAGTCTGGGACTTGCTCAAAGCCTACATAGGGGGATTTACTCAACAATATGTTCTCCGGCAGAACAGAAGTAAGAATTTGGCCCTTAGATCTGCTGGATAGGCAGTTCTGCAATTAGAAATAGCACCTGCTGAAGAAGTTAGGCAAGGGATCCTTTCGCAAAGAACTGTGCAAACACATTCACAAACATACTTGTTTTTGATTGAAAAACACGCTATATAGGGGAGGATCCTAAAAGACAGGATTACAGCTAGATACAATAAAAACCGGGCTCTGCAATACAAATATGGAGAGCAAGTAGGGAAGGTATTGGCACACCAGCTTTCTGATAAAAAGGCGAATCAGGAGATAAAAGCTATCAAAGGGGATGGGGGCATACTGTACACATAACCAGAGTCGATAGTAGAACAATTCCCCGGGGTACTATAAAAAACTGCATGGTAGTACCAGTACATTTGATGTAAGCAAATTTGCTGAATATGTAGAAATGTGCAACTTACCAAGTCTTGAGGAAGAACAGATACAGTTGCTTAATCAAGATATTATGCATGAGGAAATATCTCATGCTATAGCGGCCCTCCACTCTGGAAAAGCAGCAGGGGGGGATGACGCTATACCAGTCAAGATTTACAAAATATTTAAGGAACATGGCAGAGTTCCAAGTGTGTGCCAAGTTAGTGAGGTACAAATAACATTCTTATCTATCCCACTATAAAAGTCAATAGGGAGCTGAAGAGGGTAGCGGGGATGGATGACAGGTAACCCATCGGAGTTTGTTTTTATGATGGTGGTGCATGAGAGTGGCAGATGACTAGTTTCTTAAAACAAAATTGGGATGTGTGGCAGATTGGTTTTATTAGGGTGTTTTCCCAATTATTATTGCCGCCCTGTTAACATCTTAATCAATCCGCGGCAGTCAGCTGTTTCGGCTGCCGGCCAGTTGGTTCCTTCACATTCTAAGTGCGGCAAGCTTAGGGGGCGAGGAGGGGTTACTGATGGAGCAGTCAAAAAGCAGTAAACAACCAACTACGCCTGTCAGTTTGGACGGATGCCTTTCCCTGGCCTGTTCAATATGCGCAGTGTTGAGCAGTCTCGCCTGTACAATTAGAGAGCAGGGGGGGATACTAATGAGCAGCAACTTATCCTACCCAGGCCAATCCAGGCAGTGCCTGGATTGGCTGCTTTAGAGTACAATGCGGAGGGGGAACTGACCATGTCCACAGAACATGGGGAGCATAAACACCAATCACTGCATGGCTTTATTGTGAATAGTAATTGTGAAGCCATGCATTGATTGGCCATTCTGCCCGAGCTGCTCAGCCACTCTCTCCCCCCCCTCTTCGTGCACGCTGCCAACTATAACATTGCACATAAGGGAGTGTAGAGAGAGAGTCGAAAGAAGACCTACTTGACCTTGTGGCCTCGTGGCCTTCTGAGTTTTAGAAGAAGCCTCGCTGCCTGCACAACTTCAATTAAATCGGAATTGGCAAAGCTCTCCTCTCTCTAGGGAGCCTGCCTGAATCATTACAGGGCTCGCAGACAGTGAGTACTAATAGTACAAAATGAAAAAGTGGTGTTAGCCTTGTAGGCCTAGTTGTATTTTCTTGGGTGTAAGCGGCAGCCGGTGAGTGTGTGCATTTTCCCGCCCAAAGTGATATCAGAAATGATGATCAGGTGAAACTGTCCCAATAGTTAGGAGGCAAGATATTGGAGGGAATAGCTGATAAGGGCAGATGCAGATCACTACGAAATGAGATCTTTAATGTGACATTAAAGATTTAATTTTCAGTTTAGCTGTATCTAATGTGTATCATCACACAGGTCATTACGGCATTGCAGTTTATTGACAAAGGAAGTGCATTTGGGTCGTTTTTAAAGCCACAGAGTTCCTTCTTGGGGGCGGGGTACAGGGAACATGTTGACATGAAAGAAAAGGTTTTGTAGTGGGAGCGAGAAAGCAGAGGATGGGACACTGCTGAGATATTTGTTCACTTTTTGTGCCTGTAGTGTGAGAGGCACCTCCAAAGAGCAGCAAGAACACTCCCGCCTTAGACACGCTAAGAAGAAGAGTCCGGGAGACAAGTTTTCATCCTCTCTTAGGGGCAGATTTATGAAGGCCTTGCGCCGCAGTCGCGTCACTTTTTCCCATGTTAAAAATGACGCACCGGCGGCGCAAGGCCTTCATAAATCTGCCCCTTAGTGTCGTAATCGTAAGCTGCAGACTTTGGGGCTTGGCATCGGCTCAACATTCTGTGTGATTCTGGGCAAATCACTTAATCTCCCTGTGCCTACCAAAAAAGTATGTGTGGTTTTGTGTGTGTAACGTCGTGTCCTATGAAGTGCTTTGCTTGGGTAATGGATGTACACCAGTTAGATGGATATGTACAGTACGAATCTTCATAAGCAGCCCCCATGCCGAGTACTCTGTTGTGCATAAGTTTTCTTGGTATGTCCAAATGAACCTCTATTATGAACTCAGTAGTTATTCAAAGGCAGGGTAAGACAAAAGACATGTGTATCCTTTCCAGATCCCACAACCCAAGTGTATATATATATATTTTTTTTTTTAAGTAAGAAGGGATGAATGTTTAAAAATCAAAAATGATTATGTCTTTGTGTAGGGATGTTACTGGTGCTAATGTAAAACTCTCCAATACCTTTATGTCAAATTTGCACTATATAAAAACAGCAACAAAAATAAAACACTAAAAAGTAGATGTTGTGCTTCTACTTGTGTGTCTATGCTTCTCGGAGGTGGGTGTGAGCAGGGCGTAGCTCCAGAAACATTTCTATCTGCACTCTAGAGCCACACACATTGCTACTTTGACTAGTTTTTTTAGGTCTCACCTGGCGAAAGCAGCGCATGCGCTGTCTCGGCAGAGAGGACCTTTTGGAATCAATTCTCCGCCGTGGGCTCATGCATGCGCCTGCATGGACAACGATGGCTGCTCTCGCTACCTGTCCATAGCAGACAGCATGCACGGGTCCGTGGGACAGTGGACAGTCCACCGCCATCTTGTTCACGCTGGCTTCCTTCAACTCTGGTGTGCTTTCACTTTATTTTTTTAGTGCCTACTCTTACCCTTCCTCTCCTGTTGATTCTTAGTGCTTTCACTTTAAACAGTGCACGCCAGGGCGTGACGGACCCAGAGTTGAAGGAAGCCGGCGCGCAACAATATTCCTGCTAGCAGTGTTTGTTTGCTGCCATCCGTATGGTACCCAATGCAGGGAGCGGTCACAGATGAGTTGGCAAATCAGACATGTTGCTATAAAAAGCCCGCAGGGCTCTCAGCGGCTGCTAAAACTGCTCGTCTCACTGTTGTGAGGGCTGCAATTACACAGACCAGGTGAGTCAACAAGGCATGCCCAGCTGACCATGTCCCTGGGGGTCTCCGACGCGCGTTGTCCTGGGTAACAGGCAGGATACCCGTGACCTAAACCATGCCCATTCCTTTCCACGTCGGACATTCTTCAGCGCGCGATGTCCCTTGAACCATGCAGCTCAACGTGTAAACCACTCCTGGAGGTTCGAGTGCCTCGGTGCCACATTAGTGCCAGTACATCTCTTACCTTGCTTTAAACGAGGCAATACCCTAGGGTAACGATACCTGGAGAGAAAGCTATGTGTGCAGAGTGCCATGTAAATGAGCTTCCGGGGGAAACTGGGCTCCTTCACTGCACCACGCTAATACACAGAGTAGACCCGATTGACAGGTGGTTTTACAATTTAAAGTGGGGGCAGGAGTTTGATGTTCACAAGCAAAATAAATGATTACTAACGTCACGAAGTACAACTTTAATAATTTACTGCATGCGATCCTGGGGCTAGGCATTTAAGCAGCACACTTTAAAGGACTTACTGCGTGGCCTGACACATAGGAGAGACACCAAAATGTTTTTGTTTACCTGGCAGAGAGAGAATACAGGCCCATTATCACTGTGCATTACTAATCACAAGAGGAAACATGGCCTGCTGCATCCTGCTGTGTCTTCTGAAGAGAGTAACTAGACTGTAGTGGAACTGCCTTACTCGGACTGCTCGTCTGTAAATAAAGACTAATAATATAGGCATATAATAAAGTAAATTATTGATTGTGGGCCACAGAGGCTCGAGTACTTATTATTTCATGACTACTTCAACAAGTTGAGGGATCTTAGGCAAACCTTGGGACTTGTGATTACGGTACCAAGCAGTAGCATGAAAGAATGCTAATGTGAAGGTTTAGGGCACTCTGTAGCTTATTCCCTATGAAACTCGCCCCCTTTATGTATATTTTGTTATGATGTTATATTTTTAGCCTTTATGTGGAGTGCATTCTGCCATTGGTTTGGGCTCAGTGTGCCACATAATCATTATACCAGCTGTTCTTGTTGGATGAGAAGATGCTACAGAAAGGAGGCTGTGCATTCTCTGCGCAGTACATATAGACTTTAGATGCATGTTTTGCAGAAAACATACTGTAATTGGAAATTGGCTGCTGAATGGCATCTTGGTAGCCCCAGACTGGCCATTCTCCCACATTGGCATTATCTCTTTATAGCCTACTCACTCTTTTTCCCCAATTCTTTCCATTTGTTTCGCGTTTTCTCTTTTTCCTTTGTTCCTCTCCCTATCTCACTGTGATGTACACTCTTTCACTGTCTTTCCCAAGTCTATTTTTTGTGTATCTTTCTCTCTTTCTCCCCTTCCTTATATATGTAAATGAATCACACTCTTTCTCTCAATTTCTGTGTCCGCCTTCCTCTTCCTAGCTCACCTTTCTTCCTGTCTTCCACTTCTGTCCACTGATTGTACCTGCATTGCCAACAAGTCTTTCTTGATGCTGTACACTCTGGGCTTTCCAATCTTCCTCTGTCTCTCACTGATTCCAGACTCTCTTTGAATCCCAGAGTGTTGGGAAGATAAGGTTTATCATTTCACTCAACACCTACATGTTCACAGAGACACATGAAGCATTGACAACGCCAATAGGCCTGGCTTTCATTCTAAGTCCTCCAGGCTAAATATCTTTTAAGAGACTGATTAAGTCACAATGAAAAAGACAAAACAAAAAATATTGTTTTCTATATATAGTGCAGCTTTAAAATAAAGAATGCAATGTGTGATTATTCACTGTACATTAGAAATGTAAAATGGTCTCTCATTATCATATGAAATGTCTTTATTGATGTTATAACTATACTTTCACAATTGCTTTATTAAACTTCTTGCTTTCTCAAATTTGCTTGATAATGCACCATTTGTCCACTCTTTTAAAAATAAATTCTCGTGGGAGATCCCACCTGAACCCCCCCCCGTATGACAGCCGGGCTTGCTTGCTCTGGGCACTTGCCACAGGTCACTTATCTTGAACTTTTCACCTCACCACTTTCAAATGTTGCCGCCCGCCACTGCATCAGAATAATGTTATTTTTAAACTCCAGTTAAGTGGAGCTCTTTTATAGGATCAGTTGCACAGTGAAAGAGGATTAGGTGGGCACATATGACATTACGTTTTAGGTGAGTAGCTGTTCTACTTGGGGTGCCAATTGACATTATTAACAACTCAAGCTTCGTTCTTGTTTTCTATTATCTTGGAACCCACAGGTGGTAAATACCCCCAATATCGACAGCTATTATCCATAATTCTATATGTTATTTGACCTGCTGTGCATCTATAGACTTAGATATGATCATATCCCGATCATGTCATAATAATTTCCAATTGGTCTCCTATGAGGTTACATACATTTTTGATTCCTCCTACACTCTGTAGGATGCTGTCTTGTCTGCCTTCTACATTTGTATTCATACATATTTGGCGCAAGAACGATTACTGGCGGAAATCAATTATTTTGTTGCTAACCTTATCTTTGGTGTCAAATGCCTGCACCTTCGACAATGGAATGGTGTTATCTTTGAATCTTTCTTTTTTGGATTTCTCACAGGACTTTAAGGCATTTTATTTTGGTAAACAAATATACTGTGAAGATCTCAGAATATTTTTTTGCACTTTGCTTTTGTCTTAATATATAAACTCCAATTTGGCTCTATTGCATGAAAGCATATTATTTGTTTTGTAACAGATGGAATTTCCTAAACTCTTAGTAACATATTTTATTTAAGGCAAGGGCTTGAACATGGCTAGTTTTATAGACCTCAACCCCTTATGTATACCAAATACATATCCTTTAACTTGTTTGCTTTATAACTAGGCTGTCCTGTTTTAGGTTTAGACGTATAATAACTGATAAAACCCCACCAAAAGGAAAATAGCCCTCACCAGTGTAAACATATAAACACTGAAAAAACACTTGCACAACGACAAATTAAATGCTATTCAAAGTAAGGAAAAGGCTCTTTTTTATTTATTCCTGAAGGGGCCAATACAATGTAACTTTGCTATATAAGCTAGTAGCAATAAAGACTGGGCTATCATGATTCTGCTTGAGTTTTCTTGTTTAAGGATATGCCTAAAATGTTGTTTTGTCTTCCGTTTGCTTTTTTCAGTTTCATGCTCTTTGATTAAAGATGCAGGGTTTAGAACGTTGACAACCATTACAACGCGGTCTTTACACCGCGATACCATTACGACGCGGTCATCACAACGCAAGTCGTTACAACGACTTGCGCTGGATGGCGCTATATACCAAGGAATAGTATGATTTACCATTCCAACACCTTCCCTACTGTTACGTAGGCTGGAGTTGGAATAGTAAATCATACTATTCCTAAATCCAGCGCCTCTAGCGCAAGTTGTTGTAACTTCTTGTGTTGTGATGACCGCGTCGTAATGGTATCGCGGTGTAAAGACCGCGTTGTAACGTCATATATCCGTTTAGAAGCATGTTTAGGTCTTGTTTAATTATTTTATAAACTGCAGAGAATCGGGAAATATCACAATTATATTTAATATTTTTGCTACGTTTGATTCTTTCACTGATAGGTAAAATGGCTGGTTTCATAAGAATCTTTCCCAATATGTACAATCCCATTTACCCAAAGAGAATGGGTAAACACCCTTGATACACAAGCCCCCTTGTCTAGTGAGTCAGTATTCATAGTAGGTGAATTGCAAAACACCCCAAGCTTTAAACATTCAATGCAAGGTGTAGTGACAGGTATATGTAAAAAGAGGGCTGTCACAAAGCATCTGGAATAGTGGTGAAAACCTGACATCAGACTTTTGGAAAACATGGAGCTGCTGCCAACAGTTCTTACCAAGTTCTACAAAGATTGGAGTGATATTGTTTGTATTTGCAGTGAATCAGCTACGTATATGAAAAAAGTGTGATGACCTGTCAAAATCGATATCTGGTCAGAAGTGCCTCCCTGCAAGAGATCATTGCCACTTATTAGATGGTATGATGAAAGCATCTTTACAATCTTCGGAGTGAATGAAGATTGCTATTGACTTTTTTAGTTCATTCTGGTGCACTATTTTGTTATGCGCGGGAACTAAAATGCAGATATTTCTCATTTTGAGATTTGTGTGGCATTAAAGAAAAAAGAAAGAGTCATCTCAACCGTGTCACTTAGCAGGTGGTTCTCAGTCCTAGAGGCTATGAATGCTAAATTATCCTTGTGGCAACTGTTTACAGAACTTTTGCTGAGTGATGATGCCGAAGGCAATAAATGTGAGGATCTTTGGTCGCATATTGATAGTGATGTGAAAATAAAATACACTCTTCTGCATTCATAGATTTTAGCAGGGAAAACATGACTATTATAGAGAACATAATAAAAAAAAGTAGAGTCTGAAAACACCCTTGTCTACCAAGTTTTTGGCATAATTAGTGTAGATGTGAAACATCTCCTTGAGAGTAGGCCGGGTGACAATTCTAGTGACGTTGGCTCTGTAACATGTTCCATGTTAGAGAGCTTGACACTTGGTATGCAAACAAATGTTGAGGAGCAATTCAGGAACTTTCATTTTACAATGTATGAGAATGGCTTGCAATAATGCATTCAAAGTCAATGAATCATCACTGTGGTACTCTGCGCAAGTTCTAGATCCTTTCTGTTAAGGGGAATTTTGTCCGGAGTTTCAAAAGTGCTGCTTCATTTTTGACCGCTTCAATAACTCTGAGGGCATATGTGCCCAGTTCAACGCAAATGTTGCAGAGCCTGTCCCAGTAAATCGCAATTTTCAGGTGCACAAGTACTGGCACGGAAAGCTATATCGTGGCCAGAGTGAGCAAATTGTGTACTGGCTATTTTTGTCCTGCCCATCTCAAGTGCCAATGCTGAGAGGGCCTTTTCACAGATAACAGTCTACATGGGAAGGAAAGAGTGACCGCGCATGATCAAAGACTCACTGAAGAAGTATTGTATGATGTGCTACAATAAGTTTGATTTGGAAAAATATATCTGGACCTAATATACACTGTTTGTGCACTGTCTATAAGCCATGCTCTATCGGTGCAAAAAACAAGCAATAATAAAAGCAAAACGTTCCATAAACACAGGAAAAACACTGTTTCTGTTGTTTTTAATGGCGCAAAAATTTGTAATCACTGATAACCCCTGTTTTTTTGAGGTATTAAAATCACTTGAAAACACTAAAAAAAAACAGAATTTACCAAAAATAGGAACTGAAAACAGGAAAGCCTATTTGTAACACTAGAGCAGGCCCACTGATGCTTTGTTCCCACAGACGCTAAAGAGCTTGATGACTCAGAAGATAAGATACAGTGCTTAATAGTTTGTGATCTGCTGTGCTCTCCTTACTTTCTGTGGAATTTGGGTCATCATAGTACGTATTTAATGCAATAGCTATGCTTCAAGAGGGGGAAATAAACCACAAGAATTAAGGTGTATATGCATTAACTTCCATTTCTTGTTAAACCAAAATGCAATGTCTCTATGATCAAACTAAACTCCTCCTTTTCACTTAGTTATCCCAATTATCCCATCCACTGCCCTCGCCAAATACCCCAAGGGCGAATAATCCTCCACTGATGCACTAGCATAGTGTATATCTACTTTCCCATAAAGACAGTTGTCACCCTTCACTTTAACATATTTCTAGATAAAGCCTCCTTACTCCGTAACACATCTCCTCCCTAGTCAAAAAGGCCCAAAGATCTCCAACATCACAGCGTTCGGACAGCCCCCACACATTTTGTTTGTACAGAGGTTCAGTGGTGGCTGACAGGGAACAGGGGTGGCGGGCGGGGGTTTAAAAAAGAAAAAGCAACAAACAAAAAACATTCACCACTCTCCGTCATTCCTTCTCGGCCTGGCAAGTCCGGAACCAGGAAGCACCCGGTCTCTCCTAAGCAAACCAGAACACTGCATTGCAGCATTGTGCTTGGTTCCCCTAAGCCAATCACAACGCTGCAATGCACTGTTGTGATTCGTCTGAGTGCCGTGTTTCGGTGTTCATATGGGGAATGGGGGCCTGGGCATGTGTAATGCAGCTTGGTTGGGAACATGCTAAATGCGCATGATGCTTTGGCTGGGCCAAGACAACCGGCCAAGCAGTCATGCGCACTTTGAGAGTGTGCACTCACAAATCCCTCAAGATCCGACTCCAGCCCCACCCAGCCCTAACACAGCCCATAGCAAAGAAAAAGGAAATGATAATAACAAATTTATTATCATTTTATTTTTATTTTTTTCTTCTCTCAGAGCAGTGGGGCAACTCTCCTTCGCCTTGGCGGAAGAGCCACCCCTGCAGAGGTTTCCAATTTTCCTCAAAGCGAAGGTGGCTACTGTTGATATTGGAAAGCAGCTGCTCCATAACAGGAAGAGAACACAGTCTATGAAACCATTGTGTGAGGTGTGGTGGGTCTTTTTCCTTCCAGTTATGTGCTATTGTCACCTTTGCTGAACCCAGACATTGCAGCACCACGTGCCATTCATTGATCAGAACTGCTGATAGCATTACTGGCTTTAATCCCAGGAGCAGCACATCTTGGGAAAAGGGGAGATGATATCCCAAGACACCTCTAAATGTGTCTGCACCGCTCTGTGAAAAGGGGCAAAGTTCCAGGCAGTGCCACCAGATATGCAGATTTGCTGAATGTCACCAATTTTCCCACACCTACACCAGCATCTAAGGTGTGCTTCAGGGGAACATTCATTCCAAGTGGGAAAGAGTGTAGTGCCACCTGTACCACAGTTTATAGAGTATTTCAGTACCATATATAGCAGTGGATGATGAGTGAATGTCTCTGTCCATCCTATTCCAGTGCTGTTGAGTAATTTGGCCCCAGACAGGCGGTACCAGGATTTATTATGTTTCCACAGAAGAGTGCATCCTACGCCAAGAATACACAATATAGTTTAAATATAGTGCCTCTGGTACATAGGGAAGAGTGGCTCAAGCAGGGTCTTATCACACATAGCTGCATTTTGGACTGTTGGATGTGTAACCCAATATCGCATTTGTCCATAATATAGCTGTTCATTCTCTAAAAGTTGGAACTCAACTTTACACTGCAAAAATGTATTTTTCAATGGAGGTGTTGTACATATTCAAACGTATGCCGCAACCCCCTCCCTCCCTCAGCGGAAGCATTGCGAGTGCGGGGGTGAATTCACTGTTCTAATTAATGGTTTGTAAGGGAATGGATATGTCAAGAAGGGGCTTGGATGTCAGGTAAATTCTCACATTCTCAACGTTGTACTAACCACTGTGCTCAGCTATGCAATTTTTTTTTATTTTTATTGTTTGCTCCAGATCACAAAGGGGCCTATGAGTAATGGTGTAATCCATAACTCTTCACCTTTTCCCAGAGTCTAGCATTGACCACTCTACTACTATTCTCAGTTGGGGTATTGCATAATAGTGGAAAATACTGACCATAGACAAACCCCCCACCTCTCTAGACTAGTTCAAAAGTTTCCGACGTGTTTTATATTTACCTCAACAGGTGCTGCTGAATCTGCTTGAGGCATGACCTATCGAACTACACAGGAAGGGCCTGGAAGGACATTCATTTTTATAGAGTTGATTGAAACTAACCACATGTCCCCAAGTCACCAAGTTTCAACTTAAGGCCACTAACAGTGGGAAATCATTTAAATTGAGTAGCTCTTTAAGGGTGTTAATGATACTTACTTAAAGATGTTTAATGGAGCTCTTGGCCCATCGGAATGAAATGATTTGACTCAGTAGAAGTGCCTCCTCATCAGGAAGAGTTGAACTCAAGTTTTCTGATTTATAATAATTAATTTCACATTCCGAAACACTTTCAAAAGGTCACTAGGAGAACCTTTTTTGCTGAGAGGGAGGATTGAGGGGAACCTAATGTAAGCAGAACCTCGTCTGTGTACAGGGAGATTTTATACACTTCAGCCCAACATTTAATGCCAACTACTGAGTCGATCTGGTGGACCAGGCAGGCGAAGGATTTGATGAATAGAGCAAATAAGAGAGGAAAAGTGGGCAGTCCTGACAGGAGCTTCTCCGCTAATCATAAATGGTGCAGATGTGAGGTCACTGAGGGCAACTCTGGCAGTAAGGATGGCATAATTGGAAAAATCATGCTCAGGAATTAGGGTCCCATGCTCACCTTCTGGAAGAGAAGGTGCTGGAAGGACCAGTACATCCAGTTAAATGCCTTTCCTGCATCTAGAGGTAGAAGGACCAATGGGATCTTCTTAAAATGTGATTTCTTAACCAGATGGATGGCCAACCTTAGGTTTTCATATGTTTGAGGCCGACTAAGAAAGCTGCTCTGGCCTTGGCAGACCAGGGAGGGGAAAATACCATCAAGACGGGTGGCCAAGACTTTAGTATAATCTTTTGCATCAATGTTTAGTGAGGCCATTAGTCGGTAAGAGGCACAGAAGCAAGCAACCTTACCCAGTTTGGGAATAATCACTATAAATTCCTCACCTGTTAATAGTAAATGTAAATGTACAGGAATTTATATAGCGCAAATCACCAAGCGGTTTCTAAGCGCTTGCTTAGGTAACCCGTCCTGTTATTCTCCTGTGAGATAACCCCGGCAGGGTATCCACAAGGTGAAAGCCAGGCATCCCGCCACGAGAGGCCGTTGTGGAGATTAAGCAAGCTATTGCCCAGAGTCGCAGAGTGTGAACCCGTGAATCGAGTGGGCACCGGAGCGAGAATTGTCGAGTCCATGGACATTTTAGGACTCAAGACCCCGCCGAGCCGGGAATTGAACCCTGGTCCCGGGCTGACCTCTGCTTCCAGGTCTGCCTCCTCTAACCAGTGAGCCACACTTCTAGTGTGGTAGAGCCTGTGCTAGCACAGACATTTAGCACCAATGTGAGTTTGGGCACTTGCAGGGTCATAAATAGTTTGTAAAACTGGGCCATGAATCAGTTGGGTCCCAGAGTCTTGCTAAGCTTCAGATTTTGAATGGCTTGCTTGACATCCTCGAGCTGGATGGCTGTTCTAAAATCTCTTTCTGTATATCTGCGATTTTAGAGAGCTGAATGACTCTGGCAAAATGTCCTGCCTCTATGGGGAACACATGGTTCCCAAACTGGCATTTAGAATCAACAGAAGGACTTCAGCTTGTCCATATTTGCAAGGAGCTTTTCACCTTTGCTGGTAAAAATTAACTTAATGTATTCCCTTTATCGTGGAAACTACAATATTACAATATCTAGCCAATTGAGTGCCTAGCATGTCCCTGTAACATATGTTTGCAGATTTTAGATGCAGTAGGGCAAATTCAGCTTTATTAGTGTAGTCAATGTGCAGTTGGTTGGTTGGTTGCTGCTTCTAACTTTAATATTACCCGAAGGGAGGTTTTACTAACTCGAGGTCTCAAAACTACTGCTCCAGCCTCTTCACCTCCAATGGATGGAGGTGGTCCAGATGAGATGCAATAGCGATAAAACGGCATCTGAGGAGCAGTCGCGGCCATCATGGCTCGCGTGTGGGCAGGTCACGCGGTGCGGTTAATTTAATCATAATTTTAAAAAAAATGTAAACGTACCTTTCTGCCGGCCAGGTCTCGCTTCTTCTCTGCTTCTGCTGTCCCGCCTCCGGCAGGTACAGTAAGTGAAAGCAGGCAGCCAGGCTCCCTCCCCAAAGCCAATCAGAATGCTACAATCAGCGTTGTGATTGGCCAGGATGCCGCCCAGCCAGGGGCTTATGGGGAGGCCATTTTCTCCATGCAGGCAGCATTGCAGCCTGCACGGAGAAGGGCAGAGTGTGCATGACTGGTTTGGGTGGTCCCAGGGGGGCGACCAAACAGTCTTTGCGCACTCGGGTGGGCAGGCACACCACTCCTCCCCTGCCCTGCTCGCAGAGCAGCCCCACCCACCTGCCGGCCTGCAACCAAACATAAAATGGTAATAATTGAAAGTCATTACCATTTTATGTTTCTGCTTCTCACACTGCGAGAAATCAGTGGGGTGGTGCTTCTCCAGCCTAGTGGAGGAGCCGCCCCTGCTGAGGAGCATGATCTTAAAGGTTTAGCAGACACCACCAATCGAGACTGCTTCCATCTCAATATGAGCAAAATACTCCTCTATGTTGATTTATTTAGTCTCTAACAATTGTGCCCATCAGTAGGGCGAGGTCGAGATGCCACTCTCTGCCTGGGGCCCAATTGTAGTTACATTGAGACTCAGGAATGCTCAGAGACCGCAATGGTGCCTATTTCTGCAAAACTAACTTTAGCGATGATTGCATTACTAACTATAAGTTAATATATGCAGGATTGCAACTGGTGTACATGAGAGAAGTAAATGTATCCAGTGTCCGAGAAATGGAGCTCTCACAAGGGGTCTCGAAGCCCCAAGTCTGTTAGAGACTTCTTTAATGTCTTAGAGAAGTCCCTTGTGTGTCCCCTCCTCTCTTGCCATCTTTTAAATACTCCCAGAATGCATTAAAGTCTATCGTTAGGACTCCCAGAAACTGCACAAGATAAGTATTCTGAGCTGTGTTGGCGGCGTAAACCAGAGCCAGTGTAATCAGGTGGCCTGGAGGGAAAACGGTAGGATCAGGTATCTAACTTTTTTGTCTTATTTAGTATCAGTGATTGTAAGTGGAGAATCACATTTGTACCTATGCCTCTTCGCCTAGTAGAAGCAGTTGAGTAATAGAAAGCTGTTGTGAAAAATCTGTTTCGTATTTTCCCCTGGTGTCTTTTCATGAGTTTTGTTTCTTGTAAACATATGTATCCATCTGACACACCCGAATGGTTTTCCAAAGTATCTCTTTTATTTGTGGCATTAAGGCCCTTGACATACAGTGTGAGAATTTTAACCATCGGGGATGATGATAGACGATGCTAACGCTTTGTGTGTGGGCGAGTGAGTGTCTGACATAGTATGCCACTGCAAGGCATTCTCTTGAACAAACAAATCAAACATACAGATAAACAACAAAAACCAGACTAGGGGTAATTGAAGCCTATCCAACAGTGCAGCAAGGGGGACTTAGGTTCCCCCTTCACTGCAAGGTGCTGGTCAAAGCAATCTCTCTGCCCCTGGGAAAAGTTTCCAGGCAGGAGATCTCCAAAGGTAGGGTCGCCATGGAGCTGATTGAAAATAGTCTGTTTCCCCTTCCTCAACCTGACCAGGTGTCCAAGGAATACAGGTATACCATAATGCCTGCGCCAGCCCATATATACAAAGTAGACTCTAGACACATATGGAACAACTTAATCTCAGCAAAAATGTATCCTAATGACATTCTAAGTTTGTGGACAGGGAGATGTCGAAGAAAAAAGGGGGCGGCATCACAGATAGCTTCACAGCAATCCAGGCATCAGGACATGCACTAATAACTAAGGACATTAAGTTTGGAGCCGGTCTTGATCTCCTTAGGCCCGCTAATTCACAGCCCTTTGGGCAGCACCATCCGTATGTATCAGTTTTCCTTTTCGTGATTTGGCTCTAGGCGATTGTGCTCTAGACTTCAAAATAGTGACGGAGTCTGAAAAACCAAGCAGGCAGGCATCCTGCAGGCCATTCGTTACAGTGTGGCACTTGCCTTTAAGTTCAAATGAGAGCCCAAATGGGTCTAGCCATCTGTACTCATCTCTGATTTTTTGGGTAACTTCCTTAAATTCACTCCGCACTGCTGAGTTGGCTGCGCAATATCCTGGGCAGAGACAAGAGCATTCAGCATTCCGGTGAGAAAGGATGATAAATCAGCATCCAGGATTTCTCCACTGAAGCATTTGATTATGAGGCTTTCCCTCCTTGACTGGCTCTCAACTCTTCGGGTTTGTCCTGGGCTCCCCTTATTTGCTGCTAAAGTATGGTGCCATGGGACGAGTCAATTGCATGTCCCACTTCCACTGTTGCTAGTGTGGCCCCTGCACCCAAGAGTCTCTGGCTCATTGAGTCAATGTATGAAACTAGTTCTTTAATCTTAGCACCAATGTCAGTTGTCATATCAGCTTGGGCTTTTTCAACATCTTGGCTCAGCTCTTCTAGCAATGCTGCCTTGAAAGGACAGAGGCTGTCAAGAAGGTTGAACTTGGTTAAGGACATAGTGTTCAGGAATGCAGCATTGGGGTGGTATCTGTATTGGCAGCTGCATTCTAGGACTTTTTTTCTGTCCAGGTAAGCCAGAAAGCCTCCATGAGAAGGCCTCTTCTTATGGAACATGCAGGAGGGCACAACTGCTGCCTCAGACCGTGGAGATGTAGTATAGGCCCTCGCCACTGTTGGAGTACTCAGGCGTATCGTTGCTCTCCTCCAAATGTGTGCATGGGCACAGTGAGGATTAGTGAAGGTTTACCATGGAGTTTCCTTCCCAGTGCCATGGTTTTCATCGGGGTGTCACTTTTGGTGAATGTGTTTCTGCAATCATATTGAAACAAGTGGAGGGGGCACAGTTAGCACACGCCGAAACTCTTTAGTTTACAATAATACTTGATCAAAATTGTGCATGGTCCTTTTTATCACTATATCATCCTCCAGGGTGCTGCACTAGTTTTAGTTCTGAATTAGCACACTTCATTGCTTTTAACACAATGAAATTGATTAATCTTTGCGTGTTAGGACATTTAAATATAAAATTAGATGGAAAAGGGTGTGAGGAATCCTCAAAGCTGGAGCATCCCCTTTATGCTCTAAATTTGTAGCAACTTGTGACCATATCAACCCAAGAAAAAGTACATACATAATTTACCTTATATTTACCACTAGTGAAAATTGTCTGTCAATCCGCCAATGACAATAGAGTGGTCAAACCACTGTAGAATCCCATTTGATCTGTTTTCCAATTTAACTTTACACCAATGTGACAAAGACTTAGATAGATAAGAGGTAGAACATGGTCTAAAATGACCAGCCTTAGTTTGATGGAGGAACTTTAAAATAATCCTCCCTCAGTAAACAGTTTGATATAGAAGTCTCCTTATAAGTGACTGATTTCAAGGATCGGGTCTCTAAGGCAATGGATTGTATTGCGCCTGTCATAGTCAAAAGCTCCAGAAGAAGACTTCCATCTTTTTGGCATTCTAACGAATTGGCTTTGGCAAAAAGAAGATGTATAAAGTTTGAAAGGACTTGGAGATTGACTAGATAAGAGAATAATAAAGCTTTACATATATTGGAATTAGGAAGGTATATCTACCTATGTAACATTCTAAGAAAAAATTACTTTGCAAATATTATGTAATGGTGTGCTATGTAGATTTATATTGCGCAGCTTATCACCCGTGAAGGTATCCAGCCACTGGTGCAGCAACGTTGGCCAGGCGGTGCTCCTAGGTGAACATCCAGGTCTTTAGTTTCATGCAGAAGTTGAGAAGTAGAGTGGCAGCCTGATGTGTCAAGAAAGTTTGTTCCAATTTTTGGCAGTGATGAAATATAAATAGTGCCCTCCTGTCTTGCTTCTGCTAAAGCAGGGGATTCTTGTGAGGAAGGAGAGAAGTGGAATGTAGCAAACTGAAGGGTTCGCAGAGTTGGAATCAGTCACTGAGGTACACTGGTCCTGAGTTGTGGATGGCCTTGCAGGCATGGATGAGCAGCTTGAATTTTCAATGTTTCTGGATGGGTAGCCAGTGTAGTACAGTGAGGTAGAGAGGGAATTAAGCACTGATGGGGGTGTCAAGGTTGAGTCTGGCAGCAGCGTTTTGGATGGTCTGGAGTCTATGCGTGAGATGGTTGGAGATGCTGACATAGAGTGTGTTGCCATGGAGTAGTCTGCTGGTGAAGGGGACATGGGTGACCGAGCACCTTGTGCTTGTAGGGAGCCATCTGAAATTTTGAAAAGCATTCTGAAGATGAAGCAGCAGGATGCACTCACAGCATTGACCTGTTTGTTCACTGTGATTTTGTCATCAAGGATGATGCCGAGGTTTTTGGTGTGGTCTCTGGGGGTAGTCATGGGGCCTAGGTCAGGTGGCAGCCAGGGGGAGTCCCAGTGGGAGCTCTTACTTCCAAAGATCAGGATCTCCATTTTGTCTCTGTTGAGTTTGAGACGTTCTCTTGCATCCAGCTGGCCATGTTGGACATGCAGCCATGTTGGACGTGAAGCTGGTCCAGGTGGTATTGTTCATGTCAGTGAGGGAGAGGATGAGCTGATGGTCATCGACGTAGGAGACAATGTTGATGCCATGGGTTGTTATGATGTTGGCAAGAGGTGCCATTTAAATGTTGAACAGGGTTGGGCTGAGGAAGGATCCCTGTGAGACTTCGCAGACGAGCTTCTTGTGTTCAGAGGTGAACTTGGAGTGTCTGACTCATTCTGTCCTGTTGGAGAGGATGTAGATAATCCTGCTTGTGTTAGGCCCTTGGATTGCTAAATCCTGGAGTCTGATGATAATGGTGCCATGTAGGACAGTGTTGAATGTCAAAGAGAGGTAGAGCAGGATTAGAGCAGTGTTTTCTCCTTTGCCAGTGATGGACCGGATATCATCTATTGCTGCCAGGAGGGTGGTTTCCCTTGATGTGGTTGCTGCAGAACCCTGACTGGGTTGAGTCCAGGACGTGGTGCCGTTCGAGATGGGTGGAGAGCTGCTTGATGATCTCTTTTGCAGGACTTTGGCTGGGGAAAGACAGGAATGAGATAGGCTTGCAGTTTCAGGTTGCAACCTTCAGGTTGGCAGAGGGTTTCTTCAGGAGGGCTGTGACCTCTGAGTGTTTCCAGCTGCTGTCCGGTAAGTGTCTACTGAGGATGGAGGAATTGAGGAAGTTGGTGAGATTGTCAGTCAGTCAGTCAGAGAAGTCTTTATTCGATATTTCATCATAAAAGACATGCTACACAACATACATAACCAATAATGTATCAGAATTACAGATAAAAGGAATCAAGTAAAAAGATGTGAGCAATGTGTTAAGATAATAAGTTAATATACAGTTAAGAACAAGCTAAGAATAGTATTAAATCACAAACATCAGGACTTCATTAGACAATAAAAAAAGGCAGTCCAATAAAAAAGACCATTTCATTCATTGGCACAACAAACTACTGTTCCAGCTAGCGGTTTACACAGCAGTCGAAAGAGACTTGATCAACCTTGCCTGTAGGATCCATGCCCAGCCCAGGAATTTTGCAACCCCAATTACAACCAGTGTCGATGTATCTGCTTTTAAAATTCTACTGGCTGTTTTAGCTGAGCGTGTGCCCAGTATTCTACATACTGGGCGTAACCACTTTTGTCTTGGTGCGTGGTACAAAGGGCAAACAAAGAGAAAATGATCTACTGTTTCACCCAAATCTAGACACAGTGGGCAATGACCAGATCCCTCGTGGCCCCAGGATCTGGTTAGGCCCCTAAGCGGAAGTGACCCTACTCTAAGTTGATGGAATAACTTGCGGTCCATAGGTCTAGTGATGACATCCCAATAATTTTCTAACTGGCTCGCATCCTTCACTACCACAAAGGACGCCGTGAGAGATCCATCTATCATTATGGAATGCCTTTTACAAACAATCCTCTCCCAATACATGCCTCTCAACACTTTTTCATGGGAAAAGTAGCTGTGTCTGGGTTAGACCACCATTCCCCCAACCCCATATCATATAGGGTAATTCTTAGGTCTCTCAACCAGCCTATCTTATGAGAGCCCTGAAGATCCTTAACTTCCAGACACGCTTTCGCATAGAGCGAAAGTTCTGGCATAATCCACAAGCGCCGCCAGAACGCTATGGGTCTGTATCTAGCTATATCCTTTTATATTGTGTTAGGCCCTTGGATTGCTAAATCCTGGAGTCTGATGATAAAGGTGCCATGTAGGACAGTGTTGAATGTCAAAGAGAGGTAGAGTAGGATTAGAGCAGTGTTTTCTCCTTTGCCAGTGATGGACCGAATATCATCTATTGCTGCCAGGAGGGTGGTTTCCCTTGATGTGGTTGCTGCAGAACCCTGACTGGGTTGAGTCCAGGACGTGGTGCCATTCGAGATGGGTGGATAGCTGGGTTTCTTCAGGAGGGCTGTGACCTCTGAGTGTTTCCAGCTGCTGTCCGGTAAGTGTCTACTGAGGATGGAGGAATTGAGGAAGTTGGTGAGATTGGCATGGCTCAGTGTGCTACCCAGGCTGCACATGTGGTGAAGGCTGGTATCTGTGGGGACCCAGAGTGGATGGTCTGATGGATTCTAGTGGTGTAATCTGTTGTTAGGGGGCTCCAGATCATTAGGAGGTAGGTGTTCCTGATGGTGGTGGGAAAAGTTATCTGCCGGAATAGGAGCAGGATTCAAGTCTGAGCATGAAGTCCTGGCTTTTTTTATTTGGGTGTGGTACCTTCTGATTCTGGATTTGTAGGTGTCTCTGGAGGAGTTGTCCGGGCTGGCTCTCCATCTACTTTACAATTGTTTGCAATCGTGCATGGAGTCTCTTAGGTCTTTGATGTACCAGGATGCTTGAGCATGAGTTCTTGTATGTCTGATCATCTTCTTGGGGGTGCTGGCACTGTCTGATTTCCAATTGTTGAAGGAGGATAACATTCCAGGATCAATGTCCAGTTTCATGCTTGTATTGAGGAGCAGATCTGCTTCGACCAGTATTGACTGAATTATGTAACCAATCAATTATTACTGCATGAAGTCTGCAATTGTGGATAAAAGCTCAAGTTCTTCCAATCTTGACGAAACCAAACGCTAATCTGGAACAACTTTGTAACTATAGGCCCATTTCCCACAAACCTTTTCCAGCTAAAATAATGGAGAACACAATTAATAGACAATTGCTTAAACATATTGAAAATAACTTATTGGATAATACTCGGTTTGGATTTAGATTCTTCTATAGTACTGAGACCTCTTTTGTAACTGTGCGAGATGATTTATGGAAATTATTGGATAAGGGTCATAGTGCAGCACTGATCTTATTGAAGGTCCCTGCTGCCTTGGATACAGTCTCTCACCCAACTCTGATAATGACACTAAAAGTGTTAGAGGAGATGCTTTGGATAGGTTCTCTTCCTTTTTAACAAATTTTACCTAGACTGTTAGAAGTGCCTCCTACTCTTCCAAACAGTAGGTTTTAAAACGCAGAGTGCCACAGGGCTCTATTTTAAGTCCAACGTTATTCGATCTCTATATTTCATCACTGGCAAAACTAATACAGTAATTTGGACTGTTGTCAATGTTCTATGCAGATGATACACTGATACAACATGATTAAAGTTTGGTGGTGTGGGAGCGGGAGCGCCATGTCGATGCCCCACTCCCACGCTGCCACACCTGTGTGCACAATGCCCACCAGATTAAGACTTTTACAGTCAATGGTGGGCGTTTTTGTTGGTGGATTTACAGCGGTGCCTATGAAAAAAGCACTGCAATGGGAACGCCAAAGGAAGTACCTGCATGTGCAGTCCATTGCGTGCAGGTACTGGGGTGCATGCACACAGCATGCACCCCATGGCCCGAGGCAACAGGCCCCCTTTCTTTCCTCTCCGCCATGGTTTTCATGGAGTAGGAACTGCCAGGAAAACCACGGCAGAGAGGAAACTTGTACTATGCTTGGCGGGACTGCGGTGGTCCTGACAACCATATAGCGAGCCTCAAGACCACCGCGCCACAGCCAGTGATCACAGATCCCTGGCGGCTGCAGCGGTGCAATGGCGGTCCAACCACCCAAGTTGAAATAAGGCGGTTGGACCGCCAGTGCGGCAGTGTCCGCACCGCCACCATGGCTGTGGCGGTTCATAGGATCGTGATCGGGCCCATAGTAGTATCAATAGCAAAGGCGCGTACTTTAGCCAGAAACATCCATGACTAAATACAAGAGGTTAAGAACTAAATGAGTGTAAATGCACTTCAACTAAATGGTGATAAAAATGGACTACTGTGCTTCTGTCCCTTACCTAGCACATTAGTAGTAGTTGGTGGCCCGAATATCTGGGTGCTGCATCTGTACCAGTTCCCACAGCACAACATCTGGGATAGACTATGAACTCTGACTTGAGTATGAATACACAGATATCGCTGGTATCAGTGTCCTGCTTTTTACATTTAAAATGAGTACGGAAAGCAATTCTATTGCTACCAAAGGAACTCATTGTATGGTAGTTCAGCCATTGATTTTATCATGTCTCGACCATTGCAATGCCTTTTGTCTTGGACTTCCTGCTAACTAAATGCTGAGATTCCAACAAGTACAAAATGGAGATGCTAAGCTCATAACTGATAGAGGAAAATACGATTCTGTGTCAACTGCATTGGAGGAGTTACACTGCCCACCAATAAGCCAGAGAATACTCTTAAAATAGCTTGTTGGTCACATTGAGCTTTCATTCAGATGGATCCAATTACCATCTCAGAGAAATTTCAGCAAAAGGTCCCAAGGAAGACGTTGAGATCGGGAAATGCTTTACTCCTCACCTCTCATAGTTTTAAGTTAAAGAGGAAGGGTGGTAGAGCCTTTTCGACACTTGTTCCAAAGCTTGGCAACTGTCTCCCTATTTCTCTGAGGGCTGAAAACAATCACTGGAAACTCCAGAAATTGTTGAAAACGTATCTGTTAAATAGAGCTTCATTTCACTTCCTCAGTTGATTAGCACCAGGTTAACCTTATATAGTATTTCAGTTTTGTGCTTTATAAATAACCTACATTATCGTCATCAGTATTATCTGCCCATAGTTGCCCACCAAGTAACTCAAGTTCTCAAAACAGGTGTCTCACTTTTAAATATTGACAATCAGCAAATACGGCAATAGAGGTCAGAAATGTGGGGTCAGGAGTTTACGTGTGTGATAAGTGCCCCGAGATCTCACTTCAGCTACAGGCAGCGATCCACTCATACATGGGGCTGTCTCTCCCACCAGGCTGCTCCATAGCATGTGCAGGATTGGGCCCTGGTCCACCCACATCTCAGTTCTCTTTAATTCCCAGCTCGCTACCATGGCTTCACCCCCTGGCACAGAAACGCGGCGCAGCCAAGGAGAGTCATGTCAGTGCAGGCGGGCAGGGCAGATACAGAGGGGCAGGGCAGACAGGTCGATCCCCATGACACTCCTTTCCTCTACTCCATGTGGCCCAGACCATGAGGGAGATCACCAGCTTTCCGCACTCGTCTATGGGTCTAAGGGTCAAACCACCAATGCTCACTCCTGGGTGCTGGAGCCCCCCCCCCAGGATTCCTCCCTGCTCTGGATGTCAGTCAACATCTCGACACAGGTGGAGAAAAGGGCTGTATCATCTGGTCTGGTCTGAAGCTTCATCAGCGAGCGTCCGTCTATGCCACCATCTTGGATGCGCCCCACATTTGTGTTTTTTCATCACATCATTAAAGCAGAGGCAAGGAACAGGTAGTTAAAGACAGAAGTGAATTGGCCTTTAGCTGCAAAGGTTTTTAGGTCTCATGAGAAACCCTGAAATTAGTTTTAGACGAGTTACACATTTACTTGGTGCAAACCTTCACATTAGAGGTATTCCCAGTTAGGATACAATGTCATATGCATCAGTTCAGTAGGTAAATATAAAGCAGTGATTTTATTTTGCTTCGTTTTTTAGTTTTCTTTCCTTTTTTGGAGGAATTTATAAAGTACTCTGGCTCTTTAGGCTGCACAATCCCCTGTACAAATTTCCTGATAACTACTGATACCATGGGGATGGATTTTTACCGTATCTGCAGTTTGTTCATCATTCTGGTTTTTGGTTTTCAGAATGGGTGGTAATGTACTAAATGCACATGTCTAAGCCCCACTCTTTTGTGTGCAATTTTTCCTCACCATCTATGTCATGTCTTATCTAGAAAATAAAATGTGTTGGCAAACACCTCTAACGTGGGCATATTAACTCTCAAGTTAGAGCCCTGATTTGAGCACAAATGGAACTTTCCTCTTTTTTCTGGATTGGTCTCCACTGCTGTGGTGGGGAGACAGCCCTGACAACGCGGGCGTTACACCGCGCTGCCATTACGACGCTGCCATCACAACGTAAGTCGTTACAACGACTTGCGCAGGAGGGCGCTCTTGGTAAAGGAATAGTTTAATTTTCTATTCCAACACCTTCCCTACTGTTATGTGGGCTGGAGTTGGAACAGAAAATTAAACTATTCCACAATCCAGCGCCAACAGCGCAAGTCGTTGTAACAACTTGCGTTGTAATGGATGCGTAGTAATGGCAGCGCGGGGTAATGCCCGCGTTGTCATGACATACATCCCTGTGTTGAAATCACTGAGACTACAAATAAATATACCTATAAAATTGAATAAAGAATGCCATACCCATCCAGAATGGAAGAAGACTCGTTCAGCTGGGCAGCGTGAATCTCGGCCTGTAACACTATTTCCGGAAGTTGTCTTTCCTGAATTGCTTGGGTTAGATTATGCAATTTTTCCTTCAGCATCACAGACAACGGTCCTAATTCACTGTTCATGTCTTCAAGATCCTATAACACACAGATAAAAACAGATTTTGATGTTACACTACAAGCATCTTAACCCTTGCACATTAAGTTCTCAGTGAGATAAAATCATTCATCATACAGTATTTAATTACAGCTTAGTTGTCTATTGGGATATTGATTCCTGCCTTGAAACTCCATAGGTGGTGTTAGAAATGACCACCTGGTAATTGAGCTTATTTGCCTACATTGTTTTCTGATTTTCCACGTGAGGTAGAACAAAATGGGTGCTAAAGCCTAAAAGAAAACCTCTCAGAATGCTACTGCTAATGTCTTGAATGCCCATAGGCCCTCAATAATATAGGTAGGCTCTCTTGTTCCTGCCTACATGGGAGGGTGGCAACACAGGTCCTATAAAGCGGAGGCTCTCCTAGCGGTCACATGGTGATGGTTAAGGGGAGAGTTTTAACAATAGCCTCAAACTTTCTCACAGACACATAAACATACGCACACCAATTTGAAATCACTGAAGCACTGCCGCTGACCAACTGGGTGAGTGACATTAGTGGGGAATGCAAAGGCCAGTTTTCTGGAAATTAAATTAGGGGGCAGATTTACTAACATTTCATTTCAAGGTGCTTGGAAGGGTGGTACTAAGTAAGCTCACGGGGTGGTTAGCGGAAACAAATACCCTTTCAGAGCTGCAATTTGGATTCAGTAAAGGCAGGGGTACAATTGATCAATGCCTCAACTTACAACTTTTAATTGGGAAATACACAGTCGCCAAAAAGGGCACACTCTATTTAGCTTTTATGGATCTTTCCTCTGCCTTTGATCGAGTGAATAGGTCCAAATTATGGGTGATGCTTCTCCATCGAGGCGTGGATAAAAATATTGTGTACTTCCTTGCTTATCTGCATATGGATCTATCTGCCACAGTGAGATACGACCACACGGGTAATTGCACAGGTAATATTCACATTGCCAATGGTGTTAGGCAGGGGTGCATCTTGGCCCCCCTGCTTTTCACCCTTTACATTAATAACTTGGGTACTGTTTTATCTGAAGTGTGCAAAGACATTCCAAGGGCATGGAAACACCCAATTCCGGCACTGCTGTACTCGGATGATGCCACCCTTTTAGCTCGCAAAGCGGTTGGGTTGCAAATCCTTTTAAACTCATTTGCTGTTTTCATGCAATCTTTAGATCTTAGTGTTAATTTTTCTAAATCACATGTCATGATGATTGGCACCAAAGTAAAAGGGGTAAAAAACATGCATTGTGAGGGGAATGTGCTATCTAGGGTCTCCACTTTTCCATACCTAGGCATTATATTTGATGATAGAGGCACATGGTCACCCCAAATATTAGCAAAAAGAAATGTTTTGGCTAGATCAACCTCAGCCGTCCTAGGCTTTCCGGTAAATTGGGAGCCAGACCAATGCAAACGCTCTTAAAGATATACGGCACAAAATGCATTTCCCTCGTAATGTATGGGGCAGATCTCTGAGGTGTTAAGAACGTGAAGGCAATCCAAGTGGTTGAGGATAAATTCCTAAGAAATATCCCATCTGTTCCACAATCCACATCCGGTTACATTGTCCATCAGGAGTGCGGAGTTGGCTTTGTGGAGGATCTAATAGCTATTGCACCACTTTTAAATGGATTTCAACCTGGTTAAACCCTGAATTGGAATTGAACCAGGAAATCCTAAGATCCTAGCTCTTGATTTTGGGTCCCGTATCCCCTGGTTGAGTTATGTTTACAAATTGTCAGTAAAACTGGGTCGCCCAGAGTTGTTTAAATCGCCAGAGAAGCTGGTGAAAGGGGATTTTAAATGGGTCAAGGAAACATATATGTTAATGGCTGCTATGGCTAGAGAAGAAAGAGAGCTGGCAAAGCTGACTGTAAGAGCTCACCAATTGTTAAAAACATCATGTGCCATTGAGCCATACTTGAACGTCGTCACTAACCGAAATCACCGTTTTTTATTAGTTAGATTCAGGCTGAATCAATTCCATTTACTCCTCGCTGGCTCCCCGGGATGGAAAAGGGAGGAAGATTTGGGGATTTGTTCCCGTGATGGTTTTTCAGTTCAAGACACAATGCACTTTATTTTTTTCTGTGAGCACCTTCTTCAAATTCGGAAACGCTTTATTATTCCAATTTTAAAAGACAAAGGCTTTCTGCAAGTTAAACCAGCCCTCCTCTATCTGCAGCTGCTTTCGAATGTGTGGGAGATTTTTAATGTTGCTAATTTTCTTACTGCAGCTGTCAGATTAAAGTAGAAAATAAGATGGGTATAGCCCACTTTATGAATCATCCTGAATTAACTGAATTTAAGAATGCTCTAAATTGGAAATGTGGCTTTTAGAAATTATTTTAAAATGAACTGAATATTGGTACTGTATGTATTTTAAACTTGTGTAGTCTTATTGTAATTCTATGGCTTTTTTAAACTTTGTTAGTATGAAGTGTTTAGTAGGCTTTTATGGTTTTAATATGAACCGAATAAAGTACTTTTGACTGACTGACTGATTCAAATAATGAAAGCGACATATCTGAAACCAATGATTATGAAAGAAAAGGTTAGAGCAGAAAAGGTTGTGACACCGTGACATGGAACCATCTCATGATAGAAGGAAGAAAGAAACGTATCTGTTAAAAAGTGCATCTGTGTTTTTACCATCTTTCACACAATTTCTAGTTCATTTTAACATAAGCTCCAGGAACATAGATAAAGAATATAATTAATCATTTAGGAAATGACAACTGGTGGTATCTGTTGCAAAGTGGATGAACACCTGCTCCACCAATCCTACATTTAAACAGCATCATTTAGAGGTGACAGACCTTTCTCTGACATCACTATCGGAAATTCTTTGTTTGTAGCCAATGCACCACAGGGCCAAGGCTTACAATTTGGTAGAGAGTCTGCGTTACGCAGTCTGGTGCAGGTCCCTCTGTCTCTGGACCGATTGGTGTTAGCCCTCCTGGTTCTCATTCACCTTAGTCTGGTCCTTCCTATTAGTGATGCTTCTGTTTCTCCTAGTCCTGTTACTCCTGGCTGTGAGGTGCCTGATTTTGGCATCTTGGTCTTAGTATCCCTGACTCTAGTCTTTTTGTACCTTGTCCACCTGGTTAATGTTCCCCTGGCTCTGGTTGCCATGGTCCTGGTCTTGATTATCCCAACCCTGGTTCAACTGGTCTGTGTGATCTTGAACCACCTGTCCTGATCCTCCAGACCAACCACCATAGTCTTATTATTTCTTATCCTGGTCTTCAGGTCATGTCCTCCTATTCCATCTCCTCCAAGTACACCTGGCTCCCACTTCTCTCAGACCTCCTTCCATTCGTCCTCTCCAATGCCTTCACTTTGAGTTCGGCCAGTATACCCTCCAAGAACACCACTTAGTTTATACTGAAGTAAGGCCATCAAGATCAGAAAAAGATGATGTGATGGGAATCCATCTGAAAACAGGACTGGACTGGGAATAGCAACCAGCCCTGGCAGATTGCTGCTTGACCGGCACTGGAATGGGTGGGGGATGCTAGTAAGAAGCACTGCTACTTCTTTTGGTACAGCTGGACGATATTCCAGCACTGCTGCAAAACACGCTTTTGTTACAGGGGGGGCGATATTGCAGCTCTGCTACAAAACCGGTCCCCAGTGACAAAACCGGCCCCCGCGGCCACAAAAACTGCCCCCACCCCTCCGGCCCACAGGGGAAACACCCAATGCCTGCTACGGCTAGGATGGCATTGTCTGCCTTTTTGCAACAGCATGATCTATATTTCTTAAAGCACTCTCAATATGTTAAATACGAATTTACAGTTCCCGGGTTGAATTATGTATGGAAATGGGAGGAATTGTTTCCTTGTGTGATACCTATAATGCTCATGAAAATCATGAGTCATGTGGTGAATTTTGCTAGATCAGTGCTTTCTGTTGTAACCAGCCTACTACGAGTAAAACAAATATGCATAAAGCTAAAGAGAAACAATAGCATGAATTACGTTTAACCGACTAAAATGGATTAACAAGAAAATATTCTGAATTATACAAAAAAGTACAAGCAATTATGCCTGTGTAAAACAATTTCACCAGGGTCTAATTGTACAGTTGCCAGGATTAGCTGCAAGGATTAGCTGGCGGTGTTACACATGCTACTGGGCATTTTGATAGCTATGCCTGAGAGAACATTTGCCAGCCATTGGAGCCTCTAGAATTCTCAGACCAAAATGGTGCCACAAAGACTCTTGACCAATCCTCCAAGCCCATCAAGCCACAATCCTGTCCCTCAGAGTTCATTATTGTGCACTCAGAGCATCCATATTAGCACTTCAATGACATAAACTGACCATGGCCCGCACAGCCTGTTTACCAGGCCTCAGAGTGCAGTCATCCCTGTCCAGGAGTCCTACATTGCTTTGCTGCTGCTCAGATCAATGGACCATCACTTAGATACTCAGCGCGGCTCTAGCGGTTTAGTTCTGCCACTCTTGACCAGCCATTAACTTTACTGCTTCCACCGTTCCCTAGGCACACCTTTACTGGCCATCACATCCCCTATCAGCATACTATCATAGCCCTATCTCAAGAAATCCCCAGATGTTGGAGCTGCAACTGTTCCATGGTACCTAATGTAAGCAGGAAAACAGGCCCTGCAGTCTGATTTTTGGGTCACAAAGACAGTCCTAATTCTGGTGCAGCGAATCCTTCCACCTCTTGGCCCTGGAATCACTGCATCTGCTGCACTGATGTAAACTAAGCCCCTGTCACCAGTCTCCTGAACTCATTGGGCTGCCAGACCTTTAAACACCTGTATTTACAAATTGTGTTTCAGGTGCAGCATTTTCTTTCAGCCACGGCCATGCCTGATTACAGCAGAAGCGTGAGGTTATGCCTCGATACCTCTTTCGGGGTGGTGCTTAACAATGACATCAACTCAGCACTACAGCAGCCATTGATGGATTGCATGCTCTGACAAGTGCATATGTCACGTTGGTCGCTGCCTTTTATTGGCCATCCCGATATGTGCACTGAAGTCTAGAGGCCTCTGACCCTGCGCAATTAGTGAGCCGGGGCCACAGCCAAAGCCCCCCAGACTCCTAATGAGAGCTGGGTTCACCTGACCAAGCTTTTAACAGCAAGAAATCAGCACCTGTATTGGCTCACGACAAGCACTTAGGCATTTTGTCTAGGGTCCTACAAGCCACGAAGGGTGGAGCGAATCAGGCCCATGCCGGAACAGTGGCCAATCACTGCATGGTTTTATAATGAAGCCATGCAGTGGTTGGCCATTTGTGTTTCTTTCTCTCCTCCTCCCTCTTTGTGCACTGCCGGTAACAGCATTGGGCATGTAGTCCAAAGAGCAGCCTCACACAGCTCAGCAGCTCTGACCTGCCCTAGTGGAGACCTGGGCTAAGGCTAGCAGTCCTCTGACCGCGGTCCGCACCGAAATGAAAGGCAGCAGTGGCTCAGACTCTGGCACTCGGAGTTGCAGAGTCGGAGACATTACAGCCAGTCACTAAGGTAATTGTTGGAATAAGCAAGTCTGTGTTAAAAATATATAAATAGATTTTACATGAGGTCCAACTGAGAACCAACGCCGCCTGGCCTATTTATTGGTTTTTCCAAATCATGCTTTTTTCTTTTTTTAGAGTTAACAAGAATTAACATGTGTAGATACAATAGGAGTGGGGAGTGGGAAGTTATTAGTTATAGGTACAATGCACTTTAGATTCAAGTAGAACACAATACAGTACAGACTACAATCCAAGATTTTCATTTACAGCGTACAATACAAGCAAAGAGTGTTATCAATCTGGAAAAGCGTAATTAATCTGCCTATTTTGCTGAAAAATTGCTGGGGTTAAGAGGTTGCACAAACTCCATGATTGCCCGGTAATTGGAAAAGCTTTTTGTTGGCGAATGCGTTGTTCCCAGAGTACCTGCTTCACACGTCAATCGTTTGCCAAATGCCTCATGTCTGCGACATACCACAGCACACCTGCATCTTTCTGTTCGCCTAGTCATCAGCACGCGAGGAGTCGAAATGATCATTCTGAGCTCTCTGCAAGGGTCTCAACATGTGAGCAGGGCTAGGTTTACCAAGGACCCAATATTTCTTTCAGTTGTTTCAGCCCTGGTATCTCATTTATGTATTATGTGCAGCTCTGCACATTCTCAGTATTCATGGTCTGTGGAACAAGTTCATCCGTCCCGTATGTTTCTTTCCACAGGCCTCTGCTGGTGTTCCTCAGACTAGCGCAGTGACCTTCAAACTTTTTAATGCCGTGCCCCCCCCCAAGTGAAAAAAAAGCACCCCCCCTCAAAATGTTTCACAATTATTCTATTAAACTGACCATGTTGAAATACCTCTAGATATATAAATATTGTAGTTACGTTCTGTTAATATAAAATGCAATCAAAAACATGATTAGCAAACATACAATTCTCGTCAGGCAGGCCTTACTAACATATAAAAGTATCCACAGTGTGAATATTAGAAATGTGTGTGTGTGTGTGGGGGGGGGGGGTTGAAGAATATTTGGAGTCCCTTTTCTTTTCACACATTCTCCCAGCCAGGATATAAATGACAAAAGATGTTACTGATGGCCCAATACAGAACGGCTAACTGCTGAAAACAAAGCACTGTTATAAGTATAAGGCTTCTTTTGGCCAGAACCTAGTGCCCCCCTTGGATCAATTGAGGCCCCCAGTTTGAAGGACCCTGAACTAGGGCCTCTGAATGGGTGTTTGTGAAGAGGCCGGGACCAATCCGGGAACAATAAATAATAAGCAGACCTGCATTATTTTCTGAGGGGGCTTCTTGAGCGTGTTCCCTCCCTGCTCTCCAAATCAGGGCCGTTCATCAAGGGGCTTGTTTATGGCGTTTAGGGCTAGTTCTAAAAGGCCGCTGTCAACCAATTAAAAAGGAAACTGAAGTTGTTTATTTTCAAGATGGAATACAGAAGGAATGAGGTTATTGTGGTGGTAAAAACCTTACAGTGCCTTCTCTTAGGACGTTGTCTCTAAGTCAACATTGATTTCGTTTAGCTAAGTGTGCCTTAACTACATTGTTTTTCATGTCTGTGAGACATGTCCTGCAGCTTAGATATAGAGGATTTTTTATGGGTTCTACACTATCACAATTGCTTTATAAATAGTCTTGCTTCATCAGAATAGCTTTAAAAAGCAACATTTTCTCGGGTGGAGACCCCTCCTGAACTCCCCTCATGACAGTTGCGCTCACTCGGTTTGCTCGCGACGCAACACACATCGACAACTTTTATGCCACACCACTTTCAAATGTTAACAGCCACCACTGCCTTTAAATACTGCAAACCTTCCCTGTGTGCCCCACACACCTCAGGCTGCTGAGTCAAGGAAAAACCTTAATAGACTTAATGTCCACAGCTGGTTTGCACACAACGCAAACATAGCCAGATAAGAAAAAAGAGATGTTACTTTAAAAATGTACTTACATAGGATCCTGAGTTGATATTGTCTGCTAGATGGTTGAGATCTGCTAAGATGTTCTGTCCATCTTTCAGTGTATTCTCAGCCATAAGCCGGATGCCTTCTGCCGCTTGTTTCCGCTTCTATAAGGACAAACATAAGTGAATCAGATATTGATGAATTGATATAACTATCACATCTTCACATAATCTCAATATTATAGCAAAAATATCTTGACATTGTACTCCAAAGAATGTCTGAAAAAAAGTCTAAATGTATTTATTGTTTACTTCAGAAATGTATAGAGACTGTGAGAACGTCCAAATGTTTTTCCGATTTTCATTTTGGAATATTGATTTTTTAAAGCTTTTATGGCTGAGTCTTATGAAATTGGGTCAGCTCTACTTTTGAAGACGTGAGAAAGAGGCACTTCTCTGTTTCCAAGCTGCGCTACCTGCAGCTCCTGCACCACCCAAATGGATTCTGAAATGGAGCCTGTGTATTATAGACAGCATGGTTTAATTGAAAATTGACCCTGGCCTTTTTTCTGTACTTTAGCAGAGACAGAGAGAGAGATCATGATCTGTCTACCATATGTACTTCAACAGGCTGCAGCACTTGTGACTGTCAACTCAGGACATTTTTAGTGCTGGGCACCCACAGAAGTGTTTAAAAAAAAAAAAGTGAAATAATTTATGTACAATAATTGCTGTGATCTGTGGAACAAATTTGATGTACAGTTGTAAATGCTGGGCTTTACAAGTGTAAAGAGGTACACATATAAAACAGCATAATATCTTTCACAGAACTAAGGACCCGATTACGATATCGGGCGGTCGTACCGCCATCCGGTGTTGTGGCGTTAGGAGACTGTCTGACAAGAAGTCAGCGGTCCGACCACCCAATTACGCTATAACCGCTGTGGTGGCAGTCAGAAATTGCTCTTTTACACTGCGGCTTGTGCAGCGGACCAGGGAAAAAGGCTGCAGCACAAGTGGCAGTGTAAATTAGCACTTTGTGCACATCCATCTACTGTGTACCATGCACCACGTAATGCATGGCACACGGTGTATGGGTGTGCATGGGGCACTACATGTGCCCCCTGAGCCACTTTTCAGTGGCCCACGATGGACAGGGCCCTGTTTGGGGCCCCTAAGTCCCTTTGTGACAGCCTTTTCATAAGGCTGTCTGAAAGGGACATTGTAATCCCAACAGCAGCGGCTGCCTCGGCAATGCCTCTAGTCCGGAGTATGATTTCGACCGCTGCCTCATCGGGATCAAATGATCCTCTTGGAGGTGGCGGTCCTTCCTCCTGACTGGTGTGTCTGACTGCCTGCATTGTAATGCAGCGGTCGGACCGGTTGCCTGTCTGTCGGGCGAGCCGCTACTGATGGCCTACTGGTGGCGGTCCGCCTGACATCGTAATCAGGGGTTTTAGTTTTTGGCATTAGAAGGCGCTAAAGGCTCAACTTGTTTTAACCACACAGAACAAATAAGGGGTAGGAGGAATTAGAGTCCAACTTCGACCTACAGTAAAGACATAATAAAAACAAAAAGAAGAGGGACTACGTGTTCAGAATCGCTGTGATCCAGAGTCCGGAAAACAACCAAAGGTTTAAAAACTGCCTCAAACACAGTAAACTGTGTCATTCTTAATCAGATGGCTGCTAACACACCTCCGCGAAAGCCAATGCTCGAGGTGGAGCAATAGGGAGGGGAAGACAATACACCACAGAAAAAATAATAAACACATAAAGGGATCATAAGTGAATAAAGGTGCAGAAAAAGTAGTTATAAGTGGACACAGGATATCCTCAATCCAGTGGATGGTGTTATGGAGCCTATTATGAGTCTCCTACCCCTACACCCTGTAAAAATGTTGACATGTTTCAGCCAGAAACAATTCAAAATACCTCAGCTTTCATCAGGACTCACAAATAAAGATCCCTTGGGTTCTAGCCCTAACTCCTTGACCCAGGGGTAGAGGGTAGGTACCCTTCTCAGTGAATTCTCCAAACTAAATATGTCGGAATGATTTCCGTGGGGAACCTAGGATAAAAGTCAATAGAAACAAATTGAAATAAACCAGTGCAGTGCTCCCAGTGATATACTCATACATAAAAAGAACATTCAAATTGGTTTCACACGACTCCATCACACTTAGCAATTACTGTGCGGGCGCACTCCACCCATTTAGATTAAAAACAGGCATCTGTGCTAGGAGAAACGCACATGACCATACACTTGGTCAGTCTTACCAAGTTCCTTTTAATGTGAAACTTAAACTAGTGGGGGAGCGAGGACAGCTCCCTATTGTCACACTCTGCGGGTACATTAAGATAGAAAGAAGGAAAACACGTCAGGTCACTTATTTACGTAAATGATGCGGGAATGATAGTTATCTAATTGCAAACAAATTCCCCAAATAGGTTGGCCTCCTGGTCAGTAGGCAAATAAAGGTAAAGTAGAAGATGTCTCCATGAGGCTGGGAGACCCGAAATCCCTACGGCATCACAAGAGGACCACAGGGAGGCCTGTTGTCGAGGCCTCCTGGTCAATAGGCAACAGCGGTAAAGCAAAAGAAAAAGGTGCCTTGATAAGGCTGAAAGGCCAGAGACCCCCCAGCTCAATAGGAGGGCAAAGGGAAATGCCTGCTATCTCCACCGGGTAAGAGCGCGACGTCCTTCCAACCTGCTCTACAACCCCAGTGGTGGAATTGTGCCCCCCACATGCACTCACTTCATCAAGGTCACATGTCGGTAGAACCATTGTCCCTTCCGGCGCTGCGAAGATACATGGATCCATGCTGCCGAAAGTCTATATAAGCCTCTCTAGTTCTGCTTCCATCATCACCCACATCATCATGCCCATTGAAACGCGGCGTGCGTCGGGTGCGTCATAAGAATAGCGCAAGGAATTCGGACCCGCCATCTTACGGGTAGTTATTTTTGTATTACATGCGCTGCACCCATGTGTATGAATCTCACAGATCTTCGCTCCCTTGTTGTTTCTGATAGTAGGGCTTTCGCCCGGAAACCATATGAAGATGTGTGAGGTCGAATACACTTCCTCAAGTGCTCATGACAGGCTTTGTGTTAACCACAGATTAAGGTCCACAAAAGTTCTCTCCACCCATTGATGCAGCTAATGAGAGCCCAATCGTTCTTAATGTCACACACAAAGCATTTTTCTTCATAGGGGAGGGATCTCGTCCCCTTAATGAGATCGTATGTTTCCTGATGAGAAGTTAGAGTAATAATCATATGATCTACTTGCCCTGCCCAGATCTTATCCGTTGATGTACATGAGACTTGGTGTGAGAATTGAGGGAGGAAAGTGTGGTGGATCGATCCAATCTTAATTAAAGTGGTGTGTCTCACCCTGGGTACCAACAACCCCCTCCCCCCACAAAAACATACCAATGTCAAGTTTGTGGTGGAGCCTACTTTATACCCAATTACTGTCCAGGGAGCCCAACTCATTAGAAATCGTTATCAGCCCTCTTAGCCACATAGGAGAAAAAGGGTGTGACCCTAGTTTTTTAGAAGTTGTGCAGGGTGGCCCAGGGTATATCATAGTTTGTTCCCTCAATGTGGCTACAGACTCTGTATATCCATTTTTGTTCTCTTAGAAAAAGAATCCTTTCCGGGTTTCTGGTCATGGTCCTGATGTAAGGTTTATCCACAATTGTCCAGAATAGATCTTCCGCGGAGTGGTACTTTTCTGTATAGTGAGTCGTCAGGCGACTAATCCTTCTTTTGCACCTGAAGGTAGACCTGTGTTCCATTATTCTGATGTTTACCTTCCGTGTAGTAATGCCAATGTAGAGAAGGCTACACAGGCATCTCAACATGTATATAACAAAGGAGGAGTTGCAATTGGTATGCCTCCGTTGCTCCCATGGATGGTTGAGTCCCATGTCCACTGTTTTTGTGTTGGCAGTGAGGTGGCATACATCACAGCCCCCACATCTCATGTGTCCCATGACCGGGGGCAGCGTCCAAGCACCTTACCTCTCTGTGGTCATCCCTGGTCTTAAAGGAGTGTTCCTGGGTCTCGTGTGGACCAGAAGGTCCTTGATATTCTGCCCTGTTCTAAAGTAGGAATGCGAAAAAGGAGAACAAGGGAGACCCTACTCACGACCGAACCAGGGTAATGTGTTTATCCAAAGAACAATGGTTCCTGTGGCATAATTACTTGTGCAATTTATATTTAGTACAACAGCTAATTAGCACTTTTTAATTTTATCAGAGAGGGGTTGGCAAAGAAAAAGGCACACTCATACCAATTTATAGAAATTGCTTTTGTATTTCTGGTAAAACAGATAGTACTGTAATCATATCAGCGACATATATACAAAGAAGTGCAATGTGTCCCCAGTGATATTGTGAGCGAAAAACACAAAACATAAAATAATGAGTGATCTGTACAATTTTCATCTATAGATATTAACAAAAGGAAAATGACCAAACGCGAAAAATAGAATCAATTTATAATCAGTGACTATCTGCAATCATAGAACACTGTGTTTGAAGGGTTCATTTTCTATGGCGTCAACGGCGTTTCGACCCGTGGGATGAGGGTCTCGTCAGGACTAAACGATGAGGGACATCTAGAGGAAAAGTGAAAGGTGTATAAATATGTGTGTGGTCGCATTAGGTGGTAATTATGTGTGGACTGAAATTTAAGAATATACCTCCTGGTGTCTTTTAATTACGCAACCCAGTAGAACATGAGTTTCTCCAGGTGTAAGCCATTTGAGTTCAGAATCCTCCAATTCCGTAATATGATTCTATTTATGGCATTGGAGGCAGTGTTGAACGTAGTGACACAGATGGCTTTGTCTGTGGGGAGTTTTTCCGTAGTCTCTAAAAGAAGCTCACTTCTGGGCCCTCTTCACAGTTTTCTGAGGGAACTTCCTCTGGTGAAGTTTTTTCACCAAGGCGTCAGCTTCTGTATGGAAGTTCCCGATGTTGGAGCAATTCCTGTGGAGACGCAGGGACTGTCCCACAGGCAAGTTCTCCCTCAAGGCCTTCAGATGGAAGCTCTCGAGTGAAAGAAGACTGTTCCTATCCGCTATCTTGTGGAACATCTTTGTCTGTAGGCCTCCATTGATGGGGAAGATGATCAGGTCCAGGAAGGGTAATCCTTCTGTAGTAATGGTCGAGGTGAAATGCAGAAGGGGAATGCGGTCATTCAACCAATCCAAAAATCACTGTATAGATACGGCATCCCCCTCCCAGACCAGGAGGACATCATCGATATACTGCCTCCACACCTTGATGTTAACAAACCAGGGACCCCCAGGGGCATAGATATGTTGGTCCTCAAAAGCTGCCATATACAGCCCCGCTAGACTGGGGGCAAAAACACTCCCGATGGATGTCACATGAATTTGGAGGTAGTACGTGCCCTGAAACTCAAAGAAATTCCTGGTGAAAGCTAAATCCACAAGGTGAAGATTGAAGGGCCTAGGGGTACAGAAATCCCAGTCCAACTGGGACAGGATTTCCTCCAATACCCGTTGAGTCTCCCTTTGTGGTATGTTTGTATAAAGAGACTCTACGTCAAGGCTTACCAAGAGTTCCTTGAGCAGATTCATAACATCTGTGTTATCCTTCAGGTAGGCTGGTCTACTCTGTACCACAGGTTTAAGAAAAAAATCACAGTACTGTGATAGGGGTTTCAGCAGTGAGCCTATGCCCAATACTATGGGCCCATCACAGGGTTTTCCTGGCACAAAAACCTGCCCTCTCTTTCGGTGATCCATTTGTTGTTCAGGGCTTCCTCTACCACGGAGGTTATCTCTCTTCTGACATCCTTGTTTTACGACAAAAAGAGACTCAAAGATGTTTATTTTTCAATCTTTTTAGAGGAATTCATGTAAAAATTAGTCCCGCCATCACCGATAAAAATTTCGCGAACATGCTTGCTTTGACTAAACTTGTATAATTAAGAGCCCTTTGATTGCAAAATATGATTAAACGGTTCTCTCCAACAGCAACTGCAGTATGTCAAAAGTGAATGCTCCCTGTAAAGTTGAGGCATCCCTGCTGCCAAGGTATTTTTTGCAGTTTTATATTGCACAAACTCAGCCCATGGGTATTGGAGCTCTTTACCTAAGCACCAATAACACTACACAAGGCCATTTTTTTCTTTTATTAAGAAGCATGGAGTTTAAGATTTACTAAGATTTTGTGTCAGGTTGTGACACATTTTTTGGCACAGCCCCAACACAAAATCTATTGTGAGATTTATAAAGCCATGTAAAACAAGATTTGCATTACCGTAAAAAACCCCCAAAAATAGCACAATGCAGCGCATAGCACTGCCTTGCATTACTTGTGTCAGGAAGGTGATACACGGGTGGAGCATAGGCTAATGCACCAAGCTACTTTGACACAAATACATATTTACAAAGATTTGTAAACATGGTTTTCAACTAAAATGGCATGCCTACCTGAGACTGGCATAACAAGGAGAAATATCTTTATTTCTTCTTGTTGCTTCTTCTTTGCATGTCTGCTGCGTTATGCAGCACACATACAAAGTGGAATAAGCCTCAAAGGATAGCCAATCCAATCCAAACAAGTTTTATTCAACATAGTTAGTCATAAAAGCACTTACAAAACCAAAGATAAAACATTTAATAAAACACCAACTTGGAAGTGATACCTGAATGGGGGAATAAAAAAGATCACCTAAGAATTATTATGTAAAACCCGTTAAAACTCATTTAATAACATTTTAGATTAAAAATAATTCAGTGTACAGATGACAGAGTGTAATTGATTCATACAGGCACTTAATTCAACCCAATATCTACTACCTTAGCTAGGGTGGGTACAGTTATTCACTGCCTCTTGATCTTATTGCCCTTGACCACCCCAGATGTTTTGCAATCACTATGATAATCGGTGTTGTTGTGTCAGTTCGTAGAATTCTTTCTGCTTCATTAAACCTTCTTGTTCCTAAAAGCTTGCAGATTGGTGTCAACCAGACATGGCGTGGAACAACGTATTCAACACAAACAAACAAAAGGTGGGCCAGCGATTCTTTACTAGACTGACATACCGGCACAAATTATCACTGGGTTTAGCCCAACTAGTAGTAAATGCTCTGAGTGGCAGCGTGCCCACCCTAAACTGGAAATATAGTTTCCGGTCATGCGGTTTAGTGATTAAATCCCAATTTAATTACAAACTAGGGATTAATTTGCATTCCAGAAAAGCTCCAGTTAGAGAGGGCGACTCGCTATTTCTAAGTATATTATACTGTACCATTTCCTAGTATTTATCTTTCAAGATATTTTTTGTGGGAAGAATGGAGCTTGTTGGATCCTCCCACAGTGATTTCATGCCAATGCTTGATAGAGTATCTCTAACCTCTCATAACCATTTTATTTGGTGAAAAGTATCTGCCCTTATTATATCTTGGAAACCAGCCGCGTATACTGCTAGTTCTGGAGTAGTCCAGAGTCTCAGCCAGTATAATAGAGGACACAGTTTAGCTATATCTGCGATTGTTTTTTTCCCAAGGTCATACAATAGCAGGCACATTGGGGTGCTCTGTGGTAAGCTGGTGATTTTTCTCAAAAGCCTGTTTTCTGATAATGCAAGCTTCGATAAGTTCTCACACCCCCAGAGCTCTGAGCCATAAAGGGCTTAGCAGATAGCTTTCATGTTATAAAGCTCAAGTACAGGGCTAATTGGTTTTGAGAATAAAGCATTATATTCCATGTGCAACACCCCTGACAAATGCCGGTGTTTTAAGGATGCCAAATCAATCAGGTGGTTTCATTTCAGGTCATCCTGGATGTTAACCCCTAAGTATATAAACTCTTTAACTTGCTCTAGCAGCTGATCATTCATTTGGATACCCTCCTTAAAAGCCCTGTGCGGGTTAAAGGCCATACGTTTTGTTTTCGACACATTGACCTCCAAGCCTCGTTTCACGCAGAACTCCTCAAAGAATGTCAGAGGTCTCTGGAGACCACTTGGGGTCTTGGAAATAATCAATGTGTCGTCTGCGAACATTAGTATGAGGATTTTTCTGCCTGCTAGTGTTGGGGCATCTGTGTGGATAGATCTCATGCAATTCACTATTCCATTGATGTATAAAGAGAATATCGTTGGTGCCATCACACAACCGTGGCGCACACCTCTTTCTACAGGGAAGGGATTAGTAACATCACCCTACATGCCCCATCGAATTTTAGCATGTTATTCTCGTGCAATATGATGGTGATTGTCAATAGTTCGGGTGGCATACCGCTCATAGTTTGGCTCAAGGTACAAGATCAAACGCTGACTTGAGGTCAACAAAGGCAGCATACAAGCTGACCTTGCCCAAAGTCACCATTTTCCAATAAAGCAAGATGAACCGAAACACCTGATCAATGGTGCTTGTGAAAGCCCGGAACCCTGCATGCAGTGGGGATAAGATACTAAGCTCATCAATACATTCTTGAACTTTGTTGAGCACTAGTCTCCCCATTACCTTTTGCAAAGAGTCGATTAGGCTGATAGGCCTGTAGTTCCCTGGGTGTGATTTGTCCCCTTTCTTAAAAAACTGTATAATTTTGGCTCCTTTCCAGGTGTCGGGGACAGGAGCACCTTTGGAAATGGCATTAATCAGCAATAGAGTATATCGGCACCATCTTTCCTTATCATAGAGACATACATTCCCGGGGATACCGTCTGGGCCAGGTGCTTTCCCGGCCATTATAGGTCTAATTGCCGCTTCTACCTCAACCCTACTAAAAGCCTCATCCTGATAGAACAACCAAGTGATATCACCCTCTTCATCATCTACTCTTGAGGCATTGTGGAGTTTGAAATGGTTAACCCAATCCATCTGTGAAACAATATTTTGGGGTTGTCAGGCTTGCCCTCCTCTGCCCCATTTAAGTATGTTCCAAAATCGTTTGGGATTTCTCGTGGCACATGCCTCCCTGAGTTCCTGCCATCTTTTTTCATCCCATATTTTCATTGCCCTTATCTGGGTACTCCTATAGATAGACCTAGCTGCTTGCACTACTAGTGGGTCACCTGCTTTAACAGCTAACCCTGGCGCTACATGTGCCTCTCTGCAATCTTTGTGAAACCAATGCCCCACTTTCCGCGTTATGGCCTTTTTAGGCCTGCCCTGTTTGATAAAATAAGTACTCAGGTGAACAAAGAATTTGTTATGGATGCAGGTTGATTGCTCAAGGGCCAATTAGTTTGCTACACTGTCCTCAAGCTCGCTTATGGCACCATCCATATCCTTTTTAATGCTAACTAGCAGTTCCGGCATCTCTATTATCTTCACCCATTTAAGGCATCTCATATTGTTAGTTGGAATAATATCACATGAGAAATATTCGTTTCTTAATTGGGCAGGTGCCTAATGCCTTTTTAATTCCAAAGTCACACTCAAGGGAATATGATCACTTTCTAGCCTATCTCTAACGATTATATCTATGAAGGCATGCCATAGTGTCAAACTAATTAGTACATAATATAGTCTACTAACACTATGCCCGTTGTTAAAGGTGTTAGCCCCCGATCTATCAGAAGGTGCCCAACAATTAGCAGCCACAATCCCTTTTCCAAGCAAATGGAATTAATTTGGATAGCCACATCAGTTCACTTTTTTACAGGGTCAAGCTCCAACTTTGGGATGCCCCACTTGGTATCTTCCTCAGCTACAAAGTGACCCTCCTCATTTATAAGGGACTTGAACGTCGAGTTAAAGTCACCTGTGACTAAGATCTTCGGAACTTCCAGATATAAGTCAAGAAGGTTGTCGAGAGCCGTCAAAACCCCTGACTTCTTCCCTCTAGTACCTCTCACGTAGACATTATAAATGTCAATGTTCCAATATGAGCCCATGGCCAATCTAACTGCCTGAATATCGTGACTCTGGGTTGGAAGCACCTGTACATTTAGACCCAAGTCCTGGGGCACCCAAATTGTCAAGCCCCCTGATGGCCTCCCCTTTGCACTTCTAATAGCTGGGATATAATAATGTAGGTAGCCTACACAGAAGAGAGGAACCTCTGCCCAGGTTTCTTGGAAAAGACAGATGTCGTACCCTCTATGAAAGCATGCCACTCAGGAGAACCCATCTTCATACTCAATCCTGCCATGTTCCAAGACAACAATAGGTATAATATGAGGTGGACTACCCACCTCCGGCACACAATCCATTTGATTGGGTGAAACAGAAATAATCTTTGGGGATTGAGCTAGCCCTACAATGGAATCCTTAGGACTCGGGAGCTGCCCCTAACGATGGGACTGGCCATTGGATATTCTTGTTGCTTTGAGAGTGATACTCCCCTCAATACTGGTTAGCCTATGCCTTGGTAAATGGGCAGTCCTACTACTCAAGGGGGGACGGGGGTTGTCTAAACTGGATAGATGACTGTTCTGGTGGAGTAGTGTGAAACTCCAAAGCGAGGAGGTTTTCTGCTAAATCTGCCCTGGTCATGGTAAGCTTGATGGAGTCATGCTGGTGAACTAGTGAGGTAAGCCTCCGAGCTTTTACTATGTCTTCCCTTATCAATGATCGGCATCCCCTTACATGTCGTATCCAGTGTATAACTTTATTTGTCAGGGAATCCGCATTCTCTATACCTTTATTTGCCTCGAGCTTGGGTACGTTCACCATAAAGATTCTAAAGGTACTAGGTAAGTTAGTTTGGTGCTGTTCTCGATGCCCAGGCTGAGAACCACACAGTGGATGTTCGGCGTAAGAAAGTGTATTTCTACTATAAGATGTCTTTTCCCTCTCTAATGCCGCCCTGTAGGGGTTGTTAGAGTTACTTGCTATGGAGTGTGGTATATGCTTTGCCAATGGTGTTGGTATCTTTATTTTATGTGTTCTAGCCTTTCCAGGAGAAGGTGGTAAACTGCCAGAAGTAAAACACACAAGATGATGGACGGAATGTTGCACAATGGCAAAACATTCACCCCAGTCACAGATCTGGGTTTAATCCATCGTTATTTTGCTCACCAAGCCACCTCAGTTCAGACATGGCCATATGCAAATCAGTCATGACCCTGTGCCTCATGGGAACAGTCCAGCCCGAACTGCCAAGCCGTGTCTTTCCTGGACCGGAATCAGGCATCCTAGGACCGGTTTCTGGCTATCAGCCGACTTCAGCCAGGATAGCTTGACTCCAGTGGCCTAGTGAGCAAGGGACCCACGTCAGGGCATACCCTTCCCACATAGGGTGAACAGCAAAACACACAAGATGATGGACAGAATGTTGCACAATGGCAAAACATTCACCCCCAGTCACAGATCTGGGTTTAATCCATCGTTATTTTGACTCCAGTGGCCTAGTGAGCAAGGGACCCACGTCTCTCACTGATTAGGGTGTCAATACGATCTATTACACAGTTACTACCTGCATGTTTTTATAACTTCCTTGCCTTTTTTCCCCTGTTGCCCCGACTTGTTCCATTCCTGTCAACCTCACCCACTTCCCTCTGGTATATTTCTTTTCCCCATATTCCTGGATTATACAGCCAGACCCCTTGTGACTACTAGTCCTTCCAACACTATTAGCCTCAAAGTGTAATTTGGCTTACAAGCACTAAACAGGATACAACACTGAAAGGGAAGTAATAAAACGGTCAAGATCAACAAATCCAGAACGCCCAGTATGTCAATGTTTGAACAATCTCAGTAGGGGTCAGTGGGTGTAAACAGTACCTTTTAGTTTAATCCAATGGGCTCCGGGCGGTCCCAGCATCGGTTCCACTATCAGGCCACAAACAAAAGAGGGGTGGCCCTGCCCTGCCTCTTCCTGTCAATGACGTGCCCGTCCTTGGCCCGGGCTTTACCCGGGAGTGGCCCGCACGTGTCTCACACCAATGGAGTGCTAAGCGCCTCAGAGGCGTAGACAAGGCGCAGGGGTTTCTGGGGATTGCAGTCCCCAACGTTGCAGTGCTGGAGGTGTCACCCGCGATGGCTCCCCCTTCACAGGAGCAGTCCGGCAGCTGATGGTGGCAGCACGTTGGGGCAAAGGAACATCGCTTCGCTCGTATGGTGCAGGCTATCAAAGGATAGCTTTTGTGCATGGAGGTACCCCTTCCAGCACTAAAACTATCCTGACCTTACTACTGGTGCCCTTGGCCCATGTTGCCTGCATTGGTGTTAGGCAGCCGAAGGTGCACCAGAGAAAGGAGAGAGTAGAAATTTGGCATAGCTTTCTAAATATGGCACAGTTGTGCTCTCTCCCTTTCACACATCAAAGCGCACCAACTTCCCTTGCTGCACTGTGTTGTGTGAAATCTTAGCAAATCTGACCCACAGTGATTGTACAGAATCAAAGGACGTTAAGCTGAGGCTGGGACTCAAACCTTGTTCCTAAATTCCAAGGAAAGGCAACTCTGGCCAAAATGCTTCAACCTCACTCTTGTCTTATGCATTCCGGGCCTTATACTTATATTTGGCGTAGGGCCGCATTCCTGATGCTCTTTCCCCCAACTAAAGTAAAGGGCAGGCATGTGTCATTTCTATGAAATACAATGCATTCCTGTCCTCTTCTACTGCGCTGGCGTAAAAATGGCTGCCTAGCGCCAACGCAGGCACCTTTACTCCATGATGCAAGGGTGCCTGCATTGACTCAGATTATTTTTGTGCAGGAAGGGACACCTTTCTTCACAAAACAACTGTTACGCTGTCATATAGTTACTGCTTATCTATATATTGAGTTAAGTTAGCGTGGGCTTATTAAATGTTTAAACGCCATTTTTCCTTTTGCTGCTTCTGCACACGACACTTACTTGTTGATTTAGCTTTCAACCTACAAGAGCGTTGTGATTTACATGAGAATAATATGTTATTGCTCTGATATCAGCTTTGCTTAGTAAACTATGTCTGTACAGAGTGTGCTGAAGCTTCAAGGATAACTCAACACAGAATTGTTGTGAGGTCTGATCTCCGCACCTTCATAGACATAACATAAGTGCAGCTCCTGCCAAGTTCTGGCTTTAGGCGCGTTTTATATTGCTTTGCTTAGGGAACACACACACACTTGATGCGGTTTGCATGCAGAGAGAGCTGGTGGAAGCTGATGTGATCTCTTCATACTAGGATCTTGAGGTATGGGCCCGCCCTGCTGAAACCCAAAGAGACCTTCTTAGATATTAATATAATATGCTAGTTAGGGAGGGTGAGAAATAGGTGTTATTAACCCTTATTCATTAAAGCATCTTAGCATGCTATCACCTTTTGCTTTCTATGGACTAGTAACTATGCTGATAACTTTGCTTGTGATAATATGTTTCCTTGTATTATCTAAGATACTGCGTTTGAGAAAATGGCATTAGTAAATAAATATTTCAAATGTGCACGTGTCCTCATTTACTCCCCGTTCTGGTTTGAAATGATAGTATAACAAAAGAGTGTTCATGTGTTCCACGTAACCTGAGGTATCGTAAGTTCATGTTCTGGTTTGTCTAATCATTGGAAGTTTATTATGACCAATGAGACACTGTAGCTAGCCTGGTAAGGGGATTTTGGGTACTGAGGTGAGTTTTGGGTCACCCTAATTCGCCGAGGTTCCAAATCTCTATGCACAGTTCAGTGGGAGAACGGAAACCCTGCTACATGGCGCCCAACCGTTGGTGGTCTTATTTCATGACACTCGAGTAGTATATCATTCAAACCTTAACCCCTTCACTGTCGTTTCCGGTAAACGGTGGTGTCGGAAAACCTACCTATTTTTGAAATAGGTCTTTTCAAGCTTGAATCTCTCTAAAACGGTTTCCTTGAATTACTACCCAGTTGTGCTACAAAGTTTACTTTGTTTTTCTAAGTTCCTGTGCAGTCATGGCTCAGCCTGTGGACATTCGGCAGCATAGTCGCATAGCGGTGCGCAATCATTTTCATACTTACAATGTACCCGTTGATGGCTTGGCTGTGATTTTGGTGGTGAGTGCGGAAGCAGCTTACCCATACGAACTCTTCTATTCGTGGGTGACATTTCCGACTGTGGACGCTAATTCTGGTGTGTTCTACAATTACACTCCCTCACCTGTGCCGAATGAATATACTCCCTACAGGGCACTGGAAGTACCTATTGATCATTGGCAGCATCGCGTTTGGTTTGGTGGCGCCCTACCCCATTCTTTAACCGCTCCGAGGTTAGGTCCTTTGTCCATTCCATGCGCGAATTGGCTGGATTTACTCCTCATCCTCAACACGGCAATTGTACCTTAGCGGAGGTTCGTAGACTACATGTAGTTTCTATTGCCGTGATTCGTGCGTTAGTGCAATACATAGGTCGTCATCTCCCGGGTGGGCCCCCGGGGGGTCCGGCTCTTCCAGCGGGACAGCGCGGTTTGAAGCTCAGTCCTGTGATGGTCAATGCTGTGATGGGTAAGCGTCCCCAAGAGAAGGATGATTTTCCTTTCTGGCTTGCCGAGAAATTTGACCAGCTGGAAGCAGTGTTTCCTAATACAACTCCCGGTGATAAACATAGAATCTTAACGATTAGTTTACCGAAGGATTTGGCCCCCGAACTCGTTGACTGTGAGACCTGGGGAAAAACATTTGCGGCGGTCTATGCGAGGTGTTACGGCACTCCGTCTATGGCTGTCCTGCCTGAGATCGTTAAACGTGTTCAAGATGATCACGGACCAGAGGCAGCGGTTGAATTGGGTATGCACCTGTGTGGCTCCTTTGATATAGTTTGCGTGCGATCTCATTCTTGCTAGTGTCAAGGGGGATGCAGTGAACTTTCAAGTTGCTAATGCTTTGGAGGCGATTCCCGATGCCGATAAACCCAGGCAGTTGGTGAGGATTATTGTGGCTGCTTATAGAAAGGTGGGTCGCAATAACAAGGGTCTGAAGCCTTTTTCTGTGAAGGAGAAAAAGCAACCCCAAGGCCAGACTTCACAAACGGAAGTTCAGCCCCAGTCCAAACAACAAAATGGGATGCAGTGAACTTTCAAGTTGCTAATGCTTTGGAGGCGATTCCCGATGCCGATAAACCCAGGCAGTTGGTGAGGATTATTGTGGCTGCTTATAGAAAGGTGGGTCACAATAACAAGGGTCTGAAGCCTTTTTCTGTGAAGGAGAAAAAGCAACCCCAAGGCCAGACTTCACAAACGGAAGTTCAGCCCCAGTCCAAACAACAAAATTGGCCTAAAAAACAGAAACAGGGTAAGCAACAGCAACAGCAGCAAAAACAGGAGTCTCATCCTGCGTCTCAGATGCCTGCGCAAACAGAACGTGTTTATGACTTGCGCGATCGCGCGACGATTAAATCACCTGATCGATTTCAGGTTTCTGATCAACGCTCTCCTCGTTCCTTTCAGGACTCATCGGACCCGAAGACTGGTGGTGGAGGGGGCGGTAGGGGTCGGGGTGGTCAGCAATGTCGTGACCAGTCCCGCCAGACAGAAGGCACAGGACTGCAGGACGGCTCAACGCCGAAGAGACCGCAGTTTGCCAAAAAGAAAGTCGCGGCTTTAACAGTGCATCGATATGCCACAGATAGTGAGAACGCGGCTTCGGAATCTGACATGGGCTCTGACTTTGCTGGACAGCGCGGCGGAGATTACCATTGTGAGAGAGGCCCTGCGTCCACTACTGAAGGTGACAGCAACTGATATCTATGTTGTGATAGAAACAGCCGATACAAGAGTTGCTCCCCCTGATAGACTTTATGAAATTGTCCTGTTAATAGAAGGTGACATACAACGTACCATCAAAGGGGTATTTTGGGAAAATCTTTTGTCTACGTATGACATTTTGCTTTCGGAGGCTGACTGGCCCCCACCTTTTGTGCTCGCGGCGCTGCGAGGGGAGGAGGTAATCCTCCCGAGTTTTGCAAAAACTGTCTCGAAAGAGCATGCGCAGCATTTTGCAGAAGAGTGGGCTAGGGCTCTAGCACCGGCTCTGTACCGCAACCAATGTGGTTGGGATAAATTGTCCCCGTGCCACGAGATTCCTTTGCGGTCTCAGCCGCAGCCTCAACCTCAATATCCCATACGGCGTGAAGCCAAAGCTTCCGTCGCGGAAATCCTTGAACAATTGGAATATCAGGGAGTTATTGAAACATGTGTGTCACCGATGAATAACCCTCTTTTTACTGTAACCAAGCCTGACAAGTCATATCGTTTGGTATTGGATTACCGGCATTTGAACTCGCATTGCCGTAACTGTGCAGTACAGAATACTCACGGCTCTGCCCTAGTGGATAGTCTAGTGCGTAAGCGTTTTAAAACCACGCTTGACATTTCCAACGGTTTCTATGCCCACAGATTGGATAGCTTTAGCTCCCAATGGACCAGTTTTACCAGCGCTGGAGTCCAAAAACAATTTTGGCGTCTCCCGATGGGCTATAAGAATAGTCCTGGTATTTTTACCGCCCGCATAGTGTCTCTTTTAGAGAGGATCGACCCAGATGCTTGCTCGTATGTGGATGACATATATCTCACAGACGACGAAATTTGGGAGCATCTGTTTCGAGTGAATTCGATAATTTGTACCTTTGCAGACATGGGTTACAAATTTAACTTTGCAAAATCGCACATTGCGGAGTACACAGTGTTGTTCCTGGGCTATGTGCTCAATAACGAAGGTAGAGGTTTGGCTCCTCACTTCTTGGAGAAATGCGCACAGTTGCGCGCTCCTACAACACTGAAAAAATTACAGTCTTTACTGGGCTTTTTAAATTTCGGGAGGACATACATTCCGGAATATGCCCAGCGTATCAAGCCTTTGTATGCTTTGATACAACCAACTTTTTCCAAATCATGCTGGCTGCCTGAGCACTCATCCATCTTGCAATCCTTGCAGGCTGATCTGCTCGCTTAAAAGTTTTTACTGACTCGTGATAACCACACCAACCTGGTGATAAGAATTATTCCTGGGACAGTGGGTTTCACGTACCTCACTTTTAATGAAGTAGACACAGTACCTATTGCTTACAAGTCACACTTGTACACTTCGGCTGAAATGCGGTTTTCCACTGTGGAGAAAGTTTTGACGGCTGTGCAGATGGCGATTCTTAAGGAACGTGCTCTGTCACAGGTAAAAAGCATGTTGGTTGTTACACCCTGTCCTCATTTGGAGGCAGTTACGAAAGCCAGTGTACCGAATTCTAAAGCTTTGCACCCTCGGTGGATTCAATGGGCTGCTTCCTTGACATCCACGGATGTCACGTTTATTTTTGACGCCTCATTACGGTCGCAAGAGTACTTGCAGTATGAATTTGTTCATCCTGCTCCTCTAGCTATGCGACCTTTGGAGGACTTCCATTGCATCATTTACACTGATGGTTCGGCGCAGGTTGAGCATGGCTCTAAACACTCCTACGTTTCCGCATGCGCCATTGTGGTCGGTGCCATGGTGAACGATGAGTTCAAGTCCAGAGTGGTGCACACGCAGACTCTAGGGGACTGCACCGCACAATTAGCAGAGCTTCGTGCTCTATTACTAGCGTTGGAGTACGCAGATCCTATTGTGACGACTCTTATTGTGAGTGATTCTTATTACTGTGTCCAGTCTTACAATGAAAACTTGTTCTTTTGGATTCAGAATGATTTTCGTGATTCCAAGGGTAGCACAATAAAACACAAGATGATATGGGTTCGAGTGGCTGAGCTTAAGGCTACGTTGCCACTCGTTTTTGTAATTCATACTCTCGGCCATCAGCGTGTGGGAGTCCACGCTGTCGGTAACTCGCTTGCGGATGAAGCAGCGAAATCAGCGGTGTCTACATATTTAGTTGCAGCAGTTACACGGTCCAAAAGTAAGATTGATGATGACATCTTGGCGGCTGTTGCTGCCACTGAGAAGGGAGGTAAACATCCTACGGGGTTCCCTTCGAAGTACACATACCACTTAAGTCCCGAAAAGGTTCCTTTTGTGAAAATTCCTGAAGTTGGAGAACGTTTGATTCCCAACTCGGATCGCAGGGCTACATTGATTACAGCGGCACATGAAGGTGTGGCGTCTTCGCATGCGAGCGTCTCGGCCACTGTAACTCAATTACAACAACGTTTCTGGTGGCGGGGACTTTACAAACAGACGCGAGATTATGTCCTTCAATGTGACATTTGCCAGCAGATTAAACCTTCAACTGCTGCGCATCCGCCACAGACACAGTTGTACATTTCTAATAAACCGCTAGGTTGTGTTTATTTAGATCACTGCGGTCCTTTTTCCTCTGATACTGCGTATAAGTACATCTTAGTAGCAGTGGATTCATGCACACGCTTTGTATGGGTTTGGCCCCATCGCAGCGCTGATTCACGGACTGTCATTAGAGATTTGCGTGTCTTTGTAGGGATTTTTGCCTGTGGTACCTTCCATTCGGATCAGGGTCCGGCTTTCGCCTCTAAGGTGTATAAGGATGCCATGACTTCGATGGGGGTCCAAGTCAAGTTTTCGTCTCCCTACAGACCTGAGGGTAATAGTGTAGTGGAGCGAATGAACTGTGATTTAAAGCAATCTTTGACAGCTCGAGTTATAGGCACTGGCAGAAACTGTCTGGCCCACCTCAATGGCGTGCAGCGTGCTCTTAATAATCTCCCTAGAAGGTCTCTGGGTGGGCGGACCCCATACGAAATGCTCTTTGGCATCAAGATGTACGTCCCTGACCGTGACGGTCTAGACTGCGTGGCTCGCGCCACAACCTTTGACGTAGATGAACATTGCAATGTTTTACAGGATCTACAAAAGACCAGAGACAGTCTTGCAAAGGAACATTTGCCCTCCACATCGGATGTTGCGTTGCAGATCCCGGTAGTCGGCTGGCTACCCCAAGTTGGAGAACTGGTTTGAGAGAAGATCGATAACAAGAAATAATTGGGTCCTTCCTATCGAGCTCCGGTTCCAGTCCTTGGAGTGAAGGGCACAAGAACAGTCATTTTACCACCGCTTCCTGGTCGTAAGGAAAACAGGTTTATCTGAATTGACAATGTCAAGATACACAGAGTGGCCGATTCTTCTTAGCATGACACCGGCAGTCTCCTGTCCTTCCATTGTGAGAAATTCAGTTTTGGCCACTGCTTCTAATCCTGAAACTGAAATGGCCATCGAATTGCCTGCAATTTCCAGTCCTTTATTAAGTACTTTTCCTGGTACTGACCATGATGAAATAGACTACACTTACCCCACTGACTTATCCATGCCTGACCTGCAAGCACGTTTGGCCACAGAATCCAGATTTTCATTTGACACTGTTTCCAATGCCTCGAAGAAACCCTCACGTTTTGCAGTTTATGCCAGCTTATTTAAAAAACATTTTTTGATTCCCCCTTGGACATATATTTGGCTGGTGCTATTTTCAATTTACCTTTTTATGTCAATTGGGTTTGTGTTTTATTTTTTCCGGATTATAAATGGACACTATGTCGAGGAAAGAACATGCATTCAACATCTCAATGGAACTTTGGCCCCCCCTTTCCTCATCGCATTCTGCACACAGACTGAAAAGAGACTTGACATTTGTTAACATCACTGCTTGGCCTGTCCTTGATGGGATAGTGTGGGATGCCGTTAGATTTCAAATTCATGGCCCTACGGAGGTTGTTAATGTCCTTAATGTGCTTAGAGTGAACATGGGGGATGTAGTGAAACAAAACATACGTTCTGATGATTGGGATGTTCAGGCCGTAAAAAATTTGTTTTCTGATTTGAAGTACTATGCTGCTTTTGATGCTGAAGATTTGTATTTAGAATCTGCTAATTATGGTGATTTGTTTTGCTTTCAACATTTTGGCAATCACTTCTTACATAAAACTACTTCTAGAAGGAGTACTGTAAATTATACACAATGGGAGCATTGCCCAGCTTGTCTCATCCCGAATCAAATGTTGTTTTTTAATTCCTCTATTTCGCAGACAACATGCTTTGGATTGGCTACTTCTAAAAAATTGAATACTCCTACCATCCCTGAGTTAGAAGAAAATTCTGGCTGGAGTAATTATACTCAGTTTTCTATTAGGGACTTGCAGACCCTATTGCTGAATTAATCTTTTAACATATCCAGTATGGATCCAAAAGGTTGGCTGATGTGGCACAGGAGTGCTGATTCATGCCAGCAGCGTTTTCTGGGTTTATCTGATGGCTTTAAACAGGTCAGACCAGATCCACGTTTTGAAACTGAACATTCTGTCATAACTTACTCAGTGGGCAAATTATGTCAGAATTGGCTGAAACATTCTAAATTGTCTGCAGTTAAATTGCATCTTGCGAAGCTGAATGAAGATGTAGATTTAAATGATTTCATAAAAGGCCCGGCTAGTGGTAGGTCAAAAAGGTGGATATATGCTATTTACAATGAAATCTGGAAGACATCACAGATTGAGGCAGCGACACGCCTTAGAGCTATAGATCAAGCTAATCTAGAAAAAGTGCTTGCAGTGGTAGACAATAGTATTAACATGCTTTCTTCCCGCATTTACACGTTGGATAATATTGTGTCTTCTGTAGTGGATATTGTGCAGGATGAAGTATCTGTATTGTACCATGGTCAAAATCAATTGTGTTCTATCATGCAATTTGCATGGACCCTACAAACGTTGAAATCTGGCAAGGTGCCATGGACCTACATGAATGTCTCCTCTCTCTTTGCACCCTTTATTTTAACTGACAAGCAGCGCTTGCTTTCCATGCGAGATGCATCCTTTTCAATGTTACATATTGAGAGGTTAGAGTCCTTGCCTTTTTCTGTGGCAGAGGCCACCGCTGCAATGTGGCTTATCCACGGTTTGATAACATTACCTTTTGCTTTGTATAAATTTACAAATTGTATGCGATATGTTGCCATAGGTCAATATGAACCATTAGGTAGTGCGTTTCTCCATGAAGTCTGGTCCCTCCCATTTACTTACAGATGTTTAAAAGACGGACAGGAGGTTTATCTGAATGGGGAGGAGTGTACAGAAACACCAGATCACTCATTAATGTGTAGGCACATACAATTGCACGGTTCTTGTAACCAGGACCGGCCAAACTTAGCCTGTGTTTTAAAAGGGAGTCCGGTTCCAGCAATCATCCCAACTTTTACCTTACTTTTAAATAATGAAGATTGTTGCGGGTTAATTAACGGTGTTGCTTATGTGGTAACAGTAACTGAACGTGTGGTTTCCTGCAAAAATGTGCTTTACCCACCGACGCATGGGAACGGGGTTGTTTCCATCTGGCCGCGCATCCCAACCTTGAAAGCGGAGTTCAATGGCATGAGCAGAATAAGAGCTCTATTGTCCCAAAAAGAAGTGGCCTTGAGTTCGGCTCGAGAAACATTCGTGCTTCACATAGCTAACACCCGTACAGAGGTTCAGGCCCTTTTGAATACTGGTTTACCGTTGCATTTCAGCGAACTGGTTCATTCAATCTTTAACGCATCCTCGACGACGGGGCTGGCACATTTTTTAAAAATAGTTAGCAGCGGTCTCGTGACTTCTTTTGAGAACATTTTTGGAGTCATTCCGGCGTTTTTCCATTCTATTTTTTCAGGTTTGTCCGGCAGCTGATGGTGGCAGCACGTTGGGGCAAAGGAACATCGCTTCTCTCGTATGGTGCAGACAATCAAAGGATAGCTTTTGTGCATGAAGGTACCCCTTCCAGCACTAAAACTATCCTGACCTTACTACTGGTGCCCTTGGCCCATGTTGCCTGCATTGGTGTTAGGCAGCCGAAGGTGCACCAGAGAAAGGAGAGAGTAGAAATTTGGCATAGCTTTCTAAATATGGCACAGTTGTGCTCTCTCCCTTTCACACATCACAGCGCACCAACTTCCCTTGCTGCACTGTGTTGTGTGAAATATTAGCAAATTTGACCACAGTGATTGTACAGAATTAAAGGACGTTAAGCTGAGGTTGGGACTCAAACCTTGTTCCTAAATTCCAAGGAAAGGCAACTCTGGCCAAAATGCTTCAATCTCACTCTTGTCTTATGCATTCCGGGCCTTATACTTATATTTGGCGTAGGGCCGCATTCCTGATGCTCTTTCCCCCAACTAAAGTAAAGGGCAGGCATGTGTCATTTCTATGAAATACAATGCATTCCTGTCCTCTTCTACTGCGCTGGCGTAAAAATGGCTGCCTAGCGCCAACGCAGGCACCTTTACTCCATGATGCAAGGGTGCCTGCATTGACTCAGATTATTTTTGTGCAGGAAGGGACACCTTTCTTCACAAAACAACTGTTACGCTGTCATATAGTTACTGCTTATCTATATATTGTGTTAAGTTAGCGTGGGCTTATTAAATGTTTAAACGCCATTTTTCCTTTTGCTGCTTCTGCACACGACACTTACTTGTTGATTTAGCTTTCAACCTACAAGAGCGTTGTGATTTACATGAGAATAATATGTTATTGCTCTGATATCAGCTTTGCTTAGTAAACTATGTCTGTACAGAGAGTGCTGAAGCTTCAAGGATAACTCAACACAGAATTGTTGTGAGGTCTGATCTCCGCACCTTCATAGACATAACATAAGTGCAGCTCCTGCCAAGTTCTGGCTTTAGGCGCGTTTTATATTGCTTTGCTTAGGGAACACACACACACACTTGATGCGGTTCGCATGCAGAGAGAGCTGGTGGAAGCTGATGTGATCTCTTCATACTAGGATCTTGAGGTATGGGCCCGCCCTGCTGAAACCCAAAGAGACCTTCTTAGATATTAATATAATATGCTAGTTAGGGAGGGTGAGAAATAGGTGTTATTAACCCTTATTCATTAAAGCATCTTAGCATGCTATCACCTTTTGCTTTCTATGGACTAGTAACTATGCTGATAACTTTGCTTGTGATAATATGTTTCCTTGTATTATCTAAGATACTGCGTTTGAGAAAACGGCATTAGTAAATAAATATTTCAAATGTGCACGTGTCCTCATTTACTCCCCGTTCTGGTTTGAAATGATAGTATAACAAAAGAGTGTTCATGTGTTCCACGTAACCTGAGGTATCGTAAGTTCATGTTCTGGTTTGTCTAATCATTGGAAGTTTATTATGACCAATGAGACACTGTAGCTAGCCTGGTAAGGGGATTTTGGGTACTGAGGTGAGTTTTGGGTCACCCTAATTCGCCGAGGTTCCAAATCTCTATGCACAGTTCTGTGGGAGAACGGAAACCCTGCTACAACGCCACCGCTGGCAAGACGTAGGCTTTGCTTGCATTTCCAGGTTTTCAGCATGTTGTCAAGTACCATGGTTGTTTTTTGGCAACACCCATCATAACACCTATGGCACGCCTTCCTATCGCAGTGTGAAGCAACGCAGTGACTTCCACTTCGTTGCCTTATACCATATCTACGAGGTCATAAAAAGCCACGCAGGATGGCTTTACGTGGACTTGTGGATATGGCTCTGTAGTGTGAACCATCATAGCATCATTAAAAGTGACGTTCCTGCAGTTCACGGGGCAGGTGTGTGAGCCCCTCCATCCGTGACACAAAATAATCCTGTGGCTGAGCACTGGTCTATGCCGTTAAAAGGTCCTAGAGTCTGGTCAGTAAAATTGTTCCCTTTTCCACGGAAAATGGAAACGCTCAGATCATTTCTTCTTTATCATTCTAAACATTTTGACATAACACGTCAGGTCAGATACCTAGTATTAAAAGGATTCTTCTAATAGTATTCATCTCCATTTCCCATGAAAAGCGGCAGCACAGCAGGCATAAAATACAATGTAAAGAAAGAATTGCTTCACACTGAATGTGCAATAACGCCTCTTCCACGTTTCTATTCTGTTGCTCAGAGGAGGCGGGCAATTACTGTACCACAATGACTGCCAGCAGCAGGGAAGTTTCAATATCTCACCATTTTTTTAGTGATGATAATATTACCTTTAAAGGACGAGAAGAGCAGTGGCTATTGGTGTCGGTTTATATGAAGAATAGCTGAGGGCGTTGTCAGTCTGCTTCCCAGGGCAGCTGAGCCATTGCCCCATGAAAAAGACTCTAATCAGTGGTGAAGCCTGATAGGCTGGATTACTGTTAATCCGAAATACATGTTACATTTCACACACATATATTAAGTGTATATATATATATATGTGTGATATGCTGCAGATGAAGATAACATAAGCAAGATAGGCTGGAATTCAGTCATTCCATGTTGGCACAGCACTATGACTTTCAGGCCGGAACATGACATACTTTTGAAAATGTGTCCTTTCGACATTCTATTTTTTTTATCCATTTCATTTGATAGTTGTAGTGAAATTCCTCTTTTTTTTACTATGCTCCTACTGACCTTTTGCTCTGGATATATCTGGCATTGTGACCTCTGTTGTGGTTGCAGCCTCCCAATTAAAGTACGCCACATGTGCTATGTTTACAGGTATGCACCTCTTCATTCTGTGGACTGCCATAAGCTTTAGTCTAAAGGCCCCATTACGAGTTGTGACATTTCACCCAGAGTAAACACTCCAATAAACAAGCATTTGCAATGGAATAGGTTTTGCATTTACGAGAGTTTGAGCCATTGAAAATGTGTTTTAACCACTTCGCAGCGGCACGGATTCTGCCGCGGCGCGGGTGGGCTAGGGGGCAGGCACTGCACTTCGGTGCTCATGACGGCACCACACCATCGTGAGTCACGGGAGGCGTGTGCTTATGATGGCGTAGTTCCGTCATGGCCCCTCCCGTTCATGAATTCGCCCGCACAGGCTGGGAAGTAGTGCTGTGTGGGCGGAGCGGCAGCCGCATGACGGAACCACGCCGTCATGAGTGTCTCCGAGCCCTGAACTATTGGGTCCACAAACACTAGTAGTGATAATGTAGGGCCCGGAGACACCATACCTATCTGTACGGATTCAGGAGCAGGGACTGTGGACAGCATCAGAGTTAAGCAGTAAGTGCAGAGCAGACAATGCTACCCATGGACAAGCACAAGTCTGCCTTGCACACCTAAGCCTTCACACCCCACCAGGCCTCCCACTGACACTTTCCACGTGCTCAGGGCAAGTGAAAAAATATCAGCAGTTTTTCCTCTGAAATATGGGCAATTTGCCCGGAAAAGGACCCGGTATTATAGGATCTGATCAGTTATCCCATTTCACAGTGAAAACAACTAATTATTGCTGGAGGCTGGTGAAGGGATAGCGGATGGAAATGCAGATTCACCTAATTCATTTCAGCACTCTTTTAGGTTGATGATGTGTGACAAATCAATGTGAGAGGCACGGTTTATTTTGTGGTTTATTAAGAGGTTCACTTGGCAAGAGGATGGAAATGTGGGAACGCTTTGGGGTCTGCCATGGCGAGGAGTCAGATGTTTCATAGTGACTATTGTATTTACAATATAAATTTCGCTTTGTAGTTAGTAAAAGTGAATTCAGTGCGAGGCTGGAATTTTCTGCCATTTGCTGGGCCTCCAACTGAAAAGAAGGATTATTCTTTGACCGAAAACTCTACTTTCTTAGGCCTGGTTCACAGAATGAACACTATACATGGACTGTGCCTGTTCTGCCTCACATGGTTTGCTTAAACATGCAACGGAGTCTGAACCCGTTAAGAACATTCAATACTTTTCAGACTGCCTCAGCATAGCCCATGTGAAAAAAACTGCATGGAATGTAACGCAACTGGTGCTCATGTATAGCGCTCTGATACCTTCGGGTCAAGTTTGCGCTATATAAAACAAAAACAAACAAAAAAATGTGCTCATTGCGCAGATTGTACGTGCAATACAGCACTGTAAGAAATGGGGGTTACCCAAATCTCAAAGGGGGTAGCATGGAACCAAGCAGGCAGGCCAAACTTCGAGAACATGTGAAGCACTTACGCAGTACCCATAGACGACACACCAGGCACACCACAAAAGAGGCAGGACACCAGTCTGAGTTGGAAAATTAAGAAGTTTAGTGTCTCCAACCTGCAAAGGAAAAATGCATAACAGTGGTATCATCACATGGCGCCTACTGGCACCAGAGCCAAGTGTATCAAGGGGGGTTATTTACATGGGAAGTAAGGGCTGAGTCTGTAAGTCCATATCTGTAAATAAAGAAGAATCAATTAACATTGAACCTGGGGCCAACTCAGGCTCTCATCCTTAGTGATGGGCTGTAATGCAAAATACCATCAACATGGGTACACACCGTGCACTATAACTCCAGCCCAACCCCTGTAGAGGAAAACTTCATGGCAGTACAGCATATAATATCAGGCAGGAGCACCTGTAATTAATCAGCGAGGCTTCCTCCACCATAAACCTGTGGATATCAAACATCAGCCTAAAACGCATTTAACATGGGCATAAACCGGGGCCTGGAATAACATGTCAGGCCAGCATGGGGCTCACCAGGCCCAAACCTGTAAGAAAAGGCACCTTCACTTGCCCTGTGGGCACCAAAGCATACAATCACCCATCATGTGTAAAACAACAGTATACCTGGGCCTCAATAACCTTAGTGTAGGCATAACATTAGCATAGTCACATTAGCAGGGAAATCAGCCTACAATCAAAACTAGGCACAGAAGCGCACCACACCTGTAAAGGAAAAGTCACATTCACCTGCCCGGGGGCACAAAAGCCTTAGTTATAAAATCCTCTAGGCAGGGGCGCAATAACCTAAGCACCCCGCATTGACATACGGTCTGGCCGTGACTCAGGGGCTTTAATAATTCCTTGGGGGACCCAGGGGCACAGCAATGACCACTAGCCTACACCAGTTGACATTTTTCAGGCTGTTGTCCAGTTCAGGGTAAGTTTACCATCCAGGGTCTCTAATTTCCCAAGTTCTAGGGGGGGGGGGGCGGACACCGACCCTGTGCCCCGTTGCCCTCTCCACCCCCTCACACAGTCTGTATAGGCCCCACTCACCGGGCTACTTGATGCTCCCTGTGGGATTCAGCTCCTCAATCCTGCGCAGGCCACTCGGGCCTGCAAGGCCTCACTCAGGCCTCTGCTGCACAACCGGGGCTACCTCTCCACTACGGGGGCCCCGCAAAACGCCTCCCACTGGCTTTGGGCCTCCCTCGGGCTCCTCTCCTCTCTGAAGGACCCGGGCCTCTCAACCACAGGACGCAGGGCTCTTCTCCGAGGAGGGGGGGCGGGCACCGACCACGTGCCTCGATGCCCTCTCTTCTCTTGGGACGACAGCCGGGCCCCTCCTTCCTCACGGGGGGGGCCCGGGACTTAAAGGCAGCCTCCGCGAGGCTTCAGGCCGCAACCAGGGCTCACTTCAGCTTCGAGGGGGAGGGGGCAGGCACCGGCAATGTGCCTCGAGGCCCCTCCCCTTCCCGCGGCGTCACCCGGGCCCCTCTTCCTCACGGGGGCCCGGGGGGTTCGATAGGCCTCTGGGCGGCGCAATCGGGGCTCTCTCCTCCTCAGGGGAGCCCCGCAGTCTCTTTGCTCCTCCGGCCGCCTCCGGTCGGGAGGCGGGGCTGGCACCGACAGTGTGCCCCGGCCCCGCCTAGCTCACCGGCCTCTCACTCGGGGGCACAGACCGGCGGGGTGGCCTCCCGCTCCGGTCGCTTCTCCCGGGGCTCCCTCCTCTGCACGGGGGCCCCGCAACGGCACTTCACCTGGGTCCCCCTCCCTCACGGGGACCCAGGGCTTCGGTCGGCTCCGCTTCTCTGGCTCTGCCGGCCGGCAGCCAATCACGACGCGGCCTTCAGGGGCACGGCCGCGTCGACCAATCCCTGCGTGGTGTGGCTGGGGGCGTGGCGGTAGACGTCACCGGCGCCCCAGTCACGTGATGCGGGTCGGGCCGGCTTCAAGGCCTAGCGCGGCCTTCTCCTCACATCGGCGGCCCTCTCCTGGCACCGGGGGCCGCCGCAACGATGCACACTTCAGCGGGGGTTCCCAAGACAGCACCGGGCCGCGGCGGTGATTTCGGCGGCAATAAGGGGTAGGCTCCCTTTCTAATTAATTAATTATATAGCGGACAGCGCGCCAAAACGAGGGTAGGCTCCTCCAGCGCTATTTCTCCTCACAGTCTTCTCAGCAACCGGCGGAATTCACAGCGCACTGCTCCTCCCTCTGCCCACTACCTCAGCTCCTTCCTCAGACCACGCAGATGGGGCAGGAATTTAGCACTTCTCCAGCGCTTCGCGATTACAGCGCTTGATAGGCAGGCTTTTCAGCACTAGGGGGCCACAACAGTCCCAGGGACCTAGCGCTTTCACAGGGCCTCACAGCACCTCAGCCAGCAACAATTCTTTTGGGGGCACAATCTTCCCCATGGTGCTTCAAAGGAGGCAGACAGTCCCACAGCAGTTCCTCAGGGGCACACTCCTCCCCTCCTAGGTGCTTCTCCACACAGCGCTGACGTGGTACCCGGTCCAAACAGCTTCAGTGACCTGGGTAGGGGCCCTCCCTTGTCATGGGCCCAGGGGACAGTAGAGTAGGGGGTTTTAGGGGTGCAGGGCCCAGCTCACAGGCCCATGTGGCGGTAGCTCCTCGTAGCATGTCCCCTCTCTTTCTTGTCCCAGCGCTGACTGACTCTCTGGTGGCACATCCCTCTTATTTATACCCTCCTCCCAGGCAGTGCCAGAGCCTTCTAGAATGTTGGCAGAACTAGCCTAAACTGGCTCAAGGGGAGGGGGTGAGCACCCTGGGTGCCAGGCTTTCCCTCCAAATGCTAGGGGTAGCTGGGTAATAATAGCTAGACTGCTGACCTATGGCAGTACAGTGGCAAAACCCATGGCCATGGCATCCATTTTAAAAACAGTACATTTTAGTCAGGTGCATTTTTAAAATGGGGAAATTTACAAGTGCTCACACCATTACTTGACATTACATTCTTAACAAGGTGTCTCACACCACTCATGGCCTATACAGGTTTAATCCCATGGGGGAGACATTTCAGACAAGGGGGTCAAAAGCGAAAAATTTTGGGGGAAAAGGCCAAGTCCAACACAGCTCCCCCCCAGCCAAAAGCCAGGGTAGAGCGATCAATACCTTGATGGGCTTCCCTGCTTGGGGCGGAAAAAGGTGGACGCAGGCCTGCAACTACAGGAGCACCTGCAGTCTCTTTTCCTCTCTGGAACCCAATGGTTCTCTCTCGCAACCCTCCCTTCATCAACAAAACCACCCCACTGGTGTTCCCTAGTGGGATGTGGCCAGGACTGGCCTCTAGGCCATCCAGAAATCTCTGGCCCTTGTTTTTTCCTAGAGTGGGAGGCTCTAGCCTCAGGCTTGTAATGCTCTTGGACCACTCTCTTCCTTCCAAATTGCCACTGGTCCACCCACCTGGGGTCTACACCCTCAGGCTGACCAGCTCTCAGGGGCGAGGCTCTCCTCCCCCTACCTCTGCTAGGGTTCCGCCATCTCCTTCTCCTGGGGACACCCTCATACAACCACTCTCTCCCCAACCTGGAGTCGAAACCCTCAGGTTGCACCGGTGACAGGGGCGAGTCCTCCCTCTCCCTGCACCCCCTCCCAGAGTTCCGCACCCTCCTAACTGGAGTAGTACCCCTGAGAGTCAACTTTGGGGGGACTCTGAACACAGATGTCCCACCCGCCAGGTCCAGAAAACCCTCAACCTGGCCACCCAACCCGGGATCTGCGCCCTTTGGCTGAGCCGGTGACAGAGGAGAGACCTTGCTCCCTCTGCACCCCCTCCCAGAGTTCCGCACCCTCCCACCGGGAGAAGTACCCCTGGGAGTCAAACTGGTAGGGACCTGGGTTACAGGTACCCCACCATCCAGGACAGGCAACCCCTGAACCTGGAACCCCAGTCCAGGATCTAAACCCCGTGACTGGTCAGACCCCCGAACCACTGGAGCTCTGGTTACTGATACTCCGGGTTCTCCTGGTACTAGGGGATCCCCTTCATAAGAAGGCACATCGGGACAGCCTAGGCTCCCAACCTGGGGTTCCTTAAAAGAACTCTCCAGGCCCTGTGACTGCAGTTGGGGCACCTCGGGACACCTCCCCGTCTCATCCCTCCTATAGATGGGATGTGAGGCCCTACAACCCGCCCACTATCCTGGGACCTAGCTGGGCTTCTTACCTCTCCCGCCACGCTGGGTCGGAAGATCCCTACACCACTCCTTTCTGGATCACTCCCCAATGTCTTCCCAGACGCTCTGGCACTTACCCAGAGGTCTGCCTCCCGTGCAAGTTCCCTGGGGTCTGAGAACCTACACTGCAACAGATGGTGACGCAGACTTGGGACACAACTCCTCAGCATGTGCTCCCGAATAACGGCATGGCACAGCCCTTCCCAATCCTCTACTGCTCTCCTCACCACCCAATCCTCCAATGCAGTCCAACACTCCTCCTCAAACTCTCCCCAGGACTGGTGGGACAGTTTTCCCCTGCCCCTGAACACTAACCCGTCCCCCTCTTCCTGGGAATCAGGCACGGTCTCCTGGGCATCTGGAATGGGACTCCTTGCACTGGACCTACACTCGCTGCCACCACTGGATCCCACCCTCACTGGTGAATCCAGACTACACAACCCACTCTCAGGGGACAACCTACCCACCTGAGCTGATCTCTCTCTGGCGAAAGCCCTCTCCGCCTCCGCCATCCTCTCCTGGGCTAGGACCATTTCTGTCTCTAGCCTCTGCTCCTGAATCCTCAGCTGCGCTAATTCTGTGGCCTGCTCAAACCTGAGCTTCGCCAGCGCCAGCTGATGCTCCCTTTCTTCCCTCCTATCTACCCACTCTTCTGGGGACAGGGAAAGGGATGGGGCAGTGCCCCCGGGACAGGACCCAGTGCGAGACTCCCTATCTATGGTGTCCTCATCAGCTACTGGTGTCTCTGCCCTGTTAAACTCTTCCTCCTCTTCATCGGGGTAACTACTTCCCAGGGTTCTGGATGGGGAGCCCTCTCTTTGGCCTCTAACCCACTGACCCTTCAAAAACTCGGGAGGGTAGTCAGACAAGTCCCCACCAATCTCTAAGGGCTCTCCCCTCTTGAGGGCCTCATAGAGAAACAACTTTCTCCTAATGTTTCCTACTGGGGGTATCCCTCTCTCCTTGAGGAAATCTATGACTTCCTGCTCGGTGTACTCCATCAGGTCCATTTCGTCCAAAACCAACCCCATCGTGGCGAGGTACACCCGGGACACACCCTCCCAGTGGAACAAGGGGACACAATTTTCACAAAACACTTTCAGGAGGAAGCAATATAGCAAACAATCTTCAGCCAAACAATAATCCCCACAACAAGGCTATGATCACTCTCAAAGCTCTACTTGTGGTGTAACCCGTGGCGGCTGTGGTACTGCGCAAACACAAGTCCTATCCCACCGCTTGCCACCAATGTAAGAAATGGGGGTTACCCAAATCTCAAAGGGGGTAGCATGGAACCAAGCGGGCAGGCCAAACTTCGAGAACATGTGAAGCACTTACGCAGTACCCATAGACGACACACCAGGCACATCACAAAAGAGGCAGGACACCAGTCTGAGTTGGAAAATTAAGAAGTTTAGTGTCTCCAACCTGCAAAGGAAAAATGCATAACAGTGGTATCATCACATGGCGCCTACTGGCACCAGAGCCAAGTGTATCAAGGGGGGTTATTTACATGGGAAGTAAGGGCTGAGTCTGTAAGTCCATATCTGTAAATAAAGAAGAATCAATTAACATTGAACCTGGGGCCAACTCAGGCTCTCATCCTTAGTGATGGGCTGTAATGCAAAATACCATCAACATGGGTACACACCGTGCACTATAACTCCAGCTCAACCCCTGTAGAGGAAAACTTCATGGCAGTACAGCATATAATATCAGGCAGGAGCACCTGTAATTAATCAGTGAGGCTTCCTCCACCATAAACCTGTGGATATCAAACATCAGCCTAAAACGCATTTAACATGTGCATAAACCGGGGCCTGGAATAACATGTCAGGCCAGCATGGGGCTCACCAGGCCCAAACCTGTAAGAAAAGGCACCTTCACTTGCCCTGTGGGCACCAAAGCATACAATCACCCATCATGTGTAAAACAACAGTATACCTGGGCCTCAATAACCTTAGTGTAGGCATAACATTAGCATAGTCACATTAGCAGGGAAATCAGCCTACAATCAAAACTAGGCCCAGAAGCGCACCACACCTGTAAAGGAAAAGTCACATTCACCTGCCCGGGGGCACACAAGCCTTAGTTATAAAATCCTCTAGGCAGGGGCGCAATAACCTAAGCACCCCGCATTGACATACGGTGTGGCCGTGACTCAGGGGCTTTAATAATTCCTTGGGGGACCCAGGGGCACAGCAATGACCACTAGCCTACACCAGTTGACATTTTTCAGGCTGTTGTCCAGTTCAGGGTAAGTTTACCATCCAGGGTCTCTAATTTCCCAAGTTCTAGGGGGGGGGGGGCGGACACCGACCCTGTGCCCCGTTGCCCTCTCCACCCCCTCACACAGTCTGTATAGGCCCCACTCACCGGGCTACTTGATGCTCCCTGTGGGATTCAGCTCCTCAATCCTGCGCAGGCCACTCGGGCCTGCAAGGCCTCACTCAGGCCTCTGCTGCACAACCGGGGCTCCCTCTCCACTACGGGGGCCCCGCAAAACGCCTCCCACTGGCTTTGGGCCTCCCTCGGGCTCCTCTCCTCTCTGAAGGACCCGGGCCTCTCAACCACAGGACGCAGGGCTCTTCTCCGAGAGGGGGGGGCAGGCACCGACCACGTGCCTCGATGCCCTCTCCTCTCTTGGGACGACAGCCGGGCCCCTACTTCCTCACGGGGGGGGGGCCCGGGACTTAAAGGCAGCCTCTGCAAGGCTTCAGGCCGCAACCAGGGCTCACTTCAGCTTCGAGGGGGAGGGGGCAGGCACCGGCAATGTGCCTCGAGGCCCCTCCCCTTCCCGCGGCGTCACCCGGGCCCCTCTTCCTCACGGGGGCCCGGGGGGTTCGATAGGCCTCGGGCGGCGCAATCGGGGCTCCCTCCTCCTCAGGGGAGCCCCGCAGTCTCTTTGCTCCTCCGGCCGCCTCCGGTCGGGAGGCGGGGCTGGCACCGACAGTGTGCCCCGGCCCCGCCTAACTCACCGGCCTCTCACTCGGGGGCACAGACCGGCGGGGTGGCCTTCCGCTCCGGTCGCATCTCCCGGGGCTCCCTCCTCTGCACGGGGGCCCCGCAACGGCACTTCACCTGGGTCCCCCTCCCTCACGGGGACCCAGGGCTTCAGTCGGCTCCGCTTCTCTGGCTCTGCCGGCCGGCAGCCAATCATGACGCGGCCTTCAGGGGCACGGCCGCGTCGACCAATCCCTGCGTGGCGTGGCTGGGGGCGTGGCGGTAGACGTCACCGGCGCCCCAGTCACGTGATGCGGGTCGAGCCGGCTTCAAGGCCTAGCGCGGCCTTCTCCTCACATCGGCGGCCCTCTCCTGGCACCCGGGGCCGCCGCAACGATGCACACTTCAGCGGGGGTTCCCAAGACAGCGCCGGGCCGCGGCGGGGATTTCGGCGGCAATAAGGGGTAGGCTCCCTTTCTAATTAATTAATTATATAGCGGACAGCGCGCCAAAACGAGGGTAGGCTCCTCCAGCGCTATTTCTCCTCACAGTCTTCTCAGCAACCGGCGCAATTCACAGCGCACTGCTCCTCCCTCTGCCCACTACCTCAGCTCCTTCCTCAGACCACGCAGATGGGGCAGGAATTTAGCACTTCTCCAGCGCTTCGCGATTACAGCGCTTGATAGGCAGGCTTTTCAGCACTAGGGGGCCACAACAGTCCCAGGGACCTAGCGCTTTCACAGGGCCTCACAGCACCTCAGCCAGCAACAATTCTTTTGGGGGCACAATCTTCCCCATGGTGCTTCAAAGGAGGCAGACAGTCCCACAGCAGTTCCTCAGGGGCACACTCCTCACCTCCTAGGTGCTTCTCCACACAGCGCTGACGTGGTACCCGGTCCAAACAGCTTCAGTGACCTGGGTAGGGGCCCTCCCTTGTCATGGGCCCAGGGGACAGTAGAGTAGGGGGTTTTAGGGGTGCAGGGCCCAGCTCACAGGCCCATATGGCGGTAGCTCCTCGTAGCAGGTCCCCTACCTTTCTTGTCCCAGCGCTGACTGACTCTCTGGTGGCACATCCCTCTTATTTATACCCTCCTCCCAGGCAGTGCCAGAGCCTTCTAGAATGTTGGCAGAACTAGCCTAAACTGGCTCAAGGGGAGGGGGTGAGCACTCTGGGTGCCAGGCTTTCCCTCCAAATGCTAGGGGTAGCTGGGTAATAATAGCTAGACTGCTGACCTATGGCAGTACAGTGGCAAAACCCATGGCCGTGGCATCCATTTTAAAAACAGTACATTTTAGTCAGGTGCATTTTTAAAATGGGGAAATTTACAAGTGCTCACACCATTACTTGACATTACATTCTTAACAAGGTGTCTCACACCACTCATGGCCTATGCAGGTTTAATCCCATGGGGGAGACATTTCAGACAAGGGGGTCAAAAGCGAAAAATTTTGGGGGAAAAGGCCAAGTCCAACACAGCTCCCCCCCAGCCAAAAGCCAGGGTAGAGCGATCAATACCTTGATGGGCTTCCCTGCTTGGGGCGGAAAAAGGTGGACGCAGGCCTGCAACTACAGGAGCACCTGCAGTCTCTTTTCCACTCTGGAACCCAATGGTTCTCTCTCGCAACCCTCCCTTCATCAACAAAACCACCCCACTGGTGTTCCCTAGTGGGATGTGGCCAGGACTGGCCTCTAGGCCATCCAGAAATCTCTGGCCCTTGTTTTTTCCTAGAGTGGGAGGCTCTAGCCTCAGGCTTGTAATGCTCTTGGACCACTCTCTTCCTTCCAAATTGCCACTGGTCCACCCACCTGGGGTCTACACCCTCAGGCTGACCAGCTCTCAGGGGCAAGGCTCTCCTCCCCCTACCTCTCCTAGGGTTCCGCCATCTCCTTCTCCTGGGGACACCCTCACACAACCACTCTCTCCCCAACCTGGAGTCGAAACCCTCAGGTTGCACCGGTGACAGGGGCGAGTCCTCCCTCTCCCTGCACCCCCTCCCAGAGTTCCGCACCCTCCTAACTGGAGTAGTACCCCTGAGAGTCAACTTTGGGGGGACTCTGAACACAGATGTCCCACCCGCCAGGTCCAGAAAACCCTCAACCTGGCCACCCAACCCGGGATCTGCGCCCTTTGGCTGAGCCGGTGACAGAGGAGAGACCTTGCTCCCTCTGCACCCCCTCCCAGAGTTCCGCACCCTCCCACCGGGAGAAGTACCCCTGGGAGTCAAACTGGTAGGGACCTGGGTTACAGGTACCCCACCATCCAGGACAGGCAACCCCTGAACCTGGAACCCCAGTCCAGGATCTAAACCCCGTGACTGGTCAGACCCCCGAACCACTGGAGCTCTGGTTACTGATACTCCGGGTTCTCCTGATACTAGGGGATCCCCTTCATGAGAAGGCACATCGGGACAGCCTAGGCTCCCAACCTGGGGTTCCTTAAAAGAACTCTCCAGGCCCTGTGACTGCAGTTGGGGCACCTCGGGACACCTCCCCGTCTCATCCCTCCTATAGATGGGATGTGAGGCCCTACAACCCGCCCACTATCCTGGGACCTAGCTGGGCTTCTCACCTCTCCCGCCACGCTGGGTCGGAAGATCCCTGCACCACTCCTTTCTGGATCACTCCCCAATGTCTTCCCAGACGCTCTGGCACTTACCCAGAGGTCTGCCTCCCGTGCAAGTTCCCTGGGTTCTGAGAACCTACACTGCAACAGATGGTGACGCAGACTTGGGACACAACTCCTCAGCATGTGCTCCCGAATAACGGCATGGCACAGCCCTTCCCAATCCTCTACTGCTCTCCTCACCACCCAATCCTCCAATGCAGTACAACACTCCTCCTCAAACTCTCCCCAGGACTGATGGGACAGTTTTCCCCTGCCCCTGAACACTAACCCGTCCCCCTCTTCCTGGGAATCAGGCACGGTCTCCTGGGCATCTGGAATGGGACTCCTTGCACTGGACCTACACTCGCTGCCACCACTGGATCCCACCCTCACTGGTGAATCCAGACTACACAACCCACTCTCAGGGGACAACCTACCCACCTGAGCTGATCTCTCTCTGGCGAAAGCCCTCTCCGCCTCCGCCATCCTCTCCTGGGCTAGGACCATTTCTGTCTCTAGCCTCTGCTCCTGAATCCTCAGCTGCGCTAATTCTGTGGCCTGCTCAAACCTGAGCTTCGCCAGCGCCAGCTGATGCTCCCTTTCTTCCCTCCTATCTACCCACTCTTCTGGGGACAGGGAAAGGGATGGGGCAGTGCCCCCGGGACAGAACCCAGTGCGAGACTCCCTATCTACGGTGTCCTCATCAGCTACTGGTGTCTCTGCCCTGTTAAACTCTTCCTCCTCTTCATCGGGGTAACTACTTCCCAGGGTTCTGGATGGGGAGCCCTCTCTTTGGCCTCTAACCCACTGACCCTTCAAAAACTCGGGAGGGTAGTCAGACAAGTCCCCACCAATCTCTAAGGGCTCTCCCCTCTTGAGGGCCTCATAGAGAAACAACTTTCTCCTAATGTTTCCTACTGGGGGTATCCCTCTCTCCTTGAGGAAATCTATGACTTCCTGCTCGGTGTACTCCATCAGGTCCATTTCGTCCAAAACCAACCCCATCGTGGCGAGGTACACCCGGGACACACCCTCCCAGTGGAACAAGGGGACACAATTTTCACAAAACACTTTCAGGAGGAAGCAATATAGCAAACAATCTTCAGCCAAACAATAATCCCCACAACAAGGCTATGATCACTCTCAAAGCTCTACTTGTGGTGTAACCCGTGGCCGCTGTGGTACTGCGCAAACACAAGTCCTATCCCACCGCTTGCCACCAATGTAAGAAATGGGGGGTACCCAAATCTCAAAGGGGGTAGCATGGAACCAAGCGGGCAGGCCAAACTTCGAGAACATGTGAAGCACTTACGCAGTACCCATAGACGACACACCAGGCACACCACAAAAGAGGCAGGACACCAGTCTGAGTTGGAAAATTAAGAAGTTTAGTGTCTCCAACCTGCAAAGGAAAAATGCATAACAGTGGTATCATCACATGGCGCCTACTGGCACCAGAGCCAAGTGTATCAAGGGGGGTTATTTACATGGGAAGTAAGGGCTGAGTCTGTAAGTCCATATCTGTAAATAAAGAAGAATCAATTAACATTGAACCTGGGGCCAACTCAGGCTCTCATCCTTAGTGATGGGCTGTAATGCAAAATACCATCAACATGGGTACACACCGTGCACTATAACTCCAGCTCAACCCCTGTAGAGGAAAACTTCATGGCAGTACAGCATATAATATCAGGCAGGAGCACCTGTAATTAATCAGTGAGGCTTCCTCCACCATAAACCTGTGGATATCAAACATCAGCCTAAAACGCATTTAACATGTGCATAAACCGGGGCCTGGAATAACATGTCAGGCCAGCATGGGGCTCACCAGGCCCAAACCTGTAAGAAAAGGCACCTTCACTTGCCCTGTGGGCACCAAAGCATACAATCACCCATCATGTGTAAAACAACAGTATACCTGGGCCTCAATAACCTTAGTGTAGGCATAACATTAGCATAGTCACATTAGCAGGGAAATCAGCCTACAATCAAAACTAGGCCCAGAAGCGCACCACACCTGTAAAGGAAAAGTCACATTCACCTGCCCGGGGGCACAAAAGCCTTAGTTATAAAATCCTCTAGGCAGGGGCGCAATAACCTAAGCACCCCGCATTGACATACGGTGTGGCCGTGACTCAGGGGCTTTAATAATTCCTTGGGGGACCCAGGGGCACAGCAATGACCACTAGCCTACACCAGTTGACATTTTTCAGGCTGTTGTCCAGTTCAGGGTAAGTTTACCATCCAGGGTCTCTAATTTCCCAAGTTCTAGGGGGGGGGGGGGGGCGGACACCGACCCTGTGCCCCGTTGCCCTCTCCACCCCCTCACACAGTCTGTATAGGCCCCACTCACCGGGCTACTTGATGCTCCCTGTGGGATTCAGCTCCTCAATCCTGCGCAGGCCACTCGGGCCTGCAAGGCCTCACTCAGGCCTCTGCTGCACAACCAGGGCTCCCTCTCCACTACGGGGGCCCCGCAAAACGCCTCCCACTGGCTTTGGGCCTCCCTCGGGCTCCTCTCCTCTCTGAAGGACCCGGGCCTCTCAACCACAGGACGCAGGGCTCTTCTCCGAGAGGGGGGCAGGCACCGACCATGTGCCTCGATGCCCTCTCCTCTCTTGGGACGAAAGCCGGGCCCCTACTTCCTCACGGGGGGGGCCGGGACTTAAAGGCAGCCTCCGCGAGGCTTCAGGCCGCAACCAGGGCTCACTTCAGCTTCGAGGGGGAGGGGGCAGGCACTGGCAATGTGCCTCGAGGCCCCTCCCCTTCCCGCGGCGTCACCCGGGCCCCTCTTCCTCACGGGGGCCCGGGGGGTTCGATAGGCCTCGGGCGGCGCAATCGGGGCTCCCTCCTCCTCAGGGGAGCCCCGCAGTCTCTTTGCTCCTCCGGCCGCCTCCGGTCGGGAGGCGGGGCTGGCACCGACAGTGTGCCCCGGCCCCGCCTAACTCACCGGCCTCTCACTCGGGGGCACAGACCGGCGGGGTGGCCTCCCGCTCCGGTCGCATCTCCCGGGGCTCCCTCCTCTGCACGGGGGCCCCGCAACGGCACTTCACCTGGGTCCCCCTCCCTCACGGGGACCCAGGGCTTCAGTCGGCTCCGCTTCTCTGGCTCTGCCGGCCGGCAGCCAATCACGACGCGGCCTTCAGGGGCACGGCCGCGTCGACCAATCCCTGCGTGGCGTGGCTGGGGGCGTGGCGGTAGACGTCACCGGCGCCCCAGTCACGTGATGCGGGTCGAGCCGGCTTCAAGGCCTAGCGCGGCCTTCTCCTCACATCGGCGGCCCTCTCCTGGCACCGGGGGCCGCCGCAACGATGCACACTTCAGCGGGGGTTCCCAAGACAGCGCCGGGCCGCGGCGGTGATTTCGGCGGCAATAAGGGGTAGGCTCCCTTTCTAATTAATTAATTATATAGCGGACAGCGCGCCAAAACGAGGGTAGGCTCCTCCAGCGCTATTTCTCCTCACAGTCTTCTCAGCAACCGGCGCAATTCACAGCGCACTGCTCCTCCCTCTGCCCACTACCTCAGCTCCTTCCTCAGACCACGCAGATGGGGCAGGAATTTAGCACTTCTCCAGCGCTTCGCGATTACAGCGCTTGATAGGCAGGCTTTTCAGCACTAGGGGGCCACAACAGTCCCAGGGACCTAGCGCTTTCACAGGGCCTCACAGCACCTCAGCCAGCAACAATTCTTTTGGGGGCACAATCTTCCCCATGGTGCTTCAAAGGAGGCAGACAGTCCCACAGCAGTTCCTCAGGGGCACACTCCTCACCTCCTAGGTGCTTCTCCACACAGCGCTGACGTGGTACCCGGTCCAAACAGCTTCAGTGACCTGGGTAGGGGCCCTCCCTTGTCATGGGCCCACGGGACAGTAGAGTAGGGGGTTTTAGGGGTGCAGGGCCCAGCTCACAGGCCCATGTGGCGGTAGCTCCTCGTAGCAGGTCCCCTCTCTTTCTTGTCCCAGCGCTGACTGACTCTCTGGTGGCACATCCCTCTTATTTATACCCTCCTCCCAGGCAGTGCCAGAGCCTTCTAGAATGTTGGCAGAACTAGCCTAAACTGGCTCAAGGGAAGGGGGTGAGCACCCTGGGTGCCAGGCTTTCCCTCCAAATGCTAGGGGTAGCTGGGTAATAATAGCTAGACTGCTGACCTATGGCAGTACAGTGGCAAAACCCATGGCCATGGCATCCATTTTAAAAACAGTACATTTTAGTCAGGTGCATTTTTAAAATGGGGAAATTTACAAGTGCTCACACCATTACTTGACATTACATTCTTAACAAGGTGTCTCACACCACTCATGGCCTATACAGGTTTAATCCCATGGGGGAGACATTTCAGACAAGGGGGTCAAAAGCGAAAAATTTTGGGGGAAAAGGCCAAGTCCAACAAGCACATTTTGTTAATTTATTACAGTGTGATACTATTGTTACTATTCTATCGACCCTATTCTACAACTCTACAACCAACGTAAATATTGTGATGTTGTTGGGGATTTGTGATTTCATCTTCTTAGTTTTGTGGCTGACCTGCACAGACTCTATACACACTGTGTTATGCCATTGCTGTAAATTCATTTCCACAGTTATGTACCTTAAGAGTGATTTTAAATACCCACACACAGGGTAGGTGATGCCGGTAGCACCCTCATCGTAAGTATCAGCCACCACTAAGAACGGTGCTGGTCGAATTTCCATCACTGCTTGGAATGAACAGGTAGTTTGTGGGAAGATTAATTACGTTTCCAGTATGTGCACACTATCACATTGCAAAATCCCCTCTTGTTTCAGTCTGACTTTCTAGAAAAAAGACATATGTCCCTAATGATCACAAAGCTCATCCTAGTCACAAAAGTATTTCTTGCTGTCTGCATGTACGTCAGGCAAGAGTTTTACTTGCAGCCATGTTAGAGTCAGGCAAAATGCCATTGGAGGGCGTAGGCAGACATATAGGTGCCAACTATAAGGAACTGTAAGGAGTTACCTTTGGCCAGGTTTGAAGATATCTGCCTTTCACAATGTGAGTCTTGTATTTATAAAAAAAGAGGTGCAAAACGAATATTACATCCATATTTTAACAGACCACAACAATGTAAACATTTGCGCCATTTTGTTTCATGGAAGTCTCAACTGCATGGATTTATGTTCCTTGGTCTCCTGTGTGACGGAATACGCCATATTGTCATATATTAACATTGCAATCGTACTTCACAAATGTTCTTGTATGTACATTATAATGAGAATTTATGATTTATACACCTCCTCTATTTGAATTCAAAGTGCAAAGTGCAATATCACACCATGTATAGGCTTTAATTCATTAGACAAACTATAGATTATATTGCATTATAGTGCCAAAGTTTTAACAAACTGGTGCAGTAGTCACAGCTAGAAATTTGTTTAGCCCTCACTTTCTATTTTAGAATACACACTAGATCACTAGAAAAACTATTGGCAGTCTACACATTCCGCCCTGTATGGGCAAAGTAGCCAAAGAGTTATCCTCAGTGTACAATTACCAAGACAACAAGTTACACCAATGTCAAAGTTATCTTAAAAATCTTACATTTCATCTGACTGTCATGGGAAAACGACCATACTGACACAACATAACCTTCAAGTCAAATCTAATACATGATCAATACCAGTTCATCTCTAGATAAATAACTTTCATAGATGTACAGATAATTCTTCTCCAGTATTCAAGCCCTGTGGGGTCCTAGTTTGCAGATCTATGATGTATTTTGATTTTATTCTTCGATGTCTCATTATTGTTTTGTCTGCTGGTAAATAATCTAGGCAAAAATAACGAAGAAGATCTCCGTTACTACCATGCCTTAGTTTGAAGTGCCGCGCTACAGTATATGATGTATCTTTATTCACTATAGCCCACTAGTGTTCCATGATTCGTATCTTAGTGGGATGAATGGTATTGCCAATGTATCACAACTGGCAAAGACATATAAGCAATAGACTGTAAAATATATATTGCAATTGTGAATTTTGATATTAGATTAGGTCTCTTTTGAAGCCTGGGATTGCATATGCTAGAACCTTGGAACTCTTCGGACAGGCCTTACACCTACCAAAAGGAAAGTTAGATTTCAATTCCCTTGTGGCTTGACTTCTTACTTCCTGTGTGTAATGACTTTGTACTAGTTGGTCCTTCAATGAGCTAGTCTTTTTCAGTGGAGAGGGTTTGAAGATCAGACCCTGTAACGGAATCCGTCTTAACTACTCACCAATTTCTGCGTTGTATCCCTCTTAACTCATTTGCCTCACTGGAGAAATTAGTAATCATCCTAAATTTATTTTTGTCATACCTTATCTTTTTTCTGGTTTTTAGTAATTCTCCTCTAGATATTTTTTGTACATTGCTCATAGCTCGGTCTAGAACTAATCTGTGATATCCTCTTGAAGTAAATCTTAGTATGCTCTTCTGTGCTACAGTTTGAAAAGACAGCCCCTGTAGCTATTTCTCTTGATGCCTAAAAGCTCACCAAATGGACTACTGTTAATGAGTTTGATTGGTTGACTACTTGCTGCATGCAGCAGCAAATTCCCTGCAGTATATTTTCTGTCCAGGGCAATACATCTCTTATGCTCAGATATGGAAACCCGTAAATCTAAAAAGTTCACTGATACCAAATTTAATTCCCCAGTGAATTTGACATATATTTTTTGTGAAGCACTCACAGCGGAAGATCTATGCTCTTCAGCTGGAGTACAGATTCTCCTAGAGGTTGGTTCTATGGCTGGACTTTTTTAGCATACATGGAAATGGCTTGCATGGCATGGATTTGGGTGCCAGCAGGGGATTAGATGCAGGACCTGTGGTTGACTCTGCGCCAAGCATGGCCGAAGGTATGCGTGGCACGGGGGTGGCTGCAGGGTTGGCGTTACGTATGGTAATAAAATATTACTTTACATTTATAAAAATCCTAGAAATTCACTGACTAAAACAGAGGTTTAAGTGACGTTATAGTTAGGTATGGTAAGAATATTTTACTTTGCATTAAAAAAAGCCTTAGAAATTCACAAAAGTTAAAGATATGTTATGGTTAGATGAAAATGTAATTTAAAAACATACAGTTTTAAACAAAAAAAAACCTGAAATTCACCAAATATAGTTATCTCAAGTAATTATAACTCATGCCCTAATGTAACTATAAACTTGTGTCTTCGCTATGCACTGCTTATGTCCTCACATGTTATGTCACTCCTGACATGTTCTGTGTCATCTGCGCAGTTATAGCAGGTGAAGTGAAAATCATTAATGATTTCCAGTAATTTTTTGATGTAGATATTGAAAAGCATGGGTGAGTGATTGAGCCGTGAGGGGCTCCTGCTTTGATGCTGTATAGTTTTAAAGAGTATGAATGATATTTATTCTAATGTGTAGGCAGGAAGTGATCCAAGTGAAAACTGGGCCCTGCATTCTGGCTTTCTTGAGTCTTTGGATTGGTGTCATGATTAAGGTCCAAGAGTAGAAGGGCAGCAACTCGGTTCTGGTAAACTGTGTTTTAAGGTCACCCCAAATTGAGATTAGGATTGGTTTAGTGCCTCTTCCTGAATTAAATCCAGTTTGGAACTCACAAAGTAGTGATTTGTCTTCAATTAATTGTGACATCTGAGTGAAGGCTGCTCTTTCTAGAAGTTTGTCTACGAAAGGTCCATGTTTTTTAGGTCTGAAGTTTTCAGAATCGTGAGTGTCCGGGTTAGTTATCTTTAATAACTGGCATATGTATGCATAGTTTTCTTTAATAATGGGCATAGTGATGCCTTTTTTTAAGTCTCCTGGGAAAACACCTGTGCTTAAGGAGTTGGTGATGGGTGTTCTGACTAGGAAAATTTGAGGTAGACAAAAGTCACAGGGACAGCTGACTGGCTTGCTTGGTTTGACACAATGAAGAAAAATAGTTGGCATTAATTCTATGAAGGATAGTAGAGTCTGTGTTATCCCTGCTCTAGAGGTGTTGTTGAAAATATGTTGTGGCTGTTGGTTAAGTAAGAATCCAGCATCTTTGTTTCAATAATGATTTGCTGGTTTGTCACAAAAATATTGAGAAATGGGATAGGTACCTTTTCTGCATTTTGACTTACAGAAATATGTGAGTACATTTTGCATTGTGGCTTCAGCTGAAATAGTATGGGGGGTTCTGCTTTTTTTGATTGTTGAATTGTATATTTTGGTATGTTGGTGTAGATGTATTTTGGCTTAGGGTTGAATGTATGGAGGATTGTTTGTTTTGAACCAGTTGCTTAACAATTTGTTTTTTGATCTTTTGTAATTGTGCTTTCATTCAAGGAGTGTATTTTCTTTTGTTGTGTTCAGATGTTTATAGTGGAATTAAGAGATCAAAAGCTTCAGTGACCAATCTTTAGAGTGTTTGTACAGAATTTATTGACACCGGATCTGGGTTGGGGTAAGCAGCCTTTCTAGATCCTCCAAACACAGCTTATTCCAAATTCGATACATAATTATGGGTAAGAAGAGTTTAGCTTGGATGAGTTGTGGAGTCTTCTGTTGAAAAGCAACCAGGGAATGGTCGACCAAGTGACCGGCCTAATCCTTTAGAATGTGACTGGGTCAGGGTTGTCGAAAATTACATCTATGGTGTGCCTTGCAATGTGTGTGGGATTGGGAATGAGCTGTTGTAGGTTTTGTGTGTCTAGACCAGTGAGGATGATTCTTGGTTGTGGCATATTAGGTTTGTCAAACCATATGTTTAGATCACCAAGGATTGGAAATTGTGTCCAGAAATATGGCTTGTAATGTTGCATTGCTAGGAGGTGGTTTGTAGAAAAGGAGAAAGTTACATGAAAAGGTTGAGGTAGGGCTGCATCTGACAAGGAGAGCCTCACATCCTTGTGAAGGCACAATCAGATCTCTTGAGATTTATGTTCTCTTAAATATGACAGCTAAGCTGCCTTCTCTTTTGCCTATGGAATTTAGTGTCACAGATGGAATAGCTTCATTCAATACAGGTGTCATATATTTCCTAGCCATAATACAGTTATAAAAAGTAAGTCAAGTTCTGTGACTTTCAATAGTTTGAAGAAGTGGTACTTGTTTTTTGGAATGGAGCAAGCATTTATCAGCAGGCAGCCTAAAGAATGTTTTGGTGGAGGTGGTGGTGTGAGTTTGTGCTGCAGGAGAGAGTATTTCCCATTGAAGTTGTGGGTGGTGTGCAATTGCTGGTGGTAACTGTTGCAGGACAGAGAAGGTGTTGTTTTTGTTTATCGTTATCTTCCTCCAAAAGACTTGGAAGATATTTGTTTGGGCCTGTGAAAGTGGATGCTGGTACAGCTGAGTGAAATTGAAGGGATGGACTGCAGAGTAGTGTCAGAAAGGTAGGCTTGTGGACTAGACAAGGGAATACAGGGTGATGAAGAGTGTTGTGGCGTTGCTTTCTTTTGCATTTGTTGGGGTGAAAGGTTTATGGGTGGGGGTGGGGGTGGTGGTGGTGGTGGAGTATGAGGGTAAAGTATTACGACTTTGAATTCCACATCGGGTGATAAACGAGCGAGAGAGTGTTGTCACATGATTCTTGGTTGAGCGGTTGGTGTGTTTGTTTCATGGAAAGTATAAGGTGGAGATGGATTTAAATGTGTGTTATTTCTGTTTACATTCAGAATAGAGTGGATATGTGTAGGTATGTTGGTATGGCTGGGTCTTACTGAATATGCGCTATTTTGTTCAGATAGTTTTTTTATGTGTGTTGTTTTTGTTTTTGTAGGGTATATTATCTGGTATTTTAGTAGTGACTTGAGGTGTAGGATTTCAATGTGAAGAACAGGTGAGGGTTGGTAGCGAGACTAGAGTTTCTGTGAAGTGTGTAAACAGGGGTGTGGATATATGGTTGTAGGCTGAGTAGTGGGATGACTGCCTTATTGGTGAAGGGATTTGTTGAAAGAGTGTTGTGTTAAACGTGGTATGATAACGTTTGAACAAAGGGAAGGGGGCGGAATAGGCAATACTAGGAGTAGGCAGAGGTAGTGGAAGGATTTTGTTTGGAAAGGGTGCATGCTTGTGAGATTGATGGTGTATGCTTTGTTGGTTATTGGTATATGCCAAATGCATTTTTGGTTGTGGTGTAGTACAGAGGTGTGGGTTGGGTAGGAGAGTGTGGCTGCAGAGGTAGAAGGGCATATGAGAATGTATGCATTATATGACTGGGTAGTGTTTGGAGGGTAAATGGTGGATGGAATTATCTTGTTTATTGGTAGAGAGAGGTATGTGTTTGCTGTGAGCTTGTGTACATGCCTGTGATTGTTGAGTGTTTCCTGGATAGTGTGAAAAAGCTTCTCCAATGCATGACCCTATTTCTCATCCTGTGCCTCTATCAATATCTTTAATCTACATATACTTACCTCCTTTATGTATCTATATACTTTCAATGTAATTATGGATCTATATATTTATCACTTTCTTCTAATTTAGCATTTCCAATGCACTACCCTACTTCTCAGCCTATACTTCGCTTTCTAGACTCTCTCCTACTCTACCCCTCCTTGCATCATCTGACACCTCTTTTACTATACCGATCCCCTAAAACAAACCTTTCTAAACTCTTCCCTCTGAGTCCTCCCCTCCAAAACCCCCTTTTACTCACTCAAAAGCCTCCTCCTACTGCTAAAACCTAAAAGAAAAAATAAATAAATCCTTCACTCTTTTATCCCTCCACCATCCTTTTTAATCGAAATTAACAGACTAACATGTTCACTTCTCACATTCCATAATAAACTATACTAATATACTACCCAAATAACTGAATAACATATCCACTACTCAAATTACTTCATATTTTTTTTACTATAATAATTTTCAACAGTAATCCTTTATGGGTTCCGGAGTGGCGTGCTACTCGCCAGAAAAGCGCTTCAACACCCATCAGGGGCAACAAGTGCTATATGAATGCAAATCTTTCTTCCCCTTTTATCCCCCTGCTAACCTTCTCACTCCAAGTAACTGACTAATATCCACCACTGAAATTACTTCATATTTCACCATATTAATTCACCACTAATCCTTTGTAGGCTTCCTGAATGGCGTGCGTCAATAAGCGCTATATAAATACAAACCGTTGTCCTCCTCTATCCTTCTGCTATCATTTGAAATGCAATTAACTGACTAACCACTTAAAATGTACTTGCATGTTTGACTATACTAATTCAACACTAATCCTCTATGGGTCCCGGAGTAGCACACTACTCGCCGAAAAAGCGCTTCGACGCCTCGTCAGGGGTAGTAAGCGCAATATAAATGCAATTACAATACAATACAATATAGATAGATAGAGATAGGGATAACAGCACCCCAAACTGCGTCGTTATAATGGTCAGGGGCTCAACAGATAGTGCATCCGAAGCCACTCTGCTCAATGTTCAAAGAAAAGAAAGGATCGGGTTTCACCAGCCAGTGTGGAACCCTAGCAGTACCAGTTCTGTGTCAAAACGGTAAAGGGAGAGTATTTGTACTGTACAGTTAACAGGTTCGGCACCAGGACCCTTGTTGCAGTCTGTACTTTTAACAGCTTCCTGTAGCGTCAGTTCCTGTTCAGTTCCGGTTCACTTGATTGGGCCTGGGGCATGAACATGATTTTACAACAGTCAGAGGACCATGCCACAGGACACAAGGTTGAACACTAGGAATACCAGCACAAAGGCAGTGGTCCAAAAGGTAGGCGTAGTTCCAACATTTTCAGGAAACTCCCAACAGACACAGTAGCCCATAGCGTCTATCAACTGCCTTCACCTACAAGGGCTGTCATTCACACGAGTAATATATGGAGAATATTTCATTCACACAATAATATATGGAGAATACGAGGCTTTTCTGTTATAAGAGGACTAAATCCATCCTTCCATACTAATGCAAAACCAACAAAGGTAAGAGGGCTCCCGAGGATCTAACTACTTAGGCACTGCTATACGATGTAGAGTAACCTCAGACTGAGTACCTCTGAATACATTTCATCTACACACCACTAGGAATGAGAGGACATTTTTCTAGAGGTACCTAGTCCTATTACGTGAAGATCTTCCTTTCCTTCATAGAATATCTAACTAATAGCTTATTTCTATAACCTTACTGTTTCACTGTGATCAGGGGTGATGTTCGTGACACAGTCTACTGATATTTTTGGAGAGAAGAAGTCATTGACGGGTGGGGCGCGCACGGTGCTTGTGACGAGCTCGGCTAGTATGGAACGCCCAGCACAGCGGGGGAATTATCCCTGCGTGGACGTTCTACGGCCGTTATGACGAGCTCAGCTCGTCATGAGCCCAGCTCCACTGTGCCTCATGACGAGGTGAGCTCATCATGAGCGCCGAAGGTGTTAAACACAACAGCAGTTGTGTTTTGTTATATTTTTTCAGAATTCTGGTGCAAGCTCCTCCCTTACACAGATGATACAATTAGCACAATGGGTGATATAAGCCTGGTAGATAATGACTGTTGCAAAGTCATCCTGTGCCCTGGGCACCCCTCAACTTTTTTGCTGAATGGTACTGGTGGTAACTGACTCTGACTGACCCTGGGCTCTGCCTAACCAGGCCCAGGGCCAGTGCAATGCTGAAATAGACACATTTAGTAGACAGTGAAAACACCTACATACACTAGAGTACACTATGGTATGGGGTACCCATGTGATTGGCATGACCTACCTCCTAGGGCCCTAGTGCATATTAGGGCAGGAGGATTGAAACGACCTATAAACTCCTAGCATTAATAGGGCATGGAAGTTTAAAGGCCAGCAGCTCTTTTGCACTTGCATGTGTGCACTACTGAAGCCTGAGGTCAGTTTTCAAAGTAGCCCTGGGTGGCAGGACTGCTTTTAAAAAGTAAATGGTGCTCAAACATGACTTTGGGGTTTGGGGCACTTAAAATGGATAACCTCCAAGGTTTTAGGCATATTAGGAACTCCCAGGGTCTCCCCTAGGTGTCCCAGGGGGTGGGGGGTCAGGTATTTATAAGGTAGACCCTTATAAAATGAGTTCAATATGCCCTGGGTTAAGTGAAATTTCACATTTCACTCCCCCCCATTGTGCTAAAGTGCTGCCCAATTTTGACGTTGATGCTAGGAGCATTGTGGAGGGAGGATCTGCAATATTTATACAGATTCAAAACCCCCAAAGCCTCCCCTAGTTGTTCCAGTGGATGGGGCTACTGTAGATATAAGCAAAGTACTTATGAAATATGTTTTTGTAAGTCCTGGTGCTGGAAAATGGCTCAAGTCATTTTTCCCATTTCAAATCCCCTGCCACATAGGTTAAAAAAGCAGGAAGTTATTAACTAATAACTCTTGATAGGAGAGGGCTAGAAGTTCCATTCAAAGACTTCCCCGAATGGTATTAATAAACTCAAGAACATGATATGTTTGAATTTCTCTCAAAGTGTACATGCAAGAAGTTATAAGACTTTCTTGTTTGTAAGTCCTGATTTAGCCTTCCAGTGGTCTGTCCTGATTGGTCAGAGTTAAGTGGATTAGCCAGGCTGCCTTGAAGAGGTAATAAAGAGCCCCTGGGCTTAACCAGCTCTGCTGGAGGGCAGTGTGCTGCTACACAGGAATGCCAGAGCAGGGGGAGGAGTCGTAAACCATGGTCTTCAAAGCGAAGAGGATGCCTTGGTGTCATTTACAACTCCAAGCCTTTCACCTCACCCAGAGCGAGGCTTATGGAAGGAATGCACAGATGCAAGGGGAGAGTTTTAGGAAATTAGCCATCCTAGGGGTGTGTTTAGCCAGCTCCTGCTGGAAAATCAGTCATTATGAATTTGGAGGATTTAGTGCACTATGGGACAAAATAATGCCACACTCTACAGGATGTGGTCATATTCTTGGGGTTTTGGCCTGCTCCCATTGGTCAGCAGTGCCCTCCTGCTGAACCCAGAAAACTGGAAATAAGTATCTGAGAGGGGCAGAGCCTCTCAGATCTGCTGCTTAAAATTTAAGAAAGCAAGACGTTGCCATGCTGAGAAGCGGGGGTGCAAAGTTCTAACGCCTGTCCTCTGAAGACTGCACTAGCTGAAACTACAGCCCTGTGGATTACCTTGCTGCAAAATAACTAAAGAGTGGACTACCTGCAAGCTACAGGTTAACAGACCTCACCTGGACCACCACCACCAAGGTACCTCAACCTAGAGAACATCAGTGGATTTGTAAGGGTTTTGTGTAAGTGGATTGTGGGAACTGAAGTCCTCAACTTTCAAGGACAATATTGGAGCTTCCACATCCTTGGATTTAGTTTGAGACACTTTGGGACCCCTTGAGGAACTTCAGGAAGAAGTTCAAGAAGTTTGGAGAACTTTGGAGCAACTTTGAAAAAAAGCTCCATAGAGGGACCGACTCAACCTGGCCAGCCAAAATTGCTGCCTTCAACCGCGAGCTGGCCAAGCCATCCAGGTTCGTCCCACTAAAAGCTCCAACTTCCAGAGTATGACCGGGAGTAGAAGAATTCCAAGGCTGGCGAACCCTCATCGAATCCGGCCTGGTGAAGAGCATCGAGGTACCCCGCAAGAAAAGGTCCAGAAAAGTTTCTAAGTCCGAAGGTAAAAACTGTGACCGGGACCTACCGCGAGTGGTAGCCGCTCAGGGCTCCATCGCGGTCGGCCTGAAACTTTGGCTTTGAACCGGTCTATCGGGACCAGATATCTCAATAAGGTGCTATATGTTTCTAAGTGTTATATAATGCTAAATCTTTGAAAATTCATATCTCTGGTTCCCTACATTGGTTATTTGTGTTTTGGTGTCAATTAAAAGATAAAACTGTCTCCTATTTTTTATAAATTGGTGTTGGATTTTTATCATGTGTTGTGTCTTATTTATTTACTGAATTGGTGTTTTAAATGCTTTACATACCTGTCTTTGAAGTTAAGCCTGCCTGCTCAGAGCCAAGCTACCAAGGGTTGAGCATAGGAATAATTTTCTAAGTCCTATGCTGAGTCCTATCATGTGTTAGTGGCCTTATTGCCAGTGGTAGACCTACATTTGCCCCTACCAATAATCCACTTTCCAACAATGACTCTAAAGTCACTATTTCGAAAGAGATAAAAGTAACAGTGTGGGTTCATTCTGACGGGAAAAAGAGACATAGTGAATCAAGGCTAGCTGCTCATTATAGAAATTATTATATGGCTGTATGGTAAGGGTGCGTAATATTAGACATGCTAAGACACATTCTCTCGACTTCTCACATTATTCATTTTATCTTTAGGCAAGCATTCTATAAACCACTACCTATGTGTACTAGAGGAAAGGTAAGTAAGTTTATTGTGTATGATTAATAAAAAACGTTGCATATACATAACATTATGCACGTTCATTAACATAATTTATACACAGTCTTAAGAAGGATTAAAAGCCATGTTTTGGTGCAGATCACCAAAAATATAATTTGGGCTTCTAAACCATATGCGAACATTTACAATAACAATTATTTAAATGATTAGACCTTTATGGATTCAGCAAGTAATGACACTGTAGTACCGGGAGAGAAAACATTTAACCCCTTGCATGCTGGTGACGAACCCCAGCCGTCACGCTCCGCGGTGCTCGTGTGCGGATGACGGCTGGGGTTCGTCACGGCCCCGCCCTGTTCGTTTGTTTACCGCACAGCGGCGGAAACGGGCCAGCATCGAAGGGGTTAAAAGACATCGATATTAAAAGGCAGCTTTCCTTCTGGTGTTTTTAGTTCTGAGGAAGTGGTAATCTGTCAAATATGTTGGAATAGTTCTTGTTCCCCCAGACCTTGATCATCAATCAAAGAAGATTGCAGTATACTTCTGGTTAAAGTGGCAGTGCTTCGAGTGTAGATTTATGTTGTGCAAAACAGGCCTTTAAAAGCATAATTTCATGTTTGAACAGTAGATGATCACTGCTTGATCGAGTTGTCAAATTTATCAGTGGTTTGTGAATCAAAGTGATTGTTTCAGCCTGTTATTAATCATTACAGGGAGTTGGGGCCTTGGTGTTTAATCAGATATAATGATGTTTCGTTTTGTCAGTTTTATCAGATTGCTCAGCTAGAGGAAAGCCTAGCACTTGGACTTGAAGTAACTGGAGCAGTGCCAGTGACTAGGAGGGTAAAGAAATGAAGGGGCTCCTGTTCGGAGCCAAGCCCTGTACACTTACTGCTCATGAGATCCCACTCACACCTCACAAATGTCCAGAAATGGCTATATACTCCTGAGTACAAGAACAGCAATCATATACAGTGGTGGACTGACATGTAGGAAAGTCAGGGAATTGTAAAACGATCACTGACTTTCAACAGGCATGTAGGGCTGAGGGGAATTTACTCAGGTTCTACCTTCATAGTGACTGACTAGCTCACCACCAGCATATTGTATTGCCTCAGAATATGAACAGACCTGCCTACAGAAATTCTCAATTTCTGTTTAGACCAGACTTCTTCTGGGCATGTTCTTTCACCAACAGCATGCTTGACAATAAAGGCATGGGCCAGTAATTGCAATATACTATTGTACTATTGAACTGTATGTCTTGGATTAGTCTTTTGAGGTCTGTAGAGGCGGAGGCAAACTGGGCAGCTGGGATCTCAGGGAAATAACCAACAGGAAAGTTCTCCTGATAGGCTGCTAGGAAAGTAGATTAATTACTGAACTCATGTTGTAAAGATAACTAAACTTAAGTGCAATCACATAGGTTTTTATCTTCATTGAAAAACGTAAGAGGAAACTGGTACTCTTGGCATCAACTTACATTAAAACCTCAGTTCCGGCAAAGAGGAATACAGTGTAATATCACTGTAGATGCTGTTCCCGTAGTATGAGCATTGCACTGACAAGTGAATATAAATAAAAACAAGCATTGGCAAAGTGAACACATCTAATTTTGCTGCCAACCTTTTGTCTTTGTCAGTGTTTGGTTTGTCATGAATTTTGCAAAACATTATCGTTAGGGAAACTGCTGGGCCCCCTGTCAACCAAAAAAAGAAAAATGAAAAATATATCTTTTTGGTCTCAAAAAACACAAATAGCCATATGAGTGCCAGGTACTTTGTGTGAGGATGTGCTACTTGTGACATGGAGGGAAGCTGTCACTCTCAGTAACGTTAGCCAGTGAGTATAGAGCCTGATCAACTGTCCAATTACTGTGTACTATAGAAGGTGGAACTAAGTATATTATACATAAAGGATCTTGGCTAAAGACGGACCTAGAGGATTGAGATTAAGCCCAGATTTGCAAATTCACTCCATTCCGAGATACAGTGGGCGGGAAAGGGGCCCACTTGCAACTCAGCATTGCTGCATTTCATCTGAGATGAAGCATTTTGGAGAGATGGGGTGAAACCTGAGACCACATGTGGCCACTTACTGAGGCATGGTGAAAGCAGAGTCTGGTCCCAGACCTTTTGTGAACATAAAAAAAGAGGAAATACAGGCAACGAGTTAGAAGCCTATTCACAAACTGCATTTTGATATACGTTTTGTAATACTACAAAACATGCTACAAAATGCTATTATCAAATATACATGCAGCATTTATGCCTACACCTCTCCTGTCTTTTTCTATATGGACATCTCTGCACTGAGTGCAGAGTCTTCACACACATAAGTATGCATTTTTGTAGTAAATGTGGGAGGGGCAGAGGTTAGTGGCTGAGATATTTGGAATACTTGCTACTAAAGGGAAAGGCAATAGGGAGGAGTAAGGAGGAGTTAAGGAAGTTTCAGGGAAGTGTTTTAGGGAGCGACATGCACCCACACATAAAAGAGTCAGTCCATTGCTATTCACAAACTGCACTTCTAAAGTTACTACAGCCAAAGAGACAGAAAACAAAAGTAAATTACTTTAGCTCATAGCAGATGTAAGTCAATTACCACAAATGGCCACCCACTGGTACTGTAGCACCTTCCCATAGAAATCATTGGAGTTGGGGACTTAAAATTAAACCTATTAAAAATAATTTTAAATAAAATTTACATAATTTTAAAGAAGTACAATTTCATGTTAAAAATTTACAAAGTAGTACTTTTGTACTTAATTATAACATATTTTAATAACCTTCATAACATGTTAAAATTAATGTAGCAATAAATGTTATTAAATACACTTAACATTACTTAATTACATTTTAGATCTCACTATTATTAATTATTAATGCATAATAAAACTTAATCTAAACTTAGGAAAAATAACATTAATATAATTTAATATATTTATATGAATTCTTGTTTTACTCCACAATGTGGTAATTAGTGTTATAGCATATATTTTCTATATTTAATATATATATATATATATTTAATTAATTTACATTAATATTTAACATAAAAATATTTTTACAAATATTTTTACAAACATTTTCTAAATATAATAAAATGTTTTACTTTTGCCTACACTTTACCATAGGAAGATTCTGTAGTTGGGGTGGATATCTCCATACATTCTCCCTGTACTTTACCTTAGGGAGCTGTCCACCCTGATAGAGAGATGTTCATATAGTTAAGCATAGAGAAAATTAAAAACATTTAATGAACTCGGCAAAGGTTTGTAAAGTAAATGTATATTAGATATTGATGTAAAATAATGTTATATATGTATTATTAATGTAGAACTAAAGAAAAAACATGTTAGAGCACTAATAACTAAATTTGAAATTAAATCTTTAATTAATGTAAAAGAAATCCCACAAAAATAATTTTTCTCAAGTTTAAATAAAAAAATAGATTCATACCTAAACGTAAAAAATCATTTTATTATGCATTATTAATATTATGCATGGAATAAATTAAATAATATTAATCTATTTAATATAATGTATTGTTACAAAAAGCTATTCACAAATATGTACTTCTGAAATATTCTTAGCATTAAATTGTATTTAATTATTTTTTTAACAATTTTAAATAATTTAATTCAAATTAACATTATTTCCTATGAGGTTTACATGTAAGTCTCTGTGTCCATTATTTTCTATGGGAGGGTGTTGCAGTACCAGAAGTTGGCCATGTGTAGGTTCTTGACTTTTGTTTTATTTTTTTGTGGGAAATTACATTCATAAGTTAGTTCCTTTCAGATGGTGCAGGCTTATAAGTCTACACTTTTGAGAAACTTTACACTTAGATTTTGTCAATATCAAAAAAGTATTAATGTTACTCAAAAGTGTACAAGGGAAAATGCGTATGTAAATCACTTAAAATGTCCTGCTCCCTGGCCTTACAGACTTCATATTGGTATGCTTCAAGAGCATCCTACTCACTTCAACATGCCTCATCCCAGGCCTGAAGAAATATGATAACATCACCCTCATCCTAATGAAACTCCATTGGCCTCCTTGCCCGCCTGCTTCATCTTCAATACCAACGACATCATTTACAAATCCACCACGACCAGCAACCCCGCTCACAGACTAGCTCAACACATCGGGTGGTTCTCTGCATTCTGTAGCTTGGACATCATAAAACTGTAAACTAATAAGTAATAACAAGAAAAAATAAGGGTGCAGACCTTTTTCATTTATGAATTCAGGATCTGGAACAACATCCTGATAATTAGCTGTACTGCCCCAATACTGCTCCAACTGATGAAATAAGCACCTCTCTAAAGAAAACTACATTACAACCCATTACCTGTCCACAAACCAGCTACCTCTCCTATCACTCATTGACTTTATGCTTGTGTTTTACTCTTTGAAGAGCTTCTTTGCCTTTGGTCTAGGTTTTTCGCTATAGAAAGACCACATACATACATGCAACCAGTTACCATTGCTTTATTTAAATTTTTATAATTTACATAGATGAATAATCAATACCCTACTACCATTTCTTCATTTCTTTCTGGCAGAATAAGGTGTCTTGCTACTCTTTTCCAATGTACAAAGTCTATTTTAAGCAGCTTGTACCACATACATGCATTTTCCATTACAAGTTGTCATCAGAAACCCTATGTGTTCCTTCGTCATTCTCATTGAGTGAGAAACGCTGAATATGACAGTGACCAGCATAAGCTTGGGCAATTCTTCATCCTAATAAAGTGCATGCTCACTAAATATTATTGTGTTTGTAGGTAATGTCATCTTGTGTTTTTATATAGTGCTTTCTACCACCGTATTCACCACTATCACTACCATAAGTAACAGGTATCACGTAAACCAATTTGATCACAACGATGGAGAGAAACAATTACTGCCCTATCATATGTATTTGATACTATACATCCATCACACCAAAAATACGATAGCAAATCGTATATTTTTCCTGATGAATAATTAGGATCTAATTAAGTGGTAGTAATTTGATTAACTTTGGAAAGATGCCTGGATGCATTGGCCCAACGATATGGACCATAAGTTGCACAAATGCAGTGGGAGCTTTAAGTCACTGTGTTATCATACCAGTTGCATGCGCACAAAAATATTCTGCAGCTGTCAATAATTGTTTGACTGTATCAATTTTAATTTAGTTTTTATAGAACATTATTGTGTTTTTTTCAAGAGCTAGAACAAAGATTATGGGACAATCAATGGGAACTTAAAAGTCTGGGGCCTCATTTATGAGCCCTTGCGTCACTTTTACGCCGCCAATGCGTCACTTTTTGTGACGCACCAGAGGCGTAAACAATGCGCCTTGTTGCGCCATATTTACAAAGTGACGCATCTAGGTAGATGCGTCACTTTGTAAACCCCTGCGCCACATTATACCTGCGCCAGGTATAATGTATGCAAAGGGGGCGTATTGACGCAAGAAAGGGTCTTAGAAGTGACGCAGTGAAATCTATGAGATTTCACTGCGTCACTTCTAGGACACCGTTGCGTCAAAATCTTGCGCCTGCCTCACAGCAGGCGTAAGACTGACGCAAGCCCTTTCACATGGGGCTTGCCCCATGTGAAAGGAAGCATTGCTGGAGTTGCGTCACTTTTGTGACACACTCCAGCAATGCGTCACTTTTGCGCTTACAGATAAGTCAGAAATACTGACGTATCTGTAACTCTTTGCGACATGATGCGTCATACATTAAATATGACGCATCAGGTATGTCGCAAGGAGTGCGCACTGAGAAGTGACGCATCGCTGCTTTCACGCAGCGATGCGTCATTTCTCATAAATGAGGCCCCTGGAGCCTCAGAAATCATTGTGGGGGCTGCAGTAAGGCTCACAGTCTAACATCGCAGGAGGAGGCTCACCTTGCCCTGATTATTATGTTCTATCAGTGATGCCACCCTTTAGGTAGCTTTACCACTTTCACTCTAATTTTGACAGTTACAGGAGAGATACCCAAAAGAGCATAGATAAGACTGTGGTTAGTGTTTTTTTAGACCATTCCAAATACAGTTTTTAATGTTCAAATTAGGGACTAACTATACTGGTGGGTGACTAATGTCTAATTTCTAAGTAAAGTTCTCTGCCAAATAATCAGTAATTCCTTCTTTTCATGCATTTCCTGCATTTCATCATAGAAGCCTCGAACCAAAGTCTGTACAGAACGTATGTGTTTGCATGTGTGTGTGTATTTGTATGTGTGCATGACTTGGGGTTATTGCCGAGTGTGCAGTGGTGGCTGGCACATGTAAGGGTGGAGGGCAGTAGTCCTGGGCAGGGTGCAGCAGGGGGGAAGCAGACAGACGTCGGAATAGGTATTATTTATTTATTTATATCTATTCTGTCATCTGTCAACTTCTCCCCCTCCCACCCTGCCACACCCCGCCCCACTTCATTCACCTGTGCCGGCCACTGCTGCGTGCGTGGTGTTGTGGTGGGGTATGCATTCTATCACCGTATTTTTTTCCAAGTATCTCTTTATTGATTTCAATCAGTTACATATGACATTTTATTCCAAGGATTGTGCAATGCACAATATTATGTGGATTAGACTAGTGTAAATCGCATGTGGCAACCTTTTTGTCACAAGTTTGCCATCTGGTAAGCACCTGGCGTCTTACACGCAAACCAAATCCTTCAAGTTAAACAAATATAGATGAAACCTCTGGTTCCAAGTAACATCACAGTAATGGCATTGTCTGCAAGACGTTTAACCCGCAGAGCCGCAATTTAATAGCCCGATACAAAATATCCCCATTTTTTTCCTTGTAGTGTGATAAAGCGAGACCCTGATTTATCATGAGAGGGAGACCTGGGAATGTGTCAAAATGCTGCGCCTTCCCAGGGGAGGCCTAATGAGGAGAAATGTCATCACTTCTCCTCGTTTGTTCTTCAGCAGCACACAGAGAAGGAAGGAAAACACCTCAGAGGATTGTTTATGTGCACAAAGTTGTCCCTTCCTGCAGAAAAACAATCCTGCCTGCAACACAGACACCCTTGCACTATGATTATGATGCTATGTCGCTAGGGAGCACATAGCGCGCCAGTGCAAGGAGCGGACAGGAAGCACCATATAATGTTAAAAATGGCGCCTTCCTGCCCAATCTTTGCAACTCAGTGCAGCAAGGTGTCTTGCTGTGCTGAGTGACATTTTGATAAATCTGCTCCTGAGTGTAGTAAACATTTAATCAACTATGGAAATTAAGGAGAGGGAATAACAGAAAGGCTTCTCAAACAGCGTTTCTAAGATGCACTCGAAAAAACTGTTTTTTTTACAATTCACTGCACTGAAAATAATGTAGAATTCTGGAGTCCAGAGTTTTGATTTTTGAGTAACCACTGTGGACATTTCTTCTTCAAAAGTAACAAAAGATTTTTGATAACTTTATACAAATTAGTTATATGACTATTACTTTTGCGAGGGAATGGAATCAGGTTTGAAGAGACAACTATTTAAAACAAATCTCAACTATTGTCATTGAATTGGGTTTTGTTTATTTTTCAAATACAGGGTTTATTATAGATGCGATTTTTTTAATCTCAGATATTTTGTTAATTTCACAAATTTGGCAAAGGGAAAATAGGTAAAAATTTCTCAAAACAAACCCTTCACTGCTTTTGAAGGTTAGGAAAAATACCAAAAGGGATACTTAGTTTACCATTACAGCCCGCTGGTGCTCACAACACAAGTCACATTTTAGCCAACAAAATACTGAGCTAAATATGGAAAACAATTGTTCCTTTTACACTGTGCGTGGAGCGGTATCATTTAAATAGCAATGCCCTTATCTAGTAATGCCCACCTGCTGGTTGGTGACAGGAGGGACCCCCAAAGCCAGGCAGGGCCAGACTGGCCGTAGCAGGCATCAGGCGTTTTTCCGGGAGGCTGGAAATGTGGGGGCTGGTTGTGCAGTGGTGGGGGCCGCTTTTGTTACTGGGGGACGGTTTTGGAGCGGTGCTACAATATCGGTCCCCAGTCACAAACGCAGCAGTGCTTCACACTTGCACAACACCCACCACCCCCCCTCCTCGGGGGCAGGACCAAAACAATTGCCAGGGATGCTTTGGGTCCCCAGTCCAGCCCTGATGCCAAGTGTCAATACTGGCAGGCGGATGTATGACAGTACGACGCGTACAGTCACAACGCGTTCCTTTACAACGCGTCCCTTACAACGCAAGTCGTTATAACGACTTGCGTTGGGGGCGCGGATTTAGAATAGTATAATTTACTATTCTAACACCAGTCCCCGTGGACACTAGGGAAGGTGTTGGAATAGTAAATATACTATTCTTAATCCTGTAGCGCCCTCCAGCGCAAGTCGTGGTTACGACTTGCGTTGTAACGGACGCATTCTAAAAGCCACGCGGAGTAAAATCCGCGTGTTAAAGGATGTTTCCCCTGGCAGGCACCCCACCAGTTAGCAATGTGAAGTGTGTAATGGTGTTGTAGGGCCTATCAGGCAAGGAGCCCTCCATTAAAAAGTTAAAGCTGACACCCAGTAGCACATTCAGGGCCCCTTTTCTCTAGGGGAAGTTACTTATCTGCAGGCTTGAAAATGTGTTTGATACTGCATGGCGATTCGATTTCACGTCGTTTTTTAACCAACCAAAACACATTTTTGAGATTCACAGTGTTATTTATTTGATAAAATGCCACACCAGCAATACTTACATCCAGGTCAGTCATGTTTCGCTGGTTAATTGCAGATAAGCGGTCAGCCTCCCTGATCTTTCCCCGAGCTTCCTTCAGCAGGTCCCAGGCATCATCCAGTTTGCCTTTGTAAGCTGCCAGCTTATCTTTAACCTCATCTTTTATCTCTTGGTTCTTCTCCCTGGGCTCAATGAACTGCTTCGTTACCTTAAGCAGAAGACCTTCTGCAGCTCTGCAATCAGAAACAGGAGACAGCATGTTTGTGAAAACAATGTCAGGACATACATTAGATAAAATGTCTTCTCCTTCCTGACTGTGGGCCACTACGTAATAGAGGGACAAGAACAACACCACCATGTCAAATAAAAATCACATTGTCAGTAAAAATAAGGGTCTTGATAGGACTAATCAACCAGATTCTAGTGGGACATTTGTAATTTCCTACCAACTAGCTCAGTGTGGTTGGGCTGAATGAAACCTATTTGAGCCGTTAGGAGGCAAAGATACTGACCTATGAGCAATCCGTCAAGCATAATTCAGGTGGAGATGTTATGTCTAATGAAGGATATAAAAAAAGGAGGGACAGTAGGAGAAGGGGTGAGGCCACCTATCCTTACCACCATTACCCATACGTGTCCTGTGTAAAAACATAAAATATGTCACAGAGATGAAGTCAAGGATTCACAGTGAGGAAAAAAGGAACCCTCAGGCACCTACACACGGTATTCTCACCCAAATGTATTCTCACCCAAAGGAGGGGGCACATCCTACAGAGCCTACTCACCAATGGCGGATTTTTTTTTATATTTACTACCTGTTTACCAGCTTGAAGTCGTTACACTGGCAAAACTCGGGTGCACGCCCTCTATTCTTGGAGGGGTTTGGAATTCTGTTTATTTTCCAAACTTCTTCCTAAGAACATGGAAGGAAACACCTTCACATCAGGATCTGTATAGAAACACAAATACATTGTTCCTGTGACCCATCTTCATGAGTCCGTGGTGGGGGAAACTCTTCACGTCAGCTTTTGCTATCTGACGACTCCCCGCCTCGCCACCTACACTCGTGCTCTTCCACGGCTCGTAAACAGTCGTCAGATAGCAAAAGCTGACATGAAGAGTTCCTTTTTTCCTCACTGTGAATCCTTGACTTCATCTCTGTGACATATTTTATGTTTTTACACAGGACACGTATGGGTAATGGTGGTAAGGATAGGTGGCCTCACCCCTTCTCCTACTGTCCCTCCTTTTTTTGTATTATAGTTTAGATACTCTTTGTTCTTTAAAGTTTATCCTAAGGGGTGTGAGAGTACTCTATGTTACCCTTTCTCTCTTGTTGTTTAGCAAAATAATGAAGGATATAGTCAATATGTCACCTTGATGTTTATGCTTGCCTTTCTCATACTTTGTCTCGGTAGTCCTTACAAGCTCCAGGAATGATTTTCCCTTTTAACAGCTCCCTCGGTCACCTTTCCTTGGTTGTTCTCACTAGTGTGTTTCCTTTAATTCACACTGATGCCACAAATTCACATTCACTCTGAAATTCGTACCATACACATTCATATAAGTGTATTTGTGTGTGTGTGTGCGTTAGTGTGTGTCATCATGCATACAGAATGTGAGGGGTTAAAGAAAATTTCAGTGTAAGAAAACATGACACAGAAACTAACATGAAAATACAAGCACAACATGACATTAAAATACTAGCACACCTTGCAAGGGAGTATCCTACTGTAAGCATATTAGCATGAACCCGTTTTGATTTTTGGATCTCATTGACCCATTAGGCAGAATGGAAATAGGATGCCTACAATCAAGGTGAGAGACGAGTCTTAGCACGTTGGCTAACTCCAAAATCAAGTTGGAAAGTAAGAAGCTGCTTATTTACAGATAACTAGGGAAAGTAGCTAGGTCTGTCCTGTGGATGTGGAGGGACTATGTTTTAATGTTTATTCACTATTACAAGAGGGCATGTGTAACTATATAGGAATGACATGCTCTCTTTTCGCAGTGTCTGATGGAATTTCGGAAACATAATTTTAAAAATCTTCAAAATCTTAGGTCAGTGCAATTTGGAAGCCTTACATGACTTCTTACAATATTCAAAAAAACACTTACGCAACAGGGTAACATGAAGGAAATTATGAACTCAGAGAAATGCTGTAGTCATTCAGAATGTTGATGCCACTGGAGGGATCTTTAAGTGATCAAGGATTGTATAGACACTAGGCATGGACATAATTAAAATTAAGGGTCCTTTACCTTAATTTTAAGGTAAAGGCACCACCGATGTAAGCTTACATCGGTGGTGCAAAATGTGTCTTGGCAACTTCACTGGTGATGTTTTATACTTAAAATAAGTTTAAAAAAACATGCCATTTCCTTCATGTGACTCAGTATTCCGGATTCCAGGCTGCCCTGGAAGTCCCAATGGGGACTTGAATCCCAGTCAGGGCTCCGGGAGGTCGGCAACATTCTTTCAAATGTCTCCCTCTGTCGCTCATTGTGCACAAATTACAAAATGGGTTGTGCGCTTGCAGGCAAAGAGTAAGGACCCCAGGGACTTGGTTTCTGTGAGCTGTGCCACAAAGTCGTGGCAAGGGGACCCACAGGGCCAGGGAGGTGTCCCGTGCTTGCCTGAAATAGGAAGCTCTGACTTGGCATTGGTTCTGAGCTCCAGAGGGCCCAGGGGTGGAAGCCCCAAGCCCCAAGCCCTGGGCTCTTTTCCATGGCCTGACCTGTCACTTGGAGTCTGGGACAGGGTCCCACAGGCCCAAGGAGCCTACCCTGCTTGTGCAAGATGAGATCAGCCCATGCCCTGGGTCAGAGTTCTAACTGCTCCCAGCCCTAGGCTCCCTTCTCTGATAGCACATCACAAAGTGCCCAGAACAGGGTCCCACAGGCCTGAGGAAGTCTCTCTTGCTTATCCGGGCTAAAAAGCTATGAATGGGTCCCAGGACAGAGCCCCAACGGGCCCTGGCATGGAAGCTCAAGGCCCTGGACTCTCTTCTCCGGTCAACTGTGTCACAAAATGCCACGTACAGGGTCCTGTCGGCTTGGGGAGGTCTCCCAACTTGTCTGGATTGAGAAGTTCTAACTCGGCCCTAGGTCAGAACCCCAGCAGGCCCTGGGGTAAACACCTCAGACCCTGGACTCTCTTCTCTAGACTGCCATAATGCAACGTGTCCAGGACGGCAGCCTGCAGACCCAGGGATGTTTCTACTGCTTGGCCTGGTTCAGAATCTCTGACCAGGTCCATGGTTAGAGCACTGGAAGACCGATGGGTGGAAGCCCCCAGCTCTGGGCTGCCATGGCTGGCCTGCCATGTCACAAAGTGCCTGGTACGGGGTCCCGCATGGTCTTCCTTCCTTCCTTGTCTGGGTTCAGAATCTGAATCTCTGATGCTTTTTTGATGCCGCTAATGGCCCGATTCACAGATTTGGACCATTTGCAACCACAAAAAAAGCATTTTTGCATGTACAAATGTCCAATTTGCAATTCAGTAATTGTAAAATGGGTTTGCGATTCGCTATTAGGAAGGGGTGTGTTTAAGGCGTCCCTTCCTAATTGTGACTCCCAGTGGTATGTGTAAATATTTTGCGACTGAAATGTGCTCACAAAAAATTCATATTTACGGCCAACTCAGAGTTTGTGGTACCCCTTTCGCAAATGGTAAGGGTTCCCCAAGAGACCCCTTTACCTTTGTGAATGTTGGGGAAAACATTTATATGAACAGGCAATAGTCCCATGAACCACTGCCTGCTCTTAAAAAATTAAAAGAAAACTTATCCATTTACATTTTGAAACACATCCCATTTTCCTTTAAGGAAGTAAGCAAAAACTTGTTTTATTTAATAGCAATCACTGACATGGTGGTCTGCTGATCACAGCAGGCCACCATCCCTGTGATTATTGCTATTCCCATTGGGTCCCAAACCGAGACCTACCTCATGAATATTAATGGGGTAAGTCTATTTGCGACCACCTGGGATTCGCTAAATTTGTTAAAAACACATTTGTACATAGCTGGTAATCGCAAACCATAGGATACATACATTTGGCCTAAGTGCCAGATCCAGTGCCCTGGATGGGATCCCATAGAATCTGGGAGGTCTCCCTTGCTTGTTCGAGTTCAGAAGCTCTGACTGGGCCCCGAGTTAGAACCCCGGTGGGCCCTCGGGTGGAAGACCCTAGCACTGAGCTTGATTCCCTGGGCCACCAGGTCTTAAAGTAACACAGACATGGACTAGAAGTCCTGGGGAGGCCTCCCCTGCTTGTTTGGGATAAGAGCTTTGACTGGGCCCAAGGATAATGCTCCTATAGGTCCAGGGGTGGAAACGTATGGCCCTGGGCACCCTTATCCAGCCCTCTGTGTCGCAAAGTGCATAGAAAGAAGTGCACCAAACCGGGGAGGTTGCCCCTGCTTGACTTGGTTCGGAAGCTCCAACCGGGCCCAGGGAACAGAGCTCCATGATACCCTCCCCCATAGTCCCTTGCCTGATACCCTGCTCGGGCTCTGAGAATCTGGGTCGCAGAGTCCCTGTTCCCTTCAAGGGTGGGTGCAATCCTTTTTCACAAGTCACAGTGCGACCAGATAGCCATCCTTTGAGTCCAGACATCACCTTGCTCCAAACCCCAAACATGTGCTCACGCACAATGAGTTGCTATCAGACGTTGAGATGGCAGGGTTTCCCTGGAGGTCCTGATGTGGGCTCATTTGACTCTTCAAGCTCAGACAGGGCTTCAGGAGTTTGGATGCATAATGTACGATGGGCCTTCCCTACAAGCCTTGCTTCCTGGAGAGCAGGCAGGCATGCAAAGTTGACATCTCGTGCAACGTGACCTGCTTGGAGGCATCTTAGGGGCCACTGTACTGTGATTGTGATGACTGGAATTACCTTGAAGTCCAGATTATGGCTCATTTGACTCCCCAAGCCCAGTCGGGCCTCCAGGAGGTCAGATGTGCGTGCTCAAATGGCCCCCGCAGTGTGCATGGATCACATGAAAAGCAGGTAGCCTTCATCTGGAATATTGGGGACAAGGTATGAGGGACCCCATTGTCATCGGGTCTTTCTCCTCAGGTACTGCAAGGGCCTGGACGTGCCCGACCTGGGGCCCCAGGGGCCTTACTCTGTGGCTGTTTCCAGCCCTGTCCGCGGGGCTTTTTCTCTGAGCTCTGCTACCCGGAGAGCAGACAGGGATGCAAAGCTGCCATGCCCATGCAGGGTGGCCTGCTCGTGCTGGTTTAGCCAGCACTGTGCTGTGATTGTTGGCCACACTTGGTCCACTTAGGGATAGACTGCTTGGCCCATCACAACTGTTGTTTTAAGCAAAGATCCTGCTCAGCCTGTCTGACTTGGGGGTCTGCCTTTTGTGGAGGCCACTCAGTTGAGCAAAGGCCAAGCAGTTTGGCAGCATGTGAAGTGGTATGAACAGAGTGGATGGGGTCGGGAGGCACAAGTTGCAGACACTGCGTGATGGTCCGGACCCTGTATGCCTGTCCATTGCCCCCTTCCATCCAGTGCATTTCCGCAGCAGCTTGAAATTATCATTTAATGGGGTTGCACCCCTGTGTCTTATTTAGGCTATACATTGGCCTGCATCTCCCTTCTGTTGTTTGTGAGCAGGCTGGGCCTGCTGGTGCCCTTGTGACTACCCTGTCCCCTTTGCCCCATACAGGCAATCAGGGACTCACAAGCAGGCTCCTGAGGGTTTGAAGGTTGGTCCATGATGAGCATGTGGCTCCTTCTCCCATCCAGGAGGTGCAGTTATCTGGTAGATCCTGTCATATGCTTGTCTTAAAAATTAAGACATGCATGTTTAAGAAATGCTAGTTGGTAGAGTGAAAGTGTGAATGGCTCAATAAATCAGTTATGATTCCTTTGACTGCTCCATTTGTTACCTGGATAACTGTGGAATTTCTAGAGCTAATATATACTGACAAGCACTGATCTACTGGGATGCATGCATTTATCAGATGAAGAGAAACCTGGACTCACATGGCCACTTTGGTGACTCTACATAAACTCAAGCTGATCGCATGCCCCTATGATGGCGATGATACATACAGATGTTTGCACTATCAACGTTCAATGGTACTTTCTGTGCCTACCGTGGTGACCACGGGTAATGGGGAGTCAGGGTTTGATTTCGGAGAGGGAGCCTGAGAAATGGCTACCACACCAAAGAAAGGCAGCAGGTGCGCAAATTGCCAACTCTTCGGGAGGTAGTGATGAAAAATAAACAATACAGGACCCTTTTGAGGCCCTGGAATTGGAATGAGTACACTTTAAATTATATATTGAGGACCCAATTGAGGGCACGTCTGGTGCCAGCAGCTGCAGGAATTCCACCACCAATAGAGTATATTAAAGTTGCTTCAGTTTAAAAGCTTGCAGTTGGGTCCAGGAATCTAGCGGGCAGTCCATTATGAGTGCCCCTTTGATACTCTTGACTGAGTGTCCTGTGGGTCCTAAGCACTTACTTTGAAAATGTTAGAGTGTTCAAAGGAGGGTGGTCACTTGAATGCTTGAGCTAGGCATAATGGAATAGGACTCCAGTTCTAGTTTGTTATTTTTTGGAACTGGAACCATAATTATAAGGGATGGCTGTGGGCATTCATAATGCGCCGCAAATTGTAAAATTCATCGACTGGCACAAGACGAACTAAAGTGATAGCATTTGCCAAGAATGTTTTCATTAATCAAGATGGCGGTTCGAAGACGCTGATAGAGTTGTAGTTCCAAGCATAAACGATGCTGACTAGCGACCTAGTGGTTTTATTCCCATTTCCTCCTGAGCAGCTTCCGGGAAACCCAAGTCTTTGGGTTCTAGGTGGAGTATGGTTGCAAAGCTGAAACTTAGAGGAATTTACAGAAGGATACCACCAGGAGTGGAGCCTACAACTTCATTTGACTCTACACAAGAAACCTCACCTGGCCCAGGCACGAAAAGGGTTGATAGATTTATAGCACTTTCTCTATTTTGTGGGCTGTGGAGCACGGCCGATCTTAGTTGGTGGAGCAATTCATCTGGTTAACTCCGATCCGAATGAGATGCCTTCATGTTCACTAGTTATATGACCCCAGTGGTTTGCGTTCACCTTCTTAGAGAGACAAGTGGGGTCCGGACACATGAGTTTGAGCAATAACAGGTCTGTTATGCACTCAGATTTCTGGGGCTACACATGTGCTACCCTGAGAGGATCTTCGTGCGTCTATTCTTTTCTAATTGGTAGGGGTAACCTGCTGAACCCCGTTCGTGATAGGGTTTAGGGATTGTAATTATTTTCCATAAACGAAGAATTCCCATTAATTGCCAGTCATAAGCTTGTGTTCATTAAGTCCCTGCCTTTTGTACACACCTCTCATCACTGGAAGGTTTAGTGAGATCCTTCAATCAGCCCCACTGGAGTTTGCAACTGCTCTGGTGGAGAGCTAAGAAGGCGATCAAATCAACAGGAAGTAAAGGTCGTAACAAGGTTTCCATGGGTGAACTTGCAAAAGGATCATTAATGATGGAGCGGCCCAAATGAATGACTAACAGACTGAACCCTTGAGCGTCTCCCAGATGGAAGTCAATACACAGGGCCTGGGCCTACCCTTAGGCATCCTGGCCAGTGGAGCGGGCCGTGGTTGCTGGGCACTTGGGTGAGGACCGGGTATGGGACGGTCTCCTCCACCTTGAAGGACCCAACCAACATTTGAGGGATCAGAGCAGGTGATGCCCTAGGCCCTCTGGGAGAGACACGATGCAAGAGACAGTTCTCCCAAGTGGAAATCCATGCTCACGCAGCGAGCACCTGAGGGTAACCAAATGGCAGTCCCTCCCTGGGCTGCGACTCCCAGAAGCCTCTGCCATCTGGGACTTGATGAGAAGGATTCAGGGCCATGAGGAATCCCAGCTCCTCTCGGTGGAGATGCCATGCCCTCTCAAAGCCAGTATGAACTGCTAGAGGAGTGGGAGGAGATGCTGCCCAAGCTGCTCAAGCTTCCACATGTGTACCGGAATGCAGGTGCAGGAAAGGCTGGAGGAAGTCAGCTCCAGTCATCCACGGCTGAGAGAAACAGCGGGGAAAGAACCCCATGTTGAGCTTGACTCTAGACTGCCACTTTGAAGAGACAATTGAGGTGTGATATAAGTGGGAGCGTTTGGGCTACCTGTTGAAATACCACTGCTCATTGTTCTTCATTTACCCAGTGAGGTGGGGGCATGCCCTGTGGTGCTCCTGTGGTGCTCTTATGTCTCAGTCCAAGTGCTTGGTGCCCACTGGGTACAACCCACTCCCGGGATAGGGAAATGTGGAGAGTTTAACTAGGCAGGAACACCTGTCAAATGATAACGCAAGTGTCCTAAGGTGAGTTCAGGGAGGACAGAATCCTCCTACAGAGTAGAAGGGCTTGAGCTTGCTATATCTCGATTTTCAGTATGAATACAGACCATGAAAGAGGGGCCTCGTGATCCTACTAACTTTGTTTGGCTTCAAGCAGGTGTCAGAAAATGTACTACAGGTATAACTGGCGAGTTGCAGCCAAGCTTTCATACCAACATTGCTCTTTGATCCTTCGATGTCTGTTCTTCCTATAATTTTGAAGCAGAATTCACTAAGCATTGGATTGTCACCCACTGATGGGGAATGTGATCTGAGTTTAGACTGACGTGAGTCATATCAGTTTTACCCTAATAATGATTTGTTGCAATAGTAGACCTGCTCAGTGCGAGAGTAACCATAGTTCAGACATTTGGTGTATGTGCTTGGCTGAAAAGCAATTACCTATGGGCTCAAGACCGAACACCTCTAAGTCAGAATCCCTCCTAAACCATAACAATACCACAGTGCTGAGCCTTGTTTTGCCCAGTGCGTAGAGCTGCTCACTTGGGGACTGGAGTGCAGACGGAAGAGGGCCACCTCCATCACCCTTAGTGCAACATATATTTGTGGGGCAACTGATCCCAAATCATTTGTCGATGACCTGATTCTGAGTCAGAGTTTCGTGAGCAGGAGAGTATCTACCTTGCTGTGGTCTATTTAAAGTCATCCTCTGAGGTAAGCTTTATCTCTGTCTGTGGGTGTCATGAACCCCTGGGGTCTCTTTGCTACCAGGCTGTTAGTAGAGCCAAAGTGTGGGTCCAGGGGAGGCTGCCTCCACCAAATGCAGTGTGGCACAGGGGCCTCCCCCTCCCTCCCTCCAGCTCTGCGCCACCATGTGCAGGGGTGGGGCACAACCCAGCCCAGGTCAGGAGGGTGACCGGGTAGCTGGAGCAGGAAACAGTGGAGTCTCCTGGCGGAAAGAAACCAATCAGTGGCTCAAGGAAGGAGCCTCCTGAGCACTGGACTCATTGTTGGCTGCCTCCTGGACACTCTGGTCACCAGGTTTATTCAAGCAATCTGGTTGGGGGGCTGGTCGAGCAGATGATCTGCTGGCGGCTGGTCGACCAGATGACTGGTTGGAGGCTGGCTGACCAGATGACTGGTGGGCCCGCTGGCCTAGCTAATTCTGTAGTGACTTAACCCTCCTTAGCTAACTTGGTTTGGACACAAGGAAGGTTGAAGGCACTGACCAAAGGCACCCTTAGCCAATGGACTGGGGTGACAGTCCCTACCGAGAGCATAGTGGCTGCAGACTAGGGAGGACCCTCGTGCCCCTCTAGGGTGTGGAGCAGAGATGGGACCCAACATGAAGGTCTAGCGCAGGGATGGCATTGGACTGGGGGGAGTCTGGTGCTCCTGTGGGCTGAACAGCTCATGTAATCCCAGTGAGAGGCGGGCGGAGTCATGGCCTGGGAAGCCTGGTCCATGCAGGCCAGTGCTCTGGGCACCAGGCAGGGCCACCTTCTCTACCCGGGCCAAGATGGTGTCACACTGGAGAGGAGTCTGGGGCATCTGCGGGCTGAATAGTTCCTGTAATCTACCCATTGTAGGCCCAGTCCCAGCATACTGGTGGTGTCAGTCGAATCCTGCCCAGGGTAGGGTGCCCCCCACCCGCAAAAGTTTGACAGGCTTCAGATATCCACCAGTTAGCTTTGTGTGGCCAAAAACGTCACCAGTGACATTTCATTCTCATGGCATATACAATCAATGAACAGTTATGGGTGTGCCAACTCAGTGAACCATGTCACCTACCCAGCCTTCCTAATTTGGATTGCGCACAGGCCTAATAGACGCCTGATTGAACTTTAGGTTCTGGCAATGTAGCAGCCAACAAATATTTTCTAGGGTCTGCAAATGCCATACTACGTTCAATAGAACATTTCTAAGAAGGAGAAATACCTCCTAATAATATTATATTGTGGTGAGAACTAACTAATATAAAAATGGAGCCAACTCAAATGTACCCATTTTTATTTTTTTATTATAAACAAAGCTTTTGTGGCTAATGCCCAGATTGTATGATGACTGGCAAAACATTTTTTTTAAACTATTAACTCAGCAATAATATTGCCATATGTGAAATATCAAATGCTTCTAAATTAGAAACTAAAGAACAGAGGAAATATTTCTCCAAAGTGTTCAGGAGTGGCTCCTATGCAGTTCTATAACAAGCCAGCCCAACAAAGTTTTAAAATGTAGTTATTTATAGATTATACATTTGTTCCTGAATCATAGCACCTGAATCTGAGGCATTACAGTTAGTCAATTGTAGGAGAATGGTTAGACAGTGGTCAAAGCGTACCTGTAACACTGTGCAGCGACAAATTGCACATTTTATATTTATAAATTAATAAGTACAATTGTTGATCAACTATGAAAGTGGTGTTTAGAGCACAGCGGTACAAAGATGAGCAATCTGGAAACCAGGCCACATTGGCTCTCGAATGCCTGTTCCATGTTCATTTACGTGGAATACCTCCTCCATTGAAACCATTTAAGAGTAGGGTATCCCAGCTCCTTTAATACCTCATTCAGGTGACTAATTTCCATTAGTCACCCAGTAGACCATTGGTCCTCCAGCGGTTTCTAACACTTTTTGTTGATCATTAATTGACTTCATCTAAATATTGGGTGTGTCAATCCCAGTACTCCTAAATCGGAGAGTAAATATTTATGTGACATCATATTACTCTTTTAGAAAAAGTGTTTTGTTTATTTGCAATATCAGGCATTGGCATGCAAGATGTGCCTCTTCATTCATCAAGCCCTTTACCCAGAGACAGTGACACAACACTGTGATAGCGGCAATAATGTTATGGTAGGAGCTGCAGAGAAGTTATATAACTACAGTCTATCGGATGTGCAGTGTAAAGGAGTAAATCACACACGAAGGAAGTGAAAACAGAGTAGGTTCCATTACAAATATTAATTAAAAGGTCTCCACGCCTCGTCAGAGCCAAAGTTATGGTTTGCTAGTATATCATTTAGCTTGTATTATCCAACTCTTTATGGGTATAGTTATGAATGAACTGATCTTGCTTTCTATAAAACCCAATAACATTGTCATGGCAAAAATATAATACGGCACATCGAGAACAAATTTGAAATATGATCTTGATCACAACAAAACTCCTCCCTAGTGTTAATAAAAGCACTTCGGGCCAGATGTACCGCCGGGGCATTTAGCGACTCGCAAATTGCGCTCAATTGTGAGTCGCAATTTGCGAGTCGGTAAATGCCATGTACAACAGTGTATCAGAGACACTGTTTGCGATTCCCAATGGGGTCGCAAGTTGCATGCCTCATCAATATTCATGAGGCACTCGCAATTTGCGACCCCATTAGGAATGGCTGACCATCCCAGGTATGGTGGCCTGCTGGGTCTCAGCAGACCTCCTTGTCTGGGACTGCTTTTCAATAAAGCAGTTTTTTTTTAATGCAGTCCGTTTTCCTTATAGGAAAACGGGATGCGTTTAAAAAAAAAAGAAACGTTTTCGTTTAATTTTTTAAGGTCAGGTAGTGCTCCATGGGACCACTGCCTGCCCCTAAAAAATATTTTCCCCTGCATTTGCAAAAGGGAAGGGTCCCCTGGGGACCCCTTCCCATTCGTGAGTGCATTACCATCCTCTTGAAGAGGGCGGTAAATTGCAAGTGTTTTGTGACTGCAATTGCATTTGCAAAACATTTTTACATAGGGTAGTGAGTCGCAACTAGGAAGGAACGCCCTCGAAATGCCCCTTCCTAATTGCAAGTCACAAATCCTATTTAGTGAGTCGCAAATAAATTGTGACTCTCTAAATAGGGTTTGTCAATGGCCCTCTTCGTTTTTGCATGCGCAAACGGGTCGCTAACCTGTTTGCGCATGCACAAATGGGTCGTACATCTGGCCCTTCACATAGTGAATGTAAACATGACATTACATTTTGGCCTCCCAATATATGCCTTTAACACTAGCATTTAATAAATGATCAAATATAGTTTTAGATGTTCCTATTACAAAGAGTCTATAGATGGTAAGAAAGAATGAGGCTGTCATCACGCTTGAGAATTTGTCATCTGGTGTCCTAACACCCGTTTTAATTCCAGTTCAGATTGTACATTTTCTATGGTGCTTCTCAAGAGGATGAACACTCAAGAGGGTTAATAATTATTTTTAAATCTGTTTAACTTAATTGTGTGTCTCTGTTTACTCGCAGCTAATCTCTTAAAAACCCGGATCGAATCTTTCACTTTCCTTTACTCGTTACCTCATAGAATACTGGTTGAAAATGTCATCAGTGTTCAAGATCAAAATGGCTTATGTTGACCATGCCTATCATTTTTTATGTCAGTTAGGTCTGCAGAGGTACACTACGTGGGTTACATATATTCTTCATATTTTGCTTGTTGTTTATAAACAGTGAGTTATTTAGAGTTTGGCGGACAGGCTAGTCCACATATGGTGGATGTCCCATTCTCCATAATATAAGTGCATTATATCCTATGCCACTAGTTATATGACCAACAGAAAATGGGTGAAGTGAGCGTGGCACAGAAACATGGCGCCATATCACATAAAGTGAGCACTGGGGTGGCCACAGTTAGGCAGTGGTAAATGGTTGCTTGTCACAGGAACTTTCAAGGCACATGCTGCTTTTGGCGGGAATTAGAGGAGCGTGTGTTAACATATCCAAAATAAACAACTAAACATTACACAATAGCTTAAAGAAAGTAACAAAACACCACAACTAAAACATAACACGAGACAGCTCAACAACAGTCAAAACAGAACGCAAGACAGAGACTGCAGTGCAAACCAAAAAATAATACAGCACAAATACACAGCATCACAGAAAACAACAGAACATATCAACAGCAAAACAAATAACAGCATAGCAAATGTGCACAAAAATGATTGTCACACATTACCATATCCAGAATACTATTTTCAATATACAAAGATAACACCTTTTTACCTTAATAGCTCCACTTAAACCTGCTTTGTAACCCGGTCCATGGAGCAAAATGATCAGCAAAAGAAGCAAATATGGAGAAAGATTTTGAAGGGAAGGAAATCATTCTTACATAGCGCATGGAGGAAAGGCTAATTATTGTGATCTTTGAGACCATAATACAAGGAATGAGATAAAAACATTTGGGAAATATGAGAAGCATAAAGCCTGCGTGTGCTAAATCCTATCAATTTGCGGAGGGCAAAGTAATTATCTGTACCCCTTGATTATGTGTAGGAAGGAGGGTAATTATATATGTTTTCTTAGGTAGATGATTGGAGTTTTACAGTAGGTAGCGCAGACACAAGGGTGGAAGGGAGAGTTAGTGAACGACATTTAATACAATTTTCACAACTCCCACTGGTGTTCTGCCTCGAAAGTAATCCGCGCGTGAAAGCCGCCTCGGTGCCCTTTGAACTCACTGCAGCTCGTCCTGGGCCACTGCCTTCTGTACATCCAGCTTTCTCTTGCGCAGCTCGGCCATCATCCGGTCCACCTCTCGCTGCAGCTCTGGGAAGCTTTTCTCCGGAGACTTGTCTTGGCCCCCCAAAGTTTCGTTCAGCCTCATAGCCTTCTTGTTTATGCCTGCCAGAAAAGAAGAGGCAAGGGTGTTTTTTGGGTGACTGAATGACTTAGGATATGATCACATATAAATAAGAGACTGAAGCCTTAACTGTAGGCCCCTCAAGGCCCGTATTTACTAACTGCTGTGCAGGCACTTGAATGGCGCAATGCAATTCATAGGTGTGCCCAACATACTGGGCCTCATTTATGAAAAGTGACGCATCGCTGCGTGAAAACAGCGATGCATCACTTTTCAGTGCGCCCTCCTTGCACCACCAATGATGCGTCATATTTACAGTATGACGCATCATTGTGCAAGGAGTTACAGATACGTCAGTATTTCTGACGTATATGTATGGCGCAAAAGTGACGCATTGCTGGAGTGTGTCACAAAAGTGACGCAACTCCAGCAAGGTATCCTTTCACATGGGGCAAGCCCCATGTGAAAGGGCCTGCGTCAGTCTTACGCCTGCTGTGAGGCAGGCGTAAGAAATTGACGCATTTGTGTCCTAGAAGTGGTGCAGTGAAATCACATAGATTTCACTGCGTCACTTCTACGACCCTTTCTTGCGTCAATACGCCCCCTTGCATACATTATACCTGGCGCATGTATAATGTGGCGCAGGGGTTTACAAAGTGACGCATCTACCTAGATGCGTCACTTTGTAAATATGGCACAACAAGGCGCATTTTTTACACCACTGGTGCATCACAAAAAGTGACGCAACAGCGGCGTAAAAGTGACGCATAGCCTCATAAATGAGGCCCACTGGCTTTTAAACTGGTTAGTAAATTAATGCTGTGATCTGTATTGTGTTGCGCTGTGTCACGCGTGGACCTGTGCCAAACTTTCATAAACTAGGACCCACACGTGAATGTGCATATCCAGCTGTGAAGATTATAGTAGGGCTTTCAACTCAATGATCTGTATCAAACGAGGAAATGTCACAATTGCCATAGGGTCTCTCATTGCATTGAACTTCCACATACAATACCTAGGTCAGAAGAAATGTCAAGTTTCTGATGCACGGGTAAGGTCCCGGGAGGGATGTACAGAGAAAACTAAGCAGGCTAATAAGCCATTCTTACAAGTCAATGGGCAGCACCTGACAGTGTATGTTAAGTTATGAGGGCAGAATAATAAAAAATAAACAATGCATGGAATTCACAATTTAATCTGTGTCACTCATAAGGGGATACTGCTATTACCACCTTTCAGATACCCGCAAGTCTCATACCATAGCAAATAGTGGTGTCGATATATTCTTGGTTGTAGGCAGGGAAATGGAGCGAGGATTCACAGTGCGCTTGGCACTGGTTGCCATTGAGGGGGCTTCTGACTCAATTTAAACCGAATTATTTAGGTCTACAATAGAAAATTCCTAAATATGATATTTTAAGATTGTTACATTCAGTGGACCAATGCGCTCTTATGAGACCATCTTTTTTTAATTTATTTTGAAGTCAAAATGTCCATGCTCAAGCAGTTCTTTTACTGTTTCCCATCAATTAGCAAATTTCAAAGGTCTCTAACCACGATCATTTCAAATATCCACTTTGGGTGTGGGTGTGCACCACTGGTAGCCCTTAGGAAACCTACCCAGGCTGCTTGAGGACTAGTTCTTTATTAATTTTCAACTTATCATCCGCCCTTCTCTCTTCCATTGTGTCTGACATTTCCATCGATCAAGATTGCACATGAAGTTAGCACCACCATTCCGAACAAAAATTAATTTTACAGTTCAGGACTGTCCTTCTCAGGATCAATAGCTCAATGGTATATGTAAGGGTCAGCAATCACATGATTTAATTAACCTGCTGTGCAAATACAAACCTGCCTTCTTACCATCTAGGTTCCTGATTTATAACATATCAATTTCTTGTTCTCAGTCTGCTTGCCTCCCTATCATTACCCAACGACAGAGACGCATTCCTGTGGTCACTTCAGACAAAAAGCAAGCGACATGTTATGACCAATTTACTTAGCACAATCACCATAAAGTAATCAGTCCTCTCTCTGCTGCTTTACACCTGACATTAATGATTTGAACACGATAGACAGCAAACTAACCCCTCTGATGTCCCAAATAAATAACATTAGCCACACGTTTATTCATGCAGACTTAACCTTGACTGAGGTATCGAGAATTATTACTGTTGAGGGCATGCTTTAACACCCTGGGTGATGACACATCCAACACCATCTTCATTAATGTGTTCCCCCTTGCTAGCCACACAGTCCTGATTCATATACGCAGATCTAACCTGAGCTTTGCAGCAACCAGAATATGTCAGTGAAAGGTGCTTTTTGTGGCACTGAGTGATGACGCTTTCACCAGTGATCACTATATTTTTCCCTTTTAGCAAACTAACAACCCTTCATTTGCACTATCCAGGTGCCACTCAATAGGATTATCTTGACACCAAGGCATTTCTGGAAGAGCAAATAAGTACCAATTAGGAATGTGTGTCTCTTTACCCATCACTCCTACTCCCTCATCCCTCTTTCAGAGTGGCAAAATAATGTATATCCTCTGCCTCTTTTCTTCCAGTTTAGACACACCGGCCCCTGTCCTAAGAAAAACACAAGAAACGAATAGCCTAAGTGCATTGTCAGTTGATTTCAAGGAAAAGCAGGTCCGTAAAGGACGTTATTAATTAATCTGCATCCTATTACTCATTATTTCGGTTTTTGTGATACCATAAAAGAGATAATTAATCACGTATGGTCACCGAGTGGTATACAATAACTAGTGCCAAGGGCAACTCATTACGCCACAGTCCAATAAACTTTGGCCAAAGACACTTATGGTGGGTTTTTTACATTCTGCTCTTACTGCACTCAAATCATTCCTACTACTAACTATTGTAAGTAGTGGACTGGTGCTTAATCTTGCCGCAGTCAACACATGGGGCCTAATTCGGATGTCGGGCGGACTTAAGTCCACCCAATTGTTTTGGTCGTGGGACTGCACACCTCCTGTCAGCGGTCCTGACCGACCAATTGGAATGCGACTGAACAGTGTTCGGTCGCACTCTTATTCTTTATAATGGGAGCATGCATTCCAACCGGGATGCATTGTAAAACAAAGAGGTGCAGTTCATACCTGATTACAAGTGAGTGTGTGGTGTGTGTTGTGGTCCTGAGGCGCAAGCCGGGACAGTGTTAGAAATTTACTTTGCTTGACCAGAAAAGCCATACTTGTTTTAAAAAAACACGCATTTAAGGAAAAATTATTTTAAAACTTGCACTTTGCCAAAAATACGACTCTCAGTATTTTTACTTACTTTCCAGGCAGCCGCTGTGTGAGAGCGGATCCTGTTCCCTGTTCCCCAGATTATTGAACAGAGCCTTCGGCTCTCCTGCCCCATTGAAACTTTCGGACCCGCCATCTTGGGTGAGGAACCCGATCACCTCTGTCAGGCCCCTCCCACCCCGAGGCACCAGCGCTACAAAAGCACAGCATATTCCCACTCCCCACTGATTACAAGTGAGTGTGTGGTGTGTTGTGGTCCTGAGGCGGAAGCCGGGACAGTGTTAGTAATTTACTTTGCTTGACCAGAAAAGCCATACTTGTTTTAAAAAAAGCGTGCATTTAAGGAAAAATTATTTTAAAACTTGCACTTTGCCAAAAATACGACTCTCGGTATTTTTACTTACTTTCCAGGCAGCCACTGTGTGAGAGCGGATCCTGTTCCCTGTTCCCCAGATTATTGAACAGAGCCTTCGGCTCTCCTACCCCATTGAAACTTTCGGACCCGCCATCTTGGGTGAGGAACCCGATCACCTCTGTCAGGCCCCTCCCACCCCGAGGCACCAGCGCTACAAAAGCACAGCATATTCCCACTCCCCACTGATTACAAGTGAGTGTGTGGTGTGTGTTGTGGTCCTGAGGTGGAAGCCGGGACAGTGTTAGAAATTTACTTTGCTTGACCAGAAAAGCCATACTTGTTTTTAAAAAAACGCGCATTTAAGGAACAATTATTTTAAAACTTGCACTTTGCCAAAAATACGACTCTCTGTATTTTTACTTACTTTCCAGGCAGCCGCTGTGTGAGAGCGGATCCTGTTCCCTGTTCCCCAGATTATTGAACAGAGCCTTCGGCTCTCCTGCCCCATTGAAACTTTCGGACCCGCCATCTTGGGTGAGGAACCCGATCACCTCTGTCAGGCCCCTCCCACCCCGAGGCACCAGCGCTACAAAAGCACAGCATATTCCCACTCCCCACTGATTACAAGTGAGTGTGTGGTGTGTGTTGTGGTCCTGAGGCGGAAGCCGGGACAGTGTTAGAAATTTACTTTGCTTGACCAGAAAAGCCATACTTGTTTTAAAAAAAACGCGCATTTAAGGAAAAATTATTTTAAAACTTGCACTTTGCCAAAAATACGACTCTCTGTATTTTTACTTACTTTCCAGGCAGCCGCTGTGTGAGAGCGGATCCTGTTCCCTGTTCCCCAGATTATTGAACAGAGCCTTCGGCTCTCCTGCCCCATTGAAACTTTCGGACCCGCCATCTTGGGTGAGGAACCCGATCACCTCTGTCAGGCCCCTCCCACCCCGAGGCACCAGCGCTACAAAAGCACAGCATATTCCTACTCCCCACTGATTACAAGTGAGTGTGTGGTGTGTGTTGTGGTCCTGAGGCGGAAGCCGGGACAGTGTTAGAAATTTACTTTGCTTGACCAGAAAAGCCATACTTGTTTTGAAAAAAACGCGCATTTAAGGAAACATTATTTTAAAACTTGCACTTTGCCAAAAATACGACTCTCGGTATTTTTACTTACTTTCCAGGCAGCCGCTGTGTGAGAGCGGATCCTGTTCCCTGTTCCCCAGATTATTGAACAGAGCCTTCGGCTCTCCTGCCCCATTGAAACTTTCAGACCCGCCATCTTGGGTGAGGAACCCGATCACCTCTGTCAGGCCCCTCCCACCCCGAGGCACCAGCGCTACAAAAGCACAGCATATTCCCACTCCCCACTGATTACAAGTGAGTGTGTGGTGTGTGTTGTGGTCCTGAGGCGGAAGCCGGGACAGTGTTAGAAATTTACTTTGCTTGACCAGAAAAGCCATACTTGTTTTAAAAAAAAAAGCGCATTTAAGGAAAAATTATTTTAAAACTTGCACTTTGCGAAAAATACGACTCTCTGTATTTTTACTTACTTTCCAGGCAGCCGCTGTGTGAGAGCGGATCCTGTTCCCTGTTCCCAAGATTATTGAACAGAGCCTTCGGCTCTCCTGCCCCATTGAAACTTTCGGACCCGCCATCTTGGGTGAGGAACCCGATCACCTCTGTCAGGCCCCTCCCACCCCGAGGCACCATCGCTACAAAAGCACAGCATATTCCCACTCCCCACTGATTACAAGTGAGTGTGTGGTGTGTGTTGTGGTCCTGAGGCGGAAGCCGGGACAGTGTTAGAAATTTACTTTGCTTGACCAGAAAAGCCATACTTGTTTTAAAAAAAACGTGCATTTAAGGAAAAATTATTTTAAAACTTGCACTTTGCCAAAAATACGACTCTCTGTATTTTTACTTACTTTCCAGGCAGCCGCTGTGTGAGAGCGGATCCTGTTCCCTGTTCCCCAGATTATTGAACAGAGCCTTCGGCTCTCATGCCCCATTGAAACTTTCGGACCCGCCATCTTGGGTGAGGAACCCGATCACCTCTGTCAGGCCCCTCCCACCCGAGGCACCAGCGCTACAAAAGCACAGCATATTCCCACTCCCCACTGATTACAAGTGAGTGTGTGGTGTGTGTTGTGGTCCTGAGGCGGAAGCCGGGACAGTGTTAGAAATTTACTTTGCTTGACCAGAAAAGCCATACTTGTTTTAAAAAAAACGCGCATTTAAGGAAAAATTATTTTAAAACTTGCACTTTGCCAAAAATACGACTCTCGGTATTTTTACTTACTTTCCAGGCAGCCGCTGTGTGAGAGCGGATCCTGTTCCCTGTTCCCCAGATTATTGAACAGAGCCTTCGGCTCTCCTGCCCCATTGAAACTTTCGGACCCGCCATCTTGGGTGAGGAACCCGATCACCTCTGTCAGGCCCCTCCCACCCCGAGGCACCAGCGCTACAAACGCACAGCATATTCCCACTCCCCACTGATTACAAGTGAGTGTGTGGTGTGTGTTGTGGTCCTGAGGCGGAAGCCGGGACAGTGTTAGAAATTTACTTTGCTTGACCAGAAAAGCCATACTTGTTTTAAAAAAAACGCGCATTTAAGGAAAAATTATTTTAAAACTTGCACTTTGCCAAAAATACGACTCTCTGTATTTTTACTTACTTTCCAGGCAGCCGCTGTGTGAGAGCGGATCCTGTTCCCTGTTCCCCAGATTATTGAACAGAGCCTTCGGCTCTCCTGCCCCATTGAAACTTTCGGACCCGCCATCTTGGGTGAGGAACCCGATCACCTCTGTCAGGCCCCTCCCACCCCGAGGCACCAGCGCTACAAAAGCACAGCATATTCCCACTCCCCACTGATTACAAGTGAGTGTGTGGTGTGTGTTGTGGTCCTGAGGCGGAAGCCGGGACAGTGTTAGAAATTTACTTTGCTTGACCAGAAAAGCCATACTTGTTTTAAAAAAAACGCGCATTTAAGGAAAAATTATTTTAAAACTTGCACTTTGCCAAAAATACGACTCTCCGTATTTTTACTTACTTTCCAGGCAGCCGCTGTGTGAGAGCGAATCCTGTTCCCTGTTCCCCAGATTATTGAACAGAGCCTTCGGCTCTCCTGCCCCATTGAAACTTTCGGACCCGCCATCTTGGGTGAGGAACCCGATCACCTCTGTCAGGCCCCTCCCACCCCGAGGCACCAGCGCTACAAAAGCACAGCATATTCCCACTCCCCACTGATTACAAGTGAGTGTGTGGTGTGTGTTGTGGTCCTGAGGCGGAAGCCGGGACAGTGTTAGAAATTTACTTTGCTTGACCAGAAAAGCCATACTTGTTTTAAAAAAAAAAGCGCATTTAAGGAAAAATTATTTTAAAACTTGCACTTTGCGAAAAATACGACTCTCTGTATTTTTACTTACTTTCCAGGCAGCCGCTGTGTGAGAGCGGATCCTGTTCCCTGTTCCCAAGATTATTGAACAGAGCCTTCGGCTCTCCTGCCCCATTGAAACTTTCGGACCCGCCATCTTGGGTGAGGAACCCGATCACCTCTGTCAGGCCCCTCCCACCCCGAGGCACCATCGCTACAAAAGCACAGCATATTCCCACTCCCCACTGATTACAAGTGAGTGTGTGGTGTGTGTTGTGGTCCTGAGGCGGAAGCCGGGACAGTGTTAGAAATTTACTTTGCTTGACCAGAAAAGCCATACTTGTTTTAAAAAAAACGTGCATTTAAGGAAAAATTATTTTAAAACTTGCACTTTGCCAAAAATACGACTCTCTGTATTTTTACTTACTTTCCAGGCAGCCGCTGTGTGAGAGCGGATCCTGTTCCCTGTTCCCCAGATTATTGAACAGAGCCTTCGGCTCTCATGCCCCATTGAAACTTTCGGACCCGCCATCTTGGGTGAGGAACCCGATCACCTCTGTCAGGCCCCTCCCACCCGAGGCACCAGCGCTACAAAAGCACAGCATATTCCCACTCCCCACTGATTACAAGTGAGTGTGTGGTGTGTGTTGTGGTCCTGAGGCGGAAGCCGGGACAGTGTTAGAAATTTACTTTGCTTGACCAGAAAAGCCATACTTGTTTTAAAAAAAACGCGCATTTAAGGAAAAATTATTTTAAAACTTGCACTTTGCCAAAAATACGACTCTCGGTATTTTTACTTACTTTCCAGGCAGCCGCTGTGTGAGAGCGGATCCTGTTCCCTGTTCCCCAGATTATTGAACAGAGCCTTCGGCTCTCCTGCCCCATTGAAACTTTCGGACCCGCCATCTTGGGTGAGGAACCCGATCACCTCTGTCAGGCCCCTCCCACCCCGAGGCACCAGCGCTACAAACGCACAGCATATTCCCACTCCCCACTGATTACAAGTGAGTGTGTGGTGTGTGTTGTGGTCCTGAGGCGGAAGCCGGGACAGTGTTAGAAATTTACTTTGCTTGACCAGAAAAGCCATACTTGTTTTAAAAAAAACGCGCATTTAAGGAAAAATTATTTTAAAACTTGCACTTTGCCAAAAATACGACTCTCTGTATTTTTACTTACTTTCCAGGCAGCCGCTGTGTGAGAGCGGATCCTGTTCCCTGTTCCCCAGATTATTGAACAGAGCCTTCGGCTCTCCTGCCCCATTGAAACTTTCGGACCCGCCATCTTGGGTGAGGAACCCGATCACCTCTGTCAGGCCCCTCCCACCCCGAGGCACCAGCGCTACAAAAGCACAGCATATTCCCACTCCCCACTGATTACAAGTGAGTGTGTGGTGTGTGTTGTGGTCCTGAGGCGGAAGCCGGGACAGTGTTAGAAATTTACTTTGCTTGACCAGAAAAGCCATACTTGTTTTAAAAAAAACGCGCATTTAAGGAAAAATTATTTTAAAACTTGCACTTTGCCAAAAATACGACTCTCGGTATTTTTACTTACTTTCCAGGCAGCCGCTGTGTGAGAGCGAATCCTGTTCCCTGTTCCCCAGATTATTGAACAGAGCCTTCGGCTCTCCTGCCCCATTGAAACTTTCGGACCCGCCATCTTGGGTGAGGAACCCGATCACCTCTGTCAGGCCCCTCCCACCCGAGGCACCAGCGCTACAAAATGATTCCCCCCCTTAGGAGGGGCAGCGGACGGGCGCAGCGGCGGCGCCGGCGGGGCGCCAAAGGCACGCCAAAGGCAAGCCCGTCCGCGCCCAACCGGGCCCAGGGGCCACGATCGCTGCCCAAAATTCTCCCACACAGTACTCCTCCAAAACATTACATCTACTCCGAAATCACACTAATGATCGGTGTCTCACTTCATGGGACCCCTCCTCAAAACACTTTAACTGCCCATACTGTCCTTTTCGCAGTCACCCCTCCACACCCCCCCCTCGTTTCGCATGTTTGTGCTTAACTGCAGATCCCTTCCCAAACATGCCACTGAAATATCCCTGCTTATCTTGGACAAAGACCCCGATGCCATTTTCCTTACGGAAACCTGGCTTCAAAGTGACTCTGACCCCGATATCATCCAAGCTCTCCCGGCAGAATATCAAATACTTCGAGTTGATCGTTCCTCAGGAAAAGGCGGTGGCTTAGCAATTATTTATAAAAAACGTTACATTTGCCGCTCCTCTCCAACCAATTTACCCGGCTGTGAACACCTCACTTTTTCGTTGGATTTCTCTCCTATCTGTACATTCTCGGGGACGCTTATCTATCGACCACCTGTCACCTCGTCTAACTTCATAAATCAGCTCGCCCCAGAGGTAGCCACTGGTATCTGTTCCTCATCTAACTACACCTTATTAGGAGATTTAAATGTGCACTTGGACGATCCCATGGACTCGGCAGCCATTGAATTACATAACAGTCTGCTGGCATTAGACCTTTCCCAGCTAGTACTACAACCCACTCATGAAAAAGGGCATCTTTTGGATCCCATCTTCAGTAACTGCACTCATCTTACAGTTAGCTCACCCATTACTCTTCCATGGACGGACCACTTTCTGATTCCATTTTTGTGGACTTCACCAGGTTCTCGCCCCTCTACACCTCTTGCTCCAAGCAGAGACCGCAAATGGACTCAACTTAATACAAACTTATGGTCCTCTACTCTAGAATCCTCTGTTCCAGAGAACAACCCTGATCCTATTGTCAGTAACGACAACTTCAATAACTGGATCACTACCTCCTTAGACTCCATCATCCCTCCCAAAATCACTAAATCCAAACATAAACCAAAAAATGCCCCTTGGTACTCACAGGAATTACGTACCCTAAAAAGAGAATGTAAGAAACTGGAACGGAAATGGCGCCTTGATTATTCAAACACCAGCAAAACGGAATATCGAGCGTCTATAAAAACCTATAAAATCGAGATAAAAAAAGCTCAAGCCACGTTCTTTGAAAATAAAATCTACGATGCAGCATGCAAACCTAAAGAGATCTACCAGATCGCTAAAAGTTTGCTCAAACTCCCGGACAAACTTCCAGATCCTTTGTCTGCACAAACCCGCTGCAATGAGCAGGCAGATTATTTCTATAACAAAATAGCAACAATTTACTCCTCCTTCCCCCCACTTCCTCATCCGCTTCCAGAACAGCAATATCCCAGACCCACCCATCCTATCTCCCTGGAATCCTTCACACCTCTGGAGCACACCAGCCTAGAAACTATAATGCTGCAGGTAAAGTCTGGATCTCCCAGTGACCCAGCCCCAGCTCGCTTCCTAAAAACAATCACACCCACCATTCTCCCCACTATCCAGAATCTGATTAACAACTCCCTCTCAAAAGGACTCGTCCCTCCGAAGTGGAAACAAGCTACAGTTAAAGCCCTCCTTAAAAAACCTAACTTAGATCAGACGAACCCAGGAAACTACCGTCCGATTTCCCTGCTGCCATGGATTGCAAAAATTGCAGAAAAACATGTAAATAAATGCATCACTGAATTCCTGGAAACAAACAACTCCCTGGATACCTCGCAGACCGGGTTCCGCCCCATGCATGGAACTGAAACTGCCCTACTAGCAGTAACAGAAGGAGCTAGAAGGATTGTGGATGAAGGTGGCACTGCAGCCATTATTTTACTGGATCTCAGTGCCGCCTTCGACACTGTGAATCATGACATCCTATGTCAAAGAATGTCAGAGCTAGGGATAACTTCTACTGCGGCAGCCTGGCTAGACTCCTTTCTCTCTGACCGCTCCTTCCGAGTCTGCGAGGGCAAGACCACATCGCCTAGCAAAACTCTCAGCTGTGAGGTTCCTCAGGGCTCGTCCCTGAGCCCCACACTGTTTAATATTTACATGCTCCCCTTGCAGAGATAATACGCCCTTTTGGCGTTCAAGTCGTGTCTTACGCCGACGACACGCAATTGGTAGTTACCCTCACCCATCCCTCCTCCTACTCCAGTGATCTCAGAGGCTGTATGGAAGCAGTCTACACCTGGATGAGCCAGTCTTACCTAAAGCTCAACGGCGATAAAACTGAGCTAATGGTGCTGGGCAGCTCCCCTCAAAAATCTATTGACTCACTGTGGCCGCCAGCACTAGGCCTTGCTCCCTTAGCCAAAGATACCATCAAGAGCCTGGGTATCTGGCTGGATAATGCATTAACCTTCGGCCACCAGGCAACCAAATTAGCAGCCACCTGCATGAGCATCATCAGACTCATACGTAAGATTCTACCACTCCTCCCTTTCAAGGCCAGACAGATTATGGTCCAGGGTCTTATTCTTTCCCAGGTGGACTTCGGAAATGCCCTATATTTAGGAGCCCCCGAATCCACCCTGAAAAAACTGCAGGTTATCCAAAATTGCGCTGCACGGACTCTTCTGCGCATTCCTCGCCGGCAATCAGTGAAAACCGAACTAAGAGCCCTGCACTGGCTACCTGTAAAAGACAGAGTCAGCTTCAAAAGCATGTGCATCGCCCACCGTGCTTACTGGAGAAAGGGAGCAATTCTTAATCATACTCTGATTACCCCCTACCACCCCAACAGGCAGCTGAGGTCGACCCTCGCCTTTCAAGCCACCATTCCCAGGTTCAAAAGAGAAAGAAGTGGAGGAAGAATGTTCTCAACGAATGCTGCTAGGCTCTGGAACTCCCTTCCACTTTCCATCCGGGCGGAACCTAACATCTTGCCTTTCCGGAAAAAATTAAAAACTTTCTTCTTTAACAGATAACCTCGCCCGACTCACCCTCCTGTATTCGACTAGAGCGCTGGGACGCCTGCGGGTAACTATCGCGCTATATAAAAATCTATTCATATCATATCATATCATACCTGAACCCAGTGGCCGACACCTTAAGGTGCCTGCCATAGGGTGCAGGGATCCACAGGGGGGCACCATAGGTTCCCCCTCGACCACCAACTGGAGGCCGTGCCATTATTGGCTCTGCTGGGGGCCACCAAAGTTGCCTTCCGACAGCCTTTCTGTGTCAGAAAGGCTGGCACCGAAAGGCTGTCGGAATCCAAAACTCTAATCCCTCTGGAGGAAAGAGCCTCCCTTGCGATTACTGAAGTCATTCTGACTGGCGGACGGGCTCTCTGAGCCCGTCGGAAGCCAGTCGCAATGACCAGTCGGATTCCTTACGACTGACACCATCAGAATGGGTGAGTCGAAAAGGAATCCAACCGACTAAATAGATGCGTTAGGAAACAGCTCCAACTGATGACCTGGTGGTCAAAGTTGCATGATGTCACTTCCTCTACGCCTGAAATAAAATTGATTTGACAACCATGTCATTGTCTGTTGCTCTGGGGAGGTAGGACCTCTCAGACACTGATGAATACCTAGACAGTTCAAGCTGATAGGTTTGCTTTGTAAAGAAATTAGGTCACCCATTCACTCATGGAGAAGTCAACAAAACCTAATATTTGAATAAGTCGGAGAAGGGTAATCAGAAGGGATGCTGGATCTATTCATATGGTGTTAACCTCCACACCTTAACTTCTTAGATATGTCTGTTCCACCTGAGCTGACTAAGGAAATAGCAGAAGTTAGCAGAAAAGGGTGTTTAGCCGCTAGTTTGGAAAGAGAATGGGTATTATTAGTACTGCTCAATTGATTTAAAACAAATACATTCCCATTCAAATTAAGAGACACTAGAGCAGATACTTTGAATTAAACTCAAATCCCGTGTGAATACACTATCATCTCATTTGGAAATGGATAAGTGGTATTATTAGCTGCACTGAAACTGTAGCGAAATGCTTGATTTAATTTTTTCTATGGGGTATTGTATTCAACGCTGCCTAGTGTCTCAATTTCAGACGTCACACTTTGAGCCTGTCCTACAATTTTAGTACCATGCCATCTTTCAATATGTGATTTCAGTTTTCCAAATTTCTCATCATGTGAAGACCCTGCAGAAGATGTCAAAATACTCTTCGATTGTTGTTTTTAGCAACTAGCACAAAGATCATAATCAGTCTGTGAGAGAGAGGACGCCGCTCGTACCTGTAGATCGTCAGGTCGGGAACATTCCGAGGATCACCAACGGCTCGATGCAACCTGGGACTTGGAGGCGGAAACCCATGACTATCAATTACTCTCCCCGTATGATATCTTCCCACAGCGAGGTCCAGTAAACACCCCGGAAGTGGGCGGAGATGAACCAAGAAGTGAATGGGTCAGCCCAATGAAAACCGGAGAACCCAGGAAGCAGTGGTCTTGGACCAGCAAGGAGGAGGGACGAGTGAAGGGAGAAGACACCGAAGACCGAAGGAAACCGGAGGAGGACAACACGGGAATCCAGGAGTACGTGGGTCCTGAAGTCGGTCAAGAAGAAGACGAAGATACGGAGGAGCGGTGGACCGAAGAGTGGTGGTGTCCGCCGGAGGAGGCTGGAGAGCGGCCACAACTCAGGAGAGTTGCGGTGAAGCCGGTGAGTGGTGCCGCCTCCGGGGACTTGGGAGGTGACAGCGGGAGGCGGGAGGCTTATTAAGGGGAGGGTAGGAACAGGGTAGGAACACGGGTCATATTGCATATTCTTTTTTCACCGTGTTTGACTACATATTGCAACCCTTTTGCCGCGCTGCCTGATAATACCTTACCTTGCCGCATGTTATAATCAGCTGCTGCCTATCAGTATAACTGGCTGCACGTGCCCCTTAATAGTGAAATACGGGCACCGATTCTTCCTAGAACACGAACCTTATTGGATTTTCCTTTTATTCCTTGTTTTCCCCCTTTTTCTTTCCCGGTCATCTTTCGACACACATCTCATCGCCGCATGTTAATATGCGAATAGGGGTTCTATTTCCTCCTTTACCCTGTGCACATTTTTCCTGACCGTCCTTTCCCTCATTTCCAGGTGTGGTGACTGGTAGAGAATAGACCACCCTAAAAACAGATATCCATCCACCAGCATTAAATAACAACACTAAATAAATGATTGTCCAGTCAGTGCATTTACTTTGAAAAGGGAAAAGTTCATTTATTATTTACACACTACTCAATCCTAATATACAAATTTGTACATTAGGCAGATGGAAATACATTTGGTGATATTATGGAATCACATTCGACTCCTAATGGGTCAAGACCCCAAAATCACAAGGAACTGTCATTTTAGATGAAGTAGGCCTATTGGTTTTGTGAAGTGGTCACCACAATATAATATATGGCAAGTCTACTGGCTTTCTCAAGGGTCACCAATATATAAGGCAAGCCTATTGGCTTTGACAAGGGGTCACCAAATTATGATACATGGCAAGTCTACTGGCTTTGTCAAGTAGGTTACCACCTAAAAAATAAGGCAAGCCTATAGACGTTGCAGTTGTTAGCAGCGGTTTGAGTTAACCACACAAACAAACAAGTATAAGGCTATGTAAAAAAAGAGGGCAAGAAATGTGTAAATATAGAGCCTGTGTATATGAGGGTACTATATTAGGCCACACCCTTGCTACTTGGCGAGTGCAAAGAGAGTGCTGTGAACGCAACACTCAACAAAATTGTAAGAAGATCTGGAGCACACCAAAATTTACAGTCTATAGAGGTAGTATTGGTAACCCAAATGTTCATACGAACAATGGAGTTCTCTTTTATTCAAAGTTCAAATTTACCCAATAAAGACCACAATTAGTGTAGTCATCAATACAGTTAATGTATATAGGTACAGAACCTGCAATATAATACTTCAGGACGGATTCAGTTGAAGACTTATTGAATCATTGACAATTCTGCATTATACTGTGTATTCAGTCGAAATCTTCTTGAAAAAATAAAGCTGACACATGTTTCATCTAAGCAACTTTTTCAAGGTTCTAGGAGTTTCTGTAGAACTTGTGGTGTAGCCCCACATGCTTCATTTTAGCAAAAGGGGTCACAGTTTAAGGCCTTTTAATGGGCATATCTTGGGCCCTGCGGTGGCTATTTTCCCTTGATTTTGGGTTCATTTTGCTCTTTTTGGTGAGCCCTAGGTTCCTTGAGCAGTTTCAGCAAACCTCCTGGCCTCAACAAGGGCACACTCTGCAGGAAAGTAGTTTTACTGGTGTCTTACGCCAACTTTCTCCTTTGCCTGGCTCCTGATGCTTTTCTCCTCCTGCTGGGGTACACAAGTCCAGATCTTTCACCAAATAATTCTCAGAGGGAATAAGGGAGCTAGTACAAATGATCCTGGATAGACCCATCTAGTCTTGAGGATCCGCTGCAGTCCTTAGTCCAGCAGGGGTATCAAGTGACTTGTCCTTTCTGCTGTCCATGGTGTTGCTTCCATCGCCGTAAAGTTCCAGAGTCTTGCTCTCCTTCAGTTTCTGGGGATGCCATGTTTATACCCAGTGCCAGCCTCTAAGTTAAAACACCTCTGTGTTTAAACTTAAAACTGGGGCTGGTAAATTCTTCCATTTCCCCTGGGTGTGGCTACAGTATGGCTAGTGAAACAAAGGCAAGGGCAGGCCTAGTGTCAGGTTCCGGTGTGCTGGAAGCAGGTACTTTTGAAGATTAATTAATACAGGGCACAGCTCCACCCCAGCCATCCTGTCAGAAGGACGCACTCTCCTCTAAACACAGGCCCTTTGTCTCCTGCCTGGCCCCAATACACATTTCCCAGTGAGAGAGGTATTTCAAAAATAATAATTTAAAATTAAATTTTACCATTGAAGAGGATTTTAAATTACAATTAAAATGAGTGGAAGAAATACTTCTCTAGCTGCTACCAATCCGAATTTAGCATTTCATAAATGTAACGAAGTAGCCCAATGATTACCTATTGCAGCAGTCAGCCTTGCTACATTGAATATTGGTTTTGGGGATATTTTAATCAATCAATCAATCACGTATTTGTAGAGAACAGCTTGTCATCGGGGGGGGGGGGGTATCCAGGTGCTTACTGCTCATCTCACTCGAACAGCCAGGTCTAGATTCCCTTCTTGAAGGTTGCCAATTATGGTGCTGTGCGGAGGTGGGGAGGTAGGTCGTTCCAGGCCTTGGCAGCAAGGTGAGAGAAAGAGTGTCCCCCTGTGCGTTGTTTTGTATCTGTGGTATCTCTGAGTGGTGTGCTGAGTGGAGGTTTCTATTTGGCTGGTGGAAGTGCAAGCAGTGGTTCATATAGGCGGGTCCTTGGTATGGAGGGCTTTGTAGGCGTAGGTCAAGGACTTGACGAGGCATCTTTTCTGAACTGGAAGCCAGTGGAGGTCTTTCAGGAGCTGGGTAATGTGGGATCTCTTGGCCAGGTTGAGGATCAGTCTGGCCAATGTGTTCTGTATCAGCTGCAGTCTCTGCATGAGTTCGGTGGTTGTGCTGGCATAAATTGAGCTGCTGTAGTCGAGTCAACTGGTGACGGGGACCTGTATTACAGTTTTCCTGGTGTTGGTGTGGAGCCACTTGAAGATTTTTCAGAGCATGCAGAGTGTGTGGAAGCAGTCTGATGTTTCATGAAAGGTTCACTTTCAAGGATGATACCGAGATTGCAGGTGTGGTCCACCATGGGGGTGGAACGAGTTCCGACAGCAACCAGGAGTCATTCCATAGGGTGATGTGCTTGCCAAAAATGAGGAGTTTTGAGCTTGAGGAAGTTGTCCCTCATCCAGGCTGCGACATTCTTCATACAGTTGTGGAAGTTGGATATAGTTGAAGTAGGGTCTGCTGAAAGCGAGAGGACGAGCTGGGTATCGTTGGCGTAGGAAATGATGTTTATGTCGTGTGATTCGATGATGTACACAAGTGATGTCATGTAGATGCTGAAGGGGGTTAAGCTGATGGATGTTCCTTGAGGCCCACCACAAACGTTGCATTTGGCCTGTAAGGTGAAAGGGGGGATCCTGAGTTTCTGGGTGCATCCTGTGAGAAAGGATGACATTCATTTAAGAGCGTTGTTTGTGATGCCGATGCGTTGAAGGCAGTGGGAGACAGTGTCAAAGGCAGCGGTGAGGTCGAGCAAGACCAGGGCAGCTGATTCTCCTCTGTCCGGTAGGAAGAGAATTTTATTTGTTGCAGTAATCAGGGCTGTCTCAGTGCTGTGGTTGTTTCTGAAGCCTGGTTGTGAAGGGCCAAAAAGGTTGTTTTTTTCCAAGTACTCTCTGAGCTGAAGGTTGATGGCCTTCTCCAGGATTTTGGTAGGGAAGGGGGGTAGCAAGATGGGTTGTTAGTACTTGTGATCGCTGGAGTCTGCCAAGGGTTTCGGAGTGATCTGACCTTGGCATGTTTCCAGGCATTGAGAAAGGTGGATGTGGTTAGCGAGGTATTGAGGATGGTGGTGAGTTGTCTGCTGATCTTCTCTCTTCCAAGGTCGAAAAGTCGGTGGGGTCAGGGGTCAGTGGGTGCTCCTGAGGGAATCGTGTTCATCAGCTTGGTTGTGTCCAAAGTGGTGGGTTGTTTCCATTCAGTGCTATGGTGTTTGGCGGTGGTGGTTGAACTCTGGCAGAGGGGGCTGGTGGAATGGGGTCACTGTAAGGACATTTCTAAAATTATTTCTACATGTCTTACTTCTGAATATTATGCACCCTGCCATAATAGGCAATAAGACCTAATAAGAGGTGACTTATTACCCTTTAAAAAGGAATGGTAGCATGCCCCTCATGCAGGCCTAGTTATGCTCATTGTGAAAATGAGGTGTGCTTTCGAGTGTCAGTGGCCTTCAAATGAGTACCTTTGAGTTAGCATATATTATTTATAGAGCCTCTAAATTGACAGTAATAAGTGCACCGTAAGAAATATAAGGACAGCTCTGAATGCTGGTATTGTGGAAAATAATGTAGGAAAGTGGTGTAGAATTTTGTTACCTCTTTCTCACAAGCATGATTCATGCCAGGATATTGCTTTCTCTAGATGCTGTTTCAGACCTCTGACTCACCTCTGAATCATCTTTCCCTATCCACCCTCAAACCTCTTTTCACATTTCTCCTATTTTTCAATCTTTGCACTTCCTTCCAAGGTCCTCCTTTTTGACCCACACACTCACCTTATCAGTTCACAACCTTTCCCATACACTCTCAATACCCTCTTCTTGCAGAAAAACATTCTCCTCAAACAATACACATAGTCTCCTCTCAACCAAAAGCCCTTTCCCTTACCAACCCCTCTCACAGTAACTTGCTTCCTCCTCTTTGACACCTTCATCACGTGTTGGATTTTTTATTGTGTTTGGTGTCTTACTTATTTAATGTATTGGTGTTTTTAAATGCTTTACACTTATGTCTCCTAATTTAGGCCTGACTGCTCGCAGCCAGCTACTGAGGGTTGAGCAAGGGACTCTGTTATTGAGAACTTTACTGGACCCTACCCAGCATTAGTGACCTCATTGCTAGTGGTTGGTGCACACTTACACCTACTAATAACCCTCTTTCTAACTTTTAAAGGAAATGTATATAATCCACTCTGTGGACATATTCCATAAACAAGTCATAGTTAAGCATTGAATATGTAATACATTCTCCACATAAGTGAATCGTAGAGTCAGGTTTCTCTGCATGAGGAAGTTGTGCTAAGCTTCTGGGGTTCACTCTAAGGATCAGTGATACCTACAAGACGAGTGGCTGTGGGGTGAACAGGAAAGTTCCAGAACTGAGAGGATCACCCACAAAGTTGTAACAACATTTTACATGCATTTCTGCATCTTAATAAACTACACCAGGTCAGTGTAGAAAGTGTTGGAAATTGCATATATTCATCCTTCTCTAGGGTGTGTGCAGGAAGTGATATAGTGGTTACTCATATATATTTTGTCGTTTGCAGTGTTTTACGATTATTAAAATGCCTTTATTCAAGTCACATGAGCATTTGTAATGTAGTGTGCACATTTAAGTAGGACTTTGTATGTATTATAAAAGTCTATAATTCCTGTATGCATAATGTGCAGGATGATATTATACTTATGTAAATGTAATTGTGTGTTGTTTTACTTGCCTCCACTGTAGGCCCAGAACTGCAGGTTGTTGTTGGTTTTAAATCCTTGGTTGGCCAAGAATTAACAAAATGAATCCTTTTTGTATGCGGAGACAGTATGTTCTCATCTTACTGCAGGTGCAGGAATTCAACCTCGTTATTCTTAGATTAAAGGAGATACCCGGAATGTCTTTGAAAAGACTAGAAGGCAAAAAGGGAGGACGCCTTTCGTATCTGGCTGATCTGGGAACGAAGGCCACAGAGTAGGAGCTGAACAACACGGCTCCTGTGAAAAAATGCAGACAAAGGAGAAGGAAAGGTTTCATGTGATGGATTGGGGGGAACATTGTCTTTTTGTATAATGTGCAGGGACAGTGAAAGGGACTTCTGCATTTTCCGGAGGAGAAGGAGCATCTTAGGACGAGCTCCATAGCCTTAAGCTATGTGACCCATTTGACGCGAGTACTTCGTAGGAAGTCAACGCATGCAGACACCTTTGTGGTGTAATATAAGGGAAATAGGCAGGACCCTCAGTGAGAGCAGTGTAGGGAAAGATAACTTTTGTTTTCCTTCCTCATGAAAAAGGATTTGGACTCAGCTTCAATTCTGAGTTGCATTTTGATATTGGAGGTCATCACATTATGCTTCTATGCCGAATTAATTATATTTGTAGATTCAGATTTGTATTGATTTTTATGTATCTATAGTCTCTGATATTATGTTGTGTTTATAATCAATTATGTTTGGCCTTATAATACAATCCATAATGGAAATTCAGAGTCTGTGATCTTTTAAGCATGACTACATTGTAGGTATAATCTTGAATTGTTTACTCCCCTCAACTACTTTCAGCAGGCAAATAAAAGACCATCTGTGCTGAATTTAGTTGGGAAGGCAAGGACTAAATTTAGCGTAATCAAATGGTAGCAGAGGATGGTTTGACTCTAAAGTGAGAGTAGAATATAGGATTTAGAGTAAAATGGATAAAAATTGGGCTCTGGACTTGGAGTAGACGACGGCGAAAAACGAAGATTGATGGAGGTTGGCGGATGCTGATGGTGCAGTGGAAACTGTGGTAGCGTGAGTTTGAATTTGTGTGGTGTGATAGATTGTGGTGATGAATTATTTGTGTGATGTCTTGCGGAGTTGGGATGCAAGTTGAATGATTGTGGGTTAATCGGTTTACTGGTCTGGACACGTGCGGATCAGGAAGTTTGGTGAGCGGACTCAAGAGAAGTCCAAGATCCCGGGATAGTTTTGTATATTTTCAAAATTGTGGGTGTTGTGAAGTGCTATCGGCGATCCACTTGTGATAGAGAACTTTGTGTGAATGTAAGAGTATGTTCCAGTGGAACAGCTCAGGTACCGGGGATGGACTATGGTGATTAAGTGACCAACGCAGGTCGGGGATCACAACGGATGACTGTTCTTGTAAGAGTGTTCTATCGATCTTTTAGCGGATGGATAATTACTTGTTTTATGTAATTGTAAGTTATTGTGACTGTAGTAGGAAGCAGTTACTTGGTTAATAACTTTTGGTTATACAGTCAATTGTAGTAAGAATGTGTGAGCGAGTGTACGAAGTTAAATTGTAAAGGAGGGTAAGTCGCTGCGAGGAGGGAGTTGTGACGTCAGTACACGCCGCGCTGGGATAGGTCGGTTGGTGTAACACCACGCTGGGATTGGTGGAAGTTCGTCCAGAGTTGAATATTGAAGTTTGGATTGCAAATAATTGATTTTCACAATGAGATGTTTTATGGTGTTACACGATTTGTGTAGAGGCGACACAGGGGTGGTATCCCGGGTAGGAGAAGAAGCTCCACCAGAGGATACCCCGGCACATTACATGGCAACCAATGTAGGACTCCATACTATAGTGTGGCTGCAAAATTGGCATAAAATCACAGAGAAAGAGGGAGAATTGGCTTTCCCTCGTTATGGGTCATTTCGGATGGAGTGATGTCTTCTCTGAAACCTCCTCCTAGACCAACACAATTTGAGGCATTAGATGCATGGATGAGAGCAGCAATGGCGAAGAGAAGAGAAGCGTCACAAGGAAGAATGAAGAAAGCAATGAAGGCATATCAAGATGCTCGGTGGGATGCACAATTGAAGAGGTGGAGAGTAGACACCATAGAGGGAGAGCGCTTATATCCATTCAGGTTGTTAAAAGGAGGGTCTAAAGGACAGAGTAAGACAGAAGAGGACAGTGATACAGATGATAGTTTCCTTGAAAGACTGCTAGCAGAATGTCCTCCACCTAGTGACTCCAGGTTGGAGCCGGAAAAAACACAGCAATCTTAAGAAACTTCAGGAGGGAGTTGAATGGTTTCAGAGGAGCAGACAACAGGAGTAAGAGGCAGAATGTCATTGGGGATACAAATTCCAGGTGGATCTGGAGGGGCAGGATACGCAGCTCCTGAGCCAGATGAAACAGGATGTACCAGGTGGTTACCAGAGTCTCTAACGGTACCAGTTACTATTGGACCTTTGGTGTCAATATATGACTCTAGAGAGAGGGCAGGTGGAAGTCAACAGCTAACAGGAGGAGAAGAGACAATGTCTATAAGGAGTCTTTCAATGAGTGGAACAGGAATGGCTCACATGCCAGTGGAAGCAAGTACTCCACTGCCAGTCACGGCTGATCCATCATGGCTGGATAGTGGATCGGAACGAAGACGAACAGGAGCTTTGGCAAATTCTAGGTCAAATATCAGAATGTGGGTTCCTCCAGTGAGGGAGTCAATGATACAGAGAGAGGACTTGGACATGAGACCAGAAGCACCTAGGGTAATATTCGACCCCTAGAATTTGTGTGAAGGTAACCATTGGAGAAGTTGCAGTTGTGAGAGGGAAAGCAGCCCAGTTTTGAAAATGGAGGAGGGTAAAGAACTAAGGAGAGCACACAGTTGTGGCAGGGAAGAAGCAGGAAGTGAAAGAGGCCAGGGAACCATACAAGTAGCACTGAAGGCGCCATTGATATATGTGGTATGATTAAAAGCTAGAATAGATAAAGTGATAGAAGGTAATCTGACATTGGACAGGATTGAAACATATGACCCAAGCGAGTTGCTATTTGTAGCTAAGGATGTTACTAAAAAGGCAAAGCTAGCTCATGAAGCATTGGTACAGTTGGCAAGATGGTATGAGGTGGATTTGACCAAGACGAAATTGATGCAGGGAAGCTGCAGATTGAATTATGCTGATCAAGATTTAGAAGACAAGCGAACGACAGGATTAAACGCACAAATTAGATACTTGATAATAGTAATGCGCCCATGGAGAAAATTAGACAAATGGGAAGAAAGGTGGTCGAAAAAGAAAAGCGCTAAGAAATTGATTGGAGATACTCCATCCCTCCAGGTGGAGGGATGGGAGCAGCAGGAAATTACCCTTTGAGAGAAGTACAAAATGGGGGTATGTACATGTGCCATGGAGCATTGGTGATTTGGCAGCATTTACAAATCATTTCCCTCGGCTGAGGAAAAAGCCTGCTGACTGGAATAAACAGATTGATTGGTTCGTCAAGATTTTGAAGGTGTTATGGATTGATTTGAATAGTTTATTTGACATAGTGGTCCCGGGTGACTTATGGATGGCATGAAAGGTTGCAGTTGATTGGCCTGCTGCAGAACCAGCTAGAAATGCAATGACTCATGGTCCTTTGGCTGAGGTAATGAAGAAATATGAACAAGTGATTACGTAGTTGCAATCTAAAGTAGCTCCACAGACTGTTGATTGGCCAAAAGATATGGGACAGTTTGTTTTGAAGTTTGTGTTAGAATTGAGATCTGATATCAGTTTGATGATAAAGCATCACCTGATATGTCGGCAAAACAAATCCGTAGACGATATCTTGCGTTATGTAAAATATTGCAGTGAACAGGTAGAGGCAGCACAAAAGAAAACAAAAGAGAAATTGATGTTGGTACCGTTGAGGAATGCCGAAAGGCCTGATTGGGTGCAAGGGGTTGGAGGAGCGATGGGTCGAGGAAGAGGAAGTGGTAGAGGAATGAACCAACAGACGGTATCAAAGCCATGGAAGGGAAGAGGAAGGGGTACGGATGCCGGTATGGGAAGTGATTGGGTAATAATTCAGAAAAAGTCACAGCGTGCCATTATTGTCACAAAATCTGGCATTGGAAATGCGAGTGTGGGTTGAATCCAGCAAATCAAATGCAATATGAGGGAGAGGGACAGATGTTAGAAGTTTTGAATACTGTGACAAGACCTAGATCCATGTATGGGGGAGGTTGTGAATCCCAAATGCAGATACCTCAGCCACCAAGAATACCCATGAGTAATCAGGTATATCATCAGATGCCTTACTTTGGGATACAAGACTGATTAGATCAAATAAAAGGCACTTGTGAGTGTCAGAGGGGGGTGCAGGGAGAGTGCACTTTGGGTTCTGCCTGGAAGTGGATCAAAGTGGACCATTTGTAGATGCAGAGGTGAATGGACATCCTGTTACCTTTTTGTTAGACACTGGAGCTGCGCGCTCCACAGTAAGGACAGAAGTGGTCCCAAATATATCCCTGTAAGGAAAATTGATTCAAGTGGTGGGAGTTATACCAATTTGAAAATGACTAACCTGTTAACCAATGAGTTACCTGTGAGAATAGGACTCTTCCAGGACAAACATCAATTTGTGGTGTGTGATTCCAGCCCAGTCTGTCTATTGGGATGAGATATTGTGTGCAAGCTAAATTGTACCATATCTTGCACACCGAGGGGTGTGGAGTTGCAAACCTATGATGACAACGCTGATTTTAAAATGGCCAATATGAGCTTGTGTGCAGAACTGTACTTGGTTCTCACAATAGAAAACTTACCAATTGATTTGAGAGATTCAGTTTCTCAGAAGGTGTGGGATTTCACGGGAGAGGAGATAGGATTGATCCGAGGGGTTGAACCTGTTAAGATACAGGTCAGACCAAATACTGAATTCCCATGAACCCCGCAGTATAAATTGACTACAGAAACTGTGGCGGAATACGACCTGTAATCTAGTCCATGATTGCATAAGACATTCTGAAGGAGATAAGAGGAAGACCCGGTAACTCACCTATAATGGGACTACAGAAGCCTAAAGGCAAGTACAGAATAGTGCAGGATTTGCGCTGGGTCAATGTTGTCCTGTGGTACCGAATCCAGTTGTTATAATATTGCAGATACCATGTGAGGCAGACTGGTTTACAGTCATAGATCTCTGTCAGGAATTTTTTTCCCTACCATTGCATGAAGATAGCCAATATATTTTTGCATTTAGGATGGACGACCGTATGTTAACATTGTGTCGGGTCCCTCAAGGGTATACAGAAAGTCCCTCTATCTTTAGCCAGTGTTTGAAAAAGAATCTTGAAGGACTGGTGATGTCCCAGAGCTCAGTCGCTTCAGAGACTGAGGATGCTTGCAGGATCAATACAGTGGCTTTGTTGACTTTGTTGAATCATTTGGCAAGGTGTCCCCAAACAAGCTTCAGTATTGTCAAACAGAAGTACAGTATCTGGGTCTTCGAATTGAAAAGGGAAAACGAAGGGTGTCACCAGATCGCATTGAGACGATTCTGCAAATGAGAACTCCAAAAATACAGAAAGAAGTCTGCATGTTTTTGGAAATGGTTGGCTATTATCGACAGTGGATCCCAAATGTTTCCTTACAAGCAAAGCCATTGCTGAAATTGACCCGAAAGGACATATGTGATCCGGTACCATGGGATAATGACTGCTTGAGAGCCTTCCATGAGCTGATAGAGAGCCTATGTCCCGCTCCAGCAGTGGTAATGCCAGATTACAATAAAGCGCTTTCGCTCTTCTGCTGTGAGAAGGAAGGATGTTAATTAGCGGTCCTTGTACAGACACATGGAGGTGCCCGTAGACCAGTGGCTTATTTTTCCACTACATTAGATCCAGTAGCTTCTGCATTGCCCGGATGTCTCAAATCTGTTGCTGCAAAAGGTGCCAGCATTGAGAGATGTGAAAGCATGGTGATGGGTCATCCACCTATTGTTTACGTGCCGCATTCAGTAGAACTATTTATGACAAGAACAAAGACACAGTATTCAACGAATAAAAGACTTACAAAGTATGACCAAGTTGTATTCACTTCTGAAAATGTTACTCTGAAATGCGGTACTACCTTGAATCTTGCAACATTGTTACCTCTTCCGCAAGAGGAAGGAGAAGACTTTGAAGAGCATGACTGTCTGGTTGATACTGAGCTATCTACCAAACCCAGACCTGACAGTGTTGATGAAAATCTGCCTGTATCTGATTTCATCCTTTTTGTTGACGGTTCATGCTTAAGAGTCAATGAAGGGTGTTTGAGAGCAGCGTTTGCTGTGTGCTCCATCTTGGGGGTGGTGGGAGCTGCCTGTTTGAAAAGAGTATATTCTGCTCAGGTAGCTGAAAATATTGCTCTGATATGTGCCTTCACCATCGCGGATGGAGTTTGAGTGACTATCTATACGGACAGTCAATATGGGTTTGGAGTGGTTCATGATTTCGGACAGTTATGGTCTCAGAGGGGATTTTTGACGTCTTTAGGATCCCCCATTCATAATGGAGAATATGTACGCCAATTATTGGAGGCTTTACAGGGAACTAAAGAAATAGCTTGTGTCAAATGTGCAGCCCATGGGAAGGGAGAATATTTTGTCACCAAGAGAAACAACTATGCTGATGAAGTAGCTGGTTTTTGTGCAATACATGTTTGTGTTTTCAATGGAGAATATGTAGGAGAGAGCACAGAAGAGACCAAGCTCAGCATGATGTTAGCTGTGGCCGATACTAGGGATGAGGTGAAGCGGCTGCAGGAGGAGGTCTCAGAGGAGGAAGCTGCATCATGGGTTAGAGCAGGCTGTGAAAGGAGCAGTTGGCCTTTGGGTGTTGGGTGTCAACAGATGAAAGAGCAGTGTTATCGAACTGTTTACTGAGGCATGATACGAGTGTTTAGGCAAACTTGGTTCAACCCACAATTTCGTGTGCATGCTGAAACAGTGTGGCAAAGGTGCATTACGTGTCAACAAATGAATGTCGGAAAAAGAACTGTGGTTGTGATGAGCCACATTGGCAGATCAGGGGGTCCTTTTAATAGGATACAATTGGATTTTATCAAGATGCCGAGGTGCAATAGGCTGAGATATGTTTTGATGGTAGTGTGTATCTTTTCATGATGGGTTGAGGCGTATCCAACTAGATGATGTGGCAGTCTCACAGTGGCAAAACTGCTCTTAAGGGAACTGATACTGCAGTTTGGATTTCCGACCTCGGTGGAGACAGATAGAGGAACACACTTCCATAAATGAAATCATGAAATTGTTGTGTACGGCCTTGAAAATTGATCAGAGATTGCATTGTAGTTACAGTCCTGAGGCATCTGGTCTTGTGAAGCAGATACATGTACAATCAAGATGAGGGTGTCAAAGGTGTGTTTGTCAACTTCATTGCAATGGTCAGATGCATTGCAGTTAGTATTGATGAGTCTGCTTAGCACTCCTGATAGGAGGACAGGGCTCTCTCCCCACGACATATTGATGGAAGGAGCTATGCGATTGCCTATGGTGCCAGCAACAGCATTGATACACATCACATAAGATTTGGTTATGGATTATTGCAGGGGACTGGCTCATGTGGTTAATTCTGTGTCCACCAGGTTGAGGCTGCGACTGCATCCACCTCGAGATACCTGCTGCATGATCTTAACCCTGATGACTGGGTGCTTGTCCGAAAGCACGCGAGAAAGAGCTGCCTTGATTCTCGTTGAAGGGGACCATATCAAGTGCTTTTGGTCACAAGTACAACGGTGAAGTGTGGTGGATTGCCAAACTGGATCCACGCTACACATGCTTGCAGTGTCCCAGAACCTGTTGAGGACATGACTTCCCTCGTTCCAAGAAGGGCAATTGAGAATGCAACAGAAACAGAAAGAACAGGTCAGATCATGAGAACTCTTGATGAGGCTGAACAAGCAACTGAGCAAGAAAGAATAAATCAAACAGCTCCAGAAGTGAATTCAGACTCAAAGATAGACGACATTGTAGAGGTGAACTTTGAACCAGAGCAGAGTGAAGAGTGTGGTGCAGAAGGATCAGATCGAGAGGAAGAGAGGAGAGTAGATGCTGCAGCAGCAAAGTGGCCAACAAAGAAAGAAAGGCTGAATATAAGGCTCGCGTCTGAGAAAAATCTTGCTCCGATTCCTGAAACATCTGAATCCGATCAAAGTGAAACGAAGAAAGACCGGATGATCTAAGACGATACAGAAGGGAGAGAGGTCTGTCTCAAAAGTACGCAAGTGGACGTATCTGGCTGCTGATGCAGAGACCGGAGAGATCCAGGAGGTTGGGGACCGGCACAGTGAGTCACGGAGAGAGCACTCTGACAATTGACATTCAGTTAATTGTCCCTGGAGTTGATGCCTTTGGAATTCTGACTCTGACTATTCTTGATCCACAAAGGCTGAGTGGTTTGAGATTTTTGATCCTTAACCAGGTTGCTTTCCCGACCTTTGGTTAACAGCCTACCACACAAGAAATGGGAGAAATGTGTGCTGAAATTCTACAGCTTGTTCTTGCTATGCTTGGATCTAATATCATACATGATGACGTTTGAACTGTGAAAGAAAAATCTTGTTAGCCTCAGAAAGAAGATAACTTAGCCCCAAGAGGAAGATGATTTAAAATAGGGACTTTCAATAGAAGAAGAATTGAGGGTTAGGGCTGAGTACGTCTCTTCAATAGGTTTAGTATGATTGGACTGTAATTTGCAAATAATCGAATGGAAAAGAACAATAAAAAGACATTGTAATTAACAAATCAGCAAAGAAAAGAAGAAAAGAGACTTTGTTGAGTTCATTTACGTCTCAAACCAAACAGTGGTTCAAAATGGAAAAGTCAGGACACAAGCAGAAATGCATAATTGATACCCTTATTGTTGGGGTGCTTATTGTCATAACTGTGATGATTGTTACATAGTTGGTTGGGTCTCACAACGCTGAAAAGAATGGGAAACAAGTGACATCTACCCCATCTACCGCAGACATAGGAGAGGGTGCATCTGCTAAAGATAGAGATATGATTAGACAAACTAGTCGGATGCTACACATAGATTTGTCAAAAGGGGATTTCACGCTAAATGCATATGCCCGTTTGTTGTATGAGTATGTTGATACAATGGAAGTGAAAAATTGTTATGTGTGTTTGCAACTGCCAGCCTCAGTAGAAGAGGGCATCCGATATCATCACTTACCTTTGACTTATGGCATCATATGTAGTGTGTTGCTGAGCATATTTTATAATAAGGCCCATTTTGAGTACTACTTCTCAAATTAATGATGTGGTACTCTCAGAAGTTCCAGGTCTTAAGTATATGAATAAATATGATTACTATAAGGAGGTAGAAAGGATGTCTACGTATTTTGTGCCTACTATTACTTTAGATACATCATATGCTCATAGACACAATTTGACTTGCATGTTGACTGTCAAGTCAAAAATAAAGTTTATTTAGACCATCTGGACTTTAAACCACAGCACATACATTATCATTTAAAAAAGAGAAAGAGAAAGTCTACATATTACAAAGTAATTTCTTTAAGCAATAAGAACATTAATAACCTTAAAACTACTTTCCTAGCAAATGAAAACCACAGATTTCATTTAAAATTACAAGGCGCCTTGCTTCTCTTAGGCATCTATTGGACCAGGGAACCTATAGACACCCTGCATAAATTTCCCAATGGCTATCGTGATATCGAAATGTTCCATATCAGCGAGAAGCTCCCATGCTTGTGAACGCGCCCTCACTTCATACTTTAAAAAAATTAGACGGAGTATTAATTTACGTAAATATAAAAATTCAGTCCAATAAAATATGTAAAATACTACATTTCATCCCTAGATTACACATGCATTTTCCATCTTCTTGAATTAGGCCAGATTTTATTGCACTATTTATTACGGCCGGATTGATACCGATTCTAATCCTTAGTAGCTCCATTCTTAATCAACGATTCGGTAATGCAGCAAGGTAGGGATAGCTTAGGTCTTTCTCCCAGCTATTACTCATACATTTTACAGAGTCTTTCATACTCAAATACTTTCTGTCGACTGCTCGTGACAATTCTTTACCCTGCATTCTAAGTGCACTATTTGTTACATTGATTTGCAATGTCTTCGGATCTATTTCCACACTCAGGTGATCACAGATGGTCTTAAGATTGCATCTTGTGGCTTTAGCCCAGTTTCGCTCACTTGATTGAATCTCTTTCATGCACCACTGGGACACCTTTGGGACCTCCCCACGACCCAAACGGTTCCAAAACCTAAGTAAATTTAGTTGCACCTGAATGTTCCATGCAGTCAGGCCGAGTTCCAGTCTAACTGCCTGGATCATTGCCGAGCTAGGGAGAGAGAGTAAAGATTTTAAGCATTTCCCTTCATCTCTATCCCAGGAACTTTTACCATCAATACATAACATTTCTGAACCATATTGGAGTTGCGGAGGGATCATTGCTTTATAGGCCGTCAATAGAGGTTTATGGGACATATCACCATAACTATGATTAAATCTTTTCAGCCCATGTTGACTGACATTGAAAAGAAATTCGTAGATGAAATAGAATATCAGCACAGCCAGACCTTATTTAGACCAGACCCAAAGAATAAGGTTATCCCATGGACACAGGAAGAATTAGATCATAAGGCAAAGGGAAGTTCTGGTCCAATAGCTTTGGACTTTCAGCAAAAGGGAAAATTGTGCATCAGACAACCGTCAACATATTATGACAAAATATTTGTGGGTGAGAGTGATTGTGAACACATGTCCTTAATTGAGGAGGCAATAAATGTGTATTTTGTGTGTGGAAAAAGTGCTTATGTGAAATTGCCCAAGAATTGCTATGGTACATGTTATTTAGCAGTGGTATTTCCCAACATTTTTCATGTAGATAATCTATGGCCCTTGGAGGGCCAAAGTGTTCACAGAGGAAATGTGGTGCAAGTGCTGGAGACATTGCTGGATATGTATTTGGAGCTATAATACTGATTCTGGGTGTGATCTTGAATGATGTGAAAATTAGAAAGCTGGCAACAATAGTGGATAAACTCTTTGTGAATACGGCCCAAATCTATTTCTCATTGATGGGGAGATGGTTTCGATAAGAGCTATGGTTCTTCAAAATCGTCTTGCTTTAGACGTCCCATTAGCAAAAGCCGGAGGAGTCTGTAAATTATTGAAAGTTCAACAGTGCTGCAGGTATATTCCTGACAATAGTCGGGATATACAAAAATATATTAGTAATATTTCAGAGATACATCAGGATTTACGTGATTTGGCTGCAGATGGCATTTGGGAACAAATTGGCAGGGGATTTGGGAAGATTGGAAGCAGGTTTGGAAGTCAGGGACAAGGTATAATGAGGGTACATCTTGAAACCTATCATAATAGCGGTCTTTGTATCATTGTGTTATTGGGAGCCATCAAAGCTTACAAATGGCAAAAGGCACGCCATAATGAAAACTCCTTGAAGAAACGAGAGCAGCAGTTAGAACGACTGCAGGACAGTCACTATCTGCACCTTATGGGGTTAGCAAGCTACAACTTCTGTTTAGGTCGATCTCTTCAATATGAAGAAAACTGTAAGAGAGTAAGATGTTGGTGTTATGACACTAGTCATAAGAGGGGGGAACTTATAGAGTGCATCCAGCACTCTAAATTGTATGGGTGCATTATATTTACATTCATGGTTTAAATGCACTCATATATTCTGTCCTTTGCAGTGTTTTGCGATTATTAAAATGCATTTATTCAAGTCACATGAGCATTTGTATTGTAGTGTACACATTTAAGTAGGACTTTGTATGTATTATAAAAGTCTATAATTCCTGTATGACTAATGTGTAGGATGATATTATACCCATATAAATGTAATTGTGTGTTGTTTATGTTGCTTGCACTGTAGGCCCAGAACTGCAGGTTGTTGTTGGTTTCGAATCCTTGGTTGCCCAAGAATTAATTAAATGAATCCTTTTTGTATGTGTAGACAGTATGTTCTCATCTTACTGCTGGTGCAGGAATTTGACCTTGTTATTCTTAGATTAAAGGAGATACACGGAATGTCTTTGAAGAAGACTAGAAGGCGAAAAGGGAGAACGCCTTTCGTGTCTGGCTGATCTGGGAACCAAGGCCACAGAGCAGGAGCTGAACAACACAGCTCCTGTGGAAAAATACAGACAAAGGAGACTGAAAGGGTTTAAGTGATCTATTGGGGGGGTGGAACATTGTCTTTTTGTATGATGTGCAGGGACAGTGAAAGGGACTTCTCCATTTTTCAGAGGAGAAGGAGCATACTAGAACGAGCTCCGTAGCCTTAAGCTATCTGACCCATTTGACGTGAGTACTTCTTAGGAAGTCAACACGTGCTGACATCTTTGGGGTATGATATAAGGGAACTAGGCAGGACCCTCAGTGAGAGCAGTGTAGGAAAAGATAACTTTTGTTTTCCTTCCTCATGTTCTTCAATTCTGGGTTGCATTTTGATATTAGAGTTCATCACCTTATGCCTTCGATGCCGAATTAATTATATTCGTAGATTCGGCTCTGTATTGATTTTTATGTACCTATATTCTCTGATATGAAGGTGTGTTTATATTCAATTATTTCTGGCCTTATAATAAAATCCATAACGGAAATTCGAAGTCTGTGGTCTTTTAAGCATGACTACATTGTAAGTATAATCTTGAATTGTTTACTCCTCTCAACCACTTTCAGCAGGCAAATAAAATACCATCTGTGCTGAATTTAGTAGGGAAGGCAAGGACAAAATTTAGAGTAATCAGAAGGATGCATCTCATGTGAAGCAAAGAGGGAGTAACAAAATTCAACTAATGCCCCACATTCAGATTACCTCGATGCAGTGACACCTCGCCAGGAAGCTGATGAGAAAATACATGTCAACAAATTTAGCAGTCCACACCTAAAAACACAAATCTGAAAACAAAAATGTATGTCCACTTTTCTCTATCCTAACTAAATTCACTTTTTGTGCCTTTGAAACATTCTTATGTATGTATGGAATCTAAATGCTGAACTGTAGGAACCTCAGTAAATACAGATTAGCTGATTGGTACATGTTGGACTTGGCCCTTTTGGCAGGTTCACCCCTAAACTTTTTGCTTTTAATTGTGACCTGATACTAGTTGTTTGTAGCTTCTGCGCACTTTAACAATGTGTCCTAGTGTAAAGTGCGTGCGCAGTCTGAGTGCGTGTGGTGAGATTGGCCTGCCCTCCCATAGGAATGCATGGGGAATGTGTGTGTCCATGGTAGTTCCTGATGTGTGGGAGTGCAGGGGCGAGTTTGGTATGTGTGAACTGATGAGATTAAATGCTGCGCGACGGTGTGCGCAGATTTAATGTGTCTAGTGGAGAAGTGCCACTTCTAGAAGTTGGCATGTCTGTGTAGTAAATGTGAATTGACTGTCTGGCTTGTGATTGGCTGGAGCTGTCTGGTGTGCCTGGCTCCAGGAGTCAGGATGGGTCTGCCTCGGTTGTGAATGGAGAGATCTGCATGTTGATGGAAGGGAGGAGTGCACCTGGGACCTGAATAGGGCTGGGCCTTCCCTACACAATGCTGGCTCCGCCCCCTGTGGTGCGACTGATATCCCTCTCCTTTCCTGTGAATGGGGAGAGGGGCTGAGCACAACAACGTGCTCCAGAACCAGCTGTGTCTGGTTTTCCCCCTACCCTGCACCCTCCAGACAAAGGAAATGCCTGTATAAGAAGGGGCAGTGACCCCATGTATGTGTTCTCTCTTTGGATCCTATCTTGAGGGGGGCCTGCTGCTGCTGGGCACCAGGAGGTACGGCCACTAGGGACTGCCTCCCTGCCTGGAGGGCCCTGTGAGCTGGCCCCTGGGCCCAGCCCTTGCTCCCACGGCCTTCCTTCCAAAAGACTTTCCTTGGACTTTGTGCCTCTGGCGCCTGGGAGCGCTCTTTCTGCAGTGGGGAGAAGGAGAGTTGAGTTTGTACTTGGGACTTTGATCTACAGCGCCTGGGAGCGCTTTTATTTAAATAGTAGGGATTCCCCCGCCCTTGTGCACTCCAAGCGGGTGCCCACCCCGCATATTGGCCGATTTGGGGTATCCCTAGCGGGTGCCCACCCCGCCAGGGACTTTGTTCCATTTTCGTTTTGGTTTTTTTATATACCGAGCGGGTGCCCACCCCGCTCTTTATGGTTAAAGGGGAGGGAGCCTACCCCTCATCTGCCCCGCATCACCGCAGCGGCCCGAGCCGCTGTTTAAAAACTCACGCCGGGCCACTATCCGAGCGGCCCGAAAGACTGGCGTCCTCGCCTGGTTGGGGCGGGCCGCCCGGAAGCTGAGGATGCCGCCCAATCACAGCGCGACCCAGGGGAAGAACCAGGAAGCAAACGGGAGCCCACCCCGCGCTCCTGTGGCAAACGAAGAGAGACGTGCCAATCAAGAGCACCGTAGGGCAGCTGAGGGGCAGAAAGGCGTTGCAGGCGCTGGCGGGGCTCCCGTGTTGTGAGGAGAGCTCCGTGACCTGCAGCAGCTGTGTTGTGAGACGGAGGGGGCCCAAGGCACATTGCCGGTGCCTGCCCCCACCACGGTGAGAGGAGACGCGCTGCACTCCCAGATCAGAGAAGCCCGGTGAGTAGGGGCTTCCCTTCTTGCTGCCTGAGCGGTCCCGCACCTGACAGCGGGCCGCTCAATTGTGAGGTCGCTCCTAAGGCACAGTGGTGCCTGTGCTGATTGTTTTTGGGGGCTCCGTGGGTGCAGATTTGCCGCCGAGGAGGGAAGAGTGACCCTGCCTATCACCTGAGCGGGCCCACCGTTGTGGGCCACTCCAACGTGTGGGCACAGTTGTTTAGTCTGAGAGCCGTACGTGGCTCTATTGGGGGCACCTCAGTATTTAACGGGTCCCGCGGGGCCCAGGTCCTTGCCCGCAGTTTTGGCCTCATTTCCCCCAGAGCCTCAATGGCTCTACCCGGAGCACATTGCATTAGCCGCCCCAGAAGTGCTTCCGGGCCATAGTGGTGCCTACGCTAATTTGCTCTAGGGGGGGGCAAGATCCTCCTTCATGATTTTGGGCCCACAATTATTTTAGGAGCCAGAGTGCTCCCAGCCACATGTTATTTTCAGAAGCCTAGGAGGCTGCAACGTTGGCGCAATTTGTTTAAAGGACACTGAGAGCCCTGACAGTATTTTTCCCTAACTCACAGCTGCCCAGCAAGTAGTGGGCAGCTGCTACGTGTGGGCCCTAAAATCTTGCGCACTCTCACATTTTGGACATCGGGCATTGGAGCCCCTGTGGAAGGCCAGTTGGCCTGGGGTCAGTGTCCTATGTGATTTGTGCACAATGTAATTGCCTACTGTGTTTATGTGATAAGGGCCTAATGTGATTTATGCGTAATGTGAAATGCCTTTATGCCTGTGATACCTCTAACTGTGGTTTTATGCGTAGGAGGTTGTTTTGCCTAGTATAGTTTATGCTAGTGAGTTTGTTTCCCTGCGTGATATATGCCTAAGGTGATTAGTATTGCGTAGTGTGTACCTACCTTTTACCAGTGGTTACTGGTTGTGTCCTACAATTGTTATCTCAAACTACAAGTGTTCTATGTTCTACTAAGTGCTATTTCTACTAAGTGCTGATTCTGAAAGTGGCCCACGTGGCCCTGTCCTGTGTAAATAATCCCCTGTAAATACTGCCCAGTGCCAGTTGACACAGTGTATCTGTGTGATTATGATCTAATGTGTTTATGGTAATACAAAGGCTATTTTTATATATTACCTTGTGTGGAGTTCCTTTTTGTGGTGTGCCTAGTGTGTTGCTGCTGTGTGTGTGTGTTGCGCAAACGCTTTACACATTGCCTCCGGGAAAAGCCTTACTGCTCGTGTCACATTGCCAAGAGGGTGAGCAGGGGTTATCTGGGGGTGTAACTCCCTTGCCCTGACTAGAGTGGTGGTTTCTGCCTGGCTTTGGCACAAGCCTTAGCCAACCAGAAATCCCATTTCTAACAGTACACAACATCCCATTACCAAAGAGTCTTCGCTTAAGAAACCATTAATTCCAGAAGTCATTAAAGGGTCTCTGTCCATTGTCAGTAACCGCTGATGCTCCTTCTGTTTAGATATACCTTACTGTGGTCGTCAAAATGGCCTCTTATGGATTATGCTCTGGCAGTAGATTGTACTGTATAAAATGATAACTCAACATGCACGGTGTCAGCATGCTAGCCAAAAGGCACGTAATAAAATGTTTTCCATTTGAAGCTATTCACCAGGATTTATCATTAGGTCCTGGCAAAATGTATGTATTCTTGCATAATTTCCAGCATTTCATATTCTAATTATTACACAAATTGTCTGAGATGATGCCATGATACGACATCACAACTTACAATATTCTGTGTTTTATGAACATAAAATGAGTTGTCACACCTTTGTGATGGAAAAGTCCCCTTCCCTCAGTGCCACTGCTCTATGGATATTTGGATCTCTAGTAATGATTGTTGGTCATGGTGGGACATGAAACATGCATGTGGTCATGACCTAGGCTTGTCTCATGATAATAGGGTCTTGTTTGACCGAGGGGCACACCAAGCGCTACCCTTGTGATGGTAGAGGACCACTGCCCATATCAGGAATTAAGTGACACAAGCATGGTGGTGATGCTATTTATTTTATAATTTTATAATGATCAGTAGTGTGAACAGGCATTTTTACTGTATCACAAGAGTGGGGCCTCCTGAATCTCTCATGTAAAGTTCTGTGGCTGTGTTCCTAGCTCATTCTTGGCGTGCATGGATTGTTTGTAGCACCAGTCAGCATGTCATACTTGTGTGTGCGTGCTGCGATTAGTGTGCCTGTGTATGGTACATAACATGGAGGCTTATGTGTTCAATTTTGGAACACAGGACCTGGAAAGGCTAGGGAAGTGAAGACTGAAACCCTAATATAAAATGAGTATTGCTGAAAACCCATGAGGGCTAGGGTGGAAGCACACACTTAAGGTAGAGGAGCAGAGCATCCTCTGTGCACATCAAAGGTTGTTTTGATTCAAGGAAGAGTTACTGGTCAGTGAGGCCTGAGTTCATAGTAATGGACATGGTGGGATTGATAAGGTTGGCACTGTAGACCACAGGAGTGTTACAGAGATGAAGGTTTAGGGCTTTGAACCTTTACAAGGCATATGTCAGTGGAGGCGGACAGCCAGGGGTGATCCCTTGTTATTTCCTTGGTCTGCGTTGTAGATCAATCAGAATTGGAGCCACTCTTGTGGTGGCAGAGAAGAGAGCACTTCAAAGGAGCTGGCACCCACAACCCAAATTTCAAAGGATCATACACCAAATCGCATTGGTGTCTGGAGTTGAACTATAAAGGTGGGAGCAGAGACCCACAAGTTGCTGATGGAACCAGAACTAGGGTCCACGTCCTGCTAGTTTCCATGCTGGGTGAGTGGCCCAACTTTCCCTGACCCTGAAGCACCAGACTTCAGCCTCCAGGATGCTGTGAAGATCACTTACTGATTATTGGGAGCTGTGGAGAAGGATGTTCAATACTACTGTAGCCCATCCACAGACTGAAGGAGGCCCGACGAATTCTCAGGGAAAGACCATGACAGGTCACAGACACGCAGCCTTGGGAGATCGAAGCCCTGAAGATGTGCCTTGGTCCTCCTGGCTGCCATCAGGTTGGGCAAGACTGTTTGAGAATGGGAAGCCTGTTGGGGACTTGAACAAACATAGCATGTAGCACTGCTGAAGTTGACTTTTAAACATATTTTTATGGACATTTTGCATTTACTGTGACATATTGCATCATGTAACAGGTTATCGAACTTCGTATCCAATGTATTAAAACATAATGTAGTATTTGTCGCACAGTTTTTAGTCCAAAGTTTTGTCACTGTGGAGATGGTTCTATAGGAAATTTCTGAACAGAACTGGGTTGGAGAAGAACAGGGGGGGGTCATGGAATTTTGGGTACGGGTATCGCAGGGTGGCATATGCTCTGGTGGATGGTGGGTCCACATACTTCTAGGGGAGGACAGCTGGGGGAAGGGTGGGGTTATGGTTGATCCGGCACGAGGTCCGACTGCCCATTGAAGCAGATAACACAGCACTAAAGAGCTAATGGCTTTCTATATGTGTTGTGGGAGGAGATCTGGCATCGATGTTTGCGGTCTGTGAAGTGGACTTTTAAATGTCTAACTTAGACTTTGCTGCTTGAGGACTAGCATGGGCCACATCTAAAAGTTGTCTCCAGTATCGAATGGGGAATGACCAGCCTCTCTAGAAAGGGATGTAGAGACTCAGGGATAATGCCCAGGATGACGCTGGTGTGCTGACCTGAAGAGACGGTGGATATTATTTAGTGTGTAGCTTCTATGCTTTGTGTGCTTTTATTAAAATGCTACTCTTTCATAAAAGACATTTTTGGACTGGACAATCACCTTATTGTGGGCACAGTTTGTACTTGTCTTGCGCTGGTGTAAGCCTCACACATACCTCCCTCTCGAAATGCCTTGAACTGCTCGACCTGATTTATCACTCAAGAGTCAAGCGCTTGCCCCAGTTGCTCAGGACCCATAGTAGGTTGAGACCAGAGACATCAGGAGTAACATGCCTCCTCCCTGACGGTTGTACACAGTGCTGTCCTGTAGCCCTCTGAAAGGATTTCTGACAACACCAAAAAACGACATGAAGGCGCACTTCACGCTACTAATTCCGTGAAAAGTGCTGAAGCTGGTCATTCGCATAATAGCACGTAATTGTGTGTTATTATTTGGGTATTTTGAGATTTTTCCGCAACCGAAATTATGTGGATTTCACCCAGGCCTAGTTATTATCCAATCAATGCTCATATATCCACGATTATCTCTATAATTAAATGTCTGATAAAAATCAATAAATCAATGTTGAAGTTTCATGAGAATGGATAGATAGACTGGAACTCCTCTGACACAAAGTATGAATTTTCATTATTTTCTTAAAAATCACACAGGTCCACAAGATCCTGTTTCTAAAGGTGGCTACCAAAGAACCTTCAAACTCGGCATTTCCACTTCTAGAAAGATGCAGTGGAACTTATTCCTCACCCTCCACCTACCTCCTCTACTACATCCTCCATTTATGAAAGATGTGCAATAGATGTTCCTCAATAGCAATAGTTTCTTCGGCAATTTTGCAGAGAGCGCAACAAATTATGAAAAGGAGCAGTTTAACTTGGCCATTGGAGGAAAAAGCAATGAGGGATTCTACAAATAAAAATCAATTTATTTAACTACCTTACAAATAAACAACTGCTAAACAGACGGCGGCCATTAGTAATTTAATTGCACTAGTTACTCTTTAAGAATAGGAATACTCCTAAAGGGATTCATTTAATTCATCGCTACCTTGCACCCGTAATTACCCATCCATCATTAGCTTTACGAGCTGCACTGTGGAAACACAGAAATGAACAGCGCCTATATTTCTTTGGCACTGTCAGCGCTATGCAAAAACTATAAATTACAAAAAAGCACAAAATAAAAGGTGGTGTGAAGCACGCATTGCAAAATTGGAGCTGCCACTGCAGCCTCTGGAATTCAAACACTGTTCACACTGAATATGTGCAGCATGAGAACCTATGTATACACTGTAGTAAAATGAGGGAATGACACGTGTTCAAGTCCTTCTGCTAACTGAGTGGTCTGCAATTCACACACTAGCCCAATTAAATTGTGAGCGAAATGTATGCGTTTTGGAGCCACAATCTCATAAACATATGTACTCAGCCATGCTGTGACCCAGCTCAGCTGTTCGTGAGACACCTCGCTTCTATCTGGGGAAAAGGTAGATTTCCTCTTCATCGTAACGAGATCTTTCCAATCCAAAAATGGGTGCCAGCAAGTCTATGCACAATTTGTCCATAGCATAGTGCTGGGCCGGATAGGCATTCCGCTCCTTATTCCTTCTTACTTACATTAAAAAATAATGCATTGCAAAAACACATGACACTTTCGAATTGCATTTGGGCACCATGAGAGAAAATACATTTGGCTGGATTCAGACTTCAGATACAAAGCTCCTTTAACTATATTTTAATAACTTGCAGCCAGATTCATCAAACAAAAATCAGCTCGCAAAGGGCCAGATTCTGAGAATCTGGCCCTTTGCGAGCGGTATTTTTGCATTTGGGATGTATCATCCCAAATGCAAAAATCGCTAATTAAGAATCCGCTAAATTGCGATTCTTTGAATTTAAGGAATCTCAAATTGAGATTCCTTAAATGCAATGCATGAAAGTGAAAAAAATAGCGAATTCGCTTTTAGGGCACGCAAATTACCATGAAGTACAACTTCATGGTAATTTGCAAAAACTTTGAAAAATGCACTAAAGTGCATTTTTCAAAGTTTCATGTTGAGCACAGGGCATGTGTGTGCGCAACATATGTGCACACATCATTTCAGGGGTGCAACAGGGTGTCCTTTGGACACCCCTGCACCCTTGAAATCGCAATCTCAATTTGCGAATCGCTAATTGCGATTAGCAAATTGAGATTGTCTTCCCATTCATTCCTATGGGCCTCTAGGTTCATAGGAATGAATGGAGAGATATTCCTTAATTGCGAATCGCTATTTTTTTAGTGATTTCCTGATGCATAGCATTTTGCTATTTATTAATAGCGATTCGGTATTTTTCGCTATTAAGGATTAGCAAAATGTGTTCTTGATGAATCTGGGGGTTGGAGTACTGGCACTGTGTGGTGCTAAAACGATTTTGAAATGTGCATTTATTTGAGCTTCTATTCCGTTTCTGCTTTGTCCCTACCTTCTGCTGCCTGGAGAGTGCCCTTTATGAATCCTGCAAGATCCTTTGCCCTCTCATTGGTCCTCCCAGCATCCTTTCCAGTTTGCTCCCCATCTGCATTCACTTTTGTGGCCTGGAAATCGAGATTGAGAGAAAAACGAACAGAAATAAATACAACTATTTGCAGATGTAGAATGGCACAATAATACAACCAGGGTCACTGGAGTTATGCGCAACAGGATGGCCAAATCAGCGGCTGGCTTGAGTAAATTATGCAACAAGAAAAGCCAAATTATGCAGCGTAATGCGTAACATTTTTAGATAGTCTAACAGCCGCGGACTGTGGAGGGAGTTTCGGTGGGGCAGGAAGGCGGGGCGAGGGTGGGGTAGGGTGGGCGGTGCTAAAATCCGGAGTATGGATAATTTGGAGGTAAGTAAACAATTTAATAAATAAAACGAATTTCGTAGCCCCCCCTGCCTCCAATTATCCATACTCCGGTTTTTAGCAGCCCCCCGCCCCGCCTTCCTGCCCCACCGAAACTCCCTCCACGGGCCGTGGCTGTAGTATAACTTCCTTATTTTGTCATTTTTGCACTTGCTAACACTGTCTGGGCATTGTTTGCACCTCATTAGTACTGGCCTAACACTCAAATATAGCAATAAGCAACAGAAAGGTGACCAGTCAACCTTTGCAAATGGCCTTCCACTGCACAGCAACAGGTTTTAGTACGCTTTTAGTAACTTTTGAACCGTTTAAGCTAGAAACAAACTTTTTTGTTTAAATCTGCAGATTATGCAGTAGATGGTGGGAATGTGGCAAATGCAGAACTCTATCATTATGCAGGAAACGCTGCAAAATCACATAAATCTAGTGGCCCTAAATACAGCTCTGTATAATGTTTAAATGTGACCTCTTGCAAAAAGAGGTCAATGAACTCATCCCATCTAAAATGTCAACTTTGGATTTCTTCCTAACAAAACTAATGATTTGGAAGAGTTATTTTCCCTGAAACTACACTTGGTTCAAACTGAGGCCCAGATTTACTAACGCTTTGCATTGGGTTTGCGTCCCTTTTGTCAACATAAACCTAAAGCAAAGTGTTGAGGTGGAACTTACTATCCAATGCAGATCTGGATTTGTGTTGGATAGCATCTCAAAGTAACGCAAAGTTGTTCAATGTGCCACTTTGCATTTTTTTGCTTCAAGGGTGTATTCAATGGGTGGTGCATGGGTTTTTCCAAGCAACCACCCATGGGTTTTGACAAAAATCCCTGTCTACAAAGAATCGTAGACAGTGATTTACATCAAAATCCTATGCCTCCTCGAGGCAGTGACAACATTGAAAAAATATTTCATTTCTTGTTTTTCCTACTTTGCATGCATGCTGCATTGAACAGCACACATACATGGTGGGAAAAGCATTAAAGCAAGGTTTTTATACAGGAAGGCGCCTCTTCCAGTCAGGGTCGGACTGGGACAAAAAATAGACACAGGCACTAAAATAAAAGCAGCCTCCATTGAGGAACTAGGTAGTTAAAAAAGAGGTAATATCAGAACAATGAGCTGTAATTACAGGCCAACCTGGCTATAAAACTGCCCCATAACTGCTGATAAACCAGCCCACTCCCTGATCTGTCAGATCAGGCCATTGGGCACTGCCTGATAGCCCCATAGGCAATTTTGACTCTGCTTCCAGTACAAAACAATGCTTCAGAGAACACGGAAACCCTTGCACTACAGCGCAAGAGTGTTTGTGTTGGCACAAGGCTGACAAATTGCATCAGCACAGGGAGTGAGGAGTACAGCACCACATCTTAGTAGACATGTAGCTATTCTGGTCTCTAGTTTTCATGCAGTGCATCAACTTTATGTTCTACACTGCGTATTGCAACTTGTTTGGTAAATCTGGCCAAGATTTCCTCCTCTTTTACTCCAAGGAAGCACCCCATGCAGTCAAAGAATGGCCTCTCCAATTTAAGACCTCAGTGTGATACCCTAACTGGTCCTTTCTGATTCACTATCGACCAAAATCTAATGATGCTTCCCGTACATCGAAAAACATTTGAAACCTGCACGTTCCTTCTAATCCTATTACAAATCTAAAAGAGTATATTCACTACTCTGATCTTTGAACAGACGGGAAGGGCCTCGTCCTCTCTCACCTTCACATGGGTGACACCAGACTCTCAGTAGTCCCGAAATCCGCTGTGGTTCCCTCAAAGCCAATCTCCATGTGACAGTTCTTTTTGTCAAAGGTGCAAACAAATCTGACTACACAATTTCAATTCTAAAAGAAGTTCACTGACCCCTCCTTAAAACATGAACTGACTTTAAAATGCCCCCATTACCCAGAAATAGAGTTTTCTCAGCCTTCTCAACTAACTAAAAACAAGCTATGTACCAGAATCATGTGTGAGGAATCCAGCCTGTTATGACAGATGCCAAAACACAAAATGACAAAGACCATGAAACTCTCAGGTCACGTTCCAGCAATATGAAGTCCACTATCAGACAGCCTAACACACTTGTGTATTGACAGTTTGAAAAGCCTCGATAAACCCACCTTTTCAGATTGCATTAACAATGTGAGACACTGCCGTATACGTATATACCGATGCTGGTCTAGAATACTGTTTAAGATGACTGCTACTTCCCTCTGTTCAATGTTAATAGTTAAGCGTTCTCTTGCCATGCATTCGGTCCGTCCAGTTTTGCGCAAAACAAATCCCTTTAATAAGTTAATATAATGAGCACTCTGCAATGCACTGAGAGCTCAGTTCTCAAAGGCTTTCCATGGGTAGGCAACAGAAAACGTGGAAACAGACGGATCTGCTACTTTTCTTTTATTTATTTATTTATTTGTGCATTTTTATATAGCGCGGACTTTACCGAGGGTGTCAGAGCGCTTCACAATAGGAATATTTCTGTGCGTAGATGCCTACTATTTTCTTTTTGCAGTTTTATACAGCGCAAACTCGACCCAAAGGCATCAAGGTGCTTTGCATGGGCACAAGTTGCCATTACAGAATAACACATTCTCATTTTATTTTTTTAGACCCGAGGAGATTAAGTTATTTACCCAGAATGACAGGATGTTTGAGCCTCCCTACAGTGCGAACCTGGTTCCCAGCTTCAAAGTCATCCGCTCTGCTTTGCAAAGCGTGCGGATAGTTCCACAGTCATGGCACTCCGGAGACAAGCAATGGATGTTCAGTGGGAAGCCCCATACTGTTAGTCAATGCCAATTAACTTGACACCCTCGATTCGACGTAGACTTTTGCATGCTTTGCTGTGCCTTTCATTCATTTCTAAAAATTCAAGTGAACAAACCAGGCTGACAAGGTGGGTGATGAGGGTGTAGAAGAAAACATGTTTTCACGTGGAATAACGTTTTCACTGATTTTCCGCCTGCACATTTCACGCGCATAGCTTTAGAAAATATAAGCCTTCTCCAGAGAAACTATAAGTATAATACATTCTGGTGTATGGCTGGGGTTTCTGTCAATATGGTTAATTAGCCATAAATCCAAGTAAGTCCTCGGGGTGCCGTTTTAGGGATTTCGTAATTTTTCCTGAGCTGAGCCCTAGGGCAATACATTTATTTTTTTAGGATGAAACCTAGGAGGTCCTTGGTATCTGGTCTGGCAAAAGGTTAGTGTAAACCAGGTATACCAGTGAACACGAAGGAGTGCATACTTGATCAGACCCTTTTCTGGTAAATTCTCACTCTTAGTTGCAGAAAAGAGCAAAAAAGAAATTGTTAGAACTACCTGAAAATGATTGTACTTGTCCATGTGTGTGAGAAAAAACTGCAGTACCTCCTAGGAAACAGTGCCTAGGCAGCTGTGTGAACACTCTGTCCATGAGAACATGTGGGGGCACGGGGTAGTAAAGTTCGAACCCTCCAAAAATCCTGTTAGTGTGTATCGTTGTGTTGAATTATGTTAGCATGTACTTGTTAACTAGACATTGGCCTTTAGTAGAGCCTCACAACACATGGGATGTCTGAAAGGTACTCTGAAGTCTGCTTCTGTGTGGCTGGCAGACCTGAGTATCTCTAGCAGGATGCTATCCCCTGCCTCAATAGCCGGGTGCTTACGGTCCCGGTGTGATGTGGCTTTTATATACAGAGACCATTCTGTGTATAGGTAAGGCACAGAAGGTGTAGAGGAAAAGGCATAATTGTGAAGTTGTACAGGTGAAGTGACTGGTACGTTACAAGATGGGATGGGATGAATATATGAGATGGGTGGCATCATCCTTGGTTAGACGTGGAGGTCGTGCACTTACAACCTTTTAAATGTGGCCATTTTCTGACAACCTCTTCCAGGTCAGCCATTTCCAAGATCCTGCTCCACACCCAGCTTGGGGTGCGTCTGGCCCTCGTGACTGAGGCTGAATGTAAAACAAGCCTTGGCCTGGTCTGGCCCTAAACGTCCTCCCCAGAGCTCTAGCCAACACTATGAAGTGGGTGAAGCTGCGCTTTGCCGCAGGTGGTGGCGTGCTGTGCCTCATGCTGTAAATGAATGGACTGAGAGTGGCAGGGCCCAATGCTATGTGTGATGGTGCACTATGAATTGGGTGGGGGTACAGCAGACAGCGGATAATGTTGCACTATGAAATTGGTGGGGGTACAACACACATGGTGGTGCACTGTTTGCACAGGACTGGTATGATGACCATGGACTGCATGTGTGGGATTCTTCAAATTGTTGTCTATACTCCCTTTGTATGTCTCATGTTTGTAGAGTTGATGACTAATGGATGATAAGTTGAGCTGTATGTTGTTAAATTGTCTTAGCTAGTAGAAGGAGAATAATCACTTACATCAATGTTTCAGAAACAATTAGATACTCATAACTGTGATGCGCTCCACACTGTGCTCTAGGGCATCAATTCACCATTGAACAAGGATATTGTATGCAACTTGTATGTACTATGCCTCGAGGCAACCCCATACGGATCACAGTGTATACATAGTACAATATAAAATGTAGTAAATAAGTGCTTTGGATGAGTGTGGTATAGTCTTCTCAGATGTGTCCATAAACTGACATTTTGTCTTGAAATGTTGTTCTGAATTTTGACTCTTTGCACTGAAGTTTTACAGTCACTGCCCAGAGTTTGCCTGGATGACAGATTTTCACTCTAATCTACTTTGTCCTCATTTACTTTTGCCCTTTTCTTTTCACTAGTGCACCTCGTAGTCCGTGTCTGAATGTGTGCTTGTGTCTTTTATCTGCTTCTTTTTTTCTTCTTCTCCTGTTTCATATTAGACCATAAGGAGTAGAAGCCAGAGGTCGAAGGGGACAAGATCGGAGGGGCACAAAGTGCCAATGCTTTTTTTGATTTATGAAAAAAAAAAGTTCCCCTTCTTTTTGTGAAAAGACAACCGTCCCAGAACAGTTATTTCAGCTAGTTTAAATTCTTCAGCTGAAGTGTAAGGCAGGGAGTCTCCTGTGAAACAGAAGGAGGGCAGACAGCTAAACAAGAAACGAGCCTTCTTGCCACAGGCCTGCTTCCTTGAAGGAAATGTAAATGTAAGCAACCCTTCAATCAGCAAATGTAGAGGCTGCTTGGAAGCCGGTGTTGGCTTTAACTGATGGAACCACTTGAAAATTACTGACAACACAGATGTCATCTTTTTGAGTGGTGTGGTATGGCAAGGGAGTTACATGCAGCATCACAGTTCCCATACTATTTGTAATGCACTTCGACGGCAGACGCAGAATGATAGAGGATACAATCATTTTCAAAGAAGAACAAATCAGTTGGACAGAAATATGTGGAAATATGATAGGAGCGAAGAGGAGTCAGAGGATGAGCAATTATAATATGAATTTTCTTTTTATGTGGCGCATCATACAGAATTTCTGCTGTTCCTAAGAACTATAATTAACCATTGCGACTAGTACCCAATTTATGGTACTCCATTCACTGACCTCAGAATAATCGAAGGCTGGGATTGGAACCCGCCATCATCAGAAGACTACATTTATCAACAGTGAACGTATATATATATATATATATATATATATATATATATATATATATATATATATATATATATATATATATATATATATATATATATTCACTGAAAAAACCATAGGTTAGAGACCATATATAGTTAGGAATTAGCATTTAAAAAACCTTGAAAATTCACTGAAAAAACCATAGGTTATAGACCATATATAGTTAGGAATTAGCATTTAAAAAACCTTATTTTACTCACACAAAACCATTGAAATTCCATATATAGTTAGTTGCACTAACTATATATCGCGCACCCGCAATCCACTGCTGATGATGTCACATATTACATCATTCATGACATGGTCAGTGACATCACTGATGACATCACTGATGACATCTCAAATGACATCACTGATGACATCACTGATGACATCTCCAATGACATCACTGATGACATCACTGATGACATCATCCAGTGACTGTGTGTTTCTGTAAAGTTTAAATATGTTTGATTTATTGAAGAATGAGTGGATGTATAAGTGTCTGGATGAAGGATTTAGTAGGTGCGTGACTGACTGTATGAGTGAGTGAATAAATGTGTCGTACTAAATGCATGGGTTAGTGACTAAACTGTCTGAATATGTGCATCAGTATGTCTGTTGTGATGTAAACTGCTGCATGTGTTGATCATTAGCTATACGAGAGGTTATATGTGTTATTGATTGGTTGCCCAAGTATTTGTATGGGAGATTGAGTTTGTGTGGGGGTGGCTGGGAGGTGTGTGACTCTGTGCATAGATGTGTGAGCAGTTGATTCACTAGGTGTATGAGTTCAAGAGTGCATGTGGAAACAGCTACATGGGCGGTTGACTGTGTGCATGAGTGTATTGATGAGTAAATGGATATCTCAATGCTACATGTCATAGTAAGTACATATGTAAAACACAGTACATGTGAGAGTTGGCATATATAAGTAACTGTGCATGAGAGCCACTGAATGTGTGAGTGGCTGTATGGATCATTGTGAACTTGTATCAGGGATTGTATAAGAGAGTAAATATGTGTTAGTATATGTTTGAATAAGTAATGTGTATATCTGTATAGTTGAGGGAATGGAGGTGAGATTGTTTCTTTGCATGACTGACTAGGTGTGTGAGTAACTCCATGGATGAGTGACAGTGTGTGAGTGTCTGTATACACTGAGTGTATCTAAGGTTATATTAGAGTCTGAAGAGGTTTATCGTATTAGCACAAGAATGATGTCAAATGAGATGTCATCAGTGATGTCATCAGTGATGTCATTTGAGATGTCATCAGTGATGTCATCAGTGATGTCACTGACCATGTCATGAATGATGTAATATGTGACATCATCAGCAGTGGATTGCGGGTGCGCGATATATGTGTAGTTAGTGCAACTAACTATATATGGAATTTCAATGGTTTTGTGTGAGTAAAATAAGGTTTTTTAAATGCTAATTCCTAACTATATATGGTCTATAACCTATGGTTTTTTCAGTGAATTTTCAAGGTTTTTTAAATGCTAATTCCTAACTATATATGGTCTCTAACCTATGGTTTTTTCAGTGAATATCAATGGTTTTTTAATAGCAAATATCATAAGCTGTCGAATGTCAAGTACATGGTAAGTAAAAACATTTTCGTGTTTATGCACACTGATCTGCTTTGAATGCTGCCCCCCCCCTCCCCCTCATTTCTATTAGGAGTACTCTCTCTTTGCAGATAGTGAAGGGTAGTTAACGCAGGCCTTTGCCCCCGTTGTAATCCGTCGTGCCTGCTTCTCTCTCCATTTGATTGATTGTTATCCAAGCATTTACTATTTTAGAATTAGTTCTCTTTGGTTCATTCTCTATTTAGAAACAAGCACAGAGTCGCAATACTCTGTTTAGTCTTTGCAGATAGTGAACAATTGTGTAAAAAAACAAAAGGAATCGAGCAAAATCAGTAGGCCACTAATGGGATCTCTTTTTGACCTCGCTAAAATAGAAACATTAGGAACAACCCCTCATGAGAAATACGAAACTAGTGAGATGAACTGAGCTCCACACCATGATGGCTGCAAGACAGCTCGGCTCCGCCACCCACCCCGCCCAAAATAACGATAAACTCTATGCAAATATTACAAATATATACAAAACACCAGCAAAGTAACAGGGTAAAACATTTTATTAAATAACTATTTACATAACTATTTTATACTTTTTGTTGCCCGATCCGGCTAGCTCAATCGATCGAGCATGAAACTCATGCACTCTGATAGTTCAAAGTTTTGAGGAGTGCTTGTAACACTGTCTGAAGCCTATTTGCACTTGCTACAGCTTCACTATTCTCAATGTAAGTGGGGGCTGTTTGAGGACGTGACTGCATTTGAAAACAATGTGATGCGGTGCCACCCTGAACCGCTTGACGGAGGCCCCCGAGGGACGGTGTGATGGCGCGGACTCGGAGGGGGCGCTTGGCTCCGGCCCCCTCCCCAAGTCGTGTTGCCCTGGTGTGGCCTGAGATCGCCCTCGACATAGGTGGCCGGCTCCCGGGGTCAAGCGGAACTTTTTGCCTTTTGGTGACTCTTCCATTCTTGACCGTGTCCCACAATCCGTTTCACCTAAAGACACGCTGTAGTGGGGCGCCCCTTTACCGTTTCAGTTGCCATTCCGCCCGCTTTTGCTACACTGTGCCTCTTCCGCTATTCAGCTGTTTACCGCCCGCTCTTTCGACTACAGCGTCTCGCTCACCATGTACTTGAGTTGCTCCCGCTCTTGCGGAGCAGCGATAGGTGGCTGCCACAGGACTCTCAAAATGGCGGCCGGCTCTTCAGATTTGGGCGTGGTCCACTAAAATGGCCCTGCGACACCTTGGAACTCGGACGCTTGTCTGCTAGAGCTTGGGCTCCATTATCGAAAGCGTCCCCTCAGCCTTGAAGATTCTACAAAAGTCTTGGGGGCCCCCGACTCCCGCAGGCTTCTGGTGGGGAGCGGCTGCCATGATTGCTCGTGGAATGGCCACGACGGAGCTACGAGATGGTGGTGCTCTCATGCTGATGCCAGCTTCAGTCTGAAACATCCAGAAACACTGTAGACTACCAATTCGATCAGTTCCGGTAGCGCCCCCAACGTGACCCGGTAGAGAAGAACTTGCCCTCCCCTCTTTGACTGATGGTTCTTGTTGCCTGTCCCTTCTGTTGTCATTTAACAGAACTATTTAGCCTGCTGAAAGGGGTTGTGTTCCAACCGCTGGTTGGTGGAGACATTTTGACTATATTCTGGACCTGCGTTGTCGTGTAATGCGTCATATGACGCGCCGCGTTAGCGCATCCGGAAGTGCTCCGGTGCGCGAAGCGCAGCTTCCCGGAAGCGATCCGGGGCGCGGCGCGCAGCGCGTAACGTAAGCATAACAGGTCATGTGACTTGTTAATAAAACTTTTCACTGGTTCATTTTACTTTTCTTATTCTAATGATGAAAGGCTTGGTCATATGACCTAAAAATTACGCTTTTTATTACTTTCGAACATTATTTTTTCTTAAACATATGTTATAATGTTCCAGGCTAATGTACTTTCCCGGAAAATTTACAACTGTCCTGCAAGTAAAATATATTCCTTTTTCGAGAAAAAGGGCGTTTCTTCGTCCCATGACGGAGCCGTTGAGCAAAAGAGTCTCGGCCTGCTGTCTTAGTCGCCGATACGCATGAATATCAGATTCTTATCGATCACTTTATGTTGCAGGAGTAGAAAACACAACAGCCCTTGACCATTTATCTTTACTGCGTTCCTGCGTATTATACCTTTTACCCTTCATGTAATTGGACTGCTTTATTTCACTTGCCTTTTACTGATTCTAAAACAGTGACTATTATTAAAAACTTTACCAATGTAAATACTACTACCATGTTTTCTTTTAAAAACCTTTATTGTGAAAATGTCAGTATACAAATACGGGCCTATAACCACGTGGGCCGGCCACGGAGCAAACTGTAATCGTATATGATGAGTAGACATTTACACTGTAGAGGAACGTAACGGGCGGGCCATTAGGTTGCAAGAACTAAGGTGTCTAACAGTTGCGGAATCGGTGGACGTACATTTTATAATTAAAATACGACAGGGCCAGTTACAATAAAATTATCTAGATATACATTTGCGGGCAAGTACCATGGGTGACGTTAATTCGAACTTTCAATAGTACAGTAATCAATAACACATCAGAACTTAATATCAATAGGGATGTCGAAATATTCAATCAATTCTCGTCCCCGCCCGCCATGTGCTTCAAAACTGCATACGTATCTCGTGATATCAAGGTTCTGCAACCAGTACACAACAAGGAGTTACGAGTCCCATTTATTCCGGCGCCATTTTGGGCGAGGACGGGCAGGTCCAGGATATAGTCAAAATGTCTCCACCAACCATCGACTATGATGATGTTCATATGCTGTATTTATTAGAGTAACACTCATCTGTCCACATGAAATTAATTTGCCACAATCTAAACATGTCATTTTAATCTTTCCAAAGTTCTTCTAAATATTTGGGACCGTTTCCCTTGCCTCTGATGCTGTCAGTGCCACTTCTTTGGTGAATGTACTGGCAGGTCGGGGGTTCTCCTCCAAATCTCTCTTTTGTGCAGCACTATAATTAATCGGTGCCACCTCTCCATATGACGATGCATGGTATAGTTACCATAACTATATTTTTTTCCGGTTCCTCTGGAGAGTACATCGTGGCAGATGAGGCAGGTAACGTACCGGGCATTTACCTTTTTTGCATGTAGAGGAAAGGAAAAAAAATTTGCGCGTCCGAGTTCTAAGGTGTCCCAGGGCCATTTTAGTGGACCAGGCCCAAATCCAAAGAACAGGCCGCCATTTTGAGAGTCCTGTTGCAGCCGCCTGTCGCTGTAGCATCAAGAGCGGCCAAAACTCAGCTGAATGGCAACTTAAACGGTAAAGGGGCGCCCCACTACAGCAGACGAGCCTCCACCTGGGGGAGAGACAAGACGGCGGCCGCTCCGTACTGTTTGGAATGTTTACAGACACCGGAGAGCCAATCAGCTTCGCTTCGCAAAGCTCCGTAACGCGAAAAGTACGCGAAACGGAGCGCTACCCGGGACGCTGTCACAGATATATATCTTTTTTTGAACGTTAATTTCTCAAAATCCACTGCAGCACATATATTGAGACCCAGCAAAGGCACATCGGGCTACCGGTCCCTACAATTTTGCCAAGTTTCATGCAAATCCATTCAGCCGTTCGATTTTTTTTTTTTTTTTTTTTTTTGCCCCGCTGGGCCCTTTTAAAACCTCCACATCAAACCTAGGGGGTCAGGGAGGATCTACTATGCCCCCTTATGGTCATTTGCCCCTTCGCTTTGGCCTCCTCTTGTCTCTCGATCCTACCGAGAGACAAGATGGCGGCCGCTACGGACTGTTTGGAATGTTTACAGACGCCGGAGAACCAATCAGCTTCGCTTCGCAAAGCTCCGTAACGCGAAAAGTACGCGAAGCGGAGCGCTGCCCGGAGCGCTGTTACAGATATATATCTTTTTTTTAACGTTAATTTCTCAAAATCCACAGGAGCACATATATTGAGACCTAGCAAAGGCACATCGGGCTACCAGTCCCTACAATTTTGCCAAGTTTCGTGCAAATCCATTCAGCCGTTCGGGCTAAAAGTGAGGCCAACCGCCCTATGGAAATTAACATGGGAAAAACGCGTTTTGGGACCCCCCTTTTTTCTCGGCCCCCCCTTGACGAACCCCCCCCCAAATTTTCAGGGGCTGCTCAGAAACAAAATGTTCCATTTTCCAGAAAATTTCAGCCAATTCTGTCCACAAACGCCAAAGTTATTAGACATAGAATTTTCAAAAATCCCATAGAGAAAAAATCCTAACTATATATACCTACTGGCGACCGCCAGTAGGTAATATATATATATATATATATACATATATATATATATATATATATAAATATATATATATATATATATATATTTGTGTTCTTAAAAAAAATATTTTCACTTTACTTCATTACTTTACTGCCTGTTCTGGGAAGAGCTCCAGGGTCCGGCTGCTGGTGGGCCTGGTCTTGCCCTATGGCCTCTGCAGCCCCGATTCACACCTCATTCAGGACCAGATGTAGGTGGCCAAATACCGAGCGGTAACGCAGAAATTTGCTGAATTTCTGCTTTACCGACCGGTATTTGGCTGAGAGCAATGTAGGTGAGTTGAAACCTACTTGCAAAATAAAGAGTCGCAAAATTGTGATTCCTTATTTTGCTCTTGCATTTAAGGAATCGGAAATAGCGATTCCTTAAATGCAATGTAAGTTGCACAAAAAAAGTGCACTTCATCCTTAAGGAATAGCTAATTACCACCAACTTCAAATTGGTGGTAAGTAGCGATTTCCTTTAAAAAGCCCTTTTTTGCTTTTTTAAAAGTGCAATGTGGCACACATCCATGACCTTAGGGCATGAATGTGCGCCACATGTGCACACATGCACATTTCAGGGGTGCAACAGGGTGTCCTTTGGACACCCTGGCACCCTTGAAATAGCTCCCGCTATTTGCGATTCTTTAATACCGAATCACAAATAGTGAATATCTTCCCATTCCGATTAGTTTTTAAGGAATATTAAGGAATCGCTAATATTTTAGCAATTCCTACCAACATTCAATTTAGCGAGTCCTTAATAGCGAATCAGTAAAAATCGCTATTAAGGTATCGCTAAATTGAATTTACCTACATCTGGCCCTAAATCCTGCTGTGCTGCTTAAATGAGGCAAAGCAGCACAGTCAGCAGGAGAGCTTAAAGAATTGAACTCTGTCCGATTTCTAAGAGAGCCGGTCAAAATGTGAGCCTTCACAACACTATGATTAACGTCCAGGTTCACCCGACCCTCCCTTAAAAACCGGGACATAACCCAGGCACTACCCAAAAACCGGGACATTTGTACAATTTGGAGAAAAGTGTTTGAACACCGGGACACTTCTCCAAAAACGGGGACCGTCCGGGGAAATCCGGGAAGTCTGCTCACCCTAGGTAAGCCACACATTTCTATTCTTTAATCATCCATCTGTTTACTGTTTTCTTTGTTTTATTCTGCTTACTGTTGTCGCTGGGCGCAGCAGTCTTTGTCAAGTGGGCTGGTTTTTCAATGTGCTCAAGTGGGCTGGGATGGGGCAGGGAGCGGTTTAGACTGGTTGTCGGGCTTCACGGGAGCCATGAATGTCTAGTATCCCGACCTGTTCTCACGATGAGCACGTACATAAGTGCAAACGGGAGGCTGCACTGTTTTCATTTAGTGCTGATATCCTGCGAGACGCAGCATCTCGTAACCAAGTGACTATAAGGCTGGAACAGCACTGGATTTTGTGCGCCGTCGACCTGCTTTCTAATATGGAGGGTGGTTAAGTAAAGGAGAAGTGGCAGAATGCCCAATTGCAGGAGGAGGAGGTGTTGCATATTTCCAGATCCAACTTGCAGTCCATGATAAAGGATGCAGTGGACTCTGCTTTAGCAGAGCTACATAATAAATGCAATAACGATACGGAAGAGGAGCCTGAGGAAGAACAAAGAGGGAAATCTGTTCAAGGCTCTCAGTTTTGTGATCTGCTCATACATATTAGAGACACTTTGGGGTATAAGCAGACAAATCCATATGAGGAGGGATTTTACTCACACTATTATGCTCCTGACACTGATGATCTGCCCCTCCATAGTATCATTAAGAAAATTCTGCTGAAAGAGTGGAAAGATCATTATAAGTCAGCAATACCTCACTTTCCAATAAGAGGTATCCACTAAAGGATTTGGCACTGAATTTCCCCAGATACCAACAGTCAATACGATTTTGGCCTCAATCGAGTCGATCTCAAATCTGGCTTTAGAAGATGCATTACTTTCTGAAGTTGTAGAGAAAAGTAATCTTCTCTTAAAAGATTATATGCTGCCTCGCATTTTGGATTCAAGGCAAGTGCCTATGCAGTTCACGCCACCCAGGTTCCGTTAACAGATTTTAAACTGTTATTTGACTATATTCAAGAAAATGGAAGACCCAACTTTTCTCTTAGCGAATACTGGACTTTGAGCTACATTTCTCTCGGATTTCTCATTTGATAATCTTAGAGCAGCGACCACATCTGCAGGAACTACTGTAGTGGGATGTAGACTCCTGTGGATGAAGGCTTGGAAGCTCGATTCAATTAGAAGAATGCTCATCCAAATACTACCTTACAAGTGTCCTAACTATTTGGTGCTGAACTTGACAAAATGGTTCAAAAGGTGGAAGATGAGCTGAAGGATATTAAGCCATTTAAATTGGCACCTACTAAAAAATCATTTCTGTCCAAATGGATATCAATTAACTTTCAGGAAAAGTGTCCCTCTAGGACCACAGGTTGGGGATCACGTTTGGACGAAAATCCCGACCCACCAACAAAATCAACATTAAAAACCGGTCTAAAAAATCGCTATCTGCCGATTGGCGGAAGGTTAAATCAGGATTATCTCCAGTGGACGACCTGTGTGTCAGATCTATGGGTTCTGGAGATAGTGAAGACCAGGTATCTCATTCCTTTCTCACAACATCCACCTATGCTTTTCAGACCTACCTGTTACAAAATGTTCAAGGAAAGGCACAAGCAATGCTTCTGGGGAGCCAGAAAGTAGTAAACCAGTTAAAGTGCAACATAATTTCACAGGTTTCTGCTCAATCCTATTTCTAGTCTGAAAACTAGATGTGAATTGGAGTTGGGGTTTGGATTTAAAAAGAGAGTGAGTATGTTCAGCTGGAAAAGTTCAAAATGATTTTATTACAGTTTGTCATTCCTTTGATTGTTCACAACTATTGTCATTGGACCTCCAGGATGCATACTTTCATGTTCCAGTCCATCTCTCCAGTCAATGGTACCTATGTTTTGCAGTGGGAGATTGTCATTTCTAATTTCAAGCTCTCCCATTTGGTCTGGCAACTTCTACCAGAGTTTTTACCAAGGTACTTCCTCCATTTATTGCTTATCTACTACTAGCTGGTGTTTCTATTTGTTCATACTTAGATGACTGGTTGTTGTCTGCTCCTTCTCTTTTAAAAGGCACAGGAGAATGTGGAAGGGGTTCTGAAGGTTCTGCAACAAATGCAATGCGTGGTAAATCACATGTGAATACTTTCACCGGAGTCTTCTTCAACATGAGTGGGCCGTGTGTTCTTTCCTTCTCAGTGGATTGTTGTTGTGCAGAATATGCTTGTGCACCTCCTAGCACAACCTACAGTGATAGCGAGTGGGTACGCATGCAGGGATTAATGACTGACTCAACAGCTGTTATCCCATGGGCTCGTGGTCAGCGTAGACCATTTGTGAATCACATTCTAAGTCACTGGTCCTTGAATTCACTGAAATACAAGTTGTTGATCGCTGTGACACCCCTAATCAGTCATCAGCTCCAAGGGTGGTTAGTGGAGAAAAATCTGTCAAAAGGGGTTCCTTTTTCAGTATCCTCTTCCTCTCTGTCTTACAACAGATGCCAGTCTGTGGGGTTAGGGAGTGACTCTGACGGATCTGGAAACACAAGGTCTTTGGTCTCAGGAGGTTAGTTGCCATTCCTCCGAGAGAAGGGATTTAGCTGCAGCGAAGAAAACACTGCACACTTTTGCCACTCATTTGGAGGGTTAGAATGTTCTAGTAAGGATGGACAACCAGGTGACCATTTGCTATCTCTTGTGTGTGTGTGTGGGGGGGGGGGGGCAAAATGCCGCATTAAATCTGATAGCAGGTCAGATCTTTGAGTGGGCAGAGAATTCCTACTAGAAACACACCCTGTCTACATTCAGGGTGTCTTGAATTTTTGGGTGGACAGCCGCATTCAGAACATCCCCTTTTCAGTGATTTACCATCTTGTGACCGAGGAATTCAATCACATTTATGCCATCTTTGGGAGACCTTGGACAGAATGTTTGCATCACCCCTGGTTGCGATCCTTATGGGATTTTGTACACCAGCACCATCTCCCCAAGCTTGGGCAGAGGATGCTCTCTCAATCCACTGGCCTGAAGGTTTCCTCTGTGCATTCCTTCCTCCTGAGGGTGATTCAGAAGATTCAAGAGTATAATAGCACAGTGTTAATGATTGTCCTGTTTCGGCCACATAGTTCATGGTTTTCATTCCTGATGTCCATGGCCAAAACGTCTTTCATTCCCTTCTCCTCACATTCTTTTCCCCCTTCAGTTTCCTGATTTGCCAAATGTACACCTTCAAAAATGTAGACAGATGGCTTTGTTATTGAACGGGTAAGCCTAGAGGAGATGGGTTGCTCCAAAAGGGGTAACTTTGGAAATTCAGGCTTCTAGAAAGTCTTCGGCATTGACCTCATGTAAAAAAACATTGGGCATCAGTTTATAAATGGTGCATGTCTAAAGGTATGTCACCTTTATCGATTGACCCTTTTCAGACTCTGGATTTTCTGTGTTTGGTGCTTCTAGAAAGGATTAGCTCCATCCACACTGTCTTCATAGCGATCAGCAATAAAAGCCCTTAAGGTTGATTTAAACAGCAACTAAGGGCCAGATGTAGGACACCAAATACCGGTCGGTAACGGCCGATTTCGGCCGTTACCGACCGGTATTTGGTTTTTGAGATATAGGGGGCCCAAATTTTAACGATTCTGTAAATTTACCGATTCGATAAATTTACAGATTCGGTAAAATACCGAATCGGTAAATTTACCGAATCGGTAAATCTAGATGTAGGTGGCACTTAAAATAGTGCCACAAGCCCTTAAGAATTTGTTATTTACCATGAAATACTATTTCATGGTAAATGACGAATTCCTGTGTACATGCACATCTGTGCATGTACACCTGTGCCATGTGGCACACATACATGTCCTAAGGGCATCTATGTGTGTCACATGGCACACAAGCCAGAATCAGGGGTGCAACAGGGTGTCAAAGTGACACCCTGTCCCCCTTGTCAATTCGGTAATTTTACTGAATCGGTATTTACCGATTCGGTAATTGACATTGCTTCCTATGGGCCTCAAGGCCCATAGGAATCAATGGCAAATCGGCAAATACCGATTCGGTAAATACCGAATCCTACAGATTCAGTATTTTTTGCCGATTTTTCCCTACATTGGATTTACCGAATCATAAATACCGAATCGGTATTTATGAATCGGTAAATCCAATTTACCAACATCTAGCCCAAAATCTCCTATGTGATCATTCAACTGTTAAAAAAAGTTTTAGACTAAAGAAACCTTAGGGTTCTATTCCCTGTTCCTACCTGAGATTTGTCTATTATTATACAAGGATTAGAGCTTGATCTTTTTGAACCACTAGAACAGGGAGAGTAACCATGGTTACCATGTAAAGCAGTTTTTTATGGCTGCTGTGAGACAAATTATGCAGTTTTTGTTGGCTTTTCTTTGGCATTTTTGTAACTAGTGCTTTCAGTGTTTTAAAAAATCATTGTGAGGTGCCATAAAATGATCAGGGTTGTTGTCCTCGACAGAGGAATCTGTAAAGACTCCAAAAGACGTTGCAAATTGTAAATAAATTTCCGCAAGGATCTCACCGTGCTCCAATATATGGGACCATTTTAATGCTCGTCTGTTATTACTGACAAGGATCTCATCACGCGAGCCACTGTGTACATCTATTAACGCACCATTCCCAGCCCTCATGACCAAGCAAGATTCAAACAATAAAGCCAGGGGACAATGATCACTCTCTATCCTATCTTCCACCTCGAGATCGATCATGTGCTGCCAGATAGTCAATGACACAATTACAAAATCTAGATTACTTTTACATCTGTTTCTAGAAAATGTTGTTTTTTTGGAAATGTCAGACGGGAGACGTCCATTACAGGCCCTAAGACCATGCTCCGCAGACAACTTCACCAGTTGAACTGCCAAGACTGTACATTTAGCAGGTTCACTAATGTCCAATGCAGGAATATTATTAGCTTGATCTTCTTCGTCGAAGACATCGCTGAGCCCTAGGACAGGTTCATAGTTGCAGTTTAGATCACCAGCTATAATAACGGCTTCTCTGCCAACTATTTTACCTAGAAAGGAGTCCAGTTTAGCAAGAGTGGGGGATTCTTTGGATGCCGGGGCAGGTCTGTTATAGACATTAATTAGATAGAGGGATTTCCCTTCGCATGTTGTAATTTTCAATGCTAATATATCTAGTGAGCTCGTATCTATGATGTCAACCTGAATCCTTAGGGTTACCTTGACCCATGCAAATAAACCGCCTGAAGGCCTTCCCCTTGCGGAGGGTATGGCACCAATTCCAAAGGATTTGAAGCCTACCTTATGTGGGGTATCGAGTGCCCATGATTCTTGCAGAAGACAAATGTCACTAGAGTCAATATACTTAGCCCATTAGAGGTCCCTCAAATTCTTGGCTACACCAGCTATATTCCATGATATTAATTTCAGGGTCTTGACATTACGACTGCATGTAGGGAGTGGCTCCAAGGTTGGGGACCTTGTATTTGATGCCACGACTCTCGATGTTTGTTCTCCCAGTGGGTCCAGATCTTCATATGTTCTACCTCGCTCTCCCTGCATAATGGCACTATTTGTACTCCCAAACTCTAATGTTGATGGACCTTGCTGTCTCACCCCCTGGGTACAAGCTGCCACCATTACTCCAACAGTACTTAATGACGTAGCAGCACTTGGGTCCCTAGGGTTAGCACGTGCACTGTGGCTGTTTTTACTTTCTGCACCCACATACACTTCTCCATTTACCTCCATATATCCTCCCCTGATTTTATTAGTGGTAATGGGCCTAAGCCTGCGTGGTCTGGCTTTGGTACTAATTAAACAACCCACTGATGTATTCAGTCAGCCGACTGCTTCTAAGCAGCTAAATCTATTAAAGGTTGGTACTCCCATCCATTGTCTGGGATTGCCCAAGTTCCCACCACTTGGCCCACCCTGAATGTGATGATTCACCACTGTCCAGCTTCCACCACCCTCAGAACACATTTTGGATGGGTAAAAAAATTAGAGTGGTCTAGTTTCAATTGTATTGCTTCCGTCATGAAGACGAGGATTCCATGAACATAAATGGTGCACAGTACGTGGATCTTCAAACTTAACAACCACACAGTCTCCTGGGATTACTTTCCTTATGGGTCCTACCCATGGAACTCTACGAACCATTAGTATTTTACTTTTTATATGGTGTGGTAATGGCCTCTTTTCATTTAACCAATGTGAGACTTTATTTTTTAGTGTCCAAAAGGTTTCTTCGGGTTGGTTGTTTAACTCAGGAACCCCTGTCAAGACAATTACATATGGACTAACATCTGGTGGGAGGTTCATATAACCTCCCCTAGGTTTCTTTCCTAATTGGTACCCTTTCTGGCTCTGCTGGATGATGTTAGTAGCGTTGGTGCCCCTTGTTGGAAATTCTTTGGCTATTGAAACACTACCTACTGCATTTACCATGTTTGCATTTGTGTGATTGGCACTAGTTCCCTGGGGTAGTGGTTGGGATTTATTGATATCTAATAGAGGCGCCGAAGGTACTGTAACGGCACCTACAGTGTGATTAGTCGCTGACCCCACTATGCTGAGGCTTGCCAGTGTTATGATGCTCTTTTCAACCTGATTTTCCATTCGTGTCAGTCTTATTTCCAATGGGTTTAAGAATGATTTTAAAAGGTCCCCTATATCCTTTAATAAAATCATATTTCCCTCATCCACATTATCAACTATACTATCTTCCGTCTTGCCTAGAGTTAAGGGATCTAGCACCCTTTCTATTATATCTGGACTTGCAGCAGTTCCAACTTCACCCTGCTCACTCAATACAGCCTGTGGCACAGTCCCCGCTCCATCCCCTTCTTTACCTGGTCTATTCTTATTCTCCTGTACCTTTGTAATTTTTACCGTCTTCCTTGCATAAGCAGAAGAGGTGGGACGTTTTCGTTTTGCTATGGCACCCTCCTGCCTCCCACGTAATTGTCTTGCACTAGCCTCATCTTCCGAAGCCTCCGGCTCTACAATTTCTGGTGTGTTGTCACTCACCACAGCTGGCCCTAGACAGGGTGTAAACTCATTGGGCAATTGCAGGGGCACCTGAATAGGGGTTGGTGACTGAAGGAGCAGCCCTGAAGTGTGGTGCACGTCGACTTGCGACAGTACAGGAGCAGTGCTGTCAGTGTGTTCTGGACTTCTAGCTGATCCTATATGCCCCAAAGACGATCTTTTAGCCATTACTGGGTTTTGTGACATTCTTCTGGCCATTGCTAGATCCAGTGATACCCTCTGCTCCATTAAACTTATACCCTTATCTATTACCGAGTTCGTCCTAGTAATAAAATTGTCAAGGGTACCTGTTAACTGAGTTCCCCCCTTTGCAGCCTTACTTCTACTTTCTCTGGTGGACATTCTTACTAATACACAATCAATTTACAATCTACAAGTAGGTATTAGGTACATACAGTTTGTAAGCGCACGGGATGCAAACACAAGGGGGGGTGGTCCAGTCCAGTCTTACTCGGTCTGGAACGGGCTAGAACGGGCCCGCCCTTGGCCCGGCTTTGCTCGGGTGCGTCCGCGCGCGTCCCGCGGGCCGGATTTGAGGGTGGAGCTATATGGAGAGATTGATGGGTGGGAAGAGGGCGTGGAAAGGTCCAGGTGCGGCTGGGTGGTTCGTTGCACTGGCCTTCTGGTCCTCGCAGTCCCGCCTTTAGCACAATGCCCCACACGTCTGGTCCACGAAGTGCAAGGGTCCACGCAAGTTCAGAGAGCGTCTCCCAATGTCAGCAAGGTGAGCAAGTATCCGCAAAGAATTTCACCTGGCACACGGCTGCGAGCGGCTCCCGCGTAGCGGGGGCCACTAGCCGTTTTTGAGCTGCCGGTGATTGATGGGCAGTTTTTTATTTGCAATCACGGCGGCAAGGAGGCTGGGGTAAATGGGGTGTTACTGTCTTCGTCCCTAAACACCAAGTTTTCCCCAGGCAGAGTGATCTTAAATTTGGACCCCAAATTTGTTCCAAGGGTGCATTCCCAATTTCCTCTCACAGAGCAATTTGTGTTGCTGTTTTTTCATACTTAAGTTAGAACATTCCATCTTCCTTGAATGTTAAAAGGGCTTTGTCTCTATATACCTAGCAAGTGCACAGGAGTTTAGATCTTCTAGCTCTCTTTTTGGTTCATTTGGGGAGCTAATAAAGGGAATAAGGCAATAACACCAACTATTAGCATATGGGTTTGTTTGTCTGTCAGTCAAGCATTTGTCTGTGGGCTATGCAGTCCCTCCAAAAATACAGGGCCTTTCAACTGGAGCTGTCTCATCTACATCGGCAGTGGTAGGTGGTACCTCCATTTAGGAGATATGCAGGGCTTCAACATGGTTATCTCACCATATCTTTATCAAACAGAGGTTCTGCTGTTGGGTAAAGATCACAACTTTCTGGAATTCTACCTGGTGGCATCAGGACCTAGGTCCTCCACCTATCTCTAAGGGGAGAAATCCAGTGATCTTCTTTAACAGTAGACTCAAATCAGATACATTGAACTACTTAAGCCTGTTTTTCTCTTCTAAGAACAATGAAAAAGATACTACAGTTCATACCGTTAGATTTGCAAAAAGTAATAATAAGGGTGATAGACAGATAGAGTGAGGGCAATAGATAGAGTGAGGGCGATAGATAGATAGATAGAGAGAGGGCGATATATAGATAGAGGGAGGGCGATAGATAGATAGATAGATAGATAGATAGATAGATAGATAGATAGATAGATAGATAGATAGATAGATAGATAGATAGATAGATAGATAGATAGATAGATAGATAGATAGATAGATAGATAGATAGATAGATAGATAGATAGATAGATAGATAGATAGATAGATAGATAGATAGATAGATAGATAGATAGATAGATAGATAGAGTGAGGGAGATAGATAGATAGATAGATAGATAGATAGATAGATAGATAGATAGATAGATAGATAGATAGATAGATAGATAGATAGATAGATAGATAGATAGATAGATAGATAGAGCGAAAGATAGGGCGATAGATAGATAGATAGATAGATAGATAGATAGATAGATAGATAGATAGATAGATAGATAGATAGATAGATAGATAGATAGATAGATAGATAGATAGATAGATAGATAGATAGATAGATAGATAGATAGATAGATAGATAGATAGATAGATAGATAGAGTGAGGGTGATAATTAGACAGATAGAGTGAGGGCGATAGATAGATAGAGGGAGGGCGATAGATAGATAGAGTGAGGGCGATAGATAGATAGATAGACAGATAGAGTGAGGTCGATAGATAGATAGAGTGAGGTAGATAGATAGATAGATAGATAGATAGATAGATAGATAGATAGATAGATAGATAGATAGATAGATAGATAGATAGATAGATAGATAGATAGTTAGATAGATAGATAGATAGAGTGAGGGCAATAGATATATAGACAGATAGAGTGAGGGAGATAGATAGATAGATAGATAGATAGATAGATAGATAGATAGATAGATAGATAGATAGATAGATAGATAGATAGATAGATAGATAGATAGATAGATAGATAGATAGATAGATAGATAGATAGATAGATAGATAGATAGATAGATAGATAGAGTGAGGGCAATAGATATATAGACAGATAGAGTGAGGGAGATAGATAGATAGATAGATAGATAGATAGATAGATAGATAGATAGATAGATAGATAGATAGATAGATAGATAGATAGAGTGAGTGTGATAGATAGACAGAGTGAGGGCGATAGATAGATAGATAGATAGATAGATAGATAGATAGATAGATAGATAGATAGATAGATAGATAGATAGATAGATAGATAGATAGATAGATAGATAGATAGATAGATAGATAGATAGACAGATAGATAGATAGAGTGATGTCGATAGATAGACAGAGTGAGGGCGATAGATAGACAGATAGCTAGAGTGAGGTCGATAGATAGATAGAGTGAGGGCAATAGATAGATAGAGTGAGGGCGATAGATAGAGGGCGAAAGATAGATAGAGTGAGGGCGATAGAGTGAGGGCGATAGAGTGAGGGTGATAGATAGAGTGAGAGCGATAGATAGATAGATAGAGTGAGGGCAATAGATAGATAGACAGATAGATAGAGTGAGGGCGATAGATAGACAGATAGATAGAGTGAGGGTGATAGATAGAGTGAGGGTGATAGATAGATAGATTGATATAATGAAGGGTGATAGATAGATATCGTGAGAGTGATAGAAAGATAGAGTGAGCGCGATAGATAGATAGATAGAGTGCGCGCAATAGTAGATAGATAGATAGATAGATAGATAGATAGATAGATAGATAGATAGATAGATAGATAGATAGATAGATAGATAGATAGCTAGATAGATAGATAGATAGATAGATAGATAGATAGATAGATAGATAGATAGAATATTTATGTGGCGTGTAATTATGTGGCACTGAGTGGTATTTGGAGTGTATTTTGCGTTGAGCGCAGTGTAAAGATGTAGCATATAATTATGTGGCACTGAGTGGTATTTGGAGTGTATGTTGCATTGAGTGCAGTGTAATTATGTGGCATGTAATTATGTGGCACTGAGTGGTATTTGGAGTGTATGTTGCGTTGAGCACAGTGTAATTATGTAGCATATAATTATGTGGCACTGAGTGGTATTGTGTGGAATGTATGTTGTATTCAGTAGAGTGTAATTGTGTGGTGTGTAATTATGTGGCACTGAGTGGTATTGTTTGGAGTGTATGTTGCATTTAGTGCAGTGTAATTATGTAGCATAATTACGTGGCACTGAGTGGTCTTGTGTGGAGTGTGTGTTGCATTCAGTAGAGTGTAATTATGTGGCATGTAATTATGTGGCACTGAGTGGTATTTGGCGTGTATGTTGCATTGAGTGCAGTGTAATTATGTGGCACTGAGTGGTATTTGGAGTGTATGTTGCATTGAGTGCAGTGTAATTATGTAGCATGTAACTATGTGGCACTGAGTGGTATTTGGAGTGTATGTTGCATTGAGTAGAGTGTAATTATGTTGCGTGTAATTATGTGGCACTGAGTGGTATTATAAGGAGTGTGTGTTGTATTTAGTAGAGTGTAATTGTGTAGCGTGTAATTATGTGGCACTGAATGGTATTGTTTGGAGTGTATGTTGCATTGAGTGCAGTGTAATTATGTAGCATATAATTATGTGGCACTGAGTGGTATTGTGTGGATTGTGTGTTGCATTCAGTAGAGTGTAATTATGTGGCATGTAATTATGTGGCACTGAGTGGTGTTTGGAGTGTATGTTGCATTGAATGCAGTGTAATTATGTGGTGTAAAATTATGTGGCACTGAGTGGTATTTGGAGTGTATGTAGCAATGACTACAGTGTATTTATGTGGCGTGTAACTATGTGGCACTGAGTGGTATTTGGAGTGTATGTTGCATTGAGTGCAGTGTAATGATGTGGCCTGAAATTATGTGGCACTGAGAGGTATTTGGAGTGTATGTTACATTGAGTGCAGTGTAATTATGTGGCATGTAATGTGGCACTGAGTGGTATTTGGAGTTTATGTTGCATTAAGTACAGTGTACTTATGTGGTGTGTAATTATGTGGCACTGAGTGGTATTTGGAGTGTATATTGCATTGAGTGCAGTGTAATTATGTGGTGTGTAACTGTGTGGCACTGAGTGGAATTTGGAGTGTATGTTGCATTGAGTGCAGTGTAATTATGTGGTGTGTACTTATGTGCCACTGAGGGGTATTTGGAGTGTATGTTGCATTGAGTGCAGTATAATTATGTGGCGTGTAATTATGTGGCACTGAGTGGTATTTGGAGTGTACATTGCATTGAGTGCAGTGTAATTATGTGGCGTGTAATTATGTGGCACTGAGTAGTATTTGGAGTGTATGTTGCATTGAGCGCAGTGTAAATATGTAGCATATAATCATGTGGCACTGAGTGGTATTTGGAGTGTATGTTGCATTGAGTGCAGTGTAATTATGTGGCGTGTAACTATGTGGCACTGAGTGGTATTTGGAGTGTATGTTGCTTTGAGTGGAGTGTAATTATGTGGCATGTAATTATATGGCACTGAGTGGTATTTGGAGTGTATGTTGCATTGAGTGCAGTGTAATTATGTGGCGTGTAACTATGTGGCACTTAGTGGTATTTGGAGTGTATGTTGCATTGAGTGCAGTGTAATGATGTGGCCTGAAATTATGTGGCACTGAGAGGTATTTGGAGTGTATGTTACATTGAGTGCAGTGTAATTATGTGGCATGTAATGTGGCACTGAGTGGTATTTGGAGTTTATGTTGCATTAAGTACAGTGTAATTATGTGGTGTGTAATTATGTGGCACTGAGTGGTATTTGGAGTGTATATTGCATTGAGTGCAGTGTAATTATGTGGTGTGTAACTATGTGGCACTGAGTGGTATTTGGAGTGTATGTTGCATTGAGTGCAGTGTAATTATGTGGTGTGTACTTATGTGCCACTGAGGGGTATTTAGAGTGTATGTTGCATTGAGTGCAGTATAATTATGTGGCGTGTAAGTATGTGGCACTGAGTGGTATTTGGAGTGTACATTGCATTGAGTGCAGTGTAATTATGTGGCGTGTAATTATGTGACACTGAGTGGTATTTGGAGTGTATGTTGCTTTGAGTGGAGTGTAATTATGTGGCATGTAATTATATGGCACTGAGTGGTATTTGGAGTGTATGTTGCATTGAGTGCAGTGTAATTATGTGGCGTGTAACTATGTGGCACTTAGTGGTATTTGGAGTGTATGTTGCATTGAGTAGAGTGTAATTTTGTTGCGTGTAATTATGTGGCACTGAGTGGTATTATGAGGAGTGCATGTTATATTCAGTAGAGTGTAATTGTGTGGCGTGTAATTATGTGGCTGTAGGAGAGTAGGGTCTGCTATCCTATGGTCACCCCAAATTTTTGCTTTTTGCTTCACTGGTTTATGACTTAATGTGGCTCTGGGCCTGCTAATCAGACCCTCGGCCTGCTGTTCTCTCTCTAAATTGATGCCAATGCACATTAGGTGCATTACGAAATTGGAACTGGTTCACCTTATTGGCCCCTGTAACAGTGTACCCCAGGTACCCAGGGCATAGGTGCTTCCAAAGCCTACCAGGGGCTGCAGCACGTATTGTGTCACCCCTGGCCTGGCCTCCATATTTGACACAACTGGCTGATAACTCAGCTGGGGTAAGTCGGTGTAATCACCCCTTACTTAGGTATAGTATGCCTATATCTAACCCAAAATGGACACATATAATCCTATCAGCCACTCCTATGGAAGGCCTCATCAATCCTGGAGGCAGAGTGCTTGGAAATATGTGAGATGGTGCTCTGGCATGAGCTGAGCCTGTCTGCAGCTTTCGGAACCAATTCCTTTAGCTGTTCCATGATACTGCCATACCATATACTCTTAAGTGCATTATGAACCTTGCGGTTAAATGCTATCTTTGGTTTGGCTTTATCAAAACATGTCGAGTAAGGTGTCATACGAATTGGAATACTACCCCCTCGCCAGTTCTGGCGACGGGGTAGCATTCCACCCTTCTAGAGGGACACGACATGTACATAACCTGAAACCCGGGTAAAGTTAAACATGAGCCTCAGCATCACAAAATGGATGCTGCCACCACAGACACAAGTCTGACCTCCTGCTGCTGGGAATCCTTCCAGCGAGGGCGGCTTGGACAAAGGGTTTCCTGCCTTGGGAGGTGCTAGCACCACCCCAGACAGGGTTTTGTGTATTGGATAGGACAGGGCTGAATAGAATCAGACATGCCTGGGGCACACAAGGTGTCCCTGTGCATATGCCAGTTCAAACCCGTGCTGGGGCTCTCCAGCCCCAGTCTTGGCGCGAAGCTGGACAAAGGAAAGGGGGTGGAACCACCCCCCTTCCTGGTCCCACCCAGAGGAGGGACCTAGCAGGTAATCCGGCCCCTAGATTTGGAATAAGAGTAGGAGCTGTGTCCCAAGACTTCAGATCATCCTGAACTCGACTTGAAACTAAGAAGAAGACTGGACTTCGACATTCTGCTGCACAGAAGACTGAAGAGAATCTCCCTTGTGGCCAAGGAGTGACCACCCTGTGAATACAGGCACCAACCAGCAACTCGACGTCTGCTTTGCCGCTGCCTCCTGCCAGAGCCTGAGCCCAGAGCCCAACGAGACCCAAACTCTCAGACTTCTCAGAGCCCGATCCACAGTCCCTGCAAAGAAGGGACCCGTGGAGGCACCGAGAGACGTGGGACCGGACATCTCAGAAGACCCTCGAAAAGCTGACTGCGCAGCACCTGAGGCACCCTCGATGCTGTGCTTTGGGGTTTGAGAAGCCCCAACACGGAGCAGCATCTGCACCGAAGATCAGCCCCCCAGCATCTCCACGATCTGCGTGGGGCCCTTTTGCACTTTGCCACTTGATGTGCCAACCCGGCCACTTGCCACGTGGCTAGCGGCCATCTTGGCGACGAAAACTACAACTTGCACTGCTGGTCTGGTTGCTCCAGACTGGCCCTTGCTCCCCTGAAAAGGAGCACCCGCTCTGACCTTGCTGGTCCGAGTGAGAAGCTTGCATCGATTCCTGCGTGGCTTGCATTAGCCAATGCCTGTTTGCTCCGATCAAGAAGCCGACACCGCCAACAGCTAGAACCTTTGTGGGACAGCTCTTGACCAACGCCTGGAAGTCCTTGACCTCTTCGGGTCCACGTGGCTGCAGAGACAATCTTCTCTTCTTCACCTGTTTGCACCCGACATTGCCTGGTTCCATCCTGGTTCCACGGTAGTCACTGGCTAGTGACTTTGAACATTGTCCCCTCTGCTTTCAGGTCTTCACCTCTTCAGATCCACCCATGGATCCAACGGAACTCTCCTCGACGACCCGCCTGCAGCATCTTCAGCTCCAAGCACCATCGACCTGCGTGACGAAACCCGACACTACTTCGCACCTGTGCACCCGCTTGCTGTGGGTGAGGTAACTTAGCAACACCGGTGTTCCCACACTGGTATACACCTCTAGTGCCTGTGTCTAAAGTTTTATCCTTGTCGGTCCATCGGAAGGTTCCTTAAACACTAACTTTGTAACTTTTACGCACCATTGACTTAACATTGGTGCATGCGTGTACTTTGAGCACTGCACCCCAGTCCCGCGGGCCTTTCCCGACTTCATCACTGCTAGTCCCGAACAGCTCCAGCGATTCCCCAGGCCCTAGGCCTCTTTCCTTTCCCCATAGTGGTTCTTATACCACTATTTTAGTATATGGTTTAGGTGGCCCCTAGGGCTCATCCATATTGTGCAACTTTTGTATATTTAAACTGTGTTTTGTTTTAACGCATTTGCTTCTGTGCTCATAAAGAGTATAGGGGATATTTGTAGAAATAAATCTATATATATTTTCAATATATATCTGTGTGGTGTCCTTTCATTTGGTATTCAAGGGGATTGTGTATGGTGAAACAGCTTGCTTCACATGCCTTTACAGAGTTTAGCCTAATACTGCTTTGTCCATGCTACTAGGATAGCTGGTCTATTAAGGTTGACTTACAACCAATCATCATAAGGGTTGCTTGGCATGGTACAAGGTGATCACTCGAACTAGTGAGCATCATATACCAGGCCAACTTCTCACATTGGTGAGCAGCGGTTGGGATTTGAGCTTGCTGTTGTTTTACCATTACAATCTTTGGAGAGTATCATTTGAAAGATCATACAGGTACCTGATAGGTACATTAAAACAAGACTAGTAAACTTAAGTTCTACTGAACTTAGTTGTTGTAGAGGATAGGGAGTAGCACACCCTGACTACAACTACTAGATAGGTTTAGTAGGTAAACACCAGTGTAGGTAGATTGCAACATATCCTCTCACACTAGAGCAATGTCTGGAGCAGAGGGATCCACTGGACCTATCTCTGTTGAGAGTGACCCTCCAAGGGCACCATCCAAATTTGCTATCTTTACTTTTATAGAACTGAGGCAGCTGTGTTCCTTAAGAAGAATCAAAACGGGTCCTACCCCTACAGCAGACCACCTCAGAGAGCTTTTAGACAGGTCTGAAGCTCTAAAGACCTCCTAACCAGGCCCCTCAGGGAATGGAGAAGGAGGCTCTCCCACTGAAGATGATAACACTGACACCCCTGCTCCTGTCATCCAGATAGATGAGGAAGACCAGGTCACTGGAGATACTCAGCCAGAGGATGAGGAAGAAGAGGAAGAGGAGGAGGAAAGTGGGTCTGATGATGAGAGAAATAGTCAGGTGCTAGTCAGCAGGCTTAACCAGGCTAACTTAAGCCTATTTGGGACTGAAAGTGGGTCCAACCCACTCAGACCCCCAAGTGGACTTAACCAGGAGCAAAGGAGGAGAAGGAACCACTCAGGTGAGTCCAATGCCTCCCAAGCTTCTAGAGGCTCTCATGGACACTCCAGAAGGGAGCTGTCTAGCCCTCAGAGAAGGGAACATGAGGCCAAAATGAGAGAGGCTGAACTTAGGATCCAGAAGCAAGAATTAGAAGTTGCCCTGGCCAAAGAGAAGCTTGCTAGAGCAAGACAGCCTAGAGAGAGTGGATTAGGATCCACTGGTGGCAGCAATATCCAAAAGGATAAAGACAGGTCCTATGACAATAGAAACCTGAGTAAGATTGTGCCCCCTTACAAGAGTGGGGATGACATCCACAAATGGATGACTGCACTTGAGAGAGCCTGCAGAGTACAGCAGATCCCTCAGGAGCAGTGGGCAGCAATCGTGTGGCTCTCCTTTGAAGGTAGAGGCCGAGACAGACTCCTCACAGTTAGTGATGGGGATTCTAGAAACTACCTGGTCCTGAAGAGTGCTCTGATTGATGGGTTAGGCTTAACCACTGAACAGTACAGGTTAATGTTCAGAGACACCCAGAAGACACAGACTCAGGACTGGTCTGAATTTGTTGAATGTGCCACTAAGGCTCTGGAGGGCTGGTTGCTGGGAAGTAAGGTTACAGACTATGAAGGATTGTACAATTTACTGATGAGAGAACAGATTTTAAATAACTGTCAGAACCAGCAGTTGCATCAACATTTGGTTGACTCAGATCTGACCTCTCACCAACAATTGGGAAAGAGGGCAGACAAATGGGTTAGAACCAGAGTTAAGCAAAAGAACAAGAACCAGAACCAGGGTGGTGACCAAAGGAAAACGGACCAGAAGGGTGGGGAGCAGAAAGCTAAGGACCAGAAGTCTTCAACAGGGCCCCAAACTAATACTGAGGGTGGGTCCCAAACTTCCAAGAAGAAGAAGAAAGAAGGTCAAAGAAAACCCTGGTGTAGTACATGTAAAAACACCTCTCACTGGACAAGTGAGTGTAAAAAGGGTGGAGCCCCCAACACTGCAGCCCCTAAGGCACCTGCACCCAATAGTACAGTTAGCAGTGTTGGTCCACAAACTAAGGGGGTAGTAGGTATCACCTTGGGAACTGAGGGAGATTCTGGCCTAGTCAGAACCCCTACACAGGCTGTTCTGATTTGTGATGTGGAGATTGATTTATCCACTACTGTCAGTCCCAGTAATCTGGGCAAGTACAGACAGACACCTTTGATTAATGAAAAAGTGGCTCAAGCATCTAGGGACATGTGCCAGTGTCACAATGGTGACACCTAGCTTTGTGGACCCTGGACAATACCTACCAGGTGATAATTACCTGGTGACCAATGCCAGCAATGTCACTACTACACATAGTGTGGCACTTGTTAACTTTTCCTGGGGAGGGGTAACTGGCCTAAAAAGAGTCGTGGTTAGTGCTGATCTCCCAGTAGAATGTTTGTTGGGCAATGACCTGGAGAACTCTCTATGGTCAGAAGTTGAGTACAGGACTCATGCAGAGATGTTTGGGATATCATCACATGTCCTTGCTGTGACCAGGTCACAGGCCAAAAAGTGCCTCTCTGAACCTCAGGTCTTGGATCCTGGAACAATGGACCAAGCACCTTCCAAGAAGAAGAACAGGAGGGTAAAGGCTGTGCCTTCCCGACTGCCTACAAGTGAGGATCAGCCTTCACAGGAAGATGGTCTTGAGACCCCTGAAGGAACTGTCCCTGAAGAGCTTGAACCTGATCGGGTTGAGTTTCTGGGGACAGGGGGACCTTCTAGGGCAGACTTGGGGCAGGCTCAGTTAACCTGTCCTTCCCTTGAACCCCTCAGGTAGCAGGCTGCTGCTGAGGCTGCTGGGAATGCTCAAGGTACCCATAAAGTATATTGGGATGATGGGCTCCTTTATTCAGAGGGTAGAGACCCCAAGCCTGGTACAACCAGGAGGTTGGTCATACCTCTGCAATTTAGGGGCTTCCTTCTTACCTTGGCACATGATATTCCCTTAGCAGGACACCTAGGCCAGAATAAAATTTGGGACAGACTTGTCTGTCATTTTCACTGGCCTCACATGTCTGAAGATACCAAGGAGTTGTGTCGCTCCTGTGTGACCTGCCAAGCCAGTGGCAAAGCAGGTGGTACTACAAAGGCCCCCCTGATACCACTACCTGTGGTGGGGGTGCCCTTTGAAAGAGTGGGGATTGACATTGTAGGACCAATGGATCCCCCTACAGCATCTGGGCACAGATTCATACTGGTGGTGGTGGACCATACCACCAGGTACCCAGAGGCAATTCCACTTAGGACCACAACAGCTCCTGTTGTGGCCAGGGCCTTACTTGGAGTTTTCTCCAGAGTGGGGTTTCCTAAGGAGGTAGTATCTGATAGAGGTGCCAACTTCATGTCAGGATACTTAACAGCTATGTGGAAGGAATGTGGTGTCAACTACAAGTTCACCACTCCCTATCATCCACAATGCATGCAATGGGCTTGTTGAAAGGTTCAACAAGACCCTAAAGGGCATGATCAAAGGATTACCTGAAAAGCTCAGGCGAAGATGGGATATCCTTCTGCCCTGCCTTCTTTTTGCTTACAGAGAGGTCCCACAAAAGGGGGTTGGCTTCAGCCCCTTTGAATTGTTGTTTGGGCACCCTGTAAGAGGACCCCTGTGTTTGGTGAGGGAAGGATGGGAGTTACCTCTCAAAAAGCCCAAACAAGACATAGTGGACTATGTACTTGGTCTCCGCTCCAGGATGGCTGAGTATATGGAGAAGGCATCCAAAAACCTTGAGGCTAGCCAAGAATTACAGAAAGCTTGGCATGACTAAAAGGCTGTCTTGACTGAGTACCAGCCTGGACAGAAGGTATGGGTGTTGGAGCCAGTGGCCCCAGCAGCACTCCAAGACAAATGGTCTGGACCCCATACAATCATTGAAAAGAAGGGAGAGGTTACCTACTTGGTGGACCTAGGAACTCCCAGGAGCCCCCACAGGGTGCTCCATGTTAACAGGCTGAAAGCATATGTTGACAGGGAAGACATGGGCGTGCTCATGGCTACAGATGAGGGGCAGGAGGAAGAGAGTGACCCTCTCCCAGATCTGCTGACTCAGAACCCTGAGGATGGTTCAGTTGATGGTGTGGCCTTAGATGGCAGCCTCACTGAACATCAGCAAAATGACTGTAGACAAGTTTTGCAGTCATACAGACATATGTTCTCCCTGACACCCAGTCAGACTAACTGGTGTACCCATGTGGTGGACACTGGTGATAGTCTTCCTGTGAAAAACAAGATTTACAGGCGACCTGACCATGTCAGAGATTGTATCAAGACTGAGGTGCAAAAGATACTGGAATTAGGTGTCATTGAGCCTTCAGAGAGCCCCTGGGCTAGCCCAGTGGTTCTGGTCCCCAAACCTCACACTCAAGATGGAAAGAGAGAGATGAGGTTCTGTGTGGATTACAGAGGACTCAATGCTGTCACCAGGACAGATGTACACACTATTCCAAGGACATATGAGCTCATAGACAAATTGGCTTCTGCCAAGTATTTGAGCACATTTGACTTGACAGCTGGCTACTGGCAAATCAGGTTAGCTGAGGAGTCTAAAGCCAAGACAGCATTTTCTACCCCAGGTGGGCATTATCAATTTGTGGTAATGCCCTTTGGTTTGAAAAATGCACCTGCCACCTTCCAAAGGTTGGTGAATCAAGTCCTTACTGGGTTGGATGACTTTTGCGCAGTATATCTGGATGATATTGCTGTCTTCAGCTCCACCTGGGAGGATCACCTGGTCCACCTGAAGGAAGTGCTAGAGGCTCTGCAAAAGGCAGGCCTCACTATCAAGGCAACCAAGTGCCAGATAGGGCAGAGTAAGGTTGTGTACTTGGGCCACCTTGTAGGTGGAGGCCAAGTTCAACCACTGGAGAGTAAGATCCCCTCCAACTACCCAGACTCAGGTCAGAGCTTTCTTGGGCCTGACTGGGTACTACAGGAAGTTTGTTAAGAACTATGGGTTCATTGTGACTCCTCTTAATGATCTGACATCCAAGAAGATGCCCAAAAAGGTTCAGTGGACAGTAAACTGTCAAAAGGCATTTGATGACCTGAAGAAATCCATGTGCTCTGCACCTATCCTGAAGAGTCCTGACTACTCAAGAGAGTTCATTGTCCAAACAGATGCTTCTGAGTTGGGAGTGGGAGCTGTGCTTTCACAACTTAATGTAGATGGTCAAGACCAGCCCATTGCTTTTATTAGCAGAAGGCTGACCCCCAGAGAGAAACGTTGGTCAGCCATTGAGAGGGAGGCCTTTGCTGTGGTGTGGGCCCTGAAGAAGTTGAGACAATACTTGTTTGGCACTCACTTCAAGATTCAGACCGACCATAAGCCCCTCTTATGGCTTAATCAGATGAAGGGTGAAAACCCCAAACTGCTCAGGTGGTCCATTTCCCTACAGGGGATGGACTTTACAGTGGAGCACCGCCCAGGGACTGACCATGGTAATGCAGATGGTCTCTCCAGGTACTTCCACTTAGAACATGAAGACACAACTGGTCAAGGTTAGTCTAATGTCCCTGCATTTGGGGGGGGTTGTGTAGAAGAGTAGGGTCTGCTATCCTATGGTCACCCCAAATTTTAGCTTTTTGCTTCACTGGTTTATGACTTAATGTGGCTGTGGGCCTGCTAATCAGACCCACAGCCTGCTTTCTCTCTCTAAATTGATGCCAATGCACATTAGGTGCATTACGAAATTGGAACTGGTTCACCTTATTGGCCCCTGTAACAGTGTACCCCAGGTACCCAGGGCATAGGTGCTTCCAAGGCCTACCAGGGGCTGCAGCACGTATTGTGCCACCCCTGGCCTGGCCTCCATATTTGACACAACTGGCTGATCACTCAGCTGGGGTAAGTCGGTGTAATCACCCCTTACTTAGGTATAGTATGCCTATATCTAACCCAAAATGGACACATATGTTCCTATCAGCCACTCCTATGGAAGGCCTCATCAATCCTGGAGGCAGAGTGCTTGGAAATATGTGAGATGGTTCTCTGGCATGAGCTGAGCCTGTCTGCAGCTTTCGGAACCAATTCCTTTAGCTGTTCCATGATACTGCCATACCATATACTCTTAACCCCTTCCATGCTCATGACGGAACGGTTCCGTCATCAGCGTCGGTGCTCCGGTGCTGATGACGGAACATTTCCGTCATGAGCCAATACGATTTTAAACCCTTCAGCACTGCAGCGAAATTCGCGCAGCACTGAAGAGGTTAAGTGCATTATGAACCTCGCGGTTAAATGCTATCTTTGGTTTGGCTTTATCAAAACATGTCGAGTAAGGTGTCATACGAATTGGAATACTACCCCCTCGCGAGTTCTGGCGACGGGGGTAGCATTCCACCCTTCTAGAGGGACACGACATGTACATAACCTGAAACCCGGGTAAAGTTAAACATGAGCCTCAGCATCAGAAAATGGATGCTGCCACCACAGACACAAGTCTGACCTCCTGCTGCTGGGAGTCCTTCCAGCGAGGGCGGCTTGGACAAAGGGTTTCCTGCCTTGGGAGGTGCTAGCACCACCCCAGACAGGGTTTTGTGTATTGGATAGGACAGGGCTGAATAGAATCAGACATGCCTGGGGCACACAAGGGGTCCCTGTGCATATGCCAGTTCAAACCGGTGCTGGGGCTCTCCAGCCCCAGTCTTGGCGCGAAGCTGGACAAAGGAAAGGGGTGTAACCACCCCCCTTCCTGGTCCCACCCAGAGGAGGGACCTAGCAGGTAATCCGGCCCCTAGATTTGGAATAAGAGTAGGAGCTGTGTCCCAAGACTTCAGATCATCCTGAACTCGACTTGAAACTAAGAAGAAGACTGGACTTTGACATTCTGCTGCACAGAAGACTGAAGAGAATCTCCCTTGTGGCCAAGGAGTGACCACCCTGTGAATACAGGCACCAACCAGCAACTCGACGTCTGCTTTCCCGCCGCCTCCTGCTGGAGCCCGAGCCCAGAGCCCAACGAGACCCAGACTCCCAGACTTCTCAGAGCCCGATCGACAGTCCCTGCAAAGAAGGGACCCGTGGAGGCACCGAGAGACGTGGGACCGGACATCTCGGAAGACCCTCAAAAAGCTGACTGCGCAGCACCTGAGGCACCCTCAATGCTGTGCTTTGGGGTTTGAGAAGCCCCAACACCGAGCAGCATCTGCACTGAAAATCAGCCCCCCGGCATCTCCACGATCTGCGTGGGGCCCTTTTGCACTTTGCCACTCGATGCGCCATCCCGGCCACTTGCCACGTGGCTAGCGGCCATCTTGACGATGAAAACTACAACTTGCACCGCTGGTCTGGTTGCTCCAGACTGGCCCTTGCTCCCCTGAAAAGGAGCACCCGCTCTGACCTTGCTGGTCCGAGTGAGAAGCTTGCATCGATTCCTGCGTGGCTTGCATTAGCCAAGGCCTGTTTGCTCCGATCAAGAAGCCGACACCGCCAACAGCTAGAGCCTTTGTGGGACAGCTCTTGACCAACGCCTGGACGTCCTTGAGGTCCACGTGGCTGCAGAGACAATCTTCACTTCTTCACCTGTTTGCACCCGACATTGCCTGGTTCCATCCTGGTTCCATGGTAGTCACTGGCTAGTGACTTTGAACATTGTCCCCTCTGCTTTCAGGTCTTCACCTCTTCAGATCCACCCTTGGATCCACCGGAACTCTCCTCGACGACCCGCCTGCAGCATCTTCAGCTCCAAGCACCATCGACCTGCGTGACGAAACCTGACACTACTTCGCACCTGTGCACCCGCTTCCTGTGGGTGAGGTAACTCAGCAACACCAGTGTTCCCACACTGGTATACACCTCTAGTGCCTGTGTCTAAAGTTTTATCCTTGTAAGTCCATCAGAAGGTTCCTTAAACACTAACTTTGTAACTTTTACGCACCATTGACTTAACATTGGTGCATGCGTGCACTTTGAGCACTGCACCCGAGTCCCGCGGGCCTTTCCCGACTTCATCACTGCTAGTCCCGAACAGCTCCAGCGATTCCCCAGGCCCTAGGCCTCTTTCCTTTCCCCATAGTGGTTCTTATACCACTATTTTAGTATATGGTTTAGGTGGCCCCTAGGGCTCATCCATATTGTGCAACTTTTGTATATTTAAACTGTGTTTTGTTTTAACGCATTTGCTCTGTGCTCATAAAGAGTATAAGGGATATTTGTAGAAATAAATCTATATATATTTTCAATATATATCTGTGTGGTGTCCTTTCATTTGGTATTCAAGGGGATTGTGTATGGTAAAACAGCTTGCTTCACATGCCTTTACAGAGTTTAGCCTAAGACTGCTTTGTCCACGCTACTAGGATAGCTGGTCTATTGAGGTTGACTTACAACCAATCATCATAAGGGTTGCTTGGCATGGTACAAGGTGATCACTAGAACTAGTGAGCATCATATACCAGGCCAACTTCTCACAGTGGCACTGAGTGGTATTTGGAGTGTATGTTGCATTGAGCGCAGTGTAAATATGTAGCATATAATTATGTGGCACTGAGTGGTATTTGGAGTGTATGTTGCATTGAGTGCAGTGTAATTATGTGGCGTGTAACTATGTGGCACTTAGTGGTATTTGGAGTGTATGTTGCATTGAGTAGAGTGTAATTATGTTGCGTGTAATTATGTGGCACTGCGTGGTATTATGAGGAGTGTATGTTGTATTCAGTAGAGCGTAATTATGTGGTGTGTAATTATGTGGCACTGAGTGGTATTTGGAGCGTATGTTGCATTGAGTGCAGTGTAATTATGTGGCATATAACTATGTTGCACTGAGTGGTATTTGGAGTGTATGTTACATTGAGTGCAGTGTAATTATGTGGCGTGTGATGTGGCACTGAGTGGTATTTGGAGTGTATGGTGCATTGAGTGCAGTGTAATTATGTGGGTTGTAATTATGTGGCACTGAGTGATATTTGGAGTGTATGTTGCATTGAGGGCAGTGTATTTATGTGGCGTGTAATTATGTGGCACTGATTGGTATTTGGAGTGTATGTTGCATTGAGTGCAGTGTAATTATGTGGCGTGTAATTATGTGGCACTGAGAGGTATTTGGAGTGTATGTTGTATTGATTGCACTGTAATTATGTGGCTTGTAACTATGTGGCACTGAGTGGTATTTGGAGTCTATGTTGCATTGAGTGCAGTGTAATTATGTGGCGTCTAATTATGTGGCACTGAGTGGTATTTGGAGCTTATGTTGCGTTGAGTGCAGTGTAATTATGTGGTGTGTAATTATGTGGCACTGAGTGGTATTTGGAGTGTATGTTGCATTAAGTGCAGTGTAATTATGTGGCGTGTAATTATGTGGCACTGAGTGGTATTTGGACTGTATGTTGCATTGAGGGCAGTGTAAATATGTAGGATATAATTATGTGGCACTGAGTGGTATTGTGTGGAGTGTGTGTTGCACTCAAAAGAGTGAGGGCGATAGATAGAGTGAGGGCGATAGATAGACAGATAGAGTGAGGGCGATAGATACAGATAGAGTGAGGGCGATACATAGATAGAGTGAGGGCGATAGATAGACAGATAGAGTGAGGGCGATAGATAGACAGATAGAGTGAGGGCGATAGATAGATAGAGTGAGGGCGATAGATAGATAGATAGATAGATAGATAGATAGATAGATAGATAGATAGATAGATAGATAGATAGATAGATAGATAGATAGATAGATAGATAGATAGATAGATAGATATATAGATGGATGGAGGGAGGGCGATAGATAGATAGAGTGGGGGCGATAGATAGATAGAGTGAGGGTGATAGATAGATAGAGTGAGGGCGATAGATAGAGTGAGTGCGATAGATAGACAGATAGAGTGAGTGCGATAGATAGACAGATAGAGTGAGGGCGATAGATAGACAGATAGAGTGAGGGCGATAGATAGATAGAGTGAGGGCGATAGATAGACAGATAGAGTGAGGGCGATAGATAGATAGATAGATAGATAGATAGATAGATAGATAGATAGATAGATAGATAGATAGATAGAGTGAGGACGATAGATGGATAGATAGAGGACGATAGATGGATAGATAGAGGACGATAGATGGATAGATAGAGGGCGATAGATAGATTGATAGAGGGCGATAGATAGATAGATAGATAGATAGATAGATAGATAGATAGATAGATAGATAGATAGATAGATAGATAGATAGATAGATAGATAGATAGATAGATAGATAGATAGATAGATAGATAGATAGATAGATAGATAGATAGATAGATAGATAGATAGATAGATAGATAGAGTGAGGGCAATAGATAGAGTGAGGGTGATAGATAGATAGAGTGAGGGCGATAGATAGAGTGAGTGTGATAGAGTGAGGGCGATAGATAGCTAGAGTGAGGGCGATAGATAGATAGAGTGAGGGCGATAGATAGAGTGAGGACGATAGATAGATAGATAGATAGATAGAGAGATCGATAGATAGATAGATAGATAGATAGATAGATAGATAGATAGATAGATAGATAGATAGATAGATAGATAGATAGATAGATAGATAGATAGATAGATAGATAGATAGATAGATAGATAGATAGATAGATAGATAAATAGATAGATAGATAGATAGAGTGAGAGCAATAGATAGATAGAGTGAGGGCAATAGATAGATAGAGTGAGGGCGATAGATAGATAGAGTGAGGGTGATAGATAGAGTGAGGGCAATAGATAGATAGATAGAGTGAGGGAGATAGATAGATAGAGTGAGGGAGATAGATAGAGTAAGGGAGTTAGATAAGGTGAGGGTGATAGATAGATAGAGTGAGGGCGATGGATAGATAGAGTGAGGTCGATAGATAGATAGAGTGAGGGCGATAGATAGAGTGAGGGAGATAGATAAGATAGAGTGAGGGAGACAGATAGATAGAGTGAGGACGATAGATAGATAGAGGGAGATAGATAGATAGAATGAGGGAGATAGATAGATAGAGTAAGGGAGCTAGATAGTGTGAGGGCGATAGATAGATAGAGTGTGGGCGGTAGATAGATAGATAGATAGATAGATAGATAGATAGATAGATAGATAGATAGATAGATAGACAGACAGACAGATAGATAGATAGATAGATAGATAGATAGATAGATAGATAGATAGATAGATAGATAGATAGATAGATAGATAGATAGATAGATAGATAGATAGATAGATAGATAGATAGATAGATAGATAGATAGATAGATAGATAGATAGATAGATAGATAGATAGAGTGTGGGCGATAGATAGAAAGATAGATAGATAGAGTGAGGGCAATAGATAGAGTGAGGGAGATAGAGTGAGGGAGATAGATAGAGTGAGGGAGATAGGTAGATAGAGTGAGGGCATTAGATAGATAGAGTGAGGGCGATAAATAGATAGAGTGAGGGCGATAAATAGATAGAGGGAGGGAGATAGATAGAGTGAGGGGGATAGATAGATAGAGTGAGGGAGATAGATAGATAGATAGATAGAGTGAGGGAGTTAGAGTGAGGGCGATAGATAGATAGAGTGAGGGCGATAGATAGATTGAGGGCGATAGAGTGAGGGCGATAGATAGATAGAGTGAGGGCAATAGATATATAGAGAGATAGATAGAGTGAGGGCAATAGATAGATAGATAGATAGATAGATAGATAGATAGATAGATAGATAGATAGATAGATAGATAGATAGATAGATAGATAGATAGAGTGAGGGCGATAGATAGATAGATAGATAGATAGATAGATAGATAGATAGATAGATAGATAGATAGATAGATAGATAGATAGATAGATAGATAGATAGATAGATAGATGGATAGGTAGATAGATAGAGAGATAGATAGATAGATAGATAGATAGATAGATAGATAGATAGATAGATAGATAGATAGATAGATAGATAGATAGATAGATAGATAGATAGATAGATAGATAGATAGATAGATAGATAGATAGATAGATAGATAGATAGATAGATAGATAGATAGATAGATAGATAGATAGATAGATAGATAGAGTGAGGGCAGTAGATCGATAGATAGATAGATAGATAGATAGATAGATAGATAGATAGATAGATAGATAGATAGATAGATAGATAGATAGATAGATAGATAGATAGATTGATAGATAGATTGATAGACAGACATTAGGTCCGAAAATAGAGCTATTGTTTTTTTTATTTTTGCACCAGATTGAAATTTGATGTACCATAGCCTTGTAAGTCCCATCTCATGAAATGGTGTAAAACGCTGTTTTTGTCTGAATTAATGTATCAGGAGAAAAGTCCAACTATAAGGGTAATTGTTTCAAAACGCTGGAAAGGATTGGCTCTGAAATCCCATTTCACGGTTTAAGGGGGTCCAGGACAAAGGGGGCACTGATGGAGCAAGGACGTGGGAGGGCCTCACGCCACAGGAGCCCTCTGCAGGAAGCAGATTCCAAAGCACTGATCTATGTGTCCGGCATGCTGGCCCCTCATAGGGTACCTGTTCTGTCAATACCAGCAGTGAGGCCTGCTTGACAAGTCTGATAATTGAATGCAGCTCCCGCATGCTTCCTACAGAGCGCCACCAGGCGCTCTGCAGCTGGGCAGCAGAAGGCTAGCCGAGAGAGAGAGATAGCGTGCAGGCCCCCAGTCTGGCTGTTACAGGGGTGCCATGTGAGTGTACATCCAACCGTTTAATGGCCTCTAAAGGATGAACCGAAAATTACTCTCTGGAACGAAGCCAGCCTCCAAGAATTATAAGCCAAGGGAAGCACGTGTTGTACATTAAAACTATAAGTTACAATAAAAGCATTTATTAGAGCAACTTTTAGAAAAATAAAAACACTTTTATTCGGAGCTCACAGGAGGAAAAGCTATTTTTTTATTTAATCTTATTGGACATTCAACACTGGCCGCTTTTGTACGGGCGGGAGAGGCACGTGTTAATGAGACAGAATGGGATAAGGGAGGGGGGAATGCCAGCAGGAAGGGAGGGGGTGGCAAAGCAGCTGGGGTGTTGCTTGTAAACAACACGCTCTCTGCATAGCGTGACGGGGGAGTGGCTTCCTTTGAAGTCTGATGGTGTGCGCTGTGCACGCGCCCGGCTCACATGCACTGTAGGCAATCCGCCTAGAAAAGCCTTTGGGTGCATTTCTGAAAGCCCTACATAATATCTCGCCAACAATCACTGCTAAAGCAATGCATTAGGCTCGACCTAAACACGCATATGTGGTTCAAAGTATGTAGTTTAGAGAAAAAACAATGTCTCCCCCAGCCCTCAGTAAAAAGTAGCGTTGGTGCCCTACTTACTTGACATTAACAGCATTAGATACACTCTACACTACAAAAAAAAATTGTACAATGATAACATTAAAATTAATCAGTTTGGGTAAGCCGGATTTAAGGCCTTAATATTGTACAATTTATGGACTTAAGATCACCTGGCCTATGTGTTGTATCCTGCTTCTCCCTGCTCTTCTCTCTTTCTTGTCCTTTCTTAGTCTCTTGTACTCTGCTGCTCAGCCTATCTCTATGATGTCATCCTTAGCTCTATCTGTGTATCTTTAAGTGTACTGTCAGTTACCTTGGAGGCTGAGCAGCAGGGCAGCTGCTCCCGGTGGGGCATTTACCTTAACCTTTACTGGAACTTGGACTACTACCTTATCTAAATGCTGTACTTGATTATTTGATTACCAAGAATAAACATACATCCTGACACAGCAAATAAGGATTCATCTTTCATTTACTCGATTTTACACTGGCGACGATTTAAGGAAAAAAACATGCGTGATCAAAAAGACACTGCAACAGAAGAAACTAATTGAACCTCATGCCCAACATATTGATTGCCCCACCTGTGTCTACAACAGCAGACAGCCAGAAGTAAGTTGGGTTTAGGACATTTTAAAGTAAGCTTAAACTTTGGATGTTTAAGTTATCATCTGCTGTTTGAAATCTGCTTTTACATACTATAATATGCAGCTACATGTGGAGACTCCCTGCCTTACAGTCATCTTTTAAAAGGAAGCAATTTGATTTGAATAACTTGGAACTTGTACATGAATACTTAATGCTGCCTACTACCAGCTTTCATGTGGCTGAAAATGAATAGATAGTATATTCTGAAACAAACTTTGCTGCCATCAGAGTTGTGAAATAATCTAGCGTTGGTGTGCTGTGAACAGTTATCAATTTTGGCTGTGCATCTGAGATGAGCTGGAAAGTCTGTGAACCCTGCTGAGATTATTTGGTGTACTTTAAAGGAAATTCCTCCCTCCTAAATGGTATCATCCTTCGCACTACTTTGGGGAAAAGGTGACTTTTATGGACTTTTTGAGCGCTTTACCATGGCCATTGACAGTTTTGTTGTTGCAATGCCGTTTAACTGTGTTTTCTTTTAAACTGAGCACAAGCCGACTTTTCAAAATATCTCCACTCTTGCGCCTGCACACGCGCTCTTACCTGTCACCATGGACTCCTGAAGTTCCTTCATAGCTTCTCCTGTGACGTTCTGGCATTGTTGAATCAATCCCTCTAACTGCTAACAGACGCTATGCTGCAAAAGTGTGCCATGAGCCACTCGGCGCCGCGTCAAAAGCGTGCCGCCATTTTGGGTTGGTCGTGGCTCAGTCTGCAGGTTGGTACAAGTCTTCAGTTTGCCATCCAGCTTCATTACGTGTGTTCTCCTTTGGCAACTGCATCGATGCAGTTTCAGAGAAGTATCTGGTGGCTATTTTCTTTTTCGCCTGGATCGGTTTGTGGATTTTTGCGGTGGTGAGGTGACGACTTCGTGGAGACTACTTTGGGTTCGGGTGAGATGTCGCTCACCATATCTTCTTCAGTGTAGACTCTGTTGTGTTTACAATCTTCCTGCTGTTGGTGACAGTCTCTATATGGAAAAGCTAAATGGCATTTTCAGAAAGCTGCCTCCGGAAATCAGACAACGGTGACTACATTTATTTTTTTAATTTGTTATGTTTAAAATATTGCTAATTGCATCTTGTATTTCAATGCATTTACGAACTGTGCTATTGGTCTGATGATTTAAAGTTGAATGTAATTTATTACCTATTATGTGATACTTTATGCAAGCCATTTTATGCAGGTTGTTCATAATTCTTCCTTTGAAGCTCAGAATGGCTCAGAGCTGGGCATATTAATCTTTTTGTGGGGAGCCATTTTGTGCTCAATATATTTATTGAAGTGCTCTATCCCGTTTATTGTGCAGTTGTTTAGTTTACTAGACCTCGTTAGAGCTCTATTTGTTTGAAGTGTATAATGCTTTTTATTATTACAGGTAATGGGCAAGTGTAATGCTAAATTATTTCTGTTTACTTGTACTGAAATGAACCATTTGATGCTCAATTTATTTGAGGAGTTCATTTCCATGTGTATCTTCTGGAGGTTAGTTTTAGGGATTTTAATTCTACTATGTTTGTTGGAGCCATTTATTTGCTCAATATCTATTGAGGTGCTCCATTCTGGTTTTGCTTATTGGTGATGAGCCATAGAGGGCTCAATGTTTATGATGAGCCATAGGGGTGCTCAGATTTATTCGTATTGCTACTGAGCCATTTAGTTGCTCAACTTTTGTTGAGGTGCTCAGTGTTATCTATGCTTAACTCTATTTTGTTAGAAGTGTTAATATTACATTTTCATGCTCAGTGTTTGTGATGAGCCGTAGATGTGCTCAGTTATATTCATGCTTTCATTTTGTGAACCACTTTGGTGTTCTACTTCGCTAGAGGTGTTCTATTCGTATTGATTCACAGTTCTATTTATTATTACTGGTGATGAGCCTAGGGCTCAATTCTGTTGGTGCTTATGTATTTTGAACCACTTCGGTGCTCTATGTTTTTTAGAGGTGTTCAGATTTCATTTATGATTGACGCTACTGAACCTTTATTGCTCAAATTTTCATTGAGGTGTTCAGTTCCACTTCCATTCTAATGTTGATTTTGTCAAGTGGTTTACCAAAACCACTTTTATTCTTGTTAGCTCATGGTGTTGGTACAATGTTGGTACCCTCGCACTTACCTCTTCTCTCCACCATTCTGAAGACGGAGTTTATTTTGTGCGTTTCCTCTTCTCTCCACCATTCTGATGAGGGTGTTTATTTTGGTGCGTTTTTATGTTGTTCCTCTATTCTACTCTTCTGCTCTCTGTTTTATCTTCTTCAACTTTTCTTTTAAAGGGGGAAGGTGTGTTGTATCCTGCTTCTCCCTGCTCTTCTCTCTTTCTTGTCCTTTCTTAGTCTCTTGTACTCTGCTGCTCAGCCTGTCTCTATGATGTCATCCTTAGTTCTATCTGTGTATCTTTAAGTGTACTGTCAGTTACCTTGGAGGCTGAGCAGCAGGGCAGCTGCTCCCGGTGGGGCATTTACCTTAACCTTTACTGGAACTTGGACTACTACCTTATCTAAATGCTGTACTTGATTATTTGATTACCAAGAATAAACATACATCCTGACACAGCAAATAAAGATTCATCTTTCATTTACTGGATTTTACACTATGACCTAGTAGTGAACACCACCAGTGCAGGGGTGCTCAAGAAAGCCCACCAAGCACTGTTACTTGATGCACAACAAGGCACCTTGAAAAAGGAGGTGGGTGTGATGGGGATCCCAAATGAAGTCACCAGTGGTTTTGCGGAATGATGGTAGTGGATACTGAATATGACTTGAGGCTAGACTCTTAGGCACCGGCCTGAGCGCCCATGTGCCCACCAACGGGTGCCACAGTGAAACATCCTTGTCAACCAACATGGATCGGGAAACACACTTCTGTTCCGCTGCAATGGGAACCACAACATGTAGAGTAAAGTAAGAGGATGGTTTCCTTTGTGGCTTTGCACAAGACGCACACAAGAGGGTTGTCACTTCTGGAAAACCAAGGCCTTCAATCTTTTTTGAAAAGATAGAAGTCCGACAATTGCAGCATGTTTCAGATTTTTGATGGGTGACAGCACAAACATGAGAGCATTTATGCCCCTAATGTTTAAAGCTGGGAGTTGATTAAGTGCTTTTATTTGAATAGTTATTTTTAGTCACCTAAAATAAGGATGCAAAATGTTTTGGAAATACAAGTGAAATCTTATATGTCAGGTATAGGTCGTCATATGCAAGTGTGTCCATATGGAGTCGAGGAATGGGGGCTAAAAAGGTTGAAGAAAGGTTTCACAACTGCATATATTTTTTGAAATAATACTGAATGCAAATGTTTTCTCCTCTTAAAAAAAATGGACGAGCTAGCAGTAGCAAACCATCATTAATCCCTACAAGGCACTTTTATGATAGTTCATGTGTAACAAAAGCAGGTGTTTCATACCTCTCAGAGGGGCTATGTCCATGACACACTTCTACATCTAGGGCTCCTCTGCCTTTTCATGTACTGCCCTGGTTCCAAACTCTGTGGTAAACGGCCTTTTTTGGAGACATGCTTTACTCGCATTTGCTTTCTTTTTCAACTCATGGTACATTACTGGAGGAACAAAGATTTTACATCTATCCACAAGTAGGGTGACCAACTGTCCGTAAACATCACGGATCGCCCGTTATTTGGGTCTTTTGTCCACTGTCCATGAGGAATGGAAGCCTTTTGTTAGAAATTTCGGACATTGGAGTGATCTGCACTGCACCCCCCTGCAAGCAGCCTGAAAGTCTGTAACTCTTACCGCAGGGGCCAATCCGCGCTCATCCTGTGATCAATTGCCTGCAGCCACCCCCTCGCCGGCCTGCTACAGATTACTATCGGCCCAATGCATTCTCTGTATGTCGGCCTAATTATCACATACAGAATGAGAATAAAATCTGTATTTGTAATAAATCCGTATGTGTAAAGCGCAAACTACTTACCCTCACAAATCTCAAGGCGCTGGTGGCCATCGTGGAAATTAAGTGAGCTATTGACCAGAGTCATGTGGTGCTGAGTTGCTGCCGGAGCCAGGGATCGAACCATGAACCTTGTGCTCTGAGGTTAACTGCCCTGGCCGCTGCACCACACCTCTCCACCTCTTTGATCAGTGATAGTATTTGCTGGGTCTACTCCTGCCCCCAGTCTAGCATTGTGTTTTTTTTAGTGGCTCCTGTCACCTCACCAGGGGCCAATCTCTGGGGAGCTGCAGATTTCATTTATATATGAAACGCTGAGCCAATTGAAAATCCAGTTGAATAAGAAAATGCCATAATTTATAAATACTGGTGAAAATGGGTAAAGACCGCTGCCACATGTTGGCGCTGCTTATGCAATTAAAAAATGAGCAGAATAATAGTTGTTTTTTAATTCAATGTACATTAAAAAATAATACATGCGCCCAAGTCACTCCTCTTGCTTTGGGGCTTGAATAGTCTGAAATATCACACTTGTAGAAGAGTGACGGTTAGTCGTTGAGTAGGTAATGTCATTGGCAGCCCTGGCAGTGGCATAGGTTGGTACAAGCTGTGGTGGTCTGCTGACGACGTCCCTGGAACTTATTTTTGTACAATGTAAGCACTGATCACGCCGCTTGCTTGTGTTTTGTACATTAGTATGCCTTAACACACCTTGGTCCTTGCGGAAGTGGGAAGTTTAGGGAATAGTTTGTTTAGTGAAAGTAATTTCAAATCGGCTTTTCACAAACCTCCAGATTGAGAACAGCCCAGCGAAAATGAGTTTTTTTTTTCTTGGCATGCTGCTCTATAAGCATAACAATTCCATGTCAAACAAAACATAAAAAGGCAATACATGTAGTTATTAGGATGAGTGTTGGAAGTCAATTTCCTATAATGTTTGACATCTACTTTCAGAGTTCACAGACCTCTTTGTAATGCTGAATTGGAGCATTTCTCTAATAGATCACATGTGCTTAAAAGAAACATGTGCGTTAATGATTGCCCTGATTGTGAAAGGCCATACGGTCATACATGTTGCATGAAAGGATTGCTGCAGGCAGAGGAATCGCTAATTGTGAGTGCTACATAAGTGTATTTCAAGTATGTCACTATTACTAAGGTAAAGGTGCAGCAATATTTCCACATGAGCCATCCCCCAGGTGCCCCACACTCCCAAGCAGGAAGGGACACTAATTCTCTATTGGCTGATTTAAATCAGGGTGGGCTAGGTCAGCACTCTCCTAGGTGCACACCTTTTGCAGAGCCATTCCGGCTGACAGGCATTGGTGTGCAGGGTCAAACTGGCATATAGGGCAATATGGCAGTTCAGAAGAGCTGGCCTTACAGGTCAGTGTTTTTGTCTGCTTTTGGGTCTGTTTTAATGTCTAGTGGGCAAGTTGTTCTTCTCATATTTTATTTTTTACTTTCTGCTTCGCTAATGGGAGCCACTTTTATTCTTGATGCCTAAACCTATTTTCTGTCCCAGTCCAGCCCTGTTGATATAGACAGATTTAGATTTAGAATCACAGTGAAAACCAAAGGGACTACTCAAGATAAACCAGGTCAGGCAAGTAAACAATCAATTTATACTTCTTTCATTTAAATCTTATATTTGTGAATTATTTTCCATTATGAATGCTGTACTGCAGATACCAGAATGTAAAGAAAAAACACCAGAGACATTAAGAGCCAGGTTTTCAACTTCTTGCAGAGCTCCAGAATTGAAGAGGAGGCTCCGATGGGATAGGGAGGTTGTCCCACGGTTTGGAGGTTACATGGGAGAAAGCAAGGCCTCTGGCTTGCTAGTGAGAGTCAGGCTGAGTGGAGGTTTCTGCGAGGTGTGTAGAAGTGTATGTTGATATTCAGGTATGCCGAACTGGTTTTGTGTAGTGCTTTGTGTATGTGTGTAAGCGGTTTGAATCAGGTTTGTTTGTTCATTGAGAGCCAGAGTAGTTCTCTGATTTGATGGGTGGTGTGGGTGCGCCAAGAGAGGTTGACAGTATTAGAACTTAAAATGATTGTGTTTGGAAAAGCGCGTACTATAGGGAAGCTCGCCATTAGGACACGGCCCACTGGGAACCCGGCCACGCCCTCGTGGCTCCTCATCGAGGGATTGGGCGTGAGTAAGGCAAGAATTACTTCCGGGGTAATGGCGTGACATCACTTCCGGCCGGGGCAGGCAACGTGGGGGGAGGAGAGGGCGGGGGCCTATTTAGGGCAACTTGCCCAGGTCCTCGTCCTTCTTCCTTGCGTTGCCGGCCCCATGGGCAGGGGACTTCTTGAATCTTGGCACTCGGGTGGAGCAGAGGAGTCACACGGCAGGAGAGGTGAGAAGTCAGACGCGGCCGGAGAGGATGGCAGGGAATCCGGAGCCGTGTTGGAGTTTTCTCTTGCCTTTCTTGCAGGGCCATAGGCATCCGGACACTGGGAGCACCGCTGCTGGAATCCGCCTGAGTGTCATCTGCCCAGCTTGAGTGAAGTGCTCGGTGGGGGCATCATGCGGGGGCAGGCTGGCCCGGTTTGTCTTCACGAGGGGCTGTTAAAGATGGAGATAAGGTAATTAGTAAGTCAGGTGTTTAAGGCGGTGATTGATTGTTGGGCGGGGATGAGTGCGAGGATTCTGACCACCCCCCTTGTTTTTTACTTTATAAGGCCCAGGATGCGGGCAGGGTGTTTTCTGGGGCGGACGGCCCTGAGTGTTATCTGCCCAGCTCGAGTGAAGTGCTGAGTGGGGGCCTCATGCGGGGGCAGGCTGGCCCAGTTTGTCGTCGCGAGGGGCTATTAAAGATAGAGTTGTGGTAATTATTAAGTCAGGTGTTTCAGGCGGTATTTGAGTGTTGGGCGGGGATGAGTGCAATTATTCTGACCCCCCCCTGTTTTTGACTTTATAGGGCCCAGGATGTGGGCAGGGTGGTGTCACTGTCTTCACTGTGTGATGGGTGCCGGGTTCACAGTGGATGGAGCGTACTCATGGCTTGCTTGCATTGCCGAATATAGGCATTTCCCCGGGCCCCATTTCATGAAATCTTGTGTCGGAGACAAGAGGTCACAAAGACTGTTAACTTTATAAGCATAGTTCCGCACCGACAGTTCCTTTGGTCAGCGCGTTTGCGGAGAGCTCGCCGCGCTCACTATTTAAGGGGCGGGTAAGTTCACTTGTATTAGCGGAGTCTTTGGAATATGGTCTGATGGATCTTAGATTGGTAATTTCACTTGTATTGGCAGAGTCTCTGGAATATGACCCGATGGATCCTCGGGAGATGCCGCTCTGCGGTCACGGAGCCGGGTTGACCCGTTGGCGAGTTTTTGTCGGGATCGCTAGCTCAGGCGTCACGGCGGTGTTACTTGTCCATCGAGCCGCTATGGTGTCCTTGGTTGCCATGTGTGCGGAATCTCTTCAACAACACACTTCCCACTGGCATGGCTTTGCCTCGCGTCGGGGCCTCCTATGCACAGGCTGGTATTTGGCCTTCGGCTGCCCATGGGTACATGAGTCTGAGGGTCAAGAACCCAGCCTTCAATTTGCGGGGAGAAACATGGAGCAGGTCGGGAAGGTAATAGAGAGGTTTTTTGATTTAAGTAGGATCATAGAAGCTAGAAGCAGGAAGCAGTGCAGTGTTTGCGGCATTGTAAAAGGGACTACCGAACAGGCCAGGGGATGGTAGCCTTTGTCACTTTTGGTCGGCATAGCTGTGTGCCGTGATTCATCTATGTTGCCCCGAGTAAGTGGTGAAATTGATTGGTATTGCCCTCATACATATAGTACTTTGCACAGGCAGGCCACAATAAATTGCCTCTGTGATTGATAGGAACTTTTACAAATTTACCTATTCAAACCCGCATCGACATCACAGTGGGGTGCCTCCGCCAGTAGCTGCAAGAAGTATAGCAAGGGGCGGTACCGACGGCAGGAATTATGAAATAGTAGAATGCGGTTTCCTTGATCTCGCCGCACAATCACTTGTGGATGTTTATGGCTTGTTGCTGGATCAGCAGTGTGTTTACTGTTCAATGGTGGTGGCATTAGCAGTGTGTTCAATGCTCGGGTCATGCAAGTTAAGCAGCGTACTGCCTGGTCCTCGCGGTAGATCTAGCAGCATTAGGAGAGTTTAATTCTGATACGGTCAGTATCAGCAGGATGGTACTGCTCAGTGCTGATGGTATGGTTCAATGTGGTTCGCTGTTCGTGGGGGACACTATCAGCACCAGGTTTACTGCTCAGTTCCATAAAAATTGGTTGCATGTTTGTTGCTCAGGACTGACCAGATTGGCAGCGTGTTTACGGCCAGGACAGGCAGGGGGCTCGCTGCTCGATGTAGGCAGCACTAGCGTGTGGTCTGAGATATGTGGGGATGACCAAGAGGATGGTCAAACTCCGCATCTCTGAACATAGGAGCAGCATAAGATGTGGAAAGAATAACACGAAAATGACCACACATTTCTCAGAGAACAGACATTCCCCTGATCAGATCAGTTGGACAGTGATTGAACATTTGCAACATGGTACGGAAAAGAGACTCTATGAAAAGGAACAGAGGTGGATACATCGTCTGTCGACTCACCTTGTGGGACTTAACGATGACATCCCATGGGGTAGCATTCTAAGATAGCGACCTCTTATTAATAACCACAGTGATAAGCCTTGATCAATGTCTCTTAATACCTGCCGACACTATTTGGCTTTATTGTTGCTATACGAGTAGATCCATTTGGATCTATTGGTTCTGAACCTAGGATCTACATAACCAATGGACTTAACTACATGGCTGATCATGTGAGAGCGAATTTTTGGGCCAGTTGTGGGATTATACGATACTATCACCATAATCGTTTTCTCATTTTCCGATGAAATATGTTGACTAACTGAACCACATATTTCACGCCTCGTAGTTGATAGGCTCATCAGCAGAAATTTGGTTTCGCTGTTTTCATGTGTTTCCAGGCTACTTAGGCATGGACGCACCAACAGTGTTCTTACAGACACCAGATGAATAAAGTTTGGTTAACTGACTTTGAATGAGGTCAGCAGTCTAGTGTTACTTTTGCTGTGAACCGGAAGTGAGTATCCGGTGTAACAACGCTGATCTCAAATGCGAAGGGTGTATCCTACAAATGTTAAACACGAGATTTTTTTTCTGTCTTTATCGCTCATACCTCCTTTCAATGAATAATATACTGGTGATTTGCCGAACTATAATGCGTTTTGACCTACGGCATCCCCGATCACGTGACCCGGTTGGCACACGTGACCCAGCACTTCCTGTTAAGAATGAATGGCGTTCTATGTACGGGTAAGATCCGGACTGCAGTGACCTGAGAGTTAGGTTACTGGCGGCGAGTCGCTGTGCCTGAAGTAAGTGTGCTAAATAGTGGAATGAGTTTTCAAGATGGTTCGGAAGTTGTTGTATACTTATACCGGCCCTCGATTTTACTCTTTCTTTACTAGCTAAAGCACAACGTGAAGAATCCGCCGTACTGACAGTCCATGCGGCACGCCTAAACTACGGGTGAAGTGAGTGTGGATTTTTGAATTAAGTCCACGAGATATCTATGACCACGGGTCCTCTAGCTCTTATTCAAGGGCACTGGTTCCGTTTTTACGTTGGGGTTCTCATTGATTTTAATTGTTCATGCGATTCCTTGACGATTACAGGGGCGAATCGCCACCACTGAATCAAGATTACCGGTTGTCAATGTACAAGAATTTCCCCCCTTTCTATCTTAATATAAGAAGGTTCAAATGGGGACGTAGATTTGAAAATAGTCTGAGTCACACTTTTTTCAACTGGGATGATTATCTCCCCACACATTAAGGTTCCGACCCCCGGGATGATAAAGGTTGTTCCTTAAATTATAAATATATAATATTTTTGTGTATTGATTTACAGGTAAACCTCCAGGCGAATTGCAGGAGCATTGATTACGGGCAAAACCGTGAGTTGGAGAAGGAAACATTTTTCTCCTTATTTTTCACATTTGTCTCCACGGAGTGGACACGCCTTAGCGAGTGTGGACCCCCGGGGGACTCTTTTCACTGGTCCTGAAGAAAGCTGAGCTAAACATGCATTACACAGCAGAAACATGTTGACCTACTGACACTTGGACACTGTGGTTCTAATAAAAAACCATCATGTGGCCTCACTGTTTTTAATGTGAGCAACTGGTCCACCATTAAAGTTTTTCTGGGTCCAGTTGTGATCTTTTAACACTCACGCATATCACCAAACACTTTTTCACACAAATATTGTTTCACAATTTTCCTGCTCCGCTGCAATTGCAGGCGTCGTAGCACACAGGGGGGGCATTCGGTCCCTCCTGTGGGAACCCCATGATGAAGCATGTCACCACTAGGGTGAGTGAGGGTTCTTTTAAGAAATGAATTATTTTCTTTTCTTATTTCTCTTTCCGGCCTTTTGAACCTTATTTAATAGCACTTGTTTTTCCACTTAATGGTCTTTAGTAAGTAGGGATATTGTCACTCGTGTATTTTTAGTCTATCCCAATAGGCACTCTCGTATTGTTGTAACAGCACTAGCAGTGTGTTATGGCTTAGTGCTTTATCAGCGATATTTCTACCGCTCGGTGCTGGGAAGTCTGTCACAGGGTGTTTTTTACTGCTTGTTGATGTGCTGACTGAACAGACTGGACTGTAAAAGAGTGATGCGTGCTGGTTGGCGCAGCATTTGGAATCTGTTTTTCTGCCAGTATTAGCAGTTATTTACTGCTTAGAGCTACTATTCTTGGCTCACAGTGAGAACATTGTATGTTCTGCTCAGGGCTAGAAGTATTAGCCTTATTGGTACTCCATAGGGCAGGCTGCATTAGCAGTGTGTATACTGCTCAAAGCTAGCGGTATCAGTATGGCCAGTAACTGCATTGCAGTGGGTTAATTGCTGGGTGCTAGCAGTATTTACACTGTAGCTAGGGTTCATTGGTGGCCATGTTCCATACTGTTTCTGCCCATTGCCGGTAGTACTTGCAGTCTCACAGATGTAATCACTGCTCAGTGCCTCCAGTATTATCAGTGTTTACTGCTGATGGCAATCTTAGTATTAGCAGTGTGTTTTTGATAGGTGCTATCAGGTTTTTCCTTTTCAATTAGCGGTAGTCCGTATTCCTTCAAGTACAGGTGATTTTGACAGGGTATTTACTTCTCAAGGTAGCCTTTTAGCTAGGCCTACTAGGATCTGGGGTAGCAGTCGGCACAGTGATCGGATCTGGGTTTATTAGCACCATCTGCAGCATCACTCCCTCCAGGGTGGAGCATTCATGTGCGATGGGGGGCCCTTCGCATGTATGCCCGCTGGCATGGAGCATGCCAAGCCCCTTTCTTTCAGAGGTTACAAGATTCCAGGAGTTCACCTTTTGAATACCAGTCAGTCGTATGCCCTTCCTTCAGATAATTTGAGTTAAGAAAAGTGTCTTGCTTCACCTACCGAAGCATCATCTAATTCCTTTTGTTTCTTGTATTTTCCGTACCTACCCCAGCTTACTCCAAGATCAATGTATTCATGGGTTCATTGCTTAATTCCATCCCTGTGGCCTGGCTAGAAGTCCTCCCTCTAGTGTAACAGTGCTCTTAATACACTCTTCTGTAGCCCGTCCATCGGATGGTGTTAGTCTCCTTTTTCAGCCAATGAGAGAGATTGGCGGTCACTAGTTAGTTACCGGGCACACATCAATGGTGCATGCTAGTAGAGGGCAGTGACCCATGATTTTTCAAAGGGGGAAGGATGTCCCCCCCTCCAAGAGGGGGGTCCCACAGGAGCATGCTGAACTTACTTGTCCTGGGGAAAGTTTGGGACATTGGGGCGCTTTCAGCCGCACCGGCGAGTGGTCAGTGCGGTTTCAGCTTTGGCAGATGGGAGTCCGTCCCTTTCACAGTTGATAGGGGCATCCTGTTAGGAGCACACTCAGAGATCATGCCAAAAGTGTTGAGACGAAATGAAGGTAATTCTTGCTTGGGGAGTAAGACCGTAGCAGGATATATGTTGGCTAACCTCCACTCAAACAAACTTACCTTTATTCCCACAGCAGGTGGGGTGGCATTTTAAGGGGCCTGCAGAGACATCTAGTCGGTAGGGGCTCTCGACTTGGTCCACTCGAGAGGCCTGCAGTTCCAGGACACTGGGATAGGGGCAGACAGGCTCACTCACAGGGGGAGGCGCATGCCTGACCCTACTGGATAGGGGGACGGTAGTAGAGCGCGAATTGGCATAAAGGGATAGAGTAGGCCGGTTGATGCTCACGGAGGAATACATGCCTATCCATCCTCAGGGTCTATCTCTAACATGGTGATGCATAGCATAGTTTAGACTACCTATTGCAGCTGGGGGTTTGATCTAATCAGTTACTCAATACAGAATTGGGGCTCCAACATTTGCAGCGGCCCGGATATTTCACTTGACGAGATTAAGAGAGTAGGTATTTCCAAGTTGTGTTGGGCACTTGCCTGTGCCCTCTGAGGGAGCAAAAGATTGCGACTCGGTGCACTGGAGAGGTCTGCAGTGCATGGGGCACTGGGTCCTTACGCAGACAAGCTCACTCATTAGGGGGGGACCTAGCCTGATTCTACTGGGAACAGGACGACCTATCGCGACTGGGGGGAATTGATGTAGTTGGTCACTCAGTCAGTCAGTCAGTCAAAAAAATTTTATTCGGTTAATTAAAACCATAAAAGCAGTACATGATACAAAGATAATTTTTTATAAAAAACAATTAAATAAATAAAGAGAGTTGATTGCATTCCTACTTAAAAACAAGGGAAAAAGGGGACATTAATAAGAAGGGATTTGGTAGATACAGGGAACACCTAAGAATAACAGTATATAAATCTCACCAGAGTATATACTAACAATCAAATTTCATGAGTTGATAATGCGGCAGTTCTTACTCTTTTCTGTCTGGTGGCAGCTACTAAAAAACAGGCTACGCCAAAAGTGACTGGCACTGAGTTCAACATCTGTAAATATAGTAATGCTGGCCGTACCTGAACGAAATTTAAAGGTTTTAAAATAGGCACAAGAATTTTTTTTCGCAGAACCAGATAGTGCTCACACAGCATAACCAGATGCAGAGTATCCTGTGTTGAAAAACAGTCGCATGTACAAGGAGGAACATTTTCTGGAGTACCCCAATCTGTATACGTGCCAAGGATGAGATGGATCAAATTAAATCTAAACCTTATGAGCAGAAATCGATGGTAGGGCTTTGTGACATATTTTAAATAGGGTTCCATCTCTGTAGTAGTGGAAAGTTGAAAAAGTAATCTGACTGTAGGTTTACTGATTTCAGCCGATTCTCTTTCGCCTTCCAACAGAGATCGAAAATGTTGCTTCACCCACTTTGCATCCTCTTTTTTAAGATGTTGCGGAAGAGAGTACATTTCCGGACGCCCTAGGCTCGCACATGCCGCTCTAACATATGCCAGCCACGGGATGGTAAGAGCTTTATCTAGAGATATACAATCCTTAAGGATGGAGTGATTCAGACTGATTTCTTCATTGGTCCAGGTTTTAATCCAGCAAAGTACTGGGGACATTTTTAAAAGATCAGTAACGTACCCCATACCTAGTTCATTATGCGTTGAATGTGTGGGGGAAGATTTCGGGAGAGTCAACAAGGCCCGTATGAAATTATTTTCGGCAATTTGTATGCCTGAGACTGGAACATAGCCCCAAATGTCTGCCCCGTAGGAAGCAATTGCCAAGCATTTGGCTCTATAGATCCTGGTCATTGCTTCCATAGGTTTCGAGCCCAATTTTTTTGAGAAGCTCAGAAGTGCTGTTGTTGACCTAATTACTCCATTTTCCTTGAGTTTCAATTGTGGCTTCCAGGTTCCTCTCTCGTCAAAGGTGACACCCAGATAGCAAAAGGAGGGCACCCTTGAAATTGGTGAATTATTGGAGCTGAAAGATCTGATCTTCATGTTTTTCTTTCGCGAACCAACGACCATAAGATGGGACTTGACGGTATTAATTTTTAAATCAAGGGCTTCCATAAACTGGCCGAAATGGTCCAAAAGTTTTTGAAGCCCTATGCCAGTCCGCGCTATAAGAACAGCGTCGTCCGCGTATAGGAGGACCGGAATAGGTAGGCCCCCCATACGCGGAATATCCAGGGTGGCTGTGTTCAGAAATTTCCCCAAGGCGTTGATGTACAGTGTAAAGAGTAGAGGGGCCAAGATGCACCCTTGTCTGACCCCTCTCCCTGATCTAAACTTTGCTGTGCACCTACCGTCCCTTGATGCCCTAACCGTTGCAAACAAATTAGAGTGGAGGTCATGTAAAAAATTAACCAAAGTAGTGTCCAAACCAAAGTTGTGTAAGATGGTCCATAATTTTGGGCGATTAACCAAATCAAACGCTGAGGATAGGTCCATAAATCCCAAATAAAGAAGCCCCCCCTTCACCACAGTGTATTTACTAATAATTAAATGAAGGTTCAGGCATTGGTCAATTGTCCCTCTATGTGCCCTGAACCCGTACTGCAGGTCTGAAAGGATCCCGCTCTCCTTCAGCCAATCCTCCATTCTGTGCAAAATGACTCTGCCTAAGATTTTGACGGCAGAGTCCAGCAAGGAGATTGGTCTGTAGCAGGCCGGGTCCGCCCTATTCCCTTTCTTAAATATGGGCACAATTATGGAGGTAGACCAGGAGGATGGAAAGCCAGCTGTCGGGATAGCATTGAAAACGTTAGATAGAATTTTGGACCAGAATTGTGGGTACTGTATATAGAGATCTGCTGGTACCCCATCAGGGCCCGGGGCCTTATGTTTGTTGGTCTCTCTAATCGCCCTTTCAACTTCCATGATGTTAAAGTCCATGACCAGATTGGTATGGTCGTGGGTTTTGTCAATTAAGGCAGGGGCTGTAGACTCATAGATTTTGCCAAAATGGGCTAGCCATCTGTTATCTTCTATGACACAGTCTAAATCCGTTTGCCCATTGTCGGAAAAAAAGGGCTGATTTACAATGGCCCAAAACTTTTTGCTGTCTCTCAAGACTTCCTCAGATAGTAGGCTATTCCATGCTTCCTCCTTGATTTGGTTTTTACGTTTTTGGGTTATAGTTTTATATTCCCTCCTTAGTTTGGCCACTAAGGACTTATCTCTGGGTTTTTGTTTGATGGCTTTCATCAGAGCACTATGGACCCTCGAACATTCCTTGTTGAACCATTTATGGGTCTTTGTATTCCCTTGCCCAACCGACCTTCGTTCCAAGTTCTTACTAATCCTAGAGCAGATGTCTTCGAAGGCTATCAAGACCTTAGGGCCCTCTGCAGTTGGGTCCAAGCATACTGCCATGCTGTCCTCAGACTCTTGAGCAATTGCATGAAAGAAATCCTCTGGGACGATCATCTCCCATTTCAAGCGCCTTCCCTGCTCTTTAGATTTCAGATCCTTTATAGCTGCCATACTTGGCGGACTGTCAGTGCGGAAGCAATCTAAATCCAAGGACAAGAGAACAGGATGGTGATCCGATGAGATGAGGTCAACTACGCTGTACTCATGTACCTTTGCCAAGACCCCATTTGAAACAAAAATATAATCTATAACTGTATTGGCATCACTTCCAACAAAAGTTGGGGCTCTCGGCTCACTAATGCCCTGGTCGAATTCGAAGAGATTTAGATTCGCTAGAAAAAACTCTAGGTACTCGCCCTCTGGGGTGTGTTCAAAATGGGGAATAGCTTCAGGTGATATCCCCCCGTATCTATCATTAAAACAACCCCCCTCACAGGGGTGTATGTTAAAATCCCCCAGAATAACCAATTCCGAGGGGGTGGTGCAATCACTCCTATAGGCTGACAAAAAATTCAACAAAGAAATTAAATGTTCATTTGAAATGACGGACTCCTTTGAGTTATAAAAGTTAATCAACAGAACCGTCTTTGAGTTAGGGAGAGTCCATTCTACCGCAAGAGCATTTGTTAAAGCGGTATCTATTTTTTTGAAAACCCCTACTAAATCCAGGGAACACAAGATGAGTAAACCACCCTTTGCTCTTCCTCTTATGCCTGGAACTGCCGGGGTGGAAAAGCTGCAAAAACCATCCAGGGAAAAAGTTTGTGTTGTGACCCACGTTTCTTGAAGCCCTATAATATGATGTTGTTCAATAAAACTTTGCCATGTTGGGTCCAAGGCCTTTGCATTTAAACCTGCCACATTCCAAGTAAGGACGTTACAAAGTGCTAGGTCTGTGTTAAGGGCGGTCGGTGTACCCGCACCCCGGCTCTCTCTCGTCGTCAGGCTAGTTCCGGGTATGGGGGATAAAATAGCTGTTATAGGTGCCACTATGGAGACATCCTTACAGGGACTTGTTAGGTTTCGACAAACACCATATTCCCCTGGCGAACCCTGAGTATGTCAATCCACCCAATCTGTGTTTGAAAGGCACTCAAAGCGGTTTGCAATAGGGAAGTACAGGGGATTAGAAGGGCCATTTTGAGGTTGTTGATAGAAAAAGGGATGGATGGGTTGAAGGCCATGCGGGGGACCACCTTGACGTGGTCTACCTCCCCTAGTCCCCACCAAATTCCACCCCCCATCCCAGCCCTCCTCCCTCACTGGGGGTTGAATATCCCAAGGGAAGTTAGACCTTTGTCTTGAAATCCTATCGTGAGAGCCTTTAAACCAACTCCAGCGATTATCCACTTGATTGTGGGGAAGATAAAAATACGAGAGGGGTCTGGCAGTAACCCTGCTCGCCTGATATCTTGGGGCCCTGTTGTTACAAATAAAATCTACTGCCTCTGGTTTTTCAAAAGTTACCACCACACAATCCCCCTGCAAATTTTTCTTATTTCGTCCTACCCAGGGAGCCCTTTCTATCATTAGGATATCAGCTGATATGTTTGTTGGGAGAGGATAATTGTTCACTAGCCAGTGGCAGACTTTATTTTTGAGTGCCTGGTATGATTCTTCTTCTGGCGACCGGAGTTCTGTAACTCCGGTAAGAATAACCACATAAGGTGCGGCATCTGGGGGAAGGTGAATATTTCTACGATTCTTAACCTTACCCTTGTCCTCTATGTCGAGTTTAGGCGCCTGGGATAAACTGACGCTGGGTATGGACTGGGGGACGGTATTGTTTTTAGATGAGGTCGGATTAGTATCTGTTTTTTTTATCTGTTCTACAACAGGGGGTTTAGTTATGAGTCCTACTTGGTTTGAGGCACTACTGGGTTTCTTAGTCGTCGTATTGTTAGTTTCCGACGCTTTATTAGGAGCCATTGTAGGTTTAGATAAATTAGTAGCCTGAATAGACTTGTTATTTAGGGTAAAACTGGGGGCACTTATGTCCTTATGTATATTTTTTAAAACCGTTTCCAAACAGCGTAGTCTTACCTCTATAGGTTCTAGTAAAGCTTTTAACATATTCCAAATTACTGTATTATTTAAGGTAGAACCCGGCTCCTCCAATCGGGGTGTTATTGATGAGTTACCCGTGGGGCCGCTGAGTTCCAGAATTTCTTGCAGACTTTGGTCAATTACGGTATCATCTGGGAGACTCAGCAGTAGGCCAGGGTTATTAGGAGGTAGGCCTTCTGTGGGGATAGGTAGACTGTCTGAGGGTTTTTCAACAATGCACAGATTGGGTAGAGTAATGGCCTTCTTCCCTTTCACAGCTATTAGGGTGTTAGTTTTGCATTTTTGTTTAGGGATTGCCCCTTCTATCCGCGCTCTTTCTGTTAAAATGGCTGTAGGGTTACTAACATTTATTTCACTTCTTTGCGTTCCACTCTCAGTCAGTATGTGTAAGTTAGGTGAAGCCTCCAAGTCCTGGGCGAGATTAGGGGCATCCAAGTCCGTGTTAGATCCAGAATGATGTACTAGCACCTGTGCTTCTCGCCGGGAATCCATTTTCGGTGTCCGAGCCTCAGCAATATGGCCAAGGGAGGAACGCTTGGCCATAGCCAGGTCTTGGGAAAATCTCCTATCCATGAGAATTATCCCCTCGTCGATAAGTGCATGTGTGCGGGTAATAAAATCGTCCAGTGTCCCAGTAAGTTTTTTGGCTCCTGCGGCGGCCATACTTCTTGTCTCACGGCAGGACATAACCCAGGAAATGGCGAGGGGGAGCTCAGAACGCCTAGCCAAGATCTGTGGCCCAGCCCAGTCTCCTCAGGCCTCTGAGGACCACAGAGGGCCCGCCCTTTGCCCGGGCTTAGCCCCGCGCGCTCCCGCGCAGCGTTGATCACAGCTTTATATATGTTATTGTCAGGTGTTGGGTGGGCGGGGCGGTCAGGGAGAGCGGGCCAGGTGACTCGGCCTAAGGATTACCGGGACTCCTGGGAAAGCGAGTCCCGGTTCCTACACTCGCAGCTCTGTCTCACGCTCACGCACCCAGCAGCTACCTGTATGTCCGGTGATGGCAGCAGCGAAGCGGGACCCGCGAAGCGGGTTCCGCGAGTGGTAGCAGTCCTTCCTTCCTCCTCGAACAGCAAACGGCAAAGTCAGGTGATTTGTGGCGTCCCCACACGCTATGGGAGGCAGAGTCTTTTAAGGTGCTTCAGCTGGGCGGGGCGGTCAGGGAGAGCGGGCCAGGTGACTCGGCCTAAGGATTGCCGGGACTCCTGGGAAAGCGAGTCCCGGTTCCTACACTCGCAGCCCTGTCTCACGCTCACGCACCCAGCAGCTACCTGTATGTCCGGTGATGGCAGCAGCGAAGCGGGACCCGCGAAGCGGGTTCCGCGAGTGGTAGCAGTCCTTCCTTCCTCCTCGAACAGCAAACGGCAAAGTCAGGTGATTTGTGGCGTCCCCACACGCTATGGGAGGCAGAGTCTTTTAAGGTGCTTCAGCTGGGCGGGGCGGTCAGGGAGAGCGGGCCAGGTGACTCGGCCTAAGGATTACCGGGACTCCTGGGAAAGCGAGTCCCGGTTCCTACACTCGCAGCCCTGTCTCACGCTCACGCACCCAGCAGCTACCTGTATGTCCGGTGATGGCAGCAGCGAAGCGGGACCCGCGAAGCGGGTTCCGCGAGTGGTAGCAGTCCTTCCTTCCTCCTCGAACAGCAAACGGCAAAGTCAGGTGATTTGTGGCGTCCCCCAGTTGTGTTGGGCACTTGCCTGTGCCCTCTGAGGGAGCAAAAGATTGCGACTCGGTGCACTGGAGAGGTCTGCAGTGCATGGGGCACTGGGTCCTTACGCAGACAAGCTCACTCATTAGGGGGGGAACTAGCCTGATTCTACTGGGAACAGGACGACCTATCGCGACTGGGGGGAATTGATGTAGTTGGTCACTCAAATCAGAATTGGGACTGTGACATGCGCAGCAAGCCGGATATTTCACCGGATGAGAGTAAGGTAGTATGTCTTCCAAAGTGATATGGGTGCAGAGTCACTTGCCTGTGCGTTGGGCCACTTATCGCTCATTGGCAGCTGTGACGTGAGTGAAGCAGGGGGCTGGGAGAGGGTCTCCCATTCATGGTAGTGATGTGGTGGACCGTCAGATCGCACACATTCACAGCTGGTGGAAGATTCGAGGTGTCATGGGGGACTGCAGTCCCCAGAGTTGGTTATCCTACATTTAGGAGGTAATATGTTTGGGCTCGGTCCCAGGGCCGCAAGGGAGGCTCTGTTGCCTGGATTTGCTCGATTGGGATAGGTCGTTCCCAAGCTAGCGTGGTCTCATAGTGCCGTGGCAATAAAAATAAAAAAAAATGGGGCCAGGACTATGGTCAAGTGCCTTTTTAATGTTTTGGCCAAGAGCCTTGAAGGCCGGTATAGCCTAGTGGTGCCTGGGGCAGGGGCCTGCTTGGTGGTAATGCACCACAAATTATGTATGGGGATCATATGGTTCACTGCAATGGTGGGCGCATTTGTACCTGGGACCCAGACTAGTGGATCCGGGCGTTTGAATCCAACATGGCTCCGAGCCTGGGGATTGATGGAACTTGAGGGTTCAGGAGTTGCCTGGTGGTGGGGAGGGCAAAGGGCGGTTGACCGTGGTTGCCCTTGTGGCGGCGAGAAGGCCACATAAATTGCCTTACATTGTTAAGGGAAGTCCTCCTGCATACTCCCTAGGTCAGCACTGAAGGGGAGATACAGTAAGCTCACCCCAGAGAGAAAGGAGACACCTGCTAGGTGCAAGGGCGCAAGCTTACAACCTAGGGCATGGGCATCCGCCCCTGGTTATTCTCTATGAGCCCCGATGGGCAGTCTGGTGGTGGAGGAGTGGGCCCCTCAGGTGGCGGACAAGGACCAGATGGCAGGGGCTCACCTCTAAAGGACACAGGTGGGTTGCGCCTTGCGTGGCTCTCCGGTGGTTGGGGGACGCGAGCCAGAGGGCCCCTTAGTGCTGGAGAGATAGACAACATTCTTTGTGTATATAAATTGAGTTCTGTCAGACTTGCTGATGGATTATGATTTTATGATCAACTTAAATATCGTTTAGAGATTGAATTTTATAAATCCATATCGTATGAAATTGAATTAATTATATATTGCATGTTTGTGTGCTGGTTTGTAATAAACATGGTCTCTTTTACCCACAGCCCTGGTCGTCGAGTATTAATTTGTGGGTTCGGATGGGGGCGGAGCCGGGAGCAACCCGGGGGGGGGTCCGGGTCCTATGTGCTTCCTAAGCTGGGCCTCCATGTGCAGTTGGGGGTAGGTGCTGTACAGCATCTGTGCACTATCCTAGACTACACTCATCAAGTGGTAACATAGAGCAGGCAGACACATTTATGTTCCACTGTGGACAAAAAGGGAAGGTAGCTTATAGCTGTTATTGACCTTATGCCATGTCTTCAGGGAAATAACACTGTTCCTGGGAACCTGGACAACAGGAACCCAGTACACCTCCAACAAAGGACAGGCAAAATGTATAGCGGCAGGAAACTGTCGCTAAAGCGGCGATAAGGGGCTTGATAATATGCCCTAGAGAATTCCAATAGAAGCCCAGGTTCTGGTGGGAAGGACATCAAACCTGGGCTTCTTTGGAGTTCTGTAGGGCATATTATTAAGCCCCTTATCACCACTTTAGCAGCAGTTTCCTGCCGCTAAAGCAGCGATAATGTTATGCCTGTTCTTGATAATATGGCCCATAATCTTTTACCGGGATAACCTGCTTGGGATATCTGAACTCCATTTCATTGTGGTCAGACGCAAATTGTGCATCGTTTCCAGCCACCGCGAACATTATTTTTTTTATAATTTCCTGGGGATTTTTTTACCTGATAATATCTTCAGGTCCCCTTAGTTGAGTTTTAGTTTGCAAGGTGTAACCTTTTCAATAAAATGTTCTCTACTTTTTGGAAATTGGATGTGCAATTTTTATTGTGTTGTGCTTTGCCTTTTTAATTTTAATGGTACTGCTAAACACTTTACCCACTTTTCCTTAAGTTAAACCAGTTTGCTCTGTGCCTCAGTTACCAGGGTTTGAGAGCTGGTTTATTTAATTAACTTGTGTGGTGGACATCGTGGGATTTAGGAACTCGTTACTTCGAAAGGTCTCACATGTTTCCAGTTACCCATTTTGTTACATACATGATTTAAATGCTCATGAACATGATTGTGAAGTACACAAAAACGCACTTTTTCCACCGAGAGACAATCGTAATTTGCAAACAGGGAACTTGCTCATGAGCAAATACTGTAAAAATAGTTTGATTCATCGCTCACTGTAAACACTACACTGCAACTGTGTAGAAATATATTCCTTTTCAGAGAATATTTTAAAAAAAGGAGCACAAATGATTTATTTCAATGCACCCAATTAAATTCCTCATGCTTGCCAGGATAGAACAGGTGTAAGTGAAAATATGAGCAAATCAATTGCTGAACCAGCAAATTATACTAATTTCTCGATTTTGGAGTAAATTACCTTTTTGGGATTGCATCGTATTAATTTTTCCTATTATACATATACAAATAAGTCATTTTCGAATTTGTAACATTGGCGGGTTCACTTTTTGCCTCCTGCTTGTAGAAAGGCAATAGGGGACACGTCTGACTTTTTTGTTTTGGTAATTCATGCACACTTTGCAAAAGTTAAAGATGCACTTTTTATTGGCCAGAGTCATTTGCAAGAAAAACTAATTGGGCTGCCCGTCCCCCACATTTTTTAAAACAACAATATCGAGGTCACGCAGGGCAGTAGCTATCATAAGCCACATAAAAGTGCTCAGTTTGAAGAATTTTTCACTCTACTCTCCTGCATCAGAAAAGATGTGGCTCCGCGAGCAAGGGAGTTAAATTACAATTTCACATGTCGCCCTCTAGACATACACTCTAGAACAGACAGCCACGTCCTCACGGCTAACCAAATACATTCCTGAATTCTCTGGCATGAATTCGATTTACTAGCCACAAGGTGGCAAATTGTTGATATTGTCGCCCTTTCATAATGCCTCATTCCTTTTCCCCACTGATTACTTAATAAAAACCCACCTCTGCAGGCAATAAAGTCTGCCTCATAAAAAAAAAATAATAATAATAATCATCTTCCAGGAAGAGAACACCCTGGGGACACCGACCCCCTTTCAGATAAAAATGAGATGTCTTCTTTGAATTTAATATCTCTTCGGAAATGATGTTTTCTTTCCTTTGCCGAGCGGCACCTGCGATAAGCTTTCCTCAAATCCCCGAAGATTCGAATCTAAATCAAGAGGCCTTTCCCCACTGCGCTCTTCAAGGCGGAGGGGGCGCGCGGGAAAAGCATCTCCTCTCTCTGCTTACACGACCAGTGGCAGCTTTCCAAGGAAGACATTTGTTTACACTCCAGTGCAGCACGTCTTCGGGCTTTTGACACGTGCTGCGCTTAAACGTGACAGAGAAGAATGAATTGCCTCAGGATTGCATTTCCTCGCGTACCACAGCATCCTCGTGTTTTTATCACAGTACAAAGGGCTGTCTGTTGAAGCAGCAGCTCGAGAATCTGTCAGAACAAAACATTTTTGAAAAGTATCGCGCTGTTGTTGAAAAGATTATTTAAAGAGTGCAGTGTAGACTGGACTGACTGACTGACTGCACGACTGGGATATTAGTCTTTGTTAAGAGCAGTGAATATCAAGCAGTCAAAGGCACAGTCACCCAAAATTGCTCATGCTAAGCGAAGTCTACATAGTGCACTCTTAGGTAAAGCAGGTATTTGTACTTTATCATTGCTCAACAAGACCACAACAACAAAAATCCAGCATACTGGTAGTAAAAATATTCCAAGTCTAGAAAAAAAATTGCTCTACTTAGGGCTATTACGACGTTTGTGACAGGAATAAATCGAAAGCGGCGCCACCAACCACAAGGTGCCTGGCGTCTGGCATGGAGTCACACAGACCCCCAAACAAACAGTACCTCGGAAATCGAAGTCTATGATGATCCTCGGCATCGTGGAAGTGAGGCGGCGAGGTCGAGGTCCGATCCCTGGCTGCCACGGGGGAGGTGAGGCATTGTGTCCACGAGGAGGTGACATGTCAAATCCAGGTCAGGGGAAGGCGGTTGCGTCGGTGGTGAGGCATCGGTTCCAGAGAGGCTCTGCGGTGCAAATTTGGTGAGTTCGTGGAGTCCCCCTTTGATGGTTATCAGCATCACAATAACTGGATTCAAGCGCTGGAAGCGACGAAGTTGGTGGGAGCACTGGCGTAGGCAGGGCACAAGTCATAAAAAAAGAAGTGGGGGGACGCTGTCACCGGAAGTGACGTCACAACAGGAAGTGACGTCACGAAAGGTGCCGAGCTCCTCGTCCCAGAGAGGCCAAAGAGTGAAGTCCAGCTGTTTGGCAGGGGGGACGGTGTCACCCAATAAAATAAGTGGGGGGACGCCGTTCACCCGCATGGTACTCCGACTCGAGCCCTGGGCGTAGGGTAAGGCCAATAACTGCAGGCATTGGCAGGTGTTGAAGGGCGTCGGCGCTGCAGTGCAGGCAGGGCAGTGCGTTGTGCACTTCACAAGCAGTGCCCCATGTCTAGCAGCAGGTCGCGGCATCACGGTGGCATTGCTGACGGTGTTGGAGATTGTTTTCCTTGTTTCTCCTATGTTTCTTCCATCTCCCCACTGTGAGTGCAACCTCCAAAGGCCCAAAACTGGAACAGGCACCTCCTGGCAGGTTAGAACTCCCAGCACTCACAAGCTCTTGGAGATTCTTCTTCAAGCAGGTATCGCAGCAAAGTCCCAGTCTTTGTCCTTTCCTTGGAAAAAGCAGCAACTGCAGGTCAACCCCATGCAGCACAGAGCAAAGGGGCAATACTCCTCCTCACAGCTCTCCAGCTCTTCTCCTTGGCAAAGGTTCCTCTTGAGTCCAAAAGTGATGTAAAGTTCTGGGGTTTAAGTTTCACTATTTATACCCTATTTTGGCTTTGTTCTTCTTTGTGCCAGGCGCTCTGAGCCCAGTCCAAACCAGTTCTGTCCTCACTGGTGCAGTATGGCCACAGGGGGTGGAGACAGCATTGTGCAAGGGAGACAGGCATATTCATGTGGAAGGAAAACTTCTCCCACTACTCTTAATACAGACAAGGCCTGTTCAGCTGAGCTCTGAGTCACCCAGGAAGGGCAAGGCACACCTCAACCCCCCAGTGGCTGTCTGCAGTGAATGCACTTCCCCGGCTCCTGTCACTCCAAAACAAGACAGTCAATCCACAAACAGGCAGAGGCACACAGAATGATTAAACAGAAAATGCCTACATTCTAAAAGAGGTTCAAACTGGAATGGAATGGTGAGCAAAAAAAACGATGGATTTAGGCCCAGATCTCTGTACTGGAGTGACTGTATGACATTGTTCTGCATTCTGTCCATCAATTGTTCTTTTTGTATTTGTCACCCCGAGTGGGACGGGTATGCCCAGACATGGGTCCAGTGCTCTCCATGCCACTGGAGTAGAGCTATCCTGGCTGATGAGGGGTGAAACCCCGAAACCGGTCCCAGGATGCTTTTTTCGAGTCTAGGTAGTACTTGGCCTGGCAGTTCGAGCTGGACTGTTCCCACTGGGCACAGGTTCAAGACTGATTTGCACATGGCTGGGTTCAAACTGGAATGGCATGGTGAGCAAAAAAACTATGGATTTAGGCCCAGATCTCTGTACTGGGGTGCAGGTATGACATTGTTCTGCATTCTGTCCGTTAATTGTTCTTTTTGCATACATTCTAAAAGGGGTATTTTCCAACACACAATTTAAAAACCATCTTTGCTAAAAGAAGTGTTATAAAATTCCAAGTTCAGAGAGCCTAGACTTTATGCCTCTATCTTGTCCCTATGGGAAGCTATACTTGTAAGATGTTACAAAGTATCTCCCATGCTATCTATGGGACAGATAGCCTTTCATTAGTTAAAAATGAAATTGGCAGTATTTCACTATCAGGACATGTCCCACACACCAGTATATGTCCTACCTTACATACACACTGCACTCTGCCCATGGGGGAACCTTAGGTCTACCTGAGGGGTGTCTTATATGTCAAAAAAGGGAAGGTTAGGGCCCGGCAAGTTGGTGCGCTTGCCAGGTCAACATGGCAGTTCAAAATTGCACGCAGACACTTCAGTGGCAGGTCTGAGATATTTTTCCAGGGCTACTGACTGACTGAGGGTATTTGTAGAGCGCACTTATGCCGATGCGTCTCGGGCTACTCATGTGGGTGGCATAATCAGTGCTGCAGGCCCACTAGTAGCATTTAATTTACAGGCCCTGGCACACTCAGTGCACTTTACTAGGGGCTTACCAGTAAATCACATATGTGAATCCGGGATACCCAAGTACAGTAACAATTTGTGCAGGAAGCACTTGCACTTTGAGACTGTTCTGCTGTGGCAAACTGTCCAAAGGATCTAAGCTGGCAAACATGAAATCTAGCACAGCATCAAAAATAAAGGAGGCAGAGGCAAAAAGGTCAGGGGAACCCCACCAAAGATGCTAACTCCAACAGTAGGGGTGTCAACTAATAAAATGAGCCACAGTGGATTCATACATTTTGTGATTTCTAGATTTTGCCACATATAAAATTATGTTTTGAACAGTGTACTAAGCATCCACAGTGGAATTAATAGCTGGATGGCAAAATAGTAAGTATACTGAGCCCCAGACCCACTTATCTTAACAGCAAATACTTCACTCTTACTTGTCTGGATTCTGCCCAATGTGCCGCACAGAAATGGTCATTGTTCATTCTTGCACCTGGATGCCCAAGCTTGGAACAACCTTCCCCTGCACCTCAGAACCGCCCTATCGCTCTAACAATTAAGGAAAGGACTCAAGACCTGGCTGTTAGAATGAACAAGTCACCCCACAGCTAACAACTCTAGCACCTTGAGAACCTCAAGGGTGATTTGCCGAAGTTTATAAAATATTTGCTAGGTTGATTGATTTTTCTGGTTTTGGATAATGCCATTTATGTGCTGGATGAGGGTGATATTTGTCTGTTTGGTCTTCTTGATATGTCAGTAACTTTCAAAAAAGTTACAGTAGATCCAGATATGCTTCTAATTATTTTGGCATTCACATAGCCGTCCGAGGGAAAGAGCTGGAAAGCTCCCCCCCATTTCTTTGCTATTCAGTATGTCCAGGCAGGAAACACCAGGTCTTACTCAATCTCCATTCCTTTTGGGTTGTCACATCAGTCCGTCTTGACCTCCACCCATTAAAATAGCTATATGTAAACCCTGAGAGATTTTTTTGAGGACACAGATATTACGATCCAGAAGTACCTTACCAACAGCCCTGCATCAGTGTTATCCAGGCGTAGCTGTCTCATCACTTCATCAAAATGAACCCATCTAGGACTACATTTCTGCTAGTCTTCTAGTGCCTACATTTTATTGTGTTTGTCATTTGGCCTTACCTTAGTTCCTTGTAGACAACTCACTGACCAGCCTGCCTCATCAAATTCTCTGGCCTTCATGATACATTTTACTCTATCCTTCAAAGCCCACATCAGCAAGCTTATGTCAGCCTACTACTTCCACCTGCACATTCTTATTCTAATGACTAAGCCCTTGTCTCAGCCACTGACTTTTTTTCACAGTTCAGACACTTATCTCTCAATTGAATGGCAAACTACTCTCATATGTGGTCTGTATACATCCTCCCTCTTTGCACTTAAAGCTACCCTCCTCTTTACTGATTACTTGGTTTCTATGTCCTCTAAATTTAGCCACATCACCCTTATTCTTTTTCAGATGCATTTGATGCCTCTACAAGCTTGAATTTTGTCATCTCCTTTTACAATGACTTCCTCACTTTTAGACAACTTGTCCAAGGCCTACCCTAATATCTGACATATAAACTGAAATCTCTGGTGTCTGCAAAGGTAGTCGGAACAGAGATCTCCTCTTCCAAGACATCCAATGACTTTGTGAAGCTAAGGTGTCTGCCCAGGCCTTCTCTCCAGGATCTTTCACCCGCATTACACCCATATTTCTAACTCTGTGTTTCCTGGGATTCTACTCACAATGACTCTCCGTCACATTTTTAGAAAAGATAAACAGTCATATCTTTATCTTGCTTTCACAACACTCTGCTGCTTTCTTCATGTTCCTTCTGTGGGCACAGGCAATACCTACATTTTGACACCCCAAAATTGCGCTCAACAACATATCTACAGTTCATTTGATTGAAGACGGTATTAAACCTAAATTTCACAAGGCACCGTGTCCCTAAGATAAGGCACCCTACAACATACCAAAGTACAGTAAAATAAAATAGGGTCCACTCAATAATTTAGGGGCGTATTACGATTGCGGTTTTTCCGCATCCTCCGGGCCGGCGGAGCCCGGAGGATGCAGCAAAACCGCAGCGGACCCACCAAAGACCCACCGCCACATTAGGATGGCTGGTGGGTCCTGGTTTCCGTCCGCAGATTTTCCGCCGCGGTTGGCTTACAACCGTGGCGGAAAAGCTCTAATATGGTGGCGGTGTCTGTGAGACACCGCCAGCCATATTAGGATGGGCTTTAAAAAATGCTTTTCCGCTGCAGGTTTTCCGCTGTGGAAAAGCATGTGGAACTTCACTGTGGGGGCCCGTTGTGGGGCCCCTGGGTGAAGGGGGGGTGGGGTGCACACGGGGGTACCTATGGTACCCCCCTGCATTTGTATGCAGAAATCAGCAGGCACCGCACGGTGCCTGCCGCTTTCTGCATACAAATTCAATGTATGCATTTTTAGCATTGCGGCGGGTGCAGCTTGAAGCCGCACCCGCCGCAATGGTAAAAATAGAGGATGTGACTGCCAGGGTGGCGGTCACATCCTAATTGGACAGGAGGGAACTCCGCAGGCCATGCGGAGGTTCCCTCCTCCTCTATGCTCGCGGACGGACTCAAGTCCGTCCGCGATCATAATGGGCCCTTTAGTGCGATATTAGGAATAACATTTAAAGATTTATTACAGAAATTCAAAAGGTACGATACAGGGATAAGAAATTTAAACAATAAATGCCATGAAGGCTGTCAAAATAGGACATTACAGAATAAGATGCAAATCAAAACAATTCTAAGTCTCCAGGGAGCAGCAAAAGCAAACGAGAAGCCAACAGCTTCCTTAGTAGCACAGGAAAGTTCTCATTGCTCACCTGCAAAATCAGGGGTTTAAATACTCTATTTTTGCATATTAAATCTATAAAACCATATAATCATCATGCTGTGAGGAAATTGTTCCAGTCGCAGCAAATCAGAGTACAACATTATAAAACATCATATTGCCCACTCTTGCCTAAAGTCTTCCTTAGGTGGCAGAACAATCTAGTTACATGAACAACAGCAAACTAATATTAATTAATAGGGTACAGTGAGCTACATTATTGTGAACACACCGCAAAGTTTTCATTGAGAACAAGAGAACAGCATCAATAAACAATCACGAGTCTACTTGATTGTGTGCTGCAAAAAGAATGGACAGTGAAATATGCATGGGGAGACATCCATTTGTAGCAAAATGGCGTGTGTGCCTAAATTGAGGCCTAGTTAACAAGAGCCAGGAAAACACAGTTGAATACATCATAGCAAAATTGTTTCAGATGTATTAACACAAAATGAATTAATACATGTAAAATGGAGAATAAATCCACATTCTGCACATTGGTAATTATGCACAAAAACATGAAATGTACAAAAACTTCAACAAAATTTCAAAACAATTTCTTTGACACTGCATGTTATGTTTAGTTTCTTTGTTTTTCTCTATCTGGCATATATTTGTATTCATATGTTTGTATGCGTTATAGTTATCCCTGTGCTTTATACAATATAATATCAGTATTCTGTGACAGCAATAGTAAGCAGGACTTTCATGATAAAGAAGGCCTTCTAGTTTAGTGACACAAAGGGTGCTGATTTCACAATAAGATAATAGTAGAACACCCAGGGAAAGTAATTTTAACTCCCTTCAGTCGCCCCATAGTCTGGACTGCAGAAATTAGACTCATCTCTCCCATCCCAGCCAAAGACCCATATAAGTTTGCTTTAGGTGTAGACAGCCTCCTAAAATGACTGGTGTCAGGGGATCTTCAGAAGGAAAGCTGACACCAGAGCCTCTTCGCACATTCCAAGATAAAGAGTCGTGGATGTTTTATAGTTAATTTACCACTGCCTTCCCAACAGAGTTGTTATTCTCGAAGAATTATTTCACCTAATCTAAGCTATAAGAGTTAATTACTACAGTTAGAGGGAGGGAACCTGCATACAAACATTGTGGTCATTGCACAGGAAAAAAAGACATTATATGTTCATAAAACATCCCTGTGCCATATTTACCATAAATCCATGTTCACTAAGGAACTCGTTTTTTGATAAGTATTGCAAGCGATGCAGATAGTTTTCCATAACTTTCCTCAACCTAAGGACGAGATGACTTCCATTCCTAAAAACGGTTTCTACTGGGAAAAGTGTACTCAAGCAAATGCTGTTAGCTAGAACTTTGACTCTTGTAGAGGCACACTAATTCCATCATTAGCAAGTCTTATCTTTCCTCTAATAGGACACATTCCTTATGCACTACTTATGAGGTTAGATCATGGAGGAAGTAAGAGTTTAGATCTATCAAACCTGGTGACTTTGGCACACATCAGCAGCCTTTTACTGGCTGCAGATGGCAGACCTGAAACAATGCTTTTAAAGTCATGCATGCTGATGCTGTAAGAGAACCCTGCAGCTCCAATGTGGCACCTGGATTTTAGTCTCTGCTGCTAGTTTGCACCATACTGTGGTGGTTTTACTAAAGATGTCAATTAGAATTAACCAGTATTAGCATAGTGTACACAACGGACCAGACATAAGAGATGTTTAGCAGCCTTCCAGTGGTTGGGGCCAAATATGCAAGTGCATCCAGTCAGAATAAAATAGGATGCCCACACAAAAACATGCACTCTCCTACAGTTCATAATTATCTTTCTTCTTTCTTGCCGGCAGACTAGAGGTTTCAGGTGCTTTAGTAGAGCTATGGCCTGTTCTGTCCCTACCGTAGGTCTGTGAAAGCATATGTGCACACACTGTTATAAAAAAAAATCTAAATCCTCAGGAAATTAAATTGCAATTGTGTCCATGGACCCTCACATGAGATCTACCATTCTAAAGGAAACATTTTTAGATTTTTTTTATTAAGAAAGATGATTGTATCCACCTTCCTATATAGGAATATCAGCTCATTTCAACTGTCTGTGATTAGATTTCCCCCATTTAGCGTTCTACGAGACGTCAAGAAGAACAGAAAGCAGGGAAGATAATTAAAGTCCTATTGGTCTTCATCCATCAAACCTGCGTTTTAAACAGAGTCCAAGGTTTGCCTATCTTCTGAGGACTCAGAACTTGGGATAAGTCTTCAGACTGGCAATAGGAACATGTCTTAACCATGTATAGGCCTTCTCTATCATACATATTTGGACTCATCTTTGTCTCGATCATTATCTAATATAGTATTTCAACTTCGTCATATAGCACTCTCAATTATCTTACCAAAAATTCCTTTCTTTTGATTAGATTATCACCTGCACATCCCTATCAAATGCCCTTCATTCTCCTAACTCTCCTCTGTAGTCCCCTAGCAGAGCCCCCAAACAAGTCAAAGTTTATGCTTAAAAAAGAAGAGTATGGAGAATATACTTAGGGTTAACAATTGGCAGCACTGGGCATAATGAAGATAAAAGTTATGTGAGTGTGATGCTAACTCTCTGTCTCGCACCCTCATCACAGTCCTTATTTAATGATGATATAATCAAATATTACCAAGGTTACAATTCAAAGCATTAAACACAAATGGAATGCAATATACATCTGTACAAACAATAACCTATATGGTGCACAACGGCAGAATGTTTATGAGATAAAATGAATTATTCAAATGGGACAATTTTTACATTCGCTAAGAGACATGATACCTTGAAAAAGTTTATGAATTGGACAAAACATCAATGGAAGATGCCATTCAAGAATTAAGTAGAGAGTGAACCGGACACATATATTAGCAGTGGAGCAGGAACATCAATCATAGAAGAACGGTCAATACAAAAAAAACTCTTTCTTAGAGGAAATGAGGTCGTACATTGCCAAATAAAGAGAAACTAGAGGACTTGGACAGCCAAAACCAAGAGAACCTATTTCTGACTGAAATGACAAAGGGACACCCTAGCTTTAGGGCTCTGCATAGCATGAAATCAACCCTAGTCTCAGTAGTCGACAGCCTGCGCTGAGTCCTTGACAAAGGAGGAAAAGTTTCATATATTTTGTTAGATCTTTTGGCTGCATTGACACCATCTCTCAAGATATTATGCTGATTCATTTGCATGAAATTGGGTTAGGGATAAAACCTAAAATGATCTTGCTTCCTACTTACGGAAGCTAACCTTACTGAAAATTGCATCTCCTTTCTCAACAGCTAGATCAAGGACTACTCCAAGGATTATTGTTACACTTTTACACATTGATCAGCTCCTCTGCCCTGACTGCTTAGGTTCTCTTCTGTTTTTTAACATACTCAGATGACACACAAAATTATCATCCACTTGGATTAAACCACTGGAAGTTATGAAGAGCATTTTTAAAGATGCTTGACTGAGATAGCATCTTGGAAGTGAGCCTGCACAATCAAACTAAATACCTATAAGACAGAGAGCTACACTGGTAAAAAATGGTCCGACTTTCAGGTCATCACTGATTTAGATTCCTGTCCTCTTCAAGTTACAGTTGTTACAAAATGAGGAGTTCTCTTAGATATCACACTTACCCTCAGGGCCCAAGTTATCCCCTTCATGCTTATGACGAGCTCAGCTCGTCATGAGGCACAGTGGAGCTGTGCTCATGACGAGCTGAGCTCGTCATAACTGCTGCGGAACGCCCACGTGGGGCTAATTCCCCTCCTGTGCGGGCGTTTCATGGGAGTGGGCGGAGTCGTGACGAGCTCAGCTCGTCATGAGCACAGCTCCACTGTGCAGCATGACGAGCTGGGCTTGTCACGAGCACCGTGGAACTGTGCGCGGCCCCCCTTCCCCCCACACCGCGGGGGAATTAGCCCTGCATGGAAGGGGTTAACTAAGTCACATCCACATATTGCCGAAAGCTAGTCTATTAGGCAATGATACTCTCTAAATTGGATTACTTTGATGCCCTAAATTTATGATCTCCAAAGACATTTCTTCCAGGTTCCAGCTACAGAAAACTGAACACTGCATGCCTTCTTCAGTCTGCCAAGATGATCGCTGGTCTCACGCTGTAGGGTTCAGTTCCACAGGCTTCTCATTGAAGAGAATAGTATTTAAGTAACTTTGCATAATTCACGCGCTTTCCATCAGCTGGTACCCAGATACATGCAAGCAATACGCACTCACTACAGCTAGATTCATTAGATCCACTTTGCTGCTTAAACTGACAATCTCATACTATGGAAAGAAACATCAGGGAGGCAATGCCTCTCAGTTCAGGCAGCTAAGCTATGGATCGCTCTTCATAACACCCTCAGAAGTATAGTTGAGCAGTTGAATTTCATGAGATCTTTTTGAATAAGCAGTTACTGTAGCCACATTCATAGATTAATTCATGAGCTTCAGAACACCCTCTCAGGAAACAGATGCACTCCAAAATATCATTAACATGACATTAACAAGCTAATATAATCAGTTTTTAGGACATATACTAATGCACGATTACCTTTGCAAAACCATATCTTGCTATTTAGGTCTACAACCCTTGACCACTTGTTACAACAGGTATTCTATACACCTGATGTGTGTTATATGGGTATTCAGTTAAAGGATAACAGAAATAGTATATTCTGTCTTATTTGTGCCAGTGAAATGATGTCATACAAAACGTTGCAACGGTTACACATTTTAGATATTTACTAGGCTAGTAAAATAATAGAGACGTTGAAATTGAAATGTGTGAGTTGAGAGTGAAGCATTGTGAGGAAGAAGTAGCTTGAACAGTGGTCTCTTTTATACAACATGAGGCTTAACACAAAAATTCCATCGAACAATAGCAATGTGCTTGCTTTTAACTTGGAAGACATAATGTGTGATGTAAAGTGAAAAATGAAAACTCGTAGGGCGTTGAGTTAGATTTATTATGTTGTAAACTCACAAAGATGTGTACCAGTTTCACTTCTGTTTCATTTTTTCTAAGAAATGGGAATCAGCACTCTAAAGTTTGTAAAGCTCTAAAATTAAGCTAGTGAGCTATTTCCCCGATGCAAGGCAGTACAGATCAAGACTTCAACTTATGCAAATGTATTCATATATATGTTTGAAAAGAAGTAAAGAATAGCCGCTTCTCCTAGACATGCTAACTAACAACTGGAAAAAGAACCACATTTGATATGTTGATTTGTAAGGACTCACTGAAACTAGCCGTATAAACTGCCTTTTGTACCAGCTGGATCCTTGAGATAGTTTAGTAACAATGCTCACTGTATTTTTGCAGCCAAGCACAAAGAGTGCCTTATGACAACTTTACTCACATCATTGGTCAACGGATTGTCTATGGTGCTGCCCACAGGGCATCTGTGCTTGCGACTGAGTAAATAGAGTTGAATCCATGCAGCAAACATCTCCAGTGACTTAATTGATTAAATGCAACACTCTGTTATGTGCCGTAAACACAAAATGTTTGCAACACCTAAGCTCAAATCAGAAGCAAAAAAGGTGAATTGATGTTTGTCAATGCCAACTCCTGATGCAAAGGATTTGTTGATTTTAATACATTGAAATGTCCCGTATCATTTTAAAGATCCACCTATTCCATGTTAAGGGAAGATAAAGTGTGGGGGGTGGGGTAGTGGTAGAGGGATACATAAATGTTACTCCTGTGTCCATTTGTAAAGTTGTAACTTTGTGGAGATGGAGAACATTTTACAATAAAGTTTCGCACCCTGCAAATCAAGGAAACTACGTTTTATAAAGGCAGTACTTACTGTGTCCCTGATTCACAAAGGTAAACTTACACTTTCACGTAAGTTTGTGATTGTTTGCTTTTCACAAAAGGATTTATGAGTAGTGTCTTTACGAGTGTGAAATCTCCACACATAAAAAGACAGGCCCTCTCTGTTTCCAAGGTTGGAAAGAGAACTGGATACCTACAAATGTAAAGTGCAATTTATGCTGTGGTAACAAATAGCCACAGACTTAATTAACCTTGTGAAAATATGTTAGGCATGTATCTTAAGAAAGCACCCGCCGCAATGCTAAAAATGCACGTCATGCATTTCAATGCACAACGTGACAGCCACCGCGCGGTGCTTGCCACATTGTACTTTGAAATGCAGGGGGGTACGTGCACCCCCCAACCCCAGAATCTTTGGGGGCCCGCAACGGGTCCCGCAAGAGATTCCCGCATGCCTTTCTGTGGCGGCAATGCCACCATGGAAAGGCATGTGTCCGCTCCCATCATAATATGGATGGCGATGTCTAGCAGACACCGCCACCATATTAAACTCTTAAGCGGCAGACGGTCTTTCCGTCCGCCGTGGTCCCCCGCCATAGTAATATGGCGAGGGAAATGGGTGGCGGGCAGGGACGCATGTCGGGCGGATGGACACCGCCATGCGGACGGTGGCCATTCGCCCGACATCCTAATGGGGCCCCAAGTGTTTAGGAGAAGCGCAAATACTTACATCGATTTGCAATTTGTGTACAAGTTTCAGGCAAGGGACTCTAAATTAGCATAATTGTGGACTGAAGTCTTGATTATATTTAATAAAAATGTAGTAGTCACTATCCTGAATTCAGATGTTGGCTGTAGGAAGGATTGGTGATAAAGCTTGGATGTGAACTTTCATAATGGAAATTGGGACGAGAGACAGTGGAGAGAAGCCTTGTTCTTGACACTCAACCTTTCATGATGTGTGGTCAGGAAAACATATGACCATAACTTTGAGTTCTGAATAAGGCGTCTACATCATAGTGAAGTATTGTTGTTAGAATATTATCTCCCATAATAAATATTTAGTCCTAAACATCCCTTTTTCCAACTGGAGGTAAAAGCAGAAAATCTACATTAAACAGGACAAATATTTTGCAAACAATGTCTGTAATACAAAATTTCGGAATACGATATTCTGGGACAGAACCCGCAAACATGCTTACAGTAAGTTCATAAAATAGTGGTGTACCCAGTATGAATGATTATTAAGGAAACAGTGTCTCCCTCTGCTGCTTGGCACACACGAATACCATTCAATAAAGTTCCATGGGAAATTACCTGCCATACATTTGTTATTGACACCCTAGTTACATACAAACATTTCAGTGAATGAGGAAGTCACACAGGCATAAATGAAAACTACATTCTTTACAGTTACAGGCTAAACCAAAGGCTCTGTTTTTCTTTGCTTTCATTATACTGGGAATTTTACTCTCTCACTCTTGTAAGCTTACCCTGCTCAGTAGCTCATCCATCTCGGTGACAAGGGTATCCAGGTTATTCTGCGCCAATTGAATAAGTCTTTCCGGAGCACGCTGAGGTGACAGCAAGTGCTGAAAATTAATAGAAATATTTTTAGCCTTACAATATACATCACTATAGTGGAATATTAAAGATGTAACAAATGAAAACTCATACATTGCACTCACGAAGATACCATTCTCATGCACTAGCGGCATCCTTCTCCCCAAAGGTCCCCAAGAGACATAGCTTTGCTACACTACATTAGCTCAAAGCCACAGTGGATATAATCGTGAATAGCAAAACATTAAGAATGACATGGGGCAATGTTTAATCCTTTGAACTACAGCGCGACAGCTTTTCATTGTAAACAGGTCATGTGCAGGGGCAGCTCTTTACTGTTTCTACTAGAATCCTTGTATTTATTCATCTTCAAGCACTTGTGGCAGCAGAAGCTCTTTATGGTTTTCTAGCAATTGGCCCAAACAGTTATTACACTAATTTAGTCTCTTTACTCGGATTTATACACAGGAAATTTCTTCGGCGTAGTGAGGGGTGAGAAATCAGGGTGTGGAACTGTTTGCCACCCAATGAGGACCATTAATTAGTAGCCAACTCACAAATTAGAGATCAGGTTCAAGTACACTACTCTCCAAACCATGCTATAGAAAAAGAGCATTGCAATTGGAAGACCCAACCTTCTGCCGAAATTCAATCTCACAAGAATTATACAAAACAGAAACTCTGCTGTGACTGCACAGAATAAGAGCAAAATAACCTGATGCTCTGAAAATAATCTATGACTTTTTCCATCAAGCATTAGATAGTTGTAAGCACAGTTTCTGCAGAAAGAACATTAAGACACAATAAAGGACTCAGACAATTTTAGATAATTTAGTTATTGTATTAAAGATCTAAAATAAATGCATATAAATAACATTTTAAGTTACTCAGTCATGAGTCTAACAGCTTGCAGTATCAAACTACACATTTAGTCAAAGTAAATCTATTTCTAAATAAGTGAATCCATAAATAGAATGTTAAGGTAAGAATTCCTTCCACCAGCAAAGAATGGAGGATGGTTCAAAAGAGTTCTTTTAGCCTGGACAAAGGGATCAATTTAGAGTCCAATAAGGAAACGTCCATGGGCATTGGCAACGGGAGTGGAGTAATAATCAGGAAAGTTCATGTCTTGCCTCTCACCAGACATCTTCAAAATGTTCAGCATGCAAGTTCATCAGCAAAGGGGAAAATGCAAGATAAGGGGCTCTAGTGCTCGGCCGAGTATCTCTCCTCGGTGGAAAGTCACCTTTTAAACTCCAGATTGTAATTTATTACATCAGTTGTCACCATACGATGGTCTGACCATCATGTGACCATTCTTCTGTTCACCAACTACAAAATTGATACTCCAACATATCTTCCCATGTTGCTTATGAGAAACAACTGTCCATTCAATCCTCACAGGTTAGCTGACAAAGAGCTTATTTACTTTCTCTTCATGGATTATGTCGAGGGGTCGAGTTTCCACCAATTCACACACAATGAAGTACTGGAAAAGTGTCTTACTGATTAAAGAATACTGCATACACAAAAGCAACATTTGAGGAAATGCAACCAAAGTCCTTTACCCCAGGCTATGAAATAATGCAGCCTAAGGAAAAAGGCTATGTATTGCCTTTTAAAGTTAGTACTTCTTAGTTAATAAAAAAACTAACAGTTACGTTTAAACATAATGAAATAAATAAAGCATATCATATATGGAAATATTTGTAACCTTCTCAGTGATTATTGCACACAAATGTTCAACTATTATCATGGCCGACTGCCAAAACTCTCAGCAATCAATTTGAACATGGGATTGAATCACACCTGTAAAAAGAGGTACATCATTGCCTCTCTTGTCTAGCCATAGGTGGTAACAAACTATCAGGTAATACAGGTCTGCCATCAGTGTAAACCCAAGCGTCATCTTCCCTTTTGGTGCATCCAACTCACATCATCAATACAATGGGAGTTTCAAGGGGAATAACAGGACAACCAGCCCCCCACTCAACGGATTCACTATCAATAATTGGCTGTCCCTGAACTGATACACCATGAATATTTTTCAAGTTACAGCCCAAACGGGTCAATAATTTTGAGACATCATTTTACATGGACCAATTAAATGAATTGGTCATTAGGCTGTAGTGTATCCAATTTCTAAAAATAAGAAGAAATAGACTACCATACACAGACCTTTCATCCACAGAAAAAAGTGTGAGAAGGAAAGAAAGCACCTCACGGTAGCAACACCAAGGGGGAAACTTGACTGGTACTCGCCAGAAACCCACTTATCATCATTGGTTACCTTCTTTCCAGTAAGGAAATGTGCATGTGTATTAAGACAAAACCTCAGCCCAATGAAAACAAAAAGAAGAAACCTAAGTGTGAGTGTACTTCCTATATGTATAAGAATCATCCAGGTGTTCAAGGATCCCGTGAGAACAAAAACATAATCCTCATCAATAAAAATTGGTAAAGCTTACTTGCTTCTGATACTCTTTATTCCTCGCTGTAAGCTTTTCCACATTAAAAATAACTCCTATCAAGTCATGATCAAGTAACAACTAGCCAACATGTTTCGTTGCTGTTATCAACTTTAAGCAACTTCGTCAGGGCTAGGGATCCAAATAAATGTTTTCATGTGGGATTTGCATCAAACCTTCCGGTTGCGTCACTGCAGCATACCGGCAACCTCACTGAGACTAGAAAAACGCGTCATATGATCGCGCATCCGGCCGGACGATTTGAAACGCACCAGGTCCGAGGTCGCGGTGACAAGACCTGCTGGCGGTTACCAGACGGATGCACGATCATATGACCTTTCTCACCTTCATTAACTGCTTGCTCTCCTATGCCTAGAGGATCTTTATCTTGCGTTCCGGGGGGCCTCTGCCTTTTACCACCTGTTTGAGAAACCCAGTAGTATTGACTTATGCTGCATCTGGTTCACACAGGCATTGCTGGATTCCACTAGGTGGCTGTGAGCTTGTCTTCCCAGACTAAACATGTTTATGCACACATACTCACCCATCACTTGAGAAACTCACACACATTCATGACCACTCACACACAACTTGATTTAGATAATTAGCTTGCACATTTACCTCATGATAATAGCCAGAAAACCTGGACTCGACCTGGCCCTTCTGGGCCTATGGTGGACACCCATTGTCCATAATAATCTCTTAAAAGTCAGAAAAAGTTATATTCATGCATACAATAAAAGTCATTCAAACATGAGACAAGGTTGCAGATTACAAAACTGATGATGGAGTTCATTTGTAATGGGCAACTAAACTAAAGACATTCAACCCTGATCTTACGGGCAGGGGAATTTAATTAATTGTTGGTAGGTCGATATCATTGATTATTTGTAGAGTACTCACTGCCCAAAGGCGGCCTTTTGGTATTTTCAAATCTTTTTATCATAAAAAGGATTAAACTCACAACTATAGAATCAGATTTTCCTTCAAACCTCAAGTCTGTCTAAATTACTCATTCCCGAAGTTCTATTAGAGAAATATGTAGTGGATTCACAGGTTGCTTGCTTAAGCGCACTCTGCCCCTTGAAAAGTCAATGGAACAATTGGAGTGCGCATGTCAATAAACTAGATTAATACTGAAATTCTGATGAGTACATGAAACTTGTCAAATGGACACAGATGGGCTGGGACGGGTAGAGACAGAAGTGTGCATACTGATGGACTGTCTGCTGCCCTACAGTGGACTGCCCAGCTGAATGCTAATCGGCCTATATATGGCAGTGGTTATTACACTCCTATCCACCCTCTCAGCAGACTAGTGCTGACAGGTGCATTCTCATCTCTGGTGTAACGCTGTAAAAAAGTACATTTGTGGGGTAGGGGGTAAGCCCAGTGTCACACACACACAAGCACCTACAGCGTGATTGACTGGGCAGTGTCTAATTGGACCCTTGACTTTCATTCACAGACAGCCGCAGGATACCCAAAACCCTAAACAGCAAATGAGCCGCTGTGGGGTGCTCAGCAGCGGATCCATTCAGTGGTGTACACTGCCCCTTCCTCCTCCACTGCCTTCTCTTTATCTGCAGCACTTCTGCTCAGTAGCACAGTTCCCAATGCCATCAAGCCTGCCCTGCCTGACTTTCCCCTTAGAGTACCGGTACTCTCCTTGGCCAAGGAAAAGTTATGGTACTCAAATGGAGAAAAATAAAAAGTGTTGGTACTCCATACTGGCGAGTACCGGCCCATTTAAAGCACTGCGTGGGACTGTGGGGGAGAGGGGAGAACTGGCAAGGAGAGGATAGGAACGCGTGGTGAGGGGGTAGACATCAGCACTGAGGGGGGGTTGAACTGAAGAGACAGTGGGAAGAAGTGATTATGTGATTAGGAGAGAGAGAATCCTTAAACTGGTGAGGAACGTGTGTAAACTATATGGGGAGAGGGTGGAACTCAAAACAAGGGAGACCAGAGGGACCGTAAGAGAGACATTTTTCACCCGCCTGTGTCAGATAAAATGGCCACTATGACATCAGTTAACAGTAACACTCGCTGTTAGTTCCAAGCCGTAGTTCAGTTTGAGGGAAATGCTGCATAAACAAAGTATACCCACGCTCTGTGGCCCAGGTACTGTTGTATCCGGTCCCAGGGTGGCAGCTTACCTTCTCAGAATGTGCTTTGCTACTTACCTGTTACCTGGGCGGAGGGGGCTTTCTGAATGCGCAGGACGAGGAGTTTGCAATATTTGAAGAGACAAGTTCGTAAACTTCCTAGGACAAATTAAACTGCTCAGGTCATGTATAACCTGAACAATAGCTCTGCTGTCTCGCGGAGTGTGATTGACTGGGCAGGGTCTAATTGGACCCTTCACTTTCATTTACAGACAGCCGCAGGGCACCCAAAACCCTAAACAGCGCTTAAGCGATGCAAATGAGCCGCTGCGGGATTTCACTGCAGCGGCTCCATTCACAGGTATACACTGCCCCTCCCTATATTCTGCCTTCTCTTTATCTGCAGCAGTTGAGCAGAGCACTTTCTGCTCAGCAGCACAGCCCCCAATGCCATCGAGCCTGCCCTGCCTGACTTTCCCCTTAGAGTACCGGTACTCTCCTCGGCCAAGAAAAAAGTGCCGGTACTCTAAGGGAGAAAAATAAAAAGTGGCGGTACTCCGTACCGGTGAGTACCGGCCCATGTAAAGCACTGTCTGTAGTAATGTAGGTCAGGTGCGCAGAGCAGACCACTGAGATCGCATGATCACACCAGGAGCATGCCAACCCCGATCAAGACAAAAATACCCCAAACAGAAATGTATTTAACATTATATAATAACTGGTGTTCAATCATGTAAAGTGCTACAATACCTTTGGGTTCAGTTCACGCTATATTATAAAATTGCAGAGAAAATCCCTAGACCCTGGTCTACACAGAAAAGAGTGAATCCTTCAAATAGTCTCCTATTGGCAACCAAACATGGCTCACCCCTGCCCTAGGGGCATAACAGGGGCCCCCACAGTCCCTGCAGCGCAAGTGGGGGGGCATACAGCTCAACACCTATGCATATCGATGAGATATCAAAGCCTTATTAGACTCCTCACGGGTCCCTTCATTTTGTGTTACACCACTGGGGCACTGCCTCCCCTTGTAGTAGTCAGACAACCTATTCCTTCCCTAATGTCTATCTGATCGAAAATCTGTGGTTTGCATTCTGCATTCACGCAGTCAGGGTTTCTGCACCTCCTATAGCATGTCCTCCGCCCATCCTGCCACTGACGTTCTCTATCTCGAGACCTGAAGCCTGCCCCAACCACCTTCTAGGCTGCACTTTTCCTGGGGATATCCTGTATTCCTCCACAGTCCGCTGCACTGGGACGTATGTCGTTACCACGCATGCTTTTACAACGCATGCCTTTACCACGCAACTTTTACAACGCAAGTCGTTACAACGACTTGCGTTGGGGGGCGCTGGATAGTGAATAGTTTAATTTACTATTCCAACTCCAGTCCCCGTGGATAGTAGGGAAGGTTTTGGATAGTAAATTAAACTATTCCCTATCCTACAGCGCCCCCGGCGCAAGTCGTTGTAACGACTTGCGTTGAAAAAGTTGCGTGGTAAAGGTAGTGCGTGGTAAAAGTTGCGTTGTAAACGCTGTTAACCGCTGAACTGTGTTTACTCGCCTGGATTCTTTTCTCCCTTCAGAGCTCTAATGAGTATTACTGTGGTACCATGAATGAGTGAGCCAGGGGCTGCAGATGTGATAAACGTTGTGCACTGTGTGGGCCAAGAGTGGGGAATGAGAATTATCAGAGGTAGGCAGTAGTGTCACAGTTTAGATGAGTCCAGAAGGGGTGGATGACTTGTGATGAAAGAGCGCCTCATGGCCATCAGCAGTAAGACTAGGAGGCATGCACCATAGGGTGGAAGTAAGGCTTGTGGTGAAGGTAGTCCCTGGCTTGTTTTAGGTGTAATGTCAGTTGTTGTATTATATATCTGGATGCAATAACAGAAAGAGACAGGAAAATAGTCTGGTGGCATACTATTCTAAGATCTTTTGGTATTTCAGGCATTACCCGGGCATTTGGAGACTCAGTTGTATTTCCATGTGTCAAACCCTCACTCTGAGATTCATTGTATGGTGGTGGGCAATTCATCCACAAGACATTAAGAATGTCATCATCTAGGTCACTATTTTCTCCTTCAGTTTCATCATCACTAACCTTTCTGTGTCAATATGTTTCCTCGTCTCCTTGCATTTTCCCTTAATGTCTCCTTTGACTTCTATCAAAGGGTGCATTTGTGTTCCCTGAATAACACCATCTCTCCATACTTTCTATTGTGCGTGCCATTTAGCTCCAACATACCAATCTACAGGTCTCCTATACTTTCCCTGATATTTTTCTTTCTGATGAGCTATGTGTTCCCAAGTATTTAATGCCTCAAATTGAGCAGGTCTAGAAGGTGTTCCCACGCATCAGCCCATGGATTTTGGCACATATCCAGATTTACCCCTAGTGGTAGACCTGGACATGAGTCAAAATGCAACGCATCCCTAGGCGAGGCATAATGAGGAGAAATATCTTTATTTCTCCACATTTTTTCCTCTTTCTATGTGTGCTGCATTTGTGTGCAAGAAAGTGCCGCTTCCTGCACATAACCAATCCTGTTTACAACGTAGACATCTTGCACCATGGTGCAATGGTGCCTGCGCAGGCGCTAGGCAGCACATTGTGCACCAGCACTGGGAAGTGAGAGGAATGCGCTTGATATTATTAAGTACAGTGCATTCCTGCCTTTTTCCTATCCCATAGCAGAGTGCAGCAAGGTGACACATCGCGAAGCCTGACGCCGCTGTGAGGGAAACGGCTCCAGGTCTTTGAAGCCGCTTGCCGCTTGCCACTCACCGCCCAACGCCCACCGCACGCTGTAGTTCCGGCCAGCGGACTACAGCTCCCAGCAGGCTCAGGGAGGAGGTGACGCTCCAGCACGCGCCCGGAGGCGCCATAAGTACAGCGAGCGCCGAGCGCTCTTGGGGGACACATCGCAAAGCCTGACGCCGCCGTGAGGGAAACGGCTCCAGGTCTTTGAAGCCGCTTGCCGCTTGCCACTCACCGCCCAACGCCCACCGCACGCTGTAGTCGCGGCCAGCGGGCTACAGCTCCCAGCAGGCTCAGGGAGGAGGTGACGCTCCAGCACACGCCCGGAGGCGCCATAAGTACAGCGAACGCCTCTCGCCCCGCGAGTCGCGCACCGGAGAAGCCCGGGACAAGGGCGGTACAGTCTGCGACAGTCAGAGACAGAAGGAGACTGGGCTGGGCCAGTGACCCTGATTCCCGTAAGCTGTGTGAACTGACTATTATATTTTAAATTGAGTCCATACCAATTGGTGGTGTGGAACATTTGTTTTTTCATTTCTGTGTGAAATCTAAAAAGCTTTAAATTGGTTCCTTTTAATATTGTGTGATGTCTAAAGTAAAAGTTACCCAGGCGCCGCACACCATGGACAACTATCTGGTGAAGGTTGTCAGTAAAATTAATAATGAGAGGCGGCAGTCCTTGGGCATAGTTAACCCTCCCATACAAACTAACTTAGAAACAGGGCTGGTTTCCTTAGTATCGGGTGAAAGTAATTGTACCAACGATCTTGAGCTCTCTGCTGATGATACATCTGAGCAGGACATTCCCAATCTGGTTGACTTGGGCGATTCTATTAATACTGCACCTCAGCACCCACCTACTCCAGTCCCTAGAGTGGTGAGGGCATGCAGAAAAACTCAGACTAAACGGGAAATGCCACGGACAACCAGGAAAAGAGCTGTAACCCCTTCTAATAGTATGAATAAAGATGATAGCATTATGGCTAACGGCGATGCTGTTAGTCCAAATGCCGAACTAATTAATAGCCTAGTGAGTACTATTGACTCTAAGATCAAGGGCATTGTTAAACCCCTCATGATTAAAATCGAGCAGTTAACTGCTGAAGTCAATAGACTAGGGGGATTACTTAAGAACTTGGTAGAAACAGCGGGTAGCCAAACGACATTGCCACCAAGCAGTAGTGAAAATGTTGTCCCTCAGAGAGACGTAGGCCCCAGTGATAACGGTAGTGGCAATCCTCCAACTCCTGCGCCTCTAGTCAGTAATAACAGTCAGGCTGTAACTAAAGCCGACGATAACGAACACTGGACTGAGGTAAGACATAGGCGCACTACTAATCTTCCCCCTGAATGTGCCCCATATGTGGTGGTTTTAACTAATGTTCCACCAGCTGAGCAGGGCAAATACCAAGAAACACATGAAACTCTTAAAACCAAAACGGTTTCTTGGCTACACAGATATTGTGGCTTCCCAACTGCTTTTGCTGACCAAGTCCTGACGACTAGAAGGGTGCACTGGATTGGGAGCTCCAGGAAAAGTATTAGGGGTGACTGTGTTATAATAAATTTTAAGCATCCTCAACACGCAGCCACCGTACTTCTGAAGGCAGCATCTCTACCTATAACTGATGGCAATGTGTGTGCTCGCTCACTTGGGTTTTTCTATAGTCCACTAGGCATCCCCCCCCACGATGGTAGAAGAGGTAAATCCTGGTCGACTGTTCAAAGGCCACACTTTGCTCTTGTGATGCAAAATCGATTTCAGGCTCTAAACTGTATGGATGCCAACGATTGACCCGAGCAGACGGGGAAATCTCGGTCCCAGGTGCCTATTAAGTCTCCTATGGTGGTCTGTGAGGACAATAGAGTGGTCCGGGAATCTTTAGTCTGTATGGCGCCAGAGCCTATTGCTAGTTCAGATATCGATCGGGAGCAGGATGACAGGGTTGTAACTGTACGTGGGGACTTAATTAAAGTGATTCGATCAGATTGTGGGGTAAGAAATGCTAGCATGGTGTACAACTCTGATTGCATTAGGACAAAAGGTACAAAAATTATTTGTTGGAATGTGGCGTGGTTGAAGTCTAAGGAGAAAGACCCGGGTTGGATAGATTTCATTAATGCCCATGATATTCTATGCTTCCAGGAGACGTGGAGTACGACTGAAGTTAACTATGATGGATTCGTCTCCTATAACTTGCTAGCAATGGGAGGGGGACCTGGTAGACCCAAAGGGGGTCTCCTTACACTTGTAACTATTTCACGCCCTATCCTGGTTAAAAAGTATATATATCTGTAAATAATCTTGTACAGATTCTATGGCTAGCAGAGGGTAAAGAGCGTAATATTTTGTTGATCAATTATTACAACAATGTTTTTGATGGCACTAGGACTAAATTAGTGATAGATTTGGCCACAACTATTGATAATCTGTGCCAGGAAGCCAATGTTGTATTTGATTGTATCTGGGTGCGGGATTTTAATATTGGACTGTGCGAAATGTCAGCACAGAAGGTATGTGGGGTTACCAATAATGCGGGGTTTGATATTCTGCATTTTGGACACTGTGGTTATGGCGAAGAACTGCATAAACTTATGGGCTGCCATGGTTTGGAAATATTGAAGTACTGTAAAGATGATAACGGGCTGGCAATTCCTACTTTCAAAAACTGGCATGCCACTTCTGTCATTGACCACGTGATTGTGTCATCAAATATAATCCCTTACTGTGCCCCCCCACATATAGAAGTTACTATAGAAGTAGTGTGGCTCACTGGTTAGAGGCGGCAGACCCGAGAGCAGAGGACGGCCCGGGACCAGGGTTCGATTCCTGGCGCGGCAGGTTTCTGGACCAGGGTCAGCGGACTCGATAATTCTCTCGCCTCGGTGCCCACTCTGATCAGCGATCACACTCGGCAACTCTGGGCATTAGCTTGCCTCATCTTCACTAACGGCCCCACCAGACCGCCGGGGATGCCTGGTCTCACCCTGGAGATACCCATTAAGGGACCATCTCTCAGGGAAGCCAGGAAGGGTTTCGCAGCGGTCGAAGCGCCTTGGGACCCTACGGGTAAGTAGTGCGCTATATAAATGCCTATACATTTACATTTACTACACTAAGTGACCATAATCAAATCATCATGAATACCAGTTTTTGGGCAGGGAGTTTGGTTGCTGTAGGTAATACAATTACTGATGTAGAACCTCATAGGAATAATGGGGTTAGGCTAAGATGGGTAGGGGGAAAGGCAGATGAACTATCTAGTTCTATAATTAAAGAGAGCCTGCCGAGTGTTATTTTTATTTAAAAAAATAGATTTGACCTTGAAGGAGTACTACAATTTTTTAATGCAATCAACAAAGCGATTGATGCCAAATTTACTGGACGTAATAACAGACGATGTAAAAGTGGACCGGGATGGTTCAACCATCAATGTACTGCCGCATTAACTAAACTCAAGCAGGCATTAGGAGACAAGCCTAGGGACAAAAATGTAATAATTAATTTGAGAATGGAGTACAAGCGTGAGCTCAAATTGAGGAAACGTGAATTACAGCAACTGGCTTGGGAATCTTTGAACCAAGCGGCTGAACTTTCAAATTGTACCCTATTTTGGGCCACTGTTAACTCCCCCTTCCTAAAAGAAGACAAAACTCCAGAGTTAATATCTAACGTATCGAGTGAGGGGTGGATTGCCCATTTCTCTTATATTTTTGATACCAATAGACCTTTAGTGAACGATCAGAATAAGTGGGCAGTCTTGCCGCTTGATATTACAGTCCAGGAGGTTGAATGCGGAATACGTAACAGTAAAGGAGGGAAAGCCCAGGGCCCTGATGGAGTCCCTATAGATGTCTATAAGGCAGCACCTGAAGTATGGGGACCTCTTCTCACTACTGTTTTTAATGCAGCTGTGTGTACTGAGCCGCCTGCAACCTGGGGTGAATCAATTATAGTACCAATTTATAAAAAGGGTACCAGGTCTGACGCAAAGAATTATCGCCCAATCTCTCTCCCTCACTCCTCTGTCAAGGTGATGAGTAGAGTCATGCTTGTTAGATTGGAGGATTGGGTGAAGCAGAATGGAATACTAGCTGATAGTCAGTTTGGATTCAGAAAGGGTCGCGGTACGCTCGATCAGTGTGTCAAGTCAAGTCAAAACAAGCTTTATTCGATTACATTTAAAATCATAAAAGCAACAGACAACATGTATTTAAAAAATTGATTTACAATTTGATAAAATTCATTACAATTTGATAATTCATGTGGGTTACAAAAACAGAACAGTTCAGTAAAATCCATAAAGGTTAAAAAGCAAGCCGGGAATCATAATGATAAAATCACCCTTCCAGTTGTCTCGGGGATAGCATCCTGGACCTAGTGCGCATAGCGGCGACCAGGAAGCTAGCAACCCCGAGAATTGTCCTGATGCTGCCTAATAACTGAAGGTAAAGTAGAGCAGGCCGTACCTGAACAAAACCTGCATCTCTTAAAATGGGTGCCAAAAACCTCAACCTACTCGCTTTGTAGTGGCTACAAAACATGATGAAATGCATGAGGGTTTGGTCAGAAAAATTGTCACAGCTACATGGGGTAGATTCATCAGGAACACCCCACACGGGAAGATCGCCCAAGGAGTATTGGATTAAATTGAACCTAAATCTGATAAGCAGGTGATGGTGGTAAGGTCTGCTCACGATTTTTAAATATGGTTCAATTTGGGGCGAGGTCAGGAGTAAGAAGTTGGCTCTGACTCTTGATTTAGTTAGTTCTTTCTCCTCCCGTGTTTGAACTGCCCTCCTCATGAAGTTTTCTTTGATCCATTTCAAATCTCCCTTGAGTATAGTGTCTGGGTGGCTGTATAGATTTGGTCTGCCGAGTCTGCCCATCTCCCCCTTTACGTATTCTAGCCATGGGATTTTTGAGGCATTGTCCAAGGTCATGCAATCCCTGAGGATTTTGTGGTTCAGAGCAATGTCCTTGTTCAGCCAAGTTTTAGTCCAACACATAAGGGGCGCTAGTTGGAGTGAGTCAGTAAGATAACCCATCCCTAGTTCGGTATGTATTGAAAGGACAGGTGTGGATTGTGGGACACCCAACAAGGACCTGAGGAAATGATTTTCTGCTATTTGTAGTTTGCCACAGTTTACGTGGCCCCACAATGGGGCTCCGTAGGAGGCTATAGATAGGCATTTGGTTTTGTAAACCTTCAATAATGCCTCCATCGGTCGAGACCCAAGACGCTTGGCAAAACTCAAAAGTGAAGAGGTGGATCTGGTAACGGCTAGGGATTGTGTGTCAATCTTGACCTATTGATCGGGAAGTATACCGAAGCCAAACCAGGCTCAATGTATCTCTGCTTCACAGACCTGAGTAGTGCATTCGATATGGTGGACCATGCACTATTGTGGCCTGCGCTGTTGAAGCTAGGTGCACCTGAAGGTATAATCTTTTTTCTGGCCAGGTTATACGAGAAGCTGAAAACCAGTATGCGCTTTGGTACTAAAGGAGAATGCGCCCAAAAATTTTGTGTTAGAAGAGGAATTAGACAGGGCTGTGTTCTGGCTCCCCTTTTATTTATTTTATTTATTAATGAAATTGATGTCATTTTAAAAAAAGTAAATGCTGATGCCCCTCAGATCAATGGTGTACCTGTGCCGGTGCTTTTATACGCCGATGATGCTGTTTTATTATCAAGAACCCCGGTAGGATTACAGCGATTAATGGACTGTTTTTCTCTCTTCATTAAATATAGAAAGCTGGTAATCAATAAAGGGAAGACGTACCCAATGACCTGTGGAGCAAAAGCTAGAGTTTTAAAGACATTTTTTATAGATAGAGAGAAGGTGCAACAGGTTGAAAAATGTTGTTACTTAGGTATTACTTTTTCTAACGACAGGAGATGGAAAAATGAATTTACTAATATTCGAAACAAAATGGCAAAAAATGCCCACGGAATTTACAGATTTGCTGCTAAGATAGGGGATCGTCGCTCTAGGGATATGTTAAAAATCTACCAGGCCAGATGTGCTACAATAGCTCTGTATGGGGCAGGTGTTTGGGGTCACAGTAGCGCCTCTGATTTACAACTGGAGGAAAATTTATTTTTAAAAAGGCTTCTCTGTCTGCCCAAGTCAGCCTCGACTGAGTTAATCCATCGAGAGCTTGCAGTCAACCACCTAACTGATCTATTAGGCCTTAGGCCATTGATGACTTGGCAGGCCTTTTGGCTAGAGGATGCAAGCAATTTAATAGATCTATTGTTGAAGATTGCTTACGCCTGGATAATTACCAAAACATTCCCTGGCTAAAATATGTCGTTGGCTGTTTTTTGGCCATTTTTAACCTTAATCTTCTAGATGATACCGGTGCCGCTTCTATGATCTCTAAATCTGAAATGAAAAATATCTCCTGACATTTATGGGGAGAAAGCGGGCAATCGCAGCCGGTTCCTTGTCCACTGTCATTTTTTATAACAAATATACCACTGTTATGGGTTTTCCTCTGTATTTAACCATGGTGACTAGGAATTCCCATAAATTTGTAGTACCCAGGCTCCGATTCGGAATGGCTCACTGTTTGGTGGCCCATCCTAACATCAAGAATCATCCAACTGGGCCTTGTATGTGCGATAATGTATCCACTCAAAGCACTGTACATTTCCTGTTGTTTTGTAAACTGTATACTTACTTCCGTATTGTTTTCTTGAAACCATTGTTTATTAAGTACGGAGTACGAACAGTTGCACATGCTATGAATTTAATTTTTAATTTGGAATCAGCTGACATCTGTTTTTATACTGCAACGTTTTTAATTCGGTGCATCAATGCTAGGAAAAGCATGACTTTTTAGAAATATAATTGTTCTTTGCTTAAACGATTAGATATGCCTTTTTTAACATAAATAATTACGCCTTATTGATGTGATGATTATGAATTATGTATCAATTGTATTTATTATTTATTTTTTATCATGTTGTTGTATGTGCTTTTATGGTCATCTATTTGAACCGAATAAAGCTTCATGAAATGAATGAAATGACTTGCAGCGCAATAATTTCATAAATATGCCCCAAAATGCATTAGCAAATGTTGTCAAATATTTGCATGCAAAACGGTTCTAATCAAAGTAAGGACACTGAGCACAGGCGTCGCAGGCAGCTTTTGCACACACCAAGCTGAATTCACACAGCATTAGGCAAGTCTGTCCGACGAAATGATTTATAGCCGTAGATTAGAGCACCAACCTCTGTCTTCATGCCACCGTCACACAACGTTACAAATATTTATTAAATGTAAATCCAGCTATGCTGCACAGAGGGACACGTTTAATAAAGCTCCATTACCGATGATAAGTTTGATATTTCGTCTACTCGTTTTTATTCTCAAAGTGGAATTGCTATTGTGCGATACTAATAAAAATGAATAATCTCCTTCTTAATAAAAACTGATTTCCCACGTGCTGATGGCGTAGGAGTCTTTCTTGAGGAAAAACACACACAGCAGGCAGACCTGCAAGGTGTGGGAGTATTTGTGTGATCAAGCGAAGGGAGAGCTTCAGAAAATGCGTTTTTTCTTTATACCGAGTAATTATCTGGTAAAACGTATTTAAGTTTATACTAAAACATAATCAAACATGGAAACCCCATGCACCTTCTTATTCTTGCTGCCTAGAAAACAAAGCACAGCTTGAAATGTGTTTTTCATTTCTTGATTCAACTGTTAAATGTTTTTGACTATTCTTTTTAGATATGGCCACATTCCCAGTACAACATCTAAGGGATTAAATAGAGGTCTAAAGGTGCCAAACTGAATCACTACTCTTGGTAGCCATTCATGTAGATGAAGCAGTGCATGATAAAGTTCCCTTGGCTGATTTGTGCTAGCCAAACAAGAACACAGTTGACTAAAAAAACAATTCCACAACAAGTACCAGATTATGTCATGAACATACACACAATCAAATAAAAAGCAGATACAATATTATTTGGCAACTTCTAAACCAATGTCCGAAATAGTTCATAGACCATGAAAAATGGGGTTAGCAAAAGAAATTTAATAATGGGTACACAGACTGAGTCAGGAGGGCAGTTTTCTAAATATATTTCTACCAGTTTTAAAAGTGCCCTCGCATAAAATTCGCTTAAAAAACATTGTATGAAAAAACCTAGGGGCATATTATCAAGGACGGGTGATACATTATCGCCGCTTTTATCGGCAGGAAACTACCGATAAAACGGCGATAATGGGCTTGATAATATGCTCTATAGAATTCCTATCGAAGCCCATGTTAGATGTGAAGACATCTAACATGGGCTTCGATAGGAATTTTATAGAGCATATTATCAAGCCCATTATCGCCGTTTTATCAACCAGCGATAATGTATCGCCCGTCCTTGATAATATGCCCCCTAGACAGTCACTTCTCTGACAACCTCTGACAAGTTTTCTCCAAATTTAAAAGTTCTAACCTGCTTACATTCTATGAGTGATACAAGCAAAATACATACAATGCCACAATCGGATTTGACGGACCCCCAGGAGACACTTCTCGGTAAAATGTCACAGCCAATTTAAGTATATTTTTTAATAAAGTCTACAATAGTCTTTCTAAATTCTATGCTGTGGGCATGATTTATCATTGCTTTGTGTCACTCTTGCGGCACACAAGGCGATGCAGGGAAATGCTAAACCTTGATTCAGATTTACCAAGCCATGCAACGCCACCCTGAATGCCTTGATAAATCTGCTGTAATGCCAGGCAGCGCAAGTCGCTGCCTAGCCTTACACTGCTGGGGGCATTACATGGACAGAGCATGCATGTTCCCACACATCCACCCATGTATTCTTATGTATTCTCAGGTTTGTCAATGCTGGTAGACATGGGAATGCTCTGTATATATGTGGACCTGAACACCTGTCCTAACCTTATAACACTCAAAACTTATATCTACAATTATCTGAATTGGTGAGCAGCCTCACTTGGATATAGCCCAAACCCCACACTGAATATGCTCTGTCGAGACCTGGAAACACCCAGATCTGTGAGACGCTCAACTGCGTCCCTAAGGTTTCTGAATGATAAAAACACTTATGTACAAATAGTCACCATTTTCCAATAAAAACATATCAGCAGAATTGAAATTCTTAAACAAAAAGTAAAGTGTATTCAAAATTATACTCACAAACAATATTTGTGTGAAACTGATTCTAAGAACACAATTTCACAGGAAAAACTACTTGCTTAGTAGATGAAAATGTACACAACTTATGATACATTCAAACATGTTCAAATAAAAAACAGATCCCAATGCATTTCGGGTTATAGAAAAAACCCTTCTTCAGGGGAAAACATCTTCAAACATGTACTGTTTCTTCTATGTTATATGTTACTTCCAACTGGTAGGCACTACAACAAAAAAACAACAAAGTAGGGTGCCTTTGGTCATCCCTGTTTCAGGACATGGTTACACATAGAATTTGCACATGAGGTGAGCCGCTAGCCAAATAGTTTAAACAACATAAGTGTTAGAGAAAAAGTGTCCCTGCAAATATAAACAGAAAGAATCACCTTGCCCTTGCATGTAAACCACAGTGTAAAAAGCGACAACCACCTGTATGAATGATTATATATGAGTGTGTCAAGATGCTAAAAAAACATGCTATGTGCGCAAGTCACCAACAACACACTGTGCCCATGGTGATAGAAACATCAGCTACGTAATCACTCACGTGTTGCCACTGCAAAAACCGTAGTTCTAAGAAATAATAAATAAATGAATGAGCGACTCGTATAACTTTCGGCACGCCAAAGTATGCTGGTGAGTAAAACAAATGTACAAAAAGGCTTCTTACCGATTTCTCAAGTACCCGAGGCGTTAACTCAGCACTGTGGAGAAGGTTTCAAAACCCGCCGTCTAGACCACCAACCCGTGCTCTAAACTAATTGCCTACGCGTGCGGGACTGTTGAAAACTTTTTCGAACTACCCATTTCAGTAAGAAATGGCGCGTACGTGATTAGTGATTAACGTAAATCCCACAGACTATCAAAATGCGCAATATGAAAAACCAACTCCCGAACAGAGACTCACCCAGAATTGTGCCGAAGAACGACCGTAACGCTCCGATGCTGTAACGTGATTGAAACTGGCAGTGCCATTTCTGAACACGTGACCTGTTTAAATATCCTACATTGAACTGCTGATTTGTAAAAACGTTATGGATACCAATTTCAATGACAATGTTCACTGAGCTTAAATACACGTTACCACTGCTTTATCCTACCGCGCTTTACCTCGCGATCATGGGACGTTCGCGAATAACAAACAAACTGAGTGTGTGGTATAACGTATTACCATTGCGTGCGGGCTGTAGAAAAACCCTTGTGAAAAAGTTATGACCGCACTAGATTGGACAATGGGAGTCCAATCTAGTGCGGTACCTTTGGGGTGGGCGTTTGTAAATATTTCCTGGTGTTGGTGTTAATTAATCCATCTGCCTCTGCCTTGTTCACCAATGCTTCCAATGTTTGTGTAAACTGTTGGGTGGGATTCGTTTCTAATGGAATGTATGTGTCTTCATCCTGAACGTGGAGGTTCACTTTCTGTTCATAAAATGTGGTGTCCATCAAAATATATTCAGACATAACATATTCAGACATTTACTCGTAACTCCATAATATATTAACCACAAGGCTCTAACCATTCACTTGTGATGTGCACATTAATATTCGGTCACCCATCAGTGTTGTACACATTACCCTCGTCATTATTTAACTTTTTCACAAGGGTTTTTCTACAGCCCGCACGCAATGGTAATACATTATACCACACACTCAGTTTGTTTGTTATTCGCGAGCGTCCCATGATCGCGAGGTAAAGCGTGGTAGAATAAAGCAGTGGTAACGTTCATTTAAGCCTAGTGAACATTGTCATTGAAATTGGTATCCATAAAGTTCTTACAAATCAGCAGTTCAATGTAGGATATTTAAACAGGTCATGTGTTAAGAAATGGCACTGCCAGTTTCAATCACGTTATAGCATCGGAGCGTTACGGTCGTTCTTCGGCAGAATTCTGGGTGACTCTCTGTTCGGGAGCTGATTTTTCATATTGCGCATTTTGATAGTCTGTGGGATTCACGTTAATCACTAATCACGTACACGCCATTTTTTACAGAAATTGGAAGTTCGAAAAAGTTTTCAACAGGCCCGCACCGGTAGTCAATTAGTTTACAGCACAGGCTGGCGGTCTAGACGGCGGGGTTTGAAACCTTCTCCACAGTGCTGAGTTAACGCCTCGGGTATTTGATAAATCTGTAAGAAGCCTTTTTGTACATTTGTTTTACTCACCAGCAAACTTTGGAGTGCCGAAAGTTATACGAGTCGCTCATTCATTTATTTATTATTTCTTAGAACTACGGTTTTTGCAGTGGCAACACGTGAGTGATAACGTAGTTGATGTTTCTATCACCATGGGCACAGTGTGTTGCTGGTGACTTGCGCACATAGCACGTTTTTTTAGAATCTTGACACACTCATATAATCATTCATACAGGTGGTTGTCGTTTTTTACACTGTGGTTTACACGCAAGGGCAAGGTGACTCTTTCTGTTTATATTTGCAGGGACACTTTTTCTCTAACACTTATGTTGTTTAAACTATTTGGCTAGCGGCTCCCCTCATGTGCAAATTCTATGTGTAACTTCTCGTTCTCTGCGGGCTATCTTCCTTTGGCTCTTGCCTGTGCTGTTCGATTTGCAGGTGCTGCCCTCTGCACACCTCTGATCTCGTGCTCTCAATCTCCCACCTTTGATCTCATGCTCTCAATCTCCCACCTTTACAGGATGCGTTCTTGTGAGCTGGTTCCCCATCAGTAATTGGTGGACTAGTAGACTGTCTCTCTATGGGTGCCTTCTTCTGGCGCCTTATGTGCCTTCTCTTTCTTGCGGTCATGGCTCGTCGCCTCCAGGAGTGTGCTATGCTGTCTTCTTGCTTGCAATGTCGTCACACCCCCACTGGGGGTGTGCAATGCTGTCTCCTGGCTTGTGGTGGCGTCATACAGCCACTGGGAGGGAGCGCAAGCGCACAGTGCACATTCTCCTCATGCCCTCCATGAAGTTTGGTGCCTTTATTTTGCTGTGCTGCAAGGGAGTAAGCTCCCTTCTCTTTGTTGGGGCACTTTGAGCTTCTTGGGGTTCTTTGGGGGTTCACAGTCTCTCTCCTCTGGCCAAGACAGGCAGCCACCTGGCGTGTGTGGCAACTTTGCTGGCCGGTCTCTATTCTGTCCTTCAGGGAAAAGACAGTTCAGTGTTGGAATGCAGGAACAGATCATGCTATTTAAAATCTGTGCAGTGCCACAAATAAATACTTGGTGGCATGGTTGCTGATCATAGCTCTCAGCCTAGCCAGACTGCTGCAGTAGATCTCTCACCCAAAGGCGGTTGCAGGTCTGTGGCTACCAGGGTGTGCGCGGATCATGCAGAGCCTGTCTTGGTCGTCCCACCCAGCCTCGGTCTCCTTTCAGCGAGGGAGGTGGAGAGCAGTTCCTAAGCTGCTGGAGCTCGGGTGAGTTGTGTGGGAGATCGTGTTACTACTTTGGGTTGGTGCATTAGACGTTCTTACCAGCTTCTGGTTGGTTATTGGGCATTCTGCTTTCAGGCAATCAGTGTCAGAGCAACAGGTGCCTCCTGCACAGTAACTTTGATTTTCTTTGGGCGTGGTCGCTGGGGCATTGCCTGGTGCAGGTCATTTACACACTTGACCAACATTGAGGGGGAGCTCTTCGTGTGCGAATCGCTTACTTGGTGCAGTGCGATGATTCACCACTTGGTGATGCTGCAGCCAATATTCTTCTCCAGTTGCGGCAGGTTCCATGATGCTGCAGGCCTCATAGTGCATATGGATATGCCGGTGGGGTTCTTACTGCAGATGCTTCCACATATAGCACCTTTTTAAACTCTGCCGCCGTCCCGGCGTTAGCTACAGGCAACTCCACTGCAGTTTTAGTTTGGTTTGCAATGGCTCTGTCTCACCGGGCTGAAGGTGCAGAAAGGGAGTGAGGCGTGTCACCTCACACCACTAAGCCCGGTTAGGGCTGCCGCATACAGGTCACTCAGAGATGATGCCACTTCAACTGTAATGTTTCAACAACAGGAGCAAAAACCTGTCAACCGAGTTGGGATTGGGGTATAATGTGATAAGAAAATATGGTATCCCAACTGGTATTATTCAAAGGCAATTAGTGAGGATATGAGTACAACATTATCCACAAGGAAGCAAGGAGACTCTATATGATTATAGCATGTGCTCATGGCATCATTTATATAAACTTTTGGGAAAAAGGCAAAGAAAGGCAATTAGCAGCTGTGACAGCACTGCAATATACAAATAATACAATTGAAAACAACCGAAATTACACGTGGTGCTCGAGGTGTGTGAGTGAAGGCCAAGGTAGCGACGCAGGTGACAATGTGATCAGCGTGGGTGGCGCAAAGTGACTGGTGCATAAATATACAGTGAGTAATTAGCACAATGTGGTTCCAGGTAACTTCAGGAGTTTGTTTCTACTTCAGTTCAGTGTACTGTTCGTGAACCACTTTGTGTAACGCGCCTATGATCGCGCTGGAAGGTCGACGGCGTTTCGATCCACATTAATCGGGATCATCATCAGGACTGGGTTGGGTCGAAGGCAGTGCTGGATGGGAGGTAACGGGTATTAGTCGCCGTGGTCCGGAACGTCAAGAGTTGTAACATAGGATCGATATCAGCGAGGAATCTGCTGATGTGGGGGAGCGGAGTCATGGAAGAATGAAAATCGTGGTCGTCAAGGGCTGCGGATCAAACGCGCATCACGAGGGGGCCCAGAAAGGACAAAATTCTTGGAACCGATCTGGCAGTGATCGATGTGGAGAGACTGGATCTCTGTCAAGCGTGGAGCTTGTGTGAAGCTCGATGTCACTGATGTCATTTGAGATGTCATCAGTGATGTCATGAGTGATGTCACTGACCATGTCTTGAGTGATGTAATATGTGACGTCATCAGCAGTGCATTGCGGGCGCGCAAGTTATAGTTAGCTGAACTAACTATAACGTGGGAATTTTAATGGTTTTGTATGAGTGAAATGTCCAGCTAACTATAACATGTGTGAAACCTATGGATATTTCAGTGAATTTCTAAGGTTTTTTAAATGCTAATCACTGATGACATCTCAAATGTGGTGTCCGAATTATTCCCCTCCGTACTCTCTTCTCTGTGCAACTCCTGTAAATCGCAATATAGCTCATATTCACCTGCTAACACACTGGGATATCTTTGACTCTCAGTATTGCTCGATTCCTTTATATTACATGGTCTATTCTTATTGAGAAGATGAAATGTTCTTAATTTCAATTTCCGAGTGTATTTCAACAGATCCAATCTTGTGCGGGCATAATTAAAACTGCTTGGAGGACAATATGACAAGCCCAGAGATAGTGTTTTTATTTCTTTCGGGCTTAGATGTACACTGGTTAGATTGATTATTGAAAGGGAATTACTCGCTGGACTGCCTAGCGGCGCTTCCACTTCTTCTGTGCTTTCTTTTTGGGCACTTGATTTTCTGCGCTGCTTGATTTTGCGGCAATTCCTGCGATCTCTGCGTTTGATATTGTTCCTCTGTCTTGATTTGCCATATGTGATCTCAGTGTCCGCCTTCGGTCCTGTCTCAGGCAGTCCACTTCCTGAGCCAGTGAACGCTTGGTAAACCCCAACCGCGCACTTGCAGAAATTTGTTCACCTTCTGAGTCACTCCCGGGTACTGAACTAAAATCCGACATCGAGGTAGAAGATTGGACTGTTTTGTTTATGCCTGTAAATGTCGGTTGGACATGAGGTGTGCATTTACCCTGCTTGATGGAATCATACTTCTTCGCAAAAGTAAATATGCGCCCATTTTGATAGTCCAGTTTATCTCGTTGGAACTTAAAGGTTTTGCGCTTTTTGATCACATCTTCCTCTTTCGCTAACCTGCCAACCATTTCCTCTCGGTATTTCTTCTCCAGGTTAGCATCTTCCATAGCTGTAATTTGCCCGTTCAGTTCTATAATTTTGTTTTGTAGAGCAGCTCCATCGCTCTCTGCATATTTTATTAATATTCTCAGTAAGCGACTGGATGAATCCAAATTACATTCGGCCCATTCAGATAACATATTGGGGTCCGGCTTCTCGAAGCTGGGGGCCAGCATTATGCGCAAACCACGTGGGATGCGTCCCACCTCCAAGTAACGAGAGAGGGACTTCTGCTCCCACCACTTGGCTTGTTCCGTGCGCATTGCCTTCTCAAGTTGTTTAAAAATGTCCTTCATTTTACAGCCCCCCACCTTAGCTTGTGCGGGGATACTATGTAGCTGCGCCTCTGTTACTGGTGAATCATCAAACATGCCGACTGCAGCTTCCTCTCGGCTTTTGACAACGTCAGCGGCAGCCATTGTGTTACACGCGTTCTTTCAACACTGTCACTCAAAAGGTAAAGCGAGCCAATTTCCCCAATGGCAATGCCTGCTTTACAGTCCTTACTCCTACACCGGCAATTAATTGTTGACAATCACACCGAACCAGCACTTACTTCAGACTCGGACTCAATCACCGCCGTGAGAATCCTCTGTCCACAATTGCCGGTTCCGCATGGATGTTGAGAGCCAGGGGCCGATACGGCTGCTCCGTCACAGGAACTGTACAGGCTTCCGGGTTAGCAGGAGCTAGCTTCCTGCCGATCGGCCCTGCATGTAGGAGGGGTCCGTTCAACACCAAGGAAGCAGATCGGTGTGAAACATTCAAAGAACTCCGTTTCTTTCTCGTCTGAAATCCTCCAGAAAAACAAACACGGACCCATGCAATTAATTTGCAAAGTCTTTTAATAAGCGTGTAACACAATCTCCGCCATGACGCGTTTCGGGCCCTGTGAGCCCTTGATCACATAACGTTGTCTGGAAAGCCCCACCGCTATAAAGTGCAAATGCAGGTCACCTGACCACTGGGCCTAAGGACATAAACAACAGACTTCCGCCTAACTTCAGGTTTACTAATTAGAAAGGTATCATTCAATTCATAATGTACAATATTTTTTAAAAGAACCTCTCAGTAACACCACCCCTTCAACCAGTCCACAAATTAGTCTGCATAAATACTAATGTGCAAAATTTCAGCTTGTGCAACATTCCGCAAATACATAAATAAAAATCAATAAACATGTAAAGATATAAATATATATATATATATATATATATATATATATATATACAAATATACACATTTACAAATCTAACTTTCTCATTATTCTGTGCAAATCCACTGATGAATGTGCAAACATAAGCTAAAATTGTGCAAAATATGCAGATAACACAGGCATCATCGGCCTCAAGCTATTCGCTATCTGATCTAGATATATCAAACCATTGCCTGCTATGAAGATTTTTGTGTACAATATGGTTGAAATGCTGGTGTTATAATACAGCCTCAGTGGGCTCAATTATTCGTCCTGAAATTACTGCGTCCCAACTACCCTTCTAACGTGGTTACTTAATACTGTGCACCCCTCTGAAAAAAGAAAAAAACAGAAATCACTGTGTAGGTCACAAAGACCCACCCTTATGTGCCAACAAAATTTACAAAATAATATTGTGTATAGAATTTTTCTTGAATGCAGTCTTAAGTTTAGCAGATTCATTATCTCACATTGGGCCAGCAACTACTTAGTCCCCTACTCCCCTCATTTGCCGTCACAGTGACATCAAGTTAAACCCGGGTCCCTAGAGACACGTATACATATCCTCACTTGCATTTAACACGTTTGGTGTCTTGGAGTCCAACTCCAGGATGTACCGTGTCTCTAGTAGTCTCAATTGGGCCTCCCGATCCCCTCCTCTACGCAACTGTGGAACCATGTCTATAGCAAAATAGTTTAGACAACCCATATCATTGTCATGGCAAGAATTGATATGCCTCGCCACTGGGTATGCCTCATCTCGATTGCTGACGGCTGGCATTTGCTAGAGTATGCATTTGTGGACCTGCAACTTGGTACTATCCACATATTGCAGGCCACACGCACACTCCAGCAAATATACAGCAAAATCTGTTTTGCACGATCATTTCTTAGAGATGGGCACTGGTACATCACTGAATGGAGTGGTATAAAACATCCTGTTTTTCCCCAGTTTGCATGCCTTACATGAGGCACATTTAATAAAACCTTTGGTGGTTTGTAGCCAGGAGCTACTACTGGACACTTCCGGACTACTTTTCACGAGCATATCACTCATAGAGCGTGCTCGGCTGAATGTAATCGCCGGCGTTTTGGATAGGGTCCTACCAATAATGGGGTCACCCTGAACAATTGACCAGTTTTTGCAAATGATGGTACGTAATTGCTTATGCTGCCTGCTATATGTAGTAATGAGCCTCGTTGATCTGAAACCGGTTTATCAGCGATTGATGGTGTCAAAGTGCCTTCCCTCTGGGTCACATGATCTTGGTTCTGATTGGCTTTCGTGAGGGCTTTATCTATCACTGCCACTGAGTACCCTCTCGTTAGGAATCTCTCGCTACTTCTCAGTTGGGCCTGTCTGCACTCCCTATCTGTGCTGCAAATTCATCTGATTCTCAGCATCTCCCCATAGGGGATGCTGCGAACCAGATGACCAGGGTGGTGACTTGTGGCATGCAGGACTGTGTTCCCCGCTGTGTCTTTGCGATGCAGCCTGGTCTCTATTCTGCCATTCTCAATATACACTTCCACATCAAGAAAGTTAACTGATGACCTACTCACATGACCAGTGAACTTCAGATTTAAATTGTTCACATTGATCCCTTCAATGAATGTCACATCACTTGATTCTGAGCCCCTCCAGATTATAAAGAGGTCATCTATAAACCTGTACCATGCTATGACATTATTAGACATGGTCTCTTCAAATGTGGTTCTGAGGACCTGCTCCTCCCACAGCCCCATGTGCAAGCACGCGTAGCTGGGGAGAAGCAGGCCCCCATCGCCACTCCCCTTAATTGCTGGAAAATCTGATTCTGGAAGAGAAAAAAGTTGTTATTAAGACATACTTGAATCATATCACTGATCATTCTATTGTGGTTCAACATGAGAGCAGGCTTAGTTCGCAGGAAGTATTCCACTGCTCGTACTCCATCCAGATGATTAATACTGGTGTATATATATATATATATATATATATATATATATATATATATATATATATATATATATATATATATATATATATATATATATATATATATATATATATATATATATATATATATACATATATATATATATATATTTATATGATTCCTCCTTTCCTCCTTCAGGGGTAATTAATATTAAGTGTGAGAGCTATTTTCAGTGATTGATTGTGATGGGAGGGCTATTTTAAAAGCCCCAGAACAAATATGAAAAAACTTTAGGGGAACAGTTACAAACAAGCAAAAGCGCAGAAAATAGCTTAGTACTCACAGTATAAAGGAATTAACTAGTGACTTTGCTAATGCTTGTTTTTTAATGACACATAGCAGATGCCTTTCCCAGGGGCCACCGACTGATAAGACATTTAGTGAATGTTATGAATAATTAAGGCATTGTGAATTTTGACTAAACACAGCACCCTGAAACACCTAATATTCTTTCAAACCCAGTTTGAAATAAAGGTAGCAATTTCTTTTTTTGTAGCCTAGATGTTCAATTCGGGCAGCAGAAGCTTGGCATAAAATGTTGACTCTGTCAAATATGGCTATTGGTATGCAATTACAGGAGTTAGATAGAAATCCTATTTGTAAAAAGGATAACATTTTGATCACTGCCAAGAATCTGGAGCAATCCCACTCTGAAAACAATTAGCATATAGAAATGTTATACCTTTGCCCCAAAATTCCATATCATATTTAAACAAGCATTTTCAATGCAATAGGTCTCGCATTTACGCGAGTTTAAGCTATTGGCATTGTAAATGACAATGCCTTTTATTTATGTTTTAAAAAACAAAAATAATAGGCATTGTCATTTACAATGCCAATAGTTAAAACTTGCGTAAATGCAAACCCATTTGCATTGCAAATGCTTGTTAGGTAAAGGATCAGTCTTGGTGCAAAACTCCCCTGGTGCAAAATCACCAGATCGGTGGAAACATTTTCATGAGGCAAGTTATATTTAGGAGAAAAACACCATTGGTTTAAATAAGCCGGATTATGGTGTCACATTTAGGTGCAAAATCATAAGTAGGTGAAAAATCACTCTAAGTTCAACATCAACATGGCTGTGAAATCAATTTTATGAACACAAATCACATTTATAAGCAAAAGCAAATTTAGGTGCAAAAATATTATTTAACGGGAAAGCAGGGGGCACTCCCCAATGAGAAGCAAGGAAATAAGAGTGACGTCGAAGGCAACCAAGTAAGTAATGGACGGTTTTTAAACCATTTAAAAAAGATGTTTGGTCGTTTACAGGAGACTGTCAAGCGAAAGCTAAACAGGAGAAACCTAATCAGGTTTCAGTTGTAACCTCAGCTGACCCCGGATGACATGAAGTCATCAATTACTGACATTCAGAATGTCTGCTCTTTACATCCTTGCTGGTTTCTGTAGCCTTCGACACAGATAATGGTTGTTTGTGGAGTACAAAGTGCCCATTTGTGGCTTCTAGTCGCAAGATGCCTGTCAACACTCTGTGACCAAAAGGAGTAGCGTTTATAAAGTCGTTTTTCACTAGCATGACGTCACACCAATGCACTACAGGATTTGCTGTCTCCGGAGTAGCGTATTAGACGCGGGCTGCAGTTTCCGGATTTCACTGCTGCCTTCTGAACTTTCATAACAGGCCCACTGTAAACAACAGGAATGGGGTTCATAATGGGGGTGGGGTCGCACACTACTCACACACTGGCGGTGTCGCCCCTAAGGACTCTGGTCAATGTAGTAAAGTGTTCGCGATGCATCATCTTTCGATCTTCTGCTATCTTCGCCATCCCTGGACACGTGTTTCGGGGTATCACCCCTCGTCAGCAGGGATAGGCCGTGTACTGGGGTTGCCGATGGCTGCCAATATCTGCCAGGTATAGTGCCACTCGGGTGCGTAGGTGCGGGATCCCAGGCTCGTCAGCCCACTGCTCACGGGAGCTTTAAAGTTACAAATGGGGGTGGGGTCGCACACTACTCACACACCAGCGGTGTCGCCCCTAACGACTCTGGTCAATGTAGTAAAGTGTTCGCGATGCATCATCTTTCGATCTTCTGCTATCTTCGCCATCCCTGGACACGTGTTTCGGGGTATCACCCCTCATCAGCAGGGATAGGCCGTGTACTGGGGTTGCCGATGGCTGCCAATATCTGCCAGGTATAGTACCACTCGGGCGCGTAGGTGCGGGATCCCAGGCTCGTCAGCCCACTGCTCACGGGAGCTTTAAAGTTACAAATGGGGGTGGGGTCGCACACTACTCACACACCGGCGGTGTCGCCCCTAAGGACTCTGGTCAATGTAGTAAAGTGTTCGCGATGCATCATCTTTCGATCTTCTGCTATCTTCGCCATCCCTGGACACGTGTTTCGGGGTATCACCCCTCATCAGCAGGGATAGGCCGTGTACTGGGGTTGCCGATGGCTGCCAATATCTGCCAGGTATAGTACCACTCGGGCGCGTAGGTGCGGGATCCCAGGCTCGTCAGCCCACTGCTCACGGGAGCTTTAAAGTTACAAATGGGGGTGGGGTCGCACACTACTCACACACCGGCGGTGTCGCCCCTAAGGACTCTGGTCAATGTAGTAAAGTGTTCGCGATGCATCATCTTTCGATCTTCTGCTATCTTCGCTGTCTTCGCCATCCCTGGACACGTGTTTCGGGGTATCACCCCTCGTCAGCAGGGATAGGCCATGTACTGGGGTTGCCGATGACTGCCAATATCTGCCAGGTATAGTACCACTCAGACGCGTAGGTGCGGGATCCCAGGCTCGTCAGCCCACTGCTCACGGGAGCTTTAAAGTTACAAAGACTCAATACCCGGGTAGAAGCGCACCCGCTGATACCGACTACATCGACCATCATGCTCCGGGGTCACACGCTGATGGGACGAGCGGTGTGCGACCTCATTCGGACATAGGAATGGGGTTCATCATTGGGGGACATGGGGGCAGTCACAAGGGATGCGGCAGTATGCCAACCATCTATAAGCATGGCCCATGACAACAGGCCTGGCTGAGGAGGATGTCACGCTGCTCGTGACACAGAAGGGGCTGACGATGATTGGGGACTGGTTGATTGCGAAATGTTCTTTCTTCACCTCCCCTGGTCCTCGGATGCTTCTGTTTCTCAACAGTCAACAAAGTGTCTTTTCTTCAGCGCTCACAGTGCCAACAATCAGAAAGCCATTAGTAGGCGCTTTTTCACAGGCTGGGGGCCTTGTGGGATTTCCCTGTGCCCAGGGAGGCCTGCCAGGGCTAATATCCTTGCAAACATCGGACATGCAATGCAAGCCTAACCATCGCCACATGTGAGAGGGCTGGGGAGCCCACAAGGGGGGAGTGGGTGGGAAAGGATGGGGCAGGATGTTTGAGGAAAAGGGAAACTTGTTATAAAGCAGAAGACTGTGGCTTTAGGGAAGGTGGGAGCGGGAGGGTCGGCACGCCTGGAAGCCTTCTAAGCACTGTTTTCACTGTTGGTTTGGCTTCTGGCCTGGTGCTGCAATAAAATAACCTCCAGAACAAGCATTAACAAGCGTCACCACGCGGCCGCAAAAGTAATGTGAGGTATGCAGCTGGCCCCCGGCTGCGCTGCTGCTTGCTCCCGAGCTCCCTATGTCAGGGGAGACAGAAGGCGGGACATGCACCCGTCTTTGGCCAATTGCGTGCTGTCTTTCTTAAAAACACGCAAGCAAAGGCCAATATCGTGTCAGCAAAAAAAAAAGCACAGGCACATATATATGGATAGCTTAGGGGTAAACATTACTATTACAACTCCAGAGGGTGCAACAGTAGGGAAAGCTAGGATAGCATAGGGGTAAGAATTACTATTCCAACTCCAGAGAGTGAAACAGTAGGGAAAGCGTTGGATAGCGTAGGGGTAAAAATTACTATTCCAACTCCAGAGGGTGCAACAGTAGAGAAAGCGTTGGATAGCGTAGGGGTAAACAATACTATTCCAACTCCAGAGGGGGCTGCAGTAGGGAAAGTGCTGGATAGCTTAGGGGTTAAAATTACTATTCCAACTCCAGAGGGTGCAACAGTAGGGAAAGCGTTGGATAGCGTAGGGGTAAATATTACTATTCCAATTCCAGAGGGGGCAAAAGTAGGGAAAGCGTTGGATAGCGTAGGGGTAAAATTTACTATTCCAACTCCAGAGGGTGCAACAGTAGGGAAAGCGTTGGACAGCGTAGGGGTAAAAATTACTATTCCAAATCCAGAGGGTGCAACTCCAGTAGGGAAAGCGTTGGATAGCGTAGATGTAAAATTACTATTCCACTCCAGAGGGTGCAACAGTAGGGAAAACGTTGGATAGCGTAAGGGCAAAATTTACTATTCCAACTCCAGAGGGTGGAACAGTAGGGAATGCGTTGGAAAGCGTAGGGGTAAAAATTACTATTTCAAATCCAGAGGGCGCAACAGTAGGAAAAGCGTTGGATAGCGTAGGGGTAAAAATTACTATTCCAACTCCAGAGGGTGTAACTCCAGTGGGGAAAGCGTTGGATAGCGTAGATGTAAAAATTATTATTCCAACTCCAGAGGGTGCAAAGGTAGGGAAAGCGTTGGATAGCGTAAGGGTAAAAATTACTATTCCAACTCTAGAGGGTGGAACAGTAGGGAAAGCATTGGATAGCGTAGGGGTAAAAATTACTATTCCAACTCCAGAGGGTGTTAAATAGCTCTACATCATTTACAAATACCCATTATTAATTATTGAAAACATAATTACAATTGAATAATTAATTAACAATAAATTAACAATAAATACCAATACATATGAATTAATAAATATTAGTCACAGAATAATAAATATTGAACAATAAAATATTTTTAATTACAAAAAAATATTAATATTTAAAATTAATTCACAATTGATAAACATTAAAAAATAAAAACATTTTTCATACCAAATAATACTTTTTATGAAACATTGATTACCAATTAATAAAAAATAATTGCCAATTAATGAAAATTAATTACCAATTACAAATATGAATTGCCAATTAACAAAATTCATTACCAATTAAAACATTAGTTACCAATTAAAAAAATGATTTACCAATTAAAAACATTAATTGCCAATTAAAAAAAATATCAATTAAAATAATTAATTGCCAATTAATAATTAATTAAAAATAAAATAATTGGAGGAGCTATGTCAGCAAACGAGATGGTCGCTTAGGCTCCCGGCTCCGTCGACCTGCGTATCCCGCCGCAATATCCTGTACATTATCCTGATTTTTCGCTTAGCCTCTGTGTACATGAACTGTTCCGCTCTCCAATGGTGAAATCCGGGAACCTTTATCGGCTGGTTTGACGAAGTTACATCGAGTTGAAGATTGTAGCCTACTCCAGCGGTGAAGCCGGGGCCTCGAGTACTTTCACAGCCGGGCTGCAGTGCAACAACATCGGCCGGGAGACCCAGGCTGGGTCCGGTCAATCGGAGTGGAGGCTTTGTTTAAGCCCGAATTTGGCGGCGATCGTTTCTATTGCTCAGCAATGATGGAGGAGTGACTCTGCTTGCTGTTGGCTGCGGGAGGGGGTCCCCGTCCCGCGGACCTGGTATTGGGCCCGCCGGGGTTCGGTGGGTCGGGGTCTCTGGCCTGCGGCCTTAACCGGGTTGACCGTGTCTGCGAATAAAGATTGGTCACCCTCCGCATCTACATGTTCGTGACCCTGTTTGTCCCCCCTGAGGATGCCAGATTCACCCGGGGAGGTGATTGTGATTGGTGTTGGGTGTGAGATTATGGATCGAACGGTGCTTGAGCCATCGCTGAGGTCAATATTGGCAGAAATTAGGGCGTTTCATTCACATGTGGATGTCTTATTGTGCAAATTGGACACGCGCCTATCTGAGATGCTCCTGGCAGAACCGGACCCAGCCTTATTGTTGGAACAGCAATCTGCAGCCATTCAAACCGCGGCCATTTTGCCTCCGTGCGAGAACCCCGTGAGGAAGCAAGTATCGCAACCGTCGGATGGTGCCCTGGAGGAAGGTGTCCCCAAGGTTGTCAGTGTATTGCCGAACCTTCCACCACTATCGACTTTGGAGGTATTGAAAGGCGTTCCCCTCCCGGAGACTTTTGTTCTTGACTTTCCATTCATTTTATGGTCGTCTTATCCTTTTTTGGTGACTTTACGACTCCTGGGCAAGATACATTGGGACTGTCCATCTAAGAGGGAGAGCTCTTCTGCGTCTGAAGTTCTTGTGGACTCACTGCATACGAGTTGCCATAGCTTGATTCTTGATGACTCCCTTCTCCTCTATTACTCCTTTGTGTGCCTTTGGGTCTCGCTGGGGGGGGTTCGTGTGCTGATTCGGTAGGGCCAAGGTTAAGATCAACTAGGTCGGGACGGGTTAGAGTGGCTTTTACAGGTGTTCGACCTGCAACTGATTGATCTTAACGGCTGGGCGGTGTATTACAGCGCCCCCTAACTTCATCAATAAGTGTAGTCATACGTTGGTCTTTTAGTGATAGGGGGTGTCTGTTTCTGGCGGGGGGACTAAAGGGGCTGGGAGCCCAAATGGATAGCCCTCCTCCATTCTTTTTCCTACTTTTAGGGTTTTTAGTTATTGGGGGCGACAGGCACGCTGCTAGTGGGGTTAGGCTGTAGCCATTTGCAGGGGTGCAGGGTGGGGGGTTGGAACGGGTTTTTTTATTTTGCATTTTTTTATTTCTATGGCCTTTTTCTTTCCTTCCCTTTTTCTTCCTTAAAGGATCAGTATAGCTTGTGAATCATTCGGATTCTTATCGTGTATTTGTATTTAGTGCTTATGCTTTTATGATATCCTGACACCCGGGTGGGCAGGCCCTGAGAACTGGCGCTCAACATCGAGTGTATATTGTATTGTCGTTCGCATCGATCTATATGCTTTGGCGACAATGTTCCATTATAGCGGTTCTTACGTGCATCTCCTGTCTCTTGCCCTGTCCCCCGTACTCTTCTGTTTGATTGTATGGCACCTGATCCTTTCTTAAATAATATAAAATGGAACCTCTGTCTCATCCTGGGACTCAGTTGTGCATTCTAATACGAGTTCTATCCTGAATCGCTGCCGGACCTCAGGGCTGTCGGCTGATGAGCTGTGTCGTACTGTGATATAGGGGGTCTTAAATTTTGTTTAGCGGCCGGCCCCTGCGGTTGTAGTCCCATGCTTGTATTTTTATTGAATGCTACGATAAAGGTTTTTCAAAAAAATATTACCGATACCAATAAATAAAAATATATCATTAATTAATTACAATTAAATTACTTCCAACCCAATTCCCCTTTAAACCCACAACCCGCTACAGAAATAAACACAGAAATTCATTTAAATTAATTTATAATATCTAAAAAATAATAATTAATTTTGTATATTTAAATTACTTCCCACCCTATTCCCCTATAAACCCACAACCCGCTCCGGTACTAAAACATAAAATTTACTTAAAAATAACATTATTAATATATAAAAATAGTACACATATAATTTAAAACAAGTAAAATACTTAACAAAAAACATATTACACATACATAATAAAATACATAACAATAATACAAATATCGATATTAGTAACATCGAGATTAGTTACATCGATATATATGCTATCGATATTACTAACTGCGATATTACTTACATCGATATAAAAAAATCGATATTACTTACCTTAGAGTCGATATTCAGTCCAACGATATTCTTGACCTCGATATTCTGTACCTTTGATATTTCCAATTCGATATTTTTGTAGGTCGATATTTAAAAATCGATATTTAGACTGTGCACCATGCAGACCTACTTGTTCTTTATCTCTCTGGCCTCTCCTGCTTCACCCCGTCCTGCTCTCTCACAGCTGTTCTTTACTCTCTCTCCCCACCCTGTAGCCCGGCCCCCAACACCCCACACATTCCATATTTGCCCTCCAGAACTTGACACAACATTCCAGATAAACTCTTCAGAACATGACACAACATATTACATGTGGCCTCCATAAATGTGACAACATTCCAAATGTGGACAGCCTCCAGAACTTGAGAGAACTTTCCATATGTGGCCTCCAGATCTTGACACAACATTCCAGATGTGGCCTCCATAAAAGTGACAATTGTCCAGATGTGGGCAGCCTCCAGAATTTGATACAACTTTCATCACGTGGCCTCTATAAACGTGACAACAATTCAGATGCGGAGAGCCTCCAGAACTCGACACAACATTCCAGATGTGGACTCCATAAACATGACCTAACATTCCAGATGTGGCATCCGAACTTGACACAACATTCCAGATGCAGCCTCCAGAACCTGGCACAGTATTACAGATGCAGGCAGCCTTGTTTGAGCCCAGATGTGGCTCCCGGGTCCCCACGGGAGGCTTCGCCAGTGACATGTATCGGGTGACACTGCCCTCGTTTCTGCTGCTTAAAGCGCCCCACTTGCCCCCCATCGTGACACTGACTCACTCTGAACATTGAGGACGCAAAAAAGGGTTACCTTCCTTTCACTCTTGCACCATGGCAACCCTCAGCCCTCCTGTAGCCCATAGTGCTGTGAGGATACATCAAGGCATTAGAGGGGAAGAAGGCACTGGAAACAGTCTAACAGGACTTTGAATCGAGGCTGACGACCTTACTATGCGGCAAGACTGGTCAGTGGGTTGAGCACGTGCTGCGGAGAGATCTGTGAGAAACCCACAGGCCAGAGATGAGATGAGATGATGGTGGGCCGACTCAGACATTTATCTTTCTGAAGTGCAGACAAAATTAAATAGGTGATTCTGCCACGAGTGATGAAGACAGCTGCTGCTAGAGGAAAAGAAACAGTTGTGTCTCAGAGCTCTGTTTCACACCTGTAACCCACTCAGGCTTGCTAGTGAAAGGCTCTTTCTGCCCACGCCCCCCCCAACTCCCCCCCTCTCTGTGCGAGGCTGCAAGGGGGCCAAACCTTGAAGATAGCACTTTGGCCTTACCACAGAAACCAGCAGTGCCCTCAATACCCACCAGCAGATGTAATGCTTATTCTATTTTATAAGTAGCATAATCTCGACCTGTGATTTGTACCACATTAAAAAAAAAACACCGATCTACCTCAAGGGCTTTGCCTGAGAAGCTCTGCTATTCCCTGACTGAGTGGTACTCCTTTCATCAGCTGCATGATGATAAAAGCATCTCTAGGGCATGGATTTCTATCTGTGATCTTGGGGAACTGTGCAGACCTTTGCAGCTCCGTTCTTTAGCCGGTGAGCGGCCTTAATGACGGGTGGGGGTGGGTGCAGGGCTCGAGTGGGGGTACCAGGCGGGTAGACGGCGTCCCCCACTTATTTTACCGGGAGCTCGATAACTGGAGCAAATGGAGCCGCACATTCACTCTTTGGCCTCTTTGGGGCGAGATCGGAGCTCATTCAGAACGCTGCTCACGCGCTGGCTTCTCTGATGCAATTGCATTTAAGGGGTGAGCAAGGGGAGGCAATGAGTCTGATGGTGCAAGCCACCTTTCGTGATGTCACTTCCTGTTGTGATGTCAGCGTCCCCCACTTCTTTTTTTAGGACTTGTGCCCTGGGTGGGTGGATCCTAGAGATGTCAGCCATGGCCTGCTTTCCATCAGAAGATTGTTCGGATTAACCCACTCTGCCCTGCCCCAGTTAGGAGCCTCAGCTGGAATGGCCCCCTCTGAATTCCGCAACTCTGCTTTTCTCTCAGTTCACATTTAATTTTCCCTCTGCGGATTCTGCACTTGTTTAAAGAGAGAGAGGGGGAACAGGAGGCTCCCTGTCTCCTCGCCTGAGGTAAATGCTGATAACAGGCAGAGCTTACAGTCTGGAAAGAATATTTCTGGTGGCTGCCTCTCCGCAGTTCTGCCCACTTTGCTCCACTTGCACTTCTTTCTCAGCCACTTAGGCACCATGCCTTGTAGGAGAACCGGGTCCCAGTCTCAAGAGCATGTGGGCTAAAATACAGGCTAGGAAGTTACCTTACAATCCCATCAGTTTGATGAAAGCATTGGCTTGGAATTTTCTTTAACACTTTTTGTATTATATTTCAGGATTTCATTACCAGAGTGTTAAAAACAGTGTTGTTATTCATAAGTATATTAATACCTTATTTTAAACTAGCTTTGAAAATGCAATAGGTCTCGCCTTTTATCAATTTAAAGCCATTTGATTTGCTATACAATACCATTAGCAAAGCAAATAGCTTTAACTTAATCAAAAGCGAGAACTATTGCATTTTCAATTATTGTTTTACATGTAGGTCACCCCTAAAGTAACCCTGTGGTCAGGGTGCAGTGTGTGTGAACAGTAGGACATGCCCAGGTGAGTGTAGCATGTCCTGATAGTGAAATACTACCAATTTAATTTTTCACTATTGAAAGGCTATCTGTCCAATAGGACAGAATGGGAGTTCATTTATAACATCTTATAAGTATACATTTCCATTGGGACAAGATAGGAAGATACAGTTTAGTATGCCTGAACGCAGAATATAAAGATGCATCTTTTAGTAGGATTATTTTTACATTCTGTGTTTGAAAATACCACTTTTAGAAAGTAGGTATTTTCTTGCTTAGGCATCCAAGGTGCCTCTGCTAGGGTTGTGTATTGACTGTCTGGCTTTGGAGTGACAGGTGTTGGGGATGTGCATTCTGGTCAGACAGCCACTTGGGGGGGGGGGTAGGTGTGTCCTGCCTTTCCATGGGGAGTCAGGGCTGGGCTGAATACACCTGTGCTGCATTCAGAGCATGGGGAGGAGATATCTTTCAGGCCTGAATGGGCCTGATCTGCCTTGGACAATGCTGTCTCTACCTCCTGCCAGGAAGCCGTGCCAGAGAGGACAGAACTAGTTTTGGCTGGGCAAAGAGATTATCTGCCTCCAAAGAACAAAGGATTTTGTTTTGTAGAGTGTGGAGCCCAGACCCCTGAACTTTAGATTACTTCTGGTATTCAAGAGGAACAATTGCCAAGTAGAAGAGCTGGAGAAACTGAGGAGAAGTACTGCCCGCTGCTGGTGCTGTCTGGGGTAGGTCAGCAGTGGATGTTTCTGCTGAGGAAAGGACAAGGACTTTGCTGTGTGCGTGTCCCCTGCTTGAGGAAGATGGTGATGGATTAAACCCAGATCTGTTGACTGGGTGTGAGTGTTTGATTGGTTCAGATGCTCCGTCCATCACCACCCCCTTTTGTACCACTTTGTTCGCCATAAGTTGGTAGGGTATGCTCAGACGTGAGTCCCTTGCTCACTTTGCCACTGGATTCAAGCAAGCTGGGCTGAAGACGGTTGAAATGCCAGAAACCGGTCCTCGGAAGCTTGTTTCCGGTCCAGGGAAGGCTTGGCTTGGCAGTTCGGGCTGGACTGTTCCCATGAGGCACAGGGTCAGACTGATTTGCGCTTGGCCATGTCTGAACTGGGGTGGCAAAGTGGGCTAAAGAACGGTGATGGATTAAACTCAGATCTGTTGACTGGGTGTGAGTGTTTGATTGGTTCAGATGCTACGTCCATCACCACCCCCTTTTGTACCACTTTGTTCGCCATAAGTTGGCAGGGTATGCTCAGACGTGAGTTCTTGCTCACTTTGCCACTGGATTCAAGCAAGCTGGGCTGAAGACGGCTGAAATGCCAGAAACCGGTCCTCGGAAGCTTGTTTCCGGTCCAGGGAAGGCATGGCTTTGCAGTTCGGGCTGGACTGTTCCCATGAGGCACAGGGCCAGACTGATTTGCATATGGCCTTGTCTGAACTGGGGTGGCAGAGTGGGCTAAAGAACGGTGATGGATTAAACCCAGATCTGTTGACTGGGTGTGAGTGTTTGATTGGTTCAGATGCTCCGTCCATCACCACCCCCTTTTGTACCAGTCTGGGGTAGGTCTGCAGTGGATGTTTCTGCTGAGGAAAGGACCAGGACTTTGCTGTGTGCGTGTCCCCTGCTTGAGGAAGAGCTCCCAGGGCTTGAAGTAGAGCTTGCCTACTGTTTTTGAAGTCTCAGGGATACAAAGACTTCACCCCCAGCTCCCCTGAACTTCCTTGCTGGGAGTTCTGACCTGCCAAGAGGTGCCTGCTGCTGTTCTGGGCCTCTGGAAGTTGTTCCTGCTGTTGGGAGCTGGAAATGCAATGCAACTAAGAGAGGGTTGTCGCATCCATACCTGTTTCTGATGCTTTCTGAAGAAAGCGACGCAGCACCTGTCTGTGGTGCGAGGAATCGCTGCATGCCACATCGAGTGCACCGATCCATGGAGTCTGAGATCACCGCACCGATTCCGACGCAGGCTCGGCTGTGCGGCTGCAAGAATCCATACATCATGGGACAGTAGCTGCTAGAACCGACGCAATCCCTATCCTCATGCATCGCATCTGGGCACAATGGCTGCAAGCACACAGGGGCCGAGATAAGAAACCGACGCACCACCTCCCTACACAGTAAGAAACCTACGCATCACCTCCCCTTTAGTAAGGAACCGACACATCACCGTCCCTGCATGGCAGTAAGGCACCAACGCATCACCTTCCCTGAAGTAAGGGAACACCGCATCACCTTCCCTGGGTGTAAGGAACAGATGCAGCACCTTCCCTGAAACAGTTTTTGTTTGCGCTTGTGATGCATCCAAGGTACTAAAGGAATGCAAATGAATGTTATTAGAGGCTCATTACACGAAAAATGTGGGGGAGCTTGATTTCACGCCGTGCGGGATGAAATGATCAGTATTGTGTGGGCATTAAGATTGTGACAGAGTTAATTGCAGTTTAAGGAAATATATTTGTACAGATCACTGCACATACAGGATGGTTAAATAACAAATGCTTGTTTTCATTGTTACTTGTAGTGACCCCTGACGAAGGGCCCCAGTAGCCCGAAATGCATTGGGTTTTTTAATAAACGCTGCTTCTGGATGAATAAATGCGTCTGTACGTGTTATTGAAAAGAGGCCTGGATGGGCACATCGACAACATAAGAAACCTGGAAAATGGCATAATTCCGTGCATGTGGATCGAATTGGATGAATGTGACAAGATGGTTCAAGTACATGATCAAATGAATGAAAAATAGAGAAAAATTGGGTTTAAAAATTAAAGCAGCAAAGTAGCAGCAATGCTGTGCCTTTGGATTGGGGTGAAATGACACCCCTACATGTTGGATTCTATTTTCAGTGCTATCTGGGCAAGGCGCTTTTCCAAGGAGCACGCATCATTACAATCATTGGACAAATATTTGATTACAACTAAAATAGGTGTGCATTCCCTACTTCTAATATGAGCTGACACAATGCCAGCAGGATGGGGGCCCCACCAGGGAAGAATTCTGCAAGGAGCAGAAGGAATGCCCTTCCCTTGTTGGTTCGCGGCAGCAGGCTGCAAACCAGGCAACAGGTGATCAGTCCGGGTCACACTGGATTTACTGTGAGAATGGCCTCCTGTATAGTGAGCCTAATGTTGCTAAGCCTGGGTCATCCCATGTGCTGGTGGTACTCCAGCGCTTCAGAGTCTTCCTACTGGGTCTGACTCATGATGTGCCTTTCGGAGGGCAATTGGGGCAAGGCAAGACCTTTGAAAGGATTGTCACCAACTTTTTCGAGCCCCAAATGTGCAAGACCTCTGACACATATTGTAGGTCTTGCCAGATTTGCCAGGCAAGTGGTTTCTTACATGTAGGTCACCGCTAAGGTAGACCCAAGGTACCCCTGTGGGCACGGTGCAGTGTATGTGAGAGGTATGATATGCCCTGGAGAGTGTGGCATTTCCTAATAGTGAAATAATGCCAATTTCCTTTTTCACTATTGAAAGGATATCTGTCCCATAGGACAGAATGGAAGTTCATTTATAACATCTTATAAATATATCTTCGCACTGGGACAAGAAAGGAAGCTAATGTTTAGTATGCCTGAACTCATCTTTTAGTAAGGATGATTTTGTCATTCTGTGCTTGAAAATACCACTTTTAGAAAGTATGTATTTCCTTGCTCAGTCATCCAGTATGCCTCTGCTGAGGTTGTGTATTGACTGTCTGGCTTTGGAGTGACAGGGGCTGGGATATGCATTCTATTCAGACAGCCACTTGGGGGGGTTAGGTGTGTCCTGTATTTCCAGGGTGAGTCAGGGCTGGGCTGAATAGACCTTGGCTGCATTCAGAGTAGAGGGAGGAGATATCTTTCATACCTAAATGGACCTGGTCTGCCTTGGACAATGCTGTGTCCACCTCCTGCCAGGAAGCTGCACCAGAGAGGGCAGAACTGGTATTGGGTGGGAAAAGAGTTGCTTTGCCTCAACAGAACAAATGAGTTTGTGCTATAAAGTGTGGGGCCCAGACCCCTCAACTTTAGACTACTTCTGGGATTCAAGAGGTACCTTTGCCAAGGAGAAGAGCTAGGGAAACTGAGGAGAAGTACTGCCCATTTGCTGTGTGCTGTCTGGAGTTTGCCTGCAGCCGCTGTTTCTCCCACGGAAAGGATACATACTTTGCTATGTGCTGTGTGCCCTGTTTGAGGAAGATCTCCAAGGGCTTGAAGTAGCGCTTGCTTCCTGTTGAAGTCTCAGGGATACAATGACTTCCCTCCCAGCTCCCCTGAACTTCCTTGCTGGGAGGTCGGACCTGCCAAGAGGTGCCTGGTGATGTTCTGGGCCTCTGGAGGTTGTTCCTGCTATTGGGAGTTTAACAGCAATGCAACTAAGAAAAGTGTCCCTCCCAATAAAGGCACATCCTCTGAAATCACTGAACACAAAATGTGAATTAGTCCTGCCAACTATTTATTTAGGATTCCCCCATGTAGTCTCTATTCTAAATCCAGATTCCTCTTCAGCATTTGAGTCAAAATAACCCATCAGCAATAATATTTATCTTCAAAAAATGACAGTCCAAGTCACCCAAACATTTCACTCAGCATATCAGACATTTATCAATCAATCAATCAGGGGTTTATAAAGCGCGCTACTCCTCTGTGAGGGTCGCAAGGCGCTGGGGGTTGGGGGGAAGCGGGGGTAGGCCGTTCCGGATCAGTCAAAGAGCAAGGTCTTGAGGTCCTTCGTGAAGATGTGCAGGTTAGGGGAGCATCTGATGCTGACCTGGAGCTCGTTCCAGGTTTTGGCTGTGATGTAGGAGAAGGCCCTTCCTCCTGTTCTGCTTCTGCGGATGTGTGGTGTCTCTGCTAGTGCGAGGTTATTGGATTGGAGAGTTCTTTTGGGCCACTTTTGGTAAGCTGAACTGGTGCTGCAGGAAGAACCGCATGGAAACAGACTCTATTGTTGAGATATTTGGGTCCGATGTTGTGGAGGGATTTGTAGGAGTGGAAGAGAAGCTTGTAGGTTATTCTCTTCTCGACCGGGAGCCAGTGTAGGTCTTGAAGGTGTTGCGTCATGCGTTCGTGCCGTGGGGTCCCCAGGACGAGTCTGGCCGCGTCATTCTGGATGGTTTGGGGCTTGTGTAGAAGGGTCCTGTTGATGCCGGCATATAGGGCGTTTCCGTAGTCCAGTCTGCTGGTTATAAGTGCGTGGGTAACGTTTTTTCTGTGTTCGGGGGGATCCATTTGAAAGTCTTTTGAAGGATGCGGAGGCAATTGAAGCTGGTAGAGGCGACGGCGTTGATCTGGCGTGTCATGGTGAGAGAGGAGTCAAGGATGATGCCATAGTTCCAAGCATGGTCTGTCGGGGAGGGAGGACTCCCGAGGGTGGAGGGCCACCATGTGTCGCCCCAGGCGGCGGTCGAGGGTCTCAGGGTTAAGGACCTCAGTTTTCTCAGTGTTGAGCTTCAGGCAGCTGTCCTTCTTCCATGCCGCGACGTCCCTCATTCCTTCCTGGAGGCTGAGCCTGGTGTTCTCGGGATCCTTCGTGAGGGAGAGGATAAGTTGGGTGTCATCGGCGTAAGATACTATGTTGAGCCCATGCTGTATGACGATGGTGGCGAGGGGGGCCATGTAGATGTCAAAGAGTGTGTGGCTGAGCGATGATCCCTGTGGTGCTCCGCAGTTGATCTCTGTGGGTTCGGAGATGAAAGGGGGGAGTCTGATCCTCTGGGCTTTGCCGGAGAGAAAGGAGCGGATCCAGTTGAGGGTGGTTCCTTGTATCCCGGCGTTGTGCAGTCTGGCTGTGATGTGAGACGGTGTTGAAGGCAGCAGAGAGGTCTAGTAGGATGAGGGATGCGGTGTGTCCCTGGTCGAGTAGCAAGCGGATGTCGTCAGTGGCGGCGAGGAGGGAGGTCTCGGTGCTGTGGTTGCTGCAGATTCCGGATTGGGAGGTCTCAAGGATGGAGTGCTCTTCGATAAATGCGGTCATCTGGCCATTTACGACTCTTTTGGCGATTTTGGCGGCCAACGGGAGCGGAGAGATGGGCTGTTAGTTCTTTAAGTCTGTAGGGTCGACAGTGGGATTCTTAAAGAGGGGCTTAACTTCTGCCTGCTTCCAGTCATCAGGAAAGGTGCCAGATTGGAGAGAGGGGTTGATGGTCCATCCTAATTTGAGGGCGATGACGGTGGAGGCCTTCTGGTTGATGTTAGGTGGGCAGGGGTCAGGGGCTCCTGATCGGGTTTTTATCATGGTCATGGTGATGAGTTCCACTGTGGCGGGGTCCAGGTGGTGATGGTCGGCTGGTGGTCAGTGGAGAGGGAAGGGGTGGTGAACGGCATCTGTTCGCTGAAGTGGTTGTAGAGGGTCTTGATCTTCTGATGGAAGTAAGTGCTGAGCTTGTTGCAGAGATCCTGGGATAGTGTGATGTCCGTGTCCTCGCTGGGGGGCTTGGTGAATTGCTGTATGACATTGAAGAGTTCTCTGGCGTACGTTGCGTTGGTGTGGAGTTTGTTCTTGATGAAGGTCCGTTGGGTGTCCCCTATGAGCTGGTGGTAGAGCTTCAGGGTGCTCTTATGGATGTTTAATTTTTTGCGTTGTTTTTCGACTACGCCATATTTACTCGAGGAGTCTGTGGGTGCACCTGGCGACTTGGAGTTCGGTGGTGTAACAGGTGGCCGTCAGGGGGCGTAGTTTAGCAGGGTTGCGGAGGGGGGCGATCTTGTCGGCGCATCTGGAGATCCTTCGATGGAGTTTTTTCGCTGCAGAATTGGAATTTGTCGTGGTGGAGGGGGGTCTTGTAGAGGGTGTAGTTGAGGTGCTGCTCTGTGATTTTGCTCCAGTTCCTTCGTGGCAGGTGTGGGGCCGGTTTGGGTGCGGTGGTGGTGTTGAAGGTGAAATTTACGCAGTGGTGGTTGGTCCAGGGGGGCTGCGGTGTGTGGCTGAAGTGGACGTTTAACCCTCCTGCGAAGATGGGGTTGAGGGTGTGTGCTGCTCTGTGTGTAGATGTGTTGATGAGCAGCTTCAGTCTGAGGTTGGAGAGGTTGTTGAGGAGGGTGGGGGAGTCGGGGTCGCTGCGGTTGTCGAGATGGAAATTACGATCTCCAAGTAGGATGTAGTCCTTGGAGGTGATAGCATGGGGTTCGACGAGGTTGGTGATGGCTGTTGTGGCAGGGGTGCGGCGTCCCATGTGTCTGTAGGCAAGGGTGTCGGGGAGCGTGGTCCTGGGGAAGGTCTGGATCTGGAAGTGGAGGTGTTCTTTGTTGGAGTGGGGTCACTCGTGCTGGAGGTGGCGAGTCGGAGGGAGGTCTTGTGTGCGATGGCGAGTCCTCCTCCTGGGCAGAGTATGGGCGGTCCTTCCTCTTGAACTTATACCCGTCGGGGATAGCAGTGGCGATGTCGAGCCGGAGGTGGCGTTGGTCCAGGTTTCCGTGAAGAAGGTGACATCGGGCGCGAGGGTGTCGATCAGGTCCCAGATCTCTACGGCGTGTCTGTGGAAGGAGCGCACGTTGAGGAGGATGCACGTTAGGCCTTCTGTGTCCGTGAGCCTGCGGCGGACGTGGGGCGCTGCAGATGGTGAAGGAGCGATTTAATACCTATATCCAACATTCTATTAACTGACTTGTGCATTTATTTATTATGATGTGTTATCACCCTTCACCTTGTAGTCATGTCATTGCATACTTTCTTTGGCTCCTTCCTTGCCCACTGGCACAAACTTTTCATCATTCACATGACTAATTTATCCACGATTTCAGTATTAAACTTAAAGTACTGCCAGCCTATGTATTCTGTATTCAGGATAAGTATCCTCGTCTCTATAGCATGGTTGCCTATAACAATTTTGTTCATGTAGAAAGTACAAGTAACATATGTGTAACATTCAATGTTTACTGTCCGTGTCAAAAGCTTTGATCAGCGGTGCTGGACATCTTTAAACTGATGGCGAGATTATGATTTCATAAAGCCGGGTGTGCACGGCTGCAGTCTTGGCATAATACCTTTGTTATTTCTCTACTGAGAAGCATAAAAGAAACTCTTCTTAAGTACTACCATACACATGTAAAATGAAGAATGACACTGTCTACTTTATATACGGGATAAAGTACCTCCTGTCGTACATTATAAAGATTTTGCAATCCCTGAGGAGTTTTAACTCATATAGAGGAATGAGGACGAAGGCCGAGTTCCTTTATAAGTTTATCGAATTCTGAGATGACTGGCAATATCCTTTTCATGTGCAACATGGGGTACTTTATCCCATATGATGACGCATGGTCACAACATAATTTTCCCCAAACCCACTTTAAAAGCTTGGTGGGTAGGTCTGTCATATGAAAGAGCAATCATGTTTTCAAACATGAAGAATCAAATAAAATCAGTGGTGCCAAACACATCTTAAACCTGTTAGATATTTGTTGTAAACAGATAATGGAAACAGCTCAACACAAGTCTTTTTTTATTTTTTATAAAGCTGCAGTAGGGAATGTGTAGAAACATGCAGACACATATTCTAGCTTTCCTCTATCTAAGGAGCACAATAAATAAACTGTCTACTTGCCATTATAAACAGAGCAAAAGAAATAAACGCAGCATTCTGTTTTCAGTGCTTTAATTTGAACAGCTGCTTCAATTCTGCTCTGTGACCTGACCTGCCTTTGACCTGGCTGCTGGCTATGGCAGCAGGCATTGCGATGTTAAAACTCGACTGCAATGACCTAGAATAGGCGAGTTCTGGCATCTTTTCCTCATAATTGGCGACTAGTTGCCGATTATATAGAACTTAGAGTCATTCATTTATAATGGAATTACAGAATCCTATGTATTATAATAGATAGAAATTGTAGGTTATTTTTGTTCCATAATTTTGATAGTTTGTGCTCGCGTGAGTCAACAGATGACGCGATGCAGCAAGCTTACCTTCAGTTCCTGCGTCCTATTCTCGAAACCGCTCAGTATTTTGTAGGGTGGTGGCAACGGGCCAGTGAAATTGACGCTCGTGGCCATCTGGTAAAGGCGAGCCAAGTCGTCGAGAAGGAGTCCTGTGCATTCATCATCGCAGACTGTAGAAAGGGAAGACGAGGAAATTTATTTCTGTTTCAAGCAGATGTTCGACATTTCATTTCCGAGAAGTGGCAAGCCCATGACTGATATAAGACGTCACAACCAGTGTTAACAAATCAACACTGCAAATGCATGACACAAAGTAATTAGGAAAGCAAAGGTGCAAAGAGCGACGCCATCTTAGGCTCACATTCACCGACCTGAGTCTGTCCCTTGGTGGCAATTCAATGTATAATTTAGAAAAGGTTTTGCACCCATAGTGTTGCTCAGCCCCAGATCACTCTACATATTTCACAGTGGTCTTGTTCCAGAAAATGGCAAAGAATAAATAACACAGATGTCACAGGTCATTTTTTTAATCCATACTTTGTTCTCAAGTTGTTATTAGAGTTATAGAGGGGCATATTATCAAGGGATTTATCTCTGCTTTTTTGTCTTTAAAAGCCAAGAAAGCGGAGATAAAATTATCTCCCTATTACCTAGCTGTCGCTAACACCAGTTAATAATCGCTATTGCTTGGTAATATGCCCCATAGTTCCCTGTGCGAAGAATCAACCACAGGCATATTTCATTGCAAGCAAAAAGCAAAACATTCCAGAGAGCAGGGAAGAGATGGAGTATAATAAATGTAAGAGTTTTTTTTAGATTTCCAAAAAATAGTACAACTTCGTCCCAAGGTGGTCATACTATCGAATAAATCTTTCTTTAGGATAAAGGCAGTCAGTGTTATATTTTTCCAACTGGCATATTGTGATATTAAGTCTACTTCGCTGATGTAACGCACTAAAACAATTGTACATGCCTTAGATAGTGTGGTATTTCTGCGATGCGCTCTAGCCCCAACTGCACAGCCCCAATATTTGTTGTTTTATTTTTTTTTCTCACGGAAAATAGCATTGTAATGGTTGCTGCCAACTAAAAGTGTGTGAGTGCATTCAATGTGCTCACTTCCAAGAAGCTCAAAATATTGGTTCTGGTGATTTGTTTGAGCATTAACTTCTTGTGAATAGATTGCAGGTTGGTGGTGTTGCCTGTACCGTCTTGGTAAATGTTTCTGCTGTTCTGTACAACGTACTGAATCCTATTTTAGATTCTTATCATTATCTTGAATTCTCATTGAAGTGACTTGCCATTCTCCAGGTCTTCAAACAGCCTCAATTTCAACCTTTATCAAATGTAAACCACCGATCAGCTCCAAAAAAGGGTAAAACATTATTCTTTCAGATACGCGAAATACACACTTTTGGATTGATAATCAAGAGTTCGCATTCGTAAAGTCAGTGCAACTAACTTTTGTGAATACAAAGTCAGAATGATTTGTAGTGTCTTATAATAGTCTGCTGCTGAGAGCTATGCTGGCCCTATAGGTCCTCTATCCGCATTCTAGGCCAATGAAGGGAAGGTGGTAATGCTTTTAGAGAGTTCCATCCACTGAGGGTACAATATTCTAAATTAAACTGGCCCCTTGAGGTGTGAAAAGGTTTACATATGGGAAAGTTTGCCCTCGACAAAGGCACCCCAAAACTCCTGACTTTGCAAGTCACCTGGCCTTTGAGAGACAGAACATTCGGCAACTGGAAAAGTACATTTGACATATGGCAGGAGTTGAGGAAACTAGGGCAGTTAGTACAAGGACAGTCGTGGGCCTACACTCTGGGTATAGTGTAGGAGTGGGGGAGTTTACTGAGAGGAACTTGGCAATGAAGTAAGCATGATGCATGGAGGACACATGGATCAGGGCTCAGGTTCTGGATAGTCAATTTATTGTATTGTAATTGCATTTATATAGCGCTTACTACCCCTGACGAGGCGTCAAAACGCTTTTTCGGCGAGTAGCACGCTACTCCGGGACCCATAGAGGATTAGTGTTGAATTAGTATAGTGAAACATGCAAGTAACATTTTAAGTGGTGTGATGGGATCGCATCTTCTACAGGGGACTTTGCGAGGAGTAGGAAATCAACCCACTGCCTCTCAAGGCGACTGCAATAGTTTATTACGGCTGCTGTAAAGGGTCATAAAGTGCCTTTTTTTTTACAACTTTGGAAGCTTTACAAGCCTTGTAAAAATGTAAAATAAAAGTAGGTGACTTTGACAGGCGCATTGGTCTAAAAAGGTTCCAGCTCACGTCTCGTGGAATGACTTAGCCGGGCTGTTGCAGCTTTCAGGACACACATGATTCTTTAAGTAGTGTGTGCTGGGCAGCGCAGAAAAGGGACTCTACGGCAGCCGCGTGCAAAATATTTTGCAGGTTACCCAGAGCATTAAGTGCATAAAAAAGTATGAGAACTGTGATCCTGAGTGTAATGGGGAGGGGTTAGGGAACAATATATTCTTCAACTATTTTGTTTGCCTTTCATCTTCAGGTAAAGACATACAAAAAATAACACACACCTCCACTGAATAATAATGCAAGTTAAATAGTCGGTGGAAAATGCATTCTTTCATGTAATGGAAGCTCAGATGGTTAATGCCATCACTGTTGATGTCTGTGTGTGTAACCAGACTATCACAGAACTGAAGCGTGGGGGGTGCGCTGGGGAGTAGTGCCATATGTATTTATAATGCTATTAAGTCCAAGACTGCAACTGAAAGCATATGGCTATGCAAGTCATTATTTTGAAATTGTATTGCACATACGATGGGCTGCTGCATCCAAAAGAGGTTTACAGGTAGAGGAAGCTTTGTTTATGCTTTCATTGCTTCTTGTGAATCAATATGGTGCGATCTATGCCTAATCAGCCCACTTGCAAGGTGCCCGATGAAATGGGCCCCGATTAAGGACTGTGTAGAGTGAAATTCCAGTCTTACAATTGTTAGAGATCCAGAGTTCCTGAATGCTGATTCACTGGGTGTGAGAACAACAAATCGGATTTTACCGGGTGGAAATTCCAGCAGGTAAAATCTCTGTGACTGCACAGCAGGCTGGCTCATTTCATTGACCCCTGCCCCAACCCCACACAAGACACAGGGGTAGCATTACAAGCCACCTCCTGCCAGCCAACATTCTTCACTCCTCCCTTCACCCTCCTCTCCCTCTCCATCCGTCCCTGCCCTACAACATACTTTTACCAGAGTCCCCACACACTTTTACCAACTGCTCAAAGCACGCGTAAATGTGTGTGTGAAACCCTACTGGAAAGTGAGGTGCATGTGGAATGCCATAGGGTAAATCTGGGTCCATTCTTTGTGGTTTAACTCACAATTTCCAGCACTCATGAGTTTTTACTGCATAGTGCTGATAATTATTGATGTGTACTTTGCTCCCTGTCAGTACTGTTCAACTTGTAATCAGGGCCATGATGAGCTCTTTATAGTGCCTGGGAATAGTTCCGCAGGAATTAAAGCCCAGTTATCACATCTAACTACCTCTACAAATACAGAGGAGAGCCTGTTTCTTTCTGGATCCCAAGTATTTTCTGCCTTCATCAAAGTGTATCGTGGGTGCTGTAGACCTAGTTGTACAGTGAAACCCGTATGGCGTTGTCATTCTAAAGAGGATGAGTTATTTGGTAACTAACCAAATCCCTGAGTTTTTCCCTACTAATGTTAGATGGCTTCATCTCTGTGCACTTTTTTGTTCTGTATTCGTTGTGGTTCAAACTGTATAAACACGACCATTCCATAGTTAGCAGGTATTGACTGTTCTGCTGCGTCTATACTCACACTTCTCTTCTATACCCATGAGTAAGAGCTACATGCTTGCTTATGATCCAGTTTCAGCAGTTCCAAGCATACTCACATTATTTATTATTTATTTATTAAAAAGTTTTGTATAGCGCTAGCTGGACCCGAAGGTATCAGAGCGCTTCACACCAGGTACAAGAGTGAGCCTTAACGGCGATGGAAGATTGATATCTGGACAACTCAGGGGATTTCAAATAACAAAATACATACAGATCGTAATGATTACACGGGATGGTGGTAATATGAGCATCCCTTACAGTTCAGGTGGCTTCCAGAAGAGGGCTTTGAGTAAAGTCTTGAATTTTAGGAAGTGGGCGGTCATTCTGATGTGAGGAGGGATGGCATTCCAAATCCTGGGTGCATTGCCTGCAAAGCATTTACTTAAAGTTTTGCGTTTCCGCGGTTTCAATGGAATGAGAAGAAGTGTGTTGGAACTTCTGAGGGTCCTGGACTGGCCAGCCCTTTTGAGTTTCGCAGCCAAGTATTCCGGTTTGCCTGTGTGGAGGGCTTTGTGTGTAAGGCATGCTGTTCGAAAGTTGGCTCGTTGTTCAATAGGGAGCCATTTCAGGTCTTTGAGAGCGGCGGAAATGTGTTTGAATTTCTTGGTTCCTGTGACCATTCTGGCTGTGGCATTGAGGGTGGTTTTCAAGGGTCCTAGGTGAGATTTGGCTAAGCCGGTCAGGGCTGCGATTCCATAGTCAATTCTGGAGAGCACCAATGCTTGAGTGGCCTGTTGAAGGTCCTTGGGAGGAAGGAATGGTTTTATTTTGTAAAGAAGTTTCAGATTGAGGAAATCGCTTTTGGCGGAGTTAGCGATGTGTTTTTTCATGTTTAGTTTGGGGTCTAAGGTGATACCTAGGGATTTGACTGAGTCTTTTGGCTCGAGGGTGCCATTGAGGGAGTCAATGGCTTTGAGCCATTCTTCAATTTGGGGGTTTTCGTCTCTGTTGGAGATGAGTAGAACTTCAGTTTTTTCTTGATTAAGCTTTAAGTGGTTTTGTGAGAGCCATTGTTGCACGACTTTGAGCGTGTCGTTGAGTTTGAGAATGTCATCCATACAGGTGGTTTCCAGGTAGAGTTGTGTGTCATCAGCGTAGAGGTGGAAGAGGATGTTGGAATTCCTGAGTATTGTGGTAAGGGGTTCCATGTAGATATTGAAGAGTTGAGGGGAGAGAACTGACCCTTGAGGGACTCCTCTGCTGACGGGTAGGGGGTCGGATTCAAAGCTTTTGATTTTTACTCTTTGGGAGCGATTGTGTAGAAAGGAGGAGAACCAGTTCAGAACCGTCAATTCCAAGCCTGCTCTTTCTTGAAGGACTTTTAAGAGCAGCGAGTGATCGACAGTATCGAATGCGGCCGAGAGGTCAAGAAGAATGAGAAGGCAGCATTGGTCGGAGTCAAGTGATTTGTGTAAATCGTCTATGACATTAAGGATGGCAGTTTCAGTGCTGCATCCTTTTCTGAAACCCGATTGGTGAGGGTCAAGGAGCTTGATGTTCTCGAAGTGTTGGGTTAGCTGTGGGAGAACACATTTTTCTAGTGTTTTGGATAACAGAGGGAGGTTTGACACGGGTCTGAAGTTGTTCATGTCTTCTGTGTCCAACCCTGTTTTTTTTAGTAGCGGCGTGACTTGGCCGACCTTGAGGCAGTCTGGGATAATTCCCGTGCTCAGCGAGCTGTTGATGATTTTGCACCAAATTGGGGCTAGGGTGTGTTTCAGAACTTTGGTCAGGTTTATAGGAAGCTGATCCAGGGAGTGGGATGACGGTTTGGGTTGGAGATCAGGGTGACGATCTCTGTTTCCTGAATCGGCGTGAAGACGGACCATTGGGTGGGTGGGATCAATAAGGTGCTGTCAGACAGTTCTGGGGTATTGGTCTCTCTTGGAAAAGAAGGGTTTGTGCTAAGAGAAAGGTCAATCTTGATGATTTTTTGTTAAAAAAGTTGGAGAAGTTGTCGCATTGGTTTTTAGAGGACACTGAAACGGATTTGATGGGTTTGGATGTTTGACTTCTGATGATGTTGAAGAGCTCTTTGGGGCGGTTTTTAGCGTTTTCAAGAGCGGAGCATAAGAAGGAAGATTTTTTGTCCTTGATGAGATTGTTGTAGTTTCTGCGTGCCGACTTGAGTTGTTCGCGGTGAAGAGAGGATGGGTTGGACCTCCAGATTCTTTCAAGGGATCTGAAAAGTCTTCTTTCGTCATTTATGTCCGTGGTGAACCATGATCTCGATGGAATGTTTCTTTTATCTTTTAGTTTCAGGGGCGCCAGGCGGTCGAGGGTGGTCGTCATGTTAGAGTAGTAGAGAGAGGTGAGGTCAGTGGTTGAGAGGTGCTCCGTTGAGTTCGGGAGGAGAGTGCTTAGTTCATCTTCTAGGATGGTCTGAGGGACTTGGGCAATATTCCTTATCCATTTGGGAGGAGCTTGTTTTTTGAGTCGAGATGGCGTTGGTTGGTTGATGCGGAAAAGAATTAAGTGGTGGTCTGACCAGTCGACTGGAATGATGTAGTCGATGGTGATTGTGTGATTGTCTGCAATGATTGCGTCGAGTATCGCTCCTCTGTAGTGGGTTTCTTCAGAGCAGTGTTGTGTCAGGTCATTTTCTATCAGAAGGTTGTTGATGGATTGTATGAGCGGGTTATTAGTGTCGTTCCATCTAATGTTGAGATCGTCCAGGATTATGTTATTGGCGTTGTTGAGCGCGCATAGGGTGATTAGGTCAGATAGTTGCATTTCGAATTCCTTTGAGTTGCCTGGAGGGTGATGGAGGAGATGGCAAAGTGTTGAGCTCTTTACGTCGGATTTGATGCTGATAGAGATGCATTCGAAGGAGCTGTATAGGTAGGGTGCGCTTTCCGTGATGTCGAGGTTGGTCTTGTGAATGATAGCTACACCTCCACCTCTCTGCTTATGTCGGTCTTTGTGGGTGATTGAAAATCCTGGTGGAACAAGCATGTCCATGATGGGGGCTGACAGGGAGTTGAGCCAGGTTTCTGTGATGAAGGCTACATCGATATCGTGTGAGAGGATAGATTCTGCTAATTCAGTTGCGTGTTTGGAGGCGGATCTGCTGTTAATGAGCATACATCTGATGTTTGGATGTTCAACGGGTGGCGCCTTGTTAGGTTGGGCTCTGGTCAGAGAGGTTAGGTGTGTCGGGGGTCTAGGGAGTCTGATGGGAGGATGTTCCCTGCCCACTCCTGTAATAACTTGGATAGAGGATTTGGGTGATGAGAATAGTCTGATGGGAGGATGTTCCCTGCCCACTCCTGTAATAACTTGGATGGAGGATTTGGTTGATGAGAATAGTCTGGGGACCAGTGTCAGCGTGGGAGGGGACCCTCTCTGTGTCTGCTGAGAGGTGCTCAAGTTAGGGGTCGTGAGGTGGGCGTAGGAGGAGGCGAGAGTGGTCACTTCCTGAGTGGAGAGGGAGGGTTTTGCTCTACTCGTTCTGTCTGTTCGCTTCTCTGCCTCTGGTAAAGTGACATGTGGGAGCGATCTGGTGGAGGCGAGGGTCGGAGTAGGAGGAGGAGATTTGGGCAGACTGGGAAGGGCAGGGGTAAGGTGGTGTGCGGGGTGTAGGGTGGGCACTTCGATTTCGGTTAGGGAAGAAAGGGTATCATTCATGCCTCAGATCAGCTTTTCGAGCTGAGCTTCCAGAAGGGAGAGGCGTTGCGATATATTGATAGAGTGAGTAGAAGGGGGAAGGAGGGTGGTGTTCTGTGTTGGGGGTGTGAGTGCGCATGGGGCGGTATGGCTGTTAAAGAACGGGGGGCGTGGGAGAATAGGAGTCGGCTCAGCATGAGGGATTTGTGCGGGTGAGTCCTTTGAGAGGAAGATGTTAAGGGGGGTAGAGGTGGGAGGAGGCATTCTTTCTAGTTGGGAGGAGGTTTGCGGTGTGGGGGATTGGGAGAGTGGGCCAAGGAGCCATTGGGGATGGGACATATCAAAACAATTCAAACATAGGAGAGACCACACTCAGGCAGTTTTCCCATCAGTTAGAATTGAATGATTGACCAACTTATCTCAATCATTTTTTTTATCAAAGTCATGCAGATGCATAGCAACAAAAAGTATTATTAACATAACTCTGTCCCTAGTATATGACATCCAAAACTGCCCATATATGCCAAACAACACATAAGCACTGTTCCATCTTTGCCACTCCATGGAGTGCGACCCCACACAAATGAGGTTTGGTGCCTGATTAGGAGTATGAAGCACTGTATAAATATTTCATATAATACAACATACTCAAACCCTACAGCACCGCGAGGACCTACTAATGGCAAATCTCTATAGAAGGAACCTATCCCTGCCTTCTTTCAAGTACAGACATTAGTTAGACCCTGATTCGAAGTTTAAAGTTCTGGTTGATGTGCAAATGTATGTTTCCAGACACATCAGGATTCTGAGTTGTGCAACAATTAAGAAATTTCAATTTACTCCTTACAGATTACACCAGGAAACGCTTAAGGAATTCTATCAGGATACAATGATAATATATATATATATATACATACATATATATGTGTGTGTATATATATATATATATATATATATATATATATATATATATATATATATATATATATATATATATATATATATATATATATATATATATATATATATATATATATATATATATATAACTGGTGTAGCAAACAGATTCCACATTAGGCTTAATTCGCAGGTGGGGACTCAGGAGAAGTTAATCATGTCACCCATTAAATACCCTGCACAAGGGTAGCATTATTTACCATGTGTACTAACTATCTCCTGCATTTCTATATAACATGAAGCCATTGCCTTACTCTCCAAATCGGTCTTTGTGCTTCTATCGTGGTGGTACATAGTTTACAGTGTATAAGTCTCAGTTTGGGAACAATAAACCCACCTAGTTTGCACACAACTTGTGATAAATATCCACCTCTGTCTTTGCCCTGACAATGCAATTACATTTTATAAACGGAAAAAGGAATTGTGTGTGTGTGTGTGTGTGTTGTGAGAGACTAATAGACACATTTATTCTGTCCATTGTCCTCCAACAACGAAGTCTGTCTGTGCTTTTGCACTATGATAACATAACACAGGGTACCCAAATAGACAATCAGGATAAAGATATAGACGATACACAAAGATAACCAGAAGTGCTTGTTATGGTAAATGCCCTTCCCGCTATAACCTTGTAGACCATGATTATGGATATATTTACAGGTGACTGTCTTATCCCCCCAAAGGCTTACCCGTGCTTAGACCTCTGTCGAAGCAGGGCCCTTTTGGACGGGGCTCCTAAGCCTCGAGACCCCCATTGCACTCTTCTCCCTCCTGTCACTCTCCCTTATTTTTCTCTGTAGCTCTTTTTTTCTGTCTCACAATCAAGTTTGTCTGTTTTGCCATCTCACTGTTTGTCAGTGCCAGTGTTTGTTTTTGGTTCTTTCTGCCGCTGTCTGTTTTTCCACTTAATTGTTTGTCTTTTCCTCTATTTGTTTTTGCCACTGTTCAGTCTGCCATTGTCAGTTTTGGCATGTCATTGCCACCTCTTTCTGATTGGTGCTCTTCTCTCTGTCCTTGTAATTTAATTGTCATCTTCTCTTTTTGTGCCTTTCTCTCTTTGTCCCACAGTTGTTTTTGACTCCGCGATTTTTCACTTCTTTTTTGCTATTTTCTTTCACCTTGTGTGCCATTTTCCATTCTTTCTACTCTCGCTTTCCCTGCCACTTCATATCTCCTGAATGCGCTCGTCCTGCTCCATGCCCATTTCCTACTCTCCTGCTTCCTGCTTCATATGCCCCTCCCAGCCCTGCCCACCTCCCTCTGCACTCCTCCTCCCTCCCAGGCCGATTTATTTGCAGCCACAATGTGGACGCACAGTTGGTGTGCCACAGGTGTGCCAAAGGCAAGACCAACTGCGTCTATCCATGTCTGGACCATACCCAGTCCCAGGACTGATGCACTGCACCTACCTACTGCTATGCCGCCACGTCCCTCCAGGCCCTCAGCCCGGGCCACCAATCACTGGTTTGCTGAAGCAGCGCACCACACAACATGGAAGGAGCATTAACCTGCACCTCCAGCAGGTTCTTATGAATGTGCCTCCACCAACACTCACTGCTCCCGCACCCAGAACCCCACCTGTCCACATGCACACCAACAAGCCACCGCCTACACACTGCTCCACACTAGCATGAATGCTAATCAACACTTGCCCACCTCAGCAAATACACCACAAAGATATGGGACCTGTTGCACAATCATATACCAGACCTGCTTTTCTCACAGAAATTCAGCTGAGCCCAGCTTCCACACAGGACATCCCTTCTGCGATCCTGGACGGTTACAAGATCACCAGACAGGACCATCAGCACAAGCCCAGAGAAAGAGTTGCCATTATGTTCAAGGACATTATCCGCTTCACCAACACCACAGACAGAGCAACCTATTACATGGAATACCTCAGTTTCAAGATACAATTCGCAACCATCTTTACCTTGTGTGGAATCCTCATATACAGACCACCAGGACCTTGTGCCAATTTCACTAGTGACATCACAGACTTTGTCATGTCCCTTATCATTGACTCCAGAGCCTTCATCCTCCCATGAGACATGAACTACCACTAGGAAGACTGCAGCAACCCCAACTCAATTGCTGGAAAATCTCAGGAACCTCTGTCCCGCCAGTCACCTCATCAGACCCATCCACACCGCAGGACACATCCTGGATTAAAATGTCTCCTCCTTTAATAAGGTCATGGTCGATAAACCATAAACTAACAGCTGGACGGACCATGCCCTCATCGACTTCAGCCTTCCTGTCCCGAGCTGCAGGAAAGTAGGATCTGCTTCTTATGGTTACCCCCACTTTTAGCTAGCTGTAATACTGTTTTTGACTAATCTGGATGGGATCCTGCTAATCAGGACCCCAGCCTATCTGCTTTCTCCCTTAAACTGTTATGATATGTACTAGATACACTCCAGATTGGATACTGGGGTACTCTTGTCAGTCCCTAGTATATGGTACACATGTACCCAGGTTGTAAGTACCCCAGAGGCCTCCCATAGGCTTCAGCATGTATTATGCCACCCATGAGAGGTCATGCAAAATGGAATTACAGGTCTGCCATTGCAGCCAATGTAAGCCGGTGCTTCCGCCACTTACGAAAGATATAGGTTTACTATATCCACAGTCACCCCTCTAGCAGGCCATTGACAATCCTGAAGGCAGGGTGCTGGGTTTTATGTGAGAGGGTGCCCCTGCATGAGCAGAACACCCCTGCAGTCTTCGGATACTATTCTCCTGTGTTGCCGGGGATGCAGCCAGACATATAGGTAGAGGTGCATTATATGCTTGCGTAAAATGCTATCTCGAAAACGGCTGCAACAAAACATGTTGTGCTTGGTATCAAACACCTTCGAATCATACCTCCACACCAGTAATCGGTGTGGAGGTATGATTTCACCCTTCTGAAGTGAGCTTCATGGGGTCCCAGGTCTTCCTGGTACCACCCTTCTCGACCCGGACAGCACAAAATAGTTGCTGCCAACCAGAGACACATTTCTGCCCTCCTGCTGCTGACCCAGGCTCGAGCAGGGGAAGGCAGAACAATAGGCATCCTGCCACAGGGAGGTGTGACGACCTCACAGACAGGATTTAGTGTATTGGGGCTGGGTAGGTGCACTTTCAAAGTGCCTGAAAGTCTGCACGAGGGACACATTTGGTGTCCCTGTGCATAGTCCAGCTCAAGCCAGCTCTGGGAGCCGTTGGCTCCCTCTCTATCACAAAACTGGACAAAGGACATGGGAGTAACCTCCCCAGTGTCCAAATCCTCCCCTGGGAGGGTCCCCTTAATCTGCCCAACCCTCTCCCATGGGTACAAAAGGGCTTCCCTGGCTGTAGGACCCTAGATTCAAAGTGGACAAGATTCTGATCAAGAAACAACTGACCTTCGACCGTCAGGACACTCTGGACTTTGCTGGATTTCGTTTGGGCCCAACTTCGTCTCCCACTCCGTCCAAAGCATTGTCTTTGCCTGTGCACCATACAGGCTCCATGCAGGACCTGTGAAGCATCAAGTACTACCAAAGACATCTCCCTTGGAGTGAAGGAGTCACTCCCCTGCAACCACAGGCACTGTAATGTAACTGACTGGTCTGCTGATCCTTAGCTCCTGCGGACAGCGAAGGCTCCAGCAAAACAGGAGGTGAGTTCCAAGTCTCCCACGGTCTGAGCTACCCTCTCACCAAGTTTGAGGTCAGAATCCCTCATGGGTGCTGCAATACCTGAACCCCTGTGCACTGAGTACTTTTGAAGCTGCATATGCTTGTTGGTCTTCCCAAAACAAGTGCACTGGACTCCGAGTAGGCCCAACCTCTGGCACCATTTCTACCAAAGAACCTTGGCCTCTTCTCACTGAGCGCTCCGTGGGCTGTTGCTTTGTAATTTTGCTTGAGGTCCCCTTGCGACTCTTGTGCCTTTGGCCGGTGGGTCCTCTTGAGGGACAACACTGATTTTCTTGGGCTCCCCTGGTTGCTCCGGGCTTGCCCTGACTTTCCTGTACTTGGTGAATCTCCTGGGCCTTGCTGGTCTGAACCATAACTCCTCTTGACCATCTTCATAGGTTGCCGCTCCCAACGCTTGTTGTTGCTCCAGCTGGACACCGCTCACTCAGCACTCGACATCCTTCGTAGGACAGCTCGTATCCGGCTCCTGGGCATTCTCAACGTCTCCTGGTCCCGATGGCTGCCGAGTCAAGAACCCTCTCTTCACACCTTAAGCACCCGACATTGGTGGGCATTCGTCTACTGAGCCCCTGGTCACTCCTGGGTGACCCAGACTCTGTCCCCTCTGCTTTCAGTGGAGAAGTGGTGGAGGCTGAAACAGCTTTAGCAACCATGTCGGGCAATTGGGGGCAGAAGCATATCTGATGAACTCTGCCCTCCTTAACAACAGGACCTGGGTGTTTATGTCAGAGATAAAGGAGTAGATGGATGAGCTGACAGGCGGGACTTAAATGTTATGTCTCTACAGTGTTATTCTCACCTGTCTTTATCTAACATAATATGCACGTATGAAACATTTCCTGGGATGCTATGCTTCTCCCTGTCCTCTAGTCTGTGTGATGAGATTTCAGTTAGAGATAGATTCAAAGGATATGCGCAGAGCTAAGTGATAACTGCCCCCCTTTCTCTGTCTCACATTGGGTTCTCTCTTTTGTTCATATGAAAAAGTGTGGGTTTTGGTGGCTTGGAGCTAGGGTAGCGGAGGAGCAAAGTGCCATTCTGACCAGTGGTGGACTGTTTTCCTTGCTGTTTAGGTTGGGGAGGCATGGGGGGGGACAGGGGTGTCAAAGAGAAGGGGTTAGTTTGATTAGGGTTTTTGGGGGCGCACTCCACAAAGGGAGGGAGGAAAGTTTAATAAGTCAATTGGGTATTTCTCTTGTCTGCAGGGTGATCTAGTTTGGATGGAGGGTAAAGGAACTTTGAAGAAGTTGCTAGACAATCTAGGTTGCTCATATGGCCGGTACAACAAGATACCAATTGCCTCTGGTAACATCTGTGGGCTGAATGACAATGTCAAAAGGCACACTGTCCCAGAATATCTCACGCACTCTGGGTGGACATTGTGTGTCTGCAAGAAACACACATCAAGGGCTCAAGAAGAATGCTCCTAGAAACTCTAGTGTTTTGTTAGGGTAAGCACAACACAATGTAAGAACACTTGTGGAGTGGCTGTCCTAGTTCCACAAAATATCTGCAGAGTTAGACGATCTTCTTCTGACAAGTTTGGCAGATGGGTGATTGCTGAATGTCAATTTGCTAGGAGCTCAATCACACTTTGCACACTTTGTTCTATCTATGGCTCCGATCCTTCTTTGCTTGATTTTCTGAATAATTAGTTGGCAGTACGGCCCACACCAATGATAATGTGTGGTGATTTGAACATTAACTTGCCTTGTGGTTTATTTGAATTGCCAAACAATTGCTATATCAGCCGTAAGCCTGAGGTCTTTTGGGCGCTACAATATTTAATCCGGTTGGTGGATGTTTGGTATAAAAATAATCCACCTGACCCCGGTTATACAAACCAATGGTTTAAGTTGATGGAAGATATGGTCATCAACTTCATCTCGTCATCAGCTAAGGCCCAGTGAGGTCTTAAATTCCTGATGTTATCTAGGGAAAGGGCGGGTAGGCTGTTCCCAAATTCAAACATTATCAGTGGGCCACCGCCCCATAATACATGACATCTCTCATAGGCAGGAGTGAAGAAAGGAGCCGCTCAGGATGTAATATCCCCCTACATGAATTACTGCTTTGGGGAGGATGCTGAAGGCAGCTTTTTAAAGATTATCGAACCTAGGGCAATACGTACGAAATTTCCATTTTGCATTTCCTAAATAGCGAGTCCCAAGGAATTCCTATTTAGGAAATGCAAAATGGAATTTACACAAATCGAGATTTCCTAATAGCGATTTCTACAGAGTCACTATTTAGGAAATGCTAAACCATGCGTGCCTATGGGCCAAAGGCCCCCTTGATGCACCTCAAAACATGTTGTGCACATGTAAAGCACACAAATGTCCTAGAGGCAAGTGTACATTTTATGGCACTTTAAAAAAAAAAGCAATTGGGGGTGCTTTTTTTCAATTGCACATGGTTACCATTGGCTTGGAGTTGGATTGATGGTAATAGCATTCCCTAAAGGGAAACCTCCTTCACAACGCAACTTTTACCACACAGTGCTTTTGCATCGCAACTTTTACAACGCAAACCATTACAACGCATTGCGCTGGGGGGCGCTCTAGGATAGGGAATAGATTTAATTTACTATCCAACACCTTCCCTACTATCCACGGGGACTGGAGTTGGAATAGTAAATTAAACTATTCACTATCCAGCACTCCAAAGCGCTATGCGTGGTAATGGTATGCGTTGTAAAAACTGCGATGTAAAAGCATGCGTGGTAAAAGCATGCGTTGTAATGTCATACATCCTTTTCTAAATCCTTTTCGCATTTAAGAAAGGCTTGATACATGTGCTTAGGGAAACACAGATAGGTAGTCCCTATTTGCGATTTCTTATTTATGGAAAATGAAAAAATTTGATTTCTACTGGGTCCAGCATCTTCAGTCTGAACTTGTGACATTGTCCCAGTCTAGCATGACCCGATAACCGCAGTTGGCACTTTATGTTTTTAGGCACTATTTTTCACCAAAACCTTTAATATTGCTTATCTCCTGTGCTACTAATTGGATTTTTGTAGTTTTGGTTTCAAATAATTTATTCAATTTTTCTCTATTTTTTTCAACGTGGTGAGGTCTTTCAATTGTGTTGCGTTTACTGCTTGTGTGCTGCATAAATACTGTACACATTGCCTCTCAGTTAAGCCTGCCTGATGTTTGTGTAACGCTATCAGAGGGTTGAGCGCAGGTTAATTTGGTGGCTGCTTGTGTTTCACCCTGGCAAGATTTGTGATTGCTGCTTGTTTAGGGTTTCACACCCCTCAGCCTAAAACCCAATTTCCTACAATCTGTACACCTTTTCAGATATTGTTAGTTAGTGCAGTCTAAGGGTGTTCATTGCACTTTGTACGTGAAAACTCAACTCATATTGCATGTGTATGTTATAAATATATTTAATGAGTGCTCCCAAGCACCACTAAATACAGGTCTGGCGAAAAGTTTAGAAGAAATCAACTAGAAATTATGGTGATGGGGCATTTTCTTTTGAGGGATAGTTTGGATGTCTGACCTATGTGTAGTCTGAGAGAAAGCTCACCTATGTGAAGCCTGAACATATAATTCATGTCTAATCAGATACATACCTCTCCTGCCTACAGGAAAGCCCTTCATGATTGGTTTTTCAGAGTGTCTTGTAAGACAAATGTACAATTTGCTGTAACATATATATTGTGTGGTTTCTCTGTAATGGTGTCTATGCAAAGGCAATATACAAACACTCCTTTTTAAATATTTGCATTGCTGTGTCCTTCCTCTAAAAAACGTATAATTAGGAAGCAAAATGTTTGTCCAACATTATTCTGCTGTCAAACAAAGCCTGGGTGTGTAAAAAACAGTAAAGCTCTAGCATTACGTATAGTAGGTTATCAGTGCACATTGAAAACACTACTTTGTTTCTGTGCTTCAATGCCAAATAGGGAATGGTGTCTACCTGGTTTCTCTTTTGTGCCCCTTTTAATGTTGTACCTTCCTGTTCTAGGACCAGGCTGATTGCTGTAATTACTAGAGACAATGGTCTTTCTTCTCAAATGAATTTTGGTAACATTGTATGAAGCACATTTAAAAACATTTAAAAACAACATTGATTCTTTAGTGGTTTCGGCTCTTAAAGTGCTGATGACCATCGCAGAATAGAAAGTATGGTTGCTGTTATTATATAATATTAGATAAGGTATTAAGATGCACTATTTCTGTTGGAGTGACCGCTGCAGCACATTGACCATCGGTGACATATTCTGTGTTCCGGTGCTTTAACCGCATGCGCGCTAGCGGTTTTCCCGCTGTGCGCGGCGGTTTTTAAAAACCCGCGTTACATGACGAGCTGAGCTCGTCATGAGTGTACGAGAGGTGTAACTCATGACGAGCTCAGCTCGTCATGAGCGTCGAAGGGGTTAAGGAATACCTGCATTCTTTATAAGGTAGACCACCATTTGTTGCAGTCATTTCAAGGCAACTACCTTTTTTGTGTACTGCTCAATGTAAGGTACCAACACAAACTATTTTTTATTTTATTTAGAATAACACATATTCCTGGCAGATTACTTAACAAGTAGCAATATTGCCGTCCGCTTGGCAGTCACTTACTCAAGTTCAGAAGGAATGGAAGATGCATTAGGAATCATATCCAATACTTACCAGCCACACAACCTGTAACCAGGTATGTTAACCACTAAGTCCAATATTTTGAGACCAGTACAGGTATGTCACCTTAACAGTCAGACTGGGGGGTCTTTGTGAATGTGAGATCCTTGAATTGGTAAAAGGGTCCATCGTCTTGTAATAACTTGAAGACAACGGGTTCTAAACTGCTTTCTAGTAAACTATGGAGAAGCTGTTTTTAGTTGTTAAAACACTCATTGCCCTTTTTAAAAGATCCCTGTTAGAAGCCTGTAAACATAGTCAAATCCCTTAGATATTTCTTGTAATCCTATCCCGTTTGATCAATATGTTTCAAATGCACACTGTATCACTCTATTTTATTGTTTTGGCTCTAAGGATAGCTGCACCCCATTATTTTAAGTGTTAGCCCTTTTACCATTGATTGACCTGTCAGCCTCTGCTCTACCCTGAATTTCAGGTCCAGTTGTGCCCCTTTGACGTTGTAATCCATTTACTTCACAACTTTGTAGACACCTACTTGCAAGGCTCCCAAAACCAACATCTCGCTACTTCTTTTAAGTTTTGAACACTGTTGATCATATTTATGGCCAAACCATGCAGTGCAGCGCAGCATGTCACCTTGCACTACATACCAGGGAAGGGGCCAGGAAGGTGCCATACTTAAGTCAGTACAGTGCATTAATACCTTTTCCCCAGCGCTGGCGCCCTTTTGGCTCCTTGAGCCAACGCTGGCACCCTTACACCATGGTGCGAGGATGACTGCTTTGTGTAATTAAGATTTGTTTTTTTTTTTGCTGGAGGGGAACCCTTCCTACACAAAAACTACCCCTAAGGCCTTTTCCTCCCTCTATGGGTGCTGCAGAATGCAAGAAAGAGGAAAAAAACAAAGAGAAAGAAACATATTTCTTCTTGTTATGCCTCACCTGGAAAGACGTAGGTTTTTGGCGCATTCCCATGTCTACCACGTGTGGTAAATCTGAGAATGCATCAATCCATAGATGCTGCGTGGGGTCACCCATGCAACACCCATAGAAACGCCTCTCTGGTGCAGAGTAATGCAACGCAGCGATTTGTGCTGCGTTGTATTACTTGAGATTTATGAACCCACTCAGGGCAACGCAAGATGGTCTTGAATAGCTTCATAAATCTCATTTTTAATTTGCATCGCTCTTGCATCACTTCACGTGGTGCAAGAGCGATGCAAATGAGCTCTTAACCCCTTCACTGCGGCGGCTATTCCGCCGCAGTGCTAAGGGGGCGGGTCGGCCGCATGCTGCTGATGGAACCGCTCCGTCACCAACCGCGGTTGCGCTGTGCTCATGACGGAGCGGTTCCGTCACGGCCCCGCCCGCTCAAAGGAAGGCTCAGCGCAGGCGCGGAATTCGCGCCGCGCAGGCGTGCAGAGCGGGCCGTGACGGAACCGCTCCGTCATCAGCACAGCGCGACCGCAGCTGATGACGGAGTGGTTCCGTCACCAGCAGGGGAGGGGTTAAATATGCCCATGCATGTTTAAAGGTAGTGCTACACTATGGTTACTGTAGGCAGCGTTCTACCAGTGCTACCTCAAATGGCCGCAAGGGGGTCCCAGATTGAAAGAAATGGTCTCCAAAACGCCACTGTTGCTGGGCTGTCCGAACAGCAAAATATAAATTTGTCGTCATCTCTGAATATTCTTGAACCAGAACTGCATGTTTTTATTACTAACAGACGCCACCCGCGGCATATTGCCGCCGTTAGGGAAAGTCAACGCAGAGCGCATCAGTGGAAATGCATCATGCAGTGAGTACCACAGGATTATTTTCAGCAGTCCCACTCTGTTGTGTCACTTCAAATTTCAAATCCCATGCAAAAAACACACAAAAAACTATTCAGCCACTTACCTGAACTTGAAGTGTAAGTTAGGATGAACACTTTCCATGAAAAATCAAAACCCATGAAAATATTATCTATTCAAGCAGAAAGAATCGCAAATATGCATGTATGCGTAACTACCTGCGCATTCCACTCCACGCAGCCCCGTGAACAAAACAAATTGGCAAAGTTAATTCCCAGCCCTGCCAATCACCCTTAGACGGGAATTTGCGTTTACCCTGCTGCTAGCGCCACGTCTGTGAGAATAAATATAAGCAGCGGCTTTGCATCATCTCTGTCCATGGATTCACGGTTTAGAAAAGGAGCGGCTGACAAAATTTCATACAAATGGGTAAAATACACCGACCTTGGAACTGCTTCGATTTCGTTTGATGTGTCTGTTAATTCTACTAGCTTCTTTAAACTGATCGCTCAAAAGCTGGGGAAGATAGATCCGTTTATGACCTCCCTGTACTTGCCAGACCCAGATTTAAAAGCTAAAACTGTAAATTATATTTTTAGAACTTGTGAAAATTCATGGTCAGTCGCCTCGGCAAACTCAACTCAGACAGATTCAAAGAACGCAGGCGAATGTTCAGTTTTTTTTTTTTTTTACACCAATGTATTTCAAACAAACTATAAAATGAACATTGAAAGGGGTGAACTACCAGTGCTTAATTGATGCTGCAGTCGGCCGCTGTACGTTCGGAGCACTACCTGGCTGGTGCTGCGAATGTCCAACGGCCGACGCAGTCTCGCCCACTTTTCGGAACGCCCGCACTGCGCCGAAATAACTTAATTTGTGCCAGTGTTTGCAGGTGGAAGGCACCGACCCTCATTTATTGAGAGACTGATCTTTGACTATCACACTTTGAAACAGAACAAGAGAGAGACCGGAAAAGGAAGGAATTGGGAAAGACTTAGGGGCACATGCATCAAGGTAAATTGCATTTGCAACGGTGCAAATCGCAAAATTCGGCCGTTTGCGAATGCAATTTCGTTTTTTGGGATGCATCATGTTTTTTCATTTTTTCGCAATTTAAGGAATCGCAATTTTGTTGCAATTTCTTAAATTGCGATTGCATTTAAGAAAACCCAATTTGCGATTTCTTAAATGCAATGCATCACACTTTAGAAATTGCGAATTCGCAAATAGGGAGAGGTAAATTACCATGAAGTTCACCTTCATGGTAATTTGCGAAAACTTTGAAAAGTGCACAAAAGTGCATTTTTCAAAGTTTCATTTTACACACACACATGCCCTTGGGGCATGTGTGTGTGAAAAATGTTCTTAAAGTTAAATTTCAGGGGTTCAGGGGGGGGTCCTTCGGACCCTCCTGCACCCTTGAAATAGCATTCTCATTTTGCGATTCCTTAATTGCGAATCGCAAAATGAGAATGGCTTCCCATTGATTCCTATGGGCCTCTAGGCCCATAGGAAACAATGGGGAGGGATTCCTTAATTGCGATTCGCAAATTGTGAATCGCAATTAAGGAAAATTAAGAAATCGCAAAAAAATTATGAATTCTTAATGCATAGCCTTTTGCGATTTCTTAATTGCGATTCCTTAATTTTCGCAATTAGGAAATCGCAAACGGCAACAATGATGCATGTGGCCGTAAGCACCTGGAAGAGCGAAATAAAGAGACAAGGTGTCTAGGGTGATCTAACAAAGAGGCATGTGGTGGAAGCAAGATTAGGCAGACTAGTGCCCTTGTTACTCATCGGGCACACTTTTCCGAGTTGCGCCATGGCGCATCTTTAAATTGGTGCTGCTACGCAAACAGGGTAAGTGAGCCCTTTAAAGGGAATGTGCTTTTCTCATGGCAACCACAAACTCTTGCTGCCCTGGGGGCCGCATTCACATGGAATACAGAGGGGCTGATTCAAAGGTGTTCCCTGTTTCACTGTGCAGGCGGCAACCTGCCTGCACTTCGAGGAGGGATTAGAGATCCCTTTGCAGGCATGTGCAGTGAGTGGCTGCACCCGCCCGCAAGGGGATGTCTGGGGGATCCGCGGTACTCTGTTTTTCTAATCCAGAGGGCTATCATTAGCAGGCTCAATGACAGTGCGGCACCTGTTTGTGGCTCAGTTTCATTGCATCTCCGGACAGCTTCTTTGCCCTTGCCCCTGCGTCCACAATACAACACAGGAGCAGAGGCAAAGAGATTCGCTCATTTGAAAGGGGGCTACACCCCCATGCAAAAGAGGTAATGCCCTCTTGAGATAGCGCTGGGCATTACATGTGCGCCAGTGCTTTCAGTATTACAAAAGGGTCCGCACAAGTGTCTGCGGTCCCTTCTGTAATACCAAAGTGCCCGGGAGGCGCATAAAGCAGGCATACATGCCCATCGTGATTTTTCTGACCCAAACTTCCAAACATACAGCCCTGAAGAGTCACAATTGTACCACGTACACGTGTCGGCTGGTCTGTGTTTTTTCTGTACTGATCTGGATTGATATATAAATCCTCCTACATGAAACTTCTGATGTCGACCTTTGTTATTTCCTCATGAAGAGTCGTGTAGTAATTGGGTTTTTACACTAAAACCTACTATCCAAATACGTGTGCACAGGACTTTGTTCTACACATGCCCATTGCGCCTCCTGGGCACTCTCTGTAATCCGGCCATTGGTATTTGGTGAACGAGGGATTATTCAGGGCTGGCAACAGGCTGGCTATGGCCTGCTAAGAAAAAAAATTGTGACTTGTACTTATTTGTGCACTTCTTGGAATATTCCCCGCTTTGGGATTTCAGTTTTTCAAGAAATGAGTTTGATTAACGGAATAAGTAATGCTATTTGGATCAGATAAAATCACCTTGGAGAATGTTAGTGAGCAGTCATCATGTTTGGGTTTTAGCATTGATTTTACGTTATTTATTTCACTAAATGTTAAGATGTGTATTTCATTGACAGTTTCAGCTTCTTGCCTTGTACATTGTGTTGTGGTTTCTTTCTTGTCTGCTTCACATCCTCACCCACGACTCTAGTAACGTGTGATTTGCAGCTCTTCATGGTGGCAAAAATGCTGACTAAAATGCTCCATGAACAGCTAATAAGGATGACTGGTATTGTTGCCAGTGGCAGAAGAATGCACAAGTGGAAACTGTTTAAATTAATATCCACATTAGAAAGTGATCCGACATCAAATCACTGAAACATTCAATGACTCGCTCTGGAGCACAATTCTGAACACCATTTTTGAGTCGGGATGCACTCCTGTGGCATACAAGCGACTGAAAGCAATGCGTTCACCCTACACAACGATGTAAAGGACTAAAGGAAGGTGTAGTATAAGTGTGGCAGTGTGTCATTCTGTAGATGTATACCACAATAGTCAAGTCAATTACAGACCAAGGGTTTATTTAACTGAGGGTTGCATGGATGCTTGTGAGGGGCAACACAATTTTGCGCTGTACCTGTGGGCTTCAATAGTGGTAAGTAATTTTATTCAATACTTTGTGTCACTTTACACCACTTGAGTGCCGGCCCAAACCTTAGTCTATAAACTCTCAAAGGTCATATGACTAATCTGTTTTTAGATTGGAGAAGTGTGGCTCACTGGTTAGAGCAGCAGACTCTGAAGCAGAGATCAGGCCTGGGACCAGGGTTCAAGTCCCGATGCGGCAGGGTCTTGGGCTCAATGTCCGCGGACTCGATAATTCTCGCCTCAGCACCTACTCTAATCATGGGTCCCACGCTGAAACTCTGGGCAATAGCTTGCCTAATCTCCACAACGGCCCCTACAACACTGGGATGCCTGGCTTCACCTTGGGGGTGCCCAGGAGAGGCATCTCACAGGGAGAGCCAGGAAGGGTTCCACAGCGTTATACAGCGCCGGGACGCCCCGTTGGGGCAGCTGTGCACTTTACAAAATACACTACATTTACATTTTAGCAGCTGCAAACTGCCAGTGGCTTTTTTTTTTAATTTTTTTTTTTAATTGCACTGGTTACCAGCGGCGGCTGCTATAAACAAAGGGTGGTGATGCGGGTGGGGGCGCGAGGGAGTCCTTGTGCGGAGGGGGGGATTACAATATAAAAAAATAAAACATACCTTTTGCTGCTGCGGCCGTCTGGCCGTCTCCAGCGGTGCGTTTGACAACTCTCCACTTCCTGGGTCCCCGCAGCCCCTGGAACCCAGACTCCCATCCCATCCCTGTGCTGCAGAGCAGCGCAGGGATTGGTCTGAGCAGGCAAGAAAGGCGCCCTGCTCAGACCAGAGAGTCTGTGGGGTTTCACCCGCCTGGCTGCTCAATGCAGCTGGGCTGAAGAAAACTTAAGTGCGCTTGTGTGTTTTGGTCGGCCTGAAAGGGCTGCCCAAAACACATATGCACACTTAGGGAGTGGCGTGCACGTAGCACTCCTCCATCCCCTCCCATGCCTAAGCCCCGCCTCTCCCAACACCGCTGGCTAAGAAGAGGCGGTACATGTAAAAATAACGATGAAAGAGCATTGTTTTATTTCACATTTGAGCCAGGCAGTGGGGAGACGCTCCACCGCCATTGCAGAGTAGACGCCACTGCTCGTTACAGCGCATAAATCTGAGTTAATATAGGAACTGTAAAAAGCAAAGCAAAACGGAGGATACATTATTTTTTAATTAAACTTTGTTGTGTATTGAGCAAACTCTAACTGAGATTTTCAGGGATCATGTATATGCACTAGAGAAAGGGAATTTTGGGAACAAAACAAAAGCGTAAGGTGGCAGTGCTTAATTTGTGCTGGTGTCTGCCCGAGCTTAGAACCAGCATGTATTTATGACAGTCAAGCACAAGGTGACGCTGTGTGTCTATTTTTTTTTTTAACAACCACATCATTGGAGTGTATGCACATTTATTATATTATTTAAAACATGGTAAAAGTAGCTCGTCCAGGCCATTCCTACTGTTTGGGGTGACCTGAAATAGTCCAAAAAAAGGCAAATTTCTTTAAACGTGATCATTAGTGGGTAATGCTGACAAAGACAATCGGCAGCAGTGAAAGGAGCCGTGGAAGGTGTAGGCTGCAGTAGGCTTCTGCGAAATAGCTGTGGCCCTGACATTTATTTTATTTTTATTTATTTTACACATTAAACACTCTTAGGCCCCTTCTGCATCCACACAAGCCTAAAAACGTTATTAATTACACGACCCAGGCTGCGCTTTTCTCTTAACTCGATTGTGTCCTTGAAATAATTCTGCCGCATTTATGGGATCTATAGATTGTGATTTCTTTTCTCACTAAACATGCAAACCACACGGAAGTAAACTTGTGTCAATTTACAACTGTGCGGGAGTTGGCCATTTCGCAGCACGTGGGCAATTCCTTGCATGTTTGGTTTTGCTACAATGCTCGAATCCGGTATTTTGTACTATTTGCTCATCTCCCCCAGCATGCATTCTGTTTGGTCACAGAACGACGGAGGTCAAACTGTGGTATGTTTAAGTACGATGTTTAAAAGCACTTTTTAATGTTTTTTTTTTAGAAAAAGCGCCTTTGACCAGTCCAAGCGTTGGCCGGCGGTGTTAGCAATTACTTCCCCATGTTATGCTCGGGTCTTGCATAGTGTTCCGCAGCTTGTGCTAAAAGCTTCCTGCCAGCCAACTGCGTAATATCATCTCCCTCTCAAGGCCCATTTGCTGCAAATTGCTATAGTTAAGCAGAATTCTATGGCGCGTGACTACCTGCCCGGACCAAAGTCATTTTAAATAGCCGAAGGGGGTCTTGTTGCCATTTGTGAGGTCTCTCCAAGCAAGCCTGGCTAAATGTCGCCGCTGCTGTTTGTACCCGCGAAAATGCCAACTGCCTGAATAAAACATGTGTTGTATTGGAAAACCAGCTCTAATCTAGCTGCCGCTTCCGCCGACAGACTGCGGAGCAATTAACGCCCGCTGAACCCGCCTACTTCCGGAATGAGAAGCAACAAGCAGGGCCCTGCTGGGCTAACTGCGCTAATGCTAGGCTACGGAGGTGCCGTAATCGACACAGTATAGAATGAAACAACTGCATATTTATCGAGCTGCAATTTTACTGTACGAAAAGAACACAGCGTACCATTCTAAAGTTTGAGGTAAAAATTAAAATGCTACTTTTCAATTTCTTTGAGTTCTCGTGACCCACACTCTTGCTAGAGTCAGAGCAATTTTGCAACGTACTCTGTGCTCTCGAACATGTACTAGTGGAAAGTTTTTTGAAAGAAGGGCAGATTTACAAGAAACTGACGCATCTATATAGATGCGTCAGTTACCCTGTGCCTGAGTCAAAAACCCTTGTGCCACCGTAGATGCGCCGTATTTACAATATGGCGCACTATGGTGCAAGAACTGACAGATACGTCAGAAATTCTGATGCATCTGTTGGTGGAAAAGTCAAGCATTGCTGGAGTCGTGTCGCAAACACAACGCAACTCCAGCAATGCTTGTTGTGACCTATATCCAATGCACTGTGTCACTTCTTCCGCCTGCTTCAAGCAGTCGTAAGGTTTTGACGCACTGGCGTCCTAAAAGTCATGCAGTGAAATCTTGTAGATTTCACAGCGTCACTTTTACGAGGCTTTCCTGCTTGGGAACGCCTACCCTGCATACACTATACATGACGCAGGTATAATGTCACTCAGGGCTTTACAACGTAACGCATCTCCCTAGATGCGCCACGTTGTAAATTTGCCGCATTTTTTACGCCGCCGTTGCGTCATAAAAGTGACGCAATGACAGTGTAAAAGTGACGCATAGGGCTTGTAAATCTGCCCCCATGTTTTCAATTATTCGCTGCTCCATGAGACAAATCGGCTAGTACTCATCCCTTCATCACAGCATTCATCCAGTGTGTTTGTCTTTATCCTTTAACTCTAGGCTCTGTGCTTGCTGGGGCAACCCCATATGATACTCTTCCAGAGTATTGTGTTTTAAGTATATTGTAGTCAGAAATGGACTACCACAATATCTTTATGGTAAAGATTTAGAGTTAAGTATAGACTTAATAGTCTTAACTCCATGGCTCAGATTTACTGATCTTCATGCAATGGAGCAGCGGCGGCTCCTCCGCTAAGGTGGAGGAGCGAGCGTCGCCCTGCTGCTCTTCGAGCAGTGCAAAGGAAAAATACAATGATAATAACAGAACATTATTATAATTTTATTTTTAGTATGAAGCTAAGTTAGGGGGCAGGGCTGGGCTAGTGTCAGAGGGTGAGGAGTGGTTGGTGCACCAAAAGTGTGCTTGACAGTTTTGCTGGCCGCCTTGGGCAAACCAAACCGTCATGCGCACTTAGCATGCTCTCCACCTGGCTGTATTATAGTGGGTGGAGAACATGCTCAGGCTCCCATTCCTTGTCAGAGCGCCGAACCAGGCCGCTCAGGCCAATACCGACGCTGCTGTCATGCCACTGCAACAGAGCGCTGAGTGAAAACTTGCAGTGCTTCACTGTGCAAAGGATAAAAATATAGCAGAGCACCAGTTTAACCCAGAGTCACTGGCCAACAGAGCCTTTTGCTGTATTTGCATTACAAATGGCTTGCCATCAGTGCCTATCGTAAGTGTTTGTACACAAGTAACACCCATCAGTACAAATTTCAAACACCCATCTTACTTATCAGACAACAGCAGATGGGTCTGATAAGTAAGATGGGTGTTTGAGGGTAAAACATACATGCTATGCTTGGGTGTATTTTATTCTGTTCTATTCTATTCTATCAGGACTTGTACAGTCTGTGGCCACTCGCAAATGGCCTGCCAGCGATAATGACAAAGTCACAACCGAGTAACCCAGAGACAACTGCCAACAGATTCAACCAAAAAGCCAGTATACAGGTGATGTAGCACTTCAGCCCTCGTTTGACCGTGGTTTTTCGTGGTTATAGGAATTGGTGCTAAACAAGATCATGCTACTTTTGCAGATCTGGCTTTACACCAAAACCTATGTTTTTTGTACTTTCCCATTCCAAACACACCCCTTGAATACATTAGTTGGGAGGTGACGCATTGCCGTTTTAATCCCAAGTAAGGGTCACTTTTCAGCACACAATATGTTTAGCACCTTAGAGTTGATTGACGCTAATGGTTGCAACTCTTCACATTACTATTAGTCACGTGAGCAGCACCACAAACCTATATTAAATCTGGGCCTACACAATTATATTGATATGATATTATTATAATAATTATGGCTTTAATACATGTTCTGCCATAGTGTCACAATAGGGCCAAATCCTGATCTTTTGGTAGTGTAATAGAGGTAACTGTTGCGTGTATGTCTGTATCCTTGTGCCCTCTTCATTCATTGGCCCATTCAACTGCCATTCACATCCCCCCCTCTCCAAGCATGTAGCATGGGGCAATGGGTCAGACCATTCCAGCCATTGACTCTTGCAACTGTGAGGGGTGGCTTTTTGTCTAATCAGAAATTTACATGTGGCTAAACATAAGTGTTCCTTGCAAGGGCTGATATGGCAATATATTACAATCCCAGTTTTTTTTTATTCTACCCGTTCTTTATCCATTTTTTATTTGTAGTCATTCTTGTGTTCAAAGTATGTCTTTAGGATATTATACCTCAAAGCCAATAGTGCCTTATCTTTTCACCAATCAATACCATATTTTCCTATGTAGTGCATTAGAACTACAAAGGGTTGCAATGCATGCTTTCATACACCTGTCTAATAAGAAGCACCAGTGTTGTTTCATTAGGATTATCTACAATGGCTGTTTTTTTTTATTCAAATAGTATATTGCGAGCCCACGGCCCCACATTTAGGGAACAGCATGGCATATTTTTTCCTTCTTTATATTTTACTGGCATATGTTTGCAAAAAATACTATAAAATAATAATTTAAAAATTACTATTGCACCAGCAAGAACTGACATTCACTCTGACAATTCTTCTTTAATGCTTGTGAGCATGCAGAATACTGAACACTTGCTCCTCAGTAACCGAAGTTCACTTCCATTCCATTGATTTATGTCAACTGCCACTGAGCAACTGGCCCAAGGTGTGAGATAGACTTAACAGATTCTTCAGGAGCCAAAAAAAAGAGCGATAATAAAATACCCAAGGTTTCCCATGGGAGGCACATATGTAAATAATAGGTTGTCGCTGCTGTACAATTGCTACATCAGGCTGAATCCAATTCTAATAGTTGAGGCATTTGTGGGACCAAAATGTACTCCAAAAAGAAACCAAGCACAGCAGTACTTCCACTGTAGATCAGTGCTCTGTTTTTTATACTTGTATATTTACTTTATTCGGATTTAGGATCATATACCCCACACCCTGCCCAAGAGCATCTGTTCATTTTACAGTGAATGAGTAACCAACAAGAAGGAAGAAAAGGAACTAGAATGGGGAGACTGTGAAGGAGAAGCAAGTGAAAAAAGAAGGGCAAACCCGGTGTAAGCAACCAAGAAGATTATATCCGTGTGGACTGCAGTGTTGTTACAGTGAGGGTAAGATTGATTGAACAGGTAGGTTTTAAGGAAGCGCCCAAAAGTGTAACAAAGAGAGAAGAGCGTTCTACATCCTGAGTTTATATAAAGTAATTGATATAGAAAATGGGCATAGCTCAAGTCTGATAATAGGAACAGTGGGGTAAGCTCCATGGAAGATGGTAGAAGGTGAGTAGGAGAGATAAGCCTCAGGGAGGACTAAAATTCCCCGACTTTAAATCTTACCACTATTCCTTTTCCCTGAAGCAAGCTATGCGTTGGTTATGTGTGGACCCCCTCACCTACCCACCAGTTTGGTTGTCCATGGAAAAATCTCTCGTCTCCCCCTTTGATCTTTTGGAAGTCTTGGCTTTTTCAGCCCACACCTCCTTTTTGCGTTCTCCTATTATCGCACACTCGCGCCATGTTCTCGCTCCCTTTATTCCTTCTACTTACCCTTCCCTTGCCTCTCTATCCCATCAGTCCATTTGGCACAACAAATTGCTTCGTATCAAGAATCGATCTTTCTGCTGGAAATCCTGGAGTTCTAAAGGTTTGAAGTGGATCTCTCAATTGGTTCATGATAACGTGCCCCTCTCCTTTTCTGAGCTTCAATCTCAATTTCTCCTCCCCAACTCCTTTAAAAAGCAGCACAATCTATTACTTCCCGCTCTCCTCTCCTTCCTTCAATCCCTTCCCCTTTCCTCTGACTTCCCTCCTCTCAACCCTCTTCTATCTCCTCTTTTGCACTCTTCACCTTCAGCTTCGTGCCTCTATTCCTGTCTGATAACACCTTTTGAACGCACTAAATCGCGCACTGAACTGGCCTGGGAACGGGATTTATCAGTCACGTGGCCTGCTTCTTTATGGGATAAAATTTGGATTAAAATTCACAAAACCTCTCGTGCTGCCAACACCACTCAAACCCTTTATTATGTTTATCAGAGATTATTGTTTTCTCCGTCTAAATTAGTCTCCTTTTCTTCTGATCTCTCTCCGGCCTGTTGGTCCTGCTCCTTTCCCTCTGCTGACCTATCCCATATGTTATTTCATTGTCCTAACGTCACTTCCTTTTGGCATGCAATTTGGTCGCGTATCTCCACTATTTTTCAGCTCCATCTCCCCTTTTCCCATTCCACCGTCCTCCTAGGTTCCCTCTCTCCCGACTTGCCTAAATCCCCATTTCACTATAAGTTATTGGATCTCTTTATTGCAGTAGCCTTCCATTTGATTACTTCCAACTGGAAAGATTCCTCAAAGCTTACATATTCTGCATGGTGGAACGCTATTTGTTTTAATCACAGACTTGACACCAATTATGTTTCCCCTATCTCCCTTGCCATCAAACGTGACCTACTCTGGATTCCACTCACCGACTACCTCTCCTCCCCTCCCTCTCCACTCTCAGTCGCCACTGTTCCTATTAACTCATCTGATGAAGTTCGTAAACCACCTTGAGAATTTGATGTTGTCTTTTTACCTATCATCTTATTGTTTTACTATTTTATTCATTCAACTGTAAATTTTTGAATAAGTATCTTTTCGCATTCAATGTAATTTGTGCATATACTAATCTACTCCATTTTCTTCTTATTGCCCCCTTTTCTTTTTCTTTTTATTTTTTACGCCCTCCTTCTTTTTTTCTTGAACGAGAGTGTATTGTTTATTGAATCCACTTTTTATTCTTTAGCATTCTCACTGACCATTTTCTCCTGTTTGCTCTGATTTCTTATTGCATTTCCACATTTTGTACTTTCTGCTGGTTTCAATAAACTTGAACTTAAAAAAAAAAAAAAGAAGGTGAGTAGGAGAAGGATCCGGGGGCCTGATGAACAAAGTCATATTGTGGTCCAAAATTGGCTTTTATGTTAGGGACTAAACCCATTTTATTTATTTAATCTCTCATTACTGAATCTCAAAAGGGGGTTAGGAACCCATTAAAAATTAATATTTGTAAGGGACATGCTTAGGGCATCCTTTCAAATAACAATTTGTTGAGTTATGTATCAATGTTTTGCATTCAAAATGTGTGAAGTCTGGCTCAAGTTCAAGGAGAGTGATGGATGTTAGTGTCAAGTGCACGAACCAGTTGTTCCCTCAAAGTTGCCATTGATCTCTTGTGGCCTGTCTCATCAGTGTCTTTTTTTGGCATCCAGTACAGGACAATGGGTTAACCTAATCACAGACTTGGTGTTGCTGGTGTCATATAACCAATTATTCATATTTGTCTTGATCTTGGGCTATTCTACGGTTTTTATACCCATTCACCGACCTGTCTATCCTCAAGTTTGTTTGAAATCCTGTTTGGTGCTAAGGGCCGAGTCTCTGCTGCAGATTGAACCCATGGGAGCTGCTGAATTAAACCCCCACTAACCACTACAATTTGAAAAAGATGAAGGCCAATTAAGCTGGTGCATGGGTCTGTAGGTATTTAGGGGTGTTGTCTACAATGGGTGAGTACTAACCCAGTTGTGCGGGGAACATCCTTTACAATTGTGGATGTTACCCCGCAGTGCAGTTATGACGCGTCTTTTACAACGCAAGTCGTTACTGCGACTTGCGCTGGATGGCGCTGTGGGATAAGGAATCTTGTAATTTTATATTCCAAGACCTTCCCTACTGTTACAGGGACTGGTGTTGGAATATAAAATTATAAGATTCCGAAATCCGCACCCTCCAACGCAAGTCGTTGTAACGACTTGCGTTGTAAAGTCTGCGATGTAAAGTACCGCGTTGAAAACAACCGCGTTGTACTGACATACATCCCAGTTGTGCTATTTCAGGTTGACTTCTTAACTGTCTGAAGCTTCCTCGAATATTTATTCTCCTTTGACACTGAGAGGCAGAATTAATGGAATCTGTACCTATTTAATGTAATTTATTTCAAGGCTGCAAGGCAACACAGGGTGAACATTCTGTAAGGGACGCATTGCGATTCACAGTATTATAGGAAGCTAAGTCGTCTGAAAGATATTAGAGCTAGCCACAAAGATGAATCTTGCAAAGGAATTTATTTCTCCCATAAAGCTTCAGTGTATCACTTCGTTTCATTATGAACTGTAAGAAAATTAACACGCTTTACTGAGCACTGCTGAATAAATGCATTTTTATAGAAGCAATACATATCTTTAACTCGCATGTAGAGAGGTCTATATAAAGTTGAAAAGCAAGTTGCTTTTCATTTGGATTGGGTATTATTACTGCGTGCATCTGTGTTGTCTTTAGATGGACATACAGAAGACATTTTTTTTATTTTGCTTGGTCCCTAAAGCCCACCTGACCAAAAGTGTGGACGAAACTGAAGGATGCAATGTCTCTTATTTATTGTAAATCCTATTTCACGAAGACTGGTTTTCACCTTTGGCCTCCTCCTTAATGTTAGCACAGTCCACTCTAGTCCAGCTGTTGGCAAAGTCTGGTGCAGCTTACAGCTGGGTGGTATTCAATTCTATGGACATTCAGAAGACAAGATCATCTTGGCCTTCTCAAGCTCTGCCCCTGATCCTCCCTCTAGCTCTCCTATTGGTTCTTTGTCGTCACCCCTCCTACAGTTTTTACCAATGAGAAGCAAGGTGGTTTAGTGATACTCACAAGCAAAGTTGCAAAGTTCTACACCTCACAACTTCACATCTTTTTTTTTTAAATCCCCAGGAACTGAGACTCTTGTGAGTTTAACCTCATGCACGCGGCGGTTTTTCCCGCTGCGCGCTGAAGTTTTAAAAACCCCGCGGTTCATGACGAGCTCAGCTCGTCATGAGCGCACGGCAGGTAAAACTCATGACGGGCTGAGCTCGTCATCAGCCTCGAAGGGGTTAAAATAAAACTATGGTCAAAAAAGGTCTGAATGGCAGTTGGAATTCCCTGCTGCTAGGCAGGCTCCGCGTGCGGTGCTTGGCTCTCTTGTACCACTGGAGGCACGGCTTGCTGTATCCCTCACCCCCTGCTGCCAATGTGCCATGGCAGGACTTTCAGCATCAGGAACGGGCTACCAAGGGCTGAGCATTGTGTTACTCCGTTGCCACACAGTGCAAGGGCAGTCCTGAGAGACAATATGGAGCCCACTTCCCCGCCGCCTGATGTCACATCAGAATTGAGTGAACATGTGGCAGCAGAGAAGGGGCCAGACATAAGGGATTCTATGCCTTTTGCGAATTTGGGAAACTTCCCATTTTTTCTCAAAGCGCCAAATTTTCGAACAGGGGGTGGCAAGCTAACATGATTATGCTTCTGTGCATCAAGCATTTGCGTAGTGTAACGTTTGCACATAACGGGTTAAAAATGAACTGCCTCATAATTTGTAGACTTAAAAGCACATCCTTGAACTTTGTGCCTTCGGAGTCTCTGTCTCTATTTTTTAATCCCATTTCTAACACCTGACATTAGCAACATGCTTGAAAATGCTTTTTTAGGAAAAGGAGGCAGTCAATTTAAGATATATCAATTTTTTAGAACATTTTTGCCTATTTATTAGCATCTTGTCTAGCAGTAGTACTCTAGTTCCGGTTAAATACCAATTGGTTGTCTATTTAATTGCTCTATGTATTCATAGCATCATTTGCACATTTCTTAGTACGTGTATAAGAAATGTTATCGGTCGGTCATGTGACTGTCATGTATTATAGCATTGTCTGCACATTTCTCACTATTTTTGATATAATATTATAGTATTGTATAAGGAAGGAACTTTGTACTGTATACAATGTCTGTTTTTTTAAAAATTATTGGTGTGTTTTTGTGGACCTCCGTAGGAGTTTCAAAACAAAATAAATAAATAAATAAAACATTGATTGGTAAATGTCTTTATGGTTGAAAAGTTTTTTTAATCTTCAAATTTAGCACATGTATATTTAGCCATATAGTGCAATATGATTCAGCTTGGTGTTCACAGGCTCCAGCATCACCTGCGAGGCAGAACACATCCTTGCTTGCCATGTTTGTGTGGCACCAGACCTAAGAAGTTTCTAAAAATATCAACGCAGTCTAAACAAGTTAAGTACAGAGATGTTCCTAAGCTGAAGCGGTCTCTGGATACAAGCCTTCGGTGCGCCTCACGCAGCCATTCCTGTGACATAGTACCTTGTATTTTTCATGAAAACCTCTACTGATCCACAGCAGAGACAGCACATTAGAAGCTGTTACCTCCACAATTTTCAACATAAATAATTTAAGTAACTAAGGGCCATGTGTATCATTGAAATTCGCATTCGCAAGGCCAAAATTCTGCAAATTTCGGCCTTTGCGAATGCGAATTCCCAAAATGATATGCATGAAGTAAATCCCGATGTAAAATAAGGAATTGCAAAATTTGTGAATCCTTATTTTGCTATTGCATTTAAGGAATCGCACATTTTGCGATTCCTTAAATGCAATGTAACAAGGCAAAAAAATTTGCTAAATGGCCTTAAGGAATCGCAAATTACCACCAACTTCTAGTTGGTGGTAAGTTACGAATTCCTTGAAAAATGCACATTTTTGCATTTTTCAAAGTGCCATGTGATGCACATACATGCCCTTAGGGCATGTATGTGCACCACATGTGCACCTATGCTTATTTCAGGGGTGCAACAGCGTGTCCTTTGGACACCCCTGCACCCTTGAAATTATTCTCAATTTGTGATTAGCAACTGTGAATCGCAAATTGAGAGACAATTCCCATTCCTTCCTATGGGTCTCCTGACCCAAGGAAATGAATGGGAAAGTATTCCTTAATTGCGAATTCACAATTTGTGAATTCGCAATTAAGAAATATCAAGAAATCGCTAAAATATTGCATTTTTCTTGATACATACCATTTTACGATTCTGATTACAGAATCGCAAAATGGTTCCTTGATACATATGGCCCTAAGCTTGTGTGTAAGTCAGTGTTCAATTTGTAAACTATGCTTGAGGGCCTGGTGGTCAGCGGACCCTGGACAGAGGGACAGCGCTGGGGAGTGGACTGCAAGCATGAGAAATGCCCAAGTCGTGCATAACCTCCAGTGCAGCAGTGCAGTGCACTGGAAACTGAATATTTCAAACCATGGGTCTTTTGATAGGTTGCCTGTCAGACTGTCGAGGAGAAACATATTGTCGGCAAAATGTATTGAAAACCAAAATACTGTGTAGGATTATAGCTATACGGTTACTATTTGTAACTGGACATCTGTGTCCCTCAAAATATACATACCAGCAAAGTATGTAAGTGGATTTACGTACTTTACACCTCTGCTTGCTTACTTTTCGTTGCTTTCACATTATTTTGGCCGTTAATATCCTGGCGACAGGTTTTGTGGGGCGATATTTCATTCACAATGTTTTGGTGGTATATCCATTTGACATTCAGAATACTGCTAAATGACACAGATAATTCAAATGTTTACTCTATATGTGCAGCACAGTTGTTGGCAAAGCTGGTAACCTTGACAGAAAAGAAGCCTTGAGTGTATTCATTCCCTGTGTTTAACACGTTTCCATTACTGGTCTCAGCATGACGCGGGACACCATAGTGTGTAGAAGGACATCGACTGCGGCGCCATTTCGAGGAAACACTTCCAGACTTTGCATGAAGGTTTTCAGTCGCAGCATGACAATTCTGAAGCAAGTTGGTAAATGAGATGTAAAATGATGGTATTTGTTCAAGCCACAATATTTTTTATTTTTCATGCACAATCGAAGCCCGACATTTGGTAGTAAGGTTAATAATATACGTACAAACACACTTTGCGCCTTCACGTGCATGCCGGTCCGTGCACCCATCACATTTCCACCCGGTTGCTCCCGCCTTGCAGTGGCACTGCCCTGTGACAGGATCACAAGGGACAGGGAGCGAACCGTGTGCATCGCACTCACATTCTTGGCACGAGCCTCCAGGGATTTTTGGGTTGCCAGTGTATCCAGAAGCGCACCTGGGTTTGGAGGGAGACAAGACACAGTACATGAATAGATCTTCATTGACCACAGCTCTACTCCAAGTCTCCCAAACCCAGATGCAGATTCTAAATTGGTGCAGTCAGTATTATAGATGACAAGGTGGTAGAAAATGCAAACGTCTTTTATTTGACAAATGTTTAGCAATCAACATAAATGATTTAAAAAAAAATAATAAAGTTGCTAAGAAATATATCACAAAAACAACAAGTGATGGACTGAATGTGGATCAATGTCACACACTCCCCCAGTCAAAAGATCTGGGCCCAAATCCATCGTTTTTTTGCACTCCACACCACCCTGGGTTAGACAATGGCGATATGCAAATCAGCTCTGACCCTGTTGCCCCATGGGAACAGTCCAGTCCGAACTACAAACGCCATGTCCTTCCCAGAACGGAATCAAGCATCCGAGGACCGGACCGGTTTCGAGGTAACACCTCTCTTCAGCCCGGCTAGCTTGACTCCAAGTGGTGTGGAGTGCCTGGGACCCACGTCTGGGCATCTCCAGCGCACTTAGGGCGGCAATTGCAAAAACAACAAGTGATGGACTGAATGTGGATCAATGTCACACACTCCCCCAGTCAAAAGATCTGGGCTCAAATCCATCGTTTTTTTGCACTCCACACCACCCTGGGTTAGACAATGGCGATATGCAAATCAGCTCTGACCCTGTTGCCCCATGGGAACAGTCCAGTCCGAACTACAAACGCCATGTCCTTCCCAGAACGGAATCAAGCATCCGAGGACCGGACCGGTTTCGAGGTAACACCTCTCTTCAGCCCGGCTAGCTTGACTCCAAGTGGTGTGGAGTGCCTGGGACCCACGTCTGGGCATCCGCAGCGCACTTGGGGCGGCAATTGCAAAAACAACAAGTGATGGACTGAATGTGGATCAATGTCACACACTCCCCCAGTCAAAAGATCTGGGCCCAAATCCATCGTTTTTTTGCACTCCACACCACCCTGGGTTAGACAATGGCGATATGCAAATCAGCTCTGACCCTGTTGCCCCATGGGAACAGTCCAGTCCGAACTACAAACGCCATGTCCTTCCCAGAACGGAATCAAGCATCCGAGGACCGGACCGGTTTCGAGGTAACACCTCTCTTCAGCCCGGCTAGCTTGACTCCAAGTGGTGTGGAGTGCCTGGGACCCACGTCTGGGCATCCCCAGCGCACTTAGGGCGGCAATTGCAAAAACAACAAGTGATGGACTGAATGTGGATCAATGTCACACACTCCCCCAGTCAAAAGATCTGGGCCCAAATCCATCGTTTTTTTGCACTCCACACCACCCTGGGTTAGACAATGGCGATATGCAAATCAGCTCTGACCCTGTTGCCCCATGGGAACAGTCCAGTCCGAACTACAAACGCCATGTCCTTCCCAGAACGGAATCAAGCATCCGAGGACCGGACCGGTTTCGAGGTAACACCTCTCTTCAGCCCGGCTAGCTTGACTCCAAGTGGTGTGGAGTGCCTGGGACCCACGTCTGGGCATCCCCAGCGCACTTAGGGCGGCAATTGCAAAAACAACAAGTGATGGACTGAATGTGGATCAATGTCACACACTCCCCCAGTCAAAAGATCTGGGCCCAAATCCATCGTTTTTTTGCACTCCACACCACCCTGAGTTAGACAATGGCGATATGCAAATCAGCTCTGACCCTGTTGCCCCATGGGAACAGTCCAGTCCGAACTACAAACGCCATGTCCTTCCCAGAACGGAATCAAGCATCCGAGGACCGGACCGGTTTCGAGGTAACACCTCTCTTCAGCCCGGCTAGCTTGACTCCAAGTGGTGTGGAGTGCCTGGGACCCACGTCTGGGCATCCCCAGCGCACTTAGGGCGGCAATTGCAAAAACAACAAGTGATGGACTGAATGTGGATCAATGTCACACACTCCCCCAGTCAAAAGATCTGGGCCCAAATCCATCGTTTTTTTGCACTCCACACCACCCTGGGTTAGACAATGGCGATATGCAAATCAGCTCTGACCCTGTTGCCCCATGGGAACAGTCCAGTCCGAACTACAAACGCCATGTCCTTCCCAGAACGGAATCAAGCATCCGAGGACCGGACCGGTTTCGAGGTAACACCTCTCTTCAGCCCGGCTAGCTTGACTCCAAGTGGTGTGGAGTGCCTGGGACCCACGTCTGGGCATCCCCAGCGCACTTAGGGCGGCAATTGCAAAAACAACAAGTGATGGACTGAATGTGGATCAATGTCACACACTCCCCCAGTCAAAAGATCTGGGCCCAAATCCATCGTTTTTTTGCACTCCACACCACCCTGGGTTAGACAATGGCGATATGCAAATCAGCTCTGACCCTGTTGCCCCATGGGAACAGTCCAGTCCGAACTACAAACGCCATGTCCTTCCCAGAACGGAATCAAGCATCCGAGGACCGGACCGGTTTCGAGGTAACACCTCTCTTCAGCCCGGCTAGCCATTATCTGACCCAGGGTGGTGTGGAGTGCAAAAAAACGATGGATTTGGGCCCAGATCTTTTGACTGGGGGAGTGTGTGACATTGATCCACATTCAGTCCATCACTTGTTGTTTTTTGCAATTGCCGCCCTAAGTGCGCTGGGGATGCCCAGACGTGGGTCCCAGGCACTCCACACCACTTGGAGTCAAGCTAGCCGGGCTGAAGAGAGGTGTTACCTCGAAACCGGTCCGGTCCTCGGATGCTTGATTCCGGTCTGGGAAAGATATGGCTGTTGTAGTTCGGACTGGACTGTTCCCATGGGGCAACAGGGTCAGAGCTGATTTGCATAAAGCCATTATCTGACCCAGGGTGGTGTGGAGTGCAAAAAAACGATGGATTTGGGCCCAGATCTGTTGACTGGGGGAGTGTGTGACATTGATCCACATTCAGTCCATCACTTGTTGTTTTTTGCAATTGCCGCCCTAAGTGCGCTGGGGATGCCCAGACGTGGGTCCCAGGCACTCCACACCACTTGGAGTCAAGCTAGCCGGGCTGAAGAGAGGTGTTACCTCGAAACCGGTCCGGTCCTCGGATGCTTGATTCCGGTCTGGGAAAGATATGGCTGTTGTAGTTCGGACTGGACTGTTCCCATGGGGCAACAGTGTCAGAGCTGATTTGCATAAAGCCATTATCTGACCCAGGGTGGTGTGGAGTGCAAAAAAACGATGGATTTGGGCCCAGATCATTTGACTGGGGGAGTGTGTGACATTGATCCACATTCAGTCCATCACTTGTTGTTTTTTGCAAGAAATATATCACAGCCATTTTTTGTCCCTGGTTTGTAGCAAAGCTCAAGTGGACTTGTTGAATACCTTTAGACATGCACATAGCTTCAAGAGATACAGAGTTTCGTCCCTTTCTGTTATGATATGGCTTTCATCAATTATTTGGCCTGTTAACACTTTGGTGGACGCCTTTTCTGAGGTAATGGGTGGTCCACGGAGTCGGGGATCCATGAGAGGAGAATATTGATATGTCCCGGCTGAATGAGTGTGATCTGGATTTTGTGAAGGGTTTCCCCTTTGAGTGGGACCCAGGTGTGGCAAACCTTGCGTCCTGCTGTACAAACCTCTCTGGAGTTCCTAGATATATATTGTGTTGTCTCTTTAGGTTACATCACAGTGGAAGAGTGGGTCTTCTGTCCTTCTGCCTAATCCAAGCTGTAGAAGAGCTTGGGCTCTTAAAGAACAGAGTAATTCACGACTCGATGCTGCGTTTCCTATATGTTGGTGGGCAAATGTGCTGGTGGTGGGGGTCAGTGTAAGGTGCTATTAGCCCTTCTGTTTTTGATCTTCGACTGAGCCTTGAGTTGGAATATCAGCGACCTACTCTTTTCCATAGATATGGGATAGGTTGCATTTTCTAGGTTGTCTATTCAGCTCCACCCCACTGAGATCGTTAGATAAAACTGAGAAGAGAAATGCAAAAAGATCCAATGACTACTTACAACAATTGATTTACTGCCAGATTCATCAAAGACCCGTTTTGCGAGTCTTTAATAGCGATTCATAAGGAATCGCTATTAAGGACTTGCAAAACGGGATTCATGTAGGAATTGCAAAAAATATTGCGATTCCTACATGTTCCTTATTTGCGATTAGCAAATTGCTAATCACAAATAAGGAATAACTCCCCATTCATTCCTATGGGCCTACAGGCCCATAGGAATGAATGGGGAGTTATTCCTTATTTGCGATTAGCAATTAGCTAATCGCAAATAAGGATGCGATTTCAAGGGTGCAGGGGTGTCCAAAGGACACCCTGTAGCACCCCTGAAATGTAATCTACATTGGTGTTGCGCACACACATGTCCAAATGACATGTGTGTGTGTAACATGCAACTTAGAAAAATGCATTTAAATGCATTTTTCTAAGTTTTTGCTATTTACAACGAGGTCTGACCTCGCGGTAAATAGCGGCCCAAAATTGCGATTTCGCAATTTTAAAATGATTCATGAATTGCATTTAAGGAATCTCAAATAGAGATTCCTTAAATGCAATTCTTCGCAAATGTGCGAATTCTTTAATAGCGAATTTTGCATTTGGGATGATGAATCCCAAATGCAAAAATTGCACTCGCAAAAGGCAAGATTCTGAGAATCTTGCCCTTTGCGAGTGCAATTTAGCTTGATGAATCTGGCTGACTGATCCTTGCTCTAACAGTGTTTCCACTTTTTCACTACTTTAGACATTTAATTTGGATCTCTCAAACTCCTATAATTGTCACCCCATATCGTATCTGTAGTTTATTTCTAGAGGGCGTTATTTATTTATTTATTTATTTATTTTATTTTGAAAGTTTTATATAGCGCGAACAAGATCTTTGCAGATAACAGAGCGCTTTACATATGCAAGGGAGGGTGGGTACATGAGGGAGCATAAAATACAGATAGGAGGGAGTAATAACAATCGGGAAGGTCGGTAATACAGGTAAAACAAAACAGCTGTGCAAATGGATCGAGCACGAGTACAGATCGACGCAGAGTCTTAAAAGATCGGGGGTGGGAATTCAGGTGTATTTAGCCATGAGGATAGCTTTAACTTCTTTCTTAAAAAGAAAAGAGGAGGGGATGGTCCTGGTTTCAGGAGGTAGTGAGTTCCAGATCCTCGGCGCCATTCCTGAGAAGGAGCGTTTGTAAGTTCTTTCCTTCCGGAATCTTCGAGGTTTCAGCAGAAGATTCTTTGCGCTTCTGGTGGATCTCGAGCCGCCTGAAATTGTCAGCTTCTGAGTGAGGTAGCTGGGTGAGTTCAGGTGTATAGCCTTGTGTGTCAAGCAGGCAATTTTCAGGTGTATTCTGGCTTCAAAAGGCAGCCAGTTCAGGGACTTGAAGTCAGGGGTGATATGTGAATGTTTTTTTGATCCAGTGATGCGTCTCGCTGCCGCGTTTAGGGAGGCTCTCAGGGGGTGCAGTTGTAGTTAGGGGGAGGCCGCAGAGGGCGATGCTGCCGTACTCTTTTACTTAGCAATCGCAAAAGCTCATCAAACCAAAGACAATCCAGTTGTCGACTGGGTTGAGGAAGAAGGTTGATATAGACCTCTGCGGTGAATGATCTCAGAAAGGCGTTGTATGATGGCAGGGGTTCTCTGTACCACAAGTCAGTTCTGAGTCACTTAAACAATGTGTTTGTTTAAGCATTTTTATCTGAAACATGACAAAAGAGATACAAAAGGGAAATCCCAGAGGGGATGGTGGACACTGAAGATGAAGGAGGTGGTTAAGCTGTGGAACAAGTGGAAACAAGGACAATGATGATAAAGTGTGTAAAATGTTCATTTTATATGAAATGATGCCCCTACTTATTTTAGGAGGAAGAAAAGAAGACTATGGTTGGGTGTTACCTAGTTCAGAAAAGGCATGCTCTGTTCAACATTGGCTGTGGAGCTCCAAACAGAGGAAGGAGGGCTTCAGAGTACGCTCAAAGAGGATGTTGGGAAAATAGTTTTAGTGGAATGTCGTTGGAGGCTTAAGAATAGAGCAGGGGGCAAGAGGAAAGAAAGGTTAAGATAAGTTGCTAGTGAGGGAGCTCAGGGTTCCTGCAGAGGAGTACTCAGAATAGGATTTATGATGGCTTGTAGGAGATTTTAATGCATAACTTTAAAGAATAGACAGTAGTTTCTTGAGTGCCCTCTTTCTGACCAACAATGAACCAGCTTGTGTCAGTGGGAGGAGAGAGAGCTTGTGTTGATAAACTGAAAATATTGTGTGTTGCGAACTTGATAAACTTGTCCATATATGAGAAGGTAAATCTGTTGTGGGCCCGGTATTAGGCTTTTTGCAGTCATCTATGTTGCTCATAATAGGACCCACAATAAGGGCTGTAGCAGTGTGGAATGAGTCAGACCGTGTATATATCCAGCCATTGGATCTGGCTGCAGAATCACTGGTAGATATAAAAGTTTCCTGATGCATGAGGGATTGAAAAGGACACCAAGGTTTCTTTCAGAGGGGGCGGTGTTAATGTGTCAGGGATGAGACAGAGGCTGATTTGGGGATTTTTGAAGCACACATAGGAAACTATAGGATCTCAGCCACCCAGGAGTTCAGCGTATGAGGCTAAAAAGCCATTCAGTAGCAGGTAACAGACAGGCAGTTTGAAAAGTGTTTTCTTTACACGTTTTTATTGTTTTTAACATCGCCCTCGTGACAGTATGTTCCTATCAATATCAGTGGTTTAGGTCATCTGCACAGCAGTCACATACAGCATCTTCCCAGAAGTATGCACATGTAAGCGTATACACTGTTATGGCATGTCAGGCAGGTGTGAGAGTTAGTCCTCCCATTCATGCGTGCAGGATAAGGGGTCCTTGTATCAAGGTGTACATGTGCAAACATATACCCGAAAGAAAAGGTAAAGATGCTTACTAGGTCTACTCTGCGTCTAATATATGTTTGGATGGTGTTTACCGAGTGAGGTACAACTAATTTATTTTGGGCTATCACCGGTGTACATGTCCTAATATTAGGGTCCCACATAGAGGTCCTGCAGATGATACTAAAAGTGCAGAACATTGTCCTACTCAGTTAGCTTGCGTAAGGTTTAGGTGGTGCTTGTAGTCTCAAAGTGTCAAGTTCCGATTGGGCTGTCACAGTTCATCTGCAATGCGAGGTGTGACTTGGGGGCCCCTCACAGCAATCTCTAGGGATGTGCCTAAGTCAGTACCATCCCCAGATGCCTCTGACGTGTTTCCACTCTGGGTCGGATGCATCAATGTACAGAACACATTCACAGTTTCCGCTGCTGCTGCCTTCTCCTGCTCAACTTGTCGATTAGGTGGTCGCTGAGTTCCAGATCTGTTGCATTTCCTGCACCTCCTACATTGAAGAGGCAGGAGGGGGCTTTAAAGCATGACATCTGTACCTATTCTGTGTTGTTCCAGTCAGTCCTAGACCTCAAACAGGTCCTCAAAGAACAAAGAGCGGACATCAATTAACACTTTGAGTTTAGTGGAGAATATTTGCATATATCGGAGGCCGGCCTCACACAGCTCTCTTTTAACTGCCAGGAATGAGGCTCAATTTCACCACACAGCTAATGTGTATTCTGGGAAAATGGCTACAAAGTAATTTTTCAACCAGGAAACTGCCCTAGGCCTGCAACCATTACAGAATTAGGTCTCTGTTTCAGAATGATACGAGATATGCACTAGAGGGCAGGGTTGACATCCAGCTGGCGGCACCAGGCCGGGTCTCTGTGCGCACGTTCCAGTGCAAACAAGAGAAACAAGCCCTATGGGGCCACTTCAGTAGAAACGCTTCTCTCTAAGTATGCCGTCATGTCAGAACCCTCCATGCCCTCCGGTAAACCTACCACTTGGATGTTATTCCTTCTGCCTCCACAGCCCTGCGGTACAGAGAATCCACTCACTCTATGTGAGCGCTTGCATCTGTTTGTGGAGAGAATCCACAGAAGGGTCCATTTTCTCTAGTTTGTCATCATGGCCGTTGAATTTGTCAGCCAGACGTTTGTTATCCTCTCATAGGATTCCCCAATCTAGTGATACCTTGCTAAGCCTGGCCTCCAGGACCTCTCTGAATGCCTTAACAGCTGCAAGTATTTAGTCCAACCTGTTCCCTGGGCATGAGTCCGGAAGAGCACGACCATCTCTGTTAATCTGCTGGTCCTCCTCGTGAGGGGGCGTATCACACAGTCTTGACCTGTGACCTCCAAGGGCATCTTTAACACTTCAACTCCTGTCCATCGTGTCAGCTCCCCAGATGGAGCTTGGAGGACCAGGAATGGGTACCGCCACAAAATGGGTGTGATGGGTTAATGCTATAAACCCTAATATGTGAGTGAGGCTGGTTCCAAAGAGCAAAAGAGTCAGACGCCGGACTGAAGAGGGTTAAACAAACTATGATTAGAGAGGTAGAGTCTTAAACAACAAGAAGGCCTTTCTCTTAGAGAACAGTTATTGAAAGGCAGGAGATGAAGCATCCGTAGTTGTATTTCTTTTTGCAGGCACAACAAAATCAATTTCTCAACACCGTAGTTAGAAGTCAACCAGGAGAAAGTCATTGAATAGGGGTGTTAGGACCATTTTGGAGAAAATAATAAATTGCTTGAATGATTAGGGGCTGAATAGCTGATGTCCAAGTGATTATGTCGACTTCAGTATGGGAATGAGCACGGGGGTAATTTGGGAAAAGGACATGAACAGGCATTTGTGAGAGGAGATGGGCGGTAATACATATGGTAGGGGATTGCCAGTAAGTAGAAGCTTTTCAAAAGAATTTCCATATCTCCAAGCAAAATATTTTATTGATACATTTTGATGCATCCCCTATCGCAGCATCAAGACCATCTTCGAAGGCATTTTCGGCTATCAGACACCCTACTGTGAATCCCTGTGGCAGAGAACTAAGGCAACGGCCCCCTTCATTCAGTACATCAGGGGCAGATATTAGAAATGTAAGAGTTAAAGGAGGAAGCTGAGTCTGAGACACAGAGGGGTGCTTGCAGGATCGTTATGATGACCTGGGTGAGTAGACAGCTACTGTGCTTGGTCATGCATTATAGGAACGAGCATTGGGGTTAGATGAGGTACTCAGCGAATGCCATATTCATAGCTGACAGCTTGTGTGAAGTGTTCAAGAGCCCATTTATTGTCCTTAGGTGAGTGGGAGTGCAGGGATCCCTATATCTGGGAAACATGAGTGCATTTGCATCTTTTGGGTGACAATATGGGGTATAGCAGGGTCCAATCAACGTAGTGGACTAGGATTCTTTGAGTGCGTATGTGAGCACTAGAGTCAAATAGGGACTGAAAAGCATCATTGCAAACATCAAAAGAAGCAGAGGAAGGGGCGATGATGTAATGAATCTTTTGCGGTAGATAAAGATGGAGCAATGGAGCTGGACATGAACTTCCTTCCAGTAATGTGAGTCTTGTTAGTGAGAGGTAGGAATTTTTGCAGTCGTATTTATTAAGGACTGGGCAAAGGGTGGTAGTTGAAAGCTGGTGGAGTGACTATTGTGTCGAATACAATGATATTGTCCAAGGAGGTTTGAGTTGTGGTAGGACAGAGAGTGATCCATCAGCGCTCACTCTGGTCCCCATTAATTATACACTCATCCTGACATGCACTATTAAGCCTACTCAGGCCCCATAATAACTATTATTCTTGCATTTCATAGGATAACGCGGATTTCCAATTCAGCCTCTCATTTTTCTAAGGTTGATGCTTTGAAATAAGGAATAGCAGTACCTCTTACGTTCTGTGGTATGAAACCACAAACTGCTCTAGTAAGAACTGTGTGAAATACAAAGCTCGTGCAATACAGCTATTGTGAACAAACGCAAACCCACTGCTTAAGCTCTACCATATTAAAAAGGGTCCATTCTGCATAATGGCTCTTGTTTTTAACCCTTTGGGTGCTGGTGACGGAACCACTCCGTCACCAGCCACGGAAGGGCTGTGCTAATGACGGAGTGGTTCCGTCACGGCCCCGCCACCACGCCTGCGCGGCAGCGATTTCACGCCTGCGCTGAGCGTTCTATTGAGCGGGCGGGGCCGTGACGGAACCACTCCGTCACAAGCAAAGCGCGCCCGAGGCTCGTGATGGAGTAGTTCCGTCACGAGCATGGCGGCGCCGCGCGGCCCCTCTCCCCCCTAGTGCTGCGGCGGAATTACCGCCGCAGCCAAGGGGTTAAAATCTGAGTGTTGTACCGTGTCTTGATTGTTGCCTTGTAAACAAACATAAGTGATGACAGACAACATTTGCAGCAGGTTGGATTCCATCAACACAGTGTATCTTCACTGACAAGATTTAACAGGCAAGATATGTATATCCATCTTTGTAGGCTCACAATTAGGTACTAGTAAGTAATAGACATGAACCAAAGGTCATTGTAATGTGCAACTGTCCCTAAAAACACGATAAGGCATGCAAGAACCAGCACAGAATGCCATGGGGGTACGGAACAATGCTAGGAGATTCTTTCCACCCAACACCTACAACTAATGCATCCTAGGAAAGGACTAGACAGTGAAGTGATTGTAATTGAATGTGTGTCTGCTGTTAAACGGTAATGTCATAAACTAATGAAAGGAATAATCAAAGAAGATAGCCAAAACCTTAAAATGAATGTAAGAGAACTCTAAAAACAATGTCATGCTGTTTGTTAACAGATTCGCAGCCCAGCACACATTTCTTCGTGTACACCAGGGTTCTCCAAAGTCGGCCCTGGAGGGCCGGATCCATGCCAGATTTTTAGCATATCCCCATTTAGATAAATGTTGTTTTCTTAAAAATCTGGAATGGGTCCGGCCCTCCAGAACTAACTTTGTAGAATCCTGATGTACATGTTCAAATCTGTCAATACGCAAAGTTATCAGGATAAAGTGACTTTTGTGTAAACCTGGGCGAAGTACTACGCTACGCTCGCGTAGTCTGCGCTACTTCGCACTACGCGAATTGCACATAGCACAGTGCAAACACGCGTAGCATAGTGCAATGGAAAAGTTGGCTACTGCGAGCAAGAAAAATGACATCCCGGGGAAATTTTTTCCTCATTCGTGATCAGCAACATCAAGTTGCCGATCACGAGCGTGGAAAATAAACCTCCCGGCGAGATTCTCAACGAGGGGAGGTCAGGTTTCTCATTGCGAGTGGTCGCGTATGCTTGCGTCCACCTGCAATTAGAAACTACCAGTCCACGTTGAGAAAGCTGCAGCTCGAGTAGAAATCTACTCGAGCGGCAGAAAGTGACCACTTGCATTGTGCAAGATGCGGTTTGCACTGATTGCACAATGCGGACAAGCATCCGGCACTGTGCAATCAGTGCGAACAGCATTTTGCACAGTGCACTACGCAGTTCGCGTAGCTCGCATAGTGCGAAGTGCACTTCACGTAGGGTTACTTCTGTGCAATAGCTCTTATTTGGATCAACTTGAGAAGCCATATTCAGCTTATTCACAATGCTTACATTTTGTAACACCTGTCTAAACTTTCATTGTCTGCCAATGAGGAGACTGATTACAATTTGCTTTTTGTGGACAACCCTTCCATTTTAAATGCATTCACTTAATTCTCACTGCTTCCAGTCCCATCTTGCAGTACCTTTCACAGTGCTGGCCTTCATATCCTGGTGGACAGGCGGTGCAGCGGTAGGAGTTCAGTCCATCCATGACGCAGGTTGGGCTAAAGCTATAAAAGGAATGAGCACAGAAAGAACAGTAGTTTAGTTAATATCACACACCCTTGGCAAATTTGTCGTTTTCTTATGATGGCCTTGTGCAGCACAGATAGGACCTGCATTTTATAACAAAGGAAGGAATGAAGGGGGTAGCAGGAAGAACCGCCGCGGTCGGTAGTAGGAGTTGCAGGAGGGCGGTGACGTAGGGAGGGGGAGGGGCAGGGTGGGGGTAATAATGTATAGATTACGGAGTTTAACAGGTAAGTAAACATATAAATAAATAAAACGAATTTCGTTGCGTGCACTGCATCCCCAAATGCGATGCAGTGCGCGCAACGAAATTCGTTTTATTTATTTATATGTTTACTTACCTATTAAACTTACTACCCTCCCCCTCCCCACTTTACCGCCCTGCAAGAACTCCTACTACCGACCGCGGCTGAAGAAGAAAGGTAGAAACACAGTAAAGCAAGGAAGCAAGAGATGAAGGCAGAAGGGAAGGAAGCAAACAATGGAGAAGATAAACCACAAGGAAAGAAAGGAACAAGTCACTCCTTCTTATCCTCTACTTCTTTTATTTCAATAAATACTGTATGCTAGAGAACGCGCTACACTTGCCTATTGTTTTTTTGATGAGTTCCACCACTCATGCTCTTTTAATTTCAATATTTTTGGGCTGCAAGTCTGTCCTAGCACTGTACCTGTTTCAACCACAGCAATCTCTGTTCATGGCCACATTTCTTAGAAGTTATCTTCCTTACTCCTACTCTTACTGCCCATGCTTTAATCATTACACCTGTGATGGTTCCCTCCTCTTAGACAAGAAAACCATGCTGCTGCCTGACAACAAGTACTTGCAATGCAATAGGTCTCGCATTTGCAAGAGTTTAAGCTGTTGGCATTGTAATTGAAAATGCATTTTATTTATCTATTTTGATAATGAACACATAAATAAAAGGCATTGTCATTTACAATGCCAATAGCTCAAACTCTTGTAAATGCAAAACCTATTTCCTTGGAAAGAAGGGCCGCAATTGTACCAGGCTGCTTGGAAAGTGAAAGCGCTCATGGAGCGCTGAATGTTGCTGGAAAGCATGTAGTGCCTGTAATAGGAGAAACTCATTAAAGAAAATAGTGTTTACAGTCTGAATAAGAAGTACCATGTAACAACTGAATTAAAAGGGCCAGTCCTCATGGTAGGTTACAAATGAAGACAAGGCGGTACTAAGGAGAGACTAACAAGCCCATTAACAAATCAGAAGCCAGCATTTACAAAGGACATTGACACAAGCCAATGAAAAATATGGGCGGAGACTGGACGGAGCTTTAAGTCCATGCTCGAATACAGCATGCCTCACAGAGCGAGCAGTGCATGTGCTTCCCAGCCTCGACCTCACAACCAGCCCGGCCCACTACTCCCATCAAAGAGGAAACCTGTACCCAGCTGTCCCAATATATCATCAGAATATTACCCAAGCTCACGCAGAGTTTGGTGGATGCATAGTTTTGAAAGGACGAGGATAGCATAAGGATTGAGATGAGGAAGAGCAGAACTAGGAGTCATGAAGATGACTGCTTTTGCCATGTCCCAGGTCCATGTTCCTTCCAGTTCTTATGCATAAGCACCAAACCAATTAGGACTTCCACCTAGGATAAACACTACAAAACCAGAGAGAAACCATGATGCACAAAAAATAGTGAATGTTTCCAGAAGTACATCATTCATTTTCGACTACATAGAAATACCTATCCCAGATCTACAGGTGTGACATTTAATCCACTTTCAAGTGGTAGGACTAAATAAATGTATGAGGCACAGCCCCAGTGCCAAACCGAGAGTCTTCTGCCCAGTATTGGCAAAATGTCCCATGTGTATCACCCTGAATCGCTTCGGAGAGCTGTACCTGCACTTAACAATAGACCCAGAAAATAGTAATCTGACAGTAGATTGTATTCAGTTTGGGATCTTTTGTCCTTGGCCAGACACTCCCGCAGTGAAAGAAAATTAGGCTGTGCCAGACAGGAATGGCAGGTTAACAAAGTGTGCCAAGTCAGCCATTGCACATCCAAACATACGCAAGCAAGCCTGTGTGGAAATAAATGGAGAAGGAAAGGAGACGGACAATATGTGCCCTGAGAGCTATAGAACATGGAACTCTGAGTTTAAATATAGTAATGAAGAAACAGGGCGCATCCCCAGTCAAGGCGCACCACACAAAATGGAGCTCCTCTCTCCGAGCGACTGTATAAAAGCAATGGGCACCAAAGGATGTCATTCAAAGTAAGGAACACCACATCAACCATGTAAAGAAGCTCATAAGGGGGGAAATGTAATGACTTTAACACAAAAGAAAGGCTCCCAGACAGAAAATGTACCTTTTAGGAGATCGAGAACAAGCAATGGAGTTACCATGAGTTTGACATTGACCAAACTCATCAAAGACGTATATGACTGCCTGAGTAGCCAACCACTGACTATCTCAAGAAGAAAGAAATAATTAGAGAAGAACACAAGGCCAAAGAATCTGTAAAGTCAATGTAACAAAACAAATGAGTGCTTAGAAATCCTTCATGGATTTTTCTTTATTACACTCTCCTCTCATATGTATGTAAAGCGCTCTAACATCTGCAAGGATCCTGTTCGCGCTATACAAAACTCTGAAAACAAAATAAAATAAACAACCCTGAAAACCTTTCCAGGGCCTGATGTAGGCATGCAACGTGGATGGTGCCCTGGACTGTTTTGTAAAACCAAGCTGCAAGTACAAATGCTTCCATTGTAAATCATCCTGCTCAATCTCTAGACCAAGAGGTTCCACGTCGGGGCGGGATGCAAATTTGACTCTCACTGGATTCAAGTTGAGGAGCGCCGTGAGACCCTAACGGGTGAGTAGTGCACTTTACAAAACCATGATTGATTGATTGAGGAGCTATTGTAATGCATTTTGAGTGTCTTGGTAACCAGCACCAGACAGCAATCACAAGTGGATTTAAGGACAACTAAAATAGTTGAGCGCACATCCTTGCAAACTTAAAATAGAAATAATGCAGAGAATTCTATCCTGCAGAGCCAGGCCTGTTTGCTTTATTCTGATACAGGTCATAAAGATAATGCTGATTTCAGAGAGGTTGGGCATCCATGCTGTAGCCGCTGTGACAATATTCAGATTTCACTGATCTTAAGGATATCAGCAATCCGTCACCGAACCACTACAAACACCCACCAACTCCTAAAGCTAGACAGTCCCTAGAGCAATCAAGATTACTGGGATCTTCAGACGCACTGGAGAATGACCTTCAAAGTAACATGACCTTAAGTGTGTTCTCCTGCTTTTTTATGTTGTACTTTGATATAGCAGGAACCTACCCAAAGGGATATGGAGTCCTTTTAGGCACAGGGAAAATAAGTGATTTGCTCAGAATCACAAGATGCTGAGACAATGCCGGAACTCAAACATGGTACCCCAGTTCCAAAGTCGGCAGCTCTGGCAGTTAGGCCACCTCTCCTCCCGTTGGTGTGACATTGCTGATGAAGACTGATAAAGGTATGTTTTTAAAAGAGATGAGCGTCGCAGAAAATGATAAACTCCTCTGCTGCTGCTGGACAGAAATTGCAGAATTTGTCTCTTTGAAGTCCTTCAACACTTTTTCTTCCAAGAAATATCTTTGTTTCCTAAAATGGAATCTTCAGAAAGGTTTATGTCCTACTTTTGTCTTTCAGCTGCTCAGGAGGATGTTTCTCCTTGCGACAAACCAGTCGCCTGAGAAAGGCCAAAATGGAAATTCCATTTAAGAGCCAGTTGAAGAGACTTAAGCATGTGTATGTCTCGCTGAGGTTTCTGGCAGCTTATAAAACACTGATAGCCATATGTGCTGGAGCTCATCACCAGCTGGGATATTTGCAGGGCATAGCTGTTTGCTTCAAGACATAGTGAAAGGTCAGCATATTACCTTGGATATTGGGGGGCAGCCTAATATGCTGGTGAAAACAACTTTCACATGTGAAGAGTCAGGAAAGTCTTTGACAATTCTGGATATGAAACGTGCTAGGTAAGTCCATCCTGAACTTTTAATTCTTACAATGCGAGAGTTTCTATCTCATGCAGTTCTCATTGTTACTGGTTTCCATCGGGTATGTCATCTTTTCCACAATATAGCCCAGCACTTGCAACAGTGCCTACCCCAATACAAATTTACCAATGGGATAATTGATAGACACCACTATATTATACACCTTACCATAAAATGCAGCCTCTTGGTCATGTGAGGAAAGAGAAATATGGAATAAAGCTGTGTTCTGCTTTTATGTTCCCAGAGGGGTTTGCTTATTTATTTATGGATTTATTGCAACCATCACCTGGAGGAATGCTGATGGCAAAAACTGATCAAAAATAATCACAAACCCAATAAGAAGACACCAAGAAAAACAGTGGGCATTTAGCGGAAAAGATTTTTTGAAGCCTGCTTGAAGGCAGGGAGGTCCTCAAGTAGGAAAAGGAGGAGCTTGTTTCAAAGCTGAAGGCCCAATACTTGGAAGGACCTACACTCACAAAGGGCTTTCATAAAGTGAAGTATACTAGCAACAGCAAGAGAACCCGAAAACAACCATCTGTGGAGAAGAGAGGGAGTAATGATATCCAGGAGGAATTTTGGGTCGGTGCAATGAAAGGCCACGTGAACAAAGCAAAGTATCCTTTGTGAACTGGGAACCAATGGGGAGTACTGTGGGAAGCCGTGACATGGTTGAATTTTAGGAGCCCAATCTTCCTGCCATTTTCTGAATTATCTTTAGCTTTCTCATCCGATATTTTTGAGAGACCTAGATTGAAACTCCTACTGTAGTCTAGATTATTACGAACTAACGTTCCAATTATTCCAATTATTAAAGTTTGCGTTGAAGAATGAGGGTGTATGTGCAGCGCTGGCCTTCCATTTTTTTATTTCCAAGAAGGCAAATCCAAGGGATAATGCTCAAACACTCTGACAGGTATTCTGTGATGAGACTGTCAAGTATCCCCAGCTTTCCAGGTAGTTTGCCTTTCTTCTCTTGCCCTTGAATCTCAAGTGAAAAGAAATATCAGTTTCCAGCTCCAGGCCTTATTATATCAAAATCTACTCAGGGCTGCTAATATGGGAGGCACAAGTGCCAGCCTCTAATGTGTTACACAATAATTTTCACCCTGCCATATATTTTAGCTCTTTGCTATGCCACTCATTATCAGGGACGGTCCGTGCAGGTAAGCACAGTGGGGCAGGGTGAGGGGGGGGTTTAGTCGACACACGACGGAATAGGGAAAATTCAATAAATAATTCCTATTCAGTCATCTGTCAACATACCCCCCCGCACCACCCCACCGCGCTTACCTGACCTAATCAAAGCCTCTGAGATCGAGGGAAAATCAAGGATAATGCTCGCACACCCTCGCCTTCCTGATGGAGCAGGCAGAAAATCGAGGAGGTGGAAAGGACCGAAGACCACGAGTAGCCCAGCAACATGGAGCCAACTTGATCACAGGACACACGGGCATTGTTGAGGCATGCCCAGATAACTAGGCATTTGAATCCTCTCCTACAGGAAGAGGAGTTGGAGTGCTTTTGTTTTTATATATGTTTTTTATTAACCTTGATCATGAATTAGTCTTGGGAGGAGGAAGGAAGGCATTGAGATGATGAGCTTCATGTGCTAGTCCTTGTTTTGATGTTTGTCAACTCGCCAGTTATTGACGTTTTCTATTTCTGTGATTGGACTATGAGAAACATATTATGTCTCTAAGGGTACCTATTGAGATTTTTCTCACACCAATTATTTGTGCATTGTAAGTCGTAAGGCACTACGGGTCTGCAGTAGGAAGTCTAGTACCATTTGGTGGCTTCTCATTCATCTTCCCAGTAAAGGAAAACGTGTGTGAAAGGCAGTGCTGTTCCACCAAAGCAGGTGCCATCCAAAGCATTTCTCCTTTTAGGGTTCTTTAGCAAATCTGACAGAAATAGAGAGGGAAAGTTTGACTCACTCATCGCAGCACCAACCTCGTAAAAAAGGAGTGATATTTAACCCTTCCTACAATCCTGCAAGTGCCAATGGTAAATAGAGAGGATTTTAGATTGACAGTGGATAACCAGCGTTTTGGTTGTCTTGGTTAAAAAAAGTATTGTTAAGTAAAATAACAAAGGAAAGAAAGACAGTGTTCTATCCAATAACTAAGGGGCATATTAGCAAGGATCTCGTTAAAATTGGCTTCTATTGGAATTCTATAACGCATATTACCAAGCCCATTATCGCCGTTTCAACGGCAGTTTCCTGCCGCTAAAACGGCGATAATTTTAACGAGGTTCTTGCTAATATGCCCCTAAATCCCGCTCTACTTTTCTCTCTCTCCTTTTATCTGACTCTTACACAGGGGTGTAGCTTGGTCAGTATGATTGGGGGGGGGGTGGAGGGAGGGAGGTGAGATTCAGATTTCCTAACAATTATGCGGGAACATCTTGTTAAAAAGACACATTATACGAGAAGGAGGACATGAGGGCGATTTTAGGGGCGGTGGAAAGAGTGATGAGTGCAGATTGTCAGGGTTACTTAAAACGCAATATTTTTCAAACTAATCAACACTTTTTTAAGGCCTTCAAAATATGGATGAGAGAGAGTGTATGTGTTTTCATCAGCGTGGGCATGTAAAAATCCCAAGTGAAAGCCGACAGACACTTCACATTACCCGACTGAAAGCACTTGTACCCAATTATTATTACTACAGAATAAATTTTTTAGGGGGGTATAACACCCCAAACACCCCCCGCCCAGAGCTACACCCCTGTTCTTACATGGTCCTTTTTAAGTCTGCCTTCTCTCTTCGTCACTGTTAACGCATTTTGCTTCTTTCTACTTTCTCCCTTTGCTGCCTGTCTCTCTCTTGTTCTGGTTCAAAGGCGCTGATGATGAAAAACAAATCCCAGTCCCCAGGACTGCAAGCAGAATAAAAACACGTCGCGTAGCCGAATGCACGAGGTGTAGGGGATGCTGAAGCAGGTATCTGAGAAAGTAAAAACACTGAGGTTGCTGTCCTGGGCCCAGGCTGCCTCCAGGCTCCGGCGCAGTCAGCAGCCTATATTAATTCACTTGCTCTACATGCATTAAATCAATAGTGCCTGGGTGAATAATAAAATAAGAATGGTTCCAAAAGGTAAACACATTGATCTCATTCTCTCAAAACCATTATCCAACATATTTTCTGCGCTGTGAAAATAGATCATCAACACATCGCCAACCCATGGGCGGGTTTTCATTACTATTGTGAATATGTTTCCAAATGGTAAAGTGAAAAATGCTGACTGAGAAGGAAAGAAAATCTTCACCTAAACTAAGTGCAGTAGTTGTTTAGGAAAAAAGGATTTCCGCATATGTTTTAATCAAAGGGATTCTCACAGCATCTGAGGCTGCATCAATCTGCCTGCTAAATGTTTCTATAGTTTTATCTACTCTGCTAATCTGTTCTAATCTAAATCTATTTTCCAAGGTGTTTAGACAGTAATGTTCCCTACCTGGTGTACAGTTGTGTTACCTTATCCTGAGCGCCCAAATGTGTAATTCTGGTAGCTTGTTATTGGTTTTGGCTAAGCCTCACACTAATCTAACTTGTGTGTAGAGGCCTTGGATTGTCCCTTGACATGAATGAGGTCCTGGGTCTTTCCTTTGGCCTGGCGGGGCACACCAAGCGTGAACTTACTGTACGGATAGCTGTCCTTGTAATGGATATAGTACATAGAGCGGTGGTGACAGCATACCATGTTTAGTGAATCAATACTTGTGACCATGGGTTATATGTATGAAGTCAATTTGCGATCTCAAACGCTGAAATTCACAGAATTTCAGCGTTTGTGATAGCAAATTAGCAGTGTGCAATGTAGCACACAAAACCCCCTTGCAAAATAAGGAATCACAAATTTTGCGATTCCCTATTTTGCAATTGCATTTAAGGAATCGTAATTTGCGATTTCACTTAAAAATACACTATTTTGCATTTTTTAAAGTGCCATGTGGTTCACATACATGCCCTTAGGGCATGTATGCGTGCCACGTGCACACATGCACATTTCAGGGGGCAACAGGGTGTCCTTTTTACACCCTGGCACCCTTGAATTTGCATTCTCCATTTGCGATTCTCTATTTGCTAATCGCAAATTGAGAATGCCTTCCCATTCATTCCAATGGGCCTCTTAGCCCATAGGAATGAATGGGAAGGTATTCCTTATTTGCGAATCTCAATTTGTGATTCGCAAATAAGGAATATGTGGGATTTGCAAAATTATTAGCAAATCCCACATGCATTGCATTTTGCGATTCTCAAATTGTGATTAGCTGAAAATCGCAATTTGAGAACCGCAAAACTCTAGTTTCATACATATGGCCCCATATCTTTTTATTTGTGTCACTGCAGTGGACGCCTATTGGCCTACTTATCTTCACATCACCCTCACTCTGATGAAACGCCATAGGCTCCCCTTGTCAGTCTGCACAATCTTTAAAACCAGTTGCATCATCTACAAAGCTTCAAGACCAGTCCCGCACAACCCCCCCCCCCACTTTATCTTGCAGAAAAGTTCATCAGCTCTGATGGTTCTAGACACCCACAGCCAGGACACTATCCAGCTGCAGGTTAAAAAGTGTAAAGAAGAAAATATTACGAGGCAGCAGACATTTTGCATCAATACACCCAGGATCGGGAAAAACATCCCCATATCCATCAGGAATGCCCCAATGCTACTCATTTGGGAAAGAGTTGAAGGTACACCTCTTTAAAGAAGACTACAACACAATGCATTAACCAAACAAAACCAAACACTTTCTGATCATTCCTTGACTTTATGCTTGTCTTTCACCCTGTACAGCGCTCACCTCCCTTTTGGCTAGGTTGGCACTGTAGAAATATCACAAACACACATACTTGTGCAATGGTCCACTTCCATGTGCTTTGCCAGATGCTAGCGCTAAAATCCCAAGTTTAAGTTGGGTGTGTTTTAGATTGTGTGGTACTTGCATGTGTCGGTGAGGGAAACAAAGTCATAGAGGCCTATGAAGTCTTTTTTGGCTGACCAAGGCCTGGCCTATTGCACACAAGGTTGTTTTCTGGAATTGCTGACATTCCTGAACCTGGAAGGAGATGATCTACACTTCTTTAATAATTTAAATAGCCTTTTGCTGAGCAAAGGGTAGTTGATTGGTCCTCCTAGAACACTGCTATTTGATTAATGGTAGGGATGAAGGGTATGATGGCAGGCTTTGCTGTGTATGATCACCTGACTGGTTACCAGGAAGCTCAAGAGGTATTGGTGCTGAAGCCCATTTGTCTCAGAGTTTTAGAGGATATATGGGGTGGGCGATACAAGGCAGTGCAGAAGGTGACTGATATGAACAATTTGGTGGACACAACCGCCTCAAGGGGCCCCAGGAGGGTGTTACATACGAGCTGGGTTAAGCCTTACCTCCAAAAAGATAGAACAGTTAACATCATGGCTATGGCGGAGGATGTTGAAGGAGACAGTTAGCCTCTTCCTGACCTACTACATAGTGACTTTAGGGAAGGAACTGCGGTAAGGGTACAGCATGCTCCTGTGTGAACCCTGGAGCTGCAGAAAGAGTGTAGAGAAGGAATTAGAATGATTTTTCAATCTTTTCTTAATCCCTCCAAAGTTATCAACTGCTTTTGCACAGGATATTGGCGCAGAAGATAGTCTGCCAGTCAGAAGATAGTCTGCCAGCCAGTAAGACTTACTGCACGTCTGATTAAGTCTAATAGCGCATTAACCCCTTCGACGCTCATGACGAGCTGGGCTCGTCATGCAGTAGCCTCCTGCTACGCTGATGACGAGCCCAGCTCGTCATGTAAAGTGGTATCTGCACATTCCCAGCACAGGAGAAAAATCCCCATAGCGTTCAAGGTGTTAAGGAAGAAGTGGTGAAGATATTGGATTTGTCGGCTTGAACCGAGTGATCCTATAGTCCTTGGTCCAACTTGTGGTGTTGGTGCTCAAACAAATTTCCACAGACATGTGTTTTGGTGTCGACTTCCAGGCCCACAAAGAAATCACTAAAACAAATGTATGTTCCATATCCAGAGCTGGTGAGCTGGTGGACCAGCTGGATGCTGCTAGCTACTTGAGCATCTTTGATCTGACCAGCAGCAGCTGGCAGATTGCTTTAGTCTCTAGTTCCAGGGAGAAGACTATATTTTCCACACCTGAGGGTTTATGTCAGTTTAAGATAATGCCCTTTGAGTTGAAGAAAGCTTCTGCCACTTTCTAGGCATAGTGAAGTATATTCTATCAGGGCTTGAAATGTTCTATGTGGCCACATTGCAGTGTTCAGCAATATACAGAAGGATGATCTGAAGCACCAAGAACAGGTGTTGGTCAGGATACAGGGGACAAACCTGACCATTAAGGCAACCAAGTACTAAGTTGGGAAGTCCAATGTAGTCTGCCTTCAGTATCATGTGGGGAAATAGGAAAATATGGCTGCTGAATGCCAAGATTAAGTCTGGTTTGAAATGGGAAGTGCACATCACCCAGATACAAGTGAGAGCTTTTTTAGGACTCAATGATAACTACAGACATTTTGTGGGAAACTAGTTTACTACAGATGCCCCATTGACAACCAAGAAGTAGTCCAAAAAGGTGATTTGGACTGAGGTATGTCAAAAGACTTTTGAGGCTACGGTGAAAGCACTGTGCAATACACCTTTATTGAACAACCCTGACCACGGTCAGCACTTCATAGTACATACAGACGTCTCAGGAAAGGGAGTTGGAGCAGTACTGGCTCAACCTAATAGCAATCATCCAGTGGCCTTTATTAGTCGCAGCTTACTACATAGCGCAAAGAACTGGGTGGCCATTGAGAAAGAGGAAGGAGAACAATCTGGGTACCCTGGTGTTGGCAGCCCCAGATTTTCCACTGCAATTCCTCATCGGAATCGCAAAGCTGCATCGTGACCAAAGCTACTTCTCCTGAATCATGAAGCAGCAGTGTGACATCAGCTGCTGGGCCTGATTTGTGATATGTCCACCAAAGGCAGCTTACCCTGTGAAGCTCACCGTTAGGGTCAACACCCTGAGTGGCTTCTTGCAAGGGAGAGGTAACGCCTCTGTGTAGCAGACTTCTATTGTTCCCGAGTTTGAGAGTCATTCACACTACTCCCAAGGAAGGTAGAAGGCTGTCTGGTGGCCAGCAACTGTACAAAGCCACAGGACAAAATACGCAACAGAGTAGCAACTTTTGAAATGTTGCCTTTCCTTAAGAGTTCAATTCGACTTGAGCATCAAATCGGGTTTAATGACACACTTTACTTGATACTCTCACGTAACCCTTTTAGTACTCCCATTCAGAAGTAAACTCGGCTGAGAGGTCAGCCGGTAACCCTGTGAAAGCCAATGTAACTCCTAACCCGCCCACAGCAAAAATGACGATTTGGAAGTGTTGCTGTTAGGACATATTAAACGTATATGCACTACTTAATATACAGCTTCCTGCCTTGAGGCTACGTTGAACTTCCTTAGGGGAGACTTGGATATATTGTTAAGGGAATTGGGGGCTTAGCTATTGGCTTACATGGCAAAGTCGAACTAGGAGTTGCAAACTGCTTTTCCAGGCTGCAGTGGCAGGCTGAGAGTCAATCAATCAATATGCACTTTATTTAGTCTTTGAATTAAAAACCATAAAAGTAAACCAAGCCATGACACACACTTCAAATCATCCTTGATATCAGCAAATTAAAAGTACATAAAATAAATACACAGTTAAAATGGTCCTACAAAGATAAAAGAATGGCAAATGTCCTATACTCTAAGGAGGTTGAATCACAACTGTTTCTCAACCTAACACCAACTCTAAAAAAGTTAAAAAAGTTAAGAATAGTATCTCCCCCATAAGGTTTACAAAACCTGGCCATCAGGCCATCTGGGTCGGGTGATTTATGTGGCTTTACATTAGCTATAGCGCTGCTAACTTCCTCAGATGTTATCAGTGCCCCCAGATTGTCATTCTGAGTTGCTAAAATATTTAGGAGCTCTATCTCCTCTAGATAGCATACTTACGCAGCTGTTTTGTAGCCTTGTGCTTGATATAGTTTTTGGTAAAATTGGCCAAAGGCGAACGCCGTGTCTGTCTCTGCGGTTGCTTAATCCACTAGTGTACGTCATTCTCATATATAGTCCAGTTTCCTGTATATCCTCAGCTGTCGGGCCAGGTTAGCTCCCACCTTATATCCTTTCTTGTATGTGGAGCATTTGGGGTGTAGAAGGGTTAACTCTGCTCTGTTACTATGTATGGCGTTTAATTTACCCCGGAGGGCCTTAACCTATTGCGAAGTAACTCTATGGCGGAGGCGGGGAGGCTGACAAACTCTATGGGAGAGGCCCTTATTTCAGTGCTGCCCAAGCCAAGAAAGGACCCTCAATTATGCGGCTTCTAACGACCTATACCGCTCCTCAACCCGGACACCAACATTTATACAAATATACTGGCTAGTAGGTTAGAATCACTAATGCCAGAATTGATTCACCCGGAGCAATCTGAGTTCATCTCCGGCAGGCAAACTCACAACAATTTGCAAGGGGTCTTGTGAAAAAGGCAAATAAAAAATTGTTACCGGCGGTCCTCCTGGGGCTAGATGCAGAGAAGGCCTTCGATCAGGTGGATTGGACATTACTCTTTCAGGTCTTGAGGAAATATGGGTTTAGTGACAGATTTATAGCCATGATCAGAGCGAATTCCACTGCCCTAGCGCCAGAGTCCCGGTTAACGGGGTGAGCTCAGCAGTGTTCGCCTTGAAGAAGGGGACTCGCAAGGGATGCCCCCTCTCCCCACTGCTTTTTGCGCTCAGTATAGAACCGTTGGCAGTTAAAATTAATATGACGCCTGAGATACGGGGCATTCCATTTGGAGGGGATGAACACAAGATCTCCCTCTTTGCGGATGATATGCTCCCATACATCACAGCGCCGGAAACCTCACTGGCGAGGGTAATGGAGGAACTGCAGCGGTTTGAACAGGTAGCTGGGCTACGGGATAATCTTACTAAATCATATCTGCTGAAGCTCACACTGCTGCAGAGGGACATGGAAGCTTTAGTTAATTCCACACTCTTTCAATGGGCAAACAAATGTATTGTTTATTTGGGAATAAGAATAACCCTCAAGCTCCAAGACCTCTACAAGGCAAACTATCCCCCACTTCTCCAGCAAATAAAAGTGGATTTTCATAGATGGACTCTCGCATACCTCTCGTGGTTAGGCAGAGTCCAGGCGATTAAGATGGTGACACTGCCTAAAGTGCTATACCTCTTCCAGGGCCTCCAGACTGAGATAGAACAGGGGTACCTCACTGCATTAAAATCGCTGATCATTTGTTTCACCTAGGGAGGAAAAAGGGCAAGATTATTATTCCGCCAACTCCGGCTCCCCAAAAATAAAGGGGGTTTGGCACTGCCAGACATGAATCTATATTGCAAATTAGCTCAACTCCGAGTGATCACAGAGTGGTCATCCAGGGTGTCAGACAAACTCTGGCTGCATATGGATAGGGCAGTGACAGGGAGGAGTATTTGGGACCTTGTGTGGAAACCTAAAGTGGAGCGACCGCCTAATGTTTATCTAAGCACACCTCCTAAAACGACCATCAAGGTGTGGGACGACATACACAGGCGGTCAGCGCTGACCACTTTCCCATCACTGTTTACCGCCATACACTATAACCCAGCATTTCCACCAGCAGAGGCCCCGGGCCCTTTAGATGCGTGGAAGGAAGAGGGATGTCTCAAGATCTCCGAGCTGTGTCATAAGGGGGACATACTCATATGTGAGCATTGTCAGAGGGAGTTTAGCCATACAGCCAACGAATACTACCACTACTCAGCTGCAACACTTGGTCCTTACTCTGGGAATCAGGGAAGCTGCGACTAGAGAGCTCACGCCAATAGAGAAACTAGCTAAATTAGAGAAGGGTACAAAAGGCACGATCTCGCACCTTTATAAAATGCTACAGTCTACACTGCATACTGAGTAGCCCAGACACAGACTTTTCTAGGAGCATACATTGGGGGTTAGTCTCTCAGACAAACATTGTGACAAGTTATATATGGAGATACACAAATTCAATCACTCAATGGGAACAAGGGAGGCTCACTATAAACTGCTTAATAACTGGTATCTGTACCGCACGAAACATATAAGGATTTACCCTGAGACGCCTGAGGCTGTGGTTTTCAAGGGGACTTTAGGTATATCTGGTGGGACTGTCCAACAATCTGGCCATTCTGGTCAGACATTCTGGCACAAATTAAGGACATGATACAGAAAAACCTGTGCACACACATAAATATCAAAAACCATGTAATATGTCAATTATAAATTTAGAAGAAAAAAGAAGGGCAGTTGACGCATTAAAGCAACAAGGTCAACAAACGTCAAAGCTTGGCGATACTAACAGTGAAAGACCTGCCCCCCTGTCTTATTATTGAAATGCGAGGGACATTAAGGTAACGCTGATGGTTAGATCTTAATGTCCGCTCCTGGCGGCACAGGCTAAGCCACCACCTGAGGTAGCCAGGACCCTTACCCTGGGTGGCACGAAAAGCAAGGGTGAGGGCCTTGAATTAGAACCTCCTGGTTACCGGGAGCCAATGGAGCTGTTTACGGTGAAGGGAAATGAGCAGGCGCATTTGGGCCTTGCAGATGAGCCTTGCCACTGCATTCTGCACTGTATGCATCCTTTTGATCAGGTACCCTGGGATCCCCAGGTAAAGACAGTTGGCATAGTCAAGGTGGGATGTCACTAGGGCATGAACTGTGATCCTGCGGCTCTCTTCCTGCAGGAAGCCAAGGAATTTTCTGATAGATCTCATTTTTCCAAAGCAAGCTGATGAAATTTGCCGGAGCAAGAGGGCCACGTTCTTATTTCATCTGACTCCAAGGTTTTTAACCGAGTCCTCAGGGTAGGGTGGAGAGCCCAGCTCCCCAGGCAACCAAAGGCAAGGAGGGGGGGATGATACTTGATTAAAGAATAAGACCTCCGTCTTATCGACATTCAGTTTCAAGCAGTTTTCATTCATCCATCCTGTAATGTCTTTCAGGCAGTACTTAAAAGAGACAAAGGTTGCAGTAGACAGTTCTTTGTAGGATAACACCAGCTGGGTGTCATCCACGTAAGAGACTACCTTGAGCCCTGGCCACCAGTGGAGCCAGGTAGATAATAAAGAGCAACTGGCTTAAGGCAGAGCCTTGGGCCACTCCACTTCTAAGTTGCTTAACTAATGAGGTGAAAGGGCAAAGAAAAACGTGCTGGCCACCCACTTTAAGATAAGAAGATAAGAAGAAATCAACTTAAGTGCCACCCCCTGTACTCTTTCCAGCGAGATTACATGCAACACTGTGTCGAATGCTGCCGAAAGGTCTAATAATACTAGCATGGCTGATGAGCCGCCATCCAATGACACTCGAACTGAGTCGGCTACTTCTATCAATGTAGTCTCAGTGCTGTACCCTGCACGGAAGCCCGATTGAAGGCCCTATATAAGAACGTTGGTTTCCACATAGTTGGCTAATTGTTGATGAGCCATTTTCTCTAGCACTTTGGCCGGTGCTGATAGCAGGGAGATAGGTCTAAGGTTGCTGAGTACTTCCGGGTCGGCATTGGATTTCTTCAAAACTGGTAGCACATACGGTTGTTTCCAAGTGTATAGGAAGATTTCAGTCCTGAGCGAGCATTCCAGATATGGTTGAGGACGGGATTAAGCCACTCGTCCAACAGTCTAAAACACTGTGCTAGGATCCCCTGTAGAACCTGATTTAAGTTTCCTAAGTTCAGCAAGAGTCACCTCTGAGATCAGGATACATTCTTCAAATGCGTGCAAACTGTTGAAGGGGAGATGGGAGTCTTCAGTTACTATGGACTCTGTTAGTGGAGTAAAGGAGGAGTACAGCTGCATTATTTTCAAAAATATCAGATAGGCTAGTGCATAGGGCCTGCGAGGGGCGGAAACAGCCTTCTAACGCTGAGGGTTTTGTTAAGGATTTCACAATCCTAAAAAATTCCTTTGAGGAGTTTTCTGAGCTAGCGATATGGTCAGCCAGATATTCCCTCCTCTTAGAATTTAGTAATTTAAGGTATTTCTTCACGGCCTTTTTGTTCGCACTTTTTGTGTCAAGCGAGTATAACTGTCTCCACTTGCGATTCAGCCTTTTACACCTAGTTTTGTTCAGTCTAACTACCTCTGAAAACAAATGGGCAGACAGGGCCAGTCTGGATGAGGTGACAGATCTTAGAGGGGCAGCTTTGTCAAGTGCTGACATCAGCCACACATTAAAACAGACGGCGTCTTGGTTGCGGTTGTCAGTTAATTACGGTTTTGATCTGTCAAGAACTGGGCCCAGGGGCTCAGTGGTGACCTTGTTCCAGTTACTTTTGACTTCATTAGATAGTATATTGCCCACCTCTTTAGTCCTACAACAAAACCGTGGCTTATCGACCCTCAGCTCCTGCATATTAGAACAGATGAGGTCTAATATGTGGCTGGCCTTATGGGTAGGAGATGTAACCAGCTGGGCAAAGTTACAGCCCATAAGTGCTGTTAGAAAATGTGCACTTTGGAGGCACTGGGGGTCGTTGACGTTGAGGTTAAGATCCCCCAATACCGTAAAATTGGCAGGGCGTGTGGATATCTGGGCAATGCAATCTGCCGATTTCAGCGTGTGACTGTGGGGACAGTCTAGTGGCCTGTAGATCAGCAGCCCCGAAAAGAAGAAGGAGGGGGATATTCTGATATAAAAGAAAAGTCCTTCGAAGTTGCCTATTTGGCCAGGTTGGAGGTGGCAATCGGCCAAGAATCCTTGCAGACAATAGCCTCCCCACCCCCATATCTATCGTCACCCCTGTTCACACGTACTATACATTAGCCTGAGAGAATCGCCAAGGCCACATCTGGGTTCATTTAAAACCTTAATCAAGTCTCAGTGAGGAACATGATATCCCAATCGTTATCCTCTAGGGATTGGCAGACATCGTATGCATGCTTAGGTAGGGATCTGCAGTTGGTAAGGCATGCTTTTATCTCACTAGGTCAGGAGGTCTGGAAAAGTGCCATATGCTACCTCAGTTGCCTTAGGCTCTAGTAGAGGTAAGAGTAAAGTCACAAGCCGGACAACAAAACTCCAGGTCCCCTCCCCCAACGTCAGCGAGAGGCATACCTGTATATGCTTCCCTTCCTAGAGCCATCAATTCATCGTGCCCCCATCTTTGAGTCCTGCCACTATCTTTTCGGGCAGCATGGCTGGCGGTGGCTGCGTTTCGGACACGGATGGGCACAGACGGGTTTGTGTTTTGCATGTCTTTGTCATGCCTGCAGCGTGCCCGCTGCGTGTGCCTACTTCACATGTCCGCTGCACATCCGTGTTGCCATGGTCTAGTTATAGCAGCCAGGAGGGTGACTGGAATGCTAACCTCTCCCAAAATGGCGTCAGAGTAAGTCCTAATCAAGCAAAGGAAAAATGGCGCTCCAAACAGGATGTTTCCACGCCAAAGGAGCACCTTCAATTGAGTCTGCCTCTGGCAGGAGTAAGTTTCAAACATGTAAAAATGTCCTAAAGTACGAAGTCAATTTACAGAGATAGGTGCAATTAAACATTTAAAACTAGGGCAGTCCCACACCCCTTACTTTGCACCCAGCAACACGCAGTAGTGCACACAGCAAGAATAACTCAGAACTCTACCCACTAGCACCAAATCAAATGCGGGAAGCAGTACGGCTCACTAACTCTTCAAGTCCACTACCAGGTGGATGGGTTACTGTGATGTTAGAGTGCCTCTGTAACATTTCAGGGTTGGCGGCTACCACCTCAGGCACCTCCTTTCACTCCTTTTTTTATCAGCCCAGATGTAACTATTTGAATCTGATTAGTTGCCTGACACTCCTGGCCTTCCTTGGGGTCATGAGAGGGTTTACCAGAGCCAATCTCTGGGTCCTCCACTACTAGGGTAGAATTGAGTATTTTATGGTATTTCTTCAGGGCCTTTTTGGCTCTTACTAAGAGTGGCCGTCTTTTTTCACCCTTATCTTTTTTCTGGGGCCTTCGTCTAGTAGCTTTGGAGACAGGACACCCAGGGTCCTGGGACTGGCAATGCCCCGAGCTGCCACTAGCCTATGTGCCCATGCCAACCTCTGGGAGGTCATTGCCCAGGAGGAATCCTGGGGGGAATGCAGGACTACCTACCACCCTAAGTCAGCTAAGGGTAATCACTAAGGCCACAGGACAGCCCGTGACTTCCTCTGGGTATGCCTTTACCCTACTTATCTCTCCTGGCAAATACTGGTCTGGGGACACTAACCTGTCCACCACTGTGATGCGACTGGCACCTGTGTCGTTCAGGGCAGTGTTTGGGATCCCTTTCACCTTGAGTTGGTGAAAGTGCTTTCTACCACTCTTATGGATCACTAGCTTAACATCTTTACCCTTTTCCCAGTTAAAAGCTACTAAGACCTCCTCATCTGAAGTGTACTCATCTAAGGCTAAACTGGCTATTCCAGTGGTCATCTTTCTTTTGAACAGGCTGCATCCCTTCTGTGCACAGCCTCTTTTCCAATAATGTCTTTAACCGTGGGTTCCTAATACTCTGTTTACTAGTGGTGGGCTGGGTATTGACCCCCTCTGTAGGGTTCTGGGCTTCTGAGGGACCCTTCTGTGGGCCTAACCCCCCTTCTTGAGATCACCCCTGTTTTTCACAGGGTACTGTTGTTCCCATCCACTCACCTCTTGCCTCGCCCAACTCTCTAGGGCTAGATGGCTTGGAATCTACCAGATACTAATGTAACTTTTCTGAGATACAGTTTGTAAGTTTGTGTTCTTTTACCACCAAATGTTGCCAATAGGGTTTGTTTGAGTGAACCTTTCCAGAAGATTTGGAAATTGCACTTATAAAATGTAATAAGGTAACTCCAATGTTATCCTTTGGGCGAGTTAGGCCTTCCAGAAGTGAAAACCAAATATGAGTTTTTTCATTATAAGGACATGTAAAACTTAAACGTTCATGCCCAACCTTTAAATACATTGCACCCTGTCCTGCGCCTAACCTAGGGGTGACTTATCTGTATGACAAAGGAAGGTTTGGACATGAGAAGAGGTTTATTTTACTAGCTGAACATTATGGTTTAAAACTGCTCACACAGGATGCAATGGCAGGCCTGGGACATGTTTACAGAGCTACTTAAGTGGGTGGCAGAAAAAGTGCTAAAGGTCCACTATTGGCATTTAATTCACAGCCCTGGGTACATTTAGTAACACTTTACTAATGACATAAGCAAATTAATTATGCCAAGTGGGTATAAGCCAATGTTAAAATGTTTAGAGAAGACAGCACTAGCACTTTAGCACTGGTTAACAGCGGTAAAGAGTGCAGAGCCTTAATGCCAGCAAAAACAAAGCCAACAAAACCAGACAGTCTGAATGCAGAAAGTTAGGGGTTAAACCACACCAAGGATGCCAGGTCAACAAATTGGTTCTTGGAATTAATTATTAATGCAATCTGCATTTCTCTTGGTGCACATGACTGCCTCTACTCCCCAGACACAGAGGAGAAGTTTCACAAAGCCAGATTGAAGACATTTCCAACTGCAACTGGATGGATGATTTAGATTCCAGCCAGCCACAGTGTATGTGTCACCTGGGCCTTCTGCACTCTCCAGCTTCAAGAGGGAAGTTCCTCAAGGCAGAAGACTTTCTGGGAGGACCTAAAATCCTAAGTCCTAGAAAATCATCAAAGTGCTAACACTTAGGCCTGGTGAAATGATATGGTACCAAATATGCATGTCAAAAATCTGACATATCGCTCGTCAAAACTCAGGTAGGTTGTCAGGAATTAGGCACAGCAGCATGCCGTTAAATCTTATTTTCACCTGTACCAAACATTTTTCTATTGAGATAGGGTCAGACAGCAATTTTAAAACGTAAAGCCCGCCCATGATTGGAAACACCCCTTGAGAAGGATAAAGTCACCCAGCAATTTTAAAAGCAGAGCTTTGCTACCTACTGCAGAAAACACTGGGTTCTAACAACGTTATGTGTCTTGTTTTAGTTGCAAATATGGAAAACATTCCCTTCTCCCTGTGTATCGCTGAGCAAGTTCTTTGCATGCTATTGGAATTCTCTTACCAACGTGTTAGTAATGAAAAATCAACCCATATTTAGGAAGGCTCTGGTCTGTAGGCCCAATCTACTCTAGAGATCAAATACAAGACACCCCGACTAAAAAAAAAAAAAAAAAATACGTAGGAAAACATCAGAAACATAGAAGTTGCATCTTGTGCCTGCCCCTTACGGTAACGCTAAGACTCTCAATAGTCTCTAAATATGTATTGAAATATTCCTTTAATTCCAGTCAAAGAACAGGTACTTATCACTGGATTTACAGAAAACCTTGGGGAATTTGCATGTTTCATTGCATTGACCACAATATAAGTACAGCTACAGCAAAAAGCAAACAACCCTTATTTGGAATACAATTTGAAAATTCGATATATTAATGGTATGCTATTATTTTGGCTCTCCTTACTGAATTTCAATAACGCACTTTCTAAGTAGCAGTGCTTGAGTGTGCCGCCCTCAACATTTCCTTTGCTTGTCCCATAAGTGAACTTGCAGCTTTCTAGATATCGCTTTTCACAAATGTAGCAGAAAAGCAACAGTTGACGGAACTGCACTTGGTAGCTATGGAAACTAATGAATTCTTGGAACAGGGTTTCCAAAACTTAAAAATACATAATTTACATTACTGCAGGATTCAATTTCATATAGAGTCCTAAATCCAATGAAGTCCCTGATGGTGGCCTCTCAGACAGGCCTTTAAATTCCTCAAACCCTTGATCACACATGCTATGCCTCGATTCGATGAGCACTTGCAACTCAGTTCACAATGGCAAAGTTGAAAATCCATTGGAATAGGCTTTACTCCCATGTTTGGAGAAGATATACCACTTTTCTAGGAATCACAGAAAATTCCTAGAGTATAGCTGGGAATTTATGAAATTCATAGAGAAATTAGTTTGTAAAATGTACATATGCAAATTTTCCTATGGGTGGAAAATCGCCATGACAAAATAATGCAGAATTGTACTGTTGTACATGCAACTTTTTTGGACAGAAAACTTTCTCTCCACTTTAGTGTAATATGGGGTTGCTCTCTTTTCTTTCTGATTGAAGCGTTGTACCCGTTCCTTCTTTTCACAGGAGTAAATTTGTGTAGTACTAGGATGATGAAGTATCTGCAAGAGCTATGTGAGTACAAGCAAAGCTATGAGTTTGTTGTTGTTCACTTACTTCTGAAACGAGGCCCGCAATGTAAATCCCTCTCCCATCCCCAAAGAATGTGCCTCATTAGGATGGCGGGCGGACTTTGCCCGCCCGCCATCCTTGCGGTAGTAGGGACCGCCCGCCATAAGGGCGGGGGTCCCGTTGGCAGCATTAAGATGCGCCCGCCACAGTGGCGGGCGAACCCCGCATTCCTACCATTGTGGCGGGCGGTGCACTTAGCACCGCCCGCCACAATGGCAGGAAAGCATGCTGTGCACTTCCATGCACAGCATGGCAGGCACCGCGCGGTGCCTGCCATGCTGTGCATGGAACTTAAGTACCCTCCATGTGCAACCCCCACCCCCCGGAGTCCCTCGAGGCCCGCAACGGGCCCCCGCAGGGATTCTCCGCATGCCTTTCCGTGGCGGCATTGCCGCCACGGAAAGGCATCCACAATTGCCCATCATAATATGGCTGGCGGTGTCTGATAGACACCGCCACCATATTATTCCTTTTCCGCCCCGGCCGCAAGGCGACCGGGCAGAAAAGCGGCGGACGGTCTTTCCGTGCGCCGAGGTCCCCCCCGCCATACTAATATGGCGGGGGGAAAACAAATGGGGATGTCGGGCGGATTGCCCCCGCCAGGCTGGCGGTGGCTACCGCCCGCCTGGCAGGGGCAATCTGCCCAACATCATAATGGGCCCCAATGTATGATGCAATATATTCTGCCGTACTGTGGCTTTTCCACAATGTTAAGTGTTCTTTGCAATAATAAAATTCCACAATGTGCATGGAAATTCCAGCAGTCTTACTTCCCCTCATTTCATATTCCACTATCCAACTTCCATACCACTGCTAACCAATATGCAAAAGGGCACTGATTTGACATTGCACAGCCGAAGATCAAAGGGGACCATTGGGATAACACCTGCACCAGTACCTTGCTACATCCCTTGCTCTACTGGTAAAATTCTCTAGTTATGGTGGCACCGTAAGGACATATTTACCCTAACACAAATGACGCTGGAAGTTGCTCTGCTCATTTTCCAGCCAGCAAGTAGCAGCATGAGCCTCCTAGGTGCCAAATATTTTTGACATTTTCTTCGAAACTCCAAATACCTTTAATTACTTATCCAATTTTTGTATTTTGGGTCTCCTTTTATGTTTAATTAAGTTTCTTTTAACTAGCTTGGATAGGGTATTTTACAGTTTTGTTTTTTGATCTGTGATAGTGTTTTGGTGCTGTTTAAATAAGTAACTCCCATTTCTCTATGTCAATGCCTGCTTCTCTGTGCCTGTGCTAAGAAGGGTAGGCCCAAGCCTTCTCATTTACACTGTGTTTTAACTAATAACTCATTGGAGGGGGAGGGAAGGAGAGGAGAAGGAGGGAAAAAAAGAAGAAAAAAGAAGAAAGAAAAAAATAATAAGCCACACAACTAAAAGGTAATATGCACAAGATAACTTATTCACCTGTATACCCCTTTAAATGATTAAATGATTAGATAAGGGGCTAGAGGTATATAGGCTGGCTTTTTTCATTTTTTTTTCATGCCAATTAGAGTTTAAGAAGCTTGCTTTTTTCATCCTTTTTCTTCCTTTTTCTTCCTTCTTCTCTTTATGCTATGTCCGTGTTTTCCGGCCATAAAATGTACAAGAAGGGAGTTCACAACAGAGTGCTATCATCTGGTTCTCCAGATGGATATAACAAGGGTTTTCCAGGGGGGGAGGAGGGTCAGACAGGGGCACTGGGGGGGTTGCAGGGGGAAAAAATAAAAAAGAGTCCTCTCTTTCACGTTAGGTTGGTTTCTAGTGTGAAGGGATCATTGTTAAAATATGTCTCAGCTAAAAAAAAAATGTACATGGGTAATCTAAAAATAGTATTCCTATGAGTAAAATCTCTATTCTCTCCTAGAATATTAATGGTCTGTGAACAAATCCTAGGAAAAATATTATTATGCAATATCTTCGAGACTCTAGTGCGCAGATCACGGTACTTCAGGAGACACACCTGACAGAGCCAGAGATGCAAATATTGGTTAAGAGGAATAGATGGATTGATGCCTGTATAATGACGTCACAAACAACACATACTAGAGGCGTGGCAATCCTATTTAGAAAATCCATCAAAGCGAGATTAGTCTCTAAACTAGTAGACCCAGGAGGGTGATGGGCAATAGTCTCAGCTATAATACATGGGGCCCCGATAACCATAGTGGGTTACTATGGTCCTAATCAGGACGATCCTTCTGCACTGAAGGCCCTGTTCTCACATCTATATTCATTCCCAGATCCAGTTATCATGGCGGGCGATTTTAATATAGTCCTAGATCCCTTAGTAGATAAATCACCATCTAATAGAGCTAAAGTTTTGTCGAAAACTAGGGCATACCTGCAGGATAATATGAAGCAGCTTGGATATAATGATATCTGGAGAACAATGCACGGCCTACAAAGAGGAACTACATTTCGAAACTATAGATTCCACCATCAGTCTCGAATTGATTTTTTTCTGATTAGCCAATCCTTAGTCCATCTGGTTAAATCAGTATCCCACTTACCATTTCATCTTTCGGCCCATACTGCAATTCTACTAGATTTGGATGGGTTCCCAAAAACTCGATCAAGTAATTGGTCATTCGATCGATGACTATTGTCATCTACTAACATCATAGATGCCATTAAAGTAGAGACCCCGTTTTTCTTGAATGAAAATATAGGATCCGCCTCTCTAGGTGTTATATGGGATACACTTAAGGCATTTTTAAGGGGTCAGATCAATAACAAAGCCATATATAAGAACAGAGTCTATAGGGAAACAGTGACCTCTTTAGAATCGGAGTTGGCTAATTTATAAATAGAAATTGCTAGTCACCCTGATCCTAGTGCATCTATAGTTCATGAGAGGCAGGTAAAGGTGACTACATTGAAAGGAGAGTTAAACTCGGTATTAAATGCCAGGGTTCAAGAGAGGTGGGAGGCCAGCAAACTGGCACATTTTGAATATGGCGAAGGAGCGAGTAAACTGCTGTCTTGGAAAACAAAGACTGAGTTAGTGCGTAATAATATCAACTCAATTACGACTGGAGGAAATACACTATCAACTGATGTTGAAATTAGGAGAACGCTTCGTGACTTCTTTAGTGAAATCTACTGTGAGGACAATAACGTTGAGTCAAAGCAGGTCGAAGACTGGATGGCGGGCGTTTCTCTCCCTGTCTTGACTCTAGAACAAAGCAATAGGCTGGACGATCTGATCTCACAAGAAGAAGTCAGGACAGCTATTGCCAGCAGCAAAAAAGGTAGGGCATCAGGCCCCGATGGATTGCCATCTGAAATTTATAAGGTTTTGATTTCAACTATTACTCCTTTTCTGACCGAGTTGTTTAACAAGATTCTCCTGGAAGGAATGCCCCCTCCTAAATCATAGGATAATGCATCAATTACACTGATTTTAAAACTAGAAAAATCACCATCAAATTGCGGGTCGTACAGACCAATTTCCATATTGAACACAGATTATAAAATCTTTACATCTGTATTGGCAAATAGGTTGGGGGCAGTAGCAACAAACATCTTGCACATAGATCAAAAAGGTTTTGTAAGAGGGCGCCAGTTGTAAGAGCTGACCTATGATCTCATAGGCGCGATTGATATGGCAACGACCGCATCACTCCCTCTAGCAGTAATGACCTTGGATGCCACCAAGGCCTTCGATAGGGTGAACTGGGTTTACCTATCGGAGGTCTTAGCAAAATTTAATCTGGGTAAAAAATTCAGACATGCAGTCAAACTTCTGTATATGAACCCGTCAGCATCCGTGCTTGTTAATGGAGAACTATCGGACCCATTCAATATCACTAGGGGTACCCGCCAAGGCTGCCCCCTTTCCCCCCTCTTATTTGATCTGAATATAGAGCCTTTCGCTCAGAAGATAAGAGATAATAACAACATTAAGTCTTTTGTCTTTGAGGGATGGGAAAGGAAGGCAGCTTTATATGCGGATGATGTTCTCATTTTTACATCAGAATTACGGTCGGCGTTTCCGGCAGTAATCAAGTTGGCTAAAGAGGTTGGAGCCATATCAGGGTACGAGGTAAATGCATCTAAGACAGACATAATGGTCTGGAACGACCCTGAGCCCGTGGTGGGGGCTCAGATGAGTTCGGTCCTACGTTACCTGGGTCTGAATATATATAAAGATATAGACAAGATAGTTCCAGCAAATTTTGCGCTTAAAGCTAAAGAATGTCGTAGACTAATGAAATCATGGTCTACACTCCCATTATCTTTGTTGGGTAGATCTAACCTAGTCAAAATGACGATCTTACCTAAGGTAACATTTTTATTTAATACTATTCCTCTTTTTTTTGATCCCACTATGATAGCTAAACTTCAAAGCGATATTCGCTCTTTTATTTGTAACAACCGTAATCCGAGAATCGCCTGGAAGAAGATCAGGCGACGTAGAGAGAAGGGAGGTTTGGCGGCCCCGGATTTACAGCTTTACGCGTGGGCCTTCCAGATGTCTCACGTTAGAATGTTGTTAAAATCTCCAACAAATATAGGTTGTGGGCACATGTTTGATGCGTTACTTAGAGGTGAAAAAATGGCTGGTCGAGGATTTTTATTTAAGTTTGGGGACCCCAAGTTTAAAAATAAAATAAAACTGAAGGTGCTTAAAGATATGTGTAGAACATGGGCCAAACTGAGGGGCACCATCAGAATAGACTACTACTCAGGTAAGGCTCCATTATGGAACTCTCCTGGTTCCCCGACCTGGCTGCTTGATAGTCTCGCTACACCGCTGCACGAGTCGGGTTTGGTAGTTTGGGGAGACATTTTTGTGGAGGGATCACTACTGCCATGGGAGGTATTGAGTCTAAAAGTGGGGTCTCGGCTTTCTAGATTTAACCACTTGGCTGCTAAGGGGTATGCATGTAGGTCCATTGACTTTCCATTGAAATCAATGGAAACTCCATGACGAGTTACCCTTGTCATTAGCACTGAAGGGGTTAAATACCTTCAGATGCCAAGTTGGGCACATTTTCATTCACAGTCCTCTATTAAAGGTAGATTCCAGTTGGGAGGGGATAGTACACTGGTGTCTCTCCTAACAGATAAGCCTCCATTTAATAAAGAGGTCTCATTCTGGTATAATCTTATTCTAGATGAGGCAGAGGGCGAGTCACATCTACCAGAGCAGTTGTGGTCTGCACACATGATAGATATTAGTGTGGAAAATCTGTGGTACGATTCTTTTAAGATTATGTGGAGCGTTGTAAAACCATCTTGGTTACGTCGTAACCACCTGTTTACATTACATAGGGCATATTATTCGCCCCAACGTTTATCAAAGTTCTCGGATAGTTCGCCAGTTCTATGCCCAAAATGTGGTTTGGCAGAGGCTTCGTACTTGCACATGTTCTTCGATTGCCCGCTACTATCACCGTTTTGGACCTCAGTTATTACTTTAATATCTACTTCTTTGGGATCACGATTAACTCTATGTTCTGCCTTGGTTATTTTTGGTATTTCTCCAGAGTTTCATGGTCCAGCAAAAGATCTAATTTTTTACTGTATGTTGTTGGCAAGGAGAGAAATATGTAAGAGATGGAAGGACCCCATATCTCCTACCTTGCTGGATTGGCAATCATCAGTACTACAAGTATCAAAGGTGGACCTTTTAAGATCAGGAAATAAAAATAAGAGAAACTTCTGGAGGCTACTAAATTGGTGATACATTTTGGATTGATCTTGGGGTTTGTTTGTTTTTTCCCCAAGGTCCAATGATTACGCTGCTTGGTATTTTACCCTCTATTTTGACTATACCCTACAAAGTTGGAATCGGTGCAAGATTGGGTATATGAACGCAGCATGTGTCCCACACGGTTGTTCTGAAGTGGCTTAAGTGGACTATGACACTATTACTGTGGGGCAATCAGGGTGATCTCTCTTCGGCTCCTTCCAGATTATCTGAGACAGTAAGGTTATTTTCCACATGCTACTAGTTGATCACCAAGGGCGAAAGATGAGGAAAAAAAAAAAAATAATAATAATAACTCATTGGTTTACTAAGTTAGTGAGAGAACACATTTTAGCTCCCATTTCAGTAATTAATCCAGAAACTAACAAGCATCCTTTTAATGGAATGCTTATATTGGTTCTACCAATCAGGGAGGTTTCCTAAAAGAATAGCAGTCGTTACATTGCATAGAAATACCACACATGCCTTTACAACGCGGCTATTACTAAGCGATGTCAATTACGACTACCATTACAACGCAAAATTTTACCAAGACTACACCTTTACCACACATGCCATTTCAACGCCAAGGCATGTGTGGTTAAGGTATATTCATGGTAGACGTTTGCAAAGTGAGTGACTCCAACCTACCCTAGGCCTAATCCCTAATGTAGTTCCCCTACACGACCCTCCCCTGAACCCCAGTCCTCTTCCGACAATAACACTACAGTACCATGAACAACCCCCAACACTACACTAATTCCCCGACACTCCCCCAACCCCCAGTCCTCTCCCTACAATAACACTACAGTACCCTGTACAACCCCCAACACTAAACTAATTCATAAAACACTGCCCTACACTACACAAACACCACAACACTACCCTGAACCCTTCACCTCTACCCCCAGCACGACCCTCCCTTTACCCCTGGTCCAGTCCCTAAACTCCTACGCTACCCTGCATGACCCCAACACTACCCTAATCCCTAAAACACTACCCTATGCTACACAAACACAGCACTACCCTAAACCCTAAAATACTAACCCTGCACCCCCTACAACAGTCTGTTCCTACACTCAAACACTACCCTGCACGACCCCGACGCAACCCTAAATCCTAAACAACTTCCCTACACTACACAAACACCACAACAGTACCCTAAATCCTAACACGCTACCCGCAGCACGACCATCCCCCTGCCCCCAGTCCTGTCCCTACACTCTAACACTACCCTGCACGAATCCCCAACACTACCGTAAACCCTAAAACACTACACTACACTATGCAAACACCACAACACTACCCTAAAATACTACCCTACACTACACAAACACCACAACACTACCCTAAACCCTAAGACACTATCCCCAGCACGACCCTCCCCCTACCCCCAGTCCGGTCCCTACAATCTAACTCTACCCTGCACGACCCCCCGACACTACCCTAAGTCCAAAAACACAACCCTACACTACACAAACATTACTACACTACTTCAACACTACCCTAAACCCTTAAAAAGTAACCCCCACCCCAAGCGCACTCCCCCTTACCTCTCTCTCCTCGTGGTTCCTCTCTCCTGGTTCCAGCGTCAACAGAGGGGTGGTGCACGTCGTTGTGAGGAAACGGAAGAGCCCAGTTTTCTCACAACGATGTGGATAACCATTATATCTCATACGTTTTAAAAGTGCATGCGATATAACGGTTTGCGTTGTAATGGTAGTCATTGTTACATCTCATGCGTTGTTACGCATGCGATGTAACAACTTGCGTGGTAACAGCCTCGTTGTAATGACTGCTTACCTTCCAAAAATATCAATAAACTCTGTTCTTTTAAGTTTCATTACATGCATTATAAGTATGCATCAGGAATATTAACCCCTTGCGTGTTCATGACGGAACCACGCTGCCATGAGCCACAGGTGGCGTGTGCTCATGACGACGTGGGTCCGTCATGCTGCTGCCACTCCACCCATGCAGGGCTAATTCCCCGCCTGTGCGGGCGAATTAGTGAGCGGGCGTGGTCATGACGGAACCACGCCGTCATGAGCACACACCGACCGTGACTCATGACGGCATGGTTCCGCCATGAGCACGGAAGCACCGGGCTCACCCCCTAACCCCTGCGCCGCGGCGTAATTAATGCTGGGGCTAAGCAAACGTGGAGTTTGAACCTGTTTTTTGCCTGTGTTGGGTGAGATTACAGGCGTGACTGTTACCAGCTATATGCCTCTTGCTCTTAGACATTAGCAGGTGTTAACTGCCCTTGCCACCAATTGCAACAGCCTAATTTTGTCCTTCTATTACACCATCACTACTCCCTTTAGAAATGGCACGTGTTGCTGATTCTTTGGCACCTGTATTTGAATGCAAAACCCATCTGAACAGAAGACAGCTGCACCAGAGAAAGAGATTTTAAGAAATGTGGTCATTAGTTGAGAGGGGTGGAAACCGCACTCAAATAATAAACACAATCTTTGTCAGGTTGAGTCACAAAAGTCAGCAAATTGTTCCATGTTTAATCCTCTGCTAGATTGACACAAAAGCAGTCAGGCTTAAGTGAAATGTGTAAAATATTTATGAAGCACACGAACAGCAATAACGTGAAAACACAGCAAAAGAAAAATCCCAAACCAATTTGGAACAATGGAGTAAATTCTAATAAATAAAATGACACCAAAACGAATTATCCAACCAGTAGAATCAGTTATGAATTTGTTTTTACAGTTTTTAGTGAAAAATAGCAGCTATAAGATCAAAGAGACAACCTTGGATATCTGGTCGCACAAGATGGGGCAACGTCAAAAGTTATGACCAACAGCAAAAGATGCATGGGTCAGATACAAGGGGGGATTTGGCCTGGTCTCAGTTTACCTTCGGACTTGGAAAAATAATTGAAAAATGTCTATGGAAGGTAGAAAGTGCTGAGCATTTGCAGACATACAAATAGTTCCTTGGTGATTTTGCTGAATATGAACTCCTCTCCTATAGCAGACAGCAGATGGGTGACAGTGATATTCCTCTTGTGGCTATCCACTCCAATGTAGACCTTAAAACTCAGAAGATGCTACCTGTGAGTTGTGTCTGGTTATCAGGAAGAAATGCGTTACTTACCTGTAACAGCAGTTATCCAGTATTGGTGTCTTTCATGGATTCACATGCCTGAATCATTCCCCGTTGTCGAGACGGGAGCCTCCGGTACATAAAAAAGTAATGTCCTATAGACATACATAGAGAAAATAGGCCTAAGGGCCTCCCCTTAGTAGCCTTTCTTAGTCCTTATGTAAAAAGGACCAAACTCTCCTAGTCAGCCAATCAGCTCCGACCTCCCTCTAGAACCTTCCTGGGAGGAGCCTCAGTCCCTCAGATTTTCGTACGCACCCAGCTAGGTAGGCGTAATGTTGTCAGAGAGGGATGTGAGTCCTTCCCGGGGAGGCGGGAGGGTTGCATGTGAATCCATGAAAGACACCAATACTGGATAACTGCTGTTACAGGTAAGTAACGCATTTCTTATCCAGTATTAGGGGTGTCTTTCATGGATTCACATGCCTGAATCAGAATAGTTAGCAATGAGATATGCACATTTGTGATGTAAATCAGTTCTGCAGTCATGTTAGACAATGCATATATCATCACATATAGTATCACAAGAGCAAGGAATGTGCATACCTGGATGGCGGGATGTAGGAAAGCTCACCTCACTGAAAGAGATGGCGAAGCACCGCTTGACCCACTGCCATATCCTTCTGAAGTTCGATATCCAGGCAGTAGTGGCTGGAGAAAGTGTGCGGTGACTTCCAGGTCGCCGCTCTGCCAATGTCCAAGATTGGCAACCCCGCGAAGAGTGCTGCTGACGTGGACATCGCCCTGGTGGAATGTGCAGTGACCTGATCAGTCAAAGGCCGTCCGGCCTGGTCATGGCAGAATGCAATCGTTGATGAGATCCATCTTGAGATGCTTTGTTTCGTGAGGGACAGGCCCATTCTTGGTCTGCTGTATGCCACGAACAGTAGTGAAGAGTTTCTGAAAGTCTTAGACTTATCTAGGTAGAACCTGAGACATCTTTGAGATCTAAAGAATGTAGAGCCCTTCCTGCTGCGGTTGAAGGGTTCGCAAAGAAAGTTTGAAGGATTATTGGCTCATTGAGATGAAAGTCTGAAGGCACCTTTGGAATGAATTTTGGGTTCGGTCTCAGCACCATGCTAGCATTCCAGAACTGCATGTATGGTTCCTGAATGGACAGAGCTTGGAGCTCGCTCACTCTTCTGGATAGAAAACCGCCTGTAGCCCACTGACTCTTAGTGGGGATTTTTCACGAGACATACTTTGGGTCAGCTCCGTGTACTGGTCGAACGGATGTTTCATGAGCTTGGTAAGAACCACATTGAGATGCCAGGAGGTGGCAACATCCTTACTGGCGGGAAAGATCTATATAAACGTTTCAGAACTTGCTTAATCAACCCGCTTGACCAGAGCGATGGGCTCGTTTGAATTCTTTTATAACGAGATAGCACTGCTAAGTGTTCTGTAATGGATAGATAAGGCAATATTTGCACCAGTGATGTGGAGAAAAGCATATTTCTGCGGTCGACACCGCAGACACAAAGCGCTTCCCTTTCCGGGAATATGTTCATGTGCTATCCGCACTTGCTCTGGCAAGAATGTCTACAGTCCTGTGGATTATTCCGATTGTGGAACTCTGAACTCAGTCTTGTGGATTATTCCGATTGTGGAACCCTGAACTCAGGGGTCAGGCGACCAATCAGAGAGACTTCAGACCCTGATGTCGAACTGCATTATCGATCATAGTAAGCAGAGATAGATACTGCCGCCGGTGGATCGGCGGCTACAGGGATAGGTGGTGGAGTTCTGTGAACCAATGTCGCCTCGGCCCAATTGGGGCTATTAAAATCAGAATACAAGGCTCCACCAACCTTGTCTTGAGGACAATGGGAGCATCGGGAATGGTGGAAAGGCCTACGCAAAGACATTGCGCCATGCGGTTGGAGATGCATTCCCTAGCCAATTACCGAAGTGTGGGCATTCGGCTTTCATTCACGTCGCAATTAGATCCATTTGCGGCGTGTTTTATCTGGAGAAGACGTGGCCAATGATTTGTTGGTCCAGCTCCCTGTTACAATGGTTTCTGCCTGCTGAACGCATCGGTGAGCCCATTGTTCGTCTTATTCTTGGTAGGCAAGCTTGAAGGCCCAGGAAGACCGTCAGCCGTTCAGGCAGATTGATATGTAGTGTCTTCTCCATAGGAGACTACCTTCCGCATTTTGTGACGACGTGAGGAACCGCCGGAAGTAGGAGTGACAAGCCTTGAGACAGTTTTTGAGAGGATATTCCTCATTGTAGGACTCCGGCCATGTGAGGATTCCCTTTTATGTGGCAAGATGACACTGTAGATTGTAACCACTGCTTCGATAGCGCCTCTTGTAGAGGTCTCGTTCGTAGTTGAGAGCGAGGAATCAGGAGGATACACTATCACTCTCTGATGGGAAAACCTTTGCTGACCGTGTGGCCAGGGTTATACCTAGGAAACTGATGTACCTAGGAAACTGATGTAGTGAGAAGGTTTCAGGACCGATTTTTCCTGATTGAGGATGAGATCCAAGCATCGAAAACTGAAAGCAGGCGTTGGGAGACCTGGACACGTCTTTTAAGGATGAAGCCTTGAGCAGGCAGTCCTTCAGATACCGAAAGACTTGGTGTCCTAGTTATGTCGCTCCCAGGGAACTGTATTTCGTGAATATGTGTGGTGCAGACTTGAGCTCGAAAGGCAGAACGCGAAACCGTAAATGTCTGCCAACTACTGCAAATCGTAAGTACTTTTAGTGATTCCTGTGAAGTGGGATATGGAAGTAAACGTCCTGTTTGCTGGACCTCATGGATTACCATGCGAAACAACTGCCTCTTTTAGGAGGGTGTTGAAGTCTCTGAAGCCCAAGGTTGGTCTCCTCCTCTTATCTTTTTTCTGGATTTAAAAAGGAAGCGGGAACAAAAAAAACCTTTTCCCTTATGAGGAGGAGGTACTCTCGCTATAGCTCCTTTGAGGAGGAGGAACTCTCGCTATAGCTCCTTTCTACAGCATAATCCAGACGTAGATGCAGCTGTATATCTTGATATCTCCGCTGCCCGTTCCATGAGAAGACAATTTCTCAGAAGATGGGTGCCTGTTTTGCTATTGTCGGCGACTGAAGGCATTGTGGTCTACTCTGGCCTGAAGAGCAGGAAGATTGGAATTGATAATTTCCTTTGAGGGAAGACCTTCTTCTTCCTCCATTTGTACTAAAGGACTGGTTCATATACTGAAGAGTGTCCAAAGCTCTCGCATTGTCTGTTTCGTTAACTTTTCGTGCCAATAGTGACTGGCCCTCATCTGGCCTGTCCACAAACGTTGTTTGCACCTCAGGACGGAAAGGGCCCTCCTTGGATCCGCAAGACTGCTGGTCCAGCCACTTGCGGAACCCTGTCATAGCGATATTCCTCGCGCAGTCTATGGTTTAACGCCAATGCACCGCCTCTAGCGGAATCCACCTAACTTCCTCTTCGGATGAGTCTGGTAATTCCGGCTGGTATGGGGCCAGTGTGCCCACAATTGTCCATGCTAGCGTACCAAGAGCGCTAGAACGTTCACAGAGGAAAACCTGTTCGTAAGGTTGTCCACTCTTAGACCCTCCTTATCAGGAGGAGGTGACAACGGGGCCGAAGGATCCCCGGAGTTTTTCTAGGCCGCCTGTGGCACTACCGAGTCCGGCTTAGAAAGTTCCTGTTAAGCACGCCGGTGCTGTATCTGGCGCCTTATACTTCTTCTCCAACGGAGGGATCACCAGTGATACAGAGGAGGGGTACTACAGGACCCTTACCTCTTCTGACTATAGGTAATGGATAACCCGTATTGACCTTACTGCCTTCTTGTAGGGTTCTTTGAAGACGTACAAGAAGCAGGCCTGTTCTTGAGAGGTCATGGAGATCTTAAAACGTTGAGCAGCTCTCCATACCACCTTAGAAGAGATTCCAGAAGTGGTGGAGTTCCTTCTTCGTCGATGAATCCGTCGACGAGGTTGCCGTCATAGACTATGCCATCGTAGACGCGCAGTCATAGATGACCATACCCCCTTAAAAGAGATTACAGACTTGGTGGATTTCCTCCTTCGTTGACGAGTTCGTCGACAAGATCTCCGTCAGAGAGTATGCCGTCGTAGACGAGCAGTCATAGATGAGGCCGTCGTAGACTACTCGTAGACAAGGCCGTCGACGCCGTCGTAGACTAGCCTTCGTAGCTGAGTCCGTCGTAGATGAGGTCATCATAGACTAGACTATCCTAGACGAGGCTATCGTAGACGAGTCCCTCGTAGACTAGGCCATCGTAGACGAGGCCCACGTAGACGAGGCCCGCGTAGATGAGGCCATCTTAGGCTAGGCCATCTTAGAGAAGGCCCTGGTCGACCAGACAGGCTGTCATAGACGATGTCGTCAATGACTATGCCGCCGTAGACGAGTCCTCGAAGATGAGCCTACGTAGATGAGGCTATCGTCGATACCGTAGACAGGGCGTCGTAGGCGAGCAGTCGACTCCTTAGACTAGCCCTTGTCGACGAGGCCGTCATAGACTAGGCCGTCGTAGACTAGGACATCGTAGACTAGGCCATCGAGCACTAGGCCTTCGTAGACGACTAGGCCATCGATCATTAGGCCTCCCTAGAGTAGGCCAGTAGACTAGGCCATCGTAGACTATAGATTAGGCCATTGTAGACTAGGTCCTCGTAGACTAGGCCCTGTAGACTAGGCCCTGTAGACGCTGTAGACAGGCCGCCGTAGACAGGCTGCCGTAGACAGGCTGTCATAGACGCGCCCACGAAAATGCGCCTTCGTAGATGAGGCCATCATCGTAGATGAGGCCATCATCGAAACCGTAGACAGGCCGTAGACATGCCGAGTAGTCTTCGTAGATGAAGCCATCATTGATACCGTAGACAGGCCTTCGTTCCGAGAGGCTGTCGTCGATGGTTGCGTCGCTGACGTCGATGGTCTCGTCGTCGACGGTCTCGTCGTCGACGGCGACGGTCTTGACGTCGACGGTCTTGACGTCGACGGTCTTGACGTCGACGGTCTCGTCGTCGACTGCCTCGTCGTCGACGGTCCTCGTTGACGTCGACGGTCTTGACGTCGACTGCCTCGTCGTCGACGGTCCTCGTCGTCGACGGTCCTCGCCGTCGACGGTCCTCGCCGTCGACGGTCCTCGCCGCCGTCGACGGTCCTCGTCGTCGACGGTCCTCGCCGTCGTCGACGTCGACGGTGTCGAAGTCGACGTCCATGGTGTCGTCGACGGTCACGTCGTCGATGTCCTCGTCGTCGACGCTCTCGACGCTCCAATCGTCGACGTCGACGGTGTTGCCGTCGACGTCTATGGTCTCGTCGTCGACGTCATCGTCGACGCTGTCGTCGTCGTCTACGCTCTCATTGCAATGATGATGGTTTTGACATCGATGGCTTCTTAGGCTGTACCTCAGGAGGTATAGACGACGCCTTTCTGAACGATCCTATGACCAGAGGAGGGGATATAGACGGTTCATACGTCGTCTATTTTGTCCGATATTTCTCCAAAGCAAGTCCTTCACTCTCCTTTCCCACAGAGTGGGGAGATCCTTGAAGGACTGCGCCCGGAAGACCCCTGAGCGGTCTTTTTTGGGGCCTTCTCAGGATGGTACCCTGAGGAATGAGTCTGAGGAGATTCTCTATTGAGGTCTCCTGGACTTTGAGGGCAACACCTCATCGCAGTAACTGGAGAAAATAAATAACCTCCTTTCTGGCCTTAACCATATTAACAGCCTCTGTTCACGACCCCTCAAAAGTCACTTGAAAAAGCAACATACCTTGTAGCCTTTGGTCTGTGAGTGTGAGGAACCGAGCAGAGCCACCTCTTGGAACAAGAAGTGCAGGCTCCAAACAGAATTCTTCCGTTCTTTCCCTTGTTAAACCTTCTTTAAAGAAAGTATTTGAAGATAAAGAATGTATTTGAAGATAATCCATAGTAGAAAAGCCAAATTAGGTGAAAACAACACAGAATCTGAGCAGAGCTCAGAGGAGACTCCCTTAGCACAACGTGCGGTAGAAAATCTGAGGGACTGAGGCTCCTCCCAGGAAGGTTCTAGAGGGAGGTCGGAGCTGATTGGCTGACTAGGAGAGTTTGGTCCTTTTTACATAAGGACTAAGAAAGGCTACTAAGGGGAGGCCCTTAGGCCTATTTTCTCTATGTATGTCTATAGGACATTACTTTTTTATGTACCGGAGGCTCCCGTCTCGACGACGGGGAATGATTCAGGCATGTGAATCCATGAAAGACACCCCTAATACTGGATAAATAAGAGTTGCAGAGGAAAAACTGGTTTAGAGAAATGGTAACTGAGTTACAGCTGTTCTGATATTGAACACTGGAGATAGATATATGTTGAAAACTGGGAACATTTTAACACATGTTGTGCATCCAAGGAGATGCACGTTACACCTATATTTTTTAGAGATAGCTTTACTTTAATTATAACTTTCCTCAGCTCGTACCTGTTGCATCGATAACACCCATCAGAAGGCACGGTGAGACGTTACACCGCTGCCTTCATTGGCGGTTTGGATCCTGATGACATTTTGAGTGCATGAGGCCAGTGATCCATTCCCTTGTCCTCAATGTTGCATTGCCCTCTCGTGGTGCTGTTACATGTGTTACCCTTTCCCTTAATGTCAGCAAAGATCTTTTTCAGTTATTACTTTGCGTGGAAGAACTGGTTAACTAGAGTACTTATTATGACATGACTGTGTTTTTTTTGTCATGATATAGTTATCTGGCCTGACCTTAACGTTCATCCAAAAATGCCATCCTGTTTCACCTATAGAATAAAGACCCACCTAGCCCCGAGGTGGTGGCAGTTCATTAGGTGGTTGTGCATAGGGCACTCTACATGCACTTGAAGAGAGCCGACACATTTCAAGGCTGGAGCAATTTGCCAGTCTACATTACTTTGAGTACAGGAAATCCAGAGTTTGGAGAAAGGGGTTTGTGAAAAATCGAAAAGACAGGTGAGGATTTTTTTAGAGAGCGTTATAAAAGTGATACTTTCTTTCATATTATAGCAGGCAGGAAACATAATTGTTTATGTCAGTTTGGAGGCTAATTTGTCTGAGAGCCTCGCAGACTGGACTTTGATTTTTTTACGTACTGTGATGAGGAAAACATGTCAATCGGAGTAACGAAGATTAAAGATAAATATATTTTTTGAATTTCCCCATCATTCTTCTTTTACCTCCTTAATAATTGCACTTCCATCCGCAGACCTCAATCCTATTTCCTCTGCACTCACTTTGCATGAATCTCTATCACCACAATGCCAAATGAAAAAAAACAAGTTAACCTGCAACTCTGAAAATACTTTTTCGATGTACCATGTCTCGCTCCACATGCGACTACCTCCATTGAGATCATGTGAAGCATCCCTAAAATGCATGGCGCCGCTCGTGAAACCAGCACAACCCTGAACCCTAACATCAAAGAAACCACCACTTTCAACAAAGGGCACATTAGGCCAGTTATTGGAGACAGTTCTTCTGCTACATCAAGGATCAACTGTCCAAAGGGACATGCCCTAGATATGAGCACACCATACACACACATATATGTGCAAATCAGGCACAACAATCATTTATGTTTTCAGGGTAACCACAACCACATACATATGTACGGCAAAATGTACATTTAAGAAACTTCATTGGATATTATTGGAGTATGTTTCGGATACACGCAATATATGAATGCACATTATGATTTGGTATGGCCACCTGCTCACTCCTAAAAAAGAATGCCTACAAAACCTTTTCCCCAGATTGAAGACTGTCAGCTTGGGTTACCATTGCTGGACTACAACGCCCTGAACTTACTGGGCCTGATTCACAATAGCAAACTAACATATTCGTGTAAGATTACGATTGTTTGCTATTCACAAAGTTACCTATGAGAAGGATCTCTACGAGGGTGGCTCTTCTTGATATAAAAAGATAGGTCTTTTTATGTGCAGAGACCCCACACTGTGTATTATGTGCTTACTTTCTGCATATACCAAAGTTATGTCCAAAGGCAACCAACCAGCTCTTTACAAAACACCTACAAATTTAAATACATTAACATAACATTTCCAACTATCCACAACAGCTCTCATCCCTTTAGACACTGGCTTGCTGATATGCCAGAGGCATGTAGCAACACACGTTCCAAATGTAATACTGCATTAAGATACTACATCAGCATCACACAAGTTAAAGTAATACCAATAACAAAGCAAGTGCCTTGCTGAGAAAAGTCAGCAACAGGAATTTCAGGTTGTTCTTACTTATTGCTGGCAATGGTCAAAGGACAGGCGCATGGCCGGCAGTCATCTGGAGAGCCAGTGATAATCCCATAGTAACCTGGAGCACACCTTTCACAGTGGTCACCAGCAGTGTTGTGCCGGCATGCCTGTAAATAAACAAAAGCATATAAATGGAAGCAAAAGGATCAAATAGTGGGCCATCATAACATATTGTCTAATGTCTAATAACTGCTGATGCCACCAGTGGCGGCTGCCTCAGAGAGGGAGTGGTTGGCCAATTGAGGGGGATTAAAAATATTTTAGAAAATTACTTACCTGTCACTGTTGCAGCTGCCGCTGCCCCTCCTCCATCCGCAGAACCCAAAGCACCCAGGCTCCCTGCCTCTTCCAGCCTATCGTGACACTGCATCAGCAGCATCATGATTGGTCTGAGCGGCCAAACAGGCCGCTCAGGCAGTGCTTGGGAGCCTGGTAATGTTCTCCAACAGGCTGTGCAACACAACCAGTGGAGAACATGTTAAGTGCGCATGACGGTTTCGTCGGCCAAACTGTCATGCACACTTAGGGAATGCAAACCACTCCTCACTCTGCTCTGATGGTGGCGAGCCCAGCTCCACCCCGTCCAACTGTCTCTGAGTCCCGCAAAGAAAAAAAAATGATAATAACTCTTGTTATTATCATTTTATTTTTATTTTTTGACCTTCTCTCTGAGCAGTGAGGCAACGCTCCTCCACCATAGCGGAGGAGCCGCCACTGGAGGCCACAATTACCCTGACAACATTCACGCCCACGAAGAGGTCTTTCCTGCCACTGCTTCCATGTTCTATAGTCACAGAAAGCTACTTATCTTCAAATACTCTCTACCAAGTAACTTTTCTACTTGCTTTTCTTTTGTTAAATCTACATGAAAAAAACTTTTTTAACAAAGGTACCTTCCACCAGACATGAAATGAAAAGCCCCCAAAATATTAGTTATCGCAATCAATTTCATTTAATCAATAGAAATAAAGACAAATTACATTTTAGAAAAAATACACTTCTACCATGGCAAATATTGACAAGTAAAACTACAGTCGCTCAGTTTAATACGCTCTATTGCCTCTGTACACACACAATTCATACAATTAGCCTCCGAGTAATAGTACATCTAGATATCAGAGAGCAGAAACATATTTTTCTATGGTGATAGAGTTCTGTTAAGGCAATCTTAAAAAGAACATTGATGTAGTTTTTTGGTGGCGATTGATTACTTTCATCCACCTTCTTGAGGAAAAATAACATTTGCTTTGCTTCTTACAATGCAATCAAATTACACATGAAGAGTGGACCCAAAACAATCTGGATGTCATTTTTTTTCATTCAGGTCTCTCATAATTCCTTACGTCTAATGTCGATACATAAATGCATTTTAGGCATTCTCTTTCTCCCTAAACAATATCTCTCAGACAAAGAGGTCGTACATTAGTTTATTTTGGTATCTGAATAAGATACAATGCCATCTCTACGGTCATTTTATAAATAATTCATACATGCGGGGTGTGTCCCTCAAGTCACCAATATATTTCAATCACAGGTGCTCCATTTTGTCATTCTCAGAGCAAATGAACATGCTCTACCATTACATGGACTTATAAATAACAAGTAACACAAAATTGATTGCAGTACCACAATCACATACTGTAAACTAGTTGAAAAATTGTTTGTAAACGCACGTTTCATAAAACCTGTGTGTGATTGTATTGTGTTAACGTTTTCAGTTCAAGATTATACACAAAGAGCGTTGGCTCATTATACTAGTTCATTAAAGAATACACGTAAACAAAGAAGTGCTGATGAGGAAATAGTTTACTTTCAATTGCAAATATCTATAAGCAGTAATTTTAAGTAAATCACCAAACGTGTATGTGTCAGGCCAAGCCACAATTTGAATTTCTGAAAAAAAAGGATATGCGCTGTGAGATTCCCGATATGGTCTCTATAGCACGGTCATAATGCTCATGGTGTTAACAGAAACACATCTGCATATATCCATTTTCAGCTAGTAGGCAAATTGGCACAGTTCTATGACAGATAACTGCTCTGCGCCCTTGGAAAAAGCTTGGCTGCAGTCAGTGACGTAACATTAGCCCACGCAACCCCCGCGGTGCAGGCCACTCCAACACTGTGCATGGCCAATGGCCTGAGAGCTCCTTACTGGACCCAGAGCATGGAGGGCCCCTTCCATGTACTTTGCAGGGGAGGGGGAGAGGCTCAGGTAAGGTTTCATTATGGTACAGTCAGAAATTCAAAATGGATGGGTAGGTGTCTGTGCACAACGACGGCACATTCATTACCTAGGGGCACTTAACCACTCTATGAAAGGATGTGCAAGCCCTCACAGGGACTATGCGAATGCACATCGGAGCGACACAGAGCAGTCGCTAGGAAGACGGCTCTGTGAGCATGTGCTTGGGACTGCTTTCATTTTTTAGAGTGATAATGGCTTCCGGAAGCTGAGTCCTGTCCATAATATACACACCTTCAATGGGCCCTCCCAGCTGCTCCTATAGCAGTGCAGTTGCATGCATACACTTTGCCAAGGAGGCCAGAGGCAAATGGACAAGATGTGTTCAAATAACCCCCAAATCCTTGTGCAGATAGAATACACTAGAGGTGCACTAAATATGTACCACCTCCATGGTGGGAAACATTCTGCATGTCCCACCTCACTCGTCTTCCCATAAACTCATTTGCCTTTGCATGTGCTTTTTAAATGGATAAACACGCAAAAGAGAGTTGCTGTTTGGCATGGGATCATGCCTCCATTCTAAAGAAGAAAGTCCCCCTGAGTACGCTTCCACAACTAAGCAATGGATACTCACTGAATATTACCGAAGGGACCTGAGTCACACAAACAAGTGACAAACCTCGTTATCCGCTCTGGTGCAGGGTGCGCATATTTATTTTTGTCCTTCTTGGTTTCATGTCACTAATGGATGACATGCTCTGCGCATGCACACAGGTGGAGAACGAATATTCTTTTTTTTAATTTTAATTTAAATTTTTTATTGACAACTCATGAGGGCATAGGGAAAACAAAAAGACAAAATAGTACAATTCATTAAGACCATATAACAAAATGAGGATAAAAACTGATCATAGAATTTGCGTAGAACACAACAGAAAATGATATAACAGATACGCAGAAATGCAGAAACTGAAAGTTACATAATATTCAAATAAAACTACCCCATATTCTTTCAAATTTCATTAGTGATCGTAAACCTCTGATTTTAGCAAGAGCTGATTCCATAGTATATATTTCATTTACTAATAACCACCATTCCGTAACATGTGGAGGTTTGGGGGAAAACCATGCTCTGGCTACAGTTAATTTTGCACAAGATAGTAATATCGTAACCAGAGATTGCTGAGGTGTCGTAGCAGGATGTATATCTAACAATACTGTTAGGGCCGTGAGGGAGAGTAAATTTATCTGCTTTATTCTCAATACCTTATCAATAGCCAACCAAAACTCCCTCAGAACCGGGCAAGAAAACAACATGTGTTCAAGATCTGCTGCTACTAGATCACACTTAGGGCATTTAGTGCGATCGCTAAGAGATATATCAGAGGCCCATTTAATAATCTTTTCGGGTGTATGATATAGCATACAAGTAGTTTTAAATTGTTGTAATCTTAGACTAGAAGATTGGACAAGTCTGTTGATATTACTAAAGGAAGCGGCTATCTGTTTTGAAGTTATGTTCAAAATCAACTTGTTGCTCCATTTCTCCGCTAACTTCTGACAGTCATTCGTTTTATAAGTGCTAAGGCACCCGTAGCCCTCGCTAATTAAAGATTTGTTCTGAGTAGAGTATAAACAATTCCAAATTTCAGAATCAGAAATTTCGCATAATTTAATCTTACGTATCAGAAAATCATGTATCTGGATATACTTGAATCTCATTGACTCTGTCAAATTATATAAGATTTTTAGTGTCTCAAAATCTAAAAGACCTTGGGTGCCGTATAAATCCCCCAGTGTGTTAATACCTTTAGTAAACCAAATATGGGCCATACCATCATTAAAAGTTCCAGGGAGGCCCGGGTTTCCCCACAACCGTAATTTAGGGTGAAAAAACGAAGTTTTACCAAATGCCATAATATTAGACCATATCTTAGCAATATCTCTAGCAGTCTTGAATTTCACCCTTTTAAAGTAATTAGGGTCATTAAGTCTTAACAGAAACATTTTAGAATCAGAGTTTAGCATAAATAAATGAAAGTACAGTGGATTATCCGAATTAAGCAGTGATCGTAGATGCCCTAAGAAGAGAACGAATATTCATACCTGGTTTTCATTAAACTTCGCTGTACACAGCACATGTACTGAGTAATACTTTGAGTTAAATCATGAGCTGCAGACAGAACTGCTCCCTTTCATGAATAAACAGAAGGCATGATTACAGAAAAAACTGTTTTTTGTTGCTCATTAGGTAATCACAGAATTCCTGATAGACGCAAATGGTATTAATACTTTGAGTGAGTACAATTGCACAGTGGTAAACTCCAGATTAGGGGTAGGTAGCGGGCAGAACTGTGCTTTCCTTGTAAATTAGTGAACACCCAACAACTTCTGAGATTGGCATTCACAAACTCAAATCTGACCCTTTCCTACCTTTGAAATTGTAACCGCCCTTCCAGGAGGAGTGAGGTTAATATGTCAGATGATATTCCCAGTCGTAGGTCGTCTGAGACCCTGCGTTAGTGAAGCTTTCCAGGCGTAGGACAGAAATTGTTTTGTGAATGGCAGAAAACCAACAGTAGAACATGCGCTGGTGTGAATCTCCTCACACACATTTACACTTTTTGTGTGGCTCTGACCTTAAAAGTCAACCACTTCTCTGTATGGTGCCCACAGGTCATTCACTGTAAACAGCTAGATTTTGCTTGCAGGCACTGGATGTGTTCAGGCCACCCCCCTCCCCACATAATCACGGGTGAACAACAAACCAATTGATTAAGCAATGATTAAGTGCATTTGTCTTTTTGTATTTATTTCAGTTTCTGTGTTGTTGTCGACCAAGGAAATTGAGTCAATCTGTGTACCGGTAGCCTTATTGTATTGCATTTCTTTTTCGTTTTTTTTTCCAATAAAAATGATTTGAATTAAAAAAAAAGAATCCACTTCCACTACATCGAGAATAGAGTTTTGGTTGGGTGTCTGGCTCACTGCGAACCGACTGGAATGCTGTATTTCATACATTTTTCATAATTTCCGTGTCAGCTTTCAAGGCCTTCCGGTTCTGCTGAGGGAGCGTGAGATGGAGATGAGTTGGAAAGAAGTCTGATGAAATATTGCCGCCTGTCAGTAACCGGCTGCCCCTGGGTCTGGAGGAAGAATGACAGGCCGGAGAAATACTGCTCTGTGAAACGCTGCCCGCGCTTTTCTCATCCGCTCTTCAGTTTGAAAGCTCTGCCTTCAAACTGGGCACTGGCATCAACGCTCGTACAGGGATTTCTTTCTCGATCCAAGGCTGCCATGTTGAAGTAAAGCTAGCTAACGGGTTCAAGGCCCACAATGTGTTTCAAATATGAGTATGAAAATATTATGTGCAAAATGGCTCTTAAACACTCATTTCTGGAGTGAATTTAGAAGAAAACTGTCTATACTTCAAATAATTCGAATGAGGTACCATTATAGAAATGTTGTATGTGCTGGCGCGGAAATGTTTTAATTTAACCAGTTCAACCCGTAACTTAAAATAAGGGTCACCAGCTCCCTACGAAATCTTCTCTGCAAAGGATCTTTGCTGCCGTTTTAGAATGGTTAGAAACACGGGGGTTTACCCAAATAAGCCACTGGGACCTGGGTGAATTAACGATACAGACAAAGTGGTCCCAGAACATAAGCAAATATAAAACAATAACAATACCTGCAACGATCTTGGGTCGAAACGTCGACACACCCTCCTTCTCCTCAGCTTCTGTTATTATTGGTCAATTTTGCATTTTCGCTGAAGCATGAGATTTAATTGACTTGTTTGTGAACCATTGGTCATATGCCAGTTTTATGTACTAAGGCTCAAACTGACTATTAATTTGTCACTTGTTTAGTTGTCCCACACATTCCATCACCACCCTGACCTTTCCCTCCCTTTAGGGGCACTAATTGTATATAGATATTTATGTATTTTATGAATTATTTCCAATGTATTGGATTTGCTGACTATGATTAAAAACAATGTTGCAAACTTTCTCTGAATTTAGCCTATAATCATCTGTTATTGTTTTATATTTGCTTATGTTCTGGGACCACTTTGCCGTTTTAGAATGGACCATCAATTGAAATAATCTTTTTTTGATTTATTTTTAATGGGTTTTTTACACTTACAACATAAGACAAATAACATGTATTCTTCATCGCATTTGTACATACAGGGGTGACAGCCCATGTGGCTTAGCTGTTAGTTGTACAGATTTCACGTGGAGCACATGAGCTTGAGCGTCCCTGCAACTCTACCGTCCCACATATAACGTATAACATATATTCCTTGGCGCTATGTGTTAGGGGTAACTGTCAGGCAGGTCGGAGTGAGACAAAGTATATGCATGACCGGTCCCCTGTTCAGCTATCTACTCTGACAGAAAAAGAAAGAGGGGGAAAGAGAGAGGAGTTTGGAGGGGGTGTCCTGCTCGAGTGTTTAGTGAGGAGGTGTGGCCCTTTGATTGTTTCTGGTTAGCATTCTCATGGGGGCTCGTGCTGTACTAGGAACTTGTCCAAGGATGTCCACATACCCCTGTTGGGGATTCTCCATGGTGTGTTTCGTAAGGCTGTAATGTCGGCTCCTCTCAGGTATGTAACCCAGTTGAGCCACCCCCGGAAGGTGGCTTTGGAGGCGCCTTTCCATTTGGTGAGTACTATCTTGACTGCCGCAGTTAGCAGGAGATCTAGGAGGTTTCTGTCATGTTGCGCGTCAATATCTGATGTTATGAATGCGGTGGTGAGTGAGGAAAACTCTTCTTTAAGTGTGCAGCCTAAGGCTCTGTTTATGAAGGTGAATATTTTTTTCCAAAATTGTTTGACCTTTCTGCAGTGGAAGATGAGGTGTGCAAGGTCCCCCTGTTCTCTGTCACAATTCCAGAAGCGGTCATTTTCCCTCAGCCCTAGGGCCGCTAGGCGGGCCGGGGTCCAGTAGGTCTTGTGCAGAAGCCAGAATTTTGTCTGAGCTAACACCGGGGAGATCATATTATTTGATGGGGACAGCAAGAGGGTGTGTCTCTCTTGCTCGCTAAGTGCGGTGTCTAGGTGTGATTCCCAGTAGCTGGTTATCTTATTGTTAAGTTTGTAGGAGCTGGGGCAGAAAAGTTTGTATATGTGGGACACCTGGTGGCCCACTTTGTTTAGATTCTCCATATATTGGATGATTGAGGGTTTGTGTCTTGCTATTTTAGATTTTGTTAGGGCTGTTCTATTTTTGAGGAAGTTGTAGAGTTCTATATCTTGTAGGTTATGTCGTAATTTTAGCATGTTGAAGGTGTAGGGGCTTCCCCCTTCCTCCAACTGGGCTGAGTATGAGATCCCTAGTCTTTTCCAGGAATCTATGGCTAGGGGTTCCCCCTATATTTTATCTTGGAGTTTGCCCATAGCGATTCCCAGTTAGATTTTTTAAAGCTGTGTTCCAGTTTTTGATTTACCTTAAGCAGGGCGTATCTAGTGTTTTTAAGTATTAGGCTATTTTCTAGTGCCTGTTTGTTTGCGGTGCGAAGTGTTATTGGGTCGATATTGTCTAGTATGGCTTTCTCAAACCTGAGTCATACCGGCGTGTACTCCTGGTTAGGCAGGAACCAGTACATTCCCTGATTCGCTATAAATGCAGTCTGAAATATTCTGAAATCTGCCAGGTTTAGACCTCCTAGTTTGTTTTCTAGTTTTAGTTTTTTCAGGTTTATCCTTGTTTTTTTGTCTTGCCATAGGAACTGGTTTAACATTTTGTCCATTTTACGGTGAAATTCGTCTGTGAGTGTAAGGGGCAGTGGCGGCTGGTGACATTTGAAAGTGGTGAGGCGAAAAATAATTTGCATACTGCAGTGTTGCGAGCGAGCGTAGCGTGCGTGCCCGAACAACAAAAGAGAGGAAAAATTGTGCATTTTCAAGCAAATTTGAGAAAGCAGGAAGGTTAATAAAGCAATTGTGAAAGTGCAGTTAGGCTCAGCATGAAGGGAAAGGATGAGAGCGGTGTGTTGCCAGTGAAATTTCAGGATGAGCTGAGCAGTGGAAGCGGCGTGAAAGGAAAGGGAACCAGATGAGAGGGATTGGCACAGTCAGGGTAGTAAAATTATAATAAAAGTCAGATAATAATAATGAAGGCCAGGGCATGGCTGAGAAGGCAGAGGAAGACGGCCGTGCAAGGAAGCAAATAGCATGGCAGGGAGGTGGACTGAAGGGCAGTTAGTGATGGGCAGAGCAAGATAGAGACGGTGGGCAGTGAAGGCCACTGAAGAGCTGTGCAGACAGAACAGTGAAAGGCAGGATAGTTTAGGACAGTGAAGGGTAGGGCATTAAGGGACTGTCACAGGGTAGTGTGCTGTTGAGACTTGTAGGCAGCAGAATTGAGGGCCTGTGCTTTAGTTTATACGAGAAGGACAGGGCAACAAACCGGAAAGCCTTAAATGAAGACAAGAGAAATTAGTCAAACTGCTGGGGACAGGTGCAGGAGGTGTACTAACAGTACTGTTATTGGGCAGAGACATCTGTTCTCAATATCTATAGGGGCAAATGATAAATGAACAGGCCCTGTCTGTTTAAACCAAGCTACAGTTTCTGGTAACACAAGAGAAAGCGTGTGCACTTCCTTGCTGAAAAAATGGATTTGCTCAAAGAAAGCAATAATTCTGGTTAGAAAGGAGATTCTACTACTCCCTTCTACCTGGAGTTTTCACCAGGACAATCAAGGAGTGTCAAAAGAGACTACTGCCCTTCACCTTCCGAGACTAGCAAGCGACTCTGTAAGCAAGGGCACCTATAGGACCCCGTTGCATGTAATTGCCCCTCAAAACCTACACAGAACACAACAGTTTCAATCTGAAGGCCCTTGCATACATATTCCATGCCTGAAATGCACCATCAAATTCAAAGTAAGTAAGTCACCCCAGAGTTATTTGATATACTGGTCTTAGATAAGTAGCCAAACTCATCGAAATTAAATAACTAAAAAATCTCCTAAACATGACGTGGTACTTCGACAAATATGGCATCTCAGATACTGCAAGTCTAAAAGACTTTTCATCATGAATTATACATCAGCGACTCTTGCTCCTCAACAATTGTAGCACGAAGAATAAATAGTGCAATCAGAGAAGACAAAATACGCTGGAGCGTGTCACATACAACCTGCTTTAAAAACAAGGAGCATAGTCAGATAATGAATGCAGAACTTATGTACCTATATTTTTACAGCACAGCGTGCCTCTATGGGTTTCAGTTTATGTTAATCGATTTTACAAAGCGCGTGTTTGTGTTCACCAGCGGTTTCTTGGCGCTCTGGCGACGATCGGACAAGAAGAAGAGGACAGAGTCAATAATATATATTTTTTTAAGTGAACACATCCCGGTATTATTCACATATTTTAAATCCATGTAGATTACTCTGCATGATTCCTAATATAATTAAGATTTCTGAATTGCTAGACTAAAACATATATTAAAGATGTGATGACCGTGTGATTAGGACCCAAAGCCGCACAGTTGTTTTATTTGAAATGGCATGCATGCCTTACTCACCTAAATGAAGAGCCATAGAGTGTCCAATGCTACACTGCTTTGTGCGGTAATGTCACATTAAGCTTAATTGAAAGGCATAGTGGGGTGTGTCCCTACTCTGCAGTTGAAGGGACTTCCGGCTTACAATACGCATCCGAGTCTGATCAGCGCTTGAGATTGGACCTCCGTGGTACCTTGGCCGGGCCCTCGGGGTTACTTATGACAATATCAAACAAGTCCCATTATTCCAATTTACAACACACGCTGCTGATATCAGCGCCTCTGCCCCGGGTGCATCACAAAGAGAAACGTATGCACGTGTGATCCTCTGCACCTGAACCTGTGGCTCCGCGGCATGTCTTCCAGGAATCCTGGCTTCTGTTTTACTCAGTTGCAGCTCGCAATACGCGCAGTGGTTCGCGCGAGGTTGGGGCCGAGAGGGTGGGGGGGTTAAAAATAAAGTAAAAAAATTAACTGACCGCAGTGACCGGGTCCGCGCCGCCTCTGTCTGCTGTCTTCAATGGCGCCTTCGTCTTCTGTTCTCCTAGTGGCTGGTGATTGGCCATACAGTGAGGCCCGACAGCAGAGCAGCCAACACCCACGCGCCGCACCATCCTGCTGCCGCAGCCAATCCTGGCGCAGCGTTAACAGCGCCACTGCGCCATTATTGGCTACGAGCAGGTACTATTCTGCCCATAATGAGGCCGAGGCCCCGGGTCCCTGCCACAGTCTCTCTGAGTGCTATTGGGGGGGGGGGGGTCTACCAGTCTACGCATGCACGGGCCAGTCGAAAGATTTAGTACTCCTGGATTTCACATGCGCAGGCCGCTCGCTACTTCATCGCTATTCTGCTTTGGTTGCCTGTCACTCTCTGCCGCAGCCCCGCCCCCAACGGCCCACTTCCTTGTGCGATGCCCGATTCTGTCGGGCTTGTCCCGGGGCAGTAGCACGCAGTGCAGGAGCCTGAGTCACTGCGCGCCGCTCAGATTTAATTTTTAAAAAAATCCTTTTTAATTCTTGGCAGTGCCTAGTGGGGCAACGTCCCAATGCCCCCAATGGACGCACCGCCACTGGTAAGGGGGAGCAGGTAGTTGATCACCGGGGTGATCATCATCTTTATTGTCTCTATCCTCCCCCACCATGTTATGAATTTGGGCGACCAGGATTCCAGGAGCCTTTTTATGTTTTCTAAGGTTAATTTCTCATTTTGGTTGAGTGTGGTTTTGAGGTTTTTGCCAAATTGGATCCATAGATACTTGATGAACCCGGGTTGCCAGGCTAATCCTGAGTTGTCTATTACTCCTCTGGTGGTGTGGATGTTAAGTGGCATACATTCCGATTTGTCTCTGTTTAGTTTGTAGCCAGCTTGGGCTGAGTATTTATCTATGGTGTTCATGAGGGCAGTGATAGAGGGTTTAGGGTTCTCTGTTATTATGAGAATTTCTTCCGCATAGGCTGCAAGTTTGGCTGTGGTCTAGATGATGATGACTCCCAATATATCTCTATTTGCAACAATATCTCTGATCAGGGGTTCCAGAGCCAGTAGAAACAGCGAGGGGGACAGGGGGCACCCCTGTCTTGTCCCTCGTTGAAGGGTGAATTGATCGAAGACTGCCCCATTGATAGCTATCTGCGCGCTAGGGGTTGCGTAGAGTGCCATCACCGTCCTCATATACTTGTCTCCAGGTTGTACGCTCGCATGCACTGTTCTAGGAAGTGCCAGGATATTCTGTTGAACGCTTTCTCTGCGTCTACCGTAATTGCCACCGCCGGCTTATCCGACTTGGCCGACTGTTCAAGGGCATGGCATATGAGTCTTGTATTATCATGAGTCATACGTGTCTTCAGGAAGCTTACTTGTGAGTTACTTATTAGTTGAGGGAGGACCGTGTTGAGCCTTACTGCTAGGATTTTGGCATATATTTTGCAGTCTATGTTTAATAAGGGAAATTGGCCTGTAGATTTGGGGCCGTTGGGTGTCCTTGCCTTCTTTGGGGATTACTATTATGCTTGATTTCGTCATTGATTTTGACACCACTCCCTCTCCTTCGCAGTGGTTAAAGAGTTTTTTCATAGTTGGAAGTAGTTGTGTTTGAAATTTTTTATAGAAGGAGGCCGTGTATCTATCTGGCCCCGGCGCCCTGTTATCTTTAAGAGACTTAATCGCCGCCTCAATTTCTGCAGTGCTAATCTCCCGTCCTAGTTTCTGTGCTTCCTAGCTCTTTATCTTGGGAAGATTTAGTCTGTTCAGGTATTCAGTGTAACCATCCTGGTCTAGTGTTTCGTCTCTTTTGTAGAGCTCCTGGTAGAACTCACTGAACGTGCGTAGGATGTCCTTGTGCTGAGTGTGCATGTTGTTGTGAGAGTCAGTGATGGATGAGACAGTATGTTGTCTTTGTTTGTGCTTCAGGTATGATGCTAAGATTTCCCCTGCTTTGTTTGCCTCGCATAGGTTAATCTGTTTATATCTGTTTATCCACAGGTGAGCCCGTTCACTCAGTATTTTGTTGTATTCGTATTTTTTTTCCGTCAACTCTTTTAATGTGTTTTGGTTCCTGGTGTCTTTTTCTAGTTGGTCTAGGTGTGTCTTAGCTTTCTTATTCCGTATGGCTTTGATATCTATTAGTGTCCCTCTGACTGTTGCTTTAAGCGTGTCCCACAGAGTCATGGGGTCCATGTTGGCATGTTGTTGTCTCTAATGTAGTCAATAATGGCTTGCTCTATTTTGGTCTTGTGTTCTTGATTTGCCATGACATCATTGTTAAGCCTCCACCTGCGGGTGGGGTTCTCGTTGTGTCGCCACGCTAATTGTAGGGTGATGCAAGAGTGATCGGAGATTGTTCTAGCAGCTATTTCTCAGTGTTCTATCAAGTGGATGTGGGAGCCCGAGGTTAGAATGTAATCTATTCTGCTTTAGGAGTTGTGCGGGTTGGAGTAAAAGGTGTAGTCTCTGTTGTCGTGATGTTGTAGTCGCCATGGGTCCTTCAGGTTAAATCTATTCCATATGTTCATTAGAATGCTGTGTGAGGCTGGGGGGAGGGCGTGGGCCTGCGACTGTCTGTCCAGGGTGTAGTCTAGTGCTAGGTTAAAGTCCCCTGCCAGCACTGTCATGTCGCTTTGGGTGTTTGCTTCCAGTCTCCTTGAGACTCCCTCCCAGTATGCGGTGTCATCTGTATTTGGAGCGTATGGTTTCGCCCCCTCTTTTCAGTTGTGTCATTAGTAATCTTCCTGCCTCATTGTGTTGTTGATCTACAATGGTTATCTTTGAGTTTTTATTTATCAGCGTGAATACTTCTCGCTTCTTCCCTATTGCTGGTGAGCAGGCTATCCAGCCCGGGGGCTTATTAAATAATTTTTTAGTCACCCCACGAGCCAGGTTCTTTTTAACTTTCACTATTTCCCAAACCCCACTAAACACTCACACTTATTTAAACAAACCCCTCACCTACACCACACATAGTCCAAACAAGTGCTCCCACGTCTCTGTAGGTCGCAGCACGCCGTACCCCGTAGAGGGGTACGATGACCCCGATGATGAAGCATGACACCAAGGGGCCTGTTGGTGTGTGAGGGGACCTAAAAACATAAGGGTGTTCCCCACTGCGGAGGAGACACCCTCAATTCCAAGGAGTGGATTCTAACTGTTTATTTATGTATGCCCAGGGAGAATGAATCCATTCTGATCTCTCTCTCTCCCCCCTCTGTTTGTTGATTATACCTAGGCAGCGCACAGCTGCGGGAGTTCCCCTTCTCCCACTAGTATCACTGACAACACAACATTATTAACACACACGTTGGTCGTAAAAATCAAAATAAGAGTGTACACGATGGAGTCTGAACATGGACTCACATTTGGCGAGGACGAAATTGATGAAATCCTGGCGGCAGCCAACGCCTTTGAAGGCCTCAGCAATACAGATCCAGGACCAAGCGTGGCAGACTGGGACGAGATGATAAATCTCAGAAAAACCCAGATAAGAGCAGCCCTTCACGGTCTTCTAATGACGGAATATCTGAGAAACAAAATTGCGCCACAGGGGCTTCTAGTTAAGAATGAACCTTTCATTTTTCAGACGGACAAAGTGTTTAAAAAGGAGTGGTCACTAATCTCGTGGCACTGTACACGGAATTGGTTAGTCCTAATCGTAAAGACAGCGAAACGAATCACACAGGAATTAAAAATAGATATCCAAAAGATCGAGGTACAATTGAAAACTTACATTAAACCCACATAACTAAAGAGAAGACTTGAGGAATTGAACCAAGAAATGTCGGATTTCGAAGCAACACTGAAACAGAGTAAGTTAAAAAAACTAGGGAAAGAGAAAGATCGCTTTACTCCAGAAACAGCATATCCCTACACGAAGGATGACTACGTCTCCCGAAACGTCAACAGCGATGTTGACAGTGAAGGTTCAGACAGTGGATCGTCGGGATCAAGTACCGGCCCTGCACTCCAGTGGTTCCGTTCTTTCCTTGCCAACCGATCCTTTTGCGTGGCTGTCCCGCCCCATCAGTCCAAATTCCATCCTCTGGATCTTGGGGTTCCCCAGGGCTCCTCGCTGAGTCCCACGTTATTCAATCTTTACGTGAGACCGCTGGCTGAGGTTGTCAGGCATTGGGGTATGACCATGGTGTCATACGCTGACGATACTCAGTTAGCGGTTACGATCAGCGGGGATGCTGACGTGGATGCCCCTAGATTCCAGAATGGACTCCGGGCGGTCGCCAGCTGGATGACTTCCAACTGTCTCCAGTTGAACGCAAGTAAGACCGAAATCATGATCTTTGGCAAGCACACGGACCGCTGGGGAGACAGGTGGTGGCCCTCGGACTTAGGTCCCACGCCTACTCCGGTCTCTGAGTTAAAAAACCTCGGGGTGTTGCTTGATCCTACTCTCACCTTTGTCTGCCACACTAAGCGCACGGAGGCCTGCTGCTTTGGCATTTTGCGTGGAATACGTCCCGTATTAAAATTCTTTGATGCTACCACCAGGCAACTTGTGATTCAAGCAACTGTGATTTCTCGGCTCGATTATGCTAATTCCCTTTTAGTGGGGCTAAATCAGGCCGAAATCACTCGCCTACAGCGTGTACAGAATGCAGCGGCCCGAGCTGTTGTGGGTTTACCTAGATTCTGTCCCACAACCAATACTGTGCGCGCCCTGCATTGGCTACCGATTGCGCGTAGGATTCAGTTCAAGGTTCTCTGTGTAGCCTATAAAATCCTTAAGGGATCTCCTGCCCTGATCCTTTCTAACCTCCTGTCTCGCTATGCTCCGGTCCGTTCTTTAAGATCTTCGGACCTAGAACTTGAGGTCGTCCCCCGCTTTAAGCGCTGTCGGGCTGGCGGCCGCTCATTTCAAGTACGTGCTGCGGTTTTCTGGAATTCCCTTCCCCCTGAAATCCGTGCCCTCAGGGACTTGCTCTCTTTTCGCCGAGCTGTAAAACCTTTTTTGTTTCTGTAGTTCTCTCCCTTTTTATTCTGTCCAGTTGTGTTGTGTAGCTACCTTGTCGGGCGCCAGGACGCTCCTTTGCTGGAGCATCTGTGCGCATAATAAATGAGCCTAACATAACATAACATAACCCCAGACATAGGGGCACACAAAGGTCAAGAGGCCAAAATTACCCAAGACAAAGAGGATGGAGGGGTTACCAACCACAACCTTTCTACTCACAGTACGGGGGGCCAGCTCCGTTTCCACCATTTGCCTACAGCCCTCCACCTCCATCCAACCAAATGTACCAACAATGGGGCAATGAATATGACAATAGTTTTTTTCAGAACCAGCCTTTTTTAGCCTCACCCCCAGGACCACGCAGAGGCAGAAACAGAAAAGGAAACAACGTGTCTTGGCAGGACCCGGCCCAAACAGATCCTAGAATGAACACCAGGAGTATGACGGGGGCCCTACCAGAGAACCCATCAACCAGCCGGAGGGGGACTTAGTAATAAACATTTCCCCTTATGAATTATCAGACATCCAAATGAGGGTCTTGAACAAAGGATTAGGCTTCGTTCCCACCAACAAACTAGACCTTTTCAAGTTACACACTGAGGTACATGAATTTATAAGGAAGATAAAACTACAGGTTTTCTTTGAAGGAAAAGAAAAACCGACCGAAACCGACACAGGACTAAGACCAAATTTGTCCTTTGTCCCACCGGACAACACACTACCGATTGAAGTACTGGCTTATGAAAATGCGGTAATGACTGAGTTACAAGCCCTGAACAAAGATAACCGCCAAGTCTTCCAAAATACCAACCGTTGCGAACACGAAGCCATTCGTGACCTGGCTAACAACCAAGACATAACAATCAAGCCAGCAGACAAAGGTGGTGCTGTGGTAATCCAGACAACAACAGCCTATAGAAAGGAATGCCTTAGGCTACTGTCTCACCAACGGAACTACACCATCCTGAACGATGACCCAACAGAATCCATTAAAATTACCATTGGAGCCATGGTGGAGGAAGCCCTGGCTCATAATTGGTTGTCAAAAAAAGAGGCTGATTTTCTAGCCCAGAAGACACCTAGAACACCATATTTTTACTGTATACCGAAAATTCCCAAGAGATTGGAGAATCCACCAGGCAGACCCATCGTCTTGGGGATAGGCTCTATCCTTGAGCCCCTGTCAAAATTTTCGGATGCCTTCCTGCGCCCCTTAGTCCAGGGGACGGACACGTACCTGAAGGACACAAAAGCAGTCCTCCAGCTCTTACAGGAACTGACTTTTGATACAGAAAATCAACTACTTCTCAGCCTGGACGTGGAGAGCCTCTACACGAGCCTCCCTCACAATGAAACCTTGGCTATCATAGAAGAAGTTATATATAGTACCAACTGGAAATACCAAACACCTAGAAGTGTGGTAATGGAGTGCATCTCACTTGCACTAACGAGAAACTTTTTCGAGTTTGAAGGGACCCTCTACCTCCAGCGCCATGGTACGAGTATGGGCAGCACTTTCGCGCCGAGCTTGGCGGGCCTGTACGTTCACCATATGGAGAGTACAAAAATCCTACATACTAACAACCCATACAGACATCACATACACACATGGAGAAGGTACATCGATGATGTGCTTGTGATATGGCATGGGGACCAAGAATCGGTATCTGATTTCATGGTTTGGTTGAACCAGCAAAACCAATTCTTGAAGTTCACTCACACAGTATCAAGAGAAGCATTGGTGTTTCTGGATCTTAACATCTTCCCAAAAGATGGGAAACTACATACCAATATCCATTTCAAACCAACGGCGAGGAACTGTCTCCTCCGCTATGACAGCTTCCATCCACGGCATTTACGCACCAATTTGCCGTATGGACAGTTCCTATGCCTGAGACGTAATTGCACACAAATCCAGGACTACAAAGCACAAGCAAAGGATTTGAAAATCAAATTACAGGAAAGACAATACCCAGAGAGGATCATCAACAACGCAATGAAAAGGGCGAGAAATAACAATCGGGAGGCACTACTGGAAAACAGACCCCAGAGCAATCAGTCACCAGTCAGACCCATCTGCGTGACAACTTACAGCCCTCAAACCAATGAGGTTTCTAAACTTCTGAACAAACATTGGCGCATTCTGACAAGTGGCAAACTAAACATTGAGAAACCCCTATTTGCCAACAAACGAGGCAAGAATCTCAAGGATATGCTGGTGCATACACGTCCAAAAATACAACAGACGCCTCAACTTCGTCCACAAGGACTGGGTGGCCACTACCCATGTGGTAACTGTGCGAGTTGTCACCTGACTCAGAAAAGTAAAAATCTAACCTTCAAGAACGGAACGAGTTGGGAACAACGCAAATTAACCAATTGCAACAGCAAAAATGTCATATATATGATAACCTGCCCTTGCAGTTTGGAATACATTGGCATGACAAAAAGGCCAGTAAAAACACGAATCGGAGAACATAAGAGCAATATCCTTTGTAAGAAGACGACGACAAAAATGGCCACACATTTCATGAGAAAGGACACTGTGTGAATGACATTAGATGGACAGTAGTTGAACAGCTCCCATCAGAACAAGGACTCTTCGAGAAAGAGCAAAGATGGGATTTCAGATTGGGGACTAACACCACAGGTCTAAATGACAATATCCCCTGGGGACAGTTAACATAGAATGGTGCCCGGATGAGAGACCCCTTCAATGTGGCGTAAAAACAATTCAGTTTTAAAAAAAAAGTGGTTCACCAAAGTGGTCTGGTCAAATCCCCCCTGGAGTATACACCAGGCGATCCATGATATACTCGGGGAACTGCACTACTCGATCGCCCTTATAATAAGTACTTACTGGTCATGGTAAATGCAAGTTCTCTATCTGTTTGCAAAAGAAAACGAACGAATAATGATACTCAGGACTATGAACTAATTGGGTAAATGTGTTTTTTTTGGTTTTTTTTTATCTATCTGTTTGCAAAAGAAAAACGAGTGAATAAGACAACTCAGGACTATGAATTTATTGGGCTTTTTTCCAGTATAATGCCATGCACAACGCTTCGTTATGGAAAATATCTCTGTCTCTGCCTGCCAAAACTAAACATTGAGGAATATCAGCGCAGGATAGCGCATGCGCATTACTGGTAACAATGAAACCCGCAACAGCGCATGCACAACGGGACAAACCATACCGCATGGACGCATGCGCGATGGGAAGATACGAGTAAACAATGACCGCGAGCAAGGAACCGACAATGCCCTTATATGCCCTTAAGGAAACCACAATCATGCAATTAAGTTAACCAAAACCGACAATGACCATATATGACCACAAGGAAACATGAAACATGCAATTAACTAATTAACAGCAACCCGGGAAAGGGTATAAAACCCCGTTCTCAGGATCCCTTCTGGCATTATCACCTGAGCCACGAAGGGATCGACCGGGAGCAATTTCCTCGTAGAAATCGTGAGTAGAAAGGTCAGATGACCGTGAGCACTGCCACCACTACATGAATGTAAGTAAAACCAAGACCTGAGTATGCCTTTCTCCCCCAAACAGGTGCTAATTAGCACACCAGATCCTGACGTACGGACTCATGAGGTTCATCTGCAACTCAAAAACAGTATGTTGTAAATATGTAATGGCATGATTTCGCTGTTTTTTCCTTTTTCCTTTTTTCCTCTTCACTCAATAGATAGGGATATAAACACAAACATTATCCCTTTTTAGGTTTCGACCTGGCGATCTGCGCAAGCAGTTCGCGCAGGTGAAATCTTTTGTTTACCATATTGGCTATTGGAACGTCCCCCACCTCCCATTGGCTAGCTCCATAAATGGAGGCTAGCCATTGGGAGCCGGATCTGTCCGTCAAGGCCGGACCAGATTCGGGGGCGTTCCCGCGATTTTTTCCCTCTCCGCCTCTGCGATGTCGTCATCGCGGCGGTGGGCGGAGCTTCGTTTTTTTTCCTTCTGTGTTTGTTTTGGTCATTCCATGCGAGGAAGCCCAGGTGAGTGCTTGTTTTTTAGTGGTGGAGCACGTGAATTCAGTGTACGTTAGTTAAAAATACATGATGAAGACACAGGCCACGATCTGGCTGTTCATCAAGTGCATGGGCGCTAAAACTAATTTTTGCCCCTTTATTTGTAGTGAGGACTACGCAGTGGTTTGTCTGATGTGAAATTGCTCGGCTGATCACCTTTGTTGCAGCATGCATAACTTTTCATTCTTTCAGTTCGACTTTACAGTCCGTTTTAATAATGTCCTTAAAACTGCGGGTGTTCAGTACCCAAACGGCCTAAATAGACTCGTATGGGCTAAGCATCTCGTGCCCCTCGTGAGACACTTGTAAAACTGCTCATAAGATTTGCAACGGAGTTTTTTCATGGTTTGGCATTTTTCGTAATGCATTACAGTTGAATTTATATAGCGCTTCATATCCTAACCGCACTGCAAAGCGCTGAAGAGCATCATAGAGAGTGCAGAGTGGAGAGTGCATAGGGAGTGCAGAGTGCATGGAGAGTGCATAGGGAGTGGAGAGTGCATAGGGAGTGGAGAGTGCATAGGGAGTGGAGAGTGCATAGGGAGTGGAGAGTGCATAGTGCATAGGGACTGCAGAGTGCATAGGGAGTGCAGAGTGGGGAGTGGAGAGTGCATAGGGAGTGCAGAGTGCATAGAGAGTGCAGAGTGGAGAGTGCATAGGGAGTGCAGAGTGGAGAGTGCATAGGGAGTGCAGAGTGGATAGAGAGTGGAGAGTGCATAGGGAGTGGAGAGTGGATAGAGAGTGGAGAGTGCATAGGGAGTGGAGAGTGCATAGGGAGTGGAGAGTGCATAGGGAGTGGAGAGTGCATAGGGAGTGGAGAGTGCATAGTGCATAGGGACTGCAGAGTGCATAGGGAGTGCAGAGTGGGGAGTGGAGAGTGCATAGGGAGTGGAGAGTGCATAGGGAGTGCAGAGTGGAGAGTGCATAGGGAGTGAAGAGTGCAGAGTGCATAGGGAGTGCATAGGGAGTGCATAGGGAGTGCAGAGTGCATAGGGAGTGCAGAGTGCATAGGGAGTGCAGAGTGGAGAGTGCATAGGGAGTGCAGAGTGGAAAGTGCATAGGGAGTGCAGAGTGGATAGAGAGTGGAGAGTGCATAGGGAGTGGAGAGTGCATAGGGAGTAGAGAGTGCATAGGGAGTGGAGAGTGCATAGGGAGTGGAGAGTGCATAGGGAGTGGAGAGTGCATAGTGCATAGGGACTGCAGAGTGCATAGGGAGTGCAGAGTGGGGAGTGGAGAGTGCATAGTGAGTGCAGAGTGCATAGGGAGTGGAGAGTGCATAGGGAGTGCAGAGTGGAGAGTGCATAGGGAGTGCAGAGTGGATAGAGAGTGGAGAGTGCATAGGGAGTGGAGAGTGGATAGAGAGTGGAGAGTGCATAGGGAGTGGAGAGTGCATAGGGAGTGGAGAGTGCATAGGGAGTGGAGAGTGCATAGGGAGTGGAGAGTGCATAGGGAGTGGAGAGTGCATAGTGCATAGGGACTGCAGAGTGCATAGGGAGTGCAGAGTGGGGAGTGGAGAGTGCATAGGGAGTGGAGAGTGCATAGGGAGTGCAAAATGGAGAGTGCATAGGGAGTGAAGAGTGCAGAGTGCATAGGGAGTGCATAGGGAGTGCATAGGGAGTGCAGAGTGCATAGGGAGTGCAGAGTGCATAGGGAGTGCAGAGTGCATAGGGAGTGCAGAGTGCATAGGGAGTGCAGAGTGCATAGGGAGTGGAGAGTGCATAGGGAGTGCAGAGTGGAGAGTGCATATGGAGTGCAGAGTGGAGAGTGCATAGGGAGTGCAGAGTGGAGAGTGCATAGGGAGTGGAGAGTGGATAGAGAGTGGAGAGTGCATAGGGAGTGGAGAGTGCATAGGGAGTGGAGAGTGGATAGGGAGTGGAGAGTGCATAGGGAGTGGAGAGTGCATAGGGAGTGGAGAGTGCATAGGGAGTGGAGAGTGGAGAGTGCATAGGGAGTGGAGAGTGCATAGGGAATGGAGAGTGGAGAGTGCATAGGGAGTGGAGAGTGCATAGGGAATGGAGAGTGCATAGGGAATGGAAAGTGCATAGGGAGTGGAGAGTGCATAGGGAGTGGAGAGTGCATGGAGAGTGGAGAGTGCATAGAGAGTGCATAGGGAGTGGAGAGTGCATAGGGAGTGGAGAGTGCATAGGGAGTGGAGAGTGCATAGGGAGTGGAGAGTGCATAGGGAGTGCAGAGTGGAGAGTGCATAGGGAGTGGAGAGTGGAGAGTGCATAGGGAGTGCAGAGTGCATAGGGAGTGCAGAGTGCATAGGGAGTGCAGAGTGGAGAGTGCATAGGGAGTGCAGAGTGCATAGGGAGTGCAGAGTGGAGAGTGCATAGGGAGTGCAGAGTGCATAGGGAGTGCAGAGTGGAGAGTGCATAGGGAGTGCAGAGTGCATAGGGAGTGCAGAGTGGAGAGTGCATAGGGAGTGCAGAGTGCATAGGGAGTGCAGAGTGGAGAGTGCATAGGGAGTGCAGAGTGCATAGGGAGTGCAGAGTGGAGAGTGCATAGGGAGTGCAGAGTGGAGAGTGCATAGGGAGTGCAGAGTGCATAGGGAGTGGAGAGTGCATAGGGAGGGCAGAGTGGAGAGTGCATAGGGACTGCAGAGTGCATAGGGACTGCAGAGTGCATAGGGAGTGCAGAGTGGGGAGTGGAGAGTGCATAGGGAGTGGAGAGTGCATAGGGAGTGGAGAGTGCATAGGGAGTGCAGAGTGGAGAGTGCATAGGGAGTGCAGAGTGGAGAGTGCATAGGGAGTGGAGAGTGCAGAGTGCATAGGGAGTGCAGAGTGCATAGGGAGTGCAGAGTGCATAGGGAGTGCAGAGTGCATAGGGAGTGCAGAGTGGAGAGTGCATAGGGAGTGCAGAGTGCAGAGTGGAGAGTGCATAGGGAGTGCAGAGTGCATAGGGAGTGGAGAGTGCATAGGGAGTGGAGAGTGCAGAGTGCATAGGGAGTGGAGAGTGCAGAGTGCATAGGGAGTGCAGAGTGCATAGGGAGTGCAGAGTGGAGAGTGCATAGGGAGTGCAGAGTGCATAGGGAGTGCAGAGTGGAGAGTGCATAGGGAGTGCAGAGTGGAGAGTGCATAGGGAGTGCAGAGTGCATAGGGAGTGCAGAGTGGAGAGTGCATAGGGAGTGCAGAGTGCATAGGGAGTGGAGAGTGCATAGGGAGTGGAGAGTGCATAGGGACTGCAGAGTGCATAGGGAGTGGGGAGTGGAGAGTGTATAGAGAGTGGAGAGTGCATCCCCTCTACTTCTCTTCTATGGACACTTGTACTTGTTCTACTTCTCCACCAGCACAGTGTGTGTTTCCACTCGCCCGTGGCACTGGAGACTGAAGCACATCCTTCTTAGGGTGACAACCGTCTAGCTGGTCATTATGGACACTCTTTCCAGTTCTGTACTTTTATGTGATCACACTATGCATTATGGGGGGTGTAGTGTTGTTTTGATTCCATTAGAACACAGCTGAAAACAATGATTTGTAGATAAAAACTCTAGTCCCACTAAATCTTGGAAGTGCTTATTCACACACACACATGCATGCACGCACATATGCAAACACACTCTCTCTCCCTCAACAGGTGCACTACCTCCTCACAAGCACGGACAGCAAGCGTCGCCTTAATGTGCCACCCCAGCACGGTTTAACCCCCTCAGCTGTCAATTGGCCGTCTGTCACGTGACACCTGCAGACCAGACTCTGAATTTCTTCAGTGAAATCCAGTAGGGTACAATAGGTCTTACATTTGCAAGAGATTAAGCTGTTGGCAATGTAAATGACAATGCCATTTATTTATCTGTTTTCAAAACCAACACATAAATAAAAATTTTGTCATTTACAATGCCAATAGCTCTAACTTTGGCAAAGGCGAAACCGTTGCATTATAAATGCTTGTTTCTCTTTACCATCAAGGGTGTTACGACCAAATATTGATTTACAAAACACCTGATCAAAAAGTTTTTTTCATTAAGTGTGTGTATTTTATGTTGTATGTCAGTAGGTCTAGTGTGTTCTTTCTTTCTAGAAATTTTTTTTTATCTCACTATAAGCACAAAAACACGGCTATAGTATGTCACCTGTAACCACTGGACATTTTACCGATGGATATGGAGAGAGAGACCACCAGAAACATTTTTTTTGTCTTCTTTCCTTTACAGGTTGATTAATAGACAACGTTCTTTCTTATTTTGCTAGGTACATAACCTGCACTGTAATGATTTTTTCCTCACTTTTATTAGAAATTCCTAGTATTAGTTAGAGAAACGTGAGTAAGGTGGGAATTTGTGCACCCCGTCCTGAAGAAGGTACTTCTGGCACCGAAACATGTCGACGCACACAAAAAGGAGGTAACGCACATTGTCAGCGTAGAGACCTCCCATCCTCATTTTTAATAGCACCAGCCTGGGGGCTTATTAAATCATTTTTTAGTCACCCCACGAGCCAGGTTCTTTTTAACTTTCACTATTTCCCAAACCCCACTAAACACTCACACTTATTTAAACAAACCCCTCACCTACACCACACATAGTCCAAACAAGTGCTCCCACGTCTCTGTAGGTCGCAGCACGCCGTACCCCGTAGAGGGGTACGATGACCCCGATGATGAAGCATGACACCAAGGGGCCTGTTGGTGTGTGAGGGGACCTAAAAACATAAGGGTGTTCCCCACTGTGGAGGAGACACCCTCAATTCCAAGGAGTGGATTCTAACTGTTTATTTATGAGCAGGCTATCTGACCTATCCAACTTTCTTTGACTCTTGCTGAGTCCTCCAGGGAGAATTTGGTTTCTTGTAGTAGTATAACGTCCCCGTTGGTCTTTGCTAGGTAGTCTAGGATCTTTTTCCTCTTGACCGGGTTGTTGAGGCCCTTCATTTTGAGGGAGACTATCTTCAGGTTTGATAGCAAGGAGGCGCTGTTATTCTGTTTCATAGCTTATGTGTGAGCCTCACTTTCTCCCTAGGATTCCACACTTGGGTTACGGACATTCTCCCCTCATACCTTTTTCCCGTGGCCCTTCTTTTATGCATGTCTGTAGCAAGCAGGGTGTAGATAGGTTTAGGGATAGTGGGATGTGTCAGAGTAGATAAAAGAGACAGACAATTTAAACAAGACGAACTAGACGAATAAGATAGTCGACCCCGGACATAGACGATACAGTACAGACATAAAAGACAGACTCCCCCCTGCCCCTCCCGCCCCTCGCGCCCGCCCTGAACTAAAACCTAGTGTTTTAGACGTGCGACGGCAAGATCCCCGCTCCGCCCCCCCCCCCCCCCCAGGATACATTGGCTCGTCATGTGGTTCTATTTATGGTTATCCTTCTTCACTTACTTCCCTTTCCCCTATCTGTCTCGGTTATTGGTGTATCTACTAAGCATATGCCTCTCCAGTACTTCTTAGCCCCTCTTCCCCAAGCTCCCCTTGGTGGCCCCCCGTGTCTCCAGAAAGGATATATACTAGTCTTTTTAGTCTCTTATGGATTCCATCAGTTTGACTGTATACATCCTCTTTTGTTTCGGTGTCTCTCCGCTGGCGGGTTGAGTTGCATTTCTTGTCTGTCTTTCTTTTCCAGATGAGATGACTCCAAATTTCAGGTAGACTCGTTAGGCAGGTATAGACTCTGTTATAATTTTCCTCTCGTTGTCTTGTGTAAAGCATACTGATCAGTTCTTGTTTGGCAGGCACGGCTGTTGGTGTGTGGTTCATTTCGTTAAGTCCTATTAGGTGATCTTGATGTCTGAGGCTATTTGTTGTCCTGACTATGAGGTAGATACAGTTTTAGTCTCTGAGAACACCTTGTGTCTCACAATCGATCCATTCTTCGCTCCGGCGAGGGCCGCCTTTTTCTCGTAGCAGCATGTGAGGTCTCCATCTCTTGAGGTACTAGGTCTTGCGGATATCTGGATAATTCCGCTGGGGCCACAGGAAAGTGCTTCTATGAGGTAGTATTGGTAATACTGAGGTAGATCGGATTGTCCATTAAAAATGCTATTCGGGGTAGTAGTGTGTTGCCTGAGGCATGTGAATTTTGTTCCCACTGTGCTACCTAATCAATGCCTCTACCAGTGCTTGCTCTCTGGTCATTCCAAATATTCTGCTTTAGATAGTATTTATTGTCTGTTTATTGTCTGTTGTGCTTGTTCTATTCCTTGTTCTGCCTATTCACTATATTTCACTCTTAGTTCCGGTGATGCTCGTCTCTTGCTCGACAACGTTTGTGAAGTTTCCATTTCCTGCTGGGTCGGGCCATGTAGGTATCTGGACAGATCCCTCGGGTCTTCGAAGAAGTGCGTTCTCCCTTTGTCATTAATTTTAAAACTTGTGGGGTCCACAAAGGAGAACAAGATGTTCTCCTTCCTTAGTTTCCCCACATATCTAGGGAAAGTTTCCTCTCTTTGCTTATCAAGGTCAAATCTGGCTCTCCCTCTGACAGCTGTCCTGCTCATATACTGAAAGAGGTGTTCTCTGTTTGTCCTGATCCTCCTCTATTACTTCTTAATAACTCCCTGTCATTGGGGACGGTCCCTGACTTCTTCAAATCAGCTAAAATATTTCCCATCTTGAAGAAGGTAGGAGCTGATCCCTCTTCTCCTTGTAATTTTCGGCCTATCTCTTTGCTTCCTTTCTTGGGCAAAATCCTGGAGAGTTATGTGACAGCCTGTCTTAGCTCTTTCATCGAGAACACTAATTTTTTAGACCCCTATCAGGCAGGCTTTCGCCCTGCGCATTCCACTGAGTCTGTCATTCTCTCTGTGTTGGATGAACTTAGATGTGGGGCCGATGCTAACTCTTCCCAGGCCTTGGTCCTTTTGGACCTGTCAGCTGCCTTTGACACGGTCGACCATTCCATTCTGATCGACTGTGTCAGGGGCGCTGGCCTCCGGGGCTCTTCCCTGGCCTGGATAGCTTCTTTTTTGAAAAATCGCCAGCAGGCTGTTCAGTTGGCTGGCTTCTCTGCCCTGCCCTGCCCGATCACCTATGGTGTTCCTCAAGGGTCTTCTCTCTCTCCTCTTCTTTTCAATCTGTACATACTTCCGCTTATCTCTGGTCTTCAAAAATTGGACGTCACAGTGTTTAATTACGCCGATGACCTTCAACTCATTTTCAATATCACTTCTTCTTCCTCCTCTGTTTCTAATTTTCAGTCAGTCATCACCTTCATCAGTGACTGGATGAGTGCTAACCACCTTAAGCTCAACCCTGATAAGACCGAGTTAGTTCTTACAGGGGGGGTCTCCAGTTACTGGTCTTCTTCTTTCTGGCCTCCCTCTCTTGGTCTTCCACCTTCTCCCTCAACTTCTGTTAAAAGCCTTGGTATTCGAGTCAGCAGCGACCTTACTATGCACTCCCAAGTTAGTGGGGTGGTTTCCTCTTGTTTTCTCAACTTACGTATCATACGTAAAATCTCTCATTTTTTTTCCACTGCGGCCCTGAAACTAATCTTGTCTGCCATGGTTACATCACGCCTTGATTACAGAAATGCTCTATACGTCGGTATCCCGGCGTATGAGCTTCGCCGTCTTCAATTAATTCAGAACCAGGCGGCAAGGTTGGTTTATAAACCTTCTAAATATCACCATGTCTCACCACTCTTAAAAGCATTACATTGGCTACCACTTCTTGAACATTCTTTCTTTAAACTTGGTTGTTTGATTTTTAAAGCTTTGGCTGGCACTGCTCCTGTCTTCATTGCTGCCAAACTCAAGGCTTATATCCCCACCCGCGACCTTCGGTCCTCTTCTAAATTTCTTTTGTGTATCCCTCGCTGCAGAAGGAAGAAACATGGCAGCATGAGCTTTTCCTTCCCGGCCCCTTCCTTCTGGAATTTCTTACCTCTTCCCATTAGGACTTCTGCCTCCTACATGGACTTCCGTAAGTCGTTGAAGACCTGGCTCTTTCTACAAGCGGTTGCCGAGTAGGTTGCCTCTCTGTTTCCCTGGTACGTCCGTCCTCAGCGCCAAGAAACCGTTTGGTCTACGAGCGCTCTATAAAACCCTTAACTTTAACTTTAACCTTCCATAGTCCCCTGTTACACAAGAAGCAGTGTGTCGAGATATGATGCGCAGGAGGGGTCTGCACATATGGGGTGATCTTTACTGCTGGGAACAATTTAAAAGTCAAACTGAAATACTGACTGGAGAGGATGTGACCCCTCTGGAAACCTTTCTGTACGTTCACTTGAAACATGAAATGTGAGCTAACACGCCCTGCTTTCCACAAGAACCAACCCAGCTAGAGGTCCTACACAGCACACTCAAAATGTCTGCGCCCTCACATGCTGTGTCATTGATATACCGAGCGGAGTTACGGAAAAGGCCACATGACCCGTCGAGCGCCAGGGAGGATTGTGATCATGACTTGGAATCCCCCACGACAGACGAACAGTTGAAATATTGCTGTGAGCAAACTGAGGGTATATCTGCCAGTAACAGGCTGTGTATCATTCACTATAAGTTCCGCCATAGAATATACTACACACCCACATTACTCCACAAATATAAACTGCAGGAGGACAATTGCTGTGCGCGATGTCACCAGGAAGGGGCTGACTTTTTGCATTTGACATGGGCCTGTGCTAGGGTTCAGGAATACTGTTGGGAAGTGCTTGGCGCACTATCTGAAATGATCCGAACCCCCCTCTCACGGTGTCCCTTGCTCACACTGTTGGAGTACACTGTTCGAGATTCCTCACCTTGGGGCATCTCCTGGCCAAACGGAGAGTGGCCTGTCGATGGGGCAGAGGGAGGGCTCCCAAATTCAAAGACTGGCTGCAAGATTGGGTATATGGCAAAGATCAACTAACAACATACGCAGAATTGCTGCCTATCACCTCCTGCCCCAGGAATATCTGGGAACCGCTAATCACACACCTACAAGTGCATAGTGAGTGCACCAATGACATCCCCACAATGGCGACTCAGGAGGGGACCTCTGAGGAGTAACTCATTACTTGCCTGCACAAGGACCCCGTCATGCAAACACTATAACTGGTTGAAATGGGCAGAGCACATGGGACAATGGACTGCAGTTTGTCTTGTTGAGGTCCCTCATGGGTCCCTTACGAAATATGCTCTATGGACATGGATGAGTCAACCTAATGCTGTACCTGACCGTTGATATGGCATATGAGCCAGTAAAAGAGATGTATGTTTTTTCTGTCTGTTCTCTACTGCTTCTCTGTTTATTGATATATACCTATACTCTGATGTTCTACGGTATTCCTCAAGTCATTTTCATGATGCTGTAATGATTTGTTGTGGTGTATGACAAACTTAATAAATAAAGTTAAAAAAATATTAATAATTGCATTTTATGTATGTTCTTACTGCCTGTTCTGTAATTCTCTGCTGAGGTGCTCTGTCATTCCGTGCGCTTGCTTGAAATAAAAATGTAGTCCTTCTTCTATTTTTGTGAAATGTCCTGGTTTTTGGCCTTAAAATTCTGGTCACCCTACTAAAGGTGTAAACACACCCCAGCCCAGCCTTGAAACCTTTTTAAACAAAGCGCTCTTTTTTGATTAGCTTCTTAAAGGAAAGTTTTGAGGTGATCCTTCAAGCAGCGGCTAAGAAAAAGTGGAGGTCCTAAAACGCAAAATCCCCATGCATTTTTCACTGACTTGTTCAGAATGCGATAGCGTAAAAACTACTGATCAGTATTACACCAAATTTGGCAAGAAGCAAGATCTACGTCCAAAAACTTGCTTTTTGTGATATGCTGTCAATTTGTTCAGACGTTTTGAAAAATGAAGCATCAAAAGTTTTTATAAATCAGGATGGTGGGGTACGAGGGACTCTTGAACCCAGTTGAAAACAAATAGAGCGTTCTCATTGCCCTAGGTGACTTTTTTCTATGGGCTGTCGTGCACCTTTGGGAGTGCACTTGTGCAGGAGGCAGAGCTTGGATTTGCTGGCTGCAACATGTGAAAAAAATGTAGGACTCGTGGATTTTGTCACCTTTCCTGAGTTTGTTTATAAAAAAATATGTAAGGGGCAGAGTATCGATACTCGGCCCCACACCACTAGAGGGGAGGCCCAGAGAAACCCTCCTGGGGCCAAATAAAAAATAAATCAAAGCTGCGATCCCGTGGCTTATAAAAAAATGCCACTATATTTTTTATTCTAGTTATTGGAACTCTGGGGTGGGCCAGGTACCTTTTTTTTTACCTGATTTGATATGGGGGATTGAGTGGGCGCCCACCTAAAAAATAATGATTCGCTTCTGAAAGGGGAGCGGGCTAGGGCTGTGAGGGCCCTGTAGCTCCCCCCACAGGTCCCACATTAAAAAAAAGGAATGGTGGGTGCCCTGGGTGGACACCGAGGGTTTTACAGAAATACCACAAAACTGGCTGAACAGAATTGCACCAAATTTGGTAAAATGCTAAATCTTCATCTAGAACGCATGTTTTTTGTGATTTGGTGTACATCTGTTCAGCAGTTTTCGAAAATGGATTTATATTACCACGACGCGGAAGATGCACAGAGCCAAAAGGTCTAAAGATAAGATCTAATTGGCTGCCAGCACATCAACAAATATTGGCGGTAATCATTTTACAACTCAGTCCCCTGTCCTGCAAAAAGGGTAATACAATAAGGGATTCCTCCCCTGCCCCCATAGGCCTGGTGGGGGGACTCCCCGTGGTAAAAAATGTAATTAAAAAAAAACTTTTGCTGCAAATTTCGCAGAGGATTCATGGTAAAATTGCAAGAAAAAGCAGGCTCCTGCCCTTTAAAGTAAAAATGTGGGGTTATGCCGCGGCCTCCGGGGGGTTAGGTGCAAAAAATGATTTAGGGGTGGTGGTGTGTGAACCCCTCCCTGGGCCATTTTTAGGCCTTGGGGATCTCATGCCCTGTGGGACACATTTAGTTTTATGGGGAGGGGCATGCACCCCCCCCTCCCCAATCCATTTATAGGCCTCGGGGACACCATTCCCTGGGTCGATCTAATTATTATGGGGAGTGGTAATGCAGCTGCCTTACCACGCAGAAGAACGGCCCGGGGACCCAAAACCCAGTGGCCATATTTATTTTTTGCGAGGGGGGGGGGAATGGGCCTGGACAAGGGCATCAAGCTGACCTTTCTGAGCAGATGGGATGGGCAGTGGCAGCTCAACAGACCATGGAGGGCAGGATAGAGTGGACAGGGGCATGCACATGGATAATTGAGGGAAGGCGGGCAGGGGCAAAAAGCAATTCATGGATCACTAGACTTGGACAACAGAGGGCAGAAAAGAAGGTAGGAGCAACACACACAGGGCTAGAGTGAGGGGGCAGGGGTATAAACGCGGACACTGCATGGCAGAGGAAGGAGTCTGGGCCAGGGATAACAAGCTAACCACAGTAGGGTAGTGGCAGTGGCAGCACCTCTGATGATGCTCTGCATGAAGGATAGGGTGGTGGTATGGACTCAGACAGAAGAGAGCTAGGAGGACGTGGGTAGGAGCAGAAAGCTAATCAGGAAGGGCATTCTGGAGAGGTAGTGGCAGCACCAAAGACCACACAGGCCTGGAGGGAGGGGGCAGGAACAGCCTTGGACAGTGCAGGGCAGAAAGGAGGGGGCTGAGGCAGCAAGCTTTTGACAGATTGACCAGCAGACCACAAACGAGAAGCCTACATGGGCAGCGGATGCACCATGGGCCATGAAAGGCAGGAGGAAAGCAAAAGAAGCCTGCACACATAGAACACTTACAGTGAAGGGCAAAAATGAGTAAACAGGGGCAGCAAGCTGGCCATGTAGGTCAGTACTGGCAGTATGGGGCAAGGGCAGCAATCATACCAAAGCAAACCTGGCCTGAATGGGCAGGGTCAGCACAATGCATTATACAGGACAGGAAGGTGGGCAGGAGCACGCACATAGAAAACTGAGGATAGGGGGTGAGGATAAGAACTGGGGCAGCAAAGTGATGACAAAGGGCCGCCCCCCATCAGCAGTGGCAACACAAATTACTACAGAGAGTTCGGGAGGGGCCGGGACATGCAAATGGGTCACAGTGTGCAGCCAGGAGATGGGAAGAGACCTCAAGCTAACCAGGAGGGAACAGAGGTGAGGGGTGGGGCGTCCAGATCGAGAATGAGGAGCAAGCAGAAGAGGAGCAAGGGCAGGAAGCTGACCAAAGAGGGCAGGCTGTCAGTGGTTTGGCCACCCGCAGGATTGAGCCTGTGCCAAACCCCAATTGCAAGTGTCTGACGGCTGTGCACAGTGGAAGTGTTGACTGAATGTGGTAAAATAACATAGGAATGCTCTGAAAAAATAAAAGTTAAATAGACATTATTGTCAGGTATGGTATATGATCTTCCACAACATTTAAAAAAAATCCAGAAATTCGCCAGAAAAAATACAAAGGTGAAAGTGTCATTATAGTTTGGTATTGTAATACGATCTTAGCTTATGTTAAAAAAAAACATAGAAGCTTACTGTAAAAAAAAACAGGAAGTTTGGATTGTAGTAGGGTGTGGAAACTGTTGCAGGGCAAGAGCAGAAGGAAGATGGCGGGTTGATTCTCACCCATGAGGATCTGCTCTCCCCAGTGCTCCAGACCACTGAGGTACATCACTGGCTTTCAGTCAGTCCTTGGCCGGTTCAGCAAAGTGCTGATGTCTCAAAGCTGAGAGTGATCTCTTTGCATCAGCTGCATACTGCTGTGTAGGTCTGGATGCTGCTGCTTCGCAGCAGGAGGCTTCAAGGTTTCTGGAGTATAGCTGGCTGGCCTCGTGGATTCGCAGCTCTGTCCCTTCAGCTTCGCATTACCAAACTCACCCCCTACATTATAGAGATGCAGCAAGTGAACCTGCTCCGCGGGGACAATAAGCCAGCGGAGCTGCTAAGGGCCGCACTGCTGAGACCCAGGAGCAGTAGTGGAATATGGAGGGAGAGTATGGTCGGATTCAGATGTGCTACTCTGAGATGGACGTTACGCAGGCTATGACTCACTTGATGGGCTCTACTATTTAGAATTCTTGCTGTTAGATGCTTTTCTAGCTCCTAAAATTGTTTATTTTTTATTTGCTCTTTCAAAAGTACATGTCTATTTCTGTCTTTCAATGTGGTCTAGAGGATGTAGGACTGCCGAGCATAACCTTTCAGGCTTATGACTCGGAATAAATGTATGAACTGGAAAGCCTCTGGCTTAAATTCAACAATTAAGCAGCAGTTGGTTAGGGACGAAATAGGGACTTCTAGACCCCATCTGCTAGCTCTAAGAGAGACTCATTTGGCATATAAGGATCATCTACTGCGAGCTATAATATAATTATTTGTACATCGCAAATCGTTTCCATCTGGGGGGTGGGTAATTAACCGGCAACCAATTTCCAATGCAAGGTTTTGAAAATTGCAGTGGACACAGGGGGAGATGGGCATTGGCACAGCTGGTGTTTCATTCCCAGAGGTTTTCAAGGTAGCAGGGGAGGACGCTCTACCATTGGAGTTTTATAAAGTATTTAAGAATATTATAGCTAGTGAATTTTTAAAGGTGACTCAGCATATTCACGAGGGTGGAGGGGAGGTCCCAGACTCTTGGAATGTAGCTAATATTATAGTATTTCTGAAGAAAGGGAAGCCTCCGAAGGACATAGGGTCCTATCGAACTATCTCCCTGATCAGCTCTGATGCTAAGTGGTTTGCTAAGATCTTAGTGTAGAGACTCGCCCCCTTCTCCCATGCGCGTCTCCAAACAACAGCATTGGTTCATACCGGAAAGGGACACTAATAGTCACACCAATACAGCAATTGTGGCGTTCGATGTTGCAGCGAATTCTAATACCAGAATAGGTATGATTGTGTTAGATGCTGTGAAGGCGTGGCCTGGGAGTGTATGTGGGCTATGTTAGGTGCTTTGGGTTTCAGGGATAAATGAATTAATCTGAACATTAATCTGTTTATTTTTTCTTTTTGATATATTTGTATAAAAAGGAATTTCACCTATGTTAATCAAATTTAAAAAAAAACATGACCAAGCTGGTGTTTCATTCCCAGAGGTTTGTTATATGTGTAGTTTATGGGCCAAAAATGGCTTTTGTTGGGAGGACTTTATTAGCACGGCCAGAAATAGAAGTGTGCCCCAGGATTGTATCTGGTCATAACCCACTTTTATTTACATTTTGTCTTAATAGGGCTTGAGCTAGTCGCTCTAAATTTTCAATTCCCTGTCACCCTGTGTCTAATGATGACTATTTAAGTCATATTTCTGGTTTACTAAGGTAATTTCTTATTACTAATAACCAGACACAGTGACTCCTTCAGTTATCTGGGATACAACAAAGGGATTTATCCATGATATTACATTAAAGTATATCTTCAAACTAAACAGAGTCGCTTTGGAGGCTGCTCGTTTATTGCACCAGGAAATTCTCCAACTTGAAATTTTACACACAGAAGATTTTTCAAGATGGAGCGGATGAGCAGGTCACTTTCCTTTGACTAATTGAAAAACGATCTATGTCTGGGTGTGAGTTAAATGAACACATAGCAACTAGTTATGTCAAGAAGTAAGCTCTGCAATACTCGGTCTCGGATTCGGTCGAGTCTTAACCAATCAAATTTCTGATCGGTATTCCCAAATGTACAATCTAATCTGTTAAGGGCATGGATGGCATTGGCCCACACGAACCCTGACTCTATTATGGAGAGGTTATCTCTGTTCTATCAGGCGTTATACCATCAAACTCACGGAATGAGTCAATCTGAGATTACAGCACATATTCAGTGGTGCAGGCTGCCCCACTTAGAGGAAGATCAGACCCTGTGCTACAGGCTGGGTTCTCCATGGGCGAGGTGGAGGCTGCTCTGGCAGCTCGCCCTTCAGGCAAGTTGGCAGGGGAGGACGCTCTATCATTGGAGTTTTATAAAGTATTTAAGAACACAAATAGCTAGTGAATGTTTTAAGGTGACTCAGCATATTCAAAACGGGGGGGGGTCACAGACTCTTGGAATTTAAGTAATACTAGGATATTTCTGAAGAAAGCGAAGCCTCCGAAGGACATGGGTCCTATCGACCTATCTCCCTGATCAGATGTGATGCTAAGTGGTTTGCTAAGATCTTAGTGTAGAGACTCGCCCCCTTCTCCCTATGCGAGTCTCCAAACAACTGCATTGGTTCATACCGGGAAGGGACACTACTAGCCACACCAATACAGCAATTGTGGCGTTCGATGTTGCAGTGAAATCTAATACCAGAATAGGTATGATTTTATTAGATGCTGAGAAGGCGTGGCCTGGGAGTGTAAGTGGGGTACGTTAGGTGCTTTGGGTTTCAGGGATAAACCTATTTATCTGAAAATGAATCTGTTTCTTTTTTCTTTTTGATATATTTGTATAAAAAGGAATTTCACCTATATAATAAAATAAAACAAAAAACAGGACGGATGTGGTGGCATATTTCTCTCCTACTCACCTGTGGCAGCTCCTCTGCTAAGGTGGAGGAAAGTCGCCCCAACTGCTTTTTGCAGTGTAAAAAAAAGAAAAAATTAAAAGATAATAACTTGACATAATTATAATCTTATCTGTTCCTGCTGCGGCGTCTTGTAGGGGCGGGCGGATCTGCATCTGCTCTCAAAGCTGGGTGGAGGCGTGGTGGGCACTCTCTCGAGCCAGCCAAACAGTCATGCGTACTTTGCCTGATCTCCACCCAGGCTGCATTACCGTCTGGGAGGATAACATACCTATGCTTCCATTCCCTGGCTGAGCGTCAAACTACGGCATTGCATTGCATTGCAGCGTTGTGATTGGCTATGGGGAGCCTGGGAGTCCGGGTGCTTCCTGCTTGCACAGAGGAAGCCAAGAAGAGGGGAGAGGAGAGGCGGCAACCGGCCCGCCGTCCGGCTGGTAAGTTAATTTCTTTTAAGCCCCCTCCCTCCCACCCCAGTGCTGCTTCCCAGGAGCAGCTGCCCCTGCTTCTCACCATACTTATTACAAGCTTCCCCATAGGTGCCAACGCAGTGGTCATAGCTGTTCCTTTGCATAAGCATAGGGAGTGATGCTGATTGGCCTTGGATGAAAGAGACTTTTATGAGCCAGAAACAAAGTAGACAAACCCTTGCTAAAAAACCAGACCATGGGCTTAGGAACGCAACTATTTAGTATGAAAAATTAATTTGGAATCTCTGAAAGTCTTAGACTCCTACCTGACAGATGGAGGATTCTGGATCACACATGTCTGCATGGCCATGACATTGGCATGGCACACATGTACCGAGAGCTGGACCAGGTCTTCTAATGGGGGATGCAGGTGGCACTCTATGAAAGCCAGGAGAACATGCCTGAAAAAAATGAAAATATTTAAGACAACGCCAACACCACCTGTGAGAAATATATGCACCTACAGTTTGGTGGAAGGTACCAACATTTATTCCAACGTTATCCTGGGGTACTTTGCGCATGTGATGCACCACATACAGCACATTTGCTACATCAACAAGAAACGCAATACGAACATGAGATCAATTGAGGAATTCCTATTTTATGAATATATTCAGTGACAAACTTGTTTATATAATGTTGCATTCCATAGTCAAAATGTAAAATAAAGCAGGCATACATGCTTTTCGAAGTTGTACGTACACCTTCCTGCACTTCTTGTGAGTTCACAAGTGATGTTAAAGAAAATCTCACAAAAGCATTCACTAATGACAAATGATATCCTCTAAGGCATCATTGAAGCCATAACCAACGATATCAGGTGTGGCATCGAAAATTATACAACTGAAATTGGGTCAATGTGCTCCACACAAACTCCAAGGACCTATGTCTCTCCCTACTAAAAAGGATGATGACATTGTGTTCTACTTCCACCCTTCAAAACTGCTGTGCTCACACATGCTGTGCATGGGTGTAGTTTGCAGAGTTACGCGAAACTCCGCAAAGTGCAAAAAAGCCTCAGGCACGCTACGTGGAGCTCCGCAAGCGGCGGAGTGCATTAGATAAATGCTGTTTGCGATAATTTTCAGTGCCAGAGGCTTGTCTGAACTGTGCAATCATCGCAAACGGACCATGCACAGCCACTCAAGTAGATTTTTACTCGAGTGGTAGCTTTCTCAATGCAAATGGACAGTGTCTCAACGCGATGAGAAATCTGAACACTCGTGTTGAGAAATCTCGCAGGGAGGTTGATTTTCCACACTCACGATCGCCAACATGATGTTGACAATCGCGAACGAGGAAAATTCTCGCCAGGAGGTGGATTTTTCTCGCTTGCACTCCCCAACTTGAAGTTGACGATCACCAGTGAGGGAAAAAAACCTCAGCGAGCTACGCATAACGCGGAGTGCAGAAAACTCCCCAAGCTCCAGGAGCGGAGCGGAGTTCACCACCCAGACTTACTGCTCACCACAAACACACTATTGGTGCATTTGTACTATCACTCTCACCTATGTGTCCAGCAATTAAAACTGCCTACTGCTTCTAAGTCTCCAGCTATTCTTTTATATATGTACTCTGCATACACTCACTTTGTACACATATAGTCACAGTTCTACAACTCACATGGCACATTCCGAAGAAGTCCTGCCCTGTCCTGTGCAACAATCTTCTTAAACATTTGTCTTCAAAATGGGCTACTGGCACAAATATATCCAGTCCCAATATTAGCATTCAGTTGTCCGCCATTTGTCACTGCTTGCAACACACAGGTCATGATATAGAAAACTGTTTTCCGTGTGTAAGTCTGACTTGCGTATATAAACGCTCAAAATTACACGTACAAAATCTATGCTTGATACACAGTGACAGAAGGGCAACGCAAGGAAAGCAATGCAAGTATGTGAACGCCCAGCCAGACGGACCTCAACCCTTATCCCCAAGCATTTCTCAAAGTATTTCTAACGCCTGTCATCTAACCTCAGGTACATCTGCAAGACCCAGGTCTGGGCAAGTATCGTACTGTGCAGTATAGGATGAGCACACTGCAGATGAGAGCAGTAGGGTAGATATCCCAAAAATAAAAAAAACTTTCTTTGAAAAAAATATAAAAATAAAATATGTTCAAGTTACTGATTTGCATTGTATGTAACCGACAGAGTATGTATTGAGTGTTACAGAGCAGCAAATCTCAGGTTTATGAGTAAATGTCATGCCCTTACAGAGCTGAGTGACAATATGTGTAAGTTATACATACAGAAGAAGCCAGATTGTGTTGTGATTTAGTAAAGAAGGTGTAAATGAAAATATTGCACACGAATAACTTCATAAGTCCATCAGTTACACATTTTTGGCAGTCAGAGCCTTTTTCTTTACAGACTCTTACCCCTTTTCAAAGTTTTGCTGAAGTTCATGTGTTTTCCACCCAGACCAAACTCCTCATGTTGCCAGCCCATTATGAGCGTTTGTCAAGAGTGGAGGTGCAGGAAATGTGAGACCAGGTAAGAAAGACATGTTCGTTAAAACTTTTGTTCTCAGAAAATAGAACCATTGACAAATTGCGAATTTGTTCATCACTATCTCCAAGGACTGTTGCAGTTCAAAATGTGTATCCCCATTAACATGGTGTGTCGAAGAACAGATAGGTAATATGACAAACCACATAAGACAGTGTCCCATAGATACTGGGTAGTATATGTCATCAGTGATGTGAGTTGGTATCTTTAATGTACTTTAATTTGGTGATGTCATCAGCGATAGCATTAACAGATTGCATCAGTATTTAATTTATAGTCATGTGCAGTGGATTGAAATAGTGGTATTGTTCTGTGCAAGACCTACATTTATATCTTTTAGTGGTTTCATGTTGAGCATAATTTTGCCTAACATCTATTATTTATAGAAATGTTGTTCCTTTTATTCTTTGAATTGAGTTCATTTGCCTATTAAACACTTTCCACTCTCCCTTGCAGACCGCCGGAAGATTTTTGCCTGTATTCTACATTAGGAGAGAGTTTAAAATAGGAACAAGAAACAGACATGGACAGACACATGCCACCTGAAAATCAGAAGTCAGTGGTTTAAGGTGATCAGGCAATATGCGATTCATTTTATTCTCTTTTCTTTATTCATCGTTTGGAAATAATTATCTCTGGAAAGAAGTACCTATCTTGCACCATGTTGAAATTAAGACACCTCGGTGATGAAGGTAACAAAATATTTACTTGAAGAACAGGCTGTAAACAACAACTGGCAGCACCCTACCAAAGTTCACATTCGCCTTTTTCAAATCCCCCAAAATCACTCTGCACATTACGACTCCATGGAATCATGATGTACGCGGAACCAACCAAATAAAGCTAAAAATGACAAACAAAACCAACACGTGTGCAAAACAATAACATAAACCACTAATAAAATACACAGAAATCACCACGTTAACTGAAATACTGTTATATTCACAAAGTTACCCAACAACGTAATCTTTGAAATGGCCAGGCAGCTGCATGGAAAGACGAGAACGTGTAGTATGAGAAAACCTTCCTGACTCTGGTACCTGTAAACTATCATCACTGTCAGTGACTCCCTTATGATCACAGACTATGTCAATCTTATAAGGAACAAGTGCAACTCTGTCTTTGTTCTGCATATGATCATCACTGGCCCATACAGGAGGAGACAATAAACAAATAACTTGCATTTGAGAAGAATATTTAGACTCTCCCTTTGCCATATAGCCAGGCTTCTTTATCCCTACCCAGTTCCTCACTCTTACTTTCTTTCCATCACCACAACCAACTATGCTTTTGTAAGCAGCTTGAACCTTCTCATAACATTAACCACCTTTTCCAAACAGGAAGTATCAATTGTGTGATGACATATCCATTTCCTATTCAATTTTAATCCCAGCCCTTGATCTATCAACAAAACAAAAGGTGTGGCCCAGTTATTACATTGGGTGTGGATTGCATAGCCCATAACATGTCACTGATGGCACACCCACAATTCGACTGATGGACAAAGGCAGTGTACGATTGAAACATTCTACTAACCCATTAGTTCTGGGATGATACAATAAAATATGCGTATGACTCATGCTGTGTCTATGTAAGAAATTACTCATTTCCACACACACCAATTGCATACAGTTATCTGTTACTAATTCATAAGGTGTACCACTTCCCTATAAAAATTACATGCTGATTTACGTCTCAATATTATTACCAAAAACAACCGTAGGAAACTTAGACATGTAATCAATCAACACTAACGAATACTTGGACACCTCTCCTTGTACTGTTAGTGGACTAGCAATGCCAAAACCCAACTTTGACCAGGGATGCATATATAATTCCACTGGAATTATAGGTGATGGTTTTGGCAAAAAAAGCTAGGGGTAAAACCCATCCAGGCAATAGTAAATGTATATCAGGGCAAAGCGTCTAACCATTACTAACAATGGGAGATATTTTGGGGTTTACAAGGGCTTTGGAGAGATTTAGGGAGTCGAAAACAACTTCTTAAGAAGATTATTGTCAATTCCTCTGTCAGCAGCCTCCTTTATAGCTCACAAAGAACTAGGTATGGAGTATATTTCGGATAGGTTAGACCTTTCACCTATAGTTCAATGGTTCAAAAGCTGGTTTAGCAAGGAGCTAGATTTAAAGCAGGCAATCATTAGAGAATGTCTTTCCTTGGATAAAGGCCACACTATTCCATGGCTAGATTAGATTAAAGTATCATTAGGGAAATTAGAATGCCTGGCCCTGTGTGGGTCACCCGATAAGATTACCAAAAGAAATCTGCCATAGATTGAAAAACAATATATGTTTAGAGCCAACTCCAATAGAGAAGCCAGAGAACTCTTTATAGCATCCGTTAGAGCACACATACTCATAACAACTGGCTTTTTTGCAAAGCATTATTTGAATGAGGTTAAAGTACCCCACCATCACTTCCTGCTAACACGCTTCAGATTGAGCCTTCTGCATTGGCACTTATCAGAGCCACATGCTAAACATAACGTCGAAGATCAAGGCCCTTGCTCATGTGATCAATTTTCACTCTTAGAGACATTGAGCTTTATTATGTTTTGTGATCACTAAGCACAGTGCAGCAACAATATGTTGTACTTTTTCTCAAATGAAAGGTTTCTGGCGAGCAAAACTGGCCCTGATTTACATTGAAATGCTGCAGAGTCCTCCAATTTATTTTAATATGTGAAACTTTTTGTTTGGTGCTTTTAAAGGCAGAAAAAGACATCTGAAATGTTGAAGTCATTTGAGAACATTTTATCATTTTTTTGTGATTGTATAGTGTAGTATTGTGCCTACGATAATATATTTTTAATGTATTCATTGTTTATGTGTATATGATGCTGTTATGGTTTTTATGTAACCTAACGACGTATTTTGAACACACGACTCCTGATCAAGGCAAGAAGGACCAGCAAAATAGCCTGTTTAACATAAAAAGATTTGCATGTAAACACTCTAAAGTACCTCTCATATAAGCTCGCGATTGGAAGAGGAGCGCCACGAATTAGCAGCAAATAAAATAGATTGTAATTCTTCATTTTAGAATACGTTGAACCACTCTTAAGCCTTTCCAGATAATGGGTCAATATCGGCAACACATTACGATGCCCCACTAAAATAACCCCAGCACTACTCCCTGTTCCTCACCTCACACTCGTTAGTAGATTAATCACCCCAGTTTTAGCGCTATATATGTTAGATTCACGAAGCTGTCTATCCTGTTTCTGATTTAACTCTTTTGTTCAGATCCCTACTTGGACAAAACTTATGTTGACGTATTCCTACTTGCAATGTGTTATGTATCTTACTTTCCCAACTTTATACAACGTTCTAACTAACTTTGGAACCTACTATGTTCTCTTATGGATCTAAACTAATAAATAATAAGCATTGGCAAAATCAATAGGTTTACCCTTGGCTGTCAGCATTTTGGCCTTGCCAATGCTTGTTTTGTTTTGTTACAGTGTTTTGAAAAACATTGTTGGGGAAGCTACCAGACAATTGACAAGTAAACGAAAATCTCTGAAAGCAAACATGGTGTTTTGATCTAAAACAAAAAGCACACACTGCCAGAGTAGTCCCTGTCATAGAAGATTATTAATTGTGTGTCGATTTGCAACATGGAAAAATGCAGAATACTGTAGCTCTCAGTGACGTTAGCCAATGCCTCAAGTGGGCAGACACTCTGCCCCGTGCTGTATGCTGTAATGGACAGAAGAAAAGTATAGATTACATAATAAGAGACCAGAGGATGAAGAGAGCTGGTGGAAAGCCTTAATATAAATGCTGCATGTCTGCACGGTCTCTTTAACAATATGTATTCTGATCAAACTACTTGAACATGCATAGCTTTCAAAAATCAAAACAACAACGGTATGACTCAAACTGACCCATCTGCCGATTCGTGAGTGTTGAACGTGCGGTGACTTTTTCTCAAAATGTTTGGAATACGAACTGAAATAATCTCATGTGCACAAAAAACAATAAGACTGGAAAAGTGCATTTGTTTATTTTCTCCTGCAGTTAGCCTCCATGCCAAATTTAAGGAGGCTTTCACAAGCCTCAGGAGTAGGTATGTGCAATTCTCTTTGAATCACATTTGTTTATTAAGATTTGTCAACTTTACAGTATGTGATACTTCCATATCTAATAAAAGAGCATAAAGCACCCTAGATCATGCAGTAGAAATTTCCCTCGAACAAAGACTGACATCAACCACAATTGTATGTCCCTCAGGGATAATAGGCAGTCGTTGTAAATCTGCTGAGCCCAGTGAACCAGGGAGTTCCCACCCCTTGCCCATCATTATGTGTGATGAGTCATTTGTGAACCAGGTCCCTCATGGGAAGGGGGGAAGGGGGATGGGGTGGTGGTGGGAGGGGTTGGAGGTGGTGGCATACCCCAGGGATGGGGCAGCAACAGCACATATGAATCCAACCCTAGAGGGACCCCTCAGGAAGAGTTCAAACTAAGACCGCTGTGGGAGAGGAAGCAACCCCAGACCCCTTCAAACTGTGTGAGTTTGTCATTGAGTTTAAATATCACATTTTCAAAGGTGGCATTTCTTCCAACCAGGTCTGCAAGGTGGGCACATTATCTGTCTTCCAAAGGCAAAGAAGAGCTATTCTGGTCTCACCGAAAGCCCCTGAGAACCATCTATATTCCAATTGCGAGAGACCCATTAGGGGTAGGGCCTCATGTAAGAGTACAACCCTGCCTGTCAGCAGCAGCCGCACCAGGAGTTATAGTGTCATATTATGCCAGATTTGGTGCCAGTAAGTACTCCGGGAGGGGCATTCCCACAGGGTGTGCACTATATCACTGACCCGTGAGCCACACCACCAGTCAGCGTTTGGCTTTGCCTGGTACAGCTTTGCTTGCGATCAGTGCCACTGATGTAAGATCTTAAAAAAGCAGTATTTAACTCGGGATTTTTATAACACTTCTCTAATATAGCCTCCGAATCACCCTCCTCGACCCACGATCACAGCCTGTTTCCCCTCCGCTGTCGTAAAGAGAGCGAGGTCTCAGAGATGAACTAAACTTCAATCAAAAGAGAGCATATTCCTGAAATTGTGCCCTTAAAGGTATTCCAAGTATGTAAACAGTCTGTTAGTGGGGACTTTATTGAGGGAGAGGTGAGAATAGGGCATGAGTGCAGTTAAAGCTTGTGACAATTGGAGATACCTCCACTTCTGTGTGGATGGAAGGGTAATGTCTTGACAAAGTACCTCAAGGGCTTGAGTGTATAGTGTATAAGAAAAGTTACTTACCTGTAACTTCAGTTATCCAGTATTGGTATCTTTCATAGATTCACATGCCTGAATCATTCCCCGTCGCGAGGCGGGAGTCCCAAGGTATATAAAAAAGCAGTGCCAAAAGTAAATTATAGTAGTAGGCCCTAAATGCAGGCCTGAGGCCTAGATTGCAGTAGCCTATCTACCTCATTATGCTGAAAAGACCCAAATCTTTGTCACAGCCAATCAGCTGTCAGCACCCTCTAGAACCCTCTCTGCAGAGCCAGTTCTCCTCCGATTTTCGTTAGCACAAGTGGGGAATAAGTATCCCAATTCTAGAGAACTGACTCTCCGGGGAGGAGGGTGGGTGCATGTGAATCTATGAAAGATACCAATACTGGATAACTGAAGTTACAGGTAAGTAACTTGTTTTCTTATCCAGTATTGGGGTATCTTTCATAGATTCACTTGCCTGAATCAGAATAGCAAGCAGTAAACCAGATAATAGTCGGTTGCGGATGGTGGGAGACTTGTACTGAAACATTCCCATTAAAACCGTCATTAATCAATTAACAAATGTTTCACATGTTATTGTCACAGACAACGATGAATCAAAGCTTATAAATGCATTTGAAATATCAGAATAGATATATCATATGAACATGTTTGCAATCACATTAAAGTGACTTCATTTATAAACGAACATATATAAAAAGAACATCAAGTATATGTTACCTGAGAATTTCTTTAAACGAACAGGTGTCGCAAGATGGCTTGTCCAACTGCTGCATCTCTCTGGCTTGTCGATTGCAGGCAGTAGTGTCTGGTGAATGTGTGGACATTTTTCCATGTCGCAGCACGACAGATGTCCTCAAGCTTCACCCCTGCGAACAACGCTCTAGATGCCGCTACAGCCCTCGTAGAATGTGCCCTGTCATTTCTTGTCAGTGGTCTGTTTGACTTGGTATGGCAGAATTGGATCGCTGAAGCCATCCATTTGGAAATTGTAGCCTTGGTGACAGCTGCTCCCAACGTGGTCTGTCCATAAGCTACAAACAGTTGATCAGATTTTCTGAAGTTCTTTGTCCTCTGCAAGTAGAATTTCAGACAACGTTTGACGTCTAAAGAATGCAGTGTTCTTTCTGCTGGTGTAGCCGGATTTGGAAAAAAGACTTTTAGACGAACTGGTTCATTCAAATGAAATTGTGAAGGGACCTTGGGTATAAATGAAGGGTTGGTTCTCAGAGTGACGCAATCCTGTGAAAAATGTAGGAAGGGTTCTTTAATGGTGAACGCTTGTATCTCACTTACTCTTCTAGCTGATCTCAAAGCTAGGAGTAAGGCAACTTTCCATGTAAGGTATTTGATCTCAGCCTTATGAATAGGTTCGAATGGATGCTTCATAAGCTGTGAACGAACTGTATTGAGTTCCCACTCCGGTGGGGGATGCCGAATCGGAGGATAAACTCGGAAAAGTCCTCTCATGAACTGGTTGATTAGAGAGGACGAACATAGTGAAGGAACATTAGACACTTTCCTGAATCTGGACAGGGCTGCCAGGTGAATCTTTATTGATGAAAAAGACAGGCCAGAGCGAGCTAAGTGTAGAAGGTAAGGAAGAACCTCTTCTGCTGGTGCATTAATCGGGTGGACATTGTTGGAGACACACCATGAGCAGAACCTTTTCCATTTTAGCCGGTAAGTTTTCAAAGTACTTTGAGCTCGCGACTTCCTTAAAATATCTCTGCAGTCTTGCGGAATTTGAAGGTGCTCAAACTCTAAGAAGTCAGGAGCGATGGGTGCAATTTTAGAGATTGCAGATCTGGGTGAAGAACCTGTACCTCGTTCCTTGACAGTAGTGTTGGAGACGGAAGGAGGCGAATTGGATGATCCTTAGACAACCACATGAGCTCCGGAAACCAATACTGGCGTGGCCATCTTGGAGCAATGAGTATCAATCGGCAACTCTCGAACTTCATTTTGCGCAACACCCTTGGTATCAACGGAATCGGGGGAAAAACGTAAGCATAAATCCCTGACCATCGCATGGACTGGGCATTCCCCCTTGACCCCTGTTGATGATACCTGCTGGCGTTAAACCGGCATTTTTTGTTCTGCTGTGTTGCGAACAAATCCAACTGTAGTTTGCCCCAGGTCTGGAACAGTTTGTGCAATTGAGTTTGATCTAGCTCCCACTCGTGGCAATCTGACAGGGATCTGTTGAGATTGTCCGTTAGTGTATTCTGGAGGCCTTTGACATGCTCTGCTCTGAGAGTTATGTTGTGCAGTGTAACCCAGTCCCATAACTCTTGAGCTTCCTGCGACAGCGTCATAGATCTTGTTCCTCCTTGTTTTTTCACATAGAACATGCTGGTGCTATTGTCGGTTCGTACCAACACAGAAGATCCCGCTATTCTGGGGAGAAGCGCTTGCAGAGACAGGAAGATGGCCCTCAACTCCAGACTGTTGATGTGACGCTGTTTGTAATCTTGAGTCCACCTGCCTTGGACTTGCAGATCTTGGAGATGGCCTCCCCATCCCTCCATGGACGCATCCGTTGTAAGTATGAAGTCTGGAGGCATCTGTATGAATGAAAGTCCTTGCTTCAGATTGTGCAACTGTGACCACCACAACAGAGCATTTACCATGTGCGGAGTGACCTTGATAATATCCTCGAAGGAACCTGTTGCCTGCTTCCATTGATGATGCAGCTCTTCCTGCAGAGGTCGCATCTTGAGGCGTGCCAATGGAATGAGATTTATGGCTGACGAACACATTCCCCAAGTGGGAAGCAAACAGTCGGACCGAAAGTGACTTTCTTTTTGAGATTTGAATTGCCAATTTTTGCAAACGGAGTTGCTTCTCCTGTGATAGGAACGCTTTGCATTGTATTGTGTCCAGACGTGCACCTAAGAAAGGCAGGACTTGTTTCGGTTGCAGTTGGGATTTGCTGAGATTTACAGTCAGACCCAGAGAAGCAAATAGAGCACAACAGCTTGTCATGGCGTCCTGTACACTGTTTATTGAAGGGCCCTTGAGTAACCAATCGTCCAAGTACGGGAAAACTTGGATTCCCCAAGAGCGCAGCGTTGATGCTACCGGGGCCAGGCACTTTGTGAATATTCTTGGTGCCGATTTGAGGCCTAACGGTAATACTTTGAACTGATAATGGGCGCCAGCCACATTGAACCGAAGATAATTGCGATATTTGGGAATGATGGGGATGTGGAAGTATGTGTCCTCCATGTCCAGGGAAGCTAAAAAATCTCCTTCGTTCAGACAGTTTAGGATTTCTGAAAGCGTGACCATGCGAAAGCCCTGCTTCTTGAGGAATTTGTTGAGGCCGCGCAGATCTAAAATTGGCCGCCATTCGCCTGATTTATTTTTTATAAGGAAGAAACGGGAGTAGAACCCTTGTCCTCTCTGTTGGAGCGGGACTTTTTCTATGTTGTTCTTGAGGAGCATTGTTTGAACCTCCTTGAACAATAAGTGAAGACGAGGGGGAGGGGGTCCCTTGTGCGGAACAGTTGGCGGTTTGGTAACGAATGCCAGGGTGTGTCCATGTTGTACCAGATCTAACACCCACTGATCGGTGGTAATTTTCTGCCACTGTTGATCGAATACAGATATTTTTGCGCCCACAGGAAGGGGAAAGGATGCGGATGGCGCCCGGTTGAACTCGCTTGTTCTTGTGAGTATCTCTCCCTTGATTGTTGGAGCGTCTGCGGCCCCCTTGGCGAGAGAAACCAGCCGTGTTTGACTGACGGTAAGATGAGTTATAATCTTGACGGTAGTGGGATTGGTATTGTCCGCCCTGCTGATGGTAACCTCCTCTAGAAGAGTAGCCACGTCCTCTAGATCCTCTGTAAGAACCTCGTTTGAATTGCAGGGAACCAAATGACCTAGCAGTATCAGTGTCCGTTTTGATCGCTTGGAGGGCCTCGTCAATGTGCTTGCCAAATAGAGACTCGCCGTCATAGGCCATGTCTAAGATCTTTATTTGAACCTCTGGTCTGAAGGCGGTAGCTTTTAGCCAACCTTGACGCCTGAGGACGGCCGCTCCAGCTAATTGCCTGAAGTTAGTGTTGGCAATATCCAGGGGGCAGTCGATAGTTTCTCCTTCTGTCAAAATCTTGCGAGCTTCTGCTCTGTTGTCTTCTGGGATCAAATCAATGAAGGGTGTCATATCTGACCACATTTGGCGATCATAGCGCCCTATGATCGCCAACGAATTAGCAGCTCGAATTGCGGCGGCCGCCATGGTCGAGAATTTCTTCCCGATAAGGTCAAGGCGACGTCCCTCCTTATCCGGAGGAGTAGTGATGGGCGTAGCTGGATTTTTCGATTTTTGTTGCGCCGCCTGAGAAATAACCGAGTCCGGTTTTGGGTGACCCACAAGGCAGGATGGCCTGTCAAATGGAGCTCGATACTTGTTATCAATCCTTGGCAGTACGGCTGGCACGGAAGCAGGATTCTTCATGACCTTTATGTCTTCCTTCCAGATGTAATCAATCATGGGAATAGCTCTAGATATCTTTCTAGTGTCCTCTTTAAAATCATGTAGGAAACAATCAGATTGTTCCACTGTGACTGGAAGCTTGAATCTGTTCGAAGCCCTTTGAATGAGATTGTGGAATCCACCTATGTCCTCAGGTGGAGAGTCAGATGGTTTTGGAGTTGGCGGAGATGGTAACGTAATAATATATGAATCCCACGGATCAGAAGGAGGTTTTTCAGGAAGCTCTCCTTCCTCTACCTCTTCGTCCGAGGACGTATCAGGGGTACGAGGAGGTGGAGCAGTCTGGTCCGTTACTGGAGACCTGGGCGCTGAAGGTTGAGGCTGAGGTACAGGGTCTGTTCCTGCCACAGAAGCAGGCGGTGAGATGACCTGTTGCGGTGGAAATCGCTGTCTGTAGTCAGCTAGCGTGGCCTGCAGGCCTTGAATGAGGGTAGGAGGCAGATGGCTGGTATCTGCTGCCCTTGTATAACTGGTATGATGGGGAACCATAATGTTCTCCTGATAGTAGTGTGCAATGTAATCCTCCTCATCATCATCTTGACATTTTATAATTAGGTCCGAAGGATGGCGTGCTACTCCAAAGGCTCCCTCATTATCATCATCCTCATAGTCTCCTTCTTCATCCTGATCATAGGTGTCCAAGAGGTGAGAAGGAGTTAGTGGCAAAATATTCGAGTATTCCTGCCTCTGGAAAGATCTCAGCTGGAAACTCTTGGATGCAATAGGCGTTGAAAAAGCCTGCTTTACTGGTATGGATGCCACTGATGACGTTGCCAGCGCCGTAGACGGTACAGCCATCAATGGACTCTTCTTTGACGACGGAGGCACCCTCGACGGACTCGACATCGACGGAGGCATCGTCGACGGACTCGACGTCGACGGAGGACTTGAGGTCGACGGAGGCATCGTCGACGGAGGCATTGTCAACGGAGGACTCGTCGTCAACGGGATCATCGTCGACGGGATCGTCGTCGACGGGCTTGACTTCTTCGTCGATGGGACAGTTGTATTCGGCGGTATAGATGATGAACTCGTCGACCACGAAGATGTCGTTAACGGTGTTCTCTTTGACGAATGCTTTGACGACGAGGTTCTCGTCGGCGACTCGTCGACAATGGTCTTTTTTGTGACAATAGAAATCCTAGTTGACAGGATTGGAGAGGTAATAGCAGTAGTAGATACAGTGGCCGTCAACGTAGGAGCTGAAGATGATATTGTAGAGATAGAGAAAGCTGAAGAGACAGAGCAGCTTTTACTCACGGTTTTATGCTTCTTTGAATTCTTGAAAGCAGAAGGTTCTGAAGAAGCTGAAGGAGACTTGTGAGTATCACCAGGAGTGGAGTGGGAGGTTTTCAGTTGTTTTCTCCCCTCACTTGATGTACTCTCCTGAGATCTTGCCCTTTTGCTTGATGTTGAAGCTCCATCATCATCATCAGCTTTAGAAGATTTGAGCCATAACAAGACTCTAGCCTCTCTATTCCTCAAGGTTTTAGAGGGAAGGTTCGGCAAATCTTAAAATTTTGGGCCTCATGAGAAGGATAGAGGCAATATATACAGTCCTTATGTTGATCATCAACATGGACTCTCTTTTTGTCGCATGTCCTGCAAGGTCTGAACAAGGCCTTCTTCTCTGACATCCTGAAGAAAAAACTGAGTAGGCACTCAGGGAGACTCCTTTCCACATGACGTGCGTTGAAAATCTAAGGAGAACTGGCTCTGCAGAGAGGGTTCTAGAGGGTGCTGACAGCTGATTGGATGTGAAAAAGACTTGGGTCTTTTCAGCATAATGAGGTAGATAGGCTACTGCAATCTAGGCCTCAGGCCTGTATTTAGGGCCTACTACTATAATTTACTTTTGGCACTGCTTTTTTATATACCGTGGGACTCCCGCCTCGGCGACGGGGAATGATTCAGGCATGTGAATCTATGAAAGATACCTGGATAAAGAGGTCATCCAGGTATGTAATTGTGTGCGCTTTCCAGACACCCCAATTAACGTCATCACCCCATACTGATTGCATCATTGTGATGTATCAGTACCTGTGAATGTATAGCCAAATCGATACAGAGATGTTTAGAGGTCCTTTGCCATGCATAGTGCAAGGTGGCAATAATAAGATCGGCATTATCCCTCTTGCATGGATACCTCATGCAAAAGTTTGTTTGATCCCCGAGGTGTTTATGTTCAACTAATGGCTTTCGATGAGGACCTATGGTGAGGTTACCCTGTGAGTGGGTAAAAGTAGATCGCCTAAGACAACTGGTGGGCCAGCTGGTGGCTGTCTATGTGGGGCAAAAATAGTCCACCCTTTGTCATCTTGGAGTATAGCTTGGATCTCTTCAGCCTTGGCTTGCACTCATTCCACACAAAACCACTGATTGCCTTATATAAGTCCACCAAGAAAGAGTTCAAACATTTTACAGGGATTGCCCCAAATAAGCAATTGAACCTGGGAGCTATATTTATTTTAATGACTTGGACTCTTTCCCACATTAAAAGGCTCATACTGGATCACCTCCATTGGTCCGATTTCATGGTATCCAGAGAGGTAAAAGTTGTCCTGAGCCATAGCGCCCAAACCCTGGTAAATATATACATCCAGGCATTTCGCCCTGTATGCCAGTCATTAAAACGGTAAGGAACCAACTGCAGTTTGCACAGTAACAGGACTGAGTGGGTGGGCTTCAGATTTAGATCAATTGATCTAATAGCTCGAGAATGTGCAAACTAGTGGATTAATTTCCCCAATATGCATGCTGATTCAAGGGGGGTTCATTAAAGTCAATAAAATATCATGAGCATTTCAGAATGCTTTATGTTATCAGGCTGTCATCATTATGCCTTTGATCTATGAGTCATTCCTAACTGTGGTTGTAAATGGCTATGGATAAACAATAACGATGACAGGGAACAGCCCTGCCATGTTCCAAGATGAGTTTGGAAGAAGGGCAACGAGAAGATTCCAAATGGGACCAAGGCCATTGGCTTGTGATACGTCTCTGTCATGAGATGGAAGAAATTCCATCTGATTCTCATGCATTTGATTGTCTTAAAAAGATATTCCTCCCACCCTATCAAATGCTTTTTCAGTGTCTAAGGAAAACAGATTTTTTTTGTTTAAGGGCCTTATGAGTTTGGCAGTACAGGAGCGCCCCGCTACACCAAACTCATGTTTGAACCGCCCACCAGCATAGGAGTTTTCTTCTGTCTGACGGACTGTTTTTGGTGCTCCCATGGCAGTCCCTATGAAATAGGCACTGCAATGGTAATGTCAAAGGCAGTACCTTCAGGGCATGAACTGCTGCAGTCCATGCCCTGCAAATACTGGTGTGCATGCACCCAGGTGGGCATATATTGTGCCCCCCCTGTGTGCATCCCCATGGCATAGGCACCCCTTTTTTACTCACTGCCACACTTTTCATGGCAGTTGCATCGCCAAGAAAAGTGTGGCGGTGAAGACACTTGTAATATGCCTGGCAGGGCCACTGCATATTGGGGCCTCAAGACAGCCACACCACTACTAGGGATCTCCGATCCCTGCCAGTTGCCGAGGTTCCAGGGTGGTCCAACTGGCCTATTATGACCAGCCGCTGCTGTGCCCCCGTGAGTCTGGCGGTCTGTGGACTATCAGACTCTTAAAAAGGCCCTAAATAATCTTTGACTTGCCATTTCCTATGTGAGAGGGTGCATCAATGGCTCAGTGAGGATCAGCCTGGCACAAAACCTACTTTTGCAGATTGTATCATCAAGGGGTTGAGTTTTTGTAGACGGTTCACTAGGGATGTAGCTCTCATTATGACGTCAACATTAATGAGGGAGTTGGATCTGTAGCTGGAGCATTGTAAAGGATTGTGACCTGGTTTGTGAATGACAGAGATCCTGGCTCTCTCAAATTCATAAAAACAAAAAAACAAAAAGGTGGTGGAGGGTCCGAGGGGAAATGTTTTTATAGACCAACTAGTACCTAGTCCCCCAACTCAACAGTAAAACACACGGGAGGTACTAAAAGTCTGAAAACAAAGAGATAACTGGAACCTAATAGTGTCCCATTTTATGCCCAGACCACAAAGTTGATCCAGAGAAATGACATTGTTATACCAAGGAGAGTGAGAGAAAGAGAAGATACAGAGTCTGAGGAACTAGAAAAAGTACCCATCAGCCCACTCAAAAGTGGAATCTCGTCATCTGGGTATGTTTGTGTTGGAGAATGGTGTCCTATAGGCTCCTCCTCAGAGAGAATTTTCCGAGGTCGCCTACTATCGGACCCAATGGTCAAACATTCAACCAACAGATGGCAGTATATGAGCGGGAGGGGCAAGAAGTTGCAGTGCTCAAAAGAAGAAAAGGAAGGAAAATGATCCACGTGATTTAAAAATACCTACATTGATGTCATAGGAAACTTTATTATGTCTGACCATCAATGTGGTATGGTTAAAAAGCAGTAAATGATAGCATGCAAGGAATTGCTACCCACCATATATGTTATTCGGTCAACATGTTTCAGCCTTAAAACGGCTTTCGTCAGGACCTATGATGTGCTACTGCAACACTTACTTTCAGTGATGTGATATGTGATCTACACCCACTTTCCAAATGAAAAAATGGTGTATCTTCTCCTGTATATACAATGTGGGAAACAAAAACAAAACAGGATTACAAGTATACAATTTTGTGTATCCCTTATCTCTGTAATGAATACATATTCACTTAAATGTTTATCACTCACCCTAATTGCAGGGAGAGAGAACCTCACCTCACCTGGCAACTGCTCAGGATAGAAGGAGGCCACGCACTGGAAATAAACATATAAATCTAAGGTTAAATCCAGAGGCAGTTAAAAAAAGGGGTTTTGAATTTAAAGTTTAAAAGCATCTTTACTGGTGATACAAGAGGGCAAAATGGCAAGCGCAGATTTGGAGTGCTTAGGGATGAAAAAGCGTCTCACTGGTAAGACTGACTTGGCTGGCCTAAGTTGTCCTGCATGGTGAATAGAGCAGCTGGGTAACCAAAAGTCAGAGACCAAAGACGCCTACTCCTATGCTGTCAAATAATTCTTTCCAAGAATGAGATCTCTACAGCGTCTGTCTAAGCAAACGCAGTCACTCACCTCTCCGTCGTTGCCTCGGGTTAAGAACTGAGCCGAGGGGGAGGCGGTGATTCAGACTTGTCCGCGGCATTAAGTATGTAGAATAGCGGACCTGAGAGGGAGCTGTCACCAAAAATGATCTGATTGGTTAACAGCTTATACACGGTCAGAACCAATGGCAGCTGACCCTCGATTTAGCAACTCGGGGAAGGAACATCCACACTGTTGAAAAACGAGGACCAATCAGAGCAGTCAGCTAAAGCGCCAATAGTGATTGTCAGCGCATAGCAAACTCCAAAGTCTAAGACGAGCGGACTTTGAAGAGAAAATGTTCGAAGGGAAATGTTCAGCGACTCAGGGGAGGCTGTATCGGCGCTTGTATAGGTGGTTAAACAAGGACCAATAGGACAGGTAAACTGGAAGAACATGTAATTTCCAGAGCGTAGCAGAATCTAAACTGCAAACAGCAGACCTTGGAGGAGGCTTATGTAGCAGACACTCCCATTGGCTCACGCATAGTTAGCGGCTAAGCCAATCTCAAACGTCCATTTGTTTGCTAACAAATGTGTCAGCTTGTTGTCTCCAAGAACGGATGCTGTCAGTCGCTAATGTAAATAGATACGACTGAAAACAGCACCACATACTCAACTCAGCTCTGAAGACTGTGTCTTTATGTGTATTTGCGCACATATTAGAGTGTTTGTAGGCACATACGAGCTATCCAAACCTCGCGTGGCGACAGACCAGTTATGGGGTCGTACAGAGTTATCAAGTGTGGTGTGCTGAGGCAGAATAGTTCTAAACATCAGCAAACTGGCGACAAGGGCATTAGTGTGGCGCGAGGCCTCACAGATACACAGTATGGTCTAATAGTAGTAAAGCCAATGCAGAAAACCTGGACGAATGTGTGAATTCGTATTAGGGGACCTGCATTTGGAAGTATGGCAAAGTATTGCGGAATGGTATACCAACAAAACAGTGAGCCACACCAAAATGCTTTGGCGGTGCCCAGTAGAATTTTTTTTTTTTCTTTCACACATATACCAAGTATTGACTCTCTCATTAGTTGGTAACTGTGGAGATTTAAACAGTAATAAAAAAAGGATGGCAAAACAATTGGGGCTATTCTGTTGACATTGTCGATGGAAGGGTGGACTGCGTGATATTGGAAAAGCTTGATTTCGCCTTTTTCTGGGTAGCATCAAATCATTATCAGATGTAGTCAGGTGTACACATATGTGCACTCAGAAGTGAACTCACAGCTGCATCCATGGGATGTCATCGTTCAATCCCTCCGTATCACTGCGTAGTTTGTAGACCCATCTTTGCCACACATTTTCTTGACAAAAGACATAATCCCGACGATCTAAGGTGGCTTGTCTTAGAACAACCTTACATACCTAGTCACGTCACAGATGTCTCCCTTTTTCTACTAAGGAAAGAGCAAAGATACTTGGTATATGTGTGAAAGAAAAAAAAATGTTTTCTACTGGGCACCGCCAAAGCATTTTGGTTTGGCTCACTGTTTTGTTTGTATACCATTCCGCAATACTTTGCCATACTTCCAAATGCAGGTCCCCTAATACGAATTCACACATACGTCCAGGTTTTCTGCATTGGCTTTACTACTATTAGACCATACTGTGTATCTGTGAGGCCTCGCGCCACACTAATGCCCTTGTCGCCAGTTTGCTGATGTTTAGAACTATTCTGCCTCAGCACACCACACTTGATAACTCTGTACGACCCCATAACTGGTCTGTCGCCACGCGAGGTTTGGATAGCTCGTATGTGCCTACAAACACTCTAATATGTGCGCAAATACACATAAAGACACAGTCTTCAGAGCTGAGTTGAGTATGTGGTGCTGTTTTCAGTCGTATCTATTTACATTAGCGACTGACAGCATCCGTTCTTGGAGACAACAAGCTGACACATTTGTTAGCAAACAAATGGACGTTTGAGATTGGCTTAGCCGCTAACTATGCGTGAGCCAATGGGAGCGTCTGCTACATGAGCCTCCTCCAAGGTCCGCCGTTTGCAGTTTAGATTCTGCTACGCTCTGGAAATTACATGTTCTTCCAGTTTACCTGTCCTATTGGTCCTTGTTTAACCACCTATACAAGCGCCGATACAGCCTCCCCTGAGTCGCTGAACATTTCCCTTCGAACATTTTCTCTTCAAAGTCCGCTCGTCTTAGACTTTGGAGTTTGCTATGCGCTGACAATCACTATTGGCGCTTTAGCTGACTGCTCTGATTGGTCCTCGTTTTTCAACAGTGTGGATGTTCCTTCCCCGAGTTGCTAAATCGAGGGTCAGCTGCCATTGGTTCTGACGGTGTATACGCTGTTAACCAATCAGATCATTTTTGGTGACAGCTCCCTCTCAGGTCCGCTATTCTACATACTTAATGCCGCGGACAAGTCTGAATCACCGCCTCCCCCTCGGCTCAGTTCTTAACCCGAGGCAACGACGTAGAGGTGAGTGACTGCGTTTGCTTAGACAGACGCTGTAGAGATCTCATTCTTGGAAATAATTATTTGACAGCATAGGAGTAGGCGTCTTTGGTCTCTGACTTTTGGTTACCCAGCTGCTCTATTCACCATGCAGGACAGCTTAGGCCAGCCAAGTCAGTCTTACCAGTGAGACGCTTTTTCATCCTTATGCACTCCAAATCTGCGCTTGCCATTTTGCCCTCTTGTATCACCAGTAAAGATGCTTTTAAACTTTAAATTCAAAACCCCTTTTTTTAACTGCCTCTGGATTTAACCTTAGATTTATATGTTTATTTCCAGTGCGTGGCCTCCTTCTATCCTGAGCAGTTGCCAGGTGAGGTGAGGTTCTCTCTCCCTGCAATTAGGGTGAGTGATAAACATTTAAGTGAATATGTATTCATTACAGAGATAAGGGATACACAAAATTGTATACTTGTAATCCTGTTTTGTTTTTGTTTCCCACATTGTATATACAGGAGAAGATACACCATTTTTTCATTTGGAAAGTGGGTGTAGATCACATATCACATCACTGAAAGTAAGTGTTGCAGTAGCACATCATAGGTCCTGACGAAAGCCGTTTTAAGGCTGAAACATGTTGACCGAATAACATATATGGTGGGTAGCAATTCCTTGCATGCTATCATTTACTGCTTTTTAACCATACCACATTGATGGTCAGACATAATAAAGTTTCCTATGACATCAATGTAGGTATTTTTAAATCACGTGGATCATTTTCCTTCCTTTTCTTCTTTTGAGCACTGCAACTTCTTGCCCCTCCCGCTCATATACTGCCATCTGTTGGTTGAATGTTTGACCATTGGGTCCGATAGTAGGCGACCTCGGAAAATTCTCTCTGAGGAGGAGCCTATAGGACACCATTCTCCAACACAAACATACCCAGATGACGAGATTCCACTTTTGAGTGGGCTGATGGGTACTTTTTCTAGTTCCTCAGACTCTGTATCTTCTCTTTCTCTCACTCTCCTTGGTATAACAATGTCATTTCTCTGGATCAACTTTGTGGTCTGGGCATAAAATGGGACACTATTAGGTTCCAGTTATCTCTTTGTTCTCTCAAATTCATCCCTCGAACGACCTTGCTTCTAAGTCACTTTGAAAAGAGCCATTAACAGCTGCACTATCAGAGGTTTGGTAATTTTGGAAAATTCTATTGGCAAACCATCTTCCCCAGGTGGCTATTTTATCAAACGCATCCATAATTTCCTCCTCTGAGATGTCCGCCTTTAATGTGTCTGCTTTGGCTTTGGATAAACAAGGAATCTATAGGTCGTAAACAAGAGGTCTCCTCATCTGGGCCCAGATGTGTGTTTTAGGTATATCATTTCTCAAAATAAAGTTGAACGTCTCTTGTGATGTCTGTAGGGTGTTTTATCAGTTTCTGACAGACACTAGGGATGGCCGATATCATTCTGGCGGATTCCACTCTTCAGAGCTGTGCTGCTAGCAGACGGCTTGCCTTTTCCCCAATTTCGTAGTGCGATTGACGGAAATGGAACAATAATTTCTCCGCTTCTGATGTATAGAGAACACTAGTTAATTCTGTTTTGTCTCACAATAAGAATTGTAGGGCACTATCAGCTAGATTCATCATTGAGCCGTTTTGCGAGTCTGTAATAGCGATTCATAAGGAATCACTATGAAGGACTTGCAAAACGGGATTCATGTAGGAATTGCAAAAAATATTGCGATTCCTACATCTTCCTTATTTGCGATTAGCAAATTGCTAATCGCAAATAAGGAATAACTTCCCATTCATTCCTATTGGCCTACAGGCCCATAGGAATGAATGGGGAGTTATTCCTTATTTGCGATTAGCTATTTGCTAATCGCAAATAAGGATGCGATTTCAAGGGTGCCAGGGGTGTCCAAAAGACACCCTGTAGCACCCCTGAAATGAAAATTTACACTGGTGTTGCGCACACACATGTCCAAAGGACATGTGTGTGTGTAACATGCAACTGAGAAAAATGCACTAAAGTGCTTTTTTCTATTTTTTCGCTATTTACCACGAAGTCAGACTTCGTGGTAAATAGCGGCCAAATACTGCGAATTCGCAACTTAAAATTGGTTAATGAATTGCATTTAAGGAATCTCAAATAGAGATTCCTTAAATGCAATTCCTCGCACAATTGCGAATTCTATAATAGCGATTATTGCATTTGGGATGATGAATCCCAAATGCAATAATTGCGCTCGCAAAGGGCCAGATTCTCAGAATCTGGCCCTTTGTGAGCCGATTTTTGTTTTATGAATCTGGCCGTAAGAATCTTAGATTGGGAGTATGTTACAGACAGTGCGCCGACTGTTGATACTAAACAATTGCTTTGTAAATGCAGAAACTCTCCTCAGAAGTGCCCTAATAGAAGCTTTGACCCCCCCCCCCCCCCATAGTGTCTGCGTAGATGTCACTGTGTCTTTATTTTCCTGGAGAAACTGTTGCAGTTGGGAGCACAGACTTTCTTTATCCTGGGGTCGCAAAGTAGAGAAATATTCATACACCATGGTCCTCTAGGGGAAAGTAGCCTTCCTATGTCCAACTTGAGAGCACCATCTAAGACCACTGATGGGGTGATATTGGATTTTGTAAGATGAGTATTAGGGGTGTTTTAAGAAAATCCTTCCTCGTACCGATATTTATGTGGGCACGAGGCGAATGCTCCTGGGAATGGAGCAGTTGCCATGGTACTACTAGGGCATTATTGTGAATATGTATATTACTGTGATTCTTTTTTATTTAGGTTGATTTTTTGAAGGACAAGGAATTTGCAGCAGGATGTACTGTGGACATTAGTACGTGAACACTATTTTTATTCTCTCAAAGAAAAAAGAGTTTGCACCGGAAATGTAGTTCAGTAGGAGAATAAAAAGAAATTATCCTCCCCAAGAAGAAACCATGTGGTCAGTTATCACTGGATCAGTAATCAAACTGTAGCTGCGAGAAAGTTCATGTTTATTAATTGCTTGACAAAATATTGCCACTTTGAAATGTAACATTTATGTGACGCCATCCACCAAGCTCGTGCACTTTTAACATGGAAGTATTAATTTGGAAATTATTAAATCATCTTCATATAAAAAACAGAGACCCAGATTCAAAATCTGGGCACACACATTTGCAGTGAGTAACTTGGGCATCAATAATAATCCAGGATTTTGAAAGCACGGAAAATCACTTGTGAGGGTCTCAAGATGCTGAATTGTAGGCATGGGTGGTTAAGTGATTTGCCGAGAATCACTGGATGATAGCTGCCGATACCGAGACTCGAACCTGATTCCCACCTGCTCCAAAGTGAGCAGCTCAGGACGTTACACCACACACGGCGCATCAATAATATGTAGAGACATTTTCCCAAAAAGCAAGGCACTATTTTCAAACAGTTCAACAAATGTCGTGAAGGGCACTGCACAACTAGTGTTCACAAATGTTAGTCCAATCTCGTAATATGTCATCCAAGGGAATCTTTATTTTTCTTATGAATGGAACAGAACAGCTAACGTGTTTCGTTCACTACATGTGAACTTCTTCAGGGCTTGAGTATTGACCTTCAAGGTGTATATATATTATCGCTGTGGCATTCCAGTGTGTGTCATAGACTTCAATTCAAAGAATCCTCTTATATTGAGAGCAAGTGTATTGCATCGTATTCGATGTATAAAGAGGCTGAGACACCTTAGTATGTGTCGTGCTTGAACTACCAAACTGGCTTCTTTCTGTGAGTGCTCTGAGCATACGTTCTGCACAGCCCAGTGCTCTGTTTATAATTAAATAACATATGCATGCTTACAACTTTAGAATGATTTGACTCCCATGTAGCATGTGAAGGGGCAGTGAGTCTAGAACCTACCTATAGCAAAGCCCATTTACAGAATTGTCACCAATTGTCATAATTACCAATAAATAGAATTCCACTTATAGGTCTCTAGGGACTTGATAAAAAAAAATATGCTACGGAATGTCAACAATTACAGATTTTTGCCTGAATCATGGACTAAAGTTGTTTGAAATTAGGTCACATTTTGGGATCATAGTAGCTACTGCATTTGAGTCCAAGATCAGCCAGCAGTTATGGAAACCTAGCAATAGCAACACATAGTATTTCTGAAAAGTAGACAACCAGGGAATTAGGGTGGAGTGGATTGAAGTATGCTTTCTTACTGAGACCGCCAGAGAAACATTAAGCATTGGGTAAAACTACCTTAATTTCCTCCATTTCTATGAGAGAAAACTATTACACATGTAGAATGGCAAAAAACCTAACACGCAACATTCTCAAATTTCTCCTAATAATAATGGTATCCCGCATGTGTTGGCCCAAAAAATGCCATTGGGTGGGCAATGAAGTTGCTTGGAATTAGGTTGATTTTTTTAAATGAGTGTAGTTGAAAAGTTTGGGCCCAGCCTGTGTAGTAATCCAGGGAAACTTAATTACCTAGACATTTCTGCTTGCTAGGAGGGTGGTATGCTCGCATAGATCCAACTATATTTTCTTACCCAGAATGCCTGCAAACTTCAGACGTTGGGTTAAAATGTAAAACGTGCAATTATTTCCGTGAAGAAAAAGCCTGAAATGTACTCAAAATGCACAACCACCTTCCACTCCCACACTTCTCCCAACAAAAACAATACCCCTATTTGTGGGTGCACCTATTAGCTGGGAAAAGAAAGTCATAGACATTCCACCATTGATAGGCAAAACATTTGCTTGGAAGCTAGTCAATTTTGAGGTTGTAGGGAGCTGTGATATTTGGGCCTGGGGGCCAGTAGGTATTTCTGACAATAGTCGCATAGTAGAGTTCAGATTGGTGTGGCTTGCGTGTATCCCCCTATGTTTTCTTACCCTGAATGCGCTACAGACCTCTATGAGTAAAAACAAAGGATGTCCTCACAATTCACTGAGAGAAGGCTCTAATATTTCAGGAGGGCAACAATGTCCTACCATCCAACACTTCTAATAATAAAAACATGAACCAACATGTGTTGGTGGCATATTACTTAAGACAGGAAAAACCCACAATTGCGCCATGGGAAGGGGGAAATAGCTGCCTCAAATACAGTCAATTTTCGAGATGTGGGCAGATTCAGGATTTGCCAGGCTGCCCCGGGCCACCGAAGGGGGCCACCTAAGAGGGCGGCCACCCTTAGTGCCACAGGATGGCACAGACCCCAAGGAGCCGTCTAGTGTCTGGGACCTGGAGGGTCCCCAGTGATGTCACTTCCGGCGGGGAGGAGGGGGGGCGAGGGTATATGGCCTGGGGTCGCGGGCCTGGCGCCCTCTTTGATCCCTTACCGGCCTCGGGGACGGACCCTCACCCCTCTGACCCCGACGAGCGGGCTGCCCGGACGCTGTTTTAGGTAAGTGGGGGTGGGCTGGGGCCTCCTGGCCTGGGTCTGGGATCGGTGGGAGGAAGGGGGGCTGGGCCTGGTCTTGCGGGTGGGCCACTTGGAGTAGTGGTGCCTGGGGTCAGGTGTGGCGGTGCTTTCCAGGGTAGCAGGGCTGGGCTCTGGAGGAGGGGGGAGGCGCTCCCCGGTCGGGAGTAGCACTGGTAGGGTAGGGAGGCGGGCAGGGCCTGAACTCCAATAGGGTCACCATGCCGGCCATGGAGCTCACCCGGAGCCGAATCCAGTAGATCTCCCCCCATGGACCTGGTCTTGGTCCGGGGGGGGGCGGGGGAGGGTGCGGCGCGCATCGGGGTAACGAGGAGTGGACTTGTGCGAGGGCGCGAGGCGTGCTCTTGTATGCCTGACCCCAGAGACTGACTGCGCACTGCCCTCTCAGTACGGCAGGTAGTAACGCTGTATTATTCCGCTCTGAGTTCAATCTACCCGGGTCATTCTTTTCTGCGCGAGGGGCGAGGCGGTGCCAGGCAGTCTCCTCAATATGAAGGTGACCTGAGAATTAACATCTTTGGACACCTCTCCGAGGGACAGCGGGGGTTGACAATTATCAAGGGGGCAGCGGAAAAGGCGGGATATGAAATAAATATGAAATGAAATATACAGGAGTTGACCGGGTGAGAATTTTGAGCTTTAAAGAGGCCCCTTGATGTGTAAATGTAACTAGCTTTTCTTTTTTTTTTTTTTTTTTAATTAGAAATTTTTATTGGTATACAAAAGAAGGTCGTACAAAAATATATATATACAGATATAGGTACACAGACGACGGTCATATATATAACAGTAGGTAACTAGCTTTTCAACATTGCAAATCAGTGTGCTCAGACGTGCAATGTCCTTCCATTAACGTCTTGTTACGTAGGTAAGGTTTTGGAGGGTCATGGCCGGAAGGGTGCGAGCGATTTTCGGAAAGAGCCAGGGTGCTTTGTGCAGGCCAGGGGTCGGCTTCCCTCAGGTTCTTTATTTATTTTAGTGCAACGTTTAATATAGCGTGGACGTTACCAGAAGGGGTCAAAGCGCTTCACAATAGGAACTGAACTGTTGCAAGTTGTTTTATGATTCTGGAAATGAGGGCGACACGTATAGCCCGAGGCATTTTGTCGGTATAAAGTAATTTTATTTTCACTGCAGCTTATGAACAACAGCAGCCACGTGTTAATATCTTCCGATGTCATTATCCCCTGAAATGACTGCCAATAATTTCATGCAGGGGCACGACCGGTCAGACATTTCCGGTGCAGCGGCAATTGTCTGATGTGCACCAAGAGTTCTTTTTACAGCTAATTTCTGTGATGACAAAGTATAGCGGCATGAACGTAATAGAAACCCTAGATATGACAGCATGCAGCTGAGCTACGTCGTGTGCATTCAAGGGCAGCTCTCAAACAGGTTGCAGTACTGCAATTGGCAGACAAGGCACTGTGTGTGTATAAACCCGGTTTTTCTACAGCAGCAACACTTTGTTGATTCAAGTACTGCTTTCTACCAAGCTACAGTCAGGTGTGTAGCATACGTGTGTATGTGCAACAGGAGCTTACAATATCATATACAGGCCATGGTTGCGGCTTATTTATCTTAGGCAGCCACTGACAAAGCCAATAGCCCTGGCTCATAGGTATGATACCTGTAGCAGCAATATTGTCGTGATGTCCCCAGGGCTTCTAATGTTAGCGTTTTCAATATTATATACAGGCCATGGTTGCGGCTGATTTATCTTAGGCAGCGAACAACCACTGACAAAGCCAATAGTCCTGACTTATAGGTATGATACTTATAGCAGCAATATTGTTGTGGTGTCCCCAGGGGTTGAAATGTAAGCTTTTCAATATTATATACAAGCCATGGTTGCTGCTTATATGTCTTAGGCGGCGACCAGCCACTGACAAAGCCAATAGTCCTGACTATAGATAGGATACTTGTAATATATAGCTGGGGGTAATGACAGAGAAACTACAAGTGTGTGGCACACTAGGCTAGACCCCAGTTTGTCGTTTACAGTTGCTGCACCTCTTTAATTTTTAGGTGTTACTGCAGCCGAAAGCCATAAAGGGATGATAATATTGCATTCAAAGGTAAATAACACCGTGGGGGGCCTAGTATGAATTCAGTGTGATGGGTAATCATGGTAGTGCACAAGGGTCCATAACGACCATAAGACCGTGAATACACCAACGGTCCACAAATGTGAGGAATGTAACCTCAGTAATGTATGGCGAACTCACTGCTTCCTTTTGGATAAAATTTAACGCCTGGGGAAGTTTTACATAATCTTCAAAGTGCGTACTTATGTTAATTTACTTTCATTATTGCTGGTTCCGTCACCGGGCAGGATGTATTAGTGGATTCATGCATCCACTAATGGGGGCCCATGTTTGACCTCTTGTCACGGATTCAACTCCCAGCAGGGTCACAACCTTTTGAGTCCCTGGGGTTCTAGGGGTGTAGGTGTCAAAGCTACCCCCAGGAATATGCAATATTTTAAACCACAGGACGGGGAGAGAGCTTGGTGTGGGATTTATTGGCCAATTAACGGTGACTGTATAGAGCTTTTCCTTCATTGGGTGGTTTGTAGAGTTATTTGTTCGCCCATGGGCGGGCCCCCGTGGACAATTTGACTCGGATCAAACAATACAAGAGGAAGCAAACGGTGCATTACAGGAGGAAAGGTGACATGTGTGCAAGTTACAAAAGCGTACAAAGTACAAGTTGAGGTATAATACTACAATATATGGAGGACACTCTAACACAAGAACTAACGTTACGTAGGCAATGGTGGCACTTGTGCAAGTGCCGGTACCAAACACAATGTAAGAGGTAGCAATCAGTGGGTTACAAGAGAAAAGTGACGTGTGCATGTTACAATAAATGGAGGACACTCAAACACAAGAACAAACGTTACGTAGGCAATGGTGGCACTTGTGCAAGTACCGGAACCAAACACAATGTAAGAGGTAGCAATCCGTGTGTCACAAGAGAAAAGTGACGCGTGCATGTTACAAGAGAGTACCAAACAAAGGTAGAAGGATAATACTTCATAAATTGCACTCTCAAGCCACAATAACACACTGGGAGGACACTTCCATAGTCAAGGAGAATAGAATTTTATATATTAAAAGGTCTTCCGTCAGATAAGAGAGGGCATGAATTAAATTGGGAGGTGTCTTTGAAGGAGGAGAACTTTGAGGTCAGTTTTGAAGGCCTGGGATGAGGAGGTGTTTCTGAGAAGAATAGTAATGGGACGAGTTAAGAAGTGACTCTAAATCACACACTCCAAAGTGCAATGGCATGTGAATAATTGACTTAGTTTCAAGACACTACACTTCTGCATCAGGCGCTGGAGGTATGCAAGTATGTGCCACACCCAACTCCTTACGAGAATGTATTTTGGGCAAACTAGTTCTCGTAACTGATAAACAAGCTTGGCATCGGTGGCTTGGGGGGCATTGATGGCCCTGTCTCATTGCAGAGAATCCATATTGATATACGGAGGGGGGCAGGGCTTCTAATGTATGATTATGTCTCAAATGCAGGAACCGCGCTGGAGAAGCGCCCTACTCACATGGGGGGCCACCTGGACTATCAGGTAGAAGGGTCATAGCATGCTGGGGGCAGTGTGTTAGGGTCTGGGACTCCCAGGTCCTCCCCAGGTGTCAGGACTGTCCCTGTTGTGGGGCACACAGGTTACACCCCAGGGAAGTAGTACATTCGTAGTCAACTGGTGAATCTGAACTTAGCAGGTAGCTCTTGTACAATAATTGGATGTTTCTCTTGAAACATCGGATGAACCTGGGCAATTTGTTGATTTACTGGGCAATAATTGGGGTGTTCTGTCGGTAAGCAGTGGGAGACTGTGGGCAAATCATGCATGCCCTGTGACAAAATTGAAATGCGTTTTCTTTTACACAGGTGATGTGTCTGGGCATATCTTGCAGCCCATGTGCAATAAGGGAATGTGTTCTTTTGTACAGCAACTGGTGCGCAAGTAAGGGGCTCTGATCCTGGCGATCGAGTTAGCAAACTAGTTCTCGTAACCGACATACAGGCTTGGCCTTGGTAGCATGGGGGCATTGATGGCCCCGTTCTCATTGCAGAGAATCCATTTGGTATATGAGGGGGGGCATGGCTTCTAATGAATGTTTTATGTCTCAAATGCATGAACCGCGCTGGAGAGCCGCCCTACTCACATGGGGGGCCACCTGGACTATCAGGTAGAAGGGTCATAGCACACTGGGGGCAGTGTGCTAGGGTCTGGGATTCCCAGATTCTCCCCAGGTGTCATTACTGTCCCTGTTGTGGTGCGCGCAGGTTACAACCCATGGAAGTATTACATTGGTAGTTAACTGGTGAGTCTGTGCATAGTAGTGTGGGCAAATCTTGCATTCCCTGTGACAAAAAATGAAATGCGTTTTCTTTTAAGCAATTGGTGTATCTGGGGCATATCATGCATCCCCATGTGCAATAAGGGAATGTGTTCTTTTGGACAGCTACTGGTGCGCAAGTAAGGGGCTCTGATCCTGGCAATCGAGCGAGCAATAGGCTTACCTGTCAATGCTGGTTAGGGGCTGTTTGCATTGATTTTTTATTTCTTCCAGAAACGCACGGGTTTCGTTCTATAATGGTCAAACCACGCCTAGCAGGCTGGCCTGCCAGGGCTCAGCGGGAGCAAGGGAAGAACACACTGGGGCCAGTGTGTGGGGTCCTGGTTCAGCACGTCCAGGATTGGAGTGTAACCTGTTTTCTAATTTCAGGACAATCGGATCAAGTACACAGGCACCACTCTGAGATGGACAGGTGGGATCGGAAGCAGGAATGGCCAAGGGTGCTCCGGGCTCAGAGCCTGAATGCTGTTCCTGGTTAAATGCTCTTGGGTGGCAAGGTGACAACCCGGTTCTGACTTCTTGTGGGGGAGAACAGAAGCAGTGTTAAGTGTAGCGGTTGTGCAGTTACCATGCCCCCCTTACACATCAGCACTAGTTGTGCTCAAGTACCTTATGCAACTGCTGGCCTCAGCTCATAGGTGACAGGAGGGGTAACCACAAGGGTAGATGGGCAGAAGACTGGTATGGCTTTCATTAGGGGGGTGCCCAGGGGTCTTCTCCAGAACTTATCTGAAGGTCAGTACTTGTGTCACACTATAGGGTTTGCATACAGCAGGGGAGAGGGCCTGTCCAGGTGGTCAGGGGCAACGGTATTGTCAAGTCTGGACTTCCGTAAGCGCGTCTTGGGCCTGCCAAGATCATGAGGGACAATTGCCTTCGGCCCAGGGCATCCTTTTAGCCGAAAGGGGGGTCTGGTTCGCTTCGTTTGGCACACTGCTGTGGAATACAAATGGGTCAGTTCTGTTGGGATGTATGCTCTGTTGGGTAGAGCCCCTTAGAGTAAGGCATGTGCACCATGGACCTGGGGTGGCCAGCTCAGGCTTTCTCCTGGGTTTGTAAAGTTGATGTGATGGGCCAAGGGGTGCTGCACCAGGTGGAAATTATATAGTACAGCATCTAGTTTACCAGTTCTGTATGGGATCATCATTCGCAACAGCAGCTGCTTATATGGATAGCAGTATAGCCTCTCTTTTAGTTCGCCCAGGGTTGGGGCGGGCAAGGTCAGCAGCTTGACAGCCGGAAACAGTGGAGAGAAAAATCATATCTGGGACGGAGCAATGTGCACTCAGCAGTCAAGCAAACTATGTTTCAACAGAACCCTGACACACTGTCTGGAGTAAACGCAAGGTTATGGGCTACGCATAAATAGCCCTTTTTGTGTGCAGGGGGCGCGAGTGAACCATTCCCAGGAGGGTGCGATTGGCCTTGACAGTGCTGAAATGGAGCACTAATAGGGACATCTCCCGAGCACAGTTTGCAGTGATAGTTGATAGGTTCAGGGACTATTCAGTTCACAGTCCTGTGGAGCGGCAGAACTGATAGGGGATTTTGGTTGCTGGGCAGCACAGCTGTCCCGAGGAGGAAAGGAAATGTCCTTGCTTGAGCCGAGGGAGTCCTCTGAATGAACAGGCTGTAGGTAACTAGGTCAATGGCGGTGGGGTGCCCTGTTGGGACGGCGGCCACACCTAGTGCTGTGGTGGAATGACAGGGCGATCCAAAGGCTGTAAGGTACAGTAAGGGTACCCTCTACAGGAGCACAGTAAGGGTGCGAAAGCCGAAAATCCACAGGGAGGTCCTCACGTTGGACCCGGGTGGAGCAAAGTAGGAATAGCCCTATTTCTGCTGGAATAAGGTCAAGCATTGGCAGCAGCAGGCTGGAAGTGAACTCCCGACATGCACTGGAACAGCGTGAAGCGGAAAATTCTTCAGAAACTGGGCGAGGGGGACTCACCACCCGATTTATTGGTAATACACCTAGGAGGTGTTGAGTTGGTTTCACCTGGGGCACAGGGGACTGCTGCACATGATGAGGAGCACTTTGGGCGAATTGAGCAACTTGCTGGGGACCTGTTAGATATTGCGGTCCGAAATTACCCCGAGGCTATCTTGGCGAGGCGGAAGGTCAGGGCAGGTATGGAGGCCTCGCGCAGGCAGGTGAACAGCGTAATGCGCAAATTCCCGAGCAAAGAGGGTTTGGTTTTGTCAGGCATGGGTTGCTACATGCGAAATGCACAGCGTGCTTTGAAGAGGACGGCATACACCTATCCAAAGGGGGGAGGGACCTCTTCCTGCTAGATTTAGCGGAAGCGTTGGTAGCGGCAGGTTGTAAATAAAAGAACAATAGAAAGTGGGGGGGCTCTGGGGCGGCGGGGGCCACACCCAGAGCCATGGCGGGGTTACAGGGCGATCCAACGCTGGAAGGTACAGAAGGGTACCCTCTACAGGAGCACAGTAAGGGTACAAGAGCCAATTATCCCAAGAGAGATCCCCGGTGGGATCCTGGAGGAGTGACGGCGCCCCGTTAGTCCTTCGGGCGGTTGTGGACCTGAGCAACCGGGGGTTGCCTGCAACGCTCCGCCCCCCCCGTAGTGGGGAGGGGCGTGAGTAAGGGGTGGACTGGAGGTCTGTCGGGGGGGGATAGCCCTTCCCCCAGAATTGACAACACCCCGCGATTAACACCACAGGGGGTTAAGGCTCATCAGGTGGGCAGGTTGCGAGGGGCGGCATGACCCTGGATTGCCCGTAAGATAACCCAACATGTTGGCATACTGCTTATGCAAATAAAGCTGCAACAACTTTCTTCAACAAAACATTGTGTGGTGTCTGTTATAATGGGAAATTGTTGTAAGCTGTCTGGGGTATGGGCCAATGATGGCACTATGGGCTGTGGTATTTGGGTTTGAGGTCGACTGACACACAGGAATACCTACAGACTCCAGACACTTCTGAAAATTAACATGTGAAAGAGCCCAGCGAGAACTGCGTTGTGAGCTTCTCATAGATTTTCATTCTTTGAATGCCCTGGCCTGCACACACCAATCTCTGACTAAAAAGATGGAATTTCATATGTGAGTGAACCTTTTGCCACAAGTGGCAAATGTGAAAGAAACAGGGGAATGAGGGAATCACTTCTTGCTGTCACGTCTCTAACTCGTTCTCAGGACATCTGTTTACTTTTTCTGCTTTTCTCTCTCCAGTAGGAATCCCTATTTACTTACTGGAGAGTTTCATGCTTAGAGTGTCTTCTGTTCTACTCTTATTTATTGGCATGGTGTTTGGGCCCCCCCGATTTCTGAAAGTGGTGATTTCAGTTCTGCTTATGCAAATTATATGTTTCCACTCGTGGTACAGTACATGCCTTAAACACAGGAAAGGCACACCTGCACAAGATACGCTGTATAATTTAACAATTTCGAGGCTTACCACCATAACCATTACAAGGGGCGGTAAATGTAATATATCCTGTCTTTCTTATTACACAATTATGATTTTCAAAATCTGACTGTAATCAAAACTTCAACAAGGAAAACAATTTTATAGGTTCGAAACGGGACAAATCCCCATCCGGCTGTCTGTGCTTATAGTGTATTTTTGTTGTGCAGATTACTGGCTGAGGTAACTTCAGATGATTGGTCAGTGGTTCCCTGCCCGCACTGAGGACTCTGTGTTGCTGCTATTAGTCTGGGGCAGGACTACGTCCCTCCACTGCATCTAGACAAAGTTGCCCCAGGAGAGGCCAGGTGCTGCAGCCACTTATACTCGTTTGGCTCGTCCCGCAGTGCAGGACACATGCGAGATACACCCGGGCAACGACTGGGCCCATCTTCACCCGTTATCATCCAGAGGGGGTCAGGCTGGGCCATATCTTTAATTTAATCTCTCCAGCAGGTACTGTTTTCTCTGCCAACTTTAGCACCACTGTAAGTGGCTGTGTTTCTATCTGGCACTCTGCACCTAGGTTCCTGGTTTGGTTTCGGAGTTTATTTAAATTCCTCCTGTTTGGTTTACCGGTGACGGTGTGATGTATTCCTATAGGTTCTGAACCGATCCCCCTATTCCTGACCCTATTCTGGTTAAACAAACTAACAAGTTAACTAGTAGTCAGCCCATGAGGCAAGAAAAACCCCCATGATGCAGATACCGTTATCTGACGCAGTCACACTACGGCATAGGAACGTGTTATCTGATTAGGTCATAACGCTTGAGATCTAATTAGACAAGCGATATTCCTCCAGACCCTGATAAGGCATACGGAGTTCTCATAACAAATCAAACCTATGACAACCTGGAAAAACCGTGCGGCCATTGTTTTGATTTCACAGAGAACTTCAGCAAAAGAATGTGCTAACGAGCAAGTCGTATGACATCCTTATTGACGTATCTATGTCCATCCTTACGTCAATCTCGGCACCTTAAAGGTATAAATATTACCGATCTTGCCCTATGCAAACACACGCGTGGTGACGAGACGGAGCAGCCATACTTGCCGAAGCCCAGAGCAGAGCAGACCCCGCTGGCAGCAGCCCCGCCTTCCTGACGCGCTGAGAGACGCGCTGCTTTCTCCTGCCGAGAAATCCAGCACCGGCGCTTCTGGGTAGCCCTCGCAGGCAGCCTGGAATATCGAGACCAGAGAAAGAGATACCATTCCTCATTCATCCTAACTTCCAGGTACAGAACTGAATAACCCCTCGCAGAGAATTCTTAAGTTAGTCACTTGGCAAAAACAAACTTAACTTAAACTGTAACTTTCTATTCCCGCCCACGTATTAGGCTTAGGTCAGGTACACGGGGTAGGGGTATCTAGAAACACCAGTTGAGTACGTTTAGTCAAATGTATATGTGTATGTAATATATTTTATTCATTTTAAACATCATATGGCTTAGAAACCATATCAATGTTTTTACAGTATTATTTTATACTATTGCTTTTAATGTATGCACTTTACTTAACTATAAGTATTGCAATAATATCGATCCATTTCTCATGTATGAGAAAAGAGACTGATCAATAAATAACACCTTTTTATTGAACACGCCCGTCTCTTCCTTTTCTCTACAATGTGATGAGACTAAGAATGCACGTACTGACTGAGTAAAATAATTGCCTTTTGTTCACATGACTCTCGAGATTTACTCTTGATTAGGGGAGAGCAAAGTTGTCATGTTCTATGGTTGTCAGAAACTAAATCCCTTCTTGTCTAATCAGGGAAGTTAAGTCCTACCTGAACATTCGAGAAAGTTTCTAGTGAACTCTGAGCTAAGCTGGCAAACCCAAAACTTTAAGTCTAGTATCGACAGTAGTAGACCTAGTTAACGTCTGGTCTAGGCCTTTACTGCTGTAGGTATTATTCCAATGCGCAGAGCCTATTGGGATGATAGGAGCTACACTACATGGCGCCCAACGCGTTTGGAAAGGGCGATAAAACTAACGTAAGACATTTAGAGTAACTCAGTCGTGCTTTCTCACTCAGACCCCTTTTCCCATTATACTCCAAAGACGTCTGGAGTGGGTGAAAGGTTATATCCTCCAAAACCTCGCAGGAGGGAACTCCTATGTATGGTTCTTGGTATAGTCAACGTTGAAGGATACACTGTTCCAAAATATTGTGCATCTAATCTCTGTTTCCATAAGAAACCTGATCTGCAAACAAACAAAATAACCTTCAGGACAGTAAAATGTCAGACAACGAAGAAGAAAGAGAGGCAGTTAGATTAGCAGCTGAACTCGCAGCAGCTGATGCTGCAGCACTAGATGCAGACCAGGATATAATACTCATCCCGGTCATCAAAAGGAGATCTATAACCCTGAAACTTATAGAAAATGGACTGACACCTAGAGGTGGCACAGTCATATTCGTAATTGAGGCACACGAATATCGGCAGACAGAGGTATACTATTCATGGATACATTTTCCAGCAGCTAATGCTGTAACAAAGTACTTCCACTATTACAAAATAGAGGAACCTCCTAATGAGTACACTCCTTTCGAGGAGGTGGAAGTACCACTCAAATTCCAAGAGCATTTGCTCTTATTTGATGGTGCCCTAAAACATAACAATCACATCACCAGGCTCGGTCCTTTAGGTAGACCAGGAGCAACGTGGCCGGTACTAGCCGGATACACACCACATCCAGACTTCGAAAGAATGCCTGCAGCAGATCTTTTAGTACAACTAAAACAATTAATAAAAATTCATAGACAATTAGTCCAGTATGTGATGCGGACTTCAACAATTCAGCCAGCGATTAAACTTCCACAGCTGACCCCTCACCAGGGGAACACAAATAAAATTACACCACAGAACATCCAGTCCTGCCTAGGTAAAGTACCGGCTAAACGGGAACAAATACCATTCTGGTTGGCACAGAAAATCACCCAAATAGAGGCGGTGTTTCCTGACACCACCCCATTAGAAAAACACAGGATTCTGACTATCTGTCTCCCAATGGGAATCGCACCACACATTGAGGACTGTGACACTTGGGGTACAGTCTTTGCTTCTATCTACACAAAAACGCACGGTGTTCCATCCATTTCGGTGATACTAGATGTGCTAAAACAAATTCAAGACGAATATGGTCCAGAACCCGCTTTAACTCTTGGTATGAAATTACTAAAAGACTTCAAGCAGGTCTCGGCTATATTATTAGCCAACATAAAGGGAGAAGCAGCAAACGTAGCGATCCGCCAGAGGTTAAAAGAAACAGATATAGCAGACCAACCAGCTGAAATTGCCAGAATCATAGAAAAATCCTATGAGGAACTAGGTAGAGATAGTTTAGGTGGAATACCAGTAAAACCGCAACTGACTGAAAGTCCAGAAAAAATATTTTTTAATAATAATTCACCAAAAAAGAACTGGGATGGAAACAAACAATCCAATCCTAAAGAAAAGAAATTCCAGTCCAGAGGAAGGTCTCCTAGGCGAAGAGAAAAATCTCCAAACCAGAGACAAAGGTCACCCCAGAGTGACCCTTCTGGGAAAAGATATAACCTTAGAAATAGGGATAATCTAAAGAAGCCTGATAGATATCAAGACATTGATACACGTCCCTCTCAATCTTTTCAGACTTCCTCGCAGAAATCGGAAAGAAGAGGATGATCAGAACAAAGAGAAGAGCACGCCAAGTCCAAAGACAAGGAACCTGCTCAGCTAAAAAAGAACTTACAATTTCCAAAAAAGAAGGTAGCCAGTATCAAGGTAGTTAACAATGCCGAGAATACTGAGGACACAACTGAAAAACGGAGAATGGGCTCAGACAATGCTAGACAGCGCAGCAGAAGTGAGCATAGCTCGCAAACTCCTTATGAATCATCTGGAGACAGTGGACACGAATGAATATCTTCAAGTGGAAACTGCAGACACCAGGGTTAGCAAACCTCACAAGATATACGAAATAACATTACGTATAGAGGGAGATAAGACTAGGAAAATAAGGGGACTATTTTGGGATAATCTCTCCGAGGGCTATGACATCCTTCTAGCTGAAAAAGACTGGCCACCAGAGTTTGTTAGGGAGTGCCCTCATGGCGAAGAAATAATTATGCCTGCCTTCTCGAATCATATCCCGATTCATAAAAAATATACACTTGCTAGAAAGTGGGCAGTAGCTCTAGCTCCTGCTTTATATAAAAATCATGTAGGATGGGATGAGGACTCTCCTCCTCACAAAATCCAGTTAAAATCACAACCTGCTGCACAAAGGCAGTACCCAATTAAGCAAGAAGCTAAAAAACAGGTAAATGAAATACTAGATCAGCTAGAATACCAGGGGGTGATTGAAACTTGCACCTCACAAATGAACAACCCTTTGTTTCCGGTCTCCAAACCAGACATTTCATATCGTCTAGTTTTGGATTACCGACACCTTAACACATGTTGCAAAACTTTTGCAGTGCAAAACTCACATAGTGCTGCACTAATGAACAACATAGTGCGCAAAAAATACAAAACAACCTTAGACATCTCTAATGGATTCTTTTGTCAAAACATAGCACCAGAGAGCAGATATTTAACTGCATTCTCAATAAATGGCACTCAAAAACAATTCTGTCGGTTAGCCCAGGGGTACAAGAACAGCCCGGGGGTATTCTCAGCGAGAGTAACAGAATTACTACAAATATATGATGATGAAGCATTATCTTATGTCGATGACATTTACTTAACAGATGATGACTTGGAGACTCACTTGAAGAGAGTGAACACCATAATACTTGGGTTCGCTGCAGAGGGTTACAAATTCAACTTTAAAAAGTCCAGAATTGCCCATCTGAAAGTCCTGTTCGTAGGATATGAATTATCAAATATAGCCTGGCTGACAATTTTCTAGAACTAGAAGAATTAAAAAATTTAGAATATGAAAAAAACATTCCCTCTGCCAATCGACATTCTGCCTTTACGACATTACGCCTGTGTAATCTATACAGACGGACATGCTCAACCCTCCGTTTGGGGAGAACAAGCATACAACCCCACATGTGAGATTACAAAAGAAGTGTGGCGCGGAGGTAAACTAAAACCTCTATTAACAAAAACACACTCAGTTGAAACTAATTCAGAACAACAGACTGAAATAATAGCATTGAAAATGGCGCTAGATAATGCGGATCGCGAATTCCCGACACTTATAGTGTCAGATTCATATTACTGCGTCAAATCATACAACAAGGATTTGCAGACATGGATTCAAAACGGTTACAAAGATGACAATGATGCACCAATAAAGCAGAAACTGCTCTGGGAACAAATAGCTCTTTTACAAAAAGAACTACCAAAGACTCACGTGACACACTCACTGAGTCATCAGCGTGATGGCGTTCACGTTGCAGGGAATTCATTGGCTGAAACAGCCACAGCGGCAGCCACTAAATCGGCTCCCGTAGTTCGAAAAAAGCGTACATTAAAATACATTGACGGTGAAACAGTGCTGGCGGTGAAAACGTCATCAAAAGGCGACTGCTCAGCGTTACCGATCAACTATCCACTCAATTATACATACATAATCGATGCAAACTCCGTCCCTTTTGCTCGAATCCCTGGAGTGGGGGATAGAGTGATTCCAAACATGGACAGGAGAAACTTGTTAATCGCAGACGCACATATGGGCGAGGGTCTCAGACACCTTAAACTAAAAGATTCTCTGGAAGAATTACAATCACGGTACTGGTGGCCAGGCATGAGCCTGCGTCACACCATGTTTGTAAAAAACTGCCCAAACTGCAACAGAGATCGCAGTGGGGAGAGAAACAGTTTAATACCTCGTCGTTTTACTCCAGGAAAAATCGGAAGTAAAAAGGAAGGGTTGCGATTAACATACACAGGCTAGTTTCCACTTATATTGTAGATCACCAGCACTCGGCTGACGTCTGGACTGTTATACAAAGATTTGCGAGTCTAAATGGCATATACGCTAAGAGCATGCTACGTTTGACCATTGTCTTCACTCTAGCCCTCCAGCCTGAGGGGAAACATGACCAAATGAGCATAGCCCAGCGGGAATCTTCTCACTTCCTTCCTGAGGGTACGGGATGGTGTAAAGAAAAAACCAAGGCAGAAAGCAATCTATAACGGAAAGGATATTAGGTTCGGGAGCTGGGTGGGTCAAACATCTAATAAGTGTCCAACGTAGTCTAAATAACTTGCCAAGAAATTCTCTGAAGGGATTCAGTCCGTACGAATTATTATTCGGAACTAGGATGATTATCTCTGACCTTGACAGTCAGACTTCAGTGGTGAAAGAAAAAGCTTTGATATCAAAGATCGTTTGGCTATTTTGCAGGACTTAAACAAAACAAGAAAAGACCTGAGCAACATAAAGTTGAAACAACAGCCAACAACCACTGAAGAACCACCACCTGTCCCAGCAAGACCTGTCTGGATTCCAAAAGTCGGGGATCTAGTCAGAGAAAAGATCGCGGTAAAGAAGGAATTTGGGCCTTCTTACAGAAAAGCAGTTCCTGTCTTGTCTGTCAACGGGACAAGATCAGTTGTACTACCGCCACTTGCTGGTAAAAAGGAGAACCGAGTTGTATCCATCGACCTGGTAAAACCACAATCATGTGGCCGATAACAAACAGTAGGCCAAGTGGACTCCCAATAAGTAGCAGAACACCAGGTTTGCTACCAGTACAGAGGTCCTAACGAAGAGGCTCATCACATTCGAAACGCCTACAGAAGAACAACAAGGACTATGCAACAATGCAATAGAACTCAGACCTCTGAAAACCCAAATAAAAACATTTAGCAGAGACACACCAATCTACAATGAAGTACCAAGTGAAAATGCAAGAAACAAAGATCCTGAACCAATTGGAACAATTGATAGAACCGCATCCGGCTACTTCATAAACTTCGATGATTCCTCTGAAGGCTTCAGTGAATCAAAGACACAGCCATCATCAAAAACCTTTAAAGATAAAGCTAAAGAACTTTTGAAACAACTGAAAGAAACATATCTGATTTCTCCATGGATTGAATTTTGGGTGGGTTTTGGTGCATTAATCCTCATACTTTGGCTCATCATGGTATTAACTTTGGGACGCTTCATTGAGGGAAAATATGCTAAAATGGACACAGCAAGTCAGAAAATCAACTTGATGCTCAAACCACAAACATCTTCACACGTCGAGAAAAGAGAACTTTCTTCAGCCAACTTCACAGCCAATCCTATACCGGGTGGGGTAGCATGGGACAACACTGACTATGAAATTTATGGTCCGGTCGAGATCCTGAAATATCCACACCAAATTAAGATCTCCTTGAGTGACTTTGTAAAACCAAACTCATTTGCTGATGATTGGGACTTCGAAAGCATTAATAATATGATGTCTGATTTAGTAATGTCTGCTAAATTTACCAAACATGATTATTTGCAGGGTTCTACAAATTATGATAGTATGTATTGCTATAACCACTATGGTAACCATTTTCTACATAAATCTGCACAACCTAGAAATGTTTTAAATTATAATCAATGGGAACATTGTGCTACACCTCCAAAAGGGAGCTCAAGAACCGTTTATGACAAATATTCATACTTTTCAAGTTTTAACACAAGCAATGCTGAAACATTTTATTTTAAATTGTCGAACAAGACAGGGATGAAAACCATGATAACCAACACAAAATTGATATATTCAGATTCGTTTTTTGAACAAATGAATACGTTTGGATTTGATTATTGGGACAAAAATGTTGAATTGAAAAGTGTTTGGGGTACAAAAGAATGGCAAGTACAGGGTATAGAATCTATGTATAGAGCCTGTATGATCCCAGAACAAATGATATTTTTAAATGACACTGTCCAACAAACCACCTGTCTTGGCTTAGCCAAAATCAAAGACCTAAATAAACCGTCTATTCCAAAGCCAACAATGTTTAGCAATAGCTCTGATACAGATGAGGAGATAGACGTAAACCATATATTAAACCAAAACAGAACACATCCTGATTGGAAACAGTGGTTGATCTGGCCCACAGATACAAATAACTGTCAAGACAGATTCCTGAACAAAACACAGGGGTTCAAAATGACCAGGCCAGACCCTAGATATCCTCAAAGACATCACCCAGGGATAATAACCACCTACAGTGTGGGCAAATTATGCCTTCAATGGCTACAAACTTCCACACTGCCTGAAATTAAGCAACACCTAACTTTACTTACTGATGGTGCTGACTTGCGTGATATCATTATGGGACCGCGCAAACAGCGTCAAAAGCGTTTCATAGCAGCCTCTGTATATGCAGCATACAATGAGGCCTGGAAGGTTACTCAAATTGAAACAGCAGAGAGAATACGGGAAATTGACCGTATTAATTTGGAAAAATCACTTTCTGTAGTGGACAATGGGTTAATGACTCTGTCCTCCAGAATTTTTTCTTTGGACAGCATTGTGTCTTCAGCAATCGACATATTATCGCAAGACTTACTGTTATTACAACACGGTCAGTCACAATTGCGTTCTATTGTACAGCTTGGCTGGACGTTACAAAATCTGCGTTCAGGCTATGTGCCTTGGCGTTTAATCAACACAACGTCACTATTCCAAATCTTTAACCTTACTGATAGACAAATCAGTATGGCACAAAAGGGTGCTGATTATACAATCTTGAGCATTGAAAAACTAGAAAGATTACCAGTGACAATGTCAGAACGACCTGTCAGTGAATGGATAATACATGGGATAATAAATATTCCAATCTCAACCTTCAGGTTTCAATACTGCCAAAAATATATACAGGCTGGCATGTACGAGAAATTGGGAAAGGGGTACCTTAAAACAACTTGGAACCTGCCCTATTCACATGCATGTGTCAGTAATAAAGGACAGAAAGTGTTTCTTAGTGGCAACAATTGTGCGATGTCACTAAGTGGCACACTTCTGTGTAACGGAATTAGTTTGCACGGAGCCTGTGAAGGGAATTCATACAACCTTTCATGTCAACAGCAAGGCGCACCTGCAACAGAAATAGAACCATTCTTTCAAAGACTCTATAATGGGAGTTACATTCTAATTGTAGACCGCAGATGTTGTAGTCTTATGCCCGGGACTCCTTATCTAGTAACTACGACTGCGAAGGTCAAGTGCTGTGGACGCTCATTGTTCCCCAGCTCCTTTCCAGACAGGGAGGCAAGGGCATGGCCCAATTTGAAAATTACTTCTATTCGAATAGATACTTTAAGCAGAATGAAAACAGTGCTTCTTCAGACGCCTACAAGGCTCTCGTCATCAAAAGAAACATATGATCTACAAGTCGCAAGGACGACTGCAGAGATACATTCATTGTTATCAACTAATTCCCCCATACATTTCGCGGAAATCCTTAATGAAATCTTAAATATTTCTGATACCAATGGGGTCTCCAAGGTATTTAAGACAGTATTTTCGATGGCATTAACACCATTCAAAGCCATACTGGGTATTTTTCCAGATTTCGTCCATTCGATTTTTGGCGGACTTCCCCTGATCCTGGGACTAATTGCAGGAATCCTATTCTTAGTCCTTATTTTTCGTTATGGCAACCCATGTCACAGACCAAACTCTCGCGACAATGGAAGAAACAATCCTAGCCATTGGATACCGGGACCGGATAACAAAAATCCTGGGACTCTCCCGGCTTAGAGACCTGAACATGACTTGGTTTCTATCATTTCGACCAATGTGGCAAAGATGTGTTTTACCTGTACTAAGGTGTCTGCTATGCGGAGAAGAATGCGTGTTAGACACCTGTCTGACGCTACAATCGGATGCGCCAATGGATGCAGAAACATTGTTGAGCCCGATAAAGGTTCATGCTTTGTGCTGCCCTCAAAGGCTGCCAATCCTGATGACGGCATTCGTGGAAGCTTCACCACTACGACTGAGGGGTAGTGAAGTTCAAGATGAAAGCAGCACCGATCAGGTACGACCTTCTGTCAGCAATGCGAATCAGAATGTCAATGGAGACAATCATGCGCATGAATGCATGATTACACCTATTTCCGAGTTAGTGGAACTTTCCCAGGAAGCTGTTGACAGTTTTTTCGAAAGCCTAAATGATATGATGTTCTCACCGGAACAGAAATAGAGACTTTTGAGCAAGCTCGCACTCGGCGTTCCCTGAATTCGGCCTTCAACTTTAAAAATAAAGTCACATGAACAAATTTTCCCTACAGTTCACGGACAGCAATTTTTTAGCAGCCCCAAATTAATTTTTACAATTTTTCGGGACACTATCTTCTGCTTAAAGTAAGAAACTATTCCTAGAGAACTAAGATTTCTATTTTTAGATACTTTATAGACTTCAGCTGCCCGCTGGTATGTTCACATATATTTTATTCTGTGATGGAATGGTCTCGAAACTTTTTTCTGTATTAAGAAACCATTTCATGTGTAATTTCTCATATACCAAATAAGCAATAATGTATACAAATGCGTGTTTACTTTAGCATTTAATTCATAGCTTGAGTGCATACAATATATATGACTGCAATTTTTCCGTATATTTGAAAAATTTCAAAATGCATTTATGTATTTTGGGGTGGTAAGGTATTCACTATACTCTATAGTATGTTGTACTATGTTATACTATGCATAGATTAGTAAATATGACCATAGTTAGCGTGGAGTGGGTGTGATGTATTCCTATAGGTTCTGAACCGATCCCCCTATTCCTGACCCTATTCTGGTTAAACAAACTAACAAGTTAACTAGTAGTCAGCCCATGAGGCAAGAAAAACCCCCATGATGCAGATACCGTTATCTGACGCAGTCACACTACGGCACAGGAACGTGTTATCTGATTAGGTCATAACGCTTGAGATCTAATTAGACAAGCGATATTCCTCCAGACCCTGATAAGGCATACGGAGTTCTCATAACAAATCAAACCTATGACAACCTGGAAAAACCGTGCGGCCATTGTTTTGATTTCACAGAGAACTTCAGCAAAAGAATGTGCTAACGAGCAAGTCGTATGACATCCTTATTGACGTATCTATGTCCATCCTTACGTCAATCTCGGCACCTTAAAGGTATAAATATTACCGATCTTGCCCTATGCAAACACACGCGTGGTGACGAGACGGAGCAGCCATACTTGCCGAAGCCCAGAGCAGAGCAGACCCCGCTGGCAGCAGCCCCGCCTTCCTGACGCGCTGAGAGACGCGCTGCTTTCTCCTGCCGAGAAATCCAGCACCGGCGCTTCTGGGTAGCCCTCGCAGGCAGCCTGGAATATCGAGACCAGAGAAAGAGATACCATTCCTCATTCATCCTAACTTCCAGGTACAGAACTGAATAACCCCTCGCAGAGAATTCTTAAGTTAGTCACTTGGCAAAAACAAACTTAACTTAAACTGTAACTTTCTATTCCCGCCCACGTATTAGGCTTAGGTCAGGTACACGGGGTAGGCGTATCTAGAAACACCAGTTGAGTACGTTTAGTCAAATGTATATGTGTATGTAATATATTTTATTCATTTTAAACATCATATGGCTTAGAAACCATATCAATGTTTTTACAGTATTATTTTATACTATTGCTTTTAATGTATGCACTTTACTTAACTATAAGTATTGCAATAATATCGATCCATTTCTCATGTATGAGAAAAGAGACTGATCAATAAATAACACCTTTCTATTGAACACGCCCGTCTCTTCCTTTTCTCTACAATCTGATGAGACTAAGAATGCACGTACTGACTGAGTAAAATAATTGCCTTTTGTTCACACGACTCTCGAGATTTACTCTTGATTAGGGGAGAGCAAAGTTGTCATGTTCTATGGTTGTCAGAAACTAAATCCCTTCTTGTCTAATCAGGGAAGTTAAGTCCTACCTGAACATTCGAGAAAGTTTCTAGTGAACTCTGAGCTAAGCTGGCAAACCCAAAACTTTAAGTCTAGTATCGACAGTAGTAGACCTAGTTAACGTCTGGTCTAGGCCTTTACTGCTGTAGGTATTATTCCAATGCGCAGAGCCTATTGGGATGATAGGAGCTACACTACAACGGAATGTGTAAAAAGAAGATAAGTTGTAGTTCTGTACCTACCCCGCCTCCTAGAGGCACTTCTATTGATCGTATGCTCGAATGTGCCACAAGCATTATTAACATGGAAATTGACCTTACGGAGAGGAGGCCAGGGGGTCAATGGCCAGGGGGTCAATGCTGTGGTGCTGGATCTAGTCAATAACATTTTCCTTTAGTGGTCCTCACCCCTTCATCTACAGCAGTTGTGGCCAACAACTAAACTTGCCAAACCCTAACACCCCTTAACCCCTCGAAGTCTTACTGCACAATTCCCACAGGGCTGAGTTTCTAGTCCTGCACACATGAGGATATAGTAACTAGGCACTCGTTTAAAGCAGCACAGTACCAGTGAGATGGCCCCCACCAGACTACAAAGTTGTTTACTCAAATTTCTCTTTACATTATATTGTTGTCCATAGAGGAAGGTACCCCATACCTGACTCAGGACAGCTTGGTACATCTTATGGAAGGACACCTCGAGCGATGTAGATCTTGGCTGAAAACTGAAGCCTCCCCAATACTTTCACGGTTAGATGCCATGGAAGCCTGCTTAGAATAATTCGGTCCACATCCTGATTTAACTCCTTCAGTTTGTGATTGTAATCCCCCTCGCTCTACAAGGCCAGTGTGAGCGGCATCCAACCAGCCTCACAGAGTGGCACCAGTCTCATCTAGCTAGTTGTCTTACTACACATAAGGACCTAGTCTGTCCAGGGAGATCCCACTTACAGACCAAACCCATTTGAGTCACCGTTGAAGTCACATAGAGGGAGTCATTCCCGGAGTCGTAGGTGCAGGAGAGGGGTCTATCTGTACAGCCCCTGCCAGGAAAGAGTGTACACGAGGTCCTTCACTCCCTGTGCACGATAATTCTGTAGTAAATCCTCCTCTAGCTGTGTGTCCCGAGGTGGCCCTGCTCACAGGATTTTCTCCTCTGCACAAAGGGCAGAGTGAATTCTATGAGGAACTGTTTAATAAATCCCTGAATTGGTTAGTATGACATAACGGATTTCTTTTCCACAATGCCAAAGATATTTTAATGGTGCGTAGATGTGCTTGGATAGTTCTGGACCCGCAGATTCTTCATGTGATTGTGTGGTCATGAATTTCAGATTGCCCCACCTAGTGCATAATTTATTGTTTGAAGTTTGTGCCCACTCTATCCCGAGGAGCAACATCTCTTTGGTTCCCCTAGGGTTTTATTTTATAAATCCCTGAGCTGTCATACCCAGAGTAACTTCTACCAGTGGCGGGGGGGCAATTACACAATCTGATCTCTTTCTCACCCACCAGAATCAGTCTTCTTTCTGTGTATCTGCTGCTCACCCGGGTAAGATGGCCCCTAGGGCCCCCACCCAAGGTCTAACAGACCCACCACAAAGATCTGCTGCCCTCGCTTCTATCCCTACCGCCCAAAAATGTGACGTTCTTTCTAGTATTGATTGACTTTCTTCTGACTCACTTCCACCTACCGACCGTGGAACCAACCATAACCCCATCCATAACAAGAATGAACTTACAGGACCCAGTGCTGATTGAAAATCTTCCTTTCTTAGTTGGAACATTGCAGGCCTCAATGGGAAGGTTGGCAACCCGACTGGCGGGCTTTCATCAACACGTACTACATTGTAGCCCTGCAGGAGACCTGGGCTATGACCCCCACTGCCTGTGAAAGATACGTCTGTTATTATAGTCAAGCTATCCTGTCCACTCATGGAAGAGCCAAGGGTGGACTCTCAATTTGGAATCTCCTGCCCTGGTTTATCAAAGAGGAGGTTGTGCAGACTGAGTAGGGGGAACCACATAGTCCTATTTACACTAGGTTAAATGCCTCTAAGCTGACCTATATGCCCTGTTAACAATATTTCCATCACACAACTCTCCACTGATGGACCTAGGCTGATTTTGCAGCTGAAAGATCCATAAGATACCTTGGCCACACTTTTGACTCAGGATAAGGAGTTATTCCTGAACTGTTTGGCAGAAACACGTGGGGAATCTATGCTAGAGCATTATGATGGTCCAAGCCAAGCCATTAAACTGCTCCTTCTTAAACCCCGTCTGGTTGATAAGAGGGACCCTCGATGGTTTGATAAGCATTGCTGTGAAGCTAACCAGAAACTGAGGCAGACATTGGCTGCCACCCCGAGTACAGCGTGAGGTCCGGTCTGCTGCTCTGCACATAAGTCGCTCTTAAAACCCTGTATTAAAAGGACTGGGAGATTTTGGACCAAGCTATTTCCCCCCCCCCCCCCAATGCGAGTGCTGCCGCCCCCTCACCATCCAAAGCCCCTCCTTGCTACGTCAGTGCATCTAAAAGTTGACTTATGCATTACTCTTGGATTTTGTTTTGATTTTATTTATTGTCGATTTTTCTGGGTTTCGGTGATACTGTTGTCCAACAGGAAACGCTGACGTAGCAGTTTTAACGGAATGCAACCATGATGCGCGTCTCTTTTAAGATTATTTCTATTGCTGTTTTCTATGTTTTTAACTGTATGTTTTAAGTGTTCATGTATCATCTTTTATGGACACTCCAGGCCGAATAAGGATTTATTTGAATTGAAATTGAATTGCATTGATTGATTAATTGTTAGTTATTTCTTACCTACAATTTAAAGAGGCAAACGTTTTTTTGAGTCATATCGTAAGGTTGACCTTCCTAGCCACGGTCAAGTGCGAGCCACATTTCGGTGCTCGCGGATGGTTACTATATATATTGAGTGATGTAGAGGGAGAGAACACATCCAATCAACTTCGCGGTAACATCATAACATGTATTGAGCTTACACATACTGTGCATATATGTTGACCTCTTGCTACTTCCAAAGCACAAACAATCAAGGATTTGGCTTCGTGAATCAGCCTTTGCTTCAGCGACTGAAAGATTGGGGCACAAGGAATGAGGGTCGATGGTTTACTTAATGAGCATAACAGAGCGCAGGGATACCTGGAATCGTGCATAAATTAAACCTTGGTCACATGTCACAGCATGGTGTGGTTTAAGAGCTGCAGAGGGAATCTACAGGAAGACTGAAATGCAGCCTATAAGCACACGTCCATACTGCATGTTGACAAATGTCCACACAAAAGGAATGAATAGCAAACGACACCAGCATATGTGTGTAGCTAGTATGAGCCTGGCCATCATCAAACAAGCGCCAAACTGACAGCAAAGCAACACAATACCAAAATAACAGAAGCAAAAGAGGACAGGCTCAGCAGACAAGTACATTAGAGACCATATTTACGGAAGGGATTTTTAACAAAACCATGCCCGAGTGTGTCAAATCTCACTGGTGTGCTCAGTATACAAGCCAATACAAAAAATCGACTAGATTTTATGAAAACATATTTATAGTTCAGGTAAAGTTCTCGAGACTGCCGTGGCCCAATAACTCAAGAATGCAGGAATACTAGAACTATAGTGCAAGGTCACCAGAGGACCTTAGGATACCTTCAGAGGGCCTACATGCAATAAATTAAAATATTAAGTAATTTCCCCATGGAAACACACGCACTGAATTACAACGTATTCCCAATTTCCAGGTAGAGCCACATTAAGTCTGTCTTGACTGCCTTCCAGGATGTCTATCCCCTTGACAGCAGGTGTTGTTGAAGTGACCAAGTGATGAGCAGAGAGCGCGCACACACACACACAGACTATCTATCTTTCTATCTATCTATCTATCTATCTATCTATCTATCTATCTATCTATCTATCTATCTATCTATCTATCTATCTATCTATCTATTTATCTAACTATATATGGGACATCTAGCACTGGCCCTGATTTGCAAAAAATAACTAAATGTGCATGTAATGGCGAAACACATGTGACAAAGTGGTGCTTAGTGACGTGACTACACAATATATATTTTAGAAAAATTGCTTCTGTATCCTTCACTCCTCATCCCTCATTTCTCATTACTCATCCCTCAGCATTACTGCTCATCTGTTACTCATCTGTCACTTCTCACCACCACGCCTTATCTCTCAGTCCTTCCTCCTCTCATACATTATTCCTCGCTTCTCATCGCTCCATTCTCAGTCTTCACCCCTCAACCTTCACTTCTCATCCTTTAGTCATTATCCCTGACTGCTCATTCATTTTCGCTCACTCATCTCTTAGTACACATCCCCCAGACCTTATTCTTCATACATCATTTCCCGCTCCTCATTGCTCCGTTTTCAATCTTCACCCCGCGACCTTCACTAATCATCCATTAGTCATTATCACCGGCTTCCAATTCATTTTCGCTCACTCCTCATCTCTGATTCCCCGCTCCATCGCCTTCGCTTCTCATTCCTCATCAATAATTCCACATCCCTAATTCCTCACCCCATACTTCTCTTTCCTCATCCTTTGTTCCTCATGCCTCCTCCCTCAGTCCTCATTCCTCAAACTTCATCCCTTATTTTTCATCCCCCAGTTCTTACCCCTCAGTCCCCATCTCTAAATCCTTACTCCATATCCCTCAAACCTGATGCCTCATCCCTCACCACCCACTTCTCAGACCTCACTTCCCAACCCTCAGTAGACTTCCCTCACACGTCAACTTTCATTTCCTATCCCTTCCTCATCCTTCACTCACACTCTTATCTCATTCTTATCCATCACTTGTCACTCCTCATTGCCCACTCTTAATCCCTCACCCTTGATACCTCAATCATCGCATCACATTCCTTCTCTTTCCATCTTCACTTTAATAGTGATGTGTAACTTTGATAAATGCTAATGTCCAAAATGTGCACTACTCTTTGCAGGATGTATGACGGAACAACGCGTGGTATTACCACGCGTACCATTACAACTCAGGACGACGACTTGCGTTGGGGGGCGCTGGATAGTGAATAGTTTAATTTACTATTCCAACTCCAGTCCCCGTGGATAGTAGGGAAGGTGTTGAATAGTAAATTTAACTATTCCCTATCCTAGAGCGCCCTCCAGTGAAAGTCATTGTAACAAATTTCGTTGTAAAACCTGCGTGGTAATGGTACCGTGTTGTAAACGTTTCGTGGGAAAGGATGTTCCCCCTATTTGCATCCTTATCCCTCACATTTTGGTGCCTCAGTTATCCTTCCCCATTCCACAATAATCATTCCTCATACCTCCTCCTCATGCGTGTGTCTACTAGTGCGAGTCAGAGGGGTGATAATATCAACTAACCCCAAAATAGATAAGAAGTGAGATTGGAAATGAGTTGGGCTCATCAATGACTGATGAGGGATGAGGAGTGAGGAATAAAGTCAGAAAGGAGCGCTGAAGAGAGAGGGGAGAGGAATAACCAGTAACAGTTGATGGATGAAGGCTGAAGAATGCAGATTGAAGAATGGGGGATGGAGAATAATGAGTGAGAATGTAGGATGAAGACTGATAAGAGAAGGAAATGAAAAAAATAAAGACTGGGAACAGAAGGAAGAGGAACGAGGGATGCAAAGTGGGGAGTAAGGAATGAAGAATGAGGAATGGGGAAAAGGGTCAGGAGGGATGTGTGAGGAATGAGGACGAAGGAAGAGTTATGGATGAGAAGTCTGCAGAACTATCACACAGCGAATGTCAGAGTGATCCCTCTCGAAGCGCTCTGTCCTTAAGCATTAACCATCTTAGACACCAAACACCCACAGTCAGTTGCAAAAGCACTAATCAACGTGAGATAGTTGTAGTCACACTCAAAGGTTATGTGAGTGATGGAGGAGCCGCGTGACATTCAGCTTTCCAGTCCCATCCCTGTGCGAGTTTTTCACAGCTGACAAACCAATATCTGCAGCACTGCGCCTAACAGATAACAAGCAAAGGCACAGTGACATTCATCAAAACATTATGCTAATTATTGCATTAAGGGATGCGTAAAACATCTCCCAGCTCGGAGAGCCCAAAATAGGCCACTTCCACTTGCAATCTCTCTCACAAATGAGTCTGTGTTCACCCTGATACGGCGATCTGTTGTAGAGTGTACGGCGTGATAATACAATTCAGAAGGCTGCTTCAAGCTGAAAAACTAGATTGTAGGAGAAGGCAAGATTGCAAGAAACCAAGAAAGACATGCCTAAAGAGTGAAGGATGAGAAATAAAAAATATATGTGGAAATCGACGTCAAAATTCAGAACAGTCGACGCGAATTTCAAGTGCAAGGCAGTGCATTGCACCAGTGCAGCTACCGGGTCGAGGCTCAGTGAATGTAAATATAGGGAAGAACTTTGGGGTAGATTTACAAGGCCCATGCGCAGCCGGTGCATCACGTTGCGTGACGCACCAGTGGCGCAGCCTGCTAAGGTGACAGGTTATTTCACCCTGCGTCACTTAACCTGTGCTTGTAAATATGGGCCTTGTTCACGCAACACTTTGCGTGTTAGGGGCGGGACATGGGTGTTGCCGTGGGTGTTCCCTTGCAACACCCATGTCCACTGAGGCATTTCCAGATTTACGAGAAATCGTAAACCTGGAAATGCGTAAGTTTGCTGCATCACCATAGGGGTGGCACAGCCAAGCGAAACAAGGATTTTTTTTTCATTTCTCCTCGTTTTTTCACCTTTCAATGCGTGCTGCATTCTACAGCATGCATTGAAAAGGAAAACGCCTGCAGTGATTGCTTTTGTGCAGGAAGGGACCCCTTCCTTCACAAAAGCAATCTCCCCATGGTGCAGGCATCCTTGCACCATGGTGCAAGGATGCCTGCGCCGGCGCATGGCAGCTGTTTCTGCGCCAGCGCGGGGGAGAGAGAAGGAATGCGACATATCATTGTAGATATGTCGCAGTCCTGTGCTCTGAAAGTGCTGCAGCGTGGCGCAGCCAAACGGCTTGCGGTGCTGCGCTGCGGCACTTTCTCGTAGATCTGCCCCTTTGTTTCAGGGAATGTGTGAATATGAGGGTGTAACTAAAGACAGGCACTTGCACAAATGATATTCTAATTGAATATATGACACGCTTAGACTACACAGCCATAATGCAAGGGGCAGGACAAAAATGAAAAAAGGGAGAAGAAAAAAAGTAAAGAACGGGGTCACGAATGAAGCTCCTACGATGCGGTCACACCCGTGACATCAGTTTAATTCCTTTGCTGCGGCGGCTATTCCGCCGCAGAACTAAGGGGGCGGGCGGGCCGCACGGCGCACCCATGCTGGTGACGGCATGGCTCCGTCATCAGCCGCGGTAGCGCTGTGCTGATGACGGAGCGGTTCCGTCATGGCCTCGCCCGCTCAATAGAACGCGCCGCGCAGGTGTGAAATCAGCGCCGCGCAGGTGCATTCTATTGAGCGGGCGGGGCCATGACGGAACCGCTCCGTCATCAGCACAGCGCTACCGCGGCTGATGACGGAGCCGTTCCGTCATCAGCACGGAAGTGGTTAATGGGTGCATTTCATAAGCTGATTCTATTGCTAGGTATTAACAAAGGTAATATAGCGAATTCAAATACACGTATTCCTTCAGAACGTCATACTGCGAGGGCATTTCCATGGTGGGAAGGGGAATAGGACGCCACCAAAATTCATGAGGGAGCAGAGAAGTAGAGGGCGTTGTTTCTCATGAAGCAAATATATTTCCGCCAAGAGGAAAAGGGAACTAAATATGAATTTCCACATTCCTTCAATGTGAAATTGAGCGATGTGTACAATGTCCCATTTTGCAAATATCAACATCTAAAAAAATGTCACATGACTTTCTCACTAGTACTTCTGGAAAGCTGCAACGTGTACATGGCCATTGAAAAGTTTTGTGAATTTCCCAAAGCAGTACATCTGTACCCATATATATATAGGTGTATGTCAAAATGTGTTTGGAGATTAGGCTCAATGTCCTCAAGTATGGTTGTCTCTCACATATTTACTACTGAATAGACATACAGGGCTGCTTGGTTAATGGACCCAGAGAAATATCCTATGGCCATGTGCAGCCTGTTATACCATTGTGTCTACCTCATGCATGGGGTTAACTTCATTTACAAATTTAGGTTTTCAATTAAACCTACATTTTTAAAAGGTGGTATAGTCGAAATTAATAAATCCCGATTTTCAGAATCCTAATTTGTACTATACTGCAATCTCCTCCATCATGGTAGAATGTCCACTCTTATAAATATAGCACAAGCAAGATGGTGGTCACTGGATACGTGGTGCAACCTCACAAATTAGTTTCTTTCTTCAGTATTCACAAATATTCCCATTTTCTTTTCACATCCAATTTGCCGTCCCCAGAAATTGTATAACACAGTGTCCGAAATAAATCTAAAATTGCCCAAGATTATTTTTATTTGTCAGGAATCGCAGCAGAAGATTTCCTTAACATGGAAAAATATATTTCTATGTGGAGAAAAGTAGTAAAAATGGTTATGTGAAAATGAACATTACCACTAAACTTTATTTTCTGATTCGTCAGCACGGTGAATAATCCACAACAGTGAATTTAATAATGTAGGATTTCTCAAAATCTGCAACGTTCTCAGATTCCCAAGGCATTCTTCTTGGGATTCAGTAGGTCCTGAAAAATGAAGAATTGTATGCAAATCGTAGGTAGAAGCCTACGATGCATAGATTTCTTCACTGTATTTGTGAATTAAACCCCAGAAACATAATGAGTTACTGTCACCAGAACTCGAATTTAAATTTGAATTGAGAGTGAGTAACCCCTGCACTACTAACTCACTTCCCTATCAATGCAAAGAGAATGCAAGGAGAAATCCTACTGTGGCCTTTCCCTTGTTTTAGTGTAGACTTGAAGCAAAAAAGAGTGTCTAGGGCCCAGATGCATCAAGCTAAAAACCGGTCGCAAACGGGCAGATTCTCAGAATCTGCCCCTTTGTGACCGGTATTGGTATTTTTGCATTTGGGATGCATCATCCCAAATGCAAAAATCGCAATTTAAGGAATCTCTAAATTGAGATTCCTTAAACTGCGATTGCATTTAAGGAATCCCAAATTGAGATTCCTTAAATGCAATGCATCAAAGTTAAAAAATTAACGATTTCGCTAATAGGAGTAGCAAATTACCATGAAGTTCAACTTCATAGTAATTTGCTAAAACTTTGAAAAATGCACTTTTGTGCATTTTTCAAAGTTTCATGTTGCGCACACACATGCCCTAAGGACATGTGTGTGCGCAAATAATGTGCACAGATCAATTTCAGGGGTGCAACAGGGTGTCCTTTGGACATCCCTGCACCCTTGAAATTGCATTTTCAATTTGCGATTCGCTAATTGCGATTCGCAAATTGAGAATGTTTTCCCATTCATTCCTATGGGCCTAGTGGGGAGGTATTCCTTAATTGCGACTCGCAATTTGCGAGTCGCAATTAAGGAATATTAAGAAATCGCAATTTTTTTTGCGATTTCTTCATGCATAGCCTTTTGCTATTCCTGATTAGCGATTCCTTATTTTTCGCTAATAAGGAATCGCAAATGGCATTGTTGATGCATGTGGGCCTAAGAGTTTTCGGAAGTAAACATGACTCTCAATCTTAAGTAAGACTTTTCAGAGAGTGTTGTCGAGTGACACCCCTATTAATTGTGATGTCGAACGACTGCATGAGGACCCAGGTATTGAGACATGAGGGGTTGACCAGGTTGACATGCACAGATCTTTTGCAGAGGTAAAATCAAATATATCTTTCATTCTGATTTGTGGCATGCTCTTAGTGTGGCTCGATGGAATTGTCATATATAACCCTCATCGTAGAGTCTTGATTCTCAATTTGAGACAATTGGTCAATTTGCAGAGATTGTTTTAAAAAGAAGACTGAGAAAATTATTGATATATATGTGTGTGTGTGTGTGTGTGTGTGCGTGTGTGTGTGTGTGTGGTTGTGTTTGCGTGTGTGTGTGTGTGTGTGTGTGTGTGTGTCGTGCGTGTGTGTGTGTGTGTGTCGTGCGTGTGTGTGTGTGTGTGTGTGTGTGATATGTGTGTGTGCTAATCATAGTAAGGTAAGTTTATGTCCGATTTGTATTGAGCAGAAATGAGGGGAGTGCCAGCAAATGATGCGAGGCAATAAAGGAGAAGTTTATTTGTCACTCAAAGGAGCCATCTCCCTCTAGAAGTACACTCAAAAGTTTAATTTTGTTTGGAGTGATGCTTCATTGTTGAACAGCTGAATGTGGGTACAGACTAGTAGAATATTGTAAGGCACCTGTTTGGGAAACAAATACCTCCTCAATCGTGGTTAACCCATTTTAGAAATATTAAGAAAATAATACTTTCTGAATTCCTTTGGGCAATCGTGTAAGTTGCATGTGCATTAGAAAGCTTATACACGGAACAATGCATCCATTTTATTTTCTGCTAGACTGATAAAAGGAATGAACACATGGGGGCGTATTATAGAAGTGCCCCATGGGCGCAAAGGATGTTTGCACCTGCTTTGCATGCCTCTGGGGCACTTTGGTATAATAGAAAGGGCCACCGACAATTGTGTTTCCCCTTCTGTAATACTGAAAGCGCTGGCGCACATCCAGCGCCAGTGCTTCCTCAAGAGGGTGTTCCCGCATTTGCATGGGGGCATGGACCAATGCAAATGACGGAATCCCTTTGCCTCTGTGCCCGTGCTGTATTACAGGCTCGGGTGCAGAGGCAAAGAAGCTCTCACAATGCACACAGACAGTGCACCACCTTTTTCAGTGCACCTCCTGACTGCAACCCTCTGGCAGGGGGCAAGTGGGTCCAATACAATGCAGACCGCTTCAGTTCTTGAGTCTGGCTGTCACCAGTTGGCTCACTTCAAGACACTTTGCAGGTTCAGCAGCAGTGTTGCAGTCCAATCAGGCGCACTTCAGGTCAACAACCTGTGCAGTTACATTCAAGGTCATGACGACGTTGTCTGCTGGAGTATACAAAAGAGTGATGGATAGAATGCTTGAATTGTTCTGAGCCACTGGTAATTATTCAGGGCGCATCTATGTCAACTCAGTTTAAAACCAGCTTTATGCAAATCAATATTGAACCTGCTCTAATTAGGACAGTCCAGCCTGAAATACCATTTCAGGTCCTCCCTGAACTGGAATACAAGCAACCCAAGACCGGTTTCGCCCGAGTTATGGGCTCATCAGCCGGGTACAGCTTGGTTCTAGTGACACATGGTGCATGGGACACAAGTCTGGGCATACCATTCCACGTAGGGCGAAACACTAAAGTATACGAAAAGAGTCATGGTTTGAATGCTTGAATTAATCTTAGCCACTGGTAATTACTCAAGGCCACATCCCAATTCATTGCTATTTTGCACACCATGTCACCTCAGTTTAGACTCAGCTATATCCAATTCAGTCTTGACCCAGCACCAATCAGAACAGTCCAGCTGGAACTGCCAAGCCAGGTCCCCCTTGAAGAGGAATACAGGCAACCCAGGACTGGTTTCACCCTAGTTATGGTCTCGTCAGCAGGGTACAGCTTGATTCCACTGACAGTGTGACTGGCACCCATGTCTGGGCATACTCGCCCCACTTAGGGTGACACACTAAAGTATACAAATGAGAGATGGATTGAATGCTTGAATTAATCTCAGCCACCGGCAATTACCCGAGCAGCATCCTAATCCATCATTATTTTTAGGGGTGGGCGGAATTTGCGTAATTGCGTTACGCAAATCTCTGCGAAACGGTAAAAAATCTCTGAGAACACGCAGAAATTCCGCAAACTTGCGGAATTGCTTGTTCGCTCATGCTTTTTTTCTGTTCGCAATCACTGTTTGCATGCTTGGGGGGGGAAATATCTCCCGAACATGCATTATGAGTACACAAACAAGCAAAAAATTTCGTGAAGTCGCCGAATGCAGAATTTTGGGCAATTTCCCAAAATTACCCAAATTCCGTAAATTCCGTGAGCGGAATGGAATTTACCGCCCAGGCCTAATTATTTTGCATCCCCCATTTCACCTCTGTTTAGACCCAGCTATATGCAAATTAGGCTTGACCCTGCTCTGAATGAGACAGCCCTGCCTGAACTGCCAAGCCAGGTCCTTCCTGAACCAGAACACAAGCAACCAAGGACAGATGTTGCCTAGTTATGGGCTCATCAGCCGGGTACAGCTTCGTTCCAGTGACACAGTGTGCACACAATGTGCGTGGGACTGTGTGGGCAAGTGCTGCATGCCATATGCTTCAGAGTCTATTCAGGCACGCTTTCAGAAAATGCCACAGGCTTGCCAACAGTATGTTTGGGCACATTTTAATCTAGTCCCATAGACCTTAGCAACAGTTGGTTCGGTAGTGTGATCCCCTCGGGTACACATCAGGGCAAGTGCTGTACATCTTTCACTTGAGCTGGAACAATAACGGGTCAATGGCTCCCACTTTTATTGTGGTGTAGCAGACAGTGCAAATGTTTTCACTGTCAGTATCTTCAGAATCAGTTTAGTCATTTCTCCTTTAAATTGTCCTTCTCAAGCTGACTATCAAACTTAACCTTTGTGTAGGGTGATGATCCTTATAGAAGGGTCATCCACAGGATGGAGAACCCACAACAGAGACACAAAGAGGGGTGGATGTGCGGCATTGGTCTAACAGCAGCCAAACTGACATTGATCAGGGACAGATAGAATAGGCTGGCCTCAACTAAAGAGCCTTCAAACTTTAAACAACTGAGACTGTAGTTCCACCCTTCACCCCACCCTCTACAGTTGGCAGTACCCTTATAATCAGCAGCACTACATTGAACAGCTTATCTCTAAGTTGTGCAGCAGTGCCTGGCATGGTATGCCACCATAATATTGCCTGCAGCATATTGTGCTATCAGAATATTATGGCCAAAATATCAAGGACCACAATATCGACAAGGTAAGGATATACTGGAGTAAAGCAGAGGTTTACTTTACTTAACTCCACATCTATATTATTACTTGATTCTTTCCCTCTCTTTCTCTTCTTTATATACATATATTTATATATATCAAACCAAGGAGGTTCCTTTTCCCCAGAACTCGGCGCTCCTTGAGAAGGTGCGTCTCCCACGCGGTTGAACCAAACCGCCAATTATATGAACCAAAACCTCCATTTAGGAAGTAAAAGGGCAGCACACCAGCAGGATTCTTAACACGATCTTAATTTATTCTTCAATCATTTCTCTTCAAAGCCAACACAGATTAGCCCACGCGTTCCGTTATATCCCAATACCTTGTTCACGGCTAAGTAATCACACAAATGCTTTTTTAAACATTCAGTTTCCAGGAAACCCTGATTACGTCATTTCCTGTGTATTTACTCAGACTACACCAGCGATTTCTGGAAGTTGTAGTTCCGAGTATATATACATATATATATATATTCACTGAAAAAAAACATAGGTTTCAGCCACGTTATAGTTAAAAATTAGCATTTAAAAAACCTTACAAATTCACTGAAAAAACCATAGGTTTCACACATGTTATAGTTAGGAATTAGCATTTAAAAAACCTTAGAAATTCACTGAAAAAAACATAGGTTTCACACACGTTATAGTTAAAAATTAGCATTTAAAAAACCTTAGGGGTCGTGGCTTGCTGCCGACCGAAATGAGCTCCGGGGAAGAAACGTATTCCCCCATTAATCCGGTCACATATCCGAATACACAGGCCACACTGAAGGCACCTACCTGTGTCAGAACTCCGGCGCAACCATCCGCCTCTGCTCTGGCGGTGTTCCGAGGTCCCGGAGCACCCCGGGAGAGCTAAGTCACCGGCGGCCTGCAATCCGTGACCCAGCCGGGGACTCAATTTTCAAGTGGGCAGACCTCCGGGAGGAGGAGCGCGGCATCGAGGGCCTGCCCGCTGCAGCTGCAGCTGAGGCAGGCACGGGATCGACCGGCAGCAGCGGCACCCTCCGTGGAGGTGAATACGCACTCCTCTCTCCTCCTCCTCCCCCCCTGGATCGGCCCGGGAGACGGCTAATTTTGACGGGGAGTGTTGGGAGGCCTCCGGCGCGGAGAGGAACCGGGCGTGAGATTTGGCAGGAGCCGACCTCCGCATGGCGATGTGCGCCTGACAACCACTACGGCTGAGGCAACAGTAGACCCGCGAGTTGAGAGCGTCCTTTCTCCCCCCCCCCTTGGAATTGCATGACCCACCGGAGGTGGTGAAAGCCCGTGCTGTAGATTGGGGCTGCCGGTGGGTCGTGACACTGATCTGGCGGTGTGGACCTGAGCGCTCCAGGGGGCCCCGTAATACACGTGACGCAGATGGCTTGCTGGTCCCGTGGCCTGTGGAACATACTGGAGCCGGAGCGTAGGAGGTGAGGAGCAACAGTGGCCATTTGGGACTCCAGGCCTGGGAACAGCATTGTGGGGGCCTAGCAGCGTTGTGGACTCAGCACATTCCATGATCGAACTTGGGGACACGTGGAAACAGCGAGGCCTGAACAAGGCAAGAGACCCACTGGGTATACGCGTGGGGAATAATTTTCGGTGGGGGCCCCTTGTGGATTGGCCATATACTGAGGGTGCCTTTCGACGAGACAGTGAAAGAGCAGCTGCGAGCGGTCCATCTTCGCCTGCCCAGAGTTCCTCCCCTCTTGAAGCACCCGTGTTGGTGGGCAGGGAAGAGCTGCACCTGGACGGTCCACAGATAGTTGAAGAGGTCTGTACCTAGCCGCAAAATGGTGGGTGAGGCCCTTGTACAACCCAACATGCTAGCCTGGAAAAATGCGCTTATGGCAAGGACTTCCCTCCACTTCCCCAATGGAAGGACTCCACGGAGAAGATAACAGGAGATGGCAGTGCCCCCAAGGTAACACTAGAGGACATTATGGCCGCCCTTAATGGAGTCCAAACAACCATTGGCGTTGGCCTCCTCAGGGCTCATTTTCAGAAAATGACCGCCAGGGTCACGGAGGTCGAGCAGGTAACCCAATCCCTGACGAAAGACACTTCTGCATTGCTGAAAAGAGTGACGCAACTGGAAATGGACAATAAGCGAATGGCGGCAAAGCTTGACGACCAGGAAGGGCGCGCGTGTCGCAATAATGTAAGAATCACGGGCGTTCCGGAGAGTGAAGGGGCAGCCATGGACCTGTACGTAGAAGACCTCATAAAGACCAGGCTTCAGCCCAGGGGGCTCTCCACCTTCTTTTCCGTAGAACGGGCGCACAGGGTGCCAGGATGCCAGCCCAAGCCGGGGCTCCCCCTAGACCGATCCTGGCCCGAATCTTCAATTTCCGTGTTCGAGATGTAATATTGCAGACAGCGCGGGTAGCGCCGCTGTTGCGGATCCTCAATTCCGTTGTGTCCTTCGTTCCAGACTACACAGCGGCGGTGTCGGCGCGACGCAGAAGTTTCATGGAGGTTAAGAAAGAACTGAGAGCCAGAGAACTACCCTACTCCATGCTCTTTCCGGCGAGACTTCGGGTGGTGGTGGATGGAAAAACTCAATTCTTTGAGACACCTAAGGAGGCCCATGACTGGCTGGAGGGCTGGAGACGTGTGGAGGGCGGCAGTCGACATGGTAGACGTCGGACGCCCCACAGAACAGGAGACAACATTGACGACCAAGAGCAACCGGTGGAGAAAACCCACCAAGAGGAAGCAGGAGAGTGACGAACTGGGGGATGCTCTGTGACTGGACCAACAAATAAGGCGATGCTGTGAGCCGGAGTTCGCGAGCTTTGTTAAAACAAAAACTTTGGACCATAAAGTACCTACAGCCTGATTCATCATTCTCCCGTTTTGCGAGCCCCTAATAGCGATTCATACGGAATCGCTATTAAGGACTTGCAAAACGGGATTCATGTAGAAATTGCATAAAGAAATGCGATTCCTACACATTCCTTATTTGCGATTAGCAAATTGCTAATCGCAAATAAGGAATAACTCCCCATTCATTCCTATGGGCCTACAAGCTCATAGGAATGAATGGGGAGTTATTCCTTATTTGCGAATAGCAATTTGCTAATCGCAAATAAGATAGCGATTTCAAGGGTGCCAGGGGTGTCCAAAGGACACCCTGTAGCACCCCTGAAATGTAATCTACATTGGTGTTGCGCACACACATGTCCAAAGGACATGTGTGTGTGTAACATGCAAGTTAGAAAAATGCATTTAAATGCATTTTTCTAAGTTTTCGCTATTTACCACGAGGTTTGACGTCGCGGTAAATAGCGGCCCAAAATAGCGATTTCGGTATTTTAAAATGGTTCATGAATTGCATTTAAGGAATCTCTAATAGAGATTCCTTAAATGCAATTCCTCGCAAATATGCGAATTCTTTAATAGCGATTTTTGCATTTGGGATGATGAATCCCAAATGCAAAAATTGCACTCGCAAAGGGCCAGATTCTCAGAATCTGGCCCTTTGCGAGCGCAATTAAGCTTGATGAATCAGGCTGCTAGTGCCTTCGAAGAGGGGAATGATGTGGACTCTTCTGGATTTCTCCCCCTCGCACGCAAGTACTGCACATGGGGAATGGGTTTAAGCTCTCTGCTGAGTTGGGGTGGCGGGCAGTTGTAAGTCCGTTAGGCAGGGAGGCAGGGTGGAGGGTGGGTAGGGTTGGGTGGAATGTTCGACCTGTTCTAGGTTCTTCCTTTTTTTCTGTTTGCATAGTTCCACAAGGCACGAGTGATCATCCAACTAGCGGCAATGGAGTTGGGGTTGTGTACTGGGTTACGCTTTGCGATGCTGAGTTCTACTTTTGTATCATATGTCTGCGCAAACCCAACAGGACACTAGTCCTCCAATGACTCAAATAGTCCCGGGGACCCCTTTGACTATACCGACCTGGAACGTGCGGGGGCTGGGGGACAAGGTGAAGAGGGGTCTGGTACTGCAATATATAAAGCGATGCGCACCTGCAGTGGCCCTCTTACAAGAGAAACACTTGACAGGTTCTACTTGCAAGGCCATGGATAGATGGGGGTACAAAATGGTGGCGCATGCAGAGCTCTCCTCGGGATCTAGAGGGGTAGGAGTGCTTATAAAAAAGAACTTCCCACTCGTAGTGTGCCAAACAAGGGAGATGACCAGGGCCGCTTTGCAGCAGTTACCTGCCAGTGGGAGGGTATGTTGTTTAACCTCGTCTCTGTATATGTCCCGCCAAACTTGCATGCACTGGCACACTCAGCGCTTACTGCATTCCTCCTTGCACTGCCGGAAGTGATGATGATGTTGGTGGGGCGACTTCAATGATATAGTGGACGGTACGGTATATAGACACCCCATAAAACTGACATCACCGCATGGCCAACGTATGACTGGTCTTATTGATGCTCTGGGGCTAGCAGACGCCGGGAGACACCGGCACCCTCATTCTAGGCAGTACACCTTACACTCGGGTGTTCATAATTGTCTCACATGCATAGATTACTTCCTTGTGACGGCAGACGGTCTGGAGGGTATAGGTGAGGTAGACATCCGCCCTCGGGGTATATCTGATCATTCACCGATACTGTTAACCTACACGCGCCATCTGAAGCTTCGGCGCCGTGTATTCCCAATACACCCAAATTACTTACATATACCGGAGGTGGCGAAGGGTGTTACGGAAACTACTACACGGGGACGGTGGAATCGCCCAGAATACTGTGGGAAGTCTATAAGGCAGTCACGCGAGGGCAAGCCATATCGCTGATCACAGGGTACAAGCGCGGTAGACAGGCTGACCTTGATAATATAGCAGCAGAGCTGGATGCAGCAAATCCGACACCTCACACTGCACAACAAGCGCGGCTTAAGCAAAGCGAATACGTGGCGTACCAGAGAGAGATGGTCCTGAATAAACTCCAGGGTAGGAAGACAGTTAGTCTACGATGGATCGCACACCGCTAACTGTCTTCCTACCCTGTTCCCTGGTGAAAGTGGGGTACCCTCTCCTTTTTGAAACCTGAATTAACTCCAGGCCACGCATTACAAGGTGTATGAGTTGGGTGATAAGGCGGGAAAAATGCTAGCCTAGTTGGATAAAAAGGAGAAAGCAAGTAGGGTAATTGCGCAGCTGCATACGCCTACGGGCTCCCTGGTGACTGCCCCTAGTGACATAGTAGACCCATTAGCTGACTATTATGAGAAAGTATATGCCTCCCGCACCACGTTCTCGGTCAAAGATATCGCCATGCCACGGCTTACACCGGAGGCGGCGCAGCTCTTGGAGGCGGACTTCACCGTTGATGAGGTGCAGATGCCCATTGGATCCCTGGCATCCGGTAAGGCGGTGGGCCCAAATGGCTTTCCTGTCGAACTATACAAAAGCACTGCGCAGGTAACGGTACCCTTCCTTCTAAGCATGTTCAATGACAGTCTTCAAGCAGGCGCGCTACCACGTGACCAACGGCTGGCTGCGATTGTGGCAATCCACAAGCCAGGCAAGCCACCTGAGGACTGCACCTCCTATCGCCCCCATCTCATTAATTAATGCGGAGCCGAAGGTGCTGGCCAAGGTGTTGGCGATACGACTGACCCCACATCTCTCATCTTTGATAGGTCCGGATCAGTCTGGGTTCATGCCTCATCGTAGTACGGCGCTTAACTTGCGCAGACTGCACTCATTATTAGCCCGACGGGCCTGTTTTCAAGAACCGGCGTGATCCTTTCGCTTGACGCCAGTATGGCGTTCGATACGGTGGAATGGCAGTATCTGTTCGTGGCACTGCAGCACTTGTGGTTTGGTCATAAATTCTGTGCTTGGATCCGTTTACTCTACAACAACCCCGTGGCGCATGTGGTGGCCAACGGGAACATCTCTAGGGACTTCCCGCTTGCACGGGGTACGCGGCAGGGGTGTCCTTTGTCCCCCCTGTTTGCGCTGATACTAGAGCCGCTCGCAGCTTGGCTCCGATGGGAGCCCTCTATCAGAGGAATCCGCTGGCCTGACGCCTGGGAGGACCGCATATCCCTGTATGCGAACGACGTATTATTATACCTGCCCTCCCCTAGAAAATCCATCATTGTGCTACTGAACGTCTGCGAGCAATTCGGCAGAGTATCTGGATACAGGATAAATTGGTCCAAATCTGTTCTCTACGTGTTGGCGGGGCCACCGCCGCTGCTGCCTCGGGAATGCCCATTACGTGTTACAGATGAAGCCTTTAAATACCTAGGCATATATGTGACGTCTGACTCTAATGAATTTTATACGAAGAATTTGAAGCCCCAATTGGACCGGTTTAAACGTGATGTGGTGGTGTGGCGTACTCTCTCCCTTAGCCTTCTGGGGAGAGCGGCGCTTTATAAAATGATGGCGCTTCCGCGTTTTCTTTATGTCCTCGAAAACACACCCTTCTTAGTTCCACAAGCGTACTTCAAGGCCATATCGATGGCAGTTTCTGGTTTGTTATGGGGGAACAAATCAGCGCGGATCGCACAGGACAAACTGGTGCGCTGCTGGTACGATGGAGGGATAGCGCTCCCGAATGTCCAGCTGTACTACTGGGCGGCGCATCTTAAAATAATTAATTACTGGTTGCACACCCCGCAAGACGAGCCGCCTTATTACGCAGACAGACAAAGCCTGGAGGAGAAGGGACTGATGGCAAATCTTTATAGGCGTCGTGGGCCTCCGGGACTGGTTGGCCCTACTGCGCACACAGTACAAATTTGGTATCAAGCGCAAGTCCGATTGCGCTGTCTGGGGACGATTACACAAATGACACCGCTGTGGGACTCCCAGTTACTGGGCTGCCTCCGTAAAAGTAAGGGATTCCAACACTGGGATAGAATAGGGCTCTCAACGGTAGGGGACCTCTGGAAGCAGGGGACAGTAGTCGACTTTGCTCATCTACAAACATAGTATGGCATGGCCCAGACAGAGAAATTTAGATATTTCCAAGTCCGACACGCACTCCAGGCAGTCATACCACTGGGTACGTCCCTGCAGGAAGCCACCCCTTTGGAAGATAGGCTTCTAACGGAATACATGGTTACCAGGGCGACGTACTTGACGTACCGTAAGCTAGTCAACAACTTGCCAGATGCCACACCCAAGCTGAGACAGACCTGGCCCCGGTAAGTGGGCGACTTTGACGACTCGGAATGGCAGGAGGCTCTGTCTTCACCCTGTGAGACGGCAATACCGTCCAGACTTCGCTTAGTCCAACTCAAAGTACTGCATCGTGTATATTATACTAGGACAACACTCCATACAATGGGAGCGGCAACGCACAAGTACTGCCTGCGTGGCTGCGGGGAGGAGGGCACGTTTTTCCATACTATTTGGGACTGTTCCTATCTAGCAGCATACTGGGCCAAAAAATGCGAACCATATCTCAGGCCCTAGAAATCTCGGTCCTACCAGAACCGAGACGATGCCTATTGAATGTATGGGAACCAAATGACCTCAATCATCGACAACAAGATTGGGCCATGTTGGGCATGCTGATGGCCAAACGTAATATCGCTATGCTGTGGGGATCAAGCACACTGCCTACGCTCCACAAATGGTGTAAGGATATGGATGAGGCTATGGTGGCCGAAAAGGCGGTTTTTGTACATCGCGGCTGTCCTCAAAAGTGGGGGAAAGTGTGGGGGGCGTGGAATAAATTTAGGGGATACATTTGTGACCCGCCAGAACTTGATGCAGATGAAGACTCACCTTAATAGAACTGTTGTGTCCTGGGGATGCAAAGAGGGGGCTGTAAATATGGGGCTGGTAAGATGACGTGTAAGTGCAAAATGTGCTATTATTCTGAGATCTCGATGCCATTGCTGACTATGTTGGCCGTTGATGTATGTCTTGTTTTCTGACTTAATAAAAAAAAAACCTTAGAAAGTCACTGAAAAAACCAAAGGTTTCACACACGTTATAGTTAAAAATTAGCATTTGAAAAACCTTACAAATTCACTGAAAAAACTATAGGTTTCACATATGTTATAGTTAGCTGGACATTTCACTCATACAAAACCATTGAAATTCCCCCGTTATAGTTAGTTTAGTTAACTATAACTCGCGTGCCCGCAATGCACTGCTGATGACATCACATACTACATCACTCATGACATGGTCAGTGACATCACTCATGACATCACTGGTGACATCTCAAATGACATCACTGATGACATCACTGATGACATCATCCAGTGAATGTGTGTCTTTCTGAAAAATAAACATTTTTTATATATGTATATCTAAAGGTCGATGGAAAAATAAATGGGTAACTAAATGTCTAAATGGATTTTTTTTTGTAAAATTGATTCTATACCTGACTTATTAAGTGTATCTTAGTGAATACATGTATTAACGAGTAATGTTTAAATATGTAAATATCTGTATCAGCGTCTTACTTTGTGTATAAGTAGCAGCATGGGTTGGTGAGTAGCTACATGAGTGTGTATATGGCTTATTAGTTGGTTTCTTGAGTATCAGTATGAGTGTCTGTATGGTTCGGTGGGGGATATTACTTAGCGTATAGATGCATGAATGACTGACTCACTGTATGTGTTTTGAAGACAGCATGTGTGCAAGACTATGGGTGGATGAGTTTGTGTATGGGTGTGTTAGTGAGTGAATGACTGTCCCAATAGTGTCTTTATGAGTAAGTACATATGTTTTAAACTAGTATATGTGAGTATTGATGTATATAAGTGAGTATATATGAGAGTGAGAGATTGGAAGAGTTCCTGTATAAATAAGTATTTGTTTCTATAAGTGATTGTTTAAGAGAGTAAGTATGTGTATGTTTCTGTAGAAGTAAGTGTAGTGGTGTGTGTATAGCTGTATATGCAAGTGAATGGATGTTTGATAGTTTATTTGCATGTGTGAGTATGTGTTTGCGTAACTCTATGTATGAGTGTCGGTGTGTAACAGGATGTATAGATGTATGAGTACATATGATGAGTGAGTACATGTATGAGTGACTGTATAGAAATGTTGGTGAATGAGTGGATGTGTATGTAGATGTTGGAATTACTGAATAGGTTGTTGAAGCTAGTATTGGTATCTCCATTTTTTTGAACATTTTATTTTCTATTTTTGAATGTGTGTATCAAAGGTTTTATTAGGGTGAGAGGGGGTCTGCCACTCTTTCACAAGGATGATGTCATCAGTGATGTCATTTGAGATGTCATCAGTGATGTCATGAGTGATGTCACTGACCATGTCATGAGTGATGTAGTATGTGACATCATCAGCAGTGCATTGCGGGCACGCGAGTTATAGTTAACTAAACTAACTATAACGGGGGAATTTCAATGGTTTTGTATGAGTGAAATGTCCAGCTAACTATAACATGTATGAAACCTATAGTTTTTTCAGTGAATTTCTAAGGTTTTTTAAATGCTCATTTTTAACTATAACGTGTGTGAAACCTATGGTTTTTTCAGTGAATTTCTAAGGTTTTTTAAATGCTAATTTTTAACTATAACGTGTGTGAAACCAATGTTTTTTTCAGTGAATTTCTAAGGTTTTTTAAATGCTAATTCCTAACTATAACGCGTGTGAAGAATCAACCGCAATGGATCGCACACCGCTTGCCCCCGCTAGGCATGTGACGGTTACTTGGCGGCCTTCTCATCCACCCCAAATACTTTTCTATTGATGAGGGAAACTATCCCTAAACCCGGGCCATGTCTCGGGTGGTCTAGAGATCTTGGGAACAACAAGTACTTACTTGCACCAACTTTGGTGAACCACTTACGAACTTTGTTTCAACTCTTCAAACCACACGCACTTCACATACCAGAGTGCTCAGGGGCGATCCCGAGGAGAGGCTAGCGGTGTGCGATCCATCGTAGATTTCTGTTATAGGGCTCCCATGAGCCCCCAAGCTGACGAGCTTTTGGAGACGCACCTGCGCGCCGGAGAGGCATCGAGGCCCGTGACGGTTACTTGGTGGCCTTCTAATCCACCCCAAATACTTTCTCTACTGATGAGGGAAACTATCCCGAAACCTGGGCCATGTCTCGGGTCTAGAGATCTTGGGAACAACAAGTACTTATTTGCACCAACTTTGGTGAACCACTTACGAACTTTGTTTCAACTCTTCAAACCACACGCACTTCACATACCAGAGTACTCAGGGGCGATCCGGAGGAGAGGCTAGCGGTGTGCGATCCATCGTAGATTTCTGTTATAGGGCTCCCATGAGCCCCCAAGCTGACGAGCTTTTGGAGACGCACCTGCGCGCCGGAGAGTCATCGAGGCCTGTGACGGTTACTTGGCGGCCTTCTCATCCACCCCAAATACTTTCTCTACTGATGAGGGAAACTATCCCGAAACCCGGGCCATGTCTCGGGTCCAGAGATCTTGGGAACAACAAGTACTTACTTGCACCAACTTTGGTGAACCACTTACGAACATTGTTTCAACTCTTCAAACCACACGCACTTCACATACCAGAGTGCTCAGGGGCGATCCGGAGGAGAGGCTAGCGGTGTGCGATCCATCGTAGATTTCTGTTATAGGGCTCCCATGAGCCCCCAAGCTGACGAGCTTTTGGAGACGCACCTGCGCGCCGGAGAGGCATCGAGGCCTGTGACGGTTACTTGGTGGCCTTCTCATCCACCCCAAATACTTTCTCTACTGATGAGGGAAACTATCCCGAAACCCGGGTGATGTCTCGGGTCTAGAGATCTTGGGAACAACAAGTACTTACTTGCACCAACTTTGGTGAACCACTTACGAACTTTGTTTCAACTCTTCAAACCACACGCACTTCACATACCAGAGTGCTCAGGGGCGATCCGGAGGAGAGGCTAGCGGTGTGCGATCCATCGTAGATTTCTGTTATAGGGCTCCCATGAGCCCCATAGCTGACGAGCTTTTGGAGACGTACCTGCGCGCCGGAGAGGCATCGAGGCCTGTGACGGTTACTTGGCGGCCTTCTCATCCACCCCAAATAATTTCTCTCTACTGATGAGGGAAACTATCCCGAATACCCGGGCCATGTCTCGGGTCTAGAGATCTTGGGAACAACAAGTACTTACTTGCACCAACTTTGGTGAACCACTTACGAACTTTGTTTCAACTCTTCAAACCACACGCACTTCACATACCAGAGTGCTCAGGGGCGATCCGGAAGAGAGGCTAGCGGTGTGCGATCCATCGTAGATTTCTGTTATAGGGCTCCCATGAGCCCCCAAGCTGACGAGCTTTTGGAGATGCACCTGCGCTCCGGAGAGGCATCGAGGCCTGTGACGGTTACTTGGCGGCCTTTTCATCCACCCCAAATACTTTCTCTACTGATGAGGGAAACTATCCCGAAACCCGGGCCATGTCTCGGGTCTAGAGATCTTGGGAACAACAAGTACTTACTTGCACCAACTTTGGTGAACCACTTACGAACTTTGTTGCAACTCTTCAAACCTCACACACTTCACATACCAGAGTGCTCAGGGGCGAACCGGAGGAGAGGCTAGCGGTGTGCGATCCATCGTAGATTTCTGTTATAGGGCTCCCATGAGCCCCCAAGCTGACGAGCTTTTGGAGACGCACCTGCGCGCCGGAGAGGCATCGAGGCCTGTGATGGTTACTTGGCGGCCTTCTCATCCACCCCAAATACTTTCTCTACTGATGAGGGAAACTATCCCGAAACCGGGGCCATGTCTCGGGTCTAGAGATCTTGGGAACAACAAGTAATTACTTGCACCAACTTTGGTGAACCACTTACGAACTTTGTTTCAACTCTTCAAACCACACGCACTTCACATACCAGAGTACTCAGGGGCGATCCGGAGGAGAGGCTAGCTGTGTGCGATCCATCGTAGATTTCTGTTATAGGGCTCCCATGAGCCCCCAAGCTGACGAGCTTTTGGAGACGCACCTGCGCTCCGGAGAGGCATCGAGGCCTGTGACGGTTACTTGGCGGCCTTTTCATCCACCCCAAATACTTTCTCTACTGATGAGGGAAACTATCCCGAAACCCGGGCCATGTCTCGGGTCTAGAGACCTTGGGAACAACAAGTACTTACTTGCACCAACTTTGGTGAACCACTTACGAACTTTGTTGCAACTCTTCAAACCACACGCACTTCACATACCAGAGTGCTCAGGGGCGAACCGGAGGAGAGGCTAGCGGTGTGCGATCCATCGTAGATTTCTGTTATCGGGCTCCCATGAGCCCCCAAGCTGACGAGCTTTTGGAGACGCACCTGCGCGCCGGAGAGGCATCGAGGCCTGTGACGGTTACTTGGTGGCCTTCTCATCCACCCCAAATACTTTCTCTACTGATGAGGTAAACTATCCCAAAACCCGGGCCATGTCTCGGGTCTGAGATCTTGGGAACAACAAGTACTTACTTGCACCAACTTTGGTGAACCACTTACGAACTTTGTTTCAACTCTTCAAACCACACGCACTTCACATACCAGAGTGCTCAGGAGCGATCCGGAGGAGAAGCTAGCGGTGTGCGATCCATCGTAGATTTCTGTTATAGGGCTCCCATGAGCCCCCAAGCTGACGAGCTTTTGGAGACGCACCTGCGCTCCGGAGAGGCATCGAGGCCTGTGACGGTTACTTGGCGGCCTTCTCATCCACCCCAAATACTTTCTCTACTGATGAGGGAAACTATCCCGAAACCCGGGCCATGTCTCGGGTCTAGAGATCTTGGGAACAACAAGTACTTACTTGCACCAACTTTGGTGAACCACTTACGAACTTTGTTTCAACTCTTCAAACCACACGCACTTCACATACCAGAGTGCTCAGGGGCGATCCGGAGGAGAGGCTAGCGGTGTGCGATCCATCATAGATTTCTGTTATAGGGCTCCCATGAGCCCCCAAGCTGACGAGCTTTTGGAGACGCACCTGCGCGCCGGAGAGGCATCGAGGCCTGTGACGGTTACTTGGCGGCCTTCTTATCCACCCCAAATACTTTCTCTACTGATGAGGGAAACTATCCCGAAACCCGGGCCATGTCTCGGGTCTAGAGATCTTGGGAACAACAAGTACTTACTTGCACCAACTTTGGTGAACCACTTACGAACTTTGTTTCAACTCTTCAAACCACACGCACTTCACATACCAGAGTTCTCAGGGGCGATCCGGAGGAGAGGCTAGCGGTGTGCGATCCATCGTAGATTTCTTTTATAGGGCTCCCATGAGCCCCCAAGCTGACGAGCTTTTGGAGACGCACCTGCGCGCCGGAGAGGCATCAAGGCCTGTGACGGTTACTTGGCGGCCTTCTCATCCACCCCAAATACTTTCTCTACTGATAAGGGAAACTATCCCGAAACCCGGGCCATGTATCGGGTCTAGAGATCTTGGGAACAACAAGTACTTACTTGCACCAACTTTGGTGAACCACTTACGAACTTTGTTTCAACTCTTCAAACCACACGCACTTCACATACCAGAGTGCTCAGGGGCGATCAGGAGGAGAGGCTAGCGGTGTGCGATCCATCGTAGATTTCTATAACGTTTGTGAAACCTATGTTTTTTTCAGTGAATTTCTAAGATTTTTAAATGCTCATTTTTAACTATAACGTGTGTGAAACCTATGGTTTTTTCAGTGAATTTCTAAGGTTTTTTAAATGCAAATTTTTAACTATAACGTGTGTGAAACCAATGTTTTTTTCAGTGAATTTCTAAGGTTTTTTAAATGCTAATTCCTAACTATAACGCGTGTGAAGAATCAACCGCAATGGATCGCACACCGCTAGCCCCCGCTAGGCATGTGACGGTTACTTGGCGGCCTTCTCATCCACCCCAAATACTTTTCTATTGATGAGGGAAACTATTCCTAAACCCGGGCCATGTCTCGGGTGGTCTAGAGATCTTGGGAACAACAAGTACTTACTTGCACCAACTTTGGTTAACCACTTACGAACTTTGTTTCAACTCTTCAAACCACACGCACTTCACATACCAGAGTGCTCAGGGGCGATCCCGAGGAGAGGCTAGCGGTGTGCGATCCATCGTAGATTTCTGTTATAGGGCTCCCATGAGCCCCCAAGCGGACGAGCTTTTGGAGACGCACCTGCGCGCCGGAGAGGCATCGAGGCCCGTGACGGTTACTTGGTGGCCTTCTAATCCACCCCAAATACTTTCTCTACTGATGAGGGAAACTATCCCGAAACCTGGGCCATGTCTCGGGTCTAGAGATCTTGGGAACAACAAGTACTTATTTGCACCAACTTTGGTGAACCACTTACGAACTTTGTTTCAACTCTTCAAACCACACGCACTTCACATACCAGAGTACTCAGGGGCGATCCGGAGGAGAGGCTAGCGGTGTGCGATCCATCGTAGATTTCTGTTATAGGGCTCCCATGAGCCCCCAAGCTGACGAGCTTTTGGAGACGCACCTGCGCGCAGGAGAGTCATCGAGGCCTGTGACGGTTACTTGGCGGCCTTCTCATCCACCCCAAATACTTTCTCTACTGATGAGGGAAACTATCCCGAAACCCGGGCCATGTCTCGGGTCCAGAGATCTTGGGAACAACAAGTACTTACTTGCACCAACTTTGGTGAACCACTTACGAACATTGTTTCAACTCTTCAAACCACACGCACTTCACATACCAGAGTGCTCAGGGGCGATCCGGAGGAGAGGCTAGCGGTGTGCGATCCATCGTAGATTTCTGTTATAGGGCTCCCATGAGCCCCCAAGCTGACGAGCTTTTGGAGACGCACCTGCGCGCCGGAGAGGCATCGAGGCCTGTGACGGTTACTTGGTGGCCTTCTCATCCACCCCAAATACTTTCTCTACTGATGAGGGAAACTATCCCGAAACCCGGGCCATGTCTCGGGTCTAGAGATCTTGGGAACAACAAGTACTTACTTGCACCAACTTTGGTGAACCACTTACGAACTTTGTTTCAACTCTTCAAACCACACGCACTTCACATACCAGAGTGCTCAGGGGCGATCCGGAGGAGAGGCTAGCGGTGTGCGATCCATCATAGATTTCTGTTATAGGGCTCCCATGAGCCCCCAAGCTGACGAGCTTTTGGAGACGCACCTGCGCGCCGGAGAGGCATCAAGGCCTGTGACGGTTACTTGGCGGCCTTCTCATCCACCCCAAATACTTTCTCTACTGATAAGGGAAACTATCCCGAAACCCGGGCCATGTATCGGGTCTAGAGATCTTGGGAACAACAAGTACTTACTTGCACCAACTTTGGTGAACCACTTACGAACTTTGTTTCAACTCTTCAAACCACACGCACTTCACATACCAGAGTGCTCAGGGGCGATCAGGAGGAGAGGCTAGCGGTGTGCGATCCATCGTAGATTTCTATAACGTTTGTGAAACCTATGGTTTTTTCAGTGAATTTCTAAGGTTTTTTAAATGCTCATTTTTAACTATAACGTGTGTGAAACCTATGGTTTTTTCAGTGAATTTCTAAGGTTTTTTAAATGCTAATTTTTAACTATAACGTGTGTGAAACCAATGTTTTTTTCAGTGAATTTCTAAGGTTTTTTAAATGCTAATTCCTAACTATAACGCGTGTGAAGAATCAACCGCAATGGATCGCACACCGCTAGCCCCCGCTAGGCATGTGACGGTTACTTGGTGGCCTTCTCATCCACCCCAAATACTTTTCTATTGATGAGGGAAACTATCCCTAAACCCGGGCCATGTCTCGGGTGGTCTAGAGATCTTGGGAACAACAAGTACTTACTTGCACCAACTTTGGTTAACCACTTACGAACTTTGTTTCAACTCTTCAAACCACACGCACTTCACATACCAGAGTGCTCAGGGGCGATCCCGAGGAGAGGCTAGCGGTGTGCGATCCATCGTAGATTTCTGTTATAGGGCTCCCATGAGCCCCCAAGCGGACGAGCTTTTGGAGACGCACCTGCGCGCCGGAGAGGCATCGAGGCCCGTGACGGTTACTTGGTGGCCTTCTAATCCACCCCAAATACTTTCTCTACTGATGAGGGAAACTATCCCGAAACCTGGGCCATGTCTCGGGTCTAGAGATCTTGGGAACAACAAGTACTTATTTGCACCAACTTTGGTGAACCACTTACGAACTTTGTTTCAACTCTTCAAACCACACGCACTTCACATACCAGAGTACTCAGGGGCGATCCGGAGGAGAGGCTAGCGGTGTGCGATCCATCGTAGATTTCTGTTATAGGGCTCCCATGAGCCCCCAAGCTGACGAGCTTTTGGAGACGCACCTGCGCGCAGGAGAGTCATCGAGGCCTGTGACGGTTACTTGGCGGCCTTCTCATCCACCCCAAATACTTTCTCTACTGATGTGGGAAACTATCCCGAAACCCGGGCCATGTCTCGGGTCCAGAGATCTTGGGAACAACAAGTACTTACTTGCACCAACTTTGGTGAACCACTTACGAACATTGTTTCAACTCTTCAAACCACACGCACTTCACATACCAGAGTGCTCAGGGGCGATCCGGAGGAGAGGCTAGCGGTGTGCGATCCATCGTAGATTTCTGTTATAGGGCTCCCATGAGCCCCCAAGCTGACGAGCTTTTGGAGACGCACCTGCGCGCCGGAGAGGCATCGAGGCCTGTGACGGTTACTTGGTGGCCTTCTCATCCACCCCAAATACTTTCTCTACTGATGAGGGAAACTATCCCGAAACCCGGGTGATGTCTCGGGTCTAGAGATCTTGGGAACAACAAGTACTTACTTGCACCAACTTTGGTGAACCACTTACGAACTTTGTTTCAACTCTTCAAACCACACGCACTTCACATACCAGAGTGCTCAGGGGCGATCCGGAGGAGAGGCTAGCGGTGTGCGATCCATCGTAGATTTCTGTTATAGGGCTCCCATGATCCCCAAAGCTGACGAGCTTTTGGAGACGTACCTGCGCGCCGGAGAGGCATCGAGGCCTGTGACGGTTACTTGGCGGCCTTCTCATCCACCCCAAATAATTTCTCTCTACTGATGAGGGAAACTATCCCGAAACCCGGGCCATGTCTCGGGTCTAGAGATCTTGGGAACAACAAGTACTTACTTGCACCAACTTTGGTGAACCACTTACGAACTTTGTTGCAACTCTTCAAACCTCACGCACTTCACATACCAGAGTGCTCAGGGGCGATCCGGAAGAGAGGCTAGCGGTGTGCGATCCATCGTAGATTTCTGTTATAGGGCTCCCATGAGCCCCCAAGCTGACGAGCTTTTGGAGATGCACCTGCGCTCCGGAGAGGCATCGAGGCCTGTGACGGTTACTTGGCGGCCTTTTCATCCACCCCAAATACTTTCTCTACTGATGAGGGAAACTATCCCGAAACCCGGGCCATGTCTCGGGTCTAGAGATCTTGGGAACAACAAGTACTTACTTGCACCAACTTTGGTGAACCACTTACGAACTTTGTTGCAACTCTTCAAACCTCACGCACTTCACATACCAGAGTGCTCAGGGGCGAACCGGAGGAGAGGCTAGCGGTGTGCGATCCATCGTAGATTTCTGTTATAGGGCTCCCATGAGCCCCCAAGCTGACGAGCTTTTGGAGACGCACCTGCGCGCCGGAGAGGCATCGAGGCCTGTGATGGTTACTTGGCGGCCTTCTCATCCACCCCAAATACTTTCTCTACTGATGAGGGAAACTATCCCGAAACCGGGGCCATGTCTCGGGTCTAGAGATCTTGGGAACAACAAGTAATTACTTGCACCAACTTTGGTGAACCACTTACGAACTTTGTTTCAACTCTTCAAACCACACGCACTTCACATACCAGAGTACTCAGGGGCGATCCGGAGGAGAGGCTAGCTGTGTGCGATCCATCGTAGATTTCTGTTATAGGGCTCCCATGAGCCCCCAAGCTGACGAGCTTTTGGAGACGCACCTGCGCTCCGGAGAGGCATCGAGGCCTGTGACGGTTACTTGGCGGCCTTTTCATCCACCCCAAACACTTTCTCTACTGATGAGGGAAACTATCCCGAAACCCGGGCCATGTCTCGGGTCTAGAGATCTTGGGAACAACAAGTACTTACTTGCACCAACTTTGGTGAACCACTTACGAACTTTGTTGCAACTCTTCAAACCACACGCACTTCACATACCAGAGTGCTCAGGGGCGAACCGGAGGAGAGGCTAGCGGTGTGCGATCCATCGTAGATTTCTGTTATCGGGCTCCCATGAGCCCCCAAGCTGACGAGCTTTTGGAGACGCACCTGCGCGCCGGAGAGGCATCGAGGCCTGTGACGGTTACTTGGCGGCCTTCTCATCCACCCCAAATACTTTCTCTACCGATGAGGGAAACTATCCCAAAACCCGGGCCATGTCTCGGGTCTGAGATCTTGGGAACAACAAGTATTTACTTGCACCAACTTTGGTGAACCACTTACGAACTTTGTTTCAACTCTTCAAACCACACGCACTTCACATACCAGAGTGCTCAGGAGCGATCCGGAGGAGAAGCTAGCGGTGTGCGATCCATCGTAGATTTCTGTTATAGGGCTCCCATGAGCCCCCAAGCTGACGAGCTTTTGGAGACGCACCTGCGCTCCGGAGAGGCATCGAGGCCTGTGACGGTTACTTGGCGGCCTTCTCATCCACCCCAAATACTTTCTCTACTGATGAGGGAAACTATCCCGAAACCCGGGCCATGTCTCGGGTCTAGAGATCTTGGGAACAACAAGTACTTACTTGCACCAACTTTGGTGAACCACTTACGAACTTTGTTTCAACTCTTCAAACCACACGCACTTCACATACCAGAGTGCTCAGGGGCGATCCGGAGGAGAGGCTAGCGGTGTGCGATCCATCATAGATTTATGTTATAGGGCTCCCATGAGCCCCCAAGCTGACGAGCTTTTGGAGACGCACCTGCGCGCCGGAGAGGCATCGAGGCCTGTGACGGTTACTTGGCGGCCTTCTTATCCACCCCAAATACTTTCTCTACTGATGAGGGAAACTATCCCGAAACCCGGGCCATGTCTCGGGTCTAGAGATCTTGGGAACAACAAGTACTTACTTGCACCAACTTTGGTGAACCACTTACGAACTTTGTTTCAACTCTTCAAACCACACGCACTTCACATACCAGAGTGCTCAGGGGCGATCCGGAGGAGAGGCTAGCGGTGTGCGATCCATCGTAGATTTCTGTTATAGGGCTCCCATGAGCCCCCAAGCTGACGAGCTTTTGGAGACGCACCTGCGCGCCGGAGAGGCATCAAGGCCTGTGACGGTTACTTGGCGGCCTTCTCATCCACCCCAAATACTTTCTCTACTGATAAGGGAAACTATCCCGAAACCCGGGCCATGTATCGGGTCTAGAGATCTTGGGAACAACAAGTACTTACTTGCACCAACTTTGGTGAACCACTTACGAACTTTGTTTCAACTCTTCAAACCACACGCACTTCACATACCAGAGTGCTCAGGGGCGATCAGGAGGAGAGGCTAGCGGTGTGCGATCCATTGTAGATTTCTATAACGTTTGTGAAACCTATGGTTTTTTCAGTTAATTTGTAAGGTTTTTTAAATGCTAATTTTTAACTATAACGTGGCTCAAACCTATGGTTTTTTCATTGAATTTCAAAGGTTTTGTAAATGATCATTTTTAAAAGTATTAATTGTTATATTTTTTTATACTAATTTACTACATTGTTTTAAAGTGTTTATTTTTAGGTATTTTATTTTTTAAATTACATTACATATTTTTAATATGAATGAAAAAAATTTTTTAAAAAATATTGAAATTGTAATATTTTTTTTCATTTAATATGTTTTTAATTAATTTATATATATTTTATATAGCAGGCAATGATATCCTATGGAAGGAAATTCAAGTTACTGGTAAGTACAGTTAAATTTACGTTTCAGGAATAGTAGTGAGCTGAAAGATGCAGCACTGAGGTCTCTCCTGATAACAGGTGAGTAAATTGGAATTCGTAGTTCGGCTGATTTTTGAGGACATTTTTAAAGTTACAAAACTGCACACTTTGAAAAATTTCCAAGTGAAATCAGTCAATGTTAGCCTGTAGAAGGAAATTCAAGTTACTGTAACTACGATTAGAATTACTTTTCAGGATCAGTAGTGGGCTGAAAGATGCATCACTGATGTCTCTCCTGATAACAGGTGAGTAAATCGGAATTCGTAGTTCGGCTTATTTTTGAGGAATTTCTTAAAGTTCCAAAACTCCACACTTAGAAGAATTTCCAAGTGAAACCAGTCAATGTTAGCCTATGGAAGGAAATTCAAGTTACTGTAACTACGATTAGAATTACTTTGCAGGATCAGTAGTGGGCTGAAAGATGCAGCACTGAGGTCTCTCCTGATAATAGGTGAGTAAATCGAAATTCGTAGTTCAGCTGATTTTTGAGGAATTTTTTAAAGTTCCAAAACTACACACTTAGAAAAATTTCCAAGTGAAACCAGTCAATGTTAGCAGAGAAAGGAAATTTAAGTTACTGTAACTACGATTATAATTACTTTTCATGATCAGTAATGGGCTGAAAGATGCAGCACTGAGGTCTCTCCTGAAAACAGGTGAGTAAATCAGAATTCGCAGTTCGGCTGATGTTAGGGGAATATTTGTACGTTTCAAAAATAGACACTTAGAAACTTTTCTGGTGAAAACCACACAATAGATTCCTAGGGAAGGAAATACAAGTTACTGGTAAGTACGCTTAGATTTACTTTTCAGGGTCCGTACTGGGCTCAAAGATGCAGCACTGACGTCTCTTGTGATAACAGGTGAGTACATCGGAATTCGTAGTTCCGCTGATTTTAGAGGAATATTGTGCTCAATAGTGAAGGAAGGGGGTGGGGCCTGAGGTGACATGTGTGCAAACACGCCCTGTGGCGCGTTTTAGATTGGGGAATTAATTCCTCTTCAATCCTGAGGTCCCCGGTGAGCCAACTAGCCCACCAGGTACCTCCAGTATGCGCAAGGGAGCTGTGTTGCAGAGAAGTGTTCAGAGGGCACGCCCCCTTTTTACAACACGCTGCAACACAGCTCCGTGGCGCTTAATGAAGGTACCCGTAGGACTAGTTGGCCCCTAGGGAACCTCTGGATTGAAGCGGAGTTAATTCCCCAACTTAAAACGCGCCACAGGGCATGTTTGCCCCACATATCACCTCAAGCCCCGCCCCCTACCTCCACCACTGTGCAACCGCGCCCCGTAGCGCGTTCTAAGTTGGGGGATTAAGTCTCCTTGCATACTGGGGGTCCCTGGAGGCCAACTAGCCCACCAGGAACCTCCAGTATGTGCCAGGGGGCTGCGTTGCAGAGAGGTGTAAAAAGGGGCGTGGCCTCATTACACCTCTCTGCAACGCCGCCCCCTGGCGCGTTTGCAGAGGGAGAACTAATTGCCCTTGCATACTGGCGGTCCCTGGGAGCCAACTAGCCCACCAGGAACCTCCAGTATGCGCCAGGGGGCTGTGTTGCACAGAGGTGTAATGAGACCCGCCCCTTTTTACACCTCTCTGCAACGCAGCCCCCTGGCACGTTTACAGAGGGGGAACTAATTCTCCTTGCATATTGGGGGTCCCTGGGGGCCAACTAGCCCAACAGGAACCTCCAGTTTGTGCCAGGGAGCTGCATTGCAGAGAGGTGTTATGAGGCCACGCCCCTTTTTACACCTCTCTGCAGCGCAGCCCCCTGGCGCGTTTACAGAGGGGGAACTAATTCCCCTTGCATATTGGGGGTCCCTGGGGGCCAACTAGCCCACCAGGAACCTCCAGTACGCGCCATGGAGCTGCGTTGCAGAGAGGTGTAAAAAGGGGCATGGCCTCTTTACACGTCTCTGCAAGGCAGCCGCCTGGCGCATACTGGAGGTTGTTGGTGGGCTATTTGGCCCCCAGGGACCCCAAGTATTCAAGGGGAATTAGTTCCCCCTCTGCAAACGCGCCAAGGGGCGCGTTTGCAGAGTGGTGCCTTAATTTTTTGAGGGGATCGGCAGTGTACGTGTACCCCGCGATTTAAAAAAAAAAAACATTTTTGTTTTGGCCTTGGGGGTCCTTGTGGGACCCCCTGAGCAGGCCTAGGGGGTCAGGATGTTTCTACCCTGCCCCCTTTTCTTTGTTTTTACCTTTGTTTCCCTGTTTTCTTGTGTCTCGGTTCTACCGAGGCACAAGATGGCTGTCAACACTTCCTGGTTTCGAGTGTTGACAGCATGCAGCTCGTGCTCGGGAAGGTACGCGTACTGTACTCTGTCTCTAGATATCGCTATGATTTTACTTTTGATTTTCTAAGGAACTACTGAACGGATTTACACCATTTAACAAAAAGCACAATCTGCGAAACAAAATCTACCTCTCTGCCAAATTTGGTGCAATTCCGTTCAGCCGTTCGGGCTGTAGCCCTGGCTAAAGGTCCCTTTGGAAAATTGCATGGGGAAAACACGTTTTGGGACCCCCCTTTTTTCTCAGCCCCCTCTTGACGAATCACCCCCAAACTTTCAGGGAAGGAGCGGAGCAGGCCATTTTCTTGGAGAAATTCGCGAAGATTCGTCCACCGGCGCCAAAGTTATTCCAAATAGAATGTTGCGGATTTCATATGGTAACTAGTTTTTATCTATAACTACCTACTGGCGACCGCCAGTAGGTAATATATATATATATACATAGCCAATTTTGCCGCAGCAATAAGGGATCGCATAATCTTAGGATTCAGGTTGGTGGCAGTTTATTTAACGCAAAGAGATATTGCCATGCCCAACGCGTTTCGGTCCTGCTACTCGGACCTTGATCATAGGATGATGTTACAATTATTTCGGGCATCATTTGTTTCCATTAGAAAAAATTACTTGCTGTTTTTTCCTTGCAATGCATTCTGGTTGCTGTAGTGCAGCATGATAATTAAAGTGCTTAAGTTAATTTTTAAATTAAGTGCAAAGGTGTGCCCATTGTGCTGTGATTTTGACAATTACATGAGAGGCAAATTACAAATGACAATTTTGTTTAGTCAAAACATTTAGTCAATAAAAAAGAACAATCATTTTAATACTCTCTCTAGTGAGTATTGTTATGTGTTATTCTATTTGAATGCAGAATAAAAGTTCCAACAGTGGATAGTGTCTCTATTTAAGATTAGTGTCACATATTGACTGATTAGCTTTCTCCTCTGGGAAGCCGTGACGTTCCTTTTTTTTAATGAACATCCCTGAATTTGTTCCTTTTGTTTTCCTTTGTGTTAATATTTCTTGTTTATTTTCTTTACTTTTTTCCTTTTTCTTTTATCTGTTCTATTTTGTTGCGTTTTAGTGGTTCTCTAAGAAACCCATTTTTCCATGTTTCACCGTTACATCTTTGGCTCTCCAGTGAGCAGATATATCTTTTTATTTATGTACTGGCGCGTTTCTTTGGCTTCCCAGATTATTCATAGGTGTACATAAAGCTCCTCGTCCTGATTAAGTCCTGTTGGATTAAGTGTCCTGAATGTCACTATGTGTTTTGAATCTATTTGTCACAAGAGCTTCTCACGGTTCCCACCCCTTTCAGATTGGGGTATCTGTTCTATGGCAAAGAATCTCAAGTCTGGGGGGTGGTGCGTTATCCTCCAGCAGAGCCACGCCGGTGACAAGAAAGTTACCATCATTTGAACTGGAAAATGTGTAAGCAGGGCCTTTTATTTCTCTGTGTATACTTTTATTTTATGATCTGTATTTTGTATTATATTATGACACATTAGGGTATTTGATATTATTGCAAGGAGATACTATCACTTCAAAGGTTTTTTATTGGATCATTGTGTTTAATCTGGAAACTTCATCCTCTCAAAATTACTGATATCAGCGGTACAGGTAACTCCAGGGGAGGATTTACCTTAAGAGATATATTTCATCCGGAAATGTTTTCTTTTTTAAGTAAGTGAAAAGAGTGGGGGAAATTCAGGGGAAATTCTTGGGCAGAGTTACTAACATTTTGTACTGGTTTTGATTCACAAATTTGACACAAACTGGTCCTAAATGTGTATTTGAGTTTCATTTTCCAGCGCAAAATCATGTTTTGCACTGTAAAGTTGTTTGAATGTAAGGCAGTGCTTTACATTACTTTTCTTTAACAGGGCATTTTCATGGGAGGCACATAGGAATTCCCATGCAACCAATCATGGGTTTTGACGCAAAGTCCTATCTTGTAACAATAGTAGACATGGTTTTGTGCCAAAACAATAACTCCTCTTTAATGCAAGCATTAAAAAAGAGAAATGCTTTGTTTGTTCAAACATTTACCACTTTGCATGTGTGCTGCACTGTACAGTATTTTTCCAAATCACCAACGTTTTAAAGTTTGTTTAGGCATAGTATTTTGTAACTACTAAATAAGGGTACACTTCCAATACAAACCATATACTAGACATGATGCGGACTCCTTTGCATTGTTGTGCAAAAGTACCTGCAGGTGTTCTAGTGTGGCGCAAGGCACCCTGAATGAGCTCCACCCCTAGGGAGGGAGAAGGAGACGGTCTTATCTTAGTAGCCATGAATGACACTGTCCCTCTTTCTTTGTATAATAAATCAGTGCAGCATCTTTGAGTGCTGAGCTGTGTTACATGAGTTTTTAGTAGATCTATCCCTCTGTGATCCAGCATGTCCCATAATTCTAATGGTGCTGGTCAGCGCTGTTACTGACTACTTTGGTAATAAGAGGCCATTTGTAATGAGGGCCCATATGTGCTACACTGCACAGTATGTAGATACAGAATATCTATCTCTGTTTTCCAAGAAATAGACTCCAGAATTACATTTCACAAGGCTTTCAGAGACTCTTCAAGAGGAGATGTGGCATCAATAATGCTATTTGGACATGGTTTACTATTTCAGGAATCCGAAAATGTTAAAGCACACCCTCAAACTGAAACATTCAGATATCAACTGCAAGATTAGCTTTTGTTAAAGAAAATGGTTCTGTACCTCACAGGACAAGCCAGAGTAGCCTGGAGGGCATTCGCATTTCTCGATCAAATAAGCTTGTGGGCTCATTGACGACACAGGGCCCTCGACTGCCACTTCCATCAATATCTCAGAGACCCTGCAAGCAAAAAAAGAAGAAAATCAGTTTTTATCAATTGAAGGCACTGTTGTCTAAATATTGTAATTGATGATAAATAAATTAAGGACATGTAATATTATGAGTCAGGAGTATCACTTTCTAAATTCAAATACTTGCATTTAGACACTTAGGCCTGGATTACTAGTTTGGCAGCCTTCGTGTAGGACCGGCATGGCAGCGTTCCCTGGGAAGACTTCCAAGCCCATTGTGAACCTGCCCGCTGGATTCCAAGTTGAATCCGGAGCTGACAGTGCGGTGGCAGTGGTGTCACAGCGGCAGGTATGTTTGGCTCATAGGAGAGCCTAAACAGCATATCGCCGCTGCGACAGCGCTTACAGCAAGTTTGTGCACCGTGTGGGATGCACCATGTCATGCTTACTGTCCACTAGTTCTAGTGGGCACCTTGCACCAGTCCAATAGACCTTTATTAATGGTGGTTGTAAAGTCAACATTATAGAAAGCTATCCTAGGGGTAGCAGAGGCGAGCAGTCTTCAGGCTAAGACTTCAGAGAGCGAATTAAGCGAGTTGTTTTACCAATTATAATCCATTGAGTACCAAATGAAAGCACACCACACAAAGTGTATATCAAATATATATATGTATTTATTCTAAACACAACCCCTCTGCACCCTTTATGAGGTCAGAGGTAAAAATACAATATACGTTACTTAATTGGCATACGATAAGCTGCACAGTATACGTTTTGCCCTAGGGGCCTCATAAACCATATACTAAAATAGTGGTATAAGAACCACGTAAGAATTAGAAAGCAGGCCTGGGGCCTGTGGAATCGCTGGGGCTACTCTAAACAACCAAAGGCTAGGATGTAGGAGGCCCACGGGAGACGCGTGCAGTGTCTAAACACATCCACGGGTTACCTTTGACTTTCTATGGGAAACAAACAAGTTACAAATGTACAATTTAAGGACACTTCTAAATTAACTACGATGGAACCCTTTTAGACTTACTGGACAAGGTATAGAAGGTCCTTCAAGCATATGTCTACTGGACAAATGGTGTAGACCAGGAGATAATTTCGTATCGCCACAGAAACCCACAACGCTGACTGTAGAGGAGCGGGGAGACCGACATACTAGTACCGGATCGTCTATAAACCCGAGGACAGCCCTGAGTTTATTATTGCCTAGGACTCCAGCATCATAGGTCCGGCAACAGCGATTCCAATTGAATCAGGAAATTGATACCTGAAACTCGTTCCACGATCGGTGGCTCCTCCCAGACAGTGGACATTGCATATGAAAACATATACAGAAATCGATTTTAGTACCCCATAGACTAATTGGTGTGGGTATTCGAGCAGTGTCTGAACGCCACATCAAGACGTGACACTGCAAAGTGACTCTGAGTGAATCCAGAGCCCTAAAAATGTAAGAGAAACAATCCTGAAGAAGGTGCTTATTATCTACACCGAAACGCCGCGTCGACATTTGTTCTCTTGAACAATTTTTTAATATTTGAACTTGTGACAATTTTTTAATTTTTATATTGTTGTGCTGATTATTGTGATGTACTAATTATTATGTATGTATGTAATGTTTATTGAATATGACTGACTGCATGTAGCAGAATAAACAAATTGTTTTATACACTTTTTAATCTATATACTTCTGTGAAGACATTTTTTTGCATATCTAGAGTTCTGTCTATTTGCATTGATTTATTGTCATTTTTATTGATTTTTGTACCTTATTGTTGTTTTGCCTTTATATGAGTAAGTTCACAGTAATGGTGGTTATTTAGTTTGACCCAAAGCTTAGGATTTCTTCCAATTTCCATCTTGGAGGCATAGACTCTCCTGGTCTACACCATTTGTCCAGTAGACATATGCTTGAGGGACCTTCTAAACTTTGTCCAGTATCTCTTCCCCTGGTCCCATTATTGCTACCTAAGGGGGCCTCCTTCTTACCCTTTTAGACTTAGACACTAGGAGGGCCAATACCCTCGAGACTGCCAGAGTACTTGTGTTACCTCACCCACAGAAGCCGGGTGCATAGGTCTCTTTTGGTGTCGGGTTTCGCCGTCGATTTCAATAGAGATCTGCAAAGAAGTGCTGCAGGTGACCAGAGGAAAAGTGTCCGGGTGGATCCAAGGGTGGATCGAAGATCTGTAGAACCTGAAAGCAGAAGGGACAGAGTCTGGGCCACTTGCCAGGGACCAGGGTGGCGATAGGAAGATGCCACCAGATGTCGGGTGATTTCAGGTGAAAAGGTGAAGTTTGTCTCTTCAGCCACGAGGACCAGGAGGCGTCGACAACAACCAGGAGCTGGATTTGGGCTGTCCCACAAAGGATCTAGTTGACTGCTGTGTTGGTATCCAGATTGGACCCAAAAAGTCTTGACAAACGCAACCCACGTAGGATGTTGAGATGGGCTTTGATGCAAACCAGCAAGGTCTGTGGAACTTCTCCTTTGCAGGGAAGTTGGAGCAAGCCTGGAGCAACCAGGAAAGCAAGTTACAGTAAAGGTTTGTCTTCTTGGGGGCTCACTAGCCAACGGACTAGGAACCGCAAAGATGTGTCAAGCGGAAATGCATAAAGAAAGCCCACGGGCCACTCGTGGAGTGTGGAGCTCTGTGCTTCATTGCAAAATGTACTCGGGTCTGGGGCTTCAAGCACCCCAATGCACAACTTAGGGATACCTCGAGAAGTTGATGCAGGTAGCAAAATGCAGGATGTCCAAGAGTTCCGGTCCCACCTCTCTCGTGTCCGCCACAGGTCTCAACTTTGCTGGGAGCGAAAGTTGGGGTCAGAGGTGTCTGGAAGTTCATGTCCTGTGTCGCAGATTCTTCAGGATCTGGTGGGAGCCTCGAAAATGCAGACTGGCAAAGATGCTTTTGATGCCTGTTTGAACAGGGTGGTCACTCCTTGACCACAAGGGAGATATCTTACGCCTTCCAGTCGAAATGGAATGTCGAAGGTCCAGGATATATGTTTCAGAGTTTCGTCCAGGGTAATCTAAAGTCCTAGGGACTGGGATCCTATACTTATACTAAGTTTAGGGGTTGTGCTAACTTTAAGGTCCCTCCTATGAGTGGACCTAGGGTGGGGGTGGTTACACCCCTTCCCCTTTGTCCAGTTTCGTGCCAGAGCTGGGGCTGAGTGCCCCAGCAAACGACTGGGAAGTGCATAGAGCACCTAGTGTGCCTCAGGCAGTGTCTGGAAAGCATTCACTGAATGCAGCCCTCCCTGCCCCAATACACAAAGAGCCTGTCTGGGCAGGAAACCTATTGTCCAGGCCTACCCTGCCTGAGTTTCGTCCAGCAGCAGGAGGGCAGACTCGTGTCTGTGGCAGCAGCATACATTTTGTGAGGCTGAAGCTCTGTTTAACTTTAACCAGGTAAACCAGTAACTACATGTCTTCTCCCTCTAGAAGGGTGCAATGCTACCCTCGCCGCCAGAACTGGTGTGGGGGTAGTATTCCAAATTGGTTGACACCTTACACGACATGTTTTGATAAAGCCAAACCAAAGTTAGCATTAACCGTGAGGATTATAATGCACTTAAGAGTATATGGTATGGCTATATCATAGAACAGCTATAAGGAGATAGTTCCAAAAGCTGCAGAGGGGCTCAGCTCATGCTAGGGCACCCTCTCACATAAAACCAAGCACTCTGCCTCCAGGATTGTTAAGGACTGCCATAGGAGTGACTTATAGGTGTATATGTGTCTATATGTATATATAGATATAGGTATACTATATCTAAGTAAGGGGTGATTATACCACCTTACCCAGGCTGTGTGAACAGACCTGTGTTGGAAGGCAAACCAGGGGTGGCACAATACATGCTGCAGCCGCTGGTAGGCCTAGTGTGTACCTATGCCCTGGGTACCTATGGTACACTATACAGGGGCTCACAAGGGTGACCCAGTTACCAATCTGGTATGTACCTAAAGTACATGGTATCTATTTAGAGAGAGAACAACTGGGCTGTGGGCCTGATTAGCAGGTCCACAGCCACACTAAAGTAAAAGAAAACAGAGAATCACAGAAAAAAATGGGGGTAACTATAGGAAGCAGACCCTACTCTCCTACACATACCACACTGTGCATGCACGACCGTGCACGTTTTGGATGGGCACATTATGTGCCACCTTGCAAGCACCTCCATGGGCAGATTTGCCCACGGGTCCCTGTTGGGCGGGTTCCCAGCCACGATTCCCACCTGCTTCCCCACCGCAGGATCCTTGCTCCTGGCTGCGGCGGGGGTCTTGTGGTGATCTCAACGCCACCATCATAACACAGCAGTAGGACCACTGGGATGGGGGTTGTCCCACCGCCACTGCAAATATGCCGACTCTGTACTGTAATAAGGCCTTTTGATTAACACATTTAAAAATCTGGTACACAACATGAAAATCACAGTCCTCGAGTACTACAGTGTGATTGATAATGAACAATTCATTCACTATTTAGGAAAATAACTTGCCTTTGCAAGACTTTGCAGATTTATGGCGAGCATCAAACAAAATACCCATGTAAATCTATTAGATCAGCTTCCCTGAAAAAGAGTAATTTTTTACACTTCACTGGTTATACTACACACCACCCAAACTAGAAAAATATATTAGTATTTCCACCTCAATATCAAAAACATCTACAACAACTTCATCGACCATCCACCAGGCACCACAGACGGCCCCCCTGCCCCCAAAAACACCAACCAGCCCACCATCTCCAATTGGACACCAATGACGCCCGAAGACACCGCCTCGGCCATGAAAAGCATCCACTAGGGGGTCCGCACCGACCCCTGTCCCCGTCACATCTACCACAGAGCCGCGGGCACCATCTCACCCAAACAACAATGCACCATCAACACCACCTTCAAAACAGGCACCTTCCCAGACGACTGGAAGCATGCAGAAGTAAGACCTCTGCCCAAGAAGCCCACAGCTGACCCCTCCGACCTCAAGAACTATCCGCCAATATCGTTCCTCCCCTTCACTGCCAAAGTTGCAGAGAAATCAGTCAACAGGAAACTGACATGATTCATTGAAGAGAATGCAGTCCTCGACCCGTCCCAATCCGGATTCCGAAGCAACCACAGTACAGAGACCGCTCTATCCGCCGCCACAGATGACATCGACACCCTCCTGGACCAAGGCCACTCCGCAGCCCTCATCCTACTCGACCTATCAGCGGCCTTCGACACTGTCTCCCACCGCACACTGGTCGCCAGACTATATGACGCAGGCATACAAGGAACAGCCCAGGACTGGATCCGAACATTACTCAACGGAAGAAGCCAAAGGATCAGACTCCCACCCTTCCTCTCCGACCCCATGAAAATCACCCGCGGAGTCCCATAGGGTTCCTCCCTGAGCCCCACCCTCTTCAACATCTACATTGCCTCCCTCGCGGCTATGGTCCGACACCACAGCCTCAATATCTTATCCTAGGCCTACAATACCCAGCTCATCCGCTCCCTCACCAAAGACCCCACCACTGCCAAACTCAACTTCCAGAAATGAATGCAAGACGTCATGGTCTGGATGACTAACAGCTGCCTGAAGCTCAACGCTTAGAAGACAGAAGTCCTCGTCCTCGGTACCACCCCTTCTTTATGGGACATCCCCGGGTGGCCGATCGCCCTCGGAAGCCCACCTACCCCCTCAGACCACGCCAAGAACCTCTGCATCGTACTCGACTCATCACTCACCATAAACCGACAGGTCAACGCCGTCACCTCCAGCTGCTTTAACACCCTCCGCATCCTACACGAGACCTTCAAGTGGATCCCCCCTGAGTCAAGGAAGATAGTCACCCACGCACTCATCACTAGCAGACTATACAATGGAAACGCACTCTACGCCGGCATCAACAAGTCCCTACTCCGCAAACTCCAGACAATACAGAACACCGCCGCCAGACTCGTCCTCAGCATCGCCAACATGAACACATCAGCCAACACCTATGAAGTCTCCACTGGCTCTCCATGGAAAAAAGAGTCACTTTCAAAATCCTCACTCACGCCTACACAACAAAGGACACAAATACCGTAAAAACAGAATCAAATTCCACATACCCAAAAGAATCCTCCAATCTTCCAACCTCGCACTGTCTGAAACCCCACGCATTCACAGAGCCAGAGCAGGTGGAAGATCTTTCTCTCACATTGCAGCCAAGACCTGGAACGAGCTACCGGCAGACAACAGACGCGCCTCTCCCTGAAAACCTTCAAGAAGAACCTCAAGACCTGGCTCATTGGCTAAACAGATCTGCGGACCCCCCTCAGTGCCTTGAGACCCCTCACGGGTGAGTAGCGCACTTACAATTCGTTGATTGATTTATTGATTGATTGATTGGTATGGGCGTTTAATGCTTTCTTTATAAATTTTGATCAGTTGGTGTTTTCTTTTTTCCCACAACATAATTTTATTGTTGCCATCCAATACAACACCGGGGCCTCAGAGAGCACCCCTGTCCACATATAAGTAGTGACAAGCATATGAAGCAACATTTTCAGAAATAATAGAGGATTGATTCCACAATGAATATATTGCAAGAAAGATTAATAACCATGGAAAAGGAAAAGCAAGAATAAAGATGAACAAAGGGAGAGAAAGCAAGAAATAACAAAAGGACATCTGTGCCACATTGCCTGCTTTTAGGAATTTCTGTCATCTAAATTCAAGGTGAATACAAACGTTACACACATGCAGGTCGATTAGTATCATAGTAGTGGTTCTTCAACATCAGATGGGGGGAGGAGGCTCCAGATATAAGCCTCTATAGTCAGCCCATCTTTTCCAGATTTTGTAGTGTTTACGGGGGCAACCCCTTGCCTCAAAGACCGTGAGCTCCAGTCCCATGCAAAAATCTAGCCCTTTCTTCCACACCCCAAGTGACGGTGGGGATTCATCTTTCCATCCTCGGGAAATATCCCGTTTAGCTAGTGTAAGGCCCAGGAATAAGAGGTGGCGCTTATATCTATTTCCACCTGTCTTCCGTAATATGTAGTAAAGCAAGTCTCGGTGAGGAGGCTATGATCCACCCCAAGATGTCTGATATGCATGTAAACACCCCTTTCCTGAACTTAGATAATACGGGGTATGACCACACAGTGTGAAGGAATGTACCCTCTAAGGATTTGCAGCGCAGGCAATGTGGGGATGTGATGAGTCCAGCACGCCATAGTCTATGTCAGGTATAGTAGGCGCTATGAAAATATTTCAACTGGATAAGACGCAGACAAGCCGCAATTGCTGCACTGCGTGGGGACTCCAGAGCCTACACCAATCGTCCTCCTCCAGGGGGACCCAGATCTGTGTGCCATGCCTCTCTGGTTTTAGACAGTGTGGTAGGGGTGTTGTTAATAAGTTTGCAATATATTTTAGTAATCTTATGGTCTCCTAGGTCGCCCTTAAAGACCTTTGCTTCAGTAGGGTTAAATTCAGGGATTTCCGTCAGGTGAGACAGGTATGGGGTAAAGGCATGTCGGAATTGGAGATACCGATAAAATTGCGTATTGGGCATATCGTATTCTGTTTGTATATCTAAGAAAGATTTAAGGGTGCATCCATGCACTACTGCCCCCACCATGTCAATCCCAATGCCCTCTCGACCCCGGAACCCTGCCAGGTGTGTTAGCTGGAATAATTGGCCATTGTTCCTCAGTGGAGTTTCCCTAGTAAGTTTGCCCCCACCATCCCATCTGGCGGGGTGTCACCGTTCAAATCTTGCAAATCGTGGATGTGCCAGGTGGTAGCTCATGAAGCAGTGCCGCAGTACAACTGCATATGCTGGGTCTTGACAGTCGCCATACCACCAATCATTGAGGACAAGCAAATGGGAGGCCATGTAATATGCCTGAATATCTGGGGTGGCCACTCCGGCAGTATAGGTAGATTGAAAGCAGATCCTCAGAGCCACCCGTGACGAAATGCCCCCCAGAGGAAGCAGGCTAGAATTGCATTCAATAGGCGGAACCATGTGGGTTTTATTGGATAGGGATGGCTTTGTAATTGGTACAGGAGACGAGGGAGGGATATCATTTTAAAGATGGCGGACCTACCAAACAAGGACAGGGGTAAGTGGGACCACACCTGTGTCTGATCAGTCATTGTTTTTGCTTGTATTAGTTATTGTGCCACATAAAAAAGTACAAAAAGAACAATTGATGGACAGAGTGCAGAACAATGTCATACATTCACCCCAGTACAGAGATCTGGGACTGAATCCATCAATTTTTTGCTCCCCAGGTAAAAAAAATGTAACCCAGCCATATGCAAATTAGTCGTGACCGTGCACCCAAAGGTACCTACCTGAGGTTATACATTTGTACCTTGGAGTAGGAGTGATCTTATGCCATTTACAAATGAATTCCCTAAATTAAGAGAGAAGTCTGTGTAGTGGTACAAAAAAGTTGAGCTGTGAAAATTTAGGAGGTTTTGTGGACTGATCTGACTACCTTGTTTGACACTGTAGTCCCAAGTGATTTGTGGACGTGGTATAAAATATAGATGCAAGATGGTGGGAGCTGGGTGTAGCTAAGCTATTTTTCACCGACGCCACGAGCCAGAGTATTCCGTGGCTTTCCGCCGCGTAATAGAGGGAATATGGATGATTTACGAGCAGGAAGCGCTCACAATTAACTGTTTTAAAGATAGAAGAGCGTGTGTCACGGTAAGCGTGTGTCAGTTTAATGTTATAGCAGAAGAGTGAGCGTTGGTTGGAGGGGTGATTAACCAGCGAGTGGAGCATTTCTGAGTTAACTTCAGTTAATGGTTTTTTGGGGTAACACGGGCAAACGTAGGAAGATGTTAATCTCGCTACTGCTTGGAATAGGCACATCTAGAATGTGCCAATAAGCGCAGGCAAGATGCTCACAGTTTTACATTTATAAGAGTGCATGGAGTCATTAAACTGTATGATAACGATGATATTGGCAATTGTTAGTGATGTGTACATTTTTTTATTTTTCATAGATGCCCCCGAAGAAGGGTTTTATATCCGAAATGCATTGGGCGTTTTTGCAATAAAGCGTGACATGTGGAAACTTTCGTCATCTTGTGCTTTTTTGGAGAACGATATGAAGAGCAAATTAAAATGAGTAAAATGAATTGACTAAACAAAAGGAGTAAAAAGGATTAAAATATTAACTAAACTGTGGTATAAGTGTAGAATTTTATGATTCGATTCATTGGATTCGTTTGAAACATGGCTGTGTAGTTTGATGGGAATCGACATGTGGTTCTCTTGTGTTCGCGTGGTATAAAATAGCCATAGTGTGTCCAGAGAGAGAGCCGACAAGAGACACTGTGACTAATTGTCCTTCAGCTATAGTGCTGCCCCAAAATATTGACTGAGTCAAGATTGATCAAACGTCCTAAGGCCTGAAGAAGACGATTCATACAAACTATGAGAGATTTTTACAGGCATTTAAACAGTACAGCGGAATGTAAACTTGGGACATCTAATATTGGATGTGGTTGAATTTCCTTTTTGAATGCAAACGAGTTTCCTGTATTAGTTGATGAACCAAAGCATTTCATAGTGGGACTAATAGTGAATGAGTTAGAACAGTTTATTGTCTAAGATATCTTATAGACTTTGTAGGGAAGAAAGAGGAGTACCAAGGCTCAAGGGAACCAAGGAAGCCTAAGGTTCTTGGAGAAACACAGAGTAGGTCTAAATAACATTTAACCCCTTTCATGCTCATGACGAGCTCAGCTCGTCATGAGGTACGCCTGTCATACGCTCATGACGAGCTGAGCTCGTCATGTAACGCGGTAATTGCGAATCTTTAGCGCACACCGGTAAAACGCTTAGCGCGGATGGGGTTAATAAGATTATATGTAAATGTTTTGTTGCGTATGATTTGAAATTTGGTTTTGGTGTTTGCACAGGTAAAAACGGACAGAGAAGTCTCTGCAGCTGCTACGTTCTATGCAACGTTTAGATTCCATCAGAGTAAAGGAAGCCAATCCTTATACTAGTAGATACATCATAGAAGGCACACTAATTGCTTTATTTGTAGCATTAGTTATAGTGCTTATAGGGTTATATTCAGCTACAGATAGCTCAGTAGAATCTAAGTCTACTTCTGACCCTACCACGGCACATTCTTCTGATAGTGACATACAATTGTGGCGGGTTAAGAAATTACGTAGTCAAAAGAAGAGGGGGGACCTGAAGCTAGTTAATGGTCCAGTGCCCGTGCTCCAAACTAACCATGAAGTCAACACAAAGGGGGGGCACTGTTCCAAGATGAGTGATGTAAAGCTTTCATACATACACTCCAGAAAGGAAAAGGGGGGGTGCTAGGTTGCGGACTCAGTGAGAGGAGTGGGGGTAAATGCTAAGAAAAGACAATTATTGTCTCTTGTTGCCCTCACACACCCCGAAGGATGTCATGCTTCATTATTGGGCGGTTGCACCTCGTCGGGCCGGCGGTGCAATGCCCTACGGGTCCCCCGAAGGGTCACTTTGGTGGAGATCTTTTAGACAACTGCCGTTGGGTGCATGTGGGTGTGTGGGTAGAGTCCTGGAAATAAAGTGCTATCGTACGTGCAGTGAGGTTAAAACTACCTAAGGGTATACCTAAAGAACTTTTAATGGAAAGGTACCATTGGCAGAGTAAAACAACCCGTAGGTTCGGAGTTACCAACAAAGGCTTAATGTGCCCAGGTAACTTATAAGGTCGACATGTTTCACGCCTATGTCGGTCCAAAGGATCCCTGGCGTTTCATCAGGACCAAAATTGAAGGTGGTGGTGGTGTAGTGCACGAAAGTGAAGTTTAATGATAGAGGGGTACCATTGGCCCTCTAAATGATCAGTGGCGGCCACTATCTAAAGGAAAATAAGTAGCAGCTATGACTAAATAGTCAGATCAGCCCATTCGATCATGACCTAAAGGAGCCCTAATAGTGCTCCACATGCTATTGGCGTAGGGTGCCCGCTCAAGAGACCTGACCCGTCCTGACGTCTGCTTGCAAGATGCTTGCAATAATGCCCGTTCAGAATATAGAACGGTTCCACTATCTAGAGGTGACGGCGTCAATCTTTGTGGATGGTCACTCTGATCCAGACTACGGAGAAAAATATTGATGTTTTAGCCTGAACATGAAAGTGGGAGACCAGTTAGAGCCTCATACCTGGATCTTTATCAGGAGAGGGTGAAAAAATGAATATGGGGAAGCAGTTTGGGTTCCAGCAGTGATCAATGCCAAAACTGACTGATGAAATGTGGAAAAAGCGAAGGCCCACTCACTCCTCATCTGATTGGGGAAAACTCCCTCAAATTATGAACTTGCACAGAAAACCGAAAAATGCCCAGAAGATCAATTTCAAATTTCAAGATCCCAAGACAACCCAATCTGTACATCATATAAACAAACCATGTGATTCAATCACCACTACTCTCCAGAGATTCTATCAATGCCACCGCACGTTCTTTACTGCCTGTATCAGAGTGACTGTACACAGAGAGTTCAATAATGATTGAAGCTGTCACCTCTATATAGTGAAAAGCGCTGTAATGTTTTAAAATGTTGACTGAACAAGCATTATTTTTTAAATAAATTGAGTAGTTTTTGCAGTCTGCTACTCTCTTATCTATACAACCTATGTAAGAGCACTTTCTTTGGGCACCCTGTTGCACTTATTGGAGGTACCACTTTGTATATATAGCTTAACATGTAAATTGATGTTTCTTAAATACAATATATTCTTGTTTTGCATGAAGCAGTATCTCTATGTACACTTCCCTCTACTGACATAACATTTAATGTTTTTTGTTAGATCGGAAATTAAAAAAATCTTCTACATATAAGAGTACTGCACAATATAGCTTGATTCATTATTAAAGAGTTCATTTATTGGATTATATATAGGTTGTAGAATTAATATGCATTTAAGGAGAAATGTTAGGTTAGCATGATTGTGGGCCTTAAGCTTGCAGTCGAGACATTTAACATTAATGTGAAAGTTGTTTTCTGCATGTTTCTCTTCTGAAGTTGCAGACCAAAGGCATTTGTTAGTTAGAGAAAATCACATTTTATTTTTGAGCTAGAGAGACGAAGAAAAGCTGGCATTGTTAAATGATTTTAATTAAGAACAAAGGGAGTGTTTCCAGTTGGCACTATCAGACGAAGGCAGGAACCAAGGACGCTTTAAAGTGTTTACTGGAATATGGGAGTTGTGTCCAAGGTGATAAGTTCTTTTGAAGGAACTTGAAAACATATTATGATGCGCATGAGGTAATTTTTTCTTGAATGTGCTTTGTGCATTTTAAGTAGTCAACCAACCTTGGGTTTAGTCAGATTTCCTTTAGACTAGGAGAGGCACAGACCTATCTTGTTATCTCTGATTGTATTGCTTCATGCCATACATGATTTTGGTTTATAGAACTTTTACAGAGGTTCTGATGCTGACAACTTTCTTGCTGCCTTGATTCAATTGGGTTTCCCGAAGCCTTAGGTTAGTTTAGGGTTTAGGAATCTTTTCAATGTATGGGGATACGTACGAAACCATTCCACGAGTTATTAAATTATTTACCTTATTTTCTGTATAGTAGCACATTATATCTTTACTAGTTCTGTGCTGTTGAGGACCAATATTGCAAGATGCTTTGGTCTCCCTTTGGTTATTTTATACCTTTATGGTATGTTTTTGAGATTGATATATTGTTAAGAATATGCATGGAAAAAGCAAAAAGTAGTTTTCCATATAAAATTATGGGTTCAATAGTGTGCATAACCCCACTCACCATCATCATCCATGACCACGTAATAAAGTTCATAGTCTATGCTGATGAAACACAGTTCATACTCTCCCTCTCGGACAAGATGCCAAACATTCATACCAATGTCTCCACCTGCATGACCAATGTTGCCAGATGGATGAAAACTAACTTCTTCAAGCTCAAGTAATAATCTTTACCAAACACACCTCTTTCTGAGACGCCACCTGATGGCCTGGTGAACCTGGACCCAAACCCCTCCCCGCAACCCACATAAAGAACCTAGTAAATGTAATAAACAACCAGCTCACCATGATCAGCCACGTTAATAGTTTCTGCTTACTGCTTCTGCACACTCAAGAAGATTTTCAAATGGCTCCCCACCAACACATTATTTACAACAAGGGGTGGTGATGGACAGAGTCTCTGAATCAAGCAGAGTACTCTCACCCAGTCAAGAGATCAGGGCTAGATCAAACACCGTTTTTTAGCTCATTGCACCATCCCAGTTTCAGAACCTGGCTGTATGCAAATTAGTCTGTCCCTGGCCCAGTGCATCATGGGAACAGGGCAGACCAGACTACAAAAGCCAATTCTTACACTGGGAAGGAAACAAGCTTCCGGGGACCGGTTTCTGGCATTACAGCCGTCTTGGGCCCGGCTTGCTTGAATCGTGATGGTGCAATGAGCAAGGGACTCACATCTGAGTATACCCTTCCACGCTTAGGGTGGACAAAATTATTTACAATAAGGGGTGGTGATGGACAGAGTCTCTGAATCAAGCAGAGTACTCTCACCCAGTCAAGAGATCAGGGCTAGATCCAACACCGTTTTTTAGCTCATTGCACCATCCCAGTTTCAGAACCTGGCTGTATGCAAATTAGTCTGTCCCTAGCCCAGTGCATCATGGGAACAGGGCAGACCAGACTACAAAAGCCAATTCTTACACTAGGAAGGAAACAAGCTTTCGGGGACCGGTTTCTGGCATTACAGCCGTCTTCGGCCCGGCTTGCTTGAATCCTGATGGTGCAATGAGCAAGGGAATCACATCTGAGTATACCCTTCCACGCTTAGGGTGGACAAAATTATTTACAACAAGGGGAGGTGATGGACAGAGTCTCTGAATCAAGCAGAGTACTCTCACCCAGTCAAGAGATCAGGGCTAGATCCAACACCGTTTTTTAGCTCATTGCACCATCCCAGTTTCAGAACCTGGCTGTATGCAAATTAGTCTGTCCCTGTCCCAGTGCATCATGGGAACAGGGCAGACCAGACTACAAAAGCCAATTCTTACACTGGGAAGGAAACAAGCTTCCGGGGACCGGTTTCTGGCATTACAGCCGTCTTCGGCCCGGCTTGCTTGAATCCTGATGGTGCAATGAGCAAGGGACTCACATCTGAGTATACCCTTCCACGCTTAGGGTGGACAAAATTATTTACAACAAGGGGTGGTGATGGACAGAGTCTCTGAATCAAGCAGAGTACTCTCACCCAGTCAAGAGATCAGGGCTAGATCCAACACCGTTTTTTAGCTCATTGCACCATCCCAGTTTCAGAACCTGGCTGTATGCAAATTAGTCTGTCCCTGGCCCAGTGCATCATGGGAACAGGGCAGACCAGACTACAAAAGCCAATTCTTACACTGGGAAGGAAACAAGCTTCTGGGGACCGGTTTCTGGCATTACAGCCGTCTTCGGCCCGGCTTGCTTGAATCCTGATGGTGCAATGAGCAAGGGACTCACATCTGAGTATACCCTTCCACGCTTAGGGTGGACAAAATTATTTACAACAAGGGGTGGTGATGGACAGAGTCTCTGAATCAAGCAGAGTACTCTCACCCAGTCAAGAGATCAGGGCTAGATCCAACACCGTTTTTTAGCTCATTGCACCATCCCAGTTTCAGAACCTGGCTGTATGCAAATTAGTCTGTCCCTGGCCCAGTGCATCATGGGAACAGGGCAGACCAGACTACAAAAGCCAATTCTTACACTGGGAAGGAAACAAGCTTCCGGGGACCGGTTTCTGGCATTACAGCCGTCTTCGGCCCGGCTTGCTTGAATCCTGATGGTGCAATGAGCAAGGGACTCACATCTGAGTATACCCTTCCACGCTTAGGGTGGACAAAATTATTTACAACAAGGGGTGGTGATGGACAGAGTCTCTGAATCAAGCAGAGTACTCTCACCCAGTCAAGAGATCAGGGCTAGATCCAACACCGTTTTTTAGCTCATTGCACCATCCCAGTTTCAGAACCTGGCTGTATGCAAATTAGTCTGTCCCTGGCCCAGTGCATCATGGGAACAGTGCAGACCAGACTACAAAAGCCAATTCTTACACTGGGAAGGAAACAAGCTTTCGGGGACCGGTTTCTGGCATTACTGCCGTCTTCGGCCCGGCTTGCTTGAATCCTGATGGTGCAATGAGCAAGGGACTCACATCTGAGTATACCCTTCCACGCTTAGGGTGGACAAAATTATTTACAACAAGGGGAGGTGATGGACAGAGTCTCTGAATCAAGCAGAGTACTCTCACCCAGTCAAGAGATCAGGGTTAGATCCAACACCGTTTTTTAGCTCATTGCACCATCCCAGTTTCAGAACCTGGCTGTATGCAAATTAGTCTGTCCCTGGCCCAGTGCATCATGGGAACAGGGCAGACCAGACTACAAAAGCCAATTCTTACACTGGGAAGGAAACAAGCTTCCGGGGACCGGTTTCTGGCATTACAGCCGTCTTCGGCCCGGCTTGCTTGAATCCTGATGGTGCAATGAGCAAGGGACTCACATCTGAGTATACCCTTCCACGCTTAGGGTGGACAAAATTATTTACAACAAGGGGTGGTGATGGACAGAGTCTCTGAATCAAGCAGAGTACTCTCACCCAGTCAAGAGATCAGGGCTAGATCCAACACCGTTTTTTAGCTCATTGCACCATCCCAGTTTCAGAACCTGGCTGTATGCAAATTAGTCTGTCCCTGGCCCAGTGCATCATGGGAACAGGGCAGACCAGACTACAAAAGCCAATTCTTACACTGGGAAGGAAACAAGCTTCCGGGGACCGGTTTCTGGCATTACAGCCGTCTTCGGCCCGGCTTGCTTGAATCCTGATGGTGCAATGAGCAAGGGACTCACATCTGAGTATACCCTTCCACGCTTAGGGTGGACAAAATTATTTACAACAAGGGGTGGTGATGGACAGAGTCTCTGAATCAAGCAGAGTACTCTCACCCAGTCAAGAGATCAGGGCTAGATCCAACACCGTTTTTTAGCTCATTGCACCATCCCAGTTTCAGAACCTGGCTGTATGCAAATTAGTCTGTCCCTGGCCCAGTGCATCATGGGAACAGGGCAGACCAGACTACAAAAGCCAATTCTTACACTGGGAAGGAAACAAGCTTCCGGGGACCGGTTTCTGGCATTACAGCCTTCTTCGGCCCGGCTTGCTTGAATCCTGATGGTGCAATGAGCAAGGGACTCACATCTGAGTATACCCTTCCACGCTTAGGGTGGACAAAATTATTTACAACAAGGGGTGGTGATGGACAGAGTCTCTGAATCAAGCAGAGTACTCTCACCCAGTCAAGAGATCAGGGCTAGATCCAACACCGTTTTTTAGCTCATTGCACCATCCCAGTTTCAGAACCTGGCTGTATGCAAATTAGTCTGTCCCTGGCCCAGTGCATCATGGGAACAGGGCAGACCAGACTACAAAAGCCAATTCTTACACTGGGAAGGAAACAAGCTTCCGGGGACCGGTTTCTGGCATTACAGCCGTCTTCGGCCCGGCTTGCTTGAATCCTGATGGTGCAATGAGCAAGGGACTCACATCTGAGTATACCCTTCCACGCTTAGGGTGGACAAAATTATTTACAACAAGGGGTGGTGATGGACAGAGTCTCTGAATCAAGCAGAGTACTCTCACCCAGTCAAGAGATCAGGGCTAGATCCAACACCGTTTTTTAGCTCATTGCACCATCCCAGTTTTAGAACCTGGCTGTATGCAAATTAGTCTGTCCCTGGCCCAGTGCATCATGGGAACAGGGCAGACCAGACTACAAAAGCCAATTCTTACACTGGGAAGGAAACAAGCTTCCGGGGACCGGTTTCTGGCATTACAGCCGTCTTCGGCCCGGCTTGCTTGAATCCTGATGGTGCAATGAGCAAGGGACTCACATCTGAGTATACCCTTCCACGCTTAGGGTGGACAAAATTATTTACAACAAGGGGTGGTGATGGACAGAGTCTCTGAATCAAGCAGAGTACTCTCACCCAGTCAAGAGATCAGGGCTAGATCCAACACCGTTTTTTAGCTCATTGCACCATCCCAGTTTCAGAACCTGGCTGTATGCAAATTAGTCTGTCCCTGGCCCAGTGCATCATGGGAACAGGGCAGACCAGACTACAAAAGCCAATTCTTACACTGGGAAGGAAACAAGCTTCCGGGGACCGGTTTCTGGCATTACAGCCGTCTTCGGCCCGGCTTGCTTGAATCCTGATGGTGCAATGAGCAAGGGACTCACATCTGAGTATACCCTTCCACGCTTAGGGTGGACAAAATTATTTACAACAAGGGGTGGTGATGGACAGAGTCTCTGAATCAAGCAGAGTACTCTCACCCAGTCAAGAGATCAGGGCTAGATCCAACACCGTTTTTTAGCTCATTGCACCATCCCAGTTTCAGAACCTGGCTGTATGCAAATTAGTCTGTCCCTGGCCCAGTGCATCATGGGAACAGGGCAGACCAGACTACAAAAGCCAATTCTTACACTGGGAAGGAAACAAGCTTCCGGGGACCGGTTTCTGGCATTACAGCCGTCTTCGGCCCGGCTTGCTTGAATCCTGATGGTGCAATGAGCAAGGGACTCACATCTGAGTATACCCTTCCACGCTTAGGGTGGACAAAATTATTTACAACAAGGGGTGGTGATGGACAGAGTCTCTGAATCAAGCAGAGTACTCTCACCCAGTCAAGAGATCAGGGCTAGATCCAACACCGTTTTTTAGCTCATTGCACCATCCCAGTTTCAGAACCTGGCTGTATGCAAATTAGTCTGTCCCTGGCCCAGTGCATCATGGGAACAGGGCAGACCAGACTACAAAAGCCAATTCTTACACTGGGAAGGAAACAAGCTTCCGGGGACCCCACCAACACATGCAGAACTGTCACCCAAGCCCTCCACCCCAGCAAGCTAGGCTATGGCAACACTCTATGCTTGAATCACTGCTGAACTGACTAGAAGACTCCAGACCATTCAAAGCTCTGTGGCCAGGCTCACCCACAACCTTCCACACCACACTCACATCACCCCCGCATCTCACATATCTCCACTGGCTCCCGGTCCACAAACGAGCACTTTTCAAATTCCTCACTCACACATACAAACTAAACACAACATTATCCCCATATCTCAATAACTGAAAAAACTTCCATAAACCTACCAGACACTTCCGCTCAGATGGACTCCTGCTCGTACACATCCCCCACATACACATACACAGAACCAGAACCCACATTCGTGCTTTCTACCTCGCTCCTAAAGCCTGGAACGACCTCCCCCAGCACAACAGAACCTCCCCCTGAGTTCTTGAACAACAGAAGAAACTGAAGATGTGGCTCTTCACCCACCCCTACTCGGGCTCGGGGAATACAACTCCTGCTTCAGTGCCAGCATACCTCTCAGGTGAGTTGTATGCTATACAAATAGACATATCACAACATATGTAGAAACCTCAGTATAATCCAGGTAGAGGAACCAGTTATACAGGTCACATTTGATAAGACCCCATTCATAGCTGAGACACAAGTCTTTTAATTTGGAAGATGTACATGGATCTCACAGAGCAGTGCTGGTCTGACTTCACCCAAAATTATTGCCGTGATGTCATCCCTTTTCTCCTATGATCCCTCTGTCAGTCCCCTACTCGAACTGTTTGTTTTGTAAGTAGTTCAATTGCTCCTTTTTCAGCTCTGTACTGTACCACCACCTTTCTGTTGCATCATTCCCAAGCTCTGCGTGCCCAAAGTTGGTTTGAGACCCGGTTCTGTGGTAATGTAATCTTTTCAGTGGCGGCTGCCATGTTCCGAGTGTGGTGAGGTGGGGGGAACAACAAATAATGACAAAATTAACTTGCCATCCATTTTTTGCCGCATGACGTCCTCCTCCTTCCAGCGTCTTCTGTAAGCCCCGAAAGCAGGAAATTGAGCTAGCCAATCCTGGTGCTGCTTTCACAGTAAGAAAGCCGCACCAGGATTGGATAGAGCTTGCTCCACCAGAGATCCTAAGAGCACTGGAGACCTACGCACTCTATACCCCAACTTCTCAAGACAGCTGTGTTAAAGAACTTTGAAATGTGCATACGTGGCTGGCTGACTAAGACGGCCGGCCAAAGAGACATGCACATTTTAAAGTGCATAGCTCTCTGCTGCTGACACTCAGCAGCGCTGGCCCCGCCCCATCCTGATACTTAGGGCCCTATTAGGATGGCGGACAGACCTGCGTCCGTCCGCCACCCCAGAGGTGGAGGGAACGTCCGCAGGGGCTGCGGCGTTCCCTCCATGCAGATTAGGATGTGACCGTCACCCTGGCGGTCACATACCCTATGTTTAACATTGCGGCGGGTGCTGCTTGAAGCAGTGCCCGCCGCAAGGTTAAAAGTGCATGCTTTGCATATGCATGCACAAAGCGGCAGGCACCGCGCGGTGCCTGCCGCTTTGTGCATGCATATGCAGGGGGGTACCATAGGTACCCCCCATGTGCACCCCCCACCCTCCAACACCCTGGGGGCTCACAACGAGCCCCCAAAAACGAACGACCACATGCCTTGGCCGCCATAAGTGTGGCAGGGTATGCTCAGACGTGAGTCCCTTGCTCACTTTGCCACTGGATTCAAGCAAGCCGGGCTGAAGACGGCTGGAATGCCAGAAACCGGTCCTTGGATGCTTGATTCCGGTCTGGGAAAGACATGGCTTGGTAGTTCGGACTGGACTGTTCCCATGAGGGACAGGGTCAGAGCTGATTTGCATATAGCCAGTGTCTAACCAGGGTGGTGTGGAGTGCAAAAAAACGATGGATTTAGGCCCAGATCCTTGTACTGGGGTGAATGTATGACATTGTTCTACATTCTGTCCATCAACTGTGTTTTTTGCAATTTTCACCCCGAGTGGGCTGGGTATGCTCAGACGTGAGTCCCAGGCTCTCCACACCACTGGAGTCAAGCTATCCAGGCTGATGAAGGCTGATAGCCAGAAACCGGTCCTTGGATGCTTGATTCCGGTCTGGGGAAGACATGGCTTGGTAGTTCAGACTGGACTGTTCCCATGAGGCACAGGGTCAGAGCTGATTTGCATATAGCCAGTGTCTAACCCAGGGTGGTGTGGAGTGCAAAAAAACGATGGATTTAGGCCCAGATCCTTGTAATGGGGTGAACGTATGACATTGTTCTACATTCTGTCCATCAACTGTGTTTTTTGCAATTTTCACCCCGAGTGGGCTGGGTATGCTCAGACGTGAGTCCCAGGCTCTCCACACCACTGGAGTCAAGCTATCCAGGCTGATGAAGGCTGATAGCCAGAAACCGGTCCTTGGATGCTTGATTCCGGTCTGGGAAAGACATGGCTTGGTAGTTCGGACTGGACTGTTCCCATGAGGCACAGGGTCAGAGCTGATTTGCATATAGCCAGTGTCTAACCCAGGGTGGTGTGGAGTGCAAAAAATGATGGATTTAGGCCCAGATCCTTGTACTGGGGTGAATGTATGACATTGTTCTACATTCTGTCCATCAACTGTGTTTTTTGCAGTAGTTCGGTATTGGCGCGAAGAGCAAGTTGCCGCTGAAGTTTCGTATCAGTGCTAGAGGGGGATAGTTGATGTGCAGAGTCCACTCACCACAGCAAAGAGCCCAAAACGTCTGCATTTTTATGTGCTGCTTAGTCTTTGCAGTTTTGATGTACGAGGAGTACACTCTGAAGCCAGCCAAGTGTCCAGGACCTGGTGGGGCACCTCTTCGGGATCAGGACTCCGGCAGAGTCTAGTAGCAGGGTTTGGGTAGGTCCAATTTGTGCTCGGCAGCTGGGCATTTGCGAACACCCTGCCCCACACCTAAGGCCCTTTTGTCCCACATGTCTGGAAGGAATATACATCACACAACAGAAGAGCCATTCACAGTCAAGTGACTTTGGACACCGGCAGAAAGGCACATTTGGTTTGGGCAGAAACATTCCAACTTTCTAAAAGTGGTATTTTCAGAATAGTAACCTAAAATCTGACATTATCACTATTTCAGAGGGTAGATGCTGTCTACCCTGCTGTAAAGCTAGCCACTTTCAGCGGAGTGCCACGTCCTTTCCTACTTCTCCCAAATTTCACAGAAATATGCTGAACTCATCCCAGTGTAATTTAATGACACTTTCAGCAGCGCCTGCATGTTGTCCGCTTTTGTTCCGAGCTGCAATGTGCAACAAAAGCCTGACTTAAGTGGCCATTAGGCTTCTTTTTGTTGGAGTATGCTGGCTGGGAGCTATTGTGCACATCACACTTAGATGCAATGGAGGGAAAACAAAGGCTCACATCTTATCACGTCACAGGTACTTTTAAGAGAGAAATGTTTTTGACTTTGTTCAGTCCCTGAATACAGGAGATATGATTGAACAGAAAGAATGTCAGATGTGTTGGTCACCCCAGTATTTACACAAATAATTAAATACTACTATTTTGTTTTATGTTTTTTATAGCATTTTACCACTTCTCATCCCAATGCTGGGTGTCAGAGTGCTTTGCATCACACATACAGATTATACATTGACAATAAATCATATGTGTGTACATCATTATAAAGGATATGTTAAATAAGACAGTGAGGGTTACAAGGTATAAGAGCCAAATGTCCTTCATACATCGCTGTGCTATATTAGAGGGATTACAATTTATGAACTGCAAGTAACAAAATGATCTCCGTCTTAAAAGCAGTAACCCACTTACCCATTCACATAAAATAAAAATGTATCACAGGCCTGTTACATAATGTGCCTTGCAGTAGACCTATTAACCCTCTAGGCTAATTTGATTCAAAACTAGAACTAGGCCAAACATAGATCTCTCCAGCAAATACGTTATCCTCCAGAGTTATCTTACCATTATTATTATGCCCTGAGATTTAGCTGACACACAAAAATCTCTGAAGCAGGAGCCTTAACACCATAAGATATTTTAAAATACAGACTTTGCAACCAATTAAGCAGAACAGATGTACTGCCACATTTCCCCTTGTTGTCAATTTCTTTTTGGCAGGGTTTGAAAAAAAAAAGTATAAGTTGAAGCCCAGATTTCGCATCAGGTTTGCTTCAATATTTTGGCACAACCCCAATGCAAAATCTAATTTGTTAAATATTGAAATGCGCTCAAATTTACTCATGACAGACCTACTAAACATATGCAAAATCTTAAGATCTGATGTCACTTATTGTGAGGTCATGGATTGTGATGCCACTTCCTATGATGGCAAATGTGATGTTACGAGCCGTGGGGTCACTTCCTGTGAGGTCACATGCAGTAATGTCACTTCCTGTGATGTCACGTGTGGTGATGTCACACTCATTCTGCCTAACTTGGTGAGTCCCCCCCACTTCTCTTTTTTTTAGGACATGAGCCTTGCAAATGACACTGGAGACATTCTTGTAAACATTTCCGCAGAGAAGCAAACGGTTAAGCGACAAAGCTAAAATCGATTCATGTCTGTATTATGGTCCATATATTTCTGCATGAAACTTCCAGTATGTGTAATACAAAACAGACTGTTTAATTTAAGTTTCTATCATCTTTCGACCCACAGAAAAAGTCTGGGGCTGACTTTGCTGGTTGACAGCTAAATTTACATAATAATAAACTTTGGGACCACTGAGCTCTCCCGGTTGCCTGTTCATGCTTAATGTTGGCTATTGCTCGGTCGTTGCCCAAAGCAATCCTAATGGGAATCAGGCTGACTGACTGCTAATCACTGGCAAAGATTTTAAAATAATTAACAGCGGATCCGAGAGCGTGCCCCGTGATGTATTATTACTGCCTGAACCCTTCCGAAACAGAGAAAATCTAGTACAAGGCCTGTTTACGCCTAATATCTTCACAAAAAGCGAGACGGAGTGTGTAACGCGATGATCGGTGGCGACACAAAGGTTTGCCTAATAGACGCTGGTAATTATTTTCATGAAAGCCCATTAACCATGCAGCCCTTGGCGCTCTCGTCCCGCGAGCGCCGGAATAAGCTCCCCCCCTGCTGGGCCAGGGAGTCCAGAAACAGATCTGAGCCTCTGATGATTGGCCTCGGATAATTCGGGGATTAGCAGAATACGACGTGCGGCGGGTCACGTTCTACTGTGATAGGATATCAGCGTTCTAAATGCAACCGGTGTGGTTCTGATCTGCCGTCAAGGTTTCCCATCAGAAATGACACGTGCACACATCGACATTTGTTCATCACTTGCTGGACGACTTCAGTGCGATAATGGACTCTCTTCAATGTGATTATTTCCAAGCTAATGCATCATTCTGGGCAGAGCTTTATTTTGAGAAGCTTGCAGTCGGAAAAGCTAATTTCAGAAAGAAACTAACGCGGTTGTACCTTTGCAGTTAAAAGAAAATCCCCACCTGCTGCCATGTTTACAGCCAGAGCTACTGGAATTATGAGGGGAAAGACGACCACATTGTGCAGCAGGGTTGACTATTAGTTCGGCAAGAAAAGGGAAGTTATGTGGCTAATGTGGCATTGCTTCAGTATTCTGTACTTTTTACCCACGTTAACAATGTCTTAGCAAAGGTTTCACCTCATAAGTACCCCTTCGACACAAAAATGCAATGATAAGCTACGAAAAAGGTGACCAGTCAATGTTTGCGAAGGCCCTTCAGCTGTGCGACACTCACGTCACTACTTTTCTAGTCACTTTTGCTCTAAATGAGCTAGAAACAATGGGGCATATTACCAAGTAATAGCGATAATTATCGCTATGCATGGTTAGCGGCTATAATAATATCGCCGCGCTCCGACGATTTTTACCGCTGAGATACCTTGATATTATCAAGGTTTATCTCAAAAGCGGTAAAAATCCTGCGAAATGCATGAATATCGCTGAAAAATCATCGATATTCATGCATCATCGTGACAATGCTCTTAGCCATGTTATCCACCTTCCATTGGATAACATGGCTAAGAACTGCTCTGAGCAGGCGTTAGCTTTTGGAGATAATCGCGCTTAGCGCGATTATTTCCAAAAGTAGGTAATAGGAGATAGCGATGTTAGCGACTGTTTCCAGTCGCTAACATCTTGGCACGCCCACTTTGCATGTCATTAGCGATAATTATCGCTGACATGCAAAGTGGGCCCCAAGATGATCGCTATCTCCTACTAGCTGTCACTAACTGGTGTTAGCGACAGCTAGGTAATAGGGCGATAAAATTATTGCCGCTTTAGCGGGAAAAAATCCCGCTAAAGCGGCGATAAGGCCCTTGGTAATATGCCCCAATGTTTTTTGTTAAACTATGCAAAATATGCATTGGGTGATAAATTATGCAGCTACTGTGGTAAATACATAACTATACTGAAAATGCAGCAGGCGTGGAACTGCATAATTTCAGTGACTGTTTATGACACCATTGGCCAGATTAAAAAGGATGCCCTGAGCACAAAGCTTTGTCAGGGTCACCGACCTTTGCAGAAAAAATAAGTATCCTAATTAGCTTAAACAAGGTGTTAACAGTATGTGATGATATTTATGACCACTGCAACCAATGACGCCAAATGAAGTGACATCATTCACATGGATAAAAAATAAATACATTGGAAGACTATAAATAAAACATGAAAATCACCCTAAAATAGACAAATTGTCATCAAGCTCATTGAATGGATATTTGTTCCAGAATAAATATAAATTAGGAAGGTCCCACAGTGCTGCATGGGAAGTGTATACACCTTACACTCCACACCACAAAATTCCACTGAATGTTTTATTTGCTGTGGTTTTCAATATGTGTGCATAAAATTTAGATGCAGGTGAGTAAGTGTTAATGACTCAGTTACCTACTGGTAATCTATATTACGCAGAGTCATAATATTCCTTGTCACAGTCCTATATTCCTACCCTTCCCTCCTAAACTGTGAGGAAACAAAAATTGGGTGGGAGTGACATCACTTGGTACTTTCAGGGAGCACACGTCTGGACCCTCCTTTATGGCAGAATAGAGGTCACTTTTTGTAGGGGTCATATTGGTTGAAGTGTGTGTGTTTCTTGTTTTTTATTTATAAGGGTGAATGCTGTGCAGGATCCACTGATTAGCTCTTGAGGTCAGGACTGGGGCGAGAATGACGGACGAGGTGGGTATTTAGAATTAAGTCTCCTTTGGTCACATTTCAGAATACATATTCCTGAAGAGCCATAACATTCCAATCAAGGACTACATTCAGAGCTCCATGGTCCAATTATTCCATTTAATTCCAAGAGTTGCCAATGCTATATTGTGTGGAGGAAAGTTGACAACATTCTATTTGTTCTAAATTCATGGGTTTGAATTCAGCTAGAACAAAATGCATTGTGCTTGATGACAGGTTCTGTTGGATTGGAGGGAAAGGTGGAGGAGGAATGTGCAGACCTAAAAAAGTAAATCACAAAAGGGCAGGGCCAGAGCAGGAGATCTGTCTGGTTTCTCACTTTATTAGGAGGACTTACTAGAAGGCCACTTTAGTGAGAGTCTAAGTAACTCGCCTGTAAATAGCCTAAAGCAGGCACACTCCATGATGGCCAGAATGCAATATGTGTTTTGACAGCCTGCCACATAAAGCCATGACCTACAGGTGCACAGGGCAGAGAGAGCTTGGTCAAAAAATACCATTCATAGGAATACTGCTTCTATGTGTTGTAAAAAGCATGCAATAAGTACAGATCAAAGAAGGGAATATCGAGTCCCGAATCTTGATGGACCAGAATATCGTCACAGCAATACTGAGAGACAAATTACCAAAAGGTATGTGCATAGAGGAAGGTCATGATTTATTATTAACACCACTTTTACATACTTTGAAATTTTGAAATATATATATAACAGTGAATATATATATTTACTGAAAAAAGCAAAGGTTAAAGAGATGTTATAGTTAGGCTCAGGTTTCACATGTACAAAGCAAGAGAAATTCAGCAGTTATAGTTAGCTGAGCTAACTGTAACTCGTGCCTCCGCAATGCACCGCTTCTGACCTCACACATTACATCACTCATGACATGGTCAGTGACATCACTGATGACATGTCAAATGACAACACTCATGACATCATCGACATTCCAAAAACCTACTTTGACACTTTTTGGGGAAAATGTCATGAATATTGGTCAAACAACGCCGTTATAGGCAAGTCAAAAATTGATTTTCCTATGGGAACCAGGTCCTAACTATAACTACCTACTGGTGACCGCCAGTAAGTAATATATATCACTAAGGTATGTATATGTGGCGGTAGGTATAGAAATATACCTTTCAATATATTTTCCCTTGATAGTCTTGTAATAATATTCTGTCTTTCGAAATTTGGGACTCAATTCATGGATACTTTATGGCTAGAATGCTGAGCTGGTCCTTCCCAGGTTCCAATTTGTGAACATTTAACTCAAAGCCAATTTTGAACAAAATATTAGTTGCCAACACAAGTACAAATCAAACCAGAAAAATATACACTGAAATAGACACGTCACAGGGTTAAACCAGGGGCAGTTTACATTGTCTATCCTCGAACAGAAGCTGCAATGCATTACAATGTCAACAGTAACCACAGATGAACAAGAAGCACAACTGTATCGGTGGCTAACAAAGATAAAAAAAAACCTGATGCCACTTGGTTGTGTCTAGCAGACAGATCCCAAACTACTTTTACAGAGATCTAGGTGCTCAATATGTAATTAAACTAGATGATAGGGACAGGACCACCAATATAGCTCTAATGTATACTTAAACTCGGGGCAGTGCTTAGAGTAGGGGCTTTACATTAAGTCTTTGATCTCCATCTGCACTCGTGCCTTCGCGCACTGTCAGCATCTTCATAAATAAGGGGGGCAGCATTCAAGTGCTGATAATGGTAGCTGGGTGTAATTTGTAAGCAATGCAAACCAGATGTCTTTATCAAGAGGCTGCTGCTTCCCCTTTAACACAGAGGACCCCCTACTAAAAGGACAAAGATTGGCTAGGAGGACTAGAGGAATTAAAAATACCTTCATGAGCAAACAATGCAGCTCAGAAAATTGAGACATTTAATTGGTCAGAAGAAGCCAAATCTGTCTCCATCAAATACATACATCTGATTGATGTTCTTGGCACAATCATATACCTCCATAAAGAATAGCCATCCGATTGTTTGTAATGGATACACCAGATAGCACTGTGCAACCATTAAATATTCGCTAATCCTTCACCGTCAAAAGGGCTATGCAGAGTGATGCACACATTGCCAGCTTCATTAAAATCAAAAGATAGGGGGATGGGGCGTGGCTTGAACGCCGCACAGGATGGCGGCTTGATAACGGAGCTGCGCTGCTCGATCACCGGAACCGGCGAATTTCTCCAAGTTCACCGGGAAATTGGAAGCGCAAATAATATAATCCGCTGTCGGAACATGAGGTGAGCAGAATGTGCTAACCTGCTTTCCTCTACTCCGACGCTAATGCGCTCTTCTCCTTGGTGACGCGGTTCGCTTTTCCAGCGACCGCCATTTTCTTCAATTCAGCCGCGCTCCTCTTAAATAAACAAGCGCCGCTTTTCTACCTCAGCGTGCGCGCTGCAGCTGCTTCATATACCAGCCTCATGCTTTAACGAGACTCTCCTATACGTCATGTCTCTCCTCTTCAGACTCTTATTGCCTATTTTTTGACGAAACGGCACCATTTCCTCTCAGCCAACCTTAGCGCTCATTCCTTACGCATGAAGCTTTTCTCCACACAATATGGTGACACGCTATTCTGCATGGCATCCACAGAACCTCTCAAGTCGGCATAGGAGTTTCAATTTGTAATTCCTTACCATGCAGTGATACTATCTTTACACAATTTTATCTGGCTTTTCTGTGGAGAGATATTGGATTTGGGACTAACTTTTGGTAACATTTCGTCATTCCTAGTGCAACATATTTACGCTTTTTCACCGTTTTTCACCATAGAGCGTAACTCTTGTTTCTTATTTACAAATCATCTCATCTGAAATTTGTAGTGACATTGCGCTTCCTTCCTTGGCAGTATATGGGGAAGCTCCGCACCCTCAAACTTACAGCTTCTAAAGCCAAACCACAACTTTCTTCGGACTCTGACTCCGCTACGCACACTATGAATGATCCTGTTCTCCATAAACCAAACGCTACCCAAGGCGCAATTCCTAAATCTGCTACATCCAGTAAGCCTCTACAACCAGGTTCAACGAAAAGGCTGAAAAAAGATCCTCCCTCTCCAGGTTCTTCATCGCACTCAGCGTCCATGGATCTTATCTTGGAGGAACTTCGTGCACTTAAACCCTTCATGGCCGAAACCACAAAAACCTTACAATTTCTTCACGACAAATGGTCTACTTTGGAATCGCGGGTCCTCTTGGTGGAACAATCTACGGAATCACTTCAATCTTCCTGCGCAAAAATTTCACTCTTAAAAAAAGATGTCTCTCTCCTGAAACGTCAGTCGGAGGAGTTGGAAAATCGCAACCGGAGAAATAACCTTCGCCTTTATAATCTTCCGGAACTTACAGAAGGGTCCAATCCAACAGCTTTTTTCCAAACCTTTTTACCAAAAATTTTAGATCTTCCTCTTTCCTCTTCACTTAACATCCAACGTGCGCACAGACTGGGCCCGAAAGTTTCCACCAAACCCTGCGGAGTCATCATGCTGTTCCTCAAATATACTGACCTCCTTCAAGTACTTTCGGCAGCAAAGGCTAAAAGACAAGTTATGTGGGAGGGCCACAGGTTATACCTTTCTCAAGATGTTGCTAAAGTTACAGCTGATCGTCGAAAGCAGTTCCTCGATTTAAGACCACGTTTGAGAACCCTTGGTGCCAGATTTGGACTGCTGCATCCATGTCTCTTCAAGGTGACTTACAAGGACAGGACAACAACATTTGAAGATCCACTCGCCCTTGAAGAGTTCCTTCGTCGTCACGAAGCTGAAAACATGGACACTGCAAGACCTGTCTAACCATCTTTGTTTTATCATGTTTTATTACTTGTCTACCTCCCCGCCACCCTGCTGTATCTTGTTCTTTGCTTCCTGTATATGATTGAGTCCATTTTGCCCATGTATGTCTGACCTGTTCTGTGCAATGTTATCGTGCTACTTTTTTGTTTCGTCTATCACATGTTTCTATAATGTTTTCTTCTGATTTTTATCTTCTTACAGATCCTCTCCCCGTGTTTCTTCATCCCGGTGTACCCATATTTTCCATCAATTTGTTCCTTCGCTGGTTCCTCTGGTGTTCGACGGTGTAAGTCTCCGTTGTTGATGTCGTCCTCTTCTGGCGTCGTCATCCCTCAGTTCTTTATTGACTTGTTTTCTATATGTTGAGATCTTTTTACTCTCTTCATGCATTCTTCTATTCTTACTATTGTTCTCTTTTCTATTCTTTTCTTCAATCTTCTCTCTTCCTTTTTCTTCATATGTTCCCTTTATTCGCTTCTGATATCTTTCTCTTACACTTACTATTTTTCCATTTTCCATACTATTCTCTTACTTCTTCAGCTTACCTTTTCGTATATTTATATCATTTTACTGAAATTGCAAATTCCGAGTAGTTACATGGAACGTTAAGGGGTTAAATAACCCCATTAAACGTCAACGTGTTCTAACACACTTGACACGGCTTAAAGCCGACATAGCTCTCCTCCAAGAATCCCACCTTTCGGACAAGGAGGCTAACAAACTTAAACGTTGTTGGGTGGGTCATGTTTTTCAATCTCCTGCCTTAGGTAAGAAAAATGGTACTGTTATTTTATGTCATAAAAAGTTAACAGTTTCAGTTATATCTCATGAAAATGATGCTAATGGCCGTTGGGTTCTTACTAATCTCCTTATTGATAAAATTCCTATTGTTGTATTCAATGTTTATGCTCCTACAGGTATTGATAAACTATTTTGGCCTGCCATTTCTGACAAATTGGTTACAATTAATGAGCAATATGTTATTTTTGGTGGTGACTGCAACCAAGTTATGGACCCCTTTCTAGATAGAAATTCCAAAGTTAAGTTTATTCCCTCTAAGATGCATTCCCAGTTTATTACTTCTATTCGAAACTATGCTCTAGTTGACATTTGGAGACTATGTAACCCTGACCTTAGAGAGTACTCGTTTTATTCCCCCACCCATCACTCCCAATCCCGTATTGATTACCTCTTCCTCAGCAAGCCCCTAGCACAGCTAGCTACTCACTCTGACATCGGTTCCATTTTAATTTCAGATCATGCTCCAGTTTATGTCGATATAGATCTTATCCCCTTCTCTCCCCATTCAGGACGCTGGAGATTTAATAACTCCTTACTACTAGACCCTATTTTCTGCACTAAATTTACAGCTTTTACCTCTGAATTCTTTACTCTCAATCAACTCCCTGAGACTCCCTTTGTCACGGTGTGGGATTCCTTCAAAGCAGCTGCTAGAGGTTTTATCATTAATTTTGTTTCTCAAAAGAAAAAACAATCAATAACCAGGTCAACTCAACTTTTAGATAAAATTAAGAAACTAGAATATACCTATTATAATTCTACCTCTGAATCTTCACTTCGCGAACTTATTTCTGCAAAAATTGAGTTTAATAAATTTACCACAAATGCGGCTTCAAATTCTCTCCTTAAATGTAACTCCCGCTATTACGGCGGCCAAAACAAAATGGGCAAGCTTCTAGCAAATTACCTCAAGATCCGCAAGGAAAAAACAAAGATTGAATCTTTACAGAGTCCAGCTGGTGTTTCTTTCTTTAAAGACAAAGACATATTGGCTCAATTTGTCTCTTTCTACCAAAATTTATACACTCCTGAATCCAGTCCTGACCCCATTGATCTACCTGCTTATTTTCAAGATATTCCTTCCCCTCACTCTTCTCATGTTGATTTTCAATCATTGGACTTAGATATTTCCCTCTCTGAAATTTCACACGCTGTTTCAATCCTTCGTCGTGGCAAAGCTCCTGGACCAGACGGTTTTACCATTGAGTTCTATAATCACTTTTCTTCCCTTCTCCTTCCTAAACTTTTATTATTATTTCATTCCTTTGCTAATTCTGGTTCCTCTCAGGGGACTTTTCAAGAAGCGTTAATTTGTCTAATACCTAAACCAGATAAAGATCATACCCTATGTAAAAACTATCGCCCAATCTCCCTAGTAAATACAGATTATAAGATTTTTGCCAAGATTATAGCCCTCAGACTAGACCCTCTATTACCAGAACTTATTGGTCCCGAACAATCTGGATTCGTTAAAGGTCATTTATCGTCAGATAATTCTCGTGTTTTCTTTAATATTTTGAGTAAGGCCACTTCCCTCTCTTCCCCACTAGCTGCCATTTCTCTTGATGCCGAGAAGGCTTTTGATAGAATAGGCTGGGATTTTATGTTTCAAGCTCTTCGTTGGTTCGGTTTCCCTCCTAAATTCATCTCTCTTATTTCTTTATTGTACTCCAGCCCCCACGCTTCCATCTTTGCTAATGGAATCACTTCTGATTATTTTCCTCTTCGCCGCGGCGTACGTCAAGGTTGCCCTCTTTCTCCTCTTTTGTTTATTCTAGCTTTAGAACCCTTTTTAACCAAGATTAGACGCGATGATAATATTTCTGGTTTTCAATATGGCCCCCAAAAGCAAGTTAAACTATCGGTATACGCTGATGATATTTTATTTTATTGCTCAAACCCTCAAACGACATTACCTTCCTTCCTGAATCAAGTTTCCTCATTCTCTAAGGTCTCTGGCTATCGACTTAACACGGACAAATGTGAAATTCTACCCTTAAATCCTTTATGTCAAAAACATCTATTTGATACATCTGGTTTTTCCTGGCAGCCCTCTAGGATTAAATATCTAGGTGTCTGGTTTGCCCCTCGTCTTTCTGATACCCTCAAATTCAATTTCGAATCTCTCTCTGCTAAACTCTCTACATCCATCAATCGTTGGAATCCTCTTTTTCTTTCTTGGTGGGGTCGCTTGGACTCCATCAAGATGATGCTAGCTCCTTTGGTCCTCTACACTATTTCTATGATTCCAATCCGCATCCCTAATCACTACTTTAAGTCGTTAGATTCTATTTTATTAAAGTTTTTATGGAAAGGTAAAAAATCCCGAATAGCCATCTCTGTTTTAAAAAAGGATAAATCTCTAGGTGGAGTCAAATTTCCCAGTTTTAAAACATATCATAATGCCTTCTCCTTAAAACAAGCCTTACGTTGGCTTTCTTCGGATCTTCCCTACTATCCTCCACTCTGGCTGACGTTAGAATCATCTTTTCTTCATCCTTATGAATTCATTGAGGTTCTTTCCTTTTCCTCTACTGTAACATCTCTTCGATCTCCCATTTTTGCTCACACTTGTTCTCTTCTTCAGCCTTACTTATTATCCTCTTACCCTTCTACGTCTTCTACTCACACCCAACCTATTTGGCATAATAAACACCTTAAAATCCGTAACCGCTCACTATATTGGAAATCTTGGCATTCACGAGGTTTGAAATGGATCTCTCAACTTCTTTCTGATACTCATCCTCTTCCTTTTCATCTCCTTCAAACCCAATTTTCATTACCATCCTCTTATCGTAAACAATATTTATCGCTGATCCCCTCCCTTACCCAATATCTCTCCTCCCTCCCTGCTACCAACTCTATTCCTCCAACACACCTTTCTATTTCAAATGTTCTCGACCAATCCCCCTCTGCTTCTTTTCTCTATAAATCTCTACATTCATCTATTGAACGTACTAAATCTAAGGTTGAGTTGGCTTGGGAAAAAGATCTATCTCAAACTTGGCCCTCTACTCTCTGGGATAAAATTTGGTCTAAAATTCACAGCACATCTAGAGCTGCTAACACTACTCAAACTTTATTTTTTATCTATAATCGTACACTATTTACTCCCTTAACTCTGTCATCTTTCTCCTCAGACACTTCCTCCACTTGTTGGTCCTGTCCCTGCCCTTTGGCCGATCTGAAACACATGCTCTTCGATTGCCCTCCCATTTCACTTTTCTGGCAAGCAGTTTGGTCCCAAATTCATAGAATTCTCAATTTCACTCTCCCCTTTTCAATCGTTCACATTTTTCTAGGTTCCCTTTCCCTCGATCTTTCTGGATGCCACCATAGACATAAATTACTTGATCTCCTGATAGCTATTGCTTTCCATCATATCACGTCACATTGGAAACAAGCTAAGGATGTTTCCTTCTCCGCTTGGTGGAACGCAGTTTGTTTCAATCATTGACTAGACACCAATTTTGTCTCCCCTATTTCCCTAGCAATTAAGCATGACCTTCTATGGCTCCCCCTGACCGAATATCTATCCAGCATTGCCAGGCCTTCTCCCATTTCTTCAATATGCAATGTAGAAGTTCAAAAACCACCGTGATTGTTTTATCTTAATTATATGCAAGATTATTGATTGCTTCCTATGTTTCCTTTCTATCACCTCTACGTTATACAATTCCAATATTTTCCCTCCTACACAAATATTCCTGAATTTTTATTGCAAATTATTTTTTCTGTATACGTTATTTCTTTGACTAATTTCTTCCTTTGTAAGAGAGATTTCTTGTTTTTATAACTTATGATTGTTTCTTCATGTACTGTCTTTACTTCTTTATGCCTTAATAAACTTCAAACTTAAAAAAAAAAAAGATAGGGGGATATGCTATTCATCTCATTGTGCACAACACCAAATTCTGGGAACGAGGCCTACATAAGCGAATGTGCTGCCATTGCAAACCACGTTTCTTAAAGGTACAACATTTCACAAAACTTGGTACATTATGAATAGGAGGTCGAAGGCAGCAATGCATGAAACAACATGTCTGGTCTACTCTGCCCATGATGTCTGTATAGAAGAAGTAGTCAGCAATCGAGAGCTTACTCTTTGTGAATGGTTACCACTTGGCAGAAGGTAACCATCTCATGTTTTGCAAACATAGGATCACTTGTAAAATATTTCAACATAACATTGTTACTTGCAAGGAAGAAAAGATGCACCTTTGCTGCCCACCCTTCTTGAACCTTACAAGGGTCTTTAATGTGTGCATTGAGATCTGCAATGATGGTTGAAAATTCTAATGCATATTTGTGCTTTGAGAAAGGGCGAATGATCTGGCTTTTCAAATGCAAAGTATGTAGCTGAAACAGTCCAGTTTTCTTCAATAGAACTGATTATGGCTTTCTAATTGTGGGTGAGTACAAAGAATCATGCTGCTGATTAGACCTTTGGTGTTGTGTATCCAATAGCATGTGGGTGCTCTACACAAACAGTACTCATGGTACTTTGGTTTACAACATATGCATTTGGTATCCCTCAACAATAAGTGAAAGTACATTTTCCATTCACTGCTTGTGTCAGGCTTCATATGGTGACTGTGTTAAAGTCAAACATTTTCATAAAAGTTGGCTTGGTTAACAATGACGAAAATGTGCCTGACATTAGAAAATGCATCTAACCTTTTCTTGTCCGTAGAAGAGAAAGAGAAAACAAAGAAATGCTTCTTTAAAATATAGCTTTAACCATAGGAAAAGATGCTTTCTTGAACATGCAAAAAATAAACGTGCAGCTTAAATAAGTGGTAGGTTCTCACACCTAATGTGCTTCTACGACTAGACCTGAAAAATATTTTGTCTGCTTCTGCTTGACATTAAAATAAAATGCCTCAAAGAAACTGCTGATCTAATCCTCTAATGGTAGAATCGTTCATCACTTTAAAATGGGCTGCTCGTTGAGAAATGTATTTCTTTGCTTCCTCACACCATATGATTTCACTAAACAATGTATTCTGCTATATTTTATAATGAATAGAGTATTAGCAATGTTGAACTTTCTGAAGGGATGTATGACGTTACAGCGCATGCTTTTACCACGCATGCTGTTACAACGCAGTTTTTACTACGCATACCTTTACAACGCATAGCGCTTTGGGGTGCTGGATAGTGAATAGTTTAATTTACTATTCCAACTCCAGTCCCCGTGGACACTAGGGAAGGTGTGGGATAGTAAATGAAATCTATTCCCTATCCTAGAGCGCCCCCCATCGCAATGCGTTGTAATGGTTTCTGTTGTAAAACCTGCGTTGTAATAGCACTGCGTGGTAAAAGTTGCGTTGTAAAGGATGTTTCCCTTCTGAAGAGATTGGGTTGCATGGTGTCATCAAGACTTACTAAAATAAATGTTTCATTGCTTTAGACTGGCCCTTGGTTCCCATAATAGTATACTGACAACAGTTAACAGAATAGGCCTAAGAACCTTCTCTCATGTATCTAGTGCAAGACATATTTGAAACTTTTAGATAACTGTTCACCGGCGTCAATGTTTACCGTGGGAAAAGGGAGGAGAGACAACTGATCATTGGAAGTCCTGTTTCCATTGGACGAACCGTGCTGAATATTGCAATATTTATGTTTTCATTTATACGTGTCCTAGTTAGAGAGATTACTGCCATTTTCCCTTTTCCATGCCACCTTACCCTCCGTCCTTTATGCATTATTTTCCCTTATTCTTGCGCAGCTTGCTGTGTGCTACTGCTAACAGTGATTTCCTATTATCTTGTTCTTTTTGCAGGGAGACTTTCTCCTTCAGTTGATCAGAGCTATTGCTGTATTTAAAAAGTTGCTCCTGCAACTAGTTGGGGAACATGGCTGAATTTCTTGAACTACTCTTTATGGGGAGTTCATTCTTTAGCTACCTACATTTTCCTGAATTTTGCTCTTTTTCCAAGAGAACTCTTTATTGGTTCTTATTTAGGTTAGGACTCTTAGACTAAGACAGGGACAATTCCCTTATGCAACACGCTATCTATATTATGAGGATTCTAACGAAATGTTTTATAGATATTTCTGTAAATTGACTAATCTGAATAAAAACGACAAAAACAATACTAATCTGATAAAGAGAAATAAAGCTTTACAACTTATCAAAACCTCCCATCATTGACCGAACATTAAGTTACTGAAAGTTGATGATTATATTTGAAATATAATTTATTGTAGCTCCATTCTGCCACGGCAGCCAAGATCCATTGGCCTGAAGATGGAGGAATGCATAAAATAGGTGGCATTTGTTGTAGGCACTTTGGGTTTGCACTGGTCATCAATTGCCCTACCAAAATGTGGGTGTTAACAACTGCAATGCCTCAATGGAACTGAAATTAAACCAGGCTACTTTAAAGATTGGAAGGTATGTACAGAATAAGTATACTGCGATAGAGAAGATTTTGAGGGTGAACCAAGAAGGGTAACAAACACTGAAGGGCAAAGCATGAAGAATGAGAGGGTTGCCTTCCATAAAGTGCCCTGGGGGCATCGAGGCATGTGCGCACACTTTATGCACCACCAAGGTCCATTGTTATTATAGAAGGGACTGCAGATGCCTGCATGGCCCCTTCTGTGAAACAGATTGCTCTGGCCCACATATAGTGCAGCTTGTTCCTTATGGGGCAATTCCTCATGTGCATGGGGCACAGAGACAAAGAGGCTGTCAGGAAGTGAACTGACTGTGTGCCACAAATAGGTGATGAACAGTCAGTGCACCAACTGAGGGCACCTTCAGAAAAGAGGGAAAAGGAGGCTTATGGCCACCCTAGTCACCCCCTACAGGCAAATGTAATCACTGGCTGTACCCACCTGCAGGAATGTCTGTGTCCCACCCTTTGCAGTGCAAACCAGACGTGTGTAAATCAAAGTAAATGACATGTTACATAAGACAATGAGGACTACGATATAAAGGAGTCACATGTCATCCATACTTTTAGGCATTACATATTATGAGTGCTTGGCCTGGAGAAAGTCAGACTCTGGATTTAAAAAGTAACTCAGTGGAATGTACTACTTTCCAAAGCAATCCTTTTTAGCAACCTTAGAATAATGAAAGATTGGGTCAAAAATAATATTGTTTTAAACCTATGCCTTGTAGTTTCCATGTTGGAATTTGATCCTGGATCATAGCTGACTGTACTATATTAGGATTTTAACTTATGAACTGCAGGTAACAAAAGGATCTCTGTCACAAAAGAAGTAAACCACTGAGCTATCTAGATAAAATACAATTCTGTGATCTGTATGTTACAAGTTGCAGGAGGTGCATTGTCCCACTGTGCTACTTTATTATAGGTCAAAACTGTGACTACACAAAACCGAGATCTCTCCAACAAGCAGGTTAATCACCAGACTTATCTTAACATTTTTATTATCCCCTGAAAATTCCAGGTGCATTTAACACCAAAAGAGGGTTCATAATCCAGTGCTTCCCTGAACTTGGCGCCCGGTGTTGTTGGCATTGAGTGCACTGTCCCCAAACCACCGTATTACATTATGTGGTGCTAGCCATATTCCATTGCCCTAGGTGGGGTATACGGCACTCTCAACTGTAAAATGGTGCTGTTGGAGAATGTGTGTGATTGAGTGAGGGAATATGTGTGTGTGTCTGTGTGAGTACATCTTTGTGCATGCATGTGTGTGTATGGTGCTTAAAGAGTGCTTGTTTGTTGAATGTTTTCTGTTTTGTTACTGATACCGTGGTGCAGCACTTTGCAGATTATTGAGGTGCAGCAAGTTGCAGTTTGAAGACCTTGTGCAAAATGTGTGCATGGAATGCCAGTGTATAAAATAGGATATGTTGTGTAATTGTTGTAGAATGACACATTTCCTCTGGAATTACCTTAGACACTGGGTTGGTTTCAAGATACTCTGAAGTCTGTTACCTGTGGTGTGTGGGTGTTTACCTAATCCATGTTTGTAACCCATTTGTAATGTTATGTGTTTTCTATTTTAATTATATTGAAGAGTGCCATTTTGAGTTTAAGTGACCTTTGACGAGGAGCAGCCCTTCCTGGTAAGAGTGGTAGGGCGGGGGCAGGGGGGTGGGAGGGGGGGGGGGCGGCGGTGCACGTCAGACGACGAGGCAAAATTATTTATTTGTTTATTTTTCCCTTGTCGTTGTCTGTCAAGTCTGCCCGGCTCACCGCTCTTCCCTGCACTGGCCGCTCCTGCCTTTGACAATTAGCGATTTTCAACCCATTCTGCAGGGAATGTGGTCAGAGGGAATATGAAGGGTGGTTTGCTTGCAGCTTGTCTGCACTGTCATGTTTTGCTATGCTTGTTGTTTTAAGAATGCCTAGTTGTCATTGATTTGGACTTTTATGTTGTGCTGTACCTCTAAGTGGTATCTAGTATGATCGAAGGAAGCATCAATTTTGTTCAGTAAAAAAAAAAATAGCATTACACTCTGTGAAGTGATATTAGGTCCAAATGCTTACTGCTGACTCATTGATTAAGTATGATCTACACTATGAGTTGTGCCTACTGAATGGTGGGCACCAATGGGAGAATGTTTTGTGTGGGTTGGTGAATTTGGAATATGAATGTATGCATTGTGACTCACTGTTTGAATATTTGAAATGTGATTATATCAAGTAAAACATTTTGAAAAATAATGTAGTTTTCCTTGATTTTGCACAGCAACACCTTCACAATTGTTGTTGATTGATTCGAAATGCAGTTGTCTGTGACCTATGTAAAATTACAGTAGGTGAGTTAATCAGCCAGAGACCATAAATAAAAAGTGGTTTGTTTGCTTAATTCAGCCCATTATGTCAAGGATGAGCAAGTATTATGCAGAGAAGTCAGCATGTCACTAAGAATCCCCAGGATATGTCATAGATAGACCACTTTTATTCTGTGAAAGCCAGCATGTTACTACGAATGCAACAAATATGTAAATTATGTGCTTCGATTATGCCAAGATTTCCAATATGTCATTAAAGATACCTACATTATGTCACTGATAGACCAGTTGTATTTCTGCATAGTGAGCATGTCATCAAAAGCGCCCAAACTATACCACCGATGAGCACCGCCTTCTCAGGGATGGCTAGCACAATACAAGTAGGTATGTACCTCCTTTATGGCTTGAATAGTTCTTTCAAGCTGATGAAAGAGGAGGAAGATGCTGCCACCAGCACTGCTTTATCCAGGGCCAGCTTTAGCGCTAATGGTGCCCGATGCGACAATCCTTTTTGACGCCCCACACTCCATGACCGCCTCCTCAGATTCTCTCGCTACCACGGGGCAAAAGTACCCCTCATCTCTCCAATCATAAGTTATTACTAAACACAGCGCCCCCCTGAAGTCAGCGCCCCCTCCACAAGTCAGCGTCCAGCGCGGCCGCACTGGTCACCCTGCCCTAGAGCGGGCCCTGGCTGTAACCAATATGTTATGGCCTCCACAGGGCTCAGAAGACATAGAGTTGCTTGCTACATTTGGGCAGGAGTATACATGCAGTGCTCTGTCTCTCCACGACCGTGCCTCTCTCTCTCTCAATGGACAGCTGATGACAGGACAAGACAGAGGCCTGGAAACCTGGGTCAGGCCGCAGGAGAGGCCAAGTGCTCATCCTGAGGCTGGAGAAGAAATCGTCCCTTTCTCTACTCTCCTTTTTTTCTGATGGCCCGTGTGTCTGTGCACTGCTCTGCTTCACTCCTGGACCAGCCCGCCCTAGGACGGAGCAGCCTTGACTGGCAGACTAGTCTAGTCCGCTGCTACTGCCAGGCCTGGCAGCAGAAGCGGACTAGACCTATCTGCCAGTCTTTCGACCATTGCCGTCTTGGAGAAGCTGCCCCCCTCACCATCTATAAAATTACAGCTGGACAAAAATCGGATTCTGTCGAAGAATTTGGGCAAATCTATATTTTTACCCAAATCCCAAAGTTACAGATTGTGATTTTTTAATCCAAGGATTTTTTTGGGCTGAATATCTCCCTCGGCACACACCTCGAGCTTCTGAGCGAGAGCTATTCTTTTATAAATAAAATACTAGCTGCAGCCTTGCCGGCTGCGGAAGCGGCTTTCAATCCTGACATGGCATGAGATTGCTTTCGCTCACTTTTTATCACTCGTGTCTGCCAACCGCATCCATTCGTGTCATTGCTGATAATCCCCACAGTACACCGACGTGAGACAAATATTCCCGGGTCATGCAGTATGACTCTCCTTAATTACATTGCTCCAGCAATACTCCCTCCGGCCCCTCTTTGCCTCAGACATCTTGACAGAATATTTTTATTTATCCTCGCTTTGCTGGGCTCCATGTCGCCTTTCAAAAAAAAATAATATGCACATTTTCCCCAGGTGTTTTCAATTATTATCATTTTCCCTCCTGTTTGTCAATAAAACTGTCACACGGACATATTTGACGGCCCACAATTCATGTTTACAACAAGGTTTTTCAGAACACACAAATCGGGTTGGGGAAATGTTGCTTAGTGATTTCGTGACTTTGGCATCTTGAATTTAAATACATTACAAAATTCGGTCAAGGTCAGTGTTATGCTCTGGTTCATGAATTTAAATATATCACAAAATTCGGTCAAGGTCAGTGTTATGCTCTGGTTCATGTACCTGAAAGTAGTTAAAATAGCCTTTTTCTTCTAAGATAATTGGTGGCTGTAATGGTGACCATTCAGCAAGCATTAATAAAGCACTATGACCGGTTGCTAAAAGATACACTGTTCATAAAGTAACCTGTGCCCAGTACAGCTCACGTGGGCATGTCACATCGTTCCATGTTTGAATATCGAGGTAAAAAATATAGTTTGCAAAAATATTGATGTAAAAATATCGAATAAAAAAATATTGACTCTCTATACTTAAACAGGTAAGTACAATAATATCGAATCAAATATTTCAAAGTAAAAAATATAGATGGAAAAAATATCGACTTAAAATGATATATAACTTAAACAAAATATATTAAATAATATTATTATTTGTAATAAAATAAATTACATTTAATACATATTTTAACTAAATATAACAAAAAAAGAAATTTAAAAAAGATAAACACACACAAATGTGTATATATGCATAAATGTACTTAAATACATTTTATTAACTATTATCTTTATTTAATTTATATACTTTTAAAATTATATAAAAATTAAATATATACATATATCAATAATTTGAAATAAAATAAAACATCCTATAATTAATTAACACATTAAACGATTATAAAAACAATTGCAATAAATTTCATAACACAATAATTACAATAGCAGGGAAAATATTGGATAGCGGAGGGGTAAAAATTACTATTCCCACTCCAGTGAGTGCAACAGTAGGGAAAGTGTTGGATAGCGAAGGGATCCAAATTACTGTTCCCACTCCAGTGAACACAACAGTTGGGAAAGTGAGGGATAGCGGAGGGGGGAAAATGACTATTACAACTCCAGTGAGTGCATCAGTAGGGAAAGTATTGGATAGTGGAGGGGTAAAAATTACTATTCCAACTCCAGTGAGTGCATCAGTAGGGAAAGTATTGGATAGCGGAGGGGTAAAAATTACTATTCCCACTCCAGTGAGTGCAAATCAGGGAAAGTGTTGGATAGCGGAGGGGTAAAAATTACTATTACCACTCCAGCGAGTGCAACAGTGAGGAAAGTGTTGGATAGCGGAGGGGTAAAAATTACTATTACCACTCCAGCGAGTGCAACAGTGAGGAAAGTGTTGGATAGCAGAGGGGTAAAAATTACTATTCCCACTCCAGTGAGTGCAACTCAGGGAAAGTGTTGGATAGCGGAGGGTTACAAATTACTATTCCCACTCCAGTGAGTGCAACAGTGGGAAAAGTGTTGGATAGCGGAGGGGTAAAAATTACTATTCCCACTCCAGTGAGTGCAAATCAGGGAAAGTGTTGGATAGTGGAGGGGTAAAAATTACTATTCCCACTCTAGTGAGTGCAACAGTAGGGAAAGTGTTGGATAGCGGAGGAGTAAAAATTACTGTTCCCACTCCAGTGAGTGAAAATCAGGGAAAGTGTTGGATAGTGGATGGGTAAAAATTTCTATTCCCACTCCAGTGAGTTCAACAGTATGGAAAGTGCTGGATACCACACCAAGAAGAATACAAAATCTAAATTTTTAATGAATTTAATTTCCATTATTAACAGAAATAATATTGAAATGTAAATATATTATTATTAAAAAAGATAATAAACATTCATTATTTCCACATTGTTTAACACTATAACATCCACAACACACACCTAACATTAGTTACACAATTACAATGACTTATTAATAATTAATTAATACAAATTAATTAACAAATAATTAATAATTCTTCAACGAAAAATACATTTCCCACCCTTCTCACCATTTACACCTATAAACACCACAACACACACCTAAAATTAATTAAACAATTACCATAATGAATAATTACATAATTAATTAACAACCATCTAGCATACAATTATTAATTAATTAATGTACACATTTTACTCAATAACATAATCACACAATTATGAATAAATATAAATTATTCAATACATTTCATATAATTAAATTACTTCCCACCCTATTCCTCTATAAACCTACAACCCGCTATGGAACTAAAAACGTAAAATTCAATTTAAAATAATTTATTCACTACTATAAATAATAAATAAAATCTATATCATTAAATTAATTCCCACCCTATTTCCCTATAAACCCACAACCCGCCATAGAACTAAAACGCAAAATTGTATTTAAACAAAAAATATTAACCACTAAAATTTTAACACCTATAATAAAAATACAAACAATTCTCATACAAAATATTAAAATACATAACATTAATAAAGATATCAATATTTTTAACAACTATATTTTTATAAACGATATTTAACACTTCAATATTTTTTTAATCGATATTAATTACCTGACAATCAATATTCTTGTCCACGATATTTTTTCCATCGTTATTTAGGACCCATGATATTTTTACTTCGATATTTTGATATTTATACATAGATATTCTAGCTCTGTACCTGTCACATAGAACAGGGTCTTTGAAGTGGTGTAGAAAGTGGGAGTGGTGGGTGGGTGGGGATGGCAGGGTGATTTGCCCCGGGTGGCACAAGTTTTGGAGTGCAGCGGTCTCCTCCCGCCTTCTGTGGCAGCACGGGGGTGCCACCTGGTGGAAAAGGCTGTTAGTGCCATGGATGGCAAAAGGCCTAGCTACGCCACTGGGTCTTTACCGGTTGGTATAGCCTGCTGCAGAGAGGCAAGAAAGGTACCAGTACAATCCAGCAGGAAGAAACAGAAAGGCTGCCCCTGGAAAGCTGGGGCAAAATGTCTGTAGCAGTTGTTATTGCCCCTCCATCACTAAGTTGTCTTCAGTTGAGTTTACAACATGCTAATGTTCTAAATGCAACATTTAATATTGTTTTTGTAGATTCACCTGAGTGGACACAGCATTACTAACACTACCCACCCATCTCACCAATAATCTTAATATTATGCCTGCCCCTTCACATTTCTTAGATCTAGACCAGATATTATAGCACACCATCAGGTAATATTTGTCTAACTGTGCTTTCAAGAATTATTAATTGATATCAAACACTGCATCAACCCCCTTGCACTCTCACCTATTCCTCGCTCGACAGAAAAGTGCAATGCCATTAAACTCTTCTTGCATGAAACAATACAGAAGAGCCAATGGCACATCGACAACAGAAAGCATTCTCCATTTCTTACACCCACCCCGTTCAGCACAATCCAGATGCTTAGCTTTCAAAGCCCTATCTCTCAAAGATCTCACTGACATACTCAACTTCCTCAAAGCCACTTTTTTTTTTAAATCAGATTTTATTGTCAGATTGCACCAGGAAAGCAGGGCCCTGTACCCCAGGGATGACTGCAGCATAAACATGACAGCATCAATGGCAATCGACTTTTCACAGTATAAACATAAGTTTGCAAATAAAGAAACAACCCCTCCTAACCAACCTCCCCCTCCTGATCCTCCCTCCCCGAACCCCATTCCCCCCAACTCCCACTCCCCCCCAAGACCCCCCCGAGTCGCACAACCAACCAACACCAGGCCCAACCCAGTCACATCAAGCAATGCAGAACAAAAGGTAAAACATATGCAAGCCCACTCGTCTCCCCAGCTCCATGCCCCACCGCACCAATGTACTCTCCCCTTCACCCTTCCCGGGGAAGATCCTCCTGCTCCATAGGGGGCTCCAGCCACACACCCCTATAATCCGTCCAACGCTTCCAAATTTTATAATGCTTCCGCGGGCACCCCCTGGCCACAAATATCGGTTGCTCCAGCCCCATATAAAAATCTAGTCCCCTCTTCCAGACGACCACCGACGGGGCTCGTGGATCCTTCCACCCTTTATCTATGTCTCTCTTGGCCGTCGGGAGGCCCAGCAACATCAGGTGTCTTTTGTATATGTTACCCCCCACCCCATCCATTACATTAAGTAGGGCAAGCTGTGGTGTACGAGGGAGCTCCCACCCCAACACCTCAGACAGAGAAGCCAAGACCCCACTCCAGAATCGACCAAGAACTCCGCAGCTCCAGACCGTATGTAGGAACGTCCCCTCCTCCCTATTGCAGCGGAGACAGTCTGGTGAGGCAATCAGTCCCGCCCACCAGAGACGAACCCTGGTGAAGTAGACCCTATGCAAGTATTTGAATTGGACAAGGTGAAGACGCATAGCTATGGCGGCACCACGGGGAGAGGCCAGCGCCTCTCTCCAATCTTCCTCCTCCAGCCCACCCACGTCTTCCTCCCAATGTTCCCTGAGCCTCTGTAGTGTGGGGGAACTGTGTGTGACTAGTGTCTGGTATATGCGGGATATTTTCTTGGTCTCCAAATCCCCCATGAACACTTTTGCCTCCAGCGGAGTGAACTCAGGGAGGGTCTCCAACCCCTCCAGGCTAGGGGACAAGGCGTGGCGCAATTGGAGGTACCTAAAAAACTGGGATCTGGGCATCTCAAATTGCCCCCTAAGGTCCTGGAAGGACTTAAGTGTCGTACCCTGCATCACGTCGCCTAGAGTCGAGATGCCGATACTGACCCACCCCTTAAAACCTTGCAGCGTGGCTAGAGCAGGAAATCGCCCATTATGCCACAGGGGGGTCTCTGCTGTTAGGGTATTCCACCACCCCATCCGGCGCAAAGCCTGCTGCCAGATGTGGAACACCACTCGAGTGGCCGCCGGCAGCGCACTCCGCAGTGATGCCGAATAGAGGATGGTGTGTAGTGTATGAGAGCCCGTCAAGTAACGTTCCATGGCATATGTCGGGTCACTTCTGTCCCCTTACCACCACTCATTTAATACTAATAGATGGGAGGCTTAATAGTAGGAGAGAATATCCGAGGTTGCTAGACCCCACAATAGGTGGAAAGGAAACATGTGCGCAGGGCCACGCGCACTGCACCTCCCCCCCAAAGGAACTGTCCCAAGGTAGAGTTCACCTGACGAACCCAGCCCGGGGATATCGGATAGGGTGATTTTGCAGTTGGTAGAGCAGGCGGGGGAGCGCCACCATTTTAAAAATCGCAGAGCTGCCATATATGGTAAGCGGCATACGCGACCAGGTTTTGCGGTCGGCCCGCACACGGTCCCAGACTGGCACCAGATTCCGCTCCCAGGACACGACCGGAACATCCAACAGGAAGACCCCCAAATATTTAAGGCCCCCTATCGCCACCTGGAGCTGAGCAGCCCAATCACCCACCGCGTGCGTTCGCTCCCCCAGTACCCACAATGTGGACTTGTGGGGATTCATATAGAGCCCCGATGTCTGCCCAAAGATCTGCAGGATCTGCAGGAGGCGCGGCCCTGATCTATTAAGTTCCATAAGGAAAAAGAGGACATCATCCGCATAGAGCGCGATTCTGTCGGACGGGCCCTGCACCCAGTTGAACCCACGCAGCTGTGCATCGATGCGCACCCACGCAGCCAGGGGCTCCATTGCCAAGGCAAACAAATAGGGTGACAGGGCGCACCCCTGCAGGGTACCACGCTGAATTTGAAATTTAGGCGATATCGCTCCCGCGACTCGAACTGAAGCCGTTAAGTCGGTGTATAGAAGGCGCAGATAGGACAGTAAGCGAGGCCCAAGATTAAGCCATGGCAGTAGCAAGAACAGGTACACCCAACTTAATGAATCGAATGCTCTGTCCATATTAGCAAGGAGAAACGCAGCCTGCTGCCCTGTGCCCCTAATAGCCTCCATCGCCACATGCGCCAGTCTGATATTGTGTCTGGTCGCCCTGTGAGACATGAAACCAGCCTGGTCAGGGTGGACAACCCCCGAGATATAGGAGAGAAGACGATTGGCCAACGCCTTGGCCAAGACCTTGGCCTCCACGTTGAGGAGCGAGATCGGGTGGTAGGACGCGTGCTGCTCCGGAGGACGACCCGGCTTGTGGAATACCACCACCTCTGCATGCCTCCAATCTGGGAGGAGCCTGCCCCAGGCCCTGGCCTCCTCCAGCGCCGCCCAGTAGTGGGGGGGCCAATTGCGTGTTGTATTTCTTGAAAAACTCACTGGGGAAACCATTCGGACCGGGAGCTTTCCCGGAGTTCAGCTCACCCAGGGCCGTGCCAAGTTCCTCATCTGTCAGGGGTAGCTCCAACTTATCTCGCACCTCATCCAACACTGCCCTAGGGGGCAAGTCAGCTATGAATTTGTCAACCATATGCTCCGGTAGGCACTCCCGTGGGGCGTATAGATCCGCATAGTACGCGGCACAGCTCTCCGCCAATTCCCCTGGTTCCCTCAACGGATTCCCTGTTTCATCTATAATCCCCGGCAACTTCTGTGCATGAAAAGTCCCCTGACAGAGCCGGTGTAGCATTTTGCTTGACTTATCTCCCCACTGGTAAATTCTACTGCGTGTAGCTAACCACACCTGCCTTTCCTTATCCAGGAGGAGAGCCGCATAGGACTGTTGCGCCAGGAGAAGCTGGCTCACTTCACAAGCCTCCCCGGACAATCGTCCCTGATGCTCCAGTTCCCCCACCTCCGCGCGCACCAGGGCCACCCGCCGCCACGCACCAGGCAATGTCCACCCCCCCCGTAACGTAGGCTTCAATGCTTCCCATAACGTCCCGGCACTAGAGACCGAACCAACATTGCCGGCAAAATAATCGGAAATCGCCTCACGCATATGCCGTCGATAGTCCTCCTGCTGAAGGTTCCACACTGACAAGCGCCAGCGGAATGGCTGCCTCCCCTGGCCTAGCCGAAGTTCCACGTAAACTGGCGAATGATCTGAGAGGCCCCGTGGGAGAATCGCTGCCAACTCCACTCGTCCCGCCGCCATCCGAGGTACAAAAATATAATCTAGCCTGGAGATGGATTTGTGGACTGCAGAAAGGAATGTGTACTCCCGTTGTTCCCCATGAAGATGCCTCTACGAGTCCACCCAATCCAGTCCCACCACTATGTCCCGCAGTTTCGTGGAGTGACCTACACTTGCTCCCCCCCCGGCCTAATCCTATCCTTGGCAATATCTAGGACATCATTCCAGTCGCCCCAAAGCGCTACCAGCACATCTGGGATGTCCACCCAGATCGTGTACAGCTTCTCGATGAGTGACCACTGCAATGGCAGCGGGGCATAAACACAACCCAAGACCAGAGGGTCCTCTCCCACCATCTCCCTAACAAATAGGTACCTTCCCTGTGCGTCCGCCCAAAGATTCGTGTGGGTGAAGGGGATTCTACAGTGTATGAGGATAGCCACCCCCCGGGACCCCCTCACAAAGCCTGCATGAAAAACCTGCTGGAAGCCATAGCGTTGCAAACACAGGGCTTTAGTGCCCTGTAAATGAGTTTCCTGTAGGAGGAGTATGTCAGCCCTAATGCGTTTCGCTTGTCGCAGCACCGCTCCCCTCTTAATCTTGTCTAAGACCCCGCGGACATTCCAGCTGAGTATGCAAAGGGTGCTGTGAGGCACCAGGGCTTTATCAGCGCAGTGTGTCATCTGGGAGCTGCTCTGATCGTCTCACGAATATCAGGATATATGGGCGTGCATAGACTGAATGTGTAGGCCCCCGTGGCCATGCGACCCAACCCCAACCAGAACAAACCCCTCCCCAAGCAACTGACCCCCCACCCCCTCCCCCAATACCTCAAAACAGTTGAAGTACCTGTCGCGGCAAGGTGGGCTCCTGACCCCGAACGTGGGCCCCAAAGTTCCCCATGCTAATGAATCCCCGCCCAACAACCCATATCATCTTATCCCGCCCCCACCCAACACCAAACCAAAGAAGAGGGGGAAACGGCCCGTATCACCTATCCCTCCCGTAAAAAGGAAAATCACAATACAACGATAGGTCCCCTAGAAGGAGCCAGCAGACATTATTAACAACACTCAATGCACAGGTCATAGGTCCACTTCTTAGTGTCCAGTGGCCGGGGGCCCCCGGGCCAAGGCCCCACCGGAGGCAGAACGCTGTTGAGATCGTGATCACCAGTTCCCTTCCCGGCGAGACCCTCTGGAGGACTGCGATTGGGCCTCACTCACAGAAGCGTCCGAGTCCAGCCCCGGCGGAGTGTGCGGTCGTACCTTTACCGTCTCATCGGTCCACCTAAAGACCTCCTCCGGAGAATCGAAAAAGTGCGTGCGCCCCTGAAACACCACCCTCAACCGGGCCGGAAACAGGAGGGCGTATGGAAGTTTGAGGTCCCTAAGACGGGCCTTGGCCGCCTGGAATGACTGATGTTGCTGCTGCACCAGGCGTGTGTAGTCCGGGAAAATCATAATGCAACTGTTTTCATACAACAGAGGATCTTTGGCCCTGGCCTGCTTCAGGATTACGTCGCGATCATGATAGTTCAATAATTTCGCGATCACTGGCCATGGCCGGGCCCCCACAGGAGGTTTTTGGATCAGGGCCCGGTGAGCCCGTTCTATCACAAAGCAGCGGGACAGAGTATCGGGGGGGAGTCAACTTTCCAGTCATTGAGTCAGGGACTTCTCCATATCACCCTTCTCGCAGCCCTCCGGAAAGCCAACAAAGCGCAGGTTATTGCGTCGCGCCCGTCCCTCTGCATCTTCAGCCCGTAGTGCCAGACCCTTTTGGACGCTTTCCAGCTTGGCTACTTGACGCTTCAGGGCTGCGACATCAACTTCTACCCCTGAAATCCTAGTCTCTGCCTCCGTGATGCGAGACACAGCGTTCCGCAAGTCCTGCCGCAGGAGCATGACGTCCGCACCCACTGCACCAATTTCAGCATGTAACATGTCCCGGGACTGCGTGATCGCCTGCAATGCCGCATTTTCTGGCCCGGGTTCCTGCTGTCCCCCAGCCGCTCCGGCCCCTCCACTAGGCCCGGTAAACTTATCAATGGGCCCATGGGTCGCTGTGCCACCACCGCCTCTGCCCCTTGTCATGGCTACCAGCCTCCGGGTACCCACCAGAGCAGCCAAATCCCAGGCGCCTCCTCTACCAGGGCTCACGTTACGAAGAGGGCCCCCAAAATCAACTCTGGCCGTGATCTGGCAGCAGGCTCCCCCAGTCAGGGTCCACAATCCCTCCGCTGCTGGGCCGCACTCCCCACACTTCCACTTGATGTTGGCCGCTCACCTGGCTCTCAGCAAGAGTTCCTTCCACACCACAGGGGACCTCCGGGCAACACACCTCTCCCCTGCCACTCTCCTCCCCAGTGGGGCGTAAGCTTGGCGCTGCGGGTCCAAGGTAGGTACGGTTCCGCCCAGGAGACCTCCCCGCGATCTCCTGCTGACCCTATGTCACCACTGCAGGCTCTGCGGCCCTCCCAGGGGCCCAGCCTGTACATGATACCGCCCCGAGGTCCACGATCGTCGGCGCCACTAGTCCCGGCCACCAGGAGGCGCTCGGCAGGGGGGTTTCCCTCTCCCCGGGGCCCCCTACCACGAAGTTGGCCGCCTCTGGCCCACCACCCCAGCTGCTGGATCAGGCCACGTGTCCTGGCCTACACTCCACTCCACTCACCCCACTGGGAGCCCAGGGCAACAGCCAGATCTGGGCACTCACCACCAAGTCACCAGGCTGGTAATTTGTCTAATCGCCGCAGCCGCCCGTCGGCACAGAGCGCGTCTCCACCAGGGCCTCTGGGCACACAGCAGGTCTCACCCATGGAGCAGCGGGCTGGCAGGGTGATCGCCTACACAGTAGGGCCTCCTCTCAGGCATGCTATCATCTGGAGTGGGGGGGGCGTCGCGGGGGCAACAGCTGCACCGGGGACCCGCACCACTCCCAGTCGGCGGTCCGCTACCACGGGTTCGTCACTCCGCCCCCGCCGCCTAGGCCACCATCGATAGCTGGCTCCGCTGCCACATCCGAGCCAGAGCACACCTCACGTCGTCGGAGCCAGCTCCAGCAAGCCCCGCGGGCCGACGCACCCCCCGATCGCCGTTCGCCGAGCCCTCAAGCACCTGGGCTCACCCAGCAGAATCGTGGCCGCGACTCCGCCCATCTCCACAGTCTCCCAAATCGGGGCCCCGGCTCCGCACACCTCTCCAGGGCCGCACAGCACCGGGACCTCCGAACTCCGGTCCCAGGCCCTCAAGACACCCATATCACCGCAGGGACAGTGCTGCCAAGTGCATGCGGTAAGGAATTGCCCTGGGGGTCGTCAAAACATAGCGGGAGTCAGGATATGTGCAGGATAATCATCGGTCCGGACGGAGCTCATCTAGAGCACGTCCGCCATGCTGGCTCACCAAGCCACGCCCCCCTCAAAGCCACTTTTAATTAGAATGATTACCACTGTCCCCTGGTATGGAAATGGGGCAGCGCTCTTATAAAGCGAGAATAGAAGCTGGGCCGCGTGACTTACATATACAAAGAAGGTGCAACTCCTGCTAATTTTACCAAATATTCTGGAAGATAAAGACTGCCAACATCAGTTATATCACATAAATCGATTTTCAATCCACATTGTACAACTTACTCATCACTTTTTAAAATATTTTTGTCAAAACAATTGAACAGAGCACAGGAATAAATTATTCTTGAGGTTATGCATTGTTGGACTTTGCCCTTTTTGAAGGGATATCCCCAAACTTTTTGCTTCTTCCTCCTAATTTTTTTCTGACCTGTTGTTGTTGGTTTTAAGACTCTGGGCACTTTACCACGGCTAATCAGTGCAAAAGTGCATATGCTCTCTGTGTAAATTATTATTTACAATTTGTTCTCCCTGACTGGCATATTTTATTGGCTGGTAAGTACCTAGTAAAGTGCACTGAAGTGTACCAGGGCCTGTAAATCAAATGCTACTAGTGGGCCTGCAGCACTCATTGTGCCACCCATATGAACAGCCCAGAAAAGATTTCTCAGACCTGCCTCTACAGTGTCTGTGCACAGTTTGTTAATTGCCTTGTCAACTTGGCAAGTACACCCCCTGGCCAGGCCCTAACCATCCCTTTTCTTACATGTAAGGCACCCCTATTGTAGGCCCAATGTACCCCCCCTAGGCAAAGTGCAGTGTATGTGAAAGGTAGGACATGTACTGGTGTGTGTGACGTGTCCTGATAGTGAAATACTGCCAAATTTGTTTTTCACTATTGAAAGGCTATCTTGCCCCATAGGTTAGAATGGAAGATGCTTTGCAACATCTTACAAGTATAAATTCCCATTGAAACAAAATATAGAAATAAAGTTTAGGCTCTCTGAACTCAGATTTTAATAAATAGTCTTTCAATAAAGATGGTTTTAAATTGTGTTTTTGAAAATGTCACTTTAAGAAAGTACATATATAAGTGGGGGGGTTTTGTCCTACGGGTCCTGGCTGGACAACATGCAACAATAAAGAAGAAAAAGTGCCAGGACACGAGTTATCACCACCAGAGCTGATTTATTCAACTGGTGTACCCCTTCCTTTCTTTGTTTCCAGAAGGTGTGCATTTGTCATTATGTCAAACTTTCAAAGCATATTTACATTTTAAACAGAGGATGAGACATTCCTCTTACATTAGAGACAATATTTCATACATTCAACAATAAACGGTCCTTGCGGTATGAGTCAAACAAGAACAAAAAACAAATCAGAAGAAATTCATGAATGGTTACACTTTCACTATTTCATGAAAAACAACAACAGGTGAATCATGTACACCTCAGCTTATTCGTGAATTTTTAAATATATTGCCCTATGGTATTATGCGCCACTTTAGACAGCCAAGTAGCCGACGCGTTTCCAAACCCTTCTTTTAGTTAATGGGGTTCTTCCTCAGGGCTGGGCTGTTTACCTTATATCTCGGTATTGTGGACTGCTGTTCTCAATGGAGGGGCATCTGGTAAATTGGATTTTTCACCATTGCTTGTTATTTCTTTTTCTTCTACTAATGTGCTAACTCCGAGTAGCCTTTGGACATGCGGGTTCCACCAATTTCTTTCTTTGTATAGTGTGCGGCGGGGGGCCCAGACGCTGCTACATTTGGATGTTGTTGTGGGGGCGGTAGTAAATCATTCCCGATTTCGACGTTCGTTATCTCTATGTATTTTAGGGCAGTGCTGGGGGTTCTGTCAGTCCGCTTGCTTCTCGCTCGTCTGTATCTCACTTGAATAGTCACAGACGAGCGAGAAGCAAGCGGACTACAGGTATCTTGAGAAAAATCACGCATCCATAGTTTTCTGTGGGTCGAGTTGTCTGAAACCTTTTTACGGTTAAATTCCTATAACATGTATGTTGGAATTTTGTCCTTTTGGTCTTGTTGAGTTTAGATAAAGATACTTTATTTTTGTAAACTGGTGTGGGGTTCATTTGTGGTGTTATCACTGTATTACTGTGTGTTTTGAGTTCAAATACTTTACACATTGCCTTTGGGATAAGTCTGTCTGCTCACGCCATGCTACCCAGGGGGTGAGCAGGGGTTACCTTAAGTGTGTATCCCCCTTACCATGACTAGAAGCAAGGGTCCCTATTTGGACAAAGGTACCTACCTCTTCCAACTATAGACCCCCATTTCTAACATGAATGTTGTAAACAAAAGTGAACTAGATGTGCCCTCCATCAAACTGTAACAGTATATGCTTACAGCAAAGTGAGTAGCTGTGGAAACATCTATCAAATCAGGGCAATTATAAGAAATGGTCACAATAACTAATTTCACATGCAATAATCAAATAACTCTCAAAGTTTGCAAAAAGACATTCTAGTCAATCACCAGTCCATCTTTTATAATTAATGCACATGTGAAACTGGCTTTTCACTATGTTTGTTGCTCCACTTTTAATGTTATATGGTCAGGATGTGGACAAATGTTTGTGCTGGGGTCTCCTTACTTAAATATGTAGCTCTTCTGGAGATCCTATGGAAAGAATTTAATGTACAAATCCCTTGATCCTATAAAGGTTGAGATATTTCAATATCTGGCTTTTCGGCCTCCTCCGGACTAATGCTGGTGAAGGTGTCTCAATCTTTGTATTTGAGGGCCGAAGTTCTATACTTGGGACATCCTTACCACCATTAATCTAAGGCCCTAGAACCCTGGGCTGGAATCCTAGAAAACAGGGCCGGTTATCCGGTTATTAGTATGATGCAGCCGCACTGGACTCTGACCAAGAAGGGAGGCACTTACCTGGGGCGGGAGGGGGTGCTGTGTTTAGCAATAACGTATAATTAGGCTGTCCTGTTTTAGGTTTAAACCTATAATAACTGATAAAATCCCACTGAAAGGGAAATAGCTCTCACCAGTTTAAACATATAAACACTGAAAAAACACCTGCACAGGCCCCAACTAAATGCCATTTAATGAAGGGGAAAAAAAAGGAGAGTGAAAGAGTAATTTGTATTTCTTCTTGAAGGGCCAATACAAAGTAACTTTGTTATACAAGGTACCCGCAAGAAAGACTGGGCTAATATTATTCTGCTTGACTTTTGTTGCTTAGGGATGTTGATAAAATATTGTTTCTGCTTCATTTTGCTTTTTTTAGGTTGTGGTCTTTGGTCTTAAGATGCAGGGTTTACAAGCATGTTTTAGGTCTTGTTTATTTTAAAAACTGTTGAGAATCAGGAAATGTCAAAATCATATTTGATATTTTGGCTACGTTTGATTCTTGTACTGATAGGTAAAATAGCTGGTTTCATAAGAATCTTTCCCAATATGTACCATCTAATTTACCCCTAGAGAAGGGTAAAACCCCCATGATATATCAGCCCCCTTTTCTAGTGAGTCAGTATTAATAGTAGATGAACTGTCAAATATCCCATGCTTTAAATATTTAATGCAAGGTGTGGTGATAAGTTTACGTGAAAAGAGTGCTGTCCCCAAGCATCTGGGATAGTGGTGAAAACATGACACCAGACTTTTGGAAAACATGGAACGCAGAGCCACTTGGAATGCTGCTGCAAATAGTTCTTAACAAGTTCAACAAAGATTGGAGTGATATAGTTTGTATTTGCAGGGATTCCGGTACATGTAAGAAAAAGGTGTGTGATGACCAGTTAAAATCGATACCTGAGCTGAACTGCTTCCCTGTAAGAGATCCTTGTCACTTGTTAGGTGATATGGTGAAAGCATCTTTATAATCTTCAGAATAAATGAAGAATGCTATTGACTTTTTTTAGTCCATTCTGGTGCACTGTTTTGTTATGCGCGGGAACTAAAATGCAAATATTTTTTATTTTGTACTTTGTGTGGCATCAATGAAGGAGTCATCCCAACTGTGTCACTTAGCTGGTGGTTCTCAGTCCTAATTCAGTCCTAAATCTGCTACTAGCTTGTCACTCCTGAGGCGGAAAGCCGGGAGTTCTGTTTTTAAAGTTTTACATTGTGTTTCCTGCTATAATACTGCGCGTGACTATGCACAACTGAACATTTTGCATATTTGCACAGTTCCTTTTACTCACCTGTATCTGTCGACTTGGGACAGTTCAGAGACGGTAGGCAACACCGGAGACTGCCGCCGAATACCGCCGCCATCTTAGTGGTATTTCGGAGCGGGCAGCAGGCTAGTTGCTGGCCGTAGGATCAGTACAAAAGACGCCCACTTCCATTGCCCTGATTAATTCTGCTACTAGCTTGTCACGCCTGAGGCGGAAAGCCGGGAGGTCTGTTTTTAATGTTTTAAATTGTGTTTCCTCATATAATTATGCGCGTGACTTTGCACAACTGCACACTTTGCATATTTGCACAGTTCCTTTTACTCACCTGTATCTGTCGACTTGGGACAGTTCAGAGACGGTAGGCAACACCGGAGACTGCCGCCGAATACCGCCGCCATCTTAGTGGTATTTTCGGAGCGGGCAGCGGGCTAGTTGCTGGGCGTAGGATCAATGCAAATGGTTCCCCCTACGAGTACGCGCAGCGGACGCGCGCAGCGGGTGCACCAATGGCGCGCCAAAGGTGCGCCAAAGGTAAGCCCGTCTGTGCCCGTCCGCGCCAGGACCGGGCCTAGGGCCCTGACCCAGGTACTGTCTCCTTCCAATACTAATTATGGTGAGGAACGAATGGATGGAGTGACCCTGGCTGCACCTACCTATAACAGCGAGCGCCCTCTAATTAGATATGATTCTGAACAGCTGCGGGCCTTAAGAATCCCACAAGTAGCACTATGTAGTAAATTACAACTGAGGGATGAAATTGCACCCTGCTACAATTGTAGCTTCTCGGTATATTCGGAGGGCAAGTATACTGGAATTAAAGGGAAGGATAAGAGCCATATCGGTCAATCCAAATTTAAAACTTTCTCCTTTCTTAGTATGAATTGCAGATCCCTACCCAAACATAAATTTGAGATTTTTAACTTACTAATAGATGAGAAGCCTGACGCCCTTTTCTTAACGGAAACTTGGCTCAAAGAGTGCTCGGGACTGGAAATTGCAATGGCAGTGCCTGACCACTATACAATAGTAAGGATGGATTGTACAAACAAAATAGGTGGCGGCATTGCTATCCTCTTTAAAAAGGAATATAGTTGTGATATCATCCAACTGCCATGCCCCAACTGTGAAGTAGCTATATTCAAACTTGCCCTCACCCCCAATTTTACGCTATCAGGTATACTTATCTATCGTCCACCTGGCCCAGCTACTACTTGGATGGCGACCCTTCCAGAACTTATTGGTCCACTAGTTATGAAGACAGCTAATTTCACCCTTATTGGAGATATCAACCTGCATTTAGAAAATCCTAATAGTACATCAGCAGCCGACTTTATTGCTGACTTAGCCTCCCTTAACCTAAATCTACTTAATTCTGGACCCACTCATAGTGCAGGTCACCTTCTCGATCCAGTTTTCACTAACATTAAGGAAATCACTGTCCTTCCTGCACTACCGATTTGTTGGTCGGACCATTATTTGGTTAGATTCTCGCTTCAAGTTGCCTCATCGTTGACTGGGGGCACATCGGAGCAACCCAAGCTAATTAGGAATTGGAAAAAAACTTGACATTGACACATTAAATACCTTTTTAAATTCACACATTCCCTGCTCTAAGCAATCTGTCCACTCCCTATCCGTAGAAGTACAGAAATGGCTCATGACAGCAATAAATACCTGTCTACCAAGAACCAAATTAAAATGTAAAGGGCATAGACCCCCGCCCCATGGTTCACGGAACCATTAAAACTAGAAAAAGCGAAGTGTAAAAACTCTGAACGTTTATGGAGGAAAACGTATTCACCAGAAGCGAAAAAAATGTACAAAAGTAAATTAAATAAATATCACACTCTCTGTAATAAGGCGCGAGCTGACTTTGTGAGCTCCACTATAGTGGGGGCCCTTAATCAGTCAAAAGCTCTTTTTAAAATGGTGAAGGAACTGGCGGGTTCCAAAACGCTACCAACTTCACCAGATTTAAATAAGCAGCAATGCAACCTGTTGGCCACTTTCTTTGTGAGTAAAGTAGACAAAATATATCAAGGCATAGAAATTGCTCAGAACAATTGCTGTTCAGCAGCTATTTCCCCGTTAGATTATTTGATTTACATCCCTCCCAAGAACACAGGTAGATCTGCTTCTCATAACCCCAGTAGCATTCTGGAGAGTTGGCTGAGGCTCAACACTGACAGTGTAATCAATTTTCTCAATAGGATAAAATCTGGCTCCCCAAATGACCCCCTACCTTGTTCCGTACTTAAAAAACTCGATACGAGATCAATGGACATTATTACAGACCTTTTAAATGTGTCTCTTCAAGAGGAGATCGTACCTAAAGAATGGAAGCATGCCATGATTCATCCACTACTAAAAAAGGCTGGAGCTGATCCTAATCTTCCTTCCAACTTCTGACCCATTTCTTTACTACCGATATTTTCGAAGATTTTGGAAAAGCATGTGCATCGCACTTTAACTGATTTTGTTACGGCCCAAGACCTGCTGCCTCCCTGTCAGTCAGGCTTTAGAGTGGGTTTCTCAACAGAAACCACTCTACTGGGAGTCACGGAGAATATTCGCCGGCTGCTGGATGAAGGCGAAACTGTTGCACTTGTATTTTTAGACTTAAGTGCCGCATTCGATACGGTATCACACACCGTATTAATACGTACACTACACTCTTTAGGTATTCGAGGCCCCGCACTAAATTGGCTTAAATCCTTCCTAAATGAGCGAACATTTCAAGTTTTTTCTCCCTCGGCCTGTTCAGACACTCAGATCTTTAAACATGGTGTACCACAGGGCTCTATACTTAGTCCATTAATATTTAATCTGTATGTGAGCCCTCTAGCGAAGGTGGTGGAAGAAGTAGGCCTACAAATGTATTCTTATGCTGATGACTCTCAGCTGTTCCTCTCGCTCTCTTCAGAAAATAGTGACACACCCTCCATACTCAAAGGTGGCCTCACTAAAATTGCAGGCTGGATGCAGGATAATTTCCTCAAATTAAATGGGGATAAAACCGAAGTGATGGTTCTTGGCAAGAATAAAAAAATTGTGGGGCCCGCATCATTGGCCGCAGGAAATGGGCATGCTCCCTGTTCCTGTGATGCAGGCACGCAATCTGGGCATCACTATTGATGACTCTCTCAACATGCACCAGCAAGCAGTAAAAACCTCAGCCACATGCTTTGCCATTTTAAAATGGCTAAAAAAGATCTGCTGGATGTTAGCAGAATCAACAAAGAAAACTGTCATCAATGCCTTGATTACTTCTAGGCTTGACTATGGCAATGTGCTATACTTGGGAGCAAAGAAAGCCACGATTCAGAGATTGCAGACAGTTCAAAACGCAGCAGCTATTCTGCTATGTAAAATCCCGAGCACTACTTCTACTACTAAATATATCCGAGACCTTCACTGGTTAAAGATCGAAAATCGAATCAAGTTTAAAACTCTCTGCTTCATGCATAAAATCTATGCGGAAAAATCCCCAAATTATCTCCAAACACTTGTGCGCCCTTACTACCCTTCCCGTGCTATTCGGTCCTCTACGGCGAAGAGTTTTGTCATCCCTAAAATCAAACGATCGCGTATGGGCGGCAAATCCTTTTCTTTCCTAGGGCCCACGCTTTGGAATTCCATGCCATCCTCAGCACGCAATGAGACCAATTACATGAACTTCAGAAAAGCCTTAAAGACCTGGCTTTTTAACATCTAAACATTTCTCTCTGACTGTAGCATCACCGTAACATCACATGAATGCGCCCGGAAACCCTTTGTGGGTAGCTGTTGTGCACTATAAATGTAAATAATAATAATAATAATAATAATAATAAAGGCTGTGAATGCTATATTATCCATGTGGCAACCGTTTACAGAATGTTTACTGAGTGATGATGCCAAAGGCAAGAAATGAGAAGATCTTTGGTCGCATATTGATAGTGATGTGAAAAAAGTACACTCTACTGCACTCTTTTATTTTTACAGGAAAACATGACTGCTGTAGTGGACATAAAAAAATTACAGTCTGAAAACACCCTTGTCTACCAAGTGTTCAGCATAATTGGAGAGGGAGTGAAACATCTCCTTCAGAGTAGGCTGGGCAACACTTTTAGTGACTGTGGCACTGCAACATGTTCCATGTTAGATTGCTTGCCACTTGGTAAGCAAAGATATGCTGAGGAGCTATTCAGGAACTTTTATTATACAATGTATGAGAAATGGCTTTCAATGATGTATAGAAATGCCCCTTCACAAACCCTGGGATTTGAAGTTAATGAAGCCACACTGTGGTACTCTGCACAAGTTATAGATCCTTTCTGTAAAGGGGAATTTTCTCCGGAGTTTCAAAAATGCTGCTTCATTATTGACCTCTACAATAATGCTGTGGGCATATGTTGCAGAACCTTTCCCAGAGAATCACAATCTTCAGGTACGCCAGTACTGGCATAGAAAGCTATGTCGGTGGGCAGAGTTACAAAATTGTGTAGTGGCTGTTTTGGCGTTGCCTGTCTAAAGTGCCAATGTTGAGAGGGCTTTTTCACAGATAAAAGTTTACATGGGAAGGAAAGAGTGAGCATGCATGATCAAAGACTCACTCAAGAAAATTGTAAGGTGTACTACAATAAGTATGATTTCTAAAATGTATTTGGACTTCATATACACTGTACGTAAATTGTGTATATACCATGCACTATCAGTGAAGAAAGCAAGCAATAATGAAAGCAAAACATTCCATAAACACTGGAAAAACACTGTTTTCCTTTATTTTTAATGGTGTGAAAATGTGTAACCACTGATAGGGAAACAACCTTTACAATGCACTACCATTACAACAAAACTTTTACAACGGAACATCCATTACATCGCATGCCATTACAACGCAACCGTTACAACGCATGACACTACAACACATACCACTACAACGCATGTCATTACAACGTATACCATTACAGCGCATAACATTACAACGCATAGTACCCTTACGCTTTCCAACACTTACCCTACTGTTGCACCCCCTGGAGTTAGAATAGTAATATTTACACCTACACTATCCAACACTTACCCTACTGTTGCACCCCCCTGGAGTTAGAATAGTAATTTTTACCCCTACACTATCCAATACTTACCATACATGCAATGTAATGTTATGCGTTGTAATGGTATGCGTTGTAAAGGTAGTATGCGTTGTCATGGAATGCATTGTAAAGGTAGTTTTTAAAAATTCGTTGTAATGGCATGCGTTGTAATGGGATGCGTTGTAATGGATGTTGCGTTGTAAAAAATGCGTTGTAAAGGTATGCGTTGCAAAAGTATGCATTGTAACGTCATACATCCAACTGATAACCACAGTTTTTTAAAGGTATTGAAATCACTTGAAAACACTGGAAAAAACCCCACCAGAATTTACCTAAAATAGTAACTGAAAACAAGAAAGCCTACTTATAATATAAAAACACCTGCTGCAGAATTCCTTGTGCGTCCAGCTTTCAGGCAGAAATAATAATGTTAAGAAAACTCTTCTGACTAATCAGAGTTTTGTCGAGTGGCAGTTTTGACTCAACATAACGTAGGGCAGAGGGTTAATATGCCTCCTGCAAAGAACAGATCTGTATTTACGTGGATAGGTTAGTGGATTAGTAAAGCCAGACTTTACCAGCGCTTTAAAACAAATTAAATGTGTGCGAGAGAGGCTATAGAGAGCCGAGAGTTTCTTTGGCGGGTGATAGTGAGGGATTACAAGGAGGAGGAAATGGGGGAAGGGCACCAAAGACATTTTCGAACTGTGTGCCACCAGCGCTAAAGCTGGCCCTGTTGGTACATCAACCAGGAATTCTGTCATAGCCACCAAAATTAAGTCGATGATCTAGCACGGGGCAAATTCTCAATGACTGAGAAATAATAGAGGGACACTGTGCCCCCTCACACCCACCTCCAATTAAAAAGAACTAAAGTGGCTTGCAAAATGATTGTTTCACCATTAACTCAAATAAATAAACATTTGATTGACAAAACAGGGGCTTGAAATGCATAAATCTGATTTTCTTGAATCCAAGTGTGAGAATCCTCACTGAGGTAAAATAAAAGACAGGGTCCTTGACTTCTCTGGGGTGGACTATTCATGCTGCAGCTCCAGTGGATCCTCCTCAGTACCCATGCCCTAGGTATCAGGGTACCATTTACTAGGGGCTTACTAGGGTGGCTGAAGTTGTGCCAATCATGGTACCGTTTTGGGAAAGAGAGCTGGCACTGGGAACCTGGTTAGCAAGGACCCAGTGCACTTACAGTTCGGAATCACAGCAGGCATCAAGGAACAAGTGGGGGCTAACCATGTCAAAAGAGGCACTTTCCTACAGACTGGATGAAGAGGTATTGCCCTGCTTAGTTTATTTCTTAATTATCTTTGTTCCATCCATGATGGTCATTTCACACTTCCCATGTCCAGTCCATCCTTTGGAGAGCTTTGATATGTCAAGTGGATACAGAGAATGCCTGACCCGCTAAGACACCGATTTGGATGGACATGACAAGGTTTTTAGGGCTCGGCCTCCGCCCACTGAAAGTGGGAGGAGTTTCGAGATCCTAATGTTAAAGAAGAGAAAAAAAAAGTATCTCCTAGGGCTTTGGCGAGACAAATTCCACACATTCTTTAGTGTGTTATGTCATCTGGCCAGTGATTCGTCTTCGTTGTGGTGTCGTTTTAATAGCCTTGAAGTGATAGGCTAAATGTCTTTTTCGTCGGGCATGTGTAGCATTTTTCATTAATTATAATTAGGAGCTGTCAGGGTGCCTCCATAAGTGAATCCAGATGGCCGGGCGCGTTCACCATTCAGCAGCGGTCAGCGCGCAGCTGCTCCATGCCAGGCCGGGAAAGGGCTTCATTAGTTCAAGAACAAGAGTCTGACGTTCTGTCATGGGCTGTTCTTTTAATCTCAGTTTCATTTTTTTTCTGGAATGGTCCGTGGCCGGTGTGAATGGAATTGTTCTCTCGAGTTTATTATGTGTTTCTTTGCAGCAGCTTTTGTTTTCGGAGCTGAGGTAATGAATAGCAAGCTGGCAGGCAGCGCCTTTTAGAACTGTTTGCTTTCTGTTTGAGACTCCTGACAATGTTTTACAAAATCTTTTTTCTAAAAGCAAGCATCTATCGGAAGTGGGAGATAGGAACCTTTTGACTGGTTTCATATAGTTCAGAGATTCACTTTCATTCCTCTTTAAATATCACTCTTTAGGTGTTCAAGGTTTGTGTATTTTTTTTTTACATATCTTAAGACAATCTAAAAGTATTTTTTCAAGATGAAATGCCAAAGCAGCACAATGCAGAGCAATGACATACTAAAAGTGGCATACTATAACATTTTTTTAATAAGGGGCAAGACGTTGAAAGCCTAATAGCATTCTCAAAGTTTATGTGTAGTGTTCATAAAAGCAGCAAATCTGGGATAAGCTGGGGGGAACTGTCTTTCGCTCTAAAGGCTGTCTGTCAACAGGTTTCCGCTTTCAGAAGTCTAACTGGAATTCTTCAGGACTGTTTATATGGAGTAGTTGCACTATTCTAGCAGACAGTAAAGCATCTGATTACAGTGGTCTTGGGGGCAGAAAACATGACCGCCTTGCTCCCGTCACACTCACATACGTGTATATGACAATTGTGAGAGTGCAGTTTGAGAGTTGAGAGTGCAGATTGAGAGTTGAGAGTGCAGTTTGAGAGTGCAGATTGAGAGTGCAGATTGAGAGTGCAGATTGAGAGTGCAGTTTGAGAGTGTAGTTTGAGAGTGCAGTTTGAGAGTGCAGTTTGAGAGTGCAGTTTGAGAGTGCAGTATGAGAGTGCAGTATGAGAGTGCAGTATGAGAGTGCATATTGAGAGTGGTGTTTGAGAGTGCAGAGTGGAGATTGAGAGTTGAGAGTGCAGTTTGAGAGTGCAGTTTGAGAGTGCAGAGTGGCGGTGCAGAGTGCAGACTGGCGGTGCAGAGTGGCGGTGCAGAGTGCGGAGTGGCAGTGCAGAGTGCAGAGTGGGGGTGCAGAGTGGCGGTGCAGAGTGGCGGTGCAGAGTGGCGGTGCAGAGTGGGGGTGCAGAGTGGGGGTGCAGAGTGGGGGTGCAGAGTGGGGGTCCAGAGTGGGGGTGCAGAGTGGGGGTGCAGAGTGGGGGTGCAGAGTGGCGGTGCAGAGTGCAGAGTGGCGGTGCAGAGTGGCGGTGCAGAGTGGCGGTGCAGAGTGGCGGTGCGGCGGTGCAGAGTGGCGGTGCAGAGTGCAGAGTGGCGGTGCAGAGTGGCGGTGCAGAGTGCAGAGTGGCGGTGCAGAGTGGCGGTGCAGAGTGGCGGTGCAGAGTGCAGAGTGGCGGTGCAGAGTGGCGGTGCAGAGTGCAGAGTGGCGGTGCAGAGTGGCGGTGCAGAGTGGTGGTGCAGAGTGGCGGTGCAGAGTGGCGGTGCAGAGTGGCGGTGCAGAGTGGCGGTGCAGAGTGGCGGCGCAGAGTGGCGGTGCAGAGTGGCGGTGCAGAGTGGCGGTGCGGCGGTGCAGAGTGGCGGTGCAGAGTGGCGGTGCAGAGTGCAGAGTGGCGGTGCAGAGTGGCGGTGCAGAGTGGCGGTGCAGAGTGGCGGTGCAGAGTGGCGTTGCGGCGGTGCAGAGTGGCGGTGCAGAGTGGCGTTGCGGCGGTGCAGAGTGGCGGTGCAGAGTGGCGGTGCAGAGTGGCGGTGCAGAGTGGCGGTGCAGAGTGGCAGTGCAGAGTGGCGGTGCAGAGTGCAGAGTGGCGGTGCAGAGTGGCGGTGCAGAGTGCAGAGTGGCGGTGCAGAGTGGCGGTGCAGAGTGCAGAGTGGCGGTGCAGAGTGGCGGTGCAAAGTGGCGGTGCAGAGTGCAGAGTGGCGGTGCAGAGTGGCGGTGCAGAGTGGCGGTGCAGAGTGGCGGTGCAGAGTGGCGGTGCGGCGGTGCAGAGTGGCGGTGCAGAGTGGCGGTGCAGAGTGCAGAGTGGCGGTGCAGAGTGGCGGTGCAGAGTGGCGGTGCAGAGTGGCGGTGCAGAGTGGCGGTGCAGAGTGCAGAGTGGTGGTGCAGAGTGCAGAGTGGCGGTGCAGAGTGGCGGTGCAGAGTGCAGAGTGGCGGTGCAGAGTGAAGAGTGGCGGTGCAGAGTGGCGGTGCAGAGTGGGGGTGCAGAGTGGGGGTGCAGAGTGGGGGTGCAGAGTGGGGGTGCAGAGTGGCGGTGCAGAGTGGCGGTGCAGAGTGGCGGTGCAGAGTGGCGGTGCGGCGGTGCAGAGTGGCGGTGCAGAGTGGCGGTGCAGAGTGCAGAGTGGCGGTGCAGAGTGGCGGTGCAGAGTGCAGAGTGGCGGTGCAGAGTGGCGGTGCAGAGTGCAGAGTGGCGGTGCAGAGTGGCGGTGCAGAGTGCAGAGTGGTGGTGCAGAGTGGTGGTGCAGAGTGGGGGTGCAGAGTGGCGGTGCAGAGTGGCAGTGCAGAGTGGCGGTGCAGAGTGGCGGTGCAGAGTGGCGGCGCAGAGTGGCGGTGCAGAGTGGCAGTGCAGAGTGGCGGTGCAGAGTGGCGGTGCGGCGGTGCAGAGTGGCGGTGCAGAGTGGCGGTGCAGAGTGCAGAGTGGCGGTGCAGAGTGGCGGTGCAGAGTGGCGGTGCAGAGTGGCGGTGCAGAGTGGCGGTGCAGCAGTGCAGAGTGGCGGTGCAGAGTGGCGGTGCAGAGTGGCGGTGCAGAGTGGCGGTGCGGCGGTGCAGAGTGGCGGTGCAGAGTGGCGGTGCAGAGTGCAGAGTGGCGGTGCAGAGTGGCGGTGCAGAGTGGCGGTGCAGAGTGGCGGTGCAGAGTGCAGAGTGGCGGTGCAGAGTGGCGGTGCAGAGTGCAGAGTGGCGGTGCAGAGTGGCGGTGCAGAGTGCAGAGTGGCGGTGCAGAGTGGCGGTGCAAAGTGGCGGTGCAGAGTGGCGGTGCAGAGTGGCGGTGCAGAGTGGCGGTGCAGAGTGGCGGTGCAGAGTGGCGGTGCAGATTGGCGGTGCAGAGTGGCGGTGCGGCGATGCAGAGTGGCGGTGCAGAGTGGCGGTGCAGAGTGCAGAGTGGCGGTGCAGAGTGGCGGTGCAGAGTGGCGGTGCAGAGTGGCGGTGCAGAGTGCAGAGTGGCGGTGCAGAGTGCAGAGTGGCGGTGCAGAGTGGCGGTGCAGAGTGCAGAGTGGGGGTGCAGAGTGGCGGTGCAGAGTGCAGAGTGGGGGTGCAGAGTGGGGGTGCAGAGTGGCGGTGCAGAGTGCAGAGTGGCGGTGCAGAGTGGCGGTGCAGAGTGGCGGTGCAGAGTGGCGGTGCGGCGGTGCAGAGTGGCGGTGCAGAGTGGCGGTGCAGAGTGCACAGTGGCGGTGCAGAGTGGCGGTGCAGAGTGGCGGTGCAGAGTGCAGAGTGGCGGTGCAGAGTGGCGGTGGAGAGTGCAGAGTGGCGGTGCAGAGTGGCGGTGCAGAGTGCAGAGTGGCGGTGCAGAGTGGCGTTGCAAAGTGGCGGTGCAGAGTGGCGGTGCAGAGTGCAGAGTGGCGGTGCAGAGTGGCGGTGCAGAGTGGCGGTGCAGAGTGGCGGTGCAGAGTGGGGGTGCAGAGTGGGGGTGCAGAGTGGGGGTGCAGAGTGGGGGTGCAGAGTGGCGGTGCAGAGTGCAGAGTGGCGGTGCAGAGTGGCGGTGCAGAGTGGCGGTGCAGAGTGGCGGTGCAGAGTGGCGGTGCGGCGGTGCAGAGTGGCGGTGCAGAGTGGCGGTGCAGAGTGCAGAGTGGCGGTGCAGAGTGGCGGTGCAGAGTGCAGAGTGGCGGTGCAGAGTGGCGGTGCAGAGTGGCGGTGCAGAGTGCAGAGTGGCGGTGCAGAGTGGCGGTGCAGAGTGCAGAGTGGCGGTGCAGAGTGGCGGTGCAGAGTGGTGGTGCAGAGTGGCGGTGCAGAGTGGCGGTGCAGAGTGGCGGTGCAGAGTGGCGGTGCAGAGTGGCGGTGCAGAGTGGCGGTGCAGAGTGGCGGTGCGGCGGTGGAGAGTGGCAGTGCAGAGTGGCGGTGCAGAGTGCAGAGTGGCGGTGCAGAGTGGCGGTGCAGAGTGGCGGTGCAGAGTGGCGGTGCAGAGTGGCGGTGCAGCGGTGCAGAGTGGCGATGCAGAGTGGCGGTGCAGAGTGGCAGTGCAGAGTGGCGGTGCAGAGTGGCGTTGCGGCGGTGCAGAGTGGCGGTGCAGAGTGGCGGTGCAGAGTGGCGGTGCAGAGTGGCGTTGCGGCGGTGCAGAGTGGCGGTGCAGAGTGGCGGTGCAGAGTGCAGAGTGGCGGTGCAGAGTGGCGGTGCAGAGTGCAGAGTGGCGGTGCAGAGTGGCGGTGCAGAGTGCAGAGTGGCGGTGCAGAGTGGCGGTGCAAAGTGGCGGTGCAGAGTGGCGGTGCAGAGTGCAGAGTGGCGGTGCAGAGTGGCAGTGCAGAGTGGCGGTGCAGAGTGGCGGTGCAGAGTGGCGGTGCAGAGTGGCGGTGCAGAGTGGCGGTGCGGCGGTGCAGAGTGGCGGTGCAGAGTGGCGGTGCAGAGTGGCGGTGCAGAGTGCAGAGTGGCGGTGCAGAGTGGCGGTGCAGAGTGGCGGTGCAGAGTGGCGGTGCAGAGTGGCGGTGCAGAGTGCAGAGTGGCGGTGCAGAGTGCAGAGTGGCGGTGCAGAGTGGCGGTGCAGAGTGGCGGTGCAGAGTGGCGGTGAGTGCAGAGTGACAGTGAGTGCAGAGTGACAGTGAGTGCAGAGTGACAGTGAGTGCAGAGTGAGAGTGAGTGCAGAGTGACAGTGAGTGCAGAGTGACAGCAGAGTGACAGTGAGTGCAGAGTGACAGCAGAGTGACAGTGAGTGCAGAGTGACAGCAGAGTGACAGTGAGTGCAGAGTGACAGCAGAGTGACAGTGAGTGCAGAGTGACAGTGAGTGCAGAGTGACTGTAGAGTGCAGAGTGACTGTAGAGTGCAGAGTGACTGTAGAGTGCAGAGTGACAGCAGAGTGCAGAGTGACGGCAGAGTGCAGAGTGACAGTGAGTGCAGAGTGACAGTGAGTGCAGAGTGACTGTGAGTGCAGAGTGACAGTGAGTGCAGAGTGACAGTGAGTGCAGAGTGACAGTGAGTGCAGAGTGACAGTGAGTGCAGAGTGACAGTGAGTGCAGAGTGACTGCAGAGACAGTGTGTCAGGGTGCACATTGTGTGAGTGTGCAGAATGAGTGTGCAGGGTAAACAGTGTGTGACTATGCAGGGTGACATTGGGAGTGTGCGGGTGAGCAGTGTGTGAATGTTACGGGGCAGTGTGTGAGTGTGCAGAAAACACCACACACACATACACCACACACACATAACGCACACACAAACCACACACCTCAGTCTCTCAACACCACACACTTGTCACCACTCAACACAACACACTCACCACCACACTCACTCCCCAGGCTGACTCCCACAGACTCACCACCACACACTCACCAGCACACAGAAAACAACACACACAACAACACACCCCCAGCCGTCAATGAATGCTTTCACCATGCACAAACACCAACAACCATCATCCATCTGTGCACGCTTTTACCAAGCACACACCCACCAGCCGTCAGTGCACCCTTCCACCAGGCACACACACCTCCAGCCGGCAGTGCACTTTTCCACCAAGCAATCGCAGTATGGTACACTTTACTTTTAAACATATTCATATAAAGCACAGCATGCCACCATTGGTAAAATTACAATTCAACAAACATACTTCCACTACACACCACATGCACACACTCCATAACACATGGCAAAAAGACATTGGCATTTACAATGCCATTAGCTCAAACTCAAATAAATCCGAGCCCGATTGCATTTCTAATGCTTGTTTTATGTGTTTCGGGACTTTCCCTTCTCCCATTGGATTTCACCTCATGTGAAAAGACTGAGGCAGTGACAAGTAGGAGTAGGAGAAACAAACACATGCTTACATTCTGGAATGATCTTCTAATGCACTGAAGACTTTTTCCATCCCTCTCACATAGAAAAGAACTGAAAGTATTGCTTTAACTGAAATTTTTGCTCAGTCCTCTGCTGGAACTTCCATTAGGGGTCTCGTGTGCACAGGTCCATCATGACGTAATCTTTAGTCTGACACTCAGTGCTTCATTAGAGCTGGTGGTTTCCGGTGCTCGACACCGCTACTTAATATTTTTCTTGTGCTCGGCACCAGCACTTAATTGTCAACATGGCACTTATGACAGTCTGCCACATGGTGGATGCTCATCTAATTTAGAGATGATCAGAACAACGGGTGTTTAACAATACAATATACATTAAAATTAAATAATACCTGCCTCCCCAGCCTTTCCTATAGCTTTGGGGACCTGGAATAATCTGAACTGTCGCACTTGCAGGAGAGAGAGATGGTTAGTAGTTGTTTTGGGACTGTCATTGGTAGCGATGGCACGGACACTGGGCAGTTCAAGCTGCAGTGGCCTCCTGGTCATGGCCCTGGCACTTATTATTTTACAAATTGAGCACTGCTGGCACTACATCTCTCAGGAAAGCACATTGCACATTGAATGCTGCCTACTACATAGTACATATATTTGTAAATTGTTCTAAAAACCTATGTGTGTTCATACATCTTTTAATCGTTTTCTTTGCTCTATAAATAGTTCTGCTGTCACCTGGGGCTTAATTTTACGCTTTGAATATATAATAAATAAAATAAAAGAGTCTTGCATAAAAAATAATAACGAAAGAATAAATACGTGCCCCAGGGCTCAATTCAGCAACATAGAATTATGTTCAGTATATTTCCTTGAAACAACGCTTATGCCTGCTATTACCATTTTAATATATGTATGTAGGTTAGCTAAGAGCTTCTTAAGTAATATCACAGAATATAAGAAACATAAAAGTTGTAAATCCTAGTAGGAGCACGTTAACAGAGAATCATTCCAAATAAGCCCATCATTAGAAGTAAACGACATCACCTAACAAATACCACACTTACAGTAGAATATGTTTAACAGGAAAAGGGAGGCGTAATGATGAAGGAGAAAGGACATATGTTTTTTTAAACATTGTGAGATGAACGTTCCAAAACGTCCCCAAATGAATGTACTTGCGCGCGCTTCCGGTGCAGGATGGAGTTTTTGGGCATTTTCATTGGTCTAGATTAGTTGGATAATGACTTGTTAGAAGTGATTTACATGAACTGAATAACTATCTGATTATCTTTCACAGAAACATTAGTGGAATTGAAAGAAAACCTATAAATGTCTTCAGCAAAACACAATTCTGATTCTTAACCCAATATCTACCAGTGATCAGAGTACCAGAGAGAAATAATAGCTTTTCAAATCATCTTTGCTTCTCATTAGGCAGAACGCCTTGAATGAAACAGACTTCAACCCAGAATTAATAAGGACTTGACACACTATAGTCAGGCAAAGGGACTCAAAACGACACACTGGTTTTTGCTTTCCCGCGCAAAAGTTATTTTGTACTGTAAAGGTCCCCATGGCGGATGGACGGCCATTGCTAGCACTACCAGGAGCTCCGCAACATCCTGCGCCATCCTGTTTTCATATCTACTTGATGCGGAGTTTAATTTGTGGCGGTGGGGGCCACCTTCATTATTGGGGACCGGCACCTATTTTTCTGCATCAGACATTCACTGAGAGAAAGAGACAGTGGCAGCTCCCCCGCTAAGGTGGAAGAGCACCGCCCGCTGCAATATTTGGAGTGGAAAATAAAAAATAAAATGCTAGTAACACTACGTTATTATTATTTTATTTTCCCTTTGACACACAACATTGTGGGGCAGGGCTTGGTTGCCGTCACAGCCAGCAAGGGTAGGAATGTTGGGCAAATAAGTGAGCATGATGGTTTGGCTGGCCAAACAGTCCTGGGCACTTTGCATGTTTACCACCAGGCTGCATTATGCAACCTGGTGAGGAACATGCACATGCTCCCTGTCCCCATCTGACCACAGATTCATGGCACTCAGACCAATAACAATGCTGCATTGCAGCATTGTGATTTGCTGTGTGGAACCTGCCGAGCAGCAAGCTAAGTCACAATTGAATTACATTTTCAATCCCCCCCTCCCCACCCATGCTACCTGGAAAGAGTAGGAAAATAAATAGATCGGAAAGACGGAGGAAGAGAAAGACAGAAAAACATTTGTAAATGGAGAACACAGACACCTGCAGGAGATAGATAAAGGGGAAAGGAGCACCTGGTAGTGCATTAAGGAGGCATGAGGTGGATTCAAAGCTACTGAGCCTTGGCATTCAGCACGCCGAAGTTTAATTACACTAGGGAGGGCTTCTGGGAGGGCTTCTGAGCAGGACTTTGGGCACCTGCACTCATTTGTTTATAAATTAAGCACTAAAATAGCATCGGTGAAGACAAGGACACAAAGAACTCCTGCCAATCCTCAGTTTACTGTGAAGACCTCTAAAGAGTCACAGCACAATACAAATGAGCATGGTAGCTCTGGGTCAGCCTCTGGGGCTGGGATGGCAGAGTGACTACATCGGCCGCAGCTGTGTGGATAAGGTCTTGAACCAAACTGACTAAGTTGTGCGGAGAGACCCAGCGTCTCCTGCGGGATGCAAAGGACTCTCCAACCGCACGTCTGTTGAGATGTGCAGAGGAGGAGGGTCTGGTGGCTGTGTGGCAGGGACTGGAGATCTTGGCATCTGCTGGGGTACTGGAGCCTGTGGCGGTTCCATCACCCCACTGCAATGCAGCAGTAAAATAAAGAAAAAATAAAATGATAATAACTCTAGGTTATTATCATTTTATCTTGTTCTGCTGCAGTAACTTTGCAGAGCAGGGCAGAGCTATTCTGACAACAGGAGCAGAGGGAGTGGTGAGCACACTTTGTGTGAATGAATGTTTGGCCAGCCGCCTCGGCTGGCCAAACATTCATCCACACTATACATGTTCTCCACCCAGGCTACATTACAGCCTGGGTGGAGAATATGCCCAGGCTCCAATTCCATGGCTGAGTGCCGAACCGTGATGCTCAGACCAATTACAATACTGCACTGCAGCGTTGTGATTGGCTTAGGGGATCCTGGATATGCTTAGGGGAGCCTGATCTGTTCTGGCGTAGCAGAGGCACGAGGAGGAGAGATGGATGAGAAACAATGTGGTAAGGTAAGCTTTTTCTTCTTATTTTCGATCCCCTTAAACCCCCCCCCCTCCCTACCACTCCCAATGTGTGTCGGCTGCCACTGACTGGAGTTGAGAGCCTGGCCCCTATGGTGCCCATAGCTGGCAGGGCAGCAGTGACTGTGGGCTGCCTCTGAGTGCTGCAGACCCTTCCTGGGGCAGATAAGTGGTGCCTTGTAAGTGACTGTAGTGACTAGCTAGATGCCAATGGGTGGTTGGGCCTTCGTCTTCTGGTGGGGAGGCAATTGCTAGGCAGAGAGGGGCCTTGTTGTGGGACCATGATGAGATGCCCTTGAAGAGCTTGGGTTAAACTACTTGCTGGAGCGCTGAATCTGGTCTGTCGGGGAAGAGAAGTAGGACAGGCTCATTACTAACAGACTGAAGTGCCTATGACTTATATATTCACCTTTCAGCCCCCAACGTGAGATACAAAGATTGCAGAGCAGGAGGTGAGTGATGCACAAAGCATTTGGCATCAAGACCTACTTGAGTCAAACTATGTGTTGGAGGACAGCACAGCTTGCTGCGCACCCAGGTGGAAAATGGGCTAACACCAAGGAACAATTCACTTAGCCGTTGGGATGGCAAGTGCGAAAGGATGACAATAATACAGGGTCTGGGACAATAATCTACCCATGGACTTGGCTCACTTGAGCTATACAATCTCACAGTACATACTGCCCATGAATGATGAGGCAGGTAGGCTGGTACAAAGAACGTTATTGCCTAGTCACAGGATCACTGCAGTGGCCTTTGCAAAACATATAATACAGTTCCGGGCTGATATGTGCTTCCCTTGTGCTTGCCAAGGTGTGCCTGACTGCGTTGCACCCCACTCATGGCCAAAAAGAAGGGAGGAGCGATCCCTAAATAGGGAAAGATTGATGTTTACTAAGGTATTCCCTCCTGCATGGTCACCTCTGGCTGAGACAATAATACGCTTTTTCCATAAGGAAACATGTGGAGAGCATGTTTTCTGGCAGGAAGCTTCAGCAGTGTGTCTAGGAACCCTTTAAGGGAGCCCACAAGACGAAGGAAAAGGAAAGTCCTTCCCCATCCACCACTCACATTGTTGTCCCTGCAGAGGTCACCACCAGCCATTTGAATGCGGATCTGAGCTCCTGAACTCCAATTCAGACATGCACCCTCGGCCTCTGTCACCCTATCCAGTGTATTTTTAAGATCCTGGCAGAGGAGAAAAATATCTATCATGTCCTCCTCTATTTTCATCTCCAATGCCTGTCTGGAGAGTTGGAGGGTCTGAGGATCCAGTCTATTGAGTCTGTAGAGGCAGTTCTGCTAGCGTACGATTCTCTGCCACTATCCATGCCACCCATGTGTGTTTCCACTTTAAATCCATGCTGATATCTGCTCTGGTAGAATAAAAGTTACCTTCCAAAAAAATGAATTTTTCTTTGATACTCTGGAGCAGGCAGAAATTTGATTCAGAAAAAGTGCCCTGAAATCAATGTCGAACCTCAAGACGAGCAAGGGGTGGTCTTTCGCCCTAACAACCTGTGGCCCCCAAGGAGCAAAGGCCCTAAATACTATCAGCACACTGGCATAACCGAACAAGCCACAGAAGGATTTTCGAGATATGGACAGTCTATGATTGGTGTTTGTCAGATTCAGAACAGGATGCTACTCAAAGAAGTTGAGAGTCGGATGGTGAGGAAATGGCGAGTAAAAACACAGGCAGCCTCTGGGCATGTCTTACCTGGAGAGATAGATCAATCTGACTCCAAAAATGAGAGCTGAAGTGGATGTGTTGACAAAGTTCTCATCTTCATTTGAAATGAGAAGAATGGTCTTTTGCATGCTAGATTTTTTTTCTATAATGTGTGCCTACCGGTCTCCCCGTCGGGAGAGAAGAAAAATACACCATGGGGCTCTCTAAGTGGGTGTGAATGTGGATGGTCTTCGTTCTAGGATCAGTGCAAACCTCGGGTTGAAAGATGATATCTAGCTAGTCGGGGAGTGGACGTGGCCTGGGCTTAACCCTCCTTGGGTCTGGCCAAGGGTGAGTGCATTGGGGACAGGGCTCCACCGGGGCCCAGGGAGGCTCTCCCCGGCCTGGCTAGGGTTCGGAAGCTGGGACCGGGCCCGGGGCTTGAGCTCCGTCCGGCTGGCCCCGGGGTGCGTGAGCCCCCTATCCTGCAAGCCTTCAGAGGGTCTGTGCGCTGGGGACGGGGCTCCACCGGGGCCCAGGGAGGCTTTTCCCGCCCTGGCTAGGGTTCGGAAGCTGGGACAGGGCCCGGGGCTTGAGCTCCGTCCAGCCGGCCCCGGGGTGCATGAGCCCCCCGTCCTGCAAGTCATCAGAGGGCCCGTGCGCAGGGACCGGGGTTCCACAGGGGCCAGGGAGGCTCTCCCCGGCCTGGCTAGGGTTCGGAAGCTGGGACCAGGCCTGGGGCTTGAGCTCCGGCCGGCCGGCCCCGGGGTGCGTGAGCCCCCTGTCCTGCAAGCCGTCAGAGGGTCCGTGCGCTGAGGACGGGGCTCCACCGGGGCCCGGGGAGGCTCTCCCCGGCCTGGCTAGGGTTCGGAAGCTGGGACCAGGCCTGGGGCTTGAGCTCCGTCCGGCCGGCCCCGGGGTGCGTGAGCCCCCTGTCCTGCAAGCCGTCAGAGGGTCCGTGCGCTGAGGACGGGGCTCCACCGGGGCCCGGGGAGGCTCTCCCCGGCCTGGCTAGGGTTTGGAAGCTGGGACCGGGCCCGGGGCTAGAGCTCCGTCCGGCCGGCCCCGGGGTGCGTGAGCCCCCCCGTCCTGCAAGCCATCAGAGGGTCTGGGCGCTGGGGACGGGGCTCCACCGGGGCCCGGGGAGGCTCTCCCCGGCCTGGCTAGTTTTTGGCCCACCCCTAGCAAAAATGAGGGAAAATCATAAAAGCTAACCCGATGTTTGTGGACGAAATGATCTAATTTCTAAAATACAATAATTTGGTATGTTTGGCACACTCATTGATGATGCCATGGATAATTTCCCTGACACTTAAATCTAATTACCTGCTTCTAGAGATGCTACGAATGACTCGTTGAGCGTTTTCTGCATCTTTAGTGGAAGTGTTTTCTGTGTTATTATCCGTATAGGTACCTTTTCTATCTGTCTCTTGAGGCTGTGAAACTAATGTAGCTTGAGTGATTGATGTCTATACTTGTAAGGGCTCTGAAGTGAGAGAAGAAACTCTGATCTGGGATTTAAATATTTACTTCTCCCAAAGATTTGCGATCAACTGGCTGAATTACTTGAATTTTTCAAAATCTCGACCCATGAGAAGGACTGGATTCACCTACGGACCATGATGTATCAGAATGTATTTAGTCTTCTGCTTCACTACTGCCTGTACAACATATGACTTTTAAACTACTTTGTTCACGAATTAGGTGATAAAATGTACTATTTTGCATGTTGTTTTACAAATTCACTTGAGAGTAGAAAACCACTTATGGTAGTCGAGCGTAATCACGTTGGTGGTGAAATTAAAACAGGGGTTTTATTACTACCAGTTCCGCTATTTACATAAAGGTATGTGTAGCAGACACTTAATACAGGTGATTATTTTACAATCATTATCATAATAATGAAAAGTCTCTGAGTTAAAATAGTTTTACAACACAACATTGGTTTAGTTTGGCATTTTTGTTAAGGCTAATCTGATTTTACATAAAATTACATTTCCTCAATTTCATGTGGAAAATTGCATCATACCTAGGTTAATCGTTTGTGTTGCATTTGTCTGGCCCCTGATTTAAATGGCTGATTAGATTAAGTTACCTGCTTTGTGGAAGCACATTGTCTGTCATTGTTGATTGCTTAACATGTCTATTTTTGGATTATGCCTTTTTTCTGAACGTTTGCTTGAATAATTGAAGGTGAACTGGGCATTTAGCTAGTGAAGGTTTTGTATGCGTCAGTTTCAGTTTGAAGCTGTAGAATTATTAGAATTATATGCATGTAGATTAATACTTGTGGTGTATTTTCTCTACTACAAAATGCACTTAGCAATTTTCACATTTTTCACTTTCATCACCGTTATCATTTTGCTACTAATCGGCTAGTTGGTAAACGATTCATGAATGAGGTTTCTTTCATCATCAGAAAATATATCACCTGAAAAGTAATTTATTACTTTTAAATTACAATTGAAAAACACACCACTTTATTTGTGCAAACTCATACACACACACATAGATGTACATATAAACAGATATATAGGAGTAAATTAAATATTTTATCCAATGCATTGAACTCCACAATAAGTAGATTTTTTTAAAGGTTTGCTTATGTCGAATCTGTTTTTCAAAATGTGAGTTTATATAACATTCAGAGCAATGCAACGATCTGCCACTACGTGACACGTCTTTGACGTGCATCTTTACAATGCTCCGCAAACCAGGATTTATGATACTTTGTTCAGTGGGCCTAGCTGGCTCTCTATAGCTGGTCTGCCCTCCATCATGATCGACCTAAACTTGTGATTTTGACCTGGTCCGGCGTGACCAGATATCCACAAAATGGAATATCTCTGGTTTTACTAATTGGAATTTTGTCGTTTTTGTCTTCTATTTATTTATTAAATTCTGCTCCATTTTTCTAACTTTTGGTGGCATTCTTTTTGTGTCGTGCATTTTCACTTCATTACTGTTTGAAGTGTTGCACAAATACTTTACACACTGTTTATAGGTTAAGCCGGGCGGCTCTAAGGTAAATTACCAGAGGGTTGAGCACAGGTTAATTTAGGGTTAGCTTGTAAAACTATAAAAAGATAATGGTTGCTGCTTGACCAGGGTTTGCCCCCAGTCAATCAACAACCCAATTTCTTACAATATATAAGTTTAAAGTCGGCTTGTCTTACTGAACACAGATATTTTTGAGCATCAGATTATAACGTACACTGAGTTACTCGCATTTATGATACCTCGTTTACATTGGGATCAATCAGCCTGGGTATTTATAATGATTTGCTATGGCATTAGTAATACTCTAGAGGTAGAAAGGCCTGTTTTTCATATTCCTATTAGGAATATTACAACTGACATAAAAACCCTTAGTGTAAGGAGGTGCAATGGAAAACACAGAAGTTAAAGAGACACAGAACGGTGAGAGTGAGAGCTGGACTTTCCAGAGGTAGACGAACACAATGGCGGTCTAGAGATATCTATCCTTGCTCCCCAGTAGAAGTGAGGGGATTACTGAACAATGAATCTAGAGACACAGCAGAAGCTGTCAGGTCTCTTGGAAATATTTATTGCACTGAAAAAAGAGATGGAAAGAATGCCACTAGCCACTCCACAGTGACCTATTGGCAGTGCTCTGAGTGCTTTAATCCTGTCTCTCCTCTATAAGCAAAGATACATTTTGACCACAAATCTGTTCACCAAAACAGTTCTATGAGGCTAAAAAGTATGTCAGTGAGATACTGAAGAAATGTGAACTGACAGCAACAGGTGAACAGAAAATCAACTACTGCTCCGTCCCCGACATTTATAGCTGCCTGATATTCCGAAAGAGGGGGAACAATGCTGTATTTTATCTTCCCAATACATCGGTATTACACTAGGTATATATTTTGTATACATGTGCATAATAGTTTAAAGCTACAGGAAAGAAATCCTTCTTCTTAGTTTAAGGAATGCAAATTCACAGATTGCGAAGTACTATTCAATTTGTAAAGAACACCTCTAACCAAGAACTCAATTTGAACTTTATTTCATAAGAAGCAGTAAAAGTTTGCAGTAGCTTATATAGTACTGATTACTCGATTAAACCAAAAAGGTTTTTAATTCAGCCATGGAGTCAGTAGAAAAGCAGTTTGCTTTGGATATTGGGCAGTTATAGTTAGGACCTATTACCCATAGGAAAAGCGTTTTTTGATTTGCCAATATCTTTGGCGCCGGTTGACCACTCTTTGCGAAATTTTCAAGCTACTGTCTTGAAAATTTCAGGGTGATTTGTCAAGCAGAGGCCGAGCAAAAAGGGCGCCTCAAAACTTGTTTTCCACATGTTGATGTCCATAGGAATTTTGGAACAGGCTACAGCCCGAACTGCTGAACGGAAATCAAATTTGTAAAAAAGGTCGCTCTTAGTTCAGAAATCAACCTTTTCTTTAAATGGTGTAAGTCCATTCAGTAGATCCAAAAGAAAATAAAAAAATATCGATATCTGAGCACCGAGGAGTATTCGCCACTCCTCCCAAGCACGATTTGACTTCTGATTGGCTGCCAACACTCCAAACCAGGAAGTGTTGGCAGCCATCTTGTGACTCTTTAATCGAGTCATAAGAAATCAGTAGAAAACAAGGTGAAAAACAAGAAAAGGGGGCAGGGTAGAAACACCCTGTCCCCCTAGGCCTGCTCAGGGGGTCTCACAAGGACCTTCAGGGCCAAACAAAGCATATACATTTTTTTTAATCGGTCAAATTCCTGCTGGGTGTGCAAATCCGGCTGAGAATTTTTTTAAAAAATTAAGCGCGGACTCCAGCACTTCGCTGTACTTAAGCCCCTGGGTGGGCCAGGTCCCGAGGGCAATGCCCAATTCTGTAGCAGGGGCCTGTGGGGCGCCCCACATGCCCGGGGCCACCACCTCCCCGGGGCTTCATTCATGATTTGCGGGGGCAAGCAGCCCGCCCAGCCACGTGGAACGCCACCTCCCAGGGGCATATTTATATAAATAAAATAGGTGGGGGAGTTGCTGTCCCTCCATGCTGTCCTGGAGACCGCCACCTCCATGGGGCTTTGACAATTATACGTGGAGGGGTACACAGCCCCCCTGCATCCCCAGGGACTGCCACCTTCCTGGGGCTCGGATCTTTTTTTAAATGTGTGTGGGGGGACTTGAGCCCCCACCCACCTGAGAACCACCACCTCCCGGGGCTGTTCAAATGTAGGGAGGGGGGCCATGCAGCCCCTCCTGGAGCCCTTGATGGCCCTGGAGACCGCCACCCCTAAGGGCACGCTCCTGCAATGTGCTAGGGTGCCCACCCCCGGGACTTTGCTGTTTGCTATGGCAGGGGGGGAGCAGGGCTCCCGCCCTGCCATAGCAAACTCTGCTTACCGTCATTGAAGAGAGAGCAGCTCTTGCTTTTGGACAAGGGGAGCTGCATGTTAGTAGCTCTCTTTGCTCAAAAGCAATGCCGGCTCCTGCAGGAGGCGGGGAGCCAGCAGAACCTGTGGTGGCATTGGGGTTCCCCCCACGGTCCCCAATGCTAAGGGCTGGCTGCGGGGTATGGGGACCCCAGGGCCAGAAATGGCCCGGGAGGGTAGCCACGCGGCCCTCTCCCTTTCTTTAAAAAACAGGAATGGCCTGGGCCCCGGGGCCAATAGTGGCCCAGGGAAAGGGGCCCATTGCAGCCCCCCTTCCCTATAAATATTTTTTTTTTAAAGAGACCATGCCCCAGGGGGTGGGGTCCTCGGGGCCAAAAGTGGCCAGGGAAGGGGGGCCACGCAGCCCCCTTCCTTATAAATATATATATATACAAAAAAGGAGGCCATGTCCCAGGGTTTGGGGTCCCAGGGGCCGAAATCGGATTCAGGAGGGGGGGTCGCGCGGTTCTCCTTTCTGTTTAAAAAAAATAATTGTTTTTAAAAAAGTGTCAGGCCCTGGGGGATGGGGTCCCCAGGACCCCAAAAATACTAAAAGAAGGGGGGCCACACAGCCCCCCTTCTAAAAAAATATATATAAAAAAAAGCCGGCATCTCGCCGGAGGCCACGGCCCCTCCCAGTAGCACTCTGCCAACATGCCCCCTGGAGCATTCTAAGTTGGGGAATTAAGACCCCTTGAATACTGAGGGTCCCTGGGGACCAACAAGCCCACCAGGTGCCTCCATTAAGGGCCACACTGCTGGATTGCAGAGAGGTGGTCAGAGGCCACTCCCATTTTTACACTACTCTGGAAACACGCCTCTTGGCACACTGCTGGTGGGGCGATGGGGTCCTCTTGTGTCCTGAACTTGACATGCCCAGATTCTCGTCAGACCTCTACAGAACACGTCATCATGTCTAGTTTTTTCCACTTTACATTAATTTCAATGCAGTGCTTTGTGCATTTGTTTTCAAATGGAATTTTTCCCTATTTTCATAACACTTGAAGGCTTGGTTCATGTTCTTCATTTTTAGTATATATTTGTTCGTATTTGTTTATTTTAACTTACACTTAGGGTGAAAGTTTGGATGGCTCCTTTATTTCTTTGCCTGTATTGTTTAGTTTATTTGTTTCACTCAAAATGTCACAAATTTGAAGATGAAACAGAGTTTGCTTTAATGAAATCAACACCTCTTTCGAATGTTCTGCTATGGTGGACAGGAAGTTCAGCCACATCAAGGACCAGATGTATACATGTTTCATGCAATCCACTACAGCAACCAAATTTGCTCTACTTTGTTGCGCAAGGGGGAAAACACAGCACAATCCATATCCGATAAGAGTGGCTTGCTGCTGCTGTCTTCCCATGTGCTAGCACTCCAAAAGGCTGGCTTGTGTGATGGACAGCTTCACAGAAGTCAGTATACGCTATCTAGCATAGGATTTGTACTAGACGTTTACCATTCCACAGCCCCGGCCGGTAGTGGGAGTACCGGCCGGGCGGTGATGTGAGGAGGGGGAGGGGCAGGGTGGGGGGTAGTAATGTATGGATTACGGACTTTAACAGGTAAGTAAACATAAAAATAAATAAAACGAATTTCGTTGCTTGCACTGCATCACAAAATGCGATGCAGTGCGCGCAACGAAATTTGTTTTGAGTAATATAAACATTTTCACTTTTTTACCATCTATTTGAAAGAGGTGTTTTTTGTACAAAGCCCTGTCTGGCTATCTTAGTACATCTTGTGTTGCACCATATCCTATGGGTATTTGCGCTGATCCAACAAAGTAACGCTCCAGTAACACCCCATTGATGCAAAGTGACACAAAGCAGCACAAAGTGCTTTTTGCCCTCTGAAACGATAACCTTACCAGCTCAAAATTTCTTTTTTGTGTTGAAAGGTAAAAAACCCTGCACCACTTTGCATTGCTTTCCAGTGCCACAAGTCCTTAGTAAATTGTGGCTTAATAATGAGGCTCTCTCTTTTATGTACCTTGCAAAGGAATTGTCCAGTTCAGGGTGCAACACCGATCATTCTTCTGAACAGTGTCCATATTTCAGACCAGAATGTTTTTACTGTGTACGGCAAATCAAGATGCTCGAAATTACAGAATCAGCCCATTGGTCATAGGACGCCAGAATTCACTGACAACCTAGTGAGAAACAACCCATGTTATTTCCTGTTTGATCCACACCCGTTGGATTCAAGATTTGGAGTAGAGCTAGTATGCTCCTAAAGGTAATGGTATTCTTAACTAGAGTGAGTAAAAATACACATGCCATGATCAAGTCATGGAGCTGCTATTGCCCTGCTAGATCTCTGTAGCCAATGGCCTAGGTATTTTATAACAAGCAGGATTCACAATGTACATCCCAAAATGAGCTGCATCATTACTTTTGAGTGGGTCCCTCAAGCTCTTATATGGATCGCAGTCAGCAGCGGCCCATGCAGGTAAGAGCGGTAGGGGCCGCGTGGGGGAGGAGGGGTTGAGGATATCAACAGAGGCGACAAGGGAAAATTATTTATTTATTTCATTTTTCCTCATGGTCGTCTGTCAAATCCCCCCCAACCTGGCCCCACTGCTCTTACCTGCACGGGCCACTACTGATCACAGTAGTAATAACCAAGGATGAGACAAATGGGGGCTCCTCGTTGCACATTTCATATAAGGGGACCAGAGCAGCGGCGGCTCGTAATGGGCGGTTGTAGGGTTGAAGGTTGGGGGGGTTTAGGAAATACAAAAAAGGAAACTTACTTGCTGTTCGCTGTCACCTTTGCCGCCACCAGCCGCCGCCTCTCCATGCAGGAACAGGAAGCTCCCAGGCTTGCAGACGCTGTGGTTCGGTGCTCGGAGAGGGAAAGGGAGCCTGGGCATGTTCTCCGCCCAGGCTGTAATGCAGCCTTGGTGGAGAACTTGCATAGTGCACATGACTGTTTGGCTGGTCCGAGACTGCCGGCCAAACATTTATTTGCACTTTAGGTGCAGCACCAGTTACTCCTTTTTCCCGACTTCACAGGACCCCAGCCCCACCCACCCTCACTTGGCGCAACCAGTATTAGAAAAATAAAATAATAATAACAGAAGTTATTATAATTTTCTTTGTTTTGCTTTGCTTTGCTCTAATGCAGTGGGGCGACACCCCTATGCCTTAGCGGAGGAGACACCACTGGACCAAAGAACCGTTCAGCAGGCTATAGAAGCTAGTTTCTGTATTCAGATATATAAGTATATTTCTATATAGTGCTCTGCAATTCAGCACCCCAAGAACATCAACAGGATGTGAGAAAACTAGCTGGCATGGCTGGGCTGCCAACATGTTAGCCCTGATTATCGGAGCACCCACTGCTCACAATAAGGTCTGGGGCTGGGATCTGAATATTTGAGGTCTGAATGGTCTACCATCCAGGCCTGAGAATCACCCTAATAGCTGGGTGATGATGGAAGCTTTGTTCCTGTTGTCTTTTGAGATCCAGTGGCGGAGCATAGCGCAATGCCTATGAAGAGGGCCCCTGGCTTGCCAGTTTTACTGAAGATAGCTGCTTCCATTCTGTGCAAAGAAGAAGGCCTGGGCGTGATCAGGCTCCCCAGTGACACAGGCATTTGGGACATCAAGAGAATCCTATATGGACTGATGGGAGCAGCTTGTGCCTGGCCCCTTGAATCTGAAACATTTAATTTGCTACAGTGCAACCTGTAAAAAGCCTGGGATTTGCATAAGGCACAGTGGAGTTGGGCTGAGGTGGCACAGGTGAGTCCAAGGGGTAAATAAGCGATCAACGCAACAATGGCAGAAGACTTCAGGAAATATGTCTGTGAGAAGAAAGGTGGTGAGGATCTGAGTGGTCCGCTTGCCTTGCATGCCATTGTTCGCTTTTGAGAGGGAGGAGGAGCTGAAAGGGGGAGTGCTGGCTGACTGCGTGGATGCTCCATTAATCGCCATAGTGAAAAAGTGTTTTGAGACGTACAGAAGCTTAGAAAGTCAGAATTATGCATTGAAGAGACTGTATGATAGAAAAAAGAAATACCTCTGCCCTGGCTACAAGTTTCATACACATTGGAGATGTAAGTTTTGTACTGAAGGTTCAAGTGATGTAGTGAAAAGGTAATGGTTTTGTTGGTCGCAGGATGGTAATAAGAATGTCCCTTTCTGTCCTGAGGCAATAGCTACACCAACATATCATCTACAGAAAAAAAGAGCTCAGAATGTTGACTCAGAGCAATAACTGTTCCAGTGCTATGGTGTAATATAAACATAAGTGCAGGGAGAAATTGTTTCTGAAGAGCCCACTGCCGACCTCCTTGCGTCGTTGAATTCCTCCTCTGAATCTTTCTTGTATCACCCTGCACGGCTAGTCTCTCTACCACACTTTGGTAGAATCCCGGCGTTCTCCCTTTTCACTAGATTTGTATCTATTTTTTTCTCTTTACTTCTCCTTTTTATAATTTTTTTTCTTTTACTCTAGGTCAAAGTTTGATGACGAACAATAAGTTCAGGTGACTGAAATGAGTGCCCACCTTCTTCAACCACCTGCACAAATTAAGCATTGAGCTGAAACAATCTTCACCTTGTCAAACCTTTGACATTCAAGTATCAAAATATACACCTTCACGTGGTAGACATGTTTATAGGAAAGCTAATTTACCTGCTTTGTCTCATGATGTTGCCATAAGAGGCTTTGATGAGAATATATTGAATGTCATACAGCACATCCATGAAGTCCTCACGGGTGACCGGTCTTCCATCAACAGATCCCAAATATCTCCATTCATGCTGAAAATCAAATATTGCGAAAATTGAATACACTAATCCAGTGATAAAACCTGATTCATTAAAGTCAGAACAAAACAGTTACAGGTACCTCTGTCATCTCAATCTCATGACGGGTCAGCTGTCCAATCTGTGGTGCAAGCATGTGTCGAACTATAATCTTATGATTAGCCGGGGGGCCTCCTCTTATGATGACTTGGGGCTCAAAGGTTGAGGGACCCGTTTCCTCTCGGGCCTCAAAATAAATTGCATATTTCAACTTGCCTCCATAAGCAGTCAGCTGCAGAATAACATAACACAGCATGAATATCAGTCAGAAAGAGAAAATCAAAACATGTACACTTATTTGGGATGTGGGCTAAATTTTCAAAATACCATATTATAGTTGTCAAACACATTATTAATTAATATTTCACATTGGTCCACACTACGTACCATTAGCAAAGTGTTTTTTTGTTTTGCTAATAACTTTGCTGCTGTGTGACAATTGATCACAAAATTTTCAAAGCTAGGTTGCCACTCACTTCAGCTGCTGTTTTGAAAGTTTTCGGGTGATTCGTCAAGGGGTGGCCAAGAAAAAGAGGTTTCCCAAAGACCATTTTCCCCATGCAATTTCACATAGCGATTTTGAACACAACTATAGCCTAAGCCACTGAATGGAAACACCAAATTTTGCAGAAAGATTGATCTTGGTCGAGAGAGATCACTTTTTGTAATTTGGTGTAAATCCATTCAGTAGCTTTGGAGTTATTAAAGAAAAAATATCTAGAGATGTGAATACTCCGCAGATCCAACGGATTTCCAAATGAGATCTGATTGGCTGTCAACCAGAAAGTGTTGGGAGCCATCTTGGGACTTGGACTTTTCCGAGTCCCAAGAAAACACCTAAAAAAAGACAAGGGGTCAGGGAAGGAATACCCTTACCGATTAATCCTGATGGAGGGGTCCAACATTTTTTGGAGGGATTTTGCACAAATTCACAAAGGATCTGCAACAAAATGTTTACAAAAACAAGCAGTCTCCTGCGCTTGATTTTGATTTTTTGCCTGAGTGAGCCAGATCCAGGGGAAATATATTATTATTTTGGGGAATGTGGCCCCCATCCCTAGACTGGATTTGGCCCCACATACTGCCAACCCCCACGGGCCATGCCGATATTCAGAAGAGGAGGGAGACTGCACTCAATGGGCTGATTTTGGCCCCAGGGTCGCAACCCTCCCACTCCAGGGCCCAGCCATGAAAATTGTGTGGAGGGGTCCATGGCCCCCCTCCAGGTATGATTTTGGCCCGGGACCCTAACTTCCGGGCCCCAGCCATGCCAAAAAAGGGAAAGGTGGGGCATCTGGCTCTTCTCCCCAGGCTGTTTAGGCCTTGAGGACCTCAACTTCCCGGTGCTGGCTGCAGCTATGTCCCGGAATGCCCTTCCCCAGAACTTAGTGGTTTCCCTGATGGCACAGACAGTGAAACCTGTGTTTGCTCTCACTTGGCTGGAGCAATTGTTAGCTCTCGCCAAGAGAGAGCAGACACAAAGTCTGCTCCCTGTAGGCAGGAGCATCAAAAATGCTCCCACCAGCTGGGAGCGGACATTTCATCTGTTTCCCTTCCCGCACTGAAGTGGGCAGAGAAACAGATGAAAAAATGCTCCAGCCCTCAGGGAGCAGCATTTTTAGCTGCTCACTGTGGGTAGGAACAATGCTGGCTCCTGCGGGAGACAGGGGACCAGCTAGGGTCACAGGGCATTGGGGCTCCTCCCACAGCTTCCAACAAACATGCAGTGGGTGCCATGGGTAGGCTATGCCCCCTCCCCCATTATTAATTGGTTAGGCCCAAAGGGATGGGGTCCCTGGAGCTAATATTAGCCCAGGGAGGGGCTGCCTTCCCTCTCCCCAATATTATATATCCGGTGCCCGGGAGATGGGACAGTTTCAGCCCTGGGGACCCCAACCCCCCAGTGCTGGCTCCAGCTATGTCTGGAGATGCCCACCCCTAGGATTTTGCTGTTTCCCCGCCTGCACTGGCCTGGGCATGTTCGTGCATGGCAGGAGCAATTTAAAGCTCCCACTAAGCAAGAGCAGACACAAAGTCTGCACCCAGTAGACAGGAGCACCAAAAAGGCTCCAGGCCACTATGAGTGGACTTTTCATCTGTTTCCTTACCCGCTATGAAATGCGGCTACTAACAAACATGCAGTATGTGCCCTAGTTGGGCTCCAGTCCTTGGTAGGGAGATGCCCAGCCCCTCTGCCACATTATTAATTGGTTAGGCCCTGTGCATCAGTCCCATGGACCAATTTTGGCCCAGGGAGGGGCTGTGTGCCTCATCCCCCATTAATATATGACCGGGCCCCAGGAGATGGGTACCCGGGACCAGAAATCAGCCCCAAGGGAAGAAATCCCCGGGGCCAAAACCGACCTGGAGAGAGGGCTCAGGCATAGCTTTTGTGACGTGCAAGTGTTGTAGATGACAGCTCCTCACACTTTCTTGCACAAAGAAAAACCAATCTCCATCATTATTTTTGTGGATTTATCCAGCATCTCCTTTTGTCATGTGGTTCTAGGAGTATTTTTTCATTTAAGCATACATTCTGTTGCTTGGGCTGTGAAGTCGGGTTTGCTGACAGTGTAAAATAAAGTCACTCTCTGTTTTCTTTTGGTGCATTAGTGGAGTCATTTGCTGAAATGTCACTCCTGGGTGGAAGGGAGCATGGTAGCTCCCCCGTCAGACAAACCTTTTATCTACAGGATACACACGGATCCAGATGATCCAATCAGATCACTTGTGAGTGGGACCTTTCAGTGTCTCCATTCAGCACATCTCACCTAGAATGAGGCTTGCAAAATTGTTTGCAGCAGAGGAAGGCAGGTGGTGGAAGTCTTATATGGGACAGGTCCCCAAGCAACTAATCCATCCTGCAATTATTGGCTGAAAACATAGTGCTGGCAAAAACATCTGTTTTTTGCTAATAGCTTGTTTGGATCAATTGTGTTATGTCGTTGTGGTATTTACTCTCTCTGGTAGTTTTCATTGCATTTTCCTGATCCATCCTTTACTCCAAGTTGTTCATGTTTAAGTTGTTCTGCCTCTTCTTAAAAGAAATCTGTTCAGTGCATTCACGAGTTTACTAGTACATCTTTTTCTAACATAGGTGATTTTTTTAAATCTGTATAGTTGTGTGGTGATGAACCACGTTGTGTAGTCCTGGGACTTGTAACCTCACATATCCTGATTACACTTTGGGATTTTTGCAAAGCACAATGCTCCAGAATATTAAAAGAAAATGAGAGGAATGGCAATATTGATGTTTTGCTGCAGTGGGAAACAGGAGCCATTGCTGAAATCTGTTTCAACCCCAGAGCTCCAAAAGCTGTAAAGAAAAGGACTCTTGCATCGGCGAGGATGAGTTACTGCTACTATAAGAGGCCGCACAGGACAAAAGAGATGAAGGACTTGTGCTGCTCAGTACCATTCCCCATGCCCTGCCCTATGCCTCTCCATGCCCTCAAAGTTGACAACTGGCCTGGATCTGAACCAAGCCCCGCCACGCTGATTCTGGTCCATATCCCACCATACTGCCCTACTCAGCTGCACGCACCGTGTAACGCCTTAACAACATACATCCTGAATCCCCAGACCACCTCCTGATCCCAGACTTCTCCAGTCCTTATTAAAGGTGATCATGTGATGGAGAAGTTTTTTTAGCCATGATTTCCCGTTTTGCTATCTCCTGATCAAGAAACATCCGGAAGCAGGGAAAGGCCAAAATGAAGTAGTCAAGTGAAATGTGGAAACTTTAACCAACTTCATGAAGGAATAAATGTCCTCATTTTTTCTGGCTATGAAAGAGTAACGAAAGGTTTGATCACCCCTATCTAGCACCTACATTCCTTGATTTTTTTGTCAAATCTGTTTATTGGCATTTGGGTTATTGAGCATACAATAGGTACAACATTCGTGTATCACATCTGAACTGATATATCAAACAATTGTACATAGGCGAAGTAACATGTCGTTCAGACGCTGCAGCTGGTCATAGAGGCGTCACAAGGTGTGTGTTAAAGAGTATGCTCCTGAATGCGTCAGCAACATAGCGGAGACCGGGCTCCCCAGCCCTGTGTACAGAGATGATATTCATATAACAACCGTAGAGAATCAAATCAAATCAAAACAAACAAACAGCAGCATGAGCACAGATGTAGTGTGTGTATTGACCCACTCCTGAACCCCGCCCCCCCTCTGCGCCCCCTACGTGCGCGTGCCTCCAGTCTCATCAATTCCTGTGCTATGGAGCCGTGCGTCGCACTATACAAGAGGCACAACTGCTTGCCAGGTGTACTGCCCGCGGTGCACCCGCCTCGCCCGGTGTGCCTATCTAGTCCTCTGCTACCCCTGCACTCGCAGATCTATCTACTGGTTGCAGGGCATTACGCATGCGCTCCGCAATGGGTTCCTTGCGAAGCCCCACCACCTCCTCCCGTCTTATGGCAGTCCATTCCGCCCGGGCCCATGGCTGTAGGGACAGGTTCCACGCCTGTACGCTGGGTGGGTCAGGCGCCTTCCACCTCTTCGTGAGGAGGCGTGTCGCCACCACCATCCCCAGATCCAGAAAGCGGGACGACACCTTGTCTGTGGGCGGTCTCTTGAAATGGTGTAGAATGTATTCAGGCCAGTTACAGGGGATGATTCGCCCGGTACATTGCCTGAGTATCTCGCTAATGTCTCTCCAATAAGTGCCCAACCCTGGACAGTTACAGAAGATGTGGAGAAGATCCGCACCCGTCTCGGCACATCTGGGGCAGGACGCGTCAGACCTGTGGAAGTATTTGTTAATTAGGTCTGGAGTGAGATAGGCCCTGTGAACAATATAAAGTTGGATTTGGCGAAAGCGCAGGTTTCTGGGGATGCACACCGGGCTCTTAAGGATTTTCTCCCATTCCCTGTCGTCAAGTGCTCGCCCCAGGTCTCGCTCCCATTTGCCTCGAAGTGGGGCTAAATCCAGTTCCGTGTGTGTCCTCAAGGATGCAGCAAACCATATAATTAGGCCCCGGCCCTTGCCTATGACGTGGAGGTATTGCATGGTCAGGTGCTGCTTAGGCTCCACCGTTACATCCCCCCACCTAGCCGTCATGTGCGCTATAAGGGAGCGATGCAAAAGGAACCCTCCAGGGGGAAGCCCGTCCTCAGCAACCAGTGACGCATAAGGTATCAGTGTTCCATCTCTGTATAAGTAACCCAGCGTCTGGATATCCGCCTTGTGCCAGTGCTCCAGCAGATGGCGTGTGAGGACCCTTCCACCCCCAGGCGAGCTCTCCAAAGGCACCGCAGGTGCATAGGAGAGCATCCCCCGGGTGAGAAACATCGCTCTGCGGAAACATTTGTATGCCACCTCCAGTAGCAGCGGGGCGGGTTGCGCCGTCTCTGCTAGTGGATGGACACCTACATTCCTTGATGAAATACTCCAGCAGCAGAATTACCATTAAATCCTTATTTGGTAGTAAGCCCCTCCTTTTGTGCCACAGATGTCTCTGTCTTTTCACATTGTTTCACAAACTGGAGGCCATCTTATAGAATGAGCTCAGCATCACTCTTCTGTTTACTGACGTTAGGACCTTACTTTTCAAATAGTTGCTGTGCATGGAATGTTCGCATCTAAAGTGCACGCTATTTGCTCTACATTAACCAAGATTTGCGTCTTAGGCTACTTGTCAATTTTAAAATCTTATTTGGTTTCCTGTCACACTCGAGTATCAACCTTGTATAAATCCTTCTATAAATGCTTGAATATATGCAGCCGCGGCCCGTGCAGGTAAGAGCGGCGGGGCCGGGTGGGGAGGGGATTTTGACGGACGGCCACGAGGGAAAAACAATCATTTATTTAATTTTCCCTCTTGGTCGTCTGTTGAATCCCCTCTAACCCGATCCTACCATCCCACCACTCTTACCTGCACGGGCCGCGGCTGATCTTATGCAAATTTACAGATTACACCAACTACATACAGGTCACTTTCATTGATGGGTACTTTACAGTGTAACAAATCAAGGGCTAATCACAGTGCATTCTATTTTACTCATAAAGGACACCATTAAAATTCATCAGCATTTCTTGCCCTATCGGCATTCTAATTGGCGATTCTCCCATCTTTTATCCTTACCTTTCGTCCTTGAAATTGTTCAGGAAGTTTCCAGTAGAAAGGTTCCGAATGCAGATCTTGCACCACCTGATCAATGTTTGCTATGATCTCTGGATGTTGAAATGTGACGCCCTTAGTAGTTCTGTGCTGGTGAGTGAAGTCCACTAGAGGTAGGATCGTTTGTTCAGGCTTTAAGGTCAACTACACAAGGCATAAAACACACAATCAGAAACCAGTAGCCTCTGGAAAGCAACTTCAAACCAGAATCTAACAGGAGAAGAATTAACAGCAGCAGGTAGCATCCAATGGATGCGGTGATCAGTAAATATACACTTTAAAGGTGACATTTTGAATTGCTGCATTGGAAGGACAAATCTCGGCTGTTATGGATGACATAGTTTATAGAGATATTACAGAGAGCCCGCTTACAATTGCTATGTTTTGTTTCTGCGCAGTCATACAAATGACAGGTTGTGCACTATACATATATTAATTAAGAATATTGGACCAAAACAATAAGATTGTCTGAAACTTTGGATTTACACTTTCAAAAGAAAAATGTTACTTCTAGAAGTCCATCAGTGCTTAATTTGAGCCGGTATTTGCGTTGCTTGACTCCAGCATTTAATTCTCAAAAACAGCACTTATGACAGTTTACCACATGGTGGCACTGTTTGTCTGTTTGTGAAATGAACACATCAGCACAATATTTATCAAATATGCAATCAAAATAAAACAACTACCATCACATCCATACCATTGTTACAGCTTTGGGTTGCCTGGAGTAGTCTAAATTCTTGCACTTGTAATAGGGTGATGATTGGTAGTTTTTTTGGGATTGCAAGTTAGCAGTGTTGGCAGCAGCAGTGGCACGTGGAAGTGGCGTCTTTAGAAATACCTTGAGCCCTGGAACTTACTTGTCATTTTTTCCCCTACAAATTAAGTTAGCACTAAAACCACTTCGAATTTAAGCAAAGAAAGTAATTACAAGTATTAAGTGAGGTTTGATGACATGGTGCACCTCAAAAGCTGTATTCGTGGTGTTATCTGTTTTAGCAAGGTCTAAAAGCTAGAAATATTTCATTGAAATGACCATCAAGCATAAACAGGCCACATAGATGGTACGGAAGCAGAGCGTCCTGTAATCACCGAAATTGACTCATTTAAATCTAGGGACGCCGTAGAGACCAATAAGACATACAGATTATTCTTAAGAGTCTTTAAGGGACTCCTAGTCCAGATTTATAAATAAAAACTCATTGACCTTGGATTTCTGGGAGATTAATGGGATATTTTTCAGGCAAGAACAGTTTTGAGGGTCAGAAAATGGCCCAGTGTACGAAAGCTAGCTTACTCTGCACTGATTAGAAATATAAGACACCTCTCTGGTTAAACTTAGAGACACTTTAATACGGCGACATTGGGTTAGTTAAAAGGGAACACCATTTTAGAGTAGCTAGTGAAGGATACCTTGTTAGCCTTCTTTCAACCCCAGCAAAGGGCTCAATGACTGATGGGCCAGCACCATAAATATGGAAGAGCTCTATGGGCAGCTGAGGATGTTTATAGTGTCATTTCCAGACATTAGTAGTGTCCATCTAGTAAGAGAACGGCAGAGACTGAGATAGACAAATATAGAGAACATGTGCTCAATTGCAAGTTCAGTGAGTTTTAGCAAAGCCAATTGTTTCAGCTTCTGTCTAGGGGTGTGTGAAATTTGTGCATTTTGCTTTTGTGTAACTATGCAGAATTTCAGGGCAATTGCATAACATTAATGCATAATTACGGGAAATGTAAATCTGTTTGATGTATGCCGGTCAACACATTCCATTGCAACGCATTCCTTTATCAAGCATTTGTTCGAACGCGAAGGTCTTACGACGCATAACCTTTCCTACGTATATTTTTACAACAAGTATGCCTTTACCACGCATGCCTTTACAATGAATTTCATTGTAAAGGCATGTATGTAAAAGGCCTACGCATGATAACGTTTTTCCCTGACCCCTGCCCTCAATCCGGTCCCCAGCGCCCATCCCCCCCTGCCAACAGACCTTTTTAAAACTGCCCAAACCCTGCCCTAAGCCCTAAAACTAGACCCCAGCGCAACCCCCCCTTGGGTCCCCAGCCCTCGTTAATAACAGTCATCCCCTGTCCTCAAACCTAAAACTGGACCCCTGCGCGGCTCCCCCTGGCTCTTAGCCCGTATCAAAATCACCCAGCCCCTGCCCTAAAACGAGGCCCGCCACCCCAAGCCCTTTTAAAAAACACTCAGCCCCTGCCCTGAACTCTTAAGCCATACCCCCTGTGCAACCTCTCCGTGGCCCCCAGTCCCTAAAAAAAAACACTCCCAGTCTAAAGCCATAGAATCCGTGCTCCCCCTTCCCCAGGCCCAATCCCCCTTACCTTAACAGGACAACGAGGCAACTCTTCTGAGGCGTGGCACAGGTCGTCAAGAGGAAGCTAAAGGGTCTCTCCACTTCCTCTAGTGACACCGATAACCTTGACCACGCCGGTGCTTTTAACCACCATTACCAGCACATGCCCTTACCACAAGTACAATGCATATGCCTTTACCATTCTTACCTTTACAGTGTTAATTTGTTGTAAAGGCGTGCATGGTAAAGGCATATACGTTGTAAACAAATGCGTGGTAAAGGCTGTGAGTGGTAACAGTGTATGCGTTGCAACTTATGTGTAGTAAAGCCTCTGCCTGGTAACAGCTGCATTGTCATGAGAATTGAGTCTGATGTTTCTGCTCCTAAAATAGTTTTGGTGTTCACCTGCACCGATTCCAAATCTTCAAATCAGGAAGTTGAGTTTTTAAGACAACATTGTCATGTTCATATTTCTTCTAAGACCAACCCAGTTCCGTTTTTTTAATAGATTTTTTAGATCCCACCACCAGGCAGTTTTCGGAAACAGATGAGCGAGTGCTTTGTGCTGGTGGTTGCATGCATTAGGCTTATGAGCTCATTTTTGGGGAACTTGACTGATTGAGCATCGTCTTTTTTTTTACCCAGGGCAAAAAAAGAGAAAGGCAGCAAAGGGTGAAAGGAGGTTGAAGACAAAGACAGGATACAACTGACAAAGAAAAAGTCCCTATAGTATGTTGGAGGACAAACATCATGGTATCAAGACTAGGCAGCCTTGATACCTTCCATAGAAAAAGTTTGGGCACCTGCACTTTAAAACATTTTTTTAAACAAATTAAGCAATGGTGTTTGCTCTCTTGTTGTAATTTTGGAGGGTAATGATGTAAAGTAAGTCGCTTTATCTCAGCTTGGCAACCAGGAACACGGATAATGATATCCTATTTATTTGTCACAAAAGCATCATATCCCAAAGGGTCTGATTTAATTTACACCCACAGATATAAATGAAAACATTTAACAGCCATCGTGATAGGTTGCTGGCATTATCCTGCCCTCTGCTGCGAAATGACAACAGGTGCAGAAGGCCGCTTGATATGTTGCCGCCTCGGAGTTAGTCGGTTACCTTTGTCCGTATGACTAGATACCGCCAGCAGGGAACGCCATTATCACATTACACGCCTCGGGAGCTCTCTACTCACCCACGTGCGGATCAGCCCCTTCGCCTCGCTGCATCGCGTAGTCATCCCAAAGCAGTAACAGCTGCCACAGCCCACGGGGTTGCCCACGCTGAGCCCAAATGTACCAGGCTTACACCTGTCACAATGTGTCCCTTCCACGTTCACCTGCAAGAGAAAAGCGCCTTTTGAGCACACGTGCGTCAATGCCTTGCGGAAGAGTGTCTGGATTAGAAATAAAACATTCAGCATGATATGTGCTATCATATAGCACCAGGAAAAATATGAGTACCCGGTTGGAAATGTTGAAAATCCAAGATAACCTGTTGTGACGCACATGCTTAAAGGTGGCCTTTTTTAATATATATTCATACAATGTATTACACATAAGCTCGTTTCCCCTTGAGTGATGCAAACTATTTTCATATTTCACTATACTAATTCACCACTAACCTTTTATAGGTTTCTGAGTAGCGTGCTACTCCCCGAAAAAGCACTTCTACGCCTCGTCAGGGGTTGTTGTAAGCGCTATATAAATACAATTACAATTCAATACAAATAGTACCTTCGCAGCTTCGCTCAATTCGTGAAGAAAAAAAGCTGCAATTGCTCTACCATTTATGCACACGCTATACAGCTATGTTTCTCGTGTCCTAGCAGCTAAGAAAATATTGTCTGTTAAATGCATCATGTGTTGTACTTCATACATACTTTAAACTCATTTCAGAATTTTTTTTTTTTTGCTGGAACAATTACATAGAGTTTGACTTTAATATTTTGCGATGCAAATAATGTATTCTGTATTTATCCAGAGCCAGTCGCGGCCGGCATGAATTGCGGGTAGGGGGCGGGGGCGCACAGGGGGGGTAATTTAATACAAATTAAACTTTTTTTTTAAAACTTACCTTCGCCTCAGATCCCGGACTCCTGCGTCACGTTTCTTGCTCTCTGCTCACAGGAAGCAGAAGCAGGCAGCCTCACTCTCTTCCCCTAAGCCAATCACAGCGCTGCAATGGACAGAAGCAGCGGGAGGAAAAAGTGACCGTCTAGGTAGGGTATCATGACTCACTCTAGGCGCTGAAGTAGAGGGTAAAATAGCACATAGACTGCGGCACATGAAGGGGGATATTTGTAGCACAATCCCTAAATTGATACAGGTGCCATCTTGGAAAGTGCAGCTAGTGCTTGATTAGGATAAACGCTATAGTAGAAGTGTCGTCAAGGGTGAATAAAAAATACCAATAGTGATGTGTGATGTTCCACAGGGTGTAGCTAAGTCCTGTTAAGGCTACTCCAGGGGATTTCATAGTTGAGCCCGTGCTTGTAAGAGGCCAGTCGATAAATCCATCTATGTTCTATCTTAAACTGGTCTGCTGGGGAAATGGACTTATGTGCTTCCAAAATCACCCAACTCATGTTGTCGCAAGGGTGTCTGACAGACTCAAAGTGAGTGTAGAGTTTGGTAGTAACTTTGGGGCATCGAATATTGCTTCTATGTTCACTCATGCGTGTCTTAGCAGCTCTGGTGGTCATGCCCACATACCAGAGATGGGAGGGGCAAGAGAGCATGTAGATGCAATTGGTGGTGTTACAATTGGTACGTCTTGTCAGTTTCCAAGTAAAGTTATTGGAGAGAGTGATTTCTTTAGAGGGTTTGGTCAGTGGGCAAGCTGCGCCAGAGCCACAGGGGGAGTGCCCCAGGACTGGTGGGAGATCACACAGGGCTCTCTGTGTCAGGACTAGTCTGATCCTTGGTCTGGTGTGTATGAGTATATCTTTAAGGGAATTCGTTCTCTTGAAAGCTGGTGTTGGCAGTTGTAAATCACCAGTATTGCGGATTCCCCAGTGCTTCCGAATGATGTTTCTAATCCTGTTAGAGTCTGGGTTGAAAGATTTCATGCATGTAAGTGTCTCAGTCAATCAATCAATCAATCATAGTACTTGTAGAGCGCGTTACATACCCGTTAGGGTCTCAAGGCGCTGAGGGGAGGGGGGTGCTGCTACTGCTCGAAGAGCCAGGTCTTGAGGAGTCTTCTGAAGGCGAGTATATCTTGAGTTTACCGTATGTGGGTAGGGAGGGTGTTCCAGGTCTTGGCGGCGAGGTAGGAGAAGGATCTGCCGCTGGAGGTTGTTCGATGGATGCGGGGGACAGTGGCGAGGGCGAGGCTGGTGGAGCGGAGGTGGCGGGTGGGGGTGTAGAAGCAGAGTCTGCTGTTCAGGTAGGCTGTTCCGGCGTTGTGGAGTGCTTTGTGTGCGTGGGTAAGGAGCTTGAAGGTGATCCTCTTGTCGACAGGGAGCCAGTGTAGGTCTCTCAGGTGGGGCGTTATGTGGCTGCAGCAGGGGACGTTGACGATCAGTCGGGCGGAGGCATTTTGGGTGCGTTGTAGTCATCGTAGGTGTTTGGCTGGGATTCCTACGCAGAGTACGGCGATGAGGGCTGTGTCGGTGCTGTGGTTTCGTTTGAATCCGGACTGGGAAGGGTCCAAGGTGTTGTTGTCTTCCAGGTGGCAGGCCAACTGTCTGTTGACGATTTTATCGATGACCTTTGCTGGGAACGGGAGCAGGGAGATGGGCTGGAAGTTCTTGAGGTCCTTAAGGTCTGCCTTGGGCTTCTTGAGGAGGGTGTTGATTGCGGCGTGTTTCCAGCTTTCCGGGAATGTCGCTGTTTCGAAGGAGATGTTGATGACCTTCCGCAGTTTGGGTACGATGGCTGCGTCTGCTTTGTTGAATACGTGGTGTGGGCATGGGTCTGACGGAGATCCTGAGTGGATGGAGTTCATGACCTTGCATGTCTCGTCGTCGTTGACGTTGGACCAGGAGGTCAGGCGGATGGCGCTGTTTACAGGGCAGGTGGGGTCTGGCATAGTCGGGGTGGTTGTGGTGTTAAAGCAGTCGTGGATTTCAGCGATGCTGCGGTGGAAGAAGATGCCAAGTGAGTAGCACAGTTCTTGAGAGGGTGGGATGTCCTTGGCGTTGGCGCTGGGGTCGGAGAGTTCCCTTACGATGCTGAAGAGCTCTTTGCTGTCGTGTGGGTTGTTATCCAAGCGGTCTTTGAAGGAGGATCTCTTGGCTAATCTGATGAGGTGGTGATGTCTTCGGGTTGCGTCCTTGTGGGCTGCGCGGTTGGTCGGTGTGCATTTGTGGAGCCATATTTTCTCCAGTTTCCGGCATGCGCTTTCGGAGGTCTGGAGATCGTCGGTGAACCAGGTGGCTCTCTTGCTGGCGTGGTTGTTGGAGGGTTTCTTGAGCGGGGCGAGGGTGTTGGCGCAGTCGTCCATCCACTGTCTGAGGTTGCGAGCTGCGGTGTCTGGGTTGGTGGGGTCAGTGGGTGGGATCTGGGCGAGGGTGGTGATCAGCCGGTCTTTGGTGACTTTGCTCCAGCAGCGGCGAGGCAGCTGTTGGGTGCGGTGGTGCGTGGTTAGATTCTTGAAGGTAAAATGGATGCATCGGTGGTCGGTCCAGTGGAGTTCGGTGGTGTAGTTGAAGGTGACGTGGGTGCCTGTGGAGAAGACGTGGTCCAGCGTGTGGCCAGCGGCGTGGGTGGGTGCGGTGACGAGTTGTCTGAGGCTGAGGTTGGCGAGGTTGTCGATCAGGGTGGTGGAGTTTGCATCGTTGTTGTTCTCGAGGTGGAAGTTCATGTCCCGAGGAGGATGTAGTCCGTGGAGGCGAGTGCGTGGGTGCTGGTGAGGTCGGCAATGGAGTCGCTGAACTGAACACTGCTAAAGGCGTATGATGGTTTGGTCAGCCCCAGAGGGCCAGTGAAACCTAGACTTTCTCCACCTAGCTGTGTTGTACAGCGAGGTGCAGAAACCAACACAGGCTCCCAGTCTATGTCTGAGCTCCGAACCGAGGTGCTCAGACCAATCCCAGCGCTGTTCACATGCTGGAAATTGCATGGGGGGGAGGAATAGCAGGGATTGGGACGTGGGAGACTGCACAGTGTGCACCAGGCTGCTGACTGGGACGCGACGATTGGTAGGAAGGTGGCCATTGGAGCAGGTAAATGCAATTTTACTTATTTTTTAATTGTCTTCTTTTGTGTTCCCCCCTCCCTCCGCCCCACCACTTCACAGTACAAGCGGCTGCTCCTGAAGAAATCATTAAGAAGGAGACCACACATATTTCCTTGGACTGGCAGCAAGGCTAACTTATTTTCACATGACCCAAAGAAGTGCTGGGACTTTCTGTTTCGTCTCGGCGTCCATTGCAAAAGGTGCAACTCTGAAGTCCAAATCATAACCAACGAAACAGTCTTGGGAAAGGTTTATAAACATCTTGCTGAGAGCGGGGCCAATACCTGGGACCGTGCTATATCTAAGACCATGAAAATACAAAGAATAAAAAGAGGCAGCACAGAGTTTATGCCCAGGCAAGCAGAGTAAAATAATTACTTTATGAAATATTTTAACAAACTTAACATGACCAAGCAGCTGTTCTTGCTCATTGATAAATGAGTTAATCCAGCCACAACTGCCCCTCAGATCTCACCTTTGCTTTGATTTTCACTTGTTTTCTGGTGTGGGGGTGGAACTGATCCAGAAAGAAACTGGTTATCAATTTTCTATGGCACTTGAATATTTCACTACTGTCACTACATTCATACAGGTCTGTCCTTCTCATTCAACTTCTGAACCTCAAGATGCCTTTGGCATACTCATATGTGAGTGCAGAAATTCATCTTCCTACACATTTCGGCCTCTCCCATAAACAAAAGTAATGAGTACCTGTTAGAATTGATGCTTTGCCCTTAGAAACCTTCTTTGGATACAAAGGAGCCCTCTAATTTTAGTCCTACTACATTATTAACTTTGACATGCAAGATGTAGAAATATATCACATACTCGACTCCTGTATACTTCAGACCTTGAATATGCAGTAAGAATGTATTTCTCTCTGTGCTGGAATAAGAATGTTGAAGTTGATGGTAGTGATACAGACACCATAATCCTACCTGGTTTATCAGCAGCATTGGTCACAGTCAGCAATCCTGTCTTGGCATCGGGAAAAAGAAGTCTTGGGGTCTCACACTAAAGTGAGTGGTTGCCTTGCAGAGGTTTGACAGTATTGCACTTCCGATGTTTCAATAAACCCCCAAAAAAGTCATCTCAGTAGTCCTTTAAGGTGCCCCTCTATCTCTTGCCTTATCACAGACACCTAACAACTCTACTGCAAAGTAGTAGTCTTAAATTTTAATTTAATTTAGTAATGCTCCCATCTTGCCTTAAGTTTACGAAACCAGTGGGAAATTCAACATGGATATCTGGCACCATGTTGACTGCTGATAAGCAGTGAGTGACTGTCAGACTTCTCTTGTTATTTGTCAGGCAGAGATATCACTCATCCAGTTAAATTGTTTTTTTTGTGTGACTTGGCCTCCTGCCAAATTAAGGATAGATGCCCTATTCTGGTCTCCGTTGGGAGGAATTTCAGCTTATTGTCTCACAACTTTGACTAAAACTTCAGATATCAGCTGTAGGTAAGACAGCAGCTGTGGTTAAGGCATCTTGACTTTCGTTTCCTTACAGTGCAGAGTAGCTTCTGTGAACCTCTCCCTCCAGGCACCCAAGAGCCACCTCAGATCAGCTGACCTTTCTCTGGCCACAATCCCACACATCTACAAGACCAGAACGGGAGGAAAGCCCTTCTCGTACCTCGCAGCCAAGGGTAACCTTACGCGGTTTACACACGAGAGGATGTTCTTCGCTGATGCACCCGTCCTAAGACACATACCCTCGCCTTGAAACTTTTTCAATTTCTCTCAACCCGACTGGAATTCTTTGTACAAGAACACACCAATCGCAATCCTCTCGAACAGAAGCTTTCCTCCGGTCCAGAGCCCTGTCGGGTCAGAAGTATCACCGTCAGAGCGACCTTTCAACTTCTATTCTTTCTCGTACAGCCCTGAAGAGTCGCAGGCAGACTGTGCCATGTGCGACGAAACACGTGTCGGCTGGTCGTCTCCGTGTCTGAACATTAAAAGACACTGCACATCAATGCTTTATTTGTGTCATGATTACAACCATTGCTGTATGATTTTCCATGCTTTTGTCTCCATAATGTTCTTTGAGTCCACACTGACTTTACTTTTTCTATATATCTGGAGTGTGCATGGGTATCTGCTTGTTTTACCTCGCAGCCAAGGCCGGGAACGACCGCCTCTTCACCTCCCGAACACCCCCACGCTGCCCCAGTTCAGGAAGGACCTCAAGACCTGGCTCTTTGGATGACCCCAGCACTCAACAGAGTCACCTCCCCCCCAGCACCTTGAGATCCTCGTGGGTGAGTAGTTGGGCTTTACAAACCTCAGATTCATTGATTGAACCTGTTTATGTTCCCAACACTTGGCAGTGTTTATGCTATACCATAGGCTTACGAACAAGAACATCATAAGCCTAGAGTACAGCATCATGGTTAGTCCTCAGACCAAGAAAGTTTGATGTTGATGTTTTCCTTGTGTTATCTCCCTACACAGGTTTAAGTGTGAAAGAAAATGTCCTTTTAATCCCTCTGTGCACCATGCTGTTAGTGGCTATGGAGAATTTTCCTGTGGCATTAGCTCCATTTATATGAGGTCCAGCAGGCTCTCAGGTTTATACCATTCAAGTTCCTGTTTTGCTCCTCCCTGTCTGGCTTGTAAATATGGCGAGCGGCTAGTTGGTGTACTGAAGAACTCGTTCCAGAGTTACTGGCATACATGTGTGGCATTAACACTTAAAAACCTGGCTTTTTAATGTCAATTAGTAATCTGTGTCTGCTGCCTTCTGTCCCCAATCACCATAGCACTAACATACACACATTCTGTGATCAAGTACAATACAAAATCCTGATCTAATAGAAGAGAGGGATGTATGACGTTACAACGCATACTTTTACCACGCCTACCATTACCACGCATTTTTTACAACGCAGGATCCATGACAACGCATACCATTACCACGCATGTATTTACAACGCATATACCTTTACAACGCATACAATTACAACGTAAGTATTGGTAAGTATATAATATTTTTTAATATTTAATTTAATTAAAATTAATATAATGTAATTTAATTTAATTTAATTTAAATAATTTAATTTAATTTAAATTTAATTATATTTAATTTTTACACTGTACCCTTTTACCCAAAAACCCAAAACTGACCCTGAACCCAAAAAATACCCCTTTTACCCAAAAACCCAAAACTGACCCTGAACCCTAAAAATACCCTTTTACCCAAAAACCCAAAACTGACCCTGAACCCTAAAAATACCCCTTTACCCAAAAACCCCAAACTGACCCTGAACCCTAAAAATACCCATTTACCCAAAAACCCCAAACTGACCCTGAACCCTAAAAATACCCCTTTACCCAAAAACTAAAAACTGACCCTGAACCCTAAAAATACCCCTTTACCCAAAAACCCAAAACTGACCCTGAACCCAAAAAATACCCCTTTTACCCAAAAACCCAAAACTGACCCTGAACCCTAAAAATACCCCTTTACCCAAAAACTGAAAACTGACCCTAAACCCTAAAAATACCCCTTTACCCAAAAACTGAAAACTGACCCTGAACCCTAAAAATACCCCTTTACCCAAAAACTGAAAACGGACCCTGAACCCTAAAAATACCCCTTTACCCAAAAACTGAAAACTGACCCTAAACCCTAAAAATACCCCTTTACCCAAAAACTGAAAACTGACCCTAAACCCTAAAAATACCCCTTTACCTAAAAACTGAAAACTGACCCTAAACCCTAAAAATACCCCTTTACCCAAAAACTGAAAACTGACCCTGAACCCTAAAAATACCCCTTTACCCAAAAAATGAAAACTGACCCTAAACCCTAAAAATACCCCTTTACCCAAAAACTGAAAACTGACCCTGAACCCTAAAAATACCCCTTTACCCAAAAACCCAAAACTGACCCTGAACCCAAAAATACCCCTTTACAAAAAAAACCAAATAATATTTTTAATAAAATAATATACTTACCAATACTTACGTTGTAATGGTATGCGTTGTAAAAGTACCTGCGTTGTAAATACATGCGTGGTAATGGTATGCGTTGTAATGGATCCTGCGTTGTAAAAAATGCGTGGTAATGGTAGGTCGTGGTAAAAGTTGCGTTGTAAAGGTTGTATACCCTTGGTATACCGAAGAGAGTATGTGTGAAATAACAATCCCAGGCATATATTAAAGCAACAACCAATAGATACAACAAAGCAAACTAGTGCAGTTTCAAGACATATACATTTTTAATTTGATTAAAAAAGATTCAATAAAAAACAGTGCATTGATAAAAGATTCTATAATGATACATTTGTATTCATAAGAAAATTTAATTAAAAAGGAGGTTAGGTGGCATCCGGTCGACGCGTTTCGGCATAAACTATGCCTTCATCGGGACTTAAACCATCCAATTTCTAAACTTGTACTGAAGTACAAGACCAGTGCTGTTCTCTAATTATTTAAGCTGCAGGGCGGCTGTATAGATGCTGTATCCACGGATTCAAGGCTGGGTGATTTATTTAAAATTTTCTAAATATTTTTAAGTGATGTTATTGCGTGGTGCCAATTCATTCGCGTAAGTTGAGTAAAAAACTTGTTTAAGGCAAGGTCATCCTGTGTTCTTTTATATTCTGCTTATATAACTGATATAGGCTCCTAATTTAAAGAAAGCCGCTAATTCATACGTCGTGCGCTGCTACACTCGTGATTCAGTCCTGAGTATACGGCGGAGACGTCATGATACAGGCTGTTCTTTTTGAAAGACCTGACGCATCGGCAGTGTATCCGGATTTGTCGGCGTCCCTGTGCAAACTTAAGGAGTTACGTGCATTTTGAGACCCAACAAAGCGGAATATCATGGCACCACGCAATAACATCACTTAAAAATATTTAGAAAATTTTAAATAAATCACCCAGCCTTGAATCCGTGGATACAGCATCTATACAGCCGCCCTGCAGCTTAAATAATTAGAGAACAGCACTGGTCTTGTACTTCAGTACAAGTTTAGAAATTGGATGGTTTAAGTCCCGATGAAGGCATAGTTTATGCCGAAACGCGTCGACCGGATGCCACCTAACCTCCTTTTTAATTAAATTTTCTTATGAATACAAATGTATCATTATAGAATCTTTTATCAATGCACTGTTTTTTATTGAATCTTTTTTAATCAAATTAAAAATGTATATGTCTTGAAACTGCACTAGTTTGTTTTGTTGTATCTATTGGTTGTTGCTTTAATATATGCCTGGGATTGTTATTTCACACATATTGTTTACCCTGTCCCAGGATAACTATCCGTATCAGGGGGTCCTTGTTTGTTAACATATACCGAAGAGAGTGACACTTAGATACAAACAGTAGGCGAGGTGGGCCTCATAATTTGTCCTTTTTTCCACAAACAGAAAGGACTTAAGGTACCAAGGCATATTGCTGGCATGGCACCACCAAAGATTGAGCAAGCCTCAGCCTTTGTGGATGGGTTTAGAGTCACAACTAAGGAATCAGGCAATTACAGTACTAATAAGCTGATGCAATGTATTAAGATTCAGTATTTGATATTGAGAGGCATTGGAGAAGAAGGCATTAGCACTCATAAAGAGATGAAACCCCAAATTGCTAATACAAATTATCTTTGAGTACATTTATGAACCCGTCAAGCTATAGGAAAGCACCCGATTAAACAAAAGGAATAAGCCAGATACCTTGTATTCAATCACATGATGGTTAGTCATGCCTTTCAGAGACATACCTTCGGAAAATGTCTACAAATACCCACAATTAAGAATTTGTTGCTCAACAAATCTTGAAGGGCACAAGACGAATGTTACTGACACAATTTGGTGGGAGCACTTGCATCTGTCTTAACAAAGACAAGACATATATTCCAGGACTGCCCAGCCTCCTGGGGTCTTGTGTGAAATAGCTTTAAGCCAGAGTTCTTAATCACTGCTAAATCAATTAGATCCATGTGGTTGGAAGCAATATGGAGGCATTGGAAAATCTCTGTGACATTCTATTGTGGTATGGTTGAATGGGACCATCACATCATTATTTTGTTTGTGGGGCTGTAGTGCACTGATGCTACCGGGTGATGCTACACCATCTTTACTACAACTCTGCTCACACACACTCTGCTCACAAGCATATCAGAAGTTTGCCACCTTCTTAACTGAAACTTAAAAGTGGGACCATGTATCCCACATCAATGCACTGCCTCAACATAAAACAGAGGATCCACGCGAAACCGTCTGTTTGGTCCACAGGGAAATGAGTGAGGTTGTGAGTGCGTATTTGTAGTTCGGAAATTGAGCATTGACAACTGCCAGCACCAGTTTTGTTAATGTTCCTTAAATGTCCACAGTTCAAAATGGAAAGCTGATGTAAATAGAACACTTGGTAAAAAAAAGACATGAAGCACATCAGTGGTGGGTAACACGGAGGAAACTGTCTTTGTAGTAACTAGAAAAAAAGCTATTTCAAGAAATGTAATTTAGTAGTGTCAGTCAAAATAGAGGGTTGGTGCATCTATGTTCCCACAGTAATAAGTGCCATGAAGATGGCAAAATTCGTTCTTATCATGCCATAGTATAAATTCATAAACGAAACAGTCCTGGTAATGACCCAGCTCTACTGTCACTGGAAATGTAATAGTCTGTAATGAGTGAATTAATTAATGTAACGCTGCAAAATGTTAACAAAGAAGGACAGGGTCTCTTTCGGTCATACAGTACCTTGCAGCTGCATTGTCCAGTCTCGTCAGCACACGAGCATTTATCTGCAGTACAGGTATGGGCCTCGCTGCCGGCGGGCAAGCAGTCGCAGGCAATACATTGAGGGTAGCTACGGAATCCTAGCTTGCACTCCTCACACTTATCCCCAGAAAAGTTTGGTAGACAGAAGCAACAGCCTGTGTCCGGGTTGCACTGGAAGCTCAGAGATCCTAACGGGCTGCATTCACATGCCTGGAAAGAAGATAAAAGCATATCTTAGCAAGTAAGGATAATGTTGTTAATATTCAATTCATTGTTTTTTTCTGAAAGCTGCAGTCTATTCACATACATTTCAATATCTTTTCTGGTAGCCACCTTCTAATATAGTCGTATAGCCCATCGTAGCATCATTATTGGCTGCTCCGGCAGTAAAGGCGCTCGCCTTCAGCTCAGGCCTTTAGCGAGGGAGCGGGCCTTTAATGGGCGGTATAACAAATAAAACAAATGCCTCATGGGGGCCTCGTGCTCCATGAGGCCTTTTATTCACAGCAATACCAGTGAATGGACAAACATTAGAATTTTGGAGCTCCAGGCTTCGACCGGTCATTAAAAGCCTGGAGCACTCCATTGTCTTCAATGGAGCTCCTAATATTCTAATGTTCTAAAATACGTTTGTTTCCTTTTATTGTATATTTCAACCACAGTACAGGCAGCATCAACACATTTTTCAACAGATGCTGTGTGGTTTGTCTGTTAAGCAATATTGCTTATTGTAAGCTTACACATAAGGACATCCTGTATTCCAAGAGGGGCCTATGTGCGTTATCACTTAGGTACAATGCTTCCATAGGATACATTTGTAAATAATTGAAACACTTATTAAAATAAGTAGGATCCTTCAAATGTGACGAATGATCCTCAATAACAAGTCAACTGTTGTCAAAAAGGTCCTGCACATATGTAAATATTTAATTTCAATCATTTGTAAACAAATGGTAGCACATAAAACAGGTGCAGCAATGCAGTGACAAGTAATAATAATACTTTATTGTCTCGATTTAAAAAAAAAAAAAAATTTGCAATATATAATCATATATCACAAAAACTCCGTTTTTAAAATACATACGAGCTATGCACCCTAAGATTAAACCATTCCTTCTAAAACTTCACAAGAAACAGGCGTGTAAAAACATTTCTACATTAACGTTTCCCGTCCACTTATTGCTTGGGATAAGAATTTAGTTATGGGACCAACAACTTTTAGTGACGAGCCCTAAAAGCAAAATAAAATACCATCTTTGAGTGTTCTGATTCTCTCACTGTTAAAAATAGGTTTCATGTATCTCCAACGGGGGTCAAGAAGTTCAGGACAAAGATACAAAATATGTTCAAAGTATTCTGGTCCTGGGTTTCTGGCACTCAGCTCTTTGCTGTGTTTTCCATTAGGCATCAAATTGATAAAAGGGCAAATACAAGAGCCTGAAGCGAGGTAAAGCTTTTTTTCTTTAGTACAAACATTACAATGAATGTATGATTGTTGCTGTGGAGAGTATGATGCCATCGTACACATTGAGGTCTTACATTTGATAGTTGTCTCCATATCCTGTGTGCAGCGAGATCATTTTATTTCCTGTTTTAATAATGCCTTTCGGGCTGCCTTGGACATTTTACAGATGACTGCTTAGTTCAGTAAATGGCAGTTAGCCAAGTCAGTTTTGATAGAGTGTTCCCCAGGCAGTGCATCAGTGGCAGTGACAAGTGCAAGAGATGACATAAAATGCTAGACCAAATATTTAAGAAAGTTTGTTAAAAAAAGAATTACACTGAGATACAAAGGTTAATGATATTTTGAGAAATCGTGAACATGTGTTATTATCTTGTTGATGTTTCTACTCCAGTGCATACATAGGTTGGATCATCTTCAGGATGAAAAAGTCCCAGTGTCCTGGGATACATAACTGTGAATAGCTTAGCTGTTGGACTTTGTGTAGTCCTCCCACAGAGAGAGACAAAGGAGGACTAGATGTTGGCAGGATGGGCCATCCTGCCAAGATTGCTGGTGGTGGAGCTGTTCCCTACACACTTACAGTTCAAAGGGCTTGCCTCCAGCATACACAAAGGAACCTGACACTAGTCTTTTGTCTCCACAGACTTCATGGAGTCTTGGCAGGGGAAGGGAGGTGCTTTCAAAACCCAGATGTGTTGGTAACCTAGGAGAGCCACTACACTTCAAATGCTGTCACCAGGTATGTTATGTTATAAAAAAATTCTAAAGCGCATGTTCACTGAATGGTTTTATGGCACTGAGAGCACTACCAGCAGGGCGAAGATGCAGCTTAATCGTAAGCTTGACTAAAAAGCTATGGTTTTTGTAGAGTTCTAAATTTCTCATAAGATATTACTGCTCTTATGTTATCCAGAAGAGAGATCCAAGCACTGGGAGCCAACACATTAAACCTGGTTCCCCACAGCTTTTTTCCGAAAGAATTTAGGAACCTGTAGGAGATTGAGATGTGCCAATCTGAGGTTACACCTAGGAATTATCAGCCAGATTCATCAAACCAAAATGCGCTCGCAAAGGGCCAGATTCTGAGAATCTGGCCCTTTGCGGGCGGTGTTTTTGCATTTGGGATGCATCATCCCAAATGCAAAAATCGCAATTTTAGAAATCGCTAAATTGCGATTATTTGCATTTAAGGAATCTCAATTTGATATTCCTTAAATGCAATGCATGAACCATTTAAAAATTGTGAATTCGAAATCTGGGGCCGCTATTTACTGTGAAGTCTAACTACGTGGTAAATAGCAACACATGTCCTTGGTACATGTGTGTGCGCAACACCAGTGTACATTACCATTTCAGGGGTGCAACAGGGTGTCCTTTGGACACCCTGGCACCCTTGAAATTGCTTCCTTATTTGCGATTCGTTAATTGCTAATCGCAAATAAGGAATGACTCCCCATTCATTCCTATGGGCCTTTAGGCCCTTTGCGATTAGCAATTAGCGAATCGCAAATAAGGAAGCAGTAGAAATGGCTACAAATATTGCGATTTCTACATGCATCCCATTTTGCGAGTCTTTAATAGCAAATCCTTAAAACTCTCTATTGAGGACTCGTAAAACATGACTGATGAATCTGGGGGGTAGTTTCTTATTCTGGAGGAGACAAATGTGGGGCTTATTCTCTGCAGGATTTTAAAGATCATATGGCCTGTTTTAAACAAGGTTCTTTGTACAACTGACAGCTAGTGCAGTTTCTTTAGTAAGGATGTAGTGTGGCAGTATCTTAGTTGTTGATATACCAATTCAATACAAACTGCAGTTTTTGGCTCAGGCCCTTTGGAAGGCCCAGGTAAAGGGTGTTAGCAGAGTCAATGCGGGACATCACAAGTTTAAGTACAATCTGTATTAGTGCTTCAGCCGAAAAAAATGTCCTGATTTGTTTTTACTTTACATAGGTGGAAGGAGCAGGAGGAAGTCATTGCTGCAATCTGGGGTTTCATTGAAAGGTCTTCATAGACAAGTATGTTGAGGCTCTTGACTGCCTTTTTAGGAGTAGGAGGGGAACCAAACTCCTGAGGCCAAAAGGAGTGCCTCCAGCAGTGCAGTTTGTTTATGACCCTCATCACCTTGGTTTTATCCGAGTTCAACTTTACTTGGTGACTGTTCATGCAGTCCTCAATTAAGATCATTGCTCTATGAAAGAAGGCCATAGAGTCTGGAGTATTCACAAGGTCGAATACCAGCTGCATATCATCAGCATAGTTGTATATTTTTACTTTCCGCCTTTGTAGGGAGGTTACCAACGGGCATATATAAAGATTGAAAAGGATGGGGGTTAGAGAAGAGCCCTGAGGTACTCCACAACGGAGCTTAACCGTAGAGGAACAAAAGGGGGAGAGGCGAACCGATTGTTAGTGGTCTGATAGGAAAGACTATCCAATCCAGAGCACAGCCCTACAGGCTAGCAGCCTCGACACAGTCAAAAAGAATGTTATAATCCACTGTGTTGAAGGCTGCCGATAGATACAGGAAACCAGTGCCTGGGCCTAAACTTTATCCACCTTCATGTCATCTCCAACAGAAAGAATTACAATTACTTAGAGTGGAAGGGCAGAAAGCCCGCCTGATGTGAGTCTGGAAATGATGATCCTTCGATGAAAGAACAGAGGTGATGGGTGATGTGAGCTTCCAGGAACTTGGCTAGGTAGGGAAGGTGGGAGATTGGGCTGTAATTCCTTAAAATAGAGGGATTGTGTCCAACTTTTTTTAAGAGCAGCATAAACACTGCTTCTTTAAAATTAATAGGGGCCATGCACTGGCTCAGGGAAAAGTTAAGTATAGCCCACACCAATTCAGGAAACTTTGAGAAAATGACTTTTTGAATGCGGGGGGGCAAACATCATTGGGAGAACCAGATTTGACCTTCAGTAGCAGCTTTGGCAGATCATCTCTAAGGATTAGAGGGAAGGCATTTAGATGAGGGGGATCCCTATCTTCCAAAGGAGTGGGGCTGACGGTGGATCTAGGAGGGAAGCTATCTTTGATTATTCTAATCTTTTCGATTAAGAAATAATTCAATTAATCATATAAAGTTTGTGTGGGGGCCACCACAACATTTAGGCAGTCAGGGTTGGATAATTCTGAGACTGTGTCAAATTTTACTTCGGTTTTATTTTCAGAATTTATGATTTTATTTGAGAAGCAAGTGGTTTTAGATTCCCAAATACATTTTTTGTAGGACTTTAACTGCAGAAGGAATTTAACTTTTTCTTCAGGGTCATATGGTTTACGCCATTGTGCTCAGATTTGTATAGAAGGCCTTTGGCTCGTTTATGATCATTCGAGAACCATTTAGATGCCTCACAGTGACAAATCAAGTTCATCCTATGCAGAGGGGCATGTGTATTGCTTGCTTGTCCTACCCAGTTTGTCAAGGCACTCACTCTGGGTAGGAAGGGACTGTGCCAAAGAGTTAAAGAGTTGCAAAAGGCTGTGAGATCAACTTGTTTTCAATTCCTTGACAGAGGATTAGGAAAGAAGAGGGTTCCTAAAAGAGGAAGAACCCATTCTGAATTTAATTAAATGGTGGTCCGACCAACAACAGGGAATGACCTGGAGATTGAAGATGGGAAGATTCAGCGACCAGATGTGATCTAAAATATGGCCCTTGACATGGGTGGCTGTAGACACCCGCTGAGCTAAATTCAGATTGGTCAACTGCTCAGTCAGATTGGAAGATAATAGGTCCTCATTAGGGTTGTTTGATCATAAATTTAAATCGCCAATAAGTAACATCTTTGCATAATCAATGGCCAAAGCGGACACCAAGTCGGTTAGGGCAGGTGGAAACTGCAGCATGTGGCCTGGGGGTCTATACAAGATAATTCATAACAGAGAGGATGTGAGTGAATCTAGTTTAATTGTGATATTTTCTGCTGAGTAAATGTGTAATGAAGTGAGTTTTGTGAATTTTAGCTGTTTATTCATGATTGCTGCAATCCCCCCCCCCTTTTTGCCATGAGGTCTGATCACATTCAAAATGTAAACCGTTTCTAGAAGAGCTGCTAGTACACCAAGCGTAGAGTCATCCGTTAACCAGGTTTCTGTTAAAAATAATATACATGGGGATTCTGAATCGAGAAGATCATATGTCTTGAGGTGAAGTCTTACCAAGGGTATTGTCTTAAGATAAACAATGTTTAAATCTTTGTTAATAAGTTTAGAAGATGGGCGGAAATTAGTTTCCACTCTGATTGCCTGACTCACTGGTCTTTCCGGAGAGAAAGATGGTGGCTGATGTAATTTAAATGCCTAAGCCATCCAGTTTTTGGAGTACAAAATCCTCCAAATTAAGATTTTTTGCTCCTAGCGCTCTGAGAGAGCTGAAGGAATAAGTTAAAATATGGGCATTATGATTGGCTTCTGGCCTGGCCGGCCCCGGACGGGCGCAAACAGGCTTGCCTCTGGAGTACCGGCGGAGCACCGGCTGCACACGTTCGCTATGTGGCCGAGCTGCCACCAACAAAATTACGACCCGGAGGTCTAACAGACTTGCCCTACACCCGCCATGTTTGGCTCACCTCCTCAGCCAATGAAAGTGTCCCCCTGTTGCGTCTTAACAGTGCATAAAAAATGCAGTGTTAAAAAATCACCATAAAAAATATTAAAGAACTTTACAAAATAGGCAAAAAACATTAAAGAACTGTGCAACATAGGATAGAAACCATGCAGGTGGACAGACCTGCTGCTTCTGCTAAGTGCCATTCAACATCAAGGTATAAATATTAGATGCTCAGTACAACTCTTCAGTGCAGTCCTGGGCCTGTGGAAGACTTGACAAGGACTGCCTTGGGCCCTGAGACAACTGTCCTACTGCTTGAGGTTTGCCTTGCCCCCAGAGGACTGCCCCGCTGCTTGAAGAATGCCTTCCTTCTTGAAGCCAGGACTACCAGAGTGACTCCAAGGGCTAGGTGGCTGTCCTCCTGTGTGAGCTACAGGGACATAACAAGCTCCGGAGACTTTCAGCACTGCACCTGGCCTCTGCTGAAGTGAGTCCTAACCCCTCAAGTCATGCCCCAAAGTCTTGGACCATGGTTGTGGTGTTTAAAGATGCTGCTCCTGCTTAGCCCTAAAAGTTGGGATTTAGAAGAAAAGTTTTTCATCAAAACGCTTCCTGACAACCGAAAGAAGACCGGCCCTACCAGCTCGCTGATCCGCCTACGTTGCACAGCCGGTCATCCCCACTCGATGGTAGCTCCTGCTATGTTCAACTACACAGCAACACATATCGTTTGTAGCATCAACCCCAGACCTGGAGCATGTAAATAACTACAAAAGACATGGAGCTCTGTAATACACATCTTTATTCTTCAACATGCAATTGATAACTGAACATACTGCAGCAAAAACGTTATTATTCACACCTAGACACACCCAAACACCTCACAACTGATTGCGTAACTTTGTTAGAAGTTTGCCTAGGACGACAAGGGCCCTACTGCACATGTTCACACAACACTGCATCTCTCTCTTTGTTAAATAAAAAATAAGGACAACAAATATACATTAGAGTTCCTCAATAATTTTTTGAAGTGCTCGCACAAACCTTCAAGATTGAGTTATACGAGGTGAAGGAGTTGCATGTCATCTGGCATTGCAGCTGTAAACTCAGATGCCTGATGTAGGCACTCAGGTGGACTTGTTTCACTCTGGAGCCGATGAACATCAAGGCAGATGTTTGAAATTGGACGAGTCTCTCGTGCTGGACTTGACGAGATGATGAGCGGACACCATATGCCCTTTACTTGTATCAACTCTCAACAGATTAGCATCAAACTGAGCATCAGTCGTGTATTACAGTTTTGGTTTAACTAGGACACAGTCTCCTTCTTCACTATAGGTCATATGTATCGAGCCTTTTTTCCATTCGCAAACGGGCTTATTCTTAAAATCAGCCCATTTGCGAATGGGAAAAAGCCTTTGGGGATGTATCATCCCAAAAGGCCATTGCAATATAGAGAATCGCAAAATTTGCGATTCTCTATTTTGCGTATGCAATTAAGGAATTGCAAATTGCGATTCCTCAAATGCAATTCTAGAGGCACCAGAAATTTGCTATTTGGCCTTAAGGAATCGCAAATTACCACCAGCTTCAAGTTGGTGGTAATTTGCGATTTTCTAGAAAAAAACATTTTTTTGTTTTTTCAAAGTGCCATTTAGCGCACGTATGTGCTCAAAATGTGCACACATGCATATTTCAGGGTTGCAACAGGGTGTTCTTTTGGCACTCTTTTAACCTTGAAATTGCAATTTGCGATTCTCTAATTGGTAAATGTAAATTGAGAATGTCTTCGCATTCATTCCTATGGGCCTCCTAGCCCATAGGAATGAATGGGAAGGTATTCCTTATTTGCGAATCACAATTTGCGATTCGCAAATAAAGGATAGGTAGGATTAGCAAAATTTTTTGCAAATCCTACATTAATTGCATTTTGCGATTTTCTAATTGCGATTCACTAAAAATCGCAATTTGAGAATTGCAAAACTCTTTTTTGATACATATGGCCCAAATTTGCAATGCTTGATGAGGGTATCAAATCTTTTGACAAACTGATCTGTTGTCTCATCAGCTTGCTGTCTTGCTTGGTTGAAAATGTATCTTTCATAGTCGACGTTCAGCATTGGATTGAACTTGGCTTCCAACGTTTCCTTGATTTGATGGTACTATATTTAGTCAGCTTATGATATTTTCTTTATCATTTCTTTCACACTGTTCACCTTCAAGGTTCTTTATGTATTGTATTATCTTTTTGTTATCTACTTCTTCTAGAGCATCTATGAAGCCATCAAACATTTCAACCCATGGACTCCATTTGGCGACAATATTCAGCTTTTTTGTGTTATCGAATGACGGTGGTTGTTTCAGGAGTGTGTCAGCACCGTATTTGGCTCTCCTTTCAGCAGCCATTGAAAAATTTCAAAATTCCAGAGGCATTTAGGTGCATTGGATGCTTCCTGCCACTTTGCATCAGCCGCTCAATAAGGCTTGGTCTTTATCCCCAATTTGAGGTCCTGGGGCACTTCCCTCGCTTGGGCTGGATAGTTTGTTTGTACTTTCTATACCCGGTTGTCACTGCCTTTAGCACTTTCTCACACCTGGCTGCTGCTGCTTTTAGTGCTTCTTCGTACCTGGTCATCACTGCCTTTAGCATTTCTACTTTGTATGAACGATGGCTCTGTGTTATTCTGTGGTGCATTATCTTTTTTCCAACCTTACCAGCCGGCTTTTGGCTGGCTTTCAGATGGTGCTCCTCTGTAGAGCATTTACCGTCTTCGAGGACCTTGTGCAAGCTAGAGCGATGCTTTGACTCCACATACGCCAACTGTAGCTTGCTTATTGGGGCGGACGTGGCATGCACGAGCAGTTTACTGATCTCGGCAAACTCTCAGGGAGACCAGTCTTATTTCTTCAGGGCATGCATCCCCTACTCGTTGCCAGTTGTAGCATCCACCCCATCTCTGGAGCATGCAAATGACTATAACACACATGAAGACTGGAGTACACGTCTTTATTCTTCATTATGAAAACTTTAACTGAATGTACTTCATCATAGACTTTTGTGACAACACCCAGACACACCTAAACACCTTCCAACTGATTGTGTAACTTTGTAAGGAGTTCGCCTAAGACGACAAGGGTCCTTCTGCACATGATCACACATCGCTACACTATTCTGGGGGGCTTCTCAGGGAAGGTACCCAGCCTTGTAGGGCCCTCCTTGGCTACAGCATGTAGCTTTGCCCCGCTGGAGATTTTTAAATTCCAAAAACATTGATAAAGTCCAAATGTCGAAATCTTTATTGCAATTCCTTCCAGTGGCTCCCTGATTATGCCTCCTTTTCGGACACCACAGGCTGCCTTGCCCTGCTGAACTTGAACTTCTCAGTACTTTTTCTTCAAAATTTCTTCTAAGTCAAAGGTAATCCAAAACCAGGCCCAATGCACCTCTTGTACCGAACTCAAGCTGCATCCGAGTCAGCCTTAAATTTGACTTTACCCCCGTCTCATGCGACCAGATACCCGTGGTTGGCGCTTCAATTCATTAGGAGCTATTTTTCACTAAAAAGTTTAAAAAGGCAAACCTCCAGTTCTAAGTTTAATTCATTTTTGATGTTGTTTTATTTATTAAGTTTCTGGCCTGTTTTTTAAATTGATGTGGGATTTTTCTTGTGCTGTGTTTTCACTTTATTAGGGTTTGTGTGCGGCATAAGTACTTTGCACATTGCCTCTAAGTTGCTCCTGACTGCTTTTGTGCCAAGCTACCAGAAGGTTAAGCACAGGTTAACTTAGTGACTTTTGTGGTTCACCCTTACAAGGATTGTGGTTGTTGCCTGGGTGGGACTTCTACCCCCTCAACCAATAACCCAGTTACTTAGAGGAATCATATGTTCTATGTAATAAAACAAGTGATAGTAAAACCATAAAGGTTCATAGCTGCCTTTCAAAATTACTTTGCTAAGAATGTTAAGTTAATAAAGCTGTAATATTTTAAAGAATACTATTTTTGAGAAAAACATGTTTGTCTCTTGTACCTTATCTAGTGTCAGACACCATCTGTGTATTTGACTTTATGATAGATTTGTTGAGGAGCTCTGATCAAGGAGACTAAGCCAAATTTATATGTAGTGTTTCCATCTGTTCACTTTCTGTTTTCTCTGTTCCACATATTAAACGATAGAGCCGTCAAACCAGACGTGACTCCCCTTGAAATTCAAATACCAAATCAAGTTCAATTTGTGTTGGCGGCAGCGCTCGCCTGAGTAGGATATATATGGGGCCTCATTTATGAGGCTGTGCGTCACTTTTACACCGCTGGTGCGTCACTTTTTGTGACGCACCAGTGGCGTAAAAAACGCGCCTTGTTGCGCCATATTTACAAAGTGACGCATCTAGGAAGATGCGTCACTATGTTGTCATCATTTATATTGAAAAAGACAATACTAAACACAGAGAAAACTTATATGGAAACCCTAGTAGCAAAGGCATTCAGGTATGGAAGCTTAAGCAGCGTACCACACTTTAACTGGATATTGTAGGGACACCTCTGTCACAGCTGCAACCAAATGATCAAGTTGCCATCCTTCAAACTCGCTGATACAGACAGAGTTACATTGCATTGTATTGTACAGAGAAGCCAAATATCGCGAGGAGAGCAGCTCTAGGGCCCGGAGGTCTGCTCTCAACATGGTAAAAGAATACCAATGAAAAACAAGCATTTACAATGCAATGGTCTCGTCTTTGTTAAAGTTAGAGCTATTGGCATTGCTCATGACATTATTTTTGTTTTTAAAACATATAAATAAATGGCATTGTCATTTACAATTCCCTTGAGGTGAGTTAGAAGCAGGATTATATCAATGCGCAATTCTGAGAAAATGATTCTTACATATATAACACAAACATATAGCAGTTAAAAAGTCATTTATTATATATGCAAAGACATAACATTAAAACCAATTATTCTAACTAGCTAATCTAATCAGCTAATAAAAAAACATGGATACATCACGATCGATTATGACCTGCATAATTGAAAAGCAAAACAGAAGGGGAATCCCTGTACTGACAGATACCACGAAGAAACCAGCAGGGTAACCACTAGGATCCTGTTGAGTTGACCAGAGAGCGAGACAGAATTGACCCGTATATACCAGGGAGACTCTGTGCTCAGATTTATCAAATTACAGGTTCTGCCAAACCTTCTAAACAATGGTCAAATATTCTTGAACTATTCCTTCAGGAGGTGAATAGTGACATATAATTGCAAAAAAACAGCAAAATACTCGCAAAAGCTTAAATAGGAAAGAAAATCGACCGAATACTAGTTTATTGTTGCAATATATACAAGATACAGATTTGGACATCAATAGACCAGCTGCCAGTCTCGCTAGGGGAGATTCAACTAATTCCCTATCACGGCAGATATACAGAAAGTCTTGATAAAGGTGGTTTTCATCTGTTTATTCCACCGAAACGCGTCAACGCCATCCTTGGTACAATTCAAGACTCCAGCATCGATGGTTGATTCACAGATTCGATAGTAACATAAGATCGATGAAACCATAAAGGAGTTCGAATGTACAAACAGTATCCAACAATTTTATGTTTTACACTTCTGTCTTGCTTTTCAATTATGCAGGTCATAATTGATTGTGATGTATCCATGTTTTTTTATTAGCTGATTAGATTAGCTAGTTAGAATAATTGGTTTTAATGTTATGTCTTTGCATATATAATAAATGACTTTTTAACTGCTATATGTTTGTGTTATATATGTAAGAATCATTTTCTCAGAATTGCGCATTGATATAATCCTGCTTGTAACTCACCTCAAGGGAATCTCTCCATACTTCGGGTTAGATAACCCCACTTCCCTTGACTAGATTAAGGGGTACCTCTCTCTTTTCACACATTGTCATTTACAATGCCAATAGCTTAATCTCTCGCAAATGCGAGACCTATTGCATTTGCACCCACACACACACACAGAGCCTCACACAGAGCCACACGCACCCACACACACACAGAGCCATACGCACCCACAGCCACACACACACAGAGCCACACACACACAGAGCCACACACACACAGTGCCACACACACAGACACACACACACAGACAGAGCCGCACACACACACACACAGACAGAGCCGCACACACACACAGAGACAGAGCCGCACACACACAGACAGAGCCGCACACACACACACAGAGCCGCTTACATACACACACTGACAGAGCCACACACACACAGAGCCACACACACACAGACAGAGCTACACACACACAGACAGAGCCACACGCACACAGAGCCACACACAGACAGAGCCACACACAGACAGAGCCACACACACAGACAGAGCCACACACACACAGACAGAGCCACACACACACACAGAGCCAGACACACACACACACACAGACCGAGCCACACACACAGACAGAGCCCAACACACACAGAGAGCCCAACACACACACAGAGCCCAACACACACACAGAGCCCAACACACACACAGAGCCCAACACACACACAGAGCCCAACACACACAGACACACACACACACACACAGACATCCCTCAGTCTAGGTCAGCCACACGCCCCTCTCTGCCCAGTAACGCCCCAGGGAACAGAGGCAAGAAAAAACGATCACAAGCAAGGAACAGAGGCAAGAAATTCGAGCACAAGCAGGGAACAGAGGCAAGAAAAAACGATAACAAGCAGGGAACAGAGGCAAGAAAATCGTGCACAAGCAGGGAACAGAGGCAAGAAAATCAAGCACCAGCAGGGAACACAGTCAAGAAAATCGCGCACAAGCAGGGAAGACAGTCAAGAAAATCGAGCACAAGCAGGGAACAGAGGCAAGAAAATCGAGCACAAGCAGGGATTAGAGGCAAGAAAAACGAACACAAGCAGGGAAGAGAGGCAAGAAAATCGAGCACAAGCAGGGAACAGAGGCAAGAAAATCACGCACAAGCAGGGAACAGAGGCAAGAAAATCGCGCACAAGCAGGGGTCAGAGGCAAGAAAAGCGAGCACAAACAGGGTGCAGAGGCAAGAAAAGGGAGCACAAGCAGGGAACAGAGTCAAGAAAATCGCGCACAAGCAGGGGGCAGAGGTAAGAATATCGCGCACAAGCAGGGAACAGAAGCAGGAAAATTGCGCACAAGCAGGGGGCAGAGGCAAGAAAAGCAAGCACAAACAGGGGGCAAGAAAATCGCGCACAAGCAGGGGGCAGAGGCAAGAAAAGCGAGCACAAGCAGGGGGCAGAGGCAAGAAAAGCGAGCACAAGCAGGGAACAGAGGCAAGAAAATCGCGCACAAGCAGGGGGCAGAGGCAAGAAAAGCGAGCACAAGCAGACTGCCCAGGCTCTGAACCAGCTCATCTCTGGTCCATCCACTGCTTTCCCCAAAAGGGCCCCTCACCTGCTCTCCCTCCTCGCGGCCCCCGGCCCCCTGGTTCTCCAGCATCTCGCAGAACTGGTCCAGGGGGACGGTGTCCTCGCCGCGACTCTGTCTTTCCTGCAGCTGTCTGAGAAGCATGTCATGATGCTGTGCTACCAGTGACTCCTGTGAGGCTTCTTGGCGCAGGCGGGCCACAGCCTCCTGCAGCTGGGAAGGATCCAGCAGGAGACCGGGTGCTGGCAGCACACCGCGAAGGGACGTCTCAGACCCCCACCCGAGTCAACAACTGTGCTCGACATGCCTTCAACCGCTTCCTCTTCTTCTCTGTTTCATCCATTGACCACTGCGTTCCCCATGGTGTCTCTGACCGCCGTGCCACACCCTCCTCTACTGCGGCATCCACTTCTCGAAGAGAGAGAGTTGTCAACTTCGGGCCTGCTCTGGTCTACCGTAAAGCGCGAGACGAATGTCAGGAAAGTCAGAGTGCCGTGAAAGTGCCGATGGGGGAGCGAGCACACAGGATGAAAGTCAGGGGAGTCCCTCAGAATTGTTCCGGAGAGGCCTGCAGCAATGCAGCACGTCATTTGGGGGGGGGGGGGCAACCTGATCTGCCCTCATTCTCTGCAACCCCCAGCGAAGCATCCAACAGTGGCACCGTGACCGGGCAGGTGGAACGTAAGGGCCAGTCGCGCAAAGGACAGGGCAGCGATAGTCATCCATTGTTCTGCCTGGCTTTGCACCACACCTACCGCTAGACCTATAACTTCAAGATGGCCGCTACAGTTCCGAAGTATCCTGTCCGGCTAGTGGAAGTCCGTTGTTCATGTCCAAGAAGAGGATAAAGGGCGACGTGGTTGAATATTTTAATTTACTGAAAGCAAAGTGTGGGCGTAATGTGAACACTTGTCTCGGTTGTGTGTATTTTTTCGCTTTGAGAAGCCCACCATAAGTGTTAGATCCGTTCAAAATTGCCCCGTGAGAGCTACGCTTTTGTTGCGTGCGCCACCTGCCTGCGAAATTCCAACTTTAACATCATTCACTTTGTGTTCAAAATACATTTCAAATATCTAATATATAGTAATTTTGCTATCGACGAAGGCCACACACAATAAGCTTTGTGCACTGCGGCTGGGAAAAAGCTTCTTATATTTGTACCGGCTTCGTGTAGCTGCCACATGATCCAAAGTACGTGTCTACGAGTGTTCCTATTATCGGGTTTCACTATGCGGCTTAGTTGTGCCAGATTCAGAACGCCAGTTTAAATTACATTTACAAAACAAGCCGTCAGGAGGGCAGCCGAACACCACCATGTTTCTCCGAGGCGAGGCAGAAATGACTCGGAGAAACGCTGCGTCATTTTCGGATTCGGGGGCGTGTTTTCTTTCTCTCCTCTTTCCATTGGCTGGAATGAAGGAGAGAAAGAAAACAGAAAGAGAACAGAAAGCCCCCGAATCCGGTCTTCAACGGAGTGACGCCCCTCTCCTCCAATGGCTGGCCAGCATTTACAAGGCCAGCCAATGGAGAAGAGGGGCGGGTTCAAGCCCCCATACTGTAGACATAAAGTCTTGGAGCGAGACTGCGCAAGCGCAGCCTTCGAGTCCGAGACCTAAAAAGCGAAATTCATATGAATTACATTTTTCTAGATGTTACTGCAGTGCATGTTGGTTTCGTAAAGTACCGCTAATAAAATGATACTTATTCTGGTTGGGATCTAATCCACATTGTTTAGTTGGTTCAGGTTTAAGTGTTCTTGTTTTTATCCTGTGGAATGATAGCAACAGATGAATTGTTTTCTCTCTGCTAGTATGTGATGGCGCATTTTTATATCTATACTTTTATATGTCTTAAAATGCGTCCTTTTTACTGCTATTGTTTTGAAGATTGGCACTGCCTTGCTTTCCATCCTAGCGGTGGTAGATGGTTGCTTCTCTTTGTTAAAGATATGCCAGAGGGTCTTTGTGGAAATTATGTGGACTCAGTGGATTCCAAGAAAAGGAAAGCAAATTTATACCAAAGTGCAACTAAACATATGAGTAAACGTACACTCCTGGTTCAGTTGAACTAAGGCTGTCATCAAAGGCACCAACTCAGCTGATGCTTTTTTGTGAATAATATTGACCATCTGCTTGCTGTTGTTGTTGACATTATTATTATTATTACAATTAACATATTTTATTAACATATTGAACTATACTATTGCTATCAACCTCAGAAGGAGAAAAGACTGAGCCAGTCCTGTGAAAAGTCAAACATGTGGCCCATTTGTTCCACACATACCTCCGCAGTGGGTGCTAAACAAAGAGCTATACTGCTCAGTGGAGACTTGGCTTTTGGGCTCTTTGCTAGGAATGCCTGCTCATTTCAAATATGCTAGTGAAATAGCCAAAGGAGGACAGTGAATTCTCATCCCTCTAGAGGCCTGAGTGGCTGTCCAATAGCAGTCAAGGGTCGAGTGGGTCTCCAGTATCTCATCAGAAGAGTGGATTGGTGTCTATGATCAAGACCCATGTCTTACAATCACGCTTAGCCCACTTGACCAAACTGCGTGAACTCTGGTAAATATCTTCATGCCCTTGAATTCGCTTTTCTGGGGGAAACTTGGGATGTACGGAAGCGCTTGAGTTGAGAGTCATGCGCTATACAAGAAAGTCCATTCATTCTGTTGCTGAACAGAGAGCTTACCACCCCCCTAGGATTGCACATCGTTTGGCGGGTTCCAGTCTAGCTCTGCAAGGTGCAGCGGTGACGATAAATGAATGCTGGATGTCAAGTGCATGAACATAATTGGCTTCAGGACACAGATCTCTGTCGGAGAGTCTTACACACATCACAGGATCAAACCCTGGACAACAAAGAGCTTTGATCATCATGCATCTAGACATCTCCAAACTTCCCGGGAGAATTGCACTTGGAAACCACAGAGACGTGAGTTTAGAGAATATGGCGTTATGACCAGGGCTTTAGAACTCGGGAATGTGGTTCAATTTCAATTTCCAGTGTCAGCAAAACATTCTGTGATGGTTGGTAGATCACATAATCTTTCTGTTCCTAAAAAAACAAGCAGTGCCATTTGAGCCCCTGCCTGAGGCATCTCCACAGAAACAAGAGGGAAAAAGCTTTATATCTGATATATACGTATGCAACTTTGAATACACACTTCAGGACAACGTTTTTTTTAAAAATTCATATTTTAATGTCAGTAAAATCTTCAATTTGGGGAAACAAAGTACTTTTGATTTTACCAGTATTTTGATAGGCTTGCCTTTTCTCTTCCGATTGAAAATTTTGTTGAAGATAGTAATTTATAAAGAATAGTGGTGAAGCACTGGTAAACATACAGCACCATAAATGCAGCAGAGACCATGAACATATATATATTTTTATTAAAGACTGTGACGTTTGGAGTTTAAAAGCTGTGAGCTCACTGGATCTTGCTGCATGAAAAATGCAGGATGGGCTACTATAATTGCAGACCAAAAAAACGAGATACGGAGTGGAGCTCGGAACAAGAGCAGGAAAACAAAAAAAGTTGTGACCGTAATGAATAGTTAAGCATTAAAGTGGAACAATACCAGAAGTTAGGCGCTGCTTCGTGGGAGAAGCACAAAGTGGGACAAAGAGGAAAGATTACACTCTAGCAAGCAAGCCTTTTTAAAGGACAATTGAAGTAACGACTAAAAAGGGCAATGGGCGGGCTGTAAGCCCACAGACTAAATAAAGCATGTCTACAAGAGAGAGCACATGCGCTGCAAGTGCTGTCTAGACTCCACCTAAAAATACTAAATATTTGTGAACTGCAATATCAAGACGAGTGTATGTCACTTCCACTTGACCTACATTATTACCCAAAAAATTAAAGGGACATTGTGCTTAAAATGGCTGTCATATGTTATGTTAAGAGTTTTATATAGCGCTGGCTAGACCCGGAGGTATCAGAGCGCTTTACATGAGGTTCCACAAAATTACAAGTTTGCATCAGTTCTAATTTACATCAGTTGCTAGACAAACAATTACAAGAGCATAGAAAACGAGATAAGTGAAGTGTAGAGGGGAAGGGGGTAAGGATAAAGGGGTGGGAGGGAGATACGGCAGAAAGACGAAGGAAAGTCTGCCCAAAGACCGGCTGGGTAGGTGACGGTCGAGGGGGAAGTCCCAAAACCCATCTCCTCTATAGCTATCAGGTAGCTCCACCGGGCTTTGGCCAAATAGCTAGGTCTCAATGGGAAAACATTTAAAGAGCATGGAGGGCAAAATAAGTGGAGCTTAGAGGGGAGAGGACAGGGAAGGTGAGAAAGGGAGGATAGGGGAAGAGACAACAAGGAGAGACGAAATGAAGACTGTCTAAAGGCCTACTGGGTAGATGACGAACAAGGAGGGAGTCCACGGCCCATCCCCCCTATAGCTAAACCAGGTAGCTCCATCGGGCATCAGACACAATAGTTCAGTCTCAATACATTTAGAATATTTAAGGATTGTAAATTAGAGCGGTTATGTTTGAAAGAAACTGTCTCTCTCTGCAGTGTATAGAAGTGATTTGGTCTTCAACACATTATAGTCACACAAACCTCCTAGGCTAGTTCATTATATACCAAACCATCACTTCTCCTAAGATACCCTCCTTCAAAATTCCCATTTTCCATGTTTCCTCGGGCTTTTAATTCAGTTGCATATGTCCCTGCAGAGTATTACTACTAGCAAATGCTATTGTCTCAGGTTCAACCTCTGTGTGCAAGGCGTCCTTTTTCTGCTTCACGGAAACCTATGCTTCCTTATTTCATGCACTGCAGCTCATTTACCTTAAACCTAGTCAAGAGAGTTCGGGCACATTTATACATAAGGAAATCTCTGAAACTTCCCTGAAACATAACAGTATACATATTTAATTTACCATTTATTTTTTTTAGTCAGTGCCTAATTAAAAAATATATATATGCATGATTTAGGTGAAGGGGCCCTGGGTTTGCCTTAGGAGTCCACCACCAGCGCTGCTGAATACCAGCGCTGCTTAGCTTTAAATCCACTTCATGGCTCTTTCTTACAGCTCCCTACACTTTCCGTCTCTCTAAATGTCCCTCTTTCAGGTTCTTGTGCGTCCCTGCTTTCTAACTTTAATACTTTAATACTGGTTTCCTGTCTTCCCCTTTCTTTCTTTTCTGTCTGTCTCACTCTTACTCTGATCAATGTTTCGCAATGACAAATAAGTTCTGGTTTGCAAAGATGAGTGATGGAGGCCACCACCTGCAACCACTTGCACAAATTGCGCACATAGAAAATACATAATACAAATGATTGAAAGGGGGATATGAGCTTTAACTGTCTCTGCTATGGCAACCTGAAGGAGGCGGTCTCCTGTCAAGCTACTGTAAAAGCCAGTCACTCTTTCAGGGTATGAAAAGCTATAACAAAAACAAACCCAACTGCTAAGAAACTGAAAGAACCAGTGCAGGAAATGAGGGGGATCCAGTAGGATCCCAGATCCAGCAGCTATTATTGTTCCAAATCCAAGCCAGCCCCAGTGAAATTGATATATGCTTAATTTGTAACAGAGTAATTTGCCAAATAAGGGACCCACTCGGCAGCAGCATGTTGTCTCCTTCCCATTTGTAGAAATAACCTGCAAGAGGTGAGGAAGATTTATTATTTTCACTCCCAGAAGGGCACAGCACACAACAGCAAGGCCTCACTTAAAGTGCCATTAACCCTCCTGTTTGAGAAGTATCCTCCTGCCAGGAGCTACCTGGATCCTAACACCCAGGCACTAAGTTTGTTATCCCTTCACAACTGCTAAAGAAAAACTGTGATTTGGAGGGAAGTTTATAATTTGTTCAACCCCTGCATGTAACCGACATGCATGCACTGTACGGGCGTCAAGCGTATCTAGCTGTACAAGTAAATACACTAACAGGTATTTAGTTAGTGTTACTGTTGTATTTTTCTTTTATTTTGATTTAAAGAGCTACTCATCCAGATGTAGGGTGTCAGAGTGCTTTACTTCACAAACACATAATATGCAGACAGTTAACTATACATGTCTGTAATCGAATGTACAAAAAATGTTACATAAGGCAATGAGGGTTACAAGGTGTAGGAGTCACATATCGTCTATATTGGGAGGTATTATATGTTGAGTGCCTGATCTAGAGAAACAAAGGTTTAGGAAAAAATAGGGTTCTAAATCTATGCCTTGCAGTTTGCATGTAGCTCCTTGATGCAGGTTCATGGTTCACTGTGCTATATTAGAAGAACTGTAACTTATGAACTGTATGTAACAATAGGATCTCCGACAAAAGCAGTAAACCGCTGAGTTATCTACATAAAATAAAGATGTTATTTGTATGTTATACATTGTTTTTGACAGCAAGCACAGTGACACTCTATGCTACGTTATGAGGAGTTAAAACTATGACTAGAAAAAACGCAGATCTCTCCAGCAAGTGTATTTACCAGAACAGTTATTTGTCCATTATTATCCCCTGAAAATTGACGCAACCATTCCCACAACCTGACAGAAAATTCTCAGAGTATAGAGAGCATTAGTCTTTTAATGTTACAAAAACAAACTCCCATTTGATAGTCGTCCATCATAGTTGACGGTATGAACATTTTCCTAAATTGACAGGAACTGCCATGATGGTGATTTCTATCACTGAAGGGAGTTCTTCGAAGGACCGACGGAGAGCTCTAAAGTTGGCAGGTGAAGACAGTGGTGCGGGAACAATTGTCAGAGTGGTGGGTGCTGCTGCCAATATTATGTCACTGAAGTAATAGAGTTCTGGAAAAATTCAAGTATTGCACAAGGACCAAGTGAAGCAAGTGAGCAAGGTCCATTCAACAGAATGCTGGGTAAGCTGTACGAGTCCAGAGGTGCATTTTGGACCACAGTGTCCTGAATATATAACTAAACCATGGTGTGGTAATGCTCCGCCATTTACAAAGATCACATTTTCCAATGAAATGGCTACTAAATTTGCACCGGCCATGACATTTTCATGCTAAATCTCTATGACACAGGAGCTTTCACATATGGAAATCAGATTCCTCCACATTATCATCATCATTTGTGCATTACAAAAGTAAAGTGTCTCGTTTTGATCTTTGTTTCCACTACGCTTCAGAATTACAAACCAACATTTTGCCTCATTTGTCCTTCCCTTGCTGCTGATATATTTTCAAATACTTGTAAAGTTCATATACAAGTATTAACAAGCACAGGTAAATGCATTAGGTTTCGCCTATGTGATTAATAATAAGCCGTTTTTTTTGTTGTAGGTTGTAGCTTGCTGAGTAATTGTACAATATAAGTTACAGAAAGTCTGTTAAAGCGTTATGACTTATTTATGTGCAAAAGGCAATATATTGTGCTGTTACTAGTGGTATAGTGTGGGTAAGTAATAGCAACATTTTGAAAAATGAAACGAAAGAGGGAAATAATGAAATTAATTGATGTATAAGCAACGTTATATGTTTGGAGGAGTTTTGACAATTTGTGGGCCCAATACCACTGCACCTGCTGCACCAATCGAATCATGCCCCTAGTGCCTGTAAGGTAACTGCACTTGTGACTGCCTGTTCAGTAGTATAATATTGTAATATTTGGTGTTTAGAGTGGTTCCTAGAGCTTTGGGCCCCAGTGTCACTGCACCTGCTGCACCATTGAATTCCTGACCCTAGTGCCTGGAAAGTGACTGCACTTGTCACTGCTTATTTAGTAGTTACTTGTTGCAATATTTGGTGTTTAACCCCTTCGCTGCAGGGATTATTCACCTGCTGTGCTGGGGGTGAGGGGGGCGCGCACAGCGCCCGCATGCTCATGACGAGCTGAGCTCGTCACCGGTGCATTGGCTCCCATGGAACGTTCAGCACAGGAGGGGAATTCTCCCCACACCTGAGCGTTCAACGGGTCATGACGAGCTGAGCTCGTCATGAGCGCCGTGGCTCATGACGAGCTCAGGGGTTAGAGGAGTTCTGACAACTTTGAAATCAAGGCCCTAGGTGCTGCTAGATTACTGCACCCATGACTGCCGGTATAGTAGTAACATATAGCAATATTAGGTGTTTAGAGGAGTTCTGACAACTTTTGGGCCCAGTGCCACTACATAAGCTGCACCATTCAAATCACGACCCTGTTGCCTACGAGGTAACTGCACTTGTGACTGGTTGTTTAATAGTAAAATTTAGCAATATTAGGTGTTTACTGAGGTGCCTAAAGCTTTTGGTTCTGGCACACTGTTCTTGCTGCACCATTCAAATCATGACCCTATTATCTGCTTGATAAATGCACGTGTTACTGTATTGTTTAGGAGTAAAATTGTGAAATAATCTGGGTTTAGTGGGGTCCCTGGAGCTTCTGGCCCCAGTGCCACTTTGCCTGCTGCACCATTCAAATCAAGTCTCTTCACTTCAAGGTAACTGCAAATGTGACTGCCTGTTTAGTAGTCAAATATAGCAGCATTATTTGTTTAGAGGAGTTCTGACATATTTTGGGCCCATTGCTACTTAACCTGCTGCACCAATCAAATCATGACCCTATTGTCTGAAAGGTGCCTGCACTGTGGTTGACTGTTCAGGAATAGAATATAGCAACATTAGGTGTTTAGTGGGGTGCCTGGAGTTTTTGGCCCTGGTGCCACTGCACCTGCTGCACTACTGAAATCATGACCCTAGTGCTTGCTAGATAACGTCACTTATGACCGCTTCTTTAGTTATAAAATATAGCATAGGAGTTTAGAGGAGTTCTGACTACTTTTGGAACCAGTGCCACTAGAATTACTGAACCATTCAAATAATGACCCTGTTGCCTGCAAGATAACTGCATTTGGGACTGCATGTTTAGTAGTAAAATAAAGCACAATTTTGTATTTAGTGAAGTTATGACAACTTTTGGCCCGGTGCCACAGCAGCTGCCGCTCCATTTAAATAAAGCCCCTATCAACTGCTATTGTGACTGCCTGCTTAGCAGTAAAATATAGCAATATTAGGTGTTTAGAGGAGTTCTGACAGCTTTTTGGCTGGTGCCACTGCACCTGCGGCACCATTAAAATCATGACCCCATTGCCTGCTAGAGAAACACACTTGTGACTGTCTTGTTTAGTAGTAAAATGTTGCAATAGTCTGGGCTTAGTGGGGTCCCCAAAGCTTTTTGCCCGGAGCCACTGCACCTGCTGCACCATTCAAATCAAGTCCCTTTTAACTGTAAGGTAACTGCAATTGTGACTGCCAGTTTAGTAGTCATATTTAGCAATATAATGAGTTTAGAGGACTTCTGACAACCTTTGGGCTACTACACAAGCTGCACCATTCAAATCATGACCCTGTTCTCTGAAAGGTAACTGCATTTGTGGTTGCCTGTTTAGTAATAACATTTAGCAATATAAGGTGCTTAGTGAGGTGCCTGGAGCTTTTGGTTCCAGTGCCACTGCACCCGCTGCACCCTACCCTAATCATGCTCCTAGTGCCTGTAAGATAACTGTATTTGTAACTGCCTGCTTAGAAGTACAATATAGCAATATTTGGTGTGTAGAGGAGTTATATTAACTTTTGGCCCCGGTGCCACTGCACCAGCTGTACCATTCAAAACATGACCCTAGTGCCTGAGAGATAACTGCACTGGTGGCTGCCCGTTTAGTTCTACACTATAGCAAAAAATCGTATCTAGTGGGGTGCCTGGAGCTTTGATTACAGTGCCAATACACATGCTGCACTATTGAATCATGACCCTAGCACTTGATGGCTGACTGTACTTGTGACCGCCTGTTTAGTTGTAAAATATAGCAATATTTGGGGTTTAGAGGAGTTCTGTCAAATTTTGAGCCTGATGCCTCTACACCTGCTGCACCATTCAAATCATGACCCTGTTGTCTGCAAGGTAAATGCACTTGTGACTGCCTATCTAGTAGTAAAATAGAGCAATTTCGGTGTTTAGTAGGGTGCCTAGAGCTGTTGGTCCAGGTGTCACTGCACCTGTTGCACAATTGATTTCATGACCCTGTTGTCTGCAAAGTAACTGCACTTGGGACTGCCTGCTTAGTTTTAAATGTAAGCAATAATCTGGGTTTAGTGGGGTCTCTAGAGCTTCTGGCGACAGTTCCACTGCACCTGTTGCACATTTCAAATCAAGTCGCTTTTACCTGCAAGGGAACTGAAATTGTGACTGCCTGTTTAGTAGTCAAATATAGCAATATTATATGTTTAGCAGTGGCGGCTCCTCCACTAAGGCGAAGGAGCATCGACTCACTGCATTTTTCCAGCAGTATAAGAAAAAACATAAAATGATAAAAACTCAGTTATTATCATTTAATTTTTTTGCTTTTTGTGAGGCAGCTTTGCAACAGCGAGGCGAGTGGGGCAAGCTTACAGAGTTGCCAAGGAGCGGTTTGTCCCCATTCCCAAGTGGTAGTGACTGTTTGGTGGGCTTTATCGGGCTGACCATAACCGTCATGCGCACTTTCCCTTGTCTCCACCCAGGCTGCGTTACAGCCTGGGTGGAGAACATGCCCAGGCCCCCATGCCCCATCCAAGCACCGAGGCACGGCGCTCAGACCAATCACAAAGCTGAATTGCAGCACTGTGATTGGCTCAGGGGAGCGGGCGCTTCCAAGCTGCTTCCTGTTCCCACCCGTGGGAGAAGGAGAGACGCAACCAGGAGGAGCGGCAAGGAGGACGCGGCTAGCAGGTAAGTTGAAGTATTCTTTAATTTAACCTCCCCCCAAGCTGCCGCCCCTCCACCCCCTATCGGTGCCGACTGCCGCTGGTGTTTAAAGGAGTTCTAACAATTTTTGGGCCTGGCGCTACTGCACCAGCTGCTCTATTCAAATCATGACCCTGTTGTGTGAAAGGTAACTTCACTTGTGGTTGCCTTTTTAGTAGTAAAATATAGCATAGCTCTTGTATATTAACTTTTTAATGTGCAATGTTTTTTGCAACATTTAGAATTTGATCATAATGACCAAATAGATTAAGTTGAAAAAATCATTCAGATAATTTCCAATAAAAGTCCACACAATGCTTATGTGGAGCAGGAAATATGTGACCCTGGAACAGCAAACATATTGCACACAACAAATCTCCTAGGTGTCTAGTTCAGTGGTCTAATAGTCTTTGACAGTTCCACAAAGGGATTAAGAGTATTGCCTACAGACACTGTATTGCCTGTAGGTGACAGTGGTGTCTTCTTGGAGAGTATGGATGAGGCAAATAATTGACCTCCCTTACGTGTTTAATAAAACCATTGCATTTCTCTTTGTCTAATCTACTAACAAGGAACATTATTCGTCTAGCATATCAAATATTCTGTGTGCCTCTAAGAAAGTTACATAGTGCTACCTCTGAGCTGTTAGGGCTGGTTGGGATCAGTGTCCCTCTGCTTATTTAACCATGAATTAGAACAACTGTCACAAACAATTTATTTCAGATAAGAATGAGACAGCCCTGATGGGAGTCATGTGAAGGAAACACCAGTACTCGAAACGTGTCGACACATTCTCAAAATAAGTTGAGAAATCGTGGTTAATTCTCACTTTTCAATCAAGGACTAAAATTTCCCTTGTTCAAATTTTATTGATTAATTGGTAAAACTAGATGGACATCATGTAAAGATACTAAAGGAAGGCACAGAATTATTGCCTTTCTTTCTTTCTTTTATCACACAATTAGTGAGACATGACATAAATGATCGTGATTTATTGGGTTTTGTTTTGTTTTGACACTGTTTGTTCACAATTGTCAGTCATAAGTTCTGTGACGTTCTTTGTAGAGCACGATTTATCACTTATAAATTGGTTATGTTTGAAATGTTTTAGGAAATATTTTGCTATGCGGTTATGAAATGACAATGTTTTCGTTCTCCATGTATCAATGTATGAAGTACAAAAACTAAAGACATAAGTAAAAAGGTAAAAACTAAAACTACCAGGATAAACAGAAGCAAGGTGTTTGTCTATAAAGCAGAAGGAAATTATGCTTTTTGAAAGAACTCGAGGTTTAGGCTCTTCTCCCAGTTGTTCTAATTTACTATACGGCTCTGCCTAATCCTTGTCCTCTGGGCCTAACTCCCTTTGTTTTTCAATTCATATTTAACCATGAAAGCACCCACTGTCCTTCAGTCTTCTGGGGCTGCTGTTCCCCACATCTCTAAGATGCAGTACAAATCTAGAATGAGATCTTTTAAAAAGAAAAAGAGATGACAGAGACAGTGAGAGATAATGACTAAAAATCAAGATAGACAGAAATTAAAGGAGACAGACAACGAAATAAGGCAATATTGAAAAGGAGTGTAGAGGGTTTGAAATATAGCTAGTGGGTAATGTCTGTGTAGGGTAGTTGGGAGAGACAGTGGTTCAAATGGGCACAAAGGGTGGCTTTCAAGGGAAATTGAGAGTATCTACCCATAAGGGTAATGGGAAATGAGAATCAAAGACCAGGTAGAATAAGATGAGACGAGTGCAGAGGTGTGGGAGTGGCAGAGGAGCAGTGTTGGACCTGTTTGACTCAGGGTGGTCTTCCCCCATACTTTTTGCCAGCTTGCCCCAATTTTTCAGAATTCTTTTTGTTGGCCTTAGGACTCTGAGCACTTTACCACTGCCAACCAGTGCTAACGTGCATGTGCGTCTCCCCTAAAACATAGTTTGATTGACTTATCCACAATTGGCATGTTTAATTTATCTGTAAGTCCCTAGCAGAGTGCACTACATGTGTCCAGGGCCTGTAAATGAAATGCTACAAGTGGGCCTGCAGCACTAATTGTGCCACCCACACAAGTAGCACGTAGGAGCTTTACAAAAGGGCCCTGCCAAAGTGGTGGCAAAGAACACAATGGTGTGAATTTATTACAATTTATGAAAGATATGTATGATTGTGGATAATTAACAGTAAATATGATGTTTCGTGGTCACCTTTTAGACCATCTGATTGAAAATTGGGGTTGTCCCCTATCCAGACGTGAACATCCCTTACTGATACCTACTCATTTTTCTACTCCATATGACGTCATGATGCATATTGTCTTGTGCTCCGCAACCATCAGCATGAGTGAACCGAGGGTGCAAAGACCAGAAAGATGCACACGCAGTAGATGTAGGAGAGTGGAAGGTGTTATAATAACTATGTAAGAAACCCACCAAAAACCTTTTGTGAAAGAACAAGATGAGGGCCCTAGTCTCTGTTTGATGACCCTTTTGCAATAAATGTATATGTGAGCAATCTGCAAATATAAGCAAAGCGGCATCAGTGGAAAATTCTAATAATGTGCCAGGATCTAGTAATTAATGGATCATGAGGTCATTGTAAATATTGTATACATCATATATAATGTAAATAAGTGTGTGAAAATGTACTAAATGTAAAGTTGTTTTAATTGTAAATAATGTATATTTCTGTATAATAATTGTTGTATGTGTATCTGTTATTTGTAGCCCTGAAGAAGTCCGTGAAGGACGAAATGCGTTGGCTACGGCTACAGTCTTTTACTGAAGAATAAATAAAGAATGAACTTCAACACAACTCCACTGATTCTGCTATGAATGATTTATATTTGTACTTAATAATTATGGTTATTTCTGAATATTTTTGACGAAACTAGCGTGCTGGACCAATTTGTGCTAAATTAAAAAATAGGAGAGTGGAAGGTGGCAGGATGCGGAATAACAGTGGCTGTGCATTCTTTTAAAGTGAAGTATTAGCAGTGGAAATCATGTCCCAACTGTTGACAACAGCTCTCATTTGCCAATGTTGCCTATTTCCATTACATAGAAGAACTCAACACCACATAAACCAGGTTCTGTACAAAAGTCTTATGTGGACAGCCCAGCCTGACTACCTATGCACCAGCATTCTTAGCGCTAATTCATTTGTAGATAGACCCTCTTTTTGGTATGCTCAGTGTTCAGCACATCTCTATCCTGAAGAACTTTTCATCCGTCTCAGAGGACGTATTACCCGTATTGGGAGCTACGTTGAACTGCTGTCTCAACTACGCTAACACACTTTTCTTTATTTTCACAGAATATTAAATCTCTTGTCTCCAAGAAGCCTACTAGACCCTAGCAAGAAGGGTACGTGGATAGAAACATGTAAACTCATCTCCAAACTGTTGGTCTCTACATTGGCCCCCTGTCAATCCCCTGGTCATGTTCGAAGTTCTTTGCCTTGCGCTGAAATCCACCCCCAGTAAGGGCCTCACTTCACGCCCCAATATCTTGACAAGAGAATAAACCGTACACTGATGGATGGATCTCTGCTCTGCATAGGCATAATTCACTGCAGTTTAAAGGGTATTTGCTGCTTCACAGTCTCTGAACCCAAGAAGATTACCCCATGGTAACTTGCACACTCAGATTAACCACTTCTTGTTCCGAAAAAAATAAACATTTCTCCTTCACACCATTCACTATCTTTCAGTTGGCAGAGCTGTACTATACACCTCATTCCATTACTTCATTGATAGGTATTTTACATGTTAAGACTTATAAATGCTCCTGAATCCCCAACTTTAACGAAGCAAATTCTTCTATAAGAAAGTCCTTGCCTTCTTTGTAAATAAATGGTTACACATGAAATAAATGATAACAACATTTTTTAGAGAGGTTAGCAGTTTAGCACAGCACTATATTTAAAAAAGAACACAACTGCTGGCTTAGACTTACGACAACTGTTAGACTGTTTACATAATACCAAGAAGATGTGGAACTAAGGACAAATAGGTCGTTTTTTTCTTTAAAAGTTGTAACTGTAACTCTAACTTTCTGATTGTGTGGTTCTGTTTTGAAATATACTTTTCACATTGGAGTCAGGAGCTTTCTAGGGGTCAGGCTTCAAGCAGTAGGGTTGTGAACTTTCCCTCGTCAGTTGAGACCTATCAATCTGACTGATGCCTGATGGAGCTACCTGTTTAGCCATTGGGGTGATGGGCTGTGGATTCCCTCCTCGGATGTCACTTACCCAGTCGATCTTTGGACAGACTTCCTTTCCTCTCTCCTGACTTCTTTTCCTTTATCCTCTCCCTTCACACTTCCCCCTTCCCCCTCCTCTCTATTTGTCTCACCTTTCTTTCCTCTCCCAATTTGTTGCTTAATCTTTGACGTAAGGTGTATTTGTTTTCATTCTTGGTAACATTGTGTAGCCTAATGTAAAGTGCTCTGATACCTACGGGTCTAGCCAGCACTAAATATAACTCATAAATAACGTTCCTCTGAACTTCTGATGGACCTCTAACGACACCCCATGGGCGTCAAAACTGTTTGTACTCATCTGGATACACGAGCAACCTTGGCCGATGCCCGGTGGAGCTGTCATATGCAGCTAAAGAAGAGTCTGGCCCTGGTTTCAGCCCCTCAGCCGTCACCTACCCAGCAGGACATCTGTCATTGTTTTCCTCATTTTTCCCATTGTGTATTCCCTTCCTCTCCATCCTCCTTCCCCTTTGACTCTTTGATTTAAGTGGTGTCACTATGTTACTTGTAACTCGCTGTAACTGATATAAAGCGCTCTGATACCTCTAGGTCTAGTAGCGCTATATAAAACTTTTCAAATAAATAAATAAAATAAACATGTCTCAGGTCTACCACTGCAGAACTTGTGTGTGTGATTTACAGTGCCATGTCGACTTGGCATTTAAAACCAATTGCCAAGCCTTAAACTTCCCTTTTATTATATGTAAGTCACCCTTAAGGTAGGCGCTAGGTAGCCCATAGCACAGAGTGCTCTGTAACCAACAGCTAGGACATGGACTTTATGTTTTGCATGTACTGGTAGTGAAAAACATCCAAATTCGTGTTTCAATACTGTGAGGCCTGACCCTCTCATAGCTTAACATTGGGAATTACACTTATAAACTGTAATTACTGATTAAGAATGAGTAGATCTGTCATCATTCTCATCACTGGAAGGATGATGATAAATCCTCTTTACTGATAAAGTTGAATTCATCATTACCCTTTTAAAAATGCCACTTTTAGAAAGAAAAAAAAGTTAAAGGTGCCTACAAGGGATTCAAAGGATATGATTTTAAATAATTTTATATTGGATAAGGTGACATCAAATGACAGCAAATGGAATAAATCAATTCAAATTAAAATAAAGTTGATCAATAAATCAATTACAACTACTGGGTATATCAAAAGCTATGATTGGGTTTCTATTTCAAAAAGCAAGAAATGGGGTACAGAAACAACAGACAACTTGGAAAACATTGACAACAGAAAACTTATAGGTAAGATATATAGATATATCTTGGCTATCAATGTATAGATACCCATCGCCATTCAAAAAGCAATGAGTTCGTCCTATACATAGGATGAAGAACCCGTGATAAATTAATTAACAATAACTAAAAGGAAGGATGGGTTAAGGGTCAATATTTCAGTCTCTGTTGCATCAAATCAATGCGACCATCTTCTGGACAACTGTAGTTCTTGTGAAATGTCTTGACCCCTTGGTCAAAGAGTCAAAAGTGAGCTCAGATTTTCAAGGACAGTCTCGTCAATGGTAGAAATGAGCATCAGTTCTAAATCAATTGGCTTCGTATAAAGAACAAATTAATACGTATCTTATTTAGTTCGCGGCAGCATCTATTTCACGATCACAATGGGAGTTCCAAGCAAATTGGCTTCCAATAAAATCAGCAAGCTACTGGACCTGTGAAATACCCTACCAGGAGGAAGGACAGCTGTGCTGCTACAAGGACTGCCATTCTGCTGGACTGCTGCTCTGGAATAACTGTTTTTTGCTGTGCTGCCATGCTGCCTTCTACCCTCTGCTCTGCTGAGGAAGGACTGGACCCATCTTATTTGAACCCAGAGTGACTCCAAGGGCATGCTGGCTTGCTCCCTGTTCTAAGTCTCAGGGATATCTAAGACTTTTCATCAACCTGTAACAGCACCTGGACTTTGCTTGCTGCAAGTGTTGCACTGCCAAGTGGTGCCAATCCAGTCCTGGGCCCTTGGAAGTGGGTATAAAGTGCTGCAACTACTAGAACCCACGCATCAGTAACATTATGCTGATCAAAACTGATGCATCCCAATCAATGCTGACACATCGCCGCTGCTACATGGACCGCGGATCTCGCATCACTGTGTGATCAATTGGCTCCAGTTTCCAATGCATCTCCGACTTTGTGCGGTTTGACACCAATGCATCGCCTTCAGTCTGGTGGTTCGACACATCGCTGCATTGCTTTTCACATCTTGAGTCTGTCAATGACACATCTAAGGTACTTTGCAGCAGGACAAGTCTGGTCCCTATATCCAACCTCGCTCTACTGCAGTCAGTCTGAATGTTTGGATTTACCAAGGTCTAGCACGACCAGATATCCCTGGCTGGCGCTTTAAACCTTTAGGCATTACATTTTCACGTATTCTTTAGAAATTCATAACTCTACTTATACTTTTTTTGGTATTGTTTTGTTCATAAATGTATAAGGTATTTTTCTAAACTGGTGTGAAGTGTTTTTGTGTTTTGTTTCACTGTTACTGTTTGAAGTGTTGAACAAATACTTTGCACAAAGCCTCTTAAGTTATGCCTGCCTACTCTGTGCCAAGCTACCAGAGGGTGATCACAGGTTTATTTATGGTATGTATCTGACTTATCGTGACTAGGATTGTTCTTTCTTGCTTGGACAGGGTGCATACCTTTGCCAACCAGAATCACAATTTCTAACAGAGCTGAATGCCTCCACAGGGAAAGAGTTGTGATAGAACTGCAACGTTGGAAAGGGCGAAGAAGCTGAAATGAGAAAGAGTGCACCCTGCACAAGAACACAGAATTAAAAGGCAGACATAAAAAAAAGTCACTCCAAAAAGTGGTTGTGTAAAATGACAAAGGAATAAGAGTGCTGACTTGCAATGTGGGAGGATGGGAAACAGAATATGCAGACAGCCATTAGTGAGTGTCTGTTTTAAAATGTAAGAACTTACAACCTCAATTGTGACATGAAATGAAATGAGCAGCAGGGTGTCTAAATGAGCTCTGCAGCTGTATCGCATAAAGTGACCTGCAGGTTACCCAAAGACACTTTCGCAACATAAAACTGGTTGCAGATGTTTGTATGCCGATTGTGCCAGTGCACATTTTGTCACCACAATATTGATGGGACATTCTCTCATTTGCATCAGGGTGTGGTCACAAGAAAATGAGGAAGCCCTTTGCCACTGTGCCTTCACCGTATTACGGACACAGCCACAATAGCAAAGAAGCTGTCAGGAGGCGCACAGATTGCACACCACATAGAGGTAGAGCACAGTCACTGCACCCTGAATACGCTCAGAGGGAATGTGTCCATGGGTCTTGGGTCCCCCATGTCACTTCCCCACAGGTGGGTGCAGAAACACACTGCCCCTGCCTGCAGGTAGATACTCTGTTTCCCCTCTGAAGTGAGGCTGGTCTGCTGCCAGTGTAAGACGATGCCGTGATTTCAAACCAAGTCCCTGTCTGTCAGTAATGCACTCTCCTCAGCACAGATGTGAACTGTAAGATTCCACCTTTGCTGACAACAGTAAATTTTTGGGTGTAATTGTGCACACTGCTTTGTTCTGTACTAGTTGCCCCTAGTTGGAGGGTGTCATGACACAAACAGGAAAAGTGATCCAAAATATATGTTCCACCCTGGTGTTTCAGACATGCTTCCTGTAGCCATCTGACCTCACATCAAACTCACTCTTAATTGGTTATTTATCACATACTTGACTTTTGATTTCTACCATACATGGTCAAGCAAGACAGGCTGGCTTCTATCAGACACATCTCATAAATTCCGTGAACATGAGAGTGTGTCCGTTAATATGACTTTTAGCATGCAGCAGTGGCTATGTTCAGGTTTTGATGAAGCAATGAATGTCCAAGGCAATATCAAGGGCGTGGTGGAATAGCTATTACTTTCCTCTTCCCAAATAGGGGATTGTAGGAAAGTGCCCTTTTTGCCTTGGCATACCCACTTTTTGCCTGGTAGTTGATGTGATTTTGAGTGAAAGTGCACTTGGTTCCTGCTTACCAGGTCTTCAGTGCCAGACCTCTTTCCCAAAACTGTGCAATTGTTTCACCCAATTGGTGATACCTTTAGTAACCTCTTTAAGTCCCCAGTAAATAGTACCTCCGGTACCTAGGGCCTGAGGTACTATAGACAGTCCCCAAGAGTTGCAGCACGAATTGTGCCACCCTATGGGCCCCTCACCAAGCCCATGCAAAACTGCCACTGCAGGCTGCATTTCTTGGTGCAGCCTAAAGCGTAAACACAACATGGCATACAGCCTGTGTGCCATGCCTGCGAGACTGCAAGCAGTATAAGTAAGTCACCCCTAGAGCAGGCCTTACCACCCTAAGGCAGGGTCACTAGACTACATATGAGGGCCTAAAAGCCTGAGCAGCTATGGCCTAGTTATTTGACCAGCATTTTGAATTCTGAAAGTCCAAATGGGATGCTCAGAGTTCCAAATTTGTTTTTTAATCCTTCTCGTTTGGTGAGTTTTTGATGCGCTAGTACTGGTCAGTTCCATTACAGCCAGTATGAGTGATCACGGGTGCCATTTTAAAAGCATGTGCTTGAAACTGGTGAAAAAGACTTCCCCATCTACATGAGGCCTTCACTGAAAATTGGGGTTTTCAGTATCATATTAAAAAAAATGATGCCAGTGTCGTATTTGATAATACATGCACCCAGAGGGCAACCTTAGAGGTGTCCCCTGAAAACCCACTAGCCACTGGTATGCTGACTGACTGGTTTTCACCAGCCTGCCACCAGAGGCTATGGATTAGTATTCCAGGAGCTTCAAAGAGCCCCACTGCCTTTGGCTTGCAGATGACCCAAAAGAAGAATGTGAGAATCCCACAAAAACCCTACACTGCAAAGCACCACTACACCTGCTCTTCTGAGCCAGCAGTGCCAGCATGGTTCCCAGCCCTCCAGAGACAAAACCCACCCTAGACTTGCCCACTATGGACTTCCCTCCAACGCCTGCAAACTCTGCTTGCAGGACCCCTCTACTGCGAGTGCTCCCAGTGATAAAAATTCAACACCTATGCACCCATCACTCCTGGCCCCTGAAAAGTGCAGTGCGAGTTGGAAGTCTAAAAGGGACCAGTGCCCGGGCATGAGCTCATGAACAGCTTTAAGTAAGAGCAATAACCGGGCGTGTTGGAGTAGTGGACGCAGTTTGCAATGCATACACGTAATTTGGTTGTTTGCAATCGGGAGAATGACGTTTGATGTAAATGAGAAGTGTTTTGAAGCACTCAATTGCGAGTGCATTGTTGCATAAGGCTGGGTATCGGGGGCAGTATTAACGAACAACTCCCTATCAACCTGTTATCAGCGTTCTTGCCCGTAAACTTCCATTTGACGCTGAATCTGTTTTTAAACATGTGCAGGTGGCTGCGACTATCTCTGGTCACTTTTTGGACACGTGAACATTGGGTACTGTGTCCTAATGGGTGATGCTGGTACGTGCTGACTTAGCGCACTCAAGGTAAATATGCTTGAAAATTGTGTGTCAATATATGCTGCATTGGTAGTGCCTCCTCTGAGAGGTGCATGAATGGCGCTTTGAGCGTCTTTCTGTTTTATTTTTTCACACAGGTCCACATTTTTCTGAAAAGACTGAGAATAGACAACCCCTCTTATGCCCTGATGAAATCGCTAAAACTAGGAGCGATGAAACATGTCGGCTTGAGGACATAAATGTTGATGGTATATAAGTAACCATTTTTAATTAGTGGGGTTTTGCTGCGTCAGAATAAAACGGTAAAAGCAAGCAAAGCCCTGCCACACAATTAAAAAAAAAAAGATTGTGGTGGGTTAGGGGTCTATTTATATGTTTCTGTACACTACAAGTGGGTGTCAGTGTTGATACGTTTGTCACTATATGTGTTTTCCATCACTATTCTCACATCCGCACTACTTTTCTTTTTAGTGCACATTTGTCTTTTCACATAGAGAGAGTGGCCAATGATGAGAAGTGGGTACACCGGCAATTGTTAACCGGGAACCCCCTCGGGTTGTTCTACCGTGAGGTACTCTCTCTATTCTTCACACTTTTTTTTTTTGGGGGTGAATTGTATGTGGTCCTGTGTGATTTTACATTGGTGAAGAACGCATCCAGACCTGAGGATTTATGTTATTGGACATATTCCGGGGAGTATTAATAATAAGTATTCCTATCTTGTTGGTCTTTTATACGGATGCAGTTGTATTTAGGTGAGGCTCTAATTGTTTGAATACTGTGTGAGTGGGGGGCTGCCTCTCCTATTCCCCTCCCCCTCTACCCCTTGAGATTGTTCAGATTGAGTACGGCGGCTCAGCCGTGAGGGTTTCTCCTCTCTTTTTAAAGAAGTTATAAACAAAATATTATCAATTTTATTCACCTTTGCAGCGGACTCTTGGCACACAGGTTTCATTCCTTTTTTTCGACACTGTAGGCACATTACACTGCTCCATTCCGTCTCCTGCCCTGTGACTAAGGGATGAACTGCCTTGCCTTCTCTGATGAGCAAATTGCTCTCATTCTAGCCGGTCCCCCATTATTACCTGATGCACCCCTCAGCACAGAAGGTACAGCCAGGGAAGAGTGGGAAAATTAAGCGCTTTGAAGAAGCGCCAGATACGTGTGGCTTTGCATGGAGCTCTTATGACTGAATATCTTTGGGCAGGTGCTTCTCCTCCAAGTTTGATAGTTCGACTTGAGCCAAAAATCTTTCTCGAGGATAAGCAATTCCGGGTGGACTGGAGTTTCATTGCAAATAAATGCACCTGTGATTGGTTGATATTAATAATCAACACGGCAAAACGCCTCAGCGAGGCATTGCTCAAAGAAATATTGGAGCTGGAGGAGAGCCTTAATAACAACCAGGCACTAACTGATGCTAAAGAGCAGCTATCATGCATACAGGGAGACTTGGCTGAATACAAAACATATATGGTCAATCAAAAGATTAAAGGTCTCAAAAAGAATCTTGAACGTCACACCCACACTTGGGCTTTTCCCTACACAGAAGACGAATATTACGATACACCACCAGAGCAAGCGAGGGCACAACCATACCAGAGGCGGGGGCAATACCATCAGAGAGGAGGCCATAGGGGACAAGGGGGCAATAGACGTACACCCAATAATTGGCAATTCGACAACACGAGCAGTGAGGACGAAGAGGGCCCAGCTCGTCAAACAGTACCCGTAAACAACAGGGTCAATTTTGCACCTGAAAATAGATCTGACGAAGATCTAGGAGCTCTACTGAGGTCTTTTTTAGGCCAGCCCCAGAGAGGGGGCCGTGGGGGCAGGGGTCAACCACAGGGACAAGGCAGAGGGAGAACACAACAGACATGGCAAACATTCTCACCCCGCATTACACGGAGCAGGGCCAACTCATTCCGCAATTAGGAGAAGTGAACAATTTACCATCTTCTATTACCAATGACATTGTGGTAAATTTGTCCTCCTATGAATTAACATCCATCGAGCGGACTGTGTTAAATAAGGGCCTCGGGTATGTCCCAACACCAAGACATGACCCTTTTCTATGCAGAACAGAAGTCTCAGAGATGATGAGAAAAATAAAACTACACACATTTTTTGCTGATAAAGAAAGCACGCCTCTCTCTCTCTTTGACACGAATTTACGTAGGCCTTCTAACTTCTGCCCACCTACATCGCTTCTAGGGCCTGAGGTGGCGGTATTCGAACAACGCGTCATTCAAGAAATAGAATCTCTTGAACAAACCTCAGGACACAATTCGGGCCACAATATGACGAAGGAAGAATGGCAGGCGGTCGGCACCTTACAAAGAAATTCGGCTATTACCATCAAGCCAGCCGATAAAAGCGGGGCCGTAGTTATACTTAACACCAGTGACTACGAGACGGAAATCCTTAAACTTCTGGGGGTTCGAACTAATTATCATCCTCTAATGCGTGACCCCACCCCTGAACTTGCCGACACCATCAAGAGGATGGTTTCAGAGGCAGTCTCGAAAAAATGGATCTCTTCCAAGGAGGCGGATTTTATTATCAACATCAATCCCAGGGTGCCGGCATTTTACATCCTGCCAAAGATTCATAAGCCCCAACGTCCGCCCCCTGGACCCCCCATCGTCTCTGGGATCCAGTCCATCCTTGAACCTTTATCCCAGTTCGCCAACTTCTTTCTCAGGGAAGCGGTGGTCACTCAGGAGTCATATGTACAAGATACCACTGACATCTTGAATATCTTGGAAGAAACAGCCTTTGACCCTGCAAACCAACTACTGGTTACAATTGACATCGAGTCATTGTACACCAGCATCCCCCAGGACGCCACGCTGGTGGCAGCAGCGCGGGCCCTGGGGTCGATGGAGTGGTTCTATGACACACCTCAAAAATTCGTCATGCAGTGCATTGAGTTGGCACTCACAAATTTTTTTTTTGAGTATCGGGGACAACTGTACCTGCAGACCTCCGGTACTTCTATGGGGGCCACATTTGCTCCCAGCCTGGCCTGCATTTATGTGGGCCAGGTTGAGAAGAATGTGGTCCTCCATGAGTCCAACCCATATAGAGAGAACATCTCTCTGTGGAGACGTTATATTGACGACGTCCTCTGTATCTGGACAGGTACAGAGGACCGGCTCAATACATTCTTACAATGGCTGAACCAAGTAGACCCGAGTCTTCGTTTCACCTGGACCATCAGTAATACATCCGCGGTATACCTTGACGTCGACATTACTGCGGCGGATTACAAGTTGGTGGCTAGTGTGCATCACAAAGCTACAGATAGAAACTCCCTCCTCCACTACCACTCTTTCCATCCAAGATCACTCATCTAATCTCCCGGTTGGACAATTTTTGCGATACCGGCGCAATTGCTCGTCCACCGAAACATTTCTTGAGCAATCTTCTGAGCTAGTCACCAAATTGCAACAACGGAACTATCCAGCCAAAGTGATTAAACAGGGCTCTGAACACACCACGTGAAGCACTTTTGGAGCGCAATGTACAAGAAAAACAAACGTGCCTGCCAGTAGTGACGACCTTTGACCCACTCTCAACCAAAATAAGGCAGATCATAAAAAAAACATTGGTCTATACTTGACACAGGGGGGAACAAGATGCCAACCCCGTGCTTTGCCTTCAAAAGAGCCCCGAACTTACGAGACAAATTGGTCCATACACGAAACCTGAGCATTGCCCAGACAAGTACTATACCGGCGGGACATTATCCTTGTGGTAATTGCTCGGTCTGCGGGCTTACATCAGCCACTAAGACTGTATCTTTACGTGGGGGCAGAACCTGGTTTTTGAACCGGTTCAGCAACTGTAACACCACACATGTTATCTATAGGCTGATGTGCAGTTGTGGTCTTTACTATATCGGCCTTACAACCCGCAAAGTAAAAATACGGATGCAGGAACATCTGAGTACCATTCGAGCAAAGAAACTGACCACCCGCTTGGTACAACATTCCAATACGTCGGGACATGATCCTAAGGACCTGAAGTGGACCGTCCTAGAAAAAGTGGTGGGCGAAACACATAATCTGGAGAATATTCTGGCAAGAAAAGAAGCAAAATGGATATTCTTGGAGAAGGCAGATCAGGAGGGACTCAATGAAAATATTGAGTGGAATAAAGTGAGCAGGCGATAACAGGGCTCCGTTATGTACCTCCTTTTCCACCCAGACTTCAGCTAGGTATTGAGGACATTAGCACTCACACTGTAGAAATACTGAGGGCTAGATATTGATCAGTCCGGCGTTGGGTATGCACTTCCATCATATGCACATGTGTATTCCCCCCTTTCGATTTGCTGACCTCCATAGGGATATGTACACATGCAGGGGGATTGATGCAGGCATGTAGTTGGTGCATTGCTAGCTTTCATCCTACACGTGATCTGCAATTTAATAGGATCCAAGTGGCCCCTTTTCCACCTAGCATGTGTGCTTTGCAGTGGGCTCTCTAAACTATTAATATAGCGATTTTACAACACTGACATTGTAATTTAGTAGTATGCCCAGATCTGGATTCCCGGTTTAAGTCAACGGGGGAGAGTGCTGCATACTTATGGCACATACTACGAGTGGGCCTTAGCCCATTCCAAGATGACCACGTTTTGCGACGCAGTGGGCGGAGTCACGTTCTCTCCCGGCTACTTCCTGTTCCACGCTCAGAGCCAGCGCGAGGACCGTCGGAAGCGCCGGAGGGACTCGGCAACAGTAAGAGTGTGATACAGGTCGAGCGTGTGTGTGTGACAGTGTTTTTTTGCCCTAAATTTCGAATGACTTTGTTGAAAAGTGCAGTGCGAGTTCGAAGTCTAAAAGGGACCAGTGTCCGGGCATGAGCTCATGAACAGCTTTAAGTAAGAGCAATAACCGGGCGTGTTGGAGTAGTGGACGCAGTTTGCAATGCATACACATAATTTGGTTGTTTGCAATCGGGAGAATGACGTTTGATGTAAATGAGAAGTGTTTTGAAGCACTCAATTGCGAGTGCATTGTTGCATAAGGCTGGGTATCGGGGGCAGTATTAACGAACAACTCCCTATCAACCTGTTATCAGCGTTCTTGCCCGTAAACTTCCATTTGACGCTGAATCTGTTTTTAAACATGTGCAGGTGGCTGCGACTATCTCTGGTCACTTTTTGGACACGTGAACATTGGGCACGGTGTCCTAATGAGTGATGCTGATACGTGCTGACTTAGCGCACTCAAGGTAAATATGCTTGAAAATTGTGTGTCAATATGTGCTGCATTGGTAGTGCCTCCTCTGAGAGGTGCATGAATGGCGCTTTGAGCGTCTTTTTGTTTTATTTTTTCACACAGGTCCACATTTTTCTGAAAAGACTGAGAATAGACAACCCCTCTTATGCCCTGATGAAATCGCTAAAACTAGGAGCGATGAAACATGTCGGCTTGAGGACATAAATCTTGATGGTATATAAGTAACCATTTTTAATTAGTGGGGTTTTGCTGCGTCAGAATAAAACGGTAAAAGCAAGCAAAGCCCTGCCACACAATTTTAAAAAAAAATTTGTGGTGGGTTAGGCGTCTATTTATATGTTTCTGTACACTACAAGTGGGTGTCAGTGTTGATACGTTTGTCACAATATGTGTTTTCCATCACTATTCTCACGTCCGCACTACTTTTCTTTTTAGTGCACGTTTGTCTTTTCACATAGAGAGAGTGGCCAATGATGAGAAGTGGGTACACCGGCAATTGTTAACCGGGAACCCCCTCGGGTTGTTCTACCGTGAGGTACTCTCTCTATTCTTCACACTTTTTTTTGGGTGAATTGTATGTGGTCCTGTGTGATTTTACATTGGTGAAGAACGCATCCAGACCTAAGGATTTATGTTATTGGACATATTCCGGGGAGTATTAATAATAAGTATTCCTATCTTGTTGGTCTTTTATACGGATGCAGTTGTATTTAGGTGAGGCTCTAATTGTTTGAATACTCTCCTATTCCCCTCCCTCTCTACCCCTTGAGATTGTTCCCCTGGAGAAGAGGACCAAAGGCATCCCCACGTCCCCGAGCATCGCAAGAGTTGAGCCCCCTTGTTGGTTCAATCCCACTGGTCCCCCAGTCTAAGCATGCAGCCTCTTTTTCTATGGACCGAAATTAACATTACCACAAAGTGCTTTAATTACGATTTAAAGTTTCATAGTCACCCAGTGTTAAAAAACACACCCAGTTCTTCCTGAGGTGACCTGTTGGTGTTTCCTGGGACTTTGCTCCATACCCACCTTAAGACCCGGTGAAGGGTCTAGTAAGTTGCTGTTAAGTTACTGTAAACAGCATATGTCTCCTTCCTAAGTTAACATTGTCAAGAAGTGTTTCAATTCCAATTTAAAGTATGAAAATTTTGTTTTCTGCAAATCTGCTATTTTAAAAAAGTACTTACCTGATTTTGATTTTGGTGCCTAAAGTTATATAAAGATAAGCGTTATTTTTATAAATTGATGTGGATCTCCTTATTGAGTCTTGTGTATGATTTATTGGCTGTGCGTGTGTGTGCAGTAGATGCCTCTCTGATAAGCCTAAGGCTGCTCGACCACACTACCCCTTAAAAAAGCACCTTGGGATTGCACATGTTCACTAGTAAGGGAATACCTGGACTTTTTGCATTGTATACCTCTGTTTGCTAAACCATTCAAAGCCCCAGCTTCGTACAGGGATTATTTATTTATCTACACCTATTATGGCCTAACTTTAGTAATCTATGTTACATGGTCTAATTTAAGGTCTAGTTTCGGGTGACTTGGCGTGCCCAGCTGTTCCTGTGTGGACATTTGTATTCAGCCAGAGTCACAGGAGTTTGGCTTTCTAAGAAAGCAGAAAATGCGGATGTCAAACTCTTCTGTTGTGAGTCTTGATCGAGGAGGACGAAAGGCACTTCATGCACATGTTAACCAATAAAAATAGCCTGTGCATCCAGCAACCTACCACATTGAGATGCCTTTAGAATTTTGAATATGCAATACGTTTACCGCAGTGATGAGCCTAAGGGAGGCGTAGGCCCAGGAGGGCTGAATCCATGCTTAATTGTAAGGATATTCACATGGTTTAATTTACAGAAATTGAGGCCGATTCACAAAAGCATTTATTAGTTCAGGAAGTAGTACTAGAGCTGTACACGTTTGCGTACTCTTACCTACCTTTGCAAAATAGTAACACATCACCAAGTACTTATTAGTGAAAGTGGAAGAAGGGTAAAGTCCTATCTACTGGTGGTATTTGAGTATTTTCTGAATATTCCCATTTAATTCCAATTTTTTATGTTTTGGGACTATTCACAAATACATGCAAGATTTGACAGAGTCATGTAAGATTATGTTCAAGAGTAGGAAAAGAATATTACTTTACATTCTCCAAATGCCTTTGTGAATAGGCCGTGATGCATCTAAAAGAGAGTAATTTCATCAGTAGTTAATAGAGCATTCCAGCACTTGTGGCCATAAATTCGACACTCTTAATCTGCCACTCTCTCCACGTCTGACACTTTGCAGACTTGTTTCAGCATATCAATAATTCACTTTCACGTCTTTTCCCAGCTCAACGGTGTTACTCAATGACAAAATATAGTTGAAGTGGACCTAATGGTCGCAAGTGTCATTGTCCTTTAACAAATATTAACGGCCTCGTCTGTCAGCAACAACAGCCTGCTGCTATTTTCTGGTGCTGTATACTGTACGCAGTAACTGGTTCTTTAGCAACCAAAGCAAAGCATACCCCGGAGCTCGCGGCTCAGTGAAGTATGTACAGGAAAAATAAGGGCAAAGTGATACACCTAAAAGTTCTTTAAAAGCACTCCACAGCTTAATGCAAATTACCAAGACGAAAATGACGCTAAATTACTGAACTGCATTTGTGCCCTGAAGGGATTTAATTTTAAAAATCACAGAACGAGGAACAAACTGTTTCCTTCCCAAGGTTAATTTAGCCAATTAAATTTATGTACTTCATACATTATCTCTGATTGCTAATCATTTTATCATGTTCCTCTTTCTGCCAGTATGCAGCAGACTCTCTTGTACCAACTAAAATCAAAGCCTTAATCAGTTCATTATGATAAGTTTTGTGTCAATCATAAATATATTGTCTGAATCTGAATGCTCATTTAAGAAGTCCAAAACAAGTCTGTGTATAAAAAAACAAGATGATTAAAGGAAAAGACTGCCAGTCAAAGAACAGTTTTGACGATGCTACATTCCCATAGTAACACCTTTCCCCTCCAATTTTACTGTGATGTTGGCAAATTAAGGTTGAAGTACTTGACTGGCAAGAGAAGAGCCTTTTTTTCAAAATAAAATGATCTACTTGAGGTCTGTATATTAAGGGACACTTTACCATAACATTCGCGAGGGTATTATTCTTCCATTAACCCTCCGCATTAGTTGGATTCTCCACAAATCTCAACTTCATTTTCCTTGATCCTCATTTCTTCTATTTGTAATTCTATTTTTAATTTCTCCCCCTTCCCCTACCCTTCTAAATTTGTATTTTATTTAATCTTAATCTGTTTTTTATGCTCAAATCTTCTCTATCCCTTTAGGCTATTTATTAGTTTGTGGGTATTTAGCTAACCTCTGGGTAAATAGTGACTTTTCTCCTCTATTTTCTTGGCTGCTGGCTAAAGAGTACACATGATTTACTATTTGGCTAGTGGCCTTGCAAGTAGAAGAGCAACTTCACTATTTACCCAGCTGCTGGCTAAAAAGTAAAGATTCTGCACTGTTTGGCCAGCAGCCACGAAAATAACAAAAACACTTTGCTATTTCCTTGGCTCTGGTTAAATAGCAGACATCTACTGTTTGGCTGGCAGTCAAGCAAATAGCAAAGAAACTTCACTATTAACCTGACCACTGGCTAACTAGCAAACATTGGACTAGTTGTACAAATACTTTTTGCAGTCAATAACAACCCAATTCACAGAATTCTTTGCGAACACAAAAAAGCTTTTTCTACTGTATCAAAACCAACTTGCTATATGGTAACACATTATTGAATCATAATTTGGGTTTGCGACCTAATAACGAATTGGTAATTAGAAGGGGCCTCTTTAGGGCATCCCTCCTAAATACCAAATCGTAGCGGTTGCAAAACATTCGTACTTTACCATCAACTCAAAGTCGGTGGTAACCCATGTGCAAAGAGGAAGGGTGGGAAGGGGTCCTCTTGGGAACTCATCCCCTTTCAGAATGTTTTAAAAAAATTAGACCACTGCCTACTCTTTAAAAATACAAATGAAACATTTTAATTTTTTTATTTTTTAAACACATCCAATATTCTTTTAACCCCTTAACTGCTGGGCTTTTCCTCTCCAGTGCTGAGCCATTGTTTGGCTATTTGGAGTTGTTTGTGTCAACATCCTGGGGATTCTAAATATACCCAGATTTTGTGAATTCCCCTGGAGGAGATTGAGAAAATAGGCAAAATATAGCTACATTAAGGGGCACATGCATCAACCTATTTAGGAAGTGCAAACGGTGCGAATCGGTAAATTCGGCCGTTTGCGCTTCCTAAATAAGTTTTTAGGATGCATGAAACAATTTTTGAAAATCCGCATTTTTTTGCAATTCCTAAAAATGTGATTGCATTTAAGGAATCGCATTTGTGCGATTCCTTAAATGCAATGCATGAATTTTTTTTAAAAATGCAAATTTTGAAATAGGAAGTGCAAATTAACACGAGGTTGACCCTCGTGTTAATTTGCGAAATCCCGAAAAAAAGCACAAAAATGCATTTTGGAAAGTGTCATGTTACACACACACACATGTCCTTTGGACATGTGTGTGTGAAACTTGCACTAAAACAAACATTTGAAGGGTGCAGGGGGGGTCCTTTGAACCCCCCTCAGCACCCTTGCAATGCATCATCAAAATTTCATTCACAAAAAAAAATTCGCAAAAAGGCATTGATTCCTATGGGCCTCTAGGCCCATAGGAATCAATGTAATGCCATTCCTTAATTGCGATTCGCAATTAAGGAATCGCAATTTCCGAAAATTAAGAAATCCTAAAAACTTTTAGGATTTCTTGATGCATAGGATTTTGCAATTCCTAAATAGCGATTCCTTAATTTTCGCAATTTAGGAAGTGCAAAATCCTACAATGATGCATGTGCCCCTTTGAGTTTTGGTGGAAAATATGAAAAAACATGCTCGGTATAAAAGTGTCTGATTTGTATCCTAAAAATGGCATCTACAAACGGTTTGCCTTACTTAATTCACCATCTTCCCAGCTATCAGGGACATACAGAGCGGAATAAGAAAAGACAATTTTTTAACTATGGTTTTGCTATTTATACAAAGAGACAGCCCGATTTTCCTATTTTTTGTGCTCTCAACCTACTTCCAGTTTGTAGAAAAAACCAGTGTGCAACCCATGAGTGATGCAGGAAGGTTGTACATTTCAGAAAAGTAGAGAGAATTCAAAATTCAGTTAGGGGTCATATGTGTAGATTCCTCAAGGTTTTTGCAAAGAAACTGTCTGTTGAAATAAAGATATATTGAAAATGAGTACGAAAAAGTGGGCATTTGTGATCATATTTTCTTCTGTAACTTTTTGTCACGTTGGCTGATGTACATAAGCAATATACCATTATATCCAATATATGCCTCTGTTTGTGGGATATATATGGTTTGTATGTTCTCCAAGAACCCAAGGTTCCTAGAGCCAACAACTGAGCTTCACCATACAATGGCTTTTCTTTGTGTACCAAGTAAAGATCAAATCAGATGGTGCAATATGTAGAGTGAAAATTGGATATCAAGGAAACCTATGTTATTCAGAAATGGGCACATGATATGAAGTTTAGTAGCCATGGTCATTTGTACATCTCTGAATTTGTGGGTATCCGTACTAGCATATGATTTAGAGGGTATTTTTCAAAATGTCTTCTTTTTTACATACTGCTCTGCACCGATTAGCACTACGGCACTTTATCTAGGGACTCTCGCCAGACCGGCGTTGTTGTACTTGCCCTCCGGCCCACTGGAGGTGGGCAGACCCTTGAAAAGCACAGAGCCCGTCTCGCAGCGTGGGATGCGCGTGGGGTGTGCCCAGGTTCAGCCCGGGCAAAGACCAGGCCAAGACGGGACTGTTTTAGCCCGTCAGAGACCGAAAGAGGCCGAGCCGGGATCTCCCTCTTGGCCCGTGTGTACAGCAATGCGGGCTTCACGTTATAGAATCCGAGAACGTGCCTCAGTGAGTCCTGAGTCTCGAGGGGGAGGTGACACATATATAAGGTGCTATAAGACTTCTCCAAACACAGGGAATACCCCTTCAACAGCATCGGATAGCTTGCAAAAACTGACATATATTAAATTTTTACGTAAACATAGACCTACATATACACACATTCTACTTGGGATGTCGAACTGTTAGAAAGTTATAGCTATTATTTTGCTAATTACGATAGTTTACCTATATATGTTAATAATTAGTACTTTTGAATACTCACATTTGCAGTCCTTGTATATACGTATTTGATAGTAAAATATGGGGAAGAGACAGGCCATAACTGTTCAGCCCCCACTTACAAAAAAAGTCCCTTGTATAACGCATGTAACGCTCATGAGCTACCTCAAAGGGGCTATGGGGGCCATAGAAAAGCAGATATCTACAGTGGAAGAGTCTTTGATCACAGGAACACTGGGTGCAACTGGTGGGCCAAACGATAAAACAGCTGTGGGGCCCTAAAAGATATGACACCTCAGAATGGTTACATTCAAAATGTGTCATACCAAATAATACATAGTGAACATGAATATTTCACACAGCCCCTGTTGAAGCGTAAAACAAATCCGGCAGCTATGTGCAAGCTAAATGAGGGTGCTGAAGAGGGTGGAAAAAATAGTTCGGTAACCAAGCTTACCCCACTTAAACCACACAAAAATCGTCTAAAGCCAACAAAAAAAGCACCCCGTCAGAAGTAGGAAATAGGATAAAGACTAAATCCCAGGTTAACAAAATCTAATTTAGTAATCTAATCTAGTAATCTAGTTTCTTTAGTGGAAAAAATAGATTTTTTTTTAGAAATTCTTTGGTTACAATAGAGGAAAGAGTTGAGCAGATAGAAGTAAGACTGACCAAGTTCTTAGCCAACTTAGGGGCGGCCAATCATATAATTCAGCACAGTAGCCATGAGTGTGTAGGAGAATCTAATAAAACAAAGAGAATCATAACTCATAACGAGCAGCAAGTTACCGCACAGAATGGATTGGCTACAGGGCCTCACACAACCAAGTCCCACCAGGCAGTCCCATTTACACCCTTATACCCTCTTATGATTATTCCAACCGACCAATACCCTAAAGCCAAGATAAACAGGGTCAGCAAGGGCACTGATATACAAGGATGTATTTCCAGTTACACCCTTAATAATCTTGGCAATATGCCCCTACCCATTAGGAAAGCACCATCTGAATCAACCTGCTTGGATTTACCACCAGCTGGTACTCCATAGACAGTCATCCTTGCAAACGTACCCAGTTTGAGGGCTCAGGAGATGGATTTGTGGGAAATAAGAAATATGTCTCTGCCCTGGGTGGGAACAAAGGTAGGGCTTATGGAACAACTTTTCATGGAATTTAAGATGGCCCTAAGAGTGAATTGACTTGGCAGAGACCGGAAAACCTTACCTGGCGACTGTGTGGTGTTAACGTTTAGGACAACGCAGTTAGTGGGGAATATTCTATGGAAGGCAGGTAATAACACTGTAACGACATTTGGCATTAATATACTACCTCTGGGTTTCTTCTACCAACCACCTTTAAAGTTAGGGGTGGGCAATAATAGAAGAGACAACAATGTAAGAGCCCAATACACATACAATGTTGCAGTGGGAAATGGATTTGAACTCCTTCCCTTCCTGAGATAGATTGACTAAATCATCATGTCTTAACCGAACCAAGTAGATTACCAGTCTATATAACAACAGCTCTGAAAACATCCGATCGTAATCCCAATAAGGACAACCCAGGAGTTAGGGGCATGGCTAAGGAATATAGAGGTACCCTAGTGGAAAACACTCACATTAGATCCGATACTCCTAACTGTAGGCAGGAGTTAGGATTCGTGATAGATACGGACCAGAGTTATGAGGTATCCTTGCCTTCCACTGCACCATTAGGTATGGCAAACAAGAGCATTGATAAAGGGAATAGTGTTTCTGTCCTATTCTGGAACATTGCTGGTTTATGACCTAAATTGACAAACTACCCCAGGCATGAATTTGTTAAGAAATTCAACATACTTTGTTTCCAAGAGACATGACTAGTGGATGCAATATACATGAATGGTTTTAAGACTTTCCACACACCTGCCATCCCGTCTATTCATGGGAGGCTCAAGTGTGGTCTCAGTATATATGTTTCAAATATGGTGAATGTACATAAAATATCTTTTACGATGTCAGAAACCCATTATCGTGACCTTAAATATGGACAAACGTAACTGTGTTGTTTTAATTTTTATAATAATGCCCAGAAGGATCATGTGGTGGTTATTCTGAAACAACTTATGACTGCTCTGCATGAGATACAGAATGGAATTGCAGAGGATGTTTTCTTTGTATGGGGAGGGGATTTTAATACGGCCTTGTGTTCACCAAACCGAGATGTAACTTGTGGCCTGCTAGACGATGACAACTGTATACTACCCCATTTTCCTCATTCGTCATATTTTTTTTTTAATGAGATGTTATTTGCCTTGGATTTGGGTTTTGCAAATATATTACGTTCTCCATCAATCCCTTTTACCTAGACTTTCAATGGGAGAGGTTTGAGCATGATTATAGATTTCATAATCACCCCGAATAGGTACTCGACTCGACTCCTAGGCTACAAAACGCATAAGAATGCTACGAGTGACCATTTTCCCCCGAGCGTGACCATATCCCTCCCCAAGAAGGTGCGAAAGCCTCATAGTAAAATGGTATATGCGGCTCAGGACATTGGATTAGATACATTTAATGGCTAGTCTTTAAGATCGGACAAGGTAGAGCCAAATAAGATTACTAAGAAAGTTGTAGAAATAGATACAAATCTGTTGTAACTTGTTGGGACAAATCCATGACACACATGGGTATCCTGGAGTCTTACGCATAGATTACGGAGGTAATTAGAAATACACTAAAGGTGGAATCCCAAAAAGTGCATGGAAAGGACACAGAGTGGTTTGACCATAAATGTTCGAAAGTTTACTAAAAACTAAAAAAAACACACTACACAAAATAGAAAGGAATAGAACTGAAATTATGGAGTGTTAAAGGAATATAATCATACTTTGAAATCTCGGAAAGGTGAAATAAATTACAAAGCATGGGCCCATTTACATGAGGCAAGCATGAATAAAGATAGCATAGCCTTCTGGTGTGTGGTGAAAACTCCTTTCTTAACAGCAGAAAATACTCCAACCGTAGAGATTGCCATAGAGGAAGGACAATTGGTGGAGTATTTTGCCAACATGTATAGACAAGTAGAGGTGGTGGATGGCATGGCTGTTAGTCCTGTCTCAAGCATAACAATGTCGTCAGCAAACTACCCCATAGCTCTAGCCTTCACCTTAGAGGAGGTACACCATGCAATAAAAGCCAGTAAGGGAGGAAAGGCTCCCGGGCCCGATGGGGTACCTATAGATCTTTTTAAGTTTAATACAGACCTATGGTGCACACTTTTAACACAAGTGGTAGTAGCCTGCTGTGAAACTGGTTTCATAAAAACCTGGTCGTAATCTATTGTGGTACCTATGTACAAAAAAGGTGACAGGCAGAATCCAGCGTGCTACCGCCCAATATCGTTGTTGGATACCTTGGTTAAGGTGGCGGGGTATATGGTGCTTCACCGGCTCCAAGAATGGGTGGAGGACAATAACATTGTATCAGACCTTCAGTTCGGTTTCCGGGAGGGTATGGGTATACTTGAACAAGGACTCAACCTTACTATTTTAATGGGAAAGTACACAATGTCAAGAAAGGGTAGATTATACTTGGCCTTCGTAGATCTCACGGCTGCCTTCAACTGTGTTGTTCATGAGAAAGTGAGGAACATTCTAGCCAGTATGGGGGTGGAGGCACCATTTATTCACTTCCTAAGGAAGCTTTATAGTAATGCAAAGGCCCAGGTTTGGTTCGGATCTAAAGGAGAGTGCACAGCGTTGTTCAACGTGGAGAGGGGGTTTAGGCAGGGTTGTATCCTGGCACCTTTTCTATTTAAACTGTACACCAATGGCTTGAAGCAATCCATGATAGGGAAGTGCCAAGACTTACCTCAGATATCTAGCCGCCCCCTACCCGTCATTCTCGATGTGGACGGCACCGTAAAAATGGCCCGAACACCAATGGGTTTACAACGGGCACTTGACAATTACAATGAGTATATGTAAAATGTATTCGGGCTGTGGATGAGGACTTAGTAGGTTCCCTGCAGGGCAGTCGCCGGGATATTAACGGTCCGGGCGTGAAGATATTCCCCCCGCCACCAGCCTAAGGGGCACCGCTCCTGATACTTTAGAATATTTCATCCCTCATGCTTTGGAGGGGACGCACGAGGAAGTTCCTGTGCTTGGTTTACATTCAAGTTTGTATTCCTTTTGTGTTTTTTTCCCGCCCCAGGTGGCAGTGGCGCCTTAGTGTGCGTCACCCACAAGGCGACGTATATCTTTGGTCCTGATGAATGCTAAGCCGAGTTTCGGCTCTCTATAGCTGAAATATGTTGACCCCTATATCTTTATAGGACTTTCTTGGTTCAAATGTACACAACCAGGTCTATGTCCGTCTTGCACTATTGCTTTTAATGGAGTTAGAGCTACCTCTGTATTAAATAATCTTCCTAGTCTGGGGAGTAGCCAACACTCCTATTAAATTCACTTTTCCTCTCTGTTGGATATCACTTCACTTTTTCTAAACTAGAGCCCAATGTAGACAACTGGCAACCAACTTTCAGTTGGTGCCTGAGGGCTCTTTTTTCTGCACTGTGCATGTAATAGCTTATCTGTCTAGTATTCCTACTTTGGTGGTAGTAATTGAATCCCTTTATGGTTCGCCTCTCTTTTTATGTCACTCTTCTGTTGATTTGTACTCATATGAAAAATTTAGGCCTGAAAGTCAACACCACTAAAACCTTTATAATGAGATGTGGGAAAAGCAGTGTGAAGTGCAGAGATATTTACATAGTAAAAAGGTGGAAACCACCACTACATACCCCTGTTTAGGCATCTTATTTGACCATAAGGGATCATGGTGCCAGGCCTTCAATATTAGAAAATTACTCTTTAGGAGAACAATAACAGCCCTGGTTAACTTCTCGAGGAAACTAGGAAGAAGACCCCCAGCTGAGCTGCTTCATATCTATTGCGTCAAACACGTTAGTATGGCTATATACGCTGCTGGAATATGGGGATATTGTGATGTAAAACAAAACCAGAAGGTGGAGAACGTCTTTTTAAGATTCCTGTTGGCAGTCCCACGCAGCACTTCAACTTATATTTGCAGTGTAGAACTAGGGCTATCATATATCTCAGATATAATAAAAGCTCAACAGCTATGATATCGGATTTGGTCCTCAGCTAAAACCACATTCAATTGAGATATAATAAGAGATAGCCTTAAATTAGATCATGCACTAGAAATCTGTGAACTAAAATACATAAAATATTTCATGAACGATTTGGGCCAAACAGAATATTATCACGATCCCCTTTCCATGGGTTCCATCTCCAGAAAGGCTTTTAAAAAATGTTGTATGACGCACTTGGAGGCAATTAGATTTTCCGATGAGGCATCACGGCCCGTGGTACAATTTGACCAAATGCTTCTAAGTACCTTTGGTATACAGCCTTACCTAATCAATACATCAAGTGGGTATGACAGATTTGTTCTGACTCGGTTCAGACTTGGTACTTTCCATCGTTTGGTCAGTTTCCCAACCATAAATGACTGGTCCAAAATTTTAAGTGCGATGAAGTGTCTCCTCAATCCTCAATGCACAGAGTGCTATTTTGTAAATGTTATATTGCACAAAGGAGGAGGTGGATTAAATTTATATTGAAACTGTGGGATTTGAAGCAATGTCGCTCAGCCTTCTTTGCAATGCAACTTTTAGAAAATTAATGTTTTTCAAGATATATTGCTTTCTTTTTAAAAAGTACAGTTAAGTGCAGAAAAATCATCTGAATTTAGCATCACTTAATGTAAATTGATGGGATTTAGTGCTAACTGTTTTAGACTCTTTTTTATATCTTGCACGATCCAAGATTAATTTTAAACCTTACAGTGCTCATGACGGAATGGTTCCGTCATGAGCACAAGTGCTGCTGTGCTCATGACTGAACCATTCCGTCATGAGCACATGCTCAGAGAATCCCTCTGCTGCAGGCAGCAGAGGGATTTCCCTTTTTTTGCCTGAGAATGTGTAGAAGAGCTCCCCCAACCTCCCCAGGCCTATTTTTATTTTTTGTTGCAATGACGATCACGCGCATGGCGAACAATAGTCATTGAAACAAAAACTGAACTAAAACTTAGTTTCAATTTCAGTGTTTCAGTGCTCATGGGGCTATCTCAGCCCCCGAGCACTGAAACACTTGGGAAAGGTATTGTTGGAAAGGGGAGAATCTCGCCTTTCAAATGGAACAGCCCCCAATCTGCCCCCCCCCCTGGGAGCAAAAAGCCCACTACACGCCAGAAATTTTTGGGGGGCAAATTTGAATTAGGGTGGGGGCTGCCCAAAATGGGCATGCCCATGCCCCTCCCCCGCAAATTACAGCCTTTCTGCCCCCCGGGGGGCAGATGCAGCAGTAGCCCCCAATCTACCTCCCCCAGGGGAGGCAAAAAGCCCACTAGATGCCAGGGATTTTTTGGGGCAGATTTGAATTAGGGTGGGGGCTGCCAAAAACGGGCATGCCAATGCCCCCACCCCCTCAAAAACTACAGCCTCCCTGCCCCCACTGCGGGGCATATGGGGCAGTAGCCCCCAATCTACCCCCCGGGGGTCAAAAAGCCCACTAGACGCCAACGATTACGATGGCTTTTTTTATGCGTGGGGGCTGCCCAGAATGGGCATACCAATGCCCCCACCCTCCCAAAAAATAGCCACAGTGTTTCAGCTCCCCTTGGGGGCATATCGCGGCAACCCAACCCCCAATACCCCCCCAGGACGGCAGAAAGCCGACTAGGCACAGACTCTTTTTTAGCAATGTGCCTACCTGTGGATTTTGGGCCCTAGGGCACATAGGGAAGCCGAGCAAACCTGTAAATTTTTTAAAACTAGACACCCAGGGGAATCCAGGATGGGGTGACTTGACTGGCTCTCACTAGGTTCTGTTACCCAGAATTCCTTGCAAACCTAAAAATATGTCCAAAAAAACACATTTTCCTCACATTTCTGTGGTGGAAAGTTCTGGAATCTGCGTGGATGCACAAAATTCCACCCACCCCGAATCCCCCAAAGTCTTCTGAGAAAAATGGTTCCTCTTGTGTGGGTAGGCGTAGTGCCCGCAACAGGAAATGGCCCAAAACGCAACATGGACACACCACATTTTCACAGTGAGAACTGACCCTTTTTTTTGGTAAGTGCCTAGCTGTAGATTTTGAACCCTAGCTCTGCCGGCACCTAGGGAAACCTAGGAAACCTGCACATTTTTTAAAACTAGGGGACTCCAGTATGAGGTGACTTGACTGGCTCTCACCAGGTTCTATTACCCACGATCGCTTGCAAATCTAAAAATGTATCCAAAAAGCACATTTTCCTCACATTTCTGTGGTGGAAAGTTCTGGAATCTGCCTGGGTCCACAAAATTCCACCTACCCCGCGTTCCCCAAAGATTTCAGAGAAAAATGGTGCCTCACTTGCATGAGTAGGCCTAGTGTACGTGACAGGAAACGGCCCAAAACGCAATGTGGACACACCACATTTTCACAGTGAAAACTGACCCTTTTTTGCAAAGTGCCTAGCTGTAAATTTTGAACGGTAGCTCTGCCGGCACCTAAGGAAACCTAGCAAACCTCTACATTTTTGAAAACTAGACACCCAGGGGAATCCAGGATGGGGTGACAACTTGACTGAAAATGTATCCAAAAAAACCAAATTTTCCTTACATTTCTCTGCTGGAAAGTTCTTGAATCTTCATGGGTCTACAAACTTCCACCCACCCCGCGTTCCCCAAAGGCTTCCAAGAAAAATGGTACCTCACTTGCATGGGTAGGTCTAGTGCCCGCGACAGGCAAGGGCCCAAAACCGATTGAGGCGACATCAAAATTACCTATCACAAAACAACCTGTTTTTGCAGGGGGGTCCCATGAGTTTCTGGCCCCGGGCTAGGCGGCCATCTTAGGAAACCTACCAAACCCACACATCTCTGAAAACTAGACACTTGGGCGAGTCCAGCGAGGTATGGCTTGCATGGGTCCCCTCACGTTTTCCTACTCAGAATCCCCTGCAAACCTCAAATTTAGCTGAAAAAAAGTTTGGCAATGCCGATGGTGGGGATGAATGTTATGTGCCTGTTGCCCACAATAAAACCTGTGTGGCATCTCCGTGCATGGCAAAAATGTTCTTGATACGGAAGTGCGGCGTACCACGAAGCGGAGATGCCCTGCCACGTACTCTGTGGACCTGAGGTGCCTGTAGGAGCTGATAATGACTAAGTTGTGTGGGGTGATCTAATCAACAAACATGGTTACGTTTCCTTACCTTTGGACCCACTTGGGATTTCATTCTGAGCATGAATCCTTGGACAGCACCTATTTAGGTTTCAGTAGGACTGCATTTCCCAGAATGCCATCGGGCATGGAGAAGTCCCATCTGGGCAGGGAAAGCTATGAAAGTCCACAAAACTTCCGGGACTTTGTGTTGCAGTCAGTGAGCAAGGGTGGATGCCCGAAACATGTTTGGCATTGCTGATGGTGGGGATGAATGTTAAGTGGCGTTTGCCCACATTAAAAAAGAGGTACTGTTATCACCTGTGTGGCATCTCCTTGCATGGCAACATTTTTATTGATACAAAAGTGCGGCGTGCCACGCCGCGGGAACGCCCTGCCATGTACTCTGTGGACCTGAGGTGCCAGTCATTGGGACGCCGTGAGGTGCTGATAATTACCGAGTTGTGTGGGGTGATCTAATAAACAGACACGGTTACGTTTCCTTACCTTGGGACCCACTTGGGATTAAATTATGAGCACGAAGCCTTGGACAGCACCTATTTAGGTTTCAGTAGGACTGCATTTCCCAGAATGCCATCGGGCATGGAGAAGTCCCATTCGGGTGGGAAAGCTATGAAAGTCCACACAGCTGCCGGGACTTTGTGTTGCAGCCAGTGAACAAGGGCGGGATTCCCGAAACATGTGTGGCAATTAGGGTGACCAACCATCCGTAAATTTCACGGACAGTCCGTAATTTCGGCCGTCTGTCCGTTGTCCGTGAAGGATTCTTTAACGGACGCCATTTGTCCGTAATTTTAACCGGGCACAGGTCCCACCACCCTAACGCCGGCACAGCTTGCCCCCACCTCCCTTCTTGACTCCGAGGCTGTACCAAAGCTCCTCAGATACCCGGCAGCATTGGAGAGGCACAGCGGGATGGCAACCCTCACACCTCCAGCCCTTGACCTGTTAAGAGGTGCTTGAAGGTGAGGGGGGGGCTGCAGCTTCAGTAGCAGGGGCATCTATTCAGATGCAGACAGCCCTGAATGCATCGGTCTCTGCATTTTAGAGGGGGGCTCACACATTCCATTTCTACCCTGGGCCTCAAACATCCTAGAACCGGCCCTGATTACACCGGTCACAGAGCTTAACTACTGTCACTAAATTGTAAGCAAACCTTGGTTCTTCAAACATGCAGTCTATACTGTAATACAATAAAGAAATGGCACAATCGCACCCACACTGATTAACAAAGTGTGGAGGACAATCAGTTCAATCAGTTCTCTTAGAGTATCTCCTGTAAATACTGTACATCACAGTGGGGGATGGCATTTTGAACAGAGAGCCTGTCTTCTCGTTGTCTTGTGCAGGAGGGGGTGAGGAGCCCAAGATGATACTAGAATACTGCATGCCCATCCCTGTGCCCACCCTGGTGGATCCTGTTCCCTTTCCTGTGATGGCTCCTGCCCTCCCCTCAGTGATGGCTCCTGTCTCCACCCTGGGTGGCTTCTGTCCCAGTCCTGGAACGGCCCCTGCAGCGAGGGTGAAGTTCTTGATGGGCCTCTTCTCAAAAGGGCTCAGCTCAAAATTAATATGAAAAGGTGGGCGAGTGAGTAAGTGAAGGGATGGGTGAATGGCTGGATGAATTAGTGAAAGGGTGAATGGATGAATGAAAGATTGAATAAATGGATAATGAGAGAGGATTGATGAGTGAAGGGAAGGATGGATGGGAGAAAATGTAAATAGCTGGATGTATGGGTGGAAGGGTACCTGGATGATGGATGAGGGGAAGGATGGATGGATGAGGAGAAGGATGGATGGATGAGTGGAAGGATGGATGGATGAGGGGAAGGATGGATGGATGAGGGGAAGGATGGATGGATGAGGGGAAGGATGGATGGATGAGGAGAAGGATGGATGAGGGGAAGGATGGATGAGGGGATGGATGGATGAGGGGATGGATGGGTGTGTGAAAGAATGGATGGATGAATGGATGGGTGGGCAGAAGGATGGATGGATGGATGGATGATGAGGGAAAAGGATGGATGGATGGATGATGAGGGGAAGGATGGATGGATGAGGGGAAGGATGGATGGATGAGGGGAAGGATGGATGGATGAGGGGAAGGATGGATGGATGTGGGGAAGGATGGATGGATGAGGAGAAGGATGGATGAGGGGAAGGATGGATGAGGGGATGGATGGATGAGTGGATGGGTGGGTGAAAGAATGGATGGATGAATGGATGGGTGGGCAGAAGGATGGATGGATGGATGATGAGGGAAAAGGATGGATGGATGGATGATGAGGGGAAGGATGGATGGATGATGAGGGGATGGATGGATGGAAGGATGAATGGATGAGGGGAAGGATGGATGAGGGGAAGGATGGATGGATGAGGGGAAGGAAGGATGGATGAGGGGAAGGAAGGAAGGATGGATGGATGAGGGGAAGGAAGGATGGATGGATGAGGGGAAGGATGGATGGATGGATGAGGGGAAGGATGGATGGATGAGGGGAAGGATGGATGGATGAGGGGAAGGAAGGATGGATGATGAGGGGAAGGATGGATGGATGATGAGGGGAAGGATGGATGGATGATGAGGGGAAGGATGAATGGATGATGAAGGAAAAGGATGGATGGATGATGAGGGGAAGGATGGATGGATGATGAGGGGAAGGATGGATGGATGATGAGGGGAAGGATGGATGGATGATGAGGGGGAAGGATGAATGGATGATGAGAAGGATGGATGAGGGGAAGGATGGATGAGGGGAAGGATGGATGAGGGGAAGGATGGATGGATGAGGGGAAGGAAGGAAGGATGGATGAGGGGAAGGAAGGATGGATGGATGAGAGGATGGATGGATGAGGGGGAGGATGGATGGATGGATGGATGGATGGATGAGGGGAAGGATGGATGGATGGATGGATGATGAGCGAAAGGATGGATGGATGATGAGGGAAAGGATGGATGGATGATGAGGGGAAGGATGGATGGATGGATGATGAGGAGAAGGATGGATGGATGATGAGGGGAAGGATGGATGGATGGATGAAGGGAAGGATGGATGGATGAGGGGAAGGAAGGATGGATGATGAGGGGAAGGAAGGATGGATGATGAGGGGAAGGATGGATGAATGAGGGTATGGGATGGGTGGGTGAAAGAATGGATGGATGGATGGATGGATGATGAGGGGAAGGATGGATGGATGATGAGGGGAAGGATGGATGATGAGGGGAAGGATGGATGATGAGGGGAAGGATGGATGATGAGGGGAAGGATGGATGATGAGGGGAAGGATGGATGATAAGGGGGTGGGTAAAAGGATGGATGATCAGGGGAAGGGTGGATGGATGGATGATGAGGGGTTGGGTGAAAGGATGGATGGATGATGGGTGGGTGTGTGGATGGATGATGAGTGGGTGGGTGAAAGGATGGATGGATGATGAGTGGGTGGGTAAAAGGATGGATGGATGATGAGTGGGTAGGTTAAAGGATGGATGGATGAGTGGGTGGGTGAAAGGATGGATGAGTGGATTGGATGGTGGGTGGGTGAAAGGATGGATGGATGAGTGGGTGGGTGAATGGTGGGTGGGTGGATGAGTGGGTGGGTGGATGAGTGGGTGGGTGGGTGGATGAGTGAAATGATGGATGGATTGATAAGTGCAAGGGTGAATGAATGGACGTATGAGTGAAAGGGTGGATATAAGGATGGATTAGTGAGTGAAAGGGAGGGTAGATGAACAAAAGGATGATTAGATGTGTGAAGGAGTGAAATGATAGATGGATGAGTGATAGGGTCAATGGATGGATTCATGAGTGGATGAGTAGATGGATGGATGGGTGGGTGGATGGTAAGAAGGATGGCTAAGTGAAAGGGTCGATGGAGAGCGAAAGGGAGGATGGATGACTAAAAGAGTGGATGGGTGGAAGGATTAGTAAGTGAAAGGATGGCTGGATTGGTGAAAGGGTAAATGGCTGGAAGGATGAGTGAATGGATGGATGGGATGAAGAGTGGATGGATAAGTGTACAGATGGATAGGGTGAAAGGGTGGATGGATGGATGGATAATGGAGGATGAGTGAAAGGATGGATGAGGGGATGGATGAAGGGATGGATGAGTGAAATGATAGATGGAAGGATACATGATGGATATGCTTGCAAATGGTTGAATATGTTTGGAAAGGGCTGGGCTTACTTATATACTATTGCGCGACCTCTGATGTGTCTGTAAAACTTACCTATTGTCCTGAAGTTTTGTCCTGAATTTTGACCTCCTGTCCTGAATTTGTGTCCTGAATTTTGACCCTTTGTCCTGAATTTTTACACTCACTGTCCTGAATTTGCACCAATGCCAGTTGGTCACCCTAGTGGCAATGCCGATGGTGGGGATGTATGTTACGTGCCTATTGCCCACATTAAAACAGAGGTACTGTTATCACCTGTGTGGCATCTCCTTGCATGGCAAAATTATACTCGATACGGGAGTGCGGCGTGCCATGCCGCGGAGATGAAAAACTAATAAAGAAATGTAAAGAAAGATCTCACTATTATCCAATTTATGGCCTTCACTTTTCTGACCTTTGAAAGTATTCCAGACTGAGTCTGCCTGGACAGAGTTCGCACTTGTGACCTACTGATCTATGCTTGCTTCAGCAGCAAACTATCCACCCATTGAGCTCTCCCTACAGCACAATGTGAGGAAAATTGAAACATGCAAATGAAGGGTTCCAAAGCATGCAAATGAAGAGCCAATCTCAGAAAGGAGGAAAAATCTATAAAGGCCGGGATCGGACGTGCCTTTAATAATGTTCCCATAGCTTTGCAGCAGTAGAGCTTTATATGAAGCAGTTTGAGGGTGTATCGCATATGAATGTCTTCTTTATTTATTAGATACTTCAAACAAATAGTTCCGGGGATGAAGTTTATTACGGAGCTCATTGTGCCTTCGTGCTGAGATCACATTTTTTTCAATACCGAAAGGTACATTACAGTGAAAAGTAATGCTTGTTTTTGCAAGAAGGCAATTTTATGCCGCCTTCTCCCGCCCTTGAGTTATGACTGGAGCTGCCACGGTAATAGCTCAGTGGAGAGGGCCATTCCCCACCTTGCCAAGGATGGATTAGCAGGCACATGCTAAAAGCGGAGATGCGGCTGATATTTCATTGTGATTGCAGGTGCTCGTGTTTCCGCAGAGCCGCAAGACTAATGGACATTCACAAAACATACAAGGCAGCAAAATGGCGGCTAGCGCGCGAGACTTCTTCTAAAGTCAGAAGTTAGCAGTGCTGCTGGAACAACGAGGAGGTTGCACTGATATTTCAAATCATGCTTATTCAGAGGAACATACCACATAAAAAATATAATTTAAGAGACAGCCTAGCTCGCCTTACAGCTACCAAGGCTGGAGTTATTGATGTAATTACAACATGATTGTATTTTAACATCTATTCATTAATAGGCAATTATTCATGCACAAATGTAGGAAAATGCTTCTCACGTTTTAAAAGCGAACAAAACCAGAATGCCTAAGAGACTTTTCACATTCCTCAGTCAATATTTCAACTTTCTGAGAGATCTACCTATAGCTTTCGGATCGATAGGAACATTTACAGACACAGCCGGTTGTGATGGCATTCAACCTTCCAGGCCCTGTCAGTACAACTTTATACCCCACGTGAAGAGCCGGCCCCTAATCTCCACCGTGTGAGAAGATAGCGGTACACTCACCTTGCATCCGCCGACAAAACTGTGGCCCCAGTAATTTGGCGCACACTTATCACAACTCTCGCCAATGGTGTTTGGGGGGCAAACGCAGCGTCCGCTCTCCGGGTCACAATTATTGCCGATGTGAGGGCATTCACACGCTTGAAATGAGAGAGAAAAAAATAAATGAAAAAGTTGGTTAGTTTGTTTGTAACGAATGCTGTTTCTGAGCGACAGTTTTTTTTCTTTCTTGTACTAATCCACTCCTTATTACATTACTAAGTTCAGGTATTACGAACAATGGGGTATATTATCAAGGGGTTTATCTCCGCTTTTTTGGCTTTAAAAGCCAAGAAAGCGGAGATAAAATTATCTCCCTATTACCAAGCTGTCGCTAACACCAGTTAGTGACAGCTAATAGGAGATAGCGACCATCTTGGGCCCCGCTTTGCATGTCAGTGATATTTATCACTAATGACATGCAAAGTGGGCGTGCCAAGATGTTAGCGACTGGAAACAGTCGCTAACATCGCTATCTCCTATTACCAACTTTTGGAGATATTCGCGCTAAGCGCGAATATCTCCAAAAGCTAACACCTGCCCTGAGCAGTTCTTCACCATGTTATCCAATGGGAGGTGGATAACATGGCTAAGAGCATTTGCTCGATAATGCATGAATATCGCTGACTTTTCAGCGATATTCATGCATTGCGGCCGTTTTTTATCGCATTTGCGATAAACCTTGCTAATAGCAAGGTTTATCTGCGATAAAAATCGCCGATGTGCGGCGATAATTTTTGTCTCTAAACAAGTTAGAGACAAAAATTATCGCTAGTTGTTGGTAATATGCCCCCAGGGAACTATTTTTTTAACAACTTTGGGGCATATTACCAACCAATAGAGATAATTTTTGTCTCTAACTTGTTTAGAGACAAAAATTATCGCCGCACATCGGCGATTTTTATCGCAGATAAACCTTGCTATTAGCAAGGTTTATCGCAAATGCGATAAAAAAACGGCCGCAATGCATGAATATCGCTGAAAAGTCAGCGATATTCATGCATTATCGAGCAAATGCTCTTAGCCATGTTATCCACCTTCCATTGGATAACATGGCTAAGAACTGCTCCTGGGCAAGTGTTAGCTTTTGGAGATATTCGCGCTTAGCGCGAATATCTCCAAAAGTTGGTAATAGGAGATAGCGATGTTAGCGACTGTTTTCAGTCGCTAACATCTTGGCACGCCCACTTTGCATGTCATTAGTGATAAATATCACTGACATGCAAAGCGGGGCCCAAGATGGTCACTATCTCCTATTAGCTGTCGCTAACTGGTGTTAGCGACAGCTTGGTAATAGGGAGATAATTTTATCTCCGCTTTCTTGGCTTTTGAAGCCAAAAAAGCGGAGATAAAGCCCCTTGATAATATGCCCCTTTATTTTAAGTTTTGAGAAGTTTTGGCGTTAAGGTACACTCCAATAGGTGAATTTGCTGTGCACTTCGCAATTGCAATAACATTTACTCGTGTGTTCCTTTAAACTAGATAACTTTTAAGTACATATATTTTGCCTATTGCCAAAGACCACGGAAGCCACTCCTGCTCAGCAGCTTTTGAGTTCCTTCAAACTTTGGACGTGTGCCTGTCCTCCCCTTGCACTCGACAAAGAACACAACCATCACAATTTTACTTAAAAATAAACTTTCAGAGAGAAATTACTAATATTAACGATTTGGGTACAGACCTAGTGGCAAAAAGAGGCCCAGCAAGGGCACCCCGAATCTCACAGGAGAGGGCAAAGCTGTAAGAGGTTTCATACAGGGAAAAATACAGACGACTCCATCAACAACATAGCAGAACTGAAGAGACATGGGCGAACCGAATGTGACAGCATTCGACAGTGTGTATTTGGGCTTGAGAAACTTCAAGGGCAGCAGTGGGGAAAAACTGTTCTGGCCATTGAGTCATTTGCTTCTGTACATTTGTCAAAGGGTTCTGAGTGATGGGAGGGAGGGGTAGCAGTATGGGGCAGGCTTCAATGGAGGACGACTACTTGAGCCACTTAGCGAAATGGCGACAGAGAAAAGATGTATTTCCATCCAGGGTCCCTGCAGTTCGTAAAAAGAGCAAGTGAGTCAACTATGTGCACCATAATTTAGAGGTCCAGGCTTATGAAAAGGAGCTGGTTCCTCATTAGGAAAGGAGCTGTAGACTGCTGCAACCATGTTTAGCAGTGGCGGTTCCTCTGCTAAGGTGGAGGAGCGTTGCCCCACTGCATAAAAAGAAAAAATCAAATGACAATCATGTATCGTTATTGTCATTTTATTATTCCTATTGAATGCAGCCTGTGTGCAGTGTGGGCGGGCGGGGAGGAGCAGGGGAGGAGTGGTGTGCACACCCAGAGTGCGCATGAACTGTCTGGTCGGCCCAAGAAAAAGTGCGCGTGAACTGTTTGGCCGGCCATCTTGGGCCGACCAAACAGTTCATGTGCACTTAGCATGTTCCTACAGGCTCCCTATTCAAGTCTGATTGCCGATCCACTGTGCTCAAACCAATCACAACAGCTGTCTGTGTGCCTGGTGCTTCCTTCTGCCGGCCGGAGTGCAGAGGAATAAGGAAGAGACGCAGGGAAGGCGGCGGCCTGCCGGCTGTTCGGAGGTAACTGTTTTTAATATTTATTGACTAACCTGCCCCCCCCCCCCCAGCCAACCCCGTCTGGCAGTAGCAGCTACTGCTGTTCAGTTGCTGCACTGCACTAGCAGGGACATCTTAAGGCGTTTGAGGGCCATGGGAAAACGGATTTTAGGGTCCTCTGTTTTGATCTAAAAGAATCCTTTTATCATTGATAACTTTATTTCGACCACAGTGGGCCATAAAAGTGCGTAGTAAAATACAAAGTAACCATAAAATCAATTTTTTTGAAAAAAATAGGGTAAGAACACATTTCATATATATACACATAATTTACAATAAAAATATTCATGGTTAAAAAATAAGAATTAAATTATCTAAGTAGTTATCAAGTGATTCAAAGTAACTGTTGTTAAAAACATTAACTCTGGAATTAAGTCATTAAGAAAGTTCTGCGCTTAATCCACATACTATTTAAACAAGCATTTACAATGCAACGGTTTCGCCTTTGGAAAAGTTTGAGCTATTGGCATTGTGAATGACAAACTTTTTATTTATGTGTTGGTTTTGAAAACAGATAAATAAATGGCATTGTCAATTACAATGGCAATAGCTTAATCTCTCGCAAATGCGATTTGTATTGCAACTATTTCAGTTAGCATTTTGCACTACGATGAATACTGGCTTGTGCATTTACTCCTGCAGAAGAGTATCAAGAGGAGAGTCAGCAGGCGTCCCTGTAGGAGGTAGTGTATTCAAGACTGCAATACAATACATGCTCCCTTCCCAACTCACTTGGTCTCGAACACCCAGTCATACACTGCACCACCATACATTGCGACACAAATCTGGACATACATTAAAACAAAAACCCGGCTGTTTGTCTATAGTTGATTGTACTCGGTGGCCTTGAGAGAGGAGGCAGAACTGTGGTGAAACTGCTGGGTTTGTGTGTACGAGGGAGGAGATGAATGTTTTCTCTGTATGTCACCAGAGGCCTGTACTCAACACTATTACTAACCCCCCAAAAGAGCATGAACCGTCAAGTCACGCACACCAACATCAATACTGGCACCAGAGATGGATGAGTGTTTTCCTTTTTCATGGAAGCAGGGCTCAGTGTACTCTAAAATTCTGGATTCGTTTAACGTGAAGACACACGTGGATTATTCTGTTTGAGTGATCCCTTCCCTGATATTGGGACATGCTGAATAGTTTCACATTCAATCTTTTCCAGTGGAATTTTCTGAGCAACGTATACAACATCACCTCACGAGGCTACAGTGACAGTGAAACATCAGCTACAAATCAGAAGATGAGATGACCTGAAGGTAAAGGTGTGCAGGGCAGTGTGTGATAAACACGATGTGAGTAACGCAAGTGCCAGCACATTTACAAAATGTCAAACCCCACAGCATAAGAAAAACAGAGCAGCAACCGCAGCTGTGCTTCTTTGTCCAACGAGGTTCTGCTCTTCCATATCGTACTTTAAACGAAATGCGTGTAACACAATTACAAATGAAATACATACAAGAACGTCCTTTCAGAGATTGAACACCAAACGTGCGCTGTTGAGATTTTAATATGCGATGTGTGCGCTCCCTAAATGTCCCTGTAGAATGAGCTCGACCCGCTGAGCTATGCTAGAAGCATGGGACTTCCCATTGGCAATTCACAGGCACAGCAGCTCTCAAGCACGTGCCCCGTCCTCACTCGGGTGCCGACCCGAGGCATGTACTCGAGCGTGCGGCGCCACGGCTGGGCTTTCCTGTATCACTTTGTTCTGAATAGGTTATAGAGGCAAATGCACAATCCTTGCTTTCCTCTGCACGGGTTTGTGGGTGGAATTCCTAGGGGGCCGTGTGACAACTCGCCAAATGCTCCTGCACAATAAATCATACGATCCAAGCCAGCCATCTATACTTCACCGCCAGCCTCCCATACACTGAACGCCGAACAACCACCCAGCACTGAGCACCTTGCCGTGCCAGCGCTTTAAACATATTTATAGATAACAGTGCATGCAGTGTTAAGTTTAATCTTCAGTATTTCCACTAAACACCCAGACACCACCCAAACAGGCAGAACCCCTGCACTCCAGCCTGATAACGGGCCATAATATTGACATCACGTGTGCTAGACCCTGTGCTTCTTAGCGCCGCACATTCCTCTACTGTGACGCGCATCCCCCGGCATCTTTCTAGAAGAGGAATGAATCAGAAAGCATCAGCCATACCGCACTCCCATCCACATAAGGTCCATGCCAACAAACGGGAGACAACGCTGCGCCACAAACACCCCGGGATGCTGAACTCTACCTGTCCGTCAGGCTGGACCCGCGCCTGCTGCCAGCATCCACACGCACAGATCTCGAGATCAGAGAGAAGCTGCGGGGGGTGAAACGATAAACACCCCCCTCCCTGCACTGTCACACTAATCACCCGGTGCTAAGCATCCCTACCACAAGCACTGACCTGCTGAACGGGGCTCAATAAACATGGTGCTTTGGGGATAGTTTGGAAAGGTCTCTGTACACAAAACCAAACCACCAGCAATGCCCATAGGGAAGCGACCCCCACCCTCCCCGGGGGTGAACCGCACCTTCCTGCTGGGTGGTGATTCCAAAGTCAACCCGAGCCCTCCCGCCGGCATTAATCTGTGCACGCTACGCTTTCTGATTCAGAATGCGACCCCTCGGCTTCCCTGCGTGGGGGACGGCGTCTCATCTGACCCACGCAGCGCAACTTCAGCCCTCGCTCCCGGTGACTGGAGCCGTCCCTTGGGAGGGCTGCGGGAGAGGACGGGAGCAGCGCTGCGCGGCTCCAGGCGCGGGTGAAACCAGACACAGGCATCCAGCGCTGACCCCGCTGTGCGCACAGATGCATGGAGCGCAGATTGCTGTTCACGTTCAATTACAAACAGAGGCAACGCCTACAAGCTGATGAAGTACCTTCACTGCGAAGCTGCACGGGTCTCTCTCACTTCATCTTCCGTTGACAAGGAAACCGAAAAAGCACTTCATTTTCCAGGGGAAAAAAAAGAAAAATACACCTTCCACTGCCATCATGTAAAAACGTTAACATGAACACCGTTGTTCACACCATAAAAATGAATGAGACGAAGAAAACAAGCACTCGATTCTGCCCCACAACGGCGAAGGCACGGACAACGGGAGGGAGGGCGGGGGATAAAGAAGGCACAACAACAACTCCTTGTGGGCGTGTTTTTCGCCCTCTCCCCTTCCCATTGGCTGGAAGGTAAAATTCCAGCCAATGGGAAGAGGAGAGGGCGGGACTTAAAAAAACACACGGAAACGCCCCCGAATCGCGTTTTCTCGGGGAGAAAGTGATTGACGCTGATGTCTTCCAATGGCTAGCCTCCATTTATGGAGCTAGCCAATGAAAGACAGAGGCGGGACTAAGCCACACTGTAGGAACATAAGATTTCTCCTGGGCGGAGCTAGGAGCTCCGGCCCAGGCGAAACCTAAAAACGAGAAACAGCGAAAACAACCGGTGGGTGGGTATCATATTTAAGTACTCTAAGCGCATGTTCACATTCTCTCTTCAATCCTTTTATTGATGTTGCAGGAAACATAAATGTAACATTTCTCTGAAAAATGTTTGTAATAGACTCTCACACATTAGAAATAAAATACAATTTGTTTAAGAATTATTCAAGGTCATCAGGGCAAGACTCTGCAGAACATAGCTGGGTCTTTCAGGGCCCCGCCTAAAAGGCTGGGGCCCTGCGCCAGAGCCCACTTTGCCCATGCCTTAAAATGGCAAGCATACTGTCATTTGGAAAAGGGTCTGTGGATGTGACAGATCTGGGCTTCTGGCAAGTTTCCCTTCTAAACAGAACACAGCACCGGACAGGTGAGACTATATTTGCATGAGTGCATACCCAGTGCAAATACAATTCAAAATCTACTAGCTCTGAGCGATGATCCAGGGAATAATCACGATGCTATTTTCCAATAGTTGCTTACCTTATTTTGAGCATTTTTCTGGAGTGATCAATGCTCTTGCGACTTGCATGAACAACGTCAAACATTCTAAATGTTGATCAACTGTATGTTAGCCTTACTCTCTGTGCTTTTCGGCAGTGGAGAGACATTAACAAATGCTCAAAACAAGGACTCGGCGAAATTCATGTAATTTCCATTGCGGACATTACACAAAATGCCCCAAATAATATACATAATGACTTGAAACCATGTTAAATGCCAGTCTGTCATTGTTATTGTTTTCATTGTGAAATGTGCACTTCATGCTAAAAGGAATATTAGCACAGTTTTGCAAGTGAAGTGAACAGCAGCCACTTGCGTTCTGTTGTTTCATGTTGTTCCTGTACTCCAGCCATAGCCTGTACTCCAGCCATAGGATTTTTTACCAAAACGACATATCTATTACACAACATGGCATAATCTTAGGCATTTCACGTAACAAGTACAAAAGCTGTAAAATACACAAGATTATACCAGCGTACATAGGGGCAGATTTATGAAGGGCCTGCGCCGCCGGTGCGTCACTTTTTCCCATGTTAAAAGTGACGCACCGGCGGCGCAAGGCCTTCATAAATCTGCCCCATAGAATTTTGCCCCAAACCTGCAGATGTGCAATTGGAAAGGTGCCAGTTGAACCCTCCTAGTTCTAAAAAAGTAAGGGGCATATTATCAAGGACCGGTGTTAAAATTATCGCCGTTTTATCGGCAGGAAACTGCCGATAAAACGGCGATAATGGGCTTGATAATACGCCCTTGTTAATTACCATAGAAGCCCATGTTCTGATGTTAACATGGGCTTCTATGGGAATTAACAAGGGCGTATTATCAAGCCCATTATCGCCGTTTTATCGGCAGTTTCCTGCCGATAAAACGGCGATAATTTTAACACCGGTCCTTGATAATATGCCCCTAGGTTCCTTTGTTGGGATGTACAGCACTCCATAGCTCTTCTGTGGTAAGTGATGTAATTTCTGCCTGATTCTCCTTCACATCTGGCAAGAATGACAAAGGTGTGTATTAAAACATAGTAGCCCATTTTAGTACCCACACTCATGGAGAGGGAAACCATTATTTAATTATTTGTTAAAGGGGCGATGTCGCCCATGGGTACAAAATAAATATCGCTATGCGGCCAGTATTCTTCTGTTATGGTCATCTCAGGTTTTTGATAAAGCAGATATCAGTATTCTAAAATACATATCCAAAAAATTCTGCAACTTTCAACAGAGATTGTCAGAACAACAATCACACCCTGACTCTATCGTTTAGTTTCTCATGCCCAAGTTATGCTTCCATCGCTCTACTTAACTTCAGGAATCTCAAAGAAGACTTAAGACTAATTGCTAGATGGAATTTTGGGAAACGTTTTGCCATCTTGAGCATTACGTATATCAGATAAAGTTTTGTGATTTTGAGCATTACGTATACCAGGTGAGCAAACAGAGCCAGATTCACATCCTATCGTGGTTACTTAAGTTATAGTTACATTCGAGTTCCCTGAACAGGTGGTGTAAATGGCAGATGTAGATCAAGGAAATGATGCGGAACAAGCATATTTTCTGGAGCTATTTTATTTTGTGGCCAGTTTTATATAGCGCATACGTGACCCGAAGGTATCAGGTATCAGAGCGCTTTACATGAGCTTTATCAGAGCTTTACATGAGCACGAGTTGCGTTACCCAAGGTCCCAAGGACATGTTCTTTTTTTTTTGTTAGGCACGGGGAAATTAAGGGATTTATTTACAAGCCCCTTGCGCCACTTTTGCGTCATTTTTAAAATGGAAAAAGTGACGCACGGGTGGCGCAAGGGGCTTATAAATAAGCCCCTAGGTGATTTGCCCAGAATCGCAGGATGTTGAACGTTGTTGACAAGACTCGAACCCGGTTGCCCATATTTGAGGTCGCCCTGTCTAGCCGTTAGGCCACATCCTCTCCCCAAGAGTTATTAAGAGTTAGAAATGAGAAAATGGGCATTCACATTAAAGTGGTAAGTAGGTGGTCATTGGAAATTTCACTAAACTGCTAGATTTAATCTTTAGGGTATTCACAATCCTTTCGAATCATCATTGCACTTTATTTGCATGTTATCAGTTATTACAAAACACGTTGGAGTAAGACTACAAATAAGATGGATTTGTATTAATTGTGGGCACCTTCTCAAATACTGTAGTTACCAGTGGTTTAAAAAATGAAGTTTTTGTGCTGAGGTGGGGGTCCATGTAGAGGCCTAAAGCGTGCAGGGCTAGCGTTTACCCCAGGGCCCGGCCGCAGCTGCGAGCCACCGACGCCAGTTGCCTTTGAATCAGTTGCGCATAAGGAGTGTCCAGGACAGGTGCCAGCGACTGCGCCTATTCCTTTCGGACCCCTACACAGAGGCCTCAGGTCAGGTGCAGAAGGATGCCTCCACAAATGAGCTCTCTCTTGGCAAATCCAGCACCAAGAAAAAGGAAGTACGCACTGACTCTACACCTAGAGCATCTGCCAGTGATGTGACCCCAAAAGCGGACGTAGCTAATTCTGAGGAACCGGTCACTGGCCAGTTTTTGGAACAGTTGATTGGAACTCTGTGGGACGACTTCTGGTCCAGCGCCAGGAAGTAGTCACAAACATTAGATTCCTCAAAACGGATTTGTCCGCGCTGAGGGACAGGGTGGATGCCCTAGAAGGAACAGGGATGGAGGGAAGAAGAACTCCAAGACCACGCGTGTGAACTACTGGAGCTGAGGGCCAGGAACGAGGAGCTATGCTAACAACTGGAGGATTTGGTAAACCGATCCAGATGCTCCAACATTCGAATCTAGGGGGTTCCACTGTAGGCAGATGCGGGGAGACTGGAGAACCTAGTGGTGCGGCTCTTTAAGCAGGTGGCACTGGAGCTGCGAGATTAAGACATCCCTCCAGATCGCATCCACAGGGCTGGGCATCGAGCCGCGGGGCAGGGACGGCCACAGGACATTTTCACCTGTCTCCACTCCTACACACAAAAGAAAAAGATTATAGCGGAGACAGAAGACATGTCTGGTATATCCTTTCAAGGGAACAGGTTGGAATCTTCCAGGACCTCTCTCAATTTACCCTCCAAAGACGCAGGGCTTTGCGGCTGGCCACCACCTTTCTGAGGTGAAGAAGTTTGATATAAGTGGGGCCAATTTTTTAGCGGAACTTCCTATGGAACCAATAAATACATGTGATCTGCACGTTGGAGGAAGCAAAGTCTGTCCTGGGTTCCGACATGACTTCAGATGGCGAGTACGAGGGCATGTACAGGAGATAGGCGGCTTGGGCTGGGAACAGATCACGATGGCGACGATGGACAGAGAGGGACCTTATGATGAAGCCATCAGAGTCTAAAAGTACCAAGGAAAGGGAAGCGCTCCTCCGGCAACTCCATCAACGTGAGGAAGTGTCAGAGGTCGGGGGATCGTAGGCCCATGTTAGTGATGGCCTGGTGCCTCTTTCATCACATCACCGGGAGTGGAGGCTGGAGATCTCCATCTGCGTTGGCCTTGCCTGGCGGAGTCTACAACTTTACATCATACCTGAAACATGGGGAGGGCTGGACGCCAGGCTGACAGACCTTATCTGGTGATACATTTTCCAGCTATGGGATCATTGTTATAAAAGTGGTTTATTTGTTAATGTTCTATTTTATCGGGTTTCCTACTTCCTCCCCACCCAGCATGCAGGAGAGTAGGGTCTGCTTCCTATGGTTACTCCCACGTTTTGCTGTGATTCTCAGTTTTTTCGACTTTAGTGTGTCTGTGGACCTGCTAATCAGGCCCACAGCTCCGCTGTTCTCTCTCTAAATTGATACCATGTACTTTAGGTACATACCAGATTGGTTACTGGGTCACCCTTGCGAGCCCCTGTATACTGTATCATAGGTACCCAGGGCATAGGTGCACCCTAGGCCTACGAGGGGCTGCAGCATGTATTGTGCCACCCCTGGTTTGCCTTCCAAACTGACACCACCGGTCTGTTCTTACAGCCTGGGTAATGTGGTGTAATCACCCCTTACTTAGATATAGTATACCTATATCTATATACCTATATAGACACGTATACATCTATAAGCCACTCATAAGGCAGACCTCGACAATCCTGGAGGTAGAGTGCTTGTTTTTATGTGAGAGGGTGCCCTAGCATGAGCTGGGCCCCTCTGCAGCTTTTGGAACCATCTCCTTATAGCTGTTCTATGATAAAGCCATACCATATACTGTGCATGCATATAAGTGCATTATAATCCTCACGGTTAATGCTAACTTTGGTTTGACTTTATTAAAACATGTCGTGCAAGGTGTCAAACACTTTGGAATACTACACCCCCGCCAGTCCTGACGGAAGGGTTAGCATTCCTCCCTTTTAGAGGGAGAAGGCATGTAGTTACTGTTTTACCCGGTTAAAGTTAAACAGAGCCTCAGCATCACAAAATGGATGCTGCTGCCACAGACACGTGTCTGCCCTCATGCTGCTGGATGAAACTCCGGCAGGGAAGGCCTTGACAATAGGTTTCCTGTCCAGGGAGGTGCTGGCACCTCCCCAGACAGGCTCTTAGTGTATTGGGCAGGGAGGGCTGTATTCAGTGAATGCTTTCCAGACACTACCTGGGGCACACAAGGTGCTCTATGCATTTCCCAGTTCAAACCGGTTGCTGGGGCACTCAGCCCCAGCTCTGGCGCGAAACTGGACAAAGGGGAAAGGGTGTAACCACCCCCTCCCCAGGTCCACCCATAGGAGGGACCTTAGTGTTAGTTCAACCCCTAAACTTACAATAAGTATAGAAACCCAGTCCTTAGGACTTTAGATTACCCCGGACAAAACTCTGCAACGTATATCCTGGACCATCGGCATTCCATTTCGACTGGAAGATGGAAGAAATCTCCCTTGTGGTCAAGGAGTGACCACCCTCTTCAAACAGGCACCAACAGAATCTTTGCCGGTCTGCACTTTCGAGGCTCCCGCCGGACCCTGAAAAATCTGTGACACAGGACATGGACTTCCAGACATCTCTGACCCGACCTTCGCTCCCAGCAAAGCTGAGACCCGTGGCGGACACGAGAGACGTGGGACCGGACCTCCTGGACATCCTGCGTTTTGCTACCTGTATCAATCAACTTTCCGAGGTATCCCATAGTTGTACATTGGGGTGCTTGAAGCCCCAGCCTCGAGCACCTTTTGCACCGAAGCTCAGAGGCCCACACTCCAAGAGTGTTCCGTGGGATTGCTTTGTGCATTTCAGCTTGACACATCTTTGCGGTTCCTAGTCCATTGGCTATTGAGCCCCCAAGAAGACCAACCTTTGATTTAATTTACTTTCCTGGTTGCTCCAAGCTTGCTTCAACTTCCCTGCAAAGGAGAAGTTCCACAGACCTTGCTGGTCTGCACCGAAGCCAATATTGACATCCTGCGTGGATTGCGTTTGCCAAGGCTTGTTGGGTCCAATCCGGATATCGACACTGCAGTCAACTAGATCCTTTGTGGGACAACTCGACTCCAGATCCTGGTTGTTGTTAATGCCTCCTGAACCTCGTGGCTGAAGAGACACACTTCACCTTTTCACCTGAAATCACCTGACATCTGGCAGCATCTTTCTATCGCCGCCCTGGTCACTGGCTAGTGGTCAAGACTCTGTCTCCTCTGCTTTCAGGTTCTTCACAACTCCGATCCAGCCTTGGATCCACCCCGACACTATTCCTCTGGTCGCCTGCAGCACTTCTTCGCAGCTCTCTATTGGAATCGACGACGAAATCCGACACGAAAAGACACCTATGCACCCGGCTTCCCTGGGTGAGGTAACACGAGTACTCCAGTGCTCCCGTGGGTATTGACTCTCCAAGCGTCCTAGTCTAAAAGGGTTCCATTGCTGTTCACCTCCTTGTACCCTTTTTCTTTAAAATTGTAACTTGTTTGTTTTCCATAGAAAGTCAATGGTAACCCGCGGCTGTGTTTAGACACTGCACGCGTCTCCCGTGGGCCTCCTACATCCTAACCTTTGGTTGTCCTGAGTAGCCCCAGCGATTCCATAGGCCCTATGCCTGCTTTCTATTCCTCACGTGGTTCTTATCCCACTATTTAAGTATATGGTTTGTGAGGCCCCTAGGGCAAACGTATTCTGTGCAACTTATCGTATGCTAATTAAGTTCCTTGTATTGTACTTTTACCTCTGACCTCATAAAGAGTGCAGAGGGGTTATGTTTAGAATAAATACATATGTATTTGATATATACCTTGTGTGGTGTGCTTTCATTTGGTACTCAAGAGATTATAAATGGTAAAACAACTTGCTTAACTCGTCTCCAAGTCTTAGCCTGAAGGTTGCTCTCCACAGCTACCCATAGGATAGCTTTCTATAAGGTTGACTTTATAACCTACCATCAATAAGGGTCGATTAGACTGGTGCAAGGTGCCCACTAGAATAGTGGACATCATATACCAGGCTAACTTCTCACACAGCCTATCAGAGGAACGGTTGGTGTATGCCTGATGGGTATGATACAATGCTGCTATACAGGCCTTCTTCAGAATGCAATGGAAGAAGCAGCAGTACACTCTATGGGAGTAATCTCCCCAATCCAGGTTCACTCTTTTTCTTTACTGACTTGCACTGCTGTGGGATGGGAGTGTTCATTAGCAGGATTGGAGCTTGGTGGACCCCCTCATAATAGGTGTCTATGGGAGGCCCTTGCTTCTTTTTTTCAACTGCACCCATTGGGGACTGTGCTGTTAATTGGGCTCAGGTAGGCCTCTTCTTTTTTGTTCGGGCGACAGCTCCTTTCTTCTCTCATCAACCCTTGACCCTGTCACCAGGCAGGTCGCTCCCCTCACTGCCGCACAGCCCCCCTGTGTACCCTGTGCCCCACCGCTGCTGCTGCTCGTAACTGGAGTGTGCCTCTCTTTTGGTTTGTGCCTGCTTTCCCCCTCTGCTATTCCTGTGTAATCTCTGCTGTTTTTACTGTTCTCCGTATTTTTGCTGCCTTGCCTCTTTTCTGTGCCCCCCTTGTGCCTTCTGTGACCCCTGCTTGCCCCCTCACCCCACCGTGGTTCCTGCCGCTGCGTCCCCTGTGGCCCCGCCCCCTGTATTCCCATTAGCCACCCCGCTCCCGCCTCCCAGCTGCTCCTTCCTCCCACATCCCCTCATATGGAGGCCGCGCAGCCGGCGCGCCGCTGGCGCACCGAAGGCACGCCTAAGGCAAGCCCATCTGCGCCCGTCCGCGCCTTGACCGCGTCCAGCGCCAAGACCCCTGGACCCCGCAGACGCCACGACGCCCGACTGCACTATGAGGCCAGCACCCTCCACGCACTCAATCCCGGCCAAGAACACACCTGCAACCGAGCAACCCCGAAGCGCACCCAAGGACCCTTCACCTGCCTGAACTGCAACTTCACAAGCATCCGGCCAGCCAAACCTCCCACCAAGGAACCCAACTACCTCAGATGCATCCTCCTCAACACCCGCTTTGCCCGCAAACACGCCATCGAGCTCTGGGACCTCCTCGACTCTACCTCCCCTGATGTCGCCTTCCTGACAGAGACGTGGCTGAACCCTGCCTCCACACCTGACATCGCCATTGCCATCCCGGAAGGATATAAGATCACGCGCAGGGACTGCACCAATGGAACAGGAATAGGAATCGCCATAGTCCACAGGAACACCCTCAGAGTATCGATCAACAATGACGACACCCTCAGCACCGCCGAACACATGCACTTCCAGATCCACATCGATCGCAACACCACCCTCAGAGGAACCCTCATCTACAGACCTCCCGGACCCCGATCACAGTTCAGCGACTCCATCAATGACTTCGTCAGCACGCACACCCTCACCTCCACGGACTACATCCTCCTAGGAGACCTGAACTTTCATCTCGAGAACAACAAAGAGACAAACTCCACTGCCCTGCTCGACAGCCTCGCCAACCTCGGACTCAGATAGCTCGTGACAACACCCACCCACACCGCCAGCCACACGCTCGACCCCATCTTCACCGTAAGCCCCCACGTCTCCTTCAACCGCACCACCAAAACCCACTGGACTGACCACCACAGCATCCACTACACCTTCAGGAAGCCCACCTCGCACCACCGCACCCAACTGCTGCCCTGACGATGCTGGATCAAAGTCACAGAGGACCAGCTCACCACCACCCTCGTCCAGAACCCACCCGCCGACCCCACTGACCCATGACACCGCCGCCCGCAACCTCAGACAATGGCTTGACGACTGTGCCAGTACCCTCGCCCTGCTCAAGACACCACCAACAGCCACACCAGCAAGAAAGACATCTGGTTCACCAAAGACCTCTATGCCGAAAACTGGAGAAGATCTGGCTCTGCGAACGATCACCGGACAGCTACACAGCCCACAAGAACGCCACCAGCAGCCATCACCAACTCATCAGAGCCGCCAAGAGGACCTCATTCAAGGACATCCTTGACTACAGCGCACACACTAGTAAGGAGATTTTCAACATTGTGAAGAAACTCTCCAACCCCAGCTCCAACGTCAACGACATCCCACCTTCGCAAGACCTATGCGACTCACTGGCTACCTTCTTCCACCGCAAGATCACCGACATCCACAACAGCTTCAGTGCCACGACCGCCCAACGACCACCACCACCACCACAAGCACCAACCATCTACTCTCCTGGACGAGCGTCAACGACAAGGACACCAGCGAGATTATGAAGACCATCCACTCCAGCTCACCCCTAAACCCATGCCCCCACCACATCTTCAACAAAGCCAGCGCATCCATCGCACCCCATCTCAGCAAGGCCAGCAACATCTCCTTCGAGACAGCAACCTTTCCGGAAAGCTGGAAGCACGTCGAGATCAACGCCTTACTCAAGAAACCAAAGGCGGACCCCAAGGATCTCAAGAACTTCCGGCCTATCTCCCTGCTCCCATTTCCAGCTAAGGTCACCGAGAAAATCGTCAACAAACAGCTGACCTGCTACCTCGAAGACAACAAAGTCTTGGACCCATCCCAGTCCGGTTTCCGCAGCAACCACAGCACCGAAACTGCCCTCATAGCCGCCACAGATGACATCAGGACCCTGCTAGACAACGGAGAAACAGCAGTCCTCATCCCCCTGGACCTGTCAGCTGCCTTCGACGTGGTCTGCCACCGCACCCTATGCATACGCCTTCACGATGCCGGAATCCAAGGGAAGGCCATGGACTGGACCACATCCTTCCTCTCCGGCAGAACTCAGAGCGTCCGCCTCCCCCCTTCCACTCCAATGCCACTGAGATCATGTAAATGTGGGATACTTGTAAAGCGCACTGTTACTCTAACCGAGTGTCCTGGCGCTGTAGACCTCTGGGGAACCCGTCCTGGTTTCCCCTGTGAGATGGTCCCTTACTGGGTATCTCCAGGGTGAAACCAGGCATCCCCGGCGTCTGTGGGGGCCGTTGTAGAGATGAGGCAAGCTTAATGCCCAGAGTTGCCGAGTGTGTTCCCTGGTTAGAGTAGGCACTGAGGCGAGAATTATCGAGTCCGTTGACCCTGGTCCAAGATCCTGCCGCGTTGGGAATTGAACCCTGGTCCGGGCCGTTCTCTGCTTACAGGTCTGCCGCCCTTAACCAGTGAGCCACACCACTCCACTCATCTGCGGTGTACCCCAGGGCTCGTCCCTCAGCCCGACGCTGTTCAATATCTACATGGCACCCCTCTCCCACGTCGCCCGTCAACACAACCTCAACATCATCTCCTATGCCAACGACACCCAGCTGATCATCTCCCTCACCAAAGACCCCCACACAGCCAAACCCAACCTCCATGAAGGAATAAAGGCCATCGCCGACTGGATGAGTACCAGCCGACTGAATCTGAACTCGGACAAGACGGAGGTCCTCATCCTTGGTATCACCCCTTCGGCCTGGGACGACTCCTGGTGGCCGACCACACTGGGAACTGCTCCGACACCCACAGACCACGCACACAACCTAGGGGTCATCCTCGACTCCATCCTCACCATGACTAAGCAGGTCAACACTGTCTCCTCCTCCTGCTTCAACATTCTCAGAATGCTACGTAGGATCTTCAAGTGGTTCCCCACTGAACAGTCACCCAGGCCCTCGTCACCAGCAGGCTGGACTACGGTAACACCCTCTATGCAGGAGCATCAGCCAAGCTCCTGAGACGGCTGCAACGCATCCAGAACACCTCGGCACGTCTGATCCTCGACATCCCCCGTGGCAGTCACATCACTCCCCACCTGAGAGACCTACACTGGCTCCCCATCAACAAGAGGATAACCTTGAAGCTCCTCATCCACGCACACAAAGCCCCCCACAACACCGGCCCAGCTTACCTCAACAGACGACTCAGCTTCTACACCCCCACCCGCAAGCTCCGCTCTGCCGACCTCGCCCTTGCCGCTGTCCCCCGCATCCGAAGAACGACAGCCGGAGGTAGATCCTTCTCCCACCTCGCCGCCAACCTACGGCAGACCCAAGACCTACTGGCCTTCAGAAGACTACTCAAGACCTGCCTCTTCGATCAGTAGCAGCCCCCCCATGCCTTGAGACCCTCACGGGTATGTAGTGCGCCTTACAAGTGTCCTGATTGATTGATTGATTTATCAAGTTGTTCTCCCAGCCACACACTCAGGCTCTTTGTTCTGGGAGAGTTTAGTGATCTACACATAAGATAGCTACATGTACAATAGACATGCACAAACACCTTCTTAAGATATTGAGCCCCAATGGTTTAATGCCCCGGCAAAGCGGTTGGACTTGCTTACATTTCCTAGGGAAACTAAATGTGATATTGCCTCCTGCAAGAAAAACATCTATTGCGCTCTGACTGAAAGCGCCACAGATCAAGGTTGTTTGATCGTCAATAATTTTAATCCACCCTGGGTAAACGGGCCGGGGTGGCCATTCTGCTTGCAACATATTTTCCTGGGAAGGTTCTTTTGACTCAAGCCCGGGCCAGCTACTATCACGCTTATGCTATGGCTTCCATAAATGCACCCAATGCCTCACAGGAGGCCTTCCTTAGGAATGCTCTAGGCAAGGTCTTGGCCTCCCCAGATGAGGACTTGGTAATAGGTGGGGACTATAGCATGGTACATGATCCTCAGATGGATAGATCCACATCTGAGAGAGGAGTTGGAATAACGGCTAGGACAGTCGACCTCAATTCTGGGGAACCAGGTTTGAGTCTCGGCAATGAGGCTGAACATCCTGTGATTCTGGGCAAATCACTAAATCTCCCCGTGCCTAACAAAAAATGAATGTGTCCTCATGTAGCTGGTGCTATGTAAAGCGCTCTGATACCCGATACCTTCAGGTCAAGTTCGGGCTAAATAAAACAACGTTTTTTTTTTCATTGAGTTGGCAGGACTGGGGCGTTCTCAGATTCCATGCAGAACTGATTGACTGAAGTGTGCCTGGAGGATATATGGCACTTGTATAATTCTTTTGCCAGAGAGTACACTTTTTCTCAGCAGTACACCAGACTTACGCCCGCTTAGACCTCTTTCAGACTTCCTCTCGCATGTCACAGGCCACCATAGCAGCAGAGATAGGAGTGGCGGCATTGTCAGACCACTCCTCTCTCAGCTCTCATTGAGGTTGCCAAGGGGCCCGGCTTCTCAAAGGGGGTGGCGACTGAACCACAGACTATACACATGCAACCCCAATGTTGTGCATTCGGAAATCCATTCAGGATTTCCGGTAAATAAGCGATGATGGCTCTACACCAGTTACACTATTATGGATACATTAAAGGCAGTCCTCTGGGGGCAGTTCCTGGCTATTGCAGCTAGACTAAACAAAGAGAGGAGGGACAAGCGGGAACGATTAGAAGGTACGGTTAAAGAACTAGAACCAGAATGGATTCATCAACGCACAGGCTCTACCCTGGCTAGATGTCAGCTTACGGTGGCGCAGAACCAATTGAAGGCACTGGACATTGACGAGGCAGAATTTACTCTCCTGCACAATAGGCAAAAGTACTATGAAGGGAGAAATAAAACATGTAGATTGCTAGAACACAAACTGCAAGCAGAAGTGGATCAACTTCAGGTGGTGGAGGTCGAGGGTCTGAAGGGGAGGGGATTGTGGATTTATGACCTTATAGCGGGCAAATCCAAATGTTTCTACTACCACGCTTTACACTGCAGAGACACTGGAAGAGGTGGTGGCCTCGAACTAGATAACGGGGGCCCTGGTGGCACAACTCCGGTTAAATTGCATGCCAATATTAGCCCCGAAAAGGTAGTCCGGACCATCTGGGAGCTTCATACGGGCCAAGCTCCCAGGAACGATGGCTTTACATCAGAATTTTATAAATTATTCATGCTTGCCCTTGCCCGCCTCTACAACTTGTTTAGCGAGACTGGGTGTCCTAATTCATCTATGCATATGGCCTCTAATGTAGTTCTCCTGAAGCAGGGCAAGGATCTGAGGAGATGTGCCTCATATAGGCCAATCACCCTACTAAACATTGATGTAAAATTGTTTACTAGTGTGCTGGTTGAACACTTGGAGCCCTATACACAAGGCCTCATTGACCCGGATCAGTCAGGGCTCATCCTCGAGAGTAGTTGTAGTGATGGAACCAAGAGAATTTGCCACATCCTTGATAAATCACAGTGCCAAAAAAGCCTTTCACAGGGTACACTGGCCCTATTTGTAGGTGGTACTTGCTAGATTTGGGCTTGGGGAGAGATGTTAATGCTAGGTTAGCTGCAACGGATGTATGACGTTACAACGCATACTTTTACATCGCATGCCTTTACAACGTGGTATTTACAACGAATACCTTTACAACGCATAGTGCTTTGGGGCGCTGGATAGTGAATAGTTTAATTTACTATTCCAACTCCAGTCCCCGTGGACACTAGGGGAGGTGTTGGACAGTAAATTAAACGTATTCCCTATCCTAGAGCGCCCCCTGCCCAATGCGTTGTAATGGTTTGCGTTGTAAAAGTTGCGTCGTAAAGGCACTGCTTGGTAAAAGTTGCGTTGTAAAGGATGTTTCCCGCTGCAACTATGCTCTCCCACAGGCCAAGATCAGGGTGAATGGATCCTTGTTCCGCCCCTTGAGGTTCTCTCAGGGAACTCAACAAGGGTGTCCCATGTCCCCTTTTTTATTTGCACTCTAAATGCAACCATTTGTGGAGCATATTTACCAACACACCGGTATCACAAGGATAAACATGGGAGACAGGGAACACAAAATATCGCTTTACGCAAGCAATGTGCTATTGATTCTGATGCAATCATTCACATCCCTGCCCCCTACATTTTGCAGGAAATTGCAGACTTTGGCAAGGCATCAGGCTTCAAAGCCAACCTGAAGAAAACAAATGCCCCTTAGCCTGACGATCCCAAGGACAGACCGGTTATGACTGTCAGGCATGTTCCCCTTTGAGGGGGTCCCAATGGTGTGACATACCTTGGCCTTCAGATCTTCTCCACACCTGAGTGTCGGCACAAGAAAACTATGCCACCCTTCTTACCATGACGAGATCGGAACTCTCAAACTTGAAAGCATACACATTGGCAGCAGTTAAAATTACCTTACCACCCCAGATCTTATATGTCATGCAGACGCTGCCCTTAAAACCCTCCTCCTCGGTGTTATCTAAATCCAAACATTTTATAACCGATTCCATATGGGGTGGGAAGAAAGCTTGCATGGCCCATAGCCGTAACTAAACACAAAAGGATGGAGGGTTGGGTGTTCCTCACTTGGAAAGATATTATCAGGTGGCTGAGCTTCACTACATGATAGAATGGTACAGCCCGGCATCTGAGAAACACTGGTGTTTCATCGATTGCTCAGTTGCCAGGATTCATCTGTGGATAGTGCTGTGTCTTCCAAAGAAATTGCGACCTATTGGAGCATATATCTCACCCATATCTAGAGCGACAATGGGGGCTTGGAATAAGGTGCAAGAAAATTGATAACTCTCCACACTGATATCCCCTCAGACCCCTTTTAATTGGTCATCCGGAATTCCCTCCGGCACAAACATGTGAACATTGGGTTCAACCATTAGATTCCTAGCGAGCGCTTTTGTCAAACTGACGTGTCCAGTATACCTAGCGGACCCGCCTCACACAGGCGGTTTACACGGAGGAGAGATTTGCTTAACTGTGTTGTGCAGGACACATTTGCAGATGTAATACACCCAAGTGTGGCGACCCCTATGTTTGGCTGTCGAGCTCTTTCTTTCCCTTTTTGTGTCATATGATTTGTCCCTCTTCTATAGTTCCTTCTCTCACCTTTGAAACAGTTATTTTTCTCCACCAGCCTATGGATTGGGGTGGTTGCTGTTGTTCTCGGTTCTTAAAAATCAATAAAAGGGTTTAAACCATACAAAATTAAGTTCACCATCAACAGCCCTTTTTGAAAGTGACAACTGGCTGGAATGATACAACTCAGTTGACCTCCACCCTTGGCCGTCTTCTGAGCTCTCTGCACGAAGTGCAGGTGGGTGCAGACTTCAAAATCACTTTTGTCTGCTCCATGAGGTCACACCCAGTGACTGATTGAGACAGGAATTGGTCATAGGTAAGTGCAACTAACAGGAAGGTGTTATTGTATGATCACAAGGTTCCCTAATTGTAACTTCCCATCGCAACTCCCCACGCTCTTCCCAAATTACCAGACAACACAGCAGCTACAACACCACTATCCACCTCAAAACCATCCCCACATACAAATGTATCTCAAAAATCAAATTTCTCTAACAAAACATTTCACCTTCCACTTCCAGAAAAGGCCGCAAGCACAAAACCCCCCAAACCAGCCACATGAAAATGCAATATTCCCTGTCACCTCTGCAAATATTATACCACACATCCCCTCAAAGTACAACATGAAGACAAGACACCAGGAACTAAAATACTTATTCTTCAACACAAGATCCACACATTTCTTTAACATCTCCGACCTAATCTCAGAAAAACACACACTAGACCTCACCTCATTACAGAAACATGGCTAAATGAGGATTTTGCACCCAAATGGCAGGGAGGCATTCCACCTTATTTTCGCATCGTAAACAAAAACTGTATGCTATGAGTCCATGATGATAAGATGTCATGCCACTACAACTATAACTTATACCTTTCTCTTAATACATAGACCAACACTCAGCAAGGCCAACTTTGAGTGTCTTACTAGATACAGTAAACAACACCCATCATCCCAAACCTATGTGTTATAGAAACCATCAACATATGGTCTACCAAGAAGAATCTATCACAACCAACCTTGAAGCTTTCAACCTTCAACAAATCATTTCTGGCTTAACTCACTGTGCAGGATACGTTCCAGATGTTATATTTGCTCCCTTAGTATAAACCACAGTTCCAGACAACTCCCCAGTAAGCAGATTGACCATAGCTTCAACACTTTCAAGATCAACTCTTATATCAATAGCAACACATCAAAGATACCAAAAGCCAATAACTACAAATGTTCATACAAGCAATACAAAAAAACTAGAAATCCAGCAACTCAGCACTCACCCTAAGAGAGCCCCAATAAACATGAAATCCCAAAATATACACCCTTTCTATAACTGAATCTCCACTGCACTGGACAAACAGATACTAACAAAAACCACATCCAGGGATGAACACAAAATGAACACCACATTGGTTAATGACGACATCAAAAGAATAAAAACCCAACTCTACATACTACACCACAAATGGAGAAAATAAAGAGATGGAACAGACAAAAACACATTATACCCTAGAATAGAGCCTACAGATGAGCCATCAGAACCACAAAAAGACATCACTACTCTACATGCATACCTGAAGCCGACTGCCATTCTAAAGAACTCCATAAAATTCGAACAAAATTATGCAATCCGAAGTGGCAAAACACAAGAACACCAAAATCACACAACTTCTGTGACAACATCGCCAATAAACTCATCTCATAAAGAAGAAAGACTGAGAATGACCTTAAGGAGAACGGACAACACCACAACAACACATGACCTAACCACCATAGAAAGAGACAATAATAATCGTCCATCAGTGCATACTTGCAATACCTTGTCACAAAAAGATTTACTCAATAGCAGCCAGACCATCAGGATCACCTTCATACCCAGCACCACCAAAAATCTTTAAAGATATCTTTCGCTCAACCTGTGCAAGGGAGGTAGCAAAATGCCTACTCAACAAGACCCTGGAACAAGGTTCATTCCCACTTGAGCTGAAAACCTCCTACAGTAGACCTCTACTCAAAAAGAAAAACCTTGGCCCATCCAACCCAGCAAACGACAGGCTCATATCAAATGGACAATTCTTAGGTAAACATTTTGAGAGAGTAGTAATTACTCAGCTCTCTAACTTTACAGAAAATAATGACTTAATGTCAGACCAACAAAATGGCTTTTGACCTGCCTAAGGCACAGTTTCAGCCATCATATTCATCTGGGATTATTTAATACTCAGAGTGGACAAGAACAGAGTAGTTGCCTTGTTGCTTATGGATTTATCAGCTGCATTTGATACCGTCCACCACCAGACACTACTACAAAGACTCCATGATCTCAAATCTGTGAAAAGGCTCTAAACAAATTTTTTTCTCATATTACAGACACACAAAGGTAGTCTATCTCCCACCTTTGATAATCATCTCCTCACACACAACACTGTGGCGTTACTCAGAGGTCCATCATATCCCCTTTATTATAACATCTACCTAACTCCTTACCAGACCTGATTAAAACAGTTAACCTCACTTGTTACAACTATTCAGATGACACTCAATTCATGTTACACATGGACAGCCCTGAAGACCTCTTCAATTCAAAACTTGATGACTGCCTTTGTGCCATAAACACATGCTTGATGAATAACCATCTCAAGCTCAATACAGCAAAGACAGAGATTATGACAATTGAAGAATGTCAAAAGTACCAACTTTCCACCATATGGCTTAAGGAAGTGGTTCTTATTCATTTGACTTCTGTAGATCACACTAAATTATTACTGGAACCCAGAGCGCCCCAGTGAACCATTACTGGGGTCCGGGGACTTCCACTGAGTCATTACTGGAAGCCAGGGACCACAGACTTAGCATTTTTGATGATTTGAACCACATAACAATACACAGAAATACAGAAAAAAAATACACAAATGATGAAATAATGTATTCAATTCACCAACAAATATAAAAACAAATCGTAAATGTATTATTAATGGGAAGGGTGGAACTTTTTATAAATGCAATTTATACTACTAAGGCCATTCATCATCCATACTATATTCGGTTTGATGTACTTGCCCTACTCCCACAAATCAATATGAGGATACTAAATTCATTTTTAGCCTCCAATTGCAAAGTCTTTCACATTTACAGAATGGGTTAAAATGTTCTGTGTACATGTTGCTTCTTTATTTACATACACTTTTTTAATATATCAATATTATTTACATTTTAAAGCAGTCATTAACCTCCTGAGTAGGCTTCACAACCCCCCAGGAGTCTCCAGACCACATGTTAAGAACCATTTGCCTTTTGAATTCCCTCCATCAACATCAACAGAAGTTAGAAACTTTGGGGTAACCATGTATTCAGAACTGTTCTTGATAGTACATGTTAATAACTGTACAATGAGTGCTTTCTACGTAATGGAAATACTTTGCCTTATCTTTCCATACCTTGTATACCAACATAACCTACAAACCACCCTCACACTCATAATCTTCAAGCTTGCTTATGCCAGCAGCCTCTTGGTGCACCCACATTCATCAGACACAACATACAACTCATATAAAATGCTGTCTCATGACTTTTTCTCAGCCTTCACCCAAGAGAACTCCAGTCCAGCAATCACTTCACTGACTACCTACAGATAGAATGACAATGTTCAAGGCACTCTGCTTTGTCCACAGAGCCTCCAAAGGAAAAATACAGATATACCTACAAGTTAAATTCAAGCAATGCAAACAAAACAGGACATGGTGCTCTAGGCTCGCACCACTTATCACCATACCACCTTATCGTAATAAATACGTAGGCAACAATGCTTTTTCATTACAAGCCTCCAAACTCTGGAACATACTACCAGCCACAATTAGAAGCTCCCAGAAGCATATACACTGCCGAAGACAGTTGATAACATGTCTATTTCATAGGTAGCTACACCTCCTCACATCCCAGCAACAGAGCCCAGAAAACAGTCATAACCTCAAGTAAAATCCTCAGTTTACAATGCAGAGATTGAGCACAACCCAACCAGCAAATTGCTTTCAATATGCAGGTAATCTAAGAATGGCTGACCTATGGTTTGGCATGGCATTACATAGTGATGTTCTTGAATATACAACAATTCAGAGGGCTTTACTATAGTCCAACAATGCAAGTCCCAAATATCTATGCACTTTGACTAATTCTTTAAATCCCACAATGGCACTTAGATATGGGATGATAATAACAATGCCCACCCCAACATATCTCTCCACTTCACTCTCCCTCTAACCATGTCACCTCAGGACTAAAACTATACACAACATCTCAGATACAAGCATACTGCACACCATAAACCTGTGGGTCAGATTTACAAACATTTTGTGATGTGTTTATGTCACCCAAAAAATGTTTCACAAAAGCGATGCAAACCATTGCGAAATTTTTGTTTGTTATTTACTTTTCAGCGCAAAACTTGCTTTCCACTCAAAAATTGCCTAACAGTAATGCAAAGGAGTGTGAAGCACTGCTTTTGGGCTCTTTAGCGTCAAGGGGGCGTTACATGGGCTTTCCCATGCAATCACCCATGCTTTTTGATGCAAAACCCTATTCACTATCAATAGTAGACAGTTGTTTGTCAATAATTAAAGCAATTCATTGAAAGCAGGTGTTAACCCCTTAAGTGCTGCCGTCGGCCAACGGTCGTCACGGGCACTACCTCCCCAGTGCTGCGCACGACCGTTGGACGTCCAGTTCAGCACCGGATAATGGACAGCGCAGCACTGGGGAGGTTTGTTTACTAGCTTTAAAGGGGTTAAAAGGAGACATGTTTTCATTTCTTCTTTCTTTTCTGACTTTGCATGTGTGTTGCACTGTTCAGCACACATACAAAGTAAGAACAATTTTAAAGTTAGTTTAAGCATAGTATTTTGTACTGTAAGAGAACCCTTCCAGTACAAAACCTATGCTAGACTCATGCACAAACCCATGCACTATGGCACAAACGCATGTGTATGGCACTCAGCATCAAAAATCTACGCCAGCACTAGAGGGAGGGGAGGTGAGTGCCATATCTGTGTATATATGCTACTCTCCTGCTCCCACCTTGACACGCAATGCAGCACAGCATTTTTGCCTGCTGTACTGCATTGGGTGACATTTTTGTAAATCTGGCCCTGCATGTCTGTCTCTCACATTTCATCATCCATCACACTGCTATGCTTTGCATTCCATAATATGATAACTGCACCATGCATGACATGAAACACTTCACACATAGGGTAAAAACATAGACAACAGTTTCTCAAAAAACACCCTACATGGTGTAGTGTGCTACCCATGTAGGCAAGTGCTTCAGTACCCCACATAGGGGTAGTAAGAGCTACTTAAATGCTACAATGCAATACAGCGGTAAAAATTAAAACAACACAAAAATATAGAAATTGTTGGCTACTTCATATAGGCTGGTTTTTCAGATTTTACCAGATTTAGCCTGCATAATTAAAATGCACGCAGTGGCACTCTCGGGTTACTGGATCAATTGGGGCAAAAGCAAGGCATTGCTATTGTCTTGGGAGACCACCCACACTGCACTCTCCGATTATCCTTTCCAGTGGTGGTCCTCGCCCCTAAAGTACTTGGTGGTCAACATTAACAGAGGGCTCCGTTGAGCATTGCCCCTGGCCCTTCACTTGGCGCAGCTTGCCTACATGCTTCCTGGGATGCTGGACCCACTGCTGTGGGTAACAATGTAGCAGACCATGCTGGACTGCCCACAGGGGCTGTTATCCCTATATAGGGGTAATGCTTCTACCCCGGCCCCAAGAATCTGATGCTCCATGCAATGGGCCCACTGCCAATTCGGGGTGGATGCTTGCCTCCATGAATATGCACCTCTAAAGTGTTACTCTTGGCTCCACATTGGCGACGAGGTCCTGAACTGGGGGTGTGAGGTGCACTGCGGACATCCACACCCTCCAACAAGTGCTCAAGCAAGGTGCCCTCAAAGCCTTTGCGGTGCTCCGCGAGGAGTTCTGCCTCCCATTCCATCAGTTCTGGGGGTATGTCTGCAATATTACCTCACCCGCCACCTAGGTACGAGCCCCTGGTCCTTCCACTCCTCCCCTTGGTGTCCTACCTCTGAGCATGGTTTGCTTTTGTTCGCACTATCTGGTTTCTACAGTCTTTTGAGTCACTAAATATATTTCCTTACCCCTACTAAGCAGCCTCCGCATCAATTGGTAAACCAGGCTCCAGATGAATACAATCTGAAGAATTGGGCAGAACTCCTGGAGGTGCTTGATCGTGGTTCCAGGGAGGTGTGGTTGAAGTTTAAGTCTGTGCATGAATGGCACTGGACCTTGGCGAAACTGCAATAGCAGGCTCGCCACCACATGCTAACTGCCCGCGCTGTGACAGCGATCACTGTGAACTTGTTTATGTACTCTACCACTGCCCCACGGTCTGATCCTTTTGGGAGGCAGTTGGTGCCACCCTCAGTGAGACCCTGACAGTCACAATTCCTCTGCCCTATCGTTTGATCCTACTGCACAACCTTGGAGACTCCCATGGCATCTTGTGCCTACATGGCAGTCTACTCCACATGGTGCTTGTGGACAGCGAAGAACTGCATCCTCCACCACTGGTGCTCGCCCATCTCCATTCCCAGGATGAGTGGATCTTGGCTATGTACTAGATTGCCTCATATGAGGGCGTCATCTATAACATCCAGGACAAAACAGACACCTTCCTCCTCACCCGGGCACCTTTCCTCCAGGAAGGTGGACTCTAGGTATTATCAGCCAATTGCGGTAGGACCGGCCACTGCATTATCGGCTACCCTTGATCTTCTGGCCTTACCTTGGCCCTTACAGGCACCCACCCATCCTCTTCCACCCCTGCTCACCCCCTCACATCCCTCTTCCCCCCTCTCCTCTCCTCTCCTCTCCTCTCCCTCTCCTTCTCACCCACTACCTTCCCTTCTGACACCTCCTTCACTTCTCTATTCTTGCTACCCCGTTTATGTCCCGCAGGTCTGTGGGTTCCCGCACCCCCCTTTTTATCCCTCCCCTTCGCAAGGTACATCCCTTCCCTGCTAGCCCTTGTAGTGCTGATTATTGAGGACGGCACTGCGGCAGAGTACATACATCCTAGGGATGTTCCCATTGAACCCCTGCACGCAGTGAAACTGGTGGGCTACCGTATGCTTTGTACCACATGAGGCATCCATTTTGAGGTTTGTTTGTTCCATGCAGGGCCGGCTCTAGGACGGTGCGATCCATGCCACCGCACCGGCCCCTGACTTGGGGTGGGGGCGCCATGTTTTTTGTTTAAGAAGCACCAGATGCCACGTTCTTTGCCCCAGCAATTTTCAAGCATCAATAAAAATGTCACGATAACTGCAGTGATTAATGTTTTTCCTGTAGACAGACCAGAGCTTTGTCTGGTAGAGAAGGGTTAATATGCCTGCTGCAGAGAACGTGTCTCATTCAGATCACAAAGTACATACACTATAAATAGGTCAATTGGTTATGGCTTTGTCAGAGAGATCATTTTGTTAACTGCAGTTTAAAAGTTAAGATCCTAATATAGAGCAGTGAGCTATTAACTGTGTCAAAGAGCTGCAAGCAAACTGCAAGGCATATATTACAGCTACATGTTTTTTTGCCCACTCTTTCTTTACCATAATATTGCGAAAAGGGTTACTTTGGGTAGAAATCAATTCTTATTATTAAAGAAAGTAAAGAAAGCCCCTTACAATGGTGTTACATTTTAAATTCAGAATTTGTGATTTTCTAGATCAAGGACTCTTAAACTATACCGCCTTCAAGTATGGATGACATGCGACTCCTATACCTTGTAGGCCTCTGTCTTGTGTGATATTTCCTATACACTGATGTACACATGTATGATTGTCTCTGTGCAATGTATGTGTTATGTAAAGTGTTCTGACAACATGCACTGGTATAAGTGGCGCTATAAAATTAAATGAATTAAGAGGCAGTGGTTATGGAGACTTGGGGGGCATTGTCAAATGGTGGTAGTGAGGGAATACGTGGCAAGGTGGTCATGGGGGGGGGGCAACAAACATTGTCGCACAAGACGCCACCAGTACTAAAGCCGGCCCTGGTTCCATGTATCATGTTCTCTACCCCCATACTCCTCACCCCTGTTATGTACCAAACCGTTAATAATGAATGATGAAACTAAAATGCAAGAATCCCCCTAAAATCCTATATTTTGTGGGTTTATAACCAAATATATTTCTGAACAAGGACATTCTACTTTTCTGCAGATTTTTATTTTTAAAACGTTTCATTAGAAACTGCACTGTGACACAATACTTACTGTTGTGTAATGCCCACAGTAGCAAGTATCCTGTGATTTATGTAGATTTCTATGTGTGCTTTAGTGAATTACCTAAAATGTACATTTACTGCAAGGTCATAGGAAAAAACATCTAATGTGTAGATTTCGACATTTCTTTAAGATCTTTGCGAATTAGTCCCATTATACACAGTTGAAGATCATGTAATGCCAGATGTACAAAGCTATTGAAAACACAGTGATTTTCCAAACCAGAAGGCTTGCAACAGAAAAAAATACTTTTTGTTGTATTAAACCTATTTTGCAACTCAGAAAAGCCTTCTGAACCTGTAAAATTAGCATAGTGACTCATGCCGAATCACAATTAGGAAGGGGCAAGGAAGGGCCATCCCCGGATAATTGATATTCAACATGGCATTTATCAATGGTTTGCGAACGCGCAATGGAGTCGGGATGCAATGGGAGTAGGACCTGGTCAATGTACCCTAGGGCTGCTTCTCACAGGATAAGCCTTGGTTCATAAGTGTTACCATATAAGTATGTTTTTGATGATCACCTCAGGTGTCTGGCTTCCCACGTGCAGTTGAGCAGCTTTTGCTGCACAGGAAAAGAGTGGATCTTTCAGCAGTGTATTGTTCAGTAGTGAATGGGATGTGGTGAAACACACTCACACCTCAAACTTTTCACGATCATCACTCCGTTCTATCTTCACTTTTGGTGAAGAAAGCAGTTTATCAACAACATATTCTCAAATCAGCAGAGTTATGATTCTTAAAATGTCTTTACTTGGTGCAACCAGGACTATCACACGTCCATTTCTTCTCTGGAAGTTTCGTTTTTGGAGATTTAAGGGGGGGATGTCGTTATGTCAAGTTGTAATTTGGGGAAATTATTTACAAGCCATTGTACTGCCAGTGCGTCACTAAATATGTTCCATGGGTGTTACTTTGGGTGTTCCCACGCAAGATCCATGGAACCTGACGCATTCTCAGACTTACACAATTTTGTAACCCTGGGAATGCAATTCACAATATTACGACCAGAGGAATTTTAAAGACCAGTGGGGGCCAATTCACCACTAAACAACTAGAAAATACAATGATAGGCCCCTGGGTCGAATTTGATATAAAGGTGTTGGGGTATCCCTTTCTTAGGACGATTCCCCTCACCCACCCATTGGTGGCATGCTTTATCATAGGAGTAGTGTGGCTCACTGGTTAGAGGCGGCAGGCCCGAGAGCAGAAGTCAGCCTGGGACCAGGGTTCAATTCCCGACGCGGCAGGGTCGTGGACCTTGGTCAGCAGACTCGATAATTCTCGCTTCGGTGCTTACTCTAATCAGGGGTCGCACTCGGCAACTCTGGGCATTAGCTTGCCTAATCTCCACAACGGCCCCACCAATTCCGGGGATGCCTGGCTCCACCTTGGGGACTCCCAGCAAGGGACCATCCCACAGGGAAAGCCAGGACGGGTTCCCCAGAGTTATACAGCGCCGGGACGCCCCGTTGCTGGGGCAGCTGTGCGCTTTACAAGTATACTACATTTACATAGGGTCTATCATCGCGCTACAAACCTAGTCAGAGTGCGGGCTACAACCCCCTCACTGAGAGGGAGGGGCTTGTCCTAAGAAAGGGATACCCCAACACCTATATAACAAATTAAACCTGGGAATGCGTCAGAATCTAATGCCTCCCCAGGCAAGGTGTAAGGAGGTGCAATGAAAAGAAATACTTTTATTTCTCTTTCTTTTTACACTTTCTGTACGTACTGCATTCTGAAGCACACATAGAAAGAGGAAAATGCATTTTAATTATGGTTTTTGGGCAGGAAGCTGTACCTTCCTGCACAAAAAAAATCATCCCCGCAAGGCAGGCACCCTTGCAAAATGATGCAATGGTGTCTGCGCTGGCGCATGGCTGCTGTTTATGCACCAGGGCAGGGAAGGAGGACTGGAGTGAGCGGTATCTTGTAGAAACGGTGCATTACTTATCTTTTATTTTGATGCACAGCAACGCAGCCGGAAGGCCTTAAGTGCTGCCCTGCATCAAAATATTGTAAATGGGGCCATAGATTTTTACATAGCTGCACATACTTTGTGCCTTCATGGAGAATGAACCAGTCTTTGGGCTTGGACACCAGTGGAGAGAATCTAGCAATGTCCCAGTAAAGACAGTTAACAACATATATCCAGAATACAAAACAAAAGCAGAAGTGGCCAAAGAATAAAATAAGGCCTCCTTGAAGGCATGGGGGCTATACATACGTGTACATCCTCCTTCCTGGAAGTCGTAATACCCATGCGCACAGCTGTCGCACTTCCTTCCAGTGACTCCAGGCTGGCAGCGGCACTGACCGGTCTCATCACAGTCAAATGACTTGGAGCCAAAGGAGTTGCAGTTACAGGGAACACATCCTCGGGATGATTGCAGTCCATGTGTGCCCGGCTACAGCATGGGAAAAATGGTGACCAGCGGTTAGTAAAGCTGCCACAGAAATAAACCCAAAGGTAAACTGAAGTGGGACACTAAGGCAGAAAAACAGGCGAGCACCACCACATAATTCGTGCATTGCAGTTTTAAACAATTAAGCTGGAGCAAGACATATTTGTTCTACATAATATGTATTATTCCATTTTATGTATAAATAAATAATTTGCTGTCAAATCAAATACCTTAGATTGTACTGAATATGTAGATTAAGAATATTGAGATACAAGAATATCCCCAAAAAGTATATCGAAAGGAATTGCATATAGAGTAAGTGTATATTTAATATTCCTAACTCCAAATCTACATACCTTGAAGATATATATATATCAAGGTACATATATGGGGAGTTAAACACATACAGCCAGATTCATCATTGTAAAATCGGCTCGTAAAGGGCCAGATTCTGAGAATCCGGCCCTTTGTGAGCGTCATTTTTGCATTTGGGATTCATCATCCCAAATGCAAAAATCGCAATTACAGAAAGCGCAAAATTGCGAAGAATCGCATTTAAGGAATCTAAATTAGAGATTCCTTAAATGCTATTCATGAACCTTTTAAAAATTGCGAATTCGAAATATGGGGCCGCTATTTACCGCGAAGTGTAACTTCGTGGTAAATAGCGAAAACTTAGTGCATTTTTCTAAGTTGCATGTTACACACACACATGTCCTTTGGACATGTGTGTGCGCAACACCTGTGTACATTTGCATTTCATGGGTGCTACAGGGTGTCCTTTGGACACCCCTGGCACCCTTGAAATCGCATCCTTATTTGCGATTAGCAAATTGCTAATCGCTAATAAGGAATGACTCCCCATTCATTCCTATGGGCCTTTAGGCCCATTGGAATGAATGGGGAGTTATTCCTTATTTGCAATTAGCAATTTGCTAATCGCAAATAAGGAAGCTGTAGAAATCGCAATTGTTTTTGCGATTTGTACATGAATCCCGTTTTGCGAGTCTTTAATATCGATTCCTTAATAATCGCTATTAAGGACTCGCAAAACGGGACATTGATGAATCTGGCTGATAGAATCTATGCATACTTAACTTTTGATATTTTGGACTCAATATTTTTGTATACCTTAGTATTTTAGCTTAAATATTCAGGGGGCATACCAATACTTTTAAGTACCTCTGTACATGACTCACAAGTACGGGATTGACCCAAGCCCCACTATATGCTTTGCAATTTTTACAATACGTTTTCAATAGACAGCTTTATGTAGGTGAGACATTTGGTACCACATTAAATGTACCCCACCTTTATAATTCACACATGCCTAACCTAAAATGTTCACTAAGCACGTGTTCCTGGGTGGCCTAACAGTATTAATTTAAGAGAAATGTGGCACTTGACATCATTGTCGAAGTGCATTCACTGTAGAATGAGAGAATTCATATATAACACTGTGTGCCTTAACTCAGTAAACAAGTTGTATTGCTTAGGCGATTGAATAGAACCCATCGTCACACATGTAGAATGTGATTTCTCTAGAAATTATAATGGATTTATACAATGGGTGCACTAACGATCCACGTATATTTCATATAAAATGTAGTTCTTAGCCATACTTACACATGACTATTAAATATTTACCATATGCCACATGCAATGTGTATCTAATGTACTGACAAAGTTATAATCATGTGTGTTTAACTCACACATGCATATTAAATGTGCCCCATTGATTTAATAGTTTAACTTGGCGTGACTTTTCCCTTGCAGGTATTTGCACGCATTGTTAGCTTGAGAATAGATACAACACTGCATTTGCGATAGAAAGAGAGCCTCAGATGAGGGTCTTGAAAAAGAACATGGAAATCCAGAGCGTTAACTGAAGAGTCTCATTCAGTAGGGTTACCATGTGGACTTGGTGGAGCAAGCACAATGTTGTTCCCATATTCAGTGTTGGATAGTTTGCAGATGTTTCAGTGTACAACGTCAGAATGGAAAAGGACAATGGAACCCCTGATGATGCGAACAGAGGAATGTTACAAGAATAATTTTAGTGTGAATAACTGGAATCTACACTGTCTGATGCTGGATCATTTTTCCTTGGACTTTGAGAGGTGTAGACCTCTATGCTTATTCCCTTTGATTCTTGCTGAGTGTGGCTTAGGCTAAGACTCACAATTCCCCTGACACAAGAAGACTTTTGACTGAGCTTCTGAAATACTGACACTTTCCCTTACTTCTTTCAAGTTTTGCTTTGCATACTTCCCTAGATTTGTCTATTTTTCTGCAGTACACTGAATTTTGAAATTCCCTAGAATAATGAACCATCCTCTTAGTGTGGATTTTCTCATGTATAGAAGAGAGGACCGAAAACTCTTTTCTAAGAACCAGATATTAAAGTTAATCTTTTGTATTGTTGTGACTGAACTACTTGTTTGCTTAATACTGATATGCCTAAACTTCTTTAAGAGGTTACACTCCCCAGTTGTTATTTTGTATCTTTTTAGCAGTGTGCTGAGATTTGTGGACCTTAACGAGATTGCTAATTTCGAATACACCTTTGTAGGAACTGGCTCTCTATATAGTGCACTAAAAAGAAGTACACTGTGCTTAGAGTCCACTGAGGCTAAAGTAGATTATATTAATGCTCTCTTTTGTGATAGTGTGGAGAGCAGTTAGGCTTATCAGAGGGCAGTGCTAAGCATTTGTTCTACTCACAGAAACATGAGACATACACACAAAGGATAAATCGGAGACCAATTAAAAAAATTAAATTTATTTTTATATATGTTTTAAAACCAAGAACTTCGTATATAGGTGAATAATGTTTTCAATAGCAATTCGTACAAGTATTTAAAGCTTTTAAAGTTGTGCGCCTTTATGCACAATGCAATCCTAAGGAAAGAAAAGTCAGAGATCCATAGAGGTAGGTACAGTCGGTTTCAGGGGTCCACCTTCTGGGTTCGGAGTTGTAGTGGGCCAAGGCTCAAAGTACTACCAGCAGTTCTTTGGGAAATGCTCGGGTTCTGCCAGAATCGGGTGCTGGTGAGGTTAGTAGCTGTGTGCTATGGAGAAGGCAATGGGCACCCAAAAACAGGCTGCACAGGGGGACTTGGGGACAAGTCAGAGAACTTCCAAATGGGAACTTGGGTCACAAGGGTGATTGGAGCAAGGGGCAAAGCCGGTTCGTTGAGACTCGGGTAGAGCGGCTCGGGTGCAGAGTGGTTAGGTTAGCTGGGCTGGGTGCGCAAAGACGATCCTTGTGGTCAGTGACAAACAGCTGGCAGGGTAAAAATCAAGGCAGCTGGGCCACTCACAAAGTGGGTCTCAGTGATGTTGATGTCCCTCATCGGCATCCGGATTGGACTCTCTCTGTTGGTGTTTGGTGCACGGCGTCCAGTAACCCGGGAGTTGGTACTGCATGGCTCCGGTTGGTCCTGATATCGTCACAGGCAGTGGGGAGACAGATCTGACCTTTCAGAGCACAAGTACGTTCCCCTTGTGGTCTGTGGCATCGGTTGAACTGCAGAGCTGCAAGGTGGTAGACCAGACTCTGCTTGTCGGTGCCTGCAGAGGAGTAGCCCCTTTACTCCAAGGGAGTACTGTAGGCGATTTCTGAAGTGCTGGCAGGCTACCCAATGCTTTGGTAACTCCATAGGTAGCAGGATGAGTCACTCTGTTGTGATTGTCGAGAGAGGGATGAGCCCAGGCATGGTTTCACAGCAAACGTCCACAATTCTGCTGCAGTTCTCACCAGGCAATGACTCTTCTTTGTCGTTCTTCTCTTGATCCAGTGAATCTCAACGAATCCTTAGGTTCAGGGGGACCACCTAAACACTTAATTTAGGGGTGTTTACGGGGAGTGACCGGTAGTAGCCAATGGGTTACCTTCCTTTAGTGTGTCCACACACTCTATATTACTGTTTCATGTGGTAAATGGGCATAGCCCTGACCCTAGAATGCTAATTCTGTCCAAAACAAGATGGAGGAATCTGAAAAGTAGGGTCCACATCAGCTGGCCAGCCCTAGGGGTGGTGCTGGCTGAATGTGGGCACACCTCCAAATCTTGCTAATTTTACCATCTGTCTTGCTGTCAAAAGTGTGAGTAGGACAAGGGGGTGTGCATCTTCACTACCTGGAGAGACCTGGGTCGCATAACAAAGGGGGCAGGGCCTTTGAAGCTTCCCGTCCTGGAATGCACATCCTGCATGGAGAAGGTGTGAAGACCTACGCACAGCACAGTCTTTGTATCTGGCCTCCGAGAGTGAAGGCTCTCAACTCATGAGGTCAGAAACATGTCTATGGTGGCTGGCTGGTTGAGACCAGTCAGTCAACACACTAGTAGTAGATAGGTTTCATGGGGCACCACTAAAGTCCTCTCTGGGTGCATTTATTATTAAATCCAGTACTTGCATCAGTGTGGGCTTCCCAAGGCGAGATGTTTGGTACCAAACTCCTAGGGGTACAGTGAAGCCATAATGTAGCTGGGGAACTCATAATCATGAGTGTTCAGCCCATGTTCTCATCATGGCTTCCCTGTGCACTTGTAATATCTAAGGGTGAACTTAGATATCACAGGGACACGTCCACTCCAGCAAATGTGCCAACACATGGGTATAGTGCACCCTGCCTTAAGGATGTAAGGCCTGCCGTAAAGGTGACTTACCTATACTACATGCAGTGCTGGGTAGGCATGGCACACAAGGATGTGTGCCATGTCGACTGTTCATTTTTCTCTGCACCAAGATGCACAGACTGCAGTGGCAGTTTGCATGGGCTTGGTGAGGTGCCCCTTAGAGTGGCACAATTCGTGCTGCAGCCCTCAGGGACCATCTTCAGTCCCGAGGCCATAGGTACCAGAGGTACCCCTTACTAGGGACTTATAGGGCTCCTAAAGGGGTGCAATTGTGGAACAATGGTACAGTTTAGGGAAAGAGCACTGGTACCTGGGAGCTGGTTAGCATGAACCCAGTACACTTTCAGTCAAAGTTGCACCAGATACGAGGCAAAAAGTGGGGGGTAACCATGTCAAAAGGGGCACTTTCCTACAACCTTCTTAACTATAGTCACTTTTTCCTGGTCCTCAGTATGTAGCCAACAGGTTACACTGAAGATTAAAATTGATTGATGAAAAGTTAACTCTCCTCACTTCTCAATGGGCTAAAAAGCTCCACCAGAAAATGAAAGGTAAGACAGTTGTGCCAAAACGCTGCATCTCATGTTCGGAAGAAACTTGTCTCTCTTAAGCTTTTTGTGAAACTGTTGGTATTTAAACTGCCCTTATGCTGTACAAATATGTTTTATGCGTAACCTTTTGTTAAACTACTGTTATGCCACCAGCTTGCATACTGTATGAAACTGGCCACAGGATCTTGTATTCTTTATATAAAACTGCAAAGTAAGATATGTAAATAAATCAGAATTGCACACACTGCACATGATGTTCCAAGTGCTGTGTTATTTTCTGTAGTACAGTTGATTATAAAGGAGTGGCCCAAAGAACCTAGGGCCTGGTCAACAATGAGTTCAGAGGGGCAGTAGCTTCCTTGGGAGGGTAGTGTGTAGTTGTATTGAGATATATAAGGGACTGCTGTGCATTGTAAAGATACTGAAAGCCACCAAGGAGTTCCTTCATAAGGTTATGGAACTCCAAGGTGACTTGCAATATCCTTATCATGTACGGCAGGTGATAATTTATCCCATATAATTCATGGTCACACCATCACCTTTCCCATGAACCACTTAAAACCTTGGGGACACAATTATGAAAAAGTGGTGCAGCAGAGCAAGTCACCTTACTGTACTGCGATGCATTCCTTGGAAAGGGCAAGAATGCACCGTATTTATGGCAATACGGCACATTCCTGTGCTTTCCCCTGCACTGGCACGCAATGAGATGCCTAGAGCCAAGGCAGGCACCCTTGCATTATGGTGTATGCAGGATTGTTTTAGAGCAGGAAGGGACACCTTCCTGCACAAAAACAATCCTCAGAGGCATTATCCCCTTTCTATGTGTGCGTCTAACTCGAGCAGAGTAATGCAATGTAGCACATTGCGCTGTGTTACATTACTCAGGATCTATGAAGCCACACAGGGCCACGTAAGGTGGCCATGCATCGCTTGATGTACCTCATTTTCAATTTGCACCGCTCTTGCATCAGGTTGCATGGTGCAAGAGCGACACAAAGGAGCTCACAATTATGCCCCTGAGTGCTTAGCTCTTGCATATGAAAGAGAGCATGTTTGCAAACATGAAGATTAAAAATAGAACCTTTAGTGCAAAATTAAACACATTAAACACCTGTTAGATATTTGTTGCAAAAAGATACTAAAAACAGTTCATTACAAGCCAGTTTTTAAAAATAAAAAGCTACAATGATTCAGAATGTGTAGAAACACGTAAAAACATTCGAATTTTTCTATATTTATCTGAGAAATGCAAAAAATAGTCATGTTTGTTCACTTTAAGATAGACAAGTAGAGCAGAAGAAAGAAAAGCATTTCATTTTTGTTGCTTTAAACGACTGATTTGTGACCTGACCTACCAGTCAAGATCTAATGTCTTCTTTAGAATAGGTGACTGGGTGGGGTGACTGGGTGCGTCACAAGTCGCCGATTAAAAAGAAATCAGAGACAGGTATTTAGACAGGGATTTCAGAATCCCATCTATTATTAATAAGATATTTACACTGGCCTCTTAATCACCCAATCCTAGATTGGGTGATTAGGAACCTAGTGAAGACAAATATCCATGTTGCTTTCTCAAAGTACAAAGCACGCAACACTTATCTATAGATTTAGGATTATATTTGAAACTGCAAAGGAACAACACGATTAGTCATATTGCCTGGGATCCCAAGGCAACGTTTTCAATGCTCCAATTCCTCCTGATGAAAGTCAGCTTTGCTGCTCCTCTTGGATCACTTATTTGCTTTGGTTAGTCAATGGATCCACAGCTTTCTTTGCCTAGTCTCATATCTGATACACTCAAACACATGGGTCCAAGTCAAGCTAGGAGACGGAAAGTACCTGTCAAGGAAAATCCCAACAACCATGGGGCGTAAACAGGGATGCGTCTTGGCACCGACGCTCTTCAACCTGTTTATGTCTGACCTCTCGTCAGAATTAGACATTTGCAATTCTCATGCGCCAAAGATGGGAGGGTTACCACCTTCCAACCTCCTGTATGCAGACAACCTCGTATTGGTCAGTCGGACACCTATCGGCCTACAACACTTACTAGATACAACTAGTCGATATTCAGCATTCAAAGGGTTAACCATCAACAAAGATAAAATGAAGGTTATGAGGTTACACCCAAAGAAGGGAACCTCCAAATACCGCTGGCATATGGCAGACTCATCAATTGAAGTAGTTGACCATTACAAGTACTTAGGCGTGATGATGGATAATAAAGGGACTTTCAACTCACAAAAAGAGGCGAGTAAAAGAATAGGTAACTCCATTGCAGTAGCTATTAAATCGATCAAACATAAAACTGCTGGCCCCAGCCTTATCCCACTGCTACAAGTTTGACAAGCAAAACTCATCCCGGCAATCACTTACGGGAGTGAGTGTGTGAGGGAAAGAGACGCGGTTACTTTAAACAGTACTGTCTTAAGAGCAGCCAGAATGATATTTAACTTACCAAAGTACGTCTAGCCAGCCCAAATAAGGTTAGAATTTGGCCTGCAAAGCCAAGAAATAGCCCGCAAAGGAGCCTACGCCAAGAGCTGGTACAGGATAAAAAAAGCTGAAGCAGATACACTGAACTCCCATGTATGGATCGAAATAAATCTAAAGAGGGAGTGTCCAGCAAGGAGCTACTTGACAGCAGCAAAAGATTGTTTTGGACGTGAGAAACTCTGGGCGGCCTCAGGGACCTGCAGCTTCTTTAAGCAAATTGTAAACAAGACAGTCAGAAGATTGTCTATAGTAGAAGATAAGGCGACACTCACAGAAAGAGCACATGGATGGTTTGTTGTCCACAGCTATGAGAAGTCCTCTTCACAACCATACCTATGCGTGGGATTGAATGGAAGGACGAAAGAAAAATACCTTCATTCCCGTCTGGGCATTTTACCATCATTACAGCATCTTCCCCCTTGGAAACGATCCCCGGGTCAGACAATATGCAGCTTATGTAAAGACGCCAACTAAACTGTATTACACCTATTGTGTATCTGTATGGACCTTCAGGCTGAACGGCGGCAGTTACTGAAGCCACTCTTTGTAAGTAAGGGGTTAAGAACCTGTCGACAAGCTGTGAAGGCATGCATTGGAGGTGGAGACTTCAGCTAGCTTGTCGCTTTGTTCAATTTATGTAAGTGGCAGGGGCAAAAGCTCTGTCATCAACCGACAGGAACGCTTTATTACTGCATCCAAATGCCTGTTAAAGGGTCACATTACAGCGAAAAACATATTTTCAGGTCGCCCCCCACCCAGCAGGACAGCCAATAGCAATTTACCATTGTCATTGTTTACAAATCAACCAACCACTGAACAGACTCTCTCCTAGACCTGAGCTTTGTTTTTTAATTCACCGTCCATGCTAATAATTACTCACAATTGCTCTATGTATGTTAACATAATTTCTGAAAGTTTTATGACATGTTTTAAAAAAAAAATCTGTTCTTGAAAATTAACTTTGCTTCTACGCCACTTTCTACATGGTAATTGTAAAGGTTTTCATTAACTTAACAATGAACTATTACATTACAATACATATCTACTATCATGTTTCGAAGCAGTGTAACTTCTCTCATCTCCTCCTCTTGGATCACCGTGTAACCTTTATAGATGCCCTCGGAAAGCATCAATTCACTTTTCCTGGGGTGTCAGCTTTGTATACCAGGATACATTAAGATGGTTTTGGATATAGATTCAATGTCATAGGATGTCTCATTGTGACAATTGTCGGCAAAGTGCTGATCTGTTGTCTGCAAGAAAAGCGGTCAATGAATAGTAGTTATACTGAAGTGGACCTACTATTCCAACAAGGAGTTCAAAGTGCTTAGGCATTCTCCGTAGGAAAAGATCAACTCCCTCTTCAAATGGGTTTGATGCTTTGAGAATGCATACATTGATTAGCTGAATGTTGAAACAAATGTCATTTTGAATTAAGTTTAGAGTCAGAATTTGCAGTTAAAGACCTCTCTATCAGTCAATAATTATCATGTGCTAGTTAGCTTGTTAGAATTATTATTATTATTATTATTATTATTATTATTATTATTATTATTATTATTATTACTATTATTAATTGGCTTATTAAGCATGGACATTTCGCCCTTTTAGGGTCTCAAGGCGCTGCTGCAAAAGCCCCGGCAGATATTAACAATGGACTTAGGAACAAATCGAACATCCAGGTTTGTAGACCTTTTCTGAATAATCTGTGGTCCGTACAGGCCCGAAGGTGTATGGGGAGCTGGTTCTAAAATTGAGGGGCTAGGTAAAGTCCCCCCTCCGTCCAAATTGCAGGTATGAATGAAAGATCCTACCAAATCCAAGATACTTTACCCACATATTTCAGCAGTAGTTTAGTGCCTAAAATGGGCCGGTACTGTCCGGTACAGAGTACATCCACTTTTTTATTTTGGGTGGGAGAGTACCATCACTTTTTCATTTTCAGAGGGAGAGTACCGGCACTTCTCAAGAGAAATACTATACTTTTAATTGGAGAGTACCGGCACTTCTCAGAAATAAGATGGTACTCTGTTACAGAGTACCTGCACTTCTACATGATTAAAGCTGAGCTTTGAATGTGTTTGCTTCTTCAGGAAGGGGTCACAAGGATGTAACACCCTTGCAATGACAACTCATTGAATCACTATAGCCCGCTACATGAATCGCAGCTGGCACCAGCACTTACTTTTGCGGACCAACACTTATCTTTTTTGTCTTCAGACTTTGATCAAGAGAGAGAGAAAGAAGCAGAAAGATAACTTACGACAAAGGGCGGAAGCAGAAATGAAAACGAATTTTCAAGAGCGAGATAAAGGGAGCCGTGAGGTGCAGAGTAGTGGAAAAAAGAGGCATTCGGTGAAGTTAAGACTAGGCAATGTGGGGAGTCACCAGTACCGGCATCCGGGAGTACCAGTGTATGTATTTCACCCCCCCCCCCCCACAAATTATACGTTTTTAATCTGAGCAGAAAAATAGGCAGTTTCCCTTGTTTTCGCAGATCTAGGCGAAAATGTGGTCAGTGTCTGCATAATTGCCTTTCTCCTTTTTAACTTTACTTTGCACAGCAACCTTCCTCCATCATTCTAGACTACCATGCGGTGCAGCCCCATTACAACATTGCACTTTTAAGAGCTTCTGTCTTCGCACTGTGGGGATTCTTCCCACCCTTTGTGTGGTAATGTCCCTGTTAGGCACTTCCCTAAATGAACTGAAAGCAGCCTCGCTGCTAGGAATAATATGTGCTCATGAATAATGGAGGAGGAGAGTGCTTTGCTAAACGATGTGAATATGTTTTCATGTCCCTTCTGCTACCTAAAACAGTTAGCAATTAAAGTGAAGTCGTAAAAAAGGGATAATTCCATGGTCACTTATGTTTTCTGTTAAACATATGCTTTGTGGAGTCAGTCCATGGAAATTGGTGAGCTTCTTACCTCTTAAAAGTTCGATATTCAAAACTTCAATCCTTTTACAAAACAATGCCATGTTATTTCATTTGCTACCTACCAGTATACCATTATTAGGATGGGCAACTTCGAGCGAGACATATGTGGGCACTTGTGAAATTTAAAAGTAACTCCCATTCCAACGCTCAGTTCAGTCTGGAAAATCAAGCAGTCACAATGGTAAAAGGTGGTCCTGTTGACTCCATACCCAAATCTAATGATACTGATGAAATTGGGTTCTGCACATTAAGTTAGTTCAAATGTTGTTTGCTTATTTTGTTCACCCATTTTTGGACTCCTTACTGTGGGTGAGTCTCTCTACTTTTGCCACACCCACGGTAAACACATGGTGAATGAACTGCACATGTGTGCCGCCGGTGTCCGCGTTTTAAGGGAAGACCTCTGCAATGCAGCTAGGATAAGGGGCACTTGCTGGTTACACATACAGGTAGCCTGGCACAGAGGGGACTCTGCGGGATTAGATGTTGCCCGGGAATAGGCCTTATAATATTAGTGGACACTCATTGGTAAAGTCAGTATGGTTTACTGTTTTGTCTGCAGTGACTCTGTATGATACGTATGGGGGAAGTCTGCCTTAGAGTGCCGTTTCACTTCCCTTAAGCCAACAAGTTCCTGTGAGGTATGAAACTGGGTGAAACATATGGGCCCAGTTTGACTACTCAGGTCCCAAGATCATACCTATACACCTTATAGGGCATTGAGAATTTTCATCTTTCTCTGTCTCAGGTCAGGATCCTGCTGGGCCAATTTCATTACTCTGCTCCCCACCAGAGGGATCAAGGGCCTCCCCACACAAAAGGAGCTATTAACAGTGCTTTCCTCAGCCCCTAAGGAAGAAGGAATAAATCTTCATCTGTTTATTACCTGTACCAGGGCTGAGTCAATCCAGGCCCACTGAACAAAGGAGGAAGCCCAGACCTCTGCAGTCTACACAGGAGGGGGCACCCATTTGAAGTTTTGGTGGGAACATCCCTGGCATTTATGTTAGTTAGGGGTGGAGCTGAGGCTCCCAGAGGAAAGGTGAGAGGTTACTTCGTGAAGATGCTGTCTTGGATTCTCCCGGCATGCTGTGCTGGATGGTTGAATCAGGGGTAGAGCAGTTATGTGGCACTCTACAATGGGTCTGGGGTGCCTGGCTTCTAGAACTTACAACACCCATTTAAAAACTCTTACACAAGGGGGAGAGGGTTTGTTTGCATTGGACTCTGGACCGGGACTGTGACAGAGGCAACAACATTGAATACTGGAAGGACAAGCCGCATGTTGGAGTAGGGACTATCAGCCTGATTCATGTACGGGCCGTTTTGCGTGGCCCTAATAGCGAATCATAGCGACTCGCTATTGAGGACACGCTGAGGTTCCGTGAGAATTTTAAGTGATGTTTTCGACTCGCACGAATATGGGCGAGTCTGGTATCTAAGAACCGCAAATGACGAGTTTAGTAAGTGTGCGCAGTTTCGCTGTGCTAACTTAAACCGTTCGTTTGATATGCGGGTTTTTCATCTGTACCCACGGGTTCCATCTTAGATACGGCATCCATTTTGTCTCTTGCCCTCAAGTAGCCAGCGAACGGACACTGTCCGCTTCGTCACCCTGGGACTCTCAGGATATTTGTGGAAGACACATGTACTTTGTAAATATCTTTTACGATGAGGGGGATGATACTGTAAGGCAGATGGCCCCGCTCGAGGCTCATCTTGCCGTCCGGTTTATTGTCTCAGCCGTGCATCTCATTAGGCACGTCCCTTTGATGCCTGTATCTCGTGTTTCCCGATACCTCCCCTTTCACACTCTTTTCAATCCCCCACTGTCTCCATCTTCCTCTGCACCTGTCCTTGTCCCTATTTTCATCTGTTTTACTGCCGATTAGAATTCACTAATGTTGGGAAGATGGGTTTTTACAGTTGGGAACCGCCAAATGTTTCCGCACTTATGTTCCGGACCTTATGTGTACCAAAGTGACCAAAGCGACCCCTCTGGGGGATAATTATGGGAACCAGGTTGTAAACTTTTGTGTACCATGTTGTCCTATGAGTAAATTCTGTATAAAAGGAGCGATCCACAGAACCAATTTGAAGCAGTCTCCCCAAGTTGCACGTGTTGTACTTGTTGTGACTTCTGTGTTCCCTGCAGTAAATAAACCTTGAATCTTTGACGCCGAAGGAAGTGTCCCGTGTCTCTGTAGTTTGTGCGCCGAAACAGGTATCCCATGAAGGTTATAGGTGTTGTTCCCTGGCACCGCTGGTACTGTTAAAAAGTCCAGTCCTTCAGTTGGCGCCCAACGTGGGGCGACTTCAGCGGTACCGGTCCGGTCCAAAGCCTGATGATCGTGAGGAACTTCGTGTGAAATCTCCGAGGGAAGGTGCACCCCGCTTCATCGATCCTGTTATCGAAATAAGTGGCCCGAAGTTTTTCCCTGCGAAGATTCCCGCCTCCTGATGGCTGCAATGGACCGATGCCCTGACTGTCGACCTGTCTTCGACGCCCGGCGTAGACCTTATGTACAAGCGAGACGATAGACGGGCCTTCCTGGTGACGCCATTGAAGTTCTGAGTTAAGTATTTGTGGGTCGCTCCCAGTCCTTAGTGGTTGTTCTAGCTTTTGAAAGCTTTGTGGTTAGCCTTTAAGGCTTTGTGGTAATAGCTCACTGAGCTTTGTAATAGCCTCCTCAGGCTTTGTGGTTAGCTCTCCGAGCTTTGTGATAGCCTTAAGGCTTTGTTGTATTGCATGGTTCCATTGCATTTGTGGTTCTTAGTATTGGTTCTTAGTATTATTTGACAGTTGCAATTGCCAAAAACCGAGGGTTTTGACTTACACGAGGTTTTATTGCTTCGGTAATCCTTGAAGTTTGATACTAGGTTAGTGTGCACGATGCCTAGCCATAGTGATTTGTTTCGTATTTTCAAATGTTGCGCAATGGATTCCCGGTTGGAGGACTCGTGTCCGATACCTCCAGTTGGAACTCCGATACATGATCTTTATAGTCGACATGGGGTGGGTCCTATAATATATAATGATTACTGGATCCGCTATACAAAGAAAGATGGTGACCTTAGATGGCCACCACACGGAACTTTTGAACTTTCGATTTTAGATAATCTTGAGGCTAAATTATTTTTAAAGAAGGCTAGGCCAGCTATGTTTGATTCCTTTCGGATATGGCGTAAAGAGGCCAAGCAGAAAGAAATCAAACAACTTAAAAAGAATCAAAAACAAGAGTTCGTTCCTGTAATGCAAGCTATAAAAGAATGTAGACAAGACAAAGAAGAAAAAGATATGGAAATCGCTACTAGATTGCATCACATGAAAATAGATAAATGTTACCCAGTTTTACCGAATAATCTAGAAAAGAAAGAAGAAGATTTGAAGGAGGATTCCTTGTTATCATACTTGATGAAATCACCACCTCCTTATGTACAGGGTGCTACTGCTCCTGTAGCTCCTCCTATAGCTCCTCCTGTTGTTCCTCTTGTTGCTCCAGCGGCTGCGGGCCAGCCCGCTGTTAACCCTACGTTTGTTCCACCACCTGTCCTCGTTCCTACTGCTCCTGTACCTGTACCTTCGCAGACTGTTGTTTCTGCTACTCCGACTATCTTGTCCGTTCCTACTATGCCTTCCTTCACCTCTTGTGTTGTTGCCCCTGTTTTTCTTTCCCCTTCTGTTCGTAAGCGTGTTCCTAACTCTGTTGCTACTCTTTATTCACCTCTTTCTGGTCCGTTATTTTCGTCTGATTCATCTGAAACTCCTCAGAGACGGAGTCAGATCCCTAGTGGTAGGGAGAAAGAGACGTTAGTAACAATGGCACATAGGTGGATAAGACATCCTGCTAATTACACTCCGCGTGTAGTCTTTGATACATTTTCTCAGTTTAATGAGCCTACGCAGAGATTCGTATTTGAGGAAATGTGTAACTTTTTGAGGGAAGAATGGTACAATAATGATGTAGATGATGTACCGTCCGACATAATTGAACTTCAGAGTCACTTTTCAAACGGTATGATTATAGGAGACAATGTACGACGTGCAGTGGAACGCTTATTAGCATTCAGATCCACAGCACATTCTCGGGTATCATTAGATGATACCACTGAGAACTGGAAAGCGGTTCCTGGTCAGTATCCCATGAGAGAAGTCCCGCCACTGTGGGTGCCTGGAGATCCGCAAGCTAACCCTGCGGTTTTACCACATTTTCGAAGGGTGTGGATACATCTTCCATGGAAACGATCGGAAGTTTTGCAAGTGAAGCAATCCTTACCCGATCCGCGTAAAAATCCGGCTGGTTATTATAAGGAGTTATCACAACTGATAGAAGCTTCTATTATGAATATTGCCGACATCGACATGTTGTTTGGCAATGTTGTACCGCAACCAGTTTGGGCTAAAATTCGTCAAGCCGATCACGCAGTTGAATTAGGGGGTGATTGGGTTGCACTGCTAGCAGCTGATGCATTACAAGTCGGTGGGGCCAAGCCTGAACAGCTGATTTTGGACTTGCCGCAGAAAATCATTACGCTCATGAAAACTCTCATGCCAGCGATGAAGGTGAACTGGGATAAGTTATCAGCTTGTAAGCAAAAGAAAGACGAGAGTGTCTCAGATTTCTTTACAAGGTTTGAGGAAGCGTTTGTCGACCACAGCGGCCAGGACATGGGCGCTGAGGGAGGCCAGCGGTTATTCGTTGACAAATTCGTGTCAAATTTGCTGCCTGAACTAAGCAACAAATTGAAGAATTCAGAGAGTGCGTGGGCAGTCTCAACCCCTGCGCAAATACTAGCAACGGCTCAGTATTATGAGAATAGGGAAAAGGAAGAAAGTGATCGTGTAGAAAAGAAAACGAAAGAACTCAAAACAAAGGTTTTGTTGCAGCAAGCATACCCTCCACGATCAAACCAAAATGATTCGCAACAGCAGTATCGACCACGAGCACAGCCCAATAGGACACAGCCGCGCTCTGACAACTTTGATTCCAGATCTTCACTTGGGTATAATCAGTGCGCATATTGTAGGAAAGAGGGACACCTAAAATATGATTGTCTTGCCTTACGGGACCGCCTGAATGGTGTGTCGACACGTGGAAACCGTGGTGGTGGTCCTCAACAGGCACCACGTGGTAGAGGTCGTGGTTCATTCCACAATCAGAGTGATCGTTATCAAAATCAATCAGATGCAAATAATTACTTTGACCAGCGAAATGCGGGGTCAGTTCGATCTGCACAGTATAATGTGGATGATTATTACGAAGAGCACGAGACTGTTGTAAATGACCATTACTAGGACAGCCAACGACAAAGAGAGGGAGTAGTGTCAGTTCCGGTCGATCAGAGTGGGCCTTACGTTGCAGTGGCTACATCGGGTGTAGTTGAGCCTTTTCTGTTAGACACTGGTGCGACGAAAAGTTCCATCATGCATTCAAAACTCCCTGGCGCACCTTTGTCTGGCTTAACGAATGTTTCCGTTGGATTCTCTGGCGCCCCTGTTAGTAACCCAGTCTCTAATCCTTTGCCTCTTATGATTGGACCTTGTGAGCTAACCGCTCCACTGATTCTATCTACAGGTTGTGGTGAAAATCTTTTGGGTCTGGATTTGTTGAAACGATTATATGCAACATTGTATTGTTCCCCCGAAGGAGTGGAACTTACATTGGGACGGAGAGTGATCTCTCCCATGTATTTATCGGTTGATAAATTCCCACCGGAATTGAGTTCCCTCCCTGCGTCTCTATGGGCCACAGGTCCCAATGACGTGGGCCTGTTAGACATTCCACCCTATGTGATTCAATTGAAACCAAATGCGCGATTACCGCGTTTACCTCAATATCGTATTTCTCTGGAGGGCGAACGAGCGCTGTTAGCAATCGTTCATGATCTCATTGGAAAGGGTGTTGTTGAAGAAACTCGTGGAAATGTATGTAATAGCCCTGTATTACCAATTCTGAAACGAACTGACCCAACTAAAGCTCCTGTGTATCGTTTCGTAATAGACTTAAGAGAAGTAAACAAAATAGTGGTTCCACAATTTCCTGTAGTGCCCGACATTACGGCCTTACTAACAATGATTCCGGCATCTGCCTCCTGGTTCACAGTGATCGATCTAAAGAATGCTTTTTTTAGCATCCCAATTGCAGAGGAAAGCAGAGACCTATTTGGATTCTCATTAGGAGGTCGCAGTTTTAGGCTAAAACGCGCTCCACAGGGCTACTGTGAGAGTCCGTCAATCTACAGCCAAGCACTTAAAGGTCAGCTTGATGCCTTTGTATTACCAACGGGTGCAGCTTTGATTCAATACGTGGATGATCTTTTAGTGGCAGCTGATACAGAAGCTATTTGCAAAACGGCTACAGTATCATTGTTGTACTATCTACATGACTTACACCACAAGGTATCGCCTTCAAAGCTACAGTATTGTTGTCAAGAAGTTACCTATCTAGGTCACTTATTGTCAAAAGAAGGGAGAAGGTTGACCCCAGAGAGAATTGCAGCGATTTCCCGAATGACTGTGCCAAAAACCCAAAGAGATGTTCGTGCCTTTTTAGGTATTACGTCCTACTGCAGACAATGGATTCCAAATTTTTCATTGTTGGCGAAACCATTGATAGCCCTTACATGCAAAGACGTTTCATCCCCAGTACCTTGGTCTGAAGAATGTCAGAAAAGTTTTTCTGAATTGCGTGATGCGTTGTGTTCGGCTCCTGTGTTGGGCACTCCTGACTACAGTAAGCCATTTACACTATACGTTCACGAGAGGGATGGTTGCGCGTTGAGTGTTTTGACACAACCTTTTGGTGGTAAGCAACGCCCATGTGCCTATTTTTCTTCGACTTTAGACCCAGTAGCAAGAGCCTTGCCGAGTTGCTTAAGGGCAACAGCGGCAGCTGCGGCGTCCATTCGACAGTCCGCAGGTCTAGTCATGGATAATATGCTCACGGTAATGGTTCCGCATGCAGTCGACACTCTATTGAACCGAACGAAAACTCAACATCTGACGAGCGCAAGATTGTCTGGATATGAGTTGACGTTGCTGGCCAGTCATATACGGATAAAACGGTGTAATGTGTTGAATCCAGCAACATTGCTGCCGATCGACACAGAATCAAGTGATGAAGCAGTACATGACTGCTATCTCAAAACTGAAGAGGAAACTAAGGGTCGCATTGACCTAAAAGATACTCCATTGACAGATCCCGATGGTACTTTGTATGTGGATGGTTCTTGTTTCAAGTTACCGAATGGTGATGTGACAACTGCATATGCTGTAGTTACATTGAGAACGATTGTGGAAAGCGCAAGGTTAAGTCAGAATTCGGCTCAGGCTGCTGAGTTAATTGCTTTGACGAGAGCGTGTGTGTTGTCTAAAGATAAACGGGTGAATGTGTTTACAGATAGCCAGTATGCGTTTGGTGTGGCACATAGTTTTGGACGACTGTGGAGAGAGAGAGGATTCCTTACGTCACATGGTACGAAGATTCAACATGGCCAGCTTGTAAATGATCTTTTGGATGCACTTACGTTGCCTAAGCAAGTGGCAATTGTTAAATGTAGTGCGCATCGTAAGGTGACGGATGATGTTGGTCGTGGTAATGCGTTTGCGGATGAGACTGCTAAGGAGACTGCCCGGAACCTTAGCACTCGAATGTATGTGACGAGTTCGGTTAGGTGGCCTGCAGAATCAAGTATGTGTGAGAACACTATCGAGAGTGTGAAAGCAATTCAGAATGAGGCCACCGAGACTGAAAAGGCGAAGTGGAAAGAAAGTACGGGAAAGTTGGATGCGAATGGTTGTTGGACTGACTTATCGGAACAGAAAAGATGGATGTTGCCTGATGCGTATGTGCTGGCTATTGTGACTATGACACATGGGTTAGCACATATTAGCGCGAAAGGTATCTGTAAATTGCTGTTTCCTGTGTGGAAGAATGATGGTATTACGAAATGTGCTGAACGCTTGGTTAAGAATTGTATGGTGTGTTTGATGCACAATCCTGGTAAGGGCACTCCCACTCCACCTGGCCATTTTGCCCCTCCTGCGTACCCTTTCGAAGTTATCCAGTTGGACTTTATCCACATGGAGAGATGTAATAATTTGAAGTATGTGCTGGTTGTGGTGTGTGCATTTTCTAGGTGGATTGAGGCCTACCCCCTTAAGGATAATACGGCTTTATCCACGGCAAAAATTTTACTCAAAGAGTATTTTTCCCGCTACGGAATGCCTCGGGTTGTGTGGTCAGACAACGGAAGTGAGTTTGTTGGGAGCGTGATGAAGAGTGTGTGTCGCGGGTTAGGGATTGTACAGAAATTTCATAGTGCCAATCATCCTCAGTCAGCCGGTTTGGTTGAAGGGTACAATGGCACCCTTAAACTAAAACTAGCAAAGATTCAGGCTACGACAGGTCTTTCGTGGCCTGACGCTTTACCCTTAGCATTGCTGTCAACAAGGGCAACTGTACACTCCCGAGTAGGGCTCAGTCCCTATGAAATAGTGTTCGGTCGCCCTGCCAATGTTTGGGGGGTCCCTAGACCGGGTGCCTTTTGTGATCTTGAGTATCCAATGTTGATCGATTATCTTCATGACTTGACTGCTAAACTGAGGTTAATTCACCAACAGGTTCACGAAGCATTGCCGACACAGACGGAGGGTCCAGGCCACCAGCTCCAGCCCGGAGATTGGGTGGTAACGCGGAATTTTTCGCGCAAGAACAATTTGGATCCCAGGTTCACTGGACCCTATCAGGTCCTCCTTGCCACGAGAACTGCAGTTCGTCTCGAGGGGCGGAAAAATTGGGTGCATGCCACCCATACTAAGAAAGTCCCCATTCCGTTGCCAGCAGACTCGTGGGTAAGGAAAGGCATTGCATCAACTGAAACCGAAGGATTGCCGGCGTTTGTACCTTTCAGCGACGCACAACCTGTCGGAGAATCCTCAGTGCAGCAAAAAGGCATTATTGAACACTTGACATCAGAAGACTCAAGACCAGAACATTTAGCTGATCAACAGGGCGTTGTCCCTTCAACGGATCTTTTGTTTAACGAACAGACACGTCCTGGGAAAACCCGATATTTTTTGAGATCCAGCACTAAAGACTAATAAAAAACCCGTTCTGTCCGTTTTCCATGATCAGTTTGAACACTCATACTATTGTAATTATTTTGTATATATTCATTGAGCTTCGTTCCTTACACTTTTTGTTTCCACAGCTGAGAGACATTTTTTTTTATATATATATATTTGTGAAATAAAGGCCGTAGGGCCGCGCGTGTACTTCCTCCTGGTTAGTAGGTCTTGACGCTAGGTTAAAGACCGTCGATTTCTGGGAACTCCTAGGAATTGACTATTGCTACACAGAACGAAGTGCGTCAAGAAACGTTGCGGACGGTCATAGGGAATGGCATTTTCAAAGCTGATGGACTTGGAAAGAGCTCAAGCACAAAGATTCAAGCTGCAGCAACTCAGTCGTACCAAATGTTTTGTGTTCCAAATATTCGTACTGTTTGTGACTGTTTCTGCGTTATTGGCGGGTGGAGTATATTACACGATGTCTTACTTCTTGCCCTCTATCATACCTACTCCTACCCCTGACTTTAAACTCACCTCCACTGTTTCTCCTCATTCTTTTCACATTTTACCTGAACACGAGCAGGCTAGACGTGCAGAATTCCGCAACAATTCCTTTATTCAGCTCCTTCATCAGCATCAGTTAGTGGTTAACACTACTAATTGTTGGGTGTGTGGGTTGATGCCGCATACTACGGATAAGGGAATTCCATATCTGGTGTTACCGTATAGCTCCCAAGGGTCTGCTCGAGCATTTCAAACAATGTTTCAAAGCGCACTGGGTTTCCACCCCATTCGAGAACCACGTTCCCCCTACTCTGGTCCTACCTCGTACCAAAAATCTTTGTCTATAGCAATAGAGGATTTAGATAGCGATATCTATGATCCCTCGCTTATCCCTGAAGAAGAGGTACAAGCCTATAGGGTCCTAAGTAGAGGCGAATATAGTGTGTTCACTGGTGAAAAACAGCTTAAAAGCTCGCCTCCGATATGGGTCGTACCCCACACTGGCAATTTTTGTTTAATAGGTCGCGGCCGTAGATCGAAATCCCGACTTGGAGAGAGTGCTTGCACTGAAAATTATATTTTGCCAATGGTCTCGTCCCCTGTATTTTTGGCTGCCAAGGGTACATACTTTATTTGTCATGATCGTGCGTATGCATGGTTGCCCTCTGACTTCATGGGCTCATGTTTTATCGCAAACTTGTTGCCTCCGACATTTACTGTAGATGCAGATCATCACAAAACTAGAGTTGTGAGAGGCGTAATTAGCGAAGAGGATACTGCCGGTCAAGAGGCAGGAGACTTTTTCAAGGGTTTCCTCCCATTTTGGGGACCTATGGTTAATAGTAGGAACCTGAGACAGTTGACTCGAGTGGTAGAATCGACAGCTAATATTACTGCCAGTGCCCTTGGTAATATCACCACAGAACTTCAGGCGGATAGACTTATGACGTTACAAAACCGTATGGTTTTAGATGTGATCTTAGCAGATCGAGGTGGGGTATGTAAGGTGATCCATTCGAGCTGCTGTATTTTCATTCCTGATAACGCTCCGACTGTCTATCAAGCCATCTCGAAGTTGCATAAGATCTCCGAATCCATACACGTGGATGTAGGGGATTGGACGCTACTTGGATGGTTTTGGGGCCTGATGTCGACTTGGGGTTGGAAAATTCTGACGATCATTGGAGTCGTTGTAGTGTTCCTGTTCACGTGTTGCCTTTGCGTGCAGTGCGGTCCTGCCTTATGTGGCCTCTGTGCTACAACGTGTATGAGACAGCCACCTGTTACCAAAGGGTCTCGGTTGGACAGAGCTATGCTACAGCAACATCTCGAGGGTCTGATGAATATCGAATATGATTCCGACTAGTGCTTGCCTACATGAGGGCAAAAGGAGTGTCTGAGGTTCCGTGACAATTTTAAGTGATGTTTTCGACTCGCACGAATATGGGCGAGTCTGGTATCTAAGAACCGCAAATGACAAGTTTAGTAAGTGTGCGCAGTTTCGCTGTGCTAACTTAAACCGTTCGTTTGATATGCGGGTTTTTCATCTGTACCCACGGGTTCCATCTTAGATACGGCATCCATTTTGTCTCTTGCCCTCAAGTAGCCAGCGAACGGACACTGTCCGCTTCGTCACCCTGGGACTCTCAGGATATTTGTGGAAGACACATGTACTTTGTAAATATCTTTTACGATGAGGGGGATGATACTGTAAGGCAGATGGCCCCGCTCGAGGCTCATCTTGCCGTCCGGTTTATTGTCTCAGCCGTGCATCTCATTAGGCACGTCCCTTTGATGCCTGTATCTCGTGTTTCCCGATACCTCCCCTTTCACACTCTTTTCAATCCCCCACTGTCTCCATCTTCCTCTGCACCTGTCCTTGTCCCTATTTTCATCTGTTTTACTGCCGATTAGAATTCACTAATGTTGGGAAGATGGGTTTTTACAGTTGGGAACCGCCAAATGTTTCCGCACTTATGTTCCGGACCTTATGTGTACCAAAGTGACTGTTGGACTTTGGCCCTTAGGGCAGGTTCACCCCTAGACTTTTTGCTTTAAATGGTGACCTGTCAATGGTGATTTTAGGGATTCTGCGCACTTTCACTGTGTCCCAGTGGAAAGTGCGTGCGCACTCTGAGTGCATGTGCTGAGCTAGGCCTGCCCGCCCATAGGAATGCATGGGGAATGGATGTGTTCCTGGTAGTTCCTTATGCGTGGGGTGTACAGGCTTGAGTCTGGTATGTGTGAACTCGTGAGAGTGAATGCTGCGAGATGGTGTATGCAGCATGTATGTGTCTAGTAGCGAAGCTCCATTTCTAGACATGGCTGTACGTGTGCTGTGAGGGTGCTGGCGTGTGATTGGCTGGAGCTGGCTGGCATGCCAGGCTCCAGGAAGTCTGGATGGGTCTGCCCGGTGGTGAGTGGGAGATTAGCATGAGTGATGTGTGGGAGGAGTGTACCTGTGTCCTGGATGGGCTGGGTTTTCCCCACACAATGCTGGCTCCGCCCCCCTGTGGTGTGTCTAATGACCCAAGCCCTGCCAGTGAATAGAGAGGGTGGTTGAGGTAAACAGGGTACTCAAGAACCAGCTGCGACTGGTTCCGCCCCCACTCTACACCCTTGAACAAAGGAATGCACTGTATAAAAATGGGGCTGTGTCCCCACAGAAGTTGTTCTCTTCCAGGATCCTGAGGGGGCTGCTGCTGCTGTCGCTGGGCCAGAGGACCGCCACTTGGACTGTCTCCCTGCCTGGAGACCCAGTGTGCTGGCTCTGGGCCCAGCCCTGCCCCCCTGCCTGCCTACAAGGACTTTGGGGCCTGAACTTTGCCTCTAGCGCTTGGAAGCGCTTCCTTGTGGCCCTTAGCGCTTGAGAGCGCTTTCTCTTACCCCTGAAGCGTTTGAAGCGCTTTATTTGCGGCCATAGCGCTCAGAAGCGCTTTGCTTATCAGCTGAGCGCTGGGAGCGCTGTCGTTGTCCTTCCGCGGCTGCCCACGCCGCTTTTGCTGATTTTGGAGTCCCCTGGCAGGTGCCCACCCTGCCCGGGACATTGCCGCCGTTTTGATTGATAATTTACCTCGAGGGAGGCCACCCCTCGGTAAATTCATCCCCCGCCTGCCTGCCTAAATCGGGCCGCCGCGCTGCCCGCGGTGACCCGGAAGTGAAGGGCCGGCCGGCCAATCCGTGAGCGGCCCCGGGGGGAAGCAACCGGAAGTCCCGCCTCCGCATTTCCAGCGCGAGGAGAAGAGGAAGCCCGGAGCAGAGAGAGAGCGTGCTGGTTCCCCCGCCTGCCGCCCCCGGCCCCCAGAAGCGGGACCGGTTGAGGAAGGGCCCGCCTGCAGAGGGGCCCGGCGTGCAGGAGAGAGAGGAGCCGCCCCACCATCGCAGCCACACAGAGGAGCTGCAGCACCTTCCCACCGAGAGCCGGTAAGTGGAAAACCGGCTGAGGGAGCGGAAGGGTGGAGCGCGGTCCCGCCCCCCAGGGCTGTGCTAGCTTTGTGCAACCTGACTGTCGAGCGGCCCCGCCTGATCAGAGGGCCGCTCCAACATTGTTCTAGGTGCCCCAATTGCACTTCGAGTCCCCAGGAGGGGGGACTCCAACGTTGGGGGCCATTCTGTGTCCAGAGCCTGCGAGGCTCCAACCACGAGGCTCTTGGGGCCTTGCTTAGTGTTGGGAGCCCTGAGAGGCTCCACGTGGCCCATTTTGTTGATCACGAGCCCTGAGAGGCTCAGGAGGGCCAGTTCTTTGTTCAGAGCCCAGAGAGGCTCAGGGGCCATTGGTTTACTAAGAGCCCAGAGAGGCTCCACAGCGCATGTGTCATTGAGAGCTCAGAGAGGCTCTAGGGGGCACATCTTTGTTCTGGGGCACCGAGCCCAGCGAGGCTCCCACGTTGGCCCCAGTATTGTCTCACACAGCTGCCCAGCACTTCGTGGGCAGCTGCTCCGTTTAGGCCCTGACATTGGGACACATGGACAGTCACAGGTGGTGACTCGTGAGATTGGCGCAATTATTATTGTTTTTACACCTCTGAATGTATTGTGATGCATCATGTGTTTTCCTCTTTACACCCCTACAGGTATTGTAATACATAGGTGGTTGTTTTCTCTCTAGTACAGGTGGTGCTAGTGAGGTCCTGATTACCAGTGATTACTGGTTGTGCGCTATTTTGTGCTATATTCTATGTACTAAGTGCTATTTCTGAAAGTGCTACTTCTGATTCCTGACAGTGGTCCAGGTGGCCCTGTCTTGTACATATCCCCTGTAAATTCTGCCCGTGCCCCTGGCACATTGTAAAGTGTGTGTTTTATCTAATGTGTTTTGGTGTAATACAAAGGCTATTTTTATATAACCTTGTGTGGAGTTTCCTTTGTGGTGGGCCTTTGGTTGTTGTTGCTGGGGTGCGTGCGCAAATACTTAGCCTACATCGCCTCCAAGTTTAGCCTTGCTGCTCGCGCCACGTTACCTAGAGGGTGAGTAGGGGTTATCTTGGCGTGTAACTCCCTTGCCCTGACTTGGGTGTGGTGGTCTCTGACTGACTTTGGCGAAAGCCCTGGCCAGCCGGGGATCCCATTTCCAACATTGGCGGCAAGCGGTGGGATAAGGATTTGTGTTTGCGTTGTACCTTAGTAGTAACTGGCCATACCACAAAACTCTGCATTTAGATGACCACATTTTTGGGGATTGTATTGTTTTGGAAGTTTCATTATTTTCTTCTCCTGAAGAGTGTCATTTGATTGTGTTCAGTACATTTGTCCCCCGCCCTGCTTCCAGAGTTTGGTACCTGTGTCGCTTTTGGTCAGGTTGAGAAGTCAGGGGTGGTAGAAACTGCCTTACCGATCCGAGGGGAGGGTGTGTGTGGATGAATGGTGTGTTTTCCTGGACGCATGAGTATGAGTTCTCTTTGATAAGGAGATTGTTGAAGTTTTGGAATTGTGTCCTCTTACTTCAGATTGTTCAGTCCCCTGTGTTGCACGTGTCTGTGATCATCTTGCCAAGATGGAGTCTGCTTTTAATGTCTGGGGTCTGTTTTTGCATGAACTGAGAGAGTTTTGCGAAGAGAGAGACATTGCAGTGAATGAGTCAGACACCCAGTCCCAACTTAGGGGTAACCTGATCCAATGGCAGAAGGATGACTGGGAGCGTGAGCACAGTGCGGAGAGGGCCCAGGTCTCACACCATGAGGGTGGTGGGTCAGAGGGGAGCCCTGAAGAGTCTAAGGAGGAGGAAGATGATAGCACAGGGACGCCAGCAGATAGTGAGGACCCCATAGATAGGGAGTCCCTTGCTGGGTCCAGTTTAGGAGGCAGCGCCTCATCCCTTTCCCTGTCCCCAGAGGAGCTGGAAGACAGGAGGAGAGAAAGGGAGCACCAGCTGGCTTTAGAGAGGCTCAGGTTGGAGCATGCCCAGGCTATGGCACAGCTGGGCATTAGAAAGCAACAGCTGGAGGTTAAGAAGCAACAGCTAGAGACCGAGAGGGTCTTAGCGCAGGGAAGGATAGAGGAGGCTGAGAGGGCCTCCACCAGAGGCGAAGTAGCTCTGGAGGGTAGACTATCCCCTGCGCGCAGTGTTGAGTTTCTGGATCCCCCAGGGAGGGTTGGGTCCAGTGGTGGCAGCTATTTAAATCTCAGTCTAGAAAGTCCCAGTTCCCAGAGTATGGTTCCTGTTTCCCCAGAGGAGGAGAATAGGTTGAGGTTTAGGAACCTTAGGAAACCGTCTCATCAGTCTTGGGAAGACTTTGAGGATGACTGTTGTAGAGCCCTGTGTGATTGGGTACGGGAGCCCACGAAATGTGATTGGGACCTATTGCTCGATATGTTTCTCAGAGAGCAGTTGCTCAGTTGTTGTTCACCAGGGTTGCGCCAACACCTGTTAGGGTGTGGATTGTCTGAACCATGTGAGCTGGCAGAGGAAGCAGACCGCTGGGAAGGGACCAGAGGTTCTGTAGAGTCATTGGTGAGTGACTCCAAAAGTAGTGGGTCAGGGATCTTCCAGCCCAGCGTGGTGGAAGAGGCTCAGTGTAGCCCAGCTAGGTCCCTGGTTAGTGAGAAGGGTGTAGGGGCTGACTGCCTGGCTCAGTGGAGCAGGAGTCAGTGGGTGGCTGAGAGCCCCCAGAGGCCCGAAGCCCTGTCTCAGAACCTGGGTGGTTTCTTGAGGGAACACCAGGTTGGGGACCTAGGCTGTCCTGTTAACCCAGTTGAGGAGGATCTCCTAGTGAGTAGAGGACCTGGAGCGTCTGTAACCAGAGCTCCTGTGGTTCTAGAGTCTGGCAGTACCGCTCCGATAGGGAGGGTACAGGAGTCCAGAGTGAGGAGTGATTGGGGGAGTTCCCCAGTGGAAGGACCAGTGGGTCAGGGACTACCCAGTTGGGCTAGGTTCCCGTGTAGTGACCATGGTAACACCACTTCTGGTCTGGGGGATCGTCACGCACTGTCAGGTGGACAGAGGGCGGGAGATCTGCGCCAGACAGACAGTCACGCAACAGATGTGACATTTGTTAGCCTCAGGGGGATTGCGTGTGAATCCCCAGAAGTCCTTGAGTGCCAGGCAATTGTTCCACCGAAGGTTCTAGACCAGAGGTTGGGAGGCCAGGTTCAGGATCAGCCTGACCTGAAGGGTAGGACGACTGTAACCAGTGTCCTGACCGGTTCTTCTTCCAGAGGAACTTCTCCAGGTGGGAGAGGGCAGACCTCTGGAAGGGGGTGCAGAGGGTGGGAGAGCCCACCTCTGACCCCGGTGCAACCTGAGTGGATAAGTCCTGGGTTGGAATGGCGTTCTAGGGGTACCCCTCGCAGAGGGAGGAGGAACCCTAGGAGAAGAGGTAGGGGGAGGAGAGCCTTCCCCGAGACTCCTGGTCCGCCTGAGGTTGTAGGCCCTAGGCTGGAGTACCAGTGGCAGTCTAGTCCTGTCTTGCAGACAGGAAGAGTGGAAAATGGCTCCTATTTGCCAGGGGTTACTACCCCCCGCTCTGCGAATTGGCATGGACCAGTGGCACCTGGGTGGCCCAGGGCCTGGTCCTGGCCGCGGACAACTTGGGAGTACCAGTGGGGTAGCCCAGTTGGTCCAGACAGTGTGTTGAGAAGGAATCCCATGGGTTCACCGTGGCATAGAACAGGAGGGTGTCCCTGCAGTTGCGGGCCCGCGTCCGTGTTCTATCGCCCCAAGCAGGGAAGTCCATCACGGTGGTGATTGGTCTCCCCTGCGTTTTGGCTGGAAGGGGGTTATGTTGGACTTTGGCCCTTAGGGCAGGTTCACCCCTAGACTTTTTGCTTTAAATGGTGACCTGTCAATGGTGATTTTAGGGATTCTGCGCACTTTCACTGTGTCCCAGTGGAAAGTGCGTGCGCACTCTGAGTGCATGTGCTGAGCTAGGCCTGCCCGCCCATAGGAATGCATGGGGAATGGATGTGTTCCTGGTAGTTCCTTATGCGTGGGGTGTACAGGCTTGAGTCTGGTATGTGTGAACTCGTGAGAGTGAATGCTGCGAGATGGTGTATGCAGCATGTATGTGTCTAGTAGCGAAGCTCCATTTCTAGACATGGCTGTACGTGTGCTGTGAGGGTGCTGGCGTGTGATTGGCTGGAGCTGGCTGGCATGCCAGGCTCCAGGAAGTCTGGATGGGTCTGCCCGGTGGTGAGTGGGAGATTAGCATGAGTGATGTGTGGGAGGAGTGTACCTGTGTCCTGGATGGGCTGGGTTTTCCCCACACAATGCTGGCTCCGCCCCCCTGTGGTGTGTCTAATGACCCAAGCCCTGCCAGTGAATAGAGAGGGTGGTTGAGGTAAACAGGGTACTCAAGAACCAGCTGCGACTGGTTCCGCCCCCACTCTACACCCTTGAACAAAGGAATGCACTGTATAAAAATGGGGCTGTGTCCCCACAGAAGTTGTTCTCTTCCAGGATCCTGAGGGGGCTGCTGCTGCTGTCGCTGGGCCAGAGGACCGCCACTTGGACTGTCTCCCTGCCTGGAGACCCAGTGTGCTGGCTCTGGGCCCAGCCCTGCCCCCCTGCCTGCCTACAAGGACTTTGGGGCCTGAACTTTGCCTCTAGCGCTTGGAAGCGCTTCCTTGTGGCCCTTAGCGCTTGAGAGCGCTTTCTCTTACCCCTGAAGCGTTTGAAGCGCTTTATTTGCGGCCATAGCGCTCAGAAGCGCTTTGCTTATCAGCTGAGCGCTGGGAGCGCTGTCGTTGTCCTTCCGCGGCTGCCCACGCCGCTTTTGCTGATTTTGGAGTCCCCTGGCAGGTGCCCACCCTGCCCGGGACATTGCCGCCGTTTTGATTGATAATTTACCTCGAGGGAGGCCACCCCTCGGTAAATTCATCCCCCGCCTGCCTGCCTAAATCGGGCCGCCGCGCTGCCCGCGGTGACCCGGAAGTGAAGGGCCGGCCGGCCAATCCGTGAGCGGCCCCGGGGGGAAGCAACCGGAAGTCCCGCCTCCGCATTTCCAGCGCGAGGAGAAGAGGAAGCCCGGAGCAGAGAGAGAGCGTGCTGGTTCCCCCGCCTGCCGCCCCCGGCCCCCAGAAGCGGGACCGGTTGAGGAAGGGCCCGCCTGCAGAGGGGCCCGGCGTGCAGGAGAGAGAGGAGCCGCCCCACCATCGCAGCCACACAGAGGAGCTGCAGCACCTTCCCACCGAGAGCCGGTAAGTGGAAAACCGGCTGAGGGAGCGGAAGGGTGGAGCGCGGTCCCGCCCCCCAGGGCTGTGCTAGCTTTGTGCAACCTGACTGTCGAGCGGCCCCGCCTGATCAGAGGGCCGCTCCAACATTGTTCTAGGTGCCCCAATTGCACTTCGAGTCCCCAGGAGGGGGGACTCCAACGTTGGGGGCCATTCTGTGTCCAGAGCCTGCGAGGCTCCAACCACGAGGCTCTTGGGGCCTTGCTTAGTGTTGGGAGCCCTGAGAGGCTCCACGTGGCCCATTTTGTTGATCACGAGCCCTGAGAGGCTCAGGAGGGCCAGTTCTTTGTTCAGAGCCCAGAGAGGCTCAGGGGCCATTGGTTTACTAAGAGCCCAGAGAGGCTCCACAGCGCATGTGTCATTGAGAGCTCAGAGAGGCTCTAGGGGGCACATCTTTGTTCTGGGGCACCGAGCCCAGCGAGGCTCCCACGTTGGCCCCAGTATTGTCTCACACAGCTGCCCAGCACTTCGTGGGCAGCTGCTCCGTTTAGGCCCTGACATTGGGACACATGGACAGTCACAGGTGGTGACTCGTGAGATTGGCGCAATTATTATTGTTTTTACACCTCTGAATGTATTGTGATGCATCATGTGTTTTCCTCTTTACACCCCTACAGGTATTGTAATACATAGGTGGTTGTTTTCTCTCTAGTACAGGTGGTGCTAGTGAGGTCCTGATTACCAGTGATTACTGGTTGTGCGCTATTTTGTGCTATATTCTATGTACTAAGTGCTATTTCTGAAAGTGCTACTTCTGATTCCTGACAGTGGTCCAGGTGGCCCTGTCTTGTACATATCCCCTGTAAATTCTGCCCGTGCCCCTGGCACATTGTAAAGTGTGTGTTTTATCTAATGTGTTTTGGTGTAATACAAAGGCTATTTTTATATAACCTTGTGTGGAGTTTCCTTTGTGGTGGGCCTTTGGTTGTTGTTGCTGGGGTGCGTGCGCAAATACTTAGCCTACATCGCCTCCAAGTTTAGCCTTGCTGCTCGCGCCACGTTACCTAGAGGGTGAGTAGGGGTTATCTTGGCGTGTAACTCCCTTGCCCTGACTTGGGTGTGGTGGTCTCTGACTGACTTTGGCGAAAGCCCTGGCCAGCCGGGGATCCCATTTCCAACAGTGACCAAAGCGACCCCTCTGGGGGATAATTATGGGAACCAGGTTGTAAACTTTTGTGTACCATGTTGTCCTATGAGTAAATTCTGTATAAAAGGAGCGATCCACAGAACCAATTTGAAGCAGTCTCCCCAAGTTGCACGTGTTGTACTTGTTGTGACTTCTGTGTTCCCTGCAGTAAATAAACCTTGAATCTTTGACGCCGAAGGAAGTGTCCCGTGTCTCTGTAGTTTGTGCGCCGAAACAGGTATCCCATGAAGGTTATAGGTGTTGTTCCCTGGCACCGCTGGTACTGTTAAAAAGTCCAGTCCTTCAACGCAAAACGGCATTCATGTAGGAATTGCTAAATCAATAGCGATTCCTACATGTTCTCTATTTGCGAGTAGCAATTTGCTACTCGCAAAAAAAGGAATAACTCCCCATTCATTCCTATGGGCCAAAAGGCCCATAGGAATGAATGGGGAGTATCCCTTATTTGCGAGTAGCAATTTGCTACTCGCAAATCAGATAGCGATTTTAAGGGTGCCAGGGGTGTCCAAAGGACACCCTGTAGCACCCCTAAAATGCACATTTGAACAGGTGTTGCGCACACACATGTCCAAAGGACATGTGTGTGTGCAACATGCAACTTAGAAAAATGCTTTTAAAAGCATTTTTCTATGTTTTTGCTATTTACCGAGATGTCTGACCTCTCGGTAAATAGCGGCCCAATTTTGCTAAATCGCAATTTTTGCAAGTGTCATGAAAAGCATTTAAGGAATCTCTAATAGAGATTCCTTAAATGCTAATCCTCGCATATTTGCTAATTCCTCATTAGCGATTTTTGCATTTGGGATTGTGAATCCCAAATGCCGAAATTGCACTCGCAAAAGGCAAGATTCTGAGAATCTTGCCCTTTGCGAGTGCAATTTAGCTTCATGAATCAGGCTGTATGCTCACAGGTGACCTCCAGGACCAGTCTAGTTCCTGTACACTCTCAAACGACCAGTTGGCAGAAAACGTGGTCTCTACTGCCACCCAGATGGCCGGGCATCCATGGGGTTTGTGGAGGCATAGCAGAGGAGAAGGTTGGCACAGGGAGCCGGTGAAACTAGCTACCTGTAGAGTGTGCCCCTTTACAGCCTAGGATGCCTGCTGAAACTTCTCCTGGTAGCTAGAGCCCCCACTAGGAGAATAATGAGCCTTTCATTGTTGAAATTAGTTCAAATGGGCTCAGGGTGTGGCCAGTGAGAGGATTTGATCTTTGACTCCTGGCAAACGATTGAGCCTGTGGTGCTTCCCCAACTGAAACTTACTCCTGGGGCTGGCAAGTGCCCAGGAGACAAAGCGAGGTGTGTGTAGGGCACTCCCCAGATTTATTCTCACCCCTGGGAGCCCCCATCTCGCTAGGGACAAACGCAGTAGTTATCTGTACCTGCGAGGGATGAGAAGAAGATATGTGACCCCAGGACCCCGAGCACTGAAGAGGCCAGAGAGCGCATGTTCCACCCTTGTATCTGGGCTTCCATGCCGGCCAATGGAGAAGGCAAGAATAAGGGTGCCAGACGGGGTTGCAGGGGCCTTGATACTTCCCCACAATCTTGAGCGTGATGTTCAGTAGGAGGGCACATCGAGTGATGTGTCATGAGAACTGGGGCAGTTCCAGCGGGGAGCGTAAAAATTGTAGGATGGGTCAGTGAACACTGTGTTTAAGAGCCACACATATGATTTAATTATACTTTTGATGGGTATAAAGGGGAGTTGGGGATAAATACTTATTGCAAAATTAATGTGTATATAAACTGTTAGTGTATGCACTCATTGAAATATGTTTTTAACATCACAGATACCCCTGAAGAAGGTCGCAAAGACCAAAATGCATTGGGTAGAATCAAATAGTCGGGAATCATGAAGTTTCATAATTTGCCTGTAAATAAGCCTGGATTGGCGATCTCAGTGTATTAAAACGCATGAAACACAGAAACTTGATTTCTTTGACGTGATGGCTGAAAAACTGAATTCTGGAATAAAATTGGATAAACTTGGTTAAATTATGGTATACTTGTGAATATTGTTCACCGATGTGCATATTGCTGTGCAACTCCTTTGTGACACAGACTTTGCCGTGCCACTCACTGGACTCATGAGAATGCTGGCGCTTTTTTTGGGACCGAGCGCATTGGAGTGCTGCACGCTAAACTGGGAAAAGAGAGATTAATGTTTGAGTACTTGAAAGAAAGGGTGTGCTTCAGGTTAAACCAGATTGATGTATCATTAACTTCGTTCCAAACCCTGTTAGAGTACCCCACCGGAAGACAGAACACCGATGAAAATCGCTACATTCATGTTTTCACATCAGAGACTTTTTTCCACAGAACTTGAAGGTGCACTAACTTCGGATGATTTTGCAATGAACTATGACCTTGGTTCACATTGAAATTCACATTATGGATTTATATTACGGTTCAACAACAGGGTTTATTGAATATTCTTTATGGATGAGGAGGGAGATGAGGTCACTTATATTGTTCTTTTTACAATTCATGATGAATGCGGGGGGTGAGACGATTATGGTATTGTTGGTTTGTTTTTAGATTCAAGAGATTTAAAGGTTGGGTGCACTTTAAGAAAAGAGGTGAGGCACAGATAGCACGTGACAGTCTTTGAACCGAGGTGGGTGTACAAGGTTAAAAACCGTTACGTTAGGAGCTGGACGATTAGAATGCCTGTTGGAGGAAGACAAGGAGGTTAAGTCGGTTTAAAATCAGGACGTTTGTAGCAAGTACGCACTGGCTATTAATGTTTTTTTAGCGTGGTATTAGCATGGTTGGCGTTTTGACAGGACATTGGTTGGGGAGCAGAGGTTCATTTTCACATGGGACACAGCAGTTTTCAACATTAATTTTGAAAGGGTCTCTAGTGCGATGTTCACTAAGAGGGCACATCGAGTGATGTGTCATGAGAACTGGGGCAGTTTCAGCAGGGAGCGTAAAAATTGTAGGATGGGGCAGTGAACACTGTGTTTAAGAGCCACACAAATGATTTAATTATATTTTTGATGGGTATTAAGGGGAGTTGGGGCTAAATGCTTATTGCAAAATTAACGTGTATATGAACTGTTAGTGGACACACTCATTGAAATATGTTTTTAACATCACAGATACCCCCGAAGAAGGTCGTGAAGACCGAAATACATTGGGTAGAATCAAATGGTCCGGAATCATGAAGTTTCAGAATTTGCCTGTGAATAAGTCTGGATTGGCGATCTCAGTGTATTAAAACGCATGAAACACAGAAACTTTATGTCTTTGACGCAATGGCTGATAAACTGACTGAATTCTGGAATAAAATTGGATAAACTTGGTTAAATTATGGTATACTTGTGAATATTGTTCACCGATGTGCATATTGCTGTGCAACTCCTTTGTAACACAGACTTTGCCGTGCCACCCACTGAACCCTAAGAAGTTATCTAGTCCTACTGGGCCCCAATATTGATATGCAGCTTGCTTCTCTTGACACAGCAAAGAGGGGGTCCACGTCTAAATATTTCCAATACAAAGAGGGATATTCAACTAAAAATTAACTACATGATTGAAATTCTAGAGTTTACACTTCTTAAGGACTATATAGATGATCAGCAAATTCCATGCATTTGTAGCTCATCTATGTCATTACAGAACAGTGGCTGAAAGGCCACATCAACTCTCTACAACACAAGCAACTTTAGATGTTTCTGACCTCTGAAGGCCAGCTACATCTCAAGGCTCATGGGGTACTGACAACTTCAAGACATGCTATCTCCAATTAAGGAGATTCAATAAAGAAACACGATATAGTAGAAATGATTAGATTAGAATACAGCTTCTTTATCATGGGGAATAATCAAACCTGATTTTCCCTTTTGGAGGAGTGCCTCACTGAATTTTGCATAGGATTGGTTGATGATCTCTTGTAATGTAATGAGTCATGTGAGAGAAACACAAAACTGAACTACATGTGTTACTAAATACCCGCCATCCCAGCGTTGTGTAATTCTGAATTGTGGGGGATCATTCAAAATTCTAAATTAGATTGTGGGCAGCACAAACACTGTCTAATTCATAGTGCTACAGCCTACAGCCAGATGGGTGGTGACCTACCTGTAAAATTAACATCACATGACTTCTGCTAAAAGTGGTGGAAGCTGAGGAGCAGAGCATCAAAGAGAAGAACCCCCAAGAGATACATTCATTTCATGTCTTAATGATATAGAGCAAAACTAGTGGGTGAAGGGAAACCGATCATAGGTTGAAAACAAAACATAAGGTCAGGATTAATACTTATTTGGACCAAAGGGGCAATTTCAAGTGATAAATATACCTGTGAACGTACAATACTTTTGCTTCTTTGGATGCATATACTAGTCTTTTCACATGATCCCCAAAATAACCCTTTCTTGACTCTCTCCTACTCTACCCCTCCTTGTATCATCTGACACCTCTTTCTACTATACCTATCCCCAAAACAAACCTTTCTAAAATACAAACCATTTTTCCTCCTCTATCCTTCTGCTATCATTCCAAATCCAAATAACTGACTAACCTATCCACCACTTAAAATATACTTGCATGTTTCACTATACTAATTCAACACTAATCCTCTATGGGTCCCGGAGTAGCGTGCTATTTGCCGAAAAAGCGATTCGACGCCACGTCAGGGCTAGTAAGCACTTTATAAATGCAATTACAATAAAATACAATACAATACAATACAATATTAAATCAAGGAATCCAGAATGACTATTAAATGTGTTCCTCCTTTCCACAAATCTTATGAATGAAAGTGTTTGCACCATGCTTCTGAGGACAACGTCAGGTCTTAAATAGGGTTGCTTCCCTTCTTGAATGGAGAAGCTTTGGCGTGGTAGCTGAGCTGGACAGTTCCAATTGGAGTAGGACCAATATTAATGTGTCTAATGCTGGTCACAGTCTAGAAGGGAATAGTGAGTGAAAGAACAAAGGACTGGAGCATGTCCGAACTGATTACCATTGGCTGAGAATAATTCAAGCATTTCGTCCAATTTTTACTTTTGTCTTTTTCAAGTCTCAATTATCTTTCATAATCTGATTATCAGATGTGTGTACTTTGTGTAATATTTGTTTACACCTCTTTACATTTTTCCACAGATTTTTTACCAGTGGGAGACAGGTTTGAGCAGAAAATGCCTCAAGTGGATCATGAGATAGGGGGGAATATTTACGAGAGCTTTGCATCATACTTGCACCAAGCAACGTGGTACATGCTTGTCGCAAACTTAAAAGTCAGATTTATGAAGCCATAAAAACCCACTTTGCATGGCTTTAAAAATCTATAGTAAGGCAACACAACACAAATCGCAGGGTTGCCTTGCTCTGTGCAATGGAGGTGTTCCATGGGCGTTGCAGTGAGTGTTCCCTTGGAACTCCCATGGTTTTTTGTTTTTTTTTAAATATCTTTTTATTAACAGTCATCGACTTACAAACTGCAGTAATACTTCAATACATTTTGAATTCTAACTCCCATGGTTTTTGATGCATTCCCAGTTTACAAAGACTTGCAAACATAGAACTGCACCAAACAAATACACTTCCGCAGAAGAGGCGTAACAAAGGGTAACCAAAGGAATCGATAAAGGCAGCTACAAGTGCAAAGAAAGAGATCCAGTGTCAAGGAGATACCATTGTGCTATATCAAACGTTTCACCAGTAGCACTTGCAAAAAGAAGAAACTTTGGGTTGGTAAATGTTGAGTAACGCAAGGCAGTGTAAGGCACTGCCTTGCTTTACTCTGCCCCAAGAAGGATTTCCATGGGTGGAGGGTGGGTGTTCCCATGCATCCACCCATGGATTTTGGTGCATTACCAGACATAGCGTTAGTCGTAGACCTGGGACTGCATCAAAATGCTATCCCTCCCAGTGGAGGGGTAACGAGAAGAAATATGCTTATTTCTCCTTTTTTTTCTTCTTTCTATATGCGCTGCATTTTGCAGCACACGTAGAAAGAGAAAAAGTCTCAGAGGATTGGTTTAGTGCAGGAATGTGTCCCCTGCACAAAGCAAACCTGCCTACAATGCAGGCACCCTTATACCATGGTGCAAGGGTGTCTTCATTGGCGGTAGCCAGCAAGTTGTGCACTAGGGCAGGCAGGGAGCAGGAATATATGCTGTATAATAATAAATACAGTCCCAAAAAAGAGAGAGTTTCCCCAAACAGACCAGAAAGGACTGGGTGAAGTTAAGATACAAAAAAGTATTTCCTTTCTGTGTCAATCACTTTAGTTATCTGAACATTATGTCTAGTTGTTATATGGACCAAACGAGAGACTTATATATAAAGATATTTCTAGCGCGTGGAGATATATAGTTTTTGGGTTTGTATTTCATTTATTGATATAAAGTTTTTAGCTTTTCAAATGAAATCAACACAGTTCTTGAATTGCAATCTTAAAAAACATCCAAATGTAGAATATTCATATACATTCCCAAATATCAAAACTTATTTAAAAAATTAACATAATATACATATTACATATTACATATTACAATTTAATACAGCACATTTCTGCCGTCCCCCTTTCACACAGGTGGCTTGCTGCATTGCACTGCATGAATATGATACATATGCCCCCTTGTGGTAGGTAATGTGTCGCGCACCCTTGAGGCCTGGGCTGCAGTCGAACCCATCCATTGGCTTCTTATTCCACAGTCACGATGCCTGCCCCGTCTGAACTTTTAAGTGCGTTCATCCTTCTCCAGCTATTAAAATGAGCAGCAGATGGATGGAGCGCATCCAGCACAAGTCACGCTGCTGCTGCTGCGTTAAGTGTTTTAATGTCTCACTAGAGCGGGGATGACATCTCTTGACTCACTCGATGGCTTTAATAGCCTGTAATTCCTTCTAACCATCTGCCGGTGCCATCTCATCACAGAACACCGACTGCCCATGGGAGCAAAGCATACGTATTTGAAGAGACGAGAAGAGGTAGAAATGCGTTATTCTTCTAAAATATCCACGTAGCTGTAGTCAGCTAAGTACGTTTTTAGATCAATCAGAGACAATTATGAAACTGTACTTGTGAGACACACTCATACCAGTCTCCCCGTCAATATTATAGCATTTTAATTTGCTGCAGATGACTGTACTGGTTGTTAAAGTCCATTTATCTAAGTTATGGGCCTGAGCTGTAAGAGAGGGCCTGTAACCAAGAAGAGGGACTTTAAAAACGGGTAGGGTTGAGTCAGAAAGGTTATAATGTTTTCAGAATATCCCACCCACCAGATTAGAGTGTCCTAACTGTTAAACTACGAAAAACAGAAAAGACAAACATTGGAATGTTGGATCAGAAGGTCTAAAAGATTCGCTATTGGTCCTGCCACTTAAATGTCTTCAATGAATCTGACATTCCGATGTACTAATATAGCACAGGACTACCTAATATAGCATAGGGCTACCTAATATCGCGTAAGGCTACCAAATATAGCATGGGACTGTGCCAGTTAACATCCACCACGGGCTACCTCAGTTAACAAGTTTCTGCCCAGGTGCAGCCCATACAGGTAAGAGCGGTGGGGCAGTGGGGCCAAGTGAGGGTGGATTTCGCCATACGATGAAGAGGGAAAAATAACGATTTATTTAACTTTCCCTTGCCATTGTCTGTCGAAATCCCCCCCTCACCTGGCCCCATCGCCGGACAGCTCTTACCTGCACGGGCCGCGGCTGCTTCTGCCTATGTTACATGGATGGGATATATACCTAGAGAGAGGGCCTTTAAGAAAATAGTGTAGTTGCAATTCCACCGACTGAGGACAGAATGCTCTAAATTTGAAAAAAGGAGAAACCAAAAGGCAGACTCTGGAATGCCGGGGCCATGGATCTTGTCAGCCATTATTAACCCCTCCCATGCTCATGACGAGCTCAGCTCGTCATGAGCCGTGGAACGCTCAGGTGCTGGGAGAATTTCTCTCCTGTGCTGAACGTTCCACTGAGCCAATGCACCTGTGACGAGCTGAGCTCGTCATGAGCACAGGAGCGCCGTGCCTCATGGCGAGCTCAGCTCGTCATGAGCATGCGGGCGCTGTGCGCGCCCCCCTCCCCCCCAGCACAGCGGGGGAATAACCCCCGCAGCGAAGGGGTTAAGCCTGTACCACTCCATAGTCTTCAAAATAGTTCTATACATTCCAGTGTTTTAATATCTTTTCCAAAATTCAGTAAGTGTGCACAACATAGCAGAGTTGACTATAGTGTACCCAGTCAGTGTGCTTATAGGGTCTAACAAATTCACTCGGGATCAAGCTCGATCCTAGCAGAAGGCTAGCAAAGCCCTGATAACGGGGTATCGTGGAGGGTGAAGGCTGAGAAGATAATAAGTTGCTGACACAGAGGAGAGTTGCAGGGAACGATGCCAGAGAAGGTGAGTGGTGAGTGTGGAGATTCAGAATGCATCTGCACACTGAGGCTGCTTTTAGGGAGACATTACTAGTGGGGTAAAGGAGCAAATAGGAGAATCCATGCCATCTCAGAGAGGTACTGTCCATCCTAAAACAAGAGTTGGCCTGTGAGCAAGCAACATTGAAAGGTAAGCCGCCCCTGAGCCATAAATGAAGATAATGGTGCTGAAAGTAGGGGTGCAGCAGGATTTAAGCTGCAGGGAGTATGGCATCAGTTTGTCAGGAAATCGTGTGATATCAGGGGGCATGGCCTAATTCAGGGATCTCTGGATGCTTTATCTGTTTTGGCCACATCTAATTAGCAGAACCATTTTTATAAATACAGGGTAATAGAAAACTTGCCACCTGGTACCATCTAATGGGCTAGCTACACAAGTTGCTATATTATTAATTATGACTGCAAGGGCCATATTCTGTATGAAGCGCATTCTCCTCATATGCTGCATCATGCTGAATGCGATGCCCCCAGGCCAGCACGAACTCGTGCTGCCCTGGGGCAGCGCATTCAGGTGAAAAATAGACTAGCTGCTTTGAAGCCGCTCCGTGTTTTCACAGTGCAAGCTGCAACCCGCCTGCACAGGGGATAAAAGATCCTCTTGCAGACGAGTGCAGTGAGTGACCGCACCCGCCTGCAAGGTGAGGCCTGGGGTGAGTCCATGGGAACCCCTTTTCCCACGCTAAAGGGCTGAAATCAGGGGGCGCACGGACAATGCGCCACCTTTCAGGTGGCGCACTGTCAGTTCGCCTCCTGAGCGCTCCTTTTACTCACCACCCGCATCTGTAATACAAGACTGGCACAGAGGCATAGGATTCCCTCATTTGCATGGGGCCACGTCCCTAAGCAAATGAGGTAACACTCTCTTGAGGAGGCACTGGTGCTGTTTGAGCGCCAGCACTTTTAGTATTACAGAAGGGGATACACAGGCGTCTGCAGTCCTTTCTGTAATACCAAAGTGCCCTGGGGCGTGCAAAGCGGGAGCAAACGTCTGTTGTGCCCACGGGGCACCTCGTGTAATATGGACCCAGGTTTTCTGGCAATTAAAAATCTATAAATGTTGCTGAATTAAAATGTGCCTCTGGAAAACATGGAGCCCAAGAGGTAATGTCCAGCCTCTGTCCCCGCCCCCTTGTGACAACTCTGCTTAGGGAAAATGGGTCATGAAGAGACACCTCATGGTTTCTTTTTCTTACAGAATATGGCATACATGTAAGGACAGCCATAGGTTTGATGAATTCTGTTATTACAACTATCATTCAGATATATGTTTACAAATGGTGGCCTGCATGCTGAATGTATTTTCTTCCAATACAAACATATTTGATGAAACATTCACTATTACACAACTTAAAACAATCAAAGAGTCACATCGCATGTTAGATTATTTGGTTATTTAGAAACGAACTGTACTGGGGTCAAGAAGAAGATGAAATGGAAGGGTTGTGCCAAAGGATTATGAGACTCGCCAGCAGAAAAACTATTACAAGCCTCCTGTGTTCAGTTTACAAATACGTTTAAATATATTGCTGGTAAAAGATGTACAAATAAGATGTACTTCTTGAGTTTGATGGAAACTGTGGTGTATTGTTGTGACCATGGCACAGGTTTTTAATGCTCGTTATTTTCTCTTGAACTGTTTTTTGATGGGCTTTACTTGAGCTGTAGGTTAATGTTTTAGATGGACTTGATTAAATATATGTGTGCTGTACATCGTGGGTAAAAACTGAGTACAATATATTTTGGCTGGCTTGGAAAGATTCCTAAAGGAGATCAGGGTGGCCAGATCTCTGATATGAGGAGGAAGACCGTTTGAGAGCTTGTTCGTCCCCGTAATTGTAATAAAAAGTCTGCTTCCCCAATTCAATTTATTGAATTTGGGGACCACCATTTTCTTGGTCCCAGAGGAGAGCAGGAGTCTTTTGGGATGGTACCAATTGAAGACATGAAATTCTGGACCAGTATTATGGAAGGCCTGGCAGGTGATGCAGACCACCTTAAATTCAATATAGCTTCTAACAGGAAGCCAGTGCAACTTATAGATTTCTTTAGAGACAGAATGAAATTTGGATATCCCTAATAGAAGTCTTGCTGCTGCGTTCTGTACTGTTTGTGATCTATGTTGTTCCTAAATGTGAACATAGAGTCTATTGCAATAGTCTAACATTGAGAGAATTAAGGCCATGATGGCAGTCTTTTTAGTGTTGGCTGGGAGAAAAGGAAGACTTTTCTTGATCATACTGAGTGTGAAGAATGAAGAGGAGATTAACTTGATTTCCAAACTTCAGCTTGTTGTCAACTAGGTTCTTGGCCTTAATCACTGGGGTGTGAGGAGAGCTAATTCCTCTGACCACCAGTGAGGGGCCCAAGCTGGGGAGAGGGTTCAGAACTGCACCACCTCGTTTCTTTCTGAATTAAGCTTCAAACAGTGTTCGTTTATCTATGAGCTGATATCACGCGTACAGTCATGGAAGAGGAAGCAAATGTTCGCCTCTTTGTTAAAAGCTGGCACAACAAATTGTGTGTCATCAGCATTGGAGGTGAGGGAGAAGCAAAAGATTTTTTCTCAGAATAGCCAACTCTGTCACATATACATTGAAAAGTGTCGGACTGAGCGATGGTCCCTGTGGGACACTGCAAGCCAGAGAAAAGGGGGAAGATTCAAACAGTCTGAAAAGAACGAGGTTAGTAAGGCCAGGGCTTTCTCCTTGATTCCAAGATCTCCTTGCCGCTTGATCAGCAGGTTATGGTCCACGGTATTAAACGCTGCTGATAAGTTGAGGAGAATAACGGCTGCAGCACCACCCCTACCTACTACAGTCCTTATCTCCTCTATGGCTTTAATCAAGCCAGTCCCTGTGCTATGCTCAGGTCTGAACCCAAATAGTGTAGGGTCCAACAAACAATTGGCTTGGCTATACTGGGCCCTAAATCTAAAACGGTGCAGTCAAAGAGGCCTTAGTTTGACTAAATATTCAGAAAAATACAGATAGCTCATGCTGCTAAGGTAGATACAAAAAATTAATTAAATACGTATTTGTAAGTGAGCTATTGCCCAAAGTCACATGGTGCTGAGCTGAGCTGCGGCCGGAGCCAGGGATTGAACCATAAACACTGTGTTCTGAAGTCAGCTGCCCTGGCCACTGCACCACGCCTCAGTACATACATTACATTACTCTATGAGATTTGGATATTCTTACTATGAGAGTGTCTGATAATTTGATCAAAACTATGCGACATTAAGACAATATTTAGTTGAATTGCATTAAATGAATTTGAAGCTGCTCCATTGACAAATTCTCTTCCAGACCTTGAAAACAGGAATAGACAATATAACCTCCAGCCTTTTAACTTAGTAGACAAAACAGATCGCCTAATCAGCCAGGTATTTCTGCAAAACGTACTTCCTAAATTCTTGAATATAATTTGGTTTGAGATGGTTTGACATTGACGTGTGGCATATTTCATAGCATCATAAAGCTAAGCAGTAAATGATTGTCAAAGATCATCGCCTGGTAATTATCAGAAAGGAGCCAGAGAAATGTCAATTTCCATTGTAGAAGGAAATGAAGTATTCAATCATTAGGATTTTGCTACATAAACTGTTGCAGTTCATTGAGTATTTTCCATATTAAGCCCCAAAATAGAGGAAGCTGGCAACACATATGGTCTTATTAACCCGTCAGAAAGGAGAATCTGAAAGTGATACATCTAAATACCTTGGCTACTTTAACCTCTCCAGATGTACTTACAGCATACTGAAGAGTTATGAACAATATAATTTATAAATGTTAGACCTGGCATCTTTGGCGTGGTCTCCCCTACCTTTTTGCCTCTACCTCCTGTATTTTTGATGCTGTGCTGGATTTCGTTTTTGCTGGTTTAGATGCTTTGGACACTCTGCCACTGCTGATCAGTGCCAGAGTGTAAGTGATCCCTGTGTAAATTGCTATTCTGATTGAATATACATGTTTGGCATATTTGTATCACCATGAAGTCCCTAGTAAAGTGCACTGGGTGTGCCAGGGCTGGTGATGACAAATGCTACTAGTGGGCCTGCAGCACTGATTGTGCCACCCACAGGAGTAGCCCTAAAATGATATTTCAGGCCTGACACTGCAGTGCCTGTGTGCAGTTTAGAACTGCCATATCCTCCTGGTCAGTGTCCCCACTGACCAGGCCTAACCCTTCCCTTTTCGTGCACATCAGTCACCCCTATGGAAGGCCCAAGGTACCCCCCTGGGCAGGGTGCAGTGTATGTAAAAGGTAGAGTATGTACTAGTGCAGGTGACATGCTCTGGTAGTGAATGGCAGCCATTTTCGTTTTTCACTACTGTAAGGCTATCTTGCTCCATAGATTAACATGGGTGATGCTGGCTACAGTGGTTAACAGCATTTCTTCCCATAGGAACAAGATAGTACATAAGTATCTAGTATCCCTGAACTCAGAATTTAATAACACCTCTTTTGGGAAAGGTTGTTTTTAAATCCTGTGTTTGAGAACAGCACTTTTAGAAAGTTGCTGTTCTCTTGTCTGACCCTTCTGTGGGCCTGGGCCTGTTTGTGTATTGACTGTCTGGTTTGAGAGTGACATGGGCTGGGGGATTCCCCAGGAGGCTGGATGAGTCAGCCCTAGGCTGAATGACTGCATTTGCAACTGGAGTGGTGGGAGGAGTTAGCACCTAGGCTGAATAGGGCTGTGCCTGCCTTCCACAATGCTGGCTCCACCGCCCTGCTGGGCGGCTGAGGACCCTGCCCCTCACTCTGAAAGGAAAGATGCAGCCAGCAAAACAAAGTGCTCAGGATCTACCCAGAACTGGTTCAGACCGGGCTCAGGGCCCACATGCACCAAGAGAACAAAGACTTTAGGGGTATAAGTACAGGACCCCTGACAACAAGAAAATTAGATCATCCTGGAAATCAAGAAGGAACCTCTGCCAAGGAGAAAGCTTAAACTGAAGAAGGAAGACTGTCCTGCTGTTGCTCTGCTGGACTGACCTGTTGCTTTGCTGCCAAGGAGAGGGGAAGGACTTTGCTTTGTGCTGTGTCCCCTTGCTTGAAGGAATCTCCAAGGGCCTGAGAAGAGCTGGCTCCCTGTTTTTGAAGTCCCAGGAACAAAAGGACTTCACCCCCAGCTTCCCTGAACTCTGCTGAGAGAGTTCTGTCCTTCCTAGAGTGCTTGATCCAGTTGTGGGGCCTCTGGAAGTTGTACCTGTGCTGGGAAGCTTGAAACTAAGCTTGAGAGACTTTTGAAACTGAAAAGTGTCGCATCGCTCGCTTGCGGAGCGCATCCCCGACAGTGCGAGAAATTTCCCGCCGCTACGGAGGTCGAGATTGTCGCAGGCCTGACGCCGCTGCCAGAGACGTCGCATCCTTCGTTTGTGGGACGCACCAGACTGGTGCGGGAAAATCGAACATCGCTGCGAGTGTCGTCGCAGAGCCTGTCGTCGCTGGGGGAGAACGCCGCACCGCTTGCTTGCGGACCGCATCACGTCACTGCGAGCATCGTCGCAGAACCATCGCCTTGAGGAGCTGCGAGAGAGAGGATCACCGCTGGACCGCGCATTGTCGCCCCGGAGATCGTCGCAGCCCCTACGAGAACGTCGCATCGTGCCTTTGCGAGAACAGACTTCCTACGGAACCTACGCACCGGAATCCATACAAGTGGCCTTCCTCCCCATACAGACCGGATTCGTCGCAACACGCCCGCTGCTGCAGCGGGGTTGTCGCATCGCCTCCCCAGGGTCTCAGGAGCATCGCATCGCTTGTTTTCCACCGCACCAGCTTCTGCTTTTGGAACTTTGTTGCAACAAAAAGGTACTGTGAGTAAACGTGACGCAACTGTGAAATTTTCACGCATCAGTAGAGAATTCTATCGCAACGTAGAGAATTCTATCGCAACCTAAAGAATTTTAACGCAACCTTAAGAACTCTTTTGAAACCATATTCTTGAACTGTGTATGTTGGATTTTTGTCGTTTTAGTCTTGTGTAGTTTAGATTAAAAATACCTTTATTTTTCTAAACTGTTGTGGAGTCAGTTTGTGGTGTTTTCACTGTGTTACTGTGAGTGTTGGTACAAATACTTTACGCATTGACTCGGGTTAGCCTAGACTGCTCGTGCCAAGCTACCTAGAGGGTGAGCAGGGGTTATCTCAGAGGGTTATCTCCTTGCCCTGACTAGAAGCAAGGGTCCCTATTTGGACAGTGGTACCTACCTCTGCCAACTAGAGACCCCCAGATCTAACATTGGTGGTCAGGCGGTGGGATTTGAACTGGTATTTGTACTTGACCCACAGTAATTGGTGTACATCACTAGTGAGTGCAGACCACTACACCACCGCATACTACCAGTTTTTGATTTTTGATACTATTTTTGAGTAACTCTTCTATACATCATGTCTTTGAATGGGAAGCCACCCGGTAAGGAAGCAGAATTAGAATTTCGCATTGAGGATCTGTATTCTTACCCAGTTGCACAGCTTCAGGAATTCTGCAACCAGTTTGAGTGCCCCATAAAGAGCAACTACAGGAAGCCTGAGCTGCAAAGAATCTTGAAGGCCCATTGGGAGGCACAAGAGGGAGATGATGATGTGGATGTAGAAAACAGTTTTCAAGTCACAGATTTGCCAGTGGGCAAAGTAGGTGCAGGAGCTGGCAGCAACCATTCCAGCAGGGGCCTCTCCCCAGAAGAGTTACAAGAAAATCAGAGAGTAAGAGAGTATGAGTTGGAAGTCATGAAAATGAAAATGAAGCAATTGGAAGTAGAAAAGGCGGCGGAGGAGAGCAAAAATGCCCGTGCCTTAGAAGAGAAGAAATTGCTTTTGGCTCATGAGTTGAGCATAAGAGAACTGTATCTTAAAGCCAAGGAGGTGGACGCCAGTTCTAATGGTGGCAGCGCGCAGCCAGTGCATGGGGGTAAAGTATATATTCCCAAAGACCTGGTACAGAATTACCATAGGAGTCAGGATATTTATGCCTGGTTCACTTCGTATGAAATTGCGTTGAAGATGAATGGTGTGCCTGAGCAGCATTGGGAGGTGGGCCTGTGGAAACATTTTGAAGCTTCTGGGAGGAGTGCTCTAGAGCCCTTAGAATTAGCAGGTGCCATGACCTACCCCAATATGAAGGAGGCCTTATGTCTCAGGTATGGCCTTACTCCAGAGCAGTACAGACTGCAGTTTAGGAACTCCAAGAAGAGAGAGTCTGAGACTTGGATGGAGTGTGTGAATTTGTATTTGCGTGCACTGGAAGGTTGGATGAAGGGCAGTAAAGTAACTGATTTTAAGGGGTTGTTGCATTTAATCAGTTGGGAGCACTTGAGTAGTCTTTGTGTTCCAGAGCTGCGCCAGCATCTTTTAGACAGCAAGCTGACAGACCCCATTGAGCTTGCTAAGGAGGCGGACCGCTGGACCAGTACCAGGGTCCACAGGAATTGTGGGTACCACAGCCAAAGGTGGGCAGGGTCCCCAGCAGAAGAGTGGGGGGGAAAAGGGTAATCAAAAGGAGTTCTCAGAAGGGCCCCAAAATAGTTCCCAGGGAAAGGAATCCCAACCCCCCCAAACCTAAACAGCCATGGCCCTCTAAGGGCAGGCGGGACAATAGAGATAGAAGGGATAGCCAAGGCCCCCTACCTGCTATCACTGCAATGAGGTGGGCCACATTGCTCCAAAATGTCCAAAGAAGAAGCAAGCACCCACTGGTGCCCCCGCCCCAGCGTTAGCTAGTGTAGCTTTGGGAGGGGATTTAGTTTCTAGTGACTGGGGGGAGCTAGCGGTTATGACCCTTGTCTCTCTAGGAGACCAAGAGGTGGTCCAGGAAACCTTACTGCCCTCTAACACTAAGAAATATGGGCAGAAGGTGACCATCAATGGGAGGGAGATTGAGGCTCTGAGAGACACAGGAGCCAGCGTGACATCCGTGAGGTGTCAGTGGGTGTCTGAAGAGCAAATCATCCCTGGTGTACTCCGCCCTGTAGTGGCAGCTGACAGTTCAGTGCGCTTCAGCAAGCTGGCGCGTGTTCCCTTTGAATGGGGGGGAGTCTCTGCTCTCTTGGAGGTAGTTGTCAGTGATGCCTTGCCTGTAGACTGTCTGTTAGGTAATGACCTGGAGAGTTCTCCATGGAAGGCTGTAGAACACAGAACTTCACTTGGAGATGTTGGGTTTCCCTGCGTGGATCTGTGTGTCCACACGTGCTATGACAGCCAGTAGGGGGGAATCAGCAGAACTGGAGCCTGAAACAGTGGCCCAGAGACCTGCCAGGAGAGGAAGAGGCAGAGGGCACGGGAAACCAGCCCCAGCCGTTCCCACGGTTCAGGAGGAAGCAGAACCTGAGGGGGATGCCCTGGAACCTACAGGGGAACAGGTGGCCGAACTGGGAGACTTACCTGAGCTGACCCATTGGCAGCAGGAAGGTGGTCCCTCCAGGGAGGAATTCTGCCAAGCGCAGAAAGAATGCCCTTCCCTCATTGGTCTGCGGCAACAGGCTGTAGATCAGGCAGCAGGTGGAGCAGCCAGAGATCACTTTATCTACTGGGAAGATGACCTGTTATATAGCGAGCCTAAGTTTGCTGAGCCCGGTGCAGCCCGTGTGCTGGTGGTACCCGAGCGCTTCAGAAACTTCCTAATGGGTCTGGCTCATGACGTGCCTCTTGCAGGACATCTGGGGCAAGACAAGACCCTAAACCGGCTTGTCACCCACTTCCACTGGCCCCAGATGAGAAAGCACGTTGGTTCCTTTTGCAGATCTTGCCAAACCTGTCAAGCCAGTGGCAAGACTGGAACAAAGTTGAAGGCACCCCTTCAACCCTTCCCAGTGGTGAGCACCCTTTTCGAGCGGGTTGGCATAGACATTGTAGGGCCCCTGGACCCAAAGACAGCCTTAGGCAACAGGTTCATCCTGGTCTTGGTGGACCATGCCACCCGGTACCCGGAAGCAGTCCCTCTCAGGACAATCACAGCACCCGTGGTGGGCCGTGCATTGATGGGGATCTTTTTCCGTGTGGGGTTCCCCAGAGAGGTGGTCTCCGACCGGGGTACCAACTTCATCTCTAAGTACATGAAGTCTCTGTGGGAGGAGTGTGGGGTAACTTATAAGTTCACCACTCCTTACCACCCTCAAGGAAATAGGTTGGTTGAAAGGTTCAACCGGACCCTCAAAGGTATGATTATGGGCCTAGCGGAGCCCATGAGACGGAAGTGGGACGCCTTGTTACCATGCCTGTTGTTTGCCTACAGGGAGGTGCCTCAGAAGTCCTTAGGGTTCAGTCCCTTTGAACTCATGTATGGCCACCCTGTTAGAGGACCTCTCTCACTGGTGAAGGAGGGTTGGGAAAAGTCCCGTGGGAAAACCCCCCAGAATGTGTTCAGCTATGTGCTGGCCATCCGCAACCAGACACAACGCTTCAGGAAGCTCGCTCAGGCGAACCTGGAAGCAAGCCAGAAAGAAATGAAAAGATGGTACGACCAGAATACCACTCTGGTCGAATTTCAACATGGGCAGAAAGTGTGGGTGATGGCCCCAGTGGAGCCTTGTGCGCTCCAAGACAAGTGGACTGGACCATATGAGGTGGTAGAAAGGAAGAGTGAGGTAACCTACCTGGTTAACCTGAGGACTCCCAGGCAGCCCCTGAGAGTCTTGCATGTGAACCGCCTCAAGCCCCACTTTGAGAGGTCTGAAGTGACTATGCTCATTGCTACAGATGCAGGAATGGAAGAGGATAGTGATCCTCTCCCTGACCTCCTGGCAGTTAAGGAGCAAGATGGGTCAGTGGATGGTGTGGTCCTCTCGCCCACCCTGACCCCAGAGCAGCAGAATGACTGTCGCCAAGTATTGGGTCAGTTCTCCTCCCTGTTCTCCCTAACCCCAGGTGGCCCCAACTGGTGTGTCCATGATGTGGACACTGGAGACAGTCTGCCTGTGAAACACAAATTTTACAGGGTAGATGACAAGGTCAGGGCCAGCATCAAGGAAGAGGTTTCCAAGATGTTGGCGCTAGGGGTGATTGAGCCCTCCAGCAGCCCTTGGGCTAGCCCAGTGGTCTTGGTGCCCAAGAAAGCTGCTACGCCCAGTGGCCCTCCAGAACTCCGGTTTTGCGTGGACTACCGTGGGCTCAATGCAATCACGAAGACTGACGCACACCCCATCCCCAGAGCTGATGAGCTCGTGGATCGGTTGGGAGCTGCCCAGTACCTCAGTACATTCGATTTGACTTCTGGGTATTGGCAGATTGCCTTAACTGATGGGGCCAAAGAGAGGTCAGCATTTTCAACGCCAGAGGGGCACTTCCAGTTCCGAGTCATGCCCTTTGGGTTGAAGAATGCCCCTGCCACGTTCCAGAGACTGGTTAACCAGGTACTGTCCGGGCTGGAGGAATTCAGCGCCTCATACCTGGATGACATTGCTGTGTTCAGCTCCACGTGGGAGAAACACTTGCAACACCTCTGTGAAGTGTTGAAGGCTCTGCAAAGGGCAGGCCTCACTATCAAGGCCAGCAAGTGCCAGATAGGGCAGGGTTCTGTGGTGTATTTGGGACACCAGGTGGGGAGCGGCCAGGTGGCGCCCTACAGGTAAAGATTGATACCATTCTGGCTTGGGAGCCCCCCAAGACCCAGACAGAGGTGAGAGCCTTTTTAGGACTCACCGGGTATTACAGACGTTTTGTCAAGGGATATGGCACCATTGTCGCCCCCTTGACAGAACTCACTTCCAAGAAGTTGCCCAAAAGAGTTGACTGGACTGACGCCTGCCAAACTGCTTTTGAAACCCTGAAAACTGCTATGTGCACCGCACCGGTGCTCAAGGCACCTGACTTTTCCAGTGAGTTCATAGTACAGACAGACGCTTCAGAGCATGCTGTGGGAGCAGTACTCTCACAAATCACTGAGGAGGGAGGAGACCAGCCGGTACCTTCATTAGCAGGAGACTACTCCCCAGGGAACAGAGGTGGAGTGCGATTGAGAGAGAAGCATTTGCTGTGGTCTGGGCTCTGAAAAAGTTGAGGCCCTACCTGTTTGGGACTCACTTCCGTGTTCAGACCGACCACAGGCCCCTCAGATGGTTAATGCAAGTGAGGGGTGAGAACCCAAAACTGTTGAGGTGGTCCATCTCCCTACAGGGAATGGACTTTACGGTGGAACACCGCTCTGGCACAGAACACGCCAATGCTGATGGTCTGTCCAGGTTTTTCCGCCTTAGTGAAGAGAACTCCCAAGAGGGTGGGCAGTTCTCCCCACTTTCAGCTGGAGGGGACACGTGTTAGACCTGGCATCTTTGGCGTGGTTTCCCCTACCTTTTTGCCTCTACCTCCTGTATTTTTGATCCTGTGCTGGATTTCGGTTTTGCTGGTTTAGATGCTTTGGACACTCTGCCACTGCTGATCAGTGCCAGAGTGTAAGTGCTCCCTGTGTAAATTGCTATTCTGATTGAATATACATGTTTGGCATATTTGTATCACCATGAAGTCCCTAGTAAAGTGCACTGGGTGTGCCAGGGCTGGTGATGACAAATGCTACTAGTGAGCCTGCAGCACTGATTGTGCCACCCACAGGAGTAGCCCTAAAATGATATCTCAGGCCTGACACTGCAGTGCCTGTGTGCAGTTTAGAACTGCCATGTCCTCCTGGTCAGTGTCCCCACTGACCAGGCCTAACCCTTCCCTTTTCGTGCACATCAGTCACCCCTATGGAAGGCCCAAGGTACCCCCCTGGGCAGGGTGCAGTGTGTGTAAAAGGTAGAGTATGTACTAGTGCAGGTGACATGCTCTGGTAGTGAATGGTAGCCATTTTCGTTTTTCACTACTGTAAGGCTATCTTGCTCCATAGGTTAACATGGGGGATGCTGGCTACAGTGGTTAACAGCATTTCTTCCCATAGGAACAAGATAGGACATAAGTATCTAGTATCCCTGAACTCAGAATTTAATAACACATCTTTTGGGAAAGGTTGTTTTTAAATCCTGTGTTTGAGAACAGCACTTTTAGAAAGTTGCTGTTCTCTTGTCTGACCCTTCTGTGTGCCTGGGCCTGTTTGTGTATTGACTGTCTGGTTTGAGAGTGACAGGGGCTGGGGGATTCCCCAGGAGGCTGGATGAGTCAGCCCTAGGCTGAATGACTGCATTTGCAACTGGAGTGGTGGGAGGAGTTAGCACCTGCGCTGAATAGGGCTGTGCCTGCCTTCCACAATGCTGGCTCCACCCCCCTGCTGGGCGGCTGAGGACCCTGCCCCTCACTCTGAAAGGAAAGATGCAGCCAGCAAATCAAAGTGCTCAGGATCCACCCAGAACTGGTTCAGACCGGGCTCAGGGCCCACATGCACCAAGAGAACAAAGACTTTAGGGGTATAAGTACAGGACCCCTGACAACAAGAAAATTAGATCATCCTGGAAATCAAGAAGGAACCTCTGCCAAGGAGAAAGCTGAAACTGAAGAAGGGAGACTGTCCTGCGGTTGCTCTGCTGGACTGACCTGTTGCTTTGCTGCCAAGGAGAGGGGAAGGACTTTGCTTTGTGCTGTGTCCCCTTGCTTGAAGGAATCTCCAAGGGCCTGAGAAGAGCTGGCTCCCTGTTTTTGAAGTCCCAGGAACAAATGGACTTCACCCCCAGCTTCCCTGAACTCTGCTGAGAGAGTTCTGTCCTTCCTAGAGTGCTTGATCCAGTTGTGGGGCCTCTGGAAGTTGTACCTGTGCTGGGAAGCTTGAAACTAAGCTTGAGAGACTTTTGAAACTGAAAAGTGTCGCATCGCTCGCTTGTGGAGCGCATCCCCGACAGTGCGAGAAATTTCCCGCCGCTACGGAGGTCGAGATCGTCGCAGCGCCTCATGCCGCTGCCAGAGACGTCGCATCCTTCGTTTGCGGGACGCACCAGACCGGTGCGGGAAAATCGAACATCGCTGCGAGTGTCGTCGCAGAGCCTGTCGTCGCTGGGTGAGAACGCCGCACCGCTTGCTTGCGGACCGCATCACGTCACTGCGAGCATCGTCGCAGAACCATCGCCTCGAGGAGCTGCGAGAGAGAGGATCACCGCTGGACCGCGCATCGTCGCCCCGGAGATCATCGCAGCCCCTACGAGAAGGTCGCATCGTGCCTTTGCGAGAACAGACTTCCTACGGAACCTTCGCACCGGAATCCATACAAGTGGCCTTCCTCCCCATACAGACCGGATTCGTCGCAACACGCCCGCTGCTGCAGCGGGGTTGTCGCATCGCCTCCCCAGGGTCTCAGGAGCATCGCATCGCTTGTTTTCCACCGCACCAGCTTCTGCTTTTGGAACTTTGTTGCAACAAAAAGTTACTGTGAGTAAACGTGACGCAACTGTGAACTTTTCACGCATCAGTAGAGAATTCTATCGCAACGTAGAGAATTCTATCGCAACCTAAAGAATTTTAACGCAACCTTAAGAACTCTTTTGAAACCATATTCTTGAACTGTATATGTTGGATTGTTGTCGTTTTGGTCTTGTGTAGTTTAGATTAAAAATACCTTTATTTTTCTAAACTGTTGTGGAGTCAGTTTGTGGTGTTTTCACTGTGTTACTGTGAGTGTTGGTACAAATACTTTACGCATTGCCTCTGGTTAGCCTAGACTGCTCGTGCCAAGCTACCTAGAGGGTGAGCAGGGGTTATCTCAGAGGGTTATCTCCTTGCCCTGACTAGAAGCAAGGGTCCCTATTTATTTATTTATTTTATGTGCTTCTATAGCGCCTGAATAAACCCCCGAAGGGGTATCTCTGCGCTTTTGCCGTACAAAGAAACAAATATTATACCAGGTCAGTACCAGAAGTTTATGGGTCGTCGAGAGTGGTTAGCTACTGGAGAAAAGGTAGGTTTTAAGGGTTTTTCGAAAAGAGAGGTGATCAGTAATGTGTTTTAATGGGAGGGGGAGGGAATTCCAGAGGACAGGTCCTGCGTGCACCAAGGCCCGGCCTCCTTGGCGAGTTTTTTTAATTTTTGGAACCTGTAGGAGCTGGAGATTGCTGGAGCGTAGAGAGCGACCTGGGACATAGGGTAGAAAGGCCGTAGTGAGAAATTTTGGGCCCTTCCCTATCAGGCATTTGTGAATAGTACACAAGATTTTAAACTTAGTGCGTTGCCGCACTGGTAGCCAGTGGAGTTCAGCTAGTAGAGGCCGGGAGGGAGTCCTAGATGGAACATTCAGGACTAACCTCGCCGCCGTGTTTTGGACTACTTGTAGTTTGTTAAATTGGCCTTCATTGGTTGACAGAAGAAGGCCATTACAGTAGTCCAATCTACTGATGACCAGAGCCTGGACCAAGGTCTTTCTGTGATGATCCGGAAGATAGGGAAACACCCTTCTCAACAGTCCGATGACCCTGAAGCATGTACCAGCAACTTGGTTGACATGATCTTTGAATGTCAGGGATTGATCAAATAACACTCCCAAGTTTTTTATGGTCTGCTTTGGGATAGGGACAGGTCCCAGTTCAAGAGGCCACCACTCATTAGGCCATAGTGTCACCGCATCCCCGAACAATAGTACCTCTGTTTTGGCAACATTGCATTGTAGGCAGTTCTCAGCCATCCATTTTGATACAGCCCTCATACCTTCTGCAAAAGATTTTTGTAAAGCAGGAGAGAAGGTTTTAAAAGGGAACAGAAGTTGGGTGTCATCGGCGTAAGACACCGGAATAAACCCAAAGGATCTCACTAAGTCAGCCAGGGGGGCCACATACACATTAAATAATGTGGGGCTTAGGCATGAGCCCTGTGGCACACCCCTGGTGAGCTCCCTGGAGATGGATTTATGGGAGCCCAACCTGACTTCTTGAGAGCGGCCCGAGAGGAAACTCTCCATCCAAGACAGAGCCACGCCTCCCAGTCCTACCCCTCTCAGACGGCGGAGAAGCACTTCGTGAGACACCGTATCGAAGGCAGCGGATAAATCCAACAGCACCAGAATCATCGACCCACCGCTGTCCAGTGTCATCCTGATGTTATTGGTGACAGCCAGTAGGGCTGATTCGGTGCTATGATTGGGCCTGAATCCAGATTGTGAAGGATCTAGGCCATCCGCTGTCTCGATATGGTTTGAGAGGTAGGTGTTCACCTGCTTCTCTGTCATCTTGCCGATGTATGGCAGGAGGGAGATGGGTCGGAGGTTAGATAGATCTGTCCAGGGTGCGGTCGCTTTCTTCCTAATTGGGTTTACTACCGCAATCTTCCATTCCTTTGGACAGTGGTACCTACCTCTGCCAACTAGAGACCCCCAGATCTAACAATAAACATAGAGAACTTTGCTGTATAAAGTATTTTCCGGCGTATAAGATGACCCGGCGTATAAGACGACCCCCTACTTTTCTTGATAAAATGTAGGTTTCGTGCTATACTCGCCGTATAAGACTACCCCTACTTCCAACGCGGTGCACAGTGCCACCATCGCCATTATCCACATTAGTATTGTTACGTACTCATGTGCATGGTGGTTTGCCATTATCCACATTAGGGTAGTTTTGTTACTCATATGCATGGTGGTTTGCGGTGGAAATTACTTCTGTTCATTAGCATAGCCTGTGGTGGAGCCAGATGATTTCCCCTGTGTCTCGAGAACAATAAATAGGGTGGATATGCTGCTGGATGCATTAAGGAAAATTTGATGTTTTTGGCAGATTACCGGTACCGTAACTGTAATTTATTTCCCTTTTTCAGATCCGCTCTCAGTGGGTTTGCTTTTGATACTTCCACAGTGCCACCATCGCCTACGTAACGTTAGTTCTTGTGTTTGAGTGCCCTCCTATACCGTACCTCTACTTGCACACATGTAACTTTTTCCTCCTGTAATGCCCATTTCCTATTGAGAAGCGGTCTGACACCTTCGGGTGAAGTCCGCGCTATGTAAAAACACATGAAAACATACCTTCAAATTTTGTACCCGGCGTATAAGACGACCCCCGACTTTCCAGAACATTTTAAGGGGTTAAAAAGTCATCTTATACGCCGGAAAATACGGTAATTAAAATACCCATTTTCTCTGATGCTCTAATACACAATTTGGGGGATGAATGTGTTGGCTTTTTTTGTCAAATTGTTTTTATTGATAAAAAAAAAAATCTGAACACTGTAAAGCTCCACCGAGCACAATTCACTTGTCAAGAGTTACAGGTATATGAAAAAAAATCACACAGCATGTTCACAGAGTCTTGACACAACACATTGTTCTTTAAAACCTTTCCCAGCTATGCCAGATTGCGTCCACAACATGTCAACTACATAGCGTTCACGTTCGAGGATGCAGCTTCAATTCTGTGCCCGGGGGCCCACAGACAACATATAACTGAGAGAAAACTAGAACATAACAAAAACATTCAGAACTATTCTGTGGTGAGATGCATTTTTGGTCTTTGAAGGGCAGGGTCACAGCCAGGCGGGAGTTGCCTCTCGGGATCTACTGGCCAACAGATCTCCCTGTTTCACCCTCAGTGAGGCTAAGTTGTTGCTAGTTTTGGGCAAGCCCCATCATATTGAGGGGCCCCTTTTATCCCTCAACTACTAAGTCTGGAAGAGATGGAGGGCCCGTAGTCTAGGTGCGCAAGCAAATAGGGGCATACCTTCTGATATATAGCCCACCAGGGGGTTCCAAATGTAATCAAAGCTCCTCCAGGTATCCTCAACAATGTCATTCATTTGTTCGAGGGCTAGAGCTCGCCATAGTCGAGTGTGCCATTGGGTGAGGGAGGGAGCCTCCATTTTCTTCCATGCCACGGCTATGGCCATTTCGGCTGCCCCCAGGCAGAGCCACATGATGGATCGATCCCCCTGAGTTTGATACTACAGACTAGGGTCTATCACCCCCGGTAGTGTGTGTTCTATGGTGTCTGGGATTCGGTATCCTAAAATAATTTTAATTTGGGAGGGAATTTCTTTCCAAAATGATTGGATAGAGGGACAGTCCCACCAGATGTGTTGAAAGTCGCCCAGTAAGCCGCAGCCCAGTCAATATTTATCTGTTGTGTTCAGGAAGATAGAATGCATTTTCTGAGGTTAGAGGTACCAGTAGTGCATAATTTTGTAGTGGGCCTCTCGCTAGAACAGGGAGTGATTGTATTTAGTGATATCCTTATATAGGGCACCCCATTGTATATCCCTTATGGGGGTTGGCAGTAGAGCGTCCCAAAATCTTTGGTGCCTGGGGGCCGGGTGGGGGCCTGCCGTTAATAAAGTGTTGTAAAGGAAGGAGATGCAGCCCTTACTTGTAGGGCTGGATTGCAAAAACTTCTTTATAGGGAGCAAGTCCCTGGTCACGGCCTCCCGCAACAGGGGCTGTTGCAACTAATGTTTCAGCTGCAGATACCGATATTCTTCTACAATCCGTAATTTAAAGAGGTACGCACATTCCGCAAACGTGAGTAGCACTCCCCGCTTGAAGAGGTCTGATAGCATAAGACATCCCCCCTCCCGCTAGGCATCAAAAGGACCCTCAACCAGTGCCAGGGGGAAGGCTGGGTTGAAATGGATAGGAGTATAAGGGGAGGGGAAGATCGTCAAAGGCAGTGTTTTTGTGACACTCTCCCATAGGCGAAGGGTGGTGTCCATGGGTGTGCTGAGGTCTACAATGGGCGGTCGATCTTGTTTCCACCTCCAGGGGAGGTCCCATATAGTTCTGCCTGTTATTTGTTGATCCATATGGAGTCACTGTTTTTCAGAAGCTTTAAGGGACCATTCAGCCAGTACCCGAAGCTGGGCAGCCCTGGAGTACCCACAGAAATGAGGCAGGGCCAGCCCTCCCTCCAACCGATGCCTACATAGTTGTCCCTGGGAAAGCCAGGCTGTCTGACCTTGCCGAAGAAACCTAGTTATCATCTATTTCAGCTCAGAAAACCGATCTTTGTCACTGCTATCGGAAGACCCTGAAAAAAATAAAGAATACGGGGCAGAACATTCATTTTAATCGTATTTATTCTTTCTATCCAGGAGATACAAGCCATGTTCCAATTCTTAAAATCATATTTGAGCTGTCGCAATAAGGGGGGGGGGGGATAGCTTTATAGAGATCCAAGATTTTGGGGTGATTTCAATGCCTAGGTAAGTATTTCTTTACGGACACAGCAGAAGGGAGATGACTCCTCGACTATTGACATTGTTTCTCGGGGTAGAGTTAAATTAAGAAGAAATGACTTCGACAAGTTAAACTTAAATCCCGCAGCCCGTTCACAGAGGCTAAGTTCAGCTCGAATAGCTGGTGGTGTAACCAACGGATCGGTGACGGGAAGCAGAACATCATTCACAGAGAGCAACATTTTATGGTCATTTGTGCCATACCTGACCCCTAGATATCCGGGTTAGCCCTTATCCTCGCAGCCAATGGCTCAATGCAGAGAGCAAAAAGCATAGGAGAGAGGGGGCATCCCTGTCTTGTGCCTCTCGAGAGGTGAAAAGGCTTTGAAATGTACCAATTTACCAGGATTTGAGACTTAGGGGCGGTTGGCTTTTTTTGGTTTGTTCCTTTGTATCTGATTTGTGTTTTCTGATATGTGTCTGGTTCCCTTAATGGATGTTGTTTTCTTTTTGTTGTTTTGTCTTTTTTATGTGAACTACATGTTAAGTTTCATAATTATCTTTCAATTAATCTTTTATTTTTATTACTTGTTGTTTCGTTGTTATTTATGGATATTATAGGTAATATTACAAATACCTCTCTTAATGTTAAAGAGCAGCAACACCTTGTCAATAAAGAAAAAAATGTAGATTACCTAGCTAGACATAAAGTTGTTTTATGCTAGGCTCATATTGATGATAAAATATTGTCTACTATGGTCAAAGGTTGGGTAGATTTTCTCTCGTATTAGGTGTCAGGAAAGAAAAATGTGTCACTATCCATGAATCTAACAAACTTCATGCTCAAATATTATATGAACATACTGATTCTAATAGTAGTTTTTTTTGTTAAAATTAAACTAGATGAGCATGTTCTTTTTTTATTGATAACTATAGTCTGACTACAGATTACCCTGTTTTATAGTGAGATATCATGTAAGATATTATTTATTAAGCAGTATCCTTCTTATGGTAGGCAATGATTTAAATGTGTTTAGTATCCATTGTTACATATATTGTTCTCAGTTAAATTCAAACCTTCAAAATCATTTGCATTAATGAAGCTTTTTAAAAAACACAAAACGCATTTCAGCATCAAAACACCTTGATCACAGGCGTTTTGATGCCAATGAGGAAAGTCAGGAAAATGGTCAGGCGATTTAGTCGATGTTTCTTAAGTAATTTTGCCCGGCGTTAAACGCCTCTAATACCATACGAAGTTTATCAAATAAAGAGGCAGGCGCTGGAGACAGGAAGACAGGAAACAAGTTTTATTCCGACGGAGCAGAACACATCAGATCGGACAACAAGGTATCGTCTCGAGGTGCTCTCTAGCAGCCTCTCTGAGGCCTGGCCTTTTATACACTGGTTTACGACATGTGACCGCTCTTTATTACAATAAAGACATTGTGAAGTAATGGAAAAAAGACATCCCCGGTACCCCCCAGTTCCGGCTCATTCCAACACGTGGTTACAGTAGAGGTCCTCACCCCCCATACAATAGGAGGGGGCTATCACGCAGCTGAGTGTTCCGCCGATTCCTTTGGAATGTGTGCGCCTGATCGAATCTCAGGAGGTGGGGAGGTCATGATCAATAGTAGCTCCTTTGAAGAGGGGCGAGTGCATACAGTAGTGGGCAATAAACTGTATCCTCAGGCTAAGGGATGACCAGCGGTCCGTGCAGACAATCGGACTCAGAGGAAGGGGTCATCAAAGGAGAGATATTCATGAAAGGAAGGATCGGTGTGGACAATCGAGCGTAGAGGAAAGGTTTATCAAAAGAGGGGTATTCATGGAAGGAAAGGAGGTGTTGGTCAGGCGCGGGGTGTGATTCCCAGAGACAGAGTCATGCGGAAGGGGAGGGTTCATGACTTGTGCATGTGAGCGCGGGGGCAGCCAGGGTGCATGGGGGAGGCTTGCAGAGTCAGGGAAGTGCGCTGATGATCGATCGTGAACAGGGAGACCATGGTACCTAAAATGGCTGTCGTGCATGTTCATATGTGAGTCTGAGGAATGGGCAAGATGGCGCAGATGATGTTCAGTTCACGAACTAAAATTCCACAGTCCTCCCTTTTAACATGTCTCGCCAGCTTGTCAATTCAGATCTATCCCCATAAGACCACGTATTTCTATCTCATAGAGGGGACTCATGTGCTCAGTTCTAAAGTCCAAAGTCTTAGGGCACATACAGTTAGAGATGAGTGAACACAAAGGTGGCAAACATTGAATACCTAAGCAACACCCACACAGTATCACGACTGGTATCAGTATAAATGTAAACAACCTCCACCCCCAGTCCTTCAAAGTGTCCCAAAACCAGCTTCCAAGCGACCATCCTTCTTGCTCCTGGTGAACTTCTGAGGATAGTCTGTGGAGGTGTTCGATTGCTTTGTAGACTGAAGGCGAGTTATCTGGCACGTAGGTGCAACAGCTGGAGCCGATGATGCGGCATGCTCCTCCACGGTCGGCCAGAACCACATCTAAAACAAGGCGGTTTTGAAGAGCCACCAGACGGACTGCCTGAAGCTCAGCCGTGTTGTTAGCGAGGATGCCAGCCGTGATGTTAATGGTTGTTTCTACTGCCTGAGTCAGATGTCGGATAGCGCGGCTATTTGCCATTGGGCCCCACAGAGGAACAAGTCCCTTCACCGCATCCAGGAACTGTGCTCCGGTGGAGTCGGCTTGTCCAATGTCTCCGGCGCGCTTTTGCCGGTGATGGTAGGCTGGGGCCACATACGTGGGGGGAAGAATGAAGGCGATGTAGCACGTACCCCTCCAACCTTTCGGGAGCCAGGTGTAAGCTTTGATGCCACAAACAAAGTACATATTCGGAGAAGCAACAAAGGAGGGGGGATCCACTGAGACCAATGTTCTGGTGATGTGGCAGGAACTGTGACCCACCAGCTGTGTTCCCTGGCCTTCGAGGCACACGAGACCTGTGACATTGATGACAGACAGGGCCACAGTCAGAGTGGCAGCCGTTCGCTTCCGCAGGTGGGAGAAGGTGGGTCTAGCTGGATTGTGGAGCACTTGCATTTCAACTCGTTCTTTGGCAGGGATGTTCATATGGAAGGCGGAACCTGAGGTCACAGGACAAAAGGGGGCAGACGTCCTTCCTGTTTTGTTCAGCCAGAACCCATAGTAGAAGTGTGACACTGTTTGACCAGAAGCGGTGTTGTCCTTGTGGCTTTCCTGCAAGAGGATCAACCAGGCGAGGCAGGAGCCGTGAATTGAGAAAGGAGAAGGGATGAAGGGGATGGAGTGTCCAGTGGAATGCGGGAGCAACCCGCAGACCCAGCAGTTCGTGGCATTTGCAGCAAGGTTGTGCTGGTGCAATAGTTGCACGAAGGAATTGTTCCAGAACTCCTTACGCCTTTCTCGGAGCTGAGGCGAAAGGGAGATCAGGTGATGCTCTTTCATGGTGGTTGGCTGTGCAGTGGTCAGCAATATCTGATGAGCGGGTGTGCTGTCCTCCAAGATCCAGAAGGAAGTCATGAGGAGGAGGCAAAGGAGGAAGAGAATGAAGAAGGCGATTGTCTTTGATTTGTGCAAATTGTCAGCCTTTGGGTTCCTGTAGTGGGTATTTCCGGTTGCGTCCATCATCTTCTTATCTGGCGCTTCCATCATCTTCTTATCTGGCGCTTCCATCATCTTCAAGGTGCTCGGTAGTGGGCAGAACCACAGACTTTGTTTAGCTTCTCTCCGGGTAACCCTTGGTTGTTTTAGGCCACCGTTCTGAGATTTTAACTTAGTCCGTGGTCTACTTAGCCAAAGCTCCCTCCTTTTGACGCAGGAAATACCCTTCCCGGGATGGCACAGTGGGATCAGGGAATTTTGCAAGTTCAAGTGCCTCGGTATCAGGATAGCAGTTCAGTGATGGCCGGTCTTTGTTCAGGAGCTCTTCTTGGGTGTCGACGTTGTCTGTCGTGGCCAGGGTCGAGGAGACCTTCTTGCAGTGGTGGGCGTGCAGCCAGTGCCTTTTTCCCTCTACTCGAAGAGCCGTCCGAGTGGTGATCAGTACTTGCCAGGGGCCCGTCCACCGGGGTTCCAGACTCTTTGCCCGTTGGAAATTCCGGACTAAAACATAATCTCCCGGTTGGATTTCGTGACCGGGACCCCTGGAAGCATCGGGGATGGCCTGCTGCACCTGTTGATGAATGACAGACAACGTTTTAGTTAACTTGTATAAATAATCTGACAGCAGGACGTCGGGGACGTCGTGAATGGAGGTCGGTTTGGGGGCAGTCCAGAGGTTCATTGGTCGCCCAAACACAACCTCGTAGGGGGTCAAGTGGTGCTTAGTGGGAGTGGAGCGCATCGATAGCAATGCCAGTGGGAGGGCATCTGGCCACTTAAGTCCTGTGGTGGCCACTATTTTTGACAGTTTCAGTTTTAGTGTAGCATTGTGTCGCTCAACTAGGCCAGCGGATTGGGGGTGGAAGACCGCACGGAACCTTTGCTTTACCCCCAGCCCCTTCAAGATTAGTTGGATAACTTCAGCTATGAAGTGGGGGCCATTGTCGCTCCATAAAATTCGACAAAGGCCGTAGCGAGGGAACAACTCTTTCAGTAGTACTTTGGCAGTAGTCATGGCAGTGTTATCACGGGTTGGATAGGCTTCCACCCATTTGCTGAAGGCGCATACAATGACTAATACGTACTTCAGGCCTTGGCATCTCTCCAGCTGGATGTAATCCATCTGGAGGACCTCAAAGGGGTGGTCGGGGATCCCAAACCCTCCCCGGGGTACCACAGTTCCTTTCCCGGGGTTGTGTTGTAGGCAGATAAGGCACTGCTGGACCAGGAGTTTGGCTGAGTCGGGGATTTTGTTGTTGTGCCAGACTTTGGAAATGAGTTCAATCATGGGGGCAGAACCTATGTGTGCAGGGGAGTGTGCCATAGTCAGTATGGGAATCAAGTATGAGTCAGGCAGCAACCATTTGTTTGTGTCTTTTGTCCGCCAGCAGCCTTCATCGTCCTTCAGACCCACCCGTGCCCACTCAGTCAGTTCGTGAGGTGTGCTGGCCGACTGGATGTCCCTAATCGTTTCCCTAGCGTCAGTCCATTTTTCTGCTTGTGACCTGGTCACATATATGCGTGTCGTCGTCCTATTCTCAGCTGTGGTTCGGGCAGTGATGTCGGCCAGTGCGTTTCCCTGTCCAACTAAGTCCGTCACCTTCTTGTGTGCCTGGCATTTGATCACTGCTAATCGTTTGGGGAGGAGAACTGCTTCAATCAGGGCGGAGACTAGATCTCCGTGAAGGATAGGCGTGCCGTGGGACGTCAGGAATCCCCTTTCCCTCCACAAGAGCCCAAAATCATGAACCACCCCGAAGGCATACTGGCTGTCCGTGTAAATGTTCGCCGTAGTTCCTGCTGCTATGATACATGCTCGTGTGAGGGCAATTAGCTCTGCCGCCTGTGCGGATCGTTGCGTGATGTGGGCTGTTTCAACTACTGTTCGGGCTGTCGTCACCGCATAGGCAGCTGAAGTGGTGCCGTCTGGGAGTTTGATACAAGAGCCGTCTACCCATAGCTCTCCATCAGGGTCTGTAAAAGCAATGTCTCGGAGGTCAATTCTACTCCTGGTCTGTTCGCCGTGAGGGTCACACAATCGTGTATAGGGGGCACATCGGGGTCATTTTCAGGCAAGGGCAACAGTGTAGCAGGATTCAAAGTTGTGCATCTCCTCAGAGTGATGTGGGGTGCAAGTAGATTCAATTCGTACCCTGTCAGTCGTGCACTAGTCAGGTGTTGAGTCTTGGTCTGGTTCAAAAGGGTGTCAACTGCGTGGGGTACTAACACCGTGAGAGAGTTCGAAAGTACAATTCCCTCACTCTGACGGATAGAGACAGCAGCGGCGGCTACTGCTCGAAGGCAGGGAGGTAAAGCTCTGGCGACTGGGTCAAGAGTGGCAGAGAAGTAGGCACAAGGGCGTTGTTTGGAGCCGATGGGCTGAGTCAGAACAGACAATGCGCATCCCTCCCTTTCGTGAGTGAAGAGGGAGAACTGCTTGGAGTAATCTGGTGTTCCTAGGACGGGTGCCGAGCATAGGGCATCCCGCAACTCCTTAAAGGACGCTTGGCATTAGGGGGTCCAAGGGAGTGGGAAGGGAACATCTTTGGCCAACAGGGATGTGGAAAAGTAAATTTTGCCATGTTCTGTGTCCCTACGTGTTCCCCATCCTATGTTATGTGTGCATGATTAATATGCATATGTATTTCCCCATGATCGATTAAAGACGCAATTACAGTTGTGTCCATCTCTAGTATGTCAGTTTCCAGTTCTCGTGAATACTATGAATATCAGGCCTATGTAAAGTTACGTTGCCACGTTTCCCAGTGTGCACGTTATTTCATTGAAAAGTCCCCGTTTCTAGGCCTCAAAAGGGCCCGGACACCAGATTCAGCTCCTGTCTCCTGAACCCTCGCTGAGGAGCGATACAGCCCCCACCTGTATCCTCGACCCTTCACTTACTTCCTGCCCCACAGTGCCCGGCTCGGCCTGGCTCTGCCTACGAGTCTGCCAAAAGTATGTTATGATTCTAGTTATCAGTCCAGCCCTCCTTCTCTGCATTCCTAAGCTACTGAATCGCATCAATAGTTTCCGTCATTGTCTAGCCTTTACGTCTCCATGTAGGAGAAATACTGTATTAATGGTCATTTAATATTCTTCAACACGCACTACATGTAGAATGATGCATGCTCCAGTCTTAGAGTCTGTTAGCCTCTCCTCTCCTGACTCTTAGTTTATATCAACATGTCCTCTAGACATTAGATACTAGATAGGGTTTAGGTACATGTCGCCCTGACTCTCCAGACTTCAGTCTCTACTCCTAGCACAGAGTTCATAGCCCCCAGCTTCTCCTAGTAACACGTCATTATCAGTTTGCGCGCACCTCTAGGTCAGAAGTCCCGGCTCCTTAGGTAGCCCCCTCCATGTTTCCGCCCCATTTATGACATATTCTGTTACGTTTACATCACATGTCCATGTATACGCCTCCTGTTACACCCACTTTCACCCTTATCTTTCGCGACTGCTATTGACCACACCCACTGCTCCGCCTATTGTATGTATTGCAATTGCAACTGTTTTAGTATATATGCGTGTGTACTGTTATTAAATGTTACGCCGATCCTTTTTCCCTAGCGCGCTCATTCCCTGTCCCCCCTGCAGGGCCCTGCCATCCTGTTCCCGTGCAGGTTGTCCTGTTCCTGTCCTTTATGCTGTATTAAACCTGCAAACTCCTACTACCTCGAATCTTGACTCTTATTTATTGAGCTATCTGTTATTGCTATGTCCAGTCAAACCTAGATCCGGTATTATTTATTTATATACCACAGGGAAAGTAGGGGCTTTATAATGAGACTGAAATTTGGTAACCATTGTCGGCAAAAAGAGGTAAGGCCCACCAATGAACGGACTTGCTTCTGTGTTTTCGGGATGGGGGTGTCTAGGATGGTTTGGATTCGGTCGGGCGTAAGTTTCCTCCCTTCTTTGGACAGGAGATGGCCTAGGTATGTCACTTGAGGCTGGCAGAACTGTAGTTTCTTTTTGGAGACTTTGTGGCCATTCTCCGCAAGGAAGTGCAAGAGTTGGATAGTGGCCGTGATTGCAAGTGGAGTGGTGTCGGCCGCCAAAAGGATATCATCGACATATTGGATCAACACCACTCCATCTGGCAGCTGGACGGCGTCCAGCTGTCTTTTGAGGGCCTGGCTGTAAATGCTGGGACTTTCAGTGTAGCCCTGGGGAGCTCTACAAAATCGGTACGAACGGTTTTTTAAGGTAAAGCCGAAGAGATAACGGCTGTCTGGATGGATGGGGATAGAGAAAAATGCATTCTTGAGATCAATAACGGTGAAGGTGGTGGCAGTGGACGGGATGAGGGTCAGAATGGTGGTGATGTCTGAGACTACGGGGTACTGTGGCACCACCACTTTGTTGACTTCTCGCAGGTCGATGATGAAGCGGTACGCTTTCTCATCTCCCTCACCTTGCTTCTTAACAATGGGTAAGATAGGGCTGTTGCAGACATTACTAACCACTTCCTCTACCACTCCTGCATCTACCAGGGACTGAATAATCGCTACCAATGCCTTCTCGCCTTCGGGCGATATCCGGTACTGTGGGAGTTTCGGGAGTATTGCGTCTGGTCGAACAGTTATGTGCACAGGGTCGATCATCATTCGTCCTACATCCGAGTCGGTTCTGGCCCATAGGTACAGGGGTAGGGTGTCGAGCAATGTTAGGTCAGCATCAGTCATAGAGTACATATGTCGTGCGGGGCGGGATCTGGACATGCTCGGGTTGTCGTACAGGATGACTCGGACTCCATCTGGGGAACACCTAATAGTAGCTCGGAAATGTTTTAGTAAATCGATACCCATAATGGCGTCAGGAGAGTTGGAGGAGAGCAGAAATGTTGTGTCAGTGGAGTTGTATCCTAGGTCAAAGGAGATAGGTACAGACAGGGGATTTGTGGAGGGCGTTCCATCGAAACCTATCGATGTAATGTGTGAGCCAGACAAGGGTGCCCTTGGAATCAGTCGCTTTGATAATACACTACGTGTCGCTCCAGTGTCTACCAAGAATGGAGACTTTGTACCCAGGACCTTAGTGGTGACGTAAGGACCTTGCTGGTCAACACAGAGCTCGACTGGATCCCTCCCTTGCCCCTGGCAGTCCTATGCGAAATCGGGAGTGTTCTCACGGTCAGATAGTTGGTACTGGTTCTGTCGGGGACGGTCAAATGTGTTCAATCTTCCTGGTCTGTCGCTGTTGGTGTCGTTTGTGTACCCCCGTCCCTGTCCTCTAGTCCTGGGGCCATTCGTCATGTCCCTCGTTTCTTTATTTTTAATTAGTTCCAGAAGAGCCGGACATTGAGACTTCCAATGCCCGAATCCTTTGCAAAATGCACACTGATTATCTTCTATATCCCTACGTCCAGAGTAGGGAGTGGGTGTGCGGTCCTTTGGGGGGGGATTTCTAGGGGCGATTGATTGGTAGCTCCCCCTGTGTAGTTCTTTCCCGACTGCCACCCCTTGTATCTGGGCTATCATCACCCTTTCATTCAAATCTTTCTTCTTTCTCTCGGTTGCCCTATCATTCTTTTGGTGTTCGTAGTACTGAGCCATTTGGAGGATAGCGGCGGGTTTGGAGGCCCCCCAACTACTCTCGCTCATTTGTAACTTTTCCGAAACCTCTCGTGACAGACCCTTTACGTAGTTTTGTACAAATAGGTGTTGTCCGGTTGCGGTGGTCATGTCTTGGCCACTGTAGTCGGAGAACACCGTTTCAAATCGGGAGAAGTATTCTGATACGTCTTCCTGGGGTTTCTGACGGCAAGCCGTGACTATTGACCAATCTACCTTCTTCTCTGGGATCAAGGTTTGCAGCTTCTGAACTATTTTGTCCGGAAGTTCCAGTATGTCTTTTATCGGTTTCCTTCCGGGCTCTCGTCGTCTATCTAGCTCACTGAGTTGATTCCAGGTATGTCCGAACAGATCTGTGTGTTCGGCTTTCCGGATTTGCTTCCACACGTCAGCCGGCAGACATAACCCGAAAAACAAATCAATGTCTGCTAGAGTCATTATCGTTGAGCCCAAGGCTGTGCCTAATTCGGTGTAAAATGCTGTCGGGTTCTTCCTTAAATCAGGCAGGGTTTGCCTAAAGGTTAAAATATCTTGACGATCCCATGGTTGGTAAACCCAATTGTACACAACCCTTCCTTTTGCATCTGCGTGGTTGATATCGTCGTTTGTTCCCTGACCTCTTGGGGGAACCCAGTAGGGGGCGGCTTCTCTGATAGGCATCATAGTGTTGGCTACTTCTAATGGGGACTCAGCCGTTTCAGGGACTGTGATCTTAACCTCTGGTTTCTGTTCCGTGAGGTGGCGGAAGACTTCAAGCGTTTGCATGAAGAGGTCCGTCACATCGCGTTCAGTCCCATCTAGGTATCAAACTAAGGGTCCTGCTAAACTGACGGCTCTATTAGAGCCGTCAGTTTAGCAGGACCCTTAGTTTGATACCTATCCTCATATGCGTTCAGGGTGTGGTAGCTGAACCGTAAAATGAAATGCCGTCTGTGGCTACCGGCATGTGAATTGTGCATATCCATCGTATATTCTTCGCTCTCTTTCCGTTCTACCAGTGTCTTTGCTATCTTGTCAATCCCATCCCGCTCGTCTTTGCTCAACCTATTTGGTCTGGCCGTTAGCTGCTTGCTAGTCTCGAGTTCATCTGATGTTGTTACCAATGTGGCTGGTGCGAAGGCCGTAAGAGCCGGGGCACTAGCGCTAGAGTCACCCTCGCCCGCACTCAGAACTGGTAGGTGCTGTGCTAGAGGCTGACAGGGGGCATAAGGAGGGGCATGTAGATAATCGGAGGACCTAGCAGTAACTCGTTGTTTGCCCGTTGTTTGGAGGGCATCTCCGGGTAGAGCGTAGAGGGGGTTCTAACAGGGCATTGGCCTGTCGACCCTGATTCTTGCGTTTGTCTAACTTCCTCTCTCCTTCTTATTTCTTCGTCTAGTTCCTTAGCGGCCAGGTGGGCTGCCTTTCATAACTCTTTCCCTATTCTTGCTTCTTCTCTTTTCCTTCGTTGCTCTGCTTCTTTGCGCCACATGCCGATACTATCGAGCATGGTGGGTGTTGCCTTATTTATTCTAACAGCTGCTTCTAGCGCTTTTATTTTATGATCATCAAAGGAACCTATCAGTGGCCACTGACTTTCGGGATCCTTTTTTGTATATTTATGCCATAACTTACTATAAGCTATAGCGACTAGTCCTTGTTTAGTGAACATGTCCTTATTAGGGGTGCCTTCCAATGGAGCTGGATGGTTCATCTCTAATAAGCGGTCCGGGTTGTACCAACTACCAATCAGTGGGGAGATGACAGGCATGACAGATTACAACGGGGGACAAAGGTCCGCACTACCTATCTTTCACTATTTGCAAAGACTAGACAGAATATTGCTATTCTACGTTATTTGCAAGCAGAGAACCTCAAAAGAACTATACTCCAAACAATCTATGTTCGGACAATCAATCAGTGGGGAGAAAAATAGGCACGGCAGATTACAATGGGGGACAAAAGTCTGCGTTACCTACCCTTCACTATCCGCAAAGGGAGATAGAATATTCCTATTCCTCCCCGTTTGCAGGCAGCGAATATCTCAAAGAGCGACAATGCAAATACTAGTATTTCAATCAATCAAACAATCAATCAATTCGCAATTCGTCGTGTGTCACGACCTTACCCGGACCGCATGGACAGTTTCTTGTCTTCCGCTTCCAGCGCCCGATCGTCCTCTACTCTCTGCTGCTACCGTGGCACTCCTGATGGTTCCCAGTCAGGACCGTAGATCACTCGGGAGAGGTCTGCTTGGAACCAGTGAAGTTCGGATGATCGGCTGTCAGACGAGGGTCTATTGGACAGGAGCTCTCCCGATCGTTGCAGTCGTTCACTCTGTCGTCGGGACCTCTCCCACTGGATCCACGTGTCGCTGATGGGCCCCACACTTGAGACGCCAATTGAGGAAAGTCAGGAAAATGGTCAGGCGATTTAGTCGATGTTTCTTAAGTAATTTTGCCCGGCGTTAAACGCCTCTAATACCATACGAAGTTTATCAAATAAAGAGGCAGGCGCTGGAGACAGGAAGACAGGAAACAATTTTTATTCCGACGGAGCAGAACACATCAGATCGGACAACAAGGTATCGTCTCGAGGTGCTCTCCAGCAGCCTCTCTGAGGCCTGGCCTTTTATACACTGGTTTACGACATGTGACCGCTCTTTATTACAATAAAGACATTGTGAAGTAATGGAAAAAAGACATCCCCGGTACCTCCCAGTTCCGGCTCATTCCAACACGTGGTTACAGTAGAGGTCCTCACCCCCCATACAATAGGAGGGGGCTATCACGCAGCTGAGTGTTCCGCCGATTCCTTTGGAATGTGTGCGCCTGATCGAATCTCAGGAGGTGGGGAGGTCATGATCAATAGTAGCTCCTTTGAAGAGGAGCGAGTGCATACAGTAGTGGGCAATAAACTGTATCCTCAGGCTAAGGGATGACCAGCGGTCCGTGCAGACAATCGGACTCAGAGGAAGGGGTCATCAAAGGAGAGATATTCATGAAAGGAAGGATCGGTGTGGACAATCGAGCGTAGAGGAAAGGTTTATCAAAAGAGGGGTATTCATGGAAGGAAAGGAGGTGTTGGTCAGGCGCGGGGTGTGATTCCCAGAGACAGAGTCATGCGGAAGGGGAGGGTTCATGACTTGTGCATGTGAGCGCGGGGGCAGCCAGGGTGCATGGGGGAGGCTTGCAGGGTCAGGGAAGTGCGCTGATGATCGATCGTGAACAGGGAGACCATGGTACCTAAAATGGCTGTCGTGCATGTTCATACGTGAGTCTGAGGAATGGGCAAGATGGCGCAGATGATGTTCAGTTCACGAACTAAAATTCCACACCAAAACACATTGGGTTTTTCGGCTTGGTACCGTGAATAAACTGACCCCAAGCACATTTGGATTGTGCCTCATTTCTGCGTCAAGGAGTGTGCACTTGCAACCTGTTGTGCAGTGAGTTTGAATGGAAGACAGGGTTTGCGCGGACCCTGGCGCACACCGCAGCTGACGTGTCCCGGCTTGTTGCGAGGCAAGTGGAGAAGCTATATATATATATACCGTGATCAAGGTCTGAGTAGCAGGACCGAAATGCGTTGGGCATGGCAATATCCTCCTTGCGTTTAATAAACGGCCACAAACCTGAATCCTGAGAGTGTGCGATCCTTTATTGCTGCTAATATATATATATATATTACCTACTGGCAGTCGCCAGTAGGTAGTTATAGTTAGGACCTAGTTTCCATAGGAAATCCGCAACATTCTATTGAGAATAACTTTGGCGCCGGTGGACGAATCTTTGCGAATTTCTCAAAGAAGATGGCCTGCTCTACTCCGCTCTTTCCCTGAAAGGTTGGGGGGGATTCGTCAAGTGGGGGCTGAGATAAAAGGAAATTTGGTAGAAAGGTAGAGTCCGGCTCGCAGATTGCACTTTTCTGTGAATGGTGTAAATCTGTCAGTAGTTGCTGAGAAAATTAACTTTGAAAAAATATTTCTTGGGCTACATTGGGCTATATATATATGTTAGAGCCCAAATGTAGCCCAATGTAGCCCAATGTAGCCCAATGTAGCCCAATGTAGCTCAAAGATGGCCAGAAGAGACAAAAAAAAACAAATGTAGCCCAAATATCAGCAAGATGTAGCCCAACTATAGCCCAATGACAGAATGTCCCAGAGTGTTCTAAAGAACAACTAGAGCGCTAACAGTCTTACTTATGACAAAACTATGGCACGCCTGAAAGCATCTTGATTGGAATAAAGTGTAAACACTTAAAACATTTAATTTGCAAAGGAACAAAATGAGGGGGTTCATTTTGCCATAGAAATTATGATTAGTGCTGAAGAAAGAAAAATTAGGGCACATTTTGAGTGACTTCTCAAATCCTCTTATATTTCATTAAAAAAATTCTGATATGCAGTCTCCCAAGATGGCCACCAGAGACAAAAGAGCCCAAATGTAGCCCAAATATCAGCCAGATGTAGCCCAACTATAGCCCAATGACAGTAGTTAGGACCTAGTTTCCATAGGAAATCTGCAACATTCTATTGAAAATAACTTTGGCGCCGGTGGACGAATCATTGCGAATTTCTCAAAGAAGATGGCCTGCTCCGCTCCGCTCCGCTCCTTCCCTGAAAGTTAGGGGGGGATTCGTCAAGTGGGGGCTGAGATAAAAGGGGGGTCCCAAAACGTGTTTTCCCCATGTTATTTTCCATAGGACGTTTAGACACGGCTACAGCTCGAACGGCTGAATGGATTTATAAGAAATTTGGTAGAAAGGTAGAGTCCGGGTCGCAGATTACGCTTTTCTTTGAATGGTGAAAATCTGTTCAGTAGTTGCTGAGAAAATTAACTTTGAAAAAATATATATTGGGCTACATTGGGCTACATATATGTTAGAGCCCAAATGTAGCCCAATGTAGCCCAAAGATGGCCACCAGAGACAAAAAACAAAGTATGGCACACCTGAAGTCATCTTGATTGGAATAAAGTGTTAACACTTAAAACATTTAATTTGCAAAGGAACAAAATGAGGGGGTTCATTTTGCCATAGAAATTATGATTAGTGCTGAAGAAAGAAAAATTAGGGCACATTTTGAGTGACTTCTCAAATCCTCTTATAGTTCATTAAAAAAATTCTGATATGCAGTCTCCCAAGATGGCCACCAGAGACAAAAGAGCCCAAATGTAGCCCAAATATCAGCCAGATGTAGCCCAACTATAGCCCAATGACAGAATGTCCCAGAGTGTTCTAAAGAACAACTAGAACGCTAACAGTCTTACTTATGACAAAAGTATGGCACACCTGAAGTCATCTTGATTGGAATAAAGTGGTAACACTTAATACATTTAATTTGAAAAGGAACAAAATGAGGGATTTCATTTTGCCATAGAAATTTTATATATATATATATATATATATTCACTGAAAAAAACCATAGGTTTTAAACACGTTATAGTTAGGAAGTAGCATTTAAAAAACCTATGAAATTCACTGAAAAAACCATAGGTTTTACACACGTTATAGTTAGGAAATAGCATTTACAAAACCTATGAAATTCACTGAAAAAACCATAGGTTTGACACCAGTTATAGTTAGCTGGAAATTTTACTCGCATAAAACCAATGAAATTCCCACGTTATAGTTAGTTGGACTCACTATAACTTGCGCGTGCAATGCACTGCTGATGACGTCACATATTACATCACTCATGACATGGTCAGTGACATCAGTCATGACATCACTGATGACACCATCCTTGTGACAGAGTGACAGACCTCTTTTCACTGTAATGTACCTCTTAAGACACATATTCAAAAATAGAAACTAACATTTTCAAAAAAATGGAGATACCCATACCAGTTACAACAACCAATTCAATAATTCCACCATCTATATACACATCCACTCATTATCAACAGTTCTATATAGTCACTCGTACATATACTCACTCATGATATGTATTGATACACCTATACACCCTGTTACACACCGACAGTCATCCAAAAGATACTCTCACACATATTCACACATGCAAATAAACTATTGAACATCCATTTATTTGCATATACAGCTATACACACACAACCACCTTACTTCTATGGAAACTTACACATACTTACTCTCTTAAACAATCACTTATAGAAACACATACTTATCTAAACAGGAACTCTTAAAATCTCTTTCTCTCACATATACTCACTTATATACATCAATATTCACATATATTAGATTAAATCATATGTAGTTACTGATAAAGACACTAGTGAGACAGTCATTCACTCACTAAGACACACATATACACACTCTTCCACCCATACAGTCCTGCACATATGCTGTCTTCAAAACACATACAAAGAGAGAGTCAGTCATTCATGCATCTATGTGTTAAGTAATACCCCCACCAAACCATACAAACACTCATACTGATACTAACAAAAACATCTAATAACCCATATACATACACATGTAGCTACTCACCAACCCATGCAACCACTTATACACAAAGTGAAACACTAATACATATATTTAAATATTTAAACATTACTCTCTAATATATGTATTCACTAAGATACACTTAATAAACCAGTTAACCAATCAATTTAAAAAAAAAAAAACATCCAAGTAATCACTTATTTAAACATTTATTCTTCCATCAACTTTTACATATACATATATAACACATATTTATTTTTTAAAAAGACACACATTCACTGGATAGTGTCATCAGTGATGTCATGACTGATGTCACTGACCATGTCATGAGTGATGTAACATGTGACGTCATCAGCAGTGCATTGCACGCGCAAGTTATAGTGAGTCTAACTAACTATAACGTGGGAATTTCATTGTTTTTTTGCGAGTAAAATTTCCAGCTAACTATAACTGGTGTCAAACCTATGGTTTTTTCAGTGTATATATATATATATATATTACCTACTGGCGGTCGCCAGTAGGTATATATAGTTAGGATTTTTTCTCTATGGGATTTTTGAAAATTCTATGTCTAATAACTTTGGCGTTTGTGGACGGAATTGGCTGAAATTTTCAGGAAAATGGAACATTTTGTTTCTGAGCAGCCCCTGACAATTTGGGGGGGTTTCATCAAGGGGGGGCCGAGAAAAAAGGGGGGTCCCAAAACGTGTTTTTCCCATGTTAATTTCCATAGGGCGGTTGGCCTCACTTTTAGCTCGAACGGCTGAATGGATTTGCACGAAACTTGGTAAAATTGTAGGGACTGTTAGCCCGATGTGCCTTTGCTAGGTCTCAATATATGTGCTCCAGTGGATTTTGAGTAATTTAGGTTCAAAAAAAGATATATATCTGGGCGGAGCCTAACCACACATCTGATCTGATTGGCTGTCAGCAATTCATCCAAGAAGTGTTGGCAGCCATCTTGGGACCAATATACATGATAGCACCTCATTAAAAAGCATTGTAGTTAATAGAGGGTTTTAGGACTTTAGTTACATTATAAATCATTTGTTGATGGTACCATACTCGTTTTAGGAATTGTGGTGGGTTCTAAGGTGATTTTACCATGTGAAAAAACCTTCTGCTGTGATATCATGAATATTGTTTGAAAGAAAACTAATATCTCATGATTTTCCCACAGTGGTTTGGAAGGGGATCTATAAGCTAAACTGAAAGCATATTTTCTGTAAATTCACATTATCTTTCTCAGTCATGTGAAAATGAAGTCTGACATTCTCAGTAAAACATGTACATCCAACAAGGACAGAGACTGTCAGTTGATTCCTTTGTGTTCTACTGCAGCCTCCTAGAGTGTTCTAAAGAACAACTAGAGCGCTAACAGTCCTACTTATTACAAAGGTATGGCACACCTGAAGCCATCTTGATTGGAATAAAGTGGTAACTCTTAAAACATTTAATTTAAAAAGAAACAACATGAGGGGGTATATTTTGCCATAGAAAGTATGATTAGTGCTGCAGAATGAAAAATTAGGGCACATTTTGAGTGACTTCTCAAATCCTTTTCTATTTCATTAAAACATTCTGACATGCAGTCTCCCAAAATGGCCACCAGAGACAAAAGAGCCCAAATGTAGCCCAAATATCACCCAGATGTAGCCCAAGTATAGCCCAATGACAGAATGTCCCAGAGTGTTCTAAAGAACAACTAGAGCGCTAACAGTCCTACTTATTACAAAGGTATGGCACACCTGAAGCCATCTTGATTGGAATAAAGTGGTAACTCTTAAAACATTTAATTTAAAAAGAAACAACATGAGGGGGTATATTTTGCCATAGAAAGTATGATTAGTGCTGCAGAATGAAAAATTAGGGCACATTTTGAGTGACTTCTCAAATCCTTTTCTATTTCATTAAAACATTCTGACATGCAGTCTCCCAAAATGGCCACCAGAGACAAAAGAGCCCAAATGTAGCCCAAATATCACCCAGATGTAGCCCAAGTATAGCCCAATGACAGAATGTCCCAGAGTGTTCTAAAGAACAACTAGAGCGCTAACAGTCCTACTTATTACAAAGGTATAGCACACCTGGAGCCATCGTGATGGGAATAAAGTGGTAACTCTTAAAACATTTAATTTAAAAAGGAACAAAATGAGGGGGTATATTTTGACATATGAATTATGATTAGTGCTGCAGAAAGAAAAATTAGGGCACATTTTGAGTGACTTCTCAAACCCTCTTCAATTTCATTAAAAAAATTCTGACATGCAGACTGAAACATGCACTTTGAATACCAGCAGCAGACGTCCCTGGTGAGCAGTAGCTTTACTACAGTGATCTAATGTGCAACTAGAGTGCTAACATTCAGAATTTATGGCAAATGTGTGACACATCTGAATGCCTTCTTGATGGAACCAAAGTAAACAAGCATTGAAAATGCAATAGATCTCGCCCTCGTTTAAGTTAAAGCCATTCTGTTTGTAATGAGGTGGCTTTTTAGCTTTGCTTTTATTAGTGTTTTTTCAACTTTTATGTAAATAACATGCATCTGTATGCATATAAGTATATGTATGCATGCATTTATGTTTGTATTTATATAGATATACAGATGATATATGTTTATATATGTATGTATATATATATATATTCACTGAAAAAACCATAGGTTATAGACCATATACAGTTAGGAATTAGCATTTACAAAACCTTGAAAATTCACTGAAAAAACCATAGGTTATAGACCATATATAGTTAGGAATTCGCATTTACAAAACCTTATTTTACTCACACAAAACCATTGAAATTCCATATATAGTTAGTTGCACTAACTATATATCGCGCACCCGCAATCCACTGCTGATGATGTCACATATTACATCATTCATGACATGGTCAGTGACATCACTGATGACATCACTGATGACATCTCAAATGACATCACTGATGACATCACTGATGACAACATCCAGTGACTGTATGTTTCTGTAAAGTTAAAATATGTCTTACATATTGAAGAATGAGTGGATGTATAAGCGTCTGGATGAAGGATTTAGTAGGTGCACGACTGACTGTATGAGTGAGTGATTAAATGTGTCTCACTGAGTGCATGGGTTAGTGACTAAACTGTCTTAATTTGTGCATCATTATGTCTGTTGTTCTGTAAACTGTTGCATGTGTTGATAAGTAGCTATATGAGTAACTATATGGGTTATTGATTGGTTGCCCAAGTATTTGTATGGGAGACTGAGTGTGTGTGTGGGTGGCTGGGAGGTGTATGACTCTGTGCATAGATGTGCGAGCAGTTGATTCACTAGATGTATGGTTTCAAAAGTGCATGTGGAAACAGCTGTATGGGCGGTTGACTGTGTGCATGAGTGTATTGGTGAGTGAATGGATATCTCAGTGCTACATGTCAAAGTAAGTACATATGTAAAACACAGTACATGTGAGAGTTGACATATATAAATAACTGTGCATAAGAGCCAGTGAATGTGTGAGTGGCTGTATGGATCATTGTGAACTTGTATCAGGGATTGTATAAGAGAGTAAATATGTGTTAGTATATGTTTGAATAAGTAAAGTTTGTATAACTGTATAGTTGAGGAAATGGAGGTGTGATTGATTCTTTGCATGACTGACTAGGTGTGTGAGTAACTCCATGGATGAGTGACAGTCTGTGAGTGTCTGTTTACACTGATTGTATCTAAGGTTATATTAGAGTCTGAAGAGGTTCATCGTATTATCACATGAATGATATCATCAGTGATGTGATCAGTAATGTCAAATAAGATGTCATCAGTGATGTCATCAGTGATGTCATTTGAGATGTCATCAGTGATGTCATTTGAGATGTCATCAGTGATGTCATCAGTGATGTCACTGACCATGTCATGAATGATGTAATATGTGACATCATCAGCAGTGGATTGCGGGTGCGCGATATATAGTTAGTGCAACTAACTATATATGGAATTTCAATGGTTTTGTGTGAGTAAAATAAGGTTTTGTAAATGCGAATTCCTAACTATATATGGTCTATAACCTATGGTTTTTTCAGTGAATATATATATATATATATATATATAGAGAGAGAGAGAGATAGATATTGATATAGATATGCATATATATATATATTAAGAACACAATGCTATGCTCCTTGATATGTTGGAATTTTGTTTGGTTAATAATATTTTTTTGTTTAACCAGCAAGCATACCGCCAGTTGCAGGGAGTAGCCATGGGGGCCAGCTTCGCCCCAAGCTTCGCTTGTCTCCACATGGGAGCTTGGGAGGAGTTGGTCCTTGGCCTTGAATACCAGCACTACATACGCAATAATCTGGTGGCTTGGTTCCGCTTCATTGACGACCTGTTGGTCGTGTGGAGGGGAAGCCATGACGGAGCACTTGAATTCATTAACCAAATCAACGACAATGATCTGAATTTAAAATTTACTGCGACCCTTAGCCAGGATAGAGTCACATTCCTTGACACAGAACTGTATGTCAACGACAGCAAGTTGGAATCCAGATTATACCGCAAGGCCACGGCTGGCAACAGCATTTTATATGCGGCCAGCTCGCACCCAGCACATTTGATCTCCAGCATTCCCTATGGGGAAATGTTGCGATTGAGACGAATTTGCAGCAATCCCCGAGATCTGGAACAGGCGCAAAAAGAAAGCGAAGCTCGCTTTCTTGAAAGGGGTTATTCAATCCAAGTAATACAGAGTGCCATACAGAAATCTATGGTTCTATCGAGGGATGAACTTTTGGTCAAGAAATCTGAATGCCAAACGACATCTGTCGAGAGCACTCAAGGTGAGGAGAAACCAGGGGCGAACTGTTTTAGAATAATAACTGGCTTTAATAGACAGCACAAACAGATTCGTAAAATATGTGACAAACACTGGCCTATCGTTACCAAGGATAACGTTATAGGCAAAGACCTCCCCAAAAGAGTATCACTCACTTTCAGTAAAGCGCCATCTATGCGCGACCATATAATGGTAACCAATTCAGAGCCTTATGCAAAATCCCCATGGTGGCAGGAAAATAACGGTTTTTACAAGTGCAAAACTTGCAAAGCCTGCCAACACGGAATTAACACCAGGAGTTACAGAGACGGTTTCACCGATACACAGCACACAATAAACCAAGTGCTAACATGCAAATCTGAATTTGCAGTGTATATTTTACAGTGTCCCTGTGAAAAGAAGTACGTAGGCAGCACCAAACATGCTGTGCACAGGAGAATCCTCCAGCACCTTCGCGCTATCAGCAATGGTGACAATACCTATCCGGTGGCCCGCCACTTTAGGGAATGTCACCAGAGCGACAACACCAATCTTAAATATTGGGTGATTGATGCGATTATTAACAGCAGAAGGGGAGGTGACAGGGAAACCAAGTTAAGGAGGCTGGAAACCAAGTACATCCTATTACTTAACACTAAGGCCCCAATAGGCCTCAACATCACGGAGGACCTCTATACTTGCTTGCCCTGAATCTCATTCTATTCATGTCTCCTCTTCATGGCAGTCATGCGCGAGGCGAACCCGGCCGGGAGAGTCTTGTGTAGGCACCATGAATTGGCTGCGACAAAACAGATTTTCCAAAACATGATCGACTTTAGCTGCTGCTTTCAGATGAGCCACTAACAATAATTATAAGAATCCACTATGCACTTGTCAATATTGTTTAGTTTATTATTTTGGTTTTGGTAATCACTATATTTTTTCTACAGTAGCATGTACTATGGTCATATTGCTTTTTAAATAATTTACAAACAGTAGAACTACGGTCAGAACATGAAGGTTGAACCTAACTTTGAAATATAGCACTTGATTAATAACCAATATGAGTTGAAAGGCATAACGACAGTAGGTTTTGACAAAGTCTGACTACAGAATATGGGGGTTAGAGTTCCATTAGTAATATTGGTCCTTAGGAAGAGAATAATTAGCGTACTTTGCACATATTTATTGTAGATAGGTTATTGACATTCGCTTCATTTTGCACATTTTGCGATATTTGCACATGATATTAGAATTGTCAGTAATGTATATATATAATGAACTATGCACTTGCACTTTATTTCTCGTATTTTCCCTATTACCCTCATATTTACAATCATAAGCAGACTTGTCATCTTTATGTATTTTACAGTGATTATTGTTGCCATTAAGGATTCGCTCATATGAGTATGTGCACATATATTTATGACGTTGGTATCTACTAAAGGTATTTGACTGTTATGTAATGTATTTTATAAAAGTTAAACGCTACCATTCAGTAGCTGGAAGTATATCTTCCATGTCCATGCTAATAATATTCACAGGTGATACTCATTATTTATCGTCACTAGCACTTTAAAAGGGCTGTCCCACTATCAAAACGTTGTCATGTGAACAAGGCTCCGTTGAGCCGAAACGTCTTTGACAGTACCTCTGCAATAAAAGGAAAAGCAGGAGCCCATTTGGTCCGTGTCCGAGTTTCTTTTGTTGGCTGGCGAGACTCGTTGCAGCGCAATTCGAAAGCGGCATTCCTGATATATATATATATATATATATATATATATACACAAACACACATATACATATTTATATTATATATTAAATAAATGGTTAACTCTTTAAAACATTTTATTTCATCTTATATTATTTCAACTAATGAACTATTTTAAATGTATTACTTTATTATTTTTATTCATTAAAAAACAATATCCTTAACAGCTTTTGGTCAATATTCTCTTCCACTATAGTTTTGAGACCGTATTTTGGTTGTTCCATTATAAGTATAATAACCCAATATTATGATCAACTATATTTTTGAATATTTGTGTTCTTTGATATTTTTGTTCATAATATTCTGTTAAGCAACCCAGGATTTTAGGTGGCTAGAAATAGTTCTGGGTGAAACTTTATTTACTACGGAGTAATGAGATTAATTTCAGTAATTTTGTGTTACTTTTTTGACACACAATTACCAAAAGGTATGTGATTACGCCTGAGTAATTATGAGTAATTTGGCACAAAAACTGGACAGCACAGTAACAACAAACATATCAAGCACAAGCGGCTTCTGGCTGCTGCTGTTCATGTTCTGTTTTGTTAATGCAAAATGCACCCTCAGGTCCATTTTTCACACAAGTGTGCATTTTGTGCTAGGAAAATAGCACTAAATGCAGGGTTTTGCCCCACACGTACTTTCACATGATCTTTTTATAATTTTATATAATTATTCTACAGTAAATGACTCAAGTTACACAATATTGAATTCTCAGATCTCCTTAATCGTCCATCCATTTAAAATGTCCAAGCTACTGTCTTGGGTGACTTTAACCTACCAGTCAATGCAACGTTAAAAAAAAATACAAGATACACCCTCTGTAACCTCATTGATACAGTTATTGTGATGCAGCATGTCACACACTCCAAAGGTTACAAGTCCAATATTGTACTCTCAAAATCACTAATAGTCCAATGAAAACGAATCATTCTATTGGACTGGACTGACCACTCTTCCATCTCTATCATCCTGCTCAGTATACTACCACCAAACCAAGGTGAACACAAAAGAGAAGATCAAACCTTCAGATCCTTCAAAGATGTCTCCATAGACAACCTAATGCTTGAACCCATCAACTCTAAGTCTGAAATCAACACCCTTCTGATCAACATCAACTTTGTGGGGGGAAATCTACAAAAGTCAATCCCAATAACATAATGTGAGTGCAAACCAAAACATTCAGTTCCCTGTTAGTCAAAAGACACTTCATTTGTAGAAAAGAAAAGAAAATGGAAGCAAAATAGAACTTCTGAGGGCTTCTTGATACCAAAGGCCCTCTGAGCAACTGGCAGACAGCTCATCAGCTCACCGCGTCAGCCAAAGCAAAGTACTATACCATCACCTTCAAGGTCCTCTCTGGATCGAGCGACTTTGCTAATGGTACTGGATCTATCAAGTCTGGCTCCCCACTAGATACTCTTCCTCCTTCAAAACTTAGACTTTTAGACGACATTGCCCTCACTGTAATTCTTGATCCCCGCAACTCATCCTTGACTGCTGGGGTACATACCCCATATTTGGAAACACAATCTTGTCCTCCCTTTGCTAAAGAGGGGTGATCTTCACCCGCTCTGTTGGTCAAACTTTTGTTCGATTTCCCTTTTCTCTGTCTTTTCTAAGATCCCGGAAAGGCATGTTAATACCCAACTTTCCTCCTTCCTTATAAGTTACAACTTCCTACACCTGTAATAGTCTGGTTTTAGGGCGGATCATAGAACTGAATCTGCTCCACTTGGGGTCACTCAACATCTTAGACAACAACTTGACTCTGGTGGTACTGCCTCCCTCATCCTGCTTCTTAAAAGTTCGCACTTTTCAGGTTTCATCAGCCAACACAAGATCCAAGACTTTAGCTCTGACCTCTGGCATTCCTCAGGGATCCATTCTGAGCCCAATGCTCTTCAACATTTACATTCGCCCTTTGGCGGACATGATTGAGAAGTCTGGCCTCACCCTCTGCTCCATATGCTGCTCATACTCAGATTATAGTCTTATTATCAGTAGCTCAGGATCAAGATCCCTTGTTACTCCAGCTTGGTCTGAGAAATGTCTCCCTCTGGAAGAACAGAAACTCAATGAAGCTTAATGGCAATAAAACTGAGGTCTTAGTTCTGGGAAATAATCACAAACTTTGGGGAGTCAATCATTTGCCAAATTCTCTGGGGCCATTACCTACTCCAGTAACTAAGGTTAGGAATTTCGGCTTCATCATTCATAATAACCTCACCCTTAAGCCACAGGTGTCCAAGGTTACGGCCACCTGTTTCTCCTTTCTCAAATGGCTCAAGAAGATCCTCTGGCTAATTCCTTCAGCTGCCCAGAGATCAGCGATGCAGGCTCTGGTGAAATCCAAATTGGACTACATCAATGCACTATACCTGGGCGTTGACAAATCCTCGATCCGCCAATTGCAGATCATTCAGAACGCAGCTGCTTGCCTTCTTTTTAGGTTGCCTAGATTTGCTTCAGTCTAACCTCTGCTTCACAAACTATACTGGCTTAGGGTTGATAAGCATACCAAATTTAAGGCCTTATTCTATACGTTCTGGGCCAGGAATGGCCTGGACCCTCCATACATTCAAGGATTGGTGAAACCTTACATGCCTAGCCGACAGTTGAGATCTTCCAACCTCTCTCTGTTCTTAACGCCCAGGTTTTGTCTTGCCCACATGAAGGGTCACTCGTTTTCCTACCTGGGCCGAAACTTTGGAATTCTCTTTCGGTGGTTCTCAGGAACTGTCACTCCCTGCGTACCTTTCATAAGTACTTAAAGATACTGATCTTCAGCTGTCATGTCTGAACTCCGAATGTGTGACGTAATTCCGCGGTATTTCTCCCCGCAGGGAATCACAATGCGGTCGTTACAACGACCGCGTTGTGATTCCGCATACCATTACTCCACAGAACGACTTGCGGAGGGGGGGCGCTGGATGTTGGAATAGTATAATTTACTATTCCAACTCCAGTCAGTGCAGACACTAGGGAAGGTGTTGGATTTTAAATCCAATACCTTCACCCCCCTCCGCAAGTCGTTGTTCCAAATTGCGGAGTGATGTTATGCAGAATCACAACACGGTCATTGTAACAACCGCGTTGTGATTCCCTGCGGGGAGAAAAGTGCACGGTAAATGTTGTTTACCCGGAACCCCTGCTATATGGGCTATCTGGTTGGCTGCCTGCGGCGGACCTGCTTGCTGCATCTGTCCAGCGCCGGGAGACCCTTTTGGCTAGCCGCGTGGTCTATAAGTCTTTTTTAATAATAATAATAATAATAATAATAATAATGTAGGCACCAACAGCAGCTGAATATTGTTCAAGGCAATAAAGGATTGCATCAATCCCCTGCCAAACCACTTGTTCCTCACTCCACAATAAAGTGCAATGCAATCAATCTCTTTTTCAGTGACAAAATAGAGAATATCTGACAGCACATCGATTATACCAAGCCTGATTAATCTCCCACACCCACTCATTAGTGCATTCCTCATTCCTGCATAATCCCGCAATAGTAATCCTTCAAAGCCCTGTATTTCCCAGTTCTGGCTGACACAATTAAGTCTCTCAAAGTCACTTATTATGAAGATGATGTCTTATTGTTGTCCTTCGTCAAAGCTGTCCCTGGGAATGGTCTTTTACCCTTATTTACCACTGTCAATACCTCCCTCACTTAAGGCATCTAACCAGAAGCGCACAGATCTGGCCAGATCCTCACATTGCTAAAGAAATCTATACTAGTCTCGGATGACATAACCTACTACTGGCCGATCACACATCTACCATTCATCTTCATGATCAATTAAAAAGCAATGTATATTCAACCCCAAGATCACATCAATGCTAACCACCTCCTTCACAACTACCAGTATGGCTTCACACATCATAGACTATGACTACTTGACCACAGGTGAAGATGACCCTTGCCTCTTGATACTGCTGGACCTCTCAGCTGCCTTTGACGCAGTCGCCCCCCCCCACCCAATATGCACCCATGAGTCATGAATAGGATTCACTGGCATAGTCCTGCACTGATTCTCTTCCTACTTTCCAGCTGACATCAGGTTGTTCACTAGGGCCCCTACAGGTCACAAGAGATTACAATCACCGCCAGGGTTACCATTTTGTCTCATGCCATCTTCAGCCTTTACATGGACCTGCTTGGTGCCCTACTCACAGATAATTGAATCAAGATTAACCAATATGCCAATGATACACAATTATGCTTGTAAGTCTCCAAAAGGGCTGATGAGACAAACAAAAGCAACAGTGGGATAACACAAAAAGAAGAGTTATTTCGCAGGTACTGTTGGTTGAGCATGGTAAATCCTTTATTTCAAATAGCCTTTAAACACTTTAGGATACAGCCAACGTGTTTCACTCTCAAAGAGGGCTTCTTCAGGGCTGTAAATACATACAACATAACTTATTTTAATATACTATTGATCAGTTTAGTCATGACAGAAGAACGCTACTAAGCAGGTAAAGTGAACCTGGAATGTCATATGCGAAGAAGAGAATAAATAGAGTCAACATTAGAAGAAGAACCAACCATGTAGAGTCAAACTACAGATTTGTGAGCTCGTAGTGATTAGTGTAAAGCTGTGAGATTGTGCTTCAAACAACTAGAGTTTGTCTGAAGACATAAACAATTTAAAAGATTAAAAAAAATTAAGATCCCCAAATTGAGAAGTGCATCCCTCGTGCATACCAGAAAGAAAAATGCACCTCCAGTGCCAGCAGCTTACCAACGTATTTAATATTCATGAGTCGGTGCACATGTTCAGATCAAAAGAACGCCAAGGGAGACAGTCGTCAAAAGACGTCACTTGTAATATCTGATATCTCCAATGTCCCCAGGCCTAGATACAGATAGAGATCATTCAGGCTATATAAGGTGAGAGCAGCAAAGTAACACCTGCTCAATAATGATCAAAACTAAGTCAACGAGATAGAGCAGTGTCTCCTGGACCCCACATAAATTGGGCAAGGATGATCAAATGGGCAATAAATAAAAGGCCAGTGGTAACTGTGACAACACTTAATTTACTAAAGATCCATGAATCCAGCATCAGCATACCTTAATGAATTCAATATGTCACAAGGCCTCAGTGTTGTCCTAGTCCCAGGCATCTCCAAAGAGTCAGTATAGTTACCTATAGGACTAGGCAAAGGAGATGGAAACTACCAGTTGTCACCAAACCGCTATGTAAAAGGAATATCCATATATGATATGAAAAAGGTCTGAATTAGATAACATACTATGGGCCATATGTATCAACATTCCGTTTTGCGATTCCTAAATAGCGATTATTAAGGAACCGCTATTTAGGAATCGCAAAATGGTATGTATGTAGAAATCAGCTTCTTTTTGGCGATTTCTTAAAATTCCTTAATTGCGATTAGCAAATTGCTAATCACAATTAAGGAATAATTTCCCATTCATTTCTATGGGTCAAGAGGCCCATAGGAATGAAGGGGAAATGTGTGATTAGCAATTAGCTAATTGCAAATTGAGAATATTTTCAAGGGTGCAGGGGTGTCCAAAGGACACCCTGCTGCCCCCCTGAAAATGACATGTGTGCGCATATGGCGCTCATACATGCCCTAAGGGCATGTATGAGCGTCACATGGCACCTTTTGTTTTTAAATAAAATGCTTTTTAAAAGGAATTCGCAACTTACCACCAACTTGAAGTTGGTGGTAATTTGCGATTCCTTAGGGATATTTAGCAATATTTTTTGCATCATACATTGCATTTAAGGAATCGCAAATTTTGCGATTCCTTAAATGCAATCGCAAAATAAGGAATAGCAAATTGTGCGATTCCTTATTTTGAACCACATTTGTTTAATGCATACCATATTGAGAATTCGCAATCGCAAAGGCCGAAATTCTGCGAATTTCGGCCTTTGCGAATGCGAATTTCAATGATACATATGGACCTTAGACGCAAATACATCCTAGCAAAGTGAAAGCTAGCCCAGAAGACACTTACAGGCACATGCATCAAAGGATTTTGCGCTCGCAAACCGTGCGAATCGCAAAAATCAGCCGTTTGTGATCGCAAAATCGGCTTTTGGAATGCATGAAGGGTGAAGGCCCTCGCAATTTGAGAATTCGCAAATATTTGCGAATTCTCAAATTGCCATTGCATTTAAGGAATCGCATTTTGCGATTCCTTAAATGCAATGCATGAAACTTTAAAAAATTGCGATTTTGCAATTAGGGTGAGCAAATTACCATGAGGTTGAACCTCATGGTAATTTGCGAAAACTTTGAAAAATGCACGTTTGTGCATTTTTCAAACTTTCATGTTGTGCACAATATATGTGCACAGTATGATTTCAGGGGTGCAACAGGGTGTCCTTTGGACACCCCTGCACCCTTGAAATCGCATTCTCAATGCCTCGCAAAATGCTATGCATTAAAAAATCGCATTTTTTTGGGCGATTTCTTAATTTTCCTTAATTGCGATTCACAATTTGCGAATCGCAATTAAGGAATCCCTTCCCATTGATTCCTAGAGGCCCATAGGAATGACTGGGAAGCCATTCTCATTTTGCGATTCGCAATTAGGGAATCGCAAAATGAGAATGCTATTTCATGGGTGCAGGGGGGTCCAAAGGACCCCCCCCCCTGCACCCCTGAAATTAAACTTTAAGAACATTTTTCACACACACATGCCCCAAGGGCATGTGTGTGTGTAAAATGAAACTTTAAAAAATGCACTTTTGTGCATTTTTGAAAGTTTTCACAAATTACCATGAAGTTCAACTTCATGGTAATTTACCTCTTCCTATTTGCGAATTCGCAAAAAAAAAATGTTAATGCATTGCATTTAAGAAATCACAAATTGCGATTTCTTAAATGCAATCGCAATTTAAGAAATCGCAACATAATTGCGATTCCTTAAATTGCGAAAAAATGAAAAAAATAATGCATCCAAAAAAGGAAATTGCATTCGCAAACGGCCGAATTTTGCGATTCGCACCATTTGCGAATGCAATTTACCTTGATGCATGTGGGCAAAAGTCCTAAACAGCCCATGGTAACTAAACGATAAGTGTACAAAAGTGCGATGCAGCTAAAGTAAGTAGTGGCCGTATGCTCATCAAAACAGCCTCAATTTGCTCTCAGGAAAGAAACACAGCATCACATGGTAATAAACCGATAAGCGTACAAAATTGCACAGCAGATTCAATAGACAGTGGCCATGAGGTCTCAACAACGTCAAAGCCTGCTCCTGAAATCAATACGTAGGAGACCAGTCAAAGTACTTACTGTAGATTCAGAAGTTCGTCTCGTGTTCGGTTTCAAAGCAGTAGTGTTACTGCTAGTGTCAACGTCTATTTAAATGTGTGAAAAGTGAGCCGGCACGTCCCTCCCTAGCGTACGCATGGTTGCCAACGTAAAAAATCAAACATAGGCATAGTCACGGATCTGAAGAAAAGCACTTTCGGTTTTAAAAAGACTAGTTTAGGACTTTACCCTGAGCTGTTCCTGGATAATTTGAAAGCGAACAGTTTTACGGCAAGGGCTGCGAGCATATGCTGGTGAACCCGTGGCCTATAAAGTTGCTACATAATGACAAAAAATATTTCTAATCATGTGCAATAGTGAACCGATAAAAGCAGTGCAAACCCAACAGTAGAAAAACAGAAAAGGTAATGTCCATGGAGATAATCATACGCCGTCGAATGAGGGCATTAAGTGAGGAAAAAGACAGTGATATAAATCTTTACTCAGCGCTTGAGTACCCTGTGGTTTAAATACTAAAAGCAGTACAATTGTGGGTGTGTCCAAAGAGGTGGAGTCAGAATCACACAGTAGTAACCCTCTAGGTAAAAGCAAACAATGGTATTGCTGCCATCTTCAGCCTTTACATGGACCTGCTTGGTGCCCTACTCACAGATAATAGAATCAAGATTTACCAATATGCCAATGATACGCAATGCTACTTCTAGGTCTCCTCTGATTCAGACATTCAAAGCCTCAAGCACTGCTTGAACATCATCCAGATGTGGATGTCCACCGCCAACCTGAAGCACATTCCAACAAAGGCAGAATTCCTGTTATTTGCCAAGAACAACAAACAAGATACAGTATAAACCTGGCTCAATGTCATGAAACTTAACAGCTTCAAACTCCAACTCTCAGCAAGTGCCAAATCATCTGGGATCTCAATGGACACAAACTTCTCCCTCAAGGAACACATTGGCAAAACAAAACACCACGACCTGGTACCAAACTCTCTCTTCTAAGAAAAGTCAAACCAATTCTGCCAGAAAGTAACTACTGAACTGCTGTTCAAGCACCTGTAATTTTACATCTAGATGGTGGTAATGCTGTACTCCATGGCCTTCCAGACTTAACACTGGCACCCCTAAGGGGCCTCCTACATGCCCCAGAAGGTACAGACAAGGGAAGACACTGCCGTTCCATCAATGAGCGGGGATGTAATCATATTTCTTCAGGCCCTGGAAGAGACATGCTGTGGCATGTAGGAGGCCATTAAGGGGTGCCAGAGTGGCATCTGGAGGGCCACTAGTACCAATGCAATATTTGTAGAAGAATAATTCCATAATTGCACCAGTCCAAATATATTGCGTGCTGGTGTTAGAACATTATGCACACTTTTTTTGCGCACATACATGGCACACTTTTAGGGAAACAAAAATGACTTTCGTACACATTTGCTGTCCTAAAAGTTTCATTAGCACATGCGCTGCATTCAGTTTTGAATTACGCACAACTTTTCATGATATAGCACAGCTGCACATTAGAATTTCATTGAGGTGGAAAATTCTTCTTATGGAAATGTCCTGCAAACATGAATTTTCAAGAACTTTTGGGGGGATTCTCTATAACAAAATACATTTCAAAATCTAGAAACCCCTTCTACAATAGTGTTCTCTTGTAATTTCCATCGGGGAAAATCATTCACACCAGCATCTGACAAGAGGGAAATTCTGAGCATTTTCCTGGGTGATGATTTTTCCCCTCAATAGGTAGGGAAGAACTGAAAATATACGAATGAAGTTGATGCCTACATTAACCAGTAATACCTCCATGGAACACCCAAAAACCCGCCCCATCTAATTTGCAAATGAAGAAATTCCAATAATCTGAGGGTATTTCCATAATTGCAAATGTCATTTGCAAGGGTAAACTTCACATAACTTGATGCTACGAGTCGGTATTTTCCCATACAAACATTTTATTTTTAATTACGTGAACTGAATTTAGGTACGCAAAGAGATTAAGAATATCAACAAAAGATTTCTCGAATTTCAACTATACAGGGTCTAAAATTGCTTTCCATTTAGCGCCATAACTTCCAGTTAGTTTCAACTCTCTAATGAGTAAGAGCACAAAAAAAAATTGGAAGTTAGTGGCAAGTGAACGAATATTGAATCAAATCTATACGCTATGCAGCACGACAATCTTCCCATCATAGAGCTCACTATCAACGATATGGTGCTAGTGAAAAAAAACATAGCTTAATTCAGATGTATTAAATTATCAACAAGGGGACCCGTTAGGTAGCATCGGACCAAGGGTATCAATCCTGCCATCGTGCCATCGTTCCTGCCATCGTGCCGAGGACAGTGCATTGATCGCGTAGCAAGGAGACTCTCTTGAGCTCGAACGCGGCCACATACCGACTATCTAGCGGGTTGGCCTGAATTATCTAGAATTCCGAAAACTTTTTCAGCAGCCCTCAAAAAAGTACCAATTGGGATCCCTCTGTGGTCCACTTTCAGTGAGGCACAGATAACTCCGACCGATGCGGGATCTCTCTTCTCGTTGGAAGACCCACTAATGAATTGCAAACGCCTGATTCTAGGCGTCAATGTGAATAACCAGGCAAATTGTTATATAAATTAGTCCTGATGATGATTCCACTCACTTAGGAGCTAGGGATCGAAACATCGACTGTTTTGAAACAATCCCACATACTAACCATTAAATGATATTGTTGTGGGGTATTGTTTTGTAGAGCTTGTATTACCACATTCTGTAGGCAAGCCTATTTTTGCTCCAAATTGTTTGCCTGACTAATTCTTTATTTGTTTTGTGCACTAGTTTACTGTTTACTCCCTTCACCTTCTTCCTCCTGTGGGGTACAGGATTGTGCCCTTGTATAATTGTGTGTACATGTATTCTTAATAATTTTTTGTAAACCAATTGAATTAAAATCCTCTGTCCGGCTGGACACTGGAAAACATATATAGTACTCATTGTGGTCTATATAGTATTATTGTTCGTAAAAATTTCCAATGAGCATAGGACCTTTGTTCTTTGTAATAATTAATTCAGATGTATGTCTGTGGAATATATATAGTGCAAACTTGGCCAAAAAGAAGAAGAGCACATGGTCAAAAGTAAAGTCACAGTCAATATGCAATAAAAGAGTTGTAGCAGGCTTACGGACTGTTACTGCATCATGAAGTACTGCGTCCTCCTAAATTGGAGCACGGTTAGGGTGGTCCTGATGGATAAGGCATATAGTTCTAGATTCTTAATGCCTAGATGGAGAAGAGCAGTTGTCGTCTTTTCCCTTTTTTGCTCCTCTTCCTCTCCAGTCTGATAGTGTTCTGGTTGAGGGTATGCTTAGAGTCAAGAGACATGGTGAGCTTGTCACTCAGGTAGGCAGGGTTTGTGGATGTGGTTGTGATGGCTTTGCAGATGCAGGTGTTTTTGCAAATGATGGTGGCCAGCATAGAGCCCTTATTGAGGCATGCTGTAGCATGTAGGGTTTCCCTAAGGGTTGCCAGTGTGGAGTGCCAAAGTCATGTACATTAAAAGTTGCAAGAAGATGTTGTCATGGCTAAGATGGAAATGGATGTGTGGTTGGAACCTGGCAGGTCAGTGATTGGTGTGGATTGCTTATCTTTTCTTTTTAAGTTTCTGGTTTTCTTTCAGCAAGTTCCTTGCTACATGTCTCTGTTTCCGAAGTGTAATTGCAATTCGTCAAGTCTTTATTATGGCCTTGCTGCCTCAAGTCACAAAAAATGTCGGCATTGGCGTCTTAAATTACATGTTTGGACATTATCCTGTGCACTATATGGTAACTTCCCTTTCCAGTCTCACTTTCTGCTCCAGTCTCTCCACCAAATATGCTTCAAAGTGAGACTGATTGACTTTGTCAGTGCTTGTTTTTATTTTTAATTCAGCAGCACATGCATGAGTTTGAACCTATTCAAGCCCTTGCCTTCTTGTTCTATCACATTTTGTTATTTTCTTACTTTAGAGGTAGAGTCTGCATTCTCTTGTGCAGAACTGTAAATGCACAGTTACAAAGTCTGAAACTTGTTGATACCTTTTCGAATTGTGCAAGTAAGGAGTATATGATTGAAATAACTGGACAGGAGTTAATGGAAGAGCTTAGTGTTGGTTGCATTAATTTAACAATCATAGTTTTAACATCTATTTTTAACATTGGCCTGATTACGAGGCGGTCAGATTCAGGTGCAGAGATGCAGTGCGGCTGAAAATAATGTGTCCTGTTGGTACCCCTAAGCTAAATCTGACCTAATTCTGACCACTACAAGTTATTTTCCACGGAATTGGTAATAGCCTTTTTTACCTTTTTCCGTTGATATGTCACCTGGTATTCCCTTTACCATGAAACTAAATTAAAAGGAATTTATAAAGCGCACTATACCCTGAGGTGTCACAGCGCCAGCGGAAGGCACCTTAAAGTGATCAAAATACGCTCCAGGTGGCTCAAGGAAATGGAAAGAGAAAAACTCTGGGGCAGATTTACAAGCCCCGTACGCCACTTTTGCGCTGCCGTTTCATCACTTTTTTGGGAGATGCGTCACGTTATAAAGCCCTGCGCCACATGAAACCTGCGTCAGGTTTCATGTGAGCGTTCTGGCACGGGGGCGTTCCGGCGCAGGAACGCCTCGGAAAAGTGGCTGGGTGAAATCCACAAGATTAAGCCAAAACTAATTGAGTTAAATGAGTTCCCCCCTCACCAGAACCCCAAATCTAGTGTAAAACTGATGTTTACGCCAGAATTCCAGTCAAGGGGGATGCATGATATACTTAATCATGGGAACTTACTTAGACTTTTCAATTCTATACCAACACTAAATAAAATCGTAAGTAAGGATATTATTTCAATTGAATTCATAGAGGGGATAAATAGTACCCACACCCCGACGTTGATCACATTAATATCTCCCACAATATCGGAACAGATTCTGAATGAGAGTCCGACATTCAAAACCTGGGGAATAGTATTAACCAAACACAGCCCCGAGGTATATCCTACTCCCTTCATATGGGACGATCCAGCACTAAAACTGAATAAAGCAGATACACAGATAGTTACGGTCCTAAAAAATGCACTGGGTATATCACCGATGAAAAACGTACGTACCCTAACCCAACCCATGAAAGATAAAACTTTAGAAATAAATGAAAAATGGATAAATGTGCCACTCCATACTAAGTATAAACAATGAAACAGTACCATCTCGCAAATAAGAGGAATGGGCAAGAATACAGAAGGGATTAAAATATGTTCTTGGAATATTAACGGGCTAAGAGGCAAGATCCAGAACGCCCAAATTGATGCCCTAGCAGATACATTTCATATTGTAGCACTACAAGAAACATGGGAAACCAATCCATTCCTTTTACATGGATACGCAGGCTACTACGAACATGCCAAGAAAGACCAAAGGTACGGGCGAGCTAGCGGGGGTTTGGCGATATTTATCTCAAACACATTACAGGTTCAACATGAGCAAGTGGAAGTAAATACCACTAATATTTTGATAGTTAAATTAAACTACAAAACAAATAATCAAAAAACTAAAACCCTATACCTGATCACTGTTTATATATTGCCAAATAACCGAAGTAGAGAAACAATTTGCGGAACACTAAATAATATTTTATAAACTATGATGTTAGAGGAACCGCTAGCAGACTACTTGATTACCGGGGATTTCAACCTTAACCTAATGTCAACCCACATAAGAGATGATATAACCCAAATGCAAAATCATCAATGGCTAATCCCGGATCAGGACTTAGGGAAGGATAATCTCGTCAATAATACCAGAATGGGAAACAATTTTGTAAGGGATATTGAGGCAATGGGACTTCGAATTCTCAATGGCAGAATAAAATCAGATGTGCCTCCTGCGTATAGTTTCTTTGGGTATAATGCCCACTCCAGGCTTGATTTTACTATGACCACATTATATATGTTTCACAGCATTACTTTCTTCCAACTAATGAAAGTAAAGGAAAGCGACCATGCCCAGCAAATAATTACAATGAACATCGAAACAAATACAAATAAGCTCTACCGGACTGTTAAAGGGCAAATTGGCACAACTAACTATAAAAAAAATATTATAGAATGCTGGTAACAAAGAAGTAATGAATGAGCAGATAGAAAGCCTCATCGATTCATGTTTTAAGGACACTGTAATAGAAACAGGAATTGAGCAATGGGAATACTTCACCGGACTACTAATTAGAACTCAAAATGAATTGAAGCCAAATAATAACCGAAGAAGGAATGATTTACCCAGGGACAAGGATCAACACTTAAATCTGCCATATGCAATTACAAAATTAAAGAAAGATCGCAACAAGATTATTAGGTCAATGAAGAAACCAGATGTAATACCAGAAAATATGGGAACTTTGAAGCAACTAAATCAAAACCTAAAAAAATTAATATGGTGTGAGAAAAATAAAGTAAAACAAGAAAGCTGGGCAAAACTATTCCACGCCAGTAAGCAAAAGAACTCAAGAGACTTCTGGAAAATTATCAATCAATTGGCTAGGCCCAATAAGCAAGTAGTCTCATCACCGCTAACTGAGCAGGAATGGGAGATCTACCTGAGGAACCATCTGAATCAGGATAATACTGAAACAATCGCGCCGGTTATGCCTTTTGAGGATATAAAGGGTAATAACGTGGAATCTTCCATTCAGTATAATGACTTGGATATGCAAATACTAATAAACAAAGAAGAGATAATTAAACTGATAAAAAAACTGAAAAATGGAGCTCCCTGACCAAATGGGATACCGTTTGCACTTTTTAAGGAAAACCCCGAATTATGGGCGCCTATTCTTGAGAAATTATTCTTAGAAGTCATATTAACAGGAACTGTCCCCAAGTCATGGCGAGGCTCCCTAATAACACCAATTTTCAAAAAAGGTAACTGGGCACTGGCAGAAAACTATAGGTTAATCACCTTACAAGACTCGGACGCCAAGCTGTTTGCCAGAATCCTGTTGACCAAACTAACAGAATGGGTGTCGGACAATAAGAAATTGCCTCTAAATCAAACAGGCTTCATCCAAGGATTGGGTACCACCACAAACATTCTTATTCTTACCCTACTTATCGACATGTCAACTAGATGGAAGCAACCTTTATATCTATGCTTCATAGACTTCAAATCCGCAATTTGATTGTGTAAGCAGGAATATACTCTGGGATAAACTCGAGAGAATGAAAATACCATCCTCACTACTTAAACTGATTCGTCTCTTGTACACAGACACATGGGTGAGTGTGAGGGTGGGGGACGGCACCACATTATCTAAGGAGATTCCAGCAAAGGAGGGCCTAAAACAAGGCTGTGTTTTAGCTCCTCTCCTTTTTAATCTGTTTCTTGCCGACCTAACGCCAATATTGGACAATGAAAATGCGCACCCCCCGAAGTTGGCAGACAGGCGGCTTACAAACTTATTATATGCAGATGATGTGATATTATTGAGCCATACCAAAGTGGGTTTACAGCGATTAATTAGGAGGACGCACACGTACTCTAAGGCAAATGGTATGGTCATAAACGACAAAAAAAACAAAATTATGGTAGTCACAAAAAATAATACAAAAAAACACACTATAAAAATGTATATGGATAACATCGAGCTGGAGCAAGTGGAATCATATAAATACTTAGGGGTCTTATTTGATTCAAAAGGCAATTTCAAACTACAAATAAGGGACATCCAAAGGAAATCGAATGCATTGTCTGCTGCTTTCAGAATTGTGCAGAAATCCCTTCCCAGCCTAACTTACGGACCTCTTCTCAGTATTATTTCTGCAAGACTAGAACCGACTATCACATACGGTAGTGAAGCTACAATGGGTAGGGATACTGAAATCCTGAATAAAAACATATCCAGAGTATATCGGGCAATATTTCGGCTACCAGTAAACGCTTCTCCAGCACAAGTAAGGTTGGAGTTCGGACTAACTAATCAGCAATAATCAAGACAAGCACAGTTCATAAAAGTTTGGAACCAAATAAAATCGGATTACCAAAATGAAATATCGCAACTTTTATGGAAAGAATTAAGTAATGACATGAACTCTCTTGCAGGGCTGTATCTAACGAAAGCGATTAAGGATTTTGAGCTGACGTCAATATGGGATACAAATATAACCAAGCCATCATTTAAGAGGATAATTAACAAAACTGCAAGTTATCTATCTATTCTAAATGATAAAGCTATCCTTACCAAAAGAAAACACTCTTGGACAGTAATAAATGCATATAAAAATAAAGAGCTCCAACAATATTTGGTGACTCCCTGGACGGAAAAAAACAAACAGGTGCTCCTCAATGCAAGATTTGGCAAAATGCCAGGCCTGTGCCATCGTCCACCTTGGGTAAGAACGGTAACGCAAACTGAATGTAGATTGTGCAACACCTATGAGGAGGATATCCTTCACCTTCTCTGTACTTGCCCGGAACTTTCCCAGGAGAGAAAAACTTTGCTTAAGATTCCTCTAAATGCACGAGGCATAAGGACACACAGGCAGGCCCTAATAAGATGTCTGGACTCGAATGATATTATTTTACAATGCTACGTTTGTAAAATTTCTTACGATAGTTAAACGGAAACTAGGAGATGTAACGATTTTAAATATTTAAATTGGGAATGATATTTTAACTGTTTTATGCATGAATATAGCTTTTATTGACTCTTTTTCTCTTGAATATGTAATATTGTAAGATTTTAAATAATCAACACAATAAAAAACTTACCTTACCACTCAGTCACTTTTCAAACCCTGCTGCGTCAAAACCTTACGCTGCTTGCAGCAGGCGTAAGGAGTGACGCAGCACAGCTAGTATAGGGCGCCCCCGAGCAGTGCTAGAGTTGCGTCGCGCTTGTGACATGACTCCAGCATTGCGTCACCTTTATGGCATCAGATGGGTCACGCATCTGTCTATTCTTGCGCCATGGTGCGCAGCATGTACAATGCGGCGCATCCATGGTGGCGCAAGAGGTGTCTGCCGTGACGCAAAATAACTGGCGCATCCCAGCTAATATGTAGGGATGCGCCAGTTATTGTAAATCTGCCCGTTTTCAGACGAATATGGCATGTGAGTCAACTTCCGAGATATGAGCAGGCAGAGTATTCCACAGTTTGGCAGCAGCCATTGAAATGGAACGAGGTCCCATTTAGCCTTCCTAAATCTACGAACCAGCACCTGCTTGCCGAAGGAGTACCTGAAAAGGCTCCAGTGGAAAAGAGAGTTAAGTTGGCTGGAACCTTTCTGATGCAGGACTAGAAAAAACATGCAAAGAGCCTTAAAAAGAATCCTCTTTCTGCTGTAAACCAGTGGAAGGAACGAATCCCGTTTTTGAGCAAAAGGTGACGCTGGATGTTTAGAATAAGTAGAGCAGCCGCATTCTGGACAACTTGAAGTTTATTTAGACAGGATGCTTTAATATCAAGATACAAAGAGTTGCAGTAGTCCAATCACGAGGTGACGAATGAGATAATGACTGATTGGCACTGTTTAACTGGAATATAGGGGAAAATCTTTCTCACCCTGATGAAAAGAAAACAGGTGCTAGTAGTGCGGCTGACCTGAGTATCAAAGCTCAAGATATGGTTGACTAAAACACCCAGGTTTTTGGCTGATTTGACTGGAGTGGGAAGAGGTCCAAAATCCTCCGGCCACCAGACGATAGACCAAATAGACTCCTGAGTGCCGGACACCAATACCTCCGTTCTGTCAGATTTAACTTTTAAGGCATTGTCTTCCATCCACCCATTGATGCTAGACATACAATGGTTGAAACTCCCAGCTACAGAAGTCTCGTAGTTGGAAATAGACACGATGATCTGGGTGTCAATTGCGCACCACAGCACCGAAAGAGCACCAACGGAGTAACATACACATTAAACAAGGTCAGACTCAGTGACGAACCTTGAGGCACCCCACGAGGAAGACAGACAGCTTCCGCCTTGAGGTTTAATGCTCGCATATAGCACCTGCTTTGGGCAAGAGATATGTGCGAAGTGGTAGGAGGGGTGGGGGAAGGTGTCAGGTATGTCTGAGCTCTGTGCTCCTCACGCTGTAGGACAGGGTCAAGCAGGGGGAGGGGCTAGGTTGTGCCTTTATGTTTTGCCTCACACCATTTTGCCAGTTAGAATTTCAGAACAGTAAAACTATGCCCAATGTTGACACAAGGAAACTCTGGGCAAGGTATACTTGAGAACAGTATCCTACCCGGTACACCTTGTAATAAGACCAAGTGAAGGCAAATATATGGCCTTATTGGTCCTGGGTGTCGAACTAGTGGAGGTTGGCAAAAAGTATTTAGGCAGCAAGGATGGTGTGATTGTAGATCAAAATATTTATAGCAAGGGAAGAATCCAGCACCATGCGAATCTGCGCTAATGCATCTCATACTAGAAAGGTGCAAAAGGCAGCACAAGTTCTCAATGCAAGGTTTCTTATGTGCCTAATTTATCTACTCACAAACACCTCTGAGTGCATTTTACATGCTAGGCAGTCTTTAATGAAGTACTGAGCTATAAAGTGATGAATTAGGAAATAATGTTGGTACATCGCTTATGTTGTGTGCAACTAATTTTCATTCTCGTCAAAATAAACACCTTGCTGGGATAGTTTGGGATGTAGTTTGAAGTTGGATCACTGCAACTAATTCGTTTCGGGTTCAGTTCCAACCAGCACATTTTTTTAATTTACTGCACAACCACTGTCTAGTTCAATGTTTTTAATAGAGGTCATTTCTGAGATGGTTTATGAAAATTCCGAATTTTGCTAGTTTTATACATGGAGTGAGGGCACGTCTGGTGCGTCCACAAGATGGTACCAAATTACAGTAATAGGTCTGCAAAAATCCATTCTTTGGTTGCGGATCTGGATCACTTCACCTGCAAAGAGATATTTTATGTGGAACGCCAAACATCCCTTCAGCATTTTTGAATGAGGGCATTTTAGAGCCTTGGGCTATGAACTCTCCGGGATTCACCCCTATGTTTTTTCGTGTTGTATCTGTGCTGGACAAATGGTCCCTGAGTTGGTGGATGGGAGGCTCCACTTACTCATGTAATAAATTGCCAATTTCTGCCAGTAACCTGTCACTTATCACCAACATGCCTTGTTGGGTGACCAGATGACATCGAACTTGATCTCGGATCCCGAAGAGAGTCAATGGATTGTTTCAGCAAGGAGGCACAATGAAAAACTCCTATCATCGGGCATTGTGGATGATTCCTGCTTTCCCACAACATTTAGGTGTGAATTTATTTCTAAATGATGTGGTCATTGCCTAATTTGTGCTGATGATGGCAGATGGGGGGGGGGGCAGCACTCACTTTTGGGGACCACAATTTATTTTTCATCATCACACTTTGACCTCTAGCTTGAGAAAGAAGGACAGACAAGCACTGGCAATGGCCACAGGTCTGCTTGTAAAGGAATGTTGTATGGTAATGTAACACAGTATAAGTAAATAGTATGGGAATTGAAATGTATTTGTGTAGAAGCAAACACTGTAGAATAATATTGATATAGGATAAAAGGTTAGGTGACAGTTGCACTATCAAGGCAAACCTAAATATCCATGTGAGTTAAAGACTGTCCACCTACCATCCCTGCTGCTGCCATAGAAAATGCCATAAATTAACTAGTTATCTAACACACTTTAATAGCATTCCAATGTTATGTGCCTACCCTTGAAGTTCAAACTCGGACAGTTGGATAAACAAAGTCACAGCTGTGTGGAGAGAAAGCACTTCACATGTTTTGTGAAAGAATACAACATCTGCCCAATCAAAACATGTCCTTCTGGCTACCAACATGTGATGCTCTCCTAATTGTCTGGGGACAGCTGCTCTGTCAAGTCAGACCACAACAAGCATTTGCAATGCAATAGGTCTCGCATTATTTAAGTTTGAGCTATTATTATTGTAAATGGCAATGTTTTTTGCTTTATGCTATAGTTTTCTTATGTACATAAAAAGCTACATATAAAGTATTTGTTGTTAAAATTATTTATGCAGTATTTAAATTTGTTTGCATAAAAGATTACAAGAATATTTTAGCAAAAAAGTTAAACTTTTTAATGGTAATTGACTAAATGTCCATTTGTACATTTTAATTTCAAATAGGTAAGTGTAAACATCACAAATATATTGTGCAAACAGTGCAAAATATTTTAGCCATAAATATTTTTGTTTTACGAGGTAGTTTGTAAGAAAATGATTGTAAAAGGCAAACACTGTAATTAAAATGTAACATATAACAGTACAGTTATGGCTAGTAAACATACATTAGTAGTATAGTATAATTGTAAACAAGATGTAAATAAGACTACAGAAATTAGCATGAATTATCACTTTAATATCAACTTTACAAACATTTTGAAAACACGATCACAGCTGGTAATCATGCATTGGCTTGTTATTACAAGCATTTCATTTTAATAAATATTTCTGATTCCCAAAAACAAATATGACAGTCTCTCAAAATAATGGCTTTTCAGTTTTAGTTGTATCTTTGATCTCCATGTCATCAAGTACTCATGAATATTACTGCCCCATGGACAGAGTCTGGCTTTACATGTCTACATATCAACATCCAATTCCATGAACACCCATCGCATGCCAGGGATGACCATCACCGCTGGTGAAGAGAAGCACAATTGGGTCAAGAATGCCCACAATACGTTGTGGTCCCATTATACCAGGGATGGGCTCAATAATGCCAAAGATGCCAACATCATGCCAAGCATTGCTAGACTAAAAGTGGGAATAATTCTAACAGGGACACCACCAATAAATTAAGAAGGAACACCATTACGCTAAGGCAAGCATTACCGCCTTCGGGTAAAGTCCGCGCTATATAAAAATGCATAAATACATGAATAAAGAAATACCGCCTTCGGGTAAAGTCCGCGCTATATAAAAATGCATAAATACATAAATAAATAAATACCGCCTTCGGGTAAAGTCTGCGCTATATAAAAATGCATAATTAAATAAATAAATACATACCGCAAAACATCCTCGTTACTCTGCCGGCCTGCGACCAGGAAGTCAGGCAGGCCGGCGCGACACCCGGAAACAGGAAGTAGGAGGGCGGGAGCCTACCCCGCCTCCCACGGAAGAGCCGCGATTGGAGCCGTGTTGGAAGCAGGGAGCACCGGAGCAGGCAGGAGCCTACCCTGCGCCCCGGTGCCGAAGGAGGGAAGAAGAGTCCTGCTGCCGGGCCTTGCAGCTGAGGAGAGGAAGCCGGTGAGTGCGTTGCTGAGCGGCGGGCGGGCGGAGGGAGAGGAGCATGTAGGCGCGGGGGGGGGGGGGCGGCCTGTGTATGTGTGTGTATGTGTGTGCGTGCGTGTGTGTATGTGTCTTGGAGTGCGTGTGTGTGACTGTGGGGGAGGGGGTGTGTGTGTGAGCGAGTGTCTGTCTGCGACGTGTGTGTGTGTGTGTGTGTGTGTCTCTGTCTGTGTGCATGCATGCATGCGCGGTAGGCTGGGAGGGCGGCGCATGCGCAGTAGGCTGGGAGGGCGGCGCAGGACGGAACGTGCGCGTTCGCGCAGCCAAATCCGAATGCTAAAAATCGTGCCAGTTTTGTGTCCCTCATTCCCCGGCATCAGCCGACTATAAGTCTCCGTCCCTGTTCCAGGGCGAGACCTAAAAAGGAGACAGCATGAAGAAGACAAGGAAAGGAAAGGAGTCGTAAAATATGAAAGCTGGGAGGTAAAAGACCTGGCAAGAATGTAATAAGGAGACAGGAGGTGTGGGGTGGGGTGGTGGATGAAACAAGCATGAGGTGAAATTAAGGCTAGGCAGATTTAGGATTGGGTACTCTGGCACACAGCAACACTAGGTTCCCAAGCAAAACTTTGGGCCTATCCACTTAATTTATTTTTACACATAAAGCAGTCAATTTATCAGTATGTTGGTGGGATGCTATAAACTGTTCAATTAAATTCAGCACAGACGGATATCATGCTCGTCTCCTTGGGTAATCACATGTGAACTATATGCAAATTGATCATTTTAAATGCCAAGAGAAATGTTTCTGGTACACTCTGTAACTCAAATGCTCCTTGCCAAAATTCAGTAATGAACAATCCAGCTTTAATTAATTTCCCGGGTTCTCTCTGAAGACTCCTTTTAAAAAGTAGAAAGCTATTGCAACCCAAAGCACATTGCACAGATCGTGGTTCAGCCATTTAAAGAAATGTGAGGGAAAAGTCACAGCATATAATTAACACTATTAATAAAATTATTTAATGGATGCTGATATATATGTCTCTAAGTTTCGAAAGTCATGACTCCTATTTAAGTTCTTCAGTATTATGACAGGAGGACGGATACAGGTGCTGAATGAGCGAGCATTAGCCAAGTCAATAGGTCTCGCTTTTAGGACCTATTGACTATGCTATATATATACCTTTTAGTAATGCTGTAAAGCATCAGCATGTGGACCTACACAATGACGCAGGTGACATTTTTTTTCATTTACCAATCTAAGAGTTATCGCTGAATAAAAACAAAAAGAAATAATAGGAAAAAGTAAAAGAAATAAAAGTAGCACTATTTTTTAAAAGTGAAGAATCAGGCAGCAATTTGCTGGATGTATGTCACTACAACGCGGGCTATTACCACGCGTACCATTACAACGCTGTTTTTACAACGCAAGCCGTTCAACAACTTGCGCTGTAAGGGCTGGATAGTGGAATAGTTTAATTTTCTATTCCAACTCCAGCCCACGTGACAGTAGGGAAGGTGTTGGAATAGAAAATTAAACTATTCCTTTGCCAACAGTGCCCTCCAGCGCAAGTCGTTGAAACGACCTGCGTTGGAAAAGCAGCGTAGTAATGGCAGCGCGTGGTAATGCCCGCGTTGTAAAGGCTGTTCCCCCAATTTGCTACCTGGTCCTTCAAAAAATAAAATAAACACTTTGTTAAAAAAAAGACGGTGGTCAACATACTGAGGAGTGGGTTGCGGGATGATATAGGTAGAGGGCAAGGCAAGGGCAAAAGCAGCACATGAAGGAACGTTACTTGGGATGCAGGGAGAGAAGCACGGGTGAAAAAGCAACACAGAGCACAGGAAGGTAGAGTTTGGCAGAGGAGAAGCACATAAGAGAGCTTACACCATGAGGGAAACAGCAATACAGAACATAAACAGCAGTATCTGGGAGGGGTGGGGAGGAGCAAACAAGGGAAAGAGTTGGAAAACACATGCACTCTATTGGAGTGCTTAAGCAAAAATAAATACATACATCAAAAGGTCGTTCCCTAAAAGTTAGCAGGGGAAGGATAGAAGCCAGTTAATTTGGGAGATGGTATGTTCTAGGGGAGGGACAAATACAAGTTGGACAAGGAAAGCCATCAAAGCAATCAAGGAAGAGTGACAATAACACCAGCCAATGGGTAAGCAGTGAGTGTGCTGTAAGCCCCTGGAGGGTCTTGGTAAGCCCACATGGGTCTTTTGCAACCTTTGCTTGCGCTGTCTGATGGGCTGGGCCTAATAGCAGTATTTTGTTTATGAAGCTGCTCATGTACATATAATAGCTGTACATTTCATATGATGGCTCTTCCAGGCATATACAGATGTAGTAGAACATATGAAATTGCACCAGGCATAAGAAGGTTGTATCTCATAATATGGATTGATGTACTTCTGCATATGAGGCTATATGGGTCATAAGGTGAAAGCAGTGAGCTAATAGAGCTCTATCCAATATATGATTGTTGACTTGACATATGAGGCTGGACTTGACGTATACATCTGTTCTTGGCATATATGGAGCTACCTAAACATTGACGCTGGACCTTGCCAAATGTTGACAGTAAATGGACAAACATGGCTGCACCTAGCATATGATAGTCACATATAGGTATACAAGGCTCAACTCAAGGATATGGGAGTTTGTGCAAACATGTTATGCAGCAGATGGACATCAATCTCTGCATTTGATCATACAGAAGATAAATGCGACCCTTCATACAAACGGATGTTTATTTTCAACTAGAAGCAACATATATGAATGTTGGAATTTGATGTACAAAACCGAGTTATCTTATGTATGTAAAGAGGAGATAGCACTAGAAAAAGGCGTTGATGGATCAAACAAACATGGTCTCCTTGGGGCTCTATTACAGTAACAGCGCATTTTCATTGTTTGCGCCAGTCACACCTCTGGAAAGGTGCATATGTTGCAAACAATGAAAATGCACCCTTTTACCTCGAATGCTCTGACCCAGGGCAGCCACAAACTCACGCTTCCCTGGGGCAGCGCATTCAGGTGAAATTTGGAGCGGCTGCTCCAAGGGGCAACCTGCATGCACTTTGAAGGAGGATTAAAGATCCCCTTGCAGGCGGATGCAGTCATTGACTGCACCCGCCTGCACGGGGATGTCTGGAGGGTCCATAGGACCCCCTTTAACCTCCTCAGAGGGCTGCTATCAGGGGGCGCACTGATAGTGCTCCACTTTTTCAGTGTGCCATCTGACAGCTTCTTTGCCTCTGCGCCCATGTCTGTAACATGGCGAGAGTGCAGAGGCAAATGGATTACCACATTTGCACGGGGCACGCCACCATGCAAATGAGGGAATTCCCCCTGCAGATAGTACACAGGCGTCTGTGGCCTTTTCTGTAATACCATACTGTCCCGGAGGCACGCAAAGTGGGCGCAAACGCCTGCTGCGTCCCCAGGGCACTCTTTGTAATACTGCCCCTAGTCTTTTAATGGTAAATGATCAACATGTGACCATTGAATGTAAATACTGATAACAAACATAATCCTGGGTGCCACATGAGGTTTTTGACCGCAGGTGTCTCCAACAAAAGATTATGTTAAAATTAAACAGACAGCCCAGGACAATCCCTCCCCCCCAAGATGCCTGACTCAGAAGTAATGTGCTGTATTTTCAGCCATTCAAAAGACTGCTAAATGTGAACAGACTTTTTTTCACTTCTACATACAAAAGCACTAAATAAAGACCCGGTTGGCCGGTAACAGTTCCCAATAATTTCCTCTTGTGCTGCCATAATCAATCAATCATGGGTTTATAAAGCGTGCTACTCACCAGTGATGGTCGCAAGGCGCTGGGGGGGGTGGCGTGGGGACAGCTCCGGATCAGTCGAAGAACCAGGTCTTGAGGCTCTTCCTGAAGGTGTGCAGACTGGGGGAGCGTCAGATGTTGACTGGGAGCTCTTTCCAGGTTTTTGCTGCAACGTAGGAGAAGGCTCTTCTGCCTGCTCTGGTTCTGCGGATGCATGGGGTCTCTGCCAAGGCGAGGTCGGCGGATCAGAGGTTCCTTTTGGGTACGTGAAAGGAGACTCTTTCGTTGAGGTACTTGGGTCCGATGTTGTTGAGGCATTCGTAGGCGAGTAGCTTGAAGGTTACTCTCTTCTCGATGGGAAGCCAGTGGAGGTCTCGTAGGTGCTGGGTCAAGTGCTTGTGTCGTGGGTTTCTGAGGACGAGTCTGGCTGCAGTGTTCTGGATGATTTGGAGCTTGTGTAGCAGGGTTTTGTTGATTCCGGTGTAGAAGGTGTTTCCGTAGTCCAGTCTGCTGGTTATGAGTGCAAGGGTGATGGTCTTTCTGCATTTGGGGCATCCACTTGAAGGTCTTGCATAGGATGCAGAGGGAGTTGAAGCTAGTGGAGGCGAAGGCGTTGATCTGGTGGGTCATGAAGAGGGAGAAGTCTAGAATGATGCCGAGGTTTCGGGCATGGTCTGATGGAGTGAGTCGGTATCGGAGGACGGAAGGCCACCAGGTGTTGTCCCAGGCAGTAGAGGAGGGTCCAAGGACAAGGACCTCTGTCTTCTCCAAGTTCAGCTTAACGCAGCTATGGTTCATTCAGGCTGTGACGTCTTTAATTCCTTTCTGGAAGCTTAGTGTGGTGTCTTCAGGGTTCCTCCTCAGGGAGTGTATGAGCTGGGTGTCATCGGTGTAGGATACTATGCTGAGCCCATGCTGCCTAACGATGGCGGTGAGGGGGGCCATGTCGATGTTGAAGAGTGTGGGGCTGAGTGAGGATCCTTGGGGTACTGCGCAGTTGATCTCTGTTGGTTCGGAGAGGAATGGTGGGAGTCTAATCCTTTGGGTTCTGCGGGTGAATAAGGAGCGGATCCAATCGAGGGCGGTACCCCATATGCCAGCGTCATGGAGTCTGGTGGCTAGAGTGTGGTGGGAGATGGTGTTGAAGGCTGCAGAGAGTTCTAGTAGGTTGAGGGCAGCAGTGTGACCCTGGTCGAGTTGCATGAGGATGTCATTGGTGGCGGGGATACGGGTGATTTTGGTGCTGTGGTTGCTGCGGAATCCGGACTGAGACGAGTCGAGGATGGCGTTCTCTTCAATGAAGGTGGTCTGCTGGATGTTGATGAATCTCTCGGTGACATTTTCTGCAAAGGAAAGGAGTGAGATGGGCCGGTAGTTTTTCAGGTCCGTTGGGTCAGCCGAGGGTTTCTTGAGGGGGGGGCATGACCTCTGCCCTCTTCCAGTTATCGGGAAAAAAGATGGATTTATAGGAGGTGTTAATGGTCTGGCATAGTTCGGATGCTATGCTGGTGGCGGCTCTGTGGTAGATGTGCGGTGGGCAGGGGTCTATGGGGACTCCTGAGTGGGGGGTTCTTCATGGTCGTGGTGGTGTCTTTAGTGGTAGCCGGTTTCCAGGTAGTGATCGTGGGCTGGTTGTCGGTGGCGGAGAGGAGGGAGGTGTCTGGAGTCTGTTCGCTGAAGTTGTCGTAGAGGGCCAGTGAAGTAGGCGAAAAGCCTGTTGCAGAGTTCCTAGGATGGTGTGACATCTGTGGATTCGCTGGGGGTTTGGTGAACTGCTGTATGACGTTGAAGAGTTTTTTTGCATTACTGGCGTTGGTGTGGATTTTGTTCTTGATAAAGGTCCTTTTGGTGTGTCTTATGCACTGGTGACATTCAGTCATGGCATTCCAGTAGGTGTTCTGGTCTTCCTTCAGTGGTTTTCCTGATCCTCCAGAGTTTCTCGAGGCGTTTGCAGGAGCGCCTGGCTTGTTGGAGGTCAGAGGTGAACCAGGTGGCCTTCAGGGGGCGTTGTGTGACGGGGTGGCGGAGGGGTGCGAGCTTGTCCGTGCTGCTGGTGATCCAGTGCTGTAGTTCTTTGGCTGCAGAGCTGGCATTGATTGTCGGGGAGAGTGGTCGGGGAAGAGGATGGTGTTGAGGTGTTCCTCTCTGACCTTGCTCCATGTCCTTCGTAGCGAGCGCAGGTGCAGTGGTGGCATTGAAGGGGAAGTGTACACAGTGGTGATCTGTCCAGGGGGGCTGTGTGGTGTGGCTAAAGTGGATGTTTGTCCCTCCTGTGAAGATGGGGTTGAGGATGTGTCTGGCTCTGTGGGTGGGGGTGGTGACAAGATCCTTTAGTCCGAGGTTGGCGAGGTTGTCCAGGAGGGTGGTGGACTCGGGGTCGCTGCTGTTGTCGAGGTAGAAGTTCAGGTCTCCGATGAGAATTTAATCCGTGTAGGCAATGGCGTGGGGGGCGACGAGGTCGGCAATGGTGGTGGCGAAAGAGGCGCAAGGCCCAGGGGCTCTGTAGGCGACGATACTATGCAGTGTAGTTCTGGGGCTGGTCTGGATCTGGAAGTGGAGGTGCTCTGTGCTGGAGTGAGGGTCGCTCGTGCTGTAGGTGGAGAGTCCGAGGGAGCTCTTGTACGCGATAGCAAGTCCTCCTCCTGGGAGGTGGGGTTGGTCCTTTCTCTGGATCTTGTATCCGTCAGGGATAGTGGTGGTCCATGTTTCCTTGAAAAAGGCGACGTCTCTCTAGAGGGTGTCGAGTAGGCCCTAGATCTCTACGGCATGTCTGTGAAGGGAGCGCACGTTGAGGAGGATGCACGTCAGTGCTTCTGTGGTACGGGTGTCCGGCGTGGATTCGGTTCCTGTGGGTGGGCTGTTAATGGTGAAGGATTGGCGGAAGTGTCGGTAGGAGAATTGGTCATGGGTGGTGTTCAGATTGAAACCTTAATCAGGTGTCTGTAGTCAGGAACTGAGAGGGGTCGGAGTACGAGTGGGCACCGCTGGCTCGTACTTCGCCTGCTTTGAATGCAGAGTTTGCCCGGGATCAGAAGATGGGTATCCGTGAGCTAAAAGACTAGCTCTATGGGCTGAGTGCAGTGATGTCCATTACTTTGTGAGTGATTTGTGCTGTCGTGCTTGAATACATGGTGCTGGGAGGATGTGAGGAGTGATATGTGCATAATAGTTTTTTTGAATTGTGCCCCTTCTTCACCTCTCAAGCAGGGCTTCTGTGGAGTTCTGGCAAACTGTAAAGTTGGAAGACATATGAGGAAAACATTTCTGTACATTTTGCAAGGTAGAAAGCAGCGCATATTGTGAATGAGTATAGATGTTTTCTGACGGCTACCTTTATATAAATTCTCACTAGCAAAATATTATAACGACAATTTATTCTTAATGAAGACATGTTAACCTGCTAATTCGAAAAATGTGAGAAGTACATGATGCGTCGTAAAAGCATGAAGTGTTCTAACACAATGATGCAAAAACCTAAACTAAGAGAGAAACAATGGGAACTGCATATAACTGCATGTACGTGTTGTGAGAAAATAAAATGTAATGTTAAGATGGAGAGTTTGATGATAATAACATTTAAATGTGCATCAAGTATGCAAATATATACCTGCATCATGAGGGTATTTGTAATGCAAATTGAATATTTAGGAAGAATTGAAGTAATGCAGATGTGAGCTTTTGTAACGTTCATGCAATAATACATATATTGCAGAGTGACACGTTAATGATTTGTTTTGAAAATAGCAACTTGCAAATCATGCTTATAGTGAATTTTAGCAGTACTTAAAATTGATATGTAGTTCTTAAAGAAAACGATAACTGAAATAATGCAGAAAATCAAAATGCTTTTATGAAATGTGTGCTTTATAATAATAGTAAATGGAAGAGATTAAGATAATTTTCATGTTGGCCTCAAATGCTTTTACTTTCCTGCGCAAATGTAAAATCATACAAAGAAGTCACTTTAGCCACTGTGAGAACTTTCTGTGAAGTTTCATTTCTGTATTGGTTAACAATGGACTCACATATTGCTAAGAAACATATTCGATCGAACTGTAACAATATTATTGCAAACCCAGGGAAAGGCGCCTGAGATCAGATGGACTGTGAGCAAAGTAAAGTTCCACCTACTCCTGTGGAAGTGACGGAATAGTAATCTAATGGACCGTAATGAATCTAATGAAAAATTTGCAAAAGGATTACAAAATTCTTCCAGATTTTTGTGATTTGTGATTCACTGATCATCCCACAACAGCCCACTGTGAGTGGCCAATGAGAACCCCATGGACTTATGGAATTGATACGTTAAGGGGTGTAAACCAGGAACTATTTGAGGTATAATTGCCCCATCGGAGGAGTCGTCGGGGCTGGCTATAATTTTTCCTTTCCCTGCCTGGCATGATGTTGGACGAACGTTTGATTCCTATTGACTTTCTTATGCCTTTTTCATCCACACTGGGTGGCAAAGTCCTTAAATGAACTGAACTATTCCTAAATGCGCCATGAAGCCTGTACTTTGCTGGCTGGTAAAGTTGAACAGGCAAAGTTGAACAGGAATATAGTTGAAGGTTAGCTGACTTCTTCTGTGGCATTTGATATTTGATATTTGATATTTATGTATTTTTATAAAGCGCGAACATTCGCTCCCAGGGGAGCATCTTGGCGCTAAGCTTGCGAACAGTAGGTTGATGAAAAATGAAGCAGGTGAAAGGATGAGACTAAATGGCTGCCAGTACGGAGGTATCTGATTGTTTGTACACCCATGTCTTGAGGAGTTTTCTGAAAAGACCCTCCTTTTCAGTCAGTCTGAGGCTAACTGGTAGGTTATTCCATGCCTTGGCTGCCAAGACAGTGAAAGTTTTCCCACCCTTGGTTTGATATTTAAATCTGGGAATCAGGATGAGGTTTGTCCCAGATGATCTCAGACATCGCGGAGGATTATAACGCACAAAACGATGTGTAAAGTAGCGGGGACCTGTGTTTTGCATAGATTTAAAAACGGTAAGAAGCAATTTAAAAAGAATTCTTTTGTGCAATGGGAGCATGTGGTGCTGTACCTCAGACTTGGCCGAATCTAAGTGAAGAGGAATTGAAACCACCAGCTTTGCTTTGGTTTGTATGATTATTAACTGAATCATGAAGACTTATTTTGTTTCTCTCCACAGACACATTTTCAGCTATTTATTAATAATCTGTACTGGATTGGGAGGCTATCTGAACTAATGAGTTGCTATTAAATCTGAATTGAAATGCAATTTCTTGATCTGTCCATCTAAAATGAGGCATTAGATATATGTTTTTAATGAGTTATCTTTATCGATTCTGTCTCATTCTTTTAGCCATATTCCTTGTTTCAAGGTGTTTGTATCAGTGGCTGAGAAAGGTTATGAAATAGGTTTTGAGATAACAATTATTTTATTCCATGTCCTCGAAGAATAATTGTTACACGTTCTCCAAGTATTTTAGTCCCTGTTAGCTCAACAAAGAGATCCATCAGAGGACCATGGTTTGTGGTAATCTGGTTGATAATTGAAACATTTGTGAGTTCATGGGATATTGATGAAATGGGCCTGGTGATTCAAAGACTGTTTCGTAGCAGTTTGTGCTGCCAGAAGCTGTTCTTGCCTCCGAGGGGAGAGAGGGAGATAGCGGGGCTCCCAGGACCAGGAGTATCCGCCGCCAGCATCACCGCGCTCCTCTCCCTGCTTACCTGTTCACTGCCTCATTACCGCTCGCGGCCCCCGCTTCGCAGGAGCCGCTCGTAGCGGTTTGTGCTGCCAGAAGCTGTTCTTGCTCCGAGGGGAGAGAGGGAGATAGCGGGACTCCCAGGACCAGGAGTCTCTGCCGCCAGCATCACTGCGCTCCTCCTCCTGTTCACTGCCTCATTACCGCTCGTAGCGGTTTGTGCTGCCAGAAGCTGTTCTTGCTCCGAGAAAAGAGAGGGAGATAGCGGGACTCCCAGGACCAGGAGTCTCCGCCGCCAGCATCACCGCGCTCCTCCCCCTGCTCACCTGTTCACTGCCTCATTACCGCTCGCGGCCCCCGCTTCGCGGGAGCCGCTCGTAGTGGTTTGTGCTGCCAGAAGCTGTTCTTGCTCCGAGGGGAGAGAGGGAGATAGCGGGACTCCCAGGACCAGGAGTCTCCGCCGCCAGCATCACCGTGCTCCTCCCCCTGCTCACCTGTTCATTGCCTCATTCCTGCTCGTAGCGGTTTGTGCTGCCAGAAGCTGTTCTTGCTCCGAGGGGAGAGAGGGAGATAGCGGGACTCCCAGGACAAGGAGTCTCCGCCGCCAGCATCACCGCGCTCCTCCCCCTGCTCTGACGTCCTATATCAGTGGAGACGCACACCGCTGCGCGGGACTCGCGCGGGCGGGCGCCGGGCGAAGCCCAGGCCAAGGGCGGGCCCGTTTGAGCCCGTTCAAGATCTGAGAAGGCTGGGCTGGGCATACCCTCTAACAGTTATTTTGGAACGTTGACTGCCCACTCCCCCACGGTAAGACTCAACTAATGGTTTTAAGACTTACAAAGTACGGTGGTGCAGTTTGCGTGGGGGTCAGCATCTCCAGACATGGCGAGTAGTGCTGTGAAGAAAGGGCCCAAAGGGGGGGGAATATGGGAACTCTGGACTATTTTATTACTAGAGCTTCGAATGTGATTGCAAAGGAGATTGAGGTAACCGAACGACGGCTCTCACTTGGCCTGGGAGCTGTTAGGACGTCTATGGAGAGTGGACAATTGCGGGACACTTTATACCCCCAGGCCCTAAATGTAACTAGCAATGACCTCCCGCTACCGGGTACTAATACCCTAACTTTTACCGAGGACTCCGTCTCAGAATCAAGGTCACTGAATCAGACAGGTTGTGCAACAACCAGATCCAAGTCTGCCTCATGTAAGCTAAGAAAGGAATCCTTGAAGGATAAACAAGGCCCAAAAACCAAGAAGAGGGCAGGCTATAGACAAAAGGAAAAAAACTGTATGGGCAGTGGGAGGTCAATAAGGTTGGCGGGGGAGGGGAGTAAAGATGTGGATCAAAGTGTGGAGCCAGGGACGGTGGAGATGTTGCCACACCCACCCACCCCAATTATACCGGACATACCAGCGGTTCCTGTGGTTACTCTGAACAGTGTCTTCTGGGAGAAAGTGGGGACTATAATTGCTGAATGTCTAATGCCCTTAATGAATAGAATGGATGCCATGGAAGCAAACCTACTCTCACTCACTAATACACTAGATCAGACCCCTGGTGTACAACAAATCCTAGCACCCGTATCACTGAACAACCATCCCTAACTCCCTACGGAGCTAACGACCATAGTGGAGTTAGGTTACTGCCAGACCATCAAAGTGCACAGGGAGCTGGGAGCCCATCATCGGCTAAACCAGGGCTAGGTGTGAGCAGGTCGGAAAGACAGTTTCTAGTGGGTGGGAATTTACAACCGGTCAAACCAGTGTTAGTTGCCAATGGGCTGGACAGGCACCCTCAAAGTAAGGACATAATGAGGATAAATCCAAATGCTGTCCCAAAATTACCTAGTAAGAATAAACCAGCAAGTATACGAATAGACCTACCCCCAGAATGTAGTCCCCTTGTTATGGTTCTTGCTGGGGTACCATCACTGACAAATGGGCAAGAAGAAACATATACCTCCCATAAGAATAAAGTCAGTGATTGGTTAAACAAAAATAGACCACTACCACAAGATGTTACTAGCGAAATCCTGCTGGTCCGAAAAGTAGCATGGGTAGGCCAAAGAACCAAGGATCTCATGGGAGACTGAGTCCTAATTAAGTTTAGGGATATCCGGACGGTGTCTCATGTATGCCAAGGGCCGTATCCCACACCAGCGCCAGCCATCCAGTCCCTTCCCCTTTCGTATTTTTATCCACCTGTTCCACCGCATACCATCAGTGATAGAGATGCAGGTTGGAACTTGGTAGCCCCTACAATAAGAACAGGATCAAGACAGGGAAGGTGTAGAGAATCCCTGGGCCCGAGGACACATGTAAATACAATAGATACAGCTGCTTAGACAAGGTGGATTGACTAACTTCTAGTGAATTGGATATTAATCTCGGGGGCACAAAGAGGGCAAGCTGTGAAACAGAGGGGCTGGAACTGGGAGGATGCATACAGGAAGAAAAATTGGTAGGGAATGACTCATGCGTTGGGGCAGCCCTACTGAGCCCAGCGGATGCATCTAAACACCAATTCGTTGGAGGGCCTGCAATGGACATCAGTGGGGGGTGGGGGGGGGGCAAGACAATGCATGGTCCTGGTAGTGGAACTGGCTCTATAGAAAAGGGGAACGAGGTACAAATTGAGAGTACAGTTCCGGGCATAAATTTAGAATCTATAAAAATGGTGTCATGGAACTTTGCAGGACTATCCAATAAAATCTTATGCCCAGAATGGGGAGCATTTATGGATAAAAATGATGTGTGCCTCTTTCAAGAGACCTGGGCACGCACAGAGGAATTTAGAGTGGGCTTGCCTCCTTCCACGTCCCGGCACTATGGGGTGGGAGAGGGCGTCCCTCTGGAGTCCTCACAATCTGGGTAGGAACTCACCTGGGCTGTAAGGCTAGTACTTTTACCACTCACTCCAGAGATATTCAATGCGTGGACCTTGCATGGCCAAATCTTTTTAAGCTAGCATTGATTAATGTTTACTCACGCCCAGTTAGTTCAGGCAGAGAGTCTAGCACTATTGATGATCTTTCCTCCTTTATTTCAACTATTTCTAATGATTGCCATATAGTGGTAGGGGGTGACTTAAATTGCCATTTTGAGCCATTAGAGGGTCTCAATGAAGGCGCCCTACCCAGTTCCCAGTCCTTGTCCAAGTCCCTGACTGTGTTCCCCACATAGTCCCGGACAGTCCCTGACAGGTAGAGCATATGAATGTGATAATTCTGGCAATTCACGTTAATGACTGTGAATAAATTTTTTATCTGGGATGGTTGAATCGACAAAGACATTTTAAGGGCTCTATGACTCATTCATATGGCAGAGTATGGAGCAATTAGACACAGGTGTTGGGTGTGGTTATCTTTAATGCCAAAATGAGACTACAAGGAGTAGCAGTAGTAGTTCTCGATATCAAGCAGGGTCCAAACACCATCCCCTAAATCATAAGTTAATTCCAAAAACAATTTCATTGCTCCCTTCTTCCAAATAAATAACTCAAACCCGTACTTGACGTCATTCAAGATTCATTCATGTAGAAAACAAGGGATTCGTTGAAGTAGGAACACACAAGGAAGGAGAATTACCATGTTATCTATGTAATTTGCCTCCACGCCTCAGGCTGCCATGTAAATTAGATGAACACATGATCAAATTTAGCAGATGTTCTCTCCCTCACACATCTTCTGGGAGTATGTCTGTATTTAGCCTGCAGTACCATCAGGATTTCTTTTCTATAGCATCAACAGGAATCTGGTCACCTTTATATATATTGACATATAGGCCAACATCTGGGAGTGTTTCTGCATCAGAACTTAGTGCCTTTAATATAAAATACAGTGTTGCATCCTGAATTTCAAAGTTGTATCCTGTCATTCTTAAAGGAACCCTCATTCTTGAAGTCAGCCTAAATTCTCTCATGAGAACATCCATGAAGATGGCAAACATCTAATGGAATAGGGAACTCTATATTTATTCCCCTTTCCTACCTTCCAATCAGTGAAAGTATCATGGGCAGTAATTCATCTTGAAGGTGGAACAGCATGTTGAAGATTAATGTACACGGAACAATTCCTATGTATCTATAGAAAGGGTTCAGGTTGGTGAGGAGCATTGTGTGGATGTTCAGGAAGGGAGAGTTGCTACAGGCTTTCTTCGGCATGTTGTCTTTCAGATAAAATGTTCATTGTTCAGAGCCAGAAGACAGATAGGTTAAACTGTATTATTTTATGTGACTACAGATGGATTAAAGATAATATGTACAGAAAGATTGGAGCTCAATGGATCACAGCTAAGGTATTTGCAAACAAATGTGCTCGCGACTTGGAGTTCGCAACCTTGATGTATCAGACCAGTGGCTTAGCTCCTGCACTGCTCCCTGTCTACAGGAGGTCATTTGTTGATAAAAAGGTGCTGTGCAACACTATTTTTGAATGTAGTTGAGATCATATAAAGGGTGCACAACATTAAGAGTGGGCATTCAAGCATGCTTGGAAAAGGTGCAAGTGAGGCATATCACGCTAATTCCACATTGGGTTAGTACGGAAGATGGCCAGATTTGTGGATACTTACAGCTGGACTTCCATTTAGTTGTATTAAGTCAGGTTTCAATCATGGGGTTGTAGTACTGAAAATTCTGGACTCGTGTAATGTGTCTGCACTCGAGAATAAAACTTCATCGTAAATTGACGAATTTAGTGCCAAAAGACCGAGAATGACGAGTACGTCCTGTACAGGTATTTTCAGCATATTCAAGTGACGATTTCACTTTGAAATCGTCACTCTCGTTCAGAACCCTCGGCTTCCATTTTTTGTATGACAGCCATTTTGTGAGTTGCCCTTTACATAGGCCTTAATCCAGTTGAATTCAATTCCACAAGGACACATACTCCTTAATCGACTTTTCCATGACCTGTGCAAGTTGGAACCATTGCCCCAGGCCAAACTCGTTAGGTAAGTTCCTCTCCAGTGGCCAAGCAAGATAGCATCAGGGCTCAGCCGGCCATAAACCTCCTCATTGCACACACACCTGCCGTATCTTGCTCACATCTGTCTTTACTCTTTTGCTTCACTTACTTTATGGTGGGGAGGTGCCTGTTTTATTGGGGGTCCACTGATATCTGATGAAATGTTGGGCCTTGCCGGGTGATTTGTTATGGGCAGCACGACGTGAAATATGTACATGTCATCATGACTCTGCTTTTCTTTTGTAAACCAATAACTGTAAATGACATACTACAAATTCGAAGAATGTTTGCCTGAAGCTGAATATTCTGTATAAAGAGAGAAGCCCGACTTTGTAAATTCGAGCAGTCTCCTGAGAATATACTTCCCCGTGTTGTACTTCTAGGACACTTGTTACCTTGGTTGCAGCCAATAAACTAATCTTTGACTTCACCTAGAAGACTCTGAGTTTCTGTGGTCTGAATCAGGAAAAGGACTCGAGGTCTTTGGGTGTGTATTCCCTGACACCGCTGGGTTACCGGTTAAGTACCGGTTCTGAAAACCCAGTACCTCAGTTGGCGCCCAACGTTTGGGGCGATTCCAGTGGTACCAGTCAGCCAGAGGATCGTGAGGAGCTTTGTGTGAAAATTACGGAGGACGGCCAACCACCTCATCGACCCCTGCATGTTGACGTGGTCCGAAGGTCTTTGCTGCGAGGTTCCCCGCTTCCCGACGGCTACAAGGTCTGCTGCCCTGGCTATCGCCCTGATTTGGACCCTTGAAGTTTGGTAGAGCGAAACACTAAGACGAGTCTTCTGGTGACATCATCGATATCTCAGTTAAGTATAAGTGGAGCGTCTCCCAGTCCTTAGTTGATCTTAGTTTTGTTATCCTTGGGATAAAAAGTTTTGTGTTGGTACTTGCAAGCACCAAAACCGAAGGACTCGTGTATTCACGAGAAATATCGTAATCGATAAACCTTTGAAGTTTGGAACTAGACTAGAGAGCGAAGATGCCTAGTCTTAGACTTGGAAATTTGTTTTGTCTTGGCAGTAATAATAGGGACTCCCGATTGGAGGACTCATGTCCGGTTCCTCCGGTTGGAACTCCAACCTACGAGTTATATGTGAAACATGGGGTAGGCCCCATCACCTACAACGAAGTATGGATTACCAGGAAAGATGGTGTTCTAAAATGGCCCCAATATGGTAGTTTTCATTCCGAAATCTTAGACAACCTTGAAGTTAAACTCTTTAAAAAGAAAGCCCGGCCGGCGATGTTTGACTCTTTCCGCTTATGGCGTAAAGAGGCCAGACAAAAAGAAATTAAATTAGAGAAGAAAAATAAGAGAGAAGGGAATATTTCAGTAATGAAAGCTGCTATGCAGTTTAAAGACAATGAAGAAGAACAGATGAGTGAGCAGTTGCACAGGCAACGTAAAATGGCGATAGATAAATGCTATCCAGTTTTGCCGCGTCCCAAGAAGGATGCAGCAAAAGACCTTTTAAGGAAGACCCGTTAATGGGCCATTTGTTAAGTTCACCACCCCCCTATGCACAAACAGCCACGGTGCCTCCGCAACCCTTAGTTGCGCCGCCCATGGTTGTTATGCCTGCTCCTCTACAGCACCCACCAGCTGCTCTTCAGCTGGCTTCCGCTCCTCCGGTGCAGCCTCCTCAAGGCACACCGACTACATCTACTTCGCTTATGCCTTCTACGACTTTGCCTAGTGCACCTTCGATTTCTCATAATGCTCCCTCTGCTATTGCCTCTACTTCAGCCTTATCTCACCCTGTTTTTCCACCCGTTCTCCCTTCAGTTTCTCCTTCCGTTCGACAGAGAATGGCCAGCACTGTAACTAATATTTTCTCACCTCTTTTCGGGTCGCCTACTACGACCCCTAACACGGAACGAAGACAGTTGCGAAGTCAACTGCCTGACTACCAAGAGAGAGATGTATTGAATCGTTTAGCTCATACATGGATTATGGATACTGTAAAATATGACGCTGAATCTGTCATGAAAGTTTTCCTTCAGTGGGAAGCACCGACACAGAGATATGTTTTCGAACAAATGTGTGTTTTCCTCTGTGAGGATTTGGAAGACAATGATTTAGAATGCAACCCGCAGGAGTTGTGTCGTGTACGGTTCAAGTTTGGGGAAGGAATGATCGTAGGTCCCGATGTCCAAAAAGCGGTTGAGATATTGTTGTCTTATCGGAGTAAAGGGAACACTTCTGGTTCGCAATCTGAGCGCGATACACCTAGGAAAAAGGCGCGACAGTATCCCATGAGAGAAGTTCCCCCTCAATGGAGAGAGGGTGATGCAACGGCTAATCCACCTATTCTGCCACACTTTCAGCGTGTGTGGGTACATGTCCCATGGAAGCGAGCTGAAGTTTTAGCACTTAAACAGACATTACCTGATCCGCGTAAAAACCCTGCAGGATATTACAAAGAGTTGTCGCAGACTGCTGGGTCATGTGTAATGAATTTAGCCGATATCGATATGTTATTTGGGAACGTTGTTCCACAGCCTTTATGGGGAAAGATTCGTCACACGGATCATGATCAGGAATTAGGTGACTCATGGGCTAACATTACTGCGACAGATGCCCTACAAGTAGGGGGCGCTAAGCCTGAACCTTTGATAGCAGAACTGCCTGGTAAAATAATTGATTATATGAAAAAGATAATGCCTGAAATACGCGTGAATTGGGATAAACTTTCTGCATGTAAACAGAAGAAAGATGAAACGGTGTCTGATTTCTTCACCAGATTTGAAGAAACCTTTGTCGACCACAGTGGTCAAGATATGAGCACAGAAGTTGGTCAGAGACTGTTCGTCGATAAATTCGTGCACAATTTGCTTCCTGAGTTGTGCAAAAAGTTAAAGGACTCGGAAAGTTCTTGGGCAGTCTCGTCTTCGGCACAGATATTAGCTACAGCACAGTATTACGAAAATCGAGACAAAGACGAGAAAGATAAAGTAGAAAAGAAAACGAAAGAGTTGAAAACGAAGGTCTTCTTACAGCAAGCATATCCACCACGTGGTGGTGGCGGTCAAAATAATAACGGTCAGAATAAATACCAGAGTAATTTGCAGCAGCCTCAACAATATCAGAGGAACTCGCAAAGGATGAGTATTGTCAACCACGTGTTTCTGTAGGTCCCAACCAATGTTCGTATTGCAAGGAGGAAGGTCATTTTAAATATAGTTGCCCTATCCTACTACAGCGCGCGAATGGCGCTTCTGGTGTAAGAGGTCGAGGTGCTCAGCAAGCACCTAGAGGAAGAGGACACGGGAATGCCCCCGGAACGAACGTTCCCTTCCACCTCAAAATTCCATGAACAAGTTTGATCAGCAGAATAACACATCTGGTAGGACAGCTCAGTACTATACAAATGATTACTATACAGAAAGTGAGAATTGGGAGAGTAATGATTGCTAGGACAGCCATAGACAAAGAGAGGGAGTTGTTTCAGTTCCAGTAGATCAGAGCGGACCATACGTTGAGGTGATTACATCAGGTGTGTCAGAACCTTTTCTGTTGGATACTGGTGCTACGAAGAGTTCCATTAAGCACTCAAAACTCCCTGGCGCACCTTTGTCTGGCGAAACGAATGTATCAGTAGGTTTTTCTGGCGCCCCGGTTAGAAATCCAATTTCTGACCCTTTGACTCTTTCTGTTGGTCCCCGTGAATTAGAAGCACCCCTTATTCTGACAACAGGTTGTGGTGAAAATTTGTTGGGATTGGATCTGTTAAAAAGATTGTATGCGACTTTGTACTGTTCTCCCTCGGGAGTACAACTCACTTTAGGTAAGAAAGTGGTTTCTGCCATGTATTTGTCGAGAGACAAACTTCCAACAGAGTTGTCGTTTCTTCAGGACATTCTTTGGGCTACTGGTCCTAACGATGTCGGTCTTTTAGAAATTCCACCATATGTTGTAACATTGAAAACCAATGTTCAAATGCCACGAATTCCCCAATATAGAATTTCTAGTGAAGGTGAGAAAGCTTTGCTAGCGATCGTTCACGAGTTAATTGAAAAAGATGTGATTGAAGAGACAAGAGGCAACGTTTGCAATAGTCCTGTTCTACCTGTTTTAAAACGAACTGACCCATCTCAGCCACCGGTGTACAGATTTGTGATCGATCTCAGAGAGGTGAATAAGATCGTGGTGCCACAATTTCCAGTTGTCCCAGACATTACTACATTATTGACTATGATTCCAGCTTCTGTCACTTGGTTTTCGGTGATTGACCTGAAGAATGCTTTCTTCAGCATCCCGATCGCCGAGGAGAGCAGGGATATTTTTTCCTTAAGTTTAGGAGGCCAAAAGGTGCTACTCTTGTACAGTATGTCGACGATTTGCTTAGAGCTGCGGATACTGAGGAAATTTGCAAGAAAGCAACAATGTCATTGTTACGCCATCTGTGCGATTTCCATCACAAGGTGTCACTTTCCAAGCTTCAATACTGCCGACAAGAGGTGACCTACTTAGGTCATCTCTTATCGAAGGAGGGAAGGAAACTGACCCCAGAGAGAATTCAGGCAATAGCGAAATTGAGTGTGCCAAGAACACAGAGAGAAATACGTGCTTTCTTGGGCATTACATCATATTGTAGACAATGGATCCCTAATTTTTCATTATTGGCCAAACCTTTGGTGGCGTTAACGTGTAAAGATACACCCAATCCCGTCCCTTGGTCTGAAGTGTGTCAAACGAGTTTTTCCGAATTACGCACAGCATTATGTTCGGCTCCGGTGTTAGGTAACCCCAACTACAGTAAGCCTTTTACATTGTACGTCCACGAGAAGGAAGGTTGCGCATTATCGGTACTGACTGAGTCATTTGGGGACAAACAACGTCCATGCGCGTATTTTTCGTCAACTTTGGACCCGGTAGCTAGAGCATTGCCAAGTTGTCTAAGAGCCACAGCGGCAGCAGCTGTTTCTATTCGACAGTCTGCTGGCCTGGTCATGAATAATACACTAGTCGTGATGGTCCCACATGCAGTAGACACATTGTTAAATAGAACCAAGACACAGCACTTAACCAGTGCTCAATTGTCAGGGTACGAACTGACTTTGCTAGCAAGTCATGTGCACATTCAAAAGTGCAACACCCTTAACCCAGCCACATTATTACCATTCATAGAAGAATCAGATGCTTCAGAACAGCATGATTGTCTTTATAGAACAGAAGAAGAGACGAAAGGAAGAGTAGACCTCTTCGACACTCCTCTTGCTGAATGTGATGGTACATTGTGGGTGGATGGTTCATGTTTCAAGCTTCCGAATGGCGATACGACTGCAGCATATGCTGTCACGACTTTGCACACGATTGTTGAAGCTACACGCATCCCACATAATTCAGCTCAGGCAGCGGAGCTAATTGCACTCACGAGAGCATGTGTGTTGTCGAAAGGAAGAAAGTGACTGTCTACACCGACAGCCAGTATGCGTTTGGTGTGGCTCACAGTTTTGGACGATTGTGGAGAGAACGTGGGTTCCTGACTTCGCATGGAGCTAAAATTAAGCATGGTCAGTTGGTAAATGAGTTTCTAGAATCACTGACTTTGCCTTTACAAGTGGCGATTGTAAAATGTAGTGCTCACAAGAAGGTGACTAATGACATTGGTCATGGAAACGCATTTGCTGATGAAACCGCGAAAGAAACCGCAAAGAATGTGATGAACCGAATGTATGTTGCAGGCCCTGAAAGATGGACTGGTGATGTTGGAATATGTGAGGACACGATAGAAAGTGTGAAGTCCATCCAAGCTGAGGCCACAGAGAAAGAGTTGAACATGAACAAAATACAGGGGTCACCCATATAACCCATAGGCTTTTGGGTATGTAACAAGAAAAAACAACAACGTAAAACCTACGGAACACTATTTCCTTTTTTTGTTTGAAACACTGGATACCATTAATTGTCCAGTCTTGGGACAGTCCTTCTCCACACAATTTAATTGCAAACATTTTTTACTTTAGAGTATCTCCAAAAAAATAGCCAAACGCATAAAGCAATAAAAAACCAGTGTATAGTTCAACTTTTTCTTTTAATCAAACCACACTCGACCTCAATTACTGGTCTCTTGCTTTAAACAAAAAACTGTACATGATTTACATATATATATACAAAAAACACATATACTTTTAACTTACATACATATATACACTTTTTTTGAGAACCAAACTCACGGTTCTAATGCCCCACTTATTTGAACAAGGATGTCAATGTATAATTTTTTCACATGACATTCCTACTCTTAAGATCACTAAAACAAGCCCAAAAAAGCAATGAAAAAAGGAGTGTATGAGGTTATACCACTTTTGACCTCTCATGAAATAGCACTCTCTTGAATAATTATTTCCTTAACCGTGTTCAAACAAATTTCTTATTTTGGAGTCCTCCAATTAAGTGTGTCGACGCGTTTCAGCCTCTGTTTATTCCAGGCCTCATCAGGACTACGAGGGCAAATATACTAGAACTCAAATGTGAATTTACTGTAGCCAGAGCTCAACCTTCTTACATAAACATTTTCATTTATCCGGGCTATTAAATTGAAGTCCTTCACTGAGGGTTAACCTCCCCACGGAAAATGAGCCTCAAGGAGTGTTCTATTAAGCATTCAAATCCTCCATGACGGTAACGAATCCCAATCCGGTAAGTAGCAAACAGAGCTCTGTCTCTACATTCAGGGCGCCGAACGCGTTTCCAGCGGAGCTAATTGCACTCACGAGAGCATGTGTGTTGTCGAAAGGAAGAAAGTGACTGTCTACACCGACAGCCAGTACGCGTTTGGTGTGGCTCACAGTTTTGGACGATTGTGGAGAGAACGTGGGTTCCTGACTTCGCATGGAGCTAAAATTAAGCATTGGTCAGTTGGTAAATGAGCTTCTAGAATCACTGACTTTGCCTTTACAAGTGGCGATTGTAAAATGTAGTGCTCACAAGAAGGTGACTGATGACGTTGGTCATGGAAACGCATTTGCTGATGAAACCGCGAAAGAAACCGCAAAGAATGTGATGAGCCGAATGTATGTTGCAGGCCCTGAAAGATGGACTGGTGATGTTGGAATATGTGAGGACACGATAGAAAGTGTGAAGTCCATCCAAGCTGAGGCCACAGAGAAAGAGTTGAGCACGTGGAGAGAGAGTACAGGTAGAATGGATGCAAACGGTTGTTGGATTGAATCGACAGAACATCAGAGATGGTTGTTACCCGATGCATATGTGCTTGCAGTAGTTACAATGGCTCATGGAATGGCTCATATCAGCGTGAAAGGGATTTGCGAGTTGTTGGCCCCAGTGTGGAAAAATTCAGGAATTCCCAAGTGTGCAGAGAATGTTGTCAAGAATTGCATGGTGTGTCTGCAACACAATCCTGGTAGGGGAACCCCAACTCCAGCTGGTCATTTTGCACCTCCTACGTATCCGTTCGAGATTTTGCAGCTAGATTTCATCCACATGGAAAGGTGCAACAACTTAAAATACGTGCTCGTTGTTGTTTGTGCTTTCTCAAGATGGATAGAAGCCTATCCCCTAAAGGACAATACTGCCTTGTCCACAGCGAAAGCCCTTGTGAAAGAGTACTTCCCTAGATTTGGAATGCCTAGAATGGTCTGGTCTGATAACGGAAGTGAATTTGTGGGTCGTGTGATGAAGAGAGTGTGTGAAGGGCTAGGCATTAGGCAAAAGTTTCACGCTGCAAATCACCCTCAATCAGCTGGATTAGTAGAATGTTACAATGACACTTTAAAACTTAAATTGGCCAAAATCCAAGCGAGCACAGGTCTTAAATGGCCTGACGCTCTACCCTTAGCACTCCTATCCACCAGAATGACTGTGCATTCGCAAGTGAAACTCAGCCCCTATGAGATTGTCTTTGACCGGCCAGCCAACATATGGGGAGTGCCTAGGCCCACGAAGTTCAGCGAGCTAGAACACCCTGTTTTGCTTGACTATCTGTATGAATTGACGGCTAAATTGCGTGTTTTGCATCAACAGGTCAACGACACCCTGCCTCCGGTCTCTGAGACTCCGGGACACAGCATTGACCCTGGAACCTGGGTGCTGGTGCGGAACTTCCAGAGGACTAAGAACGACCAGCCCAGGTGGACAGGGCCTCACCTCGTCCTTCTCTCTACCAGATCGGCAGTTCGAGTGGAAGGGAAGAAGGCCTGGATCCACGGGGTCCACTGTAAAAGGGTACCCTTACCTCTGCCCTATGACCAGAGTAAAGAACCTGATGCCGTGCCAAATACTGTCCCTTTTAATGATTCACATGTAAAAGGAACTGACTCTGAACAAGAAAACGAAAACATTTTGCACAAGGCTGTGCCACCATCCAAGCGAGTGAACATTACAGAGCCTGACCTTTTGTTCCCTGATCAGACAATACCTGGGAAACTACGGTATAATTTGAGACCGAGAAAAACGAACTAATAAAATAATTTCTTTTGCAATTTGAAACTAAGATCCATGGACAAATAAAAAGATATTTTCTTTTCCCCCAAGTACTATTTTTGAAAGTGCAGCTCTCCCATCTAAGAAACTTGCTCATTTTTTGTTTTTCGAACCGCCATCCGGGTTCCGCTGCTAGGGCCGCGGTTGATTAAAGTCTTTGGGGTGCAGCTGACGACGTTAGGTCGGTAGTTCTGGTTGGTCCAAGGGAGTTGCCCTAGACTGACGGAAGCATCCCTTAGCAGAGGCAACCTCCCACCGCGGGCAGCACTTTAGAGAGGATGGAGTTTCCCGATGTGGAGAGACCTGCCAAACAAATGAACTTTAAGCAGAGACTGTGTACCACGATGACAAAGAAAAGTTTTATAATATTGTGTATTTTTATGCTATTCAGCGTAATGATCTTTTTGATAAGATATGTTTTATTCTCCTTTCGTGTAACATTTGCACCCACTGCATCACCCATACCGCCTACTACTGTTTCCTCTCATTCTTTCCACCCCCTTCCTGGCCATGAATACAATAGAAGATTAGAGTTCATTAATAACTCCTTCATTCAGCTATTGCACCAGCACCAGCTAGTGATGAACACAACTGACTGTTGGGTTTGTGGCCTTATGCCTCACACTACGGATAAAGGTATCCCTTATCTAGTTTTGCCTTTCAGTCGTAATGGCTCTGTATGGGCGTACAGAACGATGTTCATATATGCACGTGAAATCCAACCCCTACGTTCTGTAAAAGATAACCTCAAGACTAGCGCCCTAGTAAAAGGCATAATTGACATGATTAAGGAAGTAATTTCTTATGAAGATACTCCTGATGATGAGATACTTGCATATGTAAATTGGAACGTGACCGGATATGAAGCCACTCTCAGTGAGAGACAGTAAGCTAAAGGATCATCTCCAATATGGATCGTACCCCATCAGGGTCACCTGTGTCTGCAAGGTATTGGCAGGAATCCCAGAGCTCAGTTAGGGAAGAGTGTCTGTACAGAAACATATGTCTTTGGATCTCAGACTTCCCCAGCGTTTTTAGCAGCTAAGGGTACTTATTTTATCTGTCATGATAGAGCCTATACATGGTTGCCCCCTGACTTTTCGGGCTCATGTTTTGTTTCCTTCCTGTTACCTCCCACCTACACAGCAGCGGCGGATTACCACAGGACAAGGGTAGTTAGAGGTGTCTTGAGTAAAGAGGACACTGCAGGTCAAGAATTTGGGGACTTCGCAAAGGGTTTTCTGCCGTTCTGGGGATCCATGGCTAACAGTAGGAACATAAGACAATTGACAAGGGTAGTTGAGTCCACCGTGACTGAAACTGCTGGTGCCCTTAGTAACTTGACTGCTGAGCTCCAGTCGGATCGTCTTATGACCCTTCAGGACAGGGTCGCCTTAGATGTCATCCTTGCAGACCGAGGTGGAGTATGCAGATTGATCCGATCAAGTTGTTGCATTTTGATCCCAGATAACGCTCCAACAGTGTACCAGGCCATCTCCAAACTACATAAGATTTCCGAATCTATTCATGTGGGAAAAGGGGATTGGTCGTTAACGGGTTGGTTCTGGGAAGTGATATCCACCTGGGGATGGAAAATTCTGATGGTCATTGGGATGGTCTTAGCCATTCTTTTCCTGTTCTGTCTATGCATACAGTGTGCTCCTGCAATATGTGGCCTCTGTGTTACATCATGTGTAAGGAAACCTGTGTCAAGAGATGAACTAAGTACTAGAATGATGTTAAAGCAACATCTCAATGTCTTTAGGGATATAGATCTGGACTCAGACTAACATGAGGATAGATTAATTGCCTATGTAAGGGCAAAAGGAGGGATTGTAGTACTGAAAATTCTGGACTCGTGTAATGTGTCTGCACTCGAGAATAAAACTTCATCGTAAATTGACAAATTTAGTGCCAAAAGACCGAGAATGACGAGTACGTCCTGTACAGGTATTTTCAGCATATTCAAGTGACGATTTCACTTTGAAATCGTCACTCTCGTTCAGAACCCTCGGCTTCCATTTTTTGTATGACAGCCATTTTGTGAGTTGCCCTTTACATAGGCCTTAATCCAGTTGAATTCAATTCCACAAGGACACATACTCCTTAATCGACTTTTCCATGACCTGTGCAAGTTGGAACCATTACCCCAGGCCGGACTCGTTAGGTCAGTTCCTCTCCAGTGGCCAAGCAAGATAGCATCAGGGCTCAGCCGGCCATAAACCTCCTCATTGCGCACACACCTGCCGTATCTTGCTCACATCTGTCTTTACTCTTTTGCTTCACTTACTTTATGGTGGGGAGGTGCCTGTTTTATTGGGGGTCCACTGATATCTGATGAAATGTTGGGCCTTGCCGGGTGATTTGTTATGGGCAGCACGACGTGAAATATGTACATGTCATCATGACTCTGCTTTTCTTTTGTAAACCAATAACTGTAAATGACATACTACAAATTCGAAGAATGTTTGCCTGAAGCTGAATATTCTGTATAAAGAGAGAAGCCCGACTTTGTAAATTCGAGCAGTCTCCTGAGAATATACTTCCCCGTGTTGTACTTCTAGGACACTTGTTACCTTGGTTGCAGCCAATAAACTAATCTTTGACTTCACCTAGAAGACTCTGAGTTTCTGTGGTCTGAATCAGGAAAAGGACTCGAGGTCTTTGGGTGTGTATTCCCTGACACCGCTGGGTTACCGGTTAAGTACCGGTTCTGAAAAACCCAGTACCTCAGGGTAGTGGGTATGTCCTCAGTAGCCCATAAGCTGGCACCCTTCACTGCCTGCAGAGATCCGAAGGGGTCTCCGGCTTTGTTTTTCTATAGGGAAGTAAGGCTTATCTTTTTACTGTGATTTTGTACTTAGTGGTCCTCTATTTTGAGCGCCTAACACCTGCACATGTGCTGATATTATAGCTGCTGTAGTTGGTCAATTCACTTCTTAAATATTATGCTGCAGCAGTGGTGAGTATGCTTTCTTACAAGGTCTCATCCAGTTGCACTGTATTGGCGTTAAGCGGATCAGTATTGAACTGATGCAGTGTCGTAACACTGGCCCCAGCAGACCTCATGGGGCAGGGAGCAAGTTCCAGGGAGCCCCCTCAGCACAATACTCTGGCTGGAGAGCTCCTAATTTAGTCCTGAGGGGGCCCCTCCATGTACATTGCAGGGGCCCCCCTTAACGTTCGTTAAACCAGTCAACTGACGCTGGTTATCAACTCTGGTACAGAGCAACAGGATGTACCTAGTTAGACCCTGTCCCTACACCTACAATCGCTCTCCTAGGTAAGACGTGAAACTTCCCAAACCTTTTCTAAGAAGGCAAAGTTTTAATCAGGAAAAGCACCCATATGTGCTGCATTTTATAACATTCAACCAAGCTTGTGAGAAGCGAAGTTTTGCAAATAGTGACAGAGAGAACAACTCTAGGTTGTGTGGGGTAGGTTGGGGGACGAACCAGGATCATGTGAGGGCCAATCACTGTGTGTTTCGAGCTGTGCTGTATGTATCTCGTGCACTAAGCAGCGAGTTTCTGCGGTGAAGAATGTGGCGCAGACGGCGCAAATTTGATTAAAAAAGCACGTGTACCCCTTCTGTGCCTGTGTACTTCACTGAATCATGATCTAGCCCTAGTGCTTTGGTTGAGAATACAGTATTGTTAGTTTCACTATTCATAGATCAGTTGCTTTGTCCATCTATAGATTTGCTTAATGCTTATTAGCAGACCTTCTGTGGTTAGGCAGTTCAACATTGTAAAACGGAGATTTCCAAATGAGCTGCAAGAAGAAGTTGTAGTAGCCTGAAGGTGGGAAGAAGAAAATGTGCTTTATAGCACTAAAGTACAAAGCACTACCATTCAAAAATTGTTCATATCCAATAGGTGAACGCAAATATACAACCCTAGTCTAACTCATGTGTGTTATCAATTGATTGGAAAATATATTTGTAATCTGTGGTAGAAATTAAATGAATTTAGGAAACAACTGTTACTGTTGTCACCTATTATTTAAAAATAAAGTTGAAGTGTGATGTTGGGGGTTGGCACGGAGATAAAAACGGAGGACAAGAAGAATATGATGGAAGAAATACAGGGCAGTGGTTTAGAAAGCAGAGCAGACCATGAGAGCCTTGTTCTCAGACCTTAATGTAATCAAGACTGCACCGTAATTGTGCGGCCCATCTACAATCCCCGTTTGCAAACCAGGGGCGTGAAAATTGCACACCTATTGTTTTAAGTGTGAGAATGTAACCTGTGATGCAAATGATGTATTTACTGGTTGGATCACAAACTTTGCACGCAGGGGGGGCGTGGCTGAGGAGGAGACCAAGATGGCCGCCTCTTGCTGAAGCTCCGCCGGCTCGGGGAATTTAAGACCCGAATAATGCGGTAACCCCCGATCCTGCACCGCATCCACACCTGCGATCCTGCAACACATCCTACCCAGCTCGACGGGTGCAATTTTGGTGGTGGAAGAGGCAACGGATCCGACGATACGGCGTTCTGGTCGGCAGCCGAAGGAGGCGACGGTGGAGGCGGCGGCGCGGAGCGCAGGTAGGGCGGGCTGCGTGTGTGGCGCCTGGGCGGACTGCGAGGCCGGACCGCGATAACTCCCGCGACCTAGGGGATGGGGGCTCGCCTCCGCGGCGGCCCTGCTGAGCCTCGGCTCCCTCTGGGCGGCGTTGGGCGCCGGACCCGCTGGCGGGCCTCTGGCCTTGGAGGCGGGTTTAAGCCGGGAGCTCGGCGGGGGCTGCGGCGGGAGGCGTAGGCCCGGCGCTGGGGGACGGGTTGTTTGGCGACCGGACGGCGGGACTGCCCTGGGGGTCTCCGCGGCTGCTGCCGCCCTGCTCCGTGGCTGCGTCGCTGCTGACCCCGGAGTGCCAGTACTGGGTGACCGGACGCGCCGCAAGGCCAGACTGACCACGTGGGTGCCGGTGGTCAATACTGCTCCAGGCTCAACCGGCTCACACCCCACCCTCCGCCACTCATTACTGCCTGGGATTTGGCCCGAGTTGCGCCATAGCTTGCCTCCAGCGACGGTGTTTGGTCCGGCACGCACCACAGCAGACTGGTCAGCACAGAACCCACTGCTGCGGGAGACCGAACCGACACTCCACGGCCAGGGTAGGGTGAGCCTGCAACGCGGCCGCGATGGTGAAACGAGACCTCAATCAGCGTAAGCTGACCTTTCCGGGAGCCTCCCTCCCCATCGCTGACCCCCCTCCTGAAACGCGACTTGAGGCGTCTGGGGGTGCAGAACGAGAGGATCCCACTTCCCTCATGACGGCCATGATGACGGAGATGAGAACTGGTTTCAAGGCACTAGATGGGCGCTTCGACAATCTGGAGCGCCAAATGGCGGACATGAGCACCAAGATCCAGGCACACGACCGACGCCTGGACCTGGCAGAATCCAGAGTCTCGGATGTGGAAGACGGCGCGGCAAAATCCTTGAAACGGCTGGAGAGGGTGGAAAGGATCCTCAAAGAAGTGGCGGTCAAGAATGAAGACCTAGAGGCCCGGGGACGAAGAAACAACGTACGAATCACGGGCCTGACAGAGACAACGCAAACTGGCCGGATGGACACATTTATCGAAAAACTGCTCATTGAACTCTTTGGCCGGGACTCCTTCACTCAGGGTTTTGTGGTAGAGCGAGCTCACCGATCACTGGGGCCTAGACCCCGAACTGGACTCCCACCGCGCCCGATCATTGCCCGCCTCATGAACTTTAGAGATCGAGACGCTGTCCTCCGAGCAGCTCGCGAACGTGGAGAGGTGCAATGGCAGGGAAACATGCTGTCCTTCTTTCCTGATTTCACATTCACAGTCCAGGAGGCGCGAAAAAAGTTTAACGGAGTTAAGGCCACACTACGGAACCTGGGCCTGCGATACGGAATGCTCTACCCGGCTAGGCTCAAAGTGGACATCGGAGGTGGATCCCGCATTTTCGAGACACCAACGGAGGCTCAGGAATTTTGTCAGCACTATAAAAGGCGCGAGGAGGACGGTGCTCGATCTGGAACACTCCCGCAGTCCTCCCCGGTCAGAAATGCTTCCCAAGCCAGCAATGATTTATTTGCCGAGACGGGCAACGGCTGACCGTTGCACCTAGACTTACAAGGCCGAAGTTACAATCTGTTTACTTATCGGTCACCCGACCTGGTTGGGCTACACGCACTTGGATTATTTTTTTGATCTGGAGTTCCCCCGACCGGCGTGGCGTTGCCACACCCCATGGCGGACGCCATTGTTGTCTTAGTACTCTGTTTCTTAATGCAACCGAGCTTATTTCCAGAACTGTACATTGCTACCCTGTGCTATGTTTGGCTCGCTGCATGGTTTATGGGGATGTGCCTCCACGGGTTCTTCGGAGGCTGGGTGGGGGGAGGGGGGGGTAAGTTTATTGGTTAGTTTGATGTTATTCTATATTCAGATTGTGAACACACACCACAGTCCATCGCACACTACGACACACCCTGACACACCTTGGAACAGATATAATGATCCCGACGATCATGGTTGGACGGCCCAGGCAGACTGACTCGACTTTGATTACCCTGATGACGTGGAACGTGAGGGGACTAAATGACACGAGGAAATGTAGGCAAGTCTTCAACTATTTAGGCAGGCATGCAGTTGACATTGTGTTTCTACAGGAAACCCATTTAAACCCAACGGGGTCCCGGCTCCTGGCTAGGAGTTGGGGTTCACACCGCTTCTTCACAGATTTTAGCAGATACTCCAGGGGGGTGGCCATCTTGGTACATAAAAGACTACCCTTCATACCGCTCTCCACAGTAGCAGACCCGGAGGGCCGGTACCTGCTGGTGACGGGCTCCATCTTGCATCAAACGATCACACTGGTAAATGTGTACGGCCCCAATACTGATTCCCCCGGCTTCTTTCAGGAGCTCCAGGCGAAACTGACCGTGACAGCCACGGGCCACGTGCTTGCCGGGGGTGATTTTAATTTGCTCCTTAACCAGGCACGTGACGGCACCTCGACTGCTACCGACCCCAAAAAACACTCCAGACCAGTCCTGGTGGACATCTGTAATGACTACTCCCTCATAGATATAGAGGCCAGGATGCATGGGAAGACCCCGGAATACACACACCATTCTGGCTACCATAACACATGGACACGTCTAGACTACTAGCTACTATCACCCGGGGTGGCGTCTTGGGTGTCATCCCACACTACACTGCCGCGCACGCTGTCAGACCACTCACCGGTGGCGCTACAACTAGTCTTTCCACGTCCTGGCGGCTCTGAACGGCAATGGAGATTTCCCGGTAAAGCCCTGTCGGACACTGTCTTCACCGACACAATCCGCACCGCCATCATTGATTATTTTGAACTGAACACGGGGTCGGTCGACACACATGCAACCTTGTGGGAAGGGTTTAAGGCCACCATCAGGGGAGTATCCATCGCCACTCATGTGGGTGTCCTTCGTTCCATTCGGTCCACCCTGACACGCATAGAGAATGATATCCGACTTGCAGAAAATGAACAGCTGCGTAACCCCTCTGAGACGCTAGATGCGCGACGCCTTTCACTGCTGCTAGAGTTCCGCGAGGCGGCTGACAGGGAGCTCCATTTCCTTGCTACGCAATACTCAGCGCGTCAGTATGGGGAGGGAGACAGACCCGGGAGATTGCTGGCACACCTACTCCGCCCTCCAAGGCAGGCGCACTACATAACAGAAATAACATCACCGGAGGGGAGGACACTGCGCACTACCCCCGAAATATCCCACACATTCCTGTCCTATTACACTTCCCTCTACTCCTCAACGGCTGCCACAGACCTACGGGCCCAGGGCTCGTACCTCGGCGAAATTGCACTGGTCTTTTTGGAGCGGTATATGCAGGATTTCCTTGCCCACCCAATCACTGCTGACTCGGTGGTGGAGGCCATAGACGCTCTACGAGGCTCCGCTGCTCCAGGCCTCGACGGCTTTTCGGACGATTTTTACAAGGCCTTCAAGGAGGAATTGGTGCCGGAACTCCTAGAAGTATACTCCGAAGCGTTGGAGACGGGTATCTTGCCCCCCACATTCCGAGAGGCAGTGATCATTTTGCTCCCGAAACCCGACAAAGACCCAACACTTTGTGGCTCCTATAGGCCCCTTTCGCTGTTAAATACAGATTATAAAATCTTGGCAAAAATAGTGGCCACACGATTGGCCCTTTTAATGGAATATATCATATCCCCCGCGCAGTCAGGGTTTGTCCCCCATCGATCCACCTCGCTGAATCTACGTACCTTATTCGCGATACTCCATCGTGTAGACCCCAACATACCGGCAGCCGCAATACTCCTCGACGCCGAAAAGGCGTTTGATTCCTTGGAATGGCCCTTTTTCCTGTCGGTAATGAGACGTATGGGCATGCCGGAGTGCTTCATCTCCACCGTGGCATTGCTATACACCAAGCCCACGGCTCGAATACGCCTGAATGGCACCATCACGGAGTCATTCTCCCTGTCCAGGGGCACGAGACAGGGGTGTCCATTGTCCCCCCTACTATTCATATTGGCGATGGACTCCCTAGTCCGTCACTTCCAAGAAAAGCATAGTTTCCGAGGCCTACAATTTCGCACCGGCCTGTTGCTGGCATCCCTATATGCAGACGATCTAATCCTTTATGTCCGCACACCTGCTGACAACCTAGCACCGCTCTTAGAAGAAATTACGCGGTTTGGCACCTACTCGGGATTACGCGTGAATTGGCGCAAATCCCTCATTTTTCCGTTGACTCCCTCCCTTGGGACTGCGAATACCCTTTGGAATGGTGTGACGACTCGGTGAAATATTTAGGCATTCACGTTCACCTTAATACAGTAGACATCATTCGCCTCAACTATGGCAGGGCACTAGACTTTTTGGAAGATAACATTGATAAGTGGCTCCGGCTGCCGCTCTCTATGTTGGGGCGCATTGCTATAGTTAAGATGGTGGTGCTGCCCCGGTTTCTGTATTTATTTACTAACATCCCGGTGCCTCTCACGAAAATATTTTTTACACAGCTGCGAACGCTACTACTGCGGTTGATCTGGGGCAGCAGATCCCCTCGAGTTGCGTGGCATGTGCTGACCCTGCCCTACGAGAGAGGAGGCCTGGGGGTACCCGATTTTTACCTGTATTTTCTGGCCGCCCAGTGCTCCTTTGCATACCCCTGGTTCCACCCAGATGCGCGCATCCTTTTCCTAAGGCCCGAGGCAGATCTGGTTTTACCCCACCCATTGGCCACGCTGCTCCCGAAGGGTGTCCCGCGCGACCCCCAGGACATCCAAACGGTGTCATCCACATGTTGGGCGTGGGAGAAACTCAGAAGACTATTGAAACTAGATATCCTGTATTCCCCGCACCTCCCCCTCCCTAATGCACACTGGCTTCCAATCACCGGCGAACAGGTGGTACGCACTACCCTCTCCAAGTTCGGCCTCCACACGTTGGGGGATCTGTTCCCAGATGGCCACGCCTTCAGCTTGACGGAGGACCCCCGCCTCCAAGACCGCACTTTTATGGACTCATTTTTGCTGTCTCGGATGCGCTCCTTACTACGAGCAACATTCCCCACCTTCCCGCTGGCACCGGAGGAGGCCCCCCCCCTAACCACGGTCATACAACACTCCTCGGGGGCGCACATGGTTGCTATGATCTACAGACTCAGCATAGCTGCCACTCCCGCTGCAGATGCGAGGGTCCGCCTGGCATGGGAAACTGACTTGGGGAAACCGATCTCAGATGTAGAGTGGGCGCAGTGCTGCGCAGTGACTAAAACAGTATCATTGAACACACGACACAAACTCATCCATTTTAAGTTTCTGCGACGCCTGTACCACACCCCTGCTCTGGCCCACAGGATAGATCCCACGCGCTCCCCTGATTGCCCGAAATGTAAAACCACAGGTGCTGATTTTGCGCATCTCTCATGGACCTGCCCCAGACTGAGGGACTACTGGCTACAGGTACACACCACATTTGGTAAAGTATTGGGTATCCCGCTGACCCCGACGCCTGAAATTGCTTTGTTAGGCTTCGTAACGAACTTCCCTCTTGCGGTTCGGAGACTTGCTACATTAGGTTTCTTGCTGGCCAAACGGGAGGTAGCCTTGCTCTGGGGTTCCCCGAGGAGCCCGACAGTGAAGTCCTGGTTGAAGAGTTTGGCCTCCTGCAAGGTGAACTGTGAGGAATATTCCTCCACCATCCCTACGTCTTCTAGGCCCCGAGACATTTGGGGTCCTTACCGCACATACATTGCTAAGCTCACAGCAGAACGTCAGGAGCAATTGGACAATCACCTGTACCCCGAGGGAGTGGGCTCGTGTGTTTGGGTGTCAAAAGTACTGCACGGTCATGGCATGTCGACTGCACATGTCGGATGGGAATGATGTGGAACCTGGGGCTATTGGGAGGCTGGGTTGGGCCGACTGAGGATGTCAACATTCCCCCTTTTGCAGTTTAATTACTTTGTGTTTGCTTAGGCGCCGGGAACTGGGAGTCAAAAATGACCTGTACTGTATTCTGGTGTGTTTTCTTATCCACTGCTGATGGTGTATGTGTGATGCTCCTGAAAATGGTAAATAACGTTTAAAAAAAAAAAAAAAAAAAAAAAACTTTGCACGCAGAGGTGGTCAAGGAACAACATGCCTAATGCATACGCAAGAATCGTAGCCAGCGAGGGACAGCAGACCTCCATCCCTCTGTTCGCCTTCCAAATGGGCAACTTCTTTTGAAGGAACAAGTGCTGATGTAAAAAAAAATTATTGCCCTTTGGGAACTCTTCAGGGTGAGCAGTCGAGGCCTCCAACAGCTTCCCATTTGCAAATCAGTTACCATTTCATTTGAGGTGTCTGCAACTGTTCGATGATTTGCAACCACAATCGCGAATGTGCCTACTGACATACACCATTGAGAAGCACAGTAAGAACTAGCTGCTCCTTTCACACCTTCTCATAATAAATGATTCACAAAAACCCTTTTGTGAGTTGGAAAGTCCTTTCCAACTGCTGTGCACTCATCCAACTGTGAATTTTTCGGTCGAGCCTGAGCCAGCGCGCATGTGCTGCTCTGGTGATCTGCTGTAGTAGAGTATGGAAGAGAAGCCCCGTTCACTCTCCGCCCCAAATTTTTGATTGGCTTGTGTCTTTGTCCTTTGTAAATGCTGGCATCTGATTCCTTAATAGGCTGGTTAGTCACTCTTAGTACTGCCTTGTCTTCATTTGTAACCTCCCATGGCTTCTAGCCCCTTTACTTCGGTTGTTACATGGTACGTGTTATTTAGTGCTGTCAGCACTATTTGCTTTATTGAGTTTCTGGGGCAAGGATTGGCAAAGAGAAGGGCATACCGGGGTTACTTCATTCACATTGTCTTGTCCCTGTGCAAGGTACTCTGTCTACATCTTACAAATGCTTTTATTTAATGAAAATAAACTAGAGGGATATCTGTCGGCAACAATTCTGAGGGATAGCGCTGAGGAAAACAGATGTGCTTGGAAATGCTTGCATATTGGCATGATTTACGTGAATTCCCAAAAATGTAATACCCTGAAGAGAATAACCTATACTCTTATATATTTTTGTTCATTGGTTCCTTGGCATTTTAATGATATTTATAGTGCAACTTTTTGCTCAAAGGAAATGCTAGGTTGTCTACAGTTCTTGTGTTTTCAATCGGGTTTTTAGTACTGCACGTTTTTCAAATATGTCTCATCCAGACTTAGGATTGCAAAAGAGATTTACTCCAATTTCGATTTTAGTTACTTCTGAGAAACAGCACAACCATTTTATATGAGCCCAACATAATAGATAACATCATGGTGAATCATTAGGTGCATTTTGTTTTTTATTGTCCCCATGTTATATACATCTTTGCCCTACTTTCTCGCTTTTGACCTACTTTGCCCCATTTTCATGTTTGACACTTTTAAACGAAAATTCATAAATGACTAGCTCAGTGTTTGACAGTTTACATTTCATGTTTATTTTTCAATGTCTTTTTTAGATCGATCCTGGGCCGCACATGCGCAGCTCTGTGAGGCATGCTGTATTCGAGTATGTACTTGAAACCCCTCCCACTCTCCGACCATATTGGCTTTTGTAATTGTCCTTTGTAAATGCTGGCCTATGATATATTATCAGGCTTTCTCTTTGTTACGCCTCCCCAGCAGACATGTAGGATTTTGATGCATTGCCAGGTCTACCACTCGGCATAACAAAGTGACTTGATGCATTGCGCCACGACACAAAGTGATCAATATGCCCCTTAATGGTGCTGCAATCCCAATCCAGCTTTGAGCCATGGCAGCTCAAGCTACCGTGCAGTTTCCCAGAGTTTTGTGAAAGGGCTCTTTGGCATAAACTCGGCTCTCCTCCCATCCAGACAAGTGCATAGTTGAGATGTAGCCCAAGAGTACCAAACTTGTTGTACACTGCAAACATGCACACACCAGCCCAATGGCAGGCCATGCAGCAACACAAGTTACCAACAAGGCGGGCCTGTAGGCCCCCCGGGGGCACCCGCAGGCGCAGAAGCATGCTGTATTCGAGTATGTACTTGAAGCCCTGCCCACTCTCCGACCATATTGGCTTTTGTAATTGTCCTTTGTAAATGCTGGCTTATGATATATTATCAGGCTTGTTAGTCCCTCCTTAGTACCACCTTGCCACATATTTCCACTACACAAATTCACTCCACACAATTCCACCACACACCATGCCACAACTAACAATTCCAAGGCACATAAATCGACTCCACATAAATCCTCTCCAATCCAAAACACATGAGTAAAAGACATCCTCATTTACGCCAATACCTCTAACTCTCACAAATGCGAGAACAATGTGCATTGCAAATGCTTGTTAAATATAGGGTTTGCTATAGCAAACTGGTTTAGTGGACCTCACCCATATAGCCTAGATTTAGAACAAGGTGATAACAATAATTCTGTCAAATATCTGCAGCTAGCAAGCCCATAACACCGTCACCCAACCCTAGTATTTTTATTGCCTTAACAATTTATTGTACAGCAGCATTGACTTCTCCTGTTCAGCCAACAGGTCCTGGTGAGGTGCTGTGATAACTCTACCACTGATGGCACAGATCAGATAGATGATCTTGGAGGCCTGGTTTGCCGCCATCTTTGATGATGCTTGCACCATACAAAACTACCAAGACAAGGGTGACTGATTTTTACAAATAGGTCAATAGTGTCACAACATGCTTTGAATCACTCCCATCTTACTAGAGAGAATAAATAAGTGGGCACAACAAATGTATCTCTTCTTTTAAAGGACATTACCAGCCCCCATATTAGGCGGCAAAAATTCTGGCAGTCAACAAACTGCTCACCAAGGTGTCTCCTTGCACAGCAGGCATAGTCACACTTTGGGAGACAAACAATCATGGCAGAGAGCACAACACATGGTGGATTTTCCTAGCCCAGCCTTGTTAAAGATGTACATCTGTTGCATTACCAGATAGATATTGCACCAGCAAAACTCAAGTTTTTCAGCACTTTAGTGTCAGCAGGAGTGCATTCCAGATGTTTGCTCCTTGGATTGCAATCGGAAATCCCCTCTGTGGTTCCTTTACTGTATCGAGGGGCAGAAAGGTGTTGCTTGAAGTAGCTACTAGAAGGAGTTTAATAAAGCCTTTTATAACATGTATACATTAGCAGTCTGCAAAGCTGCAAAACTGCCTTGTTCACAAACTTTTAATGAAAATCTTTGTGGGGCCGAAGTTTACGGATTTGAAAATGGTTTCTTCAGCACACAATGGTGATGGTATAGCACCATTCCTGCTGATGTCGGGTGCCGAAAGGGCATCGGTGGACGAGTGACTCTTGGCGGCTATCCTTGTCAGTGCCCACTGCCATACCTAGCATGTCATGAGACCCACCTCTTCCCATTGCACTAACCCATTACGGGTCAGACCCCTCTTTCTTGCTGGGAGTGCTCCCTATTCTGATCTTCCTACTGCATGGTTCTCAGGACTATAGACTCCCCACATCTCAGACAAAGCCGCCTATTAACCTACCATATTCCCTTCCATAGCGTGGAAGCCTTTCCAAGCAATTTTCAGTTGCAGAAAATGCTGCTCTTGATAGGAGAAACGTTATGTGGTTAGAAAGCACCTCAGTGGTGCAAGCCATGTGATGGGAAACTTTGTCTCGGCAAAGTGAGAAGAATCTCCAAAAAGCTTTATTTATAAGGTTTGCTCTTCACTTTCCCCACTAGATAACTAGGACCAGATTTATGAGATTGTCATGCAGTGCAGCAAGTCACCTGGGAAATGGCAGAAATGTGCTGTATTTAAAAGAATACAGTGCAATTCTGCCTTTTCCCCTGCACTGGTGCCATTTTGGCTGCCTAGCAACAATGAAGTCACCCGTGCACCCTGGTATAAGGGTGCCTTTGTTGTAAAATGGATTATTTTTGTGCAGGAAGGGGCATCCTCCTGCACAGAAACGATCCTGAGGCATTTTCCTCCTTAAGTGTGCTGGGGAATGCAGCACACATAGAAAGAGGGAAAAATGAGAAGATATGAAGATATTTCTCTTTGTTACGCCTCCCCAGCCGACGTGTAGGATTTTGATGCATTGCCAGGTCTACCACTCAGCATAACAAGGTGACTTGATATATTGCGCCACGACACAAAGTGATCAATATGCCCCTTAATGGTGCTGCAATCTAGCTGCAATCCAGCTTTGAGCCACGGCGGCTCAAGCTACCGTGCAGTTTCCCAGAGTTTTGTGAAAGGGCTCTTTGGCATAAACCCGGCTGTCCTCCCGTCCAGACAAGTGCATAGTTGAGATGTAGCCCAAGAGTACCAAACTTGTTGTACACTGCAAACATGCACACACCAGCCCAATGGCAGCCCATGCAGCCACACAAGTTACCAAGGAGGCGGGCCTGTAGGCCCCCCGGGGGCACCCGCTGGCGCTGACGAAACCCCACCTCTGAGGCGGGATTTGAATTTGCTGCGAGGTGCGTGGGTTCTCTTTCCTTTCGAAGGCCTGCCTGCTCATGTCACAGCGCTTGCCGATGAAACCTGGCTTACAGAGGCATCTCCCAGTCATGTCACAGCGGAGGGACATTGCACCGGCGGGGCTGCAGCCACACGCCATGCACACCTGCTTCTCTGCGTCCCACCAGCAGTTCGGCTTCAGTGCAAAAAGGTGAAAGGAAAATAGAAAGAAGACATCAAAAGGAAAGAAGAGATAGAAAAGTAGAGATCGAAAATTTGGAAAAGGCAGAAAAAGTATCTAATTGCATAGAAATGCTAGGGCACATCTTAAACACACATTGAATAATTGCATTTACCCAATATTATATTAACATTATGTATATTACTTGAGGCAATGGTTGCTCGTAACTATTATTGTGCTGACACACTCCTAGCTCCACATATCTGTAATATTACATTTGATTAAATGAAATCCAATATATACCTGCGGGTTTCGTTATTACAGGCAGGCGAGGGGCGCGTTCCAGAGTACAACAATAAAATAAAATAAAATTAGCAGTAATGTATTTCCTTTCAAGTTTTCCAATACATTGTTTATTACTGTATCCAAAGTCAGGTCTTCTATTTGCGGATTGCCTAGCTGTAGTTATCTGTGTAATGCATTTCTTGATTGAGTTTTCTCTTTTAGAACTCCACTTCTGCAGCGAATTGTCTCACAATCCTCTGCCATTCTAATTTCTGTAGCTCCACAGCTATCCTAGGAGCATATTACCAAGGGCCTTATCGCCGCTTTAGCGGCAATTTTTCTCGCTAAAGCGGCGATAATTTTATCGCCCTATTACCTAGCTGTCGCTAACACCAGTTAGCGACAGCTAGTAGGAGATAGCGATCATCTTGGGGCCCACTTTGCATGTCAGCCATATTTATCGATAATGACATGCAAAGTGGGCGTGCCAAGATGTTCGCGACTTTAAACAGTCGCTAACATCGCTATCTCCTATTACCTACAAAGGCGTACTTTTGGAAATATTCGCGCTAGGCGCGAATATCTCCAAAAGATACCGCCTGCCCAGAGCAGTTCTTAGCCATGTTATCCAATGGTAGGTGGATAACATGGCTAAGAGCATTAGCTCGGTAATGAATGAATATCACTGACTTTTCAGCGATATTCATGCATTTCGGCCGATTTTTATCGCTTTTGAGATAAACCTAGATAATAGCAAGGTTTATCTGCGATAAAAATCGGCGGAGCTCGGCGATAATAATATTGCCGCTAACCGTGTTAAGCGATAATTATCGCTTAATCTTGGTAATATGCCCCCTAGTTTCTCTCAGATCTCTAGCTGCAGATTTTAAGATTTGTAAGTGGATTTTGTTGCACAGACTTAGCCGGGCATTGACTTTTGGCCGTGCTAAGAAGATTGATTTTCATTATATATTTTCCATCTGATTGTCTGAAAAGATACAAGTTTACAATGATATTAGAATCAGCTTAGGAGGTAAGGTAGATTTAGTAAAACAATGCTTAAGTCCTCGTCTTTTTAAATTAGCACAAGGAAAAATTACCTCTACTTTGGAATGTTGAATCTTCTCTATGTTGGGCGTACAACTGCAAAGCACCCCATCTTTGCAGCCCAGCATTATTCAATTTTTAACCGCATCACTGCGGCGGCTTTTCCCGCTGTGCGCGGCGGTTTTAAAAAACCTGCGGTTCATGACGAGCTCAGCTCATCATGAGCGCACGGCAGGTTACGCTCATGACGAGCTGAGCTCGTCATCTGCCTGGAAGGGGTTAAAGCTGGGCTGGACCGCTGACAGCAACGATGATAAGCTCAGACACTCACAAGCATAGACATTTAACTGAAATTGCATCACTGTAAGCACTATTACAAAGGGCAGGGTTGTTCAACATTGGTTTTGGAGGACTGGATCCATGCCATAACTTCGGCATAAAAACATAAGACACATTTTCATATGATCATCATGAACACCAGTAAAAATGTTGATAGTAGCTGCTTCATACTACATCATTTGCTCGTTCTAAACCCTGTAAATCACAGATGGTACTGTGGCCCAATTTTCTATTCAATGTCTAGAAAGAAGAAGGACAAAAGGATGTGTTTGCCCTGGTATCTGGGTTTGAAAGAGGCGACCTATAGGTCCCATCGAATATCAGCAGTGAGAGGTTAAAGAGCACGACCCTCTTAATAGCATGACGTATTTCGAGGTGGCATAACATTAGTCTTGGCGCCAAAGGAGTCGCATGGCATTTAATCCTGATGACATAACAGGAAGTGAATTCAATGAAAATATGAAAAGCAGAAAACGTACTCTAGTTATCGTACATATATCACCTGCAGCGTTCCCGTGATATGCTAAATGAACACCGAATGCAACTTGACATACCCAATTTCAACTAGAGAAGTACAATCACAAATGCAAGGCAAAACAAGTGTGGCCAGGAATAACCACTGATTTGCGTCTATGTGATATTCATGTGAAAACCAGCGAGCACAGTTTATTAATTTGCCCTTTTTGGCATGATATTCGGAGAATATATCTTCAATCCTTACTCAGAGAAGCAGGCTAATATTATATTTGCTGGTTATTTTTATTTTGGACGCAGAAAGCTTTAAAAAGGAGTTTATAGTTACCTTTTGATCGAGTTGTGACTAACAACTGATTGTTAGCTGTTGTAATTCAGGACAGGCTGATAACAAAGTGGTATTGTTTTATTGTGTTATGTACTGATACCTGCTTGTTGTCCCTAAAATGTTACTGTTATTAGTGAGAAATATTGTGCATATTTCCCCAGATGCTTGTATAGAGCCACATAACCTTCACGTCACTCCAATATGCACAGTTATAGCACAGTTTATTCCCCCCAACTTTCAAAGCTGTTCTGCAGAGAGTTGGCGATGGGGGACACTGAAGACATTGTGCCATGGTGAGACCTAAAGTGTTGGGGGCATATCAACAAGCAGCAGTGATAATTATCGCTGGCCGCCCTTAGCGTGAGGAATTTTATTGCCGGGAATCGCAGATAATTATCGCCATGCCAGTGCTGTATAACGAACGCATAGCGATATGGCGATAATTATTCCTGTGACAGTGATGTTTTCCATGGAACATCGCTGGTTTTCCAGCGATTTTCCATGGAAAATGGCGATATCCTTGTTCATAATCCATCACCCATTGGCTACAATTGTTTAGTCAAAGGAAAAGCAGGCTGAGGAAAGTAGCGATAACCAAGGTTAGCGCTACTTTTCTTATTGCTATGCTTGTTAGCGATTCCCTTGATAATTGGAGAAATTACGGTTAGCGACATTTCTCTAGTTATTTCGGGACAGAACGCCCACTTTGCATCTCATTAGAGATGCAAAGCTGGGCGTTCAGTAAACAGGCACTAAGGCTTGGATTCACGCGTTAGCGTGTCCGTGCTGATAGGGCGATAAAATGATCGCCGCTTTTCGTCCAAAAACGGACACTAAAGCGGCAATTTTATCACCTCGCTTTGCTGATATGCCCCTTGGTTCGTTGGAAGAGTCCACTGTGAGTGCTGATTAGATAAGAGAAGGAGGTTCTCCGCCTCTATTTGCCTGCTTCCATGTAGGAGTACAAAAAGCAGGGCCACTGCTGAAACAGAGAGGACAGGAGGCCTCTTTGACTAGACTCTGCCACCTGAGCCATAGCGCATGGTGTCGAGGCTCGGAATTGGACAGAAAATTGGCCCTGGTAGCAAAATAGAAGTAGTTCTCATTAGAGAATCAGACAGCTAAAAAAAAAAGTGGGCCTCATTTGCAAATCGTGGCAGTTTTGAATTTGTATATAGTCTCTGTATAGGTGTTTTTGCATGGTATGAGAGTCTATGCATTTCTGCTGGCTGCAGGCAATGCTTCTGGTAATATCAGGAAACTCAACCGTAGGGCCCTAGCCCCATACAATAAAACAGTATCCTACATGGGCAAAAAAAAGCCCACATACTGTGTCCCACTAGGACACATGGCACTGCCAGATTATACTATAGGCCAGTCCGACTCTGACGCAATTCTGGAATTCAGAGCAGCGTGTGCGGTCTGCACTGATGATATTATCTCCTGGCAGAGGCAGGTATCATTAGGGTACTTTTGCTGAAGGAAAAGTCGATGATTTATATGTGTTGAAAATGTAATTAGATCAGTGCTCTAGGAAGGACGAGTCACCAGTGTGTGTGTGTGGGGGGGACCAGAGACAGCAAGGAGCAATACTAGATTGTAAGCTGTTAATTTTTGTGATCCCAAGTCGTCAGCGTCTGAAGATCCTTGGTGAACTTGGTTTTATGGTTGAGGAATAATCGTGCATAGGGACTACGAAATGGGTCTGTCCATGGGCGTCCGCAGAAATTTTTCCAGGGGGGGGCAACATTTTTACTTCATCACCATCCTCCGACATAATTGAGCACAAGTATTAAATAAACAAATAAAAAATCTAATAAGACAAACGAGCTTAAATAACAAAAGAAACCCGTGGGGTGGGAGAAATATCATGTAAGGCTCCACAGCAGATTACCTGGCAACCACAAGGAAACAGAGGAAAAAATAAACAAGCAATGGCATAGCCAATAGGTCTCGCCTTTGGGACCTTATAAGTGTTTAGCCATGCAACACTTGATGTTGTTGCACCAAGGATATTGTACTGGACAACTAAACACTTATAAGGTCCCAAAGGGGAGACCTATTGGCTATGTCAATGCTGTTTTTTTTTTTAAATGACAAGCAGTGCTATAGGGCTCCGGCTGCCACTTAGTCCACCACATCCCACGTAGATGCTGCAGCCATCTTTGAATGGTTTTAAAGCCAATTTAAAAGCTGTCACCGGTGTATGTTAATCCCCATCTCAACTGTGAGACTGCTCTCCTGCTTCCCAATTCTATTAAATACAAATTATGTAAAAAGAGCATCCCATTCTGAGCTACACAGCTCATCCTACCCACGTTTCATGCGCAGATTTGAAATACTGATGGTTTGGGCTTCCCGGAATTCAACTGGTTGAGAGGTGGGCAGGTGTAGAGAGGTAGAGAGAGAGAGGTGTAGAGAGGTAGAGAGACAGAGGTAGAGAGAGAGGTAGAGGGAGAGGTAGAGAGAGAGAGGTAGAGGTAGGTAGAGAGAGGTAGAGGTAGGGAGAGAGAGATAGGTAGAGAGAGAGGTAGAGAGAGAGGTAGAGGTGTAAAGGTAGAGAGAAAGAGGGAGGGGTAGAGAGAGAGAGAGAGGTAGAGGAGGAGAGGTAGAGAAAGAGGTCGAGAGGTGGAGGTAGAGAGAGAGTGGTAGAGGGAGAGGTAGAGAGGTAAAGAGGTAAAGAGGTAGAGAGAGAGAGGTAGAGAGAGAGGTAGAGAGGGAGAGGAAGGGAGAGAGGAAGAGAGAAAGGTAGAGAGAGAGGTAGAGAGAGGTAGAGGTAGGGAGAGAGAGAGGTAGAGAGAGAGAGGTAGAGAGAGGTAAAGGTAGAGAGGTAGAGAGGTAGAGAGAGAGAGAGAGAGAGAGGTAGAGAGGTAGAGAGAGAGAGGTAGAGAGAGAGAGGTAGCGAGAGAGAGGTAGAGAGAGAGGTAGAGAGAGAGTGGAAGAGAGAGTGGAAGAGAGAGAGGTAGAGAGAGAGGTAGAGAGAGAGAGGTAGAGAGAGAGAGAGGTAGAGAGGTAGAGGTAGAGGTAAGGAGAGAGAGGGGTAGAGGGAGAGGTAGAGAGGGAGAGAGAGGTAAAGAGGTAGAGAGAGGTAGAGAGAGAGGGAGGAAGAGAGAGAGGTAGAGATGGGTAGAGAGGGGTAGAGAGAGGTAGAGAGAGAGGTAGAGAAAGAAGTAGAGAGAGGGGTAGAGAGAGGAGAGGAAGAGAGAGAGGCAGAGAGAGAGGTAGAGAGAGAGGTAGAGGGAGGTAGAGGTAGAGATGTAAAGGTAGAGAGAGAGTGGTAGAGGGAGAGGGAGAGAGGGAGAGAGAGGTAAAGAGGTAGAGAGAGGTATAGAGAGAGGTAGAGAGAGAGGTAGAGAGAGAGGAAGAGAGAGGTAGAACGAGTGGTAGACAGAGAGGTAGAGAGGGGTAGAGAGGGGTAGAGAGAGGTAGAGAGAGAGCGTGAGAGAGCGGTAGAGAGAGAGAGGGAGAGAGAGGTAGGGAGAGAGAGAGGTAGAGAGAGAGGTAGAGAGAGAGAGGTAGAGGTAGAGAGATGTTGAGAGGTAGAGAGAGAGAGAGGTAGAGAGAGAGGTAGAGAGAGAGAGAGAGCGCTAGAGAGAGAGGGAGGTAGAGAGAGAGAGGTAGGGAGAGAGAGAGGTAGAGAGAGAGAGAGGTAGAGAGAGAGGTAGAGGTAGAGGTAGAGGTAGAGAGAGAGAGAGAGGTAGAGAGAGAGAGAGGTAGAGAGAGAGAGGTAGAGAGAGAGAGGTAGAGATAGGTAGAGAGAGAGGAAGAGAGGGGTAGAGAGGGGTAGAGAGGGAGGTAGAGAAAGAAGTAGAGAGAGAGGTAGAGAGAGAGGGGTAGAGGTAGAGGTAGGGAGAGAGAGAGGTAGAGAGAGAGAGGAAGAGAGAGAGGTAGAGAGGTAGAGAGAGAGAGGAAGATAGAGAGGCAGAGAGAGAGGTAGAGAGGGGTAGAGAGGTAGAGAGAGAGAGAGAGAGGTAGAGAGAGAGGTAGAGGCAGGGAGAGAGAGAGGTAGAGAGAGAGAGGTAGAGGTAGAGATGTAAAGGTAGAGAGAGAGTGGTAGAGGGAGAGGTAGAGAGGGAGAGAGAGGTAAAGAGGTAGAGAGAGGTAGAGAGAGAGGTGGAGAGAGAGAGGTAGATAGAGAGAGGAAGAGAGAGGTAGAGAGGGGTAGAGAGAGAGGTAGAGAGAGAGGTAGAGAGAGAGAGCGGTAGAGAGAGAGAGAGAGAGAGAGAGAGGGAGAGAGAGAGCGGTAGGGAGAGAGAGAGGTAGAGAGGTAGAGAGAGGTAGAGAGAGAGAGGTGAAGAGAGAGAGGTGGAGAGAGAGAGGTGGAGAGAGAGAGGTGGAGAGAGAGAGGTAGAGCGAGAGGTAGAGAGTGGGAGGTAGAGCGAGAGCGGTAGAGAGTGAGAGGTAGAGAGAGAGCGGTAGAGAGTGAGAGGTAGAGAGAGAGAGGTAGAGAGACAGGTAGAGAGAGAGAGGTAGAGAGAGAGGTAGAGAGAGAGAGGTAGAGAGAGAGAGGAAGAGAGAGAGTTAGAAAGAGAGGTAGAGAGGGGTAGAGAGAGAGAGAGAGCGCGGTAGAGAGAGAGGAAGAGAGAGAGAGGTAGAGAGAGAGAGGTAGAGAAAGAGAGGTAGAGAGAAAGAGGTAGAGGTAGAGAGGTGTAGAGAGGTGTAGAGAGGTAGAGAGAGAGAGGTAGAGAGAGAGAGGTAGAGAGAGAGAGGTAGAGAGAGAGGTATGGAGAGAGAGGTAGAGAGAGAGGTAGAGAGAGAGAGAGAGCGGTAGAGAGAGAGAGGGAGGTAGAGAGAGAGAGGTAGAGAGCTGTAGAGAGGTAGAGAGAGGTAGAGAGAGAGAGGTAGAGAGAGGTGGAGAGAGAGAGGTGGAGAGAGAGAGGTGGAGAGAGAGAGGTAGAGCAAGAGGTAGAGAGAGAGGTAGAGAGAGAGATAGAGAGAGAGAGGTAGAGAGGGAGAGGTAGAGAGGGAGAGAGAGGTAGAGAGACAGGTAGAGGTAGAGAGGTAGAGTGAGAGGTAGAGAGAGAGGTAGAGAGAGAGGTAGAGAGAGAGAGGTAAAGAGAGAGAGGTAGAGAGAGAGAGGTGTAGAGAGAATGACGTAGAGAGGTAGGTAGAGATAGAGAGGTAAAGAGAGAGACGTAGAGAGAGAGGTAGAGAGAGGTAGAACCACGTTGAGAGAGAGGTAGAGAGGTAGAGAGACGTAGAGAGAGAGGTAGAGAAGTAAGAGAGGTAGAGAGAGGTAGAGAGGTAGAGAGAGAGGTAGAGAGGTAGATTGGAGAACCTAGCATTTCCAGAGCATTAAAGGCACTACTCATTTGTAACGTCATTCCTTTCACTGCACATCCTGCTTTATCTAAATAACTAGACCCCTTATATACAAAAGGATGTTGTGGTCATAAAGCTTACAATTTGCAGCATCACAGTGGTTGCTACTGATGGTTTTTACCCCTTCCTAGGGCCTCTGCTTCAAGCTGTGGGAGCAGCCAGGCCCGGACCTTCTCTCTTGCCCCTCAGCAGCAGTTTTACCGCTCATCAAGCAGGACCGTCATTGCAAGCGCTTTCTCACGCTTTTAAAATTGACGGCCCTGCAGACAAACACCACTGTCTGTGGGGGCTGTCAATAGTGAGGGACCGGTGTTCCAGGGGGGGGCAAGTGCCCCCCCTTGCCCTCCCCTGCGGACGCCCATGGGTCTGTCACAGACTGTGTTTTCCAGTCACTTGGAAGCAGGAGTGGGACTGGAAACGCTCCTGGCATCAGCACTGTTCCGTCACGTGCTTTGTAGCCCAGGCTCAGGCTGCCTAATCACAGAGAAATGGGACTTGTAATTACGAGACAGAAATTCAACATGGCTCCCTTTGGAGCGACACTGTGATTTAGCATTTTAGTAAAAATAGAAGAAAGCCTCCGGGATTCCATATTTTAAGAGAAAACTAAAAGCCCCGCCTGTCTTGGCAAAATCAATAATTTTTTATCATTTCAAAACAGATTTGCAAATAAATTGCGCCTTGGAAGGGGAAAGCGGGAATATATGGGTGTCCACCACATGATTTTGTGGAAGACCATGCCAATTACGAGCTGTAAAATACTGACAAATAGTTATGACAGCCACGTGCTCTTAACAGAAAGAGAAGGCAGGTACGTCACACCAGGGGACCTGTACAATGCAACCTATGCAATAGTGTGGGGTGTTGTTGATAGCACTGAAATGCTGCTGACAGCACTTTAAAGGAGTAACAGATTTAAAGAAAGCTTTTCTAAATATATAGTAAGTGGAACGTGTTTATAATGCTTCCTAAAAGGGGGCAAAGTAGTATTACTCTTTGATGGGTGCATGTTTTACCCACTGATAATCTAAAAACTGCAGTGGTGAAAGTGGGAATCATATATTTAAAGTCAAAATTAAAAATGATTTCAAAGTCAAGTCAAATGCCAACACGACCTACTTTCAACGTGTATATTTCAACCTGTATATTGTGTTATGATTAAAGATGTAAATTAGTTCAGTGGACTAATACAACCGGTTATGAATGAATGAATGAGACATTTATAAAGCGCAAACTCCTGGGGGCGTCTTGGCACTAAAGAGACTGGTAAGGCTACAGATTTTAGTGTCCTTTTGAAGACCCTTGCTACTTCAAGGGAAAAAAACACAGCTCCTATTATTAGTTATAGAAATCTATGTGTAGCCTGAAGGTCATAGGTAAACCTACAAAGCCGTTCCTCCTTCAGAGGTCAATAAAATAAGTACCAGTGGGTTCGATTAAAAAACAGAGCCTATTATCAGTGCATAGAGACCAGACACATGATATAAGAGTGCTATGTGAGTGGAATAATTATTATGTATGTTGAATTAATTCCCAAATCTGATGACTATATCTTACAAATGGCTTTGTTAGGAGCGAGCGCATGGTTAAGAATGCATTTCTTTTAGAGAGTATGAAAGTTATGCTTTACCCAGTTATTATTATTTATTTTTTTGTCGATTGGGTTACTCTTAGGTGGATTGTCAGACTGCAAGGCCCTGTAAACTTTTTCTGGTTCTGTAGAGAGTTCTTGAGTGCCATATTGTGACTGTTTGTTGCTTACGCAGACCGCGTATCGGGAGGATGTATGCGGGAGGCCCGCGGTCCCTGCAGGGTACCCCATAGGAGGGCAAACCCCGTAGTAGTGCGCAGGGAACCGCGGGCCCGCCTTGGGGAGGGTGGGTGGGCGGGGCCGGACTTCCAGGACACCCCCCCCTTCTGGTTGGGATTATAGGGGGCGCACTTCCTCCTCGGCGCCCTCTTTGCTGCTGCCCTTTGTCCCCGTCGGTCGCTCCTGGCTGTCCTCGCCAGCCTAGTACAGGCCCCGAGCCCCCTCCTTCTCCCTCACTTCCCCCTACAAGCTGGACGCGAGGCCCGCAATCTGACTCCCCTCCCTACCGCTCACCCGATGGAAGGGGGGAAGTCGGGAGGGGGGAATAGTAATGATGTTTTTGTCTTCCAGGCTGCAGGAGGAGTTACAAGGCGACCCCCATACAGGACAGGCGCAGGAACAGGACCTGAAGCCACAGTGCGAGAGGCACAATACTGAGTCATACATAGCCAAGGGGCCCTTCTTGGGGACTTGGTTCAACGGCACCCCGTTAGTCCTTAGGGCGGTTGGAACCTGAGCAACCGGGGGTTTGCTAATAACGCCCCTCCTAGCTGGGCAAGGTGTGAGTTGACTCTCCCTTGTTCAGAGGTGGGCGGGGCAGATGGACGATAGGTCCATCGGGAGGCGTGCCTCCCCGGTCGACACGTGGCCAGGGCCACTAGTGTCTACTTCTTTGGCTCAACTTCAGGCGCCCTGCAACAAGGGGTTGCGGGGTGGAGGGGTCGCCTGTCAGTTAACCCGTTGTTATTTGTACCACAAATAAACCTGCAACTTTTTATTCCCAAACATCCTTGTCTGTGTGTCATTTGGGTAGAGGGTTGTGGGGCAAGGGTACCGATGCAACTACTATGGAGTCTGGAGAAAGTAATGCTATATGAATCCTTTCCTGAGAATACACGTCTCTTGTGAGGAAGTGTTTATTTCTTGTTCCAGTTAGCCCTGAGGATAGCAAAGGTGCCGGCATTTGTCTTTATTGTTTATTGGTAGCTCAGTGTGGGCAGAAACAATGCTCACATGTTTTCCCAGTTTAGGTAGACCCTTCCCAAGAGCTGAACACAGAGAACATAAGTCACCCTTACAAGCCACTGAACGTCTGCCGATTTAGAAATTCTCTGGTAGGACTGCTTACTACTATGAGGTTCCCCCTTTTGACTTTTAACCTTGCCGAGGGTTGATGACATTGGTGTATAAGTAGCTGAAGGGGTACCTTACCAGTGGCAGTTAGATAGATACATTTTTTCTAAAGGACTGGGAGCTGTAGGCCCTGCAGTGCTTAATTTGTAAAAATAAAAGTGCCAGGGCCTTCTTCAGGAGGCCACTTCTGCTTGCACCGCCCATTGCTGCTGTCAGAACTGCCAATAACAGGGGGGCGTGGCTTGCGCGCCGCGAGGTGATGGTGGTCCGCGAGTAGCTCCGGGGCATAGGTGACTTCTGGGACTATTTCGGTTCCCTTCCAGTGTTCAAAAGCGGATTTCCGGACGTCGGAATGTGCCGGGAATGAAATGAGCTGCATTCCGACAAGCGGAATGACAGGAGAGCTGTTCTTGTCTTCGTGAAGCATTCTGTGGTCTGGAGGCTGGGAGCGACCGCCATCTTGTGTTGTGACGACGCTGGAATTATTTTCCTCATGGTCAAGTGACAACTTCTTACCTACACATTTAAATGTGGCCTTTATCTTCTGCATAGCTACTTCTGAGTGCGGTTGAGGTTTTTTATTAGCATTTCTGAGACTATAACCTGCTCCTCTTTGCGGTTTCATATTACGCTTTCGACCAGAAGGTGCTATTTGTTGCCTCAGTGCTACTTTCTTCAATAATTATTTTTCTTCCGGCCTGTGTGCTGCGCCTACCTCTCTTTTTTGGACTCCTTACGGTGATTTGGTGCTATATTGTTTTTGGGGTTCCCACCCTTTTTTTTGTTTGTTTCTTCTCTGCTACTTTGATTGGGTGGAGGTTACCTCTTATGGCTGATATTATGGGCCCCCCTTCGACTACTAAGGACCCTAAAGGTGCGCTTAAGAGGTCTAAACAAACTTCTCCTACCCCAGAGTCCTCTCAGAAGGAGGCGAGCACTACTTAGGACACCATTTTGTCACGCCTAATGCTGTTCATGACATTGCGCAATCCACTAAAACTAACACTGATTTGCTGCAGGTTGAGGTAGCGGCTATTAGGAATGACTTCAAGGCGCTGTCTGTGCGTGTTTCGACTGCGGAGACACGGATTAGTAATGTAGAATATTCTGCACGGCAGCATTCTAAGTGTTTTCAGCAAATGGAGCGCTCAATGGCGGCATTGAGGAGAGATCTTACGGACCAGGAAGATCGCAATTGTTGAAGTAACTTGTGAATTTTTGGTCTGCCGGAGGAAGCGGAGAAGAAGGCTCCTTAAATGATTGATTTTTTACTCCAGTGGCTTCCTTCTACGGTACAAATTTCTTTTCAAAGGGACTTTGAAACTGAATGGGCTCATCGAGTCCCAACGTTTAGACCTAAGTCTTCCACACAGCCGAGGGCGGTAATTTTTAAGCCGCTGCGTCACCAACATTTGGAACAGATTCTGGCACATATGAGAAAGATTAAGACGGTGTCTTGGGAGGGCCACCGGATCTCTATTTCGCAGGATTTTGCTAGAGATACAGTGATTTGACGAAAAGGTTTTCTCAATTTGCGGAAACGCCTGTCAGAAATGAATATTCGTTTTTCTTTTGCTGGCCCCTCCAGATTTCGTATCACCTTCAAGGGTCGGTCGAGAATTTTTGATGACCCTACCGAGCTCTCTACCTTTCTAGATAATCAGTCTGAGTCTCTGATGGATTCTTCATCCTCTCCTGGTACTTCGGGCACTTGATTCTAATGCTTCTAGATTGTTTTGTTACTCTTTAATCTCAGATGGCGTTGTTCCCAGTTTCTTCTGGACATATGTTACTTTCTGTTTGACGGTCTGTCTCATCTCGTATTATTTTGTGCTTTGTATATCTCCATTGTTTCAGTGATCCGTTTGTGTAGGTGATTCTTCTTGTCGCTCTTTTCGCTCCTTCCTCTTTCTTTGTTTGTTGCGTATTTTGTCTCTTGTATTGGTGAACACTCGTCTTGGCTTTTGGCCTTATCATTTTTCTTTCTTTCTTTGATTATGATGTTGATAATACTTCCTACATTTCTACTAGATTAAGATTGTCGCTGTTGGTTACTTGATGTTCTTTCTCTTTTATACTTTGGAATACTTTAAAAGTTTGTTGTTTTTTCCGTTTCTCTTAGATTATGTGTATTTTGCTTTCCTTTGCTCATACTTGTTCTTGGCCATATATTTTGCTCAGTCTCCTCTATGTTTGTGTTTCCCATAGAGATTTTGATCCTAATCTGTACTCCTAGTGGTATGTTTTGTTATCCGTTGACATGAGTCTCTTTATTGTTATTTATTTCTCGTATCTACTTAGAGTACTTTTTATATAATATATACTGAACAGTGTTTCTACTTCTTTACTAAGTGGATTAGTTTATGGGGGCTCTTTTTTCCTTATGCTGATAATTGTGTCTCTTTTTTCTTTGGAAAATGTTCTTTTCATGGTTATTTCTATTTCATAGGTGTTTATGATGTTCTTATTGCAGTATTCAGAATTATTTTATTCGATCTAATTTAGTATGCATATTTAGGTTAGATGATATATTTATGCTTCTTACAGATAGTAGACTGCTTCTCTCATTAGATAGTTCTGTATCTCTTAATTTCCTTGCTCGCATTTCTTCATAATGTTTTTTATTCCATTATGTAATAGGCTTTGTATGACTTTAGTTACCTATTCTGAGATCTCACTTTACCTTTTGTCCTACATCTTACGATGTATTAATACCATTGTGTTTACCTTTTGTATGTTTCCCTGGCTAATTTAGGATGGATGGTACTACTCTTACCACAGTTAGTTCCCTGGCGGTCCCACTGTTTGCCTCCTCCATGTCCCCCCTGGCATGATGTTGGTCCTTTCTAGACCTCCCCTTGTGTTTTTTTCTCTCTTTCTCTTTCTCTTTCTTTTCTTCTCTTCCTCTTTTTCCTTTTCCTTCCTTTTCTTTTCTTTTCTCTTGCTATCCTGTGCCTCTTGGATCTTCTGTTGGTGCTTTCCTTTTGGTGGTATTGATTGTCAATTGCCTATTTCCGCTGTCATTGTCATTGTTTGACTTTTATTCTTTTTTTTGTTGCTGTATGATGCCTGGTTTGAATGTGGTTTCCTTTATTGTTAAGGGTTTGAATCATCCGGTCAAGAGGGCTAAAATTCTGGATTATTGTAAATCTTTATCGGCTGATTTGGTACTTTTGCAGGAGACGAAAGTTTCCCGTACGGAGGCTCTGTGGTTGAAGAAAGAATGGGTTCTGGATGTGGTTTGTTCGGAAGCCCTTGGCAAAAAGAATGGTGTGATAACACTTGTATCTAAGAATTCCGGGTTATCGATTCTTTCTACTGAACAGGATTCTGATGGCCGCTGGTTATTATCTAAGTTATCTGATGGAGTTTTGGATCTTTATGTTATGAATATGTATGCGCCAAATAATCATGACCCTGATTTTTGGCAAAAGATCACTAAAGTTCTTGCTCACACACAAAATAATGGTAATCTAATAGTTGGTGGTGATTTTAACTTACCTTTAGATCCTGTCTTAGATAGAAACTCGGCTTTTACCTTTCGTCCACCTAGATCTCACAAGCAATTGTTAAATATGTGCTCTTCTGCGAATCTTCAAGATATATGGCATCTTCATAACCCTACGGGTAGTGAGTTCTCTTTCTTCTCCTCTCCTCATTCTAGCTTTTCTCGTATTGATTATCTCTTAGTACACTCGTCTTTAGTACAATCTTCGTCTTCACCGTATATTCATCCTATTCTTGTCTCAGACCATGCGGCGGTTTCTTTTTATTTGTCAACTCTTGCTCCTAAGAAAATGCACTCTTCTTGGAAATTGAATACAGAGATTCTGCATGATGCTTCTCAAGTTCAGGCCATACAAGCTGAAATCGATCATTTCTTTTCTGATAATGATGGCTCCGTTAACTCCCCAGTGGTTTTATGGGATGCGTTTAAATGTACGCTTCGGGGCCAAATCATTAAAATAATGGCGAAGAGAAATGCCGACATTAAGAAGGAACTTACTGTTTTATCAGATAGCATTAAGCATCATGAACTTCTGTTTCAACAATCTAGAGATAAGCAACTGTTGCAATCCATTAAAAACTTGAAATATTCCTATAATTATACTGTCACGAAGAGAGCGCATATTGGGGTTCAGGCTCAGAAGTCGAAACGGCTATTATTGAGAAATCGGGCAGGTAGGATTCTAGCGACTACGTTAAAGTTTCAGGAATCTGGTTTTAGGTCCACTCAAATTTCTTCCATCACTGATAGAGCTGGTAGTAAGAAGTTTCAAACTAAAGAGATTCTTGAGGTCTTTCGTGATTTTTATAATAGTCTATATACCCCCACTAACCAGTCGTCTTTTGAGGAGTGTCAGGAGTTCTTAAAATCTATTCCTCTTAAATCTGTATCACTTGAAGATGGGGAGAAATTGGGTACCCCATCACATCTGATGAGATTATCCATGCAATTAAGTCTACTCGATCTGGCAAGGCCCCATGTCCGGATGGTTATCCCATTATGTTCTATAAGACTTTTCTCCCTTTTCTGGTTCCTCGCGTCAAGGTTGTTTTTGACTTATTTATTCAACAAGGTGCGGTTTTGGGTACGGCGGCAGATGCTACTATAGTAGTAATTCCAAAGGAGGGGAAGGATCCTTCTGATCCTAAAAATTTTCAGCCTATTTCCCTCCTCAATATGGAAGCTAAAATCTTTGCTAAGATTCTTGCTAAGAGATTGGAGTCTTATATTCCTTCTCTGGTCCACCCATCACAGACAGGTTTTGTCAAAGGTCGGCTTGCTAGGGATAATATCCGTATCTTTGCCCATATTTTGGGTACAGCTAAACGATCTACACTCCCGGCCGCGGCGTTAGCCTTAGATGCCGAGAAGGCTTTTGATAAGGTCTCATGGCCTTTTCTTCAGGCTGTTATTCGTGCCCATAATCTGGGGGATTCTTTTATAAATATGGTTATGTCACTATATGCCCATCCTAGAGCGAATATTAGAGTTAATGGTGCTACCTCGGAATTTTTTAGTCTTCGACAAGGTACTCGACAGGGGTGTCCTTTATCCCAGCTCTTGTTTTTATTAGCTATTGATCCGCTTCTGAGGTTATTTGATCTCCACCCTGCCATTAAAGGTTTTACTTTTGGTTTGCATTGCCTGAAAACAGCGGCGTATGCGGATGATGTTCTTATTTTTTCTGATGATATCGTTTCGGCTATCCCTGAGATTACAGATACTATTGCTCTTTTTTCTAAGGTCTCTGGATATACACTTAACAGAGATAAGACAGAGATGTTCCCCCTCAATGCTTATTGTTTCCTATCACATATAGGTTCAGCTGGTTTTAAATGGCAATCAAAACATCTCAAATATTTAGGGATCTGGTTCTGTGGTACTCTTTATGATACGGTGGCTTATAATGAGGCTCAGACGCTAATTAAGGTCCGTCGTCTTTTAGATACTTGGTCCCCTAAACATATCTCTTGGCGGGGTCGAGTACAAACCTTAAAAATGATGATTACCCCTATCGTTAATTTTGTTTCTTCTATGCTCCCGGTGAAGCTGTCTTCTTCCTTTTTTCGGGAGATTGATGCTACTTCTTCTAAGTTTGTCTGGAGTGATAAGAGGGCCAGAATTGCTTATAAGTTTTTAAGGAAGCCTTACGACATGGGTGGATGTAATTTCCCGGATTGGAAGAAATACCAATTGGCATTTTTGGCTTCTCAGAGTGCCTTGTGGTTTTCCTCACTCCCTGGTCACACACCTTCTTGGATGTTCATTGAACGGCATCTTTCCTTTCCTTTACCAGTCTCTTCCTTTTTAACCACGTCAACGCTAGCTATTCCGTTTTGTCGTACTATCATATTGGATACTATTGCTGCAGTCAGAGCTGTTGATAAGAAAGTGATTACCCCAATTTATAAATCAAGATGGTCTTCTTTGTGGTGTAATCCTAGGATAAAGTTTGTTCTTGAACCTCCCTTAGTGCAATACTGGGCTTCCAAGGGAATTACGTTGGTTCGTCATTTATATGACGCCAATAATGATCCCCTACCTTTCTCCTCCTTGGCTCGGCAGTTCTCGCTCTCAAACTTAGATTTTTATACCTTTTACAAATTAAAGTTGCCCTTGCCAAGGTTCATCTAGTGCCCAACTCCCCCACTATTGCTTTGTTTTCTTTGTGGCTCAAATCTGGCCATATTGCTTCACGAATTTATACATTTTTGTCATCAGCTTCTTCTAGTTCCGATACTGTTGCACAACAGAAGTGGTTGCATCATTTTGATAGGGAACTTATTGATCATATCTCTCCTGAGACATGGCAACTGATTGGTAAGCTCTCTCTTCGCGATAAAATCGCTCCTTCTCTATTCCAATCTAAATTCATTTCTATTAATCTTCTTCATTGGACTCCGGTGCGTTTGCACTCTCTGCACTTAAAGGATGATGATCTTTGTTGGAGTTGTGGCCCGGCTACTGGTGATTATCCACATATGTTTTTCCACTGCTCACTTTTGCAACCCTTTTGGGGTCTTATACATAAACTTCTCCTGTTAATTTTCCGAATCAATTTCCAGCTTTCCTTACCCATGATTTTGTTAGGGCCATTGGCTTCTCGTGATCCTCTGCCGTTGGATGTCTTAGATACGCAGTTGTTGGATCTTCTATTGACGGTTGCTGTTAAGGTGATCCTTATGGAATGGAAGTCTTTTTCTTCGGTATCGTATCATACATGGTGGGCATGGATCTCTTTTTTAAGAAGTGCACATACTTCTGTTGATGTGGCTCATCTCTCCCCCGCTATTTCTAGTAATGTATGGAGAACCTTAGACATTTATATGGATTGGCCTCAAAGGGTTTGGTTGACCAGTATCCCTTTATATCGTCTACCTGAATGCTGTCTGTTCTTGGTGTGTTTCTGTAGCGCCACAGTAGATCCTTTCCTTTTCTTTTCCTTTCCCCTCTTTCTTCTTCGTCTTGTTTTATCTCTTTCCCCTTCTTTTTGGCTCCTGTTTCACTCTCCTCCTACGTTCCCTACTCTTATGATAATGATACATTTTGAAATCTATATAGTTCATTAACGCGACTCTATTATTTTTACTCTGGATTTGGTCTGATACTATTTAAGTTGCTCTATCTATTATTGGATCGATTACTGTAATGAACTCATGTATTTCTTTTCTTTCCTATATCAATTGTATCATTACGTATTGTATCTTAACTTTTTTTTACCCTTTTAAATCTTTGATAAACTTATTGAACTAAAAAAAAAAGAAAATAGAACTGCTAATAACAGTAACAACCAAACTACTAACCATCACACACGTACAAGTGTGACGATTCTGACTATTCCAGACCCCCAAAGCTATAAGAATGGCTTTGGCGTCAGGTATTAGTCATTTTAAAAGTACATTGAATTAATAAACAACTGTTATGCTCATCTCTAAATGAGACAAAGAGCACCACCATGCAACAGACTGTCATAAGTGCTGGCATTGACAATTAAATGCCTGTGCTGAGCACCGAAAACAACCGGCTCAAATTAAGCAATGGGACCCTGTACCATTCCCGCCAGTGGTCAGGAAAGCAAGTTCCTACACAAGCACTAGGACATTTTTTTCTTTTTTGCCATAAGGGTAGACATGTGTGTTTTCTTGTGAGTGAAAGTCATTGGAAGATGTAACCCAATTTTCTACTCTCTCCCTGACACTGCTTAACCTATAAATGAATTCCCTAGCCAAAATTCACGAACTTGCTCACATCTCCTACCACATATATGCGGATGACACTCAACTGTTTATGAAAATCGCCTCTCCCAATTACATCAGTATCCTCAATTACATCTTGAAAAAAATGCAGCATCGGTTGACTTGTAACCACCTCAAACCCAATGTCCTCAAAATAGAATTTTTATTGATCGCATCACTCACCATCGCCCCTAGTATCAAAGACTGGCTTTTACATCTTACTGCCTTGATCTGTACCCCACACATCATTGACTCAGTTAAATCCCTAGGGATAATCTTGGACAATGCCCTCTCTATGCAAAAGCACATCAGTGCTGCCACCAGAGAAGCTGGTCATCAACTGCTTGTACTTAGAAAACTAAAAACTTTCCTTCCATTGACATACCTATTAACAGTGGTTCAAGCTATTGTGTTACCAAAATTAAATTATGGAGTGCTACCATGTAGGCCTACCAAAATCACACTTGCACTTCTGAAGGCTACTTTGAATGCAGTAGCTAGGCTCATCACTGGCTCAAAAAAATGGTCATATTACCTGTGACCGCCAATCACTGAAATGGCTACCCTATAAGGCTAAGTATGCATTTCTTTTTAGAGAGTAAGAATGTTATGCTTAACCCAGTTATTATTATAAAAAACCTTTGTCGATTGAATGGCTCTTGGGTGGATTCCCAGACTGCAAGGCCCATCTCAAAATTGCATGTATAGCCCCTAAAGCGTTGCACCACACTACCCCCTCGTACCTGACACAGAAACTGACTCTATCGGATGGAAACAGATCTTCCAGAAGCACAAGCTCCCTACGACTCAAGACACACAAATTAAAAAAAAAGAAAACCTACAACCGATCCATCTATGGAATTGCCCCCAAATTCTGGAACTCACTCCTTCCTGAGCCTGATATTAGATGCAACCCACCCACATCTATCTTCAGGAAAGAAGTACAAATTTTACTATCCATCAAATTCTTCTCACATTGACGACATATTTCCCTCTCCTCATTACTGACACTTGGCTGTCTGTTTATTGTCATGTTTTCTCCCATACCTCTGAAATCCACGCTGTTTTTCCTCAATTTCCCAGCCATCTACAATGGACCAGGTCTTTTGGTTTGCCTTAGTCTTTGAGAAGAATGTGTTGATTGGCAGGGGCAACTTGTATGTTGCCTTTGTTGACCTAAAATCTGCAGTCAACCTCATTCTGCATCTGTGGCAATTTGTGAACGTGATGGACATGGCTCACTACAATGTATCCCTATTGTATAGGCTTCATGACAATAAGTTTGCCCCAAGTCAGATGGGGGTCACAGGGACAACTGAACATCAAGATTTAGGTATCATAAGGGGTTCGGCAAGGGTGTGTACTGGCCACTAATCTTTTTCCTGTATATTTAAATTGTTTGGTAGAGCTTCTCTCAGATTGTCAAGTACATGTCCTAACCAAGCCAAACACCGATATCCCGATATTGTTATTTGCAGACAACACCGTTTTAATTTCAAATTTGTTTTTATTGGTTTTAAGGGCACAAAAAAAAGCAAGCAAGACAGTATATATGTAGCAGGCATATAAAGCGAGCGAGACAGACAGGCACGTCTTCTCTAAGAGTCGTCGAAGAAGCACGTAAAATATGCCAACACAGAGAGTCACTGCCGATGTTGCGGTGAAGATGCCATGTACGAAAGTCAATAAAACAAAACAAAAAGAAGAACCACTAAACCCCCCTCCCTGTACCCAACTTCCCCCCTCCCCGACCAGTATGCCGTTTATCCGGAACTTCTGGAGCGATACGCTCAGAGTGGTGTGTTTCAGGGCGTGTAAACTCAATGGGGCTCTCCCGGTGGGCCCGTGAGCCGTAGAATGCGGAGATATTTTGGGCATGTTATCTCGTGAAATTCTCTGGACAAGAGGGACAGAAGTGGTTGCCAGACCTTCTGATAGGAGTCGGCTGTGTGTGTGAGCGTGGCCTGGATGCGTTCCATACCTAAAGTGAACCATAATTTATGTAGCCAGCCGGTGTGGGTGGGTGTGGTGGCGGATCCCCAGAGTGACAGGATATGTTGTGACGCAGCTTGCATGGCAACGCCCATCTGTTTGCCGCGAGGAGATCTCAAAGGGAATGTAAGTGCGTTGGGCAGCCCCAAGATTGTGTATGCCGGGAAGCGCGGGATTTCAGTGTCAAAGGTGGAGTCGATGTCGTCCAGAACTGCTTTCCAATATGTCTGCAGTGCGGGGCAGTCCCACAGGATATGGGTCAAAGTGCCCCGTCCACCACAGCCCCTCCAACACAGCGCACTTTGCAGTGGATTGCCTCGATTGAGTCTAGCCGGAGCAAGATGCCAATACATGGCCAATTTCACCGCCGCCTCTCTGGCACTAGTATTGCGAGTCGTGTGTGCAGCCCTGCAGTATATGAATTCCCACTCCTTGGGCGATAGTGCTCTGCCAAGTTCCGCCTCCCAGCGCTTCTGTCCCGCTGTCTTACCTGGGCCGGCCACGGGAGATAACATTTTATAAAGGTCCGAAATAAGGTGCCTATCGGAGTCTTTTGTCACCAGCCATTTTTCGAATGGTGTCATTTGCCTACTAACTAGGGGGGCGTAATCCGGGCCCGTGAGCCAATGGCGGAGTTGAAAGTATTGGAACATGTGGGGCCTGGTGACACCGTAGCCTTGCGTGACGTCGGTGAGGGGGAGAAAGCCGTTTAAGTCAAAGAGGTGGCCGGCAGAACGGCAGTCCGTACCACGCCACTGTGGGAAGGCTTGAGGATCGGTGCCCGGCGGGAATGCCGGGTTGTCGAAGAGCGGAGTGAGTGGGGAGGGGAAAGTGGTTAGGTTTCTCTTGACCGCCACCGTGTCCCAGGTATTCATAATGGCGCGCGTGATGGGGGAGCGGAGGAGATATCGTGGTCTATGCTGGCGGGTTAGGAATGGGATCTTCCACAGTGACGTCTGGGCCATCGCTCTATCCTGAAAAAGCCACCTCTTCTCAGACTCGGGTCTGTACCACTCCACCAAGTAGCGGAGTTGTGAGGCTTGAAAGTATTGTAGGAGATTGGGGATCCCGAGACCCCCTTCGTCAACCCCTCTGTACGCCACCTGCTTATGCAGTCGTGCGCGTTTCTTTTCCCAGATGAACTGGTGGAAAGCGGACTGCAGGTCAGCAAGTGCGCCAGGTGGCGGTAGCACTGGGAGAGTCTGGAAGACATACAAGATCTTAGGTAATGCTGACATTTTAACTGCCGCTATGCGGCCTAGCAAGGAGAGGGGTTGTTTCGACCACCGCGTAAGGTCGGCTCGAATCTGGGAGGCGAGCGTTTTATAGTTAAGGGTCACCGTCGAGTCTGTGGAGGAGGTGAGAGCGATCCCCAAATATGGGAGCTGCGGAGAAGATTGTAAGTCGCAACCAAAGTGCGGTGACGGGGTGTGAAGACGGGCGTTGCTACCCAGCGGCAAGATCAAGGACTTTCCCCGGTTGATTTTGAAGCCAGATATCGCTCCAAAATTCTCCAGCTCTTCCAGGAAGGCCGGTATAGAGTGGGAAGGGCGGTCAAGTGCGGCAATGATATCGTCGGCGTAAAGCCCCACCACGTGAGGTTCACGGCCGAAGGTTATGCCACTGATGCAGGGGTTGTCCCGGATTTTTTGCGCTAGGGGTTCCACGTACAGGGCGAACAGGAGGGGCGAGAGAGGACACCCCTGGCGTGTGCCACGTTGTATCTCGAAAGGTTCTGATTTAAGGCTGCCTAACCGGACTCGGGCCATAGGGTGGTGGTAGCAGCTCGCGATCCAGGCCTGAAATCGGTCGCCCAGCCCATAATGCTGTAGGACTTTCTGTAAATAGGTCCAGTCGACTCGGTCGAACGCCTTCTCCGCGTCGATTGCCAGTAGCGCCGAGTCCGAGTCCTGGAAGTGAGTCTTGTCCACGAGGTGCAGCAACCGCTTAGTATTATCACTGCATTGGCGGTTCGGGACAAAGCCCGACTGATCCGGTTCGAGGATACCCGGTAGGCAAGGGCCCAGGCGGGCCGCCAATACCCCCGTGAACAATTTCAGATCCAAATTAAGTAAGGAGATGGGGCGAAACGCCGCGCAGTGTGTCGGGGGCTTGCCCGGTTTGGGCAACACCACTATCTCTGCCGCCAGCATATCCGGGGGTATGGAGCTCGGGCCTTCGAATGAATTAAATAACCTCGTGAGTACCGGAGCCAGTACCTGGCCAAAGAGTTTATAGAAGCCTGATGAAAATCCATCCGGTCCAGGAGATTTGAGCGGGCGTAAGCGTGAGATGGCGGCCAGGACTTCATCCAGGCGAATAGGAGCCTCCAAGGCCTCTGTGTTCGTCTGGGACAGTGGCGTGATGTCCGCCGAGCGCAAGTATGCGTCGATGGCGGCAGGTGACACCTTATCCTCACTGTACAGGGAGGCGTAGAAGGAGCGAAAGGCATCGGCGACTTGCGACTCATCGGTAAGGGTCTCACCGGAGTCGTCGAGAAGAGTGGTGATTTTCGAGCGTTGGGTCTTGGCCTTCAAGGTACTGGCCAGGAGGCGTCCGGTGCGGTTGCCCCCTACATAGTAGGTATGGCGAAGTCGAAGGGCGGCGAATTCCGCTCTGTCAGTATCCAGGCCGGCCAATTGAGCCCTAGCGGCTTTCAGTTGACGCCAAATTCTCGGAGCGCAGGTGCGGCTGTGGGCTCTCTCTAATTCAGCTACTTGTGCTGTGAGGTCATCCCTTTTTTCTTTGCGGATCTTAGCGTCAGCAGCCGCAATGGCGATCAGTTCCCCCCTGACCACAGCCTTCAGGGCCCCCCAGAGAGCCGACACCGAGGTCGCGGGGCTATCATTTATAGCTAGGTAGTCCAATATGCATTGGTGGATTTGTTTATGAACGGCCGGCCGTTGCAAAAGGGGTTCGTTGAGCCGCCATGAACCACGGATACGTGGAGTCTTGGGCATACTGAGCGTCAGCTCTACCGCGTCATGGTCAGAGAGGGCCGCAGGGACAATAGAAACGCCCGTGACTTGAGGGGCCAGATCCGAAGAGCCCAAGAAGTGGTCTAAACGCGCGTATGTGTGGTGTACGTGGGAATAGAAGGTGAAGCGCGCTGTGTTGGGGTGCGCCGTCCTCCAGAGATCCACCAGACCCCTCTCCCGCAGCCATGACCCGCCCTCCGCAGATAGCGCTCCCGTGTCCCCATATCGGTGCCCAGATCTATCCTTATTCGTGTCCATGACCAAATTGAGGTCCCCCCCAATGAGCAGCTGAGAGTTAGGTGACTGAAATGTTTCAGAGAGTGCAGTTTTCAGGAACGGTTCCTGGCCTGTGTTTGGAGCATATATGGAGCCAATTGTCAGTGCCTTGTCCCCAATATGGAAGGTGTAAGCCAGGAGGCGTCCCTTAATTTCTCCCGTTTTGGCCCCCACCCTACCCCGAAAGCGCCGGGAGACTAGAACGGCCACCCCAGCCCTTTTAGATGGAAGTGAAGAAAAGAATTGTTGAGGAAAGATCCGGGAGCGCATCCTGTGCCAGTCTTTAGGTAGAAGGTGGGTTTCCTGCAATAAGCAGATGTCAGCTTCCGAGTGTTCTAGATATGAAATAACAGCTCTTCGTTTTATCGGGTTATTGAGGCCCTTTATGTTGAGTGACAATATCTTAAGCGTGTCAGTCATCGCGGGATAGTATGAAGGCGGCAAAGCGTAGCAGCGCAGCCCGCCGTGGCACATAGTAAGCAATGGTTAACACCCGAAATTCGACGATGTCCTTTGGCATACTGGTCCCCACCCCAGTGCTCCACCCCGCCCCATCCACAACAGCGCACCCTCTCCCGGATCCCGTCCATTGGTTCCCGCCCTCAAAGCCCCCCCAACCCCAAAAACCTCCCCAAACTTCCAAAAGGCAAACCATAGGCACAAGTAAAAAACTGTCGATTTCAGTGATATTGAGAACAACACCCCAGACCCTCCTCCCCTTCCCACCCTAACCCCAACTTGAGGACCCCAACCAGAAGTCATAGTCCCAGGCCTATCCATAGTCAGTTCAGGCCTGTAGGTTTAGAAGATGAAGGAGACTGTGGCAGTGGCGACCCATGTGGCCCCCCGCCCCTCACCCCCCCCCCACTATGAGAACATGCAGTAAGAGCGGACCCCCAGCAGGACCAAATTCAGGGTTTCAGAGCGGTGTCTTTGACCACTGCTTTGATGGCCGCAGTGTGTTCTTTGGCGATTGTGTCCGGGTCCGGTCGGAGGTGGGTCTTAGGTGTGCGACGTCTCCGCACTTGTTGCCAGCCGTCTCTGGAAGATTGCGTCCCGGTATGTTGGGAGGATCCCGGGGAAGGTGACCCCTCTGATGCGTCGTCGGGCAGTTCAAGGCCCAGTAGGGTACAGGTGTCCTGAAGCGAACGGAGCTGGTGCAGGGTTCCTTCCCATTTGAAGATTAAGCGAAATGGATGGCCCCAGGAGTATGGCACCCCCTTTTCTCTCAGGAATGTGGTGGCCACCCTAAAGTCTTTGCGCTTCTGCAGTGTTATAGCTGATGAGTCCTGGTAAAGTTCAACAGGGCTGTCGCGAAAGCGAAGGGGTTGCGCTCTACGTGCTTCCCGAAGGATCCTTTCTTTCAGGGGAAAGTCCGGTAGGAATGCCAAGATGTCTGGGGGGGGCGCTGGGGCCCGGCGGGGCATCCCCACCCTGTGTGCCCGGTCTATGCTAATGGGAAAGTCAGCAGGTTCTCCCAGGACTTCGCGGAAAAGGTCCTGGAGGTACATCGTGACGCTATTCCCTTCTGTTTTCGATGGCACTCCCCGAACCCGTATGTTGTTCCGCCGGGAACGGTTTTCGAGGTCCTCCGTGTGAGCTTGGAGGTCCACCTGTTGCTCCCGAAGGCGGAGGACCTCTTGTTGAAGGTGTTCCAGTTCGTCACCACGTGCATGGTTGGAGTCTTCTACCGCCGCAACTCTTTCCCCCAGTCCATCCAGGTCTCGGCGCAGTTCCCTCTGGTCACTCACTAGTTCCTGTTTCAAAGTTTGGAAATCATCACGGAGTGTGTTGAACAGGCTTTCCAAGAACGACTTTGTGATGGGGGCTTCCTCAGAGGACTTGTTGGGGGTAGTCGCAGATGTCGATGGCGACGTAGGCGTTTGGGACTTCTCGCCTTTAGTGGATGACTTCAGGAGAAGCTCATTAATCGGTCGGACACCTCTGCGTGTAGCGTTGGACATTGTGCCGTGACAATCCAGGCCACTCGGGGTCAGTCCACTCCCTCCACCGTCACCAAGGAGAAGCAGCAGCTGAGGAGCACCGGCGTGAGTCAAAGCAAGGCACCGCCCCCGGGGCCAACCGCAGGAATTTGTGAGGTGTCCACGTGGCACCCCTCGGGCCTCACTGCCGCCCGTCTACTCCCCTCTAGCAGGTCCCAGCGGGCGAGGGGGGGGAATAACGACTGGGTGTCCTCTCTCCTCCCGCCAGGGGCACGATCACCAGGCCCCTCGAGCGCCCCCCTCCTCACCTCTGAGCATGTGGCTGCCCAACCGTCTCGCAGGCCTCATGCAGTGGGCTTCGCTCGGTCGGGCCGGGGCGCTGGCACTCTGATTCTGCAGATTGGGTCCGCTCTCAGTCTTCCCAGGCGGCGGCACGAAAGCGGGCACACTCCAGCCGGACCCGTGGGGATCGTCTCGTTTGTGGCTGCGCCACACAGGCCCAAACCGGGGCTGCAGGTCGGCACTCCGACGTGGGGCGTCTTTTAGCAGCAGATGGTCAGGTAGGGGATGAGTCCGCGCTGCGCCGAGCGCTCGCGATGTGAGCAAGGTCTCCCCTCTGGCGTCTACACAGGAGGCCGACCGGCCGCCGCCGGGTGCACATCAGCAGATGCCCACTGCAGGGTAGGCCCAAGCCGGGGTCCAAAGCAGCGCGCGCACGGGCCGCATTCCGCCCTGTGTGCAGGCACAGGGCCTCGGTGTCCCACGTGGGTTCGGGGTGGAGGCGGCTCAGCGCCGGTGGCAGTGCCGGAGGGGCTCACCAACGTGGGCAGTAGAGCGTGTGGCCGCTCCGGCGTTTCCTGTCGGCCCCTCACCGGCCGCAGGCCCAGACCGGGGGCTGGATTTGGGCTTTGCCCGGGCCGCAGTTCCCTCCGGCCGCGGGGGGTGATTCTCCGTAGGCGGCCCCCCCGTGCCTCGGGGGGTCTCTGGTACTGAGGGCGCGACCCGGATCGCAGCCGCGATCTGTGCAGGCGGGTCGGCCGGCTCTGGCACGGGAGCTGGTCCGAGTCCCTTTCGGCTGCTAACACGGCACCCTCCGTCCCCGTCCGGCAATGATGGTGAGCGATCGCCGTTTTCTCGCGGGCGAGCCGCTGTTCGGGACTGTGGGTCCGCGCTGCCTCGGGCGGAGTGCCAGGGGGCCAAAGCAGCAAATTCGGGGGCTATTGTGGGGGGTTATAGGGGGTTAGGGCGAGGAGCTCCGCAATCAGACCTCCGTCCCGGTCGCCATCTTGGCCACGCCCCGACAACACCGTTTTAATCTAAATAACTCAGAGTGGTCTGCAAAAACTTCTGAATACATTTGGTGTTTTTTGTCAATGCGAGGCCTAGACATTAATGTAGCCAAACCTAAATGTATGGTATTTAGCAACCCTAAATTGTTTAAGGGCTGTATAATATTACAGGACAAGAATCTAGAGAGGGTCGACTCATTTATTTATTTATTTATTTATTTATTTATTTATTTATTTATTTATATACAGCTTGTAAAGCGCATGGTTACACTGACTAATGTGTCCCCGCGCTGATCATTCCTGAAATGGCTCCTATATCGGTACAGGTGGAGTCCGTGGTTATTTGTGTACAGGCTTAGTCTTTGGGGAACAGGATGGTTTTAAGTTCTCTCCTGAAGATGGACTCTGACGTTTCAAGACGCAACCTTTGTGGCAGTCTATGCCACTCGGTGGCGGTCAGGACTCTGAAAGAGCGTCCGCCCATTCTAACTCTGTTGTGCTTGGGGACATGAACTTGCCCTGTCCCCTTTGACCTTAACTGTCTAGTGGGCTCATACCGACTGAGAAGGCTGTGTAAGTATTTAGGGCCCCTTCCTTGTAGGATACGATGACCTACACAGAGGGCCTTGAATGTCACCCGCTCCCGAATCGATAGCCAGTGCAAGGTCCTGAGCGCTTTTTTTGCTGATGCTCTTCTGGGCAGTAGTAGAATCAGGCGGGCAGCCGCGCTTTGTATTCGTTGTAGCCTCTGGAGACATTTTGCACTGGCCCCCAAGTACAGGACGTTCCCATAGTCCAGTCTGGACGTTATGAGGGCATGAATACTTGGGCTTCAAACGTTCATCCAACATGTCACAAAGCCAAATATAGAGCTTGTTTGAAACATAGTCCAGCTATTGGTGCCATTCTAAATGAACATTGTAAATCTTCTTTGAAGCCAATTGCACCAGTCCTGCAGGTTTACAAGACCAAAGCCCTTGGTACTGCACCCTATGGCGCTTAGCTGTGGGGCTTCAGCGACATTTTCGTTTTGGAGCGAACAGAGAATAGGTGCTCAGGATCATTAGCTTTTCTCCCACTCAGCACTCTGTTGTATCCTCTATTTTTGGATGTGGGGGTTAAGAAGATAGCTCTTAAGGCATCCTTACACTGTTTGCTTCACTGGCGAAGACTATAGGCTACCCAGAGTTGGCCCACTATGCTGCCACCCTACAAGATATCATCAAGGTGGATAGATTTAACAAAATCTCTTGGTTACGATTAATTAAAAAATGTTTGACTTCCTTAGCCCTTGGTTACTTATGGCATTTTTCTACTGTAGCTCAAATTCCATCGAAGGAGGCATTGAAAAAAACAGTACTGGGAATTTATATTACACAGGAAGGAGCAAAAACTTGCAGGTACTTCTCAGACAGGGGATCTTTTTAAAATTTCAAATCTGTTCATGCTTTAGAGAAGTACTGGGATCTGATCACAGTGCCGCTAGAGAGAAAACTATACCAACAATTTAGAGCTCGGATGCTTCCCTTGAAGTAATTCACTGCAAAATGGTTGGGATCCGACTCTGCAATGTGCACGTGTTGCACTAACCAAACTGAGAGGCCGATTATGATTGCGGATGGACCTGAGTCCGTCCGCCACCATAGAGAAGGAGGGACCGTCCGCAGGGGCAGCGGCGGTCCCTCCGTGCTAATTAGGATGTGACCGCCACCCTGGCGGTCACATCCTGTATTGTTATCATTGCGGCGGGTGCTGCTTGAAGCAGCACCCGCCGCAATGATAAAAATGTATGTTGTGCATTTGCATGCACAAAGCGGCAGGCACCTCGCGGCAAATGCAGGGGGGTACCATAGGTACCCCCCATGTGCACCCCCCATTCACCCCTGGGGGCCCGCAACGGGCCCCCAAACACAAATCCGTATGCCTTTACACGGCGGAAATGCCGCCGTGTAAAGGCATCTTTCAGCAGAAATCCTAATATGGCTGGCGGTGTCTGATAGACACCGCCAGCCTTGTTGAAGCGTTTCCGCCGCGGACGGAAGGCGTCCGCGGCGGAAAAGCTGCGGACTGAAATACGATCCCCCAGCCATCCTAATCTGGCGGGGGGTCTTTTTCAGTCCGCAGCGGTTTTGCCGCATCCTCCGGGCCGGCGGTGGCTTCCGCCGGCCCGGAGGATGCGGGAAAACCGCAATCCTAATCAGGCCCTGAGTTTGTGACGCATGTGTTGCACCCATTTGGGCAAATCCAGTCTTCGTGCTGCTCTATGGTTATTGAGAATGGATTCCTTATACACCTGTGCAGCAGCAACATTTGTGGGTTTGATGTGGGTGAAAAGAAGGGCTACCATTAAATGATTATGTTTTTACTATAGATTTTATTATTGAGACATATTGGAACATGGTTCTTTAGTATCTCATTAATCTGTCTTACTTTTTAATTGCATGTGAGCAATTTTTGCAGTTATTGTTATTTATAAATTCCATGTTGGTATTTGTGACATTTTCTCACTTACAATGAGCTGAATGTTTAACTGTTTATTAGTGTATTTTATTGAAAACGTATATGGCTTTGCCGAAGTAAAGTTGTATTTAATTTGATTTGATTTGAGTGAAATAGAGCGCGCATAAGACCTTTTGAATATTGTACAATTACATTGAAAGGTAAAACCAATAATGTAAGCGTTTTAGAAACTCAAAAAAATTATTTATTGATCCCATTTTTTGCTCTTCATAATAATCTACAGTGATTTGTCTGACTCTTTTTTTTAAAAACAAACGTATTGGATTTCATTGAGTGTTGTATGCATTTTCACAATAACCACATTTAGAGTATGATGTAGTAATTCCCTTTTCTTCCGTTCCAGCACACTCTCGTTTTGACATTATCTATTGCTTTTAAATCCCATTTCCCTTTCCACATCAAACATTTCCTTAAAACCCCGGTTTTAGACATGCATTACAAGAACGTTAGCTCCAAACAGTTGAATAGAACTTGGCCAGCATGTTTACGAGGGCAGGTCCCCCACCACAACTGCGAGGCCTCTGCCATGAGTGCAGAGATCCTTTGTGAATCAGGCCCAGAGTACCAACATACACCAGAAGGCCGATAAGAAAACGCCCGTTGACATAAGAAAATAGCTTCAACAGTGGTTACTTACCATGCACTCATCACACTTGTGCCCTAGTACATTGGGCTTACACCTGCATTGGCCTGTCTTGGAGTCACATGTCTCGGAGATGGAACCATTCAGATTGCACTGGCACGCTGGAAAACAAACAATACACTACAGCGTCAATTATATCAATCAAAATACAGTGAATCCATAAAAACTCAGGCATATATCAGCTGCCAGCTCATTCTTTGAAGAATATTAGATAGTGTTACGTGCATACATTTGAAACGTGCTAGCTGAAACAGCATTTGTAACCAGAAAATAGCAGCTGCCATTTTGTTTCACTGAAAGCTTTCATTTAAGCCAAAATGGCGAGGAAACCTTCGAATGGCCAAGTCATCAACTGCATCATTTGCATTTCTCCAAAACAGAAACATAAGTTTCATTGGCAAACAGAAACATGCTTACCTCAGTTCCAAAGAAAACAATCTGTATTTTTTGGTATTGCATTTGGTTTAAGGTGGGCTTCACAGCCTTATTAAATCAGGTGAATAAGGGCCCGATTTAGGGGCATATTATCAAGACTCTGCGATAAAATTATTGTCGCTTTATCGGCAGGAAACTGCCGATAAAGTGGCGATAATGGGCTTGATAATATGCTCTATGGAATTCCAACCGAAGCTCATGTTAAATGTCCTTCACATCTAACATGCGCTTCGATTGGAATTCCTTGGAGCATATTATCAAGCCCATTTTCGCCACTTTATCGGCAGTTTCCTGCCGATAAAGCGGCGATAATTTCATCGCCGAGTCTTGATAATATGCCCCTTAGATCTTTTGGTGGATGAGTTACACCATCACAAATATGACGAATATCCTGTCCGTATATTTACTAGTGCATTATATCCTATAGTATATCCTACTCCATCACAATGTGATGGATTGACATCATGTTTGAGATGGAGTACCAGCCTGTCAAACTCTATGTGAGGACTTGTGTTGTCAGACAGCCACAGGAGCGTGACCTTATGTAGCATGATCACCACTCAGTTAAGACTGCAACTGTGCAATTGTTTTTCAATTATTTATGCTGAAAATGCATTTTTACTTGCTCTCTATAGGCAATTAACATCCCATTCACCTCCAATAAAAGAGCTTTGATTGATATGGATGCATTTATTCTGATCTAAATAAGTGAAATCATAAATGTAGACATATAGCCATCCAATGCATGTGAATGCTATGCCTTCAGTTAGAAAAGCTTGGGTTTAAAACTCCTGTTGTTAATTTAGGAAGCGGAAGATGGATCTTGAAACATACTACAGTCCGGCGAATACATAGAGGTAGCAAGTTTGATTCGGTATTTAATGTTTAAAAAATAAAGTCTTAATCATTATATATGAAGTTCTTTTCTCTTGTGGTGCAACTAAAATTAAAATCTTTCCACAACCAGAAGAAATTGCCTCCAAGTTTTTGCTCTTAATGCATCTTTTTATCATAACAGTGTGCAAGAGAGTGCCCCAAGCAAGCCAAAAGTCCTCGTGGCAGTGGCATCTTCTCCGTTATGGCGGAGGAGAGTCGCCCATCCTGCCAGCAGCGTTCTCATTAATAAAAATAAAGCTATAATAAACCCAGGTTTATTATTGTTTTATTTTGTTTCCAGGCCAAGTCTCAGGGGTGGGGCTAGGTGGATGATAGGCACTGAAGAGAGTGGTGGTCACTGCTATCAGTGCGCATGACGGGTAAGTTGGCCGTGTCACTCCGGCCAAACTGTCATACGCACTGAAGCTCTCTCCAACCCAACTACTTTGCTGGGTTGGAGACGACAAAGCACAGGTTCCGAGTCTCCCTGGGAGTGCAAATTCTCGGCACTCAGGCCAAACCTGAAGCTGCTCTCATGCATGACAGCAGCTTCAGGATTGGACGCAGGGGAGGCTGGGAGCCTGTGCCTGCAGTGGAGCTGTCGAGAGTAGCAAAAGACCCCACCTTTTTTAGGTCGAGTTTTAGGGGCAGAGCGCATGCACTGATCGCTCTGCGAGGCATGCTGTAGTAGACTATGGGAGACAAGCTGCCCTCACTCCCAGCCCATATTTTTCATTGGTTTCTGTCTTTGTCCTTCTTAAATTCTGTCTTCTGATTGATTATGAGGCTTGTTAGTCCCACCTTATTATGGCCATGTCGTCATTTGTATCCTCCCATGACTATCGGCACCTTTACTTTGAGTGTTACACTGTACGGTACGTGTTATTTAGAAGCACTATGTGTTCCCGCTTCCGTGCCCGTGCTCCCATTGTCCTTGCCTTCTCCCCTGCCCGCACTCACATTGTCCGTACCTTCTTGCTCCCCACCTGCCGGCCCTCCTGTTGCCTGTGCCTTCTTCCCCCTCCCCCGCACTCTTGTTGTCTGTGCCTTCTCGCACCCCCTGCAAGCACTCCCGCTTTCCCGCTGTCCGTGCCTTCTCGGCCCTCTGGTCCCCCCACCCTCTTGCACTCCGGTTTGCAATGCAATAGGTCTCACGAAAAATGTGAGTCCTATTGCATTGCAAATGCTTGCTTTATGAAGGGAATCAAAGTTTTGTAATTGTGAGAACACTTTTTTTTTGTTTTTGTGGAGACCAATTTTAAGAAGCAGCATCTGCGCCTAATGCACAGGTCACATGCCTTCGTTATAGCAGTGACGTAATAAGAGGGCACTTTGGTTTGTCCTTTTTCCCTTTGCCTCCTTAGAAGCCGCTTTTAAAGTTTCACTGCACTGAGGCAGTGGAGGGGATAATGTGAGAGTTGCTGTTGTTTCCACTGCCACCCGAAGCTGCTATGCATCGAAAGACTATTCTGCAGTGACAAGTGTTCAAATATGTGTGTGCAGAGAGCGTGAATCACCATTCAATCATTCACTCCTCAACTGGTGTTGAGTTACACTTTCCCTAGTACTAATAAACAGAAAGGAGTGAGCCCTTTAGGAAACACCACATCACCTCTCAGATCTTTCTATAAATGGCTTTTCCATTGTTATTATAAATGACCTGTTCGATTATACATGAAAGTATTCAAGACAGCGTCAAACTTCAGGCAGCACTCTCGCACCTCAAAACAACTGGTAGTCTCATAGCATCGACAGCACCCTCCCAAACTAGCAGTCTAACACTTACAAAAGCTCCCAGATCCTTTGCAGAGAAGCAGTCTCACACTCCCAGCAGCACTCAGCCACACTGGACAACACTTGTGCACCCCTCACAGTGTAACAACACTCACACCCCTCAAAGAATAGGGGTCACAACACAGATCTCATGTATGCTGCACAAACGAGTGAGAACACTTCACATCTCTCAACACTCTCACACTCATTCCAGAATGGCAGTCACACAGTAGCACAAGCACACTCCTAGAAGACTAGTGGTACTCCACTTGCAACATAACTCTCAGACCCCTAACAGACAGTCATACATACACCTCTTGAAGCACTCACACGCCCTTCTAAGACTAGTACTTACACACTATCAACAGCAAGCACCCTCACACCCCTCACAGACAGTCATACACTTCTTGAAGCATTCTCACACCCGTCTAAGACAGGTACTCACACACTACTGCTAGTACTCTCCAACCCCTCACAGAGTGGCAGTCACACACTACCACCAGCACTCTCACACCTCTCACACAGTAGCAGTCAGATGCTACTGGAAACACTGTCACACCCAAAATAGGCTTAAAGCCACACACCCACAGATGCACTCTTGCACCCCTCTAAGACTATCAGCCACTGCTACCAACAGCACCCCCCACCCGCCAACAGACTCCTCCTCTCCGAATGCAGCGATATTTAAACCAGAGTAATATGTCAGGCGCTTTTTTTTTATTTTTACAGCGCAAACTCTACCTTCAGTACTGATCTGAAAGCTCTACACAGTTACATTACACAAGGTGACATTATTTTTTTAGGCAAGGGTGGGTTAAGTGATTTGCTCAGAATCACAGGATGTTGAGCCGACGCTGAGACTCGAACCAGTGGTTCCCCAGGTTCAATGTTGGCAGCTCTGACTTTTTATGTCGAGCCTGAGCCAGCAAGCAAGCACTGCTCTGTGGATGATCTGTAGTGGTTCAGTATGGAGAGAAGCCCAGCCCACTCCCTCGCCCATTTTTCATAGGCTTGTGTGTTTGTCCTTTGTAAATGCTGGCTTCTCATTCCTTAATAGGCTTGTTAGTCCCCCCTTAGGGTATAAAGCAGGAATATCGACGGGATAATATCGACTAGCATAAATATCGAGGTAAGAATATCGAATTTAAAAAATATCGTTGAAGTAAATATCGTTGTTGTAAATATCGATTTTGTATAATGACAAAAATATCGTCAAAATAAAATATCGTTGTATAGAATATCGTTTAGAGAAATATCGTTGAATATAATATCGACAAAATAATTGAATGTGTTATATAAGTGTAGAAAAATTTGTTTTATGTTTAAATATTATTAATTAAATGTCTATTTTTATTATTATAGGGATCAAAATGTAAAAATAAATTAAATGTTTGTAAATATTTTAGGAGCGGGTTATTGGTATTATAGAGGATAAGGGTGGGTAGTAATTTAAAAAAGTAGGGTAAATAATATGTATAGAATGGTAAAAAATTAGAAAATTTTAAGTTATTTTTTATTTTGAATGGCAAAATGTGAAATTTAATTTAAATAACAGAATTATTAATTTAATGGGTTTTTAAAAAATATTTAGTAGCGGGTTGTTGGTGATATAGGGGATAAGGGTGGGTAGTATATTAAAATATGTTTAATACAATTTAAATTTAATTTAAAAAAATTATAAATTGAAATACGAAAAAATATTATATTTAATTGAAATTGAATGTATTGTATAATAATTTTGTAATTAAGTGTGGGTTTTATTTATATAATGTTTAATAAAAAATAAAATTGCTATAAAAAATACGAAATTTGAAATTTCAATATTTAAATTTGAAATTTGAAATTTGAAATTAGTAAATTTATTTTTTAATTATATTAAAATAAGTCAAGTTTGTAATATTTTATGTTTGTTTATTTCTTATAATATATGCTAAGAATGATTCGAAAAACTAAAAAACAAAGTTTGGGTTAAAAATTATAAAATGTATTTTTAAATTATATTAAAATAAGTCAAGTGTGTAATATTTTATGTTTGTGTATTTGTTATAATATATGGTAAGAATGATTAGAAAAACAAAAAAACAAAGTTTGGGTTAAAAATTAGAAAAATGTGAAAATTATGTAAAAATGTATAAAAAATTCGAAATTTGAAATTTCAATATTTAAATTTGAAATTAGAAAATTCATTTTTTAATTATATTAAAATAAGTCAAGTTTGTAATATTTTATGTTTGTTTATTTCTTATAATATATGCTAAGAATGATTCGAAAAACTAAAAAACAAAGTTTGGGTTAAAAATTATAAAATTGTGAAAATTATGTAAAAATTTATAAAAAAATCGAAATTTGAAATTTAAATTTGGGTTAAAAAATGTGTTATTGTTATATTCAAAAAAAATATTGTGTGATTGTAATTTAATAGGGTATTTTTAGGCTTCAGGGTCAGTTTTGTGTTTTTGGGAAAAGGGGTATTTTTAGGGTTCAGGGTCGGTTTTCAGTTTTTGGGTATAAGGATATTTTTAGGGTTCAGGGTAAGTTTTCAGTTTTTGGGTAAAGGGGTATTTATAGGGTTCAGGGTCAGTTTTCAGTTTTTGGGTAAAGGGGTATTTTTAGGGTTCAGGGTCAGTTTTCAGTTTTTGGGTAAAGGGGTATTTTTAGCGTTCAGGGTCAGTTTTACGTTTTTGGGTAAAGGGGTATTTTTAGGGTTCAGGGTCAGTTTTCAGTTTTTGGGTAAAGGGGTATTTTTAGGGTTCAGGGTCAGTTTTCAGTTTGTGGGTAAAGGGGAATTTTTAGAGTTCAGGGTCAGTTTTCAGTTTTTGGGTAAAGGGGTATTTTTAGGGTTCAGGGTCAGTTTTCAGTTTTTGGGTAAAGGGGTATTTTTAGGGTTCAGGGTCAGTTTTCAGTTTTTGGGTAAAGGGGTATTTTTAGAGTTCAGGGTCAGTTTTCAGTTTTTGGGTAGAGAGGTATTTTTAGGGTTCAGGGTCAGTTTTCAGTTTTTGGGTAAAGTGGTATTTTTAGGGTTCAGGGTCAGTTTTCAGTTTTTGGTTAAAGGGGAATTTTTAGGGTTCAGGGTCAGTTTTCAGTTTTTGGGTAAAGGGGTATTTTTAGGGTTCAGGGTCAGTTTTTACTTTTTGGGTAAAGGGGTATTTTAAGGGGTCAGGGTCAGTTTTTAGTTTTTGGGTAAAGGGGTATTTTTAGGCTTCAGGCTCAGTTTTGTGTTTTTGGGGTACAGGTAAAAAAAAAATTAATATATTAATTAAATAAATTAAATGAAATTAAATTAAATTAAATTAAATTTAATTAAAATCTATTCATTTTAATTAATTTATATTAAAAATATTATTATATACTTACTAATACTTACGTTGTAATGGTATGCGTTGTAAAGGTAACTGTGTTGTAAAAACATGCGTTGTAAATACATGCGTTGTAATGGTTTTTGCGTTGTAAAAATTTCGTTGTAAAGGTATGCGTTGTAAAAGTATGCGTTGTAACGTCATACATCCTTTATATTACTAATGTATTTTTTCTTATTATATATAAATAAATAATACATATTGTATATACATATATGTTAGAAAAGCTTTTTTGAATTTAAATAACTATGAAAAAGTGAATAACAGAAAGGTAATGTGTATATAAGGTTATACAGAAAATGACGATTTTTTTTTATATTAATATAAGTAGAAAGGTAGTCGATATTAGTGTTGTTGATATTAGTGTAGAAGGTAATGTTATTTTAAATATTGTCGATAATGTAGTAGTCGATATTTATGTAGTCGATATAATTGTTAACGATATTAGAGTAGTCGATAAAAAAATATCGATATTTGTGTAAATCCTTGTTTAAGTATATGGTGACGATATTTTTGTAGACGATGTATTTGTGGCGATATTTTTGTAGGTCGATGTTTTAGTAATCGATATTTCATCATGGAACCCCCCCTTAGTACCGCCATGTCATCATTTGTAACCTCCCATGGCTACTGGTCCCTTTACTTCGGATGTTACACAGTACTTTTTTATTGAGTCTTGTAAGCACTATTTTCTTTATTGTGTTTTTCCTACTGCAGGCAAGATATGCTTTGCTTAAGTTTAGCGCCCCATGCGCGCTTTCACTTTCGAAGCAGCCGGGACAATGGTGACCACTTGTTCTAATGGTGCACATTCAATGTGACCGCTGGGAATAGGTTTACATTCAGCTTTGCATCTAATGCTAAATGCCCAACAGTGAAAAGTTGCCAGGTTGATGTATATCATTTTGGGAGTATTTAACCAACGCCAGTAGGTTTGGATTATTGTACTAGAAGTCTGTGCGTTGAGTTCCACAATATAGCTCTATCGGTTATCTCTTTATATTTACAAAATGGCTCAGTCTAATTTAAGTTGTGTTTTGTTTCTCTCGCACACGACCGATATCGCGCATGCAATTCGAATGAAGCAAAGAGGCTCGAGACTGAGCGAGCAATCATTCCAAGCCTGCGCACATTGAAACGCAGGGGGACGCCGCACGCTGGTAAGTGCAGAGAGCGAGTTGGCCGGAGTTTTCAGAGAGCTGAGAGGAGTTGGAGCTGGTGTGAAGCGACCCGCCAGGGGGTGAGAGCCAACTCGGGTTGGGGTGCAAAATGGGGGCCTCCCAGTGCTTGGCCCGGGTGAGGCGCTGCCCAGGGCTGATCAGCGTGCGGGGGAAGGCCCGGGAGCACGGCTGAAGCGTGATCAGCACCACGGCCAGGAGGGGTGAGGGGGTGGTGCGGGCAAGCTCACCCAAAATCTCAGTGTAGCTTTTGAGGGGGGAGTGACTGAGTCTGAGACGGATAGGACAGTGAGCAGAGGCCCAGGGACGTAGGATGAGTTCAGTTGGGGGTGCATTCTGCTCGCCTGTCTCTTGGAAAACTTTTGTTCACTTTGACTTGTTTCAAAAGATTCCACACCGAGCTCTACTTCCCAACTTTACGCAGCCCTCACCAGCTGTGGCGCCGGACAGGGAACATTCTCGGATTCCCTCTGATGTGCCCTACTTAACTTGGTTTGATTCTCAGGAGTTAAGTTGCTGACTTTCCCCAGCCCCTGTACTAGGGGTTTTCAGAAAATGGCCGGATGCAGCACTTGTAGCAATGGATTCTGAAAGGGCGAGATTTTGATCGATACCTTATATCTATTGATCCAAACCTCGATCTGGTCGACTGAACCTTTATTGCCTGTCTTGGAAGGAAACAGTACACCTATCTGCAAATTAGTTCACCCAAGAAAGGACTCTACTCTCAAAGATCACGGACAACTTCTAGGTTTCAAAAGTTTATTGTAAAGAAATGATAAGCTGCAAATACAGGCATCTCAGAATGAGATTCACGAGATACACAGGTCCAATTACATACATGTGCTCTCGAAAAGCCCTCAGACGAGCAACAGAAATCACTAACACAAGTTCTAAAAATAGCAAAGCTATCAGCATAGACGCATATCTCTCCTTCATTTAGGTTGGAGGAAAACAAACACAGGTTAGGCGTCCCTACCCTGTTCTAGATGGTATCCCTACTTAACCAAATCCCAACCTAACAAAGGTGTCAGCAATGAATGACCCCCAAGGGAAGTCACCCACTCTAAGTCTCTTGGTGAAAACCTAAAGTTCTCCAGTCATGACCCCTCACTGCCTACCCATCCGCTCTCTAAAGGGTCCTCAGGTCTCTGCTCTAACTCCACCCAGGGGTGCTGTCCCTAATACAAAACAGTCAACAACATTTGAGACGCCCCTTGCGAAACGCCTCTCACGTGGTGCAACTTCAGGCTTTTTCCATGATGCTTTGTATTGGGCCTCAGACGTTAGAGTTGACCTTGCTTCTCAGTCTCTTCTCCGGCCCGCTGATACCCCTTAAACATTCCAGAACCCTCCTCCATGTCTGGGCCGTCTACTGAACAGACCTCTATTCATTCACTTATAATTGGATCCCCCCTTTCCTGTTGCAGACAGATATCTGCCGCCAAGAACCCAACTCTCATAGACTTCTAAAAAGGCTTGCAACATTTCTCAGCCCAGACATGTACGTGTAAATCACTGCTAAAACATTTCAGGCCTACAATATTTCACATTATGATTATAGCATTCAATTTCTTCATTTAATTAAAGCATGTTAAAACTCTTATTCTATTATTTAGAAAACATTACTCTAAATCATGGCCCATTAATGCAATGACCAAAAACGTTAAACCATCTGTGTCGTGAAAAGAAACACCTTCCCTTTTAGCTCCAGCTCTGGCCCTGAGGCCTACCACGTTCTGCGTTTTACCACAGACCATCTTATATGTTAACAGCTACACGACATAGATTCAAAATAATCACGTCTAATAAAATCATATAATGTCACACATTTCTGTATTAGTTCCACTTCTACTTAAATCTCTATATTAGCTATACATCTAGAATATAATTTCATATACTATTAGCACTCATGGCATTTCTCTTCATGAATTATGCTCTCTATAGGTAAGTGTGATGTACTCATATATTTATATCAGTTTGCGCTCTCTCAGTTCCCCCCTTTGATGACCTCTCGGGGTCATCACTAACATTTAAACTGCAGTTATTGCTGGCATTCTCTGCGCTTCCAGAGCTCTCAGGCTCCTGTACTGATTATCTTGTATGGCAGCCAATCTCTGCAACTGTTCTCTTTGGGCCCTTTCCGACCTTCTTGCTCTGTACCATTTGAATACCCTCACCAATCCCCACAATATTATCCCACAGATCAATATTATGATGATAGGCTTTAGGATATACCAAATAAAGCTTTTGCCTAAGGTGGAAAACCACCCTCCAACTGTACTCATTCCGTGGCCCACCTTTTCCCAGACATTTTCTCTACTCAAGTCTTCGATCTCTTTGTGTATATTAGTTATGTTCTTAATAACTTTCTCAAGGGGCTTTGAAAGGTCTGGAATGTAAGTGCAACATTCCTGAACCTTCAAAGCCTTACAGACTCCGCCCTCCTTTGCTAATAAGACATCTAATGCAAGCCGATTTTGAAGAACCATAGCCCTTATCGATTGCATCTCTCCTTCTACCAGCATTAAGGACTGAGCAGTGCTGGCAGACAACCTGTCGACAACTGTTGCCAGTCGTCTAATTTTAACATCATTAAGGATTATTCCCAAAAGAGGGAACATAGCTCCAAAGACATCTCCAACCATTTCTGCATCGCCTAAATCTCTCCTTCCCCTCGATGATGTCTGGCCCTCAATGATCAATAAGTCTTGTGCATGATATATTTTGGGGAAGACAATTGCCAAGTAACATGATCCATACCAGTTGTCAGGTAGTCTCACGTAAGCATTTCTTCCACATACAAAATACACATTTGGAATCACTTGCATTCCCTTCAGGAAATCCTTAGTGTAGTACTCTAAATTAAAAGCATGTTCACAGTCAACTTCACCCACGTATACATTTTCATAATACGTTTTGGCTCGGTGAAGACATAACTTTCCTTTCTGCGCTTTATCTAAAGCTATTGGACCACTACTACCCTTTCTCTTGTGTGACTTCTCTTCCTCGGTCCAATCTAATTTCCCTTGTCCTGATTTTTTCAAAATCTTTTGTCTCCTGTAACGATCATCCACCTGCCCTATGAACTTTTTCTCGACTTCTGAAACCTTGCATGTCAGATTATTTCTACGGGCATGTGAAGTATCTAAGGTAATCCAAGGAATGAAGAACTTGGCCAATCTGTCTTCACTCTTCCAGTAATCCCATTTATTCATCTGCTTATAATTCGGGACTTCTGGCAACACAGAATCATAATTGGAGAAATAGTATTCAAAACTATCTCTCTCATAAAATATACTAAGCAATAAGCTACATGTAATGCCATATGTCAGAGGGAGGTGATGATATCGAATTCCTTCATCTACAGACGCAGGCAACTGCATGCAGACGTAGCAATCCTTAACCTCCATGGCATCCACGTATTCATACAAAAGTTTAGCATAAGCATTTGACCTAAAGTCTCCTTGGGACTCGTCTACATGTAACCTGCGGGCTTCTGCAGCCAATAACGCTTTCTCTTGAGTGTTTTCCCTTTTCTCACCTGCAACAGTGGGTGTAAGTGTTACTACAGAATTCGCATCAGTTACCTTTACCTCTTCCTCATGTCCCTTTACATAAGAAATTGTTACCACTAAAGCTATTAATATTATCACTCCTACTATTAGTGTACCTATTATACATTTAGCTCTGCGGTTCGGGGTGCCGGCCTCCATTTCGTCAGACAATCTAGCTTTTCCCTTTCTCTTTGCAAAAAAGTTCTTTTCCTCTCGTTCCTTTACAGTCTCTTTCAATCCTTTTTTTGTCTTTAGAATCCACACAGCTGGAGGCTGACAGCCTTTTTCGCAAAAGTCCTTTCACAGTTCAAAAAGACAACCCTAGCCCTTCTCCATCCACTCAAGGGGTTCCCTAAAATTCTCTGCTTCCTGGGCGCTAGGTAATCTTCTTTTCTTCTGCTTGCTTTATTTACAAAGTCCTTTAACAATCGACTATTAGATTTGTGGTTGCAGCTTCAATAGCATAGTTCAATATTTCCATGCGAAGAGTATGCTCTTCATGTGCTGTTATCGTGGTACCAAAGTCGGGGAATTTCAATTCTGTAAGAAACATGTGTTTTAACTTGCTGAGGCGGGGAGGTCTGGGGAGCACGAATGTTAGTGACCCTTCTTGTTCGACACCGGGTACCAACAGTTGTATTTCCACGGTGATAATGGGCTCAGAACTGGACACCACCACCGCTCGGATCCTCCCTGTCTCCGGTTTCACAGACATTTGTCGCCAGATATGTCCACTCAGGTGTGGAGTATCTTCTGTTAGGCACACGCACTCTTCTTGACCTCCTTCGGTTCGGTGCCTCAGCGCCCTGAGCACCTTCTTCTGGGTCTGAGTCTTCTGATATCGGAGGAAGGGTTGCTTCTGGAGTTGACCTCAGGCTAGAACTTCTTCTTTGCGGCCAATTTGCTTCTCCACGTGCCCTTCTACTCCTTCTCCTTCTGGTCTGTTCTCGCTCTCTTTCAGACCTGTCAGGGTCAGACTCGTACTCCCAGCTGTCTTCTCCTTCTGTAGCGTCTTCTGTTTCGCTGTTGTACTGACCGTCCTCAGCTTGGTCAGACTCGTTCCCTGCTTCCACTGGCACCTCTACAGCTTGGCTAGCCCCCTCTATGGCTTCTTGGTCCTCAGCTGGACGTCCATCCGAGAGAGGAGCTGTTTCCAGAGGTGCTGGAACCCTTTTCGTATGCGACGCGTGTATCCAGTTGGGCAGGCCTCCCACCTTTACAGCTGTACTTGTGATCAGGATGACCTGGTAGGGCCCACGCCAACGAATATCCAAGCAGCTTCTTCTCACATGTTTCTTCACCAGGACCCAGTCCCCAGGATACAGGTCATGGCAAGGGCCCTGGCACGCTGGAACCTCTGCAGCCTGCACCTGAAGGGACACAGAACGCATGGCGTCAGACAGCCCCTTACAATAGTCCAGGATCATATCATCTGTGATATTTAACAGTGCAGTAGCTGGAATAGATGGCAGTCTCATTGCTCTCCCCATTAACACCTCATGTGGTGACAACCCTGTTCTTCTGTCTGGGGTACTACGAAGGCTCATAAGGACTAATGGCAGGGCATCAGGCCAACTCAGGGTCGTTGAGGAGCACATTTTCGCTATTCTGGACTTGATCGTGCCATTAATTTGTTCCACAATTCCTGAGGCTTCTGGTCGGTAACTGCAATGGAGCTTCTGGTCAATATTTAGCGCAACACAAATCATCTTCACAAGCTCGCTGTTAAAATGTGTTCCCCTATCTGATTCCAAAAAGGCCGGCACCCCGAACCGAGGGATAAGTTCTCTAAGCAGTAACTTAGCCACTGTGAGGGTGTCGCACCTACGTGTAGGGTATGCCTCAACCCATCTGGAGAACACACAAACAACCACCAGGACATAGCGGAGGCGGTTGCTTCTTGGCATTTCAATGAAATCTATCTGCATTCTGTTGAATGGACCTCCAGACCGTCCTATGTGACTTAGTGCAACTGGTGTTCTTTTCCCTACATTCAGCTGCTGGCAGGTCACACAACGCTGGCACACTGCTTCTGCTGCTATTCTAAACTTAGGATTGTACCAAGTCTGTCTAAACACTCTCAGCATAGCATCTCTCCCTAAGTGTACGGGACCATGTATGAGTCTAGCCATTGGACTCACCATCTCATTGGGCAACACTGCTCTGCCGTCTGCTGAGACCCAAAAATGAGTCTCACCCATTACACATCCTGCCTTTACCCATGTTTCCTTTTCTGAATCAGGAGCATTTTCTTGCATGGTTGACAATTCATCCCAAGTATCAACAGTTTCCAGTATCATGGCTAATTCAGTTCTCACATTTATTCCACCCACATCCACCTCTGTGAAAGAGTAACCTTGTTCTGCGCAATACCGCGCAACTTCATCAGCATATCTATTGCCTTTCGAAACAAAGTCCTCATTTTTGGTATGTGCGATGCACTTTACAACTGCGATACTTGCTGGACATTGCAATGCTTCTAACAACAAGCGCACAAACTCTCCATTGCGAATGGGAGAGCCTGAAGAAGTCATGAACCCTCTTTGAGACCATAACTGCCCGTAATCATGAACTACCCCAAACCCGTATTGGCTGTCGGTGTAGATGGTGACTCGAATTTGATTGCCTGCTAAGCAAGCACGTGTTAGGGCAATAATCTCGGCTACCTGAGCGGAGTTTACTCCTTCCAGGCACCCTGCTTCCACAACTCCTTCAATTGTACAAACAGCATAAGCTGCTCTCAACTGCCCAACTTCGTCTCTTACACATGAGCCATCGACAAAGAAAACTTCGTCTGGGTCGGTCAGTGGCTCATCTACGATGTCGGGTCTGGGTTTGGTGCATAGTTCAGTCACATCGAGACAGTCATGGTCTGAATATTCATCATCATCATCAATATCATTTGGAAGTGGCATTAAGGTAGCAGGGTTCAAAACAGAGCATCTCTTGAGGGTCACGTTCTCTGCAGCAAGAATAACTTGCTCATAGCGCGTGAGCCTGCTATTGGTCAGATGCTGTGTTTTGGTCCTGGTCATCAACAGTTCAACAGAATGTGGCACGCACACCTCTAACGGGTGCCCCATGACGATATTTTCACATCTCTCAATGCTGACACCCGTTGCAGCAACGGATTTGAGACATCCGGGCAACGCTGCGGCTACTGGGTCTGAAGTAGCTGAGAAATAAGCAACTGGTCTACGGGCATTCCCATGGATTTGGACCAACACAGACAACGCACAACCTTCTCTCTCACAACAGTAAAGAAAGAATTGTTTATTGTAATCAGGCATTCCCAATGCCGGAGCACGACACAGGTCCTCTCTCAGCTGTAAGAATGCCATCAAACAGTCTTTGTCCCATGGTACCGGATCACTCACCTCCTTGTGCGTCAGTTTTTGCAAAGGTTTTGCTTTCAGTGAAAAATTCACGATCCACTGTCGGCAATAACCCACCATCCCAAGGAACATCCTGACCTCTCTCTGGGTCTGAGGCGCATTCATTTTCATGATCGCCTCTATCCTATCTGGTGACACCTTTCGTTTGCCTTTCTCAATTCTGTGTCCCAAGTACTGTACTTCTGTCAGGCAGTACTGCAATTTTCCCGGGGATACCTTATGCCCATTGGCAGCTAGGTGATTTAACAAAGCAATGGAGTCTTCCCTGCAAGCTTCTTCTGTGTCTGACGCCACAAGGAGGTCGTCTATGTACTGGACCAGAACTGACTTCTGGGGCAGCACTAGACTTTCAAGATTTTTCTTCAAAAGCTGGTTAAAGATCGATGGGCTCTCTGTATACCCCTGAGGGATACGACACCATGTTAGGACACGATTTTCCAGCTTAAATGCGAAAAGAAAATGGCTATCTTCGTCCAAAGGGATCGAAAAGAAAGCCTGACAAAGATCTATCACAGTGAACCACTCAGCTTGGAATGGAATCTGAAACAGTATCACTGATGGATTCGGTACCACTGGACAACATGAAACGACTATGTTATTAATCTTTCGAAGGTCCTGCACTATCCGAAATTTCCCATTTGGTTTCTGCAGACCCATAATCGGGGAGTTACATGGACTACCCACGATTTCTTTCAGTATTCCCTGTTTAATCATGGACTCGATCACGGGTTTTATGCCTGCAATCGTTTCTGGAGTCAATTTATACTGGGGTGTTCTTGGGAACTCAGCATGCGGTTTCACTACAATTTTCACTGGGTCCACCCCTTTGACCAATCCAATCTCTTCCCCAGTGAAATCCCATACCTCTGATGCCACTGTCTCTCTCAAATCCCAGGGAAGCTCGTCTACTGTCAAAGTAGGGTACAGCTCCACACATATTCTTGAGTTTGCAACTTTGAAATCTGCATCATCATCATTAGTCAATACCTCCACTCCCTGGGGTGTACAATATATAGTACAATTCAATTTGCACAACAGGTCTCTTCCTAGCAGACACACAGGGCTTGAATCGCAAACCACAAATTGGTGCTCATCGCTGTACTTCCCTATTTTCACCTGTACCGGTTCTGTCAATTGGCTGGTTATTCTCCTGTTTGCGACCCCTACCACCTGTATGGTCTCTCCAGACATGGGCAGGTCTGGAACTGCAGCTGATCTGATCGTGGATCTAGTGGCTCCTGTGTCCACCAGAAATGTCGTAGGGCACCCTGCTACTTCTGCTTCAACATAGGGTCCCCTCTGATCTACCTCTAAGGCTGCCCCAAGGGTGCAGTCTTCTCTTTCCACTCTCTGTCCGGTTAATGGGTCCACATAATAGCACTCTTCACCTTCCACAAACAGGGGCATTTGTCTATAGGTCTTACCCATACTCCCTACTCGAGGAGGTTGCGGGAACTGGGCTCGGGGAGGAGCCCCCCCCCCTTTGAGCACCTTTCCTTGGTATGGCGTCGCCCCTCTCATAGGTGCGCTCTGGACCTCTTCCTCCTCTATCTCTTGCTCTCCGATCTCTACATTGTAAGGGCACTCGCGTTTCCAATGCCCCAACTCGTTGCACTGGTGGCACCTAGTCGTTTTCTTCAAGGTAGCTATGTCTACTCTGGGTCTGAAGGTAGTACTCTCCTCATTACCCTTGTTCTGACTGTACTGCTTCTTACCTCCTGTACCTGTCCCTTGCTGCTGTTGTTGCGGTCCCCCCTTTCCTGCTGCCTGCAATTGTACCACCATCAGCTTCTCTTTTAGTTTCTTAGCCTTGGAGTCTACCTCATCGCAGCAGTACCTGGCATATCTCAGTATTTCATCTAGGGGTCTACTTTGCCAACAAATCGAGTGTTGCTGAATCATTAAACTAATATCCGGTCTCAGTCCCAGGACGAACTTGGACACGAATTGCCCTATGTCCTTTGGATCCATTACATCCAAGCCGCTATACTGTTTAAACGCCTTCAGCAATCTCTCGTAATATTCATGGACTGTCTCTTTGGGTTCCTGTCTCGTTCTGTCTATTCTGACCCAATCTATGTCTTGCATTGGCACCTTCTCTTTCAGCCAAGTCATCACTCTCTCGAATTTTGCCATCACGATCTCGGACGGCCCATTAGTCCTAGCATCTCTCTCTGGCTCCGTTGTGGGCCACTCAGCGCTAACCTTGCATGCTGTCCACAGATCTCCTGGTACTACAATGTCAAACAGCGTGTTCAGATCTATCCATAGGACTTTTGAGATCTTTACAAACCTCTCGACTTGCTTGTACCACTCCACGGGGCTCTCTCGTAACTTGGGGAAAGATGTGGTAAAAGCAGCTAAATCTCCCCTACTCCAAGGGACATGTACATAGCTCCCATTGGCAACTTCACGCAAAGGGTAAGCTTCTATTCCCTGCTGTCCTGGTGTTATACCAATCATGCTTCTTCTGCCGGTCCCTTTCTTGGACCACCTCTCTTCCCATTTATCTAGTGCCCTCCATGTCCTTATTCCAGTAATCAGTTCCCTTATGTGTGTTTTCAGCCCAATCGTTCTCCTCTCATCTAGATCTCGATCTGAGTAATGTAGCCTGTGGTTACCCTGTAATGCTTTGGTTCTTGACAAGTCCACCATATATTTGCCTGCTAGTTCGACTAACTTCTCATGGACTGCTCTCGCCTTTCGTGTGATGTCCTTTGCCATATACAGTATTTCATCCTGTTCATACATTTCCATTCTTTCTAAAGGCAGGGTACCATCTACCATGTCATCCAGATCTGACCTTAAGCTGGAGACATCAAGTCTCTTGGCTTTTATCTCAGCTCGCAATATGTCTTTTGAAGGGGGCTCACTGGTCTCCCTACCATCCCAACTTCGAGCTCTGCGTTTGGGCTCAGGAGAATTAATGGGTGGCCTCCCTTGCTCCCATCTCTCCAGGTCCCATGCTCGGCCATCCAATCTTGGAAGGTGATGGAACACGGGCCTTTTATCCCTGCTCTCTCTCTGCCCACTCTCGTCTTCTTCTCTCCTCTCACCGCACATCTCTCTGTTATTTTCCCTCTGGTCGCTACACTCCCTTTGCCTCGTATCGCTCAGTATCCGATACGATCCTTCCTGGTTCCCCATATTCCCTGGGCTGCGCTCATTTCTGTCATCACAGGGACTATGGTGCGACCTCTCACAACTCCCATTCTGTTCTCTGGTGCCAGGCACACAGTGTGGACACTTAAAGCTGTTCCTGTACTCTTGCGCTCTCCTCTCCCCTTCACTGAGTATTGGGCACGCCACCCCTTCACTCCCGGGGCCCCCGTTTTCCAGGTCTGTTCTACCTCCATTCCGGGCCCAATGGGTGACTCCCCTACTCCCTCTACAGTCCCACTCCGGGCTACTCTCCCCAGCCCCGCAGTGAGTTCGTGCTCTGCTGTCCTGACTTTCCCTTTCTGCTTCTGCAGCATTGATGCACTTTTGAGCCTTCACTGCCTCATCCCACTGCTTCATGTACTCATTTAGCTCTTGAAAGGATTTTCGTCCAGATCCCCTCAGATCCATTGGCCATCTAGGGCCCCCAGGATCTCCTCCTGGGTCCCCTGCTGTGTGCATCGGGGTGCTCCACTCTCTGGGTATCGGCATCTGACTTGGGGAATTAGTGGTATCGTTCCTCCTTGCCTGCTCTGCTCTTTCTCTGTCTTTCCGTTTCCGTTCTTCCCCTCTTGCTCTCTCTTGGTCATATATCGATATTATAGGACCTATGGTAACAGGTACCTGTAGTGCATCTGGCAATGGGTAGGATGTGGCGCTTTCCGTTTCCGGCGCTCTTTGTACCACAAACCTACCGACCACCTGTTGCACCTGACTAGGCTGGAGCAACTCTTTCTTTGGCTCAGGATCCCACTCTGAACTGGGAAGCGGTCTATGCTCTCCTGCATTGCCCCCCTTTTCTCCTTCAGTATTCTCGACCTCTCCCCCTGCTCTATTATACGGGGGTGGCCTGTCTGTCAGTAATCTGTTTATCAGGCTGTCCTCTGTTTCGCTCTCATCATCTTCTTCTAGGGGGCTTTTTTTTACTGGCGCCTCTAACACTGGGTACAGTTTATTTATTTCCAAATTATGCACTCTCCATCTTTTAGCATCCGCATCCCACCTGGCATCCTGTACTGCCCTTACCGAGCGTTTCACCCTTTCTTGTCGTCTGTTCATATTCCTTTCATGCGCTGCCCTAAGCCATGCCTCAAGGGCTTCAAACTGGGTTGGTCTAGGCAAGGGTCTCTTTGAGGTCATGACTGATTTCAATCGATGTAACACCTCTAATCTGAACGTCCCGTACTTCGGGAACGTCAGTTCCTCGTTTCCTTCAGTAATCTTACTCCACTCTGATATCCAAAGGATCGTATGCAACCCAACATTTACTGCCATATAACGAGCTGGCGTACCCTCCGGCGGGGCTTCTTCCCCTTCATACGATCCTCGCCTCTCTTTCTTAAACAGCGCTTTCAACCATTTAAAACACTTCATAATTATGCGCACAAAATTCAGCCTCGCTACTCTGTTTACTTCCTGATGACAATCCACCAATCCTGTCGCGGCTTTGCTAGCTTGGCCTATCACAGCGCGGTCTTTCTCCTGTTGGCCAATCACGTCGCGACCCTGTATGACGTGTTCGCTAGCTGGCCTATCACAGCGCGGTCTTTCTCCGGTCAGCCAATCACTGCGCGACACCACCTGACGTCTCTTTTCTCCGCTTCGCAGCAGCACCCCTCCTTTCTCAACTCGTCTCCCGGTTATGCATGCATCCCATTCATACACTGAAAAATGACTACTTCCGACCAAGCGGTCACTTCTCTCGACTGTACGTCCACAGTCTATCTGTAATTGTCAACACAACTGACGAGATGTCTATCGTCTTTCTGATAGGTTACTTACACACACAGTAACTTCCGACCAGCGTCCGTTACTCACGCACTCACTCTTACGTTCCCCCTATCTCGGTCTCTCGGGTGATCAATGGTACCTCATGACCCCCTTCACACTAGTTGACAATTACTCTGGGTGTCCGATACACCCGAACCACTTAAGCTCTCCTTGAACTTAAGATTTCCACCGGTTGCGCGCGCTCACAACCTGTTCCACAGTCACTCTACAGACATTCAACTCCGCCAGACATTACAACATAGATACAATACAAAAACACCGCAATCTAACACGCATAACCCTTTATACTCACTCTCTCTGATACTGCTGCTTTTTCTGTCTCACGTCATCCGGATCTTCATCTGCGGGTTGTTCTTCCGATCATCGATTTCTAGGGGCCTTGGGGTAAGCTAACCTGGCCTAGGTCACCGTCCTCAAGAAGGCAACCATCCTCTATAGCTACCAACTGAAAGGGCGAGATTTTGATCGATACCTTATATCTATTGATCCAAACCTCGATCTGGTCGACTGAACCTTTATTGCCTGTCTTGGAAGGAAACAGTACACCTATCTGCAAATTAGTTCACCCAAGAAAGGACTCTACTCTCAAAGATCACGGACAACTTCTAGGTTTCAAAAGTTTATTGTAAAGAAATGATAAGCTGCAAATACAGGCATCTCAGAATGAGATTCACGAGATACACAGGTCCAATTACATACATGTGCTCTCGAAAAGCCCTCAGACGAGCAACAGAAATCACTAACACAAGTTCTAAAAATAGCAAAGCTATCAGCATAGACGCATATCTCTCCTTCATTTAGGTTGGAGGAAAACAAACACAGGTTAGGCGTCCCTACCCTGTTCTAGATGGTATCCCTACTTAACCAAATCCCAACCTAACAAAGGTGTCAGCAATGAATGACCCCCAAGGGAAGTCACCCACTCTAAGTCTCTTGGTGAAAACCTAAAGTTCTCCAGTCATGACCCCTCACTGCCTACCCATCCGCTCTCTAAAGGGTCCTCAGGTCTCTGCTCTAACTCCACCCAGGGGTGCTGTCCCTAATACAAAACAGTCAACAACATTTGAGACGCCCCTTGCGAAACGCCTCTCACGTGGTGCAACTTCAGGCTTTTTCCATGATGCTTTGTATTGGGCCTCAGACGTTAGAGTTGACCTTGCTTCTCAGTCTCTTCTCCGGCCCGCTGATACCCCTTAAACATTCCAGAACCCTCCTCCATGTCTGGGCCGTCTACTGAACAGACCTCTATTCATTCACTTATAATTGGATCCCCCCTTTCCTGTTGCAGACAGATATCTGCCGCCAAGAACCCAACTCTCATAGACTTCTAAAAAGGCTTGCAACATTTCTCAGCCCAGACATGTACGTGTAAATCACTGCTAAAACATTTCAGGCCTACAATATTTCACATTATGATTATAGCATTCAATTTCTTCATTTAATTAAAGCATGTTAAAACTCTTATTCTATTATTTAGAAAACATTACTCTAAATCATGGCCCATTAATGCAATGACCAAAAACGTTAAACCATCTGTGTCGTGAAAAGAAACACCTTCCCTTTTAGCTCCAGCTCTGGCCCTGAGGCCTACCACGTTCTGCGTTTTACCACAGACCATCTTATATGTTAACAGCTACACGACATAGATTCAAAATAATCACGTCTAATAAAATCATATAATGTCACACATTTCTGTATTAGTTCCACTTCTACTTAAATCTCTATATTAGCTATACATCTAGAATATAATTTCATATACTATTAGCACTCATGGCATTTCTCTTCATGAATTATGCTCTCTATAGGTAAGTGTGATGTACTCATATATTTATATCAGTTTGCGCTCTCTCAATTCCATGGTACCGTCTGGCCTCCACGGCAGGGGTCTGATCCTCTCTATGTGAGGCACTGTAACCCTGCCCCCTGCACCTGAGGGCGTCTTGCTGTGTCCGTTCCCTCATTCCAGCACCAGGTGATGCTTCCTGCTGCTCCACTGAGATGATAAAGGCACTCCTGTTAACCCCCGAGCCACTTCACTTATTGATAGTGATTAAATGATTTAGGCCTACTCTTGAGAGAAAGGGCATCTCAAGGCCTTTGTGAAATACGAACACAGTAGTTAATAACAACAGTCACTACATTTGCTGTTTCTTTAGACTATACTGTCTGCCAACAAGTATTTTTATCATCATCATTAGTTATTCCTCTCCACCTCTAGCAATCCCTAACAATCCCACTCCATAAATCAGGATTTGTTACGATTAAGGGCTACTTTTTCACAGAGCAGACAGGAATATATATATTTTTTTATAAATCAGACTCATTTTTTTAATGTTTTACTCAGCATGGTCCGGTTATTTTTGGCAAAAGATCGTTTTACTGATTCCATGTCCCACAAAATCACTTGCATAACAACACAATGCAACTCCTAATATATTATTACAATAATATGGTAATATATTACATGATGTAATATGATAGGTCACGGCTGCCCTGGCTGTAATGTGCATTGCCATTTTAAAAGAGTTCTGTGCAGTAAAATCGTAAAACATCGTAGTGGTGACATGTCTGATTTGGCTGGCCAAGAAAGTTTGCTATGTCGCATGTTCTGGGAACAGCGACGCATGTGAAAATGCTTCATATATATGTTTACTAATGCCTGACAACTCTCAACCGCCCGGGTGTCCGTGGAGGCACTATACTAATGTTTGCAGTATCTGTTTTGTATTTCCATAGCTCCAATGTTTCTTCAAGGAAGCAGCAAACTCTAATAAGACCAATTTTAACTTTGTGGTTTGAGAAATACTTCATATCATTAGAAGAAGTTAATCCAGTGGTCAATACGTCATTGCTGCATAACAATACAGGAGAGATTGGGATTTTCATTAAAAATACTCATTTCTGTAAATACCAGGGGCCTCATTTATGAGGCAGTGCGTCACTTTTACGCTGCCGGTGCGTCACTTTTTGTGACGCACCAGCAGCGTAAAAAATGTGCCTTGTTGCACCATATTTACAAAGTGACGCATCTAGGTAGATGCGTCACTTTGTAAACCCCTGCGCCACATTATACCTGCGGCAGGTATAATGTATGCAAGGGGGGGGGCGTTTTGTCGCAAGAAAGGGTCATGGAAGTGACGCAGTGAAATCTATGAGATTTCACTGCGCCACTTCTAGGACACAAATGCGTCAATTTCTTACGCCTGCCTCACAGCAGGCGTAAGACTGACGCAGGCCCTTTCACATGGGGCTTGCCCCATGTGAAAGGACACATTGCTGGAGTTGTGTCACTTTTGCGCCATACAGATACGTCAGAAATACTGATGTATCTGTAACTCCTTGTGCCATGATGCGTCATACTGTAAATATGATGCATCATTGGTCTCGCAAGGAGGGTGCAGTGAAAAGTGACGCAGCGATGCGTCACTTTTCATAAATGAGGCCCCAGGCACATAATCACGGTTTGATTTAAATCGTATTTTATTGTGGATTATTTGCTATTGCTGTTCATTTACAATCTTTTTAAATAAACTGTAGTGGTAACACCTGCCCTACGCGCCATTAAACGTTGGTGATTAGTACTGTGTGAAAGATCCGTTATTATTAGCCTATGGCGAGTCATTTTCCTGGTCGTCCTACTTTTGAATCACTTCCCACCCTTTCTTTGCTGTCTCGCAAGGCCCACGGTGCAGGAGGATGGCGGGAACGTCATCTACAAAGGCTTTGAGGATGGCATTGTTCTACTGCGGCTTCAAGGCTCCTACTCACGCTGCCCAAGCGCCATCATCGAGCTCAAGAGCGGCATCCAGAACATGTTTCAGTTTTACATCACTGAAGTGGAAGGTGTGGAGCAGGCAAGTAAACACTAACCAAACTTCATCTTTCATGTCAGGCCCTGAGCTGGCCTCGCTTCAAAGTTAACATTACCTATCACCACACACAGGGTTTGCCTACAGTCAACAAAACCCTGATTTCTGCTGCATTAGCCTTATACCTGCTTTGTGTGCATTGTGCAGAACCAAATGCTGTTCTTAGCTATTAATTGGTTTACTCTATATTCACAAAGTTATCAGCCATATAATGAAAAACAGGCCTTGTGGCACATCCCGCCAGAAACAAAATAAAGTATAGAACTCATTAACAGAATTATTCTCAGTATTCCCACTATACCACATTTAAATGCCAGGACAGTTCCAGTGAAATGGGCAGAGTCTATTTACTTTCAAAGCAGAAGTTGTTCAGAAAAAACTGGATAATAAACATACTAAATTGGGCCATGATAGCGGTATTTGTGTATACACAGAGACCAAGCCTGTGCTGTGCTATCTGACTTGGTGTTCTGGCAGGCAAAAAACTAGAGGCCATATTATCAAGACTCGGCGATGAAATTATCGCCGCTTTATCGGCAGGAAACTGCCGATAAAGTGGCGATAATGGGCTTGATAATATGCTCTATGGAATTCCAATCGAAGTGCATGTTAGATGTGAAGGACATTTAACATGAGCTTCGATTGGAATTCCATAGAGCATATTATCAAGCCCATTATCGCCACTTTATCGGCAGTTTCCTGCCGATAAAGCGGCGATAATTTTATCGCCGCGTCTTGGTATTATGCCCCTAGATCTACCGGCCTTTTCATGCGTCAATATCTTACGTTTCAGCTGCAGTACTCGGCAGCCCTGAGACATTACTTAAGGGCACTTCTAAGGTGCTAACGAATTAATCTTCATAAGTAAAACACATTAGTATTACAACGCCAATATCTTTAACCCAGAAAAAATGTGAGACCTATTGCATTGCAGATGCTTGTTCTTTGTTTCTGTCGTCATCTCCCTCTTCCCCTTTCCTCCAATACCAGCCGCTACTGCCTTGTGGTTTAAAAAGTGGACTAGAAGTCAACAGATCCATAAAAGGTTAATCCAAAGTAAATATTTGAAGTGAAAAGGTACAGTTAAAATTTTGTATTAAAACCTGCAGGCCAAAAACTGATCTCTTACTAATTGGACGAGTAGTTTGTTACCGAAAACCCAAAACATAGACTACATCGTCCATTTCTGACACAGCTGGACTTTGCTTCATTCATTGGGGCAAATGAGCTAATAGGCACAATTCTGTAAATAACTGTGTAATTTGCTCCACATATTGTATTGGTGAAAACCATGAATGCATTTTGACATTTGCCACAGCCAATGGGATAGTGATGTATGGAAAATCTTGAACCAATGCTTCATAACTACTGACCATGCTCCTGGGTAAAATTAAGTTCTGTACTAATTTGCATTTTTCTTTGTTGAATTTTATATACCGGGAACTCAACCAGAAGGTAGCAGAGCGCTTTACATGAGCACCAGTTGCACTACAGATGGACAAATTCATTTTGATAGGCCCAGTGATATTAAGAGATTTGCCCAGAACCACAGGATGTTGAGCGTCCCTGCAGACAATCGAACCTGGTTCCCCAGCTTCGAGGTCGACCACTCTAGCCAGTAGGTCACATCCTCTCCCCTAACACGTACTAGAACTGATGGGTGTCAGAATGCTTCTGTGGTGTTTTTTTCAGATTTTTCATTACAGAAGGCACTGTGCTTCTTTCTAAGATGGAAAGACATCTGAGATCATTCTGCCTTTCTATTCAAGCTGAATATCACTGATGAAAGCAAAAAGGTGAAACAAGACTTGAATGATATACGTTCCAGTATGGACCAGAAATTGCCAAATGTGAGATTGGTATGTACCTTTAGGGAAGGATGAACCATATTTGCTTACACTGTCTTCCTTTCTCTAACACCAGAGATGAGATGAAAGCAATTTCACTAGAATTTCCATACAATGCTTTTTCGTTGATCCCTTCTATAGAACATCACACATGTACGGTCAAACAGTGCAAGCATTTAATGGTGTACTACAGAATGTGAACCTGATGGACAATGAGGTGGAAAGTATTCTGCATGAATCATTTCTGATGTTAAATCTGACCACCAGTAGTGTGCATTTAGAAGCAATGTCTAAAGTATGTATACAGCATTCATTTAAATGAAAATACAGCACAAGCAAAATCCCAAATCAATTTAGATAAAGTAGATCTTAATTAAATAAATAGCGCCAAAACATTTAAAATCCAATTGGCAGAACGAGAGTTATGAACTTTTAAGGTATTAAGTGTAAAATATCAAAGTGCCAACCACAGGCATATGGTCATGTGAGACCATGGTAAAGTCAAACGTTAATACTGAATGCAGGGGAGTGCAGTTCAGCTACACACAGTAGTTTGGGCCTGTTCTGAGCTTACCTTTGGACTGAGAAGAATTTTTGAGGAAAAGAGCCAAGAAGACAAAGTTCAGTGGGTCAAGGCAGCCGGCTGTGTCTGAGGAGGAGGTGTCATCGCTGGGGAGCCGCTGGATGGAGTCATGGCAAAGATTTCAATTTTTAGACTTTGTCCCTTTTTTGGAAGTAAAAAACTTTCAGCAAGACAAAGCTGCAGACTGCAGTTGACGGGGGCTCCATGAGGTCAGAAACCTGCTGAACAGGATTTGCTACTGTGGAGAAGAACTTAGTGGGAGCTACTGCAAAGTCAGACCTACCGGGAATGTACTTTGGGCAGATCGGCTGGTAGGTAGATCTTGGTGTTCTTTTGGTTCTTCTGGCACTTTTTACTGGACTTTCTTCTAAGTCCCAAGGTTCAGGGTTACGCAGAAATAGCACTGCTAACACCCCTTCCAAGGGTCCACGAACAGGGTGCATGATGTAGGGAGTTAGAACCCACTGCAAGGCTGAGGCTAAGCGCAAGATTCAAAGTCTCAGGAGCTTGTTCTTTCCCAGTAGTTCACACAGGAGGCTGGCTAATTGACCCTTGCAGTCACTCTGGTAGTCCTGGGTTGAAGGAGCAGGCCCACTCCTCCTTCAGTGAGCAGGACAGCAAGGTAGTTATTCCAGCAGCCATCAGTGTTCTCTGACTCTTCCACAGTTCCAGGAATGTTCTGAAAAGGTGGTGCAGGAGATCCAATATTTTACTTGGTGCCATGCTATAATATGGGAGTAACAGCATGGCAACTCCTACATCTAGCTCTGTACTGTTATCTCCTGCCATGGCTTCAAGTAGTCTAGGATAATCGGCCCAGGACACAGGTTGCAGGCACCAAATGGTTAGGACAAAAAATTGCAAACTTCCTAAAAGTGGCATTTTCTGAATTGTGACTTAAAATCCAACTTTACAAGTAAAGACAATTTTGAATTAAAATTAATTTAAGACCAAGCATGACATTTCTATCTGTTCTTAATCACAACTTGGTACAAAAGGGGGTGGTGATGGACAGAGCATCTGAACCAATTAATTACAACTTGGCACTTATCAAATGTAATAAGGTAACCTAATGTTATTCAAATTATGAGAGAGGACATGTTGAACTTAAAAACATACTACTTTTTAAAATATAGGGCACCCTGCCATCTAGGATGTTTAAGATTTACCTTTAGGGGTACGTATATGTTTAAAAAATTAAGGATTAGGCCTGACAAAAAGTTTATTTTGCGAGGTTGAAATGGTAGTTTAAAACTGCACTACTGACTGCAGGGCAGACTTGAGACATTATTTGAAAGGCTACTTCGATGGGTGACAAAATGGGTGCCACAGGGTCACTAGTAGCATTTAATTTACAGGCCCTGGGTACGTGTAGTACCATGTACTGGGGACTTATAAGTAAATTAAATATGGCACCTAGTTGTAAACTAATTGTACTAAGTTTTAGAAAGAGAGCACAACCACGTTAGCACTGGTTAGCAGTGGTAAAGTGCACAATGTCATAATGCCAACAACAACAAAATTCAGAAAACATGAGAGGTGAAGGCAAACAGTTTGGGGATAATCCTGTATAGGAGGACAAATCAAACACAATGTATTCCATGATCCCTGTATAAAACCAATCCCTAATTTCACTATATTAGGTAACTTGTGATGCACCCAGTCACTTGGTATAAAGAAATTACAACAAAACTCAACTGTAATAACTTATTACAGTCCAATTTTGACATCACAATGCCTGCTGCCAGAGCCAGCATCTGAGGGGAAAGTTAGGTAAGGTCACGGTGCATAATTAAAGTAGCCGTTTAAAGAAGGAAATGGAAATGTGGAATTTCTTTCTTCTGCTCTGTTTTTATAGCTGCACAGTGATAAGCAGAAAGTAGATATTTGAGAATTTTGTTTTATTTTTTGCACTCTTTTGCAAATATAGAAAAGTTAGACTCTTTCTGCATGTTTCTACTTTGCCTTTTAAAACAAAAAACTGACTTGTATTAAACTGATTCTAATATATTTTTGCAGCAGATATCTAACAGCTTCTGGATGTGTTTACTTTTGCACTAGAAATTTCATTTTTATTCTTGATGTTTGAAAATATGCTTTCTCTTTCATGTGAAAGAGATGCACATCAAGGAGTTAAGTGGTTTGTGGGGAAGGTGATGATGTGACTATGTATAATAAGGAATAAAGTAAACCCTGTGGTACATGATACAGATATTTCAAGTCACCTCTGAGTTTCAGGAAAGGAGCACAGATTTTGGCCTTGCTCCTCTATGTGATCATGGAACTCCTCAGGGACTTTCAATATCCTTATAATGTACCACACGGGATGCCTTATCCCATATACAAATACAATGTAAGATTATTTCAGATGTGCACTGTGTACAGTAACATGACATGTGTAATGATACACAAAGTGGCACAACCAGCTGTGAAAAAAGTATAACTTAATCTCACCCATAAAATGCAAAATAATATACTGCAGTCCCTAATATGCAAACACAACATGATTTGACGTATTGACTTTGATTGCTTTGCTCATGAGAAACAAATCCACACATTGCTCAAAAACCCCAAAGCAGGATTAGGTTTCGTTTTTATTGCAGATAGATGGTGTGCTGTGTTATATATTTTTATTAGTCTTTGTTGCAACTGCAAGGGGAATCCAAAAGTAATAATTTAATTCTGTGGCTAATAAAAACAATCGTGCACAGACATATTGGATGCTTAAAACACATGCTGGTCTCTTGAAACCATGCTCGATAATTTAATGAGAAGAGGTAGGGTGTTTTTCTGTGTGCACGCCGGTTTGCTTTCTCAGGGCCAGATTCACAGAGGTGTTTTGAACCTGCAGGTGGCAAATGTGTAGAAAGATTGAAAATATTGAGAATAAAAAACGGACTTGTAATAAACTGATTCTAATATATTTTTGCAGCAGATATCTAACAGCTTCTGGATATGTTTACTTTTGCACTAGAAATAACATTTTTATTCTTGATGTTTGATAATATGCTTTCTCTTTCATGTGAAAGAGATGCACATCAAGGAGTCAAGTGGTTTGTGGGAAAGGTGATGATGTGACTATGTATAATAAGGGATAAAGTACACTCTGTGGTACATGATAAGGATATTTCAAGTCACCTCTGAGTTTCAGGAAAGGAGCACAGACTTTGGCCTTGCTCCTCTATGTGATCATGGAACTCCTCAGTGACTTTCAATATCCTTATAATGTACCACAGGGGATGCCTTATCCCATATACAAATACAATTTAAGATTATTTCAGATGTGCACTGTGTACTGTAACATGACATGTGTAATGATACACAAAGTGGCACAACCAGCTGATAAAAAAAGTATAACTTAATCTCACCCATAAAATTGCAAAACAATATACTGCAGTCCCTAATATGTAACACAGCATGATTTGACGTATTGATTTTGATTGCTTTGCTCATGAGAAACAAATCCACACATTGCTCAAAAATCCCAAAGCAGGATTAGGTTTTTTAGGGTATTTTTCCTTTGGCACACTGTTTACTTTAACAGGGCCAGATTCACAAAGGTGTTTTTCAACCTGTAGGAGGATAAAGTGTGGAAAGATTGAAAATATCGACAATAAAAAATGACTTGTATCAAACTGATTCTAATGTCTTTTTGCAGCAGATATCTGGCTTTTTTAGGTGTGTTTAATTTTGCACTAGAAATTCTATTTGTATTCTTCATTTGAAAATATGATGTCTCTTTCATATGAAAGAGAAACACATCAAAGATTTAAGTGGTTTATGGGAAAGGTGACAATGTGAATATTTATTACAAGGAATAAAGTACACCCTGCAGCGCATAATAAGGATATTGCAAATCACCTCTGAGCTCCATAACCTAAGAATGGAACTTGAACTTTTGCCTCGCCCCTCCATGGGGTCATGGAATTCCTTGGTGACTTGCAATATCCGTATAATGTAGAGCATGATGTACCGTATCCCATGGGGCGTGGCTTAGCAAGCCACGATGGCGGCTGTGTCCTGCTGAGGCTCCGCGATCGGGCTAGCATCTTGCCCATTTCCAATGATCGCCTGGAGCCTCAGCCTACCAGCGACTACCCCATAGCGGCTTACCTGCGGTGGGGCACCCTCTGGCTGCATCGTGGGAGCAGCGGACGACCGCCGGACACTGACCGGTCCCTCTTCGTGTCTGGAGCCGAGTGTCGAGCGCCAGAGGTGGCGGTCGCGGCTCCTCCTGCATACTAGTGACACTGCCGGACTCCTATCCCCGGGGGGCGACCCCTCGCCGAAGCGGACTGCGGACGGCGCCGGTGCCCTGGTGAGGTGCGCAGCAACCGGACAGCAGACGTCCACTCCGGAGCAGACGACTTGTGGAGGCGGCCTGGCGCGCAAAATGGCGGCCGCTCTGAGGTAGTAGCGCTGCACCGGCGCTTCCTCACGACTGAGAGCCTGACCCCGGGGCTGTCCAGCTCACCGCCGCGGCCCGGAAGACACCAGCGAAGGTGCCGCCTGTGTAGTGCTGGACCCCTCGGGCGATCACGACCCCTCCTGGAGGCGGTAGGTGTCGGCCCTTCCCCCCCCCCCCCTTCTCCTCCCGTGTACCGGCGGCCCCCCTGCCCCCTCTGGTGCTTGCCGAGGGATCGCGGACTACACTGACCCCTGCTCCCGGGGGGGGGGGGAGCCAGAACGCCTCTGGCTGCTCGTGTGGCCCGGAGGACCTGGGTGCCTGACCCTAAGATGGCGCCCGAGGAGACCAGGGCGCCGTGATCAACGTGGGACCTACCTCGGAGGCGCGGTGTTCTTCTGTCCCTGAGGCGGTGGCACGCCATATCGTGAACACTTCTCGGCCTGGGGGGACCTCCCTGGACCCTACTCCCTGCCCCCCCCCCCGCCTGGGAGACAGCGCTACGCACCGGGGAAGTGGGGACTCAAGATCCAGTCTCACTGAGGGCATCCAGTGGTGGTGGGACCCCCCGGTTGTACATCTCCTACTACCTGGACTGTCGCCCCCTGCAGTCACAAGTTACTGATAAGCGCCCTGACCTGGCGGAGGTCCTCTAGACGAGGAGCAGTGACTGCCCCGGGATTGCATGGGTCTGGTCGTTTAACCTGCGTTGAGCTGCTGCCTACCTGAACGCGACGAAGGGAGGTGACCCCGTTGAACGCAGAGTGCACAGGGACCTGGGGGTCCCCTTCCCATCTTTGACAGCACTCATGGGGAAACCTAATTCCTCGAAAGGGACGACTGTCCCCGAGACGGCCCCCGAGAGGATGCCGCAAACAAGAACATGGACGCAAGCCCACGCGTCGCAAACCGACCCTACTCTGTCGGCAAAGTTGGACCAGGTGCTGGCAGCAATCGAATTGTCCCGCCTTTCGATGGAGGAACGATTAGGCGCCCTGACGACGGATATCAGTCTAATCCGTGACGACCATCGCAAGCTGGCGGACAGAGTGAAGGAGGGAGAACGAGTCGTGTCCGAGCTGCAACCTGCGATGAAAACACAGGACGCGGAGCTGAAGGAGATCCTACACCGCGTGGCGGCCCTCGAGGAACGCACAGTGGACTTGGAAGGGCGCTCCAGAAGATGTAACATCCGCGTCCTCGGTCTGCCGGAAGGGATCGAGAACTCGGACCCTCTGACGTATATGGAATCCTGGACCAAATCTTTCACACCGGAGGCAGACAGATCGCCATACTTCTCCATTGAAAGGGCCCACAGGGTCCCGGCCCGGGCGCCCAAGCCAGGCCTTCCTCCGCGACCCATGTTGGCTAAATTCCTGCATTTCCGAGACCGTGACGCGGTGCTCCGTGCGGCCCGGACGGTGGGCCCCCTACAAGTGGAGGACCAACATTTAATGGTGTTTCCGGACTATGCACGAGAAGTCCAGCTCCAGCGCTCCACCTACCTAGACGTCAAGAGACGCCTCCGCGCAAATGATCTTCAATACTCCCTGCTGTTCCCGGCCCGCCTGAAAGTGCTACACAAAGGGAAAGCCCTCTTCTTCAACACGGCGGAGGAAGCACAGGATTGGGCTGAGTTTCACTGCCCAATAATCCCTAACCCTGGACCCCAAAGTGCTCGCAACAACGACTTTAGACGATCCAGACGACGAGGGGCAAGCCGGGCCCGATCGGGCCGCCCCAGGGACCGGGAGTCACCCCCCACGGGCTCACCCGACCTCACACAAATTATGCAGGAGCGACGAGAGGCCTTGAAAGCGGTGACCGGACTGCGCACGTCGCCCACGACGTCGGATCTGGAGGGTCAACCACACCTGTTCACCCCTGAGAAGGACCGGGACAGTGATGGAACAATGTCAGGGATCGGGCCGATCTCCTCCCCCCTTGTTGCGGGGCACACCGTGGACGCTACCCTGGCCAACCGACCTGGCGCCTCTTCAGGACTTGGCACCTCCTCATGATGTCAGAACTTTCCACTGTTATATCCTTTTCATGGTGGCCTATTGTATTGCGCGACGTCTAGGAGCCTAGACTGCTTTGTTTAATAATTGTGAGCGCTTGCGAGCGATAGACGCTTATCCTACCAGAGCCCGACCCGCGCACAGGCCCAGCAGCGACGCATGCTGCCACCCCCGCAGATACCAGTTGTATTTCTCCCCTAGTGGGACACTTGTTTGGATATGCCACCTCCGGTGAGATATCCTCAGTATTGGGACTGTTTCCCACCCAAGGTTCTGTTTACTGTTAATTCCCCAAGTCCCTCCCCCATGATTGTGGAAGCATGGCGCACTAGAAATACACGCGACACATACACACTGGCGACCGTCGGGGGCTTCAAGGGGGTCCCTCTCCCACTCATGACACCGTACGAATGGCGGACTCACGCAGACATAAATGTCCTTACACTGAATGTGTGGGGCCTGCATACGCCCAGCAAACGCTACTCTGTTTACTCATACATTAAACGTATGTCAGCCAGTATTGCGTTCCTGCAAGAGACGCATATGAACACCACTGAACTCTCTCGCTTGCAGGTCAAATGGCGAGGGACCTTCTGTGCCACTCACTATTCAGCGTTTGCGCGCGGCGCGTTAATTTGGGTCAGGCCAGGTACTCCCTTCCGAGAGCTCCGACGAGTGATAGATAGAGAGGGCAGGTATGCGCTCCTAGAGGGCATACTTGATGGACAGGGTATACTCCTTGGCAGCATTTACGCCCCCAATACAGATCAGGACAAATTTTGGGACCACCTCACGGGCGTTCTAGCCCAGTTCACTACAGTCCCGTGGGTGTTGGGAGGTGACTTTAACTGCACGCTGGACCCCACCCTGGACCGCTCGCATCCTCCCCCTGCACATTCCCCGGCTCCCCGACAGGCAGAACTCTTCAGGGCATGGACCACGCACTGGGCACTCACTGATGCATGGCGACACCTACACCCACTGACTCGCATTTACTCCTTCCACTCGGTTCCACACAACCTTAGGGTCCGCCTGGACCGTTTCCTCTGCTCTACACCGATCCTCCCCAAGATCACTTCCACAGATTATCTGGGTCGGATCCTCTCGGATCATGATGCTCATATCATTCGCCTGACTTGGCGCCCCCCGCACCCACCGGTCCCCACCTGGCGCCTCCCTAGGGACTGCCTTTCAGATCCAGTATTCAGAGACACACACGAATCCAGTATCCGCGACTATTTTACGCACAACACTAACACGGCATCGTCGGTACTAGTGGAATGGGACGCGTTTAAGGTGGTGGCGCGGGGAGAATGCATCAAGCAGGTGGTGGGAGTGCGTCGCACCTTGGAACGGGCGCTCCAAGCCTCGGAACAATCTTTGGCCGCACTCACTAAACGGCCTGACGACTCGGAGGAGCACGCCGTGCTCGTGGCCAAGACTAAGACGGAGTATCAGACTGCCTGCGCTGACCTCCGCAGATACAATTTTAGGGCTTACGCCTCTAGGGTGCATAAGGACAGAGATAAAACTGGAGCGCTGCTAGCCTGGATGGCGAAGCAGGATACCGAAATCAAGCCAATCACGGATATTGTCGATCCGGACGGTGTATTGGTACACTCGCAGGCCGAGATCCTCCTAGCGTTCCAGCGCCACTATACGCAAGTGTACGGGGCCCCGGCCCAATCCTCCCCATTCTCTGTAGATCGTTTTTTGAACCCACTGACGCTGCCCGCGATCTCGGATATAGACAAGCGCACCCTCGACGCCAAGATAAAACCCTCTGACATCACCCAGGCAATACGTGCCATGTCCAGGAATAAAGCGCCGGGACTGGACGGCTTCCCGCTGGAGTACTACTCGACTTTCTCGCCCCTAATAGTCCCCCATTTATCACGGGTGTTCGAGACGTCTCTTCATCTAGGGAGGTTACCCCAGTCACTGCGGGAATCCGTGATTGTCACCTTTCCCAAACCCCACAGAGACCCACTCCACATGGGGTCGTATCGCCCCATCACGCTCCTGTCGGCCGACTGTAAAATCCTGGGGAAAATTCTGGCTGACCGTTATGTGCAGATCATACGCCCGCTGGTCCACCCAGATCAATGCGGCTTTGTTCCGGGAAGGAACACCTCCCAGAACCTCCGCCGAATCTTCCACGTTCAAGACCAGATACGTGGCAGATTTCCCCGCGCCGCCTGCCTCATTATGGACCTGGAGAAGGCGTTTGACACCCTCACCTGGCCCTATCTCTTCTCAATCTTGCAGCGCCTAAATATTGGCCCAACGCTCATAGCGTACACACGCCTCTTGTATACCGACTTGACCACGCGGGTACGTATCGGGAAACGCATATCACCAGCGTTCGCAGTTCGGCGAGGTACGAGACAGGGGTGCCCCCTGTCGCCTCTCTTGTTTGCGCTAGCAGTCGAACCGCTAGCGATTCGGCTCCGTCAGGAAGGTAGGGAATGGGGCATTCCACTTGCAGACAGCACGCACTGCGTGTCCATGTACGTGGATGATCTTCTCATATACGTCCGTGACATCGAAACGGACATAACCCCTATAGGGACGACGCTGGCGGACTTCGCAGAAGCCTCGGGACTACAGGTGAACTGGGACAAGTCCACGGTTTACCCCTTACACCCGAACCTATCCCCCCGGGAAGTCAGGCTCGGAGCACATACCCTCTCATGGTCCGCGGAAGCCCCCCGTTACCTTGGTGTCCGCTTGTATCACTCCCCGGCTGACCTTTTCGAGGGGAATCACCGCACAGCACTTGCCAATCTGCGCCCGGCGGTCGCTTTTTGGAATAAGCTCCCACTGGCCCCGATAGGAAGAATAGCTCTAGCCAAAATGATAATGCTCCCCCGACTCCTTTACCACTTCACGAATTTGCCGGTAATACCACCCAGATCCTTCTTCCGCGACGTAGACTCCCTCCTAGGGACCCTTATCTGGGGCGAGGGCCGCCATAGGGTCGCCCTGAAAACCCTTCAACTTCCTACGACGCTGGGAGGACTCGGAGCTCCGTCCTTCGAGTCATATTTCCTTGCGGCACAACTCCAATGGCTATCATACTGGACGGCGGACCGTTATCCCCAGGAGACTGTCACCTCGACTGGCAGAATCGCAACCCCGGAACTCACCCGTCTTCTTCTCCCGGGCACCAAGCCACGGCGTACGTACCCCCTCCAAGTGGCGATAGCGCGCCGGTGCATGATGCGGATCCACCGAATGTCCCCTAATAGGCCTCCGTATTCCCCGTTGTTACCATTGGTAGGCAGCCCCAGGCAAGACTCCTATTACACAGCTCCGTTCTTCTCCGTATGGTCGCACTGCGGCATCACGGATCTGGAATCGCTATTTGAGGAAGGCCAGTTAAAATCCCTTGACCGCTTGACCGCTGAATACGGGCTCCCTCCGGGCCAATTCCTCAGATATCGACAGCTGATTGACGGATACCGGCCCCATTTTAATCTCTGTACTGGCGAGCCAGACACGCATCCAGTAATACACGCTGTCCTGCGTATGGGGGTGGGACGCCACTTGGTTACCTGGCTGTATAAATCCATCCGGGAACTCTTACACGCACCTCTGACAACATTGCGGGCTACATGGGAGGAGGATATAGGTCGCGCACTGCATGACTCGGAGTGGACTAGGGCGCTCGAGGCCCCTAAACGCGTCTCTAGGAACGCCCGCTTCAAGAACATCCAATACTATATCCTACACAGGGCGTACCTCACCCCAGCGCGATTACAGCAGTTCTATCCCTCCACACCATTCTTATGCCCCAGATGCTGCTCCCCTGCTGCAGACTTTCGCCACATGTTCTGGAACTGTCCAGCCCTTCACCCCTTTTGGCAAGCGGTACACAACACACTGTCTGACCTGACAGGTCTCACTACACTATCCACCTGGGAATCTAGCGCATTAGGCATCTTCCATGTCCCTAAGCAAGCCCCAGTGCATAGGCGCTTCGTGTCCTTAGCGCTCCTGCTGGCGAACAGATGCATAGCCATGCGCTGGCGATCCCCGGAGGGCCCCCCTATAGCAGCATGGACGGGGGCAGTCGGTAAATGGGCGGCGGCGGAGGAGGATGCTCTTAGAGAGGAAGAAGCCAGGGGTGCGCGTAAATTTCCCATATCCATGGAATGGGCCATGCTCCTCTACAGTTTTCGACAGTCCACGCGAGTGGGTGACCCACCTACCCCTTCCCCCCCCTCGACTCGGGGAGACCGTTTACGTCTGTCTGTTGTCCCCCTCCCTGAGGTAGGGTCCGGATACCCCCTGCATCCTGATTGACCTCCCACCCTTCTGGAGTGCAGGCTGAACAGTTCCTTGGGCCCGTTTATTCCCCTCCCCCCCCCCCGCGCCCATCGCCGATATTTCCATCGCGCCAGCGCCCACATGCTTCCCCCCCACGGTTTTGTCCCCCCCGTTTTCTGGTAACACCGTTACACGGACTGAACAGGCCCCGATCCCCCGCCCTTTGAGACGGGACTTTATATTCCTGTTATCATGCACTGTCCTCCTAGCTATACAGGTTCATTGCCTTCTGACCTGCACACATGGCTGCATGGTATGTATTGTTTCTGGAGGAAATGGATATTTGTACCAGTTGGTTAAATAAAAAACACGTTGCACGCATGGCTGACTGTTGAGGCCACGTCAGCGGCTTATTCACACTGTACCGTATACTTTGATGCAACAATAAAACAAATTTCAACAAAAAAAATGATGTACCGTATCCCATATACAAATTAAGATTATTTTAGATGTGCTCTGTGTTTTGTAAAATGACCACGTGTTATGATACACAAAGTGGGAGAACCAGTTTAGAAAATAAATATAACTTCATCTCACTCATGAAATGCAAAAAATATTTTGCAGTCCCTACTATGTAAGACAACTTGATTAATTTATTGACTTCGATCGCTTTGCTCATGAAAAAAAAATCCACACTTTGCTCAAAACCCCCAATGCAGGATCAGGTTTTCTTTTTTTTAAAGATGTTGTGCTGTGTTACATATTATTGCTACTGCTTGGGGAATCCAAAAGTAATAATGTTCTTCTGTGGTTTATAAAATCAATTGTGCACAGACATGTATTGCATGGTGAAAACACATGCGGGTCTCTGGAAACCATGCTAGGTAATTTAATGAGAAGAGGTAGGGTGTTTTTCTGTGGGCACGCCGGTTTGTTTTCTAATGGCAAGATTCACGGAGGCGTTTTGAACCTGCAGGGGGAAAATGTGTAGAAAGTTTGAAAATATTGAAAATAAAAAACTGACTGGTAATAAACTGATTCTAATGTTCTTTTGCAGCAGCTAGCTAACAGCTTTTTGAGGTGTTTAATTTTGCACTAGGGATTCTATTTTTATTCTTTTTAAGATGTTTTCGCTTTCATATGAAATAGTTACACAACAAAGATTAAAGTGGTTGGTGGAAAAACGATGATGTGATTATTTATAATGAGGAATAAAGTACACCCTGAGGTACATGATAAAGCTATTGGTGAGTCACCTCTGAGTTCCCTTACCTAAGAAAGGAGCTCAAACGTTGGCCTCACTCTGCTATATGGTCATGGAACTCCTCTGTGACTTGCATTATCATTATAATGTAGAGCAGGGTGTACCTTATCCCACATTCAAATACAAATTAAGGTTATTTTAGATGTGCTCTTTTAGTACTGTAAAATGACGGTGTATAATAATACACAAAGTGGCACAACCAGCGGAGAAAAAAATATATAACTTCATCATTACCTCTAAAATGCAAAAAAATACTGCAGTCCCTAGTATGACACTAAATATGATTTAAGGCATTGACTTCAATTGCTTTGCTCATGAAAAACAAATACACACATTGCTCAAAAACCCCCAAAGCTGGATTAGGTTTTTTTTATTGCACAAAGATGTTGTGCTGGGTTATATGGTATTATTAGACTTAGTTGCTACTGTAAGGGGTATCTAAAACGAATCATTTTCTTTTGTGGCTTATAAAATCAGTTGTGCACAGACATGTGTGGCACGTTGAAAAAACATTCTGGTCTCTGGAAACCATGTAGATAATTTAATGAGAAGAGGTAGGTGTAGTGTCCCGGTGTGGGCCTGGATAATGGAGACACTCGGACACATGTGGTTGTGGTGGTGGCTAGTTACTTACTGACCACGCCCAGGGCTCTGGGCTATTTATTCATACGTGAGCGCAACGGCGCTCACGTTAGGGGCAAACCAAGGACCCTGCACGTCCCAGGGGGGGAGGCACAGGAACAATGTGGGAGGGGGCGTGTGCTGCAGTGGTACGCCCCGCTGCAGCAACACTACATTCCTCCTTTACCTAGGGGAGAAACAGGACCATACAAAACAGCTAGGAGCCACAGTCTATTGTTCACATACTCTCTGGTCGGCGACCATGATACGGCATGAGAGAGCCAACGTCCATGTGAAAGTTCACCAATTGTCTCTGATATAGTCTCTGGTCAACCTGCAAACATGGGATAACATTTTTAAACTTCAAAAACCAGAACATTCTTACTTCAGTTCTCGGCGGGGTCAGCCATCTCGACTTCTGCAACGCCAGCATTGTGCTACAAAGTCACGGTACCTCTGAGACGGCTTCGGGCATGGACGTAGGCTGTACCTTGTCTGACTTCGACTCTCGCCGGTGGCTGCAGGTGACCCCTCCGAGTCTCTCGTCTCTTGAACAGTGGGGTCTTCTGCGGGTCTCTGAGCGACTTGCATGCCGGGGTTATTGTTCTCTGCTTGGCTTGCTGCGGCACTGACATCCGCCGAACTTGGGAGCTGAGGAGGAGTGGTCGGGTGCCACTCATTTTGGTCATAGTCTATGTTCTCTTCCGGCACCTGCTTGAAAAACGATACATTCCTGGTGACAGACTCGCCAGCTCTGGTGGCTGTGATCATGGTTCCGTTTACCTCTGTCACTGTCCACGGATCCAGCTCGAAAGGCATTCGGAATTTCCCTCCGGGGTGGCGGTCCTTTACCAGAACCCTGCTTCCGACTTGAAACGGCCTGTCCATTGCTCGTCTTCGTCGGGACGCTTCCTGATTGGTTTTGGTGCGCCGTTCCATAGACTGGTTCTGTGGGGGTGTGGCCTGTTCCCATGCCGGGTGGTGTGGGATGGTATCGGCTACGACTCTATTGAAGGAAAGTCGGCTTGGGGAGACTCCTGTAGTACAGTGGGGGGTCAAACGGTATTCTCTGAGGAACTGGTAGATTGCTAGCTCCAGACATTGGCCGTCAACAGCCGCAATTTGTATAGTTTTGTTCAAAGTCCTCATTAGGCGCTCGACCTCTCCATTGGCCTGGGGCCACCGGGGGGTGATCCGTCGGTGCTTGATACCATGGCTTTGGAGGTATTCCGTGAATTCACTGCCGTTAAAGGGGGGACCGTTGTCGGTGCGGACCTCGCTCACGAGCCCATGGGTGGCCAGTATCTTCTCAAATTTAGGTATGACTTCCCACGTAGCCGTCGACGACACGATCTCCACTTCTGGGTAGCGGGAGAAGTCGTCCACCACTACCAGCATGTACTTGCCTCCCGGGAGGCTGCCGAAGTCCGCGCTCACTCGCACCCACGGGGATGTGGGGCCATCTTCGGTCACGATTGGCGCCGGAGGGTTTGGGAGGCTCGTCGCTAGACACACTGGGCACCGGTGGATCACTTCCTCAACTGCTTTATCTAACCCTGGAAACCACACCTTGCTCCGGAGCCTGTTCTTGGACTTGACAATTCCTTGGTGTGATCCGTGTGCTAGGACCGCGGCCTGCTGGGTCAAACTGCTGGGAAGTACTAGGCGAGGGCCTCGCAGGAGGCACCCTTCTGTAGATACGGACAGTTCGTGCCGGACTTGAAATAACGCCTTCAGGATGGTTTGGGCCTCCGGCGTGCGGAACGAAGCTGGGCTCTGGAGTGCTTTCCAGTCACCGCTCTTTATGGCCTGGATCGCGATCTGGAGGCAATCGTCTTCCGTGGTGGCACGTGACACCTCGTCCAGGGACATGGGGCGAGGTCTTGACCTCTCGATGATCAGTCGGACATACTCCTCGGTGTCTGCTGCTTCGGCTGCTTCGGCATCCGAGACGGGTCGGGCGTGCCTCGACAGATAGTCCGCCGGGTTGCGCGAGCCAGGCTGGTACTCCACTGTGAACTGAAACTCCTGCAGCTGCAGCACCCACTTCTCGATCCGTGGGGGAGGGCGGGAGGAGGAGCCTTGGAATAGTGGTATCAGGGGCTTGTGATCAGTGACCACTGAGAACGGGTGTCCATAGAGGTAGATATGAAAGTGGCGGCACCCCCACAGAATTGCAATGGCCTCCCGCTCGATCTGGGAGTAGCGTTGTTCAGTGGGTGTGAGGGTGCGGCTGGCGTATGCAACGGGGGCCCACTCCCCGCCTTGCTGACGCTGTGATAGGACGGCACCCAGGCCAGTGGGGCTGGCATCTACAAGCAGCTGTGATTCGTTTTGAGGGTTGAAGTACACTAGCGTGGTGTCGGCTGAGAGAGCCGCTTTCGTGTTCTCAAACGACTCCTGTTGTTCCGGACCCCAGATCCAAGCGGCATTTGATTTTGTGAGATTCCTTAGCGGTCCTGTGAGATCGGACAGGTCCTGGATGAAACGCCCGCAGTAGGTCACCATGCCTAAGAAACTGCGGACTGCGGTCACTGAGGTGGGGGCGGGTGCGTCGTGGATGTCTCGGACCTTTTCTGGGTCTGGGCCTACCCCTTGGTCGGAGAACTTGTACCCGAAGAAGCTTATGTCTCTTCGCAGGAACTCGCACTTGTCTTTGTGAAGAGTCAAACCTCTCTCTTTGAGGCGATCAAACACTGCGTGGACGCGCCGGATGTGTTCCTCCAGCGTCGGGGCATGCACCAGGATGTCGTCACTCACGTTGAGTACCCCGACGAGACCCTGAAGGACATTGTGTATAATGTTCTGAAACACTTCGGCGGCGCTTGAGATGCCGAAATTGAGCCTCGTGTACCTCCACAGGCCAGCATGTGTCGAGAATGTGGTGATGGGGCGTGAGTCTGGGTGGAGCGGAATCTGGTGGTACCCGGATCTTAGGTCCATTTTGGAGAACCACTTGGACCCTGCGAGTTCTCCGATGATGTCGTCAATGGTGGGCGTTAGGTGGCGTTCCCTCTTAATGGCCAGGTTGGGGATATGCATGTCCACACATATCCGTACTGCGTCGGGCTGCTTAGGTTTTTTCGCCACTACGATGGGGGACACCCACGGGGTGGGCCCGGTCACACGTTCGATGATTCCTGCTTGTTCCAGCATTCTCAACTCGGCTTCTACCTTGGGCCGGAGGTGGAACGCTATCCGCCGGTGTCGCAGAGCTACCGGGGCTACAGATTGGTCAATGTGGAGCTGGACAGGGGGTCCACGGAGGCATCCGATGCCCTCAAACAGTGAGGAGTGTTCAGTGACTAGATTGTCCAGGCTCTGAGCTTGTACGGTCAGGGCGAAATGTATAAGTCCAAGTTCACGGGCTGTCTTGCAACCGAGGAGGAACCCTGACCCCTCTTGGGACACATAGACTTTTGTTTGCAGCTGCCGGGTGTCATGTGAAATGGTGGTTCTGAACACTCCGCACAGGCGTAGGGGCCGCCGAGTTCCGTAGGCAAACACTTGCACTCTGGTGGGGTGGAGTGCGGGAGCGTCCGTTAGGTCCCGGTAAACACTGGCAGCCATGAGGTTTATCGTCGCCCCGGTGTCGATGAGAGCTCGGGTGGCCTGGTCGTGGACTTGGACTGTGCACATCGGCTCGGACGAGGAAGCAGGCGTCAGGGAGTTGAGCATGCGCACCACGTGGACAGATGCGGCGTCCTCGTCGTCGTCGTCCATGTCACTGCCGGGTGACGTATCCGGGAGTGGCGCCACCTGCCGCGCTCTCCTGGGTGGGCCGCTGGGCTTCTTCCGTTGGGACGACAGACAGACACTGGCAAAGTGGTTGGCTTTGCCGCACGCACTGCAGATTTTCCCTTGAGCTGGGCAGGCTCCTTTGTGCGGAGTGGTACCCCCACACCACATGCAGATTCGATCCCGGGTAGACTGGGAGTGCTGGGGCTGGGGGGTCCTCTGCGGCCTGGACCGGTTATCTGGACGTTGCGTCCGGACAGCGCACACTGGTTCTAGCTTGATCTTGACGGCTGGGCCCGGCTCCATGTGGGCCGCCCGGGCTTTGGAGAGCTCCTTGGACCGTCCTAAGGCCAGTATTTCTCGCATCGGCATGGCGTCTGTTTCGAGGACTCTCTCTCTCAGTTTCAGAGATGCGCACCCCTGAATGAACTGTGCGCGAATTTCGTCTTCCGCGTCTGGGAGAGTACACGTGCTCGCCAATTTCTTGAGGCGCGCGTAGAACACATCAACTGACTCCTCGGGGAGTTGGCGCGCCTGACGGAGCAGGAAGCGTTCGTAGTCTGCGCTGGTGAAAGGTTCGAAATACTTGGTGATAGCGTCTCGCAGGGTGGCGTATGTGAGGGGCGGATCGCCTTCAGTGACTTCCTTGGAGATGTCGTGGATTTCTTCCCCACCTAGGTGTAGGAGCATCGCCCTGCGTCTTTCCGCTGCGACCTCCGCCGCAATAAAGTAGGTCTCCAGACGTTCTATCCACTTCTTCCAGCGAGAAGCCTGGGAGGGAGGCGTGCCGGTGACAGAAAAGGGCTCCAGGGGGGGCACAGTGGCCATGTTGGCAGCTGGAAGGAGGAAAGGGATACACCCCTAGCGCTCTGCAGGCAGAACCAGGTCCCTTGGGGTCGCCCAGACCCAACAGGAAGAAAGAGGCTCTTCCGGCGAACACACAGGCCTCACTCCGCCAGATGCGTGAGGAATGGCACTCTCCCGTACCCGCCGATACGCGAGAAGCGTGAGAGACGGCAGCCGTCGGAACTGCGCATGCGCGGGAGTTCCGGGATGACGGGCAGGCTGGCGGCGGGCAGGGAGCGGGCTGCAGGCTTCCGGGCGGCAGGATAGAGTTGGAGGCAGGGCACAGGGGCAGCCGTGAGGCGCGGCAGGCAGCAGCCCGTACCTGGAGGAGGCCACGTGGGCGGGTCGGACAGCGGCACAGGCAGCCGGAAGGCCGGACGTCGCGCCGGATGCAGGCGGGGCACTCGGGAACTCCGCTGGGGCACAGGCGGGCCAGGTGAGGACGGGAGACGCGGACCAAGCTGCTGGGCGGCTGCGGCAGACAGGAGGCGCGCCGCCGACAGGATGCGCTGCGGGGCAGCGAGCCAGGCGTGGGTGACCGACAGGGTCACGGGTCCGATGAGGCACGCGATGAGCGGGGGCCAGACCCCCTCGTCGCCAATGTAGTGTCCCGGTGTGGGCCTGGATAATGGAGACACTCGGACACATGTGGTTGTGGTGGTGGCTAGTTACTTACTGACCACGCCCAGGGCTCTGGGCTATTTATTCATACGTGAGCGCAACGGCGCTCACGTTAGGGGCAAACCAAGGACCCTGCACGTCCCAGGGGGGGAGGCACAGGAACAATGTGGGAGGGGGCGTGTGCTGCAGTGGTACGCCCCGCTGCAGCAACACTACAGTAGGGTATTTTTCTGTGGGCACGCTGGTTTGCATTCGCTGGGCCTGATTCACAGAGGTGTCCTTCAACCTGTTGGTGGCAAATTTGTGTAAAGATAGAAAATAAAGTATGTTTTGCACCTGGACTAATGCACCAAGCCAGTGACTAACAAAACTTGAGGGGGCCCTCCTGCAAAGTACATGGAGGGGGGCCCCCACTCCCCGGACCCAGTCAGGAGCTCTCAGGCCTAGGCCCCGCTGCCTGCGCACAGTGCTGGAGCCCCCCTCCCCGTGGGGGCTGCGGGAGCTATTGTTACGCCACTGCACCACGCACATTCTGCTTTAAAGCGTTGCTCAAAAATGCGTTCTGTGTGCACACCTGTTTAGCAAAGTAGCTGAGGGTTAATCTGCCAACTGCAGATTAGTGCATGCAATGTAACAATTGCTAGCCTAAATACTGGCAAGGAGGCCTCAGATTTTCTTCCTTCTACAATAGATACAAATGTGTGTCCTTCAATTGGACGGTAACAGCTTTTATTAAAATGCTGGGTATCAACTCAGTTTCTGTCAGACACTGTTAGACTGCCAAAATCATGCTACTTGAACTTTATACAAATTCAGACGATTAAAAATACAATAGCCATTAAATAACACTCCAAGTATTTTATTGCAGGTACCTGGAATAGTGCATTCCATATTCCAATTGAGTTCCCATTTGATCAAGACAACCATCTAGTTGTCACAACCCTGCCTCCTTAAGTAAAATGCGAAATGTAAACAAGAACAACATCTCTCTTCCCAGGGTGTGAAAGCAGTTTATAGTTTTTGTTTTTCAACGGGACAAATAGGAGTTGTGAAAAATTACACCGAACAATTCGAAATAGTATTTGCTGGACTGGCTGAACTTGTCAGCTCTGAAGTCACAAGTATTGTATTTAACACTGTTTTAGCAGATCTTGAGTCTTGTTTATCTTCTACATTGCGCATTAACCCCTTCGCTGCGGCGGCTATTCCGCCGCAGCGCTAAGGGGGAGGCGGGGCCACGCGGCGGTCCCGTGCTCGTGACGGAACCGCTCCGTCATGGCCCTCGGGTGAGCTGTGCTTGTGACGGAACGGTTCCGTCAGGGACCCGCCCGCCCATTAGAACGTCAGCGCAGGCGCGGCGAGCGGGCCGTGACGGAACCGTTCCGTCACCAGCACAGCCCACCCAAGGCTCGTGATGGAACAGTTCCGTCACGAGCATGGGAGGGGTTAAAATCCTTCTGTATCGACAACAAAACAGTTTCTAATAAAAAATTCCTCAACAGGTACAACTTTTTAAAGTCTAAATTGAATTTTCTTGTAAAGGGTAAAGAGCATGTGTTCCCGATAAAAACGTTACCAGTTGATTTAAAAAAACACCATTATCAATATATTGGTCAGATGAAAAAGTGGATTTTGGCGCCTGTGCCACAGATCTTATTTTGGGATATTGTTCAGATTGACTGGATCACTCTACAAGTGCCAATATCCTTTTTGTAATTCTGATAAATGAATAACTGAATTACCCATAATTATCAATTAATCATAAATCATAACCCAACCTTTTTGATTCTTCCTCTGCTTTTTCTTCTTTTATTTTTTATTTATTATTCGAATGTTCTCTCATGAGTGTGAACACAAATCACTTCAATACACGCACACTGAATCAGTTTGTTATCACCGTACAGTGAACACATAGAGTGCAAGTCGCCCATATATAATTAACCTGTTCATAATTTTATCTCAACATCTATTTTCTACCCTTGAAAAAGCCCCAGATCCCCCTTAGCCACAGAGTTGAAAGAGGTGTTAGTTGTACAGTGATGTACAAGACAAAACTCTGTAGAGTGTGAATACACAAGCAGGAATGTTGTAATAAACAAATAGAGTAAAATGAGTCGTCAGTAAGCAAGCATTTGTGGTTCTTTTAAAATATTGACAACAAGGAAAATCGCACTTGTCCCGGATGTGGTTACCTGTACTACTAGCTCTACATTGTGGAACATTAAACTCTCAAATTCAAGGTTTGATCACTCTCCATAAATATTTAAACTCTTGTTGCGCTTTTCTGTCTTCGCAATGAATGTCCACAGATGGGAGAGCCACCTTGCTGCACCTTATAACTCATTTATGGTATAAGAAACCTTAATTAGCAGAAGTAGTGAAGCAGCGTCACATTAAGTACATTTTTTCAGTGCTTTTTGTTTTGCTCTGCGGCTCATACAATGCCATCAAAATGAGGGAATCACTTTCAGAGAAGATCAAATCCCTGTCCTCCCATGCAACCCCTTTTACCTACCGACCTATCTCCAGACTCCCTTTCCCTGCTAAGATCATTGGAAAAATCATAAATACTGAACTTACACAGTTTATCAAAGAGCACGATGTGTTAGCCCCAACACAATTTGGTTTCAGATGAGATCACAGTACTGAGACAGCGCTCATCAAAGCTTCAGATGAACTCAAAGCCACCCTTGATGAAGGAGGCAACGCAGCATTGATTCTGCTAGACCTATCCGCAGCATTCGATACAGTTGATCTCTCTATACTATGCCATCATCTAAAGACCATTGGCAGACAGGGTACAGATTAGATCCACTTAGATCATTCCTAAAGGAAAGAGAAAAATATAGTCATGTTTGACAACTTCAGCTTTAAAAAATTCTCGCTTTCCATGTGGGGTTGCACAAGGGTCCTCGCTCAGCCTCACCCTCTTTAATGTATACATAGCTGAACTTGCTCCGCTAATCCAATCCTTCGGTCTCTCACTCACCTCCTACGCAGATGACACAAAAATTGTGGTATCTGCTGCAAATAAGGCCAAAAACATAAGCTCCCAGCTTCACAAATGAATGAGAGAAATTGGTTCCTGGATGGACAGGCATTGTTAAAAGCTACATTCTGTTAAAACATAATTTATTTTCTTCAGATAATCCCTACATCTGGATACCTGATTGCTGGCCACCAGAGGTGGACCCAGTCCCAATTCCAACTTCCAAAGTTAAAAGTTTGGGAGCAATTCTTGACAACAAACGAAATCTTAGTAAACTAGGTAATGCCATCATTCTTATAATACTTTAAGAATCATCAAAAAGATTCTACCATACATACCTATTAATTCTAGAAAAACAGTTGTATCCTCTGCCATCTTATCCAAATTAGATTATTGAAATGGTCGTTAGAATAACTTCAATGCAGGCGGCCAGGGCACTCCTTACTGTCTCTTTCAGGAGTTTATGATATTGGTTGTGGGATGTCTTAAATGTGGTTCGGTGTGTTGGCTCTTTGCTGATGCTACATTTTCTTTCCTGTCACTTGCTTTTGTGTTTAGCTGTTCTTATATCTGTGGTGTATCAACTAGCCTGTTTGGAGGATCTCTTTGATTTGAAGGGGGCGTCTCTTTTCGCTTAATCCTTGATGCAGGTGCAGAAGTTCTTGACGCCCTGTTCAAGGTTGGCTGTGGTATTGGGGTGAGAGGTGTTGAGGGCATCGGTCCACTTACTTTCTGATACTTAGTTCCAGCTGCGGTATGAGGTGCTGGGTGGCTTGATGGTGGTGCTGGGGCATCCTCTGACGGTAAAGTGGATGATGTCATGGTCTATCCAGGTGAGCTTGATGACATGGTTGTACTTGACTCTGTCACTGGCAGTGTCGATGGGGTCAAAAATATGTGTAGTGTGTGTGTGGCTTTTGACTAGTTGGGAGAGGCCAATGTTGTTTATGCTTTCGAGGAGGGTGGCAGTCTTGGTGTCACTGAGTTGAAGATTGAGGTATAAGAGGAAGATGTTGTGTTTGGAGTAAATGGCGAGCGGGATGATAAATACGGGGATGGTGTCGCAAAAGTTCTGACAGAGGTCTGGAGGTCTGCAGACAAGGCTGCTTCTGATGGTGGTTTTGCTGTTGGTTGGGAGTTGGATGTTAATTTGTTCCATGAATGGGGTGGTGTAGTCTGCTGTGGTGGTGTTGTGGATTTTCACTTTGTGAATGATAGCGATTCCACCTCCGTGTTTGTAGATGCGGTATTGGTGTGCTATCTTGTAGCTGTTGGGTGTTGCTGAGATGATGTCAGGAGTAGATGTGGGGTTGAACCAGGTCTCAGTGAGGAAGATGACATCAGAGATGAGGGAGGTAGTGGTGTCCCTTATCTCGTGGCTTGTTTGCAGAAAGATCGCCCATTGAGCAGGAGACAATAGAGTTCTTCTGGAGTGATCGTGGTCATCATTTTTGAGGGATCTCCAATGTTGCAGGAGAAGAGACTTTGCCAGAAGGAAATAGGTCCTACAGTTCATTGTGGAGAGGTGCAGAAGCAGTTGTTGCAGAGGAGTGTGGGGTCCAGGGCTCAGAGCTCAGCAGCTGTGTATCTGCAGGAGACGGGAGAGCAAAGGTTCCCAGCGCTGGGCATGGTCCAGGAACGTACGGGTGCAGATGAGCTTGCCTTTGACACGCCAGCAGCACAGCCGTGTTGCAGCCTCCATTACATAGCTCCTGGGAGGACGGAGGGACACTGGGGGGGGGGGGCAGAGTCAGCGCGAGTGGGAAGTGGGAGGCAGAAACATTGGGAAGGTGAGTGGGCAGCGGGGGCAATCTGGCTGACAGAAAACAGGAAGATTTCAAGAAGAGAAATCAAAGGCGATATAGCAATAAATTAAGCACAACAGCTAAAACAAGAGAAAACAAGGCAGTGAAAGTGGCAGAGCAAGTAGAGTAAAGCAAAACGAACCGAATCCGATCAAAACAACAGTCAACAACAGCAGAGACGAAAGGCAGTGAAAGCAGCAAAACAAGGTAGAGCAACGCACAACCAAACAAAGCTGAGGAAAACAAACACCAACAACAGGAGAGAACAGAGGCAATGTGAGTGGCAAAATAATTTAGAGCAAGGCTGAATAAGGCAAAGATGAGCAGTCCAAAAGGGAACTCCTGTCGACAAACAGAGAAGCAGGGAAGGCAGTGAGGGGGAGCAGTCACAAAGGACCTGCTCATAAGTCAATGGCTGATGGGTTCTGGGGCTGTTACTAGAGTCAGTGTTGAAACGTATGCCTAGCAACTAGTATTGGGACACTGTCAGAGATAGCCTTCTATAGAAAATACTTTGGGAGATACAAATAGAATGGAAGGGAATTGGTGTGGAAGATGTTGAAAGAGCGGGTGAAACAGAAGAGATTACAGGGCAAGAGGTGAGCAATCACCATGAACATATTGGAGGGGATCATGGGCCAAACTAAAGACGCAAACACATTCAACAGGGAAGGAATGGTATTTTGAGTTACTTTCACTATTTTATTCTTTCTGGAATTTAGGATAACTGAAGTAGAGCTATCTGGGGGACTTGAGAGTATACATGTGAAGGACCTGTTGGTGGAAGAGGGAAGATATTGCATCACAGTTTTCTAAAGTAAGATGGATCAGAGGGTGAGGTGAATTCAGTGACTTTGAGGACCTTGGGCAAGAAGGAGTTATGCCTCGTAAAAGTGTATGAGAAGTATGAGGTGATGAGGAGGCAGGCCATAGGAAAAACAGTCAGATCTGAGCATTGTGGTAAAGTGAAGGACAAACAGGTTATATGTGTGCTGAAGAGATGTCTGAGAAGAGGGAATGGCAGTAGGAATGCAGCTGGATAGGAGAAAAGGCAGAGGACTTGAGATTGCTGATGAGTAATGTTTTTTGTGTTTTGGCAAGAAAGGGACATGCTTAGACCCCCTACAAAACATGGAATTAAAGCCACGTCATAGTCATTTGGGCATTTTTATGGCCAACAACTTGGTTTGCATGAGAAATGAGGCATGATGGGAGGCATGCATTCGGGTTAAGTGTTGCCAACAGTGTGGGAACTGAGTGTGAGGCGACCAAGGCCTCAAATAATCGTAACACAGGAGAGGGCAAACAATCTTGACTAACTAGCATGACTGGAGTTGCTAAAAATGACATAAAAGACAGGAAGAAGATTCATATTCTTATGCTTGTGAATAGAGGTATTTTAGAGCCTGATTTTGACCAGAAGGTGTGAAGGTGTGGAGGCGATGCAAGGAAATCAGCGGCTATAAATAGGGCTCATGAGGAAGTGAACAGGGAACCCTCTGTTTTTGCAAAGCACAATACATGGCAACGTTCACACATGGTGCAAATGGCCGGAGGTCTTCAGGCAGATGAGATGCACTTGCCTCTGTTTGGAAAGTGGATGTATTAAATGAAGATGATGGGGGTGTCAGATTGGACGATTGGCAGGGAAAACAAGTATGAATGGTGGGACAGCAGGATTCCTCAGGATAATGTCTTTCTGGTGGCAGATTGAGAGAGCACAGGAAAGGGGGTGGGAGCAGGGAAGGTTAGGATTAGTGAAGGGAAAGAACTGAGCAAAGATTGGAATTTGAGGCAGTCAGGATACGAAGTTAATGGAGTTTCAAGAATAAGGATATGAAATAAGAAGTTATATATATAGAATTGTTAAAAATGTTTTACATTTAAAAGAGAAGGTGGGCAAAGCTTAGGGTTGTCCTCCTGTTAGAGATCGTTGTGAGGAAGGCATTAGGACATACAGGGTGTATGGCTAAGACAAAGGTTGTTGGACTGTGAGCGGGACTCGCTTCCAAAAAACATGGCCTTTTACATATTACATAATCAGCGATAGTGTTGGAAGTCTTCTTCTACTAGGTGGGCCCTGCATGGAGGGTAGGAATTCATTCTCTTTGCCGTGGTGCCACAGTGATTTTCATAAAAGTGGCCCCTGTTTTTAAAGCCACATTTAGCCAAAAACGATGGACTATAGTGTGTATCTGAATCTTTACCAGTAGTTGAGATTAATTCAAGCATTCCATCTATCAGCTTTTCGTTTTTCTCAAAATAATGCTGTGATAGGTATCTCTGCTCCAGGCTTTGCATGAGTTGATGCAGAGATTCAAGGCAGGGCCGGCTGTATGACATCTGCACCTAGAGCAGAGCTCGGTGGTAGGAGTGGGGGTTAGGTGGCACTGTGTGTAGAAACAAATTATGGGTGCCGCTCGCAAGCCGAGGACGCTCTGCTGACTCTGCTGCATCTTTCCCTGGATCTGACATCCCCGCAGAAGGGAGGACTTTGCATCGCGCTGAACTGGGGCATTTAATTTTAATCTTGAATTAATCACCTGGACCTGCCGGAGAGTGAGGACGGGGCCGGGACTGCAAGGCCCAGCATTCCCAGCGGCCTGTCACTCACCGCAGCTGGAGTCTCTTCCCGCCCCGCCCCCCTGATAACGGCTCCCGGCCCCCGATTCGTGGGAGCCGCTCGCAAGCCGAGGACGCTCTGCTGACTCTGCTGCATCTTTCCCTGGATCTGACATCCCCGCAGAAGGGAGGACTTTGCATCGCGCTGACCTGGGGCATTTCATTTTAATCTTGAATTAATCACCTGGACCTGCCGGAGAGTGAGGGCGGGGCCCGGACTGCGAGGCCCAGCATTCCCAGCGGCCTGTCACTCGCCGCAGCTGGAGCCTCTTCCCGCCCCACCCCCCTGCAGCCCCTGATAACGGCTCACGGCCCCCGCTTCGCGGGAGCCGCTCGCAAGCCGAGGATGCTCTGCTGACTCTGCTGCATCTTTCCCTGGATATGACATCCCCGCAGAAGGGAGGACTTTACATCGCGCTGAACTGGGGCATTTAATTTTAATCTTGAATTAATCACCTGGACCTGCCGGAGAGTGTGGACGGGGCCGGGACTGCGAGGCCCAGCATTCCCAGCGGCCTGTCACTCGCCGCAGCTGGAGCCTCTTCCCGCCCCCGCCCCCTCCTATTTTAACTCCTGCCCTTACCGCGAACGCGGGACGCGCGTGGGACGGAGCCCGGGGCGAAGCCCGGGCAAAGGGCGGGCCGTTTGAGGCCGTTCGAGAACGGTCGAGACCGGGCCTGGGCCTTCCCTCCTGGTCTCCCTTCTCCCCAACTGTGAACAACGATGTCCACGAGGGAAACAAGGAGCAAAAGCACCATGGCAGCAATGGGACTTCCCAAAGGTAAACTCTGGATAATTATTTTGTTAAAGCAGGGTCATTATTGATCGACGAAATCACGGTCTTGGAGAGGCGTATCTAACAAGAAATAGACTGGGTGAGGAGATCCTCTATGGGTCCTTTGGCACAGGCTAAGACTCCAGACAATAGACCGGAGCTGCTGAGCATATTGACCCTGACAATGGAGTAACTAGTGCTAGTGAGTCTTTTGTGAACCCAGATTTGATACTTTCCACTTCTCACATTACTGCTAAGGACCTAAGTGACATTGTCGACCTGAGTTTGCTAAATTTGCCAATGGTCCAACCACACCCTATTCCACTTCCCACTCTCGACCATGCTCCCGTAGTTGATAACGCCAATGGCAGAGGTAGTAACCTACTGCAGGGGGCAAGGGAAGGAGCCATCCCCAAAAGGAAAAGAGGGGTCCAAAATAAAGGGGGAAGGAAGGCAAAAACTCCAAAGCTCAACCCTACTCTGGAGGTTGTTAGCCCTGGACTGAGCATAACGGGGAATTTGCCAACTGATATAGTTGGGGCTACACCTACTGAAATCCCGACCTTAGAGATAATAGAACAAACTAACACAAACCCCTTAGAGACCTCTGGCGTGGATATTACTCTTGCCGATATAGGCGCTTTACTGAGGTCCCTACTAAGTCCCTTAGAATCCCGGCTAATTAAGATGGAGGCTAGACTAGTCACCATAGAGAAATCGACGGTGCAATTAGCCGATAAATTCAAGGTAGATAGTAATGGCGCCAGAGGGGGGACAGAGACAAAAAATAAGAGGGGTGTCCCAGTTATCACTAAGATGGCTAATAGTACAGTAGCCTTAGCCCAACAGGCCAAACCAACCCCTGCCCAAAGTATGATCACACAGCCAAAGGTCAATGCTGCTATTCCCAATCAACCCACAGTTCGACATCCACAACCATCCCCTTCTCAAACTATTTCTAAACAGCCTAAGGATAATACCTCTGTTCCTAATCAGTCCTATAAAGCAGTAGCATCAACAGGCGAGGTACCAGGCAATACTAATAAGCTTAGAGTAGTGAACTTGCTGCCGGAGGCAAGTCCGTATACAGTCATCTTAGCAGGGGTCCCAGAGTTGAAAACCACCTTTAAAGAATCTACTGCCTCTTTAAAAAATAAAGTGGCCAGTTGGCTATCAATGTATAGACCCCTCCCACAAGGCATAACGAGTGAGATCCTTATGGTAAGAAGGGTCCCATGGGTGGGTAGTTCTAGAAAAACAATCAACGGAGACTGTGTCCTGATTAGTTTTAGAGATCCCAGGACCGTCTCCCACATTTGTGAATGGTTCCCCCATGATCAGGGGAGCAATATTCAGTCCCTACCCCTTTCGTTCTTTTACCCGCCTCTGACTTATGCATGTGAGGAGGAGAGATGGGGTAACCCCCCGGAGAGGGTGGGTGGGTGGGATACTAGAGGGAGACGAGATCTTCAACATCCTAGAAGTCATCACCAAGGGTATTTTACAATAAATAATGAGGAGGAGGGTTGGGAAACCTGTCATTGGGGGGAGGTGTGTGGAGGGGCAGAGAGAGAGGAGACTACTGTCACCCCAGAGCCCACCATCCTACATATTTTCCAACATTTAATAGGTTTAGTCATCTAGATATGGTGGATTGACAGTTTATGCACAAGGGTAGAGAGTATTATTGTTGCTCCAAAGAGGGCATGGAGGCAGCCACAACCCCCCCCAGATTTACAACTGATCTACTGGAAGAGATTAGTCAGCCAGATGTACCATCACCTAGTCAGGAGGCCAACCGAATCATAGCCGAGTTGCCTCCCAGTACTAGTATCAGGGAACTAGGGGAAGCACCAGGAGACTTGGCCCCAAAAACAATGCCCCGGGGTAGTCTTAATGATAATGTCCCCTCCCCTACTCCAGCTCTGAACCAAAGGCCACCATCTCTGAAAATAATATCATGGAACGTGGCTGGCCTGGGTAATAAGCTGGAACAACAGGAATGGACTTCCTTTATTGACTCCAAAGACATATGCCTGTTTCAAGAAACTTGGGCAAGGGATGAGTACTCTCGCCAAGGGTTTGCGGCTTTCTCCATTTCTGCGAAATGGGGGGTAGGGGCCGCCCCTCTGGAGGCCTTTCTACCTGGGTGGCAACCCACCTGGGATGTCAGGCGGTACTTCTCCCTTTGGCCTCAGAGGATATATTAGTTGTGTTGCTGGAATGGTCAAACCACCATAGACTTGCTGTGATAAATGTTTACTCAAGACCGGTAAACATATCACGGGAATCACCTACCATCGAGGAATTGTCAGCTTTCCTTAGTGTAATTCCTAAGGGGATCCCATTTGTGGTGGGTGGGGACCTGAATTCACATTTCGAGCCCCTCACAGGCCTCTTTGACGGGTCTTCCATAGAAGAGGACGCAAGGTGGGCAGTACCCTACACGGTGGCTCCCCCGCCCAGAGCTTGGACCCCACTTGCATTACAGATCACTGCCCTAACCCTTAAACATGGGATTAGGGCTTGCAATGGACGTATCAAATCTGATATTCCCAGCAAACACACATTTAATAGAAGAGGTAGGGAGTCAAGACTGGATTACGTTCTAGTACAATTGTCCTCGTGGTCGCATATCATCAATTTTAGTGTGATAGATAGAGTAGACAGCGACCACAACGCCCTTGTATTGGACTATGCACTCCCTGGCCAAGAGGGCAGGAACGAGGTCACGGCAGTGGCAAACCCGGGGCTTCTCCTCGAAAATAATAGAAGGAGAGTAGGGTGGAAAAAACTAGTCACCAGTAGAGAGAAGCTCCCTAGGCTTTATGATAAACTTATTCCAATATTGGAAAAAGTGGGTATCTTAAGTGAGGAACCCAGCACCCAGGAAACTCACAACTCACTGTCCCTGATACACGAGGAACTTATCAGGACCCTGGAAATAGATCTCTTTTCCGAGGGACCCAGTAGAGGTGGCGGGCTTCACCGCAATACATGGTATAACCCCGCATGTCGCAAGGCAAAGGGAGACCTCTTGTCCTCCATCAAGGAGGGCAAAATAGACAGAAGATACAGGCCAGAAGAAGGGAATACAAGAAACTGGTTACCCAAGCCAAAATCGAATGGGACCAAGATAAATGGGAGGAACTTTCTAGTTCACTAGCTGCCAGGGATTCCCGTACGTTTTGGCGTATTGTCAACACGGGTTCCGAGGACTTAGCTTCAGCAATAGAACCGAACATCGCACCAGGGTTATGGCAAGAGCACTTTCAGTCCCTCTACACAGAGGAGGCTGGGGCCATATGTTATTCACCCCCATCTACATCTAGCCATTTAGAGGTTGACCCCTTTACAGAAAAGGAGGTGAGAGTTGCTATTGCGGGCCTGTCATCAGGCAAAGCACCCGGGTTGGATGGCCTACCAGGCGACCTCTTCAAACAAGAGCCTGACGTATGGGCCCCCTATCTGCTGACAATATTTAATGCAGTCTTGAAGGGCATGGAGGTGCCCTGCACTTGGCTGGGCGCAGAGGTTGTTCCTATATATAAGAAGGGTTCGCCTCTGCTCCCAGCCAATTACAGGCCCATCAGCCTAATAGACGTTTCCCAGAAGCTTTTTGGCAGGCTTATACTAGATCGCCTTCAGAATTGGCTTGAGGAAACTGCCATTTTGAGCCCATACCAGGCGGGATTTAGACGGGGGGTGTCCACAACAGATCAGATATTCCGCCTGAATCTCATCTATTGGAGGACTGCGCTAATCGAGGGGGGCAGCTTGTACACGGCCTTCGTGGACTTGCGAGCCGCCTTCGATTTGGTGCCAAGATCCAAACTATGGAGCGTGCTTGCCGACTTAGGCGTCCCGGCAGACATACTCATTATTCTGATGAGATTACATCGGAATAACTTTGCGCGAGTCAGGTGTGGTAGAAATGGGAATCTAACGGAGAGATTCCCCGTGGACAGAGGCGTGAGACAGGGCTGTGTGCTTGCTCCGACCCTGTTCTGCCTCTTTGTGAACGGGGTAATCGCCCACCTGACTCGGATTGGCGACATTGATGCCCCCAAATTGAATGATTCAAAAGGGGGTGGTGATGGACAGAGTATCTGAATTAAGCAGAACACTCCTACCCAGTCAAAAGATCAGGGCTTGATCCATCACCGTTTTTTAGCTCATTGCACCATCCCAGTTCAGAACCTGGCTACATGCAAATTAGTCTGACCCTGGCCCAGTGCATCATGGGAACAGGGCAGACCAAACTACCAAGCCAATTCTTTACTGGAAAGGAAACAAGCTTCCGGGGACCGGTTTCTGGCATTACAGCCGTCTTCGGCCTGGCTTGCTTGAATCCTGATGGTGCAGTGAGCAAGGGACTCACATCTGAGCATACCAATCCACACTTGTGGTGGCCAAAACGATTCAAAAGGGGGTGGTGATGGACAGAGTATCTGAATTAAGCAGAACACTCCTACCCAGTCAAAAGATCAGGGCTTGATCCATCACCGTTTTTTAGCTCACTGCACCATCCCAGTTCAGAACCTGGCTACATGCAAATTAGTCTGACCCTGGCCCAGTGCATCATGGGAACAGGGCAGACCAAACTACCAAGCCAATTCTTTACTGGAAAGGAAACAAGCTTCCAGGGACCGGTTTCTGGCATTACAGCCGTCTTCGGCCTGGCTTGCTTGAATCCTGATGGTGCAGTGAGCAAGGGACTCACATCTGAGCATACCCTTCCACACTTGTGGTGGCCAAAACGATTCAAAAGGGGGTGGTGATGGACAGAGTATCTGAATTAAGCAGAACACTCCTACCCAGTCAAAAGATCAGGGCTTGATCCATCACCGTTTTTTAGCTCACTGCACCATCCCAGTTCAGAACCTGGCTACATGCAAATTAGTCTGACCCTGGCCCAGTGCATCATGGGAACAGGGCAGACCAAACTACCAAGCCAATTCTTTACTGGAAAGGAAACAAGCTTCCGGGGACCGGTTTCTGGTTGAATGGCAGCAGGGTGCCCGCTATTATGTTTGCGGATGACACCCTGCTGTTGTCGAGATCCCCTATGGGAATTCAACGGGTTCTGGATGGGTTTTTAGAGTTCTGTATGGAGAGGGGTCTTGAGATCAATGCCTCTAAAACAAAATACATGATCCTGAACCCCATGCCTTCAACACGCCCTAATCCCTTGCTTGGCTCAGTCCGATTAGAGAGGGTTTCCACATTTGAGTATTTAGGGGTAACCCTAAACGAGTATATGACATGGGGGACACACCAGACTAGGGCCTGTATGAAACTGGTGCAGATAGCTGGTGGTATCTCCAGGATGGCGAACAAATCAACATATTGCCCACTTGGCCCAGTCATTCAAATTTACAAATCACAGGCACGGGGCAGTCACCTACGGGGGAGAAATGTGGGGTCACACTTCTGCCCAAAACCTGATGATCGCGGAAAACAAATTCATCAGGCAGCTGGCAGCTCTCCCTTTAAGCACGCCGTTACTCCCTCTGAGACTGGATTTGGGAATTAGGCCAATAGCTGAAGAACTGGGACTTAAACCATTAACGTTCTGGAGACGATTATGGAGCAGTCAAGAACTCACAAACTATAGGACAGAGCTCCAGGAATTTTTAACTTTACAAAATGCTACCCACATTCCATGGTTAAGTTACATAAAAAGGACATGCGACAGCCTAGGCCTATCAGAACTTTGGATGGACCCGGCAAACGCAAGTAGAAAGATCTCTCGCAAAGCACTGTCTAAAGCTTACTACGATCTAAAGCTTACCACTGCTTTGAACAGCATTCGTGAGGGTTCCCTAATGAACTTATTCATCCAATGCAAAGACTTTTACTTCATGGAACGTGTTTTGGATGGCATGACCCCTGTGCTAACCAAGAAGCTATTTCTCCAGTGGAGATATGGCACATTACCCCTGAGGTCATTTACCAGTTCTTGGTCTTCGCCCCCGACCACACAGCGCTGTCCGGCGTGTGCGTACTCTGAAGAAGATGATTTACATGTGGTACTCTTTTGTAAAGCCTACCAAGTAATTAGGAAACACTGGCTTGTCCCCCTTCTCAAAAATCTGGGTTTTAAACACTACCTTCCTGCGTACAGAATCTTAAAGACTGAGGTGTCACCCCCAATTGTGTTCGCAGTAGCAAAGTATCTAACAGCCATGTGGCATACTCGTACCCGCCTCTTGAAGGCGGAGGCGGATTTTTAATAATTCTAACTTACTAATGATTTTAAGCCCTGTAGAGGACGAACTGAATTACATATTCAATTTTTTATAACTAATGTTTTACGGATCTCTTAAATTATTTGATTGTCTGTATATCTTTTATGATCAAACAGATCGAAATAAAGATGGAAATTGAAATTATGGGTTTAAGAACATATCCTGTTGAGATCTGTGCATGTTGAGCAGTTTCAGGCAACTATAAAATGTCAAGATAATTCTGATGATAAATATTCCTGCTGGACAGAGTTTAAAGTTTTGTCTGGTTGCAGTTTTGACTCATCATAATGTAATGCAGTGGGTTAATATGCCTTCTGTAAAGAAAGTATACCATGCAGATCACAGAACTGCGTTTTATGCTGATAGCTCAGTGGATTACTATTTGTGTCTCTTGCAGTTCATGAGTTACAATCCTAATATAGCACAGTGACAAATTAACTGTCATCAAAGTGATGCATGAAAACTACACGGTAAAGATTAGAACGTTGTGTTTTGTCCCCCATTCTTTCATTATCCTAATAAAAGCGTTTTATTAGGTAGAAATACATTCTTATTAGTAAAGCCAACCACTATGGTATATTTTAAATCTCGAGTTTGTGCTTCTCCAGACCAAACACTCTTAAAATACACTGCCTATTAGTATGAATGAAATGTCAATCAACATATCTTTATTCAATCTTTGGATACAAATCATAAAGGTGCCCAGTACAATGCATCACAGTATGACATGTCATTCCTACACCTATATAATTCTCATTGTTTTATGTAACATTTCCTATTGAATGATTTAAACATACATGATGATTCAATGTCTCCGTATAATGGTGTATGATGTAAAATGCTCTGACACCCTGCATTGGTGTGGGTTTCTCTACAAAACAAATTAAATTCTAGCAAGAGAATGGGTATGGAGAGATGAGGGGCACCTTTGGAGCGTGGCAGGGAGGGGATATGTTGTTGTTGTTGTTGTATGACTTTATTCGATATACAGATATCATAAAAGTGTACACAATCAATTTATCATATTAAACCATCCAATGTTAAAAGAAGAAGTGATATCGCTTTGTCATACAAACAGTACAAAAAGGATGGGACATACTTATAACAAGTTATACAAAATATAAAACATTCCTTAAAAAAGACTGTACAAGATTAAAAACAATTCATGGAAAAACAGAGGCCACAACAATGGAGGGGGACATTACTAAAGTTCCTGGATGTGTGCTTTGTTCGCCCCGAGAAGCTTAGTTCTTGTCATCCAGGCACATCCCAAGTATTTGGCTGTCCTACAGATTACACTAGGGATGGAGGTCTCTGTTGTTAAAATGCGCAGTACCTCCGTATAGTTCTTGGATCCCAGGTTGGAGCACACGGGTTTCAGCCATTTTCTTCTCGCCTGTTTGTACGCCGGGCAGGCAAAAAGAAAATGGGGAATGGATTCCGCGGGGGAAGCACAACCCGGGTACCTGCTGTCATTCACCTTTGTGTGTTTCCACCCTACTATGAAATCATTCAGTGAGAGAGTACCGAACCTCAGCTTCAAATAGAGTACCCTATCTCTCAGGGATTCGATAAAGTCAAGAAAGGGTTCCAGTTTGGGGGCAAGCTTATGGTCCAGGAACTTCTCCGTCAAGGTACCGTGATTCTAATTTTGTGTGGACTCTAAGGAAACCCACTCCCAATAGGCCTTCTTAACTGCTTGTTTTGGCAGCGGAGTCTGGCTCTCCCAAGCCTCTGCCAGTCCGATGTCCCCCACCGCTGTTTCAATTTAGATACCCAAGTTATCTTATGGCCTGTGTCTAGTCGGACTAGTACGGTCAGGGCAGAGGCGTAGTTACACAGTTCCGGGGTCCTTCTGAGGCGTACCCAAAATAGTAAGGGGCGTAGCCCTGCTAATTCGTTTATTGGATGTTTCCCGTAGTCGTAATGGAGCGGGACTAGTGGGGTCGATGGAGGGAGCGAGACCAGATCTCTAAAAAACGTATTCTCCGATCTCACTAAGTCCATGATGTTCTCGAATCCCCACAGTTCCGCCCCGTATAGAGACGAGGGCAAGGCTTTTCCCTCATAGGCTTTAATGGCAGGAGCCACAGGTCGGCTGTGGGAAAGACGCTGGTGTCTTGCGATGGCCCCCGACACACGTTTGTGATTAAGGAGCATTTTTGACAGTTAGGAGTTCCACTTCATCAAGTTGTTGACCCGTACAACCAGATAGTCGAAAGCTTTGACTAATTCTAATGGAGAGTCATTCAACTTGATGGTGTTTCTAAATCTTTTCGATGGTGCCAGTGCCATTAGCTTGGTTTTGGTTGTATTTATACACAAGCCTCTGGAGTCACAGAACTGGCGAAAACGATCTAATAGTTTTTGTAAACCCATCGGGCTTTTAGAGATCAAGAGGGTATCATCTGCAAAAAGCAGCGTGGCCGATTTTTCCCCTGCCAGGGTTGGTGCATCGGCTGGGTCCTCCCTCAGATGGTCTACCACCCCATTGACAAAGAGGGAGAACAGAGTCGGGGCCATAACACAACCCTGGTGTACCCCTCTCTCTACCGCTACCCTCTCGGTCAGTTGGCCCTGGCAGCCCCACCTAACTCTGACATAGTTCCCCTCATGGAGACGTGCAATGAGATCCAAAATCAGAGGGGGAGTGCCTAGGTCAGACAGTACCTGCCAGAGCTTGGCACGAGGGACCAGGTCGAAGGCTGTTCTTAAATCGATGAATGCCATATAAAGGTTGCCGTTCTCGATTGTTACAGATTTCCAGTAGATCGCAAAGAATCTAAAGACCTGGTCCATCGTGCCAACCCCCTATCTAAACCCTGCCTGGAAGTGTGACAGGACATCATCCTCATCTATCCATGACCTCAATCTCGTGAGGAGGACCCTGCCAACCACTTTCTGCACTACGTTGATTAAACTAATCGGTCTGTAGTTGGCAGGATCCTCCCTATCCCCCTTTTTGTAGATGGTCACTACCTCAGCGCCCTTGCAGGAGTCTGGAACTGGGTGTCCACTCGCAATGAGATTCAGAACCCGGAGGGGATATGTGAAAAATGGGGTCATGTGTGGGGGGGGGCAAAAGAGGCTGTCACACCGAGCGCCGCTAGTCACTAAAGCAGGTCCTGCTCAAGGCCTCTTGTGGCACTCAAGTTACAATGTGGGCATGAGGGGGTAATTCGAAATACCCTCTATTTCTGGAGGATGTGCTAAACCAAAAGCACAACATCATGTGCAATGTGGCGCAGATTTAGAGAAAGGCGGTAACATAATCTGCCAAGAACACAGGTAAAATAATTTCCACTCAATAAATTTGCCCATCAAAATTACCACTAGCCGACTGTGTAGCATAGTGATCCTTGCAGGGTAAAATCCTCCAGTTGAAATCACACGTGTGCGGGAGATCATAGTAAAACTGCAATTTGAAAAAATGTACATTACTGGGGCTAGTAAGTTAATGCTCACAGCTGACAACTAAAGGAATATGCAGGTCAGGGGTTTGAAGCCAGACAAGGCCGAATCAGCCTTCCATTTGACAGGTGTCAGTAAATTGAAGACCATTAAACCAAGTGACCGTACTACCGTCCAATAGCAATACTTAGATAACGATAGAAGCACTGTATGAAGTACAATATGAAAAAACACAAGGAAGAAGACGTTTTCATTGGTAGCTAGATCAGAATCTAGGTGCCCATCAAGTGTGCTGTCATTCATTCTACTGTGGTGACAAGACGGGCAACACCAAGCAACGCTTCCTGGAATATAGAAACCATAGGTGGCTCCATTATATTGCTGCAATGTTTGGGAGGATCTATATTACATGAGAAATGTCACATAACAATAATATTGCATCCATTGTCTCGACCTATCAATTCATTTGAAAGTAAGTAGAGATGAAATTCGGAATAGCAAATATAAACAAACTGCTATATACTTACAAGTGTTTTGCACTGGTAGATGATGCAGTGGATGCAATCTTATTGTATGAAGGTTGATATTTTCGGCCTTGATATAGTACCGTACAACCGGCCAGTGTAGACGATATTATGTACCGGCGTTTTTCTTCTCCAACAGTCTTAGTACCATGTGACGTCTTTATACGTTCCTAGCTGCCCTCCAAAAAGTTCGTGCTTACGAAGATGACAATACAAACCTCAGGTATACCATTCAGAGAACACTCAGGTGGGACCTTTTCAATTAAAGGCACCACATTTCTGAACCACCTGGAATCGAAAACTGCGAGATTTCTATTAAAATGTCAAGCAGAACATGGAACTCTGTTTTGTGTCCTTTGGCATCCATATTCTGAGTTTAGTTTTGAGTGACTGTCTAATACTGGCAGTGCAGAGAGGACTTTGGCAGACAAAGCACTGACAATCGAATTAAAAAGTAATGCCAAATCACATTTATGCTGTGCAGAGAATACGGTGTACGAGTGGGAGTACGATTAAAGTGAAAATAAAGCAGCAAAATGTATCACAGAGAGCCCAGAACATTCATCACATTTTGGAATGGACCATTTTGAGGAAAGAATAAACAAGTGCAGAGGAGTGTGAGAAACTTTTAAACTACGACAAGAAGAAATTGTGCACTTTAAAGTTTGTAACTGGTTTTCCAAAGTGTACTTCACACTGCATTGAGGTCAGTTTACCTGACATCTCGCCCACACTATTAGTTTGTATATAATGGAGCAATAACTGCGCTAATACAGGCAAGAGAACCAGCATTGTTGGGAGTGCACTGGGCCAATCACATTCCTGGACTTTGATACGACTGCACCAGCTGGATCAATGCTAGCCAGGTCCCTGACAGTCTTAAAGCTACTGAGAGACACATGACAGAACACCAGCACTAATTGTGTAGTTTAAATCTAGTTTGGCCTATTTCTCAGTGCTAAGGTTGACCAAAAAAGTTGGAAGTTGCCTCCTCGTCTGTGCCCTCAGACCTGGGATGCTCTGTTACAAAACATGAAGACAGGGTAGTCCAATTCGGCCAAATCACGGCTACAATTTCTACAGTGTATTTGATTACCAAATTAACCCTTTAACTGCTGCCGTCGGCCGTTGGCCTGTCGCGAGCACTACCTCGCTGCGAATGTCCAACGGCAGACGCGGCCTCACCCACTCCGTGGAACCGCCGCACTGCCGCAAAATAATGGCTGCGGCTAAAGTGTTAAAGCCCAGAGAAGGAAACATGGAGCCATATTGGCATCAGGCGCATGACCCAAGTTTACACCAATGTACCTCATCACTGAGTGCACCTGGTGCAGACCAGAGCAATGCGCCTGATGATAGATTACGGTCTGCAGGGCATGTTCTACCTCTTGAGAGGGCAGAAAATAAATACAAGGACTGGTGGTCCCCCCTCCCTCCCTCAATTTCCCTTCAGGTCGACCATCTGTCCGCCAAGGGGATTCGTGAAGATTGGCTAAGATGACAGACTGTGCCCAGTCTGACTGCGGCCTTCACCTGAAGAGACACTGACGACTGCGCGACCTAATCCCCCTTTTATTCGGCTTTCGAACTCCTGGACACTTACTTTAATCTAGCTATTTAGTGCCGACACTTTACTGGTTAAATATTAGATATTGGAGAAAACCTAAAATCTTTTTTAAAAAATACCCATATTCCATTCAATCAAAAAGCTACGTGAATTGAGAAGTTTTTCTCCTCAAAAAAGATTTGAGAAGTGAAGATTTTTATTCTGAAAATATATGTAGTGAAGAGTAAGAATGAACTGCAGTATAAAACAATGCATATTTTATTTTAACAAGCCCCACTGACCTAATGACATAAGAAATATTACTGAAGAAAGATCAGCAAAAGGAATGGGGCCGGCAGGCAAATGTATTGCACACAATACGATGTCCTATTCTGTTACTTACTTGATAAGCGGTTTCTTTCTGAAAATAAACTAGTCTTCAGCATCTAAAAAAATACCCACTATGAACATTCAATCCACAATCAATTTCAAGAATATGTCATGCTTCGCACAGAAGTAAGACATCACAAATGTTATTAAGCAACATTAGTGGAACCTTTCAGGGAATTGAATGTCAAGTTAAATCTTCCAGGCTGAAAGGTTATCTTTTTTCAGAAAAATATATCTTACATAGACTGTTACCAGACAAATCTTTCGGATTTTCATACTCTGGGCCACAAACTCTCAAATGTGTAGACAAACCTCTGATATTGTTCATATCTGGCGCTTTTTAAAGTACGTTTTGTAGGTCTGGCCTAGAGGCAGCTTTATTTGACTGCCATCCTCATATAATAAAAGATACTTGAAAATTCCATCCATTTGCTCACACTTAGGGCCTGATTCTGATGCGGTCAGGAAAGCATTCCCACCTAGGACCTGATTTTGATGCTGTTAGGAAGGCCTCCTACTGGCATTTGCTCCTTCCAAATCGGCTCGGGAACGTGTCTTCCCGACCCAGGGCCCAATTATGATGCGGTTAGTAACAAATGCTCCCATTGAAGTCAATGGGAGTCCAACCAGATCGTATCTGGAAGCATCCAAATGCATCGTACTCCGTCGGTTGGACTCTCCCGATCCGAGTGGGTCAGAAACCATTTCCAAAAAGATACGGTCGGGAAAAATTCCATCCCGCATCAGAATCAGGCCCTTAGAGGAGATTTGGTTCAGCCCCCTATTCATTGGTCTGTTCAACAGTCCATTACATTCCGTTTCCAGCAACCACATCGCAACGTGTGCAGCATTGGGTCAGATCGCATAAGCAATTGATTCTCTTGCACTGTGATCAATGGCATTTTTCCTGCTCACATATGCACATCCAGCTAAGAATAAATACACATATGCCAATATTTTTCTTTGCTTATACGTTTCTTGCCATTCTTCATCATTTGTCTTATTTTTAGTCATCCTTCTGCATCCACACTATGGATGTGCATTACATCCTAATGCACATGTATTAAGGCAGAGGTTCGTTATGAATTAACATGTTCCATTAAACTCTAAGTCAGGCCCTATGTCTTCAGTTTACAGTAGTAGTATTTAGTTATTTATAAGTTTTATATAGCGCGAACATGACCCAAGTGGCTATCAGATCACTTTACATACGGTTTGAATAAGATATAGGAACACAGCTCAAGGAGACAAATCAATGTACAAGTAGGTCAATGTGCAACAATAACAAACAAGATTTTATGGGGGAACATAGGGAGAAGGCTAGGGTAGAAGGAAAATGAGGGCAATATACATCAAGAAAAAAGGGACATTATGGCAGGCGACAGTAGGTAGCAAAAAATGACATGTAATAGTTAAGCTAGCAAGAAACTCTCAAGGTCAGAGGAGCAAAGCTTCTAGATCAGCACATTGTTCATTAGTAGAGCTTTCACTTCCCTTTTGAAGGCAAATGTGGATGGAATCAGCCTTGTCTCCACTGGAAGGGCGTTCCAGATTCTCGGAGCAATGCCCAAGAATGTACGATTGTAGGTTTTAAACTTACTGAATTTCTTTTGCTTGAGCAGCAAGGTGCCAGTGCTTCTTGTGGACCGGGAACCCCCAGAAAGTTCCAGCTTATTTGTCAGGTAGAGTGGGGTATTAAAGTGAAGAGCTCTATGGGTCATACACACAATCTATACAATCATACAAGTAATACACCTGTCAAAGTATACCTGCCTGCTTGGAAGCACCCATACTTGTTAATATAATTATACACGATGCTTATGTTTTATATAAAATTTTCATAACAACTATATGACTGACATATTGGGCATCAGCATGCTTTTTTCTTTTCTTTTTTCGCATCACGTATGCAATAGAAATTCCAACTTGGCTGGAATCTGTGTTGTTTATACCGCATTAAGAAGGATCTGTATTGCACACTTTTCTGCACAGAACATTGGGTATAACAATTTCATGTGTTTCCCTCTTTAAAGGCATTACGTGAATTGAGCTATCGGGCTTTCATGCAATCTGTAATGGTTTTGCGTGTTGTTTACATAACATGAAACATGAATAGCGCCATTAGGTTTTTTGTACATTCTGTACTGGAATTATATGGTTTGTTTGAATAACATGAAACCATCTCACATTTAATTTGTAAAAATGTTTAATTGTGCAAAGCAAGATATTAATTGTTTTTATATAACCCTCTCCATCTTTATGAGAATTGTGGAAAATATTTTTCTACGCCGCACATTTTGCATGTTCTTTTTATGGGCGATTGGGCACAATATGCAAACGAGGCCATGAGGAAGACCTGTTGCTGAAAAAATAGAATCCAAAAGTGGAGCGCTGTGTGCGAACCTTTCTTGCCTCACTGATCTAAGAGGCGTTTCCTTTATTTATAGAGGGAGCAGTGAAAAATGCAGGGGGGGAGGGAATGATTTCATAACTCATCATCAAGGCCCAAGTTTCCATCACTGGATACCACCATTAGGGTAAATCAGGATGCGAACATAATATATTTGTTGTTCTCAAGCAAATTAGAGTTCTTAGGGTCTGATGCTTCTGTAGAGGTGAGTTTACAGACCTTTACTGAAGGAGAAGATGTCAGGTGCAAATCTCAAGTGTGTGGATAGGAAGTTCCGGACACTTGAGGCTGAGCCAGGCAGGCTGAGGTTTCAGCAATAGAAAGGATCTAATTTTGGGAATTTTGATGCACAGAGAGCTTTTACTTCTGAACTGTGTGAGCCTTAAGGGATGAGTAGCAGAGTAGATAGGTATGTAGGTTTGTGAAGCCAGTGGGCCTAGTAATTGAAGCAAACGTTACCCTGTCCCCAAGAGGAAGTCAATGTAGCTCTCTTAGGATTGGTGCGATGTAGTCAAATCTGTTGTGCTCTGTGATGATATGTGCAGTGGAGTGAAGAATGGCTTTTACTTCTGAACTGTGTGAGCCTTAAGGGATGAGTAGCAGAGTAGATAGGTATGTAGGTTTGTGAAGCCAGTGGGCCTAGTAATTGAAGCAAACGTTACCCTGTCCCCAAGAGGAAGTCAATGTAGCTCTCTTAGGATTGGTGCAGTGTAGTCAAATTTGTTGTGCTCTGTGATGATATGTGCAGTGGAGTGAAGAATGGCTTTTATCAGGGCTCCCTCTTTGTGCCTTTCACTGAAATAGCTTTTTAAAACATGTCTCAGGCCTGACACCACAGTCTGTAGTGCAGTATAATATCACTTTTACCAAGCCTAAACCTTCCTTATTAATTCTTATAAGCCACCCCTTAAGTAGGCCCAAGAGGCTCCTAGGGCATGGTGCATTGTATTTAGAAAGTTGATAATGCACACTTAAGTCTAACATTCCCTGGCAGCGTTTTCACTGTTATAAGGCCTATTTCTCCCATTCACTAACATTGAGTTACTTTATCACATTTATGAAGAACTAACTTCAGATGGAGAGCAGATAAGAGATATGCCGTTTACAGTCAAATGGATATTAATTTAAAATCCTTTTTAACGGTGAAGTCAGATTTTAAGGTAACATTCTAAAAATTTAACTTTTAGAATTTTGGCCTTTTCGTGTCAGTCTGCCAGTGTTCTGGGTCACATGACTGAATTACCCTGCTGTTGGGGCTTTGTATTGTTTCCAGACAGGAAGACAAAGGGGGTTTTGGTGTGGACAGGATGGGGCATACTGCCAGAGTGGCTGTGGAAGGTCTGCACCCAGTCTCACTTTGCAGAGGGCTTTGCCTACAGCTCACACAAAGGAACCTGACACCAGGTCTATCCTGCTTTTTGCCGGCCCAGACACTTTGGAAAGAGCTGACCAGAACCAGTTAGTTTTGCGGGTAGGCCAGGGAATTTCCCACAAAAAAAGTCTGGTCTCGTGTATAAAAAGAAGACCTTCAGAGCCACTTAGGAGAACACTCCTTGGCCTGTGGAAGATTCAGAAAAAGGACTGCCCTACTACTTGAAGGCCTGCATTAATGTCTGAAGAAGAAAGTTTGGACCTGTTTGCCTTGATGCCAGGCTACCCAAAGAGACTCCAAGAGATAGAGAGCAGACCTTCAGTGTGCGCATAGGGACACAACAAGCTTCTAGAGGCTTTCCTGCAACTGACTAGCACTAAATGGACCTGTCTGAGAGCTGTTGCTTGCCCCTGCTGAAGTGAATCTTGGACGCTTGTCTGTCATCCGTGGGAGATCCTCCTGAAGAAGATGAAGAAAATCCTGAAGTATGGGCTCTGTCTTCAGCGAGACTAGCCCACTCATTAAATCTGTCCCATGCTCCATCATGGTCAGCCTGAATTTGTGACTTTCCCTCGGTCCAGCATGACCAGATAACCGCAAGTTGTGTTTTCTGCTTCTTAGTGCTATTTTCACTTAAAACTTTCAAATTCAATATCTCCGGTTCTACTGATTTTTGTCATTCTGGTATCATTTTATTTATTAAAAGTACTCTATTTTTCTAAATTGGTTTGGGATTTTTCTTGTGTTGTGTGTTTTTACTTTATTGCTGTTTGTGTGCTGCACAAACACTTTACACATTGCCTCTAAGTTAAGCCTGGCTACATTTGTGCCAAGCTACCAGAGGGTTGAACACAGGTTAATTTAGTGATTTTTGTGGTTCACCCTGACAAGGATTGTGGTTGTTACCTGATTAGGGCTTTCAACTCTCACAACTAACATTCCAATTTCTTACAGTATGTATTAAGGGAATATTTTGCCTTCTCCCATGAACATCTCATGCCAGTAGACTGGCAGACCCTAGACAGCTCAGTTAATTCTTCTAAATTCCTCTCTAGTGTATCTTGTTCCAGTCACACCTTCCAGTTCGTCATTGCAGAGTCTGGCATCATCAGGACCTTTGAGGATGCTTTCACAGCAGCCCACACAGGTTGAACGTATATATATATATATATATATATATATGGGTCATTATTTGTGTCACACTAAAGAAGAATATCCTGAACTGATGTTCTTATCATCAACAGGATGTCTATATCTACCAGTTTGCATGCACCATGGTGCCTTGAATGTGACATAGGTGCAAGTGCAATGAAATCACAATTAAATCATAGAGTGGTCTGACATGCTATCCTCAAGAGAATATCACGGTGATACATGCAACAGAAGTCTCTAATGTACAAGGAAGTAGTCAATATATGAACTTGTGCCATGCACCAGGAGAGAAAAGTTCAATCATTTTATGTGTGGTAAAGCAGTCTACAGGTATCTGGGGCCTGACTTATTTAGGATAGGTTCAATCATCAGGTTTCAATCCCCATAGGTAATCACACACACTTGGTCTAATTCAGTTAGTAATCTAGACCAGAGTGAAAAGAAAAGCAGCACTACTAATGTTGCTTTAAGTGTCTGTAATTTGGAAAATGTGTGTCACCCATCAGCAGCAGTCAAGGTTCACAGAGTCTTGTGAGGAAACAAATACCTAATGGGGATGGTGAAACTGCTTTTTTTTGTATAATTGGTCAAGCAACGTTTTTATACAAAGGCACAATCAAGTGCTGCTGCTGCTCACAACTGATCCCACAAAATCGCTCTTCAGTTTCACTGATTCTAAAAATTAGAGGCACACTTGTATACAGACTATGGGCCTGATTTAGATCTTGGGGGACAGGTTACTCTGTCACAATGGTGATGGATATCCTGCTGCAGAAATATAAATCCCATAGGATATAATGGGATTTTTATTTCGGCGAATGGGATATCTGCCACCATTGTGATGGAGTAACCCTTCCACCAACATCTCAATCAGGCCCTAAGTCTGAATTTTTACAGGGACGTCTAATTCCTTCTTCCATTTGAAGAAATGCATCAACCTATTCACATTCACAATGTGAAAGAGCACTGGTATGGGTGGAGTCTGGTGTACTGCCATGGAATGCATGAGAGCAGCCTGTAGGGGCAAGTGGTGGATAGGGGGTGCAAGTGTGCTGTTCCAATAGCACCAACTGTGACAAAGAGTGATGCTGCACTTTGTTGCCCAATCAACAGGAATGTACACAAACAAAATGACAGTCTTCTCAGTTTTTCTGTAGGACCCGTGCTGCTAACAAAGCAAAATGCACATTTCAATTTATTTATTTATTTATTTTTGCTATTTTTAAAGCGCACAAATACCCCTAAGGGTGTCTCGGCGCTAGTGATCAGAGGACTCCATACTCTTTGAGGGTAGTTAGGCAGAGGAGAACAGCCATGTCTTAAGGCTCTTTCGGAATTTGATGAGGGTTGGGGCAGTTTTGATATGCAGTGGGAGGATATTCCATAACTTGGCAGTGGCTGTAGTGAAGCACCTGTCTCCCCAAGTGGCTTTTTTTGTTCGAGGGACAGACAGCATGCAAGTAGTAGAGGATCGAAGAGTTCTGCGATGCTCCAGAGGATGAAGAGCTATTTTTAAGAACTTAGGCCCTGGATAATTAAGGGTCTTGTAGGCTATACAAAGAGCCTTGAACTTTATTCGTTTCCTGATTGGGAGCCAGTGGAGTTCTTTGAAGCGGTGAGATACTGATGTGAATTTGGGAATTGAAAGTAACATCCTTGCTGCCGCGTTTTGAACGGTCTGGAATTTGTTAAGGACTCCTTCCTGCGCATTAAGAAGCAGAGAGTTGCAGTAGTCCGTTTTAGAGAACACAAGAGTACTAATGAGAGTTTTGCCAGCTGACTGAGGTAGATATGGGAGAAGTTTCTTGATTTTTTTGAGTATGAAGAATGCAGATGAGGTCACGGCATTGGCATGGTGGTGGAAGGTCAGTTTGTTATCGAAGATAACTCCCAGATTGCGGACCTTAGTCACCGGTTCGGGGGGGGATCCCAGCTCCGGTGGCCACCAATGTGGGGACCATGCTGGTTTCAAGCTCCCGAATGTCATCACCTCCGTTTTATCAGAGTTAAGCTTGAGGCAGTTAGATGACATCCAGGAGCTTATTGCCTTCATACCCTCCTGGAGGTTGGCTGCTACGCTAGCTCCGTTATCATGCACCGATAGCACTAATTGCGTGTCGTCGGCGTATGTTGTTAGTGCTATGCCATGGGATTTTATCACCCTCGCCAAGTCCGATACATAGATATTAAAAAGCGTCGGACTTAGCGAGGAGCCTTGAGGGACTCCACAGGGGAGGGAGAAGGTCTGTGAGGTGTAGTTTCCCATTTTGACAGTCTGTGGTCGATTGGCGAGAAATGAAGCAATCAGGTCTTTGGCTGTTCCTCCTATTCCCAGGGCTGTGACACGGTCGATCAATGTGCTGTGGTCGACCGTGTCAAAAGCAGAGGAGAGATCCAGGAGTATCAAGACGGCCGATCCTCCCTTGTCCATAGTAGTTCTAATCTCGTCCGCGGCTTTCAGTAGTGCCGTCTCGGTCCCGTGTCCCTGCCTAAAACCGAACTGAGTGTCGTCTAATAGATTGTTGTCATTTATGTATTTTGACAGCTGCTGGTTCATGGATTTTTCAAAAATCTTTGCTGGGAATGGGAGACAAGCGATCGGTCTATAGCTTGCTGGAAGGAGAGGGTCTAGCGTGGGTTTTTTCAGCAATGGTTTTATGATCGCTTCTTTCCAGACTGAAGGATATGTTCCCGTGGCGAACATGGCATTACATATAGAGGATAGTGAAGGGGAAATTGCTTCCGGTATGCGGTTGAGAATGGAAGGGGGACAAGGGTCCAGGGGAGAGCCAGATTTGGTGCTAGCTACTAGACGTTGGATATAATCTTTATCTACAGGGTTAAAAGATAGGAACGTTGATGACTTGCTAGTAGAGGGAGAAGTCACAGATAGTAGAGGGGTAGATCGCGAAAAAGTCTGGAAGATGGTACTGACTTTTTCCTCAAAGAAAGTAGCCAAGGCATCGGTCAGAGCTTGAGAAGTCTCTAAGGGCGGCGTCGGGGGGTTGGATAAGGTAGTAACTACCCTGAATAATTCTCCTGATGAATTTTTTGCCTGATTGATCTGAGTGGTAAAGTAGTGACTTTTCTCGGTAGTTATCGCTCTTTTGTAAATGGCGAGGGCATTTTTGTAGTTGGATTTGTCTGTCGGGCTGTAGTTGCGACGCCATTGTCTTTCCAGGTTCCTGCAGTGTTGTTTCTGCATGCGTAAGGCCTCCGTGAACCATGGGGCTGACGGTGTTGTTCTATTTCGGCGTGTAGATTTGGGAGGGGCTAGTTTGTTACAGGCCGAGTGCAGATTGGTCAGGTAGTTTAGAGATGCTTTGGTAGGGTCTTGCTCGATAGGGATATATGTGTTATGTATCATCTCTGCTAGTTGACAAATATCAATATTTTTCCAGTCTCTGTGTGTTGATCGAGCTGGTACACCGGTGTTCAATTTAGTGTTAGTTGTCTGTATTGTGAAGCAGATGGCTGAATGGTCTGACCAGATCAAAGGGATTATCTGGGTAATTTTTACAAGAGGGCTATTTGTAAATATGCCGTCTAATGTGTGACCGGCCTGGTGGGTTGGAGAGTTAATGAGCTGTATTAGTCCCACAGCTTCCAGGTCTGAGATAAGTTGCATGGTGTCTTGGTTATTTGAGATCTCAAGGTGAAAATTAAAGTCACCTAGTAGCGTAAACTGGGGGGTGTCCGCAACTGCTTCTAGTAAATTGCCTAAGTTAGATAAAAACTTAGCTCTTGAGCCAGGAGGGCGGTACATCAGCAATCCCTTAAAGGATGTTTTTGCTGATAGGCCTAATGTGAATATGAGAGATTCGTATTCTGAACATATATAAGGTTTGGTTGTGAGTCTGAAGTGGCTTTTATAAATGATGGCAATGCCGCCACCTCTTTTTATTGGTCTATCGAGTCTACAGACATTAAAATCGTTGGGAGTAGCTTCAGCAAAGTCGGGTCCTGAGGCCTCATCGCCCCACGTTTCGGTAATAAACAATAGGTCAAGTTTATACGCGTCGATCAAGTCGGCTATTTCCGTTTTGTGTTTAGGGAGGGATCTGGCATTTATTAGTGCCGCTTGTATGGAAGGTATGTTATTTGTTGAAGGTTCGCTGGAAAGTTTGATGCAAGATGGACATGACACTGGGCCTACAATGTGGTTGGAGTGTCTTAAAATAGGGATTGAGTGCGGTTGATCCGCTAGATGTCTTAGTTGGCGTAATTCGCCGGCGGAATAGGTTAATCTCACCGTATGTGCACGAGGCCGTGGGTCTGGAGTTGCAGGGGGGGTGGCCATCGGCCCTCCCTCGGCGCGGACGAGCGCAGACGAGCTTGCCTTATGCGCGCCTTCGGCGCGCATTCGTCGCGCCCGCTGCGCTCGTCCGCTGCGCTTCCTGTTACAGCACATTTTTATGTCTATGGGCTGGCAACAGCACTGGGGAGGTGGCTTTTATAGGACAACGTCAATAATTGCAAATGTGTAAGGGTACTTTTACAATACTCACATTAAATGTACCAATCAGGTGTAGGCCAATTGTACCATGTTTTAGGGAGACAGTATAGAAACCTATTGACAGCAAAAATGGGGTCAGCAGCATGATTCAAACATCTGGGAGTAACCGTGCAAAAAGGGCCAAGTTCAATAGACCACAATGGAATCTGTAGCACTGTTGCAACAGTGAAATACAACAGTTTATATTGTTGATAATGTCCAGTAAACTCTAAATGGGGAAACATAATTTGCGAAATGGTGTGAACCACGTGCTGCTGTTACAATGCAGGCTTTACAATAAATACGTCTTTACTACGCGTTTGTTTACCACGCATATCGTTACAACGACTTGCCTTAGGGAAAGTGGTGTTGGACTTGAAAGTCCAAAGCTTTCTCTACTGTTGCGCACATTGGTGTTTGAATAGTAAATTATACCGCTCCAAAGTCCTGCTCTTTCCCTAAGATATGTAGTTGTAACAATATGCATGGTAAACGATGCGTGGTAAAGGCGCATTCGTTGTGAAGACCACCGAGTGCATGATAAAGGCATGATAAAGGCATGCATTATTCCAACATACAACACCCTAAATGCCTCAAAACTGAGCAAAAATATCTCAGATGGTAACATTAATATTTAACAAATCTCAAAAAATCTAATCTGCAAACCAATTTTGCAATGCACATTGGCAAACTCATAAACCATCGGCCATAGCTTCTTGGATGGATCCACTATGGAACATCTGAGTTCTATAATCCCTTAATATTTATTATGCCTTTGTTTTTTAATTGCAAATGTAAAATAACTGTTTGGAGTACCTACTAACTGCTTATAATTGCATAAAGATAATGTCAGTATGCGATACAATCACCCCACACCTATTTCCAACCCTGCGTGCAGCTCATTCAGAAATATATGTTAGCTTGAGAACACATATGGATAAGATGGGGGAACCCTTATATGAGGGCACAAAGAACGACAGATATGATAATGCATGTGTGGTGCAAAGGTAAAGAAAAGAATCCACATATTTGGGTACAGCTTGTCAACAAATGATGCTTGAACATTGCTGGCACATTAGACCAACATGATCAATGTATTGTATTTAAATTAAAGTTGGTTGGTAGACTATGCAAAAATAAAGTTGCATGAAAACGACCTTTTTGTTAGGCGATAAGAATGCACAATTTTGACTGGAGCACCAAACACATCTGCCCCATCATGGACAGGTCCATAAAACAGTACAAGACATGTCCAAACATTTGAATTCAATTAGTGGGTAATTTAAACAGTATTGGTTCATGCTTACCGATGCAATTTCTAGCACTGAGAGCATCTCCATAAAAGCCGTCGTCACACAGGTTGCAATGTTGACCTGACACACCGGGTCGACATGTCTTGCAGGCTCCAGTAACATTGTCACAACACCCAGAGACAGAGAGGTCAAGATTGTCGTTGCAGGGGCACTTCTGGCATGATCCACCTGGTACTGTAGGTTGTCCAAAATAGCCTTCCGCACACCTAAGGGAAAACGTCCAGTCAGTTAGGCAGCCAACCACAACATCTCTTTCATATATCTAATCCCCTGGCGAAATAGCCACTGCCTCCACACTTCCAGTTTGCTGTTGGCAACCCAGTTTCAGAAAACCGTTGCTCAGCAGGATCAAACATATGATTTGAATGTGTAACCTCTGATACTTGTAATTTGTTTGTTTGTCACTACATTGCTGAGATTGGACAATCTCCCAAAAGCACTAGAAATTACATTTTTTTAGTTGTACAGATGGTACATGGTAGGAGAACAATCATTTCACTGCAGAGAAAACTACAAAGACCAACATTTCGTAAAAGATGAACTGGCACAGGCACTGAACTTATGTGTTTGCCTTGAACCCCTTTCTATATAAAATGCCTGAGCATAGCAGCTTGTTGTTGGTGCCCAGTAACAATGCTGATATGCATTTCCAACAAAACGTTGGGGCATATTACCAAGGGCCATTATCGCCGCTTTAGCGGGACTTTTCCCGCTAATGCGGCGATAATTTTATCGCCCTATTACCAAGCTGTCGCTAACACCAGTTAGCGTCAGCTTGTAGGCGATAGCGGGCCTTTAGGGGCCCACTTTGCATGTCAGCGATAATTATCACTAATGACATGCAAAGTGGGCGTGCCAAGATGTTAGCGACTGAAAACAGTCGCTAACATCGCTATATCCTATTACATACAAAGGCGTAGTTTTGGAAATATTCGCGCTAAGCGGGAATATCTCCAAAATCTAACACCTGCCCAGAGCAGTTCTTAGCCATGTTATCCAATGGGAGGTGGATAACATGGCTAAGAGCATTGTCACGATAATGTGTGAATATCGCTGTATTTCCAGCGATATTCACGCATTTCGAATGATTTTTATCGTTTCTGAGATAAACCTTGATGATAGCAAGGTATCTCAGCGATAAAAATCGTCGTAGCGCGGCGATAAAATTATTCCCGGTAACTCTGCTTAGCGATAAATATCGCTATTGCTAGGTAATATGCCCCGTTGTGTCTCAAAACCGTTCTCGACTTAGAAGTGTTGATGCTGAACTCCATTCTTTCTAGCAGATAAGGCAGGCTAGCAAGATGGAGAATAATTCTAATTATAACATAGAGTCCTTCATCTGTTGCGCTTCTATGGGAATACAAGCAAGGTGTAATAATATGCACTGTCCAAATGCGCCACACCTCAAATAAAGCAGTGCCACATTTATATGAGAGGTAATTGCAAACACAACAGTGATGGACAGAATGTGGATCAATGTCACACATTCACCCCAGTCCAAAGATCTGGGCCCAAATCCATCGTTTTTCCACTCCACACCACCCTGGATTAGACAATGGCGATATGCAAATCAGCGCTGACCCTGTGCCCCATGTGAACAGTCCAGTCCGAACTACAAAAGCCATGTCCTTCCCAGAACGGAAACAAGCATCCGAGGACCGGCCCGGTTTCGAGGTAACACCTCTCATCAGCCCGGCTAGCTTGATTCCAGTGGTGTGGAGTGCCTGGGACTCACGTCTGAGCATCCCCAGTACACTTAAAACGGTAATTGCAAACACAACAGTGATGGACAGAATGTGGATCAATGTCACACATTCACCCCAGTCCAAAGATCTGGGCCCAAATCCATCGTTTTTCCACTCCACACCACCCTGGGTTAGACAATGGCGATATGCAAATCAGCGCTGACCCTGTGCCCCATGGGAACAGTCCAGTCCGAACTACAAAAGCCATGTCCTTCCCAGAACGGAAACAAGCATCCGAGGACCGGCCCGGTTTCGAGGTAACACCTCTCATCAGCCCGGCTAGCTTGATTCCAGTGGTGTGGAGTGCCTGGGACTCACGTCTGAGCATCCCCAGTACACTTAGAGCGGTAATTGCAAACACAACAGTGATGGACAGAATGTGGATCAATGTCACACATTCACCCCAGTCAAAAGATCTGGGCCCAAATCCATCGTTTTTCCACTCCACACCACCCTGGGTTAGACAATGGCGATATGCAAATCAGCGCTGACCCTGTGCCCCATGGGAACAGTCCAGTCTGAACTACAAAAGCCATGTCCTTCCCAGAACGGAAACAAGCATCCGAGGACCGGCCCGGTTTCGAGGTAACACCTCTCATCAGCCCGGCTAGCTTGATTCCAGTGGTGTGGAGTGCCTGGGAAACCGGGCCGGTCCTCGGATGCTTGTTTCCGTTCTGGGAAGGACATGGCTTTTGTAGTTCGGACTGGACTGTTCCCATGGGGCACAGGGTCAGCGCTGATTTGCATATCGCCATTGTCTAACCCAGGGTGGTGTGGAGTGGAAAAACGATGGATTTGGGCCCAGATCTTTTGACTGGGGTGAATGTGTGACATTGATCCACATTCTGTCCATCACTGTTGTGTTTGCAATTACCGCTCTAAGTGTACTGGGGATGCTCAGACGTGAGTCCCAGGCACTCCACACCACTGGAGTCAAGCTAGCCGGGCTGATGAGAGGTGTTACCTCGAAACCGGGCCGGTCCTCGGATGCTTGTTTCCGTTCTGGGAAGGACATGGCTTTTGTAGTTCGGACTGGACTGTTCCCATGGGGCACAGGGTCAGCGCTGATTTGCATATTGCCATTGTCTAACCCAGGGTGGTGTGGAGTGGAAAAACGTTGGATTTGGGCCCAGATCTTTTGACTGGGGTGAATGTGTGACATTGATCCACATTCTGTCCATCACTGTTGTGTTTGCAATTACCGCTCTAAGTGTACTGGGGATGCTCAGACGTGAGTCCCAGGCACTCCACACCACTGGAGTCAAGCTAGCCGGGCTGATGAGAGGTGTTACCTCGAAACCGGGCCGGTCCTCGGATGCTTGTTTCTGTTCTGGGAAGGACATGGCTTTTGTAGTTCGGACTGGACTGTTCCCATGGGGCACAGGGTCAGCGCTGATTTGCATATCGCCATTGTCTAACCCAGGGTGGTGTGGAGTGGAAAAACAATGGATTTGGGCCCAGATCTTTTGACTGGGGTGAATGTGTGACATTGATCCACATTCTGTCCATCACTGTTGTGTTTGCAATTACCGCTCTAAGTGTACTGGGGATGCTCAGACGTGAGTCCCAGGCACTCCACACCACTGGAGTCAAGCTAGCCAGGCTGATGAGAGGTGTTACCTCGAAACCGGGCCGGTCCTCGGATGCTTGTTTCCGTTCTGGGAAGGACATGGCTTTTGTAGTTCGGACTGGACTGTTCCCATGGGGCACAGGGTCAGCGCTGATTTGCATATCGCCATTGTCTAACCCAGGGTGGTGTGGAGTGGAAAAACGATGGATTTGGGCCCAGATCTTTTGACTGGGGTGAATGTGTGACATGGCTTTTGTAGTTCGGACTGGACTGTTCCCATGGGGCACAGGGTCAGCGCTGATTTGCATATCGCCATTGTCTAACCCAGGGTGGTGTGGAGTGGAAAAACGATGGATTTGGGCCCAGATCTTTTGACTGGGGTGAATGTGTGACATTGATCCACATTCTGTCCATCACTGTTGTGTTTGCAATTACCGCTCTAAGTGTACTGGGGATGCTCAGACGTGAGTCCCAGGCACTCCACACCACTGGAGTCAAGCTAGCCGGGCTGATGAGAGGTGTTACCTCGAAACCGGGCCGGTCCTCGGATGCTTGTTTCCGTTCTGGGAAGGACGTGGCTTTTGTAGTTCGGACTGGACTGTTCCCATGGGGCACAGGGTCAGCGCTGATTTGCATATCGCCATTGTCTAACCCAGGGTGGTGTGGAGTGGAAAAACGATGGATTTGGGCCCAGATCTTTTGACTTGGGTGAATGTGTGACATTGATCCACATTCTGTCCATCACTGTTGTGTTTGCAATTACCGCTCTAAGTGTACTGGGGATGCTCAGACGTGAGTCCCAGGCACTCCACACCACTGGAGTCAAGCTAGCCGGGCTGATGAGAGGTGTTACCTCGAAACCGAGCCGGTCCTCGGATGCTTGTTTCCGTTCTGGGAAGGACATGGCTTTTGTAGTTCGGACTGGACTGTTCCCATGGGGCACAGGGTCAGCGCTGATTTGCATATCGCCATTGTCTAACCCAGGGTGGTGTGGAGTGGAAAAACGATGGATTTGGGCCCAGATCTTTTGACTGGGGTGAATGTGTGACATTGATCCACATTCTGTCCATCACTGTTGTGTTTGCAATTACCGCTCTAAGTGTACTGGGGATGCTCAGACGTGAGTCCCAGGCACTCCACACCACTGGAGTCAAGCTAGCCAGGCTGATGAGAGGTGTTACCTCGAAACCGGTCCGGTCCTCGGATGCTTGTTTCCGTTCTGGGAAGGACATGGCTTTTGTAGTTCGGACTGGACTGTTCCCATGGGGCACAGGGTCAGCGCTGATTTGCATATCGCCATTGTCTAACCCAGGGTGGTGTGGAGTGGAAAAACGATGGATTTGGGCCCAGATCTTTTGAGTGGGGTGAATGTGTGACATTGATCCACATTCTGTCCATCACTGTTGTGTTTACATTTATATGAGAAGCACAATTATTTTGTTTTGCATTTGATAAACCAGAACATTCATGCATTGATTGTACGCGACTCTACCAGCTCATTCTACAACATTATGCGTTTCGAGGTTGCTGTGCCTTCCTCTGTCCAGAGGACTCTGCTTAAAAAGTGGATCGAAACAATGCGTTTTTCTTCAGGACTATACTGACATCTATGTAGCACTTTAAGCAATTAGACACAATATGATCATAAACAGCGTACAGCTTTTGCATAGAATTCTGACTTTACTTTACTTTACTTTAGAAACTTTATTCAATCTTTTTCCAATTAAAAGATCATAAAAGTATATAAAAACAAGAATACATATACAGCAACAGTTAACATAGAGTCTCACTTCCTGCTGGTAAAAAAGTTACCAATCAAATTCATTAAACATTCCGTGCATATACACTCATGTCCATTTAAATGAAGGTTAACATATCAGTTATTAAATGTTGTAGTGTATCAAAATAAAAGATAAGAAAGTTCAAATCCTAGGCATGGGCCCACTTGTTTACTTTATTTCATACATGCCCATAAAAAGACACTACTGAAAAGCAGACAAAAGAGTTGGACAGAGTTTTGTAAAAGTATAATGCAACCCGACATAGTTTAAAATTATACCGCTTTAAAAATGGGACAATGAATTTCTTTCTTTCCTGCTCATAAAAACCACTGAAAAATATTAAATGGAGGTCATTTTGGGGGTATTGGGTATCGCAAGGGCACATAGTCAGTTCAGAGTGCTTGAATCTTCTTCCAGGGTACCCTAATATCAGTGGTATCAAGTTCAAGCTGAATTTTAATAGAATGAATTTGTATTGCAATATAGGAATATCTGCTAGGTAAAATTATCCTCCCTCTGACAAATGTGGAGTTACTTGGTACAAGAGGACCAACTGTTTCCAATGGTTCCTCTCCCTGTGCATATATCGGGCCTACCGCACAAATGTACCAACCTCTGCTTAGACTTCTTTCTACAGACAGTTGGGACCTTAAAAAGGCCTTTCAGCCCAATGGCGGTCAATTCCATTTCAACATAGTTCAGCCATCTGATCCTAGTGTAGTTCTCCAATTTTAAGATGTCTCTTATAAAATTTTGTGTGAGGGGCACCGTGTCCCTGCGCCATACGGAGATCCATGCAAACAAATGATGGACGGAATGCTAAATAAATCATACATTCACTCCCTGTCAAGAGATCTGGGTTAAATCCATTGTACTTTTGCTAACCATGCCACCCCGAGTTTAGACCCAGCCATATGGAAATCAGTCTTGACCCTGTGCCTCATGGGAACAGTCCAGACCGAACTGCCAAGCCTGGTCCTATCTGGACCGGAAACAAGCATCCTTGGACTGGTTTCTCGGTATTACCCTTCATCAGCCAGGCACAGTGAGCAAGGAGATCCACAGTAGGAGCGGGGCTAATCTAATGGAATCAGTAATATATAATAGACCCAGTTCGGTATGGAAGACATAATTGGAGTAGGATTGTGGAAGAGAAGTTAATGATTTAAAAACGTTGTTCTTAATGGTTTGAAGAGAGTCTTGGCGTGGTAAATCTTTTTAATGGGGACTAATGGTTTTGCACCCAGCCTATTAGCGAAGGATTTTATCGCAGTTAGGCTTCTATCCATACCCATGGCCCTTCCTTCAACCAGCTGTGACCACATTTCATTTTTGTCAAAAAGTACCCAAGGTAAGTGAAGGACTCAACCACCTCAATTTTCTCTGAATCCATGTGGAAATAGGGTGTTTCGTCTTGCTTCTCAGCCTCTGCAACAATTATGAAAGATTTCGATTGGTTACGTTTTAGGTCCAATGAATGCATAAAAGCTGCATAGGCTGGCATGAGACATTGGAGACCTAACCCCGTTCTGGCCATCAGTACGGCATCATCGTCATAGGTCAGAATTGGTAGCCGATGGGAGTCAGACACAAGAACAGCGAGGGTTGCACCTGCAAGCGCTTTTTCAATGCCGTTCGTGTAAATGGAAAAGAGGAATGGTGCAAGGACCCAACCTTGCCTTACCCTCCTTGAGCTTCTTAAAAGGGCAGTGCATTCCACGTTCGTCCTGTAATGGACAGGTGAAGAGGCATCAGAGAACAATTGGCGAATAAAGTCAATTATAACCTGGTCGACCCCTATCTCCTCCATTATGAACCAGAGCTTGGGGTAGGACACGCAGTCGAATGCTGCAGATAAATCCATGAATGAGAGGTAGATTTTCCCACCGTTTGCTCTGGTATATTTGTCCATAATTAATTGTCCATAATTAATAAAAGATTCAGGCACTGGTCCACTGTGCCCTTTCCCACTGGAAACTGTACTGTGGCTGCATTAGGATATTTCTATCCTCCGCCCAGGTCTCAAGCCTAGATAAAAGGAGGTGGTCCATAAGTTTAGCTGTGGTATCTATGAGCAAAATTGGCTGCATTAGGATATTTCTATCCTCCGCCCAGGTCTCAAGCCTAGATAAAAGGAGGTGGTCCATAAGTTTAGCTGTGGTATCTATGAGCGAAATTGGCTGCATTAGGATATTTCTATCCTCCGCCCAGGTCTCAAGCCTAGATAAAAGTAGGTGGTCCATATGTTTAGCTGTGGTATCTATGAGCGAAATTGGCCTGAAGTTCCCCTTATCACCCTTTTTATGAACGAGGATTGTTATATTCGCTTTCCTGGAGAGAGGGGGCCTACTAAGGCTATCTTGTTAAACATGTTAGTCAATTCGGTGGTCCACAGATCTTTATTCTCCTGGAAAAAGTCTATCGGGACCCCATCAGGCCCAGAACTTTCCTGGTACTCACTTCTGTAGGTGAGAAGGATAGATTATCCTGGGTGCTAGTACATGTAGTACTGGAGGGTAAGGCAGGGGGATTGGAGGGGGGAAATATGTTTACAAAATGGCCCACCCATTCCTCTTCTCCTACATTATTGTCTAAAGTAGGGTAGCTTTCAGTCCTAAAGTAGGGTGCGTTTAATACCTCCCAAAGCTCTTTGCTGTTGCCTGTTGTTGATGCGAGCTCTAATTTAGTCCAGGTCTCCTCCCTCATTATCCTCTGCAGCGTTTCTGGGTTGTATTCTCAGGGCTTTGATGAGGGCCTTCCTATATTTTGAGCAGGGCGAATCAAACCAGCCCTTCCGCCTAGCAATTTTATCTGAAATGTTCCGGGTAAGTGCACTTTTTATATGTTCTAACAATTCGGTGAAAGATGATACCAGGGCTAAGGCAGAGTTTTCTGCATGCAGGCAGCTACTGATGTTATCATAAGTGTTCCTTATTATTTCGGGGATCAGCTTAAGTTTATCAATTTGGTCCCACTTAAGTTAATAACCGCTTCTCCTAGCTAGTAGTGGGAGTCCTATTTCCTGTTGTTTAGTCACTTCCCCAGGAGTCAGAAGTATCTCACAAGTTAAAATAGCGTGGTCACTAAAGCTCCGAAATTGGGCTTCTACATGATTGCAGCTTTCGTTAAGAGGGTTGGACACCAATATAAAATCTGTTGTTGATTCCGGACATCTCAGCAAAAGGTTTTTTTTGGGGAAGTCAGTAAGGTGGACAATTTATTACCTATTATCATATTCTTGGACGAAAGAGTCTTATTAAGACTGTTTCCATAATTTGTGTGAGAGAAATGTTAAACCGGATTCCCCATCATGTCCTCCAGGCCACAGATATGCTCTTGGTGGTACTTGCATGGGTGTTTGTTGAAATCTCCCATCCAAATACTGTTAATGGCCTCCTTTTTCCTTATTGCATTTATAGCCTCATCAATTGCCATATTCACCTCATCTACGACTATAATGCATGTTTGTCCCGAAATTATTGTTATAATAATTTATTAAAATCATAGTGCCTTAATTGGCCAACTCGAAGGTAAGGAGATGAAAATGGGGGCTCTTCCCTTCAAAGTTATTGGCTTTCAATACCAATGTATTGGGGATCAGAGTTAAAAGGCCCCCTCTGGCCCTCCGTGAGGCTGACAGGGTTGCCCTTCTCTGAAAGGAACAATATCCATTTACGAAAATAGATTCAGTTGCCCATGTCTCTTGTAAAGATGTCTTGTTCCTGCCAGTGTTTTAGCCAATGATAATCGCCCAGTTTATTTATGATACCCGCTATGTTCCAAGATGTTACTTTAAGTATGTTAGCTTGCCCCTTTCTAACCTCATTATTTTTAATGGGAACTTAGGTATTGAGCGGTAGAGCTCTCACTATAATAGACCCCTAATTGACCTGTGGGTGTAGTCAGTCGCAGAGTTCCAAACCAGAAAGCGGGGCAAATCAGTTCTCCAGGAGTAATCCTGGATTTCCCAGAATAGTAGGCCTCAATGAGTCCTCCCTTAAATAGGGTAGTAGTTCTAAGACCACCGATGGGAAGGGGCTATAGACGTGTTCCAGGGGTAATGCTATGATCTGTGTGCCCTTAGGTGGAGACCTATGTAGTTGGGCTAGGAGATCTCGGTACATAAGAGTTGTTAAAATTGATTACCACTCAATCACCCTTCATTGATTTTGGGGACAAACCCAATCACCCCACCTTCCTAGCCATAATGATTTGGCTAGCCAGTCGAGCGCCCCCCCCCCGCCCGTACCGGTTGTATAACAAGTCAACTAATGGAGGGATTTGTCCATTAGTTGAATTGTTGTTTCAACATGTCCGTCCTTCAAATTTGGTACATTGCCCAGGGCCATTACAAGGAAGGTAGCAGCCGGTGGGAGGTGCAGAGACTGGTGTGTGGTGGGCGCCTGCCTCTGTCTGTTAGCTTGCTGCCTTAGAGTGTCACTGTGGCAGAGGGCTGAGGACAAACGCGCTGAGCGTTACAATAGCGTATTTTAACTTAAGACTGCCTACCTTCATGCTGCTGAGTGCTAGCAGCTTAAAACCTCATCTCCACCGCTGACAACGAGCGGTGAGCGGCACACTTTGTGTATTTTACTCTCCTCCCCCACCCCGCCCTCCTCACTCCTCCCACCTCGGCGTCATCGCCTATTTAGGCTCCGCCCATTTCCGCCCGCGTCTGATCGAAGCCCTGTGGCAGAGGGCTGAGGACAAACGCGCTGAGCGTTACAATAGCGTATTTTAACTTAAGACTGCCTACCTTCATGCTGCTGAGTGCTAGCAGCTTAAAACCTCATCTCCACCGCTGACAACGAGCGGTGAGCGGCACACTTTGTGTATTTTACTCTCCTCCCCCACCCCGCCCTCCTCACTCCTCCCACCTCGGCGTCATCGCCTATTTAGGCTCCGCCCATTTCCGCCCGCGTCTGATCGAAGCCCTGTGGCAGAGGGCTGAGGACAAACGCGCTGAGTGTTACAATAGCGTATTTTAACTTAAGACTGCCTACCTTCATGCTGCTGAGTGCTAGCAGCTTAAAACCTCATCTCCACCGCTGACAACGAGCGGTGAGCGGCACACTTTGTGTATTTTACTCTCCTCCCCCACCCCGCCCTCCTCACTCCTCCCACCTCGGCGTCATCGCCTATTTAGGCTCCGCCCATTTCCGCCCGCGTCTGATCGAAGCCCTGTGGCAGAGGGCTGAGGACAAACGCGCTGAGTGTTACAATAGCGTATTTTAACTTAAGACTGCCTACCTTCATGCTGCTGAGTGCTAGCAGCTTAAAACCTCATCTCCACCGCTGACAACGAGCGGTGAGCGGCACACTTTGTGTATTTTACTCTCCTCCCCCACCCCGCCCTCCTCACTCCTCCCACCTCGGCGTCATCGCCTATTTAGGCTCCGCCCATTTCCGCCCGCGTCTGATCGAAGCCCTGTGGCAGAGGGCTGAGGACAAACGCGCTGAGCGTTACAATAGCGTATTTTAACTTAAGACTGCCTACCTTCATGCTGCTGAGTGCTAGCAGCTTAAAACCTCATCTCCACCGCTGACAACGAGCGGTGAGCGGCACACTTTGTGTATTTTACTCTCCTCCCCCACCCCGCCCTCCTCACTCCTCCCACCTCGGCGTCATCGCCTATTTAGACGGGCCTCATGTGTCAGCGCAGCGGACGAGCGCAGCGGGCGCGACGCAGGCGCGCCGGAGTCGCACCAGAGTCAAGCCCGTCTGCGCCCGTCCGCGGCAGACCGGGGCTCGGGGCCACAACCCCTGTTCAAATTCTGCATTACTCCTCCTCTGAGTTATTGTCACTCAGGCCCTCTATTATCAGTGCGGGACTCGCCCTCCCCGCTTATGTTTTAAGACGTGCTGCCACCCATGGTATTTTGAGGCCAGAGCTTACCACTGCTAAAACCCCAAGGCCACGCCCTCTTGCCTCTCTTCCATCTTCATCTAATATAAATACCATTCTTAAATGCTCATACCTTAACACTAGGTCCATGGTTAAGCACCATCTGGACATCTTTCTCTATCTGCAAACTGAAAAGACTGACATTTTATTTCTCACGGAGACATGGCTTAATGCAGACTCCCTACCTGACATTTTGGCAGCGGTTCCCTCCGATTATTACATCTTGCATGTGGATAGACCCGCTGACAAAAGGGGCGGGGGGGTCGCTGTGATTATCCGCAACACCCATAAAGTCTCCCTTTCACCTTCCCTTGACCTCACATGCACAGATAATCTGATTATTAAAATCGATACTAACAGCGGTATTCTACTTATGATCCTCATATATCGCCCCCCTCAAAACATGCCCACATTTGCGACAGCCTTAGCAGAACAGCTTGCCCCCTTAGTAATCTCGCATAAAAAAATTGTGCTACTAGGCAATCTTAATTATTGGCTGGACTTAGCTGAGTTAGATACTCAGGCAGCTGCATTAAAAGATGCCCTCCTAGACCTGAACCTCGTTCAACAGATTCATCTTCCTACTCATGCTAAAGGGCACAGCCTGGACCAAATTTGGTCTCAGAACATCCCTTTGGCTATCAATTCCATCTTGCCCTGCATTTGGTCAGATCATTTTATGATCAAATTCATCTTGACCATCGAAAGTAGTAGGAAGCCCCCGGCCCAGACAGGAGGCAAAATTCGAATCTGGAAGAATGTTGATATCCCCGCATTCATTGGCACCTTAACTTCCTCGTTTTCCCCGCTAGATCAGGATATCGAGGAAATGGAAGCAGCATTCTCTAGATGGTTACTTCAGGCAGCCGATGCCTATGCTCCTTGTACCAACTTTCCCCGCTCCCGTCCCAATGACGCCCATAGGTGGTTTACACCCCTCTTGAAAAAGCTAAAACTTGAAGTCCGCCAAATGGAGCGTAAATGGCGAACAGCCTACCTAGAAGTAGATAGAGTCATTTACTGTAAGATGCGTAAGGATTACCAAAAACTTATTTTGGAACATAAAACCGATAATTTTTCTAAAAAGATTCTTAATGCCCAAAACAAGTCCAAAGAGCTGTTCAATATCGTGGAGAATTTGAGTGCTAGCAATAGAACCTCTCTCCCGGCAGTCCCTACTCAAGAGCTTTGTAATTCTCTCAATTCATTCTTTTCCGACAAAATTAGCACTATCAAACAAAGCATTCCCATCACTCAGTCCCCGTTCTTATCAGACGACACTGATCACAATACTGCGACTCTGCCCGTATTCCCCCATGTTGACAGCACAACTTTACATAAACTTCTCACTAAAGTTAAATCTGGTTCCCCTGATGACATCTGCCCTCCTTACATCCTGAAAGAAGTGGGAACTAGTATTCCTGAGGGTATACTTTCTCTACTGAATGGAACACTTACTCAGGGTAAAGTCCCCGACAACTTTAAAAAAGCCCTTCTTATCCCCTTGATGAAGAAGGTAGGAGCCAACCCGCAGGACCTGCAAAATTATAGGCCCATATCCTTGCTACCCTACTGTGCCAAACTTCTGGAGTCTCATGTCTGCAACAGCATCTCCAGATTTCTGGAAGCATCAGAGTACCTTACACCGAACCAGGCTGGCTTTCGCCCAGGCCATTCTACCGAGGCTGTTATTCTTTCGGTGCAGAATACTCTGAGACGGAATGCAGATGAGGGAATACATCAGGCTCTGGTGTTATTGGACCTTTCGGCTGCATTCGACACGGTCGACCATAACATCTTGGTCGACCGTGTCGAGCAGGCAGGTCTCAGGGGCACGGCACTGAGCTGGATCCGCTCATTTATCACCGGGCGCACTCAGGCCGTCAGACTAGGATCTTTCACTGCTCCCACCATACCTTCTACCTGTGGAGTCCCTCAGGGCTCTTCGTTATCACCCTTGCTTTTTAATTTATATTTACGCCCCCTTCTGTACTCCCTTAGGAAGGCCAAGGTGACAATCTTTAACTACGCAGATGATTTGCAGCTCATCTTTCCTTTAAACACCAAGGACTCCGTGGTTGAATTTCAAAATACGATGTCCCACATTATGAACTGGATGAGCTGCAGTCATCTGAAACTTAATCCTGGCAAGACCGAATTGGTCTTGCCGGGAAAGAGTGCTCTTAGCTGGAACCCTAGTTTCTGGCCTCCCAGTATGGGAGCTCCCCCATCTAAGTTTTCCTCGGTCAAGAGCTTGGGAATACACATTAGTGAGGACCTCTCTCTTAAAAAACAAGTAGGAGCCGTTGTCTCAGCTAGTTTCTTCCAGCTGAAGAAAATTAAGAAAATCGCCTGCTTCTTTTCCCCAGCAGCCCTCACCCAGATCGTCATCTCCCTGGTTCTGTCAAGATTAGACTTTTCCAACAGTCTCTATTTTGGAATCCAAGTTGGAGAGCTTAAACGCCTCCAGCTTGTTCAGAACCAGGCTGCCAGACTTCTCCTGAATCTCTCCAAAAGGCAGTCTGTCAGATCTGGTTTGAAACAGCTACACTGGCTGCCTGTGGAGCAGCGCGTGGCCTTCAAAATAGGGTGCATTTTATTAAAATCTCTGCATGACTCTGGTCCTCTTTTTATCAGAGACATGTTTAAGACATACACCCCTTCCCGCAATCTCCGGTCTATTCATAAACTTCTTCTAACTGTTCCACCCTATAAGAGGAAACGTCTTGGAGGCAGCTGTTTTGACCATCTTGCGGCTGGCTTCTGGAACTCTCTCCCCCTTCGCCTGAAACTGACTGATGACATCCTCAGTTTTAGACAATCTTTGAAAACTTGGCTTTTTACCCTGGCGCATTGCTGAGTTGCTCCCCTTCCACTGTGACCTGTGCGTTTGTTCCCTCCGACAGCGCCATGAAGCCTCCGGGCGTACGAGCGCTTATAAATACATACTAACATTAACATTAACATTAACTGTTGTGAGAAGTTACCCTGGCATATGATGTTCACTAGTTCTAGTGGGCACCTTGCACCAGTCTAATCAACCCTTATTGATGATAGTTGTAAAGTCAACCTTATAGAAAGCTATCCTAGTGGTAGCATGAACACGCAGTCTTCAGGCTAAGACTTCGTAGGCGAGTTTAGCAAGTTGTTTTACCATATATAATCCCTTGAATACAAAATGAAAAGACACCACACAAGGTATATATCAAATATATATGTATTTAATCTAAACACAACCCCTCTGCATTCTTTATGAGGTCAGAGGTAGAAATACAATACAAGTCACACAGTTAATACACAATAAGTTGCACAGTATACGTTATGCCCTAGGGGCCTCACTAACCATATACTAAGAAAGTGGTATATTTACCACATGCGAGTTAGAAAGCAGGCCTAGGGCCTATAGAATCGCTGTGGCTACACTCAGCAACCAAAGGTTGAGAAGCAGGAGACCCACGGGAGCCGAGTGCAGTGTCTAAACACAGGCACGGGTTCCCATTGACTTTCTATAGAGTTCGTAAAAGTTACAAAGTTACAAGTTAAGGACACTTCCGGATGGACTAGGACGGAACCCTTTTAGACTTAGACGCTAGGAGGACCAATACCCTTGAGACTACCAGAGAACTCGTATTACCTCACCCAGGGAAGCCGAGTGCATAGGTGTCTTTTGATGTCGGGTTTCGTCCTTGTTTTCTATGGAGAGCTGCAAAGAAGTGCTGCAGGCGACCAGAGGAAAAGTGTCCGGGTGGATCCAAGGGTGGATCGGAGATGTGAAGAACCTGAAAGCAGAGGGGACAGAGTCTGGGTCACTAGTCAGTGACAAGGAAGGAACCAGGCGATTTTGGGTGCTTTAAGGTGAAGAAGATGAGTTTGTCTCTTCAGCCACGAGGTCCAGGATGCATCAACGATGACCAGGAGCTGGATTCGAGCTTTCCCACAATGGATCTAGATGACTGCAGCATTGGTATCCAGATTGGACTTAACAAGCCTTCGCAACCGCAACCCACGCAGGATACTGAGATTGGCTCTGTTGCAGACCAGCAAGGTCTGTGGTGCTTCTCCTTTTTAGGGAAGCTGGTGCAAGCCTGGAGCAACCAGGATCGCAAGTCAGATTCAAGATGGCAACTTCAGGGGGCTCACTAGCCAATGGGCAAGGAGCCAGGAAGACGCATCAAGCACAAATGTAAAGGCGGGCCCACAGAACACTCGCAGAGTGTGGGACCTGGACTTCGGGTTAAATGATGCTCGGGGCTAGGGCTTCTTGTACCCCAATGCACAACTTACTGAGGCTTCAGGAAAGTAGTGCAGGTAACAAAATGCAGGATGTCCAAGATGTCCAGTCCCACGTCTCTCGTCTCTGCCACGGGTCTCAGCTTTGCTGTGGATGTGGGTCAAGGTCGGAGAAGTGTGGAAGTCTAGTTCTTGAGTCGCAGAGTCTTCGGGTTCCGGCGGGAGCCTTGAAACTGCAGACCGGCAAAGTTGCTGTTGGTGCCTGTTTGAACAGGGTGGTCACTTCTTGACCACAAGGGAGATGTCTTCTGTCTTCTAGTCAAAATAGAATGTCGAAGGTCCAAGAGTTCTGTATCAAAGTTTTGTTCCAGGATAATCTAAAGTCCTGAGGACACAGCTCCTATACTTATACTAAGGATGGGGGCTGGATTACCTGACTAGGTCCCTCCTATGGGTGGACCTGAGAAGGGGGTGGTTACACCCCTTTCCCTTTGTCCAGTTTCGCGCCAGAGCTGGGGCTGGAGTGCCCCAGCAACTGGTTTGAACCGGGCTATGCATGGAGCACCTTGTGTGCCCCAGGCAGTGTCTAGATGCATTCACTGAATGCAGCCCTCCCTGCCCCAATACACAAAACACCTCTCTGGGGAGGTGCTGGCACCTCCCTGGACAGGAAACCTATTGTCCAGGATGCCCTGGCTGGAGTTTCGCCCAGCAACAGGAGGTCAGACTTGTGTCTGTGGCAGCAGCATTCATTTTGTGATGCTGAGGCCGTGTTTAACTTTAACCGGGTAAAGCAGTAACAGACATGTATTTTCCCTCTAGAAGGGTGGAATGCTACCCCTGCCGCCAGAATTGGCGGGGGGTAGTATTCCAAAGTGTTTGACACCTTACACGACATGTTTTGATAAAGCAAACCAAAGTTAGTATTAACCGCAAGGATTATAACGCACTTAAGAGTATATGGTATGGCTATATCATAGAACAGCTATAAGGAGATGGTTCCGAAAGCTGCAGAGGGGCTCAGCTCATGCTAGGGCACCCTCTCACATAAAACCAAGCACTCTGCCTCCAGGATTGTCGAGGCCGACCATAGGAGTGGCTTATAGGTGTATATGTTTCCATATGTAAAGGTAGAAATACGTATACTGTATCTAAATAAGGGGTTATTACACCACCTTACCCAGGCTGTGTGAACAGACCTGTGGTGTCAGTTTGGAAGGCAAACCAGGGGTGGCACAATACATGCTGCAGCCCCTGGTAGGCCTAGGGTACACATATGCCCTGGGTACCTATGGTACACTATACAGGGGCTCACAAGAGTGACCCAGTAACCAATCTGGTATGCACCTAAAGTACATGGTATCAATTTAGAGAGAGAACAGTTGGGCTGTGGATCTGATTAGCAGGCCCACAGCCACATTAAAGTCGAAAAACCAGAGAATCACAGCAAAAAGTGGGGGTGTCCATAGGAAGCAGACCCTACACTCCTACAACCGTTTCTACCCCTGATATTATTGTCTGCAAGTTGGTTAACAACATATTGGTGGTACTGGTGGGATGTAAGTGGGAAATATGTATAGGTTCCCTCAAGTTTGCAGAATGCTCAGTGGGTTGTACAGGGGGGGTTATGCCCGTGAGGTCGGGCAGTGCGCAAGTGTGCTTGTATAATTGTTTCATTGGGGGTGAGATAAGTAGCCCCCCACAGTGTTAGTTGCTATAGGACAAGCTCCCATCTCCAAATAAACTAGAGGCCCTATTTCAATACCAGGACGTGTGGATTGGAATAGGGAGTGATTAGATATGCCCAAGTCCTCAATGGACGAAAGTCTCTCTTCGATTTAGCTTAATTTGAGCAGGAGAGGGTTCAGGAGCACAGTGACCAAAGTCTCGATTCTTTTCTAAACGTCATCGCCATTCGCCTGGGAGGACAATGTGGCAGGATCGATAGTCTTCAGAGTAGAGATTAGCCCCAATTCCGGTTCTGGATTCCCTTTTATTTTACCAGATCGAGTCCCTTTCTGAGGCTTTTGTTTTTGCATTCCTCCACCCCTTCTTCTTTTGACTGAAGGCTCACTATTATCATCCGACAGATTTTGTGGCCTGGCCCCTCGTCTCTATGTTGGGACCCTTAGATGTAGTCAGGGCAGAAGACACATGCAGAACTGACGCCAAGTGTACTACAGGTGAGGTTTGGGGGGGAATTAAAGGGATGGTGTCCGTGATGTGGCTGCCATGGGTGGTGTCGCGGATCCAGCAATTCCATGGGAGCAAAGATGAATGTTCCACACCCTTCTAGAAAATAATACTTGGAGGACCAATACTAAGACGTGCTCACAAGTAATTATTCCCCAAAGGTGTGGGGAAAAACCAAAGATTGACCTCCACTCTTTCCCAGATGATATGGTTGAGGTATTCTGTAATGAACTGGTCAATGAGGTCTTGTACTGTAGGGAAAAAAGGAGGTACCGTAACATGTAATATATTCCACTTATAGAGACTTCTAAGCACATTGATAACAATCAAAATAGCGTCTCAGTCACCCCAACAATCCTCACGGTGTTCACAAAGATGAACCTCCTCCTGCAGAAGTTGAACAGCTGTACCCCCATTTCTCAGAGGTTACAACCACGAGTGAAGGCAGGGGAGTATAATAACAAGACAGTATTCATTCAGAATATAAATGATGGATTATGAATTTAGGGAAAATGAGGACAGAAAAAAACACACACGGTATCTGTGAGAGATGGAAGTTATGAGGTAGGAGTGATCTAAGCTCGGGGAAATAGCCGTGTGACCCAGATAGAGCGCCGGAAAAAAATAAGGAAGAAGTAGGACTGTTCGGCTCTGAGGGAGAGAGAGCGGAACAGTGGAGACGCGTTGTCCGGCTCCCAGGCACCAGCGGAACAACCACCTACTCCCCAGTACGACTGTCCCGCTCTGAGGGAGAGAGAGCGGAACAGTGGAGAAGCGTTGTCCGGCTCCCAGGCACAAGCGGAACAACCACGTACTCCCCAGTAGGAAAAATAACCAAAAATGAGTTAGCGAGATTAGTTGGCTGGTACGGAGGGAAAAAAGAGCGGACCAACAGAACTTCTCGCAAGCCGCTCCAAAAGCTCAATACGGCTCTCGGATAACACCGGGCTGAACAGAGGCGTGCCAGCCGAGAGCGAAAACAAAAAAATTGCCGGCTTGTCACTCCGCAGCCCGCAGGAGCGAACAACAGATAAGTGCACGTACCAGGATACGGGAGCGGCACTTGAAAAAATGGGAAAGTCACCCATAACAGGAGCTAGTACGATGCAGGATACAAGAGACGCTAGAACAGGAACAGGAAACATTTAGGAAAGGGGGGCGTGGTCTTCACCAAGGGATCAGTAAACCAAGCAAAGGCGTCATGGTGTAGGCGGGTTTTTCAAGGAAGCTCAGGGAGCGTCTCCAAACTACCACTTGGAGAAAGGTCTGAGGGACGTAAGGGAATGTCTCAAAATTACGGTTTTAATGAGGAAGTGGAGACGCTATTTCGCAATATCATGGCTAGTCTCTATGACACTAAATCCGTGTCCTAACAGGTGGAGCGTTTCTGCGAAATCAGGGAGTCCAGAGAGTGCCAGGGCGCCGTTAACTCAATTTCTTTGCTAAGAACCAACTCAGCCCTCGTTAGGAAGGCATCAAGTGTTCCAGCTAATCCACACCCTGGATGTTCACTTCAGCCCTTACATTTACTCATTACAATTAAAAATATAGCTTAGATGTCTAAAAGAATTAGTGAAGTAGAGTAAAAGTGGCACGGTACCTCCAGGACAAATACCTTGTTTTTCCCAGGATCCAGATGTTAGAGGAGAGGCCTAGCAAGGTCTCCTCTGGGCTGCAACGGGCATGGACTGGCCTGCCCTTGTCCCGGGCTTTGCCTGGGCGCGTCCTCGCATGGGCGCCGCAGGACTCCTGGCGCACTTTATGCGCAACGTGTAATGGCACGAGGGGCGCAGGGACTTCTGAAACTACGAGTCCCTCAAGAAAGCAGTGGTCCGAGCGGGAGTGCAAAGGTTGCGGCTACTTATCATTTTATGCCTCTATAAACAAGCATCATTGTTGCTCATTTAATTGCTTATTAGAAACTTGGAATGTTGAGAGCTCAATGAAAGGTTTCCCAGCAAATACTTGCTTGTATAGGCCTCCGGATTCAATATTCCAATGTTACTCTTTCTGTTTCTCCCTTTTCAATGTAGAACATTCTACTTTCAATGGGTGGAATGTCCTAATAGCATTGTAGACCTTTTGCCTCAAGCTATACATGGTGTTGAAGGCCCTCTTCCTCGTTGAAGGCCCTTACCTGCGGCTCAGCTCTATAATTGAATTCAGGGCAGCAACTGGCATAGCCCCCAGCAGTGGGATGTAATGTTATAGTAAAGTATTGACCTGTCACTAGGAAACCATTTCACAGGACTTAGTCAACTGATCAGATGCTAAGAATTTAGGTACCAGGAGCACCTCTACAATATTAGAAACTCTAAATGATTAATAGGGTTCGGTTCCATCTTGATGGGTAAGCAGTGGACATTTAACACCCCCTTGAAAAGATTAATCTACCAATTTTCTGAAGGTGAGAATGGTGCATGAATGTTTCACACTGTAGGCAATGGTAAGATTTGCCTGTTTGACCTCTCCCTCGATGTTTTTCAAAAACGTCATGTCATTGTTAGGTCAATGGCTGATACTCTAACTTCCTTCTTGAAGCACAAGCTCAGCTTGAAAGACTGATAAGTGGGTAGCTCTTTTGTGTGCAGATCCAGGACATTCACGATTTGAGGCAGCAGGTCTTTGGTCATTTTTTGTCTCTTGTTTGTTAAAATAGAAATTGCTTCAGATATCTAGTTAAGAATTCCTCAGTCTCTGAAAGCAATGGGAAAACAGCTGTGAAAAGCTTCCCAGACCGCTCTCTTCCCTCAAAATCTCTGCAGACTGTTGAAAATAATTTGAACGTGATTCATTTTTGTGAGGGAAAAAGGTACAGATTAATCTACGGCACAAGTTGTCCACTTTCTGAGCAGGGTCGGGTTTTTTTTTAACAATTTTGAAGCTAAAGGACTGGAATTGGGCCCTGCTGTTAAAGTGCTCTGCTCACCCAAATGTCTGTTGTGGTGCATTCAGACAAAGGCTACTGTCTTTCATTTAGGTTTGATTGTGAATTAATCTGGACGAATTCTCAGCCAATGTTCGTGATTCCCCAGAAATATGTGGGCATCTACATTGCTTATTTCCATACAGTTTAAAATGCAACTGAAGTCTTATGGTCACATGTTGATTCTGAAAGTTTGAACAATATTGTAGATACATGAAGGATGCTACAGCTGATGACATGGATGTGCTTGATCGGATGATGCTGTTTCATCAAGAAGAATAAGAAGAATTAACATGCAACTCCTGAGCTCACCAGTTTACTTTTAAAGCAGTCTTAAAGAATTTCATGACAACTTTTGTTTTTTGCAATAGATAGTTGTAGTAGGATTGTGACCTTGGGCTCTTCTAAATCCAGATAACATATCATCCTCCATATTGAACTGAATGCCTCAGAATAGACAGAAAACCAACTGCTGGTATTTCTGACTACAATTCTCTTTTTGATAATGTAGATGGAATGTGCTTTATTATAGAGTCTTTCGCCAGAGCAGCTCTTGGAACTCAGTTGGAGTTGTCACAGCTTTGTCAGAATGACACTGCATTGCTGTTCTTTTCAAGACTGATACGTGCATCTGAAACATCTGACTGAAAGCACCAGTTGCAATGAACCATGGGGTGTCTAGAGTGGCACAGTGATTTAGTCACTTGTAGCCGAAGCGCCGAACGCGCTTCTTTCAAATCATCGCACGGAGCTTCCTTTTCACTCCCCCGCCTTGAGCATGTGCCTATGGAGGGAGTCATTCTTCAATTTTCTATGGTAAAAAGGTTTTTGGGGGGGAACGCCGAGTGCGGCAGAGTTGCCAGAAGCTTTTCCCCCGCCGTGATAGGCGTTTGATCACTCCGGTTGCCACTAATCAGTCTTTTTCATACTGTTGTGCTTTCCTTTTGCCTAAGTACTGATGAGGCCTGACTTAGTGGGCTAAAACAAACTGACTTCACGAATAGGCGGAGTCTAACTCATACACTCGGACACACACTTTGGAAGCAATCCTCACCTATGTATACTGGACTATCTCCCATATGGATTGCTCATTCATTTTTGTGTTTTTAGCAACTAATGTATGAATGTATGGCTAACAATTAATATGAATTATTGATGATCGTTTTGTTGTATATGTTTTTGCCTTTACGTCTCTTAAAAAAGCTTTGGGCTTTGTGTGGCTTTACATCAGTTCTGATGGAGCTTGTGGTTGAGCAAGAAGGCTTTGTGGGGTTTTACGTTGATTCCGATGAGGCTGGCAGTTGAGCAGCAAGGCATTGCAGGGATCAGCATTGAGCGTCTTCACATCGTCTCTGATACGGACCACAGCTGGGCTGGCAGAGAATTTCAGGCCCACGTCCAATGGTCCAGGACTATTGTGGCACCACTTGTTGCTGGACTCCCAGTAGGCAGAGTCAATGTGCTGAGTTCAAGGTGGTTGGAGCCTTTTCTGTCTCTGAGGTTCTGATCAGGAAGCCAGCCAACTAGCCCTTGGAGTTACTCTGGTATTCCTGGTTTCAAGATGCTGATCCTGTGCTTTTCACTCAGGCAGCAGAGTAGCAGGCTTTCTTGAAGCAGGGCAGCAGAGTAGTCCTTCTGAGTCTTCCACAGGTCCAGAGGTGTACTGAAGCAAATAGTCTGAAGGTCCAATATGTATCACTTGGTGCCAGCTTTGAAGAAGGAGAAGTTTCAAGAGGTTTTAAACTCCAAAGGTGTTTGGAATTTCCTTCCACTCTGCCGTTGTCCCAGCTTGACTGGGGGCACAAAGGACTAGTGTGAAACCCTTTGTGAGTGCGCGGAGGCAGAGTCTTTGTGATGTGCAAGTGCGGTAGGTGAGAGCTCAGCCTCTTATAAAATCAGAGCTGGCCAATCCTTCCAACACCCGTGTCCCCTAAAACTGCCAGGTACAATTAGTCACGGTACCCAGCATACAAAAAAATGCCAACTTTCTAAAAGTGATAAACAACAACAAAAAAGCCTAGGCTGATACTTATTTATAACTGTACAAATTAAGGCGTCAATAAACGAAATACTGACTGCCTGTTTGAATTTTAATTGAAGAATATTTCTTTCTTATTTTTACGAAAAATCAATACATTTTCGTCGGAAAGCCTCTGACGAGCAGTCGGAGGCTTTCCGATCTACATCGTATTCATGCCCAAACTGTCATATCTCGACCCCACCCATATACTTGAGATCCAAACTACGCCCCTTAGGAGGTGTGAGGAAGATTAGGGCCAAATCAATCTTCCGCCGAAAGCAAGAAACATAAAGACACTGAAAAAGACATCCTCTTTACCATTTCCAAAAATGTAGAATTAACTATCAAAGAACCTGCGACTGACCCACAATCTGCTATCATTTTGAAAGGCCAAATAAACCCTTCTTTTCAAAATTACACTTGCCAATCTAGATACTACTATAGCTGTGGGCATTGTTACTGTACTTGATCGCGGTTAATGGCTAATGTCACTGTACTTTGGTTAATTGTGAAACTTTTTGTCACACCTGCGGCTAGGTGAGCACTAAATAATTAACCTCTATAAGTAAAGAATAAAAAAACATAAACCCTCAACACACCCTTTGTGACAAGCAAATGCGGCTGATAAATCTCAAATACCCAAACGTTTAATTTCAGATGGTGCCTTATACAGCAACGGTATTCATTTCAAAACGTCTTTCTCTCCACATGCTTTAGCCAGCAGTTATTGATACCTAATGCCAAACTCGGAAGAGGAGCAAAGTAGGTTTTACCTGTGATTTTGAGCTATGCTGTGGGGTGAGACTCCCACACAGTGCCTTTCTCACTGTAGTGCTCTGTGTAAATTGTCTGTGAGCAGCAATCTCCACTGCCTACCTTATGGGCAGGTCCTACATAAAAATGTTTTAACATACTGAGTGAGGAATAAGTCTAAGTCAGCCTGTCATCTGCACACACGTCGCTCGGTGACATATGGGTCTAAATTGAATGTTGTTCGGACATAACTATCACTTTGAATGATGTTTCATGTATGCACCGCTGCTCTAACTAAACTGTAATGTATGTGTCAGGTATTTATACCTTTATTTAAGGTGGGTTTACTGTAAAGCTAAATAGAATATACTTAACTCACTTGCATGAGCTTTCAGCCAGCCCCCTTCATCCGTTGGTCTTTCATTGTGTCATTCACTCTTTCCTTCTGCCCACTGAAGCATGGAGGCTGGGCAATAGGTCAGTCTACTTAAACCGTTGGCTAACATCAGTGTTTGTAACAGCATTCTGCTCTTTAACAAGTGCAACATCCATACACATTATAGTCCCCTTCAATACCAGAGCCTACTATGCCGATGTGGGCTTTTTGAAAAACACTTTTTTTTTAAACTTTTAGTCTTTTTTTATATTCCCAAGAGCCCGGCTCCTCTCACAGCAATATAGTTTTTCATCAAACATGAGAATATAAAGCCAAATGTCTAGCAGTCAACAGTACACTTACTGGCTTTGCTAATGATTGTTTCATTTGTCCTCATATAAGCAGTGACATGTATATGCTGAGGATTTAAAAGTTATGAATTGAGACCCAGAGCAAGGCTTTGCAGTCAGGATGGCCATGCCATGAATGCCCACCATAATGGACGCAACTATTGTCATCTCAAACTAATTTCAGAGGTGGAAGTGCATTCAATTATTGTGGCAGCACAGGTCTTTTTACTTGTTTCATACATCTGGTGATTGACCTACTGTTGTTGTATGTTAAAATGGTCTGTCCATTCTTTTACCTACTACCCTGTATTCAGAGCACATGTTTAGGCACATATGTATGCTATATGAGTGAAGTAGGATGAGATAGGAGTGTGTGCGTGTCATGGATTACTGGGGGCACTGTTAAATCCATTAAGTTTCTCCTCTATATGTAAGGTGTACAAAATAGCGGCTGGGGGTAGTATGACAGATTAGTAGGATTTATTGCTGACTTTCCTGAAGCTTAAGGGACTCCACCAAAAGAAGATAGCTGTTTCAATAGAAGTTTTTGAATAGCCTTTGTCATGTCCTGACCTTATAGAAAGAAGGTAGAGTTCAAAAGGCTGCTAAGCGTAGGATGTGAAGGCTTGTCCACCTTTTGTGGCCCTGTTTTTGGGTCTCTCTGTTTAAATGATTCATATCTCCATCCCTCTTTTCTGTTGTTTCTTGATGACAGAGTCTGTGGCTGGCCTGTCTAGAGTTGGGTACAGGAAGTGGCCGGACCACATTGGACCAGTCTTAGAACTGTAAGACCATGGGTTTTTAGTTGTGCAGGATATGAGACCAGCACAAGAACTAGGACCACAATTATCTCTTTACTGGGAACCAAGAACCACATTGTAGCACTTTAGTCTCTCAGGGTATCATAGCAGAACAGCACAAGGCCTACTCAGAGGAGGTGGTGTAAGCTAGCAATCTCCATCTGTTGGCACACAATAAATACAGAGTACATAATAGTCTGGTCAGTGCTTTTTCTTTGAAAAACACATTTATTACATACACTACTAAATACTCCACAATAAGTTATGAATATATACAAATCAGGGAAATGGAATTATCTTTAGTAACCTTGTGATATCACATTTGACACCTAATGGGTCATGACCCACAAAATCACAGTACCTCCGCCACCTATAAGAGATAATGCACCACAAGAAAGAGGAGTATTACTTTTAATAATGTAGGCCTATTGGCTTTCCAAAGGTGATCACATCAATATATAAGGGAACCCTAATGGCTTTGTCAAGGGGTCACCACATCAAAATATAAGGCACGCCTATTGGCTTTGTCAAGGAATAACCACATCAAAATATAAGGCAAGCCTTCTGACTTTGTCAATGTGTCACCACATTAAAACCCCAATAAACACATGTTACAACCCACCATTATAGCATTGAAATCAGTAATTACTTCTAAACCTAATCTTCAGTGCCAATAAAACATTCAATGTTTATTCGAAACAACTATCAGCAAAATACTGTTCATAAAGCATGTAAAATCAACAATTTCTAAATCTGTCTTGTACCACTTTAGGTCACATAAAATCAGCCATAGAACTAACCACTAGCGGTCCTTGCACTCACATTCTGTGGAGCAAAAGCATCAGCCTAAGAAGTACTTTGAAAATGCTCAAAAGTCTAGCCAGGTCATGTTTCCTGAAACATGGGAGACATAGGTTTATGTTTAATAAGTTAATCAAGGGGGTGTTGCTGAACTCCTGCAGTCACCAAGCACTTCCTTAACAGTGTTGATGATTCCTCTGTCTGTTTTGGAGCAACCACAAGTGAAAAAGAGTGTTCCACAGGGCATTATGGGTCGCTCACTCCATGGAGCATGAATGTCTTAGTGGCTTCAGCTGCGGTTGTTTTCAAGAGCTACACGCTGCATGCCTTGGGATTTCCTTTTTTTTATTTGGGGGTAACCAGTCTAACCCCGGACCCATATGTACCTAAAATTAGAAACACGCAGGGAGCCCACTCCAGCCCTGCCCAACCGGCTTCACACCTGGCTGGCACTGCTGTTTGCCAGCGTGGGAGCTGGCAGCAGCATTCTTCCTGCCTTCTCCATGCGGACAGGGTGCTTGCCACCAGGAACAGTTGCAATGGGCTTCCTGGCTATAAAAGGCTATACATTACCTGCACTGGCACCCTGCACCAACTTTCTCCTATATCTGGTGCCTGATGTTCCCCTCCTCTGTCTGGGGCTCAGAAGTCCCTGTCTTCTCCCAGCTGATCCTAAGGAGGTGTAGAGAGGTGTAATCACTGGCCCTGGAGAGGACTACCAGTCCTGGGGCCAGCTGTCCAAAGAGCTGCTATTGTCACAGTCCAGTCCAAATTCTTGCTCTCTTTTATGTTCTGTAGATGCCACTTTTGTGTTCAGTTCAGCCTGTGGGTGGGTGGACCACCCTTTTTCCAATCCTCAAACTGGTTCTGGTCAGTTCTTTCCTCTTCCCTGGGTTTGGCTCCTGCCTGACTAGTGACACAAAAGGCTGATGTCTGGCCTCTTTGTGTGTTCTGGAAAAACTCCCATTGGAGTGCAATCAGGGCAGGGCACCCCCCATCCCACTCCCACAGCCATCCTGCCAGAGTGGCCCATTCCATATACACCATGGCTCTTTTGTTCACCGTCTGACTCCAATACATATTTCCATGTGGGAGAGCCATCACCAGGCAGCTGGAATCTCCCAAGAAGTGTAGGCGGGAAAAGGCCAACTTTTTAAAGTGTAATTTCTAAAATAGTTATTTAAAATCTGACCTTATCAATAAAAAGGATTTAAAATTACAATTTAAATGATTATAAGAAATATTAGAATTATTTTTCTAGCTGCTCTCAATCCGAATTTATCATTTAATGAATGTAACAGTGTAGCCCCATGATTCCTTTGACAAACCGCCAGTTTTGATACAGTGTGATTCATTTTTAGAGCCAGGACATGATCAATATTAATTTCTACATATCCTACTTTTAAATATCTGCACGCTGCCTTTTAGGGCAATAAGGTCTCCATAGAGTATGACTTATTAATATATTAAAGGAACATTTAATCCTGTCAAAATGGGATATTTTGACGGGCTGAATTTGCAGTTTAACCCTTTCCGTGCTCAGGATGGCTGGGAGCCATCCTGAGACATGGTGGGCGTGTGCTCAGGGCGGCTCCTGGCCATCCTAGCACCCACCGCGGGAGAAGCGCTGCGCTCCCGTTGTGGACTGCCGATCATGCTGCCCGCATGGGGAGGACAGTGGAAGCCCTTCCGCTACCCCTCCCCCTTCTCCACGACATCATTAGATGAAACTGGACGCGGTGGAAGCCATTTGCTTCCAGGTCATCCAGGAGGAGAAGGTATTTTTTAAACAAAGAGGCATCGGGGAAAAGGAAAGTGTTTTTCAATGTTTCTTTGAGCATTCCTGCTGCACGATCACTCGATCATGCAGCAGGAATGCCCTTTTTATGTACAGTGTGTTTGGGGAGCAGCCCTTTGGGCAAGGGTCGCTCCCCTTGGGGGACATATTCTTAGCCCGTTTCTGCCCCGTGGGGGGGAGGGCAGATTGGCCCAAATCATTTTTTTGTTTTAGTTTGTTATTTTTATAGATTTGTAATGCATGCGGGGAGCGGTCGCTCCACTTCCGGGGACATATTGTTTGGCCATTTCTGCCCGGGGGTGGGGGGCAGATCTGCCCAAATGAATTTTAGATGGACCACTGGGCCACCAGGGATTTTTGTGTGTTCGTTTTTTTTGTGTATTACTAATGAATGCAGGGGGAACATTTTGTTTGGCCGTCTCTGCCCCACTTAGGGGGAGGAGATTGGCCTAAAAAGATTTCAGATGGCCCACTAGGCCACCAGGAAATATTTTTTTTATATAGATGTTTGTGGGGAGCGGCCCCATGGACAAGAGTCACTCTCCTCTATGTGGTTGAATATTTCAGCTGTTTCTGACCCCCTTGTGGTCGGACATTTGCTTTTAGGCCCACCTACCCACCAGCATGGCTGGTAGATTGTGCGTGGACTGGTACATTATTTGAATATGTGATTGCAATGTTTTATTTCTCCTTTAGTTCTAGTGCTTTTTGTTCTTGTTTGCGATTTTTGCAGTTTTGTGTAGTTACATTTATTTGTGAAGAAAAACATTTTTTGTTGTGTTTACTCCAAATTTGTATTATTGTCATGCATGAGTGATTTTTTTGTAAGTGGTGTCAAAACAGCAGCATATTTAGTTTGCGTTTTGAGTGTGAAATTCTTTGCAAAGTCTTTTGCGTTGTCTTATGTGTAATTTTCTTTTCTTTTTCTTTTTTAGTGGGATATTGCTGGTCCTTGCTGTGTCTGTGCAGAGTAGGTGGTGAGTCTATCAGCTTCTGACAAGTGGGTGGTATCGTTTTGGAGTATATAGGTCTTTGTGATAAAGCCAGATTTTGTTTATTAGTTATTCTACAAAGTGTTTGTTGTTGTTGACTTGCTTGACACGTTACCTTTGTTATTAAGGATTATGGCTAGCCGCAGAATTAATGCTCAGCAGGTGGTTGGTAAGCTTTTTGAATCTTCCTCTGACCATGATCATGAGACTGACAGTGCATCTAAGGGAGAGGAGGAAGTGCAAGATTAAGGAAGTGAGTTTTCTGTCCACGAGGAATCATCTGATGATGCAGCTACTCTCAGTGCGGATGAAGCTACTCTCAGTGCGGATGAGGTGCCTGTTTTAGAGGAGGACACTGATGTGCCAATGGTGCAAGAGGCATCTGGATTGCAGCCTGGGGCTACAAGGCTTCCCATTGGAAGTGCTGAACTCTTGGTTGATTCTAACATGGTGCAGCCGGTGTTGCCTGACTTTAGTGGTGATGCATGGTGAAGAGTGAATTGTGAATTGTTTTTGGCTATACAATTTTTTCAGTTGTTTATGGATGATGTATTTTTGGCTGAGATTGTTCATCAGACTAACTTGTATGCTGAACAGTATTTGAGGGACAACTGTGACAGACTTAGGCCCCACTCTAGAGCTGCCGGGTGGGCTCCCACAAATCTGGATGAGATGAAGAAGTTTTTTGGGTTTGGACATTTTTGATGGGTTTGATAAGGTAGCCGTCCATTGCTTCATATTGGTCTACTACTCCATTGATGGCAACAGCCATATATCCTGCAATTATGAGTTGTGATCGGTATTTACTTGTGCTTCGGATGCTGCATTTTGTAGCTAATGCTTGGGCGTTGCCACAAGTTCAACCTGACTGTGACTGTCTTTTCAAAATTCGAGCTGTTCTTGATCACTTTGTAGATCAATTTTTAGAGATCTATACTCCAAGGTAAGAAATAGCTATTGATGAGTCTTTGGTCCTGTTCAAGGGTCATTTGTTTTTTAGACAGCACATTTCTAGCAAGATGGAATGTTATGGAATTAAGATGTATATGTTGTCTGGGAGTAGGACATGATATGTCTATAATTTGTGGGTGTACACTGGTAGGGATTCCAATATTGTCCTCCCTGGTTGTCCGTCCACTTTAGGAGTTTCAGAGAAAATTGTGTGGGAACTTGCTAGAGGACTTTTTAACAAAGGTCACCATTTGTATCCCAGATAACTTCTACACTGCTGTGCAATTGTTTAAGGAATTGTTCAAAGTGGACACCTTTGCTTGTGGCACAATCAGCTCTAACCGTAAAGGTTATCCCGGTTGATTTCAGGTCGATCACGATAACGAAGAGCTCAGGCTGCAACAGGGCACACGCACACAGAGTCGCTAAGACTCCCTTGAGCCTCGGGTGTGCAGGGTCACAGGGCAATCCTCACAATGGTCTCAGGATGCAACAGGGCACACACACACAGTGTCGCTGAGACTCCCTTGAGCCTCGGGTGTGCAAGGTCACAGGACAATCCTCACGAAGGTCTCAGACTGCACGAAGCACATGCACACAGCATCCCTGAGACTCACTTGGACCACTGGCACCCCCGATCACAGGGCAATTCTTCCGAGGGTCTCAGGCTGCAAAAAGCACATGCACACAGTGCCGCTGAGACTCATTTGAACTTCTGGTGCCCACGATCACAGGGCAATTCTTCCGAGGGTCTCAGGCTACAAAAAACACACGCACATAGCGTCGCTGAAACACACTTTAACTTCTGGTGTGCACGACTCAGGGCAATCCTCATGAAGGTCTCAGGCTGCACGAAGCACACGCAAACAGCGTCACTGAGACTCACTTGGACTCCAGGTGCACACTATCCCAGGACAATCCTCACGAAGGGCTCAGTCTGCAAAAAGCACACGCACACAGCGTTGCTGAGACTCGCTTGGACTCCAGGTGCCCACGATCACAGAGCATGGCTTACGAAGGTCTCAGGCTACAAAAAGCAAACGGCACAGCGTAGCTGAGACACTTCTGGAAACTTGTGTGTTCCTGAGTTTCCACAACAGGGAGCCAGCTCAACTCGGGCTCTTGGGGTTAAGTTACTTCAGGACACAGTGCAACAAAGTCCTTTCAAGCAGGGGGACACAGCAAAGTCCCTTTAGCCTCTTCCTTGGTTAAAACAGCAAACTGCAGGCCAGCCCCAGAACACACAGCAAGGGTCAGTCCTTTCCTTCAGTCTCTTCAGCTGTTTCTTCCTTGACAGAGGTTCCTCTTGACCACAAAGTAGTTTCAATCCTTTTCAGTCTTGAACAATCCAATTCCAATGTGCAGGGGTTTCAGCTTTCATAGTTATACCTCCAAATGTCTTTGAACTCTTTGTGTTCAGGGGGGCACTGACCCCTGTCCAAACCAGTTCTGGGTGTCTCCCAGCCAGTAACACCTTCTTCCTTTGATGGTGGGGGTCTGGATCCTTAATCACTCAGCAGGGGATGGAGCCATTGTTTTATGGCTGCAGCCCAGGCCTCTTCACCTCTAGGGGCTACTCCTCCACCTACACTCCAGATGCAGTTCAGCCTGTTGCTGTCTCATCTCCTCCCCTGGGCCAAGACATACCCCAGATCCTATCACTTTCAGATCCAGACAGTCAATTCACAACCAGGCAGAGACACACAGAAATGTTAGAGCACAAAAACCCAGCCACTTCTAAAAGAGTGGTTTCTAAACATATAATGCAAAAACCACCTTCACAAAAAGATGTGTTATTGAATTTTGAGTTCAGGCATACTAAACTTCACCTCTTCTTCTTAAGCCTTTGGGAAGATTGGCTGAAACCATATTACACAGCCTCCCCATTCTGCCCTATGGGCAAGATGGCCTTTCAACAGTGAAAAACGAAATGGAGATTATTTCACTAGTCAGAACATGGTACACACCTCAGTACGTCCTACCTTTCACATGCACTGTACCCTGACCAGGGGGATACTTTGGACCTACCATAGGGGTGTCGGATGTACATAGGAAGGGAAGGGTAAGGCCTGGCATGTGGGTGCACTTGTCAGGACAACATGGCAGTTTAACAAACTGTGCGCAGTCACTGCAGTGGCAGGCCTGAGTTCTCTTTTTAAGGCTACTTGTGTGAGTGGCACAATTAGTGCTGCAGGACCACTAGTAGCATTTGCATTACCAGCCCTGGCACACATAGTGCAATTTACTATGGACTTTACTAGAGACACACAGAAATGTTAGAGCACAAAAACCCAGCCACTTCTAAAAGAGTGGTTTCTAAACATATAATGCAAAAACCACCTTCACAAAAAGATGTGTTATTGAATTTTGAGTTCAGGCATACTAAACTTCACCTCTTCTTCTTAAGCCTTTGGGAAGATTGGCTGAAACCATATTACACAGCCTCCCCATTCTGCTCTATGGGCAACAAGGCTACTTGTGTGAGTGGCACAATTAGTGCTGCAGGACCACTAGTAGCATTTGCATTACCAGCCCTGGCACACATAGTGCAATTTACTATGGACTTTACTAGTAAGGCAAACATACCAATCATGGACAACCAATTACCATTACACTTTATACAGGAGCACTTGCACTTTAACACTGATCAGCAGTGGCAAAGTGCTCAAAGCATCTAAGCTGGCAAAACCATGTCAGAAAAAAGGTCTAGGGGAAAGCAAAATGTTCAGGGAACTTTAGCCAAAAAGGGCCAAGTCCAACAGGCACTTTGCAAAAAAAGGGTCAGTTTTCACTGTGAAAATGTTGTGTCCACGTTGCATTTTGGGCTGTTTCCTGTCGCAGGCACTAGGCCTTCCCACACAAGTGAGCTACCATTTTTCTTGGAAGACTTTGGGAAATGCAGGGTCCGTGGAATTTTGTGGATCCACGCACATTCCAGAACTTTCTAGCACAGAAATGTGTGGAAAATGTGTTTTTTGTGACTAATTTTGAGGGTTGCAAGGAATTCTGGGTAAAGGAACCTGGTGAGAGCCAGACAGTTCACCCCATCCTGGATTCCCCTGCTTGTATAGTTTTAAAAAATGTATAGATTTGCTAGGTTTCCCTAGGTGCAGGCAGAAATATTGTTCAAAATCCACAGCCAGGCACTTTGCAAAAAAAAGGTCAGTTTTCACTGTGAAAATGTGGTATATCCACGTGGTGTTTTGGGCCGTTTCCTCCAATTTTTCTCTGAAGACTTTGGAGAATGCAGGGTGGGTGGAATTTAGTGGATCCACACAGATTCTAGAACGTTCCACCACAGAAATGTGAGGAAAATGTGTTTTTATTAATACATTTTGAGGTTTGCAAGGCATTCTGGGTAACAGAACCTGGTGAGAGCCAGACAAGTCACCCCATACTGGATTCCCCTGTGTGTCTAGTTTTAAAAAATGTATAGGTTTGCTAGGTTTCCCTAGTTGCCGGCAGAGCTATTGTTCAAAATCTACAGCTAGGCACTTTGCAAAAAAAGGGTCAGTTTTCACTGTGAAAATGTGGTATGTCCACGTTGTGTTTTGAGCTGTTTCCTGTTCCTGTTCCGGGCACCAGGCCGACCCACACAAGTGAGGTTTAATTTTTCTCCGAAGACTTTAGAGAATGCGGCGTGGGTGGAATTTTGTGGATCCATGCAGATTCCAGAACTTTCCACCACAGAAATGTGAGGAAAATGTGTTGTTTTTTTTACTAATTTTGAAGTTTGCAAGGGATTCTGGGTAACAGAACCTGGTGAAAGCCAGACAAGTCACCCCATCCTCGATTTGCATGGGTATCTAGGTTTCAAAAATGCATAGGTTTGCTAGGTTTCCCCAGGTGCCGGCAGAGCTAGGGTTAAAAATCTACTGCTAGGCACTTTGCAAAAAAGGGGTCCGTTTTCACTGTGAAAATGTGGTGTGTCCGTGTTGCGTTTTGGGCTGTTTCCTGTTGCGGGCACTATGCCTATCCACACAAGTGAGGTACCATCTTTCTTAGAAGATGTGGGGAATGTGGGGTGGGTGGAAGTTTGTGGATCTACGCAGATTCCAGAACTTTCCACCACAGAAATGTGAGGAAAATGTGTTCTTTTGACACATTTTGAGGTTTGCAAGGGATTCTATGTAATAGAACCTGGTGGGAGCAAGTCAACTCACCCATCCTGGATTCCCCAGGGTGTTTAGTTTTCAAAAAATATATAGGTTTGCTAGGTTTCCCTAGGTGCGGGCAGAGCTAGGGTTCAAAATCTACAGCTTGTCACTTTGCAAAAAAAGGGTCAGTTTTCACTGTAAAAATAAAGTGTGTCCACGTTGCATTTTGAGACGTTTCCTGTTGCGGGTACTGGGCCTACCCACACAAGTGAGTTACCATTTTTATTGGGAGACTTAGGGTAACACAGAATTGTAGAGCAACTGTTATTACCTATTGACTTTCGCTGCATTTCTGCCTTCCAAATGAAAGACAATGTGTAAAAAAGAAGTCACTTTGAAAAATGTCCTATAATTTTCATGCTAGTATGGGTACTCACAATTTCGGAAATGTGCAAATATCTACTGTTTCTAAACTCTATATTTTGTTTCAATTTCAGAAATACATAGGTGTCTTTCATACCTATTTTTCCATGTATACATTTTCCCAGATGAATTGCTATATACCCGGTACATAATAAAAAACAATAGCATGATGCTGCGCAGTTATTGGCTCTGGGTTCGCCGGATTGTTGATGAACCTACAAATCCTATATATCTCCAAAACCAGAAGGTTCCAGCGGATGTAATGGTATATTGCTCTCAAACAACTGTCATAATTAGAAGAAGATAAAGATGAAAACGTAGGCACAAATGGCTATTTTTTTCAAATATTTTTCCATTTTTCCTATATTTAACTGTTAGTTTCTATAAAGAAACCTTGAAAATCTACACAAATGACCCCTTGATGAATTCAGAATTGTGTCTACACTTTTAAAATGTATAGATTTCCAGGATCCATTATTGCTTTCATACCCATTTCTACCATTAACTGGAAGAAGGTTAAAAGCACAAAAAATAGCAAAAATATGCTATATCCCAATAAAATGCCAAAACTGTGTAAAAAATGTTGGTTTTCTGACATAATGTTGGAAGAAAAGGGCGCAAATTTGGTGTGGATACCTTATGTGGTCAAAAAGTTACAGCGGCCTAAGCGCACACTACCCCAAATAGCCAAAAAAAGGCTTAGCACGGGGGAAAGGCCTCGCAGAGAAGGGGTGAGAACTACCACAGGCAGGTTACCTGTGTACAGCTACCAGACTGCGCACAACTGAAGTCTATCACATCCAGCCCATGTTCACGTGTACACAGCCCAGAGCCCCTTACCCTAGCTGTGTCACAGCTGCGTTATCTTCTAAGGCAGACACTGGCGGTAAACGTGCAGTCCAATTTACAAGGACATTGCCGGGGAATAGGAAGCAGGTATGAAGCCTCACCCACACTAAAGGTCCCAAAACCAGGTGAGCCAAAGGGAAAAATCAAGTGTAATAAATAGGCGGAACACATTTGCGACACAAACTTATCTAGAAATACAGAATAATAATGTGATGGAAAACACAAGTCATTGTCCAAAACTTTCCTTCTCATTGAACAGTATAGATAACAACCCACAGGGAGCTAGAGAATATTCTGATAACCAAAATTGTGTCCTTGACAGTCATCTTACCAGTCAGTAAAGGGGACATTACCAGAGAAGTTGCAACTTTCTGCTGGAAGTGCATATGATCTGTCTTGGACCTGTCTTTCTGCTAAGAAAGGGTTGCTGGAAGTATCCATGTAAGAGGAGCCTACAAAGAGTCGAACACATTAAATGCTGCCTTCTGGAGAAGCTGCACAGAGAGAGGAGATACAGCACAAGAAAGTACAGGTGATTGCTACATCGTGAAGTAATAGAAGGAGAACACTGATGCAAGGTGTAGGAAAGTAGCATCTGCTTCTAATGGTTACCCCCACGTTTTGCTTGATGTGATGCTGCTTTTAATAGTCTGACTGTGATCCTGCTAATAAGGACCTCAGCCTATCTGCTTTCTCCCTAAACTGTTGTGTTCAGTACTTAGGTACATCCCAGATTGGATACTGGGGTATCCTTGTCAGGCCCTAGTATATGGTACCCATGTACACAGAGCATAGGTACTCCAGAGGTCTCCCGTGGGCTGCAGCATGTGTTATGCCACCCATGAGAGACCATTCAAAATGGAATAAGGGCCAACTATTGCAGCCTGTGTAAGTTGGTGCATGCACCACTTACGATATATATAGGTTTACCATATCTAAGGGTCACTGCACTTAAAACCTATCAGACACCCCTCTAGTAGGCCTTTAATATCCTGAGGGCAGTGTGCTTGGTTCTAAATGAGAGGGTGCCCCTGCATGAGCAGGACACCCCTGCAGGCTACGGAGTCCATTCTCCCGGGTTGTCAGTGTAGCAGCCATATACTATATAGAGGGGAATCGCGTGACCGCACGATGACCATCTCGAAAACGGCTGCAACGAATCCTATCATATTTGGTATCAAATATGTTGGAATCGTACCCCCACACCAAAAAAGTGTGGGAGGTATGATTCTAGGCACTGGGAGAGCCCTCCGTTAGGCTCTCAGTGTTCCCGGTTCCAGCCTTCTAGTCCCCGACAGCAGAAAATGGTTGCTGCCGACCAGAGACACATTTCTGCCCTCTTGCTGCTGAGCAAAGATCGAGCAGGGGAAGGCAGAACAATAGGCATCCTGTCACAGGGAGGTGTGACCACCTCCCAAAGAGGATTTAGTGTATTAAGGCTGGGTGGGTGCGCTTGACAGTGCCTGAATGTCTGCATGAGGGGCACATTTGGTGTCCCTGTGCTTATTCCAGTTCAAACCAGCCTGGGAGTCATTGGCTCCAGCTCTGGTGCACAACTGGGCAAAGGACATAGGAGTAACCTCCCCCCTGTCCAGACCCTCCCCTGGGAGAGTCCCCTGAACCTTCCCAACCCTTTCCCTAGGGTACTTAAGGGCTTACCTGTGTGTAGGTCCCTAGATTTGCCATGGACAAGATTCAGAACTGAAACCACTGCACTTCTACCGTCTGGGAACTCTGGACTTTGTTTGCGCTTTACTTCATCTCCCTTTCTGTCTGCTGCCTCATCTGTGCCTGTGCACCATACAGATCTGTGTAGGACCTGTGGAGCATCCGAGACACTTGGAAAAAATCTTTCTTGAAGTGAAGGAGTCACTTCCCTGTATTTGCAGGCACCTTAACACTGCTGACCGGCCTGTTGATTCTGAGCTCCTACGGAATCTGAAGGGTTCAACAACACAGGTGGTGGCTACCTATGTCTCCCGAGGCCCGAGCTGCCCTCTCACCTTAGTTTAAGGTCAGAAGCCCTTGTGGGGGCTGCATTAACTGAACCCCTGTGCAATGCATACTTTTGCAAGTGCATATCCTTGTTGAAAACTGTGCAACAGGTGCTTTGGGCTCTAAGTAGCCCGAACCTCCGGCAACTTCTTGCACCAAGATCTTCAGTCACACCGCCTCCTGGGCACCATGGCCTGCTCCTTTTGGTGAGCTGCTCAAGGTCCTCTTGTGATTCTTGTGCCTCTGGCCTGTGGATCCAATTGAGGGTCATCTTTCTTTTCCTTGGGCTCCCTTGAGTGCTCGGGTCTGCCCTGACTCCCCTGTTTGTGGTGAGTCTCCTGGTCCCAACCATGCACCTTCTTGATTTCCTGCATGAGTTGCATTTGCCAAGGCTTGTTGGTGCTCCCGCCGGCCACCGACCCCTCAGCACTCGACATCCTTTGTGGGATAGCTTGCATCTGGGTCCTGGTCATCCTCAGCATCGACTGATCCTTGCAGCTGCAGAGTCATGGTCACGTCATCCTTCCTGAAGCACCCGACATCAGACGGCATTAGTCATCCAAGTCTCCTGGTCTCCCCTGAGTGACACATACTCTGTCCCCTCTGTCTTCAGGTCCTCCCCATCAAGAATCCATGTTTGGATTCCTCCGGACACTTTCTCCTCTTCCAGCAGCGGCACTTTGCTGAAGTCCTCAATTGGGTTCGACAGTGGTTTTGGATGCCACTTCACACCTATGCACCCGGCTTCTCTGGGATAGGTAACTTGGGTTCCATGGTATCCATGGGTTGAGTGGTGCTCCAAACTTCTGTCTTCCACGGGGCTTGTACGGAGCACGCAGTTGTGTTACCACACTGCACACGTTCTCCGTGGGGTCCCTTTTTACTTACCTTGGGTGGTTCTGTGGGTCCCCAGCAATTCTACATCCTCTCGACATTGTCCTGACTAGAGTCATGATTCTTATACCACTTTCTTAGTATATGGTTTGGTCCCCACCTGGGGCCACTCTGTATTAGTGCTATTTACTGTGACTTATTTGATTAAATATTGTGTGCTTTGTGTCTATCTCTCTGTAGGATAAACTGTAACATACTAGATAGTGTTATGTAATAAATACATATTTTTATAAATACTTTGTTTGGTTCCTTTTCATTTAATCTATACTATAAGATTGCATTCTGGTAAAAACAAGCTGCTTTACACTCCTTCAAGACTAAGCCTGAAGGCTGCTCTCCACAACTACCACTTGGATAGCTTTCTCTTAAATCCCTATAAGGGTTGTCTGGACTGGTGTAAGGTGCCCACCTACATTAGTGGGTATCATATACCAGGCCAGCTTCCCACACAAGGATCTGTGGTAAACCCCTGGAATCTGATGTGCCAGTCCCAGCTGCTCCACCTGGGCATTGAGAGCAATTCGGCCCACCGCCTTGGAACTGGAGAGTTCTGTAGGTTGGGGCACTGAACTCATGATAATCATTAACCAGATATAAAACACTATGAGGACAGGATCTCCTGTCATCTAGCAGGTCTCCCTTTAGATCACTAAAGTGTTAATCATTTCATTGACTACTAACATGATCAATGTTTTTATGGGCAAAAGAACCGTGGGAGCACTGTGGGGTGCATGGGTGAGACCTTTGCTCCCATTCATCACATACACCGTTGATCCTGCAACGTGGACTTCAGAGGTCATCTGTAATAATCTTACAAACTCCTGCTTTCTTAACCATTGAAATACACCACTTTCTCTATAGATATCCCTCTTGTTTGGGGGGGGTTTGTTTGAGCCTGTAACTGTAGTATGTATACCTGTGACTTTAACTGGCCCAACCATGACCTCCCTTTGAGCTTGCAGAAATGGAGGAGAATGGGAGGCCAGGAAATGAAAGAAGCTGTGACAAAATGGCAGCAGGAGTGCAGCACAGCCCTTGGGCTGGTTCTTCTGCTCACAACACAAGGTGGACGGTCCAGCTTTGGACTGTGCCAGCAAAAGGACTGCCATGTATACCTGCTAATCTGTGGACATGCTCCTGCAGTGATAGAACACAATGTTAGAAAATTATCATTTTGTATCTTCTCAATATGCTGTTAAGAAGCAGGACAGTCAGCAGGACAGTCAGTGGGCTGGTTTCTTTGGGTCAAAGAGAGGTGGAGGCATGCTGCAGCGTCTCTAGAATGAATTGAACCTCACCACATTCAGAATTCTGCAACTCCCCTCTTACACTCCTGCAGAGTTAAAATGAGCTAAAGGGCATGGAAGAAGACAGAAAGACCAATACTAGTGTAGACTCCATTCATTAGCCCTACGCTGCACCTACTACTGGCTTGTACTCAGTGACTCTCATGCAGGGGCTGGTGGCAGCAGCTCCCTGATTACCCCCGGCTGAGTGGGAAGGGTGTACCTGCTATAGCACCCTCAAATTCAGAGCACTGTAGACTTGAAGTAACATTGAAGTGTTTTTCAATGTTTCTTTGAGCATTCCTGCTGCACGATCACTCGATCGTGCAGCAGGAATGCCCTTTTTATGTACAATGTATTTGGGGAGCAGCCCTTTGGGCAAGGGTCGCTCCCCTTGGGGGACATATTCTTAGCCCGTTTCTGCCCCGTGGGGAGGAGGGCAGATTGGCCCAAATAATTTTTTTGTTTTAGTTTGTTATTTTTATAGATTTGTAATGCATGCGGGGAGCGGTCGCTCCACTTCCGGGGACATATTGTTTGGCCATTTCTGCCCGGGGGTGGGGGGCAGATCTGCCCAAATGAATTTTAGATGGACCACTGGGCCACCAGGGATTTTTGTGTGTTCGTTTTTTTTGTGTATTACTAATGAATGCAGGGGGAACATTTTGTTTGGCCGTCTCTGCCCCACTGAGGGGGAGGAGATTGGCCTAAAAGGATTTCAGATGGCCCACTAGGCCACCAGGAAATATTTTTTTTATATAGATGTTTGTGGGGAGCGGCCCCATGGACAAGAGTCACTCTCCTCTATGTGGTTGAATATTTCAGCTGTTTCTGACCCCCTTGTGGTCGGCCATTTGCTTTTAGGCACACCTACCCACCAGCATGGCTGGTAGATTGTGCGTGGACTGGTACATTATTTGAATATGTGATTGCAATGTTTTATTTCTCCTTTAGTTCTAGTGCTTTTTGTTCTTGTTTGCGATTTTTGCAGTTTTGTGTAGTTACATTTATTTGTTAAGAAAACATTTTTTTGTTGTGTTTACTCCAAATTTGTATTATTGTCATGCATGAGTGAATTTTTTGTAAGTGGTGTCAAAACAGCAGCATATTTAGTTTGCGTTTGGAGAGTGAAATTCTTTGCAATGTCTTTTGCGTTGTCTTATGTGTAATTTTCTTTTCTTTTTCTTTTTTAGTGGGATATTGCTGGTCCTTGCTGTGTCTGTGCAGAGTAGGTGGTGAGTCTATCAGCTTCTGACAAGTGGGTGGTATCGTTTTGGAGTATATAGGTCTTTGTGATAAAGCCAGATTTTGTTTATTAGTTATTCTACAAAGTGTTTGTTGTTGTTGACTTGCTTGACACGTTACCTTTGTTATTAAGGATTATGGCTAGCCGCAGAATTAATGCTCAGCAGGTGGTTGGTAAGCTTTTTGAATCTTCCTCTGACCATGATCATGAGACTGACAGTGCATCTAAGGGAGAGGAGGAAGTGCAAGATTAAGGAAGTGAGTTTTCTGTCCACGAGGAATCATCTGATGATGCAGCTACTCTCAGTGCGGATGAAGCTACTCTCAGTGCGGATGAGGTGCCTGTTTTAGAGGAGGACACTGATGTGCCGATGGTGCAAGAGGCATCTGGATTGCAGCCTGGGGCTACAAGGCTTCCCATTGGAAGTGCTGAACTCTGGGTTGATTCTAACATGGTGCAGCCGGTGTTGCCTGACTTTAGTGGTGATGCATGGTGAAGAGTGAATTGTGAATTGTTTTTGGCTATACAATTTTTCAGTTGTTTATGGATGATGTATTTTTGGCTGAGATTGTTCATCAGACTAACTTGTATGCTGAACAGTATTTGAGGGACAACTGTAACAGACTTAGGCCCCACTCTAGAGCTACCGGGTGGGCTCCCACAAATCTGGATGAGATGAAGAAGTTTTTTGGGTTTGGACATTTTTGATGGGTTTGATAAGGTAGCCGTCCATTGCTTCATATTGGTCTACTACTCCATTGATGGCAACAACCATATATCCTGCAATTATGAGTTGTGATCGGTATTTACTTGTGCTTCGGATGCTGCATTTTGTAGCTAATGCTTGGGCGTTGCCACAAGTTCACCCTGACTGTGACTGTCTTTTCAAAATTCGACCTGTTCTTGATCACTTTGTAGATCGATTTTTAGAGGTCTATACTCCAAGGTAAGAAATAGCTATTGATGAGTCTTTGGTCCTGTTCAAGGGTCGTTTGTTTTTTAGACAGCACATTTCTAGCAAGATGGAATGTTATGGAATTAAGATGTATATGTTGTCTGGGAGTAGGACATGATATGTCTATAATTTCTGGGTGTACACTGGTAGGGATTCCAATATTGTCCTCCCTGGTTGTCCGTCCACTTTAGGAGTTTCAGAGAAAATTGTGTGGGAACTTGCTAGAGGACTTTTTAACAAAGGTCACCATTTGTATCCCAGATAACTTCTACACTGCTGTGCAATTGTTTAAGGACTTGTTCAAAGTGGACACCTTTGCTTGTGGCACAATCAGCTCTAACCGTAAAGATTATCCCGGTTGATTTCAGGTCGATCACGATAACGAAGAGCTCAGGCTGCAACAGGGCACACGCACAAAGAGTCGCTAAGACTCCCTTGAGCCTCGGGTGTGCACGGTCACAGGGCAATCCTCACAATGGTCTCAGGATGCAACAGGGCACACACACACAGTGTCGCTGAGACTCCCTTGAGCCTCGGGTGTGCAAGGTCACAGGACAATCCTCACGAAGGTCTCAGACTGCACGAAGCACATGCACACAGCATCCCTGAGACTCACTTGGACCACTGGCACCCCCGATCACAGGGCAATTCTTCCGAGGGTCTCAGGCTGCAAAAAGCACATGCACACAGTGCCGCTGAGACTCATTTGAACTTCTGGTGCCCACGATCACAGGGCAATTCTTCCGAGGGTCTCAGGCTACAAAAAACACACGCACATAGCGTCGCTGAAACACACTTTAACTTCTGGTGTGCACTACTCAGGGCAATCCCCATGAAGGTCTCAGGCTGCACGAAGCACACGCAAACAGCGTCACTGAGACTCACTTGGACTCCAGGTGCACACTATCCCAGGACAATCCTCACGAAGGGCTCAGTCTGCAAAAAGCACACGCACACAGCGTTGCTGAGACTCGCTTGGACTCCAGGTGCCCACGATCACAGAGCATGGCTTACGAAGGTCTCAGGCTACAAAAAGCAAACGGCACAGCGTAGCTGAGACACTTCTGGAAACTTGTGTGTTCCTGAGTTTCCACAACAGGGAGCCAGCTCAACTCGGGCTCTTGGGGTTAAGTTACTTCAGGACACAGTGCAACAAAGTCCTTTCAAGCAGGGGGACACAGCAAAGTCCCTTTAGCATCTTCCTTGGTTAAAACAGCAAACTGCAGGCCAGCCCCAGAACACACAGCAAGGGTCAGTCCTTTCCTTCAGTCTCTTCAGCTGTTTCTTCCTTGACAGAGGTTCCTCTTGACCACAAAGTAGTTTCAATCCTTTTCAGTCTTGAACAATCCAATTCCAATGTGCAGGGGTTTCAGCTTTCATAGTTATACCTCCAAATGTCTTTGAACTCTTTGTGTTCAGGGGGGCACTGACCCCTGTCCAAACCAGTTCTGGGTGGCTCCCAGCCAGTAACACCTTCTTCCTTTGATGGTGGGGGTCTGGATCCTTAATCACTCAGCAGGGGATGGAGCCATTGTTTTATGGCTGCAGCCCAGGCCTCTTCACCTCTAGGGGCTACTCCTCCACCTACACTCCAGATGCAGTTCAGCCTGTTGCTGTCTCATCTCCTCCCCTGGGTCAAGACATACCCCAGATCCTATCACTTTCAGATCCAGACAGTCAATTCACAACCAGGCAGAGACACACAGAAATGTTAGAGCACAAAAACCCAGCCACTTCTAAAAGAGTGGTTTCTAAACATATAATGCAAAAACCACCTTCACAAAAAGATGTGTTATTGAATTTTGAGTTCAGGCATACTAAACTTCACCTCTTCTTCTTAAGCCTTTGGGAAGATTGGCTGAAACCATATTACACAGCCTCCCCATTCTGCTCTATGGGCAACAAGGCTACTTGTGTGAGTGGCACAATTAGTGCTGCAGGACCACTAGTAGCATTTGCATTACCAGCCCTGGCACACATAGTGCAATTTACTATGGACTTTACTAGTAAGGCAAACATACCAATCATGGACAACCAATTACCATTACACTTTATACAGGAGCACTTGCACTTTAACACTGATCAGCAGTGGCAAAGTGCTCAAAGCATCTAAGCTGGCAAAACCATGTCAGAAAAAAGGTCTAGGGGGAAAGCAAAATGTTCAGGGAACTTTAGCCAAAAAGGGCCAAGTCCAACAGGCACTTTGCAAAAAAAGGGTCAGTTTTCACTGTGAAATTGTTGTGTCCACGTTGCGTTTTGGGCTGTTTCCTGTCGCAGGCACTAGGCCTTCCCACACAAGTGAGCTACCATTTTTCTTGGAAGACTTTGGGAAATGCAGGGTCCTTGGAATTTTGTGGATCCACGCACATTCCAGAACTTTCTAGCACAGAAATGTGTGGAAAATGTGTTTTTTGTGACTAATTTTGAGGGTTGCAAGGAATTCTGGGTAAAGGAACCTGGTGAGAGCCAGACAGTTCACCCCATCCTGGATTCCCCTGCTTGTATAGTTTTAAAAAATGTATAGATTTGCTAGGTTTCCCTAGGTGCAGGCAGAAATATTGTTCAAAATCCACAGCCAGGCACTTTGCAAAAAAAAAGGTCAGTTTTCACTGTGAAAATGTGGTATATCCACGTGGTGTTTTGGGCCGTTTAGTCCAATTTTTCTCTGAAGACTTTGGAGAATGCAGGGTGGGTGGAATTTAGTGGATCCACACAGATTCTAGAACGTTCCACCACAGAAATGTGAGGAAAATGTGTTTTTATTAATACATTTTGAGGTTTGCAAGGCATTCTGGGTAACAGAACCTGGTGAGAGCCAGACAAGTCACCCCATACTGGATTCCCCTGTGTGTCTAGTTTTAAAAAATGTATAGGTTTGCTAGGTTTCCCTAGTTGCCGGCAGAGCTATTGTTCAAAATCTACAGCTAGGCACTTTGCAAAAAAAGGGTCAGTTTTCACTGTGAAAATGTGGTATGTCCACGTTGTGTTTTGAGCTGTTTCCTGTTGTGGGCACCAGGCCTACCCACACAAGTGAGGTTTAATTTTTCTCCGAAGACTTTAGAGAATGCGGCGTGGGTGGAATTTTGTGGATCCATGCAGATTCCAGAACTTTCCACCACAGAAATGTGAGGAAAATGTGTTGTTTTTTTTACTAATTTTGAAGTTTGCAAGGGATTCTGGGTAACAGAACCTGGTGAAAGCCAGACAAGTCACCCCATCCTCGATTCGCATGGGTATCTAGGTTTCAAAAATGCATAGGTTTGCTAGGTTTCCCCAGGTGCCGGCAGATCTAGGGTTAAAAATCTACTGCTAGGCACTTTGCAAAAAAGGGGTCCGTTTTCACTGTGAAAATGTGGTGTGTCCGTGTTGCGTTTTGGGCTGTTTCCTGTTGCGGGCACTATGCCTATCCACACAAGTGAGGTACCATCTTTCTTAGAAGATGTGGGGAATGTGGGGTGGGTGGAAGTTTGTGGATCCACGCAGATTCCAGAACTTTCCACCACAGAAATGTGAGGAAAATGTGTTCTTTTGACACATTTTGAGGTTTGCAAGGGATTCTATGTAATAGAACCTGGCGGGAGCAAGTCAACTCACCCATCCTGGATTCCCCAGGGTGTTTAGTTTTGAAATATATATAGGTTTGCTAGGTTTCCCTAGGTGCGGGCAGAGCTAGGGTTCAAAATCTACAGCTTGTCACTTTGCAAAAAAAGGGTCAGTTTTCACTGTAAAAATAAAGTGTGTCCACGTTGCATTTTGAGACGTTTCCTGTTGCGGGTACTGGGCCTACCCACACAAGTGAGTTACCATTTTTATTGGGAGACTTAGGGTAACACAGAATTGTAGAGCAACTGTTATTACCTATTGACTTTCGATGCGTTTCTGCCTTCCAAATGAAAGACAATGTGTGAAAAAGAAGTCACTTTGAAAAATGTCCTATAATTTTCATGCTAGTATGGGTACTCACAATTTCGGAAATGTGCAAATATCTACTGTTTCTAAACTCTATATTTTGTTTCAATTTCAGAAATACATAGGTGTCTTTCATACCTATTTTTCCATGTATACATTTTCCCAAATGAATTGCTATATACCCGGTACATAATAAAAAACAATAGCATGATGCTGCGCAGTTATTGGCTCTGCGTTCGCCGGATTGTTGATGAACCTACAAATCCTATATATCTCCACAACCAGAAAGTTCCAGCGGATGTAATGATATATTGCTTTCAAACAACTGTCATAATTAGAAGAAGATAAAGATGAAAACGTAGGCACAAATGGCTATTTTTTTCAAATATTTTTCCATTTTTCCTATATTCAACTGTTAGTTTCTATAAAGAAACCTTGAAAATCTACACAAATGACCCCTTGATGAATTCAGAATTGTGTGTACACTTTTAAAATGTATAGATTTCCAGGATCCATTATTGCTTTCATACCCATTTCTACCATTAACTGGAAGAAGGTTAAAAGCACAAAAAATAGCAAAAATATGCTATATCCCAATAAAATGCCAAAACTGTGTAAAAAATGTTGGTTTTCTGACATAATGTTGGAAGAAAAGGGCGCAAATTTGGTGTGGATACCTTATGTGATCAAAAAGTTACAGCGGCCTAAGCGCAAACTACCCCAAATAGCCAAAAAAAGGCTTAGCACGGGGGAAAGGCCTCGCAGAGAAGGGGTGAGAACTACCACAGGCAGGTTACCTGTGTACAGCTACCAGACTGCGCACAACTGTAGTCTATCACATCCAGCCCATGTTCACGTGTACACAGCCCAGAGCCCCTTACCCTAGCTTTGTCACAGCTGCGTTATCTTCTAAGGCAGACACTGGCGGTAAACGTGCAGTCCAATTTACAAGGACATTGCCGGGGAATAGGAAGCAGGTATGAAGCCTCACCCACACTAAAGGTCCCAAAACCAGGTGAGCCAAAGGGAAAAATCAAGTGTAATAAATAGGCGGAACACATTTGCGACACAAACTTATCTAGAAATACAGAATAATAATGTGATGGAAAACACAAGTCATTGTCCAAAACTTTCCTTCTCATTGAACAGTATAGATAACAACCCACAGGGAGCTAGAGAATATTCTGATAACCAAAATTGTGTCCTTGACAGTCATCTTACCAGTCAGTAAAGGGGACATTACCAGAGAAGTTGCAACTTTCTGCTGGAAGTGCATATGATCTGTCTTGGACCTGTCTTTCTGCTAAGAAAGGGTTGCTGGAAGTATCCATGTAAGAGGAGCCTACAAAGAGTCGAACACATTAAATGCTGCCTTCTGGAGAAGCTGCACAGAGAGAGGAGATACAGCACAAGAAAGTAAAGGTGATTGCTACATCGTGAAGTAATAGAAGGAGAACACTGATGCAAGGTGTAGGAAAGTAGCATCTGCTTCTAATGGTTACCCCCACGTTTTGCTTGATGTGATGCTGCTTTTAATAGTCTGACTGTGATCCTGCTAATAAGGACCTCAGCCTATCTGCTTTCTCCCTAAACTGTTGTGTTCAGTACTTAGGTACATCCCAGATTGGATACTAGGGTATCCTTGTCAGGCCCTAGTATATGGTACCCATGTACACAGAGCATAGGTACTCCAGAGGTCTCCCGTGGGCTGCAGCATGTGTTATGCCACCCATGAGAGACCATTCAAAATGGAATAAGGGCCAACTATTGCAGCCTGTGTAAGTTGGTGCATGCACCACTTACGATATATATAGGTTTACCATATCTAAGGGTCACTGCACTTAAAACCTATCAGACACCCCTCTAGTAGGCCTTTAATATCCTGAGGGCAGTGTGCTTGGTTCTAAATGAGAGGGTGCCCCTGCATGAGCAGGACACCCCTGCAGGCTACGGAGTCCATTCTCCCGGGTTGTCAGTGTAGCAGCCATATACTATATAGAGGGGAATCGCGTGACCGCACGATGACCATCTCGAAAACGGCTGCAACGAATCCTATCATATTTGGTATCAAATATGTTGGAATCGTACCCCCACACCAAAAAAGTGTGGGAGGTATGATTCTAGGCACTGGGAGAGCCCTCCGTTAGGCTTTCAGTGTTCCCGGTTCCAGCCTTCTAGTCCCCGACAGCAGAAAATGGTTGCTGCCGACCAGAGACACATTTCTGCCCTCTTGCTGCTGAGCAAAGATCGAGCAGGGAAAGGCAGAACAATAGGCATCCTGTCACAGGGAGGTGTGACCACCTCCCAAAGAGGATTTAGTGTATTAAGGCTGGGTGGGTGCGCTTGACAGTGCCTGAATGTCTGCATGAGGGGCACATTTGGTGTCCCTGTGCTTATTCCAGTTCAAACCAGCCTGGGAGTCATTGGCTCCAGCTCTGGTGCACAACTGGGCAAAGGACATAGGAGTAACCTCCCCCCTGTCCAGACCCTCCCCTGGGAGAGTCCCCTGAACCTTCCCAACCCTTTCCCTAGGGTACTTAAGGGCTTACCTGTGTGTAGGTCCCTAGATTTGCCATGGACAAGATTCAGAACTGAAACCACTGCACTTCTACCGTCTGGGAACTCCGGACTTTGTTTGGGCTTGACTTCATCTCCCTTTCTGTCTGCTGCCTCATCTGTGCCTGTGCACCATACAGATCTGTGTAGGACCTGTGGAGCATCCGAGACACTTGGAAAAAATCTTTCTTGAAGTGAAGGAGTCACTTCCCTGTATTTGCAGGCACCTTAACACTGCTGACCGGCCTGTTGATTCTGAGCTCCTACGGAATCTGAAGGGTTCAACAACACAGGTGGTGGCTACCTATGTCTCCCGAGGCCCGAGCTGCCCTCTCACCTTAGTTTAAGGTCAGAAGCCCTTGTGGGGGCTGCATTAACTGAACCCCTGTGCAATGCATACTTTTGCAAGTGCATATCCTTGTTGAAAACTGTGCAACAGGTGCTTTGGGCTCTAAGTAGCCCGAACATCCGGCAACTTCTTGCACCAAGATCTTCAGTCACACCGCCTCCTGGGCACCATGGCCTGCTCCTTTTGGTGAGCTGCTCAAGGTCCTCTTGTGATTCTTGTGCCTCTGGCCTGTGGATCCAATTGAGGGTCATCTTTCTTTTCCTTGGGCTCCCTTGAGTGCTCGGGTCTGCCCTGACTCCCCTGTTTGTGGTGAGTCTCCTGGTCCCAACCGTGCACCTTCTTGATTTCCTGCATGAGTTGCATTTGCCAAGGCTTGTTGGTGCTCCCGCTGGCCACCGACCCCTCAGCACTCGACATCCTTTGTGGGATAGCTTGCATCTGGGTCCTGGTCATCCTCAGCATCGACTGATCATCGCAGCTGCAGAGTCATGGTCACGTCATCCTTCCTGAAGCACCCGACATCAGACGTCATTAGTCATCCAAGTCTCCTGGTCTCCCCTGAGTGACACATACTCTGTCCCCTCTGTCTTCAGGTCCTCCCCATCAAGAATCCATGTTTGGATTCCTCCGGACACTTTCTCCTCTTCCAGCAGCGGCACTTTGCTGAAGTCCTCAATTGGGTTCGACAGTGGTTTGGGATGCCACTTCACACCTATGCACCCGGCTTCTCTGGGATAGGTAACTTGGGTTCCATGGTATCCATGGGTTGAGTGGTGCTCCAAACTTCTGTCTTCCACGGGGTTTCCTCAGGGTCCACTGGGAAGGGTTCCTAATATTTAAAAGACCAACCGCAGCTCGCACATAGACTTGTACGGAGCACGCAGTTGTGTTACCACACTGCACACGTTCTCCGTGGGGTCCCTTTTTACTTACCTTAGGTGGTTCTTTGGGTCCCCAGCAATTCTACATCCTCTCGACATTGTCCTGACTAGAGTCATGATTCTTATACCACTTTCTTAGTATATGGTTTGGTCCCCACCTGGGGCCACTCTGTATTAGTGCTATTTATGTGACTTATTTGATTAAATATTGTGTGCTTTGTGTCTATCTCTCTGTAGGATAAACTGTAACATACTAGATAGTGTTATGTAATAAATACATCTTTTTATAAATACTTTGTGTGGTTCCTTTTCATTTAATCTATACTATAAGATTGCATTCTGGTAAAAACAAGCTGCTTTACACTCCTTCAAGACTAAGCCTGAAGGCTGCTCTCCACAACTACCACTTGGATAGATTTCTCTTAAATCCCTATAAGGGTTGTCTGGACTGGTGTAAGGTGCCCACCTACATTAGTGGGTATCATATACCAGGCCAGCTTCCCACACAAGGATCTGTGGTAAACCCCTGGAATCTGATGTGCCAGTCCCAGCTGCTCCACCTGGGCATTGAGAGCAATTCGGCCCACCTCCTTGGAACTGGAGAGTTCTGTAGGTTGGGGCACTGAACTCATGATAATCATTAACCAGATATAAAACACTATGAGGACAGGATCTCCTGTCATCTAGCAGGTCTCCCCTTAGATCACTAAAGTGTTAATCATTTCATTGACTACTAACATGATCAATGTTTTTATGGGCAAAAGAACCGTGGGAGCACTGCGGGGTGCATGGGTGAGACCTTTGCTCCCATTCATCATATACACCGTTGATCCTGCAACATGGACTTCAGAGGTCATCTGTAATAATCTTACAAACTCCTGCTTTCTTAACCATTGAAATACACCACTTTCTCTATAGATATCCCTCTTGTTTGGGGGGGGGGGGGTTTGTTTGAGCCTGTAACTGTAGTATGTATACCTGTGACTTTACCTGGCCCAACCATGACCTCCCTTTGAGCTTGCAGAAATGGAGGGTAATGGGAGGCCAGGAAATGAAAGAAGCTGTGACAAAATGGCAGCAGGAGTGCAGCACAGCCCTTGGGCTGGTTCTTCTGCTCACAACACAAGGTGGACGGTCCAGCTTTGGACTGTGCCAGCAAAAGGACTGCCATGTATACCTGCTAATCTGTGGACATGCTCCTGCAGTGATAAAACACAATGTTAGAAAATTATCATTTTGTATCTTCTCAATATGCTGTTAAGAAGCAGGACAGTCAGCAGGACAGTCAGTGGGCTGGTTTCTTTGGGTCAAAGAGAGGTGGAGGCATGCTGCAGCGTCTCTAGAATGAATTGAACCTCACCACATTCAGAATTCTGCAACTCCCCTCTTACACTCCTGCAGAGTTAAAATGAGCTAAAGGGCATGGAAGAAGACAGAAAGACCAATACTAGTGTAGACTCCATTCATTAGCCCTACGCTGCACCTACTACTGGCTTGTACTCAGTGACTCTCATGCAGGGGCTGGTGGCAGCAGCTCCCTGATTACCCCCGGCTGAGTGGGAAGGGTGTACCTGCTATAGCACCCTCAAATTCAGAGCACTGTAGACTTGTGACTGGAGCGGCTGGAGCAGATGGTGCCCAGGAGAAGTGGGTACTATGAACTCTAACTTTTGCTCACAGTCACACTGCTGGACGTTTAGAACCTAGATGACTTGGAACTGCAAGCACATATTATGATTCCCCCATGGAAGACAAGTGAGACACCGCCAAGAAGAAGAAATAACCCAAGCAGAGGAACACACTAGATGGACAGGAGTGCAGACCCAGAGCCCTTACAGCGAAGTTGCTGTTACCAAGAGAAGAACGCAGTAGTGCAGAGGGATTAACGAGCTAAGGAATTCCTGTGAAGTCTAAATCTGAAAGGAATGAGCAGTTTGTGCCAGGCTATGTTAAATGACCGTACTCCCAATGCATAGGGTCTCTAGCTGCTATCACTAGTGGTAAGAGGAGTGCCCTGTAGCAAAATTGTCCAAACCATGTGACAAACAGTTCATGAGTGACTGAGATATTGCACTATTAAAGAGCCAATTTCTTCAAGCCCTTGCCTTGAAAGTGTGGGCTGCTGCAGGTGTCTTGAAGTTTATTACAGACCGCAAATTCCCACGTTTGAAGCCTCTGATGAATAGGCTTGGACAAATAAACTCAGGCATATTCAGTATCTACTCCCTTTACTTTGTGTTTCTACCACAGAATGATAGCCCCTCAAGGTATCTCCTTTCTGTTAGAAGAGGCTGTAGAACTCTGGACAAGTATGCAACACTCTGGACAGTGTGCTCAGATCAGTAGAGCATCTCTGACACATACCATGGCAACCATGGGCCCTGCAGTTGCCTGTGTTTGCTTCCATTGAAACATGCATCAAGATCACAGATAGAGGTGTTTAAAATGTACATAATGTACCTTCACATAATAATTCAAAATTTCAGGAAAATTAAAAAAAATGTATATGCCTCTACATGAAATGCAGTGCTGTCCAAAGTCCAAGTTCAGAATGCTTTATTCGGTTGCTTCATAAAGCAATCATAAAAGCACAAATACAATAAAATACATCATTACATGATTTACATTTTAAAAAGAGAAATGTACTTATAGTATCAAGTTAGAAAGTGCAACAATTAATAATCTATGATGATAAAAAATATCTATACATAGTATAAGAACATAAAAAATATAATCTTGATAATTTTATAAAGACAAAGTGCCTAGTACATTATTGAGTTAAAACATTATTAAATTCTTCTATATTATATCCAGAATAAAGCTCTAAATAATCATAGAATTCTCCTGTCTCAAGACTTTCTTTAAGTAAGTCACTATTTTAAATGTGCTGTGTACATCTTCAAGCTGAAACCGTACTGCAGGTCGGATAGAACAGAGTTCTCCTCTGCCCAATCCTGCAGGCGTTCCAAAATTATTCTGCCTAATACTTTTGTTACACCATCAAGTAGAGAAATAGGCCTATAACATCCAGGGTCCTGCCTATCCCCTTATTTTAAAAAATAGGCACAATAGTGGATTCTACCCAGGTAGAAGGAAATGAGGTGCTACAACTGGCAGTAATTCTCTGGAGTAAGATGGGCCCCCAAATGGCAATATTTGATTTAAAAAGATCAACGGGGACCCCATCAGGTCCAGGGGCCTTCCCTCCCCGACTTTTAGAGAGTGCCTGTTCCACTTCATCTAAAGTGAACAACAAATCAAAGTAATAATGGGATGGATTCGATTTATGATCGTCCTTGACATTGCTGTCTAATATATCAGGATTTCCTTCACCATTATATACTTTTGAAAAATGCTCGATCCATTGGCCCTCACTTATAGCTATTTCGATGGTTGGGCCGGCCTCACATAGAAGAAAAGGCATTTTAACAGCCTTCCAGAATGCTATGCTGTCATTTGCCAATGCGGCCGTGCATAATGCCTCCCAGGCCTTCTTCTTCAAGATGTTTTTCCTGTCCTTAATTGCTTGATTATAGTCCCGTCTAGCTATCCTCAGGTCAACCAGGTTTCTAGGGCCTTTATGAAGCTCCCTTTTTAAGTGGGTATGGGCCTGAGTACACCTGGAATCAAACCATCCACTCTTGGGACGGTTAGTATTTTTCCGCTTTATAGTCTTAGATATTGCCAGGAATGCGGCTAAGATATTATCTGGGACGGCTGTTTCTGACAGACATGTCTCAAAGGCAATTTTACATCTACTCACCACTGTCTTAATTATAGCTATCTCATCCACCATACTCCATCGCAATGAAAAGCCATTTACACTCCAAAGGGCAATGTTTTCTAGCAAATGATCATTAGTATTGGATTTGACCATTTTACTTGAAGACCACTTAATTGACAAGCATAAAGGAAAGTGATTGCTAATGGAGATGTCTGAAACATGGAATGAGTGAAGGCTATCCACGTGATTACTTGAAATTAAGACGTAATCTATAGTAGAACACAGACCCCTACCACTGAAAGTCCATGGCATAGAGACAGGTACGGGGCACAGATCATTGATAAATCCTAGATCAAGCGAAAAAAATAATTCATTAAGACATTCCCCTAAAGTGGAATGTCGAAAATGAGAGGAACATGCCCCCTCTTCAACTAAAATCCCACATAAATTATCCACATCATTAAGACATAACGCACAGTTGAAATCGCCTGCCAATAACATTATTGTATCTTTCCTCTTATTATCACAAATGGATTTCAGCAATTTTATAATACTCTTTGTAACAAATGCTACTTCGGCTAGTGGTATGTTGTTATAAAAATTAGTTAGGGCAATACAGTGATTTGCATCTATGTTCAATAAGAGTGTTTGATAATAAGGGACATTTGCACACATGGTTATTTCGTTAATCCTCAAAGCACTTGAAATGTAGGTGCACAGACCACCCTTAACCCTACCACTCAAACCATCTATTGTTGGTGTATGATAGCTCTTATATCCATTTAAATGGACTACCTCTTTTACCCATGTTTCCTGTAGACACAATATGTCAGTTTGAAGTACAAAGTCCCACCACAGCTGATTGGATAGCTTACAGCGAATGCCCACAATATTCCAAGAGGCAATGGTACAAAGTGGTGAATCGTTCTTTACGGCAGAACTAGGAGTAACTAACCCCAAAAGCCCCTCGGGTTCCTTACCATATGATTGGGATACATTTGAACAGCCCACAAAGTTAGAGGATATTTTGCAATTTGAGCTCTCAAATCTTGAACCTCTTCCCTGTAATGGCTGTTGGTGGAACTAGATAGAGAGGCATATGCTACCCAGGGTATTCCAGAGTTGCGCTTATCAGGGCTCACAAGTGTAGAATTAGATTGAGTATGGGTCCCCGGGACCAGTCAATCAACATCTTCTAGTTGGTTCAAGGCATCAAAGCGATTACTCACAGGGACCCGAAATCCAGGCTTATTATTCTCTCTAAAATCTCCACCATCCAGTGATGGCCAACAGAATTTATGATGTGTTCGTGGTTGGTAAAAATAACCAAGAGGGAGAATATTTATATCATTAGGGTTAACGAGTCCAGTACTTCCCCTTTCTAAAATTGCCCGTACCAAGGATGGCGAAACAAAGGTTAATACCACACAATATATCTAAACAACAAAAGAGTACCAGATGCACAAATGTTGAATTACAGAACAAAATGGGAGAAAAAAATGGGAGATAGAAGTGGGAGAAAAAGCATAGCTCAGAGAAGAAAAAGAACCCTCAGGCACCAACTAGATATGTTGGTTGCCAGTTGTCTTCATCGGGTCCTTCTTAGTGAAAACGTAAAATGCTACATAGTCAGACATAACAGTGCTCAAATAAAAAGAGTGTGGACTACTCCCCAGAAAAAACTTATTTAATATAGGGGTAGTTCTAACTCTGTTAAAAAGAAGTGTAGAAAGGCGGACATATATGAGGTTGAGTTAATTGGAACCTAATGTCCTAAAAGGTCGACATGTTTCTTGCGAGAGCCCAAATTCAGCCCAGCATTCCTCAGGACCACAATAACCCTGGCCTCATGTTCAGTGCTCACTATGGCACCAAAATCATACAAGGGGGGGTGAAACCAATTATTTAATGTTTAAAATCATAAACTTATCTGTGAGTTTATACGCGCAAACTTCCATATAAACATTGTCACAGTTGCATGCTGATCAATCTGGAAAGATATGGTAAATTTTTTGCACGTTAATATTCAATAGTTTCATTAATAACTAACAATAGATATACTCTAAGGAAAATCATTTAAAGGCAGTAGCTATGTATCGAAACCCCCACCTGTCATCACAGTTTGTGGAGATTACATTAAGTTAAACTCCATTAATTAAATTGCTACATTGTTAGTGACAGTCAATTCAAAAGCATTAGATATTTGATTCAACATCCTGCCAGGTCTGTATTAAGCATTTTATGACAAAATTTGTCATAAGACCTCCGTCAGTTTCCTTGACGTTTAGATTTTCCCCTGCCACGGACCTAAGGGGTAATTCTCATTCTACAGCTGAGTAAGTGGTCCTCTTTAATGGCGTTTTGAGTTTTCCTAATATCGTAAATGTTTTAATGGGCACGCCTTTTTTTGAAGAAATTTTCCTGGCCCCTTGTCAAGGAAACTGACGGAGGTCTTATGACAAATTTTGTCATAAAATGCTTAATACAGACCTGGCAGGATGTTGAATCAAATATCTAATGCTTTTGAATTGACTGTCACTAACAATGTAGCAATTTAATTAATGGAGTTTAACTTAATGTAATCTCCACAAACTGTGATGACAGGTGGGGGTTTCGATACATAGCTACTGCCTTTAAATGATTTTCCTTAGAGTATATCTATTGTTAGTTATTAATGAAACTATTGAATATTAACGTGCAAAAAATCTACCATATCTTTCCAGATTGATCAGCATGCAACTGTGACAATGTTTATATGGAAGTTTGCGCGTATAAACTCACAGATAAGTTTATGATTTTAAACTTTAAATAATTGGTTTCACCCCGCCTTGTATGATTTTGGTGCCATAGTGAGCACTGAACATGAGGCCAGGGTTGTTGTGGTCTTGAGGAATGCTGGGCTGAATTTGGGCTCTCGCAAGAAACATGTCGACCTTTTAGGACATTAGGTTCCAATTAACTCAACCTCATATATGTCCGCCTTTCTACAATTGTTTTTAACAGAGTTAGAACTACCCCTATATTAAATAAGTTTTTTCTGGGGAGTAGTCCACACTCTTTTTATTTAAGCACTGTTATTTCTGACTACGTAGCATTTTAAGTTTTCACTAAGAAGGACCCGATGAAGACAACTGGCAACCAACATATCTAGTTGGTGCCTGAGGGTTCTTTTTCTTCTCTGAGCTATGCTTTTTCTCCCACTTCTTTCTCCCATTTTTTTCTCCCATTTTGTTCTGTCATTCAACATTTGTGCATCTGGTACTCTTTTGTTGTTTAGATATATTAGTCTCAAGTGGTATGGGAGTGACTGTTTTACCCTTTCTCTCTTGTTGTTGGTGTAATACCACACAATCCCCGTGTAAGGTATTTCTGGAGGTACCCAACCACCTTATTTTCCGAGCCATTTTAAATTCTGAGAAGAGGGTGTTTTTCATGCCAATCCTTAGACCAAGGAAGTATAAAGCTTTGGGGCACATTATCAAGTTGGGCGATAGAATTATCGCCGCTAAAGCGGCGATAATTGCCTATCGCCCTATTAGCAAGCTGTCGCTAAATGATGTTAGCGACAGCTTTTAGGCGATAGCGAGTGGTTTGGGGCCCGCTTTGCACGTCAGCGATGTTTATCGCTAATGACATGCAAAGTGGGCGTACCCAACCAGTTAGCGACTGAAAGCAGTCGCTAACGTCGCTATCGCCTATTAGCAAGGCAGGCGTAGCGATGGAAATATTCACGCTAAGCGCGAATATCTCCAAATACTAACACCTGCCCAGACCAGTTCTTAGCCATGTTATCCAATGGGAGGTGGATAACATGGCTAAGAGCATTTTGTCGCTAATGCGTGAATATCGCTGTATTCTCAGCGATATTCACGCATTTCGCCGCTAATGCCGGAAAAATGTATCGCTTTGGAGATAAACGTTGCTAATAGCACGTTATCTCAGCGATATATTCCGGCGATAAAAAAAATCATCGCTAAGCCTATTTAGCTATAAATATCACTACTTGTTGGTAATATGCCCCCATATTCCTTAAGGTCGACCAGTGTTCAAAGGAATTATGCAATAAAGGAGGTACATTAGACAAAATAAGCGTGTATGGGTTGCCTCCAGGGGCAAATTAAGGTTTTGTGATAATTTCGTAGGGTTGTCACGGTAGTCTTGAATAGTCCTTTTCCTCTCTATGTCTTCATTTTGACAGTGTACAGACGATTTAGCGCCTGATATGCCCCTCACTACATTTGCTGTGTTACCAGCCTCTATTAGTGAGGAACCAGGGTTTGGAAGATGGGACCCATTTCGAGTAGGGATATGTGAGGTGTGTAAAGTAGTATCATTGGCAAAGCTCCCGGTCTGCACTTGTCTAGCTACAACAGTGTTGATAGCTTGACCATCCTCCCTACCCTTCACCCCCTTGTTTGACGGCCTTGGGTTGGGCTCCAGATTATTTGTTTGTGGGACCGGGGTTTTACGGCTTACCATCCCCTCCAACTTAGTCTGCCTAGCACCTACAGTTGATAATTTTTGTAAAATTGGATCCAATAACACTGTTACCATTGTCTCTAGTCTTCCCCAGAAATCCTTGGATACCACCCACAGTCTTTGCTGTCATAGTGAGTGGGGCATTAATAGTGACATTGGGGGGACCATCGTTGGGATTTGTTTCGTCTACAGTGGTTCTTAATTTCTACCCAGATTTATTTTGTTTACATGTTCCTCGACTCTTCCTTTTCTTTTGAGGTGGTTCCGCAACAAGAACTGCGGCTGCTTTAGATTTTTTACCTCTAGTGTTAACCGCGGGCCTGGGAGGACTAAGCTCAGTATCAGATAAGAGGATAGGAGGAGTATCCTTTATTACAAATTCTGGGTCACGTTGCTGTATCAAGTCAATTTCAGGGGGGGGTACATTATAAGCAGGCAATATACTGGATTCCGCTAGTACTGGAGTCAAGGAAAGTCTATTTTGGGATGGGAGGGGTTCAAGTGATAGCCTACTCTCTGTTAATTGGCTCTCCTTAATTAATACTGACTCTGCCCTTGAGAGGAAAGCATCAAGGGTCCCAACAACATCCTGTCCTACTTTCTGCTTACTCATTACAGCTATGTTAGGTCGAATACACACAGAAATACAAAATTAAGGTATATACTGGCCGCAAAAGTCTATATAACACAAATAGGAGTGTGTTTAGTCATGCCAAGTTATATCAGAAGTTCGAAAGTCTCTGGCCACTTGCACAATGAATGCTCAGAAGTGAGAATCACAGTACCTTACTCGTCCGCTCAGGTTGGAAGGGGATCTGGAGGTTAGAGGGGGGCCCTGCCTCTTCCTGGCGTGGACGGGCGCAGACGGGCCAGCACTTGGCCCGCGCGCGCCCGCAACGCGGAAGCCCTCGTAGAGCTTTATGCAGCCGGGATCAAATGAGGCTGCTCCTCGCCTCTCGCGGGACAGCGCTGCCCTCTGGGGGATGAAGTCCGGGCAGCGCGCGGTCCGCGATTTTGCCAGAGGAGGGTCGGGGCGAGCAGCGGGTCCAAAGCAGGATAACGTCCCTCACAGGATTCAGCCACCGGTATGGAGAGCAACAAGTGGTAAGCAATCGTTAATGCTTCAATTGTGTTGTCATGGGTCCTCTTGGGCCCGTCAGAATGTTTGATGAGTATGATCAAGCGGATTCAATCTCGCAGTACTGGGTCCAAAGCTTCCAATTTACGCTCAAGAATGTACTTCTCTTGCTGGATCTTTTACAACTTCTTTGTTCTCCAATGGACTTTTTTATGCCTCACTTTAGAGATCAACAAGGTGGAGTCCAATTCCGGAAATTGTGCTGAATCAAAGATGAAAATAAAGTGGCCCAGACCGGCACAACTACAGCGTCACAGGGGGCACGAGCTCAGAGGATTCTGGGGGCTGTAGTCCTCTGATCGGCCCCTCACGGTGCTAGATAGCAGTGGTGGCAAATGATGAAGAAGCTGTTTCCCAAGGACAAAAGTATTGTGCAATAATGGCCGTTCCCCTCACGGCAACAGTAAGCACTTTGAGATGGCGTCCCGACAACTACATACTTCTCACCCACTGAAACTCACCAGTTTTTCTTTTGGAGCCCTTTTAGAGTCCTTTATTGCTGCTGGGGCATCCGGGGCTGTCGAGGCAAGGTGCAGGGCTAAATGTCAGAACTCTCTAGCCAAATCCTAATCTTAGCCCCTCTTTACACTGCACACCTCTCTCCCAAACTCTCTGGTTTATTCTCCTCCCAGGCCCACTGCCCGTGCTGCTCACTCGCTTACTTCGCTCGGAGCTTGGAGCTTAGTGCTCAGCGCTCGGAGCACTTCCAGGTGCTGTAATCGGCCCCCGCTCTGACCTCGCTTCCGTATATGAATCACTCAAAAGCCGCTGAAAAAGCTGAAAACGCTGTGAAATCGATGTGTTTAGGAACTGCGGTGGCCATTTACCTCGAGGCTCGGGTCTAAATCAGTAACACGACTGCGAGCCAAAATAGTGTTAGAACATTTCGGATCAATCCATCGAATGACCAGGAACAGAACAGTTTAAATCCCAGTTCAACATCAGAATGGAGCCTCTGGAAAGCTGCACTCAATCTCTAATGAGGTCCTATACAGTTTAGCCTGCTTCGAGGTCACTTAAAAATTGATTTAACGTCTCCCTCTCTTTAAGTGTCTTGATCCATAATGCCTGTCAGAGTAGTGTGTATGTGAGGGGGTTGGGAGGGCAGCTGCTGGACTGTAGTGTAACCACTCAAAAGTGCAGCTGGTCAACGTCTTCCCTGGAGTTCAGGTATTCCTCACCAAGTTCAAGGTTTCCCAGCCAGAAGGAGGTCAGCTTCAGACTTACACCAGAGCTTGGTATGACAGCAGTGCTGTCATTTAGTGCAATGTTTTGCCACAAGAATGCATTTTGTGCTAAAATAAAAAGAGCGCAAAACCATCAATGTTGCAAACAAGATCAGCTTGAATTCTGGTCGTTCACGCTCTTCTTGTTATCCTGCGCTATAATTTTGCTTCGGCTAGTGGCATAATTACGCGATATTGTGTAATGACGTAATTTCGGGATTTTCATGGAACAAGTGTAAGGTGAAATTCCCAAAATTTGCAAATAACCCAGCAACATTTAAACTTTGCCCATCCCTAATCACAGGAGGGTGTCCATCCAGACAAGTAGAGGGTATGTAGGCCGGAAAAGTCTTCGGGGTCCAGCAGAGGGTCGCTATAGGTATACCACGGGTGCCGAGCGTCGAGGGCGGTGTGCCAAATACGCCTCCACCCCCCTCCTGTGACCCATGGTGTGAAACCTAAACACTATTAAAGTGCAGAAACCGAAAATTGGAAGCCTCCTAAACCAGGAGTTATTAGAAAGACAGCTTTTCTTTCTAATTTTTTGCACTTTTTCACGATTACTTTTCACTTTCACGTCCCTAGGTAAGGGTGGACCTTAGCGAGTCCATACCGCCAGGGTTTATTTACACCAAGTCCTGAAGAATGCCAGGTAAATTTACACCGTTTCGTGGCTGAAACATGTCGACTGACTTAGGAAACTACCACTTAATTAATTGTGGACGTATTTCCTACACATCATTTTATCTATAAGTCCTTAGTGATCCTAATAAAATTAATTTTGAAACACTACAGACTTTTTAAACCTCACAACACTCACTTAATACTCTTTGCACAGCACTGTCCTTACCCACCAACCCGCTCCGCAGTAGATCTGGCGTCGCAGCACACAGAGGGGATGCTAGGTCCCCTCTGTGGGGCCCGATGATGAAGCATGTCATCACTAGGTGGTGAGTGAGGGCTTTCTTTAAAAACGCCTTAAGTGAAGTCGTTTCCCTGCTCCTAACTGATGGTCTCTATCATTGCCATAGAATACTCTTGTTTTGTTTACTGGCCGGAAAAGTCACACAACAGTCGAAAAAGAGCACCAGGCAGCTTGCAGAGAGTGTTAGTGCTCCAGCAGTTCAAGGACAGGAAGGAGAAATATCAGATCGCATAGGGAGCTATCAACTAATGAAGGCTGAAGTCTTTGCAGAAGAAAACATCAAAATAAATGCACTTTCTGGAAGCCAAGCAATATCGCGGCTATGAACCAGTAAACATGTCAGGGTCGCAGTCTGAGCCCATGAGCTCCATAGTAACCAATAGTAACACTTGCCATAATGTTAGGAGTCCTCTCCTTCTTGTTAACTTTGCTCATATTTAGGTCTAGTTATTTTCAAAAGCGTTGTCTCTAGTGGGAGACTTTATGTATTGTTAACCTTTCATGGAGGAAACTTTGTTAAAAATGTTTAGGTCTAGCTTGACTTTGTATTGTCTCTGTTGACAAAGACATTATGTTAGTGTTCATTCATTTAGCTTTGTTTTAATGATGAGGAAAAGTAATGTTAAAGGCAGTAAGGCCTTACTATTGATGGTTAAGACCATCACAAGGCTCTTAGGCCTATATATATTTTTTTTATAAAGAAAAGATATATTGAAGATTACGGGGGTATTGCCGTTACCATGTTATGGCCAGCAGGTAATAAAGGGGCAAATTTACTGAGATTGGATGAAATGCATCAGAGCAACTATTAGCATGCTGCATTGCATCAAGGAGGAGAACACAATGCTGCCATATGGAAAAGGAGTCGTTTTAAGTGTAGTATTTAGTTTTTTAATGTATAAGTGTACTTTTACTTTCTTTCTTTTTTTTTAAAGAAAGAGCATTAAATAGACATTAATTTATTGACTGCTATTTGTTGCATTGGGAGTTCTGAATGTGTACCCCAAAGCACCTCCTGGAGACCTCTTGAACTGCTCTGCCTTGTTATCCTGAGAGTCAAGTTCTAAAAGGGGGACTTGGACTTGTATTTAAATTCTTGAATGTATCGGTATTACACAACAATTGATTCCGATACATTCGCAAACAAATATATCTATTGGAAATTGCCATTCTTTGTGTGGCTCTCCCAAGATTTTTCTTTTATTGATCCCATTTTTGTTGGCCATTAGAATCCGCACAATTTGCTCCTGCTAACCATTGGTAACGTGATTGGGCTCTCCCTTTGAACATTGTAAAACTGACATATTCCTATTTGCCACATTTAATTTACTTGTAAGTCTCTAGATTATGGTATTACAGCTACCCATGGCCTGTAAAGTAAGTGCTACTGGTGGGCTTCGGCATTTAATGTGCTCCCCACTAAAGAAGTACTATAAACATGTCTCCAATCCTGCATCTGCAGCCCTGCTATTTAATTTTAAGCTGACATTTTGACCTGGCATAATAAACCTATTTCCAGACCTAAACCTTCCTTTTTAATACATATAAGCCACCCCTAAAAGAGGCCCTAAATGTCCATAGACCAGGGTGCATGGTATATAAAAAGTAGGACATTTATATTTAGTGTTGTACAAGTCCTGGTAGTGACCCCCCCACCCCAACTCCTCCCCCCTCCCCGGCCCCTAATCATTTTGCACTGTGGCAAGGCTGGCTCTCCCAAAGGAAATCATTGTCTTACATTATAATAAATTATAACACTTGATTTTGGTTTGAGAGTAATTAGAAAAATGAATAAAGAACTCATTTTAATAGAAATTTAAAATCCAACTTAATGGTCAAGTCAGATTTAATATTACTATTTTAGAAATTACACTTTTAGAAAGCTATAATTTCTCTGCCTACGTCTAAAATAGCCTTTGTGCCAGTGCCCAGTGTCACCTCACTGTTGAATGGCTCTCCTGTGGTGAGATGTGAATTGTTCCAAGACAGTGGACAAAAGGCTTGGGTGTAGAGAGGTGTTTCCCTCCTTGTGCAGGGTGGCTGTGCTCAGCCCCTTCCCGAGTGTCAAAGGATCCCCATCCTATCACTGACAGATGTAGCTCACACCTAGGCCTGCCTTTCTTTGTCTTCCTAGTCAGCTTGGCTCCAAACCAGTAGTGGGGGGGGGGGGCGGAGTTGGGATCATAAGGGAAGGTTTGATCATTTCCATAGCCATACCTCTGGGTGGGCACAGGGAGCTCTGACAAGGAGAATAAGGGTTTTTTCATGGTGGTTTTAGGGAAAGAGTGACACTGTTGGATGTGTTACAGTATAATACATAGGAAATGCTACAGAAGTGGGCTGGGTCACCCCTGGGAACTTGTACCGCTTTAGTTAGAGAGTGGCCTGATGTTTCCCCTAACCACTGGCTTGCACTGGGCGCAAATGTGGCACCCCCAATACCCTCCTCAAAACACTCATGGACCTGTGCATAATCAGAGGAAGGACTGTTCTGCTGCCCGAAGAACCCGAAGTCTAGACCTGTCTGCCTTGAACCTGTGACCCCAGCAGTGACTCCAAGGGTCAGTTGGCTGACCTCTTGTTTGAGCTATAGGGCCACAACAAGTATCCAGAGGCTTTTTCCTCCAACTGCCCTGTTGAGCAGTACCACTGACTCTGCCCTGAACTGTTCTGCTGGACTCTGTTAAAGTGAGTCCTAATCTCCCAAGTGGTACCTCCAGGTCCAGGACCCTCGGCTGGTGTTGGATTGTACTCCTCCTGGCCAAACCGCAAAAGCTGGAAATTAGAAACTTGTTGACAACTCTTCTTCCAGAGAACTGGCAAGGCACTGGGACCGTCACTGAGCCAAAGCCATAGATGTCGAATTGGCTGTTGCCTTCAACTTGCTGGACCTGACTTCCAGAAACATTTCTAAGTCTGAACGCTGAGGGTTTCATCAAGACCGATGCAGAGCGTAAGTTCGTTGATGTGGGGGCATTCCTGGGCACAGACTTCAGATTTTGCTCTATCTGATCTATCCTGCCTTCGTCGAGGAACACGCTGGGACCCCATTCTTCAGAAAATGTGAATCATGGAGGCCCGCTTTGGATCCAGCTTGCAATTTGTTTGCCGATGACTCATCCACGACTACGTTTTTACCATTAAAATTTCTGTCAGAAGGTAAACTTTCCACCGGGGACAAACCTGGTCCCTATACCTGACTGACGCTCCATCATGGTTGTCCTTAAAAATGTTGAGTTCAACCCAGTTCAACTTCACCAAATAACTGGGGTTGGCACTTTGGCTTTTTGGCAATATTTTTAATTGAAACTTTAAAAATTCACATCTCTGGTTCTACTTATTGGAGTTTTGTCATTTTGGTGTCATTTTACTTATTAAAATATACTTGTTTTTTTAATACATGTAGTGAATCTACACCTTTTGGGAGCAGGGTAGTTCATTAATTTTGTTTACCATGAATGTCCGATGTAGGTCTATGACAAAGTTTCCAGATAGTCATTCTATATAAGCCAAATTTACAAGCAATGAATCTAAAGTAAACTAATTTGCATAGTCAGTGATTATCCTTAGAACGTGACATGAACCAAGCCCTCGTAGGCCTACAATGGACATTCTTGTTATAGGAAGAATGGAAGAGGGTGGCCAATTTACTTGCTTAGTCATTGATTATCCTTATAACGTGGCATCGACCAAGCCCTCCTAGGCCTACATTGGGCAGGCTTGTCATAGAAGGAATCAAAGAAGAAAGCCTACTGGTTGGGGAAGCCAAAGGACCAATCCAGTTTGTTTATAATTGAATTGTTTAGTAATGCTATTGCATTTTTTTAAAACGTACTCACCAAATGAGGTTTTGAAAAGCTATATGGCCTTGATATCTGTCATAAGTAGATAGTTCAAGGCACTTGATGCAATATAAGATGAGACACGAGTAAAGTATGGAAGAAATAGCAAAATGTTGACAAAACTATAAAGACCATATTTCAGAAACCTGGACAGGCCATATTAGTGGATGAGATGCAAACGCATCTGCTTTGCATATAAGTGTAGTGATTCAACCCCCTCACCCCACCCCCTAATCCCCCCACCCCCTCACCAATTCATAGGCCTTCAGTGGGACATATAGAAGCTCAGTTTGTAATATGCGCAGATCACGTAGCTGGTTTACTATCTATCTGGATTGCTATAGCACCACGAGCAGATACAGCAGCTTCTTGGCACTTTAGTCATTAATTGGCAGACAACACCGCATGCAGTCTCTTGTGTTATCTTCGTTTTTGAAACAGGGCCAATTGTTCTTTTCTACTAAGGAAACACTCTGCGGTCGCGCCAGCTTTTGTGTTTGCAATGCATCTTAGGCTGTGTGGGAGTTATAACATTATTAAAGTATTTTGCGGCTGATTCAAAATTGCTGCGGGAAGCAATCAGTGCCAATTTATTTTTCCAAGGAGCCCTTATAAAAGGAAACACGGGGAAACGTGTGCCAGCCAGCTCATGCCCGGGCTGCAGTCAGCTGTCATTTTCCATCGTTGACTTCCATTCGGCATGTGTCACTTCTCTCTTGCCAGCAAAGATAAAAGGCCTGCCTAGCCTTCCAACTGCCAGAGATTGCACGGCGAAGTTTCCCGCCACGACCAATTTATGAAAGCAACGCGTATGTTTAATTTCCCGGAACTTCCCTCATTTTTGCTGCTCCACCGTCAATGACACGTGCACTAGACGTCGTCAGTGACCCGGGCCTGACAATAAAATGCCACCCACAGGGCTTCGGCGAGGGTCTGTCCGCATGCATTGGGGAGGAATGTATCTGCACCGGCGACAGACGGGAAAAGACGGACAGGAATAGCGCTCAGCTGTAGCCCTGAAGGATGCAGACAGGTGACTGGCTGACAGCAGAAACTCAGGGTTCTCTTTTAACAAATGATGTGCTTGTTGGCGCTGCGCGTAAAAAGGAGAGATGCCAGAAGAACACGGGACTGGGGCACACAGAGAAAAGCGAGAGTGTCTATCACACACACAGTGATGCATTATGGCTGACAGAAAGCAGACAGTAGGCCAACTTTATCGCCATTTGTCTCGCAGCGCGAGCGCCCGTAAATAATCTGTATAGACGTTTCGCTTTGCGATTATTTACGAGCGGCCCTGTTAATTGCCGCCCCCGGAATTACCGGGACTCCAGTCATAACAATTCACGGATGGGAAACAAAGGGAATAATTTCCGACAACTTGTAATATAGGTCCTGGTCTTTAAATGAGATGACAAAACTTGGGGGGGTCTATCGGAGGGGCGTTTCTGATGTATTTAAGGGCGTGGGTTAAAACACCTAAACTAAATATCTGTGCCTAACATAGTGTGACGACCGTCTGCATTCAGATATTTAATATAACAAGTAACACTACACATACAAGGCAGGACTATTGGTTTTGCCAATGGTTGTTAGTTGCATAAGATAACATTAGCAACAACTTAGGCTTCGTTATATATAGTACTGAAAATGATTTAATTCTGAGATGGTGGGACTGTGAAAGAACTTAAACGAGTCTTTTTAAAGATATATCAAAAAAGGCAGTGAAGGGTGGCACTGCTCCAGAGTTAAGATTTTTTTTTCATCCTGAGGGTGAGGACTGACACGGAGAGCCCATTAGGCACCGTCTCAGCACCTGCTTTTTAGAACTGCGGGTGCTGAGCACCGGCAGGACCCGGCCCACTTAAAGCCCCGTTTTTACGCTCACTTTAAAGTTTAGGGATTTGCGAACCATATGGCAAAGGTCCTGGTAAATTTGGTGTTCTCGCTACTGCACAATACAGGTAAAAACACTCGCAATGGGTGAATTAGCAATTACCACCCAATATTGCAATCCAACTCAAAACGAGTGCCGAATTGCGTGATCACGTCATACGGTCATTAACATAAAAACAGTTCTGCCTAGATACGGTTTATTCCACGATATTTTTCATTTTCATTCAATCTTACTCATTCTCAGTACGGTTTTATAGCAAACAGTGCAGCATGTGAACCGCGGCGTCTTAAGTACACTGCTTCATTTATCGTGACAGGAAAAAAACCCAGCAAATTATGGAAACTGTAGAGGCGTATCCAAAACCATGATTTATCTACTACAGTACAACGACAAAAGATATTCACAACGAAAAAATAGCCAGACATTTTATTACACTTGGTTTGTCTGCACTGAGTGGAACAAATGGCTACAATAAAAGTGCGGATAATAAGTATATGTGGTTGCGTACTTTTCCAAGGCCCAGGATAAGTTAAGATCAACATTGAAACGGTAGCAAAACTACATTTTGTGCCACAGACTACTTCATAAGACCAGCTGGTGTGGATTTCAAACAGAAACAGGTCAAAAGTTGACAGCAATCTTACCTCTCGCAGCGCTGTCCGGCGTAGCCCGGCGGGCACTTGTCGCAGATTAATCCGCGGCTTTGGTCAAAGTGGCATGTAGGGCTAAAGCTGCGTCGTTGATGGGCGAGAACAGGACCGAGAAGTAAACAGAAAGACACAAACATTAGCCGCGTGCTCCCCATCCCTGAGCAGAAAGCATTACTGTGTAACATGGAGAGGGGACGCATGCTCGCGCGCTCCCAGGCCCGCACAGGCACACACTAAAGGTTCAGTTCTGGGCGCAGCCACTCCCTGGCGGGGGGCAGTTTTGCTATTTCTGCCGACACTGGATCTAGAGGCGTGAATGGCAGCATCCCAATGTCACGTTCTTACGGACTTATTTGCCCTGTTGCTGAGTTTCTGTGACAGAGAAAAAGGACAAATGTTCAGCTGCGCGTCTGCAACAACAGAGGGGCTTGCAAAGACACTGGCGGGAAAGTATCTGCAGCAAAGACCCTTTTAAAATTAACAACGGGCCACAGCAGCGCTAGAAGTGTATTGAAAAAAAAGATGGGAACTGTGATGATGTAGGATGAGTGCGCATGCGGGCAGGGCCAAAGGTGTGGATAAAAAACAAAGGGCCTCATTTATGAGGCTATGCGTCACATTTACGCTCCTGGTGCGTCACTTTTTGGGACGCACCAGTGGCGTAAAAAATGCGCCTTGTTGCGCCATATTTATAAAGGGACGTATCTAGGTAGATGCGTCACTTTGTAAACCCTCTGCGCCACCTTATACCTGTGCCAGGTATAATGGATGCAAGTGGATGCAAGTGGGCGTATTGACGCAAGAAAGAGTCGTAGAAGGGACGCAGTGAAATCTATGTGATTTCACTGCGCCACTTCTAGGACACAAATGCGTCAATTTCTTACGCCTGCCTCACAGCAGGCGTAAGACTGACGCAGGCCCTTTCACATGGGGCTTGCCCCATGTGAAAGGATACATTGCTTGAGTTGCATCACTTTTGTGACACACTCCAGCAATGCGTCACTTTTGCGCCATACATATACGTCAGAAATACTGACGTATCTGTAACTCCTTGCGCAATGATGCGTCATACTGTAAATATGACGCATCATTGGTGGTGCAAGGAGGGCAGAAAGCTTTAAGTGACTCCACCAACTAAAACCAATACTGTTTTACATTTGCAGATTAACCATTCATGCATATTTACATTTCTTTCAAGAAAGCAGGCCCCCTGGCAAGAAGGCTTGTTTAGCTGTTTGCACCTCCCTCGGTTTCACAGAAAAGGAGAGTCTCTGCCTTACACATCGGCTGAAGCATTTCAACTCTCTTAAATTTTTGAAAACTTGTTTTTATTGGCATTTGCAATATTAACAGTACAACAACAGCATTGGAGGGGACACGGAATAGGGAAAGGTCTGGGAAGGGGAAGACAGGAGGGGGAACAATCATGGAACACGCCACAGTTACATAATCTTAATCAGAAATGCATAAACTGCTCACACTGTCCAAAGAGAGCATTACTGAAGGCACAGGCCTAGATGATAGGTGTGAGATAGAGGAAGTTTGAACTAGGAAGAACATGGGCACAATGCAACCAGGGTTTTAGGAATGAACAGAAGGACGCTTGCAGCTTGCATCTCCATTTGGCTGTATTCCATCCGCGGGTGTGACCACCACAGGAAAATTGGAGTCTCTAGTGTGAAGAAAGGCGGCAATTGGCTCCCATATATACTGGGGTCAGGCGGGCAGTGGCATGAGTTCCCAGAATGTAGACAATTGTTCTTGGCAATATGCCACATTATTCAACCACGCTTTGGAAGAGAGGACGGGCTTCCTGCCTTAGTGTATGGTAACCCTATGCTTGGCGAGCAAAAGAAGCATAGTAATGAGGCAACAACAAGAGATGGGTGTGTATCTGAATTAACCCAAGAAGCCTACGAAAGGAGTGAAGGAAGGTTAGTGTCCAGTGATCATGGGATGAACGGCAAAGACCTCTATCAAGAAGGATGCTTCCCCATCACTGCCAGGCAAGGTGGATAAAGGAAACAGTGGCAAAATTGCACCATAGACAGCATAGAACGGAAACCAACCCCATTAAAAAAAGCTCCAGTGAGGCGCAATGTAAACGTTGTAAGAATTTAAAATGGATGAGGTGGAGTCTATAGTTGGGGGAGAGCAGCTGCAGTTAACTGCCCTTGTGTGTCTATAGATCCAGAATATGTCCTCCTGCCAAGCCACTCATGCCTTTGGGGATACAACTGGAAAGGAGTATTGCAAATTATTGTGAAGGTGAGTAATCAATTTGCAGGGAGATGGTGAAGTGAGGACGTCCTCGAGAGCTGAAAGGGTTTCTGGCGGGTAAGGGAAGGTAGCATGCATGGTGCAACAGGTGGCTCGCAGTTGGTAATACAGAATGGTAGCAAGGAAGGTAGGGAGTGGAGATGACGCGGCATTAAACATAGGAAAGAGATCCAAGAATAGTCTGATGCCCCCATTTGAGCACACAAGCTTTAGTGCCCTTGTCTGAGACTGGGGGGAGCATGGGGTTGTTGGCCAGGGGGATGGGGGAGCATAAAGAAGTGTCATCCCTACTCTCTTCCACAAGCCCTCCCAAGCCCAGTGCACACATTTGACAGTATTGATTTCAGCCTTCAGAGCTTTGTACAGAAAATACAATGCAGAACTCTCAGAATTAACTGTCCCAAGACAGTTGCCTTTCCATACAAAGTAGGAAAACTGTTTTTCTAAAATTAAAAAAGTATGGGCATATCGTGCCTCTCAGATCCCGCTGACTGTGACCATGTCTGAACTGGGGTGGCGGAGTGAGCTAAAGAATGATGATGGATTACACCCAGATTAGTTGATTTTGGGTGAGTGCTTGCAATGTTCAACACTCCATCCATCATCCCCTTTGGTTTTCTTTGTTTGCCCTAAGTTGGCAGGATATGCCCAGACGTGGGTCCCTTGCTCACTTTGCCACTGGAGTCAAGCGAGCCTGGCTGATGACGGCTGATTAGCCAGGAATCGGTCCCAGGATGCTTGTTTCGGGTCCAGGGAAGACATGGCTTGGCAGTTCGGGCTGGACACTCCGTCCATCATCCCCTTTGGTTTTGACTGTGACCACCAGGCACACACCTCAGAAGCAAAAAGTAACTTTAAAAAGGACAGACAGATTTGACAAAGCACATCCTAAGAGTTTGTTAGGAGTAGTTGTTTTATCAATTTCTTTTGATTTTTTTCTTCTGTGTGAAATGTATTTTGAAGTTCCTCATGTGTTTGAACCTGTCAGTGCCTCTAGTTCAGGTACTTTTATCTGAGTCTTGATTGCTGATACCACATAAAATTGATGGGCAGGAGTGTCTTAATCGTTCTTAATTTTTTTGTAAATGTTTTGCGCACATTCAATTACACTATTTTTAATACGTTCAGCATAGCGATGCATCATATGTAGGGGTTCCGTTTTTATAGTATTTTTTTTAACATTTCTGTCTGTATTTATCCAAATTTGATCTTTGGTCATTTTATCTGTATTTATCCACATTTTATTTTGTCGTAAGCAAAAAAAGATGATGTAGCTAGTATTTTTTCACATTTATTTACATAGGCAATGTGCACTTTATTTTGCTAGGTTTAGATAGATTTATGTAGGTGGGTGTTAGATCTGGGGGTCTCTAGTTGGCAGAGGTGGGTACCAATGTCCAAATAAGGACCCTTGCTTCTAGTCAGGGCAAGGGGGATACACTTTTTAGATAACCCCTGCTCACCCCCTTGGTAGCTTGGCACGAGCAGACAGGCGTATCAAAGGCAATGTGTAAAGTATTTGTACCACCACTCACAGTAACACAGCGAAAACACCACAAATGGACTCCATACCAGTTTAGAAAAATAAAGTTATTTAATCTAAACCACACAAGACCAAAAATGACAAAAATCCAACATACACAGTTCAAGAATATGATTTTCGAAGAGTTCTAGGCTTTGCGTCAAAATAATCCACAGTTGCGTCACGTTTAGCCAAAAGTACCTTTAGATGCAACAAAAGTTCCAAATGGAAGCTGCAGCGTTGAAAAACAAGCGATGCGTCACTCCTGAGACCCTGGGGAGGCGATGTGACAGCCCCACTGGACGCAGCGGGTGTGTTGCGACGAATCCGGTCTGTATGGGCAGGGAGGTGATACCTTGTATGGATTCCGGTGCGCAGGTTTTGTAGGAAGCGTCTCGCAAAGGCCCGATGCGATGATCCTCGGGACGGTGACGATCTCAGTTGCGGCGGCGATGTGCAGTGCAGCGTCGATCTTCTCCTCTCGATGTCCCTCGATGCAATGGCTCTGCGACGATGTTCCCAGCGACGTGATGCGATCCACAAGCAAGCGGTGCGGCGATCTCACCCAGCGACGACAGGCTCTGCGACGATGTTCACAGAGACAGTAATCTTCCCGCACCGGGCAAATGCGTTCCGCAAGCGAAGGATGCGTCGGCTCTGGCAGCGGCAACAGGCGCTGCGACAATCTCGATCTTCGCGGCAGCAGGAATTTCCTCGCACTGTCGGGGATGCGCTCCGCAAGTGAGCGATGCGTGAACATTTACAGCTTGTCTTAGTTTCTTCTTGTCCAGCTTCCCAAACAGCAGGCACAAATTCCAGAGGCACCACAACTGGACCAAGCACTCTAGGAAGGGCTGAACTCATACAGCAGAGTTCAGGGTGAAGTCCTTTTGTTCCTGGGACTTCTTAACAGGGAGCCAACTCTACTCAGGCCCTTGGACATCTCTTCAAGCAAGGGGACACAGCAACAGCAAAGTCCTTCCCCTCTCCTTGGCAGCGAAGCAACTGTAGGTCAGCCCACAAGTACACAGCAGGACAGTCCTTCCTCTTCAGTCTTCCAGCTTTCTCCTTGGCAGAGGTTCCTTCTTGATTCCAGGATGATCTAATTTTCTGTAGTCTGGGTAGCCCTTTCTATACCAGTCTTTCCTTTGTTCTCTAGAGGCAGAGAGGCCTTGGCTTGGTCAGAACCAGTTCAGGACAGTTCCTGAGCACTTATTTTTTCTGTCTACTCCTTTCCTTTCAGAGAGCCGCCCAGCAGGAGGTGGAGCCAGCAGATGCAGTCATTCAGCCTAGGGCTGACTCGTCCAACCTCCTGGGGGCTCCCCAGCCCCTGTCACTCACAAACAGACAGTCAATTCACAAACAGGCCTAGGCACACAGAAAGGTCAGACAAGAGAATAGCCACTTTCTAAAAGTGCTGTTCTCAAACACAGGATTTAAAAACCATTTGTTCTAAAAGATGTTATTAAATTCTGAGTTCAGGGATACCAGACTTTAATTATCTATCTTGCTCCTATGGGAAGATATGCAGGTAAACATTATACACAGCATTCCCCATTATAGCCTATGGGAAAGAGAGCCCTCTCAATAGTGAAAAACAAAAATGGCTGTAATTCACTACCAGAGCATTTCATACACACTAGTACATGCTCTACCTTTCATATACACTGCACCCTGCCCACAGGAGTACCTAGGGCCTTCTATAGGGTGTCCAATGTGTACAGAAAGGGAAGGGTTAGGACTGGCCTGTGTGGATACTGCAGGGCAGCATGGCAGTTAGCAACTGCACCCAGGCACCGTGGTGGCAGGCCTGAGACACCATTCTTTGGGCTAATCATGTAGGTGGCACAATCAGTGCTGCAAGCCCACTAGTAGCATTTGAATCACCAGCCTTGGCACACTCAGTGCACTTTACTAGGGACTTCTTGGTAATACAAATATGCCAATCATGGATAACCAATTACAATAATAATTTACTCAGGGAACACTTGCACTTTGACACTGATCAGCAGTGGTAAAGTGCCCAAAGCATCTAAACCAGCGAAAACTAAATCCAGCACAGCGTCAAAAATACAGGAGATAGAGGCAAACAGTCAGGGGAAACCACGCCAAAGATGCCAGGTCTAACAGTGGGGAAATGGGTTACCAGTTTTAACAAATGTATCCTTTTGTTACTTGCAGTTAATACATTGCAATCCTTCTAATATAGCACAGTGAGTGAAGAAGGACCTTGTAACCATCACTGTTTTATGTAAGACATCCTATGCATTAATTTACACACATATGATTTTTTCTCAATGTAAGATGTGTGATGTAAAGCGCTCTGACACCCTGCATTGGTATGAATAGCGCTGTAGTGCTATAAAGAAATAAAACAAAATAGTGGTGTTTAAATTGTTATTTATGTAAATACTGGGACAGACCAACACATCTAACATTCCTACAGTACATTTATATCTCTTGGATTCAAGCACTAAACAAAATCAAAAGCAATCCTCTCTTAAGTACCTCTGAAGTGAAAAGCTGTGCATTTGTTTTCCCTCAATTGCCTTTAGGGCTGTCTCTGGATTGGACTGAGTCAGCGCTGAAGGGCAATGCGTCAGTTGTGATCAGGGCAGTGGTAAAGACGCATTGATTTTGTAGCAAAACAGCAGCAGAACCCACTTCTGAGGCAACAAACTGGAGAGGGCACTTAAGCAAGGGTAGGACTCACAGATGGCAGAGTCCAGCAGCACCAGAGGATTGCAAGACGTATTTTGTGTCCCTGAGAAAACAAGAGGCAAGCCAGCAAGCCCTCAGGGAGGACAGAGGGAAGAGAAGGCAGAGTCCAGCTCTCCTTTAGCAGAGTAAGAGAGCAGCAGGCAGCAAGACAATACACAGAAAAACAGGCCTTCCAGATCAGTATTGTCTGATTTTAGGGGGTCAGAGACCCAGTACTTATATCCCAAAGTGTCTCTAATGTGGGGGCAGGGGACTTCAAAGCAGCTCTCTGAGGTGCACAAGGATCCTTTCAACCCAGTTCTGTTTGCCAGGCTTTATGTGGGGGTAAAGTCCTTTGTGTGAGGACATGACGCAACCTATTTAAGTGAAGTGTTAGCCCCTTCATTCCATCCTGCTCAGGCAAAGCCTTCCGCATGCAGATGTATGTAAATGCGTACAAAGACACACCTATCCTTCCTGTGTTGTGGCTATCTACTGGGAATCCACAAAATGTACCTGTCACCTAGCCGATTCATGTATTGGGCATAGGCTGCCAGGCACACAGAGCAGTAAGTGCAGAGGAATGTCAACTTTCTAAAAGCATTTCTAACAGTAATGTGAAATCCGACTTCACCAGTAATCAGGATCCATCATTAACGTTCCAATCATATGAAACATGAAAAAGCTACTACTCTCTGATCAGGAATTACAGCTTAAATGTGTATTAAGGATTTCCCAATAATAGCCTATTAGAGGAGTAGGTCCCTGTAACAAGGCACCCAGTATACAAGGGCTGGACCCTGAAGCGGACTGGTGGATCATAGTGACGAGGATTCCCTTACTCCTTCCCCACAGGACGAACAGGTTCCCTGGCACTCGACAACAGGAGGAAATGTGCATGGCTCCTTTAACTGGTCGTATGACTCGGACGAAGGCCCCTCCCACCGTGACGTCTGCTTCGGGGCATTGGTTAAGAACCCGGACATCCCAGGGTTAGCGGGTGACATCACCGGAGGCGAGGAGCAGAGTTTGGGAGAGTACGAGAAGAAGAGCCGGAGAGTGCGCGGGTCCGAGGACGCCGAGCGAGGAAGAGAAGTAGACGCGCCGAAAGGCGAAGCAGACGAGCCAGGAGGCCAACGGGACCGCGCTGCGCCGCGCCACACTCCCGAGGGAGGAGTGTGGCTCAGACAGGTACGGGACAAGTTGGCAAGTTGGGTGGGACGTCGGGGTATGGTCCCGCGTTAGCAAGTGCACCCTCTTCCATAGAATCCCTCACCTTCCTGGTCCCTATAATTCCCTCCCCTTCACTACGAGACACACCAGTGGTAAAGCGCCACACCAGAGGTGTCCCCTCACTTCCCCGGTTCCTTTGGGATTGAAGCAGAACGAGGACAGACTGTAATTGGTCCTTTCTTTTTTTGTTTATTTCCTTTCCGGTTACCCCGGACCACGAGAGTCTTACAACTCAAAGAGCCCAATCCAGGGGCGAGACGGTCTCATAAGCAGCGTGTATCCAAAGAGGCACCACGGATCCAGCTGAGTTTGCCAAAGAAAGACTGACATTCCGTCAAAAGAAATTGTATATGAAAATAAAACCCGCTTTACCCAAACATCGTTCCCCGCCTATTACTGACTCCCCGTTACAACTGGTGTCAGAAGTGGGATTACCTGACCCCCACCAGCAACCACTGATGGAACAAGTAATCCAACACTTGATAGAAGGACAAGACAAACTTGAGTGGGCAATAAAAACCCAGATCTCCACAGCGGATGCAGATAGAGAACTCTTTAAAAATGCTATTAGCGCCCAAATAGACAGCATCCAGAAAGTAGCACAGTTACCTGGCCCCAGCGCAGAGCGCAAAGCAGTCGTCCCCCACCCCTCGGGGGTGTCCCTACAAAAGTATGTACATGGGGAAGACCCAGACGCTTTCCTCTCCAATTTCGAGAGAGCAGCCCAAGCCTGCGGGTGGCCGCCAGAGATATGGCCGTTCTTTTTGGCTCCGCTATTATCCGGAGAGGCTCAAGCAGCCTACCAAGTAGCCAACCACACAGGGGACACCCCTTATGCAGAAATCAAAGAGGTTATCCTCGACCACCTCGGGTTGGACCCTAAAGCCTATCGGGTCCGGTTTCGAAAAGAAAGAGGAATAACGGGAGAAAATCCCAAAACGCTGTATCTAAGACTAAAGATGGCAGCCGAGAAATGGTTAAAACCGGAACAAAGAAGCAAAGAGGAGATTATGGACAATATCATACTAGAACAGTTCATGGAAGCGTTGCCCTATGGGACGCAAAGATGGCTGCGCCAACATTCAGGTCTGACAGTGGCTCAAGCCATAGAAATAGCCACCAACTACTCCAGAGCCCAACCCAGGACATTTGCATGGGATTCAGAGAAAAATACCAAGGCACACATATCACAAAAAGAAACCAGACTCGCTTCCTCCCATGAAACCACGACAACCAAAGATGGACAGTATGCAGTATAAAAGCCCACAATGTTTCGACTGTGGGGAATGGGGCCACATAGCCAGGATGTGTCCAAAACGGAAACCTCCAGAAGAACCAATGGAGGTTGGATATATCCCCAGGGCTGTCATGTATACCGCAGAGATGGGCCCTTCTTTCTATGTACGTATATTAATAAACGGAAGGTACATCATGGGGTTGTTAGACTCGGGATGCCGCCAGTCCGTAGTTCAGGAGAAGTTGGTATTGCCTTCCCAGATTATCCCCAATGAGCAGGTGCACATTAGGTGCGTACATGGAGATGTAAAACCATATTCAGTGGCCCAGATGGTTATAGAACCCCAAAACCGAGCCCCCGTTGTGGTCAAAGTGGGAGTCCTTGCTAGAAGACCTCATACTAGGTGTGGATAATCCTGATTTCATGTCGTTATTCGGAGACAGGTTCCAGAGTCCATCCAAAAAAGTCCCAGCATTGTTAGCCACGGAGCCTTGGGTCCTAGATAGAAGCTTTAGGTTCGCACAGGCCAACGACACTACACTCTTTAATGCTTGGGAATCTGCACATGCTGGCCAGTCTGCCACATCTATTACCTATCCCAGGTTTCTGATAAAGAATGACCTGCTCCATAGGGAAGGAAAAGTGGGAGATTCCCCCTAATTGGTAGTGCCCTCCGATTTCAGGGAACAGATCTTGTACTATGCACACTCCCATCTCACAGCAGGACACTCAGGGGCGGAAAAAACTACCCAAAACATAACAAGACATTTTTATTGGCCTGGCATTTACAAGGAGGCCGAAATGTTCTGTAAGAAATGTGAGGTCTGTCAAAAGAAAAACATGACGCGACCCCAAGCCATTCCACTCCAACCCATGCCCCTCATAGGTAAACCATTCGAACGGGTTGGGATGGACCTTATAGGACCCCTACCCCGTTCCTCGAGGGGACACACATACGCCTTAGTCATAGTGGACTACCACACCAGGTTCCCTGAGGCGTTTGCCCTGAGGACACCCACTACAAAGAATGTAGCCGATAAAATGGTCGAGTTGTTTTCTTTTTTTTTTTTTTTTTTTTTTTTTTGGTAAGACTTTATTAGCATTTGCCAAACAGACAGTAATTGTGCATCACAGTGAAAGGAAGTAATTCTTGATCAGTCATGGCATCATATTGTGACACAGCTATTCAGCCGACAACCCTCCGGTCCGGCAGCGAACGTTTGATACATTATAGAAGGCAATCAGGATACATCAATAGGTGATAAGACGTCTTACTGTTTTTTACTTTACATAACAAACAACCTAAACTTTAGACTCATGCCAATAAGGACAGTCACATTGAATCCTCCCACGCATCCCCAATGTCACTTGTTAGAACCAGGTTCCTATGGTACCACCTCTCCCCCTCCCCACGCCCGCTAAACTGGTGTCCCTGGCACTCAACCCCCAACTTCCCCAGTCCGCCCACCCTTTCCCTCTAATCTAGTCTTCCAGGTCTTCTTCCTCGTCCGAGCTATCGCCCTCATCTTCAGGAAGCGGCTCGCATAGATCCCCCCTATACTTATTCCATGCCACCCAAATTGCATTCCACTTGCGCGGGTTAGCTCTCATTTTGTACACAGCACGTTCAACAATCATCAGTTTGTCCATCGTTCTGCACCACAATGTCAGCGTAGGTATTTCTGCTACACCCCACCTCTGCGCAATATCGCGCTTGGCCACCATAGTCCCAATAGTGACCCACTGCTGGCTCCGGTGTGTCAGGTCAACCCCCTCCCACACATTCAGAAGGCACAGACGGGGGTCTGGCGGTATTGAAGTATCAAGGGTCTGAGAAATAGTGCGCATGATTTGCCGCCAGTAATTCAAGATAAGGGGACATTCCCAAAGCGTGTGTAGCAATGTTCCTTCCTCCCCACATTCTCTAAGGCAGTACGGGGTTTCCGCCCTATGCATTTTGTGTAGTGAGGTCCTGGTGTAATATACCCTGTGCAGTATTTTGAGCTGTATCAGCCTGAACCGGGCTGACACACCCGCCTCCCGCGGCGATGCCAGTGCGGCATTCCATTCCGTCTCATCCATGGACCCCAATTCAGATTCCCACCTTTCCTTCAACTTCTGCAAGGGATCAGGCAAATTATTCAACAACTTACGGTATGTGAGTGAGGTGGCACGTGTTTGCATGAATTCTGTGAGAAGTCGGTCCTCCAGAGGCGAGGATTCCGGGAGTTTAGCGCCCGGTTCAATGACCGCCATGAGTGCATGCCGTATCTGTACATATCTGTAAGTCTCATTAGGGCCTAATTCATATTGTCGTTGCAGGTGCGGAAAAGGGACCATTCCCGTAGAAGTCCATAGGTCTCCCACTGTCGAAATGCCGATGGTGTCCCACTGAGTAAAGCCTTTACTTGACCTAAGACAGCCCAATTGTTTAGTGTCCCACAGTGGAGTAAGTTTGGTTATGACTCCCTTCCACTTAAGCCGTGCCAGTGCTTTGTGCCATATAGCGACTGTGTGTTTGGTTGGACCGAGTAGTGTTTTCGCAAGGCTAGGAGTGTAAAGCGGGGCCAGCAAACTGTGTGTTCCCAGCTGTGCTCTATCTGAGAAGTACGCCGGGTCATTCTGGGGGATGTGTAACCAGTGATTAATAACTTTGAGTTGTGATGCCCAGTAGTAGAGCTCAATATTCGGCAAGGCTATCCCTCCGTCGTACCATCCACGGTTAAGCTTCGCGTGTGCAATTCTGGGTGGACGTTCTCCCCACAGCAACTCGGTTATCAGCGCCGTCACTTTACGGAAATAGGATGGCGGAACCAGGGTCGGGGTGTTTTCTAGCACATACAGGAGGCGCGGCAATGCCATCATTTTAAACAGCGCCGCGCGTCCCAGCAGCGTGAGGGGCAAGGTTTTCCAGTGTCGCACATCCGCCCGCAGACGGGCAAGAGGGGGCGCCAAGTTTAAATCATAGAACGCAGTCGGGTCACCAGTGACCTGGACGCCCAAGTATTTAAACGAGGTATCAGCTACAACCAGCGGGCAGTTGATGGGAAGGAGTGGCGCCGGACCTTTCAGTACATAAACAACTGACTTCGTCCAGTTAATCATGTATCCTGAGTGTTTTCCATGCGCATCGCAGATTGCCAGCAGATTCGGGATGCCCGTTTCCAGCTGAGAAAGGTAAATCAGCATGTCGTCGGCATACAGGGACACCCTGTCCTCCCAGGCGTCCCCCCACGTTAGACCCTTTAGCAGTGGAGTGGTCCTAATGACAGTAGCCAGTGGTTCCAGCACCAGGGCAAACAGCAAGGGGGACAGTGGACACCCCTGACGCGTCCCTCTAGCCAGGGGGATCGCTCGAGAGATGTGACCATTAGCCGCCACGTGAGCCACCGGATCCGTGTATAGCAGTTGGACCCACGAAACAAACTTTGGACCAAAGCCCATACGAGTCAAGACCGCGAATAAGTATTGCCATTCCACCATATCAAAAGCCATTCTGGCATCTAGTGACAGAATGGCCGCCGGTTCCAACAGTAAGTGGGCTCGCGCCAGCACCCCGTGTACACGTCGGAGGTTTAGTGCCGTACTTCTGTGTGGCATGAAGCCCGATTGATCCGGGTGGATCAGACATTGCAGGTGCGGGGTCAGTCTGTTCGCAATGAGTTTCGCCAGAATTTTAGCTTCAGCATTAAGCAGCGAAATCGGGCGGTACGACGCACATTCCGTGGGTGATTTACCAGGTTTTGGGACAGTCACTATGGTCGCAACCCGTTGGTCCAGGGGCAGAATCCCTGTTTCTCGGCACTCCGCGAACATGGCCAGAAGTGGCGAGCTCAGGGTGTCAGAGACTGTCTGATACCACTCAACTGGAATCCCGTTGGGGCCGAGCGCCTTGCCCGTACGTAATGCACCAATGGCCGCTCGGAGCTCTTCCTCCGTCAGATCCGCCTCCAATTCAGTCACCGCTTCCGAAGGCAAAGTTGCGACCGGTATGGCTTGCAGCGTTGCTGCCGCTGCTTCTGCTGTGACTACCTCCAGTGGGGTGTAGACCGCCTGATAGTGGTCAGCCAGGATCTCGATGATCTCAGAGGGACGCGTATGGGACGCTCCCTGCGGATCCTTTAATTGTAGAATGTGTCTGCTGCCCTCGTTCTTCCTATCCAGCCAAGCCAGTAGTTTGTTGGCTTTGTCTCCCACATCATAGACTCTTTGCGCAGTCGTTTCAATGTTTTCCACTGTTCGCTTTCTGAGGAGATCGGTATGTAACTGTTGGCGGAGGTAGAGTGTGTGGCGTGTGTCTTCCGACGGGAGCGCCATATGGGCCGCATTAGCTTGCTCCATTTGTAGCTCCAGAGCCAGCAGTTCTGCTTTCTGCGCACGTTTATGGCGCGTTATCGCTGCAATCGCCTGGCCCCTGAATACTGTTTTATAGGCTTCCCACAAAGTCGTTGGGGAGGACACCGTACCCAAGTTTTCCGCGAAGTACAGCTTGGTTGTTTTCTTCAAGTCTTTACGGACTTGAGGTATCTTGAGATATCCGGGGTAAATGGGGTAGAGTCTCCTACGAGCGATCTCTGCGCAGGACAGGGACATAGTCAAGGGGGAGTGATCAGAAATACCTCGAGGTCTAATGCAGACATCCTCCACCGTGAGTCGACCACTCCCCAGTGTAAGGAAGTAATCAATGCGGGATAGGCAGTCATGTGTGGCAGAATAATAAGAGTACTGGTGATCATCGGGGTGCAGGTGTCGCCATATGTCTACCAACCCTTGTGCCTCAATAAATTCACTAAATCTGGACAGGCCAGGAGTTTGCGTCCGGGTCGGGAACCTATCTTTCGTAGCATGGGCCAACGCGTTAAAATCCCCCCCCACCACTAGGTCTCCGTCCGGGAGTTCTAGAAGGAACTTTCCCAGGTCCGGAAGTGTAGCTGCACACAATGCCGGGGGGATATATACAGACACCACATTAAGGGAGACTCCCTCCCACTGCCCACAGGCTGCTGCAAAGCGCCCAGAACCATCAATCTTGGTAGCCTGTACAATAAATCTAGATGCTTTCTTCAGTAAGATGCCCGTCCCACGGGACCCGGTAGTGAAGTCCGAGTGTGCGATCATGCGGTATCCCCGCCTGTCCAGAGCCCTACCAGCTGCACCCACTAAGTGTGTCTCTTGAAGGAGGACCAGGTCGCAGTGGAACCGCCTAAGATGTTGAAGAACCAACCCTCTCTTAACCTTATCCCCCAGACCTCTCACATTCCAGGACATAATCTGTAGCGGAGGCACAGGCCCCACTCCAGGAGCATCGATCACGTTACTTGGTTGGGACACCCCTGCCATTGTAAATCTGTATGCATAAACCCAGGACCTGTAGGGCCTGGCAGTATCGTGTCTGATGTGTACCTATTCCCAGGGCGTTCCTCCTGTGCGAGCAGTGGCCGGCCCGGTGTCTTCGAGGCAACATCAGGCCATTCTGTGTGCGTAGTCAGGCCCAGCGCGACAAATGTGGAGACCAATGTAACCAGCAGAGTCAAACAATATAAACCAGTAAACTGCAACAACCCTCCCTTACCCAAAACTACCCTCCTCCCTGCTTCCCTGCCACACGGACTCAAAACTGCCCGCCACCCCAACTCAGCAGAGTGCTTGAACCCACCCAAGTAAAAGTACAAAGTTACTTGCTCGTCGGGGGTGAGGAGTACTCCAAAGTCAGCGACCCCTCATACCCTCTGCGGGGGCCCTCAGTCCAGCGCTCATGGCAGCACAGGCAGCAGCTCTAATGTCAAAACAGTCTCGTACCTGCCAGGGCACTAAACATCGGCCTCCAGATCAGCATCAGCATTTTCTCTCAGCGGCGAACCACTTCCGGCTTCCAAGCCGTCACCTCGATCCTCGCCCTGATCCACCAGAAGTCGGCCCTTTCTACTTCGCCCCTGACGGCGGGGTTGAGAGGCTGGCCTCCATCCGTCCAGCCAGTCCCTGGCAATCTCCGGATTGTCAAAAAACCAAGTTCTGTTTTCTGCCACCACCCGCAGTTTAGCCGGAAAGATCATGGAGTATTGGACCTCCCTCCTCCTAAGCTCTTTTTTCACGTCCATGAACGTTTTCCTCCTCCTGGCCACCTCTGCAGTATAGTCCGGGAAAAACGCCACGGTGGAGTTCTGGACCTTCACGGGCGGGGACACCCGCGCAGCTTGCAGGACGGCATCCCTATCTCGGAAGTTGAACAGTCGTGCCAGGATTGGTCTAGGGGACGCTCCCGGTTTAGGCTGACCGCCCGGTACTCTATGCGCCCTCTCGACCGAAAAGAACGTTGACAATCCCTTCGGCTGGAGCTGCGATTTGATGAGGTCTTCCACATAAAGGTCAGTCGCTCTAGTACCTTCCGACTCTGGAACTCCAAGAATGCGGATGTTGTTCCGCCTGGAGCGTCCTTCCTGGTCGTCCAGCTTGTCCTTCAGCACTTTATTCTCAGCCACGACTGCCTCCATTGCCGTCTGGAGCTCTGAGACATCCTCCACCAGTGATTTTGTGACTATCTCCAGTGATCCCACTTTTTCTGCCATTTTGTGGAGGTCTGCTCGGATGAGGGTAATCTCCGTCGAGATCGAACCCACCGTAGCCTGGACTTGCGTGAGAGCTCGCATTACGTCATCCAGGGTTGCCTTCTTCGATCCCGCAATGTCCGCCGTTCTCGTAGATACATTCCGCCCTTCCGCTGGAGGGGAGGCCGTTTTTTCACTGGTGTATCTCTCGATACGTGTCTGGGTCGTGCCGCCCCTGGCGCCTTTTCCCGCCATGATGTCCACAGTAGAGCGCAGCAGGTCAGTTAGTGGGACGGACCAGGAGAGAGGAGGTCAGCCACGGGCCCGGCCCCACCTGCAACACAGCCCGGGCAGACAGTCGGACGTAGAAGGGGACCGGGTTCGCGTCCCCAATGATGGTGGAGATTCAGCCACAGTTCGCTTGTCCCGCCAGGCGTTCCGCCCCCCCTGGTCGCCTCAACCCGCTCACGTTTTGTAGGGTCACAGCCGTGCGGGGCCCTATTACGGCTCCGGAGTGTCACTGAGAGCGCCTCGTGTGTATTGCGGCCCCAGACACTACCATGGGCCCATGTTACGTAATGTGGTAGGCACGAGTCCACCTTTCGTGTCCCTCAGTATTGGAGCTGCGCAGCCTCACGTCTCAGGCGCAGTGTTAGGTGCTGCTGCAGGGCGAAATGCACGTGGGCGGCGGAGATGGGGGGGGGGGGGGGAGAGCTCCCAGGCACTCCGCAACCCTCGCGGATCTCGCCCGCTCCGGCGGCGGTAACAGATGGCTCCTCACCGTAGCGTCACTGCTCCCTCCTCAAGGCGCCTCGGTCCTCGGCAGTGTCTTCGTCCCTCCAGCAGCGCAGAAGGACGTGTGCGCTGCACCGGTAGAGCCAGGGCAGGTAAGGAAGGTCGCAGAGCCGTTCATGGGTTCCCCTTCCAGGCCCGGCCACTTCCGGTCCGCCACCGCCGGGTCTGGCACATTTCCGGCCGGGTGCGTTGGCGACTGGTTTCCCCGGTCTCAGGCCTGCGTCCTGGGCTCGCTGATCCTCGGCTGTAAATCAGCCGCCCGGCATCCGATTTCTGCCCGGTTGCTTGCCGCCTGCACCGCCCGGCCCCGGGTCTTCGGTGCCCCCGCCTGAGGCAAAATTCAGCAACGGATTGTCATTCGGATAGCTAGAGAGGCCGCTTCGCGTTCGGAGCTAGTCCTCTACGCTGCCGCCATCGGTCGAGTTGTTTTCTAGGGTAGGTTTCCCCAAGGAGATCCTCACAGACCAAGGTACTCCTTTTGTGTCGAAAATTATGAGAGAGGTATGTAAGATGTTGGATTTACACCAAATCAGAACATCGGCATATCACCCTCAAACGGACGGTCTCGTTGAGAGATACAACCGTACCTTAAAAACTACTCTGAAAAAGATGCTAACAGTAGAAAACAAAGATTGGGATAAGGTCCTACCCCTGGCCCTTTATGTTCTGCGGGCACAAGTACAGAGTAGCATAGGTTGTTCTCCTTTTGAGCTGTTGTATGGTAGGCAACCTCGGTCGCTACTAGAGATAACCAAAGATGCATGGGAGCAAGAGGAGTCCGAAGAGAAACGGTCTCTTTTGGATTATACACAACAACTAAGGTCCAAGTTGGGTAAACTGAGAGATCTGGCATACTCCCATTTGGAACAAAGCCAACGTAAACAGAAGCATTATTATGATAAAGGGAAGAAATGGCGAAGACTAGAAAAGGGTGATTGGGTATTGGTCTTGCTTCCTTCTTCCTCTCAAAAATTCAAAAGCGAATGGTTAGGCCCCTATCCCGTTGTGGAAACGATTGGCAAAACAACATATAGAGTACAACTCTCACCGAACAGACATCAGACGTTTCACATTAATCTTCTAAAAAATGGATAGGGCCCCCTCCTCAGTCGGCACACTTTGGTCTGCCAGTAAACAGAAAAACAACCACGCTAGATCAGTTACCTATCAACCCTGATTTGTCAGTGAAGGAGAGAGACGACCTGATGAAGGCCCTAGGTCCTTTTTCTTCTATATTTTCTGACACTCCAGGACTGACTCATTTGACGGAACACAGAATACAGACAGAGGAAGGCAAAATAATCAAACAAAGACCATACAGAATTCCTGCTGCTAGGAGAGCAGACGTTAAAAGAGAAGTGCAGGACATGCTCAAACTAGGTGTAATTAGACCCTCCCACAGCAACTGGTCTTCACCTATAGTTATGATACCAAAACCAGACTGGTCCACTCATTTTTGCATGGATTTTAGGGCATTGAACGCCATATCGGCCTTTGATGCATACCCCATACCACGGGTGGACGAACTAGTGGAGAGAATAGGAGAGGCAAAGTATATAACAACGCTAGATCTAACAAAGGGATACTGGCAAGTGCCCCTGAGAGAAGAGGACAGGAAAAAGTCTGCGTTCGCCACGGAAGAAGGACTTTATGAGTTCAATGTTCTTCCTTTTGGTCTGCACGGGGCCCCGGCCACGTTCCAAAGGCTAATGAACAACATCCTAACAAATCACAACAGTTATTGTTCAGTCTATCTGGACGATATTGTTATATTTAGCAAAACGTGGGAGAAACATCTAGCCCACATTCAAAACGTGTTGCAAGCACTCGAAAAGGCAGGTCTACACATAAATGCAAAAAAATCAAAAGCGGCATTTCCCAGGGTGAAATATCTTGGTTTCTTACTTGGTGAGGGTGTAATAGCCCCCCAGGAGGAAAAAGTGAAAGCCATTGAGCAAACCCCTTTTCCAACCACCAAAAGAGAGCTGAGAGGTTTCCTTGGTCTGATAGGTTACTATAGGAGATTTATCGAGAACTTTGCGGTGACCGCAAGTCTACTGACCGACCTATTGAAGAAAACGGTGAAACCCACTCACTTGAGTCAACCTTCCATCGAAGCTAAGGAGGCTTTTGAACTCCTCAAAAGGGCTATAACAACGAGTCCCGTTTTGATACCCCCCAATTTTGAAAAACCCTTTTCGTTAGCCACGGATGCCTCGAATACAGGACTGGGGGCCATGTTGTCACAAGAGGGGGAAGATGGAAAATAACATCCCATATTGTTCCTTAGCCGTAAATTGCATCCCCGTGAAAGAAAGTACCCAACAATAGAAAGAGAATGCCTGGCCATTCGGTGGGCCGTTGATAAACTGAGGTACTATTTAGAGGGACGTCTGTTTGTTTTGTTTACGGACCACGCTCCTTTACGATGGATGCAAAAGAACAGTTCACAAAATCCCAGGGTACTCAGATGGTTTTTATTCCTACAACCCTTTTCCTTTGTGGTGAAACACCGAAAGGGACGGGACAATGGCAATGCAGACTTTTTATCTAGGACACCTTCTCTCCCCGATCAGGAGAAGCCAGGGGGGGAGGAGTGTAACAAGGCACCCAGTATACAAGGGCTGGACCCTGAAGCGGACTGGTGGACTCATAGTGACGAGGATTCCCTTACTCCTTCCCCACATGACGAACAGGTTCCCTGGCACTCGACAACAGGAGGAAATGTGCACGGCTCCTTTAACTGGTCGTATGACTCGGACGAAGGCCCCTCCCACCGTGACGTCTGCTTCAGGGCATTGGTTAAGAACCCGGACATCCCAGGGTTAGCGGGTGACATCACCGGAGGCGAGGAGCAGAGATCGGGAGAGTACGAGGAGAAGAGCCGGAGAGTGCGCGGGTCCGAGGACGCCGAGCGAGGAAGAGAAGTAGACGCGCCGAAAGGCGAAGCAGACGAGCCAGGAGGCCAACGGGACCGCGCTGCGCCGTGCCACACTCCCGAGGGAGGAGTGTGGCTCAGACAGGTACGGGACAAGTTGGCAAGTTGGGTGGGACGTCGGGGTATAGTCCCGCGTTAGCAAATGCACCCTCTTCCATAGAATCCCTCACCTTCCTGGTCCCTATAATTCCCTCCCCTTCACTACGAGACACAGCAGCGGTAAAGCGCCACACCAGAGGTGTCCCCTCACTTCCCCGGTTCCTTTGGGATTGAAGCAGAACGAAGACAGACTGTAATTGGTCCTTTCTTTTTTTGTTTATTTCCTTTCCGGTTACCCCGGACCACGAGAGTCTTACAACTCGAAGAGCCCAATCCAGGGGCGAGACGGTCTCATAAGCAGCGTGTATCCAAAGAGGCACCACGGATCCAGCCGAGTTTGCCAAAGAAAGACTGACATTTCGTCAAAAGAAATTGTATATGAAAATAAAACCTGCTTTACCCAAACATCGTTCCCCGCCTATTACTGACTCCCTGTTACAGTCCCACAGTAATGAAAAACAAAATAAGCTGTTTGTCACTACCAGGGCATGTTAAACATTAAGGGACATGTCTAGCCTTTTACTTACATAGCACCCTGCCCTTAGGGATACTTAGGGCCTACCTTAGTTGGGACTTATAAGTAATAAAAGGGGAGTTTAAGGCTTGGCAGGTAGTGTTAAATGGCAAGTCAAAGTGGCAGTAAAGTGCACATAAAGGCCTTGCAGTGGCAGGCATGAGACAAGTTTGGAAGGTTATTTCTATGGGTAGCACAATCAGTGCTGCAGCCCACTAGTAGCATTTGAAGTACAGGCAATGTGTATATGGTATACCACTTTACAAGGGACTTACTAGTACAACAAATCTGCCAATCAGGTACACACCAATGTCATCATGTTTAGGGGAGAAGCACATGCAATTTAGCACTGGCTAGCAGTGGTAAAGTGCTCAGAGTCTTAAGGCAAACCAAAATAATCAGCAAAACGTGGAGCTGAAAAGCCCAAAGTCTGGTGGAAGACCACTCTAAGGATGCCAAGTCTAACATGTCCTCTATTTGTAGGTGGTCTATGGAAGTATTGAGAGGCACCACATTTTATGACTCCTGTACTTTTTTGTTTTACCAGCTTGGACTGTTGATCTTTTAAAGCAATATGGCATAAATAACCTGCTCAACTTGCATATTCACACTTTGTCAGTGAGCCTAACACCCTGAAGAGAGAAACCAAGGGCCAGATGGTGCATGTAGGAAAACAATGTACACGTAAGTTGGTGAAGAGGACGCCAAGGGTTCTCAAATAACACTAACAAGATATTCTAATACTTTTTAAGTAGGCCAGGAAAGGAGCCCAGTGGTTCATACTTCCCAAGAAAACATTGAAAAAACTATCAGATTCCTTTCAGGTAGCCAGATATAGACGCGGGCTACTGGTCCTCAACATTAGAGGTTAAGGTGCTTTGCCACTGGGGTTCATGGGCACATCATAATATGGCTCTGCAAAAGATAATGTCTGAACTTGACCCTCTGGGTAGTGAGGGTAAGCAATCACTGGCTCCTCAGGGAAGTAAGGTGGGAGTGCTCGAGCTCAGAGCTCAACATTCAACCAACATATTTAATATAGTGAATGTTCAGCCCAGTGCTTAACCTTGGAAGAAAAAAATTACTTTAATCACAAAGTTATGCTAAATACTACACGCTTCATTAATCACACCAGGCGCTATTTCTTGTAGCTGCTTCCACCACCCCGCTCCCGCTTTCTACTACTCCCAGGATTTTCCCCCTAGTTCTGGGTTCCCTCTATCCCCTTAGGAGATTTCAAGAAAAGCATGAATCAGGTTCAGGTGCAGTTCATTCACCCACAGTTTGTAGTGCACTCACTCTCAAGCCTTACTCATTCAGAGGATGAAAGAGTTCTCTCAAAATCTTCTCAGAGCTACCTTACTCTCCGGCTGCACTTCTGCACACTAGTGAGAGCTGCAGCGCACCAGCGCCCTTCAGTGTAGTTCCTCTACGATAGGTGCAGGGCTAGGTTTAGCAGTGCACCCAAACAGCCTCTTCTTTACAGCATAGTGAATAGAGTGGCTAGTGCAGGCGTTGGCCTCACAATTGGCAGTCCTAAAGACGATGCAGTTCTGATAGGACATGAGTAGGGACAGTTCCAGGAGGTTTCCCTCCGCAATTGGTAATTATAGCTGATGTGCAGGCTGATGGGATAGCAGGTGTAGCCCCTGAGTAGGCCTTAGCACTTCAGTAGAAGGAGCCTGCATAGGCCTTCAGCAATTTGATAGATGCAGTCTCAGACAGGCCTTCAGCAGATCAGTAGATGCAGCCCCACATGACCTCTGATGATCAGGCAATTGCAGTCCAGCCAGGGCCTTGAGCAATCACACAATCACAGGTCTGCTGTTCATGTTCAATTGCAGTCCAGCCAGGGCCTTGAGCAATCACACAATCACAGGTCTGCTGTTCCTGTCCAATTGCAGTCCAGCCAGGGCCTTGAGCAATCACACAATCACAGGTCTGCTGTTCATGTTCAATTGCAGTCCAGCCAGGGCCTTGAGCAATCACACAATCACAGGTCTGCTGTTCATGTCCAATTGCAGTCCAGCCAGGGCCTTGAGCAATCACGCATTCACAGGTCTGCTGTTCATGTCCAATTGCAGTCCAGCCACGGCCTTGAGCAATCACGCAAGAACAGGTCTGTTATTCCTGTCAGGAACTGAACGGGGAGTCTGGAGTAGTCCTCAGACACTAGGATCCTCCCAGATTATTCAGACTTAGTCTCTTCTGAGTAACCCAGAGCCACCAGGTGTGGTTGACTTTAATATTTCCTAGACAATCTCTAATGTTGTAAGGCCAAACAGACTGCTTTCCTCTCTTAGCAGGTTAGTATGTTTCTAGGCAGTCCAGGGCAAGGACATAATTTCTCCAGGAAGAGATCCAGACTTCAGGTGTTGTCCTCTCATCTTTTGAAGCCATTCTGCAAGGCAGACACCAGCCCTGGTTGCAGAGCTGCCCTACGAGCTCTCTGTTCCTTGGTCATAGAGGACTTGGACTGGAACCAAGCATTGTGATTTTGGTCCCTCTTGCATACACAACTTTTAGACAGGAGACGTAGACCCACTGTCTTAAAATGTAGAAACAGTTTGTGGTAGTTCTTCTTACAAGTGTCTTTGTAAGACAGAGCATGGTGTCTCCATCCTGGAGTAGCCAGAACAGAGGCACAACGAGGTGTAATATACCTGTTGTAAGCCCAGCTGAATGAATACTAAGGGAAAGGCAAAAGGGCAGGCTCCACCTCAAGGCTTCCTCACAACAGACTCTGCAGTCGCACACTCACCTCTACCATCCCGCAAATGGTAGTGTTCAAGAAGAGTAATCATTTGCTAACCAAATGGCCTCACAGAATATCTACAGTAGCCTTGTTTCCACTCACCTCACTTAAGTGACCATGGCTTCTCCCGCTAGCTGCTGGAAACGCTAGCAATACACTTCTACTGTCTATGAGTACAGTCCTCATCTTCCGAAATGGACCCCACTGGCCTCCAGCACTCTGGCTCACTCACACACACCAGGCACAAGCCACATACATACATACATACATAGACACGCGCACATTCTGAATGTTTGTGCTAGGAACTGGACAAGTTCATGCAAGCAGAACTTTACATCAGTGGGCTGGCAGTCCTCCACTTCAGTATTCCAGATTAAAAGACATGGTCACACTATTGATCCTTAAAACATGTTTTGCTGCCACCTCCGATCCATGAACTAAACTCATGACAGGGACAGTAGTTCACTGTCACAATGGGGGTGTGCTCCATACACCCCTCCAGGTTACAGGACAAGCCCAGGACCTCTCATAGTGAGATACAGGCCTAGGTCTCTTTGCAAATGACAAACTAGTTTAACACCAGGACCAAAATAAAACCTCAGGATAGAAGATACACGTAGTTGGGTATTCAGGGCAGGAGAACAAACACATTTACAATGCACAGTACATTCCCATCACAACAGTTTCCAAAAACTGACCGATGAGCTCTAAATATAACATAACATGCAACTAGGAGAATATGATTATCAAATTTCACCTGGCCTATCATTTTCAAAATGCATATACGAGCGTTCTTCACTTCCACATTCTACTTTGTTCCAATTTTAAAAAAGCCCCTAACAAGTTGGTTTTCAGTCTTTTATTACAAATGAGAATCTACTAGTAGGGGCTGGATGGAAAACTAATAATGTATACAAATCTCACATTCACAAGCCATAAAAGCAGAGCTAGGCAGAATTTACAGACTCATGTGTTAAACAAAGCACTCGATTTACAGAATAAGACAACAGGTATGTCTTATAACTTTTCATTACAAAGGCTTCATACAGCAGAAGAGATAATATCATCAACAACAATATAGATGATGAAATGCTGCCATGGGACTATTGCAATAACAGCCATAGCAAAGCATCATGTGAAAAATAGCAACAAGTATCAGAGGAAAACTTTTAATATTTTAGGTAATTGCATCATTAAGCCATGATCACCTTTTCACAAGGGATAACACAATTATTTCAAGCAATAGAACGATATGTCAAGCGTGAGCCCCATCACTTTAGGAACGCCAATATTTAGAGATGGCCACAATTCCAATAATGTCCACAGTATCTCACAGATTGACAGCATTGTACTAGGCTAGCGCTATTTCAAAGATGTCCACAGTTATGCCAATATACCCGCAACATATGAGATTAGGCACCAACATAGTGCTAAAATGCCATTCTAATGGTAGCATGTGCTCTAAATACACCATTCTGAACATAACACAACATTAATCCAGGACCACCGATATATATATAGAAGGGATACAAACCACAAAGCTAAGATTGTTCACAACGTATCGATGATGAGTGACATTATGACAGAGATAACAATTCCTACAATATGTCAAGGTTGGGCAACTTTATGGTAGAGTCAGCACAGTTACAAGGATTGCAATTATGCCAAGAATGCTTTTATATGTTAAACGATGGGGATCATTATGCTACTGTTATGCCCTGCTTTGGCATAATGATGCCAAGAATTACTAAAATTTATGTCAATGCTTGACAACATTTTGCCAATAAGAGCCACAATTATGTCATGAATGCCCACAATATTTCAAGGATAGGTACCATTAAACCTGAGTCACTGTGATGCCATAGGCAGCCATGTCTCTATGAAGAATGGCCACTATGCGTCAAGCATGGGCACGATTACACGAAGGCCACTATTATGAGTGAGATAGACAGAATGATGTCAACAATTACCACACCTTGTCAGGGAAAGGAATGACTAGACCAGGGTTAAGCTCATCCCTGCACCTACAGAGTCACGATCGCACATCTACTGACTCAGAAATACATAACTCTTTCTCTCGGATGTATGATGTTACAACGCGATCAAAATGATCGTGGTACATCACAACGCATCTTTTACAACGCAAGTTCTTTTACCAGGACTTGCGCTGGAGGGTGCTGGACTTAGGAATAGTAAGATTTACTATTCCAACTCCAGCCTACGTACAGTAGGGAAGGTGTTGGAATAGTAAATCTACTATTCCTTAGTCTAGAGTGCCCTCCAGCGCAAGTCGTAGTAACGGCTTGCGTTGTAAAAGATGCGTCGTAATGGCACCGCGGCGTTTTGACCGCGTTGTGAAGGATGTTTACCCTTTCTCTCTCTCCTTTCATAAGCCACCAAAATGTACCTCTATACACCCCGGTTAGACCAGATTACCTGGCATTCTGGACAGTACCTCTCAAGCCCCCCAAGAGCAGACTGTGCTGTGTTTCACTATATATACAAACATGTTGGTCTGAAATGGGGTATATTTCACAAGTATTTGTTGTGATATTCAGCTGATACAACTGCCTCCCCCATGTGTACAGTTACAAGAGTGTACTGACTACCATTGTTACTTCTCTTTGCTTTTGTGTGAAAATCAACATTACATGAGCAAAGAAGAAAGATACATACACACATAGATATGCATATTTGAAAAAAAGCAGGTTAAGATGCTCTTCACTGCCCTTGCCCTTATACTTACCTCCTGAAATCAGCAGCACAGACTGGGGTTCTCCTCTGTAACCAACTCGGGTCCTGGATACCCTATGGCAGGAGTGGACAAGCAGAAGCTGTCACAAGTGATAACTTCCACTTGTCACATTAATGGCCCTTCCTTATTTGCTCAGAATTGAGACCGACAGTCAGTCATAACGAATAAGTGGAGGAGGGAAGGGCCTGAGAGATGTATGTCTCTGCCTGCATGTGAACTGGTGCATATAGCTCTCTTTGCGGAGGTATAGACGCTAGTTTGCTTAACATGCACAATGTATGTGGAAGAGGACCTGCATCTATGCTGCCCCCCAGCCACATTCAGTGCTCATGTTGGTTGGAGGCTTTCATTGGCTAAGAAGGTTACCCGAGTTCAGGCCATCTTTTTCGCTAATGGCTACATATAAGTGGCAGATTATAATGGTAGACCCCAAAAACCCCGTAAAGCACACATCTTTGTGTAGACCAAGGAAGATACTTTTGTGATATTGTCATCAAAACGAAGTCGACATAATGACAAATACATGTAAGAAGCAAAGTTACGAACAACTTAACTTTCCAGAGGTTAAAATTAAATCTAGGCAGTGGTGATTATGTCTGTATAGTTCAGAGAATGTGTGATTCTTGTCGTAAAACGGTGAAATTCCCAGAATTTGCTCATAACTAGTGTGATGTACCAGACGTTCCCTGGAGTTAGATATCCAGACCAGTGTGAAGGAACATCAGGCTGCTGTGAATCGTGTTTCCCGGCTGTCACCTGCAAGGGAAGAGAGAAACATAATAGCTGCCACTTGGCCGTGTAATCTCTTTCCCTGCTGTCCGACATCGCACCTGGGGGTTTCTATCAGTCGGAAGGGAGATGGAGCTTGGTGCCAAAAAAATGGCGAGTTGCGCGATCCTGGCCCTTTTTTATACGTGTACGTCCTCCTACGTTTCAGGGTAATCTTCAGTGCAAGTGACACACGGGTCAGAGCTGTGCTTGTTGTGGCAGTTTAAATAGCGCAAACTCTACACGAAGACGTTGGGCCGCTTTACATGAACACCAGTTACATTTATTTTATCCATCTTCACTTGCTATTCCTTTTGTCACCATTCTCCATTTCTCTTTTTATTTCTCTCCCCTTTTCCATTTCGCTTTTAAAAATGTCCTCTTCTCTCTCCACTTTCTGTGTTTCCTTTTTGTGTACTTTCTCGGTCATTTTCCCCCTATCACTTCCTCTTCTTTCCTCTCTTGCTTACTTTACCCCATGCTTCCTGGCCCCACTTCTTCCCACACTATGCCTTTCTCCCTCTTTTTCTCGTGTATTTCCCTCTCCACTTTCTACCTCGCATATCAGTCCCTTTAAACCCAGTAAATGAATTTAGGAGTTGATTGTGTTGAGCCAGTTGTCTCTTAAGTTTCATACAACGTTTTCAAGGGAGATTTACATACAACTCAATTAAATGGACCTGCCCAAAAATAACCCAGAAGGGTATTAGAGGCTGCTGGTGCATGTTATGCCGGGTTGAGGAGGTCTGGAGGAGTCAGGCTGGTGCTCTGAAGTGTAGCACCTGGGAGAGTCGATTTTCTGTCAATAAAGACCATTACAAACTAAGCTAGAATGTGTAATAAGGAATGGAATGTGGGAAGAGGTAGAAGGGAATGAAGAAGAGGGAATGGAACATAGGGGGACGGCTGGGACACACTGAGATGGGACCTGTTAGACCTGGCACCATTGGCGTGGGTCTCCCCTGTATTTTTTGCCTTTGCCTCCTGTGTTTTTACTGTGTGTTGATCTCCGTTTTGCTGGTCTAGATGCTTTGGGCACTTTGCCACTGAGTCCAGTTCCAAAGTCCAAGTGCTCCCTTTGTAAATTGTTGTTATGGATTGGTGTTTCCATGATTTGCTGATTTGATTTACTAGTCAGTACCTAGTACAGTGCATTGTGTGTGCCCAGGGCCTGTAACTCAAATGCTGCTAGTGGGCTGCAGCACTGATTGTGCCGCCCACATAAGCAGCCTGTGAATGTAACTCATGTCTGCAATTGCAGAGCCTGTGTGCAGTCTGGTACTGCTATGTCGACCTGGTAAGTGCACCCACTTCCCAGGCCCTACCTTTCCCTTTTCTTACATGTCACCCCTAATGTAGGCCCACGGTACTTCTGTGGGCAGGGTGCAGTGTATGTGAAAGGTGAGAAATGTACTCATGTGTGTGACATGTCCTGATATTGAATTACTAACAGTTTCGTTTTTCACTATTGCAAGGCTACCTGTTCCTGTAGGACAGAATGGAGAGTTTGTTTATAACATATTATGAACATAACTACCCCTGGGAACAAGGTAGGAGAATAAAGTTTAGGATGCATGAACTCAGAACGTTAACATGCATCTTTTAGTGAGGGTGAGTTTTATATTTTGTGTTTCAAAATACCACTTTTAGAAACTGGGTATTTTCTTGCTTAGCCATCCAGTGTGCCTCTGCTAGGACTTTTTATTGCATGTCTGGCTTTTGGATGACAGGCGCTGGAGAGGAGTAGTGGCTCCAGAGAGCCTGATGAGTCAGTGCTGGGCTGAATAGACCTGGGCTGCATTTAGAGTAGGGGGAGGAGATTTCCTTTCACCTGAATGGGCCTGGTCTACCTTCCACAATGCTGTCTCCACCTCCTGCCAAGACGCTGCACCAGAGAGGACAGAACTGCTTTTGACCAAGCACAGGGCTTCTTTGCCACCAGAGAACAAATTATTTTGTAGTATAAATATTGGGGCCCAGACCCCAGAACTTTAGATCATTTCTGGGAATCAAGAGGAACCTTTGCCAAGGAGAAGAGCCGGAGAAGCTGAGGAGGAATACTTCCCTTTTCTGTTTGCTTTCTGGGGTTGGCCTCCAGTGGCTACTTGCAGCCAAGGAAAGGAGAAATGGACTTTGCTTTTTGCTGTGTCCCCTGCTTGAAGATCTTCAAGGGCTTGAATCTGAGCTTGCCTCCTATTCTGAAGTCTAAGGGACACAAAGACTTCACCACCAGCTCCCGTGATCTTCCTTGCTGGGAGTTCAGACCTGCTCAGAGATGCCTGCTGTTGTTTTGGTCCTCTAGAGGCTGTTTGCTGCTGGGAGCTTGGAAAAGTAATGCAACTTTGAGAAGCGAGACACATCCGCACCTCTTTCCGATGCATCGCCGAAGAAATCGTCCCAGCGCCTGCCCGCAGCTCAAGAAATCGCAGCATCGATTGCACCGTAGTCCGAGATCACCAACAGATTTCAACGCAAGGCCTGCTGTGGGCACACATCGCTCCGGATAGTCGCATCGCATCGAGGCGCCAAGTTTGTTGCATCATTGGGGGATGTGGTAAGACACCTACGCATCAATTCCCCACGCAGTAAGAAACCGACTCATCACCTCCTCTCCGGTAAGGAACCGATACATCACCTCCCTTGCACAGCAGAAAGCAACCGACACATCAACTCTCCCGGAGCAAGGAACCAACGCATCACCTTCCCGGAGTGTAATGAACTAACACGTCCCCTGCAGCCCGTTTTGTTTGTTTGCGTGGCACATCCAAGTTACATTGTGTGAATAGTGTCGCATCTGCAATTTGCTTTGAACTGAACCATCTGAAAGTTATATTTTTTTACTATATTGTGGATATTTGTTGTTTGGTCTTGTTTTGGTTTAGATAAAGATTACTTATTTTTCTAAACAGGTGTGGTGTCCATTTGTAGTGTTTTCACTGTATTACTGTATGTGCTCACAAATGCTTTACAGACTGCCTTTGAGATAAGTCTGTCTGCTCATGCCAAGCTACAAAGGGTGTGAGCAGGGGTTATTTTAGAAGTATATCCCCCTTACCCTATTTGGACAATGGTACCTACCTCTGCCAACTAGAGACCCCCATTTCTAACCAGACCTGTTTGAGGTTGTGCCTGCTTGCCCTTATGTGTGAATAAACCTGCGTTTTCTTAAACCTGTGTGGTTGGATTCCTAGTAATAAAGTTGGAGATAAGATCGGTAACATGGCAGAGAATGTCTCATGGTGCTAACACTCTTGAGCGTGAGGTGTATCAGGAAGAAAGTGACATTTATTGAACACACAGGCAGAATACATGAGTGACTTACTACTATTAAAATTTAAAATGCTGTTACTTGCCGGTCACAACTCGCAGCCTAATCTGTTGGGCCTGCAGTGCTAGCGTGAATCGGTGAAACGTTACTGCTTCACACGCTGAGTATTTGACCGTAGAAGCAACACAGGAGCAGTGAGATGCAGCAGGAGGTGTTGTCATGCTTAGCATGCAGGGGTTGTATAGAATAGGGCAGTGGACGACACTAGCTGCATAGCATCATAATGTAAGCAGGCGGCCATTTTGGGGATGATCTAACACATAATTGTTTGTTTCAAGGAGTTAGCGGTACAGAGGTTCATGTTTTAACATGCAAATCATCAATTTGGATTTTGGAAAAAAATTGCTGATAACCAACTTTAAAGGAATTCCCCACAACTTCCCCACTTTGCAGAAAATAATGCGGAATCCTCCTCACAGCATAAGTTTTTTAAATATATTACTTGAACTGGCTAATTCCCCAAGCAGACTGACATTAAGCTCACTGAGCCAGCCGATCACTGGAAAATCAATTTCACGTGTGAAAAAGGAAGTGCTAACTTTGTCATAGCACTGATGGTCCAATACAAAGCCTAAGGGTCGGTCTCTTAAACATACACCAAGTTCTACAGGAAGGTGCACATAATTATTTAGCAGCGAAGAATTGACAGTGGTAAATGCATATCAACGTATACTGGAAATTTGCACACTATATACATTTATTTTCCTGTGTGTACTGAATTTTTCTTGCAATGAGCCAGCAGACATTTTCATTAAGTCACCGTAGGCATTTTGGGCTGCAGGATCGGAACCTGCGTTTAAGCGGATCGAATGGAAAGAGTACTTCCTAAATTAAATTGAAACAGTGGATTCGGATGGTGACATTTCTCCAGAACACAAGGTACGTATTATTTTACATCCATTAGGCAACCAAGGAGTAAAAACTGATCACCAAATTAATAAAACAGTTGCAGGATTGGATGATAGAAATGCTTTTAGTAGTGCATTGGTTAATTTGGATAAGCATTTTGCCCCAAAAGTTTGCATAGGTATACCAAGGTTCAAGTTTTTCCAAAAGAAACAACTAAAGACTGAGTCCACTGATGGCCATGTGGGTGAATTAAGTTAGTTAGATACAGATGATTGTGTGTTTGGTGGATTGTTGGAAGATTTGATCTGTGATCAAGTGGTTATGCATGCATCAAATCATGGAATTCAAGAGAGGCCAAGGATGAATGGGGATGTTTGTCTGGACAATGTACTTGTGATTGTGTGCAAAGCAGAGATAGCTAATAGATGTGCAAGTGCATCGAGGACAGAAGTAACAGAACCATCGGAGACAGTTTCCAAAATAAAAGCAAACATGAAACAGAAAAATGCAGGGAATTCACCTAGTCTTGTAAAGGTATTTAAAAGTATAAGGAATCTGATGGTGAAACTAGTAGTAATGATGAAGGTAACTTGGAATGTTGGAATGTTGTTCTGAATTCAGAACAAAACTAGTTTAAAATGTTTCTGTTGGATGTTTGGCCGTGCAGAACAAATCAGGCTGTTGGAGAAAGATTGTGTGTATGTGGTGGAATCAAAATGTATGCAGATTCTGGCTTGCCTCATATGATAATAAATGAAGATACATGGAACAAGTATTTTGTGGATATGGTGGGTACAAAGCTTTTTTCTCCTGATATTGAATCAGAGGGTTATGTAGGAGAAAAAATTGAAATTACAGGGTGCCGCTGATTCAAATTTGAATTAAACAAATGTAGTACTTATGGGAAAATATGTGTTTCTAAGAAGGGTCCATCGGTACTTGTTTAGCAGGGTCAGAAGGAGTTGCACATTATCCGGGATCCAAATGGTAAAGAACAAGTTTGATTATGGATGAAGGTGTAAAAGGTGGGGAGAAAATGATAAGAAAATTCTCTCTCTGCTTGAGAAAAAGACACAAAATTAAGATTATGCATTGATTTACGCCATGTGAATAACAATATTATACTTGACCAATTTCCCTTACCAAAGATCAACAAAATGCTGTAATTAGTAAAAGGGGCCAAGTGGTGATTGATCTGCAGTGATATCACCAGATATCAGTGTCGAGTGACAGCAAACAGAATACTGCATTCATAACACCGCAGGGCTGTTACCAATTCAAGAGGATGCCATTTGGTTTGGCATCGTCAGCGGGCGTGTTTTAACGGTTAATGTACCCGTTATTTGGTAAGATCTAGGATGCAAAGTTTTTTCAGGATAACATACTGGTGCATGGAAAAAAGCAGATTAGAGCATGACAGAATTCCGGAGGAAGTGTTGAGAATTCTGGGTTCATAGGGTTTGACTACTGAATATTCAAAATGTACATTTGCGGAGAACAGCATTACTTATTGTTGTAATGAAGAAAAAAAAACAACTCAAGTAAGTAAGAACGTCTTTATTCTGTCATCCACTCTCCATAACTGGCATGCTCCACAACATTCTAAGGTGAACTCTCATGGAACGTTCCATAGGGAAAGGAGGGAGGAGGGGGGGGAAAGGATTTTACCAAGGGAAGAAGGAAGAGAGATTACAACACATCTCCCTCTGCAGGGGAAGACTACAATAAAACAGGAGATGCACAAAGGGGGTACACATTCTGCTAGGGGAACAATACAGTAGGTTACATCCGTGAGAAGGGCTAGATAATAATAGGGCAATCGGATCTCTTCCCCTGAAGAAACCGGTAAAGGGAGCTCCTATTACCCAGAAGGAAGAGGTGAGGTATGCCCAATAGCCTCCTCTTGATGATTTGTCCACATAAAATTGACAACAACTAGTTGCGAAGACTCCTTATCAGGATGCAGAATTTCTCATGAGATAAGGGATTCTATGTCCTAGCAAGGTGGCTCCTTATGCTATGGAAGAGACCTAATGCATTTGTTGGTGACTATGCAATCTGATACATCTTCACAAGTGAAAGAATTTCTTAAGAAGAGAACACTGCTGCCTAAATGAAGGAAGCTGGAACAGAAATACATTATGATGAGGGCGTTAGGCACATAAATTCAGGAATAGCAGGTTTGGCAATCGGATCTCTTCCCCTGATGGAAGCAAAAGGGGTTACTCCGGTTACCAAGTCGGAAGAGGTGTGATATGCCCAAACGCTATCTATAAACGTTTTGTCTACATCCATATTGTGTGTGAGATTTTTGATTTGGGGGATTAACATCCAAATGGGGTAAATGTCCCTGTGGTCTTGTACAGTAGATCTCTCATGCTTGATGCTCAGTTCATTAAGGAATGCCTTCATTTACAATGACAAGAAATTGATATTGTCGTTGGTTACTATGCAAGCTGGAACACCTTCACACGCGAAAGAGTCTCTTTAAAAGTCAATGAGAGTTTTAGTCGAAACACATTGAACCAACTTATATTTGATCCAGCGAGAAGTGTAGTACAATCACAAATTTCTTCAGGAAACCCAACTGTCCCGTGGGACCGATTATATCTAATGCCAGCTTAGTCCATTGTGTCTTAGGGACTGCTGTGGGATTAACTGGCACAGTGCAAATTTCCTCTGCGGGCCAACTTTTTACCACGCCTGTTTCTGAAACAGCATGAAACAGCTCAGGTAACCCCTTTTCTACTGGGGTATTAGCATTATGATTTGTAATGATGTTCACTCCCGAGGGCGTTACACTGCATTTACATTGTGGTCAAATCCGGAGTACAATTCAGGATGAATGTTTAAATTACTGCTGGTTCCCGCCTCCCGCTCAGTTAAGAGAACTTGATCTTTATTATTAGGATCAAGAACCATCCCCAACTCTCTTTGATGATGCCAACCTAAAAGATTGGCACCTTTGCTTACCGTATACACCTTGCCCCATGTAGATCTCCCTTTGAATTTAATACATGCCATCATCATCCCCAACAAAGGAATGTTCTCATCTGCATACCCGATAGCTGAAATGCCAGGTTCTAGCATACTGAGGTTGGAGGTGTCAATTATGTCCTTTATGCCATCCAGGTTAAGTAAGGTGACCGGGGCACACGAGTCAGCAAACACGTCTATAGGAATATCATTCACAAAGATAGTGCATTTTGGGTAAACATTAGATCAGTGGTCATTGGAATGCCCTAGAGGAATTTTAGAAGTTTGGTAGTCCCTTGCTCTTATTTGAAAAACGTACTTAGGGGAAACATTCCCTACGCTATGCACAACTTTAACTTGACTGTTCTCACTATTTTTGCAGACTCTGCCCAGGTCCCCCATCTAATTACATTTGACACATGTGACGTTGCGGGCAGTGCAACGCACATCATTGGCAAGATGATTGCTGCTGCCACATCTATAGCATTTTAACCTTTCCTTCTCTCTAACCGCATGGTTATCCTTGACCTCGCCAGGTCTGACCTTGAGCACTTCATTTTCACTTTAATAGCCTAACATATAGCTATTTTGAACATTGGCAACAAGCTCGTTTGGAGCCTTCATCTCTATAATACACTTACCTGTGTGTTCTATCGAGACTGCAATATTGACTGCTTCTTTTAATGTGGGGTTTTTTGCTAGAAGCTTTTCTTGGATGCGACTATTGTTCGTGCACCTGACTAGTTGGTCCCTGATGAGTGAGTCAGTAAGCTCACCAAAGTCACATAGTTGTGTCAGGCCTCTCAGTGCCGCAATATAATTAATGACAGACTCCTGTTTGCCTTGGATGTGGGTAAAGAACTTATGTCGCTCCAAAACTACATTCACCCTGTCACCAAAATGTGCTTCTAACTTTAAAAGGGTAATTTTAAACTCATCTGTCTCATCCTCATCCTCCTTAAACTCAGGTTCAGGTAAGGTGTCATACATTTTCCTACCTTGTATCCCTAGGTTATGCAGCAATATATGTTGTTTGCGGAGAGCTGAATACCTTTCGCCTCCTATGGCAATGAGGTAAGAGGCGAATACATTTATCCATCCCTTCCAGTAAATTTCTGGTTCTCAGACCTCATTTAGGAATGGAGGGGATTGGCTCATAGCTTGTCCTGCCATCGTAGGGGAGATAGCTTTCCTAGTAAGCTGCGGCAGGAAAGGATGGTCAGTAAAAGGTCACACTCTGCTAGGGTGAAATAAGGGGCGCAGAGCAGGAGGAGTCCTGAAGGGACCCGGGATAGGATGCCAAAAGGGAACTTAAATGCGAACAACTGCAATTAAGCTAATTGGAGCTATAACTATTAAGAAGAACTGAGAAATTGCCAATGTACGGTAGCAATCCCAAACTTTACTATAATGCACTCTAAAATAATGTTCATGCAGGGAGAAATACTCAGTAAGCTCCATATTTCTTATACACCTGAAAACACATGCAGGAAGGCTATTCTCATAAATAGTACTCAGAATGCACAGATAGCCTCACAGAGCAAAATATACATAGTATTAAATACACTTAGGATATTCCAATTGAAAGGAAGGTGCAAGGAACCTTGCCAGTGAAGTAACCAGAAAATGTATGCCACAGTTATGAAATACAACAATATACTAAACACTGCGATGCTGCGGATCTGTACGAGAGATAAGTGGGGAACAATTACGTTTCAAATGTCTAATGGTGCAATAGAGAAGGTGTGCATATCACCGTGAAGAGGTGCACACACCGAGGTATGCCCGAGGAGGAAAGTAATTGGAGAACACCTAAGCTCAGAAAGCTTGAGAAGGCGTAACTAGAAGGAGCAGTCTCTTCTGTGTGTCACCGCCGTGGGTAATAATGTTTCATATGTAGTACGAGGATGGTGTGTGTATCACCGCAGAGGTAGACACACAGGGATGAACAGGAAAGTGGCTAGGAGGTGGAGAGAGTTATCGAGGAAAAAAAAGATCTTACTGTGAGAGTTGGAGGCTTCAAACGATGTAGTTCAGTCGGAGGAGCTGTCCCCTTGAGGTGACGATCGCAGGAATTGCAAAACTGTAGACAGTGAGGAGGGGGAACCGGATGAGTAGACTGGCTCTAAAGCAGCTGGAGCACCGGGAAAACTGACAAGGTGCTCTGAGAGAAACTGACGCGCCGTGCTCTGAGGGACTGGAGCGCCAGGAGGCTGATGGGCTGCTGCGCTATGAGGCAGAGTAAAGGAGGTTGTATGCAGGCGTTATCCGTCGGATAATAAAACAGAAGTGCATCGGCAATCACTGGGAAAGTGCCAGGAGAACTGATGAGCTAGGGATCTGTATAAACGTGAAGCACTGCTGGGCACTGTGGCATTGAGGCGGACTCACGCAGCGCTACACTATCTTCGCCCATGAGAGCGGCAATCACCAGGAGGGGGACGATGAAGCACTGCTGAACACTGTGGCGGACTCCCACGGCGCCCCCATATCTTCCCAGACTGGCCGCTTCAATCTTTTTCACAGACGTAAACTAGGACATGTAATTAATAGTGAGGAAATTAAACCCAAGCCGACTTTGATTGATGGTATTCAGAATGCACCTGCCCCTAGCTGCAAAGACGAAGTTGTGTCGTTCATAGGTTTAGTGGAAATCTGATCGAAGTATATTCCAAACTTTGCAGCAGGAACATACACTATAAGACATCTGTTAAAGAATAAGTTTAAGTGTGAGTGGCCCCCTGAGTGTGAGTCAGATATTTGTAGTGTAAAAGTGTGCATTCTGAACTTAGCTTCATTAGAAGGTTTTGACCCAGAGGCCCACAGTGAAACTACTACAAATGCAAGCAGTGAGGGGTTTGGGGCTGTTCTATCCCGTCAGGAGCAATGGGAAGGAAAATGTGATTTCTTATGCCTCCAGAACACTTTTGTATATGGAAGAAAAATATTCTGTGATAGAAAAGGAAACACTGGCTTGTGTTTGGGCAACTGATCATTTTAGAGCTTTTTTGTGGGGAAAGTGTTTTACATTGAGACGTGGCTACAAACCATAGGTAAAGTACTTACAACTGAGGGCACCATTAATACATCTGAGATTGTCGATTAAATTGCAAGACTACAATTATAGAGTAGAATTTATTCCTGGCAAGGAAAATGTGATTGCTGATTTTTTTAAATCAAGGATTCCCGACCTACGAGATAGGTGCATTAAAAAAATATAGAATACTGAGTTTGTTAAGGTTGAAGTGTTAACCAAGATTAGGGAACATCTTGGCAGGCGACGGCCAAGTAAAGTCGGAATGGGAAATTCGATAAAAAACATTTTGGAAAGTGAGATATGAACTGGGTGTGGAGGGAGAGCATGTATGGAGAGGATAGAGAAATTCCTCCAACAAGTTTGAGAAAACAATTTATTTATTTATTTAAGGTTTTTGTAAAGCGCGCAGTAACCTTGGAGCATCCCGGCGCTAGAACCTGTGGTCAGGAGGGGACATCACGGAAGGGGAGGAAAATCAAGGGAAGAGAAAAGTTTTCAGAGCCTTCCTGAACTGCAGGAGGTTCGGTTCGGTCCTTAGTCTCCGGGGGAGGCTATTCCATCGTTTGGCGGTGTGTACCGAGAAGCGGCGGCCTCCCGACCGTGCTTTTTTTACTCTGTGAACAACAATGAGGTTCTCTTGGTTTGACCGAAGTGCCCTGGTGGCTTTGTAGGGAGTGATGAGTTTGTTGAGAATGGGTGGACCTTTGTGGTGAAGTAGTTTATGGGCCAGACAGAGGGCCTTGAAGACAACCCTCTCTCTGACTGGGAGCCAGTGAAGCAGCTTCAAGGCTGGCTTTGCTGAGGATCTGGCCGGGGTGTGAGTGAGTAGTCGGGCCGCAGCGTTTTGGATTTTCTGCAGAGTGTTGAAAGTAGCTTCCGGGGCGCCCATGTAGATTGCGTTGCTGTAATCCAACCTCGCTAGGATAAGACCTTGGATCAAAAGTTTACGTGAGGTGACCGGAAGCAGAGGGAGGACCTTCCTGCAGGCCCTGAGAAGTCCAAAGCATATTCCTGCCGTCTTTTTGGCCTGCGTTCTGAAGCTCAGATCTTTCTCGAGCCAAACGCCTAGGCTCTTAACCTCCTCCTTAGGGCCAGGGGCGTCACCCAAGCAGTCGGGCCAGATGTTAGGCGGCAAGGAGGGCCCTTTTTGTCCAAGTAGCAGGAGTTCGGTCTTGGACCCGTTGAGTTTTAGGGCTGAGGTGTTCATCCAGCTGTGGATTTCGGTAAGACAGCTGTGGAGGTCGGAGGGATCTTGATGGGGGTGTGAAAGGGTCACTACCAGCTGGGTGTCGTCTGCGTAATTAACAATTGACACACCAAACGGGTTGACCAGATCCTCCAGTGGAGACATATAAACGTTAAATAACGTCGGGCTAAGAGATGAGCCCTGCGGAACTCCACAGCGGAGGGGAATCGCGGGGGAGTGGCTGTCGTTCTCCCAGACTCGGAAGGAGCGGTCATTTAGGAATGACGAGAGCCACTTCAGGGCCATATCCCTCACTCCGATGTCTCTCAGACGCTGGATTAAAACCTGGTGATTGACAGTGTCGAAGGCCGCACTGAGGTCCAGGAGGATCACTGCCACTGATCCTCCTGCATCCAAAATGCTTCTGGCCTCTTCCACCGCCGCCAGGAGGGCGGTGTCAGTGCCCTGGCCTGGGCGGAAGCCAGTATGAGAGTTTTTTAGGAGGTTGTTGCTTTCTAGGAAAAAAGATAATTTTTTATTCACTAGCTTCTCCATAATTTTGCTGTTTCCTGGGAGGAGGGAGATTGGCCTGTAGTTAGCTAGGTCCTGGGGGTCCAGTGAGGACTTCTTCAAAAGACCCTTGACCAGCGCTGCTTTCCAGCTGGGAGGGACTACTCCCTGTGTAAGGGAAGCATTGATGAGAGACGTGAGAGGAGGAATGATGGTGGGGGCTACCTTTTTCAGGAAGCGTAGCGGCACCGGATCACTGGGAGAGCCACTCTTGATTGTGGCCAGCGTCACGGCTACCTCTTCCGTGGATACTGGGCCAAAGGGACGTCAGTGGGATGGCTGTAGCCGGAGGAATGGTGGGGGGGTCCCCTTCTATGCAGCCAGCATCACAGGGTGGAAGGGATGCGAGGATTTTTTGAATTTTATCGTCAAAAAAGGTAGCCAGTTTCGTGCATTTATTTTCCGCGGCTGTAGGGTCCAAAGGTTTCACAGGGGGGTCTGGGGGATGCAGGAGTTCTTTAAGAATAGCGAAGGTTTCCTGGGCAGAACAGGATGAGTTTTTAATTCTATCTTCGTAGAATGTACTTTTGATTTTATGGAGCGCAAGTTTGTAAGTTTTTATGGAGGCCCGAAACCTGACTGTCTTGTCTGCTGTCATGTCTTTCCTCCATGCGCGTTCATTTCTCTTGCACTCCCTGCGAAGGAGATTCAATTCAGGAGTGTACCAGGGAGAGGGGTTCACTCTTTTAGTGCGTTTAAGGGAGCTGGATCTCGGTACGAGGCCATCCAAAGATTGGGTGAGCCATGTATTGAATTCAGTGTCGGCCGTAATGGGGTTTTGAGTGGGGATGGGGGTATTTTCCCTGAGTCTGGCTGCCCATTCTTCAGGGACCAGCTTGTGCCAACGCCTAGTGAGTGTTCTGGTTTTGGGCAGTTGGGGTGGAGGGATATTGATGTGCCATTCGAACGGGACCAGGAAGTGGTCCGTCCAGGGGAGGGGAAGGTGCGCGCTTGTCTTGAGGCCTGGAATGTTTGTAAAATTTGGATCTAACAACTGTCCTTTGTCGTGGGTAGCATATGGGTTCTTTAAGCAGAGACCAATGAAGGAAATATCCAGCAGTAGTTCAGCTGCAGGCGTGTCGGCAGGGTCCAGGAAGTGAAGGTTTAGATCCCCTAATAAGAGGTAGTTGAGGAGGTTATGGCCTCAAGGGTGATATGGTCAATAAGCTTGCTCGAGAACTCGGCGATTTGTCCGGGGGGGCGGTATACAAGCAGTCCTGACAAGGAAATTTCAGGTGAAATTTGGATATTAAAGTGACAGCTTTCGCAGTCTTTAATGTTGCCATCCGAGATTCTGCAAGTGAGGGAATCTTTAAGTATTATGGCTAGACCCCCTCCTCTGCCGCATGGTCTGTTCAGAAAGCGGATTTGGTAGCCCGGAGGGAGTGCGTTGACCATGTCGTGGCCGTTGTTGGGGGTAAGCCATGTTTCGGTGAGAAACAGAATATCCATGGCATGGTCCGAGATCAAGAGATTTATTTCATGGGCATGTTTGACAAGCGACCTGCAATTAAGTAGGCCCAGCTGTAGGCCGCCACGTTCAGTTTCAGTGCATGACGGATTGCAGAGACTGCAACCCATGAAAGGGTTATCGCCCAAGTGGGTGTAACTACAGAAAGGATGTTTAAGGGGGTTCAAGGCCATGAGCATATCACGTGTATATGCTGGCTGTGTCATGAGGGACAGGGGCATAGTGGCTGGGCCTGGGACCGCTCGGGCCCGGACGGGCCCAGACGGGCTTGCCTTTGGCGCGCCGCCGGCGCGCTGACGGCGCGCCCGCTGCGCCTGTCCGCTGCGCAATAGAGAACTTACATCATGAAGCACATTTTGTTGTTGTTAGGTTGGACTAAACAGGCCGTTAAGGCATCATTTTGGTCTACTGGTATGGACGTGGAAATAAAGAGATGTGTTCATGATTGTGAAATTTGTAAAACAGCTGATTAGTCTTAGGTCACATTGAGTCATGTACTAAATGTTCCATAGGAATGCATAGCTATTGGTATAATGGGACCAATCAGCACAGAACAAAAGGATTCAATTGTACTCATTGATATGTATTCCAGATGGCCTATTTTTAAAATTGTGGAAAAGTGGACACCAATGAAGTGTTGCACTTTTTGGATCAAGTATTTTTGTTAGAAGGAATTCCGGCAAATGTACTTAATGATAATGGGGTGCAGTTCCAATCTGTTAAGACCAGAGAATACTCTGAAAAGTCAGGTATTAAACAGAGGACAACTGCATTTACAACACCAGCAGTAACGGCATGGTTGAGCGTGTCGACCGTGTTATAAAAAACAGAATTCAGTAGGTTGTAAATAATAAAAAAGAATGGGAGGCGCAGCTCAAGAAAAGGGTTTGGTCATACATGGTATTGGTTTGTGAAGCTACGGTGTATTCTCCTTTTTTTAATGAGAGGGAGAAACCTAAGGGCCAAGTGCACACTGGGATGGATGTTCAAATCCAGTATTGTACAGTGGTCAGAGGACTCAGTAAAAGGGAGGCTTGAATCATCAATCAAACCTAAAAGACAAGATTGGTATGATAAAAAGCCTGCAACAAAACAATGTGAAACTGTTGTGGGACAATGGTTTCGAGTAAAGACACCTGGAAAGGTTTGAAAAGAGGAAATTTAGTTCTATATCTACGGAAGTTGTAGAAATGCTGAACAATGCAGTGCAACTAACTGATGGAAAGGTATGGAATTTGAAAATGATTGCTAAATGTTCTGTTCCTTTGTCCATAAGAAATAATATTCCAGATAAAGGGTTTGCAATGGATGGAGTTTTTGATGGAACAGTGCTGACAATACTCTTCATAAAGATACTGTGTCTATACATAGTGATACGGATAGATTTGTGTGGCATCTTAAGGTTCTACACCTGATGCCAAGTGCTTATGATGTGAACAGGTTATGGGACAGTTGAAGCCTGGTTTGCATCCTTGTAACAGGTCTGATGTGGATGGGATCAATTTTAAGGAATAAACCTATTTGCTACTTCTCAAAGCTGACTCACCTGATTCTTACATTTGGCGATGAGGATGGCTTCACCCTAATGGAAGGTTCCCAACACTACTATTATTCCTGAATGGACTTTACAGCAAGATACTCTCCTTTGTACAAAAGAGAGGTACTGTTTTTCATTCATCTATTACATTGGATTTTTTATACATTTAATCTAACAAAGACAAGGAAGCTTCCCCTACCAACATTGGGATTGTCTGACTTAACCTAGCGCTTTGAACTGAGTTAATATAGCGCTTTGATTGGAGCAACTAGCGCTTTGCACTGAATTAATATGAAGCTTTGTTTGAAGCAACTTGTCTAGAACTTCCATTTTCCACTGTAAGTTTATTAATGGGTTTGCCGCATTATGCGTTCCTATGAGGGCTTTCCTGCGCAAAGGTTGTGAGTTTGTTTGGGATGACAGTTGTGAACAAGAATTTTGTGTTCTCAAAGACAAATTAAAATCTGCTCCCAAGTTGAGTAGCTTTGATCCAGAGAAGAAATCTATTTTAATTACTGATGCTAGCTTGAAGGGGCTTGGAGCTGTTCTTTTGCAAATAGGGCACACTCAAGAACATGTTATACTAATCTTGTCGAGGAGTTTGAGAGGTGCAGAGCTGCAATACTCAGTGGTGGAGAGAGAAGCTCTTGCCGTCTACTGGTCAATAAGGAAGCTAAACAATTTCCTATGGAGTTATGTTAGTATTCGGGGCTCCATTTTATGTTTGGCCGCAATTTTTGAGCTATGATCAAAACTAATTTTTCTCTGTCTCTGCTGAAAGCAGCTGTGATAGTTTTCATTTCTCCAAGGTTGGGCCTTGCTGTACTAATGAATACACTGTTCTTATTAGCGCATACCTTTCCCACTAGATAGAGGCCTGCTCCCTCCAGTCCAGCGGTGGGCACAGGCAGATCGACCTTGGTGTAGAGATAGTGTGTGCACAGTCTCAGGATCAAAACTCATCCTTCTGTACCTTCTTTGTCTAGCTGCCTCCTACTGGAAATTTCCAGTCAGGGCGTGTCGTCAGTGGTTCTGAATTGTACATAATGTATCACCATGCTTGCTGAAGCTAGTCCCTCTGCAGCAATCCTAGGAGGTTGGTCAGACTGGAGTCCTCTCGAGTCTACCTGAATAAATATACTTGGTTTGTGTTATCTACTGTCTGACCGACTCTTCATTTGTGTGGAAGGCTGAGAGGGGGTCGCGAGTGACCCAGCTGGTCCTAATCGGGTCACTTCCTTCATACATGCATATATACTGTTTCAAAAAGTATTGCCATGCACGACACAGCTCAGGGGCTAGAGGTGTCTCCCTAGGTAATTAGACAATATGCAATTGTGTTTTCCGTAACATTCCATGGCAATGACATCAAACATATTCAAACCACTGAACAACCCGTAAGCTTAGAAAAAAACCTGAACATCACGGATAAGGGGCGTGGGGTGATGGATGTGTGGACAAGGGGAAAACAGTCCAGGTTCGCGTCTCTCAATGCAACTTCTAATATACCATTGGACGAGTTGCTATCCTCGAAGTTAAAACTCAGTATCGAATAGTCCACATCAAGCTACATATACAGTGAAGCGCCACTGGTAATGTCTTCATAGCATATGTGGTCATGGCTGTTCGGGTATAAGCTAAGCGGTAGCGTCAACTTCAACATTTGTCTCAGGGTATAATGACGTTTTTGAGGGTGGTCAAAATTGCACCCCAATTAGATGAGATGGGGTATTCGCGTTATCCTAGTTTGTCCTCGCATTGGAGAGATGTCCCCTCTCCTGTGGCCAAAGTGAGGATGAAGTGTGACCAAGCTTTTATAGACGGTGGCCCCTAGCCTTCCAGCTCCTCATAATGAGGCGTTTGGCTACTATGAAGCAGAGGTCCAAAAATATGTAGTGGCCCTATGCCTCTTTTCTCTCGTGATTATGTTATACTGACCTCCCACGTGCATGCAAACTGTCAGTCAGTGCAGGTCAATAGGTGCTGATTTATCCCCTCCCAATACAGCCGTAGTGATGGGGCATGACCATAACATATGTAAAAATATCAATGTCAGAATGACTGCAGCAGGGGCATGCTGCTTCCAGCCTAAGAAAATAACAATTGATTTTTGCCGGAGTAAGATGCACAATGTGCATAATGTAAAGTTGTATCAGCTTGAATTTTGCATTCTGAAGAACGTATGAAGGTCCCACCAAATTCAAGCTCCATTCCTTGGAGGTGAAGGGATGGGAAATGTCCAACTCCCAGCGATAGATACAATTTTGAGAGCCCTATCCTGCAGAGAGTTCTGCTCCATATACGGTTTTGCAGCATATGTTCAAGTGAGAGGAAGAAAAACGGAGGGAGATACAGTGCACATCAGTGAAAAAATAAAGAAGCTGTGGAAGCACTATCATTTTTGTAAGGGCTAGTCTCACAGCGACTGAGAGAGCAAGAGACTTCCAAAAAGGAGCTCCGTGGAGTATGAGTGCTGGATCAGGCATTCCTGGATCAAAGAGAAACAAGCAGGATTTTCCCCAATTTACGGGCAAAGTGAGTGAGGAGGTCCGGTATGACATCAGGGACAGAGCACACATCTCTAATATATATTAGCAAATCATCCACATACAGTGAATTTGCATGCATTTTTCCACCCAGTGGTTTTCTCCAGGTTCCTGCTGAAGCACGATCCATCATTAAACTGATGATCCATATCCTGCTAGATACAATTTTCCTACAGCTTTCCTATTTTTAAGCTCAAATGAATCTGTTTTTATCCTCTCATGGGTATAGGATCACAGTTGAAACTGTGCAGGGCTATGTGTGTTTAGAGCAGATGGTCCCCAAACACACTAGCCCATTTTTTATTTAGATAGATCTTTATCCACAATTACGAACGGTGAACATGAATCTGCAACAATCAATTTCTCAACCCCACCTAACTTGATTTCACAAACTGGTTTACTTCTACATGACTTGCTCAGAGCCCTCACTGTTCCCGCCAGACCAATGCCATGAGCGTCAATGCAGAGAACACAATCTCTCTCACAAGAAGTAGATAATTCATTCTCAGAGACAATACTTTCTCTAACTACATTCAACTTTTTCTCATGCCTGTTGTTCCTACAAACCAAAGCTAAATGCCCTCTAACACCACATGCATTTCTGCTTAATACTAGGACAGTTTTTACTATAGGCTAATTGGTCCTGATTGACAAGGTAAGTCAAATATTTATTCAGTACTGGACGAATATGACCCTTTTTTCCGCAGCCCGTCACCCCGCATGTTGTTACAATGTGGTCAGTACCACAACCGCGTTGTAACAACGCATACCGTTACCCTGCAAGTTGTAACAACGACTTGCGGAGGGGGGCACTGGATGTTGGAATAGTATAATTTACTATTCCAACTACAGTCTGTGCGGACAGTAGGGAAGATGTTGGATTTTAAATCCAACACCTTCTTCCCCCTCCACAAGTCATTGTTACGACTTGCGGGGTAATGGTATGCGTTGTTACAATGCTGTTGTGGTAACAACCACATTGTATCAACATGCGGGGTGACGGTTTTGTGGTGGAGGTTGTTTATCGTCCTGGGCGGCAGCCAGAGATAAAGCTAGCTTCCAGCTCCTCTCCACTTCAGTCTACGTCTGTCATAATATACCGAAAAGAATACATAGAACATGATGCTGTATTGTTGGAACATGGAGGAATAAACAAGGTATGGAACTCCACATCATGTTTTCTATATTACGATAGACGTTTTTGAGACAAATTAATGACATCAAACTCCTACGTGGAACAACATCCCCATTTATTGCTAGAAAATAATGTTGCTCCTAATAGCGCATTGAACTTAATCAAGAATATTAGACTATTTATTTGAAAATACCAAAATGCTAATCTGGTCTTAACATTTTTGAAAAGGCTGGAACAGTAAAGAACTCACTTGTTTGAAGGTATATTTAATGGACAGGCGCAGGGGTGGCAGTCATCAGCTGTCTGTTGTGTAGGATCTCCATAGAAACCAAGAAGACATCTTTCACAATAAGGACCTGATGTATGATGCTGGCAGTCCTAATAAGAAAAAGTACAGAGTAGCACAATTATATTTTTCAGTCTAGAAGCTGGTACATTAACATCTGTTTTAAATACTAACGCTAATCAGGCATGCATAAATGTTCGAAATGATCTCCTGTGAAACCCACAATTGCCAGAATTCAGCCCAAGGACCCATGGAAGGTTCTAAGGAAATTGATATTATAATCAGATTTAAGTATTGCACGGGTCACTGATATATTGCACTGAGCAGAAACAAAAGAAAACTCCAAGGCAACGTTTCAACAACTTTTGAATAAACTTTTGATTTAACTTAGACAGTTTTCACTCCACTAATTCAATGTAATGAAAACATGTGGTACAGGGAGTTGTAAGTAGGATTTGGCGTCCCTTCCTGTTTAAAGGATGCCTGGACTGAAGTCATTGGCCTCTGGTGCCATTTCAAATAGGTCGATTGTACATAGCTGGTTCTTTAGTAAAATAGAGCGAAAGAAGATATTAAACCAAGCATCTGACCCCAGGAGACTCTGTAACTTGCCCTCAGAATAATTTTGAAAACAATTGTACAACATTTTACACTTTACAGCACATTTTATATAAGGAAACGTTATAAAGGCTTGAAGGCCTCTTTGAACTGTCACTAATTTGATATTCCAAGAATTCACTCATTTCCTAATAAGGAGAAGTTGTTAAAAAAATTGTGGGCACCTGGTAAATCTTACATGCAAACACCGTTAGTTTAAAAAGGGCTGCTATCATTATTCAAAGTGCCTACAGCACCCTTCTTATAGTCTACCTCACATGTCTCAGAGGCTTACATATTGCAAAGCTATCTATACGCAGCCAAGTTCTGTGCAGTGACTGTTGTGATACTTGCATATCCAGAAGGTGAGGTGAACATCAAAGAGCAATGGAGATCAAAGAGATGGGGTGTCATAAGAGGTGAGAGAGGAAAGTAAGCACATGCAGTAGAAGTGAAGCACTATTACAGACCCTCTCTCCCTGCCCCATGTGATTCAAGCTTCAGAGCTTCAGAGTTTCCCCTCAGAGAAGCAATCCTTCCTTGTTTCTATCCCAGCATATGTCCATTCTCTCAGTCACCTAGCCATGAAAAACTCCTCCCTGTGTAGGCAGTCCCACTAATGGAAGCCCCAGGGCATACGTCTAGTACTGCCTAATTTTTTAACAACCGCTTTCCAGCAAAGAATCACAATTGCAGGGAATTTTAGCAGCTGTGTCTGATATAGACAAGTTCCTAACATCAGTGCTAACAAAGCACACCTATGGTGTGGCATGCCCAGTTCCCCCATTTCTTCACCATTCAGTATTGAGAGCCATCTGGACAACCACTGAAGTTGGGCTGATAAGAAATACAATTGTAATCTGGAACTACAACCCCCCAGCTTGTGTTGGGCATTGTAGGGTGGACAACAAGACCCAATAGCATCCACCATCCCATATCAGTTCTTGAAGTAAGGTGTTCTGCCCCATCGAACCAACTCTGTGGGATCAAAACTGGCCAGTTACTAAGATAATATAACACACAAAGCCGGATCCCCATTTTGGATAAGGCGTCTGTTGCCATAATGGGCAACTTTAAGGAACACCAAAATACCACACTCCCTCTCAGAACTTTCTTTCCTTCTTTGATATCCACGTCAGTGTGGTAAAGTCACTCTCCCTGGTAGTTAATAACTCAGTGTTCCCATCTAATGGTCAAGCTAGAGTCTGCCAATGGGGGCATTAGCAATTAGAGACTGGAAAGGCATAAGTATCGTCCACTTGGTGCAGAAGCTTGACAACCTCCTCTGACCCTCAAGTGCTTTCACACTCCACCTGATGCCAGTTTTTGCATCTCCAAGGTACAGAAGCATGTCATCCACATGGAACGATATCACATGTTCTCTGTCTCACAATGGAATACACTTTCCTCTTCCCTCCTTTCTCATTATACTTGCAAATGGTTCTATTGCCAATGCAGAATGCATCGGTGACCAAGGGCATCCCCTCCTAGTCCCTCTATTAACCCCAAAAGCCTCAGATGTAGACTGTCCAAATCAAAACCTTGCCTGGGCACCAGCACACACGAGGCTAACTAATTTGTTCCATCCAGTTTCCAAATTCAAACTTCTCATGACTCCACAAAGGTACCCCCAGTAAAGTGTGCCAAAGGCTTTACGCAAGTCTATGGACAATACCCGTGTGGCAGGAGGGTGTCTAGCTGAAGTCTTACTGAGTACTGTCGCTTAATGTTGAAGTAGGCATTGCTTTGGTAAATGAAATCATTCTGGCCTCAATAAAATAATTTGTACAGGTGCACCTGGAGATGATTTGGCCAAGACCCTATTGAGGATTTTGTAGGCCAGCATTGAGAGTGGTCTATACAAAGTGCCTTCCATGACATCTCCATGGAGCTTATGAACTGAAACAGTTATAACCTCACAAATGGTGCCTGGCAGGGAACCACCTTCCAGTATACCTGCATACATTGCGGAGTCGAGGAGCTAAATATGTCATGTATGTTTGATAGAGCTCTGCTCGCAGTCCATATGTCCTGGGTGTCTTACCCCCGGCAAGCGCCGTAATCGCCTACTTAATTTACAGTTCCATTATGGGAACACTTAGACTCTCATGTTCATCAGTTCCCAATCTGGTCAGTGGCACCTTGTCGAAGAAGGTCTCTATTTCCTCCCTTTTGTAATTGGAGGATCCTACCTATATAACTCCGGTGTCAATGGGGAAAGACCTCGTGGAGAACACAGTCTCTCCAAGCACAGTGTTTATCAGCATCACTGGGGTACACATTCCCTCTGACTGTATCATCCAAACCTTGAGTTTACCTGCCCTACAGTCCTCTGCATGTGTGACATCTAAATGTTTGTGGTACGTTACATCCCTTAACTGGTCTATGACAGGAGCATATTTTTCTTTTCTGTCAATGGTCCAGGACCAATCAAGATGTCTCCTGGAAGGTTCCTTTCCAATTTATGTATGTTAACCTCCAGTGCAGTAAATGTTTCCCCTAAAGACTTCTTAACTCCTACTAATTGGCTCATGTAAAACCCCTCACCACCACCTTAAATGCTTCCCATTCCATATTAATATGATGTGGTGTACCAAGATTAATTAAAAAATACTCTCCAATTGCTTCACCCATTTGGTCCCTAAAAAATGGCTCATGTAAGTAGGAATCCAAGGGTCTTCCTTTTGGGATGAGAGTCAGCTGTCTCCCAAAACAGTACCCATAAGCAGAGGATTATTATCCAACACAGTGTGGGGTAAATACTCTGTGACATTCTCAGTAATTGCTGAAGAAAACATTCATCTGTAAAATCGGACATGTAGATTGTGGACAGGGAGTATAAAAAGAGTACTAATATTTGCTAATGTTTCTTTAATGCCATGCATCCACTAATCCCCAATGACTTGCCCACGCATTGAAGTCAGGTGCCAATTTCACTCCTGGGGAATCAGCCAGTGGGGGCACCGATCAATTTATACTGTAATCTCTATAAAATTACAGTCCTCCCCCAGCATCATCGGAATCTGGATATCCTGAGTCATAAGTTAGAAAAACTGCATCTGATTCATATTCAGGGTGTATATACATCCTATCAGTATGACACACCATTGAGCTTCAACCCCATCAGGACATATCTATCCTCTCTGTAAATGTGTACTGCAATATTTTCTAGCTACTGTCCCAGTCTGATCCAAAGTAATGTTCCTCTGACATCTGAAAAGTAGCCAGTAGCTTGGACCTGTCCCCTCAAGTGAATGAGTAAGCTAATCACCTCACCTCAGTTAGGTGGCTTTCTTGCAATAAAGCCTTATTTACCCGCATGCCTGAAATAGGACAATTTTATATATCTCTTGTTCACTGACCCTATACTCCTCACATTCCAGGTGATAAACGTGTTTTTAGAGATGTTAGCTCTCATCAGGCTGATGCATCCTAGTACTTCCTACCCATTATCTAATGAGGGGATAACAGCTCGCTCCTATATAGCAGGTGATGCATTAATAGAACACAGACAAAATTCCGTTACGTATAACACCTAACCTCAACTCCCACTTCAGCGGTCAGAATGACAATGATGATATGTCCAAAAACAATATAAAAACAGAAACGGAAAACTGAAATTAATTTTAAGGAAAACTCCCAAGGCAATAGTCTACGGAGTTAAGAGAGTGTGTGGCTTACAATATTCTCTTCTGTGGATAGTGCCGGTCCTCCCATCCAAAAGGATAACAAGTTCCATCTAAGGTGAGGGCCCCCAAAAGTTCCACACTTGCCTGATTACACCTAACGTTCAGCTGAAGTGTATTTATTTGTGTCCACCTTCTCCTTTGCAAAGACCCTGGTACCTGTCAACTGCACTTAAGGTCATCTGCCTATCTTGGTGTGATGCAGCCTCCGAATACCTACTGTTCAGGTTTGATGCACAATTATGACCACTATAAGTCAATTGTTTTCAGAAAAAAAGGTGTATCCAGTCACAAGCGCTGCTTCTCTTTGTTTTTATGGCGAGGTCTTAAGATGTTTTTTAAATATTCATGTTGTCCTACACGATTTACATTTTGAACGTGGCAGCCTGCGATGTTCCTGCTCTACATTTCTAGAGCTACTCCGAAACGCCAGCAAGATCATCATAGTGTGGTTCTCCACTATGACTTTAAGCCTGGCTCGGCTTGGAACAGGAGCCTTCATCGCAGGCCCACTTCCGTCAATTCCCCAAACACCTCCAGGAATGATGTCCTGTGCTGCTGCACCTCCATGGTATAGTCAGGAAAAATAGCAACTGTGGTGTTCTTGACCTGGAAGCAGCTGACAGGAAGGGGGCATTGCTGATTAAAATCCCTGTCTAATTAGTGGAGATAGTGCCCAACCACTGAGCCTGGTTGTGCACCAGTACCCTGAGGCCTGCATACTCTATCCAGCACGAAGAATGGTGGCAGTCCCTTGGATGCTATTTCTCTTTTTAGCCATTCCTCCAGGTAAGTCACCATATCTGCCCCCTCTGTTTTACCCACCATCCTGTTTCTGATACTGCAGTTTTCAACATCTTCCACCCTCCAGTCTAGCAGCCCCACCTTTTTATTACGTTCATTTCTTAGCTGTGTAGCAGCTCTGCCAATGGATGTACTACTTTAATACTGGCCTCATTGTCCTTGCCCTAGACACTAACTTTTGGTGATCCTTGAAAAGCACTCCTAAGTCTACTGCAACTTTAGCAATCTTATTCTATAGAACCTCGAAGGATTTATTAATATTATCAAAAATTTGGTTCAGTGTGATGAAGGGGGGTTCCCTATGGAACACTGAGGCGAGCAACAGCACCTGGTCAGGCAGATTGCTAGCCAGTTCCGACCTGCTTTTACCATTCACTTCTTTTGTGGCTGTTGTGTGACCCATGTTGCAACAATATTTCTCCCGTAGGCTATTTACAAAAAAATGTACATATTTTCCATTGTCTCAAGCTAATGAACTCATGTACTTGCCCCTGGCTCATTGTCGATGAGACATCCAGTGTTCAACTCGCAGGGCAACTTTACCTACCAGAGCCTTCAGGACCATGTTTCACTGTGGAAGCTGCATATGGGATGCCAAGCCAATACCAGGAAATACATGACAGAGTATCTAAATGTTCTGGGGCTGCAGGAGTCAGTTCAGCAAAGTCAAGTCAGCGCAGTGTCATGATCACAAGTGCCTGAGCTGTCCACAATATTCAGTGCAATTCAATGACCTGCAGCTTCAAGCTGCTCCCTTTGCATCTTGAGAACTGTTAGGACAAGCCTAGCGGGAGAAGGCAAGACAGCAGCAAGGAAGGTCTCAGTCTCTTTTATCTGCCTTTAAACTGTCGCCCTTGGCCCAATGCTCACATTTACCCCGCTCATTCAATGGAGCTCCCCGGACCATTCCGGGTCCACCCAGGGACGGCCCCCCACGGGTTGGGCCCTCGATGCACTCCACCTCTGATCATCTACAATCATTAGGCGCCTGGGCATCTGTCTCACCTCAGGGGCCGTCTGGGCCACTCCGATCGCTCCCAATACTCCTCTGCAGACCCCAGCTCCTCAGGCTTTTTCATAACCAGCCTCACTCACAAATGACTCAATGCTAGGCTCCCTGTGCTGCTCTCCTCATGTTGGCGAGCTGGTCACAAGGTCCCACTCCTCTCTAGATTCCCCACACTCTTTTTGCCAGGTACCCATCAAGGAAGGGGCAAAACACCCCAAGCTGCACAACTCCTCCACTGACCTGGCTCAAACCCCCACTTCAGGGTGAGCTCAGTGTTTGGCGATGTCGGGGGATGTTTTGATATACAGGGCCTCACCATCCACATGGGTCCCCAAACTGTATCAACGTCCCCCATGGTTGATCTGCACCACCATCACAGCCATGGACTCGCTGCCAGTTTGGCCATAGATGTTGCCAATGAGCCCAATAGCCACCATCTTAAGCGGATGGATTGGGAATTAAAAGTAACTGGCCAGAGCACCCTAAAACAAGGCCATCTTCCTTCGCCGCTGGCCAGGCCCTCCCTTATTTTCACCTTGATGGAATTTTTTTAAATTTCCATCTTTGAGTCATTGCTTACTAAATGTCAGCCTCATCATCTTTGTTTGCTATGGTTGAGTGATGCCTATGACTTCCAATGGATGGTAGTTATCATCCAAGGTTGAATTTAGGAATGTGAAGTAAATGGGTAGTATGTGAGAAAGTAAAAAACTCTGGAGAAGGAATTGTGTTTGCCTGAATAGACGATATTGTTTCATGGCACAGATCTTGCTTATTCAGGCATCAATTTAATTAAACTTATCAGGATATTAAGGGGTAATTGCGTCACCCACATCTTTTTTTCAACAGAATGTCATTCACCCAAGGTTGTCTTGTGTTTATTAGGTTTGATGACTACGTAATTATCCCCACCCCAAATTCTGGGAACTTCAAATGAGGCCACTTTAAACCTAGATGGCTCAAATATCTGACTCATTGGAAGTAGGCCCATGAAAGTCACAGTGTGAAAATGTCTTGGTTCCAGTCTTGCATTACAAAACTATCCATCTCTCATTTAGATCTGTAACTACTCTCTCAACCTTGCCAAGCAGGGTCCAAAAATAATTGCTACTCATTTTGTGTAAGAGTTCTCTGCCTGCATCAAGTGTTGGGAAAATTATAAAGTTCCCACAAGCCGACAATGTCTAAGTGATCTTACATCGGGCATTTTTTAACTCTAAATGGTTTCTGATTAGTGTGAAGCCCACTAACATTCCATAATGCTATTTTGATCTAATCGAAACGATGATTGAGAGACCTTAGAATGTTGATAGTATTTATGTTGTAAAGGGCCTTCCCTCCTTCTTAATGTTGCCCTCCAAGAGTAATGTGTAGTGTTACACAATATAAAGCCCATCTTTCATGGAGAAGGGCTAACACTGTTTTCCTAAGAACACAATTATTCCAAGTGCTCTTCATCTTTTCCACCCTTATGTGTGGATTATGCACATGGAGAACAATGGCTTTCTAGATGCCAGACTGTTCTCCACAAAAACAGATTACCCATAAATCTTGTCTAAGCTGTGACAACACTGTCTGCTGCTTTGGTGGCATTAGTTAGTCTCAATCAAACCGTATTCTTTTTACTTCATACTGAAAAAGGCACACAATAAGGTTGACACTCTCTTTACTCTGTATATTGAGCCAACAATCCAGTCTCCTAGTAAGACATAGGCTATCTCCCCATCTCTCTCATGGGATATCTCTTACTTTAATGATCTAAACATTAAGCTATGCATATTCACCAACGGTAGGGCCATAATGGCATCTGAGGCTAAACTCGAAATTGGAACCATCACAGCACTAACTCAGGAATTTGAGTAAAAGTCTAGGTACAAGATAAATATCACGAACACTAAGATTGTGACCTTGATATTACCACTCATATCAGTTTCTCCAGTCATCTTTCGAAAGACGTCACATGCTTTGGCCAGTCCACAGAGGGCCTGGAACCTCAAAAGTTCAATAAATTCAAGAACTTACTTCTGATCTTTGCAGGGCCCATAACCACCATCAAGTTATCGAATTTTTCAATTTTCTCATACCTCTTTAAAGCAATGCCAGGCTATATTCCATCTTAATTGTTTTTTTTTAAAATAGATCCTTCATTTGGAAGTTCAAGATTCCTAGACACGCCAATATATGCTTAGACTAAAACTCACCCGTGGTGGTGTCCATTTCTGCCTTGCGTCGATGTGTGCATGTTGATGGTGTCAGGGGGGGGAGCTTTCAGGGGGGGTCTGACAGAGAAAACCACACCACATTCAAAGTTCACAGGCTGTCACTGGTAAAACAATCACTGTATCAGAGGTATTACCATGAATATTCTACCAAATTATATGGCCCTGATTATGAGTCAGGCGGGGCAAAGCAACCGTGGAATCCTCCTCTGCCCGTTCATGGCTGACCCTGTAGTTTCACACCTGCTTTTCCAGGGTGCAGGAACAAACAACCCAATTTTACCAGCCAGAAATTCTGACTGCTAAACACACTTGAGGCTTTGATTGGAATAGCAGTCAGGCCGCAAAAGCCAGGCTGACCTGACGTTCTATTGTAGCAGAATTTAACTTCCACTTCCTTTCCCTTCCCCTTCCTAGGCTAACCTCCCTACGCCCCTCACTTCAAACAGAAGCCCCCTCAAACATTTGCCAACTGCTTCAGACCATGTAGTAAATGGGTGTGTAAAACTCCTTTGAATATGGGATATCATGTGGAGATCCACACGTTAATTCTGTGTTCAAACAATTATTCGCCAGCCCTAGAGGCTGTATGGTATTGGCGGGGAGTTATTGTGTCTGGAGTTAGCGTGGAACCGGTACCGAGTGACCCACAACAAGAGCCTTAATGGAGGCCTATGTGCGCATGCATTTATTATTCATTTTCGTAGGATGCTATAATGTCCTAGAATGACCACCTGAGTACGACCAGCCGTAAGCATGCTAAAAGGAATATCTTAATGCCTATATTACCTTTTTTACAACACACCTTCAGTGTGTATGCTCTGTGATAAGTAGTTGAGCCTCAAACATCTGTGCACTGGATTTGCTACCACAGAAACAGACCACCAGCATCTCAAATATCAAATAGCTAATTAACTTTCGCTTTCAGATTTCTCTGGTATAAGCATGAATCCCATTAGCGTGCGTTAAGTCAAAGTAATCAGCATTTGTAGTCATTGGAACATGACTTTGTTTACTCTTTTCCACGACACAATCCTCTTTGTTTACTTTATTTATCTTCATATAGCATCCAGCTTGAGTCTCGGAGACGTGCTTGCATGCAGATGTATATTTTGCACGTGATACTCATAGGTTGAACTTGCAGCTTAGAATTTATTTTTATTCCATCTAATACTGAAAAAAGTATACTATTGTTTTAGCTGTCTGTCACCGTTGTATTAACACTGAAACCTGCCTCAATCTACTTAGTGCCTTGTGGGTGCTTTTTTGTATGTCAGTGTTGGAGCGCCTCACTTAGTACAATCAATATATATCTCTAAAATACCCAGAGACTCAGGACACTATACGTGCTTACTATCAACGTACCGAAAGGCATAGCAGCTCATTTGAAAGTAACTCCAAACCCTCACTCCAAACCCTCTGCTGTGTTATCACAACCTCCAGATTAGAGTGAACAAATGTTCATGAGACACATAACATAGGATGCAAATTGTAGATTTCTGCTAGCTAAAAGAAACCTCTCTCAGAGGCTTCTGTACCCTGGTAATTCTGCACTTGCTACCACTGGATGCAAACTCTGCCTCAATATTCCTCAATAATCACTCAAAAGAAGTTCTACTGGCTAATAAGACTGCCAATTAGACATGGTTACCAGAGACTCAGGTCTCCTGCCATCTGGAGTTTATTCATCCATACTTTCTCCATCTGGAATAGTGAGTGTGTTCAGTGTGCGCAAAAGCATTCCCTGACCTGGCGACAGAACTATCTGGATGAATTTTGGGCTGGGCCAGAGAGCTTTGTACGTAGATAAATGGAGGCTTTCTCTCTCGCCCACATTTCTCATGCCCAATTAAAATGGTTCAAAAAGGGGGTGGTGATGGACAGAGTATCTGAGTTAATCAGAACACTCCTACCCAGTCAACAGATCAGGGCTTGATCCATCACCGTATTTTAGCTCACTGCACCATCCCAGTTCAGAACCTGGCTACATGCAAATTCGTCTGTCCCTGGCCCAGTGCATCATGGGAACAGGGCACACCAAACTACCAAGCCAATTCTTTACTGGAAAGGAAACAAGCTTCCGGGGACCGGTTTCTGGCATTACAGCCGTCTTCGGCCCGGCTTGCTTGAATCCTGATGGTGCAGTGAGCAAGGGACTCACATCTGAGCATACCCTTCCACACTTGTGGTGGCCAAAACGATTCAAAAAGGGGGTGGTGATGGACAGAGTATCTGAGTTAATTAGAACACTCCTACCCAGTCAACAGATCAGGGCTTGATCCATCACTGTTTTTTAGCTCACTGCATCATCCCATTTCAGAAACTGGCTACATGCAAATTAATCTGTCCCTGGCCCAGTGCATCATGGGAACAGGGCAGACCAAACTACCAAGCCAATTCTTTACTGGAAAGGAAAAAAGCTTCCGGGGACCGGTTTATGGCATTACAGCCGTCTTCGGCCCGGCTTGCTTGAATCCTGATGGTGCAGTGAGCAAGGGACTCATGTCTGAGCATACCCTTCCACACTTGTGGTGGCCAAAATAATTTCAAAAAGGGGGTGGTGATGGACAGAGTATCTGAGTTAATCAGAACACTCCTACCCAGTCAACAGATCAGGGCTTGATCCATCACCGTGTTTTAGCTCACTGCACCATCCCAGTTCAGAACCTGGCTACATGCAAATTAGTCTGTCCCTGGCCCAGTGCATCATGGGAACAGGGCAGACCAAACTACCAAGCCAATTCTTTACTGGAAAGGAAACAAGCTTCCGGGGACCGGTTTCTGGCATTACAGCCGTCTTCGGCCCGGCTTGCTTGAATCCTGATGGTGCAGTGAGCAAGGGACTCACATCTGAGCATACCCTTCCACACTTGTGGTGGCCAAAACGATTCAAAAAGGGGGTGGTGATGGACAGAGTATCTGAGTTAATTAGAACACTCCTACCCAGTCAACAGATCAGGGCTTGATCCATCACTGTTTTTTAGCTCACTGCATCATCCCATTTCAGAAACTGGCTACATGCAAATTAATCTGTCCCTGGCCCAGTGCATCATGGGAACAGGGCAGACCAAACTACCAAGCCAATTCTTTACTGGAAAGGAAAAAAGCTTCCGGGGACCGGTTTATGGCATTACAGCCGTCTTCGGCCCGGCTTGCTTGAATCCTGATGGTGCAGTGAGCAAGGGACTCATGTCTGAGCATACCCTTCCACACTTGTGGTGGCCAAAATAATTTCAAAAAGGGGGTGGTGATGGACAGAGTATCTGAGTTAATCAGAACACTCCTACCCAGTCAACAGATCAGGGCTTGATCCATCACCGTGTTTTAGCTCACTGCACCATCCCAGTTCAGAACCTGGCTACATGCAAATTAGTCTGTCCCTGGCCCAGTGCATCATGGGAACAGGGCAGACCAAACTACCAAGCCAATTCTTTACTGGAAAGGAAACAAGCTTCCGGGGACCGGTTTCTGGCATTACAGCCGTCTTCGGCCCGGCTTGCTTGAATCCTGATGGTGCAGTGAGCAAGGGACTCACATCTGAGCATACCCTTCCACACTTGTGGTGGCCAAAACGATTCAAAAAGGGGGTGGTGATGGACAGAAAATTATTTGAAATTATTTTGGCCACCACAAGTGTGGAAGGGTATGCTCAGACATGAGTTCCTTGCTCACTGCACCATCAGGATTCAAGCAAGCCAGGCCGAAGACGGCTGTAATGCCAGAAACCGGTCCCCGGAAGCTTGTTTCCTTTCCAGTAAAAAATTGGCTTGGTAGTTTGGTCTGCCCTGTTCCCATGATGCACTGGGCCAGGGACAGACTAATTTGCATGTAGCCAGGTTCTGAACTGGGATGGTGCAGTGAGCTGAGCTAAAAAACGGTGATGGATCAAGCCCTGATCTGTTGACTGGGTAGGAGTGTTCTGATTAACTCAGATACTCTGTCCATCACCACCCCCTTTTTGAAATTATTTTGGCCACCACAAGTGTGGAAGGGTATGCTCAGACATGAGTCCCTTGCTCACTGCACCATCAGGATTCAAGCAAGCCGGGCCGAAGACGGCTGTAATGCCAGAAACCGGTCCCCGGAAGCTTGTTTTCTTTCCAGTAAAGAATTGGCTTGGTAGTTTGGTCTGCCCTGTTCCCATGATGCACTGGGCCAGGGACAGACTAATTTGCATGTAGCCAGGTTCTGAACTGGGATGGTGCAGTGAGCTAAAAAACTGTGATGGATCAAGCCCTGATCTGTTGACTGGGTAGGAGTGTTCTGATTAACTCAGATACTCTGTCCATCACCACCCCCTTTTTGAATCATTTTGGCCACCACAAGTGTGGAAGGGTATGCTCAGATGTGAGTCCCTTGCTCACTGCACCGTCAGGATTCAAGCAAGCCGGGCCGAAGACGGCTGTAATGCCAGAAACCGGTCCCCGGAAGCTTGTTTCCTTTCCAGTAAAGAATTGGCTTGGTAGTTTGGTCTGCCCTGTTCCCATGATGCACTGGGCCAGGGACAGATTAATTTGCATGTAGCCAGTTTCTGAAATGGGATGATGCAGTGAGCTAAAAAACGGTGATGGATCAAGCCCTGATCTGTTGACTGGGTAGGAGTGTTCTGATTAACTCAGATACTCTGTCCATCACCACCCCCTTTTTGAAATTACAATTAAAATGGTGGCCTGCTGAAAAGTTTTGTGAGCTCTTTAGCCATGAAGTATCTATCACCTAGGAAGATACTAGGGTGGCGATTGAACCTGGGGGTTGTTTCAGTGCAGGAAGTGTGTAGGTCAGTGTGAAAAGGGTGCTGTGGTCTGAAGGTGTGATCTAGTAGCAGGCTTGTGGTAAACAAGACAGCTCTTGAGGAGCAGCAGAGTGGGCAGCTTGTGGTCAACTTCAAGAATGTTGCCCCCTAGGCGGAAACCTCGAGATCTCACTATAATTAAGGCTGGAGCCACCCTTATTGATTGCTTGACTGTGTTGAGCAGAGGTGTGGTGGTCTGCTGAGGGGTGAGTGACTGCGTTTGAGGCCTGGGGTTTTCAGAAGCAGTTAGAGAGACTGAAGGCTGAGCGAGAGGTACCGGGTGGCAATGGTGGAGTGGAGGTTATACGGAGGTGCTCGAGACATGATGTCACCTCGTCCCCAGTATTGCATTCCTCCTTGTTGAAGATGCATGAATGAAGGTACAGGTGAAACCACAATATGGTGGTTGGCCTGAAAAAGAAGGAGAGGCCCAATTTTGAGTTATTGTTGGAAGATCGGATTAGTACTCCGATGGTTCCTCATGGCCTCTTTAACCTTTAACGGGTTCATAGGGCTCCCCTGCGCCCTACACTGAATGGGGCTCAATAGCCGCCTCTTATTGAACAAATTACAGAGATTGGGGCATCCGTCTTCAGAAAGCATGACAACAGACCTTTTTCAGGTTGACATTGTTCAGGTTCTGGCTCCCATTTTTCCAGACTACGCCCTTGGAGTTCAACAACAACATTGGTCCTGTAATGAAGTTGAGAGTAAGTTGCAAGACTCCTCCTAGCCCCACATTCGTCTATCAATTACAACCCCGCCTCTACTCCTGACCTACACTCAAGCACCCTTGATAGATGGAATACTAGAGACTAGCTAATGATTTCAGATATCTTCTCAAGCCTAGAGATACTTTCCTTTCCTGATTGCAAACAGAAATTCCTCCTAGATAAAACAGAACATTACTACTGACAGCAACAGAATTGTGTGATGCATCCTGACATCAGATTAGCATGCACTTAAAGCCTTACTCCATTGGAATATTTTGTTTAAAAATGCAGAGAATACAAAATGTTATATAACGATGCTCTACTCCATCTTTCCTTAAGGGTCCCATTAGTCAGGGGAACTTGGGCAACCAATATAGGATAAGCAGAGTTCTGCACTTTCAAGGGGTACTGCGAAAAATACACGCAGCAAAATGGGGAGAGAAACTCGCTATAAAAATAATATACATTCGGTCTCTTTACCCAATTAAATTGAATAAATCCTACCTTCAAATGTCCGGTCTTTTCTGGAGGGGATTATTAGGGGATTTTAGATTTATATGGTGGGACTGCACACTCACATTTCGGACTGAATTTCTGGCTGTGATGAAAACAATAGTAAATTACCCACTCCTAAAGCACATTGACTTTGTATTACTGCGGCTACATGACCAAAAATTGAAATATCAATCAAAGGCAGATACAATACTGCTGTGGAAATGTTTGGGAACAGCTAAGACAATCAAAGCAGCAAGCTGGAAGAAGAAGAAGAAGCCTCCCCTAATAGACCATTGGTTTCTGGAATAGTGGGGTATTCTGACAATGGAGCACCTTTTGAACGCATTCACCAATATTCACACCGATTTTGTTTCCATCTGGGGTCCCCTTCAAGGATATTTTGTAACAGGGATTACCTATGTCCCGTTGATTGAGAGCTTTGAACGAATTCCCCTAGTCAGTTAAACCATTCCTTCATCCAGAAAAGCGTTCAGTTCCCTCCCACGTGTACTGGTTTATCTCACTCCAGCCCTGCCATTCACTTGAGAGGCTATTGTTATCGTTGATGGGATACCAGTAGCTAATCATGGTTGCATTACGTAAAGTTCTTCTGACTTCCTCTTTCACTCTAAGACTTCATAAATTTGGGCTCCACTCTGTTTACACTCGGAATTTCAAACAGATGTGGACATTCTAATTGCATTTCCTTGTGGATTTCGATTCGGTTCATATTTAGAAATATCATTACAATGTTTAAAGATACATACAAGGTATACATTGATGTATTTCAGCACATCTGTCTGAAAATGTGACGCCGACTTCAAACATTGCTTCTGAGACATAAACTAAAACATGGCGCACGTGTTCTAAACCGCTTGCAAAGAATTCTTCAAAATTTTGACTGAACGTGGTCGGATATTTTGAAAGCTGTGATATATTCAAAGTCAATTTGATACAGTTTTTTTAATATTGTCTGATACTCAGCATAGACCAAATAATTAAACTATATCAGTATGAATTGAGGAACTTTACTTCAGAGTCTGAAACACGTGGGAATTAAATATTTTCTCAATGTACATTTTAGATTAATTGTTTGCTTGGGGATCAAGAGAGTTAAGACTTGAACAGCGGTTCAGAGTGTGGTGGAGGCTGAGGTAGGTTGTCTCTCATTAGACATAAAATGAAAGCATACAATATGCTATTCCAGTCATTTCGCATATCTCCTCTAGACATTTGAAAAGCAGTTTATCAAAGGACTCTGAGCTCACATTTCCTTCTTTCCATGTCTTCAGTATCAATTATTTCTATTAATTGAAATAATTGCTATAATTTGTTGGAATTGAGGTCATAATAATATAATCTTTATTCGGAATTTCAGAATTAGAAATCCATAAAAGCATGATAATACATAATAAAACAGTTATATAGAAAAATAGTGCAAAGTGGTTGCATATAACAGGTAAGTTCCACATCTGACTTATGAAAACGTTAATTTGTTTGAGGAAATTACTTTAAAGATTTTTTCTGTGTCTATGTATACACTTCAGAAAATTAAGAACATGGTAACAAGTAGCTTCAGTGTCCAAAAGCTGTAGACACAGCATGGCAGGGCGACATTGTCTGAGACCCCAGGATTTTAATAAAGTCAATAGCCAGATCTTGCGATGTTCGTGATAAAATTTGCAAAACAAGACAGTATGCAAGGTAGTTTGTATTGACTTTTCGTCACAGGGGCATAAGGGTGGATTCGGATCCCAAACATTTGCTGTTGGAAAAGCTACCAGTCTGTGAAACATGTTTAGTCTAAATCTTGTCAGTAGGAAGCGGTCAAAAATACCAATATTAAGGTTTAGATAGGGCTGAATTAAAAGAGTAGATTGGACCATTATCGCGTGTTGAACGGATGGTTTGCCTGCTTCAGATTGTAATCTCAGGTTTTCCAAATGTCCCAGGGCTAATGCTGTTAGTTGTTTCTTTGTGAGTTCTCTGATTTTTTCAGGGTTTGAATAATATTGCTCTGCCCCAAGGTCAATGCAAAAGTTCCTGATATAGGCTAACCATTTGATTTTTAGGGCATGATCCAATGTCATAGCGTCTGCCACTATCATCTTGGTAAGGTCATTTTTTTCCGAAGTCCAGATACGGCGCCATAAAAGTAGCGGTTGGATTTTTGCAAGGTCCTCAATATGTGGGACACCTAGTTCAGCGTGGCAAGCATAGGTTGAGGATCGCTTTGGGGCCATCAGAAGGAACCTTAAAAAGTTATTTTCTGCTATTTGCAGGGAAGTGACGTCCGTGTGACACCATAAACTTGCTCCATACAGGGCTGTCGGTAGGCATTTGGCCCTATATATCGCTAACAGTTCCACGGGCGGTCGTTTTCCCAGTTTTTTTGAAAACGTCACCAATGCCGCTAGCGCTCTTTTAAAGCAGTGTTTCCTCGCTTCCATTGCCTTTTTCCAGGACAATTTGTTGTCTATTGTAATTCCCAGATAGCAGTATTCAGTTGCAGAGTCTATTTTTTGATTATTAAGGGTAATGTTTTTCAGATGTTTTCTCCCAGCACCTGCCGTCATCACAAAAGTCTTTTTCACGTTTATGTGAAGGTCTAGGGTACCCATAAACTGAGAATACCTGTTGAGGGTCTTTTGGAGTTCACGGGGAGTCCGTGCCAGAAGGACAGCGTCGTCCGCGTAGAGCAGAGCGGGAATCGGGCGTTGTTTTGCCTGTGGGAGGTCCCGGGCGCCCTTCAAGAGCTCAACCTCCAAGTTGTTAGTGTAGAGGGAGAAAAGGAAAGGCGCCAGGACACATCCTTGTCTGACTCCACGCTCCACTCTGAAGGACGTTGTCAGCTCTCCCTTTGTGCCAAAACGGACTCTAGCAGAGGGCTTGGAGTACATTTCCCTTAGAAAATTCAGGAGTGGCGGATCTACCCCCATTTGGGCTAAAATGTGACGCCGACTTCAAACATTGCTTCTGAGACATAAACTAAAACATGGCGCACGTGTTCTAAACCGCTTGCAAAGAATTCTTCAAAATTTTGACTGAACGTGGTCGGATATTTTGAAAGCTGTGATATATTCAAAGTCAATTTGATACAGTTTTTTTTATATTGTCTGATACTCAGCATAGACCAAATAATTAAACTATATCAGTATGAATTGAGGAACTTTACTTCAGAGTCTGAAACACGTGGGAATTAAATATTTTCTCAATGTACATTTTAGATTAATTGTTTGCTTGGGGATCAAGAGAGTTAAGACTTGAACAGCGGTTCAGAGTGTGGTGGAGGCTGAGGTAGGTTGTCTCTCATTAGACATAAAATGAAAGCATACAATATGCTATTCCAGTCATTTCGCATATCTCCTCTAGACATTTGAAAAGCAGTTTATCAAAGGACTCTGAGCTCACATTTCCTTCTTTCCATGTCTTCAGAATCAATTATTTCTATTAATTGAAATAATTGCTATAATTTGTTGGAATTGAGGTCATGCAATTGTAAGTAGAATTTCAAAGCAATATTCAAATCGCCCCGAGCTTTACTAATTGCGGTGCTCTATTGTGTTTTTAAAATGTGCTGTCTGGCAAGGTTCCTTGTTACCTGTGTGAAGGCTTCAGTTGTCAAAACAGGGTTATTTGAAGATTATGCCTGATGGGAGTGGGTGTCTGTTGATGCGTTCTTGTCTCAGCATCTGTTGGTGCTCTTTTTAGTGTAATAGATGAAATGATAAATAACGTGCTAAGGAAGTCACAATGGCATATTTTTTTGTTTATAAAAACAATCTCAAACCAGAGAAAGGGGGCAATACAAGCAGATGGAGTTCAGTGGATGACAACATGTTGGAAGAAAGGAACAAGGAGGGAGAGATGGAGAGTTGAGGATGCCCTATCATGCCGAACAATTGAATGAAGTGCATTTTGGGGGAAAAATGAGTACATTAGCTGTCATTTCCCATTATCTGATTATATCCCTTCAAACTTTTTTGTGTGCATTAGCACAGATCTTCCAAACAAAAGCTTTTAAAAATGGCTAGAAGGGGGGAAATGCCTTTAGCTCTACGAATAAATATGCTATTATACCTAAGCCCATACTTCTTTTAGAAAATAAGGTTGTGCTACGGCTCATAAGTTGGTGTAAGAACTTGTAGCATTATTTGGGGTGAGTGACTAGCCTTCTGAAAGAATAATTACAATCCTTGTCAGGGTGAACCCTATAAATCATTAAATTGACCGGAACTCAATCCCTTGGTAGCTATGACACTGAACAGACAGGTTTAATTTAGTGCAATTTGTAAAGTATTAATGCAGTACGGAAACAGTAATAAAGTTAAAATGTAAAACAATAAAAATATGAATTAGAATATGCGTCAATACTAGACTATGATCGCGGTAGATGCAATATCCGTCTGACAGCAATGGAGCACGGGCCAGATACACCAATCAGGTTCATCCCAGTCAAAGATTTTATCTTATGACTTAGGGCCTGATTTCGATCTTGGAGGATGGGTTACACCATCACAACGGTGAGGGATGTTCCGTCCTCAGAAATATAAAACCCATAGGATATAATGGGATTTATATTTCAGCGGATGGGATATCTGTCACCGTTGTGACAGAGTAACCTGTCCTCCAAGATTTAAATTAGGCCCTCAGTCTTTAAAGCCCTAATCAACTACAGGAGTATGAATTTAAAGTCCCTAGACCTCACCTCAGGAGAGGGTCTTAGAAGGTTATAGGGTGTCAGACAGAGGCAAACATTTGGGTCCAGTCCCGGTCTAGTTGCTACTAGTTAGCTGGGTACCTGTCTTCCTACAACCACACAGGATGTCAGCCAACTGACCCCCAGAGTCTACTTGTATGTCCTGGGCACAAGAGAGAGCAGTACCAGTTCTTCAGGGCTTCTCTCAGGTAATAGACAGCAGGTTCTGTCCTTTTGTGACACTCTGCAGGTCAAAAATGTGTTCTGAAGTGGGTGCCTGGAAGTGACACATTTATGCCTGTCCCTAGCTGGTGGGTGGGAATGACTCATGGGCACTCCCAAATCAATGGTTAAAAGTACCTAGGGGAAACCCTACCCTATTTTTCATCAGTTCTTATTTGTCCTACTTCAAGTAGGCCCAAAATGCCATGTGTTAGGAAATTATTAGGATAGTGAAAATCTTCCGCCACAGTAAACCTGGGCTATGAGGGCTGGGTGTACATGTGGCGAATGACTATAGTACTCCTAGTGGCCTCCTACATGTAACACTAAAATCCAGTTTGAAGCAGGCGCTGTACCTCAAGAAACCTAGTGACAGACGTCTGGTAAGTGTGCCTCAATTATTACATTTGGCTCAACAGACTTGCCATGCAGGATTGACACTGTAGTGTCAAAAAGGATGCCAATAGCCCCCACCATGCATATTCTGTAGAGTTTAGAGGAGGAGTCATCACTGCCCATAGGAAGCAGCCATGTGTTTGCTCTTGAGGGCATTGCACACCTTTTTCACACCTATTTAAGCCTGAGTGCAGGCTGAGAGCTGGCAGGGATCTACGCTAATTAGCTTTCTGACAGTTCAGGCAAGTACAGGGGGACTTTCTAAAAGTTACTTTTCCTTACTATTTATTGGTAATCCGACTTCACAATTTAATTGCCTATTTAATAACTATTCAAAGTATTGGTTTAATTATCTTTCTAGCTGGCCTCATTCAACAGATACAGTATTAGTATTTTAATCTATCCACTGACTTTTTACCTAGGACAGCTAGGCTTTCCATAGTGACAATGTTTTTTTGGGCCTTATCACTGTAGGTCCAAAGGACCATTACCCTTCTGCATGTTCCACTTGCAAAAACTATGCACCCTACCATGTAGGCTGCATGGCTTACATAGAGGTGACTTACTAATATTTAAAATAGAGGTTTTTACCTGCCAAAAAGGGTTTGTAATGACAGGATATAGTGCATATTAAGACTGCAACAGAGAAGCTACACAGGCTACGCCTGAGTTAATGTATGCACTGCCACTACAATGGATGGCACATTCTAAGCTACAGTCCACAAGTGTCATTTACCTTCCAGGCCCTGGTTGCACTTTTTACACCATATACTAGGAACTTGCAAGTAATTTAAAGTGCCAATTAGGAATACACCATTTTCTCTTGGTTAAAGAGGGAGCACAGTCACTTTACTACTGGATAGCAGGGGTAAAGCCTACAGAGTTCTAAAGTCAGCACAAATATAGGATTTTCTACAGTTGGTTACAGACTAGATGCACATATGCCATATAGCAAAACCAAGACACCATGCAGCTTTCTTAGACAAATGTGCAGTGGGCATTGCCAATATTGATGTCTGCTCCATACAGAAATATTTGACCAACCTCATGAATGTGCAAAACAGTTCTCTAAACCTATAACTAATAGTTTGACATTACACTTCTTGACCTTGCACAGAGAATTATACATTTATATACTGTATGGAAATTCTAAAAAGGAAGACAAGGATGTACCAGAAACTGGTAACAAACCTAACCTAACAGAACAGAACCAGAATTGTGTTAACGACTACATAGGTCTTAGTTTAGTTAATGAAAAAACTGATGGAAATAATGCAGTAACGCAAATTTCCTAACTCTAAACAGGCAGGTGAGAAAGGAAGAGAGACAGACAGAGTCTATTTTTTATTGTTGCATTTGTTTATTTTTTATTTTCATATGCTACTCCTCTCAGGAACAAGTGTCAGCACAGTGCACAGACATTCAAAATGTTCAAGAGTAAGGGCCATATGTATCATCAACCTGATTTGCGATTCTCAAATAGCGATTTTTAAGAAATCACTATTTGAGAATCACAAATAGGTATGTATGTACAAAATCACATTTTTTTAGCGATTTCTTAAAATTCCTTGATTGCGTTCAGCAAATTGCATATCGCAATTAAGGAATACTATCCCATTCATTTCTATGGGCCAGGAGGCCCATTGGAATGAATGGGAAGGTATTCTCAATTTGCGATTCGCAATTTGCCAATCGCAAATTGAGAATAATTTTCAAGGGTGCAGGGGTGTCCAAAGGACACCCTGTTGCACCCCTGAAATATGCATGGGTGCACATGTGGCGCACATACATGCCCTAAGGGCATGTATGTGCGTCACATGGCACTTTGAAAAATGCAAAAATGAGCATTTTTCAAGGAATTAGCAACTTACCACCAACTAGAAGTTGGTGGTAATTTGCGATTCCTTAAGGACATTTTGCACATTTTTTTAGCTTCATACATTGCATTTAAGGAATCGCAAAATTTGCGATTCCTTAAATGCAATTGCAAAATAAGGAATCGTAAATTTTGCGATTCCTTGTTTTGCACCAGATTTTGCTTTATTCATACCATTTAGCAAATTCGCATTCACAAAGGCCGAAATTTCGGCCTTTGCGAATGCGAATTTGCTTGATACATATGGCCCTAAATCCCTTTGAACCATGTAAAAGCACAGTAAAATAATAAGAAACAATGGAAATTACCAAATGTCTTATTAGAGAAAGGGTTCAAACAAGTGCCAGGCATCAACTATGTAAACTATCTACAGCAGTAAGAAGAGGGTATACAATTAATTATGGCAAACATGAGGACTGAATGCAGAGGGAACCTTGGTCATTAGGCAGGAAGGAAGATTTATTGTTGTAAGTTCCTGATCCTTGTTATATCACTAGACCTCTTTCCTATAAATAGATAGATAGATAGATAGATAGATAGATAGATAGATAGATAGATAGATAGATAGATAGACAGATAGATAGATAGACAGACAGATTGCCAGACAGGCAGAGAGACAGACAAACAGATAGATATAAGTTAGATAGATAGATTTATTTAAAATCTGTATGTTTTACAAAAAGAAAAAACGATTACTAATTCAAATGACTAATAATGCTACTCGCTGCCTGACCTGATGATCTGGGAACACCACCTAAAGTATCTAAGCAAGTAGGAAACCTCAGAATTACAATGGACTCCAAGCTATCAAAGAATGCCCAAATAGACAAACTAGTAAGATCAAGCTTCATTACTATAAAAACTCTGCGACGCATCTTCCTCCTTGGTGGCACATCCTTCTCTGTTCAAGCGGCCAACTTATGGAACTCTTTAACGCCAAACATAAGATTCACAGATAACTTTTTTATCTGCAGAAGGCTGCTCAAGAGTTGGCTCTTTCTCACATAACCACCATACTCAAACATAAAAATGAATACATTCCTGTGTATATATGCATTTACTTGAATTATATGTGTCTATCTAGATAAGTCTATTCCTTTGTATAAATGTGTATAATCATTATGTTTATAAATATAAAGGTATTCAGTAGGTTTGTTTAACAAATGCACATATTACTCATGGTTATAGTATTCTATGTTTAGCATGTATATAATTCACTGCATAAATAAGTACATTTTTTTCATACCTATCTATAATTGCTTCACTATTGAATCATTAAAAGAAAAATAAATGTTAAAACACATAAATTTGCTTACAGTACAGCAACACATGAAAGTCTGAGTTTCTTGAATACAACTTAAATTTAGATATACCACCTTCCTTGTGCTTATATACCTTTCATATACTTATGTATCTTTATATGTATTACTTTACCCCTCTTTTAGCATCTCCAATGCACTACCCTATATTTCACCCTATACCTCTCTCAATATATCCTCTACCTCCACTCTTTGACTCATCCCAAACCTCATTCCATTACTCTATCCAATGCACTGCCCTGTTTCTCACCCAATACCTCTCTCAATATAGCCTCTACCTCCACTCTCTGACTCATCCCAAATCCTACCCGACTACTATGATCCCCAAAATAACCCTTTCTTTTCCCTCCTCTGCCCTTCCTTGCATCACCCCAAACCTTTTATACTATTCAGATCTCACAAACAAGCCTTTTTAAACCCTTCCCTCCGACACTTCGCTATCCACCTCTCCTTTACTCATCCCAAACCTCCTCCTACTGCTATAATCTCCAAAGAAACATCTTCTAGACCCTTACATCTTCCATCCCTTCACCATCCTTTTCAATCCAACTAACACTCACATGTTTACTGCAAAATTTAATTTAATATTTTCCTATACTAATTCACCACTAATACTTTTTGGGTTCCAGAGCAATGTGTGACTCACCGAAAAGCACTTTGAAGCCCTGTTAGGGGTAGTATGCCTTATATAAATGCAATTACAATTACAATTTGAATACTAGTAGGGTTTTTTAACCAGCAATTAACACCTAGGCAAACTAAAAATGATAACCTTATTATAATTAGAAATACATTTTTAGAATTGTACCTAACAATCACAGTTCTTTGAAGCTCAACAAATTGTATTTTGTATTATATGTTTTAATAAATACACTATACACCCAGAAAATGGATTAACTTAAAAGCCCACCTTTAATTGCCCCAACAATACCTCCTAATAAATCAAATGTTTCTAGAGTCCTACAACTTAATTTATATTGTAACTAATTTGAGCATTAAAAAGAAACCAGCTGTTAGAATTCTGTAACAATTACAGCTTTTAAAAAATCAAACAAAGTGTTTTCCCCAATTCTAACTTTTGAACTATTAAGGAGTGTTTAAATAGGCTATTATCGTCCTGGATTAGAGACTGCCTGAAAATACTACATGCTCTCACTCTGGATGGGCCATGAACTCAGACTGGAGCCTGAGATCCATTGTTAATATTTTGAACGATTTACTTTCAAGAAACCTTCCCTTTGCAGCCATCACTATCCTGAATATAGCATTTAAGGATTTTCAAATGCCTGGGATTAAATTTAAATTAGATATAATTAGCTATGAATGTGAACTATTCATTTAGGGAGATTCTGTTTTCGTGTTGGGTATTTAGAAATTATTTGGATGTTTTAAAAACCAGTTGGACTCTTCTTCCACTGATTTCAGATACTTAATCAGATTTGAGTCCTCAACTGTATCAGCCGTTCACAACATGTTGAGAAGAAGCAGATTGCTGCTCTTGTCATGATCTTAAAAAGACAAAACAGTACACCATAAATTCTGCAGCCTGTATCACAACTTAGCCCAGGATAGAACTTTAATTCTATGGGGTTTATTTATTTACACTAGTCTTGATGACATTCCATTCCCTGGCCAATATTTTTCTGATAATATTTGCTTCATCTGGGGTGGCATGGGGTTGTTTTTTGTCTGTGAGTATTGGACCATGAACAGGGAGAGATTTTAAAGAGTGACAGTACTGGAAAAGTTAGGCACAAATCTTTTGTCAACCCATGGATACATGGGCCTCATGAATTATTTGGTTGAAATTGTTTGAAAGCTAATGAACAAATTGAAAATGCCCATGACTTATGTAGTTGCTAACATAGTAAGTCATAACAAATGTGCATGTGTTTCTTTCCCTGTGAAATAGGAAAATATTGTGATTTTTTTTTATCTGCCTGATTTCATGATCCTTTGTATCTTTCTATACCTAAAAAGATTTAACACGGTGTAAGGACAAAGACTGCAGCATGTTTTGGCAAAAACACAAATAGTCTCACTTTGGTATATTAATGCAATGTTCCTTCTTGCATGAAGCATGTGCAGAAAATAATATGCTAAGAAGCAAAGAAATGCAATGCATTTAAATATTACAGTGTATTCATATTTTAAAGATGCAAGTGTCGAGATGGAAAGCAAAGAAAATGCTTCTATTTTCATATAACATTTGTGTTCCAATCTTGTTATTGGCAGAATGTTTTGTATACAATGTGTCACCAATCATTTTAGTCTGTATATGTGAATTATTCTTATACATCAAAAACAGTATAAGATTGCTCGAATTATTTGGCAAATAACATATTTGGGCTTGTTTTAGAGAACCACATTTATGGGCACTGAACACACATTGGTCTTGTTGTGCAGTGCACTCAGTTGTTCAATTCAATGGTTTGGGTAATTGATTATGCGGTTTTAATTTGCCATGCATATTGTTATTTTGAGCATTTTATGTGCCATAAGGATAGTATTTTACTGCTTATTGTTACTATTTTCACTAGTCACATTACTATTGTAATGTTCATTAAATGTACTGAGTACATCTAATACTTTGAAAAGACCAAGTGAGTGATTTTGATGAAATTATTTGCGGCAGAGTATCTGAATCCACTTTGCCTCCCACTGATTATGCAGATAGCCCCTTCTTAGTACAACAGAAGCGTTGACAAATGTGGAGCAGTCTTTAAGGACTTGAGATGCAATGCTGAATAATGTGGCAAATATCTTTCTTCAAGAACTGGAGGATATTAGTTATAATTCCAACATCCAGTACCGAAATTCAGTAGTGATACTGACCAGAGCTCTATGATGATGGAAGAGAGGGGACAGTACTTATAGGCCTGGTGAGAGCTACGTCAGATTCAAGACAGAATTGTAGGGTGACTTTCAGTATCAAGTGGAACAATCTGTAAAGGCTCACAAGCATTTTAATTTTTTTCCAGCAAAATATTTCTGTTCATATTTACAGAATAATGTTTGGTTAATGATAAATCAACTTTTTGCATTAGAGTGCATCACATATGGTGACCAGTGAAAGTAGTGATACATCTGGTCCAGGATGTCCAGAACAGACCCCTCATACAGTAGGAAGGTGTAATGATACTATTCAATTTCAACACATAGGGGCTCATTACGATGTTGGTTGGAAAGCAAACCAACTGATTCCTTGTTGTAAACGATTCTGACTGACTCGCGTTTGGTGAGTCCGTCTGACTGATTGCGATACTTCTGAACATCGTTGAGAAAGTCTCCCATTGACTTCAATAGGAGCCTGTGTTCCAACCAACAACACATGCTCCCATTGAAAAAAGGGGTGGTTGTGTATAACTTTGCACCCTGTGGCGAGCACCCCATGGTACCTGCCACACTGTGCAGGGCTTGAAAGAAGGGTCTTATAGGTACCCACACAGCTCCCAACAGAATAAAGGGGGGCCTTCTATGGGCCCCTGAAGACAGTTTTCCGACAGCCTTTCCGTGTCGGACAGACTGAGCCGGAAAGACTGTTAGAATCAGACATCGTAATATGTCAGACGGAAATGCGGTCCATAGAGCTATACGATTCGGCCTCGACCGACTCAAAGTTCCCGAATGCCAGTCAGAACCGATTCTGAATGACCGAACAGTTTGCATACATCATAATCGGTCCTTTGGAAATGATTCCGACTGAGTTGGAAACATAGGTTCCGACATGGTTTTGGCGAATGTGACTGCAGTTCAGAGCCTTTCCGACCGACATCGTAATGAGCCCCAAAGTAATCAAAGTACAACAAGTAGTTTCAGGCTGAGGTTAATTGTCAGAGGCCATCAGGTTGACATAAGTTGTCAGGACTTAGCATTCGCCTCTCATTCAACATCATCGTTCATGCTTCTCAAAATCTGAAGCCCTACAGCTACTGACCATTCCAGTACGGCTTAACATCTCAAGCTCAGCCCTCGCCATATTCAGGCAGCCAACGCATTGTTATATATAGGGTCGAATTGGGACCAGATATTGGCCCGGCCACCCAAAACAAAACGTGGCCCACATTTGCAAATTGAAACCTTTTGTGAAGCATTGGCTTTTTAGTATAAGGAGGATACTTTTAGGAGAAAGTTATTATAAAGAAAGCCTTGTATTGCTTATATATCCAGTATCATTGGTAAGGACTGAACCCACTGAAGCTCACTCACTCTTTTCTTGACACTCATCTTGAGGTCCATTAATGTCCATTATCCCGTGCTACCCTTCATATCTCTGAGTCCCCTCCCGTTAATTTGGCCATTATCCATATATAACCTGATGAAGGCAACAGATGATAAGCCAAAAGGTTATGTACAAAATTGATCATTGTTGAAAAAGGAGAGGGGACCACTGGATGAAATTCATATTGCTTGGTGTTTTTGTCTCCACTTACCAGAACTTATTCAGTAGATATGTGTGAATGAGAGGACGTGTCTGGAATAGGATATTATGTTTTAAAATATTTTCATAGATATGCTGCGTACTAAATGGCATTTGATAGAAAAAGATGGTGAAAATGTAAATAGCCAGTGACTGTTTAAAATGTGTATGGAATGTATTTGCATATAGAGCAACAAAGATGAGATGACATCAGTGATTCTCTTCCTTTATAAAATGGGGGGACAATAGATATTTATACAGCTAAAACTGTGGGGATGAAATTATCAGCTGAGAAATAATGACGAGAGTGATATCAATATTGAAATAAGATTTGAAGAATAGTGACTAGACACTTTCTGGATGCAAAGACTTACCTAATGTTATTTTTTTTTTAAAGTCAAAGACTCTTACCCTGGAGAAAAAGATAAAACAGACAAACTCTGCTCATGGCCTTTGTAGTGCAAGAGAGAGAGTCCCTCATTGTGAGTGTTCTGTGGAAGAGACAGCATGGACAAAAGGCTGGAAATAGGCCCTCCCCATTGTCTCTGCAGTGGAAGAAGCAAACCTCCAACACAAAAAAGGGTTGATGTATATACACACACACTTTATATATGTGTGCAGGGGCTCTGATTTTCTTTAAGAAGCTCTTGGTCAGAGTTGTTGAATGCAGACATGCTCAGTGCCGAGGCAACCAGCCAAAACTTGGTTTCACCTTATCCTGTTTCTTTCACCAACCTACCCTACTCTTCCTGTCTCTTGATTTCACTCTTGCAATGTAATGTTCCTCTCTACTTTCTCCCTTTGTCAGTGCTTCCCTATGACTCTGTTCCCCTCGTATTCTGCCTTTTTCTCTCTTGCACTGGTAAAAATTGCACGTTAAAAAATAAGTCTTGGTGTCCAAAAAGGAGTCCTTCTGCCAACCACTACCAACGATCTGCACAAACTAAACACTCTGTGTTGATGTTGTGATTAAAGGATGGTGATGTGTTCAGTGAGGACAAATTAAGTGAGCTACATACATTGGTGGAACAGAGTCAAAAAGCAGAGCTTTACTGAAAGAGGCAGAAAAGGAAAGGAAAGGTGCATACAATCAGAGTTGTTGCAAAGTGCATTCCACTGAATTTTCGTCTATTTTGTAGCACTGTACCTAACCGATGTTTTTAATACCATGATCCATTTTTCTCTGAATGAATGAAACCTGAAGGTTATATCCGTGTCCACTGGAACTGTGATTGTGCAGCTGTGGTATTTATCGCATATAGAAATGCATCATTTGCCACATAATTCATCTGTTGCATAATCCACAGTTTTTTTTTTTTATTTCCGAAATTCTTTATTGTATATAAAAAAATATAAATTTACAGTTTTAACACAAAAATGTGCTTCTGGCTCAAACGGTTCAAAAGAGCCCTAAACTGAAGCGAAACGTGTGGCTGCACAGTAGAAGGAATTTTGTAATGCTTGACTGCTCACCTTTCTGTTGCTTATTTCTAGATTTGAGTGTTTAACTGGTACTAATGAGTTGCAACCAATGCCCAAACACTTTTAACAAGTGTACACTCTACAAATAAATGAAGTAATACTATCATAAAATTAGAAGCATTTCGCAGCATCATTTTTTTTTCTTGCAGTATGATTTACTCAAACCTGCCGTATAATTTGGCTGCATAATTCCAGTGGACCTGGTTATATCAATATACCTCAGCAGACAGCACGTTAATGACTGTGCTGTCTGAACGATTAAACCGCAGGAGTGAAAACTTTCAGTTTCACTGGTTTTGTTTGAAAGGGAGGAGCATTTGATAAAATATCTGGTCTCTCTGTAAAACAGTAACACTTTCTGTGAGACCCTCCTTTGACAAAGGTAATTTAAAAGCTGCACTGTGGTGGCACTAAGGCCCAGGAAAATAACTGCCACGGGGATCTGCTGACAAAGACTCTCAATTAAGTGTCAAATCTGCAAGAGACAGGTAAGGCAGGGATTGCTTTCCGGTTAAATTCTGGGTTTGAGATGGGAGTAGGTAGAGCAGTAAGGATGCCTTGCCGGGCCACCATAAATGGCAGCATGGCCATTCACCTCAATGACAAAAGCAGAACCCGTTTATTGCCCCCACTACTTAACCTTCTGTGGGGGCTGAAAACTCTGCAGCTGAGAAGCAGCATTTCCTGTGGCTAGGCCTCATTGTCATACCCTAAGGCAGAGTTCTTCAATCTGTGGGGCGCGCCCCACAGGGGGGGCGTGCCGCCATCTCAGGGGGTGGCGCGGGCTCCACAGTAAAAGTTTACCTTTGTTGTTTTCTTTTCTCTCGGTCCTACGTTGCAAATTATCACCCATTACCAATGGGGATTTTTAATTGGATAAAGCCGGACCAGCAGCCAATCAGCAAGTAGGAACGTCACCGGTGACGTTCCACCAATGAAGGGGGCAGCAGCTGAGATTGCAGGAAGTACCGCGAAATTTGCGGGCATAAAGCTCCTGCTACATTACACTTTGGCTGCATCAACACTAACAGAAGGTTCTAGACGGACAAAGACGAAACTCTCTGAGGAAACATGCTGACATATCTGCAAACTCTACTGACCGCTACCAGCGGCCCATCACTGAGCTGACCATGTGATACAACCTCAACTGTGACAAAGCGTCACACACCAATAAGACAACCTAAACAGCGACTACAAAATTCTAAATGAATATGGAGTAATGAGGCTACTGCCTCGGTATCCAAAAACTCATCACTGTCAGAAGGTATCTGACAGGAGAAGACATGACTCAGACTTTGGCTGCTTTTTCTTCCTGTGAATGTTTTCCTACGTTTTACTGTCGCCTCGCTGTGAAGGACTGCTAAATCTGGACAGGTAAGAGGGCTGTTTCAAAGAGCGGGGGTGGGGGGAGAGGGTGTTGTAGATGTGGGGCTGATGTTTGTCTGTGCCCCCATAACGGAGGGTTGGAGGGAGGGTAAATCGACGTCCCCATGTTTCTGGAATTTCACATGATTAATTACTACAGCTGAAATGCTCCAGCTGCACTGGGAGGCACGGAGTCTCCTCTGCTAAAACCGAATAGTTCGCTTTCGGTTTTAGCAGAGGAGACTCCGTGCCTCCCAGTGCAGCTGGAGCATTTCAGCTGTGGGAATTAACCATCTCGGGCAGTGGTCCACTCTGCCCCCTCCCACCTCTCTCTCGGGCGTTTGGCTGTAGCTGTCTGTATGCTGTGTTCACCAGCACTGTGGCTGCATGGAGTTCATCTGTGTTTTTCCACCTTGTGTTGCTGATGCCTGTTGGGTGTGCTTCATACCTCGAGTGTGTCTCTTACAGTTATGCAGCCCCGTTTTTTGCTGTTTATTGTTCTTGAGCCCTTGTGTTTGTGTGTGTGTGGGTGGGTGGGTGGGGGTGTGCGTGTGTGTCTTGCACTTCTGCAGCCGTGGCTGTTGTGGGAGAGACTTGTACTGCTGCATCGTCCTGGGATATTGATGGCACTTAAACCTTTCATTATACAAAACGGTTGCTTTTCCCAGTGCTTGTCTTGTTATTACTGCCACATGATGGCATAATTCGGTGAAGCTTGTTTACCTGTGGCCACGTCCCTTGAGAAGGGACAGGCTGGAACACATGTCTGCCCGTCACCCCTCCCCACTCTTTCGCCCCTGTGGGGTGGCCTGATCGAAACTGCTTTCCCCAGTCGAGCAGGGACTTGTTGCACGCATGAACTCACAACCTGCAGCCCTTCCAAGGCCTGGGGCGGGGGAGCCTCCGGGCAGGGAGGGCTTGGAAGCAACTGTGGGAAGCTGGCTCCCAGGGAGCGCAGGAACCAGGCACATGGATGGTTGAGTGAAAGGGAAACAGGCTCCTAGGGAGCACAGGAATTAGGTGCACTGATAGGTGGATGAGTGAATGAACTCACAACCTGCAGCCCTTCCAAGCCTTGGTGTGGTAAAAGCCTCCGGACAGTGAGGGCTTGGAACCAGCTGTGGGAATCTGGCTTGTAGGGAGCACAGGAATCCGGCGCATGGATGGATGAGTGAGTAAATGGGAAATAGGCTCCTAGGGAGCGCAGGAGCCGGGCACGCGGATGGATTGATGGATGGATAAGTGAGTGAATGGAAAAGGCTCTAAGGCTGCGCAGGTATTAGGCACACTGGTGGATGAGTAAATGAACTCCCAACCTGCAGCCCTTCCAAGTCCTTGTTCGGTAGAGCCTCTAAGAAGGGAGAGCTTGGAAGCAGCTGTCCTGGGAGGATGCAACTTTCAGGTATCCGGCTCTGTGGCGAAAAACAGGCACACCTGTCACATTAATGTTGGTGTTATTATCAATCTGTCATGTGTAAAACAAGGCATCCTAGTAAAAACAATTTGCACACATTTTATCTTGGACAATTGTGTTTTGAGCTGTGTAATAAGAGACGTGGCGCCGCGACTAGGGCGACTGACTCTGGAATCTGAGGATCACGGTCCGATCCCCGGCACCGGCGGCAGATTAGCCCAGCACCATGTGACTCTGGGCAATAGCTTGCTTAATCTTCCTGACGGCCCTCAGCGCCTAGAGACCCCGCCGGGTGATTGTGTGCTTTACAAATGTGGATAATTATTATATGTCTCTTTCACTTAATCACACCCACTCACAAACCTAGTTAACTAAACTCTTATTGTGTTGAACATTATTTGCCGGATATGGCCCGGGTTATGCGCGTGGCGATAGATTATGTAGTGTACCAGATTCCAGAAATTTCTGTCAGGTTGTGGGGGGGGCCGACATTTCAAAAAATTCAGCTGGGGGGGCTCAACTTACAAAAGTTTGAAGACCTCTGCCCTAAGGCCAGAGCAGGTGCTTACACCACATGCTGTGGCCGCTGGGGCTGCCCATTGTCATTCTATATATGACAATGGGATGACATACTCAGTGCTGGGCTGGGAAGGTGATGCTGCAGCCTTCAAATTCAGATCAACAGAGCAAGCCCAAACACTTATGGGGAAAAAATTGTCCCACATCAAGCTATGGGCAATGGGCCTAGGGCACCGGCCGAATGCTCGCCTTGCTATTCCGACCCTAGTTATATACTCCTCCTGGCCAGCATCTGGCCCAATTTATCAAATTCATGAATTATTTTCCTTCTATAGTGAGTAGGGTGTAGTTGAATGATGTTGAAAGATGCATGTAACCATTGATCATGTCATTTTCTCTACTGCGTTCGCTACATTGTTCAGTGAACTGCAACACCATGGAATATGTAGAAGTGCCGCCACTCATTTACCACACCGGGATGGCGCATTTGAATGACTGGTAAATCTTATGTAATTCCAAAGGTAGAAGATACATTCTAGGAAAATACATTGTGTAAGCTTAAATCGTGTATTGATTGGCACTTTCCTATCATTTAGATAAGTCCCATTTCTGTCTGTCAAGGGGGCTTCACTTTGGTGGATTCAGTTGGGAGATGATCTGAGAATTGCTTCCTTGGCAACCGAGGCACTTTATTCATTTTTACCTAGGTTATAAATAACGCACTCTGCACAACTAATTGTCAAACTGGCCATATTTACCATTCTCGTATATGTGTTTATTGGTACACAACCACCTAGCACCATTCTCATCAGCGCAACTTCATTAAGGAACTCTCAGTTTTATAAATATATATTTGCACATCCCCAAATTGAAAAAAATCGCATATTCTGTTTAATGAATTGTGTATACTTCTGTTACCTTGCTCATTGTTTGCATTTACTTATTGGAGTATGTTTTCTGCTGTCACAGTGTAAAACAATCCTTTCATTGTCTTTTGAATCAGATTCACTAAAAATATAGGTGCAGACAGAAGCTTTTCTTAACTTTTCTTTGTAATAGGTTGATCGCCTACTTCTTTCTTTTCAACAGTTACCTACCAAGGTGTAATCTAACTTTTTTTAGAGCACCATATTCCTATAAAATCTGGCATTTCCTTGACTTTTGGTACCATTACTGCAGCGCATTCACTAGCGGTGCGATGGTAAACCTATTTGGAAGCTAGTTAGAGGCACTTTAAATGTGTGAAAGATTATGTGAACTTCTCAAGACATATCTCTTACAGTGTCTGAAGAAATACATTCGAAATTTCTGGGGTAATCCTAATAATCGCTAGCAACATAATGCCAAAAGTAAAGAGACAAACTTTAAGTGCTATTTGTAAATTTTTTTAAAGAAAAGTTAAGTCTTTTTTTAAACTCTGTATCTATCACCTGCATACAACCAACCCCTCTGAGCTACGTCTATCTCAAACTCCTTTGTGTATTTTGGACCCTTCAGAGTCCAAATGCACATGTTCCAGCCAAAAGAATGGAAAATCGTTCCAGACATTGTGAATTCTCATGGTAAATGATGCAGTTTTAGCCACGAGGGAAGCTACACTACAACGATATGTGGGGTTGGCTGACTTTAGGGTCCAGATTCTATCCCCCGGGCATGGTCTGTTACCCCACGGTGAATTTGAGTGGGTGAATTAATTCAATTAGGGGATTACTTCCCAAAATGACCACCATCGGGGAATTGTGGTGCAAAATCCATTCATCATGCACAGATGTCATGTAACATGGAGCACTGACATTGCCATGTCACCACAGGCATTTTATTCATCTACTGCTGCTGATCTAGGGCTATATACAGAAATTGTGGCACAGGGCAGCGCAGCCAGGTGTCTCAGGGAAAGGGCAGGAATACACTGGATTTATCTAATACGACGCATTCATGTCTTTTCCCTCTGCGCCGCCGTTTTGGCAGACTAGCGCCAATGCATGCACCCTTGCACCATGGTACAAAGTTGCCTGTATTATATGGAGGATTGTTTTTGTGTGGAATGAAGTACACATATAAAAATGAAAAAAACAAAGAGAAATAAACATATTTCTCCTTGTTACGCCTCACTTGGGGAGGTGTATCTAATCTATTTGGCATATTCCCAGGTTTACCAGGTTTGGGGAATCTTGGAATTCGCCCGAACCATGGGATTTGTGTGGGAACACCCACTGCAATGCCCATGAAACACCTCCCTTGAGCAGAGTAATGCACCGCAGTGATTTGTGCTGCGTTGCATTACTCTTATTTGTGAAGCCAAAGTGGCTTTGTGTGTCTTCATAAATATGACTCAGAGGTTTGTGTCGTGCATGTACCATGTTACATGGCGCAAGCATGATCAAAGACCTCATAAATATGCCCCCTAGTCATTTAGAGTGAGGCAGTGCTCCAAAACATGGAAGGGATTCCCTCAATAGTTCTGGAAGAAATAGTGCAGGATTGTTTATGATTGTGTTCATTCCAATAGAAAGTTTGCCCACTCCAAAACAACCATACACTGGCTCAAGAGAACAAAGACACCTATCAGGTAATCTAGAGGTACTTGAGTAAAAGATGATGGGATGGGATTAAAGCTAAGAAACTGTGGGGCATATTATCAAGGACGGGCGGTACATTATCGCCGCTTTTATCGGCAGGAAACTGCAGATAAAGCGGCGATAATGGGCTTGATAATATGCTCTATGAATTCCTATCGAAGCCCATGTTAGATGTGAAGACATGTTAGATGTCTTCACATCTAACATGGGCTTCGATAGGAATTCATAGAGCATATTATCAAGCCCATTATCGCCGCTTTTATCGGCAGGAAACTGCCGATAAAGCGGCGATAATGGGCTTGATAATATGCTCTATGAATTCCTATCGAAGCCCATGTTAGATGTGAAGACATGTTAGATGTCTTCACATCTAACATGGGCTTCGATAGGAATTCATAGAGCATATTATCAAGCCCATTATCGCAGCTTTATCGGCAGTTTCCTGCCGATAATAGCGGCGATAATGTACCGCCCGTCCTTGATAATATGCCCCTGAGTTGCCAAGGAAAGGTGCTTGAGAAAACTTGATAGCACATGTGGGGGGATTGGTTTGCCCAATGAGGATAGTCAGTCATTATTTGGAGGTTGGACTAGAAGTAGGTACAACGTTTCTGGCTCATGAGAATCGATCACAATGACATTCCATTAGTTTAGTTTGGAGATGGAGGCTGCCTTACAAAATTATGGGTTGGCTCACAGACAGTATGGAACTGTGGCGTAACAAAACCTTAGAGGGCCCTCCTGCAAAGTACTTGGAGGGTGTCCCCAACCTCTAGACGCAGTCAGGTGCTGTCAGGCCAAGGTCCTGCTGCCTGTGCACAGTGCCGGAGGGTGCCTCCTGGAGCCCAAGGGCCCACCACACCCCAGGAGATGTGTTACGCCACTGGTATGGAAGTATTTTCCTTTGCTTAGGTGTTGTGTAAAAAAAAGCAGTGGCTGATGCATTGTGTTATAAATGTAAGTCAATGAAGGTCCAGATGTTTTCAGTGCCATGTGCATCCTCTTAAATATACTTCTGGAATCTCACTCAGTTGTGCCTATTTGAAAGGGAACCATTTATGTCTGTACAAGGTGGTTAGCTTAAGTGTCCAGCTGGGAAAGTGCTTTGTTATTTGTTGCTGTGTGCCCCAGGAAAAGAGGCACGATTTAGAAAAGGAACATATACTGATGGTTTTACTGCCACTTGGCGTTGTGCCATTTTTTTGGTGCCAGGGAAGTGCTCCCCTCATTTAGGGGCTCTTGGATCACAGCCCATTGTTGTAGAAATAGTCATTGGTGCTGAAAGGCTAGGTTTTATAGTGGGCTGGTTAAACTGTAAAGGTGATAACTAAACTTTTCTCCAGAAGTTCCTTGACAGCCGAGTCCCAAATGCTGGTAGTGGGGAACTGGAAGAGTACAAGGCCAGCTCAAGGTCCACCACCAACCTGTTGAAGTACCAATTTAATCACCTAGTAGCACTAACTATATAATGACTAGATGGTACTTACTTATAACCAAGTATATAATTTTAATTGCATATATATATCGCTTACCGCCCTTGGTGAGGCGTTAAAGGGCTTTACGCTGTGCAGCACGATGCTCCAGAACCCAAGGTTAGTGGTTAGTCTAGTGATATTGGTTAATGTTAGTTACTGGGATTAGTCTTATGCGCTCAAAGCAAGCCATTCCATGCAGTCATTTCAGTTTCTTTATGGTGAACTAAATTATCAGTCGTTGTTTGGGATCATTAGTTGGTGGGGTGGGGAGTATGAGCCCATGCACATGGCTGATAGGATTATTAGATGAGTTATAGGAGATTAAGTATTGTTATGTAGACTAGGTATGGCTTAAAGAGGCAGGAGGAGAGATTGTGTTCTTGTAAATGAGTGTTGGGAAATTTGCTGAAATACAATAATAGAAAATAGGCAAACATGCATGTGTCAGAGTAGGTTGTTCTCAGAGAGAACTGTACGTGTGAAGTGTTATAAAGTTTATACATTTTAGGGTTGAGGTTCTAGGTTCTGTGGTGCTGCTTCAAAGTGCCAATGGGCCCTCTGTTACATTTTTGCCCTCAATCTGATTGAATTGAGAGTCCCTAATGCTCAGAACATACAACTTCATTACAGGTTATTCTAGGCGTTTATCAGCGGCTATCCATCAAATAGATTTTAAACATTTTTAAAATACCTGCTTCACAATTCAACCACTCCACCCAAAAATATATTTCATTACGCAGGATTAAAAAAATTACAACCCGCTTGCCGCATGGCCTGATGAACTGGGATCACTGCCTAAAGTATCGAAGGAAGTAAGAAACCTCGGAATGACCATGGACTCCAAGCTGTCGATGAATGTCCAAGTAAATAAACTAGCAAGATCAAGCTTTGCTACTATAAAAACGCTGCGACGAATTTTCCCTCATTTGGGATTTCCACACAAGGTCCAAGCTACCATCTCCCTTGTTCTATCCAAACTCGATTACGCCAATAGCCTCTACCACGGATCACCTTTAACGACCATGAAAAGACTACAACGGATTCAGAACTCGGCTGCCAGACTACTCCTGCATATCAAACCACGAGACCACATCTCCCCTGCCTTGAAAGCCCTGCATTGGTTACCGGTTGCCAGAAGATCCACGTTCAAGCTGCTTTGTATTACCCACAAAGCAATACATGGAGTAGGACCACTCTTCATCAGGAATAAAATCACCAAACACATTCAACAAAGGAACCTACGCTCTAAAGGAGCATCTCGCCTCAAAATCCCACCATACAAGAAAAAAACAATGGGTGGCACATCCTTCTCTGTTCAAGCAGCCAAACTATGGAACTCTTTACCCCCCAACATAAGATCCACCGACAACCACCTTATCTTCAGAAAACTACTCAAGATCTGGCTCTTCCCCACATAGGTACCATACGGAAATAGAAATTTACAGCATATCCCTCTGTATATAAGCATTTGTTTTCACTATAGATATGTATCTATCTTTGTGTATTACTTTATAAAACATGTAAAACAATTATGTTGTTAAGAGAAGAAAAAAAATAATAATAATAATCATCAATAAATAAAAATCATTTTTGGTCTACATGTACATACTTCCATTGTACATCTATGTACCATCCATGTACTTGGATCTGTGTGTCTGTTACTTTTCTCCTGAAAAAAAGCATATCCAATGCACTACCCTATCTCTCATCCTGTGCCTCTATCAATATATTTAATCTAAATATACTTACTTTTTTATGTATCTATATATTTTTAATGTACTTATGGATCTATATACTTATCTCTTTCTTCTAATTTAGCATTTCCAATGCACTAGCCTATTTCTCAGCCTATACTTCACTCAATATATCTTCTAGCCCAACCTTTAGACTCCTCTCAAACTTCTTTCTACTACTCCTTCTAATGCACTACCCTATCTCGCATCCTATAGATCTATCAATATATCCTCTACATCCACTCTCTCATTTATCCCAAACCCATACCACTACTATGATCGCCAAAATAACCTTTTCTAGACTCTCTCCTGCTCTACCCCTCCATGCATCATCTGACACCTTTTTACTACACCGATCCCCTAAAACAAACATTTCTAAACTCTCCCCTCTGACTCCTTCCCTCCAAAACTCCTTTTTACTCATCCAAAAGCCTCTTCCTACTACTAATATATATATAAAAAAAAAATCTTTTACTCTTTTATCCCTCCACTATCCTTTTTTCAATAAAAATTAACAGACTAACATGTTTCACTTCTCAAATTCCATATTCAACTATACTAATATACTCCCTAAATAACTGAATAACATATCTACTACTCAAATTACTTCATATTTATACTATACTAATTTTCAACACTAATCCTTTATGGGTTCCGGAGTGGCGTGCTACTCGCCAGAAAAGCGCTTCAACGCCCATCAGGGGTAACAAGTGCTATATGAATGCAAATCTTTCTTCCCCTTTTATCCATCCGCTATCCTTCTCACTCCAAGTAACAGACTAATATCCACCACTGAAATTACCTCATATTTCACCATATTAATTCACCACTAATCCTCTATAGGCTCCCTGAATAGCATGCGTCAACAAGCGAGCGATAGATAAATACGAACCTTTGTCCTTCTCTATCCTTCTGCTATCATTCCAAATCCAAATAACTGATTAACTTATCCACCACTTAAAATGTACTTGCATGTTTCACTATACTAATTCAACACTAATCCTCTGTGGGTCCCGGAGTAGCGTGCTACCCGCCGAAAAAGCGCTTCGACGCCTCGTCAGGGGTAGTAAGCGCTATATAAATGCAATTACAATACAATACAATACATACATGGTAGCATCTGATTTAAACCCAATATGTGCATCTGTATTCCGTCTCTGTGTTGTTATTTATAGATTTATAGTCAAAGCTTATTATTAGTGAATAAAGTGTGTGGGGGGTTGGGGTATAATATGTGTATGTCACTGTCTTCACTAGGTTTTGTTTGTTATCTAGTGCAGCTCTCTCCTTCGATTCTATCACTAGTCTGAAACGACTGTGCTTTTTTTAGGTCTCGTGGCATGGACTGCGCAGTCGAGCTCGCAAGATTTTATGATCTTGGTGGCTTACACTAGTGGGCTCTAAGCCCCGCCCCTCTTACCCGTTGGCCGGCGTCACCGTTTAGGCTAAACGGTGGCTGGCCATTGGGAAAGAGGTTAGTGTGACGTACACTTTTCTCTTTGTCAGACGGCCCACTTGGATGGGCTCATCTGACTTCCTTCTGCCGTAAAAGGTTTCTTATCTATTTGGGGCAGAGCACATTTCCCCATGAGATAACAAATCTTTTGCTAAGGGAGTAAGTCAGACGAGCCCCTGCAAGTGGGCCGTCTGACAAAGAGAAAAGAGGCTGGACCCTCACTCCTGCAGAGCTCCCTCGGCGCTCTCTCTCCTGTCTGTAGTGCTGCCCTCCCAGCCTCACAGTGTCCACTGCGTCTACTTCGCTCAGATTGTTCCTGAATGTTCTAAACTTTATTTGCACATCGTGAAAAACCAGGGGGAGGATAGTCCTGTGATCATTCCACCTTTAATGTTCATGCATATATTCTATTTGCATCGATGTTTTCTAGCTTTATTGTAAAGCACTGTAAAGCCTCATGAACACGTCCCTACAATGTAAAAATCACAAATAAGAACACACCTGCCTACTCTGCCCAGACCAGAAGCGAAAATACATATTATAGCAAGGCATGTACATTCTGTCTGGGTCCATAACCAATCAGAAACTGACACGTCTACAACAGCCAATCTAAAGGCACTATAGCTTCCGCTGCTCTCTCCCCCACATTTCATGGACAATTGTCAAACGGTTAGTTTAGCCAATCGTAAGCCAAGGTAAGCTTTCCGGGGCCTCTCATCCAATTGAAAACTGATAGTGTCTGTATTTAGTCAATCATATGCAATGAGTATCAGCAACCATTCCCCAATTCCCTGGCTTTCCTCACCGCTAACATAACTGGCTCCCCCGCTGCGTATGGCTGAGGACCCTTGGTGCATCAGCTATGGCCCGGCACGCCGACGCAGTAGTTTAATGTATTTTGGAGCACGGCGCCTGCTTCAGGCACACCGCGCTCCATCATCGTCCTCAAAAATGGATAGGCTAGTGTAGTGAAAGGTCGTGGTGTCAAAAAATGTAAAAAGCTGTTCATTATAAAAATGTAAATCTCAGGACATTTACATTGGTAACTAACACATTGTAAAATGCAGAACATCTACACTAAAAGATGGTCACCATGCTTTACGATGGTTACAGCGAAATGTTTCCCAGCAGGCAAAGTAAAAACGGCACAGGAGAGCTGAAGGGAAAATGTACGATGGAATGAGAGTTCTGGACGATGAAAGTGGTAAGAAGGCGGACAGGGGAAGGGGAGGTGCGCTAGAGTTGGGAAAAGTTTGAAGCCATGTCAAAGGAGGCAAGCGAATTGCACGTTTGCCGGTGAGGTTGCCCTTGCCCACCGTGAATGGTGGTTTGAAGGCAAACGGGGCTGGTGCAAGGGACAGAGGAGGTAGGATACTTCACCGCCCCATTACATTATTAAAGATACAAAATAAAAGGGACATAATAGGGGAAAGCATAAAGGATGATAGCAGTAGGTACATGGATGGTGCATTTGGTTCTTATTTCTTAGTGAAATCCTGATGTGTCTGCTAAGAGTTGCTAAGAGCTTTTGGGGCTTTAGGCAAGCAATATTTTGGGGCCCCTGTCAACAATAACGTTGAACTGTTTACACATTTTCATTTTATTCAAGTCCTGGTGATGCAAAAGCATGTGAATAATACGCGAAATGTTCAGAAACAGGGGTGTGCACAGAGACGTAAAGTTACAGCTGTCCAGCGCTTGCCACTTAAAAAGCATAGATAAAAAAAAACCTTGAAATGCAATAGGTCTCGCCTTTGCTTAAGTTAAAGCCATTTGCTTTGCTAATGGTATTGTATAGCAAAGCAAATAGCTTTAACTTAATCAAATTCGAGACCTATTGCATTTTCAATGCTTGTTTCTTTCTCCTCTGAGGCTACGATCCTAGCACAGGGATACACCGTCGGTGTAACCAGGCGCTTTACAAATGGAATTTGATTTGATTTAATCATAGGTCTTTGGGGGGGGGGGCTTTAAAAGCTCCCAGAGGGCAGTCCCCATTTCCCCATAATGCAAAATTTACCTGTTGGGCTGCAGAAGCATGTAGGTAAGAGCTGGGCGTTAGTGGATATGAGAGTCAAAGCCCCAAATTTCACACTCCAAGATGGCCACTCTCAGTTGCTGACATGCCAATTCAATATATTTTAGCACCGACTTCACAATTTTGTCTTAGTAATGTTTTCTTCAACCTATGACAATTTAGTTTGTCTTCAGTTTCATACGTTTTCTTTTTGGTTGGATAGTGTGGAAAGAAGAGAACTGTTGGACATGGTCGAGAGAAGCTAGGATGTGCTGTGCTGGCTGAAAGGCGTTTTGCCATTTTGACGGTGCATGGGTCAAGTGAGGATATACTTTATTGGATTCTTTAGATAGTGCCACTGTCAAACAAAGCAGTCTAAGTAGGTGATTACATTCATAAAGTGGTTTCTCCAGGTCAATCCAAGGTACTACAAATAAGCTCTATCCTTCCACACGCTCACTGCACCAATGGCTTGCATCGCTCATGTAGGGATTGCCCTCTTATCATAACAATTCCATGACTTGGCAAAAGGAGGTTACTGCACTAAAGTGTCAACTGCAGAAGCTAGTTTGTAATCTACAGATCAAGGATCAGATTTACAAGCCCCTTGCGCCACTTTTGCGTTACCTTTCCCATGTTAAAAGTGACGCAAAAGTGGCGCAAGGGGCTTGTAAATCTGCCACTAAGTGTTCAAATTCCAGTCTCTGTCGCTCACCGCTCGAATATTCAAAAGTGAGTAATATTTAGTTGGGCAAGAAATCCTTTTATTGCACCATTTTGATACAGTGCGTGTAAGTATTCAGTCATCATTAATGAAAAACGCCATTATTGAAAAGATAGCCGTTTAACTTATTAATATGTATTCCAAAGAAGATAAAGATTTATCTGTTTTTAATTGTTTTCGTCTCGTGCTTTATATAGTGTGCACAAGGGACAGAAGTCATCAGAGTGTATTACACAGCAGCATGAAAACACATAAGCAATTACTGCTTAGTCGTACCAAAGAAAACTGCGGGGCATATTATCAAGACTCGGCAATAAAATTATCGCCGCTTTATCGGCAGGAAACTGCCGATAAAGTTGCGATAATGGGCTTGATAATATGCTCTATGGGATTCCAATCGAAGCTCATGTTAAATGTCCTTCACATCTAACATGCGCTTCGATTGGAATTCCATAGAGCATATTATCAAGCCCATTATCGCCACTTCATCGGCAGTTTCCTGCCGATAAAGCGGCGATAATGGGCTTGCTAATGTGCGTTATAGAATTCAAATAGAAGCCCAGGTTAGATGTGCAGGACATCTAACCTGGGCTTCTATTGGAATTCTATAACGCACATTAGCAAGCCCATTATCGCCGTTTTAGCGGCAGTTTCCTGCCGCTAAAAGAGCGATAATTTTAACGAGGTTCTTGCTAATATGCCCCTAAGTTTTTTGCATCCACCTAGCTTTAACTTAATGCCATTGGAGTGAGATGAGCTCGGGCGTGATGTAGTAGAAATGGTTGTATCCAGAACCTAGAAAAGTCACAGTGTTTAGAGAGCTTTCTAATGAGCATTATGAATTAAGTAGTCTAGAATGGGTGAGTCCAGGGATTGTTTCACTACTTTCACATTATTCTGGAAGAAAGGGTTTTATTGGTTGAAGAACTTTTAGTTGAAATTGTCCATTTACAAGCTGTAAGAAATTAGGTTATTGGTTGAGAGAGGTGGAAGCCCCACTCAAATACCAACAACTATCTTTGTGGGGGTGAACCACAAAAGTCAACAATTTATCCTGTGCTTAACTCTCTGGTAGCTTGGCACAAAACAGTAGGTCCTTAATTAGAGACAATGTGTACAGAACTTATGCTTCACACATACAGTAATTAAATTAATGCACAACACTAGAAAAAAAACCTAAAAGTGAAAAAATAGAGTAAGTTTTAATTGACTCAATGATACTGGGATGACAAAAATCCAACCAGGAGAACTGGAGATATTAATTGTTAAAGTTTTAGGCAAAAATAGTGCCAGTAAGCACAGAGTGCCACTCACGGTTATCTGTCATGTTATACCTTCATGTTCACTTGCTCAACACCTTCCTCGATGGAGTGTGGGTTGAATACAGGGACCTGGTTAGTCCTGCTGAAGAGTTACCTTCTCAAGTTCAGTGGGAACCGTTCAGTTTGTAATGGGGCAGAAGGAGGCTTCCGGCACATGGAGGAGGCTTCCAGGAGGAAGAGCAGGGCAGGTGTGGCAGACAGCCATTGCTGTAACGTGACGAGCTAGTCATTGCTGGAGCTTGCATTGGTTGATCGTCTCAGACAGTCGCCATCAGCACAAAGTGCAGTTCTTGCATTGGCATTCGTCGTGGATGGACACTGTCAGCACAAAGAGCAGGTTCTCCTTGAGCTTCACGTGGGCGGTCATTGCGACAGTCGATTCTCAGTGCAAAGTGGTCACTTTGAGGTCATGAGGAGCTCAACCATCAAGATTTTTCCCTTTTCTTGAGGAGGAGCTCTCACTGATGCAAGCCAAGAGTCCGGTATCTGGCAGGCACCTCTTGGGGATCAGGACTCACTCCAGCAGAGGGCAGCAGCAGGGCTCAGGCAGGTCCTGGCAAGTACATTGTTACTGGTCAACTGTGCAGTTGCAGGGAGGCCTCTGGATGATTGTTTTGCCCCTGTAGCTCATACAAGAGGTCAGTCAACTGACTCTTGGTGTCACTCTTGGTATCCTGGGATCAGGGCAAGCAGGTCCACTCTTTATTCTTCAGACAGAAGAGCAGTTCATCTAGCAACAGGGCAGCCCTTCGGGGAGCACAGCAGCCCTTCTTTTGAATCTTCCACAGATCCAGGAGTGTTCTGATAGTGGTTATGAAGGTTACATCTGTATACTAGGTACAAGCATTTGTCTGGGAGAATTCCCTGACCTACCCCCAAAACTGGGTCTGGTCAGTTCTTCCGAATTCCGTAGTCTTGGCTCCAAAGTGTCATGGGAAACAAAGGCAAGAGCAGACCTGGTGTCAGTTTCCTTTCTGTGCTGCAAACAGGGAGGAACCATTGAAATCTAATCAGGGCTGGGTACAGCTCATCCCCAGCCATCCTGCCAATAAGACCCTCTGCCCTCACACCTAGGACTTCTTTGCTACCATGTTGGGAAGCAATACGCAAACCCCAACAGCAGAGCCATTCACAGTCATGAGACCGAGGACACTGGCAGAAAGGCACAGTTAGTTTGAGCAAAAAAATTCTAGCTTTCTAAAAGTGGCATTTTTAAGATTGTATTTTAAAAACCAACTTTACCATTACATTTGAGTATAAGCACATTGCTCCCAATCTGAAGTTATCATGTATTAAGTGTAATAAGGTAACCCATCTTAGAGAGAAAATCAACTTTAGAGTTTTTCACTGCCAGGACATGGAATACTTAAACCCACACGTCCTTTTTAGGTCTCACCTAGCGTTGCAGTGCCATGCGCTGTCGCTTTGCGAGACATATTGTATAAACTTTACCGGGGAAGTTTTGCGTAAGCTCCGCCCACTCTCTGCCCATTTTTTGTTTGGCTGCCATCCTAAATGCTGCCTTCTGATTGTTTTTCCCTTGTTAGTCTCTCCTCCTAATGGCCATGGTGTAATTTGTCCAAACCGAGGGTATTGGCCCCTTTACTCCCCATTATTTTTTTCCCTGTGTCCCCCCCGCCACCTTACACATTCCGTAATTTTTCGCCAACCCCTCACCCCCCACTCCCATTTCTGCCTACTTTCACACCCTCACTCACATTTTTAATGCAATACGTCTAGCGTACATGTGAGTCGTATTGCATTGCAAATGCTTGTTTTAGAGTAGTGCATATTCATTTTGACTTGCACCGGAAAAGAACCCTCGAATGCTCCGGAAGCAGTGCACTAGCGCTGCTCTGTTTACTTTCCTGTTCCCGCCCCCCTCCCGATGTACGCGTTCCTTTTGTTTCTTTTTAGACGCCCCAATATCCTTCACCACCCTTTGTATGTCACTCTTTATCGTCAGTACACCGCCTCCATTTCCATTGGTACCTTTAGTTTTTCCACGAAAACCTGTTTTTGTTGAAAGCGCATAACAGCACTTCGACATTTTTACAAAACAAATTTTTTCGTCTACCTGATTTCACCAGGCCGACCACCTTTTTGGAAATTAGTCAAAATGTCAGATTTCATGTAGTTACGTTATTTATAATTCGCTGTGGTGCAGAGCGTGACATGAAGAGCTATGTACACAGTAGTTTTAAGAAAAATAACAAAAGGAAGTGAACGGGCCGTGCATAAATGCACAATCACCGAGTTGAAAAGAGTACATGGGAAGTAGTTTGTATTGTTCCCCGTCTGCAGCAGCGGTTTAAATCCGGTCCTGGAAGCTCAGGCCCCTGCTGCAGCACCTTGGCACACTTGTGTGGTTGGAAACTATGACTAGTCTGTTTTTGGGTAATCTAGCGGAGGGGGTTGTTGTTTGCTGTGAAATTACAGATGCTCCCGTTCGGTTGCATTGAATCCCAGCACACCCTTTGCATCCCGCTGTGCACGCATGCACCGCCCGAAGGAAGCCACCGCACCATGCATTGCAGGGAAATGAATCATACGAGCCCCTCGAATGTACAGACCTGCACACCACTATATGTCACCGACTGAGGTGCAGCAGGGTCTGCTTGGAGCCGGGTGCCGGGGGTGGGATAGAGCCCTAGACGCCTTGCCCCAGGCTTTGAAAGGTAAATGAGCATTTCGGATTATAAAACGTTTAATTCCACCTTGTCCTGTGTCATTCATTTCTGCCGCGAAGCGTCTCAGCTGCTTTATATGCTGCAGTGATACCAATGCCGTCTATTCCTGTTTGCTTTCCAAAACATATCCTGGCCATTTAATATGGATTTTTTTTCAATCTCATATGTGTTATAGGTATGGTAAAGGACATGTGCCACGTGAGTACATCGGTTGCCACATAATGCATTATATAAGTGCGTAAATCCGAATCATGTAATTGATATATATTATGTGGACATCTGTGCTTTCTTGCTTTGATAAACGTTTGGTTTTGATTTTCATTCATGCATGTTTTTTTACCATTGACTTGATGTCATATTTCAATACATCTCCAGGCTTCATATTTTGTTTCGATAAATGTATAAATTCATTTAATAAACACTGTTTGGTTAATGCTGGAATCGGTCTTCGTGGTTTAATAAATTCATCCTGTTTGGATCACGAAGCAAAACATGTGGTTCTGATTTGTAATCAAGTAATACTCTTTCTAAATAGGCTACCCTGGCAGTGTCTTAGTCTGATAGGTTTAACCCTGGCGCACTGGCCTCGGGAGGTAATTGTTGCCAGTCAAACCTAAATAGAACTGAAAATGTGTCCAATAAAATATCTTTTTTGAAAAAACTCCCATCTCTCAACATTTGTGTTGAATGGAAACCACCATCACAAGCAGGCTTGGGATGGATGCCGTGGCACCCCCAACCCTCCAGTGCCCAGCCCTCCATTGCACCGGGAGCGAAACGAGGTGCCTGCTTATTACAAACTAATCTCTACAGGAGAAGTTCAGGTCATTGGGCTATCTGAATGCAAGTCAAGCTTGCCAGGGGCAGAAACACATTTCTGCAGCCGTATCTTGATCCACTGAGCTGTCCTACTGTAAATGACACCTGGAGCCAACAGGTTATAAACAGATAAAGGAAAATTAACAATATGTATATATACGTGGCTGTGATTAAAAACTAAGACTTCAGATTGCAAGCAGATTCTTGTGGCAGGAGTCTCACCTACTTCAAATGGAACCTGGAACCTGCAGGGTACAAACGGGGCCTTGCAACAGGCGCTGAACCCACTGTGCTTTCTTTCGTACAGTAAGCAGAGCCTGGGAGTTGTAAGGTGCATCAGATTCCCACCCACAGATCCATCTCGCTGTGGGCGTAAGGCGCCTTGCAGGTCATTGCACTTCTGTAACACAAGTCCACAACCCACCAAGCTAGCTTATTATGGACAGAATAGGAGTAATATAAACATTATTGCAGCAGGACCCAACGGCCTAATTTAGAGGCTGCCAGTGATCCGCATGATGGTTGTCAGTGACCTGTACTTCTGCACAGTGTGTCTTTAAAGCTGGTCATCGGATGGTGTTACCTACTGTACTTTTTCCTTTGCAAAGACACAGATGGGGTAAACTGCCAGGTGTGGACAGAGTCCAAGGTGTACTCAAGAACCCCCCCCCCCCCAAAATCTCTTATTCTCAAAAAGCGCCTTCCTTATTGATACACACTTACCCTGACTTCTAGTGCAAAAGTGATTCAGTACCCACGCTAATGTGCTGCATAGATAATACATATAAGATCCTAATGGCGAGACCAATTGGCATTGCCAATGCTTGTTTTATATACCATGCAGCCTGCCCTAGGGGTGGTTAGGGCCTACCTTAGTGACCACTTATAAGTCTTAACAAGGAAGGATTGAGCCTGTCAAAGGGTTTATTTTGCCAGGTCGAGTTGGCACTTTAAAACTGCACTAGAGACTGCAGTGGAAGGCCTGATACATGTTTTGCAGTGCTATGTTTACGGGTGGACCACTGAGTGTTGGAGTCCACTAGTAACAGGCCAATGTTACCATGTTTTAAGAAGCGAGCACAAGCACTTTAGCGCAGTTTTGCAGGACTACCGTTCACAGAGGCCTAATGCCAAAAAAAATAGTTCATCCAAAAATCAAGGAAGGTAGGCAAAAGGTTTGGGGGAATACCACAGTAAGGACACTAGGCCTAAGACTAACCAAGTTGTTGGTGTGTGTATGAAGTTTGAATCCCCTGCCAAGAATGAATCCAGTTGAAGATATTTCGTTTGCAGTCATGTATTATAAGAACATCATCCCAGGATTAAACTGGAATTGAGTGTGAGGGTTAAATGTTCCTGAACACGGTTTAATGAGGATCCATTTTTAGGTGATGGAGAGTCTCCCAGGTCTAGAGGTTCTCGAAACCCATTGCAAAAAGTGAGAGGCGACCTTCAGGTTAAATATGTATCATCAGCATACTGGTTGTGGCATTTGAGGACATGTGGTTTAGATTCCAAGAGGTCAAGACTGAGGCTCCTTTCAGTAAAGCTTGGCATTTATGGTGAGGAAAAGTGTGAAATATGTACTCATATAATACACAGTATTCATGAAAGTTAATAAAAATTATATGTATTATGGAACATGATCTTGCAGAGTCTTCCTTCTAGGCCTTGGGTGGCTAATGTATAAATGTTTGGCAAATGTTAGCCTGCTCTGACTTACAACACAGATCCAACCAATTGAGGAGGAGGTGTTGGTGAGTTATGAATCTCTCAATGACCTTGAAATTTCTCTAGCAGAATTATTTCCAAGCTGAAATATGACTATTTGCAAAGTTTTCTTAAAGGTCTCAAAACAAAATCTATCACATATTACTGGAGGCCACATCTTGGATCGATGAGAATAAGAATGCAAAGCAAACCAAAAAAGTGCCAACATCAAAGAACAACTTTAAGGGTTCTAATGGGGAGGTTGAAATAGTGCAGTGGTCCACTTAAAAGCAGTTTATTTTTCTCTTTTCCTCTTTGTTAGACCTATCATCCTTAGGGTGGTCTTTCCCCAGACTTTTTGCCTTTTATCTCCTTTTTTGTGGATTCTTTTTGTTGGCCTTAGGACTCCGAGGACTTTACCACTGCCAACCAGTGCTAAAGTGCATGTGTTTCTCCCCTAAACATGGTCACATTGGTGAATACCTGATTTGCATATTTGATTTATTATTAAGTCCCTTGTAAATTGGTATAGCATAAACCAAGGGCCTATAAGTCAAATGCTACTAGTAGTCCTGCAGTACCGATTGGGCCACCCACATAAGTAGCCTTTCAAACCTATCTCAGACCGGCAACTGCAGGGCCTGTGTGTGCAGTTTACTGCCAATTCGACTTGGAATTTAAAACTACTTGCCAAGCCTTATACCCCCTTGTATTACATATAAATCACCCCTAAGGTAGGCCCTAAGAAACCCTAAAGGGTAGGGTTACCATATAAGTAAAAGGTAGTACAGATGTGTTTCATCTTTACCTGTATTGATAGTGACAAACTCCCAAATTTGTTTTTCACTAGTATATGACCTACCCCTTTCATAGGTTAGGATTGGGGATTCCTTAATACACTTTCAATCTGTAATTCCTGATTAGAGAGCAGTAGTTTTTTGATTTTTGATATCTTTGGAATGGTAATTATAAATCTTCCTCACTGGTGAAATTTGGATTTAACATCACTGTTTTAGAAATGCCATCTTTAGAAAGCTAGTCATACAAGGGGTGGGCCCTTAATCACGCAGCTAGAATTGTTGGCAGCCTAATAAACAGTCAGCTAGATGTTTTTGATTATTTAGTACCTTTAGAAAGTTGACATTTCTCTGCACCTACTGATCTTTGTGCCTGACAGCCTGTCACCAATACATGTCTGGGGTGGTTGACAGCTAGGCTTTGTGCATTCCATCTAGACAGCCACAGAGCAAGAAGGATATGTGTGTGTTAATACCCATCTACATATATCTGCATTCTGATAGCCTTGCCTGGGCAGGATGGAAGGGAGTGGCTAACACTTCACTTGAAAAGGCAGTGTCCTGTCCCCACGCAAATGACTGAGTACCCCCCACAGATAGCCTGGCAGGCAGGACTGGGTTGAAAACGATACTTGTTCACTTCAAAGAGCTGCCTTGAAGTCACCCCCATATCAAAGGCACTTTTGGTTGTAAGTATTGGGTCTCTGACCCCCTAAAAACAGATACTACTGGACTTGTAACTGAGCCTCTGCCAGAACAACTGCTGTGCTGCTTAAAAGACTCAAATGGACTGCTAAATTGGAAGGCTTGCTTTCTGTTTGTTGCCCTGCTGCCTGCTGCTCGCTGGCTCTGCTGAAGGAGAGCTGGACTCTGCATTTACTCCAATTGATCTCCAACCGCATGTTGGCTTTCCTCCTCTTGTTTGAGACTCAGAGATGTCTACTCCTGTGCCTGGCTCACTGGAAGTGGCCCAGATACTTGCAATATGGATTTCGACCCATCTCCAGCCTGTGTGTAGCAGAACTGGCGCATCAACCCGATTGTGCGAGTAAAATTTGTGCATCTCCTCAGAACGAGCGTTTTGCGTGCAAAGATTGATGCATCGGACAGCGTATCACCGCTGCTCCAGCTTGGTGAGATCGATGCATCCCCTCGACTGCATGACAGACTCCAGAGCAGCGCTTGACACCTCTCAACTCTTACATTCATCTTTGGAACTGTCCCATAGCCATCACTGCGTGGAGAAGATCAATGCATCCTGCTGTTGGCAATCAGGAAAGGTACTTTGCTCACTGGGGCCTGAGTGGGCCCTGTAGCTGGCAAGCAATCCATCGCAGTTGGCCAAAACTTTGACTTTGCCCCACTTCCCCATAACCTAAAGTAACATTTGTAGCGCTACTTGCTTCTACGTGCATTACTGCATTTATTCCTTTAAAATTATATATCTCAAATTCTATACATTAGATTATTGTCGTTTTGGTCTTGTTTTGTTCAGAATATTATAATCTTTTTTTCTAAACCTGTGTGGAGTCTTTTTATGGTGTATTTATTGTGTTACTGTGTGTGTGTGTGTGTGCCTGTGTGCTCTAGAAATACCTTACACATTGCCTCTTTAGATAAGCCTGACTGATCTGTTACAGCATACATTATCTATTAGTATGTATATGGCTTACCCTGACTAGAGTCGCGATTCCTGCCTGGCCTGGGTTCATACCTCACCTAACCAGGAATCCCATTTCTAACTCTCTCGATCTAGTGTATATGATTATTATCTATTTTATCCATAGCTGTTGCTTCAGTAGGAAAATGAACAGTAGGCTCAGGTTGGTAGGCATCTTCCTTCTCATCAAATGATAATGAGGAATTGCCAATGTATCTTCTTTTTACCACCACAACCCATTGAGGAGATTTATTATTTAAAAGTTGGTGAACTAGTGCCACGTTTTCCCTAACAGAAGTAGAATTTTACTACCCTCACAATTCACAACGATACAGTCGGTGTGAGCAACAGGGAAGCATCCATCTATATATCTCACCAGACCACCTTCATTTCCGGTGGTCTGATGATAACTTATCCCACCTTGGCATGCAGCCGCACTAGACCTCTGTTTAGCAGGACAGCATTTGTTTTCTGCCATAGATGTTTCATGCACAATAGTGGTAGCAAAAAAATATTACCTAATATACATTTTTGCAACACTTAGTTGAGAAGACCTGGCCTTAACTTTTTGCCTGTACTGGGACACCTTCTTGGATGGCAGTTGGAGTACATTTACCCACAGTCGGGGATTCTATCTCTCCCTGGTCTAGGACTTTGGAGTAGAGGGGGAGGAGTTAAACTGAAGGTGAGTGTTATGTTATTTTCCAACAGGAGCTTGGCCTGGATGTCTAGAATCTTACTGGAACGAGAAAGGATTTTGGACTTTTTCATACATGAACGTATCTACTCTAATAGACATCTGATCATTTTTTTCTTAAACTCTAGTATGTGGCTTATTAGTCTTTAAAGTAATCCAATTTTTGTTCCCATCTTAGTAACTCTGGTTACCAGTTTATATGGCAGCTTTGCATTTTTAAAGAAAAATAAACAGTCTTTATGCAACTGACCAAAGGGGGGTGAATACAGAACAAAATGTAGAAAGAAGTTGGTGGGCACAACCAGTAAAAAGCTAATAGTGAAGATGGTAAGCTACTAGTTAAGTCAAAATAGTCAACATTGCCAAGCTTTCCCTACCACAACCAGAAATGGCCTACAATTATAGACACTATATGCTGCTCAATGACATTTACCTGACCAGTGATGTGTGGGATGTCTTTGATTAGTTTTCTTTACACATTAAGACACGACATCCAAAACGTATGTCACTAAAAAAAAAAAACTGCAGGCTTGTGAAGCATATCAAGTGACAGGTACATAGCGAAATGTCCATGACATCAACATGTCATCAGTCATCTGTCATGAACACTGTGTGCAGGTCTCCAACCCTCGGGGCTTTCAAAAATTCCCACAGCCCCCCGAGCTCCAGCTTAAAATAGTGGCAGAGGGCTGCACAGAAATGTGTACATTGGGCTGTAAAAGTTGTAGAGGTCGTATGCCAAAAGGTCAACAGCAGGAAGCTCCTGGGGATGGGGCAGATTTCAAGCAACAGGCATTACCAGCTTTAAGGGATGGTTAGGTGATTGTATTTACCCACTCCAGCTTTGGTTCCTCTGCTAGATTCCTGCTACTCCCTGTCAGCATTTTCTCACTGAACACTTGCTCCATGCCACAGTCAATGTTATGCCACTCTGTACAGCACACCACCAAGGACTAGACCACAGCAAGTTGTATGTGTGAACAGACAAAGCTGACAGTGATTCCCATACATGGTTCAACCTCTTCCTTTGATGGATCACAGAACTCAGCTCAGTAACACTGGAAGTCACCCTGTGCTTGAATAAATGTTCCTTAATAATGTCATAGACATATCATGCCATTACTTTATACAGAAATCTAAGAGCAGTAACTCAAAAAATTATCTGGGTCCAATCAAAAATCAACTTTGGCTAAGAAATAAACTTATCTTGTCACAATGTGTGACAGGCACCTGAGACTATGCTACGGCTGCATATTTGATACTCATGCAAATAAAACTGGGAAAATTGTCACCAGAACTGACTAGTAGTATCCCTAGTATTAGGCATAGAGTGAAACTAGGCATTAGACACATGATATTGATAAGCAGCAATGCATATTTTTATAGGCTTGGTTATGGATAAAGCTGGGTATGTGTTTATAAAGTTAATTTATTTCAAGACAAATTTACTGAAAAATCTATAGTATACACAAAAATAGAATGGGCCAAGGCATTAGCCTTTTGGACTTCTTTGTATTTTCTGTTACCTTTAATTAGTAAAATAATAAACCCATTTGCCGGTCGGAAAAGCTTTTCTAGGGCTCAAAATAGGTTTAGCAACTCATACTAAATTAAAAATAGGAAGGGGCATGAAAGGGGCATTCCCTCCTAATTGTGATTTGGTATTGCATGTATAAATGTTTGACAATGGTAATTGTGGTTATAAACCATTTATCATTTGCCAACACCTTAAATGAGGTTCTAAGTGATTCACAAAGGGGAAAGGTGTCCTTATGAAGACACCTTTCGCCTTTATAAATGGTGTCTGATGAAATTTTCCTAAACAGGGTATTTTTTTTAAGCTGCACCTGCTCTTTTAAAGAACACGTACAGCTTTAAAAGATGTTTCCTGTTTGGAAATGCAAACATTAGGATGGCATTCTACTGTTCGTTGTAGTCCCTCAATCCTATGTGGTCATCCAAACACAGAGGGCACAAATAGTGACCTGCCAATTTCACATTCATCGGGCAATTCACTAGGCTTCTATGACTGGAGATTTTGTGATCCAACCTATTAGTAGATAGGTCACATTGCAAATTCAGAAACAGCTCACAATGTTCAATAACGTTTTGCAACCTGTGTCTTAGTACATTAGGCCATATGTCACTTTTAGACTAGTGCTCACCTTGATTGGACTTTGACATGCCCAAATTGGACTTTGACAAGCCCATAACCAGACAACCACGCAGCCCTCATGAACGCCAGACACAAACACCACCAACTCATCCGATTCACCATAAGAACCTCCTTCAAGGAGCGTATTGACAACAACGCACACAACAGCAAGGAGCTCTTCAACATCATGAAAGAACTCGCCACCCCCAGCTCCGGCTCCAATGACGTACCGCCTTCACAAGAACTCTGCGACTCCCTGGCTACCTTCCACCGCAAGATCGCAGACATGCTCAACAGCTTCGACACCCAGGCAGCAACAACAGACTCCGACAACCCTGACCCAATACCCACCAAACACACCAACCTTCTGCTCTCCTGGAACAACATCAACGACAAAGACACCCTCAAAATCATGAACACCATCCACTCCGGTTCACCTTCCGACCCCTGCCCCCACCACATCTTCAACAAGGCAAGCACCATCATTGCAAATCATTCTCCCACCTCACCGCAAAGACATAGAACACCCTCCCCGGCCACCTGCGCCACACCCAGGACCTGCTGACCTTCAGGAGACGTCTCAAGACCTGGCTGTACGACCAGTAGCTGCCTTCCCCACATTTCTTGTTGAGACTGACCCTTCGTTTACTAGTTATTGTACATAAGATTTAGGCTGGGCACACTAACTCTAGCATACTTTTCTAGTAACTGGAGGTGTTGTCACGAGGGCAGTGCACTCTGCCCTGCCTGTAGGGACATTAACAAAATGGACAAACATTTTCTTTTTTTCTGCCCTAGATAAGCGAGACAGTGAAGGGATTGGATTGTGCCCATGTATACATATTTGGTAATATGCCACTGCAATCCTGCTTTGAGGATCTGTAGGTCAGATACTGGGCCATGCATTGTGTTTTCTGCTGCTAAATTCCTAGAATCGGCTTGGCCTATTTGCTCCAAATTTGTAAAACAGGAAGCAGCTGCTTCTGATGTGTATAGGAACCAATTAACTATCTGGATAAAAGTATTTGATAGTTTCTGTCTTGTTAAATAGTTTATGCAACAGTGCTATTTTAAAATGAATCTTTGCATAATGAATGATTCATTGCCAATACAGAACTACTCTTGTCAGGCAAATGCCTTGTTTTTAAGAAAACAGTTTTTAAAGTACTTCTATATTGACATTTTTGAAACATTTTTATGAAATAGATATTTTATAATTGAGTATATTGCATTTCATATTCTTCTTTTCTAAATATGGCACCAATTTGTGCACAAGGCTTGACACCTGTAAAACGTTTGTGAATCATGCTATTTGAGAATGATTTATTATTGTTTTTTTGAAGCAATGTGAAGTGTTTGTATATTTTCTACTACTTTCATCGGGTTTGACCAATTTAAAGTAAATCAAATTCCAACTGCCTATTTGAAGTTCTGGCCAATAGTTACCGAGTTTTCCGTATGTAAACTTAGTTCAGCCATTCATTTTTATCTCTTGAGCATAAATCTAGTGTTACAATTTGAAAGGGAACAATTTATTTGGAAAGGCTGGGATGTGTATAAACACTAGTTAAATAAAACATTTTCTCTTGAATTATTGCATATCTTTCTTAAATGACTGCAGTAATTATAATGGACAATTTTGAATAGCGAAGTGGCCATATATTTAGGTGTAAACTATACGAAATTGATATTCTCTTGCTCTTCTCTTTTGGAATATGTTAAGAAATTGAAACAACACATTTCAGCTGCATATTTGGTTGTGATGCTGGGTGGGGCCCGAATGTTCATGTCACAGGATAAATGGGGCAGGGAAATAACTAACATCATGGCACACAAAATAGCTTTTCTGAAGCTGCGTTAGTGGACACTCGGGGCCATTTAAGCAAAAATCCAGTTCTGTAGCAAAACAGAGAACTTCTATTAACTTTAAAGGGTGCTGTTTAAAACACAACTAGGTGAAACATCTGTAGCGGAAACTAATGCATCAAGTACATTTGTGTTGTTTGATCTGGCAGTGTCATTTATACAGCAACTTTCCCAACTGGTTGAAGACACCCTAATCCTTCCTTGTATACAATGTGTAAACACATTTTAGTATAGTTGCGTGTGGTTCTCCTTCTGGTGTCCACAAGGGCTACATTTTGTTAAAAGCAAAGACCTTCTGAAGGATCAATTATGTGGACATTACGACTGTTAGGTGATTGGTGAAGTTACCCCCTTAAAATCTGAATATATGCCAGGCTCCGGAAATTCTACATCCCATTTATAGACATCCAAGGAAGCCGCTGGGAGCTAAGGAGTCTAGTCTTGGTTGACAGAGTGCTCAGAATCACAAAGGCAAATCAGCAAGGAAATGTACACAACCAGAACTGGGATATGATCTTCGGAAAAGAAGCTGATTGGGATGAGAAGAATGGTTCACGCTGAAGTTATAAGAGGTGCTGTAGCACAGGGGACCTGTTCCTGTGCTTTGGTGCACCACTGATGAATGCATTCTTGCCTTAGTTTGAAAAAGGGATCATCAACAATAAACTTTGGAATTCATCATTATTACTGTTTGATGGGTGTGGAGGTAATTCAGTGCCTGATTACGATGTCGAATAATTTCAAAAAGGGGGGTGGTGATGCACAGAGTATCTGAGTTAATCAGAACACTCCTACCCAGTCAACAGATCAGGGCTTGATCCATCACCGTTTTTTAGCTCACTGCACCATCCCAGTTCAGAACCTGGCTATATGCAAATTAATGTGTCCCTGGCCCAGTGCATCATGATTACGATGTTGGTCAGAAAGCCTCCTACCTCTAGTCAGAGGCTTTCCAACTGACATGGTAGTTGTAAAGTCCGACAACTGTGTTATGATTATAGCAGTCAGAGTTTAAAGTGGTTGGAGAATTCGATGGGCTCAAGGAGCCAGTCGGTCAGCCCAAAAGACCTCATATTCCCTTTAGAATGGCCTTTCCGCCGTCGGGATTATGATGTTGGTTTTCTACAGCCAATCCATGTTGGCCTTTCTGAGATGGATTGGCTGTCGGAAACTGACTTTGGGGGCCCCTAACAAGGCACCCTTCATCCCTGGCCCTCCTAATTTAGTCCTGGAGGGGAACCTATGGCCCCCCTTCTAAACATCCCTGCACTGTGTGGTAGACACCCTGAGGTGCCTACCACACAGTGCAGGGATGTTTGGAAACATCCATTTTTCTATGGCGGCTTTTGCTGCAGGTGTTTTCATCCTGTTGCACAAGCTCCTATAGGAAAATAGATGTTTCAGACTGCATTGTCTGTGGTCTCATCCAAATGATGAGGTCGGAACCGCCGACCTGAGGTTGATTGATTCCCATTCTGCAACAGTGAGTCTGCCCAACATTGTAATCAGTGCCTCAGTCCTCTTGTTCCAACCAGTTGGTTATTCATCCTCCTGAGGAGCTATGTCAGCATCTGTTCTCTTTCTTTGAGGAGAAAATCTCCTAAATCAGAGACTCATTTGTCTTGTTAGAAATAATCCCTCCACCTGGATCCACAGACTGGAAATTGCATGCTTTATGTGACTGCAAATGTTCCCATCTATGAAATTATTGCTATTGTTCAGTTGGCAGAAACTATTACTTAAATTAGACCTTCTGGCGCTCTGAATGACTTATGCCAATTTGTCTAATCGTTAAAGAAGAACATGTGGTACTCTCTGATAATTCCCCCTCTAAGGGAATGGTCACTTTAAAGTGACTGCATCCCTTGTAAAGAAACTGTCTCTTACTATGGAAGACCACAGTAACTTTTGGACAATCTCTCTGCTTTTAATTTTAGCCATTAGGAAAACTGGTATTTTGCCAACTGCAGCATTTTTCTGAAAGTAATGCATTGCTTGATGTTTTGCAAGCTGGTGTAGAAAAGACCTAACCTCAGTGTGGAACTACTGGTTCTCTTAGTTGTCGATGCCCTGCGCAGATTGGTGCAACTACGGTGGTGTTGAAGCATTGCTGCTCTTAAAACTATTGAATTCTTTCAACACCATTGATCACGCTTCAGCGTGACTTTGGGCAACATGTTGATCAAACATTTTTAACCAATAAACTACCATAGTTCCTCTTCACTGTTGAGTGCCCAGGGGGTGTGGGTTCTTAGCTCGACTATATATCTTGCTTCAAGCTGTATCAGCAATTTGACCCTGTCTCCTCCCCTCTCTTTTGCTGGTACCTGATCCAGACAAAAGTAACGTAACCTATCACTTCTGGAGTCATGGGTCTCAGCAAAATGTCGGGCCACTGGGTAAGAATTGACACAGTTGGTGATCGCCTGTGTGTGCTCCAAAATAAGTTTTTGGGTGGATGAATTGTACTACCAATATATTGGAGACCACATGGGCAAACCAAACAATACACTACAAAGCTAGTATTGCAGTTGAGAAATTTACTGATGATTTGTTTGGTTTTCTTACCCAGGACTGAATAGTCTTTCACCCTATGGCTATCCTTACATGCCTTACAAGTCGTGCATGGATAGAACCCATTTTATGACATTTTCTTTATCGCTGCCTCCTCAGCGAAATGTCTTTGTACAAAGATGTCCATAAGCAATGCATTTGTTTCTGTATGTATAATATTGGGTCTGTTTGGTTGTAATCATTCGATTACCGTGTCCGTCTGTAGAACTTTCCAGTTGAGCTGACCAGACCTCTGATTGTGTGTGCCTCTGCTGAAAAGTTAAGGATCAGCCTCACCACTGCTGTATCATCTACATTCTCAAGTGCAGTTACTGGTGTATATGCATGCAGATCCTGCCTCTTTTTTAATTGTACCTTGAGAGCAGAATTGACTGTTACTACGCTGTTGAATATATATATATATATATATCTATATATATATATATATTACCTACTGGCGAGTTATAGTTAGGACCTAGTTTCCATAGGAAATCCGCAACATTCTATTAGGAATAACTTTGGCATTGATAGACGGAATTGGCTGAATTTCTCCAAGAAAATGGCCAGCTCCGCTCCTTCCCTTCCTCGGCCCTCGTCAAGCGGGGGCCGAGATAAAAGGGGGGTCCCAAAACGTGTTTTCCCCATGTTAATTTCCATAGGGCGGTTGGACTCACTTTTAGCCCAAACGGCTGAATGGATTTCCACCAAACTTGGCAAAATTGTAGGGACTGGTAGCCCGATGTGCCTTTGCTATGTCTCAAGATATGTGCTCCAGTGGATTTTGAGTAATTTAGGTTCAAAAAAATATATATATCTATAAGCGCGCCCCGGTACGCGCACCGGGGCGTGCACCAGCGCGCTACGCGAGTACGCGAGCGGAAAGCTGATTGGCTCTCGGGTGTCTGTCAACATTCCAAACAGTCCGGAGTGGCCGCCATCTTGTGTCTCGGTAGGATGGAGACACAAGAGGTGGCAAAAACAAAGGGGGAAATGACCAAAAGGGGGCAGGGTAGACCCCCCCTGACCCCCTAGGTTTTTTTTTTTCGATTTTCGCGGGGGGAGCGCCCGGTACGCGCACCCGGGAGCGTACCGGGGAGCGTACTTTGGTGAAAAATAGTGAAAAAAGTTAGAGTAAAATAATCATTTTGAGTGATGAGAGGTAGGGTAGCCCTGAAAAGAGCTTTTGGGTTCTGTGGCTGATTTAGGTACCTACAAGTAGATATTTTGCATGCTGTAACATAAGTTATTGTTGTATATTGAACCCATTCCATAGTCTCTCATGTAAGCAGAAACAGATTTATTCACGTTTCCGTGCTTTCTCAAATTGTGGACACAATTGGTTGGACCACTTCCATTTCTGTGATGTGATGTCATTTGAGATGTCATCAGTGATGTCATTTGAGATGTCATCAGTGATGTCATCAGTGATGTCACTAACCATGTCATGAATGATGTAATATGTGACATCATCAGCAGTGCATTGCGGGCGCGCGAGTTATAGTGAGTTCAACTAACTATAACCTGGAATTTCAATGGTTTTATGTCAGTAAAATTTCCAGCTAACTATAACTGGTGTCAAACCTATGGTTTTTTCAGTGAATATATATATATATATATATTCATTACACTTACCTGCAAAATACTTATATTTTAGTTGTAAAGGCATGGTGGTAAAGGCATATTTGTTGCAAAGCCAGCATTCATTGTAAAGGCATGCATGGTTTCAACCGCGTTGTAAATGCTGTTTTCTCTAGAGATCTATCATAGTTTTCTTAAAAACAATACTTTATTCCTATGTGCTTCAATTCAACATTTTTATTGCAAGAGCGTACAATAGAAATCACAAATAAAGGCTTGATGTACAAAATATTTTGTGGTCACAAATGTTGCAATTTACAAAATAGGTGCATTTGCTACTGCAAAATATTTTTTTCCTAAGCACTAATCTCATTTTAGGAATTAGTAAATTTGTATTTACTGACTCCTAAAATTGGTTGGCAAATGGACACTAAGGGCCTAATTATGAGTTTAGTGGTCTTACCGCCGTGCCACCGTGGGGGAAGTCCGAAGAAGACCGCCATAGCAGGGGTCTCCTGCCTGCTGCATTACTATGTTCCCTCTGGCCCGCAGTGGTCTTACGACTGTGTATATTGTGACTGCAGTGTACGCATATGCATGAGACGTGAAATGCCCAGTCCAGTCAATGGGCAAATACTGCAAAATGGACTTACCTGGATTTCAGGACGAAAAGGGTTGGTTTGTTCGGGGTCAAGATGCTGCTGTGAAGAGGGTACTTGGAGAAAGGGATCCCCATGGGAGATTAAAGGGAAGAAAAGGAAATGGGTGAGTATACACCCTAAATACTTTGATTTTGCAGACTCAAAACAGGCTTTCCACGGTCAGCTCATCATAAAGCCTACTCGTAATTCAGATGGCGGTGAAACTTCCGAGTACCACCCTATGACAGCTGCTTTTCCCCAACCACTGTCAAGGAAGTCCACAAATGGCTGTCAGTGTGGGTCTGCTCTGCTGGTTTTTTAAACAGCAAACCAACAACATCGTAATACTGCGGGCAAACCGCCTAGTTGGCGGAAGTGACTCTGACGCGACAGCAGAAGTGGGACCGCCAAACTCATAATCAGACCCTGAATCTTTATTTGGAAGGGACATTTTGCATTCAAACCTTCCAAAATGGAAATTGGTAAGTGATTTATCAATGTTTTATGATTGTAATCTGGTCACAGATCATTGAAAATGTTCAGACTTCCAAATTAGGCTAGTAATGCAGTTGCAAAAGGGAAGAGGTCTCCAGGAGACTCTTTCCCCTTTGTGAATTAAAACAATTGTTGGGGAGAAGGCAGTGGCCCAGAGGACCACAACCAACTCTCAAACAAACATGCTGAAAAAAGTAAACTTTTTTTTATTCAACTCATTCCCTTATGGAAAATGGCTTGCATTTATTTTTTTAAGATTGCTTTATTTAAAACAGACATCTCCTGACAGCTATTCAGCTACTTGCAAGTAGCTCTCCTATGTGCAGTCCGGCCTTCTAATTTAGAGATTATTGCTTGGATGAATTAACATATGTATTGCAGGATTGAAAATTGCATAGTCAAAATGAAAAGGTGTGTATTTTGTAAGCTCATAAGATGATTTTCAGACAAAAAGGGTTGAATTTCCAAATTATATTTACATTCCAAGTTGAGAAAACGCAATAAGCATAATGGCTTCCAAAGTGGAATAAAAAGAATGCTGGCGCCAGGTCCAAACAAATAATTTCCTAGGGATAAAATAAAGATCACATGCAGTTTTGAAGTGTTGCAATTTCAAATTAGAAGTGTTTATTAGAGTGTGCCCCGATGGAGCAAGGATTCAAGAAAACAAAACTTGCTTGAAGCAAACCTTCATTAACTTTCACTAACCATTCAAACTATAGATAAGAAGAGACTGATATGCACCAGACATCGACACATGGGAGAAAAGCTTTACGCATGCTTAATTAATGTGGAATAAAATGCAATGCAACTAAAACCCGCTTTAAACCGGAAAAACGCTTTGATCATGTGCAAACCACCAGAATTACTTCGAAAATCATGTGACTAACCCGCTTGAGAGGGAAATCTCTCACACATGCACAAGAAGAACTAATATGTGGTCTCTAAGAGCCACATGCCCAGCATATGCTAGCTTGAATGAATATATGATGTTACAATGCATACATTTACAATGCATGCCTTTACAACACAGTTTTTACATCGCAACATCCTTTACAATGCATTCTTTTACATAGCATGCCATTACGTCCATTTTCAGAAACTACCTTTACAAGGCATTACATTACATCGCATTATACCTTTACAACGCATACCATTACAATGCATACCATTACATTGCATTTAAGGTAAGTGTTGGATAGTATTGGGGTAATAATTACTATTCTAACTCCAGTGAGTGCAACAGTAGGGTAAGTGTTAGATAGTATAAGGGTACTATTCGTTGTAATGACTTGCGATGTAATGTCTGTGTTGTAGTGACATGCGTTGTAGTGACAGGCAATGTAATGGCTGCGTTGTAATGACATGCGATGTAAAGGCTGTTGCGATGTAATGACTGCTTTGTAAAGGTAGTGCGATGTAATGACTGCGTTGTAAATGTTGTTTCCCGTTTGAACTTAAAAGAAAGCTGCTATTGCTAATGCTTTTGCTCAAGAGAGTAATATTATCATGGGATAGAGTAGAAGTGGGTGGTGAACAGCGAGAACTATATATTTGATAAATGAACATCTGTTTATGATTTCTTTATTAATAGTGTGCATTTGGGCCTGCTGTCGCACATGACCAAAAGAAAATGGAGACGGAAGATTACTTACTTCTCCCCTGAGGCGGAAGCCGGGGGTTCTTTGCTCTCCTCTGTGATTAACTTAAAAGTCATTGATAGCTCGTTATTGAATAAAAATAACGCTTTTAAAATCTGTAAATATTTTAGCTTGTATATTTTAATTACCTTTCCTCACCTCGGCGCGAGACTAGCGTCGCTCTGAGGCTGCTCTTTGACCTGCCCTGCCACAGCGCTGCTGTTGCTAGGCGCTGGAAACTAGCTTGCTCGATCCACCTTGGCCGCCATCTTGAGCAGGGTAAGGCTGCCGGTCGAGTTGTTCCTCCCTCCCGCCCTCCCAGGTTACTTAAGGGTGTGACCAGTGTCCCGCGCTGTATTGCTTACTTCTCCCCTGAGGCGGAAGCCGGGGGTTCTTTGCTCTCCTCTGTGATTAACTTAAAAGTCACTGATAGCTCGTTATTGAATAAAAATAACGCTTTTAAAATCTGTAAATATTTTAGCTTGTATATTTTAATTACCTTTCCTCACCTCAGCACGAGACTAGCGTCGCTCCGAGGCTGCTCTTTGACCTGCCCTGCCACAGCGCTGCTGTTGCTAGGCGCTGGAAACTAGCTTGCTCGATCCACCTTGGCCGCCATCTTGAGCAGGGTAAGGCTGCCGGTCGAGTTGTTCCTCCCTCCCGCCCTCCCAGGTTACTTAAGGGTGTGACCAGTGCCCCGCGCTGTATTGCTTACTTCTCCCCTGAGGCGGAAGCCGGGGGTTCTTTGCTCTCCTCTGTGATTAACTTAAAAGTCACTGATAGCTCGTTATTGAATAAAAATAACGCTTTTAAAATCTGTAAATATTTTAGCTTGTATATTTTAATTACCTTTCCTCACCTCGGCGCGAGACTAGCGTCGCTCCGAGGCTGCTCTTTGACCTGCCCTGCCACAGCGCTGCTGTTGCTAGGCGCTGGAAACTAGCTTGCTCGATCCACCTTGGCCGCCATCTTGAGCAGGGTAAGGCTGCCGGTCGAGTTGTTCCTCCCTCCCACCCTCCTCCCACTTTCCTCGAACATGGACAAAAACAGTAGGCCATCCCATCCGAGCAGCGGGCGGGCGCAGCGGGCGCGCCGACGGCGCACCAAAGGCAAGCCCGTCTGCGCCCGTCCGTGGCCAGCCGGGGCACGGGGCCAGGACCCCTGCCCCTTTTATCTCCACTGCCAGTAATGAAAGCAAACCTATCTGCTATACGACTAATGAGCTACTGGCCCTCCGCGCCAAGGTCGTAGATAGTTGTCGCCACACCATGTCAGTAGATCTATCCTCACCTCACTGCGATACCTGCCACTTTACCACCCGTGGATGGAGTAACGACGAGCTGATGCCATTTAATATGAAACTAATACTGTTGAACTGTAGATCTATGAAAAAGCACAAATTGGAGATACATGACCTGGTATTAGATAGGGATCTCGATGTACTCTTTTTAACTGAGACATGGTTGGATGATGCCTCAACACCAGAAATCTTGGAAGCTGTTCCTGTAGACTACTGCTTGCTTAGAATTGATAGAGAAAAGCAGAAAGGGGGGGGATTGGCAATGATCTATAAAAGCAACCTACAATGCAGCTTAGAGAAGGCCACACTACCTACTTGTGAAGGTGGTTTTTCACTATCAAAGCTAATCCTAAATTTATTATCAATGGACTCCTCCTATATCGGCCTCCAGGCAAGTCTTCTCAGTTCAGCAATCAACTTGCAGAGCTGATAACTCAGCCTGCACTACGCTATAAGAAATTTCTTATTTTGGGAGATCTCAACCTCCATTTTGAGGATTCTAACTGTAAGGAGGCACAGGTAGTAGTAGATGTACTTAAATCCTTGACGCTTAAACTTCAATCTACCTCTCCGTCGCATCTCCAAGGACATCTCCTAGACCCTGTTTTTGCCAATTGGGAGGGTATCACAGTCGCCACTCCGATTCAAATAACATGGTCAGATCATTTCATCATCCCTATTGAGGTAGTAGTTGCCCAACAGAAAGGCAGAATGACCAAGCCCAAGCCTCAAAAACGCAGAGATTGGAGGAAGTTCACGCAGGATGATTTTAAATCCGCCCTACTTAAAGACCCTCCTCCGCCTATTGACACTCTGCTGAAGGCATGGGATGACTATGAAACATGGATGTCTAGAGCTCTAGATACAGTAGCACCATGGACATTCAAGCCACCTGCCAGAAAAATCAAAACAGCTCCCTGGTTCTCTAAAGAACTTAAAGTGGCTAAAGCCAAATGTAAAAATTTAGAACGTGGCTGGAGGAAAAACTATACTCCGGAAGACAAGAAGAACTAAAATTATATCATAAACTCATAAGAACAGCTAATGGCGCTCATTTTAAGAAACGCATTGAATTTGTAAAACACCCGACTAAAGAACTTTTCTCTATCTACAAAGAACTTGTTGTATAGCTCCTATATATCCTTATATCGTGTTAAGTTAGCATAGGTACATTTGAGATTTAAACGCCATTTTTCCTTTCTTGCAACTTCTGCACACGACCCTTAATTGTTGACTTAGCTTTCAACCTAGTGGTTTGCCGTGGTGTATGTGAGAATAATATGTTATTGCTCTGATATCAGTCTTGTTTAATAAACCATGTCTGCACGGAGAGTGCTGAAGTTTCAGGAGCAACACGATATGGAATTGTTATGAGGTCTGATCTCCACGCTTTCATAGTCATAACACAAGTGCAGCCTTTGCCAACTTGGGCTTGAGGCGGGATTGATATTGCTTTGCACGAGAATTGTTAACACTCTTGATGCGGTGCACATGCAGAGAGAGCTGGTGTATGCTGATGTGATTCCTTCATGCTAGGACACTAAGGTATGGGCCCGCCCTAAAACAACCCAAAGAGACCTTCTTAGATAATAATATAATATATGTGTTAGGGAGGGTGAGATATAAGTGTTGTTAACTCTTATTCATTACAGCATGTTAACATGCTGTCACCATTCGCTTTTTATGTCTTAGTAACTATGCTGATAATTTTGCTACTGATAATAAGTATACTTGTATTATCAAAGATACTGCGCCTGAGAAGACGGCATTAGTAAATAAACATTTCAAATGCACATGTGTCTTCTTTACTCCATGATCTGGTTTGTAATGATAATATAACGAAAGAGTGTTCATGAGTCCCACGTACCCTGAGGTACTGTAAGTTCATGTTCTGGTTTGTCTAAACATTGGGTGTTTGATATGTCCAATGAGACACTGTAGCTAGCTCGGTAAGGGGTGAGTTGGTTGCTAAGGTAAGTTTTGGGACATCCTAATTTGCCGAGGTTCCACTCCTCTGTGCACAGTTCTGTGTGAGTACAGAAACCCTGCAACATGGCGCCCAACGGTTTCGGTGGTCTTATATCATGACACTCGAGTAGTTTATCGTTCATGCCTTAACCCCTTCACATCCGTTTCCGGAAAACGGGGTGTTGGTGAAACCTACCTATTTTTTGAAATAGGTCTTTATTCAAGCTTGATTCTTTCTCAAACGGTTTCTTTGAATTACTACCCAGTTGTGCTACAAAGTATTCTTTGTTTTTTCTTGTTTCCAATTCTGTAATGGCGGCAGCGGTGGCTATTGCACAGCATAGTCGCGTAGCGGTACGCAACCATCTTCAGACGTACCAGGTCCCAGTAGATGGGATGGCTGTGATTTTCGTGGTAAGTGCAGATCCGGCGTTTCCTTACGAGTTGTTTTACTCTTGGGTTACGTTTCCGGCTGTGGACGCTAATTCTGGTTTGTACCACTCCTACACCGCCTCGGATGTCCCGGCTGAATATACGCCATACAGGGCATTGGAAATACCTATTGATCATTGGCAGCATCGAGTTTGGTTTGATGGCGCCCTCCCCCACTCTTTGTCCCGTGCGAGGTTAGGTCCACTCTCAATTCCGGGTACTAATTGGCCTGCGTTGGGTGGCTTTACCCCGCACCCGAATCACGGGGCTTGTACCCTGGCAGAAATTCGCAGGCTACATGTAGTTTCCATTTCCGTGATTCGTGCTTTAGTGCAATACATCGGTCGACATCTTCCTGGTGGTCCCCAGGGGGGTGCGGCCGCTCCCATGGAACGAGGCGGAATGCGTCTCAATCCAGTGATGGTAAATTCGGTTTTTGGTGCGCGTCCTGTTGACAACGATGACTTCCCATTCTGGCTAGCAGAGAAGTTTGATCAACTGGAAGCGGTTTTTCCGAATTCTACTCCTGCTGATAAACATAGAATGTTGACGATTACTCTCCCGAAGGATATTACTCCTGAACTTGCTGACTGTGACAGCTGGGGAAAAACATTTGCGGCAGTTTATACATGGTGCTTCGGCACCCCGTCTATGACTGCCCTGCCTGAAATCGTTAGACGTGTTCAGAATGATCACGGTCCAGAGGCAGCGGTTGAATTGGGTATGCGCCTGTGTGGTTCTTTTGAGATTGTAAGTGATCTCATTCTCTCCAATGTTAAAGGAGATGCAGTTAACTTTCAGGTGTCGAATGCTTTGGCTGCTCTGCCCGATGCCGACAAACCCCGCCAGTTAGCAAAGATTGTGGTGGCCGCTTATAAAACGATTGGCCGCACAAGTAGAGGTCTGAAATATTTTCCAGTGAAGGAGAAAAAACAACCACAGGGGCAATCTGCAGTGACAGATGCCCAGCCAAAGTCCAAGAAACAAAATTGGCCTAAAAAACAGACACAGGGGAAGCAGACAATGCAGACTCAGGGTACTTTTCCTGCGATACAATCTCCTGCGCCATCCGAAAAAGTTTATGATTTGCGCGATCGCGCGATGATTAAATCACCTGATCGTTTTCAGGGTTCTGATCAACGCTCTCCTCGTTCCTTTCAGGACACATCGGCCCCGAAGACCGGTGGAGGAGGAGGGGGTGGACGTGGACGTGGTGGCCAACAAGGACGTGGTCAGTCCCGCCAGACGGACGGCGCAGTGAAGCAGGAGGATTCTACGCCTAGGCGTCCGCAGTTTGCGAAAAAGAAAGTCGCAGCCTTAACAGCGCATCGATATGCCACAGATAGTGAGAACGCGGCTTCGGAATCTGACGTGGGCTCTGACCTTGCTGGACAGCGCGGCGGAGATAACCATAGTCAGAGAGGCGCTGCGTCCACTACTGAGGGTGACAGCGACTGATGTCTACGTTGTGATAGAAACAGCGGATACGAGACTTGCTCCCCCTGAAAGACTATATGAAATTGTCCTGTTAATTGAAGGTGACATACAGCGTACCGTTAAAGGTGTATTTTGGGAGAATCTGTCTTCTACATATGATATTTTACTTTCGGAGGCTGACTGGCCCCCACCTTTTGTGCTCGCGGCGCCGCGAGGGGAGGAGGTAATCCTACCCAGTTTCGCGAACACTGTCTCGAAAGAGCATGCGCAGCATTTTGCAGAAGAGTGGGCTCGGGCTCTCGCGCCGGCTCTGTACCGTAACCAATGTGGTTGGGATAAATTGTCGCCTTGCCACGAAATTCCGTTGCGGTCTCAGCCGCAGCCTCAACCTCAATATCCCATACGGCGTGAAGCAAAATCTTCCGTCGCGGAAATCCTTGAACAATTGGAATATCAGGGAGTTATTGAAACGTGTGTGTCACCGATGAATAATCCCCTTTTTACTGTGAATAAACCTGACGGATCATATCGTTTGGTTTTGGATTACCGGCATTTAAACTCGCATTGCCGTAACTGTGCTGTACAGAATACCCACGGCTCTGCCCTAGTGGATAGTCTCGTGCGTAAGCGTTTCAAGACAACGCTTGACATATCCAATGGTTTTTATGCCCACAGATTGGACAGCTTTAGCTCCCAATGGACCAGTTTTACGAGCGCTGGAGTCCAAAAACAATTCCGGCGTCTTCCAATGGGCTACAAGAATAGTCCTGGTATATTTACCGCTCGAATTGTCTCTATTCTGGAGGCACTCGACCCTGATGCTTTTTCGTATGTGGATGACATATATCTCACAGACGACGATATTTGGGAGCATCTGTGTCGTGTAAATTCTCTTGTTTGCAACTTCGCAGACATGGGTTACAAATTCAACTTTGCAAAATCGCACATTGCAGAACACACAGTGTTGTTTTTGGGCTATGAGCTCAACAATGAAGGTAGAGGTTTGGCTCCTCACTTCTTAGAGAAGTGCGCACAATTGCGCGCTCCAACAACACTGAAAAAATTACAGTCTTTACTGGGCTTTTTGAATTTCGGTAGGACTTACATTCCGGAATATGCCCAGCGTATCAAGCCTCTGTATGCTTTGATACAACCGACTTTCTCTAAATCATGCTGGCTGCCTGAGCATTCAGCCATTTTGCAATCCTTGCAGGCTGATCTGCTCGCTTCTAAATATTTACTGACTCGTGATAACCACACCAACCTGGTCATAAGAATAATTCCTGGGACGGTGGGTTTCACGTACCTCACTTTTAATGAAGGTGACACGGTACCTATTGCTTACAAGTCACACTTGTACACTTCGGCTGAGATGCGGTTTCCCACCATAGAAAAGGTTTTAACTGCTGTACAGATGGCTATTCTAAAGGAACGAGCTCTGTCACAGGGGAAACGCATGCTTGTGGTAACACCCTGTCCTCATTTGGAGGCAGTCACGAAAGCAAGTGTACCAAATTCAAAGGCTTTGCACCCTCGGTGGATTCAGTGGGCTGCGTCATTGTCATCCACGGATGTCATGTTTATTTTTGACGCTTCCTTACGGTCGCAGGAGTACTTGCAGTATGAATTCGTTCACCCTGCTCCTCTGGCGATGCGACCTTTGGAGGACTTCCATTGCATCATTTACACTGATGGGTCGGCGCAGGTTGCGCATGGCTCTAAACATGCCTACGTTTCCGCATGCGCCATTGTGGTCGGTGCTATGTTGAATGATGAGTTCATTTCCAGGGAGGTACACACGTTGCCCCTGGGCGATTGCACCGCACAATTGGCAGAGCTTCGTGCTCTCTTACTAGCTTTGGAATACGCAGATCCAAGTGTTACTACTCTAATTGTAAGTGATTCTTACTACTGTGTCCAGTCTTACAATGAAAACTTGTTCTTTTGGATTCAAAATGATTTTCATGATTCCAAGGGTAGCACAATAAAACATAAAATGATCTGGGTTCGAGTGGCAGAGCTTAAGGCTATGTTGCCACTCGTTTATGTGATTCATACTCTCGGTCATCAGCGCGTGGGAGTTCACGCTGTTGGCAACTCGCTTGCTGATGAAGCGGCGAAATCAGCAGTATCTACATACTTAGTTGCAGCAGTTACTAGGTCTAAAACCAAGATTGATAGCGACATCTTGGCAGCGATTGCTGCCTCTGAGAAGGGAAGTAAACATCCTTCGGGATTCCCTTCGAAGTATAAATACCACTTAAGTCCCGAAAAGGTTCCTTTTGTGACAATTCCTGATGTTGGGGAACGGCTGATTCCCAACTCGGATCGCAGAACAGACTTGATTACAGCGGCTCATGAAGGTGTGGCGTCTGCGCATGCGGGCGTCTCAGCCACTGTAACGCAGCTACAACAACGTTTCTGGTGGCGGGGACTGTACAAACAGACGCGTGATTATGTCCTTCTTTGTGACATATGCCAGCAGATTAAACCTTCAACTGCTACGCGTCCGCCTCAGACTCAGTTGTACATTTCTAATAAACCACTAGGCTGTGTTTATTTAGATCACTGCGGTCCATTTTCATCTGATACTGCGTATAAATACATCTTAGTAGCAGTTGACTCATGCACACGCTTTGTGTGGGTATGGCCACATCGCAGCGCTGATTCCCGGACTGTCATCAGAGATTTGCGTATCTTTATAGGGATTTTTGCCTGTGGTACCTTCCATTCGGATCAGGGTCCGGCTTTCGCCTCTAAGGCGTATAAGGATGCCATGACTTCGATGGGGGTCCAAGTCAAGTTTTCGTCACCCTACAGACCTGAGGGTAATAGTGTAGTTGAACGAATGAACCGTGATTTAAAGCAATCTTTGACAGCCCGAGTTATAGGCACTGGCAGAAACTGGCTGGCTCACCTCTATGGCGTGCAGCGTGCTCTTAATAATCTCCCTAGAAGGTCTCTGGGTGGGCGGACCCCATACGAAATGCTCTTTGGCATCAAGATGTTCGTCCCTGACCTTGACGGTCTAGACTCGGTGGTTCGCGCCACTTCCTTTGACGCAGATGAACATTGCAATGTTTTACAGAATCTACAAAAGACGAGAGACACTCTTGCAAAGGAACATTTGCCCTCCACATCGGATGATGCGTTGCAGATCCCGGTAGTTGGCTGGCTACCCCAAGTTGGAGAACTGGTTCGAGAGAAGATCGACAACAAGAAAGAGTTTGGTCCCTCCTATCGAGCTCCGGTCCCAGTGCTTGGAGTGAAGGGCACAAGAACAGTCATTTTACCACCACTTCCAGGTCGTAAGGAAAACAGGTTTATTTCTATTGACAATGTCAAGATACACAGAGTGGCCGATTCTTCTTAGCATGACACCGGCTGTTTCCTGTCCTTCCATTGTGAGAAATTCAATTATGCCCACTGCTTCTAATAATGAACCTGAGGTGGCCATCGAATTACCTGCTGTTTCCAGTCCATTATTGAATAATTTACCAAGAACTAACCTTGATGAGACAGACTATACATACCCCACTGATCTGTCCATGCCTGACCTGCAAGCTCGTTTAGCCACGGAATCCAGATTTTCATTTGACTCTGCTTCCCTTGCCTCGAAAAAACCCTCTAAAATTGCAGTATATGCTAGCCTGTTTAAAAAACATTTTTTGATACCTCCTTGGATATACATTTGGCTGGTCCTTTTTTCAGTTTACCTTTTTATGTCAATTGGTTTTGTGTTTTATTTTTTTCGGATTATGAATGGACACTATGTCGAGGAGAGAACTTGCATTACTCATTTGAATGGAACTTTGGCCCCACTTTCCTCTTCACATTCTACACACAGATTAAAAAGAGACTTGACTTTGGTTAACATCACAGCGTGGCCTGTTCTGGATGGAATCGCGTGGGATGCAGTTCGTTTTCAGATTCATGGCCCAACAGAAGTCGTTAATGTCCCTAATGTACTAAGAGTTAATATGGGGGATGTGGTGAAACAAAACATTCGTTCTGATGATTGGGATGTTAATGCTGTGGAAAGTTTGTTTTCTGATTTGAAATATTATGCTGCTTTTGATGCTGAGGATTTATATTTAGAATCTGCTAATTATGGTGAATTGTTCTGTTACCAACATTATGGCAATCACTTCTTACACAAGACATCTTCCCGAAGGGATGCGGTTAATTTTACTCAGTGGGAACATTGCCCAGCACCAACACAAGGGAGTTCAGAAACGTTTCTTAAGAAGTATACTTATTTCACTGACTTTAATCAGTCCAATCCCGAGTCCTTTTATTTTAAATTTCACAAACAGCCACTGTCCAAGGTTCGACTTACAAATACAAAATTGTTATATTCAAAGGCCTTCCTGGATCAATTAGTTGTAGGAGGGTATGAGTTATGGAAGGATACCATAGACCTTAAATCAGTTTGGGGCTCAAGGGCCTGGCAGGTACAAGGCACTGAGGCTTTGCACCGTGCATGTCTCATCCCAAATCATATGTGGTTTTTAAATGAAACCATTTCCCAGACCACATGCTTTGGTTTGGCTACATCTAAAAGGTTAAACACCCCGTCTTTCCCGGAGTTGGAGGAATATGAGAATTGGAGTAATTTTACTAAATTGTCCATTAGAGAAATACAGGCTCGGCTTCTGAATTCCTCCTTTAACATTTCCAGTATGAATCCCAAGGGTTGGCTGCTTTGGCACCGTAGTGCTGATTCTTGCCAAAAAAGATTTTTAAATATAACTGACGGGTTTAAGACTGTTAGATCTGATCCCCGTTTTGATTTGAGTCATACTGTCACCTCTTACTCTGTGGGCAAGTTGTGTCAAGCTTGGCTGAAACATTCAACTTTACCTGCGGTTAAGTATCACCTTTCCAAACTGAATGCAGACGTGGATTTGAATGATTTCATTAAAGGCCCAGCTAGTGGCAGGTCGAAAAGATGGTTATATGGGGTTTACAATGAAATTTGGAAACTCTCACAGATTGAGGCTGCTTCACGCCTTAGGGCTATTGATCAGGCGAATCTTGAGAAAGTGCTTGCAGTTGTTGACAATAGCATTAACGTGCTTTCCTCTAGAATTTACACATTAGATAATATTGTGTCGTCTGTTGTTGATATTGTGCATGATGAAGTGTCTGTATTATACCATGGTCAAAATCAATTACGGTCAATCATGCAGTTTGCATGGACACTTCAGACTCTGAAAATGGGTAAAGTTCCCTGGGGATACATGAATGTTTCCTCTTTATTTGCACCGTTTAATTTGACAGACAAACAACGCTTGCTTTCAATGCGTGATGCTTCCTTTTCTATGCTACATATTGAAAGGTTGGAATCTTTACCTTTTTCTGTGGCAGAAGCCACTGCTGCTACGTGGCTTATCCACGGTTTAATAACACTGCCTTTTGCTTTATATAAGTTTTCAAATTGTATGAAATATGTGCCAATAGGTCGTTTTGAACCCTTAGGTAGCGGTTTTCTTCATGAGGTCTGGTCACTCCCATACACATACAGATGTTTCAAGGATGAACAAGAAGTTTATCTAACAGGGGATGAGTGTACTGAGACGCCAGATCATTCTTTAATGTGCAGACACATACAGTTACACGGTTCATGTAACAAGGACAGACCGAATATGGCTTGCGTTTTACAGGGCACGCCAGTTCCTGCTATCATCCCCACGTTTAAATTGTTAGAGAATGGTAGTTATTTAATGCTCAATAATGAAAACTGTTGTGGTTTAATTAAAGGTATAGCATTCATAGTAACGGTTAGTGAGCGAGTTATTTGCTGCAGAAATGTTCTTTATCCTCCCACACGTGAACATAGGGAGTCTTCCATTTGGCCACAGATACCGACCTTGGGAGCAGAATTCAGCGGCATGGCTAGAATAAGAGCTCTATTGTCCCAGAAAGAGGTGGCCTTGAGCTCGGCCCGTGAAACTTTCGTGCTTCACATTGCTAACACCCGTACGGAGGTTCAGGCTCTTTTAAACACTGATTTGCCTTTGCATTTCGGAGCCATGGTCCGTTCTATCTTTAACGCATCCTCCACAACGGGCCTAGCACATTTTTTTAAAGTTGTTAGCGGTGGTCTCGTGACTTCCTTTGAGAAGATTTTTGGAGTCATCCCTGCCTTCTTCCATTCTATTTTTTCATCCTTATTTGGAGGGTTCCCGTTTTTGCTTGCATTAGCGGCTGGCGCATTGGTGGTTTTCTGCCTTTTTAAATATGGATGCCCTTCCTGTGCAAGACCACGCACAGCTACTACTGACGCGGTTTCGCAACCGCATGCTTGATTACTATGGCACACTGCCGTTAGCGACTCTAAGCACGGCGTTTGGATTATCTTTTCGGTTCTCCTATTTCACCTGTGTCCAGCCTGTATTTCGCTGTCTGACCTGTGATTTCCTTTGGGCCATTGATTTGTGTCTCTGCGGACCAGCATCTTCTGACGTCGATTTTGATCAACTGATGAGTCCTATCATTGCTCACGAGTTGGTTTGTTCTGACGAAAGGATTATGGCCTTGGCGGTGGCACATGGACTAATGGGTCCCTGGGATGTGTTGTCGGCAGCGCAAAATTTCTTGGAACTAAGTTTTCTTGAGAACCCACCGAGCTGTCCTCTGATGGTTATAGAGGATCCGGTGCTGGAAGATCACGTATGTTCCTTTCATCTTTTAAATTGGATGGCTGAACTGTTTTCTGATGAGGACAGTGACTTCCTCCTGGAGGCTGTTGCAGCTTACTTTTCATATACGATCTTATCTTAGACACTGCCTCAATTTGACATGCTGATTGATAGCATTTCCTTGACTTTATTGACTTTTGGTCAAGACATTTTATTTTTCCTTGCCTATTGGCTTGAGCCACATTATATTTGTGGGCTATTTTTTTAGCATTAATTTTTATAATTGAATCTTTATTCATGCTCGTTTATAAATGGATTCTGCTCTCATGTGATGGCACTTCTGTTACCTTATTTAGTCCGTTCTCGGATCATGGGGGGGTGTTGTATAGCTCCTATATATCCTTATATCGTGTTAAGTTAGCATAGGTACATTTGAGATTTAAACGCCATTTTTCCTTTCTTGCAACTTCTGCACACGACCCTTAATTGTTGACTTAGCTTTCAACCTAGTGGTTTGCCGTGGTGTATGTGAGAATAATATGTTATTGCTCTGATATCAGTCTTGTTTAATAAACCATGTCTGCACGGAGAGTGCTGAAGTTTCAGGAGCAACACGATATGGAATTGTTATGAGGTCTGATCTCCACGCTTTCATAGTCATAACACAAGTGCAGCCTTTGCCAACTTGGGCTTGAGGCGGGATTGATATTGCTTTGCACGAGAATTGTTAACACTCTTGATGCGGTGCACATGCAGAGAGAGCTGGTGTATGCTGATGTGATTCCTTCATGCTAGGACACTAAGGTATGGGCCCGCCCTAAAACAACCCAAAGAGACCTTCTTAGATAATAATATAATATATGTGTTAGGGAGGGTGAGATATAAGTGTTGTTAACTCTTATTCATTACAGCATGTTAACATGCTGTCACCATTCGCTTTTTATGTCTTAGTAACTATGCTGATAATTTTGCTACTGATAATAAGTATACTTGTATTATCAAAGATACTGCGCCTGAGAAGACGGCATTAGTAAATAAACATTTCAAATGCACATGTGTCTTCTTTACTCCATGATCTGGTTTGTAATGATAATATAACGAAAGAGTGTTCATGAGTCCCACGTACCCTGAGGTACTGTAAGTTCATGTTCTGGTTTGTCTAAACATTGGGTGTTTGATATGTCCAATGAGACACTGTAGCTAGCTCGGTAAGGGGTGAGTTGGTTGCTAAGGTAAGTTTTGGGACATCCTAATTTGCCGAGGTTCCACTCCTCTGTGCACAGTTCTGTGTGAGTACAGAAACCCTGCAACAAACTCACTGTTCTAATTCGACTAGAGGCCCAAGACACCTGCTCCAATGAGCTATGTGAGGATATCACAGACTTTTTTGTGAAGAAAGTGGATGTAATACATGCCACTTTTGTAGATAATATGACAACTATACATCCGATGATGAGGAATGATCCTACCACAAAACCCCATCTGACATGTTTCAAAGTTCCTGAGAGGCAAGATCTGCTCACCATTATAAACAACATCCAGACCGGCTCTCCCAATGATGTGATTGCACCTAATCGCTGTAAGGGAGTTTTAGAAGGTATGATTGATCAGATTCAACACCTGATCACCTTATCTTTTCAAGAGTGCTATGTGCCAGATGCATGGAAAACGGCACAAGTAATTCCCCTGAAGAAAAAAGCCACCATGCATATCTCCCAGCTACAAAATCTACGCCCTATCTCCCTTCTCCCTTTCTGTGGAAAAGTGGTAGAGAAGGTAGTAAATATACAACTTATGAAATTTGTTGAGGAGAACTTTCTTCTCCATTCAACACAATCAGGGTTCAGAGCGGGCCACTCAACAGAGTCGGCGGTTCTATTCTCCACAGAATGTTTGAGACAACTAGCAGATGGGGGCAGACGGCAGCGTTGGTTTTATTAGATCTAAGTGCAGCCTTTGACACCGTGCTGCACTCAACGCTGCTGTCTCGCCTCTCAGACATGGGAGTTGAAGGATCCGCACTGGAATGGATAAAATCATTTTTAGAAAACAGGAGCTTTCAGGTGCATTGTCCTCCCTTTGAAAGCTCAGACATGGGTTTCCTCAGGGCTCCAGTCTGAGCCCCACGTTGTTCAATCTCTATATGGAGCCCTTAGCTCATATTGTGGAAGCTTTTGGAGTGGATATCGTCACATACGCTGACGATACCCAACTAATCATTAGACTCACTGACAACCAGGCAGAGGATGCCACTAATTTTTCCAACTGCATGCTTTCTGTGGCATGGTGGATGAACAACAACTGCCTGCGCCTTAATGGCAACAAAACAGAACTGCTAGTGGTTGGTAAATCCCCCTCTGCCTGGTCGCAGGCCTGGTGGCCAACAGAACTAGGGGCAATTCTCCGCCCGGTGGAGTCTGTCAGAAATCTAGGAATTATGGTGGACGCGGAGCTCTCCTTTAAGCATCAGATTAGTAAAATCACAGGAAAATGCTTTGGAATACTTAAAACACTCCGAAAAGTCCTTGACCTACTCCCCATTAGTGCCAGGAAAACACTCATTCATGCCCTAGTCACGCCTCATTTAGACTATGTTATGTTATGTTATGCACTTTTATTAGGCGCACAGCTGCTCCAGCGAAGGAGCGTCCTGGCGCCGCGACAAGGTAGCAGCATAACACAACGAGGTAAAAACACAGTAGGGTGAAGCTAAGGGAACAGAAAAGTTTTCACCGCGCGACGGAATGAGAGCAAGTCCCTATGGGCGCGAATCGCCAGGGGAAGGGAGTTCCACAGCGTAGCTGCGCGGACTTGAAAGGAACGTCCACCGGCTCTGCTGCGCTTAAAGCGGGGGACAACAGCTAGTTCTAAATCAGCAGATCTTAGTGCTCGCGCCGGAGTGTAGTGAGCCAGAAGTTTGGACAAAATCACCGCTGGAGATCCCTTCAGTATTTTGTAGGTGACACAGAGGACCTTAAACTGAATCCGCTGAGCCACCGGGAGCCAATGCAGCGTTCGCAAGGTACTGGAGGTAGGACAAGATCTAGGTAGTCCTACCACCGCTCTCGCAGCGGCATTCTGGATCCGCTGTAAGCGACCGATTTCAGCTTGGTTTAAGCCAGCGAATAGGGAGCTCGCGTAATCCAGCCTAGAGATGACAGTGGCTTGGATCACGAGTTGCCGGGTGGTGGCATCAAAAAACTTGAGCACTGGACGTAGTCCCCGTAGAATGCCAAAACAACAGGCCGCCGTACGTTTGGTGTGACATACAAACGTAAGGGAGGGGTCCAGCCATACTCCGAGGTTTTTAAGCTCGGAGACAGGGAGAGGTGTAGGACCCAAATCCCCAGGCCACCATCTCCCTCCCCAAAGTTCCGGTTGTTTCCCAAAAATCATGACCTCGGTCTTGCTAGCGTTCAGCTGGAGACAGTTGGACGTCATCCAGCCAGCGACCGCCCGCAGTCCTTGTTGGAATCTGGGTGCATCCACATCAGCATCCCCGCTGATCGTGACCGCTAGCTGGGTGTCATCGGCGTATGACACCATAGTCATACCCCATTGTTGGACAACCTCAGCTAGCGGCCTTACGTATAGATTAAACAACGTAGGACTCAGCGAGGAGCCTTGTGGGACCCCCAGATCCAGCAGATGGGGTTTGGACTGGTATGGAGGGACGGTCACGCTAAAGGTCCGATTAGCTAAGAAGGACCGGAACCATTGGAGAGCGGTACCAGTGACACCAGCCTCCTCTAACCGACGCAGAAGGATAGGGTGTGATACGGTGTCAAAGGCGGCAATGCTCTTCTCCTTGGCCTAATCAAAAAAGGTATCCACCAGCTGCAATGCGTCCAAAATGCTGCTGCGCGGCTGGTGCTCAACCTTCCACGCAGAGCATCAGGGAAAACGGCATTATTCGAACTTCACTGGCTCCCTATCGAGGAGCGAATTAAGTTTAAGGCTCTCTGCTTTGCCCATCGCATTGCCCAGGGAAAAGGCCCAGGGTACTTGCGAAACCTTCTCACTATTCATCGTCCCACCCGAAACCTAAGATCTGCAGGAGCGATGCTGTTCCAACTTCCTCGGGTTCACAAGACCTGGATGGGAGGTGGCTCCTTTAGGTTTCTAGCCAGTAAACACTGGAACAAGCTTCCTCTTGATTTACGCATGGAGCCCTCTGAAACAAGATTCAGACAAAAACTGAAAACTCATCTTTTCCCACGTAAATATAGCTTCTCGCAGTTTGGGATCCAGGCGAGACCCGGACATTGACCTTTCGGGGAGCAGTAGCATCTCTCAGCGCGGGGACACACTGTTTAAGTGAAACCATGCGCTTTAGAAGTGGTTTTATTATTATTATTATTATTAAGTTGCGATGCTCAGTGAATTCATGATGTGACTCGATGACCGCAAGAGCTGAATGACTCTGGCGGCAGAAGACGTGAGAAAATGGAGATGAGAATCCCTCGTCAATGGAGCCTGTATAGAATGTTAATAAATATTGCAACAATACATGTATGAGAATTAAAAGTAATGAATGAACTAAGGGGAAGGGTTTGCGGGACGATAAGAACCTTAATGAAGATAAATATGTCAGCATGGTGTGACAAAAAACTCCCCTGGCCCTGTCCAATCATATTCCATATTTCATCAATCTTTGCAAATTCTGAGGGTTGGACATGTAGAAATAAAGACTATAACTAGAGTGACTTAAGTTAATTGAGGAAGAAGAAAGAATCAACACATCGATTCTGAGAGAGAGAGGTGAGAGCTGTTAGAAGAAGATAAGAGAGAACAGACTGGGAAGATTCAGATCCAAAGACAGCCTGATTAGATTCACAGATTCCAGAAGAACATCAAGGAGGGAGAGAGTTTAAAAGAGAGATGCGCCATAGTGCGTCGGGTTTATAGAGAAGTCTAGTAAGTATCTGCCCTGTCCTAATGCTGTCCTATAGTTCTTTGTCATCAGAACTTAGGCGAATTATAAAACTTGACTGCCCCACGGATTGCCCAGGGATTGTGTATGAATATTTGAGTAAATGTGTATTGGCCCAATTGAGGTATCTGTTTTGTGAATTGTTCATCCCTTGGGTTTTTTCGCTGGATCACGCCCGTACAAGCATACTGTATGTCCACAGCCTCTATGAATTCATCAATATGCTCAGACCACTGCTCCACAGAGCTAATCAATCATCTTTTAACTTGGAGCACAACATTGTATACAGGTGCCTCATTTTTCATAATCCTCCTATCTTCAAGTATCATTTAAAGTATCGAAATCATGTCAAATTAGTTGCCAACAAATTAGTTGCCAATATCATTGTATTAAAAACCAATATGCAAATATTGTATAAAGCCACATATTTGGTATTTCAACTTTGTTTTTAAGCTACATCAAAGATCATTGTGCCCTTCTGAGGAATCTCTCAATAGTTTCCAAAGCTGGTCTGTGCCAGGAATAGCATCTGGGGTTACTAAAGATTTCTGGTTAAGAGGATTATCCCACAATGGTGAGCATCTATTTAGCATTGGAATGTTAAAAAATTAGAGCTAATATTTCAATATACATAAAAAGGAATGTAAAGTCTTAAATCAGACCTTTAGAAATAAAATGGTTCCAAAAGATAGGGCAACTGGCTATCCTTAGGGAGGACATGAAATAGAGTGATATAGAGCCTCTGGCTGCCACTTCCAACATTACTTCCATTAAATAAGTCCCCATTACTTTCCCAATTGCTATCCAGTAAAATCATTTTAAGTTAAGAAATGCCCAGCCACCACAGGCAAGTAGCAAATGTATGTATCCTAACTCTTGCAGGGACAATGAGTAGGACAGCTGAAAACATATACACATTTTGGCAACATTGTCATGTTAATGATATTCCAGCAGTCCATTATTCCTATTAGAATTCTACCCTATTGGTGCAATACCCCAACAGTTTATTTAGATACTGGCTTAATTGAAACCAAGCATTTCAATAGTCTTTGGTGATCCAGTTTCCTCTAATTAAACTGCAACGCTTACTGCCCTAGAGTTCCGAGGATCTTAAAATATGAGTTTTGACAGCATTGAGGAAAGGTGTGGGCTACTGCTCCCATATTAGAAGTTGCCCATCCTAGTTCTGAGGACAATATAACTATACCATCTAGTTAAGTGTTTTTTTCTTTATTTACTGTTCAGAGTAACAGGGGCAATATCCATATTCTTATTGACGTGTGACAGGTATTGTTCATTGTATAGTATAAAATGTTTAGGCAACAAAGGGCACCTCTGTCTTGAGGCTATTATAATCAAAATGATGCCAATTTGCCAATATTAGACCCATATATATTATGCAAACAGTAGGTTTTTAAAATAGAGCATGTTTCTGACTCATACACTTAGAGGCAAGCTTTCCATTACTATTCACAGAAAGGGCCAGAAGACCCTGTCAAATGTTTTTCTGCATCCCAACAATCATCCTGGCCCATATCTCTGTTAGCCACTATATCAAAAGCAACTGTTGCAGTATTAATGTAGGTAGTTGTCTACCAACCAGGGATTAACCCATGTTTCATCACGAGAATAGTAGGAATGATGCTAGCTATCTAGATTGCAATTATTTTTTACTAGATTTTGGCACTGGTATAAGCAACATGGTTCTATATAACTCATATACCTTTGGGTACAGATTCCTGTTAGCAAATACCACAATCAATGTTTTTGCCCTAGAATCTAGTCCAACATAACCTTTGCTAGTATTATTAAATGTGCTAGCAAGAGTGTGGAGAGCTGCTAAAAAAATCCACCTTATAATGTTCCAGTTGTATTGAGTCTACTCCTACTGCCATACCCGTGAGTAGTCCTTTGACCTCCAAGCAAATCTCTCAAGAGTAAAGGACTGCTCTTGAGCATATTCACCATAAACCAAGAGTTTAGAACCCTCGTACTATATACTGTACTCCACTAACTGTTAAAAGCCACACAAAGGCTCTTCCCCATTTACCTCTTTTCCATTTTTGGGGTATAAATACCTGCAGTGATGTTACAACATTCCCTGTTTTTAAATTGAAAGGTTAATGCCCCAGCCATTCTTTCACTGCATTCAAATGCTGCATCATATGATTCTTGCAATCTGTCAGTGTCTTATTGCTAACCTGTTTAAATAGACAAAAATGTACTGCAACAAATGTTTAAATTCTAGTAACTTTACCATTAATAATACACCAGGGAGGATACGAAAGGCATGCTGAGTCTCTAGCCTAAAAGCCTTTGCTGCTGAAAGTTAAGATTTCCTTCCTCCTGCCAAGGTCCATCTCCGATATATGAGGAACAACTAAGCATAACTCCATAAAATACCACAATAAATGTGTCCTATAGAGTGAACCCCAGATTTTAAAGTACTAATTCTTATATGGCCATTGACATTTGTGATAGCATTCAAAGTCCAATAATGAAGACCTTTCAAATATTCAGCTGACATTTATTTTGTCTAAAGCCTGCTATGATTTTCAATCCAAGAAACAGACCGTTCTGATGATAATGTATTGTTATTGACAGGTGATTCATCAAGGTGCAGCATTGAATTGTGAGTAGTAATGTTGTGAGGGCAAATAGTAGGTACAACCTGGTTCACACACTCTTAGTCTTCTCCACCCAACTAATAATCCCAAAATCTCCATATTATTAATATTAGCAAAGTTTGTGTCAAACTTTCTATTAACTCTATTCTTGTTAGAATTATTCAATAATATATTTAGAGACATTCAAATTGCAATTTACTATACAGGGTTCCTGCTAATTTAGCATTGGAAGCAATCATTGTAAGAACACTCTGGGAATATTCATGATGGAGCTATAAACAGAGTAATTAGTTACTTCTACTGAACCTTGCAATAGTCCAGCCTCTCCTTTCATCCACTTACGTTTCAGAGAATTGCCACCCCTCTATCAGAATTTCTTTGAGTCATAGTAGCTTTAATGAAGTAGCCTAATTGTTGAAGGACCTGACCATGCGGTGTGCTGTTTGAGTTTTCTGTAAACACATAATTTGTCTAATCATTTTATGAAGTTGAGCTCTAACAAACTATGCTTGCAAGGTGAATGTAACCCATTATAATTTCATGTCACTAAACAGGTCGCAGCGGTCACTGAATATGTGTATAAACGCATGGTACAATTGATTCTAACCACTCTTTAGCTAAATAGCCACTCTTCATTTGTACATGCTCAGTCCATGTTTGGAACTAGCTCTTATGCCCAAAAATATCCACTTCCACCCATCCACATCTCTCCTACTACCCACCCACTGCCCACCCATATCCTGGCTGTGACAGTTGAAGCCATAGTGGTGAACCAATCATGAGCACTCACCGCCGGAGTCCACCCTACGGCTCACTACCATCTGTTATAAGCAACAAAGCTGTACAAAGAGCACAGAAAATCACCATATGTAAAATATAGAAGACCAATTCCTACATCTTGCACATCGTGTATACATAGAGACATTTGTGTCATCCACATTGAAAATACAGGGAAGTTACTGTCACGTTGCTAGGTTAGGCAAGGGTAGAAACACTGCCATTTTACATGTACACTTTCATAAGTTGCATTCTCTTTCCACACACTGACTTTTAACACACAATTGCTTATGAACAGTGCAGAATTAGTTTCCCTGAATACACTTTGCTTACAATTCCTCTTTGTAACAACAATATTACAACACTTTGAACATTCAGTACAAGGCTGGAACATACATTGTAAATCCAGTATTTGTAAAGCGCACAGCTACCCGGAGGCATCCCGGCACTGGGGGGCGTTGGGAAGATTAAGTGTGCCATTGCCCAGAGTCACATGGTGCTGGGCAGACCCCTGACGCCGGACCCGGGGATCGAACCATGATCCCCAGCATCAGGTGTCAGTCGCTCTGGCCGTGGTGCCACACCTCTTCCCATTGTGCAAATGTTGTTGTTTATTAATCGTCCATAAGGCGCCAGCGCTATCATAGAGACAATAAACAATGTCAGCTCGGCTGAAGCCTCAACACGGAAGCATGAATGCTGTTAAAAATATATGCACATTTCTGTACTCTAATTAGAGAAGCATCTGCTGTCATTGCGAGGTTATCGCTATCGTCAGCGGTTCAACACAGCTGATTCCAGTTTACCCCTTGTGAAGGGGATGTCGAACCTGTGACCAGGATGCCTTGCCTTCAGGTAATGGGGATTTAGTTCATCCAGTAGGGGATTGTTGGCAGAACATCCAGCCTAGACATCTAGGTTAGGGAATGTATTAGTAGGAGTACACCCTTCACAGTGTTAATATGCCAGCATATATACACTGTTTTAGCACCGTGGTGAATTTTTCATTCTTTTCACACTCATTATATTGCTAATCACATTTGTCTGCTTCTCTCTATAAATTAATGTAGTGCACATATTTTATACAAGAATCGCAATGGTTCAATTAATATTGAAAACGCCCCTTTGGGTATTACTTGTATACCTTGATTCCATGGAGGTCAGGGTTGTCATGTTCAGAGGTTGCCCAAAGCATTTGTTACTGTTCTAGGCTTAGGAGTACTTACCGGGGCACAGTGAGCTAGCAAGACTATAGGCCAACATCTACGGAAGGGGTGCATAGAATCCGTCTGGCACCACTCCAACATTTGTGTTGTCGAACAAACGAACAGTTCCTACTGAAAAGTGGGAACAATACGACATTACTCAGTGTCTTATGCCCCACAACTCTTGGAAGAACATGTCTATTGTTGTGCTTTAGTTTCAGAGGTGAAAACATGTTTCATTGCTGTAAATTGCTGTATTTCTATGTGGGCGGTTCCTATAAACACAACTGTGATTACACCTGCAAAGGAGAAATCACGTCTCAGTCTTCAACTTCTTTCCAGTGTATTGTGACAAAAATCAGAGGGAGCATGACAAGAGACTCCATCCATAGAAATGCACTTTTTAGCAATAGTAAGATATTTAATACTTTCTATGCCCAAAGTATTATCATTATAATTTAAAAATGGCACCCAGTTTTGTTCTATGTTGTTAATCCTTTGGCTTTTAAAAGGAAATTGGTGTTCCCCTTTAGTTTGAGAATCCAAATCCCAGTTTGAGAGCCAAGGGAAAGTTTTTTTGGAAAAGTTGATTATATTAGTCACAACTGTTGTTCTCATCTCCCTCTTTAATGCCAAGAACCGGGCAGTGCTTGAAATGGAAAAATGGAAGTGCAAGTGTTGTAAATCAATCTAGGACCCTAGTGTAATTTTCCCGATTCATGCCCTTATATAGATATAGATATTCATATCCTTATATAGGCATAGAAATGATTTCCATATTTAGTCTGAGCCAATGCAGCCCAAATACGGCATGGCTACTTCCACTAAGTTCTAAGAATCTACAACGATTTCTTAGAGAAACCCGCCTTCAGCAGCTCAGGACTTCCCCTTGCCTGTATGCTAATTTATCTAGGAAATCAAGGGGCCCGATTCACAGAACTAACTTAAGACAAAATCCTAAACTTACTACTTTTGGTATTCACAGAAGTTAGGATTTTGTCTTAAGACAGACTTAAGACAGACTTAAGACAGACTTAAGACAAAATCCTAACTTAAGTCTGTCTTAAGACAAACTTAAGACAAAATCCTAACTTCTGTGAATACCAAAAGTAGTACGTTTAGGATTTTATCTTACGTTAGTTAGGTGAATCGGGCCCAAGGAGTTTTCTAGGGATTGAGTACCTATATGACGTTATTAAGTCCAATCACACATTAATCTCGGCACCTTCATAGTATAAATATGCCCAGATTTGTCCAGACAAACACACGGTGGTTTGGAGCAGATCGACTTACTACTTGCCCGACGCCCTGCAGCAGCAAGTGCCGAAGGAAGCCGACCCTCCAGCTGACGCACTGAGAGACGCTGCCTTTTCTCCAGCCGAGAAATCCAGCTCCAGTGTTTCCGGTTTACCCTTGCGGGTTGCTGGGAAATCGAGTTCCGAGAGAGAGATAAAAGACCTCCTTCATTCTAAACCAAAGGTACGGAGCTGATTAACCTCTTAGAGAATTCCTTATCAGACTCTTGGCAGAGAATTACTAAACTTAAGCTACTCCTCACTTACTCCCTCCCTCGTACTAGACTTAGGTTAGGTACACCGGGGTAGGCATATTTTAGAAGCACCAGTTGAGTACTTTTAGCCATCTTTTATCATTGTATGTATTTTATACGTTTTAAGCAACTTATGGCTTAGAAACCATATCATGCTTTTACAGTACTACTTTATAATACTGTTCGTATTATATGCACTGTACTTTATAACCAGTATTACGATTGTAGCAGTACATTTCTTATGCTTGAGAGATAAGACTGTTCAATAAATACTTTTATTGAAAACGCCCGTCTTTTTCTTTTCTCAGCAACTCTGGTGAAACGAAGCATGCACGAATGACTGAGTGAAATAACTATCTATTGTTTCCACTACTCTAGAGATACGTTTAATTCTGGGGAAACAAAGTTGTCATGTTATATGGTTGTCAGAAACTAATCCCTTCTTGTTTATTCGAGAAAGTTTCTAGTGACCTCTGAGCTAGCTGGCACTCACGATTAAGTTTAATAGACTCGGTAGAGACCTAGTTGACCTCAGTCCTACGTCTAATCTACAGGGTTTATTATTCCAATACGCAGAGCCTATTGGGAATATAGGAACTACACTACACTCCTTGTTTCTGAGTAGTTCCAGTACTCTCCAAATAAAAGTATTATGTCACTCTTGAGACTTGCAGGTACTCTCCCACTCAAAATAAAAAAGTGCCAGTACTCAGTACCGGCCCATGTAAAGCACTGGAACCGTGGGAAGTGTTTCTGAATTCTGGATTGATTTAATCGAACATTTAATTTCTTGTTTTGCTGACTCTCTAAAGGCACAACCATTTCCTAAGCATTGTAAGCAGACAAAGCTGCACTTCTTAAATAAACAAGAAATTCATAGACTCCACTCTCCTTATTTGAAGAGTACAGCTTTAGAACATGCTGCAGTCAAATTTAAAATCACCTTGGTTGTTTGACAATGCAAAGACTTACTTTTCCTTTGTCCAGTCCCTTCCAAACCGGTTTCTGTGCCTCAAAAACGCATAACAGGCCTACTGTATAAGAACGCCTTTTATGAACAATGCATCAAAGGTGCTTTTACTCAATGGTTTTAAGTAACTGTGCAAGAATGTAATAAAATTCAAATACAATGCTCTCCGAGAACTTGATAAAAGAAGGTTGTAGCTAGTTTGGTCAAAGAAAAGGACTGCTAATCTGTGCAATACAGCACATGTTCTTTCAGTTTATGATTCGAAGATGGGTTTTGGAAGTTTGCCATCCTGCAGCTGAGGCAGGAGCACAGCATTGTGCTGATATATTGGTTCACATAAAGCAGAATACTTTGGGCTTGATTCACAAATGTAAACATACACTTTTATGTAAGTTTACGATTGTTTGCTATTCGCAAAGGTATTGTACTAGAAGTATCTTTATGTCAGCGGATTCTCCACACATAAAATGATAGGAGTCCTTTCTTTTTATGTCTGGAGATTCCACAGTTGTAAAGATAATACTAGTGAAATACCTTTTTGAATGGCAAATAATCATAAACTTACACAATAGAGTAGGTTTACCACTGCAAATCCGACGCTTTCTCTCTATGTCAAAAAACACTTTTTCAGGGAGTGTTAAGTAATTCACTAAAAGTAAAGCCCCTTCACTTTTTGACAGATGAGTCGAAGGTGGGAAATATATCAAATTCTGTAGTATTAAACGTTTCTTATCTAGGCGAAATGTGAGCCTAGATAAAATGTGCATTCCAGAGAGGGCTTCAGGATATATTTGCTCATTATAATGCCATCCAACTCCTCTGAGTAACTCACAAGAGTGCAATAATAACTGAGCTTGTTGTGAATACTTTCTGGGCTGACATTTGAGAAGTAACAAAACGACTTTAATATGTTACTGGTCATCCATGCAAAAGTTAGTGTCCTTCTTTGACACTCCTGTTATTGGGGTGTTTTTGCACCGCCTCATGGATTTTGCAAAAGGTTGTTGAAGATCCTTCTGGAAGGCCTCAGGTGGCTTGGGCTTCAGCCTAAGTGTAAGATGTACATCTTCTTCCATGTAAACCTACAGTGCCTCCAACCACCAGTGATGTATCGCTGTCTGTTCTTGTTGCGATTTTTCTTATGACAATTTTGGGATTGCCACATTTCATGCATAAAGATAGCATGGCATTGATAAAAAGACAATCACACAATTGTATATCAAGCACGTACTGATTTTTGTGGAAAAAATCTGCTATTCAAGCTTACCAGTCCCTTCTTGCCTTGATGTAAGAGAACAGGACTTGTGATTGGCAGCTAAAATATGCTTTGGCAAAGAAACGCACTACTTTATGCAGCGGTGTAGCATTTAAATTAAATACTAAGGCCCACATGCATCATTGTGACATTTTGCACTTCCTAATTTGCGAAAAATAAGGAATCGCAAATTAAGAAGTGCAAAATGCTATGCATCATTATTTTCGGTATTCATTTGTGATTCGGTAAAAATCGCAATTTTTACCGAATCCCAAATGAATACCGAATTCTTAAGTTAAATTTCGCAATTCCCATTGATTCCTATGGGCCAAAAGGCCCATAGGAGTCAATGGGAAGGCATTCGCAAATTGCGAGTGGCACTTTGAAAATTTCATGGGTGCAGGGGGGGGTCCAAAGGACCCCCCATGCACCCCTGAAATGTATTTTTCGCATCATGTTTCACACACACATGTCCTAAGGACATGTGTGTGTGAAACATGAATGTTGAAAAAAAAACATTTTCAGCATTTTAAACACTTTTTCCAAATGTACCGAGTGGTTCAACCACTCGGTAAATTTGGCACCCTAATTGCGAATTTACAGTTTTAAATTTAATGATGCATTGCTTTTAAGAAATCGCACATCTGCGACTTCTTAAAAGCACCCGCAATTTTAGAACTCGCAAACATGTTACGAATTCTAAAATTGCTTCATGCATCCCAAAAAGCACTTTTGCATTCGCAAACGGACGATTTTAAGGAATCGCACCGTTTGCGACTACAAAAATGCTTGATGCATGTGGGCCTAAGTGAGCTATCTGGCGGCAGGACATGTTAGATCTGTCTTTAAGACTTGGGGAGTACATTTCTCCTTAAAATGAAAAATAAAAGATTCTGTGTGAGAAGAGCAACCAGAAACTGTCTGACCTGAATATCAGCCGAATAAAGATTATATGAATTAAACTGAGTTGACTCTTTGTACCAAATTACATTGGCTAAAAAACTGACTTTTTAACATTCAGGACTCTGGCGAACTATATTTTTTTCGAGATAAAAGGAACTAAAAGAAATAAAGGCAGCGCCGACTTTGCTCTGTTCTCTGCGGGCAAATAAAGGCCTGATTTTCCTCTAAATTGGCGATGTTTCAGATTGTGTTTCTACGAGACTAACAACGAGAAATGTTGTTTCAAGCTCATGCATGTCAGAAAACACAAAAGCCACAATGCCCTTGAATTAATCAGAGCAGCCTATGCACCGTATTTCGACCAAAGTACCAACAAAAAAGGGACTGAAAGATTTTTGCGAAAGATGAAAGCGGCTCCTTAATAGAGTTCAATGTTTTGGGATGCAGGTAATTACTGTGCTGCTGGACAGACATAACGATCAGGGAGCTAACGCTGTCCGGAGCTGAATCAACGTTGCATGTATTTTCTGAGAAAAATCCGAGATGGCGATTCGAAATATTGAGGCGAAGAGTTTGTCTGAAAACTGTTTACCGGCCGTGCGAGTGATGTTAGCACAGACAATAGACCTAGGGCCAGATGTACAACATGCCAAATAGCGACCAGCAAATTGCGTCGCTTTTTAGACTCGCATATTGAGACGCGCATATTGTGACTCGCAATTAGCGACTTGCTATTTGGCATGTACAACAGTGTCTTGCGCACTGTTTGCGATTCCCAATAGGGTCGCAAAATGCGAGGCTCATGAATATTAATGAGCCTCTTGCATTTTGCCACCTCATTGGGAATGGCTGTCCCTCCCAGGGATGGTGGCCTGCTGGGCAGTTTTTGTTTTCCTTAAAGAAAAACGGTCTGCATTGAAAGAAAAAAAAGAAACGTTTTTGTTACATTTTTTAAGGGCAGGCAGTGGTCCTGTGACATCAGAAGTAGAGAGCCTTAATCACTCTGGTTGAGCCCAATAGCCCATGCATACCCCATTGCCCTGTAAAAGGGGTTCTGACTGACTAAATGCAATGCAGTTTAAACTGTAGTTAGCATGTTTCAATCATGGCAAGGACTAGTTATAATAAGTGGGAGACTAACCTTCCTATGAACAGGTAGTAATTATTTTCTAATAATACATAGCGTGCAATCCCTTTATAAAAGCCCAGCTCTAAGTTCCTAAATACAGTCAAGTTGTTCAATGGTAATAACTCATTACAGTTGAATTGTGACATCATAATGCTTGCTGCCAGAACCAGAAGCCAAGGTGAAAGACAGGTCACATAGCATGATTTCAATTGCAGTTTAAACAATAATAAAGAGAAATGGCGTTTACTTCTTCTGAGCTGTTTTTGTGAAATAAAAAGTGATTAGCAGGAAGGAGAAATTTAAGGCAACATTTTATTTTTTGAAATCTCAAGGACATTATATGCTCTCTCTGCATGTTTCTACATACTCTGAGCTGTAGCATTTTATTAGCATGACTTACATTAAACTGATTGTAATATATTTTGCAAAAAATTGCTAACTACCTTTTGGTGTACTTAATTTCACACTACAGATTCTACTGTTGTTCTTCATGTCTACAAACATACTATGTCTTTCATATGAGTGAGTAACACACTAAGGTTTTAGGCGATATGTCAGAAGGGTGATGGTGTGGCCATGTATAAAAAGGAGTAAACATCACTGTACTATGTTAAAAGGGATTTGCAAGACACTTAGGAATTCCATGAACATGTACAGTAACTCCTCAGTGAATGGCAATATTCTTAAAATGTTTGGCAGAGGGTATTTTATTCCATATATTACAGATGCCTTCTGAGTTGATGTAAAAAAAAAAATTCATCAGTTTCTTGTAATAATGTATTATAAGCTACTACTAATGTCCTACCAGGATTGGAGTGTGTGGCAGCTTGGGCCTATGACAAGAGAGGCCGTGCACTCCAGCCGAACAACCTGCTGTGGCCTCTGACGTGGGAGAGGTTGTGCACTTCTCCACTCTTTCTGCTGTGGCCTCTTGCTGGAGAAGCCAGCATGCCTCCTTTTTCCCTGTTGCTAGACAGAAGTTGTGCATACTGCTCTTCTTCCTACCCTGGCTTCCCACTTGAGAGGTCAGGCACCCCACCCATCTTCCTGGCACAGCCTTTCTTCCGGCTATCTTACTACCACAAATAAGTTGAAAATGCAGCACCATCCTCCCGCCCAGGGTCGCTTATCTTCCATTTTCCTGCGTTAGTCTCTCACTTCATATGCTCAGTCTTTGAATGGATCGGCAACCCACCTATTATCAGGAAAAAATACACCAACAACATTTATCCTCTATTAAATATTAAAATTCCTGCCTTGATCTGAGCATTTCTGCTCTTGATTAAAAATCGTTCGGATCCCGCACTGCTACCAATGCTATGTATGATTGCTGCCAAATTAACACCCACCCGAATCATGGGTTTGCAGTGTTCACAGCAGCCAAAGTTGATTGACAAAGGGCAGTATCTCACTTTTAGATTCTTATTTAGGGTTTCAGATGCAACCAACCAAACAAGCCCAGATCTCCCTGGACTTCTCACTGCTAAAACAAGAGGGACATCTGAAGAAAGCTTGTATATTCATGGGTTCAAATTAAAGAACCTACCAGAGGGCAATTTAGGAAAAAACTCGATATGTCTAGAGGCTAGTATGAGTAAAACTGATCCAACAAATTGAACACCTTTTTATTTTTTTTTGCAAACTTGACACGAATTGGGTATCAGAGCGCATTACATAGCACCAGTTACCTTACCTGAGGACACACGTTCATTTTTGTTAGGCACAGGGAGATTAACCCCTTCGCTGCGGGGGTAATTCCTCCACAGTGTGGGGGAAGGGGGGCGGTGCTCGTGACGAGCCCAGCTCGTCATGAGTCACAGTGGAGCTGTGCTCATGATGTGCTGGGCTCGTTACGACCCCGCCCATTGATTAATTATCCTGCACAGGCGGGGAATCAATCGCGCGTGGGTGAGCAGCGGACGTTATGACAAGCCCAGCTCGTCATGAACACAGCTCCACTGTGTCATGAGCATGGAAGGGATTTACCCAGAATCACATGATGTTCAGCGTCATTGCCCAGACTCGAACCCAGTTCCACAGATTTGAGGTGGACCGGCCTAGCCGTTAGTCCAACTCCTCTCCCCACTTAAACTATCTAGAACAAGCCCTATATAAGCTAACGCTAGAATCTTGCTTTGCAGGGAACACTTATTTAATACATTTTAGAGACGCAGCTTCATTCAAATGAAACAACTTTCATTTTTTGAGGACAAGGATTCGGTTAAAAGTAAAAGGCACTCGTGGTTGACCCTAGTTTTTTTAAATCAAGGTCGGCACCCAACTATATTTATTTGTACCATTACCTTACTTATTGATATGCTAGTGTGCCAGACTTAGATTTCACTGTATTCCTTTACTGGGATCAGGCGCCTGCTGTAAATCTACCAGCAATAATCTTAGTAGCGGGTTTGTTGCCTATAAATTCCAAACACTTATGCAATGACCCTGGAACATGGGCGACTTTTAAAACTCACCTTTTTCTGTCTTGGATTTAGAAAGTGTGGAGAAAAAGCAATTGCTTGTTTCAAAGGGGAGGACCTGCAAGAAATAAGTTGTGTCAGGACGTTTATAGATCGTCCTTCTAAAGATTTGTGTGTATGCTTTTTAACAGAGGAGCATATTATCAAGACTCGGCGATAAAATTATCGCCGCTTTATCGGCAGGAAACTGCCGATAAAGTGGCGATAATGGGCTTGATAATATGCTCTATGGAATTCCAATCGAAGCTCATGTTAAATGTCCTTCACATCTAACATGAGCTTCGCTTGGAATTCCATAGAGCATATTATCAAGCCCATTATCGCCATTTTATCGGTAGTTTCCTGCCGATAAAGCGGCGATAATTTTATCGCCAAGTCTTGATAATATGCACCAGAGTTTTTAGAAAATGTTCCCGTGATAAACAATTATTTCTAGTTTCTTTTGGCTGGCCTAAACACGTGCCTGTATAATTTCAAAAGACGTTACTGCATTTATTATTTACTGTTCTGTTAATTTTATATTTCAGTGATGGTTTTAAATAGCTGCACAATAACGATTTGTACTGAACTAGCCCCAGCTGGGAGCATTATCAGGAAAAGGCAAATCACCTGAGAGTTCGATGCCCTTCCAAAAACAGGGGGCTAGTATCTATGTGCTTCAATATGATTACAAAATAGCTCAATGATTTTCAATATTCCTAGAGTACACAGTTGGGGGTAGTACATATTCTCATAAAAATAGTCTCATTATACTCTAGTTGTGTCATCAGAATACACCTGCAATAAGAAAATGACATATCCATATCTATTCAGTGATGTAATATTATACTTATTTAAATATATTTTCCCAACAAAATAATGGCTCCATGTGTTGTGTATCATTTTGTATTATAAATTCATTATCTTTCCATTACCTTACATTTTATTTCATATGATAGAACAGGAAACCCGGGATTTACATTTTTGGAGTAAGGGTCATTTTGAGCCTATGAATGATAAGGAATAAAATACACTCTGTCATACATTAAAAGGAAATTGCAGTCACCACAGAGTTCTGTGGAACTTGGCTTCATTCTCGTATATGATCACACAACTCCTCTCTGAACAGTACTATGCATATACTGTGAGGAAGAGGTACCTATATCACAAACTCACTGACAAAAACAAACTGTAAAGGGATGTCATAGTTAGGTGTTAGATAAGAACTAATATTTAAGAACCAAACAATCACTGAAATTCACCGGTTATAGTTTACTGAGTAAACTGTAGCTTGTGCCCCTTTCATGCACTGCCTATGAACTCACATATTACATTACTCATTACTTGTTCAATTACATCATTGATGACATCACAAATTCATTGTAAAAGTGTCATATAGGCTTTATTGTCTTTAAGTAATTCTACAAGCTACACCTGTGCCCAATTTTCTATCACCATTCAAGTGATAATGGGCATAACCTTGTACCATGTGCCAGACACACCCAACAAACAAAATACATATATAAACTTTAATGGGTGCCACCCCCTTTTAAACCTTGAACACCATCCCAAAAATAGTTGGTACTCTGGTCACCTTTATAGAATCATCAACTTACAGACTTCACATGACCTGCAATTTTAAGTCAAGAGGGAGACAGGTATACATTTGCCATTGATAAGGCATATTCTGCCAGGTCCTATGGAAACCCTCCTTATTTTGCTATAATTTACGCCACACTTTCCTGAGAGGAGCACAATGGCAAACAACCTTACAGCCTTGCTTACAAACCACAGTGTGAGTGAAACTACATCTTAGTAATGTATTTAATAATCTATAATGCCCCAAATGTTCTGCATATTTCTGGAAATAAAATCTTTATAAATGTCCTCACTACAAAGAATGTATCTATAGCACTGGGTTATACATATTTAACACAGAGGTGTACCCAGAAATCCACAGGTGGATAATCTAAAACCAACAGAAGCTTTGGTTTTCTTATGGCAAGAGTATTTTAAGCTGCAACCTACTTTGAAAGAAGCCTCTGCAACCCTCATCAGGTGCATTCAGCCTTTACCTTGTTTAACATATAGTACTTAGCCCTGAAATGTTACTGCTTTATAAAGGTGCACGATCTAATTTCAACATGCACTACCACAAATGCCTCCATGGCTTAAGCTATTTCATTTCTATTCAACCACACATATTCACACAGATTCTGACTATATGACATTTAATAACAATTATCTTTTTTAAATGATGTGAGAGCTTATAGAGTAATGTCAATAGCAGTTCCCATCATGAAGTGATTTGAGATGTCATCAGTGATGTCATTAATATTGTCATTTGCGAAGTCATTAAAGATGTCATTCAACATATCTTGAGTGATCTAATATGTGAGGTCATAAGCAATGCACAACAGAAGTGCAGAAGTTAACTAAAATAAAAATGACAAATTTCAGTTGTTTTTCAGTTTTTAAACACTAGATCATATCTTATTTCAACACTAATTCTGTGTCACTTTAATCCTTTTTTTGTCAGTGAATATCTGTGTTTCTTGATCATATTCAAAGTTAAACAAAGTGCCATCCCAGTCAGACTCTCAGTTGTGCATAGCATTCTGCCATGTGCAGCCGATGTTTGGCAGCAGGATCTGGCTAGGTCTTGCAACTAACCCCCTCTGAGTGAACAACCTCCTACTTGTGCCCAACCTTCAGCCAGACACTGTGCCCACTGCCCCGGACAGCCAACTCTGGTTGCACATGGCCTTTGCATTATGCCACGTGCCAAACATGCTTGGGTGCTCAGCCCCCCACTTGTATCCAAACTCTGACCAAGCCCTGTGCCAAGCCCTCTGTGCCCCCCCTCCCCCCACCATGGGCAGCAAAGGTTATGCTGGTGCCCAACATTCGTCCCTGTGAGTGTCCAGACCCCACTGCATAAAAGCTACAGCTGTGCCCAGCTGAATGTTGGGAACAAAGCCTTGCCTCAGGCCGGACCCTGCACTGATCCACCCATGGGTGTCCAACCCTCCGCTGGTGTCCAACAATTGACCAGGCTATGTGCCATACACTCATGGCCATCCAACCTCCTGCCAGGCATAGCCTTTGGCCACCCTCAGTCAGGTTGGCTGCAGAGTCTAGTCTCCAACTAGGCCCTCCACCTAACCACCTTAGTGCACCCACCCCCTACTTGACACAGCCTCTCTGCCTCATGTGCAGTGTGATAGTTGGGTGCAGGGCCTGGCCTCTGGCAATGCTCTGCACCCAACCATGTGGGCATCTATCACCTTCTACACATGGACATCCCTGCAGGCAACCAACCAGCGCAATGCACATCCTCTGGCAGTGCACTTTGGGGTTGAGCACAGGGGCTGGCACACAGACACTCAACCTCCTTCTGTGTGGTGCCTTTGACCTTCCCCAATGGAGGTTGGGCACACTTTACCCAACCTCTACTGGAGGCGTGGGCCACAGGCCTCACCTTGGTTTGGCCCTGTGCCCAACCACTTGTGGATGCCCAACCTCCCCCCACAAGCACCAACCCCTTCACTACACAAATCCTTCATCAGTGCTCAGCAATGGACTGCCCTGCGGCGAATCCACTGCAGTCGGTCAAACTCCAGGTGGTTGACCACAGGGTCTGAGCTATGACGAGACCCTTCTCATAGTTTTTTCAAATGTTTCATAGGTACCTGCTAGACCTAACAGCATTAGGGTGGTCTTCTCCCAACCTTTTGCCTGCCTCCCTCCATATTCTGATCTAATTTATGCTGGCTTTAGGACTCTGCGCACCTTAACTCTGCTAAACAGTTCTAAAGTGCTTGCGCTATCTCCCCTAAAGATGGTAATATTGGTTCATCCAGAATTGGAATATTTAATTTACTTATAAGTCCCTAGTAAAGTGTGCTTCATGTGCCCTGTGCCTGTAAATGAAATGCTACTTGTGGGCGGCAGCACTGATTGTGCCACTCACATAAGTATCCCCTTAACGATACCTAAGGCCTGCCACTGCCAAGCCCATCTGTGCAGTTTTCTGCCACTTCAAATTGGCGTTTAAAACTACTTGCAAATCCTTAAACTTTCCTTTCCTTACACATAGGTCACCCCTAAGGTAGGCTCTGAACAACCCTAACAGCAGGGTGATGTGTAAGTGAAAGACAGGACATGAACTTTTATGGTTTGCAGATCCTGGTAGTGACAAATAGCAAAATGTTGTGAAGCCTGCTCCTCTCATGGGCTGACATTGGGAATTCCCTAATACACTTTTAAATTGTAATTTCTAATTAGAAAGGAGTAGCTACTTTATGTTTTATATCTTTGGAATGGTAATAAGTCCTCTTTAATGGTATTGTTAGATTTAGCATTACTATTTTTGAAATGCCAATTTTAGAAAGTGGACATTTCTCTGCTCTTACATCTGTGTACATCGTAGCCTGTTTTCAATACACGTCTGGGCTGGGTGTGTGCTATACTTTGTGCTTTCCCTCTAGACAGCCACAAACACAGGAAGGCTAGGTGTGTCTGAGTGCCCAGCTACATACATTTGCATTCTGATGGGTCTTCCTATGGAAAAAAGAAGGAAGAAGCTGCCACTTACATTTCAGTAGGGAGTGTTCTGTCCCTACACAAACCCCCTAGCTATTTGTAGACAGGGCTAGGTTGAAAGGATATGTGTGCACTTCAAAGACCACTCTTTGAAGTTACCCCCACTTCGAAGGCTAATTTTGAGTATAAGTACTGGGCCTCTGACCCTACTAAGACAGTACACTTCTGGACTTGTGACCACTCTGCCAGGAAAAAGAGGGACCGCTGTGCAGCTACAGGACTGCCACTTTGCTGGATTTGCTGTTTGCTAAACTCTTGCCTTGCTGTATTGCCCTGCTGCTGCTCTCTCTATGCCTGGGTGAAAAGGTCTAAACTTGCATCACTTGCACCCAAAGTAACTCCAAGGGCTTGCTGATTGCCTCCTATTGCCTAAGTCCCAGGAACACAAAAGATGAGGATCTCTCCTCTTCCAACCCTTGGGCTCATCTGCTGGTGTGCCTGTCCTGCCAAAAAATGCCAACCCAGTCCTGGACACTTGGACATGGCCCTAGGGGCCTGCTGCAGTGTTATTGACGTATCGTCTGCTGTTTCTGGAATCGGACCGGAGCATCGCACTGGAGCCACTGCATCAAACTCAGACCTGCCACACTCTGGGACTGACACTTTGCCCTTGGCCTTCGTTGCATCACCGCTGCTGCATTGGGGATCACCAAAGCATTGCTCGGCTGCACCCCACCTCAGTTGATGCGAACCTAGTGTGGTACTGAAAATTCTGGACCCGTGTCATAAACATCGTCGAATCATGGCGATTTTGGTATCAGCGGACCGAGAATGACGAGTACACTATGTACGAGCATTTTCGTCGCATTCGAGTGGCGAGATCACCCTGAAATCAGGAATCTCGTCCGGAACCCTCCGGTTCCATTTTGTGCATGTCAGCCATTTTGTGGTTGCCCTCACATAGGCCGTGACTAAGGTCAAAACGAGTCTTAAGGACACGTACACCTTTGCTGACTTTTGTGTGACCTGGGCAAGCTGACTCCACTGCCTGAAGCCAAACCTATTCGGCCAGTTCCTCTCCCAGTGGCCGATTGAGATTAGTATCAAGGCACAGCAAACCATAAACCTTTCATCACATCCAAACCACGCCAAATCTCGCACACACCTGTCTCTGTTTCTGTTTTATGACCTGCTTTACGAGGAGGAGGTGCCCGATTTTATTAGGGGTCCGTCCGATATCTGATGAAAATGTTGGATATTGCCGGGAAATTGATTGTGGGCTGGACAAACTGAAAATGGGCTTGTCATCATGAATCTGCTTTTTCATTGTTGTGAAAATATGTGAATGGTCAACTGTAAAATAAGGAATGTTTGCCTAAAGCATAATATTTTGTATAAAAGGAATGGCTGGCTTTGTAAGGATGAGCAGTCTCCTGAGAATATACACCGTGTTGTACTTCTAGGATACCTGTTACTGGCTGCAGCCAATAAATTCGATCTTTGATTTCACCTAGAAGACTCTGTGTTTCTGTAGTCTGGGACAGGAAGGACTCGAAGTCTTAGGGTGTGGTCCCTGGCACCGCTGGGTTCTTAAAAACCCAGTACTTCAGTTGGCGCCCAACGTGGGGCGATTTCAGCGGTACCGGTCCAAGCCAGAGGTTCGTGAGGAGCTTCGTGTGAAAATTCTGGAGGAAGGCTAACCACTTCATCGACCCCTGTATGTCGTTCGTGGTCCGAAAGTCTTTGCTGCGAGGTTCCCCGCGTCCCGACGGCTACGAAGGACTGCTGCCCTGACTATCGCCCTGTCTTAGACCCTTTGATGATTTGTAGAGCAAAACGATAGACGAGTCTTCTGGTGATGTCATCGATACCTCAGTTAAGTATGAGTGGAGCGTCTCCCAGTCCTTAGTTTGGTTCTTAGTTTTGGGTATCCCCTTGGGATCTTTGATTTGGAACTTGCAAGTACCAAAGCCGAGGGACTCGTGTATTCACGAGACTATCGTATTTCGATAATCCTTTGAAGTTTGAAGCTAGACTAGAGAGCGAAGATCCCTGGTCTTAGCAGACTTGGAAATTTGTTTTGTCTTGGTTGTAATAGGGATTCCCGATTGGAGGACTCGTGTCTGGTTCCTCCAATTGGAACTCCAACTTATGAACTCTACGTTAAGCACGGCGTGGGCCCCATCACGTATAATGAAGTATGGATTCGATACACCAGGAAGGATGGTGTTTTCAAATGGCCCCAATATGGTAGTTTTGACACAGAGATATTAGATAATCTAGAGGTTAGACTTTTTAAGAAGAAAGCCCGGCCAGCGATGTTTGACTCTTTCCGCCGATGGCGAAAAGAAGCCAAACAGAAAGAAATTAAATTAGCCAAGAAAAATAAAAGAGAAAAGGGTATTTCGATAATGCAAGCTGCTATGCAATATAAAGATGACGAGGAAGAACAAGCGAGTGAGCAGTTGCACAGGCAACGTAAAATGGCGATCGACAAATGTTATCCAGTTTTGCCGCCTCTTCAGCAAGATGCAGCAAAAGAACTTGAGAAAGACCCTTTAATGTCTCACTTATTGAATTCGCCCCCCCCCCTATGCGCAGAGTGCTACTGCACCTCCGCAACCTTTAATTGTGCAACCTCCGGTTGTTGTGCCTCAGGTTCTTCCACAACCGCCAGCTCCTCTTCAGTTGGCTCCTACTGCTACGGCTCAGCCTCCTCAGGGGCTGCTGACTTTGCTACCTGCTCCCCCTGTACTTCCTACAACGTTGCCTACTGCACTGACTACCTCTTTTGATGTTCCTCCAGTTACTGCCTCTGCGTCTGCATCTGCATCTGCTTTGCCTCAATCTGCTTTTCCTCCTGTTCTTTCGTCAACTTCTCCTTATGTTCGGCAGAGAATGACTGATACAGTTGCTAGTCTTCTGTATCCTCTTTTTGGGGCAACAAGTAGGACCCCTGTTTCAACACACAAACAGTTGCGTAGGCAAATGCCCGACTCTAGAGAGCGGGAAACATTGAATTATTTGGCACACAAATGGGTTACAGACCCCCACAAGATATGAGCTAGATTCTGTTATGGATGTCTTCCATCAGTGGCAAGCACCGAAGCAGAGATACGTTTTCGAGAAAATGTGTGTTTTCCTTTGTGAGGAATTGGAGGAAAATGATTTAGAATGCAATCCGCCTGAGCTGTGTCGTGTACGGTACGAGTTTGCAAAAGGCACAATTGTGGGTTCCGATGTTGAAAAAGCAGTTGCGACATTGTTGTCGTTTAGGAGTGAGGGTGTTTCTCGGTCATTGTTTGAACATGATTCCTCTGTTAAGAGGAAAGCGAGACAATACCCCATGAGAGAAGTTCCTCCGGTATGGAAGGAAGCCGATGCAGCTGATGTCCCTAATAATATTGATGCTATACCGGCACATTTTCAGCGTGTTTTTGTACATGTTCCTTGGAAGTGAGCTGAAGTTTTGGCCCTTAAGCAGACTCTGCCTGACCCCCGTAAAAATCCTGCAGGATATTATAAGGAACTATCTCAGACTGCAGACTCATGCATTATGAATTTAGCCGATATCGACATGTTGTTTGGAAATGTTGTTCCACAGCCTTTATGGGGTTTGATTCGTCACACAGATCATGCGCAAGAGTTAGGTGATACCTGGGCTAATATTGCTGCTGCAGATGGCCGACAAGTTGGTGGTGCTAAACCTAAGCCTGTAGTTGCAGAACTCCCTGGTAAAATCGTTACCTACATGAAGACTTTAATGCCTGCTATGCGAGTGAATTGGGACAAATTGTCTGCATGTAAGCAGAAGAAAGAGGAAACTGTGTCTGATTTCTTCACTAGGTTTGAGGAGACTTTTATCGACCACAGTGGTCAAGATATGAGTACAGAAGGTGGTCAACGGTTGTTCGTTGACAAGTTCGTACATAATTTGCTTCCTGAGTTGTGTAAAAAATTGAAAGATTCAGAGAGTTCTTGGGCCGTTTCCTCATCAGCACATATATTGGCTTCTGCACAGTATTATGAAAATAGAGATAAGGACGAAAAAGATAGAGCAGACAAGAAAACTAAAGAGTTAAAAACTAAGGTTCTTTTACAGCAAGCTTATCCGCCTCGTGGTGGCCAGCGTGATTATCAGCAACCTCAGCAATTTCAGAGAAACTCGCAAAGGTTCGAGTTTTTTCAACCACGTTTTCCTGTAGGCCCTAATCAGTGTGCATATTGCAAAAAGAAGGTCATTTTAAAAGTAGTTGCCCTGCTTTGTTACAACGTATGAATGGTGTTTCTAGCGCAAGAGGTCGAGGTGTTCCACAAGCGCCTAGAGGTAGAGGACGTGGAAATTTCCTGCAGAACGCGCGTTCCTTTCCGCCTCAGAATTCAATGAATAGTTTTGATCAGCAGAATAACGCGTCTGGTAGGACGCCTCAGTACTATGCTGATGACTACTATGCAGAAGATGAGAATATGGAAGGTAATGATTGCTAGGACAGCCATAGACAAAGAGAGGGAGTTGTTTCAGTTTCAGTAGATCAGAGTGGACCTTATGTTGAGGTGATTACATCAGGTGTGTCAGAGCCTTTTCTGTTGGATACTGGTGCTACAAAGAGTTCTATTATGCACTCTAAACTCCCTGGCGCACCTTTGTCTGGCGAAATGAATGTTTCAGTAGGTTTTTCTGGCGCCCCGGTTAGGAACCCGATTTCTAGTCCTATGTCCCTTTCTGTTGGACCTTGTGAATTAGAAGCAACCCTTATTTTGACGACAGGTTGTGGTGAAAACTTGTTAGGATTGGACCTGTTGAAAAGATTGTATGCAACCTTGTATTGTTCTCCTTCAGGAGTACAGCTTACACTGGGTAAGAAAGTGGTCTCCCCAATGTATTTGTCGAAGAATAAACTTCCGGCAGAATTGTTATCTCTTCCTGATATTCTTTGGGCTACTGGCCCTAATGATGTGGGTCTTTTGGAAATACCGCCATATGTTGTGACATTAAAAGCGAATGTAAAAATGCCACGTATTCCCCAATACAAGATCTCTAATGAAGGTGAGAAAGCGTTGCTAGCGATCATTTATGATTTGATTGAAAAAGATGTAATTGAAGAGACAAGAGGCAACGTTTGCAATAGCCCGGTTTTGCCTGTTTTGAAGCGCACTGACCCTTCCCAGCCACCTGTTTACAGATTTGTAATTGATCTTAGAGAGGTGAATAAAATAGTTGTGCCACAGTTTCCAGTTGTCCCTGATATCACTGCCTTATTAACGATGATTCCAGCTTCCGCCACTTGGTTCTCAGTGATTGACCTGAAAAATGCCTTTTTCAGCATCTCAATTGCCGAGGAGAGTAGGGATATTTTCGGCTTCTGTTTAGGAGGCCGAAGCTTCCGGTTCAAACGCGCTCCCCAAGGCTATTGTTAGAGTCCATCGATATATAGTCAGGCTTTAAAAACACAGCTTGATACGATTGTTCTACCTGATGGCGCTACCCTTATTCAGTACGTTGATGATTTGCTAGTCGCTGCAGATACTGAGGAAATTTGTAAAGAAGCAACATTGCCATTGTTGCGTCCTTTGTCTGATTTGCATCACAAAGTGTCTCTTTCGAAGTTACAATATTGTCGACAAGAAGTGACCTACTTAGGTCATCTCTTGTCGAAGGAGGGAAGGAAACTGACCCCAGAAAGAATTCAGGCAATTGCAAAATTGAGTGTGCCAAGGACACAGAGAGAAGTGCGTGCTTTCTTGGGTATCACGTCATATTGCAGGCAATAGATACCAAATTTTTCTTTACTGGCCAAAGCTTTGGTGGCATTGACCTGTAAAGATACACCGAATCCCCTTCCATGGTCTGAGGATTGTCAGAAAAGTTTTACCGAATTGCGTGATGCATTGTGTTCGTCTCCTGTGTTGGGTACCCCCGACTACAGTAAGCCTTTTACACTGTATGTCCATGAGAAAGAAGGTCGTGCATTGTCAGTGCTGACACAGTCTTTTGGGGACAAGCAACGTCCATGCGCGTATTTTTCGTCGACTTTGGATCCGGTAGCTAGAGCGTTGCCGAGTTGTTTGAGAGCCACAGCGGCAGCAGCAGTTTCTATTCGGCAGTCTGCTGGGTTAGTGATGAATAATATGTTAATTGTAATGGTTCCACATGCAGTGGACATTTTGTTAAACAGGACCAAGACACAGCACTTAACTAGTGCTCGATTGTCAGGTTACGAGTTGACACTTTTAGTGAGTCATGTGCACATAAAAAGATGCAACACGTTGAATCCAGCTACGTTGTTGCCGATTGTAGCAGAAACAGATGTTTCTGAACAGCATGATTGTTTTCTTAAAACAGAGGAAGAAACGAAAGGGAGAGTAGATCTCAGAGACACTCCTCTTGTGGAGTGTGATGGTACCTTATGGGTGGATGGTTCATGCTTCAAGCTTCCGAATGGTGATACGACTGCAGCATATGCTGTTACAACTTTGCATACGATTGTTGAAGCTGCACGTATCCCACATAATTCAGCTCAAGCAGCAGAGTTGATTGCACTTACAAGAGCGTGTGTGTTGTCAAAAGGAATGAAAGTGACTATATATACTGACAGCCAGTATGCATTTGGTGTGGCCCATAGTTTTGGACGATTGTGGAAAGAACGTGGATTTCTGACTTCGCATGGAGCCAAGATACAGCATGGTCAGTTGGTGAATAAGCTTCTTGAGTCACTTACCTTGCCGTTGCAAGTCGCGATTGTGAAATGCAGTGCACATAAGAAGGTTACTGATGATGTTGGTCGTGGCAATGCATTTGCTGATGAAGTCGCGAAAGAAACAGCAAGAGATGTGATGAGTCGAATGTATGTTGCAGGCCCTGCGAGATGGGTTGGTGACATTGGAATGTGTGAAGATACGATAGCGAGTGTAAAGTCTATTCAAGCTGAAGCCACAGAGAAAGAGTTGAGTGTGTGGAGAGAGAGTGCGGGTAAATTGGATGCAAATGGTTGTTGGGTTGAATTGTCAGAACATCAGCGATGGTTGTTACCCGATGCGTATGTGCTTGCAGTGGTTACAATGGCCCATGGAATGGCTCACATCAGTGTGAAAGGTATCTGTAAGTTGTTGGCTCCAGTATGGCAAAATGCTAGAATCCCAAAATGCGCAGAGAATGTGGTCAAGAATTGCATGGTGTGTCTGAAATACAATCCTGGTAGGGGAACCCCAACTCCAGCTGGTCATTTTGCAACTCCAACGTACCCGTTCGAGGTTTTGCAGCTAGATTTCATCCACATGGAAAGGTGCAACAATTTGAAATACGTACTCGTTGTTGTTTGTCCCTTTTCAAGATGGGTAGAAGCATATCCCCTAAAGGACAACACTGCCATGTCCACAGCTAAAACGCTTGTCAAAGAATTCTTCCCCAGATTCGGGTTGCCGAGAATGGTCTGGAGTGATAATGGGAGTGAATTTGTGGGTCGAGTGATGAAGAAAGTCTGTGAAGGGTTAGGAATCCAACAAAAATTCCACGTTGCAAATCACCCCCAATCAGCTGGATTAGTAGAGTGCTATAATGGCACTCTAAAACTTAAACTGGCCAAGATACAAGCAAGCTCTGGCCTTAAATGGCCCGATGCCTTACCATTGGCACTTCTATCGACAAGAATGACTGTACACTCACGAGTGGGACTTAGTCCATATGAGATCGTGTTCGGCCGCCCGGCCAACATATGGGGAGTGCCTAGGCCGACAAAATTCAGTGAAATTGAACACCCTGTACTGCTTGATTATTTGTATGATCTGACGGCTAAATTGCGTGTTTTACACCAACAGGTTCACGATTCTCTGCCTCAGGTTTCTGAAGATCCAGGTCACACTATCAATCCTGGTTCGCGGATTTTGGTGAAAAATTTCCAGCGGACAAAGAACGATCAGCCCCGCTGGACAGGCCCCTACCTAGTCCTGCTATCAACAAGATCCGCCGTGCGAGTGGAAGGGAAAAAGAACTGGATCCACGGCGTACACTGCAAGAGGGTTCCTTTGCCTCTGCTGTACGACCGATGGGTCCAGGAGGGTATTGCTGACTCTGAGACAGGATTTGTGCAACACATAGACAGTACAACAGTGACAACACCACTAAGTAACTCCACAACAGTTTAGAAACATAAAGTATGACTTTATAAATAAAACAGACAAAAACAATGAAAATCCAATATGTAGAAGTTCAAATATGATTTCTGAAGTAATAAATGTCATTGTAGCGATTAGAAGCAAAGAGTACTTGAAGGGTTAACTGGTCACAATGGACCAGGGCAAAGTAAAAAGTTCATGCTGAACTTGAGGAAGCGTGGGCCATGTACAGGGATCCCCTTAGAGTAGCTGAACAAAAATACCTTGATCCTAGTGAAGTACTGGGTTTTTAAGAACCCAGTGGTGCCAGGGAACACACCCTAAGACTTCGAATCCTTCCTGTCCCAGACTACAGAAACACAGAGTCTTCTAGGTGAAATCAAAGATCGAATTTATTGGCTGCAGCCAGTAACAGGTATCCTAGAAGTACAACACAGTGTATATTCTCAGGAGACTGCTCAACCTTACAAAGCCAGCCATTCCTTTTATACAAAATATTATGCTTTAGGCAAACATTCCTTATTTTACAGTTGACCATTCACATATTTTCACAACAATGAAAAAGCAGATTCATGATGACAAGCCCATTTTCAGTTTGTCCAGCCCACAATCAATTTCCCGGCAAGATCCAACATTTTCATCGGTACACAGACATAATATCGACTCCAAAATATCGTTTGGACAGAATATCGAGTTTTAAATATCGTTTGGAGAAAATATCGACAGGACAGAATATCGACAGCCAAAATATCGTTTTTAAGGTAAGTGAAGTAATATCGACTGTAAATAATATCGAAAGTAAAAAATATCGTTTTTTATATAATATGTAATTATTTATAGTGTTTTTATGTTATAATATGTGTGAAAAGTGTCATTTTATGTTATAATTATTTTTAATTAATGATTTTTTTAAAATTATTGTGTAATTTTATTCTGTAGCGGGTTGTGGGTTTATAGGGGAATAGGGTGGGAAGTAGTTGAGCTTATATAGCGCACAGCTACCCGCAGTGGGTGTCCCGGCGCTTGCTTAGGGAACCCTTCCTGGTATTCCCCTGTGAGATAGCAGGGCATCCACAAGGTGAAAGTCAGGCATCCCGCCGCGAGGGGCCGTTGTGGAGATTAAGCAAGCTATTGCCCAGAGTCGCAGAGTGTGAACCCGTGAGTCGAGGAGGCACCGGGGCGAGAATTATCGAGTCCGTGGAATTTTTTTTAGCCCAAGACCCGCCGAGGCGGGGAATTGAACCCTGGTCCAGGACCGAAGTAATTTAATTATAATTAATTAAATATGTAAATTTATTAATTGGTAGTAATAAATAATTAATTGGTAATTAAATAATAAATTAATTAATTGGTAATTAAATAATATATGGTATTGGTAATTAAATAATATATGTTAATTGGTAATTAAATAATATATGTTAATTATTTAAAATGTAATTGGTAATTAATTTAATTTAATTTATTAATTGCTAATTATGTAAATTAAAATAATATATTTCCTGTAGCGGGTTGTGGGTTTATAGGGGAATAGGGTGGGAAGTAATTTAATTATTATTTATTAAATATGTAAATGTATTAATTGGTAGTAATATTTAATTAATTGGTAATTAAATAATATTTGTTAATTAATTAAAATGTAATTGGTAATTATTTTAATTTAATTGATTAATTGCTAATTATGTTAAATTAAAGGGGTATTTTTAGGGTTCAGGGTCAGTTTTTAGTTTTTGGGTAAAGGGGTATTTTTAGGGTTCAGGGTCAGTTTTAAGTTTTTGGGTAAAGGGGTATTTTTAGGGTTCAGGGTCAGTTTTTAGTTTTTGGGTAAAGGGGTATTTTTAGGGTTCAGGGTCAGTTTTTAGTTTTTGGGTAAAGGGGTATTTTTAGGGTTCAGGGTCAGTTTTGGGTTTTTGGGTAAAGGGTTTTTTTAGGGTTCAGGGTCAGTTTTGGGGTACAGGGGTACAGGGGTACAGTGTAAAAATAAAGTAAAATTAAATTTACATTATTTTAATTTAATGAAATTAAATGAAATTAAATTATATTTAAATAATTTTAAATAATTTAAATTAAAAAAAAATATTATATACTTACCAATACTTACGTTGTAATGGTAGTGCGTTGTAAAAGTTGCGTTGTAACGTCATATATCCACTGTTGCACTCTTTGCAGTGGGAATAGTAATTTTTACTCTTTTGTATTTGTACGTTAATAATATTGGCTATTATTTAATTAAATTTTGTTACTATATATATATATGTTTTAAGAAATATGATTAAAAAAATATTATTTTTTTACTTTCATTAATTATTTAATTATTTAAAGTTAATTTAAGTATTGTTAATTATATTTTAGTAATTAATTTTTTATATTAATGTAATTAAACATTGTTTTTATTAAAGTCGATATTTTTTACAACTATATTTTTGTAAACGATATTTTGTACTCGATTATTTTTGTACTTACCTGTTTGTACATACAAACTCGATATTTTGGTTGTAGATATTTTTTCCTCGATATTTTGGGTAGTCGATATTTTGGTAGTCGATATTATTTCAGTGATCCATTTTCATCAGATATCGGGCGGACCCCTAATGAAATCGGGCACCTCCTCCTCGTAAAGCAGGTCATAAAACAGAAACAGAGACAGGTGTGTGCGAGATTTGGCGTGGTTTGGATGTGATGAAAGGTTTATGGTTTGCTGTGCCTTGGTACTAATCTCGATCGGCCACTGGGAGAGGAACTGGCTGAACAGGTTTGGCTTCAGGCAGTGGAGTCAGCTTGCCCAGGTCACACAAAAGTCAGCAAAGGTGTACGTGTCCTTAAGACTCGTTTTGACCTTAGTCATCGGCCTATGTGAGGGCAACCACAAAATGGCTGACATGCACAAAATGGAACATGAGGGTTCAGGACGAGATTCCTGATTTCAGGGTGATCTCGCCACTCGAATGCGACGAAAATGCTCGTACATAATGTACTCGTCATTCTCGGTCCGCTGATACCAAAATCGTCATGATTCGACGATGTTTATGACACGGGTCCAGAATTTTCAGTACCACAGACCCTCCTTTTGCCCTTACATAGGCAATCAACCTACACTCACGCTAATCTGAGTCCAGGTCTATATTCACAATTTCATTGAAATGTTGCTGTAGCATCATCCTATTGCTTAGCTCGTCCCTTGATACAGGTTTCCTTACACACGATGTAGCACAGAGGCCACATATAGTAGGAGCACACTGTACGCACAGACAGAACAGGAAAAGGATGGCTAAGATCATCCCAATGACCATCAGAATCTTCCAATCCCAGGCGGATAGCAGTTCCCAGAACCACCCCATCAACGACCAATCTCCTTTATCCACATGAATAGATTCAGAGATCTTATGTAGTCTGGAGATGGCCTGGTACACTGTTGGAGCGTTATCTGGAATGAAAACACAGCAACTCGATTGGATCACTTTACATACCCCACCTCGGTCTGCAAGTATGACATCTAGCGCAACCCTGTTCTGAAGGGTCATAAGGCGATCCGACTGGAGCTCAGCAGTCAAGTTACTAAGGGCACCGGCAGTTTCAACTACGGTGGATTCAACCACCCTCGTCAATTGCCTTATGTTCCTGCTGTTAACCATAAGTCCCCAAAACGGCAGAAAACCCTTAAAGAAGTCTCCAAATTCTTGTCCTGCAGTGTCTTCTTTACTGAAGACACCTCTAACTATCCTTGTCTTATGGTAATCTGCCGCAGCGGTGTAGGTGGGAGGCAACAGGAATGAAACAAAACATGTGCCCGAGAAATCAGGGGGCAACCATGTGTAGACTCTATCATGACAGATGAAAAAGGTACCCTTAGCTGCTAGGAACGAAGGGGAAGTCTGAGATGCAAAGACATATGTTTCCGTGCAGATACTTTTTCCTAACTGAGCTCTCGGATTCTTGCCATTACCTTGCAGACATAGGTGACCCTGATTGGGTACAATCCAAATCGGGGAGGATCTCTTAGCTCGCTGTTTCTCACTCAGAGTAACTCCGTATCCGGTCACGTTCCATCCAATATATGCTAGTGTCTCATCTCTCGGGATAGTCTCATAGGAAGTATCTTCCCTAATCATATCTACTATACCCTTAACTAGAGCACTATTCTTTGGATTATCTTTTTCGGAACGTAGGGGGTGGACTTCATGTGCATAAATGAACATCGTTCGGTATGCCCACACAGAACCATTATGGCTGAAAGGCAGGACCAGGTAAGGGATACCTTTATCAGTAGTGTGAGGCATAAGACCACACACCCAACAGTTAGTTGTGTTTACTACTAATTGGTGTTGGTGCAAAAGCTGAACAAAAGAGTTATTGATAAACTCTAATCTCCTAGCGGACTCATGTTCAGGTAAAGGGTGAAAAGAATGTGAGGAAACAGTAGAAGGAGGCATGGGCTGTTCTGTGGGTGCAAATGTCACTTGAAAAGAGAATAAAACATATCCTATTAAAAACATCATTACGCTAACCAACATGAGAATGCAAAATATCAAAAAACGTTTCTTGGTCATTATTCTACAAATTTTAGCTTTAAGGCTCATCTCTTTGGCAGGTCTCTCCATCTCGAAAAACTCCATCCTCTCTAATTGCTGCTCGCGATGGTAGGGTGTTCTATGCTAAGGAATGCTTCTGTCAGTCCAGGGCAACTCCCTTAGACCAACCAGAATCGTCGACCTAACGTCTTCGGCTGCACTCCAAAGACTTTGGCAACCGCGACCCTACAGCTGAACCCGGATGGTGGTTCGAAAAACAAAAATAAAAGGTTTCTCAGATGAGAGAGCTGCACTTTCAAAAATAGCAGAGGAAATTTTTTTATTAGTCCATAGTTCTCGGCCTCAGATTATAACGTCTCTTTCCAGGTAATGACTGGTCTTGGAACAAGAGTTCAGGCTCTGTAGTGTCCAATCGAATTGACGGTGGCACAGCTTCCTGCAAAAGATTGTCACTTTCACGTTCAGAAATTGTTCCTTTTACACGTGCATCGCTGAAAGGCAGATGCTAGTGTCTCATCTCTCATCTAGTCTCATAGGAGGTATCTTCCCTAATCATATCTACTATACCCTTAACTAGAGCACTATTCTTTGGATTATCTTTTTCGGAACGTAGGGGGTGGACTTCATGTGCATAAATGAACATCGTTCTGTATGCCCACACAGAACCATTATGGCTGAAAGGCAGGACCAGGTAAGGGATACCTTTATCAGTAGTGTGAGGCATAAGACCACACACCCAACAGTTAGTTGTGTTTACTACTAATTGGTGTTGGTGCAAAAGCTGAACAAAAGAGTTATTGATAAACTCTGATAAACAGTAGACTCTGACGCTTCACTCACTTTACTCACTTTACTGACTATATTTGGCAATCCAAAGGCCAAAATGTCTACTCACGTTGAACGATGGGGGCTACGGTTACAAGAGTATGATTATACCATTGTCCATCATCCAGTGAAGGATCAGAATCCTGCAAACATCTTTTCCAGAGTGCCCATACAAGGTCACAATACTATATCAAAGACGGCTAAGGCCTTCATCAACATCAGTGTAAAATCAAACACACCAGCTGAGTTTCTTTGGGGCAGATTATCACTGCCAGGAGCCATGATAGTGGCATGTTAAAGTTGATGGATATAAATACACAGCAGTCATGAAACCAGCACACTTGACCTCTCACCTGTGATGGAGAATATCAAAAGTACAAAACAGTTAAGTATGAAATGTCTATAACTCAGGAAGAGGTTATACTTTGAGGATTAAGAATCCTGATTCTGTACAGTCTGAGACAGAAAATAATTGAGGTAGGCAATGGAATTGCTGCCACAAAACAAGCTTTCTCAGACCAAGTTTGGTTTCTTTACCTTGATGACAGGGTTAAAAAGGAATTAAAGGCCTGTGATTTATGCAACTGCATTTCTACAAAACTATTCATCACAGCTTGAACATGTCAGGACTTCCGAAGCATGCATGGGAGAGTAAAGCCATCGACTTTTTTGGTCGACCCAACTATGAACATTTTCTATTGGTGATTATGGATGAATACCAACGATTTCCTCTAATTGAAGATTTTTCATCTACAACTCAAGAATGAGTTATTGAAAGACTACATGGAATTTTGTGACATGGGGTGTTCCAGCCATAGTGAAGTCTGACAATGGCCTGCCTTTCAATAAATAGGAGTTCAGAGATTTATTGGAGCATTTGAAAATTAAGCATCAAAAGAGCACACCTCCATGGCCTCAAGCCAACAGACTAGTTTAGTGTTTTATTAGTAAGCTAAAGAAAGCAGTGCAGCGTGCCACTTTTGAAAAGCTAAATTTGAAAACTGTATTGAATGCTACGGTTTGAGCTTATCATTCAACAACCCACTTGGCCGCAGTTGAAATTCTTGTGACTTTGATGTTTGGAACAGCAATGAATATCAAGTTACCTCAATGGACCAATCAAAGAAAGACAAAAGGAGCTGAAAACTCATGACAAGGAAATGGTTAACAAACGAGGCAAGATGGCCGCTACAGGGTTGTAGAGGAAAGTCACACATCACTCCCTCTCCAGCCTAAAGAAATGCCGTCGAACTCTGAGTACAGATATGCTGCTGTCCCATGGGCTGAATCAACTGCATGCAAGGAGCAGTATTGGCGGAGAATTCTGGATAAAGCAAGCGGCCTTGGCAGCGCTGCAAGTCTTAAAAAACTACTGGAGGAATCTATACAGCGGCACTAAAACAACCTGGGGGATGTCTCAGCGCACGAGACACGAAAAGGAAAAGGAGAAGCCTTTGCCGGCTTCAGCTGGCACGATTAAGGGGCCAGGACAACGAGACGGCTCAGGTCCAGGGGCGATACCGAAGATGCCTGCCATAAGCAAGAGATTGACCCCTGCAAGCAGCGCGATGTCAAAGGCTCAGCAGAAGAAAGCAGAAAGAGCTGAAAAGGAAAAGAAACTGGAGCCAAGGCTGACACATGCTGTGGCGATTAAAGCACAGAAAGAGTCACAGCAGGATGTCGGTTCGCGTGTAAAAGAACCAGTTTGCTCTCAGCGGGCAAACCCCCTCCCCAATAAGGATATTACTTTAAGGCAGCCTACCTTAACGGAGTCTTTTGCAGCTAAATCACTACCCAATGTCCCTGGACAAGATGAAGAGTCAGCCAGTCTCCTGGTGAGTCATCCCTCCTCGGAAGACGTCGGGTCGGAGAATGCCGTCCTCGAGGACGCAGGCGTCATGGTTGCCGAGCAACTGGTAGGAGCGGCCCCGGAGGATACGATTCCCGCGGAAATCGTTCAACACACAGATGGAGCGATGAACACACAGTTGGTGAGCGGGTGGGGGGCACCAGGGGAGGCTGGAGCTACTTCTGAGGTAAGAGAAAGGCTAAATAATCTACAGATGCTGGATGCCTTGCTGCTAGTCGAGGCAGGACTAAATAATGGTAGCAGCCAGAGACATGAAGCCAAATGGGGAGCCTGACAAGCCTGAACTCACAGCAAGAGAGGGCTGAGAGTAAAGGGGCAAGAGGGGGCTCTCCAGATGGAGATAAGTTTTTGTTCAGTCAATGAAGGGTCCGACTCTACCTGCACAAGCGACCGCGAGGGGGAAAGCTCCATAGATCTTACCACAGACTCAGACAGGAGTGGAGGCTCTAGGGACAAAAGCACACAAAAGAAAAAGAAATCAGCGGTGAGGCGGGAAGGAGGGTGCTCTCCAAGCAGCATGAATAAAAAACTATTATGGGATTACTCTGCCACCTCTGGTGTATATCAAGAAAGTAGTCATGGGGAAGGGGCGATTGGAGGGCAAAACGTAGGGCCTCCTGCGCAGAATGTTACAATGGACGTAATATTTAACACACTGAAACAGATACAGACTGAGGCCAGGGCGGAAAGTCGGAGAGCAAGGCAAGATACAAAAAAGATCCAAGCAACGCTTAGGAAAATAAATAAGAAGTACGAAGAAGTTGAGGAAAGGGTCGCTCAAGTGGAAGAAAGAACTGGTAGATTGGAAGATGAGGTAACGGATTGGCAGACCTTCCAAATGGAGCAAGTGAAGGTTGTGGAAGACCTTCAATGGAAGATTGAAGATTTTGAAAACCGCCAGAGGCGTAACAATGTGAGACTTCTTGGACTAGAAGAAGGGGTGGAAGGGCAGGATGCAAGAGGGTATGTCATCAAGCTGTTGAAGGGTGCCTTTCCTAAGTCCCAGTGGCAATGGGAGACGGAGGTTCAAAGAGCGCACAGATTCCCACTGACACTGAAGAAGAAACGAGGGGGCAACCAAGACACTCTGCCTAGGGCGATGCTAGTGTTCTTAGGAAATTTCTTGGCAAGGCAAGAAATTATGGATAGAGCCAGGCCAGATTCCAAAAAAACATATGAGGGGGCCACATTTTTTGCAAGACCCGATTTCTGTCACGTAACAGTTGAAAGGAGATGGAAGTTAAGGCAATTAATCACCCCCCTCCAAAAACAAGGCGCAGAGGCATACTTAATATTTCCGGCGAAACTAAAGGTTATTAATGGGGGGCAGACTAGGATGTTCTTCTCGGATATCAACGCTGGGGAATTCTTACTGGAACTTACTGAGCAGCACAGGGGGAGAAACAATAGAGGGAAAAGCCCCGCCAAAACCCCATAGGGCAGATATAGCTTATAACCAGTTCAAAATACTCAGGATAGATTAGTAGGCGCGGGAAGGAGAGGGAGGCGACACTACAATCTATAGCGGCTACACATAGGTCATGCCTGACCTATTTGCCTGTAGAAGGGGGGGTGGGAACTCAGGGGGAGCGGGGAGGAGAGGGGGGAGCAGGGGGATGGTGAAGGTTGTTTGGTAAATACAGCACAAGAGGAGAATCTACACAGACACAATTTTTTGGGGGGAAATGCACTGAACACATTAGCAGAGGGGAGGAATAGCTGGGTTACCAGTAAGGACATTTTTAGCAAATATAGATGGCATTAAGGATCGCCTCCATAAATATATGTGGTCTAAATGATGGGGGGAAAAGACAGAAAGTGGCTGCTATGTTAAGAATCTTGAAATTAGACGTAGCCTGCCTCCAAGAGACTCATATAGAGGGGAACAATAAATTTATTTTGGATCAAATGGGCTTCGAGGTGCTTGCATATACAAGGCAAGGAACTAAGACAAGAGGGGTGGCCATACTAGCCAGGAAGGGTGTCTTCAAAATTAAAAGAAAAAAAGAGGATCAATGGGGGAGATGGGTAATGATTGAAGGAGAATCAGCGGCGGGATCCTGCACAATTGTTTCTGTTTATGGCTCTACTGATGATGAACCAGATGTTTTTGAATTTTTAGACCAGGAGCTGCCTTTGTGGTCAGAACCGATCATTTGCTGCGGGGATTTCAATATCAATGGTCTGGCGGGTTTGGGTATGACGGGAGGGGGCACATTTGGGGAACGGAAGAAGAGAACGTGTAAAGCTATATGTAATCTAGCGCGCCACAATGTACTGGTGGATGTGTGGGCCCAGAACAATCCGCTCGGGACAGGGAGCACATATTACTCGGCGCCACATAGGATGGTGGCCAGGTTAGATTACTTTTTGATCTCAAGCTCTCTGTTAAGTGGTAGCCAGCTGGAGAGGCTTCCCAAGATACTGTTGGATCATAATCCGCTCGTGCTAACTCTCCCGCCGGGCTTCAGGGGGTCAAGAAAGCCTTCCACCTGGACTTTTGATAGAGGGCTTTTAGGAGAAGAAAGCTATATTAATAGGATGTGGATTTGGATTTGGCAGTTCTGGGAGATTAATAAGGGCTCAGCCTCCGCTGGCATGGTCTGGGACGCCTTTAAGGCCGGAATGAGGGGGGAAACCCTGTGCTACACGCTTCAGAGGGCCAAGAAGGAGAAAGTTGAGATGGATAAAAAGCTCAGTGACCTGGCAGACTTAGAAGACCGCTTAATCCTCGCCATTTCTAATCAAGATCCAATAGAGGATATACTACTAAAACTAGAATTAAACAAAGCAGAGGCTAGCGAAAGTATGGCAAGGAAGGCGGCAGGTAATTACCTGGCTAAAAAGGAAAAATGTTATGAATATAACGAGAGGGTAGGTCACCTCCTAGCAATCCGTACTAGACAAAATCTGGCAGCAGGTGAAATAAAGGAAATTAATAATGGGTTGGGAGGCGTTGTAAATAAGATAGAAGAAGTTCGGGAGGTTTTTAGGAAATTCTACGCTGCCCTATATGATCAGAGCCTTAGCAACACAGATTTAGAAATTATGGAATACCTGTCAGATATACCACATGCAGTGTTACAGGAAGAGGGGAAAGAGGAGTTAGATCTTACATTGACCTTACAGGAAGTACAGGATGCGGTGGTTAATCTCCCCTCTGGGAAAGCTACAGGCCCGGACCAAAATCCGGCAGAATTTTATAAAACTTTTTGGGACATATTGGGGAAGGACATGCACGAGACTCTTATGCAGGCACAGCTAGGGAATTCAGTTCCACGCTCCTGGGCAGGGGCGGATATCATAGTGATACTTAAGAAGAATAAACCCCCGCTAGAACCAGGGTCTTATAGGCCATTTACGCTTATGAATGCGGATGCCAAAATCTTCTCTAAGACTCTGGCACAAAGGTTAAGCAGGGTTATTGAGCTTTTAGTTAGCACTTCACAGCACGGGTTTATTCCAGGGAAAGGGACCACTCAACACACAAGACAGATGATCACTATTTTAGATGCTACGGGGGTTGCAGGGGACCCTGTCGCGGCTGTATTCCTGGATGCGGAGAAGGCCTTCGACAGGGTCTCCTGGAACTATTTGTGGAAAGCGCTGGAGTGGTTTGGCATCGGCAAGGGCTATATTAAAGCAATCAAGGCTCTATATCTAGACCCGACTGCGAGAGTAAGGATCAATAAAGGCTATACTGAGACAGTGCAGATAAAGCGCGGGACAAGGCAGGGCTGCCCAGCATCGCCCCTCTTGTTCGCCTTGTACATTGACCCTATTCTGCGTAGGTTAGAAAGGAACAACATTATCCTTCCAGTAAAACTGCATGGCAGAGATTACAACATTTTCGCGTACGCGGACGATGTAGCTATTATCACAACAAACCCAGAGAGGGCTATACCGGAGATAGAGAAGGAGGCAACAAACTTTGGGGCAGTCTCAGGATATCTGATAAACAAGGGGAAGACGCAGATAGTACAAAACAGATTCATGATACATTAAGATACTAGAGTGGTCGAGGAAGCCACATATTTAGGGATAAAGATTACCGCTGATTTAGACAGATTAGTAGAGCTTAATATGGGACCCCTATTAATAAAAGTAAAGGAAAACACTGAAAGGATGCACAATTTACATTTGATTTGATGGGTCGTATAAACGTAATCAAGATGATCACATTCCCGAAGTTTTTGTATATGTTTAGAGCCATTCCACTGCTCTTTGACCATTCATGGTTTAATAAACTAGAAGCAATACTCAATAGATTTATCTGGGCGCAGGGAAAGACCAGGAGAGCCTATCGATACCTTACAATACCTAGGGAAAAGGGGGGATGGGGGGCACCAGACTTCAGGCTCAACTATTGGGCTGCAGCCTTGCAGTATTTTCAGGGGCTTATAGGGAACGGGGAACCGAGCAAGGGGTTGACACACCTGGATTCATTAATGTATATACTGCACTGCTGGGTGATGGGGCAGAGAACTTTTTTTTAACACAATTGATTGTAGCTACTTCAAACACACAAGGGTCAAGACACTACGAGCTGCATATAACATCTGGAAGGCGGTTTCAAAAAAGTGGGCTTAGGCAGATATAATAGCTATACACAGATGTACACGAATCACTCATTACCAGGGGATATTTTTAGGGATACTGTTATGAGGGACTGGGATAACGAAGGGATCAGGAAGGTTGGGAATCTCATGGATCAACAGGGGGGTATCTTACAGTTTCATGATCTCCAAATAAAATTTAAGTTAACAGGCAGTAGCTTCTTCAAGTACCTGCAGGTAAGAAACTACCTTTTAAATAAACAGGGGGGCGCACTAGGTTTCGGCCAATGCCGCATAATGGATTACATAGAGCGCTGCACTCACTGTACAATTCGGCAGCTTTATTCAGAACTCTATGCATATAAAAGTGAAGATAGGGTAAAATTTGCCACGAAGTGGGCAGAGAAAGTGGGATCACAGCCGGAGGGATTACAGCTCTCTCTAGACCTGGGACGTACGGTTCTATGCACAGCAACTCTACAGTCGCAGCACTACAGGACTCGCTTTACCACACTCCTGCTAGAATTGCACAATGGGGTGGCAACTCGGGAACAACCTGTCCGCGTTGTGACTCAAGTAATACAGACATCGTCCATATGTTCTCACAATGCCCACAATTGTATTCTTTAAAGGTTGCTATTGAGAATTTAATTGAGGATTCACTGGGATTAAAGGTTAAGCTCTCAGATGAATTAATAATGTTGGGGGTGCTGGCAAGGGTTGAGGGCATTCCCACGGAGTTTCTGTTTATGGTAACCGCAGTTTACCGAATATGCATTGCAAGGTCATGGCTTGATAGGGCACCACCAACCTTTCAAAACTGGGTTGCCAGGTTACTCTCTACCTATAATTTGGAAAAAGCAATATATGACAGAAAGGGACGAAGAGTTAGAACATTGGGCGGGAAGATATGGCAACCTATAGCTAAATGGAAAAATGCAATGATCAATGGAGATCTGATTGATGCCGCTTCTGGAGATGTACCTCCCACTACTGTTTAAAAAATGCCAATATCTGGGTTCCACGATTGCTATTCATGGTGCATTGTATTGTTTGAAAATATTTGTGTAATGGTAGAAATGTTATAATTTGTATGAGTGTGCTGTAACACTCACTGGATTTTTCGGAACTTTTAATTAAAAAACAAATGTAATTTTTTTTTTTAAAGGAAATGGTTAACAAACAAAGGATGAATGTGTACTCTCACAAAAGTTGACATGCAAAGAACATTGTGTTAAAGAGAGGAGATCCAGTGCTCATACGATAAACGCAGAAAAGGAAATCTGGTACCCCGATTGATGCAGAACGTTTCTCAGGGGTGTCTACTAAGGCACACATGGTGACTGCCCAGCACCCTGGGTAGTCTATTACTTGAGACTCTTCTAATTTTGGGGCTCTTGACCAATCGCTAATCAGAAGTAATAGTTGAATAAGACAGAGTCTGAAACATCAGCAACCGCTGTGGCTTCTACACAGTTGACACAGATCCTGGACATCAGTGAAGACACCTCTCAGTCTAATAAAACAAGATCAGGTCGAACAATTAAAATGGCATGAAAATTGTTTAGATTTGAATGTTTATCTTTATCTATATAAATATTCTGAATTCAACAAAGGGAAATGTAGTGTATTGCGGTTTAGAAATTAGGCAACCGTCTTGGCTCCAGATGGACTCAGTAGAACTGTGATGTTAGTGTTAGACTGGAATGCAGTGATAGCTGGTTTAGAATGTTGAGTCCATGTTTATACCCATAAGAATAATGACATATATTAGTAAGCTCCATGTGTGGCGTAGTCAATTGAGGGTAGCCAGGCTGTGGAGGATGCTACAGTTAGGGGAGGGCTTACCTCTTGATGCATCTTTGGAAAGATGAATGCTACTGATAGACAAATACATTTTAATTTGTTAATAAATGAATCATCTCCTTCGAATTTCACATGCTCACATACACACACACAACCAAACATACAAGTATGCTTGACCACATGCAAACACACGCACAGGCAACATATTATAGTTCTAATGATGAAAGCAGTGGTAAAATCAAAAGTCCTCTCTGGATTTTAGTGTTTTTCTGTTTTGTGGGGAGGTGGCAAAACACAATAGACAAGAATGCATGAGAGCCACCCTTGAATTTGTTTATTTTACAGGTAAAGGCAAGCAGCATTCCCAGGGATTTCTGTGTTGTGTTCTTACTTCCCAATACGTTCCTTTTAATGAAAGCTCTAATTTTAAGGCCTATTGTTTGCAAATTTGTATATATTTTACACCCCTTCTGTTTGGAGGAATCCATTCTGCTTAATGCAAGTTGAAAGGCTCCTTTTTCTACTATGATGGTGATTGGAGTTGTGATTTGAGAAACAGGTTAAAAGGCCCAGAAGCTCCTGATAAATAGCTCCCTTTTGAGGCATAGCTGCCACTGTTACCATACTTGCAAGTGTACTTGTTGTATCTATTTGGGAATGGCAAGAATGCCTGGTAGCCACAATTAATAAAATTAATTCACTAGAAGCTTTGACTCAGTACAAACTTTCAAGCATAAGCTAATAAACAGATTGTAAGAAATTGAGTTATTGTTTGTGATGGGTGGAAGCCCCGTTCAAGCATCAACCTCAATCCTTGTCAGGGTGAACCACAAACAGCCACTAAATCAACTTGTGCTTTACGTTCTGGTAGCTTGGCACAAGAGAAGCCATGCTTAATTTAGAGGCAATATGTAAAGTATGTATGCAGCAAACAGTAATAAAATGATAACACAACACGCAGAAAATCTCAAACCAATTTAGAAAAATTGAGTATATGTTAACAAATACAATGACACCATTACAAACTAAATCCAATCAACAGAACCAGATATATGGGTTTTTAGAGTTGTTAGTGAAAATAGCAGCAAGGAACAGAAAGCACCACTCACTGTTACCTAGTTGCGCCAGACTAGGAAAAAGTCACAAGTTCAGGCTGACCACAATCTAGTGCGGGTGAGATACAGGTGGCAGGTTAGTGCGCTGCAGATTTACCTTCTCAAGTCCAGCAAAGAGTTACGTTTCTGTTGGAGGAAGCCACAAGGAGTAGGCTTTCAATCCAAAGAGCAGGTCCGGCATTGAGGACAGTCATTGCTGTGGCGCGAAGAGCCAGTTGCTGCTTGTGCTTTGCATTGGTTGAATATCACACCCAGTCACTCTCGGGACGAAGTGCAGGTCTCGCTTTGATGGACATCACAGGCGGTCGATTCTATGCATAAACAGGTCACCTTGCATACACAAGGAGCCCAAACCTCAGGGCTTTCCCTTTTTGTTGAGGAGGAGCTTTCACTGATAAGAGCCAAGGGTTCAGGACCTGGGGCACACCACCAGCAGAGGCCAGCAGCCCGGGATCAGGTAGGTCCAGGCGGGTCCTGTGGCTAGTGGTCATCTGGTTTGCATGACAGATCAATGCAGGTAAAAACATTGTAGGCCTTTACAACAACTTTTTTTATCCCGCATTTTTGTAGCACATATAGGCTTTTACCTCGAATGCCATTACCATGCATTATTAGTCTAACTAAGATATCGTGAATTGAGACATACCGATTGCTATAACAGCATATAGGATTGCAGATATGCCAGGATTACAAGGAAGACCAGCTCTTGAGGAGTGTGAGGCATCCCATGCAGGGCAAATATTGTAGGATCAAGGACTGTACAAATGAATGAGTAACAATGTCAATATGGTGATTATAGAAAAGAGGATTTTGTTTGATTGTCAGCCCTTTTTCTTTGTCTCCATTATGTTCTCCAATGAGGACACAGCGCTAAAGATTTATATGAACTGTGATGACAGTATGTTTTCCAACATTAGCATTGAGAAAGGCAAAAGTCGCCGAATCTCGTCCTGCTTTTTCCAGGAAAAAAACGTATGTTTATGTGAGTCCACCCTCAAACCGGAGCACCCGCTTTGAAGGAGTTTGGCGGCTTTGGTGGAATTTGGAAATGTATATATATATCCACAACCAATTGTTCATAAGTACGCCCAAGCCTCTTTCAGCGGTGGGCTGTGGCGGGGTCGCGAACGCCAAATCTCGAATTCAATCGTTTCTCACTCCTCTCAGGAAAAAGACAATGCCACAGCCACAGAATCCTGCAAACAGCATGTTTATTTAGAGGGCCAAAATCACTCGACGCGTTTCGGAGCTGGGATCGTTTGTCACATCAGTGATGTGATTTGAGATGTCATCAGTGATGTCATCAGTGATGTTACTGACCATGTCATGAATGATTTAATATGTGACATCATCAGCAGTGGATTACGGGCGCGAGTTAGTTAGTACAACTAACTATAACAGAGGAATTTCAATGGTTTTGTATGAGTGAAACGTCCAGCTAAAAATAACATCCCTGAAACCTATGTTTTTTTCCGTGAATTTCTAGGGTTTTTTAAATGCTAATTCCTAACTATAACATACCTGAAGCCTATGTTTTTTTCAGTGAATTTTAAAGGTTTTTTAAATGCTAATTTATATTTATAATGTTCATTAAGCATATCTGATTTTTTCTATCTTTTTTAATTATCATCCCATTCTCAACCCAGTAAACACTGCAAATATCACCACTCTTCAATTGATTCCTTCCGCCAACAAAATCGCCACAAACCAGAACCACAACAAACATTAATGATATACAAACTAGGTGTTCCCGTAGGAAAAAAACACAAAAACACCACTTCCCCATATTTTCAACAACCAGCCAAATCTGCAATGCTACCGAAAAAAACAAGCGATAACTCCACTTACCAGTAACAAATTAACATCAACATTTGACTGGTGTAAGGAGGTCAACTATCTACTGCGTGAATTACAACCAACTCACACCCATATTTAAAGATGAATATGTGATAGAGGTACTAATCATGCACCTCTGACACCCACCAAATCACAACACCCAGTGCCACCACCACCACAACCACCCCCCCCCGGATCCTCCCCCCCTACTACCTCAGAGGCAGCGCAAAACAAGACAACGGTCCATCTCAAAATACCATATCCCCTCAGCCGCACAAAAGCTGAATGTTCAGAGATGTGGCAACCAACTGTGTATAAGAGAGGGAACTCGCACATCAACAATAATTTACACAATCCCAAGTGTACCGGTGATATGCTATGCACAACACACTATACAAACAAAAAACTTTTCCATGTGGAGAAATAGTATTGATACATGTAGTGTACTACACAGTGGATGCAACCATATTATCTCAGACACTGTGGAATATCTCTGTCATGTGGCTGTGTTGTCCCCCCCACCCCTTGAAGCAGATGCGGAGTGGGCTGGTCCAACGTATGCAACAACCAGGGTAAGAGTATAAATACATAGGTCACGCCTTGGGCATGGTTCACTTGTGCGAAGACAAAAGACTCTGCCACAGCGATGGTCCTCACTTGGCCACGTGGCTGCCCCCATGACCATGTGCCTCCTCGATACAGTCATAAACAAAATGGAATCCACTGGGTGGACGGCGGTTGTTACCACAATGGTGGGGAGCAACCAGTGTTGTTAAAATACCCCTCACACACCAACAGGCCCCTTGGTGTCATGCTTCATCATCGGGGTCTTCGCAAACCTCTACGGAATGCGGCGTGCTACGACTTCACGACTACGCAGGAGCACTTTATGAGTGAACTATGTGTTTGGTGTGTGTGAGTACAAAAATGTGAGTGGTGGGGTGAAAGTGAAGAATTAAAAAATACCTGGCACGTGAGTACTGAAAAATTTTTTATTAAGTCTCCGGCTGGTATTGTTAAAAGGAGTGCTAGAGTGGTTGTGGTTTACTGATTAGGGTAACCCAACCAAGTTAGTGCGTCGACATGTTTCGGAGTTTTGGAACTCCTTCTTCAGGACGGGAATATGCACTACTTATCCCCACCTTACTCACATGTGTGTAGATTTTAAAGTGTGCTCTACAAAAATAAGATATGGTGAATAATGTACCTATCTATGTTGAATGTAAGGTCCGTTGCGCCCAATTGGCGATTCAAGATACCTGTAAACAGAAAAGTCATGTAAAACACGATGACACATAGAAGGGTAACAAGGAACAAAAGTGAAGGTCCAGGAACCCTAAAAATTACTAAACAGGATAATACATGTTCTCGTATTAATACTGTGTAAATACACAGAAGGGTAACAAGGAACAAAAGTGAAGGTCCAGGAACCCTAAAAAAAAAAAAACAGGAAAAAACGAACAACATATAGACTGAGACACATAAACATTCAAAGTATCAGATAGGTCTTAGAGGGTATGGTTTCTGACCCAGATGTGTAGCTTACTTATTAAGAGAGGTCCAATGGCCTCATGAGCCACAGCATGTTGGGGGGTCCGTTCTACCCGGTATGGCAACCTGTGAGGTATTTAAGGGAATGGATCAAAAGGTTGTAATCCCTCGAAATTGAAAGATCACACACCAAATAGCATGTTCATACATCCATACACACTCACGGTTACACCCAGGACTGTCTGGCTTGCTCCCCCTTCACGTGGCTCCGACGAGTAAAATTGTGAGGTGAGGGGCGAGTTTATATAGTCTCAGAAGACTTCAATTAGCCCCTGATTGAAAGCGGAAAAAGCCCATAACTGGTCCGGACCCCTAGTTTGCATTCCGCATCTGCGCGCATCGGGTAGGGCGTTCCCGTGCGAATGCGCATGTGCGGAAGAGCACTACAACAAAGGAAATACCCAGATAAGATCATTAACCAGGCTATGAAAAGAGCCCGGAACAACAACCGGGAAGCTCTTTTGGATGACAACCCACCAAAAGAGGAGTCTGGGAGACCAGTCTGTGTCACGACCTTCAGCCCCGTGTCTAACCAGGTATCCAAACTGGTAAACAAACATTGGCGCATCCTTACAAGTGTGAATTTAGATCTGGAAAAACCCATCTTTGCACACAGGAGAGGAAGAAACCTGAAGGATATCCTGGTCCATACAAGACCTCAAACCAATGTAATCCAGCAGACAAGGCTAAAAGGACTACATGGGCATCACCCATGTGGGAATTGTAACAATTGCCACCTGACTGAGAAAAGCCTGACTCTTGAATTCAGTAATGGCGAAAAATGGGAACAACGTGCTGTCACGAATTGCAACAGCCGCAACGTGGTGTATCTCATCACATGCCCTTGTGGAAAAGAGTATGTAGGAATGACCACACGTGCAGTCAAGACCAGAATTAATGAACACAAGAGCAATGTGAGATGCAAGAAACAGACAACGAAAATGGCATCCCATTTCCTAGAGGCACAGCACTGTGTAAATGATATACATTGGACTGTTATTGAGCAATTGAAATCTAAAAGAGGCTTGTTTGAGAAGGAACAAAGATGGGTGTTCCGTCTGGGCTCAGATGTGACTGGGTTGAACGACTCCATTCCATGGAGCCAATTGCGCTAAATAACCCCCACCTTTGCCAAGTACGCTGAGATCTGTTAACCACCCTTCTCCAGTAACTGGTAACCCTTATATTCAATTTCTTGAGTTCCCTGTCGCCAAACTCACTCCACTGGAGAACATCCTCGCTAACATCTATGCCATAAAACCCTACTGTACCCACGGCTCATAGGGATTCAGTGACCCCTCAAGATAGATGTATTTTATTTATTAATTTTTACTTCTCAACTGGCTTTCTCCGGGCTTTAAATATTTGTAACATCTCCCCGAATGCCCAGGGTTAAATATTATTGGATTATTACTATCCCTTTTGTGCAGGCGGCTTATACATGGCGCCTTTAACTTTCACCAAAGCCTTCCTAGCTCGTTTTCCTTGTAACTCATGAAATTTCTGGGTTTCTGTGGCAAACTTATTCGAACATAGGTAAATATATCAACTATCACCATCTCCGCGCATGCGCGAGGCGGCAGACACTGAATCCAGGCCGTCACCGGTTTCGCGCATGCGCGAAGCGACACTAAGTCAGTGTGGTTACTGACAAGTAGAGCTGGGGCGCATGCGCACCTCTTTCACACTGCTCTTCCGCACATGCGCATTCGCACGGGAACGCCCTACCCGATGCGCGCAGATGCGGAATGCAAACTAGGGGTCCGGACCAGTTATGGGCTTTTTCCGCTTTCAATCAGGGGCTAATTGAAGTCTTCTGAGACTATATAAACTCGCCCCTCACCTCACAATTTTACTCGTCGGAGCCACGTGAAGGGGGAGCAAGCCAGACAGTCCTGGGTGTAACCGTGAGTGTGTATGGATGTATGAACATGCTATTTGGTGTGTGATCTTTCAATTTCGAGGGATTACAACCTTTTGATCCATTCCCTTAAATACCTCACAGGTTGCCATACCGGGTAGAACGGACCCCCCAACACGCTGTGGCTCATGAGGCCATTGGACCTCTCTTAATAAGTAAGCTACACATCTGGGTCAGAAACCATACCCTCTAAGACCTATCTGATACTTTGAATGTTTATGTGTCTCAGTCTATATGTTGTTCGTTTTTTCCTGTTTTTTTTTTTTTTAGGGTTCCTGGACCTTCACTTTTGTTCCTTGTTACCCTTCTATGTGTCATCGTGTTTTACATGACTTTTCTGTTTACAGGTATCCTGAATCGCCAATTGGGCGCAACGGACCTTACATTCAACATAGATAGGTACATTATTCACCATATCTTATTTTTGTAGAGCACACTTTAAAATCTACACACATGTGAGTAAGGTGGGGATAAGTAGTGCATATTCCCGTCCTGAAGAAGGAGTTCCAAAACTCCGAAACATGTCGACGCACTAACTTGGTTGGGTTACCCTAATCAGTAAACCACAACCACTCTAGCACTCCTTTTAACAATACCAGCCGGAGACTTAATAAAAAAAATTTCAGTACTCACGTGCCAGGTATTTTTTAATTCTTCACTTTCACCCCACCACTCACATTTTTGTACTCACACACACCAAACACATAGTTCACTCATAAAGTGCTCCTGCGTAGTCGTGAAGTCGTAGCACGCCGCATTCCGTAGAGGTTTGCGAAGACCCCGATGATGAAGCATGACACCAAGGGGCCTGTTGGTGTGTGAGGGGTATTTTAACAACACTGGTTGCTCCCCACCATTGTGGTAACAACCGCCGTCCACCCAGTGGATTCCATTTTGTTTATGATAGTTGCTAGGGGAGACAGAATCCACTATTCCCTCTCCATCCCTCTTTTGTTAACGATTACCTCCTCGATACAGGCCCATTGCGAATTCGGTGCCACAGCACCGCAGACTTATGTCTGTATCGACTATTGCCTTCGATATACACTGCGTACAGCAGGGTTCACAACTTGAATTCAGATTTGGATCTAAACTACGGACAACATTGAATCTAGCCTTGATTTATTTAATGCAGAGACAACTGTTCTCTATGTCCTCAGCTTTTGTTAAAGGATGTGACAAAAAGTATTCTTCGATGTATGTGCTGACTACTGCCTTCGATCTACACTGCGGACAGCAGGGTTCACAACTTGAATTCAGCTTTGGATCTACACTATGGACAGCATGGAATTCAGCCTTGATTTATTTAATGCAGAGACATTTGTACTCTATGTCCTCAGATTTTGTTAAAGGAAGTGACAAAAAGCATTCCTCGATGTCTGTGCAGTACAGTAGCTAAGACACATTGTACCAGTGCGGCCCGCCCAGACCACGCATCATCGCAGGGTTCTTCAGGTACCACTAACTCACTGCACCACAAGTCATCTCCATGTGGCTTTATTAAGGCACAATTCTTTAGACAGGAGTCATTGCTCCCAGTGCGGCCCGCCTGGACCACGCATCATCGCAGGGTACGCACACGCTGAGCGCCAGAGGTACCACTTACTCAGTGCACCATAAATCATCGCCATGTGGCCTTATTAAGGCAGAATTCACAAAACAAAAAATATTGCTACCAGTGTGGCCCCCCAGACCACGTATCATCACAGCGTACATACAGGCTCAGCGCCAAAGGTACTACTAACTCAGTGCACCATAAATCATCACAAAGAAGAGTGAATAGTTCTGTGTCAGCAATGAGTCATACTACCACTCAAAAATCGAATTGATACAGAATTCAATAGACAAAAGATATTGGTCCGAGTACGCCCCCCCCCCGGACCACGCATCATCGCAGGGTACTTACACGTTAAGCGCCGAAAGTACTACTGACTCAGTGCACCATAAATCATCACCACGTGGCCTTATTAAGGCAGAGTTCACAAGACAAAAGACATTGCTACCAGTGCGGCCTGCCTGGACCATGCATCATCGCAGGCTCGACAGTACCTTGCTTCAGGTGTCACTAACTCAGTGAACCACTTATCATCCCTGGCTGCACATGCTAAATTACCAATACTGTGCAGCTCTACTCAATGCCACGTGGTCATGGGCTCTTGCTAACCGCTGCCTCTTGCCTACACTGCGGTCATCAGAGCTCACAATTCAATTGACTCTTCATTCATTATTTGCAGAGTGCAGTAACAAACTAAGTATAACGTCTCTCAGACCTACACAATAAACCTTTAGTATCCTTCCTTCAAGAACTTCTTATATATCAGTTATAGGTTTAGTGCAATAACCAAATTCAAGTCCAAAGGAACACTGAATGGCAATCTACACTGCGGACAGCACAGCTCACAATTTGAACTATAACGTCCCTGAAACCTACATATTTCGACAATGTACTCCATACATGTTTCATCTTTTATTTGAATCGTGATTACAGATGATGCAGTCCAGTAGGCAACAAACAATGCTTCCAGTGCAGCCCGCTCGGACCACGCATCATCACATGTTGCGTGCACGCTGAGCGCCAGACGTACCACTAACTCAGTGCACCATAAATAATTGCCATGTGGCCTTATTAAGGCAAAATTCTGTAGGCAAAAGACATTGCTACCAGTGCAGCCTGCCCGGACCACGCATCATCGCAGGCTCCAAAAAAGCCGCCCCTACCTCAGCGCACCAAAAGTCATGAACTCCTTACGATAGAATATGTTGTGTATTATTTCACATGTAGTGCTCCTACCTTTGTGCAGCACAAGTCATAAACCGTTTTTGATGGAATATCTGTGTATGATATGTTGTACTTGTTACAAACAGCAACGATTTCCAGAGGGCTGGCTTACACTCACTCCACATTCACCCAGCACAGAGATCACTAGACATGTAACCCTGGTAATAAAATGGAGTCGAGCGCACATGCCCGTACCTAGTTCAACTATCTATCTGTGTCTGTGTATTCATTATGTTTGTAAAATGCTGCCCCTGGGCCCTACCACATTACATTGTGCAGTAAACAGCGTATGCAACCATCTTACCTCTGGCAGTAGGAAAAACTTTGGTTATGTAACTTTCTCTCACTCATTCTACAAGTACGAACGTCGAGACTGGATCATTAGAGTACTGCAAGCAAAGTGTATAGTAAATTTATAAGTGTCTGCGATTGCAGGAGTTTTTTTTTTGTAGCATATTTATATAGCGCGAAGTCGACCCAAAACTATTTCAGCGGTTTACATGAACACTGTATTTACAGTACTTTTTCAGGCGTGCGGAGATTACATGATTTGTCTACAATAACAGGATGTGGACGCGACTCCGAGACTCGAACTCTGATTTCCAGCACCAAGTTCGACAGTATACCCGAATGACCACATAGGTATATATATTAGCTGCCCTTCATGTGCCAAAAACTGCAACCTTAAGCTTTTTCATAGCCCTGTATTGCTACAGCTACAACACTCCACTGAATGTACAACAAACATTCCTATTCTCAGAAATGCGTCATGTCCACCATCTGCCATGTATGGAACTATGGATGAATATAGGGTCAGTGATATCCCGTACCATCCATGTTGTGGGACTTCACAGACATAATGACACATTTGTGTTTAAGACTTGGATGACAGCATAACTACAACACGAACACACAAATCATTTGATTTCTCAAATAGCTCATAATGGAGCCACGCCCATAGCTCTGGAGTCATTGTTCACAGCCTCGCGCAGCACTGGCATACGTCAGGCCAACCCACTCTGCTTACGCTTACAGGAAAACACAACAATGCTACATGGCCCAGATTGTCATTGTAGTGATCTGCTAGTTCCATGTCTAGTTGTCAGAACGGCACACACACTCCCTCATGGCTGGAATACACCCACACCACACCCATCCAGCATAGGCGTCACAAGATACGTGACCCTACCAATAAAAAAGACCGGGTGCAAGTGCTCTATGCCATGTTAGAGTTGCTCCCATCGCAAGCGCTGTGATGGCCCATTCTGGTGATTTGGACGCCTCATGTTGGCCCGAAAAACCGAACAGGGGGTCCACCACCACGTGCGTGGCCTCTTTGGTCACTGAGTTAGTGGTACCACAAGGACTGAGCGGGTGAGCAACCTGCGATGATGATAGGTCCACGAGTATGTCCTTTGCCATAGTGATATCAAGACTCAGCACCAAACGTGAGACTTCTTGGTGGCAGAGACTGCATGAAGTAGAAGGTGACCTGCCCGCAAAAAGGTGAGCAGTGAGGCCTGGGTGCGCACTGGAGTGAGTAGATGGGGTGCAGAAGACTGGATACAAAAAGGCAACACAGCGATTTAGCCATACGCAGTCCTATATACCCTGTCTTATTGCATTTTTATTTTATTTTCCAATAGCAGGAAAGTTTTTATAGTCGGTCACATGTCCGTCGCTCCCACATGTGTAGCAAAGTAGATGAGTATTTATTTTTTTATCCTATGTACCCTTAAATTTACCATCTTATTTTGTCAACCTTTCCTTTAACAATTCTTTTAGGACTTGCGCCTGAGTTGTTGTGAGCAGTACAGCACGTGCCTTCGTTGTAGTGCACAGCACTGCTCACCGAGTGCGAGACATTTTGTAAGTGAAAAAACGGGGATATGAACCTAACCTACAATTTGCACATGGTCGTGCGTGTCCATTTCCTTCTGGGCTACCCCATTGGCCTTTGCGTGTGACTTATTCTAAAAGACTGCACGTAATTGGCCAGAGGTGGGTGCATTGCTCCGCCCATGGCCTATTGATGTCTATTACACGCTTGCTGCGTGTAATAGACTCCAATAGGACATGGAGTTTCAATTATCATGCCCAGACACAGGCGTGATGATTGAAACCACGTTTATGGTTGCGCACCACTAGTTTTCTATAACCGGATGGAAACCATTACTACTTCTACTAATTGTTCATGAATCGAAACCCATTAAAAAAGTTGGAACCATGCAGATGGTTGTGTTTTTAATGGGGTAGAGGAGGGGTGTGAGAGGGCGGTGTTATTCTACTCCACATTAAGATAGTGGTAATTACCAATCATAACATCTTCCTTCGTGTTATTCCTGTTAAAGAATCTGTGTCATACATAATGGTTTCTGCTATATCACTTTAAGTTCAACTCTACAATAGAACAAGCATTTGCAATGCAATAGGTCTCACATTACTAAAGTTTGAACTATTGGTGTTGCATTATTTAGCATTGCCAATAGCTCAAAATTTAATAATAGGAGACCTATTGTATTGCAAATGCTTGTTTTTAAGGAAGTATGGTGTGTTGCGAGCATCGAAGTATGTAGACACAAACGTGACCTTCTTGTCACAGCTCGTGGCAGCTTCACGTCGCTTTCGGAATGTTATGTTTTAAATATGAGAAGGTTGAGAAGTAGAAATTTACGGGTGTTCAGTCATTCTTGCTTTAAATTTGCTGCATACAGCACATGTTCTGAGGATCACTTGAAATCAACAGAATTACTGTCTCTGTCGTTTTATTCCTGCATATCTGACTTTTCTACAATTACTAATTCTCTACTATCTTTTAGATGTGGAGCTTCAGGGTGCACTATGTCCCGGCACGTGGTGGGAGACACACCAGTGACAGAAAGCTGAGCTGCAAATATTCTTTTCAGTGTTACTCTCTCACTCTCTTTCTTCCTCTCTCCTTTGATGAACAAATGACGCCCAATCTTATCTTTCTTTTTATCTAACAGATTGTGTTTCACAAATTGGCGTCCCCCCTTTCCCCCCAACACCACTAAAGCTCAACATCTGAGGAATCTGCAATGATGCGTGGCCATCCTCACAACGCCTGAGAAGGTTGCTTCGGCACGTGGTGGACCCTCTTTGAAACACGCCGGTGGCACAAGGTGAGCAGAGAAGCTTCTTTCCGCAGCAACAAGAAGTCACCTCTGGGCGGTGAGAATGGATAGTGTGCAGCAACCTGAGTGCGTAGGAATGTACAATCACCTCCGGGCAGTGGGAGTGGATAGGTTGCAGCAGTCTGGGTGCGCAGGAACGGGCACTTACCTCCGGACACTGGGAGTGGATGGGGTGCAGCAGTCTGGGTGCGCAGTAATGAGAAGTCACTGCTATGGGAGTGCATGGGGTACCGCACCGTGGGAGGAAAAAAGCGCACAGACACCTCCTTGCAGTGGGAGTTGAGGGAATACAGCAGCCTGGGTGTGCAGAGGCGTAACACAGAAATATACGTGCGCAGTTGTATGTACTCCGCAATTACTAATTGTATACTATATTTCAGATCACTGAACTTTAGGGTGCACTATAACCCGGCACGTGTTTGGACACACACAGGTGGCAAAAAGGTGAACTGCAAAGATTTTCGTCAGTGTCAACACTCCCTCTCCTGCTCCATCTATTCCTTTCTCTCTCTCACACTTTCAATGTCTTTCTTTCTCCCTTTCTTTCTCTCTCTCATTCTTTCTTTCTCACTTCCTCTCTTTACTCTTTCTCTCTCTCTTCCTCTCTCTCACACTGTTTCTCTTTCTCTTTTCAAGTTATGAACCCTGCTGTCCACAGTGCAGATTAATGAATCAAGGCTGGATTCAACGCTGTCTGCAGTATAGATCCAAATCAGAATTCAAATTGTGAGCTCTGCTAAATGCAGTATTTGCAACAGGTTAGCAGAGCGGCCTAGGTTCACAAGGCCTCCAATTAAACGTGGTGCGAACAAACGATATTGTCCTGCATAATGAAGTGATCTCTTACCTCATTCAGTCTCATCTCTGAATCATTTTAAAGACCTGCTGGACCATACTGTAGATCTGAGCCAGCGGGCACTTCCCTACAGACACCTCTTCAGCGCTGGCCTACGAGAGGGGTGGAATGCATCAGGCACACAGCACACGTGTGAATAAGCAATATTGCCAAGTGTTATGTTAATTTGTGATCTTTGACCTCATTCAGTCACATCTCTGTCTCATTTTAAATACCATCTGTACCATAAGGTAGGCCTAAGCCCATGGGCAGCGCTGCCCTACAGACTCCTGTTGAGGGTAATTCTGCAGGAGGGGCGGGGTGCACTACCCTGAGTGTGAATGTGAAAAAAAGCGATCATGTCATCCGTAATGATGTAATCTCTCACCTCATTCAATCACATCGATCTAATTTTAAGGACCTACTGGACCGTACTATAGACCTCAGCCAGCACCAGGCGCTGCTCTACAGACACGTGGCGTTGGCTTTTAGGACACTTTAGTTAGCTCCTTATTGAGTGTACATGCATACAGGCTCCCGCCATTGCTTTACACGCTAACATTAAGCTTCTAGCATACGCTCTATTCCTATGTATATAAACATTACCATAATATATTACTATTTAACCTTGTGTTTTCTAGTGCACTCCAACTCCTCTTTGAACCACGATTACCACTAACGATTGATCGTACTTCAAAAACGAAGGATGCACTCAACTAAAATAAACATTCATTTACCTCCAAACATTTCCACCATTAAATTATTTCTCTCTTTACAGTAAATTGTTCATTGGTTGAAAGGGGTTAAGCGGCACCTCTCCCGCAATGATGCCCTGAGCAGTCTAACACCTACCATTGCAGTATCAAGACACCATTCCATTGTGGAGACCTGTTTTTCTATACAAATGTACCCCAGAATCTGAGCTTGCACCCACACGTCGTGGGACACCAGTGGTGGCAGGTGAGCTGTGAAGCCTCAGTGTGCAAGACCTACAATTGAGCACATTGCGGGGTAGGGACTGGGGTGCAGCCTTCTGGGTGCACATGTGCATACAAGCGATTTTCCAGAAAGTAATGATATAGGGCTATATTATCAAACAAGGGCAATAACATTATCACCACTTTAGCGACAGGAAACTTGAGCAAAAGTAACGATAAAGGGTTGATATTATGCCCTTGTGAATTCCCATAGCATTCCAGGTTCACAACAAAACCTGAGCTTCTAAGAGAATTTACAACACCATATTATGAACCCCATAGAGTTGCTTTAGTAGCGGTTTCCTGCTGCTAAAACTGAGATAATATTATTGCCCTTCCTTCATAATATGGCCCAAAATATCTGGCTTCATGCATTTAATTTAAAGGACTTCTTAAACCACTCTCTATCTCGCAGATCCCTTCGTCATAGACAAACGAGTGACAGACAGTAAACACTAAGGACTGAGTGCAATAGGCCGATGCTTTATCTCCTCCTGCCTCTACTCTTTTAACTCTCTCTTCCCTTCTCACTTCCACCCACTGCCTTTCCTTTGCATTTTCACTATGGCCCTTTCATTCGACGTAGCTTTCTTTACCTCTTCCACATAGCAGACATACTTATATTTTATTTTTATCTTACAGGTTACCTACGCTGCTTCCACTGGACTCCAACCCACTTTTTTTTATACTATTCTGTTAAAGTTACATTTTTATTTATTTCTGTTTTAATAAAGGTTACTTTAAAAAAAAACTGAGTGTATACGTCTTCTTTTTCTGACAACACTTGACTATTATTTATTGTGATAATCATCTGTTTATAGAAAATTTTAAAATCAATACTATTTAACATTACAGTGCACCAACAAAAAATAATGTAACTAACTGTTACACACATGAATCCTGGGTAATTATACAAGTTTAAGAGTTCTATGAGTGTATCACTTTATAACACCATAAGTACTGCCTGTGTGATTCCAAAACAAATAAGGCACTGCCTAGCACCACCGAGGCTTCAGGGACTGCCGAGGCACACCCGCATATTTAAATAAAAATCCTGAGTATGACGATCCCCGGAACTAATTTGGCCTCGAATAATTTGTAAATAATACCCAGGAAGTTGGCGCTCTGCTAGACTGCAAAACATCTCTGTACCCTTCCGCAACCAATGTGACATTAAGACAGTACTGAATTTGTAAAAAAATAAGTGCCAGACCTCAAAGTTTTACTAGGAAAACAATGGTGTTTATGACTGGAAGTGTAATACCCGGGCTGACTCTTTACCGGCTCTTCTACCTTTTCAGAGGTGCAGGCTGTAGGTAAGCCATCATATTTACCCAGGGGTCTCTACATGACAGAGAGGAAACTAAACAGAGACGACGGAGCACTGTCTACATTAGAAGCAAAAGGAGTACACAACTCTTAGAATTATCCTCAAGAGAGGGCACGGGCAGCAGCCACTGGTGTTACAAAACCCCATGTACAACTTGCCTACTCTGTACCCAACAATGGGCAATTCTTTATCAATCCCAATCAAACACTGCTGTTTCACAATTTGTGAAACGCTTCACAGTGTGGGCTTCACTAAATACTTTGTCGCTATTTAATTGGAAGACGGGATTGTTGACATTCCAAAACTTAGAGACTCCTAATTTTACCATTAAACAAATTACCACCTACCACTAATTTTTATTCTCCCTGGGGACCCTATCCCCCGGGGTCTATATACAACGTTGGGGATGTGGGGGAACCCCAATGCTCCCACAGTCCCAGCCTGCTCCCAGCGTCCTTCGGAAGCCGCCATTGCTTTTCCACATGGGGAGTTGCTAACATGCAGCTCCACATGGGGAAAAGCAATCTGCTTTGCATTTTAAAAGAGAGAGCAGGTTTCCCTGCTCTCTCTTTCAAAATCCAAACCAAGTTTGCTATGGCAGGGCGGGAGCTTCGGCTCTCACCCTGCCATAGCAAACAGCAGAATCCGGAGGGCGGGCATCCGGAGACATTACAGGACCTGCCCCTGGGGAGTGGCGGTCCCCAGGGCCCTCGACGGCTACAGGAGAGGGGCCGCGTGGCTCTCCTCCCACAATATAAAAAGCCCCGAGGGGTGCTCATTCCTGGGGCTTGGGGGGGCTTTGAGCCCCCCACCCATTTTTTTGAAAGCCCTGGTGAGTAGCGGTCCCCGAGGCTGGTGGGTCCTTTGAGCCCCCCGCACCCATTTATTTTGTAACCCTGAACGATGGTGGTCCCCGGAGCTAGCAGCCCCTCTGGGCCCACCATCACATTTATTATTTTAGCCCTCGAGATTTGGCGCCCCTGGGGGCTAATTTTTAAACAAGCGCAAGAGCACGTGCTTCGCTGTTTATTTTTTATGGCGGATATATATACATATTTATATATATTTTTATATATATATATATATATATATATATATATATATATATATATATATATATATATATATTAGCATTTGTGTAATCCTTCAGAGTTTAAAACGGACATTGTGCTGCTAGTTCCGAGCAAGAATGTTTTATCTGTAAACATCAAACAGCAGAAACTAGCTGAAGCTTAATTGGGAGCGCATGGTTTATACGTTTGACAAAATTGTATGTAAAAAGACTAGAGTTTGAGAAATCCATGCAATTTACTTTTGAGCAATTAAGTAAAATGTTGGGGAAATGATGTAGAATTATGCGTAAGTATGCAAAATGCAAATCTGTCATTTAGTAGTGTATTTCAGTGCAAAATGTGTCTTCGCACCTATATTTGTTACACTGGGGCATTTTACTTTAAAATATGGAGCAAAAACACAAGTGCAGCAACAAACAACTACACACTTTCTGGTTGTATGCAGTGGTCTGGCACTCCAGCAGGATACATTTTGCTGTGAATGGCAGTGTAATTACATGGAATGGCATAATTTCGGAAATTTTGCGTAAATGCTTAAACCAAAATTCAGAAATTATGCAGATTACATTTGCACAAGTTACATTTTACTTGAGTCTAAAAAAGTCCCTTGGTAGCAATGTATAAAATTGTTTCATCAATATCCCCACCACTGTTCTTAATTAATACAACAGCACATCACAGTTAGCTCAAACATACCCAATGACTTGACAATAATAAGAATGGGAGAAACTGACTGCTTAGCGTTATGAGGACATCATCGCTAATAAATGTCAACATGGTCAGCCACTGGCTGCCGCCCCCCCCATCCGACCACACCAACCCCAGAAACATGAACATGAGGCCTGGTTATCTTTGGAAGGCGGGGGCTAGTCCCCCGGCCGTATTTATTAAGATATGAAATTAAAAAGGTTTTTAATTGCATGGTCAACAATTTATACAAAAATCAGCAGAACATTAGATACAATATTGTCAACAAGTTTGAGAGGCTAACGCTGTGGGGGAGCGTCCAGGGAACAAGAGGGTCTCCCGGCGCTCCCCGCCTCTTTATTCTCAAGGGGCCGGGTGGGGATGGCAACGCCCCCTGCCCAGCCTCTCCAGCAGCACGCCCCCCCCCTGACCCGGACATCCTACCCTGGTATCCGGGTCAGGGAGGTCGCCGGCCAATCGGTGGCGGGTCGCGCCCATGAGGGCCCGCCCCACCATCGAGAGGCACTAAGGGGGAGGCGGTCGCCGCGCCGCCATGCGGGCGGGGGGGCCAAGGGCCCCCCCTTTTCAGTCTGGAAAACCTTCTGGCATATATACAAGGGCTTTATCTCCGCTTTTTTGCATAAAAAGCGGAGATAAAACTAACGCCCTATTCACAAGAGGGTGCTAACATGCCTAATCGCATGTTAGCAACCTTTTTTCCAAAACCTCCCTTTGCATCTCTAATGAGATGCAAAGTGGGCATCACTGGGCGTACCCCGGATGGACTACCTTGCAAATATCGCTGATGTTCACATCGCGATATCTACAAGGCAGCCCACAGGATTTTAGCACACGTTAGTTTTTGGAGAAAACTGCTGTTTTCTCCATAAACTAATGTCTGCTAGAATGCAGACTTACCTATCCCTGACATTGGGGTGGATTATGCTGATACGACCCTGTGGGTTGTATCAGCAAGGTTATCACCGTTTTGCAGGGAACATCGCTGGAAAACCAGCGATGTTCCCTGCAAAACGGCGATTTCCCCGCTATCTCTGGAATTTTTATCGCCCTGGAGTAACGCATTTTTAATAACACACTACCAGGGCGAGAAATTCCAGAGATAGACAGCGATAAATAACAAACCGCTAAGCACGCTTGCGTTTATTTATCGCCGTCCTTGTGGATATGCCCCTTCTTTCTTTGTGAATGAACTTGAGTTACCTATTAACATCCCTATGGAATTCCATAACCAGAATTAGACCCCTGGATGTAAGGATAAAATAAGAGAAAGACAATTTTTTTAACTCATTTATAATTAGCTGGAAATTCACAAGAGGTGACAGGCATGGATGGTGATGATACGGGTATTCTGAAGGTCTATAAAGATTATTTCATGAAGGAAACAGAAAGTGATGACATCAAAGACATTCCTAAGCAAATTAAGGGAGGGAAAGGACAGCTGTTTAGTTCAATCATTGACTGTCCAAATGAAGAGACTGAACTTAATTGGCCAGTGCGTGAAATCGTTCAAAAATCATCCATAATGCTCTTTCTGTTCTTTTGAGGAAGAGGATTCACAAGAAAGAATGATACATCTATCCAAATTAGATAAAAGTACATAGTAGTATATAATGTTTTATTTTTTGGATAACATGAAGCCAAAATTGGCATTTGTAAATCAGCACCTGCAGATTTACGGATTTATATGGGTGCAACCTTATGGAATTCATACAGTTTTCAGAGTTCTGATAACCTACGTGTACGCCAATCTCTGGAATCGGCTTCTGTTCCGGGCTGCTGGAAATTAGCAGTGGTGTCGCCTCTGCTAAAAAAGTCAACCCTGGATCCAGCTGTCCTTTCCAACTACAGGCCGATTTCCTTGCTCCCCTTTCCAATCAAGATCTTGGAGAAATGGGTAACTCGCTCTCTCTCCGGCTATCTGGAACACATTGGGTGGTTCGATGAGGCCCAGTTTGGCTTCCGACCTGGTCACGGGACGGAGACCGCACTTGTGACCGTGTTGGATAACCTGCGTTCGCGTGTTGACAGTGGTCGGGCAGCCTTTCTGGTGCTGCTCGACATGTCGGCCGCGTTCGACACGGTCTGCCATCGGACCCTGGTTCAGAGGCTGGAAGAGTGCGGGATTTGCGAGGGGGCCAGAGACTGGCTGATGTCATACCTCGAGGGCAGGCAACAGCTGGTGTCACTTCCGCCTTTCAGCTCGGAGCCAAGGAAAATCGGACAGGGGGTGCCACAGGGCTCGGCCATCAGCCCGTTATTGTTTAACCTGTACCTCCGTCCACTTGTCCAGCTAATAAAATCTTTTGGGGTCTCGGCATTTAATTATGCCGACGACACTCAGCTGGTGTTTTCCTTGGAAGGAAGCAATGCAATCTCGCTGAACACCTTCCATCGCTGCATGGCAGCTACAGCGGATTGGCTTCAAGCAAATTCTTTGCAATTTAATAGCTCGAAGACGGAGGTGCTCCACTGTTCCACGGATCGGATCCCGCGGGCTTTACCCACCGACTTCTGGCCCAGCACTTTTTCCGAACCGGTGTCGGCATCGGAGTCAGCCCGTAATTTAGGGGTCATGTTCGGCCCTAATTTACAACTTGACCTACATGTTAACAAAACCACGGGAACATGTATGATGCTGCTCCGCATGCTCCGCAGAGTTTTGCCTCTGCTTCCTGCTCGATCCAGGCCGGAGGTAGTCCGTGGGACTATTTTAAGTCGGCTGGATTACTGTAACGGCCTCCTTTTGGGGGCCCCAAAAAATCTGATTGGGAAACTGCAGAGGGTGCAGAATATGGCTGCTAAACTGGCCCTTTCACGTCCCAGATCCAGCTCCTCTACTCTGGCGCTTCGTGACTTGCACTGGCTCCCGGTAGAACTACGGGTCCAATTCAAAGCGGCCTGTTTGGTATTTAGAGCGGTTCACCTCTTAGGCCCCCTTCCACTACAAAACATGTTTGCATGGTATTCTGCCCCACGGCTTCTGCGGTCGTCATCGGCTCACCTTCTGGTGGTGCCCAGGTTTCAAAGAGTGAGGATGGGCGGCCGCTCATTTAGAGTGGCGGCAGCTAAATTGTGGAATTCTCTCCCACTCACTCTCAGGAGCTGCAAGGACTATCTTCCATTCAGGAAAGCCTTAAAAACTCATCTCTTTCCTAAGTAATGGCTGCGCGTCTGCTCTAGTCTTGTGCGATGGGTTCTCTGATCAAAGCGCCAGGATGCCCTCTGGGTGACAGGTCTGCGCTATAAAAGTATGCGAAATAATAAATAATAATAATATCCCCGAAAAACGTTTTTCTACTTCCTGAAAAACGATTATGAATTCTAAATTTTGACCATGAGGAAGCATTTCCACATGTGTAATTGTGGTGAAATGTCTTGTCATGTGCACAATTCCACGGTTTTCTTTTTGTTTCAGCAGAGGGAGAATATTTTTCCTTGTCAGGGGCCCTGCAAATTTGCTGGGGGTATTTCCTATTCCTATTCCCTGTTAGAAAGGGATATATGTTACTGAATTTAAGATTGCAAGGTCAGTTTTTGTGAAGATTTAGCACAGGCAAATGGAATAAAGATGTTAGATGTTTCCCCTGAAATTTTCACAGCCGAACATTTGTTTGGCAAGTTAGGAGTGGGTCAGCCAAAATTTAGCTCCACCCACGTTATTATGGATTAGTCCACATATATGTAAGTTAAGGGCCTTATGTGTTCATGTGGTATAATGTGACTAATGGAGTGAATTGTACGTAAAGCCATTTAGAAAGTGCATTTGCCTTGTAATCTCGACATTTATATATGTATGTACAGTAATGGTTCTTTTTACGATAACAGCAAATTGCATTTTTCCTATATATCTATATGAGTGTTTAATAACATGAATTAATTGTCATGTATTCACAAATTTACTCAAGGGTATCTTGTATGTACTATATAATGGAATATGTAGTCATCAGAATTGCATTGATGTGATTGTCTAGGTATCTGAATTTATGCAGTTACAACATGTTTTGGAGCTTTAGCTTTGCTCACTTGAACAAAGCCCTTAAGCATTTGTGTTTCGCAATGTTTAACCTTCAACGTGAATGCTTCCTTCCTTGAAGTGTTTTTCTTCCCTCTACAGGTGCAGATGACCTAATGAATGGAGAAAGGTCCATTGTCTGAAAAGGATAAGAAAGCATGAAGGGAGTCAAGGGTGGTAAAAATGAATAAGCAAAAGGGAGGACTACTGTCTGTGCGGATGAGGAGATGGAATCCAAGGTCGCTACGGAAACGTGGATCAAAGAAGATGAGTTACGAGTGTCTCTACCAAGAGAGCAATGTTTAAAGGTGGTCCCCAATTGGACCTTAGATTCTGGTTTAGAGGGGTCTCTTGTGGGTATAACTAGGCAATGCTCTTTGACTTTGGCCAGAGATTCCTTTCAGACTAGGAGGGGTACAGACCTCTATGCGCTACTCTCATTGTGTGGCTTTATGCTATGCAATTGTGATGCTTTAAAGAACTTCTACCAACGTTTTCCTATGCTGACACCTTTCTATGCTTATGGATCTACTTTAAATATGTATTTAATATTCGTTAAGGTATGATAGCTGAGAAATTAGAATGCCTCATGCATTATAAGCAGGAGATTCGCCACTTCCAATCTCATCACCAATTGTCTTTCTCATACTGTGCACTTTTGCTACTGAAGTTCTCATCAGTTATTTGCTTCTGAGGATAAATTTCGATTGCAGCTTCGACTTTCCTTTGATCATTTTGTATTGCTATGTAATGTTTCTAAGATTGATTTATATTACTGTGGCATTGAATTGGTAAAAAGTCCATACTTAAGCCTATTTATCGACTCTGAGCTTTACGGTGTGACCAAATGGTTTGTATTGAAATTGTGAATTTGAGCTGAATCTAAATTGTTTATTATTTAAGCACCCTAAAAATTTCAGTTGCAGAGGGTAAGAAAAAGGGACGATTCCCTCTGCATCAATAGGAGCAAAAAAGAGCATAGTCACATATGATGATTTCTTGCAGCCTTGTAAGTGAGTGGTGGCCTGAAATACTTCAGTGGATTTTGCTTTTTAAAAGATTTGCAATTAAGAAAGATTAAAGTGCCATTTAATCTTTGGCAGGCAACATGCTATCATACTAGGTCAGTGAAGGCCATGGCTTTCACTCTCTTGATGGAGAACCTCTCACTATGATTAGAGACCTCTGAGTTCTCTGTGCATTCAGTGGATAAACAGAAGCATTAAAGGCAGAGTGATTTGTAAAGATGTTGCTGTGATGTTTTTTGGGTCTGCTGCTCAATCTTTTTTGTTTTGTGGAAAATAAAGCAGAAAGCAGAAGTTTGCTTCTGTTCACCTGAGCCCATGTGTCCTGGATGCTTGATGCACACTCTGATGGGCCTACCCCTCCTCACATGCAGAATGGAGCTCTGTGCTGGGCATTCAGTGGCCGGCCAGAGCAGATGAAAGACTATGGCTGCAATGTTGGAAACTCCTTCCCCACCTTCAAGCTCTGTGCTTCCAGTGCCCTCCTTGATTTTTACGGTCCACTGCTTTTGTTTATAAAGAACTAGCTTACCATTCGCGCGGTGCTGCGATCTCAGAAGAAAGGAAATTTAAGGAAACTTGTTATGATAACATTCAACTTATATTGTGTCATTTTTATTGAAACTTATTCATTTTAATATGGAAATCATTTTAAAGTGTTATTTTAATTTTGTTTATTTATTCAAGTGCTTGTGGGTACACGGAATGTTTTGTTTTTCCGTCTGGTGCGTACACGAAGAAATCAGAAGGTTTTCCGACGAGTGAGCTGGCCACATACAGTTGTCCATGTGAGAAGCACGGATTCTCCAAATCTAGTCCACACACTTACAGCGATTGTCCTTGTGCTTTGTTGATGGTCATTGCAAAAGCGAGTCGCACCGTAAACTGTAAACGTTCAGTATTGGAAAGATTATGCGGGCCCTGGGTGGCCGGGGGCGATATTTAACAAATTGTTGTTGTTTTTTTTGCCAGAAACCTTTGCGGGCTTGTACTCAACAACTTTTAACCATTTTTTAAATTTTTTTTTTTAGCCAGAAACCTTCGTGGGAGTGTGCTCAACAACTTCCCAAAGTTTCATGACAATCGGATGAATGGTGTAGTAATGCATAAAGGACAAACGGACATACTTTGGTTTTTATATATATAGATATGGGAGAAGTCAGGAGGGGGGCATTTTGGGGAATAAAGCAAATTCCCTACTGCCAGCCCATCAAAATGAATTAAGAGAGGACTCCTCGAGTAACCATTCTTGTGGTGTATGGAAGTTGGGAATTTGAAGATGACCCAATAAAGAGGCCATAGCGATGGGTTTGGAGACATGATTGATGTGGTTGGCCCAGCGTGTCAGGAAAGGGGGCCAGCTTATCCAGTGCTATTGACATTAGCCCTTGCCCTCTCAGCACTAAAGATTACCTCATCTGGTGCTGAGAATGTTTTTCCAGTCTTCAGTAAAGTAGGCAAGGCCTTTGTGACCCTAGTTTCCATCTGCCACATTAGGGTAACTATGGTGGCTAAGGAGGACAAGTGAGTGACTAGGAAGTAACAGACTAATCAGCTAAATTAGATTGAAAGGCCCTAAACTCCCCCTTCTTAATCTGGAGAGAGTAGTAGTCAGCTTGGATGTGGAAAGTGCTGGGTTGGCCAATCCTCCCCTAAAAAATCTTTCTCCCTTAATGTAGTTGGTAACTGAGGGAGTTGAGCTTCACTCAGCTGATACTAAAATTGAATCCTTATTGTTGAAGATCTTGGTGAAGGTACAGTAGGTTAAAGTCTCTGGTACGTACTTTGGGTGCTTGGGTGGCAGAAATGGAAAGAATATTTTTGTCTTTGCAGGCACTATTAGAGGGAAGGACGGTTAGAATTTCAGACCTCGAAGATACCCAAAAAATGCTTGCTAAAGCAAATTCTCCTTTACAGAAGGAACTTGGCTCCATGAAGCAACAGATTGAGGATCAAGACAACTGCTCAAGAAGGTTTATTCTTAGATTTGTTGGAATACCAGAAAGGGGGAAAGGGAAAGCTGCCACAGCAAATGAGTATGTGGATGAGGTAATTCATGCCCATCTCCTAACAGGAAGTATGCAGAAATTGATGATAACATGCGCTCATCGCATCCCGTTTCAAGAATATCCAGACATTTCTTACCCTAGTACTATGCTTGTGAATTTTGTGGACTATAGTAAGGGCTGAGGATGCATGCTGTAAATTTTGATTTTCACAGGTGGGCTGGTGTTTGGGATTGGGGTGACCTAATAACCCTGATTCAGGATTGGGCCAAGTGTTTTTAGGAGAAAAATGGTTTCTTGTAGGGACATGTTTATTCATATGGGGATTGGGTATTTGATGTATGGCAAGGGTTTTCTGCTGTGCAGTGTTGTTTTCCAGACATTGATATGTAAAGCGGAAATACAGGAGGGAATTGTACTATAGTCTCTATTAATGTGAATGGTTAAAATAACCCTCATAAATGCTGGAAACTATTGGATTGGGTTTCTGAGCAGAGGGCATCACTGGTCTTGACTACAGGAGATGCATATTAGACAATCTAGAATGTCTTCATTTGACTGTCCGCCTTTTCTATTACCTAGCCACTCCTCAGCCTCAGCATCTCATAGAGGGATTGAGGTTTTGGTTAGTAAGAAGTCTGAGGTTGATCAAGTGGCTGCAGATCGGTCAGGCATATGGGTGGTGGCCGAAATTTGTATTCATGAAGAGAGGTACTAAAAGACCCCGTCAGCCATTGTTTAAAGTTTCTCTTCGATTAGCTAATCACACTAGAATTATAATAATCAGTGGTGTCTTCAATTTCTACCAGAACTCAGAAGTTGATATTACTAGGGGAACAATACCACATCACAAATCTAAGATGACAAGGGCAGTCCATAGGATTAAAGTGGAGCATGATTTGGTAGATCCCTGGTGAGCTTTCTTTCCAAAGGTGGGAGGTTATACAGTTCTTTCCTCTCAGTATTGCTCCGAACCAAGGATAGACTTTTTCCTTATCTCTAGGGATATTCTGGTTTCTGCCCCCTTAATTATAAATTATATTCAATTCTATATTCGACCACACTGATAGGAACTTATATTTGGGTTTATATAATAAGATCTCCTTGTCTAGGCATTGGTTCTCTAATAGAGCATTACTTGCTAATGAATCCTTCATTGCACAAATGAGGGTGTGAGTGTCATTGTTGTTTTAGGAAAATGTACTTATTTTCTCTCCAGATAATATCCGGGAAGCTTTTAAAACTACCATGAGAGCGGAAATTACCACTTTTCAATGTTTCTCCAAGAAGTTAGCTATAATGGAGTTTAAGGAATTATATTCTGATCTCAAATTGAATATATCTCTTTACATCGCAGATTTTACTCCGCGATGCATTCACATTGTGGCTGTTACAATGCCCGCGTTGTTACAACGCAGTACCATTACAATGCAAGTCGTTACAACAAGTTGCGCTAGATGGCGCACTGGACTTAGGAATAGTATGATTTACTATTCCAACTCCAGTGTGTGCAACACTAAGGAAGGTGTTGGAATAGTAAATCATACTATTCCTTAGTCTAGAGCGCCATCCAGCGCAAGTCGTTGTAATGACTTGTGTAGTAATGGCACTCCATTGTAACAACGCAGTCATTGTAACGACTGCGTTGTGTTTGCATGCAGTGTAAAATCAGCGATGTAAACGTTGTTTCCCCTCAAACTTTCTGGGGTGTCCAATGCTTTAAACTTTAAAGAGAGCAAATGGGCGAAGCATAAGCTGCAGCAGTTTCTTCTAGAGAATCAATTTATCAATGCAAGAAATTTTGGGCAACAATTATATGAGGAAGGAGAAGTAAATGGGAAGCTGCTAGATTGGCTGGTTAGAGCCAGACAAGCTAAAAATATTGAAAATAAAATTTGATATATATATATATATATATATATATATATATATATATATATATATATTACCTACTGGCGATAGCCAGTAGGTATATATAGTTAGGATTTTTTTCCTATGGGATTTTTGAAAATTCTATGTCGAATAACTTTGGCGTTTGAGGACAGAATTGGCTGAAATTTTCAGGAAAATGAAACATGTTGTTTCTGAGCAGCCCCTGAAAATTTGGGGGGGTTTCGTCAAGGGGGGGCCGAGGAAAAAGGGGGGTCCCAAAACGTGTTTTTCCCATGCAATTTTCCATAGGGCGGTTGGCCTCACTTTTAGCCTGAACGGCTGAATGGATTTACACCAAACTTGGCAAAATTGTAGGGACTGGTAGCCCGATGTGCCTTTGCTATGTCTCAAGATATAGGCTCCAGTGGTTTTTACGAAAATTAACTTTGAAAAATATATATTGGGCTACATTGGGCTATATATATGTTGGAGCCCAAATGTAGCCCAATGTAGACCAATGTAGCCCAATGTAGCCCAAAGATGGCCACCAGAGACAAAAAAAAACAAATGTAGCCCAAATATCAGCCAGATGTAGCCCAACTATAGCCCAATGACAGAATGTCCCAGAGTGTTCTAAAGAACAACTAGAGTGCTAACAGTCCTACTTATTACAAAGGTATGGTACACCTGAAGCCATCTTGATTGGAATAAAGTGGTAACTCTTAAAACATTTAATTTAAAAAGGAACAAAATGAGGGGGTTCATTTTGCCATAGAAAGTATGATTAGCGAATATATGACGAAATCCCGCATACCATCAGACCGCAAAAAAAATCCCGCATGTACTATTAGGCCGCAAATTAAAATAACGAAAACTTTTAGAACGAATATGCCTTTAGCATACACTAAACAACTAAACTACCCTAAACCCTAAAACACTACCCCCAGCATGACCCTACACTACACAAACAGTACAACACTACCCTAAACCCTAAAACACTACCCCCAGCATGACCCTACACTACACAAACACTACAACACTACCCTAAACCCTAAAACACTACCCCCAGCATGACCCTACACTACGCAAACACTACAACACTACCCAAAACCCTAAAACACTACCCCCCAGCATGACCCTACACTACGCAAACACTACAACACTACCCAAAACCCTAAAACACTACCCCCAGCATGACCCTACACTACGCAAACACTACAACACTACCCAAAACCCTAAAACACTACCCAAAACCCTAAAACACTACCCCCAGCATGACCCTACACTACGCAAACACTACAACACTACCCAAAACCCTAAAACACTACACCCCAGCATGACCCTACACTACGCAAACACTACAACACTACCCAAAACCCTAAAACACTACACCCCAGCATGACCCTACACTACGCAAACACTACAACACTACCCAAAACCCTAAAACACTACACCCCAGCATGACCCTACACTACGCAAACACTACAACACTACCCTAAACCCTAAAACACTACCCCCAGCATGACCCTACACTACACAAACACTACAACACAACCCTAAACCCTAAAACACTACCCCCAGCATGACCCTACACTACGCAAACACTACAACACAACCCTAAACCCTAAAACACTACCCCCAGCATGACCCTACACTACGCAAACACTACAACACAACCCTAAACCCTAAAACACTACCCCCAGCATGACCCTACACTACGCAAACACTACAACACTACCCAAAACCCTAAAACACTACACCCCAGCATGACCCTACACTACGCAAACACTACAACACTACCCTAAAACACTACCCCCAGCATGACCCTACACTACGCAAACACTACAACACTACCCAAAACCCTAAAACACTACACCCCAGCATGACCCTACACTACGCAAACACTACAACACTACCCTAAACCCTAAAACACTACCCCCAGCATGACCCTACACTACGCAAACACTACAACACTACCCTAAACCCTAAAACACTACCCCCAGCATGACCCTACACTACGCAAACACTACAACACTACCCAAAACCCTAAAACACTACCCCCAGCATGACCCTACACTACGCAAACACTACAACACTACCCAAAACCCTAAAACACTACTCCCCAGCATGACCCTACACTACGCAAACACTACAACACTACCCAAAACCCTAAAACACTACCCCCAGCATGACCCTACACTACGCAAACACTACAACACTACCCAAAACCCTAAAACACTACCCCCAGCATGACCCTACACTACGCAAACACTACAACACTACCCAAAACCCTAAAACACTACACCCCAGCATGACCCTATACTACGCAAACACTACAACACTACCCAAAACCCTAAAACACTACACCCCAGCATGACCCTACGCTACGCAAACACTACAACACTACCCAAAACCCTAAAACACTACCCCCAGCATGACCCTACACTACGCAAACACTACAACACTACCCAAAACCCTAAAACACTACCCCCAGCATGACCCTACACTACGCAAACACTACAACACTACCCTAAACCCTAAAATACTACACCCCAGCATGACCCTACACTACGCAAACACTACAACACTACCCAAAACCCAAAAACACTACCCCCAGCATGACCCTACACTACGCAAACACTACAACACTATCCTAAACGCTAAAACACTACGCCCAGCATGACCCTACACTACGCAAACACTACAACACTACCCTAAACCCTAAAACACTAGCCCCAGCATGACCCTACACTACGCAAACACTACAACACAACCCTAGACCCTAAAACACTACCCCCAGCATGACCCTACACTACGCAAACACTACAACACTACCCTAAACCCTAAAACACTACCCCCAGCATGACCCTACACTACGCAAACACTATAACACAACCCTAAACCCTAAAACACTACCCCCAGCATGACCCTACACTAAACAACCACCACAACTCTACACTACACTAACACAACACTACACTACACAACACTACACTACACTACACAATCACTAACCCACGAAAAAATTAACACAAACCCACTTACCTCTCTCGTCATCGTGGTTTTCACAACGCAAATGCATTTATCATACATGCCTTTAAAACGTAATTCTTTGTAAAGGCATGCGCGATAAATGCACATGCGTTTTGAAAAAATGCGGGATAATGGTATGCGAGGTCAATGACCTTGCGGGATAATGGTATGCGGACTGAAAGTCTGCGGGATAAAAAATGCAGGAAAATGGCTGCAAACCATGATTAGCAGCAGACTTCCCTGGTGAGCACTAGCTTTACTACAGTGATCTAATGAGCAACTAGAGTGCTAACATTCAGAATTTATGGCAAATGTGTGACACATCTGAATGCCTTCTTGATAGAACCAAAGTAAACAAGCATTGAAAATGCAATAGATCTCACTCTCGTTTAAGGTAAAGCCATTCTGTTTGTAATGAGGTGGCTTTGTAGCTTTGCTTTTATTAGTGTTTTTAAAACTTTCATGTCAATAACATGCATATGTATGCATATATGTATATGTATGCATGCATGCATGTATATTTATATAGATATGCAGATTATATATGTTTATATATGTATATTACCTACTGGCGATAGCCAGTGGGTATATATAGTTAGGATTTTTTCTCTATGGGATTTCTGAAAATTCTATGTCTAATAACTTTGGCGTTTGTGGACGGAATTGGCTGAAATTTTCAGGAAAATGGCACATTTTGTTTCTGAGCAGCCCCTGAAAATTTGGGGGGGTTTCGTCAAGGGGAGGCAGAGAAAAAAGGGGGTCCCAAAACGCGTTTTTCCCATTCATTTTTCCATAGGGCGGTTGGACTCACTTTTAGCTCGAACGGCTGAATAGATTTACATGAAACTTGGCAAAATTGTAGATATGGTTTGCCCGACGTGCCTTTGCTATGTCTCAATATATGTGCTCCAGTGGATTTTGAGAAATTAACGTTTAAAAAAATATATATATCTGTGACAGCGCTCCGGTTAGCGCCCCGGTTCGCGTACCTGACGCGTAACGGAACTTCGCGAAGCGAAGCTGATTGGCTCTCCGGTGTCTGTCAACATTCTAAACAGTCCGGAGTGGCCGCCATCTTGTCTCTCGGTACGATCGAGAGACAAGATGTGGTGAAAAACAAAGGGGGAAATGAAGGAAAGGGGGCAAGGTAGACCACTCCTGACCCCCTAGGATTGATGAGGGGGATATTAAAGTGCCCCGCGGGGCAAAAAATAAAATTTTTTTTTTTTTTGCGATTTTACGCCGTAGAGGCGCGTCCCGGTACGCGAACCGGGCAGCTCACCGGGCAGCTCACCGGGCAGCTCACCGGGCAGCTCACCGGGCAGCTAACCGGGCAGCTAACCGGCAGCGTAGCTGTCAACATTGTAAACAGTCCGGAGCGGCCGCCATCTTGTCTCTCGGTAGGTTCGAGAGACAAGATGTGGTGAAAAAAGAAGGGGGAAATGAAGGAAAGGGGGCAAGGTAAATCCCTCCTGACCCCCTAGGATTGATGAGGGGGATATTAAAGTCCCCCGCGATTTTTTGCGGTAGAGGCGCTTCCCGGTACGCGAACCGGGCAGCTAACCGGCAGCGTAACGGGAGTCCGCCATCTTGTGTTTTTGGAGCGTCCGGTTCGCGTACCGGGTAGCGTCCTGGTAAGCGTAACAAGGGGAAAACCAAGAGAAACAGTAAAAAAAAAATTAAGGGAATAGATTTCCAGCAAACTTGGCAAAATTGTAGGGACTGTTTGTTTGATGTGCCTTTGCAAGGCCTCAAGATATGTGCACGTGTGGATTTTGTCTAATTAAGGTTAAAAAAAATATATATCTGTAAGCGTGCTCCGGCACGCTTACGTTACGGGTTTTGTTTGCGCTGCAGAGCCGATACGTCACGGTTATGCGACGCGTCATGAGGCGTCTCACGTGGCTACGTGATACATCACGTAATAAAGAATATATTTTACAGCTATAGATATTAGCTTTTAAAAAACCAATGAAATTCACTGAAAAAACCAAAGGTTATAGACCATATATAGTTAGGAATTTGCATTTACAAAAACCTTGAAAATTCACTGAAAAAACCATAGGTTAGAGACCATATATAGTTAGCTGGACATTTTATTGACATAAAACCAATGAAATTTCATATATAGTTAGTTGCACTAACTATATATCGCGCACCCGCAATCCACTGCTGATGATGTCACATATTACATCATTCATGACATGGTCAGTGACATCACTGATGACATCACTGATGACATCTCAAATGACATCACTGATGACATCACTGATGACATCTCAAATGACATCACTGATGAGATCATGACACACCAATACCAGTTACTACATACGCACTCACTGATTCCTACGTCTACACACACATTCACTCATTCACCCATACAATCACTGATACATACAGTCACTCATTATTACAACACTATCATATGCACTCATACACCTATGCAGACACTCACACACTGCCACTCATCCATGGAGTTACTCACACACCTAGTCAGTCCTGTAAAGAATCAATCACACTTCCATTTCCTCATCTATACAGTTAAACACAGAACACCATACTTCAGTGACATCACTGATGACATCACTGATGACATCTCAAATGACATCACTGATGACATCTCAAATGACATCACTGATGACATCATGACACACCAATACCAGTTACTACATACGCACTCACTGATTCCTACGTCTACACACACATTCACTCATTCACCCATACAATCACTCATACATACAGTCACTCATTATTACAACACTATCATATGCACTCATACACCTAGTCAGTCCTGTGAAGAATCAATCACACTTCGATTTCCTCATCTATACAGTTAAACACAGAACACCATACTTTTCACACATATACTAACACATACTTACTCTCTTATACAATCACTGATACAAGTACACATTGATATGCACAGAGTCACACACCTCCCAGCCAGCCACACACACACTCAGTCTTCCATACATCCAATCATTCTTCAATATGTAAAACATATTTAAACTTTACAAAAACACACAGACACTAGATGATGTCATCAGTGATGTCATTTGAGATGTCATCAGTGATGTCATCAGTGATGTCATTTGAGATGTCATCAGTGATGTCATCAGTGATGTCACTGACCATGTCATGAATGATGTAATATGTGACATCATCAGCAGTGGATTGCGGGTGCGCGATATATAGTTAGTGCAACTAACTATATATGAAATTTCATTGGTTTTATGTCAATAAAATGTCCAGCTAAATATATATGGTCTCTAACCTATGGTTTTTTCAGTGAATTTTCAAGGTTTTGTAAATGCAAATTCCTAACTATATATGGTCTATAACCTATGGTTTTTTCAGTGAATATATATATATATATATATATATATATATATATTCACTGAAAAAACCATAGGTTATAGACCATATATAGTTAGGAATTAGCATTTACAAAACCTTGAAAATTCACTGAAAAAACCATAGGTTATAGACCATATATAGTTAGGAATTAGCATTTAAAAAACCTTATTTTACTCACACAAAACCATTGAAATTCCATATATAGTTAGTTGCACTAACTATATATTGCGCACCCGCAATCCACTGCTGATGATGTCACATATTACATCATTCATGACATGGTCAGTGACATCACTGATGACATCACTGATGACATCTCAAATGACATCACTGATGACATCACTGATGACAACATCCAGTGACTATGTTTCTGTAAAGTTAAAATATGTCTTACATATTGAAGAATGAGTGGATGTATAAGTGTCTGGACGAAGGATTTAGTAGGTGCATGACTGAATGTATGAGTGAGTGATTAAATGTGTCTCACTGAGTGCATGGGTTAGTGACTAAACTGTCTTAATTTGTGCATCATTATGTCTGTTGTTCTGTAAACTGCTGCATGTGTTGATCAGTAGCTATATGAGTAACTATATGGGTTATTGATTGATTGCCCAAGTATTTGCATGGGAGACTGAGTGTGTGTGTGGCTGGATGGGAGGTGTGTGACTCTGTACAGATCAATGTGTACTTGTATCAATGATTGTATAAGAGAGTAAGTATGTGTTAGTATATGGTTGAAAACGTAAGGTGCTCTATGTTTAACTGTATAGAGTAGAAAATGGAAGTGTGATTGATTCTTTACAGGACTGACTAGGTGTGTGAGTAACTCCATGGATGAGTGGCAGAGTGTGAGTGTCTGTATAGGTGTATGAGTGCATATGATTGTGTTGTAAACATGAGTGATTGTATGTATGAATGATTGTATGGGTGAATGAGTGAATGTGTGTGTAGACGTAGGAATCAGTGAGTACGTATGTAGTAACTAGTATTGGTGTGTCAATGGTTTCAAAAATTATACTCTGTTTTTAACACTGGGTGAAACAGAGGTTATATTAAAATGTGAGGAGATGCATTGTATTGTCACATGAATGATATCATCAGTGATGTGATCATTGATGTCAAGTGAGATGTCATCAGTGATGTCATTTGAGATGTCATCAGTGATGTCATCAGTGATGTCACTGACCATGTCATGAATGATGTAATATGTGACATCATCAGCAGTGGATTGCGGGTGCGCAATATATAGTTAGTGCAACTAACTATATATGGAATTTCAATGGTTTTGTGTGAGTAAAATAAGGTTTTTTAAATGCTAATTCCTAACTATATATGGTCTATAACCTATGGTTTTTTCAGTGAATTTTCAAGGTTTTGTAAATGCTAATTCCTAACTATATATGGTCTATAACCTATGGTTTTTTCAGTGAATTTCAATGGTTTTTTAATAGCAAATATCATAAGCTGTCGAATGTCAAGTACGTGGTAAGAATTTTTTTTTTCGTGTTTATGCACACTGATCTGCTTTGATTGCTGCCCCCCACCCCTCATTTCTATTAGGAGTACTCTCTCTTTGCAGATAGTGAAGGGTAGTTAACGCAGCCCTTTCCCCCTTTGTAATCCGTCGTGCCTGCTTCTCTCTCCATTTGATTGATTGTTCTCTTTGGTTCATTCTCTATTTACAAACAAGCACAGAGTCGCAATACTCTGTTTAGTCTTTGCAGATAGCGAAAAATCGTGTAAAAAAACAAAAGGAATCGAGCAAAATCAGTAGGCCACTAATGGGATCTCTTTTGACCTCGCTAAAATAGAAACATTAGGAACAACCTGTTGAAAATAGCAATGCGTATGTATATAAGCGGCGTTCATTTGTGTTCACAGTACCCCTTGTTGATTGTTTCAATCGAGCATTGAATTGTTCGAAGTTAATTCTCTTAACGATCTTCTCTACCTGCAAACGAGGAAGAATAGGAATATTCTATCTCCCTTTGCAGATAGTGAAGGGTAGGTAACGCAAGCCTTTAACACGTCGTACCTATTTCATTCCTCATTGATTGATTGATTGTCCGAACATTGACTGTTTGGGAATTAGTTCTTTTTGGAGGTATTCCCTGTTTGCAAATAAACGTAGGAAAATCTTTGCAAGTAGTGAAAGGGTACGTAATGCGGACCGTTCTCCCCCGTTGTAATCTGTCATGCCTATCTACTCCCCACTGATTGATGCACCTTTTTCACCCGGACCATTTACTAGAGATACGTCATCTGGCCCGACCAGAGAGCACCCCTAGTGAAAAGGACATATGCAATAATAACGAAGTGATCACTGTATCCTGTTAACAGAAACTTTACCATGAAACAACCTGGAAAGAAAAAAATAGGAAAACGAAAATCAGTAGGCCACTGATGAACATGAACTTTTATTAAACAACGAACAAAGAAACGATAACATAACGTAATGATAAAACCTATTAATGTCCTAGAAACAAGAAAACGTTAAAATATGCCAGTGGTGAGAGACCAGAAAAACAGTAAGAGAAACCAAATCACCCCTCGCTGTCCCACCGCCTGCCACGCCAAAAAAATCGATAGACTAGGGAAAATGCAAGTCAGTAGAACATCCACCCCCACTCTGGAAACTTCCAAGGTGGGGCAGGGTTCCGGCTACGCCCAGCCGGGAGCAGCCCATATAAGGCAGGTCCTGCTGCCACGCCTCGGCCAGGAGATCCTAACGTAGGGTGTAGCCGGAGGAGAGGCCGAGACCAGCGGGACCCGGCCAGGGGATTGCCTTTACAACGCTGAACAGTTGCAGGGGGGGGGAATGTCTCCTCGACCCTCCCCTCTCTCTCCCAGTCCGGCCGCGGTGGCCCTTGAGAGTTGCAGGTAGTCCCGCCACATGCTCTTCCGGTCCGACCACCAACGGTCGGGGGGCCGAGGCCGACGGGATCCGGCTGCAGCCGATAAACCAAGAATCCCGTTCATGGGGCCAGAGCCAGGGGCGTCCGGCCGACATCCACCGGAAGCCCGGCCCGAAGACGGACGGGACACTTCTTTCTTTTATAATGGCTGCGACAACACTGGAGGGGGATGTCTTGCACATGCCTCCGACCCCCCCCTCGTCCTCATCGCCTGGTCCGGCCATAACAAATCTCAAGCGAGACGCCGTGGGGTGCACTGGGAGGGAGAGACGGTGCGAACAGGCCTCTCCCGCCTCCCCAGGTGGAGGCTTCCCAGCTGCACCCTCAGCGCTCCAGGCGGTGGCATCCTAACAACTACAGTGCTGCACAGTTTCGGAACGACCTAGATAACGGTTCTTCCACTGTGGCCATGCTGCAACGTCTCGCCCGGCAGGGTGGAGCCCGTCCGCTCATGTGACCCCGCGATCGCCGGTAGCTGCCGAACTCTCAAAATGGCGGTCGACCTGGCAAGAGCGGGCCCAACATAAAGAAATGGCCCGGTCACTGGTTGACTCCACCACCGTAGTCCTCCACGACCTTGAAGATTCTAGAGGAGCCGCGGGAGTCTCCGACCCCCGATGGGGAATGACTGCCATGATCGCCCGTGGAGTGACGAAACTGTATCCGCGGGACGTCGGCGCTCCCATGCTGGCGCCAGCCTCACTTTGAATTACTACAATCCTGCAGACCTTACTTCCGGTGAAAGCACAGTGTGACCCGGTAGGAAAAATTATTGCACCCCCTCCCCTTTTTGACTGATAGTTCAAACCACCGATCCTTTCCTTTGCCCTTTTAACGGAACTTTGGACTGCCTCCCCCTCTTTTACATTTTCTAGAGAAAACAAAACATTAACCACTACATTAGCATAGCAGTTGACACCAGAACTGTTTTCAAATTGAAAACCAACAACATCTTCAACAGAATCCTTTTTGTTTCTGCTGTGACCCTGCTACAGCACAGGCATTGTCCCCAGCAGTAATTCTGCAATGCCGGTAAGAATAGCTGTGGTGCCTACTGGACTCACTCACCCCCGCGGCGCCCCACGCCGTTTTTTGCTGGGCGGCAACTTACTAGACATCACTTTCGTGCCATCTAGATTTCAGCGCGTTCTGCTGCCTTGGAACTATTCGCACAACAGACCGCTACTGACAAGAATATTTCATTATTGGTGCTGTCAATTTCAATAAATCTATTGGATAATTAAAAAGAAATTGCCACGGTCTCTTCGTTGTTTAAATGTTTTTACTGTTTTTGTTTTGTTGTATATATTTATATGTTATTAAAGTTTTATATTCCTACTACTTTGTTGGAGTGCTATATATTTTTAATGTGACACATAATTGTAAAAACTTTGATGTACAAAGAGTCATTCCTGGAATCTTCCGCTTCAGGCTCGGTCCCCTCCCCAATCACAATACAGGATGGTTTTCAGATAGTAGGAACGCGTGTGCTGTGACGGATCACATCGGGTGTGGGCCTTGATCTACTATAACTCCTTTGAAGAGGGGTGATTCTTTACAGCTGGGGCCATAAACTACATCTGCAGGGCTAGCTGATAGCCTAGGACCGGCCTGGACATTCGGACACAGAGGAAGAGGAGTGTCAGAGGGTGCGGTAGTGAATAGGGCGAAAGGGAGGTGTCGGGCGGGCACAGAGTGTGATTCTCAGGGAAGAGCAGCGCAGATGGGGGAAGGTTTATTGCCCATGCATAAGACAGAGAGCGGTGGTGACCAGTGCCTGGGGGAGATGCTTACGAGGGTGAGGAGCCATGCTACGAATCGACAGCGTGCAGAGAGTGGGTCTGGTCAAGACATCTAAAATGGCTGCCGTGCACGACAAAAGTGTGGCATTTCAAAAAAGGCAAGATGGCGCAGACAATGTTTTTCAACACTTCCTCATTTCCTTCGAATCGAACGTTAACAGACGTTGGGGCATATTACCAAAGTTAAGCGATATTTATCGCTAACGATGCTTACCAACCAATTTTTTACCACTAAGCATCGTCAGAAATTATCGAAGATAAACCTTACTATTATCAAGGTTTATCGCAAATGCGATAATAAACGGCCGCAATGCATGAATATCGCTAAAAAGTCAGCGATATTCATGCATTACCGAGCTAATACTCTTAGCCATGTTATCCACCTCCCATTGGATAACATGGCTAAGAACTGCTCAGGGCAGGTGTTACTTTTTGGAGATATTCGCGCTTAGCGCGAATATCTCCAAAAGTTGGTAATAGGAGATAGATATCTTGCATGTTGTAATGCAAGTTATTGTGGTATATGGAACTCATACCATAATCTCTCAGGAAAGCAGAAACTGATCCTTTTGGGACCGCCTAAAAAGGCCTAGGGGGTGAGGAGTACTCTACTTTGCCCCCTTTTCACGTTCCGAACTATTTTATTTTACTCTCTTCTGTAATTACACAAAATACCAGCGATAAGATGCATCGGAGACACACAGTGAGAGAAAGGAGGCCGGAGATGAAGAAGACATGTCAAATACACATTGGAGATAATATAGTGGCAGAAGGGAAGTAAATATGAGTAAACTTACCATGTAACATAAAAATGTTGCACTCTATACTATAAGTCTCATTTTATACTACAATCACTTCGCTACAACCTCATAAATTAAAAATAAAAATAAATAATGTCTCAAACAATTTTTGATTTCTAAATATAAATTTATTCTTCAGAATTTTCTAAATTTGAAACAACTAGTAACATGTCCTCATCAGTAATTTCCTCTTCAATCATCTCATCTGGAATCTCCTCATTAAAAGTCTGCAATGATGATTCTTGTAACTCTATGGTCTCCAAACACTCGATAAATTCGCCATCAAGAGATTGATCAAAAAAATCATTCAAGTCATCTCCTCCTTCTGACAATATTTCATTATTGGTGCTGTCCATTTCAATCAATGTAGTGGAATCATTCAAGTCATCTCCTCGTGACAATATTTCATTATTGGTGCTCTCAATTTCAATCAATGTAGTGGAATCATTCAAGTCATCTCCTCCTTGTGACAATATTTCATTATTGGTGCTGTCCATTTCAATCAATCTAATGGAATCATACAAGCCATCTCCTCCTTGTGACAATATTTCATTATTGGTGCTCTCAATTTCAATCAATGTAGTGGAATCATTCAAGTCATCTCCTTGTGACAATATTTCATTCTTGGTGCTGTCCATTTCAATCAATCTAATGGAATCATACAAGTCATGTCCTCCTTGTGACAATATTTCATTATTGGTGCTCTCAATTTCAATCAATGTAGTGGACAATTCAAAAGAAATTGCCACGGTCTCTTCATTGTGAGCCATTTTATTTTGAAATTGCTTGCTGTAAATTGCAGAAAAAAATAATCACTTTCATTTATCGTTTTTAGTAATACATAATATAAAACTAACTTCATCAAGTATTTAGTATAACAGAAGGACTGCAAATAAATAACAGAAAACATTTTTCAAATTATCTTCAAGTGTACAACATAGTTCCCCTTACAAATTAACAACTCACCTTTTTAAAAGTAGCAGAAGTGTTAGTACTGTGTAAATCAAACACCAGAAATTCACCACCAAAAATTCCTCACAAATGTACCTCAGACAGTAGTATCACAAAATGGCTGTGGTTTCCTCTCATTTGACATATATACATAACCAATTAACTTTCATCACACACAAATACAAAACCAAAGTAACATTTTAATTGGTTCTAAATTTCAACACTTTCAAATGTGTTTTCCCCATGCAATTTTCCATAGGACATTTACATACGTCTACAGCCTGAATGGCTGAACGGAATTACACCAAACTTGGCAAAATGGTACATCAAACCTAAGAGGTCAGGAAGGATCTACTATGCCCCCTTATGGTCATTTCCCCCTTCGCTTTGGCCTCCTCTTGTCTCTCAATCCTACCGAGGGACAAGATGGCGGCCGCTACGGACTGTTTGGAATGTTGACAGACGCCGGAGAACCAATCAGCTTCGCAAAGCTCCGTAACGCGAAAAGTACGCGAAGCGGAGCGCTGTTACAGATATATATCTTTTTTTCAACGTTAATTTCTCAAAATCCACTGGAGCACATATATTGAGACCTAGCAAAGGCACATCGGGCTACCAGTCCCTAATATTTTGCCAAGTTTCGTGCAAATCCATTCAGCCGTTCGATTATTATTATTTTGGTTTTTTTTTGCCCCGCGGGGCCCTTTTAAAACCTCCACATCAAACCTAGGGGGTCAGCGAGGATCTACTATGCCCCCTTATAGTTATTTCCCCCTTTGTTTTGACCTCCTCTTGTCTCTCGATCCTACCGAGAGACAAGATGGCGGCCGCTACGGACTGTTTGGAATGTTGACAGACGCCGGAGAACCAATCAGCTTCGCTTCACAAAGCTCCGTTGCGCGAAAAGTCCGCGAACCAGAGCGCTAACCGGTCCGCTGTTACAGATATATATCTTTTTTTAAACGTTAATTTCTCAAAATCCACTGGAGCACATATATTGAGACCTACAAAAGGCACATCGGGCTACCAGTCCCTACAATTTTGCCAAGTTTCGTGCAAATCCATTCAGCCGTTCGGGCTAAAAGTGAGGCCAACCGCCCTATGGAAAACTCAATGTTAAAAACACGTTTTGGGACCCCCCTTTTTTCTCGGCCCCCACTGGACGAACCCCCCCCAAATTTTCAAGGGCTGCTCAGAAACAAAATGTGCCATTTTCCTGAAAATTTCAGCCAATTCCGTCCACAAACGCCAAAGTTATTAGACATAGAATTTTCAAAAAACCCATAGAGAAAAAATCCTAACTATATATACCTACTGGCGACCGCCAGTAGGTAATATATATATATATATATATATATATATATATATATATATATATATATATCAAAGGGAGGGATGGGGAGGATAATGGTCCAGTATACTTTTTCCCCCAGCAAACGTTTCCTAATATCAGTAAACTGTTCCATCGGAAGAGTATACTGATATTACATAACGATAAATTTTGGGAGCCATTAACTGGTTCCTTGCTGAGGGAAGTCTTAATAATTGAGGAGGTGTTTCACCAACATTTTGCAAATATGTATGCACTGTCCAACCTTCCGATATGAGAGAGCTGTTCAATTTTTTAGATGGTATTTTCCTTCTGAAGTTGCCATGTGAAGCAACCCTAAACCTTGTTTATCCTATAACATTGTCAAAATTTGAGGCAGTGGTTTGAACTCTGCCAACAGAGAAGGCACCATGAATAAATGGGTTCCCTGCAGAATGGTATCAGGTTTTGATTTCAGAGGTGAAAGACCCTATGGTGACCATATTTGATCCTATATTGACAGGCAGTTCTGTCCCCTCTTCTTTTCGTAAAAACCTCCTTACACGCTTTCCTAAGAAGGATAAAGACCTGGAGGATATACATTTGTTTTGCCTATTTATGCTGCTGAATTTAGACTTTTACATTTTTATGAACATTTTAGCAGAAAGACTGTCTGAGGTTATTCTTTTTTAATTGGAAAAGATCAGTTGAGCTTTATCCTTGTGTGTCAACTTTATTATAATACATCTTATTTGACGGAAGCAATTGAATATTTTATTCTAACTAATACTCCTGCAGTGGTTTTGTTTATTGATGCAGAGAATGCTTTTGACCTTGTAAACTGGGATAATTTATTTTTGGTAATGGAGGCCATGGAGTTTCCATCCCATCTCATGGGGTCAATTACGGGTATTGTATCAGGGATCGTTCGCTGTAATATCTCTTAATGGCAAGATTCTGGATTCTTTCCAGGGGTTCCAAACAGTGCTGCCATCTGTCTACAACTCTTTTTGCTCTTTTTAGTGAACCTCTGGGTTGTTGTATTCGCCAGAACATGGCAGTAAGATCGGCAGCCCTGGAGACATCGAAACATAAATTATTCGTGGGCGATCCTTTGTTATATCTAGCACCGGAGATGGGGTGCTCCAAGGACTGTTAGGTATATTTTTTCTCAATTTTCATGGTTTATGAGCCAGAAATTCTTATTTTTAACACTGATCTCTGCCCTACCCTTAGAGTTGCAAAATATATCTCAGCAAAAACAGTTAGGTATATTGGGCATAAGGGAGTCTGAAAAGTATGAAGGTCTATTCGATTTAAATTACTCTAGGTTCAGAATTTGTTGGAAAGGGGTGGTAAGATACCAATTTCAATTAGTATCAGGGTGGCACTAATTAAAATGTATATTTTGCCCATGTTCATTTTTTTACATCAATTCTCTGTGTGCTTCATAATAATTTTTCCCAGATGCTAAATGGACGGATTAACAGGTTCCTTTGGGAGTCCGAGAAGTAGAATGTTGAGGTTGACTCTACCGAGTGATCAAGGAGGGTTACCGCTACCTGATTTCAGAGTTTATCATTTAGTGGCTCATTTGCTGAATTGCATCAGTTATGCTGATTTGGCTAAGTGCAGAACTTTTGATAATTACTTTCTTGGCAACATGGGTGGAGGAATCCTATTTTATTTACATACCAATATTCTGCTGGAAAATAATTAAAGAAAGGTTAAGTATCATATGCTTTTGGCCTTCAGAACTAAGCAGAAACAATTATTTCACTGGCTACAAATTCCTAATATCCATGCTGAGACTCCTGTTACGAGCTTCTACATTGGAGAAATCTATTCTACGGGATGTTGGGAATTGGCTGGTTATAGGGGAATTAATTTAATCCTGTGGAAAATGGCTCAGCTCCTTTCCCTGACATTCTGGGGCAGAATAAGTTAGTATATCATCATATTTTTAGAAAATGCCAACCTTTGCAAATTGAAACTACCTGGGAGGTAGTCGGGGCTCTTTTTCATTATTTGCAGATCTATACAAAACAGAGCCAATGGGTAAAGTGGTTACCTTCATGGGGAGCTAACTTCCAGGCCTCGTTTCAAGTTATGCAAACTAAATGGTCACAACAGAACAGAGTGCCCTTAACTCGGGATCAATGGGTGGAAGCATCTGCCATTCGCTCCAAAGTGTTACGGGGCCCTAATTTTCGTGAAATGCAAATGTATGCCCAATGGATACTATATTATACCCCATCACTGTTACATATATGGGATGTGAATATATCTGACCAATGTCATAGATGCTCTGAATCGGGAAACTGGATCCACCTTATCTGGGAATGTAACAGTGTGAAACGTTTTTGAGAAGATGTACTGAGTGGATTGTTTCCTTGGGGAAAACTTACAAAGTGGATGTGAATGCCGTTTTGCTAGTCTGCTTAATGGATTTAGGTAGTAGTCCACCTTCGGAGCGACGCTCGCGGTTCATTTTAATGCTGTTGGCAAGGACGACTATTACGGCACATTGGAAATCCTCCAAACCACCTAGGGTGCAAATGTGGTTAGAGACAATTAAAAAAGTATACTGAAAGTAGCAGTACTATGCAAAGAAAACAGCGAAAATTAGAAGCTTTGTTAGAATTTAGAAATATTCGGCTCCATTTATACAGACTTGAAGTAAGATGGGAATAAGAGTATAAGGGCTGAGATAAAATCAGATTTAGCTGCCCCTTGCAACAGGTTATTAAACATTGGCACTGTGGCTTGGTTTTTTATTACAGATTATTAGATGGGATGTTTATGCATCTTCTATTTTGCACATGGCACTTTAGAACTGCATATCTGACACTTTAGAAAATGAATTTTTTCACTTGACTCTGAAATTCTATATCTGGCATCTTTGAACTTGAATAAGTGGAATTGTTGGCATTGTTAATTTTACACTAGTTCTTGATTTCATATAATCATAATGCTCGATTTGACCTGACTGTCATTCTGAAGCATATGTGCACTTTTCTCTGCTTGCACTTGCTACTCTGAAATCTGTATTGATGGCATTATGGATAATGTTTTTAGGGTGTCCATGTATTAAGAGGTATTGCAGTTCTTTTTATTCTTTGTGAACGATCTTTTTTGGTGTATGGGATTTTGTTGAAGTCAAAACCTTGTAAGAAACCGAAATAAAGAGATTTTTTTACGGGAAATCTGAACTTTGCTTAAGCAAAGCAAAGTAATAAAGTAAAGTGAATCAATTGCCCTGACCCAGTGGGATTTTTCATAATGTGCGGCATATCAGTTGTCTGTTTTCCCCGTCTGAAATCTCCATAGCTCACCTTGGCGGCAGGAAAATCAAGTGACAGTCGCATTGACCTTAACAGAACGAAATTTCTGGAAGTATATGACTAAGATTATTGTCTCCTCCTGCGCAAGTAGTAGTGAATGATGTACTTTAGATCTAGGCCATGATCAAAATAATAGTCAATATTTTGTACCTTTTGTATGTACATTGCCGCATGATAGTCAATTGTTTCTATGTATGGGGAACAGCGTTTACAACGCAACTTTTACAACGAAGTACCTTTACGACGCAACCATTACAACGCAACTTTTACAACGACTTGCGCTGGGGGGCGCTCTAGGATAGGGTATAGTTTTAATTTACTATCCAACGCCTTCCCTACTATCCACGGGGACTGGAGTTGGAATAGTAAATTAAACTATTCACTATCCAGCGCCCCCCAACGCAAGTCGTTGTAACGACTTGCGTTGTAAAACTTGCGTCGTAAAGGCATGCGTTGTAAAAGCATGCGTTGTAACGACGTACATCCCTATGTATAGTGTCTCATGACTTAAGTATTTTCTTTCTGTAATGACTATGTGACTGAATATCAACAAAAGTGACAAGAATAAAAATAACATCTACACATGAATGTTTCAGGACCTGTAAAACAAACATTAATAGAGTTTATGAAGGTCAAACTCTTTTATGATGAAGATGTAATAGCCCTCTGCACTAGCTCAGACAGCTTCAGGCATACTGTTTTGTGGGATGGTCAAAGGTTCTCGTAAGTGACAAAATAAATGGCAAAAATACCCTCACCGTAATAAAATCTGCTATAACATCTAGAGTGCACAACATAGCTAAATGTTTTTCGTTTAAAATTATTAATAGAAATAGAATCTATTTTTCTAATTATTCTATGTTTGTCTTCCAATTAGTGGCCTAATATTAGGCCCCGGGGCCCCGCGCGGTTCAGGGAGGTCCCTGAGCTCCAGGCCACCCCTCCTACGGCACTGTGCACGGGTGGCCGCTGCCTGGTCTGACAGCTCCTGACTGGGTCTGGAGCATGGAGGGCCCCTCCCCATGTGCATTGCAACGGGGCGCTCAAGTTTCGTTATGCCACTGCTTTCAATATTCAGTCCATACATTTAAACAATATCGGATGTGATATTTTAGTCGGGTAGGTTTGGTTTATTTGGCAACAATAATGGTGTTCCTTACATATTTGTACATCTCTTTTTTATTTGTTTAGATGTATTTAGCAAAATACACCTTGCTATTATCTCTTGTCTTGTGGGGAAATGTTATGTGAGGGCATACTTCTCATTTATATGTCATGCGAGATAGTAGTTGTACCTTGGCTCAAAGAGAAAATGTTTCTCACAAGAAATATTCTGCTTGAACTTGTCTCCCTTGGTAAAACCCATGTGGAATTGTGTGCTGTGAAATGTTGTGAATTTTTCTAGATTTATGTAAAATAAAGGGCCAGATTTAGCAAGAAGGAATGCAAGTTACAGCCCTGTGTGAAAGAGAGAGAGCATGACACCCCAATATCTCTAAGTTGTGGCACTGTTCTCCTCTCGCCCTGAGATGGCGCACTTTTGGCAGCCAGGTGCCAACACAGACATCCTGTGCCATAGTGAAAGAGGGTCTACATTTTCTAAAGAATAGAGTTAGTACTTGAAGGTGTCCCTTCGTGTACAAAACATATGCTTTAAGGCCTTTGCCCCTTCGTATGCGTGCTGTACATTCAGCATACATGCAAAGCAGGAAAAATGAGGAGCCATTAAAGCATTTCTCCTCCTTGCACCTGCCTTGAGGAGGTGCAGGATTTTGACAAAACTTCTGTCTACAATTCTTTGCAGATAGGATTTTGTGACAAAATCCACGTGTTGTTGCATGAGAACACCCATGTACCACCCATTGACATCCTCTTGACACAAAGTAATATAAGGCAGGGCTTTGTGTAACCTTTACATTACTTTGGGATGCTATCCACTCTAAATCCAGATTTGTTTTGGAAAGTAAATCCCACCTTAGCACTTTATGTTGGGTTTGTGTTACAAAAAGTAACACAAACCCAATCCAGAACGTTAGTAAATCTGCGATTATATCTGCATATTTTGTTTGATTTCACCCCTATAACACAAAAAAAGTCCTTGCCTTCATGTGACACCAAGGACCATATTATTTACAATTCATCTATCCAATTTTGCTTCAACACTTGTAGATTGCATCAGTGACAGCTAATTTTACAATGACATTTACAGTGTTTAACAACATACGTGCAAAACAAGAAATTGCATTGAAAGTCCTCTGTAAAAAAAATATTTTCTCTGCTCAATCCAAATGAGTGTTGCTCATGTTCATGGATTTCTACAGGCCAGATTATGGTTTCACTCACTTACCTTACATACTCCTGTGTGATCATCACAAGTGTCAGCATGGCCATAGCACCGGCATGGTTCACAGATCCCACCAATGAGTGTGCCATTTACCCTCCTATGTTTTGGCCAACATGACTGCAAGAAAAATAGCCTGAGTCAGCAATAATGTCACAATAATGATAACACTCAGCATGCAGAAAACCTTCAAACCGGTACTGCTGCATGGCACTAACCTTAGTTTTATTAGATTGTGGTATGAGAGCAGAAGGGTGAATAGCTTCAACTTTCTTCTGAAGTTAAGAAATAAAAGAAGAGAAAGAATTGAAGTGACAGTCAAGAGGAACAGCATGAAAAATAGAAGGAAACACATACAAGGATAGAAAGAAAATAACCCTTGGACGTCCAGTAAATTATCCCATGCACAAAGTTGACCATTTCCAGGTAATACTTTGGGAAGCACCTGAGTAACCCATGACACAGTAGTGATAAATCTTATTTGTTCTCATTCTGTCGTTGGGGGGGGGGGGGGGGGGGCAGGGGTGTGTTATATTTAAAGGTTTTGCTTTTAATAACACATTTATGAGTCGATTCAGAATATAGAGCCCTGTGTAACATGACCTAACAAGTTTTTCCTCAGCTGTTTTCTGAAATATGTTTACCTTCCCATCTTCGTAGCAGCTGTAGATAATTACCAAGTTTGTAGTTCAATGTTCTGTGCGTTGAAATAGAACACATCTAACCGTGAAGCAAACGCTGAGGAGAACCTGGTCGTTTATGACATTTCTTCCAAATGAGGGTCAACATTTTAAACCCAGAGCCACTCCCATCTGTCAAAAATGTACTGCTTACACCATTGCCACGTCAGCCTAAATATCAGTACCATGTGCTAGTGACTGAATTTGACTTAATTCTGGCTTTGGGAGTAGCTTCAAAGTGAAGCAGATGTGAGTGTGTATTGCTTTAAGGGTATTGAGTTAGTTGTGGAGACATTAATCATACTTTTCTTTTAGGTTGTATGTTACCATAGCCGGACTGGGAACAGCAACCAAACCAAACCCCAGGTAACAAAACCGCCCACCACCGGTACAAAACCAGCACCCACCCATCCGGGCCACCGGGGAAACGCCCCGTGCCCACATTGCCAAGTCCGGCCCTGAATGTTACAATATTGAGGTAAATGATATTGACCTGCAAATGTATCAAACCCACAATATCAACTGCCACCATATCGACAAGATATGCACAAACATGGAAAGGCATCACTTTACTATTCCGAACACCATATATAATCACAGTGACAATATGTTTGTTGTAGCCGGTTTGTGGATTTGACATAAGTGCATGTTGATATTAAATCTTTAATATTTTGGTAAAATACATCCCATAATTCCATTCCCATAGCCCAACTTTTTTGCCAGCCTGTATAAATGATCAATTATCAGTGTGCCATCTCTTGAAACCATAGACTCTTTTTGTGACCTAAATATAGACTAGATGAGATTGTCTTTTAATGATTGTGATATGGCTCATCCACCGAGCAACCATACATCCACCTAGCCTGTCAGTCAAATAGTCAAATAATCTTTAATTTGGTTAGTATTTCATAACCATAAACAGTAACATAAAATAATACATACAAATGAGCATAGTAAGAGAAAAATTAAAAATTAGATCAAGTACTCTCCGCGTACATGTCAAGAGCGGTTTTCCTAATCATCACAGCACTATTTACAAAACTTAAAACAGGAAGCAAATGGGTAAAGTTTGCAAAGATTGTAAGTATAATAGAGCAGATCTACACTGTTTAACACTTAATACACATTGTTTTAACCCCTTCGCTGCGGTCGCGATTTCCCCCGTGTGCTGTAAACAAATGAACAGGGCGGGGCCGTGACGAACCCCAGCCGTCATCAGCACACGCCCACCGCGGGGCGTGATGGCTGGGGTTCGTCACCAGCATGGGAGGGGTTAAAAACGCGCTCTAGGCAAATTATAACACTTACAGAAAAAATCAAAATGTAAAATGCTTTGTGCAGAAACTCCATCACATCGGCACACTTTACTTTCTTTAAACCATTGTCATAAAGTAGGATATGCCACCATAAAATGTGCTACACCTAATCGAAAGTGGGTTATTTTAAAACATCGGTGACCATTTAAATTGTGTACAATAAAACCGAATGTCTTGTTCTGAAGGGATTAGATCGTGAATGGTGACTGAGTTCTTATCCTTTCACATTGTTCACTAGCCACACTTTCCAACTGTGACTCAAGCAGCAACCTCAATTCTTCTCAAGTTAACCTGTGCTTAACCCTTTGATAGCTTGGCACAAAAGCAGTCAAGCTTAACTTGTAAGCAATGTGTAAAGTATTTATGCATCACACATACAGTAACAAAGTGAAAACACAACTCAAGATAAATCTTACGTCAATTTAGTAAATGGAGTAAAATTTAATAAATTATTCCACACCTAAATGACAAGTTGAGGTAAAAATAATGCCTAAAAACAAAAAGTGCCACTGTGGTTATCTGGTCACTCCAGGCTGGGTCAAAGTAACAAGTTCAGGCCAACCACGATGCAGCGCAGGCGGGATATAGGGACCAAGTTGTCCTTCTGAAAAAAGTATCTTAATAGGATGTGTCGCACAGCAGCTAAAGGAGCTGCAGTGCTGTGAAGCGGGGTCTTGCTTTGAGGAAACATCATGCAGTGGCAGTTCCGAGGAGCTGTGAGGCTGCGGTAGGAGGTCCTGCTTCGAGATGCATCACGCAGCGAGGGCTCCACTTTTAAGGTAGAATTCAGGTGCCTTGAGTACAGGTGCTGTACACATCGCCTCCTTGAGGGTGTCAAAGGCTTTCTGACAGCCTCTGTCCAGATCAGCTTTTTTGTCTGCTTCTTGAAAGTCAGCTCAGTTAAGGGGGCAACAATGGTACCATACCCCTTAGGAAACCTCTTGTAACATCCAGAAGTGACACCGAATAAGGCCCTCATCTCAGTTTGGGTTTTGGGGGATTGCCATGATAGTCTCAATCATGATCTGGAGGGTCTGCACTTTGTCCCTGCCCACCATGTTGCTGAGATATACTACAGTTCCCTGACCTATCTGGCATTTACCTGCTTCGATAGTCAGTACCTCCTATAATAAGGTAACCCAATGTTATCATATAGGACAAGAGGGTCTCGCAGCAGTGAAAAATAAATGTAGGGTTTTTTCACTACCATGACAAGTAAAACATAAATAAGCATGTTTAACATTTTAGATGCACTGCATACTGCCCTATGGGCTTTTTAGATCCTACCCTATGGATTATTATATGTATTAAAAATGGAGATTTAGGCCAGGCAAAAGTTTTATGTTGCCAAGTCAAAATGGCAGTTTAAAACTGCGCACCCATGGTGCAGTGGTAAGCCTAAGACATTTAAAAAGCTACTTAAGTGGGTAGCACAATGAGTGCTCCAGGTGCATAGTAGCATTTAACTTACAGGCCTTGGACACATGTAGCACCACTTTACTAGGCACTTGTAAATAAATTAAATGTGCTATTTGGGTGTAAGCCTGTTTCACCATGTTTAAAGGTGAGAGCACAAGCACTTGGCACTGGGTACCTCGGGTAAAGTTTGCAGAATTCTAAAGCCAACAAAAAAGAATCCAGCAAAAATAGGAGGAGTAAGGTGAAAAGGGTAAGTTTAGGGAAGACCAATCTAAGGCTGACAATTCTAACAGTTAGGTTCTTAACTCTCTTTTTAACAAGTCAATGACTTGGTCTCTAGGTATTTCGGGTAGAATGGGTTCCACATCTTTACAGTAATTCCACTGACTGATTTTACCAAGATTTTCTGTTTCTTGAAGAAAGCCATTTTCAGCAGTCTGGAATCTGGGCTTTTGGGGAGGTTGCTGGGCCCTAGATGGCATGAGTTGTTTGGCTAGTTAAAGGGGGTACCCATGTGGAATGCTTTGTGGACGATACAGCCCAGCTTGTAGTTACTTTTTGATTTGACAGATCGCAATTGAAGAGAGGTAAGTACAGGTATGAAGAGTTCCAACCATTTGCGCTAGCTTGATTGCAGCATTGAGGACCGCTTCAAAGGAACGAGGTTTGTCTTAAGAATCCTGAAGAGTAATAGCACTCCATAATTTAGTCTGGAGAGAACTAGATTTTCGAATTCTGCTTTAAAGCAGTATTCCAGGATGTAATGCTTGCTACCTTACAGGTGGGTAGTTGGTGATTGACACTTTTTGCTTGTGCATTGATGTGGACTTGCTGTTGAGTTTTTGGTCCGGGGTAATGCATAGAGATTTAATGTAGCCAAATGAGCTAGGATTTACAGACTAGGTAGTTACCATGATTGAATCGGATTCGAATTTTGTAGAGGTGAGATAGGCAGTAGTTCTGTATTCTTTATGATCAGTTTCAGATGTTGTCATGTCATCCAGAAGTGAATGACTGCTAAGATGGAGGTTATGGGTGTGATCTCTTCAGGGAAGGATATTGGCATAGCTTGTTGTAATCGGTGTAGAGATGATGGAGAATATTGAAGTGATTGAATATAAAGCCATGGGTTTGTATGCAGATGTTGTAAAGCGTGGGGGAAAGTATGAAGCCCTCAGGAATGTCCTGTTTTATATTGGAGATAGCAGTATGGTGTTGTTTACTTTAATATGTTAGTTTAGGTTTTGAGGAAAGAGGAGAACCAGCTTCGGACATTTCCATGTATTCCTTTGCTATGCATTAAATGTTTGATGAGGTGAATCAGCTCATCAAAACCTCTGCAAAGGTCAAGTAGGATTAGTAGACCTGAGTTCCCATTATTTATGATGCAAACTGTCCGCAGCGCCTTGATGCCCCCGGGCTATGTATGCGCTTTATAATTCATTCATTCATTCATCATCAATTATTTGCAGCATAACTGTCTCTATGCAGCAGCTTTCTCTAAATGTTGATAAGGGAGGGTGTAAAGCAGACCGTTCTCACGCTTAAGCTGTAAGGCATAGCATCTTTTGTGGGCTTGACAAATATAATTTCCTATTCATCTTTTCAGTTATAACGGCCTACTTATGTCTTTTTTTCTACATGTCTGAATAACTACCTGACTCCTGAAAGGTGAATGAATTAAATTGTCGCAGGCTTACGTCTAGGATTTTTATAAAGTTGACATTCACAAAAACCTTGCACAGGGAAAGCTGCAAAGATCATGAATTTCTCATTATGTACCTAAACCTAAGCAGAAGACTTTCCCAAAAGCAAAAATGTTAGGAACACTGGGTGACTTCCACATGATAGAAATACATTTCATATGTGAGGACACCCCTTAACCTAAGAAATGTAAGAATTGGGGTGTTTGGGAAATTTAACACCCAGTTTGCACACTTAATTCAGAATATTTAACCAATTGAGTTTAGCACTCATGAGTGTGAATGGTCACTAGAAATGTTATCAAATATCCACAAAGCTTCAAATATAAGGTGGTTCATCACAAAGCCACGTGCTGCCTCTTGACTGGTTACCCTCCTCTTCTCACCCAGACCTTATACTTAATATCTCAGAAATATTCCACACAGTAAGGTTTTCTGCTGTTTTTAGCTACATTTACCGAGACAAAATCCAAGAAATTAGAAATGTCATTCCAAATCCACATTTTGTAGCTGTAAGAGTAATTTCTGACTGCAAAATGGTTTATTATCAGATCTTAACTTCTCTCTGTTTCATTTCGTATATACAGTTCTGTAAATCTCCAGGAATGCTTACTGAGCTTGTCAAGCTACCAAATGAACAATCATGGTTATTCTAATAAGTTTTTAGACAACATCTCTTTGTGAGAAGTTGAGTCTGGGTGCTGTGCAAGCATAGATATAACCGTGTATGCCTTTAACATTTAACTCACCTCTGTCTAGCCAGAGCAGCAGCTTCCCATATTTTCAGTATTGAGAGCTAAGCCTAATCATTAAAATCGTTCTATCTTACTATAAACATTATCACTCTTTCATTAGTGATCACAACAGGTATTATTATAAAAGTGATCATCTCTTACTAAATTAACTTGAATGACCCAACTGTATCAGAAAGACTTACCAGTAGTAATTTTATAAAAGCGTTTACCAATTTGCAATTCTCTAAAGGGGTAATCAAATACCCTTAATAGCAGCATGTACCTTCTACTTAGTATGTCTGTGACTCAACAAGAATTATAATTAAGCTATCAGCTTTAAATAGGTTTTGCAAATGTAATCATTTTGTCTCCAACCATCAGCATATCAGTTTCTGTAATATACAAATTTTTCTGTCCAATACAAGCTTCCTATTTTCGGTAAAAACACTCAATACTTGCAAAGAATAATTTTTCATCCCCTGCAGAAGAACACGATTTTGATATCAAAATATCAATTGTTATTGTAAGGGAATGCATGTTTGGTTCCAAAGCATCAGCTTGTCATTTTCATAGAGTACTCACATGCACAACTGCCTCAAAAAGACAGCCTCTGGCTAATGTACCTCGGTATTACTATCATTTGACATGGATCGCCACTATAATGCTGAGGAGATTCACAATATGCAACGTGTTCAACATTATGGGCCTGATTATGATTTAGAACGGAATGCCACCGATGACCTGTCAGTGGCAGTCCATCCGACATCTGGTGCAGAGGTGCGACCACCGCACTATGATGTGCAGCAGTTGGATGTAGCAGACGGAGGGGCTGACCAACGCTTCCGATGGGCTCAAGAAGCATGTTGGACCATTGGATGGAGCATAATACTTACAATAGGAGAGGGGCTTGCTCAGGCACTGCTGTAGGGATTACGATGGCCCATTTCGACTGCCTTTTCATGGCAGTTGGACCGCAATGAGAAGGCAGCCAGAATGGGATTTTGAGGGCACCTGTCCCCCGTAGGCCTCTGCTATGAGCCATGGGGGGCACCTGTGGTGCACCCCAAACATCCATGCCCCATGTGCCGGGCACCATATGGTGCCTGGCACACAGTGGATGGATGTTTGAAAACATCTATTTTTTCATTGTGGCTTGTACTGGGGTGAATGTATGACATTGTTCTGCATTATGTCCATCAATTGTTTTTGCATTTGTCACCCCGAGTGGGACGGGTATGCTCAGACATTAGTCCTGTGCTCTCCATGCCACTGGAATCAAGCTATCCTGGCTGATGAGAGTTGAAAGCCCGGAAACGGTCCTAGGATACTTGTTTCCAGTCCAGTGAGGACCTGGCTTGGCAGTTCGTGCTGGACTGTTCCCATGGGGCACAGGATCAAGACTGATTTGCATATGGCTGGGTTCAAACTGGAATGGCATTGTGGGCAAAACAACGATGGATTCAGGCCCAGATCTATGTACTGGGGTGAATGTATGACATTGCTCTTCATTCTGTCCATCAATTGTTGTGTTTGCATTTGTCACCCCGAGTGGGATGGGTATGCCCGGACGTGAGTCCCGTGCTCTCCATGCTACTGGAATCAAGCTATCCTGGCTGAGGAGGGTTGAAAGCCCGAAACCGGTCCTAGGATGCTTGCTTCCAGTCCAGGGAGGACCTGGCTTGGCAGTTCGGGCTGGACTGTTCCAATGGGGCACAGGGTCAAGACTGATTTGCATATGGCTGGGTTCAAACTGGAATGGCATGGTGAACAAAAAAAGATGGATTTAGGCCCAGATCTCTGTACTGGGGAGAATGTATGACATTGTTCTGCATCCTGACCATCAATTGTTGTTTTTGCAGTTGTCACCCCGAGTGGGACTGGTATGCGCAGACGTGAGTACCGTACTCTCATGCCACTGGAATCAATCTATCCTGGCTGATGAGAGCTGAAAGCCAAAAAAGGCCCTAGGATGCTTGTTTCCAGTCCAGGGAGGACCTGGCTTGGCAGTTTTGGCTGGACTGTTCCCATGGGGCACAGGGTCAAGACTGATTTGCATATGGCTGGGTTCAAACTGGAATGGCATGGTGAGCAAAAAAATGATGAATTTAGGCCCAGATCTCTGTACTGGGGTGAATGTATGACATTGTTCTACATTCTGTCCATCAATTGTTGTTGTTGCATTTGTCACCCCGAGTTGGACGGGTATGCTCAGACGTGAGTCCCGTGCTCTCCATGCCACTGGAATCAAGCTATCCTGGCTGATTAGGGCTGAAAGCCCGAAACCGGTCCTAGGATGCTTGTTTCCAGTCCAGGGAGGACCTGGCTTGGCAGTTCTGGCTGGACTGTTCCCATGGGGCACAGGGTCAAGACTGATTTGCATATGGCTGGGTTCAAACTGGAATGGCATGGTGAGCAAAAAAATGATGAATTTAGGCCCAGATCTCTGTACTGGGGTGAATGTATGACATTGTTCTACATTCTGTCCATCAATTGTTGTTCTTGCATTTGTCACCCCGAGTTGGACGGGTATGCTCAGACGTGAGTCCCGTGCTCTCCATGCCACTGGAATCAAGCTATCCTGGCTGATGAGGGCTGAAAGCCCGAAACCGATCCTAGGATGCTTGTTTCCAGTCCAGGGAGGACCTGGCTTGGCAGTTCGGGCTGGACTGTTCCCATGGGGCACAGGGTCAAGACTGATTTGCATATGGCTGGGTTTAAACTGGAATGGCATGGTGAGAAAAATTAAATTATGGATTTAGGCCCAGATCTCTGTACTGGGGTGAATGTATGACATTGTTCTGCATTCTGTCCATCAATTGTTGTTTTTGCATTTGTCACCCCGAGTGAGACGGGTATGCTCAGACGTGAGTCCCGTGCTCTCCATGCCACTGGAATCAAGCTATTCTGGCTGATGAGGGCTGAAAGCCCAAAACCAGCCCTAGGATGCTTGTTTCCAGTCCAGGGAGGACATGGCTTGGCAGTTCGGGCTGGACTGTTCCCATGGGGCACAGGGTCGAGACTGATTTGCATATGGCTGGGTTCAAACTGGAATGGCATGGTGGGCAAAAAAATGATGGATTTAGGGCCAGATCTTTGTACTGGGGTGAATTTATGACATTGTTCTGCATTCTGTCCATCAATTGTCGTTTTTGCATTTGTCACCCGAGTGGGACGGGTATGCTCAGACGTGAGTCCCGTGCTCTCCATGCCACTGGAATCAAGCTATCCTGGGTGATTAGGGCTGAAATCCCGAAACCGGTCCTAGGATGCTTGTTTCCAGTCCAGGGAGGACCTGGCTTGGCAGTTCTGGCTGGACTGTTCCCATGGGGCACAGGGTCAAGACTGATTTGCATATGGCTGGGTTCAAACTGGAATGGCATGGTGAGCAAAAAAAAAGATGAATTTAGGCCCAGATCTCTGTACTGGGGTGAATGTATGACATTGTTCTACATTCTGTCCATCAATTGTTGTTCTTGCATTTGTCACCCCGAGTTGGACGGGTATGCTCAGACGTGAGTCCCGTGCTCTCCATGCCACTGGAATCAATCTATCCTGGCTGATGAGAGCTGAAAGCCAAAAAAGGTCCTAGGATGCTTGTTTCCAGTCCAGGGAGGACCTGGCTTGGCAGTTCGGGCTGGACTGTTCCCATGGGGCACAGGGTCAAGACTGATTTGCATATGGCTGGGTTTAAACTGGAATGGCATGGTGAGAAAAATTAAATTATGGATTTAGGCCCAGATCTCTGTACTGGGGTGAATGTGTGACATTGTTCTGCATTCTGTCCATCAATTGTTGTTTTTGCATTTGTCACCCCGAGTGAGACGGGTATGCTCAGACGTGAGTCCCGTGCTCTCCATGCCACTGGAATCAATCTATCCTGGCTGATGAGGGCTGAAAGCCCGAAACCAGCCCTAGGATGCTTGTTTCCAGTCCAGGGAGGACATGGCTTGGCAGTTCGGGCTGGACTGTTCCCATGGGGCACAGGGTCGAGACTGATTTGCATATGGCTGGGTTCAAACTGGAATGGCATGGTGAGCAAAAAAATGATGGATTTAGGGCCAGATCTTTGTACTGGGGTGAATTTATGACATTGTTCTGCATTCTGTCCATCAATTGTCGTTTTTGCATTTGTCACCCGAGTGGGACGGGTATGCTCAGACGTGAGTCCCGTGCTCTCCATGCCACTGGAATCAAGCTATCCTGGCTGATGAGGGCTGAAAGCCCAAAACTGGCCCTAGGATGCTTGTTTCCAGTCCAGTGAGGACCTGGCTTGGCAGTTCGGGCTGGAATGTTCCCATGGGGCACAGGGTCAAGACTGATTTGCATATGGCTGGGGACAAACTGGAATGGCATTGTGAGCCAAAAAACGATGGATTCAGGTCCAGATCTCTGTACTGGGGTGAATGTATGACATTGTTCTGCATTCTGTCCATCAATTGTTGTTTTTGCATTCGTCACCTCGAGTTGGATGGGTATGCTCAGACGTGAGTCCCGTGCTCTCCTTGCCACTGGAATCAAGCTATCCTGGCTGATTAGGGCTGAAAGCCTGATACGGGTCCTAGGATGCTTGTTTCCAGGCCAGGGAGGACCTGGCTTTGCAGTTCGGGCTGGACTGTTCCCATGGGGCACAGGGTCAAGACTGATTTGCATATGGCTGGGTTCAAACTGAAAAGGCATGGTGAGCAAAAAACAATGGATTTAGGCCCAGGTCTCTATACTGGGGTGAATGTATGACATTGTTCTGCATTATGTCCATCAATTGTTGTTTTTGCCTTTGTCACCCCGAGTGGGACGGGTATGCTCAGACGTGAGTCCCGTGCTCTACATGCCACTGGAATCAAGCTATCCTGGCTGATGAGGGCTGGAAGCATGAAATCGGCCCTAGGATGCTTGTTTCCAGTCCAGGGAGGACCTGGATTGGCAGTTCAGGCAGGACTATTCCCATGGGGCACAGGGTCAAGACTGATTTGCATATGGCTGGCTTCAAACTGGAATGGCATGGTGAGCAAAAAACGATGGATTTAGGCCCAGATCTCTGTACTGCGGTGAATGTATGACATTGTTCTGCATTCTGTCCATCAATTGTTGTTTTTGCAGCCCTTTTCGGGCAGCAGAACAAGTTGCAATGAAAAAAGGTATGATTCTGACTGCCTACAGGGCAGTCAAATGAAAATGTGGTGGGTGAGGCCTCCGAATAATTGTCGGACGGTCCCAATCCTGCTACAATGTTGGTCGGACCAGCATCAGGATGAGGCCGTATATGTAGTATGGTCATTATAATAACTAATAACTGGGTTGTGAAAAAATCTCCAGTGAGGATCAGTCATTTTGCCCAGGCCACAAGTGTGCCAGAACTGGACAGTGTTATAAATGTGGTAACCACAATTTAGGCTAAGAATGCCCAAAATATAGCAGGGTAGTCTTCCACTATATTAGGGTCAGCCATCTATACAATGGGAGGCCCTGGCCAAGGATGGCCACAAAATGCTAAGACCTCACACGATTATTACAGGGCTACAATTAAACACGGTATGGATAACCTATTATCAAGAACAGAACAATAAGTTCAGAACTGCCATCATAATTACAGTGGAGGCAACCATCATATTAGGAATGGCAGCAATTGGGCAAAGCATGTCAATAGTATATTATGGTATTGCCCTGAATGCCAGGAGTAGCCACCACTATCTTACATATGGCCACAGTTAGGTCAAAGAGATGCACAGTATGTTACAAATGTAGATCAACAAAGCACAAACCCCAAATTACATGGAGCTGGTTGCCCACAGCCCTATACCAAGAAGAAACCTGCAAATATTGAGCAGCAGCCCTGCAGGTCGCCTCTGACCAGGATGGCCTAACTATTTGCTCCTGGAACATAGGGGTTCTACAGGCCAAAATGAAAGACCCTGCCATCATAGGGTACCTAGGTGCATTTGAAATATTAATGATTCAGGAGATTTGGGCCCAAGCCAGTATTCCACTCATTGTATATGTAGAATTCAGAAAGCCGCTGAGAAAAGCAGCTCCTTTGGAAGGGCAAAAGCAGGCCTGTTCATTTACATTCGCACTGACCTGTCTGCAAAGATCACAGAACTCAATACAGACAAACCATGCCTCTAGGTCCTGTGTATAGATGGTTGGGCCATGTATCCACATGAATCCCTGGTCCTCATAAAAGTGTATGTTAACCCCAAGAGAAAGACTGCAACTGCAGACAAACTTGCCGCACATGTGCTTTTGCTAAAGAATAGTAATCCACCATACTGGCTAGTCTCTGGAGTTTTTAATCTCAATCTATTTCACTTTCCATATGAGAAGCATGTTGAGGTAGTTGGGTCCCTACCGTTCCAGAGTATGCCACATTATCATTGAAAACACAAGACTGGAGGAAAACTAGTAAAGCCATTTGGGCTAATTGGTCTGCTTACTCTGCATGGCCACAAGCCAGGCAATACCCTTGCAGCATGGATTAGAGTATCTGGCAAGTCGGTCTCCTTTTTAGACTACATGTTGGTGAACCTTCCATTATACATCCTGTTTCGTGCTTTTAGAATATCTCACTGCCAGGAGAGTGATCATCTTCCGCAGGTACTCATGGTAGGAATGTCTTTGTGTAAGCACGAGGTTGCAACAGTTCTACGGGAGACACTGATACCGAAAATATGAAATGCCTGAATTGCAGCTCAAGCTCGTTCATGGATCAGGCAGATGAAGCAGTGGTCATCCTTGAGAATATCGCCTTAGAGGGATCCAACCTGATATTAGTTTGGGAGGCATTTGCAGGTGAACTGACAAATAACCATCCTATCAGTGGAACAAATAAGGGAGCTCAATTCGGGTGCCATATATGTATAGTCGTGCCTTTATCCAGTCACCTGAGAAGAGCCAACATAGGCAGACTGCTTAGGCAACTACAACGAACCACTAAGGATAAGAACCTACTAAAGAATCTGCATAATAATGTGAGTAAATTATTGAAAAGGGAGATATTGGCCTACAAAAGATCTAAACAGGAAGTACTGTGGGTCCAACGATTATATGCCTCAAAGTTAAATGACTCCCAAAAATTCTGGAAACTTATTAACAACATTGAAAAATAGCCAAGGGCAGCCCACATTGCAAATCTAAGCAAGGGCGACTGGGTTGAACCCTTGAAGTCTCACTTCAAAGGAATTACCTATGATGCAAACAGTCTAGATTGGCTCTAGGAGACAACTGGGCCAACGACCCCTTGCCAAATACAGAATATATACACCTGAGGAGATAATCAAGTTCATTAAAAAATCTGAGTCTGATTGTGCCCCTAGCCCAAATGGGATACCACAAGCACTTTTTAAACACTCAACTTCGAAATGGGTTATCTTTCTGTCTGCAATGTTTAACCCTATTTTGGCAAATGGAGTCACCACCAAAAGATGGAAAGGATTGATCATTCACCCCATCTTTAAGGGAGATCCTGCATCCTCACCAGGCAACTACCACTTCATTAAGCTTTTGGACGTTGAATTAAGTATTTGTCTACACTGCTACTCCATGATCGGGAAGAACGGCATTTGACACCAGCAGACTAAACCGGATTTATAAGAGCCAGGGCACAATAACAAATCTTTTAACTGTGGGGCTGATCCTCAGTAGAGTGCTACAGGTACCCCCTGTATATGTACTTTGTTGACTTCAATACAGCAATCAACTGTGTCCCGCACTGCAGGTTATGGCAAAACTCCAACAGTAGATAATCCTGCCCAACATCTTGAGGGCCATCAGGCTGCTATATTCGGACATGTGGGTCAAGATTAAGATGGTGGATGGTACCCACCTGTCAAGGGAAGTGAAAATACCAACCGGACTAAAACAAGGTTGTGTTCTAGCACCTCTTCTCTTTAACTTATATATTGCAAACCTCTCCTCAGAATTACGTGGCGAGGTATCTCACGCACCAAGTTGGTGGCTATCTACTATTAAATATCATGTACGCAGACAATATACTACTGCTAGTAACACCAGAATAGGCCTGCAGAGATTACTGAACTGTTTTGGATCATATGCAGAAGACAATGGGCTGGAAATAAATCATACAAAGACAAAAGTCATCTCACTTAATCGCTGTATTTTAAACCAATGCAAATGGTACCTTAGGGGAGACACCATTGATGAAACCCGGGCATGTGGGTATTTAGGTGCCAAGACAGATGCAAGGGCTATGCTTGCCCTCCAAAGAGTGGTGATTAAGTGGAAAGTAAAGGTTATCAATTATACCTTTACAAAACTAGCAAAATCAATTCGGGGACACAATATACAGCCATCGGCTGCAGTAAAGAAGGCTAAATTGATACCTGCCTTTTTATATGGAACAGAAATGATGGTAGGCACAGAGGCCAGCCTCCTTAACAAAATTGTGACAACATCTCATAAGTAAGTCTTTCAGCTACCGAGATCTACATCGTCCGCCCAAGTTAGGCTAGAGTTTTCACTGATAGAGCAGTCGCTTGCCAGGCCTGCAGCATTTGTTAAATGTTCCCACAAATTGTGGTCAGCTGCTGGAGGTTCACTGGCTAATCTATTCTGGTCTGAAATTAACCTTCAAAGGGAGATAGGTGCATATGTAAAAAGTACCTTGAAAAAAAGCATTGAAAAGCTCAAGTTGGGCGACCTATGAAACCTTAATACAACCAGCCAAGCTTTCATAAGGGCAGTAACTAAATCCATTACATTGCAAAATTGGCTGCACAACAAAGACAGAGTGGACAAGTGGTGGCATGGATGGCTGGTACAGAAATCATTTGATGCCCAAAGAGAACCTCCATTTCTGCAAGCCACTTACCCCCTAAAGATTAAACTGAAATACTGTCATTGAGATTTGGTGATAGTCCAAACTTGGACTTTTTCCCAAAGTGGAGGGAAGACGGTCAAGGGAGGATCAGAAATACCGTTTATGCCATCAGGCAGGTGAAATACTGAAGCATGTCATCTGTAGCTGCCCTGTTCTGGGCCAACAGCGAAGACGCATGTTGAACAAAGAATTAATGCGATTGGAACCAGGTCCTGCAGATCAGTTCTAATTTAGTCATTAGATCCAAGAATACAATGCTTAACATTCGATTGGTACAGTTCTTGCACAGCTTTAAATCCCTTGTCAAAGCAGATCCTCAGATTCAGGTAGGGTCAAGATGGATGGTGAGGAAGGCCCCTGAGAAGAACCCTTGAAATCCACTTACATTATGGCAGGCTGCTAGAGACAGTGTAACCTTGCTGGTCCCTATCCTGCCAGGTTGGATATCAGCTCGACTTTCCACAACTGTCCTTATGATCAAATGTTAGCATTGTTGCACATTTTGCACAATTTTGCACATTACATTAGGCTTCTGCCAGCTTCTCATATCAAATATTAGCATTTCTGCACTTTCTGCGTAAGTTTGCACATTGCATAGGCCTCTACCATTTCTATATTAGCGCAGGTAGCTATGGGATGCTAGATAGAATTAGGGATATTTGGCTACGCTTTCTGGCGGCTGACCAAATAAAAAGGAAGATCTGCACCAGGGGCGTAACACAAGCCCACGCATCCCCCGCAGTGCGGGGGGGCCCTGAGCTGCAGGGGGACCCCTCAGCACTGTACTCACGCCAGAGCGCTGGTAGTATTAGAACTAGCCAAATTGCACTTGTGCATATTGATTTCATATGATTGATTATTCTTCTCCCAATGTTTACTTATTATTGTGCCTTCAACTGCATATTTGAAATGTTTGTGGTTTTTATTGACTAAGAAAATATTATTTACTACTACATAATCATCATTTTGGCAGGGCAACTAATATGCCGGGGCTGGACAGCAAAAAGGAACTGAGACCCACATTATATCAAGAATGACTATCATACTGACAAGATTGATCATCATTGTTCCAGGAATTACCTCCATTATGCTACAAGCGACCAGTCAGACCGGGAATATCCCCCAAAAGATCAATAGTAAGCAGCATTGGGTTAAAACCACCATAAGTAAGAGGTTGCAACATGAAGTCTGGAATGGCACCTGTGTGCCAAGCAGTAGCAGCTACTGCCGAATGGGCGTGGTGAGGCGGGGATGTGGACGGGAGCTAAAGAAATGGGGAAAGCGCGGACTAGAATAGGACGGGCCGCCATTATGGTAGCCGCCCTAGTCCCCGTAGGTAGAAAAAGGGGGGGGCTGCGTCAGCAATGACGCGTCACTCCCCCACGTATCCCTCCAATCCAAAGTGAGGTTCCCATGTTTGAAACAGAAGCACTTCAGTGCTTCCGGTTCAACAAACATTAAACGCACAGGGAGTCCGGTCTGGTCTGGATTCCCTTTGCAGACCCCTTTATAAGGCAAAGACGGGGAGCGGAACAGTCTCTTGTTCCTGCTTCCCCACCCGGCACCGCAGGGAGCGCGTCACTGGCCCGGCTATGGGCCCTTTAACTTCTTTTGTGTTTTATTCTTCTGCAGGTTTAAGGACGTCGTTTAACGGGGGAGGAGCAACAGAGCGCCCCCCCTTTCTCTTTATCTCTCCCCTGCAGGTCCCGGCGGAAGAAGTGTGCGGATACACCGGCAACGCGTGGACCGTCACCCGAGGGCCGACAGCTGAACCAGCAGGGCGCTGCCTGGAGCGGGTGGCAGGAGCAGAAATGTGCGTGGGCGCCGCATAAGTAGTGGTAGCGGTAAAGTAAAGGCGGGGGCTCTGGTAGGGTGTGTTGCCGGTCCCACTGTGCGCGTAGGGAGGGCTTTGATGCGGGTGGTTGTCGGGTGAAGGGCCTGCTGCTCCGCCTGACCGTCACCGCCACTGAGCAGGGGGAGCAGGTTTCGAGACCGCTCTCGACCCGCTCTCTGTGCAAATTTTAATTACCTACGCTGATATTTTATTTTGGGGCGTGGGGCCATTGGTTGTCAGCACACACGCGCTCTATTGTTGCTGGGCGTTCAAACAGGTTATCTTGTAGGGGTATTTTCTGTTAGATCTGTCTTTTTACGATAAGCATTAATTCAGAAAATGTCTGGGGACCATACCGTGGGCAAATATAAATACTGCGTGCTCGCTGATTTTATTGAGAAAGAGAGATTTGCCGGGCAAGTGTGAGGGCGCTCCACAAGGCATGTTTTTGTGCATTTGAGTCTCCCAATGCAAGGTAGTTGGGTGATAAACAAAGCAGTGATATTAAAGCAGGGTATTAAATCAATACTGTAGGGCGCTGCACAGCGAAACCTGTGTTGCTTTTCTTTCCACAGTTGCAGTGCACAGCCTTGGGAGGACGTCACTCTTCCTTCCCCGGAAAAGGTGGTTGGCGAGCATTGGAAGGATTCACACGGCGGCCCCGGCTAGCCAGCAGTTCATCGCTTCTGAGAGCCATAGAGGGTTTGAGCGGGCGGCTCACCTGAGCCTACTAGACTAGCCAGTGGGTCGTGGCTCTGGTTGCGTGACTGCAGAGGTTGGCTGGAGGCCGCTACGCCTTCACGGTAAGAGGTGACACAGTCACCGGTTGGGGGGCCACATGGGTGTGGTAGGTGGGGAACGGCAAGGCACGTACATCGGACACTCACTCGCCATGGCCCCTAAGGCACGGCGGAATGGAAAGCGCTCACAAACTGATGCGATGATGGAGACTTTAATGCAGGAAGTCAGGGCCATGTGGCAGACCTTACACAGGCTGCAGGATAAAGTGGAGGGGCCGGAGGCACTGGAGGGAAGGCACAGGCGGCCTATCATGCCACCCAGGAATTATTCACCGCCTCCACCTAAGCAGAGCAGGCGCAGACCCAATAGTAAAGGGTCTGGGGGGACTCCAGCACCTCAGCGTCCGGCAGTTACCCCGCCCGCGAAACCACTAAAGGGCCAAGCTAATATGCCAGGATCACCGCAGGGGAAAAGGCCCGTCGAGCTTCCAGAGGGCCCGGCTATAGTTCCTGTGCACCCACGGGGGGGAGTGGGGGACAACGCGCCAGCACAGCCCGAAATGGCCACCAGCCTGGCGGCGGTACTGCCATGGCTGGAAACGGTAGGGAATTGGTCCCATGCTGCGGGGGCATCCTCCGGTGGGGGCGATGCGATTGAGAGGGCAAGGAAATTGTTGGCCGAATTGGGAGCAGGAAGGTCGAAGGAGGTGCCAGGAGTACCGGCAGGGGGCACGACGCCAGCACCCGTAGTCCCAGTTAACAGTGGCTTAGTTGTCCAGATGGAGGCAACACCCCCGGACACAATACCAGCCCCCAGTGTCGAAGGCATTCCGGTACCAAACAGCAACACGAAGGAGCCGGAGGCACTCAAGAAGGCTGATGCAACAGCACCAGTAGGTATGAATGTAACTTTAGCCACGCTGGGTGTGGGGAGGGAACGTCTGGGGCGCCATCTGTCTACAGAAACTAAAGAAAAAATCTGAAATGGGAAATATGTCAACATGTTTTCCCTCCTGATTGATGAGGAAGAGAGGCAGGAGGCTAGAAAAAACAAGGAATGGACACATCACAGGGAGTGGGCTATCATTCTACTGAAGTATAGGGTGGAAGAGAGTCTAGCGAATTGGATTCAGGGTTTTTCCACCTACATGGCTGTCATGCTGGAACGTTTTCCAGAGATGGGCCCGAAATAGCAACCTATCAAAATAGGATCACCCTCGCGCATGCAACGAAGGGTGGCGAGGGGTGGAAGGATTACGACAAAGATTTTAGGAAAGCAAAAGCTCAGGATCCAACATTAGGATGGGACCAAACGGACATGCTTATTCATTTGAAGCATCTGGTGCAGGGCCCAGCAGATAGTGGGCGGGGCCCGGTACCTGACAGAGGGAGGTTTCAGCCCTTTAAGCTAAGCCCCGCAGGTGGTGTGGGGGGGAGTACAGCCAAAGCAGGGAACAGTGGAAAGAAAGGAGTGTGTTTTGACTTTAACAAGCGAATTTGCAGTAGGGCACCAGGCACGTGTAAGTTCAAACACTCCTGTGGGTACTGTGGCAATGCTTCTCACCCTGAGGCCAAGTGTAATAAGAAATCCATGGACAAAGGGGGCAAGAAGCAAGAATAATGAGGGAATGTTAGGAAAGGCTAGATCTCCAGTTAACCTTGGCGCCATGATCCCTTGGTTGGAACTGTACAAGTGCACCGAGACAGCCAGGACGACCAGGGAAGGTTTTGTTGAGGGCTTCATGATACCAGCACAGGGACACAGCTGGGTGACACATTGTAGGAACCAGCTGTCTGTTAGGTTCAATATGGACATGGCAAGGGCAAAAATATAAAAGGAATTGAGCATGGGGAGGGTGGCAGGACCATTTGAGGACGTCCCCATGGAGGACTTTGTCTGCTCCCCCCCAGGGGTGGTGCCAAAAAAGATGCCAGGTGAATTCAGATTGATCCACAACCTATCTGCACCAAGGGGCAGTTCAGTGAACGATGCCATCGCAGACACACTGTGTAGTGTGAAATGTGCATCATTTGACCAGGCGGTAGACATGCTCAGAACATTAGGCCAGGGGACTCTGTTAGCAAAATCCGACATTGAGTTCGCTTTTAGGCTGCTGCAAGTCCACCCAGCTGATTTCCACCTGCTGGGCTTCCAATTTCAGGGCAAGTACTACGTAGACAAGTGTATGCCAATGGGTTGCTCAGTGTCTTGTGCATATTTTGAAAAGTTCAGCTCTTTTTTGGAGTGGGCGTTCAGGAAAGACACAGGACATAAGTGGGTGCTCCATTATTTGGATGACTTTCTGTTTTTGGGAGCTCCAGATTCTGGGGAATGTAGAGCGGCGCTGGAGAGATTCTGTACCAGTATGCAAGAGTTCGGGGTGCCCTGAGCCCCAGTTAGACTGTAGGCGCAAGCACCACGATTGAATTTTTGGGTACTGAGCTGGATGCCGTACTAGGGGTGTCTAGATTACCGAGTGACAAGGTCAGGGACTTTGGGATCGCCTTGGAACATTGCCTTAACAAAGAGAAGGTTACATTGCATCAGTGGCAGCAAGTGGTAGGGCAGTTGAGCTTTGCATTGCGCATTATCCCAATGGCACGCCCTTTCTCCCGATCCATCGCACACGCCATGTCAGGCCTCAAGGCAAAAACACCACCACACCAGACTGTCCACCGAAGTCAGGCAGGACATGCAAATTTGGAAAGCATTCCTGCATGATTTTAATGGCAGAGTGGTTTGGCCGGGCCCACCCGTGTCCAGCCCAGAATTGGGCCTGATGACCGACGCTGCAGGCAGTGAAGGATTCGGGGCTATTTTGGGGTGCGACTGGGTGGCGCAGCACTGGCCGGACTGGTGGAGAAGTTCGGGGCTCACCAGTAATATTAGTTTCCTCAAACTTTTCCCAATCCTGGTGGCACTGTCCGTTTGGGCGGATACACAGAGGAACCAGTCAGTGATATTCTGGTCTGACAACATGGCAGTGGTGGAGTGCATAAACAATCAAACTGCCATGTGCGGTATGTTGCTGCGTTTTGTAAAAGAGATTGTGTTGCATTGCATGAAGTTGAATGTCCTTTTCAGAGCCAAACATGTACCGGGGGTTCTGAACCATGCAGCTGACACACTGTCTCCTTTTAAAAGGCAGGCTTTCAGGGCACCCATCCCAGAAGCGGCTGTCCACCCTACACCTTTCCCAGAACAGCTTTGGCAACTTGGTGCCCCTGAGTATCGCACCTCGTGGCAGCAAGTACAGCACCAAAAACCAGGAGTGCCTACGAAGGGGCATTTGGTTCTTTTTGCCTTTTCTTAGGGGAACAGTGGGAGAGCAAGTGGCATGACCACGAATCCGTGGTGGCATACCTGGCTTTCATGTGGGATCAGGGGCGCACAGTGGCAGGGGCAAGGAGACATATCGCAGCCATATCATGTTTTGCTAAGATTAGTGGAAACATGGATCCCACAAAGAACTGTGTGGTAGGTCAGGCGCTAAAGGGATGGCAGCGTTTACAGGGAGGGCAACCAGATGTCAGGAGACCCATAGGTTTAGAGCCATTAGGGAAACTGGTGGGGGTGCTACCAATGGTTTGTGCTTCACCCAGCGAGGCAGTCCTTTTTCAAGCTGCATTCTGCTTGGCATTTTACGGCGCTTTCAGGGTAAGCGGACTAGTTGCAAAGAATAAGAGGGATTGGCTAGGTGGCTTTCAAGCAGGGCACATGAAGGTAAGGAAAGATTCTGTGCTGATCTCCATATCAAAGTCCAAGATGGATCAGGGAGGTAGAGGGGACAGCGTAGTATTAAATAGGGCAGGGGACACGACATGCTGCCCAGTCTACAGGCTGGAGGTTTTTATGGCACAGAGGGCCCAGGTCCCGGGAGGGCCTCTCTTGATACATGGAGACGGGTTACCACTCACAGTATTCCACTTCAAGAGAGTCATGCTCCTGGCATTAAAGAATGCCGGGGTAGATAGCGCAGATTTCGGGACCCATTCATTCAGGATAGGGGTGGCCACCAAAGCAGCAGCAAGCGGGCTGGGCAGTGAGTGAGTAAAGAGGATTGGTAGGTGGTCTTCCAACTCTTACAAGAGATATGTGCGGCTGCACCTGCTCTAGCCCTGTGTAACTATTATTTTCCTGGGCGCGATTTACTGTACCCCTTGTTTTCCTGTGACTCAGAAAGGGGGGTGGCCTCGCACTAAAAGATGGTAATTTCGTGCAGTTGTAGTAGTCATGTGTTGCATACCGGCGTGGCTATGCGCTTACCTTGGTTCTTTTTTTCCCCCACGTTATTTGCAGTTTCTTCATTCTGTGACTCAGGGGAGAGGCCTGCATCCATTGACGGTCACAACCCTAAAGAGCGACCGGCGGAACAAGGAACAGCGGACTCCGGGCTCTTCACACCAATAAAATCACGAGATTTGGGTGTTCGGCTTTTAAAGAATTTCTTTACAGGATCTGTCAGGGACAGGTCATTTGATATGGGGGCATAAATTTCATTTTTTGGACAGGGCGGTTTGTGCGTTGGTCAATTCAGGGAACCGGTGAACCACGCTTTGAAAACAAGCACGGGACCACCGGCAATCTGGATCTTGCACTTAGGGAGTAATGATTTAGCACGGATAGGGAGGAGGGTACTAGTGGAGGACCTGCTCACAGAGGTGAGGTGGGTAGCAAGGAAGTGTCCTCATTCAATAATAGCTTGGTCCCACATGATCCCCAGGTTTCAGTGGAGGGGGGGGAGTCAGTCAGAGCATTGAATCACGCGGTAAAGCGTCTCAACAACAAATTCGATAAGTTATTCAGGACCCCCAGATTAAGGACCATAGGACACCAATACATCAGGGGGTAACAGTTTTTTCTACAAGACGGGGTGCATCTCTCGCATAAGGGGAATCAGGCATTTATGGAAGACATCCTAGCTTGGGTGGAGAGTTTGAAGCGCAGTACGGGACCTTTCAAGTGAGTGAGAGGCCAAATAGTCGGGCAACTGTGCTGGCCTGTGGCGGTAAGGTCAAAATTGGCAAGCCTAGTCTGTGGTCCTTAGCGGTCAACACCATGTAACTCCAGGGGTAGAGACAGCTGATAAGTAGGCTGTCGGGTGCGGGGGCGACATTCTTCCCAGTGGGCCTGGGGCCACCCCTGCACGCGCATGCGCATCAAGGCACAGATATGCAGAAGACTGCAGCCCCCCTAAGGGAGTTCAAGGCACAGGGCGTGGGGGGGGCCCGGGGGAAAGTATCCATCCGATAAGCTGTACCCCTTGCACAACCTTGCTCCGGGAGTAGTATCATTGGGAGTACCCTAGGACTGCGGGGGAAGCTGCCAGACGTTGACTTTGCCGTAGGCTCTAGAGGGGACACGCAGAAAGTAAAATCATGCATTGTTAGATTTATGGTAGGAGTGCCTTCTGTATTAGACTGTGTTAAGGTTAGCCCTTGGAACAACCTGTGTCTACCAATGTAACTGTACTTTCTGCGTAATTTCTGTAATAAATGTTTTGATGTATTTTGTTAATTGTTAATAAAAAATACAGCCGGAGGGGTTACATCCCCCTAATCCAAAGACTTTATAACAAACTTGGTGTGGTTTGCAATCCTGTGCAAATGGGGGAGGCAGGAGACAGCCCTAAACCCCAGAATTGTAGGTTATAGTTTGAATAGGGGACCTAGGTAAGTACCAGACCATATGGGGAAAGCGCAGACTAGAAGAGGACGGGCCGCCATAATGGCGGTCGCCCTAGTCCCCGTAGGTAGAATAAGGGGGGGAGGCCGCGTCAGCAATGACGCGGCACTCCCCCACGTATCTCTCGAATCCGAAGTGAGGTTCCCCAGTTCAACGAACATTAAACGCACAGGGAGTCCGGTCTGGTCCGGATTCCCTGGTCAGGCCCCTTTATAAGGCGAAGCCGGGGAGCGGAACAGTCTCTTGTTCCTGCTCCCCCACCCGGCACCGCACGGAGCGCGTCACCGGCCCAGCTACGGGCCCTTCTACTTCTATTGCCCACCCACCATCCCCTAAAGCGGAGATTTGCCTTAAGTTGTATCACATGCTATGGATAAGTGTTGCTTTTTTCGTTAACTACTTTATTTTCAGGTATCAAAGTGTGCAATATGTATAATGTGTAAATAAAAGTGTGAAGTCAATTTCTTTTACAAGCTAGATGTTGTCGTATTTTAGTGTGTCTCTGGTCAGGCGGCAAGGTCAACATTGGCAAGCCTAGTCTGCGATCCTTAGCGGTCAACACCAAGTAACTCCAGGGGTAGTGACATCTGATAAGTAGGCTGTTTGGGTGCGGGGGCCGAGGGAGACATTCTTCCCAGTGGGCCTGGGGCCACCCCTGCATGCGCATGCGCATCAAGGCGCAGATATGCAGAAATCTGCAGCCCCCCTAAGGGAGTTCAAGGCACTGGGCGTATTGTGGGCCCGGGGGTAAGTATCCGTCGGATAAGCTGTACCCCCCGCGCAACCTTGCTCCGGGAGTAGTATCATTGGGAGTACCCTAGAACTGGGGGGGAAGCTGCCAGACGTTGACTTTGCCGTAGGCTCTAGAGGGGACACGCAGAAAGTAAAATCATGCATTGTTAGATTTATGTTAGGAATGACTTCTGTATTAGACTGTGTTAAGGTTAGCCCTTGGAACAACCTGTGTCTACCAATGTAACTGTACTTTCTGCGTAATTTCTGTAATAAAAGTTTTGATGTATTTTGTTAATTGTTAATAAATAATACAGCCGGGGGGGGTTACACCCCCTAATCCAAAGACAATATAACAGACTTGGTGTGGTTTGCAATCCTGTGCTAATGGGGAAGGGAGGAGACAGCCCTAAACCCCAGAATTGTAGTTTATATGTTATGTTATGTTAAATGGCACTTTTTGAGTGCACTAACACCCGAAGGTTTCTTGGCGCTTGCTGGAGGGGCGTGTGAAAGAAAAACGAGGAGAAGATTACCCAGAAAGAGTAAACAGGAGAGTTTTAAGGAGTTTCCTAAACTGGAAAAGGGAGGCACTGGATTTAATGGCCTGAGGGAGGGGGTTCCAAAATTTAGGGGCGAGAGAAACAAAATGGCGCCCCCCAAATTTATTGATTTTGAATTTGGGGGTGACAAGCAGGTGATGGTGAGCTGAACGGAGGGAGCGTGCGGGTCGATACAGAGTGACCAAGGATTTCAAAAAAGCAGGACAAGGGCAGTGAAAGGATTTAAATACCATGCAGCCCATCTTGAAGGCTGCCCTCTCCTTCACTGGCAGCCAATGGAGCTTGCGGAGCAAGTGCTTCGCAGATTGCCACCTAGGGATCTTAAAGATGAGGCGGGCTGCCTGATTCTGCACGACCTGAAGACGGTGCAGAAGAAATCGTGGGAGTGCATGGTAAAGGGAATTGGAAAAATCAAGGCGCGATAGGACAAGGGACATGACGACCTGACACAGAGCCGCATGTGGGAGTAGGTCCCTGATCTTCCGGATCTTTCGGAGTTGGAACATGCATGAAGAGATCGTGGCACCCACTTGAATTTGAATAGGGGACCTAGGTAAGTACCAGACCATATAAAATAAAACCACTTACCAGAATACCGGCGGCCCCCGCCTTTCCTTCATCCTCTTCTGTGCAGCAGGAAGCACAAAGCCTCTCAGAATTCCCTAGCCAATCACAAAGGTGCCTTACCGAAGCTCTGTGATTGGTCTGAGCACTGTGGCTCAGCGCTCAGGAAGGGACTGGGAGACTGTGCATGTTCTCCACCCAAGCTGTTAAATACAGCCGTGTAGAGAACATGCAAAGTGTGCATGATGGTTTGGCTGGCCTGAGGCAGCCGGCCAAACGGTCATGCGCACTTAAGGCGCAGCCACCACTTCCCTGATGTCACGGGAGCCTGGCCCGGCCCGCCCTAACTAAATCTGACTTCAACTGCAAGCTCAATCCAAAAAAATAAAATGATAATAATGGCACGTTATTGAGCTTGCAGTTGAAGCAATGGGGCGATGCTCCGCCGCCTTAGCAGAGGAGCTGCCGCTGGTGCCAAGGACTATTCCTGCAGGCCAACATGACACCAGATGCCAAACAATAGTCTGAGTGCCAGGTATTGCCACCAGACATGGAACTGTCAACGAGGTATGGCAGCTGCAAAAGCTACACTCGCTCAGACACATGAAAATGCAACCAAGGTAATTTGAATAAGCTCACATGCACAGACACTCATACACATGTGCATATATTGGAACTCAATTGCATACACATGAGATAATTCCACTCCTAATACCCGAGGGCAAATCCAGCATTTACCCGCTCCTACTCTGGCATCTGGTGCTCTATTCATCTTAACTACTCCTGTATCTCGCGTGCATGTACTCACTACTGCTACCGCAGTCCTGCACTCAGGCTCCACCAACACACACATTTATTTATTTATTTATTACAAGATTTATAATGCGCATGGCTGCCTCAGCGACGAGGCGTCCCAGTGCAACCAGAAACCTAATCAGAACAGGAGAACATAGCAAGCAAGGGATATCACAGTGTGGGGAACAGTCAAGTCTTAAGGGACTTGCGAAATGGCAGAAGATTGGGAATGGCACGAATGCAAACTGGAAGAGAATTCCACGGTTTGGCCGCCAAGAGGCCCTTGCTTTCCTAACACGAGGGACACAGACCAGACCTTGATTGGTCGATCGTAAGGCTCTACTCGGCAGGTAAGGCTTCAACAGGCCCAGTAGCCCCGCTGGGGCTTGAAGGCGCAAGAGTTTGTGCGCAATACAGAGCACCTTGAACTGGATGCGAGCTTCGATTGGCAGCCAATGCAGTTTCACAAGAACGTGGGCCACAGAGTGCGATTTAGGAAGAGCAACTAACATACGTGCAGCTGCGTTCTGGACCCTCTGCAAGCGTTTGATGCTAGCTTTGTTAGCACCAAGATATAGGGCATTGCCATAGTCTAGCCTTGCCAAGATGGAAGCTTGCAGGATGGTCTGACGTACTCCGGGAGGGAAGAAACCAAGCAAGGGTCTCAACACGCATGTACGTACGTACGTACGTACCCCCCCCCACACACACACACCCACACTCTTTGAGCACTGTTGACTTCCGAAGTGTGCAGGACTTACATCTCTCACTCTAAGCCATTTAAATTGTCCACTTAGCTGGACCGCATCTAGCGAGCTACTTACTGGCCCCTGAAGAGCTAATGGCGGCGCACAAGGTACTTGCTGGAGACATGCTGAGAGAATACAAAACATGCCGATAACTGGCCCCTTTGTCATGTTTGTGAAATGAGGATGTGCCCCCCGGTTGCAAAAATAGAGAAGAACACACCTGTGGTCAACAGGTGTGAGTAGAGTGATTTCGTGAACTTCTCCCCGACTTTTTGCCATGTTCAGACAATTATCCAGTACATTTGCAATATGATTTACGTCAGTCGTCTTCACATTTGGAGGCCCAAATGAGCCAACTCGTTAAGCAGATCTCCCGCCTCGCGAGTATTATGTGCTTTCTTTCATCTCACGGGAAAAAAAATCTTTCTTGTCTGAAACCAGCTTCTTTCTATAGATAGTTATGAAATATCGCGCACCTGCTACTGTACTGTGGGGAGAATAACTACACAGCAATTTGAAACCTTTTTTTCTGAAGGGGTGGTTTCTGTGCTGTCGCCATGTTCTGAAAAGACGCATAATACCAGCTAGCCTGCTAACCAGAAACAAAACAATCTTGTTTTTATGTTGGCATAAAAAATGTAATACAAAAAGCACACTGTAACCCTGCATTTAGAGCCACTGCTACACGCAGAGGCGTAGGTATCAATGGTGTGAAGCTGGTGCAGTGGCACCGGGGCCCTTTAAGACGGTGGGGGGCATTCTGCCCTGCTTTAGCTTCTTTTTATGTAAGTAACCGCCCGCTCAGATTTTAATTAGGGTTGGTATTAGCCAAGACCTTAGGATGTTACTAGAATGATGTATAATTATTACACTTAATTATAGGGACTTCATCCATTGGCCTATTGTGGTCGCATTCATTTTCTTCTTCTGCCCAATACAGCATATGGCAATGAGTAGGCCCACCTCAGTCACTGACTAAATTCACGGACGGCATTCTGCTCTATCTCAATGAGCACATTCGTACACAAAGTGGAACTCAAACAAAGTAGTACCCATCTGTGCGAGAGACTACCATAGCAATATAGCCTTATTAAAACTAAAACATGTTTTTTGCTTCATGCTTATTTTTTCATTTTTATATTGGCTAGGGCCCGGTAGCCTCCAAAAACAAAATGTTTACAAAACCATGACAATAGGAAATACGCATTGACAAAGCAAAAAGGCTTACATGCAACACCAGACCTATTGGTTTTGCCAATGCTTGATTTTTCTTGCAGTTTTGCCTGGGGCTTTACACAATATGTGTGCAAGTGTGTGTCTGTGTGTGTGTGTAGGGGAAGCTGGAGGTTTTCAAGAAAGGAGAAGCACCTGATAAACTCCCCATAAGGACCAGCGTTCACACCTCACACTTTCAGAGGCTCTGATGCTGTGTTAATTCCACAGCGGGGAGGGAGGACTGCAGCAGCTTATCATGAGCTGTGTAGCATTGTGGTTGGATAAAGTCAGCATCCATCATTCAATCCGAAAAACATCTCAACTCGGCCCCAAGTGATGAGGCAGTGCCTCAAGTGCCTCTCTTTGGAAAGGAGAGCAAGAACAGAGGGGGCAGCAATCAGGACCTGCGCCGGGATCTGCGACAGATGCACTGTTATAGTTAGAGAAAGACAGGCACAATTGCTGAATGCTTGTCTGCCTTCCATCAGGACCACTCATGGATCCCAGTGTGTCTCTAGTATTCGGTGCAGGGATTTCTAATGTTAAGGCACTAACTTCATGACACCTAGCAGAGGTGTAGTTATTGTGCCAAAGCTGTGTGGATTTGAAAGCATCGAGAGAGGCTATGGATCTAGCATAATACCAAGGGCTTTTGAACTGGGTAACCAGGTGCGAGCCTCGGTTCCACAGCCTGTGATTCTAGGCAAATCACTTACAGCCAGATTCACCAAAGTAAAATCGGCTCGCAAAGGGCCAGATGCTGAGAATCTGGCCCTTTGCGAGCGCTATTTTTACATTTGGGATTCATCATCCCAAATGCAAAAATCGCAAATCTAGAAATCGCTAAATTGCGATTAATTGCATGTAAGGAATCTCAATTTGCGATTCCTTAAATGCAATTCATGAACCATTTGAAAATTGCGAATTCGTAATCTGGGGCTGCTATTTACCGCGAAGTATAACTACGTGGTAAATAACGAAAACTTAGAAAAATGCACTTTAGTGCATTTTTCTAAGTTGTATGTTACACACACACATGTCCTTTGGACATGTGTGTGCGCAACACCAGTGTACATGACCATTTCAGGGGTGCTACAGGGTGTTCTTTGGACACCCTGGCTCCCTTGAAATCGCTTCCTTATTTGCGATTCGCTAATTGCGAATCGCAAATAAGGAATGACTCCCCATTTCAAATGAATGGGAAAGCCATTCCTTATTTGCGATTAGCAATTACCGAATCGCAAATTCGGAAGCAGTAGAAATCGCAAAAAATATTGCGATTTCTACATGCATCCCGTTTTGCGAGTCTTTAATAGCGATTCCTTAAAAATCGCTTTTAAGGACTCGCAAAACGGGATATTGATGAATCTGGGGGTATATCTCCTGGGGGCAGATTTACAAGCCCCTTGCGCCACTTTTGCCTCACTTTTAACTTGGGAAAAGTGACGCAAAAGTGTTGCACGGGGCTTGTAAATCTGCCCCCTGGTGCCTAAAAAAAACAAAAAATTGAATGTGTAACATAACTGTTGTTAATGTAAAGTGATCCAATACCTTTCGGGTCGAGTTCATGCTATATAAAACGGCAACAAAAAAAAACAAGCATTTGCAATGATGAGACCTAAAAATATTAGGAGAACTGACAGCACAATGTGTGAAACAAGGGGCTGTGATTGTTGTCTCGAAAGCAGTGGCATCTTTAGGAGGACACGGATGCGCCCCTCTCCTGGTGGTCCACAATCACAGATGCTGAATGTGCTAAGAAGCTACAATGAAATAACCAGCCGCGGCCGGTAGTAGGAGTACCGGCCGGGCGGTGACGTGGGGAGGGGGAGGGGCAGGGTGGGGGGTAGTAATGTATGGATTACGGACTTTAAAAGGTAAGTAAGCATAACAATAAATAAAACGAATTTCGTTGCACACACTGCATCAACAAATGCGATGCAGTGTGTGCAACTAAATTTGTTTTATTTATTTTTATGTTTACTTACCTTTTAAAGTCCGTAATCCATACATTACTACCCCCCACCCTGCCCCTCCCCCTCCCCACGTCACCGCCCGGCCGGTACTCCCCCTACTGGCCGCGGCTGGAAATATCCAATGCTGCACCTTGAGATCCACATGTATTTTGGATCACTGACATAATATTGATGCATACAATCTCAAAAGGATTCTCCTCTTGACCCTAGAAGACACAAAGACATAAAAATACCTGATCATTTAACAATTAGGAACTTTACTTTATTGATAACTGAAACAATGATAAACAAATCCTAATATTCTTTACAACAGAAAACTTACTAACACTAAGCCATTGTCAAGCCTGGATGATTGGACCTTCCAAATGTGTCCAAACCATTCATTGAGATATATACTCAGATATACACCATACATTGAGAATAACACAAATTTCCCTTTTATATATGCCCTACTACCAAACAAACAAAGCAGTACTTACTATGAACTTTTAAACCACATCAAACATACAAATATCTACTACCCACAAAAAATAATCAGACATTGCACAAGCCATGATTCAAAATATTTTTTAAATTTACCCTCACACAGCCATGTAATGCTGTTACAACCATTTCAATCGGTGATGCACCGTTACATCGCAACTTTTACAACGGGAGGCTTTTACAACGGAACTTTTACAACGCAGGATCCATTACATCGGATGCCATTACAACGCATGGCATTACATAGCAGATGCTATTACAACGCATGGCATTACATCGTAAGTATAGGTAAGTATTTATTTATTTTTAATTTTATTAATATTAATTATAATTAAATATATTTATGTTTTTTAATATTATTAATTTATTATTTATTATATTAATTAAAGTAATTTTTAAAATAAGTACAGGTGTACAGGGGTGTTTTTAGGTTTCAGGGTAGGGTTTGGGTTTTGGGGTACAGGGGTGTTTTTAGGTTTCAGGGTAGGGTTTGGGTTTTGGGGTACAGGGGTGTTTTTAGGTTTCAGGGTAGGGTTTGGGTTTTGGGATACAGGGGTGTTTTTAGGTTTCAGGGTAGGGTTTGGGTTTTGGGGTACAGGGGTGTTTTTAGGTTTCAGGGCAGGGTTTGGATTTGGGGTACAGGGGTGTTTTTAGGTTTCAGGGCAGGGTTTGGGTTTTGGGGTACAGGGGTGTTTTTAGGTTTCAGGGTAGGGTTTGGGTTTTGGGGTACAGGGGTGTTTTTAGGTTTCAGGGTAGGGTTTGGGTTTTGGGGTACAGGGGTGTTTTAGGGTTCAGGGTTGGGTTTGGGTTTTGGGGTACAGGGGTGTTTTTAGGTTTCAGGGTAGGGTTTGGGTTTTGGGGTACAGGGGTGTTTTTAGGTTTCAGGGTAGGGTTTGGGTTTTGGGATACAGGGGTGTTTTTAGGTTTCAGGGCAGGGTTTGGGTTTTGGGGTACAGGGGTGTTTTTAGGTTTCAGGGTAGGGTTTGGGTTTTGGGGTACAGGGGTGTTTTTAGGTTTCAGGGCAGGGTTTGGGTTTTGGGGTACAGGGGTGTTTTTAAGTTTCAGGTTTGGGTTTTGGGGTACAGGGGTGTTTTTAGGTTTCAGGGTAGGGTTTGGGTATTGGGGTACAGGGGTGTTTTTAGGTTTCAGGGTAGGGTTTGGGTTTTGGGGTACAGGGGTGTTTTAGGGTTCAGGGTTGGGTTTGTGCTTAGGGCTAATTAAATTATATTTACCATTTATAAATTAATTAAAATATATTTATTAAATTAAATTAATTATATTATATTAATTACATTTTTAATTAAATTAATTAAATTAAATAAAATATTTTAATTAATTTATTTTAATTATAATTTTTAAAAATATTTAAATTAAATTAATTTCATTATATTAATTAATTACAATTAATTGCAATTTTTATTAAAATTAAATTAAATAAATAGATTTAAATTTATTAAATTAAATTAATTACCATTTTAAAATGTATTTTAATTAAATTAATTAAATTAAATTAATTAAATTAACTTAATTACATTTTAAAAAAAAGATATACTTACCTATACTTACGATGTAATGCCATGCGTTGTAATAGCATCTGCTATGTAATGCCATGCGTTGTAATGGCATGCGATGTAATGGATCCTGCGTTGTAAAAATTCCGATGTAACGGAATGCGTTGTAAAAACCCGCGTTGTAGTGACACCAATCCTTTCAATCAAAGCATATGGAGATACCGCCAACAATCTGCACTAAGGGACTTATTACGAGTTTGACAGTACATAAACTGACCTACCTGCAGATGTGGGCCGACTGCGAGTTTCGAAATGGGCGGATTGCATTTGGAAAGACCAAGGCTGAATCGCTGACACTGCCAGCACACAGCAGACTACCGGGGTTGCAGTCGGGGAAAATCATCTGCCATAGGCGGTACAAGGGAGTTTCACCGCAGTCCATATTATGAGTTGGCCTTTCGATGAGCTGACTGCAGTGATTGGACCGCTAGCTTTCACTAGGTGGAAACAAAAGATTTGGGGTGCATACTCACCCTTTTGTGATCTTTTGGTCAAAGCTTGACGTGGATCCCTTTCTTCAGGTTCTCCCTTCACAGTAGTATCTTGGATGTGTGCGTGTGAGTGGCTGTATGGCTGACTGAGTGGCTTTGTGAATGGCTGTATGAGTGAGTGACAGGGTAAATAAGTCGATGTATGTGTGAGTTGGTGTGTGAGTGACTGTTTTGCATGGTAAGTGTTTGTGCGAGTGGCTGAATAGAGGAGTGAGTGGAAACATGAGTGATTATATTGATTTGCAAATGGGTATGTAAGTGGTTTTGTGGATGAGTAAATGGATGTGTGAGTGGCTGTATGATTGAGTGAGTAGGTCTGTTTCTAGCTGTATAGGTAGTGGATGTGTGAGTAGCCATATGTGTGAATGAATGGTTGTATGTGTGTGTGAGTGGCTGTGTGGGTCCGTGTGTGAGTGTGTAAGATGCTTTATGGATGTGTGAGTAATTGTATGGATTTGGGAGTAGCTGTGTGAGTAGATGTATGAGTGAGTGAGTGGATGTGTGTGTGGTGTATGAGTGAGTGAATGTGTGTTTCAGTAGTTGATTGGGTCTGTGAATGAGTATGTGAGTGGTGTGTGGGTGCGTGAGTATGTGTGAGTGGTTCTGTGGATGATGTCATCGGTGATGTCATTTGAGATGTCATTAATGATATAATCTGTGATGTAACTGATCATCTCATGAGTGCATATAAAATGTGAAGTCATAAGCAGTGCATTTTGGGGGCATAAGTAATAGTTAGCTCACATAACTATAAGTGCTGAATTTCAATGGTTTGGGTTTGTAGGAGTGAAATCTGAGCCTAACTATAACATCTATGTAACGTTTATTTTTTCAGTGAATTTCTAAGGTTTTTTAACCACATGAGCGCTAGCGAAATTCCCCTCCTGTGCTCATCTTTTAAAAAACCCATTATTCATGACGAGCTGGGCTCGTCATGAGCGTGCTGGGAGGCTACCTCATGACGAGCCCAGCTCGTCATGAGTGTCGAAGGGGTTAAGTCTGTTTCCAATCTATACCATCCCTGTAACCTTTCATTTTTTCAGTGACTTTTAACATTTTATTTCTTAACGGTAACCTTTGAGAGTGGGTGTGCGAAAGGCTGTATAGGTAGGTGACTTGGTGTGTGAGTAACTGTATGGGTTTCTGAGTTAGTGTGTGAGTAGGTTTGTGGGTGTGTGAGTGGCTGTATGGGTCTGTGGGTGGGTATGTGAGTGACTGTATGGATGTGTACAGTGCTGTGTAAGTGGGTGTAGGATTGCCTGTGTGAATCTGTGAGTTGTTGTGTGTCTCAGTGGGTCTGTAGGTGGGTAGGTGTCTGAGTGGGTCTGTGACTGGATATGTGAATGTCTGAGTGAGTCTGTGAGTAGGTGCATGAGTATCTTAGTGGGTCTTGGTGCAAATCTCTGACTGGGTCTATGAGTGGGTGCATGAGTGTCTTTGAAGGTCTGTGTATGGATGGATAAGTCTCCAAGTAGGTGAGTGAGTGGGTGTGTAAGTGTCTGAACGGGTCTGTGAGTGGGTGGGTCAGTCAGAGGGTGGATGAGTCTCTGAGTAGATCTGTGAGTGGGTGCATGAGTCTCTGAGTTGGTCTGTGAATAGGAACATGAATGTCTGAGTGGGTCTGTGTGTGGGTGGATCAGTGTCTGAGTGGGTCTGTGAGAGCATTCAAGCATCTCAGAGTGGGTCTGTGAGTGGGTGCGTGATTTAGTGGATCTTTGAGTGGGTGCATGGGTGTCTGAATGAGTGTGTCAGTGGGTGTCTACGTTTCTCTGTTGGACTGTGAGTGGGTGCATGAGTATGTGAGTGGGTCTGTGAGGGGATGCATGAGCTTATCAGTGGGTTTGTCAGTTTATGCATGGTAAAAAAAGTAAGGGGGCACACAGAAGAAGGTCCTCACGCCAGCTTCCACTGTGATAGTCCTCCTGTCCAGCTTGCCTGCAGTCCGCTACCCACTGCTGCCTTCGGTTTTGTCCCTCCTCTGCTCATTTTTAGCTAATTTTTCTGCCTCTTCTCTGTTTGCTCTTGCCCTCTATTTTGCCTATTTCAGCTCGTTCAGCCTGTTATTTTGCCTCTTTCTGCTCACTCCTGATCTTTAGTCTGCCTCTTGATGCTCCTTTCACAAGCTCCAGGTGGTAAAGAATGCAGTGGCTGATTCTTAAAATTCCCAGGTGTCAATCGGCAAGGAATGGGATTTGGTCACTGCTTTAGTTCCCTATCAGGAAGCGTATATGCTTTAAGGCTCTGAGCATGGTATTGAAGGCCATGCATAGTAGGAGTACCCGCATTTGAAATTCTTTTTTAATGGTACACCCCAGGGAGGCTCCTGAAATCCTTCTCACATTAAATATTGGTGACTCCCAGATTCCACATGACCAGAAGGGGTGGTCCCTCCTTCGGGGTAGTGGCTGCCAAGCTATGGAATGCCCCACCTATCTTAATCTCCAGCGTAGACTCCTGTCTAGTTTTCAAAAAACATCTGAAAACTTGGCTTTTCACATCTTAATTTGGCTGTAGGTGCACTTTTGTCTCTGCTATTGTGTTTTTAGTCTGCTCAGTGCCTTGACACCCTCGGGTATAAGCGCGCTTTATAATAACTATCCTATCCCTTCTGACCTCTATTTCTCTTCCTTCTCCTCATTTCTTAACTTCGTGTTGCCTCTTGCTGTTAATTTCTGACGTTTATTCTGCCTCTTTCTGCTTGTTTCTCACCTTTATTTTGCCTCTTTCTGCTTGTTGCTGACCTTTATTTTGCCTTTCTGCTAATTTGTCACCTTTATCTTGCTTCTTCTCGCTTGTCTCTGACCTTTATTCTGCCTCTTTCTGCTCGTTTCTGACCTTTGTGCTGCCTCTTTCTGCTCATCTCTCACCTTTATCTTGCCTCTTTCTGCTCATTGCTGACCTTTATTCTGCCTCTTTCTGCTTGTTTCTCACCTTTTTCTGCTTGTTGCAGCCGTTTATTCTGCTTCTTTATACTAAATTCACACCTTTACTTTGCCTCGTGCTGCTCTTTTTTCCCACAACTGTGAGGTGAGCGTGAAGACCCATGGTCCCAGCCGGCTCCCTGCCTCTTGCGGGAGCAGGCATTGTTACTGAACGGAGGGAACTGCTGGAAAGGCAACTCTCTCCGTGCAGTAGCAATCATGTCATTTCGTTCCCCGCTTGCATGTCTGCGGGAAGGGGTAGAGATGAAACCTCCACTTCCAGTGGGCCGGAGCACTTTGACAGTTCCGGCCAAGTGGAGTGTTTGCTTTTGCTTGGCGGGAGCTATCGGAGCTCCTGCCAAGCAGAACCAAACAGTTATGCCCCAGGGGTGGGCACCCCAGCTCACAGCAGGAGCTGTCCCCGAGTCTGCCGGTCCGCAGGGCCAATATTGACTCCATAAGAGGGGCCGTGCGGCCCTCCCTTCTTTGACCTGCATGAGCCAGCTCCGGGGAGGTGGTGGTCCTCGGGATTATATATGGCCCCTTCCATTTTAAAATGTTCTTTTGGCAACAGGGAGGTGGTGGTCCCTGGGACACAGGGGTCTGTGGGGCCCGTCGCAATATTGTTGATGTAGCCCCAGGGAGATGGTTTTCCCTGGGGCTTGTAACAGCACAGGATGGGGGTTTGTGTGGACTCGTCCATTCATTAAATAAAGTCCACAGGGAGGCCGTACTCCCCAGGGCTCAAACAGCCTCCGAACGGGGCCCGTGCACACCCTCCTTTGTTTTACAAAATACCCCAGGGACATGGCCCAACCAGGGGCCTTTTTCAAAACAAGCACAGGAGCCATGGTAATGTTTTGTTTTAAATTCTTTTTTGCCCAGGCAGGTTCACTCCGGGACCCCAGGACCACAGTTCTACGGCCAGGGTATTCCTACCCTGCCCCCTTTTCCTTTCAGTTAATGTTTTTTTGGGGACTCAGCTGAAGCTGAGTCTGAAAATGGATGCCAACCCTTCCTGGTTAATGTGTTGGCAGCCAATCAGAGCTCTGCATTTCCCTGCATGAACTTGTTATTATTTGCAAATTAGCCACATTCACAGATAAATAAATCTGGATTTCCTTATATTTATCAACAACTATTGAATGGATTTACATCAAATAAGTGAAAGCATGATCTCTGTAACATAATCTACCTTCCTGCCAAATTGGGTGTAATTCCATCTAGAAGTTCGAGCTGTAGTCAAGTTCAAGGCTCCTATGGGAATTATCATGGGAAACGCACTTTTTTTGACCCCCCTTTTTTCTCAGCCCCCGCTTGACAATTCACCCTGAAATTTCCATGCACAACAATAATCACTGCCGCACTTTTTAAAGAAAGTTTTGTGAAGATTCCTCAAATGGCACCACAGATATAGGCAAGTCAAAAAACGTTTTTCGTATGGTCCTAACTATAACTACCTACTGGTAACTGCCAGAAGGTAGTTATAGTTAGGACCTAGTTTCTGTAAGAAAACCATATTTTGACTTGCCTATAAATTTGGCGGTGTTTGACCAATCTTCATAACATTTTCCCAGAAATGTGTCAAAGTAGGTTCTGTGTGTCATGGAAAGTTTGGGGGTGATCTTTGTTGTGGGGACCAAGAAATAATGGTGCCAAAAAAGGGTGTGTTTGTAATGTTAATTCCGATAGGAACGTGTTGTCGGAACTACAGTCCGAACCGCTGGATGGAATTACACCAAATTTGGCAGAAAGGTAGATGTTATTTCGCGGATTGTGCTTTTTATTATATGGTGCAAAACCGTCCAGTAGTTTTTGATACATTTTAGCCAAAAATTAAAGCTATATTTCTGGCCACAGATATTTCACAGTGGTTTTGCGTTTAATTGTGAATGCCCGCACTAACTGGAGTGCTCTGATTGGCTTGGCACAACTTGAACAGAACAGTCGAACAGAAAGTTGCAGCTGTCATTTTATCATTCAGGAATGGTTCCCAGGGCTGGAAATCTGTGTGAAAGCTAACATAAGGGGTCATGGTGGAGATTCTCTGACCCCATGTTTTAGAAATGGGTGTGTTAGTGACCCATATGAATCCGACCTCATAAAACCTGAACCAACTGTGCTTTGACACAGGATCTGTTCTAAGGAAGAGACTAAACTTAACAGGGACCTACTACACGATAGTCTTAGGCTGGATGGTGCCCAAAGAATACCATGTATATTCGAGATTTTACTAAAGACATGGGCAGTCTAAAATATTTTACTAACCCTAGCACCATCCCCTTGGTACCCAGGAAAGACCTCAGAAAAAAAGACCCTGTCTTTCTTGGAAACACTACGACTGTCGGGGGAAATCATTAAGCCCAGTGTCCTACAGCACCAGATGGTACTTACAACTTTTATTTTGCAGCCATATTTAGTATTCATTCCCAGTGTTTTTGATACATTTTTATTAATAAGATGTAGATTAGGGATAATACACAGACTAGTTTCTTTCCCCAATATGAACGATTGGGCCAATGGAGTTATAACTATGTCCATGCGATTGGTCGTCAAATCAATCCTCCCTACATTTTGTCTTATTTTGTAGATTCTATAAGGAGTTAAGAAAGATTTGGATAGTTCCGATTTGGCTTGAGACAATGCCACCCTGCGTTCATTAAGCTTCAGCTTTTAGAAAACGAGAATGTAGCTTGGCGGATGTCTATATTTAAAAAAAATATATATCAATCAAAGAAAGAGCATTGCAATCAAGGAATGAGGAGGTGGCATATCTTAGATGTATTGTTTTTATCCTTTTTTACTGTATTTCTGATTATGCAACTTAAATATACATGAAATGTACTTTTTATCAGATAAAAAATGTGTATCTCTTTTTAAATTTGCGATAGAAATTTTTGTATGCACTATGCATTTTATCTGTGCTTTTTATGATTTACGACACGGGGTAGTGTGAATTGCTTTTTACCCGGGGTCTAAAGATATGTCTTTCCATAGTGATTTACGACGCGGGGTAGTGTGAATTGCTTTTTACCCTTTTTTATCCGTATAAAGACTTAGATGCTGAGTGTTTTTACTTTAATTACTTTTTGTGCACCAAATATTGTTTTAAATTGAGAGTCTTGGCTTGTGGTTTAATACTTGTTTTAGGGAACTTTGTGCATGTTTTAACTATGTATTCTAATGTGTTTTAATGGATTTATTTTTGTTCGTATTTGTCTTTGATGATTCTATAATCAAAATAAAGACTCTATGACGATGATGATGATGATTGTTATAATATAATCGAAATAAAGCTTTGTTTGAGTTTGAGTTTGACACAAGTTATGTGTCCAAAATAGATATTTTTGATTGCATACGATATTTGAAACAATGCCACAGCCACTAGCACGTCCCTCCCCATGTACCATCGCAGGGACATTGTGAATATCATTTCAACATCGCGAATACTGGTGGACACATAAGAAAAATATATATTTGTACACACTTGCCCGTCACTGTCACACACTCATGTATGGACTCACAAACTCACTCAGAAACGTACACATTCATTCATATACCCAAGCACACACTTATACATCTAGTCACATACCCACTCAGATACTTATGCACTCACTCACATACACATTCAGGTACTGATGCACCCATGTACAGACCCACTTAGAGACTCATGCACCTACTTAGAGACTTAGTCATAGACTCATGCATACAGTTTCATACCTAGTTAGAGACTTTTACAACCACTCACAGATGCACCCATTCACAGGTCCACTCACATACTCATGCACCTACTTACAGACTCACTCGGTGAATCACAGACTCTTGCTCAGACCCACTCACAGACTCACGTACCCACTTGCAGACCCACTCACACACTCACATATGTACTCATAGACCCACTGAGACACTCATACACTCACTTACAGATCTACTCAGATACTCATACACCCACTCACACACCCATATATTCACTCTTACATTCAGTCACAGACTCTTCCAGGGACATATGGACTCAGTCACTCACTGATATACTCAGAAAGGACACCCCCACCCACCAACTCACTCAGATGTACACACACCCACTCAAGGCTCATGCATCAACTCAAAGACCCACCCAGACACTTGTCCTCGCAGTCACAGACAGACTCAGATATCATGCACGCACCCATTCATTCACCCTCTCAGAGGCTTATGCTCTCACTCACATACCTATTGAGACACTCGTACATCCACTCACAGACCCACTCAGACACTCACACACCCATACAGTCACTCACACACCCTCAAAGACCCACTCAGAGATGTATGCACCCAGTCACTCATACACTCACACTTTCAGCCATAGACCCACTGAGAGACTCATATACTTAATCAGAGACCCACACAGACACTCATGAACCCACTCACTGACCCACTCAGACACCCACTTAGATACTCATGTATCCAGTCAGAAGCAACTAGTTTCTCTTATCCTTCTTACCGCTATTCACCATACTAACTAACTATAACTGCACCCCCGCAATGCACTGCTTATGACCTCACATATTACATCACCCATGACATGGTCAGTGACATCACTGATGACATCTTAAATGCTAGGAACAGCATTTTGCTTGACAAGATAGCCCTGCAATCCTTGCCCATCTGACCGCCTCAACTCTACTTCAATTTAGGAATGAGATGCTGACTCATTTAATCTCCTCAAATAACACTACATCACAATGTGTTAACAGTTGACAACCCACCTTACTTTCCTATTACTTGTTGACGTTATGCACTTATTTAGCCATTTACAGCATTTCACTGCCTCTTGGATTGGGTTGCGCTATAGAAATACCTTGTACATAGATACTAGCCATGATTGTCTTGCTTCGATACATTCACTTCTTGTAATTTCAATTATAGTAACTTAACTTTGTTTTTTAATTTGTTTTATGACTCGATGGTGGGTCACCCTTACTGATACCTATTAAGAAGGTTTTATTGGGGCTGGTGTATTTCGCCAATTGGATAGTGGGGGTCATTAGGTCTTTCTCCCTCCTGACACGCTGGTGTGTCACAGTATACTTTATACCCCTTTTCTTCTTTTTTATATATTTCTTGCATCAGCTGTGGGTGCCTGATTCTTCTCTACATCCCTCTTTCTCACTTTCTGCAAGGTTTTGCTAATATGTCTATTATCCCTGTTTGGTTGTAATTTTGTACCTACAGCCTTGATAAAAAAATGTCAGCTGTTGTTATGATGACATATACACAGTGGATTACTAAGTTCTCTACTTTTCAATAAATCCCTTATACTAGATTTTCTACAAACCCTACTTGGTAGACTCCTACATGATACCAAGAAACACCAACCACAGTTATATGCTCATTTAACTATACCCTTATTATGGTCCCAGGTCGTTGAGTCCTCATTGATCTTAGGTCAAATAATTATGGATCTAAAGGACTCTTTGATCGATTTAAATCTTTTGGCCTCTTCGTCGTTAGGTAGTTCCATGACCACGATTGCTCTGTATAATGTGTTTTTTAAGAAAATATTGTCCTATATCTTGGTTCCTTGTACCACTCATGGAAAGAAATCTCTCAAAAAGCACAAGTGGTATAACAAAGAATGCAGATGTCTTCGTAGCGATCTCAGACTTGCACCAAGAACAAATTATGTGGAAATATTCGCCTGGCCAGGAAGAGACAAAAAAGGGCTCAGATTTAGGCTAAGAAGACTTGAGATGAAGCTAGTTGGCAGAACCTTAACCAGGCCTGCTCTCATAAGGACTCCACTAGGTTTTGGATCCTTGTCAAACAAGGGAGGGATGTACCAGGGGGAGGGGTGTGGCGCTGCGGCCAGGGCCACTGACAGTGGAATCTGGGGATCACGGTTCGATCCCTGGCGCGGCGGCAGATTAGCCCAGCACCATGTGACTCTGGGCAATAGCTTGCTTATCTTCCCGACGGCCCTCAGCGCCTGGAGACCCTTACGGGTAATTGTTCACGCTTTACAAATGTGAATTATTATTATTATTACCAGTGGATCCGATGCATATTAATATAGCTCCGCAATCATGGACTGAGCATTTTTGTAGTCTTTATTCTGGTACTGCCTTATCGAATGAACTGAGTTTTCTCAGGGGGGCAGAGGCAACTGAAGGGTTTTTTTGGCACAAAAGACCAGTTCTTTACCATGAGTGATGTTATGTTAGCCCTAAGTGCTATAACCAGAGGCAGAACTCCTGGTTTGGAAGGCATACTGGCTGACTTTTTTTTGCATGAAAGACATATATAGGCACAACACATCCTCTTGTTGGCAAATGCAATCGCCGTTGGTGGCCTGATCTCAGACTCGTGGAAGGGAGCAGAGATCATCCCAATATCCAAAAATGGGGATAGATCCACCCCTGCAAACTACAGGTCAAATAGTTTGATTGACTGCATACAGAAGATCTTTGTCCGATTGATTTTAAGCAAAATTGAGGTATGGATTGAGGAAAAGGCCATCATTTCCCCTTTTCAGGCTGGTTTCCAGAAGAAGGTGTCTACAATTGACTAAATCTTCCATTTCGATTTACTTTATTGGAAGACTGTGATGGACTACGGAGAAACATTATATGTTGCCTTCATCGATCTTAAGTCCACCTTTGATCTGGTCCCGCGTGACCAGCTATGGTGAGTCCTGAATATCCTGTGTCTTCCCGATAAACTTTTGTTACTCTTGATCCATCTTCACAAGGGAAACTTTGCGCATGTCCGCTGGGGATCTCAAGAACAGGTGGCAGATTGATTTACTGGTGAAGGGTGTTCACCAGGGTGAAGGGTGTTCACCAGGGGTGTGTGCTGGCACCTACCCTGCATTCGCTTTATCTCATTGAGGTTGTCTCTTACCTGTCTTTTCTCAATACTGACGCTCCGTCTATGGCATGTATCAATAAAACGATTCTTCTCTTTTCAGATGACACCTTATTGATTTCCAAGAGTGGTCTGCAATATGAACTAGATCATTTTTGGAATTTTGCTCTCTATGAGGTTTGGAAATCAATTGCGTGAGGACAAAGATAATGTTCTTCAATAAGGATAGATTTTTTAAAGGAAAACTTGAGTTAGGTGGTGAGCCACTTGATCGTGTAGAGAAATTTAGCTATCTGGGAGTAACTATTTCCTCGAACCTTTCATGTAAACCTCAGCTGCATCTACTAACTATTAAGCACAGGCAAGTTACAGGAGCTATAGTCAGAGAGTATAATACCTCTCTAACGAAACCTATTGCTCCCACTTTGCAAAACTGTGTTGCTAAAGCCATTGGCGCCTGTTTTTATGGCTCAGAGCTGTGGGTGCTTTCAGAGCTTTCCTCGCTGAGTAGATCAGAAAATCGCTTTTTGAGGCATTTGATCAATTTACCCTTAAATCTTTGATGCTGAACATGGGACAGTGAACATTAGCAGATAGAGACAAATTGTGGCCTTTGTTATTTTGCAGGAGGTTGTAGTTTCAGCCTGAGTTGGCACAATATGATGTTGTACTAAGGGACTTGATGACTACAGATATATTTTGTAAAATCCCATGGTTGAGACAGGTTCACAAGCTGCTTGTAGCCATTGGTCTTGGGGATTACTAGCATAATATACTCCTAATGCCGTCCGTAACACCAAGGCTGCTGAAGGTACATTACTGACAGTGGGGTAGACGAAAAAGCAGTTATATTGAATATTGGCCACTCGCAGATTAGAGGCTTTTATGATTTTAAATACACATTCCATCTGGAGCCAACCCCGGGATCAGCCGACCTCTGGAAATCCTGGAGTGCGTCTCGTGTCGCGGTGAGTTGACCCTCTCCACACGGGCAGGCGGGGCTGAAAGGTAGCATATATATATATATATACCTCCTGGACCTAAAAGTCATTTGTTATCATTCATTTTATTGCCTTGGTTTTTGTATGTAAACAGAGGATGTAGCTGGCTTAATTTCCTAACAAACTTCTTTATCTGCTTTTAATGATAATATTCTATAATGTATTGTTTTTATTTAATCTTTTATTGTTGTATCATGCTCTACATAGGTTGAATTTTATGAGCAATTGGCTATCTGTACTATGCTTTTATGACTTGTATTGTTGAATAAAGCAGTCACTGATTGATTGACTATACCTATATTAATATATTTCAATAAGAGGTGCGATTGTTCTGCCTCTACTACCTTTCCATTTTCTAATTATGCAAGTCAAGTCAAGTCAAGTCAAGTCAAAAAATTTATATAGCGCACTACATACCCAGAGGGTCTCAAGGCGCTTGAGGAAGGGGGGCGGGTTACTTATCGAATATCCAGGTTTTAAGCTGTTTTCTGAAGGCTAGGTGGTTTTGAGTAAGTCGGAGGTGGATGGGGAGGGAGTTCCAGGTTTTGGCCGCTAAGTAGGAGAAGGATCTTCCCCCCATGGTGGCTTTGTGGATGCGAGGAACAGCGGCGAGGGCTTGGTTGGACGAGCGCAGCTGGCGGGTGGGGGTGTAAAAGGAAAGGCGCATGTTGAGACAATCAGGTCCAGTTTCGTATAGGGCTTTGTGTGCGTGGGTGAGGAGACGGAACGTTATTCTCTTGTTGACGGGGAGCCAGTGAAGAACTTTCAGGTGGGCGGAAATGTGGTCTGTGCGAGGGATGTCTAGTATGAGTCTGGCTGAGGCATTTTGGATGCGTTGGAGTTTTTTCTGCAGTTTTGCGGCGGTACCAGCGTACAGGGTGTTTCCGTAGTCCAGGCGGCTTGTAACCAGTGCGTGGGTGACCGTTTTCCTTGTTTCGGTTGGGATCCAGCGGAATGTTTTTTTGAGCATGCGCAGGATGTTGAAGCATGATGATGAGACGGCGTTGACTTGTCTGGTCATCGAGAGTGAGGAGTCCAGGATGATGCCCAGGTTCCGTGCGTGGTCCGTCGGTATGGGGGCTTTACCTAAGGCCGTTGGCCACCAAGAGTCGTCCCAGGCGGAAGGGGATGAACCTAGGATGAGGACTTCCGATTTGTCCGAGTTCAATTTCAGACGGCTGTGCTTCATCCACTCGGCTACTTCTTTCATCCCTTCATGTAGGTTGGTTTTGGCGGTGGTTGGGTCTTTTGTGAGTGATAGGATCAGCTGAGTGTCATCCGCGTAGGAGATGATGTTGAGGTTGTGTTGATTTGCGATGGTTGCGAGGGGGCTCATGTAGACGTTGAAGAGGGTGGGGCTGAGTGATGATCCTTGCGGGACGCCGCAGATGACTTCGGTGGCCTCTGACTTAAAAGGGGGGAGGCGGACTCTCTGAGTTCTTCCAGCGAGGAACGAGATGATCCAGTCCAATGCTTTTCCTTGAATTCCGATGTTTCTGAGGCGTTGTATCAGGGTGCTATGGCAGACTGTGTCGAAGGCTGCGGAGAGGTCAAGGAGGATGAGGGCCACTATGTCTCCGTTATCCAGTAGTGTTCGAATGTCGTCTGTTGCTGCGATGAGGGCGGTCTCGGTGCTGTGTTTGGCTCGGAAGCCAGACTGTGAGGAGTCGAGTGATTTGTTGGTTTCGAGGAAAGCGGCGAGCTGGCTGTTAACGGCTTTCTCGATGACTTTGGCAGGGAATGGGAGGAGCGAGATGGGGCGGTAGTTTTTGAGTTTGGAGGGGTCAGCTGAGGGTTTCTTCAGAAGGGCGCTGAGTTCGGCGTGTTTCCAGCTTTCTGGGAATGTGGCGGAGTTGAGGGAGCAGTTGATGATGTCTCGGAGATGGGGTGCGATGATGGAGTCTGCTTTGTTGAAGATGTGATGGGGGCATGGGTCTGTAGGGGATCCTGAGTGGATGGAGTTCATCAGGCGAATGGTGTCTTCTGTGGTGATTGGGTTCCAGTCGAAAAGGTTATTCGGAGGAGGTACAGGTTCGGGGGTGAGTGGGGTGGGCTGGTTTGCGGGTTGGTTGTCAAAGCTGTTATGAATGTCGGCGATTTTGTCATGGAAGAATGAGGCGAGGGAGTCGCAGAGGACTTGAGAGGGGGTGATGTCGTTGGAGCTGGCGATGGGGTTGGTGAATTCTTTGATTATGTTGAAAAGTTCCTTGCTGATGTGGGCGTTGTTGTCTAGTTGGTCTTTGAGTGATGATTTCTTGGCTGTCCGGATTAGTTGGTGGTGTTTGCGGGTGGCGTTTTTGAAGGCGGCTTGGGTGATAGTGTTTGGGTCTTTTTTCCAGGTTTTCTCAAGGGAACGACAGAGCTTCTTTGATTTCTTAAGGTCGTCGTTGAACCAGGGGGCGTTCTTGCTTCCTTGTTTGATTTGATGTTTTTTCAGGGGTGCTAGTTTGTCGGCGGTTTGGGTTAGCCATTGTGTGAGGTTGATGGCGGCTTGGTTAGGGTTCGTTGAGTAGGCGGGGGGTTTTTGAAGAAGCGATGTGGAGATCTGGTCGATGGTGATTTTGTTCCAATTTCTTCGCAGAGTTGGTTGAGGGTGGTTGTGGATCGTGGACTTGTTGTAAATGAAGTGGATGCAACTGTGGTCCGTCCAGTGGAGGGTTGTGGTGTGAGTGAAGGAGATATGCTTGCTGGAAGTGAAGATAGGGTCAAGTGTGTGTCCTGCGTAGTGAGTGGGGGTGTTGACAAGTTGTTTAAGTCCGAGATTGGCGAGATTGTCCAGAAGGGTGGTAGTGTTACTGTCGTTGCTCTTTTCCAGATGGAAATTGAGGTCTCCCAGTAGAATGTATTCTTCCGAGGGGAGGGCGTGTGGGGTGATGAAGTCAGTAATGTCTTCGCTGAATTTTGTACGGGGTCCTGGTGGTCTGTAGAGGAGGGTGCCTCTGAGTGTCGTCTTGGGGTCGGTGTGGATCTGGAAGTGAAGGTGTTCGGCGATAGCGAGGTTGTCTTCTGAGCTGGTTGAGACGCGGATGGTGTTCTTGTGGACGATGGCGATGCCTCCTCCTGTTTGGATGGGGCGGTCCTTACGGATGATCTTGTAGCCGTCCGGGATGGCTATGGTGATGTCTGGAGCTGAAGAGGCATTCATCCAGGTTTCTGTTAGGAAGGCGATGTCCGGGGAAGTGGTGTCGAGTAGGTTCCAAAGGTCGATGGCGTGTTTGTGAACTGAGCGGGTGTTGAGAAGGATGCATTTAAGGTGGGTGGTGTTGGATCTCTGTTTGGTGTTTGTGGGTTTGGTGTGGGTCTTGATGCAGGAGAATTTGCAGGAGTGGCAGGTGAAGGGTCCATGGATGTGTCCTGGTGCTGCTTGGGCGCAGTTAGGGAGTCGGCCGGGGTTCAGTGATAGGAGGGTGGAGGCGTCGTATGTAATGTGGGAGGAGTGGGTGAAGCGTGGACCAGGGGGTCTGGCGCTGGGCGCGGTCCAGGCGCGGACGGGCATAGACGGGCTTACCTTTGGCACACTTTCGGCGCGGCCGCAGCGCGTGGACGCTGCGCGTTGGGTCATTGGTCATAAATGGAGAGAGGAGGGGGGGCGGAGCGTGGGAGAGGGCAGCTGGGAGGCGGGAGCTGGGAGGAGACACGGGCTCACAGAAGAAAACAAGCACTCCACCAAATGGCAGCCCGGTACCTGAAACGAAACTGGGGCACCGCCGGAGTGCGAGTTAAGGTGCAGAAATTGTTTAAACACTGTGCAGGCCCTTTTAACTTCCCCGCAATGCAAGGCCAATGTACAGAAATTATCAAAGGCAAGCAAACGATGTCAGGCGCTAAATGCGCTATATCAGGGCCAGCAGGCAAAAATCAATGATAACGATACCAGGCGCTGCGTGCGCTTCAAGGCGCTCAATCAGGGCAAGCAGGCAGCAGGGAGCAAGGCGTCTGTTGGGAGGCACAGCGCGAGGGGAGCGACCACTGTGGAGAGGGTCCAGATGGTCACCGCTAGCGAGAGGACGGGGCGAGATAGCTGTACTCGTGGGTGGGAGGGGCAGCTGGGAGGCGGGAGCTGGGAGGAGACACGGGCTCACAGAAGAAAACAAGCACTCCACCAAATGGCAGCCCGGTACCTGAAACGAAACTGGGGCACCGCCGGAGTGCGAGTTAAGGTGCAGAAATTGTTTAAACACTGTGCAGGCCCTTTTAACTTCCCCGCAATGCAAGGCCAATGTACAGAAATTATCAAAGGTAAGCAAACGATGTCAGGCGCTAAATGCGCTATATCAGGGCCAGCAGGCAAAAATCAATGATAACGATACCAGGCGCTGCGTGCGCTTCAAGGCGCTCAATCAGGGCAAGCAGGCAGCAGGGAGCAAGGCGTCTGTTGGGAGGCACAGCGCGAGGGGAGCGACCACTGTGGAGAGGGTCCAGATGGTCACAGCTAGCGAGAGGACGGGGCGAGATAGCTGTACTCGTGGGTGGGAGGGGCAGCTGGGAGGCGGGAGCTGGGAGGAGACACGGGCTCACAGAAGAATACAAGCACTCCACCAAATGGCAGCCCGGTACCTGAAACGAAACTGGGGCACCGCCGGAGTGCGAGTTAAGGTGCAGAAATTGTTTAAACACTGTGCAGGCCCTTTTAACTTCCCCGCAATGCAAGGCCAATGTACAGAAATTATCAAAGGCAAGCAAACGATGTCAGTCGCTAAATGCGCTATATCAGGGCCAGCAGGCAAAAATCAATGATAACGATACCAGGCGCTGCGTGCGCTTCAAGGCGCTCAATCAGGGCAAGCAGGCAGCAGGGAGCAAGGCGTCTGTTGGGAGGCACAGCGCGAGGGGAGCGACCACTGTGGAGAGGGTCCAGATGGTCACAGCTAGCGAGAGGACGGGGCGAGATAGCTGTACTCGTGGGTGGGAGGGGCAGCTGGGAGGCGGGAGCTGGGAGGAGACACGGGCTCACAGAAGAAAACAAGCACTCCACCAAATGGCAGCCCGGTACCTGAAACGAAACTGGGGCACCGCCGGAGTGCGAGTTAAGGTGCAGAAATTGTTTAAACACTGTGCAGGCCCTTTTAACTTCCCCGCAATGCAAGGCCAATGTACAGAAATTATCAAAGGCAAGCAAACGATGTCAGTCGCTAAATGCGCTATATCAGGGCCAGCAGGCAAAAATCAATGATAACGATACCAGGCGCTGCGTGCGCTTCAAGGCGCTCAATCAGGGCAAGCAGGCAGCAGGGAGCAAGGCGTCTGTTGGGAGGCACAGCGCGAGGGGAGCGACCACTGTGGAGAGGGTCCAGATGGTCACAATTATACTGCACAATTTAGTTCTGTTTATTGCGAATATAAATATTTTTTACTTTGTACTACTTAAAATATAAGAGTATCGTCAACTATGAACGCATCCTTTAAGCATGTCTTTGCTGGGAACAATCTAACAGGGTGACCCATTAATAACACCCAACTAAGCATTCAATTTTTATTTTTATTTTCTTGAAATGTGTGTTGTGTGTTCACTTTCAATAGTGATGCCAAAAAACAGAGTATGCAGGACATACCTTTTTATAATACAGAGCATGTTACATATTTGTGATGCTGTTGTTTTTGGCTTTGATTTTAGTCTTTCTCAGAGATAGGATCGCAAATCTTTAATCCACATCACTCTCAGTATAACTTCTTTGACCTGTGTCATCTATGGCCACTCCCTTTTCACTTTGTAATCTTACTAAGTAATATATTTTCCTAAAATGACAGACATAGCAACAGGGGCATAAGAGAGTACCCAGCCTTTGGAAGGGGAGCCATTCACGACAAGGCCTATGAATTGTTGTGAGATGTAGGAGTCTCAGAGACTTATCACTAATCATTTTGCATTACTCCACTAAATAGCAGAAGAGCTGTCCATGAGGCATACAGCACATGGCCTCAGAGGAAGTAATACCTGGGGCCGTATTACGGAAGTATCAAGGGGCGCAACGGGTGTTTGCGCACACCCGGGGCACTTTGGTATTACAGAAGAGGTTGCAGACGCTTGTGCGTCCCCTTCTGTAATACCAATAGTGCTTGCGAACATAAAGCACCAGTGCTATCATCAGAGGGTGTTCCCATGCAAATGAGGGAATCCCTTTGCCCTAGCACCCGCGTCATCCTATAGATGTAGGTGCAGAGGCAAAGAAGTTGTCAGGAGGTGCAATGAGCGAACGCCACCTAAAAGGTGACGCACTGTCTGTGCACCCCCTGATGGCAGCCCTTTGGAGGGGGAAAGAGGGTCCCGTGGAGGCAGGTGCAGTCACTCACTGAACCCACCTGCAAGGGGATCTCCATTTCCCCTTCAAAGTGCAGGTGGGTTCCAACCTGCACAGGGGCGTAACACAGGCCCCCGCAGCCCCCGTGGTGCGGGGGCCCCCAATCTCCAGGGTGCCCCATCAGTACACTAATTCGGTGAGAGAGCCCCTGATTGAGCTCGGAGGGGGCCCCTCCACGTATCTTGCAGGGGAGCCCCCTTAAGTTTCGTTACACCACTGAGCCTGCATGGTGAAACATGGAGCAGGTTCAAAGCAGCCCCTCCGTTTTTCAGATAAATCCACTGTCCACAGGACAGCACGATTTTGCGGCTGCCGTGGGGGCAGCACATTCATCCTCTTAATACAGCACATTTTCCTTGTTTGCGCCGGGTGCACCTTTTTAAAAGGTGTGCCTGGCACAAACAAGGAAAATGCTCTGTATCTGTGATAGGGCCCCTGGTATTTCGAGGTTATACCTTGAGGCGCTCCATCAGGGCAGCAATTTTTTCCATTCAAAAATACTACTTTTCGATCCTCTCTAAAATTAGTCATTTAGAAATGTCCCCAAATATTTTTAATTTATTTTCAGGGGGCATGCACTCACCAGGGGGCGTGCACTCACCAGGGGGCGTGCACTCACCAGAGTGCATGCTCACATTCAGCAAATACGCACAAAGCTGCTGGTGATGATGGGGCAAGCGTTTAGCACACAGCCTGGAGGGAACCTTGGGACAGGTATGGAGAGTCCAGGGGATCACCTGGAACCCCATAAAAGGGGTCAAACATGCACTACACCACCTCCCTTGGGGGTACATGTGAAATCTAGGGCCTGCTGGCAGTATTTGCATCTGTAGACTTTGATTGTCCGATTTAATGGGCTACCCAAGGGCCCCAAACACAATGGCTGGAGTCCGTGACTCCTTAAAGAACTATAAAAGCCAGATGCAAATACGCACGTGGTGATGAGTGAACCTGCTGCTTGATTACATTCTACTTTCTTCCTCAGAGTCTTTGTGCGCCTGCGCAGGATCCAAAGTTTTACTTTATGCAAGACTGGAGTCGTTGTGAAGGTGGCGAAGCGGCAAATAGGACTTAGTGAGTTTCTTTGCTAATGTTTGTGATGATTTCTCCTGGGCATATGAAAATGGGGAAAGAAGTTTGCTTGTATGGATAGAACATATGTGCACAGCTGAAAACCGGTAGAAGTTGGTGAACTGAAAGGCTAGCTTTTCATTAGTCGGGGCTTGGGCGATACCGAATGGGTTCCCAAACCAGGTACCCTCTGAGTAGGAGAAAGCATAAGGTATATCTTCTTGACCCAGGTAACTTTGATGGGAGTTAAATGGTTGCAGTTTTTAATTGCTGAGTGGAACGCTGCTTTCGTTAGTAACAATGAGCTGCGTTTTGAATATGCAAAAACCAATATTGCAGACAAAACTCTGTGCTGAACATTTAACTGTCCTTGCGGTAGCTGTGGTTGGGTTAAAAATGCTGTTTCCGCTAAACGTATGACTTTAATCACCTCACTGCGTGTGGTTTTATGTTTTAGAGACGGTTTCTGCTGAAAAGGTGGTTTAACTTGGTACCATCAGCTTGAGCGTGCATTTAAACAAACGCACAATCTGGCTGATTATCCTTTCCATAGACTGGTTTTGGGAAGAAAGAAATAAGGAAAAAATGACAGATTAACGATGCTGTGCTGAGAGACCTCTGTCTAAGCACGTCACAGTATTGTTTCTAGGCTGTCGCATTAGTATGGGCCTGGGATTACACAGTAACTGCAGGTTCAAGAAGCCTGCACTGCAGTTTTGTTAAAATTACCATGCAAACCAAACATTTATTTTAAAAAGTTGTAACTATGAACTGTAATCTGCAGGTTTAGTGTGCATTTTTCCATTTACATCTTTATTTTGTCCTTTTATCTTACACTACAACGAGAAAAATAACATTCTCAGGAAATACCCGAAGCCCTCCGTTGCTCGCGTTGTGCCTTTTTTTTTTAACTCAAACCAAAGATGACAAGTCAGTGCCTGAAGTGTCTATGTAAATTATTTGTTTTGTGTTTTTATGAAGTGAAACATCTTGGAATTCTGAATCACTTCCTTAAAGGCATTTGTTTTTAATAAAAAATATTTACTCCGTCATGCTGCACCGGAAGCAATACTCTTGCAAATTTTAAGCATATGTGAACGAATGTAGCTAGTTTGGGATGCTTGCCTTGGGTGTATGTAAGCGTGTCACAGAAAAGTAAGACAGTGGACTCCACTTTTATTTATAGCAGGCAGTACTGTGTGATATACGTTCGAGTGTGTGATCTGCTGTAGTTTGCGTGGATGAGGTAAATATATATATATATATATATATATGTATATATTGTATATATGTGTGTGTGTGTATATATATATATATATTCACTGAAAAAACCATAGGTTATAGACCATATATAGTTAGGAATTAGCATTTAAAAAACCTTATTTTACTCACACAAAACCATTGAAATTCCGTATATAGTTAGTTGCACTAACTATATATTGCGCACCCGCAATCCACTGCTGATCATGTCACATATTACATCATTCATGACATGGTCAGTGACATCACTGATGACATCACTGATGACATCTCAAATGACATCACTGATGACATCACTGATGACATCTCAAATGACATCACTGATGACATCACTGATGACATCATCCAGTGACTGTGTGTTTCTGTAAAGTTTAAATATGTTTTAGATATTGAAGAATGAGTAGATGTATAACTGTCTGGACGAAGGATTTAGTAGGTGCATGACTGAATGTATGAGTGAGTGATTAAATGTGTCTCACTGAGTGCATGGGTTAGTGACTAAACTGTCTTAATTTGTGCATCATTATGTCTGTTGTTCTGTAAACTACTGCATGTGTTGATCAGTAGCTATATGATTAACTATATGGGTTATTGATTGATTGTCCAAGTATTTGTATGGGAGACTGAGTGTGTGTGTGGCTGGCTGGGAGGTGTGTGACTCTGTGCAGATCAATGTGTACTTGTATCAATGATTGTATAAGAAAGTAAGTATGTGTTACTATATGTTTGAAAATGTAAGGTGCTCTATGTTTAACTGTATAGACAAGAAAATGGAAGTGTGATTGATTCTTTACAGGACTGACTAGGTGTGTGAGTAACTCCATGGATGAGTGGCAGAGTGTGAGTGTCTGTATAGGTGTATGAGTGCATATGATAGTGTTGTAAAGATGAGTGATTGTATGTATGAATGATTGTATGGGTGAATGAGTGAATGTGTGTGTAGACGTAGGAATCAGTGAGTACGTATGTAGTAACTAGTATTGGTGTGTCAATGGTTTCAAAAATTATACTCTGTATTTAACACTGGGTGAAACAGAGGTTATATTAAAATGTGAGGAGATGCATTGTATTGTCACATGAATGATATCATCAGTGATGTGGTCATTGATGTCAAATGAGATGTCATCAGTGATGTCATCAGTGATGTCATTTGAGATGTCATCAGTGATGTCATCAGTGATGTCACTGACCATGTCATGAATGATGTAATATGTGACATGATCAGCAGTGGATTGCGGGTGCGCAATATATAGTTAGTGCAACTAACTATATATGGAATTTCAATGGTTTTGTGTGAGTAAAATAAGGTTTTTTAAATGCTAATTCCTAACTATATATGGTCTATAACCTATGGTTTTTTCAGTGAATTTTCAAGGTTTTGTAAATGCTAATTCCTAACTATATATGGTCTATAACCTATGGTTTTTTCAGTGAATTTCAATGGTTTTTTAATAGCAAATATCATAAGCTGTCGAATGTCAAGTACGTGGTAAGTGAAAACATTTTCGTGTTTATGCACACTGATCTGCTTTGAATGGTGCCCCCCCCCTCATTTCTATTAGGAGTACTCTCTCTTTGCAGATAGTGAAAGGTAGTTAACGCAGGCCTTTGCCCCCGTTGTAATCCGTCGTGCCTGCTTCTCTCTCCATTTGATTGATTGTTATCCAAGTATTTACTGTTTTAGAATTAGTTCTCTTTGGTTCATTCTCTATTTACAAACAAACACAGAGTCGCAATACTCTGTTTAGTCTTTGCAGATAACGAAAAATCGTGTAAAAAAAAAGAAAAGGAATCGAGCAAAATCAGTAGGCCACTAATGGGATCTCTTTTTGACCTCGCTAAAATAGAAACATTAGGAACAACCCCTCATGACAAATACAAAACTAGTGAGATGAACTGAACTCCACACAATGATGGCTGCAAAACAGCTCGGCTCCGCCACCCACCCCGCCCAAAATAACGATAAAGAGCGGCTGCCATGATTGGTTGCGAAATGGCCACAACGGAGCTACGAAATGGTGCTGCTCTCATGCTAACCCCAGCTTCGGTCTGAAACATCCAGAAACACTGTAGACTACCAATTCGATCAGTTCCGGTAGCGCCCCAATGTAACCCGGTAGAGAAGAACTAGCCCTCCCCTCTTTGACTGATGGTTCTTGTTGCCTGTCCCTTCTGTTGTCATTTAACAGAACTATTTAGCCTGCTGAAAGGGGTTGTGTTTCGACCGCTGGTTGGTGGAGACATTTTGACTATATTCTGGACCTGCGTTGTCGCGTAATGCGTCATATGACGCGCCGCGTTAGCGCATCCGGAAGTCATCCGGGGCGCGCAGCGCGTAACGTAAGCATAACAAGTCATGTGACTTGTTAATAAAACTTTTCATTGGTTCATTTTACTTTTCTTATTCTAATGATGAAAGCCTTGGTCATATCACCTAAAAATTACGCTTTTAATTACTTCCGAACATTATTTTCTCTTAAATATATGTTATAATGTTCCAGGCTAATGTACTTTCCCGGAAATTTTACAACTGTCCTGCAAGTAAAATATATTCTTTTTTCGAGAAAAAGAGCGTTTCTTCGTCCCATGACGGAGCCGTTGAGCAAAAGAGGGTCGACCTGCTGTCTTAGTCGCTGATACGCCTGAATATGAGATTCTTATCGATCACTTTATGTTGCAGGAATAGAAAACACAACAGCCCATGACCATTTATCTTTACTGCGTTCCTTCGTATTATACCTTTTACCCTTCATGTAATTGGTCTGCTTTATTTCACTTGCCTTTTACTGATTCTAAAACAGTGACTATTATTAAAAACTTTACCAATGTATACACTACTACCATGTTTTCTTTTAAAAACCTTTTTTGTGAAAATTTCATTATACAAATACGAGCCTATAACCACGTGGGCCTGCCACGGAGCAAACTGTAATCGTATATGATGAGTAGACATTTACACTGTAGAGGAACGTAACGGGCGGGCCATTAGGTTGCAAAAACTAAGGTGTCTAACAGCTACGGAATCGGTGGACGTACATTTTATAATTAAAATACGACAGGGCCAGTTACAATAAAATTATCTAGATATACATTTGCGGGCAAGTACCATGGGTGACGTTAATTCGAATTTTCAACAGTACAGTAATCAATAACACATCAGAACTTAATATCAATAGGGATGTCGAAATATTCAATCAATTCTCGTCCCCGCCCGCCATGTGCTTCAAAACTGCATACGTATCTCGTGATATCAAGGTTGTGCAACCAGTACACAACAAGGAGTTACGAGTCCCATTTATTCCGGCGCCATTTTGGGCGAGGACGGGCAGGTCCAGGATATAGTCAAAATGTCTCTACCAACCATCGACTATGATGATGTTCATATGCTGTATTTATTAGAGTAACACTCATCTGCCCACATGAAATTAATTTACCACAATCTAAACATGTCATTTTAATCTTTCCAAAGTTCTTCTAAATATTTGGGACCGTTTCCCTTGCCTCTGAAGCTCTCAGTGCCACTTCTTTAATGAATGTACTAGCAGGTCAGGGGTTCTCCTCCAAATCTCTCTTTTATGCAGCACTATAATTAATTGGTGCCACCTCTCCATATGACGATGCATGGTATAGTTACCACAACTATATTTTTTTTCGGTTCCTCTGGAGAGTTCATCGTGGCAGATGAAGCGTGTAACATACCGGGCATTTACCTTTTTTTGCATGTACAGGAAAGGAAAAAAAAATCGAGCGTCCGAGTTCTAAGGTGTCCCAGGGCCATTTTAGTGGACCAGGCCCAAATCCAAAGAACAGCCATCTCACAGGCTAATGGGGCGACCCACGCCGAGTTTCAGCATTGTAGGATGACCACACAAGTACAGCAACTTGCTAGACATCACCTCGGTGCCATCCGGATCTCGGCGCCCCACTGCAGATGAAGTGCCTCTCAACTATGAAACCACCACGGTGACATCCGGATCTTGGCGCGTTGTGCTGCCTTCGGCCTATTCGCACATCGGTCCGCTACTGACGCCATCTCACAGGCTAATGGGGTGACCCACGCCGAGTTTCAGCATTGTAGGATGACCACACCAACTTGCTAGACATCACCTCGGTGCCATCCGAATCTTGGCATCTCAACGCCTAGTGGTATCTTCCTTACAGAAAATATTGTTACGCTGCCTTTGGCCCCATTCGCACATCAGTCCGCAACTTAGACATCACCTCGATGCCATCCGGATCTTGGCATCTCAGCGCCTTGTGGTGTCAGTCAGAAAATATTGTTGCGCTGCCTTTGGCCCCATTCGCACATCAGTCCGCTACTGACACCATCTCACAGGCCAATAGGGCGCCCCACGCCGACTTTTACCATTGTACGATGGCCACACCAGTGGCACAACTTGCTAGACATCACCTCGGTGCCATCCGAATCTTGGCATCTCAACGCCTAGTGGTATCTTCCATACAGAAAATCTTGTTACGCTACCTTTGGCCCCATTCGCACATCTGTCCGCAACTTAGACATCACCTCGGTGCCATCCGGATCTTGGCATCTCAGCGCCTTGTGGTGTATTCTCTTCAGAAAATATTGTTGAGCTGCCTTTGGCCCCATTCGCACATCGGTCCGCAACTTACACATCACCTCGGTGCCATCCGGATCTTGGCATCTCAGCGCCTTGTGGTGTCTTCTACTCCGAAAATATAGTAGAAAATATTGTTGCGCTGCCTTTGGCCCCATTCACACATCAGTCCGCTACTGACACCATCTCACAGGCCAACAGGGCGCCCCACGCCGACTTTTACCATTGTACGATGGCCACACCAGTGCCACAACTTGCTAGACACCACCTCGGTGCCATCCGGATCTTGGCATCTCAGCGCCTTGTGGTGTCTTCAAATCAGAAAATATTGTTGCGCTGCCTTTGGCCCCATTCGCACATCGGTCCGCTACTGACGCCATCTCACAGGCCAACGGGGCGCCCCACGCCGACTTTCAGCATTGTAGGATGGCCACACCAGTGCGGCAACTTACTAGACACCACCTCGGTGCCATCCGGATCTTGGCGCGTTGTGCTGCCTTCGGCCTATTCGCACATCGGTCCGCTACTGACGCAAACTCACAGGCCAACGGGGCGCCCCACGCCGACTTTCAGCATTGTAGGATGGCCACACCAGTGCGGCAACTTACTAGACACCACCTCGGTGCCATCCGGATCTTGGCGCGTTGTGCTGCCTTCGGCCTATTCGCACATCGGTCCGCTACTGACGCAAACTCACAGGCCAACGGGGCGCCCCACGCCGACTTTCAGCATTGTTGGATGGCCACACCAGTGCGGCAACTTACTAGACACCACCTCGGTGCCATCCGGATCTTGGCGCGTTGTGCTGCCTTCGGCCTATTCGCACATCGGTCCGCTACTGACGCAAACTCACAGGCCAACGGGGCGCCCCACGCCGACTTTCAGCATTGTAGGATGGCCACACCAGTGCTGCAACTTGCTGGACACCACCTCGGTGCCATCCGGATCTTGGCGCGTTGTGTTGCCTTCGGCCTATTCGCACATCGGTCCGCTACTGACGCCGCCTCACGTGCCAACGTATTTTCTCCGCATTTTATACCCTATGCCGCATAACAGGTCATGTGACTTGTTTATAAAACTTTTCATTGGTTCATTTTACTTTTGGTTTCCTAATGATGGAAGGCATGATCATGTGACCTAAAAACAACACTTTTCATAGGATGAAAACTTTTTTTTTTTCCCAAACGATGAAAGCCCCACCTTGTTTCTGGATGTTTCAGACTGAAGCTGGCGTCAGCATGAAAGCACCACCATCTCGTGGCTCCGTCGTGGTCATTCCGCGAGCAATCATGGCAGCCGCTCCCCACCAGAAGCCTGCAGGAGTCGGAGCCCCCAAAACTTTTGATGAATTCTCAAGGCGGAGGGGACGCTTTCGAGAATGGGGTCCAAGACCTAGCAGACAAGCGTCCGATTTCCAAGGTGTCCCAGGGCCATTTCAGTGGACCAGGCCCAAAAAGGAAACAGCCTGCCGCCATTTTGAGAGTCCTGTGACAGCCGCCTATCGCTGCACCGCAAGAGTGGGCGCAACTCAGCTGAATTGCGGCTTTTGACACAGTGGACCAAAAACGGACGGAATGGCAACTGAAACGGTAAAGGGGCGCCCCACTACAACAGATGACACTCCACCTGGAGAGGCCCGTTCACGCCGCCTCCCCCGGGGCGCTCCACGCCGTTATTCGGAGCAGCATTGTAGGATACCAAAACCAGTGCGGCAACTTACTGGACATCACCTTGGTGCCATCGTTCTGCTGCCTTGGAACTATTCGCGCAACAGTTTGCTACTGATGACCCACCCCCCGCGACGCCCCATGCCGTTATTTGCTGGGTGGCAACTTACTAGACATCACTTTCGTGTCATCTAGATTTCGGCGCGTTCTGCTGCCTTGGAACTATTCGCACAACAGTTTGCTACTGATGACCCACCCCCCGCGACGCCCCACGCCGGAAATCTGGACGTTGTGCTGCGTTGGGACTATTCGCACAGCCGACCGCTACTTCGTTGTTTTTCCCTAAAAATGTTTATATGTTATTACTATTTTTGTTTTCTTGTATATATTTATAATTTTTTAAAGTTTTATAATCTTACTACTTTGTCGGAGTGCTATATATTTTTAATGTGACACATAATTGTAAAAACTTTGATGTACAAACAGTCATCCCTGGAATCTTCCGCTTCAGGCTCGGTCCCCTCCCCAATCACAATACAGGATGGTTTTCAGATAATAGCAACGCTTCTGCTGTGACGGATCTCATCGAGTGTGGGCCTTGATCTACTATAACTCCTTTGAAGAGGGGTGATTCTTTACAGCTGTGGCCATAAACTACATCTGCAGGGCTAGCTGATACCCTAGGACCAGCCTGGACAATCGGACACAGAGGAAAAGGAGTGTCAGAGGGTGCGGTAGTGAATAGGGCGAAAGGGAGGTGTCGGGCGGGCACAGGGTGTGATTCTCAGGGAACAGCAGCGCAGATGGGGGAGGTTTATTACCCATGCATAAGACAGAGAGCGGGGGTGACCACTGCCTGGGGGAGATGCTTGCGAGGGTGGGGAGCCATGCTAAGGATCGACAGCGTGCACAGAGTGGGTCTGGTCAAGGCATCTAAAATGGCTGCCGTGCACGACAAAAGTGTGGCATTTGAAAAAAGACAAGATGGCGCAGACAATGTTTTTCAACACTTCCTGATTTCCTTCGAATCGAACGTTAACAGACGTTGGGGCATATTACCAAAGTTAAGCGATATTTATCCCTAACGATGCTTAGCAACGATTTTTTTACCGTCAGAAATTATCGCAGATAAACCTTGCTATTATCAAGGTTTATCGGAAATACGATAAAAAACGACCGCAATGCATTAATATCGCTGAAAACTCAGCGATATTCATGCATTACCGAGCTAATGCTCTTAGCCATGTTATCCACCTCCCATTGGATAACATGGCTAAGAACTGCTCAGGGCAGGTGGTAGCTTTTGGAGATATTCGCCCTTATCTCGAATATTTTCAAAAGTTGATAATAGGAGATAGCGATGTTAGCGACTGTTTCCAGTCGCTAACATCTTGGCATGCCCACTTTGCATGTCATTAGTGATAAATATCACTCACATGCAAAGTGGGGCCCAAGATGGTCGCTATCTTCTACTAGCCGTCGCTAACTGGTGTTAGCAACAGCTAGGTAATACACATATAATTTTATCTCCGCGAAGCGGAGCGCTGTTACAGATATATATCTTGTTTCTGAACGTTAATTTCTCAAAATGCACTGAAGCACATATATTGAGACCTAGCAAAGGCACATCGGGCTACCAGTCCCTACAATTTTGCCAAGTTTCGTGCAAATCCATTCAGCTGTTCGATCCTACCGAGAGACAAGATGGCGGCCGCTACGGACTGTTTGGAATGTTTACAGACACCGGAGAGCCAATCAGCTTCGCTTCGCAAAGCTCCGTAACGCGAAAAGTACGCGAAGCGGTGCGCTGTTACAGATATATACCTTTTTTTGAACGTTAATTTCTCAAAATCCACTGGAGCACATATATTGAGATCTAGCAAAGGCACATCGGGCTGCCCGTCCCTACAATTTTGCCAAGTTTCATGCAAATCCATTCAGCTGTTCGATTATTATTATTTTTATTTTTTTTTGCCCCGCGGGGCCCTTTTAAAACCTCCACATCAAACCTAGGGGGTGAGCGACAATGTACTATGCCCCCTTATGGTCCTTTGCCCCTTCGCTTTGGCCTCCTCTTGTCTCTCGATCCTACCGAGAGACAAGATGGCGGCCGCTACGGACTGTTTGGAATGTTGACAGACGCCGGAGAACCAATCAGCTTCGCTTCACAAAGCTCCGTTGCGCGAAAAGTACGCGTAGCGGAGCGCTGCCCAGTCCGCTGTTACAGATATATACCTTTTTTTGAACATTAATTTCTCAAAATCCACTGAAGCACATATATTGAGATCTAGCAAAGGCACATCGGGCTACCAGTCCCTACAATTTTGCCAAGTTTCGTGCAAATCCATTCAGCTGTTCGATTATTATTATGTTTATTTTTTTTTGCCCCGCGGGGCCCTTTTAAAACCTCCACATCAAACCTAGGGGGTGAGCGACAATGTACTATGCCCCCTTATGGTCATTTGCCCCTTCGCTTTGGCCTCCTCTTGTCTCTCGATCCTACCGAGAGACAAGATGGCGGCCGCTACGGACTGTTTGGAATGTTGACAGACGCCGGAGAACCAATCAGCTTCGCTTCACAAAGCTCCGTTGCGCGAAAAGTACGCGTAGCGGAGCGCTGCCCAGTCCGCTGCTACAGATATATATCTTTTTTTGAACATTAATTTCTCAAAATCCACTGAAGCACATATATTGAGACCTACAAAAGGCACATCGGGCTACCAGTCCCTACAATTTTGCCAAGTTTCGTGCAAATCCATTCAGCCGTTCGGGCTAAAAGTGAGGCCAACCGCCCTATGGAAATTAACATGGGAAAAACGCGTTTTGGGACCCCCCTTTTTTCTCGGCCCCCCCTTGACGAACCCCCCAAAAATTTTCAGGGGCTGCTCAGAAACAAAATGTGCCATTTTCCTGAAAATTTCAGCCAATTCCGTCCACAAACGCCAAAGTTATTAGACATAGAATTTTCAAAAAACCCATAGAGAAAAAATCCTAACTATATATACCTACTGGCGACCGCCAGTAGGTAATATATATACACACACACACACATATATATATATATATATATACATATATATATTGTTCGCCTCATCCGCGCAGGATTTGAACTTTATGGCTCCGCTATCTCGATTACCTTTTTCTGATTTGGCAAGGGACCAAGGAATTGGCTGAGGAAGTTGCCGGATATCTAAACATGAATGAGTACAATCTTAAATTTACAGCAGAGATTAGCAGAAAAAATATCACTTTTCACGATGTCGAAATAGTGATAGACAAAGACATCGTCTGTGCCAGACTATTCAGAGAATCTAAGGCAGGGAACACCATCTTGCATTCCCTTAGGGACCATCATGAACCGCTGAAGTGGAGTATTCCATATAGATAACTCCTGAGGGCCCTTAGAAATTGTAGCACAGAAGAGTTTTTCCATAGAGAGCAAGAAACTATGATTGGGAGATTTTAAGAAGGAGGATACCCGAAATGGGTATTGGAGAAGGCAATTAGATGAGTAAAGGGAAAAAAACGGGAATCTCTGCTCTTTGAACAAGTAATAGTTACACCCAAGAAAGAAGTGGGGGGTAGATTCCATAACTATGTTCAATGAAGCATGTAAAAAGATTACTAAAATGGCATCAAGGAATTGGAAGAGGCTAAAATGTGACACCATAACACTGAATGCAATAGATGAGACACCGAGCATCACATATAGAAAAGAGAAATTCCTTAAGGACCAATTAATGCAAAGTGAATTCAAGAAAACCCCTGTACAACCATACAAGATTTGAAAGGCTTTTATCCTTGCAATAATTGGAACGCCTGTAAGAACAGTGAATGCGTTAAGCAATACACTATTTCATATGATAATGGAAAGAAAGAAATCAAACAATTTCTGAACTATAACTCTAACTTTGTGGTCTATGTCTTGGTATGTCCATGTGAAAAGTGATACCTAGGGAGTACCATCCATCCTGTACATTAAAAATGTGTCCTTGAACAAACGAGGACAATAGACAATGTTAATAAACATTACCCTGTAGCTCATCATTTTGGTGAATTCCATTTCAGCAACAGAAATATGCTGAGGTATTATGCTATTGAGCATGTAGAAAATAAATCTAGAGCGGGAAAGAGAGCCTTCACACTAAGAGGAAGGCAATCCAAATATATAGTGGATTTAGAAACCAAGAACCCTGCAGGGCTCAATGTGGAGAAATAATTAAGAATCCACCTACCCAATTAGACTTAGCAGGCTTAGCAGACACCTGTTTTTCTGATTCTCTTTCTCTTTTGCTAACATATACGTTTTTTTCCAACCAGTGTTTATTTCATCTTGTTTTTTCAGGAAGGAGAGGAAGACACTTTGGTGATAAAAGCAGAGAGCGACTTGGTCGGCTGAGTTTACAACCCCCCCCCCCCTCCAATTGTCTTTGGGCCATATGTATCAACATCCTAATTTGCGATTTTCTCAAAAAGCGATTTTTTAGAAATCACTATTTGAGAATTGCAAATAGGGATGTATGTAAAAAATCACAATCACTGGATGATGTCATCAATGATGTCATCAGTGATGTCATTTGAGATGTTATCAGTAATGTCAGTGATCATGTCATGAGTAATGTAATATGTGAGGTCCCGAGGAGTGTATTGCGGCAGTGTAAGTTATAGTTAGCTCAGGTAACTATAACTTCGGAATATTTGTCGTTATGTAGATGTGAATGTGTGCCTCACTATAACGTCCCAGTAACTGTTTTTTTTTTCAGTGAAAAACAAATATTATATATATATATACATATATACATGATATATATGATATATGTCTGAGATATTTGGTCACTTGGGCATAATTGTATGCATCATTGAGGTTTATTGAAATCAACTTTGTTAACTGATGTGGAAAAATATTAATGTGGTTAAGAATTTGAGAAGACATAGGGTATTTGAGCCCAAAGACTGAAGGAGACAGTGGGGAGTGTAAATTATGAATGAATGGCATCCAAGGGCAGGATGCAATCAATTGTATATGATTACATCAGAACACAATAGATACACTATTGAGCAACCGCAATAAGATGTAAAACATTCTTCCTCCAGAGGTACCGAAATGTGAAATTTTTCATTTGGTTTAATTTGTATGTGAAGCACAGTACATAATGATGTAAAAGTATTATCATACAGGAGATAGTTAAAATATTACAAAATGGCCAAAGTATTCCATCAAAAACATGCATCACAGGAGAGTCCTAGTTTTATTTTGTGATTTTAAATGTATCTCATGGTGCATTTATGTGCTGGCATTGCAACATAGCCTGACCCGTAATCAAGGAGCCATAGCTCCGAAACGCAGGGGCAGATTTTTGCTGCTTGTCTGCTGAATAAAACACACTGGATTGAAATTGAGCCGCATCCTGTTTCTCCTTTTGGGTGTTGAATTGGACACTAGAAGTGATTTAGAATAGGTGTATTGAGGGGGTCGCTACCCTGCTGTCAGCTTAAAGTATCAAGAGGTGTGGGGTATTAGCGAAGTGGTGGTGATATATATATTTAAACTCAACAACAACTGAGCACTAAGAATGATGAAGAGGGGATACAAAAACGCAGGGTTGCCAACAAAAGTATGAACAATCTATTAAGGAGCGGAAAGCAACAACGCTCCATAGAGGTAGACTGGACTACCAGAAGGGGCACATCTTCACATTTGCCAGGAGGTTCAATAATTTGAGAGGCCAGCAATTGTCTCAAATAGGTCGTCTCTCGCACCTAGTGTCCAGCGGGATGCTTCGAGCTAGGAACTCAGCTCCCAGGTAGACACCGACAATGAGGACATTAGAAGCAAGATCCAAATCCCAACAGTGGACGACAAACTGCATTTTTTATGTTAGGATTGCAATCTGAACCTCCGACCCGTGGCGGATCGTGGCAGGACTCCGCGAGGGGGAGGAAGAGGAAGAGGAAAAGGAGAAGATTTAGCAGAAAAAAGCAAGAAACAATATGTGACATCAAAAAAGAAATAGGTATGGGAGACAATAGGATCAATATTGATAACTTGATCAATATGGAACTGACGAACGGTGAATCGAACATTCTGAGCTTGGGACTATCTTTTTGTATTCTGACAGGATTTGATTATGTTCGAACTAGGGTGGATTGCTATAAGTTAGTTAGGAAGTTAAAAATGATGAAGTTCTTTGATAGGAACATGCCCTAAAGGAGGAGAGTACCCAACAGGGAGGAAAGAAACAATCTAGCCATAGCAGACCTAGATACTCTACATGATTTAAACTTTTTATTAAATGAGAATCACGAGGAAGCCACAGATGACTGGTTAATTCAAGAAGAGGGCCTTAGTGTTTTTGGTGAACCAGACATTCCGTTCAGGCCAAACTCTGTATTCACACCAGTCAGGCCAAGAGACTCAATAGATATGTTCTCAGAAGCTGTGATCAGGGACCTTAAGGGTCTCCAGAACAGGAATTATGCTTTTGAGGCCACACCAAACAGAAATTTGCAAATGCAGTAAAAAACAATAGATGCTGAAAAGTAAGAACAGGAAAGATATAGTGGTGAGGCAGGCAGACAGAGGCGAAATATTATGCTTTGTCCGCTGGATAGGTATCTGGAGGAGGCCAGAGCACAGTTGAGTGCCACAGATTGCTATGAAAAAATAGCAAAGGATGAGTCAGTCAGAATTAAGGAAGATTTTCATAAACAACTTTCTCAGTGGAAGATGGTAGGTCTGTTATCGAATAATGAATGGCAGTTTTTAAAGATCAATGAACCAGTAGTCCCAATATTCTATTTGATTCCTAAAGTCCACAAGTCCACAAGAATCTAATGAAACCTCCAGGTAGGCCCAATATTTCGGCCATAGGGAGCCTTTTTGAGAATACATCCAAGCATGTTGATTAATTTCTCCAGGAACCAGTGAGAAATGTGTTCTCTTATATCAAAGACACAGGGGATTTTTTACGCAAAACTTATGAGGTCCATTGGGAGGACGATTATATCCTGAAGACTGTGGATGTAATGTCATTGTATACGAGTATCTCCCGCGATGACGGAGTTGTGGGCCATTAGAATTTGCATATTGGCTGGTGGGAGGAGCAGGTGCTACCCGCAAGATGCCCCAAAGAGATGGCTAATAATGTAATTTTTTCGTCTCAGACCAGTTGAGAAATATATATATAAGGCTTTGTAAAGAACTGTAAACATATGCAGCTGCTTTTGCTGTGTTGCAATTCAAGTTTGGAGGCCTTCCATGGGTGGTTCATGGACATTCCCATCCATCCACCCACGGATTTTGGTGCATTCCCAAATTTCTTAAAGGTATGAAAACTGGGAGTGCGTCAAAATGCTACACCTTGCCTAGTGAGTGGTAATAAGGAGAAATATTTTATTTCACCTTGTTATTTTCTCTTTCCATTTCTGATGTATTCTGCAACACACATGAAAAGAGGAACAAGACTCTAGGGGGCCCATTATGATGTCGGGCGGATTGCCTCCGCCAGGCTGGCGGTAGCCACTGCCGGCCTGGCGGAGGCAATCCGCCCGACACCTATGCCCGGATTCCCCCCCGCCGTATTAGGATGGCGGGGGGGAATGCGGTGGACGGAAAGACCGTCCGCCGCATTACCGCCGCGGTCGCCTTGCAACTGCAGTGGAAAGGGAATAATATGGTGGCGGTGTCCAATGGACACTGCCAGCCATATTACAATGGTGGGTGTAAGGGGCCTTTCCGCGGAGGCAATGCCGCCACGGAAATGCAGGCAGTGTGTGCTGTGGGGGCGCCCTGCGGGGCCCCCAGGTGATGGCAGAGGTGGGGGATCACAGGGGGGTACCTATGGTACCCCCCCACATTTGCATATGCAAAGCGGCAGGCACCGCGCGGTGCCTGCCGTTTTGCATATGCAAATGCGTTCAGTAATGTTTAGCATTGTGGCGGGTGGTGCGGAGTGCACCGCCCGCCACAATGCTAAACATGTAGGATGTGTCCGCCACTGTGGCGGGCACATCCTAATTCCCCCTACGGGACCCCCGCCCGCCATCCTAATGACCCCCTAAGTATTGCTTTGTGCAGGAAGGTGTCCCTTACTGGACCAAAACAATCCTGACTGTAACACATCCACCCTTAGCACTATGTTGCCTGCATTGATGCTAGCCAACACACAGTGCGGCAGCACATGGTGAGAGTAGAAATGCTCAATATCTTTGTAAGTAGTTCTGCTCTCTCTCATTCATGCAACTCACTGCAGCAACTTTGCTTGCTGTCCTGGGTTGCATGAAATATTAGTAAATGTGCCCATATATGTACAGATGTTCAGAGTGTAATATGCTATTATGCTCTGTGTATCTGCATATATGGTTTAAACCATGGTATGTTTTCATGTATGTTGGAAGATGGTTTATCAGTAGGTGCAGGTAGGTACCTACAACTAGTAATACTACAATCAAAAAGAAGGTTTGGTTAAGATCTCAATAAATTAATTCTTGCTCAACCCTTGGCAGCTTGGCTGCGAGCAAACAGGCTTAACTGTAGCTTGGCTGCGACCAAACAGGCTTAACTTAGGAGACAGGTCTGTAAAGCATTTAAAACCACCAATAATATAAAAAGTAAGGCACAACACACAATTTAAATCCACCTTCAGATAATTAAATAGGAAGTATTTTTTGATTACAAATGACACCAAGACGACAAAAATCCAATGTAGGGAACGGAAGATATACATTTTTAAAGAATAAATGCTTTCTACTGCCTAAAATCCAAAAGCGCTAACTTGGGACATCTGGTTGCACTTGCGCTAGAGCAAGTCAGGGTTTCAGGCTGACTACAATAGAGTGCAAGTCGGATTCAGTGAGCAGAAGGACCCGGTCAAGTTTTTACCTTCTGACTTGGTCACTTTTTTGTTTCTTTTCCACTCAACTTTGGGAAAAGTTCTTCATCAGGCCAATGACAATGGATTGATTCAGCACAAGGCTTCAGTGACATCATGGAAGTCTTGGAGCTATGGAGCATTCAGCGGAAATGAACCTGGATTTCAGGCCAGGCAGTGGTTGAACGTCGGTGTCTTGACACTAGTGATGACTGGTCAGTCAACTTATGGAGCTTTTACACAAACATTCCACAAATTATTCCAAACTTCTGTATTTTTTTCCCAAAAGGTGCTTTATGGCTCTTGAAGGGTCCACATCACCAATCCAAGGTTCCAAAATCTCTTAGTTTCCTCTTGGGAAGTTGGGACTACACGTCCCACAATGCACCTGGCCAAATCCTTAAAAGTCCACTGAACGCTGTCCAGCTGGGTTCTTCTTGGTGCGATGATGCAGGTGGAGCTCTTTTAACACGTTGCTTCAAGGGAGTCCACTCCTCAAACCTTTAGAGTGAGGCAAAGTCCTTCTTTTGCTTAAGCCCAAAGTGGGCAGCAGGTGCAGTTCTTCAGAGTGCAGTCCTCTTAGTGCAGGCCAGGTATTCGGCAGGGCAGTCCTCTTCTTTTCATTTCTTCCAGGCAAGGATGTGAGTTGCTGGGCAGCTCTCCCATATTCATCCAGGTTTCTGGGCTGGCAAGCAGGGGGCACCCAATGAGATGTGGAGTGTCACCCTCGATGACCACTTCCCCTGAAGTGAGGCACATTCTTGTCCTAGAAAGTACTGTTCTTTAAAACCAAAATGGAGAAAATCTCTCCTGGAACTTCAGGTCTGGCTAACCCAACCTACAGGTGTAGCTAACTTCCCATAACACTGCCCTTCCAGACCCTCTGTCAATTCAATTACAGGAGTTGCCAGTTGGCTGAGTGTGCAGGAAGTAGGGGTGGGCCTGTTTCATGTCCTCTCTGTCTGTCTCCCTTTAAAGACCAGTTTGGCTACCCATTTCCCTTCATGTCCTGGCTTCTGCTGCTGCAGGCCTACTCCTAACAGATGTCTCCTTTCTCTCAGCCCAGGCCACATCACACCTAATCAAGAGTTCTTGGCTCACTCTGTCAAAGGCTGTCCAATCGGAAGAGGCTGGTGCAGGGTTGAATTCAGGCACATCAGAAAAGCAAGTTCTATGACCTTTTTTCTGTAACAATTATGATAAATACTTTGATATATTATTTTAGCTGACTCCTGTCAATAGTTAGACTTTATTAAGGTTAAAAAAAGAATGCCCATGTTAGCCAATGGAACTAATACGCTTCAAAGGGGAGAAACAAAATTGTAAGTTTTCCTTTACCAGGGCTTATAAAATATCCATTATAATGTCCTTGCTTACTTTAACATGACACCCTACCCTTGGTACACACAAGGTAGACTTTAAGGGCGACTGATACGTACAACTAAGGTACTTTAAGACTTTTAAAGTACCTTTAATTCCAAAGTCAAATTTGGACATAGTTTTATTTTAAAAGCAGCCTTCAAGACAGGGCCGGTTTTCAAAATGACAGCAGGCACCACAGCAGTGCATACTTAAGTGAATTAAATCTACTGGGCCTCTAAACCTTCATGCCCTACCGTATTCTAGGGACTTACAGGTAGGTTACCAGTACCAACTGTAATAATGCCTAATTACCATGTGCCTTTTACACAGAGCACGGGCCCTGGGTATGGTTAGCAGACTGTGGGTTTCTGGGACCTCTTCTGCTGTTCAGAGTGGGGAGCTACCATGTCCTGTGGCAGACACCCTTCTCCACTCTCCCTTCTGTTGGTGCAGGGGGGGCACTTTGCTGTTGGACAGCTGCCTGACTGCTCAGAAATTCATTGTGGTCAGGTGGAGCCTCACCTGTGCCAACTTTGGGTTTCTCCTTTACTGACTGGAATAGAAGACCTTTGCCTCACTGGGACTCTATTTGAGAATGACTTACCTTTCTACTTCTTTTTCTCTTTCATGTGGGACCCCAGTGTCCTAACGGACCAACCTAAGGGAGGACATTGCGTAGGATACAATCTAAGGGGAGGTCATATCTGACTACCTTATACCAGCTACGGGTACCCTCCCCATCCAGGGGCACTATGGCTACAGATTTGGTTGTGACCTAACCTGGGACTATCCTTGCTCTTCTTGTCTCACCTGGCACATACAGATCTGGGGACACCAACCTGTCACTCACCAATTAGAGTGCAAGGGATTAAATGTATGCAATATAGTAAATTCACATTGATTACACTTTGTGAATAATAGGAGAGTAGTTCCATTGTGCAAAGGAATTGTTACATGCAACATGAGGAAGTAAAAAGTATTTCTCTCTTGTTTGTTTTGCTGTACTCTGGTAGTAAACTTGAATTTGACAGTGCACTATAGTAATAAATGCATGAATTTGTGTTCATTTGTATAAGTGTCCGAAATACTATTTTATTAAGACATATATATTTTCAGTTTGAAGAAGAAAAACTTATAAAGACTTTTTCATTAATTTATTCCCACAATGTGAAGGTCAAATTGTTTAAAATTACTCGAGTATAGTATGAGACTTGAAAAAAACACAGGAATTATTTTCTTAGAGATTGCCTGAACAATAATTAGAGTCTCACAGATTTCATTGTACAATCAATTTCAGAAGAAAACAAGTGTCATAATACACAAAAAACAGTAGCTATTGAGATTCATTCTTATTGCACTGATTTAACTGCTTTTTCTTTCAATATGGTTGCATACCTTTGTTTATAACTGCTGCGCATGAGCAAAGCAACATGGCTTAAACCATACATGCGGATGCTCAGAGTGTACTATGATATTAATTACCATTGTTGATGGAATGGAGAGGCAGTACGACTCACTTGAAGCTGCGTCTTGTCCTTCCTACTCTCCACAATGGTAAAAAAGGCACACTACACTCCGCACATATCCATAATATATGATCTCTGTATATCTATATAGTTCTCTTTTTTCTCTCGCTCTCTCTCTATCTATCCCCCTCTCTCTCTCTCTCCCCCTCTCTCTCTCTCTCTCTCTCTCTCTCTCTATATATATATATATATATATATATATATATATATATATATATATATATATATATATTACCTACTGGCGGTCGCCAGTAGGTATATATAGTTAGGATTTTTTCCCTATGGGATTTTTGAAAATTCTATGTCTAATAACTTTGGCGTTTGTGGACGGAATTGGCTGAAATTTTCAGGAAAATGGAACATTTTGTTTCTGAGCAGGCCCTGGAAATTTGGGGGGGGTTCGTCAAGGGGGGGCCGAGAAAAAAGGGGGGTCCCAAAACGTGTTTTTCCAATGTTAATTTCCATATGGCGGTTGGCCTCACTTTTAGCCCGAACGGCTGAATGGATTTGCACGAAACTTGGCAAAATTGTAGGGACTGGTAGCCCGATGTGCCTTTGCTAGGTCTCAATATATGTGCTCCAGTGGATTTTGAGAAATTAACGTTCAAAAAAAGATATATATCTGTAACAGCGGACCGGGCAGCGCTCCGGTTCGCGTACTTTTCGCGTTACGGAGCTTTGTGAAGCGAAGCTGATTGGTTCTCCGGCGTCTGTAAACATTCCAAACAGTCCGTAGCGGCCGCCATCTTGTCTCTCGGTAGGATCGAGAGACAAGAGGAGGCCAAAGCGAAGGGGCAAATGACCATAAGGGGGCATAGTAGATCCTCCCTGACCCCCTAGGTTTGATGTGGAGGTTTTAAAAGGGCCCCGCGGGGCAAAAAAAAAAAAGAAAAATAATAATCGAACGGCTGAATGGATTTGCACGAAACTTAGCAAAATTGTAGGGACTGGTAGCCCGATGTGCCTTTGCTAGGTCTCAATATATGTGCTCCAGTGGATTTTGAGAAATTACCGTTCAAAAAAAGATATATATCTGTAACAGCGCTCCGGGCAGCGCTCCACTTCGCGTACTTTTCGCGTTACGGAGCTTTGTGAAGCGAAGCTGATTGGTTCTCCGGCGTCTGTAAACATTCCAAACAGTCCGTAGCGGCCGCCATCTTGTCTCTCGGTAGGATCGAGAGACAAGAGGAGGCCAAAGCGAAGGGGCAAATGACCATAAGAGGGCATAGTAGATCCTCCCTGACCCCATAGGTTTGATGTGGAGGCTTTAAAAGGGCTCCGCGGGGCAAAAAAAAAAAAAAATCGTTTTTTTGGTGGGGTGCGCCCGGTTAGCGTAACGGGAAGCGTACTGGGGAGCGTACTACAAGGAAAGAAGAATGATTGACTTTTAACTTATTGTATGTTTATAGACTTTTTTAAAACTTTTTTTTCTGCTGAGTGACGTCTCGGCCTATCTCCACGGGATGCAGTCCCTACCATCTCGGCGTTTAAGCCCAGGGGGACCGGTAGTGTGGGAGAGATAACGGGGCATATTATCAAGGGGGTTTATCTCCGCTTTTTTGGCTTTAAAAGCCAAGAAAGCGGAGATAAAATTATCTCCGTATTACCTAGCTGTCGCTAACACCAGTTAGCGACCACTAGTAGGAGATAGCGACCATCTTGGGCCCCACTTTGCATGTCAGTGATATTTATCACTAATGACATGCAAAGTGGGCATGCCAAGATGTTAGCGACTGGAAACAGTCGCTAACATCGCTATCTCCTATTACCAACTTTTGGAGATATTCGCGCTGAGCGCGAATATCTCCAAAAAGTAACACCTGCCCTGAGCAGTTCTTAGCCATGTTATCCAATGGGAGGTGGATAACATGGCTAAGAGCATTAGCTCGGTAATGCATGAATATCGCTGACTTTTCAGCGATATTAATGCATTGCGGCCGTTTTTTATCGCATTTGCGATAAACCTTGATAATAGCAAGGTTTATCTGCGATAATTTCTGACGATGCTTAGCGGTAAAAAATTCGTTGCTAAGCATCGTTAGGGATAAATATCGCTTAACTTTGGTAATATGCCCCAACGTCTGTTCACGTTCGATTCGAAGGAAATCAGGAAGTGTTGAAAAACATTGTCTGCGCCATCTTGCCTTTTTTCAAATGCCACACTTTTGTCGTGCACGGCAGCCATTTTAGATGCCTTGACCAGACCCACTCTCTGCACGCTGTCGATCCTTAGCATGGCTCCCCACCCTCGCAAGCATCTCCCCCAGGCACTGGTCACCCCCGCTCTCTGTCTTATGCATGGGCAATAAACCTCCCCCCATCTGCGCTGCTCTTCCCTGAGAATCACACCCTGTGCCCGCCCGACACCTCCCTTTCGCCCTATTCACTACCGCACCCTCTGACACTCCTCTTCCTCTGTGTCCGATTGTCCAGGCCGGTCCCAGGCTATCAGCTAGCCCTGCAGATGTAGTTTATGGCCCCAGCTGTAAAGAATCAGCCCTCTTCAAAGGAGTTATAGTAGATCAAGGCCCACACCCGATGAGATCCGTCACACCACACGCGTTCCTACTATCTGAAAACCATCCTGTATTGTGATTGGGGAGGGGACCGAGCCTGAAGCGGAAGATTCCAGGGATGCCTCTTTGTACATCAAAGTTTTTACAATTATGTGTCACATTAAAAATATATAGCACTCCAACAAAGTAGTAGGATTATAAAACTTTAATAACTTATAAATATATACAACAAAACAAAAACAGTAAAAACATTTAAACATTTTTAGGGAAAAAGAAGGAACAATGGTCAGTAGCGGTCGGTTGTGCGAATAGTCCCAAGGCAGCACAACGTCCAGATTTCTGGAAGGCACCCAGGTGATGTTGCCTGGGTGCCGCACTGATTTGGGTATCCAGCGTGGGGCGTCCCGGGGGGTGGCTCGTCAGTAGCGGTCTGTTGTGCGAATAGTTCCAAGGCAGCAGAACGCGCTGAAATGTTGATGGCACCAAGGTGATGTCCAGTAAGTTGCCGCCCTCCGAATAACGGCGTGGGGCGCCCCGGGGGGGGGGGGAGAGGCGGCGTGAACGGGCCTCCCCAGGTGGAGCCTCGTCTGCTGTAGTGGGGCGCCCCTTTACCGTTTCAATTGCCATTCCGTCCGCTTTTGGTCCACTGTGTCAAAATCCGCAATTCAGCTGAGTTGCGCCCACTCTTGCGGTGCAGCGATAGGCGGCTGTCACAGGACTCTCAAAATGGCGGCAGGCTCTTTCCTTTTTGGGCCTGGTCCACTGAAATGGCCCTGGGACACCTTGGAAATCGGACGCTTGTCTGCTAGGTCTTGGACCCCATTCTCGAAAGCGTCCCCTCCGCCTTGAGGATTCTACAAAAGTCTTGGGGGCCCCCGACTCCTGCAGGCTTCCGGTGGGGAGCGGCTGCCATGATTGCTCGCGGAATGACCACGACGGAGCCACGAGATGGTGGTGCTTTCATGCTGACGCCAGCTTCAGTCTGAAACATCCAGAAACAAGGTGGGGCTTTCATCGTTTGGGGAAAAAAAAAAGTTTTCATCCAATGAAAAGTGTTATTTTTAGGTCATATGATCAAGCCTTCCATCATTAGGAAACCAAAAGTAAAATGAACCAATGAAAAGTTTTATAAACAAGTCACATGACCTGTTATGCGGCATAGGGTATAAAAAGCGTAGAAAATCCGTTGGCACGTGAGGCGGCGTCAGTAGCGGACCGAAGTGCGAATAGGCCGAAGGCAGCACAACGCGCCAAGATCCGGATGGCACCGAGGTGGTGTCCAGCAAGTTGCCGCACTGGTGTGGCCATCCTACAATGCTGAAAGTCGGCGTGGGGCGCCAAATATGGCGAATAGGGCCAAAGGCAGCGCAACAATATTTTCTGAATAGAAGAAACCACAAGGCGCTGAGATTCGGTTAGCACCGAGGTGGTGTCTAGCAAGTTGCCGCACTGGTGTGGCCATCCTACAATCCTGCTCCGAATAACGGCGTGGGGTGCCCGAAGGGGGGGGGGGAGGCGGCGTGAACGGGCCTTCCTAGGTGGAGGCTCGTCTGCTGTAGTGGGGCGCCCCTTTACCGTTTCAGTTGCCATTCAGCTGAGTTTCGGCCGCTCTTGATGCTACAGCGACAGGCGGCTGCAACAGGACTCTCAAAATGGCGGCCTGTTCTTTGGATTTGGGCCTGGTCCACTAAAATGGCCCTGGGACACCTTAGAACTCGGACGCTCAAATTTTTTTTCCTTTCCTCTACATGCAAAAAAAGGTAAATGCCCGGTACGTTACACGCTTCATCTGCCACGATGTACTCTCCAGAGGAACCGAAAAAAAATATAGTTATGGTAACTATACCATGCATCGTCATATGGAGAGGTGGCACCGATTAATTATAGTGCTGCATAAAAGAGAGATTTGGAGGAGAACCCCCGACCTGCCAGTACATTCATCAAAGAAGTGGCACTGACAGCATCAGAGGCAAGGGAAACGGTCCCAAATATTTAGAAGAACTTTGGAAAGATTAAAATGACATGTTTAGATTGTGGCAAATTAATTTCATGTGGACAGATGAGTGTTACTCTAATAAATACAGCATATGAACATCATCATAGTCGATGGTTGGTAGAGACATTTTGACTATATCCTGGACCTGCCCGTCCTCGCCCAAAATGGCGCCGGAATAAATGGGACTCGTAACTCCTTGTTGTGTACTGGTTGCACAACCTTGATATCACGAGATACGTATGCAGTTTTGAAGCACATGGCGGGCGGGGACGAGAATAGATTGAATATTTCGATATCCCTATTGATATTAAGTTCTGATGTGTTATTGATTACTGTACTATTGAAAGTTCGAATTAACGTCACCCATGGTACTTGCCCGCAAATGTATATCTAGATAATTTTATTGTAACTGGCCCTGTCGTATTTTAATTATAAAATGTACGTCCACCGATTCCGCAACTGTTAGACACCTTAGTTCTTGCAACCTAATGGCCCGCCCGTTACGTTCCTCTACAGTGTAAATGTCTACTCATCATATACGATTACAGTTTGCTCCGTGGCCGGCCCACGTGGTTATAGGCCCGTATTTGTATAATGACATTTTCACAATAAAGGTTTTTAAAAGAAAACATGGTAGTAGTATATACATTGGTAAAGTTTTTAATAATAGTCACTGTTTTAGAATCAGTAAAAGGCAAGTGAAATAAAGCAGACCAATTACATGAAGGGTAAAAGGTATAATACGCAGGAACGCAGTAAAGATAAATGGTCAAGGGCTGTTGTGTTTTCTACTCCTGCAACATAAAGTGATCGATAAGAATCTCATATTCAGGCGTATCGGCGAGTAAGACAGCAGGCCGACCCTCTTTTGTCCAACGGCTCCGTCATGGGACGAAGAAACGCCCTTTTTCTCGAAAAAGGAATATATTTTACTTGCAGGACAGTTGTAAATTTTCCGGGAAAGTACATTAGCCTGGAACATTATAACATATATTTAAGAAAAAATAATGTTCGAAAGTAATAAAAAGCGTAATTTTTAGGTCATATGACCAAGCCTTTCATCATTAGAATAAGAAAAGTAAAATGAACCAATGAAAAGTTTTATTAACAAGTCACATGACCTGTTATGCTTACGTTACGCGCTGCGCGTCGCGCCCCGGATCACTTCCGGATGCGCTAACGCGGCGCGTCATATGACGCATTACGCGACAACGCAGGTCCAGAATATAGTCAAAATGTCTCCACCAACCAGCGGTCGGAACACAACCCCTTTCAGCAGGCTAAATAGTTCTGTTAAATGACAACAGAAGGGACAGGCAACAAGAACCATCAGTCAAAGAGGGGAGGGCTAGTTCTTCTCTACCGGGTCACGTTGGGGCGCTACCGGAACTGATCGAATTGGTAGTCTACAGTGTTTCTGGATGTTTCAGACTGAAGCTGGCGTTAGCATGAGAGCACCACCATTTCGTAGCTCCGTCGTGGCCATTCCACGAGCAATAATGCTAGCCGCTCCCCACCAGAAGCCTGCGGGAGTCGGGGGCCCCCAAGACTTTTGTAGAATCTTCAAGGCTGAGGGGACGCTTTCGAGAATGGAGCCCAATCTCTAGCAGACAAGCGTCCGAGTTCCAAGGTGTCGCAGGGCAATTTTAGTGGACCACGCCCAAATCTGAAGAGCTGGCCGCCATTTTGAGAGTCCTGTGGCAGCCGCCTATCGCTGCACCGCAAGAGCGGGAGCAACTCAACTACATGGTGAGCGAGACGCTGTAGTCGAAAGAGCGGGCGGTAAACAGCTGAATAGCGGAAGAGGCACAGTGTAGCAAAAGCGGGCGGAATGGCAACTGAAATGGTAAAGGGGCGCCCCACTACAGCGTGTCTTTAGGTGAAACGGATTGTGGGACAAGGTCAAGAATGGAAGAGTTACCAAAAGGCAAAAAGTTCCGCTTGATCCCGGGAGCCGGCCACCTATGTCGGGGGCGATCTCAGGCTACACCAGGAGAACACGACTTGGGGAGGGAGCCGGAGCCAAGCGCCCCCTCCGAGTCCGCGCCATCACACCGTCCCTCGGGGGCCTCCGTCAAGCGGTTCAGGGTGGCACCGCATCACATTGTTCACAAATGCAGTCACGTCCTCAAACAGCCCCCACTTTACTTTGAGAATAGTGAAGCTGAAGCAAGTGCAAATAGGCTTCAGACAGTGTTACAAGCACTCCTCAAAACTTTGAACCATCAGAGTGCATGAGTTTCATGCTCGATCGATTGAGCTAGCCGGATCGGGCAACAAAAAGTATAAAATAGTTATGTAAATAGTTGTTTAATAAAATGTTTTACCCTGTTACTTTGCTGGTGTGTTGTATATATTTGTAATATTTGCATAGAGTTTATCGTTATTTTGGGCGGGGTGGGTGGCGGAGCCGAGCTGTATTGCAGCCATCATGGTGTGGAGTTCAGTTCATCTCACTAGTTTCGTATTTGTCATGAGGGGTTGTTCCTAATGTTTCTATTTTAGCGAGGTCAAAAAGAGATCCCATTAGTGGCCTACTGATTTTGCTCGATTCCTTTTGTTTTTTTACACGATTTTTCGCTATCTGCAAAGACTAAACAGAGTATTGCGACTCTGTGCTTGTTTGTAAATAGAGAATGAACCAAAGAGAACCAATTCTAAAACAGTAAATGCTTGGATAACAATCAATCAAATGGAGAGAGAAGCAGGCACGACGGATTACAACGGGGGCAAAGGCCTGCGTTAACTACCTTTCACTATCTGCAAAGAGAGAGTACTCCTAATAGAAATGAGGGGGGGGGCAGCATTCAAAGCAGATTAGTGTGCATAAACACGAAAATGTTTTTTCTTACCACGTACTTGACATTCGACAGCTTATGATATTTGCTATTAAAAAACCATTGAAATTCACTGAAAAAACCATAGGTTATAGACCATATATAGTTAGGAATTAGCATTTACAAAACCTTGAAAATTCACTGAAAAAACCATAGGTTATAGACCATATATAGTTAGGAATTAGCATTTAAAAAACCTTATTTTACTCACACAAAACCATTGAAATTCCATATATAGTTAGTTGTACTAACTATATATCGCGCACCCGCAATCCACTGCTGATCATGTCACATATTACATCATTCATGACATGGTCAGTGACATCACTGATGACATCACTGATGACATCTCAAATGACATCACTGATGACATCACTGATGACATCTCAAATGACATCACTGATGACATCACTGATGACATCTCAAATGACATTACTGATCACATCACTGATGACATCATTCATGTGATAATACGATGAACCTCTTCAGACTCTAATATAACCTTAGATACACTCAGTGTAAACACAGACTCACAGATTGTCACTCATCCATGAAGTTACACACACACCTAGTCAGTCATGCAAACAATCAATCACACCTCCATTTCCTCAACTATACAGTTATACACACCTTACTTATTCAAACATATACTAACACATATTTACTCTCTTTTACAATCCCTAATACAAGTTCACAATCATCCATACAGCCACTCACACATTCACTGGCTCTTATGCACAGTTATTTATATATGCCAACTCTCACATGTACTATGTTTTACATATGTACTTGCTTTGACATGTAGCACTGAGATATCCATTCACTCACCAATACACTCATGCACACAGTCAACCGCCCATACAGCTGTTTCCACATGCACTTTTGAACACATACATCTAGTGAATCAACTGCTCACACATCTATGCACAGAGTCATAGACCTCCCAGCCACCCACATACACACTCAGTCTCCCATACAAATACTTGGGCAACCAATCAATAACCCATATAGTTACTCATATAGCTACTGAACAACACATGCAGCAGTTTCCAGAACAACAGACATAATGATGCACAAATTAAGACAGTTTAGTCACTAGCCCATGCACTCAGTGAGACACATTTAATCACTCACTCATACAGTCAGTCATGCACCTACTAAATCCTTCATCCAGACACTTATACATCCACTCAAGACATATTTTAACTTTACAGAAAAATACAGTCACTGGATGTTGTCATCAGTGATGTCATTTGAGATGTCATCAGTGATGTCATTTGAGATGTCATCAGTGATGTCATCAGTGATGTCACTGACCATGTCATGAATGATGTAATATGTGACATGATCAGCAGTGGATTGCGGGTGCGCGATATATAGTTAGTACAACTAACTATATATGGAATTTCAATGGTTTTGTGTGAGTAAAATAAGGTTTTTTAAATGCTAATTCCTAACTATATATGGTCTATAACCTATGGTTTTTTCAGTGAATATATATATATATATATATATATATATATATATATATATATATATATATATATATATATATATATATATATATATATATATATATATATATATATATATATATATATATATATATATATATAATTTATTTTTTTTATTTATTTTTTTACTGAAAAAAACATAGGTTTTAGGGGCTTTATAGTTAGCTGGACTTTCAGTCATGTCATGAGTGATGTCACTGACCATGTCATGAGCGATGTAATATGTGACGTCATCAGCAGTGCATTGCGGGCGCGCGAGTTATAGTTAGCTGAACTAACTATAACAGGGGAATTTCAATGGTTTTGAGTGAAATGTCCAGCTAACTATAACGCCCCTAAGGTTTTGCCAGTGAATTTCCAAGGTTTTTTAAAAGCTAATTCCTAACTATACTGCGCCTGAAACCTATGTTTTTTTCAGTGAATTTCAAAGGTTTTTTAAATGCTAATTTCTAACTATGTCTACAGAGATAGGACAAGTGAAGAAAGTAGAAAAAACGCAGAGAAAGAAAAAAAATGCAGAAAGAAGCAACAGAAGTCCTCAAAGATGAAGAAAAGTGCAGGAAGAAGCTAGACATGTGCAGAAAGAACCAACAGAGGAGCAGAAAGAAGCCTTGTTGGAAAATCATCCTGTACCCTCAACTTTTTTAGACGGATACTGGTGGTAACTGAGTCCGACTAACCAGTCCTAGAGCCAGTGCTATGTTAAAAGACATTAAGAATACAGTGAAAACACCTACATACACTAGGGAACACTATGCATTGGGGTCCCCCTGTGATTAGCATGACCGCATCTGTAAGCCCCTAGTATATAATAGGGCAGGGGGATTAAAACTACCTCTTAAAACATGCCACAGGGCGTGTTTGCACACATCACCTCAGGCCCCGTCCCCTCTCTTCACCACTGTGCAAACACGCTCTGTGGCTGTTTTAAGTTGGGAGATTAAGTCCCCTTGAATCCTGAGGGGCCCTAGGGTCCAACTAGCCCACTAGGTACCTCCAGTAAGCGCCACAGAGCTGGGTTGCGGAGAGGTGTAAATAGGGACACGGCCTAGTCCACCTCTCTGCAACGCAGTGCAGTGGCGCTTACTGGAAGCACCTGGTGGGCTAGTTGGCCCCCAGGGGCCCTCAGGATTGAACGGGAATTATTTTCCCAACCTAAAACACGCCTTGTGGGACCCCCTAAGCAGGCCTAGGGGGTCAGGGTGTTTTTACCCTGCCCCCTTTTCACGTTTTGCGCATTTCTTTTACAGGTTTCTTGTGCCTCAGTTCTACCGAGGCACAAGATGGCTGCCAACACTACCTGCTTTGGAGTGTATTTTAAAAAAAAATCTTTTTATTGTTATAAACACAAACAGACGTAAGGATGGATCATCACAGGTACATAGAGCCCAGCATTCAGTAAGAAGGGGGAGCTTTGACATTATTCCAATGATCAAGCAAATCAAGTATGCAGAATCGACCAGTGGTGCAAGGTCCCTGTACCAGACCCATCGCTGTGGTATCAAGCCCCCCCCTACAGCATACCACTACGATGGAAATATTGGGCATTAAGTTATCATTCAGTTCCATAGGTAGGTCCATCCTCTCCGTCTACCCACCCCTGCTGCCAGCGCTGCGACCAAAAGAAAAGGAAAAGGGAAAAATTCAAATAAGATTACCCTAACATATAGAGTGCACAGATGTCATCATATCAACAATACCAATAATCATTCGAAAGACCATGGAAGTCGGGAATCGCCTCACTTACTATCCCCCAATGCCTAGAGAATACTCCATCAGTTTTCGTCCTCAGTCAGCGCGCTGAACTCTGAGTCCGTGTATAAATCCGATGTCCGGAGCTCCGTCACCAGGGCCTCCCAAGCTCGCGCCGCCTCCAGTGCCTTGTCATTACGGGATCTATAAGCCTGCTGCAGTCTAACTGAACTCTCGCTACCAGCCCACATAAGCAAGGCCGCCCTCCATCTAGCGTAGCTAGGGCCTGTTGCTGCCTTCCAGTGGAATGTCATTTCCCTCTTGGCCAGTAAGAATCCTAGGTCTATAAATATGCTGGACAACTTGGTTTTGCTAGTATGTGGAAACCAGTGTAAGAGGCAAGTCCCCTTGTCCGGAGCAATCTGTCATTCGGTTACTCTACAGAGCAAACCAGTTACCTCTTCCCAGAATGTGCCCAACTGTGGGCACATTGAGGAGGGTAACAATGATAGCCTCCCTAGTGGAGGACAGTAGTACCCCCCGCTGTCTAGCCTCTTTGTACATGGCTAGTAATCTGGGAGCCAGGACGTCAATATACTCTAAATAGAATTCGATAGGCAGGCCATCGTTACCCGGAGTTTTGTTGCGCGCCAACTGCTTAATGGCGCAGTGAATCTCGGCCAACATAATGTCCTGACCAAGGATTCCGCCTCCTCCTCCTCAACAGTAGGCAATTCCAGACCCTCCAAAAACGCCTGGCCATCCGCCTCCCCAGTCTGCAGTTGGCTCGTGTACAGGCGCGCATAAAAAGTCCGGAACTGCTCATTTATTTGAAGTGGTGTATATTCCAATTGTCCCGAAGACGAGGTCAACGCCAAGATAGGCACGCTTCTAGGAACGGGGTCAGCCAGCCAAGCCAGCAACGTGCCCACCTTATCTCTTTCCGCATGCGCATGGGCCAGATAAGCTCTGTGATCGAAGCACCATAAGCGCTCCACTACCACCGCTACTGCCTCCTTCCGGGACTGGACCGTGTCACGCAATTCAGAGCCATCAGAGTGGGCTCTTTCCGCCTCCCATAGGGCACGTTCGCCATCCTCAATCTCTCGCAATATTAGCTTCCTGACCCCCACCCACTTAGCAATACATATACCGCGAACCACCACTTTAAAATCGTCCCACTCCAGGGCCGTAGTCATGGCCGTGCCTGCATTCTCTGCAAAGTACTGCTCCACCCCATCCCCCAACTCTGCGCGAAAGGCCTGATCCTCCAGCATCTCTGGGCGCAATTTCCAGGTCGGTATAATAGGGCTCTCCGCTACCCAGCAGAAACTCACCAACAACAGGTTATGGTCCGATATGGTGCGTGACAAGTATTCGCTGACAACTGCCAAGGACACCAGGCCAGGGTTACACAAGATCGCATCCAGTCGCACATGCAACTCATGCAGAGCCAAAAAATATGAATAATCCCTGTCATCCGGGTGCTGTGCCGCCAAACATCAATAAATCCCCAGTTATCTTGCCACTGGGCCCTAGCCTTCGCCAGTTTATGAACCGGGGCTGTGGGAAGTGGAGGGTGGGATCTATCCATGGTCACATCTGCAACTGAGTTAAAGTCTCCCCCCATCAATACTGGGTTCGTTAAATAGTCCGCGAGGGCGACAGACAGAATCTCTAGGAAGGGCGCCTGGTCCACATTAGGGTCATACACGCTACAGAGGGTCACCACCCGCCCATACAGGCGTCCCCTGACTACTACATAGCGGCCCTCAGAGTCAACCAATTGATCAGTCACCTGAAAGGGGACCCCCGCCCTAATCCAAATCAGCGCCCCTCGCGCAAATGCTGAGTAAGCGGTATAAAAAAGCTGACCTCGCCATCTGCGCTGCAGAGCCAGTCCCTCTGTCCTATCAAATGAGTCTCCTGCAGGAAGGCTATCTGCACGCCCCTACGCACCAAATAGGAGTGAACTTCATATCTACGCTGCATAGAGTGCAATCCCCGTACATTCCTGGTCACACATTTCACATCAGGTAACAAACCCATAACCGTAAAGCAAAGAACACACAATCTGCCCCCCCCCCCCTGGTTGCCAAAGAGCGGGCCCACAAAACAGATGCATCATACGTAAGAGCGCTACATTCTCAATTAGACACGCCGGCAAGCAACATCTCCCAAGCAAAACAATCCCACCCCCCAACAATCCCACCCCACCCGCAAAAACCCCCTCCCCCCAAGAACAGGCACCAACATAGTGAATCCCATCCAAACTAACCCAACCATGCACCTCAAGCAAAGCTGAGGCAGGCTAACTGGAACCATCCCGTGGGGGTGGATAGAGCCCAGCCAACAGCCCGCAAAGAATCAAATCCGCACCCATTGTCCGCCCCAGGTCCCCCCAGAAATGCAGCCCCCCAATTACCCACCACCCGTACTGAGTCCTTCCCTACTCATTCAGACACAGCCCAGGGACTTATCTAGCTACCCATCCAATGCACACAGGGAGCCCTCCAACAGTGATATTCAATATAACACTCCAAGCCAAATCAAAACTCCCAAACCCAAGAAGAGGACAGAGTCTACTCATCCAGTAGCCCATCCGCCGTTCCTGGTGTAACCAGCGGTAAATGTACACTGTCGGACGCTATAGAGTCCACTTCTGACTGACCCTTGTCAGTGTCCACACCTGAGCCTCCTGGGGAAACCAGCACAAGATCACCAGATATCGCCGTCACCGCCTCCAATGCCCCTCTGCGCTCCAGTTCCGTTTGCGATGTAGAAGGTTTCCTCAATCCGCGCCGCCGGCGCCTTATTCGTTGAGACCTGCGGGGCTGTGAGTCCGCTGCCATTTTCAGCGCCTCCTGCTCCTGCCCGTCCTTGCCAGCCCTGTAGGACTCCAGCCAAACTCACGCATCCTCCGGAGTGTCCAGAAATGAGTCTTTCCATCTAGGATTACACGCAATTTGGCCGGGAAAAACAAGGAGTATTGAATCCCCACCTCCCGCAGTTCCTTCTTGATCTCATGGAAGGACACACGGCGACGCTGGGTATCAAAGGTATAGTCCGGGAACAGCGTGACCTTGCTGTTGTCAAACTGAAAAGGGCCATCCGTGCGTGCCTTCCGGAGAAGCAAGTTCCTGTCCCTGAAGTGTAGCAGGCACGCCACCACCGGACGGGGAGGCCGCCCCTGCTGCGGCGGTCTTGCCGGGATCCGGTGTGCGCGCTCCAGAGTATAAAAAACAGACAAGCCCTCGGGGGCCACCGCCGCCCTCAGCCATCCTTCCAGGTAGCCCACCATATCCGATCCCTCTGTTTTTTCCAGGCGGCCTACTATTCGGATTTTGTTCCGCCGGTTCCTCCCTTCCGCGTCCTCAGCGTGCTTTTCCAGCGTTGCGATCCGATCCAATGCCCCGGCCATCGTGACGGCCAGCGCTGTGTGCGCAGGTGCGACCTCTGGGACAGTGTCCTCCACTTGCTTGATCCTATCCGACAATTTTGAGTGGTCGGCTCGCAGAAGGCCAAGTCCCGTCGCCACCTGTGCAATGTCCTGCTGCAGAGCGGCACGAGAATCGGCTATAGCCACCAAGATCTTGTCGAGCTGCTGTTGCAGCCCCGCGTCCCGCGGCAATCCATGAGACTCTTGTGCTTCCTGGGATGTGGGTTCAGGGTTGGGGTTCTCCCTCCTTTCTCCCCCGGGGTTTGCCCATGGTGGCGATCGCTGGGGTCCCCCAGCAGGGGCTGCTCCACCAGAGCACTCGATGGAACACAGGCGGCAGACAGGGCCCTCTCCCAGGTCAATCCAACCAAAGTAGCGCCTCACCACCGCCCAGTCTGACTCCTGGTAGGGGACTTCTATCCAAGCAGCGCAACATCAATAGGCCATTAATTGAACGGGCCTCCGGTCCCAGAGATCGCGCCTCCTGTCGCAGTCCAGGGCGCAATGATCCATTGCACCGCTGGGGGTCCTCCAAGACCGCTATGGCCCAAGCACCAGGGCGAAACAGCGCTCTCAGGGAGTGCCCAGCGTCACCCTCCGCTCCAGCAGCGCATGTCACACGTTCATGGGCTGCCACCCATCGCCCAAGCCCGCTCTGTAGCACTGGGGCCCATCACAGTACCTCTGAGCCAGGTCACGCTCGCCTCCCCACGGCGGCAACAAGGGGTCCAGGGTAGGGTCGCCACTCCACACAGCGCGTCGCAGCCCAGTGTCTTCCAGCCACCTCGGGCCCTCGTAGCGCTCGTTATGGCATCTTGCCCCAGCCAGGGTCAGCTGACCTGCGCTCTCCAGCCGCCTCAGAACCCAAGGGCGATCCCGCAATCCCTCACCTCACCAGTGCGTCCCCGGGTGGGGGGCGGGGAACCCCTCTGGGGCCAGTAAATCAGCAGGCCAGGCCTCCTCAGCACCTCAGCAGGCCTCACCTGTCCCTCGAGCATCCGTCGATGTAGGTCGCTCAGCACCCTCCAGTCTCAAGGTCCGTCACTCTCCCGGTGCCGCCTCACTCCCGGGCCCGCTCTGCCGCGCAGCATCAATCAGGCCACAGCCTCCAGATCAGCGGTTCCAGGGCCTCAGCAGCGGCGCGTCCCCCTCGATTCCGCAGCGGGGCTCCTCTTTTGTGGCGACATTCCGGCACCGGAGCAGCCCACAGAGCCGCCATTTTAGGTTCCCCAATAGGCTCCTGTGCAGCTCGCCGCCCTTCACCAAGAGCCCAGGCTGCACCGTCCTCCTAGCTGGATAAACACTCCAGGCAGTCTCCCCTCAGCGTCGCCCGTCCCTGAATGAAGTTCGGGGGGGGCTGGGGGTCATTTGTTAGGAGAATTACGGGGTTCCTCAGCGGAGCTCAGCGCTCACGCTTCTTCTCGCTCTGGCATCCAAGCCATGCCCCACCTGCTTTGGAGTGTTGACAGCCAATTAGCATACAGCTTGTGATCGGGAGGGTGCGCGGATCCTGAGCGGCCATAGATATATTTGTGTTTTTACTTTTGATTTTCTCAGCACCTACTGAACGGATTTACACCATTTAACAAAAAAGACTCTTTCTGAACCAAGAACTACTCTGCCAAATTTGGTGTAATTCCTTTCAGCAGTTCGGGCTGTAGCCGTGTCTAAAGTTTCCTATGGGAAATTGCATGGGGAAAACATGTTTTGGGACCCCCCTTTTTTTCTCGGCCCCCGCTCGACGAATCACCCCCAAACTTTCAAGATAGGAGCGGACCGGAGTTCTCCATGAGTTTTGAAAATTTCGCGATGATTCGTCAACCGGCGCCAAAGTTATTGGGAATAGAATGTTGTGAATTGCCGATGGAAAATAGGTCCTAACAATAACTACCTACTGGCGACCGCCAGTAGGTAATATACCCTATAGATACCCTTCAATACCCTATAGAGTGACGCATAAATCATGAAAAAAAGGAAGCAGAGAACTCTGGGTAGTTCTGAAGTTTAGGTGGAAAGCAGCTCCTGTATAGAGCACTCTCAAAACCGGCGGCACTCTAGATCTTCTCACCTCAAATGTCTGCTTTTCTATCAAAGTCTTTAAGCATAGGATTAGCACAGTGCCATCCACGCAGAGATAGAAAGGGACAAATTGCCAGATGTAAGAAGCCGTTTGCGATTCGCAAACGCCGGAATTCGCAGAATTCCACCGTTTGTGAATCGCAAACGTTGTTTTGGTATGTATGAGCAAAATCGCAAAATAAGGAATCCCAAAAATTGCGATTCCTTATTTTGTTCAAGCATTTAAGGAATCGCAATTTTGCGATTCCTTAAATGCTATGCATCAAGCATTTGTAACTTGTAGATGGTGGTAATTTGCGATTTCTTTTACAAATGCACTTTTTGGCATTTGTAAAGGTGCCATGTGGCGTTCATACATGCCCTTAGGGCATGTCTGTGCGCCATATGCACACACATGCACATTTTAGGGGTGCAGCAGGGTGTCCTTAAGACACCCTTGCACCCTTGAAATTATTCTCAATTTGCGATTAGCAAATTGCGAATCGCAAATTGAAAATAAATTCCCATTCCTTCCTATGGGCCTCCTGGCCCATAGAAATGAATGGAAAATTATTCCTTAATTGCGATTAGCGATTTGCTAATCGCCAATAAAGGAATTCTAAGAAATCGCTAAAAAATAGCGATTTTCTACATACATCCCAAATTGCAATTCTCAAATAGCGATGTCTAAAAAAGGCTCCGGGGGATGGGCCCCAGGGACCCCATCCCCCGGAGCCTCATAAATAAATAAAGGGGAGGGGCCCTGTGAAACCCCTCCCCAAGCCTTGTTAGGCCTTGGGGACCCCATTCCTCAGGGATAGTGTTTTAAATGAAGGGAAGCAGGCGCACATGGTCAACCTCCCCTGGGGCCTAGCATAGTTTGCAGGAAGAGAGGGACACGTGCCCCCCTCCCTCGGCAGGCAGGGAATTAAAACTAAAGTCTGCCCCAGCAGGTGGGAGCATTTTTGTTGCTCCCACCCGATGGGAGCATACTTGGGGGCATATTTATGAAGCTTGCTGCGCTGCCCTGTGTCACAGGGGAAAAGGCAGTAATGCACCATGTTTAAGCCAAGTGACACATCCCTGTCCTTTCCCCCTGCACTGGGGACGTTTTGACAGCCTAGGTCCAATGTAGGCACCCTTGCGCCATGTGCATGGGTGCCTGTGTTGAAAGCAGGATTATTTTTGTGAAGGAATGGGCATCTTCCTACTCAAAAACAATCCTTAGAGGCATATTCCTCTATCTATGTGTGTTGCAGAATACAGCACACATAGAAAGTGTAAGTAAAGAGGAGAAGAAAATATATTTCTCTTCATTACGCCTCTCCTGGGCAGACGTATCTTTTTGGCACATCCCCAAGTTCACCAGCTGTGGAAAATCTGGAAATACATCAAAAATCATAAGCGCTGCGTGGGGAACACCCACTCAACTCTCATGGAATGCCTCCTTTGCACAAAGTAATGCATCGCAGCGATTTGTGATGCGTTGCATTACTCCAGATTTATAAAAACCTTTCAAAGCCACCTAAAATGGCTTTGCGTCTCTTCATAGATCTGACTTCGAGGTATTTGTCATGCATGTACCACATTGCGTGGTAGAAGCATGATGCAAACCTCTCATAAATATGCACCCTGGTGTTTGAAAATCCTACAGTCAAGCGAGAGCAAGCACAGGTTTCCCTGCCCACACCAATAAGAGCATTGAAACAGCTATGTCCCGGAGTTGGGATCCCCTGGACATTGCTACAGAGCTGGCCCCTAGGAATGGGGTTCCAGGGGCCATTAATGGCTTAGGGAGTGAGGGTGCACACCTCTACTCCCTTAAAGGAACTAGCTCTGGGGTTGGGCTTCCTGGGTGGGGCCTTTGAGGCTCTGGAGGAGGCTGCATGGCCCTCTCCCTATTTTATAAAGTTCATGGGCCTTAAGGAGCTCGGAGGTGGTAGGACCATATAGCCACCCCCTATATGAAATCATCCCTGGGGGTAGGCTCCCTGGGCCTTAATGTAGGTAAATGTAGCCCAGACGATATTTTTTTTCTGATCCACTCTCATGGGATTGCAGCATTTTTTGCCAATTTGTTTTTATTTTTGGCCCGGGGGTATCTCCGGCCCCCCCCCCCCATGGTCCTAGTGGGTCAGGGATTACCTACCCTGCATCCTTATACTGTCTTTTTATAACTTCAGGACAGGGGACAAAATTCCTGAGTCCTATATTAGCTACCAGCAACAGTTTTTCTCATGTTGCTGGAAGCGAATCAGAACACTCGCTCTCGCGGGAGTCTAACTCCTGTGGGAGCAAGATGGCCAAAGGGAAATAAAGCTCCCTGGGCCAAGCAGAATGCTCTATTTTTTAATTGGCACTCCTGCAAGAGTCTTAGAGATTAGTCCAACTTCCAAAATATACAACTATTTTTGTCTCTTATTTCTCAAAAACTACTGAATGGATTTACGCTCAACACAGAGGGTGCTGCAACTTCCTGAGGGTGGACTTGTGGACTATGCGTTTTTACCAAAGGACATTGCGTACTCCAGGAACAGTTTGACCTATATATATATATATCTCTATAATTTATTTGCAACACAAAATGTCCAAAACTGACAAACTCTATTTGGCCCCCTGCCCTTTGTCAATGTCAGTATACTCAGGTGCAAAAGTGATTAGCAACACAAAAAATGCTTTTCCTATGGAAGAGCAGGCCTAACAAAAACTACCAATTGGTGACTGCCACTAGGTATTATATATGTGTGTGGGTGTATATACCCCTGAGACAGAGCCGGCAAACATCAAGAGTTTTAGGGATTGATTGATTGCTTGATTGATAGGGACCTGCTGCATGACTGGCAAATGCTCAGGCAAAATAAATATCTGAGGAAAAGTGGTAGGCAATACTGAAGTGGACTTGGTACTGGGACGTTTGAATATAGGAAAGGCAACAGCAGTCTTAAGTGCAGGCAACAATACAGGAGTTGGCAGCCATTACTGAATTAGGCGACAAAGCAGTGCAGACACACTACTGGCTAGCAGTGTCTTGAGAAACCATTCTAACAACTAGCTTTTATCTCTGATAAACCAGCCTGTTAACATAGCGGAATACCTTGGTGATGTTCAAGAGCATTATAATGTAAGCTAGAGGGCACTTTATCCCATATGTGAAAAAATGTAGACATACTCAAGAAAAGACTCTTGGCCAGATGTACGACTCACCAACTTGCAACTCGCAAATTGAGTCGCATTTGCAACTCGCAAATTGGGATGTATAACAGTGTCTCAGACACTGTTAAAGATTCCTAATGGGGTCGCAAATTGCATGCCTCATGAATATTAATGAGGCTGTCACAATTTGTGACCCCATTCGGAATGGCTAGCACTCCCAGGGATGGTGGCCTGCTGGGGTCATCAGACCACCATGTCTGGGACTGTTTTTAAATAAAGCAGTCTTTTAAAAAAAGAATATAGCCCATTTTCCATGGGCTGCCTTTAAAAAAGAAAAATTTTACATTTCAGTTTCATTTTTTAACCCCTTGGGCGCTCATGACGCGCTCAGCTCGTCATGAGGCACAGTGGCGCTGTGCTCATGACGAGCTGAGCTTGTCATGACTGCCACGGACGGCCCACGAATGGATAACTCCCCTGCTGTGCTGGGCGTTCCATTAAACGGACGTGGTCAAAATGAACTCAGCTCGTCATGAGCACAGCGCCACCGCGCTGCATGATGAGCCGAGCTCGTCACGAGCACCGCGGCGCTGTGCGTGGCCCCCCTCCCCCCGTGCCATGGGGGAATTAGCCCCGCGGGGAAGGGGTTAAGTTGCCCTTAAAAAATATTTTTGAGAGCCTTTGGCCCAGATTTACAAAGAGTTTGTGTAGGATGTGCATTATTTTTTTTAACACATACTCAATGCAAAGCCTACTTCTGGGATTTACAAATCAATGCAAATCATGATTTCTTTTGGTTTATAACAACAAGTAACACAACGCAGCTCAATGTGTTGCCTTGCATTACTTTGTATCAGGGAGGTGTACCCAGGGTGGTGCATGGGCATGCCTGTGCACCCACCTATGCTTAATGATGCAAATCTTCATCTACATAGACCTATAGATATAGATTTAGGCCACACTCCTTTTCTTGGATTAGACTGAGGAAATCAGGAGAAACATCTTTAAGTCTTCTTATTTTTTCTGCTCTCCGTGTGTGGTGAATTCTGCATCACACATACATAGAGGGAATTGTCCTTCAGCTTAGCTTTTGTGCAGGAAGGGACTCCTTTCTGCACAAAGACTATGCTGACCACAACACAGGCACGCTTGCACTGTAGTGTAAGGGTGTCTGCTTTGGTGCGTGGCAGCATAAATGCATCAGCGTTAGGGAGAGAGCAGAACAGCACCACATCCTTGAAGATTAATTACTTTTTTTATGTTTCCTGACCTTGCAAGGCAGCCCAGCACCTTCATTTACTGTCTTCTCCACTTAAACAATTCATCACATCATTAACAGAAAACTGAACCTCAATAAAATTATGGGGCATATTACCAAGGGCAAGAATCGCCGCTTTCTCGGCGAATTGTGCCGAGAAAGCGGCGATACTGCTAGAGCCCTATTAACAAGGGCATTTTAAAGCCTGCCCCAAGCCCACTTTGCATGTCGGCGATAAACATTGCTAATGACATGCAAAGTGGGCGTTCCCACGTCCAACAACATGTAAAATGTGGTTGGAGGTGGGGACACCCTATTACCAAGGAAGGCGATGGGAGGAAAAGACCTGCGATAAACTCATTTATCGCAGGTCTCCAAACGCCTGCTCTGACCAGGCGTTAGGCATTGATAACATGGGGTTGTGGATCATAAAGCTGAATCCACCCCCTCATATTATCAAGGCCCACATTAGCGTGTGAAAACAACGTTTGTTTTCATGCGCTAATGTGCTATATCGCCGACTATCGCCGGATTTCTATTCGCCTGCCTGATGCGCATTGATAATTGCGCGCTGAAAAGGCGATGAAATCCCGCGATAGCCGGCGATACGGGAATGTGCGTTGTGCGTTTTCCAACGCACTCCTCGGTAATATGCCCCTAAGTTCTTAAGTTGAAAAAAATGGTTTGTTAGAGTTTGGCATTCAGAACACCAATGGGCCTTTTCACAAAGGTAATTTATACATGCGTATATTTATGTGTATATTTAGTACTATACCTATATGTAACTCTACCATGTTTTTGCAATTTAAAATTTCTTAGTGTAATGAACACCTAATGTAGGCTTACTTGCCCCTTGCTCCTCAAAGCAGGGGTGGATCCTCTTTTAGCTGGATCTATGAGTTTAATGTTACTACTAGTAAATTTGCACATATAGTTGGAGATCTTCGCTACTGTGGCTGAGATAGCCCTATGGGAAAATATAGGGCAAATGATTAAAGTGTATTATTGTTTCTAATAAATATGAAAAGTATTCGTAAAATGTAAAGCATAAATGTAAATGAACTTTAAATATTTATTAATATTCAAGAACTAAAAAGTAAAATGCTAAAGTCTTCAAATTAAATGTTTTAAAATATTCACTTAAATTACACATAATATTTTTTAAACAATAATTTAAAACAATACCCTTCTCACTAAAATTATTGCTTTTATTTATTATGGAGTACATTTCCAAAAACATATATATGTGATGAATTAAATACATCTTTTATACTTCTAGAAGAATGAAAAATTGTCATTTTGATCTATATGCATTATATTACTGACTACATGGATATGCCTGCTTAACCTGTATAGTTTATGTTTTATTTTGACTCTGTTATGAATGGCAGATCTGACATGTATTTTGTATTCTACTGAAGTATAGCAGTATATGCATTGGTTACACACATGTTACAAAATATTCACCACAATATACTGTGTCCAGTGTATGTATATGTAGCCTGTCTTTGCTTTTTATGTGCAACATTGGCAGACTGTTTTCATAAAACGTTACTTAGCTATGCAAGGTACATACAAAATAAAGACATAAAAATATAAGAAATTCAATAAGATAAAATAAAATTGATAAATTAATGTAGTCAATAAACAAAATATAAAAAATTTAAAATCCCAAAAAACATGTTTTCTTAAGATACTATAAACATTAAAATAAATAAAAATGAAAACAAATATCATAAAAATGTTTTTTTTAAATAATTAATGCTATAAATTCTATTTTACCAATATTATGAACATTATTGGAGTATAACATTGTTAAATATGCTATTCCTGCAGCAGTTTATTCAACAGTAGGGAATGTTTTGGACTTTGGAGGGGTTCGATTTACTATTCCTACTCCACTCAGTGCAACATTAGGGAAAGTGTTGTACTTCAGAGGGGTTACATTTACTATTCCCACTCCAGTCTAAGTACCAGTAGGGAAAGCACTGGACTTTGAAGGGGTGAAGTTTACTAGTTCCACTCCAGTCTCAACAACAGTAGGGAAAGTGTTAGACTAATGAGGGGTTACATGTACTATTCCCACTCCAAACAGCACAACAGTTTGGAAAGCGTTCATTTTTTAAGGGGTCAAATTTCTAGTCCCACTCCAAACAGTGCAACAGTGCTACAGTAGGGAAAGCGTTGGAATTTGAAGGAGTGAACTTCACTACTTCCACTCCAGTCTCAACAACAGTAGGGAAAGTGTTGGTTTCGGAGGGGTTGCATTTACTATTCCAACTACAAACAACACAACAATAAGGAAAGTGTTGGACTTCAAAGGGGTTAATATTACTATTCTCAATCCATAAAGGAAAACAGTAGAGAATGACTTGGATTTCAAAGGGGTGAAATGCACTATTCCCACTCCAAACAGTGCAACAGTAGAGAAAGTGTTGTACTTTGGAGGGGTAACATCTACTATGCCTACTGCAGCCTTAACAAGAGAAGAGAGAGTACTTCACTTCAAAAGCATTACATATATAAGTTACCTCATGAATGTAGAACAAATATTCCAACTGCACAATCAGATCAACAAGCATCACGTGGTGCATGAGTATGAGTCTAGATTCAGTTACTGATGCTGCACAGATACTGTAAACATTCAGAAGGTGGATGATGTGGTTGCTCCTGATTGATGATAGCAACAACTTTATGTTAGCCCTGCCCAGCTTCTCTGTAGTTTTTGACTCAGTTAACCTTTAGTTGCCATCACAGATTTTAGAGATTAAAGCTGCATGTCTGACTCATTTCTTGAGTTGTTCATCTCATGCCTTTCAAACCAGTAACAATTTGACCAAACAAGTGCCTCACAATAAGATAGACTTCATGCCATCTGAGGAGCACACCATGGCTAGATCCTCTCTTCATCATCTTCAACACTATATGGATTTCACTTGGAAATCGGTTCAAATACAACAGCATTATATTCTATCGGTATGAAAATGACATGAAAACATGCCTGAAATTTTCAGCCACCAATAAAATCAGATGAAGATCGGTGGATTCACAGATAGCTCTCTACTGATAACACATTGCGGAGATATGCTTTCAACAACGACCTCTCCTACAAGACACACATTGCCCAGTAGATCAAAACAGTTTGGAAGTCAGTTGATAAATGTGAAAAGAGAAATTGGCCCTACTTCTGCAGAGCCAACTTCAAACAACAACCTGAATGTGGTTCTCTCACATCTGGACCTGCTACCTGGAGGCAAAGTTCAGCTCACCAGCATGAATACTTTTACATCGACCGCAATGAAGGGCATTCAGCATACTGCCATCACGCTCAATAGATAGGTAAAATACACATCACATTGCCCTTAGAGAGTTACATTTGCTGCTGAACTTTTTTTTTCAAAACTTGCATCACAGCCCACAAATCAGCAAGTTCTGAAAAGAAGTATAATTTACCGAAGCCAACTTGGGTATCTAGCACAACTTTAGAGGGCTGCTGGTGTGTCAATTTTAGTATGGGAGTACCAGCGGCGCAAGGGGCTTGTAAATAAATCCCTAGATCTTTAACAGTCTACAAATAAAAAGGTGCTGAAATAAAACAGAACTTAAATGTTCCCTCAGTGCTCCAAAGGTATGTAACAAAACACATTGCCCACGTGAGGCTTGCACCACATCTCCTGCAATTCATACTTACGTTTGGGTCCAACTTTTTAACCTCTTCCATGCTCATGACGGCTCGTCATGAGCCACGGCGCTCCGGTGCTCATGACGAGCTCAGCTCGTCATGAGCCGTGGAACGCTCGCATGCGGGGATAATTCCCCTGCTGTGCTGAGCGTTCCACGGCAGGTAATGCACCTGTGACGAGCTGAGGTCGTCATGAGCTCAGGAGCGCCGTGCCTCATGACGAGCTCAGCTCGTCATGAGCATGCGGGCGCCGTGCGCGCCCCCTCCCCCCCAGCACAGCGGGAAATTAACCCCCGCAGCGAAGGGGTTAAGGACCCCTCAGGCTACGACAACTTTCTTCACTATATATAAACATTCTCTAAAACATTTGCCTCACGTTCTAATTTAGGGGCTTATTATCAAGAAACGGCGTTAAAATTATCGCCGCTTTAGCGGCAGGAAACTGCCACTAAAGCAGCGATAATGAGCTTGATAATATGCCCTGGAGAATTCCCATAGAATCCCATGTTCTGGTGTGAACATGGGCTTCTATTGGAATTCTCAAGGGCATATTATCAAGCCCATTATCGCCGCTTTAGCAGCAGTTTCCTGCCGCGAAAGCGGCGATAATTATAACTCAGTTTCTTGATAATATGCCCCTTAGTTACTTCTCTGGGTCATTTTCCTACATTTGCTATGTTCAGGTATTCCTTCATCACCTGATAATTAGGTGTTGGATATGTAAATACCAATGAATAAGCATATAATAACATTACATTCGTTTGAACTATTTGCTATCCATCAGACAGCAGGTTTTTCATATTTGAAAAGGGGAAAAAGTGGACTGATTTTTAAATGTTTAACCGTGGAAGTTGGCATCGAAGTACCGACGCTGTATATTGGGCAAAACCAATGACAACACAACTACATTCAGTACTTTTCTCTTCAACAGCTTTGAAAATATTTTAAAACATTTGCGTAGTACTGTACAGTTGACATGGCAACAAGGTGAATGATTAGACCCTCCAGGTGCGCAGTTATTTTTGAACATGTTGAGGACACATACATACAGTGGTAGAATGCTGCCGTCGCGTTTTGTTCTTCAGATAAAAGTGACAGTGCTAGGTTAAAACGTGGAAATGACTGGTGGCGCTGATGGCCCTTCCCACAACATTTATAACGGTATACAGCTAGATTATTTGCTGGGTTGTCTATAACAAGCCTTTCAGAGAATTCAAAGCAAGCACCATGCTTTATTATAGCTATTGCTATTGCAAACGCCTTACCATGTGTCTGTTTGCTTTTTTTTTTTTATTTCAAAAGATTTTATTAGGAATACTTATATCGGAGACGAAGGCAGTTATTTGTCTGATCCAAAGGCCTTGGGAGTCAACTCTAGTTTAAGTCCAACAAGAAAGACAACATTCAGGAAAATACTCACTTCGCACGAAGTTCCGCTGTACCCTGGAGGACAGTTGCAAATCTCAACTGACGGAGCAATTTCTCCACTTAGCACAGACGGGTCTGCTACGTCAAGGCTCACAGAGCTCAATCTAGGCGGAATGAAAAAAAGAAAACAAAACAGAGCCGCGTATGAAAAAAGGCAGGTGTAAAAGAAAAAAAAACATGTGATGTTAATGTAATCACGCCACATCATGAATACAATCAAATGACTTTTGAAAGAATCAATGTCATGCTTATTACTGCCTCCAGAAATTATGCACAGACGCCAAGCTACAAGATACATTGAATTATTGAGGTGCTCATACCCTAGAAAAAACAAGCTTTGGCAAAGTCAGCATGTTAAAAATAAAAAAAATAAAAAGACGTGATGACGTGACCACTCTTGGGCGCATCATTTTGTAGGCTTTCATGCTTCGCAACACATTTGTGCACCTACAGAACTGCACAGGCACCATTTTTCTTTTAATACATATAAAAGGGACCACCGTTGTGAGGGCACAATAGAGGATTAAGCAGGGGGGATAGGGAGAAAAGCAGTACACATGGGAAATAAAAACAATGAGAGTGAGGGAGAAGGACATGATAGAGACAGCAAATCGGAGCCTGGCAGGGTGGGGGCGTTGGCTCGGGGAAGTCTTGGCACAGAGAATGAGCATCACACCCGAAAGTGAGCAACAGGGTGGAGAAGTGGGAAAGGGAAACAGCAACATACAGCAAGGGAGTAGGATGATAGAACCACATGAGAAATAAACACAAAGGAGAGAGCAAAAAAAGGGGCACAGTGGAGGGAATTTGTTCAGGGGAAAAGTGCCCCAGGGCGAGAGCTGGAAAACAGTTATACTTTAATGAAGTGCTTCCCTTAGAAGAGGGCTGTGAAACAATGCAAGTCAGCCAAGCGAAAGAATCATGAGGAGGCAATGCTACAGAGAAGGGTCAAACACCAAAAGAGGAAGACAAGATATCAAATATAAAGCAAGCAAATGTGAGTGACAATAAAGCCAACCAATGGAAAGCAACAGGTGGGCGGTAAGCCCACTGTAAATTCGCAATAGATCTTTTTGCACCAGACAGCATGCGGTGACTGGCAGATGAGACCTGAAAAAGGTAAAGAAAATTGCTCCAAAAAATTAACTCTTAAAAAGGGCTGTTTTGCACATGTTTAGAAGTCAATGGGTTGGAAGTTGGAGATGGCAAAAAGCAGACACGCTAAAAGTGTTCTTGGACTTTTACAGAGGAATATTTGTTCTTGTAAATAAGATGTTTCCTTACCTGGATTGTTTAACAATCATAGAAAATGCCTAGTATTGACCGATATTTTAAACTAGGCAGAGAACAACCAATAACATATCTGATACGACTTAATGCTTTTTTTTTTATCTAAGAGTTTGTCATAGCACGAACCAAACCAAGGAAGTATTACATAAATGTGGCTCGTTTCCCGTGGAATTTGTAACAGTAAGGAAAGAACCTTTATATTGAGTACAAACACCTTCAAGGTAGAATGTTACATTAAAGTAATACAAATTATCTTGGTCTTAGAGTATAAACTAATTAAAAATCATTAAAACTACTTTAGAAAAGCAAGAATTTATGTCTTCGCACTAGTGGTCTGTGCTACAAGTTATGCTGGCAGAGCACTTTCTCCAACTCAATGGGTTTATGTAGAGAACCCCAAACTACTACCATTTATGTGAATGATGTATGTGGTTACATAAAGAAAAAAATCCGTTTTTGAAACTTACATTAAAATACCATCCAGTACACTAATATTACCTCGTCAACTTAAGCATGGATTTTAGAAGTGTTGAATCTTTACCATTGCAAACAGTTGGCGTATTGTACTAGATTGTGATCCGCAACTACTATCATAGGCGTTGAAAGTAGGGGTGCGGGGGGGAGGTGCTGCAGCCCCCCAAAAATAACTGTGCTGCAGTTCAAAAAGTGAATGAGCAATAAAGATGCCTTGACATTTTGTGTTTTTCTTGTTACATTTACTGTGAGTTCAATGACAAAGGCCAAATGTCAGGCTATGTCTTCTGACAAATTGATGGCAATTTAAAAAACTGTGTTTACTTTTATTTCTCTGACTGCAAAGTGGGAGGAGTTTAAAAAGAGATCTAGGTGACAATATTGCTGGGGTACAAAAAGTGAAAGGAAAGGCTGTAGGAAGTCGGTTTAAGTCTAACACACAGCAACATTTAAATACCTCTAAATTTACTATTTCCTAATATATCAGTAATTAGGAAAGAACAAACAAAGGACTTTTTTGTTTTCTGAAGTGTGATGGAAAAAAAGATTGTAATGGGTTCAAAACAAATTAAGCTAGTATACTTGGTTATGCAGAAATGATAAATATTTGCTGAAAGTGGATTTCCAGACATTATCGTTTGTGCACTATATAGTTACAACACTGCATGTCTATGCACATTTATTATTCAGTTCAACAGAAAATATGTGGTCTGTAAATGGCAGTGTGCTACAACATCAATGCTCCAAAATGCACCACCAGCTATATACCAAAGTCTCAGCACTCCCCTTTCTTAATGGGCGTGGCACATTTGCTACACTTTTTTGTGAGATGCTTGGATTTTTCATAATTCCTATGACTTCAGTGGTATAAAAATAATGGCAGCCTCCCCACTCTGAAAATTGTTCCAGCACTTATGAATGCTATTAAACCTGTGTGTGATGCTGCCTACAAGTTGCTGTCTATGCAGTGCTTTCTATACTTTATTCAAATCCTTGGTTTTACTGTGTGTGGTGGAGTACAGGTCTCACCCCTTGATCATCTATAATGATTACACCCCTTTTGTTAAAGACTCATTATGGAGTTTCCATAGAAGCCTAATTTTTACTTTCTCCTTTCTGCGGCACATTAGGAGAAAACAATCCTCCTTTATAAAAGCTCTTTAGTGTATTAGAACGATTTAGACGGAATCTACTCATGCTTTAGTAACTGTGCTCAATATATTATTTGGGATCTTGACCCTTGCTCAGGGGCGTGACACAGGCCCCTGCAGCCCCCGCGGTGCGGGGGCCCCTTACCCTCCAGGGGGCCCCGTCAGCACCGCACTTCTGCTGGGGAGCTCTAGATTGAGTCCGGAGGGGGCGGTGGGCCCCTTCACGTACCCTGCAGGGGCCCCCCCTCAAGGTTCGTTACACCACTGCCCTTGCTGGAATTATTTACTCAGGATCTACTCGTTGTCTAAATATATTTAATCTGCTCAGTATAGTTGTGATAGATAACTTTATCAGTGTAACTGACTTTATTTGTAATAAGGATGATCTAGGTCTCTGTGTATTACTAGTCTTCAATAGATGTACAAGGGGGCTGCGACTTTGCAATAATATTGTTTAAGACTCACTTTTAGTTTTTTTCCTAAAATGCTGATATGAGAGTAAGTTTATATGTTAATATTGTGTAATTGAACTGTTTTGATATGGCTTGTTTATGTATTTGGCATGGTTTTAGGGGTTTGACATCCTAAATAAATGTAATTTCCCATAGAGTACAGTGCAAGTCGTTGTAGCAGACGTGAGTGGCTGCTGCTGCATGCACAATGAGGAACTGTGATGAGAAATGCAGAGCTGGATTCAGTTAGGTGAAAGGAGGTACATCCTACAGCATATCTTGAGGGACCACCCCACCACAAGGGTAGCAGAAAACACATTAGCCAGGGCACATATTAACACCACAGAGAGTCAGCCTAGTGGGCGATGGAACGCTTCCAAACCTCCAACAATAAAGATGGTTTAGTACCAAAATTTCAGAATTTAAATATTGACCTGCCAAAATATTGTGGCTCAAATATCTTCATAGACTCTCATGAAGATAAACATGTATGGGTAAATATAGAATTACTAATATTAACTCCACAGCTATATGCCTTGAAGATATGTATTTCTCCATGTCAGTGTAAAAGATTTTGGCATAGTGAGATTTCTCCCTCAATTTACCAATTGACAACCCATAGATGCGTTTGTTCTGGTGCCAGTTCCCCAAACCTTGCAACTTGTGTAGCATTCACTGCTTACTTAATTGCCTCTTACAGTTAACAGTAGATAGAACAAAAATGAAGCATTAATTTAAAGGAATACATGTTCAAACAGTGAAAGATATCAGATCCTGTCTCTCAGCAATAATAAAACTAATGTCAAGACATTTTCTGAAGGCAAAGGAAGGTCTCATTTTGAGGCATATGTTCTACTGGCATGCTGATTTTTTTCCATATCACATATGGCTCTTACTACCACCTAGCAGCTTGACTGATGGTAACTTATCATATTCCTCTCAAGTAAAAGCAGTATCAAACTCTTGCAGAATAATTGACGGGCAATATGGGCCGTTGAGGCCAGAGGTCCATCAACAGGGACCTCAGATGAGGTGTGACTTGGGATCTTTCTCCCACTATCCCTTTCACATGCAGGAGCAGGTTACTGAGGTGTTTCACCTGTGAAATCCATAGTGTCTTCCCGATGATGATGATGAGAGTGTCCACAAGCTACAGCTGGGTGATATCTCATATCAACCTCGATGGCCACTGTTTTAAAAACATACAAAATAAATAATATTCTCATACCTCCCAAACAACACTCATACAACTAATAAAGGCTGTAAACCTGATTGAATTTTTGGGAAAAGTAATGTCAGATGCCATAGTTCTGATCTCTTTCTATAAAAGTTACAACAAAGGCAATAGGCCTAATTTATTTATTATGAAACACGTATGTTAAAACTAATCAGCCTTAAGGGTGGATTGTTAACAGGGCCGGACTGGCCGTAGCAGGTACCGGGCATTTTCCCGGTAGGCCGCCAGAGTTGGGGCTGGTTTTGGGCCGCTTGGGAGCAATTTTTGTTACCAGGGCCGTCAATATTGGCCCATTGTTACAAAATTGGCCGAAACTGACCCAAGAAAACAGCTCGGCTGCAACACCGTCCTCCTCCCTTGGGGCCCGGCTGAGCAGTTTGCCATGGCCGGTTTAGGTTCCCAGTCCTGCCCTGATTGTTAATGTCCTGTGTTAAGCTTGCAGACATGTATTTTGTTTAATGATCACTCACAGGTTACCTTTGTTGCCTGCTCAGACTAACCCCAGGGGGTAAAAGATTTACACTGTCATATTTCTTGCTAGAAAGTCTTCAGAAGGTCTGACAAGATTGTCTGTCACGAGCTTGTAATAAAACAAACATGAAGAAACAGTAGTTGAGGGGTACTCACAGGGATAATTCATTCCCGGAACTACTGATGTTGGGCTCGTGTGTGCCTGAACATCTCCGGTATATTATTAGGCATGTGGCCTCTACATGGGAGTCTGTGGTTAGCGTTGCGATAGGTAGGGCACCTTACCCCCCCTGAGGTCCCATTGTGGGCGGTTGTTCCATTTGGGAAGATCGTTCAAGTTATGTCCGTCTCTAGATGGGTGGAGGGCGGCTGGCGAATGATGGAAGATCTGTATTTAAATCAACATTTCCTGACCAGGGAGGAAGCAGTAACTACATTTGATCTAGGTAGGGGTCAATATCTTCAATACGCAAAAGTGGCTGCGGTGGCGCAGGAGGTATTGCCGATGTTCCCTGAGGAGCCTCCAATAGCTGCCACCCTTCAGGCCCTTGTGAGTCTTGCTAGGAGCGGTAGACTGGTCTCTCATATTTATCGAGCATTAAGGGCAGATCTCGCTGTGCGCCCACTTCCGATTTAGTCTAGATGGGACAAAGTGTTGGGGAAGCCCCTTACAGATTCTGGAAGGAAGAGGGTTCATGAAGGAGTAAAGCAAATCAGATTTAAAACGTATCCAATTTAATATTGTGCATCAAACCTATTTAACCCCACGAGTTTTGCATAAAATATATCCAGATCGTTCCTCCTGTTGTCCCAGATGCGGTTGTGATGCTGCCTCATGTTTGCATATGATATGGGAGTGCCCGAGACTGAATTCTTTTTGGGACTCCATCCTAGAGAGATTGCGCCGAGTAATGGGATGGACGCTGCCCCAGTCTATGAAAGAGATACTGTTGGGTTTACTCACCTGTCCCAAGGGATAGAAGCTTAAGTAGATTTCTCCAACTGGGATTAGTGCTGGCCAAAAGACGAATAGCGATCCACTGGATGGGTTCCCAACCCCCCAAGGTGGAAATTTGGGCCAAAGATTTGAGGCAATTTGCAACATGGAATGGATCCGTATGAAGAGGGTTAGGTCGGATGATAAGTTGGAAGAAGATACTAGGGTCTGGTATGCTTAGATGTTAGAGGTCTTCTTGGAGATTGCCTCTGACACGCAGCGATTGGAGGGCACACAAGTAGTCCACGCTGAGGATGCTTCAGAGGCGCGGCGTTCGGACACTCCCGTGTTAAACCCAGAGTAATCATACAGCTGTATAGAGCAATTGGGTGAAGTGACTTATGACTAGGCTGGAGATTCTTTTTGTCTGTTACCCGGGGGGAGAGGGGTGGGATTGTTTATGTCATTTTGTTTTTGTGATTGGTTTATTGAGAAATCTAAACTTGTTATATGCATTGTACAGAGTAGAGATGTAGATGCTTATAATTAGTATGCTCTCCTAGTTCAAGAGGTATTATTCCTTCATGCATATTTTTCCGTTACAATCTCAGCTACATGTCAAAAATGTTTGTACTACATTTATTGTTACTTTATAAGATTGATCTGCTCTGAGAGATTGATGTTTCTGTACTGACTTTCTGAAACCGGAAGGTTTGAACCCTCAATAAATAAAAACGGTAAACAGACATAATATCGACTCTAAAATATCGACTGGACATAATATCGAGTATAAAATATAGACTGGACAAAATATCGACTGTACAGAATATAGACATCAAAAATATTGTTTTTAAGGTAAGTAATGTAATATCGAATGTTAAAAATATAGACAGTTAAAATATCGAAGTATATAATATAGGTAATTAAAAATATCTAATTTTTAATAGTATCTAATTTTTTATAATGTTTTTTATGTTATTATATGTGTGAAAATTGTGTATGTATGTTATAATTAATTTTAAATAATTAAATTTGTTTTTTTATTTTTTGCGTAATTAAATTCTGTAGCGGGTTGTGGGTTTATAGGGGAATAGGGTGGGAAGTAATTTAATTATAATTAATTAAATATGTAAATTTATTTATTAATATTATTTTTTAATTAAGTGTTAATTAATTTATATTTGGTAAATAATTACATTTTAATTGGCAATTCATTTTAATTAATTGAATAATTGCTAATTATGTTAATTTTACTAATTTATTTTCCGTAGCGGGTTGTGGGTTTATAGGGGAATTGGGTGGGAAGTAATTTAATTCAAATTAATTAAATATGTTAAAAAAATTATTGGTATTTTTTTAGAATTAATTGTTAATTAAAATGTTATGGGTAATTAATTAAATTTTAATTGGCAATGAATTTTATTTAATTGATTAATTGCTAATTATGTTAATTTTAATTATTTATTTTCAGTAGCGGGTTCTGGGTTTATAGGAGAATAGGGTGGGAAGTAATTTATTTATAATTAATTAAATATTTCAATTAATTTAATTGTATTTAATTTGAAATAATAGATAATCAAAGTTTTAATTGATAATTAAATAAATTAATTAATTTGGATTAATAGGTAACAAATAAAAATAATTAATTTTAATTTGTAATTTCAATTGATTAATTGTTATATTAAAATAAATTGGGAATTACTTTAAAATAATTTGTTATAGATATTAATGTATATTTTTTAAAATAATATATGAAGTATTTAATTTCCCTACTGTTGCACACTCTGGAGTGGGAATAGTAATTTTTACCCCTACGCTATCCAACGCTTTCCCTACTGTAGCACTCTTTGGAGTGGGAATAGTAATTTTTACCCCTACGCTATCCAACGCTTTCCCTACTGTTCCACTCACTGGAGTGGGAATAGTAATTTTAAACCCTACGCTATTCATTGCTTTCCCTACTGTTGCACTCTTTGGAGTGGGAATAGTAATTTTTACCCCTACGCTATCCAACGCTTTCCCTACTGTTGCACTCACTGGAGTGGGAATAGTAATTTTAACCCCTATGCTATCCAACGCTTTCCCTACTGTTGCACCCACTGGAGTGGGAATAGTAATTTTTACCTCTACGCTATCCAACGCTTTCCCTACTGTTGCACCCACTGGAGTGGGAATAGTAATTTTTACCTCTACGCTATCCAACGTTTTCCCTACTGTTGCACCCACTGGAGTGGGAATAGTAATTTTTACCCCTACGCTATCCAACACTTTCCCTACTGTTGCACTCTTTGGAGTGGGAATAGTAATTTTTACCCCTACGCTATCCAACGCTTTCCCTACTGTTGCACTCACTGGAGTGGGAATAGTAATTTTTACCCCTACGCTATCCAACGCTTTCCCTACTGTTGCACTCTCTGGAGTGGGAATAGTAATTTTTACACTTACACTATCCTACGGTAATAATATTGATTATAATTTAATTATATTATGTTACTATATATATGTTTTAACAAATATGATTGTAAAAAATTTTTTTTATAACTTTCAATAAATATTTAAATATTATAAGGTAATTTAAGTATTTTTAATATATTTTAGTAATTCATTTTTCATATTAATTTAATTTAACACTGTTTTTAATAAAGTCGATATTTTAATTAACTATATTTTTGTAAACGATATTTTGTAGTCGATATTTTTGTACTTACCTGTTTGTAGATACAAACTCGATATTCTGTCTGTCGATATTTTGTCAACGATATTTTTTCAACTCGATATTATGTCCCTCGATATTATGTCAGTGATCCAATAAAACATGTTTAAATTTTTTTTTAAAAACATGAAAATTGAAATATTATGAATATATTACGTATATATGTATTCTGGACATAAAAATGGAAGGAAATTAATCAGTTACGAAAAAAGGTGTCACGTCAACATCAATAGAGCCAATGCCATAAAGTCGATGGTTAAAGCACACTGCTTCCAAACATGATAATATTCAGCATTGGGCAATGGTTGAGCCACTTTGGACATTGGCTCTATTGTCCTATGATTGACTGCATTTTTCTGATCATGTACTCAGCCACCAGAAAATAAGCAGCGCTTCACTGCCAGGTGTGATGGCCAGTCCTTCGATATGCTATTTTTTCCACCCATTTATTTTCTTCTCATCTGTCTATTTAAATTTTTTTAGAGCAATACACAGCTCACCAGACAGTGTTAACACACTGCTTGCTTGTCATTTCGTTTCATCTGCTATGTGACACTTCCTGCAGGTCCACGCCCTCTAGACCAGGCTACCATCATAGAACGGTTTTGTACCATTTTTCCTGTTCACCATTCAGAGATGGCCAACATATTGGTTTTAAATGTGGAGGCCAAAATGGAACTTTGAAATAACGAAACACTGGGGCATATTCTCAAGGAACTATCGCTGCGTTATCGGCACTTTATCACAGCCAAAGTGCAATAAAACTAATGCCCTATTCACAAGCTGGTGGTAACAGTCCATATCACCAGTTTACCTGCGATAGTAGCTGCAAAAAACATTGTCTCAGATAACCCCGGCAACTATCGCTAATAAGATGCAGAGTAGGCATTCTCGTGGCAAAAGCCGCAACAACACCACTCCGCAACATTCTCAGCGACCAGCTAGATTGGCTATAAGATCCCAAAACAGGCGATAAAGCATGTTAGCAGCAGTAAATTAACACCTGCTCCGACCTGGTGTAAAGTCGGATGACAGCCTGCACCACAAAAGGGAGCCCAGCCCAGAGCAACACCTGAAGGGCAACAGATGCCATAAGCCACTGATTATGCAGCCTGGACACCCAAGAGGGCCACAACACCCACTGCCACCACCCCCGGGACCACCCCCCCGACCCCGACCACCCCCCTGGACCAACACTGAGGCAGAGCAGGCAAAGACAAAGACCCCCTGAAAATGCACCAACCTCACAGACCCAGCACCAGAGAATTACATTGCCCACCACAGACCCAAAAGAACAACCCTCATCCACATCCTGAACATCATTGCACACAGGCTGCTGGCACCAACACAGCAGACAACCAACATCCCACCTCAGACAAAGCTGCTGGCCGTGCTGCACATGTTGGCCTCTGGAACCTTCCAACCAACAACCGCCAGAGTTGGAGGAGTCTCACAGCCAGCTCAATCCAAGTTCCTCACAACGGTCATGGATGACATCATCAGCTTGGTACCCCAGTACCTATACTTCCCCCACACTGTGCAGGAACAGCTGGAGACCACGTTTTGGGTGCAATTGACTGCATACATGTCCTACTGGTGCCCTCTGGCAACACTGCACACAATAATTGCAACATAAAGCACAGGCATTCCATCAATGTACAGCCAATAGCCGTCCCCTGGGACATCTCCACCAGCGTTGACGACAACCACCCAGACAGTGTGCATGATTCCCATATCTCCCGACAGTCCATCATCACCCAGTGATACCAGGATGGTACCTAAAGAAATGCACTGCTCATTGGCAAGCACCAAATGAACACAACACACACCTCAACTCCACAATCATGCAACTCACAACTTTGGGAATGCACATGTGACAAATTCACATACAACAAGTCAAACAACATGCCCACCCACCAGACACAGCAGCACAACTTACTGTGGGTACCTGGGCCAGCAAAGCACAGAAGCCATCAACGGCATGGTTCCTCAGCCACAAAATAGCTGAATGTGGGGAGAGTTGTCTGGTCTGCCCTGCTGGAGGTGTTGTGTGTCTCTTTGAAATGTGATGGGGAGATGCAGGTTGACATTGTGTTGATATGTATGTTGGCGCATTGTTCTTGTTTGCATGCAGACTGTATGATAATGTACATTGTGACATTTGGACTATATGACGGATGTGAGATTGTACGCGTACATATCCATCGCACAGTTTCCTGCTCGGTGAGATGTAGTTGGCCTGTTTCTGCGCATGTACGGAGCCAGTTGTGTCCTATGTTCTGCAGTGTCGGTGTTGCACATTGTACCACATTGTCATCAATGTGGATGTGCTGTTCTTGCTATATGTGTGTGCTGCAGTGTGCCACGGGGATCAGGGACATGATCAAGGTCATTGAGGGTGTGCAGTGTGCTACACATCATTGTGCTTGTGTTTCATGGTGCCCATGCCCATCTCCCCCCGTGCCCGCAGTTCCTGGTCGTTACTCACCCTGTTGATGTTGTGTCAAGTCCTCTTGAGCTGTGTGCGTACTCCCACCTCTTTGCACCGTCTCCACATGATGACGGTGGCCTCCATTTCCTACATCTCCTCCTGTGGCGAAGGACTCCAACCTCCTATCGCCGCTGCTGCCTTCTTTTTGGCAGCGGGTTTGTCCTTGGTTTGGTTATCACATCATGCCAGCGCCTCTTGGCCTCCTCCATTGACCTCCTCGACACTCCGACTGCATTTATGGTAGTCCAATTGTGGGTCAGTCAATGGTAGTGTTCTATCACCTCCGTGAAGCTGATTTATTTTTCCTGCGTACTTCACCCCGTCTTCCTCTCCCTCTTCTCCTTGGCCTTCCCCGAGCCGGTTGTTCCTTGCTGGTTGTCTGTGGGGCTTGTGGGGTTCGCGTTCACCTCTGCACTCGGTCAGGGTACATCCATATTTCTACGCACTTTGGAATGTTTTTGGTGTGTATTTTTGGTGGCTTTTACAGTGCATTTTCCTGCTAGACGCATGGGATTTGCAGGCCTGCCACTGGTTTTTGCTGCTTTTTGCATCACAATTGGCCTCATTGCAAGTTTTTTGTGTTCTTGCCTCACATGTTTGAGGCTTCGCGTTGACTTTATCGCGGACATTTGACGCGTTGTCAGGGGCCTATGTTGTGAATACTTAGTTAACACAGCGTTATTTTCCCGCAGTAGACTGTGATGTTGGAAGTTGCGCTAAGCTAATTTTGCGATGGTTATTACACTTGAGAATATCCCCCACTGTGTATAAAACCATTGCGAGACGTCCACCTGCTGCTATGTTCGATTGCATGTGTGATTTCAGGAAAATGTCTGCCATGTTTAGGTGGCATCATGTTTTTCTTCTTCTACTTTTATTCTTTTGGTTCATCTTGCATATGTTGGTGAATTTGTGCATGAGTTAACTGTGCTTGTGGGAGTGGATGGATAAAAGAATGTGTCAAAGGGTTCATAAATGAACGCATGAGTGTTAAAATGCATGACAGAATGCTAGTATGATGTCTCACTAAATACTTAAATCCATCATTGATTGAGGAAGCACGTTTCGTTTAAAAGCAAGACCTATCAGCGTTATTAATGCTTGTTACTAAGGTCACAATTTCCAGATTTAACTTGTATGCACAGTATTTGAATAATGTGTTGATTCTGTGTGGTGCTTTCATATGGTAAAACCGCACAAAATTAGCAAATGTGAAAATACAGCTAGGACACAATGCTATTTTTATGCATAATCGCATCATTTTTATTTAGGATTACCATGCAGTATTGCTGTTCTCAGTTGGACTATTTTCCAGGAGTTTTACCAAGATTTTTGGAATTAAGCTTTAGTCTTCCTAGGAAATTCAGTGTAAGAAATGGGATCTCTGGTAGGCTAAGGCTTGCGCCAAAGCCAGGCAGAGACCCCACTCTAGTCAGGGCAAGGGAGTTACACGCCAAAGATGACCCCTGCTCAACCCCTTGGTAGCCTGGCACGAGCAGTCAGGCTGATCCCGGAGGCCATGTGTAAAGCATTTGCGCACGCACACAGCAACAACATCCCAGGCACACTACAAAAGGAACTCCACACAAGGTTATATCAAAAATAGCCTATGTATTCTCATAACACATTAGAATAGTAATCACATGATATACATTGTGCCACCTGGCACTTGGATATATCTACAACGGATTGTATACACCTGACAGGGCCCACTGGACCACTGTCAGACCCATCACAAAGTGAACTTAGTAAAAGTAAAACATATCATAAACGTACAACCAGTAATCACTGTACTCAGCATCCTCCTGTAACATAAACCACATTATGCCCAGTATCACATTAGGTGTGAATTACATTCTGCGCCAACCTCATCAGTCTATCTTAGACCCTAACCTCCTAAGCATCACTCACATTAGGGATATACTCACAGTAGGAAATAATCTCCCTGGCATAAACATATTACGCACATAATCTGATCCCCAAACGCATTTAGAGGCATGAATCATAGTATATTTATTACATTACCGAACATCGCAGAAATCACTGACCCCCTGGCCAACTGGCATTCTCCAAGGGGGGCTCAAATTTCCTGTGTCCAGAATGTCAGGGCTGTTGCCTGTGCAGCGGAATCCAATGTGCGCCATTGCGCTAGGGCCCAGGAGTGCATCTCACTCCTATCTCATAATGCCCCTAAAGAACTGTGGCCTAAACGTTGCAGCTGCCCACGACTTGCTGGGCAGCTGTGAAGCAAACGAGGCTGGGCACCACTGTGCCCCTTCTGTCCCTCTCAGGGACTATAGATTTACTTTGGGCAAAGCATTGCAGCTGCCTGCTCTCTCGCAGGGCAGCTGGGAAAGGAGCAAGCACCAACGAGGTGCAAATTGGAGTCCCCCTCTGGGAATCTGGGATTTCATAATGGCCCAATATTTGCAGCTGTCCGCTATCAGGTGGGGCAGCTGGAAAAGAAAATAAACACTGGTGCAGGGTGCGGGCACTGGCAATATGCCTTAACACCCCCCCAACCACCGTAGGACTCATCCCTCACTCACCGGCTCCCACGTGCTGCTCCGGTCTCCTTGCTGGCGGAAGGCAGGCTCTGGAGTGGCAAGACTCGGGAGGGCCTCACTCCTCGGTGGCTCTCTCCTCACTTAGGGCAGTCTCGTTCAGCATGACGCGGGGCTCTCTCCCCCATCACAGGAGCCCCACGCTGCTATCGGTGACCTCGGCCGCCACTTCTGCGCTTCACCCGCGCCCCCTCCTGGGACGCAGGACTTCATGGGCACAAGCAGGTCTCCCACCGGCATACGGGAGCACTGGAGAAGCAGACACCGCCTCTCCACTTCACCCGGGCCCCCTCCTGGGACCCGGGACTTCCAGGCAGAGCCAGCAAGGCTCCGGATGGCACTTCCATGGGCGCAGGGCTTCCTTCGAGGAACCCACGTCAGGCATCACGCTGCCTGACTTCCTGTGGGGACGATCGGGCCGCCGCGGTGAATTCGTTTCTTCTGGCGGCAGATGAGGGGTAGTCTCCCTCTCAATTCAAAATATAAAGCGAGGTGGGCACCCGCTATTTTCATGCATATAAAACGGGGTAGGCTCCCGCTCATCGGTGCAATTCGGGGTGGACACCCGCTTCTTCTCCCCTCCATCTGGGGGAATCCCCACATCAGGATTCCCTCGGGAAAAGAATGCAGCTCAGCGCTGTGGAGCCCTCGTGCTCCTTCTATGGGTCAAATGAAAAATATAGCACTCCCAGTGCACTAGAAGCAAGAAAGAGCATCAGAATATAGCGCTCCCTAGGCGCTTAATTCCTGCAAGAGTCCCAGGGGCATAGCATGCCCCAAGGAGGCCAGCACACAGGGCCCTCCAGCAGGGAGGCAGCCCCACATGGCGGTTTCTCCTGGGCCCCAGCAGCTGCAAGCCCTCGCAGGTTTTGGATCAGGTACAGAACTTTTTCATGGGGTCACCGCCCCCTGTATTTATATCAAAAAATCCCTTTGTGGCACAGCACAGAGCTTGGGGATACCATTCAGAACTGGTTTAGGGGGGATTTGGAGCACTTTGTTTTGCCCAGCTCCTCTCCCCTTTGTCAGGTGGGGGCTCAGTGATCAGACACACCACAGGGGGGCAGAGCGAGCACTGTACAACCTGGGCACAGTCCTATTCAGAGTCAGGGGATTTCTCCTCCCAATACTCTCAGCACAGGTGTCCCATGCGATGTAGCTGACTCACCCTGCCCCTCCTGGAGCTACCCACACCTCTCAGCTCCTTTCAATCACAAGCCAGACATGCAATTCACATCAGGCAAGCAGATACATAGCACACTGAAAGGCCAAATTTCTCCACCAGTCATCATAAATCTGTGCACACCATTGCGCAGCATTTATTCTCACAAGTTTATACATACTAAACGCAACTCTGCACTCCTCTCAGGAATTACCATGGACACACATATCCCCCATGCATTCCTATGGGAGGGCAGGCCAATCTCACCACACACACTCAGAGAGCACCTGCACTTTACACTGGGCCACAGTGCTAAAGTGCCCAGAGGCCTAAAACCACTAACACCATGTCAGAGTTTAAAGCAAAAAGTTCAGGGGTGAAACTGCCAAAAGGGCCAAGTCCAACAGTAAGTAAGGGAACTGCACACTTTTTCATTAAAGCATGGGGGAAAAGATCTTCTGACTATATATGCTTGCATGGTGCAGCATGTGATGCCTACGACTAACAGGGAATTAACTGGATAGTACATGTGTAATGGTGCAGTTGAGAGCATGAGACCCTAACCCATGAACAATTAGGGGCTGTATATCAGAAGGTGCCTCGGGGGGGAAACAGGAGCTTGTGCCCCCTCTGCATGCCCCCAGGACACTTTGGTATTACAGATGTGGCCACATAAACTTGTCAGCCCTTCTTTAATACCGATAGCGCTGGAGTACTGAAATCGCCAGTGCTACTTACAGAGGGTGTTCCTCATTTGCATGGGGGCATGGCCCATGCAAATGAAGGAATCCCTTAGTCTTTGTGCCCGCACCCTATCACAGACGCGAGAGCAGAAGCTGTCAGGAGGCGCAATGATAGTGCGCCATCTAAAAGGTGGTGCACTGTTAGTGCGTCCCCTGGGAGCAGCCCTATGGAAGGGGGGAAGGGTGTCCCATGTACCCCCTAGACATCTACTTGCAGGTGGGTGCCGTCACTCACTGTCCCGCGTTCAAGGGGATCTCCAATCCCCCTTTAAAGTGCAGGTGGGGTGCCACCTGCACAGTGTAATACTGAGCGGCTGCTTCAAAGCTGCTTCATATTTCACTTGAATGCGCTTCCCCCAGGCCAGCACGAGTTCGCGGCTGCCCTGGGGGCAGCGTATTCTACGTAATAGGGCACACTTTCCCAGTTTGCGGTTGCTGCATCTGTTTTAAGATGCGCCAGGCGCAAACGGGGAAAGTGCGCCCTAATACATAATATGGCCCCATAATTCCCTCGATAGATACTAGCTACTCTCAAAGCACTAAAAAGTCAAACCACAACAAAAACCACACGGTGCCCGAGTCAGTAGCCCTTCAGGACTTGAACTTGCCTCACAACTATGACACTCTTCTTAATTGGGTAACAAAAGTGTTGCATCCGTGGCATGTCCCTTTCTTCAGCATTTTAGCTCTCGAACTCCATTAGTGGAGAGTTGGCTTCGAAAAAAATGTTTTATAGACTAAATTGTGCTTTTCGTGTTATGTTTATGGTGCTGAAAGTGTTTTATTTGTTTAATAAATGGAGATTTTGTTGTTACACAAATGAACATTATTTGAACTGTGGATGGGAAATTATATTATTGGACTGCTAGTCAAAGCACTTGAAATGTTTACACTCAAATGCGATAAATCGCTGCAGTTTAAAAAAACAAACGATACCAGATTTTTTTCACAAACTGATACATAGTAGTGTTCACCCCATTCCACTCGACAAACCAATGTCTTGATTTATTTCATATTTTGAGACGGTGGGACCTCCAATGTTCAAACCTTTTTTCTCAAAACAGATAATACTGGATTAAAACCAAAAGTAAGCACTGCTGAAGGTATACCCATTGTTTATTATTGTAACTAATTCTCTGTGAATCTACACTTATTTAAACCCGGGATAGATTAATATCACACACGGCCCACCTAATGACAATCGATCGTTTTCAAAATGGGCGTCAATATAACTTCCTGCCAAGAGCAAAGTGCAGGATCGAACATATGTAAAATGCACCCCCTGTGTCTGCTAGTAAAATTCGCAATTCGCTTACATTTCAAATTATTATTATAGTTTATTTGCTCAGCTTATTAGCATTTATATATAAACTAAGAGGGACATGGGAACGAAACATAAGACTTTGTGAAAAATCTGCAATTTAGGCAGAACAAATGGGGTAAATGTTGTTTTGTGAATGTTTCCAGACCACCAGCTGCTCGCTCGCCCATCATGCTCAATACATTATGGGAACAATAGAAATTCCCATACACATGAAATACATTTGTATTCATGGAACGCTTCCAGTTTTCATTACGACCTGCTACATGGAAAATGGGATTTTAATGTGATTAACGGTTACACCAGTTAAACAGTTATTCATTTCGGAACGATACCGTGGTTTTGTGCCTCGGTCTGCTCGTTTTTTTATTCCCAGGTGGCACTCTGATTTTCTTCATCATTTGAATGCAAACTGCTTGCAGCAGCAGTGTGCTGAACTACACAAAGTTGCAACGCAGTTGAAAGATCCGCGGCTAGCGACTGAACTCAAATGTGTAAACCGAACACTAACAATTGCTTGCAACATGTCAGGTGAGGAAATAAAAATAAACCATTATGGGGACCATGTTAGTTCTTAAGCTGTATATAGCTGGTGGTAACACCCTCTCTCATAGTGGAAGGGCGAGAAACTACTTTGGGAGATGTTTAAATACAAAGCTTAGGGTGGCAGTACTGTGCATGCATGTGTTCATCTTTGGGGGACAAAAACGCCGCCCCCCTGAGAGTGCGCATGCCTTTGAGAGCAGGCATGCAATGCCCATAGGGCTGAAAGGGCTTCAGCCAGCCCCACCCCCATCGTGTGTGTCAGCCCGGGCACACACACTGCAGCACCTGAGTTCTTCACAGGTCTTTAACCTCTTCGACGCTCATGACGAGCTGAGCTCGTCATGAGCCACGGCGCTCCGGTGCTCATGACGAGCTCAGCTCGTCATGGCCCGTGGAACGCTCAGGTGCGGGGAGAATTCCCCCGCTGTGCTGAGCGTTCCACGGGAGCCAATGCACCTGTGACGAGCTCAGCTCGTCATGAGCACCGGAGCGCCGTAGCTCATGACGAGCTGAGCTCGTCATGATCATGGGGGCGCTGTGCGCGCCCCCCTCCCCCCCAGCACAGCGGGGGAATAACCCCCGCAGCAAAGGGGTTAAAAGATCATGTACTTGTTAACAAGGCTTTGTTGTTTATTCACCCCTCCTGAGAGCCCCTGCTGCTCCACTCTGCCTATTGCTGGAAAAATTACCCCTCCCCAAAAAATGTTAGTGCCACCCCTGAAATTTGACTCTAGTTGCACCTCTGCTTGACAGTACTCATCAATTTGAAAATGGAGCCACTTGGTCAAAGTTTTCTGTCCAGCTGTAGAGAGGCCAGTGGGAGGGATTCGAAGATGGAGCAAAGATCAACGATGAAGTTGATATTGTTCTACTCCTGCGTCCTGGCTCTATCAGCCTATCGGTGAGGACAGAGAGGACAATGTGGATATGAAAAGAGGATTCACATAACATCCCAGTAAAACTTTGCACTGCTCTCAGAGGAAGTCTATGGAGAACAGTGTTGTCAGAATATAGGAGTCTCCAATGAAACCAAGCATTTTTCAGTGAGAGGCACATGCTGGGGACTGTTCCCTCCTCTGCCCAGGTGAATGGTGCCTTTGCACAGTATGGATTGTGGGCTCTATTTAGATAGTAACAATTGGGGATCAATGATGTTATTCATCTAGCAATGCCAGCAATGGCAGCCTTACAAGTTGCATGTCAGGCATCATCACCATGAAGGACATGAATAGTTGGTCAGGTGAATACAGATCCTTGGTTTGCTCAAGGAAAAAGCACAAATTGTGCCTCACCTCCAATTGTGAAAGATCCCCTCGGCTGAAGAGGTATGGGACACAAGAAGAACATTCAAATAACAATCTTGTCATTCAATTGGAACTCTGACATCACTTAAGGAGTGAATGGAGGGGCAGTCAGAAAAAAACATTGTGCCTCTGTACAGCGAAAAATACTGAAGGGCCGTGAGGTACAAAGGACTTGGAGCACAATCATATGACTGACCAATGTTATTTCTTTAGTACAACAGGCCGACCCATTAGATACAATAGAAGCTTTTTCTGTAATCTCGAGCACCATAGCAATCTTGCAATCTTATGGAAGACTCCGGCTGTGCGGCTTCATGGTCCGGCCCCTAGTGGTTTGACTCTGATTGTTCCCGTGCATTAAGGAAATTGACTGAAGTTCTAGGTATCAAATCAAGGGACTCCCACTTAGTCAGGAAATGTCATAGCTGGTAGAAGGCAGAAATGGCAAGACAGAGGGATTTTTTCAAAGGATGGACTTGGTCAGACTATATAGAGGCTAGCTCACAGATGAGTAGTCCAAAGTTTTGGAGCATTATAAATAGCCCTTTTCTGGTGATGAGCATCGCTGATGCATTGGAGGCTCATATTACGGAACGTGAAAGGGATGTTTTTCAGTCTTCTTCTGCTTTGAGGGAGGGTCCGACCTTGTAGAAGGGAAATCCACTACCCGGTTTACAGTTGAGGAAGTAAGAAAGGGTATAGAGGGATTGTCTGATAACAAGAACCCGGTCCAGATGGGATCACACCCTATCTTTATATCTCTAACATGGATATTTGAGTACCGGCACTTCCCTCTATCATTAATCCGACAGTTGTAACTGACCCTCTGGGGTCCTAGGCAATATTTACTATTGTTCCTGTTTTTAAAAAGGGAGACTGAGACAGCACTCATTGCTATACGCCAATATCCCTGATTGATTCAGTGGTAAAAGTCATTGCCCAAATTTTATTAGATAGACTCTCTGGTTAGGCAGACAAAAATAATATTTTATCAGAAGTACAGTACGTTTTTCATCCAGTATGGGCGACGGTTGATCAATGTTTAAATCTTTACATGATCCTTAAAAAGTATACCATTGCCCATTCCAGCTTTATCTACATGGATTTTATTGATCTGTCTTCCAAGTTTGATCGTGTTAACAGAACCAAGCTTTGGCAGATCATGTTGTCCATTGGGGTAGATAGAGATATAGTCCTTTTTTTAAGGGATCTTCACAGAGACAACAAGGTGGTGGTTTATTATACAAAAGATCTTAAGGTTAGCCAGCAAGCTTCAATACAGAACGGGATCCAGCAGGGCTGTATCGTCGCCCCTTTGCTTTTTAACTTATGTGTTAACAACTTGGACCAGGTCCTCTTGGAGATAAAAGCGGACTTCCCCCAGGTGGGGCAGCAAAGTCCGCTGGTACTATTGTACGCAGGCAACACTCATCTCATGGCCCGGGCAGCCAGGGGGCTGCAAACTTTGCTCAATTCCTTTGTCCACATTATGGAAGACCTGGATTTGTTGGTTAGCAACAAGAAAACGTATGTGATCATGGTGGGACCCCACTAAAGAAAATCTTACACTTTTATGGTTGAGTCCACCCCAACTCCTAAGAGCAGCATTTATTCCTACCTGTGGGTATTGTTCGACTCTGCCTTGAATTGGTGGCCTCTAATAGGTAGAAGGAAAGGTGATTTTGTGAGGGCTAATGCGGCTGCTTTTAATTTTACTTCTTGAATGCGCAACAGACTAATTGGGGCTCTTCTGCAGATATAGAGGGCTAAGTGTATCTCCAAGGTAACCAATGGTAGTGAGATCTGGGGCTACACTTCCCATGATGAGTTGCACATTGTAGAAAACAACTTTTTGAGACAACTTTTATGTGTGCCTAAGGATTCCTCTAATTTTGTAGCACCAAAAGAATTGGGTACGGCCTTTCTTTCCGATATCTTGGCTAATCCTCCCCTTTCTTTATGAATGAAAATCTGGTTTATGATCGGAATTAAACTAAGTAAAACGATTTTAAAGGCTTGTATGCCCCTTGACTAATTTTATCATATCCCCTGGCTTAAGTATATTAGAGAGTGTTTTATGAGTCTGGATATTGGAGCCTTTTTTTTAATCCAGAATTAATTTGTAGGAAGGATCTCTGTTATTTGAAGGAGTCCTTCTTTAGAAAGCATTGGCGTGGGTCTCCCCTGCATTTTTTGCCTTTGCCTCCTGTGTTTTTGCTGTGTGTTGGACTTCATTTTGCTGGTCTAGATGCTTTGGGCACTTTGCCACTGCTGTTCAGTGCCAAAGTACAAGTACTCCCATTGTAAATTGGGGTTATGGATTCGTGATTCCATGATTGGCACAGTTGATATACTAGTAAGACCCTAGTACCGTGCACTATGTGTGACCAGGGCCTGTAAATCAAATGATGCTAGTAGGCTGCAACACTGATTATGCCACCCACAGAAGCAGTTTGTAAAACGTAACTCCGGCCTGCCATTGCAGGGCCTGTGTGCAGTATGGGACTGCCATGTCGACTTGGCAAGTGCACACACTTGCAAGTCCCTAAATCTTCCCTTTTTCTACATGTTAGTCACCCCTAAGGGAGACCCAAGGTACCCCTGTGGGCAGGGTGCATTGTATGTGAAAGGTATTACATGCCCTGATGTGTGTGGCAAGTCCTGATAGTGAAATACTGCCAATTTCGTTTTTCACTATTGCAAGGCTACCTGTACCCATAGGACAGAATGGAGAGTTTGTTTATGACATCTTATAAATACATCAAAACAAAAGGAGAGGCAGGGTAGTGGGACACTCTTACACCCCAGTATCAATCCAGTAAACAAAACAAGAGTATTCCAAGGCAGTTTTAGAGACCATCGGTAAGGAGCAAATAAACGACTTCACTTAAGGCGTTTTTTAAGAAAGCCCTCACTCACCACCTAGTGATGACATGCTTCATCATCGGGCCCCACAGAAGGGACCTAGCATCCCTTCTGTGTGCTACAACGCCAGATCTACTGCGGAGCGGGTTGGTGGGTAAGGACAGTACTGTGCAAAGAATATTAAGTGAGTGATGTGAGGTTAAAAGAAGTCAGTAGTGTATCAAAATTAATTTTATTAGGATCACTAAGGACTTATAAATAAAATGATGTGTAGGAAATATGTCCACAATTATTCGAGTGGTAGTTTCCTAAGTCAGTCGACATGTTTCAGCCACGAAACGGTGTAAATTTACCTGGCATTCTTCAGGACTTGGTGTGAATAAACCCTGGCGGTATGGACTCTCTAAGGCCCACCCTTACCTAGGGACGTGAAAGTGAAAATAAATAGTGAAAAAAGTGCAAGAAAATTAGAAAGAAAAGCTGTCTTTCTAATAACTCCTGGTTTAGGAGGCTTCCGATTTTACGGTTTCTGCACTTTGATAGTGTGATGATTTCACACCATGGGTCACAGGAGGGGGGTGGAGGCGTAATTGGCACACCACGGGTGCCGAGCGTCGAGGGCGGTGTGCCAATTACGCCTCCACCCCCCTCCTGTGACCCATGGTGTGAAATCATCACACTATCAAAGTGCAGAAACCGTAAAATCGGAAGCCTCCTAAACCAGGAGTTATTAGAAAGACAGCTTTTCTTTCTAATTTTCTTGCACTTTTTTCACTATTTATTTTCACTTTCACGTCCCTAGGTAAGGGTGGGCCTTAGAGAGTCCATACCGCCAGGGTTTATTCACACCAAGTCCTGAAGAATGCCAGGTAAATTTACACCGTTTCGTGGCTGAAACATGTCGACTGACTTAGGAAACTACCACTCGAATAATTGTAGACATATTTCCTACACATCATTTTATTTATAAGTCCTTAGTGATCCTAATAAAATTAATTTTGATACACTACTGACTTCTTTTAACCTCACATCACTCACTTAATATTCTTTGCACAGCACTGTCCTTACCCACCAACCCGCTCCGCAGTAGATCTGGCGTTGTAGCACACAGAAGGGATGCTAGGTCCCTTCTGTGGGGCCCGATGATGAAGCATGTCATCACTAGGTGGTGAGTGAGGGCTTTCTTAAAAAACGCCTTAAGTGAAGTCGTTTATTTGCTCCTTACCGATGGTCTCTAAAACTGCCTTGAAATACTCTTGTTTTGTTTACTGGATCTTATAAATATAACCACCCCTAGAAGCAAGGTAGGAAAGTAAAGTTTGATAAGCCTGAACACAGAATGTTAAAATGCATCTTTTAGTGAGGGTGATTTTTACATTCTGTGTTTGAAAATACCACTTTTAGAAATTAGGTATTTTCTTGCTAAGCCATTCAGTATGCCTCTGCCTGGTTTTTGATGGGACTGGTCTGCTTTCCACAATGCTGTCTCCACCTCCTGCCAGGAAGCTGCACCAGTGAGGACAGAACTGGTTTTGGATGGCTACAGACACTTTCTGCCTTCAGAGATCAAAGGGTTCAAAAACAAATTACTTTAGACAATTGTCCATAAAACATTCTAAAAAGTGCACATTAATAAAAACCTTTAAATGAACCCCCCTCCTCACCGCCCCATCCCCATTACATTTCATTTTTTTAAATTCTGTTTAACAGATCGTAAGAACCGAGCAATCCCAACTGCCACATCTAAATATCACATCTCAGACAGTAACTCCACCGATTTGTTCCTATGAAGAGTATCATATTTAAAAAACAAAGGTCCCAAAAACTTGATCCGATTTGCAAGATAAAAAGCGCAGTCCATAAGAATATGCGTAATAGTATATTTAGCTTTCAAAGGGCAAGGACAAAGACCACTATTATTCTGCACCCCAGCCCTATATTGGTGGGATGAATAGATTGGATTACATCCCACCCGAATCCTTAGGATTTCTTTTCTGAAATCTGGATCTGGTAACTGCAATCCTGGCCAAATGAAGCAAACGAGAAGCTAATAGATGATTTCGTCTTTAAATATAATAAATCACATTGTTGTGACACCATAGTTGCAGATTCTCTCAAAACTCGTTTGCCTGAGAAAGTGAGCCAGGATGTGACTAAACCACTACTTAAGTGAACAAAGGATTTGTGTATATAAAAAGTGGGGACCAGACCCCAGACCAGATCCCAGACTTTTAGATCACTTCTGGGAAATCAAGAGGAACCTTTGCCAACTAATTATTAATTAATTAAACATAAATTACTTCTCACCCTTAACCCTTATACACACCACAATCCACATACAACATTAATTACACAATTCTCATAATTAATTTTCAGTCAATAAACTATTATAAATTAACAACTCATTTTTAATTAATTAAAAAGAAATTACTTTCCACCCTATACCCCTATAAACCCCACAACCCACACCTAAAATAAATTACACAATTATCATAATTAATGACAAATTAATTATTTAATATATATTACCAACTAATTATTAATTAGTTAGGCATAAATTAGTTCCCACCCTTTACCCATATAAACCCCACAACCTGCACATAACACTAATTACACAATTCCCATAATTAATTTTCAATCGCCTACTTAATATAAATTAACAACACATTATTAATTAATTTAAAATAAATTCCTTCCCACCCTTTACCCCTATAAACCCCACAGCCCGCACCTAAAAAAGTTCAAACAATTATTATAATTAATTTCAAATTAACTAATTAATCCTAATTAACAACTAATTAATTAATTACAAATAAATGACTTCCCACCCTTTCACCCTATAAAGCCCACAACTCGCACCTAACAATTTTTACAGAATTACCATAATTAATTACCAATTAATTATCTAATTAACATAAATTAACAACCTATTAACAATTAATTACAAATACATGACTTCCCACAATTAGCACTACAAAATCATAATTAAATAAATATTATTAAATAAAAAAATAATGAATTGATTATAATTAAATTACTTCCCACCCTATTCCCCTATAAACCCACAACCCACTAGGGAACTAAAAAACACAAAATGTAATTAAAATAAAATTAATAACTCCTAAATATTTAACAAATGTATTAAAAAACAAAAACAATACTTATACAAAGAAACATACATCACATAAATTCCAATATAAACTAAAATACATAACACTGATTAAAAATTTGATATTTTAAACAACTATATTTTTGCAAACGATGTTAATGACTTCTATATTTTTTAAAACAATATTTCTTACCTTAAATTCGATATTCTTGACCACGATATTCTTGCTGTCGATATTTCTGTGTCACGATATTTCAAGCTCGATATTTGTGTAAGTCAACATTTCCAACTCGAGAATTCAGTCTGAATACCAGTGTCTTTTGTATGGCATTAACTTCTGCATGTTTTCAGTTCTCGTGGAAGGTGGACATTGCAATGGAGGTGTTGAAAAAGGTTTCGAGTAAGTGGCTGATTCTGTCTTCGCCTAGGTTGAAGATGTGGTGATAGCACTGGTCGGTTGGAGCCCCTGAGTGGACCGAGTTCATGATGGAGGCGGTGTTCTGTGGGGCAAGCTGGCTCCATTCAGTTAACCGAATGTGGTGGTAGTGAGTAGAGTTGTTGTGCTGCTTGGAGAAGTCAGTGCTCCTGGGCTGGGGTTTCAAGTTTCTGCAGATGTTTGTGATCTTGCCGTGGAACACATTTGCAAGGTTGTCAGAGAGTTCCTGGTAGGGGGCAATGTTACTTGTTGCAGCTGAGGGATTGGAGAATTCTTTGACGATGTTAAAGAGTTATTTGCTGTTACTGGAGCTTGATTCGATGCATGAGGCTAAGACCTTTTTCTTCAATTCTCTCCTCTGTCCTTGGTAAAGATTGAGGACTCTCCTAAAGGTTTATCATGTATTTTCCTGGATGCTTGGAACAGTGTCTGGGCTGCTTGTAGAGTTGTAGCTTTGAATTATTTTATTTGTTGGTCATGTCCTTGCTGGTATATTAAATCAAATAGGAATAAATCAACTGAGACCAAATTGTACAGAAAATTTGCCACACTCAACAAGGGACCCACTATGTCCACTGCAACATCCATTACAGACCTTCAGGAAAACACAGCAAAACATAGGGGGTTTCATTGGAATAATAATGTTGTCACTTGTACAACAAGGTATACACTATCCTATGTAAATCCAATCCTGGCCACCAAAATTCCAATCTTAATTTATTTTTTGCCTTAGAGACTCCGAAACGACCTTCAGGAACCAAATCAATCCGTTTTGATTGTAAATTACTGGGTGGAATTACCTTCAAACCTCTAAAAAGGCATCCATAAATAAGCTTCTGCTAACTCTTGTCTAACCATCTAATGTGGTCTTATCTGTTCCCATTGACCATCTTTGTCTTGCCATCCTTCACAGAGCATCTTCCTCACCTTAATGAGGATGGAATCAGAGTCCAACTATCTTCCGAAATTATTCCTTCAGTGATTATACAAACATCTTCCCTTGGTCAATCAGCCATTTAATCAAGATTTATCTCAGCATTTTTTGTGCGCCAATCAAGAAAGACAATTTGCTGCATAGTTCCTCACTCCAGCAATAGATCCAATCTCAAAAGTGAAAACTTGAAGACTTCTTATTCTGCTGGATATAGCTTTCAAGCATTTTTTGTAAAAACTTCTCTAAGAGGTTTGTAATCAGTTCTCAGCTTGAAAGACTTGTCCCAAGTGAGAGTTTTAAATGCAGTGAATACCCAAAAGATAGGCAATGCTGTTCTTTCAATTGCTGAGTAATTGTACTCATCTTGTCTCAAAGCTCTTGAGGCAAAAGCTATGGTTTCTTTTTCGACCCATTCCCTTGAGGAAGAACAACTCCAGGCCCTTAGAATGTGCATCCGTTACTACATTACCAATTCTTCCAGGAACAAACAAAGTTGGGGGCATTAATTAACCATTTCTTTACAACCTCAATCTCTTCATTGCATACACTGTCCCATATAAAACATGCTTTATTTTTCAACAACAACCATATTTGGTAGGTTCTACTAGCTAGATTATCACCAAACGTACAGTAAAATGTGATTATTGGAACGGATATACTTGATGTGGTTTTCCCCCATCTTTTTGCCTTCCAGCCTTCTGTTTTTGCGAGCTTCATTTTTCCTGGCTTAAGGATCCTGCTACCTTTACCACTGCTAACCAATGCTAAAGTGCTTGTGCTCTCTCCTTTAAACATAGTACCATTGGCTTACACCAAAATGGCACATTTAATTTACTATAAGTCCCTAGTAAGGTGGTACTACAAATACCCAGGACCTGTAAATTAAAATTAAAGGCCCTGTATTGCTCTACTCCCCTACTCCCCTGCTGCCCCACTGCCTGAGGTAAACGGACTGGACCTGAATCTTGAACCCAGGACCACAAGAGTGACTAGGAGGGCTAGTTTGCTAGCCTCCTGATCAGGGTCAGACAAGGCTTCACCCACCTTCAACCCAGCTCCTAGACTCTGTCTGCTGTGAATCCTATGCTACTAAGTGGTGCCACACCTGCCCTGAACTCTTGAAAGTGGGTCTGGGAATGCTCTGCCAGCCCAGTCGTGGTTCTGTGGGCAGAACTGAAGCAGTGAGATGAATCTCCTCCCAGCTTTGCTTCGTGTCTACCGCTGCGTGAAGCCTCTCTCACTTAGGACTTTGCATAGCAGCCCCTTCCAGGGCCGGACTGGCTACCGGGCAGTTGTGTGTGCTGCCGTGCTGGGGGCTAATTTCGTTGATGGGGACCTGCGTGTGCAAAACAAAATTAGTTTTGCTTTTTTTATTTCAAATCGCACGCAGGTCCCCATCAACAAAATAAGCCACCACCACAGAGAAATTAGCCCCTAGCTCGGCAGCACACACAACTGCCCGGTAGCCAGTCCGGCCCTGGCCCCTTCAGAAGCTCTGCTGAATAACGTATCTTCGACGCAGGCATTCGGATCACAAGCCCCTCGATGAAAGCCTACTCAATTATGAATCAGGACTCACATCACAGCTCCACAGCTCCTTCAGAATCACCAGTGCGCAACGCATCTTTGGCGCAAGACTTCACATCGCAAGCCCCTTGTCGACTGCATTCTCAACGTCCTTGTTGTTGGCCTGAACTTGTGACTGTAATGTCCGGTGCAACCAGATAACTACAGTTGGAGCTTAGTGCTTCTAGGCACTAATTTACTCAACATTTTAAAAATTGTATATTTTCGGTTCTACTGATGGATTTTTGTTGTCTTGGTGTGAAATAGGTTAATACATTTTGTTCTATTTTTCTAAATTGGTGTGGGATTTCCCTTGTGTTTTGTTTTCACTTTATTACTGTTTGAAGTGCTGCATACACACTTAACACATTGCCTCTAAGTTACACCTGACTGATTTGTTCCAAACTACCATATGGTTAAGCACAGGTTAATTTGAGGGTTGCTTATGCTTCACCCTGACTGAGATGGTGGTTTCTTTTGGAGTAAGGTTTCACCCCTCTGGACCAGTAACCCAATTTCCAACATTGGTGTTCTGCAGCGAGCTTTGGACTTGTGTTTGTGCAGTGCCATAAAATGATTTAGTGTTACACTAAAATCCTAGATAAATGATTTGAGACCATTTCAAATTTCTTTTAAATTCTCCTTGATTAGCTCTTTGTTCTTTTTCCAAATTTACCATCAATCTACCTGACTGCCTGTGGAACCACCTGCAAGGATGGAGTTTGAGCTTGCCAACTTGGATCAACACACTTTACCTCCAAAAGGCCTTGAGGGCCTGGGCAGAGTCCCACCAAGTACTGGCAACAGTGGATGACCAGGGTGATGAGGGTAATGAGGGGAAGGAGCAAAGCTAGGGTCCGGATGCAAACCCTGAGATGCAGCACCTCGGGGAGGGGAGGACACGTCTCCTGAGATCGAACTCCCCCCCGAGCGAAGAGCAGTGTGTCTTCCCAATGTCTGACCTCAGAGGAGCTGGTGAACTGGAAGGCTCAGAATGACTTCGGGCTGGAGATGCCCAGAGTCAAGATGGAGAAAAGGAAACTGTCAATGGAGGAGAAATTGGAACTTGGCTTCAGGGCGGCTGGCTCGCGAATACATTTCATAGAGCCAGACCCAAAAGCAAGGTAGGCAGAGTCTAGCAATATTAGTGGCAGCTTTTCCGCTGGGCCCTCTGGTGAAAAAGAGTCCACACCCCAAGGAATCTGATGCCTAACTTTATTGTGGGTGAAGGCATCGACAAGTGGCTTGAAGCCTATGAAGTTGCTCCGGAGATGAACAGGGTCCCTGAGGAACATAGTAGGGTCATCTCAGCAAGCGCATATCTGGTAAAGGGAGGGACACCCTACTAGCCCTAGGGAAGGGGGACAGGATGAGGTATCACCCCATAAAGTACACCCTTGCTAGTAAGTGTGGCCTCACTCCAAAGAAATACAGGGATAAATTTAGGGACAGCCAGAAGCTGCCCCATCAGTCCTGGATGAATTGTGTGGATTCCTTATGCAAGGCACAGGATGGTTGAGTGAAGGTAGTGAAGTAATAGGTTATCGGGGACTGTACCTTCACAACGCATCCTCAATGCAGGCTTTTGCATTACAAGTCCCTCATTGACAGCCTCCTCCATGACAAAAGAGGACTGTGCATCTCAGTTCCACAACTTCTTCTGAACTGCTGGTATGTGGTGAAACATTGACGCAGGACTTTACATCACTAGCCCGTCCTCTGTGGCATCCTCGATGTTGATGAATGACCTCCCATTGCAGCCTCACAGTTCCTCAGAACTGCTGCTGGGTGGCGCATCCTCAATGCAGGGTTTAGCAATACTCTGTAACTAAGATTTCAGGTACTTTTGTTTATTAGGCCTACCTTGGTCTCTGTATCCAGCACGCTCTCCATTACGGTCGACCTAAACTTGTTACTTTTTCCCTGTCTGGCACGACCAGATAACCACAGTTGGTGCTTAGTGCTTCTCTTCACTATTTTTACTTAAAACTTTAAAATAGCACATCTGTGGTTCTACTAATTGGATAGTTTTTGTTTTAGTGTTAAATAATGTACTATATGTCGCTCTATTTTCCTAGATTAATGAGCGATTTTACTTCTGTTGTGTTTTCATTTTATTACTGTTTGAAGTGCTGCATAGATATTTTTTACATTGCCTCCAAGTTAAGCCTGACTGCTTTGTGCCAATCTATCAGAGGGTTAAGCACAAGTTAATTTGGGGATTGCTTGAGACTTCACACTGACAAACTGTGTCTGCTACTTGAGTAGGGTTTCACCCCCTCATCTAGTAACCCAAATTCCAACAAAACCCAGACACCTTTTCAACAGAGCCCTTATAGGTAGCGCAGTCAGGTATGCTTAGATCGAAAGGGAAGCCAAGGCCATCAAGTGGGGCTGCTGCCGTTTATCACCTATATCTGTGTGGACGGGAGTTCCATATCATCACAGACCATAAACCACAGTCCCACTCTTTGCAGGCACGTCCCAAAACCCCCCGAACAAGGATTGAGAGGTGAGCTGCCCAGCTGAAAATATACAATTTCAAAGTCACCTATCGGCCTGGTGCCCACAATTCAGCTGTTTTGTTATAACAGCCCCTGCCACCCAAAGACACAAAGATCAAAGGTGAAGACAAAAGGACAGAGAATTTCGTCAACATGGTGGTGCAGAATGCCTGCCCCGTGGCGATGACTGTGGAATAGATTTGGATGGTGACCAACGTTGATATAGGCACACAAAAGACGATTGAGGGCCTGCAGTGAATTATGTGTAACAACTTCCTGGACCACCTCTGTAGAACTAATTGGATAAAACTACCATAACACAGCTCTGGTGTGTCCACCACAAACTCAGCTACACCACAGATGGACTTCTGCTGAGGGTGCAATACATTCTCATCCCAAGAACACTGTGGCAAGTGGAAACTGACTTGGTGCCCAAGGAGAGAGCCTAAATTAAAGCTCGACTGATTTCGGATGTGAGGTCTACTGCTCTCATCATGAAGGATCATTCTTAGTATCCAGTAGTTAGTTAACACACTCCATGGCATTGCAACCATTGAAGACCATAATGGCAAGGACATTTACCCAATCGGACTACCAGAAGAGGTCAGAATAAACAACAGGCCCCTGTTCCAGGGACAAGACATTGAAGGCTACCTCCAGAACCTTGGAGTATGGTGCAGAAAAGTCAGTCCACAATGTCCCCAGGCAAATGGGGAGGTCAAGAGATTTATGAGGACTCTCAACAAGATGCTCCAAATCAGGGTTAACCTGAATGTCTGCCTACTATTATTCCTAATGGCAACCCGGCAAACACCACAAACTCAATGGAGTGTGCCTCAGTGGTCCTTCTGCTGAAGCATCCTGCCCGTGACAACACCCCCACCAGCTGTCACTGATGGTTGGCTGTGTTGCAGGGAGACCAATGAGAAAGCCAGCAAAGAAAGGAGGGCTATAGCACCCCCATGCTCAAAGTGGGGGACACAGTATTTATCAAGGGCCACCACACGGGCAACATGCTCCAGACCCAATTTGAGTGACCTGGTGGGTCACTCAGATTCAAGAGATGATGGTCACCATGGCATAGCGAGGAGAAAAAGTGACCAGGAATGTGTTGTGGTTCAAAGTAGCAATTGTCACAGAGAGTCCACACCTGCCTCAGTTGCTCAGACCAGAAAGAGAGAGGGAGATCAGTTTCACCATGTTTTCTGACCCAGAGGCATCGGTCAGAAATAGTCCTGAGCGAGACAACAGTACCCAAATCATGGCTCCCTGTTAAGGGGGCTGTGACCTGCTTCCAGTGGAATCAACCAAGAACCAAGGATACACTCTGGGGTCCAGCCCACTAACGACACTGCCATACAGTCTGCAGCCTCATCCAGAACCAAGCAGAATCCTCGGGGAATACATGTGGAATCTGGAAGAGGTCGTCGAGTCCAGCCGACAAGAGGCTACCATTTTGAACTGACTTGAGGATGAATATAGAGTGCCACGCACTCTGGAGGCCGGGGTCTGCCGAAATGCATAAAGAAAGGGGCTGTAGAGCTTTCGTGGCCACACCCACTGAATGCATATCTGTCTCCAGTCAGTGCGCCCTTATTATAGGGCTGCGCTAGGCCCATGCCCAAGGGGTCCTGAACCATTGCACCGTCTTCAAAACATATCCCCTTACTTCTGACCTTGCCTCTTTTACCCAGTAATATAGTCTGTTCCAACACTTTGAGAAAATCGCTTCCAAAAGAACTTACAGGCACATGCATCAAAGCTTTTTGCGATTGCAAACGGTGCGAATCGCAAAAATCAGCCGTTTGCGATCGCAAAATCAGCTTTTGGGATGCATCAAGGGTGAAGGCCCTCGCAATTTTAGAATTTGCAAATATTTGCGAGTTCTCAAATTGCGATTGCATTTAAGGAATCGCATTTTGCGATTCTTTAAATTCAATGCATGAAAGTTTTAAAAATAGCGATTTCGCAATTAGGCGGAGCAAATTACCATGAGGTTGAACCTCATGGTAATTTGCGAAAACTTTGAAAAATTCACTTTTGTGCATTTTTCAAAGTGTCATGTTGTGCACACACATGCCCTTAGGGCATGTGTGTGCACAACATATATGCACAGATTAATTTCAGGGGTGCAACAGGGTATCCTTTGGACACCCCTGCACCCTTGAAATCGCATTCTCAATTTGCGATTCGCTAATTGCTGATCGCAAATTGAGAATGTCTTCCCATTCATTCCTATGGGCCTCTAGGCCCATAGGAATGAATGGGGAGGTAGTCCTTAATTGTGACTCACAATTTGCGAGTCGCAATTTGCGAGTCGCAATTAAGGAATGTTTAGAAATCGCAAATTTTTCAGCGATTTCTTCATGCATAGGCTTTTGCGATTTCTTAATTGAGATTCCTTAAAAATCGCAATTAAGGAATCGCAAAAGCCAACAATGATGCATGTGCATATTATTCCCTGGCCTAATAATTTCCAAGCAAGTCTCTTCTTTCTTCTGTTTTCTTAGCGTTTGTGTAGGAAATGATAAACCTAGGAGAAATTGCGTGATATGAAAATAACCTGAGTATTTTTTAAAAGGGACTATTAGGCAATAGCGTTGCAGTAAATGTTCGCAAATGGCGGCCTTTGCTACTGGCAAACTCAAATGCAATTATCTCTTTTATGAATTAGCAGATAATTTAAATGTTCAATCTAATACACATGGGGCCATGTTCTTATCCCAACTTACATTTCTCTGGCTCCCAATAGAACCACGGTAAAAGGGACGGAGACAATTACAAAAATCTTGGGGCCTCATAAACCTTCCGTGAGTTTTGCGCTGCCGATGCATCACTTTTTGTGACACATCGGCGGCGTAAATGTATGCAGAGGGGGCGTTCACCCGCAAAAAGCCTCGTTATAGTGACGCAGTGAAATCTATGAGATTTCACTGCGTCACTTTTAGGATGCTGTTGCGTCAAAATCTTGCGCCTGCCTCACAGCAGGCGTAAGACTGACGCAAGCCCTTTCACATGGGGCTTTCCCCATGTGAAAGGAAGCATTGCTGGAGGTGCGTCACTTTTGTGACACACTCCAGCAATGCGTCACTTTTGCGCCTACAGATACGTCAGAAATACTGACGTATCTGTAACTCCTTGCGACATGATGCGTCATATTATAAATATGATGCATCAATCATGTCGCAGGGAGAGCGCAGTGAAAAGTGACGCATCGGTGTTTTCACGCAGCGATGCGTCACTTTTCATAAATGAGGCCCTTGGTCACTAAGGGACAGAATCACCGAGCAACAATGTTCAGATGGTGCTATGGTCACAGCTGTCGACTACAAAACTGCATAGTGCGAGTCTAAGCCTCGACTCAACGTCATCTTGTTTCTTGACAAATCACTTGCCCCCCTCCCGCCCCCTCTATTTAAAAAAACACAGATGCGAAGCGACTTTGTGTAATGTAGTTGATGCTCATGTAAAGCGTCCGATACCTCTGGGTTGAAGAAGTTCGTGCTATATGAAACTGCAACAAAAAAAAATTGCAAAAATTCGCAGGTGTTTCCAGATGCATTCGGGTATTTGGAACTCCTACATTAGACCTTCTTTCAACAGTATGACAACTTTTTGTAATTGCAAGAGTAACTTTGGACATACAGCATTCGCTGTCCAGCCTGTCCTACAGTTTCTCGGACACGTTTTAGTTTAATCCTATTGGACCCTGCCTTTGAACAAGGAAGGACGACAATTGATAAATTGCAGGCGCAAAGAAAAAAAACGATAAATCAAGTTAATGGAGAAAAAAGCTGGACAAAACGAGAAAAAAAACACATTTATTCACATTATAAAAACAACTTAATTAAGAACATCGGATTTTTCAAAAAACATTTCCTTCGTCTGTGCAAGTACATTTTGTACTTATGACCAGGGAAAGTAAACGAGAAAGACAATAAATTTCGCAAGTGCAATTCTAGATTTTACCTGTAGATGGCCTCCATCTCATTGCTGTACGTAACTCTGATCAAAAGCCGATTCACGTTTGCCAGCACCGTCAGGAAGTCCTTTTTGCTGACCGCGGTGCCAGTGCCGTAGACTGTGAACGCTTCAGGGCTGAGTAAAACCTTCTCCGTGTGCTCTTCGTAAGGCTGCAGGTAAATTCCCTCCCGGGCTGTAGCAATCCGCAAGCCGTTACCCTGAAAATGCCAGCCGAAAAGAATACAGTTGTTGAGAAAACTGCACAGTTAAGGCTAGCTATGAACACAGAGAAAGCACACATGCTGTTACAAAATAGAGGTGGGTTATTGGACTAAGGCGCTCGTTATGAAGGGACTAAATTCTAGATGCATGGCAATTTTTCTGAGATGCATGACAATTTTTCTGATGCAAGATGAAAATGTTGTGACTACAGAGATGGGGGAACATCATATATGTCTGAATAAAATAGAAATTGTATTGTACCATATGGAAAAATTGCTAATAAAACTTTGTTTAAAAAAAAATAAAAATGAAGGGACTAAATTCTAAGGGTGCAACAACACAGATCTCTTTACCTTCAATCTTAGGTCTCAGCTTCTTAAAACAGCCAAAATCTCCACATGAAAGAACGGGGGCTAATGAGAAAGTACTGGGGAGTTGGATCTGGAATTACCAATTTGCTGGTCATGCCTCAGTCTCTGCTTCCATGCAGGCTAACAGTATCACTGACCTAACCCGCGCAGTTAACGTCTAACTAGAAGGTTTTAAATCATTTCTGACAGATCCAAAATTAAAAAATAAACTGGTGGAGCCACTAGCTCTTACTTTTGCAATTCTCTCCTCATTAATTAGAATAGATTGATTAACATCGAAACAATGTAGCTCATGTTGCTCTGGTGTCTGAGAGTTTGGAGGGAAAACCAGGAGGATATTCTTTCTGCTCTAGGTGGAATGAAGATTTAACACTGAGTATGAAAGACGGTCCTAAAGCAAGAAACTTCTCCTCAAATATTCACAGGAAAGGGTAACCTTAAGAATAAGCATCCTACTTCACCTAGGGCCAGATGTAGGTCACCAAATACCGGTCGGTAACGGCCGAATTCGGCCGTTACCGACCGGTATTTGGTGATTGAGCTGTAGGGGCCATTATTTTACAGAATCGGTAAATTTACCGAATCGGTAAAATTTACCGATTCTGTAAAATACCGAATCGGTAATTTTACCGATTCGGTAAATCCATATGTAGGTGACACTCCTAAGAGTGCCATAGGCCCTTAAGAGTCAGTATTTTACCACCCAATCCTATTGGGTGGTAAAATACCGAATTCAGGTGTGCATGCACATCTGTGCATGCACACCTGTGCAATGTGACACACAGACATTCCCTTAGGGCATGTATGTGTGCCACATGTAACACATGCCTGTACTTGGGGTGCTTGAGGGTGTCAAAGTGACACCCCCTGCACCCTTGCAGGATACGGTATTTACTCATTCGGTAAATACCGAATCGGTATTGCCCATTGATTCCTATGGGCTTCAATTCAAAAACAAAAATTACCTACATCTACCTCCTTCATATTTACCGATTCATAAATACCGAATCGGTAAAATTCGGTATTTATGAGTCGGTAAATTGAAGTTACCTACATCTGGCCCCTAATCTTCTCACTGATGTTACAGCCACAAGGGAAAAAAAACCTCTTAAGAGTTAAGAGTCTCGGAGGGGAGCGTGGCTAGCCAGCCAACGGAAGCTTGTTTCCGATCCAGGGAAGACATGGCTTGGCAGTTCGGGCTGGACTGTTCCCATGAGGCACAGGGTCAGACTGATTTGCATATGGCCATGTTTGAACTGGGGTGGCAGAGTGGGCTAAAGAACGGTGATGGATTAAACCCAGATCTGTTGACTGGGTGTGAGTGTTTGATTGGTTCAGATGCTCCGTCCATCACCACCCCCTTTTGTACCACTTTGTTCGCCATAAGTTGGCAGGGTATGCTCAGACGTGAGTCCCTTGCTCACTTTGTCACTGGATTCAAGCAAGCCGGGCTGAAGACGGCTGTAATGCCAGAAACCGGTCCTCGGAAGCTTGTATCCGGTCCAGGGAAGGCATGGCTTGGCAGTTCGGGCTGGACTGTTCCCATGAGGCACAGGGTCAGACTGATTTCATATGGCCATGTTTGAACTGGGGTGGCAGAGTGGGCTAAAGAACGGTGATGGATTAAACCCAGATCTGTTGACTGGGTGTGAGTGTTTGATTGGTTCAGATGCTCCGTCCATCACTATCCCCTTTTGTACCACTTTGTTCGCCATAAGTTGGCAGGGTATGCTCAGACGTGAGTCCCTTGCTCACTTTGCCACTGGATTCAAGCAAGCCGGGCTGAAGACGGCTGTAATGCCAGAAACCGGTCCTCGGAAGCTTGTTTCCGGTCCAGGGAAGGCATGGCTTGGCAGTTCGGGCTGGACTGTTCCAATGAGGCACAGGGTCAGACTGATTTGCATATGGCCATGTTTGAACTGGGGTGGCAGGGTGGGCTAAAAAACGGTGATGGATTAAACCCAGATCTGTTGACTGGGTGTGAGTGTTTGATTGGTTCAGATGCTCCGTCCATCACCACCCCCTTTTGTACCACTTAGCCAGCCAACATGGCACGCAGCTCTGTAGAGCTCCATCATAGTAGCCTCGTTTATCCGTAAAATAATACGGGTGACGCGGCCATCTAGGCAAGTCGTCTGGGTGCCGAAACAGTACACACCCCAGGGAAGCAGCGGAGACTAAAAAAACAACAAAGCTGAACAGGACGACACCGGAGGATGAGACCTGAACCGTGAACTGCGCCGACGGATGACACCGTGAGGCCCTGTTGAGCATGGAGAGGAGCCGTGAGGTGCCTGAACAATTGGCGGCTGAGATCGCAACCTACCTGACCAACCCTGTGCCACAGCCACCCCTTACACATCATGGTTTGTGGCTCACTTGCTGAACCCTGTGCGTTGCGATGGAGTGGCGCAGATAGGAGTGCAGGCGAGTCCATGGAGGGACAACTGGCATGTGTAGCAGAGGCCTGCGGCAACCACCACTACTCCCGCTGACAGCCTCGGGAGGAGCAATACCAGTAAGAGGGAGGGAGGAAGAAAATCCTCCTTCTCCCCCCCTAGAACATACCAAACACTGGGGTATACAAAACGCACACTGTGCACAATAGGAAGATTCACTTTTGATAGGGGTGAGCAGAGGCAAGGGCAACCACCGGGGTGTTGCTTCCAGACCAGGGAGCTTGCAGGGGAGCAACAAGCTCATTGCGCACGGCATGGAGAGGGGCCCAAGTAAAGACACCCTGCGGCGTATATAACCCTTGAAGAGGGGAGCTTCAGAGACAAAGAACGGGCTCCTAGGCCCCACCCAGGCCCGAGTGATCGGAACATACTTCCTGCAGTGCCACGCAGAATACAAACCGCTCTGGCTCTGGGTGCGGGGACACCACTGTTCAATCCTCTCTGTCTGCAAATTGGGACTAACCCTTGGCCCGCGGACAGGGTGATCTATCGACATTGGGCACGCCCGGGACCCCTGCGCAAGAACTGTAACCCCTGACCGAGGTAGCCCCAGGCAGAGGAAATAGAGCATGAGCTACACACTGCCAACAAACACCCCTGACTCTGCTAATCACAGCACAATATCACACAGCGACCATGCCTCTCAAATAAAGAACCTGTAAAACAAAGAGTCACAGAGGGAGAACAAGACTGGTATCACCCAAGCAGGGAAGGGCAAAAGCTGCATTTCGTCGCCTGAACTGGGGCTTCCCAGCCTACAAGCGAAGGGACATATAATAGCCATCACACCAAACAAAAGCATACAGCACACTTCCAGGCACAGCTCCTATACCTACTGCACAACAGTTAGTCATGGGGCATCCAAAAAATACTGTGCGACACTCCACTGCACAATCTGAAGCACAAGGTGGGCTACCCGCAGGTCCAAGTACTGCAAGTGAAATTATGGATCTCACACTATCAGCCAAATTGGACACTGTCCTGGCAGCAGTTGAGAATCTAAGCACCACTCTAGATCACACCCGCACAACGCTTGGGGAGAAGATAGACAAGGTAGTGTTGGACTTTACTCTGCTCAGAGTAGACCACCACAGACTGGCTGATAAGGTAGAGACCCACGGACAACTTTTATCAGAGCTAAAACCAGCCACCCACAGCCATGCAGGGGCTTTACCGGGCATCATAAATAGAGTCAATATCTTGGAAGACCGACTAGAAGATGCAGTAGGCTGCTCCCGCTGAAATAATATACGCATAGTGGGTCTCCTGGAAGGTTAGGAAGGACAAGACCGGGAAACCCACTGCGGGTAGCTGTGAGCTATACAAGTACAAAAACATTTACATTTACATTTACAAGACCCCATGACATATGTAGAACAATGGCTGCACAAACTACTACCAGAAGGCTCCCTGTCACCAAAATTCATAGTAAAGAGATCACACAGGGTACCAGCGCATCAACCACCACCAGGATCCAGACCAAGGCCTAAACCTAAACTACTGTTTAGGTTTTAAACAATAGAGGTCGGGACACAGTGCTCAGAGAAACCCGCAAGCTGGGTGAAATTAGAATACAAAATGAACAGATTATGCTGTTTCCAGACTATATGTTACAAGTGCAAAGACGCAGAAGGTCATTCACAGAAGTCAAGAAGCAACTCCATGCATTAAATATTCGCTACTCCCTAATGTTCCCAGCCCGGCTGAGGATCGCCATGAAAGGCCAAGTAAAATTCTTCGACGCACCGTCCAAGGTGTGGGACTGGTTGGAAGAAACAGGTCACCTGACTGAACCCAGGCCACCTTTCGACTCTCAGCCACCATTTAGACCTGGCAGAACTCACCGACGCTGCAGGACAGGAAGTAACAGAGCGCCAAAGACAACTCTGGCCATCCCAGTCAAAGAAGAAAGAAAGGTGGATCACCAAGATGCCCTCATGACAGCCGCAGCTGTCCACTCTGCATCACAGCCCACCGAATTTGACGCACGCTCAACCTGCTCCAGAGGCTCTGCGATGTCGTCCCCAACCCCCTCCGAGGATGGCGATTCTATTCAGCTTCCCAATGTGACACCGCAAATATCCGACGACATAATATAGACAATGGACAATTGTACATCGTAATGTATCCTTTTTGTAGTGAGCCTGCACTGTGGCAGTGAATGCACACACCACACTACCGCTTAACTGCACATCCCATATCAGGCACAATACACTCATGATGTGTGCTGACAACGCGGTAGGAACCCCTTAATTATCCTAGTTCAGATCGAGGCACATCGTTCCATGCATACGCTCAGCACATGACGCGCCAAATTCAGATATCCCTACTATGAAAGTTGCCACTGTTTGGCGTTACAGTTTGGATGAGTTTCAGTGAAGATCTTGTCTGGTATGTGTTACGTGTTATTCAGTTACACCCCCAGCCCCTGATATGTACACATTGTCACTGAGACCCCACCAGGCAACCCGGGTCGCAAATACACCCGTAACCATCCCCTGACAGGGATGTATAAGACGCACGCAGGGCACAAACCAACATTCTGACCTGAAATGTGAGAGGTTTCAACATGCCCAGCCACAAGTACTCAATATATGCATACCTCACAAGTAGACACACTGACATTGCACTACTACAGGAGACACACCTAATGCAAGCGGAACTAGCCCACCTCCGTAAACGCTGGAGAGGACAGGTATATGGTACTAGCTACTCTTCACAATCTATAAGGGCGAAGATCTGGGTTAAAGCTGGCATGCTGCACACCGCAAAGGAGATAGTCATAGATCCAGAGAGGAGATACGTCTTTGTTAAAGACACACCAAACGGTCACGTTTTACTCCTGGGCTCATTATACGCCCGAAATACAGACCAAAGCACAATCCTCAGACATATTACAGAAAAATTGGCCAACTGGAGTGAACTCCCCTGGCCGATAGGGGGAATTTCAACTCAGTTCTGGATGTTAACCTCGATAGATAGCACCATCCCCTGACATGGCCAGTGATTGCTTCTAGCACAGAGAATCTCAGGGAGTGGCTGACACATTGGTCACTAACAGACATATGGAGGGCACAGAACCCCATGACACAAGTATATTCCTTTTATTCTGCAGTACACAATCTGCATGTGTGCCTAGACAGAGTGGTGGTGTCATCCCCCCTACACCCACTAGTTAAACACACAGAGTATCTGGGACGCATACACTCTGACCACAATCCACAACTCCTGCAGCTTAAATGGGACCCCAGCCCACCACCAATACCCACCTGGCACCTCCAGCCGACAGCACTGGAAGATCATGCTTTCTGGGCATCCCTGGGAACATCCATATTGGAGTATTTTGAGTTAAATGAGCACACAGCGGAAGACCCCCTTCTGCAAAGTGCAACACCCGGAAACAGCTCAGCAATGGGCTGGGCCGGATAAAAAGAAAGCTGCTAGGTCACGGAACTAAGTGTGCGGCGGGTACACCAAATTCTAGACGGCTAGACGCACTGAAAGCAGAACATGCAGACTTACTGGAGCAGCTGCAATGCCGTGGGTATGCAGCACACTCAGCGCGTACACACGCTTCCATGGACTGTGCAGGTAAACTATTGACATGGCTCCTGAGTCCAGACCCACTAGCCGCCCCATAGAATCCCTCTACACTGAAATTGGGCGACTAGTTCACACACAACGTAAAATACATGAAATGATGACCATGCACTATACTAAATAATAGCTTTCTTGGAGACCACTAGACAATTGTTTACTCGCCAAATTCCCAGACTTGCCACACCCCCCCAGAATGACTCCAGACCAAACACAAGTTAATGTAGATAACCACAAAGTTCCAATCAAGATTGGGTCTGTTTATGTCTAAATAGACAATATTTAATATTAAATAGACAAGAAATTAGCAACAAAAAAGTATACAATCAGTGAGTGAGCAGAGCATGAAAGGGTATTTGGAGATCAGCTGATTTCCTTACCACAGGCAGGTGACTTAAAAGTGGCTTGCAAAGCGAAATGCAAATTGGTGGCAGTCACAATAACAATAACATCTAGTACTCAACAAATACATACATTTTTAGTTATGAGTTTAAGATGTAAGTGTCGATTATGTTTCAATCCCCATCCAGGTTATGGGATCATCATCAGGACTTAAGCATAAAGCACATGCCTGCGAAGTTGCTCAAAGCACACTACCGATTGGCGGTCCCAAGGGGTAGCAGGAACACGCAAAACAATGGCAGGAAAATGGTTAGGCAGCCGGCTGGTGAAATGAGGATAGTGGTGCCGAGCAAACCTGGTGAGTATGGTGAAATGGCAGTACTGATGCAGGGCCAAGCCTGGTGAATTGGCGGATGTGATGTCCTCAGACGTAGAGCATTGCTGCGAGGGTCCTATGATGGGTGTAGACATTTGTGAAACTGTAGGTGGACACTGGCACAGAAGCCGGAATAAGTGAATATCGAGTCAACACTTACATCTTAAATTCATAACTAAAAATGATTACATTTGTTGAGTACTAGATGTTATTGTTATTATGACTTCCACCAATTTGCATTTCACTTTGCAAGTCACTTTTAAGTCACCTGCCTGTGGTAAGGAAATTGGCTGATTTCCCAATACCCTTTCACGCCCTGCTAACTCACTGATTGTATACTGTTTTGTTGCTAATTTTTTGTCCATTTTATATTAAATATTGTCTATTTATACAAAAACAGACGAGATCTTGATTGTAACTTTATGGTTATCTATGTTAACTTGTGGTACAAGGGACCGCTGTCTCTTAAAAATGTACTACTACCCTTGGTCCCTTTTGATTACAAGGTTCCCCTTGTCTCCTTTTCCTGTCCAGATCAAACACAGCAGTTAAACAAGCAAATAACACCTGAGGAAATCCGGACCACAATCTTGGCCCCTGCCAATGGTAAAACCCTAGGCCCCGATGGACTACAAGCAGAATTTTACAAGGCATACACTGCAGCACTAGTTCCACATCTACACACACTGCATTCCAAAGCAATCGCCGAACAGGGGCTCCCTGTCCATGAGAGAGGAGAAACTGGTGTCCCTGTTTAAACAGAACAAAGATCCCACAGATCTGGGGGCTTATAGACCACTAGCCCTCCTAAACATGGACTACAAAATACTAGCAAAATTATTAGTAGATCGACTCACGCCAATAATGCCCTCCCTGGTCCACTTAGACCAAAATGGCTTCATACCTTCTCGAAGCACCTCCTTTAAGGTAAGGCACTTCTTCAGAGTAGCTACCTACTCGCAGAATCATTTGCTCAATGCAGGATGCCTGGTCCTGGACCTAGAAAAAGCATTTGACTCGCTAGAGTGGGGGTTTGTCTTTGCTGTACTAGATAAATATGACCTAGGTGACAGCTTTACCAGCATGGTCCAATTACTATATGACAGGCCACTGATACGGGTAAAAACAGGCCCACACATATCGGATTCGATAAAGATATGCAGAGGGACAATTCAGGGATGCCCCCTCTCTATACCCTTATTTGCCCTAGCAAATGAACCACTGGCAGAGACCCTCAGAGAGGAGGCAAGTAATGGGATCACGCTAGGCGATGGCACCCATGTTGTGTCATTATATACAGACAACCTCCTTCTGTACATAGAAGACAGATACCACATCCCTCATCAACTACCCTCTATACTTAAAATATTTGCCAACATATTGGGGCTGAAGGTACATTTCCCAAAATCTTGTCTGTACTCCTTCAGTGAACACAACACAGATCCCGAATACATACTTAATGGCCAATGGATTCAATGGTACGAAACCACATTCCGTTACCTAGGGATACATATATACCACAATCCACCAAACCTGCTTGACGGTAATCTAGGAAAGGCCATAACAGCAATCCATTCTCAAGTGACCTTCTGGAAGACACTACCGCTATCAATCACAGGACAAGTGGCACTGACAAAAATGATAATTCTCCTCGGCTCATTTATTACTTTACTAACCTCCCATTGTGTTCCCCCCAACATATTTTCGACCCTTAGAGGCCCTGATTCGAGATCTCATATGGGGAAACTCAAGACACCAGGTGGCATTCCAGAAGTTCTATCTGCCCACAGACCAGGGAGGGATGGCAGTTCCAAATTTAGGGCCAGATATAGGTAACCCTTTACCGGTCGGAATGGGCCAAAAATACGGATTTTCGTCCGTTTCCGACCGGTAAAGGGCTATGGAGATGTAGGAGCACAAAAAACTGACATTTTCGGTAATTTTACCGAATCGGTAATTTTACCGAATCGGTAAAATTACAGAATCAGTAAATTTACCGATTCTGTAAATTTTACCGATTCGGTAAATTTACCAATCGGTAAAAATACCGAAAATGTATTTTGAGATGTAGGTAGCATTTCTAACAGTGCTACAGGGCCTTTAGAATTCGGTATTTACCATGCAATACAATTGCATGGTAAGTTACGAATTCTTGTGTACATGCACATCTGTGCATGTACACCTGTGCCATGTGGCACACAGACATGCCCTAAGGGCATGTATGTGTGCCACATGGCGCAAACGCCAGTTACAGGGGTGCAACAGGGTGTCAAAGTGACACCCTGTCCCCCTTAGCAATTCGGTATTTTTACCGATTCGGTAAATACCGAATCGGTATTTGCTATTGAATCCTATGGGCTTCAAGGCCCATAGGATTCAATAGCAAATACTGAATCGATATTAACCGAATCGGTAAATACCGAATCTTACCGATTCGGTAATAAATACCGAATTATTACCTACATCTCATTTACCGATTCATAAATACCGAATCGGTAAAATTCGGTATTTATGAATCGGTAAATGAGATTTACCTACATCTGGCCCTTAGAGCAGTATTATCTGGCCACCCAATTACAGTGGATAGCCAGGTGGTTAGCGGATTGACATAGGGAAGACACCGTGACCACACTCCCCCCTATATAGCTCCCTGAAATGCTAAACCTATTCTACCCATGCAGCAGGGTGAAAACTAACCCTTGGCAAAGTACTACGCTACGCACGCGTAGTTTGCGAACTTTCCGCTACTTTGCACTACGCGAATTGCACGTAGCACAGTGCCAACACGCATAGCGTAGTGCAGCGGTCATTTTTTGCTTGCTCGCGGTCCTCAACGTCAAGTTGGCGACCGCGAGCAAGCACAATGACATCCAGGCGAGACTTTTTCCTCGTTCGCGATCAGCAACATCAAGTTGCCGATCGAGAGCATGGAAAATAAACCTCCCGGCGAGATTCTCAACGCGGGGAGGTCAAGTTTCTCATTGCGAGTGGTTGCGTATGCTCGCAACCTCAAGCGATGAGAAACTACCAGTCCGCGTTGAGGAAGCTGCCGCTCGAGTAAAAATCTACTAGAGCGGCAGGAAACTACAGCTCGCACTGTGCAAGATGCCGTTTTCAATGATTTCACAGTGCCGGATGCTTGTTCACACTGTGCAATCATTGAAAACGGCATCTAGCACAGTGCGAACAGGCTACTACGCAATTCGCGTAGTGCTACACTAAGCTCGCGTAGTGCGAAGTGCACTTTGCGTAGCTACGCGTAGCGCTACTTCGCGAACTACGCCCAGGGTTAGTAAAACCCCAAGCCCGCTATTGTTAGAAGTGGCATATAAATGCTAACGCAGAGCACTCTTCATAAGCCAAACAACCACTCCCTATGCCCCGCCCTCCCACTGGAAGGAACACCTCGGGGTCCTAACACAACAACTGCGGCTGAACTACAACAATGGCAAGACACAGGTATCCAAGACCTAGGTGATTTACACCTAGATGGAGTGCTGTGCTCATACAAAATTGGGAATCGCAATTAAGGAATACTTTCCCATTCATTTTTATGGGCCAGGAGGCCCATAGGAATGAATGGGGAATTATTCTCAATTTGCGATTCGCAATTTGCTAATCGCAAATTGAGAATAATTTCAAGGGTGCAGGGGTGTCCAAAGGACACCCTGTTGCACCCCTGAAATATGCATGGGTGCACATGTGGTGAACATACATGCCCCAAGGGCATGTATGTGCGTCACATGGCACTTTGAAAAATGCAAAAATGTGCATTTTTCAAGGAATTCGCAACTTACCACCAACTAGAAGTTGGTGGTAATTTGCGATTCCTTGAGGACATTTTGCAATTTTTTTTGCTTTATACATTGCATTTAAGGAATCGCCAAATTCGTGATTCCTTAAATGCAATTGCAAAATAAGGAGTCGCACATTTTGCGATTCCTTATTTTACACCAGTTTTGCTTAATACATACCATGTAGCAAATTCGCATTCGCAAAAGCCGAAATTCGGCGAATTTCGGCCTTTGTGAATGCGAATTCACTTGATACATATGGCCCTTTGTGTCTAGTAATCAAGATGTCTAGACTGTCTTAGAATGCAATGACTGTAAAATACAGAGGGTTGTGACGTGACTTCGGTTAGATTGTGTCATGTCATCTCAGTGAGCACTGCATGTGATATTGCAATAGTAACTTTTTAAAATGTCCTGGTCTATTTTTTCCACAGAGCACCAACAACTGAAGAACTTAAACCAAAAACAAATAGGGCAAATTGAATAGGTAGGTCTATAATTGCAATCGAAAGCAGATAGGGTCATATGTATCAAGAAGTCATTTTGCGATTCTCAAATAGCGATTTTTTGCGAATCGCTAATTGAGAATCGCAAAATGCTATGTATGTAGGATTTGCAATAAAGTTTGCGAATCCTACATATTCCTTAATTGCAAATCTCAAATTGTGATTCGCAATTAAGGAATACCTCCCCATTCATTCCTATGGGCCTAGAGGCCCAGAGGAATGAATGGGAAGACATTCTCAGTTTGCGATTAGCGATTAGCAATTAGCGAATCGCAAATTGAGAATGCAATTTCAAGGGTGCAGGGGTTTCAAAAGGACATCCTGTTGCACCCCTGAAATAAGCATGGGTGCACATGTGGCACACATACATGCCCTAAGGCCATGTATGTGCATCACATGGCACTTTGAAAAATGCAAAAAAGCGAATTTTTCAAAGAAATCGCAAATTTTGCGATTCCTTATTTTGCACGCAGATTTGCTTCATACATACCATTTAGCAAAAATGCGATCCCAAACACCGAAATTCTGCGAATTTCGGCGTTTGCGGACGCATTTGTGCTTGATACATAAGGCCCATAGTCCAGGGGACAACACCACATTAAAAAGGTGCTGCTCAGACTTTGCTTTGGAAGAACCATGTTTTCAGGGCCTTTCCAGATGAAAAAATGCATGGCTGCCCCTAGATCAGCTGTTGAAATAGTGGCACAGGTGTCGCACCTGTTCCTTGTGACTGTCCTAGAGATGTCTGTGCCGCGTCCCACACCTAGGACAGTTCCAAGATGGGCTCTCCTAGTGCAGCGCCGCAGGGAACCCCTGCAGGAAGTAAATTGTGTTAATTTAACCTGACATTTCTCTTCGTTAGTGCTTAATGTTCAGGCAGCACAGCTCGAAATCAGAAACATTGCTATTACTATTCCATCGCTGTGCTTTCTGCAGATACAGCACAAATTCAAAGCCAAAGCGGGTAAAGTTAATTCACTGTATGCACTGCAGGAGCATAAAAATGCGCTCTGCGCTTCCCTGCTCCAAAATCTCATCACGATACGTCCCCTCGATGGTTGGGGATGCTCAATGTCCTGTTCTTTTACCTCTGACAGAGGCAGTCGCGTAACGGAACTCAAGGGGTCCCCCCTGCAAAGTACATGGAGGCCCCCCCTTTCCGGCTCACTCAGGAGATCTCAGGCCAGCATGCTTTGCAGAGGGGGGCCCATGGAGCTCGGGCCCCCCCGCACTGCGGGTTCTGCGTGGGCCTCTGTTACGCCCCTGGACCGAGGGCGACAGAGGGTGTGAGACCAACTGGAAAACACATCGATGTCCTTTACGCAGATCTCCACAATGTGCACAAGTTGCTCAGAGCTGTTTGTGAGGGGCCAAGGTTTGGCTGAATTGGAGATGGGAGGGAGCAAGTGTCTTAAATACTAAACTGCCCAAGTTGCTGAACTAGTTGCACCTATTTGAGCTAGAATCACAGTGGCAAACAAGAGCATCACTATCTTCACTGACCCTATATATGCCTTTAAAGTTTCTCATGACTTTGGACTCCTCAGGCTATAGAGGGGCTTCCGCATCTTGGCATGTACACCAATAACATATGCATCATATGTAAAAAAAAAGCTTCCTTAATGCTCTCTACAGGAGGTAGCAGTAGTTAAATGTACCTACTTTTGGCCACATAGAAATTCACTTCCTACAAATGCCTCATTACTGTTCCCATCAGTTTGGATTAGTTATTGTTTGTATGTTTTCGGGTTGTGTGAACGCTAGCCTGTGTTCATGGGATGGTGCAATTACCATTTCTAAAAGACTGATCTGGAACTTCATCCCGAGGTTTACATTATCACCCTTGGGCTCAAATAAGGGTCCTTTCATGTTTTTAGTAGTTCAGGATCAATATCAAACCCTATGCATCCACCAGCATTTCCACAGTGTCCATCAGCCCAAATGCATGGGTGAGGTTGAACATCTCAATATAGAATGTTGAAAAAATATATATATATGCCTTGACACATCTTCAAATTGACTGATACCATACCCTTAGCCAATAAGTCAATAAAAACATTTCCTAATCAAAGAACTAAGTTGAATCCACATGAAATGGGATACCCAGTCAGTATCCTTCCTTATACTCATCTAGTGTCTCCATTTTTGCTAGATATGTATCTGTCTGGTGATAGGATTTTAAACTGAAGCAGACAGCTGATTCTCTTTCTTAAAAGCTTCCTTTCTCAAGTTCAAGAAGAGCAGCTTGCCATCCCCTCCAACAACCTGCCATGCATTGCAGATGAGCAATGGACTACTTGTGAAAATCCATCAAAGAAAGACAGACATTTGGATTCCCAGGAACACCACCTCTGACACTTCAAAAATGCACCTTTCCATTTTGTCAAAGAGAAAGTATTCTCATAGATATCTTCGCACTGCCTTCACAAGCTGATTTTTTTTCAAGATAAATGATAAATGATAATATCTGTGTCTAAGATGTCCCTGAAGATGCATTTTACAATGTGCTGAAATGCTGATGAAGCATTGCATTAACCAAAGTCAATCATAAGCTCCTCAAAGTGTTCAAATCCTGTGTTGAACTTTTCTATTTATCTCCCTGGCAGATTTATAGTAAAATAAAGGGCCCTTTGATATCAAATTTTAAGTAGATTGTGGTTAATTTTATCTGATCCAGTAGCACAGACTTCAGAGGGATTGGATACCTGGATTATGATTGTATTTAGGTACTCTGTATGCAAGGCCGAAATTCTCCTCCTAAATTCAGAATGAAGATGATAGGGACTCCTACTGGAAAGTTTGAATGATGCATGAAATCCTTATGGACATTTTCATTTGGTTCCTTTAGCTAATCATGAAGTATTGTTAAAGGATAGATTCCCCCATGAAAATTCTTATCTACTTTGACAAAGTCACTAGGGCAGTCTTACGGACGTTGAGGAGGCATTCATTTGGCACCTTTTTACTGAATATGCCCTAAAACTCTTTACCAGGTTCCAGCACCATTAACATATCTGGATATCTGGATCCTTCTGAGTGGTACATCAGGCTAAAAGAAAGGTGCTGTACAATCCTACTACCTATCCTAAAACTACAGCAAATATCTCAGTGAGGTCAAATCTGATGGTTTCCACATGTCTATTCCCCAAAACAATCAATATGCAAGGATTTTCCCAGCATATTTCTACATTTTAGGGTTTTACTAATTATACCCACAATAGCTTCAGGAGTTTTCCTTGGTTGCTTTGTAAGATAATGTTGGTTATGAACATTTCACATTTATAAAACAGATTGAAGTGACACAATCAATTATATATCTAAACATCACCTCACTCATCCTTGACAGTAAGGTACACCGATGCCTGCAGGAGGTTGAAAAAAAATGCTTTAATCACTTTGGAAAGCTGCAAAGGTAAAAATAAAACCCAACGCATTTCTCCTCATAAGAGACTTGATTATGGGTAGACACTCTCTGCCTTTCAACTGTTCTCGTGATTTCACACTGAAGTTCAGTTATTTCCCAGAGTGCACTTGCCAACAGATGTGTCCTTTTATTTCTTCTCTTACACATGCACAACAGCATGCTGAAACTTTATTAGTCCACTATCACGAACATGCTGCAATACTGCCTTACGTTGAAGACTAAAAGTAAGTGCCAAATTCGTTTTTAACCTGTTGTTTCAAACTTTTCTTTCCCACATATCATTTTGTACTCCTCCAGCCAGCAATTGAAAGACATCATTTTGCATTCCCTTACCCGCACTCCTAATGATTTTCCTATGGATGTATTTCCGTTTTTCATCTTCTAGGAGGCTAGGTGAGCCGGGCTAATTGAAAATCAAACACAGCCACAGTTGTTTCGATGAATGAGCCACAGACTCTGCAAGGCAGGTCAGTGTTGCGGGACCGGAGCTCCGCGTAAAAAAACATCCAAACATCACCTCACTCATCCTTGACAGTGAGGTACACCGACACCTGCTGGAGGTGTGTAAAAAAATGCTTTAATCACTGTGGAAAGCTGCACACGTAAAAATAAAACCCAATGCGTTTCTCCTCATAAGAGGCTTGATCACAGGTAGAAACTCTCTGCCTTTCAACTGTTCTCTTGCTTTCACACTGCAGTTTAGTTATTTCCCAGAGTGCACTTGCCAACAGGTGTGTCCTTTTATTGCTTGCTTTACTTGCCTAAAAGTGCTTTGTATTTGTATTCTACATTGTGGCAACGTGAGCCTTGCGCTCGCTGCCCTGACGAGCCGCGGCACTCCCGCTGTCATCGAGGAGTGCGCACTCCTGCCAGTGCGCTCCTCGTGTAGGCAAAAGCATGTTTGAATTTCCTGCATAGCGGGACGATATTCAGCGCTGCGAGCGCTTTGGCATATCTCTCCTTTTCCCGCATTAAGTATCGGTACCGCTCCACCTACGGCAGTGAGTGTATTTCAATCATTTCAATGCGCAGAGGCTCCCCTCATCAGCCGAGTGCGCTAGGAGCCTCCCACTTTCAATTTCTTTTAGGTTTCGACGTGCGTAGCCCAATTGGGCTAATTTAGTAGAATTTAGGCTACGCACGCCGCTACTGCCCATTTTTCTTTCGTTTTTCTGCTCATTCCACCCTGCATCTTCCACTGAGCAACATCTACGCCTGGCTGGCTGCAAAAAAGGTCCTGGGCCTGGAGGGAGCACAACTCTTATACAGAATTTTGCTCTTTGGCTCCATTTACGCCCTGAGGGCTGCAAGAACTGTGCTACAGCTTATGCTGAGAAGCTAGGTACCTTCATTGATTTACTGTGCTGTGGGTTGGCTCCCCCGCTTTCTCCTCTCTATGATTTGCCCATGAGCAGATATATATACAAATTTTGTCCCACAATGGAGGATTGGGACAATTATGAGGAGGATGATACTTTATATGAGGAGGAAGTGACTAATCCTTCCTTAGAAGATAACATTGTTGAGGCCCTGGATGCCTCTGTACAGGGGTCGTCCACAAGGCCCTTGAGAAGGCGGTTCCAGGAACTGTGCAGCAGGCGCTTGCTTCTGCGCTAAAGCCTATAACAAAACAGTTGGAGAAATTCGCCAAAAGCCATGGTTTCACTGCTCCTGCAGGAACTTACAAGGACACTGTAGCTTCTGAACCACAGTCCCATTCCTGGCCTCACTCTTCTGCTCTGTCCTCTTTATGGGCCCCGGACACTGGTAGATCCAAGGCCCCAGACACTGATACAGATACAGACACCACGTCCACTGACACTTCGGATGAGGATCCTCCCAAGAAGAGAACTAAGAAGTCAGAAAATGTGAAACCTCCACAACCTGTCTCTACTCCCTTCAATTTTAACCCAGCCGACATTGTCCACCCCAGGTCGTCCGACTGGTTACCGGCCCTAGAGGTTGCGGCATACTTGCACGACAACCTTCGCAAGAGTTTTGACAAGGAAGTGCGGAACAGACTCCGTTCAGAATGCCCCAGGCCAGATATTTCTGATAAAGTTGCAGAACCCCCTAATATAGACTCCAGCCTCTCAACCTTCTTGAAAAAGTTTGCTAAAGATCCAAAGAAGGGCCTTGATAGGGTGCTAGGGCAAGCTCCTCGATGTAGTGGGCCCTCTGGCAAAGATCTTAGAAATGGCTCTGGAGGCGCAGGAATCTGGTACTGCAGTGGATCCCCATGTTCTGGCAGGGTGGACACAGAGGGCCATTTGCCTCTTGGGTAACGCCAATTGCGCCATCTTCACGGAGCGGCGCTATTCGCTCCTTATGCATATGGTCTCCAATCTCACGGAGTTGGCGGCCTCGTAACCAGGTCCTTTGGCGGACGGTAACCTGTTTGGGGAACGTTTCGTCAAAGATGTGGCCAAGTATGTGGGCACCTTCACGACTCTTGACAAAGCACAGTCCAGTATTAAAAGAGTCTTTCAGGCTGGTGTTTTCAACCGGGCCGGACGAGGACGCTCGTTTGGCCATCAGTTCTCACAAGGTACTCAGAGAGGAGACTTTGGTCGAGGCAGGGGTGAGTAGGACTCCACCCGTGGGGAAACATTCTACCCCAGCAGACAACGCTTCAACAAGAGGCGTGTCAACAAAGGAGCATATCATGGAGGCTTTCAAGCCCTAGAATCTTCAGGTAAGAGCTCCAGACACATTCCTACTACCTTTGGGGGCTCGTACTTAGTTATTCTAACACAGTTGGGTTCTTCTATCTCAGGATACTTGAATATTGCAGACAATTCAGGGTTTTCATCTAGACTTCTTCCAGATTCCTTATCAGGACAAACAGCCCAGACAGCTTTCTTTTTCCCAAATAGAGTGCGCTTTTATAGATTCGGAGCTCGAAGAATTGCTGCAGAAACACGCGATAGCGTATTGCGACGAGGGCCCTCGCGGTTTCTGCAGCAATATTTTTCTGGTACAGAAGAAAGGTGGAGGTTACAGGTTGGTACTTAATTTAAACGATTTCAACCACTACATGACATACGAACATTTCAAGATGGAGGGTATCCATCTTTTGGCAGATCTCCTGAAACAAGGGGACTGGATGGTGCGTCTGGACCTGAAGGATGCCTACTTATCCATCCCTATCTTTCCGCCCCATTGCCGGTTCCTGCAATTCCAGTGGCGGAACCGTTGGTTCAAATACTTGGTCCTTCCTTTCGGACTCTCCTCAGCACCATGGTATTTCACCAAGGTGCTGAAGCCAGTGATAGCATATCTCAAGGAACAGGGGGTTCGCATGATATTATATTTGGACAACATACTGATCATGGCACAATCTCCGACCTTGGCAGTTCAGCATGTATGCATGACCATTGCTATGTTACAAAACCTGGTATTCGTGGTCAATGAGTCCAAGTCAGTTCTATGTCCTTCCCAGACAATAGACTTTCTAGGTTTTGTCATCAATTCTCAAACAGCTCAATTGAGCCTTCCTCGCTCCAAAATTTGAGACGTTAAAAAGGAACTACGCTCCTTGCTAGACCAACAGATGGTCTAAGTGCGAGTGATTGCCAGAATAGTGGGCCTGTTGGCGTCTTCCATACAAGTGATATTTCCAGGGCCTCTCCACTATCGAGCCCTGCAGAGGTTAAAGATTCAACATCTGCAGAAGGTCCTTTCCTAAACAGACCTAGTTCCGCTTTCCTCTGAGGTACTGGAAGAGATCCAGTGGTGGCTTGCCCACGTAGAAGCGTGGAATGGCAGAGCCATTTTCGTCCCTCTACCGGAGATCGTCATAGAGTCCGACGCCAGCCTTTGGGGTTGGGGGGCTCATTGCGGAAATATTTCCAGAGGAGGGCGTTGGTCCCTACGCGAACTAGACCTCCATATCAATTGCCTAGAACTTCTCGCTAGGGGGGGCGGAAGTCGCATAAGGGACTTTCGCGAAGAGGCACGGAGATTGAACCAATCTCCATGCCTCTCCGCATATTTCCATTTCGCGACGGCCGCCCTCCCTCCGCCCACCTCCCGCCCGCCTCCCACTCGCCTTATTAAATTATATTTAAAAGCCTAAAATTAAACTTAAATAAAACTTACCTTATTGTGGCCGCATCCTAGCCCATCGCGGCTTCATCTGGAAAATGCACATGCGCGGGAGCCTGCGCATGTGCATTCCTCGCCAGGACTGCGCATACGCAGGCTCCCGCGCATGCACAGTTTCCAGATGAAGCCGCGATGGGCAAGGATGCGGCCGCAATAAGGTAAGTTTTATTTAAGTTAAAATGTAGGCTTTTAAATATAATTTAATAAGGCGGGTGGGAGGCGGGTGGGCGGGAGGTTGGAAGCGGGCGGCGGGCGGGCGGCCAGCTTCCGTTCCGCATCCGAATGTGTGGAGATTTGCCTAAAATCTCTGCCTTCTTTGCGCAAGGGTGGAAGGGCAAATCTCCGCACATTCTGTGGGCGGAACGGAGATGTCCGCCCACCCCTACTTCTCGCATGGTCGTTTGCGATCCTGACTCTATCACCCAAACGGGTCTCGTGTTGCATCCTCCTACGGATGGACAACATATTCACGGTTCGATACATCAACAAGCTGGGAGGCACGAGGTCCTCCATCCTAGTGGAAATAGCGAAGGACGTTTGGCATTACTGCCTGTGTCACCAGATCTCGGTCATAGCTGAGTATATTCCAGGCCAGTCGAACGTAGCGGCGGACTGGAACTCCCGAAATCTCAAGGACTACAGCGATTGGCAACTCCAACCCAGGTAGTACATTGGCTACAGGCGATCTGAAGGAGGTGCGAGATTGACCTGTTTGCGTCCAGACTGAATCATCAAATGACCAAATTCTTCAGCTGGAGACCGGATCCGTTAGCTCTGGAGACGGAGGCCTTCTCTCAGGGCTGGTCCCAGTCTCTGAATTATGCCTTTCCCCTGTTCATATTAATTCCCCGGGTGTTCATGCAGATAATGCGACAGACAGCGGAGGTGATCCTAGTGACTCCACTGTGGAAGTCGCAGCCTTGGTTCCTGATTCTATTGGAGGCGAGCTGCGACTCTCCCAGGAGGATTCGGGAGTCCCCAACGATGCTTCAGGGCCCTCATGTAGAGATGCACCCAATGGTACAATCGCGGCAGTTGTCCCTGATGGCCTGGAGACTTTCCGGCAACAAGGGCAAATGTCTGGATTTTCGGAACAAGCTTCAGCTTTTATCAACCAAGCTTGGGCCCCCTCAACCAGAAAGAGATACTCTTCTGCCTGGAAGGGTTGGCTTCGTTGGTGCGTGGAACAGCACTTGGATCCTGTGAGGGCAGACTTACTCTGTGTTGTGAATTTTTTATCTCAGAAGGCTTCTGAGAGTTTGGCATATCGTTCCATCAATAATTTCCATTTCGCCATTTCGGCGTGTCATTCCCAGATTGAGGGCAAGCCAGTAGGGATGCATCCACTAATATGTAAGCTATTGAAGGGTATTAGAGTAGCAATTCTGCCCAAACCCAAGTATTCTTCCTTATGGGACGTCTCTCTAGTTCTTTCCTTATTTATTCAATGGCCACACAACGATATGTTAACAAGGAAGCAACTTTCATCCAAACTAGCCATGCTCTTATGTCTCGCCGCATGTAGACGGTTATCTGACGTTAAGGTTCTAGACATTACAGGTAGAGTATTTACTCCTGAAGGAGTTTCTTTTAACATTACTTCCAGAACTAAGACAATGTCTCGGAGTGTGGAATATCATGCGTTTCCTAGTAACGCAAAACTCTGTGTAGTTCAGTGTCTCAAGGCCTACAAGGAATGTATCAGGTCTATTCGGCCTGCTGGTGTGGTGCAATTACGAATTGCTTTGCAGAAACCTTACAAACCTGTTACTGCGGCTACGCTAGCCAGATGGTTAAAATCTGTTATGCAAGACGTGGGTAGTGATACCCAAGTGTTTGGGGCGCATTCTGTTCATAGCGCCATGGCCTCTAAGTCTTTTATGTTAGGTTCTACTGTTCAGGACATTATGCATTCTGCTGATTGGTCTTCCAAATCTACCTTTAAGCAGTTGTATTATAAACCGGTGGGTGATATTTCCTCTGTGGTGTTTGATCAGCGGTAAACTAGCATAATACGAAGCCTCCAGTCCTGTAAGAGAATATAAAATTAGCTAGCTTTCGCTCCAAGAAATTTCATTAAATATACTTCCTGTTAAGAAGACGTTACTTCCAGTTGGATTGTTCTTCCACGTTGGGGGACATTATTATTGGACTTGAGTTATGTTTGATGGACTTTACTGTTCGAAGCAAAGAAAGAGGAGGATTTCTGGTCATGCTGGCTCTTATGGGGTCTTACAGGATGTGATGTGTTACATGTACATCATGGGAAATTTAGTTTTATTTACATAATACTAAGTTTTCATTGGCTGCTGTGAGTGGGAATAAATGAAAGAGAAAGCATAATCCTCGCCTCTGTGTCCTTAATGGAATTGAAAATTCTTGGCACGAAAGCTAGCTAATTTTATGTTCTTCTCTTACACGAGCAGTGGCTAGTGCACTCTGGGAAATTACTGAACTGCAGTGTGAAAGCAGCATGAGAACAGTCGAAAGGCAGAGAGTTTCTACCTGTGATCAAGCCTCTTTTGAGGAGAAACGCGTTGGGTTTTATTTTTACCTGTGCAGCTTTCCACAGTGATTAAAGCATTTTTTACAACCTCCAGCAGGCGTCAGTGTACCTCACTGTCAAGGATGAGTGAGGTGATGTTTGGATGTTTTTTACAGGGAGCTCTGGTCCCGCAACACTGACCTGCCCTGTAGAGTCTGTGGCTCATTCATCGGAGCAACTGTGGCTGTAATCAATTATATATGTGTATATATCTTTTCTGTATAAAGATATTGTAAAAAAACATTACAATAGAAGAAGCTTCACATAAAATACATAAATGTTAAATTCCTCTCCCAGTAACAAAATACACAGTGGTATCAGGAGTCACGTTTCCTTTAGGCAGCAATGTGGAAGATCCAAAGGTTTTGTCAATTTTCCAAGAAATTAAGGGTCTTTGGGATGGAAACAGTAAACAGTGGCATCACTGATACTTCTACAGGTGGGAATAATGAATGCAGGCTGTTTATGTCCGGCTGTGTTGCCGGGCATAAACAGACAATATGGCTTATCGTTTCTTCCTTATGCCCACATGAATGACAGCACTTTGACGTGAAACAATTCAGATTCCAAATGTAAAATTGATAGAGGGATATAAGCATAAGATACAAACTTAGATACATTAGTTTACCATCGGGCTCAAGATTCTAAGTAAAATAATCCTGTCCTTCTCTTGAATATGAGTCAGTTTTTTAATGTGCATGTCTGTATTTCTCTGAGCATAGACAGGTTGCACCTGTTGCATTATTCCCCATAATGCCCTTTGTTAGTCTCTTCCGTTCAGAACAAGGCAGTTTTATAAGATTCATTAATGGAGGCAATTTATTTTCTGTAATTATCCTGTTGATTTCGCTGGGATTCAGACCCGGGGATTTGTCACTCATAGTTGTCACTTTTTTATAAACCAAAGATCTCAGGGAATCTTCATCCCCACCCATGCATTTATGAAAATAATTTTTCATGATGGTAAAATGTTAAAACATTTGCGAAGTCAGCAATAGTTCAAGTCTTATTTTGCTCTGTGGAATGAGGGACATACATTTTGCAGAAATCTAATTTCTCTTATGCATGTCTTATTTAAGATTTTACTAATGCTTTCCAGAAAACGTATTGATCCGTAAAGTAAAGCAGGTACTTATTTCACTTTGATTATCTTTAATGCTTGACACACTCTGTATCCCCCATAGGCGTTTGAAAACTTTTGATTGCCTGGGCAGTAACATTGGCTTAGATTCAGGTTTGTGATGTGATTCGTCCATTTTAACTTATTGTCCACCATTAGGTCCGGAAAGTTGTAAGTTATGACTTCCTCAAGAACATGGCCATCGATTTTTAATCTTAGTTAATAGCCAGATTTACCAAATATCATTAGTTTTGTTTTTACCAGTTGGACTTTCTGATCATTTCTTAAATTAAAGTTAAGTAGATTTGATAACTGAATTTGTAAACCTGATGGAGTCAGAGAGTATATGATTATATTGTCTGAGTAGGCCAAAAAGCTGACTGCCCTTCCTCCTGGCCCAGGGAAAAGACTTCGTTATGGTTTAACAATGAAAGACAAATCAGCTAAGTACAATAAAAAAGCAGTGGGGCATATGTACATCCTTGTTTGAGGTAGTTAGCGGTTGGAATTTTTCCTGACAAAGTTCTATTTGTTAACTTAACCTGAAGTTAGGTAGTGTCGTGCAGTCTTGATAAAAAGTGTAGTAGGGTCTAACTAATTCCCAACTTTCCTTAATTTCTACCGACCATAATTTGCTCTGAATCATTTTAGAAAATGCAGATGAGTAATCTACATATCAAGCATTTACACAAAGGTATTTTTCTTAGGGCATGATTTATTAATAGTTTTAGAGCAATGATGTTATCATTGAGCATCCAGGTCTGAATCCAGATTGGGTAAACAGTATAAAATTGAGATTCAATACATATGTCTACAAATGTACCACTATACATTTTCCAAAGTATACCTTTGGTGTAAAGGAAAGCAATTAGCAGATAATTATTCCAATCCTACTTTTAACCTTTCTTGTGTAATGGCTGAATAATAGCTCCTTACCACGAAGATAGGATAGTGCCGGATTCCAGGACCTGTGTGCATAGAGCATGAAGCAACTCACTCCACAGGACAGTGTCTGCTTTATTCCCATCTATGGGTATACCATTTGGCCTTGATGCTTTAGGAGAGCACAACCTTTTAATAAAAAAAAAAACACAAAAACTCCCTGGAGATCCAAAGCTAGGTATTTGAAAAACGAGGAGATTCAGATGGCCCAACACTGCAGCCAGCATGAAGACTATCAAGATATGTTGAACACTCGATATATTCTTTACTAGTGATGAAGGTAAATGAACATTCAATATTATAAGCTGATTTTCCCATTTGAACCCCAGCTTAGTTATTAAGATGAAATCAGATTTGGAGCGAATGATTGTACTTTTCAAATTACTGCTTTTATCAATCAAAGTCTGAATGCTCCAGCCAGCCAACCCATGGAGTTCTGATTTAGTTGAATTTGGAATCACACAAAATTGGGTAAGTCGAAGGGTTCTGTATGACAGGTTTCCAGAAAGAGCCTATTTAATTTGATTCTAGAAAATTGATCAAATCACTCCCTTTGTACTTTAAATGTCTTTCAATGGCAGTGATGTTCCAAAAGCAAATACGCATCTCTTCCAGGCAGCTGGACTATTTAAGCCTGAGGAAAGAATGTATTAATTGCCTGGAAAATTTCTGTGCATTTCCGTTCACTCTCTTGCTTTTCATCCCAGTTAGTTTGCCACCATGATCCTGTTTCCCTCACCTTTCCTAATTTCTCCTTTCCCAAGTTTCATTCTGTTAGTGGGTTTAGGCATGGTATATTCTCATTGCTCGTTGTTTGTACAATACTTCCTTCTGAAGTCTTAGGGGCATGTTACCAAGGGGGGTGATAGGCCATTATCGCTGATTTAGCGGCCGTTTTCGGCCGCTAAGCGGAGATAATTCTATTGCCCTATTAGCAAGCTGTCGCTAACTGATGTTAGCGACAGCTTTTATGCGATAGTGAGCGGTTTGGGGCCCGCTTTGCATGTCAGCGATGTTTATCGCTAATGACATGCAAAGTGGGCGTACCCAACCAGTTAGCGGCTGACAGCAGTCGCTAACGTCGCTATCGCCTATTAGCAAGGCAGGCGTAGCGTTGGAAATATTTGTGCTAAGCGCGAATATCTCCAAATACTAACACCTGCCCAGACCAGATCTTAGCCATGTTATCCAATGGGAGATGGATAAAATGGCTAAGAGCATTTTGTCTCTAATGCGTGAATATCGCTGTATTCTCAGCGATATTCACGCATTTTGCCGCTATCGCTGGATATTTTAGCACAATGGAGAAAAACTTTGCTAATAGTATGTTTTCTCCGCTAACATATTCAGCGATAGGCAGCGATAAAAAAATCGTCGCTAAGCCTATTTAGCGGTAAATATCGCTACTTGTTGGTAATATGCCCCTTAATTCTCCTTGGCTTCCAGGGCTTTCTTGAAAACTTTAGGAGTTGTTTTCTGTGCTATTGTTGTATTTCTTCTCTTATGTTCTCTTGCCAGTCTTCATAAAGAGTTTCACTAAATGCAGGGGTCCTCTGTTGACTCTCTTTTTGATGATTTTAATGAAGATGACTTACAAAATAGAGAGGATGGCGAAGGGTATGAAGTGTTTCATTTAATGAACACCAAATTAGACAAAGATCCTTTGGGTTGTGCGGTAGCAGAACAGAAAGAATGGCAGTACATACAGTATTATCACTTGTAGCCTATAGTAACCTTGTTTTCATAACAATACAGAAACTTGTTAAACTGAAGTTTCCATTTCAGAGCCAAGACCTTGAGCACCTTTAGCACATATAGTGTGTGTTTTGAAGACCACTGTACTTGTAGATATTTGCTTGTGTTAACATTTTTGAAGGTACTTCTCTCCCATTCACCTAAGCTCAGCCCTGTACCTGCTCATTAGAATACAGAAGCTTATAGATATGCGACTGATTTTTCGAAAGACTAAGTAGGTATAAATGTATGCACTGCTTTGCCTCGAGGAGCTTGACTCTTTAGCTGGAGGCGTCTGCTATTATTTATGTACGTCACAGCTTTTAATAAATACATATTTACATTCGACTAAAACTCTGCCCGGATTGGCCATTTTTACAAGCAAGCAAAATCCCATGTAGCAGGAGTGCTGGAAGACAGTTTCAGCAAACTTGGGGCTAGTTTCTATCTAGTCTAGGGGGAGATAACTACATCCTTGCAGCCTTCGTGGGGAGGGGGCCCTCAATTCTGCCAGGGACTTCTCTTTTTCCAATTTCTTAGTCACCACCCCCGGGTGTAGTAATGCCGATTTCAGGTTCCTGGTGCTGCCAGGTAGAAAGGGGTCTGAAAAAGGAATCAGGAAACCTTCTTTGAACCCGTGCACCAGCGTCCTTGCGTCTGTTTTGTAGTGATATCTGTTTGCTAGCCTGCGTAATTGGTGTGTGTTGATTGGTGACCACGGTAGCTTGTAGGATGTCCCCACTTTTTTCCCCCATGGCCCCTGCGAGCTCCTTAATGCTTCTTTGCATCCTTCTTGTCCTCCTTTTGTTCCTTTCTACACTTGCATGCTGTTGCTGGATGCCCTCCCCCGCAGGTTGTGCATGTGTGTTGGAACTTGCATGCTGCTCCATATGTACACTTGTTTGCCTCAAACTTCCAGCATATTGCTGGTGCCCCACTGGCGTGTGATGTCTTCCATGAGCCGGCCTGCCTGGACCTTTGAAAAGGCCTCCCTCTCCCCTTGTGGAAGGGTGTCCAAAAGGGCTGCTCCCTCCTCCCTGCCCATGACCGAGCCACCATCATTTTATGGATGAAGCCAGACACGTCTTCCTCGTTCCACTCCATTTCGGGGTGTGTCTGCATCTTGAGCCTAAAGCCCTTGTCGTATTCCAGCCAGGCGTCGCCTGGGAACTGCCTCTGGGCCCTATGTATGTTGGCCTCATAAAGCCATAAGTCGGCCGCGCATCGCAGGAATTTTTCTACTATTATGCAGGCCATGATTCTGAATGCATCTAGCCAGTTATCGAAATTTCTTTCCTTGCTTTCCCTTCGCCTCTCCTTTTTATCCTCGTCCTTCCTATCGCAAGTTGTCAGGTTGGGCCCCTCTAACTGTATTTCCAACAGGGAGAAGATGTCTATAAACTCTTTCCTCCATATCCTCTTCCTTCACCGCTATTGGTATGAGGCTCTTGTGGTCATCGATGCTGTCCCTGGAGAAGGCCTTGTATAAGGGTCGGCCGCTGGGGACGTTGTGGTATTGCTGCCTAGTGTGCTCGTGTCCACCCAGGCCACCAGTGGTGCCCCACTGTCCCCCCTAGGCCCTGCCGTGCCTTGTCCCCCTAGCGCCTGCACCCGTGCTTGCCCTGGATCTAAGAGATGCCATGGTAACCCCAACACCTCCTCCTCTGGTGCTGCTCCTGCCGCCCCTTTGCTTAAGTTTTGTAACAACAATGGTGCCACAGATTTTATGCATTCCTTTACTATTGCACTAATATGCTCACCGGTTGTCGCTGTGTCCTTGGCCCTCGTACTCGGTCCCGCTGCCGCCGTGCTGGCTCCAGATGGTCGGGCCTTGTTCTGGGGGGCTTTCTTGGGTTGTGCTGCCCCCGCGAACTTGGCTGGCGCCTTCCTTATCCTCTTGGCGGCCGGAGGGTTGTTGTCTGCCTGTTGCTGCCCGCTTGTCCCCTCGTCGCTGTTGCCGCCCGCAAATAGCGGTCCATACAGTCTCTCCCATGCTCCTGCAATGCTGCGCGTATACTCCTTATCAGCTCTCCCAGGTCCTACTGTTGTCGCGTGTTGCCTCTCTGTGACATCCTGCATGCCCTTGGGGGGGACCCCAAGCCTCCACCACTCACTGTGTACCCAGTTAGTTGTAGAGATTGCGGGGGCACTGCTGCCTGTAGTGTGCAGCAAGTTAATTGAGGAAAAAATGTGGGTGCTGCCGCCCTTAATATGCACCAACCTGTGTCACTGCCTGCAAGTGATTGTCCAAACTTGCGCCACTGGGTGGGTTGCAGCCACCAAAAGTTTGCACCAAATCTCTCTCTGTCCTTGCTGCTAGTATTACACCTCCAAGCTCCCCGGGTGGGGTGCTGCCACGGCTGTCCTTGCACCAAAGTACCCTTGTGGGCTGCTGGGGGTCGAGCGAGGCACTGCTTTCCCTGATGCTCCTCGTGCTGCTGCTGGGATCAAGCAATTCAAAGCTGTCTCGTCGATTGCCTGGAGCGAGGCATCACCGCTTCACTGATGCGCCTTGCTCGCATTGCTCTGCTCTCTGATGGCTGCTGGGATCAAGCGCTTCAATGCTGCCCTGTCGATTGCAAGGAGCAAGGCTTCACCGCTTCATTCGACGTGTCTCACCCCTGTTGCCAGGCAACCACTCGTGCTCACCGTGTTGAGCCCGCCCCGTGCCATCAGCTTACGTGGTAGCACCGCCGCAAACTCCTGCAGTGGACCTTGGCAGCCCCTCGTCCAGGCGGTAGCAGTGTTCCGGGTGCTCTGGGCGGGCAGATGTCGTACCTTGTTCTCCTTTCACTAGTGACTGGTGCTCTGGGCAGCCGGCAGCCCTTCTCCAGGTGAGTGTATGGTGGGGTAGCGCTTGTAATTCCTTGAGTCAGTGATGCTGCCTGGCCCGCTTGTGGCTTACCGGCCGGGAAGGTGAAGACTTGCAGGGGGTGCTCACCGTTGTGCTCCGGCCTCCGTACCTCGGGGGAGGTTCCTCTCCCTCGCTCTGGGTAACAGCAGGCTGCTCGGTCACTCCTCTGCAGCACGAAAGTTTCCCGCCGGGCCGGACTCCTTACTCGGTCGAAATGTTGCTTTTGAAAATTCCTTTGTTTGTGCTGCTCCCCCCACTCCAAAGATAGGAGCCAAACTGGGGAACGCAGGCTTATATCCCCTGGCGCCGTTTGCGCCAGCTCGTGCCTTCCGCCCCCATTGGGCGATTCATATGGTGCGGTGGCCCCCATTGGCCAGGGAGGTTGGTGCCGCCGTAATGGCTGCAGTGTGGGGGGGGGGTTCCTCCCGCTCTCGGCGCACTTGTTTGTGCCACAAAACCGGTTCTTGCTGGGGGGCTCGGCGTAGGTTATGGCGCCGGGCTCTTATGCCCCAGTTGGGGGCTGCCTCTGCGATAATGGTACAAAACAATCAAGAAAGTGCAGGAGAAGCATGCTCAGGTGTGTTAATAAATACAATATATATATATAAAAGATACAAAACAACATTTACTGGTTAGACATGCTTTAGATGATGCAAACGTGCGAAATGTTGAAATTATATCACTTGGTTATCTGGTTAATTATAAGTCTGCATGTTGCAAAAGCATGTGCACGTGTTTGTATGATCTAAAGCATGTCCAACCAGTGAATGTTGTTTTGTGTCTTTTGCATTTATTTTGTCTTTATTCACCCACCTGAGCATGGCGTCGACTGCACTTTTGTGATTGTTTGTACCATTATTCACCACTTGCCTATGGAAATAATACTTTGATTGCTGGCTTCTCCAGGCTGTCTGAACATGCGTCTGAGTGTGCAAGCAGGAGAAGCAGAGTGTCTGTGTGGGAAGTTCATAGTCTTGGTTCATGGTTTACACTGCATTAATTTCCCTGTGTCAGAAAGTGTGAGACTCTTCAAGGATTTTGAAGTGTGCCTTTACAGCAGGAGTGGTGCATGTTCGGTGAAAAGCATACCATATAGTGGCGTACTTATAGTGACGAGGGTCAGTGGGAGAGTCCTCTATTTCCTTTGGTCCTTAAGTTTGATTATTGAAACTGTCTGCATCTATGGTGACAGGCACACCAATATTTTTGTTAAGGTTTTTTTATTTAGTTGTGAGCAGCCTGCGCCTACGGTGAAAGGCACACCTATAGTAACATTTTATTTTGTGTGTGAAATTGTGGCGGTTTTTCATCAATTTGCTTATTTCTTCACAGCTGTGATTATTTTTCACAAGCACTTTGGAAAAAGGGCATTGAAATGTCAAAGCATTCAATCAACTAGGGAAACTTGCTTTTCTGCCCACTACGCCATGAAGTACCATGGCCTCACAACAGTTTGTGGCACAACCTCAGCCATTTTTACAGTCTTCTGGCACACCTGTTGTTAAATGGTGTATGTGGTTTAGACATTTTTAGAACTATCTATTAGGCATTGATGCCAGGAAATGTCATGCTGAAAGAAAGAAGGCAATTTATTAAGGGGCTGTTGTTCAGGAAATTATTGATAACTTGCCTGAGATAGAACCACCTGAGGATTTTTTGTGGGATGATTTTCTAGAGGCCATCGCTAGACTAGATGCACAATTTGGTGCATAACCCAATGTAATTGTTGAAAGGTTCAGTTTCTTTTCATGAATGCAGGCTAGCAAATATTCTATTGAGGCGTTAATTGTAAACCTCAGGATTTTAGAGGCATCTTGTGATTATGGCAGCAGCATGGATACTTATCTTCAATCAATTAGTGTTGGGCTGTTTTAGTAAAAAAAAACAGAAAAGGCTCTTGTGCACTTGCAACCTCTCTTTTAGTCAGCTAGTTGGTTTTAATAAAGGTGTTGATAGATCTATTGTGTCTTCTAAAATTCTATCTGCTGGTAGTAATAAGGAGGAAGTAAACATGGAAGCTGTGTGTCTCAATTTGAAGAAAGAGAAAAGAGAAGAAATTGGAAAGTGAGATTCAAGAGAGTCCCAAAACAGGTCACTGCTTTCATTGTGGTTCACATATATATATTGTGAATGCTCCCTATTGTCCACCTGTAAATCACAAATGTTTAAAATGTGATGACAAAATAGGCCATTTTGGGAAGTTTTGCAGATCAAAAGAAAAAGGTGGGGGTTTGCTGGGAAGTAAGAAAAGAAATACAAGTGTTTTTAGGGTACAGTTTGATGAGGAGGACAGCCTGGGTCAATGTCTGGATAAGTTCAAGAATGTCATTCTCACATCACCTCTTATGGTAACAACACTGTTGGGGAACCATTTAGCAGCATTAGTATTGGTACAGTAAAGTTACCAGTATTGGCGGATTCTGGCTTCCCCCTTACGTTTTTGCAGCAGTCTACATTTATGGTTTGTTGAAGTGATGTAGAATTAAGTGAGCATGAGATTTAACCGAAGGCATTTGGTGGGTTTGAGTTAAAAATGTAGAGATGGTTTGAGAATGGTGTGTCAATTAACGGTAGGCAATTTGTCACTAAGGTGTATGTGGCTGTGGATGGAAAAGATATCTTTGATTTAATGGAGTGGGCTAGACTGGGGATTATTCTTAAACCTGGATCTCCTGATCCTGTTCAATTGGATCCAGATTAGGTGGAGGAGGATTACATCAGGCTAAATTGGTCAGCAGTAAACTGAGAGTCATTCTCTTCCTAAGACTATGGGTGACTGTTTGATGTATTCCACATACCCTACATAATTTATGTGTCTTTTGCTTTCTCTCCCTAAGTGCACCGGGTATGCCGAGGTGTGGGTCCGGTTCTCACTGTGCCACTCAAGTCAAGCTGGCCTGGCCGATGAGGGGTGATACCCCAAAACGGCTATCAGGATGTTTGTTTCTGGTCCAGGAAGGACCTGGCTAGGCAGTTTGGGCTAGACTGTTCCCGGGACGAGCTGGGTCAAGACTGATTTGCATATGGCTGGATCTAAACTGGGGTATCATGGTGAGCAAAAGAATGATGGATTTAACCCAGATCACTTGACTGGGGATGAATGTTTGATTTGTTCTGCATTCTGGCCATCATTTGTGTGTCTTTCTCGCCCTTCAAATGGCATTGGTGCAGTTTTATGTGAGAGGATTGATGGTAAAGAAAGGAGAATTGTCTCCTTTACTCATAAAAGTGCTGAGTTGAAGTATAGCGCAGTAGACAGAAAGATATTGGCTTGTGCATGGGCTATAAGCAAGTTCATGATGTATGTGTGGGGGTCAGAGGTTTAAGATATTTACAGATCATAAGCAGTTGGTGTACCTCATGGGTGACAAAGGTGTTGGTAAGCCGTCTTCCAGACCAACAGGTCAGACTGATCACTTCTTTACAAGACTCTGAGATTTCCTATACACCAGGTAGTTTGCATGTCTGGGCTGATTGTTTATTGCAATTGCCTATACAGTGTGGTAACGGAGGTGATGCGTTGATGTTCGATGAGTGTGTGGTTGCAGCAATTGATGCAGTAGAAAGTTGCAACTCTGCTATTTCTGCTGAGTGGCACAATGAGGGTAGTAATCATCAGGATCACTGTAATATCAGGAACATATGAGACACACCACTAGGGGGGATGGTAGAGTGTTTTGAGAGGTTGTTTGTTTGTTTCACCTGAAACTTTGAAGAGGAGGCTTGTCACAATGGGCCATGAAGGTCATCTTGGTATCACCTCCCCAAGAAATTTCTACGTGCTCACTATTGGTGGCCATGGTGGAGAACTACATATGAGCAGATAAAAGTTGGCATGCGAAAAAAATCCTGTTGATCAATGTAGAGATATACCCCCAGAAGCATCAAGCCCATATTCTGTGAATTTTATAAGGCGAAAAATACCGAATCGCAATTTAGAATTTGCAGAATGGGATGCATCAAGAAAAGCGACCAGAAAAAGCGAATCGCAATCGGCCGCAATTGCCGATTGCGATTTTCACGAAATCGCACAAAAATCGCAGAATCGCCCGTTTTCCATGTTAAAATTGCGAATTCGCAGTTACCGAAATCGCAAATTGCGATCTCGCTAATTGCGAGATCGCAAAAGCGGGAAGTCGCATTTCGAGCACAATGATGACATCACAACCAGGAAGTAGGCAGTACCCTCCCTCATTCAGAACACAGAGCCTGAGAGTGGAAGAAGCACAGCCCAGAGCTCCACAAGACACATCCTGCAGCACCACAACAGGACACAAACAACAAAATAAAATGTTCCAGGAAGCAGCAGGAAACAGTGCACCATGCAGAAAGCGAAAAATACAATTTTCGGAACAGAAATTGAAGTACCTCATCGAGGGAGTATCCAAGGACCATGACAGGCTGTTTGGCAAGGAGTCCCAGAGGATGCCTGAGGCCGACAAGAGGCACATTTGGCTGCGCATCCGGTCAAAGGTGAACTCTGTTGGAGTGACCCAGCGCTCCAATGATGAGCTTAAAAAGAGGTGGTACGACCTCAGAGGTCGTGCCAAAGAACACATTACTGAGAGGCGGGGTAGCAACATGCCACCGGAGGAGGAGACCCCACCGTTGCACCCAACACTCCACTCGAAGACCTGGTGGAGGACACACTCAATCCTGCAGCCTGCATGGCGGTCACGTGGCTGGACACCTCCCGACTCACCCAACAATACCAAGGTAAGTGCCATGCAACTGCGACCCTGTCCCCTAACAATGCCCATTACTCCAGGGCTAGCCATTTGATAACCCCAGTAATGCAGGCCATGCACACCTGAAATGCCCCTTTGCATTGTGGGACCTGTAGTGTGACAATAATTCCCGGATAGCCACACACAGCCAGACCTGTCAAGTGAAAAATATCCCTAAAGCCAGTCAGGGAATGCAAGCCTGCATGCATGTTGCAACATCCCATGTGCAAGATACATATCATTAATCATGCACCCATTTACATCACAGGTGCGTCAGAACAACCCAGCACAGACAGTGAGGCACTCCACATTGAGGAGAACCCTGAGGACACCGAAGGAGAGGGCCATCCTGCCCCACGACCTAACCATCACAACCACCAGCAGCAGTACCACCACCTCCCCATGTGAATAGGGCCACCCCTGCAGCCACAGGAGCACAGCAACCACACCCATGTGACACCCAGGGCAGTGGTACAGGCCCCACCACCACCCAGGAGGCAGACACGGCGCACAGCCACTGTGCGATCTCAGTCCAGCGGACTGATGAGGCAGCAGCGCAACGTGTCAACACGCGCTGGCAGGGGGGAACATGTCCGAGATCCTGGGCTGGGCATAGAACGCCGGATGCTTGCTGTCCACCAGAAGCAGGCACGGCACTTGGCAGCCATGCACCTGCAGCTTAATAAGACAGCGTGAAACGTGAGCCAGCTCACGGAAAGCATGCAGGTGATGACCACTGCTGTCAGGGAGAACCGCCAGATCCTGGTGTCCCAGCAGGACATCACCCGCCGCCGCCACCGCTAGCTGCTGACCCGCCTGTCAGCATACACAAGATCCAACCATCTGATTGGTAATGCGACCTCCCAAATTTCGCGCCACTCCCTTGCGATGCAAATTCAGATGGTACAATGCTGCCAGGACGTCGCCAGGGCCTTGGAACAGGTCACAACAGCTGTCCAGAGTCTGCAGGCGTCTGGCCATGGCCAAGCAAGTGGGGGGGAGGATGCCAGTGAGGGCACATCAAGTCACTGCAGCCTGTCCTTGCCGGTGGTAACCGCACGCCGCCGCAGCACCAGGCCCACTGCAGCATCACGGGCCAATAGTGGCATGGAGGACGTGGAGAGGCGACTGGGTGCGTCCGGCCGGAGGCACCAGTGACTCTATGTACTCTAGCAGCAGTGCCATGCTGATAAGACAAGCACGCCTGCTCCGCTGTCATGGGGCTGTATGAGGAAATACAGTTGACATGTATTGTTAAAAAATAATCCTAAGAAATATTATTGTGCCAAAAACAATAAGATTTTATTTTAAACGTAAATCCGACTCATGTCATTATTTCATTTGGCATGCATGAGTGCAGTGTTGTGTGAGGGGTATGGGTGCACTAGAAATAGTTCATTGTGATTTGGTTGCGGCGCCTTTGTCCTTCTGTAGGATTCTCCCCGCGTGCATGATGCACATGTGCAGGTGGGCGGTTGTCCCCCTCCGACTCACTGCCAGAGATCTCCACAGGTATCCTCCGCTTGGTAGCAATATTGTGGAGTATGGCACACACGGCCACGATGCGGCAGCAGACCTCAGGCTGGTATTTGAGGGCCCCACCAGTCTTATGTAGGATGCGAAATCGGCTCTTTAACAGCCCAAATGTCCGTTCAATGCAATTTCTGGTGCGAATGTGTGCAGCATTGTAACGCCGTTGCAGTGGTGTGGCAGGGTTGAGGTATGGGGTGAGGAGGTACTCACGGAGGCCGTAGGCGCGGTCACCTGAATGAAAGGAGTAGAGGGTCAGTGCCATTTTATGCGCAGCTACATGGTCTCGACGTACTGTATGTGGGCATGTGTACTTACCTAGGAGGTGTCCTTCGCCATAGTCACCCCTGGCCAAGCGGGTGTGTATGCCACCGTGCCGGAAGATGAAGGAATCATGCGTGCTCCCCGGGTATTTGGCCACTATGTCAGTGATGATTGTCTTTGCATTGCAGACCATCTGGATGCTCAGTGAGTGGTAAGACTTGCGGTTCCCGTACATGTACTCTGTCTCAGCGGGTGGGCAGATGTGGATGTGGGTACAGTCAATGTATCCAATTACATGGGGGAATTGCGCAATGTTGTAGAATTTAGGCTTTGTTTGACTTAAGTCCTGTTGGTTGTTACTGAAGGTTATGTAATGGTGTATCCAGGTCAGCATGGCGTCCAGGAAACTCTGTAGGCAGCGGGACAGTGTGCTTTGGGAGATCCCCCCTGCATATGCAACTATCCCCTGGAAGCTTCCAGAGGCCAGGAGGTGCAGGCAGCACAGGACCAGGACATGGGTGGGCACGGCATTGGTCCTCCGTGTTGGGTGCTGCATCAGGGGGTCAAGGTCAGCGATGAGCTTCTTAATCATAGCCCCATTCAGCCAGTATTTGGAGTAGATCTCCTCATCAGTCTGGCCCAGGAGTGTTATCCGCAGCCGGAAGATGCGCTCCTGAATCCTGCGTTGGTTCCGGGCTGCACGCTGGAGCCTCAGCCGCCTTGCCACGATGTATAGTCCTGGCATTGTGAATGTCCTCATGCTCCTACTGTGTCTCCTTAAGTGTGTTTGTTTTGCCCCGCCCAATATTACTTTATTTTTTTTTCCAATTGAACTTCATTGTTACCACCTGGTTTGACTTCTCCTTAATTTGCGCCTCGCTAATAGCAATTTTGGGGGTTTTCGCTAATTGCGATTTTTGATGAATTGGATTTGCGATTAATTTGCAAGTTCGCTAATTAATTCGCAGAATCAGTGGAACATCGCTATTACAGAATCGCAAAGGGGGTTCCATGTTGATTCTGCAAATTTAATTGCAAACCCGCAAAATATTTTTTGCAAATTTGCAATTTGGTTGGTTTTTCTTTCATGAATTGTGGGTACATATATTGCGATCGCAATAGCTGTTTCGCAACTATTGGGATCGCAATTTTGGTTGATGAATCTAGCTGATAATTCCCACTCAAGTACGCCAGGTCTTATGATACAAAAAGGGGTAGAGGCTAGTACACTGCCTGATACTATACCCTATAAAAATTAATATGTGTGTGATGCAATGAAATTGTTTACATGGAAGGAATCCTTTTTAAGGACGAGAATCCTCACTCACCCGCGGGTAACATGCTTCATCATTAGGTCCCGTCCTCACACCCGGACTGCAAGGTCCATAGAGTGGACTACAACTCCCTAAGTGGGAGGTGCTGAGGTATTTGATGAGCGATGGAGATAGAGTCAGTGAGGGACAGAGTGCTAGGGAAAATATAATTTGTGGTGTTTGTTAAAACTATCTACAGAGGGCCAAAATAACGTTATTCTGTAGGTCCAAAGGGGTAGAGTTAAATAGAGGACTGGGGTTGTAATCCAAATATACCCCTCTCAGTGGTCAACATGTTTCTGCCCAATAGCAGACCCCAAAGGGGGTTCCAGGGCATTCATCAGGACCTAAGTTGATCAGTCACTTTGTTCAAAGTGCTTATATAGTGCATACATTTTTTTTATACTGGCCAGTCAAGGATCAAGATGGCCACTATTGGATCTACCGTTGTTCTTCTCAAAGAGTGAGTGATATCCACCCTCAAACCACTGGGTACATACAGGGGCGCCCCACCATAGAGTGGTGCTTCAGTCCTCTCAGGAGTCCTGGCGAGGTATATGCAAGGGTGAGATTAGTTCGCAGCTGGTAGGGCCAATCCCGAGATCCTTAGGGTGAATACGATCAATGAAGAGATGCCCAAGCAACCATGGGATTAGGTAGCAGTTTATTTTTTAGGACCTTTCCATTGTCTGCCTTTTGATCAGAGGTATTTCATAGTCGTAAATGAAACTTTTCCAAATGGAATCATTTTAAGGCAGTAGCAGAAATCACAATTGATTCAACAACTGAATTTTTGAAAGATGCATTTTCTTTGGTAGGTATTCCTAAAATATTAGCATTGTATAATGGCACACAATCAGTTTCGAGAAAAACGGGTACCTTTCTTATAAATAATTGGATCCGTCATTACAGAGTGGCACTATATTCTCCACATTCAAATGGTTTGGTAGAAAGGGATAATCGGTTAATCAAAGAGGGTGTCCAAACTGCTATCTCCTACAGTCAGTTTAAATGTAGTTGAGTATTTTGAGGTGTAAAATTAACAGCTATCACACTGCACCTCACTCTACGAATGGAGCAGCACCTTTTGAGTTACTACGCAAATGAGTTGCTTTTCTAAAACGTTTCTTCCATGAATGGATTCGAGTGAAAAGTGTGGTTAAGGATATTTCTGAGATTGGGAAAACTGTTGAGGTAGCTCAGTCTAAATTGAAGGTGTACTATGACAAGAAATGTAATGTGAAAGAGAAACCTGTTCATGTGGGTGATTGGGTGCTACCACAATAAAACAAATTTTGTACCCACAAGTATTTCCAAGTTTCAAAGATCATTCCTTGTTGGGAGGATGTGAAGGAATTTGGTATTTTTGAAGAACAAAGGTTGGTGGAATTTAAACAAGGTTATTACCATTGATCCAACTCAATAACCCCCATTAAGTAAAGTGGGGAAAAGTGGAAATGAGCATCCTGACCGTACAATGGATCACAATAGTTTAAAGGGGTTTGTTCAGAATGGGCTATGTGCACAGAATGTTTCTGAAGCTTCCGATCGAAATAAAGAGAAATGTACCAATGACTGTATTGTTAGATCTGGTAAAATAAGGTTTTTACCAAGTAGATTTATAGACTTTTGAATAAGAGAGGTAAGATGTTTTTATTTTTTTTATTTTCTGGGGAGATGAGGTGTTGTATCTATGGTGCTGTCATCGCGTCCTCACGCTTGTTGTGCTCATAGGCGGTCCCGCAGGAAATGCATGGGTAGAATCTTGTGAGGTATTCTATGTGAGACGGTTGACAAGGCGACTGAGATGAGGAAGTGATGCTTGATTCGGGGCTTAACTGTAGTCAATAAACTACATTATCTTTACTCATCGTGTCACGTCTTGTACTTGAACCCAACAGTAAGCCAGCATCTTTCAGTTATCGAGAGAAACAACTCTGCATCTCCTGAAAACCCTCTAAAATTATGCCAGATTAATGTTGTGGGTATTTTCATGCCTCTTCCTAATGTGGTGCAAGCCGGGCAAGGCTGCAGAATTAGCAATGGCCCACACTGTGCTTGAGTAGCGAGGTGGGTGGAGGTCAGAGGACTTGCGGTGTGGTGTTTGCTACGAGGTAATGGGGTATAGACATCGAGTCTGTCACAGCGTTGAGGTTGTTGAAGTGTACATTCCAAATTCCAGACCCTTTACTGACCTTCCATAATCTAATTTTATGATAGTTTTTGTTTTATTGACTGTAGAAAAATACTTAATTTCAAAGCATAGGCAATATTCTCAAGCATTGATCTTTTACGTCGCTATAACGCAACCTTCTCTTATGATCTCTTACCAGTTCCAGATAAACAGTGAACTAAGGGGCATATTACCAACGTTAAGCGATATTTATCGCTAACGATGCTTAGCAACAAATTTTTTACCGCTAAGCATCGTCAGAAATTATCGCAGATAAACCTTGCTATTATCAAGGTTTATCGCAAATGCGATAAAAAACGGCCGCAATGCATGAATATCGCTGAAAAGTCAGCGATATTCATGCATTACCGAGCTAATGCTCTTAGCCATGTTATCCACCTCCCATTGGATAACATGGCTAAGAACTGCTCAGGGCAGGTGTTAGTTTTTGGAGATATTCGCGCTTAGCGCGAATATCTCCAAAAGTTGGTAATAGGAGATAGCGATGTTAGCGACTGTTTCCAGTCGCTAACATCTTGGCACGCCCACTTTGCATGTCATTAGTGATAAATATCACTGACATGCAAAGTGGGGCCCAAGATGGTTGCTATCTCCTACTAGCGGTCGCTAACTGGTGTTAGCAACAGCTAGGTAATAGGGAGATCATTTTATCTCCGCTTTCTTGGCTTTTAAAGCCAAAAAAGCGGAGATAAACCCCCTTGATAATATGCCCCTGAATCTTTCTTTCAAGTAGACAATGAAGGGAGGTGTGGGAAAGAAAGAATTTTAAAAATCTGATATAAATCTCTCTCTGCTTTCTCTTATTTTAAAGACATTTTTTTGCAACACAAAAAGGAAAAAACCCTTTTCCTACACCAAATATACTCATCACTACTCCTAAAGCCGAATGAGGGAAAGTTGTCTGAGCCTGTATTCTAACTTTTGAAGGTCTCCCATCCGTCTGTGTGTCACGCTATTAATATTAATTCTATCTGATTGGAAGCATAGCAATACCTCAAATATTGCCAAATCATCAAGGAGACGACAATAACTCCAGTCCTGAAATATTTGTGGAAAATGTATTTTCTGGAGTTTTGCTGAACTCTCTGCAGGGAGAGAGAAGGAACATGCGGGTATGACAGTGTGCATTCATATTTATTTATTTCCAGGTTTGTATGGCGCTATGAATCGATTCCCGAAGGAATATCTCCGCGCCTTTGGCACAACCAAAGAACAGAAAAGACTCGTCAACATTTTAATAAACTAGGCAGGAGATCAGTCAGTTAGGGATTTGAAGAGGAATGTTTTCAGCTTTTTCCTAAAAGGGAAATGTTCCCTACATACTCTAATTTCCTTTGGGAGTAGGTTCCACAGCTTTGGACCTGCTACCGATAGGGCTCTTTCCCCCTTTCTTGCCTTCATGGCCCTAGGAACACGTAATAGTTCCTGATCTCCCGATCTCAGGAATCTGGACGGCACATAGGGGATAAATTTCTCAGTGAGGTAACCGGGACCAGTTCCAGTTAGGCATTTGTGGATGACGCAGCAGATCTTAAACATCACCCTCTGCCTAACCGGAAGCCAGTGCAATTTGGCCAACAGTGGTTTTGAGGGAGTGCGGGGCGGGACATTCAGTACTAGTCGTGCAGCCGTGTTTTGCACAACCTGCAATCTAGCAAAGATGCCCTCATTGGCAGCTAGCATTAACCCGTTGCAGTAGTCCAGCCTGCTTAAAACTAGGGACTGGACCAACGTTCTCCTGGTGGTATCTGGTAGCAGGGGGAATACTCTCCTGAGAAGCCCGATGACATGGAAGCATGAGCCCACCACTTGGTTAGTTTGTTGTGTATAGGTGAGCTCATGGTCCAGTTTGACTCCCAGGTCTTTTACCACGGTTTTGGGCACAGGGACCGGGCCAAGGTCTTGAGGCCACCAGTCCGGGGTCCACAACCGTTTTGCCTCTCCGAATAGCATAACCTCCGTTTTGGAGACGTTGCACTGCAAATAGTTGGCTGCCATCCAGCGAGACACCTCCTTCATCCCTTGGGCGAAGGAGGCCCGCACCTCAGGAGTCATCGTTTTAAAAGGGAAGAGGAGTTGGGTATCATCCGCGTATGAAACCGGAATGAACCCGTGGGATCTCATGATGTTCGCTAGGGGGGCCACATAGATGTTAAATAACGTGGGGCTCAAACAAGAGCCCTGTGGCACCCCCTTTGAGATCACCACCTCCTCTGATTGATATGGTCCCAGGATGACTCTCTGGGTGCGTTCGCTGAAAAAACTCCTGAGCCAAGCCAGGGCCTTGCCTTCCAGACCGATGTCAACTAGTCTGGAGGTCATGATGTCATGTGACACAGTGTCAAACGCCGCTGACAAGTCCAGAAGCACCAGAACAGCGGAATAACCCCTGTCCTGTAGCCTCTGGAGATTGTCAGCGACAGACAGCAAGGCAGTCTCAGTACTGTGTCTGGGTCTAAAGCCCGACTGGGAGGGGTCCAGTACACCTGCGTGTTCAATGAATTTCGACAAATGCTGATTCACGTGCCTCTCCGCAAGCTTCCCTAAAAAAGGGAGAAGGGAGATCGGTCTCAGATTCGTCAACTCAGACCACGGAATCGCGTTGTTTTTGCGCAGAGGCCTCACAAGTGCCTGTTTCCATTCCAGCGGTACTTCCCCAGTAAGCAGAGATATGTTAACTATCTGCCGTATTCCAGCCCCCAAAATCTCCAGCAAAGTTGGCATAATACGTGCTGGGATAATGTCAGACTGGCACCCGCTCTTTGTTTGCATGGCAAGGGCAGTCAGCTCTTCCATAGAGATAGGTGGGAAGGCAATAAGCGTCTTAGCCTCATTGTCTGGAGTCATGGTATATGACGGGATTTGACAGTCAGTTGTTGTCACTGGGTCATAAGAGGGGGATTTGGATGTTAATATTTTATTATAAATGGCGTCAATTTTCCTTACGAAAAACTGTGAGATGTTATCACAGATTTCTTGGGATTCGACCCCATCAGTGTCACAGGCAGCGGGCTTGGTAAAAGTCTGCAGAATTGAGTACAGGAGTTTTGCATTGGAGCCAGCATCTGATAATTGGGCTGCTATGTGTTGTTTCCTGGCAGCTCGGATCGCCTTGTGATATTTTTTGGACGACCTCCTGAAATTCTCCTTATCGTCTGCCTTATGTGTGACTCTCCATTTTTTCTCCAACCCTCTCATGATCTTTTTTTGCTGCCTAAGATCTCCCGTAAACCAGACTTCTTGTTTGGGAGCCGGTCGTGGTTTATAGGTTCTCAGTGGGGCCACATGGTTGATAGTTGTTGATACAGCGTCACTGAAAGCCTTTAGAGCTAAGGTGGCGTCATCACCAAATGCTTCCCACTTAGGTTCCGAGTAGTTGGCCCTAAATTTGTCGAGGGTTAATCTATACCAAGGCCTTCTGACATTGGCCAACTTCTTATAGATAGTTTTGGCTTTGTTGTTGTCACGAGTGTAAAACACAATGACTGAATGATCAGTCCAAACAACTTGGTTGGGGGTAAGACAGTTAATAGCTGCAGAGTTATAGAGCACTAAGTCGAGGGTATGGCCCGCAGAATGAGTCGGACCCTGATTCTTTTTAGTAAGTCCCAGTGTGGCCAGGTCTGCTAACACCGTCTGTGCATCAATGCACGTGGTGATCTCACTGTGGATATTAAAATCCCCCACCAGAAGGAAATCAGAGTTGGCTTGTATGTGGGGTGCCAAAAGTTCCATTAATTTAATGGAAAAGGGCCCGCACGAGCCAGGAGGGCGGTACAAAAGTGCACCTTTCCTCACTTCCCTAGCAGTAGGGTTGATCGTAAAGATCATGAGCTCCATATCTGGGGTGCACACAGTTTCTATGACTACAACCTCCATCTCCTGTTTAAATACAATGGCTAGCCCTCCTCCCGTTTTAATCGGGCGGTCCGACCTAGCCATTTTGTACCCCGTTGGTACCCCAAGTGTGATAGCTGGGACTGTGTGGGGCTTAAGCCAGGTCTCCGTTAAGAAGCACAGGTCAGGCCTCTCCGTTGTAATGAGGTCCCAAACCTGTGTGGCATGAGAGACTAGGGAGCGGACATTACACAACAGGTTTTTGCAGGTTAGGGGCAAGTTATTAGGGGCGTTGGAATCATGTATAGCAGAGTTGTTGTTGTGTGCTGAGATGGCAGAATTACCTGGGTTAGGTGTAATTACCCCGGTGTTAGAGAATAGGGTGTGACACCTCAAGCAAGAAAAGGGTCCTCCCACACTGGAGCAGGTCCTGTGGGGGCACAAGGTAGTAACAAATTTGCCTATATCCATGAGACTCCTACGTGAGTATGACAGAGCAGGTCCCTTACCCCTCTCTGTAGGAAGTGTCCTGACCGCCATGGCCCCCTGCCCCTAGCCCCGTCCTGTCGCGGACGGGCGCAGACGGGCTGGTCTTAGGCTCGTCTTCGGCGCAGGAGGAGGCGCCACACTGCGCGTCAACACTGCGCGTTGACGCTGACGAGTTACTTTATAGCCCCTGAGCCTGGAAGAGCTAGAGCGCGAAGCGCTCGCCTCCCCGGATGTTTCTTGCTCTGCCCCGCCTTCCGCGCCCGTGATTGGCTGGAGGGTCGGACTGGGCGGGCAGGCACAGAAAAGGCAACACGGAAGCTGGTCCCTCAATGCGTGTGGGTAAGTGATCGTTTTTAGCAGCGTGCAACTAGCAAATCAGTCACAGAGCAATACAATTCACACCCCTTATAAAATGCTATATCTGTATAGCGAGTGATATTAAAAATAGCTATTAAACACTAGTAACAGGATAAAACAATTGCGAGCAGGATGCTCCAAGAGTGGCGCCAAGCGGGGTGGGGAGAAGCTGCCACCGTCCCCCTTACCGCACAGACGGTCGCCTCCTCGCTATCTTTATAGCCCCTGAGCCTGGAAGAGCTAGAGCGCGAAGCGCTCGCCTCCCCGGATGTTTCTTGCTCTGCCCCGCCTTCCGCGCCCGTGATTGGCTGGAGGGTCGGACTGGGCGGGCAGGCACAGAAAAGGCAACACGGAAGCTGGTCCCTCAATGCGTGTGGGTAAGTGATCGTTTTTAGCAGCGTGCAACTAGCAAATCAGTCACAGAGCAATACAATTCACACCCCTTATAAAATGCTATATCTGTATAGCGAGTGATATTAAAAATAGCTATTAAACACTAGTAACAGGATAAAACAATTGCGAGCAGGATGCTCCAAGAGTGGCGCCAAGCGGGGTGGGGAGAAGCTGCCACCGTCCCCCTTACCGCCATACAGTTGCTTTTGCCTGTGCATTAGAGGCTTTGGGGCGTTGACAAATGAGCAGCTTTATAAGAAGGAACATAAGCAAAAGTCCCACCATGAAGCTGCGGGTCCTTCAAACTATTTCTCGCGCAATCATTTCTCAATAAGTCTCCTTCTGAATAGTTTTCCTCTAGGCCCTCTACTTGCTTACCTCTCAGGCTTTTTTCCACTCTCATGTAGTGGTGACAGTATCCCTCATCTTTGCTGTGCGGCTCGGAAGTTCTTACTTCTGCCCTCTGAGCTTGAAACTATCCTCCTAGGGTTTGTTGTGTAGCGGGGAGAGAGGCAATGAACCCTGAGACAGATTTCAAGCAATGAGGCCCATATTTCAAACCTGTCGCGCAGCGCAGTGCAGCGCCCGCAGTTAATTCGCAGGGAGAGAGCTGGAAAGGTCCATATCTACAGAGATATGGGGGGAGAGGAGTTGGCCTAACTGCTAGGGCACTCGACCTCGGACCTGGGGATCTGGGTTCGAGTCTCGGTAACGACGCCAAAACCTCCTGTGATTCTGGGCAAATCACTTAATCTCCCCGTGCCTAAAATGAATGTGTGTCTGTCCTCATGTAATGTAACTGGTGCTATGTAAAGCGCTCTGATACCCGATTCGGTTTGGGTCTAGTTCGCGCTATATAAAACTCTGCGAAAAAAAAAAAAGTTATGGCACCCTCTTGGTCTCTCCCTAGCATTGGTGTACAATCAGGTTGCTGAACGCCATGCACACACCATTGCACTATAATGCGCAGGCGCCTGAGTGAGTCTAGCACAGGTTTTGTGATGCAAGGGTACTCTTCCAGTACAAAATACTATACCTAAACTTATTTTAAACCTTTTCAGATTTTGGATGTGTGCAGTACAGTGCAGCACACATGCAAAGTCAGAAAAGTTAGGAGAAATAAAAGCATGATTCCATTTTTGATGCCAGCTTTCAAGTGGCATACATTTTTGGTGCAAAATACTGTCTACTATTGTTACCAGATAGACTTTTCCATCAAAAACCATGGGTGGTTGCACATCAACACCCATGTACCATGCCCCCATCATGCAGTGTAACACAAAGCAGCGCTTTCGAAGGAAGGATTGACGATCATAGAGAATGATCTTGCACTGTGACTCGCAGCATTAATACATAACAGTGTTTAGAAGAACTGAGGACAAATGAAAAGGGTGTGCTATGGAAAAGCTAACATAAATAAGAGGTCACTGGGTTATTAGTGATGGTTGAGGCCTACAATCCAAAGATTAAAGACATTTCAAGTAATATTTGCTGAGTCTAATACCCTGATCTACGAGATTATTTTAACCGCATGCGCGCGGCGTTTTTTTAAAACGCGCGTTACATGACGAGCTCAGCTCGTCATCAGCGTGCGAGCGGCGCAACTCATGACGAGCTGAACTCGTCATCAGCGCCGAAGTGGTTAAATGAGCATGGTAATATTTTGTACCTACAAATATATAAGCTTAAAATATGTACATAGTGCCCCATGTTCTGAGACACCATTTCCATGCCTGTTTTTATGTATGTAACAATCACCCAGCGGATGCAAAAATTACCCAAGGCTTAGATTTTCCACGCACAAGTCAGAGAATCATTTGAATGCCCTGAATGTACGTGTGAAACATCAAGGCCTGTTCATATGTTGCAATAAGTTGAGGAGACATGTTGAAAGTTATAATTTGAAGATTATGTTATAAACCGTCATTATAAGTGGCCAGATGAAAGGCCTGATATTTATTGCACTGGAAGAAATCCGACTCAACAGAGGTCGGAGTTATCGGATACGTTATTTAGAACCTATTCTAATATTTGTGTTAATAACATACATATGTTGGTATTTACATCACCAAAATCTGCATTTTCCATTAATTGCAAGGATTTTTTTTGCCTCCGTAATCCCAGGAAATGCCCGGAAACTGCTCAATATGCCACTGTTTTTTTTAAAGGTTTCTTGGAGGGCGAGCCTACATTACCTCTAAGTGGGGTAATGGTCCACTGGCAAATCATGAGAATATTGCTATATTTCAAAAGTGCCCACTCAGGACCTTCTATAACATATATCTTTTAGTCAGTGTATTTAAAATGGACAAGTTGATGAGTCAATCCGTGAAATAATCATAAATAATATGAAAAAACTACACAACTCCAAAACATTTTTATCCACCATAAAATTGTAAATAAGCAAATATAAACTCACATAATATGTACCTTTGTTGCATTATTGCTAAACAAATGAAATATAAAGAAATAATCGGCTTCATGAACCACAAACATCTTTCTTGTTGTGCTACATTAAAATGAACATAAATATTCATATCTGTCTCCTTATTTACATAACATGTCATGTTCAGCCTCTCAGATAATCTGACTACAACTGTACCATGTTTTACGTTATTCTTCACTTGAAATGTGGTCCATTCATGCAACATGATTTTCTTTCACATATTCAAAGAGATGCCAAGAAACTCTGAAGCCACCTTATCCCTATGTCATTAGCAATCTGTATGTGGCATTCATTCCTACATTCAAACTTATATGAAATCAGATCAGACTTTTACTCCAAATATGTGAAGAAAATGAGCAATTTATATATTCTCATGAATCCCAGTAATAGGAATTAATTAGGTTTTTGCTTGCTAATAACTTTGCCACCGTTTGACGAACTCCACAAAACTTTGCAGACCTATTGCTTTATCTAGTTCCGCAGATAATGTCAAGCTTCGTAGTGAATCATTAAGGGGCTGCAAAAAAGAAAAGGGGGGTTCCAAAACACGTTTCCCACCAATGTATTTTCTATATACTCTGTACTAGGACATAGGGGCAAACGGATGAACAGATTTTCAAGACACTGCCAGAAATATAGGTTATGGTGTGGAAATTATCCTTTTTGCTATTTCATAAAAATCCATTGAGTATATTTTTAGTAATAAGTGACAAAAACATTGTGATATATTTGGGCGCGGTATACCATGGTAATACTGTGGTATATCATGGCAGATGGCGAAAACAAAACACAATTTATTTAGCTAATGCATGCCCCTTACAAAATAGAAAAGGCCGCTACATTGTTTTGAAAACACTTTGGGGCAGATTCCGATCTTGCTGGGAGAATGCTCCCTCCGACTCGGACCCAGAGGGCTTTCCGACCGACTCGTGCTCCTGGGCTCCGAGCGCTCGAGAACGATGCAAACAAGCGCTGACGGACACAGGTCGCTCGAAGACCCATTGAAGTCAAGTGGAGCCTGTTGTATGACGCATAAATAGGCTCCCATTGACAAAAAAGGTATGTTGCGCACAAGGGCACCCCCTGTAGTGGGGACGCGTCTGTGCTCCCTGCACATACATGCATGTGTAGGGGGGACCCTTGGCTCCCCACCCTGTGATCTACTCATATGACTACGGGTGTTGGGGGGTCCGGCACAGACACCCAAAGTCCACTTCCCAGAGCTTTTACGTGTCGGAGGCTCCGACTCGATCCAGCTGTCCGAATTGAGCATCGTACTGGCTCAGTCAGAAATCGCCTCCATTGTACGGCACGGTTTGCTTACGGACAAGACATACAGAGCGGTTCAGACCTCGAAACAATTCAGTCGGCGATTTTGCATTTCGCACATTGTACTGGCTCGCTCGTACAGCTGTACGAGTCGGTCAGTAAACATGTGTAGGCTCGTACTTTTTCCGGCCGGATCGCGTTCGGAGCCCTTCCGAGCGAGATCGGAATCGGCTTCTTTGTGTCCAAACTACTATCACTTCCAGTTTAAATGTAGTTGCGTATTTGAGGTGTACAATTAACAGCTATCACAGTACACCTCACTCTACGAATGGAGCAGCACCTTTTGAGTTACTACGCAAATGAGTTGCTTTTCTAAAATATTTCTTCCATGAATGGATTTGGGTGAAAAGTGTGGTTAAGGATATTTCTGAGATCAAGACTATTTTCCCATGTCTAGGAAGACAAAGAGAGTTTTGCTAACTTGGAACAGTTAAGGAAAATTACTTTTTTTAAAGTATATGTTTTAAAAAAAGATTACAAAGTACCATGGTACTACCTTGTATGTACAGTACTAAATAAAGTTCTTAAAAAACAATAAGCCACAGGACAGTATGCCACTACACTGTACTGTGGTTCACTGTATGCCACTGCACTGTATGGCACTGTACTCTGCGTCACAGCAGTCTTCTCTACACCACTACATTTACACCATAGCACTGTGCGCCACTCTACTCTACACCTCTGTACTCTGCACCAGTCTACTCTGCACCACTGTACTCCAAGCCAGTTCACTCTAAGCCTATGCACGCCACACCACTACACTCTACACTGCACTCTATGCCTCTACACTCTACACACTGCATAATATGCCACTTCACTCTACACCACTGCACTCTACATTCAGCACTGTACACCACTGCTGTCTATCTCACTGTACACCACTGGACACTGCACTTTATTTACGCACTGCACTCTATGCCCGTGCACCATTACACTCTAAGCCACTGTACTGTACACCTCTGCAATCTACGCCACTGTACTGCGTGCTAAAGCGCTCTGTGCCACTGCACACTACTCTAACACAACTCCACTCTAGTCTTTCTTATGTTACAACACTCTACGCCACTCCACTCCAGCACACACCACTCCAGTGTACAGTATTCTACTTCAAGCCAATCTAATCTACACGACTCCACTTTACGCTATTCCACTGTAATCCAGTCGACTATAGGTCAGTCCACTCTATGACACTTCACTGTATGCTATCACACTGTATGCCACTTCACTGTATGCCACTCCACTCTACACTACTCCACTCTACGCTATTCCACTGTATGCCACGCCACTCTATTCCACTCCACTGTATGCTGCTCATTCTATGCCACTCCACTCTATGCAACTGCACTTGATGCCACTAGACTCTACATCCCTTAACTCTCTACCCATACACTCCATGCCACTGTACAGTACGCAACTGTACTCTAGGTTACTGCACTTCAACCCACAGATCTCTATGCCACTATCCCACTGCACTATACAACACTACAATGTACGCCACTGCAGTCTGTCACTGAACTTTATTCCACTGCACTCTATGCCACTGCACTGTACATCACTCAACCCTATGCCAATGCAATCTATGCCACTCCACCCTACCCTACAACACGCAACTCAACTCTACAGCACTTCACTATTGTCTACGACACCTCTTCACTCCAATCTAAGACACACCACTTAAGTCTACGCTATTCCACTATGGTTGTATGATGGTACAACACATGCCTGAACAACGCATGCCTGTACTATGCGGTCTCTACCATGACTGCATCTTTCGCACATATGCCTTTACCACATATCACTTTACCCGGCAATTTTGTGGTAAAGACATGATGGTTAAAGGGGCATGCGGTCTAAAGATCATACCCCTGATCCCTGCCCTGCTAAGTGTCCCTTTTCCCCCTGCCCTGCCCACTAAAAATTAAACCCACATCGCAAACACTACCTGACCCCAGCTCCCCCGCCCTGAGCCCTAAACTATCCCCTACATCCCTAAACTACCCCTACCCTGACCTAAAAGTGTCCCTTCTCCCCTGTCCTGAGTCCTAACAATTAAGCCCCGCCTCAAAACTACCCCGACACCAGCCCCCTTGCCCTGAGCTCTAAAAATTATCACCTAAACCCCTAAATGACCAGATCCTGCTCTCTGCCCCATAAACGTTTCCTTTTATGCCTGCCCTGAGCCATAAAAATTAATCCCATGCCCCAAAAACTGCACCCAACCCAGCCCCCCTGCCATAAGCTGTAAAAACTGTTCCTTACCTCCGTGAAGTACCCCGACCCAGACCCCCACCTGCCCTGAGGCCAAAAGCTGCCCCTGCCCTGAGCCCCAAAAACTATCCCCTACATCTCTAAAATATACCAACCCTGCTCCCCGACCTGTAAACTGCCCCCTTTTCCCCAATCTTAGCCCTAAAAACTGTTCCCCACCCTAAAAACTACCCGACCCCTCCTGAGTCCCATTACCTACCCCACCCCAAAACACCACCCCTCCACCCCCAAGACCAAGCCTTAGCCCCACATACCTCACTTTCTTCTCTCTCAATTCCCAATACTCCTCCCTTTTTCTATCTTCCCCTTCCTGTGCCTCCGCTCAGCAACTAGACAGCACATTGCCGTAACCATGCAAATGTGTTGTTAAGGGACATGCATGGTTAAGACAATCATGGTACAGCTTGCGGGGAAACGGCACACATGGCTCAGCATGTGTTGTTAAGGTTATTTCCCTTCCACTATACACCACTCCACTCAACGTCTCTCCACTCTTTGCTACTCCACTCTATACTATTCCTCTCTACGCCACCCCAGTCTATGCCACTCTACACCACTCCACTGTAAGACACTGTACGACATGTCACTCTATGACACAGCACTCCACTCCACTTTATGCTGCTCTACTTTTCTCTGCAACACCCCACTCACTTCACTCTACGCCTCTCCATTCTAATCCATGATCATTTAAGCTATTCCACTGTGCTCCATTCCACTCTATGCCATTGCACTGTATGCTATTCTACTGTACGCCACTCCACTCCACACTATTCCACTCTATGCCATTCGACTCTCTGCCACTGAATATGGCACCTCTCTACGCCACTCCACTGAATGCTATTCCACTGTACGCCACCCCACTCAATGCTATTCCACTGAACACCCCTCCACTCTACACCACTCCACCGTAAGACACTGTACGACATTTGACTCTATGACACAACACTCCACTGCACTTATCACTGCTCCATTCTTCTCTACAACACTCCATGCTATGCCATTCAACTCTTTACTATGGCACAGTACGCCACTCCAATCTATGCCACGCCACTGTACACCACTCCACTGTACTCCACTCCACTGTACGCTACTCCACTCACTGCTATTCAACTCTACGCCAATCCACTCTACATCTCTCCACTCTCTGCTACTCCACTCAATCCTATTTCACTGTTCGCCACTCAAATCTACACCACTCCACTCTTTGACACTCCACTCTATGCCACTCCACTCTATGCTATTTTATTCTGCACCACTCCATATTGTACTACACTACTTAACGCTATTCCACTTTACATTATTCCACTCTACAGTATGCACTATACCATACGCAACTCCACTCTATGCTACTCCACTCTATGCCACTCTATGACAATCCTATCGAAACCACTCCATTCTATGACACTCCAGCCTATGCCACTCCACTCAAAGTCATTCGAATCAACCTATTCTACACTACTCTACTCTACGCGATTCCACTGTACACCACTCTGCTCTATGCTATTCCACTTTACGTCGCTCCAAACTATGCCACTCCACTCTATGCCACTCCACACTATTCCGCTCCACTCTATGCCACTCCAGTCTACACTATTTCACTTTAAGCCACTCCCCTCTATGCCGTTCCACGCTATGCCACACCACTCTAAACTATTCTACTTTTCACCACTCTACTGTACGCTGATCCACTCTAGACAACTCGAGTGAATGCCTTTCCACTCTACACCACTCCACTCAAATGTATTCCACTCTCTGCCACTCCACTCAATGCCCCTCTGCACCACTCCAATCTATGCTATTCCACTCTATACCACTTCACTCAATACAATCCCACTCTACGTCACTCCACTGTACTCCATGGCACTCTATTCCACTCCAATCTATGCTACTCCACTGTACACCACTCTAATGTACACCACTCCACTCTACACTATTCCAATCTATCCTATTTGACTCTCCACCACTCAATGAGACTCCACTCTATGGCACTCCACTCCACTCACTGCTATTCCACTGTACGCCACTCCACTCTACACCACTCCGCACTCTGCCACTTCTCTCAATGCTATTTCACTGTACACCACTCAAATCTACACCACTCTTTGACACTCCAGTCTACGCCACTCCACTCTATGCCACTCCACTCTATGCTATTTTATTCTGCACCACTCCATATTGTACCATTCCACTCAACGCCAATCCACGCTGTGCTATTCAACTCTAACTATTCCACTCTAGACAACTCGAGTGAATGCCTTTCCACTCTACACCACTCCACTCAAATGTATTCCACTCTATGCCCCTCTGCACAACTCCGCTCTATGTTATTCCACTCAACACCACTTTACTTTATGCCACCCCACTCTACGTCACTTCAATGTACTCTACTCAACTCTAGGCTACTCAGCTCTATTCGACTCACTCCACTGTATGCCATTCCACCAAATGCCACTTTATTCTACTCCATTCCACTCTATGCCACTACACTCCATGCTGCTTTTCAACTGTATGCCACTCCACCCTATGCCCCTAACCTCTAATCAACTCCACTTTACTCCACTTCATTCTACGTCTCTCAACTCTGTGCTATTCTGCTCTATGCCACTCGGCTCTACACTACTCCACTCTATGCCACTCCACTCAATGCTATTTGACGCAATGCTTCTCCGTTGTACACCACTTCACTCTGTGCTATTCCAATCTACGCCTCTCAAATCTATGCCACTCGACTCTACACTAGTCCACTATATGCCACTCCATTCTACACTACTCCACTCTATGCTATTTTACTCCATATGACTCCACTCTATGCCACTTCACTCTTTGTCACTCCACTCTATGCCACTAAACTCTACACCATTCCACACTATGCTATTCCACTTTACGGAACTCCACTCTAAACCTCTCCACTCTATGCTACTCCACTTTACACCATGCTACAGCACTCCACTTAATGCTATTCCAATCTAAGGCACTCCACTTTACGTCACTCTCTTGAAGACTATTCCTCTGTACACCACTCTAGTTATGCAACTTCACTCTACGCCCCTCCATGAAAATCTACTCCACTCTATGCCACTCCACTCCACTCTACGGTATTCCACTCTATACCACTCCATTCTACACCACTCCACTCAATGCAATGCTATTCCACTCTATGCCACTTCAAACTGAGCCAATCCAAACTATGCCATCCCATTGTATACCCTTTTAGTCTAAGCTAATCCTATATATGCCACTCCATTCTGAGACACTGCATTGTATGACACTCCAGTCTGGGAAACAACCTTTACAATGCAACTTTTACAACGCACTACCATTACAACAAAACTTTTACAACGCAGCATCCATTACATAGCATGCCATTACAATGCAACCATTACAACGCATGACTCTACAACGCATACCATTACAACACATGTCATTACAACGCAGTCCTTACAACGCATACCATTACAACGCATACCATTACTATCCAACTCTTACCCTACTGTTGCACCCCCTGGAGTTAGAATAGTAATTTTTACCCCTACACTATCCAACACTTACCCTACTGTTGCACCCCCTGGAGTTAGAATAGTAATTTTTACCCCTACACTATCCAATACTTACCATACATGCAATGTAATGTTATGCGTTGTAATGGTATGCGTTGTAAAGATAGTACGTGTTGTAATGGAATGCGTTGTAAAGGTAGTTTTAAAAAATTCGTTGTAATGGCATGCGTTGTAATGGAATGCGGTGTAATGGATTTTGCGTTGTAAAAAATGCGTTGTAAAGGTGTGTGTTGTAAAAGTATGCGTTGTAACGTCATACAACCCTCCAGTCTACACTATTCCACTCTACGCCGCTGCACTCTAAGCTATTCTACTCTACACCACTCCACTTTACATCACTCTACTGAATGCCACTCCACTCTATGCAACTCCATTCAATGCCACTCCACACCACTCCACTCAACCTTATTCTACTCTATGCTGCTCCACTGTACATCACTCCACTGTACGCTATTCCATCTACACCACCTCACTATATGCCACTCCACTCTATGCTATTCCGTTGTACAGTGCTCACGCCACTCTACTCTATGCCACTCTATTTTACGCCACTTCATTGTATGCTATCCACTCTATGCCACTCCACACTACCCAACTCCACTCTTCACTATTACACCCTTCACCACTCCACTCTATGCCTATGCCACTCGACCATATTCCACTCCACTCTACACCACTCGACTTTATGCCACTCCAGTCTGCGCCCATCAATTGCAATACACTGTAAGACATGCCACTGTATAAAACAAGGCTCTACTGTACTGTATGACATACTACTCAATGCAACTCCACTCTATGCCACCCCAAACTACACCACTTCACTCTACGCCACTCCATTCTACACCACTCCACTCTATGCTATTTTACTCCACATGACTCCACTCTATGCCACTTCACTCTTTGTCACTCCACTCTATGCCACTAAACTCTACACCATTCCACACTATGCTATTCCACTTTACGGAACTCCACTCTAAGCCTCTCCACTCTATGCTACTCCACTTTACACCATGCTACACCACTCCACTTCATGCTATTCCAATCTAAGGCACTCCACTCTACGTCATTCTCTTGAAGACTATACCTCTGTACACCACTCTAGTTATGCCACTTCACTCTACGCCCTTCCACACCATGAAAATCTACTCCACTCTATGCCACTCCACTCTACGCTATTCCACTCTATACCACTCCATTCTACACCACTCCACTCAATGTAATGCTATTCCACTCTATGCCACTTCAAACTGAGCCAATTCAAAAAAATGCCACTCCATTGTATACCCTTTCATTCTAAGCTAGTCCTATCGATGCCACTCCATTCTGAGACACTGCATTGCATGCCACTCCAGTCTACACTATTCCACTCTACGCCGCTGCACTCTAAGCTATTCTACTGTACACCACTCCACTTTTCATCACTCTACTGAATGCAACTCCACTCTACCCAACTCCATTCAATGCCACTCCACACCACTCTACCGTATTCTACTCTATGCTGCTCCACTCTACACCACTCCACTGTACACTATTCCACTCTACACCACCTCACTATATGCCACTCCACTCTATGCAATTCCATTGTACAGTGCTCACGCCACTCAACTCTATGCCACTCCATTTTATGCCACTCCATTGTATGCTATCCTCTCTATGCCACTCCACTCTACCCAACTCCATTCTTCTCTATTACTCTCTTCACCACTCCACTCTATGCCTATGCCACTCGACTCTATACCACTCGACTCTACACCACTCGACTTTATGCCATTCCAGTCTGCGCCCATCCATTGCAACACACTGTACGACATGCCACTCTATAACACAAGGCTCTACTGTACTGTATGACATACTACTTAATGCAACTCCAGTCTACGCCACCCCAAACTACACCACTTCACTCTATGCCACTCCACTCAACACCACTCCCCTATATGCCACTCCAAACTACACAATTATACTTAATGCCACTCCACTCTAAGATATTCTATTCCACCCCACTCAACTGTATGCCACTCTACTGTACTGCACTCCACTTTATGCAACTCCACTCAATGACACTCCACTCTTCGCTATCCCACTCTTCACCACTTCACTCTTTGCCTTCGCAACTAGACTCTATTCCACTCCACTCTACACCACTCAACTCTATGCCACTCCAGTCCCAGCGCATCCATTGCAACACACTGCACGACATGCCACTCTATAACACAACACTCTACTGTACTATAAGACATGTGACTCCACGCAACTCCACTATATGCTATTCCTCTCTACGCCACCCCAAACTACACCACTTCACTCTATGCCACTCCACTCAGCACCCCTCCTCCATATGTCACTCCAAACTATACAATTTTACACTATTCCACTCTATGCCACTCCACTCTAAGATATTCTATTCTACTCCACTCCACTTTACACCACTCCACTGTACTCCACTCCAATTAATGCAACTCCACTCCACCCCACTCCACTCTATGCCACTTCAGTATACGCTATTGCACTGAAGTTTTTGGGCTCTTCATGAGTGCGAGCGCATTCATTCACGCCAAGATCTTGTGGCCTGCGCCACCTGTCAAAATGAACAACTGAAGAGTATACAGCTGCAGCTCACAGTGCTCTAAAAATACTGAGAAGCTCTCCTGGTGTCATGTATTCAATGACCCAGGACGCGTACTGCAAATCTCTGCATGGATATTTTAATGTTTGCCATTTTTTTCCATAGGAAGAAATGTTGCAAACCCTCATGGAAGAGGTCAGGCTTCTTCCCTATGCCTATTGCTTGATACAACTTGCAGTTGAGTATACGTCCTATCACTTATAAAGTTCCTCAGTCACCCAAGACAACATATTTGATGTTATTTAGGCTTCTTCGTATTCCTGTGTAAAATATATAAGTACAGAGTTGCCCTGCAAATGTGGACACTGCAACTTATTCACACAAACTCTCTTCCCTAACTACCTGTATATCTCATTCTCTGGCTTCTTTCTATGTGCCGGAATGTCATCTGTTTCTCAGGCATGTTTTAACTTTTCCTCTTTCTTCCTGAACAGTGGGATCTCATGTACCTTGTCTCTTCTTTGTAAAGATGCCTCCCTTTCTGCAAGCAGTAAGTCCACTGCCGACTTTACAGTACCTCACTCTTGGATTCTAGGTAATATTTTTCCAAATGAAACTATCCACTACAAAATGTCTTCAACTCTAAGCTCTCCTTGGTCATTTTACAAAAAACACGCTGAACATACTTACTGTTTGAACTCTTTGCTTAGCATTTCGGAGGCAAGTGGGAGTATTTAAACAGTGGGATTTTTAAGACTGGACTAGAAAAGCTCTGAGCAACCACAGTGGGAATAGTTAAACTGCTGCCTAAATCACTCACTTTAAAACACGGATTGGAGGGTGTTAACTCAATTCTGTTCATCTCCATACAGTAATATAATTTTAGAGACATCACTTTATTTGTATTGTTCTCAAGCTGCATATATAAGTGATAGATTGTAAATATAGAACAACAATCTGTATGAGGTATTGTTTTGATTAAATGTTGACACCTCTGTCCATCAATCTTGGTTTTTGTAACCTGTGGCCTCATCTACAAAGTGGTTTAATTGTTGCGAAATCGTCAGATTACCTAAATCTGAGGGATTGCACCCTCTAAACCACTATTTTGAATATACCAAAGCCACTTATCAAAGTGGGAAAGGTTTTTCAAATTGTTAAATAAGTTTAGGAAGCATAAGGAATTGCTACTTGGAAGGGGAGTGGTCTGCAGACTCCAGCTGGTCACCGTGCCTGTGATTGTAGCCAATCAAAGGGAGTCACAATTTGTGATCTACTTCATCAATACCGATGAGATATGTCGATTTGCTAGCCAGTACAATGACATATTTTATGAACGAACATGTTAGTACATATGTCGCTTCACAAAATAAGAATGCATTCGGGCAAAATAGGTGCGTAAATTGTGTGCCCTTTTACCTAATGCAGTTTTCGTGTATGAGGCCCCTTGTCTCAACCTGACCCCAGCCACGCAATACTGTTCAATGTACAGCACGTCATACTAGAGTTGCTCCTATGGCATTCAGAGATATACTGGCTGTTCCTACCAACTAAGTCCAAACCATATGAACTTTGAAATATGCACCTCACTTGCATCAAGGTTCAAATTTGTGGCATTTAGAGGTTAGACTCCTGAACGAAGCTCAGACCGTCAATTTAAAACCCAGCCAGTTCCAGGCCAAACATCTCTTTGTAGAAGGTTGCTGCACACTGGTAAAACACAAAACTGAGGGTACAGAATATCTGTTTGGTATTCCCTATCAGTACAATGGGGATTATTATCAAGGGGGTTTATCTCTGCTTTTTTGGCTTTAAAAGCCAAGAAAGCGGAGATAAAATTATCTCCCTATTACCGAGCTGTCGCTAACACTAGTTAGCGACAGCTAGTAGGAGATAGCGACCATCTTGGGCCCCACTTTGCATGTCAGAGAAATGTATCACTAATGACATGCAAAGTGGGCGTGCCAAGATGTTAGCGAATGGAAACAGTCGCTGACATCGCTATCTCCTATTACCAACTCTTGGAGATATTTGCGCAAAGCGCGAATACCTCCAAAAGCTTACACCTGCCCTGAGCAGTTCTTAGCCATGTTGTCCAATGGGAGGTGGATAACATGGCTAAGAGCATTAGCTCTGTAATGCATGAATATTGCTGACTTTTCAGCGATATTCATGCATTGCGGCCGATTTATATTGCATTTGCGATAAACCTTGGTAATACCAGGGTTTATCTGCGATAAAATTCGCCGCAGGTCGGCGATAAATTTTTGTCTCTAACCAAGCAATAGTGATAATTATCGCTATTGCTTGGTAATATGCCCCTATGTTATTTCTTTCTGCAGTGGTCAGTGAGCCTTTATGGTCATATATACACACTAACAAAGAACACGAAAAAATAAGTAGGCATATCTGGCATTATTCACCTCTATGATTACATCGGAGTGTTGCAGCGGTTGGACTGGCCTGTCGCCTAATTCCTTCTGCCCAAGAAGGTCGTAAGAGACAGTGAACGTCAGATATCCTCCAGCGGCCGTCACCTGCGGGAAAAGAGAAAGGTGTCAATTACATTCCCTTGAGTGGGATGAAGCAGATGATGCTCTCGAATCTTCATCGGGGTCAGATGAGTTATTGACAATGCATAACAAGTGTTAAGAGGGAATTCGATGCACAATACCATTCATGAATAGAACCCCACAATTTGAAACTGAAAATCTACCAGTTGGCAAGTGGCTTTGACAGTAAATATGATTTATTTCACACAGGCTGGCGAGGACATGAGCAAAGTTAGTCCTCATCGTTTACCGAGGTGAAATTGATGCAGGGCGATGCTTCAAATCACACAAGAGACTTTTTACTCCTTAACAAAACGAAATCTGCTCCTTTAGAAAGGTGTACTGCTCATCCCAGCCTCCCCACACTGGCCCTCTAGTTTCCTAATGATCTAGTTACTAGTCTTTGGATTCGCTGTTTCTCACATCTTTATATGAGCAGACTCTGTGCTCCTTATACCTGTGCTTCATTATTATTATTACTATTTTTTTTTTATTGAAGCCAAGGTTTGTCAAACATGAACATTTACGTATTGCAGCATTATATCATAGCAAAAAAACTAAACAATGAAAATCTATTTTCACAAAATGAATCGCAATGAGTCACTATCCCACATCACGAACTTGTTATACATTTCATAAAAAGGAGTTAGTCAGGTACAAAAATACAAATATCCCTTAGAAAAAGCCCCCTGTAAACATTCACACAATAAATAGATAAATAGACAATTGACGAGGTCTATAGTCTCATTCCCCCTCCACCAAAGAACAAACAACTGCTACCTCACCCTCTGCTTTAATCAAAGCTCGAACCCCATGTTTTATTAAATTTCTTAAGACCCCCATTTCTTACTGCGAAGGTATATTCACTTTTCTGCACCCTTCTCATCTTCTGCCCCCATTCCAAGGGTGACGGAATTGAGTCGGAACGCGAATTTTGTCGGACCAGTGACCTTGCAATCGCCATAGAAATCTAGTCACTGAATCTAAAAAAGGGAGATCCGGATCATAGCCAAATAAAATTAACCTGTCATTTACATCCAACTGTAAATTACATTCCTTTTCGATATACACAAATACCTCTACCCTGAACACATTAATCTTTGGACAGCGGAGCATGATATGTGACCAATTGGCAACAGGATAATTCAGACATTGGAAACATTGGGAAGACTGACTGGGGTACATCTTTTTTTTTTTTTTTTTTTTTAAGACCTTTATTGTTATTACAGAGGTAAACCACAGCTTTGTGCCTACAACCCAATGTGTCAGGCCGGCAACGACAGTACATAGATCAAGCATATTCTCCGACTTTGGGCTCAGTGCCAAATACGTACACAGCATGTCGCCTACAACCCACTTGGGCCGGCCGCGTTAACTGTTATATAAAGCTGTAGAATGAAGCGTATTACCGCAAGCACACTATCTGTGAGTTGCAGTTCGTACTTTCTTGAGGTCTAATTTTTACTTTTTGTCGCACTCTTAACATTAACAACAACTCGTTACAGAACTAAGGAGGTCAGTCCTTTTCCCGTGAGAGGTCCCCGGTGGGGGTGTGTGGTAGTCAGGGTCTCCGGATTCCAAGTCCGGCATGGTGTGACTCTGAGCAGTAGATTGAGTGTGTGTGTGGTTGCACACCTTGGTGTACGGTCAGGTATGCACTTCCCACTGGGGGAGGGGGTGTGGGGGGGGGGCTGTGTGTATAGTCTATGCCAGTCTCCTGGTATGGGGGCGGTGTTCCCCCTGAAATGCCGAAACATGTGCAATGCGCGAGGGAGGGAAGGAGGGGGGGAGGGGGGGAGGGAGGGGGGGGGGAGAGGAAGGAGGGCAAGGGGGTGAGGGGGGTGAGGGGGGTGAGGGAGGAGATTAGCTGGACCAAACAACGCCGTGAGTGGGTCACAGCTCCGTCTCTCGTGTGCACCAGGAATGATCTGCGGGCTACCCCATACATCCCCCACGTTGGCTCTAGGTATCGCGCGTAGAGGAGCATAGCAGGCAATAAATCCCAGCTAGGTGCCTTCCAGCGGGCGGGTGGCAGGCGTGCCGCGTCTCGTCCTTACGACTGAGAGGAGGTGCCGTGTAGTCCACGGGGTTGCTCATCCCGCCCCGCTTCCCTCTGGTCTTCATTACCAGCTTCAGCAACATATTGGGCGCGGAGCAGATAGGCGGAGAGCGGGCCCCATAGATCCTTGGGACGAGATTTATGTGGCAGTAATTCGGCATAATTGTGCAGCTGGTCTTGCCAGGTTGACATTGTTGCCAGCCATAATTTGAATTTGGGGGCACGGCCCCGGCCCCATCTGCACGCCACATGGCGTTTTGCAAGTAGGAAGCCCATTGCAGTGAACTTCCGGAATCTGTTATTTGCTGCGGTGGGGAGTCCCAATAATGCAACCTTGGGACAGGCTTCTAATTCTATCCCTACCATTGTGGACATGGCCTCCGTCACCTGCGTCCAGTACAACGCGACTGCTGGGCATGACCACGCTAAGTGCATAAAGTCCGCTCCTGCTTGCCTGCATCTAGCGCAACGATCATCCTCTCGAAGACCAAATCGGCACAGCTTGGCGGGAGTGTAATAGAGGCGGTGTAGGAATTTATAGTGGATCAGTCTAAGGCGAGCATTTCCCGTCACAGAAACTGTATGGGAGCAGCTGTCCTCCCACTGTTCGTCCGAAAGGGGAGGATCTAGGTCCGCGGCCCAGTCACGTCTGGCACGCAGGTCTGGGGGAGCGGAGGACGCATACGCGTGGTTATAGAGCATGGAGACAACGTGTTTCGGGGTGTCCTGTTGTAGCAGTGCATGCAGGGGCGCAAAAGTCTCCGGCTCATCCGGGAACTCCAGTGTTACAGATTTGATATTCTGCCGGAGCCGCGTGTATAGGAATGTGTCCATAATAGAAGGCGTGTGTTCCCCGAAAAATTGAGCCTTTGTACGAAACTGGCCATTCACGTATAAGTCTCCCCATTTGTAAAGGGCCAGTTTGGAGAGCAGTTTACGGCCTATTTCCTCTCGGGCAATGCTCACTCTAGGGTCATATGCCAGAATCATTCTTGGGGAATACATAAGGGTCACCCCCATTCGGTCCGCAATTCTACGCCAGGCTCGTACTGTACAATCTACCGTGGATGGGTCCCAATCCGTTACATTAACCTCCCTGTAAAGGTACCCTGATGGTTTTTCTGGTCTCATATACCCGTCCTCCACAGCAAGGTGCGCCATGAAGGGCGGGGGGTGTAGCCAGTAGGAAGCAAAGTGGCCCTGTGCGCAGTCGTAGTATAATCGGAAGTTCGGCACCTCAAATCCACCTTGATGGTAAGGTAACATGAGCGTCGTCAGTTTTAGCCGAGCCTGTTTCCCCCCCCATATCAGTCGGGAGAGCTGGGACTCCAGCGCCTTAAAGAAATGTGGGCCTGGACTATAGGGAATATTGGTGAAAAGGTATAGCAGCTTAGGGAGTATGACCATTTTGATCATGGATGCGCGCCCCGCCATGGACAACAGGAGATGAACCCATTTCGTTATGCAGTCTGTTAATTTGTCAAGGACCGTACCGTAGTTCACCCTGATCAGAGCTTCACGGTTCCTGGTCATGATGACCCCTAGGTACTTTATCTCGTCTTGTGCCCATACTAGCGGGTAGTCAAGGGGGAACTGGGGAGTGTTGTCAGTGAGGGGGAACAAGGCTGATTTGGACCAGTTGATTTGTACCCCCGCTATCGCACCAAATTTGGTAACCTCGCGCAGTAGGGGATTGAGATTATCTCGCGGTTTATGGACGTATAAAGTCATGTCATCCGCGTATAAGGAGATGAGCAGTTGACGGTCCGGGTATATCAGGGATCTGTGGTTATGATGTTGGCGGAGTTTGGCTGCCAGGGGTTCGATTGCTATCGCAAATAATACTGGAGATAATGGGCAACCCTGCCGGGTTCCTCTATGTATCTCGAAGGGTGCGGAGCGGGATCCGTTTAGGAGTACCGAAGCCCGTGGTTTGGTGTACAAAAGTTTGATCCAATCTAAAAAGCTGAATGGAGTACCCATCCGTTCCAGTAACGCCAAGAGGTAATCCCATTCCAGGGAATCGAATGCTTTGGTAGCATCTAAGAATATTGCAGCTGCTTCACAGTTGGGATCTATATCTTGCATGACAGCCTGCAGGGTACGAAGATTGTGCGAAGTCGCACGATTCGGGACAAACCCCGCCTGATCTGGGAGGACCAGCCTCTCCATAAGAAGATTCAGGCGCGTCACGAGTACTTTGGCTAGTATTTTAACGTCAGTATTTAAAAGTGACAGGGGTCGGTAGGAGTCACAAAGCTCCGGAGGTTTACCTGGCTTAAGCAGTGACGCTATCAGTGCTTCTCTCATGCTGTCGGGCAGTGTTCCTTCCTCGAGTGCTGAGTAGTACACCTGCTTCAGGATGGGGGCAAGAATGTTGATGTAGGTTTTATAGAAATCTATCGGCAACCCATCCGATCCCGGAGACTTGCCAGATTTCATAGACATAATGGCGTCCTTTATTTCCTCTAGCTCAAGCTCGAGGTGTAAGAATTTCTGTTGCGTCGGGCCCAATCAAGCGATAGCCGTGTCATCTAGGTATGTATGAAGCTCCAGTGGCACTCGCCTTTGTGAGGAGTATAGCGTCTTGTAGTGGTTCGTGAGTACCCGGAGCTGTCCCGGAAGGTCCCTCTGAGGCACCTGTTGGTCATCGCACAGGGAAGTAACGTAATTGCAATGTCTAGGGGGTTTTACGGCCGTGGCCAGGGCCCTACCCGGCCTGTCCCCCTCGCCATATATGCGCGCCATGTATGGTTTACCTCGGAATTGACTTTCTTTATCCGCCGCTTCCGAATATTCATTGATCTTCTCCCTGAGCTGAGCACGTTTCTCATATTCCATCGTGCCGCAGGTGACTTCCCTCTCAAGTGTGCGTAACTCGGACTCTAACTTGCGCAGCTCTCCCCGCAGGGATTTGAATACTCCCCCTCCCTTGGAAATACACCAGCCCCTAACGGTGACTTTGAAAGCCTCCCAGACAGTAGTGAGGCTGCCAACAGAGTTAATATTACGGTCGAAGAAGTCCTGTATGTCCATCTCCAGTTCCGACTTAATGGCTGAATCTGCAAGATGCGCGGGGTTTAGGCGCCAGCTTAAATAAGGGGAGACTTCATGGGGGACGCGCAGAGTAAGGAGGACAGGTGAGTGGTCCGAAAAAGTACGAGCCAGGTGCATGGTGTTAACTACCCAGGGTGTGAGGCCTACCGTAAGGAAGATGTAGTCTATGCGAGCCCAGGTAGAGTGAACTGCTGAATAGTGAGTACCTTGGCGCATGGTGGGGTGCGAGTGTCTCCAGGCGTCAACTAAATGGTGATCTTCCAGAATGCCCAGTAGGGAGCGTTGGGTGTTTGTGTAATGCGTCGATTGCGGGTGCGATCTGTCAAGAACAGGCTGTACGGCTGTATTGAAATCCCCCCCAAGTATTACATGAGCTATGCCCAGAGTTTGAATTTTGCCCCACAACGTGAGTAGTGCAGACGGATCATCCGTGTTCGGACCATAGTAGCATGCAATGAGCACTGTGTGAGAATACAATTTCCCCCAGACCATGCAGTATCTCCCCCCACTGTCCATGTCTGTGCCCGCTGGGGTAAACCCCACCCCTCTACGAACAAGGATCGTGACCCCTCTAGCATAACTGGAGTAAGACGAGAAGACCCTGCCCGAGGCCCATTTGGATGCGAAAAGAGGGGACCCGTTTGGCAGTAGATGAGTCTCCTGTAGAAGAGCTATAGCCACTCCATGTCTGTCCAGGTACCCCAAAATTTGTCTTTTCTTTCTAGGGTTATTAAGCCCTCGCACATTCCATGACAACACCTGGAGCTGGAGCCCAGGTGGCGAATCAGTTACGTCCCCATCCCCTCAGTGACAAGCAAATTGAACAAGTAGGTGTAGCAACAAGCATCAAACAAGTATCAGCCGAATGACAAATTAGGACATTACCCAGCCTTCCACCCTGGGACCTCCCCCTCCCGGGACACAACCCCCATTGACCAAAAACAGTGTAAGGAACTAGCCGACCTCCCGTTCCCATCCTCCCTCCGGCAACCCCAACAGGCCGGATCAACTTCCACCCCGCAACACTGAAATGTCCGCCTCCCACTAGAGTATCAAGTGCACTGATAATCTTTGAGGCAGTGCATGCGTTCCGCCCTCCCACTCCGGCTTCCCCAACTTGCCGGGCATTCAGAACCCACCCCCCCTCCCCCATCCCAAACAGAACCAAAATCAGTATCAGAACTACAGTAACCCTGACCCCAGAAGGGGGAAAGGTGTTATGGGGATCGCCCATCGGAGGCGTAGTCTAAGGGGCGCCAGACCTGCCCTCCACCTCCTTACTTGCACCCACTAGCATCTGGGACAAGACCCAGACTTCGGTCGTGGGACGGAGGTGGGTGATCCGGCACTTGTCAATGTTGTAGATCGGTGAGAGAAAAAATGTGAAGTGTTACCTCACCAGTAAGTGGTGCATCTAGTCCAGAGGAGGGCCGTTATCGGTGGTGGTGCCACGATGAATACAGGACTGTCTTGATTAGTCTTGTTGGGATAACGGAGATTGTGACCTGGACCGTCGCTCCTCCCTCTCTTCCCGGAGTCTTTCCTTCCTTTGCAGCTTTAGAAAATCTTCCACCTGTTGTGGGTTGGTGAAGAAGTGGTGAGTGCCACGGTGCGTGATCTTTAACTTTGCAGGATAAAGCATGGCATACGGGATTTCGTGGGTTTGTAGTTTCTTTTTCACGGCGGCGAATTTGCGTCTTGCATCTTGTACTGAGGGGGTAAAATCAGGAAAGAAGGACAGCGTTGCGTTGCCATAGGTTACTGTGCCCAGCTCTCTTGCGCGACGAAGAACTGCATCTCTGTCCCTGTAGTTCAGGAAGCGGGCGATGATAGGGCGCGGGGGCAGCCCAAGAGGAGGAGGCGCAGCAAGTGATCTGTGTGCCCGTTCCACTATTAGATGCGGGGAGAAGGAATCTTTCCCGAACAGTTCCACCACCAGTTTTTCCATGAAGATCTCCAGTTTTCCAGTGTTTGTTGTTTCCGCAAGGCCCAGGACGCGGATGTTATTGCGCCTGGACCTCGCTTCCAAATCCTCATTTTTGTCCGCTATTACCTTGAGCAGTTTATCCATTTGCGAGACTTGCTTGGTGGTCGTCGTCGCCCCGTCTTCCAGCGCAGAGATCCTGTCTTCGGTTTCTTTGATGCGAGTGTCATGCTGTTCCAGTCTCATCACGACACTATCCATACGGGTGTTAATGGTGTCGATCTTGGCGTCAATGGTCGATAGGCTTTGCTTCATGCCAAGCAGAAGCGTCTTCCAATCGTCGTCCTGGGGGGCCTGCGCGGCAGGGCTCCCCTCCGCGTCCGGCGTCCCTTTGGCATGTTTTTTAGACTCAAACGGTATCTTGGATTGCCTGGCATCGTTGCGCCCCATGTCGCGTCTCGGAGTCCGGGCCGCCGCCAGTGAAGAGGTCGCCAGTATCTCGGTTAGAGGGGATGGGTAGATGGTAGGTGCAAGCAGACACCCCGCGCTAGCAACAGTCCGCCTGGGCCCGGTATAGGGGCGACCAGCGCGCTATGATGCCCCTCCTCTTTCTATATTGCCGTCCAGTGGAAACCACCTAGTGCAGGGTCAGAAGGCGCTTCTGATTCCACCTCCACGCGAGGGTTGTGCGGTCAGTGTTCACTGGACCTCCTTGGAGAGGGGGCCCTTCGTACCCTAGGCAAGGAACCAGCTCAGTTTAATATAATAGCCACTGTCTCCTCAGGGGCTCAAGGCGCGCACCCAGCAGGCGGCGCTGCGATGGCTTGCGGTGACTCCGGCTAGGCCAGGAATTTTCGCGCCTCCGCGGCCCTGCGAAGTGGCACCAGGCCCGGGGCGCGCAGGCCACAGGTGCAAGGCCCCACACCGGCCGAGTGATGGAGCGCGTGTATGGGGGACGCGGGGCTCAGTTCGGTGGGTGAGACTTCACTACAGTACCGGCCAGGCCGGCGCAGGCTCCGCTGTCTCAACAGGGGTGACGCAACGCTCCAGCAGGGCGCAGATACGGAGCTCCCCAGGCCGGGCCGCCCACCGGGAGTAGATGCAGCACGGAGTGTGTCCTCTCTCACCCCCTCACCGATCACATGCTCCGCTTCACCGCAACTCTCCCCTCAGGTCCGGTGTGCCCACCGTGAAGAAGGCTGCACTCAGCGCGTCCGCTCTCACCCCCTCACCGTCTCAGTGCTCCGCAGCTCCGCGACACTCTTCCCAGGCGCCGGTAATGGACAGCGCCGCCTCCGGCCGAAAGGAGAGCCGTTGGTCGTGCTTTCCGCCAATGTCACTCACCGGGATCACCGCCGCAGTGTGTTCCGAGGTCGGTCTTCGGGGGGGAAGGAGAGGGGGGACCAGGGCTCAGTCTTCTGGCTAATGTTCAACTGCGCTGTCGGAGAGGCCGCAGATCCCCGGTCTGTCCCAGTCCACAGGCCCGGCTGGCAGCTTCCATCGCCTCGACACCTCCAGCCGCTCACGAATCGACGGCGTCTCCCAGGGCAAGCTGCTGCGCAAAACGGGCGAATTTTACACCGCTGCGTGCAGGACACCACAACGGAGCCAGTGGGGGGGGTCTCGGTCCAGTATTACCGATCAGGATGTTGTAGGATAATGATTAGTGCCAGATCTGGCGGGAGCCTCACTCTAGTGCGGCCATCTTGGTTTGGCGCCACCTAGCGCCTCCTGACTGGGGTACATCTTTGCGAGGGCAACTGGGGTTCGATACAGCAGGCATTTACTAAAAAATAACACCCTGCGCAAGTTTGCCCCTCTTAAAGAGCTAAAATTGATCCTATTGATGGTGGTCCAGATACGGGGGGAGATTTCACAGTTTTCCTGCTCTGACCATTTCCTTAAAGCTTTAGATTCAACATCTGCCCCCCTTACAGATGTCAAATATTTCTTCCAGGCACCAGGCTTCCTGTCTGATACCTTAACTAAAAGATCCTCCGAAAACGGACAGCAATGAGTCACTACAGTACAATTTTTAGGTCTCGCCTTGGCAGCGCGCATGCTCTGTTTCGCAGAGACATCTAGTAATCGATATGCATGGTGAAAGTCTGCCTATTGCAGGGTAATTTCTCACTGCTTTTCATTTGTAAATTTTTTATGTTATCAAGCTTAATATTGGCTCTTCAGCCGATACGTAACTTCCGTTCATTCCAGAAGCAGCACTGCCTAACTATAGTCTTCTTACGCTTACACAGTGAATAGTTAAAAAAAATAAAATAGGGAGCATTAACGTGCGCGCGCAACCTTATATTCTACGCATGTACCAAAATGGGCAAATGCTTATTTCCTTATGATCCCGGAAGCTGGCGCCAACTTTTTTATTTTTTTATATATTTACTGTTCTTTACTAGGATCCCTGTAAATAGAGGAGTGGAACAGGGCTGTGTAATGGCGCCCACCCTATTTTCCCTATTCATCAATAGGGTGGTTAGTTTTTTACAAGAACTTCCATCGGATGCCACTTCCCTGGCAGGAGACAGGGTTCCTACCCTGCTGTTCGCGGTTGACACTCTCCTCGTGTCTAAAACTCCGGCTGGGCTTCAGAATCTCTTAGCCAGATTCCATCTCTTCTGTGAGTCCAGGGGGCTGGTTGTTAACACCTCCAAAACTAAGCTTATGGTGTTTAATCCCTACAGGTCATATAAAAGTAATTTTACACTAGATGGAACATGCTTAGAGCGAGTCTCAACGTTCGACTATTTAGGTATTCAGCTTGCTGAGAAAATGCATTGGCGGCATCACATCGATTAAATGCTTTTAAGCCACAAGCGTGTGGTAGGAACACTACTCAGAGAACATCTCTCCTCTCAGAGCAGACCTGTGGCTCCTGCTCTTACGATCTATGCAGCCAAAGCAGTTATCTCAGCCCTCTATGGTGACGAACCATGGGGCTTCGATAATGTGGATGGAATCAGTAGATCTGAGCACAAATTCCTTAGAGATCTAGTGATGCTTCCCAGCATTAAAACCTTTGATGAGCGACATGGGTAGGCGCTCTTTTAAAGATATAGCCAGGCTACGGCCCTTGTTATTCTGAGCTCGCCTGCGTCGGACCCCTGAGCTTGCTAGCTATGCCTCCGCGCTCACGGAACTGATGGTCCTGGATGGCAAGCAAAGAATTAACTGGCAACTCAATCTAAAAAAGTTAGTCTTAGCGCTCGGCTTTAAGCATTTGTGGGAAACACAAACCCCACCTAGTAAGGCTGATCTTAAAAAGCGCTACTGTACTTGGGTAGATGCACAAGAGCACAGTTACTCGAGATTGGGAAGGCTCACAGAGGAATTTTATTCACATAAGCAGCTCATATTTTTAGAACCCTACTTAGATTTTATCCAGACGCCAGGAGACAGGGCACTTTATATTCAGTTCAGGGTAGGCACACTCCCGATACGAGAATCAACTGCAAAGTGGAGTACCCCGCATCAGTCAACAGCGGACTGCCCCTGCTGTACGGCTCCAACTGAAAGCGTGGCTCATTTTATGTTTGCCTGCCCTGCCTAAAAGAAGACAAGAATGAGATGGTTAAAACCGATCTGTAGTCTACTGGGCACCCACGAACACAGTGTTGCCTTGCGCATTCTGAAAATGGATGCGCAGACCCTCCTGGCCTGTGGCATGGCCAAATACCTTGGCTGTGCATGGATAGTAAGGTTTAAATCTTTACGTGTTCCACTTTAAATGAATTAGTGTGTTTTTATATTTTTAAGTGCTTTGCGCATTTTTTATTGCACTATCACTTTATATCCTCCTAACTAAATACGCTGGAATTGATTTATCTTATGGCTGCACCAAGTTTCTACCTGAAATAGTCTGCTAGTAGTTTCCTCTGGAAATTTGAACTTACTATTTTTATGGATTGTGTATCTTTTATTTTTAGATCATGGATCATGGCTCATCTGATAACTTGTATTTTATGTTGATTGTATGTATGTTATTGCTTTTAAGATACTTGTTATCGAATAAAGCTACTTTTTGATTTGATCTGTTCTTTAATAATGATGTCACCCGCGCTTAGACTTTGAACATCTTAAGCTAAAGCGCAGGTGTCGCAATAGCTTTAAAAGTAAAGGAATAAAAAAAACTTTACTTTTACAGCAATCGCGGCACCCGCATTTTAGCTTATGATGTTCAAAGTCTAAGCGCGGGTGCCGTCATTATAAAAGATGGTGCCTGTGCAGGGAACAAGTCTTTTGGTGCCTCTATCTCTCCTGGTCGTCACATGGACAAGTCAGCCGTGGCCATCACAACTCAATGCTCCTGACACTTGGCGCTCTTATGACGTTGTGCAGTACACCTCAGTGGATGATTTTCCATTGTGTTATTATGGAGGCGCCCGCTTACAGTGCTCTGATGACAGAACTGGCTTGTATCTGTGTCAGGTGAGATATGCATGTTTATTTCAGTGCCTGAGACAGATTACGTGGAAGACGTCTTATTCTCTGTATACTGTCCATGTGTGTGTATGTTTGTATGTGTCTCTATGTACGTTTCTACTCTTAACCTGTTTGTGTGCTTTAGCATGTATGTTCACTTTGTGTACGTGTATGTTTCTCCCTCCTAATATGTTTTAGTCATTTTTGTGTATGTTCCTTTATGTTAGTGTTACTGATTCTGTGTATATTTGTGCACATATGTATTTATGTGCATACTGTTTGTGACTGTTTTTGTCTTTATTTGTATACTTCTGTTTCTGTGTCAATGCGTTTTTTGTCTGCAGACGCTGTGAGCATTTTGTGTGCGTTTAATATTCTGGTGTTTCCCACTGTATGGCGGTATTCTGCTTATGGATTTTTGTTTGTTTACAGTTCGTGTGTATACTGGACAGCAGTGTGCTTCAGTTCTAAGTGTCACTTCTCCCTCACTTTGTTTGCACTTCAAGTGGCCAGCTGGGAGAGTGCTTGGGGAGAAGGGAAACAGTTGATACGCAGAGATTTCTGTCTCAGAACCACAGACTTTGCACAGCAGAGGCCCGACCACAGAGCCCTGGTGGCAAGGTACTATACAATAAAGCCCCCGCACAGCAGTGCCCTGTGCATAGAGCTTGTGGGCACCCTGACGGCTACTTACCTGTGCTGCCTGCTTACCGACGATGCATTGCCCAGCAGCACTTTTACCTCACTCTGAGGCTGCAGACCCCAGCCGAGATCTGAGGAAACCTCTGTTTCCTCTCGAACCTCACCAATCGGGCTGCAGTTTCTCTCAGGCTTTTTTCAGCATGAAAACGAATCAGTTACACAGTAGTGACACTCCCAAAAGGCCAAATGTAGGGAAAGATTAATACAGCTGTGTAAGTGGTTAAAATGTAGACATGTGCCCATTCTTCCTGAAGTGCAATGTCAGAAATAAATCCAAGCCACCCAATGTGGCTGGCTCAAAACGTGCACCATCGTCCTCCTCATGCCCCACAGTGATTAAAAAGTGCATCGTGTATTTAACTCAAGCGTGTTCATTACATCCCTACTTGGGTGTTCTGTACTCAATATCCCAGCATGCAATGTGATTCTTACTTTTCAGCAAAATCTGTTTACGATATTTCAAAACCGTCCCAAGCAGGGATAATCGGCATCAATCATAAAGTTTTTGGACCAATCAAGTACCAACTAGTAGCAACTATTTCTACACCAACTCCACCTTGCATGTAATACTTAGAATCAGGAACAACCAGTCGTGGCCGGCGATGGGGGGTGGAGTTGTGTGTGTGTGGGGGGGGCGGTCGTGTGCGTTTGCTGTTCGGAAACGGGACGGTAAATACAATTTAAACAAGCATTTGCAATTCAATAGGTCTCACATTTTACAACTTTGACCTATTGGTATTGTAAATGACAATGCCTTCTATTATTGCAGGTTTATGAACACATAAATAAAAGGCATTGTCATTTAGAATGCCAATAGCTCAAAATCTTGCAATTGTGAGACCTATTGCATTGCAAAGGCTTGTTTTTGTTGTTGTCGCTATTCATGTTACTTTACGATGAGTGCTGCAAACTAATGCTGCAGAGGTTCACATTAAAACATACCTACTTTTGTTTATAGGTTTTCTCTCTTTGAAAAGTGGGGTGTGCTGCATTTTACAGAATTTGATAATACAAACATTGCAAAACCAGGCCGGACCCTGCAAGTTTGGATTTGATCACCATAGTTTGGTGTCATGTCTTATGAGGAGCTTTAGGGCAACGTTCTCTTCATGCCAAAGCCCTCGTCCTCTCCACCACAAAGCAGAGATTAGGGTGCAACTATGCGTTCTTGGATTTTGGAGAGAGATATAAATAACATGTGGGGCAGCCTCCCAAAGACGTCATCATGCTGACCCAACAATGTTCTTTTAATCCCCGTACCACACAAGTAAAAAAAGAACTGCAGCTACACTTATCCTAGGTTTTCTGGTATTAAGGAAATCACTCACACAAACACGAGTTTGGCATGCCAGAATGGTTCTAACGTGCAATCTGTCTCACACTTAGAGCCAGGTTTACCAACATTTTGCGCTGTGTTTGCGTCACAAAAGTGAAGCAAACCAGCGCACATTATTTGGGGGTATTTACTTTCCAGCACAAAACTTATTTTGTGTTGGAAAGTTGACTAAAAAAACACAAAAGTAACTAAAAGTTGCCTAAGAGTAACACAAATAGCTGCTTTGAAGTACTTAGCATCAAGGGGGCCTTACAACGTTGGTCCGTCTACCAAAAATTTCAGACAGGGTTTTACATAAAAAATTAACATCACTTGAAAATAGGCATTAATAGAAGAAATGTTTTCTCTTCTTTCTTCCCCTACTTTAGATGTGTTGCACTGTGCAGCATGCATAAAAAAGTGAGAAAAGTTTTTAAAGTTGCCTAGGCATATCATTTTTACTGGAAGGGAACCAGTACAAATCCTATGCTAGACCCACGTACACACCCTTGCACTATGACTCAAATGTGTGTGAGTGGCAAAATACTGTGCCGGTGCTAGGGAGAGGGGAGGAGAGAGCCATAAATCTGTAGATATGGCACTTTCTTGCTCTCTCCTCATGCAACACATTACAGCATTTTTGGCTGCTGCGCTGCATTGCATGAGAATACAGAGCCCGATTATGAGTTTGACGCAGTTGCGTGGGCTTTCTGCTGGCACAGCTGCGCTAAACCCGTGCAAGGACCACCCGCCGTATTACAAACTGAACGAGTACAACTCGTGATATGGCGGCTGTCCTCTGCCCTTCACATGGTGCATGGAAAACAGGCACTGTAATGGGAAAGGCAAAAAACTTCCAGCACAGCATGGATGTGGACGTCAATGCTGTGCTGCTACTTTGTGGGACTACAGACAGAGGCCACATGTTGTGTCCCCTGTATCCCCATGGTGGGGTGGTCGTTGGGGGGCTGTAGGGACCCTTTTTTTTGCACTGCCAGCCTTTTCATGGCAGGGCTCCGCCATTAAATTACTTGCGGTGCAGGAACTCATAATAAGCTGAGCGGGACTGCGCCAGTCCCCACTCAGCATATCTCATTGTGACACAGCTGCTCCACCGCTAGTGAACAACTGTTCCCAGGCACAGCCGTCAGTCCACCACCGATGTGACGGTGAAAGTCGTAATCAGCAAAGCGGTGGACCACCACTGCTGCGCCACCAAGAGTCTGGTGGTCAGAAGATCACCAGAATCGTAATCAGCCCCTTAGTAAATCTGGCCTTTAGTGATCAAAGACAGTGACAAATATGAGAATTTGTGAAACAACAGAAACATTTCCATACCGTTATTTGTTTTGCATTAATGGATCTTTGAAAATGTGGATTGACCGAAAATGATTGTGCAATATTTGAGCATATTCCGCATATTTCTGTTGTGCTGCTCAAGATACACAGCTTTATTCTAGCTGCAGAATACTAACCAATGTACAGTCATACTTTGCACATGCTCAATATGCTTATGATACAAAACAAAAATACAAAATTGAAAGCTATGGCTGATGTATCTAAGTCTGAATATGGGTAACTTACTCTTTGTTTGACAAATTTAATCTGTAGGAACATAATGTATACCCCTGCAGACTGTCATTAAATGCAACAATTGAGAATGAACAGCAACATCATTTAAATACTTATGCAAATGTGATTCCTTAACGAGTGGGGAATAAGATGCAAAGAGAATGAATTTCCCCACACAAATAAGGAAATCTGATAAAAACGTTTTGTTATTGCAGAAAAAGCAACCACATTAATATTTTTTGTCAATCCAGGGCGGAGGTTTACACCGGATCCAATAAGTAGTTTCATTGTCAAAGGAAATATGAATCCAACCACTGGACACAAATCAGACCAACCCCACGCAAGTATTTCTAATGGACACAGAAATAATAATTTAAAAAAATTCTATTTCATATACACTAATGTCAAGGTCTAGGACGGGAGTGTAGTGTCCTGCTAGGACACAGTCTGATTGTTCTGTGTGTAACCCTACACTAAACACCCACCCACCACAGACGTCACTGGGTCAGGTGACGCTGGTAATAAAAGAGCCAGAGCGCACGTGCTCGTGGCCAGATCTGCAATCCCTAACTGGTGTCCGTGTGTCATGCTTTACTCCACCATGTGGGCCTAGGGCCCAACACTACAGGGAGCACAACGCCTATAGCAGCTGATATTAAATATTCACAGCATCTTAGTGGGAAACGATAGTTTGCAATGTTTATGACAGTAAAATATATTCCTTGAAATGTGCATGTTGATAGGCATTGAATAAACCAGACAAAAGTTAGGTTATAAATGTCTGGCAGCTATGTATTCATAACAGAGATGATTACTGCAATTGTTCTTCGTTTTTCCCAGTAGTTAGCTTCAAATGCTTTTCTCTTTGTTTAGTTCTACATAGGAAGAACTGTTTCATAAGACATTTTTAAATCATAGTTCTTTTAAATCTGAATCAATCTCATTTAGGTTTTCTGAAACATTAAGCTGCAAAAACACATTTCAAAGTAATATTTCGGTAGGAAGTTGTGCAGAAGAAAATTACTACAGTTTCCTAGGTACAACGTGTCTCCCACAAATGAAATAAACCTATTTGAATAATCAAATGCATTTACTCTGAAGGTAAGCACATTCAAACAGACAATGCAAAAGGAAGGAATCCGATATTTATTACAGGTTTATGGTATATGAATTTCTCTAATTTATTGCGACTTTTGTACTTTTCAATACAGCAATAATCCTATACACAGTTGTTTGCTTTTTCTATTTTCAATGCAACTAGTATTCATGATTTTACTATCCCCTTACTCTTTTTGTCCCTTACATCTCTATACGGGCAAGGCTCAAATAGCTAAAGTCCTCCTCTGATCAAAGCATCAACAAAATAGTGGCAAATTCCACATATGGGTGAGGATATTTCAGCATTACCTCCACTAGTTTGCTACTAGGAAAATAAAACAATTCTATTCAATTCAATAAGCTTTATTTAACAATTAGTCTTAAAAGCACACACAAAGTAAACAAGTACGGCAATAAATAATCAAAATATAAATAAAGACTGTTACAATCAGGTATGAGAGCCAAAGCATCGCAGCATACACGAGTGACATTTCTTAAGAGTGAAGATATCAGATTGAGGCACATATCAACAAGAACAGTGTTAAAATTATCGCTGCTTTAGCGTCAGGAAACTGCCACTAAAGCAGCGATAATGGGCTTGATAATATGCCCTTGAGAATTCCAATAGATGCCCATGTTCACAGCAGAACATGGGCTTCTATGGGAATTCCAGAAGGCATATTATCCAGCCCATTATTGCCGCTTTAGCGGCAGTTTCCTGCTGCTAGGGCGGCAATAATATTTAACACCGTTTCTTGATAATATTCCTCTTAGTTCCCCCATAAGTTAAAGAATAAAATGAGTGCATACATAAATTAAAAGTATTCACAAGGCAAATACTACGTGACACAAAACTTTGGACCAGAATGCATCCAAGTGAAAAACATTAGGATAACATAACTATTCATAAATACACAAGCAGTCAATATAAATCAAACGTGATCTTCCTTTGAAAGTCCCGTGGAGGAAAACACTCTAGAACGATGATGCAACGGAATACTTTACAGGCTGTAAAAAATCACCTGATGAAAATAAAGCACCAACATTCCTTTAGGACACACTAACAGTTCTAGCTCTAATGATCCATATCCTCCCTAGAACCTTTGGAATTGCACATGCATGTGTGGGTTTTAAGTCTGGTCTAAGGATTCGGAGTGCAAAACATCTGATGCGGGTCCCCAATAGCCTGCATAGTGGTTTAATCCATTTCTGACAGGGAATGACATAACCAGGGCACACAAAGAAAACATGCCCAATTGTTTCTATAAATGGCTTGCAGGTCAGACACAGTAAATCACCATCAGGGGCCCATTTGTTTGTAAATGATTTCACAGGAAGGGTGACAAACCTGAACTGGAAATATAATTTCCTGTCCAGGGGAACAGTAATGGCATCCCAATAGGGCTCCAAGAGGCTACTTGATTTAAAATCAAGGACTTTTCCTGTTAGGGTTAAATGGACCACCTGTTGTACCTCTGATTGCCTGACCCACAGCCAGTAGTGTCTTTAAACTTTGCTTCTGCAGAGATGTGGCAGATACAGGGTTGCCCCACAAAGAGGGAAAGCCAATATTAATTGAAAGTTTTTTTAATTTGTTGCAGCCGCATGATCTTTTTAAATCTCTTAGCCTTAACGAAATCCTCCAAGGCCAATCCATAATGGACCAATTCAGAAATGGACCATATCCTTCTCCAGAATAAAAGAGGATAAAGGCTAGCTTGATCAGCTAATGGCCTTCTCCCCATATCAAACATTAATGGTACCAGTGGGGTACTGAAAGAAGACATGTTAGGGTTCTCAAACATTTATTCTCAGAGCTTGTAATAGAGGATATGTTGGCAAAACCCACAACTCAGAACCATACCACACAGAAGTAAATGCTTTAGCATCATACATTTGCAATACTGGGTGGAGAGATTTAGAGTAATAAGAGGCATGCTCTTTGATTATGGCATACGCAATCTGTGCCTGTTTAAGTGACACAAAATCCACCTGGGGTTTCCAAGCAAAGGTTGAAGATAGTGTTACACTAAATTAAGTGAAAACATCCACCATTTCTAGTGGTTCACCTCTCAACTCGAGCCTACCCTTGCAAGCTTTGTTTTTGCTTAATTGATCACAAGTCCGCGGGTGTTGAAAAATTCTTTGAAGTAAAATAACACTCGCTGCAGCCCGCTGGGTTTCTTAGATATTAATAAAGTATCATCAACTAACAATAATATTGAAGTTTTGGCACCTGCTAGAGTGGGGTCATCTGTAGAATGACCAGAGAGGGAGTGAACAATATCATTTAAGAACAAAGAGAATAGAGTTGGAGCCAATATACAGCCTTGGTGTACTCCCTGCCGGATAGAAAACCATTCTATTAACTCTCCCTGACTTCCCCAGCGTACCAGCGAGTAATTGCCGTCATGCATAAAGGTTAACACAGAAGATTGGAGGGGATACCCATATCAGTGAGCACCTGCCATAGTTTCGTACGTGGGACAAGGTCAAAGGCTGATTTGAGATCGACAAAGGCAACATACATGCTGCCTCCACTGATCTCAACACTTTTCCAGTATAGTAACAGAAAATGGAAGACCTGATCCATGGGGCTTACCTTCTCATGGAATCCAGCTTGATAGGCTGGTTAGACATTATCACAAATCCAATCTTGGATTCTGGACAAAATTAGACGAGCACATTTTCTTTAATGCTATCAATTAAGTAAATTTGCATGTAACTAGATGGCAGTGATTTGTCTCCTTTCTGTTAAATGAGGATTACTTCTACTCTCATCCAGGACTCTGGTATGGGAGCTTCCCTTACATTGTCATTAGCTAAACCATCAGCCGATTTACCAACTGGTAATGAGGCCCTACCCCTTGTTACTGCGTTGAGAGCAAGGGAGACTTCTGCCAACCCAAAGCAGGGCTCAGGAACAGTGGTTGGGTCATCTGAATAAGGGGCACTCACTACATTTCCCACAGGGGAAACAGGGTGACTGGGGGGATATACAGATGAAAAATGCTTAACCCATGCAGAGGGGGCTATGTGGTTGTGTGCTTCGGGACTGCTATGTGCTTCATGTAGTGCTAATAAGGCTCAGGTGAAGATATGAGGGGATTGTGGGATCTGAAGTCCCCAGCAGCAGCGTGGCTACATCTCAACCCCTTGATGTGCTTATATCCAGCAAGCTCTTGTGTGAGTCACCCAATAATATTGATCAGGCTGAGTCAGGGAAGTTCTCCTCATAGTGCTGTCAAGACAGCAAAGCTTCCCCACACACAGTGGGACTGCTATGTGCTTTATGTATGACTAACAAGGCTCAGGTGATGGTCTGAGGGGGTTGTGAGGTCTAAATTCCCCAGTGGCAGCAAGGCAGAAGCTCACCCCCTCGATGCGCTTATGTCCAGCAAGGTATTGTGTGAGTCCCCTAATAATGTTGATCAAGCTGAGTCGGGGAAGTTCTCCTCACTAGTGGTGGCAACACGCAAAGCAGCCAACCTTTTAATCCCACAGCCCAACGCAAAATTATAGGACAACCATTCTCATGTGTAACCTTATTTTAACCTTATTAAGACATTATTGTGCTACTTCTGCAAGAAAAAAACACTTTCCCTCATGTATCACTCTCATCCACACCGGGTACTTCACACCTAACCCATAATAGTGGCTTTCTCCCATTTTGCTTCTCCGGTTAAAGGTCGAGTTGTTTAGTACTCTTATACTGCGGGAAAAATGTTTTTCCTGATTAACTCCCCATCACAAATTTCTCTGTGGTCTCATTCTTCTAGAATTTAGCACTGTGCCTGGCCTTTTCGCTTCCTCTTTGGCACATTTTTGAGAAACTAGAAAGCTTTTCAAACGTGTACTGAAATAAACTATTGCTCTAAATTGCCCACAAGTTATTCAATGAACTTTAAGTCAATGCATTTGCAGGTAGATGGTAGCTCTAGCACCCCAGGACTAAGATGCAACCAGACCTCCAACCAGTCAAGGCCCTTTTGGACCAGTCTCTACATCCAAGGCTCCTACCTCACTTCTCTCCTGTTTACTCTCTCTCTCCCATTCAGTGTCTGTCTCTGTCTCTCTCACTAACTCTTGCGCCTCATTATACTCTTTGCACCTCTCCTTGCTCTCATACTCTTTTATGACTGTTTTATTTGCTCTTTTGTGCCTCTTTTCATTACTGTTTTGTGCTGCCCCTATTACTCGCTGTACTCTTTGTGCCTATTCTCAAGACTTTTCTGCTTCATTTTTCATTCTTTCTCTTCTGCTCTCCTTGTGCCCCGATCTCGTGTCTCTCACTCTCCTTATGTGATGCTTTTGTCATCATCAGAACCTTCATTGTACCCCCAGCCGGAGCAATCAACATCACCACCTCATGGGAGCTCTGCAATTATCTCTTCTACTTCTTCTGCAACAAGATCACGTCTATCTAAGAGAACTTCACTCCCCCCATTAGGACCCCTTCGACCTCATGACAATACTCACAGTATCTTCAGATGAGCAAAACCTAGCCACATAAACCAACACCACCACAGAAGAGATGGCTGCTACCATGAAGTCCAATTCTTCGAGCCCCTTCAGGCCTATGCCCCTGCCACATCTTTAACAAAGGAATCACCGTTATCAGAAAAGTACTCACGAACATTCTCAACTTCTCCATCAATGAAAATACTTCCTAAATGTGTGGAAGCATGCCACTGTCACCTCATTACTGAAGAAGCCCTCAACAGACCCATACAAGCTCTTATACAACCAACCTATCTCCCTTCTTCGCTACCCCAGCAATGGTCGTAGAAAATTAAACTCATTTAACAATCGCCTCAATGAACACCTCATTAACCAATACCTCCTCAACCCCATGCAGTTCAGAATCAGTCCTAATCTCAGCAGAGAAACAGCTGACATATAAGCAACAAGCAGCATCTGCATAATGCTGGTCAGGGGAGAAACTGCAGTCCTCATTCTACTGGACTACTTGGCAGTGTTTTGCATGGTATTGCACCCCATGCTCATAAGATGACTTCATGATTCAATCCCTTAAGGAAAGAAATGTGACAGTATTCAATTATGTGGACGATTTACAGTTGGTCTTTAAGATAGATGGCTCCAACAGTTCTGTTATGGATTTTCAGGCTACTATGTTACACATACATCAGTGGATGGACCATAATCATCTTAAATTAAACCCTTGAAAGACAGAGATTGTCTTGACTGGGGACAGCCATAAATTCTGGGGCCCTCACTACTGGCCTCCTGTGCTGGGTCCTTCGCCTTCCCCTTCTACCTCGGCCCAAACTTTGGAAGTCTCCCTCAATAACGAACTTACACTGAATTCCCAGGTTGGCACTGTGATCTCTAAGTGCTTCTTCCAGTTGCGCAAGATTAGGAAGATACACCGGTTCTTCACCCATGATGCGCTGATTCAGATTATAATTGCCACCGTTATGTCACACTTAGACTATGCTAATTCGGTATACCTGGGAATGCCACTCTATCTGTTCAAACGGCTGCAGCTGGTTCAAAACCAGGCAGCACGGCTGATCTTTCGACAACCAAGATGGCAACCAGTCACGCCCGTGTTAAGGAAATTACATTGGCTCCCTATTTCTCAGCGCTGTGCTTTTAAAACAGGCGGCCTTGTATTTAAAGCCTTGCATGGCAAAAGCCCTGCATTTATCAACAGCCTGATTCTCAGACATACTCCGAGACAAATTCTCCGCTCTGCCCATCTCTCACTACTCTCCACCCCTATCTTCAAGCGAGTTCGACAAGGAGGCTGCAGATTTGCGGTCCTTGCTCCTAAACTCTGGAACTCGCTCCCCTTGGGATTCCGGTCCAGCACTGACATTCTGCAATTTAGAAACCTTTTCAAGATCTGGTTGTTTTTGCAAGCGTATAAATAGATTATTCTGGTAGTACACCTAGCCTGTCTAGCGCCATGAAGCCACCCGGTGTAAGTGCGCTCTATAAATGGCCATTAACATTAACATTAACACATAAAAGGACCAGCCCTCCACTGAATCTGCTCCTTCTTGACAGAAAGAACACAGACAGTCAATTTGGCTTCAAACTCCTCTGATGCCCAAGAACTCAGATGTGGAGTACCTCAGGGTTCATCACTCAGTTTTAAGTTTTAAGATATTGCCTGCGAATAAGCCTGGATGGGCATTCTCAGAGTATTAAGATGCAAAAAACATAAAAACTTTATGTCTTTGACGTGACGGAGAAAGAACGAGTAACATTTTGGAATTAAATTGGAAATAAAACTTGGATGAACTTGGTCAAACTATGGATATGTGTGAATATTGTTTACACAAGTGTATACAGCTGTGCAACTCCTTCATGGCACGGACATTCCGCGCTATTTTACAGGGCTTATTATGTCATGTGCTTCTTTGCGATGGAGCACATCGGAGTTTTGCACTCTAAACTGGATAAAAAACACCAAAAGAAACATTAAGTCTGATAATAAAAAAGAAAAGGGTGTGCTTCAGGTCAATTTACAGTGAAGTAGTATTGAATCTTGTTCCAATCCCTGTTAGAGCACCCCGTTGAATAATGGATACAGATTAAAATCGTCACAATCAAATACTCACGTCACAGACTTGTTCACAGGATATGAAGGTGTAACATTCATGGACAACGTTGCAATGGACTTTGGTCTCAACTGGACATTTATAGTACACATTTGAATTACGTTATACACATGCTTTCATTTGTAATTTGTTGATAATTTCAAGTGGTGATTTTTAATCATTTTATGATGAATATGGGGGGAGAGGAGACTGCCAGCACTGGTTAGTTTGGGTGATTAAAGAGATTTTATGGGAAGGTGCACTTCAAGAAACGCGGTGAGGCACAAGCATCACGTGATGAAGATTTGAATACCTGTGGGTGGATTGGGCTTTAAACAGTTATGCTGCGAGTAGCATGACTCAGAACGTTGTCGAAGGGAGATGAGGAAAGTAAGGTGGTTGAAATGCAGAATGTTTTGTGGCAGGTATGCATAGTGATTGAATGGTAGTTCAGAGAAAGAGGAATGTTGAGTTGTGAGAGGACACCTGTTGGGGAATGGAACGCACTTTTATTTAGATCGACGTAGTTCGTATATTTGTTTATGGTTCACTTTTGTTCTTTTTTAAAGGGGTCTTGAGCGCGAGGCTCACAGGGAGGGCACATCCAGAGTATGTGCAATGTGAACTGGGGTAGTTTTAGCAGGAAGCGCAAAGATTGCAGGACGGGGCAGTGAACACCTTGTTTAGGAGTCAACATACATAATTCAGTTACATGTTTGATAAGGGATACTTGGGCTTATTGTTTGTTGCAACATTATTGTGTAAAATGCAGTGTTCATTGAAATATGCTTTTAATATTATAGATTCCCCTGAAGAAGGTCGAGTGAACCAAAATGCATTGGGTAGAATGAATGTTCTGGAGCCATGAAGTTTTAAGATATTGCCTGCAAATAAGCCTGGATGGGTATTCTCAGAGTATTAAGATGCAAAAAGCATAAAAACTTTATGTCTTTGACGTAACGGAGAAAGAGCGAGTAAAATTTTGGAATTAAATTGGAAATAAAACTTGGATGAAGTTGGTCAAACTATGGAATATGTGTGAATATTGTTTACACAAGTGTATACGGCTTTGCAACTCATTCGTGGCACAGACATTCTGCGCCATTTTACAGGGCTTATTATGTCATGTGCTTGTTTGGGACGGAGCACATCGGAGTTTTGCACGCTAAACGGGATAAAAAACACCAAAAGAAACATTAAGTCAGACAATGAAAAAGAAAAGGGAGTGCTTCAGTTTCTAGAAGTGCCATTTCTAGGCTGTTAATGGCAAATCGCTCTTTGCCACTGCATGTGCTCTGTCCCTAGAATTGTAGTTTTATCATGGCTACCCCCAATTTCCAAGCTATCGGTGGTAGGGTATATGTGTTGGTTGTGGGATAAGGATTTACATCCCCCAAATATCCCTGGTACAGGTCTTCGTCAGGGCGGTTCATTTGTAATATATTAAATAGTCATTGCAGTTCTCTTGTTTTTGGTCAAGGCTGTCTGCTGCTAAGACTTGATTCAGTCTCTGCATTCTTCTTATTCTCTCTCAAGATTGTGGTCCGGACCAACACACACATCCTAGCACTGACTGCTTAGAAATCTGACCCTACCTACATGATCTGTAAATCGGGATTTGTAAGGGAAATTGTAAGACCTTGGATGCTACAAACAGCCTTCAGACTCCTATGGTAACTCGTTTAAGCAACGAAAGTGCTGAAAAGGAGATGGGTTTTCCATGACAAAGTTGCAGGATTGTGTGCATGGAAATCTCCACTCACTTCTCCATTCTCTGTCTATTCCAGACAATAGCATTGGCACCTCACCACCAACCTATCTTTGCATTCCTGGACACAGGAAGAACACCAAGAAGGAAGAAGACTTTGGCATACTGTAAGGATAGTTTTCCAGGAAAAAAGAACTTTAGGAGCCTAAACCCATTTTCAACCTCTAGAAGACAAGGACAAGGTGTCGAAGTTTTCAGTAGAGGATTATCGTTGGGCAGGATATCCTTGTTCATCCTGCTATGAGCTTTTAAACACAAAGAAAAAGGCTTCACTGGGACCTCATGATGAAGGTACCCATCTTAAGGACACTTGCTCAACTACTTTTGACAGGTTGGATCCATTGATGTTCCCCATCACAGCTCTATAGTAGTTGGTCTAGAAACATTAGGCCTCGGTGAAATTTCCACTACGCTGGTGTAATTGGTTCAATCGTGGTAATTTCACCTTACAAAATGGATGCAAATTGGCAAAGATTACTCCATTACACCACAAAGCGTAATTTCAGGGTAAAATTTTAACATAAAATGTCCCGCGTAAAATGTAGTGGGAGAGGCATTTCAGGTAGATATGTGACCCAAGTCGACAGTCCGGGTAATTTTTTTGCGTGAAACTGCAAATCCAAACACGTGAGTAGCACTATTTTCTTTGAACATGAGTGACAGGTCCTTTAATGTGGGCAGTCAACAACATTTCAGGTAGATCTTTAACTTAAGTGGACCGTTCTGGAAATTTTTGAGTGCAGAACTACAAATCCGAATGTGAGTATAGGCTGCTGCCACCAAAACTCATGTCACCCGGAACAGCACACATTCCCCTCTCCACCCCCCTCCCTTGCTACGCTACTGGTAGTAACCTGTACAAAACATTTTCGAACCTATTTTGTGGGTGCAGATATGTTTTGTGCTTTGTTGTTGTGCTTAAAGTTGAGGCAAAATAGGAGCTAGGTGGTGTCACCTAGAACCGGTGTTTCACAATGGGAGGGCAGCCTGAGCTCTTTGTTCCAGACCCTGTGTATTCCACGGCCCTATTCTCCTGTTTTCAAAAACAGAACGATGCGATCCATCTCAATGCAGCTAACACATCAACTCTAGTGGGTGGTGCCAAATACTCTATTTTTGTTTTTCCCAGAGTAAATGTATGTTTAATTTTGTGCTGCCTCTTTGCTCATTCGCCATAGACAGGGCCTGCAAAATTTCTGACATCCCTCCCCCTCCTCTGCCCTACAAAATCTTCTGTCATTCTTGTCTCTACCGCTCTGCTTTTTAGTTTAACCCAATAAACCAGATCAACAGTTAGTCCTGACTCCACAAGTTTCAGTCATGATGCCAGCAGGAATTGTTTGGTGTTCTAGACTTTTGGGGACTACTTTGGCTTCAAACACGAGGCAGTTCAGTTTGAACAGAATTCTATCATAAATTGGCCGCCTATGTAGAATCAGCTTGCACAGAGAATCAGTCCTCGTCTCCTGACCGCCGAGATGGCCTGTACTACTGCATTTTTCAAGTGTTAAAACGCGGCAAATGTTAGTTTAACACCTTTTTTGAAGTTACCCATCATTTCTAATTAACCTCGGAAAGCCTTTGTTCCCCTTAAGGAACTGCGCCAGCTGATCATTGGCTACAGCTGGGTATATTTGCCGTTTACATTTTGTAATTCGAAATTATTTTTTCGATGCAAATTATAGCGAAGTAGTAACGAGAAAAGCAATAACAATGCAGCTCTGACACCTTTAGGATGCTTTGATTTTTTCTTACTCTCTACTTTGTCACTGAAAGCGTGATGTGAGCCGGAGCACGGTAGCTCTCTTATGTTTCCTTTCTGTTATGCGTTTTAACGCCTGCTTTGTGCGACAAGGTGAGTTATTTTGCAAGTACGACATGCTGCAATTCACGTTCAGTCTGCAGGCGAGGAAGTCATCTGTCTGCCTTGTAATACAGGCTCATTCTCGCTTTCTAACTTCTCCAGCCTAATTTGTTGTAAAATATCATATTGAATAAAAGATGAGCGAAGCAAAGCTAACAATGTGGGAAAAAGTACTTCAAAGTGTAAATCGGTAAAAACTGTCTTGATTCATGCAGCTCACAGACTGACTAGGCGTATGCTTCGAAACCCTACAAAGTACATTGGATTTCACAGGAAAGCTTTATTGAGTGTGCATATATATTAATGGTCGTATATGTTAAAATGAAAAATATTTTATATTGTTTCATTTGTTAAGATATTAGACTAAAACTCAAAGTAAACAATCAACTGAAGACTGCTCAAACTGTGATATATGTGAATTCATGCGTCTGTTATGGTACCCTGATACATATTAGAGTACCAAATTCTACATTAACCTCTTTAGATTATTGCCCCTTAATAAGTAACAGGGGAATTATGGATGTCAAGTCAGCAAAATTCAAACGGTGATGGAAATTATGGCACATGTCGTTTAACCTCCAAACACATCATATGGTTGACCCACTCTGATCAAATACAGTGGATCTCTAGGGAGTGAAGTCTGGTCCTCACTGATTTTGCATAGTACATGTCATAAATGATTCACCCTACCCTGGCTGGGTGATTGATCACAGTCATGCTTGTTCATCAGGTATATGATGTTAAACCTCTTTCTTTTCCTACACCAATTGCCAACAATGCTGCCTCCTGACTTCACACTTACATGCTTGTCATTACAATACACTCATGTATGTAATCAAAGGCATGTGTATTTGCACATACATGTTGAAGAGGACCAGACTAAGGGGCCGATTATGATAGTGGATAATCCGTATCCTCCGGGCCGGCGGAAGCCACCGCCCGCCCGGAGGATGCGGATTATCCACTGCGGACTGGAAAAAGACCCCCCGCCAGATTAGGATGGCTGGGGGATATTTTTTCATTCCGCAGCTTTTCCGCCGCGGCCGCCTTCCGACCGCGGCGGAAAAGCTCTAACATGGCTGGCGGTGTCTATCAGACACCGTCAGGCACATTAGGATGTTGGCGGTCCTATGCCTTTCCACGGCGGCATTTCCGCCGTGGAAAGGCATACAGTCTTTTCTTTGGGGGCCCGTTGCGGGCCCCCAGGGGTGAAGGGGGGGGGGGTGCACATGGGGGGTAACATTGCGGCGGGTGCTGCTTCAAGCAGCTCCCGCCGCAATGTTAAAAATACAGGATTTGACCGCCAGGGTGGCGGTCATATCCTAATTTGCACCGAGGGACCGCCGCTGCCCCTGCGGACGGTCCCTCCACCTCTGGGGTGGCGGACGAACCAAGGTCCGTCCGCCATCCTAATAGGGCCCATAATGAAGAGCCCAGTGGGGCATCACAAAAGGCACTGACAGCATCAGTGTTACATTGCTGAAAGTCAGCCCTATACTTCCTTTCAAACAACACGAGGATTGAACACATTTAAGGTGATGGTAAAACCGGGAGTATATTAATTCCTGGGACAATCTAGTCATTGTAGTAAAAAGGAACACCTATTTTTCTTATCAAAAGTTCCCAAATGAGAAGGACATACCCAAATATCGACTGACACTTCTTGTGCCATGGGATTCTAGCTGCACCTTATTGACGAGTCCAACAAGTTCAAAATCTCCCTGAAGTTGCTTGAGCCCCCTAATCAGAGGGGAACTTGGCATAGAGGTTTGGGTTTTCTGTTACTAATGGAGCAGGAGCAAAGCTGAGTTGCATAGGGACGGTCTAAATCTACTGTCACGCAGTGAGTATAAAAAAGATAGAATATAATACAACAGGAATAACTACCAGTGGCTGAGATTATTTTAAGCTTTTTGTACATTCTAAGTACAAAAGGATGCCCCCAGACTTAGGTCCCATGCTTGCTGAGCCATGAAAGTCAAGTTTCACCTCAATGAGAAGTAGAGCAGTTTTTATTTTATTTGTACCTAAGGCAAACAGGAAGGCTAAGAATTTCCAGATTAGCCACTTCATCATCCTTCATAAAGAGAGATACAGATTAACATCAGTGTATTTGATGAATACCAGAATAGAGGTGCTCTGTCAATGTGAAAACAACTCCAGTAGAGATTGCTGGTGATGCTTGTAGGTTGTAATCACACGTCAGAAATTTGATTCTGAGTTTATAATCGCCCTTCAAGCACTTTATTAGAGACCTTATGCACCAGCACTGGTCAATGACCAGCAGTCAGGATAGTTCACAATAACTTGGATGGGGCACTGGGCATTGTTTCTCCCTTTCATCACGACTATTTAACCTTCATAATGAGCTTTTAGGAGAGAAATGTAGAATCTGTGGAACATATTTGCTTACGCACATAGCAGAGTGGTATTCATTTCAAATTCTATGTGGTCAAAGTAATACAATACTTCAGCACAGAAAAAAAAAACATTACACTCCCTCCCCACCCAAAAACAACATAAAATCTTAGGTATGTGCCACTATGGTCTGAATGCACATTGAGGGGGTGTCATTGACTTGCACCCTCTGTGAAAGGCTTAGGAGGCTCTACCTCTAATTTTGAAATATCTAACTCAATCCTGAAAATCTTTTATTGGTCTTTCTTATCAAAATGGATGAGCCAGACTTTGATGTGCAAGTGTCTCATCTGAGCACCAGTGGGTCTCAATCCTTCCTGGAGACCCTCCCCTCCTGTGAGCTCATACTGCAGCTAGCTGACCTCATCTTCATTCTATACTAACCTGCATGCCTCATTGTCTAACACTTTCACCAGTAAATTGCTCTTGTACTGGACGTTGTGAAATGTGATTGACAATTCAATCAAGTAATAGCTGAAGACAGCCAACCTAGATCCCATCAATGTGTTTACAAAAGCTCTGATACAGACTTAAATTGAAACTAGTCTATACCTAACTAGGATCATGCTTCTGTAACAAGCACAGTTGCGTATACGTACATGTGCACTATACTGCGCATCCTGTATGCATACATCTCATACATGCGGAGTTAAACCACTCCTCAACTTATAAAGTTATCCCAAGGTAATAGCCTCCTGCCCAGGCATCCTTCCATTTATTTTTTAGAAACTGACATTGAAGCTACAATCAGCTATTTAATGTATTATTAAATAGAGAATGTATGCGCACTTGATTTTAATGGAACTTTTTTTTATTATTGTTCGACATGTGAAGTAAAAGATCTAATGAAAAGAAACCGAGCAGAGCGCTGAATAAAGCAGAATATGATATCTCATCCAACAACGAGAGAGAGAAAAGGTAATTACATTATCGTTTTAAATTGGTGGCATAAAGGCAAAATTTCAGGACCTGAGCTGTCAAGAAATCTATCTCCTGTGGGGAAATCACTCTTTTCCGTGCAGATGTAAGATGAAGCTTGCTCAATTGTCACTAGTTCTTCAACAAAAGAATATGAATAGATGTTCATTAGGCAGTGCACACTGTCCGCCAACTTATTTAGTTTGTATAAGCCCTACAATAGTCCTGTTTCTGTGATCCACAGTACACGTGGCTTGAAAATCGGTCTGCCAATTAAGCCTCTACACCAGTGGCAGCTCCTCTGCTAAGGCAGAGGAGCGTCGCCCCACTGCTTTTTTGCAGTGAATAAAAGGGAAAATCAAATGTTCTCCTACTTACGCAGCTCTCGCGCCATCCAAAACAGTCTTGAGTATTTTGCATGTTCTCCATGCAGGCTGCATCGCAGCCCACGTGGAGAACTTGCCCAGGCCTCCAGTCAGCGTCTGAGCCCTGAAACAGGGCGCTGAGACCACTCACAACACTGCTAAGGCAGCGTTGTGATTGACTGACAGGGAGCCTGGGTGTGCTTCCTGTTGAGGCCGAGTGAGGAAGGACTACGGAGGAGAGACACGGCGAGGAAGCGGCAAGAAGGTATGTTTTTATTGTATTTCTTTATACCTGCTTCTCCCACGTCCTCCTCCCACCCGCCCCCCTACTTGTGATCTGTGCCAGCCGCCACTGCTCTGCACTGTCCCTCTCGCTGTCAACGTCTGCTTATTGCTTTACCATTGAGACAACATTCAATTGGACTTTAAAGGTGACGATCGGGCCATTAAGTGCAAAAAATGTGGCCCACAGTCAAAATTCGAGTGTGGCATGGGCTAAAAATTATTAATAACGGAAACCATGTGAGGTATGGAATTGTTTTAGAAATAAGATGTTTATATCTAAATATGATTTACTTTCATTTGTTTAAACTACAATCTCTTCGGGAATAGAACAAGTTTGATTAGAAACAGAAACAAACTAAGCTAAAAGCAACTACAAAGAAAGAAGCAACAACAATTACCTAAGGTACTCAGGTGGAAAAGCTTGAACTTATAACAGCTGATTAGAGTACAAGGTGCTATTTAAATGCATTTACCAACAGCACAATACAATATTATAAGTACTTAATAAAATGCATCCGCTCACTCCATGGTCACATAAAGATACTTGGTGCATTAAATTAGAGAAGGTCAGAATTGGCTGATAAGCTTCTTAGGATGAATTACAAAAAATTCTGATTTAAAGTAATGTATAGTAATTTATTAAGAAATACTGTGATAATAAGGGCGTGACTGCTGCCCAAGGAGATGATAGCCTAAGCGACGAGCTCCTCTACACCAACACCTTCCTGATAACTACCCGTGTCGCACCTGAGCTCGTAAGTAAAATTCAGCAGTTGAAGTGTTTGGTGCGTCCTTCAGGCTGCTTTTTCCTCTTGATATCCGTGTCCTTTTGGATATTCTCATGCAGCATATGGGCCAACCTGGAGCTGTCTGATCTCAAAATGGCCTTCCTTGTGACGGATCAGCAGTGGTATTAGCAATTCTTCTTGAACAACACAACTGGTATTTCAGTGTGACCATCACGGATTCAACCTTCATCACACTCTATGCCCAAAGAGGCTAGTCTGTTCCACCCTACACCCTCCACTTCACACCATTCTCATTCTATGAGAACAATGCTGATCAGTCAACACACTGTGCCTGATTTGAAGAAGGGGATAAGCTACCTTACATTTCTCTTATGAAACTTGCCTCTCATCTCTGGATCACAATCCAGCCTCCATAAATGAAATTGTTTTCCCCATCCTACGTACTCTCTAGAAGGTACTCTAGTGATAGATCATGAGGTGATTTCTTACACAGACTGAAACCATTGCAAACAGTTTATGCTTGTTCAATCACCACCAATGAGTGCAATCTCTCATCTCAGCTGCCCTCCACCAGGATCGAGATTTTTATTTCCACTACTAACCAGCTTTCAAAACACCATTTTGACTCCAACGCTATCCACTATGATGGTTAGTTCTAAAAAACACTAGATCTTCAAGATACCAAAGGGTCTAAAAAAGTTGAAACCTGGACAGAAAAAATTGAAACATGATCCTGCTTCTTCCAAACCAATGAATCAAACCTAAACACATCCCGTCCCTGTGCTAGATCTCACCATGCAGAAACTTGAAACCCTTCACATCATTGGCAAAATCCACAAAGCGCTGCACAGGCGTATAGCAAAGCGACCTCACATGCATGAAACCGGACATTCAAAACCTGGAAGAAAGAATTTCTGAAGCTGTATCACGCATAAGTATTCTTGAATACCACAAACTGAATTTGTCCAGGTCACTAACAGTGAACTCAGTACGGATCACAGAACTGAAAAGACCATCACCGGCCTAGAAGATTGCCACAGGAGAGGAAACCTAAGCATCTTTGGCCTCCCAGAAGATACTGAAGATCATGCATCATCCTTCTCTGCCTTTTTGAACAAATAGATACCTCTTGCTCTAGGTCTCAGTTCTGATAAAGACTTAGAAATAACTTGCGCCCGTAGAGTCCCTGTAAGCATGCTTACGAATATCAACTACTCCAGGGTGGTAATCTTCTGACCTCTCTTGCTATGCTCCTACATGGCAGGTGCCTCACTAGGCATCACTCAAAACTACTCTAAAGACATGGTAACAATAAGGAAGGCATTCTTGTCCAGGAGAAAGAGACTCTAATACCCCCCCATACAGTTTTCCTTCACCTGACCAGCAAGGCTGAAAGTCTCCTTCAATGGCAAACAATCAATATTCGATGACCTCAAAGATTTGGACTACTTCATCTCCGAGATCCAGTATTAGAATGTGACCACCTGATTAGGTTCCTGTATTTTTCACTAACCGCTCTCCACTAGAAAAGCATCATGTTATTTCTAATTGGGTAGATACTAGCAAGTTAGATATTAATCAATAACAAATAACCTTCATTGCTGTTTTCTAGATTCTCTCTTCACAACGACTAGACGTTGCCTAAACTTCTCGAACTCAACCTTACACTGAAGTTGACCATAAGTATCGGCATTATGCTATTTCACTACTGCTTACCATACACATTGAACATTTATCCCATAAACTCTACAGATCGCTTACATCATGCATCACTGCACATCCTACCGCCTACTTACTAACCACCATCAAACTGACAATGTTTGTTGCTAATATTCATCTCTGACCTGTACCTCCCTAATTACACCAGACTTCCAACCTCACCACATGATTATGACCTAGGTTCTGTCGCACAGGATGATTGTTCTATTAGTGATGTTACTGAGTTGTAATGTCGGCCCCTACCACTATTTGGTGCCCCCCCCCCCCCTCTCGCCTGCCACCCTACATTGGTAAGATCCATCAAAGTCTAATTTTGTATCTGGGAACTACATTCCAACCCTTCCATATCATAATAATCTGGGTCTTTCAACATGTAATTTGTAATTTACAAGTGTTGTGTACCTTTCAGGTAAGTCTATCAAACCCATGTTCTGGGACTCTTTTTAACACTTTGTTACTGTTGCTTGTTATGCCAGGGTATATTTTGTATCATATTCTTATTACTTTTGTGGTGCTTGATGTCGATGTTTAGTTCCCGTTACATACTTATATAGGGATAAGCCTAAATTATTTTACATCAATACTACATATCAAGGCATAGCTCCACAGCATCATTGCCTTTAGGTCTTGCCCCTTGTGGCTTCCACCATTTATCCTATGTTTTCTTGTGGGGGTGGTGGGTTAGGATGGGTGTTTTATCTTCTTAAAATGGGGTTTTATTTTTAGTTTTATTCTCCTCTTTTTCTCCTCCACTTTCACATCTCCTCCCTATCTCATCCTTCTCTCTTCTCCCCCTACCCAGCCCACCTCCCCATACCAAATATTTCCCCGGTGCTCTCCTCTTATCCCAAAACTCTGTTACAGGATGGTCATCTCATTTTTCCCTTCTGACAATCTTACCCAGATGTTCCGATACACTCACCATTACTACCCTACGTAAATGCATGGCTTAAAGATCCTCTCCCTCTTGCGAAATGACTAAACCACCCCACTAAGCACCAAAAAATCCTAGACTACCTCCACAAATTAAAGCGGATTACGGACATAATATTGAATACAAAAATATAGACTTACCAAAATATCGATGATGAAATATAGAATGCAAAAATATCGAATTCCTATCTACAAACAGGTAAGTACAAAAATATCGAATCAAAAATATCATTGTAAAAAATATAGTTAGTCAAAATATTGATTTTTTTTAAATGTCTTAAAAGTAATTTAAAATTAATGAAATAATAAATATAATTAACTAAAACATACTTTAAAATACTTAAATAACCTTAAAATTATTAAATAACTAATTTAAGTTATAAAAAACATACAATTTTATTTTTTAATACATATATATTAATGTAATATTAATAAAAATATACAATATTTTTACCATAGGATAGCGGGAGGGTAACATTTACTATTACCACTTCAGTGAGTGCAACAGTAGGGAAACCGTTGGGTAGCGTAGGGGTAAAAATTACTATTCCCACTCCAGAGAGTGCGACAGTAGGGAAAGCGTTGTATAGCGGGAGGGTAAACATTACTATTCCCACTCCAGAGAGTGCAACAGTAGGGAAAGCGTTGGATAGCCTAGAGGTAAAAATTACTATTCCCACTTCAGAGAGTGCAACAGTAGAGAAAACTTTGGCTAGCGTAGAGGTAAAAATTACTATTCCCACTCCAGAGAGTGCAACAGTATGGAAAGCGTTGGATAGCGTAGGGTTAAAAATTACTATCCCCACTCCAGAGAGTGCAACAGTATGGAAAGCGTTGGATAGCGTAGGGGCAAAATTACTATTCCCACTCCAGAGAGTGCAACCTTAGGGAAAGCGTTGGATAACGTAGGGGTAAAAATTAATATTCCCACTCCAGAGAGTGCAACAGTTGGGAAAGCGTTGGATAGCCTAGGGGTAAAAATGACTATTCCCACTCTAGAGAGTTTAACAGTAGGGAAAGTAATGATTTAATATATTAATAAAAATATCAATACCAATAAAAAATGTATTGAAATTAATTACCAATTTAATATTATGTAATAATTAATTAATTAGAAATACAAATACATATTAGTTATTAAAATGAACTACCTATTCATAATTAATTAACAAATAATTATTTTTCAATAACAAAAACTAATTAATAATACAACTTAATACCAATTAATAATTAATTAACAGTAAAATAATTATCAATACACAAAAATATTTTAAATGTGTAATTAATTACAATTAAATTACTTCCCACCCTATTCCCCTATAAACCCACAATCCGCTACAGAAAATAAATTAATACAATTATCGTAATTATCAATTAAGCAATTAATACAAATTAATTACCAATTAATAAGAATTAATTACCAATTAAAAATTAATAAACAATAACTTAAAAATTAATACCAATAAATAAATAAAAATATTAAATTCATTACAATTAAATTAATTCCCACCCAATTCCCCTATAAACCCACAACCCGCTACAGAACTAAAACGCAAAATTAAATTAAAAATAAATAGTAATTTCTGAAAATTAATATTTAATTTAATATAATTAAATTACTTCCCTCCCTATTCCCCTATAAACCCACAACTCACTACAGAATTAAATTACGCAAAAATTAAATAACATAAAATTCATTACTGAAAATAAATGACAAAAATAATATACACTTTTCACACATATACTAACATACAAAACACTTTAAAAAATTTGATATTATTACAAATTCGATATATTTTAACACCTATAGTATATACTTCGATATTTTGACTTTCTATATTTTAAAAATCGATATTATATTACTTACCTTCAATTCGATATTTTTCACCACTATATTGGGGTCGATTCCGATTTGGGAAACGAATCCGTACGACGATTTGTATTCGTAGCCGTTTCCGTACGAATCGTACAAATCCGTCCGAATTGCGTAGTACGATCCGTTGCGAGAAAATATGTCCGAATCATTGCAAACCGTACGAAAATGAAGGGTAAATCCGCACGACATCAACCCGCACAGTGAACCGTACGATTCTTAAAATTCCATACGACCCGCCAAGTACGATCCGGACCAAGGAATGAGAACGCGATTTGTACGGTAAACGCCGCGTATGAGCAATGCGTACGGAGAGCAACACTCTCACATACGCACTGTACCCCTAAAATCAAGGGGTGTACACACTCGGTGTACGCACCATACACCTACGACCTTGGGGTGTACGAACCGTACCCCCAAGGGCCATACACCTACGACCATGGGGTGTATGCACGGGGACATACACACCGTACCCCAGAAATCCAGGGGTGTACGCACCGTACACCGATGCACCCTACCCCTGCAATCATGGGGTGTACGCACCGTACCCGGGGGGTCCGTTTCATACGCATTTCAAGGCGAAATCTTCTTTCACGGACATTTTGAGCTCCCGTAGAAAAGAGTCGTACGGAGAGTTTTGTTGATACGATTCGTACTTGCTGGGTCGGAAAATGCAGCTTCGATCCATACGGACATCGCGTACTGCGTGTTCCGAATGCGATTTGTACGGATTAGTGAGTTGTACGGTCTTCGGTACGATTCGTACGGAGAACTGCTTTGAGTACACATCGTACTACATCGTACGTACAGGTACGGTTCTGCATACGATTCGTATGGGAAAAAAGCTCTGTACGCCTATTCGGAGGGCATTTTACCGAACCGGAATTGGCCCCATTGTGTCCATTTGATATTTTGTCCATTCTATATTTTTACTTCAAAATTATGGCTATTTTATATTTTGTACTCGATATTATGTCTAGTTACCATTAAAGAGAGACATTATACTCCTACAGGAAACCAAAATTGAACTCAAAGAAGCAATGTTATTACGCAAAAACTGGGTGAGTTACTTGACACGTACCTAGCCATTTAAAAGAAAAACTGAGTTGTCACTCTTTTTCAAAATATTATGGACTACATATTATCTCCTCTGATATGGACCCAAAAGGCAGAGGGCTCATATCAGAATGGAAAACCGAAAAAACAATAGAGATATTCATGCCATAAACATGTATGCCCCTACTAATGACCACCCTGATTTCGGGATTCGACCGAATAGAAAAATCTCCTCCATTCCACCCAGATCTAGGCTAATTGTACGTTACAACTTTAACCTATCACCTATATTTGTATGGAGCCCTTAATAGAATTTCCAGCCACACCTTTGGACCTAACAAGTCCTTCAAACAGATGTTCAATCTCTGTAACAGCCATAGATTTGATGATATCTGGAGGTTAGCTAAGTCCACTGGCAAGGATTACAGTTCTCTCATACTCACAATTAATTCTCTCCAATCGATTGCATCTTAGTGGACGAATCACATGTGCCTAACAACTCTGATCCCATAATTGAACCAATACTTATAGCTGACCATGTTTGCATCTCAATCTCCTGTGACATTACCCAATCAGTCCCAAAACAATGTCCTGGAGAATGAGCACTCTCCTTACTGAGGACCCTTCCTCTAGAGAAGCAATTAAACAATAAATAATACATTACCTAAATCTTAATGCAGCTCAGGCCCTACCCCTTGAATAATATGGAACACAGTTAAAGCAGCCATCCGCCGTCACATGATTAAACTCATGACCATAAAAAACAAACAGGATAACTTATGATTATATTCCCTAGAAGCAAAGAGGAAAAACTCTTGAGGGGAAACTAAAACAAACCCCTAGCAGAACACTACTAACTCATCTGACAAAAGTTAAATACAAATATAGTAAAATGTAATTAACAAAGCACACCTAATAATTAACAGACACAAAGGCATCACATTCTGTGGCCAGAATAAAGCAGGAAAATTACTTGCACCTTTCCTAAATTAAATTACAGACACTCAAAATAACTTCCATTATCAATAGTAATATATTACCCTCCACTAAAGATGAGGACATCCTTGCCAAATTTTAACAATTCTACCTAGAAATGTACTTTAAAAATAACTATACCTCATACAAGGAGTGCTTACAATACCTTAACATACTCCCTATTTCAAAAATAGATGAGAAAAAAAGACACTCTTGATGAACTCATTTCCCAATCAGAAATTGACAAAGCCATAAAATCATTCAAACCTGGAAAAGCTCCGGGCCCAGAGGGCTTCCCTGCCAACTTTAGTCATACATGTGGCTCTATCTTAATTCACCCCACCCCCCACCCAAATAAACTTTTCACACGCTATGCAATCTATACAGGGCACAGCGTTGTAGGCTACCTCATTGCTACACCAAAAGATGGGAGGATCCATCTAACCCCCAAAATGACTGTGCTATTTTGCTAATCAACATGGATTGCTAAATATATGCCAAGATCCTGGCCCTCAGATTGGAGATTGCCCCCAAAACAATTATACATCATTCCCAAGCAGGATTCATTAGAGGCAGATTCAGTGCAGATAATATCAGACTATTTGGTCACGCTATAGAGAAGGTAAACACTGTCACACATCCAGAATCTTGAATTGCTTGGATGCAGAAAAGGCCTTTGGTAATGTTTCCTTGCCCTTCCTTTATGCGACACAGCCTTCAACATTGGCCCAAAATATGCCAAGATGAGTTTGGCTTTATGCAAAGCCCTTAACGTTAAAATCAATATTAATAGGATCTCATCAAATAGCTTTATTCTCTACCAAGGAACAAGACAAGGATGCTCTCTCTCTCCCTTATGGTTCCTACATTTTTCAGATCCTCTACTCATCAGCATTAGAGAGAATGAGGCAATCCCATGGATCCCTTTTCCTGCAGGCTCACAAAAATAGTGCAATTCGAAGATAATACTTACATTTTCACCAAACAAGCAGACTCTGTAACCCCTGCCATAACATCTACAATTAACGATTACACTGAAGTAACAGGCTATACCCTTAGTAAAGAAAAAGCAGAAATCCTCCCACTCAACATTCACTGCATCAGCTCTATATTACGAAACAGTGGGCTCAAGTGTGTCCAAAAAAGAATAAAATGCATAGGAAAGTAGTTTAGTCGAGACTTAAAAGAATCGTTTGACCATAACGAGAAAGTAACCTTATCTAATATTAAAGACCACTTAGGACAATAGATGATTAGATTCATAATCTAGTAGGGCTGTATCAAAACCATTAAGATGATGATTCCACCACTTATCAAGGTTCCTATAAGCATTTCACTTATCCCCTTATCAGACTCTTTCTTCACCAAAATTGACTACCTAAACTTTCTTTGGAATTTTAAAAGACCACAAATCACTCTCAGGAACCTGAGGCTACCCAAGTCTTTAGGAGGCTTAAATCTGCCAGAATATAGAAGATACAAAATGGCATATTTGGCTAGGCAAGGACACCTCTGGCTTAACTCTGTCGGAATTCAATCTCCAACCTGGCTTAAATTAGAAAAGAGTCTCATTTTACAGCTCTCTCTCACATCCGTTCTTGCAAGAAAAATATAATGGTAAACACTCCTCTCTTATCCTAGCTGGAACCTCTGATGCTCTCTGGAAAAGCAACATCAAACTTACGAATAAAATTAAGAACTCTACTTCAGCCTCACTATGGCACAATGACAATATCAGACAAGATTGGAAAATGCTATACTTTATAAACTGGTCTCAGAAAGGTATTCTTTACATCAAAAATGTAGGGACCTCCTTGTGCCCCCCACTCTTCTCTCACATCAAACACGTTTTAACTCAGAAGACATTAACTTCTAAACATTTCCGATACTCAAAGTCATCTTAACTAGACACAAATCTCAGAAAACATCAGATGTCCAATCCGTGCCAAATAAAATAGCTATTGGTGGGCACATAGCCTCCAAACTATATGCCCTTTTATCATCCAATAATGTTCCCAGATGAAATCAATCCACCCGAAATGGGTCTCCCTACTAAGCACTACTCATTCCCTTCACCCTCAGATCCTAAACTGGCCCTCCATTTGGACTAACCTAGCAACCAACAAAATGTCCCCCTCCATTGCACAATGCAGATTTTGGTCTCCTTACATGTCCCTTCAAACTATTTAAACTTGAACTCCAAGACACATATCTTTGCTGGAGTTGTGGTAAAAATCCTGGTGATCTGCAGCACATATTCCTCGACTGCTCATTTGCTAATGACTCTTGGACTGAGGTCAGCACAACTATATATCAAATTCTACACACTAAATGGTCACCGGACCTCTCTTCCAATTGCCCTAGGCTGTTTTTCCAATGAGGTAGCCTATACACTGTTATACATATTCTGGTAACGATAGGTCTCAGATCCATCCAAATTGTCAATCCATACCTGGTGGACATGGATTCAATTCACCACAGAAAATTCCCTAAACACCTTTTTGTGAACAAATTCAGAAAAAAACTAAAAAGCAGGGCATAACCCGATTTTGCTATTCACACCCAGTATACCAAACAGTTGTTTCTATTTTATTGTATTGTTTCATTGAAACTCAATACAATCTTTCTGAATTTAAAACAAAAAATGCTATGACAGTGAGAAAAGCAAGTATGGTGGAAACAGCAAGAAACTGCTGCAGCTTCTGCACTTTTAAATGCAGAAAACCATGCAATTTCCAATTCATGGTGTTACTGCAAAATGTCCTTGTATCTCTAAATGAGGGCAGTACTGTGCAATGCTGCACTCAATCACCAGTATTGGTGTTGCATTGAGGGACTCCATCCCAGGACTTGTCCTCCCCCTGATAAATACCTTATTGAAGGGTGGGTTAGTGAACGGGTTGGCATTAGTCATCCTCCACCTTTGGTGGTCACTGTGATGCTCTTCATGGTTCATGGTTTTGGAACTCCTCAGAGTTGATCACTGAAGTGGTTCCCTTTGCAGCCCGATTGCATAGGAGTTTCCATCTTGATTCCTGTTCCTCTCCCTTCCTTTGATTTTCCAAAAGTGAGCAGGATTTGCGAGGTCTTTCTATTATACCTGTGGAATCAGCATCTCCTCCCTTTTGGTTCTGGCTAAGGTGGCTTTTCTGGTGGCTATCACCTAACCTCTACCAAAGGTTTGGCTGAGTTGGGTTTGCTTGTAGTCACCCCCTGTTTGCTCTTGATGGTCCTGGGTACATCTCCAAACATCGCTCTCCCATCTTTAGATCGTGGAACGATGAAGAAATGCACTGGATATTTATAGGGCCTTGTTAAATTTCTTTTTCCAGATTATTGATTTTCCGTTTTTCTGATACCTTTTTTGTCTCTAGTCCCATGTGTTTATGGGGGAGTTGGATGTCATAGGCCACTCCACTAGGACAGTGACCTCCTGGGCTGAATCAAGTAGTATTCACTCATCTGAGATTTGTGGGCAACTACTTGAACTTATCTCCATGCCTTTGTGCCCATTATCATCTTGATATGTGGGACTTTGAAGGGGATATTTTGGTTCTGTGGTGTTATGTGATTCTTCATTGCAACTTACTTCTATTGAAGTCTTTGTTTGGCTTGTCAAGATGGATCTTTTTTCCTTATCATAACTACCATCAGTTTTGACTCATTACACCCTCACATGTATACAGGCTGAGATGGACAAAGGGATAAAGTTGCTACTACTTAGTGGTAATCTTCATTATACCACATCCTAGTCTTTCTTGGTACAGTCTTCTTGCCGCCCTCCCTCTTTTCTTGTATTACCCTTGGGCACTCTCTGTGGATCATGGGTGTAGTTCTTACTTCATATGCTCATCTGTTTACCAGAAAGGGGCAGGTGTATTATAGGAAAAGGCATCATTTTTTTTATAGAAAGCAAAGAAATGCTTTTCACAGATTTATATTGAGAAAATCACCTCCTTTTCAGCAGCATGACTTTGGGCATCTATTGCTAGGGGATACACCTCACATAAGTCAATCCACTGATCAATATATGATATCAAACAGCAGGAATATGTAGATAAATTGTACTTGTAAACAGTAATGCATGTGCATCAGTGCCAGTAATAGGAACGTAAAAAACACGAATAATCTGCACAGTGGCGTCTCACAAAATGTTTGGGTTCCCCCTTAACCCCTGAACCACAGAGACTGCCAGAGCCCACTGCAGCCACAGTAACTTAACAAATTGCAGTCGGGCCTGTACCAAATATGGCACAGTACAAAAACCCTGATGCTCACTCAGCTATTTAAAAATGCTCTAAACAGGAGCATGTAAGAATATCAGGCTTTTTTGAAAATTCACTTTGAGGTGTAGATTATCCTCAAATTAAGGACTGTTTAACGAACTCTCAGAAATTAACAACTAAATAGCCCTTTAATAAAACAACATTTCCCAGTAGTCAACAAATCAGAACACTGGGTACCCACAGCGTGAAACGTAGCAAGTTATCTGAACCCTGTGTACCTGCAGTAGTGGTATGTAGCACTCTATAGTACTTAGCCACTCATTAGTCTAAATAAACTGCTCCTTCAGTCTAAATAATATGTTTGAACACACTAGATTCAAGAGCACTGATTGTTATGTTCCATATAGGTACCCCAATATAGGCTCAGGTAGTCCCACACTTTTTACCTATATTCTCCCTTGCCATTACACTGATAACGGTTCTGTGATGTATTCCTATAGGTTCTGTATCGATCCCCCTATTCCTGACCCTATTCTGGTTAACAAGTTAACTAGCAGCCATCCCATGAGGCAGAAAACCCCCATGATGCAGGAACCGTTATCTGATAAAGCCACACTACGGCACAGGAACGTGTTATCTGATTAGGTCATAACGCTTGCCATCTAATTAGACAAGCGATATTCCTCCAGCCCCTGATAAGGCATACGGAGTTCTCAAAACAAATCAAACCTATGACAGACCTGGGAAAAACCCTGCGGCCATTGTTTTGATTTCACCGAGAACTTCAGCAAAAGAATGTGCTAACGACAAGGTCGTATGACATCCTTATTGACGTATCTATGTCCATCCTTACGTCAATCTCGGCACCTTAAAGGTATAAATATTACCGATATTGCCCTATGCAAACACACGCGGTGGTGACGAGATCGGAGCAGCCAGACTTGCCGAAGCGCAGAGCAGACCCCGCTGGCGCAGCCCCGCCTTTCCTGACGCGCTGAGAACGAGACGCTGCTTTCTCCTGCCGAGAAATCCAGCTCCCGGGTAGCCCTCGCAGGCAGCCTGGAATATCGAGACCAGAGACGAGAGATACCATCCCTCATTCATCCTAGATTCCAGGTACAGAACTGAATAACCCCTTGCAGAGAATTCTTTAGTCAGTCACTTGGCAAAACAAACTTAACTTAAACTGTAACTTTCTATTCCCGCCCACGTATTAGGCTTAGGTCAGGTACACGGGGTAGGCGTAGTTAGAAACACCAGTTGAGTACGATTAGTCAAATGTAAATGTGTATGTATTCATTTTATTCATTTTAACCTTCATATGGCTTAGAAACCATATCAATGTTTTTACAGTATTATTTTATACTTCTGCTTTTATTGTATGCACTCTACTTAACCATAAGTATTGCAATAATATCGATCCATTTCTCTTGTATGAGAAAAGAGACTGATCAATAAATAACATCTTTTATTGAACACGCCCGTCTCTTCCTTTTCTCTACAATCTGGTGAGACTAAGAATGCACGTACTGACTGAGTAAAATAAGTCGTCTTTTGTTTTCACACGACTCTAGAGATACACTCTTGATTAGGGGAGAGCAAAGTTGTCATGTTCTATGGTTGTCAGAAACTAAATCCCTTCTTGTCTATCCAGGGAGGTTCAACTCCTCCTTGCCTATTCGAGAAAGTTTCTAGTGAACTCTGAGCTAGCTGGCAAACCCAAAACTTTAAGTCTAATATCGACAGTAGTAGACCTAGTTAACGTCTGGTCTAGGCCTATACTATTGAAGGTATTATTCCAATGCGCAGAGCCTATTGGGATAATAGGAACTACACTACATGGCGCCCAACGTGTTTGGAAGGGCGATAAAACTAACGTAAGACATTTAGAGTAACTCAGTCGTGCTTTTTCACTCAGACCCCTTTTCCCATAATACTCCAAAGACGTCTGGAGTGGGTAAAAGGTAATATCCGCCAGACCTCGCAGGAGGAAACTCCTATGTATGGTTCTTGGTTTAGTCAACGTTGAAGGATATACTGTTCCAAAATATTGTGCATCTAATCTTTGTTTCCATAAGAAACCTGATCTGCAAACAAACTAAATAACGTTCCTGTCGGTAAAATGGGAGACAGTGATGACGAAAGGAGACAGATATAGCAGACCAACCAGCTGAAATTGCCAGAATTATAGAAAAATCCTATGAGGAACTAGGTAGAGATAGTTTAGGTGGAATACCAGTAAAACCACAATTGATTGAAAGTCCTGAAAAAATATTTTTTAATAATAATTCAACATCACAAAAAAAGAGCTGGGATGGAAACAAACAATCCAATCCTAAAGAAAAGAAATTCCAGTCCAGAGGAAGGTCTCCTCGGCGGAGAGAAAAATCTCCGAACCAAAGACACAGGTCACCCCAAAGTGACCCCTCTGGGAAAAGATATAACCTTAGAAATAGGGATAATATAAAGAAGCCTGATAGATATCAAAACATTGATACACGTCCCTCTCAATCTTTTCAGACTTCCTCGCAGAAATCGGAAAGAAGAGGACGATCAGAACAAAGAGAAGAGCACGCCAAGTCCAAAGACAAGGAACCTGCTCATCTAAAAAAGAAATTACAATTTCCAAAAAAGAAGGTAGCCAGTATCAAGGTAGTTAACAATGCCGAGAATACTGAGGACACAACTGAAAAACGGAGAATGGGCTCAGACAATGCTAGACAGCGCAGCAGAAGTGAGCATAGCTCGCAAAGTCCTTATGAATCATCTGGAGACAGTGGACACGAATGAATATCTTCAAGTGGAAACTGCAGACACCAGAGTTAGCAAACCTCACAAAATATATGAAATAACTTTACGTATAGAAGGGGATAAGACTAGAAAAATAAGGGGACTATTTTGGGATAATCTCTCCAAGGGCTATGACATCCTTCTAGCTGAAAAAGACTGGCCACCAGAGTTTGTCAGGGAGTGCCCTCATGGCGAAGAAATAATTATGCCTGCCTTCTCAAATCATATCCCAATTCATAAAAAATACACACTTGCCAGAAAGTGGGCAGTAGCTCAAGCTCCTGCTTTATATAACAATCATGTAGGATGGGATGAGGACTCTCCTCCTCACAAAATCCAGTTAAAATCACAACCTACTGCACAAAGACAGTACCCAATTAAGCAAGAAGCTAAAAAACAGGTAAAAGAAATCCTAGATCAATTAGAATACCAGGGGGTGATTGAAACTTGCACCTCACAAATGAACAACCCTTTGTTTCCTGTCTCCAAACCAGACAATTCATATCGTCTAGTTTTGGATTATCGACACCTTAACTCATGTTGCAAAACTTTTGCAGTGCAAAACTCGCATAGTGCTGCACTAATGAATAACATAGTGCGCAAAAAATACAAAAAGACATTAGACATCTCTAATGGATTCTTTTGTCAAAACATAGCACCAGAGAGCAGATATTTGTCTGCATTCTCAATAAATGGCACTCAAAAACAATTCTGTCGGTTAGCCCAGGGGTACAAGAATAGCCCAGGGGTATTCTCAGCGAGAGTAACAGAATTACTACAAACATATGATGACGAAGCATTATCTTATGTCGACGACATATACTTAACAGATGATGACTTGGATACTCACTTGAAGAGAGTGAACACCATAATACTTGGGTTCGCAGCAGAGGGTTACAAATTCAACTTTAAAAAATCCAGAATTGCCCATCTAACAGTCCTGTTCTTAGGATACGAATTATCAAGTGAAGGCAAAAGCCTGGCTGACAATTTCCTAGAGAAATGTGCCGTACTCCAAGCACCTAGAACACTAAAAAACCTACAGTCAATTCTAGGCTTCCTAAATTTCGGAAGAACATACATCGCAAATTACGCAGAAAGGGTCAAACCCCTTTATGATCTAATAAAACCAGATTTTAAAAGAACCAATTGGACTCAAATACACACAGAAATTTTGAGATCCTTAGAAACAGACATGTTAATTAAAACAAAATTAGAAACACGTGATAACACACGCAATCTTGTGATTCGAGTCATCCCAGGAAGATGCGGATTCACATACCTGACCTCTAATGAGGGAGAAAAGGTACCAATTGCATTCAAATCACACTTGTACACAGAAGCTGAAAAGAAATTCAGCATTAAAGAAAACATTGTTCATGCAGTTCAAACCGCAATAGCTAGAGAAAAAGATCAAGCGGACGGTAGACATATCACAGTCAGAACAGCAGAATCAGCCTTTGAGGCATTAACAACACCGTGTAATTTACCAACAACAACATTGAATCCGGAATGGATACAATGGGTGAATTCAATTACAACGGACAAAGTATACTACTACTTTGATCCAGAACTAAAGGAATTGAAAAATCTAGAATATGAAAGAACATTCCCTCTGCCTATCGACATTCTGCCCTTACGACAATACGCTTGTGTAAGCTATACAGACGGACATGCTCAACCCTCCGTTTGGGGAGAACAAGCATACAACCCCACATGTGAGATTACAAAAGAAGTGTGGCGCGGAGGTAAACTAAGACCTCTATTAACAAAAACACACTCAGTAGAAACTAATTCAGAACAACAGACTGAAATAATAGCATTGAAAATGGCGCTAGATAATGCGGATCGCGAATTCCCGACACTTATAGTGTCCGATTCATATTACTGCGTCAAATCATATAACAACGATTTGCAGACATGGATTCAAAACGGTTACAAAGATGACACAGATGCAACAATAAAGCAAAAACTGCTTTGGGAACAAATAGCTCTTTTACAAAAAGAACTACCAAAGACTCACGTGACACACTCACTGAGTCATCAGCGTGATGGCGTTCACGTTGCAGGGAATTCATTGGCTGAGACAGCCACAGCGGTACCAACTAAATCGGCTTCTGTAGCTCGAAAAAAGCGTACAGTGAAGTATATTGACGGTGAAACAGTGCTGGCGGTGAAAACGTCATTAAAAGGCGACTGCTCGGCGCTACCGATCAACTATCCACTCAATTATACATACATAATCGATGCAAACTCCATCCCTTTTGCTCGAATCCCTGGAGTGGGGGATAGAGTGATTCCAAACATGGACAGGAGAAACTTGTTAATAGCAGACGCACATATGGGCGAGGGTCTCAGACACCTCAAACTAAAAGATTCTCTGGAAAAATTACAATCAAGGTACTGGTGGCCAGGCATGAGCCTGCACCATACCATTTTTGTAAAGAACTGCCCAAACTGTAACAGAAATCGCAGTGGTGAGAGAAACGGTGTAATACCGTGTCGTTTCACTCCAGAAAAGTTCAACAGTAAAAAGCAAAGCGTCCGATTAACATATACAGGCTAGTTTCCATTTATAATGTAGATCACCAGCACTCGGCTGACGTCTGGACTGTTATACAAAGATTTGTGAGTCTAAATGGCATATACGCTAGAAGCATGCTACGTTTGACCATTGTTTTCACTCTAGCCCTCCAGCCTGAGGGGATACATGGCCAAATGAGCATAGCACAGCGGGACTCTTCTCACTTCCTCCCTGAGGGATACGGGATGGTGTAAAGAAAAAACCAAGGCATAAAGCTATCTATAACAGAAAGGGTATTAGGTTCGGGAGCTGGGTGGGTCAAACATCTAATAAGTGTCCAACGTAGTCTAAATAACTTGCCAAGAAATTCTCTGAAGGGATTCAGTCCGTACGAATTATTATTTGGAACTAGGATGTTAGTCTTAGATCTCGACAGTCAGACTTCAGTGGTGAAGGAAAAATGCTTTGATATCAAAGATCGTTTGGCTGTTTTGCAGGACTTAAACGAAACAAGAAAAGACCTGAGCAACATAAAGTTGAAACAGCAGCCAACAACCACTGAAGAACCACCACCTGTCCCAGCAAGACCTGTCTGGATTCCAAAAATCGGGGACCTAGTCAGAGAAAAGATCGCGGTAAAGAAGGAATTTGGGCCTTCTTACAGAAAAGCAGTTCCTGTCTTGTCTGTCAACGGGACAAGATCAGTTGTACTACCGCCGCTTGCTGGTAAAAAGGAGAACCGAGTTGTATCCGTCGACCTGGTAAAACCACAACATGTGGCCGATAACAAATAGTAGGCCAAGTGGACTCCCGAAGAAGTAGTAGAACACCAAGATTTGCTACTAACACAGAGGTTCAATCTAAGAGGCTAATCACATTCGAAACGCCTACAGAACTACAACAAGGACTATGCAACAATGCAATGGAACTTAGACCTCTGAAAACCCAAATAAAAACATTTAGCAGAGACACACCAATCTATAATGAAGTAACAAACGACTATACAAGAAACAGTAATCCTGAAGCAATTGGAGCAATAGACAGAACTGCATCCGGCTACTTCATAAACTTCGATGATTCCTCTGAAGGCTTCACTGAATCAAAAACACAGCCATCAACAAAAACCTTTAAAGATAAAGTTAAAGTACTTTTGAAACAACTGAAAGAAACATATCTAATTTCTCCATGGATTGAAATTTGGGTGGGTTTTGGTGCATTTATCCTCATACTTTGGCTCATCATGGTACTAACTTTGGGACGCTTCATTGAGGGAAAATATTCTAAAATGGACACAGCAAGTCAGAAAATCAACTTGATCCTCAAACCACACACATCTTCACACGTCGAGAAAAGAGAACTTTCTTCAGTCAACTTCACAGCCAATCCTATACCGGGTGGGGTAGCATGGGACAAAACTGACTACGAAATTTATGGTCCGGTTGAAATCCTGAAATATCCACACCAAATTAAGATCTCATTGAGTGACTTTGTAAAACCAAGCTCATTTGCTGATGATTGGGACTTTGAAAGTATAAATAATATGATGTCTGACTTAGTAATGTCTGCTAAATTTACCAAACATGATTATTTGCAGGGTTCGACAAATTATGATAGTATGTACTGTTATAACCACTATGGTAACCATTTTCTACATAGATCTGCACAACCTAGAAATGTTTTAAATTATAATCAATGGGAACATTGTGCAACCCCTCCAAAAGGAAGCTCAAGAACCGTTTATGACAAATATTCATACTTTTCAGGTTTCAACACAAGTAATGCTGAAACATTTTATTTCAAATTGTCAAATAAGACAGGGACAAAGACCATGATAACAAACACGAAATTGATATATTCAGACTCATTCTTTGAACAAATGAATACTTTTGGTTTTGATTATTGGGACACAAATGTTGAAGTAAAAAGTGTTTGGGGTACAAAAGAATGGCAAGTACAGGGTATAGAATCCTTGTTTAGAGCCTGCATGATCCCAGAACAAATTATATTTTTAAATGACACTGTTCAACAAACCACCTGTCTTGGCTTAGCCAAAATCAAAGACTTAAATAAACCGTCTATTCCAAAACCAACAATGAACAGCAATAGCTCCACAGATGAAGAGATAGACGTAAATTATGTATTAAACCAAAACAGAACACATCCTGATTGGAAACAGTGGTTGATCTGGCCCACAGATACTAATAACTGTCAAAACAGATTCCTGAACAAAACACAGGGGTTCAAAATGACCAGGCCAGACCCTAGATATTCCCAAAGACAACACCCAGGAATAATAACCACCTACAGTGTGGGCAAATTATGCCTTCAATGGCTACAGACTTCCACACTGGCAGAAATTAAGCAACACCTAACTTTACTTACTGATGGTGCTGACTTGCGTGATTTCATTATGGGACCGCGCAAACAGCGTCAGAAACGTTTCATAGCAGCCTCTGTATATGCAGCATACAACGAGGCCTGGAAGGTGACTCAAATTGAGACAGCAGAAAGAATACGGGAAATTGACCGTATTAATTTGGAAAAATCACTTTCTGTAGTGGACAATGGGTTAATGACTCTGTCCTCCAGAATTTTTTCTTTGGACAGCATTGTGTCTTCAGCAATCGACATAATATCGCAAGACTTACTGTTGTTACAACACGGTCAGTCTCAATTGCGTTCTATTGTACAGCTTGGCTGGACGTTACAAAACCTGCGTTCAGGCTATGTGCCTTGGCGTTTAATCAACACAACGTCACTATTCAATATCTTTAACCTTACTGATAAACAAATCAGTATGGCCCAGAAGGGTGCTGATTATACAATCCTGAGCATTGAGAAACTCGAGAGATTACCAGTGACAATGTCAGAACGACCTGTCAGTGAATGGATAATACATGGGATAATTAATATTCCAATATCAACCTTCAGGTTTCAATACTGCCAAAAATATATACAGGCTGGCATGTACGAAAAATTGGGAAAGGGGTACATTAAAACAACATGGAACTTGCCCTATTCACATGCATGTGTCAGTAATAAAGGCCAGAAAGTGTTTCTTAGTGGCAATAATTGTGCAATGTCACTGAGCGGTACACTTCTGTGTAATGGAATTAGTTTGCATGGAGCCTGTGAAGGGAACTCAAATAACCTTTCATGTCACCAGCTAGGCGCACCTGCAACAGAGATAGAACCATTCTTTCAAAGACTCTATAATGGGAGTTACATTCTAATTGTAGATCGCAGATGCTGTAGTCTTATGCCCGGGATTCCTTATCTCGTAACTACGACTGCGAAGGTCAAGTGCTGTGGACGCTTATTGTTCCCCAGCTCCCTTCCAGACAGGGAGGCAAGGGCATGGCCCAACTTGAAAATTACTTCTATTCGAATAGATACTTTAAGCAGAATGAAAACAGTGCTTCTTCAGACGCCGACCAGACTCACGTCATCAAAAGAAACGTATGATCTCCTAGTCGCAAGGACGACTGCAGAGATTCACTCCTTATTATCAACTAATTCCCCCATACATTTCGCAGAAATCCTGAATGAAATCTTAAATATTTCTGATACCAGTGGAGTCTCAAAAGTATTTAAGACAGTATTTTCGATGGCATTAACACCATTCAAAGCCATACTGGGTATTTTTCCAGATTTCGTCCATTTGATTTTTGGCGGACTTCCCCTCATTTTGGGACTAATTGCAGGAATCCTATTCTTAGTCCTTATATTTCGTTATGGCAAACCATGTCACAGACAAAACACCTGCGACAAGGGAAGAAACAATCCTAGCCATTGGATACCGGGACCGGATATCAAAAATCCTGGGACTATCCCGGCTTAGAGACCTGAACATGACTTGGTTTCTTTCATTTCGACCAATGTGGCATCGATGTGTTTTACCTGTATTAAGGTGCTTGCTATGCGGAGAAGAATGCGTGTTAGACACCTGTCTGACTCTACAATCAGATGCGCCAATGGATGCAGAAACAATGTTGAGTCCAATAAAGGCTCATACTTTGTGCTGCCCTCAACGGCTACCAATCCTGATGACGGCATTCGTGGAAGCTTCACCACTACGATTAAGGGGTAGTGAAGTTCAAGATGAAAGCAGCATTGATCAGGTACGACCTTCTGTCAGCAATACTAATCAAAGCGTCAATGGAGACAATCATGCGCACGAATGCATGGTTACATCTTTTTCCGAGTTAGTGGAACTCTCCCAGGAAGCTGTTGACAACTTTTTCGAGAGTCTAAATGATATGATGTTCTCACCAGAGCAGAAATAGAGACTTTTGAACGAGCTCGCACACGGCGTTCCCTGAATTTGGCCTTCAACTAGAATAGCAAAATACCATGAACAATTTTCCCTCCAGTTCACGGACAGCAATTTTTTTTCAGCAGCCCCAAAATATTTTTACGAATTTTTCGGGACACTTATTTTCTGCTTAAAGTAAGAACTATTCTTAGAGAACTAAGATTTCTATTTTTAGATACTGTATAGACATTAGCTGCCCGCTGGTATGTTCATAATTATTTTATTCTGTGATGGAATGGTCTCGAAACTTTTTTCTGTATTAAGAGCCATTTCATGTGTAAATTCTCATATACAAATTAGTGATAATGTATAGATATGCGTGATTACTTTAGCATTATTGTACAGCTTGAGTGCATATATTACATGTGAATGTTTTTTCCGTATATTTGATAAATTCAAAATGCATTTATGTATTTTGGGGTGGTAAGGTATACACGATACTCTACAGTATGTTTTACTATGCATAGATTCGTAAATATGTCCATAGTTAGCGTGGAGTGGGTGTGATGTATTCCTATAGGTTCTGTATCGATCCCCCTATTCCTGACCCTATTCTGGTTAACAATTTAACTAGCAGCCATCCCATGAGGCAGAAAACCCCCATGATGCAGGAACCGTTATCTGATAAAGCCACACTACGGCACAGGAACGTGTTATCTGATTAGGTCATAACGCTTGCCATCTAATTAGACAAGCGATATTCCTCCAGCCCCTGATAAGGCATACGGAGTTCTCAAAACAAATCAAACCTATGACAGACCTGGGAAAAACCCTGCGGCCATTGTTTTGATTTCACCGAGAACTTCAGCAAAAGAATGTGCTAACGACCAGGTCGTATGACATCTTTATTGACGTATCTATGTCCATCCTTACGTCAATCTCGGCACCTTAAAGGTATAAATATTACCGATATTGCCCTATGCAAACACACGCGGTGGTGACGAGATCGGAGCAGCCAGACTTGCCGAAGCCCAGAGCAGAGCAGACCCCGCTGGCGCAGCCCCGCCTTTCCTGACGCGCTGAGAACGAGACGCTGCTTTCTCCTGCCGAGAAATTCAGCTCCGGCGCTTCCGGGTAGCCTTCGCAGGCAGCCTGGAATATCGAGACCAGAGATGAGAGATACCATCCCTCATTCATCCTAGATTCCAGGTACAGAACTGAATAACCCCTTGCAGAGAATTCTTTAGTCAGTCACTTGGCAAAACAAACTTAACTTAAACTGTAACTTTCTATTCCCGCCCACGTATTAGGCTTAGGTCAGGTACACGGGGTAGGCGTAGTTAGAAACACCAGTTGAGTACGATTAGTCAAATGTAAATGTGTATGTATTCATTTTATTCATTTTAACCTTCATATGGCTTAGAAACCATATCAATGTTTTTACAGTATTATTTTATACTTCTGCTTTTATTGTATGCACTCTACTTAACCATAAGTATTGCAATAATATCGATCCATTTCTCTTGTATGAGAAAAGAGACTGATCAATAAATAACATCTTTTATTGAACACGCCCGTCTCTTCCTTTTCTCTACAATCTGGTGAGACTAAGAATGCACGTACTGACTGAGTAAAATAAGTCGTCTTTTGTTTTCACACGACTCTAGAGATACACTCTTGATTAGGGGAGAGCAAAGTTGTCATGTTCTATGGTTGTCAGAAACTAAATCCCTTCTTGTCTATCCAGGGAGGTTCAACTCCTCCTTGCCTATTCGAGAAAGTTTCTAGTGAACTCTGAGCTAGCTGGCAAACCCAAAACTTTAAGTCTAATATCGACAGTAGTAGACCTAGTTAACGTCTGGTCTAGGCCTATACTATTGAAGGTATTATTCCAATGCGCAGAGCCTATTGGGATAATAGGAACTACACTACAGTTCTTAGTACTTTTACCTAGTTACGGTAATGTCCAAAGAGGACATGGGTTTTTCTCCAAAAAGCTTAAGCCTCATTCATTATGCATAAGGATTCTTGGAATCACAGCAGGACAGCAGGCGTACCATCTCCTGCATAATAATTATGTATAAGGGTAATTCCTTCCGTCATCCTAGTCCTACATAACACAGCAAGGTATATCCCAGGGGGTACAACTTTGTGAATATATACACCATATCTTGCTGAAAGAGTCAGAGGAGAAACTGACGCGAGACGTTGAGGCTTCTGCACGCAGACACTCCATCTCACAGTGGTCTGACATCGCTTGCGGGGTGTCCACCTCGAGACCAAGATGGGGTCCCACAGTCTCTCACTTCAGGTAATGGTGCTGACTTTATTCTAGAGGGATTCTTGGCGTATGCACCCATATACATGCTGGTTACACTTAGGTACATCTAGGTAGGATTGCATCGTAGGAGTATGCACCTTACTGTTATGTATTTTATATACTTGCCTGTATTCATTGTTTTGACACAATGGTATGGATCTACCATCTTTTTACTCTGTTAGTACTTATAATCATTTATATCTGTTTCTGTCTCTGTTTAGGGGTTGTTTCAGTGCACCTACTTTACAATAGAATGATGCTGCACTTGTACTGTAGCATCAAAGTACCATCTCATGAATGCGCCGGGAAACCGTTTGTGGGTAGCTGTTTGCGCTCTATAAATGTAAAATAATATTAATAATAATATAACATCTAAGCAGCACTTGTACTGTAGCATCAAAGTACCATCTCAGGAATGCGCCGGGAAACCCTTTGTGGGTAGCTGTTTGCGCTCTATAAATGTAAAATAATAATAATAATAATAATAATAATGCTGAATCAATAAATGCTTATTGAAAAACGTCCCCACCGTTTTTTCTGTGTATTGCTCTGAGACAAAGTGAGCATGAGCGACTGAGCGAAAAGTAGTACTGTGTTTCCACGATCACTGACGGGACAGGGTTGTGATGTTCGATAGTTGCGAATAACTATTCTCTTCTTGTTTAGAGGGGTTTCTACTGGCACTGTGAGTTGGCTGGTATACACTCCAACATACCCGAAAGAGGTGTCTAGAATCAGTCTAACATCAATGATAGTGTTCGTTGTCTTAACGCACAGATTCTATATAGGGTTATAGGAACTACATGACATGATAAATGAAATTATGTACATTTTTTGAATTAACGAGCAGAAGTAGGATGCAGCGTCCTGCGGAACTACACGTCCCATCATCCACCACACTGAGACTATGCTGATAATAGGAATAAAAATCAAGAATGATCTCTCTGAATATGCTATGTGACATTAATTCCAATGTGACACTGTGCTTTTACTCAAAAGGTGACTGAAACTAAGGGCCTGATTACGATGTTGGCAGTTGGACCACCACCATGATCCAATTGGTGGCCGTCTGACCACCGACACTCGATTGGTTAGAATGCGGTATTACAATACTGGCAGTTGGACCGACACAAGACCAATGCAATAATGCCAGGATTCATGATCCAGACGGTGCAATGGTTGGAAGTGCTTCTCTGAATGGCAGCTGTACCAAGGCAGGCACCGCCATCGGAATTACGATTCCCTTTCTGACAACCTTTGCATGGCAGGGATACAACCATGTAAAGGCTGTTGAAAGGGATCGAGGCCCCTAAACAGGGCCCCTGGGCGTCAGAGCATGCAGTGAAATGTGACGGGGCACATGTAGTGCTCCCCTAGATTTGCACTGTTGTGATTGCACAGTGTGCCATGCACAACATAGTGCATGGCTCTCGGTCCACTGAGGTGCTGAAGGTGCTGCACGGTGGTGGTATCTCCTCTGGCACCTCTCTGTGGTCAAGGCATGCCCCCCATGCTACTGCCAAGTTCCAACCACCAGTCCGGCAGTCATATCGAGATCTGGTGGTCAAACCGCAAACACCGTAATTTGGCCCCAAGTTCTTTTGAACTTTAAAAAAAGGTACACTGACAAACTATACATCCCCGGAGTGAAGTATGAAGTCAATGCTCAGTTAAAAAGCCAATAACAGCTGTCGACTCAAAAGGGTTGATTGATAGACCGGGGGTAAGTGTGAGCTATGAGTTAGTCCTTAAAAACGAGAGCACTAATCACAATTATAATAATTTATGTAAACGGAGAGAAAAAAACATAAGAAATTCACACAGGAAAATCCACGCAAGACAAGATTCAAAGTACAAACCATGAAGGTCTATCTAGAATTTGAGATCGTTTTAGAAGGCAAAAAGATATATTGCTAGTCAGTCAATTAAAAATATGCAAAATGTAAATAATATCATTGTCAGCATAAACTGACCCAGAATCCAGTCAATAGCCAGAACCAAATACGGTCTAGCACAAAGTACATCATGAGCAAATTGGTCATAAGGGCTGCTAGGTTCAGTAAAGGAGAAAACAGGAAAATATTCTAAGTATAGATGAACAATTTGCAAACATGGAGTCCGCTCTGTAAATGCATGGTGACAATTCTGACTCCTCTCCTGAATGGAGAGTTTGTTATACACTCTCAGGCAGAGAAATCATGGTCAACAGAAAGCACATAACATGATACAAATATTTTACATCTACACTAATGAATACACCTGCATTATACTCTATACAGAAAATAATACCACATTCAAAATATAAACAGCACCTCAAGTTGGCCTTGGGAAGGGGCCTTCAATTATACACATTAAAACTTTTTCCTTCCTTCTGGACCATTATGAACATAACAGTAACATTTTTGTAACTCTTTTTTTAAACAATGGCAATGTATACAGCAGATACAGTTGATTGATTAAATGTAAGGTATATACAGGTTAAAGAGCAGGTCAAATTGCATACAGGAAAGCAATCACTGGAGCTTGTGGAGACTTGCCAATGTACACATGAACACTGTGGGTCCTGTGTGTTTACTGGCCTCTGTAGTTTGCCAACCCACTCCAGGCCTTCTCCCATTTCTGGGGGCAGCCCCTGCTTTTAAGGATTGTGTGTTTCACCTGTTTGCACCAATCCATATCAGTCTCCCAATTTTCAATACGGGGTAACAGCAACATTTTAAAATGATACAGTGCAAGAAGGACCATACAGCTAACTGAATTTCACTCAATGAATAGAATTCTGAAGGCAATAATATCTGAGGCTCTCGGTACACAGGCAGGTAGAGACAAAAACATGACGTGTATTATATGTGTAAGGTGCAGGATTTTGAAAACACAGCAGCTAGCCCAATTTTTGCTAACTTATGAATGTTAAAATACAGTGCAAACATTACAATTGTGTTTAATTAGAGTTGATTTCATGATAGGATTATTAATTTTGAAGTTTGAGTCCACAGAGCCAATCCCGAACAGATTACCATAGTGCAAAGGTAAACCCTGAGGGCCTAATTAGGAGTAACACAGTCCTCAGGACCTCCATACTTGTGGTGGTGGTCTGACTACCACAACCCTGGTGGTGGGATTGCCGTATTAGGAGTGTGGTGGTGGGACCGCCACAAAATTGCCACATTTGCCGAGATCAAGGATCACGCTGGAGCGGCGGTCTGACAGTAGTAGGAATATGCTGGTGGTGCCGAAGCCAGCACCGCCGAGCATATTCTGAGTTGCATTACCAAATCCCATTTCAAGGGTGGCAGACATGCAAGTAAGGGGGCCCTACCAGGGTCCCTGCCACTTCTGGACCTGATGGTGCATGCAGGGGGGACACGTGCTTTGCCACCTGCAATTGCACCCCCGTTCCTGCACAGTGTGGCATGCACAAATTGGTTCATGCCACACCATGCAGGAACGTGATGCAGGTGCTGTCAGGGTGGTGGTCTGCTTTCAAGGCTCGCCTATAAAGGTAACACTGTCGCAGCCTTGAGACCGTCCTGCACCCACCCCCCCCCCCCCCGCCTACCATCCCACCATCGGTTCAAGTCGGAATCCAGAGCAGGCGAGTGCACCACTGGCGTGGCAGTCCCCTAGCAGTGCAGAGGTGGTGGTGCTGTAGGAGAACCACCAAACTCGGAAATCGTCCCCTTTATGCAGAAACTAAATTGCCAATGGCAAACAGTACGAGTGAGCAAGGTGCTCACTGGCCGATTCATACTGCCAGTCTTTTGAATGTGACAGGCCAAATGCAGTCAGCCTACAAACCGAGCTACAGGAAGAAGTTTGCCACAACATAGGAGAGATTTGCCCGTAAAGGTGAAACCAAACCAAGTAAGCCCATGGAACCAATTGTAAATATTGGAACGGTAATGTCCTCGATAAAAACCGTAGGAACTTTATTCTAAGTTTTTTCTGACATCCCTTTCCCTGCAGTCCCCCTGCATACGTTTGACTAGACCACGAAGGTGATTAGCACAGGGGAATCTAAAATTACCTCATACGAATCACCTCTCCCCTTTCCTGTTTTTTTACAGTCACACACACGGAAGACACTTTGGGTAGGCTTCTAAAGTTATTGCATGTATATACAACAGCGCAACACGGAATTCATGTACATTAGTATCAAAGTCAGGAGATAAATTATCCAGATGGTATCAAATAATTGTTTTGTTTGTGAAATCATGCTTGTGATTTTCAAATATTTGTTTCGAATTTGCACATGTATATGTTGATTTGCATTGAATATACTCTTGTGATTCTGTTAAATGTGCTATACATCCAATAACTATCTCGATTGGCAAACTGCCATTCCTTTCAAATATTTACATGTGATTTATAGAAAATGGCGCATGCAACATGAGGATGCCTGATTATTTCAAACAGATGACAATCTGTGGCGAGCGAGGGTGCATGGTATTTTGATGAATATATTATGAACCTTCTCTCACCTTCCTAAACAGGCCCCTCTTAGAAATACAGCGGAGACGCTCCCAGGGACACACCTCGTCCTTCAAAGCATGGAGTAGTCAGGCGCGTGCTCCGATGTGCACAATTCTAAAGCACAAACAGGTGGACAGGCACCGTGCCACGGGAACAGATGCGTCTAAATGGCCATTGAGGACAGGGACATTTAATTGGAAGTATGGCTGGACGTCCTACACCTGTAGTTAATGAGATGCACAATTATAGATGCGGGTATGGGGAACAGAGAAACTGTTCAGTTTAGCAACCGCTGCCCAGAATGCAACTCATGCTGAGTTTCTAACCAAGCTATTGCCAAATGGAAGAAATAATGCAACTTTCATGCCAGCCCAATTTCTAGCTACAGCGGTCCATAGTACTAGTAAGCAGATTTACAAATCCTCTGTAGGGGCCTCATTTATGAGGCTGTGCGTCACTTTTACGCCGCCGGTGCGTCCCTTTTTGTGACGCACCAGCAGCGTAAATAATGTGCCTTGTTGCACCATATTATACCTGCGCCAGGTATAATGTATGCAAGGGGGGCGTATTGACGCAAGGAAGGGTCGTAGAAGTGACGCAGTGAAATCTATGAGATTTCACTGCATCACTTTTAGGACACCGTTGCGTCAAAATCTTGCGCCTGCCTCACAGCAGGCGTAAGAGTGACGCTTGCCCCATGTGAAAGGGAGCATTGATGGAGTTGCGTCACTTTTGTGACACACTCCAGCAATGCATCACTTTTGCGCTTACAGATACGTCAGAAATACTGACGTATCCGTAACTCCTTGCAACATGATGCGTCATACATTAAATATGACGCATCATTGGTGTCGCAAGGAGTGCGCAGTAAAAAGTGACGCATCGCTGTTTTCACGCAGCGATGCGTCACTTTTCATAAATGAGGCCCCTGGTTTCTAGGTAACGACGAGGTTAGAGAAACTGTTCCATGAATGAATGGAAACAACATCCTCTTAAAACTGAGGCTGAAATATATATATATATATATATCATTTTCCTATAAGTGCAGCTCTCGAAAGGGGCATTAAAGCGTATATAACTAACCATACAATGGCGGCTCTGTGACTGGTGCACATCAGACACTGGTGCAACCCGATGTCAGGGTCCGAGCTGGGTGACGCAGATTCAGAAGTTGAAGTGTCAGAAGAAGATGCATAATTTCAGGAACCAGCAAAAAGTTGGCCTGCACAGCTTAGATGTTCTAAATATCTTTCATTATTTTACAAAAATATTGTCCTATTGTGTGTAGATTTTATATTATTGAATCCAACGAGACAACACGTTTGTAAAACAATATAAAGGACACCATGGGCCCAATTCGAAATGGCAAGCTAAAATGTGTAGATTTACTCATGCACATTTACTCTTGCACTTAAGTGTAAATCTATACTGATATTCACCATTTCAGCAGATTTACACCTAAGTGCAGATTGACATGCTTGCACCTGCAGAAGCCTGGGGCAATCTAAGAGTACATTTACAAGTGTAGAGTTACTACTGATAGCTTTTCACATGTATGTGGGAACTTGAGTGGAGATTTCTGTAAGGTAAAATATAGGGAAACAAGTAAGGTTATTCTTTTAAAGAACGTTTTATTTTAATGTAAACAAATTGTACATTATTAATACTATCAAACTAATAAAATAGAGTGTCAACATCAAATTCAATTTTCATTAATCATTTAACATATTTTAAGGTATTTTATAAATATTTTTAAATAACATGTTAAAAAGTATATTTAATTACTAGTTTCTAAATGTAATCAACGTATTTCTCTGATTAATGTTATTACTGTATAAATATGTAAAAGTTAAATGTAATTGGTTTTTTAACAAGTAAGTGCATTATTCATTTATGATACAAATAATTTACATTCTGATAATTTGGCTTTTTTAATTAAAGTTATCATTATTTAATTAATAAAACATTATTTTCTATGGTGTTTCATTTTAAGTCCCTGTCTCCATTATTTTCTAACTATTGTGGCCTTTTGGGTGTAGTAACATTAGCAGAGTAGTGTGTGAATAGCAATTAGCTTTTGTGGGTCGGTGTTTATATTGGCATGTTCAACATTAATACCCTCCGTATCTCTCCCAGTATTTTTCTCAGACGATATGTAGTCCACCATATTCAGAATCCATACTGAAAGACTCAAATACTCTTACTAGAATGCTTAGTAAATCAACACAATAGAGAGTACTAAATATAAATGGAGATATGTTTGTGTGTTTTGGGGTCAACGATGTTTGGAACAGAGGACAGCAGTTTTTATGTGGTTCCTTTGATCGTTTATTAGCCTACACATATTCTCTGCTAGTTTGTAAGCCACTGTGCAGTAACCAGACTACTTAAAATAAGGACAAATAATAAATGTATCAAAAATCCATTTTGCATTCCTTAAATAGTGAATTTTAGGTAATTGCTATTTAAGGAATGCAAAATGATATGTAAGAAAATAGCGATTACCTGAGAGCGATCCCTAAAGATTTGCAATTGCAACTAGCTAATCGCTATTATGTAGTTCTGCTCCAATTGTAGGTGCGAATGGTTTTGCATTACCTAATTGGTAACCGCAAATTAGGTAATGTGATACAAAGGGTGCCCTGGGGAGGCCTAAGGCCCTCCTGAAGCACCCCCCAAAAATACATTTGCACATGTAAAGCAACTGTGGGCTACATGTCACTTTGAAAAAGCATTTTTGTGCATTTTTCAAAATTTGCACATGGTTATCATTGGCTTGGAGTCGACAGTAATAGCATTTCCTAAATGCACAGTTTGTTTTTAGAAAATGCTTGGTACATGTGCTAAGGAGTCACAATTGGAGGTAATCTCAATGTCTTTGGTTACCTACAATTGTGACTACCAAGGGTTTCATACATATTGAAAGGCTATTTTTTTGCATTCACAAATGTGCCAACTTACAGATTTAGACCGTTTGAGAATGCAAGCTTGTTTGATATGTGTGGTCCAAAATTAACTCTACTGCTACTCCTACTGCTACTACTAGTACTCCTATTACTACTACCTATGTTTAATAATATCAGTAACTGGAATAATATTAACAATAATATTATTAGCAATGGGAGCAGAAACATAGACAAACAATTCAAGCTTTAGTAAGAATTACAAATTGTAGAGGAAACCCCATAGTAGTAAAAAAGGGTGTGTCATTTTTTATGGAGATGAAACTGAATAATTCTCAGAATATTCTGGCTGTCATGAACACTGACAGGACCCATTTCAACCTCTTTTATTCTATCATATGCTTTTCTGCACTCCATTTTATTGCTTTGTTTAATAAAGTGTGACGCTTTAGGTACGCAGAGACAGGTTGTCATCATGCACACATTCTATCTAGGTTGACATATTTCTGTTGTAGATATTAAATCTGACATGTTTCGATTGCTTTACTTTCAGGGGCAAATAATTTACATTTAAGTTGAGATGATGCATTTATGGATAATCTCTATTTTTTCCTGATGGGACTTTAGGGTCTCCAAATTTATAAGCATGAGATAAAATCAGCCATCAGATACTATAAAAACTTAGATATCGGACCATTAATTGTGACGGAACTATCAAGTCCGACGTAATACAGATTTGTTGCAACAAACCAGCCACAGCCTTGGGCTGCTTCAGCAATGGTGCTGAACAGTGTCCTTCAGCCTGACACTGTCTATTATAACCCTACCAGGGCTCTGATAGAAAATAGCTACTTTTTACCAAGAGAAGGTAACTTTGCAATACTTCTTAAGAAACTCTGATTGTAGGCTTGCTATTTTCTGCTTCTGCTAAACTTTAGCATAGCACTTCGAAACAGTATTATGGTGGTAGGAGGCTAGGCACTTGCTAAACATGCAACACATGTTTATTTTGTTTTTGCGGTGAACAACACTTACAACGCAACTTTTACATCGCAGAGCCTTTACAACGCAACTATTACAATGCAAACTATTACAACGCATTGTTCTGGGTGGCGCTCTAGGATAGGGAATAGGTTAATTTACTATCCAATAACCTTCCCTAGTGTCCACGGGGACTGGAGTTGGAATAGTAAATTAAACTATTCCCTATCCAGCGCCCCAAAGCACTATGCGTTGTAATGGACTGCCTTGTAATACTTGCGTTGTAAAGGCATGCGATGTAAATGCATCCATTTGCATGCCATGTCATGTATTAAAATGTTATTTTTCTCATCCTGTGTGATTACCTTTCATATTTTATACACTAGACTTGGGTTTTAGAACTAAATATTTTAAAGTTTTATTTCATGTTTCAAAGTTCTATTTTGAGTAGTTTTTCATTTACGAAAGAGGGTCTGAGGTTTCACTCTGTCCCTGAACTCACCTAGTGGGAGCAATTGTGACCAGAAAACATCACCTGAACTTTTCTGCTCTGTGAGTAGTGTAAGGTTCACAGACCTCGTACAAGGGTGGTAAAAATAAGAACCTGCACCTCAGGGCGAGGGGGAACCCCAGATTGTGACAATTGTCACTCAACTTGGGGCACTCAAATTATCTGTATTCTCGAGTAGTTTTGTCACTCAAAAAATGGTTTGTCAAGCATTGCTCTTAAAATGGTATTTCTGCATTTTGAATCTCATGTTAATTGAATCTGTTCATTAAATATTGCACCTCCTTTCATGACAGGTGTACATTACAGGGCAGCGATTACACATCATGAATGACAGAGGTGTGCGTGACACAGGGAGTGCAGTCCCATTTATGGTGCATGCCCATTCTGCACATGACTTTTTACTTGTGTGTGGTTTTTGGGCCAATAAATGCCAACATTTGGCATTTGCTCACTTACCAGCTGCAGTCATTACTGCACAGTAGCAAGCATATCATGACATGGAGCCCCTTTTGACCAGCCAAAAACACAACAATTGGTGTGGTGTTCATTTACCACACACATCAGAAGGTCAGACTGGGTCCTTTGCCTGTATTGGCCAGGTATAAAACCTCTTCTTATACACAGAAACATCAACGTAGGAAAATAAGGAGTAAAAACTATTCCAAGTACTAAATCATATTGTATCGTTATACAGTTTCTAATGCAGAATTTAGCAAGCAGAGCAGTTCCAGTGGGATTTGCATCACAGTCACAGTTTGGCTTACAGTTAATCAGTCCGCAGACTATAAACACTATTATGGGCAAAGTGCCCATATATACTCTGACAGGGTAACTGAGTAAAATACTTAGTTGTCCTGACAGAGTATCCATCTAAACAAACTAAAACTATGTACAGTACAGTAACATCTGTAAAAAGATTAAACGGTCAACTGTGTTAAGACCCTTGAAAGCTTCATTCGCCAGTTAAGGATAATTTACCTGAACCATTTCAGGCCAGTGGATCCAGTAAACTAATGGAGATATGTATTAGTTGCTGTGGATTTATTCTCCAGATTTCGGTAGCTTTGGCGTCAAAGGAATACAGGTGCTCAAGCTGTCATAAAAGACTTGCAATTCCCAGTAGCAATGGAAGTACACCATACCTTTTATTCATACAATTGCCCTGCCTTAACTGCAAAGGCTTTCAGAGATGATATCTCTTTTAGGAGTATGTCTTCATTACTTCCATCGGTTTGGCGCAGATCAGCAGGCTGATACAGCACACCAATATTGGGTTTAAGCAAGCCTTGATAGCTAGGTAATGAACTACAGGACTGGGTGAGCTAGATATTCTCTATGGAGTTTAGAGAGCATTAAATAATTTACCTAGAGGAACATTATGTGGTCACGTGTTATATGAGATACTATTTGGAGTATCTATGGATGTGTGTGTCCAATATTGACAGTTCTGGAAAGGTGTTGCTTTCTGCACAAAAACAATTCTGCCTGCAATGCAATGCAATGAAGGCACTCTTACACTATATGCAAGGGTGCCTGCATTGGTGATAGGCAGTACAAAGTGCGCCAGCACAAGGAGAGGACAGGAATGCTCCATATAATGTTAAATATGGTTAATTCCTGCCCTCTTCCTGTTACGTAATGCAGCACAGTGCAGCAATGTGTCTTTTTTTGTGCTGCATTGCATTACAGTTTGATAAACCTGCACCTTGGTCCTTTAACTAATTACCTACAACTGAGGATGTTAAAAATACACCTGTAACTGTTATCACATACAGTGTGCAAAGGGTGTACCACCAATGGTTAGCACATTCCAGCCTTGAAACTGTAGAGGAGCAACTGTCCACAGTTAGTGAAGCAATGGATGTCTATGACTTACTCCTGGGTTCCCAACTGGCTAAAGGTAAACACTTCTCATTTGTAGCAGGCTATTCAATCTATAATTAGATGCAATTATATTTTTTTTAAAGAATGCACCAACAGAATTAGAGAAATTAACAGGAAAAGTATGCATACCACAGTTAAAGTTCTTAACAACAGTCTGCACATACTCTCTAAAAGAGTGCATTCTATAAGCCTTGGATCTTCTAAAAGGAGACTCAAATTCCCAACATGACAAGCTCAGGTGCGATATATTTCACAGGTAAATTGGTCACTCCAAACATTGAAATCATCAAAGTGCCATGGCAGCTCATCAACAAGAGTGCCATAATGGAGCAATATAATTTGATCGCCAAAGGACCAAGGCTAGAAAAGTAGTACCTACAACAACTAAGTATTGAAGAAATTGAAGTATTTACTGTAGTGCAAAACTCACATATCACATTTCCCTTGCATGGAGTTATTTCACTGCCTGTGACTACCTTTCATTTTCAGGAATGCCACACACACAATACAATCCCACATTCATAAGTACAGCTGGATGCTCAAATCCTCTAGTTCACGCACTTGTTTGTGATTCCATCACTCTGCACAAAGCTTGTAACCCTTTGAAGCAAAGATTAAGCTGTGAATTGCTAGCTGCACCGGTTTAATCCAGCCCAGCCCACCACACACTTCTAAATAAAGGTTCTTATTTATTCATTACCAATGAGATATGTTGTGGAATGGCTCAAAGCCCAATGAATCTTCTAACAATGTCACATATGCTGTTGGATAGTCTTGTATCCTTCTCCCCAAAGAGTTTGGGCATAAGTCAAGTCTCCCAAATTGTCCGGATATATCAATGAATTGTGTGCTCTCTCCATTGAGGAGTTGTCCAATGTCAGCAGAAAATGTCCTATTTCATCTATGTTATGACAGTCTCCGAAGCAGTAATCCATGATTAGAAAAATTATAGCTTGTTCAAGCAGGCCAACGCATATTTTCCATTTTCTCAACAGAAGGTGCAGGGCCAGTAACCTCTTTCACTTCAAAATATTTTCCTGAGATAAAATTGTTAAGATATGGATTTTGTTACCCATAAATTGAAAGAGGCTATTGTTCTGTCCTGCAGTAACAATGTGCCAAATACATTGATGCCAAAATATAGAAAGGATGGTGGGTCCCTTTCATCCAGGGTTTATATCATGTGTGTATTCTGGAATTCAAAGGGTGAGAGAAGTTGAGACCAAGAATGTCAGGTAAACTGTGTGCCAGGATAAGTAGAATCATCAACATTAAGCTTGCCAATACTGAATGTTAATTATGTATATAATTCACTTCAACTACATGTGACACTTAATGGAATTAGAAAATAATTGATCTATTTTATCTTAAAAAGTATGTTGTTGATAGTTTATAATTTGGCCCAGTCTTACTGATTATTGGTCAGAACCCTCTATGGTTGATCAGGATAAGTAGAATGTCAGTTCTCTAATTTTGCGCCAGACCAAAAATGTGCATGGTATTCCTCCTTCTACTTCTACGTTTGATCTCAGTTACCTTATTCTGCCGATGCTCGACGGCTTCCAAACTTTGTCAGCAGTTTTAAGTCATGTATTGAAAATGGTTAGGTCTTAGCCTAGTAACCTCACCTCTCTGTGATTTAATTAGGGGAATTTTCAACTGTCCTGATCAGTATTTTAATACTCTTTAAATCAGATTCTAGATTTCTGTATAAATGCAGCTATTTTGGGTAAGTGGTAGGTTTGTGTTTTTTTCCCTGACACCTAATGCAAACTGGAGGCTTCAGAGTTACACATGTATGATTTAGGGGCACACTTATAAATGATCAGCAGTTGGTAGTAAATAACAAGAAACAATTGTAGTATTAATGAAGTCAGCAGTAAATTCTTTACGTACAGTAAATCAAAGTTCCCTAAGCGTATGTTGAAGACATAGGGGGAAAACAAAGTAGGTTACATTCAAGGCTTAAGCTGCTGTTTCTTTTCTGTTAATGTCAATGCTTATTCAGTCATTTGGGCCCAGACTTACTAAGGGCTTGCATTGCCCTCACGTTACACCTATAATCAGATTTACTAAGCCACAAAATGTCAACTTGCGTGGCTCTGCTTGGCTTAGTAAATCTAGAGTAAAGCAAGGCAGAAGAAGTTGCTACCTTGTGTTACTCTGCATTGGGAAGGCGTTCCATTGGTGGAGTGTGGGGGTTCCCACGCATCTACCCATGGACTTTGATGCATTCCTAGATTTACTAAAAATGGTAAACCTGGGAATGTATCAAAATGCTATGCCTTCTCAACAAAGGTATAACGAGGAGAAATATTTATATTTCTCCTCATTATTTTCTCTTTCTATGTGTGTTGTATTCTGCAGAACACACAGAAAGATGAAAGTGCCTCTGATGATTGTTTTTGTGAAGGAAATTGTCACTTTGTGCACAAAAACACTCCTGCCTAGACAGCACTCAGTGCACCAGTGCAGGGAAAGAGCAGGAATGCATCACATCTTTAGTAGATATGGTGCATTCCTGCTCTATCCCTGTCATGCAGCACAGCACAGAAAGTTGTCTTGCTGCATTGAAGGAATTTTTAGCAAATATGGGCATGTTCCAATGGTAGCATGGCATCCTTATAGTTATTAACAATCTGCAAATTGGCAGAGCCCACGAAAAAGCATGCAAATGAGTCTGAATATGAACAATGTTTTCAAGAGGACATATTTTGTCCTTTGACTGTGATTGTACCAGTACTTAATCCACAGCTTTGCGTAACCATGTTCTCTAATCCTCCTTTTGACAGTACAACATCAATAAACTGAGCAAGCGCTTGTGGTATGCTGTTCCAGACGTGGAGGAGCGGTCAACATAAAGGTGTCTATGGTCATAGAAGCCCAGACCAAAGTTTGAGCCCTAAGTGAGATAGTTGCTATCTCCATGGGCCTTATGTCCACGGCACAAACACAGAAAATCACTACAAAAGTGAAGAGGAAAAGTCAAGTTTTGTCAATTAGAGGAGAAGTGTGGCTCAATGGTTAGAGCAGTAGACCTTGATGCAGAACTCTGGCCTGGGACCAGGGTTCAATTCCCGCCTCGGCGGCTCTCGGGCTCAAAATTTCCTTGGACCTGAAATACTCGCCTCAGTGCCTATTCTAATCATGGGTCCCACTCTGCAACTTTGGGCAATAGCTTGCTTAATCTCCACAACGGCCCCAACAGCGCTGGGATGCCTGGTTTCACCATGGGGGTGCCCAGGAGTGGACACTTCACAGGGAAAAACCAGGAAGGGTTCCTAACAGCGGTATGAGTACAGCGCCAAGAAACCTCTGGGTAGTTGTGCGCTATATAAGTACAAAGTTTACGTTTTTTATTATACAATCTTTTGTACATTCATTGCCAAGGCTCGACGGCTAACGATCATATTGAAGTAAGCATCTAAATGAGAGAGGGAGTCGGTTGTCTTGTTCCATGAAAAAATATTTATTTAGTCAGTACTTTAATTATTCTTGAAAAACAGAACAGTTAATGTATTTCATTCCTATATCAGCGGGTGTTGATCAAGGCTATCAAACAAAACTTTTAAAATCCAAGACTCTATCACCTTATTTAAAAAAAAAAATGATTGAGCCTTGAAACCATGCAGGGTTTGTAATACATATCTGCCATGTAGATATAAGAACTTGACATACCTACGTGTTTCTCACAACTGCTCGTTTCAGGCCAGGAAACTACATAAACTAAACTACAGAAACTGCCAGTGGCTATTTTACGAATATGCAGGGACATGCTCTGGAGGAGAAAGTTAATATAATGTTGATACATGCAAAGTGAATGCACAGTACATTTTAACATAGCTATAGGTGCATGAAATGCACACAATTTCTAATATTGCATTGCCCAAGTGAAATTGGATTACTTCAATTGAAAGGTGTTTGATGAAATGAAGGCCTTGGAGAAGAGTAAGTTGAACAAACCAAAAATGATGAATGAACCATTGTAGAGTTTGGTAGCTTTTCATCAGACAAGGGAGCTGTGAACATGTTTCTATTGATTATAAAATACTGTTTATTTGTCTGTGTTTACGTTAGCATAACTAGGCCACACATTAAAATTACTGGGTCTCAGCCTGCTTTCACTGGCACCCATGTTAAAATTGCTGAAGAAAATGTCAGTTTTAAAATTGCATAAACAATTTTCCTACACGTATGTTTCTCCTTTTCATAAAATAAACGAATTTGTATTGATTTTTCAGTGTTGCTTCTTGTAATAAATGAAATGCATTTAGTTGTGTGCCTTAGGAGAAAGCCATGTCGGGATGCTCTTTTAGATAGCAAAACGCAAGGACTTTTTCCCAAGCCAGTTAAAACCTCTACTTACTGTGTAAATTCACTATTGTTCAGTGTTGAAAAACTATTTCCTTTTATTGATGTATCAATAATAGGTGTCCCTCAATGTTACATATTATGTGTATCACAGCCGCAGCCGGTAGTGGGAGTACCGGCCGGCGGTGACGTGGGGAGGGGGAGGGGCAGGGTGGGGGGTAGTAATGTATGGATTACGGACTTTAACAGGTAAGTAAACATATAAATAAATAAAACGAATTTCGTTGCTTGCACTGCATCACCACTCCAACTACCGGCCGCGGCTGGTGTATCATGTTTCTACCAAACATCATTGGTAGTTTTCACTGTTGCTCTATTTCGCAACATGTGTATTTGTTCACTGTCTAAAAAAGACAAAATATGCCCTCTCTGCAATGTGCACCAGACTTTCTCTGCTTTTCCTACTGAGCAATCTCAACATTAGACTGTCTGTTGATTAACACTTAGACCTTTGGCTTCTTCATTTCAGCTCTCTTGCCGAATTATATTTTGACTTGCCTTGACATATGAACTGAGCAGATTTATGCGTGGTCTTTGCTGATATATATATTTTGGTTCTGGTTAATTCCCTTATGTTATGGTCTCTCATTATTATTATTATTATTATTATTAGTATTATTAATATTTCAGACTTGGTATAGCGCAATGACTCACTCCCACCAGGAGAATCCCGGAGCATGCAATGCCAGGGACAGACAGGCACATCAAAACAGACTTGGCATCTTTTGGCGTGTTTTCCCTGAGTTTTTGCTTTCTGACCCCCTGGTTTTGACTCTGTTTTTGCTGGCGTGGTGTTTCTGTGCACTTTTCTCACTGCTGATCATTGGTAAAGTGCAAGTGCTCCTGTGGTAAATTGTGTCATGGATTGGTGTTTCGATGATTGGATATTTGATTTACTTGTTAGTCCCTAGTCCCTACGGCGCCATCAACTCCAGTTCATCAGCTGCCAATAGCGCTTCAGCAACGATGTAGATGCTGCTTGCACCGCGACCTGCAAGCACCGCGACGTACACCGCATTCAATTCGCACTGCAACCCTGGTCTCACCTACCAAGCCATGTGATGCCGCCGTTCACACCACAACCTGAGGGCACCGCACACCACCTCGCTGCGCTTTGCACCACAACACCCGACACCTGCCGACGCCAGCGCTTCTGACTTCAACAGAGAGTAGTTCGATCTGCAATGTGTGTGATTTCAAGGGCCCGACGACTCCTACACTGACCTGCGGAACCGACGCCTGCTAACGTCATGCCTTCGGAAGCTCAACAAGAGGTCGCCGACGCCCTGCATTTCTAAAGGTACTGTTTGCAAGTCTTCCCGACACCGTAGCTGGCCAGCGACGCTTAGGTCAGCCAGAACTCTCTGGATTTGTTTGCTCACGATGCCGTGATAGCCCCAGACGGAGGTATCGACATCAAGGCACTGTTTTTCAAGCATATTTTGATACCTGAAGATGTTTAAGTACTGTATTGTGGATCTTTATCGTTTTTGATCTTGACTTAAGTATTTAAAAATATTGGATATTTTTCTAAACTGGTGTGGTGTCCTTTTGTAGTGTTTACACTGTATTACTGTTGGCTATGTGCAAATGCTTTACATACTGCCTCTAGGATAAGCCTGACTGCTTGTGCCAAGCAACCAAGGGGGTGAGCAGGGGTTATTTTAGGAGTGTAACTCCCTTATTCTGACCAGAGGGGTGGTTTCTGCCTGACTTTGGGACATGCCCTAGCCTACCAAAAATCCAATTTCTAACACCTCTTTTTAAAGATCTGGAAATGAAAGTAGAAGCGGGAATTTATTTCAATCATCAGGGGCTTAAAAAGTGAATGATCTGCTACCATATCTGGCAGTACAGGTATGGGGAGAATGAAGCAATACCTTGTTAGAGGACCTAAGCTGCCTGGAAGGCTGATAATATCAGAGCTTGGATTATAAGAGAACTGGCTGAGCTGAGTCGGAAGCTTTATGAGTTAGGCAGCAGATTCTGAAAACAGTAAGTTTCCTAAACGCAGCCAATGCAGTCTTTCCAAAATGGGTGCAGAGGGTGACCACAGAGGTAAATTACAGATCAGGCGAGCCACTGCGTTCTGCACCACTTGCAGCTGAGCCAAGAGAGAGTCACTGGCAGCTACCAATAAGGCATTTCCACTATCCAGCCTGTTGTTTACGTGCGCTTGAACTAGACTTTTCCTAGATGTAATAGGCAGCCAGGGGAAGACTTTCTTAAGGAGCTTCAATGTCGAGAAACTAATGGCACGGACTGAGTTTACATGATTTTCATGGATAAAGTGTGGTCAATTTTTACCCCAATATTCTTCAGTACTGTTGTAGGCAATAGGGCTATTCGTTTTTCATTTTGATGCATTATTTGTGCTGATTTTATTCTAACTACTTTTGCCCTCTGTAATGATTCGTAAGTTTTGAACAAACATTTAAGGTTTTGAATTCGATTTTTGTCCTGCAATTGTTTTATTTGCAAAAGGGACCCTGACCTTTGGGACCTACATGGCCCTGATCCTATGCATTGGCAAAAGTGCTGACACATATATGAAGTAATATTTGCCTTATAGCAACATAGAATAGACATAAATGAGGTACAGATGATGTCATTTTCAAATGTCAGATACAATGACTCAGATCTGACCTATTGCAACTTTTAATTCATGTTTTCTACAAAGGAGATGGGAGAAGCATTAGGAGTGCTCAGTGGAATCCTGAGTATCCTTTGCAGCCCCTCTATTAGGTTCTCATAGCTTTATAGGAATAGTCGCATTAGCCTGATTACCAAGGTGCTGCATGACAGCCAAGGATTGTAGATTTCTAATCTTTGTCAGGACAAGGTAGTTTCCGTTTGATCTATGTCTTTTTCCGCACCATAGACAGCTTTATATTATAGATGCTTGGATTATATTTTACATATTTTACAACGTTTTTAAAGCAATTGTTTAGAATCCGCATATGACCAGAGATTCCTTTTGCTCATTCACATTGACTATTAATTTATTTATAGATTGGTTGGTTGCTCGATTTGTTAATTTATTGATTGAATGGTTGGAATATCTGTGGTGTTGCAAAAATGCATCAATCATACTTAGAATACTGTTTTTTTATCCTGAAAGCAAATATTTAATGCATGTTTAGCTGATGCAACAGAGAAGCAGATGTTTGTAAGACATTGCACATTGGCTGCACTAAAATGGAAGGGGATAACAATTTAACTGGACAAATGTGGCTAAGACCTAGGCACCCTGCCTCAAGTCACAATATCTGTCGAAAATCCAGAGATACTCAAACTAGTCCTTAATATTTGTATTTTTAATTCAATGGCAATCAGATTTTTCAAGTGGGATGTGTGCCGCTTTAGATTGTTTTGATGTCAAATGCTAATAAAGCGTAAACCCAAGTCTACGGTAGGTGAAGGTTCTCAATAGCTACAGTTTGTTTTCGTTTTTTTACATTATCAGTTCTTTTACTTGGAAAACTTGTGGCTGTCTTTCTGCATGCATTTATGGTTACCATCATGTATTCATTTTTGAAAAAACATTAGAAAATCCATTTCAAATTGGCTGCTGTGCATGCACACTGATAGAGCGCCATGTTATTTTAAACATTGTAGGGGTGCACCATTATCACAAGTAGTCAGCACCCATATATTTAGAGGATCATGTTAATGTGTGATTTTAAAATGTAGTACTAGGCCAGGGATCAGTGTAATATGAAGTTGCGTGCTTATACACATTTGTAGACTAATGTAGTGCCATGTTCGAGAATGTGCCTTAAATAACGTAGACATTATTGCTTCGTGTTTAAAATGTTGCATTAGATTGAACGTGCCATCTTAAAAGTTGCACGTATAGGTTGCCTATTTAAGAAACGTGTGATGCTTTAACATGAGTATAATAATGATGTGCAAAGGATGAAATGTAATGTTAGGATCGATTAATGAAATGTTTATGTTGTAACTTTAGAAATGCGTTTAAATGTGTAAAGGCCTAGACATGAAATTGCCAGAAGAGGCCTAACTATAGTTTTCTTAGCATAATCAGAAATGCAGATATGATTGTTTTCCTTGAGAAAAGTCTCCTTTCCACAGTTGAATTCGAAATGTAACTTAGAGCGTGTGTAAGATTGCTTCTCATGCACTTCTTTTGCAGGTGCAAGGCCCCATAGCTTGTTAGGTAGAATAATCCATTGTTTTAGGAGTTAGGTTGGTAGGAGTGTGAACGAAGGGAGTCTACTGGTATGCAAAACTGCAATATTTGGCGTAGAAGGTGCCTGGGACACAAGGACACAGCAACGGTCTTTTGGAAGAAGATGGACCTATACTGGAAAAATACGAAGGGCCGCACCTGCCAAGAGGGGGTGTGACCAAGGCGTGTCTATTGTTGTGGGATTTTGTATTAAGGAAAGTGCTCCGAGGAAGGAGAGTCAGTTCAGTCTAAGGCAGTCCAGCAGGAGATGCAGTTAGACAGGGGACTTTCGTGGGAACTAGGCAGGAGAAAGGAAGGAGCATCTTAGAACGAGCTCGGTAGCTTTGGCTATTTACCTGGAAAAAGTGAATGAGCTTCTTAGGGAGCCTTCACAGCTGACACCTTTTTTCTCTTGCCTGGGAGGTATGTTATGTAGGGATGTCACCTTAGAGTGAGTGTAGGGACAGACTAATCTTTTCTTTCCCATTGGAGCAGATACTGTCAAGACTTCAAGTGGGAACAATCATTGTATGCCTAATTCTTCTTGAACTTACGTTGCTTTTCCTTTTGATTCGTCTGAGACTCCTGCGTAGGATTATGTTTGTATTAGTGCCAGCTTATTTCTTGAACCTCTTGCTGAGGTGCTTGTATGCTCAGTTTTTTTTGGGCTTTGTAATAAATCTTTAAACGTTACTTCATAGCCAGTGGTCCTTTGGTTTGGGATGTATTTGGTCTTTGGAAAATTGTCATAAGTATGAAAATAGAGAACTTCCGTTTACACTTCTTTGCAGACTAAAGAGATTCAATCGGCCAGGGATTCCAAGGATTGGTAAGGAAAAATCTGTATGAGAATCCCAGCGTCTTCAACACTTATAAGTGGAGACCACCTTGAAATTTATTTTTATACGTTAGATTGTTTAAAATATTGTTACAAGATGACTGTGCTTCATGCATGCACATGCTCAATGGCCAGCCTTTGGAAATAAATAAAACATTAGAAAAGACAATAGTTTAGTATCTGGTTGCAAAAATTAGACCAATCGCCCTTGCAAATGCTTGTTACATTTGTACCTCTCAGGAGATTACAACAAAGTGTGTTTCTTCCTCTGTTTGCAGAGGAAATGAAAACCTGGACTTTCAGTTAATTAGCCTTGCAAACCATGGTGGTAGGAGAAATAATTCACACAAAACTAATGTAAACCAGTGCATCCACTATCTGAGCTAGTTATTTCCCATTCTGTTACAATTATGAACTCTCATTGACTCATGGAGTGGGCTGAACACACAGAAACATTGGGCTTTCAGCCCAGGACACTCAGTTGGCAGAGAATCATATTGGGCACTGAGGTGAATGCTTACTGATGGGCCAGGTTAAAGGATATGAGAGCAGAAGGTTGCAGAATCCAATTTGGAATGCGGGAGCAGGGCACTGCAGCTACAATGCAGCCGAGGCCTGGAAACTGGGGGAGTTGATTTGCCCTTGGGGTGTCCTCCCAGTGCTTCTCACATGGATTGGATGCATCAGCTCGGAAGGCAGTGGGTGGTTTGCCGCCATTGTGTGGGAAGCACTGAAGGAAGGACCGTCGCAGTGGGTCGGTAAGGGGGCGCAAACCTGCAACTGCAGTGTCCGCTTTGAGCCTCTTCACTTACCTGTGCTTTCTCCACAGTGCCACCTGTGCTAATTTCCTGCTCACCTCCATCAACAGGCCTCTTTGTTGCTGCTGTCTAGGCCTTTCGTGCCTTGTGTTCCCTGATGTGCTAATGCCGCAACCTAGGGTGTTGCCTAATCCTTGTGCTCCCTCCCCCGCTGCCTAGCTGCACAGCTTGAATACTTCGGCCTTAAAGGCCTCACCTGGTGACAGAAGCTATGAGATGAGTCTGGGCGACACAGAGGTGTTGCTTGGCTGTTTGAAGGGCTCGTCTGAAGGGTTGTGCAGACAGGGGGAGAAGCCTATGGGTGGTCAGGCGGCCCAACCTCAAGAAGTGGTTAACACTATACTGTCTAATTCTGACTGTGACAGTGAATCTTTATGGCGTCTTTTCTCAAGATGACTATTATGAGGTTGCGGCAAATACGTACAGAAATAGTCCCTTTAAACAAGTGCAATAAGGTTCAAATGCACAAAGGGAACATCTTTAAGGCTGTTCCACAGTTATAGAGGCCATTGAACATTTAAAAATTGTATCTGCTACATCTGCTACAACAATATTGTACCAGAAGTCTCCCACTGTGATGAATGCCATAAAAATGCCAGCACTTAGTTCTGAATCTAACAAAGTCCTGGAGGAGTCTTCTAGTATAATAGGCCTATTGATAACAACTGAGCAAATGGCTTCCCTGATTTAGCATTATTAGGGAAATTCCCACATGAATTGAGTGAACACAAGTTGATACCAATGAAATTCTTCACATAACTGATACCTCACTTATTTCTAATTTAATAAAGTCTCAAAGTTTGTCACCAAAAAGATATCTCTCTGGAAAATAGTATAAACAAGACAGACAAAATACATGAAACAGACTATCAAGATGTGCAGGGGTGGACCATATTGAGGTCAACTATCCTCAAAGCTCTCAATGCCACAGTCAAATCTTTACATTTTCGATAGGACAAGCTGGAAGTACAGATTGAGGTATTGCACACTATTGTCGCACACATTGCCGGTATTGATATAAGCTAGACCTGCTTAACAAGTTAATCTACTGTGCAAAAACAGAGTCATTAAATCTACCTATTACAAGCCCGTACTTTCCTATTGCAAATAAGCTGGAATTGATCCCTCATGTTTGAAATGATCTGGTTTAGAAAGAAAATTGCTAAAACCTCAATGTGAGAATCAATATTTTGCACCAGCAGGTAAATAATTGGAAGAGAAGAATTTACACCTTCAGTTGACAAGCCTGGAACCAAACTCAAACATGAAAGGTCAACTTAAATCTGGCTGCATTCTGGGCTGTCACCATTACCTACCCCAGAACTCTTAACCAATATTGTTTTTATTCATAATACAGGAGAAAAAGAAAACATTTTGTGTGGAATCATAGGGTCTTCAATTCCATACCTAGATCTTTCAATACCAGTGTATACCAACATCACTATTGGGTGCATTATATTATAAAAATGTGGTCTCAAGGGCATAATTATTCATCGTACTAAGCAACGGTGGTGGAATTGAAAAGTGTTATTGGTGCAAGTAATAGCGGATATCAAGAAACTCAAAATTGATTCAAACATGTGTTTTTCTTGTGGCACAGGTAGAAGTTGTAGAGTAGCTATTAGCCTGGCTCCGGATTGTGAGAGGACCTGGTTAGCAGCATTTGCAAATCATAGGTAATATAGAGCAAAAAAAAACAATTTCACGTGAATGGTCTATTAAATATGTCAAAAGATGTGGTTATTGTATAATTTAGACATTCTTTTGATTTTCTGGTCTTCCAAGAAACGTGGTGTGAAGAGGCATTCGCACTCATAGATTTCATTGAATATCACTAATTTGCTACAAAATCATTTGCAAAAGGATGGGCCAAAGGAGGACTAGCTACTTAGGTTGCAATAACCACCAACCTTAACATTGCATCTCAGAATTGAAAGCAAACCTGGCTAAATGGAATAATTATTCATAAATGGGAAAGTAAAAAATTAAGGTCTCTCATTGTTCTCAATATCTGTATAAACCCAAATAAAGCTAAAAATGATTATTATGAGGCAATCGGAGGAGATTGTCTGGGAAATGAAAACTACTTATTCAAACGCAAGCTGGTAGCTTACTGGCGATTTTAACACCAATGTATTCTCTCCCTGCCCACATTCTAAACAAGTTAATATTTTAAACGATCTATGGAAGATTCCTTTCAATTAGGTCCTCACTGCAAAAAAGACAAGTTTGGAGAGACATTGTTGGACATTTTGCATCAATTAATATTTACGAGTTTTAGATGGGTGGCACAACAGAGACCACCCAGCAGCTGCCCAAATCGCACTCACTATTAGATTACACTTATGTGAATCTTAATATTTTTCATACAGTAACCAGTTTTCAAAAGGACTCAAGGTTAGAGAGGGATCACCTTCCACAAATAATTAATCTTTTGACACAAAGTTGCTCTAAGATTGATGCAAAAGCTCTGGTAAAACAATGTTATGCTTATTCCCGAAAAAGATTAAAGTGGGATGAATCAAAACCAGTCCCTATCATTCATTACTCGAAGCAGTCCCTACAAGCATGGCCGATAAAGGAGCAAGCTCCACTGATTCTGATAAATGATAGGGCCAACCTTCATTCTAAAATTACTGGAGAAGTTTGCATCTCCATCAATGCTAAAAACAAAAAGTTTGCGCACTTAAGTCAAAACAAACGAATGATTTACTACAACATTAATAGGAGAAAACCGTAAACAACATATGGAAGTAAGAAAGTAAGTCAGGAAACTACCCATAGCCACAAGAGAATCCCTCCTCTATAAAATAAGGTTAATTAAGTCAACATACAAGAAAGTAATTTCACAAGCTAAATCAGCCTACATAAACCATAAATGGATGCCAATGCAGCACATTTGCAGGAGGAGAGACGCAAAAGCTTTTTGGAACTTTAATAATGGTATGACCTCCAGTGAACATAGAGCATGTACTACAAGCATCTCCGAATTGGTATGGATTAAACTGTAGAAACATTTCATGGCACTATTATGTCAGTGGATTCAAAGTCATTCAGCTCATAATCATTCCTAATCTCAAACAAGCTCATTTATATTTAAGGCTCCCTGTTTTCCGTTTTTACGGATTTTCACAGAAAATACAGACTGAAAACAATGTGTTTTCGGTCTGCATTTCATTTTTAAAAGTGGATAAATGCAGAAAATTGTGCTTCTTTTAAGTGACTCTCTGTGCTGTCTTTCATGAATTAACGGCCAGCAGCTGAGCAAATGGACACCCAGGGAAATTAAAAAACAGGATTACATTTCTTAAAATGATGGCATATGTCAACATCCATTTATGGTATAAAGCTAGTATTTACCAGTGGATGTATTGTTGTGTAATATTTGGCAGCTTTATCAGCTAAAACATGACAGGCATCATAGTATGAGTGAACATCCATCAGTTTAATAGATACGCAAAACACAAAATAAATATTGATAAATACAGATGAAATGGCCCAAAAATAAATATGGATAAATACAGATGGAAATGGAGGGGTGGAGCTTGCCTAAACTCAAGATGGCTGCATAGAACGAGCACTCGGCCGAGCCATCAAAATATCCGTTAATTATCCGACTTATGTGCTGAGTAATCATCCAAAACTAAGCAGGCATCGTCACCAGAGAATACTGCGACCCTATTGAGCTGCTCTGATCTCGCCTCACTCCACGGCAAGTACCGGAATTGGCGATTGCTGAAGAGGCTTTGCGCGCGGCTCCTTCACAGGCCTGGTCGGCGAAGTGAGTGAAGTCCCGGCCCGGAGCACGCGATCGCTCCCTCTGTAACAGAAACTGTGGAGGGAACTCTTGCTGCAGAACCAACAGATCCTCCAGCGGTAAATAACAGAGGCCCGGCTGGTCTGGGAAGGGTGGAGTTTGGAAGTGAGACCACTGCTTTGGTTCACGTGCGATTGGATGCCCTGGCTACAGGGCGGCGTGAGAGGTGCGCTGCGGTGCGAAGAACTGGGGATGGCGCTGAGATCCTGGCAGCTGCCTTATGAGTTGCAGTACAGTGCTGGTGGCCGGACTCGCTGGCCCGAGGCCCTCCCCACCCATCAGGGAGTGCTACTCCTCCTCCCTCTGTAAATCCAGTGGCGGCGGTGAGCCCAACGAGGCTGAGTGAGGCACGGTTGCAGTCATTTTGTGGTACTGCCTAGACAACTCCACTAAGGCGGGGTACCCTGTGTGGTAAAGGTGGGGGGACCTCCTTCCCCCTTCTTCACCCTCCACTTGTTTTCTCGCCTGGAGCTGGTCAAATGAGGAAAAAGGGCATCCAGATACCACGGAGGAGCCCTGCATAAAGGTAGAGATCCTGGGCAGTTCAGTCCTTGCATGCAAGGGTTGCCCGGCACTACAGCTCCTTCCCCGAGTTCTGCAACCTCAGGGGCGACTCAAACAATGCTTGTGGCGAGAACACGCAGGTGGCCTGTCCGCACAGAGAGACACACTGGACTACTGACATACACTGAGCGGGAAATTAATCTCGTAATGACGCCAAGTCTGAGAGTGGCCAATGGATCGCCTAGCTCCCTGAAGTATACCCCCTTCGCACGGTTCCAAAGCAATATTAAGCACAGCAGCAGCCTGATCATCAAGTGGTGCTCTACATAATCTAGACACTAGTGGGTGATACGGGGGAGTGAGGAAGCACACCACTGCTCTCAGTGGCAGCTGACCTGGCCAAAAAATTGCATGCTCGAGGAGCAATCGATAGGACACCTGGCGTCTGACCCCAACTGAGTTTGGGAAAAAGAGCCCTAGAGGACTGCTGAAACTAGAGCATTGTTAGATCCTACATATGCTTACAGGGCAATACAATGGCCTGCCATACTTCCTTCCCCCCTCCAAGAAGAAACACTGAACGAAACACCAGCTGTGGAACACAGCGCCTGCCATTAGAACGCACGCAGTGAGCACCTAGTGAGGACTCATAGCAGTGAGACGCCGCGGCCCAAAGAAATCTAAGGTGCCACAGTTGGAGAGAGAATAGAAACACCGATGTAGCAATGGGGAAGGTGGATAAAACGCAACCCAAGCTCCACTTTTAGCAATGGAAGTCTAGACTTCGAGAGCAGCACCCGGAAGAGGGCCCGAATGAACACGCAGAAGAAGCACAAGCCACTGATGATGATCTCCGCACTATATTGGGTGCAATGCCTAAGAGCTTACAAAAAAGCTTGACCACCATTGATAGTAAATTGGACACTTTGGCTCAACGCATGGATCGAATAACAGAACACATGTATAAGAAAGCAGAGAGACAAGATATGATGGAGCGTAGGGTCACGGAAGTGGAAGAAGCCCATACAGAATTGAATACCAAACAAAAGCTGATGGGTAAGCTGCTACTAACTCTACAAGAGAAGGCTGAAGACCTCGAAGCTTGCTCCCGCAGAAGCAACATTAGAATTACGGGTCTTCCGGAGTCCACACATGTGGGCAACATGGAGCTCTTTGTGGAGAAACTACTGGAGACACTGTTAGGCCGCGACACGTTTACCTCAATATTTATAGTAGAACGAGCACACGGATCTCTTGGCCAGAGACCTTCCCCTGGAGTACCACCAAAGCAGATTATTGCCAAATTGTTAAATTACTGAGACTCAGCACTGAAAGCGGCTTGAGAGAAACAAACATTGCAATACGAAGGATCACTCTACCCGGACTTCACGCTTCGTGGACAAGGGGCTTGCATGCAATTTGCACCATTGAAGAAGCAGCTATGAGAACAAAATTTGGACTACGCCATGCTATATCCGGCTAGACTATGAGTTAATAGACTGGGCTGCTCGCGAATTTTCACGGACCCTAAAACTTTGTAGAAAGCCCTAAAAGAGTGGGCAAGAGACAGAACCCAACACCAGACACCATCAGACCAAGAGGGAGCTGTCAGGAGATGTCTGGAGGAACAGGACTGACTGCTGACTCCTTTTACATAGCAGATAAGAATTTTGCTGGGGGGGAGGCGGGTAATGTAACTAAGGAAAGGAAGGAGTATAAATGGTGGTGATAATGCAATGAGGCGGGTACGGGTATACGGTAGCTACAAGTACAGCATGCCGCAGTATAGCTATGTATGAACACTAGCATGTCAAGCAATGAGCAGACTTGCACATTAACGAGCTCTTAAGATACATATGAGGATGCTGAAGTGCTAGTACAATGCACACTACACGCCGGATGGCGAACGGGCTATGGGCAACGGCTGGTGGGTGATGGAAAGAGCGGAGCTAAGGCAACATCTGCCCCAGTGTGTGTACCACTACCTGAAACTTGGTTGTTTATGTTTACTGTTAGACAAAGTCATTTTTGGTTCTACTACAAAGGTAATGGGGGGCCTAGGGGATTCCCGCCAATGTAGACTTTGGGGTTCGCATGGCCTGGGTGGGGAAGGGGGGACACAGTACATGTTCTATTACCACTGAAGGGATACTAGTCCAACAGTTGCAAAGATTCCATTTCTACATAATGCAGCTGTGAGAAGTTGGCCTGATATATGATGTTTCCAATTCTGGAACCACCTTGTATGTTAAGCGAGCTGGTTTACCAATCACAGTCCTGTAATATCAAATGAAAGGCCACCACACAAGTATATATTATAAAAATATATGTGTTTTTTCTTAAAATAGTCCCCAGTACTCTTTATGAACAAAGCGGCACAAGCGTTAAATCAAAAGCACAGTATAACATACAAAGTTGCACAATTATGGATGAGGACGAGGGGCCACTCAGACCATATACTAAGAAAGTGGTATAAGAGATACCAATCGAACAGTGGTTAGGCCTAGGGCCTAGGGAATCGCTGGGAGCAGTCGGGACAAGCAATGCTGAAGTCGGGAAAAGCCCGCGGGATTCGGGTGCAGTGCTTAAAGCACACGCATGCACCAATGCAAGTCAATGGTGCGTAAAAGTTACACAAATAGAGTTTCAGGATACTTCCGCTGAACCTAGAAGGACAAAACTTAAGACACAGACCCTAGAGGTGTGTACCAGTGTGGGAACACCAGCGTTGCAATGTTACCTCAACCACAGGAAGCGGGTGCATAGGGTCGAAGTGGCGTCGGGTTTAGTCGTGCAGGTTCTGGGTGCTTGAAGCTGAAGAGGCTGCAGGCGATGTGAAGAAGTGTCCGGTGTGATCCAAGGGTGGATCAGAGTCGTAAAGTACCTGAAAGCAGAGGGGACAGAGTGTGGGTCACTCAGCAGTGACCAGGGTGGAACCAGGATGGAACCGGGCAATGTCGGGCGCAATCAGGTGGTTGTCAAGGAGCTTCTCTCCGCTGCCACGTGGGCTCTGGGGCATCTGCGATGTCCAGGAGCGGGTCACGAGATGTCCCACATAGGCTCTCGCCGTCGGCGCTGTCGGCTTCAAGATTGGAGCAAACAACACTTGGCAAAAGCAATCCCTGCGGAACTGGAAGATTGCTTCTCACTCAAACCAGGAGGGTCAGAGTGGGGGCTCCTTTTCAGGGGAGCTGGTGTAAGTCTGGAGCAACCAGAATCACAAGTCATATTTTGGTTTTCGCCAGCACAGGGGCCACAAGCCAGCTGGCAAGTGACCGGGCCAACGCATTGAGCCAAAAGAAGCAGAAGGGCCCCAGGCAGCACTCGTCGAGTGTGGAGGGCTGAATTTCGGTGCAAGAATGGCTCAGGGTTGGGGCTTCTCAAACCCCGGTGTACAGCTTCAAGGGTCACTCGTGGGCTGCACGGTCAGCGTCTCGTGGTCTTTTCAAGATGGCGTGCCCCACGCTTCCGGTCGCCTCCACAGGTCTCAGCTCTGCAGGGACTGTGGCTCGGGCTGTAAGAAGGCAGGCAAGCTTGATCTTGTAGATCTCTGTCGCTCGAGTTCTGGTGGGAACTGCAACAAAGCAGATGTCGAGGTGCTGGATGGTGCCTGTTTGCACAGGGTGGTCACTCCTTGACCACAAGGGAGATTCTTCAGTCTTCTACGTTGAGTAGGATGTCGAAGGGTCCAGAGTTTCGTTTCTTATGTTTCATCAGGATAATCTGAAGTGCATTGGCACTGCTCCCATTCTTATACCAATCTAGCGGGCTGGATTACCTGCTAGGTCCCCTCCTATGGGTGGGACCCAGGAAGGGGGTGGGTACACCCCTTTCCTTTGATCCAGGCCGTGTTGGGACGGGGGCTGGTGTGCCCCAGAACCGGTTTGGCCGGATTATGCAAGGGGCAGCCTTGTGCTCCCCATGCAGTGTCTGGTTTCTTTCAAACCTCCCTGCTACAATCCACTATCTCCTGTCTGGGGTGGTGTGACACCTCCCTGTGACAGGAAACCCTTTGTCCAGGCCCCCTTGGCTGAGTTTCGGTCAGCTGCAGGGGGTCAGACCCGTGTCTGTGGCAGAAGCATCCGTTTTGTGGATCTGAGGCTCTTTTAAATAGCAACCGCATTTCAGCAAAGTAACATGTCTTCTCCCTCTAGAGGGGTGGAATGCTATCCCCGTCGCCAGAACTGGCGAGGGGATAGTATTCCAAATCGTATGACACCTTACACGACATGTTTTGATAAAGCCAAACCAAAGTTGCTATATAACCGCGAGGATTATAATGCACTTAATAGTATATGGTATGGCATTATCCTGGAACAGCTTAGAGATTTGTTCCCGACAGCTGCAGACAGGCTCAGCTCATGCTAGAGCTTCATCTCACATTAAACCACGCACTCTGCCTCCAGAATTGATAAGGCCTTCCATAGGAGTGGCTCACAGGTTTATATGTGTCCAGATATAGGTTTAGATATAGGTATACTATATCTAAGCAAGAGGTGATTACACCATCTTGCCCCAGCTGAGTGATCAGCCAGTTGTGTCAATTTAAGAACCAGCCAGGGGTGGCAAAAGATATGCTGCAGCCCCTGGTAGGCCTTGGTGGCACCTATGCCCAGAGCACCTATAGTGCATGGTACAGGGGCTGACAAGGAGTCCATTTCCAATTGTGGTATGCACCTAGGGTACATGGAATCCATTTTACAGAGAGCAGATAGCCTGGGGCCCTGATTAGCAGGGTACCAGGCCAACTAAGTCAAAAAACCAGCTAAACACAAGGCAAATAAATCTGGGGTAACCATAGTCAGGTAGCCACCTTCCTACACACCCCCCCCCCAAACGAAAGGAGATAAGGCTATCCTTGGCCAGGTAAGCCTATATTGCCCGAGTGGACATATAAGGAAGTACCTGCACAAGCATGGGTACCCCCTGTCTCATTGTCCACTAAGCAGTCCCTCGCCCTTGGGGTATTAGAGGGTCTCCACCATAGGGAATCACTACCTTGGGTGTGTTTATGCAAAGTTAAAGGCTGGTTTAGATATGGAGTTTTGAAGTGAGGCTCCACTAATTTAGGGCTCAGCTTCCTCCAATTATCTTTTACCATGTGTGCCTTTCTTTCTTCAACTGAGTTGCACTGTGCTCTCAGGGTCAACCTCTGGCTACCTAAAGCTGGAGGCTGGGTCCCTCTGTTTGGCTTGCTGGAGGGACAGTTCAGGTTTGGGCCCTCTGGGTCCCAGGTTTGGCTGTGCCCAACAGAATCCATCTGTGGGAGGTCCCTAACTGTTTTTAAGGGGGCTCCCTCAGGAGTTTTTAAAGTTTTCACCTCACTAGGGCTACTAGTTTTGGTGCCCCTAATCTGTTGATGGGGGTGCTTTATTTGACAGGGGGCTCTCTGGGTCTGACTGTCCTTCTTGTCCTCTGCAGCCCTGGGCTGGCTAAGGCAAGGTAGAGAGGGGCAGGTTACCTGCTCCAGACTGGGTCCCACCTGAGAAGGGTCCACTGACATCAGAGGCTCTGTCAGGCTAGGCCCAACCTCCTCTGGGGCAGTTCCTTCATCAGGGGTAAGATCAGTTCCCTGAGGAGGCTGATCCTTTCCTAAAGTCTGGTGAGGGGGAGATTTCTCGTCCTCCTCTCTGCTCTCAGTTTGTGTGGAGTTATCCATCATTTCAGGCTTCACAACACACCAATCAGTTTGAGTTTGGGCTGTGGCCATCACAGCCCCACCAACCTTTTCAGGAGGGGACTCAGTTTGGGTTTCTGCTGTTATCATAACAGCTTTGCTATTCTGTTCAGGAAGAGCTTCTGCTAAAGATGGGGCAGAGAGTTGCTCAGCCCTACCAACCTTTTCAGGAAGGACATCTTGAATTGGGGCTGTAGCCATTACAGCCCCACTAACCTTTCCATTGGAATTTACCATTCTAGAATGGGTTTCCTGTTCAACCTCAGCCCAGGCTGAGATTTCTAAATCATTACCAAGTAGGCAGTCCACAGGCAAGTTTGGTGACACTGCCACTCTCTTTGGGCCAGTGACACCTCCCCAGCTGAGACTTACTACTGCCATGAGATGATTTGTTTGGATGCCATCAATGTTTGTTACCTGGTATGTGGCACCAGGTAAAAGTTGCTTAGAGGGGACTATACAATCAGCCACCATGGTGATGCTAGCCCCTGTGTCTCTAAAAGCTTCAACTTTCAAACCATTGATGATGGGTTCTTGTCTATATTTGCTCAAGGTATTTGGGCAATCAGAGAAGTTGGCAAACCCCATGCCAGTCTCATAAACAAGATTATTTGGTGATGGGGACCTGGATAGGCCAGGGTCCACCTGTGCTCCAAAAGTAAACCCACCCAGATTCCTGGGTGTGCTCCCACTTCCTTGGGGATTACTGCTGACAGTAACAGGAGGTGTTGGAACTGGCTTTGGAGGTATATTATCTTTATTGCCATTATTGTGACAACAGTTGTCTGTTTTGTAATGCCCAGCCTGTTTACAGACATGACAATAAGGTTTTTTCTGAGTTGAAGAAGTGTCTTGGGACCACCCCCATTCTTGGAGTTTTGGGGCCCTGGGGAAGTCTTTTCCTTACTTTTATCCCCACCCTTTTCTTGAGGCTTGGTAGACTCCTTCTTCTGGTTACTGTCCTGATTCTTAGGCCTAATCCTGGTTCTGACCCATTTATCTGCCCTCTTTGCCAATTCTTGGGGAGAGGTCAAATCTGAGTCCACCAGGTGCTGGTGTAAGAGCTGGTTTTGACAATTACTTAGGATCTGCTTCCTCATAATCAAATTATACAATCCTGTGAAGTCATGCACTTTCCTGCCATGTAGCCAACCCTCCAGAGCCTTAGTAGCACAATCTACAAAATCAGTCCAGTCCTGTGTCTGTGTCTTCTGGGTGTCTCTGAACTTCAACCTGTACTGTTCAGTGGTTAAGCCAAACCCATCTATTAGAGCACTCTTCAGGACTTTGTAGTTTTGAGCATCCTCATGTCTGACAGTGAGGAGCTTATCTCTCCCTTTCTCTGAAAAGGAGTACCATAAGATTGCTGCCCACTGTTCCTCAGGAACCTGCTGTAGCATGCAGGCTCTCTCCAGAGCAGTCATCCATTTGTGGATGTCATCCCCTTCCTTGTAGGGGGGCACACTCTTTGTCAGGTTTCTACTATCATAGGACCTGGGTTTCTCTCTAGGAATATTGCTGCCACCAGTGGCATCTAAGCCGCACATTTTCTGTTCTCTTGCCAAAGCAAGTCTAGCTTGAGCCAGGGCTACCTCCTCCCTCTCTATCTGGAGTTTGACAGCCCTCATCCTGGCCCTATGCTCTATCTTCTGAGAGGAAGTCATTCCTCTCTGAGATTCTCTTGAGGCACTAGTGTAGTGTAGCTCCTATTTTCCCAATAGGCTCTGCGCATTGGAATAGTACCTACAGCAGTAAAGGCCTAGACCAGACGTTAACTAGGTCTACTACTGTCGATACTAGACTTAATTTTTGGGTTTGCCAGCTAAGCTCAGAGTTCGCTAGAAACTTTCTCGAATGTTCAAGGAAGGATTAACTCCCCTGATTAGACAAGAAGGGATTTAGTTTCTGACAACCATAGAACATGACAACTTTGCTCTCCCCTAATCAAGAGTCAATCTCATGAGTCGTGTGAGCACAAGGCAATTATTTTACTCAGTCAGTACGTGCATTCTTAGTCTCATCAGAATGTAGAGAAAAGGAAGAGACGGGCGTGTTCAATAAAAAGGTGTTATTTATTGATCAGTCTCTTTTCTCATACATGAGAAATGGATCGATATTATAGCAATACTTATAGTTAAGTAAAGTGCATACATTAAAAGCAATAGTATAAAATAATACTGTAAAAACATTGATATGGTTTCTGAGCCATATGATGTTTTAAAATGATTAAAATATATTTACATACACATATACATTTGACTAAACGTACTCAACTGGTGTTTCTAAATACGCCTACCCCGTGTACCTGACCTAAGTCTAATGCGTGGGCGGGAATAGAAAGTTACAGTTTAAGTTAAGTTTGTTTTTGCCAAGTGAATAACTAAAGAATTCTCTAGGAGGGGTTATTCAGTTCTGTACCTGGAATTTAGGATGAATGAGGAATGGTATCTCTTTCTCTGCTCTCGATATTCCAGGCTGCCTGCGAGGGCTACCCGGAAGCGCCGGTGCTGGGTCTCTCGGCTTGAGATAGCAGCGCGTCTCTCAGCGCGTCAGGAAGGCGGGGCTGCGCCAGCGGGGTCTGCTTCTGCTCTCGGCTTCGGCAAGTATGGCTGCTCCGTCTTGTCACCACGCGTGTGTTTGCATAGGGCAAGGTCGGCAATATTTATACCTTAAAGGTGCCGAGATTGACGTAAGGATGGACATAGGTACGTCAATAAAGATGTCATACGACTTGCTCGTTAGCACATTCTTTTGCAAAAGTTCTCTGTGAAATCAAAACAATGGCCGCACGGATTTTCCAGGTTGTCATAGGTTTGATTTGTTATGAGAACGTCGTATGCCTTATCAGGGGCTGGAGGAATGTCGCTTGTCTAATTAGATCTCAAGCGTTATGACCTAATCAGATAACACGTTCCTGTGCCGTAGTGTGACTGCGTCAGATAACGGTATCTGCATCATGGGGGTTTTCTTGCCTCATGGGCTGACTGTTAGTTAACTTGATAGTTAGTTTAACCAGAATAGGGTCAGGAATAGGGGGACTGATTCAGAACCTATAGAAATACACGACACCCACTCCACGCTAACTATGGTCATATCTACTAATCTATGCATAGTATAACATAGTACAACATACTATAGAGTATAGTGTATACCTTACCACCCCAAAATACATAAATGCATTTCGAAATTTTCAAATATACTGAAAAATTGCAGTCATATATATTGTACGCACTTAAGCTATGAATAAAATGCAAAAGTAAACACGCAATGTAATGCATTATTGCTTTTTGGTATATGAGAAATACACATGAAATGGCTCTTAATATGGCTATACAGAAAGGAAGTTCGAGACCACTTCATCACATAATAAAATATTTGTGAACATACCAGCGGGCAGCTAAAGTCTATATAAAGTATCTAAAATAGAAATCTTAGTTCTCTAGGAATAGTTTCTTACTTTAAGCAGAAGATCAATGTCCCGGGAAAAAAATATATAGAAAAATATTTTAAGGGCTTGCTGAAAAAAGTTGCTGTCCGTGAACTGGATTGTAATTGTTCATGTGACTTTTATTTTTAAAGGTTGAAGGCCGAATTCAGGGAACGCCGTGTGCGAGTTTACTCAAAAGTCTCTATTTCTGTTCCGGAGAGAACATCATATCATTCAGGCTTTCGAAAAAACTGTCAACAGCTTCATGGGAAAGTTCCACTAAGTCGGAAATAGGGGTAACCATGCATTCATGCGCATGATTGTCTCCATTGACATTCTGATTTGCATTGCTGACAGAAGGTCGTACCTGTTCGATGTTGCTTTCATCTTGAACTTCACTACTCTTCAATCGTAGTGGTGAAGATTCCAGGAATGCCGTCATCAGAATTGGCAGCCTTTGAGGGCAGCACAGTGCGTGAACCTTGGTAGGAACCAACAGTGTATCTGCATCCACCGGCGCATCCGATTGTAGCGTCAGACAGGTGTCTAACACGCATTCTTCTCCGCATAGCAGACACCTTAGTACAGGTAAAACACACCTTTGCCACATTGGTCGAAATGATAGAAACCAAGTCATGTTCAGGTCTCTAAGCCGGGAGAGTCCCAGGATTTTTGATATCCGGTCCCGGTATCCAATGGCTAGGATCGTATCTTCCATTGTCGCGAGAGTTTGATCTGTGACATGGGTTGCCATAAAGAAAAATAAGGACTAGGAATAGGATTCCTGCAATTAGTCCTAGGATCAGGGGAAGTCCGCCAAAAATCGAATGGACGAAATCTGGAAAAATACCCAGTATGGCTTTGAATGGTGTTAATGCCATCGAAAATACTGTCTTAAATACCTTTGAGACCCCAGTGGTATCAGAAATATTTAAGATTTCGCTCAGGATTTCCGCGAAATGTACGGGGGAATTAGTTGATAATAATGTATGTATCTCTGCAGTCGTCCTTGCGACTTGTAGATCATACGTTTCTTTAGATGACGTGAGCCTTGTAGGCGTCTGAAGAAGCACTGTTTTCATTCTGCTTAAAGTATCTATTCGAATAGAAGTAATTTTCAAACCGGGCCATGCCCTTGCCTCCCTGTCTGGTAAGGAGCGGGGGAACAAAGAACGTCCACAGCACTTGACCTTCGCCGTTGTAGTGCCTAGATAAGGAGTCCCGGGCATAAGACTACAACATCTGCGGTCTACAATAAGAATGTAACTCCCATTATAGAGTCTTTGAAAGAATGGTTCTATTTCAGTTGCAGGTGCGCCTTGCTGGTGACATGAAAGGTTGTATGAATTCCCTTCACAGGCTCCATGCAAACTAATACCGTTACACAGAAGCGTGCCGCTTAGTGACATAGCACAATTGTTGCCACTAAGAAACACTTTCTGTCCTTTGTTACTGACACATGCATGTGAATAGGGCAGGTTCCAAGTTGTTTTAAGGTACCCCTTTCCCAATTTCTCGTACATGCCAGCCTGTATATATTTTTGGCAGTATTGAAACCTGAAGGTTGAGATTGGAATATTTATGATTCCGTGGATTATCCATTCACTGACAGGTCGTTCTGACATTGTCATTGGTAATCTTTCTAGTTTTTCAATGCTCAAGATTGTATAATCAGCACCCTTTTGCGCCATACCGATTTGTCTATCAGTAAGGTTAAAGATTTGGAATAGTGACGTTGTGTTGATTAAACGCCAAGGCACATAGCCTGAACGCAGATTTTGTAACGTCCAGCCAAGCTGTACAATAGAACGCAATTGTGACTGACCATGTTGTAATAACAGTAAGTCTTGCGATAATATATCGATTGCTGAAGACACAATGCTGTCCAATGAAAATATTCTGGAGGACAGAGTCATTAACCCATTGTCCACTACAGAAAGTGATTTTTCCAAATTAATACGGTCAATTTCCCGTATTCTTTCTGCTGTCTCAATTTGAGTAACCTTCCAGGCCTCATTGTATGCTGCATATACAGAGGCTGCTATGAAACGCTTTTGACGCTGTTTGCGTGGTCCCATTATGAAATCACGCAAGTCAGCACCATCAGTAAGTAAAGTTAGGTGTTGCTTAATTTCAGGCAGTGTGGAAGTCTGTAGCCATTGAAGGCATAATTTGCCCACACTGTAGGTTGTTATTATCCCTGGGTGATGTCTTTGGGGATATCTAGGGTCTGGCCTGGTCATTTTTAAACCCTGTGTTTTATTCAGGAATCTATCTTGACAGTTATTTGTATCTGTGGGCCAGATCAACCACTGTTTCCAATCAGGATGTGTTCTGTTTTGGTTAAGTATATGGTTTATGTCTATTTCTTCATCTGTATCAGAGTTATTGCTAAACATTGTTGGCTTTGGAATAGACAGGTTATTTAAATCTTTGATTTTGGCTAAGCCAAGACAGGTGGTTTGTTGAACAGTGTCATTTAAAAATATCATTTGTTCTGGGATCATGCAGGCTCTAAACAAAGCTTCTATACCCTGTACTTGCCATTCTTTTGTACCCCAAACACTTTTCAAATCAACATTTTTGTCCCAATAATCAAATCCAAAAGTATTCATTTTTTCAAAGAATGAATCTGAATATATCAATTTTGTGTTGGTTATCATGGTTTTCATCCCTGTCTTGTTTGACAATTTGTAATAAAATGTTTCAGCATTAGTTATGTTAAAACCTGAAAAATATGAATATTTGTCATAAACGGTTCTAGAGCTCCCTTTTGGAGGTGTAGCACAATGTTCCCATTGATTATAATTTAAAACATTTCTAGGTTGTGCAGATTTATGCAAGAAATGGTTACCATAATGGTTATAGCAATACATACTATCATAATTTGTAGAACCTTGCAAATAATCATGTTTTGTAAATTTAGCAGACATTACTAAGTCAGACATCATATTGTTTATACTTTCAAAGTCCCAATCATCAGCAAATGAGTTTGGTTTTGCAAAGTCACTCAAGGAGATCTTGATTTGGTGTGGATATTTCAGGATCTCGACCGGACCATAAATTTCATAGTCAGTGTTGTCCCAGGCTACCCCACCAGGTATTGGAATTGCTGTGAAGTTGGCTGAAGAAAGTTCTGAAGAAAGTTCTCGTTTCTCGACGTGTGAAGATGTGTGTGGCTTGAGGACCAAGTTGATGTTCTGACTTGCTGTGTCCATTTTAGCATATTTTCCCTCAATGAAGCGTCCCAAGGTAAATACCATGATGAGCCAAAGTATGAGGATAAATGCACCAAAACCCACCCAAAATTCAATCCATGGAGTAACCAGATATGTTTCTTTCAGTTGTTTCAAAAGTTCCTTAGCTTTGTCTTTAAAGGATTTTGATGATGGCTGTGTCTTTTGTTCGCTGAAACCTTCAGAGGAATCATCGAAGTTGATGAAGTAACCAGATGCAGTTCTGTCAATTGTTCCAATTGGTTCAGGATTTTTGTTTCTTGCATTTTCACTTGGAACTTCATTGTAGATTGGCGTGTCTCTGCTAAATGTCTTTATTTGGGTTTTCAGAGGTCTGAGTTCTATTGCATTGTTGCATAGTCCTTGTTGTTCTTCTTTAGGCGTTTCGAATGTGATGAGCCTCTTTGTTAGGACCTCTGTACTGGTAGCAAACCTTGGTGTTCTGCTACTTATTGGGAGTCCACTTGGCCTACTGTTTGTTATCGGCCACATGTTGTGGTTTTACCAGGTCGATGGATACAACTCGGTTCTCCTTTTTTCCAGCAAGTGGCGGTAGTACAACTGATCTTGTCCCGTTGACAGACAAGATAGGAACTGCTTTTCTGTAAGAAGGCCCAAATTCCTTCTTTACCGCGATCTTCTCCCTGACTAGATCCCCGACTTTTGGAATCCAGACAGGTCTTGCTGGGACAGGTGGTGATTCTTCAGTGGTTGTTGGCTGTTGTTTCAACTGTATGTTGCTCAGGTCTTTTCTTGTTTTGTTTAAGTCCTGCAAAATAGCCAAACGGTCTTTGACATCAAAGGTTTTTTCTATTACCACTGAAGTCTGACTATCAAGGTCAGAGATCAACATCCTAGTTCCGAATAATAATTCGTACGGACTGAATCCCTTCAGAGAATTTCTTGGCAAGTTATTTAGACTACGTTGGACACTTATTAGATGTTTGACCCACCCAGCTCCCGAACCTAATACCTTTGCCGTTATAGATTGCTTTATGTCACGTTTTTTTCTTTCAACAATTCCGTTCCCCTCAGGGTGAAATGGACAAGAGTACCGCAATTGCACGCCCATGCTGACCATGGCCTCCTTATAAGCCCGAGAGCTAAAAGCAGGACCATTGTCCGAATGCAGAATGCCAATTGCGTATGTGCCGATAAAGACTCGCAAATCTTTTATAACAGTTCTGGCGTCAGCCGTTCGCTGGGGCCACATCCATATGAATCTCGTGCATGAGTCTACTGCGACCAAGATATATTTATAGTTACCATCCCTTTGTAAGGGACCGCAGTGGTCTAGATAAACACAGGCTAATGGTTTATCCGAGATTAGAAGGGGCGTCTGTGCTGGACGTCTCACAGTTGATACTTTTATTTTTTGACATATTTCACATGCTAGAACATAGTTCCTTGTTTGTCTTCTCATTTGTGGCCACCAGTATCTCTGTTTTAATAATGATACAGTGGCTGAGACGCCAGCATGGGTAGAAGCAAGCCCTTCGTGTGCCGCTATTATCAGTCCTAACCTATGTTCCATGTTTGGAATTGCCCTATCCCCCACTCCAGGGATTCGAGCAAAAGGAACATTGTTTGTATCAGTTATGTATGAGTATTTTACTGGAAAGCCTTTAGGGAGTGGTTCTATCGAATCCTTTTCTGAAGCGCTGACAGCTTGTAATATTTCGCTGTCTATTTTTGTTTTTGACCGGGTGACGGCAGCTACGGAAGCCGTTTGCACAGCTGCCTTCGCGGCCTCATCAGCCAATGAATTCCCTGCAACGTGAACGCCATCACGTTGATGACTCAGTGTATGTATCACGTGAGTCTTTGGTAGTTCTTTTTGTAAAAGAGCTACTTGTTCCCAGAGCATTTTATGCTTGATTGTGCCACCTTTCGCATCCTTGAAACCATTCTGAAGCCAGATCTGCAAGTATTCATTATAAGATTGAACGCAATAATACGAATCGCACACTATGAGCGTGGGGAATTCTCGATCTGTATTTTCAAGCGCCATCTTGAATGCTAGTAATTCAGCTCGCTGAGCTGTACAATCTCCTAGGGATTGTGTTTTAGTGAGGGTTGGTTTAAATTTCCCTTCGTGCCAACGACCTTTAACAATCGCGCACGCAGCACTGTAAGCTTGTTTACCTCCTACTGCGGGTTGTGCTGATCCGTCTGTATATATTATACAGCCGTAGTCATCTAGAGGCAGAATTTCGGTCGGCGGAGGACATTCAAATTCATATTGGAGAAATTCTTGTGTTTTTAAATAAGGATCAAATTCGTACATCACGTCTGTTGCAGCAAGAGAGTTAGCCCATTGTATCCATCTTGGATGGAGTGCTTTAGCATTTGGAATGCTTGCCTTTGTTACCGCCTCTAAGGCTGGTATTGGTGTCACGATTATTATTCGTTTACCTTGTGCCAGGGCTCGTTCTTTTGCTATAGCTGTCTGTGTTGCTGTAAGAATTTTTTCCGTTGGGCTAAATTTCATTTCAGCCTTAGTGTACAAGTGTGATTTGAATGCAATTGGTACCTTTTCTCCCTCATTAGAGGTCAGGTATGTGAATCCGCATTTCCCTGGGATGACTCGGATCACAAGGTTGCGTGTATTATCACGGGTTTCTAATTTTGTCTTAATTAGCATGTCTGTTTGTAAGGATCTCAAAATTTCTGTGTGTGTTTGAGTCCAACTGGATCTTTTAAAGTCTGGTTTAATTAGATCGTAAAGGGGTTTCACCCTTTCTGCGTAATTTGCAATGTATGTTCTTCCGAAATTTAGGAAGCCTAAAATTGACTGTAGGTTTTTTAGTGTTTTAGGAGCTTGGATAACGGCACATTTCTCTAGGAAATTGTCTGCCAGGCTTTTACCTTCACTTGATAGCTCATATCCCAAGAATAGGACCGTCAGATGGGCAATTCTGGACTTTTTGAAGTTGAATTTGTAACCCTCTGCAGCGAAACCAAGTATTATGGTGTTCACTCTTTTCAAGTGAGTCTCCAAGTCATCATCTGTTAAGTAAATGTCATCGACATAAGATAATGCTTCATCATCATATTGTTGTAGTAATTCTGTTACTCTCGCTGAGAATACCCCCGGGCTGTTCTTGTACCCCTGGGCTAACCGACAGAATTGTTTTTGAGTGCCATTTACTGAGAAAGCTGTTAAATATCTGCTCTCTGGTGCTATGTTTTGACAAAAGAATCCATTGGAGATGTCCAAGGTTGTTTTGTATTTTTTGCGCACTATGTTATTCATTAGTGCAGCACTGTGTGAGTTTTGCACTGCAAAAGTTTTGCAACATGTGTTAAGGTGTCGGTAATCCAAAACTAGGCGATATGAATTGTCTGGTTTGGAGACCGGAAACAAAGGATTGTTCATTTGTGAGGTGCAAGTTTCAATCACCCCCTGGTATTCTAGCTGATCTAGTATTTCATTTACTTGTTTTTTAGCTTCTTGCTTAATTGGGTACTGCCTTTGTGCAGTTGGTTGTGATTTTAACTGGATTTTGTGAGGAGGAGAATCCTCATCCCATCCTACATGATTTTTATATAAAGCAGGTGCTAAGGCCACTGCCCACTTTCTAGCAAGTGTATATTTTTTATGAATCGGCATTTGATTCGAGAAGGCAGGCATAATTACTTCTTCGCCATGAGGGCACTCCCTGACAAACTCTGGTGGCCAGTCTTTTTCAGCTAGAAGGATGTCATAACCCTTGGAGAGGTTATCCCAAAATAGTCCCCTTATTTTCCTAGTCTTATCTCCCTCTATACGTAATGTTATCTCGTATATTTTGTGGGGCTTGCTAACTCTGGTATCTGCAGTTTCCACTTGAAGGTATTCATTCGTGTCCACTGTCTCCAGATGATTCATAAGGACTTTGCGAGCTATGCTCACCTCTGCTGCGCTGTCTAGCATTGTCTGAGCCCATTCTCCGTTTTTCAGTTGTGTCCTCAGTATTCTCGGCATTGTTAACTACTTTGATACTAGCTACCTTCTTTTTTGGAAATTGTGATTTCTTTTTCAGTTGAGCAGGTTCCTTGTCTTTGGACTTGGCGTGCTCTTCTGATCGTCCTCTTCTTTCCGATTTCTGCGAGGAATTCTGAAAAGATTGAGAGGGACGTGTATCAATGTCTTGATATCTATCAGGTTTTTTAATATTATCCCTATTTCTAAGGTTATATCTATTCCCAGAGGGTTCACTCTGGGGTGATCTTTGTCTCGGGTTTGGAGATTTCTCTCTTCGCCTAGGAGACCTTCCTCTGGACTGGAATTTCTTTTCTTTAGGATTGGATTGTTTGTTTCCATCCCAGTTCTTTTTTGGTGAATTATTATTATTGTTAAAAAACATTTTTTCTGGACTTGTAGTCAGTTGCGGTTTTACTGGTATTCCACCTAGACTATCTCTGCCTAGTTCTTCATAGGATTTTTCTATGATTCTGGCAATTTCAGCTGGTTGGTCTGCTATATCTGTCTCTTTTAACCTCTGGCGGATCGCCACGTTTGCTGCTTCACCTTTTATGTTGGCTAGTAATATAGCCGAGACCTGCTTGAAGTCTTTCAGTAATTTCATACCAAGAGTTAAAGCAGGTTCTGGACCGTATTCATCTTGAATTTGTTTTAGCACATCTGGTATCACCGAAATGGATGGAACACCGTGCGTTTTTGTATAGATGGAAGCAAAGACTGTACCCCAAGTGTCACAGTCCTCAATGTGTGGTGCGATTCCCATTGGGAGACATATAGTCAGAATCCTGTGTTTTTCTAATGGGGTGGTGTCAGGAAACACCGCCTCTATTTGGGTAATTTTCTGTGCCAACCAGAATGGTATTTGTTCCCGTTTAGCTGGAACTTTACCTAGGCAGGATTGGATGTTCTGTGGTGTAATTTTATTTGTGTTCCCCTGGTGAGGGTTCAGCTGTGGTAGTTTAATCGCTGGCTGAATTGTTGAAGTCCGCATTACATACTGAACTAATTGTCTATGAATTTTTAGTAGTTGTTTTAGCTGTATTAACAGCTCTGCTGCAGGCATTCTTTCGATGTCTGGATGTGGTGTGTATCCGGCTAGGACCGGCCACGTTGCTCCTGGTCTTCCTAAAGGACCGAGCCTTGTAATGTGATTGTTATGTTTTAGGGCGCCATCAAATAAGAGCAAATGCTCTTGGAATTTGAGTGGTACTTCCACCTCCTCGAAAGGAGTGTACTCATTAGGAGGTTCCTCTACTTTGTAATAGTGGAAGTACTTTGTTACAGCATTTGCTGCTGGAAAATGTATCCATGTATAGTATACCTCTGTCTGCCGATATTCGTGTGCCTCAATTACGAATATGACTGTGCCACCTCTAGGTGTCAGTCCATTTTCTATAAGTTTTAAGGTTATAGATCTCCTTTTGGCGACCTGGATGAGTATTATATCCGGGTCTGCTGTTTGCATGGTAGCATCAGCATCTGCTATTTCAGTAGCTAATCTAATTGCCTCTCTTTCATCATCACTCTCTGCCATTTTACAGAAAGGATGGTATTATGTTTGTTTGCAGATCAGGTTTCTTATGGAAACAGAGATTAGATGCACAATATTCTGGAACTGTTTTATCCTTCAACGTTGACTAGACCAAGAACCATACATAGGAGTTCCCTCCTGCGAGGTTTTGGAGGATATAATAACCTTTCACCCACTCCAGACGTCTTTGGAGTATTTGGGAAAAGGGGTCTGAGTGAGAAAGCACGACTGAGTTACTCTAAATGTCTTACGTTAGTTTTATCGCCCTTTCCAAACACGTTGGGCGCCATGTAGTGTAGCTCCTATTTTCCCAATAGGCTCTGCGCATTGGAATAGTACCTACAGCAGTAAAGGCCTAGACCAGACGTTAACTAGGTCTACTACTGTCGATACTAGACTTAATTTTTGGGTTTGCCAGCTAAGCTCAGAGTTCGCTAGAAACTTTCTCGAATGTTCAAGGAAGGATTAACTCCCCTGATTAGACAAGAAGGGATTTAGTTTCTGACAACCATAGAACATGACAACTTTGCTCTCCCCTAATCAAGAGTCAATCTCATGAGTCGTGTGAGCACAAGGCAATTATTTTACTCAGTCAGTACGTGCATTCTTAGTCTCATCAGAATGTAGAGAAAAGGAAGAGACGGGCGTGTTCAATAAAAAGGTGTTATTTATTGATCAGTCTCTTTTCTCATACATGAGAAATGGATCGATATTATTGCAATACTTATAGTTAAGTAAAGTGCATACATTAAAAGCAATAGTATAAAATAATACTGTAAAAACATTGATATGGTTTCTGAGCCATATGATGTTTTAAAATGATTAAAATATATTTACATACACATATACATTTGACTAAACGTACTCAACTGGTGTTTCTAAATACGCCTACCCCGTGTACCTGACCTAAGTCTAATGCGTGGGCGGGAATAGAAAGTTACAGTTTAAGTTAAGTTTGTTTTTGCCAAGTGAATAACTAAAGAATTCTCTAGGAGGGGTTATTCAGTTCTGTACCTGGAATTTAGGATGAATGAGGAATGGTATCTCTTTCTCTGCTCTCGATATTCCAGGCTGCCTGCGAGGGCTACCCGGAAGCGCCGGTGCTGGGTCTCTCGGCTTGAGATAGCAGCGCGTCTCTCAGCGCGTCAGGAAGGCGGGGCTGCGCCAGCGGGGTCTGCTTCTGCTCTCGGCTTCGGCAAGTATGGCTGCTCCGTCTTGTCACCACGCGTGTGTTTGCATAGGGCAAGGTCGGCAATATTTATACCTTAAAGGTGCCGAGATTGACGTAAGGATGGACATAGGTACGTCAATAAAGATGTCATACGACTTGCTCGTTAGCACATTCTTTTGCAAAAGTTCTCTGTGAAATCAAAACAATGGCCGCACGGATTTTCCAGGTTGTCATAGGTTTGATTTGTTATGAGAACGTCGTATGCCTTATCAGGGGCTGGAGGAATGTCGCTTGTCTAATTAGATCTCAAGCGTTATGACCTAATCAGATAACACGTTCCTGTGCCGTAGTGTGACTGCGTCAGATAACGGTATCTGCATCATGGGGGTTTTCTTGCCTCATGGGCTGACTGTTAGTTAACTTGATAGTTAGTTTAACCAGAATAGGGTCAGGAATAGGGGGACTGATTCAGAACCTATAGAAATACACGACACTAGAAATATGAGAGTCCCCTGATGGAGATCTCACTCTTCTGTTGCCTGGGAGAATGATATTTTGGGATCTGGGGAGGTGCTGGCCCTCTCCATTCCCAAGTAGGTTTAAATTGGCCTGGTTAAGCCTGGCAACTATAACCTGGTTACCCCTCTGATCCTGATCTTCAGGTTATTCTATGTCTGAACCCTCCTCCTCTTCCTCCTCTTCTTCTTCCTCCTCTGGAGTGGTATCAGTTACAGGGGGGTTCACTCCATCTCCTGAGTCTAGGGGAGCTGCACTCGCCCTATCTAAGTCATCCTTTTCTAGAATGGCTATCAGGGTAGGAATGGTGGGACCTCTGCCCCTTTTTAGCCCTCTTGATATGCACAAGGCACACAAGTCTTTGTGGCTAAGTTTGTCATAGCTGGAAGTTGCCTGGGTAAGGTCAACTGTCACAGGCAGAGAGCTTGGAGCTTCACCTGTGCCAGACATGACTGCTAGTGAGGTGTAAGTGGTGCACTTACCTACAGTAAGTGTTTTCCTACTGTACCTTGCTAGTGAGTTGTAGTCAGGGTGTGCTACTCCCTTTAATCTACAACTACTTAGTTCAGTAGAACTTAATATGCTAAGCTTTTCATTTATATGTACCTAAGGTACTTGATGTGATCTTTCAATTTGATAAAAAGATTGCAATGGTAAAACAACAGCAAGCTCAAATCCGCACCGCTGCGCACCAATGTAAGAAGTTGGCCTGATATATGATGTTTCCAATTCTGGAACCACCTTGTATCAGTCCAAACAATCCCTTATGGTGTCTGGTTGTAAGTCAACCTTGTAGACAACCTATCTTAATGGTAGCATAGACTAAGCAGCCTTAAAGGCTTAACTCAAGAGGTCGTGTTAAGCGAGCTGTTTTACCAATCACAGTCCTGTAATATCAAATGAAAGGACACCACACAAGTATATATTATAAAAATATATGTGTTTATTCTTAAAATAATCCCCAGTACTCTTTATGAACAAAGGGGCACAAGCGTTAAATCAAAAGCACAGTATAACATACAAAGTTGCACAATTATGGATGAGGGTGAGGGGCCACTCAGACCATATACTAAGAAAGTGGTATAAGAGATACCAATCGAACAGTGGTTAGGCCTAGGGCCTAGGGAATTGCTGGGAGCAGTCGGGACAAGCAATGCTGAAGTCGGGAAAAGCCCGCGGGATTCGGGTGCAGTGCTTAAAGCACACGCATGCACCAATGCAAGTCAAAGGTGCGTAAAAGTTACACAAATAGAGTTTCAGGATACTTCCGCTGAACCTAGAAGGACAAAACGTAAGACACAGACCCTAGAGGTGTGTACCAGTGTGGGAACACCGGCGTTGCAATGTTACCTCACCCACAGGAAGCGGGTGCATAGGGTCGAAGTGGCGTCGGGTTTAGTCGTGCAGGTTCTGGGTGCTTGAAGCTGAAGAGGCTGCAGGCGATGTGAAGGAGAAGTGTCCGGTGTGATCCAAGGGTGGATCAGAGTCGTAAAGTACCTGAAAGCAGAGGGGACAGAGTCTGGGTCACTCAGCAGTGACCAGGGTGGAACCAGGATGGACCAGGCAATGTCGGGCGCAATCAGGTGGTTGTTGAGGAGCTTCTCTCCACTGCCACGTGGGCTCTGGGGCATCTGCGATGTCCAGGAGCGGGTCATGAGCTGTCCCACGTAGGCTCTCGCCGTCGGCGCTGTCGGCTTCAAGATTGGAGCAAACAACACTTGGCAAAAGCAATCCACGCGGAACTGGAATATTGCTTCTCACTCGGACCAGAAGGGTCAGAGTGGGGGCTCCTTTTCAGGAGAGCTGGTGTAAGTCTGGAGCAACCAGAATCACAAGTCGTATTTCGGTTTTCGCCGGCACAGGGGCCACAAGCCAGCTGGCAAGTGACCAGGCCAACGCATTGAGCCAAAAGAAGCAGAAGGGCTCCACGCAGCACTCGTCAAGTGTGGAGGGCTGAACTTCGGTGCAAGAGTGGCTCAGGGTTGGGGTTTCTTAAACCCCAGTGTACAGCTTCGAGGGTCACTCGTGGGCTGCACGGTCAGCGTCTCGTGGTCTTTCCAAGATGGCGTGCCCTACGCTTCCGGTCACCTCCACGGGTCTCAGCTCTGCAGGGACTGTGGATCGGGCTGTAAGAAGGCAGGCAAGCTTAATCTCATTGATCTCTGTTGCTCGAGTTCCGGTGGGAACTGCAACAAAGCAGACGTTGAGGTGCTGGATGGTGCCTGTTTGCACAGGGTGGTCACTCCTTGACCACAAGGGAGATTCGTCAGTCTTCTACGTTGAGTAGGATGTCGAAGGGTCCAGAGTTTTGTTTCTTATGTTTCATCAGGATAATCTGAAGTTCATTGGCACTGCTCCCATTCTTATACCAATCTAGGGGGCTGGATTACCTGCTAGGCCCCCTCCTATGGGTGGGACCCAGGAAGGGGGTGGGTACACCCCTTTCCTTTGATCCAGGCCACGCTGGGACGGGGGCTGGTGTGCCCCAGAACCGGTTTGGCCGGATTATGCAAGGGGCAGCCTTGTGCTCCCCATGCAGTGTCTGGTTTCTTTCAAACCTCCCTGCTACAATCCACTATCTCCTGTCTGGGGTGGTGTGACACCTCCCTGTGACAGGAAACCCTTTGTCCAGGCCCCCTTGGCTGAGTTTCGGTCAGCTGCAGGGGGTCAGACTCGTGTCTGTGGCAGAAGCATCCATTTTGTGGATCTGAGGCTCTTTTAAAAATCAACCGCATTTTAGCAAAGTAACATGTCTTCTCCCTCTAGAGGGGTGGAATGCTATCCCCGTCACCAGAACTGGCGAGGGGATAGTATTCCAAATCGTATGACACCTTACACGACATGTTTTGATAAAGCCAAACCAAAGTTGCTATATAACCGCAAGGATTATAATGCACTTAATAGTATATGGTATGGCATTATCCTGGAACAGCTTAGGGATTTGTTCCCGACAGCTGCAGACCGGCTCAGCTCATGCTAGAGCTCCATCTCACATTAAACCACGCACTCTGCCTCCAGAATTGATAAGGCCTTCCATAGGAGTGGCTCACAGGTTTATATGTGTCCAGATATAGGTTTAGATATAGGTATACTATATCTAAGCAAGAGGTGATTACACCATCTTGCCCCAGCTGAGTGATCAGCCAGTTGTGTCAATTTAAGAACCAGCCAGGGGTGGCAAAAGATATGCTGCAGCCCCTGGTAGGCCTTGGTGGCACCTATGCCCTGAGCACCTATAGTGCATGGTACAGGGGCTGACAAGGAGTCCATTTCCAATTGTGGTATGTACCTAGGGTACATGGAATCCATTTTACAGAGAGAGCAGATAGCCTGGGGCCCTGATTAGCAGGGAACCAGGCCAACTAAGTAAAAAACCAGCTAAACACAAGGCAAAAAAATCTGGGGTAACCATAGTCAGGTAGCCACCTTCCTACAGCAGCGAAGAGACGCCCAGGCACACACACTAATCAACAGATATAGTTTCTCCAGCCTCTGTGGCACAGACGCACAATACTAAGATTAATACCTTGACATGGAATGTACGAGACCTGAACGATCACAGAAAGCTGAGGAAAGTACTGGAGTACCTCACAAGACATAGAATTGACATAGCACTAATGCAAGAATTGCACTTGCCGATACATAGCTGTATGTTTAACTGCAGAGGGCTGCAGGGCAAGGTCCATGCGGCAGGGTTCACAATGCTCGCCCGAGGTGTGATTACTTGGGTCAACCCGAAAGCAGGGTTGGAACTGGAGCCATTAGAAACAGACCCAGAGGGAAGATACTCTATATCAAGATGCACCAGTAGGGGACTTGATCTGATCGTAGTTAATATATATGGACCAAATTTTGACAACCTTAAGTTCTACACAGCGATCCTGGAGAAGATGAGTAAATATAGAGACGTCCTCCAATTGTGAGGTGGAGACTTCAATTGTGTATTAGATACAAAATTGGACAGGTCGGGTGGCCCGGAACGGCGACTCACAGAGCTGCCCGAGAAATTATTGGGACAATGACACAGTTAGACTTATGTGATGTCTGGAAAATGCAATCTCCTAGTCAAAGGGGATACACACACTACTCAGCTCAACATTATTTACATACCAGAATTGACTACTGGCTAGCCTCCAGGAACTTGCACACTCAGGTACTGCCTCGCACTTTTTCGGATCACTCTCCGGTGTTACTGGTCTTAGAGACTCCCTTCAGGCAAATCCCGCCTTTCCCTTGGCGATTCCCCCATACTCCCTAATGGATACAATGTTCAAATCGAAGCTCTTAGAAGCAATAGACACATTTTTTTAATGTACTATAGGGTCATTTGATACCTTTTTGGTAGTATGGGAAACATTTTTTGTCTATATCAGAGGGATTGCTATGTCCAAACACTCTGGTGTTCTTAAGGAGCTTAGAAAACGGCTTTCAGACTTAGAGGATAGTCTAAAGACTCTAGAACAAAGGTTTGTCTCTGGCACTGATGAATACGCGGAGGAGGAATTCCAGGAACTGCTAACGGAGTATCATGACACGGCTGGCTCAGAACTGAAGCACCTTGGCAAATATGCATTGACCCGTACTTATGGAGAAGACAAGAGACCATGCTCGGTTCTGGCCTCTCTGTTAAAAAAACTTACGGAGACAGCAGGGGTGGCGGTAATTAAGGATGAACAAGGAATGCCCATCACGGACTCTACAGCAATAGCAAACAGTTTCAAACAGTACTACACCACACTATACACCTCCAGAGCAGGAGACCGTGATGCAGACAGTCTGGACTACCTGCCACAAATAAAACTTCCCTGGTTGACAAATACACACCGAGAATACCTCATGAGCCAGCTAGAAATGGAGGAGATAACTGCAGCACTGTCAGGAATGAGGGCTGGAAGCGTCCCAGGTGCTGATGGATTAACGGGTTCCTTTTATAAGGAGTTTAAAGACATACTTATTCACATTTGCGTACGCTGTTTGAGGAGATTAGAGAAAGCGGCCCAATTCCCCATCAATGAGAGAGGCACTGATCATTGCCATATTGAAGGCAGATAGGCTCCCGTCAGAGTGTGTGTCATATCGCCCCCTGTCGCTGTTAAATGTTGACACAAAACTAGATGCTAAAATACTGCCGAAGTGTCTGTCCCCGCTTGTCCCGCTGCTGGTGGCGCCGGAGCAGGCTGGATTTGTCCCCAGTAGAAACTTGACATACAATTTGCGAACAGTAGGAGCCATTCAGCATACTAGACATGAGGTGCAGGCCATCCCCATGTTCCTCGACATGTAAATAGGCATTTGTCTCGGTCGAATGGAATTTTGTGAAGCAGGTACTGATGAGACTCGACTTAGGGGGCATCTTCCTGCAAATGATAGGAGTTGTGACCAATAGACCAGTAGCCATAATAAAAATAGGCGACATGTTTACCAAAAAAATTCCCGCTCTCCCTGTTACTTTATGCGCTGGTCGCGGAACCGTTGGCCTGCGTGCTGCGGGAATATCACAGCTACAGGGGTATTCACTTCCCGGGGTATGAACTGGTAATATCTACATATGCTGACGATACGAAACTCTATGTCAGAGACCCCAAAAGCAAAACGCCCCCATACTACGCGAAGTAGACAAGTTTGGAGCAATGTTTGGTCTCAAGGTTAACTGGACCAAATCGATTATTTTCCCACTTACTCCAGTTGCATCACAATTAACCCCCGATTTCCCTGTACAATGGATGACAGATCCAGTGAGGTATTTGGGAATTAAGATCCACAGGGACTCCAAGACTATACTTAAGGAAAACTATGGGGTAGCAGTCAGTAAACTAGAAGCAGATGTTGAACGCTGGATATGACTGCTACTGTCACTTGCAGGCAAGGTTTTGATCATCAGGATGGTTGTACTGCCTACGTTCTTGTTTCTGTTCAATAATATCCAGATGGTCCTCCCAACCTCCTTTTCTAAAGTGCTTACATCCTTATTAATCAGATTAGCTTGTGCGGGGAAACATGCTCGGGTCAGGTGGGTTGTGCTTACGCTACCATACCACATGGGGGGACTAGGGGTGCCGGACCTAGACCTGTACTACAGGGTGGCTCAGGCCCTGCACGCGCATTACTGGACACACTGCCCCGCTGATACACCGCACATACAGATATAGAGGGTGGATATAGAGGGTGGTGGCAGCACCGCTCCCGCTGCCAGCACTTCTATTTACGCCTCCGGACAGCAGAACAGGTGTCCTAGATTCAATCAATCCAACAGTACACGCCTGGCACATCTACTGAAGTTACAAGCCGGTGCTATTTTGTATTCTTTGCTTGTTCCCCTAGACTGGTGCAGCTGGCTTCCAGTATGTAGGGACAAAGGGGTTATACGGACGTTGACTGCCATAAACATTAAAATGCTTGGCGACATGTTTGAGGAGGGTACACTAACAAGGTGGGATGTAGCGGAGAACCAGGGACAGCAGGACACGATGCTTAATAGATTTAAATTTCACTGAATAAGACAATCATTAAAGGAGATTCTGGGAAGTGACCTAGCTGAGCTGCCGAAGGTGGCTGCACTTACGTTTATAATAAAAATAGAAGCAAAGACACAGATGGTATTCAAGGTGTATAAGCTGACTCAGGGCTATCGGGCCAAACCACTACACCAAGGATAGACTGGCTGGGCAGGCAGATATATACAAAGACATAGATGATAGAATGTGGAAGTATTGCTGTGAGAGCACAAAACGTATCTCCCTAAACGGTGTCACAGGTTAAAAAATTTCAAATTCCTAAACAGAGTGTATTACACCCCAGAGAGGATGCATAGGTACGGACTACGGGACTCTGCTAATTGCAAGTGCTCTGGTAGTAGCCCGGCTGATTTCTTCCACCTAGCATGGTTGTGTCCGGGGATCACCAGCTACTGGAACCTGATCTTTAAGACCTTAGGGGACATCATTGCTATACCCTTGACACTTGATGCATTGTTGGCCTTACTGAGTTACTCCCTATACCTTCCAAAGCCCACAAGACGGCTTGTAGATATGGGACTGCTTCTAGCTAGACATAGGGTGGTGATATGCCGGTCCCATGGCCCAACCTCCACAATTGCAGGCTGGTCAAGAGACATGGTATATTGTAGCAAGCAGACTTAAAACTATAGTGAACTCCTCCCCCCACGCAGTCGCCCAAAAATGTTTGGGAATTATATCATACATATTTAGCCACTAAAGAGAACAATGCCGTAGGGGCAGACCTTGTTGCACAAGAGTAGGCAAGAGTGAAGCTGTTAGAGTAGCTGGGTTAGTTGCGCGAGGCTCTGGGGTCAATTCCAGGACCTAGGTCTCTAAGATTCCCTGATTAGCAGGAGAGGTTGAGAGAGAAGATATACGCAATAGGGAACGCCTTCCGATGTCACATGTTATTGTAATAATTAACGGAGGCAGAGGGCTCATTAAGGTTCAATGCAGACACATATGTAGCACGAATGCGTAACAAGCATACTTAATCGACTATAATACTACATGTCATATTGATGGACTTATTGATGGAGTGTCTCTGATTTCTTTGCTTCATTGTACTGTACTGAAGTTAAATAAAGTTAAAAAAAAGGTATGAAAGTAAGTACAAAATGGATCAGAATGATAAAAAGCATAATAAATGCCATCCCCCATACTTAGCTGAAGCAACTATAAATGTCAATTTTTTTCCAGTGAATTTCTATGTTTTTCTTAATAAAAAGTCACATATGAATAGCAAAAAAATAAATAAAATACAAATGGAAAAGATCAACAAATAAATACCATAAAACCAGGTGCCCATGTTATATTTCATTTCTACTCCATCACAGAGTCTAGGGCAGATGGGGCTAATGGCCCACATTGCCTCTCAACCTGCCGTATTCAAAGCTGAGCCTGAGGTCTGGTCAAGCATCTTGAGTACTTTATACAATAACTGTTTGGCTGACAAAGCGATTCTGGACTCTTGGAGAGACAGTATACTTTCCTCTATTTGTAAGAGTGACAAAAAAGATGATCCAACTAATTAAAGGGTAATTCCCTTAATCGGTACTGAGGTAAAGTGTGTTTCTAGTCTATTATTAAAGGACCATGAGGACTGGACTCTGCTAAAGTCCCTAATACCAATAAAACAAATGGACTTTCGAAAAGGCACTGGCACCGTAACTAACCTCATGGCCCTGTCAGTGGGTATTGAAGAAGTAAATCTTCTATTGACGCCTGTTTTGTGGACCTAATGTCCACTTTCGATAACATCCCACAGTAGGCTTTATCGTCTAAATTAACTCATTGAGTATACCCTCAGCTTTGCTCCACGCCATTCAGCATTTTTACAAAAAATAATTGGGTGGGAGTTAAATTGGGATATGGATCATCAACTACAAAAAAGATGTATACAAGTGATGGCCAATAACAGGACTGCATTATCGGGTCATATTTATTTAGATTTATTCATCTCCGACCTCTCTGTTGTTTGAAAATGGTAAACTCAGATGCAACAGGTTTAGCCTGGACTCCGTTATACAGTCTTCAATATGCAGATGACGTAGTCCTACTTAGTAAGATGCCTATCAAACTACAATGTTTAATAACCACCTTGCCATTGTATACCAGAAGGAACAGGCTGACAATAAACATCAGGAAAATAAAATGTAATGGTCTTTGGAAACCAGCGGAGGAAAAAAGAACTTTGTAGGGCACCTGGGTGAAACATTGTTAACAACCAAAAGAACCTCACATTTGATCATCAACTTAAAGTTCAATCCACATTTTCCAACATTAAACAGAGTAACAATTCACTCATATCTGCATTTAAATCATTGTAGACCAAGCTGAGAGTTCCAACATTGCTCCCTATTCTCAAGACAATTGAGGCCAAATTCATACCATCACTTAGTTATTGATCAGAAATAATGTGTGGGCACAACTCAAAGCTTCTAGAGAAAGTTCAAGTGAGAACCTACTGATGTCTTGTCAGACTGCAGCCCAACACCTCTTAGACACAAATTCACTTGGAATTTGGCCTAGTAAGACAAGTTTTAACACACTTGGTTGCCTTCATTAAGTTCTGCAAACCAATGTCAAAAAGCACAGTAGCCCAAACCCTCTTTGATCTCCCTCCTGTGGGCTGAAATTGGAACTGGTTAAAAACATACTCTGTGGGGAGGTTATTTATCCCCTGCTTTGTGCATTTTAGGTCTCATTTCCCTTTGAGTCTCTGCCGCCTCAAGTACTTCTTTCAAACAAGCTGTGAACAAGTCCATGGGAATTTCCTTTTATTTACAGGACAAAAACCACTTTGCCAAGAAAGCTCACTCATGGATGGCTTTGTATGACTTTTTATGGCTGCTTACACCCACAGTAAAACTTAAATACCTCATATTCATACTACATTAAATTAAAGCTGGGTGATTTACCGACAAAAGACAGGATCCCTCACTGGAAGCATTGTTGGCCAACACAAACTTATCACCTATGTGGGTACAAACAAGAATCTGGAATACATATTTTGTGGTTGTCCACATTTGACCGATGCATATAGACACATTTTACGCCAGCACTCTAACATCATACAGATACAATCTTATAAGATAGCTTTGATTCAATGTTTAAGTAGGTTGTGACCACAACTTTCTTGAAATGTTGTCAAATATAAGGAATACGTGTCTGGCAGAATGCTACTGCATTGAAATGTAGAGGTGCCAATTGAGTTACGTACACACAAAATGTGGTAAAGTATATGAATTATGTGTCCACCTGTATGTTAATATATTATAATGAACATATGGACAAAAGAGGTATATACGTGGATGAACTTAAACATGTTTTACTTGGATATATACCGGCAGCTGTTATATCACTACACATTTAAGGAAAATCATACTTTTTATTCAACGTTAATAAGGGTATAACCTAAATACATTGGTGCATTAATGTTTTTTTTACTATTTGTTCTGCTCATACACTGTTTGGTTTTGGAACTTTGATATTTACTTAGTTTGTTAAGGATTTTATTAACCCAGTGAAAAATAAAATAGACTTAGACTTACATTATTTTACAAGCTTGTGTAAATCAGGTACAAATAACATCAACACAATCACCCCTACTATTTGCCTCTAGGTGTAAATGAGAGGGTCTGCGCCTTGATTGTTGTGCTGTAATACTAATAGGATTTCTGAGGATCATAAACAGCTTTTTAAGCGTTTGTGAAAAGATTTAGACTAGTTTTCCTTTGACTCAGAAGTAGTAAAGTTAAACGTAAAATATTCCAACCATATTTTTTTACCCATAGTCACTAGGTGAACCCAGAGGAATACAGCAGTGCACAGCCAATATTGCATGATAGGATATTACTTATTTAATCATTCCTGTTATTCGGAGGGATATTGCTCAATTCATCTGTTTCTCACTTTCCATTTGTTTGACATCCGACTCATAACAAAGAAGCCATGACAACTAACCATAAAAATCTGAGATTTAGCCTCAAATTATTTAATATTTAAAGTGGATTTCATTTCCTAGATTTAATGCGACCGATGTTGCTTGAAATACCTATTAACTTTATAACTCGGTGATAAAATGTATATTAAAGAACCATTAATTCATCAATTAATTAAAAAAGTTTTAAAAAAAACAAGTGTTACACTTCATCAAGTATTTTATAAAATACTTTCGGTTAATCAGAGTGCCGGAGGTGCCTCATTTCGCTGGTCTCTTTACTTACCTAGTGCCATCACCATAATGGTAAAACAGAGAACGTAGCACTTACGAGTATGCCAGTTTATTTATATTTTTCTTTATGTTCAGTGGATTTTATAGAGGCCTTTGCATAGAACTAGTTACTTCTAGGCCCTGTGGCTCTGAGGACATGGAAAAATAGCTAAACATCCTCAGAATAGGCATTTAGGGCTCAGTTCTCAAAGGATTCCCACACTCATTACAGAGGCTCCGCAGTCATTGCGGAAGCCTCGAATTTGTGGTGGGGGGCCCACAGTGGTGGCGGGGGGCCCAACAGTCATGGTGGGGCCTCCGCATTATTGTTTCTCTTTGCGAAGGTTCTGCAACAAGTGTGGGCCTCTCGCCATGACTGTGGGGTCTATGCCACGAGTGTGGTTGCCCTTTGTGAATCAGGCCCTGGGTTACTATTAAATGTTTAATTCTGACTCCCCTTTAGTGAACTGGATATTGGGAGCACGCAGGGTTTAGACTGTATGTCACATTACACAAACCTCACTAGGATATGTTGTTTTATTCCCGGCATGTCCTTCCTGAACTTAACTACAGTAATTTGCCCGAAGGAAACATTTCAGACAGTGGAGTTTCATTACTTTGTAGTAGTTAATAAGACTGAAACCTAATAGTATTCCCCAATTCAAATCTAAACACTGAGTATCCGACAGTAAAACCATCAGGGGTAATAAAGTGGCTCTGTGAATACAGGATATTGACCTAAGTGACTTACTACTTGACAGTTGCATACAAATCAGAATGTGGCTGTGGTTGTTCAGAGTGTTTAAACTATGATGTGCAAAGTTGAACAACTTTGATATGGCTCTGTAATGAAATACCTCTTTTTGCATGATCACTCCCAAAGTTTTGAATTGATGCTGCTGTTTTTTTGAGAGTGCACTGAGGCCTGCTACCCAGAAGTCAGTGCTAGTTGTTTTACCCTCAAAAGTATATGTTTAATTGACTCCTACCCAATTGGCATGTGAACATACTTATAAGACCCTAGTATATGGTACCTGGGGTACCCAGGGTTTTTACGTTAGGTTGCCTCCTCAGCTACAGCACTTATTGTGCCACCCTGAGTGTGACAACGAAAAACATGGCTCCCACCTGCCACTGCTAACTTGACAACCATCCCTGTGGCTAAAGTTTCACCACCAAGGCCGTGGACTGAGCAATAGCCCTAGGAAGCCCCCCATCAAACGAACAGCATCCTCAGTATGCTATAGTATCTTCAGCATCCTGTATCCCTTGCATCAGGGCCACTCCTATGATGCCTATGGCGACTCGCTCTTACAGCCTGGAACTGGACTGGAGACTGTTTTGGTGACAAAGTAACTGTCCTATAAATACTCATTGGCCCCTTTGCCCTGCTCCCTGCCCGAACTGGTCAGCCAACATGGGCCGGAGTACCCAAACACAGCTTTATAAAAGTTTTACAATGTTTACAAAGTTTTCGCTAACGGCAGTAGTTTTCAACGCTTGTTTACATTTTGAGTGGAAAGCAGTGATTTATGTTTTACCTAAAATCTATATCTCCAGAATCCTCTGGTGCATTCTGTTGTCTAAAAAACCCATAAAAATAACTATCTATTTTTAGAAATTAGTGTGGAATTTCTTTTGTGTTAAGTGACTTTCTTATTTTGTTGTTTTGGTACTTCTAGATGCTCGGCACCTCTTCCTTTTTTCAAGATTGACTAGCCAGGGTTGACCTAAAGCTTTTACAAATGAGTCGGGCTGGACCCAGGATGGTAGTTCCCTGTGAGGTCACACAACCGCACCATATAATACACCACTATCCTCACAGGCCAAACTTCATAAAGTTGTTTTTAAATCAGGTGAAAAACCCTGCAAAAATTGGGTTTTGGTGAATGAAAATCTTCTCAGATTCCACTTTGAGAATGCAAAATCTTCAGCAAAAATTGTTTTTTCCTGGACAAATGTTCAATCAAACTTTCTTGTGAGAAATTTTTCCTATTTGTGAAGTTACGAAAAATCCAAACAGAAAAACCTCACAAATTTGTGAAGTTATTGTTCAAATCCTCAGAGGACAGATAAATGTATTGGTCATTCCAGAAATCTGTCTGTACTGTGTGCCTGTAATAAAAACTAGTGGGAAAAAAAATCAGTTTGATAAACATACAATCACCAACTTGGTCTTGAAGACTAATTCAAAGGTTCTTGTCATATGGCATAAATAGGTGAATGCAGGTACGCTGTCCTTCCTCCTTAATAAGCCAACTGACAGAATAAAAACGTACATTTCATGTTGTTTCTGCAATAGGATCCAAATGAAGGTCCGTGATCAATGTGCCCGCTAACTTGAAAACTTGTGATTAGCCTTGCTGCACATTTCAATACTACCAGAAAGTTACTAAAAGCATAGATTTTGCCGTCGTCCAGTTTGTGAATTGCAATCATGGCATCAGACGGTCAACATTGAAAAATGGAGTGAAGCTGCATGTCAGCCGCAGCTGATAATAATCAAACTTAACAACAGCACTGACGTTGCCTTGCACAGGTGACGGTCAAGGAGGATGCTAGAAATTTTAGTCACCACCAGTGGTGTGTGACCTGTAGCAAGGTTTGTTTTTGGGACTTCATTTCAGTTATCTCATTGGCTAGGATTATAGATTTGGGATTGGTCATGCTCAAAACAGCCACAGAATCCTCTTTTGGTCTCTCAATGCATTATCAGGTTAGTTCAGTAAAAAATATAGTTGATTAGCATCATCAATTTGAACTTGAAGGCAATGAGTGCATTATGAACATCTATCTACAGCCTATTTTTAATATTACTTCTTGATTCATTACTATTTAAAATGACTGAAATTAATGTCTGCCTAATATCGCTATACTGAATTAATTTAGTCAGTAAAACTGCTTTATCTACAGTTTTAAACACATCAAAGTAATCCAGTAAAACCAGGGCCAACTGGCCCTTAAACATCAATTGCCAACAAAAGCGCCAAACTTAGGTCTAACAGAACTAGATTGGATTCCTGCAGAGGAGAGAAATCTGACTGCCCTGTAACCAGTAGCCTGTGGGCCTTTTTGTGTACCTCAGGTTGCCCGGCAGACATGAGCAATGAGACACTTAATCAATGGACTAAAAATTTTGTGAAATGTATATGTAAATGCACTGATTGTACTTCTTATACTGCCTCAAATCCTTCATTACAAATATGTATGTGCAGATTTTGTAGTACATGTTTATTGCACTTTTTGGGAAGAGAATGTCCCCTGCTCGGTGCATGGGCATGTTCACCTGTCCTGAGTGCCTGACTGCATATACATCTGAGATCATGAAAATAATTTTGGCCTTGATATCATGTCAATCTAAGCGTGTGTACAGAGGCTTAGATCTTTTCCTGACTAAGAAAGGTCTAGGACCTGTCCTGTGACCTTAGAGGTGCAACAACCATTCCTTATTATTGACACTGCACAACTGTCACTGTCAAGGGTTTAAAATTTAAGCATATGACATTTGGAATGTGTAGAATTGTGTAGAACTTTATGATTAAAGTACTTTTCTTTCTTGCATAGACAAGTACAGGGCTGGAAATTCATTTTGTTGTGACTGTTGGATGATTGTGGAGCTGTTATCTCAAAATCCCTTCACTAATTCCCTGAGAAGGCTGTGACTACTTGTCCTTGCTACCCTGAGAATCAAGTGCATAAGCGGTTTACTTGGCCTAATTTGAAGAGCTAAAGTTGGATGGGCCCCGGAACATTAGTGATAAAGGGCCTCAATCCAACTCTCCATGGATGAGCTAAGTATCTCCTGCATGCTCTTTGGCCTCCCGGGATGGGATCTGACAGTTGGTGACAAGTGGTGGGAAATCTACCAAAGCCAGTTCTGAGATTCTTCAGGAGAGCAATATGTCTAGCTTGTATACAGTAGTTCCTGCACAGTGTAATGACAGATATAAGGTTAGCAGAGGTTGTCAGTGACACCCAATCATTAGAATAGGTGAGGGATCTAGATAGATGTTAAACGACTTTCAGGAAACAGGTCAAGGAAGTCTTTAGATTTATTGAGGACTCTTTATAGAAACTAAGGGGTATATTCACAAGAACGTGTGATAACTACCGCAAGAGTAGCGTAACAAAACTTTCAACATCCCAGCCTATCGCGGGAAAATAATCCTGTGTCAAATGTGGAATTCACAACCCGGCGGTAGCATGCGATAGTCTACCGAAACCACGGACAATGTCCGCGATACAACCACCTCGATGGAGACAAAAACACAAACCACAACACCAAAAAACCTGCTATGGGCCAAAGCGCGATGAGGAAATCAGCGATAAGCAGCGCCAGGCCTGCAACACACACCTGGCAAGCGGGAAAAATCACCATAAAAGTAGAAAAAACACCAAAAAACCACAAACTGACCAACACTCAAACACCATGGAGGCAGCCGGAGCAGGCGCAGTGGACGAGCGCAACCCCACAACCACCCCGGACGACCAGCCCAGGACCTCTGGGACGTGAAAGGGCAAGGACAAGAAGAAGAGGAAGTAGAAGTTCAGTCCGCAGGCGAACAGGTACGTAGTCACGGAGGTGATAGAACACCATCAACAACTGTTTGTCACCTCCAACATGTCATTGGGCACCAAAAATGGAATATGGCGGGACATCGTGGACAAGGTGAATGCCGTCAGAGAGCACAAGAGGACAATGGAGGAGGTCAAGAGGCGATGGAATGACATCAAGCGGAAGACCAAGGAGAAACTCTCTGCCAAACAGAAGGCAGCAACGCAGACTGGAGGGGGGGTCCAGCGCCACAGCGCGAGCTGGATGAGATGGAGGAGCTAGTCTCGACAGTCATCAGTGTGGAGACTGTGTCCGGAGTCGGGGGATCGGACACTGCTCAACAGGACACGACATAACCGCAAAATGGTGAGTGACCACCAGGTACTGGGGGATGGGTGGAGCTGAGCACAATGGCACACATGCACAATCAAGCAGAGCACAGTGCACACCCACAATAACTCTGGGTGCTCTCCCAGATCTACAGACTGTTACAATGTACAATGCCATACTGTCTGAATGTCAACATGTACCATGTGGCTACATACATGTGGACACATCGTAATACACCATCTCCCCTTCACATCACAGGGGCACCGTCAACACCTCCTGCAGAGCAGTACCAGCCACTCTTCACTGATGACAAGGAGGACAACACCAGCATCGACACCCAAACCATCCAAGACATCATTGACCTCATCCGCCATTCACCTACAGGATCAGGGCAGTCCAGCTACATAGAGGAGACCTCACCCACTACCCAAAGCACCCAGCAGGAGGCACCCACAGCCCTGGCACTCCCAAAAGACCCCCAGGAACAACACATGGCCTCCCAACGCCGTGTGCTGGAGTGATAGAGAGAGACCACAGAGTAGGTGCGGTTGGGCTTCGGCATCATGGCAAAACAACTTGACGCCATCCTTGGGAGTGTAGGCCCGCTCCATCGTCTCTAACGAGCCCTGACTGACATCGCTGGAGTCATGACGTGGAGAGCAGAAAACCTGTCCACTCATAGTGGCTCCAGCGATACCAGCCTTGAGCTGGCACACATGCGGAGGCTCATGGAGGACATGGTGCGGATGGAGGCAGAAACGATGGCAGCCACCGCTGCTCATCAGCGGAATGTAGCTGGGATCTACCATGCCCTGCAGAACCTCATCATGGCATTGCAGCCACAAGGCGTGGCAATGATGATGAATGCTGCTGCCCCCACACCATCCACATCTCCGCCCCCTGGTGTGTCTCTGCCTTCCAGTGCGGCAGACCTAACCACTCCAGCACCTGATGTGTCAGTGGGACACAGTTCGTCCGACAATCCACCTCCGACCCCTGATTTGTCAGTGACACACAGTGCCGTAGCCGGAACAGCAACGCCCACAGGTGGGGCAGAGCACTCATCCAGGGACACGGTCGTGGATGTGCCTGTGATCAGAAGGACTCAGTAGCATTAATTTCCCCCACCTGGCCTGTTTCTGCTTGGTCCCGCACATGGCCTCATGACCTTCCACTGACCCCCGATTCACTCAGATGCACTCACCTTGGACAACGACGTTTTAAACACATCAAAGTAATCCAGTAAAACCAGGGCCAACTGGCCCTTAAACATCAATTGCCAACAAAAGCGCCAAACTTAGGTCTAACAGAACTAGATTGGATTCCTGCAGAGGAGAGAAATCTGACTGCCCTGTAACCAGTAGCCTGTGGGCCTTTTTGTGTACCTCAGGTTGCCCGGCAGACATGAGCAATGAGACACTTAATCAATGGACTAAAAATTTTGTGAAATGTATATGTAAATGCACTGATTGTACTTCTTATACTGCCTCAAATCCTTCATTACAAATATGTATGTGCAGATTTTGTAGTACATGTTTATTGCACTTTTTGGGAAGAGAATGTCCCCTGCTCGGTGCATGGGCATGTTCACCTGTCCTGAGTGCCTGACTGCATATACATCTGAGATCATGAAAATAATTTTGGCCTTGATATCATGTCAATCTAAGCGTGTGTACAGAGGCTTAGATCTTTTCCTGACTAAGAAAGGTCTAGGACCTGTCCTGTGACCTTAGAGGTGCAACAACCATTCCTTATTATTGACACTGCACAACTGTCGCTGTCAAGGGTTTAAAATTTAAGCATATGACATTTGGAATGTGTAGAATTGTGTAGAACTTTATGATTAAAGTACTTTTCTTTCTTGCATAGACAAGTACAGGGCTGGAAATTCATTTTGTTGTGACTGTTGGATGATTGTGGAGCTGTTATCTCAAAATCCCTTCACTAATTCCCTGAGAAGGCTGTGACTACTTGTCCTTGCTACCCTGAGAATCAAGTGCATAAGCGGTTTACTTGGCCTAATTTGAAGAGCTAAAGTTGGATGGGCCCCGGAACATTAGTGATAAAGGGCCTCAATCCAACTCTCCATGGATGAGCTAAGTATCTCCTGCATGCTCTTTGTCCTCCCGGGATGGGATCTGACAGTTGGTGACAAGTGGTGGGAAATCTACCAAAGCCAGTTCTGAGATTCTTCAGGAGAGCAATATGTCTAGCTTGTATACAGTAGTTCCTGCACAGTGTAATGACAGATATAAGGTTAGCAGAGGTTGTCAGTGACACCCAATCATTAGAATAGGTGAGGGATCTAGATAGATGTTAAACGACTTTCAGGAAACAGGTCAAGGAAGTCTTTAGATTTATTGAGGACTCTTTATAGAAACTAAGGGGTATATTCACAAGAACGTGTGATAACTACCGCAAGAGTAGCGTAACAAAACTTTCAACATCCCAGCCTATCGCGGGAAAATAATCCTGTGTCAAATGTGGAATTCACAACCCGGCGGTAGCATGCGATAGTCTACCGAAACCGCGGACAATGTCCGCGATACAACCACCTCGATGGAGACAAAAACACAAACCACAACACCAAAAAACCTGCTATGGGCCAAAGCGCGATGAGGAAATCAGCGATAAGCAGCGCCAGGCCTGCAACACACACCTGGCAAGCGGGAAAAATCACCATAAAAGTAGAAAAAACACCAAAAAACCACAAACTGACCAACACTCAAACACCATGGAGGCAGCCGGAGCAGGCGCAGTGGACGAGCGCAACCCCACAACCACCCCGGACGACCAGCCCAGGACCTCTGGGACGTGGAAGGGTGAAAGGAAGTGAATTTCCATCAGAAAAATTACGAACACATTTAGCGTAATATTCAACTAGGCCCAAGAAAGAACGTAATTGATCCTTGTTTGATGGTTCTGGTGCATTTTGAATGGCGTCTAGCAATTTCATTTTGGGTTCCACTCCCTTAGCCGAGATGTGGTGACCCAAATAATCTACACTATCCCTGAAAAATTTGCATTTTTCTTTTCTTAATGTCAAACCAAATTTTCTTAATATTTCTAAAACTGTTCTTACCCTACTGTTATGTTCATTTTCTGATTTCCCATAAATGAGAATGTCATCCTGAAAGAAGACGACTCCCGCAGTTTCTTTAAAAAGATTACCCATGAGGCGTTGAAAGACTGCGGAAGCCGACGCCAGTCCGAATGGCATTCTCAAATAACGGAATGCACCATCTGGGGTTACAAATGACGTAAGATGTTTTGAATCCTCGCTCAACACAACCTGGTGATATGCTGAAAAGATATCTAGAGTGGTAAAATACTTGGCGCCTTCCAGTGTTGATAACATTTCATTAATATTCGGTAAGGGTTGCCTATCAACCCAAATGCAAGCATTCAAATCTCGCAAATCCACACACATCCTAAGGGATTTATCTGCCTTTCGTGCTAAAACTACAGGCGACAACCATTCTGACGCTTCTATCGGTTCAATCACACCTAAGAGACGCAATCTCTCCAGTTCATTCTTCAATTCGTTACGCATACTAAGTGGCACTTTACGGACTTTATGTGCTACTGGTTTGGCTCCTTCCTTTAAAATAATTTGGTGCTTAAAACCCTTGAGTTTCCCCAATTTGTCACAAAAAACTTCCGGAAATTCATGTACCCATTCGCTATCAGAAGAAACACTCAGGGAATGTACAGGCTCAATGTCAGGCAAAGAGGCATAATATTGCTTAGCCTCTCGTCTAGATAAAACCATCTCTTTGTGGTTAGGATCGAGGATCATACTTAGTTCACCCTGTTCGTGCCAACCTAGTAAATTGCTACCGTCTTTGACAACATAAATCATGGAAGACGTAACATCACCCTTGAACTCCAGCTCACCTCTAAATTTTCCCAATACTTCCACCCTTTTGCCTCCATAAGCAAACATTTTAATGAAAGATTGAGATAATAAGATACTTCCTATCATGTCTAAATCTTTAACATTTACTATGGAAAAATGAGAACCAGAATCCGCTAGAAATGTGATACATACACCATTCACACTGATAGAACAGATTGGAGATTTTCTTCTCCGCGCTCCATCAATAGATGCTATTTCCACAATACCATCTGCATCCATAGGAGAAGAAGATAACATTAATAGTTCATATTGCTCATCTTCTTCATCAACATAGAAACGCTCATCAATGTTCTTCACCATGTGTGAAGATCCTTTTTGTACACTAGTGGCTTTGCACAAACGTGCAAGATGACCTTTCTTACCACATTTGAAACAAGATTGATTGATTGCAAAGCAGAATTTAAAGTTTCCTAAGTGAGCTCTACTACCACAGCGATAACAAGATAATCCATGTACTTCATTTTTGGATTTGTTGGAAGGAGGTGGAGAACGAAAAGCATTAGGATTCGATGTCCTGTGTTCTGAAGCTTTGGCTGTAGTCTTGGTGGTAATGGCATTGATGTCAGAGGATTCTGTTGATGTTGGAACTGTAACAGAAGATGGAGGAGTGCTCATTTCCTTTAAACAGAATTGGGAATGTTCGACAGATTTGGCTAAAGTCAAAGCAGTCTCTAAATCGGGATCACCAGAAGACAAGAGTTTTTCACGCACTTTCCTGTCATTTGTGCGTTCTATGAGCTGATCCCTGATTATTTCATCCCTAAATTCCCTGTAGTTGCAATTGACTGCTAGGATCCTTAAGGCAGCAACAAAATCGTCGATGGATTCTCCAGACATTTGCGCACGTTGCAAAAACTTATGACGTTCTAAAACAGTGTTGCGTTTGGGACTAAATCTTTTGTCCAGCGTTTTGACTAGAGAAGCATATTCATCTAAAACTTGCGCATCACCATCATCACTTGAAATTGATACTTTCACTTCTTCGAGAGGTAAGGTTTCAAGAATGGACCTGCCTTCAGGCCCCAAATTGTATACTAGTAGCGCCTTCTTCTTTTTGGATGTGAAGACGTCACCATCAATGGCTTCAATATAAGCATCAAAGGTAGATTTCCATTGTTTCCAGGGCATAGGAGGTGGTCCAGGAGACTGTAAAAAGGGAGGTGGATAGGCTACTTTTTCCATTGCGTGGGGAGCTGCTGCCACAAAACCTCACTAAAATGTATTCTTTAAAACTTGTTGTGAATTGGCTTTTTTTTTTTTTTTTTTTATATATATGCAATATTATTAAAACACTGTGAAAGTTTCATTGAGTGTTGTATTTCCTTTTTTTCTTATGATTGTATTTTCCTTACAGCTTCAGAGAACAAAGAATTTCACAATGGCTGATGAAGAAATGTGCATCATAATTCACTTGGAATTACAGCATTGAGCAGTGTCATAATGCGCTGTAGCTTACAGAGGAAGCAGACGTCATAAAGATGTTTGGAGTCTGAGTGAAGGAATTCAGAAGCGCGGGTGCTGAGGCGCCCAGAACGATGCTGGACAATGCCTCGTGGTTGTACGGCTCGCGCTTAAGCGTTCGAGTCCGTTTCTCTGTGCTTGAATGTCGCGCTTGCTACAATGTTGCGAGAAAAGTCAAATTTAAGCTTTTATGGATTGTTAACAATCGCGCTAGTGCTTAAAAGGTCAAGGCGTCTTGAAATAAAGGCGGAAGTCTTTAGAAAAGGGAAATTACAACTCACGGACTGAAATGTATATCTTGCCGCTTTTCTTTTCGGAATTGCACGTCTTGCCGCTTTTCTTTAAAAGACGTGCGATTGCTGTGCTAGGCAACCTCTTGGGAAAACTGAAGCTGGACCCGCGTCGCCAGTGAAAGGAAGTGAATTTCCACACAGCATTACAGGCTTCCTTTATTTCTGTCCAGACGACAGCTCTCCCGGCAGCAACTGCTGTCCCAGGAGTTCTACATAGAACACCACAACAAGTGCTCTCGTGGAGACATTCTTAAAGTTATAGTAACATCCCAACAAAGGGCAAGGACAAGAAGAAGAGGAAGTAGAAGTTCAGTCCGCAGGCGAACAGGATCGTAGTCACGGAGGTGATAGAACACCATCAACAACTGTTTGTCACCTCCAACATGTCATTGGGCACCAAAAATGGAATATGGCGGGACATCGTGGACAAGGTGAATGCCGTCAGAGAGCACAAGAGGACAATGGAGGAGGTCAAGAGGCGATGGAATGACATCAAGCGGAAGACCAAGGAGAAACTCTCTGCCAAACAGAAGGCAGCAACGCAGACTGGAGGGGGGGTCCAGCGCCACAGCGCGAGCTGGATGAGATGGAGGAGCTAGTCTCGACAGTCATCAGTGTGGAGACTGTGTCCGGAGTCGGGGGATCGGACACTGCTCAACAGGACACGACATAACCGCAACATGGTGAGTGACCACCAGGTACTGGGGGATGGGTGGAGCTGAGCACAATGGCACACATGCACAATCAAGCAGAGCACAGTGCACACCCACAATAACTCTGGGTGCTCTCCCAGATCTACAGACTGTTACAATGTACAATGCCATACTGTCTGAATGTCAACATGTACCATGTGGCTACATACATGTGGACACATCGTAATACACCATCTCCCCTTCACATCACAGGGGCACCGTCAACACCTCCTGCAGAGCAGTACCAGCCACTCTTCACTGATGACAAGGAGGACAACACCAGCATCGACACCCAAACCATCCAAGACATCATTGACCTCATCCGCCATTCACCTACAGGATCAGGGCAGTCCAGCTACATAGAGGAGACCTCACCCACTACCCAAAGCACCCAGCAGGAGGCACCCACAGCCCTGGCACTCCCAAAAGACCCCCAGGAACAACACATGGCCTCCCAACGCCGTGTGCTGGAGTGATAGAGAGAGACCACAGAGTAGGTGCGGTTGGGCTTCGGCATCATGGCAAAACAACTTGACGCCATCCTTGGGAGTGTAGGCCCGCTCCATCGTCTCTAACGAGCCCTGACTGACATCGCTGGAGTCATGACGTGGAGAGCAGAAAACCTGTCCACTCATAGTGGCTCCAGCGATACCAGCCTTGAGCTGGCACACATGCGGAGGCTCATGGAGGACATGGTGCGGATGGAGGCAGAAACGATGGCAGCCACCGCTGCTCATCAGCGGAATGTAGCTGGGATCTACCATGCCCTGCAGAACCTCATCATGGCATTGCAGCCACAAGGCGTGGCAATGATGATGAATGCTGCTGCCCCCACACCATCCACATCTCCGCCCCCTGGTGTGTCTCTGCCTTCCAGTGCGGCAGACCTAACCACTCCAGCACCTGATGTGTCAGTGGGACACAGTTCGTCCGACAATCCACCTCCGACCCCTGATTTGTCAGTGACACACAGTGCCGTAGCCGGAACAGCAACGCCCACAGGTGGGGCAGAGCACTCATCCAGGGACACGGTCGTGGATGTGCCTGTGATCAGAAGGACTCAGTAGCATTAATTTCCCCCACCTGGCCTGTTTCTGCTTGGTCCCGCACATGGCCTCATGACCTTCCACTGACCCCCGATTCACTCAGATGCACTCACCTTGGACAACGACGTGGACTGCCACATCCTATTTGATGACCAATGACACGGTGACCAGACTGCGGACTGTACCCTTCCTTTTCCGCAGTACTTGCCATGCCCGGATGGACTCTAGCTGGCCATCCACGGGCCCATATTGTGTAGTGTGCTTGGCATTTCCCTGTACCGTTCCAGCTGGAGAACAACACTGGATGTGCACACTGGATGTGCAATAAACATCCAGTGACGCAATGCTTTCATCATTCATGTATGTATGTGTGGGCGAATGTAGGGACAGTGATTTCCCTTGCGTCAATGATGCTCATCTGTGGGATGCCAGTCAGAGGGTGCTACATAGCAATTTGTGTAACGGGTCCCGTGGACACCACAACAGGGACACACGCATCAGCCACTTCCTTGTCCGGACATGGACTGAACCACGCCCAGTGCCCATGAGTTATTTTTGCAAGCCCTGCACTGTTCCGGCGTACGGTAGGCCAGACCACTCCGCTAACTCTCTGAGGGGGGTCCTCATTGCTACCCTTCGCAGGCCTACTCACTGGTGGTGTGCAGGTCACTGGTCTAGTTGTCAGCATGTCACAGCCATTCCCTGAGGGCAGGTTTGCACGCACACCACACCCATCTGCCACAGGCGTCACATGCCATGTGACCCCGCATATATAAGGGAACCACAGCATCACATAGACCTCTGCCGGTGGTGACTCAATGACAGACCCGAGACCTTGAGGCCGGCATGGGCCTACCACAATGTGGCACTGACTGGGGTTGAACAGGGTTAGTGGTACACGGTGCATTGCGGCTGGCACAGGCACCCCACAATGGGACCGTGACTTTGGGTGCACTGAGTCATTGGCAACTTAAGCTGCTGAGCGGGTGTGCAGCCTGCGATGATGCCCAGTCCCACCGGTCCGGACTACTCAGGATTTGTGTGCCCTGCTGGACCGCAGAGTAGGCTGAGCCAGCGGGCCTACCGCCACATGGCCTTGCTTCTGGGATCATAGAGTTAGTGGCGCCGATTGGGCTGAGCGGGTGTGCAGCCTGTGATGGTGCCGGATGCCCTGGTATGTCCTATGCCATGGAGTAATCAAGACCCAGCACAAGACGTGAGACCTGGTGGCCTGCGCAGCGTGGCTGCATGGTGTGGAGGGTGCCATGTCCACGGGCCTGGGCTTGTGGCTTGTGGCTTGCAGCGGTACGTGGTGGGACCTCCTGTCTAAACACCGGTGGCCGAAGGTGAGCAGTGAGGCCCAGGTGTGCATGAGCGGGCATACTCCGATGGGCGGCGGGAGGGGCTGGGGTGCCTCTGCCTGGGTGTCCATAGGCAGGCAGGCGATGTTGTCTTGTTCAAGTGTGTGTACTGTGCCAGTCATGTATCTGGACTCTGTTTTAGATGACGGCTCTGACTCTGATGTGTGACCTGGTGTACTGCTATACATACCGGCAAGTGGTGAGCAGTGTTGCCAGGATGCGCAGCGGCAGCACTCTCTCTCTCTCCCCCCTCTCTTCTTCTCTCTCTCTTTCGCCCCCTCTCTTCTTCTCTCTCTCTCTCCCCCTCTCTTCTTCTCTCTCTCTCTCTCCCTCTCCTCTCTCTTCTTCTCTCTCTCTCTCCCCCTCTCTTCTTCTCTCTCTCCTTCTCTCTTCTTCTCTCTATCTCCCCCTCTCTACTTGTCTCTCACTCCCTCTCTTCTTCGCGCTCTCTCTGTCCTTTGATGTGCGCAGGACACACCTTCTCATCATTTTTTTGTCTTGCATGCAGTGACCTACGGATTGTCCCGAGGGGAGCTGCCATGTGTCTTCATTTCAGTGTTCATTTCATTAAAGCTTCATTGGTTGCTTCGAAAGTGAATGTGTGATGCTCATTTTGTGATGACACATGCATGTCACCAATTGTGATTGTGCAACATCAGGCGGATTATTTCGTACATGTTTAGGTGTAGCTGATGTGCTATGTCTTTGGTCGGGGTTCTATCACAAAAAGGAGCTCAGAAGGAAAAGAAAGAACAGGGTTGTCCTCCACTCAGAAAACAACAACAAACAATAAACCCTGTCCTTTGGGCGTAAATCACGTCAGTATATCTTGCAACAGATCAGTCTCATGTACATAATCTCTGTTACGCTCCCCTATCCACTATCATTTCATCGGGGGTATTTACTGCAATACGTCCGGTATTTTTAGAGAGTTAAAAACGGAACATATTGGCCAACAACTCTTGACAGTCGCATAGAACAACAACACAGGATGTCTGAAACCTTAATCTATACCGTGCATTCACCACATGAAATTGAGAGCAGAAAGATCTCTTCCAAAAAATGTGTGGAGAACAGAATGACACCTCACGGGAACACCACCCTCTGGGTAACTGGCAAGTACTCACCAGACTGGGTCCCTTTTCTCATCACTGGTCGTCATTCAGTTCAAAAAGAAGAGAAAAATGTGTCCTAACAAAAAAACAAAAAGTGAAAAGAACGTGGTAGCAGAACCTATAACTCTGCTCATGACAAACAGATGTGATTAAAATCAACAGGCACACCTCTTCGCAATTTTATTCCTAAATATTAGGCGTGGACTGTTGAATTAAAAAGGCTGGTAGCTACCATCGCATACCATTACCTATCGCCAAAGTGTAGGTGTAGCTGATGTGCCTTGTCTTTGGTCGGGGGTGCTAGGGAGGGTTGGTCCTGGGTGTGGTGTTGGTGGGTGTTGTGGCCCTCTTGGGTGTCCATGCTGCATGTTCAGTTGTTCTATGGCATCTGTTTGTCTTCAGCTGTTGCTCTGGGCTGTGCTCCCTTTTGTGGTGCAGGCTGTGGTCCGACTTTACACCGGGTCAGAGCAGGTGTTAATTTCCTGCTGCTAACGCACCTTATCGCGTGTTTTTATGTTCTTATCGCCGATCTGGCTGGTCGTTGAGAATGTTGAGGTGTCGCGTTGTTGCTGCTTTTTGCACGGGAACGCCTACTCTGCATCTCATTAGCGATAGTTGTGGGGTCCTCTGTGGGAATGTTTTTTGCGACTGCTATCGCGGGTAAACTGGTGTTGTGGGCTGTTAACTCCAGCTTGTGAATGGGGAGGTACATTTATCACGACTTTGGCTGCGTTAAAGTGCCGTTAATTTGGCGATAGCTCCTTGTGAATATGCCCCAAAGTGTGATGGATTCAGGGGAAGGTATCATATTAGAAAACCAGGCTAACAGAACTGTGGAGTCCTGCTCTGTTTTTCGCAGGCAGATCCCAAATGTGCTTTTGATATTTGTTCAAGACCATCCACTCCCCACCACCAGTTTGAAGGGTGCTGGTGTCTCCAACTTCAGGAGTCAACCCCTTTAGAGGGTTAAGACTTGCATTTGGCCCTCCAGTAGGCAAAGGACGGGGAGTGGTCCAGAACATTTGAAATAGATATGTTGAGATTAGCTCAACACAAATAAGATGAAATGAAGCCAGAGAAAAGTAGCAATGGGCCCACGAGGAAATAAAAAGGGAATTGGAGGAGAAATAGAGACAGGAATATGAGAAAAAATTGGAGAGAAAGAGAATAGCTTAAAGAAGGAACAACTCAGGTGGCAGGAGAGACAACAACTTCTGGGAAATCAATTTCACCTCTCTGCTCTACAGGAATACAAGCCAAGGTTCCAAAAGAGCATGTGCACATGCATCTGGAGGGCCAAGATATTTTGGAATGGTTTACAAGTTTTGTCATTGCTTGTAGAGCACAAGCTTTGAATGAAAGCAGACACTTAAATGTTAAAGGTTCATCAGTCACTGGGAGAAAGCTTTTTGCTAAATAAACTAATCATGTGAATGAGGAAGGTCTGGTCAGATGGTTCTGGCTGAAATCAGGTCAATAGCTTTAACATACAGAACATATTTACTTCACAAAATGACAGAAGAGAATTATATATATACACAGGGCAGTGTGTTTTTAGAATTGGTGGACCACATATGTGAGTAAATGCACCATGTTTTCAGCTATGTTTTGAGAGGAGCTGTGTTGTATATCTGGAAGAGGTTCATGGGAAAGGCGTCAGAAACCTTTAACACCATAATACACATCGGTTGAGACATTTAAGAGTGAGAGAGCGCAAACTGATATAAATATATGAGTACATCACACTTACCTATAGAGAGCATAATTCATGAAGAGAAATGCCATGAGTGCTAATAGTATCTGAAATTATATTCTAAATGTAGAGCTAATATAGAGATTTAAGTAGAAGTGGAACTAATACAGAAATGTGTGACATTATATGATTTGATTAGACGTGATTATTTTGAATCTATGTCGTGTAGCTGTTAACATATAAGATGGTCTGTGGTAAAACGCAGAACGTGGTAGGCCTCAGGGCCAGAGCTGGAGCTAAAAGGGAAGGTGTTTCTTTTCACGACACAGATTGTTTAACGTTTTTGGTCATTGCATTAATGGGCCATGATTTAGAGTAATGTTTTCTAAATAATAGAATAAGAGTTTTAACATGCTTTAATTAAATGAAGAAATTGAATGCTATAATCATAATGTGAAATATTGTAGGCCTGAAATGTTTTAGCATTGATTTACACGTACATGTCTGGGCTGAGAAATGTTGCAAGCCTTTTTTTTAGAAGTCTATGAGAGTTGGGTTCTTGGCGGCAGATATCTGTCTGCAACAAGAAAGGGGGGATCCAATTATAAGTGAATGAATAGAGGTCTGTTCAGTAGACGGTCCAGACATGGAGGAGGGTTCTGGAATGTTTAAGGGGTATCAGCGGGCCGGAGAAGAGACTGAGAAGCAAGGTCAACTCTAACTTCTGAGGCCCAATACAAAGCATCATGGAAAAAGCCTGAAGTTGCACCACGTGAGAGGCGTTTCGCAAGGGGCGTCTCAAATGTTGTTGACTGTTTTGTATTAGGGACAGCACCCCTGGGTGGAGTTAGAGCAGAGACCTGAGGACCCTTTAGAGAGCGGATGGGTAGGCAGTGAGGGGTCATGACTGGAGAACTTTAGGTTTTCACCAAGAGACTTAGAGTGGGTGACTTCCCTTGGGGGTCATTCATTGCTGACACCTTTGTTAGGTTGGGATTTGGTTAAGTAGGGATACCATCTAGAACAGGGTAGGGACGCCTAACCTGTGTTTGTTTTCCTCCAACCTAAATGAAGGAGAGATATGCGTCTATGCTGATAGCTTTGCTATTTTTAGAACTTGTGTTAGTGATTTCTGTTGCTCGTCTGAGGGCTTTTCGAGAGCACATGTATGTAATTGGACCTGTGTATCTCGTGAATCTCATTCTGAGATGCTTGTATTTGCAGCTCATTATATCTTTACAATAAACTTTTGAAACCTAGAAGTTGTCCGTGATCTTTGAGAGTAGAGTCCTTTCTTGGGTGAACTAATTTGCAGATAGGTGTACTGTTTCCTTCCAAGACAGGCAATAAAGGTTCAGTCGACCAGATCGAGGTTTGGATCAATAGATATAAGGTATCGATCAAAATCTCGCCCTTTCAGTTGGTAGCTATAGAGGATGGTTGCCTTCTTGAGGACGGTGACCTAGGCCAGGTTAGCTTACCCCAAGGCCCCTAGAAATCGATGATCGGAAGAACAGCCCGCAGATGAAGATCCGGATGACGTGAGACAGAAAAAGCAGCAGTATCGGTCGAGAGTGAGTATAAAGGGTTATGCGTGTTAGATTGCGGTGTTTTTGTATTGTATCTATGTTGTAATGTCTGGCGGAGTTGAATGTCTGTAGAGTGACTGTGGAACAGGTTGTGAGCGCGCGCAACCGGTGGAAATCTTAAGTTCAAGGAGAGCTTAAGTGGTTCGGGTGTATCGGACACCCAGAGTAATTGTCAACTAGTGTGAAGGGGGTCATGAGGTACCATTGATCACCCGAGAGACCGAGATAGGGGGAACGTAAGAGTGAGTGCGTGAGTAACGGACGCTGGTCGGAAGTTACTGTGTGTGTAAGTAACCTATCAGAGAGACGATAGACATCTCGTCAGTTGTGTTGACAATTACAGATAGACTGTGGACGTACAGTCGAGAGAAGTGACCGCTTGGTCGGAAGTAGTCATTTTTCAGTGTATGAATGGGACGCATGCATAACCGGGAGACGAGTTGAGAAAGGAGGGGTGCTGCTGCGAAGCGGAGAAAAGAGACGTCAGGTGGTGTCGCGCAGTGATTGGCTGACCGGAGAAAGACCGCGCTGTGATAGGCCAGCTAGCGAACACGTCATACAGGGTCGCGACGTGATTGGCCAACAGGAGAAAGACCGCGCTGTGATAGGCCAAGCTAGCAAAGCCGCGACAGGATTGGTGGATTGTCATCAGGAAGTAAACAGAGTAGCGAGGCTGAATTTTGTGCGCATAATTATGAAGTGTTTTAAATGGTTGAAAGCGCTGTTTAAGAAAGAGAGGCGAGGATCGTATGAAGGGGAAGAAGCCCCGCCGGAGGGTACGCCAGCTCGTTATATGGCAGTAAATGTTGGGTTGCATACGATCCTTTGGATATCAGAGTGGAGTAAGATTACTGAAGGAAACGAGGAACTGACGTTCCCGAAGTACGGGACGTTCAGATTAGAGGTGCTACATCGATTGAAATCAGTCATGACCTCAAAGAGACCCTTGCCTAGACCAACCCAGTTTGAAGCCCTTGATGCATGGCTTAGGGCAGCGCATGAAAGGAATATGAACAGACGACAAGAAAGGGTGAAACGCTCGGTAAGGGCAGTACAGGATGCCAGGTGGGATGCGGATGCTAAAAGATGGAGAGTGCATAATTTGGAAATAAATAAACTGTACCCAGTGTTAGAGGCGCCAGTAAATAAAAGCCCCCTAGAAGAAGATGATGAGAGCGAAACAGAGGACAGCCTGATAAACAGATTACTGACAGACAGGCCACCCCCGTATAATAGAGCAGGGGGAGAGGTCGAGAATACTGAAGGAGAAAAGGGGGGCAATGCAGGAGAGCATAGACCGCTTCCCAGTTCAGAGTGGGATCCTGAGCCAAAGAAAGAGTTGCTCCAGCCTAGTCAGGTGCAACAGGTAGTCGGTAGGTTTGTGGTACAAAGAGCGCCGGAAACGGAAAGCGCCACATCCTACCCATTACCAGATGCACTACAGGTACCTGTTACCATAGGTCCTATAATATCGATATATGACCAAGAGAGAGCAAAAGGGGAAGAACGGAAACGGAAAGACAGAGAAAGAGCAGAGCAGGCAAGGAGGAACGATACCACTAATTCCCCAAGTCAGATGCCGATACCCAGAGAGTGGAGCACCCCGATGCACACAGCAGGGGACCCAGGAGGAGATCCTGGGGGCCCTAGATGGCCAATGGATCTGAGGGGATCTGGACGAAAATCCTTTCAGGAGCTAAATGAGTACATGAAGCAGTGGGATGAGGCAGTGAAGGCTCAAAAGTGCATCAATGCTGCAGAAGCAGAAAGGGAAAGTCAGGACAGCAGAGCACGAACTCACTGCGGGGCTGGGGAGAGTAGCCCGGAGTGGGACTGTAGAGGGAGTAGGGGAGTCACCCATTGGGCCCGGAATGGAGGTAGAACAGACCTGGAAAACGGGGGCCCCGGGAGTGGAGGGGTGGCGTGCCCAATACTCAGTGAAGGGGAGAGGAGAGCGCAAGAGTACAGGAACAGCTTTAAGTGTCCACACTGTGTGCCTGCCACCAGAGAACAGAATGGGAGTTGTGAGAGGTCGCACCATAGTCCCTGTGATGACAGAAATGAGAACCAGGAAGGATCGTATCGGATACTGAGCGATACGAGGCAAAGGGAGTGTAGCGACCAGAGGGAAAATAACAGAGAGATGTGCGGTGAGAGGAGAGAAGAAGACGAGAGTGGGCAGAGAGAGAGTAGGGATAAAAGGCCCGTGTTCCATCACCTTCCAAGATCGGATGGCCGAGCATGGGACCTGGAGAGATGGGAGCAAGGGAGGCCACCCATTAATTCTCCTGAGCCCAAACGCAGAGCTCGAAGTTGGGATGGTAGGGAGACCAGTGAGCCCCCTTCAAAAGACATATTGCGAGCGGAGATAAAAGCCAAGAGACTTGATGTCTCCAGCTTAAGGTCAGATCTGGATGACATGGTAGATGGTACCCTGCCTTTAGAAAGAATGGAAATGTATGAACAGGATGAAATACTGTATATGGCAAAGGACATCACACGAAAGGCGAGAGCAGTCCATGAGAAGTTAGTCGAACTAGCAGGCAAATATATGGTGGACTTGTCAAGAACCAAAGCATTACAGGGTAACCACAGGCTACATTACTCAGATCGAGATCTAGATGAGAGGAGAACGATTGGGCTGAAAACACACATAAGGGAACTGATTACTGGAATAAGGACATGGAGGGCACTAGATAAATGGGAAGAGAGGTGGTCCAAGAAAGGGACCGGCAGAAGAAGCATGATTGGTATAACACCAGGACAGCAGGGAATAGAAGCTTACCCTTTGCGTGAAGTTGCCAATGGGAGCTATGTACATGTCCCTTGGAGTAGGGGAGATTTAGCTGCTTTTACCACATCTTTCCCCAAGTTACGAGAGAGCCCCGTGGAGTGGTACAAGCAAGTCGAGAGGTTTGTAAAGATCTCAAAAGTCCTATGGATAGATCTGAACACGCTGTTTGACATTGTAGTACCAGGAGATCTGTGGACAGCATGCAAGGTTAGCGCTGAGTGGCCCACAACGGAGCCAGAGAGAGATGCTAGGACTAATGGGCCGTCCGAGATCGTGATGGCAAAATTCGAGAGAGTGATGACTTGGCTGAAAGAAAAAGTGCCAATGCAAGACATAGATTGGGTCAGAATAGACAGAACGAGACAGGAACCCAAAGAGACAGTCCATGAATATTACGAGAGATTGCTGAAGGCGTTTAAACAGTATAGCGGCTTGGATGTAATGGATCCAAAGGACATAGGGCAATTCGTGTCCAAGTTCGTCCTGGGACTGAGACCGGATATTAGTTTAATGATTCAGCAACACTCGATTTGTTGGCAAAGTAAACCCCTAGATGAAATACTGAGATATGCCAGGTACTGCTGTGATGAGGTAGACTCCAAGGCTAAGAAACTAAAAGAGAAGCTGATGGTGGTACAATTGCAGACAGCAGGAAAGGGGGGACCGCAACAACAGCAGCAAGGGACAGGTACAGGAGGTAAGAAGCAGTACAGTCAGAACAAGGGTAATGAGGAGAGTACTACCTTTAGACCCAGAGTAGACATAGCTACCTTGAAGAAAACGACTAGGTGCCACCAGTGCAACGAGTTGGGGCATTGGAAACGCGAGTGCCCTTACAATGTAGAGATCGGAGAGCAAGAGATAGAGGAGGAAGAGGTCCAGAGCGCACCTATGAGAGGGGCGACGCCATACCAAGGAAAGGTGCTCAAAGGGGGGGGGGCTCCTCCCCGAGCCCAGTTCCCGCAACCTCCTCGAGTAGGGAGTATGGGTAAGACCTATAGACAAATGCCCCTGTTTATGGAAGGGGAAGAATGCTATTATGTGGACCCATTAACCGGACAGAGAGTGGAAAGAGAAGACTGCACCCTTGGGGCAGCCTTAGAGGTAGATCAGAGGGGACCCTATGTGGAAGCAGAAGTAGCAGGGTGCCCTACGACATTTCTGGTGGACACAGGAGCCACTAGATCCACGATCAGGTCAGCTGCAGTTCCAGACCTGCCCATGTCTGGAGAGACCATACAGGTGGTAGGGGTCGCAAACAGGAGAATAACCAGCCAATTGACAGAACCGGTACAGGTGAAAATAGGGAAGTACAGCGATGAGCACCAATTTGTGGTTTGCGATTCAAGCCCTGTGTGTCTGCTAGGAAGAGACCTGTTGTGCAAATTGAATTGTACTATATATTGTACACCCCAGGGAGTGGAGGTATTGACTAATGATGATGATGCAGATTTCAAAGTTGCAAACTCAAGAATATGTGTGGAGCTGTACCCTACTTTGACAGTAGACGAGCTTCCCTGGGATTTGAGAGAGACAGTGGCATCAGAGGTATGGGATTTCACTGGGGAAGAGATTGGATTGGTCAAAGGGGTGGACCCAGTGAAAATTGTAGTGAAACCGCATGCTGAGTTCCCAAGAACACCCCAGTATAAATTGACTCCAGAAACGATTGCAGGCATAAAACCCGTGATCGAGTCCATGATTAAACAGGGAATACTGAAAGAAATCGTGGGTAGTCCATGTAACTCCCCGATTATGGGTCTGCAGAAACCAAATGGGAAATTTCGGATAGTGCAGGACCTTCGAAAGATTAATAACATAGTCGTTTCATGTTGTCCAGTGGTACCGAATCCATCAGTGATACTGTTTCAGATTCCATTCCAAGCTGAGTGGTTCACTGTGATAGATCTTTGTCAGGCTTTCTTTTCGATCCCTTTGGACGAAGATAGCCATTTTCTTTTCGCATTTAAGCTGGAAAATCGCGTCCTAACATGGTGTCGTATCCCTCAGGGGTATACAGAGAGTCCATCGATCTTTAACCAACTTCTGAAGAAAAATCTTGAAAGTCTAGTGCTGCCCCAGAAGTCAGTTCTGGTCCAGTACATAGACGACCTCCTTGTGGCGTCAGACACAGAAGAAGCTTGCAGGGAAGACTCCATTGCTTTGTTAAATCACCTAGCTGCCAATGGGCATAAGGTATCCCCGGGAAAATTGCAGTACTGCCTGACAGAAGTGCAGTACTTGGGACACAGAATTGAGAAAGGCAAACGAAAAGTGTCACCAGATAGGATAGAGGCGATCATGAAAATGAATGCGCCTCAGACCCAGAGAGAGGTCAGGATGTTCCTAGGGATGGTGGGTTATTGCCGACAGTGGATCGTGAACTTTTCACTGAAAGCAAAACCTTTGCAAAAACTGACGCACAAGGAGGTGAGTGATCCGGTACCATGGGACAAAGACTGTTTGATGGCATTCTTACAGCTGAGAGAGGACCTGTGTCGTGCTCCGGCATTGGGAATGCCTGACTACAATAAACAATTCTTTCTTTACTGTTGTGAGAGAGAAGGTTGTGCGTTGTCTGTGTTGGTCCAAATCCATGGGAATGCCCGTAGACCAGTTGCTTATTTCTCAGCTACTTTAGACCCAGTAGCCGCAGCGTTGCCCGGATGTCTCAAATCCGTTGCTGCAACGGGTGTCAGCATTGAGAGATGTGAAAATATCGTCATGGGGCACCCGTTAGAGGTGTGCGTGCCACATTCTGTTGAACTGTTGATGACCAGGACCAAAACACAGCATCTGACCAATAGCAGGCTCACGCGCTATGAGCAAGTTATTCTTGCTGCAGAGAACGTGACCCTCAAGAGATGCTCTGTTTTGAACCCTGCTACCTTAATGCCACTTCCAAATGATATTGATGATGATGATGAATATACAGACCATGACTGTCTCGATGTGACTGAACTATGCACCAAACCCAGACCCGACATCGTAGATGAGCCACTGACCGACCCAGACGAAGTTTTCTTTGTCGATGGCTCATGTGTAAGAGACGAAGTTGGGCAGTTGAGAGCAGCTTATGCTGTTTGTACAATTGAAGGAGTTGTGGAAGCAGGGTGCCTGGAAGGAGTAAACTCCGCTCAGGTAGCCGAGATTATTGCCCTAACACGTGCTTGCTTAGCAGGCAATCCAATTCGAGTCACCATCTACACCGACAGTCAATACGGGTTTGGGGTAGTTCATGATTACGGGCAGTTATGGTCTCAAAGAGGGTTCATGACTTCTTCAGGCTCTCCCATTCGCAATGGAGAGTTTGTGCGCTTGTTGTTAGAAGCATTGCAATGTCCAGCAAGTATCGCAGTTGTAAAGTGCATCGCACATACCAAAAATGAGGACTTTGTTTCGAAAGGCAATAGATATGCTGATGAAGTTGCGCGGTATTGCGCAGAACAAGGTTACTCTTTCACAGAGGTGGATGTGGGTGGAATAAATGTGAGAACTGAATTAGCCATGATACTGGAAACTGTTGATACTTGGGATGAATTGTCAACCATGCAAGAAAATGCTCCTGATTCAGAAAAGGAAACATGGGTAAAGGCAGGATGTGTAATGGGTGAGACTCATTTTTGGGTCTCAGCAGACGGCAGAGCAGTGTTGCCCAATGAGATGGTGAGTCCAATGGCTAGACTCATACATGGTCCCGTACACTTAGGGAGAGATGCTATGCTGAGAGTGTTTAGACAGACTTGGTACAATCCTAAGTTTAGAATAGCAGCAGAAGCAGTGTGCCAGCGTTGTGTGACCTGCCAGCAGCTGAATGTAGGGAAAAGAACACCAGTTGCACTAAGTCACATAGGAAGGTCTGGAGGTCCATTCAACAGAATGCAGATAGATTTCATTGAAATGCCAAGATGCAACCGCCTCCGCTATGTCCTGGTGGTTGTTTGTGTGTTCTCCAGATGGGTTGAGGCATACCCTACACGTAGGTGCGACACCCTCACAGTGGCTAAGTTACTGCTTAGAGAACTTATCCCTCGTTTCGGGGTGCCGGCCTTTTTGGAATCAGATAGGGGAACACATTTTAACAGCGAGCTTGTGAAGATGATTTGTGTTGCACTGAATATAGACCAAAAGCTCCATTGCAGTTACCGACCAGAAGCCTCAGGAATTGTGGAACAAATTAATGGCACGATCAAGTCCAGAATAGCGAAAGTTTGCTCCTCAACGACCCTGAGTTGGCCTGATGCCCTGCCATTAGTACTCATGAGCCTTCGTAGTACCCCAGACAGAAGAACAGGGTTGTCACCACATGAGGTGTTAATGGGGAGAGCAATGAGACTGCCATCTATTCCAGCTACTGCACTGTTAAATATCACAGATGATATGATCCTGGACTATTGTAAGGGGCTGTCTGACGCCATGCGTTCTGTGTCCCTTCAGGTGCAGGCTGCAGAGGTTCCAGCGTGCCAGGGCCCTTGCCATGACCTGTATCCTGGGGACTGGGTCCTGGTGAAGAAACATGTGAGAAGAAGCTGCTTGGATATTCGTTGGCGTGGGCCCTACCAGGTCATCCTGATCACAAGTACAGCTGTAAAGGTGGGAGGCCTGCCCAACTGGATACACGCGTCGCATACGAAAAGGGTTCCAGCACCTCTGGAAACAGCTCCTCTCTCGGATGGACGTCCAGCTGAGGACCAAGAAGCCATAGAGGGGGCTAGCCAAGCTGTAGAGGTGCCAGTGGAAGCAGGGAACGAGTCTGACCAAGCTGAGGACGGTCAGTACAACAGCGAAACAGAAGACGCTACAGAAGGAGAAGACAGCTGGGAGTACGAGTCTGACCCTGACAGGTCTGAAAGAGAGCGAGAACAGACCAGAAGGAGAAGGAGTAGAAGGGCACGTGGAGAAGCAAATTGGCCGCAAAGAAGAAGTTCTAGCCTGAGGTCAACTCCAGAAGCAACCCTTCCTCCGATATCAGAGGACTCAGACCCAGAAGAAGGTGCTCAGGGCGCTGAGGCACCGAACCAAAGGAGGTCAAGAAGAGTGCGTGTGCCTAACAGAAGATACTCCACATCTGAGTGGACATATCTGGCGACAAATGTCTGTGAAACCGGAGACAGGGAGGATCCGAGCGGTGGTGGTGTCCAGTTCTGAGCCCATTATCACCGTGGAAATACAACTGTTGGTACCCGGGGTCGAACAAGAAGGGTCACTAACATTCGTGCTCCCCAGACCTCCCCGCCTCAGCAAGTTAAAACACATGTTTCTTACAGAATTGAAATTCCCCGACTTTGGTACCACGATAACAGCACATGAAGAGCATACTCTTCGCATGGAAATATTGAACTATGCTATTGAAGCTGCAACCACAAATCTAATAGTCGATTGTTAAAGGACTTTGTAAATAAAGCAAGCAGAAGAAAAGAAGATTACCTAGCGCCCAGGAAGCAGAGAATTTTAGGGAACCCCTTGAGTGGATGGAGAAGGGCTAGGGTTGTCTTTTTGAACTGTGAAAGGACTTTTTGCGAAAAAGGCTGTCAGCCTCCAGCTGTGTGGATTCTAAAGACAAAAAAGGATTGAAAGAGACTGTAAAGGAACGAGAGGAAAAGAACTTTTTTTTTGCAAAGAGAAAGGGAAAAGCTAGATTGTCTGACGAAATGGAGGCCGGCACCCCGAACCGCAGAGCTAAATGTATAATAGGTACACTAATAGTAGGAGTGATAATATTAATAGCTTTAGTGGTAACAATTTCTTATGTAAAGGGACATGAGGAAGAGGTAAAGGTAACTGATGCGAATTCTGTAGTAACACTTACACCCACTGTTGCAGGTGAGAAAAGGGAAAACACTCAAGAGAAAGCGTTATTGGCTGCAGAAGCCCGCAGGTTACATGTAGACGAGTCCCAAGGAGACTTTAGGTCAAATGCTTATGCTAAACTTTTGTATGAATACGTGGATGCCATGGAGGTTAAGGATTGCTACGTCTGCATGCAGTTGCCTGCGTCTGTAGATGAAGGAATTCGATATCATCACCTCCCTCTGACATATGGCATTACATGTAGCTTATTGCTTAGTATATTCTATGAGAGAGATAGTTTTGAATACTATTTCTCCAATTATGATTCTGTGTTGCCAGAAGTCCCGAATTATAAGCAGATGAATAAATGGGATTACTGGAAGAGTGAAGACAGATTGGCCAAGTTCTTCATTCCTTGGATTACCTTAGATACTTCACATGCCCGTAGAAATAATCTGACATGCAAGGTGTCAGAAGTCGAGAAAAAGTTCATAGGGCAGGTGGATGATCGTTACAGGAGACAAAAGATTTTGAAAAAATCAGGACAAGGGAAATTAGATTGGACCGAGGAAGAGAAGTCACACAAGAGGAAGGGTAGTAGTGGTCCAATAGCTTTAGATAAAGCGCAGAGAGGAAAGTTATGTCTTCACCGAGCCAAAACGTATTATGAAAATGTATACGTGGGTGAAGTTGACTGTGAACATGCTTTTAATTTAGAGTACTACACTAAGGATTTCCTGAAGGGAATGCAAGTGATTCCAAATGTGTATTTTGTATGTGGAAGAAATGCTTACGTGAGACTACCTGACAACTGGTATGGATCATGTTACTTGGCAATTGTCTTCCCCAAAATATATCATGCACAAGACTTATTGATCATTGAGGGCCAGACATCATCGAGGGGAAGGAGAGATTTAGGCGATGCAGAAATGGTTGGAGATGTCTTTGGAGCTATGTTCCCTCTTTTGGGAATAATCCTTAATGATGTTAAAATTAGACGACTGGCAACAGTTGTCGACAGGTTGTCTGCCAGCACTGCTCAGTCCTTAATGCTGGTAGAAGGAGAGATGCAATCGATAAGGGCTATGGTTCTTCAAAATCGGCTTGCATTAGATGTCTTATTAGCAAAAGAGGGCGGAGTCTGTAAGGCTTTGAAGGTTCAGGAATGTTGCACTTACATTCCAGACCTTTCAAAACCCCTTGAGAAAGTTATTAAGAACATAACTAATATACACAAAGAGATCGAAGACTTGAGTAGAGAAAATGTCTGGGAAAAGGTGGGCCACGGAATGAGTACAGTTGGAGGGTGGTTTTCCACCTTAGGCAAAAGCTTTATTTGGTATATCCTAAAGCCTATCATCATAATATTGATCTGTGGGATAATATTGTGGGGATTGGTGAGGGTATTCAAATGGTACAGAGCAAGAAGGTCAGAAAGGGCCCAAAGAGAACAGTTGCAGAGATTGGCTGCCATACAAGATAATCAGTACAGGAGCCTGAGAGCTCTGGAAGCGCAGAGAATGCCAGCAATAACTGCAGTTTAAATGTTAGTGATGACCCCGAGAGGTCATCAAAGGGGGGACTGAGAGAGCGCAAACTGATATAAATATATGAGTACATCACACTTACCTATAGAGAGCATAATTCATGAAGAGAAATGCCATGAGTGCTAATAGTATCTGAAATTATATTCTAAATGTATAGCTAATATAGAGATTTAAGTAGAAGTGGAACTAATACAGAAATGTGTGACATTATATGATTTGATTAGACGTGATTATTTTGAATCTATGTCGTGTAGCTGTTAACATATAAGATGGTCTGTGGTAAAACGCAGAACGTGGTAGGCCTCAGGGCCAGAGCTGGAGCTAAAAGGGAAGGTGTTTCTTTTCACGACACAGATTGTTTAACGTTTTTGGTCATTGCATTAATGGGCCATGATTTAGAGTAATGTTTTCTAAATAATAGAATAAGAGTTTTAACATGCTTTAATTAAATGAAGAAATTGAATGCTATAATCATAATGTGAAATATTGTAGGCCTGAAATGTTTTAGCATTGATTTACACGTACATGTCTGGGCTGAGAAATGTTGCAAGCCTTTTTTTTAGAAGTCTATGAGAGTTGGGTTCTTGGCGGCAGATATCTGTCTGCAACAAGAAAGGGGGGATCCAATTATAAGTGAATGAATAGAGGTCTGTTCAGTAGACGGTCCAGACATGGAGGAGGGTTCTGGAATGTTTAAGGGGTATCAGCGGGCCGGAGAAGAGACTGAGAAGCAAGGTCAACTCTAACTTCTGAGGCCCAATACAAAGCATCATGGAAAAAGCCTGAAGTTGCACCACGTGAGAGGCGTTTCGCAAGGGGCGTCTCAAATGTTGTTGACTGTTTTGTATTAGGGACAGCACCCCTGGGTGGAGTTAGAGCAGAGACCTGAGGACCCTTTAGAGAGCGGATGGGTAGGCAGTGAGGGGTCATGACTGGAGAACTTTAGGTTTTCACCAAGAGACTTAGAGTGGGTGACTTCCCTTGGGGGTCATTCATTGCTGACACCTTTGTTAGGTTGGGATTTGGTTAAGTAGGGATACCATCTAGAACAGGGTAGGGACGCCTAACCTGTGTTTGTTTTCCTCCAACCTAAATGAAGGAGAGATATGCGTCTATGCTGATAGCTTTGCTATTTTTAGAACTTGTGTTAGTGATTTCTGTTGCTCGTCTGAGGGCTTTTCGAGAGCACATGTATGTAATTGGACCTGTGTATCTCGTGAATCTCATTCTGAGATGCTTGTATTTGCAGCTCATTATATCTTTACAATAAACTTTTGAAACCTAGAAGTTGTCCGTGATCTTTGAGAGTAGAGTCCTTTCTTGGGTGAACTAATTTGCAGATAGGTGTACTGTTTCCTTCCAAGACAGGCAATAAAGGTTCAGTCGACCAGATCGAGGTTTGGATCAATAGATATAAGGTATCGATCAAAATCTCGCCCTTTCAAGAGCAAGTTGGTAAGAAAAAAACACACATTCAAAAACAAGTTAGCCTTACAGGCAACTAGACAAGCAATGTGTTTTGTTCTTTCAGAAAGTGTTTTTTTCAAGATTTTTATGAGCATCTATTCCTGAAATTTACGAAAGCATGTATACTTTATAGGCATTCTACTCTAATGATATTTATATGAATGATCTTTTTTTTAATAGAGAAGATATTACAATATCATACTGGTAGGTAGCTGCTCGTTGAAGAAAGAACCACGAAAATGTGTCTCAGGAAATCTTCCAGAAATACTTCTCATAAAAATAATGAAACAGAAGCAATTATTTTCGACATATCCTTGGCTAGTGTCTTGCACAAGAACCGAATGGGCAGGCATACCTGGGGCTGTATTACGCATAGGGTGTACTTTCCCTGTTTGCTCTATGGCACAGCTTTCAAAAGGTGTGCCAGGTGCAAACAGGCAGAGTGCATCCTATTACAATATAAATGCGCTGCTTGCAGGGCATCCGCCAACTCACTTTGACATGAGAGCAGTGCATTCGGTGAAATACGGAGCAGGTGCTTCAAAGCTACTCTGTGTTTCTCTGTGCTGGCTGCAACGCGTGTCAGCTCTTTACAAGAGGGATTAGAGATCCCCCTGAATTTGGGTGCATTGAGTGACTGCACCCGCCTGCATGAGGATGTCTGAGGGGGGTCCATGGGACCTCATTTAAACCGATGAGAGGGCTGCCTTCAGGAGGTGCACTTACAGCCACCTTAGGGCTGCCTTTTTGTGGTGCACTGAGAGTTGGCCTCTTAAGGGCCTGTTTGCATCCATGCCCACATCTATAATATGCAGGGGAGTAGCTTTCTCAATAAGATTGGGGGAGGGAGCTATAGATTTCCCAACAATCAGGCTGAGATATCTTACACATTATATGTGAAGCATGACATGAAGGAGACTTAAAGGGCATTAGAAAGAGAGAGTAGGGCGGATTGTTAGGGGCACCTAAAACATAAACATTTTAAAACTAATCAACATTTTTAAGGCCTTCAAAACAGAGAGAGCGAGAGAGTGTGTGCTTATTTTGTCATTGTGGGCATCTAAAAATCCCAGGTGAAATCCGACAGACACTTCACCATACCAGACTGAAAGCACTTGTACCCAACTATCTGTTACAAAATAAGCTTTTTAGGGGTGTAGCACCCCAAACACCCCCTGAAGCTATGCCCCATATAATATGGGGCAGGCGCAGAAACAAAGAGATTCCTTTATTTGCACTGCACCACGCCCCCATGCAAATGAGAGAATGCCCTTTCATGATAGTGTTGGCACTATATGTGTGCCAGAGCTAACAGTGTTACAGAAGGGGCCCGCACAAGCCCCTTCTTTAATACCATTGTGCTCCGGGTCACACAAAGCAGACAAACATACCCATTGTGCCCCAGAGGCCCATCGGTAAAAACAGCCCCTGGTTTTCAAAAGACACATTTAGGAGGCTCTTTCATGGAGAAAATTACTCTGCGGTGATTTCTGACAAGCTATTTTCAGCTCCAACCAATTATCCTTCAGATAAATTTGTATACAATGTCACACATGTGTAATCTCCCAGAATGTAACAAACTTCCAGTGAAGTCAGAATTTAGGGAAATTTCACCTGTGTACCGAAAATTGTGCAAGTGCCATTTGTAGACCGGTTCCCAACACATTTTACAAAAACGTGTCTGGTGACGCAGGAGTTTTCAAGGTGAAAATAGTTAAAGTAGGCCTAATCAATTGTTTGAGTAGGTAAGAGGCCTCAGTGAGATGACATGTGTACTTTGTTAAGTCTCACAAAACCAAACTAAACTAAATCAAAGGTTAAATGGCATACTCTTTTTATTATGTGAGATGCTTCTCACCTTGGCATTTCGAACAAAGACAAACAGCTGTCAGGCAATCCCGTCTTCATATCCTCAGCGCAAACATTATGTACATGTCTTCAATAGATATTATTAAATTACCCGCTGGGATCAGTGACTTAAATTGGTAAAACACCACCTGTGAATCCTGAGTAAATATTAATATCGTTGGCTTATCTCACAGTTCTGCTCATCTCATTTCAAGCCTGCCCTCAGGGAAAAGTTGCATCTCAGCATTAATTAAACGAAAAGTCCACAGTAGGTGAAACTTCTACAGCAGGTAGAACCTAACTAGAGAGTTAGGAATGGGATTTTAGAAATAAAATACTCTGAACTAAAGCAGAACACTTCGTTTTAGGTAAAATTCCATCTGTTTTTTCAATTTTTTTAAAGAAAATTCCCTAATTGTCATGGTCGGAATGAAAGTTGCCAGTGGTGAAGCAGTTTTACATCTGGTATACATGACACAAATATTGGCAATGTGGTGGCAGAAACTTCTTTTCAAAGAAGAATTATAGGCAGTCAATTCACAATACGTTTTGTGATTTTAAGTGAAACATATTTGTATGAAAAGTAAGATCTGCAAACAAATTGGGGGTATATTCACAAGAACGTGTGCTAAACCTCCCCAAATAAAGCTAACGTACCTTTACACATCGCAGCCGATTGCGGGAAAATAACCCTGTGTTAACGTGGAATTCACAACAAGGCGGTAGCATGCGATAGTCTGCCTAAACCACAGCCAATGTCTGTGATAGAACCACCTCGACGGAGATAAAAACACAAACCACAACACCAAAAAACGAGCGAAGAGCCCTTATGCGATGAGGAAAGCAGGGATAAGCACCGCAAGGCCCGCGACACACACGGCAGGGAGAAATAAGCACAACAAATGCCTGAAAAAAAAAGACAATCCAAACAGAAAACAACAGCCACGCACAATGGAGGCAACTCGAGCCAGCATACAACCCTACAAACCCCATTGGCAACAAAACATTGTACATGGCAGGCCATCTTGGATAAGGTGAATGCAGCCTGAGAGCGGAGTCGTGTTGTCGTGTCTGGTCGGTTGGCATGTTGTGTGTCATGTTGGATGTAGTTGTGCTGCGTGCCCATTGGCAATGGCGTGAGTTGCATGACTGTGGGCGGCAGGTGCATTTCAGGTGGGTCCGCTGTCTTTGTGTACACCGCCTCTGTGGTGATCTGGGGGGGACAGGTCCTGGGGGTAGTGGCGGGCCTGGGGTGTTTGCGGTGGGTGTTGTGGCCCTCATGGGTATCCGCGGTGCATGGTCATTGTCTCCATGGCATCTGTGGGTCTTCAGGTGTGGCTCTTGGTTGGGTTCCCTTTTATACTGCAGGTTGTTGTCCTGCTTTACACCAGCAAGGAACAGGTGTTCATTCCCTGTTGTTACCTCGGCTTATCGACAGTTTTTGTTTCACATCGCAGATCTGGCAGTTTGTTGTGAAAGTGGTGTTGTGTTTTTTTTTGTGTATTTTTGCACGGGAACGCCTACTGTGCATCTCATTAGGGTTAGTTGGTGGTGTCCACCGTGGAGATACATTTTGGGGCAGTTATCGCGGGAATACAGGTGATGTCAGCAGTTTGCACCAGCTTGTGAATGGGGTGTTAAATCTATCTCCACTTTTGATGCGTTATGGTGGGGATAATTCAGAGTTGAGTCCTTGTGAATCTCTCACTAGGAGTATCACATTGCATCAAATGGCAGAACATTTGGCAGTCACGAGGATTTTTTATAACAATAAGTGGAAAATGGATGAAAAAAATGCATTCCCATGGTCCTGCCTTGTGGCTTACCAGTGTAATTGTAGAACAAGCAACAAAGAATAATATTCAAATATACACAGACATTGGCACTGCCTTTTTCCACCGTCAAGTTTCGTTTTTTCCACCGTCAACGCTTTCATAAACGTACAACGACCTCAAGGGTGTGTTCAAAAATTTGATTGGAGGAAAGTACCCCCAAACACTAAGGGATTTGCATGCAAAAGGCATTTGAGGGTACACAAAGTTGTACTCGTTTCAGTACACTTGGGGGTCCATTACAATGTCGGGCGGATTGCCTCCGCCAGGCTGGCGGTAGCCACCGCCGGCCTGGCAGAGGCAATCCGCCTGACATCCACACTAGTTTTTCCCTCGCCATATTAGTATGGCAGGGGGGACCTCGGCGGACGGAAAGACCGTCCGCCGCTTTTCCGCCCCGGTCGTCTTGCGGCCGGGGAGGAAAAGGAATAATATGGTCTATCTATCAGACACCGCCAGCCATATTATGAAAGGCATGCGGAGAATCCCTGCAGGGGCCCGTTGCGGGGGTGAGGGGGTGGGGGGTGCACATGGGGGGTACCTATGGTCCCCCCCAGCAGTTCCATGCACAGCGTGGCAGGCACTGTGCGGTGCCTGCCAAGCTGTGCATGGAAGTGCACAGCATGCTTTCCTGCCATTGTGGCGGGCGGTGCTGAGTGCACCGCCCGCCACAATGGTAGGAATGCGGGATGCGCCTGCCACTGAGGTGGGCGCATCCTAATAATGGTGATGGGACCCCCGCCCTTACGACGGCCGGTCCCTATTACCACGAGGATGGCGGGCGGGCAAAGTCCGCCCGCCATCCTAATGACCCCCTTGGTTCCAAAACATCCAAAATGAGATAAAATAAGGATAGTCATACACATTTAGTTCACATAGAAAGGAATGTGGCAAAATAGAAAGGAATGTGTTCTCTTAGCATTTTTACCAATTTAGACGTTTTGAGTCTGATTGACAAATTGATGTAAGAGCATGAAAAAGAGCACCCCTGCAGTACTATTTATCATTCTCATAAAAGGTCTTGAATATTGGTCCCACGTGTTTCCCTCATGTTGTGGGAGAAGAGATTTATTTAGATGGATCAATGTTTTAACACTTTTAACCTAAACTAACAACTGGGTCCTTTTAGAAGCATGAAGAATTCATGGGGTAGATTTAGGATTCACAGGTGTTTAGCCGGGAAAATATGACAAGTAGTGAATCACAAAGCAAGTACAATATATATAGTGACAGCCATATAGGTTTGGGGACTTTCAAATATACATTGTATCTGCTCCTAGGATTCTGATGCTTAGCTAGAAGCATGCTTGGGTGAATGAGACTCAACTGGTTTGCTAACACTCCTGTTTCCAAATGTGATTGTCTGTCCTTGAAATTAACACTTTTTCTATTTTGATACAGACAGTTTATTACCCAAAACATTTGGAAGAATAATCACTTCTGGTGCTAAACTTTGGATACATCAGGGTACAAATCCCCAAAAATATGGGGACAGCATGTGATGTCACACCTGTATAAAATCCTTCATTTAATTTGGGTGTTTAGTAGATATAAAAATGAAAACATATGCCTGCAATATATGTATTCATATCTAAAGCAAACATTCATGTACATTGTATTGTATTGTACCGTAGTGTTCATATTGTGCTCCGTTATCCCTTGCAGTGTGTCAAAGCACATTAAGGGATGGGAAGCATACTAAACTAAGTAATGGATTTGTTGTGATCCTATATGGGAAGTGTTTTGGTGTTGTGCATGAGTGACCAGAGAGGTTGGTCTTGTCTTATGGTTCTCTGCCTAGCAGTGAGATGGAGAAGGCACAAGAGATTTTCACACAAAATATAGTTATAATTAGCTGGTGTTCATAATGTAATCTAATCTACAGGCACTGTGTTATGTCTCTTGGTTTCAGTTATGCTATCACTGTATCTCATGCTTACGGTAGCAGTAGTGTCAGCATCTCTGTAACGTTTTAGGAATCTGTGAAGAGGGCACAGTGGAAGAAGGAAAGGGGAAAGAGGGAGGCAGATGAATGACAGCGATCTACCTGGATGATCTGTGTAACTAACTGATAAATTGTGATGGGCAGGGGGCCAAAAATAGTATTTGTACAAAATATCAAGTTTTTGATATTGGGCGACAGAAATATCAGAAAAAAATATAATAATATAAAAATATAATGATGCAGAAATATCGTTGTCAAGAATATCGATTTTTAGGTAAGTAATATCGTTGTTAAAAATATTGCAGATTTTAATATCGTTTTTAATAATATAAGACCTCATTATGATGACAGGCGAAACACCACCGACAGGCTGCCGGTGCTGGTCTGACCAGCATACAGGGCATCAGTCAGACTGTCACATTAAGATTACGGCTCCCGGTTTTCCGTTTTTACGGATTTCTACAGATAAATACAGACAGAAAACAATGTGTTTATCGTTTGCATTTATTTTTAAAAGTGGATAAATACAGAAACTTGGGTTTCTTTTAAGTGACTCTGTGCTGTCTTTCATGAATTATAGGCCAACACCTGAGCAGATAGACTACATGGGAAATTGAAAAAACAGGATGCAATTTCATTAAATAATGCCATGTGTCAATATACATTTGTGGTATAATGCTAATATTTACCAGTGGATGTTTTGTTATATAATATTTGGCATCTTAAATAGATAAAAAGGACATATATCAAATTATGAGTGTAAGTCTATTAATTATATAAATATGGAAATGTACAATTTTACAACTTCATTTGTCCCAAAACACAAAATAAATATTGATAAATACAGATAAAATGGCAAAAAATAAATATGGCTAAATACAGACGGAAAAGCTAAAAAAATAAATACCATAAAACAGGGAGCCCTAATTATGAAGCAGGCTGTCAGAGCAATAGTTTGGAGGAAGACTGCCACCTCTGACAAGATCCAAGAGCCCATTGGGATGGCGGTCTGACCCCTATCCCTACAATGGAAGCAGTGCCTGAGCAGGCACCGCTGTAGATATTAGGTTGTCACTTTCCGAATGCCTTTTCTGCCATGAAAAAGCAGACAGAAAGGGACTTGGGGGCCCCAATCAGTGACTCTGTCTCCCAAAGGCCACTGCTAAGTGGCCTGGGGGCACATGTAGTGCACTCCCACACATCCATGCACTGCATGCCAGGTACCAGATGGTGCCTGGCACACGGTGAATGGATGTACAGAAAGTGCCTTTTTCTACTGTGGCTTTTGCTGCGGCCTTTTTCCTGGGGCACAGCACAAGCCACAGTAGAAAAAGGCATTTTACAACTGCCTGGATGGTGGTCATATCCTAATACGGTAGGCGAGACCTCCTACTCATTTTTGGACGGTTCCTACCTATAACAATGGCGACCGCCAAAATAATAAGGCTCATACAGCCTGATTCATCATTCTCCCGTTTTGCGAGCCCCTAATAGCGATTCATAAGGAATCGCTATTAAGGACTTGCAAAACGGGATTCATGTAGAAATAGCATAAAGAAATGCGATTCCTACACATTCCTTATTTGCGATTAGCAAATTGCTAATCGCAAATAAGGAATAACTCCCCATTCATTCCTATGGGCCAAAAGGCCCATAGGAATGAATGGGGAGTATTCCTTATTTGCGATTAGCAATTAGCTAATCGCAAATAAGATAGCGATTTAAAGGGTGCCAGGGGTGTCCAAAGGACACCCTGTAGCACCCCTTAAATGCAAATTGAAACAGGTGTTGCGCACACACATGTCCAAAGGACATGTGTGTGTGCAACATGCAACTTAGAAAAATGCTTTTAAAAAGCATTTTTCTAAGTTTTCGCTATTTACCACGAGGTTTGACCTCGCGGTAAATAGCGGGCCGAAATTGCGAATTCGCAATTTTTAAATGGATGATGAATTGCATTTAAGGAATCTCAAATAGAGATTCCTTAAATGTAATTCCTCGCAAAATAGCGAAATCGCTATTACCGATTTTTGCATTTGGGATGATGAATCCCAAATGCAAAAATAGCGGTCGCAAAGGACCAGATTCTCAGAATCTGGCCCTTTGCGTGCCGATTTCGGCTTGATGAATCAGGCTGTTAGTTGTTAAAAATATTGTTTTAAAATGTGTTTAATGTGTTTTAGTGAATATGTTCATTTTATGTCTTATTATTGTTTGTATAAATGTTACTCTTTTTTTAAAATATACTTTGCAATTTTTAGTTGATTTAGATTTATTTTTAAATTGCTATGAGAAATGTATAGTGCTATAGTGAGTGTTAGGTTTGTAGCGGGACAGGGAGGGAAGGTAATTCAATAATAATTAATTTAAGTTTATGATTTTTAAGTAAGTATGTGATTGATAGTAACTTGTACACTATGTTATATTGATTCACATTTGTTTTATTTTAGATACTGGTTGCTATGTTTATAGGGGTATAGGGTTTGAAGTTACTAAGCAATAATTAACAACTAGCTAATCATTTGTATTAATATTTTAATTGATTATTAATTATGTACATTGTGTAATAGGAATATATTTTGGGTGTAGGCTGCTTATTTTGTAAGAGTATAGGGTGGGAAGATTATTATGTACCAAATAATTAGTAATTGTCAGGTATTAAATTGAGTATTAATTATGTGAATAGTGTTATACTTATTTGCATTAGTTACATTTTAGGTGTGGGTTGCTAAGTTTGTAGGGGTATAGGGTGGAAAGTTAATTCAATAATAAATAAATAATATTTGTTATTGACAATTCTTAAATTGTTTATTAAATACGTGCATTGTTTATTTTTTTAATATATAGTTGTATTCAAATTAATATTGTTTATATTTTTCTAAATAAATGATTATGGTTATTCAAATATGTAATGTGTTTGAAGTAAAGTACTTTTCCTACTGTAGCACAGAATGGAGTGGGAGTACCAAATCTTACCTTTCCAAAATCCAATGCTTTAGCCACCGTTGCAAAGACTGGAATAGCAGTGCACTGCGAGGACGCAAGTTATAGTTAACTCAGCTAACTATAATGGCTGCATTTCTTTGGTTTTATACAAGTGAAATCTTACCCTAACTATAACGTCACTGTAACCTTTGGTGTTTTCAGTGAATTTCTAAGTGAATTTATAAGGTTTTTGAAATTCTAAGTCCTAACTATAACATCCCTGTAACCTTTGGTTTGTTCAGTTCATTTCTATGTTTTTTTTCAACTTCTTGTCTCCCAGGCCCAGAAGCATTCTTCACCCACCTCCCTGGAGCCGAGTGCCACCACCTGAGCGGGAGTAGCTCATCTCTTGCACTCGTTGATCCCCTACCCCCTCTTGGTAGACCCCTGGGCCCCATCTGCATGGCGCCAGGCCGCGAGGCGCGCAGGGGGAAAACCAGTAAGAGGAAAACAGAGATAGGAAGACCGATGGCCGGAAACATCTTCAGTGACCCCCAGTACTGGCTCAGGTGTGGTCAGAGGTGAGGGAACAGCAGGGATCCATTGCAGGAGAATACCGGAGGGCACAGCCTACCAAGGGCCATTGACAACAGGATTCGGTGGAATCACATGACTGAGAAGGCCCTTCGCGCAGCCCAGAGCACAAACAGTGTGGGCAGTGACGGGTGGCCTCTTCCTCCCCCTTCTAAGCATCGCAGAGAACACATGAACCATGGTATCTATGCACAAATATCACACAAGGTGCAATCCTAACTCCAGCTACGCCCTAGGACAGACAGGTGAGAACAGGGGCCTGCACACATTGGAACCTGCCAACCCGGTACACTAGATGAATGTCGAGACTTCCTCCGCAGCAGCTGTGACTCAGGGCCAGGGGGCACCCGCAGGTACATTGAGTGGAGGTGGCCTTGAGTGTGCATAGACGGTGGCACAATCACACTGAAGGTTGTGAGGGTTTCTCCGGAATCATCAAAGGGAGCGCATAACAGCACATGGTGTTTCCCGGACCCTATCCCTCGACCCAACAGTAGTGGGTGCTCTGAGTGCTGGCAGTGGATTGTAACCCAACCAAACCATCGGAGGGGCAGCATATACCGGGATGGGTGCATCCTGTGCCGTGGACCTCTACGAATACCGGTGGACCCCAGCAGGAGGGTAAGGACGATAACGACAATCGGACAGAGTGACATACAGAAAATCACCACCGCCCATCCGCGCATAACCCCAAACCGGCTTTCGAGGCTCTCCCACAAGCGACAACAAGGCAGCGGGACAACATGGGGCAACAACGCAACACAGGAACCTTGCAGGCGCCGGCCCACATAAAACAGACCTTCCCAGACCCCAAGTCCACACAATTGGACGTGTAACCTTCCCAAGCAGCATCTATGTCCGACAAACTAGATAAGGTGCTGGCGGCAATTGAGCATTCGAGAGTAACCATGGAGGAAAGATTCGGGGAGCTGGCCATAGACCTTAACATGCTCAGGGATAATCACAGGAAACTGGTGGACAATGTAAAGCAAGGGGAAAAAGCACTCCACACCATGGAACCTCAACTGCAATCCCAACAAGAAGCCCTGAAAGACCTGCAGTCTAGAGTCAAGATCTTGGAGAGTAAAGCTGATGATTTGGGGGGGCACTCCCACTGCAGCAATATCCAAATCCTTAATCTGCCAGAGGGTGCAGAGGGGTCTCACCCTATTCAATACATCAAAACGTGGCTCAAAACATTCACCCAGGCAAAATACTTGACCCCTTTCTTTTCCGTAGAGAGAGCGCACCGGGTTCCAGCCCGCAGGCCATCCCCGGGATCACCACCCAGGCCGTTCCTACTGAAACTGTTACATTATCAAGACAGAGACACTGTCCTTCAGGCTGCTAGACCGCAAGGGCCATTCTGAGTCGAGGACAAGCAACTCATGTTTTTGCCAGGTTACTCCAGAGCTGTCCAGCGGCAAAGGGCGAACGTCTTGGAAGTCAAACGTCATACAAGAACATACAATATGCACTCCTGTTCCCTGCCCGCCTTTAAATCATCCATGAGGACACTGCACACTTTTTTAGAGATCCCAAAGAGGCGAGTGATCGGGTGGAACAACGACTAGCGGGACTCAACAGTCCTGGAATGACACCCAACAATCAGTTCCTCAGACATCAGCGGTGACAATATCAAAGGGTCACTTTGAGGCAACTGAGCCCCCGACCTGGAGCCTCTGTAAAGACATCCCCAGACCTAGCACAAATTATTGTGGAACACAGAAAGGTACTGCAAGCTGCAGAGGAGTTGGGGCTGACTTTGGAATGCTCAGACGGGGAAAAAGGCTCACATATCTTCACCTCGGAAGAAGAATTTAGTGACACAAACACCTCCCAAGATGGCTCAGTCACTCCGCCGTTGGTGACTCCTCAAACGGAGGACACGTTGGTCTGGATGCCGTTATGGGGTGAGGCAGAAGTGAAGTGATATTCCCATCAAAACCTAAGTACCCAGTAAGAGGACACTGTTATAGACACGTGTGCCGCCATGGCAAATTACTCTGGATGTTGCTGGATTGGATGCCAGGCTAAGGTATCACAGTTAGTCAATGTTGAGGGGACTCCCTCAGGCATCCCATGTATTTTGCTTCAATGCGGGCAGGCGTAAGAGTAATGGCTGGCAGAGACGAAAGGCAACCCTCAGGTTATGAACTTCGGAAAGTGCATTATGTCTAGTTTGGACATATCACCTCAAGTGATATGTCCTTCTAGTTGGGAATATTAACAGTTATTTAGTTACCCCTTTCCCCCACCACCCATTGCCAAATAACCCCTAGTGAGGCACACGGGCGGGATGCTGAAATGCGCTCAGGTGGTTGGTACAATGGGGAGGAGCCACAGGGGCTAGATCTGACACTATGACCGAACAGTCTACTGTTACTCACTCAACAGTATGACCCACAAGATTCCTAATACAGATATAACGCTCCTTATGCTAAACGTCAGGGGTAGGCATACTGCAAGTAAGCGTTATGCCGTCAAAGCATATATAAAAAGGCAGCAGGCACAAATTGCTGTCCTACAAGAGACACACTTAACGACTGCTGAGGTAGATCGCCTACGTAAGAAGTGGCGAGGTATTATATGTGCCACGACCTACTCAGTGTTTCCTAGGGGAACCCTGATTTGGATAAGGCCAGGGACTCCCTTCAGGGAGCATAAGCATATAGTAGACAAAGATGGCCGTTATGCCTTACTTTAGAGGTTACTGGAGGGCCAGTGGGTGCTGTTGGGGAGCATATATGCTCCTAATGTAGAGCAAGAATGATTCTGGAGTCACCTCATGGCGGTATTAACCCAATGCACATCCGTCCCGTGGCTCTTAGGAGGCGATTACAACTGTGCTCTAGACCTCCACCTTGACAGATTCCACCCCACACCAGTGCAATCTCCTGGGCACAAGCAGACCGAACAAGATCAAAAATGCACTGGCGGATGCATGGTAGACATGGAACACAGTCACTAAACTGTATTCCTTCCACTCCATTCCAACCGCATAATGGATCTCAGCGATATATCCCCGCTGTCCCCTCACAACTTCCCCAGTTCATCCCCAAAGTTTGAAGTTAATACTCTCCATCGGTAGTTTCACAGCCGGTGATGACCAATAGGGAATGCATTCCTCACTCACCACACTACGTAGCGCCCATATGTCAGCATGGGGATAGACATACCTCCGGGCCCACGGGAAACGTACCCAGCCAGGTTCTTACAAATGTCTACCAAAGTACCTGGACCTGCTAAATAGGTAGCACCCAGAATGTACCCCCGAGAAATGTTACTTGTGTACTGTATGAAAATCTATTGTAAACTCGATCATCAGCAGATATTCTCCTTTTTGTCCTTACGGCAAACATATGTCGTTCTATCATAATTATACTATAGCAATCTGCTATGTGTTATGCTAAAACCCAATAAACAAATTAAAAAAAAATCCTTTATTCACAGAGCCACTTTATTACCCATGATGGTTTTTTTGTCGGATACTGAGCTCTCGCATTTGAAATACAGATTACTGTGAGGTTTCGGTCTTATCAACCACTAAAAAGTCATGAAACTCCACTGTCTTTAAATTTTCCTTCATGCAATTTACTGCAGGTAAGTTCAGGAAGGACATGCCTGGAAAAAAAACACAGATCCTAGTGTGGTTTCTGCAACATGACATACAGCCCAAACACTGAGTGCTCCTAATTTCCAGTTCACTAAATGCAGTTAGAATGAAACGTTAAATAGTAAATCAGGGCCGATTCATAGGGAGCCTCCACACTCATGGGGGAGGCCCTACAGTCATGGCAGGGGCTGGCTCTCATGCCCAGACCTTCAGAAAGAGGAACTGCAATGTGGGGCCTCCGCAATGATCGCAGCGGCCCTTTGTGAATTGGGCCTTAAATGTCTATACTGAGGATTTCTAGTTTTTTTTTTCATTTCCTTAGAGCCACTGGGCCTAGAAGCAACTAGTTCTATGCAAAGTCCTTTATAGAATCTACTGAACTTAAAGCAATACATGAATAAACTGACATACTGGTAAGTGCTAGGTTCTCTGTTTTACCATTATGGTGATGGTACGAGGGAAAAAAGGAGACCAGTAAAATGAGGCACCTCCTGCACTCTGATTAAATGAAAGTGTTTTATAAAATCCTTGATTAAGTTTAACACTTGTTTTATTTTTTACCTTTTTCCTTTTTTAATGAATTGGTGAAGTAATGGTTCTTTCATCTTCATTTTATCATCCAGTTATAAAGTTAATAGGTATTTCAAGGGACATCGGTTGCATTAAATCTACGGAATGAGAACCGCATTAAATATTAAATAATTTGAGGCTAAATCTCAGATTTTTATGGTTAGTTGTCATGGCTTCTTTGGTTATGAGCAGGAAGTCAAACAAATGCAAAGTGAGAAACAGATGAATCGAGCAATATCCCCCTGAATCACAGGAACGATTAAATAAGTAATTTTCCATCATGCAATATTGGCTGCGGTATTTCTCTCGGTTCACCTAGTGACTATGAATAAAAAATAAAGTTTGGAATATTTCACGTTTAACTTTAAAGCAACAGATACAGATACTTTTGAGTGAAAGGGTAACTTGTCTAAATCTTTTCACACACTCTAAAAAGATGTTTCTGATCTTCAGAAATCCTATAAGTAATACAGCACAGCAATTAAGGCAGAGACCCTCTCATTTACACCTAGAGGCAAATAGTAGGGGCGATTATGTTGGTGCTATTTGTACCTGATTTACATCATCTTGTAAAAGAATGTAAGTTTAATTTTATAAAAACCTTCACAAATTAAGTCAGTATCAAAGTTCCAAAACTCGAACAGTGTAGCAGCAGTAAAAATATTAAATACAAATTATGCACCAAAGTATTCAGTTTATACCTTAAAAACTTCCAATAAAAACTATAATTCTTCTAAAATATGAAGTGATATAACAGCTGTTAGTAAATATCCGAGTAAAATATGTTTAAGTTCATCTGTGTATACACCTGTTTAGTCCATATGTGAGTTATAATATACTAACATAGTGCAACAAATGGAAAATACAGCAAGAACAATTTCAATGGTGCAAAAAACTATATATGACTTACTACACCATTTCAAAAGTGTGGAAGACACTGGTAGAATTCGCAGAAGGGAGGTTGTGCAAGAATAACATATGCCCGAAAGGATACCGGACAAAATGGAAGGGGAACACTCAGAGCTTTATTTAAAAGACGGGATGATGAAGATGTTGAAGTCTAAGGGACTGTCTCACTATTTTTCAATTTAAAAAGTATACAGAAGGCTGCCACTGGCTCCCAGATCAAGTGTACTTTTAGGACCATTGTTTTCAGTTTTCTCAACAATAGGGACCGGGATGCATTGTTGAGCCAGAGAGTCTGAGAGAACTTCAGATTGAAAGAACACACATAATGCTGTTCCAGCATTACACACAGCAGATCGAGAACCGAAAGCTCTGCCACTCCTTTCAAGCAGTCACATAGAAATGTAGAGAGAAAAATATGGAATATTTGATGTTTTCCCTGGCAAAACTCAAAATTATCCTTGAAGATAAGTATGGGATTAGCTAGAGAACCAGAGAGTTCCTGACGGGGGGGGGGTGCTCCCTCCTCTCTGGCAACATGGGAGACAGTACAGGGATGAAACGTTGGGAAGCCATGTTTAACATCCCCTCCCATTTCCCTATGTGACATTGTACTACGGCCTGTTTACAGCCGTAATACATGCTCGCATAGGGAAACGTCGGAAGCAACCGAACAGTTTTCGATCGCATCCTAATCAGGAGGTCAGGTCCGCCAACCGGAAGTCAGTCACTCCCAGTTCCAAGATGGTGTCAGGTGGACGTGAATCCGCCAGACATCGTAATAGGCCCCTAAGTTGTAAAGATAGAGTGGCCCGGTACAAAAGAAGAGCTTTATGACATATGTATAATATGGCATTGTTACAACTGCTTACACTGAAAATATAGACAATAATAAAATATTATCATGGAATATCAGTGTGCTCAATATTCACACCGCAAGGTCAAGTGTGGGAACATACTCGCACAGACACAGAGGGCAAGTGGTTCGCTGCAGGAGATATACCTACTTAAAGATGAAACTGTCACGGTACAATGTAAACGGAGCGGGAGGTTTCATCATGCTGGTTACAGCTCACATGCGAAGGACATAGGGCTCTGGCTGGCTCAGTGCCTATCATTCAAGACAGATAAGGCACATTCGAAGAGTTAGGTGTATATATTGAATTACATGGAAGGCTAAGTGGCAGACTTGACTATAGAGGTCCCCAATACAGGTAATAAGAGCTTTTTTGTGAACCTCATTGATGCAGTGTCACTCTATCTGGGAACCACACTAAGTGGTCCATTGGGATGGCGGACGGACAAAGTCCATCCACCATCCTGTTGGAGGCAGGTACCGTCCGCCACAAGGGCGGAGGAAGCGTGCCCCCAATTAGGATGCACCCGCCACAGTGGCGGGTGCATCCCGCATTTTTAACATTGCGGCAGAGGGTGCTTAAAGCACCGGCCCCTGCAATGTGAAAAATGCTTGTTGTGCGTTTCACAGCACAACATGACAGGCACCGTGCGGAGGAGGGGAATAATTTACTATGCCCACTCCAGTGAGTGCAACAGTAGGGAAAGTGTTGAATAACGGACGGGTGACAATTACTATTCCCACTCCAGCGAGTGCAACAGTAGGGAAAGTATTGGATAGCTGAGGGGTAAAAATTACTATTCCCACTCCTGCTAGTGCAAAAGTAGGGGAAGTGTTGGATAGCGGAGGGGAATAATTGACTATTCCCACTCCAGCAAGTACAACAGTAGAGAAAATGTTGGATAGCGTAGGGATAAAAATGACTATTTCCACTCCAGCGGGTGCAACAGTAGGGGAAGTGTTGGATAGCGGAGGAGAATAATTTACTATTCCCACTACAATGAGTGCAACAGTAGGGAAAGTGTTGGATAGCATAGTGGAATAATTTATAATTCTTACTCCATGGAGTGCACCAGTAGGGCAAGTGTTGGATAGCGGAAGGGTAAAAATTACTATTCGCACTCCAGCGAGTGCAACAGTAGGGCAAGTGTTGGTAGCGGAGGGGATAAAACCAAACATTACAGCTATTGAACCTAAATCCCCAAACAAAACACCAAAACACACACCTAAAAATATTGACACAATTTTCATAACAAATTTTACAATAATAAATTAATAACAATTAACAACAAATCATGAATTCATTTTAATAAATTTTCCTCCCAACATTTACAACTTCAAACGCCACACCTAACACATCAGAATTGTTCCACAATTAGCATATTTCACATTAAAGAATTAATTAGTATTAATTAACAAATAATTATTTAATCATAAATAATTTACCTACCACCATATTTCCCTATAAAGGACACCACCAATTTCATAAAACATGACACAATTGATATAATCAATTAACAATTAACTAATTAATTAATAACAATTAACAAGCAATATAAAAACAATTAATAATAAACTAATTCACACAACACAAAAAAATGACATTAAATAAATATTATATTATGAATATTGAAAATGTTATTAAAATATTACTTCCCACCCTACTCCCCTATCAACCCACAACACACTCCTAAAAATGACATAATTAACATTATTACCAATTAATTAATAATAATTAACAACACATAATAAATATTTAATCATAAATTAATCACCTCAATTAACAAAATAACATATTAAATACATAAATATTAATTATTAAAAGATATTAATACATGGATTATACATTAATTACTTCCCACCCTACTCTCCTTTAAACCCACAGCCCACTCCTAAAATATTGACACAAATAACATCATTTCTAGCTAATTAATAATTCACACCAATTAATAATTAATGAATAATGAATAATACATTAATTCCCACAATTGATATAAAATATTAAATACATAAATATGAATTAATATATATATTTTTTAATTATCAATAAATTACTTCCCAGCCTATTCCCCTATAAACCCACAACCGGCTATTAAAAAATGGCATAATTAACATAACTACCAATTAATAATAATTAATAACCAATCAATAAATAGTTATTAATAAATTAATTTCCACAATTACCAATATAAAATATTAAATACATACATATTAATAAATAAATAAAATATTAATACTTATGATTAAATTACTTCCCACAATATTCCCTTATAATCCCACAACCCGTTACGGAACTAAAACGCAGCATTTAATTTAAATAAAATCACTTCTAAAATTAATACATTTATTATAATTAAACTACTTCCCACCCTTTTCCCCTGTAAGCCCACAACCCGCTAAGGAATTAAAACGCAAAATTTACTTAAAATAAAAATTATATTTTCTAAACAATACATTAAAAAAATTAGTATAAAAAATAGAACTAAAATACCTAACACTAACTAAAAAAACGATATTTTTTTACAACAAAATGTTTGCAAATGGTAATAATGGCTTCTCCATTTTTTTTAAATGATATTAATGACTTCTATATTTTTAAAAACAATATTACTTACCTTAGACTCTATATTCTTTTCCATGATATTTTGACAGTCGATATTTTTGTAGCACAATATTTTGCACTCGATATTGGTGCAATTCGAAAAAATAAGCTCGATATTCAGACTGTTTACCGGCCGTAGATACTTAGTTTCACTTTCTGCAGATGATCTATTGCTTTACTTGAAAACCACAACTGAGGATATGCCACCTCTGATTGAAATCCTAAAAAACTTTGGAGAACAATCAGGGCTTCGTATAAACAAGCAAAAATCAATTATGTGCCCATTAGCTGGGATGTCAGGCTCACCATTACAGAATCTATCAACGTTGGAGATACTATGGGAACTTGGGTCACTCAGATATTTGGGGTTGATAACAAACCCTAAAACTAAATTAAACACCTTACGACTCTTTAAAGGCTTGCAGGGTTCGTTGGTCCTTTCAGTGTCATCCCACTATTGATATATGGTATAATAGCAATAGCAAACTTGATAGTACTACCCGGATGTTTTGGTGCAGTTTCTTTGTGATTCTGCAGCAATATATGAGGAAGCTGAGATCAATACTAAATGCCTTGATGTGGGGCAGAGAATGTGGCAGAGTTAAATTGGCCTTTTTGACATGCACCTATGTGGAGGAGTGCCTATGTGTCCTGGACATGGAAGCCTACTATTTGTGGCCCAGCTGCAGTTTGTCACAGGCTGGTTTGGCCACAAAAAAACAGCACTGATAGAGAATTGCTGAGTGGACTGCTACATGCAGATGAGTGGAAGTACGATTATTTCTGATTACTATGGGTACCCCCAACAAACTCTCAGCATAGCGAGAGACATGATAGTTGCCTGTTAAATGCCATCTACCTGTGACTTATCAATATTCCATCTGCCACAGTTTACACATTTGGAAAACAATATGAATATGTCTAATTAAACGAGAGGAGGTTATGGTGCTGTAGGAGATTTGTGCCAGCCTGGCAGATGGGTGACCTGGGGAAGGGAACTAGGACACTGCTATGGACAGAGGGGTCAGGAGGGAACCGGACACCACATCCGGTCAAGGGTGTGGGGATGGGCACAAAGGAGAGACGGGGATGTGACGCAGAGGTGTGCACAGCCAGCTTGTGATGCAGATGTAACAATAAAGAAACATAATTTCCTCCCGGTGTCCTGTGTACTTTGTGGGTTCGTGGACGTGAGAACTGGCGAGAAAGCGGGATCCTCATCTGGCGATCACTGCTGCGTGAGGGACCGATGTGTGCAGGAGAGGCTGAACGACGGAGCCAGGAGCCCATCCTGGTCCGCTGGCCAAAAAGAAGAAAAAGAAGTGGACCACTAGTGAAGCAGCGCCGGAGGAAAAAAAACAGAGCCAGGAGCCCACCCTGGTCCGTGACGCGGGAACACATCCGACCGCCAGAGAAAGCGGTAAGAAACTGAAGCCAAAGAGAGCAGCAGCAAAGTAAAGTGCCCGAAAATAGAAAAAAAGCAAAGAAAGCACCAAACAGGGACAAGAGCAAATAAGCACCTGCAAGACATCGTGCATGCAGCCCAAATAGCAGAGAGATGCGCGCAGTTCAATGGAACTATCGCGAGAGCAGGGCGGCCATCTTAGAAACAGGCAGATTGGACCAATCAGAAGCGAGGAACAAGCGGTGGCCATTTTGGAAGGTCAGGCAAAGCTCAAAAGATAGAAACCTCGCAAGACTACGGCAGCCATTTTGAAGTCAGGCAAAATAGGCCAATAGAACAGCACGGTGGCCATTTTGAAGTCAGGCAGAAACTGAAACCAATAGGAAAACACAGAAAAAGAGAAAAACAGACAGAAAAGAAAGGAAAAACAGCGAAATCACAGCAGAATACAGTGAAACCAAAGGGGAAATAAAGAATTAAAGAAAAGGAAAAGAAAAGGGAAAGAAGAAAAAAAAAAGGGGCAAGAAGACCTGAGGAGGAAAATGAGCGACAATGAGGAAAAGCAGAGCACGCAAGCAATATTCCACAGGCCTCTACCATTTAGCCTATCGGAGCCGCAAGCAGGCATCAGGTGGTAAAGATGGATCAGAAAATTTGAGTGCTACATGCGCGCCACGGATGTCCCGGACAGCAAACAACTGCACCTACTTCTGAATCTCGCAGGGAGCTACTGTTAACTTTCCCCGACGATCAAAAAGGGATTACAAGATCTCACACAGAAATTTGACCCTCAACAAAATGTTGATTTTGAGAGGTACACATTCAACACTGCATGCCAGCAAGGGGAAGAGAGCTTAGACGATTTCGCGACGAGACTGAGAAAACTGGTCGCCTATTGCGAATTTGACAAATTCGACAATGAGCAAGAAATAAGATTGTGTATTATCGAAAGTTGTCAATCAGTGGAGTTCCGAACATGCATCCTGAAGGAACCAACGACGCTGGAAAGATATTGACAATGACTCGCACAGAGGCACGGGCCACAGCGCAGGCCAAACAGATGGAGACAGGAAAGGAGAAGAGAGTGGCAGTAGCACATTGTGTCACTGGAAATTTAAACAAGAAAGAGTTCCAGGCGCCGGTCCTACCAAAGAAGAGCGTTCAAACATGCAACCGATGTGGCCTCAAGTTTCCACATGTCGGGGCCTGCCCAGCAATGGGCCAGAAGTGCAGGAAATGTAACAGGGACAAGCACTTTTCAAGCACGTGCATGACCAGACAATTTAGAAGCGAGAAAGGCAGAACAATAAGACCATGGATGACCAGCAACAGGTATGCACGATACATGGAAACAGCAAATCGCAGTTCCTCTGACGAGTCCGATGAGACAGCAGCACCTGTGAGAGAAGAGAGACTATATCTAATGTCAGACGCACCCAAGGAAGATAAAATAACAGAGCACATTTATCTCGTGGAGAAGTAGCAAATAAAGAAAACCGCCACTGTAAACATTGATGTGGGGAGCCACCAAGCAAAGTTCGTGCTTGACAGTGGAGCCTCATGGAGAAGTGTGGCTCAATGGTTAGAGCGGCAGACCCTGATGCAGAGGTCTGGCCCGGGACCAGGGTCCAAATCCCGCTTCGGCGTGTCTTGGGCTCAATTTCCTCGGACCTGATAATTCTCACCTCGGTGCCTATTCTAATCATGGGTCCCACTCTGCAACTCTGGGCAATAGCTTGCTTAATCTCCACAACGGCCCCAACAGCGATGGGATGCCTGGCTTCACCCTGGGGGTGCCCAGGAGTGGACATTTCACAGGGAAAAGCCAGGAAGGGTTCCACAGCGGTGTGCGTTACAGCGCCAGGACACCCATGGGTATTAAAAAATGAAAGTGAAACCACAGCTATCTCCGTCGACCGTAGATGTGTTCACGTGGGGATCCAGAAGACCAGTAGAAAACATGTGAAAATTCATGGAAACTCTAACATACGAAGGCAAGTCTTACCAAGAAGAAATACACGTGCTCACGGGTGATATTCCAGCACCATGCCTGCTAAGCAACGTGACGGCGCAGGTGATGGGGCTACTAGCAATGACATACCACATGTCCGAAACCGACAATATTCTACAAGAATACCCAGCCATACTGAAGGGTCTCGGCAAGCTAAAAGGAAAACAGATAACTTTACATAGCAATGAGTCAATTAAGCCGGTGGCCCAACATCATAGACAAGTACCGATACACCTACAACCACAAGTTGAGGAAGAGATAACAAGCTTACTGGCAAAAGACATCATTGAACCTGCTGAAGGGCCAACACCGTGGGTATCTCCGATTGTGGCAGTTCCAAAGAAGGACACCTCAAAGATCCGCATCTGTGTAGACATGAGGATCCCAAACACCGCAATCGCAAGGGAACGTCACCCGGGGTCACACCTTAACAACATGATCAGCTGTCTCACTGGGGCCTGCCGATTCTCGAAGCTGGACTTGTGCAAAGGGTACCATCAATTAGAACTAGATCACCAGTCCCGGTACATCACGACATTTTCCACACACCTGGGTCTGTTCAGATACAAGCGACTGTGCTTCGTAATATTATCGGCAGCGGAGGTATACCAGGAAACAATAAGGCAGGTGATAAGTCTAGTCCAGAACAGCCTCAACTATAGTAATGACATTTTGGTATTTGGCAAAACAGATAAAGAACATGACACCGCTTTGCGTCAAGTGTGTTCACAGCTGGAGCAAGCAGGCCTAACGTTGAATGGAGACAAATGCGAGCTGGGGAGAGGGGAATTGGTGTTCTTCGGACAAATCTTCTCCAAGCACGGGATGAGGCCAGACCCCAGCAAAGTAGAAATGCTAAAGAACGCAAATCCTCCAACAGAGGTTGCAGAAGTGAGATTGCTTCTAGGACTTGTCAGCTACTGTGCTTGATATATATACAGGATTTTGTCACGGCGAGCACACAGCTAAGAGACTGACCAGACAAGGACAGAAGTTCGTCTGGTCCCAGGAATGTGACAAGGCATTCAAGAGCATCAGAAAAGCAGTGATGACTGTGAAACATCTCGCTTACTTTGACCCGCACCTGTGCACTGAACTGACTGTAGATGCCAGCCCGGTAGGACTAGGTGCAATACTAACGCAACACCTGCCAGGGAGAGACTCACCAAGAAAAATCATCGCGTATGCAAGTAAAAGCTTAACAGACATTGAGAAGGTATACTCGCAACCAGAAAAGGTAAGCCTAGCAGTGGTCTGGGCATGTGAACACTATCACATGTTCATCTATGGGAAGTCATTCACCATCATAACTGGCCACCAGGCACTGGTAACGATCTATGGGAGCCCAGCCACCAAAATGCCACCCTGGATTGAGCACTGGGGCATAAGGCTGATGGACTATGTCTTCACGATTGTACGCAATTCAGGGAAAGAACACAACCCGGCAGACTACATGTCGAGACACCCGCTGCCGCAGGCACAAGCGGTGACATCAATGGCAGAAGAGTACCTAAATTTCATACTAAAGCAAAACACCCCGGCACCTATAACACTAGCGGAGCTAGCAAAGGAGACTAAGGATGATGCAACGCTACAACTGGCCATGGAGACAATGAGAAGGCCGAGATGGAGGCACATGAACAATAACTGCACATGGGGAGAAGGAGTATGCAAGGAAGTAGTATTGACTCTAAAGAAGATAAATGAAGAACTGTCTGAGACAGACAAAGGAATAATGATGCGAGGGACAAGAATAGTGATTCCGAGTTCACTCAGGCGGCAACTGGTCAATCTGGCTCATGAATCACACCGAGGCATGGTAGCAACAAAGAAACTGCTAAGAGAAAAAGTATGGTTCCCTAGCCTTGACCGTTTGGTGGAAAACACCATCATGACATTTCACCTCTGTCAAGTGACGGGATCACCAGCCAAGCATGAACAACTACAGATGTCCGAACTGCCAAGAGTGGTGTGCACAACACTAGCAGATGTTTTCTTTTGGCCGCTGGACACAGGCCATTATCTGTTGGTAGTCATGGATGAGTACTCGCGATCTCCTATAGTGCGATTTCCTATAGTTCCTATAGTGTCATCAACATCAGCAACAGCAACCCTACTAATATTGGATGACATCCTTGCTGCCTGGGGCTCACCAGAAACACTGAAAACAGACAATGGTCCTCTGTTCTCAGGAGAAGAATTCCGCAGATTCCTGGCCTACCTAGGAATAAACCACAGGAAGATAACTCCGCTATGGTCGCAGGTGAATGGAATGGTGGAGAGGTTCATGGGGAGCATCAAAAAAGCAGTTCAAAGAGCAAAGCTGGTGCAGATATCGCTCAGCCAAGCTCTGTATCAGATGCTACGTGACTACAGAAACACGCCCCACAACACCACAGGAAGATGCCCGGCGGAGCTAGTACTGGGAAGGACATGCAGGACGAGACTACCACAAGTAGAAGCAACTATGGCACCAAAAAATAGCAGCATTTCAGCTAAGGACAGCGAGGCGAAAGGGAAGATGAAAAACTATGCAGATGCCAGGCGACACGCCATCCCGTCACACCTGAAGGAAGGGAACACAGTGATAGTGCGTCAACGACAGCTGAGGAAATCTGACAGCATGTACTCCAAAGACCCGCTGGCAGTAACAAAAGTGAAGGGCCCAATGATCACGGCAGAGACAGAACACCAGAGGATCACAAGGAACATCTCACACTTCAAAGGACTGAAAGAGAAGCATGAAGAGGACCTAGATGAGGAAACAGCAGAACGAAAAGGGTAGGAGTGCAACGGACAGGATACACATAATAGTGAAGGATCAGCAGAAGAGCAACAAATGGAGACCGGCCCAAGAAGAGCATGCAGATGGCCCAAAAGACTAATAGAGGAAATGTAATGGGCGAAAGCCCACCGGCACGTCCCCTGACAGATTTGCATCTATTTCGATCTACCCATCTATGTGTTTCACTGGCTTGTCATTTCTTTGTGACAAAAGGGGAAGATGTAGTGACCTGGGGAAGGGCACTAGGACCCTGCTATTGACAGAGGGGTCGGGAGGGAACCCAACACCACATCTGGTCAAGGGTGTGGGGATGGGCACAAAGGAGAGACGGGGATGAGGAGCAGAGGTGTGCACAGCCAGCTCGTGATACAGATATAGCAATAAAGAAACATAATTTCCTACCAGTGTCCTGTGTACTTTGTGGGTTCGTGGATGTGACAAAATGGAAAAGGAACAATTCCAGATAGATTAGGGCCAGTTGTTACATGGGGTGATGCGTAGACCATTCCCAGAGTAACCAACCTTTGGGCATCATGGTGGCAGATAATCAGGGATGTGGGATTATTACCAGACTCTACATTACTCAAAGAGAGTAAACATGCACCAAGAACACAAGAGACATGAGAAACTGACTCAGAGATAGATTTTACAGATAACCAATAAAAGAGTACTTGTATACTTATGAAGGAAATATGAAGTAACACAAGATTTATTTTACTGCATTCTAATTTCAAACACAACCCATAAATGACCAAAGTGATGTTACATTACATTAACCCTGATACAGCAGCAGCCTGTCATGCATGTGGGGTACCAGAAGCCACATAATTTCACTTGGTATGGGCCTATCACAAAGTGACAGGATATTGGGAACATGTAGCAGACAGATATAGATAGCATGTATCAGTTTCAATACCACTGATTCCACATACATATTTGCTGGGTACCGATGTAGACAGGTAAAAACACAAAGTACACTTTTAGCAAAAAGACGGATCACTAATGGCTTGCTCAGAAAAAGAGGACACACAGCAGAAGGATGGATCCAGGATGCCACTGGATGGACTTTAGCCGAGGATAAAACAATTAAACTAACTAGAACAGATGAAAACCTGCAAGAGGTCTTAGCCATCACAAACATATTGGCAAGAAACTTACTTCATCCACCAGAAGAAAGATCCCCTTGAAATAGGTAAAGTTTTGCACAGGAATATTGATGTGATATTGATTGATTAAGGGCTGTAAATCAATCTCCTGTCTTGCAGCTAGGAAGGAAGCTTATTCAAAGCAATGTGAATTTACGTGTTTTTTCCAATATGTGAATCTTTGTTTAGTTCCTGCCTTCTTAACAGGAGCAAAATCCAGTTTCGATGCAGGGAATAGGTTGGTTTAAGGCCGATGAATATATCAGAGATTTCTTCAAAATCACGCCCGCGGTGAGTGTTAGGCTCTGCTCAGAGATTTGTTTAAAGTCCCACCTTCCATTTTAAATAAATAACTAGAGGGATTATTAAAATAGGCAACTATTAAACTAGGGAATGGATCACTTGTCCTGCATAACCTGGGTTGGCAATTCTTTGTGTTCTATGTCCCAATAAAAACCCTCATTCACGTGCAGATGGTAGAAGTAGTGGTATATCTTGATTCTCCGCTCTACTGTGTATCACGTGACAGCATCATCATGGGGTTAGTGCTCATGCTTCCTCTGCCCGGAGGTGTACCCCTGGTTAGTGCAGTAGTGATCAGGGATACTCGGGTCATATACTAAAGTGACTTAAAAAATACTCGTACAGCCAGGTGTCAGTTTAATAGATCTGGATTCGAGATATTGTTTAAAATTGGTTGTAAGTGCATGATGAGATTTAGTTACGGATCTCCCGCACTAAAATATTGTTTAAAAATGGTCGACATGTTTCCGCCCTTATGTTGCCTCTGTGGGTCAGGTGGACTTTCTTCCGGACCGGGGTGCTAAGTGTAGTGAGACTGTGGGTGTCTCTGTGAATAGTTTCCATTACGGCCCCGGACCATATCCGGGGCCATAACGGAAGAGTCAGCACAAGTCGTGTCACTGGAGATCCTAAGTAGGACAAAAGACTCGATGGCCACCCGTTGAAGTACCCTTTTAAACCACAGAAGGTACTGCTGGACCTCACTGGATACAGATTAATATATCTAATAACTCACATTTCTTCTAGAACAAATATTCCTGAGGAAACTATCCACAGAGACACCCACAGTCTCACTACACTTAGCACCCCGGTCCTGAAGAAAGACCACCTGACCCACAGAAGCAACATAAGGGCTGAAACATGTTGACCATTTTTAAACAATATTTTAGTGCGGGAGATCCGTAACTAAATCTCATCACACACTTACAACCAATTTTTAAACAATATCTCGAATCCAGATCTATTAAACTGACACCTGGCTGTACAAGTACTTTTTAAGTCACTTTAGTATATGACCTGAGTATCCCTGATCACTACTGCACTAACCAGGGGTACACCTCCGGGCGGAGGAAGCATGAGCACTAACCCCATGATGATGCTGTCACGTGATTAACAGTAGAGCGTAGAATCAATATATAGTGCTACTTCTACCATCTGCACGTGAATTAGGTTTTTTTATTGGGACATAGAACACAAAGAATTGCTAACCCAGGTTATGAAGGACAAGTGATCCATTACCCATTTGATTTTTGGATATAGATTAAGGAAGCTGAATGGATCATAGCTTCTTCTTTCTCCCTCCACTTTGATTATTTGACTATTAAACTAGGCCTTCTGTTATGTTTTCAGCCACTGGTGTGGCTAGCATGCCTCTTACCAATAGACATTTGGTGGTGTTCTAGCTGACATATGTCTCCCCAGTTATTCATCCTCGACAGAACTATTGTAGGAGCGGTTTTTAAAATTAGAGCTGCAGTCGTTGGCTACTTGACAGGGAGTGTTGGAGGAAATATGAAAACAATCTTTCATCTAGGTGTCCCTAAAATGTTATCTCGTATAGTAAATTGTGCAGGGAAGCACATAGAATGTGTCGCAAACATAAATCATGCCAACATGCTACAATGTTATGGTTCTTCCCAGTGTTCGAAAGCAGGCTTTGTCATAGACTTCCAGATTTCCAGGAGATCACAGCATAATTGGGATGTTTTCCTGGCAATACTATTCCAGGCCATTTTGTAGGATTGATTTTTGCAGTTTTTATAGAGAGGGCCTGGCCCCAAGGCATTAGAACGCTGTAAAACAGAACTAGCCAATGTTGGCCATTCTATTGTTTTAGGCACAAGGTGGTAAGGTAGTTTGCTCAGACTTACAGGGGGTTGAGCCACCGCCACTATTCAAGCAAGATGCCCCATTTGACAGGATCAGCAGCTCCTCCCCATGTCATTCAGCATCGTGCCAATGACCACCCCCATCCTGTCAAATACCCCTGTGAGAGGTCCATGCAATTCTCACACCCATCAATATCTGTTGGTTACTGCTGGTTGAAAGGCAGAATACACGTGAAAGACGTTCAGAATGTAGAGTTTAAAAAACGTGATCCTTGGACCTAATGCTGGAGCAAACACTAGTTGTGGAGGCTCACACGTACCAGTTACGCGCGGACTGCTATTTTCATTTGTCATTGTATCCGTGCATCATCTGTTCCCTCATGTCTTTACCACTCCATGGTTCTGCAGTTTTTTGTATAGTGGGTCTTGCCTTTGGGTGCATTTTAGGAGACGTTAGCAATAATTATATATAGCTTGTTTAGAAATATTTCATTACTAACCTAAGGCTAGCTCATTAATCGTATGTAGGGCTCCCGGATTTATGCTATTTATGTTTTTTGCCATTTCCGTCTGTATTTATCCATATTTATTTTTTGTCAACTTTATATGTATGTATCCATATTTATTATGAGTTTTGTGAGAAAGATAAAGCTGAAACTGGTGTATTTTCATGTTTATTTAACCAATGAATATGCATTTATGTTTGATTGTCTGGCAGGTTGCAGTGATATGAACACCTGCAAATGATAAATCAACGCACTTTTATGAGAATATGCGCATTTCAGTATCAGCTTTGTGCATATCTACTGCTGTTTAATCCTCTTTACCAAAATTCCTTTCTTTTTTAACCCCTTTACCTATCTGTCCTCACAGTTATTGGCCTGGCATTCATGGCAAAGTGTATTTAGAATCACTCAAAAAGCAACCAATTTCCGTTTTTATCCATAAATAAAAATAAATACAGACAAGAAAATAAATTGTTTTCTGTCAGTATTTATAGGTAAAAATCTGTTAAAATGGAAAACAGGGCACCTTAATCATATGTGGTAAACATCAAGTATCAAAGAAAATCATATTAATGACACTGGGTGTATGCCTTGTTTATGGGCAACGTTTCTCAATGGAGGCAACTTAGTGACTGACCATTGTGAAACTATTGTATTCCTTTTGTGGAGAGAATATTAGGCTTGGGTGGAATAACAATTATGCTGGAGTAATCGGAGCAATTTTGGTAGTTCTGCATTATCCTTTGATGCAGAATTACAGATAATAAAGCGGTTATGCAAATCCTACTGCAAAAGCACATTTGGCGAGCACAAGTGGCTGCTCATGCAGTTGTTTATGTTCTGTTGCAGTAACCTGTATTTTATTAGCGCAAAATGCTACCTCACGTTTATTTTGGTTGCAAGGGTGCATTGTGATTTAAGGAACTAGCCCAAAATTCTGGGAGTAAGTTGGGGGAATTACTACATCAAGTGCACATTTAACAAGCACGAACAGCTGCTTGCTATACATGTTCTGTTGCAAAATAGTGTTAAATTTAGAATTACTCTTCTCTTTTAATTTAAAAAAAAAAAAAATATTTAATGCTTATGTTTCACTATTTATTGTATCATTATCCTTGTGCTTATTTATCCTTACTCTGTACGTCTTCGATTTTATGATTATCAATAAATTCTTTCTGAACTGAAAAAAAAAAAAGAATTACTCTTCTCGAGAAATTCCATGTAATCTCTCAGAATTTTGTGTTTCTGTGTGATTACGCTACAAGGAACTACCAAGTTACCTCTACCCCTAGAAAATATACGAATAATCAGGTAAATGCATATTTCATTATTATGTGGGCAGGTTCACAGCTCAATGTAGTAAAGTGCAAAGGTATCTCAGATATGATCTAATGAAGTGTGTATATCTCATTACTCGTGTTGAGTGGAAACTATTTAATTACTACGTTGATTTCATTCTAATGTAAGGTGAAACTGATGCTGAATTGGACCCAATTTTGCTGAGATTCGAGAGACCAATAGTATTGTCTGTAGGAAATGATTTAATTAAGAAGTAGGTTCACATGTTTATTTACTTTGAAGATATGTTTCTAGTGTTGTAATTACTCAAAGTTCTTTGAACATTTATCTTGTTACTGGGGCAGTACTCAACTCTCCCCTTACCTTCCACCCACCTCATCACCCCCACATCCCAATCACATATTCAACCAATATTTGCATTTGTTTCTCATAAAACGTTGCATTTTTTGTTTGCCAACAGCAAGACTTCTAAGTGGCATAGCTATGAATCTGAAAGCGTCCTTAAGCGGAGTAAAACAAACCCTCTTTTGGAAGTCCCAAAAATCACATCTTGTGAGGAAAAAAGTATTTAACAGTCTTTTTAAATGGATGTATGACATTACAACGCATGCATTTACATCGCATGCCTTTACAACGTAAGTATTACAACGCAGTCCATTACAACGCATAGTGCTTTGGGGTGCTGGATAGTGAATAGTTTAATTTACTATTCCAACTCCAGTCCCCGTGGACACTAGGGAAGGTTATTGGATAGTAAATTAACCTATTCCCTATCCTAGAGCGCCCCCCAGAGCAATGCGTTGTAATAGTTTGCGTTGTAAAAGTTGCGTTGTAAAGGTAGTGCGTTGTAAAAGTTTCGTTGTAAAGGTTGTTCACCTTTTTAAACATGATGTGGTGTTCTTTGGAAAGTTATCGGCTTCTTTTTCAATATCACCGCTGTTCACCGAAATTCACGATGTCATTTTGAATACATCTCAGATGTTATATCCACGTTAAACTTCATGCAAGAAACTTGTTGTTCTGCTTACTTAATAGAACAGAGTGATCTTATTAGGAAACGACAAGTATGGATTACTGCTGAATTTCTGTTGTTATTTCTGCATCACAGCCGGAGAACAGGATGCCTGCATTGCAATTTGTACAGTCCCTAAGTGACTGTGTGGATCTGTCAGGAACCGGGCTCAGTCTCTGAACTGGGACCGAAACATATGCTACCTAAACGAAGTAAATGCTAGACTGCTGAGCCAACAACAACAAATCAGCCCTTTTAGATGTTTTAAGCAGGTTATAAATTGTTTTTTTCCACTGCACTAACCAGGCAGAACATATTTCATATCCCGTGGGCTGCTGGTTTGTCAGTGTGTCCCAAGGGGTGGCTTCTCACCTAGGAGCCCCTGTTGTGCTTTGCTGTTTGTGGAAACAGTATGTGCTCACCTAACAAGGAGGTATGAGAGTGCACGTCTGCAGCTCGAAAGTGTCTCTGGGATCAGCTCTTAAATAGAGTATGGTTCCATGGAACAAGACAATAAAAAGCGGAATAGAGAGCTGGAATGCACTTTAGTACCTCCGAGATGAATTTATTTATATTGGAGCGCTTTGCCTTTGTGGTCAGATGACATGCAAACACACTGAGAAGTAAATATAGCACACTGCAGTTTTTTATCAATGGTGGTTGGGGCTGACCCAGTGAAGTACCAATAGACCGGCAGTGCAGGGGGGCCCGAGCTCCAGGGGACCCTCCTCTGGCACTGTGCATGGTCGGGCCTAAGAGCTCTTGACTGGGTCCGGAGCATAGGGGTGAGGGGCCCGCTCTATGCAATTTGCAGGGGGGCCCTGTAATCCTGCGCCATCCTTGGGTTGGATTTCCAACAAGATCTCTAGCTTCTCCCGGGGCAGTGACGCAGATCGCAGCCAAAAGGTGCCCGAACAGAGCAGGGCCGGACTGGCAACCACAACCGGCCCTGGCAAATAGCTCGCCCGCCCCCCCCCCGACTCAGGTGGGGGGGGGGGTTGGAGGTGCCACCGAGCCCTTTGCCAGTGCCGGCTTTCGGCCGATTTTGGTACAGGGACGATTTTGCAGGTATGCTGCAAAAACGGCCCTGAAACAAAAACAGCCCCCAGGGGCCCAAAACCGGCCCCACCCGTGCGGCGCACCGGGGAATTGCCCGGTGGCCGCTATGGCCAGTCCGGCCATGGAACAGAGTGGGAGGAGGCAGGAGACGGAAGACGCGGAAAACCACGAGGAACCAGGATGCAGCCCACAGGGCGAACGAGAGACGTCGACGCAGGAGAAGAGGCCTTGAGTCCCCAGGGAGTCGACCAACAGAGAGGAAACAGAAGGAACGACGGAGCCTGGAGAATTAGCACCAAAAGGCACTGCCAACCAGTCCAACTGTCCCAGGGTAGAGAAGGACGGTGTGAATCCCTCAGCTACAACCCGGGAGGGCCGTGGCTCAAGGCAAGTACCTTTCTTAAGCCTCTTATCGTGAGGCAGGTGGAGGAAGGGGCACAAATAAGGTCTTTTGTCACTCACTGGCATAAAAAGCATGCAACACTGACAGAAGCACAAGAGCACCCTGGTGACAGTGAAGGGGTAGAGTGTGTGTTAGCCAAAGACACAGACTCCTGACCTTGCCTTATATTTATTTATTTTGAGGGACACACATCCACCCCTTCTTCTTCGGATGGGACGGGAAGGAGACCAGTGACCAGGACCGTGGGAGGAAATACACCACCCTGGTGTACAGTGAGGAAACTGACACCGCTACGACTGGACTTATCCTTCCTGTTTAGGAGCCACTCCTCACAGGACTATCCTTACTCCTTTTGTTTTTGTTAAAATAGTAAATTAAAACAATAGTACCACTTACCGTTTGAGTGTCCTATATGACTCAGTGACCACAGGCCCCTTCAAGTTTCATTACAACATCGGGCTGACCCGTTGAAAGCTTATTAGAATATTGGAATGTTGGGCCCTCCCTTGAAGACAAGGGAGTGCTCCAGGCTTCCAATGGCTGGTAGAAGCCTAGAGCATCAACATTCCAATGTCTATTTACAGTTGTTGCTATGAACAAAGGCCTCACAGAGCCAGAGGGGAATTCAACCCCCCTCGGGCTCTATGAGGCCATTGTTTTACAAACTAGAACATTCTGCCCTCTAGGGGCGGAATGTTCTAATATCCTTGGAGCCCTCCATAGCCTGTTCTACTGGCCATCCATTAAAGGCCTGCCCCCTTCTTAAAGGCCCTCCCTTCGCCAAGGAACTTTAACTTTGCCGGTAAATCCTGCTACGTCAGGTATTAAGGCTATCTGACAATTGAACCAAAAAGTTCACTTAGAATTTCTGTTGCTGCACATTTCTGTGTTGAGTAGAATTTGCGGAGGGAGCAGCAGCAGCTTCGAGCAAACAGTACACTACTGGTAGAAGTGTAGCCCAGCAAACCCATTTCACATTCATACACAGAATAGTTCAGATTGCACCCTGGTGGATTACCCCTTGCAATATTTAGAGATCTCCGTCTGCCTGGTGATCCGAGAAATCGCTATGCAACAACCTTAAATAAATATGTAAATAAATAAATAAGTAAATAAATATGTTGCTTGCTGATCAGGGCGCATGAATTTTGTAATCCAAGGAAACAGAGTGAGGATCGCGGTACTTCGCTCTAAATGCCAATGGCGAGTGATTATACTGTAATGCTAAGCATACACCTATTTGATAGCATACCTCTCTCTGGTAAAAAAAAACAAAACGTTAAGGTAACAATATAGTAGCCAACCATATTCTGCTTCCTGTGCCCGTTGGAAGCATAATAGAAACAGGTGATTTTACATTAAGATGTATTATTCAAGTTATTAGAAAAAAGGACACACTTAAATACATTTAGTGAAGTGTAAACAGCCCAAATATATCTATCGTATGTAGGTAACAAACTTGATAAAAAATATGCAGGTGATTGTCAGGTGGACAGTGACAGCTGCCCCCTCCCCCCTTCTCAGCTCAACTTTGGTGAGTCTGGCATCTTTTATGTCACATGTCTCTATTAAAGCTGCGACGTTTTTGCTCATGATTTTTACAAAACATTTTTAAGCACTTTGCAATTATTACAATAGACTGCGTTGTTTGGGAAAACCACATATGCATATTTTCCGCATGCTTTTTAATGTGAAATTGATAAATCAGTGCTTACTAGGTACATATTTCGAGGAGCTATCAAACGTTTTATCCCATTATCTATCCAATAACCTTTTCATTTTGCAATCTTTAATCAATGCAAAACGTATAGGCCGTTTACACGTTCATTCAAAGTAAGTTCTCTTATTTCGTTTCAATTGAGACACATTTTTGCACCACATCTTCCACTTCATAGTCAAATAATTTTTTTAAAGTTTTTACAGTTTACTCAGATGCTGTAAATTTTTTATGATGACTCTCAGGTTATTCCTCACAAGGCAAAATGTTGACATTATACAAGTGGCCATTATATCCCAATCAGATTGTTTTAAAAAGATTTGTCAGGGCCTTTATCCATCATATATGTTTGCCTCCTGTGTAACTTTTCCTGGTCCAAAGTATTATTTCCAAAATTAGTTATACATAATTGTGATGTTATCTACTTGCACTGAACGCTGCATTGCCTACACTTTCTGCAACTTTATCATATGTGTTTGAGTGCGTTCTTTCTCTAATAATTTGAATAATCTAGGGGCATATTACCAACAACTAGCGATAATTATCGCTATGTTGGCTTAGCGGCAATATTTTTATCGCCGAGCTGCGGCGATTTTTATCGCTTAGGAACCTTGCTATTATCAAGGTTTATCTCCTAAGCGATAAAAATCGGCCGAAATGCATGAATATCGCTGAAAAGTCAGCGATATTCATGCATTACCGAGCTAATGCTCTTAGCCATGTTATCCACCTACCATTGGATAACATGGTTAAGAACTGCTCAGGGGTAGGTGTTAGCCTTTGGAGATATTCACGCTTAGAGCGAATATCTCCAAAAGTTGGTAATAGGAGATAGTGATGTTAGCGACTGTTTCCAGTCTCTAACATCTTGGCACGCCCACTTTGCATGTCATTAGTGATAAATTTCACTGACATGCAAAGCGGGACCCAAGATGGTCGCTATCTCCTACTAGCTGTCGCTAACTGGTGTTAGCGACAGCTAGGTAATAGGGAGATAATTTTATCTCCGCTTTTATTGGCTTTTAAAGCCAAAAAAGCGGAGATAAACCCCCTTGATAAAATGCCCCCTAGTTTTAAGGAGGAACCCCCTGTTGTTTCTGTTATTTTGTTTACTCAGCTTATTCTGGTCTTGAGTCTACTCTGTCATTCATTAATCTATTTGGGGCCAGGCATACTTGTAACAGTATTGTTTAGGCATGAAGCAGTCCTAAGGAATATTGGGGTGCTATTGATTTCACCCCCGGTCTCTGCCATGAGGACTCCTGGTTAATTGCCTTTAATCTCTTCTTGTGATAGCTTTCTGCACCAAAGTCCCTTGGATCACACTATAAATCTACCTACAAAGCTCAGAAAATGATACACAACACATCACATTTTATAACATTTGCAATGCAATGCATCCAAAACATTTTATATGCGTTAGCTTTGTGGTGTGTTTCAATGCGAATCTGCAAAGAGAGAAACCTTTAGTGACTCAGTGCCTATGTACCTCCTCTCATCCTGCCCTGTAAGTGGTGTACCTGGGGGTATGTAGCCTCACCAGCCCCTGCAAAACTCTCGATTAACCCCCCAATGTATAATGATGACATATAAAGCTGTTGATCAAAACAAATGTGTGTACTTGTCAAGTCTTTCCTATAAGCAAACGATTGTTCTTTTCATTTCACATATCCATTGTAGACGCATGAAAGTTGTGTCTCTAAGAAATAACATTTACAGTGCCAGAACCAAATTAAGTCCTAACTATGGTGCTCATTAGGATGGCGGACGGACCTGCGTCCGTCCGCCACCCCAGAGGAGGAGGGACCGTCCGCAGGGGCAGCGGCGGTCCCTCCAGTGCAATTAGGATGTGACCGCCATCCTCAATATTTAACATTGCGGTGGGTGCTGCTTGAAGCAGCACCCGCCGCAAGGTGAAATATGCATGCTTCGCATTTGCATGCATATTTAGACACCGCCTCCATATTAGAGCTTTTCTCTTCCTGACCCCCCAGCCATCCTAATCTGGTGGGGGGTCTTTGAAGGCTCTGCAGCGTTTTTTCCGCATCCTCCGGGCCGGCGGACACTTCCGCCGCCCGGGGGATGCGGAAAAACCGCAATCCTAATGACCCCCTATGTGTAGATATATATCTGGCATAGATTCTGCAGGAAACTGTTTTGTATGGTCAATTTTGATGCTATATCTTCAGATTAAATTTTCCTGGCAACCCTGCACATCTTAATTTAAGGGAACTCAAACTGATCTTAAATAGGAAAATCAAAGAGACTTCCAGCACCTGCGGACAAATGTAGTGGTTGACCAGCTGTATGGGCGATTGTGATGTTTGACTTACTTTCCATGAGGGGAGAATATTGATACAAAATGAAAGTAAAGAAATTGCATACTGCACTAAGAAATATTTTAAGACTTATTGTATAATCAAAAATGGATGAACAATGTATGATGGGGCATTAAAAAGTTTATATGGATAACAAGCTGCCTTTATTTCATGATGCTGATCTTTTATTCAATTGGCCCTCATTTATAGTTTTGCAGAGGGGGAGTTCTGCCATAAATTGCAAGGGTTTGAACACAGCCATACTTTTGGTTTGTCTGCCTCATTTAGTGGTGTGCAATGTTTCCAATGGTAGAGCCTTAGTTGGCACTCCGTTTAAAACCTTTGACCAAAGGTCTGACACTGCATGGCTCTCAAACCATATACTTTTGATGCTTGTACTTTCCTCTTCTAGACCAATAGAAAGGACATTGCAGTCCAGAAAACAACACATTAACAACCTTGTGCAGGAGGGAAACTCACAATGCACCATAACTATTGTTAATTTAAATAAGTGCATTTTAAAGCAATAATGCATTGTGTTAAATTGAATATGAGATGTCTGTGCTAGGGGAGTGTGTGCTGCCACCTAGTGTGCACTTCAGGGGCCATTCCCCCACACCAGCATGGTGCCGAGCATGAGGACGCCGCAGGTTGATTTTGGCATGGTCGACAGTTCAGTTTAAACTGTCTAGATAGTAAATGTATGAGATGCCAAAAGCACCGTGCCTTTGTTTCCTGAGCAACTCACTGTCAGCATAACACTGCTGAGTTAAAAGTGGAAACTGATATGTGCCTTATGTTGGCAGATAACTGAACGGGGAAACCCCCTACCCTAACTGCTGCGGGTGTAACAGCCAAAAGATGCTGCGCCCTTGTAATGATATGCTTGTGTACCTTATAAACACTGATAAAAACGTCACCAAAAGGCCTGAGACAACAGCCACTAAAGTAGTTAATAGACATATCACCAAGGAACGATGACGCCCTAAAAGGAGTGGTGAGCAGCATAGCAAAACCTTCATTTTTCTTGTTGTAGTAATAACAACAACCAAGCCTGGTCCCCAATGTAGAGAGCAAAGTAGAGGGCCTTAGTCTCTCATCCACCAATGATATCCAGCGATAGCCAATGATAGTGACATCAGATGCGGAGAAAAGCCTCCATACTCTGTTGCTTGGATGGATTCCAGTTGATGTAGCTCAGGGAGCTGGGATGCCGCAATGGAAGGTCCCAGGTAGGGAGCTGCGGCAGTGGGAAGAGGTCTATGGTGAAAAAGATTGTGGAAGCATTCGAAATGTGTGGCTGACTGACAGTGACTTGAAGTGAAGCTAATGTGCTTAGTAAATCCCATGGTAACGAGAAAAGGGGAACAGCAACAACTAAAAAACAACAATGAGGTCTGTTAAACCTCTTTTTAAAGCACTAAATCTAAGGTCTAAAAAACCTCTTTTGCATTTAATGTTCAATTCCCAAAAACGGAGACCACTGCTTTGCTGCTGCAGAAATGTTGAGGTTATGTAGTTACTTCCAGGGCAATCAAAATGACAAGAAAACCTAAGAAGTAGACTACTAGAAGGCATCATATAAACATTTCACTTGCCCTCAATCCAACGGTGTGGTTGGTACATATGCTGATTCCTCTGCATAGATCAGTAACGTTTCTGAAGCACCATAAACAGTGAATAAATCAGATGGGAAGGGTGTGCAGAGGGGTCTAAATAAAATGTAACCTAAAACACATTCTATGCAGCAATAGCAGCAGTGGCAGTAGTGGCAGCAAAGGGATATCTCACTTGAGAAGCAGGACAAATTGGGTGAGGTAGTCAGAGTCAATCACCTTAGTCTACAATAACAGCAATGTTGGTAGAGAATCATCCCCACAGCTAGGAGGTACCTCCCAGGAGGAGATTAACAGTCCAGAAGTGCACAAACAAGATGAAGGGGGGAAGTGAAGCGCTCAGACATTCCATTCAAACTACACTTTCTCTTTGTAACTTGGCATCAACACTACAATCAATGGCTAAACCAAAACAGAACATTGATCAGATTATCTTAAAGTGCAAACTATGCTGTGTGGGGCTGAACAACGCCTGAACAGAACACCTACTTCAACACAGGATTAGCACACATCAAAAAGGCAGAGGTCAGGCAGCAGAAGAGTATACCAGAGACTGCACCTCAGATACAAGGCGACTAGGCAGCTGGTAGTGTATTATCACAACTATCCTTCATTAATACTTCTTTATTGAATATTTACTAAAAATCAATTTTTCTATTTTGACAGAATTTAAATCGCTAAAAAAATAACTCCGCAAGCAATTACCTCAAATAATGGAGATAGACAGGAAATGTGATAGGTTTTCTGTACAAATAAAGGAGCTGCAGCAGAGGGACTCTATCTGTGAAGACTCACAAGCATCATTACAAAAACTAGTGTCTGTGTTATTAAAAGATATTTTCTCTTTGAAATTTCGTGTGGAAGAGCAGAAAAATAGGATTAGGATGTGAGGGTTTTGGAATTTCCTAAAATGAAGGAGAAAGATGTTTCAATCTCTGATCTAAATGAAGTCTGATTCAGACTCACATCCTGCTAGGATATAAAGAAGATCTGACTATCTCGAGGGTACACTGTGTTCTTTTCACAGCTTGCCTTAATAATAAATATCCAAGAATGATCTTGGCAAACCTTGTAACATTTGAATTAAGGAAACATTTCTGACTACAACTTCTAGACAAAAATGGATTTAAAATTACTAATGAATACTAATTACAAATGTATTTAGACTAAACATCTATGCGTAGAATGGAATTTAAGCAACTGGCATCACATTTCGTATAAGAAAGGGGCTTCAAGCAATTTTAATTTAGCCAGCCAGGTCGAAAGTACTAATGGATGGCTCTTTTGTAATGTTGAATGTTATTGTGTCTGTTCAAAAATATTTAAACAAATCCCCAGAGAAACAGAACAGAAAATGAACGAACACATTTGGAATATGTTTGGAATACTGTACATGTTATACGGTTTAAGAAATTAGCATGTTGTTATTTGTATGGTTTGTGCTTTTTTACTTTGAGATCTGTGATTGAGGCGGGCAAGCACAAGAAAAGGAGTAGATGTTTTTGGGTGAATTATAAGGAAATTATGACATTAATGAATTTGATCCAAACTGCTGCTGGCGAGGGATGGGACTGGGGTACCAGTAGGTATTTGTAAATACGCAATTTATTTTAAGAGTGGGAGATGTAGTGCAGGAGAGCAGGTTTTTACTTGAAAGTTTGGAAGGACGGAGGCATAGGGGGATTTTTGGATTAGAGATAGGGGGTTATGGGGTGGGAACAGTGGAGCAGTGGGTGACATATGGAAAACAGTTTCAGGATTGGCAGAGTAGTAGAAGTTGTAAAAACAGCCTAGATTTTATCAACCCCTTCTTTCATTTTACTTATTAGATGTATCAGTATAAGATATGATTCATAAATGTTAATGGGATAAACAATGCATGAAAGAAAAAATCGATTTTGGCATGGGTACATAAGCATAACGTTACTCCCCTGCTAAAGTGAGAGACACACTTGAAAACCACTATTATAAGCTGAAACAATTGTGAACCCCTTTTAAAAAGATAGCCTTTTCATCGAGTGTGGGCACACATTGGGGTGGCAATTTCAAAATCAAGTACATTTTCATGGACCATTGGGAAAGTGATACAGGATTGTTAGAACTGGGGGTCTCTAATTGGCATTGTCCAAGTAGGGACCCTTCCTTCTAGTCAGGGTAAAGGAGTTACACACCCAAGATAACTCCCAGTCACCCCCTTGGGAGCCTGGCACGAGCAGTCAGGCCTATCTCAGAGGCAATGCGTAAAGTATTTGTACATAACACACACAGCAACACAGTGAAAACACTACAAATGGACAGAACATCAGTTTAAAAAAAATAAACAAACTTTATCTAAACCAAACAAGACCAAAACGACAATAATTCAACACATAGAACTAAAAATATCACTTTTTAAAGCTTTAAGCAAGTTAGTCCACAGAACTCTATGGATGCTTAGATTTTAGCACAAAGTATCTTTGATGCGTCAAAATCCAATATGAAAAACAGCCTTGAAGGAAAGAATCGGAAAACACAGTGCTGCTGCGGTTCTGGTGTTGTTGAGGAATGGATGTATCAGTTCTGCTACATGCAGGAGAAGTGTTGTGTAGATTTTGGACTGTGGGGAGATGTGATCCGTCAATTTTTGGAGAGGACTCCTTTATGGTCACAGGTGCAATGCATGGAGATCTGGATGCAGCGGCAAACAGGTACTGCGTTGATTCTTTTAGCTGTGGGCCGGTGATGCATTGATTCTTTTTGCCGCACAGCAGGGCCTGTGTTGGTGTCAGTACATAGGTCTCGGAACGTCGGAGACATGGTGCACTGGACTCGTACTGCAACTGTTCTGTGGGCTGCGAGCTGGTACTGCATCAATTTTTTTCAGCCGCACAATGGCGGTGCATGGAAACCTCTCCCAAACTGCAGTGCTGCATCAGAAAAACAAGTGTTGAAAGGGTGATTCCTCGATGAGTTTGCAGTTTTTTCCAGTAGGAACAACCTACAAGGGCCTAGGACTGGAATTGCCACCACTTGGCAGGTCAGAACTCTCAGCAGTGGAGTTCAGGGATGCTGCAGGTGAAGTCTTTGGGGGCCCTGAGACTTCAAACAGGAGGCAAGCACACACAAGCCCCTGGAGAACTTTGGAAAAGCAAGATTCAAAAGCAAAGCCGAGTTCTTTCACTGACCACAGACAGAAATAGCAACGTCAGGCAACCCAGCAAAGCAACACACAGCAAAGGGTCAGCACTCCTTCTGACAGTTCTTCAGCTCTTCTTCTTGGCACAGTCCTCAGTCCAGAAGTGTTCTAGCCATGTGGGGTTACAGGTTCACTACTTATACCCCTTTTGGTTTTTGAAATAGGTATACTTCGAAGAAAAGTCTTTGTTGATCACAAGATCCTGCCTTACTCCTGCCTTGGCTCCAGACACACTACAGATGGGCAGAGGCAACATTGTGAGAGGCCAGGCACATCCCTATTAAGTTGTCAGTGACAACTCCTCCCACCACTCTAGCTCAGAAAGGCCCATCAGCCTGGAGATGGCCATCAGGATATGCAAGACCCATCTCCGCTCCCTTTGTTTGGCTGTCTAGAGTGAATGCACAAGCAACCTAGCTGTCAGTCTAAATCAGACATTGATTCCAAATGCAGGCAGAGGCACAGGATGGTAAAGCAAGAAAACTACACTTTCTAAAAGTGGCATTTTAAAAAACACAATTCAAAAACCAACTTCACTAAAATATTTACTTTTAAACCTTGAGTCCAGGGAACACAAACTCCAAATCTTAATATTTTCCCAATTAAAAGTTACACTTGTAAGAGGCAGCTCCAATGATAACCTTTGGGAGGGATAGTTCTTACAATAGTGAGCAAGCATGTGCAAAGCAATCGGTCTCGCCTTTGGGACATTATATGTATTTAGCTACGCAGCACGTTAGCCTGGGTGCTGAAACATCTACTGTTCTTTAACATGGAGAGAAAGTAAGCACCAAAATGTTTGACACGCCATGTATGGGAACAGATGAAGAGAAATATTGTCTTTCAGCCAAAGCTCTTTTTGTAATATAAAATCAGGGCCTTCGGTGATCATACCACTGAAAATACAAGATTTAAAAAAAATATTATTATCTACGGATGCTCGTGGAAGACAATTTCTATGGACTGGAATCTAGAGAATGCTAAAGTGATTCTGGTATTTTACTGACCTCTGCTGTTCATTTTCTATCAAGAAAGTTAAATAGAGGCAGTTGCCAGAATTTTTTTAAAAAGAAAGTCCCTCAGCAGAAAGCAATTCTGGTATTTTACTGACCTCTACTGGTCGTTTTCTATCAAGACAGTTTAATAGAGGCAGTTGAACAAGCAGAAAGCAATTCTGGTTTTTTACTGACCTCCACTAGTCATTTTCTATCAAGACAGTTAAACAGAAAAAAAGTCCCTAAGCGGAAGCAGACAAGTCCTAGGGCTGATCTCCGGAGCCCACAAAGTACATACACATATAAGTATATACTAAAGTTACAAGACTACAAGAGGTCTCGAATGCTTGACCTAAAAATGGAATTCATAATATTGTACTATCAGGACATTTAAAACACACCAGTACATGTCCTACCTTTCACATACACTGCACCCTGCCCATGGGGATACCTTGGGCCTTTCTTAGGTGTGCGATACACATAAGTAAAGTGAAAGTTCGGGCCTGGCAAGTACTTGCCAGGTCAACATGGCTGTTTAAAAATGCACTGGCAGACACTGCAATGGCAGGCCTGAGACAAGTTTATAGTGCTATTTTTGGGTGGCACAACCTCTGCTGCAAGCCCACTAGTAGCATTTGATTTACATGCCCTGAGCACACACACTGCAATTTACCAGGGACTTACCAATAAATCAAGTATGGTAATCATGGATAAGCAATCAGAATCACAAGTCACACAGGGAACACTTGCACTTTAGCACTGATCAGCAGTGGTGAAGTGCCCAGAGTATTCAAACCAACAAAAACAAAGGCCAGCACACAATCAAAAATACAGGCGGTAGAGGCAAAAAGACAGGGGTAATCACGCCAAGGATGCCAGTTCTAACACAGATAAAGCAGGAAAATGGACTGTGGCTTCAGTGAAACTTAACCAGGAAAATCTGACATCTGTATGCTGCTGTAGCCCACTAGAAGATTACTGGAAATGTATATTTGAATTAAGGAAGGGCTAGTAGATTTCTCTAAATGAATTAATATTGGTGCGGATTTTAATGCCCTGTAATCTTACATTTGACTCCTCAAGGAAAGGTGTGTCACAAAGGAAACCTAAAGTTGCACAGGCTCTTCAGATCCTCAAGTCAGATCTATGTCTACTTGGCCCTTGAAGAGATGCCAACCCTACAATAAAGCATGATATATTTTTCTCAAAAAGATTTCAAACTGCTACTCAAATAGATTTTTTCTTTATCTCTAAAAATTGCCCCAATTGTGCTTGTAAATTTGTGCTGAATTGTTTTTCTGACCACAATGCTCTTACTCTTGATTTATGTCTGCATCCTATTAGGAAAGATATCCATAGGTGGAATCTAGAACAAACGCTACTGTCTGATAAAGAATTTGGTAACACATATAAAGATTAGAATAAAACTTATTTTCAATTAAATAATGGGTCTGCCCCATTAGAGACTCTATGGGAAGCTTCTAAAGCAACTTTAAGAGAGGAAGTTATTGCTTTTCAGGGCCTGCTAAATAAAGAACATAATCTCGAGATACAAACTAAAAAGGAAATTATTGAACAAGCTTGAATAAACACATTAATCAAGAAATGTATAGCAAGTGGGAAAGGGTGAAGAAAGGTCTAAATCGTTTCATACTAGAAAAAGAATTGGTCATTCATGGTCAGTAGGACAGCAGTTTTATGAGGAAGGAGAGCAAAGTGGGAAACTCTTGGCCTGGCATATAAAAACAGTGCTGTTAAAGATGAGGTAAATAAAATACAAGATCCTGAGCTGCTTACTCATACCACTGATTCAAAATAAATAGGGGAGCTGTTTCTGAAGCATTTCCAGAATATATTTAATGAGCAATTAGAGGTATTGCATATGATTATTTCTCCATACTTAAGCCAATGATGCATTCCTGTGATATCCCCAATAAAACTAAAGGGCTCATTAACATAATTTCTGAGGAAGACTTAATTACAGTTATTAGGAGTCTGCTCATAGGTAAAGCAGCTGTAGAAGAAATTTTTAACTCAGAATGATATCAGACATTCTTCAAAAAAATTAAGGTGCCCCATGACACAATTATCTTTTTTTTTTTTTTTTTTTTTTTTTTTTTTAAAAGACACAATTATCTAATCATATTCATTCCGGAAGTACAGTCTCTCCATTCTCTGGCCAACTTGAAGTAATTCCAACCAATAACACTATTAAGCTCTGTTATAAAATATTAGCAAACTTAATTTCAATGAGCTTGGCAGCTGCAATACCCCAAATAAGCCATAAAGACCAAAATGGATTTATGCCAGGTCATCAACTATATGCAAACTCTTATTTTCTGGTAGAGGCTTTGAATTATGCAACTGCTATTATCACTCCTGAGCAGAAAAGAAGTTTGAATTGGTATGATGAACATTTGTGTTTTCTCTGTGGGGAAAAAAACAGGGTCCTAGGTCAATTGTTCAGGATTGTAGTAGCACGTTGTACTGTAATAAATTGGAAGATGAAGGGGAAACTCAATATTACTGGAGGAACTAGGAAGGAGTGTCCCCTCTTGTTAGACAGGGGATTCCTGGTTGGCTGAGGTGTGCACACAGGCCAGGCAGGAACCACTACTCTAGTCAGGGTAAGCCAGATACACACTAAAACAACCTGTGCTCACCCTCTGGTAGCTTGGCACAGAGCTGTCATGCTTATCTACAAAGGCAATGTGTAAATTATTTGTGCAACACACACAAAGTAACACAATGCAGGTACTCTTTTGTTGCCGATTTTTGGGGCATCACATCCATCTCTATCTAAAAGATTACCATAATCATTGATAAAATGGATAAAAAGTGTTGGGGCAAGGACACAGCCCTGCCTTACTCTGCACTGAACTGGGAAAGGATCTGTGAGTTTGCCCCCTCCCCACACCTCACCTGTGCTGTGTTTGATGAGTATAATCGAATTAAAACATCTAAAAGGTTCTTAGGTATACCCTGCTTCTTTATGACCCCCAAGAGATTTTCTTGCGGGACTAGATCGAAGGCTGTCTACAGGTCTACGAAAGACACATAGAGCTTTCCGCCTTTTTCTTGGACTTCCTTTCAGTACATACACAACAAATGGAAGGTTTAGTCCAGGGTGCTAACTTTGTCTCGGAAGCCTGTTTGGAGGTCACTCAGGATATTGGATTCTATACTCCAATCTTGTAATCGGGCTAGGATTTTCTTGCAAAAGATCTTTTGCAAAGAATTAATAAGGCTTATTGGCCTATTACTGGATGGGTTCACTATATCCCCTTTTTTGTAAATTGGGACAATCTCAGCGTTTTTCTATGAGGAAGGGATAGGGGTGCCTCTGAGGATAGAATTTGTTAATGAGTTTATATAGGATCCCCAGAGTGCTACATCCTCCTTGTAGAGATTGTTAGGGATTCTGTCAGGTCGAGGGGTACGCTGTGAAATGCAAGAGTGAATTGCTACTTGTGTTTCTTTTATAGAAAGTAGAGGCCTTCCTCCTCAATTCCCTCCTTTCTATGGACCTCCTCTGACCCCTCAGCTATTATGTCCCTTGAATTATACTGTTACAGACTCCCATACAGACACTCATGCACCCTCTCTCATCCATACAATCTCTAACATACCCACTCACTCACCCATAGAGCCACTCACATACCATCTCACTCACAACCACTCCCTTACCTACAGAGCTACTCACACACCCACTCATTTACCTATTCAGCCACTCATGCACCCTAATACTCACTTATAGAGCCACTCATGTAGCCTCTCACCTATCCATACAGTCACTCATGCACCCACGACCCCCCTTATACAGCCACTAACATAGCCACTCACGTACCATTTGAGTCATTCATTCATTCACTCATGCAGCCACTCATGCATCCTTTCAGTCACCCATACACCCATACAACTACTGATGCACCCAATCACTCATCCATACACCCACACATGCACCCTGTGACTCACTCATAACACCACTCACACCTACTCACTCACCCATACAGCCACTCACCCATTGTACTACTCACACACTCTCTCACCCATGCAGCCACTCATGCACCCTCTCACTCACCTACATAGCCACTAATGTACCCACTCAGTCACTCATACACCCACTCATGCACCCTGTCACTCACACAACCACTCACACACCAACTCACTCACCCATACAGCCACTCATATGCCATCTCACTCACACATATAGCCAGACAGGCAGGCAGGCAGGCACTCACTCGCCCATACAGCAACTCATACACCCATACAACCAGTCACTTGCCTTTACAGGTACTCATGCATCCTCTCACTCACACATATAGCCAGTCATGTAGTCACTCCATCACCCATACAACCACTCATACACCCTGTCACACACCCATACTGCTACTCACACCCATCACACACCCATACAACCACTCACACAACCACTCAGTCATGCATACAGCCACTCACACACACACACTTTCATTCACCTCCAGGGTTACTCACATACCCAGTCAATCATCAATACACTAACATACACACTAACACAGAGAACAAGATGTATTCACATTGTTACCAACATACATATTACATGGAATTATTATTTCTCAAACCAGAATAGGTGGTTCTAACAAGAACCTTTTTTAAACTTTTTTTTAATTTGAGGGTTTTTTGTGTCTTTTTATATTTAGAACAAAAAGTAAAACAAGGTGCTTTGTAAACTAAGGCACAAACCTTGCAGTATTTTTTTTAAACTAACACTTGTGAGTGTTTGTTGATTAAACCAGGGCTGTGATGGCCTGCTCTGCCATACTTAGTATTGTGTGACATTTCAAACAAAATTGTCCCAAAGTCCTGAATTCAGGGATGCTGGTTGGAGGAGTAGTTGCAAGAGTTGCACCAGTTGAGGTGCTTGGCTCTGCGTCATCAAAAGAAGATGGTGGGTTGCCTCTTTCTCTCTCTCCAACAGTGCTATTGACAGCTCAGTAGAATGGATGGTCTGCAGATATTTTATGAGGCTGCTGGTTCCACATGAATATTTTTTGCTCTGCCCCACAAGAGAGCACTTTGTTGCAAAGCGCACAAGTCACATTTCAGGCGTTCACTTTCTTTTCATCAGAAGGAATGCTGAAAAGTTCCCAGACAATGCTCTGTTTTTTTGCTGGTGATGACTTATCTTCATCAGGAATTGACATCATTCACTCCAGGTGGTGGTACAGCAGATGCCCTCTTTTGTAAAAAAAATGACCCCCCCAAAACAAAATTTGACAAATACAAGCGAGCTGTGAAAAACACATACACACTCCCAAAAAGATAAAGAAAATAGGTGGGGCTTCCTCTATTATTTATGCAAAGGTTTTTAGCCAATCAAATCAATTTTCTGTGATATATGGGATGCACAACGCCTTTGCACTTACGTCACGGTGCCATCACAAATCCACACAATGTATTTGCACTATAATGGTACTACTTAAATTACTAAACTTCTTACTTTAAAGAAAATTTTAAAAGTGTCTATGTAAGTGTTGCATACAGCAATTCCACCGGAATCGCATACCCAGCACGGATCTCGAAATACGTGCTGTCACAGTGAATGCATGGAGACTCCCTAAGAAGTAATAAAATTATATTTCAAATGTTTTTCCTTTAAAATTATACTACTTTTATTATTTTATAAATATTTTACTGACCTTAAACAAAATCTTTGAAGTGTCTATATATCTGATTCAGTTCTGTCAAAACCACGCCGGAGTCACAACTCCAATGCGACAGTTGTGCAACTCCCAACATTTTGGGGAAAAAATAATATTAATAAAAGCAATATATTACTGCACACACCTTACTACCAGGGTAAACATCCACACAGGCAATTGTCTTCCCAACTTATGCCAGGGTAATGGGCAGCTTACCAAAATGCCCCCACGCCAACACATTTCCCACCAATTTTTGTGCTGTGTTTCAGATGCCAACAAATAAGAGGAAAAAGACGCAGCTCCTATATATAGCTAAGAGGACGTTCCTTTTTTTGGTGGTGATTTACGTCTTGGCATTCTCATTTCCTCTCTGTAATATTTTTCAAACTGTACAACATTGCTAGAAGTAGTGATAGAGCGCGCGAGGCCACCCGACCAATAGTTTTCGCCGTTTCCGGCTTCAGGGCCCATATACTTTTCAAAAATCACCATATACCTCGATCAGGTGACTTCACGAGCTCTACCAAGTTGTGTGTGTGTGTTCCCTACTATTATTTCAGTGTACCCGACTTACCATCCACCGATGCGGGTATCTAATGACCACAATGAATCAGGGAGCTAGCTGTAAAGAAAGGCAACAAAATACAAACCCAACCAACAACATTCAAATACTGTTAAATGACCACGGACAACTGGAAGTTTTAAAATGTTTATCTAAAGTTCATTATTTTCTTGCATGATGTACAGTAAAATAAGGCAATCAATAACCAAGATAACGTAAATTATATAGGCATAAAGAAATAATGACAGAGTAATCATTAAAGTACTGATAAAATGTAACGAGAAGAATACTATGCAATTCAGTATTATCTAAACATGGGCAGACTAAGTGTGGGTAACTATAGGAGGGCCTACAATGAGTAACACGCTTCACTTAAGGTGAATGGGCCTTTGAACAATCTAGGCAATGAAGTTCTAGACCATATCAGAAAATGACAAACTGCAATGCAAAATATAATTTCTAACAAGTGAGAAGACATAGGAACAAACTTATGGAAAAATATGTAATTGACTTTCAATAGTTGCGGAAAGGCATGGAAATTATAACATATGCAATGATGAACTTTATTAAAGCAAAAGTTAGAAATTCAGAAGGTGCAAGATTTTAAGAGTTTTCAGAGCAATATTTACCTAGAGAGGTGTGGAAACCAAACCCTGGCCACGGGTCAGTTAAGGACAGGAAACCCTCAAGGAAGGATACCCCTCAAAGGACAGCAGGTGCAGAATGGACACCCAGGACAGAACAGGATACCCTCGGAATAGGAATCAGGACAGGACCCTCAGGACAGGACAGCAAACCCTCAGGACAGGACCTCTTCAGGACAGGACCGGAACCCACAGTTCGGAAGCAACGCCTGCGCTCCACCCGCTCTGCAGCTATCGATCAAGACCCCGATTGGGTCAGCGAACTCCCAGCTAAGTGTTTCGTCAGCACTTTAAGGTTCAGTAGAACCTCAGTCTATGGTCAAATTCGGACAGAGTGCTCCGCAGCGCTCTGTATCTTCAGTCACCTATTGAGTGCGTTGGGTCAGTGACAGGTCAGCTAAACCAGACAAGTCGGACGGCTCCCCAGGGGAACCCAGGGTAGATATACAGTTTGGGGACAGCGTACCACCCCCCAATGTTGCAAAGTGTCAGAATCCCTCAATGTCGATTGGTCCTAAGGTAGGATTTGGGTAACACACCAATCATAACAGTCTATTTGTATGCCACATTAACATATTTTGGTACCGCCTAGTGGGATAGTGGTTCCCATGAGAGACTACACGGCAAGCAGCAATACAATTACATTGTAACATATAAGGAGCCATATTCGCTGTTCTCGCAGGGCAGAGGTGACTTTCTCAGGAGCATCTCGCCCATCGCTGCCAACTGGCTATGTTCCATCAGTCAAGGTCCGCTGTGCCTCGGCAAGTCGCGCAGGCGCAGAAGGACCTCCAAAATGGTTCTCGGTACAGACAAACCCCATTCCCCGCGGTACATGAAAAGTAAGCGAAAAACAAATTAATACATAGTTATGTCAATATGAAAACAGATCACAGGATTTGTACTTTTAACTCATCATCAAGAAATAAAACTATTGCGTTTAAATGTTAGCCACATTGATACAGTCACAAGAGCAGTGGCACGAGCAGTACCACATGATAAGCACAGCTATGAATTACGCATGCGCATAACTTTCCCTCCACTTCTGCAGACGCGTCAGGACACGTGAGTGTGGCTGACGCATGCGCAGTAACTAAATACAAGCGGCGGCCATTTTTAGATGACTCGAGTAAATTATTTTAGTAAAACACATGTGCAAGCTTCACGATCCTTATCCCTACTAAACATAAATGTTAGTAAAACATACACTTGTTACCGTATTACACATAAACGAGGTTCTTGACTTCGGCAAGCCGCAAATATGCGAAGCTTTGCTTCATCAATCCCCTCTTTGATGATATTTACTATCATCACAAAAAAAAAAAAAAATGGAACCAGATGCCAACTTTCTTTCATACTTTATATAGCTCTATCTCTTCCAGCAGTCGTTCTAACTTTTCTCTCTCAGTTTTAGTAGGGTGAGAAGTCTTCACCTTTTTGTATATCTGATCATTCACTTCCTCCAACTCAATCTCATCCACACTCCGTTTCAACCCTCTTGCATTTACCTCGTGCTTCTTGGTGCGCTTGCGGCATTTACAACAGATAAAAATGAGAAATATAATAAGACCTATAATACCAATTGGCATCAGTATCTTGAACAACAAGCTTTTACCTATGCTAGCAAGCCAATGACCTACATTTGAGAGACCATCTACCAGTCTCTTCCAGGCACTATCAACCTCGAGTGGTTTGAGTTCCTTTGCCAAATTAGTAATGTTTTTCACATATCTTTTGATCTGTACACTTTTATCCGGAATATAAGTGCAACAATGTTGCGCCTTCAACATCCGGCAGACTCCGCCCTCTTTCGCTAATAAGGTGTCAAGAGCAAGTCGATTCTGCAAAACCATTGATCTGATCGCAACCATTTCGGTATTGACCAACAGAAATCCATGAGCTGTTTCAGTAGACAGCACATCCACTATAGTAGACAATTTGCAAATTCTGTGAGTGTTCAGAACCACTCCCACTCCAGGTATCAGTGCACTGAAAATACTACCCATAATTTCACCTATACTTTCTCTTTTACTACGCACTAAGCCATTAGTATCTTCATTGCTTCCAGCTTTTCCATTCACATGGTATATTTTCGGGAAGACAATGCCAAAGTAGCAGCTTCCATACCAGTGATCCGGCAATTTGAAATAAGCCTTGTCCCCACAAATATAATAAATTCCAGGAAACACAAGCTCTGACCCATTTTTGAAACCCCAACCTCCAATTACCTTGTAATTATGTTCGCATTCACTGGAACCAATGAAAACATTATTATAATAGCTAGTCTTCTCGCGGTGAAGACATAGCTTGCCTTTCTTTTCAAAATCAAGCAACAGAGCAGGACCCGCTCCACCAGATGAGGTGCCTTCCATGTTCTCTGCCCACTTTGGCTTTTTCTGACTTTCGTCATTAGCCTTCTTTTGAATTTTAATTCTTCTTTTCTCTGCCATGTTCAGGAACATCTTTTCCTGCTCACGCAAAGAACAAGTCAAGTTATCTCTGTGTGCGTCTGCTATGTCAATGTTACCTATAGTCAGAAAGTAGTCGCCCATATATCTTATGGTGTCACTTTTGGTATGTACAGGATTCAAGTTCCCACGTATCGGAAGTTCAGAAAAGATCACGTCATTATTAGAGTAATAGTACTGTAATGGTCCTCTTTTGTAAAATAAACTAGCTAAAATGCTACAGGAGATTCCATATGTCAATGGCAGGTGATGGTATGTCACGCCTTCAGCCACAGAAGTAGGTAGCTTCATGCAGACATAGCAATCTTCAATTTCCATAGTCTCTACATAGTGTATTATCAAGTTTGCGAAAACATTTAAATGTGTTTTATTCTTAACTCCATGATAATGTAGTCCTCCCTCATCTGATGCTTCTAAGTCTCGTTTTGTTTGTCTCAGTGCTCTCTCATGTCTTTCTACACTCTGTGTTGTCAACTCCTCACTGTCAGTATTTACAGTTTCAGTAGGGACAATGTTAGTATCTTTACTTACAGCAAAGGGAATGAAAATTGTTAGTCCTATCCAGATGACTATCAGTACTACTACACTACATATACACACCTTGCAACACGTCTTAAAACGGCTGCAACTAGGTCTACCATTCACTGTTGAATCAGACATTTTGGTTCAGAAGGAGTTTCTCGACCCCTCTTTTTGGCTTTTCACAACTAGCTTACTTTGTGCAAATTCACGGTGGTTCGTCTTCTTCTTCAGCTGAGTACTCAGGGACGGGCTCTCCGTCGCTCACGTCAGTTATATCAAGATCTTCAAGTTCTTCCAAAACGAGTGTCCATTCAGGAGACTTGTATTTCTTGTTTTGTCTTTTTAATCGTTCACTCCTTCTTTTGGAAGAGTTTTCTTCTTGCTCTGCTATCCGTGCACTTCTCCTTGCTTCTGCACGTTTCTCTTCCACCGTCTTTATCCTTAGCCTTAGTCTCTTTATGAACCTAGGCTCAAGGTTGTTTCTTTTCTTTAGTCTCTTAGTTGGTACTTGAACTTCACCTTCTTCTCTTATTCTCTTGTTCTCTTTAGCTTGTGGCAATTCTTCTCCACTTTCTTCTTCTACTTCCCCTATCTGGCTAGTTCCAGGGCTAGCATCAAATTCTTCTGCCTGGTTGCTAATCTGGCCTTGTTCAGGAATATTTTGTTTTTGGCTTTCGATTGTCTCTGTTTCTGTTTCTGTTTCTGTTTCCTGAACCCGTTCTTCTAACCCTCTCTGATCCTGTTCAAGCACTTCGATCTCTTGATTTTCTTCTGCTCGAACTATCACTCTATTTCTAGTCTCTCCCTTATCTGCATCAGGTGTTAGCGGTGGTGTATCGAACACCTGTTCTGTCCCTGTCTGACCTTCTCCTTCCTCAGTTTTGATGTGAATCTCAAGCGGCTGAGGTTCTTCGCCTGTGCCTTGCTTTTCCTGGCTAATCCACTCTCTACCTTCACACAGTCGTTCTCTTGTTCTGATGGGATCTTCGGTCAGATCAATCATCGGTATCCATTCTTCTGGCCATATGCTTGGCAGCTCGTCTTCAGCTACTCCTGGCTCAGTTTCCTGGACCTCTTCAGCAGGCTGAATTCTTGGCAGTTCGTAGTCAACTACTCCTGGGCCAACGTCTGCTGTTCCTGCAACCTGACTGGTGCTGGGCTGCTCGTTGTCAGCTGCTTCTGGACTGGCTCCTGCAGGGTCCTCTGCTGGTTGCCCTTCTTCTGCAAATTCTTTGTCTGGTAATACCTTCTGGGTGTGTCCAGCATGGATCCACTGGGGAACACCTGCGACCTTCACTGCAGTGGTTGTTACCAGGATTACTTGGTGTTTCTTTCCCCACCTTGGTGCCAGACAGCTTGATCGAGTGTGCTTCTTTATTTTGACCCAGTCTCCTGGAACCAGGCTGTGGAGAGGAGTCGTTGGATTGAGGATGCCGTCGTCTCCAATCTGGCGAGAGATAGAACGCACTTGGTCACCCAATCTTCTGCAGTATTCAAGCACCAAATCATCAGTAATACTCAACAGTTTGCTTCCTGGCACCCATGCTTGTCTCATTACTCTTCCCATAATGATTTCATGGGGACTTAGGCCTGTCTTGCGGTCAGGAACACTTCTCAGTCCCATCAGGACCAGGGGCAGGGCCTTCACCCAGGTCATGCCAGTAGCATTTGTCAGCTTTGCTAGCCTGTTTTTGATAGTTCCATTTACTTGTTCCACTATTCCAGAAGCCTCTGGGTGGTATGCACAATGCAGTTTCTGCCTTATTCCAAAGGCCTTACAGAGTTCAGCCAGTATTTCATTCTGGAAATGTCCACCCTTATCTGATTCAATAATGTATGGTATTCCGAATCTAGGTATCAGTTCTTTTAGTAAACACTTCGCTACTGTCAGTGCGTCACTTTTGGGAGTAGGGTAAGCTTCTACCCATTTCGAGAATACGCACACAATGACAAGGACATATCGCTTTCCTTCACAACGGGGCATGGTGATGAAATCAGTCTGTATTTTTATAAAGGGACCCCCTGATCTCCCAATTTTGCTCAGTTCAACCATTGTCCTCTTGCCTGGGTTCATCTGTTGACATGACAGGCACCTCTGGCAGAGGGACTCTGCTACCTTCCTGAACTTTTTACTGTACCAAGTCTGTTGAAATACCAGAATCATGGCATCCCTACCAATGTGTGATCCTTCGTGTATTAATCTTGCCATTGTGCCAAGCAAGTGTCGGGGTAACACAGGCATACCAGTTGGGCCCAAAATCACACCATCCACACGTCTCGGTCTACACCCATCCTCCTTCCATTTCTCTCTTTCTTGCCAAGGAGCCGATTCCTGCCACTCTCTCACTTCATCCCAAGTAGGCACTTCCTCAAACACCTGAAGCTGGCAGCTGGTTCCTGGCCCCCCTCGTTTTGGATTTACAATATACCGATCTTTGGCGCACCATTGGGCCACTCGATCAGCATAATCGTTTCCCAGTGATACTTTGTCCATGCTCTTTTTATGAGCAGCACATTTTACCACTGCCAGTTCTTTGGGCAACTGGATGGCCTCTAAAAGGTCATGAACAACCTTTGCATTTCGAATGGGAGTACCTGAGGAAGTCATGAATTCCCTCTGTAGCCACAATTGGCCAAAGTCATGCACAACTCCATAACAGTACTGACTGTCAGTATACACTGTTATGCGTAAGTCCTTCCCAATTTTGCAAGCTTTTATCATAGCAATTAATTCGGCTACTTGTGCAGACTTGATGTTATATAGGTAACCTGCTTCTTCAATTTTTGTAAAAGAGACTACTGCATAAGCAGCACTCAGGCCTCCTAGTTCATGTCTTAGACAGGAACCATCCACAAATAGTTCTTTATCATGTTCAGGCAATGGCGTTTCTTTTATGTCTGGGCGTGGTTTAGTACTGAACTCTGTCAGGTCAATGCAGTCATGTTCATCATCATCCCCACCTTCCATTTCCAAGGGGTCAGGGAGCAAAGTGGCAGGGTTCAGAATACCGCACCTAACAATGCTTACATTTGCTGCACCCACAAGAATCCTCTCGTATTTAGTCAGCCGACTAGGGGTGAGATATTGCGTTTTAGTTCTGGTCAATAGAATTACTACTCCATGCGAAACATACACAGTCACAGGATGTCCCATGACAATGGACTCACTCTGTTCCAAACTTGCACAAGTAGCAGCTACTGCTTTCAGACAGCCTGGTAACCCAGCAGCTACTGGGTCCAAAGTGGCAGAGAAATAGGCCACAGGCCTTCTGGTCGTGCCATGTTCTTGAGTCAGGACTGACAATGCGCAATTATCGCGAGTGTCACAGAATAAGGCAAATTCTTTGGAATAATCAGGCATTCCCAGCGCAGGGGCTGTACACAGACAGTTTTTCAGTCTTGTGAAAGCCATTAGGCTTTCATCGTCCCACTCTACAATATCTGGCATTCCTCTCGTGGTCATTTTTATCAAAGGCCTGGCTAAGGCTGCAAATCCCAGAATCCACTGCCTGCAGTACCCTAGTACACCCAGGAACATTCTGACATCTTTTTGAGTACGGGGCAACTGCATCTTTTGAATTATTCTCACTCTTTCTGATGTGACTTTTCTGACACCCTTTTCTATCTGGTGTCCTAGATATTTCACTGATTTTGCACAGAACTGTAGTTTGTCAGGGGCCACTTTATGCCCTTTCTCACACAGATGATTTAGGAGGGCAATGGTGTCAACTACACAGTCCCTATGACTTTTAGACGCCAGTAGAAGGTCGTCTATGTACTGCACTAACACAGAGTTCCCAGGTAAGATCAAAGTCTCTAGACATTTTTTCAAGATCTGATTAAAGATAGAGGGGCTCTCTGTATACCCTTGAGGGACCCGGTTCCAACAATACACGTGACCTTCGAAGGCAAATGAGAAAAGAAATTTGCTGTCGGGGTGCAGGGGTATCGAAAAGAATGCATGACATAAATCAATCACAGTGAACCACTCAGCATCCCAAGGAATCTGGTACAGAATCACTGCAGGGTTCGGGACAATAGGGCAGCAAGGAACTACAATTTTGTTAACCTTTCTCAGGTCTTGCACTACCCTATACTTGCCACTAGGCTTCTTGATGCCCATAATCGGTGAGTTGCATGGGCTGCTCATCACTTCCTGTATGATGTCTCCTTCTAATAATTTTTGAATTTCCAGAGTGACACCTGCTTTCACTTCAGCATTCATTCGGTAGGGCCTAGTGTTAGGATATACTGCGTTGTCCTTGATGGCTATCTGTATGGGGTCCACATCTTTCATTAACCCCACATCTTTTCCAGTGAAATCCCACACCTCTGGCTTTACTGCTTCCTGGAGTTCTTGGGGCAAGTCCTGCAGGGTCAATCTTTTAATTTCCGAGTCAGGTCTAAGTAACAATAGTTTATAAATGCCATCTTCATCTGGGGTCTGTATTTCAACACCCTTTGGTGTGCAAAAGATGGTACAGTTCATTTTGCACAGCAAATCACGACCCAGTAGATTCACTGGACTGGTGTCGCAGACGACAAATCTATGCATTTGTTTAAAATTTCCAATTGAAATCTCCATTGGTTCGGTAACAGGAGTACTAATCAATTGATTAGATACACCCACTACTTGGATATTTTCTCCCGAGAGGGGTAGGTTTGGAACGTCCACTGTTCTTACAGTAGAACGGGTAGCGCCAGTGTCCAACAGAAAGGTGACATCATTTCCGTCAACCTTTCCTTCAATGTATGGTCCCGTCTGGTCTACCGGCAAGGAAGCGCCAAGTACGCACTCCTCGTCCTCCCCTCTCAGGCCCCGTCAGTCCTGATCATTACAAAGGAAGGTATCATTTAGCAGATACTGCGAAGTTGCTGTATTTCTGTTCTCCCCGCTTTCCCAAACTTCTATCTCCTCACCCTCTGCCGGTCTTCCCCTGTATACCTGCTTGGGTGCTCGAGGCACCTGAACTGTTTTTACCTGGGGTTGAGTCTTTCTTGGTTTTTCTTTCTGCGTCTGTGGAGTTAAATCAGGAGTTTTTGCATTATCATTTAATAATTGGGGACACTCGTTTCGCCAGTGTCCAATTTCGCCGCACTGATGGCAGGGAAATTTCTTCATAGCCTCTTCCCTGCTAAATTTGGGCCGGGGCTTTCCTCCACCCCCTCCCCCAGGATTTTGGTTCTCAGCATTTTTAACCATGTTACTCAATTGTTTTTCCTGCTGTTCTGCGAGCTTCACCTGAGCCCACATCACCTTTTCCTTAAGGGCCTTTTTCTTTTCTGCCATCTCGTCCTCACAGTACTTAGCGTACCGCAGGACCTCATCCATTTTCTTAGTATGCCAACAGATTTTATTATCTTTTATCCACTGACAAATTTCAGGTCTTAAACCATTTACAAACCTGTAAATAAAGTGCGTCATGTCCTTCAAATCGATGTTATCAATAGCACTGTATGTTTTAAATACCTGCAATAACCTCTCATAGAAGGAGTGCACTGTCTCGTCCCTTTCCTGTGTTGTTCTATCTATTTTTGTCCAATCCGTTTCCTTTGCGGGCACCTTTTCTTTCAAATGCTGAATTACCTGCTCATATTTTCGCATGACATCCTTTGATGGCTCCCCTGTTTCCTTATTTCTTGGGTACTCCTCACTAGGCCAGTCTATGGCTATTTTACACTGGGTCCATAAATCTACTGGAACCACAATGTCGAAAAACCCATCCAGGTCTTTCCACAGACATTTCTGTACCTTCACGAACCTCTCCACCTGCCTGTACCAGTCAACTGGTTTCTCTCGTAATTTTGGAAAATCGTTCGTGAAGGACACAATATCCTGCCTAGACCAGGGGACATGCACATATTTCCCTCCTGGAACTTCGCGCATGGGGCATAACTGCTCAGGTTTTTCTACCTCCCTTAAAGCAAATTCAGGAGTCACTTGTCGGGAGCGAACCTCTTCCCTCTTTTTCGCCCACCTGCTTCTCCATCTTTCCACATCTCCCCATTTCTGCAGTACCCCCATTAATTCTTTAATCTGCAGCTTTTTTCCCGCCACATTCAGGTGCTCTATATCTTTGTCTGAGAAGTCTGCTCTGTACGGTTTCTGTAAGGGCTTGGATTTTGAGATATCTACCCCCATACTAACTGCTGTTTCGCTCAGTTTTTCGTGGAGCACTCTGGTGTTCCTTGTAAAGCTTTTACATATGAACGACAATTCTTCTTCAGAGTAAGTGTTCAATCGATCCAACCCCACATTTCCTGCCATTAATTCTTCTATTTCTACCCTCAGTTTGTAGAGGTCTAAAGGTTTCGTTTGCGGAGTCTGTTTCTCTAATTCACGACTCCAACTCTCAATTTCGTCCGGAGTTACCAGAGAGACATTCCTAGTACCTGTTGCTGACTCTAATTTGATTTCCTTTGTATTAAAAGGGTTATGCCTCTGCTGCATTCCCTTTCCGGTCTGTTTGTTTGGCAAGTCCAAGAACGCAACTTCAGACTCGCACTCACTGGACTGATCATCTATGATTATCGGTTCCTGTCTCGGGGGTGCCATGACTGGGGTCATAACTGGAGTAATCGGATTTCCCTGACCATTTCCGTACAATGGGACCACCGGTCCAATAGTTACTGGAATAGTCAATGCCTCAGGACTGGTATTTAACTGGGAGATTTTCTGAATTATTTCTGTCCTTTGTCTAGTTAGAGCCTCTTGCTCCTTTTCCACTAGTATCCTTCTTAAAGTGGTGTCATGTAATATCTGTGGGGTCAAGGGAGGAGTAAAACTCGGGGCAGTAGGATGCGTTTCACTTGGTCCCCCACCATAATTTGGTTTCGGAAATAAAGTTCCAGTGTTAAAGGACCTGCGTTCTTCCCCATATGGAGGTTGAACAAAAGGCAGTCCTGAATTCGATGGTTTCTCTTCGTTTTCATACAAGGGTCTGGGGAAAAAAACTTTCGTACTTGAATATTTTTCTTCCTGGCTTGCGGGCACTTTGGGATATATATCCCTTGTTTCCGCCGGTTCGGGTTTCTCAGGATAGGGCAATACTTGACCACCCCCTCCCAGTCCTAGGAATCTGTCTTCTTCCTTGAGGAAGTGGCGTCGGGGAGCATCTCCTACACTTGAAGGGCGGGTTCCCTCATTATAAGGTGACTTCTGGTACAAATGTCATCTAGCAATTCATCATCTGATTCCCCCGGACCCCCCCAATGTTTACACTTTTCGGTGCTTTTCTCACCTGCTCCAACGTTATGACATGCCGGCATCATGGGAAACAGACCCTCAACAATCATGCTCTGCCTCCACTGTTTCATCCTTTTATCCCGGGACTCCTGTTTCTGCCTGGGGTACCACTTGGTCAAACCCTTGTCCATTCGGGGTCTTTCTCTTTCAAAAGCCTCAATCTCCCATTCCTCTAATGCCTCATACTGCGTTAGTCTTGGCCTGGGATGCAGTTCATTCATTCGGGTTCTTAAATTAAATAAGATCCTTCCATTGAAAGTACCATCTAACGGAAAAGCCAATACTCCGTCATCTTTTGTGTACTTCACCCAATTCTCCAACCACACACAGGTATTGTACCCTCGGTCAAACATCATGAATGAGGCAGGAGTATTAGGTGGTGGGACAAGAACACCTTCTCTAGATTTAATCGGTTTGTCCGTTTTAAAATAATTTTTCACCTTACTTACAAGGGACATTTTTCTCTTTGTTCCGTACATAATATCGTATCTATTAGTCTTCCACTGATCCCTTTCAAACCCTAGGTGCCTTGGATCAGGTCGAGTTCCTGTAGTCTGCGAGTGCCACATACGACTTCTACGCTAAACTTTGTTTACAAACTACCTCCAATCAGAACGCGCTTCAGAAATTCGTGCAACCAATGGGTGCGCGACACTAAATAAGCTCCGCCAATGGGTGCGCGGCCCCTTCGTGAGACAGTTCCCACGCTCCGGCGCTCACCCCTCCTTTACAATTCCAGCTCCGCTACCCGCCCGCTGCTTCTACCAATCCCAGCGCGGCACAGAGTGACGTCAGAGACGCTTCGCGGCTGACCCCCTCTCTTCACAAGGTAACGGAAACTTTCTTTCTTTTAAAGTGCTCAGTGCTTGGTTATTTTACAACAAATACACATTCGCCACAGTGCTCAAGTGTCTAGACAGAGAAAGAATTGTTTTACTGCAAGTAAACTACTTCCATTTACTTTTCACTCGCTGCGGGCAGATCTCTTCCGCCTACCCTTCACTCTAGCATCAGTGAACCTGTTATTCCCCTAAACTCATCCACTTCTTTCCGGGATATATTCCGAGTTTAAGGTTTCTCAGCGGACCCCTCTGCTTTCACGCTAGCTCCGAGGAACCTGCTACTCTTCCGATGTGACCCTTACTAGGTTACGCCACTATGGGAATTTTGCCAATGAACCCCGTTACTGTCATTTATTCACACATGTATTCAGAAAACCCTAGTTAGTGCTTCCCGGTTATCCTAACCTGCAACTAACTTTCCTCGAGCCTGTGACCTCAGGACAATGGATTCTATTCACCACTTGCCCTTTCAATTCCCCGGGGAGTTCGGACAACATGAAACGATACGGTTTACAAATGCATGGATTAGTACATATAACAATATAAGAACAAGAATAATAACAATGCAAAAATTCATGAGTTTCAGCAGCGTATTCACAAGAGAATGATCAGGTCTCTTAGAACAGCCGCTCTTCTAGCAGCATCAATATACTAGCAGCTTCCGACTCAACTAGTCCAACTAGTCCCTGCCTTACTCTCAACTAGTCCCTAACCATCCTCTAGCTACCAGAAAACTGATAGAGCGCGCGAGGCCACCCGACCAATAGTTTTCGCCGTTTCCGGCTTCAGGGCCCATATACTTTTCAAAAATCACCATATACCTCGATCAGGTGACTTCACGAGCTCTACCAAGTTGTGTGTGTGTGTTCCCTACTATTATTTCAGTGTACCCGACTTACCATCCACCGATGCGGGTATCTAATGACCACAATGAATCAGGGAGCTAGCTGTAAAGAAAGGCAACAAAATACAAACCCAACCAACAACATTCAAATACTGTTAAATGACCACGGACAACTGGAAGTTTTAAAATGTTTATCTAAAGTTCATTATTTTCTTGCATGAGGTACAGTAAAATAAGGCAATCAATAACCAAGATAACGTAAATTATATAGGCATAAAGAAATAATGACAGAGTAATCATTAAAGTACTGATAAAATGTAACGAGAAGAATACTATGCAATTCAGTATTATCTAAACATGGGCAGACTAAGTGTGGGTAACTATAGGAGGGCCTACAATGAGTAACACGCTTCACTTAAGGTGAATGGGCCTTTGAACAATCTAGGCAATGAAGTTCTAGACCATATCAGAAAATGACAAACTGCAATGCAAAATATAATTTCTAACAAGTGAGAAGACATAGGAACAAACTTATGGAAAAATATGTAATTGACTTTCAATAGTTGCGGAAAGGCATGGAAATTATAACATATGCAATGATGAACTTTATTAAAGCAAAAGTTAGAAATTCAGAAGGTGCAAGATTTTAAGAGTTTTCAGAGCAATATTTACCTAGAGAGGTGTGGAAACCAAACCCTGGCCACGGGTCAGTTAAGGACAGGAAACCCTCAAGGAAGGATACCCCTCAAAGGACAGCAGGTGCAGAATGGACACCCAGGACAGAACAGGATACCCTCGGAATAGGAATCAGGACAGGACCCTCAGGACAGGACAGCAAACCCTCAGGACAGGACCTCTTCAGGACAGGACCGGAACCCACAGTTCGGAAGCAACGCCTGCGCTCCACCCGCTCTGCAGCTATCGATCAAGACCCCGATTGGGTCAGCGAACTCCCAGCTAAGTGCTTCGTCAGCACTTTAAGGTTCAGTAGAACCTCAGTCTATGGTCAAATTCGGACAGAGTGCTCCGCAGCGCTCTGTATCTTCAGTCACCTATTGAGTGCGTTGGGTCAGTGACAGGTCAGCTAAACCAGACAAGTCGGACGGCTCCCCAGGGGAACCCAGGGTAGATATACAGTTTGGGGACAGCGTACCACCCCCCAATGTTGCAAAGTGTCAGAATCCCTCAATGTCGATTGGTCCTAAGGTAGGATTTGGGTAACACACCAATCATAACAGTCTATTTGTATGCCACATTAACATATTTTGGTACCGCCTAGTGGGATAGTGGTTCCCATGAGAGACTACACGGCAAGCAGCAATACAATTACATTGTAACATATAAGGAGCCATATTCGCTGTTCTCGCAGGGCAGAGGTGACTTTCTCAGGAGCATCTCGCCCATCGCTGCCAACTGGCTATGTTCCATCAGTCAAGGTCCGCTGTGCCTCGGCAAGTCGCGCAGGCGCAGAAGGACCTCCAAAATGGTTCTCGGTACAGACAAACCCCATTCCCCGCGGTACATGAAAAGTACGCGAAAAACAAATTAATACATAGTTATGTCAATATGAAAACAGATCACAGGATTTGTACTTTTAACTCATCATCAAGAAATAAAACTATTGCGTTTAAATGTTAGCCACATTGATACAGTCACAAGAGCAGTGGCACGAGCAGTACCACATGATAAGCACAGCTATGAATTACGCATGCGCATAACTTTCCCTCCACTTCTGCAGACGCGTCAGGACACGTGAGTGTGGCTGACGCATGCGCAGTAACTAAATACAAGCGGCGGCCATTTTTAGATGACTCGAGTAAATTATTTTAGTAAAACACATGTGCAAGCTTCACGATCCTTATCCCTACTAAACATAAATGTTAGTAAAACATACACTTGTTACCGTATTACACATAAACGAGGTTCTTGACTTCGGCAAGCCGCAAATATGCGAAGCTTTGCTTCATCAGTAGCAGGGACAACTGTTAGCATTACTGGCTTTGAACATTTCTTGAAAGATGTTACTAATCTTCTTCATGTTATGAGGGGCATCATTTATAAATTTGGTAAGAGGGGCATTCTTTTTAGCATGCTTCTCTGCATTTTGGTATCCTCTCCTCTATATGCTCAGAGGGTTTGTCAATTTTAGACAAGGAAGAATACCTTGTGTGGTCTATGTTCCAGCATTTCTTTTTCTTTTTAACCAGATAAGTGTTAGAACACGTTTTAGTAGCTTTCATCTTGAGCTTGTGTTTGTTTTCAAAGCTGGCAGGGTATCAACGTATAAAAATTATTGATCTTTTGCCTTAGAGGGTCGTGATTAGAGACTCAGGTTCAAAGTCTGTCGGATGCTTTATGGTTGCTGCTTTCCGGAGATAAAAAGGAATCTACCTGTGTTTGGTGAAAAGGAGGACAATCCCGCTGTGATTGTGGCAGCATTTTTAATGTTGTGAGTGAACAATCTTCACAAGGATAGGTCAATAAACCATGTGACAAAATCCTATGGAGTTCATATTATCAAAGTGTAAATCACTGAACAAACCCCAACTACCCAACCCCAAGATCTCATGAACACAATAATAATGGCATTTCAATACAACTCAGTGGACGAGGAGAAATCTTGGGGAAATGCCCGGAAAGTCTACAGGACTTGGATGCAGGTAGCATTCTGTAAAGATTTCTGAAGTTGCCAATTTTTTACCCCAATTTCATATTCATTTTTAAGGAAGTTTTTTTTTTTTTTTTTGGGTTGTGAGCAAAATTATTTGTTGTTATTATTCCACAACGGAATCGTCGGTGGTTTCTTAAAATCTTAACAAATATAGAGTAAAGGATAGATTTATTCCTAAAATTATCTAATCACAGAATCTGTCGTCACAGCTCCTGCTTCCACCAAATCCTTTTAACACAGGAGGAGGTGGACAGAAGCAGATTCTCTGGCACTCCCTGAATATTTTTTCTATTTTATTTTTATGTAAGGTAAGGGGGAATTACTACTGCTGATCTCTCTCCTAATTTAAATAAAACTAGTAATATACTTGATTAGAGTCCTGTACTTGTTCTCTGCGTGATAGCTAATTGAAAAATAACACGAGTTATACCTTGTCATCCCTTACTCAATTACTTTTTCACAGAAGGTAATATATTTTCATTCGAAATTCCTTGATACTTTGTCGAGTGAGTAGGGATGGACAGGAAGGGACAGGGGCAAGGTAATAGCCACACTCTTATTTGCTGATCTTTTATGTCATAACTCCGATAGCAATATCGCTTTGATGACGAGTGCACAGTTATTGCTCTTATTAGACATGCAGACGTCAGGACATTTGAATAGCCTGAGGTACTATGACTTGATATTGCACAGTTACGCATAGTTTATTCAACCTCACCTGTACTCTTTATTATGATTGTATTCGCTACAGAATCGTTGCCCCATTGCGCAGCCCCAGTTTAGTAATCAAAAATATTGCAAAAGTCATGGTGGTCCTGTGAGGCGCAAATCCACGCTTCACAAGAAATAATTAACTAGAATTCGAAAGAGATGGCAAAACAGAAACAGAAAGAAGCTCGGACTTTCTAGATGTACTCTATGCGCACATTTCTTCGATTTGAACTGCATAGAAACAAGTCCGGCGCCAAACAAACCTTTCACATAATTCAGTATGGTCCCACACCGCAAAGGGAGAGTCTACGTAATAATAACTAAATAAGAAAAGCACTCTTTATTTCCCAAACGATATAAAGATATTCTCGACAAAATCATGAGTGCAGGTGAACTGTTCACGGAGATAGCAACCAGGAATCCAACCGACCGTCTCGATTCACTCCACCCCACCCCACTTCCCTCTATTTTCGACACTTTACAGACTCTGTCGAGGACAGCTGGGTATGCAGAGAGAGGGCTCATTTAATAATGTTTCTCCCGGAATAACTGTAAATATATTCATGTGGGCGAAACCATCATCTGTATCTCCTCGTGCGTGTCCTTTGCTCCCGCGCCTGTCACTCCCGCGCGCCTGTACTTGAGAGGTAATGGCCCCGTGAGTCAGAAGAACTGCTGAAGTGTATACTCCAGCTCCAGCCTGAGAGACGGGTTCATTTATCATCATAATAAGCCATTATCACTGATAGGTCACAGCTCATTGAAGAGACAGGCAGTCTAATTGGCTCAATTCAGTCCGCTCTGAATCTGTCTCAAGGAGATGAGCGCGGCTTTGCAGGTAATATTTAAACACCCACCAAACCACTTATTTAATAACTCACCCACTTCACCTGTTCGCAAAGTCTCAGATGTTGCCTTTTAGCGTTAACCTGCTATACATCTGTCTTTAGCCCTCTGCCTCGGAAGCTACCTTTTCAGCAAAAGTATCAACAACTTCCAGTAAACAAGCATTTGCAATGAAATTCATTACTGAAAGTTTGAGCTATTGGCATTGCATTATTAATTGAAACGCCAATAGGTCAAACTGGGTTGGAAAGAGACAGGGAGGGAACTCCTCAGTTTATGTTTGGCCCTCTTTACTCCATGGAACAGGGGGGATAAAAGTCTCTGCTTTTCTCCTTTGGGTGCCAGACATCAGTTCCTGCATCCAACAGGGAGACTTTGAAACAGCAAAACCATGTTCCAATCCCATCATCAGCTCAACATCCTGTGACTCTGGGCAAAATCACTTAATGCACCTGAGCCTAGAAAGAAATTAATCTGACCTACTGTGATGTTATCTGGTGCCCATGTAAGGCGCTCCAACACCTCTAGGCAAACTATGTGCTGTATAAAACTGTATGTATGTAAGGAAAGTGACACTTTTTTTTTGTATTTACACCTTACCATCTTTCCATTTGTCGGAACTTACCCATTATTCTAGCAGTAAGTAAAACGAAAATAGCAATCCACCTGTCACCAGTCTCTGACAACTGGAGGGCCTCTCATAAGGGGGAATGTCCTTTACAACGGAACTTTTACAACGAAGTACCGGTACGATGCAGGTTTAACAACGAAAGTCATTACAACGACTTTCACTGGAGGGCGCTCTAGGATAGGAAATAGTTAATTTACTATCGAACACCTTCCCTACTATCCATGGGGACTGGAGTTGGAATAGTAAATTAAACTATTCACTATCCAGCGCCCCACAACGCGAGTCGTTGTAACAACTTGCGTTGTTAAACCTGCATCGTAAAGGTATGCGTTGTAACGGTACGCGTTGTACTGTCATACATCCCTCGTAAGTATTGTAAAAATACTGTGAACATCTAAAAAGCCCACGGAGAGGGTAAAAGACCAAATCATGAAGAGGGCTATCACTGGACCTTAGGGTGAGAAATATTCCAAGAGCACCTGAGAGAGCAGTAACCTCTGGGGACCTGTCTGTCAGCAGGAGCATCACAAATCTGTGAGTAAAAGCCTAATTGGACCCATCAGCGGAAAGGAATTTAAGGATTTCAAGGGTAACTGTGTGCTTAGGGAACTAACTGATGTAACTGAGAACCTCGAGGGGTTAGTAAGTGACAGCTTTTATATTTTACTCCCTACCCCAAACAGTCTCTTGGTGCTGATTTAGTATAAGCAGGGGTCACTGGTCCCCGAGGGCGTAGAGAAGTCTCAAGACCTATTAGAGTGAGTATGGTCCTCTGGAAATCTGTGATTCTATGGGATGTAAGGACCATTGAGGATGAATAGAAGCTTGAGAGACTGGTGGCAAACAGGACATTCAGGAGGCTGAGACTGATCGTGGGCAGCGTGGTCTAAGGATGAGATGCAAATTTGTGGCCCTCAGCGTGAGAACGAGATTTATAGCCCTGAAGCTGAGCTCCAGAAATATCTGTGGGTGTGTTGCAGGGGAAGCATTTTGTTTAGTCTTGACCAAGGTTACTTAGCCTATAAGCTTTAAAATACTTGTATTACTGCAAATGTTTTCCAACGTTAGCGCTATGATTTTAAACATGCAGCGTTTTGCATACGGTTGCAAACTGTGAATGTGGGCCACTTTTTGTGGGTTGCCTGGGCTGAAAAGCGGCCCCACTCCAACCCTGGTTGCCACGTTTTAGAGGAAGAGCACAATTACTTCAGCACGGGTCAGCTGTGGAAAAGTGTACAGAATCCTAAGGCCAGCAAAAATGAAGTCAGAAAAAACAGAAGGGTGGGAGACAAAAAGTCTGAGGAAACCACGCCCAGAGTGCCAGGTGTAAAAACTATAAGCATGGAAAATTAGAACAATTGAATGGTTGTGCATTCCAGTCAGTCAGTCAGTCAGAATATCTTTATTCGACTTATTTAAAAGCCATACAAAGAGGGGAAAAAATTAAAAACATTTCATACAAGGTTTTTCTTCCTTTTTCCTAAAAAACGGTAAATACAGACAGACAATTAAAAATATTACAGACAGTTAAGAAAGTATTACATTCAAAGATGAGTATAAATGGTAAAACATTTGCTTTAAGGCGAATCTAGGCAGACAGCTTTCACCCTTGAGGCGGCTACCAGAAAATTAGCTATACAAAAAGTGATGTGGGGATTAGGCAGTAATTGTAAAAAGAGCAGGGCCGGTCTCACTTGAGTGAAGCCAGCCTCTTTAAGAATGGGCAACAAGTATTTTTTTCTTGGCTCTAAATACAACCCACAAAACATGACAAAATGCATTGTATCTTGTACAGAAAACTGGTCGCAGCTACAGGGCAAGGCTAGTTCCGGCTTCTGCCAACTTTTAAAAGAGCCTAAATAAAAATGTAACAAATTAAATCTAAACTTAGTTAAAAGGAACCTATGGAAAGGAATTGTAACGAAACCAAGGTAAGGTGCTAGTGAAAATGAGTTAACAAGTAGGCAATGTTCCCTTACTGACGGTTTCGCCAGTTCACATTCTTCACGGCATGCTTCCTTCCTTCCCATAAAGGACTTCTTTACAAAATCGATGTCATGTACCTTGATGTTCTCGGGGGAGGAGAAAAGCTCCGGACGTCCCAGATCTAAGAATGCCTTAACCAAATAGGCCAACCAAGGGATCTTATTAGATTTGTCCAGAGACAGGACATCAGACATGATTTTATGATTTAATGGAAGCTCTTCATTCATCCACATTTTCAACCAAAAGATCAGAGGGGCCATGCTCAGCGTGTCAGACAAGAAATGTAGGCCCACTTCTTTATGGATGGAGTAGGTTGGGGTCGACTGTGGTACAGAAAGCAGGGTTCTAATGAATCTATTCTCTGCTCTCTGGATTGGTTCCAAGTTTACATGCCCCCACAACGCGGAACCATATAACGCAATGGCCACAGATTTACTCTTATAGATGTTTAACAGGGCTTCCATAGGCCTAGCCCCTAGCCTACCAGCAAAGCCCAGGAGTGCTGATGATGATCTAATGACAGCCAGCCTCTTTGCTCTTACCTGCGGGCCCCAGGTCCCTTTCTGATCAAACAGTACGCCTAGATAGGGAAATGTAGATACCCTGGAAACAGTGTCCCCCCTACATGTAAATGTTTTATTTCTCTTCTTAGTACACTCACACCCCACCACCATTGTATGTGACTTGGTTACGTTTACCTTAAGATCCAATCGCTCCATAAACGAACCAAAGGCATTCAAAAGGTGCTGAAGGCCAACACCCGTGCGAGCGATCAGTACGGCGTCATCCGCATACAGGAGCGCCGGGATTTTAACGGCTCCTGCATGCGGGACGTCGGCTTCCTGCTCCCCTAGGTGTGCGCCCAGGCCGTTGATATAAATGGTAAAGAGCAAGGGGGCTAATATACAGCCTTGCCGTACCCCCTTTAAAGATTTAAAAAGGGGGGTACATCTACCCTCATTTGTTACACGTACGGCTGCAAAGAGCTCTTGGTGCAGAGTGGCCATGAACGTGACCAAGGCCTCATCAATGCCCATCTCCAACAGGATGGCCCACAACTTTGACCTATTGACCAAATCAAAAGCCGAGGAGAGATCCATGAATGCGAGAAACACGGACCCCTCCTTGGCCACGGTATATTTGGAGATGAGCAAGTACAAGTTAGCGCACTGTTCAATAGTCCCTTTTCTTTCTCTAAAACCATATTGCATCTCAGACAACCCGCCACAGCTCTCAACATTTTCCCTCAATGTAGATAAAAGGACTCTACCTAAGATTTTTACAGATGAATCCAAGAGGGATATAGGCCTATAACAGGCGGGATCATCCCGCTGGCCTTTTTTAAAAATAGGGACGATGGTGGAAGTGTCCCATGAGGCAGGTGATGGGTTGCCATTGACTGCATTGAACACATTTGCCAAAACCTCTGCCCACAGTTTTGGTGAATACATAAAAAAGTCAGCAGGGACTCCATCGGGACCAGGTGCCTTATGCTTTGTAGTAGCCAAAATAGCTTTTTCCACTTCTTGATAGTTAAAAAGGATAGGACGGGCGGCTAAGGTTACCAATGGAACACCTTTGATTGCTTCGTCATTATCCCCGTATACATTTTTAAAATGAGACAACCATTTTTCGTCGGGGATAACACAGTCCATGGATTCATTATTATCATCTGAGAAGAAGGGCTGTTTAATAATCTCCCAAAATTTCCTACTATCCTTCAGGACTGCCACTGAGAGGAGATTTTCCCACGTTCACGTTTAATGGTGTCCTTTCGTTTCTTTATGGCTAGCTTATAAATTTTCCTTAATCTGGTGATCTCATCTTTTACCCTAGGAGTATTTTTTAGGGCTGCCAGCAGTGATCTGTGAGCTTTAGAACATGTTGAGTCAAACCAGCGCTTATTTCCTGGGATTCCTTTTTTTGGCTTAACTAAAAGATCCTGTGACACCTGGCCACATATTGCCTCGAATGCCTCTACAATTTCTTGGCCCTGCACACAAGGATTTTTGCAAATCTCGACCTGGTCCTTGATCTTAAGGACATTTTCTGCATAAAATTTTTCCGGGACCACCTTTGCCCATTCCACTTGCCTGCCTTGGTCAGAAATCCTCAGGGGGTGAACGGGCCTTACTATCATTGGGGATAATCCCATATGGACTCCCCAAGCCACTTCGAGTACTACCGGGTTATGATCGCTAAAATGTGTTTGTACCGTACGATAGTCCATAACCCGGTTTAAAATACCTTGGGAAACAAAGATATAATCTATTATTGTGCCTTGGTGGACACCAGTAAAAGTTGGCAGTCTAGGGCCACCATCTGGTTCGTGCAAGTCGAAGTTAGCAAGAAATTCTTCTAACTCCTCTCCCTCGGTAGTATGTTCAAAGTGGGGTCCCTCTAGTCCTTCGTCCCCGTCATCGCTACTTCTCCTACAGGCTAGGTTACATGGGTGAATGTTAAAATCGCCTAATAAAATATACTCTAAGTCATACTTGGTATTCTGGCTGGCTAATTTTAAAATGCTATCTAAATTAGTGATGTTACATCCTCTATGGTCACTGTTCCCTGAATTGTAAAAGTTTATATATATGGTCCTGCTAGTGTTGTTGATCACTCTTTCTACCATTAAGATGTTATGGGAATCGGTGCTAATCTGCCTACAACTTCCCTTCAGGTCTAAGGAGAACAAAATAAAAAGGCCTCCCTTAGCTCTCCCCATACGACTGGGAACAGCTGCTTTGGTAAAGCTGGTAAACCCATCCCACCAAAGGTTGGCGGATGTGTCCCAGGTTTCCTGGAGAGCAATAATATGGTGGCCTAAAACAAAACTTGACCATGCCTTGTCCTGTCGTTTCGCGTTTAGCCCCGCTATGTTCCAGCTTATCATCTTGCAAGAATCTATAGGTGTCTTAGGTTCTGAGTACCGCACCAATACCCCTTCAGCTGCTCGTGACAGTTGGGTCCCTTCATTAGTTCCCACTTTCAAAAAGCTCTGCGGGTTATCACTGGCAAGGCTCTGATTCGCACAGTGCTCAGGCAGATTTAAGGTTGGGAGATGTTCATGTTTTGATGTGACTTGGTCTTCTTGCCCTGTCTGATAGATGGACTCACTGGGATCTAGGCCATTAATAAATTGACTGCTCTTGACTGGTGGCTGATCCAAAGCATCTTTTACCAAATCAATGTCCTCCATATGTCAGTCGCAGTCATTTAAATTGGATAAGACTCCATACCTATTCCCCATTCCAAATCCCCAGTCAAAAGGGGTGGCCGCCTGACCCCATCCGCTAGCTGTTGTGTTCCACATGGGTCATGGGGTATTTGAACGCATCGGGGGCTGTTCATTTCCCGTCCAGGCTATAAACCCATTTCCCTGTCCTCTATGATCATATCCCGGGGTGCTTGGTCCCCACCTGTTTATAGTGGGCCCATTTAACCTGGGTGTTCTGGCAATTGGCTCAATCGGGTAGTCACATTGCCCTGTCCCAAGACTAATCATAGGATGGAAACGGTCATTGTTATATCTGGGTCTAGTGTCCCCTCCCCAGTTAGTGACTTTTATATTCCTTCTAGGTCTAGGGATGTTGGAGAAGGTCGCAATCTGGTTCTCACTATAAAAGAATTTCAGGGTAAGGGGGATTATGGAACCACTTCTTCGTTGGGGGGGAAAGATGTTGGACAGGATGTTTGGGAGTACCTCTGCGTTAACAAAGTTTAATATTACGCAGTCCCCCTTAAACTTCTTTGGCTTATTCCCAATCCATGGTACCCTCCTTGTCATTACGATCTCCCCTGCTAGTTGTTCAGACCCCTGATATGCCATATGCATATTATTAGTGAGCCAGTGTAAAGCTTTATCTTTTAGTCCTTGAATAGATTCTATTTTACCATGTGATAGAGCAGGGACATTGGCCAATACAAGTACTACTGATGAGGCTTCCATAATGAATTGTGATGAGTCATCCCCTAAATGCAGTGGTGCTGGCACAACAGATGGTAAAATGGGGGACTCTCTTACTGCTTCCTGGCTAGGCGCAGGTGGTGGTGGCTGCCCTAGCGGGATAGACTGTATTTGGCCTTCCGTAGGACCCATGTCCGCACCAGTGTCCTCCTCAGCTATGGCCACCGGTTTTGTGACATGAGTAACTAGATTCTCCAATTCATCAGCCAACTTACTTTGCGACCCACCCATCTTTTTCACCTCAGCAGTTATTTTGTCTATTTTCCCAATCAATGGCTTAATGATAGTCCTGATTTTCATATCTATCATGTCTGAGATCCTATTGAATAGGTCGTCGTCAATGATGTGTCTTGACTCAACGTCAACATCACACTCCACATTTTTCCCTTTGCGCCTAGGTGGTGTGATCGGCTTTTTTCTTCCTAGCTGTTTCCCCCCACGTTTTGGCTGAGATTTTCTACAAGTTCCCACGGCCCGTACTACGGGCGACGGGGGTGAGGGAACTTCAACTACAATATTTTGCTGTTGATCCGAGTCAGACACTGCATTTGCTGACAAGTCGACTAGCAGATCTGAATTTTCATCATCATTGCCAGTGTCTTGAGAATTAAGGTCCGGTATATATGTAGTGGGATCTAGTGATGGTGTGTCAGACATTGGTGCATTAGAGGAAGGACTCGCTGGGAGCAAAATTGGTGATTGGCTCAGACCTAGGGATTGCCTTCTTTCATTATTAATCTTATTGACCACTTGTACTAAGTAAGAATCTAAGGTGTTAAGTGACTCTGTGACTACAGGTGCCAATTTTTTAGTCATGTTTACAGCAGGGTTAAGATGCTATCAGGAGTCTAAAAGGCACTCACAGAATTAACTACGGAAGCAATACACAGTACTAACAAGACGGGGGAGAAATACTACCATGCAACGATAGGCAGATTCCTACTCCAATCAGATCATGGACCAGATGCAAACAGTAGCTAGGGTCCAAGAATGTTCATTGACGATGTACAGCAATGATCCACAATATTTTCCTACAACGGGTACAGTACCGTAGGAGCTCGATGATGGAGATATCAGGGGGATAGCCTTGCCTGGCCTTTTCGTGCCTCTGAGGGCCACAGAGGGCCCGCCCTTTGCCCGGGCTTCGCTCCGGGCGTCCCGCTCGCGTCCCGCGACGCTGGGGGCTTGCTGGATTTAAAGCCCCTCCTGGCGCGTCTAGCGCGTCAGGGAACGCGCCGCCGCAAAGACTGCCGGGATTTGGAGTCCCGGTGCGGCGGCGTGCCTGGTGGCGGCGGTCGCTGTGGTCGTTTGCCGTGGATCTTCGGGCTAATGACTCCTCTTGTGCCTCGATCCTTGCGTTCACGCACTCAGGTATAGATTTGATCCCCCCGCTCCACCGAGGGCTTGCTGGATTTAAAGCCCCTCCTGGCGCGTCTAGCGCGTCAGGGAACGCGCCGCCGCAAAGACTGCCGGGATTTGGAGTCCCGGTGCGGCGGCGTGCCTGGTGGCAGCGGTCGCTGTGGTTGTTTGGCGTGGATCTTCGGGCTAACGACTCCTCTTGTGCCTCGATCCTTGCGTTCACGCACTCAGGTATAGATTTGATCCCCCCGCTCCACCGAGGGCTTGCTGGATTTAAAGCCCCTCCTGGCGCGTCTAGCGCGTCAGGGAACGCGCCGCCGCAAAGACTGCCGGGATTTGGAGTCCCGGTGCGGCGGCGTGCCTGGTGGCGGCGGTCGCTGTGGTCGTTTGGCGTGGATCTTCGGGCTAACGACTCCTCTTGTGCCTCGATCCTTGCGTTCACGCACTCAGGTATAGATTTGATCCCCCCGCTCCACCGAGGGCTTGCTGGATTTAAAGCCCCTCCTGGCGCGCCTAGCGCGTCAGGGAACGCGCCGCCGCAAAGACAGCCGGGATTTGGAGTCCCGGTGCGGCGGCGTGCCTGGTGGCGGCGGTCGCTGTGGTCGTTTGGCGTGGATCTTCGGGCTAACGACTCCTCTTGTGCCTCGATCCTTGCGTTCACGCACTCAGGTATAGATTTGATCCCCCCGCTCCACCGAGGGCTTGCTGGAATTAAAGCCCCTCCTGGCGCGTCTAGCGCGTCAGGGAACGCGCCGCCGCAAAGACTGCCGGGATTTGGAGTGCCGGTGCGGCGGCGTGCCTGGTGGTGGCGGTCGCTGTGGTCGTTTGGCGTGGGTCTTCGGGCTAATGACTCCTCTTGTGCCTCGATCCTTGCGTTCACACACTCAGGTATAGATTTGATCCCCCCGCTCCACCGAGGGCTTGCTGGATTTAAAGCCCCTCCTGGTGCGTCTAGCGCGTCAGGGAACGCGCCGCCGCAAAGACTGCCGGGATTTGGAGTCCCGGTGCGGCGGCGTGCCTGGTGGCGGCGGTCGCTGTGGTCGTTTGGCGTGGATCTTCGGGCTAACGACTCCTCTTGTGCCTCGATCCTTGCGTTCACACACTCAGGTATAGATTTGATATAGGTTGTGCATTCCTCTTAGCTAAGTTCTTGAGCAAATTTAGCTGATCCTTTGAGCGAACAGGGCCTTAAAAGTGATGCAATGCGATTCTCCCATATTTGAAATTGCACCTTCAATCAGTCTGAATAATACGCAGGTTAAAGTACTCTCTGAGATAAGACATCATTTTTATAGCAGCACCACTCCTGCCACCCTTGACAGGCTCAGCAAACAGTGCAAGGTGAACTCATCTGTGCACGAGGCAGCTGCTTCTGGCCTGAACCATGGCGGCCGTGCACTTTGAGAAGATCGTCCATGAAGGCGCCACCTGCTCCATCTGCTTGGGTTTCTTCACAGAAACTGTGAAGGCGTGCTGCAACCACAACTTCTGCCATCCATGTATCTCAAAATACGTGGCAGACCTGTCTGCAAATATCTCGTGCCCGCAGTGCAAGCAGACCGCCGACAAGGCGACGCTGAGGGCACTGGTGTAACGAAAATTGAGGAGGCCTCCCTGCACGGTGCGAAGAAGGGGCCCCCTCCAGTTTCAATTAGGAGCTCTCTGGCCAGAGTGCAGTGCCGAGGGGGCCCCTTGGAGCTAGGGGCCCACCGCACTGCAGGGGCTCCGGGGGCCTGTGTTACGCCCCTGGCTGAGGGCCAATGTGCAGCTGGTCACCATGGCGGACCGGCTGAGGCACCTCAGCCTCCAGCGGGGCCCGGAGGGCAGTCACTTCTGGTGCCCAAGCAAGACAAGAGCCTGAAGGTCTCCTGCAGAGACGACCAGAGGGCGATCTGGGTGGTGTGCAGCCTGTGCTACGAGCACTGCTCGCACACAGCTGTGGCCGTGGAAGAAGCGGCGCAGAAGTTCAAGCTACACTGCAATGCACTCGTATTGTCCTGGTGTTGACAACAGGAAAATGCTCACCCGGCTTGCACCAGACACTTCGTTTACACGTAGAAATTTAAAAAAGGTAGTCATGTATACTGTGGTTGAGATGCAGGGCAAATGTGCTGTACTACTGAACCTGGCACGTGTTAGGCTCTTGTATTCTTAACATACTTTAAAAAAAAAGACATATATTGTTACAGCAATTCATGGGCTACCATGCAGCCTGCAGGCAGAGTAAAATGTCTCTTTCTAAGTTGCAGTCTTTGTATAATGCTGTCCTTCTCACCTTGTTTACCTGCAAACACACCTACTGGTAAGTGTACTTTCACATGAGTCATCTGCTGCACTGCATTTCTTAGGAGATGCTTGAATTAATAGGTTGCACTGTACATTGTAACATCACTGGTACCTGGCACTTCCAGTCCCAGCTATCACAACCGTATGAGGCACTGAGGGGCACTGTGCCACATGTCTGTTGACTTTATGAAGGGGGCAAGGCCAAATTAGTCGGTAGGGCTCATGTTTTCCCTAGTTGCTTCTGTCTGAAAGCAAACACAAGCAAACACTGGCTTTACGTCCACGAACTCAATATAACACGACACTGGCCCATAAACCTTCCTGCATGCCTTGGTACCACTGCCCAGGATTGGAGTAATTGTTCTAGCCAACAAGCATTTGTAATGCAATAGGTCTCCAATTTACGTGAGACCTATTCCATTGCAAATGCCTGGCAACTTGGCATCACGTACAACTGGGGGAGGAGGCACGGACATCGGTAGGGAGGGCGGCAAGGAGAAGGCCCAGACAAAGGGAGGGCAGGCGGGTGGGGGTTGAGGGGAAGTGCAGAAGGCACAGACAGTGGTGGTGGCATCCTAATTGCCGGTGTGGGACAGCCGCACCGCTGCCGGCTGGTTCCAGCACCGCTAGAGTGGCGGGCAGATGTAAGTCCGCCTGCCGTTCTAATAGGCCCCTAGGGGTTCATTACTGCACTGTTTAAAGTCATATTTTGTAGGGAGTTTTTATAAAAACAATCATTTAAACCGATTTTTTTTTGTGGTAACGCCGGGCATCGCAATGATATCGATAGCTGCTATCACAGCAGATACGTCGCGAAATGACAAAACAAATGCAGTCATTCAATAGCCACCATCACATTCAAAACTTACTATTGAATTTGGATTATAGACAACAGAATAAACACATTACTATCTAAATTACTGTATAATAGCATGTACAACCCCCTAAATACACAGTGCACAACATTTTCAGAGTAATCTATAACTGCATGCATCACTGTATCAGTAAGTCTTGCATTCACTGTATAAGTATTTGAGTGAATCTGTGAGCTAGTGCATCATTCTATCAATGCTTCTGTAACAAAGTGTGTGACTGCCTCAGTGCAGCTGTGAGTGGGTGCATCATTGTTGTAATGGATTTGTGATTGGTTGCATAAACCTCTCCCTCAAACTGTGAGTAAGTGCATGAGTGCCTTTATGCATTTGTAAGTAAGTATGTAACTGCATGTCTGGATCTGTGAGTGGATACATGAGTGTCTGAGTGGGTGAATAAGTGTCTGAGTGGGTCTGTGAGTGAGGGCACATGTCTCTCAGTGGGTCAATCACTGGACGCATGAATGTCTAAGTGGTTCTGTCAGTGGCTGCATGGTTCTCTGAGTGTGACTGTGAGTGGGTACATGAGTCTCTGAGTGTATAACTGGGTGCATTAGACTCTGAGTGGGTTTGAGTGGGTGTGTGAGTGACTGTATGAGTGTGTGAGTGTATGAGTGGGTATATGTGTGTCTCAATGGGTCTGTGAGTGAGGGCATACGTCTCTAAGTGGGTGAGTAAATGGGTGCATGCATGAATGTCTGAGTGGGTCTGTGACTGGGAGGACGAGTGTCTGGGTTGGTCTGTGATTGGATGCCTGAGGCTAAAGTGGGTGAGTGAGTGGCAGTGTGTATATCTGACTGAGTTTGTGAGTGGGTATGTGAGTTTCTGAGTCAATGAGTGAGTGACTAAGTCCATAAGTCTCTGAGAGTGTCTGTGACTAGTGTGGGAGTGACTGGGTGTGTGACTGGGTGTATGAGTATCTCAGTGGGTCTGTTAGTACATAAATGAGTGTATGAGTGTGTCTTAAGTGCGTGTGAGTTGCTCCGAGTGAGTCTGTAAATAGGTGGCCGAGTATCTGAGTGGGTCTGTGAGGTGGTGCATGAGTGCCCATGTGGTTCTGTGAATGGATGTAAAAGTCTCTAAGTGGGTATGAGACTGCACGCATGAGTCTCTGAGTGTGTCTGTACATGGGTGCATCACTCTCTGAGTGAGTCTGTAAGTGGGTGCATGAGTACCTGAATGGGTATGTGAGTGGCTGCATGCGTATCTGAGTGGGTGCATGAGTATCTGAATGGGTATGTTACTGAATGTATAAGTGTGTGATTGGGTATGTGAATTGGTGTATAAGTGTCTGAGTGAGTTTGTGAGTAAATACATGAGTGTGTAACAATGACCAGCGAGTGTTTACAAATATATATCTTGTGATGTTGTTATGACAGCTCCACTGTGATGATTTTATTTTGTTATGGGCATTGGCAGCCGCACTTACCTGTGATGTTACACGGAAATGGACTCAATTCACCAGCATGCACTTGCTGACACGCCCATTGGGTGGAACCTCCAAAGCTGATGTAATTCTGCTTGTATTCATACTGCCAGCACCTGTGAACAAGGGTGCAAGGATGCCCGAAACGCATCAGGACTTTATGGCATATGTTTGTGTGTGCTTCAGTGATTGCTGTACAGAGCTGCCCGGCCGAATAAAGGATTTACACAGCAGTACGTGGCTCTCCATGTTGGGAACTCTTTTTGTGATGCAAAGTTAAGTGCGGCCCTCCCAGGTCGCGGAGAGCCCTTCCGCGGACGAGCGGGTCCGTTGTAGTCATTTATACTTCGGATGAAGGAGCGTTGTGTGTTCGGTTGGGGCATATCAGCCCTGTGGCATTCATGCAAGGTACACAGCTACACTGTGATGATTTTATTTTGTTATGGACATTGGCAGCCGCACTTACCTGTGATGTTACACGGAAATGGACTCAATTCACCAGCATGCACTTGCTGACACGCCCATTGGGTGGAACCTCCAAAGCTGATCTAATTGAGCGGCGGTATTCTGCTTGTGTTCATACTGCCAGCACCTGTGAACAAGGGTGCAAGGATGCCCGAAACGCGTCAGGACTTTATGGCATATGTTTGTGTGTGCTTCAGTGATTGCTGTACAGAGCTGCCCGGCCGAATGAAGGATTTACACAGCAGTACATGGCTCTCCATGTTGGGAACACTTTTTGTGATGCAAAATATATGTAATATAAATTAAATTATTAAAATATGTATTCATTTTTAAAACTACATTTTACACTACATTAGCTGCATTAGTAGGGAAAGTGTTAGATAGCGGAGATGAATAAATTCCTATTACCACTCCAGCGAGTGCAACAGTAGGGATAGTGTTGGATAGCGTAGGGGAATAAATTACTATCCACACTCCAATAAGTGCAACATTAGGAAAAGTGTTGGATAGTGTAGGGGAATACATTACTATTCTCCCTCCAGGGAGTGCAACAGTAGAGAAAATGTTGGATAGCGGAGGGGTAAAAATTATTATTCCCACTCCAACAAGTGCCACAGTAGGGAAAGTGCTGGATAGCTTAGGGGGTAAAAATTACTATTCCCGCTCCAGCGAGTGCAAAAGTAGGGAAAGTGTTGGATAGGGAAGGGTTACAAAATACTATTCCCACTCCAGCGAACGCAACAGTAGGGAAAGTGTAGGGTAGCGGAGAGGAAAAATTTACTATTCCCACTCCAATAAGTGCAACAGTAGGGAAAGTGTTGGATAGCGTAGGGGAATAAATTACTATTCCCTCTCCAGAAAGTGCAACAGTAGTGAAAATGTTGGATACCGGAGAGGTAAAAATTACTATTCCCACTCCAGCAAGTGCAACAGTAGGGAAAGTGTTGGATTACGAAGGGGTACAAAATACTATTTCCACTCCAGCGAACGCAACAGTAGGGAAAGTGTAGGGTAGCAGAGAGGAATAATTTACTATTCCCACTCCAATAAGTGCAACAGTAGGGAAAGTGTTGGATAGTGTATGGGTAAAAATTACTATTCCCACTCCAGCAAGTGCAACAGTAGAGAAAGTGTTGGATAGCGGAGGGGTAAAAAATTACTATTCCCACTCCAGCGAGTGCAACAGTAGGGAAAGTGTTGGATAGGGGAGGGGAATCAATGACTATTCCCACTCGAGCAAGTACAACAGTAGGGAAAGTATTGGATAGCGGAGGGGTAAAAATTACTATTCCCACTCCAGCGAGTGCAACAGCAGGGAAAGTGTTGGATCAGGGAGGTGAATAAATGACTATTCCCAATCAAAAGAATGCAGCAGTAGGGAAAGTGTTGGATAGCGGCGGGGATAAAACCAAAGATTACATCTCTTCAACCTAAAACCACAAACAAAATAAAAACAAAACTATTACCCAAAATATGTATAAATTAATAATAGAATATTAATAATCAACTATTGATTAATTTATTTAAACAAAATTACTCTCCACTCTCTACCCTAATAAACACCAAAACACATACTTCAAAATATTTACACACATTCCATAACTAATTTTAAATTTAAAAAAATTAACAATTAACAACAATACATTTCTTCCCAACATTTACAATTATAAACCCCACAACTCACACATTAATTACAATCACACGATTAGCAGATTTAATATTTAATTAGCATTAATTAACAAATAATTAATTAATCATAAATATTGTACGTACCACCATATCCCCTATAAATGACACCAAGAATGTTGTAAAATATGACACAATTAACATAATCATTAACAATTAGTTAATTATTAACAATTAACAAGCAAATAAAATAATAAACACTATAAAATACCATTAAATAAATATTATTTTAAAAATATTAAAAAATGTTTAAAAATTAAATTACTTCCCACCCTACTCCCCTATCAACCCACAACCTGCTCCTAAAACAATGACACAATTAACAAAATTAGCAATTAATTAAAAATAATTAACAGCCAATTAATAACAAAATTAATAATAAATTAATTACCACAATTAAAAATATAAAATATGAAATACATTAATATTAATTAATAAAAAAGTATTAATTAGTTATAATTTAATTACTTCCCACCCTATTCCCCTATAACCCCACAACCCGCTACGAAACTAAAACGCAAAAGGTACTTAAAATAAAATTGATAGCTTCTAAAAATGTAATACATATATTTCAAACAAAATGAAATACTTAGACAAAAAAATTGAATACATTTACAATACATACTAAAATACATAACACTAACTAAAAAACGATATTTTAACAAATATATTTTTGCTAACAATAATATTGATCGTTTTTTTTACAAAACGATATTAATGACTTCGATATTGTTGAAAACGATATTACTTACCTTAGACTCGATATTCTGTATCACGATATTCTGATCGTCGATATTTTTGTATCCCGATATTGTGCACTCGGCATTAGTGCAAGTCGACAATAACAACTCAATATTCTGTCTGTTTACCTAAGATCTTGTAGGGCCCTGGAGCAAGCCTCATTAAACCAATCAAGTTCCCCATTTTTCTTATTTACGTTAGGCCTGGTTAGGGATAATTTAACTTCCTTAAGTAGATCTAAGAAGTTAGGAATCAAGGTATCAGGTTCTACATTCAAATCTAAAGACTTCTAATCACGTCTAGTTTATCAATTACAACCTGCTGTAGGATTTGTTTCTTGTCTATTCTATCCCATTTTAATTGGAAACTATTTTGTCTTGCTAGGGATGGTTTAGGGACCTTTTCTGACGGCCTTGGGAGAACGGCTACACCAGTGACCTCGAGCAGCAGTAACACATGGTCACTAAAGTAAAAAAATGTGTAGCCGTGTGAACAATGTTATTACAAGAATGGGCAGAGGCCATAATAAAGTCAATTGTCGATCCATAGTTGCTGCGGAAAAACGTTTTATCCAAACCACCTCTGACTGGTTCTCTTTTATTACATATTCCTAGGTTCCAGGTAGTCAACAGTCTATTTAAACTATTTCCGTGTTCATTGTGCATGAAGTTCATCAGTGGATCCCCCTGTGTGCCTGCTAACCACAGACCAATTCAGGTAGGTGGAGGAATGTTTGAACAATAAAATCCCCAACCCAGAGAATAATAATGTCCTTACCAGGCAATGCCTTATGAATTTCATAAGCTCTTTCTCCAGGGTGTCTACAGTTGACGCCATACTATTCCCGAAATTATTATTGTTGTAATTTACCATTAACCATACTTGCGGGCATTCTGCTCTAAAAGCTAAGAAATGGAAATTAGGGGATGGATGTTTGAACCTTATGATCTTAACATTTAAAGTATTTGAGATTAGGGTGAGCAAACCTCTTTTTGCTCTACCTGCCAGGGAGGGGGCAGCATTAGTTTGAAAGGATCAATAACCATTAATTGAAATGGGATCTATTGCCCATGTCTCTTGGAAGCAGATAATGTCTCTAACCTGCCACATTAAAACCCACTCTGGTAAAGCCTGCTTATCAACAATAACCCACCACGCTCCATGAGGCTATTTGCAGCACGTGCTTCTGGGATCCCATTCTTCCCACAAAGACTAATGTGTCAATGTTACTAATTCGACCAAGATCACCTGCTACATTAACAGTGTAACCTCCCACTAGTGATTCAGTCTGGGTCGTGGGATTCAGTACCTCGGAAATATAAGAAAACTCCTTAGGACTATTGGTAATGCACCATCGTTAGGTAGTCAATCACAGGACTCTAGATCTACCAGAGGCGAAATTTGACGACTCGTACATTCCTTCAGGTCTATAATGGGTTAAGCTGTTTTAATGAATGCCGGTTAAATCACTTGGAACACTGTCTAAGATAGCTTTATGTATTTGCCATATGAAATTTGGGAGATGCTCCAAATAACCATTAGAGTTAGCATACATTGCAATTTAACATAATGCTTCATCAGTGCCATTTTTTAACCCAGTGGCTTCAAGTAACAAGAAATGTATAGAGTTAAATGTCACTAAGTCTTACAATCAAATCCGATGTTGCTTATGTGCCAAATGCCCATCACATGATCGAATGGTGTTGTCTGGCAGGGCTGGCATAGAGCATCATGGGAATAAGAGGGGCAGGATCACTTCTAGCACCCATGAATACTCTTGTGAAGAGAGGACAGGAAAGGGCGAGCAAGATATTTCAAAGATAAACAAACACAGAGTACTGAAAGCAGAAAAGCCAGATGCAAGATGCCTTTCGTGGCTTATTGCATTTCCCCTGCTCTCTTATCTCACAAGCACGCGGTGGCCTTTTATTACTTCCAGTCAATCACTGCTCACTTCAGGTGTGCAGTTTCCTCACTGTATCCTGAAAGAATGATTAGGAGTGCAGATTCCCGCAGTAAGACTTGATTGGGTGTATTTTATAGGGCAATTTAAGCACCTTTTGCTTACATAGTGAGACAGGCGAATAAATCACTACAACTACCCATGACATGATCAAATTACTCAATAAAACCTGTCCTGCAGAGTGTCTTCTCCATGTAATAATTTCAAAGAGAGCAAGGTGATGATGAGCCAGCCAATGGCATTACTAGCCGTATAATGAAGATGTAAAATGAGCACTTCATACACAGTACACCGTGTAGGGAAAGCCCTCTGCGTCCTTTGGACAGACATCACCCAGACCCCGACTCTAATGTGTCAATCCCATGGTTGCTGTGCAGCAGAGCAAGCCACATTCATTAATGGCCAGATGTATCAAAGGGTTTTACCCATTCTGTGTCTATGGGAAAATGTGTTCGTATATATGGCCCTTGGTGATTATATGTATTTGCGAGAGATCACGTTTGTTCTAATGTCCATTTGCGCTCTACAGACTCACAACAGCTCCAATGGAGTGTGGATTCTGAGGTTCCTTAGGTGGAGAGTGATGCTCTCAGTGGCACTTCGATATTCAGTCATAGTGCTTAATTTATGCTGGTGGCTGCAGGTTCGGTAATAATAGGCAGAAAGAAAAAGAAAGATAGGAAAAGAGTGACAAAGGAGAAAGCAGGGGTAAAAGGGTCTTGCAAGAGTGAAATGAAGGGATATGAGTGGTGTGTAATGGAAGAAAGAGGCCTGAGACGGAATTAAGACTAGGTAGCCTTGGTATTTGGAAACAATGGCACTTGTCTGTGTCCGCAGCAGGCTCCTAAGAAGAACTTTGGACCCCTGCACTTATGTGTTTCATAAATTAAGTTCTATACTGCTGTTATATGGGAGCTGGCTGTACATCAAAATATCAACTGCAAAATCATCATCCTCTCCCTGCACTGCTAATTACCTCCCATATTACATCACTCATGACACGGTCTATGCCATCATTGATAACACGAACGTAACATCTGAAATTACATCATTGATGACAACACTGTGCATGGAGGGGTCACAAGTTATAGTTACTTGAGATAACTATAACTGGTGAATTTCAGTGGTTTTATTAGTTTAAAACAGTATGTTTTAACTGACACTTTCACCTAACTGTAACATCCCTTTAACTGGTGTATTTTTTCAATGAATTTCTAAGGTCTTTTTAATAGAAAATCAGATATTCTTACCATATCTAACTATAATGTCACTTTAATCTTCATTGTTTCACTGAATAGACAGACAGAATGACAGAATGACAGATAGATAGATAGATAGATAGATAGATAGATAGATAGATAGATAGATAGATAGATAGATAGATAGATAGATAGATAGAGAGATAGAGAGATAGATAGATAGACCTATACTTACCTACATATCATTGTTGTCAATGTTTTGGTGATCAATATTATGCCCATAATATTCTAGTAGCACAATATTCTGGAGGCAACATTAAGGTGGAATACCTGGAAACTTCTGTTTAAGTGTAGGAACAACAACTCTATTATTGGGTTCATCTTCGCGATTCTGGGGCTCACTTCAAGACAACACTACAAAATGCTCCATGAGTGAGACATGTTTTGCAATTTTTAACTATGATATATTAACAAAAATACTGTAGTGCTTATACATATGAGGTGCATCATACTGATAGAGAAATACATAACTTACCTCTCACTCACTGCTTCTTAGTTACACAGACACCATAAATGTATGGAGGTCACCAATATTGAGTGATGTGCCCTTTGAACCTTACTTAATTCAGCCACCCTGACAGTGAATTAACAGCAATACTGTGATTAATGAGAAACTACAGTGACCTTTTCACAGGATGTGTGGATGTGGGTAAAAATATCAGATGATGCAGGGCACTTTATTTTCTAATGACTCACTGCCATGACGTGCCTCCAAGCTGAGATAATCTATTGTTCTTGTGGTGAGACATGGCCCACACAGAAGCTTGAGTACTGCATTAGAAAACAGAGAAATGTTGCTCTAGAAACATTTACAGGCCCTTTCAGGAAAGTGTGCCTGAAAAAATGCCCTGCTTCACTTGGGTGATTTATGGAGATTGGTTTCTGTTTATGTTAGAGCCACTTGATCCCCAACATGAGCATCCCAAGCCAAGGCAGTCTAAAAATGGCACTAGCACTGCCAAGGCTGAATCAATGGAAAAATCTTTATCAGGCCTATGGTCTTTTGGTCTGATAGTCTAAAACAAAGCAGGCGATACCCAAAAAATGTAATCTGTCTTCTACTCATGTGAATTATCTCGACCAAATAAATATGAGCAGTTCATGTCTCAAAATAATCCGAAGCTTAAAGTTTCAACAACAGGTAATAGTGCTTGGGCAACAAAGTAATCTTTGCTGACTCTGACCTTTGTAGCCGCTTCTAGAGTCCTGGGTTCATGGCAAGCCGGTCCAGTCTACCTTCAGTTTCTTCAGCAGCAGGCCAGTCTTTCTTCTGATTCTTAAATGGTTCAGGAGTGTTCTGAGAAGAGGTATGGGGGTCCACATTTATGCCAAGTTCTTGCCTGTTGGTAGAGGGCAGACCTTTGTCCACCCAGTAAACCAGTTTTGGTCAATTTCTCCCCACCTCCTTCTGGGTTTGGATATTGCCTGATTAGAAAGACAAAAGGGAGGCAGGTCTAGATCTGAGCTTCTTAAGCCAGTGGCAAGGTAGGCATCCTTTAAAGCTCTAGAAGTGGTTGGGCAAAGCCCCCGGGTCTCTCTGACAAGTCTCCCTCCCCACTCCAATACTCTTTGTTCAGTGTATAGAAGCAAGAGAAAACTACCACATGGAGTCATCAGGGGTCTGGACACTGGCAGGAAAGTATATTGGTTTTATGCAGGAAAATAATAATATTCTAAATATGTCATTTCCAAAATGCTAATATAAAATCCTATTTGACCATTAAGTTGGAATAGGAATTGAACCACGTTTCTAACTACTCCCAAATTGGATTTAGCATGTATTAAATATAAGAGTGTAAGCCAGAGTTAACCGAAGAGAGGGCAAGCCTTGCCACAGTGAAAAATGGCTTTGAAGGTTTTTCACTGCCAGGACATGTAAAATGTATTTAAAATTGTGTCTTTTTATTTTAGACGTTTTATATAGCGCAAGCTAGACCCGAAAGTGTCAGAGCCCTCTTCATAAGATGAAGATTGTTCAATTGAAGTAAACACATATATAGATATAAAGAAAAACTTTGTGCAGTCTCGGTAAATTAAATATGAGGACAATTAGCGATTCACAAGGATGCATTAGTCCACTGAGCCTCCAGACCCATGGGCTAACAACAGTACGTATTTTAATTATTCTAATAATAATAATAATTATTATTTTTGTTTTTATTATCCTCACTATTTAATTATAAAATAACCTGCCACTTTGTCCTTTTTAGTTACCAATTCCGTCTTCTCTATGCCATGTCCTATCTACCTTGTTTCACCTAAAGCTGGGTGCAAACGACACAGTGTCCCCAAGAAATTACAAATAAGTGAAATAAAATTGCAAAATATGACCTTCGAGTTGTCATAGATTTAGATTGACTGACTAATGCACAGTATCCTTGCACTTAAGTCAGTCTTATGAAAATGAACTGTGATGTTATGCAAAGTGAAAAGTTAGTAACCAACCTCATGTCCCTGCAGGACTACTTGCAGTAAATCACTGGAGCATGTGTGTGCAAATGTATGTGTGTGTGTGTCTGTTTATCTGACCCACCCGGTGTGGTCCAGCGTAATCAAGTTGCAGCCACTTAGAGGAATGTGAAATTGAGCTTACAAATAAAAAACAGTAAAATTCCATTTTCTTTGCATGAGTTTAAATCATCCGAGCTAAGCATGTCACCGTGACTATCATTTACGTGATGTAACATGACAGTTATGATGTACTGTGGTAATTTGTGAGTGCTTTCAGGGTTATTGAAGTATCAAATATTTATGCGGTTCACTTATTAAGGCAAATTGTTTCATTCATACAGAGATGTCTGGCGGTAACTCACAAAGGGCTTCCCAATTACATTGGAAAATGTCTTCCATGTTACAACAATTTGCGCACGGTGTTGCAATTACTCTGTTCGCTGAATGGAAGCCGGGTTATGGAAAATCTGACATGAAATATATACAAGAGAATCGCTTTTCCTGCACATTACGGACATAGACCTGACTCTGAACAAATTGCAGCGTCGACATTGTAGAGCAATATACAGGAGGCCTTGAGGAAAACTCCCATTTGCCATTGGAGTCACTGCAAGAATGTGTAGTCCACTTCATAGGCAGGAGTGGAAAAGGTTGTGTTTAATTTGTGCCGGTGGCAATAGGTGGTTGGCAGCGGACATTCAGCTCTGAAGATTTGGCTAGGCCATGGCCAATAAACTGAAGTGTGGTCCTTCGTAGGAGGAGGTCGTGGTTCAATGTTTAATATTATTCCTTGCAGTGAAGAGAAAAAAAAGGTAGGCATGTCATCTGGCACAATCCAGTAGTTATAGTCGTCTAGCTGAGACAGTTAGTTTTGGGGAAGTTACTCTACATCCTCGTGCTTTTCCAAAGACCAAGGAAGAAACATGGCAGAAAGGGGGGAGAACAAAGGTGTACCAGAAGGAAATCAGAACAGTGATAACGGGATAAAGCAGAGATGAAAAATAAAAGGCTTAAGTAATACATATATGTGTAGGGCGGTGGAATAAAGAGGCATGATGAAGAGCCTTGGTGTGTTATCCCCCCTTAATTTTTGTCTTCAACCCTCCTTCTTTGCTACTTCGTTTTTGTTGGCTTTAGGACTCTGCCCACTTTACCACTGCTAACCAGTACTTAAGTGTTTGTGCTCTCTTCTTAAAACACGACAGAATTGGCTTATAACCAATTTGCATATTTGATTCATGTGTAAACTCATAGTAAAGTAGCACTTCTTGTATCCAGGGATTGTAAATTAAATTCTACTAGTGGGTCTGCAGCATTGATTGTGCCACCCACTTAAGTAGCCCTTTTAAAAATGTCTCATGACTGCCATTGAAGCCTGTGTGTGCAGTTTTTAAACTGCCCTGTCAACCTGTCAACATAAACCTTTTGCAGACACACAGAAGGCCAGAGGAGATTTACTGACCAGCAGGGGGCGACTCCCCTACAATGTAAGCTAATCAACACCAAAAGCCACCCTGGGTCAAGATAAAAAAATGGGAAAGGAGTGCGGAGGTGTTCCCTTTTATAGGACTAATTCCCTCACCCGCTCGTGATTGGCATGCTTCATCATCTGGAACGTCCTCGCACTGCAAACCTGGTCGCAGTGCAGACTACAACACCCTCACTGAGAGGAAGGAGCTCAGGGATGTTTTAGTTGTACGTAACAAGAGGTGTACTAAAACTTTCAGATGAGCTGAGTGTAGAGGGAGTGTGTGAAAGATAGTGCCTGTAAAGTTAAAACAAACTCCCTGGTATGTTAAGACTCAATTTTAATAGAACATCCGGGGGTCAGGGTTAAAAATTGTGTACGTCCCTCGCCTGGAAAATTCAACCTATCATGGTTAGGTGTGATCATAGGGTCGACATATTTCAGCAGTAGTGCCCTCCGCAGAGGTGCCAGACTTTCTTCAGGATCAAATGAGTAGTGTGTGCAAAGATGGCACCCTACCAACTTTGGTTGGTGTAAAAAGGATACAAAAACTGATAGAAAGGAATGTCATTCATAATTAGATGATGTTCAGCGACGTCCCCATCATTTGGGGGGAGCTAGTGGCAACTCATCCTCGGTGCACTCGAGGAGAGTTCCAAAAACCTCTGTCAGGAGATCGGTTGCCGCAGAGGCACGTCTGAGAAACCTATTGCCAGGCCCAAAAACGTCCTTTGTAATACCTGTAAGTCCCCCACAGGTAGGCCCTAGACAGCCCAGAGAGAAGAGTACAGTGCAAAAGATGGACATGTACTCTTTAGTTTTACATATCTTGGTGGTGAAAAACTCTTAAATATGTTTTTCACTATTGCACAGCCTACCTCTTTTATAGAATAGCATTGGTGTTACCTTAATACATTAAATATGCAATAATTCCAAATGGGGGTGGGTGACCAATTCATGTTTGGTGTATTTGGAATATGATAAAAATCCTCTCTCAGGGTGAAGATGGGTTTTAAATTGTGTATTCCTCCTAGACCTCCACACACATTAGAGAGCTTAGGTGTGCCTGAATGGGCCTTCACTGGTAGGATGGGATGGCGGAGCTGGGCACAAATCTATTTACACTTGGATAGTCTATGTCCTGCCTCCACAGAAAGAGCTGCATACCCCCTGTAGTTAGTCTGGGGCTAGGACAGGGAAGACAGGATGCCTGTGGACTTCAAATGAAACCTCTTGAAGCGTCTCCCACTTTAAAGGAAAGCCCAGGTAAAAATACTGGGCTCCAGACACCAACTCTTGAGTACAGTTCTGTTCTGGACCTGTGGCTACTCTGCCAGGAGAAGTCGTGCTGTGCTTCTGAAGGGACTGCCACTCTGCTGGACTACTGCTCTGACGGACTGCTGAGCTGATGGACTGTTGCATTGCTGTGCTGAACTACTGCCTGCTGCCCTCTAGCGTGGGTGAGAAGGGCTGGACCAGCAACTCTGACCACAGGACCCCAGAGTGACTCCAGGACTGGTTGGTTGTCCTCCTGATCAGAAGCCTCAGGGACATAGCATGCATCCAACAACCTTGAACCCAGAACTTGGACTCTGCTAACTGTGTTTTCTGCCCTGCTAAGTGGTGCCACCCCAATCCTGGACCCTTGAAAGTGGGCCTGAAGGTGCTCTGCCAAGCCTACATGTGGTCCCTATCGGAACCATTGAAAAGCAAAGCATAGCCCCACCAAGCATCCCACACAGCTGCCAGCTACATCTGAACTGACGCAAAGTGTTGCAAAACCCTACAAAGCTACTCAGAACAGCTCACCGGAACTTACGCTAAGCTCTGCAAACCATTGCTACACAGCTTTATCAATACCAATGTTGGACCACGCAACGTCTCGCAAAGCACAGCACAGACTGCGCACCAGGATTAAGGTACTGTGTTCAATGGACCTAAATGGGTCCCTGTAGCTGTCGTGCACTCCATCATTATCAGCCGGCCTGAACTCATGACTTGTACCAGTTTATTGTCACTGTGTCCTTTTTGGGGCTATATTTACTGAAATCTTTAAACCTGCGTATCTCTGGTTCTACTGATAGGAAATTTGTTGTTTTGGTCTTGTTTTATTTATTGAAAAAGTGTTCAATTTTTCTAAATTGGTTTGGGACTTTTCTTGTATTGTATTTTTACTCTATTACTGTTTGAAGTGCTGCATAAATACTTTACACATTGCTTTTAAAGTAAGTCTGACTGCTCTGCTCCAAGCTATCAGAGGGTTGAGCACAGATTAATTTGGGGTTGGCTTCTGCCTCACCCGGTCTAGGATTGTGGTTGCTGATTGAGTAGGGTTTCACTCCCTGAACCAGTTACCCGGCAGCCTTGAGATTCCGCAACCGTGAAATTCGTCATCACTGAGAGTGGACTTGTTAGAAATAGATGTCTCTAGTTGGCTGAGGTAGGTACCTTTGTCCAAGTAGGGACCCTTCTTCCTAGTCAGGGTAAGGGGGATACACTTCTAAAATAACCTCTGCTCATCCCTTGGTAGCTTTGCACGCACAGACAGGCTTATCTCAGAAGCAGTGTTTAAAGCATTTGTGAACACATACACTAATACAGTGAAAACACTACAATTGGACACCACACCAATTAAGAAAAATAAGTAATCTTTATCTAAACCAATACAAGACCAAAACGACTTTCAAATGGTAGAAATAGTTCAGTTCAAAGCAAATTGCAGATGCAACCCTTTTCACACAAAGTACCTTGGATGTGTTGCACACACAAACAAAAAGGATCACATGGAAGGTGATGCATCAGTTCCTTACACTCAGGGAAGGAGATGCTTCAGTTCCTTGCTCCGGGGGAGGTGATGTGTTGGTTCCTTACTGCTGAGCAGCGGAAATGATGCGTTGGTTCCTTACCGGAGAGGAGGTGATGCGTTGGTTTCTTGCTGCGTGGGGAGGTGATGCGTCAGATTCTTACTGCATCCCCCAATGTTTGCGACAGAGTTGGCACTTTGATGCGACACTCTGTGATGATGTCTGGGTTCTTGCAGCCACACTGCAGGCCGTGCATCGGGATTGGTGCGGCGATCTCAGACTTCGGAGATCGGTGCACTTGAGGCGGAGTGAGGCGATTTTTCGAGCCGTGGGCAGGCGCTGCGACAATTTCTTTGGTGATGCATTGGAAACAGGTGCGGATTTGTCTGATTCTTGAAGTTGAGTTACTTTTCCCAGCTCTCAGCGGAAAACAGCCTCCAGAGGTCCAAAACAAAAGTAAGCACCTCTTAGCAGGTCAAAAATACCAGCAAGGAAGTCCAGGAGAGCTGGTGGTGTGTCCCTGAGACTTCAGGACAGGAGGCAAGCTCAGTTTCAAGTCCTTGGAGATCTACCTCAATTAGGGGACGCAGCAAACAGCAAAGTCCTTTCTCCTTTCATTGGCAGCTAGTAGCCACTGCAGGCCAACCCAAGCCAGCAAACAGCACAGGCGCAGTATTCTTCCTCAGCTTCTCCTGCTCTTCTCCTTGGCAAAGGTTCCTTTTGATTTCCAGAAGTGATCTTTGAAGTCTTTTCTATCCCTGAGGCCACAAAGCAAAAAAACTTGGGAAGAAACCCGATGAACAAGCCAGGTGTAAAAGGACTCATAAGAAATATGTATGTGCCTGTATTCTTTTATAAAAAATAAAATAAAACACCAGATATATTATGGATACTCAAACAGCCATGTGTCAAATTGCCTTATTGTAATACCGGATAAAAGGGTCATGAACATGAAATTCTGTTCACACTATGTGTCAAAACAAAATGTTTTCACACTGCAACAATACATTCTCCATCACTATTCAAGATAACCACTCTATCAGGCATATGCCACAGCCATGAGACAACAATGTTATAGTTTAAAAATGATTTTCTCTGTGATACTTTAAGGTTTTTTAATGCAAAGTAAGATATTAGCATATCTAAGATAATGTCACTTTAACATTGTGTTTTCAGTGAATTTCTATTTTTTGTTAGCATAAAGTAATATTTTAATAGCCTTGCACATTGTGGGGTTGTACACAGGCTGGAGCTGCAGTCCAGGCCCTAACCCCATGGGGTTGGGCACCCTACTTCCTGCAGCGAAATGTCTTCGGCCTTGCACAGGGGTTGGGCACAGTAGGTAATTGAGTACAGCAGGGAGTTGATCCTGGGGAGTTGGGTGCAGCGGGGAGTTGGGCACAGGCCATCACAACAGGGAGTTAGGGCCTGGCCATGTGCTTGCAAACGCCTGACTATGTGTTACAATATAAAGGTTATCATTTTAAGTAAGGGACACATACTTGCTTTGTCGAAAAGTCACCAATAACTATAATCAAATGTGTATTTTATAAATTATCAAATTGCAATATTTAATAAAAGTGATTGTCATAAAATAGTTTGGATAAAGACCTTTTTAAAAAAAAATTAACATATCTTTGAATATTTCTTTTAACATTTAAAAAAAAAACATAGTGGAATCATAAAAGTAACCTCTAGGGGTCCTGGCTGGGAGCATACAGATCATGCATGGAGTGCTTTTAAAAGATATGGTAAGCTCTCCTGGGGCCATGTTTTAATGTTGCTGGAGGGCTGCTACACTCCCTTCAGCCCCCCACAACAGCATACATTTGTTTGGTGGTGCCCCTGCTCCTTCTAGGAGCACCACTAGCAGGAACATATGTGCTTAAAAAAAATCTCATGAGCATTTTGGGGCTTGGAGCAGTGAAAAATAAATGAGCGTCTTTTTTTCAATATTGGGGAGAGAGCATGCAAATCCCCACCAGACCTTTGCTGGCTTCAAAGATTCCTTTTCCTGGGCAAAATTATACTTTTTTATTGGGATGGCGTGTGTGGCCTTTTGAGACTCAGAGAGGGGGGCTGCATGCCCCGCCTCTTAAATTGGATTTCAGCCCACCTCAAGGGATTGGGAATGGGGCCACGGGCCCCGTCCACTTATTTTAGATATCAGCTCCAAGGGATGGAGTACCCGGGTCATCAGGGAGGGATTGGGAGGGATAGGCTAATTTTGAAGTGCAGGTGTTTGAGCTTTTAAGATCTTTTTTACGGCAGATTTGCTGATCCACCAAGAAAAATGCAGTAAGGTTTTAGAAAAAAAAGAATTGGACCTAGAGGTGTCCCTCTAGAGCCCCACACAAAACGTAATGGGGCAGGGTAGCTCTACTCTCCCGCTCATACCTTCTTTATACCTGTTTTTAGGACAGAGGACACAGTCCGCAAGTCCTAAAGTCTTCCTTGAGGCGGTGGAAGCCAATCAGATCTCATCTTGAGACCTGTCACCTCTGCGGACCCTCCGTGGCATGAAATGTACAAACTTTTTGAGCCTCAGTGTCTCAAAAACTACTGAACAAATGTACACCAAATCAAAAAGGCATCCTTGCTTGACCAAAATCTAGCTTTCTGTCAAATGTGGTGCAATTCCATAGAGCAGTGTTTGTGGTATCACTGTTCAAATTTCCTATGAAAAATTAATCAGGAAAATGCATGTTTGGACCCTCATTTTTCTCTGCCCCATGCTTGACTGATCAACCTGGAACTCACTGGACCAGCAAAGGCTCAAGGAAGGGGTTGCATGCCACCTCCCCTTAAAAGAAGAGTGTGGCCCCTGGGAATGGGGCTCCCGGGGTCTGTAAAGGCTGAGGAGCAGGGTCACATAACTCCTCCCCTTAAGCAACAATACAACCTTGGTGGATTGGATCCCTTGGGAGTGTAAAGGCTTGATTGGGGGTGCACACACCCCCACTCCCAAAATTTAAAAATGATTCACTGGTTCCTGCTGGCACTCAGTATGAGTGCTGGCAGGGGAGCTGACAAGCCTAGAGAGGCTCTGGGGTTTACCCTGAGTCCTCCAATAAAAACAAGACCTAGGATTCCTGGGTGGGCTCCGGCACACCCCCAAAAGTTTTTTTAAATGAATAATAACTCAGCATCCGGAGCCGCTTATTTATTATCCACTGCTCCTAGCTAGAAGCTTCCCATATTGCCCTACAGCATTTTAACATAATATACACCCCCAAACTTTTTCAATATTGTGGGATGGCTGCAGGATGGGCAACAGCTCCCCAGTTACATAAAAAACAAAAACAGTAGGTCTCTTGGGTCACTGAATCCATGACACTGGGGAGCTTACCATATTTTTAAAGCATTCCTAGCTAGAGCTCCATGATCCTCTGCTGGAACCAGTGCAAGATGCAGTATTTCTGTGTCGGCTCTACTTCTCTGTGGGTGATGCCAGTCAGCAACTCCGTTACCTCCCCCCAGACACTTTTCAGGTGCAGGCAGTCCCAGACATATGTCTAAAATCTGCTCCTTCTTTATTGCAGCACGGACAAGTCACTGCCTGGGTCAGGAAATACTTATTCATCTTTTCCGGGGTGAGGTATGCTCTATGTAGGAGGTAAAAATGCACCAACTGGAATCTGGCATTCCTCGAGCTCTTCTCTGGGATAGACTCCCCAAGGTCAGCCTCCCACTTGAGTCTTAGAGCTGTTAGGGGGAGTAACCTTTCCCTCGTTATGCACCTGTACAAGCATGTTACCACCTAGAATGTAGCTGCCTCCAAAACAACATATTGGCAGCCCTGTGAAGTTTTTGGTTCGGTGAGCCCCCCCTCTCCAATGTTTCCGTATAGCCGCATTGAGGGCCAAATACCTCCTGAAATCTCCTCGTGCAATCATAGCGGGCTTGCAGGTCATTAAACAGGATCATGGCTTCCCCCTCATATAGGTTGCCTATGGTAGCTAAGCCTTGACCCACCCAAGCCGTCAGCTTCTGCCAGTTACCCCCATGCGGCAAGGCCGTACACATGAGTAGCTGGATTTCTGGAGCGAAGGGACATCTAATTTGGGCCCGCCTTAAGTACCTGTTCCTACATTGCCTTGCCATGTCAAGTTCCTTGGTAAGGGCTGGGATTCTTATAAGAAGGGGCGATATGACTTGGGATAACTGTCTTAATATCTCCGGGTCTCCTCTCTGCCCTTCCCCCCAGACACTGTTCGCCACCCTTTTCGTGAGCCATTGAAATTGCGCCCCTAAATAGTAGGACTCAAAGTCAGGCACCGCTAGGGCACCGCAAGCCCTCCCTCCTCTCTTGGTCGCATGAGGATATCAAGCGCCACTCTGCGTCTACCATATCCCCATAAGAAACCCGTGACCATCGATCTGAGCTGGACAAAGTACTCCATCAAAATACAGACCAGCACAGTCCCAAAGTAGTATAATAACGCTGGAAGGGTCACCATTTTAAGCAGAGCTACACGGCCAGGAACAGATATCGGCAAGGAGCTCCAGAAGTTAAAGTTGTTTTTCGGTCCCCAAATGGCCTTCCCTATATTGCCCTCTAGCGTGTCTTCCCGAGTGTGGTATATTTGTGTACCCAGGTATGGTAGGCACCTATCCTCCCAACTCACCCCCTCTGACTCCTGCGGACCTATTCTGGCCCCTCTTGCAGGGAACAGGCAAGATTTTGCCCAGTTCACCTTTAGCCCAGCAACCCTGCTGAGGCCCTGTAGAGAGTCTTTTGCGCCCTCAGCGCGTCAGCATAAAGCACAATGTGATGTAGCTGGCCATGCACGTAGCGACCGGACTGGGCCCTCGCTGCCAGCGGGTCCATCGCCAGGGCAAACAGCAAGGGGGAAAGGGGACACCCTTGACGCTTTCCTCTTCCCACAGTGCAGGCGTCTGAAATTAGCCCCCCGTCTTAATTCTGGCAGGGGGAACATTGTTTACAACGAAACTTTTACAACGAAGTACCTTTACGACGCAACCATTACAATGCAAATTTTACAACGACTTGCGCTGGGGGGCGCTCTAGGATAGGGAATAGTTTTAATTTACTATCCAACACCTTCCCTACTATCCACGGGGACTGGAGTTGGAATAGTAAATTAAACTATTCACTATCCAGCGTCTCCCAGCGCAAGTCGTTGTAACGACTTGCGTTGTAAAACTTGCGTCGTAAAGGCATGCGTTGTAAAAGCATGCGTTGAAACGTCATACATCCTTCTGGCAGTGGAGTCGACATACAGGAGAGCAGTCCAACTCATGAAGTTAGCCCCCAGCCCAAACTTCCACATCACATGGAACAAGTATGGCCATTCCAAGGTATCAAGCGCCTTTTCTATATCAACAGCGAAGATCATCACCATGTCCACTCCATAAGAATCAGCCTCCAGCACTCGCAGAAGCAGCAAAATGTTAAGCGCTGTGTTTCTAGTGGAAGTAAACCCGGATTGATCGTTATGTATCAGTGTAGTCATGTGGGGGAGCAAGCCAGTAGCCAAAATCCTACTTAATATTCTATAGTCTAAGTTAAGCATGGATAACCAGCAATATGCTGTTTTATCCCAAGGTGGCTTGAGCAACAGTATGATGATTGCCTCTCTAGTAGTCACAGGTTGGTGGCCAATCCTTTTTGCGTCAGTGTATACCTTTACCAGCCTTGGAGCCAGCAAATCAATGTATGCTGAGTAGAATTCAATGGGTAGTCCATCGGTGCCTGGTGTTTTGTTTCGAGACATATTCTTAATTCCCCCTTACTTCTCCTATCTCAACTTCCCGCACCATGGTATCCCATTCTACTAATGAGGTCGCTGCAGTGTTAGCGGATCACTGACATAATATTGAATTCACAAATATAGAATTACCAAAATATAGAAGAAAAAATATAGAATGCAAAAATATCGAATTCCTATCTACAAACAGGTAAGTACAAACATAGCGAATCAAAAATATAGTTTTAAAAAATATAGTTAGTCAAAATATCGAATTTTTTTAAATGTCTTAAAAGTAATTTAAAATTAATGAAATAATAAATATAACATTTACTATTACCACTCCAGTGAGTGCAACAGTAGGGAAAGCATTGGATAGCGTAGGGGTAAAAATTACTATTACCACTCCACAGAGTGCAACAGTAGGGAAAGCGTTGGATAGCGTAGGGGTAAAAATTACTATTCCCACTCCAAAGAGTGCAACAGTAGGGAAAGAGTTGGTTAGCTTAGGGGTAAAAATTACTATTTGTTATTAAATTACTTACTTTCAATTCGATATTTTTCACCACTATATTCTGTCCATTCGATATTTTGTCTATTCTTTATTTTGACTTCGATATTTTGGTAATTCTATATTTTGAATTTGATATTTTGTCTTGTTACCGTGTTAGCATTATCCTGGAAGTGATTGACAATGGCTGTCCCTATTGCATCATGAAACACTTGGTCTTCTAGGGCCTCTGGCCACAAGCTCCAGGTGTGGATTTTAGGTCACGCGCGGGACCATTGTAAGCCTATAAGCTCAAGATTGAGGTCACATAGCGTCCTAGTGAGGTATTCACTGCTGCAAACCCTAGGGAGCACAGTATGGCATCTAATCTATCATGCATCATGTAGGGCTGAGAAAAAGGAGTAATGCCGGGCCACAGGGTGTTGAGCCCTCCATGAATCTATCAATCCCCACTTTTGCTGCCAGCTATAACACGCTTCTACCAGTCTATGTGCAGGTGCATCAGGGAGTGGAGAATGGGAACGATCAAGATTGACATCTGAAGTGCAGTTAAAATCACCCCCCAGTAACACTGAGCCCGTGAGTATAGTCACCAGTTTCCTAGAGAGATGCTAAAAGAAGGCTAGTTGGTCTAAGTTAGGTACGTATATACTACCCAGCACAAGATTCCTGCCATCTAGTCTCCCCGAAACTGCCACGTATCTGCCTTCTAGGTTGATAATCTGTTTTGTGCACTGAAAGGGTACACCCGCCCTCACCCATATTAGGACTCCTTGTGCAAACGCGAAGTAAGTAGTATAAAATGATCGACCCCTCCAGCGACGCTGCAATGCCGCTCCTTCTTTCACTATTATGTGAGTTTCCTGGAGTAATGCAATCTGAATACCTCTGCAGATCAGATATGTGTGTATTTTATGACGCCATACCATTGAGTGCATCCCCCCTCACATTCCACGAGATACATTTTAAAGCTAGTGGGGATCCCATTGCCTTAGGAGAATTCTGTACTCACTGAGCAAACTCCCCCTCCCCGTGACATACCTGGCCTCCCGTAACATTTCCCAACTTGAAGAAAACCGCCAACCCCCCACCCCAGGACAGGTACCAGAGAACTAGTTCCCAACCAAACTCTGCTTAAGAAGACAATCATCCAATGTCAGCTGCAAGGGAGATCAACCTACAGTGGCGGACCCAGATTCCCGCAACGCCGCCCCCCCTAAAAATTTACCAAACATTTCACCCCGGGTCAGTTATTTATGACCCTTAGGACAGTGGCATATACAGCCAGTGCTTAAAGATCTCCCCCAGGTACGAGCATCCGTCATGCCTCTTGAGTCCCCAGCACAGAGGATTACCACATGTTCATCAGATAAGATCATCTGCAGTTCAGGGTGTGACCATAAGCAAGTCCGTCTCTGAGGCGTCATTGTCACAATGCTTCAACGAAGTTTCCCATCTTCTGGTTTACAGGCCGCTCTTGCCTGAAGTAGGGCTGGAGCTTTTTTGGCTATGGGTCACCACGGCCTGCAATGCTTTACGGCGTTCTAGGCTGAGCTCTCTGGGCAATGGTGCTCTAGACCCGGTTTTAGTGCTACAAGGGCTCTGTTGTAGAGAGTTCAGAGAGGGAGTACGATGGACCATTGGCTCCCACTTGCCTATCCAGTCCCAGGCCTCCTGTGGTGTTAGGAAGAATCGTGTTCCCGCAGGATCCGCCACTCTGAGTCGTGCAGGGAACAGCATTGCGTAAGGTAGCTGTAGTTGGTGTAGTTTTTTCTTGACCGCCAGGAAGAACGCTCTGTTCCGCTTGACCTCTCTTGTGAAGTCCGGAAAGATCCTTACGGCACTGTTGTCAATTTGTAAGCCCTGCTTTTGGCAGGTTCAGTGTAAGATGTAGTCTCAGTCTCTGAAACGTAACACCCGTGCCTCTATTGGTCTAGGTGGGTCTCCTGGTTTTGGGGGCCTCGCCGGAACCTTGTGTGCTCATTCCAGAGCATAGAAGGGTGACAGCCCGCTGGAGCTACTTCTGCTCGGATCCAGTTCTCTAGGAAGCGCACCATGTCCACCCCTTCTGTTGTTCCCGGCACCCCGATGATGCGAATACTGTTTCTACGGGACCTGCCCTCGCTATCTTCAGCCTGCATTTCCAGCACATTTTAGTTTCCGTAAGTGACCGCTGCAGCCCGTGCACTGTCTCCGTGAGGCCTCCCAGTTCTTTCTCACTAGTTGAGACTCTTTCCTTGAGCTTCGGGGGTCATCTTTTAGTAAACTTAAGTCCATCTTATCGCATCAATTTTTCCTTCCAGCACTTCCTTGGAGGCCGTGATTGCTTGCATGATGTCAGACAGCGTGGGTCTCCTGGTAGTCAACTCCTCCCTCAGTTCCACCACTTCTTCCTCATCTTCTGTCTGGGCACAAGAGACATCCACATTAAGAACTCCAAATCCCCTCTTCTTTTGTGTTCTCGCCATCTTTTGGGCAATGAGTGAGATCTCCTTGGTAGTATCAAGTGTGTTCTGTAAGGCTGGGAGCCGAGTCATCTAGGTATAGCTATGTCCCCTTATACTACCCCCAGGACTCCCCTATCCAGAGGGATGCCCCCAGCTACCAAGCTTTCATGCTCGAATGTCCGCTCACCGTAGTGCTGCATGCGCTGCGATGCTGGCCTGCTTGCGTCCCCCTGGGGGCATTGGGCACAGTTGTTGGCTCTCAGGGTTGGATCTACCCTCTATATGTGACTCTGCCGCTCCCACTCCTATAAAGCACTTCTGGCTCCATGCATTGAAGCGAGGTTGCGTCACTGTTCTGCCCCACAGACTCACTGTGCACCACTGCGGCTTGACTCCCAGCAATCGAAGGACCTGCGCCGATTATGCCGTCTATTACCCCCTGTTTCAGGGGTTGGGGGGTAGAGCACTGGTGAAATCAGTGTTTCATGACCATCTTCGCCCGATGCCTCCCTTATGACAAAATGCACCTCTACAGATGTCAGACTCTGGCTGGAGATCCGGGTCTGCTGGTGCTAGACCAGTTGCTAGGTGGGCGTCCACTTAGACTAACCATCAGAGGCCTGCTCACCTGTAGCAGCACATTTCCAGAGCACACTCGTTAGCTATTCAGGCTCTTGTCCATCGTGCTAGCCTCCTGACAACACTTCGGTGTCTCAGGGTCTTTCACGAGGTGTAGGGCACTGCTCCGTCAATCCTCCCTGCCTCAATCACAGTGAATCGATATGCCTCTCAGTGATGTGACCACCATCCTGCCAGGAGGTCCCTGCTTTGGAGGAATCCCAGTATAAAAACGGAGGGCCATGGTCCGGCGCTAACAGCGCAACACGCTCGCAGGGCACTTCAGCACTGCTGCAGCACCCAGCGATCTCTCGGGGCTCAAAGCGATCAACAGCAGCACGGATAGTCTGTACGCGAACTGCCTGTCCCGACAACGCCAAGCTCTCTCCTGTATGGGAACCCACCTACCTTCTCTCCCAGGGACCTCCCGACTCCAACTGCCGGGTTCAGGTGAGACTTCACAGGTGGCCCAGGCACTTCATATACAACGCTGCACTCCCCAGCTTCTCACCCCTACAAAGTCCCTTAAAAAAAATCTGGCAAATCCTGCCACTGAGTCTCGCCATAGATCCTCCATATCATGGGAGCCATTTTGCGGTCATTTGCGCTGGAACCAGCACGCCTTCTCACAGTCGTGCGAGATGCTATTTTACTTGGCAACCGCGCCGCATCTGTCCCGCCCCAAGGCTCTCTGCTAGGCAGGGTGGGCTCCGCTACTGGGCACCTCCACTTCGGCAGCAAATCGCGATGGTTACCCAGAGCTTTTCACTGCATGGGCGCCATCCTGCCGCCGTCTCCTCCACTCCTGCCAGTTCTGATTTCGGCCCTGGCAGCGACATAACAGGCAATCCGGAGCCCTCCCTGTTCACCTGCAGTGCCAGGTGTCTCTCGGTCTACAGGTCTGCGCTCTTAAGTGTGTCTGGGGTACAGGATAATTAATGAAGGGGAAGATGCGGTCGGAGCTCCTCAGCTCACTTCCGCTTCCATCGGCTGCAGGCCACACACCCCATAGATAAGAACTCACTCATGGGGACTCATGGACTATGACAAGAAATATTGACAAGATGGTAATGTGAATTTATGGCTAAGACTTCTGGTGTATAGTAATACATACCCTGTCATTAATAGGCAACCCTTTCTAAGCGCTCTAAGGTATAACAAAAGACAACAAGATTATGAATAGAAACTAGTGTTGCACTATATTTTGCTGTGAAGGGTGCCTTGATTTATTTACTACCACCTTCCACATTAACCCACAGTCTGAGATATATTTGTATCAGATGAATCATTGTCACATAAACCCTTGTAATGGAGATGATTAGGGATAAAAACGTATTTGTAAATACATTTTTATACATTTATCAGGTGACTAAACAAGGAATAACAAAATTACAGATAACATACACACTATTATAATAATATTTTACAGTTTAAGTACCATCATAAACACATTACACCTTTAAATATTTAACACATTATCAAGTTTATCATTTTTTTAAATTATATGAGTAATTGTTCTTTCGATCCTGAGTTTCAAATATCATGCATGATTATTATTAGGACCACAATTATGTACAATTTCACTTGAATAAAATTCATTGCAGCAAATCCTTGAAAAATTTATTTCTCATGTGAAAATGTCTCTACATTTGAGAATTACAATACAATAACTTCTGCTCAACCAAACCATGCACCTCACTCCTGAAATCTTGCAAGCTGTTTAAAGCATCTGATTTTCAAAAATGCAGACGTTTCTTTTTTGTAGTAGACTTCATTTTATGTTGTCTTTGTTTTACTTTGTCTTGATTTCTTGTACGTGTTGCTTTTTTGTTTAAATGCTTTTATTTATTTTTGAAAACATGAAGACAGTCCTACTCAAGTTCAGAAACTCACCTCTTACGAATGCATATGATTAACCCATTCCCAGTCCATATGCGCGGTCTTATACATTTATCTGATATCTGACTCGCTGCCAGGCTGATCAGAAACCTAAAACGAGATATTCCCTTTTCTTCCCAAGGCTGCAACTGACTTTTCTGGCTTACTCCCTAGACTTTATCACTGTACTTCAATGTTTACAAATCAAGAGTTTTGCCCCACCTGCAGGTTGATTGGATAGTGATTCTATCTCAATTACCAATACATTTTCTTCCTCATTAATGCATCCATATCCGCACAGTTATCTCTAGCTAACAACCCAAATAAAATAAATGATTTTCTGAAACCAGGTTCAGAACTCACCAAATGATCACATGTCAACCAGATTTAATCTCCAGTGCATGAAGTTTGCATGCATCAAAAATATATTTGTATTTGTACAGAAGTACTATTTAGAATTACTTAAATATTTCTTATTAATTATGGTTGCAGTAGTCACTCAAGATTATAAAATTTCTGTATGGCGTAATTTGACATGCAGTGCATTGAGAATCATTCTTATAAATTCAACATCAGACAAAGGGTTTGCTGTACTGAAAACATTTTGACGATTTAGAGTGTCTCAACAAAAGATTACAAAGCTCCAAGATTTTAACACATGACAGAAATGTCTTTTTAAGAAAACAGTTTACAGTATAAAAAAATATCAGATTTCATTGTTTATCTATAAAAATCAGAGTGACACCCGAAAGCTTCTGCATTATAAAGCAAGGCAAAGGAATACTGTATGTCATTTTAATAGTAATCAAACACAACCGGCCTTAAATCTTTCTATTGTCAATGGAATTTGTCATTCATTATTTTAAAATTACATTCTGGTAACATCTTTTACTTATGTAGTTCTGTAAATACTTAGCTTGTTTATTCCCCCATGTTCCTCAACTTCCAAGACTTTATCCTTGGTGGGTGAAATCTATAAATAATTAATAGCAAAGCTCTTCTTCTTGGGGGTTAAAAGTACGTTTAGAGGAAAGACCAGTATGGTCTCTTGTACCTTAAGATTTTTTAGGTCATATACAGTAGATTACTTGAAGCTCAAAAATAATGTATACCTTTTTTGATGAAAGGAGAAACACGTCACCAATATATCTATGTGGCATTGAAGCTATCACCGATAATACTTTCATTGGAAGAGTACTCCTCATTCTATTCCTAAATTATGTGATGCTTTCGTTACCTATGCTTTCAAAGTTCATGACTTATTTCAAAATGAAACTAAATTCTGGTGTTTTAATCACATTATTTGATCCACAGGCTTAATACAACTGTGGGATTGGTCAGCAAGAATTAGAAAGAAATAATGAACAGTGCATTATACACTCCTCCACCTAGCAATATTGATGTATACTGCAAAACTGCTTTTATTGAAATGTAGTCACATTTTTCAATATTTTTTTTTGCTTTTGAAGAAGCATTTAAGTTATACACTGGTTAAAAAAAAAGCAATATACCCGGTTTCAATCAATCCCACAATTGACCAGCGCTTGTGTTTAACTTCTTAGGTAAATGTTGGATCTGATGTTAGCTATAGCGATGGAAAATTACTCTCTGTCCTTTCTCTGCATCTTGCTCTAATAAATCTATTTTGAAAACCGTGGCCGCAGATTATTTGTTGTCACAGTTTTGATACAATACTGCTAGTGCATACATAGTGTCTACAAGAGCATCCGTTCAAAAGTGTGATATGAAAACAATAATGACATCTTTCAATAAGGGTTAAAAGGCTGCACATTAGGTTTCCAAAATATTAATTCAAGAGCAACAATCACAGTCTGAAAACAGAGTATTAGCAAACAATGTCTATAATTCACATTAGTAAACCCATCCACTGATGGTGCAAACGTATAGGGCATGATTATGATCTTGGCGGACAGGGTTACGCTGTCACAAGCATGACGGCTGTAATGTCCGCCAAATTACAATTCAATAATATCCTATGAAGCCTGTAATACAGCAGATGGGATATCTATCACGTTTAATAATGGAGTATCGCATCCGCAAAATCATAATCAGGCTCATAGTGACTATATTTGACAGTGCAGATAAATTACTGCACAATATTAAACATATTTTCTCTGGTCGTTTGAATACCCTTTTTTTGACACAAGGTTTCTCTTTGGATTTTTATCCTTTGGATCCTAAATCACATCCCATGAGAGGATGCATAAATGCAGAGTTTTTTAATGAGTCATTATGAATAGCTTCTTTCTCCATTTCCTCAACGGGTCTCCTTTGACTAATCTTGAAATGAGCGGGATCACATAGCAATGGGTTGCCTCACAGAACTTCAATGTATTCTTCTGTATCACCCATCAAAACATTTCCGTGTTAAACCTCAGTGTAGCCAGGGCGGTGCAGGAGGATATCAGAGGTATTTACATGCTGTTTGGGCCACACCAACCAAGTGCCATGGCACTTTGTTAGATGCCAGGGTACATGGTCATGCACATAGCCATGCCTCAGGTGACCTTGACTGGTTCTCTTTCCTTTTGCTATGAATTTTGGCTAGTGGCTGCTTAGAGCATCTAATCTGCAACAAATGTAGACCTCTTTTTGAAATAAGGCGTAGCCGAAACGCGTTGTTTTTCATGTTTTGTGCCTGAAAATGATGAAAATAAACCTATGATGGTGGCAGTATTACCCCGTGAGTGCCTATTTATAAACCTGGATTGGTGAGAAACTGAGCGTGATAAATAGGCGGCTTGCACCGCCGCGTTGAAAGGCACCCGCCTTTGAAGTGCGCTGTTTGAAGGTGCGCGAGGAGCAAAGATATATATATATATATATATATCGGGTGTGTTATATATGTATAACACACCCGATTTGGCGTGCTTAAGCCACTTGTAACGGCGGGCTCCCGGCGGAATCGCCACCTCCTCAGTATTATACGCAAGAAGTTTTACTTCGAAACGCGTAGTGTTTGTTCGTGTGCCTAATAAAATATAACATTAAGCACTATTTGGGCCCCGGTACTGGTTTTTGTGGAAAAAACACGGCGATATACCAGGAGAGGTATAATATATATATATATATATATTTTTATATATTACCTACTGGCGGTCGCCAGTAGGTATATATAGTTAGGATTTTTTCTCTATGGGATTTTTGAAAATTCTATGTCTAATAACTTTGCCGTTTGTGGACGGAATTGGCTGAAATTTTCAGGAAAATGGCACATTTTGTTTCTGAGCAGCCTTTGAAAATTTGGGGGGGGTTCGTCAAGGGGGGGCCGAGAAAAAAGGGGGGTCCCAAAACGCGTTTTTCCCATGTTAATTTCCATAGGGCGGTTGGCCTCACTTTTAGCCCGAACGGCTGAATGGATTTGCACGAAACTTGGCAAAATTGTAGGGACTGGTAGCCCGATGTGCCTTTTGTAGGTCTCAATATATGTGCTCCAGTGGATTTTGAGAAATTAACGTTTAAAAAAAGATATATATCTGTAAGCGCGGACCGGGCAGCGGCCTAGGACGCGTACTTTTCGCGCAACGGAGCTTTGTGAAGCGAAGCTGATTGGTTCTCCGGCATCTGTCAACATTCCAAACAGTCCGTAGTGGCCGCAAACAGTCCGTAGTGGCCGCCATCTTGTCTCTCGGTAGGATCGAGAGACAAGAGGAGGCCAAAGCGAAGGGGCAAATGACCATAAGGGGGAATAGTAGATCCTCGCTGACCCCCTAGGTTTGATGTGGAGGTTTTAAAAGGGCCCCGCGGGGCAAAAAAAAAAAAATATAATAATAATCTTACGGCTGAATGGATTTGCACGAAACTTGGCAAAATTGTAGGGACTGGTAGCCCGATGTGCCTTTGCTAGGTCTCAATATATGTGCTTCAGTGGATTTTGAGAAATTAACGTTCAAAAAAAGATATATATCTGTAACAGCGGACCGCTTCGCGTACTTTTCGCGTTACGGAGCTTTGCGAAGCGAAGCTGATTGGCTCTCCGGTGTCTGTAAACATTCCAAACAGTCCGTAGCGGCCGCCATCTTGTCTCTCGGTAGGATCGAGAGGCAAGAGGAGGCCAAAGCGAAGGGGCAAATGACCATAAGGGGGCATAGTAGATCCTCGCTGATCCCCTAGGTTTGATGTGGAGGTTTTAAAAGGGCCCCGCGGGGCAAAAAAAATAAATAATAATAATAATCGAACGGCTGAATGGATTTGCACGAAACTTGGTAAAATATTAGGGACTGGTAGCCCGATGTGCCTTTGCTAGGTCTCAATATATGTGCTTCAGTGCATTTTGAGAAATTAACGTTCAAAAACAAGATATATATCTGTAACAGCGCTCCGCTTCGCGGAGATAAAATTATATCTGTATTACGTAGCTGTTGCTAGCACCAGTTAGCGACGGCTAGTAGGAGATAGCGACCATCTTGGGCCCCACTTTGCATGTGAGTGATATTTATCACTAATGACATGCAAAGTGGGCATGCCAAGATGTTAGCGACTGGAAACAGTCGCTAACATCGCTATCTCCTATTATCAACTTTTGGAAATATTCGAGATAAGCGCGAATATCTCCAAAAAGTAACAGCTGCCCTGAGCAGTTCTTAGCCATGTTATCCAATGGGAGGTGGATAACATGGCTAAGAGCATTAGCTCGGTAATGCATGAATATCGCGGAGTTTTCAGCGATATTAATGCATTGCGCTCGTTTTTTATCGTATTTGCGATAAACCTTGATAATAGCAAGGTTTATCTGCGATAATTTCTGACGGTAAAAAAATCTTTGCAATGCATCGTTAGGGATAAATATCGCTTAACTTTGGTAATATGCCCCAACGTCTGTTAACGTTCGATTCGAAGGAAATCAGGAATTGTTGAAAAACATTGTGTGCGCCATCTTGTCTTTTTTCAAATGCCACACTTTTGTCGTGCACGGCAGCCATTTTAGATGCCTTGACCAGATGCACTCTGTGCACGCTGTCGATCCTTAGCATGGCTCCCCACCCTCGCAAGCATCTCCCCCAGGCAGTGGTCACCCCCGCTCTCTGTTTTATGCATGGGTAATAAACCTCCCCCCATCTGCGCTGTTCTTCCCTGAGAATCACACCCTGTGCCCGCCCGACACCTCCCTTTCGCCCTATTCACTACCGCACCCTCTGACACTCCTTTTCCTCTGTGTCCGATTGTCCAGGCCGGTCCTAGGCTATCAGCTAGCCCTGCAGATGTAGTTTATAGCCACAGCTGTAAAGAATCACCCGTCTTCAAAGGAGTTATAGTAGATCAAGGCCCACACTCGATGAGATCCGTCACAGCAGAAGCGTTGCTATTATCTGAAAACCATCCTGTATTGTGATTGGGGAGGGGACCGAGCGTGAAGCGGAAGATTCCAGGGATGACTCTTTGTACATCAAAGTTTTTACAATTATGTGTCACATTAAAAATATATAGCACTCCGACAAAGTAGTAAGATTATAAAACTTTAATAATTTATAAATATATACAAGAAAACAAAAATAGTAATAACATATAAACATTTTTAGAGAAAAACAACGAAGTAGCGGTCGGCTGTGCGAATAGTCCCAACGCAGCACAACGTCCAGATTTCCGGCGTGGGGCGTCGCGGGGGGTGGGTGATCAGTAGCAAACTGTTGTGCGAATAGTTCCAAGGCAGCAGAACGCGCCGAAATCTAGATGACACAAAAGTGATGTCTAGTAAGTTGCCACCCAGCAAATAACGGCGTGGGGCGTCGCGGGGGGTGGGTCATCAGTAGCAAACTGTTGTGCGAATAGTTCCAAGGCAGCAGAACGATGGCACCAAGGTGATGTCCAGTAAGTTGCCGCACTGGTTTTGGTATCCTACAATGCTGCTCCGAATAACGGCGTGGAGCGCCCCGGGGGAGGCGGCGTGAACGGGCCTCTCCAGGTGGAGTCTCGTCTGTTGTAGTGGGGCGCCCCTTTACCGTTTCAGTTGCCATTCCGTCCGCTTTTGGTCCACTGTGTCAAAATCCGCCATTCAGCTGAGTTGCGCCCACTCTTGCGGTGCAGCGATAGGCGGCTGTCACAGGACTCTCAAAATGGCGGCAGGCTGTTTCCTTTTTGGGCCTGGTCCACTGAAATGGCCCTGGGACACCTTGGAAATCGGACGCTTGTCTGCTAGGTCTTGGACCCCATTCTCGAAAGCGTCCCCTCCGCCTTGAGAATTCATCAAAAGTTTTGGGGGCCCCGACTCCTGCAGGCTTCTGGTGGGGAGCGGCTGCCATGATTGCTCGCGGAATGACCACGACGGAGCTACGAGATGGTGGTGCTCTCATGGTGACGCCAGCTTCAGTCTGAAACATCCAGAAACAAGGTGGGGCTTTCATCGTTTGGGGGAAAAAAAAAGTTTTCATCCAATGAAAAGTGTTGTTTTTAGGTCATATGATCAAGCCTTCCATCATTAGGAAACCAAAAGTAAAATGAACCAATGAAAAGTTTTATAAACAAGTCACATGACCTGTTATGCGGCATAGGGTATAAAATGCGGAGAAAATACGTTGGCACGTGAGGCGGCGTCAGTAGCGGACCGATGTGCGAATAGGCCGAAGGCAACACAACGCGCCAAGATCCGGATGGCATCGAGGTGGTGTCATAGTTGAGAGTTCTGAGCAGCGGTTGTAACACTGTCTGAAGCTTATTTGCAGCTGCTGCAGCTTCACTACGCGCCAAGATCCGGATGGCACCGAGGTGGTGTGTAGGAAGTTGCCGCACTGGTGTGGCCATCCTACAATGCTGAAAGTCGGCGTGGGGCGCCCCGTTGGCCTGTGAGTTTGCGTCAGTAGCGGACCGATGTGCGAATAGGCCGAAGGCAGCACAACGCGCCAAGATCCGGATGGCACCGAGGTGGTGTCTAGTAAGTTGTCGCACTTCTGTGGCCATCCTACAATGTTGAAAGTCGGCGTGGGGCGCCCCGTTGGCCTGTGAGATGGTGTCAGTAGCGGACTGATGTGTGAATGGGGCCAAAGGCAGCGCAACAATATTTTCTACTATATTTCCGGTGTAGAAGAGACCACAAGGCGCTGAGATGCCAAGATCCGGATGGCACCGAGGTGGTGTGTAGCAAGTTGCCGCACTGGTGTGGCCATCCTACAATGCTGAAAGTCGGCGTGGGGCGCCCCGTTGGCCTGTGAGATGGCGTCAGTAGCGGACCGATGTGCGAATAGGCCGAAGGCAGCACAACAATATTTTCTGACTGACACCACAAGGCGCTGAGATGCCAAGATCCGGATGGCACCGAGGTGATGTCTAAGTTGCGGACTGATGTGCGAATGGGGCCAAAGGCAGCGTAACAATATTTTTTGTATGGAAGATACCACTAGGCGTTGAGATGCCAAGATTCGGATGGCACTGAGGTGATGTCTAGCAAGTTGGTGTGGTCATCCTACAATGCTGAAACTCGGCGTGGGTCACCCCATTAGCCTGTGAGATGGCGTCAGTAGCGGACGGATGTGCGAATAGGCCGAAGGCAGCACAACGCGCCAAGATCCGGATGTCACCGTGGTGGTTTCATAGTTGAGAGGCACTTCATCTGCAGTGGGGCGCTGAGATCCGGATGGCACCGAGGTGATGTCTAGCAAGTTGCTGTACTGGTGTGGTCATCCTACAATGCTGAAACTCAGCGTGGGTCGCCCCATTAGCCTGTGAGATGGCGTCAGTAGCGGACCGATGTGCGAATAGGCCGAAGGCAGCACAACGCGCCAAGATCCGGATGTCACCGTGGTGGTTTCATAGTTGAGAGGCACTTCATCTGCAGTGGGGCGCCGAGATCCGGATGGCACCGAGGTGATGTCTAGCAAGTTGCTGTACTTGTGTGGTCATCCTACAATGCTGAAACTCGGCGTGGGTCGCCCCATTAGCCTGTGAGATAGCTGTTCTTTGGATTTGGGCCTGGCTCGTCTGCTGTAGTGGGGCGCCCCTTTACCGTTTCAGTTGCCATTCAGCTGAGTTTCGGCTGCTCTTGATGCTACAGCGACAGGCGGCTGCAACAGGACTCTCAAAATGGCGGCCTGTTCTTTGGATTTGGGCCTGGTCCACTAAAATGGCCCTGGGACACCTTAGAACTCGGACGCTCGATTTTTTTTTCCTTTCCTGTACATGCAAAAAAAGGTAAATGCCCGGTACGTTACACGCTTCATCTGCCACGATGAACTCTCCAGAGGAACCGAAAAAAAATATAGTTGTGGTAACTATACCATGCATCGTCATATGGAGAGGTGGCACCAATTAATTATAGTGCTGCATAAAAGAGAGATTTGGAGGAGAACCCCTGACCTGCTAGTACATTCATCAAAGAAGTGGCACTGAGAGCTTCAGAGGCAAGGGAAACGGTCCCAAATTTTTAGAAGAACTTTGGAAAGATTAAAATGACATGTTTAGATTGTGGCAAATTAATTTCATGTGGACAGATGAGTGTTACTCTAATAAATACAGCATATGAACATCATCATAGTCGATGGTTGGTAGAGACATTTTGACTATATCCTGGACCTGCCCGTCCTCGCCCAAAATGGCGCCGAAATAAATGGGACTCGTAACTCCTTGTTGTGTACTGGTTGCAGAACCTTGAAATCACGAGATACGTATGCAGTTTTGAAGCACATGGCGGGCGGGGACGAGAATTGATTGAATATTTCGACATCCCTATTGATATTAAGTTCTGATGTGTTATTGATTACTGTACTGTTGAAAGTTCGAATTAACGTCACCCATGGTACTTGCCCGCAAATGTATATCTAGATAATTTTATTGTAACTGGCCCTGTCGTATTTTAATTATAAAATGTACGTCCACCGATTCCGTAACTGTTAGACACCTTAGTTCTTGCAACCTAATGGCCCGCCCGTTACGTTCCTCTACAGTGTAAATGTCTACTCATCACATACGATTACAGTTTGCTCCGTGGCCGGCCCACGTGGTTATAGGCTCGTATTTGTATAATGAAATTTTCACAATAAAGGTTTTTAAAAGAAAACATGGTAGTAGTATATACATTGGTAAAGTTTGTAATAATAGTCACTGTTTTAGAATCATTAAAAGGCAAGTGAAATAAAGCAGACCAATTACATGAAGGGTAAAAGGTATAATACGAAGGAACGCAGTAAAGATAAATGGTCAAGGGCTGTTGTGTTTTCTATTCCTGCAACATAAAGTGATCGATAAGAATCTCATATTCAGGCGTATCGGCGACTAAGACAGCAGGTCGACCCTCTTTTGCTCAACGGCTCCATCATGGGACGAAGAAACGCTCTTTTTCTCGAAAAAAGAATATATTTTACTTGCAGGACAGTTGTAAAATTTCCGGGAAAGTACATTAGTCTGGAACATTATAACATATATTTAAGAAAAAATAATGTTCGGAAGTAATGAAAAGCGTAATTTTTAGGTCATATGACCAAGCCTTTCATCATTACAATAAGAAAAGTAAAATGAACCAATGAAAAGTTTTATTAACAAGTCACATGACTTGTTATGCTTACGTTACGCGCTGCGCGCCCCGGATGACTTCCGGATGCGCTAACGCGGCGCGTCATATGACGCATTACGCGACAACGCAGGTCCAGAATATAGTCAAAATGTCTCCACCAACCAGCGGTCGGAACACAACCCCTTTCAGCAGGCTAAATAGTTCTGTTAAATGACAACAGAAGGGACAGGCAACAAGAACCATCAGTCAAAGAGGGGAGGGCTAGTTCTTCTCTACCGGGTTACATTGGGGCGCTACCGGAACTGATCGAATTGGTAGTCTACAGTGTTTCTGGATGTTTCAGACTGAAGCTGGGGTTAGCATGAGAGCAGCATCATTTCGTAGCTCCGTCGTGGCCATTCCGCAACCAATCATGGCAGCCGCTCTTTATCGTTATTTTGGGCGGGGTGGGTGGCGGAGCCGAGCTGTTTTGCAGCCATCATTGTGTGGAGTTCAGTTCATCTCACTAGTTTTGTATTTGTCATGAGGGGTTGTTCCTAATGTTTCTATTTTAGCGAGGTCAAAAAGAGATCCCATTAGTGGCCTACTGATTTTGCTCGATTCCTTTTCTTTTTTTTACACGATTTTTCGTTATCTGCAAAGACTAAACAGAGTATTGCGACTCTGTGTTTGTTTGTAAATAGAGAATGAACCAAAGAGAACTAATTCTAAAACAGTAAATACTTGGATAACAATCAATCAAATGGAGAGAGAAGCAGGCACGACGGATTACAACGGGGGCAAAGGCCTGCGTTAACTACCTTTCACTATCTGCAAAGAGAGAGTACTCCTAATAGAAATGAGGGGGGGGGGCACCATTCAAAGCAGATCAGTGTGCATAAACACGAAAATGTTTTCACTTACCACGTACTTGACATTCGACAGCTTATGATATTTGCTATTAAAAAACCATTGAAATTCACTGAAAAAACCATAGGTTATAGACCATATATAGTTAGGAATTAGCATTTACAAAACCTTGAAAATTCACTGAAAAAACCATAGGTTATAGACCATATATAGTTAGGAATTAGCATTTAAAAAACCTTATTTTACTCACACAAAACCATTGAAATTCCATATATAGTTAGTTGCACTAACTATATATTGCGCACCCGCAATCCACTGCTGATCATGTCACATATTACATCATTCATGACATGGTCAGTGACATCACTGATGACATCACTGATGACATCTCAAATGACATCACTGATGACATCACTGATGACATCTCATTTGACATCAATGACCACATCACTGATGATATTATTCATGTGACAATACAATGCATCTCTTCACATTTTAATATAACCTCTGTTTCACCCAGTGTTAAAAACAGAGTATAATTTTTGAAACCATTGACACACCAATACTAGTTACTACATACGTACTCACTGATTCCTACGTCTACACACACATTCACTCATTCACCCATACAATCATTCATACATACAATCACTCATGTTTACAACACAATCATATGCACTCATACACCTATACAGACACTCACACTCTGCCACTCATCCATGGAGTTACTCACACACCTAGTCAGTCCTGTAAAGAATCAATCACACTTCCATTTTCTACTCTATACAGTTAAACATAGAGCACCTTACGTTTTCAACCATATACTAACACATACTTACTCTCTTATACAATCATTGATACAAGTACACATTGATCTGTACAGAGTCACACACCTCCCATCCAGCCACACACACACTCAGTCTCCCATGCAAATACTTGGGCAATCAATCAATAACCCATATAGTTACTCATATAGCTACTGATCAACACATGCAGCAGTTTACAGAACAACAGACATAATGATGCACAAATTAAGACAGTTTAGTCACTAACCCATGCACTCAGTGAGACACATTTAATCACTCACTCATACATTCAGTCATGCACCTACTAAATCCTTCGTCCAGACACTTATACATCCACTCATTCTTCAATATGTAAGACATATTTTAACTTTACAGAAACATAGTCACTGGATGTTGTCATCAGTGATGTCATCAGTGATGTCATTTGAGATGTCATCAGTGATGTCATCAGTGATGTCACTGACCATGTCATGAATGATGTAATATGTGACATGATCAGCAGTGGATTGCGGGTGCGCAATATATAGTTAGTGCAACTAACTATATATGGAATTTCAATGGTTTTGTGTGAGTAAAATAAGGTTTTTTAAATGCTAATTCCTAACTATATATGGTCTATAACCTATGGTTTTTTCAGTGAATATATATATATATATATATATATATATATATATATATATATATATATATATATATATATATATATATATAATATATATATTTTTTAACTGCAGTGAACTCAACGCACATAGGATTGCTGTCCATGATCTAAAAACTAAATTCATACCAGGGGCTAAACATACAGCTGCAAAGAGAATGCAATTTCTAAGGCCTGTTACAGAACTAGAGAGCAAATTTTGTCCATTCAAAGCAACACTCGTAAACATACTAGGAGCGATTCACATTTCAGACTAGTGGCTACATACAGCAAACAGCAGGCCAAAATACGTTCCATCTTATACAGGTATTGGCAGCTCATAAAAAATGATCCAATGGTGGATTAAGTGGCACCACGAAGACAAGGCTTCACATTTAGAAGAGCAAAATCAATGATGCAGGAATTGGTAAAAAGCAACCTTGAGAGCCACAAATCTGAAAAACAAACATGACTTAGCAGCAAAGCAGGGTTTATTTGGGGTACAGAATGTAAGGTCTGTCAATAGGGTAATAATACTGTGCAATAACATCTTGTACCAAAGCCATCAGAGGTACCTTCACATGTAAAACAGATTTTGCTATATACTTATTGCAATGCCCATGTGGGCTATCCTATGTAGGCAGTACCACTCTGGCAGTCCACAAGAGAATAATTCAGCATTTGCGGGCCATAAAAAACCGAGCTAGGTCATACCTGGTGGCCCCCATTTTGGAGATTCACATGAGAGTCAAGCAACAGGTCTAACGTACTGTGTTGCGATGCTGTGGCCCCAAATATTCAGGAAGGTAGACAGAGAAAAGCAATTGAGAAGACTTGAGCCTCGATTTATTATTGAATTAGACACCAACTCACCAGGAGGTCTTAATGTAGAGGAGGACCTATATACACACCTCTAGCTGACATAAAAATAGATAATTATGTGCTGTAGATATGTCTTTTTTATGATGGCAGCATGTGTGTAGGTGTGATTAGGAGAGATTAAGATAGATTGGAAAATCAAATAAAATCACGGATCAAAAATATGAAAGCGTAAAATTTCAAGAAAGGTCACACATAGAGAAAAATGTGCTTGTGAACGTTAAGCACATTACCAAAGGCTGGCATATTCATTGAATTATAGAAAGGTCAGATGTGGGGTAGACCATATTATCATGTGCTAGCACTGTAATCAAATTTTGCTGTGAGATCAGAATTTCAGCTTTTGTTTAAAATCATTTTCAGATTTGCCTAAAGTGCTTGACAAAGTCGCTCTAGAAATATACCATGGAGGTATGTACAATGTTTACTGTGGAAACATTTACTAAATCCCACTGGAAATGTTTGGCTAAGTCATCAACCCTTTGCTACATTTGTGTTATGGTTGATTGTGGTCTCACACAATCAATTGAGGGAGTATTATTAGAGCTATACTTGCTCTTTCTAAGGTAATCACAGTGTAATCCCATACACACAGCAGGGGACTAATGTGAAAATATAGCAGTTGGAAGATAAATTGTTATATTTGATGGGCAAGTGGTTGTATTTGATTCTCAATTTAAGGGAAGGGTGAAACTTGCAGTACTTTCCTTGTGAATATTTAACTGTTATTTTTAAAACTCGCAAGTTTCATGAACATTTCAAGGTAAAAAAAAGTCCACAAGATTCTACTTTTATTTTGACAGTTCTTGCACAGTGTAAGATATCTAAAGTTTGCCAATAGACCTTATTCTGTAAATGTTGGAGTTTTGCTCCTGAAAGGTTACACTTTTTAGTAAATAACTTTAACACAACAATCCCACAGAACTTACATAATGCTGTTAGTAATATTTCATTGACTCCTCCACTCTCTAAAAGTTGAGCATGTGAAACGAGAACTAAGTTGAAATTTCTGCATGTATAAATATGAGACAAAACATCTTCACCTACACCCCTCATTAAATACAGTATTGTTTCCTTCAATTTCTGACCTTTATCTTCTTAGTCTCTTTTGACTGTTTCCTCTGTGTCCTCTTTAAAAAGTGTTTTGTCTGGGATCAATTAACATTTTCATGGTTTTTACTGACCATATGTCATCTAAGTGATGGGCAGACAGGGAACCATCCAGCAGTCGAACATTTCTTCTCATCACCCGTCCATTCACATGTATTTCCTCATTGGGAAGATGAGTAATATGAATTCCTTCTCAAACGAAAGAAGAAAAAGGTAAAGCAAGTAAAGACCACTTACTTTGTTTCCCAGATATGGAGCTGGTGCCCTCCAGAAGTAGATGGGCTGCAGGACCACACGAGCATCTGGATTTCGGATACTAATTTGCTGTGGTCCGTCAAAAGTATCCTTCCTTGGTACAACACTCATAACACCTTTCAGATCAGTGAGATACCATTCGTTCATGTCGATAACCTAAAAGTTGAATACATTGTTATATTCAGTAGTGCTGAATTAATCAAAGAGAAAAGAAACAAGGATCAAGAGAACAGATACACATTTCTGAAATGTCCATTGATATGCCAGCCTTTTTTATATGATACTGCATTTGCTTCAGTTTTATCTCTATGGCACCCTATTGAACAATATATTTCTTTTTTGTTTACAATGACCTGTGGGATTGGGGGCATTAGTTGTATCCACACGTTACCGTATTTAGCAGTTTTAAGGCACAAGTTATTTCCAAAGACATATCATGCACTATAAATTAAAGATGCTTATACAATATTTTTAGTACAAAATTGAAGACTTAGGTCAGGAAGAACAATAAAATATAGGTAAGTTCAACGGTCACCAGTCATAAATAATAAAGAACTTTATTTATTTATTTATGCGATTTTATATAGCGCGAACTTTACCCGAAAGGTGTCAGAGCGCTTTACATAAGAACCAGTTGAGAAACATAAGGACTTAGGATTACATGCGTTACGTAAAGGATACAAACAGAAAAAATTGCAAATGTACAAGATGTAAAGTCACACAAGGAGGAGATACAAATGGATATACTCGAGTCACATAGGAATGGTAGATAGTACAAAGGTCTACAAACTTGTGACCTCACCCAGTTTTTTCTAGGTTGCCACTATACCGTAGGTGCAGCAGAGGTTTACAAATCCATGCTGCCCAAAGTCCAACACATTTTTACAGCTACGTGTCTTTTTGGTGGACATTTTGCAGACATAGTGGTTTGCAGGTCCATGGCAAAGCTGCCTCAGGTGAAACAATTGTAACAGCAAGTCCTCAAAGTCATTGCAGCATAGCAGGCCTGCTGTTACTTATGTAATTTACGAAGAATAAGACTTCTGAAGCAGGGGTCTATCTTCAGAAATAACATTATTAAAGCCCCCATGTACAGGGACTTGTTTTGTTTAAGTATATAAGGAACATTATTGGAGTTTTTTGTCGTCGACCACCTCAATTGATTTGGCAGATGCAGATCGAATGGACGCTTGCTAAAAGTAGCCTTTCCCAGAAGTCCACTATAGCAGTTTCCAAAATGCCAGATTCAGCAGTCGCTTTGCTTTAACAGCACAACATTTTTCGACTTCTAAATGAGGTCCTGTTACCACCTTTCTCTCATTGAATCTCTTCACTGTTTTAATGGAAAATTGTCTTTATAAAGTTAGGAGATTTTAAAATAAATAAATCTATACTGACACTTGCAAAACATTATTTTGACTCGAATCAGTAAGTCAAGTGGCATAAGAACATTTGAACTCTCCCTTACTGTGTTGTAGGTCAGACGTGAGTTGATACAATTGTCTGACACCCCAGAGCAGAAGCACTTCTCACATCCAGAGGGATTGTCTTGTTGCAAGTTGAAGAATCCATATTTGCAGCGGTCACAAGTTTCTCCTTCAACATTTTCCTGTAAAAATGAGACTGGCTGTTAGCATAGCTTTTTCAAGTACTTTCCCAAACGTTGCTTCAATACACAAGGGTCAACACATTCCACCACTTCTAGTAAACTTATATATGTGCACCTAAGCCCTGGTCCTAGAACAAAAACACGGCAACCTTCCAAATGTATGGCACAGATACCTAAATACATATTTGGTTTTGGAGGTCCAATGATGGCTGGACAAAGTTACAGAATATTTACACCATGTTTGTCATTTGAGGCTAGAAAACTGTTTCCACCCGAGTCTTTGTGCAACAGCTTATTGCATTCTGGGCATAGTCTTGATTGGCTTGTATTGAACTAATAAAACTAATAAACCTCACAGCAATTATCTGTAGGATAACTATGAAAGGCCGACTTTTGCAGAGTATCAAGCAAGCACTGTGGGAGGGTACACCTAGAGTCTGTCTTGCTGTTGTCACAACTGCCCTAAAGTCCTTGAGTGTGGAGGTGCAGGGCTATTTGAAGGCCGTCACAGCAAGAGTAGAAACAGGACTGCAAGTCCCATAATTCTCAGACGGTAGTCATTTTGGACGAGTCTCCTCTATAAAAGCAGCCCCACCCAGGATCGGCTGCTCTCATTTCTGAGGAACGGGTGGTGGTGGTTGGAGGCAGGTGAGTCAGTGGTTCCGACATTGTTCGAGACATTTGGCAGAGCTACCGGTTTGATTTTGATTATGGGGTAAGTGAACACCTGCGCCCTTATCCCAGATTCAGAATATTATTCCAACTAATTTCAAATTGGTGACTTTGTTTAGGGGAAACCTTTTTTTTGTTTTGGTGAAAATTTTAAAAAGTAATCTTCTGGGAAAGAGTTTGTGAGCACTAGACCTGCCCAGGAGCCTCCCCTTAGAAAGGGCTCACTTTGGTAAAAAAAAGTCATTGAGCCTAAAGAAGCGGGTGTTCAGCTAAGTTGCAAAGGAAACAATGTTAGCTAGAGAATCCTGATTTTTAAAAAAAACTAGAATACATGTAAAAACCTGGCAAACTAATAGATAATGAAAAGGGAAATATGATGAACAGCTTTTTGCGATTTGTATTTACCTTTACATAAAATTAGCAAAATAAAAAAAGGGAAATATGGTGAGCAGCTCATTGCAATTTGCATTTGCATTTGCGAGAAAAGAGAAGAGATTTGTCTGGTTGTTTGAAGGTCTCAGTGATCTTTAAGGCGAACTAGGGAAAGAACCAAGATTCAATGGTGCTATATAACTATATGACTTTATTGAATGAGGGTTTGACCAAGCTATATGACTTCCGGAAACTCTACCAGGCATTCTTTGATCAAATCTTGTGGTATGCTCGCCTTTTCTTAGAAAACGCTACATGTTTTTTCCCTCCATAAAATACATTGTATGGCTATGTTATAGCTATGTCCAACCGTTGTTCTTATATGCCTACAGTAATATGGAAGCAGTAAAGACAAAACTTTAACCAGCACCTCTTGAAAGAGTTTGGATCTAACCAGGTAATGAAAAGGGGATATGGTTAGACTTCAGATGGGAAATGACAGGCAGGGAAGTTCAGCCCAGAACTCATAACATTGTGCAATTCTTCTCTGTCAGATTTCCATTCTTGCAGTACCCTTCACCGACCCATTCCTTCGCCTGGGCGCTCCAAGGTTCTGGGCTATTAAGGCGGTCAGAATTGGTGGTGCCAATAGGTGGACTGTAGCGAGCATCCATTTGCTTACCCTGAGGATCAACTGCAATGTGACAGAGGTGGTCACCCTAGGAACAAATCAACTATTCACATGTGCTATAAAGGGTTTTTTCCAAAACAATTATGAAAAGAAACCAAAAAGGTCATTATCGGGCAGGCTGTGCAGGAATCTATAAAAGCATGACCACCATGTACAGCCAGTCATAAAAGCACTTCACTGCCTGCTGGTGGAAACTAGAATTATGTTCTCTAAGAGCCAATAGAGCACATCTGGAGGTCGTGGAAAATCTTGCCCCCTCCTCCATCCCAGACCGAAATCTCTTGACAGTTATATTACACAATATTCCTTAAACTTGCTTTAGGCATTAACACCTTGATATTCATGGGAGTTCATGGTCAAAAGGCTTGAAATGTCCTGAATTTGGTTCTGATGGTTGAACCCAAGCACCGACTCTTAAGAAAACTCTTAAAAACGGAGTTGTTCAGTACCCTCTTGCAAAGGTCTACGTTATGTGACGATGAGAAGGAAATAACAGACAGGGGCCATGCCTCGAATTTATTTTTTGAGCACCTACTAATCTCTCAACAATAATTTCTAAGTACACATGTATATTCCTTTCAAGTAAAATTGAGACAAAACAAACATTCTTTAAAAAAAATCACAATAAATGCATGCAAACTATATGAAACTGTTGTGTTTTACCTTTTAAATTCCGCTGAACACCCAGACACTAGACCTATGCGGTAAAAACGGAGGCACTGATGGTCCAGCGGGTCGTAAAGTCATTCTTTCAGGTAGTCACACCAATTTTGCCATTTTAGTTTTAGAGCTACAAGAACAACAAAGTTCTGTGCATAGTGCGAAATATGATTGTTTATTCTCTCATTTTAATTAGTCGAAGTAAGTCTGGGGCAAACTTGATTGATATTCTGATTGACGACCTCATGACCCACAGACGTTATTTCCTCGTGATAATCTGTTTCTTGTCACCACAGTGACAAGTGAAGACCTCTGATCTGCACTACAGTAAAGAAGTGAGACTTTCCTATTTCCTCAATGAACAACTGGGCCCTGTATACAAGGGGCAATCCCAATGTTTTAAATGTATTTCAGTGTTAATTGAAATACAGGCACTATGACTGAAGCACACTTTATTAATGTGCTTGTTTATGCACTTAAGAGGCACAGTTTGGCACACTAATGCTGTTTCTTTTAAATATAGAGTTTCCTGTCACCTATATTGAGAAGCTCAGGTTGCTGCCTGTCACGGCACCAATGGCTTTGTAACAGTGTATACAGTGCTTCCCTGAGAAATAGAGCTAAGACAGGGGACATGTTAGCCAGACTCCAAGTCACCTACTACAAACTGTCTACACTTCTTTTGCCCATGACCCCTGCTGCTATTTTCCCCATTGCGCATTCTGTTGAAATGGTGATGACAGATACAACGCCCAGTAGAACAAATCCCAGACTCAAACCTTGCAGAAGCAGGGCTCGATGCACGGGTCATCGTTCATGCTTCCAGTCACACTGCAGATACAGGGCACGCAGTCAGGGTAATCCTTGTATCCTAAGGCACACCGGTCACATCTTTCTCCCGCATATCCGGTTTTGCAGTGACAGAAGCCAGCTTGCATGCCTAAAGAGGAAAAAAAACAACGATCAATTCAGCAAGGAAAATTCATATAAAATGTTGTATACACCTTAAGTACTCATTTTTAATGTACTTTAAATGACAGTCATTTTGACTGTGGTCTTGAAATATACACCCCCAGGTGACTTCAAGTGCATAAACGCTTCTTTCCTGGGTCAGTTCAGTGGTAGGAAGTGGCAACTGCAAACCCAGAAAGGCCTGTGGTCAACAACAATAACAAACAAGAATAAATACGAGTTTCCATCTGTACCTGCAGGTGTGTTTTTGAATTCTCTTGCTATGCACAAGCACGGCCTTTTCTCAATCTCCCACCTCTATTGGTGTTGCATGTCCCTAGCAGACTCCAGGTACACACACCCTAAAGCGGTGGCGGCTCATTACATTTGAAAGTGATTCAGCATAAAAGTTGGGGACGAATTTTTTGTGATGAGTGAGCGAGCTTGACTGACAAAATAACAGTCTATTGGATTCTCCCTTAAGAAATTTGGGCTGGTGGGTGCAGGCAGGGCCCACCTGCACTGTTTTCTGGGGACCAATCCTTACTTTTCATTATTAGAGTTTGACTCAGAACAAAAAGGAGAATGGCGGAAAAGAAGGCGGAAGAGAAAAATTGAAAACTGTAACAAATGGTGAAAGCAGGGATGAAAGAGAAATTGCAAGGGTGACAAAATAGGCAGAGAGTGTATGCTAGAGAAGGAAAGAGGAATGAATGAAACCAAGACTAGAAAGAGATGGTATAAGGCAATACCTACATTTGAATATGCCAGCCACGGCCTTCTCAGGCAGCCTTTGGACTCCGGCGCCCTTTCCTTCCTGGATACTCTGTTATCCAGAGTAAAGAGGACCACGGTCAAGCATGCCTATCATTACTACAGGACAACAGACACTACACCATCCTTCACACTGACCCCACCAGCCGAATACAAAAGAAAATCACCAAGTTTGTTGAGGAAGCTCGTGAAAAAGGCTGGAAAATCAAAAAAGAATTCCCAATCACTAATGAACCAAGAACCCCAGGATTCTACACCATCCTAAAAATCCATAAAGGAAGGACACCACCACCGGGAAGACTAATAGTATCCGGAATTGGTTCCATTTTAGAACCATTATCCCAATACATGGATTGCTTTTAAGACCATTAATAACAGAGGCCAAATCCTATGTCAAAGATCCTACACACCTCTTGACTATCCTGCAAGAAATAGATTATGACGCCACGAGTGAAACATTGATCTGCCTTGATGTCGAGGCATTTAATATGAGTATCCCACAGTAAGAGAGTCTACGAGTCATTGATGGTCTCCTACATGAACAAGATTGGAGATGGAAAGCCCCTGTTAATTGGATCATGGAGCTAGCTAGACTCGCACTGACGAAGAACTTTTTCTGTTTCGAGAACCAGATCTTCCTCCTAGGCCATGGGACTTTGATGGGCAGCACTTTTGCACACAGCATAGCCTGTCTATATATGAGCTGGGTCGAAGAGCAAAACATCTGGACAAATAATCCCTTCAGAGACCAAATACGCCTTTGGAGAAGATATATATCGATGACGTCTTGGTAATCTGGCACAATAGCGACACCACCAGCGAATCCTTCAACAGATGGCTTAATGAAAGAAATCCCTACTTATGCTTCACTATGACCTGCAACAGCAGACAGGTGTTGTTCCTTGATGTGAACATCACTGTAGAAAGTGGGAGACTGTACACCCCACTCTAAACAAACTAACAGACCGTAATAGTCTGTTACATTTTAGCAGTGCTACCCAAGGTCACGGAGGGTTAACTGAGCTACAGGCCATTTCCTACACATCAGACATAACTGCTCAAAGATAGGTGATTTCAAAAGGGAGGCAGACAACCTCACACAAAAACTACAGGAATGTGCATACCCGGACCACATCATTTGCAAAGTGAAAAAACGTGTAACCAACATAACTTTGCAACTTTATCATTATAATAAGGTAACTACATTGACCATAATCCCGTGGGCTGGTAGGTTCTGACTGTCTGACTAATGTTTGACTTGTATATACAGCCTACTTATAGAGAGTGACCTCTTATTAGCTAGGTTTCAATTCTGAATTTACATTGCCCATAATCTCCCTGGTAGGAAGGTCTCATCGACGCCTGTGGAAAAGCGTGACATTAAGCAATGTCTACGCACTAGAGCTTCTAATTAACACCATGTGTTGGCTTGCAAGTGTGCCGAGTTAGCTGCAAGTACCAGGGACAGAGATTGCAGCCCCATTGTCTGAAGACATTTCTAAGCAACCAGTTGACACATTCCCATCAGAGAGCCTGCACGTCACAGCACAAATATTTAAGCAGGGAATCAGAGCTCACCCACTCACTGCAAGCAGGGGAGCTGAGCTGAAAATAGGTTCGGAGACGGGATGGGACCATAGACGAAGTAAGTCAGGGGGAATTTTGTCGACACCGGGGCACCCAATGCACGCATTTGCATTACGGAGTATGCCTCCATGTGGATAACAAAAAAACATTGATTTCCTAACCAGCTCTGGCATTTCATCTTTCTCCATCCCTCAATGCAGAGTGTGACAACAAGGCCTCCCTCTCATGTCCCCGTGGGAGCATCTGCCCCATGTACTATATTGTAAATATAACATTTGTTAAAAAAATCCTCCACAAGATTGACTGTGTGATTGTGTGTATGTGAGTAGACCTGCCTTGAGACTTAGAATTGGGTGAATGAGTTAGTGTGTCTGGACACGCGCTTGTATTACTCACTTATCTTGGCTTACCTCTGCACGTCAATGATTTAAATATACAACAGTAAGTATGTGTATGAGTACGTTTAAATACTAGGATCACCAAACAGGTGAAATCCTGGGTGAGATCAATCACAGAAGGCACTATTCTGTTGGGGGCTGCACTGAGATGAGTCACTGCAAAGATACGCTTAACCTGGCTTTACAGCAAATTTACAGCATGTACAATTGCACCATTTTTCTTTAATTCCCAAATAAGCTGCAGCAAGTATATGCTTTTTTATAATTTCTCACATGCAAATTGCACGCGCACATCAATCACGTCTTCGGGGGAGTTACTTCATTGCTACCAATCCTGACAAAAACCCAGGACCTTGCACAGGCCGATATGACTGGGCTGAAATATGTTGGTGCCTTCGGGTCATAGGATCATTACATCCTTATAGCCCTATATGTATTTTTTTTTTAACCTATGCATACAATTAGCAGAAAAGATTTGCTAATTGTAGGGGCTCCCAGGGGATTATCCCGACGATTACCACACCCCCATCTTAACTAGGGTCTCTTTTACATTCTTAGTCCAGGGAAGACTACCTGACCCTGGAATACCCAAAACCCCCTTCAGCATTTCACATTAAGACATGAGCTCCGGTGTAGAACAAATCCATTTCCAGTAGAGGATGGGCCTGATTCCACCCACCTCCGAAAGTGGCCTAAAACCCATGTACAGTAAGGATTTGCACACAGGGCTTTAGGTGGGCTGGGAAGGGTGAATATAACTGTCGGATACAGACAATGCAGTGCACTGAAGTCACGCGCCTTGCGCCACGTGATGGAGCAATGCTGTGGATTATCATCCGTTGATATTATCAGGTGTATGCCATCACTCCTGCTACTCCTTCTAGAATCGACGTCCCTGACAGACCGACAGGCTCAGGGGTGTTCCCAACTTTCTGGAGCCCCGATCTAGCCCAATGCCTATGAATATCTCCTAGACATTGGAGGTTCAGGGTACACCCCCACATTCTGCAGTGGGGGAAGGTGGGCATACATTTGCATCGATAGTCTAAAACAGTCAGCCCAGTACGATGTGCCCACAGCATCTGTTGTCCATGGCAGATGGTAATGTTCACTGCGCATGCCACACTGGAATGACTTTAGAATGACATTGTGACACAAAAGACTACAGCATAACATGTGTTTCTCTGCTCACCAGCAGAAATCAGCAAAACTCCATCTGCCAATCTTGATTACATATATATTGCAAGACCTAAATAATGTGATAAAGGGCCAGGCTGCTATTTTGCTGTTGTTTTACACGGATTGACAGATCACTATTTTACAGGGAGCAGTGATGATGATAACGTTTTTAAAGCTTAAATATGATGTTTGCTAATACATTCCTCTATTAATCAGAGGTTTCATTTAAATGTGAGTCATGCAAGGGGCATTAGATGCGACCCAGATTGTAACCGTCCAATTTCATTCATTAACTCGACTGCAAAAATTATGGGTAGAATTGTATAAGAACATCAAGGTTGTTGGACCCATGAAAACAATATTATATGAGATCTACGGTTTGGGTTTCGGGCAAGATTAGGTACATCGAACAATGCCTCAATTTACATTTATTAATTAACAAATATATCATAACAAAGTTGGGGAATGTTTTCCTTGTTTAATGGATTTAGAAATCAGCTTTTAATAAGCTTTGGGATCTATTGACGAGTGCGGAAATTGAGGTAACTATTATTAGCTACTTAAGGCAATTCCACAGGGAGGTACCGGCCAGCTCGATTTATGGCTCAAAGGGTAGAATCGTTTTAAGGCGTGGGCAAAGTGGGCCTTGTCCCTGGGCCCCAGCCTTTCAGGTGGGCCCCTGATAGAGCCAGCTCTGTTCTACAGAGAACTTGATTAATTCTTGAACCACTGTTTTAAATACAGTCTTTATTTAATTAATGTTTTTCTGTGAGTGGTGTATGGGAGTCTTTTGCTTACATTTTCAACAGAAATATTTATGTTTTTCAACACCATGCAACATGTATAAAAAATTCTTTTAGGTCAAAACATGACCTCACCTATGAAAGATGGGAGGTTTGGTCACAAAGATTATTTGCAAAATTATTAGAGAGCCACTGCTGTATTATAATATCGAAAACACACATCGCTATCACTGAATATTAGATGGAAACACATGTAGAATTTGAACCAGTGTGCCTGTGCACTGTCACTGACCTGGCCAAAGTGGGCATGAAAGAGCTGAAATCGGATCATAAATTCAAAGGTGTTCTTCACAGGTGCCCTCAATATATCCTTTGCCTAGGACCCTGAAAATCCTTAAGATGTCCCTGCCAGGGAGTGTGATAGGGCTGCCCATTGGCACCTTTTTAATTCACATTATACATAAATGGCCTGGAAAAACACCATGTTAAGCTTAATGTAGATGTTCAGTGTGTAGGGACTCAGTGTTATTTTACACGATGACGCAGTGTTTATGGCTAGGCTGAAACTTAGCAGTTGCTTGAAGGTTTTGTAAGTTTAATGAAAAACGTGGAAACACGTGGACACAGGCTAACGGTAAACAAATCTAAGACTTCTATCATGATTTACAGTTCCAAGAGGAATAGGAAAAAGTCATTTTTGGTTAATAGGAACAAAATCACGCCTGCTTCTACTTTCCCATACTTGTGAGTGCTTTTTGATGAGAATTATACTGGAAGCCTCCAGGTTTTGCTGAGGATGCTAACTTTGATAGATGTTTGGGGTCACTTTTAAATTGTACAAGAAACTTAGGATCTAACTTCTTAGAGAACTTGTAGAAGTGTACAAAACAAAATATTTAGGAATAGCAACCTATGATTCTGGGCTATGGGGAATTAAGGATTAAAATTTCATTCACATTTGTTACGGGAAACTGTGCCATATGTCTCTGATTTTATTAAAATTCGAACGATCCTTCTGTGGCTGTACATTTCGACTATGTTCTAATCATGAAATGTTTATGGACTGCAGGAATTCGAATAAGGCAACTAACATTCCTTGGTTGGCATAAAAAAGAGTGCCAAAAGTATGGTATTACAGCATAGCCTTTTAAAGTAAATATATCCTGTTAGAACTGTGGGTCTCTAGTTGGCTGAGGTAGGTACCTTAGTCCAAATAGGGACCCTTGCGTCTAGTCAGGGAAAGGAGGGACAAAATCTTAGATAACCCCTGCTCAGCCCCCCGTAGCTTGGCACGAGCAGTCCAGCTTATCTCCAAGGAAATGTGTAAAGTATTTGCAACCACACTCCCAGTAACACAGTGATAGCACCGCAAATGGACACCACACTGATTTAGGAAAAAAGCGGTATCTTTATCAAGAAGAAATACGATGAGACGAAACAATAAAAATATCCAGCATATGTTTATTCGTAATATTTCACTGGGCCGGTTATTAGGCCAACAATCACTTGCAGTTTCTTGCGGTATTAATGAGCAGTTCGCAATGTTCTAATGCAGTCCTAATGCAATGCTATGCAGTTCGTAATTTAGAAATAAGACAGTCCTTAATGCAATTACTAATGCGGATTGTAAAACAATTAATAATGCAGTTTGTAGTGCAAGTAGTAATGCGGATCGTAAAAGCAAGTAATAATGCAGTTCGTAGTGGAAACTAACAGAGGATGTGAGTCCCACCCGGCGTCCATTGATCTCCATGACCCTCACAACTCTAGCTCTACTTGGTCCAAATCTAACATGTTCATGCCAAGGCCAATACATTCCATCCTTTCTAACCCGAACAGAGAACCTCCTTGCAATCTTAGATGCAGCAATACTGACAACCTCACCCGTGTGAATGTCACCCAGACTCCTTCCCCAATCCAGTATGGCTTAAATGTGTACTACTTAGTTGCAGATCAGCCAGTAAACACGCCTCCGATATCTTCGATCTCATCCAACACAATAATTTAGACATTATCATCCTCACTGAAAATTGGCGAAATCCCACTTCCACTCTCATCTTAGACCTCCGAGTACCTCCCACTCATGACATAATTAGGCTAGACAGAGCTCTGAAATTGGGTGGCGGCCTAGCCCGTGTTGACAGGAACACACTCTTGATTTCTCACTTAGAGTCCTCTACACCTTCCTCCTGTGAATACCTCTGTCTCAGCATCTCATGTATGAACCTACCGATTTGAAAACTTCACACCTTTTACCACCCCCTGGGAGACAATCTCCCTTTCATTGAGCAGCTAATGGAAATCAACTCTAGCGATGTCGACAGCGGTGTCCCAAATCTTCCTTGGTGATTTCAACCTTCACTGGTCTAACCCCAATGACCCGCTGTATCTTGCCTTAAATCTTTCTTAAATTATCAAGAACTGACTCAGCACTGTGACCTACCAACTCATATTAAAGGAGAAACTCTAGACCTCATCATCTCTAAAGAGCAGACTATCACCCTAGATTCCATTACCCCGTGTGACTGGTCCGACCACCACAGCATCCTCTTTTATATTAATAGGGAAGAGTTGATGAGGAAGGCTCAACCACCGAAATCAAAGATATGGAAAAGGGACCTCAGATCAATAAACTCTGACGAACTAGCTGCCCACTGTAAATCTGCCCTCTCCTCCCAAGCTGACCTGGTCAAGGTGCAATCACTCACTGACGCCTACGTTTCGACAATCTCTAACATCATGGATAACATTGCTCCACTCCAGCAAAAAATGCCTCAACAAAAATGTTCAAACCATGGTGTAACGAAAACTTAAACATGGATAGCTGCAACCTTAGGGCAGTTGAACGTTCCTGGCGAGCCAATCCCTCCTCGGACCAACTAAAACTCCTTAGAGGTACCAGGAGCCTCTACAACAAACAAATCAAGAGCGCTAAGGCTGGCTACTTCAGACACCAACTGGATCAAGCGGTAAACCGCCCCAAGAAACTTTTTTAATTGGTGAAACAGCAATCAGTCGTTGGTCCTAACCACACTAATCCTGGTGGCCACCCTCCCTCATGCGACGAACTTGCCGCTTTCTTCACTGAGAAATCAAGACTCATCTCCACTGACCTCACCTCTAAGAAGGCTCTATTACCTTCTTCCAGTGCCGACTCACCCCCTGACTCCTTTGAAAATCGACCACCACATATACCAAGAACAATGGTCATGGGACACCTTTGCTCCACTTAGTGAAAATGACATCAACAAGATTCTTCAGAATATCAACCCTTCCAACCACTTCAGTGACCCATCTTCAAAGAAATCAAGAATGCACTCTTCCCCACCTGGACAAGGATTGTAAACGCTTCTCTATCACAAGGCATGATCCCGACTGTCTAAAAGCAGCTCAGGCATCACCTATACTACAAAAACTAACGCTGACAAATCTGATCTCAATAACTTCCTCCCCATTTCCAACATGCCCACCCTAGCAAAACTCCTAGAAAAATGTGTACAATCCCAACTTTGTGCTTACATAAGAATTACCAACTCCTAGACTAGCATCAATACGGCTTTAGGAAGGGGCACAGCACCGAATAGGCTCTCACTCACGTTATGGATGACATTTTAAAAATACTCGACCAAAACAAATCCTGCCTCCTGATCCTCCTTGACCTTTTCTCCGCATTTGACATGGTTAATCATGACAACCCCCTATCCATCCTGCAAAACAGAATGGGTTTTTTCTGATCAGATGTACAATGGTTCTTGTCCTTCCTACATCACAGATCACAAAGAGTCAAGGCAAACCACTCTCTCTCCCAGTGCTCTCCTGTACTCATGGGGGTCCCCCAACGGTCCAGTCTATCTCCTATCCTCTTCAACCTTTTCTTGAAACCTCTTGCTAACTCACTAAACTCCATGGACATTCTCTTCCACATGTATGCTGACGACACACAACTATATCTGAACATCTCATCCCCGGAAAACATAATCTCACTCAACACTACCCTAACGTCTGCTCAAGACTGGTTAACGGAGAACCATCTCCTGCTCAACACTTTCAAATTGGAATTTCTGCTCATGTCCCCTCCAAACCACATCCCCATGCTAGACATCTAGCTGAGCCACCTCACTGCTTTCAACTGCTCTCCTCTCATCATAGACTCAGCCAATTCTCTCGGAATCACCATGCACAAGCACCTGAATATGAAAAATCATATCAGCAATGTATGTAAGGGAGCAAACCACTTGATGAGGTCACTCAGAAATATCAAACCTTTCCTTCCTCTAAATGATTTCAAGCAGGTGGTCCAAGCGCTTGTCTTGCCGAGGCTAGACTATGGCAGTGTTACCCTCTGTGACCTTCCCAAATTTGCCCTGGCTCCACTAAAGGCGTCACTGAATGCTGTGGCAAGACTGGTTACAGACACCAAACAAAACAAACATATATCCCCAGTCCTAAAATCTCTCAAATGGCTGCCCTATGAAGCACAAATTCACTTAAAGATTGCTGCTCTGATGCACAAAGCCCTTCACTTCAATACTCCCATGTACCTTGCACAAAAACTTAAACTATCCTGTGGTGTAAGAGCTTCAAGCAGCGCCTCTACCTTCCTCTTGAAATCACTCATCCTTAACAAAAAGAGAAGTTGTCACCGAGCCTTCTCCGGTGCTGCCCAAAGATATGGAACTCTCTCCTACCGGAAGTACACAGAATCTCTTCAACTACGGCGTTCAAAGTGGAAGCAAAAGATTCCAAATGAACAAATTCCTACCCTAAGGGATAGGCTCATGTGCCCGCTGATATTGTTCCTACTACCATTGTACCTCCACTTGATACGGCTCTTGTTTACTGCATACTGTGACCTCCCTCGTTGCCCGCTTACACCTGTTTATTGTATTACCCTCCAGGTTGCAATTGTCCGGAAATCTGCGACCATTCCTGTTTTTGCTTTTTTGTCTCTCCTACTTGATGTGGATATTGCATTTATGTCCTTCCTCCCAACATATTGTAAAGCGCTCTGACATTCCTCTGGATTTTGTTCATGCTATATACAGATCCCCCAGGATATAGAGGCATGGATTAGCAAATTTAGCGGCACAAAAATGGAAATTTAGCGGCACAAATATGGAAATTTAGCAGCAATTTTGCTGCATTTTATTTGGCCATTTTTCCTACAACAAACACAGATATCTTAGTTTTTTTTTAGTTATTTAACAACATGAAGCTATGTATATTTGGTTTATTTACAATGTAGACACTTTGTTTTCCTTGAAAAGCAAAAGACTGCCCGTCAGCAGCCCAAGGCAGCAAAACAGCATTACAGGCGTCCCGCGTTGCGTGCAGAGAGGCAGTGCTTTATATCGTGGTGTCAGCGCCTCCCCAATGCAGCAGCTGTGCCCAGTTCAGTGGTGGTGCACCCTGGGACCACAAGTCTCATCAGGGCTCAAAAGGTTTCCAGGTCCGTGCTTGAATTATCAACTAGTCCAGATTTTCACTTTGCATGTTGGGATTTTTAGCTCTGTAGTTATAATAGGGTAAACAAACTACAAGTTTCAAAACCCAAAGAAAAAGCTTGGTATGTATGACTCACTCACCTATGGGCTTGTAAACTAGAGAGCTCTGCTCACACCACTGGAAGATAACGTTTTGGTTAAACATCAACGTTTGCACACATTCTCTCAAATGTTACTTTTCTGGGCCTTTTAAACATGAGATAGCTGTAAAGTAAAAGGTCATACTTGTGTTTCTGATGTCTTCATTAGCTGCTAGGCCGAGTTATTATAGCACACTGCCTCTTTAAAGTGCTGGCTGCGAGTTGCTTCTGGGCCCAAGCCACACTCTCCACATTCTTTTTTAGAAATAACAGAAGGTTGTAATCTCAGGCGAAATGAGAGGCTTGTTCTGCAAACACGCCTCCAGTATACATTGTTCAGCCACATAATCCCCTCGCTGACAAACAAATGTCTGTGGTTGCAGAGAGGAAACCTGCCTATCTTACAAAAGTGGTGGAGCAGGATCCTAATGCGTCAAAGTGACCCTTCAATCCAGTGAAGAAATCTGCAGGAGGGCTCCTCATGTGTTTCATGAAGCAATCAGGAAAAGGAGCACAGATTCCTGGTTCTGACTTTGCACACCAGAGATCTGTATAGAGTCACGTTTAGAGTTCATGTTCTAGCCATTCTCACCACGTGTGACATTTAGACTGATGTGAGTAAAAGCTCAGCGTGACCTCCCAATGTGTGATCCTCAATCACATCAAGTGAGAGTTTAGGTCTTTGAAACCTAGCAAGTCAGAGCTCGTATAATATGAGACAAGGACATGGAACCCTCCTGAGTTGCAAGAGTAACGTGTTTTTGAACTAAACTGAACATGAAGCAATTACTTTGAATTGCTATTGTGAATAAGTGGCAACTGGCTGTTTTTTACTGGCACAACCAGTATTTTACTGTCCCAACTGCTCCAAAAATTAGGAAAATCATTTGAAGTTGGTATTTTTGTACTTTCAATACATACTTTAAATAGTAAATATAATAAGAAAGCACTTTAAAATGTGTTCTACTGTTGCTTTTTGATCCCTAGCTGATAATTCAAGTAAATAAAGAGAAAGGCCATGTTGAAAATTCATGCAGACGATTTTCTATAAGGTTCTATATAAATTTCCCCTTCTAATTTCTATCCAAACTATCTTCTTTCGGGCAGTCATGTTACTTCGGAAATCGCCATCCAGCATTTAATTCTTTTGCTACTGGGGGAAATGTTTACTTCAAACAACGTGGGAAAATACCATTCTCCCAAAACAGTTAATAGTGCCCCTGACTACCAAAGGCACCAGATTCTGCCTCTGTTTCTAATTGACGACACGTTGCTAAGGCGTTTTTCTCACTGACTCTTCCAAACACAACTGTCTCTTTAGCGCAACCGTTCCCGTCTGTCCAATCGTGTCACAGATTCAATCCGTGCACGTTCAGCAGAGGACTACTATTGGTGAAAGTATCTCTCGTTAACGAATCACACTGAAGCTAGCTGTGATTTTTTGCCGGGTCCTATAGTTTCACAATCACATAACGTGTCTTTTAGCATCCGCCGCCTCAGAGCTCTGTGAACCGCGTCAATCAGTTTGGTGCCCTGAACTTATTCAGACCCCCCAGGATATAGCGGCTTTTGTAAAAATGCCGCCCGATTTCTACAAAAGTGCCGATTTCGCGGGCACTTTTGTAAAAATCGCGGCATTTTTACAAAAGTGTCGATTTCCCAGCAAACCGCGAAATCGCGATATCCTGGAGGGTCTGTATATAAAACTTTATCAATTAAATAACAATAAATAAACTAATGTCGATTCTAAAAACTAGTAATAATGCAGTTTGTAATGCAAGGAGTAATGCGGATCATAAAAGCAATTTGGCACCGATCGCGGTGCTAGTGAAGATCTCTATACCACTCTTGGCTGACCCGCGGTCAGCGACTGCCAAAATATGGCCCAATATGAAGGAAAAAAAGTGAAGCTCCACAATCCGACCCTGGTACTGCCACTCCTTGGCGAGTATGGGCCACGATACTGATTTGAGCAGAGGCTCACACGGCAAAGATGGGAAAGGCCGAGAGCGGTTTCTCGTAGCACGCACTCCGCCCCAGGCGGCGACACACGCACGCTTGCTAAGCATTACCTGGGTGGATGCAGTCTCTCTCTCCTCTCCTCACACTGTGTGGCTTCGGGGTGGCGGCGGCTGCTCCTTGAAGTGAGAGTCGGGCTACCAGGCGATGGCCTCGCAGCTGATCGGCTTCAGGCGCGACTCCGTTGATCTTTGGCAAAGGACCTTGAACCCACAATGGTGAAGGTTCACTGGTCTCTCCTTGGCAAAGGCAGGCTCGGGTCTGCGGTGGTGATTTCTCACGGTTCCCTCTTGGGACGACGGTCCGGGCCGATGGCGATAACGATCACAGTACTTCTGGTCATGCTGTCGATCGAAGCAAAGTGCAAGATTGCTCCGGGCCACATGGTCACGGGGCAATTCTCACAAAGGTCTCAGGCTGCAAAAAGCACACGCACACAGCGTCGCTGAGACACACTGGGAAACTTTGATGTTCCTAATTTCCCACAACTGGGAGCCAGCTCCTCTTGGGCCCTTGGCGACAAGTTACTTCAGAGCACAGCACACAGTAAAGTCTTTTCAAGCATGGGGACACAGCACACAGCAAACTCCCTTGTCCTCTCCTTAGTCAAATCATCAAACTGCAGGCCAGCCCCAGAACACACAGCAAGGGCAGTCCTTCTCTTCAGTCTCTTCAGCTGTTCTTCTTTGGCAGAGGTTCCTCTTGATCACAAAGTAGAATCAATCCTTTTTCAGGCTTGAGTTCAGTCTTGAGTTCAGGGGTTTCAGCTCTCACATTTATACCCCTAAATGCTTCTGTAGTCTTTGTGTTCAGGGCCCTCTGAGCCCGGTACAAACCAGACCTGGGTGTCTTCCTGCCAGTGCACACCTTCTTTCTTTGATAGTCAGGGTTTTGGGCCCCAGAAGCTCCGCAGGAGGTGGAGGCATTCTTTTGTGGCAGCAGCACAGCCCTCTTCGCATCAAAGGGGCTACACCTGATACCTTCGGATTAAGTTCTCGCTATGGAAGCAGGTACCTATTCCATGAGGTGGGATGCGTGCATATGCAATGGTCTCTCTACACTATCTATTTTACATGTTATGCTGTTTTGAAAATATTACATAGAAATAAGGTAACGTTTTACTACCATTCTTGAGAGAGACTCGTTTTAGCCAATATAGGCAAGTCATGTTTTTTGTACAATCGCTGTCTTCCATGGGCGTTTGCTTGTTGGTAGTGAATTTTAGCCAGAGTACAATTAAAGACAGCACCGAAACAGTGATGCCTGCAGCGTCACTGCCCTACAGTGGACATCACCAAAGGCTCCCATGCCACTGAGGAAATGTGAAATGTAAGTCCTGTATTATGTCACATGCAGAGGAAACTGATTTACTACCTGGATTCTGGATTCTTGCTCGGAGCGAGGTCGGATCTGCATCCCAGACACAGAGATCGTATCTCTAAATAGATCTATTTATTTCATTTTTTTAGACACGAGGTACGAAGTTCAGCTGGGCACTGCATCAAAGCCCTATGCCAATGTCCTCATGGTGAAAATTGTGTGCCCCCATGTAATTGATTTGAATCACATTTAAATCTATTATTTCTCACATATTTTCTCTTTTACCATTCAAATTGAAGGCTGGATGAATCCTATTTTTTTCAAATGCAAAATGGTATTGGTGTTGTTATTTTACACAAAAGGTTCCGTACAGGCAGACACGGGGAGCGCTTTTTTGATTTATGTGGTTGAATTATACATTTGAGTTTTTTTACAGGGGGAAGGTAGGGATAGATTTTTGGGCATGGATTTAAGGAAATGAGTGGATATGAAAGGACATGGGTGGCCATTTCTGATAAAGAAGGATTCACATTAGTGGGGAAGTCATATTTAGTTGATGTTCTATGGAAGTTTGTGTAGAATACTGATGTTCGTTTATAACATTGCAGTTACCCCTGATGAAGGGCTGATAAGCCCCAAATGCATTGGGTTAATGTAAATTAGGCCACCCAGGGTGAACAATTCATCCCTACATGCTTTAGAATATACCCACGGATGGGCACTTCTTATACGTTCGAAATTAGAAATCATCCTGCCTTTAATGTGAATGAAAATAGAGAAACAATTGTGAGAAAATAATGGATTAATATGAAATACGTTACAAAAAATGGAGTCTTTGGAATATTACATTACTTTGCTGTGCGACTTGTAGCTGGAGTGACATGATGCTCCACATTTCATGGAGTCACTACAAAATGGGCCACCGGAGTGATTGCTAGGGTGCTTATCTCTCTTTCCATGAGCAAGTGACCCTACCTTTTTGCATTTTTTGCTGCAGTCTGGGTCATGCAGCATATTACCAAAGCAAAATTCACCAAAGACCACAGGGTGTTCTGCTGGGAACAAAGCTATTGGGATCAGATTGGTGCAAACTCATTGACTAGTGGAGGAGAGTGGGCTAGAAGGACCCTCTCTGCAATGTTATGAGGAGGGTTGCTGTATGTGTATCAGATCCTCAATCAGTCTGGCCATGTGCTTTATTGGAACAATACTTTCCTTACAAGTGTGCCCACTGAATACCAAGACTTAGTACCCATTATGCAGCTCCGATTTCATAGGCACTGCTGCTGTTGTGTTCATTCAAATGCAGAGGTAGCATACATGGAACAGTAAATATATACTATTTTTACTGTCTTTCCTCTTTTGAAGAAATAAAAACATCAGGTCAGGTGAATGGGAGCCCCTGCCTACACCCTCCACTTAAAAACAAAACCATGTATTAAAGGTATTTGTATAACAAAGATCTACTGGGCAGCGCAATGTTTTAAATATAACATGTCAGGTTCATAAAGATTATATTATATGAGCTTGTTACATATAACCACATTGGTGATAGACATAATGGAAAAGGAATATGGGAGAAGTGTAGCAAAGGAGATTGAAAGTCTTTCGTCACTGAAGTACAATTTGAAGAAGAAACTTTTTACTTCTTTCCAGAAACTTGAAGGATCGGTATTACATCAAATGTGATCAAGAATAAAGTTTCCGGGGGCGTGGTCTGACGCCGAAGAAAATGGCGGCTGGTTAATGCCTTTTCAGACCGAAACTTGAGGATTTTTGATGTGACAGGCGGTGTTGGCTCTCTGTCACCTTCATATTTATCAAGAATTGCCTTCCGATCACCTCTGGATCCTAATGGTGCCATTTGCAGTCGTAGTAAGACCGATAATGCTTCTTTCATTTGAAATGTGTGACTGGATTCGCGGCTGCTATTTTGTTTCATCTTATCCAACGGTGCATTATCGGCACTGCTGCACTTCTGCTTTCTGTCAGAGACAAAATGTGGCTTCATTCAATACTTCTGAACTTTGACTTTCATACCAGTTTTTGATGTGCATTACCTCTCTGCACTGTGCTGCCAATGCAATTGAACTTTAATACTGGTTACTGCTATTTTTCCTCTCTATGTATACGGCTAGGTCTCTTTACTTTGTGGCAACATTGCTAATACCATCTTTATATGAGAGTTGACGAGCCTTCCGAACTGTGACATTATATTCTATTTTTTGGCTCTTCAATTTTTTATATGCATTTCCTCTCTACAATACTTCTACAAAACTAAATGGACTTATTAATAACACCAGTCGCTGCTTCTACTTAATTTTTTCTTCTCAGTGCATGCAGCCAGATTTTATTACTTTGTGACAGCATTCCTAATACTTTTATTATATAAGAAGTTGGTGAACTTTCAAGACTGTGCTCTTATATTATATTTTTGTGTTGTCTCTATTACCTACACGATATTGTGTCACACACCACTTGTTACAAATTTGTGCAGCTTTTGCTTTTCTATTAGTGTGACACACATGTCTATGGGGAAGATTAAGGCTGGTAGAGGCACTGCTTGGACATCCACTCCATTACCACGTGCACCACAATCCATACCTGGAATCCTTTTTCAGTTTTGCAAGGAGATATGGAGAACTTGGATCAATCTACACACTCCCACCTCACAGAAACAGCGACCATATCACCGCGTTCACCATTTCTAACCCTCATTCCTCCACGTCAAAAGGGAAAAATGTGCCTAAAATACCAACTTCTTTGGTGTTAACAAGAGAGTTAAAAAAGATCCGCCTTCGAAGACTGCATCTCCACCGGCAACATCCTTAGATTTACTTCTAGAAGAGATCTGAGCACTTAAACCATATATGGAGAAAACAAACTTATGCTTGCAAGCCCTGGAAGATAAATGGTCTACTCTTGACGATTACCTTAATTCAATTGAACTTCAAAAAGACTCTTTACCAATCTCCTCTCAACAGATTCACCCCATGGAAGCGGAAATTCTACAATTGCAGAAACAAGGGGACAATCTTAAAAACCGAGGCAGATTTAACAATTTGCAAATTTATGGTTTGATCGAAAGACTTCCTAGCCATGTGCCCTGCTCTACGTACACTGATTGCCAGATTTGGTTTAATTCATCCATGTCTCTTTAAAGTAACTTATAAAACCAAAACAACCTCCTACGAAGATCCAGCCTTACTTCAACAATTTCTTGACAGCTGTAAAAAGGATTCTATGGAGTTCGCAAGATCATCCTTTACTTGATCATTTCCTTCCTCTTGCTAATGTTGTTGATTATACCTTTACAAATGTTCTCATTATTGTCTAATAGTCCCTCCTTATGTCTCCGCATTCTAGGTGTCGTTATCTTTGACCCATCCATTCTTGTGTAATCTGTTTGATTCGCTATTTCCTCATGGTCTCTCCCGGAGTTTCGTGACTGGTTGTTCGTCTTCTCTTTGTGTCTTCAACACCCTCCATCCATGTTTGAGTTTTTGGTATGTGTTATTGTCATTTTTACTTGTTTATTCTATATATTTATTTTTTCTCCTATTTTTCTTTCTTTGCTCCTCCTTCTTCCTTTCTTTTCCTGTTTCTGTTTCGTTATCATTCTCTTTGTATCTTAGTTCTTCCTATTGGAGTGCACATTTTTCATTTTCTTAAGCATTACGAATATCATATCATACTCTTGTTTTGCTGTAATGTTTCACTCGTTCTACTTTATATAGTTGATTAATGATGTTGTGTGTTATTTGCTGGAATGTTAAGGGTTTGGGTACGCCCATTAAAAGACAAAGGGGTTCTTACCCATTTATCTAATCCTAAATCAGATATTGTATTTTTACAAGAATCCCATTTAATAGCTTCAGAAGTTATTAAACTTGAGCGACAATGGGCGGGACATGTTTTTTCCTCTCCAGGAACTAGCAACAGAAATGGAACTGTAATTCTTGTCCATAAGAAACTTAAAATCTCCCTTCTTTCTCAGGTTTCTGATAATGAAGGTTGATGGTTAATTCTTCACCTTAAAGTCAATGTTGTACCTATTACTTTGTTTAATACATATGCACCTTCTAAACCTGACAGTAATTTCTGGCCACACATTTTTACCCTTTTGATGTCTATTGCCACACCATATATTATTTTCGGTGGGGACTGTAATTTAATTGTTGACCCCTACATTGATCGTATACCAAAAACATCTTTTAGTTCCTCCCCAATGCATCAACATTTTACCACTCTCATATCCCATAGATCTCTAGTTGACTCCTGGAGACTCTGACACCCACAGCTCCTTGAATACACTATTTTCTCCCCCACTCATCTCTCACAATCACGCATAGACTATTTATTCGTATCAAAAGCACTAACACAATCTATATTACAAGCGGATATAGGATCCATACTGATCTTCGACCATGCTCCTATAATACTGGACCTAGAGTTATTCCTGGTTAATAACGCTAGTAGAAGATGGCACTTTAATACCTTTTTCATTAGCTGACCAAACTTTCACTTCATCTTTTGATAATTTCATTACTGATTTTTTTAAACATAACTTATCTGTTCCATCCTTTTCTACTGTTTGGGACACCTTTAAAGCTTCAGCCAGAGATTTTATCATTTCTTATGTTGCCAAAAAGAAACGTCAAAGTTCCCACAAAGCGAATGAAATACTTAAAACTATAAAACTGTTAGAATCCCTCAATACAACAACTAATTCTGCAGCTGATCTTAATAATCTAATCAAAGAACATTTTAAATATAATAAATTATCCACAGAGAATGCTTCTGCCTATCTTCTTCGAGGTAGTGCTCGCTACTATGGCAGCCAAAACAAAGCAGGCAAACTCCTTGCTTTGTATCTTAAAATCAAGAAAGATCACTCTTTATTATTGATTATGTATTACATTTTGCATCTGCCCAAGTAACTAAAAACTTGGAGATTCTGGAGGAAATTAAAAAGTATTATACCTCCCTTTATACTCTGAACTTATACCGGATTCTGCAGACATACAAAATTATCTTGCTTCAATGCAAAAACAATTTTCCACAGATAGTGATTCCTCACCACTGGAACAAGATATTACCATAAAAGATATTTCACATGCTTTAAAACTTCTTAGAACAGGGAAGGCACTCGGTCTGGAGGGATTCCCTGTGGAATTATACTCCCATTTGTCCAAATCCCTCCTTCCCTATCTTCTTTCATTATTCTTGCATTTCATTTCCTCAAATGCATCCACTAGTACTTTTCAAGACGCACTCATCTGTTTAATTCCTAAAGAAGGGAGGGATTCTTATATCTGTAAAAATTGAAGACCGATATCACTAGGTAATTCTCACTATAAAATATTTGCTAAAATTCTTGCTCTTCGGTTGGAGCCTATTTTACAATACATTATTTGTAAGGAACAATCTGGCTTTATTAAAGGGTGGAACATTTCTGACAATAGCAGGACTTTCTTTAATATATTGCACAAATCTAACTCACTCACTTGCAGCTATCTCTTTAGATGCAGAGAAAGCTTTTTATCGAATGGATTGGTCGTTTATTTTTAATACTCTATCCTGATTTGGTTTTGGTCCTAAATTGATTTCTTATATTTCTTTATTATACACCTCACCCAAAGCTTCCATTTTTGCTAATGGTTCTATTTCTAGTTCTTTTACATTGCAGAGAGGAGTCCACAAAGGATGTCCCATTTCCCCTCTTCTTTTTATTCTGGCACTAGAACCCTTTTTAGCCAAAATCAAACAAAACTCTAACATATATGGTTACCAACATGATAAATTTCAGGTTAAAATAAGTATCTATGCAGATTACATTCTGTTATTTTTATCGAAACCAGAACATTCTATTCCACCTTTCACTGCAGAAGTCAATGCTTTCTCCTTAATCTGTGGTTATAAGTTGAACCATTATAAATGCAAAGTACTACCACTTAAGATTTTATGTTTTAAACAAGACTTTGTCTCTACTAATATCGCATGAAACTCCCAAATGCTTAAATATTTAAGTCTTTGGTTTGCTCCCTATATTAGACACACCCTTTCCTTAAACATAACCCATGTCCTTTCTACTTTATCTACATCTACTTCCGAATCGCATCCTCTATACTTATCCTGGTGGGGCAGACTTGACATTATTAAAATGATGCTTGCTCCTGTCATTTTTTACATGATCTCAGCTATTCCTCTCAACCTTCCAGCGTACTTTTTCAAAACAATTCATTCTATCTTATTGATATTCGTATGGAATAAGAAAACACCACATATGTCCTTAATAAAACTCAAATGTCCTAAATCACAGGGTGGTCAACTTTCCAGATTTTAAACTTTACCACAATGCATTTATTCTTAAACAGCTTTCTAAGGGCCAGATGTATCAAACAGTTTTACCCATTCTGTGTCTATGGGAAAATGTGTTAATACATCTGGCCCTAAATCCTTAAATCATTCCACTTCTAATCCCTCTCCATTGTGGAAAGATCTAAAGCACTCTTTCCTATCTCCCTTCTCCCTTGATGAATCCCTTACCTTCACTCACAAGACACGTTTTCTATCCTCACCTATACAGAATACTACTCATAAACTATTTCTTTCTTTATGTTGTCCCATCTCTCAGGTAAATACCAGTTTCTTAATTCATCCATTTGCATAGTAATCTCCTTAAAATTAAAAACAAACCTATCTTTTGGAAGGCTTGGCGAGACAGAGGTTTACTTTGGATTCATCCGCTTTACCTAGATGATTCTTTTCTTACTTTTTCTTTTGCACAATCACTTTATAAATTACCAAAATCATTCTCTGTCAAATGTAAGTTATTGACCCAAAGTATAGCTGATTCCTTATTTCTAATATCCTCTACACCATCCTGCTCATTGCCTCACCGCAATATTCTCCCCGTTTTAATTGCCAATTCTAGCGCCTTCATCTATTTACAAATTTCTCAATACATCCATTGAACATAGAATTAAAACTAACATAAAACTTCAATGGGAGTCCTAATTCCACTCTTCATGGCCCACTGCGTTTTGGGACAAACTATGGCTGAAACTCCGCAAGACTTCAAGATCAACCAGGACGACACAAACACTTTTCTTTATATATAATCAAATTATGTTCACACCAATGTCCTTACATAAATTCAAACCTACCCTTTCCTCAAATTGCTAGTCATGCGACACTTCTCATGCAGACTTATTTCACATGCTCTTTTCTTGCCCTTTCACGCATCAGTTCTGGTTGAAGGTTCGGTCTCAAATTAATGCCATCTGTCACACTCATTTCCCCTTTTCCCCATCAGCTATCTTTCTAGGTACACTATCTGAACATTGGCAAACCCTCTCTTATAACATGGACGTTGTGGATTTATTAATTGTACTTGCTTTCCAACAAATAACAAAAAAAAGGAAACACTCCACACAACTTTCCTTTCAAATTTGGTGGTACAGTGTATGTTATACCCATCAACTGGATCATGCTTACGTCTCCCCCATGTCTCTACTCCTGAAACGAGAATGCATATGGTCCCCTGCAACTATTTTCTTGGATACTTCAGCACAAAAGTTTACCCAACACCATCCATCATTGGAAGAAGTTCCCAAACCGCCATGAATGATTTATAGTGTTATATTGTTTACTTATATATGTAGTTATATAACTTATTTCTCTATTCTTTTTCAGTTGTTATTACATTCTTTTTACAGCTATTGTTTCTTACAGTATTGATATCATTTATACAGTATTAAGCTCTATTACATTCATATGTATATATTTAGTCAAGTTATTAGTACTTCTTTTTCCCCTTGTTTTCTTTTTCTTCCTTTTTTATTTTTCCACAGTTATTGTGTATGCAACTACTTTCTTTTTTTACCTTCATCTCTTTTCATAGAGTATGATGTTAATTCACTCATTGTTTATTTGCCTTCTTATACTTTATCTGATTGCTTGTACTTGGTTGAATTTTTTCCAAAATAAAAATCTCTGTTTAAACTTAAAAAGAATAAAGTTTCCAAATCTTGGGGCAAACAGGGGCATAAAAAACGTGAGTGGGCCCCCCTGCAACATATGTTGAAGGGGCCCCTCACACTCACATCAGTAGGGGCTGAGGGGGCCCACCTCCAGTATGGGTAAGCCTGGGACCCTCACGCACTGCAGGGGCCTTTGTTACACCCCTAGGGGCAGAGTACAAAAAAGCTTATGTAGATGTTTTACTTTTTCTAGATTTGTGGACTTTGAAGACCAAACTGTCTCTGCTCTTAATATTTCTGGAGATGATCACAAGGGAAAATTAAATAAATAATATTTTTCCCCTCGTGGGCGTCTCTCGAAATCCCCCACCGCCGGCCCCACCGTTCCACTGCTCTTACCAGCAGCAGCTGCATGACAAGCTTTTTAAATTCTGCTGAATAGCATTCGAAAGACAGTGATGTAACCCTGAGTACAGTAATCATCACTTCCCAAAACCCAGCAGGGTGTTCTACTTTCTAATATCAGTCATTGGTTTCTCCGAGTTTTACTGGAGTCATCCTTACACTTTCAGCACTGAAGAAAGGCCTTGCTCCTTTCACCTTGGGGGCTCCTTTCACCTTGGGGTCCCTCTGTGAGGATCTGAAGTAAACAACCACAGTTGTGCATGAACGAGGCAACTGAACACTTACTTCTGTCCTCAGGAGCATTGCAATAAAAGTTTGCAGCTCATGCACCATTCAACGTCTTCGAAACAACACATAGAGTGCACTATCTCTTGCAGTCTGGAAAGCAAATTATCTCACAATGTGTTCTCCTTGCAGTGATGTGGTTGTTGCTGTGTGAGGTATTGGAGGTACCAAGCATTAGTGAGGAACGCATTCTTTCTAAGCAGCCAGTAGATGTAGCATTAGGTATATACACATGCTATGGGGTCATTATACATGCAGAATATTATGTACTATGTGGCCCATGGCTATCTTTGATGTATGACACTAGTTTGTGCTTGCTGCATTGTGCAAATATATGCATATGTATAAGGACATAGGTACTATGTCTTACTGGGAGTACTGTAGGTCAAAGTTCACGTAATTCAAAATATTGTGCATGAACACACAAATGGTGCTTCTTATGAGTCAAACACAAGGCCTGTTGTGATGAGAAAAAGAACTGTGACAACAAGGATAGCATTTTTCAAATCAACAACTATGTAAACTTCTAGAAAGCATCTACGGCGAGTGAGTAATAATAGGTTATTGTTTACTATGCTTAGAAACGGCAGAAGTGCAGTATGAAGTTCTGTATAAAAAGTTATCATTATTCATTATTGTTATTATTATTCATATTATCATCACCGGTACAAATACAATTTCTGCTAAGTCGAAGGCAAGAGGATAGCTAGATCAGGAAACTACAGCTAAAATACTTCCATACTTAGTCCTTTTGAATGTTCCTCATTCTGGGGGCTGTTCAGAAATATTGCGAAAACTGGCACTGCTGGAGAGCCCATGAGTTGCAAAATAAGTTTTATTTTCTTGACTCCATAAATGATTACTAGGTATTCAAATGCAAACGTTTGCCACTCTCTTCTTCTTATTGCTTGTTCATTTGAACATTTCGTCCCAGAGAGTATTGTATTTTTGATCAATGTAAACTGCACAATTCACATTCCTGATTGGTGATCAAAGTAACACTTTTTATATGAAAAAAAGAGCAACAGTATAATTAAAAAATACCATTAAACTGTCTTCTGCAGACTTCAGACTAACGAGCTAATAAAAATATCCTGCCCAGTGGCTATCTCCTCTAAAGACTTTTATGTGAGGGCCAACCTGGATCATGTTCAATACAAGGGCCTGGTGAGAAGATGATTGAACATGGGCAGCTTCCTAAATGCATCAATTTAAAGGCCAAATGTACAGTCTAAAAATATACAATCTGCCGGTGAAAATGATATGATCAAATTACATCAATGCACAAATGGGAGTTGAAAACATAATCGTACAGTATTTACAAAATCAAATTTGAATAGTCCATTGTATGCTTATTTTAACCACAGAAACAGAGGTGGAAATACTGTGAGATTCTGTTAGTCATATAGACACCAACCAAACGCTACTGCACCAATGGAGGGACTGACCTCGCGGGGCTTGTTTCTCGTCCTTGACACAGATGTCATGTAAAGAGCCGATTGGATCACATCTACATGACCTGCATGGATTGGGGTCCTCCGGAGACACCTAAGAGAATAGAAGAGAAATATTTTGTACACAGTTTGTTAATTATGCCACATGTTACTGTGAATTGGGCTTCTAGTTCAATCAAATTTTACATCTGCCACACAACATTAATGTCTGAGTCACATTATGATGGTGTAGCTCTGCCACTTTGGAGCATGCTATTGGTGGCTGAGCGTGTAGTCCCTGGTGGGCTTTTGTGTCACTATATATAAATAGGTCCTTTTTAGGTCGAGCCTGGGCAGCGCATTCACTGCTCTGCAAGCCATGCTGTATTGGAGTATGGAATAGAAGCACCGCCCACTCTCCGCTCATATTTGCCATTGGCTTGTGTCATTGCCCTTTGTAAATGTTGGCTTCTGATTTGTTAATAGGCTTGTTAGTACCTCCTTAGTAAATCCTTGTCTTTATTCCTTACCTCCCAGGAGGACTGGCCCTTTTACTTCATTGTTACACGGTGAGTCTTTTTTAGTCTGTAAGCACTATTTTCTTTACGTAGTTTCTCCTACTGCAGGCACAACATGCTTTCCTGCAACATTCAGTGCGCCATGCACGTTTTCACTTTCTAAACAGCCCGGGACAATGGCGGACGCTTCTTTGCATAGGTTTTGCATTTACAAGAGTTTGAGCTATTGGCATTGTACATGGTGATAGAGCGCGCGAGGTCACCCAGCCAATGATTACACCGTTTCCGGCTTCAGAGCCCATATACTTTCAATTCACACTATTCATTGACCAGGCGACTTCACGGGCTGCTACCAATTGTGTGCGTGTTCCCTATTGTTATGACTCAGTGTACCCGACTTACCATCCACCGACACGGGTACCTATGACTTCAATGGATCAGGGGCCTAGCTGTAAAAGGAAAGACAGCAAATGCAATTTCAAATGACATTCAATATTGTTTAAATGACCACGGACAACTGGAAGTTTTAAAATGTTTATCTAGAGTTCGTTATTTTCATTCATGAGATATACAAGAATAAGGCATTCAATAACTAGGATAATGTAAATGATATAACTATAGAGAAATAAAGACAGGGTAATCATCGAAATACTGTTATGAAATGCAAATGGAAAAATACTATATAATCTCAGAAATGTTTAAGCATGGACAGACTATGCATGGGTAACTATGGGAGGGCCTATAAAGAGTAACACGCTAAACTTAAAGTGAAGGGACCTTTAAACAGTCTAGGCAAGGAGGTTCTAAACCATATCAGAAAATGACAAACTGCAATGCAAAATATAATTTCTAACAGGTGAGGTGACATAGGAACACGTTTACTAGAAAAATATGCAAATGACTTTCAACAGTTTGTGGCAAAAAGCATGGAAAATCAACCTATGCAAAGGTATGTCTTTATTAAAGCAAAAGGTAGAAATATAGAAAGGTGCAAGTTTTAAAGAACTTAGAGCAGTATTTACCTAGACTGGTGTGGAAACCAAACCCTGGCCACGGGTCAGTTAAAGACAGGAAACCCTCAAGGAAGGATACCCCTCAAAGGACAGCAGGTGCAGAATGGACACCCAGGACAGGACAGGATACCCTCAGATTAGGAATCAGGACAGGACCTCAGGACAGGACAGCAAACCCTCAGGACAGGACCGGAACCCACAGTTCGGAAGCAACGCCTGCGCTCCACCCTCTCTGCAGCTATCGATCAAGACCCCGATTGGGTCAGCGAACTCCCAGCAAAGTGCTTCGCCAGCACTTTAAGATTCAGTAGAACCTTAGTCTATGGTCAATTTCGGACAGAGTGCTCCGCGGCTCTCTGTATCTTCAGTTACCTATTGAGTGCGATGGGTCAGTGACAGGTCAGCTAAACCAGACAAGTCGGACAATTCCCTAGGTGAACCCAGGGTAGATATACTCTTTGGGACGGTGTACCACCCCCCAATGTTGCAAAGTGTCAGAATCCCTCAATTTGGATTGGTCCTAAGGTAGGATTTGGGTAACACACCAATCAGAATACAAGATTTGTATGCCTACTTTACATATTTGGGTACCGCCTAGCAAGATTGGGGTTCCCATGAGAAACTGTGCAGTAATACGAGTGACAATTAACATTGTAACACATGAGGAGCAACAATTCTCCGTTCTCGTAGCGCAGAGGTGGCTTTCCCAGGCGCATCTTGACTGTGGCTGCCAGTTGGCTGAGTTCCACTGTCCAAAGTTGCCACCTTTCAGTATTCTCTGGGCATGCGCAGAAGAGACCGTCAATATGGCTCCCAATCAGTTTGGACCCCCATTCCCCGCGGTACATGAAAAGTAAGCGAGAACAAATTAATACACAGAAATAACGTTATGAAATCACATCACAGGGTTGTACTTTCAACTTATCATCATAACATATACTTATGCAGTCTAAATGTTAGCTACATAGAAACAGTGACAAGAGCAGTGGCACAAGCAGTACCACATGATGGGCACAGCTATGTATTACGCATGCGCATAAATTTCCCTCCACTTCTGCAGACGCGTCAGGACACGTGAGTGTGGCTGACGCATGCGCAGTAACTAAATACAAGCGGCAGACATTTTAAGTGACTCGAGTAAATTATTTTAGTAAAACACATAAGCAAGCGTCTGGAAACCTCGTTCAAACATAAAATAAACATTAGTAAGACGTACACTTATTACCTTGTTACACATAAACGAGGTTCATGACTTCGGCAAGGTCGCAAAATATGCGAAGCTTTGCTTCATCAATCCCCTCTTTGATGATATTTACTATCATCACAAAATAAATGGAACCAGATGCCAACTTTCTTTCACACTTTATACAATTCTATCTCTTCCAGCAAGCGTTCCAACTTTTCTCTTTCAGTTTTGGTAGGGTGAGAAGTCTTCACCTTTTTGTATATCTGATCATTCACTTCCTCCAATTCAATCTTATCCACACTTCGTTTCACCCCTCTTGCATTCACTTCATGCTTTCCGGTGCGCTTGCGGCATTTGCAGCAGACAAATATGAAAAATAGGATGAGACCTATAATTCCAATTGGCATCAGTACTTTGAGCAATAAGCCTTTACCTATACTAGCGAACCAATGACCTACATTTGAGAGACCATCTACCAGTCTCTTCCAGGCACTATCAACCTCGAGTGGTCTGAGTTCCTTTGCCAAATTAGTAATATTTTTCACATATCTTTTGATCTGTACACTTTTATCCGGAATATAAGTGCAACAATGTTGCGCCTTCAGCATCCGGCAGACTCCGCCCTCTTTTGCTAATAAGGTGTCAAGAGCAAGTCTGTTCTGCAAAACCATTGATCTGATCGCAACCATTTCGGTGTTGACCAGCAGAAATCCATGAGCTGTCTCAGTAGACAATACATCCACTATAGTAGACAATTTGCAAATTCTGTGAGTGTTCAGAACCACTCCCACTCCAGGTATCAGTGCACTGAAAATACTACCCATTATTTCACCTATGCTTTCTCTTTTACTACGCACTAAGCCATTAGTATTTTCACTGCTTCCAGCACCTCCATTCACATGGTATATTTTCGGGAAGACAATGCCAAAATAGCAACTTCCATACCAGTGATCCGGCAATTTGAAATAAGCCTTGTCCCCACAAATATAATAAATTCCAGGAAACACAGGCTCTGACCCATTTTTGAAACCCCAACCTCCAATTACCTTGTAATTATGTTCGCATTCACTGGAACCAATGAAAATGTTATTATAATAGCTAGTCTTCTCGCGGTGAAGACATAGCTTGCCTTTCTTTTCAAAATCCAGCAACAGAGCAGGACCCGCCCCACCAGTTGAGGTGCCTTCCATGTTTTCTGCCCACTTTGGCTTTTTCTGACTTTCGTCATTAGCCTTCTTTTGTATTTTAATTCTCCTTTTCTCTGCCATGTTTAGGAACATCTTTTCCTGCTCATGCAAAGAACAAGTCAAGTTATCTCTGTGTGCGTCCGCTATGTCAATGTTACCTATAGTCAGGAAATAATCTCCCATGTATCGTATTGCGTCACTTTTGGTATGTACTGGATTCAAGTTCCCACGTATAGGAAGCTCAGAAAAGATCACGTCATTGTTAGAGTAATAGTACTGTAACGGTCCTCTTTTGTAAAATAAACTAGCTAAAATGCTACAGGAAATTCCGTATGTCAGTGGCAAGTGATGGTATGTCACGCCTTCAGCTACAGAAGTAGGTAGCTTCATGCAGACATAGCAATCTTCAATTTCCATAGTCTCTACATAGTGTATTAACAAGTTTGCAAAAACATTTAAGCGTGTCCTGTTTTTAATTCTATGATAATGTAGTTCCTCATCTGATGCTTCTAAGTCTTGTTTTGTTTGTCTCAGTGCTCTTTCATGTCTAGCTACACTCTGTGTTGTCAGCTCTTCACTGTCAGTATTTACAATTTCAGTAGGGACAATGTTAGTATCTTTACTCACAGCAAAGGGTATGAAGATTGTTAGTCCTATCCAGAGTAATATCAGGACAACTATACTACAGACACATACCTTGCAGCATGTTTTGCAACAGCTGCGACTGGGTCTACCATTCACGTTCGAATCAGACATTTTGGCTTCAGAAGAAGTTTGTCAACCCTTCTTTGTGTCTCTACACAAGTATCTTACTTTGTGCAAATTCACGGTGGCTCTTCTTCCTCTTCGTCAGAGTACTCAGGGACGGGCTCTCCGTCGCTTACGTCAGTGATATCGAGATCTTCAAGTTCTTCTAACACAAGTGTCCATTCAGGTGACTTGTACTTTTTGTTTTGTCTCTTTATCCGATCACTCCTTCTTTTGGAAGAGTCTTCTGGTTGTCCTGCTATACGAGCACTTCTCCTTTCTTCTGCACGTTTTTCTTCTACTGTTTTTATTCTCAATCTCAATTTCTTTATGTATTTAGGCTCAAGATGCTTTCTTTTCTTAAGTCTTTTGGTTGGTACTTGGACTTCGTTTCCTTCTCTTGCCCTCTTATTCTCATTAGCTTGTGGCAATTCTGCTTCAGTTTCTTCTTCTTCTATCTGACTAATTCCAGGGCTAGTATCGGTTTCTTCTGCCTGGGTACTAATCTGGCCTTGTTCAGGTATACTGTGTGTTTGCTCTTCAAATGTCTCTGATTCTGTTTCCTGAACACGTTCTTCTAATTCTATCTGATCCTGTTCAAGCACTTCGATCTCTGGACTTTCTTCTGCTCGAACTATTACACTATGTCTAGTCTGTCCCTTCCCGATATCAGGTGTCAGTGGAGGAGTATCAATCACTTGTTCTGTATTCCTCTCTTGTTCAAGATCCTTCACTTGTTCAGTATCGGGCACTTGTTCAGTCTTATTCACTTGTTCTGTATCAATCACGTGGTCTGTCCCTGTCTGACCTTCTCCTTCCTCAGTTTTGATGTGAATCTCAAGATTCTGAGGCTCTTCGCCTATGCCTTGCTTTTCCTCACTAGTCCACTCTCTACCTTCCCACAGTCTTTCATTTGTTCGAATAGGGTCTTCAGTGAGGTCAATCAATGGAATCCACTCTTCTGGCCATATGCTTGGCAGCTCGTCTTCAGCTATTTCTGGCTCAGCTTCTTGGACCCTTTCAGCAGGCTGGACTCTTGGTAGTTCGTCATCAACTATCCTTGGGCCAACGTCTGCCGATTCTGCAGCTTGACTGGTACTGGGCTGTACGCTGTCAGCTACTTCTGGTCTGGCTCCTGCAGAGTCCTCTGCTGGACGTCCTTCTGCTTCAGGCACTTCGTCTGGTGGTACCTTCTGGGTGTGGCTGGCGTGTATCCAACGCGGAACCCCAGCACACTTGACTGCTGTGGTAGTAACCAGAATCACCTGACGTTTTTCTCCCCACCTTGGCTCCAGGCAGGTCTTCCGAGTGTGCTTCTTTATCTTCACCCAGTCCCCCGGGACCAGTTTGTGGAGAGGAGTCGTTGGATTGAGGATGGCGTCTTCTCCGATCTGGCGAGAGATAGAACGCACTTGGTCACCCAATCTCTTGCAGTATTCAAGTACCAAATCATCAGTAATACTCAACAGTTTGCTTCCTGGTACCCATGCTTGTCTCATTATTCTTCCCATAATTATTTCATGGGGACTTAGGCCTGTTTTGCGATCAGGAATACTTCTGAGTCCCATCAGGACCAAGGGCAGGGCCTTCACCCAGTTCAATTTAGTTGCATCACACAGTTTTGCTAGTCTGTTTTTGATAGTTCCATTTATTTGTTCCACCACTCCAGAAGCCTCTGGACGGTAGACACAGTGTAGCTTTTGTGCAATTCCAAAGGCCTTACAGAGTTCATCGATGACGTCATTATGAAAATGTGAGCCTTGATCTGATTCAATAGTGACTGGCACCCCGAATCTAGGTATCAGTTCTTTTAATAAACACTTAGCTACCGTTTTTGCGTCATTTTTGGGAGTAGGGAAAGCTTCCACCCATTTTGAAAATAAACAGACCATGACAAGGACATATCGCTTCCCTTCACAATGGGGCATGGTGATGAAATCAACCTGTATCCTTACAAAGGGACCCCCGGACCTCCCAATTTTCCCCAGTTCCACTACAGTCTTCTTCCCTGGGTTCATCTTTTGACATGACAGGCACCTCTGGCAGAGGGACTCTGCTACTTTCCTGAACTTCTTACTGTACCAAGTCTGTTGGAACACTAGAATCATGGCATCCCTACCAATGTGTGACCCTTCATGTATCAACCTCGCCATTGTGCTAAGTAAGTGTCTAGGTAACACAGGCATACCAGTTGGACCTAAGATGACACCATCCACACGCCTTGGTCGACACCCATCGTCCTTCCACTTCTCTCTCTCTTGCCAAGGTGCCGCCTGCTGCCACTCTTTCACTTCATCCCATGTGGGCACTTCTTCAAACACCTGAAGTTGTCAGCTGGTTCCTGGCCCCCCTCGTTTCGGATTTACGATATACCGATCTCTTGCGCACCATTGGGCCACTCGATCAGCATAATCGTTTCCCAGTGATACCTTGTCCATGCTCTTCTTATGAGCAGCACATTTTACCACTGCCAGTTCCTTTGGTAACTGGATTGCCTCTAAAAGGTCTTGAATAACCTTTCCATTTCGAATAGGGGTACCCGATGAAGTCAGGAACTCCCTCTGCAGCCACAACTGGCCAAAGTCATGCACAACCCCATAACAGTACTGACTGTCAGTATACACTGTTATGCGTATGTTCTTCCCAATTTGGCAAGCTTTTATCATAGCAATCAATTCGGCTACTTGTGCAGACTTGATGTGATATAGATAACCTGCTTCCTCAATTTTCTCTAGGGACACTACTGCATAGGCAGCACTCAGGCCTCCTTGTTCATGCCTTAGACATGAACCATCTACAAATAATTCTTTGTCATGCTCAGGCAACGGCGTTTCTTTTATGTCTGGGCGTGGCTTGGTGTTGAATTCTGTCAGATCAATACAATCGTGTTCATCATCCACCCCCCCTTCCATATCCTTTGGGTCGGGGAGTAAGGTGGCTGGGTTCAGAATACTGCACCTAACAATGTTTACATTTGCAGCACCCACAAGAATCCTCTCATATTTAGTCAGCCGACTAGGGGTGAGATACTGAGTTTTTGTTCTGGTCAACAAAATTACCACTCCATGCGGAACATACACAGTTACCGGATGTCCCATGACAATTGACTCACTCTGTTCTAAACTGGCACAGGTAGCAGCTACTGCTTTCAGACAACCTGGTAATCCAGCAGCCACTGGATCTAAGGTGGCAGAGAAATATGCCACAGGCCTTCTCGTCGTGCCATGGTCTTGAGTTAGGACTGACAATGCGCAATTATCGCGAGTGTCACAGAATAGGGCAAACTCTTTGGAATAGTCTGGCATTCCCAGTGCAGGGGCTGTGCACAGACAATTTCGCAGTTTGGTGAAGGCTGTTAAGCTTTCATCATCCCATTCTACAATTTCGGGTGTTCCTCTCTTGGTCATTTTTATCAAGGGCCTGGCTAGGACTGCAAATCCCAGAATCCACTGCCTGCAGTATCCTATCACGCCCAGGAACATTCTGATCTCTTTTTGAGTACGGGGTAATTGCATTTTTTGAATTATCCTCACTCTTTCCGATGTCACTTTTCTGACACCTTTTTCTATCTGGTGCCCCAGATATTTCACCGATTTTGCACAAAACTGTAACTTGTCAGGGGACACTTTATGTCCCTTTTCACACAGATGATTCAGTAGGGCAATGGTGTCAATCACACAATCCTTATGACTTTTAGACGCCACCAAGAGGTCGTCTATGTATTGCACTAAGACAGAGTTCCCAGGTAAGACCAGAGTTTCCAAACATTTTTTCAAGATCTGATTAAAGATAGAGGGGCTCTCTGTATACCCTTGAGGGACCCGGTTCCAGCAATACACGTGACCTTCGAAGGCAAATGAGAAAAGAAATTTGCTATCTGGATGCAAAGGAATGGAAAAGAATGCATGACACAAGTCTATCACTGTGAACCACTCAGCATCCCAGGGAATCTGATACAGAATCACTGCTGGGTTCGGGACAATAGGGCAACAGGGAACTACTATTTTGTTGACTTTTCGTAGATCCTGTACTACTCTGTACTTGCCACTAGGCTTTTTGATACCCATAATCGGAGAGTTACATGGGCTACTCATCACCTCCTGTATGATGTTTCCTTCTAACAATTTCTTTATTTCCACAGCAACACCAGCTTTCACTTCTGCATTCATCCTGTAGGGTTTAGTATTGGGGTATACTGCATTGTCCTTTATTGCTATCTGTATGGGGTCCACATTTTTCATCAACCCTACATCTTTCCCAGTAAAGTCCCACACCTCTGGCTTCACGGCTTCTTGTAGTTCTTGGGGTAAATCCTGCATGGTCATTCGTTTAATTTCCGAGTCAGGGCGGACTAACATTAATTTATAAATGCCGTCTACATCTGGGGTCTGAATTTCAACACCCTTTGGTGTGCAAAAGATGGTACAGTTCATTTTGCACAGCAAGTCACGTCCCAGTAAGTTTACTGGACTGGTGTCACAAACGACAAATCTATGCATTTCCTTAAAGTTTCCAATTGAGATCTCCATGGGCTTGGTAACAGGAGTACTAATCAATTGATTAGATACACCCACTACTTGGATGGCTTCTCCCGAGAGGGGTAGGTTTGGAACGTCCACTGTTCTCACAGTAGAACGGGTAGCGCCAGTGTCCAACAGAAAGGTGACATCGTTTCCGTCAACCTTTCCTTCAATGTATGGTCCGGACTGGTCTACCGGCAAGGAGGCGCCAAGTACGCACTCCTCGTCCTCCCCTCTCAGGCCCCGTCAGTACTGGTCATCACAAAGGAAGGTATCATTTAGAAGATACTGCGAAGTTGCTGCATTTCTGTTCTCATTGCTTTCCCAGACTTCTATCTCATCTCCCTCTGCCTGTTTTCCCCTGTATACTTGCTTTGGTGCTCGGGGCACCTGAACTGTTTTTACCTGTGGTTGAGTCTTTCTTGGTCTCTCTTTCTGCGTCTGTGGAGTTAAATCAGGAGTTTTGGGGTTATCTTCGGGCAAGTAAGGACACTCGTTACGCCAGTGTCCAATTTCGCCGCACTGATGGCAGGGAAATTTCTTCATAGCCTCCTCCCTGCTCATTTTGGGCCGGGGCTTGCCTCCTCCCCCTCCCCCAGGGCCTTCATTCTTAGCATTTTTGACCATGTTACTCAACTGCTTTTCCTGCTGCTCTGCGAGCTTCACCTGAGCCCACATCACCTTTTCCTTGAGAGCCTTTTTCTTTTCTGCCATCTCGTCCTCGCAGTACTTTGCGTACCGCAGGACCTCATCTACCTTTTTGCAGTGCCAACATATTTTGTTATCTTTTATCCACTGACAAATTTCAGGTCTTAAACCATTTACGAACCTGTAAATGAAGTGCGTCATGTCCTTCATCTCGATGTTATCTATACCACTGTATGTTTTAAACACCTGTAACAGCCTTTCATAATAGGAGTGCACTGTCTCCTCTCTTTCCTGCGTTGTTCTGTCTATCCTGGTCCAATCAGTTTCCTTTGCTGGGACTTTTAGTTTCAGATGCTGAATTACTTGCTCATATTTTCTCATCACTTCTTTCGATGGTTCCCCGGTTTTTTCATCTCTCGGGTATTCCTCACTAGGCCAGGCTATGGCTATTTTACACTCGGTCCATAGATCGACCGGGACCACAATGTCGAAAAACCCATCCAGGTCTTTCCACAGGCATTTCTGCACCTTTACAAACCTTTCCACTTGCCGGTACCATTCAACTGGTTTCTCCCGCAGTTTCGGGAAATCATTAGTAAAGGACACAATATCCTGTCTGGACCACGGAACGTGCACATACCTCCCACCGGGTACTTCGCGCATGGGGCATAAAGTTTCAGGCTTGTCTACTTCTCTCAGAGGGAACTCAGGGGTAGCTTGTCTGGAGCGGGCCTCCTCTTTCTTATGTGCCCACCTCGTTTTCCATTTTTCCACGTCTCCCCATTTTTGCAAAACTGCAAGCAACTCTTTAATCTGCGACTTTCTTCCTGATACATTCAAATTCTCTAAGTCCTTGTCTGAGAACTCAGCTCGGTATGGTTTCTGCAAGGGCTTTGATCTGGATATATCTATTCCCATACTAGCTGCGGTGTCTGTCAGTTTTTCGTGGAGCACCCTAGTACTCCTAGTAAGACTTTTACACATAAACAGCAACTCTTCTTCAGAATAGGTGTTCAGTCTGTCTAGCCCCACATTTCCTGCCATCAATTCCTCTATTTCTACTCTCAGTTTGTAGAGGTCTAAAGGTTTCGTTTGCGGAGCCTGTTTTTCTAATTCCCGACTCCAATTTTCAATTTCTTCCGGCGTTACCAAAGAGACACTCCTAGTCCCTGTTGCTGATTCTAATTTAATTTCTTTCGCATCAAAAGGATTATGCCTCTTCTGCACTCCTTTCCCTGCTTGTTTGTTTGGTAGGTCCAAGAACACAACTTCAGACTCGCACTCACTGGACTGATCGTCTATCAATAGGGGCTCTTGCCTCGGCGGGGCCATTATCGGGTTCATAACTGGAGGGTTCAGACCTCCTTGATTATTCCCGTACAACGGAACCACTGGTCCGATTGTTACCGGAATAGTCAAAGCTTCAGGACTGGTATTTAACTGGGAAATTTTCTGAATTATTTCTGACCTCTGTTTAGCTATGGCCTCTTGCTCCCTTTCATCTAACACTCTTCCTAATGTTCGGTCAGGTATCATCTGTGGGGTCAGTTGAGGCGTAAAACTCGGGGCCGTAGGATGCGTCTCACTTGGACCCCCACCATAATTTGGTTTCGGGAACAAAGTTCCTGTGCCAAATGACCTACGCTCTTCCCCATATGGAGGCTGCAAAAAGGGCACCCCTGAACTTGCTGGCTTTTCTTCGTTTTCATACAGAGGTCTGGGGAAAAATGTTCTTTCACGGGAACACTTTTCCTCTGAGCTCTCGGGCATTCTAGGATATATATTTCGGACCTCTGGGGGCTCGGGCTTCTCAAAATATGGCAATACCTGGCCCCCTCCCCCCCTACATAGGGATCTGTCCTCCTCCTTAATAGATGGACGCTGGTGGTTCTCTCCTGCACTGGAAGTTCGGGCTCCCTCATTATAAGGGGGCGGACTTCTCGTAAAAATGTCATCTAAAAATTCATCGTCTGACTCCCCAGGAGCTCCCCAATGCTTACTCTTTTCTGTCCTTTTCTCTCCCCCTGAAGGGTTACCTGCTGGCATCATGGGAAACAGACCTTCAACAATCATGCTCTGCCTCCACTGTTTCATCCTCTTATCCCTGGTCTCTTGTTTCAGCCTGGGGTACCATTTAGTCAGACCTTTGTCCATTCGGGGTTTCTCTCTTTCAAAAGCCTCAATCTCCCATTCCTCTAATGCCTCATACTGCGTTAGTCTCGGTCTGGGATGTAATTCATTCATGCGGGTTCTCAAATTGAATAAAATTCTACCATTAAAAGTACCGTCTAACGGAAAAGCCAATACTCCGTCATCTTTTGTGTACTTCACCCAATTCTCCAACCACACACAGGTGTTGTACCCTCGGTCAAACATCATGAATGAGGCAGGAGTATTCGGTGGCGGGACAACAACGCCTTCCCTAGATTTAATCGGTTTGTCCGTTTTGAAATAATTCTTTACCCTACTTACAAGGGACATCTTCCTCTTTCCTCCGTACATAATATCGTATCTATTGGCTTTCCACTGATCCCTTTCAAACCCTTGGTTTCTCGGATCGGGTCTAGTCTCTGGACAATACGAGTGCCACATACGATTTCTATGCTTAACTTTGTTTACAAAGCTACTTCCAATCAGAACGCGCCTTGCAATTGCGTGCAACCAATGAGGTGCGCGCGTTCAAATAATTTCGGCCAATGGGTGCGCGGCCCCTTCGTGAGACAGTTCTCACTCCTCGGCGCTTCACCCCTCCTTTACAATTCCAGCCCCGCTACCCGCCCGCTGTTTCTACCAATCCCAGCGCGGCACGGAGTGACGTCAGAGACGCTTCGCGACTGACTCCCTCCCTTCACAAGGTAACGGAAACTTTCTTTCCTTTTAAAGTGCTCAGTGCTTGGTTATTTTACAACAAATACACATTCGCCACAGTGCTCAAGTGTCTAGACAGGATAGCTTTGTTTTACTGCAAGTAAACTACTTCCATTTACTTTTCACGCGCTGCGGGCAGATCTCTTCCGCCTACCCTTCACTCTAGCATCGGTGAACCTGTTATTCCCCTAAACTCATCCACTTCTTTCCGGGATATATTCCGAGTTTAAGGTTTCCCAGCGGACCCCTCTGCTTTCACCCTAGCTCCGAGGAACCTGCTACTTTTCCGATGTGACCCTTACTAGGTTACGCCACTATGGGAATTTTGCCAATGAACCTCGTTACTGACATTTATTCACTCATGTATTCAGAAAACCCTAGTTAGTGCTTCTCGGTTATCCTAACCTGCACCTAACTTTCCTTAAGCCTGTGACCTCAGGACAATGGATTCTATTCACCACTTGCCCTTTCAATTCCCCGGGGAGTTCGGACAACAAGAAACTAAACGGTTGACAAACGCATGGATTAATACATATAACAATATAAGAACAAGAATAATAATGAAAAAACAGTTCATGAATTCAAAGGCAACACACTTCAAGAGACTGATCAGATCCCCTGGAATGGCCGCTCTTATAGCAGCATCAATGTATTAGCAGCTTCCAACTTAACTAGTCTAACTAGTCCTACCTAACCTTTAGCTAGTCCCTAACCATCCTCTGATCTACCAGAAAACTGATAGAGCGCGCGAGGTCACCCAGCCAATGATTACGCCGTTTCCGGCTTCAGGGCCCATATACTTTCAATTCACACTATTCATTGACCAGGCGACTTCACGGGCTGCTACCAATTGTGTGCGTGTTCCCTATTGTTATGACTCAGTGTACCCGACTTACCATCCACCGACACGGGTACCTATGACTTCAATGGATCAGGGGCCTAGCTGTAAAAGGAAAGGCAGCAAATGCAATTTCAAATGACATTCAATATTGTTTAAATGACCACGGACAACTGGAAGTTTTAAAATGTTTATCTAGAGTTCGTTATTTTCATTCATGAGATATACAAGAATAAGGCATTCAATAACTAGGATAATGTAAATGATATAACTATAGAGAAATAAAGACAGGGTAATCATCGAAATACTGTTATGAAATGCAAATGGAAAAATACTATATAATCTCAGAAATGTTTAAGCATGGACAGACTATGCATGGGTAACTATAGGAGGGCCTATAAAGAGTAACACGCTAAACTTAAAGTGAAGGGACCTTTAAACAGTCTAGGCAAGGAGGTTCTAAACCATATCAGAAAATGACAAACTGCAATGCAAAATATAATTTCTAACAGGTGAGGTGACATAGGAACACGTTTACTAGAAAAATATGCAAATGACTTTCAACAGTTTGTGGCAAAAAGCATGGAAAATCAACCTATACAAAGGTATGTCTTTATTAAAGCAAAAGGTAGAAATATAGAAAGGTGCAAGTTTTAAAGAACTCAGAGCAGTATTTACCTAGACTGGTGTGGAAACCAAACCCTGGCCACGGGTCAGTTAAAGACAGGAAACCCTCAAGGAAGGATACCCCTCAAAGGACAGTAGGTGCAGAATGGACACCCAGGACAGGACAGGATACCCTCAGATTAGGAATCAGGACAGGACCTCAGGACAGGACAGCAAACCCTCAGGACAGGACCGGAACCCACAGTTCGGAAGCAACGCCTGCGCTCCACCCTCTCTGCAGCTATCGATCAAGACCCCGATTGGGTCAGCGAACTCCCAGCAAAGTGCTTCGCCAGCACTTTAAGATTCAGTAGAACCTTAGTCTATGGTCAATTTCGGACAGAGTGCTCCGCGGCTCTCTGTATCTTCAGTTACCTATTGAGTGCGATGGGTCAGTGACAGGTCAGCTAAACCAGACAAGTCGGACAATTCCCTAGGTGAACCCAGGGTAGATATACTCTTTGGGACGGTGTACCACCCCCCAATGTTGCAAAGTGTCAGAATCCCTCAATTTGGATTGGTCCTAAGGTAGGATTTGGGTAACACACCAATCAGAATACAAGATTTGTATGCCTACTTTACATATTTGGGTACCGCCTAGCAAGATTGGGGTTCCCATGAGAAACTGTGCAGTAATACGAGTGACAATTAACATTGTAACACATGAGGAGCAACAATTCTCCGTTCTCGTAGCGCAGAGGTGGCTTTCCCAGGCGCATCTTGACTGTGGCTGCCAGTTGGCTGAGTTCCACTGTCCAAAGTTGCCACCTTTCAGTATTCTCTGGGCATGCGCAGAAGAGACCGTCAATATGGCTCCCAATCAGTTTGGACCCCCATTCCCCGCGGTACATGAAAAGTAAGCGAGAACAAATTAATACACAGAAATAACGTTATGAAATCACATCACAGGGTTGTACTTTCAACTTATCATCATAACATATACTTATGCAGTCTAAATGTTAGCTACATAGAAACAGTGACAAGAGCAGTGGCACAAGCAGTACCACATGATGGGCACAGCTATGTATTACGCATGCGCATAAATTTCCCTCCACTTCTGCAGACGCGTCAGGACACGTGAGTGTGGCTGACGCATGCGCAGTAACTAAATACAAGCGGCAGACATTTTAAGTGACTCGAGTAAATTATTTTAGTAAAACACATAAGCAAGCGTCTGGAAACCTCGTTTAAACATAAAATAAACATTAGTAAGACGTACACTTATTACCTTGTTACACATAAACGAGGTTCATGACTTCGGCAAGGTCGCAAAATATGCGAAGCTTTTTTTTTACATGGCAATGCCTTTTATTTATTTGTTAATTATCAAAACATATAAATAAAAGGCATTGTCATTTACAATGTCAATAGCTTAAACTCTCACAAATGCGAGACCTATTGCATTCCAAATAATCCATTTTAGACAAGATTGGATGGCAGTATGCTGCAGTTGGAAGGTTATGTAAGCTGTGCAGTGCTATGTTTATGCTTTTTATATGATCTGCATTTGTTAATTTCTGACAGATATTGCATTTGTTTTGTTTTCAGCATACGTGTCCTGATAGGCACTTGAGAGAAGGTTGGTGTGCATGCCTGAGGCAGCTGAAAAATAATATATAGTCATTAGAAGAGAAGCACATCTAACAATGACTCCGGATAGACTTTTATCTGTAGGAAGAGATTAAACAAAGACTAAATAAGTAATTCAGAGTGGCCTTCTGTCACTCAGGTACTGAACATCACCTGATGTGGGACCTGCCCCCTATGACCCGTGAGTTTTGTAAATAGGGCAACCCGTAAGACCACTGGACCCAGGTAAACAAAGGTATAAATATAAAGGTAACACTGAAACAATGATTACAAGTTCACGTACATGGGAACAAATTCAGATACATGAAATAATTCAAAACGTCACTGCGAAAAATGAATGATTTCTTGTGATTTAATTTTCATCACAACAAATGGAATTAATCAAAACATAAGAACATGAGATAAATCAACATGGGTACACATTGGTGCTCAGAAAAGAGGGAAGGGGTGAGTGCTCCGGGAAGGTAGCATGATGGTGTGAAGGGATGGAAAGGTAATGTGGTTCAAACACATCCAAGCTTTTTAGAAACCTATCCAACCGTTTACTTGGCAAAACAATATAGACACAAACATAACACTGTAGGCACAGATAAACATGTCTCTGTCGCCTATGTTTGATATAAATAATAACATGTCGATGTTTTGACCCCTATCATCATAAAGATAGCTTCATCCTTATTAGGGGGTCTTCATCAGGACTCAAGAAAATAAAGAAGGATATGGTAGCACCTAAAAATAAATAGGCTAAAATTAGGTGACGTAATTGGTAAAGCAACGCTAAATCAAAAGGTAGTGAGTGGTAATTACCATTAGACAACAGCACAATCAATCCGGCTATATTTAAAAAATGTGTGGGCCTGTGAGCTCATAAACAGACAAACAGAGACGGAGAAGGAAAGATCATAAAATAACCCATGGAGACACAGTCTCATAATTTGTGTAATAACAGCGAAACTCACTGTGAATTGGAAACAAATTCCAGTGAATGAGAATAATGGGTGCCTCGAGTGCACCTAAGTATCCGGACAGGGTTGATTAGTAACCTAAAACATAAAGGCCAAAATGCTTTAGACCGTATCGGAGAAAATCCAAATTTTATCCAAAATATATGGGTAACATTGTAAATAATGGAGCGTGCGCAAAATTGTCATAAGGATACGCGTGGACAATAAAAATTAGATATTGTGATTGTGGAGCGTGCGCAATATTGTCATAAAGATATTCGTGAACCATATTTTTAAAAACAGTATTGCCCAAAAGGGCCCTATGCCTACAAATAACCAACCACCATGGTCAAAGGATTTCTAATGTAACATGTTGTAAGCCCATGACACAGGTTTCCTTATTAGCAAGACTAGCCATTAACACCACCGTTGAATAAGTGCGCTTGAGACATCCGACACATTGGTTTAAAATGAGCTTATGGAAGAGTAAGAATTAACTAATGGAAATGAGTCAAAACGAGCAAAAAATTGCCCATAAAATAACTAAATCCTGGACACAGTCCGATCGTCATGACAGGATAAAGGGAGACCAGCCAATATCAAAAGATGCTTTTCGATTAAATACAGTGGGTCAAGAACCCTTTCACAAATTGCAAGATTACTTAGTAGAAACCTGCCCCGTACAGCTTGTAAAACAAGCAAGTACAAGATAGTTTAAAAAGGGGGCTCAGGGGGCAGAGTAACTGACTCACCACCAGCGGATCCGGTCTGTGTCGAAGAAGCACACGGCCCCAGCTCCAGTGCCTATTTGACGTGACCGGAGATGCGTGCACACTAGTGGCACGGCTCCAAAGACGCTCGATGATAACTGTAGAGTGTCACGTGACTAATCGCTGTCATAGTAAAGAGACAAGCTTAATTGTAAAAACCATTTGCGTTTAACTCCTGATGTTAAAAGGAAAGTCAAAATGTATAAACTTGTTCTGGACGTAAGGTAATACTTCTTTACGTGTGAAATCGTTTTAAAATGAATTTAAAACCATGCAGACATCTTCAGGTACTAATATGCAAGAAATTAGGTGGTTTATGGGGGTAGCTTGTCCGATCAGATTGGCGCACAGTCTTAGTGTAAACATTACATGGTAACACATACCCTGACAAGTGCCTTACAGATCTCAGACACCATGTAATTTTATAATCACTGTATGAGCTAATGAACGTGGTAAGACACTCAAAAATACCACATAAAATGTGAAAAATGAATACAGAATTTTAAGTCTTATCAGTCAACCACATCTAGAACAGTGTATGTAGTCAGTGGATACAGATCCCAAACAGAAGGCCTGAGAAAGGGATGTTTTTCATGTAAGGGGAATAATGGAGGAGAGAGACGGGATACTTCGAAAAACTCTTATATCTTAGAGATCTGATAGTGTCAGTGTACTAATCTTTAACTAAGCAGGACAGTTGGGCGTATGTGACGTCCATCTCATTGAGGCCATCCATGATGGAATCAAAAATGTCAATCAGTTTGTACTTACAAATGTTCAATATTGAGTCCAAATCACCCCCCCGCTCCCAATGTGATTTTCTCAAGAACAACCCATTTCATAGATTCTTGTTGATGGTTGCTCGCTTGAAAATGCTCCACCATTGTGGCCCCAGCGGTGTTACATCTAACCCTGCTGCAATGTTGGAGTATTCGTGCCTTTACTTTCTGTCTGGTCTGGCCAATGTAAATTAGGCCGCAGGGACATAAAATAGCATAAATCACCTCCGACATATTGCAGTTAGTGTGTACCTTAAGGTCAATCTTGTGCTGACGGTAGCAGAATTGTTTGGTTTCCAAAGTCATTTTGCAATGGCAATCTTACAATGGCTACATTTATAGTGGCCAACAACCGCCGCAAGCTGACACAATGTTTGGATAGTCGGTTCTGGTGATATTTCAAGAAGGGATCAAACCACATGGTCCTTAACCCCTTCGGTGCTCATGACGGCCGGAGTCACGGTGGTCCTGTACGCACGACGGACGTCCGTCTGAACCACGCCCAAGAATGGAATGTCCAGCACCGCGGCGGAATACGCGCCACAGACAAGTTGTTAATGTTCTTCCCTTTCTTGAAGGAGTGCATCGGAGGATCCTGTACCTCCAAATCGTCAGCAATGATCCCGCAGTGTTTGGTAACAACTTGTCTGATGGCATTGCTGCAGGTATTGAAAGTTGTGATGCAGATATTCCTTTCCTGTTTATCGGAGGTCCGGTCTTTGGGCGTTAGTAGTGTGTCACGTTGGTTAAACAAAGCCCTTTTCCTTGCTCTATTCACCAACCTTTTGGGGTATCCACGTTCGATCAGTCGTAAGATTTGGTCATCAGACTTGTGGAAAAAGTCTTCCTTGCAGGAGCAGTTCCTTCTGAACCTAAGGAAGTGTCCAAAAGGCAAGTTATCACGCAGTCCTCTGGGATGATGGCTTCCATATCTCGAAAGAGTATTCTTCTCTGCAGGTTTGCAGAATAGAGTAGTATATAGTTGATGATCATCAATTTTGATAGAGATATCGAGAACGTCAATAGACTTGATGCCCCAATGAAGGGTGAACTGAATATCATCCGATCTACCATTGAACCAAGTATGAAAGTCCTGAAGGTCTGCCACAGTGCTGGTCCATATTAACAACACGTCATCAATGTACCTTTTCCAATAGGTCACATTGGTGCTGAATGGGTTCAAGGTGTTATAAATGAACTGCTGCTCAAAATGATCCATTAATAGTATTGCCAGATCCGGGGCAAAGGTGGCTCCCAAGGCAACTCCATTTGTTTGAAGATGATATTCCCCTTGAAACATGAAAAAAAATTCATCATGGCAATTTCCAGTAACTGAAGAATGAACTCAGTGGGGATCAAAGTTGGCTGGGCCCTTCTATCCAATGGTTTGCGTATCACCTCCAAAGCAGGGCCCTGAGGGATGCTCATGTAGAGTGACACAATATCCATGGTGACCACAATCTGTTTAGTGGGGTCTAAAGGCATTCCGTCCACCAAAGTAATAACCTCCATAGTATCATGGAGGTACGATCCTGTGTCTTCCGCCAGTGATTTAAAAAATCAATGAATTTGCACAAAGGTTCTAACACCGAGCCACTACCCGAAACAATGAGTCTCCCAGGTGGTTTCGCCATGTTCTTATGTACCTTTGGTAGGGTATAAATAGTGGGGAGACGTGGCTGCCGCTGATTAAGGTAGTCGTACTCCAAATCCGAAAGGAAACCGCAGTCATTTGCAGACTTTGTGATCTTAGACACCAACTTCATGATTTCCTTGGTGGGATCTTTATTAAGTTGTGTGTAGCTGATAACGTCCCCAAGTTGGGAGTAGATTTCTAGTCCTCAGTGTTCTATACCTTGGTACTTAAGGAGGCTCTGAAGGCCTTCGCAACCAGACACTACATCAAGCATATTGTCACTGCTGGCGAACGAGAGGCACTTACCTCCCTTAGGAACAATAAATCAATTGTCATCAAGTCAGCTGACAAGGGCACTGCTATTGTTGTACAGAACACTGAGGACTACAAGAGGGAAACCTACTCCCAACTTGGGGACGGAATCAGCTACACACGACTTAATACATATCCCACCAAGGAAATCATGAAGTTGGTGTCTAAGATCAACTAATCAGCCCTGTCCGGATACTTAGGTGCACTTGAGGCACCCATCATTCTCATTCACTGGAATTTGTTTACAATTCACAGTGAGTTTTGCTGTTATTACACAAATTATGGGACTGTGTCTCTATGGGTCATTTTTTGACCTTTCCTTCTCCGTCTCTGTTTGTCTGTTTAGGAGCTCACAGGCCCTCACCTTTTGAAAATGCAGCTGGATTGAACGTGCTGTTATCTAATGGTAATTACCACTCACTTCCTTTTGATTTAGCGTTGCTTTACCATTTACGTCACCTAATTTTAGCCTATTTATTATTAGGTGCTCCCCCCTCCTTCACTATTTTCTTGAGTCCTGACGAAGACCCCTAATAAGGATGAAGCTACCTTTATAATAATAGGGGTCGAAACATCGACTTATTATTATTTATAACAAACATAGGCGACAGAGACATGTTTATCTGTGTCTACAGTGTTATGTTTGTGTCTATATTGTTTTGCCAAGTAAAAGGCTGGATTGGTTTCTAAATAGCTTGGATGTGTTTTAACCACATTACCTTTCCGTCCCTTCACACCATCAGGCAACCTTCGCTGAGCACTCACCCCTTCCCTCTTTTCTGAGCACCAATGTGTACCAATGTTGATTTGTCTCATGTTCTTATGTTTTGATTACTTCCATTTGTTGTGATGCAAATTAAATCCCAAGAAATTATCCGTTTTTCGCAGTGACGTTTCGAAATATTTCATGTATATGAATTTATTTCCACTTATGTCAACTTGTAATCATTGTTCCCTATGACCCTTGAGGCTGATGAGAAGCAGGCCCTGGGATAGACCGTGGGGTGGAAGTACCCCCAGTAAACCACAGGATTACGTGGGTTTCCAGAGTGAATGGAGGGGTCTGACAAATTACTGTAAAGGGCAAAACAGACACAAGCAATGATAGAATGAATGATGAACAAATCTTAACCTTCTCAGGTTAGACACTTTCCGTGGGGGGGTAAGGCTGAGCAGTTTTTCATTGAAGACATATTGACTGGATATGGACTTACACTATGTGGAGTTTTGCAAGAATTCATGGAAGAAGAAAGTGAAGATAACAACCCTCCATATCTTGCTGATCCCTTCAATATATTCCCAAGGAAAAAACGTGAATTTGAAGCAACATATTCTTTCCTGCAGGATGTAAGCAAGCATGTTCTAACACCAGAAAACCCCCAGTTCAGTTACTTTTGCTTATGGATTGCAGTTTTTTGGATATCTGCTGTAATTTCGAATCAACTAATGGAGTCTTACACACTGAAAGCTATCTGTTAAAATGGTTTTGTGTTTTAAGCCTCAATGGCCACCTTTACAAATAAGGTCTGCAGCTATGGAAGCAGGCTCTGCAGAGATTGTGAATGAACTAGTGAGCATGTGTTTGCACACGAGAAAAGACTTTCTCTGCCCCGCCTCCGCACCTCTAAAGCTGTGGTTGGGCTGCCCGCCAGATTAGGAGTTTCCTCCTGTCTGCCTGGCTTTTTTTGCCCATTCCCACGGGGGTGCCTCTATAAATGGGCACCGCAATGGAACGCCAAAAGCAGTTCCTGCATGGCATGGACTGTTCAGTCTATGCGATGCAGAAACTGATGTGCATGCACACAGGGAGGCACATGTTGTGCCTCCCTGTGTGCATCCACATGACATGAGGAATATGGGGGCCCTGAATGTCCCCTTTAGTTTTCTCTCTGCCATGGTTTTCATGGAAGAGGAACTGCCATAAAAACCATGGCAGAGAGGAAACTTGTAATATGCTTGGTGCGACATGGGTGGTCCTACCAAGCACATTGCTGCCTTCTGACTGCCACACCACCACCAGAGAATGGGTTCCCCTGGCGGCTGCAGCGGGGCAATGGCGGTCCGACTGCTCGAATTGTAATAGGGCGGTCGGCATACCTTATTTTACTGTCCCTACCTACAATCGATGTCTGCGTAAGAATGTCATCCTTTCTATGGAGCGTTTTTAATGTAATGAAGACCATATTGCTAGAGGGATCACAGACAATCCAAATGGACGGGGTAACAGCTGTTAAAAGAACCATGTGAGAAATCTGATGTGTGTTACTTTTTATACCGAATATATTTATTAATGTTGTCTTATACACAATCTTATTAACAAGCATTATAGTAAACACATGAAAATAGGATCGTATGGCGGATCCAGATTTGAGGTTGTTACCCTCCCATAGTTTCCATTATGTTTACACTGTTAGAATTTTCAACGGACATAAGTCATCATACAGTATAGATTAATTTTTGGACTGGTACAGAATAAGTTGCTTTTAAAAATTAAAGCATGATTGTTAGTTTTTAGGGACCCGTATTATTAATATATATGCATATTGTTGTGGTAATATCTATTGTTAATGTTTAATGTGCTTTTATGTTCTAATATTTTTTGACTGAATAAAGATGAAGAATGAATGAGCACTGAGTGGTATGCAGTGGTTTCCAAACTACAGCACATCACTCGGCACCTGCCCCTCAAATACTCTGCATTGATTACAACTTTTAATCACTGCAGAGTAGGAAGGGGCGCTGGCGACTGGGATATGCAGGGGTTTTTAAAGTTTAGAAACCACTCCGTATATCACTCAACGCCCTTACAATACTCTGCAGTGATTAAAAGTTTATTACTGCAGAGTATTCACGGGCGCCAAGAAGTATGCAGTGGTATTTACATTTTAAAAAACCCTGCATACTTTAATTTCACCAGTGGAGCACCGGAATTTAGTTAATCAAGTAATTCTACATTACAAGAAAAATGCAAAAGTACTAAAAGTCTGCCACGCTGCCTGCGTAATTAAAACCTCTGACCGGGCATAATCTAGATTGAGAACGGAGCAAGAGATGAGAGGTGACTTGTGTATGGTAAGGCGTAGTGTTTTGAAGGGAAGTAAAGTAGAATTTGCAGGACAGAGCGTGTGTGGTAGAATTTGTGAAGTTAGTGGCAACTTTTTGCTAGGTTGAGAACCTATGTTGAGGGGAATTTATTATGTCTGTGGGAAAACAGCTTATTTCAGTTTGCCAAGAAATTGGGTGGGTTCATGGTACTTAGCTTAAGTGTTTTCTAGTTTATCATATTGATGAATTGACTAATTAATATAGTTTAAAAAGAGAGAAATTTAGTTTTGGACAAATTGGCTCAGATATATTAGGTTCCTTTACTCGTTATGTAGGTGTAGAAATAAATTATGTGAAATGTAGGCGTTTTTCTACAGTTGTAGATAGACTTGCAGTAGAGACAGCATGGTAATTTAAGCACGTGAATGTAGAAATGGTGGCTATTAGAGCTATGATAATGCAGAATTGTCTTGCATTTGATTTTTTTGGCAAAGAGGAAGGAGTCTGTAAGGGGATAAAAGCCAAGAGGTGTTGCACATTTCTATCTGACAATAGCAGAATTATTGATTCTTTTGTGACTAATTTTACTAATCTTTTTTATGAGATGAAGTCTCTTGAGGAATCTGTCTTATTGGAAACTGTAAATCATGGTTTAGTGAGTTAGGGAAGAGATTTGGTAAGGTTAGTTAGTAGCTAGGCAATTCCGGTTGAGATGCTATTCAGGCTATACAAATGCCTAGATTATAATCATGAGTTGTGTAATTATTCAGTTTCTTTTGCAAAACAATTCTGAATGTATAATTAGTAGATATAAAAACAAAGGTAAAGGTGAAAATGGGTAGAAGAAATGGAAAGGATTGTTGGAAATCGAATTTGAAAGTCTTAAGGATCAAGTCTACAACCAGATGAAAAAGGTGGAAGAAAATTCCTGAAAGCAACTTAAGATGATGCTGACATCAATTGACTGATTTCTGATAAATACAAATTTATTGATGTGTTTTTAGTGATTACACAAATAATTGGGGGGGGGGGTTGTAGAATTTTTTTTCTAAACGTGCAATTTTGGGTGACAAATTATTTTCTAATACTAATCATTTTTATGGTGAATATATTTGTAACTGATAAACTATTCATATTGCACGTGAAACAATATTGATCAGGTGTTTAGAACTTTATTCCACATCGGGACAAGGGATGTTTAAAAGTTAAACTCCTCTCTACATTGTGAATGTAAAATCTCCAAACGTTCCAATTCATAATACAATTCATACTACACAGGAAATGGTACATATTGTTCAGCAGTGTAGAGTGAGAATGCAGAGGACCATGGGTGTGTACTACTGTAATGATTATAAATATGCTAAAGCGAATGAAGTTGTACATGATAGAAAATAATTGTACACAGTCTGTAACTTAATTACCTAGCCAGAGCAGTTTCAGAGCCAGTGTTGTGACTGTTCTCCAGATAATTGGTTATTTATCTTTCTAACACATCACAGTTGCCCAGTCTATGCTTGAATGCTTAAGATTGCCTTACGTTAAGACGTACAACATAGGATTCTGCTTTAGGATTGGTGGCATGGCTTTCACTTCTCCTTTACTACTGAACAGTAGCAATATGGACATCAGCAAACCACATTTGCCAAAAGCACTGAGAAACTACTAAAACCATGCTGCCCACTATAAATCTTTAGGAGTCCCAAGACCATATTCTTAATCTTCGTAAAAGTCATCTTTTTCTTTGATGCTGACAGCCAGTTTAATTAACATTTTCTTTCATCTTGGAAGGACTTTGCTTTAGGGAGCCACTGCATGGTATAGAACAGCTAACTAACTGCTGTAAGTCTGCTGGAGATGTCTGTTATGAAAGGTGTGGTTTAGCATAGGTAAGGTGTTCTGAGGGGTACAGGAAGCTACAGTTGCTCCATGAACATTGCTGCTTACAACCACATGATCCTGTATGGAACAGTTGTCTGTGTCTCAGCCCCCGCACCAGCCTGACTTTTGAATTCAGGTGCTGCACCAACATGGCTATTTCTATTCTGCGAGAGGCCAATGTCTGAGTAGGACCACATTTTTCCATCAGCCCCAGGCCCAGTTGCGCCCACAGCATACCATCAAAAAGGATGAACACAATAACTTTTTGTCCTCTGGAACATATTTCCTCCAGGTCCAATCTTGGTGGGGCATGTTTTTTTGGGGAACATTAGTTCTATGAAGCAGCCACGATTCCTTCATTAGGAATGCCCCGGTTACTTACCAGTAATCTTCATTATTCCAAGTATAGTCATCTTCACCACAAGAGTAACAAAGTAAACTTCAGCTCCACACCAGAACCCTCCAAGGCAAAAAAAAAAACAGCATCCCATCCCTCCCCAACATGGCCGACCCACCTCACTTTTGACCCACCATAAGAGGAGAGCCGGCCAATCCCACAGCCTGAAGAACTACCAAGCCTCAAATCAATGAAGCTGATAGAAGAACAGGGAGGGAGGGATGGGAACTCATGTGGCTAGGAAGACTATATTCGCAATAATGAAGATCACTGGTAAGTAACGGGGGCATTACCTCCTCGTAAGTCTTCCTCACCACATAAGAGACAAAGTGAGCACATACCAAAGCCAAGTGGCTTCAAGTCACACACAAGAAACCACTGACAAAAATGAGATGCCAAAGAACCAGGTTTAATCCAAAACAACACAGTCAAAGGACGAAACCACCTAACAGAAAGGCAAATCTATGAACTAGCTCCGAGAATCACTTCAGCAAACCCCCCGCAGAAGGACCACCCAAAACCACCAGGTAATGATCCATGAACATGTGCGGGGAGGACCAGGTCACGGCCCGACAAATATCTTCAACAGAAACCCCCTTTAAGGAGGCCCAAGACACAGAGAGACTCCTGGTCGACTGACCCTGAACCTGGGCCGACAACTCAAACCCCTGAGACCCATAGGCCAGCAAGATAGCCTGCTTGAGCCAACGACTTAAAGAGGCCAGAGAAGGCTTGTGACCAGACCTTACAGAGCCAAAAGTAACAAACAAACTGTCACAACAGAAAGAAGCCGTCTGGTCCAAATACACTGAGACCGCCCGACGGACATCCAAAAATGAAAGGTAAGAATCGGCCCCAGACTCTGGGAACCGCAGTAAAAGAGGGCAACACCACCTCACATTAGCAATTGACAACAGAAGGAACCTTAGACAAAAACCTTGGGTCGGGCGTAACACCAGATGATCAGGAAGGACCCACAGAATGGAGGAGGGGAAGGAAAGAGTGCAGCTCCCCGATCCAACCCGTCGAGGGGATAGCCACCAAGAACAACACCTTCAAGGAGAGAAATTTCAAATCAACTGAACCCAAGGGTCTAAAGGGCACACCCTGAAGGGCTCGCAACACCAAAGGGAGATCCCGGGAAGGAACCAAGCAAACAGCCTGAGGACGCTGCAAAAAACAACTGCGAAGCAAGCGAGCCACCAAAGAATCCTGACAGTTCAGCACCGGACTGCGAAAAGCCTGCAAGGCCGCCCACTGATCCCGCAAAGTGGAAGGAGCCAAGCTCAGGGAAAACCCCTCAGCTAGAGAATCCAGAACCCTCAAGGGATCCACAGACACAGGATCAAACTCCTTCAAAACACACTACAAGAAAAGGAAGACTAATGGTGGGAATAAGAAAGTAGAGTAGCAGGACGACGGGAATCCTGAAGCAAATCCACAACCTCACGGGAACACCCCTGGGCCAGCAAGGTCATCCTCTTAAGAGCCAGGCATGAATATGAAGCCAACGTAACAACCCCTCTGTGAGCGGGGTGCCTGCAAGGGGTAAGGAAGGTCTCAAATCGGCCAACACTCCTGTACAGCCAACTCCCTCAGGAGAGGAGGACGCCGAACCCAGCCGGGAACGACCACCAGAGTAAGCACCTTCTCCTGGCAGATCTTGCACAGGACACGAGGAATCAAAGGAACTAGGGGAAATGAGTACAGCAGGGAATCAGGCCAATAGAACGACAATGCATCCAATCTCCACGCCCCTGGAGAGCGCAGAAGCGGGGTACTTGTATGTGAACAAATCCACCGTCAGGTGCTCAAACCGGACCAACAGCTGATAGAGCACAGAGACCTTCAGGGTGATGGCAGCCATTGGCGGAAACACCCTGCGCAGGTGATACGCCATGACGTTCATCTTGCCCGTCAGATAAACTGCCCTGAGGGACAAGACTCAAGTCTCCACCCAAGACAGGAGCTCCTGCGTCAAGAGTCAAAGAGAATTAACCCTGCAACCCCCCTGATGATTAATGTACCTCATCACCACCTGGTCTCCGTCCGGACCAAGACATGATGACCAAGGAGCAGACTCCAGGCAAGCCAGGTGAATGGCCTTCAACTCCTGAAAGTTGGAGAAGCAACCCACCTGTAGATGGTCCCACAGACACTAAACAGACCAAGAGTCCAAGGTAACCCCTAGCCCAAGAAGATGGCATTGGTCATGACTAACCGGGAAGGGGATACCAGGAACGGAAGGCCCCGGGACAGATTTTATCCCACTAACCACCATCCCCTATCGGCAAAAATCTGCGGGGACACCACCATGGGATATCGCAATCCCCCAAACAGGGAGCCCACCAGGACAAGGGATGGTTCACCAAGGGGTACAAATGGAGGTGAGCCCACGGCAGTTCATTGATGATGGCCGCCCTCAACCCTCAATCACTGATTGACAGGGGCGTAGTCCTGAACCAGGAGACAACCCACGTCCCTCCACAAGGTATTCTTCCGCTCCACAGGCAAAAACACCAACCTCTGGACCAAGTCCAGGCGAGCCCGATGAACACCAAGTCCTGGGAAGCCAACAGGCGAGACTTCTGGAGGTTGATCAGGAACCCGTAGGTGGAGAGGATTTTGCAGACCCTCTGGACGTTTAGAGTCCCCTTTGAAAGAGAAGAGGCAGATATCAGCCAGTCATCCAAATAAGGAAAAACCCTAATCCCCTCCCTGTGGAGAATCCGAACCAATGGGGCCAAAACCTTTGTGAAGGCTCTCGGTGCTGAGGACAAACCAAAGGGAAGTACCCGTCACTCTAAATCGTAGGAAACTCAAGGAAGACAGGTGGATGGGCACATGAAGGTAAGCATTCAGGACTTCGAGGAAAGCAACCACCTCCCCCTGAACCAGCAGCAGAAGGATCTCCTGTAATGAGAGCATCTTCAATTTTACATGGGGAATGAAAGAATGAACTCGCTTCAAATCCAACACTAGCCAAAAATCCCTCAACACCTCCCTCAACAGAAAAAGGATGGAATAGACAACCTACCCCTGTTGGGAAACTGGAACTGGCCAAATGACCCCTTTCTTGAGGAGATTCCAGACACAGGCAATCAGAGCTGCCCATGTTCGTCTGGCTGAAGGCTGCGGGGTGGCAGGGAAAACGTCCAGAGGAGGGGAGTCGAACACGATGGAATAACCCTCCCTGACTATTCTTAGGGCCCACTGGTCCGAGACAGAGGACTCCCAGGCAGTAATGAAATTCAGCAGTCGGCCACCCACCAGAGGATTGAAAGACGGGGACCGAGGATTTCAGGACTTTGATATGGGGGCAGAGGAAGCAGGCTTGGACCGGGATTTGTTGAAGAACGGGGTCCCCCAGCCGCGACCACGAAAGGTTATGGCATGCCTGGGAGAGGAAAAAGGCTTAAAAGATTTTCTTGGACGAAGAGAAGAGGGGATGGATGGGAGCCAAAAGTTTCCTTCCTCCACTGATTTTTTGATCATCTCCTCTAGGGAAGCACCAAAAAGCTTAGTCCCAGGGAAAGGGATCTTCATCAAGGTCAATTTTTGGGCTGCATCCGTCTTTCAGTGACGGACCCAGACCTGGCGACAGTTCTGGATAGCAGCCCTACTGGCTGCGGTGGCGGCCCCCAAGGTGTCGAAGGAGATATCAGACAAGAGCCACGTCTGTTGCTCCATGAGCACCAATGTGGAAAGGACGTCAGCACCTTGCTCCAACAGCTCAGACAATGACTGGAAGATAAATAATCAGATGCCCTGATGGAGAACCTGGCAGCCGCATAGGTCCATTTAGCAGCTGCTTCCACTCGCTTGCCATAGGGAAGCATCCTCAGAAATGATGGTCCCCTGTGGTGCAAGACCAGCCATGAGAGAATCAACCTTCATGGAGGAGGGGAAGTCCTTTGCGAAATCCTGGATGGTGTATTGTTTGGAGAGATAATGAGGAAAAGCCAGTTTATGCACCTCTAGTCATTCATTGTCAATAACCTTACTCACCGAGGGATGAAGAGGCAGGGATTCTAGCTCCTTGCGTTGGTACTGCATGAAGAAGTTGTCTGACAGTTCATCGACAGTAGGAACCGGGAAGGCCATGTTGTTTTTGATGTGCTGCAGGACTTCCCTCGGCTCCTTGCCCTGCACATACCAACCCCTGAGGTCCTCCTCCCCAACCTCACCCTCATTACCCAGAGAGGGGGTCCAGGCATTGGCATTTGGGAGAAGAGGGGCCTTGCCCACCATCGCACTCCTCAAAGGCAAGCAGCCACTGCCATCGGAATCATTGACTGGATACTTTGTAGAGACAGGGTTTCAGCAGGAGGTAAAGAGGTGGGCCCTGCCACCACAGAAACATCCGCATCTTGCTCCCTACTAGGCAAACACAAATGCAGGAGAAGGGGGCAAAAGCACACACACCTGCCTTTAAATACTGAAGATTGTAGCAAGCATGAAGTGACCAGAAAAAACCTCAAGGCTACCTCGTAGCCAGGAAACCCCTAGACGCGGGAAACCGGCCGAGCTGGCATAAAATACATGCCGCTGCGTCAGATAAAAAAATGTGGCCTTTGCCCCCCTCTCCTACTGCAATAGGGACAGAGCCGGCAGAGGGATGTGAGCGGAGCGATCCAAAGAATACCCGAAGGACCCTGACGCAAGGTCCAAAGAAAGAGGGCAGACCAGAGGCAGAAATGCAGGTAAGGAATGAGGTGGCCGAAATGGAACATACGGCCGCCCGCCCCCCCCCCCTCTTTTAGAAATCCAAATCTGAATGTTTCTCCCAGATGGGACAACGCCACAGACCCCGCCCTGATCCCGCAGAGAAGCAGGTAAGGATTGAGGCAGCAATGAATGTGAACCGGAGCCGAGATGAGCCGCTAAGGCAGAATGCCCCGACCCGGCTCCAGACGTAAAATTAACGCACTACACCTGTGAGCAAGCTTACCCAAAAATGGGCGTTTCACCCCAGCTCCCTTGGTGGCCTGCTATAGCAGTGCCTGGCCCAACCCCCTAGCCAGAGGTAGAGGGGGGAGAGGGGAAAACCCAGGAATGGGCCAGCTGGAGCAGGGCCTCTTAACCCAGGGTAGTGGGACCTTCTTGAGCAGGAACGCGACTGAGCCACATGGAGAGCCCAGTGAAGAACTAAAAAAACAGGCTGTGGGATGGGCCGGCTCTCCTCTTATGGTGGGTCAGAGGTGAGTTGGGCCGGCCATGTTGGAGAGGGATGGGAGCCACAGGATGCTCACTTTTTGCTTTGGAGCGTTCTGGTGTGGAGCTGAAGCTCACTTTGCTACTCATGTGGTGAGGAAGACTTACGAGGAGGTAATGACATCTTGCAATACAAGGTGTACAGATAGGCATCGCAGCACATACTTAGAATATCCACGCTGGAGAGTAGAGAGCCCCGGGAGAGGTTCATCAACTGGGTAAAGCCAGACGTGGTTCTATGTCTTCTGTGCTTCACAGAAGACAAAGAGTGATGAAGTGACTCCCAGTTTCCTTATTGAGTCAATTATGAAGGAGTTGAGACAAAACCTGAGGACAGACATAGTGCTGTCCCAGAGCTAGCAACCATACAAGAGTGCTCAGACTCATCCATTCAGACCATATTTCCATTGGTGTGAGTGTCTGTTATGCTGAGGAAACCAGAGTGAAGACTCAGTGATTGTGAAATCACTTGGTGGCCTGGAACACTAATGTGATCTTTGGTGTGTCCGCAATCTTGGTCACAGTCTCCAAAGCCTGTATGCTGGGTAATGCTTCTTGGTGTGACAACCTGGTAAGTGGAAGGGCCCGGCAATAAGATGTCTCTGCATATCATTTATATTGAAATACTGACTGGCTTATTTCCAGTGAAATGCCTGGCAGAGGACAGGGCACAGTGCCACAATCAACTGTGATTTGGCAAAGACTCTTACCTCTATAGTGAAGAACATCCATCACCTGCAGTTAAGGAATCCAAGATTCAGTTATTTCAGTTACTCAATTATTTGTGGTACTGTGCCTATTCCAGAATTGTTTGACTAAAACAGAAGAACGTCTAGGGGAAGCCTATGGGCAAGATGATGGGAATCCCCAGCATTCCTCCAAATGGCGGTTGGATTCAGTGGTATTCACAGTGATTCAGTTGAATGGGCCCCTTATGAAGAAGATATCAATGTGTCTAGGCTGAAAGTGACGTTTTGGGCACTTTTCGACTGGAGTCTCAATTCAGAGACAGCAGCATTAGACATTCATGTGGTACTGAAGTCTACAGTGAAAATATGTATTCCTGTTATTTGTCATCATACCAAGGTTGGCAACACTAATCAGAAGGCAGAGAGTGTTTCTGTTTCTGGTACTACAAACGTCAAGCTTGAAAGCTTGTCTTTACAATTCTTCGGAAACTTTCTCATGAGTCACCAATTCCTCTTCTCCACTTTCCCGTCCTCTTTCAGATGATCCTTAGGTGTCCTATGGCTTTGTTTCATCCACTGGTGATGGACTGTCTCCTGGCTCCCTTTGACTGGGCAATGTCAAGTTATTCAGGCAAATCTCAGGTTTATTGTAGTAGGCTGTGATGCTCATTAAGCAGCCATATTCACAGCGGGTAGGAAAAGGTATGGAAAAGCTTGCACACATTTTATTGTTGGTGTATGGAGATAACTTGTGATTCTATAGATACGGAGGTGACAAAAGTTATTGTTGACGTATGGAGTGGATTTGTGATTCCATAGGTACAGATGTGATTTAGATCCTGAACTCATTTCAGCTTGTGAATGAGGGAAAGGTTAATACGTTGTTCAATTCGTTAGGATTGACAATCATAGCTGGGTATGTCCCAGTTGCTGGGATGTTTATCGATGATTATCTCTTGGTCATTAGGTTACTTAGGATTATAGTAAGGTTAGTGAGGCGCCAAAGTGTATACATCCCCAAATGTGGGATGTGAACAAGGTGTTGCAGCTGTGACAGCCAGTGAATGGAGTTTATCGGGGGTATCACTTTCTGCTAAAATGGCAAAGCTTGTGTATCTTTTTGTAAAAGGGTTTAGGATGGTCACTCTCTCTATCTTCCTGAGAGAGATATTACTCTGGATGAGGCACTGTCTAGCATTTCTAGAAGATTTACATTCAATACCCATGCAGTGATTTGTCTGACTTTCCTGGACTTCCGAAGCATTGTGTGGTTGTGTATTTGAGAATTTACGACATTACTGGAGACTTCAGAAGCAGATCGACTCCCTAATTCTTCAATTTTTTTAGGGAGCCTTATCGTCTGGTATTGGCAATCACTTAAGCAAATGGGACAAATTGATTACGCATGAAATAGATCTGGATACCTTTCACAATAAGGTCCATTTAGAGAGGCATGTAAATGCCTCTAATGCCCAATCTTTTAGACTGCAACTTAAAGGATATGTTGAATGCTGGTATCGGATTTGTAGAATACATGTTTAAGAAGTTTTACAATATGCCACTCCCTGCCATTTTGGCATTAAATGCGTAATCCTACAGCCCTGGTACTGAATGTAAAATATCCTAACTACAGTGAAAAAAGTTTCATTTCTATTTAAACAAAAAGTGAGGATTAGTCCACAGAAGAAACTCATATATTATATATTATTTATGGTAATGTGTTTTTGGTTCAAGTTGTTTCTTCCTGTCCTAATTTTAATGTATAATTGACTGTGCTACAGTTTTCAGGCAAAGCAGTTTTAGGGAGGTGCTATGAAATCTCCCCATCTTTTCATTGATTAAGACACTTTGAAATGGCTTCTGGGAAACAGGGAATATAATGTTCGTATGGATGCTATTGATTTCAGTAAGGAAAGATAACTAGAATCCTTGCATATATTGCCTGTATTAGGTAGGGACAGGTGCTTTTTATTGCCCTCATTAAAAACCGATAGCCCAGGTTTTAGATTTTAACTGGTATGATCATAGCACTTATTACGAGCTCATCCCATAGAAAGGGGGAATAACGTGGGTTTTGTTGCTGTGTGCACCAAACTCTACATGCCTGATATTTACTGAGCCTATACCCCATTAAATGTTTCCAGGTTTGACCTGGAAAAAATGTATTGGTGAAAATTCTGAAGGTGCAGTGTTGATTGCTCCCGGTAATTTCCAGGTGTGATAAATATCTCACCACTTGGTAGGCGACTGCTGAGTCTTTAATAAAATTGCAGCGCTCCTTCTTTACAGCTAGTTCATTTTACATTTAAAACAAGTAAAAGAGTACTCTAAAGAACGAAAAGGCCTTGCAGTGGAAAATAATATGGAACAGGTTGAGACAGCTAGACATATTTGATGATAATTACGGAAAACCTTTAAGGGCTAGACATTAATTGATGAACATTCGCCTTTGATAGAAAATAGAAATCCCACCTTCACTTTAGTCCTAATTAACACATGTCACAGTCAATATGACATTTATGTCTTGAACCTTCGTTTTTTATATAATTTGATGGAAATAGTACATAATTTTCTGGACAACTCTACTCTTCTGTGTCATATTAATCACCAGTCAGGAAAGGGAGGCTCGTGTTTCAAGGCAATTACAATCAAAAGGAGATCAAGTGAATTTCCAGCTGTTAGACTTATGGAACTAATGGCACACAAACAATCTCATTTTCTGGTGCTTACTTTCATTCATATATCCAGTTTTGTGATGTTGTCTTTACCTACATTAGACCATTAGACTATAGAGATCCGGATAGCATAAATTATTGGTTTTGTTGACAGCCGCAAGCTTGTGTTATTCAAGATTCATCATCACAAGAAGCAATACAAATGGAAATACACAAAGCCCACACGATGTCAGTCAGATACTGACTCAAAGAGGCGCTCACCTTTTAGATTTTAATGCACATTCTGATATACAAAATACGTACAGAAGTAATGTTAGAGGTTTAGACTATGTAAAAGCGATTTTCTTTTTTGCACCAGTGAAATTAGGTAACATTTGCGAAATGTCTTGTCATTTCAAGAGAGCAAAATGTTGCATTATTTTCTTCTATGGGGGATTGCTTTGAGCAGAAAACGTCTCACAGGAACAGTGAAACGAAAACCGAGAGACATTTTTCTCCCTGATGTAGGCGGGTATCTCCTGTCGTTTTTCACCATGAAGTATGCCCTTATATTCAATTTTCACGAGAGATTCTGGTCAACTATATGTCACGCATCACACATTACTTTCCCCCCCTTACATTGTATGTATTTTACAAAAGGATTAACCCACCTACATTTTAGGGCCAGGGAGGGTGGGACAGCTGGAGTAACACGTATTGAAGATCACACTGGAAGCCTCCAACATTAATATGGGGGCTGCAGGGAATGTTGTCACTGCAATGTTTGAAACTCAAAGAGAAATCATCAAATAAATGGACGTTCTAGAATACTTAAGGTGCATGACTCTTAGGGGCACATGCATCAAGGCCTTTTGCGATCGCAAACGGTGCGATTCGCAAAAATCGGCCGTTTACGATCGCAAAATTTGCTTTTGGGATGCATCAAGGGTCAAGGCCCTCTCAATTTGAGAATTCGCAATTAATTGTGAGTTCTTAAATTGCAATTGCATTTAAGGAATCGCATTTTGCGATTTCTTAAATGCAATGCATGACATTTAAAAAACCTGCGATTTCGCAAATAGGGGGAGCAAATTACCATGAAGTTCAACTTCATGGTAAATTGCAAAAACTTTGAAAAATGCACTTTTGTGCATTTTTCAAAGTTTCATGTTGCGCACACACATGCCCTAAGGGCATGTGTGTGTGTGCAACATATGTGCACAGATCAATTTCAGGGGGTGCAACAGGGTGTCCTTTGGACACCCCTGCACCCTTGAAATTGCATTCTCAATTTGCGATTCGCTAATTGCGAATCGCAAATTGAGAATGTCTTCCCATTCATTCCTATGGGCCTCTAGGCCCAGAGGAATGAATGGGGAGGTATTCCTTAATTTCAACTCGCAATTTGCGAGTCGCAATTAAGGAATATTTAGAAATCGCAATTTTTTTGACGATTTCTTCATGTATAGCCTTTTGCTATTCCTTATTAGCGAATCCTTATTTTTCGCTAATAAGTAATCGCAAATGGCATTGTTGATGCATGTGGGCCTTAGTGATGTAGGAGATAGTAAAGACCATTTATTTTTTACATTAGTTTCATTGGGTCAGTTCCTTTAGTGACAAGAAGACTACAAATTTTAGATTCCAAGTAAGTCCTGTTTATTTCTTAAGGGGTTGTTTAAATGAGCAAATTCATTACTTTAAAAAAACAATGTTTGTTGCAGACATAATTTAGAGGCCTGTGGGTTACCTAATGTCTGCTGAAGTTATTCCTGGCCATGGACTATGATCCGTTGAGGTGCTATCATTAATAAATAAACTCTTCACGAATGAAAACAGATACACTCTTGCACATCCATGTTGAAATATTCCCTGAACTGTACGCTATTGGCCCTTTCTTTCTATTGAGGCCCAAATTGTGAGTAGGCTTGTAATTGGTGTGATATTTATTGCACCCAATAAAATCCAAAGTGCTTAGTCAGATTTTATCGACTATACCACCAAATTATGGGTTTTTTGCCCACATTATAGGGAACAACATGTGGATGCGGATTTTGATGCTTACCACACCAAAATTCACATGTGCCAGCATCTACCAGCCATTTTTCCCCTGATAACTATTGTCAAGTTTGACATTATGAAATGTATCAGAGGATGCAATTTTTATTCCAATACTCATAATTTCAATATGGGTGTTAGTCTAACTGTGCGTGCCTTTCCTAGAAGGACTGAGCTGTAAAACATTTGAGAACATTTCAGTAATTGTGCCAGAAAATAAGACAACTTAAAAAGTAACAGAATGTTGTAAATCTAAATGGTGGAAATCAGAGTCTGAAGGTAATGAAGGAGTCGTTGGCAAGTTCAACATATTATATTTAATGCAAAATAATCTACCACCACCTCCTAGCCTATCATAAGAAACTGAAGGCAGGGGAGCCTGTGCATGTCTTTAATGAACATACCACAGGGCTGGGGATCCATATTGCACCCGTAAATTGACTAGATAAATGTACCAAGCTGATAGCATTCTCGGAATCAGTCAAGCAAGTAACGTATATTAATCATGGATTTACTTTAGAGTGACTCCATTTTATTTTAGTAACTGAAGACCAAGAATGCACTGCTCAATTTTACCTATAGTTTATGAGCATAATCTGTCTACTAAAAATCTTACAAAAGGATTTTTTACTCTCTGTCATAGCCAGGCTTCACCTAATGCGGATTCTGGTCTAGATTTTCCTAGCCAGTAACTCTGTCTAGAACTGTCTAATTTTTGTGAAGAGAAGATTATTAAATTTATTAGTTCCACCATGACTCCTTTGGCACCTATTTGGAGAGATTTCACACGTGCAACTTTACACTAGGGTTCTTATAAGATGACATATTACCTCAGGATCCCCATTAGATGCATGCCCAATATGACACCTAAAAAGATTTGTTAGTTGTTAGCATAATTACTAACTACTGTTTGCAATTCATCGCTAGCTTCTGGGATTGTCTCAGCTTCTAGGAAGTGCATTTTAAAATAAGCAAATGTTGTTCATTTGAGTCTTTCTAATCATGGGCCGAGGTGGTATCTCTTGCTAACTTCTGACGTCCTTTCAAATCTATCACGACAGGGTAGATGCAGAGCCCTGTCCTAAGCATTATGGTATTCAACCTCAAGCTCTCTCCTGTGGCAGAACTTATTGACTCCTTTGGGCTAAAGTTTTTTTGCATTTGCCCGCGGCACTCAAATCATCCTTCAATTAGATAATGATGCGGGTCGACCAAAAAGCAATTTAAGGCATGTCCCCGTGAAGTAGAGCAAACTTTCTAATTCTGAATACAGATAAGACGTGGGATGTTGCCATTGGTGACCCAACTCTGGGGCTCCAGTCTAGGATCAGCCTTTTTAGGCTCTCTTCCTACTCCTGTGCCCTATGATTGAACCGGGGTATACACTTTCATTGAAAAAACTTGTGTTTGAAGTTCATATCAATAAAGAGATTTTTATTTATTTTTGTCTGCTGAACCTTATCATGAAGATCTTGCCATATGTACCCAATATGGCCAGGAAATTACTGATGAGTGGTCTCATAGCACCGAGAATAGATTATTGTAACTCTTTACTTGTAGGCATGCATTGCTATGTGATTTGGGGTTTTAATAAATGTTCTCACATATCCCACCTAATCCAGTTGCACTGACTGCCAATTTCATAGGGCAATATTGTCAAAGCATTATTTTGCCAATATCATAAAGCAAGCTATAAACTTCCTATGCGTAGTTAGGTGTCATTTATTTTCACTTTTCGTTCCTTCCAGCACTTTACATTCTAGTTATCTTCATCTGCTTTTTTGCCCCTGGTTCAAGAAATACATGCTGGGTTCCTCCTTTGCTTGGAACGCCCTGACTGTTAAAGTTCGAGTGGAAAAAGAAGCTGCTAAAAACGTACCTATTACTACTGTCTGTTAAGGTTCGATATGATATTTGCTTTGTTGCTCTAGGACCAGGACACCCCTTTCTGGGGTAATCAAGTGTTTTATAACATTCATGATCAATAAACGAGTGTATGATTGATGCAACCAGCCCAGGCAAAATGTGTTTCTCCTGAAGATAATAATACAGGGTTCACTGAAGAATTAATGCAATGTTTTATCATTCTGTTATGAAAAGAGAACACTTCTAAACAGCAAAGGAGACACCCTGGAACCAGAGTCCCATGGTCAAGACACAGGCCACTGAATGCAGTTCATGATGAATTCTCAACCAACAAGCACATGTAAGCAGAGAAAAAGGGATACATTGGCAACAAATGACTGTGGCTCTATGTGAAAGAGAAGGTGAGCTTGAGGCACCAGGTACACTGTGTCAATATTATATGTGTTCGGGTGTGTGCTGGGCATGGCCAACATATGCTTCTTACAAGATAATAGCTGAAGACCTTTCTATGAGTCATCGGAAGAGTGCAGAACACTGAACAAACAAAATTAGACAGGCAACTAAGCCTGGCAGTAAACTCTGCTCTGTTCGTGGAGTTTGAGGAGTTTGTCGCACTTTTCTCTCTACGGAGTTCTGAATAACTCCACTACACGTAGTGAAGATGAGTTTTTTCTTCGCTCACCAATGGTAAGTTGGTGAGCTCAAGCAAGGAAAATCCAACGCTAGACCAGGGAGATGGTCGCTACCACTAGCATTGGAATCCTTCTGTTTGCATTGAGGAAGCTGCCGCCCGAGTAGAACGTCTTCTTGAGAGGCAGAAAGAAGCAGGGCCATCTTGCACTGTGCAAGATGCCGTTCGCACTGATTTCACAACGCGGGACAAACACCCAGCACTGAAAAACAGAGTGAATGGCATGTGGTTACCTGCTCCAATGCTCGAAGAACTCCACGTAGCACCAGGAAATCTAAACTTTATTTGAATATAAAAATATCCATAAAAGTACAGATAAAAGAAAAATGCCAGCAGCAGTACAGGTTATTATAAAATAGCAAGTATAAAAACAATTAAGTAATTAAAAAACGTCCAAATTTCATTAGCAAACTTCAATGGCATACATGTGTTAAAAAAAAAGATAGGCCAAGTAAGAACAACAACCGTATCAACATTAGCATTTGGGCAAAAGGAGAAAGAAAAGGGCTCAACGATAGCTGTGTTGTACTAATGGATACATTCAAATAGTTGACAGCTAGCAGCAGAATTTAGGAAAGTGCAGTCAAATGTAACCAAATTTAGCAGCATATAATGAAGTGCAATTTAATGTAAAATATGTGCTTTTAAGCTAAAACCATTGACCAGCCCTTCTAGTTGTGAGAAAAATAACGGTATGTATGGTGTATGAGGGTTGCAAGGCCTATATTTAAGACTGTATTTTCTGGATTCAGAGCTGCAATTACTGCCTGTCTACAGGTCCGGATTCCCAGCCTGTTCCACTCGACTTTCAGTTTTCTTCTGCGCTGTGGCGCAATTGAGGGGCAGAGACAGACTACATGCTCTAAGGTTTCAGCCGCCTTACCACACCCCCTGCACATTACATCCTCTGACAAACGACGCCACTGAGGTAAATCCTTTAGAAATTGCCAATCACCCAATCTAAGGGCCAAGAACCTGAGCTTTAAGTACAAGGGGTAAGTACAAGACAGATAAGGGAGAGGTGTGGCCAGCCCATAGGAGGACATTATTGCCCATGCATGTTTGCGTTTAGCGAATTGAGCTTTATCAGCAATTCGGGACCTCAGTCGAATGCGAACTCCACGTAGCTTGGCAGAGTTTTTTTGGGCGCTTTGCAGAGTTCCCCGGAACTCTGTGAACTTCACCAAGGCTTACAGGTAACACCATGAAAAGACAACATTCAAAAACGTCTTGTAAATATCAGTTTGGATAACCTATACAATCAAAAGCCAATAAATGATTACGTGTTGCAGTGTGTTCTTTTGCAAAGCATGGACATGCTGCCTGCAGTCAAAAGGCCCAAGTCGTGCACATCTGTCTTCTCTTGGTTGTCCTAGAAATCTAGGACCAAAAGGTCTGGGGTCTCAGGACTGCATCCTCCAGATGTTCTCAACAATTCCCAAATGCAAGCTGAAGTTCTTATCAGGCACGGGCCCTCACCTAGACTGCCAACTAGGCAACCTAATTTGACGTCTTGAATGTTAAAAGCAAAACTCATTCCAGACTGCACTATGCTAAGTGCATGCTAGGGCCAGGTCTGCAGCACTTTGTGGAGGGCTCCACCTCAAGCATTAAGGGTTCTGTCTTCCGAGAGCCCCAAGCACCTATGGAAATACGGAGCCCCAGCTCTCCCCTCCAGCCGACAGCATCTTCAGGTGTGGACCAGCCAGTAGATATGTTACGGAGAGGCACCATAAGAGTTCTGAATATAAAGTTTGTTGCGAGAGCACAAGTGTGCAGTGTCCACTCTCCAAGAGTTCAGCCTGGCTTTTCGTGGTATCCTTCAAACAGTTTGACATAATTTCTAACTGTCAGCCTATGATTCCTCTCATCCCCCACTTGAAACTTCTGCCAACTGACTTTTTGCTCACTCCCTCTCTACCTGATCACAGGAGGCCTAAGGCCGGCTACTCACAAGGCACAATTTCCCCATTCAATAAGATTTTAGTATCTTGGGATAAACTCCCAATCTAGGAGGGCCCTCCCATATCCTCTGCCTTGTCTCCTACTTTCACCTCTGCTACTTTCTCTTTTCCATTCCTCCTTCAACCACCCTTGGACAGAGGAGTAGCATAATACAACATAAATCTGAGCTTTTTGTAGTGACTTAGTTCTCCCTACTGCATCCTCCTCTTAGTTGCTCAGCCAGAATGAATGTAATGCCTGCGTGGAATGTTAAAATGCCTGATGACAGTGTGGTTAGAATGTGAGTGTGCTTGTTAGTATGTGAGGAATGACAGTTGAAGAGTGCAGGCTGAGCAACAACCATCTGCTCCTGGTGGGACCTCCTTAAGACTTCTTATAAGCTTGTAACAACTTATTAATAAACCCTTTACATGAATTATACTTCATGGCTACCTTTGGTCATCTGTACATTATACCTACAACATTATGGCGACAGACTTGAAGAAACCCTGCGTGTTTATCCACAAGAATAGAGGAGGTGAGGAAACTTTCAATTTTACTGAACTTTATTGATACAAGAAACAAGACATAGCAATTTTAAAATTAAATATAAGGAAAAGAACGCCCTCCCGAGTCCCACCAGTGTCCTCCACCACCCGGACAGCCTGCCCAGGGCGATTCACGTTCCTTTTTAAGCTATCATTATCCTGCTTGCCATAAAAATTCACACTTTTGTTTAGTACCAACCCAGCATTGACTATTACTGTGAAGGCTGGCAAACCACTAATCTATCTGCTCCTGGAATTCGTCAGTTTCTACTCTGAGCGTGAAGTTAATCTAAATCGGCTATTACTTGGGTTGTTTTTGTCCGGAAACATAGATCAAGCCTCGGAGATAATAGTACTTATTCCAGCCACTGAGTGGTGCTGACGTGATGCCTACTTTATTTTTTGGAGAAATTTTCACTGAACTATGGCGAAAATGAAGTCTAACCTGCTTCGTGACAGTTGACAGTTGCCGTGTGGATTCATCTTTCCCCTGCCGCCTCAGTTTACAACTAATGACGTCACAGAATCTTCGGAGAGTATTGGTGAGCTAAAGCATCACAGAACCTTCTCAGCAGGTCGTGAACAGAAGCGTTTCTTACGCTGCTCCGTTTTCACCACGTTGGCCATTCTAGACTGACTGACTTGTTGAGTGTTATGCGTGTGATGTCATCGCGCATGAATGTCATTTCGCACGCAAGCCGCCATTTTAAATGTCCTTAGTTATTGGCACAACGATGACAGCAATCTTATTACTTGACAAAGGGCAGCTAAGTTTATTTTTTTGTTGACAGCAAAGTTTCATCATCGGAATTAACGTACTGCAGCACAATTTATAAATTGGAATATAGCACATGTCAAGAGAGGCACTTCACGTTAATGTATCCAAGATAATGTTTATCTTCCAAGTGCTGTGTGTATGTCGCTCTATTTATGGTGAAATGGCTCGAGAGCATAGATCGAGCTCTAGCTTTCACTACAAAATGACAAGGATTTTTCATGACCTCGGCTGAGACAGTTCGTGTACCAAGCAGGGTGTTCCATCCTGTTTTATGCTTCTAAGACCACAGTGACTACGCTTTTTTTGTGTTAGCTTTTTATTTTATTGTGAAATTGTTTCTTCTAATTACTTCGACATTTAATTGTTTTGCTTATGTACTTATTTCTCATTTACTGTACCATGTACAATATACATATATCTTAATTTATTGTATAATATTGTCACCTTCCTAAACAATGTATAATGTATTGATTATTGTTTTGTTGTTTAGCACCTTAGTTAGTTCCTAATTGACTCTGCAGTCAGGTCAAACGTACTGTGTTAAGTATATACATGTGCTATGCTATATCTTCCTATTAGTGAGAGCTTAAGTTATGAGGAGTTTGTTTTTAAGGCAAGTATTTTCTTGGCGCTAGGACTTCTTCTTAGGGGATTTATTGTATAGGAGCTGGTCTCCATATAATTATTATATTCTTTCAGTGTGGGTAGTGCACACCCTCTTCACTGATTTCATTTCCCTTAGATTTATGTGTCTGGCAGTTTAGGCCTTACATACCTCTCACTCTCACATTACTCTTTACATGTATTCAGCTAGCAGTATGAGTTGTTTTGTTTCGTTATACAGTGTTTGAGTTCAAACATTATTTTGTTTTGCTCAACTGACAGTGAACCTAGGATTTTGCAGAATGTAATGAACTGTTTCCCATCATTAGTTTTGTTGTACTATAGGCAGTATACCCATCTTTAATTTGTTGTGTTATAAGCAGTGTTCTTATCTTTGTTTTTGTTGTGCTATGGGCAGTGTACCCATCTTTGGTTTTTAAGTGCTATGGGCAATGTACCCATCTTTGGTTTTGTTGCTCTATGGGCAGTGTACCCATCTTTGGTTTTTAAGCGCTATGGGCAGTGTACCCATATTTAGTTTTGTTGCGCTATGGGCAAAATACCCATATTTAGTTTTTAAGCGCTATGGGCAGTGTTATTTGGTTTTGTTGCGCTATGGGCAGTGTACCCATCTTTAGTTTTGTTGCGCCATGGGCAGTGTACCCATCTTAGGTTTTGATGCGCTATGGGCAATGTACCCATCTTTGGTTTTGTTGCGCTATGGGCAGTGTACCCATCATTGTTTTTATTGCGTTATGGGCAGTGTACCCATCTTTGGTTTTTAAGCGCTATGGGCAGTGTACCCATATTTAGTTTATTTGCGCTATGGGCAAAATACCCATCTTTAGTTTTTAAGCGCTATGGGCAGTGTTATTTGGTTTTGTTGCGCTATGGGCAGTGTGCCCATCTTTAGTTTTGTTGCGCCATGGGCAGTGTACCCATCTTAGGTTTTGATGCGCTATGGGCAATGTACCCATCTTTGGTTTTGTTGCGCTATGGGCAGTGTACCCATCTTTGGTTTTATTGCGCTATGGGCAGTGTACCCATCTTTGGTTTTGTTGGGCTATGGGCAGTGTACCCATCATTGTTTTTATTGCGTTATGGGCAGTGTACCCATCTTTGGTTTTGTTGCACTATGGGCAATGTACCCATCTTTGCTTTGTTGCGTAAACCTATGATGCACAATAGGTTATGTAGCCATCTTCAAATATTATATGAAATGGTTTCAAATCCATACCATATATTGAAAATGTAATGTACAATTCGCAACTTTATATGTACATGTGCGATGAGCTCTGTACCCTATACTTGTTTGAACTATTAACCTCATACATTTTTGAATTTGTAGTGTTTACACTACTGTCTCGCTTCTCTCTCTTCTCCTTTTTATTCTATTTTCTCTTTTCTCAGCATTTCTATTTACGATACTTTATTCGAATGTTGTACTTGCAATGTTTTACATACAACGCTTTACTTGCGATGTTGTAATTATTTCCATTAATTGTTTTTCCCAAAGGAAGGGGATGTGCTATCTAGAAACTTTATCTCAGTTTTTCACCCTTCCTTCTTTTTAGTCTCTTTCTTCTCTGTCTGAAAGAAATGTTATTGTTTGTTGTTCCCAAGGGAAGAGGATATGTAGTGACTTAGTTCTCCCTACTGCATCCTCCTCTTAGTTGCTCAGCCAGAATGAATGTAATGCCTGCGTGGAATGTTAGAATGCCTGATGACAGTGTGGTTAGAATGTGAGTGTGCTTGTTAGTATGTGAGGAATGACAGTTGAAGAGTGCAGGCTGAGCAACAACCATCTGCTCCTGGTGGGACCTCCTTAAGACTTCTTATAAGCTTGTAACAACTTAATAATAAACCCTTTACATGAATTATACTTCATGGCTACCTCTGGTCATCTGTACATTATACCTACAACACTTTTCTATCACACGTTGAAATCTGTCTCACATATGCAGTGCTCGTTCCATCATCATAGCTACCTAATTTACATAAAGTCTGTGACACATCCTTGTGCTCAGGCCTGAGGCCTGGACTCAGTATAGTAAAGTTATTAGGAAAGAATAAGCTGGTGATCACACTTTTCATGTCTAAGTTAACTTAAGCACACTTCCTGGGAGACAGGCTGCAAGAGGAGCCAGAAAGTCAAGGTTGTAGGTAATGCAAGAAGTGTACGTTACCCCTTTAGGTCGGAAGTAGCCATCAATGCAAGTCTCACAGTTCACTCCTGCTGTGTTCCTTGTGCAGTTAACGCACACCCCGCCTCCAATGTACTTCCCATGGATGTTCAGGCTCAGTTTATTGTCGGCTATTTTCTGGTCATAATAGCATTCCTGAGCCTTCCCGTGACAATTGCATGCTGCAAAGGAGAAAGTTGTGTTAACAAGCCGCACATCCATTCCACCAACTTATTAAATACAACTCTTTTACGGCAGCGCTGAGAGGTTCCTTTATCACTCTGACATTTTGCTGTCCTCACTGAAGCAAGTGCCATACTTACATGTGATATAGCTTCCACTGCTCCTAAAAATAACAACATCCCCTCTCAAAAAGTGTTTGTCAGTCGTTGGCAAAATCGTTATTTTTCCTTTTTCTGAAAAAAGGAAGCTGGCGTTTATTTTTGCTGACGTGCTGAGATTCTTTCTTTGGAAAGCGACTACAGCCTTGCATTTTATTGGCTATAAAACTGCATTTGATGAAGTTGCGATGCTGAACACGACTGTCACTTAATAAAGAGTGAGTGATGATTCCCAGCTTTCTCTTTTATTTTTACCAACTCAAGGCTTTTTAAGCCTTTTGGTGAAACAGAATGCAACCAGGTCAAAAGGCCGATTCTGCCTTATTTCTCACATACTAATATTGATGATTTACATGATTCCTATTTTCACACTTCATTGACACTCTCCTAGAGAATGTCGCCTTTATCATTATCAATCAGTATTTATTTGTTTGTTGTTTGATTCAATAGCATGGATAGCAAGTAAAGCCTGGAGATGTGTCTTTAGATAGATTAAATATCCCCTTCCCAAAGATTAGTGGTAAAGTCCTGCTTAGTGCCCACACTGGTTTAAGGGTGAATTGCAGCAGGCACAGGAGGGCTTCAAAAGAGAGAAAGAGAGGGAGGGATAGAGGTAGAGAAAAAACGACCAGAGAGGGAGAACAGAGAGAGAAGGAGAGCGAGAGGATGGATGGAAAGAGAGATATTGCATGAGGAGACTAGCATTTATGCCAGGGCTACTTCTGGTTCCCCAATCCGACCCAGGTTTATGAAAATAACAGTGTCTCCCTTTTCCACATAGAAGCATCAGTTACATTAAGACCTACTCTTCTCTATGGGGTTGGAAGCTGCCTTTATGACACCTCACAACCACTTCAAAGCAATTTTTGAAGTTTGGTGATCTGTTTTTTGTACTTTGCACAGCAGCCTCAATTTTTTGTATTGTAGTTGATGAATAAATGTTATCAAGTCAGATAAATACATTTACCAAACACAATATCAGGTGGTGCTTATATTTTTCCATAGACCTTGGTTTTAAGTTAGCTTCTATAGGCATCATGTTTATATATATATTGAACTAACAAAATATAGCGTGCTAATATAGAACAACAGGTACGCTTTCAAAGTCGCATAGCTTTTGGAAGACTGAAGTGACAATTATCTGTGGGATAAAAACATCACTGACCATGATATTGTTACAAAGGAAAAATAGACCAGATTTATTCATACACACACAAGTATGTTTTCTCACAGGAATATTTACTTCTATGTCTAGGTGTAACTCGTCATGGTCTATGCTGTTCTCCATTTCTGAATGGAGATTTACACTTAGATTTCCCTATCGCCTTAAATGAGGAATTGGAGACTCCTACAACAGAAAGCACAATAAAGTTACTGCAGTAACTTTTTAATTGTTGGTCGACACATAAGCTACCGGGGTGGTGATCCCCCCGATGGGAAAGTATAGGGAAAATTACTCAAGTTTAATATTCTTTTAACAAATAGCATTTTAAAGTGCAATTTAAATGTAAATTAATGTAATATCTATATATTATTAACCAGTAATTAATCAAAAAGGATTACAACACACTAGGGGCCATATTATCAAGCAAGGGCGATACATTATAGCTGCTTTTATCGGCAGGAAACTGCCGCTAAAGCGGCGATAATGGGCTTGATAATATGCCCTTGTGAATTCCCATAGCAGCCAGGTTCTGGTGTTAACCTGGGCTGCTATGGGAATTCACAAGGGCATATTATCAAGCCCATTATCGCCTCTTTAGCGGCAGTTTCCTGCCCATAAAAGCGGCGATAATGTATCGCCCTTGCTTGATAATATGGCCCTAAATCATTAAATTAAATGTGCATTAAGTATGAAAATAATTTAAATATATTGTTTTAGTATTTAAATATTAATTTGTGACAAAAATGTACAACACAATATTCATCTTCTAACATTTTTATTCACTACTTAGTGATAGCTCGGCTCGATCATGGCAATGTGCTCTCCCTGGGTGCAATCAAGTCCTCTTTGAAGAGACACCAGATAATGCAGAAATTCAGGAAACAACTTTTGCAACACTGTCTTTACCATGCAATGCCTTTACTAAGCAAAGACATACATATATGCCAACCCCAAGCCCTAAACTTACCTTTACCTCTTTTTCCATGATTCACAGAAAACCCTAAAATTACCCTTACCGCTCTTTCACCATATATATATCAGCTACTGGCAGCTGCCAGTAGGTAGTTATAGTTAGGACTGCACCACTGAACGGAATTTCACCAAATTTAGCAGAAAGCTAGCACTTGTACCTATTTTGTGATTTGGTAATAATCTGTTCAGTAGTTTTTCAGTTATTAAAGAAAAAAAGAATTTGTATATTTAGGGATGCGGATCCTTCCTGATCCAACAGATCTCATGCGGATATCTGATTGACTGCCAACACTTCAACCAGGAAGAATTGGCAGCCATTTAAAAAGTTTATAAAAAACAGAAGGGACATGGTAGAAATATCCTTACTGCCTAGGCCTGGTAGTCGGGAACCCAGGAACCACGGCAGGACCAAAAGGCCATTACCCATGGCTGATATGGGGCCCGGGACTGCACCTCCCATGGGGCAAGGCCAATAAGTATAAAATCAAGGGAGGGTGGCCAGGCATACCCTTCTCCAGAGCCCTATACAGCCCCATTGACCACCTCCTCCCCGAGGCAAGGACAATTAATGAAAAAAGGGGTAGGGGCTGCGTGACCCCCTTCCAGACCAGTTACGGCCACATGGACCACCACATCCCTAGGGCTTGACAAATTTCAAACGGGTCATTTTCATCCCTAGGGATCACCACCTCCCATAGGTAGGTCCTGTAATAACAAAGGAGGGGGGCACACAAATCTCCTCTTGGAGCCAATAATGGTTCTGGGGACCACCACCTCCCAGGGCCCGCTCCCTATGTCCTGAGATGCCCACCCTTGGGACATAGTTGCTTGCTTTCACTTGGCAGGAGTTTTGACATCTCCTGAAAAGCGAGAGCAAACAGTAAGTCTGCTCTAGTCGTTTGGAGCAGGAAAACTGCTCCCGCCCACAAGGAGCAGACTCTTTCTCTGTTTCCCTGCCCGCTTTCAAGCTGTGCATAATATGCAAAAAAGTTGATAAACATGAATGTCTAGTTGATTATATGAACATGTGTATTTTAAACAATAAAAATATTTACCTGCGTGCACAAGGTTCCTTGCAGCCATAAGCTGAAAAGATATTATCTTTAAGTAATATATTAACAGTAGTGACTTTCAGATTTGAAGGTGCTACCTTCTCCCTAACTACCAAGCTCCTTGCCAACTCAACCTTAACTCTCCTGCTTACTATTGCATTGTATAGTAATAGCACTGTATAGCACATACTACACCTGAAAAGGCTTGATGGTGCGTAGCATGCTACTCTGGAACCCAAGGTTAGTGGTTGATCCAGTAGTTATTAGTGGTGGTTACTAGGAATTAGACATGAGCTCACATAAAGCTGTTCCAAGGATTTCTCCAAGTTTCTTCAAGGAAAATTAAGTTCATAGAAATTAGCTGTGATCATTAGTGTACATTTATGCAAATAGAAGGTAGAATGGGTGGATAGGCTAGAAGAGATTAGATAGTTTTAGACTGAAGAGAATAGTTACACAGGGCAGTTTGTAATGTTTGTGGAGAGGTAAGGCAGTTTTCAGAAGTTTAGTAGAGTAAAATAGACAGGCATGCAGCATAATAGTGTGCACTCAGAGACGGTAAGGGATGAGGATTAGGAAAATGGCGTTTAATAGGAAGGAAGGAGAGAGAACAATTATTAGATTTCAAACAAAGTCTTTTTTGTGCAGGATTTGGGGAATACAGTGGGAGGAGGGTTTTGGAGATAGCATGCAATTTTAGGATGAAGAAGCTGTAGAGAGAAAGGTTGACCGCTGTCACCTGTGGGCAGGTGCTAGACATTGTTGTGTCTTTCATTGTTTCATTTGGCAGCTACTGGTGTTGAACATTTAATACTTTGATAAGTTATATTAATGGTAACTTTTTACTTCAAACTTTGTTCTTTCCTATGCATGGTACTGTCCTATATGGAATGTCCAGATTACTGCTCCTTTTTATCAAGTAAAATTTGGATGTGTGGGCCTTCTATTCTGCTGTTTATATGTTTACCAGAGATGCAGGAGTGGCATGTTTGTAATGGGAATTAGTTCTCCCTTGATATTAGTACAGGGGTGGTTCTAAACGGATTGTGCTGATATGATTCTCCCTTGATTTTAGAGTGTCCTGCAGGAGCATCTGTTTTTATAGAATGCCAAAACTACAACTTTGCAAAGTTGGATTTAAATACCTCTCATAAACACTAGTTAAAAATATACTTAGAGGCAAAAATATTTACTTTATAGTTATTCTGTAGCATGTTTAGAAGTCTATCACTTGAACTAGGATATGTTACATTTGAGTTGAAAAGGGTACCATTCATAATTGTTCTTCAAAACAAGGTATTGAGACAATCAGATTGAATCTATATCTCAAATGGCTAGATGTTTTTCTGGATTATCACCCAAAGTGATAGCCATTTTGTCATAGACCTGATAGCAGGTGTGTAACACGGGGGATTGATTTGCTGTCAGAGTCTGGCTGCGTTGATAACCAATTCTGATGTTAGACACTTGAATGTTTAAGATCTCTGTAACTTTGTAAATTGGAGGTAGCAGCACTGCCAGATGCTGGAGTGTGTAAGATTGATGAAACCATAGAGACTGCATTTTGTTAGATTTCTGACCCTGCAATCACCCTCTAACTTTAAAAATAGCTCTGCTGTCAAAAACATGAGTCTATAGGGTCTGAAAATCCTAGGGGTAGCTTCGATGTCAAATATGTTAGCATGTAAGAACTCTGTACCTTGAAGGAGAGCTCAATTTTCGTGGTCATTGACTGTATGTTTTATGTGTCCTGAAGATAATTTTGCTTTCACGAGCCTTAGACTGTAAGAAATATATAACATTTGTTCTCCAAAGCTTCAGCCTGTGGGTTTCGTGTAAAAGACCTGAGCTTGCACAGTCTTCATAACATGAGGGATATGTTTGAACATTTACTGATGTGAACTGAGTTGTATATGACATTGCCTATTATGTACCATTAGGGCACACCACTATTTTCCATGGTATCCTTCAGACAGTGCAGTAGCACAGAAGCCTAACTACATATGGCTTTATTCAGATCGTGTGGTGAAGCCACTGTGCCTATTGACTTTGGCGATCTTACCTTCACATTCATACTTTGCCAGGAATGTCCCAGCTCGCCAGGGCTTTTGGTTAAATCCAGGACAGCAACGATTGCAGCTCTCTCCACAAGTGTTGTGCTCACACTCACATGAAGATTTCTAACAAGGAAGAGAGACAATCAGAACATTATTTAATGTACAATGAAATCCAATAGCAGTATTAATGGCAATATGAATCCCAGGGTTTTTTATCAACTTTTCTACCACTAACATCCCATTGAATACAATCTTTCAAGTGTAATCAGTGCTACTTGACAATATGTGTTATTCATCATCAACATGTGATGCTAATAGTGCATTTTAATAAAAGCAGTCACATTTAATAAATATGTTCTGTTGTGCATATTTTTTCAAGGAACAATACACACAAAGTTCTGCATTTGTTTTCTATCCTGCCCCGTGACATTTGTCCTAGATGTGTGTCACGAGCAAAAGACTTAAAATCGCACCATAGGCATTCCCCTTTCAAAATACGCCATCTGGATCTCTTTGACGGGGATCGAACAAATGCCAGTATTTGCACAGGGCTCTATCATTGAACACCATGTTGCTTTAGCTCTAAACAAATAAATGCAAACTGTGAGAAGTTAGGTTGCTGGTTGAAGGGGGTCTGACTCCTTCTCAAACAACAGTCACAATCCTTGTCAGGGTGAACCACATAAGTAGCCTTTTTAAACATGTCTCATGCCTACCTGTGCAGCCTGTGTGCAGTTTTAAACTGCCAATTGGAATTGACAAAATAAACCTTTTGCCACGCCTACAAATCACTTTTTAACATATATGGGGACACTAGACTTTACCGGCACTAACGCACGAAGGCACTTTGGAATCCTGTGGCGGCTGAACAGCGGACCCAGCAGACCTCACACCCACCTCTCGCCGCACCCGCTCCGCGGGTGCCGCGTCGCGCTGTTCCAAGCGCCAGCTGTCACCGAGGGCTTCAAGGCGGCTTAGGGTGAGTGGCTCGGCGGGGCTGCGAGCGTGCGGGGACTCGGATATCCAGGAGTCCCTGCGAGACCGAGGAAGAGCATCCGGTCCGCTCTCCCTGCCGGCCCGCCCCCCACCTTTTGCAACGCCCATATAACACCCCCAATCTCCCGCAGCGCGGGACACAGCCCGGGGCAAAGACCGGGCTAAGAGCGGGCCGTTTTAGGCCGTTCGAGGTCTGAGCGGTCTGGTCTGGGCCCTCTCTCTTACGCCCTTCCCTCGCTCTTTAGTATCTGTGACTGCTTATTATTGTTGTTCTGGTTGGTAGTTTCTGTTTGCCCATATGTGTTCTCGTGTAACCCGCAATAGGGCGGCCAAGGGGGGGCTGGCCCACAATGGGCCTATGGATGATTTCATCACACGCACGAATATCGCCATAGACCATGAAATAACCAAACTCCAAACTAGAGTGTCCCTTGACCTGGAAGCTGCCAGGAAGCTGTCACTCGAATTTGCTACTTCCAAGAAATCCTCCCTAGGTCACATAGCATCTGCTATCACCCCAAATCGCGCACATAATTCACAGGGAGTATCAACGTTGGTTGATGTCCACGACACTCCAGTTTTGCTTATCCCCTCCACACCTCCGTGTTCACTAGTTTTGCCTGAGGGTCCGCCCATTTTTGTGGACAGCCCTCCCCATCCCCTCATTTCTACTTCATATCCATCGGATATTTCTGTAGCATCCACTTCCTACGGTGGACTAGATAGCATCCCGGCCAATCCGAACAAGAGAAAACGCTCCCCCAGTACAACTTCTCCACAGAAAAAGAACAAAAATCAGGGGGTTAAATTGCTTACTGCTGGTAACACAACAGCTGATGGTAGTCCCGGAACGCTTTACACTTCCCTGCAGCCTCCTTGGTGCAACAATAATGTGGGGCTAGCTCCAGTGGCATCCGAAAGTATTCTATCAACTGAAAGAGCAGATCTTGCTCTAAATGACCAGGAGGGGAGGGAAAGGGAATTTATAGGAGTGGTTTGGGACACCCTGAAAAGTCTCTTATCCCCCCTGGATTTAAGGCTCTCTCGAATTGAGAACAACCTCCTAGAGATGGAGAAAAGCATCATTGCTTTGGCCACCCTTGGCCTGAGAGGTCTTGAACACCAGGGGTTGATAGAGAATAATATGGCTCCCCAGGTTTCTACCCTCCCTCCATAGCTTTGCCTGGCCCGTCTCTTAACCCTATTGCGTCTTGTCCTACTCAGCCCATCCCTAAACCACGCACTAAGAGAGTCGCCACCACAAACCCGGCACCCCAGCCCAGGGCTAACACCCCAAGCGCTCCCACCTTACAACCACGCATTCGCACTAAGTTGGCTGCCCCGAGGTCACAGAACCACATTAGCTCTAGCCTCCGTCCCATCCAGGTCTCCCAGAATAAAATCTCTACTCGCTCCTCTGGGGGTCCTCATACCAAGAGCAATTTCCGAGGGGGATATATTGATCTGCCTCCCGAAGCCAATGATTACGTGGTGGTCTTGACGGGTGTCCCGGAAATAGAGAATGGCCATTACGAACATCAGCACTCCTTACACAACAAGGTCATGCACTGGCTCAACACCTACAGACCGATTCCTAATGGTAGGAGGAGTAGAGTCACAATGGTACGCAGAGTACCGTGGGTGGGAACAACAAGGAAACTCATCCCCGGCGACTGCATAGTCGTGACGTTTGACGATCTTTTCACGGCTAACCATATCTGCTCCTGGGTGAGTCAAGATGGGGGCTCTTCCATTGCCCCGAGACCTTTGTCATTCTTTTACCCACCACGCGTTGCATATCCACAGGGGGGCAATTGGTCCATGGTTCCCCAACAGTCCAGCTGGGGGTACTCCTCCAGGGAGCATAATCCAACTAGAGGCTGGCTCGGTATTACAACTTCAAACAAGTTTGGCAGTCTTGAGGATGTTGACTGACTCCCAATGTGTTTAGCTCCGGTACCATCAATCCAACCCAATGTCTCTCCGATGGAAGCTGAGACCTGCCCCCTGTTGACTACCTTGGTTGTGACTAGTACTACCCCCTCGATCCAATCCATGACACAGGTTTCCCCTGTACAGGGCCTGTTACACCCTCCCAACTCTGACTGTATCACCAGTACTTCCGCTGTTGTGAGTAAGATAGCCCTTGATCCGTCGACACCTATAGCTTTTCCCCAGTCCTCCTGGCTTGGCGGCCCCTACGCTGCTCCCCCAGCTCCTGCCCCCCAGACCTGCAAAAGATCTGCAGGCAACTCCCAGCTCAAGATCCTAAGCTGGAATGTGGCATGGCTTGCTCGAAATCTCGATAAGCCAGACTGGAACTCCTTTGTGGAGCCTTTCGGGATTTGCCTCCTTCAAGAAACCTGGTGCTTGGAGCCCTTGCACAGGGTGGGTTTCACGACGTACTCTCTACCAGCTTTTAGATCCAAGGGCAGCAAAGGCCGCCCCTCTGGTGGCCTTCTTATCTGGGTCAGTATCTCACTGGGGCTCACCATAAGACACATAAACACTCAATCCCCAGATCTTATGAGACTTACTATACAGTGTCCGGGGGGCAGGATCTTAGAAGTGTTCAATCTGTATCTTAGGGGGGTCAGGGGGGGGGAACTCCTCCTCCCTAGCCTCAACCGGAGTTGAAGAGGAGCTTAGTGGATGCAATATTGACTCCCTCATTGTCCTGGCTGGGGATTTTAATTGCTGCTTTGAACCGCTGGCCAGTGAAGACATTTTGGACACCTGGGAGGACGATGCCAAGAGAGGCATCCCTTTGCTCGTTCTTGACCCCATCAAAAAATGGTCACAGAATGCTATTGATATTAATTCTCTCTGTTTAGAATACGCCCTCAGAGCCACAAATGGCCGATCTAAATCAGATACCAGGGGTGCGCACACCTTTAATAGGGTGGGCTACACCTCGAGAATAGATTATATACTGTTAAACCATAACCTTTGGGAGTACTTTCAAGACATGGAGGTCCAACAAACATTGGATAGCGACCATAATCCGCTGGTCCTATCACTTGCCCTCCCGTGGGAGACAGGGGATTCAGTATTGCCCTGGTCTAAGTGGAAATCGTCCCACGAAGTTGTTCCATCCAATTGTGGGAGGCGTTTAAAATGGGCTAAAGTCGCCTCGGACGAAACGAGAATGGCTCAAGCTGGGACCATAATGACGGAAGCTAAGTGTCTCTTGGGTGCGTTGGATTCCGATAATGCCATTCTCACGACATTTACGGAGACCATCGCATCACTTAGTAATCTGTTCTTGGTTCCTCAGGGTAGGGCCAGGGCTAAGCAGAGAGCTGTGATCAGGGGTAGAGACCAATGGTACTCCCCCGCCTGTCGCATAGCTAAAAGCCAACTTATCCGGGCGGTTGGCAAGAAAGACCCCGCTCTGATTTCCCTCGCTAGGAAAAACTATAAAAAAACCCAAGCAGTGGCAAAGGACACCCATGAAACAAACTTCTGGAGAGATCTAATGGATGCTTGCTCCAGTAAGGACTCAAGGGGTTTCTGGGCCTTGCTTAGAGGTAGGGACAGGCCGGTCGACTCACTGCTGGAGGCCTGGTTGGCTCATTTTTCCAAACTCTATTTTAACCCACTAGGGGCTTTGGGCCAGACTAGGGGTCCCAGTTACAGAGTACCGGACATTAGCCCACATCTAGACCCCATTTTCACACCCAAGGAGGTTGAGGTAGCGATCAGGTGCATTGTGCCCAATAAGGCGGCAGGCCCAGATGGCGTCCCGGGTGACTTGCTCTGGATAAATATGGAGGTGTGGAGCTTACTCATTGCCAAACTCCTGAATGAGGCCATGAAGGGCGGAGGCTTCCCTGATTCATGGAGGGGTGCGGAAGTCGTCCCTGTCTTTAAAAAAGGGTGTAGGGACGACCCTGCTAACTACCGACCTATAAGTCTGCTTGACTCCACCCAGAAGGTAGCAGGGAAGGTAGTTTTAGGGAGGATTTTGCAGTGGGCTGAGGAAATGCAGGTCTTGTCTGACTTTCAAGCCGGTTTCAGAACAGGAACTGGCACGATTGAGCAGACATTTCGTTTCCTAATGCTCTATTGGAAAGTGGTTAAACTGGGCAAAGGCAGTCTGTACCTCGCTTTCATAGATTTGCGGACTGCCTTTGACCTTGTCCCACGCAACCAATTGTGGGCTGTCCTAGAGGGATTGGGCATGCCCTCGTATCTGTTGGCATTGATCACTAAATTCCATGAAAGCAATTTTGCCCAAGTCAGATGGGGAGCGCAGGGTCAAAAAACACCTCGTATCTCTGTAGACAGGGGTGTCCGTCAGGGGTGTGTGCTAGCCCCCACTCTGTTTTCATTATATCTAAACGGAGTGGTGGAGCATCTTCTCCAACTACCAGCAGACGCACCTTCCCTGGCGGGCAGGAAGATACCAACTCTCCTGTTTGCAGATGATACCCTGTTGATTTCGAAATCCCCGATGGGCCTCCAAACGCTGTTATCAAGGTTCCAGGGCTTTTGTGACTCCAGGGGCTTGGCTATTAACATCAGTAAAACCAAGTTCCTGGTGCTGAATCCCCCTAGGAAGACAGTTCACCCCCCATCCCTTGACTCAGTTCCATTAGAAAGGGTAAGGGAATTTGAGTATTTAGGCATCCGACTCTGTGACTCTATGAGTTGGAAGGCGCATTACCAAAAAATTATCCTGACTCATAGGAGGGTCACGGGCGCTTTATTAAAAGAACATCGTGCCTCTCCCCTTAAACCTATCGGGGTGATACTAGATATTTATAGGGCAAAAGCTGTGAGTGCGGCGCTGTACGGGGCAGAGTTGTGGGGTACCCAGAAATTTGATACTCTGTCCCATCTTGAGAACAAATTTCACAAAGATCTAATGAGGCTCCCTCATAGCTCTCCCACTCTTCCTCTCCTACTCGACACAGGCACACGACCCATAGCCGAGCAGGCCAAGCTACGCCCCCTTCTTTTATGGGCCCGTATATGGAATGTCCCTGAACTTTCAAGCTACGCAGACGCACTACGTGAACTCCTCTCAACCCCGGGTTGGTGTAAGATCGGTTGGCTCTCGGAAGTAAAGCGCCTCCTTTGCGAACTGGGTCTGGGAGACGCATGGGCCAATAGATCTTCACCACCTAAACAGTTGCTAAAGAAAATATTCTGGTCGTGGGTGGAAAATGAGAGAGTGAGCCACTCTAATCTATGTAGATCTGCTGCTGAGTTTTTGGTTATTAAAGACCTCCCTTTTAGAGAACCCTACCTGGATGTGATCTCCAATCCAACAGATAGGGCATTGTATTTTAAATTCAGGGTTGGAGTTTTGCCTCTTGGCACATGGACAGCAAATTGGAAACCACCCTGGCAAACTATAGCAACCTGCCCTTTCTGTACTAATAGGGACGAATCCATTGCCCACCTAATGTTTGAGTGCCCAGCGTATGCTGCTCCTCGCCGCAGATGGCTGAAACCGCTCTGCTTGAGGCTGGGCACTCGGTCATACATGGAGGCCTTACAGATGTTAAGATCAGACCCTCACCCCTTGTTTGCTTGCGGCCTGGCAAAATTCTTGGGATGGGCTTGGAGGATAAGGTCTGCGAGGAAAATGATCCTCCAGTAAGGTCACCTATCCAGATTCCACTGGCCCCAGCTATCCGTTGATGTGTCCCTTCTCTCCCCTTAAGGATGATTCATTATGTGTGTATATATGCATTTTAGATGGCTGATTGCCACAATTGTTGTACATTTTATACTGTTTTTCATCGATCTGTCTGTTTTGATGGTCAAACTGCACAATTGTTTTCACTTTTACATCTGTTTTTATATTGTAATGCTTTTATGAAATGATAAATATTTCGAAATAAAGCTATACAACAGCAACAACATATATAAGTCACTGCACTGTCCGAATTTGACAAGAAGGTCTGCATATCCAAAGATCTGGTGGCCAACTATGTGATGGGAGATGATATCAACAAATTCTTTGCTGTATATTGTAGCTCTGTGGGTACACAAGATCGCAAAGAAGTACTAGGGGTGGCTTGTGGACACACATGTCTATAGTGGGGAGGGACCTACATGATCAGAGCAAGTATTCCCAATGAAAGCCATCATTGTCAGCAAGTTTGGGCTTACCCCTGAGACGTATCACCAGAAGTAGAGGGACAGCTACAAACTTCCAGTCTAGGGTAAATTTCTACCTGAATGGATGGGTGAGGGCTAACAAAGTTAATGATTATGGTGGGCTGTACAGCCTGATTATAAGGGAGCATATGCTCAACATTTGTTTTACAGAGCTGCTCCAGCACCTGGTGGGGAGCAATCTGACTGGTCCCAGGAAACTTGTTGAGGAGGCAGACATCTGGGTCAGCACCAGGGTGTCAGAGAAGGCATCAGGTGGGGAATCTGTAAAAGGGTGGTCAGGGTTCCCATCAGAAGAAGGAGGAGGGAGATGAAAACAGAGTCCTCATAAGGCCCACAAAATATTTCTCAGGGTAAAGGGTCCCATTACCAATCTGTCTTGAAAGGAAGGTTTTGTGGACAAAACTACTGTTAAAGTTGTCCCCAAGTACAACAACTGCTACCAATTTGGACACGCAAAAGGAGATGCTAGGAGCTCTAAAAGGGCACAGCCACCCAGTGGTGGACACTTCCAAGGGCTGGCCAGTGAGCGCTTGGAGAGGAGATGGTTCCAGTCAATGTGGGAAGGTGGCAGCAGAGTTTACCTTAGTATCGCTGTGTGATGGAGAGATGGTGCCTAATGTCCACATGCTTGCCAATATTTCCATGTATAGGCAGTGGGTCACCATCAATGGGCAGAGTATGGAGGCTCTGAAAGTCACAGTAGCCAGTATGACTATATTCAGGTGTCACCTGGTGTCCTCAGAGCAGATGATACCCAATGCATTTCACCAGGTTGAAGTGGCAGACAACCGTGAGAGCAACACCTGGTGGCTCTGGATCCCTTTGGGTGGGGGGATTTGAGGTTCTTTTAAGGTAGCTTTGAGCCCTGCCATGCCTATGGATCATTTGCTATGATTGACTTGGAGCACACTGCCTGGAAAGAGGTGGAGCTTATGTCACACCTGGAAATGTTGGAGTGGTCTGAGTGGGTCTGCGTGACCACTCGGTCCATGTCTGCCCTGAAAGAGAGTCAGTAGAGCCTGGAAGAATAGCCCAGGCAGCTGCAAGGAAGGGGATGACCAGGAGGCATGAGACACCAGTCTCTGACACTCCCACCATACTGGTGGAGGGTGCACTGGAGGAGGCAGCCTTAGAGCTGACTGGGAAGGAAACTGCCTCTTTAGGAGACCTGCCTGAGCTTGTTGGGTGGCAAGTTGAGGGTGGGCCCATCAGTGAAGACTTCTGCAAGGAGCAGAAATATTGCCCAGCCCTAGAGATACTGAGGCAGCACGCCGAAGCCCAGGCAGCTGGTTACACCTCTGGAGTCCACCTTATTTCCTGGGAGAACAACCTCCCCTACAGTAAGGCCAAGGTGTTTGTACATGTGAAACCATGTTTTCTGGCGGTTCCCCAATGTTACTTGGTTGAGCTCATGAGACACCTTTTGCAGGACATCTGCAGCAGGACAAGACCGTTGACAGGCATGTCTCCCACTGTTAGTGGTCCCGATTGAGTACATTATCATATGTTTTCTGTTGGACTTTTTTCACCTGCCAGGAAAGTGGGAAGACACAGAAGAAACTCATGGCTCCCCTGACTCCCATGCCTGTCATTGACATCCCCTTTGAGAGGATGAGCATCAAAAAATTTTGGCTTTTGGAAGCCAAATTGTCTTGGGTAACAGGTTTTTACTGGTTTTGATGGACCATGCCACAAAGTACCGAGAGGCCATTCCTCTGATGACCATAAATGCACCTGCAGTGGTTAGGGCCTTGATGAGGATTTTTACCTGAGTGGGTTTCCCCAATGAAGTGGTGTCAGACAGATGTCAGACCAACTTCTTGTCCACGTACATTAAGTCCATGTGGAAGCAATGCCCATGACTAATGGGCTTGTTCATAGGTTCCACAAGACCCTCAAGGGCATGAATATGGGCCTCCCAGAGTCCATGAAGGCAAAGTGGGATGTCCTCCTACCCTGCCTACTATTTGCATACAGGTAGGAACCACAGACATTAGTAAGGTTCATCCCTTTTGAACTCTTCTATAGTCACCTTGTAAGAGAAGCTCTCAGTTTGGTGAAGGAGGGGTGGGAGAAAGCTCACAAGAAGCCTTCTCAGGATGTAGTTAGCTACAAGCTAGCTGTCCTCAACCAAATGCAGAAGTTCTGGAAGAAGGTTTCTGAGAAGCCATCCAGGAGGTGATGAAGAAATGGTATGACCAGAAGGCCACTCTGGTCAAGTTCCAGTCTGGCTAGAAAGTGGGGGTGATGGAGCAAGTTGAGTTCAGGGCCCTCCTATAACATTGGACAGGGCCCTATGAGGTGATTGAGATGAAAGGGAGGCCAACTACTTGGTGGACATCAAGAGCCCCAGAAACTCCCTACAGGTCCTCCATTTCAATTGCCGGAAGAACAACTATGAGGGATCTAAGGTCACCATGTTGTTGCTAATGAATGATGGAGTCAGGGAGGACAGCGAACCTCTACCCTGATCTCTTGTCATCCAAGGAGAAATATGGGCCAGTGGAGGGTGCAGCAGAGGCGCTGTCACCAGCTATAGGGAGGTTTGCCTCTTTGTTCTCGCTCTGGGCTTGCGCACTTGTGTACCAATTATATTGACGCCCCCCTGCCAAAAACAATATCTACAGACTGTCAGACAAGGTAAGGGCCAGTATCAAGGATGATGTCTCTAAAATGCTGGAGATGGGAGTGGTTGAACTCTCCACTAGTCCCTGGTCCAACCAAGTGATGCTGGTTCTAAAGGCTGCCCCATCAGACACCACTCCAGAACTCCAGTTCTGTGTGGACTACAGGGGGCTCAAGTCAGTTACAAAGAATGATGCTCATCCCATCCCCTGAGCTGATGAGCTCACTGATCAATTGGGGGATGCCAAGTTCCTGAGTACTTTTAACTTCACTTCGGGGGACTGGCAGTGTGCTCGGGCGGGGTGGGCTAAAGAGAGATTTGCATTTTCTACACCAGTGGTCCACTTCCAATTCAAGGTAATGCCTTTATGGCCTGAAAAATACTCCTGTCACATCCCAGAGGCAGACAAATCAAATTTTGGCTGGAATGGATGCCTTAAGTGTTGCTTACCAGATGAAATAGCTGTCTTCAGCAGCAGCTGGGACGACCCTTTGTTTCACCTCCAAGAAGTGCTTCAGGCTCTGCAACAGGCAGGCCTGACTATCAAGGCCAGTAAGTATCAGATAGGGCAAAGGTCAGTTGTGAGCTTGGGACACCAGATGGGCGGGGATAAGGTGAGCCCTTCTAGGCCAAGTTAGAAACCATCATAGCTAGGGAGCGTACAAACTGCTGATAGATGTGAGGACCTTTCTCTGCCTCACTGTTAACTACAGGAAGTTTGTCAAGGGGAATGGCAGTACTGAGCAACAAAGTCCCGGGCACATGTAATTGGGGTCAAAGTATGGTCATGGATTGTCCAGTGTAAATGAACAGAATCTGGGGTCCACACCAGAATGATAAGTTGAAATAAATTGAATTAATGTAACATAAAAAAGCAACCAGCCAACACGTGTTTCGTCACCTATGGGAGTGAACCCGTGACTTCATCAGGGCCGCAAGCCGGTGATAATTCCAACCCGGCCGGGTGTCCAGAAATGAGAAAATGAGGAAGATAACATAGGCACCGCAATGGGTGTCACCAATCAGAGTAAGCGTTGGCGAATCTTAGAAGTCCATCAAGGGTGTTGAGGAGCCGTGTAGAAGCATGAAAAAATGGTCCAGTGTTCGGCCTGAGGAAGGCGGGTAGGCCTGATCATGAAGGTCCTGAGTTGTAGGTGGAGGAACGGAGTAACACCAGTGCTGAGTCGCTGTCCGGATGCGGACAACATATGCAGAAGTAGCTTGAGCTCCTTCTTCCGTCATTACTAAAAAATCCTTACACCGACACAGTATCTTAGGAATGAGCTCGATCAAAGAAGGAGCCAAGGAAGGTGATCTGGATAGAGGCATGTGAGAAAGCCTTGGACTCCCTCAAACAGGCCTTATGTACAGCCCATGTACTCTATGCCCATGACATTTCCAAAGAATGTATTGATCAAACTGATGTCTCAGAGCATGGTAGTATTGTTGCTGATAACTGAGGGTGGCCTGGACCAATCTGGAGGCTTTATTAGCAGGAAGTTACTTCCCCGGGAACAGAGCTAGAATGTGATTGAGAGAGAAGCCTTTGCTGTGGCCTGGGTGCTGTAGAAGCTGAGACCATACATGTTTGGGACTCACATCCAGGTTTACTCTATTTTTCTAATTTGGTGCAAGATCCTTTGTGTGTGGTGTTTTTTCACTTTATTATTGTATGAAGTGTTCCACAAATGCTTTACACATTGCCTCTAAACTAAGCCTGACTGCTCTGTGCCAAGCTACCAGAAGGTTGAGCACAGGTTAATTTGGGGTTTGACTGTGACCTCTCCATGACAAGGATTGTGGTTGCGGCTTGAGTAGGGTTTTACCCCCTTCAACCGGTAATCCAATTTCATACACACAGAAATAGGCATTCTTGTATTGCAGGGCATTTCAACCGCATTCCTTCCTTTTTTCAATCCGGACCAGGCAGGTGCGAAAACAGCCGAATTTCCTGCAGCTTTGTATCCACTTACAACAGATGGGGAACAAGTGAATTTAACCTATGCTTAGCCAACCATGCTCCTTCCAAATTACTCATGAGGGCAAGCTCAAAATATCTGCCATTGCATGACTCCAAACATTCAGATTATCTAATTTATGCTTCCATAATGTGAGCATTGCCAACTGCAAAGGGCCTTCTTTCACTCATTGCAATGGAGACAACGCTAATATAAACGAGGAAACACAACTTTTTACAATATGCAAGTGTGAAATAGTGAATGTGTATTTAATCTTACAGAAGTGACTATTGGTTACATCCTCATGTGCCCACTGCACCGTGAAAAGTGCCCGTTTTCTCAGGGGGCACACGTTTTGAATTACTGCTCAGTCAGAATAGTAATAATTGTGCTTAAGTGGAGTTATCTAAGACTGCTATGCATGACATCTTTTGTCATGTTGTTTGCCTTTCATTTGACTGGTCCTTTCTTTTGATGATTTATTTGATTGCAATATTGGAATGCTAATATGATGTGCTTTTGGAATTCATTAATTTAGACAGACCCTCTCTGATGTGGTCACCAAAGCAACACACAGTATCTTGGTTGTGTTCCTCCATTGCCAGGCCCCACCCCAACACTAGCAGTTTGCTCCAGTGGCACCCGTTTTGTAATATGGGCAGACAAAATAACAACTACTTAGGTGTAGTTGCCTGGTACTTAAGTGTAGAGGTTAGGCACAAGACATCGGGGAAACACTAGCAACCAACTGAATGTATGGATGGTCTTATGAAATACTTTCTGATGCTCTCAGGTGAAACACATTAAAAAGGATAGCCATTTCACAGCTCTGACATAAAAGAACTCGGTCAGCAAGAAAGACCGGAAAAGGAAGTACGTGGGATAACTTCGCATTCTTCAAATACATAACACGTGTCCAAAACAAAAAAAAGTCACCGAATAAATTGCTTAAGAATAAGAGCAAAATCAGTATGTCTGAAATAAAAATGCAATCATTGCAGACAGGTTATTAAAATCCATTAAATCATAAAAGATAACAAATGTATCGCACAAACTACGATAGAAGATGTCTAAGTCAAAGAACGAGTGAAGTCTCTGGCCTAAGAGTCAGTAAGAATGCGGGAAAGTATTTAAGATATGTACATGTAATAACCGAGAAATATTCTTACCCCGCACTATTAGTTTCAGTGATAACTGATTAATACAGTTCATATCTTGTAATACTAAATTCAATACCAAGAGCGGTGATATGCTTCCAAATTCTCATTCAGAACGTTCAAGACGTTTTTTTTATTTTATTGAAGTTTGTGTACATTATTTTCGAGCATTGCAAGTACATTTAGTCAACTTAACCAGCATAACAACACGTGGCGTAAAAGGTACAGTAGTATACACATTCCGATAGTTTAGTATACATGAGTTATAATGCATGAGAACAATAAACCAATATGACCCAGCGTAGCTATACATCAGAGTCAGGTGTTGCTTCATTGGTGTGTGAGCGGGTGTACTGCAACAGCGGTTCCCAGATGTCCTTTGGCTGGACGTGGTGGGCACTTCCTCTGCGTATAGAGCTAGGGATTCATGACAGTATACCATGTCTGTTAACCAGTACGTAGTACAGGGGCAATCACGGCTCTCCCAGGACATAGCCACCTTGTGCTTCAATCAATCAACCATTTGTAGAGCGCGTTACATACCCGTGAGGGTCTCAAGGTGCTGGGGAGGGGAGAGGGGCCTCTACTGATCGAACAGCCAGGTCTTGAGAAGTCTCCTGAAGGTCAGCAGGTCCTGGGTCTGTCAAAGGCTCAGTGGGATGGTGTTCCAGGTCTTGGCGGCGAGGTGGGAGAAGGATCTCCCGCCAGTGGTTGTTCTTCAGATTCGCGGGACGGTGGCGAGTGCGAGGTCGGCGGAGCGGAGCCGGCGGTTAGGAATGTAGAAGGAAAGTCGTCTGTTGAGGTAGGCTGGGCCAGTCTCGTGGAGTGCCTTGTGTGCGTGGATGAGGAACTTGAAGGATATCCTCTTGTTGACGGGCAGCCAGTGCAGGTTTCTCAGGTAGGGGGTGATGTGGCTGTGGCGTGGAACATCAAGGATCAGTCGTGCTGAGCCGTTTTGGATGCATTGCAGTCGTTTGATGAGCTTGGTCGGGACTCCTGCGTAGAGGGCGTTTCCGTAGTCGAGTCTGCTGCTGATGAGGGCCTGGGTGACTGTTCTTCTTGTATCTGTTGGGATCCACCTATAGATCTTACGAAGCATGCGGAGGGTGGTGAAGCAGGAGGAGGAGAAGGCGTTGACTTGCTTGGTCATTGAGAACGTTGAGTTGAGGATAATTCCCAGGTTGCGTGCGTGCGTGGTCGGTGGGTGTCGGGATCGCCCCGACTGCCGTCGGCCACCAGGAGTCGTCCCAGGCTGATGGGTTGGAGTCGAGGATGAGGACCTACATTTTTTCCGAGTTTAGCTTCAGTCGGCTGATCTTCATTGAGTCGGCGACAGCCTGCATTCCTTCGTGGAGGTTGGCCTTGGTGGTGATGGGGTCCTTGGTGAGGGAGAGGATCAGTTGAGTGTCGTTGCGTAGGAGATTATGTCGAGGTTGTGCCGTCGGGCAACGTGTGTGAGCGGGGCCATTAAAATGTTCAACAGTGTCGGGCTGAGGGAGGATCCCTGGGGTACGCGCAGTGCTTGGCAAGCAGTATCGCTATTTTAATAAATCTGCACAGCATTCCTTTTAGAGATGGCACCAGGCCCAATAAGCATACATGTGGGGAACAATCCAAAGTGATGCCGGTCATGTTATGCAGCACTGCAAGCACAGATACCCAGAATTATGCTATTTTCCCACATTCCCATGCCAAGTCCCAGAAGTCCCCACCGGGAGCCTTGCACCGCTTGCATCTGTCATGGTCTCTGAGACCGCATTTAAGGAGTTTATGTGGTGTATAATAGGCTTGGTGTATGTACTTAAAATGAATTAATCTTAAGTTGCCATTCGATGTGAGGTCCTAAGTCAACTGGCAGAAGTATTCCAAGTCCTTCTGTGTGAGTGGTGGATCAATTTTGTTATTCTATTGCTCCATACTCTTGTTGTGATGCTACATAGTTTCATCTCTAGCGGCCCTGTATAACTTAGTCAACAGTTTTCATATTGTGGGGCAGGTGAGCAGTGTGTGTAGGGATTGCAGTGTCGGGGTTCTGTCGGAAACGTCGGGTAGTGTGCACGCAATGCCTATGAATAGTAAAAAGGAACACTGGTGACTGATTGAGTACATAACTGAGGTCCGCCTGAGTTATAAAACTACCCTCTGGAAAAATGTCCTGCATTTTTCAATGCCAGCTACGGTTATTGTGCGCATGACACCCTTCTCATATGTGACTGATAGGTCTGCGTGCTGTGTCAAGGGCATCAGTGGGGAGTACAGCGAGAGTTTGCCCGCCCTGTGGCCTAGTGCCTGCTAAGCAGCAATAGTGGCATTAATGGAATTAATTTCTGAGTGAGGTATGCCCCATCACGTGTGTGTCAGTATAGAACTTAGAGGGATGGGATGTGCATCTCCATCCTCCACAGCTACATGCAGGATATAATCATGAGTGCTGTACCAGTAATAAGCAAACTGAGCCTGTGCTGATAAATAATAAAGGTGTATGTCAGGCACACTGCTGTAATCCAGAGTGAGGGTCGATAGACTAACTCGTGCTTGTTTACCACCCCATATCAATTTAATTTGTAGCGATCAAAGTGTTTTGAACAGCATTATGGTGGGAGGTATGGGGATGGATGGTGCTAAAAAAGTAAAGAAACTTAGGCAGTATAACCATTTTTATAAGTGCCATGCGATCAGCCAGTGATAGTGGCAATCGTATCCATCGGTCTATTTGTTGTTCTAGTTTTGTGCAGGCAACACCGTAGTTTTCACGGGTCACAATATCTGGGTCACGGTGGACACATACCCCAAGATACTTTACGGGCTCCAAAGTCCACGCCAGCAGAAATTCCAGCGAATGGGAAGAGGTGGAGGCAGGACTCCGATTGACTTAGACCAGTTGATATTGAGGTCGGAGAATCGTCCGAAGCGGATATATTCTTGCAGAATCAGAGACAGAATAGTCTGAGGCTCCCGCACAAATAGGAGCATATCGTCTGCATAAAGTGAGATGATCGCAGGGCGGTGGGCAAACTGCAGTACCGCTGCTCTATGGCATGGTCGAATTATACAGGCGAGGGGCTCTAGCGTTATTGCAAATAATAGTGGTGAGAGGAGACAACCCTGCCTTGTGCATCTGCGGATTGGGATGGGATCTGGGGTGACCCCCTCTATGCACACGCAGGCTGATGGGTCGGTGAACAGTAGTTGTATCCAATTGATGAAGAGTGGTGGGAAAGCCATCCGTTGTAAAATACCGAAAAGTAGCTCCACTCGATGGAGTCAAAAGCTTTGGCTGCATGTAGCATCACAGCCACTGCTTGTAAAGTCGGGGTCTAGAATATGATGCATGGCCAGCAGTGTCTGCAGGTAATTTGATGTGGACCGTTCCAGGATAAATCCGGACTGGTTCGGTAGGACAAGGTTAGGCATTAACGGTGTGAGTTGAGTTGCAAGAATTTCCGCGAAAAGCTTTGCATCTAAGTTTATGAGAGATAGCGGGCGATAGGAATCACATTGGTTTGGTGGTTGATCTTTTTTAGCAAAGAAATTATAAGGGCCTCAATGAGTGTTGAAAGAAGTATGCCCATCTCGTAAGCCTCAGTGTACATTTCAATAAGATGGGGCGTCAATTCTTCTGCAAACTCTATATAAAACTCACAGGTGAGTCCGTCAGGGCCTGGGCTTTTATTATTTGGGAGGGATTTTATTGCTGTTTTTATGTCATCCTCAGTTATAGGTTGGCAGAGATAATCCCTTTGGTCAACTGAAAGCCATGCAAGCGCAATATCTGATAGGTATTCATCTAATCCTGTTGGCTGTGCACTAGTCTGTGAGGTGTACTTGTCTGTATAAGCTGTTCGCAACTGCGAGACGATGTCTCTGGTCGAGTAATGATCTACCTCATGGGAGTCCATCATTTTTGTGATGATGTTTGTGTCTTCCCAGGCTTTGATTTTGAGCGTTATTGTGTGCCCCAGTCTGCCCCCCTCCCCGTACGCACAGGCAATGTGGTGCCGGGATAGATATCAACTTTCATCCTCTGCTAGCCTGTTATGCTCCGTGATTGAGTCCTTGATTTGGGCCAGGAGCACTGTGCTGGGGGAACACTCATAGGCTCTCTCTAAGCGCTGCAATGTGTTCAGTCTTTTCCAGCTGGCCTCGTATGTCTTTTAGAATCCCCGCTGCCGTGCTAATGCACACTCCACGTATCGTGGCTTTGAAGGCTTCCCAGAGGATGGCAGCACTCTCCACATATCCCTTGTTCTGCGTGAAGTATTGTGTTATAGCCTCCCAAATTGTGTGGGTGTATAGTGGACCCAGCAGAGCCGCAGAGCTGAAACGCTAGGTTAACTGACAGGCAAATTTTTGTGGGAGATGTAATTCTAGAATAACTGGGTAGCGGTCTGACAGAGTTCGAGGGAGCACCTCTATATCTGAACCCCAATTAGTACTGATGGCACTCATGAACCAATAATCCAGCCGGGACCAACAAGCATGGGCAGTGGAGATATGTGTGCCAGTTATCTTCGCCGGATTGCGCAGTCGACATGCATCCGATAAGCCCAGCTCCCCAATGCCTTCGTTAATAACCCTGGCAGATCTGGGGGAGTGTCCCGCTACCCCACTCGATTTGTCCTTGCTCAGGTCTAAATGGGTATTTAGATCCCCTCCCCATACTATTGTGGCATCCAGCCAGTCCCGTAAAATATAGAATATGCGCTTGTAAATGTCGGGGTCTTCTACTTTGGGGTTGTATACATTTACCAAAGTAATGAGCACCCCTGCCAATTTACCATGAATTGTGGCGTAACATCCTGCTTCGTCTATGCAAAGTTTTTATCATAATAAAGGGCAAGATTTTCTTTATTAGGGTTAGTACTCCCCTGGCATATGACGAATAATTTGAGGTCTGCCTGTAGCCTGCCTCTTGGCGCCCACCCGCGCTTCAGTATGACATGTGAGGTGCGTTTCCTGGATGAGTGCGATGTTTACACCATGTTGTTCTAGGTAGGCCAGTACCTGCCGTATTTTGGGGGAGTTAAGACCCCTCACATTCCACATTGAACATGCAATTTTTTCATGAGCCAAAAAAAATTCACGCATCATAAATGACATGTACCTAAAGCATCTGTTCAGTAGTATGCACCAAGTGTTCCAGCAAGTCTCAGTACCTTTCAGCCACAGCAAGAAGTTCCCACTACCCCCCACCAACCCCAATCCCCCACCCACTTCAGCAGCCCCAACCTGCCAAAGCCATCCCTATCCCCAAAACAGTAACCCATAAGAAAAAGGGGCTGCCGTAGCAGCTGTGGGGAACACCCATGGGAGAGCGCTGGAGCGCCAAATCACTCCCAGATGTAAAGGGAGGTGGCCAGAGACATACAACGTAGTGACCCAACCTTCACTAACTAGAGGTCTATACAGGTCAGCAGTGATATCTAGAAAATTAAGAAACATATAAAGGATATAAATGGTCTTATCTGCCGATTCAGAGTTCAGGCCAGCATGCAGGGGAAAGCCGCATCAATTGCAACGTGAGGTATGCCTGCGTTAGATTCCCACCAGGATGTGTTACTAGAACTTTCTGTGGTCGATGTCCATCATAATGCGAATAGGTTATCCCTCTGCAGTGCATTGTGAAGAGACGTCGTTGTCGTCCTCATCTTGGTTAAGGGAGCTCTTGGATTTCCATTTTAGTGTCTTAGCAAAGTCCATTGCACGTTTCTGCGAGGTGAAGTGCTGTGATTTGCATTTCAGCTCAATTTGCAGTCTTGCCGGGTACAGCATTGCGTAGGAGACTTTTTCCACCATGAAGATTTTCTTTGCTGGTTGGTATTCCTTCTGTGCTGCTTGTACCGCCACGGTGAAGTCTTGGTAGAAAGCCAAGGAGTTGCCTTCGGGAACTATGTTTTTTTTTTGCTGGCCTTGTGGAGAATGGCATCCCGGTCTCTGTAGTTGAGGAGACGTGCTATTATGGGACGTGAGGGGGTCCACGGTGGGGGTCTGGCTGCCAGGGAATGGTGCGCACGCTCGATTATCAGCACAGGTGATAGATTCTCAGCTCCAAAAATCCCCTGCAGGAGAGATTCAATGTACGTCTCAAGGCGACCCGTGTTTGTGAATTCTGGTAGGATCGTGATGCACTGGTTATTGCACCTTGATCTGGCCTCGAGGTCTTCATTCGTGGCCTGGATCAGCACAAGCACTTTTTCCATGGCCGACGTTTAGATGCCAACTGTTGAAGCCCAGCCTCAGTGTCCGATATTCTCGTTTCTGCCTCCGGAATGCGTAGGGCCTGCTTGTCTAATTTAGTGGACATGTGGTCCATTCGTAGGTGTAAAGTGTCAATCTTGCCATCATGCTTTGTAGGCTGGCCTGGACAGCCACAAGCGATTTTTCTATCGGAACATAAGCTGTCCGTTGGGTTGTCCATTTCTGAGTCCGACGGGCACGTTGATGAGACTTACTTGATTCGCGTGGTTCAAAGGTGAGGCGAGGTGCACTACTTTCTGTTTTACCCGTTGTTTAGCGTGGGACTGTATACCTGGTATACTTGGAAATAGGCAGGGGGCAAACACTATTCTTGCGCACGTATCAATAGTGGGCAGTGAGCCCTCTTATGCGTGGTTGGTATTTAGAGTGGCCTTTACTGTCTAGACATAAGGTGTCCGTGATTAATGTTCATGTACTTGCAGGGTCACAATGCGACAGCTCTCACTGTTAAACATGTCAACATACAGCCTGCCACGCTGAAATATCTGTCCCACCTCTATGAAGGTGAGGGTTAGTTTAGTGCTGTGTTTGGTCTCACATGCCCCTACAGTTCCAGGTATATCCCGATAGTGCAGAGACAATGACGTGCTGATTCCCATTGCACGCTTAAGGAGGCGATGGTTAGCTATTTTGGGGTTACGACGGCCACAAGTCCTCCCACTGACAGCTTGTACCTAGGGAGTTGAGGCGCTTGTTGTCAGTTCAGCAATCGGACGTTAACTGAAATTTGTGAAGCTCACCTCTGTCACCAAGGGTCCAACATGCACTAGACATTGAGACCGCATCTCCGGGCGCAGTAATTAAGCTGCGGGGAAGTCGGTTATGGGGGACCTAGGGGTGCGTGTATCCCTTCTGTGCGCCGCAGGCTGGGAGCAAGGTAAATAGAGGCCTCAACAGCAGCGGGGCAACACAGAGGCGTGGCGGGCCCAGAAAGGAGCCAGGTTCACGGCCTATCAGCGATCCCCAGGTACCGGCAATCATATTTGCAGTATTCCCCCTGTATAGGCCCGGCCGGGATTACACGATCCGACAGCCGACTTGGGTCGCTGGCTCGGATTTGGATGAGGTTGACTTCTTCCCAGCTGGCTCACTTTTGTTGCACCAGGAGGTGATCGCTCGCTCACCGGTCTCTCGTAGCGCAGCAGCGGGGAAGGCCGGCTCTGCACAGCAGTCCAGCGAAGCGGCGAGGCAGTCCGCTTCTCCCGATGTGGCATGCACTCACCAGCTCCATACGGCACCCGAGACTGTCAAACGGACCCTACAGCTCCCGGCTCCACTATGTGTGCGCGCCTCTCAATTTTGCCATCAGCAAAGCGCCAGCCTTCGGTCCGACACTAGGCCGCCATCTTAGGAGATGGGCCCGTCAGGAAATACTCGGCACACAGCGTCGCCACAGCCGCTATGTCCCAGTATTTCGCCGCTGGTGATGGCACAATGGTGGCGCGTTTAGCTCCTGCACCCCGTAGTGATGTTTGGGGGCAGATTTAGCAGGATTGTTGATGGATGGGGCTCCGGCCGGCAGAGTTGCACTAACGCACGGCCATCTTGCTTGGCGCCCTCTGGCGCCCGCCTCAAGATGATTTTTCTTGGAATCAAATTAAAATTTACATATAATTTTGCACTGCTTTTCACCACTGATTAAAAAGTGGTTTCGTTGCACACTGGTTCTAGCAGGACTGCCCAGTCCTCCCAAAGAATGCTGGTATAGGTAGTCAAAAGGTTTGTTACTCACTGTTGAAACTGGGTGCTTGCATGTTCAAGTGCAGCGCTGTGCTTGGTAACCCTTGACACACGTTTTATACATTCAGGGGCATATTCACAAGGAGCTATCAATGAATTAACTGCACTTTATCGCAGCCAAAGTCGTGAGAACTTTACCTTCCCATTCACAAGCTGGTGTTAACAGCCCACAGCTCCAAAAAACGCCGCGACAACACGTCACCTCACCATTCATTTTCATTTCAAAAATCTTTATTCGAATTCTTGAAAATTCATAAAAGCACATATATAATTATACAATTCATAAAACTCCATGATAATAATAATAATTTTCATAATCAAACACTGGTAAGTCGAACTTAAGCATTTTCCATCATCTTTCGAGCACGAACTGCAATTTTTAAGAAAGTGCAGGTACGACAAATTATCTCCTCATTATCCAGTGAAAGCAGCAACTAGTAGGATTCATCCAGGGTGATTGGTCTATGTTTTTTTAAAAAGGGAATTAAAAGCCATTTAGCATATTTCAAATAATAGTTACATGAAAAGAAAAAATGTAAGTCATTTTGGTCGCTTAGCCCATTACAGGGGCAGCTTATTTTGTTCAAGCTTAGATGGTGCCCCAAGGGAAAGTTGAACAGATATCTAATGGATCCAGCCCTTAATCGGAATAAAAGACTTCTTTCCCAATGTGTCATCGGTAAAATTAAGTACAAAGGTAAGGGATGTCTGTATAGTCCCATATCCATGTACTTTACAACTGTAGGTTTTCCTGATTCTGTCCTAATTCTACCCGTTGTATAAAGTGCATAAAGTGCTTCCTTTAATTCAGTTTTGTTCACCGTATTAACATTGCTGGGATTGATGAAGATATTATCTTTCCCTATCTTACACAAGCTTTTGTGGACAGACGACAACCATGGGATCTCCATCCCCCTTTCACAACTCAAACAGTCAGATATAATTTCTTGGGTCAAAGTGGCCGAGTTGTTCCTCCATACCGAGTGCCAAAATAGCACTGGTCGGGCTTTAATAAAATCCGAAACAAAGGGTAAGTTTAATTCGCTGTGCACAATATAGTTAGGTGTAGAAATAGGTGTGCCTAAAAGCTTCCTGCAGAACCGGTTTTCTTCCCGCTGTATATGACAGTTATCTCCAATGCCCCATACTTCTGCCCCGTAGGTAGCTACGGGTACACATTGTAGTTTAAAAATTTTGACAATTGCTTTAGTGGCGCCTGATCTTTTAGGTCTAGGGATACTTAAAATTGAGTTAATGGCCTTTGAGAATTTGCTCGTGGCCTGGGCCAAATGCCCAGTCCACGAGCCATTCGCAGCAAAGGCCACTCCCAAGTATGGGAAGATATGAGTAGCAATGAGTCTTTCATCCCCCACCTGTATAGAGCTCAATTGTCTTTTCCCTGGGCCACATGACATTATAAAAGATTTTTTTTAATTAACCCGCAGATCTAAATCATCCATAAATTTCGTAAAACATTTTTCTAAAATACGCAGCGAGTTAGGTGTGCGGCCCATTAGGACCGCATCGTCTGGGTAAAGGAGGGCGGGTAACAGTTTACCATTTATTTTAGGGACATCCGGGGTGGAGTTTTCAAGATATTTACTGAGGCCATTAATATAAATAATAAAAAGCAGAGGTGCTAAAACGCACCCCTGCCTAACTCCCCTTTCTATTTTGATTGGCCCAGATAATTCCCCTCCCATCCCTATTCTCACTCTTGATTTTAGATCTGTGTGTAAAAAGGCTAAAAAATAAACCAAGGTGTCATCTAGTCCATAATCCAATAAAATAGACCAAAGCTTGGACCTGTTAACAAAATCAAAAGCAGATGACAGGTCCATAAATGCTAAATAAATAGAAGCAGAGCGAGCAATAGTTATATTTGTCAATAATTAGTTTAAGATTTAAACATTGTTCGACTGTGCCGACCCTGCTTCTGAATCCCATTTGACATGGTGATAGAATGCCGCTTTCCTCTGTCCATTCCATTATCCTATTATAAATAATGCGGCCCAAAATCTTTAAACTGTTGTCTAGAAGGGAGATCGGTCTGTAGTTTACGGGGTCAGACCTATCTCCCTTCTTGTATATAGGAACAATTATTCTAGTTCCCCAATTTTCAGGCATCGTTACTTGGGGCAAACTATTAAAAACGTTCACAAGCATTGGAGCACAGAGGTTAGGTTTCCATTTAATGAGATCTATGTGCAACCCGTCAGGTCCGGGTGCCTTATTGCCGAGACTCTGGGCAATTGCCTCTTCCACTTCCCCCAGGGTTATCTGTATGTTACTAAACTGGTCTGGAGATTCAAAAATTGGGTTATTTAATGGTAGGGCATAGATTTTTGCAAAATGTAGTTCCCAAACGCTACTGGCGATGGTGCAACTTATTGGTGTTAGTTGTTGGCCCATGATCCGGAGTTCTTTTACCGCGGGCCAGAATAAGTTGCTGCATTTCCCTCCTGCAGTTTCGGCTAGTGTTTCCCAGCGGTTGCCCAGAAGTGTATTTCTCCGTTTGTCTTGTGCTTATTTGTAGGCTTTCCTAGCCACACTAACATTTGACCTAATTCGGGGGGTCTCTGTAAGGGCCTTGCGCAAATTTCTGTTTGCTACAGAGCAATTGTGGTCAAACCACTTCGGATCTTTTTGGTCCAGAAGTGCTGGTACTGACAAAAGGGTTCTGACCATAGAGCATATTTTAGTAAAATGTGTAATGACATCGTGGCCTCTAGTTGCTATATTTGAGCATATATTAATTGATATCTGCTCCTCTTTTAATAGGGACTTAATAGTCTCATCTTTATCTATGTCCCTCCATTTCAGCCTCAATCTATCCGTGGTTACACTTATGTCCCTCGCCCCCTGCATAATACCATAGATGGGTCATTGGGCTAATCTTAGAGTGACTGTCACTGGATTGTGGTCCCCAAAGTCTGTTGCCACAATTTCTGTTACTAGTATGCGGTCCGCCATACCAGGGGAGACAAAGATAAAGTCAATAGTAGACGTACCTACTCTTCCTCTGTGCATGGGAGCCTGCTGAAATGTAGGTTGTTGGCCAAAGTCCATTGCATTGCTCATAATATGTTCAGTTAGCAGGGCTCTCAATTCAAATCCCCTCCGCTTGGCTGGGTCCCCCTGTCTTATTCCCATATCCCGTGTGTCCTTTGGGAGTTTTCCATTGAAGTCTCCGCCGAGTATGATCTCCAGACTTTCTCCATTACCTCGGCTGTCCTCTAGATTAGAGATAAATTTGAAAAGTGCCACAAAGTTTTTATTTGGGACAGTAATGAAATCATTATTATAAAAATGTATTAGGAGAAAGGGGACTTGGCGCTTATATTCAATAACCTGTATGTTGGTATTATTGGTATTTATATTCCTATAGCTCCCCCAGCCAGTATACTGAACCCCACAAACAAGCCTCCAACTGCTCGACCAAAGTGGGATTTGCGGGCCGCTAAATTAAAACAATGGAACCCATCAATATGTAAGTCATGTGATGCCCATGTGTCTTGGAACATTACTATGTCATACATAGAGATTAAGTGTACCCAGTCTTTATCCAAAAATCTGGGTTCAAGACCTGCAACGTTCCAACTAAGTATTTTGAGGTCATGGTCATTATGCTGCTTAATTGCTATGACTTTATTAGGGACACAGGTTGGTACAGTTAATTCATTTGCTGGGCTCTTTTGATTATGTGTCCCCTTACCTATCACCAATTGCCCAGGGTAGTTCTTAGCTTCCTTCCTATCCCACAAGGGGTTTGAAACAGTCAATTCTGGTCTGTCCTCTGGAGCAGTTATCACTATTACTAGGGGTGGGTTATCATCACCTTTTCCCATAATTGCTACATCTCTACGTGAATCAGGGGAATTCCAGGAGGCTGAAGTGGGAGTTTCCTCACACCGTCAGTCCACTTCCTCGAGACCTTCTTGTGCATAGAGAGCCTCAAAGCGGTTGTAAATAGGGATATTGAACTGGCTGGTATAAGCGTCCCTGTACCACCGTCCCTGTACGTGCTGTAAGTGCATATTGCGTTGAGCCATGGGTGGTGGGGGATAGAAATAACCCAGGTCTACTGTTTGTATCCTGCTCTCAAGGTTTCCTGCTCTCCAACCACTAATATGATTTACCACTCGCCTATCTTTAAAATTTACTACAACACAGTCTCCATCTTGATCTTTTTTCCTCTGCCCTATCCAATTTAATCTGCGGACATGGAGAATTCTACCGTCAACAAATGGTGGAATTGGCCTGTACCTATTTAGCCAGTAACTGACTTTATTTTTCAGTTCAAGGTAATTTTCTGATTTTGCTTCTCCTAAAACTGGTACCCCTATTAAAACCACAGTAAATGGGAATGATTCTGGTGGCAGATTGATACTCATGTGTTTATTCATTGGTCTTGCCTTATCAGGATGGTCAAATTGAGTCAGCTGCTCCTTGCCCAAGGCCTCATCTGCTCTTTTGTCTCCAACCTTCCCATTAGTGTTGCCAGTTTCTTTTTCCCTACTCTTGGGGGCAATAGGTATCTCCATTCCCTCTGCCCCTGGAGTTACTGGGAGATTGTTTAATGCATATGTGTGCCCAGTAATGGGTATTACGGGCGATTACATGTGTTCAGCTGATTTACGTACGCCGGGTATGGCTGCTAGGCTATTCATATTTTTGGGCGGGTGTATATGATTCGTGGTATTTTGAGTCTGTGTCGGTTTTGCATACTTTAACAACAGCTTATTATTCATCCGCGTGACTATTTCTATTTTTTCCAGTTTCTCCCCTATCCCCTTTACCCTTTCATACTGAGGTAACATAAGCAACCTCATCAAATGTTCCATCTTTGAAATAAGCCCCTCTCCACTGTTTGAATTATCCACAGCCTGACTTGCCTGTTCTACCGAAATGATATCAGGACTTATGGTTTCCTGAGTGATTGTTAGCATTGCGTGGTCTATGGAAGTTATAGTCTGTACTGCTCTGCTAATACTCCTAGATGTTTTAATCTTATTTACTCCCTTTTAGGATGTAATTTTTGCCTTATCAGCCCTTGATTTCCTATGTGCTTTGGTGTTGTTAGTAGGGGCTTCATTGCATATATTGGTTTTCCCCCGTGATTGGAGGCATTTTTGGTTTTGGACCTAGTCCTAGGGAGTGGGGTGTAATTACTGACTACGCTACTTGAGTCACTAGACTCAGCTAGTTCTTCTGCGGAGCCACTACTTTGTAACAGTCCTAATTTTGGCATAGAGATAAGTGAGCCCTCGTTGTCAATTACCAGATTATTTCCCCCTATTGATGGTCTAACTTGGTGGGGCGTGCACGATTTTGCTATGATTCCCATAGACGAACGCATATTAAATAGTAGTTCCGTTGACAGGCGTTTCTCAGTTAGAGCTATTTCTTTTTCGAGTACACTAGCAGCTCTGATGATGAAATTGTCAAGTGTTCCCGTAATGCTGCCACCAACCCCACCAACTCGCGCAGTATCCTTCCTTGTGCACATGGCCGCCCAAATCAAGCAATTATGTTGACAATATCATGAGTGGTACATACGTCCCAAGATGTTAATGATGTGGCCCAGCCCAGCCTCGAACAGTCGTGAATGGTCGCAAATGGTCCCGCCCTTGTCCCGGGCTTAACCCGGCGCAACCCGCGTGCGATCCAGCGACGCGGGGGGTAGGCGGAACTTTAAGCGCCTCCTGGCGCGATTGAAGGCGGCTTCCGGCCGCAAGGTTTGCTGGATCTTGTGGTCACCTGGCCGGTCTCCTTCGCACTGTGACCGCGCTCGAGTGCTGTGGAGCTGCGGCGGCGGGAGGAGACTCCAGTCGGCAATTCAGTCAGTGGTGGCAAAGCGGGCTCGATAAACGGACTCCAAAGAACGCCCCAGGTGCTTTCCGTGTTTTGCACTCCAAGGTATGTCTCCCGCTCCGCTGGGGGTAGCCGGAACTTTAAACGCCTCCTGGCGCGATTGAAGGCGGCTTCTGGCCGCAAGGGTTGCTGGATCTTGTGGTCCCCTGGCCGGTCTCCTCCGCACTGCGACCGCGCTCAAGTGCTGTGGAGCTGCGGCGGCGGGAGGAAACTCCGGTCGGCAATTCAGTCAGTGGTGGCAAAGCGGGCTCGATAAACGAGCTCCAAAGAACGCCCCAGGCGCTTTCCGTGTTTTGCACTACAAAGTATGTCCCCCCTCACCATTCTCAACAACCAGCCAGATCGGTGATAAGAACACAAAACACACGATAAGGCATGTTAGCAGCAGGAAAATAACACCTGCTCTGACCTGGTGTAAAGTCGGATGCCAGCCTGCACCACAAAAGGGAGCCGAGCCCAGGGCACCAGTGGAAGGGCAATAGTTGCCATGGAGCCCCTCATAATGCAGCCCGTACACCCAAGAGGGCCACAACATCCACCGCCACCACCCCAGGCCCCCCCCCCCCCGGAACACCCCACCGGACCACCACAAAGGCAGAGCAGACAAGGACAACGGCCCCCCATGAAACGAACCCGCCTCACTGACCCACCATCTGACAATATCGCTGTCCACTACAGGCTGAAAGGGACAACCATCCTACGCATCCTGACCATCATCGTCTAACAGGCCTACGGGACCAACACAGCAGACAACCACCATCCCACAACACACCGAGCTGCTGGCTGTGCTGCACCTGTTGGCCTCTGGCACACCCCAACCAACAACCGCCAGAGTCGGAGGAGTCTCACAGCCAGCCACATCAAGTCTCCCACACCTATCCTGGATATCACCATCACCCTGGCACCCCAGTCCCCATATGTCTAACACAATGCGCAGGAGCCGCTGGAGACTAAGCAAGGACCATACGCCACAGCCGGATGCATGCACGGGTTGGGGCAATCCACAGCACACATGTCACCGCAACAGGAAGCACACATCACACATCAATGTGCAGGCAACATCAGAACACCGTGGGACCTTCACCAATGTCGCCTCCAAATACACAGCCAATGTGCATGATCCCTTCATCCTCCGACAGTCCATTAGCAACCAGCGTTCCCAGGATGGCACCAAGGGAAATGCACAGCCCCTTGGCAAGTTCCAAATTAACACCCCACTCACATCAACTCCACAACCATGCAATCCACAACTCTGGCAATGCACGCATCACAAAATCACAACCAACATGCACATCAACATGCCCACCAACTGGACACGACAGAAAAACTTACAATGGTAACCTGGGCAAGCCGTGAACATGAGCCATCAACACCATGGCACATCAGCCACACAATAGCCCAATGTGGGGCGAGGTGACAACCAGGCATGTGTGAAGGATGCAGTAGAACCATGATTGGGAAAGTACACAATGCCAAGAGTGGCTGTGATGTTCTGGACAGACCACAGTATGCAGAACACACCCATATCCACAGCGACATACACCTCTGGTGTATGGAGTGTAGTGGACAGTGGATGCAACCATGTCACCCCAGCCAGTGGGGGTCCTCGTGGAAATGTTGCCTGTTATGCCCCCGTAAGCGTGGGAAGAGTGGGATGGCCCTGCGTACGCCAGGCCAGCATAGGGGCGTGAATAAAAAGCATGTCGCCCTGGGCGTGGTCCTCTTCCGGAAAGTCCCAACGTCTCTGCCAGGGTGGTGCCTCCCACCCTGCCACGAGTCCGACGCCATCCTCGTAAGCAGAGTAGCCTGTGATCCTGTGCACCTGCCATACTCCGCCCGCTAGACCATGAATCCGTCAGGCCCGCCACTGCACAGCCAGGTCAAACTGAACACCTGCCAACACCGGCGTGTGTCAAGGAGGGCCCACCACGTGCCTGTGTAAGCTCCAAATCCGAGGCCCGCGACCCTGCCAGCTTCTCAGACCATCGCTGACCCCCCAACACTAGCACACATTACCCCTTCCTCATTCACATACTACACCGGCGTCCTCTCCAGCCCAGTAGGTACCATATGTGAAACTGTCTCCTGGGTCCTGAATGGCAGTGACCCCAAATCTGGGCCAGCGGCCACAGCACCAGACCCCCGATCAGTGAGGCATAGTTCCATATGGGCATATTGTGACAGGTGGTGCCACTAACCCTGTTCAATGTCAGCCAGCGACACGTGGTGCCACATCCCTGTTCAGCGCCAGCCGGTGACATGTGGTGCCACAAACCCTGTTAAACGCCAGCCGGTGACAAGTGGTGCCACAAACCCTGTTCAACGCCAGCCGGCGACACGTGGATGAGGGACCAGGACTACCCTGCGGACCTGTAGGTCTCACATCTAGCACCTAGTAGCTAATCACAAATGGCAGAGTCCACACCAGTGGTCGCACGGAGAGGAGTAAGAGGAAGATGCAGTTCAGTCCGGACGAAAGCCGGGTCACAGTCATGGAGGTGACCGAACATGTGGTTCCACTGAACCTGAACTACGGAAGCCAGTGGGGCCACCAACCTATGCCGGCAACACTCGGTGAATGACCCGTGCTGACCACTGCCTCCGGCCTACACTGCTCTCGGCCTGGGCTGCGCTCGAGTAGGTCACAGATGTGGAACTGAACATCGAGTATGCAAAGGTAGAAGACATATCATTGCATGCAAGGAGATAGGCGTAAGAGGATGATGCGTTGCAGCTTAGCGGGAAAAAAAGGATCATCGTTACGGAGATGATCGTACACTACCAGCAACTGCCCTGGTGTCACTAACTCTGTGCAATGCGAGCCAATCACACGTGGCTGCGGGCAACTGCTGACCGCTCCCTCCGGCCTACACTGCGGTCCAGTAGGTCACAGAGATGTGATTTATCAATGGCAGAGTTCATATCAGTGTACCGGCATTATCGCAAACTACATCCCCTCACAGCCTCGGTGCCACTAAGTCTGTTCCCCGACATTCATGGACACTCACTGGTCGTACATTGGTGGCGTCTGAGTCTATGGACTAGGGCCTAGTTTTCATCCTCATGTAGCTGATACCAAATTGGTGGTGAAAACGAGGCTTGTGCTTTCCACCCCACAAATTGCTGCTTCCAGATAAAATCAAATCTTCCGCATCTTGCCCTGGAGGACACCTTCCACTGTCCCCAGCAACCCTTCGCAACATACACCTCGGACATTGATGAGGACCCGCTCAGGTCGCATGGCCAATCTGACTGCACCGCAAGTCACCCTCCCGTGGCTGGGTGCCTGTGCCGGCCCCAGTGCATCTGGTTCCACTAACTCTGTGCTGGTCTTGGCCGGGACCCCTTCTTCTGAGATATTGGATGGCATCTGAAGCGTTGGCCTTGGGGTCATCAATGCCATTTCTCTGTGGCCTTGCGCTGTACACAGCCTCCGGGCCCAAATGCGTCCCACCAGGGCTCACACACGAGTCCAGACTGGCCCTGACATCGCATCACAGCAGGAAGCACATGCAAGGACCACCTCCAACCACCATCTGCCAGAGTCGAAACGGTGGTCCTGACAGACTTACGGAGTTGCTCAGACCTGTCAAGGATGCCATCATCGGCTCCCTGCTCAGCACTCCAGGTGCCAGAGACTCAGTGTACTGCAAGCCATTGTCGGTTGCTGATTGCCTTTTGTGCTGTGGAGCGGTTGCGCAGCTATGTCACCACAAACAGTGTGGGGGCCCTGAGACGTTGATGGTGAAGATGATGCAGGTCTAACACACCCCACTGCATCTGCATCAGGAGTATATATCGAAGGGACACAATTCAAGACTTTTTCTTCACATGAGCGCGCTCATCTCTAGTGTTCCAACCCCAGTGCAATGCAACTCACAGACACTCCTGTTCGCATCTTGGCTGTCCTCTGAACTTTCTCCGGCTCACTCCATGTTGCTCAGCAGTTGACTCTGTTCTGCATGTGTTTTCTGTTTCCGTTGCACTGGTGTCCAATGTTCAAGCGGTTGCCAGCACCAGACATTCTGTGTGGAATGGCTTACCCTCATCCCACACACATCCAGCACAGGTGTCATTGTACATTTGACCCTGCCAATAAAGGGGCCAGGCGCATGTGTCTGTAGGCACTTCAACATGATATATATGTGTGTCCCTGCGGTCTTGTTGTATGCATGGGCCCTACGACAGACATGTCACCGTAGGCAGCGGGTTGAAGCTTGGACATGTAGCTTTGTCGTCACCCACTCAATTTGTACGGGGAGTGGCCAGGGCCGTCATATGCAGAGCTAACATGGGTGTGTAACTGCTATTTGAGCACCCTTGGGTGTGCTTCTGTATTGTTAACGTGCATCTGCATGTGTCACCTGTTGGCCCACCTCCTTTTGGTGTGCTTTCACATGGCAATAGGGGTGCCATGTGTGGGTGGCTGAAGTGTTGTGAGCCAGCTTTGCTTGCAGGTGATTCCTGCTGTGTGGACTTTTGCAGGCTTGGTGCTCTCCTCTGAGTAGCTTAGCTGGCTGGGTCCTGGTTGGGGGTTACGTGGGATATCCATGGGCTGTTGTAGTGTATCGGTGTGGACGGTGCAGTGGTGTGCTCCGGCATAATGAACGTGTTGTATTCTGTGCTCTGCTGAAGGTGTTGTGTGCCTCTCTGCAATGTGAAGGGGAGATGCATGTTGACATTGTGTTGACATGTATGTTGGTGCATTGTGCTGTTTGCATGCAGACTGTATGACAATGTACATTGTGACTGTTTGGGGGGTGCTGGATTCTTCGGCGGGACATTGTACATTTGGAGTACATGACGGATGTGAGGTCGTAAGTGTACAATTCCATTTCACAGTTTCCGGCTCTGTCAGATGTAGTAGGCATGTTTCTGTACATATGTGGAGCCAGTTGTGTCCTCTGTTCTGCAATGTCGGCTATGCGCATTGTACCATGTTGTTGTCAATGTGGGTGTGCTGTTCTTGCTTTGTGTGTGTGCTGCAGTGTGCCAAGGGGATCTGGGACATGATCCTGGGTAATTGTGGGTGTGCAGTGTGCAGTGTGCTACACCTCGGTGTGCATGTATGTCATTGTGCCCATCTTTCCTGGTCCCCCCCAGTCCCTGTTTGTTGCACTCCCTGTTGATGTTGTGTCAGGTCCTCTCGAGCTATGTCCATACTCCCTACTCCTTTCACCTTTTCCACACTGATGACTGTGGCCTGGGTTTCCCCCAGCTCCTCCCGTGGAGCTGGACTGCCACTTCCTGTCGCCATTGCTGCCTTCCTGTTGGCAGCAGGCTTGTGCCTCGTTTAGGTTGTCACGCCATGCCGGTGCCTATTGGCCTCCTTGATTGGCCTCCTTGGCACTCCGACTGCATTCCAGGTGGTTTGCTAGTGGGTAAGTTGCTGGTAGTGTTCTGTCACCTTCGTGACACTGGTCTTGTTTTCCTGCGGTCTGCACCCCGTCTTCCTATCCCTCTTATCCTTGGCCTTCCCCGACCCTGTTGTTCTTTGCTGGTAGTCTGTGGGGGTTGTGGGGTTCGAGTTGGCCTCTGCGCTGGGTCAGGGTACATCCATGTTGCTACGTGCTTTGGCTTGTTTCTGGTGTGTTTTTTCTGTGGTTTTTATGGTGCAATGTCCCGCCAGACGCGTGGGATTTGCAGGCCTGTGGCTGGTTTTCGCTACTTTTTGTACAGCGGTTGGCCTCATCGTATGTTTTTTATCGTTCGCGTATCGCATATTTGTGGCGTGGTGTTGATTTTCATTCAGACATTTGACGCGTTATCTGGTGTCTATTGCAAGCTACCGCCGCGTTGTGAATTCCACGATGACACAGGGTTATTTTCCTTTGATAGACTGTGATGTTGAAAGTTGCGTTACGCTACTCTTGCGGTAGTTATCACAAGTTGCATGACACATAGGTCCTAATTCAACTAAATCAACAGCTTCCTTAATGAGCAGGTGCAATCAACAAACAAGGTGTTGCACACAGGTTACATGCTGGTTCTAGCAATTTTGACCCACCCCTCCAAATGCATGCCGGTAAATGTAGTCAGTCATTTATCACAGTCAAACCCATCCAGTTTGACTCAATGATGCGTGTATACGTAAAAACGGTCTCTTTAGCACGGTTTAGGCTTGGATGTGTGCACCATGGCCTGATTGTTAAAGCAAGTCAACCCACCCTATGAGACTGCAGTCTCTGTTGTCCTCCACACTCCTTCAAAATTCCGCTCTGCGGAACTCAAATACCTGCCTCCCAAGGGTCCATCCAAATTCCTCTCAGGTAAATTCTAAATGCCTGCATCCCCCTGGGCCCAGCCATTCAGGGTGTCTAGTTTATGCTGCCATAATGAACACGTAGTCCACCACAGAGCTCACTCATTCCCGTGAAGACAAAGCCAAGGTAAATCATAAATGATGAAACACAAACCTTCACAATATGCAATTGTGAAACAGTACCAGGTCCTTTACGAGGTCATCGGTGCAGAGCCCATAACACACAGTGAACACAGGTGGTGATGGATGGAGTGCTGAAACTTTTCATACACTCACCCCCAGTCACAGATCTGGATTGAATCCATCATCGTTCTTTAGCTAACTTTGACACCTCAGTTCAGACGCAGCTATAAGCAAATCAGTCTAGACCCTGTACCTCATGGGAACAGTCCAGCCCGAACTGCCAAGGAAGATCTTCCCTGAACCGGAAACAAGCATCCTGGAACCGGTTTTGGAGTAACACCCCTCTTTGTTCGCCCTAAGTTTACAGGGTATGCCCAGACGTGGGTCCCTTGCTCACTTTGCCTCTAGATTCAAGCTAGCCTGGCTGAAGAGGGGTGTTACCCCGAAACTGGTCCAAGGATGCTTGTTTCCGGTTCAGGGAAGACCTGGCTTGGCAGTTCGGCTGGACTGTTCCCATGAGGCACAGGGTCAAGACTGATTTGCATATAGCTGGGTCTGAAATGAGGTGGGGAAGTGAGCTAAAAAATGATGATGGATTCAAAACAGATCTGTGACTTGGGGTGAGTGCCCGAAAAGTTTCAGCGCTCCGTCTATCATCGCCTTGTGTTTGCTTTGTTCACCCTAAGTTGGCAGGATATGCCCAGACGTGGGTCCCTTGCTCACCCTTGCCACTGGATTCAAGCTAGCCTGGCTGAATAGGGGTCGCAAATTACCATCAATCTCCTTGTGTTTGCTTTTTTCGCACTAAGTTGGCAGGGTATGCCCAGATGTGGGTCCCTTGCTCCGTTTGCCACTGGATTCAAGCTAGCCTGGCTGAAGAGGGGTGTTACCCCGAAACCGGTCCCAGGATGCTTGTTTCCGGTTCAGGGAACACCTGGCTTGGCAGTTTGGGCTGGACTGTTCCCATGAGGCACAGGGACAAGACTGATTTGCATATATCTGGGTTTGAACTGAGGTGGCGAAGTGAGCTAAAGAACGATGATGGATTCAACCCAGATCTGTGACTGGGGATGTGTGTCCGAAAAGTTTCAGGAAACAAGCATCCTGGGACAGGTTTTGGGGTAGCACCCCTCTTCAGCCAGTCTAGCTTGAATCCAGTGACAAAGTGAGCAAAGGGCCCACGTCTGGGCATACCATGCCAACTTAGGGCGAAAAAAGCAAAAACAAGGAGATGATGGACGGAGAGCTGAAACTTTTCGGACACTCGCCCCCAGTCACAGATCTGGGTTGAGTCCATCATCGTCACTTTGCCACCTCAGTTCAGACCCAGCTATATGCAAATCAGTCTTGACCCTGTGCCTCATGGGAACAGTCCAGCCCGAACTGCGAAGCCAGGTCTTCCCTGAACCGGAAATAAGCATCCTGGGACCGATTTTGGGGTAACATCCCTCTTCAGCTGGACTAGCTTGAATACGATTAGAAAAGAGCCGAAAGAGTGAGCTAAAGGGACAGGAAAGGCAAGGCAGGCAAGAAGGAAACGAGGGAGGTCAAGGCAGTGCACCCTAGATATTTGGCAACCCTTGCATTTGGGAGTACCGGAGCAGCAGGGCACAAGATCGGGGTACTTGCAGGTGGACAGCATCCGCCCAATATTTTCACAGGGTGGACGCCATCCCCCCTGCCAAGAAGTTGGGCCCCACTGAAAAATATGCTGAATTCGTCCTGGTGTTATTTGCAAACACCAAGACACATTCAGCAGCGCCTGCACTTTGTTGTCTATTTTCGATCACAACAACGTGCAGGCGGGAGGGTGCTTTCTTAGTTCAGACTCCTCCTGGGCCCAAAACAAAGGCCCAGTTTGAGGGGTCATCAGGTCTCCTTTTGTTGGAGTCTCCTTGCTCGGAGCAGTGAGGAGCCTCACACCTAGATGCAAATGGGGAGAGGATGGGGTCTGATGGCTATATTTCTGACTTTGGTGCTAGAAACCAAGTTTTGAGCCTCGAGATCACGTCCACATCCTGTGATTCTGGGAAAATCAATCTCCCTGTGCCTGAATGTGTCCTTGTGTAACGTAACCAGTGCTCATGTAAAACTCTCCAATATCTTTGAGTCGAGTTCGCGCTGTATAAATCTGCATAAAAAATAAATAAATACAGCAGAGGTGAACCAAAACTCACACCTTGGTAGCAGTTCACACATACTAAAGAGGGGCAGCTTTTCATCTTGTTCAGTCCCATTTACAAGATATGCATGCACTGTAAGAATGTTAGACGCATTGATCTTTCCCTGTATTTACACAATTTTTTTTTATTTATATAGTGCTCTCTACCACTGAGGAGGCATTGAAATAATTTAAGTACCACCATTTTTTCTTGTAAAGCACTATGGATAGAGGAAGTTTGCGCTGACAAAAGGCAACACTGTTTTATGCTGTAGCCTTTAAAAGTGGGAATCTTCTGCCTCAATCTGGAGGGTTTGCGTGTATACTCGAAATATGCCCGAATGTACTCATGATAGACCTGCTAAACATATATGTGAGGGCTCATGATTTGATATCACAGCTTATGATGCCACTTCCAGTGATATCAGTTATCGTGATGTCACGCACCATGATGTCACACGTGATGTCACGCGCCGTGATGCCACTTGCATTCTGGTTAACTAGGTTAGTCCCCCCACTTTTATTTTAGGACTTGTGCCCTGCGGATCAAGGCTCATAAGAAACATTTTGGGCTCATGCACTTTTCTTTTTTTTTTAAGGTGGGGGGGTCCAATGAGACTGGGATTGTTGATATCAAAGATCCTCCATGTGGCTGAGTTCACTGTTTCTCCCAAGCGTACCACACTCTAAGTCCAGCGTCATCTATCTAAGCCAACCTGTGTGATGATCATGCCTTAGGCTCAGTATTCGTACCCTCAGTTACATGGAAATCATGCTCTGGTATACATACATTGGTTGCCGGATTCAGTGGACACGCTCTTGCATGACCGTAGCAGATGCACATGCCTCCTACAGATATGTCCTTTATGGAATAGTAATACTGAAAGAGAACGAAAACAACATTTAAGCACGCTTGAAATGCAAACATAGCAGTTTTAGGGCAGCTAGGCGTATTTTTTAAAAAGAAAATTTACGCGCGCCATCTGACAAGGTTTTAGTATTCATATATTCAAGACGCGATTACTATGAGTCACTAAAATACATGTATTCAATTATAGAAAACAAACCATAAAATCACGCAGAAATATTATTTCTTCATATTACTTAATTCGAATAAACATCAAAACAAAAGATATGCATATAAACCAGAACATTGATAAAAGTTCACATTCACTACATCAGTGTTATCACATTTACATCTATTGTACTGTCTTGAATGATCGCACTACCAACATGCACATTAACACAAATGCTAAATTGGAACCTTCTTGCATAAAATATAGAATGCCCATCATATAATATATAATTTATTGTAAAACCATATTCAAACTCCAAATGGTATAGTTTGAGGGTCAGTTGTGACATCACTGCCATTCAATACCTAATAACATCATAGCTGTTCTGCAATATTTTTTTAAACTACAATTTAATATTTCCATTTTTAATCTAAATCAAACACATACTGTATTCACTATTTCAAGTCTCCAGAATATCATTAATATTAATGTTTTCTAATGGTGGGTCAGACCACTGGCCCATTTTAGATTCGGAGGGAAGTCACTTAAACTCCCTGTGCCTAAATGTGTGTAAAATGTGCTTGTGTAATCCCCATTTGATATACAGGATCAGAGACCATCTCTCAACCACTCATATAAGTTAAAGCGCTCTGTTCATTCTCAGCTAGGTTGGTACTATATACATACCAATACATACATACTTTAGTATCAACATTAGCGCTGATAACATGTTTACTTTCACTGCCAATAGATGGCAGGGAATCTCTTAATGTGATGTAAGTACGAGAGTTCAATTATTACTATTTACCGTAGGGTGTTTTTAACAAATAAACATTTGATAAATCCTTGTAAAAATACTTAATAAAAGTTCTGCCATATCAGCTTGGAGGTTTAGATAACACCTATTGCATAGGTCACTTGATTTCCCCTAGTGTAATAAATGGGAGGGTAACCTTGATTTGTATCCTCGGGACCAGGTGCCTTCACAAACACTTGACATACAATGTTTTTCAGCAGTTTTTATTCTAAACCAAGACTTTGCACTATCAAAGCCCTTCTGGAGAAACGTTCTATAAGACATTGTACGCAGACAGGTTATTTCCTTCGAAGTCCGTCTGTCTTGGAGGGTCCTGATTTTGCATAGGTGTCTGTGAACATTAGCTAATTCTTTTTTTTAATTCTGATCTTTGCTGACCTCCGGAGCTGTTAACGGTTCTTAGACGGTCTTTAATTGTGTACATTCTGAATCTAGCATGTTGGCTCCGATGCATGCTCTCTAAAGTACTTTGGCACTTACTGCATAGCACTATCAGCAATTTATTGGATACTTACCCCCTTTCCTTGAAGTAATTGAGGCTGCACCTTGTTCTGTGACTTTGTGATCAGGCATCTATATAAAGCCTATTTTATCTGGCCTGACCTTCAGCAGTTTTTTTTTATACTATAACTTAAATTTCGCACTTTCATAGTACTTATGTTTAAACTCAGCGCAGGTGATTCCAAATAGGCACTTTGGGGCATATTATCAAGGGGGTTTATCTCCGCTTTTTTGGCTTTAAAAGCCAAGAAAGCGGAGATAAAATTATTTCCCTATTACCTAGCTGTCGCTAACACCAGTTAGCGACAGCTAGTAGGAGATAGCGACCATCTTGGGCCCCGCTTTGCATGTCAGTGAAATTTATCACTAATGACATGCAAAGTGGGCGTGCCAAGATGTTAGCGACTTGAAACAGTCGCTAACATCGCTATCTCCTATTACCAACTTTTGGAGATATTCGCGCTAAGCGCGAATATCTCCAAAAGCTAACACCTGCCCCTGAGCAGTTCTTAGCCATGTTATCCAATGGTAGGTGGATAACATGGCTAAGAGCATTAGCTCGGTAATGCATGAATATCGCTGACTTTTCAGCGATATTCATGCATTTCGGCCGATTTTTATCGCTTAGGAGATAAACCTTGATAATAGCAAGGTTCCTAAGCGATAAAAATCGCCGCAGCTCGGCGATAAAAATATTGCCGCTAAGCCAACATAGCGATAATTATCGCTAGTTGTTGGTAATATGCCCCTTTGTTTTCCTTAGCGTCTAACGTTTATCAGATGACGATATAATAGTGAAAGCTTATATTTGTCGCAGACTTATGATTTGGACCAGAAAGACTGATAGGCTTGACTCCTGTGGACACTACAGGATTTTTTTTCGACTTGAGATGCTACGCTGAGGTGCCCTTTTGCATTAGCACGAGCACATAGCGGATCCTCTGTTGAGGGGCTTTGAACTCGAATGTTTATCTCTGAATATTAATTCATTGTTTTTAACTTTGAAGATAGTCGGAACCTGGCACTGCTAAAGTATGAATACATTCTCGTGTTATTTTATACATGTATTGTCTCAGTTTTTCTTGACAATATTGTATTATGATGTATTTTATGGTACTTTAATGGTCTAGTTTAACCAGTCCTAATAAGGTTTTCGCGTAATTGATCGAAGTGCTTTCGTTTTACATTTACGGAGGGTAAGCCTGTACACGAATTAAAATATGATATACTGTGAATTCAAAATATTCTCCACACAATCTATTACGTGTTTCTGTGGAAGAAATATCAAAGGTGGATCAAAAAGTGAAATATGTTTGGGGTTTTTACTCAGTGATCCATTTCGTTTGCATTCTTTATTCGGATACCACATATCCATAAAAGTATAAATACATGCATCAATAATACAGCAAGCGATAAAAACAATAAGGAGTAAAAACAAAGTTAAAACAAAACACAGAACTGTAAAAATACAAAGCGCAAATCATTAAGTACTCTCTTGTGGTGCGGGCTCGAACAGCAGTTTTTAAAAAAGCCCAGCATAAATAATTATTGCATCGTCGCTCAGTTCAAGAAGGGTGCTAAATGCTACCCTGTAATCTGTGATGGAACGCCTCTTCAAATAGTGAAGTAAACCAAGCTTCGTATACATCATATAATAGCTACAAAAAAAATAAAAAGTGCTATATAGATTGACCAGAATTCCCGTCACACAGACAGGGAGAATATTCAAGGTTTGCTTGGAAGCCTAAGGGAAAGCGTAACAAATACTTGACAGTGCAAGCACTAAGAAGAAACAAAAGGCTACGCATCCCGCGTCCCATGGGTTTACTTAAATATCCAGCTATTAAATTATCAATTTTGATATACAAATACAAGGCCACACTCTATTTCCTGGGTGAAAGTTGATTAAAAAAGGGTGGAGAAAAAAAAGATGGAGCTAAAATACCCCCCACTATCATTAGAGACCCCCCTGAGTATTTATTCTACTCCTAGCCTTCATGTCTCCATGTATATCGGCTAAAAAGTGCACCAATGCCTCATCCATTCCACTTTTGAAAAGGATTGACCACAGCTTTGACGTATTGACATGGTCATAAATTTAGGACAAATCCATGAATGCCAAATACATCGTGGAGTGTTGGCCGACAGTATATGATCAAATTCAAGTTGAAACACTGTTCTATTGTGCCCACTTTATTTCTGAATTTATATTAGCCAGGGTGCAAAATAGAATTCTTGGCATCCTAATCCCTAATCTTGTTATACAGAACTCTTCCCAGAATGTTTAATGTAGTATCTATCAGGGAAATGGGTCTGTAACAGCCTGGCTGTGAGCGGTCACCCTTTTTGAGTATTGTAACGATTATGGAAGTTGACCAGGTGCTTGGTAGGGAGGAGCAGGCTAAACTGTTAAAGACATTAAGCAAAAGTGGCACTCAAAGACATTAAGCAAAAGTGGCACTCAAGCTTTAAAGTTGTCTTTAATGAGGTCTTTTGGTACCCCATCAGGGCCAGGGGCGTGCCACCCACCCTCTGATTTATAGCACCCCCACCTCATCCACAGACAACATTAGCCCCTTACAGGAGGGCTCCAGCAGTACTTCACTATCCAGTGAATTAGTGGCCTATATCTTAGAGAGAGTTGACATCCATAGTACATAGGATGTCTGAATCACAATTAAACTGATTATGTTCAACAAAGACAGCCTTAATATAGTACTGATTTCAGGCTTATATTTATTGATCTTTCTGTGTATCTTCCCTGTCAGGGACTTTCTGTATTTATAACAATGCATAAGATATGTGTCAAACTGCTGAAAATTAAAAAGCAACTACCACCAGAATAATTAAACAACTCCTCTGGAAGAAAATTCAGGAGCTAAATTCAGCATGGGGGTCCGTCCTGACAGACTCTATTAGAATATGAAAGGTGGAAGACCTTGTCAAGCCAACCTTCTCTAGAAAAGTGATAACAAAACTACTAACAAAGAGCACAAAGTCCCTGTCATTTCACCAAGATTTGAGGGACCTAAAAACCAAGTCAAGTGGTCGTTAGGTGGTAGACCTATATATAACTCAAATATATATACTGTCCGACTACTTGAACCTCCTTCTCCAGAATCCAATTAAATATAATCTTTTGAGAACGCGCTTTGGTCTAATAACCTTTAGATGTTATTGGTATGGTCGCATGAATGGAGAAGCTATTAAACAATGCAGACTGTGTGCCCAAGTAGATGAATCATTGATGAATGTTATATTTTTATTTAAGAGATTAAAGACCCTAGAAGGTGCTGGTTGCGTCAGGTGTTCCGAGCTCTAAATATTAGGTCCTGTAGGGATGATGTCCTCAGCTGCCTAAAATAGGAATCACTTCAACTATCAGGGCACTTTTTGAATTTAATGAAGGCGATCACAGAGGAAGAGCTAAATGCAGAAACCACTGATATATAACAAGAAAGTGTCTCCAGACCAGAAGTGGATTAAGGCAATGGTACGAGAGGGAACAGGATTTGGATGTATCATTCTTTATTTAACTCTCATGAAAATCAAGAACTTAGCAGTTTAGTGGTTTGCTGACATCTTATAATAATCAAGCATCTAGCACTTTAGGGGTTCATCAGTCTTCATGTATAGAAGCGGTTTAAGACAATAGAAAGAGAGAACTTGTTTTGGACATATCAATCTTCATTAATCTCTTGTAAAAATCGAGTGCCTTGCACTTTAAGGGTTGATTTACATCTTATAATATCAAACACTTAGCACTTTAGGGGTTATTAAGCTTCCTACACTGGGACTCTCAAGTCAATATGGGTGCCAGGGAGGGTTTTAATCGATGGGGGCATTTAGTGTAACCAAGTGGAACATCTCACTATAGTCTCAAAGGAGATTCATGTTTAAAAGGGGAGTGCTATATGAATCTACCAATTGAATTAGGCACTTTGAAAGGCTAGCACGATAGTAGGGTCGCATCTTTTATCTCATTAATTAATTAACCAACCTCTGTGCAAAAGCCATCGGGAATGTTACCAAGGGTTTTAAATTAGCAAGGAATGGTGAAATGCAACTCTATGCGCCCAAGTTTTTTCCCCATAATAGACTTCAGGGGGATTTCTGTGCAATAAGCGGATGCCCTTTATGAATTATCAATTATACTGAGCTCTTTATAAGGCCTGTATGATCGCTGGGTCCAAATGTATATAATGCAATCATTTTATATCATGTAATGATTTTAATGAATCAAACATAAATAAAATAAACTAAACTGTGTACCAAGTAGGTGTGAATATGTGGAGTTAGAGATGGAAAATCTAGACTTACTTACCTGTTAATATTTCTTTTTCAATATTCTATCCTCAATATTGTGTTCCATAGATGTTATGGGGTCAATATTTAGTGTGTACAGCAAATTAAGCACACAGACAGTACCCTCGCCCCATCAAAGATTTCGCAATCAGTATTAAGCATGTAGCGGTAGCCCAAACAACAAATATTATAGTTTCTCTATTATGTGTATGTTGCAAGAGGCCTTGGACAGAGGCCTCCCTCAATTTAGATATCATGGCAAGATTAGTTTGCTTTAGTGGATCTTGTAATAACCAAATATAAGTCCATTATGTCTGTTAAAATTTAGAGAGTAGACAGCTACCTTAGGTCCCATGTTTAATAGACCTCAGAGTCTGACTAGTATTCTAACTACTGGGGCCTGACAGAGATAATGATCTTTTTGTTATCAATATGAAGGGTATGGGTTGGGATATGTTAGGTGGTCTGTACTGTATATTATGTCGGTGGGGGGTTACTGCACTGCAATATGGGGGCCTGTCCTCTGCTTTTCAAACTCAGGAAAAAGTTGTCGGGTTTAGCAATATAACAATTGTCTGCTCTATTTGATAGTGAGACCATGATTAGGTGCTGTTGTCCTTTGCAGTAGGTGTTAAATGTTTATTTCCAATTGTGCATTTAGGCCATTATACCTAAAGGAATATGGATGACAATTAGAAGTTGCTTTCAATCTTGCTCAGGCAAACACATTGACCCACTGTCCTGGTGTTCTTTGTACTGGGGGAAATGTATGACATTGTTCTGCATTCTGTCCATCAATTGTTCTTTTTGCATTTGTCAACTCAAGTGGGACGGGTATGCCCAGACGTGGGTCCCATACTCTCCACGCCACTGGAGTCCAGCTATCCTGGTTGATATGGGGTGAAACCCCAAATACGGTCCTAGGATGCTTGCCTCTGGTGCATGGAGGACCTGGCTTCACAGTTCGGTCTGGACTGTTCCCATGAGGCACAGGGTCAAGACTGATTTGCATATGGCCAGATCTAAACTGAGGTGGCATAGTGAGCAAAAGAATGATGGATTTAATCCAGATCTCTTGACTGGAGTGAATGTTTTGATTTGTTCTACATTCCGCCCTTCAATTGTATGTCTTTTGCTTTCCTGCTCTAAGTGCAAAGGGTGTGCCCAGACTTGGGTAACAGGCTCACTGTACCACTGGATTCCATCTATCCTGGCTGATGAGGAGTGAAACCCCAAAACCGGTCCTATGATGCTTGTTTCCACTCCAGGGAGGTCCTGCCTTGGCAGTTTAGTCTGGACTGTTCCCATGAGGCACAGGGTCAAAACTGATTTGCATATGGCCATGTCTAAACTGGGATGGCATGGTGAGTAAAGGAATGATGGATTTAACCCAGTCACTGATCACACCTCCAGGGCTGGATTAGACATCCTTGCCCGGGAAAGTTAGCAGTTCTGGGTTAGAGAACAAAGGTTTGCCTCTAGACCCGGGATAGGCCAATGAGCCATAAATGCTGACAGTTAGCAAGGGAGTAGCTACCTTGAAGTGGACAGGAACAGTCTGCAGCTTTAGCACTACCACTTTTGCTTTGGATATGACAAAGAGGCATTCTCCATTTCATCCACATGACCCTCCTAGACAATTAGGCTCCTGCTACAGGTAGGGTTGTGGCCAAGAAACTAAATAGGGGCTTGCCTGGTGGTAACTGAATCCTGCCATATTGAAACAAGGGATCTTGGGGAACTTTGCAGTAAGGCAAAGAAGAAATGCTCCAAAAGGTGGAAGAGAACTGTGTGTAAATAGTTAAGATTGAGTCGCAATTTTCACTACCCATGGCCCATTGCACATTATATCTGGCACCTCAACCACCACCACCTCAGACCATTCCTGGGCTTGGGAAAACTGCATCTGGAAGATGAATCCTCACTTCTGACTCCTGCTGAAAGAAGAGGAATTATGTAATGACTTAATGACCCCAGAATCCTACATTTACCCAGGGACTAGAAGTGCTATTTAAGAGTCAAGTATTTACTTGTTTCAGGGTCAGAACAGGCACAATGATTCCTGTTGCTAAGACGGCTCAGCAGGCTAAAGATGACTTGACCCCGCAGGAGACCTGGCTGGAGAAATTTAGTGCCCGCAAGCCTGCCAAGAGATTTTAGGGGCTGTGTAGCGTGTAGGTTACACAAAACCTTCCCAGCAGCTGAAGACTTGGTTGCTGATTTAAAGTTTTGCAGACTGGCTACTACGTTGCAAGAGTGATGGAGTTCCCTGTCCACCAATTTAGGGCTGTGAGGACCAACAGCTTTAAATTGAAGGCGCCCCTGTTGGATGCATTAATGAAAAGCTTCCCAACAGCCCGTCAGAGTTGGGGCAATGTGCGTAAGGGTATTACACAGCCCGCCATAGCTAGGATGGATGAATTAGTGTCCATTTTTCAGTCTGTCACCGTCAGCTAAAACTTAGCAGCAGGGGCAGAAAAAAATGATGACCCCCACACCAAAGGAAAAAATAAGTTTCTGTGAGTGGGCATCATAATGTGTTTGTTTTTTAATAACAAACTCCCACTTTAGGACTTCAAAACTAAACTCAGCTGTCCACCAAATGTTTGAACGGCAGTTCATGTCATTATACAGGTATCACTGATGGGCCAGCAGTGATATTGCAAAGTGGCGTTAGATAGACCATCAGGGTATCAGATGCAATATCCTCTGCCACCCTTATGGACATACTGCAGTCCACTAAACAGTAGATCAGGCCCTAAGCCAAAATGTAAAACCTTTGAGCAGTACAACCCAGTTGATTTAAATGACCTCTGCTCTACTGGGATTGGCCTGAAATTGCATCTACGTCCCTTTCCACCACAAACTGTTGCTTTTCTATAGTGCTTGACATTTTCTAGGTGATTTTTGCATTACATCTTTAAAATGTAAACCTACTGTTCCCCTTAACCTATTTTGATTTTCTTGGTGTCTTGTTGCGGATTAACTTTTTCTCTATTTATCTACTTTGTCATGGTAATTTTATCACGTAGTGATCTTTACTTCAAAATTGTTGGTACTTGAACAGAAGAATGGGAAGACAGAATGCCTCTGTAAAAGGGATAATATTCTGCTATACATCAGAGCTCCACAATCCTCCATCTATACAATATTAGATATATTCACTGCATTTGGAAAATATTGAGGATATATTATCAATTGGTCTAAATCAACAATGTATGTTCTCCAGGGTAAGGTCACAGGTCTGCCTCCAGGCTGTGAGGTACGTGTAGAATGTGACGGCTTTACCTACCTTGGCATCTATGCCACTACTGCCCCAGATTTATTTAACATCAACAATCTTCAGAAACCATTAAAGCGATTCAAAGGAGACGTCCATCATTGGAGGTCTCTTCTCCTTTCCCTGTTCAGAAGAGCTAACTTCTTCGAGATGAAGGTGTTACCATGCTTTCTTTATATGTTGCAAATTACACATTTTCCAGTTTCTGCCACTTACTTAAATACCATATAGAGAGCAAGGTGAGAGCACTGCTTTGGAATGGGGAGCCCCTCGCATAGCGCTACATACACTAACTCGAGAGTGGTATGATGGTGGCAAAGCTTTACCAGACATCCAAAAGTATTATTGGGCAGCACAGCTGACGATCATTAGTCAATGGATGCATCGACCTGCTGATGATTCTGTGTTTTGCATGGACCTTTATATTTTACAGACCGGTGGCTACTTGCATTATACACTTCTCCAAAACACTTAAGGGCCAGATGTAGGTAGCCCAATACCGGTCGGAAACGGCCGAAAATACCGATTTTCGGCCATTTCCGACCGGTATTGGGCTATGGACATGTAGGGGCTGAAAAAACATACATATTCCGTAATTTTACCGAATCTGTAATTTTATTTACCGATTCTGTAAATTTTACCGATTCGGTAAATTTACCATTCGGTAAAATTACCGAATATGTATTTTGAGATGTAGGTAGCATTTCTAGCAGTGCTACAGGTTCTTTAGAATTCGGTATTTACCATGCAATACAATTGCATGGTAAATTACGAATTCTTGTGTACATGCACATCTGTGCATGTACACCTGTGCCATGTGGCTCACAGACATGCCCTAAGGGCATGTATGTGTGCCACATGGCGCACATGCCAGTTACAGGGGTGCAACAGGGTGTCAAAGTGACACCCTGTCCCCCTTAGCAATTCGGTATTTTTACCGATTCGGTAAATACCGAATCGGTATTTGCTATTGAATCCTATGGGCTTCAAGGCCCATAGGATTCAATTGCAAATACCGATTCGGTATTTACTGAATCGGTAAATACCGAATCTTACAGATTCTGTAAAAAATACCGATTTTTTACCTACATCTCATTTACCGATTCATAAATACCGAATCGGTAAAATTCGGTATTTATGAATCGGTAAATGAGATTTACCTACATCTGGCCCTTAGCCCTTACGGTACCCACAGAACTCACAGTCTGACTTTGGCACACTATTCTCAAGAGACTGGGTTAGGGAGACAGGATTACAGAGTCCACACCACTGTGAGACTCAGAAAAACTAGGTATGTTGAAACTGAGGCCTGGCTTTAATAAATGGGACTTGATAGGTATTTCAAAGGTAGGGGATCTCTAGTCTAACGGGGCAGTCTTGCCGCTCTCTGAACTGCATAGGCAATGTGATCTCGCCATCACAGAAATGTTTCTCTATCTGCAGGTCTGACATGTCCTACAGGCAGCGATCCCTAGGGCGGAAGACCTTCCAGAATCATCACCTTTGAAAGATTGACTATTAGACAACCATATGAGCTGTTAAGACACCTCCCTGACTTGCAGAAAATTGATCAATATCTCCCCAGACATGCTTCTCCAGTTACGAATTCATTGTGAAGTAGATCTGGGAGCCCACACAGACGAAGATTAGACAAAGGCCTTAGCATCACCTAAAGAGGTGGTGATTGATTTGATTTATTGGTTATAAAGTGCAAACAAATGCCCTGGGGCTTCCCGGCACAGCTCAAAATGAGTAAAATGATAGACAGGAAAATAGGGGACACTAATCATGCCTGAACAGCCAGGTTTTTAAATCTTTCCTAAACTTCAGTAAAGAGGGAGCTGTTTTTAACGCCAGAGGTAACTAGTTCAAGTTCAGGGCCATGCACTTACTAGGCTCCTGCCTTCCCAGATAGCCAGTCCGTTGGTGGGAACTACCAGATCCCTTGCTGAGCAGTAGCAAAGATTCCATCCTGGAAAGTAATCGGAATCTAACTTTTAGATACGCAGGGCTAAGTCCTTGGAGTGCTTTGATAACAGGGATGAAATCTTCCTGAGAGAAAGTGGAAGAGAGTTCCATATCCTGATAGTACTATGTCTGAAACTCCTCCCCCCCTATTTGTCTTTTTGACTCTGGCGTTGGGCATTAGGAAAGCATTGCCCGACCGTAGTGTTCTGCTAGGAGAGTACCAGCTAAAAGTGGGCCAAAGAAATTGTGTGCCTTCTCTGTCAAGTGTCTTGTGTGCGATACAAAGTGCCTTGAATTTCACACGCTAGGCGACGGGAATCCAGTGTAACTCTTTAATCCAAGCCCTAGTGGACTGGTGTTTGGGAACATCCAATACTAATTTGGCGGTGGCATTTTGGACCGATTGTAGTCTTCTGAGCGGATTGGACTCCACGTTAATATATAAGGCATTACAATAGTCCAATTTTGATAAAACCAGGGAAGTTAAAACTGCTTTTCTGATCTTTTTAGGGTTAAATGGAAGAATTTTACACGCGGTTTTGATGATAAAAAATGCAGAAGATACCACCATTGAAATCTGAGATTTAACTGGTATCAGGTAACTGCACGCATTTCGCCCGAGGGAGAAGACATTTCTGATTCTTAATTCTGTTTTATTGATCATGTACTGCAGAAAATGCTGGAGGAGCATCAAAATGCACTTTATTATTTACAACTACTGAATAGCGATTGCACTTTATTTGTATGTAATTTTCTTAAAAAAGCCATCAGCTTTAGGAAAAGCATGAATGGCTAATTACACTGCAATTTCTTTTTAGGTGATTTTAATATTACAGTTATTTATATTTTTAATCACATGTTGCCCATGCTCGTACTGCCTAAAATATTGTACTGTATACTGTGTCTTTATTTGCCATTTGAAGTGAATTGTTTTTAATGTTATTTTTATTGTGTGTTTATAAATTGTACTTTTATGATTGTAAAATCTACAATCGAATAAAGATTTTGAATTGAATTGAATTGAGCATCAAAATGTGTTTCTTTTCAACATCAGAGTCAGTTGCTCCTCTTAGTCACACCAGACAGAACATGTGTTGCGCTGGTTGAAACATTATCCTGTGGCAAAATCGACCCTTTGAAAAACTCTGCTAGATGCTGAATTCCCTCTAAAACGAATGTTGTCTGGCAGAGCAACAGCCACTGAACTGCTCTCACAATACCCGCTATGTTTATAACATTAAACCAGGGAACACTCCGCTGTGGCCCAGTTCATTGTCCCTTACTCTCAGAAGCCAAGTGATGTATACAAGTTCAACAGTAGAAAGTTACTCAAAACTAACTCCAAACACAAATACACGACTATCGGGATCTTTAACTTGGAAAACTGGAATGAGGAAGAAATCGCACCTTAGTCTGAAGGAGTGTTTTTCAAATAAAAATGTGTTGCTTATCTGAGGATGAAGGATTTAGATAAGAGGTTAATTAAGTTGGTGAGAACCTGAGTCTAAGAAATGGGGCAGATATTGTTAATAAGCATAAAGTTTAAATCCGCCTTCTGCTATAACAGTGCCATTTATGTTTTGTTATGCCATGTAATGCTATCAACTGACAACCAACAAAACCATAGATTATTATCGTATGAAATACCACAAAAAGTGGTATTTCATGTGATAATAATCTATTCAAGACACATTCCTTCAATTTCGCAGGCACTTTTGTAAAAATCGCGGCATTTTTACAAAAGTGCTGATTTTGCAGCAAATCAGGAAAGCGCGAAATCCTGGAGGGTCTGTTTAGCAGTACTTAGCCTGTGTACAACTAATACCAAAATTGACCCTTTCAAGCCCATTATCTATACTTCTGCCTAATTACATCTAAATCCGTTCTGACACTTTCACACCACATCTCTTTAAACTACACCCTACAACACCACACACCAATCCACTTTACAGCTCCCCACTCTACGCCACTCTTCTCTAACCCATTCCACATTATCATATTTGACTCTATGCCACTACACTGTTCACCACACTCTATGCCACTCCACTCTGCACTATTTCACTCTGTCACTCCACTCTACACCACTCTACTCTACACCACCCCAATGTACTCCACTCCATTCAACTTCACCATTCTCTATGTTATTCCACTCCTCTCTACTGCACTGAACAGGAAACAACCTGAACAACGTGGGCAGAGATTGTGTGCCGTTTCAACACAAGCGCAACCACGCTTGCCTGAACCACGCATCTGCCTTAACCACGCATTTGTGTGGTTAAGGTAGATAGCGGCCGAGTGTTCAGCATGGGGAGGGAGAAGAGGAGGAAACGGTGGAACAGGAAGCTCTGGATGGGGACAGATAAGTAGGGCTGGGGTTGGGTTTGGGGGATAGTTTTTGTGGTGGTTTGCTTTTGGGCTTTAGGGCAGGTGCGGGGCACTTTTGGGAAGGGGCAAGGTTTTAGGACTCAGGGCGAGAGAGGGGGTCATGGTAGGGTAGTTTTAAGGGCTGAGGCTGGGTTTGGGCAGGCGTTTTTAGGAGTGGGGGCATTTTTAGGGCTCAGGGCAGAGGGTTCAGGGTGGAGGGGTACTTTTTAAATTAGGGACAGGGTATTAGGCCTCAGGGCAATGGAAGGGGTTGGGGTAGTTTTATGGACAGCACAAGGGTACATTTTAGGGCTCAGGACGGGGGGCTGGGGTTTGAGACCTCAAGGCATTGGGATGGGAAGGGGTAGTTTTAAGGGTAGAGCTCGTTTTAGGCCTCAGGGTGGGGGGACAAGGTAGGGGGATAGAATGTTAGGGCTTAAGGTGGGGAGGGGGGTCAGGATAGTGGCAATCTTTATCACACATGCACCCTTACCAATCATGCCTTTACACCAAAATAGCATGGTAAAGGCATGCATTGTAAAGGAATACATGGTTCAGAGGCATTCATGGTTCAGGCTGTATGGTAGAGGCATGCATGGTTTGGCCATGCATGTTTCTGTCATACAACAGCACTGAGCGGCACTCTACGCCACTCCACTCTATGCTATTCCAATTTATGCCACCCCACTCTATGGCACTCCACTGTACAACACTCCACTCAATATAACTCTACTCTATGCCACTCCATTTTATGCTATTCCACTCAACGCCACTCCACTCCTTGGCCCTAAATTCTAAGTCACTGCATGCTACAATAATACACTTTACAGCACTCTACTCTATGCCACTCCACTGTTTGCCACAACACTGTACGCTATTCCACTCTACACAGCTCCACTCTATGCCTCTGCAGTGTATGCCAATCCTTTTAATGCTATTCCGCTCTACATGCAGTCCACTCTACACCACTCAATTTTGCCCCACTCCACTGTATGTCAATCCTCTGTACTCAGCTCCACTCTATGCCACTCCAGTGTATGCAACTCCACTCTGTCACTAAATGCCATGCCACTCCACTCTATGCTATTGCACTGAATGCCACTCAACTCTGCACCACTCCACTGTACCACTGTATGCCACTCCACTGTACACTACTGCATTCTATGCCACTCTACTCTATGCTATTCCTCTTCAAGACACTTAACTCTATGTCTCTATATGCCGCGGACCTCTACGTAAGTTCACTTTACACCAATCCACTCTATGCCACTCCCCTCTATGCTGTTCGGCTCTACACTCCTTGACTGTAAGCCACTCTGTTATACACCACTACACTGTACGCAACTCCAGTGCATGACACTCTACTCTATGTTATTCCATTGTACGCCACTTGATTCTAAACCACTGTGCGCTACTACACTCTTCGCTATTTTACTATACACCACTCCACTATATGGCATTCCACTCTATTGCAGTCTACTCCACTGCACTGTATGCCACTTCACTCAATACCACTTCATTGTATGCCACTACACTGTATGTCACTCGACTGTACGATATTATACTCTACACCACACTACTCTACACCATTCCACTCTACCCTATTTCATTCTACGCCACTTGACCAGACACCACACTACACTATTCCACACTATTCTATTCCACTCTATGCTACTTCCCTCTATTCACTTCCTTTATATGCCATTCCATTCTACTCCACTCTATGCCACTCTGTAACACTCAATTCAATGGCAGTCCAATGTACGTCACTCCAGTCTATGCTATTCCACTCCGCTCTACGCCATTCCACTCTATTCAAATCCACCCTATGCCACTCCACTCTAAAGCAGTCAACTCTACGCCATTCCAGTCTATTCTATTCCACTCTACACCACTTCACTCTACACCACTACACTCTACACCATTCCATTCTATGCCACTTCACTCTGTGCCACTCCACTCTATGTTATTCTACTCTATGCCACTCCACTCTACTTCACTCTATGCCACACCCATCTATGCTAATATATTCCATGCCACTTCACTTTACACCACTATACTGTACACCATTCAACTCTATGCCACTCCACTCCACCCAACTTCACTCTAAGCCACTCCATTCTATGCTATTCTAGTCTATGCCACTGGACTCTATGCCTATCTATGCCTCTCCAATGTATGGCACTCCACTCTATGCTACTCTATTCTATGCCTCCCCACTCTATGCCATTCCACTCTCCCCCATTCTACTTTACGTTACTCCACTGTGAACCACTCAAATTTACTCCGCTCAACTCTACCCCACTCCACTCTATGCTTTTCCACTGTATGACACTCCACTCAATGCCACTCCAGTGTTCTCTACTCCACTGTATGCCACTCCACTCTACACTGTGGGGCTGATTACTAGTCTGGCGGTCCACAAACCATAATGGTGGTTGGACCACCATTGCACTGCAGCAGCTGCCAGGGAACCACCATCCCCTGGCAGTGTTGCAGCAGTCAGGAGGCCGCAATATGCTTGGCGGGAATTCCGCAGTCCCGCTAAGCATATTATGAGTTTCTTCTCCACCAGTGGAGTCATGGAGGTTCCTACTCCATTAACACCATGCCAGAGGGGAAACAAAGGTGGCCCTTCAGGGTCCTGTGTGCCACCTCTACCTGGGGATGCATGCAGGAGGCACAACATGGGAAGAGTTAGGGATTTAAGGAATTGATCAAGTTTAAGGGGGTCTGCAGGGGAACCTGATTTAATTTTCTTTTGCTGGTTTGAGGAGAGGGAGGGAGCTTTAGGTTGCCCCAATGATTTAAGATCATTAAGTATGGAGAAGATGCATTTGGCTGTGTTGCCGCTATTTCTGATCAGATCTGCAAAGAAGGCAGCTCTTTCCTTCTGGATGGCCCTATGATAGTTCTTAATAGCTGCCCGATATTGCCCTTTCAAGACTGGGTTATAGTCCCATCTCCACACCTGTTCCATACTTTTGCACACTTACCAGGCTGCAGCCAAATTTCTGTTATACTACGGGCTAGGATGACTGTTCCAGCTCTGTGACCACCTAGCGGGGACGGGAGTATCAAGGGAGTGAGAGATCCAGTTGGAGAGGGTACTCTCAGCAACATCTGGGTCATCTGGCAAGTTAGGTGTATGCATCAGGAGAAGGGCGTGGAACTGTTTGGAGTCCAGTTTATGGCACAGGCGTTTAAAGACTGATTTCCGAGTTATGACCTGAAGGGGCCCTACTCCCAGCAGAGTCATGGATATCAGGTAATGGTCAGACTAGCTCATCAGAGTTGGTGTATACACCGTGAGGGTAGGTAAGTTAGAGAACACTGGTCCTAGTTGGTGTCCAGCAGAGTGGGTGCAGGGTGGGACCCGCTGAGTAAACTGGAGAACGGCAAGTTCTGCGAGGAAGTTGCCTATCTCGCAGTCTTGAGTGTTGTCTAGATGTATATTCAGATCACCAATAATTATAAAATTGGTTGATCTAATAGCCAAAGTGCCAGCTAGAGCAATCAATACATCCCTAAATTCTTTAGAGGGGCCAGGCGGGTGATAGATCAGGAGTCCAGACAATGTGAAGTTGACATTCAAGGCAATATCGAAGCAAGCGCACTCACTGCCTACCAAGGCCTCTTTAGTGAGAGTGCAGGTATAACCAGCTTTGAAGATGATAGCAATGCCACCACCCCGAGCACCTCTATTACTCGTCTGGCACTGCCTTGGGGCAGTGCCAGATGAGGCTCTGCCTCTTGTTGGCCGTGGGCCAAGTTTCTATCAGAAAGAGGATGTCTGGTGACTCATCATCAAGTAGGTCGTAAATTTCAGCAAAATGCCTCACTAAAGACCGGCAGTTTAAACTGAGCAGTTTGACAACCCGTGAGGAGGGATGGGGGAGGAACGCAGTGGCCCAGTAATTGAACACACAACACCTACAGCCAAAAGGGCCCTCAGGAGGGACATCCAGCAGATAACACTGGGGAATGGAGCTGTTGTTTAACTGGCTGATCTGTTAATACTTCCAGAGATTCAGCGCAATAAGATCATCTATTGCCATGACAGATTTCATGAGTAGTGCTCTGTGAGTTTTTTTTAACCCTCAAGGCAAATCCTACTGAGTTGGAATTATATTGTGCTCTTACAAAAAGAGGAAAGGATCACATAGGGGAGAATTTGGAACTGGTTTGAGGGTACTTATGAATAATATGTAAGATGAACACGCAATACCATTACGAGCTAGCTGATCAGCATCCTGTAATAAGAACTATTTTTCTGGCAATAAAGATAACATCCGTTCACAAGAAAGTCAATGTGTCATGCCAATGCACTGTCAATGATTGCTTCTTGAGAGACCATAGGGTTTGAGCTCATTTCTGGAACCAGACTGGAAGGATATAACGATTGAAACCTGAATTCTGGTACTAATTGACATTAGAAGACTCAAGATAGAGATTTTGAGACAGGAGTGTCATCATGGGGGTTAGCCACTTATTCCAGTGCCATGAAGACGTCCATGATGAACAAAATGCTCTGGGTAATGGTTACAAACAGTTTTAAAATGCTCCACTAGTAATGCCATGATGAGTACAAAATTAAGTGACTATTGATTCAACACGTGGTCTTTCTTGTGGAATAGATGCTATCTTTATTTACAGGAAAATACTACTTATTGAGGGTGCTGGTTATCTGTCTCATATTTGTGTTTATGAACGGTCTTTGATTGTTCTGATAAGGGGCTTTGGTGATTGGCCACTTTTGATCCTTGCACCTCGAAAAGTGATTTTGGACATATACACTATATAATAAGTGCGGTTGTCAGGGCCGGACTGACTACCGGGCAGTTTGGAATGCTGCCGAGCTGGGGGCTGATTTATTTGCAGTGTGGGCTGATTTCGTTCATGGAGACCTGCGTGTGCTTCGGAATAATGAAAGGAAAACGAATTTCGTTTAGTACACACAGGTCCCCATCAACGAAATCAGCCCCCAGCTCAGCAGCATTCCAAACTGCCCGGTACCCAGTCCGGCCCTGGCGGTTGTGCTAAGTAACCCAATCACTTTCTAGTAATCAGTTATAATATGCAATAAAAAGCCTGCTGCTCCCGAGATCAGTACTGATAAAGAAGAGTAGGAAAGGACGCGTTACAGCTCTATTTAAAGGAGCAGGTTCTTAATTTGTCTGCTGGTATCGATGCAAGAGAGTGTTCCTGATCTGAATCAAACTCTGGCTTAAATAAATTGTTTTGGTACTACAGTGACTACATTCTGAGCAGACCATGGTATATTTAGGCTGCTGTAGTCAGACTGCAACCTACTGTAAAACCTCCTGAGAGATTTCTAGTTGTCTTTTTGCCACTTTCTGGAATTAACCCCTGCAGCTTTTCCAAAGTGCTTTTGTCTTCATTGGAACAGGTCCTACTCCTACAGAAGCCCTAACGGTAACCAGTTACACATCAAAGAAATCTGAGCTGAAGAGTGGTGTTCCTCAAGGCTCCATATGCTTTTCAATCTATATATTTAACCAGTAGGTTTGAGATTGGGTCAACAAGGGGCAGCCTTCCATCAGTATATGGAGGGCATGCAAATCTATCGCAAAAACTTAATCAGTGGATGCACTCTGCAAAACTAGATGGCTTAAAACTTCCCTGTTCTTAATCCAAATGCACCTGAATACCTCCTTCCCTCTTTTGATGAGTATAAATTGTTCCCACAACTTTATAGACTCACTACGTCAAGTAGACTTTGACCTCAATGTATCAAAAGCAGTGAAATCTCTTGTATTCATTCTGGCGCCATCCCTACCTATCCAACCACACATCAAGTAATCTAGCCAAAGCTGCAAATGTCTTCACCCATTCCCTAAAAAAATTCCGAAATATAATTCCCAAGGAGCATCGGAAAATTGGCCCCAACATTAGTGATTTTGGCAAACCGCAGACGCCTTCTTCACTGCATAGCTAGACTTGTCTCATCTGTGAAAAACTCAAACACATCTCCCCATTTTTTACATATTTACATTGGCATCTTCCGAATGCTAAGATTACTTTCAAGATATGCTGCATTTTTTTCAAAGCTATAAAGTTCAATAGCTATCCCAATCTGTCTCCCAGAGCAGGGCATAAGAAATCTATATAGCCAGGAAGCACCCACAAAATGTAATTTGCACGGAATCTCTCCTGACCTCAGTGTGGAACTCTCCTTTCAGTAACATTAAGTTCCAGCCTTTTCTCCTCTCCTTCAGGAGCTCATTAAAACACACCTACCCTGGGGCGTGGCTTGGCGCCCGACGAGGACGGCGGCTCTCATGTGAGCGCTCCGGGTCGGAAGGGGTGTTCGCCGCATATTTGACTCACCACCGCCTGCAAACCATATTTTCCTGGACCGGAGGTCGAGGACACCAGCGCGCTTCTGCTGACACGGAGCACGAGCAGCGGAATGGTCATTTTCGCTACTTTTGCAGCGGACGCGGCTGTGTGACGGTCGCGCACGCCATCTTGAATCCTGTCACCGCGGACCACGGCGCTCCCGCTTTGACAGCATGCGAGCCTGCCACAGAGTTCTTCATACCTCCAGCAACTCCCGGTGAGATACTTTCTTCGTCTTGGCACCTCCGCTGCTGGACTTTGCACCATGACGCTATTTTAAGTGAGTTTAGGCAAGTTTTACTCACGTCTTTAAGAGCTTGGCAGCCATTTTAAGCAACTGCTGTACATCTTACCTCAGATGCCCTGTATTCATGCGCAGCTGTAGCCTACTCTCCATTAAAAGCGTTTTATTTCCTCACGCTTTTATTTCATGGCTAAACACAACTTGGAGCAGTTTTGCGCATTGATGCTGCATGTTTTTCTCTACTTGCTCTCCCTGCATCTGTGATGTTCCTTCATTGATGGTCTCCCCCTGCACCACGTTGTGCCATTTTTTTTTTCATATTTCTTAGCGTCATGGTGTTTCTCTGCTTCCACCATCAACGTGTTACTTCCTCCAACGACTCAAATGCTGTTCCACTTATCTGCCTAAATTCCTGGCATTTTTGAATTCTGCGCAGATAGTCTTCTTTTCCTTCTTCTTCTTTTTGGAAGCCCAGGTGCCCTCCTCCTATCAAGAGTTCCTGCATACACTTACAGCTGTCTATGGGCTCGCAGTGAACGCTACTGAACTCTACTCTCCTTACCAATAACTCTTTTTATGGAAAGAAGGGCAATTCCCAGCTCTCTCAAAACTCCACGTCGTGTCTTCATTAAAAACTCAAAAGTCTTCTCTGCACTGGCGCACCTCGAGGCTTCTCAGGCGCTCGTCGCTCAGATGTCGCAGTCTTCTACGGAGCGGTCTGCCCAGCCTCAAGATAAAGTCACGACGAAACGCCTTAAAAAACATCCACCATCACCAACAGGATCCACCTCGGCTGTCTCCATGGAGCTGTTATTGGAGGAAATCCGTGCCCTCAGACCTTTCATGGAAGAAACTAATTCTAAGTTGCAGGTTCTTACCGACAACTGGTCTCAAATGGATGCCAGGGTGACAACAGTGGAACACTCTCTGTCTTCTCTCCAAGAGTCGTCCTCCAAGGTCTCACATATGCAGTCTCAGATTTCCTCTCTTCAAAAGCAGGTTGAAGAATTGGAGAATCGAAACAGACGCAATAATCTCCGTCTCTACGGCCTGGCAGAGAATTGTGAAGGGAATGATCCCATCGCCTTCTTCAAATCATTTCTACCCAAACTTCTTCATCTGCCTGAGGGTACTACGCTTAACATCCAGCGTGCACACAGACTGGGCCGCCTCCCTTCTACTCCCTCTCCTTCTTCACGGCCGAGAGGTGTCATCATGTACTTCCTAGAAAACACTGACCTTCTCAAAGTTATCTCAGCGGCTCGCGCTTCACCTCGTCTCCAATGGTCCGGATCCAATCTCTTCATTGCGCAGGATTACGCCAAAACTACAGCCAGTCGCCGCAAAGCCTTTTTGGATATGCGACCAGAGCTTCGTGCCATCGGGGCCAGATACGGCCTTTTTCATCCTTGCCTGTTGAGAGTCACTCACAACAACAAGACCACGACCTACGAGGATCCTGTTCGTCTCCGAAGTTTTTTGAACGCAATGCCAACATCTTATATGGACTCATCTGGTTCCTCATCAGCTTTTCCTCCGTGATTCTTGTCTGATATGACTTTGTTGTCCTAATCACATTGCATCTTTCATGTTTGTTGTTGGTTGTTTTGTTGTTTGCCTTTCCTGGGCTTCCCAGCATCTTCAGTTTCTTTGTTCCTTTTTGACTCTTTCCTATTTCTCTCACATCCCTGTTGGATGAATATGTAATTTTCATTCGTGTATTTTGTATGTGTTCTCATTATATACTATTGTTTTGTTCCCCTCTTCTCTTATTCACGTTATTCCTTTTTGTTTTTCTTCCTTGCAGGTCCCACGATTTGTATTGCGTTCACCCCTCGACTTGTTGGTTCGCTTACATTGGATGCTCTGCCTCCTCTAGTTGGCGCTCCCCCCTCACTCTTCTCTCCTCGTCTCCTCTCCTTGGTGATCATCCCTCCTCCTTTTTACCCTCCGTAAGTATGTTTTCCCTTTTCTCCCTGATGTTCGCTTCCCTCCTTGTACCTTTTTTTCTTTCATCTTTATTAGTTTTCTTTGTTCTACAGGTGTCTTTTTCTCTTGTTTTTCGACAATTCTTCTGTTATAACCTTCTTCCCACCACTTTCTCTATTCTTTGGACTACCTTCTTATCTTTTTTACGTCAACAGTTTTTAAATTCTTCTTTTCTACTCTCTCTTTCTTTCCTACAATCTTCCTTTCCACCCTATTTTGTATTGATTCTTATAGACTTTCGCATTCTCTTTGGCTTTTCTTCCCCTCTGGGTTCCTCTCACATCTTCCTTCTTCATGTTAATATTTTCCTTCTTACTTTTATGATATGTCTTTAAAGGTAATTACTTGGAATGTTAAAGGCATTAATTCTCCCATCAAACGACAGAGAATTCTATCACACCTTGCACGTTTAAATGTGGACATTGCTTTTTTGCAAGAAACCCACCTATCTGCTGAAGAATCTGTTAAACTGAAAAGGAGTTGGGTGGGCGATGTTTACTATTCTCCTGGGGATGGTAAACGTAATGGTGTGGCCATCCTATGTCATAAAGCTCTTTCTCACTCCTTGCTTGCTCAGGAATCGGATGCTGACGGCCGTTGGACGTATGCTAGGCTTTCTGTCAAGAATGTTCCAATTTCTCTACTAAATGTTTATGCACCCACTACTGGTGATCCTACGTTTTGGCATTCATTTTCCCAACACATTGCCAGATTTATTGATGACAATTTTATTTTGGCAGGTGACTGTAACCAACCCCTAGACCCTTTTCTAGACAGGAATTCCAAGGCACACTTCATTCCTAACAAGTCACATAAATCCTTTCTCCAAACCATCTCTCAGCACCAACTTACTGATGCTTGGCATTTATGTAACCCAGAACTCCAAGAATTCACTTTCTACTCTCCATGCCATCATTCCCAATCCAGGATCGATTACATTTCTGTGTCCCACAACATTGTTCAAACTCTCACCCATGCTGAAATTGGCCCGATTTTACTTTCTGACCATGCCCCAACTTTAGTTCAATTGGACATCCTACCTAAATCAGTTGGTCCTAAACGTTGGCGTTTTAACAATTCCCTTCTCTTAGACCCCAAATTTACCACCTCCTTCATTACCTTCTCAGATGAGTTTTTCTCCTTGAATGATGATTCCCCCGTCCCCAAGCACACCATTTGGGATGCCTTTAAGGCGGCAGCGAGAGACTTTATAATTGGCTTTGTTGCAAAAAAACGGAAAGCTGCTCGCAACTTCACAAAGGCTATCCTTCTGGATATTAAGAAATTGGAGCATTCTTATTTTACTTCCCGTTCACAGGAAAGTCTAACCGCCTTGATTAATGCTAAAATGAAATTCAACAAAAAATCCACCGACGATGCATCCTTGTACCTTTTGAAATCAAGTGCCAAGTTCTATGGGGGCAAAAATAAGGCTGGTAAGATATTAGCTAATTATCTAAAAGTTAAGCAAAATAAGTTAAATATTGAATCAGTTTACGACGATACCTCCACTCTTAAACACACTGATGCAGATATCCTCACTGCATTTTCCACCTTTTACAAAACTCTATACTCTTCTGAAACCCAACCCTCTTCCCAATCCTTAGACAATTTCTTCTCTACCATTCAAAAACCAACCCACTTTCCACTTGACCTCTCTCATCTAGAACTTGAAATTTCCCAACAAGAATTACTTAAGGCACTTCAAACTCTCCAAAAAGATAAGGCACCTGGGCCAGACGGATTCACTGTAGAAATTTTTCTTCACTTTTCAAAGTTTCTTATCCCAAAACTCCACTCCCTCGTCGGCGCTTTCCTCACCTTGGGTTCTTCCTCAGGCTCTTTTTCTGATGCGCATATCTGCCTCATACCCAAGGAGGGGAAAGATCCTCAACACTGTAAAAATTATAGGCCAATTTCTTTGGTCAACATTGATTACAAGATATTTGCAAAGTCTCTTGCGGCTCGTCTCGATCTTCTTCTTCCAGACCTCTTGGGTGAGGAACAGTCGGGCTTTGTCAAAAGCCGTTTTATCACGGACAACACCAGACTTCTTTTTAATATTCTTTCTAAATCTCGTCTTTCATCCCATCCCCTTGCGGCTATTGCACTGGATGCTGAGAAGGCATTTGATAGGGTTGAATGGACCTACCTCTTTCACACCCTTCGCTGGTTTGGTTTTGGCCCTGTCTTCATATCCCTAATTTCACTACTTTACTCTAACCCAAGGGCGGCGGTTTGCGCTAATGGTCAAATATCTTCTTTCTTTGATCTGCAAAGAGGTGTCCGTCAAGGATGTCCCCTATCTCCTTTTCTTTTTAATCTGGCCTTGGAACCTTTCCTCTCTAAACTTCGTCAAAACCCCCTCATTCAAGGTTTTCAAATGTCAGACTCCCACATCAAACTAGCCGCATACGCGGATGACATTCTTCTCTTTATTTCCAATCCCACTGTTTCGATTCCCGCCTTCCTCACTGAAGTCCACGCCTATTCCCACATATCTGGATATAAGCTTAACCATGACAAATGTGAGATCCTCCCTCTAACCAAATTCACATTTAAACCTGATTTTGTTGCCTCCAACTTTACATGGAAATCCTCTAATATTAAATACCTTGGACTGCACATCACCCCTACCATTCCAGATACTGTTTCCCTCTGTATGTCCAAATGTATTCAGAAGTTAACGGATCTCACGTCCAAATGGCACCCTCTTTATTTGTCCTGGTGGGGTCGCCTCGACACCATCAAGATGATGCTTTCTCCCATTGTCCTTTACACCCTCTCTAATATTCCAGTCCCCATTCCTTCTAAATTTTTCAAAAAAATTAATTCACTCCTCACGTCCTTTCTTTGGAATAAAAAGAGACCCCGAATGTCTCTAGCCCGCCTGATTCGCCCTAAATCAGAGGGTGGGGTCAACTTTCCCGACTTTCCTGCTTACCATAAAGCGTTCCAACTGCGACAAGCTTCCGTTTGGTTGCAGCACCCCAGTACTCCCTGCCCTTTATGGGCTAAATTTGAGCGTCTCCTTCTTTCTCCCTTTTCCTTTGCTGAATATCTTTCCTTCTCTCGTAAACCCGCTTCCATTTCTACTCCCATTCATAAATTCACCACTAAATTGCTCCTGTCTTCTTCTCCCTCTCCTCCCATAACCATTGCTGACTTTCTTTCCTCCCCCATCTGGCATAACACCTTCTTACTCATCCGTAATAGACCCTTCTTTTGGAGAACATGGCATAGCAGAGGTTTGCAGTGGATTTCCCAACTCTTCTCTAACTCCTCTTTCTTGTCTTTCCCTACTCTCTGCTCCATTTATAACTTACCTACCTCTTTTGCCCGCAACTATCAATTGCTTAAGGATACAGTCCTAACAAACTACAACTGCCTTTCTCAGCCTTGTTCCCCTCCTGCTTCATCCACTCGCCCTTCCTCACTTCACTCCTTTTTACGTACTACACCAAGAGCTGCTGCTATTTACAAGTACCTTCATACTGGTGAGTCCATCAGACCCAAATCTAAGGTGGAGGAATCTTGGGAACATGACTTGTCTGTGTCCTGGTCAGTTCCTTTTTGGGACAAAATCTGGTTCAAGATTCGCAAATCCTCGAGAGCGGCAACCCTTACGCAGACTTTGTTTTTCATTTACAACAGACTTCTTTTTACACCCTCTGACCTTCACAAACGTTTCCCAACCACTCCCCATACTTGTTGGTCCTGTTCATCGCCACACGCCACTTTATTTCACATGTTATTTTTATGCACTCCTGTTCACAGTTTTTGGTTGCAGGTTTGGGCTCAAGTTAATATGATTTTCCACACTTGTATCCCTTTTTCTCATACACATATATTCTTGGGTAGCCTTTCATCTTGCTGGGACAATGTTGATTTAAAACCTCAAATTGTTGACTTACTATTGGCAGCTGCCTTTCAACAAATCACAGTCAATTGGAAAGACTTCTCCAATATTTCCTTCAAGGCGTGGTGGTTTAATGTCTGCCATAATCATAGACTTGACACTGCTTTTGTTTTTCCAACATGTATGGCTACAAAACGCATGGACTTATGGCTCCCTGTCACGCTTTATTTGGATTCCTGCTCTAAACGTTTGTTTCACCCACCACCTTCGCAACAGGAAGTTCTCAAACCCCCCTAATTGCTTGATGCATTCCTTTTTTTTTTTTTATTCTCCAATGTACCATTTTCTTATTCCTTCCAATTATTTTCATGTTTCTGATGTTTGCTGTTTGACATACTTTTTCTTTCCCCTCCACTTTCTCTTTCTCTAGTACCCAGACCTATTTTCTCATCATATTTGCATTCCAATGTTTGTTTTATTTTGCTCATAGTCTTTAAGTTACTATTCCAATGTATTTTGCTTTGACACCTGATTTCTTCCTTGTTATTATCAAATAAAATTTTCTTGAACTTAAAAAAAACACACCTACCCTGACTAATCCATTTCTGTTCTTCCTGCTCTCTGCCTTCATGTCCATTCATCTTCAGTGCCTCCATTTCTCCCACTTCCACTGATTTTAGGAAGCTCCTCATGACACTCTTACTCAATCCCACCTTGATTGTTTCCATCTTTGACATGCTTTGTCTTTAACGTTTCCATTGATCTACCTGATGCACTATCCTAGCATTAACTCCTTTGTCCTCCATGAAGGCCATTTTCTTTTCTGTCATACATTTCTATTACCAGTTTTTTTATATATTAACTCTGTTTTATCGTAAAGTTCCTAAATTCCTTGGGTGCTAGTGTGACGTTAACCCCTTCCATGCTGATGACGGACCCCAGCCATCATGCACTACGGGGCTCGTGTGCTGATGACGGCTGGGGCCGTCATAAACCCACCCACTCGCGATTTTGCCGCACAGGCGCAGAATCGCGGCGGCATGGAAGGGGTTAAAGTGCTAAATAAATAAAACAAAAACTAAATTGTAAAAATAATTTCTAACTTGAAATAATAATAGAAGCTGAAGGCCTTCCCATCTGGCCATTCAAAAAATAACAGAAAGACTGTGAAGGGGTTGTATGAGCCACGAAGAACAGGGTCTTGGTGCATAAAGGAATACCACTGGCTCTGTTAATTCTTTTTGCCCATACATGTCAGTGCTAGTGTGCTGCAATATTTCACAACATACAGCTTAGAATGGCTCTCTGATGTCTGTGAATGACGTGATGTACCAACATGTGCAAGTGAAATATATGACGGCAACGTTATTAAAATATTTCAGTATGTAGCTGATTGGAAATTTTAACCTAAACACAGTGGTACAGACTTTGGAAGAAAAAAAATAAGTGTCACAAACCAATATGGAGACAGTGAGGATAAAATACACTTACTCTTCTTGTAACAATTGAGTCAATGTCATTGATGTCTTTGTATGCAAACATCATTAAATCTGCATTCAGTGTCCTAATCCTCTGCAAGCGAAGGCGGATATAGCGAGTGGTAGTGAATTCCATGAGTGCTGGTGATGGATCTTCAGCACTTGGTCTCCCATTGATCAACGATGTGTGAATCTGAAAAGCAGAGAACAATTTTGTTAATTTGCTGTATATACAGTTATAAATGTGCACTGGAAACTTCCAACCCTACTTTGGATCTTTTTTAACTTTACAGACTCCGCAACATGGCAATTTAGATTTAATCACAAATATGTCTTCTCATTGACATTTTAGCTCACTTCCTGACTTACCCCTTGGTAGATGACAAAACTCACACTTTAGCTCAATTATTTAATGAATCTTTTGAGTAACATGGGATTTATACAATCACGCTGCATTCCCACTCTCTCTTAGTTTCACAATCTCAAGGTAATTTATTCTGAACTTCAATTATTTTTCTCATTGATTGGTATTCCCCCGTCTGGTGCAATTATTTTCTAGTAAATTTGTGTAAAAAAAAAATTGTCCTAAAAAAAACAGAACTCCAAACTCTGTTGAAAATATCCAGAGAGAACTTGGATATAGTTCTATTTCTAACACTTCTGGAAAGGTCATTGGCACTGTTGCATTCTACAGGTGCATAGAAGCCTTTGCGTGCTAAGGTTAAACTTTTCTGCTTCCTGCTTGACAAATGTGCTGCCACTTGTATGAGTAGGACTCAAACCATGATACCCCGTAGATTAAATTGGAACTCAGAGTCAAGATGCAATGTAATCAGTTAAGTGAAAGAACATGTTCAGTATCTCACCACTCATAAGTCAAGGGGCCTCATGTTCGTTCAATGCTTTCTGTAAACGTGGTCTCAACGTGAGCACCAACATTTACCAAATGCATTGGTTTTTGTGAAGCAAAATATGTTCAAACATGTTGATGAGCAACATTCTGATTGTAGGGAGTAGAAATGTGACCAACCTCATTAATATGCATGAGGAAAGCCGTAAATTGTGACCCACTACTAATTCCTGCCTTCACAGCAGACCAGCATGTTGTGATTGCTTTTAAAAGAAGCAATCTTTGTTTTTAATTGCAGCCTGTTTCCTTAAAGGAAAACGGGATGTGTTTCAAAACAGAAATAGAAAGATTTCTAAAACCTCTTTTTTACGAGTAAACAGTGGTCCTAGCTGTCGCTGCCTGCTCCTAAAATGTTTTTACAACATTTACAAAGGGGAAGGAAGGGTTCCCTAAAGCACCTCCTTTAAGTTGGTAGGTTAATCTCTCCGAAGTCCAACATTTCATCTACTGTTGCATAAACTCGAGTAGGTATGGTATGTTTATTAGTATTAGACTCCAATAGATTTCAGATTATTGTTTAAACTGATTTGATAGGGTCTCCTGGGACTATCTGTGGGAAGTGATGAGGTGGTATGGGCTAGGAGAGGGTTATATACAAGCAATCCAAGCTCTATATAGGGATCCGACTGCTCGAATTAGGGTTAACAAAGGTCTCTCGGCACCAGTAAACATTAAGAGGGGGACTAGACAGGGATGCCCATCCTCACCTCTGCTTTTTGCGTTATATATGGACCCCTTGCGGCGTAAGTTGGAAGGGAATCCCAATATACCACCGGTAGAGCTAAATGACAGGCAGTTTAAAGTTTTGGCATATGCCGACGATGTGGCAATAGTTACTCCCAACCCTGCTCTAGCAATTCAGCATATAGAGGTAGAGACACGACTGTTTGGCGAAGTCTCAGGGTACAAACTAAATAGCAGTAAGACCCAAATTGTTAAGAACTCTTTTGTGGGGTGTAGCGATCTTAGGGTTGTTAGCTCTGCGACTTACTTAGGGGTCGAGATCTCTGCAGATCTCAACTCGGTAGTGGAGAAAAATATAGTACCCCTCATGGCCAAGGTGAGCTCGGAACTGGGGAGGATGAACAATCTGCATCTCTCCCTGGTAGGGCGCACGAACGTAATCAAAATGCTGATTCTTCCAAAGTTTCTATATTTCTTCAGGGCAATCCCAATAGTGTTTGAGGGTATTTGGTTCAATAAATTGGAGGCACTTTTGAATAGGTTTATATGGGCGCACGGGAAAACCAGGAGGGCGTATAGGTTCATGACACTACCAAGGGAGAGGGGTGGTTGGGGGGCACCGGATTTTAGACTTTATTATTGGGCAGCGGCTCTACAGTTTATGCAGGGCTTGGTGGGAGGGGGGGGATTGGACCCTAGAATAACAGCAGCATCCACTGAAGTCTATGCAACAATCCTTGGTTCAGAGGCGGAAAATTGCTTCTTAAGCTGTACAGACTATGCTTATTTTAAAAGGACAAAGTATTAAACCTTTCGAGCGGCATACAGGATCTGGTCCGCATTCGCAAGGAAATTTGGCTTAGGAAGATTCAATAGATATACCCGGCTCTATAAAAATGGAACTATGCCCCCAATGATTTTCGCCGATGCTATCATGGCTGAATGGGCTAGTTCAGGGATTCGGAAAATAGGGGACTTGTTGGGATCAGAGGGGGGGGGGTGCAGCAATTGTCAATGCTGGAGGCTAGATATCACCTAGATAGGAGGAGCTTTCTTAAGTATCTCCAGGTGAGCAGCTTTCTACGTAATAAGAGAGGGGGGAGATGCGAGTTTGCTAGTAATAATATAATGGAGGCTATCGAAAGGGGTGGTGAATGCTCAATCCGTGGGTTGTATGCTGCTCTGGCAGCTTATAAAACAGACGATATGGGGAAACATGGAGACAAATGGGCCAATAAGCTGGAGATCGACCCAGGGCTCTTCCAGGATTCACTTGACCTAGGGCGTACAGTGCTCTGTTTGGCCTCACTCCGATCGCAGCATTATAAGACATTGTTTTCCTTATACTTTACCCCGGCAAAAATAGTACAGTGGGGGGGGCCTCCGGATAACATGCCTAAAATGCAATGCTCTGGAGACTGACAGTATTCACATTTTCTCCACCTGTCCTCAGCTCCAAATGCTTATCAAGGCGGTTGAAGGTTTTCTAACGAACTCACTGGGGGTGGTAACGACTCTCACCTCCCCTCTGATTATGCTAGGAGTCAGCACACTTCCAGACGACATCTATGGCAAATTTCTATTTGTGGCCATGGCGGTTTTTAGATTAGCAATAGCAAGGACAGGGCTTGATAAAACTCCCCCAGCAATGCAACAATGGCTGGCCACGCTCCTTGCTGTTTATAATCGGGAAAAAGGAATATATGCAAGAAGAGGCAGGAGAAAGAGGGAACTTGGGAGGAAGATCTGGGAGCCGATCAGTGCATGGAAAGAGGGGTAGGTTGGGGGGGACCACTAGCACAACTTTTTTCTTTTCTTTTTCCTTGTTTGTTTTCCCTTTTTTTAACTGCATACCTAGAGTAGGGAGTGGGCATATGTAGAAAGCCGCACACAGTAAGGATAAGATAGGATTTATTCATTATGGTATTATTGTTTTTCCTTTTTTTTTTTGGTTATGTGTATTGTATTTATATAGCGCACTTCTACCCGGAGGCCTCGTAGCGCTGTATTCATACCGCTGTGGAACCCATCCTGGCTTTCCTGTGAAATGTCCACTCTTGGGCACCCCCAAGGTGAAGCCAGGCATCCAAGCACTGCTGGGGCCGTTGTGGAGATTAAGCAAGCTATTGCCCAGAGTTTCAGAGTGGGACCCATGATTAGACTTGGCACCGAGGCGAGAATTATCAGGTCCGGGGAAATTGAGCCCAAGACCCGCCGAGGCGGGAATCGAACCCTGGTCCCGGGCCAGACCTCTGCATCAGGGTCTGCCGCTCTAACCATTGAGCCACGCTTCTCCACTGAACTGTGGTGGGAGCATAAGTCCCTTACAAAGTATGCAGATGCAGGGAGAGTCCCACGTGGACTTCGCATATTACTGGCTCCTAGTTTTGAAAAGCCTAACCCAGCGATGCTTCGTGAATGGGGGGAGAGCAATTTACAAGCGTCCATGAATCTCATACATATATTGATTAAATATGCGGAGATTGACCGCTTGGTGATAGTGGCGGAAATTGAGGACATTGAGAATGAACTGAGGAAGTCAGACAAACAAGATTTGATTACATTGAAAAGGAATGAAATTAAAGATCGTTTGAAAAAATATGAAGAAAAAATAATTGCGAGGAAAATACATAAATTTGCTAGAGACCTGGAAGACTACCAAAAAGGGCAAATATATACTTTCTCAAAAAAATATGATAACCTTCGAAAATTAAAAGGGAAGAAGACCTTAAAACCGAATACCTTGCAAACTGGTGCCTCAAATGCAATTGAAGATGACACAAACACTGATGCAGAATCATTAACAAGTGGTTCAAGTGATGAAATGGGCAGCAACAACAGCAGAAATACTGAATTTGTGGCACTGAGCATGGAGGAAGAGGTGGATTTTTTAGTGTCTGCCAGGATGAGAACCTTGAGGCCACGAAACGAACAAAATCAGGTCGGCAAAGGCGGAACACAATCAGACGCACAATCAGGAGGAAACACAAGCGAGAAGCCAAAAAACAAGAAAAAAATTCTGGTGCAAGAAGTGAAGGCTGGCGCACAAACAGTGGTAAATTTAACGACAATGGTCCTTACAAAAGCGGAGGAACAACTGCTAGCATTGGGCCTTAACTACTGTCCGAATACTGATTTTAACTATGCCACCACTAGGGTTGATATTTTTAAATTCATAAGAAAATTAAAGTTGAGAAAGTTCTTTGCAATGAAAAGTGTTTGGGATCAGAAAAAATCAGGAATACCCACCACAACAGGTTCAAATCTACAGGCTTCTGAAGTACCCACGCTATGGGCACTACAGGAATTAGATAATGAAGAAGAAAGTGATTCGCAATTATCCACGCAAACAAGATTACGTGAGATGAATCTACTTCAGAAAGGAGCGGGAGAAAGCCCCTTTAAACCTAAATCGACATTCATTCCACTCATGCCAACAGATGCAATCGATGTATTCCATGACCGTGTTATTGAAGAAATGAAAAAATTGAATTGCCAAACTAATCGCAACAAAAGCAGACCTAACCAGCAACAGATAGAGTTCACCAAATTAATGGAAAAAATAAACAAAAATCCAGAGGTAGTGGTGAAAAAATCCGACAAAGGAGGCAACATTGTCCTTTGGTGCAAAACAGACTATGAGGCAGAGGCAAAGCGGCAGTTAGACAACACAGACTGCTATGAGAAAACATCAATGAAAATGTATAATAAAGCAAAAGACATTATTAAAAAGGAATTGCAAAAATGGAAAAATGAAGGTTTAATTACCGGTGAAGAATTCAAGTTCATGTATAACACCCATCCAGCAATGCCCTTTTTATACCTGCTGCCGAAACTACATAAAGGACAAATACCCATACCGGGTCGCCCAATAATATCAGCCATTAATGGTATGAAGGAGCAAATAGGACAATATATAGACTTTTATCTACAAGAACTGGTAAAAGGTATGTCGTCATATATAAAAGATACTGGCGATTTCCTAAAACGGATTGACAAGATGTTATGGACTGATGATTTAATGCTACTAACTCTAGACATTGAGTCGTTATACACCAGCATTAATCATGAACAAGGTCTAAAGGGCATAAAATACTTTTTAGATACACGTCCAGCAGAATATGTCCTTCATAGTAAGATGCTCATGTCATTGATCACTTGGTGTTTAAATAACAATTTCTTTACCTTTGGCAAGGATGTGTTTAGACAGAAACGAGGGGTGGCAATGGGGGCCTGCTTTTCACCAAGCTACGCGTACTTGCACGTTGGATTCTGGGAAAGGCAGGTCCTCTGGAAAGAATACCAACTAGAAATGGAACAAAAAGTCTGTCTATGGGTACGCTTTATAGATGATGTTTTTATTGGATCACTGAAATAATATCGAGGGACAGAATATCGACCAAAAAAATATCGTTGACAAAATATCGAGAGACAAAATATCGAGTTTCTATCTACAAACAGGTAAGTACAAAAATATCGAGTGAAAAATATCGTTTACAAAAATATAGTTGTAAAAAATATCGACTTTAATAAAAACAATGTTTAATTACATTAATATAAAAAATTAATTACTAAAATATACTTAACAATACTTAAAATAACTTTTAATAATTAAATAATTAATGAAAGTAAAAAAATAATATTTTTTTAATCATATTTCTTAAAACATATATATATATAGTAACAAAATTTAATTAAATAATAGCCAATATTATTAACGTACAAATACAAAAGAGTAAAAATTACTATTCCCACTCCAGTGGGTGCAACAGTAGGGAAAGCGTTGGATAGCGTAGGGGTTAAAATTACTATTCCCACTCCAAGGAGTGCAACAGTGGATATATGACGTTACAACGCAACTTTTACAACGCACTACCATTACAACGTAAGTATTGGTAAGTATATAATAATTTTTATAATTTAAATTATTTAAAATTAATTTAATATAATTTAATTTAATTTCATTTCATTAAATTAAATTAATGTAAATTTAAATGTACTTTATTTTTACACTGTACCCCTGTACCCCAAAAACCCAAAACTGACCCTGAACCCTAAAAAAAACCCTTTACCCAAAACCTCAAAACTGACCCTGAACCCTAAAAATACCCCTTTACCCAAAAACTAAAAACTGACCCTGAACCCTAAAAATACCCCTTTACCCAAAAACCCAAAACTGACCCTGAACCCTAAAAATACCCCTTTACCCAAAAACTAAAAACTGACCCTGAACCCTAAAAATACCCCTTTACCCAAAAACTAAAAACTGACCCTAAACCCTAAAAATACCCCTTTACCCAAAAACCAAAAACTGACCCTGAACCCTAAAAATACCCCTTTACCCAAAAACTAAAAACTGACCCTGAACCCTAAAAATACCCCTTTACCCAAAAACTAAAAACTGACCCTGAACCCTAAAAATACCCCTTTACCCAAAAACTAAAAACTGACCCTGAACCCTAAAAATACCCCTTTACCCAAAAACTAAAAACTGACCCTGAACCCTAAAAATACCCCTTTACCCAAAAACTAAAAACTGACCCTGAACCCAAAAAATACCCCTTTACCCAAAAACTAAAAACTGACCCTGAACCCTAAAAATACCCCTTTACCCAAAAACCAAAAACTGACCCTGAACCCTAAAAATACCCCTTTAATTTAACATAATTAGCAATTAATCAATTAAATTAAATTCATTACCAATTACATTTTAATTAATTAACAAATATTTTTTAATTAACAATTAATTAAATATTACTACCAATTATTAAATTTACATATTTAATTAATTATAATTAAATTACTTCCCACCCTATTCCCCTATAAACCCACAACCCGCTACAGGAAATGAATTATTTAAATTTACTTAATTAGCAATTGATCAATTAAATTAAATTAATTACCAATTAAATTTTAAATAATTAACAAATATTATTTAATTACCAATTAATTAAATATTACTACCAATTAATACATTTACATATTTAATTAATTATAATTAAATTACTTCCCACCCTGTTCCCCTATAAACCCACAACCCGCTACAGGAAATGAATTATTTAAATTTACACAATTAGCAATTGATCAATTAAATTAAATTAATTACCAATAAAATTTTAAATAATTAACAAATATTATTTAATTACCAATTAATTAAATATTACTACCAATTAATACATTTACATATTTAATTAATTATAATTAAATTACTTCCCACCCTATTCCCCTATAAACCCACAACCCGCGACAGAATAAAATTACACAATAATTTAAAAAAAATCATTAATTAAAAATAATTATAACATAAAATGACACTTTTCACACATATTATAACATAAAAACACTATAAATAATTAAATATTATTTAAAAAACGATATTTTTTACTATCTAGATTACATACTTGGATATTTTCACTTTCTATATTATTTACAGTCGATATTACTTCACTTACCTTAAAAACGATATTTTGACTGTCGATATTCTGTCCTGTCGATATTTTGTCCAAACGATATTTAAAACTCGATATTCTGTCCAAACGATATTTTGGAGTCGATATTATGTCTGTGCACCGTTTTTATTGTGTGGAGGGGGACAGTCACAGTGCAAAAGACTTTGTTGAAAAACTAAATGTGAATGATTATAACCTGTACTTCACATCTCATTGCAGTAAGAGCACAATTGAATTCTTAGATGTTCAAGTACAGGTGGCTAACAACACATTAATCACGACCGCATATAGAAAACGAACTGCAGGCAATGCGACCCTCCACGCATCTAGCGCGCACCCGAAACACCGAATTGCCAGCATACCTTACGGGGAAGTATTGCGTTTAAAAAGAATATGCAGTACCCCCGATGAATATGAAAAATGCAAAACCGCAAGTCTAGAAAGGTTGCGAGTTAGAGGATACACAGAGGATATGCTTAAGAAAGCTACCAGGAGGCAGATGCAAAACCTCGAATAGATCTTTTACCCCCAGATACCGAGGAAGAGAATGAAATTGTAAACAGTAAAGAGGCACCAAGAGTGATCACTACATTTAGTAGACAAGAACGTAAGATAAGAGCTATCTTAAATAGAAACTGGCCAATTGTCTTAACTGACAACATTTTAAAAGAAGACCTTTCTGAAAAACTACAGGTCACTTTTAGAACATGTAAGAACATGGCCGCATATGTGTCGCAACCACTGGTAGCAGGGGCTCCTGCATCTATGTGGTTGCCACCCAAACATGGTTTCTTCAAATGTACAACATGTCGGGCCTGCAATTTTGGTGTGAACACTACTAAGTGTAACACTCCCTTTAGCGATGAGGAATATAAGATCAAAGGCAATTATGATTGTCGTACAGAATTTGCTGTGTATATACTTACCTGCACATGTGGGCTCAGGTATGTGGGCAGCACCATCAAACGAGTACATGTAAGAATATTGCAGCATATACGCGCAATCATTAATAGTGATCCCACCTACCCGGTAGCAAGGCATTTTAAAGCAATACATGATAAGAACATTAATTGCTTGAATTACTTTGTTATTGATGCAGTACCGGTACCTAAAAGAGGTGGGAACAGGGAACAGCTTTTAAGACAATTGGAGACGAGATATATTTTAAATCTAAACAGTAAGTCTCCAAAGGGATTGAATAACACGGAAGACATGCACACATTTCTATGAAATTAAGAGGTACATAATATAATACGGTAACAGTAAAAACTAAAGTCTTGATGCTAACATAGAAGCCAATCTCTCAGTCCTAAGAAATTTTAAATACACTTACATTTTATCCATTATTTTGTATAAACACAGAGCACTTTTTGGACAAATACATCCAACGTATATGGTCTCTGGGCCCGGGCTCGGATTCAGAGACATATAAGGTTATAGGATATTGAGTATGCCATATTAATTTAATGAGGTTGAAGATAATTATCGACAGGCAATTTTTTGCACATATAGGAGGATGTTCCTCTAGGTACTGTATTTGCGTAATTTTGCACATTTCTTTGGTTTAAAAGCATTTTATGCTGATATTCTTTAATAATTTTGGTATTTTAGAATTTTAAATAAACCAAAGCGCAGATGTTGCACAACAGTACATGAATTGTTTGAAGCTGCTATATGTAATACTCTAAAATGAAATGAATTTTAGATGGTCTTAAATTATTATGAAAATTGTATTTGTACATATTTATTAATTATTCAATATTTATGGCATATATTTTGCACATTCATATGATGTGGCCTGTCAAAATAATAATTATCAATTGTCAATGCCATCAATAATAGTGGAAAATTGTAAAGCATACGAAAAAAGAGAAAAATGTATTGTATATATATATATAAACTCCGTGGGGTGACCAAAACGAGCAGCACTCACACACGGCACGCTTTTCCCCAATAAAAGCGATTTTATTTGGTATGCATAGCTTCGTTCCTCAGTTGTTAAAACCTCACGGCTGCCGCCTGGCGTGTTTCGTAATTAACTTCCTCAGAGGCACAGCAATCGAAGGAAGCACCGGGCCACATCCGTCTTATTTAATCCCATTGCACGCTGATATGCAGCTGCTCTCAATGAGTCAATGCGCTGTGTTCTCTGGGAGATGTAGTCCATTTTCTGCCTCCTTTGATGTTTGCCAAATTAGCGGCTCTTCATGAGCCCAGAGGAATTGAATCAGCGCTCTGCTATATATATATATATATATATATATATATATATATATATATATATATATATATATATATATAAATATATGTATATATATATATATATATATACACATATATGTACAGATGTTATAGTTAGAAATTAGCATTTAAAAAACCTTTGAAATTCAATGAAAAAACTATAGGTTTCAGGGACGTTATAGTTAGCTGGACATTTCACTCGTACAAAACCATAGAAATTCCACTGTTATAGTTAGTTCAGCTAACTACAACTCACGCCCCAGCAATGCACTGCTCATGACGTCACATATTACATCATTCATGGCATGGTCAGTGACATCACTGATGACATCTCAAATGATATCACTGATGACATCATCCACGTGAAAATCTGATGCACCTCCTCACACTCTAATATAACCTTTGATACACCCACTGTAAAATACAGAGTACCATTTTTGAAACCATCGAGACACCAATACCAGTTACTACATACACTCTCACTAATTCCTAGGTCTACACACACATCCACTCCTTCACCCATGCAATCACTTATACATGCAGTCACTCATCAAAACAACACTATCATATGCACTCATACATGTATTCAGACACTCACACACCGCCACTCACCCATGGAGTTATTTGCACACCAAGTCAATCATGCAAAGAATCAATCACACTCCAATTTACTCATCTATACAGTTATACACACACTACCTAACTAATTCATACAGATAGTAACACATACTTACTCTCTTATATAATTACTGATACAAGTACACACTCATCCATAAAGCCACGCTCACAATCACTCACTCTCACATATAGTTAATTATATACACCATCACTCACATATACTGCCTTTTACATATGTAGTTACTCACGCATGTACCACTGACACATCCATTCTCTCACTAACACACCCATACACACAGTCACCCACCCATATAGCTCTTACCACATGCACTCTTGAACCCATACACCCAATGAATTAACCACTCACACATCTATGCACAGCACCACACACCTCCAACCTCACCACACACACACACACACACACACACACACTCAGTCTCCCATACAAATACTCAGGCAAACAATCAATAACCCATGTAGACACACATGTAGCTACTGACCAACCCATGTACCAGCTAACACAACAACAGACAGACTGATACTGACATTCATACAGTTTAGTCACTAACCCATGCATTCAGTAAGACACATTTAATCACATTTTTTAAATGCTAATTTATAACGTCTGTAAAACCTATGGTTTTTTCAGTGAATTTCAACGGTTTTTAAATGCTAATTTCTAACTATAACGTCTGTAAAACCTATGACCTTTTCAGTGAATTTCAAAGGTTTTATAAATGATAATTTCTAACTACAATGTCCCTGAAACCTATATTGTTTTTAAGTACATTTTAAAAAAGACGTGCATTTTTTTATAGTGAAAAACTAACTGTAACAGTAGGCTATTATAAGTTATAATTTAACAATGATTAAAACTTAATTAGCAGTAATTAACATATAAGTGTGAAAAAAGTGTGACGCAGCAGCTATGATTCCTGACTTCAAACAATAGCGTTCACAGTGCATTCCTGGCTCCAGCGGCACGTTAGCCTACCACTATGTCACTGTGGGCAACACCTTGCTTAATCTTCCCGATGCCCCCGAACACCGGCACAGCTTTCCGGGGGTATCTGTACGCTTTACAAATGCTGGCATTTTTTAAATTTAAAACCATATGATGAGAAATATTAGCACATATTTTTTTTTCTTCTATTTTGAACAATATTTTTTTTATGTCTTCTATTCAGAATTATGGCAATTAATAGATGTTTTTAGTCATGAGACTGCAAATGACACGGTTTACTGGGTAACAGTTTTCAAGCTCTCCAACATATGTACATATTAAGGACCTTATACGTGTTAAGAACGAAATCGAAACCTTCACCGCTTCACTTTTTGTAACTTTTCTTAACACGTTCACAAGTTAAACAGTTAAAACGTGAGCATGTGTACACTGTAAAACGTGACATCTAAATGGGCAGAGCCACAACCTCCTTCCACAGACTACTTAATAACCAATAAGTATATAAACCACACCTGTTGTTCGATTAGTTTGATTTTTGCGAGTTATTTACCTGTACGTAGATATTTGTGAATATTTAAACATTTGTATTTAGAAAAAGTGTTAGTAGTTGTTTTTACCGTTTTTCTTTGACGTCAGCATCTTGTTTTCAGAAACAGACAGAATACAGCAAACATTGCTCCTTTTCTGGCTCCTTTGAGCTCATATGCTGTGACTTTGTATACTATAATATTGACACTCTACTTGACATCATAGGTGTTGGTGACCCATCGGCGAGAAGACTAAAGATTTGTAAGTAACGTCACCAGCTTCTGGTTGTTACTGTATTTCCCCCTTGACATTATATACTGTCAATATGTATATTATAATATTAACAGTGATGCTGATCTCAGAGGAGTTTGTGACCCGTCGGTGCGAAGAGTAAAGATTTATATGTAACTTCAGCACCTTCTGGTATCTAAGTCTGTTTCCCCCTTGGGATTATATAGTGTGAATATGTATATTATAATATTCACAGTCATTATCATCTCAGAGGAGTTTATGACCCATCACCGCGAAGATTAAAGATTTCAAAGTCTCAGAGAAAAGAAGCTCTGAACATATTCACCACTGGAAAGTATTTTGTTATTGATCTTGTTTTGTATTCATAACTTTATTTTCCTTTTACTTTTTGTGTACCATTAGTGACACTCTCTATATTGTAATAGAGTGTCATGTTGTCACACAACAGGAATTGGAAATTTGTTGGCACAAGGAGTAAACCATCTGAAACACAGCTGACTGACCTTTATAACTTACTTGTTCAGATATTTTTACAGTGAGAATATTTTTCGAAATTATAGTCTAAAAAAGATACTTTGCATAGATACTTTCTTAGTGAATACCTTTGATAAAGCCTACATTTCTGAATGAGATATAGTAATTTCTATTTTTCGCAGTTGCGGTTCCTATTCACCTTCTCCCTATAGAATATATAGGACCAGTAGTGTATATTATTCTACTACTATCCTATATGTTCTTAAAAGAGTACATGATTTGTTAGCAGAGCATTGAGCGACCTCTAAGCACTATGACAGAACGTTCCCGAATTCTACAGAATAGAAATTGTAAAAAAGGTTAAAGCGAACATTTCTATGTAATACAAAGTCATTTGAGTTTAACAGTTTTTTACTTGTTCTTGTTCTTGTGACCTCAGATGATGTAGTGCGGGGTGTTTCTTACAGCACTTCTTTTCTACTTTATCTAAAAGTAACTCATGCCCTCTTATATTATCAAGAATATGGGGCAACACTTTTACAAACTATATCAGAAAAAAAGGGAGGTTGTGGCCACTCTTAAGTGATATTTTATGAATTGGGTTTTTATTTTTCACCCCTTTGGTATATACAGTGTCAGTTTCAGAAGAAAGTTTATTTGTAATTGCTTAATAAAAACTTAAAACCTAGACTGAGCAACCAAACCTCCCTGTCAGAAAATTAAACACCACATTAAAACCAAATAGTGCTCCTGGTAACTATCCCACCCGCAAACTTAATAAAAAGAAGATCGCAACACACTCCGTTATTTTTCCGCCGTGATTTGTACACCCGACGCCAATTGTATAAATGGCCCTTAAAATATATAAAAAAATATTTTTTCCTTCACAATCCCTGTCCACCACCTTGTGACCACTGTACAGAGTTAATAGTGTTCCTACCCTCCCTGCTACTACTTTGCTTTCCCGTACTCCATTGAAGTCCATCATAAAATGGCTGACAACAGTGAACCGTTCCCAGCCAATAATGAGCAAACTTGTACTCGGAACAGTTTAGCCAATAAAATGTCCATGGTGTTCCGCAGAGGTAGAGGGAATCACTCCCAACACTAATACATTTAATGCTTCACAGCCAATTAACATTAAGCGTGGGAAGGTCCTGCTTGGAACACGTTACCCTATTAGATATCCCTGATTCTCCATAGAGGGGGAGGGAATGGCTGGCAGCACTTCCACTTTCAATGGTTCGCAGCCAATGAACATTAAGGGGCCGATTATGATGGCGGACGGACCTGAGTCCGTCCGCCACCATAGAGAAGGAGGGACCGTCTGCAGGGGCAGCGGCGGTCCCTCCGTGCAAATTAGGATGTGACCGCCACCCTGGCGGTCACATCCTGTATTTTTATCATTGCGGCGGGTGCTGCTTGAAGCAGCACCCGCCGCAATGATAAAAAAGTAAGTTGTGCATTTGCATGCACAAAGCGGCAGAGGTCCCTGCCGCTTTGTGCAGGCAAATGCAGGGGGGTACCATAGGTACCCCCCATGTGCACCCCCCACCCCCCTTCACCCTGGGGGCCCACAACGGGCCCCCAAACACAAATCCGTATGCCTTTACACGGCGGAAATGCCGCCGTGTAAAGGCATCTTTCCGCAGTCATCCTAATATGGCTGGCGGTGTCTGATAGACACCGCCACCCATGTTAATGCTTTTCCGCCGCAGGCGGAATCCACCCGCGGCGGAAAAGCGGCGGACAGATAGTAAGACCCACCAGCCATCCTAATATGGCGGTGGGTCTTGCAAGGCTTCCCGGCGGATTTCCCGCATCCTCCGGGCCGGCGGTGGCTTCCGCCGGCCCGGTGGATGCGGGAAATCCGCTATCGTAATCGGCCCCAAAGCTTGGGAAGGTCCTGCTTGGAACACGTCAGCCAATTACATGTCCTTGCGGGGAGGGAATGGCTGGCAACACTTCTACTTTTAATTGTTTACAACCAATGAACATTGAGCTCTTTGTTGGAACACCTCAGCCAATTAAACACTAATTTTCTTCCGCGCACAGGAACAGAACACACCCTCCCACATAATAGTAAATTTCGTTAAACAAAGTGACACTGTCCGTGATAAAAGTGAACACCGCATTATAAGTAAACATTACTGCGCATTACATTAAAGGAAAGTTGCAATATTCCACAGCCTACGCAACATTACTGCTTGCCTCAATATGGCGCATTCTTTTCCCACCGGGATTGCCAGAGCCTACGCAACATGCAAACTCCCTGCCTCACACCGTACAGACTGCTTAATGTAAGACCTCAGTGTTACTACTATAACCTCTTTTACAATTTTTGTCTTTTTTGCCCCCTACTCCTTTCAACTGAGTCACAGAACTAAGGAACCGATGGCTTGTAGACGGAGAGATGCGAGCTGACGGACTGAATCACAAAATGGTTGCCAAAACTTCCTAGTTTCAACCCCTTACAGCCAATCAGCCACAAGCTTGTGCTCGTAACCCCTCAGCCAATCAGCCAATCAGATGTCAGAATTCTCAAATATCAATATCTGTAAAATGTGATATTTCTCAAAAACTACTGAACGGATTTACACCAGTTAAACAAAAGCGTGCTTTCTGGACCAACACCTTCCTCCCTGCCAAATTTGGCATAATTCCGTTAAGCAGTTTGACCTGTAGCCTTGTCTAAAAGTTCTTATGGAAATTGCATTGAAAAAACATGTTTTGGAACCCCCCTTTTTTCTCAGCCCCCCTTGACTAATCACCCCCAAACTCTAAATATAGCAGCTGATCAAATAAGAGAAACTTTTTGGAAAATTTCGTAAAGATTCATCAAACGACGCCAAAGTTATAAGCACATAAAAAAATGCTTTTCCTATGGAAACGTGGTCCTAACTATAAGTACCTACTGGTGACCGCCAGTAGATAATATATATATATATACATATTACTGCTCCAAAGATCCGTGCCTGATTCGCATGAAATAAAGCACTCTTGGGGTGAGTTCAATGAATTTATTAAACTAACTCCTGCAAACACAGGCTTGTTTCGGCTGTCGCCTTCATCAGTGTAATCAGGCACGCCGGAAACAGACATAATTTAAATCAATCTGGACATGGGCATAGACATGGTTAAAGGACTTAACATAAGTACCAGTATCTTTTGGTGGGCAGACAACATACATATCACATTAAATTGCACAAATACATGATTCAAAAGCTTGAGTTAGCGTTACATGGGCTTAAATTACTTGTATCACTATTAGATTATGCGCTGGATGGGCTTATACGAATTGTGCCACATTAGAAATGGACATCACAAAACCAATCTCAACACCTCTACAAACATGATTAACGGACTTATCATAAATCAACGCCTTATTGGAATGGTATGGAAGCAATATCCAAACCTCATTCTGTATTATTATTAATACATATTTTGAAGGCAGTAGTGATGCAAGGTTTGAAAAAGCTATACAAGTTGCCCATACAGGGTGTAATCCTGCCTTCAAAATATGTAGATTCATCAAATGGCACCAAAGTTATAAGCAAGTCAAAAATCGCTTTTCCTATGGAAACTAACTATAATTACCTACTGGTGACGGCCAATAGGTTAAAAAGTATATATCAAACACTAACTCCGGCAATCCAACTTGCTCTGCCATAAAACGACACTGTAGTCCCGGGTTGGTAATATATTCCTTTTATTTCATCACATCAGGGCTATTATATATAAACATAATACAAATATTAACAGATTTACATTAAAAATAATATAATGTAAACTAAATATTTTTATTCATTATGTGACACTATGTATATATTTATATAAACACAACACCTTGCTCATTAATAATTAGGACCAACTTTTCCAATAGACAAAGCGTTTTTTGTTTGGGCTAATAACTTTAGCGCCGTTTGATGAATGTTCAAAAAACTAGCACACATGTTAGTTGAGTTGCTATCTGAAAAGCTTCAGGGTGCTTTGTCAAGCGGGTGCCGTGAAAAACGGGGTCCCAAAACTCTTTTTCCCCCATCCAGTGCCTATGAGGCTTTTGCCATTTTTAGACACTGTTACAACCTGACCAGCTAAAAGGAATTACATCAAATTTGGCAGAAATGTAGATCTTGGTGCAAAAAGCAACTTTATATAATTTGGTGTAAATCCATTCCTTAGTTTTGGAGTTAATAAAGGCAAAAGATTTATAGATATCTAGGGATACAGTGTCATGAACCATGTGCCACCAGCAATGCCGCGATTGACTGGCTGCAACCAGACAGGAAAGTTCCAGCCGCCTTTTTCTTTGTTGCTTGGGCTGGCGAGGGAAAAGTAAAGTGTAAAAACACATAAGGGGTCAGGGTAGAGGTATTCTGACCCCTTAGCACACATGGAGGGGTTCCAAGGAACCCATCATGGGCAATAAATATGGGCCAATATGTGGATCAGTGGATCCCATGCAGGGCTAAGCGTGATCCCCAGTGTGACTTTGTGATGGAGCTGTGAATCTGAAGCAGAAATAACAAAAATAAACCCATTCACCAACCAACCCCCAGCCACACAGGGCCAAAGGCCATGTGCAGCTTGAAGTTGGATGCATGCGGAGGGTTGGCCGCAGGGCCTGACCAAATCCTTGTTGTGCATGGCCAATGGCCCTGCATGTCAGTGGATTTATTAATGTACGGTAATTTTATATTACTTTGCATTAAAAAAAATACAAATTCACAGAAATAAATGAAGGTTATAGGGACATTATAGTTAGGTTCATGTTTTACCCACATACAACTCAGCGGTTACAGATATACTTATAGTTATACTTATCTGAAGACACTATAAGTCATGGCATTAAGTAATTTTAGGCTACAAGTTATAGTTTCGTAATATATAACTAGAACTGCTGAATTTGTATGGTTTTGTGTGGGTAAAACGTGAACCTAGCTATAACATCCCTGTAACCTTTGGTGCTTTAAGTATATTTACTATTTACTACTTGAAACTCTATATTAAAAAAAAAAATATTTTGTGTATACTTGGAAGTTAGTGTCAACAATATTCTTTTTCTAATATTTTGGGATTTACCATTATTAGTATAGGAGCACGATATTTTGGTCAACAATATTTTTAACACAATGTATTTGTCAACGATATTTTTTACCACAATATCGTGTCACTGATCCTCCAGTGGTGAGGACAAGTGCACCCCAATTGCCTACAGGCCTGAAACAGACGATTTCCTCCCACCAGCACTGCTCTACTTTCCCTGCTGACTAGTCAAAGAAATAAATAAAAATAAAATAATTGTCCTCACCTCGACTGTCCATGCACTCTCACAATCCTCTAGCCTACAGATGGCCCCCCTGTGTCTCCAGTCGAATAGGAATTGCAAAAATTACATATACTTCCTGCACTGCTACACTTTACTGAATGAACTATGCCACTTTGCCCCCTCGCTCCTGCTGGCTATGACAATCCACTTACCATACTCCCCTCATTCTCCCTTACAGTTCAGATTCAGAAAAAATCAAAAAGAAACACTGTGACCTGTTCTGCTCTTGTGCTCCTTTCCCCTGGCTGAAAGCAAGCAAACAGCAGATCCAGTATAGCCCAGAACCAACAGTGCTGAACAAAGTAAGGAAGTAAATAAAGCAAGTTAAAGAGCATATGGCTTTCCACACCAACTTCGGTACTGTCAAAATATATGCAAGAACATGTCATTTAGCCCTTCTCATGTTCTCTGCCTCACACAAGCAGCTATTAAATTAGATCCCTCTACAAATCAGCAGTCATGCCATGCAGACAATATAGTCAACCCTTGCTCTCAAACACACAGGCCCATGGGAGGGGCATGGCTATGCAAGATGGCGGTGCAGGCATGCAAGAGGGAAGCTCACTCGCACTATGCTGGTATCCCATCCTGGTCTGCTGTGCAGTCTCTGACTGTCTTTGAACCTGCATTTGGGGAGCAGCAAGGAAGGTGCATGCTGAGAACCCCTTGGGTGCCATAAAGGTCACTTGGTATGCTCAGGCCAATTTTCAGCCTAGTCGCTGGGCCACAACTCTGCCACGAGAGCTGCAGTCGGATTGAGTGCTGGGCGCCTTGCTCCTCCTAATTGGGGTTAGTGAAGAGTTGGCAGGCCTAGCGGAGCTGCCAAGGGGGTGCTTCCCTGTGTGTGAGAGGGCCATTGAAAGGCCAAGTGGAGGGCCAGAGAGCTGTGATTGTTGCACGCAGCACTGTAGCCCTGAAAACTGAGCAGCTGATTGTTTCAGCCTCCACGGTGAGATGGCAGGGACTGGCCTGAAATGCTGGGCCTTCCCAGGCGGAGAGCCAGTGGTCAGCCCTTATAAGAGCTCAGCAGTGGGCACAGTTAAGTGCTACAGAGCGGGGCTGCGAGACGGTGGACCAGAGACAGCAAGGACAAGACAATTGTCAGGGACCTGCCAAACACCTGTAGCTACAGCCCCTTAAAGTAAGGAGGAGAAAATCAGGATACTGGGCTCCTGAACACATACAGGGCAACTCTGCCAATTGGGGTGGATCTGGGGATATGTGATGGAGCCCCATGATTGGTGGTCACTGGGGAGAACTTTCGTCCCCCCTTGCCTCATTTATGAACAGGTTCCAACTCACAAGTGACTCCTGAGTGGATGGGATACAATGGTGAGGATTGCCTGTGAACTGATTGGGGCAATAATGATGTTGGCGAAGCCCTAGTCACAGCCACTACTGGACATCACTCTGCATAGCTCATCACATCCCTCCCCATCGAGATACGCCCCCTCAGGACTTATATGAGATGCCTCATCCTGCATAATAATGCTGAATCATCTATTGGCTGCATGTGACTAGAGCCTGGCCTGCAGACTCTTAGACCACTTGAAGACGGCTCTAATGGACGGACGCTACAGAAGAGAGGTGATAGCTGTTGCTCTTACACCAGCGGGATCCTTCAAGAGCTGAGAGAAGATGGTCTCTTCCAGTGCTCCCTGCTGGTACCAGCTGCTGGAGAAGATTTATATGCAGTGGAAAGGAGAAGCCACACCATCCCACCAGCACTGATGAGGTGGGCAAGTCCAAGGAAAAAGACACAGGCACGACCTTGAACCCACAGGGGATATGCAAGTCGGAAGGCGCATCATCAGGGAGTGATGCTTACAGTGTGTCTCCAGAACTCCAGCAGACACTGGATAAAATACTGGCTATGATCCTGGATTTTAAGCCCTCTCTGCAAGTACAGATCAGCTCTATTGCAGAAAAAGGAAGCCACTTGAGGGGCAACCACCGCAAACTCACAGATAGAGTCAAAGAGACAGGAGTGGAAATAGGGGAACTTGAACTGGCCCAGCGACTTTTGCAGACTCGGATAACAGACCTTACTGCTCGTGTGAAGACCCTGGAACACAGAGTGGAAGATTCTGAAGGCCGCAACAGAAGAAATATTGTGCACATTGTGGGTCTGCCTGAAGGTTCTGAAGGTGCTGATATGATGGCATACCTGGAGGAATGGATGAAAACACAGGTGACTCGTACGGAAATGTCTCCCTTCATTGCGCTGAATTGTGTACACTGGGTCCCGGTGGGGCCCCCTGCTCCTGGAGATCCCCCACGTCCTGTGATGGCCCGGTTGCTGCACTACAGGGATTGTGACATCCTGTTGCAAAGAGCCCACACAGCTGACCCCTTTTGAATAGACAATGCGGCAGTGACTTTGCTTGTAAACTTCGCCACAGCTATCCAGGTCAAACAAGCATCCTTCCTTGAAATCAAACGTGAACTGCAAAAAGCAAGCATCCAGTGATCTCTTCTGTTCCCGGCCAAACTGCTGATCATATTGGATGGGACGACCAACATATTTCTGACCCCAACTAAGGTCTGGGAACAGTTAGACAAGTACAGGATGGAAGACCCGGCTGCTGGTGTATCGGTATGAACACCTCTGCCACACAGCTATCCTAAGTAAAGATGGCATAGTACGTCAACTGTGAGCACTCTAAGCAGCCCAGTGAGAGCTCAGGTGGATAGAGACAGGGTGGCATTGTTGATGGCAGCAACAGACCTCACTCAGGGCCATTATTCAGGCTCCGGTGTGGGATCCAACTCAGACTAACACTCTATGGACTCTGAGTCTGATGCCACGTCAGCTGACAAATTGAATTTGCCCTTGGTCACACCTTGGTCTGCTGATGACTTGATTTGACTTTCAATGTGGCTAGTGTTAAGGAGGTCATGGTTGAGGGGCTGTGATGGCCATTGATATATTTGATATCTGTGTATTGGAGTATTGGATGTTTACTATATGTTTTCAATATGGCTCTTCTGGCTGTGGTTTGCCTGCCCAGGGTTGCAGCGATGTTGCTGGTGCAGTGGGCTCTATGGGGGGCTATCCACAGTTTGCTGAGTGGGGATGCCCAGCTCCGTCTGGATCCCTGATGTCCCAGTGGTGTGCTTTATTGTGAGGTATTGAAGATTGCTGTGAAAAAGAGGCGGCTCGCCACTTAACCCCCCTGCCAGCCCTAACATATTGATACTGAAGTACAAGATCCAACTGCATGAATGTGGTGGTGCCTGATGGAAGTGATAACTAACACATGGGGTTGATTTAGATTGCTCACCCCCACCCCCCACACACACGGGCCCATGACCCTTCTTTGGTGGATATTGCGCTCATGGTACTTGTTCTTCTACTTTGTTCTGTCTAAGTTTGGGAGGCTGGCCATTGCCAGTCCACCTTGGGGTTGGGGAGCTATGGATTCGTATTATTGTTATGTGAGTTTTGGTATGGAGTTGATTTCTTCTTAGAAGGTGAAGGTGAAGGGGTTGGATCCCGGGGAGGTTCTCCTAAGCCAACATCTGTTACATGACCAGACCCATGACACACACGGAGCTGAAACTACTCTCCTGGAATATAAGAGGCATGGGTAGGGCTACATATATGTTTTTATGTATGTATATATAGCTCTCCTACAAGAGACTCATCTCACTGCTAAGGAGGCGCACTGACTCCAGCAGCACTGGAGGGCACATGTATATGCCACAGGGGATGTATGACGTTACAATGCATACTTTTACAACGCATACCTTTACAACACATTTTTTACAACGCAACATCCATTACAACGCATTCCATTACAACGCATGCCATTACAACACATTTTTTAAAACTACCTTTACAACGCATTCCATTACAACGCATACTACCTTTACAACGCATACCATTACAACGCATACCATTACATTGCATGTATGGTAAGTATTGGATAGTGTTGGGGTAAAAATTACTATTCTAAATCCAGGGGGTGCAACAGTAGGATAAGTGTTGGATAGTGTAGGGGTAGAAATTACTATTCTAACTCCAGGGGGTGCAACAGTAGGATAAGTGTTGGATAGTGTAAGGGTACTTTGCGTTGTGATGGTATGCGTTGTAATGGTATACGTTGTAATGACTGCGTTGTAATGACATGCATTGTAGTGGTATGGGTTGTAGTGTCATGCGTTGTAATGGTTGCGTTGTAATGGCATGTGATGTAATGGATATTGCGTTGTAAAAGTTTTGTTGTAATCGTAGTGCATTGTAAAAGTTGCGTTGTAAAGGTTGTTTCCCTGCCACAGGATATTCAGCTTGTTCCAGAGATACATTGATCTGGGTCCAGGCTGGTTTGAAGTTCTGCAGTCACATGTTGATAGGGATGGTAGATATGTTCCAGTAGGGGGGAGGCTGGATAGTAAGCCTTTGACCCTGGGTACATATATGTCCCAACCAAGACCAACTTTTGGGCCCAACTATCAACTCAGCAGGGCTCTTTGCTATGTTATGTTATAAGGTTTGCAAAGTGCATAACTGCCCCAACAATGGGGCTTCCCAGTGCTAGACCCAGAGGACAAACAACTGCAGCTGCCAGTATCCCAAGAAATGGAGGGGAGGGGCTAGATGGGAAAAAAGCCACGTCTTTCCTGAAAAACCAGTGGATTTGAATGTTACTAATGGAATGAGAAAGAGAGTTCCAGAGAGAGGGGGCATAGGCTCGAACAGATCGACTCCTGATCTGACTCTCCTGATTCGTGGAGCAATGGCCAGGTTAAGGTGAGCAGAGCGCAGAGATTGCATGGGCCAATAGGATGAAATGAGGTTGCTCAGGATTGGGACAACCTAGGAATGAAGAATCTTATGGGCAAAACAAAGAGCCTTAAAATTCATGCACTTGTGCACAGTGAGCCAGTTCAACCTGATATGAAAGCAGAGGCAGAACAGAACTTAGGGAATGAAAACAGCAGTCTGACCGCCACATTATGGGCTCCCTGGAGTGTTCTAGTAAAATATTTGTTGGCTCCTAAGTGCAAGATGTTACAATAGTCCAGTTGGGAACAGATTACAGCCTGATGATCTGACGAGTGCTTGGGTCGAAAAGACCCAGAATAGGATTAAGGCTTCTCAAGAGCCGAGAGCAGGTGCCTACAACTGATTTGGCTTGGGCCTCAAAGGCTAAGGTCTTATCCATCCAGACTTCTAGTTTTTATGATGGCGACTTGGGTTTGGGAGTAGCAAGAGGGAGGAAGGCTAACAGTGGTCGCCCCAGGAATGGGCTTGTTAGCGGATGGGTCATGATTTGTGGGGGGATTATAACTGTGTCCTCGACACCTTTTTGGTTCCCTCCAGTCCTCCATTACCAAGGGCTTTAACAAATAGAGTGTTGAAGGGGTTTCCATACTAAGCTGCGGGTTGGGGCCTATAGGACTTGTGGAGGGCGCAACATTCTGGGGACAAGGATTAATCTTTCTATTCAGATTTATATGCTTTTCATCTCTGCTTGGATAAGGTCCTGTGCTGCACTCCCCTGTGTATCCTTTCTACCCTACCAAGTACTTTGGTCGCACCACCTCGGACCATTACCCACTCCTATCTGGCATCCGGTTGTGTGCCCCCACCATTGGTACCCACATGATGGCTTTGCCCTGTTGTCCTAGAGAACAGAACCTGTTGGGATGGCCCTCAGGAGGCCAGCTCGACTATTTTGCACATTACATGTACACAACCTCGGACTGCCTCGTTGAATGGGAGGCTTTTAAAGTGATCATTCGGGGACACTGCATGGGGACCTCCATGGGGGTTTAAAGGGAGCTAGACCATGACCTAGTATTATTAGATGGACCATCCACGACCTAGGTAACTAATTTGAGGCCAGGGAAAAATACAGTGTCTTACTGGAGAAACTCAGGTGCCACAATTATAAGGACTACATAGCCAGGGCTTGTAAAGAGGAAGGTAAAGCCGACAGGCTGTTGACCTGGTTAGGTTTTTCCTGTGTCCCAAAAGAACCCTATAATATCAGTGTTGGTCCCTGAGGGGCAACAAGTCTAATCCCAAGGTGGGTCAACGAGGTCTTCTGTGACTACTATATACAGCTCTGTTAAAAACCCCAGGATGCCTCGAAATGGGACATGGAAGCCTTGCTTGCCCATCTGCTGTTGGAATTTTACACCTCCTGCACTCGAAGACATAGGGGGTCCTATTATACCCCAGGAAGTCAAGGGTGAAATCAGGGGAGTGGAGCGTGGAAAGACACTGGACCCAGATGGGCTTACAGCAGAGTTTTACTCCACTTTTGCTGCATCACTGGCCCCACGCTTGGCAGTCATGTACAATAAAGCTCTGAGTAAAGGGGAACTCCTGGCTACTACAAGGGACGCAGTAGATATCCCTCTCCCAAGACAACCACCCAGGGTGTTCCAAATGTATGGCATACCGCCCAATATCCATGTTGAATATGGACTTTAAAATATTGAGTAAAATACTGACTCCTCCCCCACATGCAAGTGCTGATTCACCCCGACCAGTGTGGATTCATTACCCAGCGTAGCACTTCCCTTTACTTACACCAGCTCTACTCAGTATTGCTTGCCCCCCGTCCAGTTGCGTGGCCCGAGGCTGGCCTGCTGGGCGTAGATCAGGAGAAAGCATTTGACACTGTCAACTGGGAATACCTAACCAAAGTCATGACTTGGATGCAACTGGGAGAGTCATGGGTGGCCTGGGTATGGCTTTTATACACAAATCCCACCACCAGGGTTGGCAGAGGGCAGATTATATTGTCCTCCTACGATGTCTGGAGGGGTACTGGGCAGGAATGTCCAGTGTCCACACTTTTGTTCACTCTTGCCATCGAACCTTTAGAGGAACTACGCTGGACTCAAGGACAGGGAAGAGATATCCAGGAGGGAGACACCGAACACCTGATCTTGCTGTATGCCGATTGACCTTTTAATATATACATCCAACATGGCCGCAGACGTCCCATTTATGCTTTAACTACTACATAGCTTTGGTGCGCTACCGGGCATGAAGGTGAATCTGGCAAAGACTCTTGTCTTCCCGGTGACACCCGCCTTGACATGGCCTGGCTCTCTGCCACCAGAGTTTAATTGGGCCCCCTCGATATTTAGGTATCTGGGCATCCAGGTTCATCATACTCTGGAAGGCATACAGGAGGGCAATCTCGGAGGGATGCATGACCTTCTGGTGCTCCCTTCGAATTCCTATTAAGGCATGCATAGCCCTGTCAACGATGATAATAGTGCCCCGCTTTCTGTATTATTTTGCAAATCTAGCGGTCTAGTTGTCACCCACTTGGTTCAAAACTCTAGACACATTGCTGCAGGGATGGGGAAGATACAGTGTATCCCTAGACACCCTTAGAATGGCCTATTTTGGAAGAGGGACTTGCAACTCCTGACTTTGAGCTCTAATACCTGGCAGCCCACCTCCAGTAGATTCCCTACTGGCTGGCTGGTAAGAATCTAGCTGAGCTGGGCTGCGAGAGCAGTACACTTGTAACAGTTGCATTACTGGCCTGATTGCTGAGGTGCATGCCCAGGGAAGGGACTGATGGAACTTTCTTGGAGTCAGTGCTCCAGTGTTGGAGAAGCTGTCTGTTTTGGACTTGAGGCCATCCACTCTGTGCCCTTTTGTTACTGCTGGTGGGACTCCTGCATGGATATCAACTCACTCATTTTATCGTAGCCCAATTGGCACATTGGACAGAGGTGGACTGGTTACGGTTGAAGACTGTACACACTGACACCCCTGGAAGTCCTGGTTGAAAGGAGATACTTACCTCCTGTGCAATTTCTAGTATATTAGGCCCTGGTTTGGGCCCTTGGAGCTTTGTGGGGAGGTGGTGTAGAGCAGCCACATATGATTTTGCAATTGCTGTTAACATTGGGCCGAGGCCGACACCTCGTCAGATGGTTATATGGGGCTTTGAATGAGATGGTTTAGAAACCACCAAGTGCACTCTGAGGCAAGTGGGAGACCACGCTGGGCAGAGGATTATTGGACAAGGATTAGGCCCAAATGCTGGCCTACCCTCAGAAGCGTAGAGGATGTGGCCTGACCGCGAGAGCCGTAGACCTCGGAGCTGGCGAAATGCGTTCGATTCTCGGCAGGAACACTCAACATCTTGTGATTCTGGGCAAATCTCACAGTGCCTAACAAAAATGAATCTGTCTGTCTGTAACGCAACGGGTGCTCATGTAAAGCACTCTGATACTTTTGAGTCTAGTTTGCACTATATAAACTCCCCCAAAAATAAAAGGGTATTTCCCTTTACCCATTTTAAGGTGATCCTATTTAACTATATATATCAGACTTACCTCACCCAAAGAACTTGACTGCTATATATGGAGAACCCCCCCACGGTGCTGCCCATGATGAACTTATTTTTTGTTGAAAACTTTTTATTGAGAAAAAATTCAGGGCATAGTAAAATCACATGGCATCTACATTGAACACTGTGTGTCGTAACAAAGGTTGGCGATATGCCCATGCTGCACTTTTGAGAACGCAAACTTTTGTTACATGACATGGTCCTGCCCCAATGTGCAGGTGTTTAGGAATGCAGTGATACAGAAATGAGACATTACACTGGAATTTACCCTGCCTACTGGATCTGTTTCCATGCTCTCTACCCAAGAAACTGGGTACCAGTGTTTTGGATTTGGCATTTATAGTAGCTAAACAACTTATTACTATGACATGGTAAACAGCTTCTGGGCTGGTGATGGCCATATGGGAATTGGCGGTTAGAGAACTGGCAAGAGCAGAAGGCCAAGCTCTGCATAGGGAAGAAGCTCAAGGCATCCCTAGATGCTCTATTGTGCCATTGTGTGCAGAAGTGCTAGAAGCTTTGATAACCCAGTAGACCCAGAGGGCTCAGCACCTTACGTAAGGATGAGATTAATCCCTTAGAACCATAGTGGGGAAATAGAATCGACTGCTGGGTACGAGGGCCCTGATAGACTGGGATGCCAAAGCAGTGAGTGTGCTGCACCCAGGAGGCATCCCTTCTAAGTCATGTAATACAATGAATTATTGAGTTGTGTGCATGTGATGTACGTATAGGGTGGTTCCACCCTGCACCTCCCCTCTTTTAAATTGCCCCCTCCGATTCATTCTCCTGTTTCAAAACCTATAGCGTCACCCACCCCTCTGCTTGGTTGCATTCTTTATCATTTTTTATTGTTATTCATTTTTTATTTTGATATTTTTATGTTTGATTATACACTGGCTGCCAGACTACTGCCTCTATGTCATCTTCTCACCAACATCTCCTTATGTTTTGAGCTGGAACGCATGAAACTCATGTAATATGATAGCAAGACTCTGTAAAGGACAACTGTATTATGGCCGATAAATAGGGCTCCTGGTTTTATAGTCATTTTTATTTACATTTCCGTCTGTATTTATCCATATTTATTTATTGGCCATCTTATTGATATTTATCTATATTTATTTTGTGCTTTGAGAGTAAATGGAGTCATAAAATTGTATATTTCCATGTTTATTTAACTGATAAATATGCGCTCATACTTTGATGCCTGTCACGTTTTAGCAAATTATGCAGCCAAAGACAGCAACATACTACACCCATAAGCAAAGATCAGCATTATACTGCAAATATATGTTAACACATGCCTATATTTAGGGAAACTTCAACATGTTTTTAAAGTCCTCATTCTGTCTAACTGCTCAGCTAGAATTCACGAAAGACAAATGTCACTCACAAGAAGCATACTTTTCTGTATTTTCTGCTTTTAAAAATAAACTAAACTAGAAATATTTTATTTTCTGCCTGTATTTACCTGTAAAAATCAGTAAAAACTGAACACTGGGAGACCAACTTATGGACCACCAACTCCAACTGGGACAGTTCGAACATATGAGGCATATTGTTGTAATGTGTATGATTGTATGTGTTCTTTTTGAAAATACTAATACATTTTTTTTAAAACACCCACAAGTCCATTGTGGGAATCAAAGCTGATTGAAAATACTAATACTTTTTTTAAAACACTCACATGTCCATTGTGGGAATCAAAGCTGATTCTGCCTCCGATACCAATGACATGAATACCTGAAGGCAGCTGCCCTCCTGCAGTGTATAGTGATGCACTCAGCATGAGCTGTAGCAGTTTTCACAGTTAGGGTAAGGGAAACTCCTGCTTCTGTCTCAATGCGCCTGGTCGATGTGCAGTCTCTGTTCTGTGTATCACATTGAAGCTTGAGAGCCTCTTTTCACCATAAACAATAGGATGTGGGGGACACTGATAAAGATTGACTATTTAAAACTAAAATTCAGCAAGCGCAAAGTGCTTTTTTGATCTCAGCATATGGTTCTCCAAATCCCTGGATTGAACACCACCTCACCATACCAAAGGAAACAGCAGACATGGCTGCCAAGGAAATAATTGCATCTTTAAACACATCTGGGTAGAGTTATGCTAAAATCTCCCAGCTCGCAGCTGGGTGTAGTTATGCTAATTTCTCCTGCTCTCTTTTGGGACAAACTGGATCCCTTCACTCTCTATGTAAAAAAGATCTGGACAAAAATGGTCATTAGCCTTCAAAGGAAGAAGGTTCTCCGCCAGCCACAGGCCTTCGTAAAAACAACAATACTGGGAACAGACTGTGCTTACCATCCTATTGAACATGTGGCTAGTAAAACAATCCTGAAATCTTCCTCAAATAGAAATTTGGCTGAAAAAATCTGCCTCAAATAGAAGTTTAGCTGAAACAAACTAAACCAAACTTTTTTTTTTAAAGGTTTTATTGGAAATTTTGATACAATTTTACCCCCCCCCACAGGACAGTTCCATTTCTTTATGGACAGGAACAGACATTATAAACATCCCATTAGAGTACAGATCACTTAGAATAACATTACAAAGAGAAAATAAATATAAAGAGTACAAAGGAAAAATAAGGGTGAGACAAAATACTAAATAGACCGGAAGGGGAGGCAATGAGCAATAAGCGAGAACACATAAGAATAAAACAATCGAGGCTCTGCCTAAAAAAACAGAAAAAGTTTTTAACCCACCCCTTCCCTCCATTTATTAATTGGAGCCCATATTTGTTGCCCCTTTACTCTCCCCTTTTTCCCCCCGCCTGGCATAGATCGCATTTTCTAAATTACAGCTATGCAGCAGCCTAAACCAAACTTCTAATACAAGGACGAACAAGCAAATCCCCTGGTGTGATCCTCAAAAGTTTGGTCAAATTTCAGTTCCTTCATTGCTAGGGATCCTCAAAAGTCTTGCAGCATAAAGGAACTGTTTGTAACAGACGGTTAACAGCCCACTTCTTCAATATTAACGCTGTGAATCACTATGAATATGTGAGAATGCTGTGATGCAATTCGTCACATTGTGCATTTCATATCAGGGAGAGCTTGCATGAATGCATGGGATTGCAGTTTGCTTCGCCCCAAGTTCCCAGCGTGCTCAAGCGCATTGTAATATGGACAGGTAAACCCTTGCCTGTGGTTATAGGCTGCACTGAGCAGGCGATGACTGTTCCATGCTTTGGACCACAAAAATGGTTGCAATGCATTTGTACGTTCATTGGGAATTGGAAATGGAGAGGAAGGGCTCTTCGCCACCTCCTTCCCCCTGCAACTCACAAGGGTTCTCAAAGTTTGCATTGCGATTCTTATCGGCCTTTAGAAATCACAATGCACTTTTGTGCATTTCAAATTGGGCCAGCTCTGCTGACTTTATGAATGAAGAGTGTTTTGTGCCTACATTGAAGCAGTCCAGTTAAGAGTCCCTCCCTGGACCAATATTTATGACCCTTGAGGAACGCAACCCACCTCTACAACCCAAAGGCGCACTAAAAATGCCTTCGAGTAGTTAACCCATCAGATATGGCAAGTGGAAATGCTAAAGCTGAAAGAAGCTCATAGTGGGAACCGTTTGATCTTCAGCATTCTGTTCGGCCTTGCATCACCAGCTTGGACATGAAACATGAGTCTGCGATTCCGAGAGCCTGACTACTATCAACAAATGACTCTGGCATAGATTCAACAAGCAAAAATCCGCTCGCAAAGGGGCAGATTCGCAGAATCTGACCCTTTGCGACCGGTATTTTTGCATTTGGGATGCATCATCCCAAATGCAAAAATCGCAATTTAAGAAATCGCAAAATTGCGATTACTTAAATTGCTATTGCATTTAAGGAATCTCAAATTGAGATTCCTTAAATGCAATGCATTAAAGTTGAAAAATAGCGATTTTGCTAATAAGGCTCGCAGATTACCATAAAGTTGAACTTCATGGAAAATTGCAAAAACTTTGAAAAATGCACTAAAGTGCATTTTTCAAAGTTTCATTTTGCGCACACACATGCCCTAAGGGCATGTGTGTGCACATCATAAGTGCACAGATCAATTTCAGGGGTGCAACAGGGTGTCCTTTGGACACCCCTGCACCCTTGAAATCGTATTGTCAATTTCCGATTCGCTAATTGCGATTCGCAAATTGAGAATGTCTTCCCATTGATTCCTATGGGCCTCTAGGCCCATAGGAACGAATGGGGAGGTATTCCTTAATTGCGATTTGCAATTTGCGAGTCGCAATTAAGGAATTTTAAGAGATCGCAATTTTTTAGTGATATCTTCATGCATTGCATTTTGCTATTCCTTAATAGCGAATCGTTATTTTTCGCTATTAAGGAATAGCAAAATGGGTTCTTGATGCGTATGGGGGAAAGTCAAGAGATGGGGCAAGTCTCCCAAACTGTTAAATTCAAGACCTCCAACATCTTTTCTGTAACTACCCACGATGCAAGTCATCGGGGGTAGTTACAATGTACTTCTGTACATTGCTGAACGTTATGATGAGTGCATCTTAAGGAGCAGACGAGCTTGGATTACAACATATCTACGGTGGTACCAGTGCCCTCACAATACGTCGGAAGTGGCTTATTACCTTTTAAAGTAAAAAAAAAGAGGGTGAAGAACTTACACGGAACAACCCAGCAGACACCGCCCTTACAGAAAGGAGCAATAACCTGTGTCCTGACCTACGCTGAACCAACACCAAAGGTATGTGGGCTGTGTCATATGAGGCAAGGCAAGGGATACACCCCAAGAGCATCCATGACTTTTGGAGCATGGTTTAAGTATTAGAAATGTAAGAGGAGCCACAGCCTGCAGATTTTAAGGGCCAGATTTAGTTTTTGGCGAGCGGTAGTCCATCAGTGAGTGTAGAGGAGGAAAATACATCAGCCATCTTGAGGGACCACCACCCACCATATTTTGAGCTCATCCCTGGCCCATCAGTGAGCTCTGTACTTTCACATGAACAATCATCATGGCCGCATCAGACTGTCCTTCATAAAGTGGCTGGGCTGCTGTTCTTTTTTCAGTCCATGACCACAAGGGAAACCCTGGTCATCTCTAAAAGGAAAACATTTAAAATAAACACCCACACTTCCAGGATGTCAGGGGCATGCTTTGGGGGTTTGTTTATGAAAAATAAAAATGTTTGCTGAACGATTGCCAGAAACACTCTGGAAATGTTCAGTGCCTTCAGAAGAGCCACAGGGCTGGTGGAGATCTCAAAATATGATGGGTGGTATTCTGACTAGGGTGCAGGTTTTTTTTACTTCCACCTAGCTGACGTGTGGCGGGCCACCCACCAACTCTAAAGGAGGCACTAGTCCACAGATGGTTTTATTAGAGTTCATATTCTCCAAAACAGAGAAATCTTTGTTGTGAGATGTGTTAAAGTTACCTACAAAATACTATATATAATATACATATATTAATATAGTGCTAAATCCATGTATTCACTGCAAAAAGCATGTGATCAGCTTTCCAAAACAGAATCCATTTTAAAATATGCAAAATGGTATATGGTCAAGGTCCAGAAGTAATTCACTTTTTTTATTTTTTGTACTTTATGAGAGGAGTCAGATCCAAGCTCTGATCGAAACCAAACTAGATGCCAGATGGAGTCAGATCCAAGCTCTGATCGAAACCAAACTAGGGGCCAGATGCACAATGGGAAATGTTTGCAATTACCAAATAGCACATGTTTGCAATTCTCTAGTTAGTAATTGCACACACCAATGTTCAAAAGTGTGCTTTACACTTTCTGCAATTCCCATTAGGTCGCAAATAGACCTAACTTATTAATATTCATGAGGCAGGTCTCGGTTTGCAACTCATTGGGAATTGCAAAAATCATGGGGATGGTGCTCTGTTGGAGTCAGCAGAACACCATGTTTGTGATTGCTTTTAAATTAAGCAGGAACACGGGTGTGTTTCAGAAAGAAAATGAAAAAAGAGTAGACAGTGATCCATTGGACCATCTCTGCTCTTAAAAATGTTTTTACAAACATTCACCAAGGTTGAAGGGGTCCCTTAAAGTAGATGGTAAAATGCAAATGTTTTGTGACCGCATTTCTGTCACAAAACATTCACACATACCACTGCAATTTGGTGTTTGAAAGGGATGCCCTAAACACGCCCCTTCCTAACACCGAATCGCAAACCCAATTTGCGATTCGGTAATAAGTTACTGAATCGGAAATAGAGCTTTGTATATAAAAAAGTGTTTTGGGCGGTATCAAAATGGCAGATTCTATGAATCAGGCAGTTTGTGTCCTCAGAAAAGCTTTGCACATTTAGCCCTAAGCGGTAAGTTTGAGCTATTCGCAAAACAACAGGTCAGGGTCTCAGCTGTGGTATCATCACACTGCTTTGTCAAACTTGATAGTGCACGGAGTCCAAAGTTGCTTCCGGGAGGTACACAAAAAACATCTGTTTTCTGGCATTTATGGAATGTTTTTGTCAATTTGCAAATATTTACTTAAGATAAAAAAAACTGTTTATGATGCCATTCTTGCAATCCTACACCGGACAACAAATCCTAAAACATGATTTTATTGTGGTCAAAGAATGCAGTGAGTGTTAAATGGCACAAAAATATTTTCTTTTACTCATGTAGCACATGAAAATCTCAGCTATTAACTATGGAACAACACCCAGGTCCTGTTTAGAGAATGGTGGGTACATAACCATAATACATGATTGTGTTACCACAAGTGATATGAAATCACAGTATAGTTAGCATTAAAAGGGAATACAAATAAGCCCATATTTCTGCATTTAATCGTGCAAAGTTATCTTCAGCAGGTATTGAGTTTCAGTGCATTGTGATGCTGCTATCCCATTTTGAATAGAAAAAAGTGGTAAGGCCAAAGAAAACTACTTAACGTTCATTAAAATTATTTTGGACCTTTCACTACTCACTGAATGACGTCATCAATATTTGTACCATAGTTTTTCAGTATTTAGGGACACTAAAGACATAAAGGTAAACATTTACTTCAAGTTCTTTTCAGTACCAAATTCCCTTCACAAAACCTTTGTGTGACAGTATGTTAAAGAAATAAAACATCCTGACCAGTTTAAGTCAAGACACTTTTTCAAACATGCGTAGCAATGCCAATAGACAGCAGCCTAGCAAAGGGAGGTGTGGCACGAGTTTTGGGGCGTCAGCACTGTAACCCACCTCCACCTTTCCCCGCCGCTCTTCGCTCTTACCTGCGGCCCTCACTGACAAATGCAGGGCCACGACAGGCGGCTAAAGGTCTAGCTATGCCTCTGCCAATAGGTCTGGCTTTAAAGGAATGTTGTATAGGGTGATATGGTGATGTGAAGCATAACAAGTAGTTAGCATGGGAATGGAAATGTGTTTGTGTGGAATCACAAGAACTGTGGAGTAACATTAGTATAGATTAAAAGGTCAAGCGACATTTCAACTGTTAAGCCTGTCTTAAAAAAACATGGTGGTAAATGACTGCCCTCCTTTATGCTGCTGCCAGGAAAAAACACCATAAATTATCTAGTTAGCTAAATAACTTTAATAGCATTACAATGTCATGTGTGTGGCCCTGAAAATTCAAGCTCAGGCAGCTGGATGAGTAAACAAAATGATTACAGCTGTGGAGGGCAAGCAGTTTTTTGTGGAAGTTCACACCTTCTGCCCAATGAAAACATGTACTCCTGGCTCCCAACATGTCGGCAGAGCAAAATCCCCTCGCCTGGTGAATCTCACATAATTGCCTAGCGACACCTGCACTGTCAAACCAGACCATAAAAAACATTGCCAAATCAAAATTATTCTGGCCTTGGCAATATGGTGTGATGGTTGTTTTTTTATATTTTTATTAGAACCATGTGCCAATACAAAAAAATACAAAAAACGAAAAATAATTCATTCGCCTACACGCTGAAGCCTTAAGCTTGCAATAAACATTTGACATCTGAAAAAATTAGCATCACATGTAATTTTAATAAAAAACACTATGGGAGCTCGCAAGCAAGCAGGGGTATATAACAGAAGTATAGAAAACCTTTCTAGTTTTAAGGCACATCACAGGAAAACGGAATTCTTACTAGCACAAATGAGGTCATTTTACAGAGTGAGAACCCTTCATTTACTTAGGGAAGCCCGAGGCTCGTTGCTCTGCCCAGGTGTTGTTCCCCTGCAAGAGTTTTGACCAGTCGATGTAATAGTGCCTTGAGACCACAAAGGACAAATAAAAGGGTCACTATGATCCAGAAGAAACACTGACAGAAATACAAGGTGGACATAGATTGGAAGAGGGCATGCACACAGATACAGGAAGAAAGACAGAATTGTTTAAGCAATTTATATGATTTTAACTTAAACCAACACGCAAAAAATCAAAACCATGACCCAAATGTTCATAATGTGAACAGAGACGTTTTAAGGAATGGGCAAAGCGGGCTCTAGCCTAGGGCCCCAGCCTGTCAGGGGGCCCGATAGAGCCAGCTCTGTTCTGCAGAGTCTTGCCCTGATGACCTTTAATATAGCCTTATAGCCCGCCAAAGCGGCCTATACCGGCTATTAAAGGCCAGCTGCAGTGTTAAAGGCCTTCAAAGGCAAGGGACTTTAACAAGGCAGCGGGACTTTAATAGCCGGTAGAGCCCTGCTACGAAGGGCTATAAGGCTATTAGAACATTCTGCCACTAGAGGACAGAATGTTATAACAAATAAAAGAAAGCCTTCAGGGAGCCCGAGGGGATTGAAATCCCCTCAGGCTCCCGGAAGCCTTTGTTCACAGCCAGAGCTGTGAACAAAGAAACATTGGAATGTTGGAGCTCGGGGCTTATACCAGCCATTGTAAGCCCGGAGCACTCCATTGTTTTCAATGGAGCTTCCAACATTCCAATGTTCTAATAATTCTTAAACAGATTTTTTTAAATACCGGTTTGCTGGAACTTATTTTTAATGTGATTGATGTGTGAGTCAATTGCATGAATTTTGTAGAGAAATATGTTTATGTTTCATGCAACATCCATGAAAAAAGTATCATTAAGCTCAAAACAGGATCTCACATATGAGAAATGGGAGGGAGTCACTGAGATTATTTTCAGTAATATTAGTGAGCCGCTGCTGTGTTACAATAGTGAAAACACACATCACTATACCAGAATATTAGATGCGAACACATTTAGAATTTGGACAAGTGTGCATGTGCACTGTCAGTGACCTGGCCAAAGAGGGCATGAATGAGCTGAAACTGGATCATAAATTCAAAGCTTTTAGGAACAGGGGCCTCCAAATGAGTTTGGCCCAGGGCCCCCAAAATCCTTAAGAAGTCCCTCATTATGAAATATGTTATTTAATTCACAAACAAAAGATATTCAAAAATCTAAATTCTAATTTGAATGGGAAGGTTGAAGCTCTTTAAAATTCAGCTTAATTCCCAAAAGACTAAGAAATATACTAGACTCTAGAATATCATGTTGTCTTTTTGCTGTTGTTGTATAGCTTTATTTCGAAATATTTTTCATTTCATAAAAGCGTTACAGTAAAAACAAATTCAAGAATAAAAACAGTTATACAGTTTGGCCATCAAGACAAACAGATCGCTAAAAGACAATGTAAAATATACAACAATAGTGCAAAGCATCCATCTAAAAACATTTGTACAGACACGTAATTAATCATCCTTAAGGAAGGAAGAGGGACACAGCAATAAACAGCGGAGCCAATGGAGTGTGGATTGGTACCCTTACTGGAGGATCATTATCCTCGCGGATCTTATCCTCCAAGCCCACCCCAAAAATGTTGCCAGGCCACAAGCAAGCAGGGGGTGAGGGTCTGATCTTAGCGACTTTAAGGCCTCTGAGTATGACCGAGTGCCCAGCCTCAAACAGAGCGGTTTCAACCATCTGCGACGAGGAGCAGCATATGCTGGACATTCAAACATTAGATGGGGGATGGATTCATCCCTATTCGTACAAAAAGGGCAAGTTGCTATAGTTTGCCAAGGTGGTTTCCAATTTGCTGTCCTTGTACCAAGGGGCAGAACACCGACCCTAAATTTAAAATACAACGCCCTGTCTATTGGGTTAGAGATCACATCGAGATAGGGTTCTCTGGAAGGGCGGCATTTAATAACCAAAAACTCCACAGCAGATCTACATAAATTGGAATGGTTTGCTCTCTCATTATCCACCCACGACCAGAATATTTTCTTCAACAATTGTTTGGGTGGTGATGATCTATTGGCCCAAGCATCATCCAGACCCAGTTCACAAAGAAGGCGCTTTACTTCCAAGAGCCAACCGATCTTACACCAACCAGGGGTTGAGAGAAGTTCGCATAATGCATCCGCGTAACTTGAAAGTTCAGGAACATTCCATATGCGGGCCCACAAAAGAAGGGGACGTAGCTTGACCTGCTCAGCTATAGGTCGTGTACCTGTATCAAGTAAGAGAGGGATGTGTGTGCACAACATGAAACTTTGAAAAATGCACAAAAGTGCATTTTTCAAAGTTTTCGCAAATTACCATGAGGTTGAACCTCATGGTAATTTGCTCCCCCTAAGTGCGAATTCGCTATTTTTTAAAGTTTCATGCATTGCATTTAAGGAATCTCAATTTGAGGTTCCTTAAATGCAATCGCAATTTAAGTAATCGCAATTTTACGATTTCTTAAATTGCGAAAATAACAAAAATTATAATGCTTCCCAAAAATTCAAGTTGCATTCGCAAACGGCCGATTTTTGTGAATCGCACCATTTGCAAATGCAATTTGAAATGATGCATGTGCCCCTTTATTCTGTTCGCTCAGAGGCTGTCTGTGGGTTTTCGCACATTCTAAGTAAAGTCAAATGATTGTGTGTATGTGCTTGCAGTCACGCTTTGCAGAGTACGGGCACCAGATTTTTACTTCCACTTGAGACATGTATGAAGAGGGCTAATTAGAATACAGTTTTACGTCACCATGGGCCATATGTATCAAGCAAAATTGCATTCGCAAACGCCAAAATTCGCAGAATTTCGGCGTTTGCTAATGCAATTTTGCCAAATATTATGTATTAAGGCAAAATAAGGAATCGCAAAATGTGCGATTCCTTATTTTGCGATTGCATATAGGGAATCGCAAATTTTGCGATTCCTTAAATGCAATGTAAGAAGCACCAAAAAGTGCAATTTGGCCTTAAGGAATCGCAAATTACCACCAACTTCAAGTTGGTGATAATTTGCGATTTCTTTGAAAAATGCACTTTTTTGCATTTTTCAAAGTGCAATGTGAAGCACATACATGCCCTTAGGGCATGTATGTGCGCCACATGTGCACCCATGCTTATTTCAGGGGTGCAAATTATTCTGAATTTGCGATTATCAAATTGCGAATCGCAAATTGAGAATAACTTCCCATTCATTCCTATGGGCCTCCTGGCCCGTAGAAATGAATGGGAAATTATTCCTTAATTGCGATTCGCAATTTGCTAATCGCAATTAAGGAATATGTAGAATTCGTAAATTTTATTGAAAATCCTACATACATAGCGTTTTGCGATTCTCAAATAGCGATTCACAAAAAATCGCTATTTGAGAATCGCAAAATGACTTTTTGATACATATGGCCCATGTCACTGCAATAGAAAATGGATTATGGCGTGGTCTGATCAAGTAAACCAACATAGACAGGGAACTGGGTTCATTTCCTGCTAGTGCCTAGTAGAGTAAGGACTGTCTGCAGTTTTTTACAATAACAAGTGACAATAGCCAATCATTTTTCCTTTTTAAGTGGCTTGTGGCACTGTTTAGTTGTGATTGAACGAGTTAAGTTTTTCAATATTATTTTGTCAATTTTTGCAACGTATTTTATGATTGTGACAATATTCTGCATTTGTGCTCATGCTGTCAGTATATGGTGCAATACTCTCCATTAGACATGTGGGACCGTTTTTTGTTGCAGTGGGATCTTGGTCATCTTCGGAACGCGGGCATACAGATATATTGTATTGTAATGCTAATGTGTTACTTCCTTTTCTTTGAGCATTTTATAATATTAGTACATAATTATTGAAAGGAATCTAGGCTGAAGGTAGGTGGTATGGCTCATCAGTTGAAAACAACTGAAGTCTTCGGCTGCTGGTGCATATATGCAACACACCTGATTCAGGCGGTAGACCCCTGGGTATGAGTCTTTCTTCTACCTTTAAACAAGCTATGAAGCAAACAGTGAAATTACTAGCAAAGGTTCATGCATCCTAGAGGTATTACACAAAAGTCGAATGCTGTGGTACAACACTCACCCTAGGTCATGTTTTCTGTTACCGTTGAGCATGTTTTCTCTTACCATTGACTGAAAATGTTATTTAATGCTCGTGTGGCGGGCTGCTGCTCTAATGGGAGCCCTCAGAGCCATTTCAAATCCTTGGTAGTGGCCCTGTCATTCTAGGGGCACCACTTTAGTGAATATGCAATTGATTGCAGAGCCCACAGGGGCTTGTAAGGCAAGCCACCGGGATTCAGGCCAATCCAACTATCGTGACCCCGCACTGCTAAAGACTTTCTCATCCTTTGTTGACTTTCCTTTTTTTATGTGAGTTCCCGCTGATGCCTGAAATCTGAAGTGTGGGTGCTCCTGTCTTCACATGTGGGGCACTTGGGTGTTCCCAAAAGCCTGCATGGGAACCAACCTCAGGCATCCCAGTTCTACTGCCAGTTGATGGTGAGGCTGGTTTATTGCTCTCCAGCCCACCTGTCAATGTGGATGGGGAGAACAGACAGCGGCAGTGTGCTCTCTGTTACCGCCAGACAAGGGCATGGGCACACCACTGTGCTCCTGGGGCTCAGGCTATTCTTGGAGCCAGTGTGTAGTGAGAGAGGTCATACTCTGCAACATGCCCAGGGGCCTTCCGCAGAGGAAATTAAAGACATCATTAAGGGGGGGGGGTGCTATGCCTCTCCAGGGGGGAATAAAAACACCTTCACTCCTGGTGTTATGCTACAAACCACCAGAAGTGTTATTTTCAGGCATCATGACCTCTATTGTTTTGCTTCTTGTTGGAGGTGAATTTTTAACTGTTCTCCCTTCAATAAGAGAGAGCTGAGAGTCTGCCCTCCTTTTCTGTTAGCTCATCAGCCCCCTCTGAAGGCTTCTTGGTGTCTCCAGCACTTATCTGTGTCCTTCCAGCAACAGGGAACTGTGCAGAGCTCAAGGCTGGTGCTTCTGTCTGGGATCCTAGTAATCTCATTGGATCAGAGTTTCCCTCACTAGCATGCTGTAACTCTCAAGGAAGGTTATACTCCATGCCTGCACTCACCAGGCTCCACAGCCTCCTGCCTCTTGCAGGGCACCTTTGCTCAAGCAGGAGTCAGGGGGTCCCCTTCTAGGAGTACGCTCCACAGGAACAGTCCACAGAAGATCCAGGAGAACCTTCCCCTACAGGTTAGCCAGCATTTCCACTATCTGCTATCCAGAGAGTCAGGAGGCCACTGCCACTCATCCTGGAGACACAGGTCCAACAGAGTCCACATCAGTACAAATCCAGAGTGTCCCTTCACTCCAGACAGAGGTTCAACAATGTGAGGAACTTCTGTCCTTATCCCTTGCTTCTCAGAATTATTTCCTTGGGCAAGAGTTTAAAACTGGAGGTGGAGAGTCTTGAAGGTGGGTGTCTCTGACCAATCTAAAGATGCCACATCACCTTTCCTCCCACCCGATCCACCCCCAGGCACAGCATTTTGGAACTTGTTAAAATGGCAAATTAAAGCTTTGATTTCATAACTGGTTTATAAATTGCACCAGACCCAAAATGCGACAACCAACAGAGCTACTATGTCTCAATCAAGAGACCTATAACAATGTAATCAACAGGCTTAACCAAGTTGAATTGGATCAGAGTGTGCCATTCACATCATTGGGCCCTGGTGCCACAGCACCTGTTGTGCTATTGACAGCTAAACCTGGTGTCACTAGTAGCATTTAGAACTTCATTTGTGATCTGAGGTAGGTCAACACTGCTTCTAGTGGGGCTATGTGACGTAAAGTAAAAACAGGATTTACTTAATAAGCCTGATTACTTGTACCTCATCTCTGTGGACATTCTGAACTTAATAAAAGACTCTTTAAAGAAAAGAATTAAAGAAAAGTATAAAGCATGGCGTTTCATTGGCAGACCGCTTAAAACACCACTAATACGTCATTGGACAAACCCATCATGTAAAGTCGATTCAAAATCTTTATTCGGCACAGTCATAAAGGCAATAAAAGTACATATAAAGACAATTTAAAATTAAAAGTTACATTTTTATAAACATGTACAGTATACAAAATTAAGCAATTCAGTTAAAAATCCCCAGCAACACCGTTAAACTGTCTGTTAAAATGTAAAACTTTTCCTAAGTCGATTTGCGCCCCATATTTAAAGTGCGGAGCTAAAGCATATAGAGGGAGTCCCTAGTGCACATAGATAATGTAAAGCGGCATTGTGGTCACTAATATTCTGTGTAAGAAAATATTGTAGGTAATATTTCCTTAGAACATCTTATAAGCTACAATACAGAATAAAGTGCTGTGTGCTTAGTTTTGATATGCAATCACATGGACCAGGGCTCATATTCTTAATAGCCGTTTCTTCATAATAGGGAAGGCGACTCAGAAATGTACTATGCTCAACAGCAGCCCAATTAAAACAAAGCGATGCTGAGTATTAGTCACCAAACTCACCACAACAAATATGATTGGCATCCCTCATGAGAGAAGTTCAAAATGTAGGAATCAACTGTAGATTTCTTTGATTCCACAAGAGCGAGCAAGCGCGACGCAGCTCCAGCAAGGCTCGGGGGTGCCCCATCTTTACAATGCTGCGTCAAGACCTACGCCTGCTTCAAGCAGGCGCAGGGTTTTGACGCAGCATTGGCCTGAAAGTGACTGAGTGAAATCTTATAGATTTCACTCAGCCACTTTTGCGAGGCGCACCTGCCCCGGAACGCCCACCCTGCGCCGGAACGCCCACAAGTGGCGCAGGGCTTTACAACGTGACGCATCTGCCTAGATGCGTCACGTTGTAAATGGGTCTAGGGATGAGCCACGTTTACGTCGCAGTTGCGTGACGCAAACATGGCGCATTCCCAACATAAATCTGCCCCTTATTCAAATGCAATGCACAAGAACGTTTCAATATAAAAAATCAGACATGAGACACCAGAGAAATGAAAAGGTCACTATGGGTCATGTCGCTCTGTGATTTTAGACAAGCTACTGACATACAAGAGGGGAGTGATCTCTGTAGTCAATGTTCACAGTGCCTTAAGTCTGTGCAAATCAGGCACACTTCAAAACACAATAAAGCTACACCGGTGCTCCATCTTTATCCACTTTATGGATAATATGGTGTGAACGCTGGTTTATTTGATGTTTTGGCCTATTTATGCTGCACCTTCTTCTGTACAGCCGATCATTATTTTTTTGTTTGTTTTTCCTTTAAAAAAAACAGGCTTACATACATACAGACAAAGTGTACATCACAAATCAAACAAAAGCGACAAAAATCCATAAGTTCCTACTGCTGTGTCGTATGCTTCATTTCCCTATGATATTATGAGCAGCATTGGTACAGCCTTAAAGGCGTTGGGGCCCCGCCCCCCCACCTCTTTCTAAATATGAAGTGTGTCGACCAGGATGAGCAAAGGTCAGACACTCTTCATGTTGAGGTCAGGCAGGATAGTGCTGTATTGTGGTAAATGAAAGGCACCTGGATGAACATATCACAGTGCCGTGGGAGAGAGCTCCTCATCCCAGAAAAGTGCTTGGTGGTCCACCCCTCATGACAAGGGGGAGCGTCACTGATAGTCTTAGACCTGGGGACTTTGGTTTTAAGCCCTGAAGTGCCCAGGGCCAAACATCTTTCAGAGATGGGAAACATCCTTTACAACGCAACTTTTACCACGCAGTGCTTTTACATCGCAACTTTTACAACGCAAACCCTTACAACGCATTGTGCTGGGGGCGCTCTAGGATAGGGAATAGATTTAATTTACTATCCAACACCTTCCCTAGTGTCCACGGGGACTGGAGTTGGAATAGTAAATTAAACTATTCACTATCCAGCACCCCAAAGCGCTATGCATTGTAACAGCATGCGTTGTAAAAACTGTGATGTAAAAGCATGCGATGTAAAAGCATGCGTTGTAATGTCATACATCCATCAGAGATGCTTGTCACACAGAGGGTCAGCAGTCTCTTGGACACCATCTCACTCTGTGAGGAGTAAGGAACTCCCTCCTCTCATTGGCTGACCCATAACAAGGTTAGCCAATGACAGGCGGCTGCAGTCCCAATCATGAAGAACCACTGAGGCTTCCCTTCCTCCATCCGAGACCACCACTGCAACCTGGTAAGTTTTATTTTTTGTAATGTTTGTTGTGTCCTTGCGTGTGTGTATGTATGCATGTATGTGTATTTTTTAGTGCATGCTTTGAATGGGTGTGTGTGCGCATGTGTGTGTGTATGTTCTTGGAATAGTGGGTGAATGTGTGCATGCGTGCTAAAGCATGGGTGTGAGTGAGTGTATATGTGTGTATGTGTTTGGGGTGGGGGCCCGCTCCGCTCAAATTACTGTCCGCCACTGATTATGCAGTTCCAAATCCAAGGCATTTTATTTGCCTCAACATTTGTACCGAATGTTCTGGGCTCAAACATTAAGAATGTTGTGGTTTTGTCTGGATAAGTAGTTTGCCAATCTGTTAATGTTTGCCGAGGGGCACATAAATGTTACGCTGTGTCACACAGTATATTACTAAAGCTCTCAAGAGGAAATTTGTCCTTACATAATGAGGACAGAAATGTTGTTCTTACTCCAATACTCAAAGATCACTTTATCTGCCGCAGAAAAATCGAAAATGTCAACCAAATGAACTGTCTGGGCAGAGTCTGTTTCCAAGTTCAATTCTGAGTTTCTTACTCTGGTAAAAAACTGAATTTAAGCACCCCTTCTGCAATATGTCCTTGACTTCCTCTCTTTTGTCCTGCGATGAGTGATGTGTTCGCTTTGGAATAGTAGTAAGCTGAGTTTTTTGACGTGTGTTTTAGAATATTGGCACCTTCCTCGTGTATGACAACAGTCTTTCTATTAGACTTTCGTTTGTAAATTTGTGAGGAGAAGAACCTAGTTTTGCTAATGTTGTATTCAGTCTGTTGAATAATAGGTTACCAGCATTTGTACCAGTACTTTTTAGAGGAACTTTGTCTATAATTTGTGCATGTTTTATGCATCTTTTGTCATTTAGTTACTTTGTTACTATTTTTTTTATATAGCGCGCAGCGACTCAAAAAGAGTATCCTGGCGCTTTCACAGCGAGCCCTACAGAAAGTAACACAACACGACAATAAAACAGCAAGAAATAAAATAAACCAAAAGGGGACCTATAAAGTAAACAGCCACGTCTTGAGACCCTTCCTGAAGGCCAACAGACTAGTAGCACCACGAAGTGACAGCGGCAAGGCGTTCCACAACTGGGGGGCGCGCAGACCAAAGGAGCGGCCTCCGATACGAGCTTTCTGGACGCGCGGCACAACAGCCAGAAACTGTGATTCAGATCTGAGCGCCCGGGCCGGGTGATAAAAGGACAGTCTCCTTTGGAGATACTTCGCCCCTCCAGAGTGTAAGGCCTTGAAGGTCAAAGTCAGCGCCTTAAAAATAATGCGGTTGCGAATAGGCAGCCAGTGCAGGTCCTGCAAGAGGGCCGACACCCTCGCTCGCCTATTTAAGCCAAAGATGGCCCTCGCCGCCGCATTCTGCGTCACCTGAAGGCGCTGTAACAGGTACTCCGGCAGGCCCAGGTAGAGGACGTTTTAGTGAGGGCGAGTGGCTAACCATTGCCTGTTCTGAAGTGTTGGCGCTTATGGGATAGTAACTTTTGGCAATTATGTAGCTTCAGAATTGTGTTGAGCCCATGCAGGTAAATTATGGTTATTTCTGGACATGGCCTTTTGTGTCCTGTCCAAACTGATTGCCTTAACTAACCCATTTTTCCTGAATTCGTTTTTGTTTGCCTTGGGACTTGGTACTTGCACTTTACTACTGCTAACCAGTGTGAAAGTGTTCTCTCCTTAAAACATATTACATTGACTTATGGCAAATCAGCATATTCAATTTACTTATACGCCCCAGTAAAGTGGCACTACATGTGCCCAGGGCCTGGAAATTAAATGCTACGAGTGGATCTGCAGCACTTATTGTGCTACCCACTTGTGTAGCCCTTCAAACATTTCTCAGGCCTGCCATTTGAGCCTGTGTATATGTAGTTTTAATCTGCCATTTCGACCTGGCAAAAGAAACATTGTGCCAGGCCAAACTTTCCTTTTCAATACATATAGGTCACCCCTTGGGTAGGCTCTTGACAGCCCAGAGGGCAAAGTGCAATATATTTAAAAAGTTGGTTGTGCACTTTTAAGTTTCACATGTTCTGCTAGTGAAGAACTCCTAAATTCGTGTTTTAATACTGCAAGGACTATCTCTCCCATAGGATAACATTGGAATTACCTTAGTACATTTGATAAATGTAATTTCCAAATGGCACCAGGTAACCCCTTCATGTTTACTGTCTCTTTAATTGGAATTTAAAAACCTAACTTATGGTAAAGTCACAGCTCAAGTTACAATTTGGAAAATGCCACTTTTGGAAAGTGCCATTTTCCTGCATTAGCCCTTTAGTGCCTATAGCCTGTATCTGAGTAACATGACTGGGTGCATCTGACAGTTGAGCTTTGTTTATTCCCCCTAGACAGCCACCCACAATGGGGAGCTTAGCTGTGCCTGGATAGGCCATCACTGGTAAGATGGGAGGGAGGAGTTGGGCAGAGCTCCATTTAAGCTTGAATAGACTGTGTTCTGCCTCTACACAAAGGCCGGCATACCCCCTGTAGTTAGTCTGGAGCCAGGACAGGGAAGTCAGGATCCCTGTGGTCTTCAAAGAGAAACATCTTAAAGCTTCTCCCCCACTTCAAAGGCATAACTGGGTATAAATACTGGATCTCAGACCGAAACGCTTCAGTACACTTTTGGCGCTATGAATACTCTATCAGGAACAAGGACTACTTTGCTCCTACAAGGACCAGCACTCTGCGGGACGGCTGCTCTAAAGGAACTGCTGCCCTGCTGCATTGACCTGCGGCTTCATACCCTCCTGTCTGGGGAAGAAGAATTAGACCTGCAACTTCATCTTGAACCTTGGACCTCCAGATTGACTCCAAGGGCTATTCTGCTGGCCTGATCTGAGCCTTAGGGACACAAAGGGCTCCAGGGCATTCTGAACCAACCACTGGACCCCACTGCAGTGAGTTTCTGACCCCCAAGTGGTGCCTTTCAGGTGCTGGATCCTTGCTGTGATTCAAGGACACTGAAATCGAGCTTTTGGGCTCCTAGCGACTTTAGCAGACCTGTTTGCATGAGACCTCATCCCTCGCATTGAAAATCAGAGCAAAGCTCCATCAGCCCTACTCCTCTCACTGCAGCATCAGCTGCTCATGAGGACTGCCAATTTGAAGCTTCAGCAGCACCTGCCCATGACACTGGCTCGCTCTTTGAATATCGATTTCTGCCTCCCGTTGCACTGTCCCTCCTTCTCGCGGCCCTCTGCAATTCAAACGGGACTCTTGGCATGAACTTGAGAAGGTAAAACTACAGCAGGCCTAACCTGGTGACTGTATGCGACCGGCATTCCATCGCTGTGAGCTTGAACTTTTGAATGTGACCAGATTTCCCGAAGTGGCACTTTCTGCTCTTTGGTGCTAGGTGCTTTGTGCTCCTTGGTGCTATATTCACATAATTCTTTAAAAAGTCATAACTCTGGTTCCACTGATTGAACGTTTATCATTTTGGGTGTGTTATATTTACTATACTTTGCTCTATTGTTCTAATGAGTGTGGGATTTTTGTTTGTGGTGTTTTCACTGTTTTACTGATTGAAGTGCTGAACAAATATGTTACACATTGACCCTAATATATGCCTGATACTCTGTTTCAAGCTACCAGGCGAATGAGCACAGATTAATTTGGGGTTTACTTGTACCTTATCCTGACAAGGATTGTGGTTTCTATTTGACAAAGGGTTCACACCCCCAGTAAACCAATAACACACTTTCTGACAGTTGTCTAATGCATGGTTTTGGTTTTGAGAGATGTACTTGTGTGCTAAAATGTATGCGCTTTGGGGCAGCAAAGCCTAGCTAACTATTTTGTGTTGGTGCAATATCGACCAAACAAGAGGGCTGGCAGCACTGTCTACCATGTTCTGCTCAAGTTGGCACATTTATAAGTAATTCATAATCAGTAAAAGATGTTCACTTCAAAGCATATCTGAGCACTTTGAATGTGTATGATGCGAATCGGTCTACAGTATTGGGTTGGATATTTGTGGCATATAATGGCGATAAGAGATGCTGACAATCTTATGATAAATGAATACATGACATATCCAGCCTGTCTTGAATGCAGGTGAGTAGTTCTTTCTAATATGTTTGTTGTATAATGGATTGTCCTATAGGAGCAAAGAAAACCATAAACAATCCATACTTTATCAGGTTGATACCTTCACGGGCACATCTGATTTTTAAATCCAAAATGCAGTCTAACACAGCATATTGGATGCAAGGCATACAACGTTGTTACTATATTAGCGGTCACTAAAAGTAGAATATATAGTTGCTTATTATCCAAAAACATATTTTCAAGCAGACCCACAGCCAGAAGCAGATATTTTGGGGGGCCTGGCCCCTAAAAGATAACTACATTATAAAAGGAATCTCTGTGTATGCAGGATTGTGGCTACCCCTACAAATTATTTTTCTTTTAGAGCACAATACACTGGGATTTTAAAAAACAACAAATGTGGCCGTTTGTTTTAAAGTGTTCTACCTTGACAGCTATTTGTGATAAGAAGCAGGGAATGGTGCCATTAAAAGCACAGTGATAAAGGAACATTGTGATTTTTTCAGGAAACATATATCAAATTTAGATTCAAAAGCACTTCTGGACAATACAATGGATTAAAACTCAATAGAATATCATTGCAAATATGCAGGAGGTTATGTTTTTTCCATCAAAGCACAATGGGGAAAAATGTGGCAGATGATGTATTTCTCGGCACATCATAATAGCAAATATTGAAAATAATTGAAGACATTTAGAGGCAGGTGTAAACTAAACTCATTGGCATAGCTGTGACTACACAGGCATCATGCATTCAAAGATGTGGTCCCAATGTTAATCAGTACTGCACTGACTATACCTGGCTCCTGTGAAATAGAACTTAATGGGACAGTCAGTTGGACTGTGGACAGAGAGCCACAATACTTATGGGTTATTAGGAGAGAATGGGCACAGTTGAGGGAGTGAGTTTAGAAGTGTGCCCACTTCCACTAGTGAAAAAGAGATAAAGGTCTGGCATTCAGTAATTTTAAGAAATACCTTTAGCCCCTGCACCAATATTCTCACAAACTAAGCACTTTTGTATCCAGATCCTCACCCTCAACTGATCCTTCCCTTTCTGTGACTATCTGCACTTCTGTACTTCTAAACTGACTGGACAGGCAGGAGGCAGTTCCATTTAAATGATGAAGAATGCTCACACAAGGAAAGGAAGAGTCCATCTTCTTCAAATGCAGAATGCCTAGGTTGATTGAAAACCCTTTTCTTTATTGTGGCAGCAGAAAGTATGTGGCCTCCTGTCAATGCCAGAAGCCGTCATTGTACCATGGCCAATGCCCCATGTCAGTTGTTTGTGTCATTGTCCGTGTGCGGATGTGTCTGTGTCAGTATCCTCTTGTCCCAGTTTCTGTGTTCCCACGCACTTTCGCTGTGCCAGTGGCCTTTGGCAGTGTTGCTGGGCCCATGTCAGTGTGCTTGTGTCAATATCCCAATGTCAGTGAAGCATGTCAGTAACCAGAGGTCACTACCCCAATGCTGTCTCCCTCGAGTCAGTGCCCTTGTTGAAGTGTCCCTGTGTCATTTCCTGTAATGAGACGTGTCTTTTAGTGTAAGTATACTTCTGTGCCTTTTTAATCTCTCAATGTCACTGCCCCTTGCCATTGTTTTATCATTGATTTTTATACCACACTCCAGCATTCCATTGTCACTGTTCCCCATCAATGTCCCCATAAAAGTGCTGGTGCTCCTGTGTCTTTGTCCCAGTGGCCGTGTCTTTGTAACAGTGTTTCCATGTGATTGCTGGAATCCCTATGTCAGTGTTTCAGTGTCAGGGATGGTGCCCCATGTTGGTGTCGTTGTGTCAATGTTTGTGATCTATGTCAGTGTTCCCGTTTCACTATCTCATGTCAGTTTTGGGGCCGTGTTTTAATGTGCACGCCCCAAAGGCAGTATCCCAATGTTAGTGCCTCCATGTTGGTGTCATTGTGTCAGTGCCCCCTGAAAGTATGATCATGTCAGTATAATAATGTCACGTACCCCATTTAGCGTACATCTGTTGTGTTACTGTACTTGTACTATGTCCTAGTGTCAATATCTCTGTGCCCACCCTAGGATTGATGTGTCAGTATCCTAGTGACACTCCCCAATGCCAGTATTAGAGATTGTGGCCCAGGTCAGTGCTCCGGTGTCACTGTTCCCTGGTCAGAATTAGTGCTCCTGGTTCAGTGACTCTGTGCCAATAACCTAGAGTCAGGGTAGATTCGCCTGTGACGAGGAAAGGACAACGGTGCAGAGACATATTTTCTGAAAACGGCCTGCTGCTTGCCAGAAACCGGTCCTCGGAAGCTTGTTTCCGGTCCAGGGAAGGCATGGCTTGGCAGTTCGGGCTGGACTGTTCCCATGAGGCACAAGGTCTGACTGATTTGCATATGGCCATGTCTGAACTGGGGTGGCAGAGTGGGCTAAAGAACGGTGATGGATTAAACCCAGATCTTTTGACTGGGTGTGAGTGTTTTATTGGTTCAGATGCTCCGTCCATCACCACCCCCTTTTGTACCGCTGCTCTCTTCCTCTGCATTGGCACACAGACAGGCTGCCAAGCCCCACGTACACACGTCTGTACCATGGTGCAAAGGTGCCTATGTGATGCCATCCCCTTCCAGTACAACAATCTATGCCTAAATATTGTTTGTATAAGATCCTACACAGTGAATAAATGCTGTACCGTTGCAGCATCACGCATTGTGTTACATTTTAGGACAAATAAAAACACTTCTCTTACTTTGTGCCTGCTACAAGGAGCCTAGTCAAGCTATTTTAAATGGTTTGGTTTGCATACAAAAATATGGGTGCTTGTGCTGTAATGCCCATCTACCACTGATGTAATATCCCTTCGATACAAAGTAGGGTAAAGTGCAATTTGTGCCTATAAATGGGAACCTTTCTGGCACAAATACCTGGGCTGGAAGAAAAAAACCTCCTTCCCAGAGTATCTTCTACTTTAAATGACGTTGCTGGGGTGCAATGTTTAGTAAATCAGTCCTAATGATTTTTCTAGACAGAGAGAACCGCTTCAAAAAAGAGAGTTGGCAAGTAAATCCTGCATTTCACTCAAACATTAAGGTGACTGTGCAGCATTATGATTATGCTCTATATTGCACTCATTTTTGTCGGTTTCACATATCACCTGAAAACTAAGGAAAGGGTTTGAAGTTTGCTTCACAATGGATTGCTGGTCTCTCGTTTTCTCCTGCATGCTGAACATGTTCAGAGGTAAAGCAAGTGTTATACTGGTTGTTGGGTGTTGTTTGAGTAACCAGGAAGAGTCCCTGAAAATAGAGTACATCTTTTGTTAGTTAGAGTGTTCAAAAAAGAAATAGGATGTAATTCTTGTCTTTATTTTCTTTTTTCTCAATAAAGTTCCAAACATATATCCCTTCTTCACTATATATGTGAGAAACTTTATGAAAGAAAAGAGAGAAAAAAGAAATATAAAGACAAGAAACACAACCTGTCCTTTTTTGGTTATTGTGGTGCATCTCTACGTCTCATATTGTCATTCATAACCATTTCTTGGTGTATGCACCTTGCGGTAGGTGCTTGTATTGTAGCACACAATGATCTACAGTTATGCTTAACCTCATGCATGCTCGTGACGGAACCACTCCGTCACGAGCCTCGGGTGGGCTGTGCTGGTGACGGAGCGGTTCCGTCATGGCCCAGCCGCCGCGCCTGCGCAGCGCTGATCACGAGCATGCGAGCGCCATGCGGCCCCCCTCCCCCCTAGCGCTGCGGCGGAATTGCCGCTGCAGCGAAGGGGTTAATGATAACACTTGGAAAAACGGTTCACATTGCAGTCTCCACGGTCCGCTGCCTTTGCTTCATTGGTTCTTTAATGCAGTCACAGACGGGCTGCAAAATAATGATGCCCAATGGAATAAGATGTATCCTGGCCCTAACCGAATAGTTCATGTTCCATATCTGCCCCGAAAATGGCAAGCTGGTGTGGTTTGGAAATTATATGGATTCAAAGAAAATATTTAAAGTCGTAAGTGCATGAAATTTCCTGCATGATCAATGATAAGTGTAGTATAACGCAGGGTTTCCCAATGTCGGTCCTGGAGGGCCAGGACCATTCCAGATTTTTACGATAACTACTTTTATCTAAATGTGGATATGCTAAAAATCTGGCATGGATCTCGCCCTCCAGGACTGATATGGAGAATCTTGGTATAAAGCAACCTTCCCAGCCAACCCAAAGACTATTGCTACATGGATTACGAATTGTTTTATCACCTTAAATGGACATTTTTATGCAAACTCTTCTGTTGTTGCATCATGTTTGCAACAAGTTATTATTGATGTTAATTCATCTTGATGCTTTCTTAGTCAAAATCATCTGATAAATTTCCCCGATGGATGACTCCTTTTGCAGTGTTATGGTCTAGAACTGTCTAAAATCTCTGTAAAAACGGCAACCCTTTTCTGACAAACTCATTCTGTAATCCTTGGGTGGGGGGGGGGACGGAATAGCAAACAACATACACGTCATGGGTGGGTAGTACATCAAGTTTTATGCCAGACATACTGGGAAGAGGGCGGCTGGCGCTGGGGGATCACAGTTCGATCCCCAGCTCCGGCGGCAGGGGTCTACCCAGCACCATGCAACTCTGTGCAATAGCTCGCTTAATCTTCCCAACGGCACCCAGCGCCGAGATACCCCTTCGGGGGTGATTCGTGTGTTAAAACAACATGCGCACTTTCAGTGCCTACCACCACTCCCCGCTGATGTGACATGGCACCACCCAACCTATACTCGCGGGTTGGTGGTCAAAAGTAAAATGACAATAAAATAGTTTTATTGTCGTTTTATTTTTCTTCTGCCTGTTGCATTTCAGCAGCGAGGATACGTGCCTCTGCCATAGTGGGGGAGCTGCCCCTGTTTAATTGTCAGCACCGGTACTTATGACAGTTTGCTGCATGGTGGTGCTCTTTGTATCATTGAGAGATGAGCAAAACAACTGTTGTTTTATTAATTCAATGCACTTTAAAAATGACTAGTACCTGCCGCCAAAGCCATTCTTATAGATTTGAGGGTTTGGAATATTCAGAATGTTCACACTAGTAAGTCTGCAATGGTTAGTAGTTGTGTTGTGCTTGTTATTGGCAGTGCTGACACTGCAATGGGTGGTGCAAGTGGAAGTGGACTCCTGAAGAAGGCCCTGGCACTTCTAGTTTTACAAACTAAGCACTATCGACTCCTCGTCAATAACATGACTCCGTGAGTTTGTTCTTATGTGTAGATTTCATTTGTGTTGCCAAGGACAGCCACATTCACAATGAGATTTTTCACAAGATACTTTCTCAAAGAGTAATGCTAGAATTGTGTTTATTTATCAATGTCACGCAATGTAGGCCACTCTGTGCAAACAACACTAATCAACGGCCAATATGGCCAAAATATAGGAAGTCATTGACGAGCAAAATAGAATTCCACATAAAAACGTAATAAAAAACATTCTCATTTATACTAATTAATAGTTGTAGTCAGGGCCAGACTGAAGACATTCTTTTTGGACCGCGCCCTGGGGAGGGGGGGGGGGGGGCAGGGGTTGGGCGAGGGTGGAAGTGTGAAGCGCTGATGCATAACTGAACCGGCCCCCAGCACTGCTGCTTTTGTTACAAGAGGCTGATACTGCAGCACTGCTGCAAAACCGGTGCCCAGTAAGAAAACCTGCCCCCACTGCTTCAAAACCAGCCCCCACCATTCCAGACTCCCGGGTAAACACCCGATGTCTGCTACGGCCAGTCCAGCCCTGGTTGTAACATACTTGTTGAGTCCTCAACAATAGAAAGAGTTTTTTTTTTATATTTAATGTTTTGCTGTAGCATGACATTAACTCATAGATACGCAAATGCTATTTATAAAGAAAAATATTGCTTACTCATGTTTAGGTTGACTATAGTTAATGTAGCACTACATTTTGCTTTGTAATATATCTACATTTTATTCATAAGCAAGCTGATGTTCTAATTGTGGAACAAGATGTTCTTTTCAATTCAATTCCCATGTGAAGAAATGTTTTCTTTTTGTAACATTAATAGCAAGTTTTAATGAATAGTGAATTCAAGGATTCACCTGCAGTGCGCAGCTTAATTCATGTACTTTATCTTGTTACAGGTAGTGTAAGCTTAGAGGACACAGAGAGAAGCTTGTTAGTGCGAAAGCATTGAGAAATCTGCTGTGTATGTAATTGTATCATCTTGCTCTAATCTACTTGGATAGTCTTATGAGACCAGTGTGTAGGTGTGTGAAATGTTAGAACTGTGTTTTTTAATATAATGTAGAGCTGTACAGACATCTTCAGATTCAATTGAGATGATTTAGAATAGAGCAGATCAGGAGACTTTAGTGCACTCTTTTAGTGAGATGACAGCCTTTCCTTTGTCCTTCCTTTTGAGGTGACCCCATACTGGATAGTCCTCTGATTTCTATGGCTTTGATACTTTGAGTTGTATATAATTCTATTTTTAACCTTTATTTTCATTTTAACCCTTTAACCGCGGTGGAAATTCCGCTGCGGTGCGGGTGATTTATAGCGTGGGCGTGGTTCAGACGGCCCCCGGCCGTCCTCCGCACACGCCCACCGTGACGTCGGACGGCCAGCGGCAGTCAGACGCTCGCAAGGGGTTAACCAAACAGGTCCGACATGTAAACATAATAAGTACCAATCATATTTACCATGAGCACAGACGCAAGGCTACGTATGGTGAGACACATGGCTATCCCAAATTAACATCAATCTGCTCACAGGGTATATCCAACTACCAGAGCAGTAGACCTTCCCACCCTATATAGTTCAGGGTACAGCCTTAGTGACCTGTTAATCACAATTTTTCAGGAGGTGTGGCTGAGTGCAGTTAGGTAGGTACATAGTGGAGCCCATATATCTTTAGGTCTGGAGGTAGGGGGAAGTAAATCGCTATATACATCAGCATTTTCCGCACACGTGGTGAGGTCACGGAATAAGTGGGGGTATCTGGGGACTGTCTTCAATTTCCAGATCATGACCACCCTTGCCTCGCCGAGTAGCAAAGCCAAAGACAATAATTTACTAAAGGGTTTTGTCATGTCTTAGGCATATCCAATCAATGCCATCATTGACATTACAGTCAGACCTGGGGTGGTCATTGCCCGAAACTCATTGGCAAGCTTCTGCCAGTAGGACTTGATTCTGGGGCATCACCAGGCCATATGAGGGAATACAGCATCTGGAGCAGCACAGCATCCAAATGTGGAATCGCTGAGAGGCCATATTGCAACATAGCAGTGGGGGTGTTGTAAGCCCTGTGAATGGACCTGACCTGGATGAATCAGAATAGGCTATTAGGGGAAACCCTTGTGATCTATTCATGGAAATGTGAACTGTGCATCATGTCATGTCCCAGCTCAAGTTCTCACCTGTCCATCATGGGCAGCACTGTGTTTAGTAAAGATTGCATGGTGGCATTGTGCAAATGAGTGGCTCACCTGACAGGCATGGGGTTACTAAAGAGTAACGTAAGTAGCGGCCACTCATTTTTTTCTGCTGGCAACGTTGGATAAAGATCTTTAATGGAGTAGCGAAGATGATGATAGGTTAGAGTATGTAAGGGGTAGGAGGAAATCGCATCTCAAAGTAAGTATAGGACATGAAGTGCTTGTTAGCGGGAAAGTTCACCAATAGTGTGCAGCACTTTTACACGCAGTTGTCACTGCACTCCTGCTTCAGTCTTAACAGCAGCTGGGGATTACTGTGTAACTGAATGTGTAGGGAATATCTTTCACGCCCACCAGTAAGAGCAGCCTGTCTGGCCAAAGCCCATCCTGTGCATTTGATGGTATGTATCTCAGATTCAGCATGTAAGCTTGTCGTAGGGGGGTGTGACGACTGTCCTGCTTTAGGGTCAGGCATGGGGTGTGCTTGGTGTTGTGTTTCTAGTGGTACACGCATTAAGCCTGGGCTACCAGGTATTACACTTTGACGATAGGGGCAGCAAACCCACCCAGTTTGATAAGTAGTTGCATCTTGCACCAGGGTATCCTAGGTTGCCCAAGCCCATGGCAATTTGATTCTAAGAGACATGAGCTGCTCAAAGAAGGATTTATAAGGGGGAATTGGAATGGTTTTAAAATAGGGAGTACTTTAGGGATTATTACTATCTTCATGAGGCCAACTCTGCCTGCCACTGAGAGTGAGTGCCTGATCCATCTCTCAACGAGGTTGGAGATGTTGGAGACATAGCGGTAATAATTTTCCGGAACAAGTAGTTATGTCCATGTGATACCTAATGTCCAAATGTCTCACTGGTTCTATTTGAGGCTGTAGTGGAAAATACAAGGTTAGTTGGTGTGTGTTCGACATCATGGGCATTGATATTGATTTTAAGGAGTTGATTTACAATCTGAACCATTTACCAATTTATACGATTTTGTCTAAGATCGGATTTCGGTTGGGGGCTGGGTTGTTCACAGTGTATATAAATCCAAGCTTCTCTATCAGCAATTGAAGAAGCATGCTGCTGAGAGGAGCACGGACTTCTCCCGCTCTGATACTGACAGCCTCAACTATTTACGAGGTGACAGAAACTGTATTTATAACGTTGTGACAGCATTGTGGGCTTCCTGAAGAATTGAGCTAAGATACGGAGATAGATGGTTGATGCTCATGCAAGGGTGGTGTGGTAATTGGATGAAGAAGTCCTGAGGCGACCCCTGTAATAGTTCGGGGTCGAAACATTGACAAAACCACAAATTTGTTGACACCTGCAAGTAACAAGAAGAGATTGTGAATTTATTGGAACTTCCCTCTGTTTCTCTGAGCTAATGAGATTACACACCCTTTGGGACTGTATAGTGTATGTGTGTATTATTTGCTGTAAACACGATCAGCTTGTGCACTGCGTTGCCTACATTATTTTCACATATTTCGCACCAGATTGTGTTTGTATGAATACAATACATGTATGACAGAAATTCATACTTTGTCCAGTAATGTGCTTTCTATACTAATGTTTTAAAGTAATGTTTCCACACAGTCAAGTTGGACTGGGACTATGTTATCATAGATTGAGCCCTTTAACTCATGGGTGAAGTCTCCTTCCTTTAGAATGAGCTCCACCTGACATTTTGTTTTTATTGCATATTTATCCATGTCCCGTGGACATATAAGGTTGTCCTTGTAGATAAATAAGGTTTTTCACAATGAACAGGATATTATCAGCATACATTGATAGTAGAAGTCTTTGTGTATCCAATTGTATACTTCAGTGGAGGGGATATTCCCTGAGAATAAATGCCAAAGGCTCCATCGCAATGGCTAAGATAATGGGTGACAGGGGCAGCTGAAATAATGTCGGTTCCGGAGTCAGGAAAGCAGTAGTAAGGTAATTTATTGAAGAGCCAAGTAAATCACATCTAATCTATCAACCTGGGTCGTAACTGTCATCCCATGGAATCCGGAGCACAGCAGTGTTCCTGATTCCAGGCATGACACACAACACCACACATTCCCCTTCGTAAAGGGAGAATTACAGGAACACAAGGAAATGATAAATAACGAGAACTAGCAAATATTACACATTGAGAATTGTGGAAAGAAAAGACATAAATACAAATATCTGGAAAACATCATACAAAATACACAGATTGAATTATCTATAAAGATGATAGTCCTTAGACCAAACTGGAACATGACATTTCCTCTGTACACGTTGGACTGGCACATTGTCGTCAGAGGAACAGGAAGATCTAACTTCAGGAGAACAGTGAAGGGTTGTAGAACCCGAGAATTTCCTCCAATTACTTGCACCATTGGAAGACCTCAAGCCAGATGAAACTTTAGACCCTGGAGACACATCCTTGGGCCACAACCACCTAGGAACCTTAACAACCCTAGACAAGTTCCACACGTTTCCATCTGAAAGCTCGACAACTTGCCTTCCAACACGGGTGACCATCAAAGGACTGGAATACCGAGACTCACCAGACTTGATATTCCTGCACTTCTTGACACGGACCCAATCATTGACACTGAACTGGGAAGGACCACCACAAGGAGCACGATCAACGTCAACAGAACTCCTGGAGCCAAGCATTCTCATCCAAGGTTGAGACAAGTTGGAACCACACCTCCTCCCTCTCATCTTTTCAAAAGGAGACAGGTCACCCATGCTCCTGGGTGTGTTTCTGTAACACCACAGAACTTCACTAATGGTTTGTTTGCAATCCCTTCCATTTTGCTAGGCAAGTTGAAGACCTTCCTTAAATACTCTGATCCATCTCTCCACGATGCCGTTACTTTTGGGATAATACACTGACACGCGTCTATGCTTTATACCATGACGCTCCATAAACTCTCTCATCTCCAAGGATACAAATTGCACACCATTGTCAGTAGTAATAGATTCTGGAAAACTCTCCCTTTCAAATACTTTGTTTAAGAACTTGATCACAACACTAGATGTTATGCTAGAAACCATCTTTACCTCAGGCCACTGAGACAACTGGTCTACCAAAATTATTGCGTACATCACACTCTTATTAAACGATAAAGGACCAGCAATATCCAATGATACACATTCCCAAACACGTGAAGGTCTAGATATGGGAAACAGTTCACACTTAACGTGCTTTTGAGATTTATCGCTTAAACAGCAATCCAGACAGCCTCTAACCTGACGTTCTATGCACGTATCCATTGCTGGCCACCAGAATTCACTTCTAACCCTTCTTTTCATGGATGTCATCCCAGGATGACCTTCGTGAGCCATATCTAAAATCTTGGGTTGTAAGTCACGAGGGACCACTAATTGTAAACCTCTAAACAAAACACCTTCTACAACGGACAATTCCTGTGCAACATGAAAGAAAGGGAGAAACTCATCAGACAACAACTCTTTACGAGGCCACTGGGTTTTTACAAAATTGCAAATATCACCAAGAACAGAATCATTATCACATGCTAACTTCCATGCATCCTCATCAATACAACCTTTGGAGATCTCACAAATTGACACAACATTATCATCATCCTTATCTTCTTCCACAACATTGTCATCGGGAACGGGCAATCTAGACAAACAGTCAGCTAAGACATTTCTAATGCCAGGGATATATTCCACATTAAAATGAAAGTCCTGAAGCTTGTTCTGCCATCTGGCTTTTCTTGAAGTCGCTTTGCCACAACCCTTGGTAGTAAATAAATCTACCAACGGACGATGGTCAGACCAAAGCTTAAAAACAGTGCCATACACATACTTGCGGAAGTATTCAATGCCCCACCAGCAAGCCAGAGCCTCCTTTTCTAAAGTGGAATATTTGCATTCAGCATCCCTCAAGGGTCGAGATGCGAACCAAATTGTCACCAATTGACCTTTTTGAAGTTGCATTAAAACTGCACCAACTCCTACATTACTAGCATCAGTGATGATAAATGAACAGTTAGCAGTATTAAACGTTGCTAACGCAGGTGCAGATACGATGTTTTTTTTTAGCAACAAAAATTCTTTTTTGCAATTATCATCCCAAAGAAATTGGACATTCTTTTTCATCAAGTTCCTCATGCTTACAGTCTTATCGGAGAACAGGGGGATAAATTTCGAATAATATTCTGCAAGCCCCAAGAAAGATCTGAGCTGATCTTTGTTAATAGGGTCTGGAGCTAATTGTATGGCCTTGACTAAATTCATTTTCGGGGAAATGCCCTCCTTACTTATGGTGTGCCCCAAATAGTCAACAGAAGATACACCAAATTTACATTTTTCTTTCGTAAGTGTTAGACCACTATCTTGCAACACACATAGAACTTTATACAAAATTTCGGAATGATCAGATGGATTGGATGCGAAAATCAAAATGTCGTCTTGGAAATACAAGGCATTGACAAAATCCTTAAAAAGATTGTGCATGACCCTTTGAAAGACGGAAGATGCAGATATTAGGCCAAAAGGCATCCTCTTGTACCTAAAAGCACCCTCTGAAGTGATGAAGGATGTCAAATGCTTACTATCCTTGTGTAATGCTATCTGGTGATAAGCATTTGACAGGTCCAAAGTGGAAAAAATTGATGCCCCCTTCAATTTCGTGAACATTTCATTAATATTAGGGAGCGGATGTCTATCCACCCAAACATTCCCGTTTAAATCCCTCAAATCCACACAGAGTCTCACTTTGCCGTTGGGCTTGTGAGCGACAACGACTGGGGATAACCAAACAGAGGATTCTATCTCCTCAATGACGTCTAAATCACACAACCTTTTAAGTTCAGATTTTACTGCATCTCTTAAATGTAAAGGGACATTCCTAACCTTGTGAACTTTTGGTACGGCATCTTCCCTCAGAATGATTTTGTGTTCAAAGTTTTTTAAAAGACCTAACTTGGAGGTAGAAAAAACCAAAGGAAACTTCTTATCACATTCAGAGCCGAGATCAGACTCTACATTCATGACCAGATCAGAATACCCAAGTACTTGTTCAGGATGATTGGGATCCAATTTTATCATTAAGTCCCTCTGTTGAGGCCAACCCAATAAACAAGACCCATCTTTAGCCACATAAACCTTTGAATTAATAGTTTTACCTTTGAAACTTAGGGACGTTGTAAAGAAACCAAGAATATCGATGGGTTTCCTGCCATATCCAAGTAACTTTATGTCTGGAGGAGATAATTTTAAACCAGGAAACTCTTTCACCCATTCTTCACCAATGAGAGTGCGTTTCGCCCCTGAATCGGCCATGACATTAATTTCCTTCCCTCCAACATTCACAGTACAGTAAGGAGAATCTTTTTCGCAAGCATTGACTTCATATACTGCAAAAAGAAATTCTTCTTCTAAATAATCATCTTCAATTTCATTTACATGCTCATCTGAACTTCTTTTTTGACTAAAACCCTTACCCTTAAACTTGTTCTTATTCTTACATATTTTGCTAAAATGATCCTTCATTCTGCAATATCTGCACATTTGACCAATTGCCGGACACTTTCTGTCATTTGCTAAGTGATCCGGACTACCACATTTAAAACATGCAAATTCTCTCCTCTCTTGGAACTGTTGGTTTCTGTTTTTGAAAGGTCTTTCTTCAAAGTTAGATTTCTTTACAAGGTTGACTTCAGCAATGCTTTTTTCTGCGAGTTCCTTCACCCCAAGTTTCATATTTTCAAAACGATGTGCGATATCTAACGCTTTGTCTAAAGTCAGATCCTCAGTATCTAACAGTTTTCCTTGAAGCTTGACATCAGCAATCTTGTGGACCATTTGATCACGCAGCATCTGATCATGAAAGGTTGAATACTTGCACTTGGATGCCAAAACTCTTAAGTCATTCATGAATGAGTCAACAGATTCACTTGGTAATTGACCCCTACTCAAAAACTTGTGACGGGCAACTACAATGTTGACTTTCTTAATATACTGTTTATCTAACTGTTTGATTGCTTCCTCAAAAACATCAATTGCATTCTCAGAAGTAGATACACCATCTGCAGACAAAGGTAAATGACTCAAGACATGTCTTCCTTCAGCACCTAAACAATGTTTTAAGATGGCTAGTTTACGTTTGTCAGTATAGTCATCTCCTCCAATAGCTTCAATGTAAGCATGAAAGCCTTCTTTCCACCTTTTCCATTCTAGTATAGGTTCGCCTGGATTAGGTAGAAATGGTGGCGGTGCAGAAAAACTCTCCATAATAATGTAAGTAAAGTCTTAAAACACTATGATGGGTAAATGTAGTGTTCGTTTTTCTTTATATGAATTGAATTGAAAAAGCTTTATTCGAGTTGTACACTCATAAAAGCACACATATATAAATTACATACATTTCTTAAAAACATCAAACAATCAATAACACTTAGTTTATAGTTAAAAATACATAATACACAAACATAAAAGATTATTTATCAATTGGGATTAATATAAGCTTTTTCATACAGTGCGGAAACTAAATGCATGTTACAGTGTAGAAACCTCCGCGTTACGGACCATTCCCGGGTTTATACAATAAAACTCATACCATACATGTTATCCGCGTTTTAAAGTTAAAATTCATATATATCTCCCAGTTGCTATCTACAAATAAAAATCGTACACAGGAAATTGGGAGGATGTAGAATTCAGAAGGTACTGGTAGCTAGAGCCCTCCTCCTTAAGGACCACGCCCACCCCAAATATTTGGCAGTTCCGACTACAATGAACATTTCAGTGGAAGAACAAACAATTCTTAGCCCCTCAACACCACTTAGGACACCGAGATTCCTACAAACTGGGGCCAGCCAAGATTTCCTTGGGTTTACATAAGCCACACATGAGAAAAGAAAATGTGCGATGCTTTCATTGGGGGCCCCGCATGACGGGCAACACGCACTACCTCCAGTATTCCAACTGGACGTCATACACCTCAAGGGGAGAGAGCCTGCCCTTAACTGGAAAAATAGTTTCCTATCTGTTGGGACAGTTATAGTGTCCCAATACTTTTCTAAGGATGGCTGATGTTTAATTTCCATGAATCTACCCCCCAAGGATTCCGAGGTTACGCTTCTCCAAAGTTTTTGATCAATGTGGTTCCAATATAGTTCTTTAATACTGGATTTACTAGGGAATACTTCCCCTAAGGGGTTTTCCCACAGTTTGGAGAGCCCAAGCTCAAAAAGAGCATCTCTTAACATTTTTAGCCATGCGATTTTATGAAAAACATCAAGTTTGGCTAATGCTAAGAACCCCTCGGCGTAGTGTCTTATTTCCACGGTTGTCCATAAACGTCTCCAATAAAGGATAGGCCTCAATCGGGCACGGTCGGTAAGCGATCTTCTACCTAAGTCTAAACCAAGCGGTATAAGTGGGGTGCTTTGAGGGAGACTAGTTATCCCTCTCAGAAACCTGTTCTCAGATCTCTGAAGGGTGGTGAGACTCTCAAAGCCCCAGACTTCAGCCCCGTAAAGGGCTGCGCCCAGGGCCTTTGCGTCATAAACCATGAGAACAGGTTTTATGGGCCTGGTTTTAGATTTTATTTGCTCAACCCTGAGTACACCAGAAATCTGCTGGTGTTTCAACACCGCCTTCTCTATGTGTCGTGACCAACCCGGTTTACTTGATATCTCGACCCCGAGATACGTAAAAACATCTACCGACTCAAGCTTGATATTGTTCAAAGAAACATTGGGTCGAGAATGGCACTTTTGCCCAAAGGCCATCAGCTTAGTTTTGTTTACATTAACCTCAAGGCCCCGTTCCTTGCAAAATGAGTCGAAAATGTTCAAAGCTCTCTGGAGGCCCGACGGGGTTTTAGACACGATCAAGGTGTCGTCAGCGAACATCAGAATAGGGACTCTGATGCCCGCTAACGAAGGTGCATCGACCATTGCGTCCAATATCCTGTCTACAATGCCATTAATGAACAGGGAGAACAGCAGGGGTGCCATAGCACATCCCTGCCGGACCCCCCGCTCAACTGGGAAGTTAGCGGTGGATTCCCCATTCCTCCCCCACTGGACCTTTGCGTAGTTACTTTCATGCAGACGCATTATCAGCGTGAGCAAATCAGGTGGGACCCCTATTTTAAACAGAACCTCCCACAGCGTGCGCCTGGGCACCAGATCAAAGGCGGCCCTGAGATCTACAAATGCTACATAGAGCCTGCCTTTGCCCAGGAGTACAGTCCCCCACCGCAACATGGTGAAGCGAAAACATTTGGTCGACCGTACTGGTTGCACGTCTGAATCCTGCCTGGAAGGGGGATAACGCATTGTTATCATCTACCCAGGCCATAAGTTTGTCGACCAACATCTTCCCCACCACTTTTTGCATGGTGGCCAACAAACTTATTGGTCTATAATTTACCGGTAGTGACCGATCGCCTTTCTTAAAGATCGGTATTATTATTGCCCCCTTCCATATATTTGGGATTTTAGCCCCTTTCGCTAGGCCATTTCCCAACAAGGTCGCGTATTTTGCCCACTGGGCCTTGTCGTGTTTAAAAATATCTGAGGGGATTCCATCCAACCCAGGGGCTTTCCCCCCCTGCAAACTTGCTATTACGTGTTCCGCGTCCTTGCATGAAAATAAATCACCCTTGCAGAATATCATAGGGATTGGTTCTATGGCCATTAGATCCCTGCTCTCAGCATACTGGGGTTTAAAATACTCGACCCACAATGCCTCATCGACATTGTTGTCGGGTTGGTTAGGGACGCCCCCTCTTCCCCATTTCACGGTTTTCCAGAAAAGTCTGGAATCCTTCTGCCCTGAAGCAGCGAGTAGCTCCTCCCAATACTCCTCATCCCACAACTTCTTGGCCATGCGGATACTATCATTATAGTGTTTCCTACTGGCGCTAATCGTAGCCCTAACCCTGCTTTTAAGTGCTCTGCCCAACTCCAGTCTGGCTACCCTGCACTGCTTGTTGAACCAGGACGCCATGGTGATTGGCACTTTTCTGTTATACTTTGCTGGCTTGGTAAAGTGCGGTTTTATCACAGAAAAGAAGGTGTCGTGTATATCAGTTAATTCGACCGAGTCTGGTATTACAGGGCCTGCTTTTGTCATGGCAGCAATAGCATTGACTGTCTCCAATTTGATGGACTCCAAAGTGGACAAATTGGCCAGGACATACGGCCATCTCACCCGTCTTAAGTCATTAGTCATAACAGGTACATTCCCATTACCTGAAACTAAATTAGTTCGTGCGGACCTCCACCATGAGTGGGAGACACAGAGGGGGTTATGATCACTTTCTACTCTCCCCACAATTTCCATGTCACCCACACCACACCATAACTCAAAACTACAGATGACGTAGTCGATCCTACTTTTGTTATGTCCATTATCGAATGTACAATTGCCACCTTGGTCGCTTTTTGTCCTGCCATTAAGAGCCCTCAAACCATACTCTAGACATAGCGCGTTCAACAATAGAATGTCTTTTGACCACCGCTTCACAGGTACGAGGTTTAGATTTGGGATGCCCCAGAGGGCATCTTCCTCCATTCCTATTGGGTGTGCAGTATTTTCTAGAGGCTCAAATGTCCTATTCAAATCACCAGCCAAAATTACTCTGTTTCCAAGTGACTGGGAATCAAGGGAGGCGGATAAGACCTCTAAGGTGGCAGAATTCCCAAGACTCGTGCCCCTGGCATATATATTGTAAATGTCTATCACGCCACCCTTTCCTACAGATAACCTTAATAATTGTATGTCCTTGCACCCTAGATCAATCACTTTTATTTTAACCTTTGAATTTTGCTTGATCCAAATTGCGAGGCCACCCATGGGTCTGCCCCTGGGGCCTCTCGTAGCTGGTATACAAAAATTTAAGTAACCTGGGAAATATATTGGGTCACAAGCCCACGTCTCTTGGAATAGGCACATTTCGAACCCACTTACAAAGTCAATCCATTGCTGTGACAATAATCTAGCCCCCAGCCCCGCTATGTTCCACGACAAAAAGTTCTCCAGGGTGTTTTCAATACAAGTCCCCTTTTCAATAGATACCATGGGCAACAAATCGACTATCGTCCTACAATCACAATCCTCTCCAACGACAGTATTTATACAATTAGCAACTATTCCCTCCTTGATGCTAATAGTGGTTGGGATAGCTAGTTCACCCACATAGCCCACAGGACTTGCAATAATACTCCCATCACCCATATTCACTATTTCCGAGGTTAAACTCGTTTCATCTTCATTATTTGACATTTTTCCGCCAGTGTTACTTCCCCCAACCCATTCCCCCACCGGAGGCGATTGGACATCTGGGCTCTGTCAATATCCCCACCTCATCTGTCCCTGCCCATTCTGCGGGATACATGCCGGTATATAATACTTGTTTGTTCTTGCAGTGGGCACAGCAATGGGACCAGCCTCTACCCCAATTGGAATACTAGATCTCGGGTACTCCCTACAACCCCCTGACTGGGTGACAGGTCTCGGGTAGAAGAAAGTTAGGTCCACAACCCCAATCCCTCCAATACTAATATTCCATCCTGGTCCCGTTATCAGCCCCACAACCCTAGGATCCTGAAAATTAATTAAGATACACTCACCCCCCTGCTTTTTTAGGGTGTTCCCTATCCAATTGACTCTTCTTACCCCAATTATCAGGCCGTCCACTCCCCCTGGCAGAGGTCTATTGACACGAAGCCAGTGCATGGCTTTGTTTTTTAGCATGTCAAAGGTTTCTTTTTGACCCTCCATTAGGGGTGGGACATTAGTGAGTATGGCCACATATGGGTAGGAGTCCGGGGTGAGCTGTACTGGAGGAGTCTTAGTCAGAAATTTAGTTATATGGGGTTTTGTGGGTGCTTGCTCCGGGGGAGCACGGCAATGTATAAGGATGTTTTCCACTGCCGCAACAGTATTGGTCCTATTCCCAATGCTAGGGGCCTCCCTCGTGGGACCACTACCCACTCCTATATTAGTCGTAGGCCCCACCTTGTTCCCAGTGCCATTACTGGAGGGGGATTTACCATTTCCTGGCCTTTTGGCCATGGTTTTCCCCTGCCCGATCGGCAAAAGCGTGGTATTTTTACTAGTTGTGGTGGGTGGGGTTTTTACACTAACATTACAACTCCCATTAACATTGTTAGAGGATTTAGTGTTCCCACTGTTAGTACTAATTTTAGAGGGAATTGTATTGGATACATTCTTACTGTTCACCCCTTTGGTTTCCTGGGCAGGGGTGCCACTTACAGGCGGGGATTGCAAGTCCACCAACACAACTTCCTGGTCTTTGATAGCTAACTGTGAGGGTTTCCCATTCTCTCGCAATCTATTTCCAGACTTGATTAAAGATTTAATGGAAAAGAAATTATCCAAGCTAGCTTGCTCTAGATGGTCAAGTTGGTCGGCTAGCTTTTGGAGTCTAAGCTCAACAGGGTGTAAAAGGGAACGCATTATTTTCCCCACTTCTACCAGGAAATCATGATTAGGAGAGGGTAACCCCGGGGGTTCTGAAAAAATTGGGTCATTGGCTGGGACTGCCGAGTTTGCAGGAGGCACCAAAATTATTGAGTCCACTTCTAGTTGGACTGCTTCGTCCTCCCCCCTCGGCATTACTACTTCATTCTTTGCAGGGGCATGGCTTAAGAATGATTTAGAACCCAGCTTCCTATGCTTTCTCACAGGTTTTTGTGCTTGTGCTTTTTTGGCAGTAACTCCCCATTTCCTTTTAACACCAGGCTTGGGTTTAAGCGTATCCACATGCAAACAAGATTTTTCTAGAACTACATTTTCTTTAGATGAATGACTGAGTGCATCAGAGTGCTCAACAGATAAACCAGTTCCTGCAGTGACTGCTGAAGAGGTATCAACTAGCTCAATCAGGGGGGGTATGTCAAATAGTAAGTCCTGGGTGACTGGTAAAACAATAGATGACAGTGGTGTAACCAGCGCAGGAAAGTTTAAACCTTGGTTTTTTTCAGGCGGGTTTTTCAAAAGCTCTATCGAGAGCCTACGCCCAGCTCGTCTTTCCGCCAGGGCAATCTCTTTGTCAATATCCTGTGGCAAACGTTTGAAATAAGAGTCAAGAGGGCCCATGACAGCCGGTTCTGAGTCTAACATTGATGGCAATAATGTAGAAGTACTTGTTGTGCCAGCCATAGTATAAAGAGCCCCCCTGCAAAAGTATCTACAAGTCACGTATCGACTAGTATATCAAACGGTGGAACAGTACCTGGGATCTAGATGTTAAAGGGGTGGCCCGGCCCGGCCTCCTGCGGCCCCGGACGGCCACAGACGGTCCCGCCCTTGTCCCGGGCTTCTCCCGGCACACTCCCGCGCGTTCCCGCGCAGCGGGGACAGTAGTTCAAGGTATATTCTATGGGCACTTACTGATTGGTTGGCGTACAGGGGGGTGTGGCCAGCGGGGAGAGCAGCCCAGGTGTGTCAAATGGGCGCGCAGGGGCTCCTGGTCATCGGAGTCCCTGCCTGCGTGCTCGCAGCCCCGCCGGCTAGCTCACCTGCCCGCGCCTCCTGTCCTCAGCTGTTTGAAGTTCCAGGGTCTGCTGGCTCCTATGCGCAAGGCGCTGCGGGACCCGCGAAGCGGGTACCGCGAGGTCAAGAGTAACGAAGGAGGAGAAAGAAGGTCTCTGGAATCCTCTGCTGTCCTCACGAAGTGCAGGCTCTCCCTTCCTGCCAGTATCCACGGGCGGGCAGCAACGAGATTAGGGTTCCGATTAGGAAAGCAAAACAGCCGCTTTTTCTGGACTGAGGGCGGGGGGCGTGGCCAGCGGGGAGAGCAGCCCAGGTGTGTCAAATGGGCGCGCAGGGGCTCCTGGTCATCGGAGTCCCTGCCTGCGTGCTCGCAGCCCCGCCGGCTAGCTCACCTGCCCGCGCCTCCTGTCCTCAGCTGTTTGAAGTTCCAGGGTCTGCTGGCTCCTATGCGCAAGGCGCTGCGGGACCCGCGAAGCGGGTACCGCGAGGTCAAGAGTAACGAAGGAGGAGAAAGAAGGTCTCTGGAATCCTCTGCTGTCCTCACGAAGTGCAGGCTCTCCCTTCCTGCCAGTATCCACGGGCGGGCAGCAACGAGATTAGGGTTCCGATTAGGAAAGCAAAACAGCCGCTTTTTCTGGACTGAGGGCGGGGGGCGTGGCCAGCGGGGAGAGCAGCCCAGGTGTGTCAAATGGGCGCGCAGGGGCTCCTGGTCATCGGAGTCCCTGCCTGCGTGCTCGCAGCCCCGCCGGCTAGCTCACCTGCCCGCGCCTCCTGTCCTCAGCTGTTTGAAGTTCCAGGGTCTGCTGGCTCCTATGCGCAAGGCGCTGCGGGACCCGCGAAGCGGGTACCGCGAGGTCAAGAGTAACGAAGGAGGAGAAAGAAGGTCTCTGGAATCCTCTGCTGTCCTCACGAAGTGCAGGCTCTCCCTTCCTGCCAGTATCCACGGGCGGGCAGCAACGAGATTAGGGTTCCATATATATACTGTTGTTTTTATTTTATTTTATTTTATTTTTTTTGTTTTTTTTTATATGTTGATCAAAATTAAACGCAGAGATTAAATGAAGTTTATAAACTTTTTTTTTGCAGGATAATTGTGTAATTATAAGCTTTCTTTGCAGGATTCTTGTGAAGATAGGTGCACAAATTCAGTCTAGTTCGAGAAAATCAATCAATTACACGAAGTCAGATGATCGTCATTGCTTTGTATGGGTTTTCTTCCCAAAAGATGGCGGTCGTGCGTCAAATTGCGTGAAACGACGTTGTGACGTCACACGCATGTGCATCAGCTTGAGCAGCTGGTCTCGCGCAGGCTCGCGTAGACGCTGTTACGTCACGCGCATGCGCACCGGCTCGAGTAGCGCGACTCACCGGGAAACATAGATTTGCTCAAAATTGCTCAGCTTCCTCCCACAAAGACTTGAAACAGTGGTGATTTCACCTTCCTGAAGCTCACACGGACCGCGACACAGCGCAGACACCGCCGTCAACTTTACTCGTCAGTTCGTGATCCTCCGCATCAGACGAGGTGTAATGATGCAGGTAGGGACTCCAGGTTGAATTAAGGTTCTTGCCCAATCGTCGCCAGTGAAATAATGTCGGTTCCGGAGTCAGGAAAGCAGTAGTAAGGTAATTTATTGAAGAGCCAAGTAAATCACATCTAATCTATCAACCTGGGTCGTAACTGTCATCCCATGGAATCCGGAGCACAGCAGCGTTCCTGATTCCAGGCATGACACACAACACCACAGCAGCCCTGTCTTGTCCCTCTCTATGTAGAAAAAAGGAGGGGTTACCATTGAATTCACTTTAATCCTAGCTAGTGGCCGGGTCTGAAGTAAGTTGGCCCATCTAAGGAAGTCTCTACAGACCTCCATTCTTTCAAGTATCTTAAGCTTTTAAGGCCATTTGCTTGAGTCAGAGGCTTTAGCCACCTCCAAGAAAGCAGTGGACACAGGTATTTTGGGATCTATTTGCTGAGAAAGTGCAAATAGCGTGCAATAAATTATCAGCAGTGGACCTTACCTGTATGAATCCTGATTGCCAGTGGCAGCTGGTGATTGCAAAAAGTGGTAGGGCGAGAGAGTAAACACAGCTATTCATTTTTATCCAACTCAATAGTCTTCTTTATATCGACCTTGAGAGGATGAAAGGCTGAGTGGGGGCCTAGAGTTCAAACAATGGGGTCAAATACAGATCATCAGCCTTGTCAAAAGGCTTAGTGGATGCATTAGTCCTATGAGCATTCAGACCCAATTAGGAGACAAGAGGCCTGGGCCTGGGCCTGACTAGATTCCCTTTAAACCTTCACCAATGTTACCAGCTTATGCTTGATTTCTCATCAACAAGCATTACCACACATACACTCTCATCCCCCCTCTAAACCATACACTCCCATCCACACACTCATCCATTCTGCCATTCACCCTCTCACTCATATTCATTCCCACACTTAATCATTCACTCTGATCTACCCTTCCATTCATTCACCTAATTCACTCACTGTTGTACTTTCAATTAATAAAATATGTTATTGGAGGCAGTAAGTTGCATTTCAAGTAATTTGTGGTATTTTCATGACCTTACTTCCATAGTCATCTACTCAGTTACTTACTCAACTACTCAGGATTATTCACTAACCTACACACTAGCCTGTACACATTCAGCAATTCAAGTCACTTTTACCCAACTTACATCATTCACCAAATTCATGTAACCAGTCATCACATTTACCTACCCACTCAGTCAACCCTCACATTCAATTACTCACCCATTTACAGAAATACATGAAACATCACTCGCTGAGTAACCAGCTACATTTTGTGGCTTTGCTACAGCTTTTTTTTTATTTTCCCTGCAGATTGCATCCCCTGTCCAAACTATAGGCATATCTATTCTGCAGAGGAGATAAAACAACCATAGGTAGTTGTGACAGTAAAGAGTTTACAGCTGAACCCATTGGTGCTGCACGGGGAAGAGAGCAGCAGTTAGAAAGGGAAAGAAAAGACAGGAGTGAACAGATTTTTACTTTCTTCTCCCAAAATTACTTGTGCTCTGTTTTTTGAGGCAGTTGCTGATCTGGTCATCTTGCTAGAAAAGGTCTCATCACCACTGGACCATCATGTCTAGGATACATGTGCCATCCCATGGTGATTACGAATGGGCTCTTTTTCTGGCTTTAAATACACCAAATAAAACGAGACCTAACACCACAATGAAATATGTTTGTAAGCTGTGTCTTTGGCCGGCTTCCTATGTTGACCCTTTCCCATCTCATCACAAGGCGGATGTGGTCACTAAAGCTTGCTGGCTATGCCCCACCCTATGGTGAAATAGTAAAGGGTAGTGATGATGGGCGGTAGGAGTCACAGAGGTGGGGCATTTACCCGGTTTAAGTACTGTGATGACAATGGCTGCTTTGATCATCGGTGGGAGAGTGACACTGTTGAATGCTTCATTACAGACTTCTAATACATGGGGCAAGCTCCTCCGTGCATTTGTTATAAAATTCCACAGGAAGCCCGCCCCTGTCTGTGGTAGTGTCGTTCCTCCTTGGTCCTATGACCCATTTAAATTCTTGCATATTGATCAGCTGGTATAGGAGTTCATGTTGATGTAGCTCTAGCTAGGCCAGCGTAGCCCTATTTTGGTATTTGTGAATGTCGTGTGTAGAGTTGTCCGCCAGCATTTTCTTTGGTCTTTCCATCTCTTCATAGTGTCTAGATGTAGTGTATTTGTTTCGGAATGTAACCTCTCTCTCTCTACCTCCTCCCGAAATTCTACATGATTTGAGTTAAGGGCTGTTAATCTTGTCTGCTCTGGTCTGCCGTCTTCTGACCACTTTACGGTGCATATTTCAGATTCTAACTAAGTGAAGGTCGTTTGTATTGATTTGAGTATGCCGTGGGGCTTCGAGATGCATTCACCTCCTACTATTGCTTTAAAGGTGTCCCATGGAGTGGCCATAGTGGGGACCGATTTTCTGTTTATCTCGAAATCAGAGATTATAACGGCTCTAATATCTGATGCAAACACTCGGTCCAGCAAATTCTTTGGGCTGTAGTCTCCACAATCCCCGAAGGTGGGTCGTAAAAGGGATTCGTAAATTATGCTTGCCCAGTGAGTGAAACTATGTATTATTTAAAGCAAACAGATTCTAATTTGCTACTACTATGATTTTGCCTTCTGAAAATAATTAGTTAATAGTTTAAAACTGAATATTCTCTCTACTCTTAGTGGAACATCTTGTGCTCCATTTATTATTGAATTTATTTGAGTTGATGATCAAGTTGAGTTGTGAAACTCGATCTATCCAATAGCCCTCATGATAACCAATATTAGCATATTGTAAAGAGCTAACAAACTCTGGTTGCTGGTTTTCCTACTGGGATTGGACGATTTAGAATTCACCTCAGTACTTAAAAAGTTTCCCCCATTCAGTCTGCATTCCTTATCTTCCATGGTTCCATCTGGATTGTCAACAGCGTCACTGTGTTCCTGAAAGCAATTGCAGTATCCTATGACTGTGAATATAAATGAGGAAGTGAGTTTTGGTTATGCAGTTTTCATTGTGAATTGTCAAAAGTTGTGGTGTTTGCATTTTGGATGATTTGTCACATTTTTGAGATATTATATCCAATTGTGTCCAGGAAGGAGCTTAAGTCGAGATGGAAAATGTGAGTGTTATTTCATTGTTTTGCTTGCACCTATTAAGATTAATGGGCTTATTGTTCAGATCTGAGGTTTAGTTTATCGGATTCATTGAAATCCAAGATCCCAAGATAGAGCTAATCAACTGGTATTTAAATTGTATGTTAAGGTTGAGATGTTGGCCTGTGAGATAGCATAGCAGCACCAAAGATAGGAGCTTAATAAACTTCTATTGTGAGATTGTACTAACTGAGATTGGTGTTTGGTAGACTACACTAGTCTGAATAAGTTCTTCCAGCCCAGAATTTGCTTATGTGTTTGCTAGTACCAGGAGGAAAACTTCCTCTAGAGTGTTGCACCGTGGGCCCTGGCCATGGCTCAGTCCGTGGCGCTGTCCGCTACATCATCGCAGGCTGCGGTGCTGCCTGCAACACCCCCCTTGTGCCTCTTTCTTCTCGGGCTCGTCGCGGTGCTGCACGGCTGCCCGCTGTTTCAGCATTGCGGTTACACTCCTTGCTCCTGCTGATGTGTCCTCCCTCCTGTTGGTGACCTTTGCTCCGGCTTGGTAAATTGTTTCTTCCTGTTGGCTCACTTTTGTTTCCGGTTGGTGCTTCCTGTTCCAGTTTGGATTCCTTTTAAATTCCACTCCTATTTAGAATTCTTACCTTCTATTGTCCACTCCTTGCTGGTGTTTGCTCATATTTGGGGGTTCCTTCCTTTCCATTCCTGGAGTCTCCGCCTTCAACATAGGTTTTTCCATACAGGGTTTTTTCCTCTTGGCACTCCTTTTGGAAGGCACAGTCTGCTCTGGATTTCATTGTTGGCAGCACTGTGGCTACCAGAAAGGGTCACCCTTACATCGGACAGACCAGAACCCTCAAGAACTGAAGTTGAGAACCTCTCCAACACTCCAGAACTGATAAGAACATTGCAAGCCATGAAATAGAGTGATTTCTGATTCTATTTTTCTTTAGGTAAAGCAGACAATGATTGTTGTACTTTTGCTATTTTGTTTATGTAAGACAGATCCTAATGAGATGAGTATCTCTGTGTGCTGTGCTGTGAGTAACATCATTAGGTGTCACACTGGGATTAGTTGTTTAGGTTTCGTGTCACGCTGGGCTTGCTCATTATGTCATTTGATGTTGCACTTCAATTTACTATTTCCATTAAGTTGCGATGGATTGAGTGTTTTTGTCGAAGAATACGCTTTGTGATTTGCAGGAAACTGCTGGTCATTCAAATGGAAAATGACAATTTCTGCTCTTACCTTTGAAAAAGAATGCCTTAGGAAAGAAAGAGTTAGGTTGAGAACAGGTTATGCACCAGTTTATGAGGGTGAAGATGTTCCTCCTGAGGGCACACCGGCATGCAATATGGCTACTAATGTCGGACTTCACACATATGTGTGGTTGAAACAATGGAATGACATCACAGCAAAAAATGGGTTTGCATTTTCCCTTGTATGGCACATTCAATGTGAGAAAAATTGAAAAATCTGAAAATAGTGATGTGTGAGATGAACCCTTAAACAAGACCAGTATCATAGGAGCCTTTGAATAGATAGGGACATGCTGCACGTGAAAACAAGAGGTAAAACTATGAAACACAAGCGAGAAATACAATCAATGGTTGGAGTTGAGGTGGAATGAGAGACAGCAGGGGTAATGAGAAACTGTGAAGGTTTTGGTGTTTATACTGTGATAGTAAATTGGTACAATATATACTATGAGAGGTTGGTGCATGTTTTCAGACAGCATAGTGTTATTTTGAAAATCCTGAAAGGGTGAACCTGTGTAGATTTTTGTCTGAGTTAGTACTTGGCTTGTGTCCAGAAATTAGCTCCCAAATATAACAGAATATGAGTTGTTTGTAGTCAAAGTCTTTTTACAAGATTTTTAGGTATGCAAAATATTTCAGTGATAATTTTAAAGCAATGCAGAAGAAGATTAAGGAGAAATTCATGCTGGTGCAGACAAAGATGGCTCAAAAGGGATGTCAGAAGACTGCATGTGACAAATTAAGGATTAATTCTGTTCCTGATGTCGGTGCAGGAAACAGGGAGTTGGATTTCAAGGTGGTGGTCAGTTGGCACAAGCGGCAAATTTCGATCTGCAAGGTAGAGACCGAGGGATAGCTGCTGAATCGATTGTAAGGACAGACATAAACATGTTAAAGAAAACCACTTGCTTGTCATATTTGCAACAAGGTGGGCTACTGGAAGAGAGAATGTAAGCTGAACTAAATCAAGGGGAAAATGATGTTCACATGCCATAAAAGAATGCAAAGTCAATATAGAATATGCTAGTTCAAAGTTTATATAACTGCAATCACTGAAGGGGTTCTCATGGCTCTCCCCATTAGGTACTTTGTCTGGGCAGAGTACATTCTTTCAACTAGATTTGTTTGAAGAATCATAAGAACAAGTGAATACACGTTGATTTGTTCCACAATATCAGTAGTTTCTGGTCAGGAACTAGAGTTGAATCTATGGTCAATCCCTAGGGCTACACGCAGCAAATTTATTTTTAAAATGTGTCCCATTATCTTACTCCAGAGAAACTGGAAGCCCAAACCTGAGAATCAGTTTGCTCACTACAAGTTTGGCAACAATGAGGCTTCATACCTCTGGGTCAGGTATGCCTCAACCCAACAAGAAGAGCCAGACAATCAATAGAATACTACAGATGAGTATTTCTACACAGACTAACTACATGCAATTAAAAGGACTTCCCAATGTGACTCTTGATCACAACTGTTCTTTTACCTGCATTTAACTGCTGACTAGTGACACACCTCTGACACAAATTCTTAGCAATGATATAGAAATGGGGATTGTACCAGTAATTTCGGAAGGTGCGGACCATATTGTCTCTTCCTACAAGTGAAGAACCAAGGAAATGCATGGCCATAGGGGAAAGCATAGCTTCAGGTAAAACAGGTCTCTCCTTCCTCCCTGAAAACCCAATAGTCACTCTGTTTCTTTAAAAATCCTGGCCCCATCAACTTTTCCTTCTCTGCTTCTAACTCTTCATTCTGCAATGAAACAGGATCAATGTCAAGTTCATTTTGTTCGTATTGATTAAATGTACAGTACTCAAGAGCGCAATACCAGTTTTTTTCGTGTGCTTTCACTGGCTGATCACCACTCTGACGAGGAATAGGTGGAGACCACTATGCATGGAAAGCCCCCTTGCAGGTACATTGTGGAAATAGCTACATTGCAGTATAAGTACAAAATAAGGTTTGAATTAAGTGCTTAATGTATAACACACTGATGGGGAGGGATAGGGGGAATCGGGATTGGGGTTAGGAACAGTATAAGTAAGATGTTTAAGGTATGTATCACTGAATAATATTTCATGGCGATAAGTATATCAGTAGGCCCGGATTATATAGACCTCACAGGTATCACTTGACAGTTCGACGGGTAGGGCTGGGAAGGGGTTGTAGGAGGAGGTGAGAGATGATGACTGTGGATGACATTGTATTTTGTAACTGGTTGACATGAAACTAATAAAAATTGTTTAAAAAAATAAATAAATCATGTATTGTTGAAGATGAGTGTCTGATGTACTTTAAACTCATGGTAAGGATTTTTTTCAGGCTCAGTGCAATGTAGAGTTAATAAGAAAATGTACACTCTGGCTACTTGTGGTTCTCAAGCTAGACATATCAGCAAATATCAGTGAAGGTGCACTCCCCCACTAGTAATCTGTATTAACTCTAATAATTGAGGTTAATCACCATAAACTGAGACATACCCTTAATGATTATTAAACTAATAAATATTAAAGAATATGTCTGAGGGACGATACTGGTTTTAGGATTTTGATAAATAAAAATTGGCATGTAGCCTTATTATAAAATCCCTTCACTCCTCTGCTTTTGTAGTAACAGTTGTTAAGCTGTGAGAAATGCAGCTGCCTGCGGCACACTTAGTGCACCCTCCTAAGAGGGCAGCCCCTTAGTGCTGCATGCTGGCCTGCTCACCCTCACTCCACTCATTGGGACCCCCATGGAGATCTCTCCAAGAACTCACCCGCGTCATTTCTGGCACCTGGGGCGTGGGGTGCTGAGGCCAGGTACTTATACCTGCCCAACCCAGGTGCCGGTCTTTTTGCATCCCCACTGGTGCTGACATAGCAGTATGTGTCACATTTCCTTTGTGAGTCATGAGGTAGCTTGTGAGTCACGTGAGTCTTGTGCTCTCCATGCCACTGGAGTCAAGGTAGCCTGGCTGATGAGGGGGTCAAACCCTAAAACCAGTCCCAGGATGCTTGTTTCCAGTCCAGGAAGGACCTGGCCTGGCATTTCAGGCAGGACTGTTCCCATGGGGAGCAGGATCAGACTGACTTGCACATGGCTGGGTTTAAACTGGAATGGTCTGGGGAGCAAAAAAACACAAAGGATTTAGGGCTAGATGTAGGTAAATAGGTTTTATCGATTCTAAAATACCAAATTTTACCGATTCGGTATTTTACAATCGGTAAATCCTATGTAGGTAATTAATCGGTAAAAAATACTGAATCGTTAAGATTCGGTATTTACCGAATCAGTAATTACCGATAGGAATGATTTGCCATTCATTCCTATGGGCCTGGAGGCCCATAGGAATGAATGTCAATTACCGAATCGGTAATTACCGATTCGCTAAAATTGGGAAACATTGAAAGGTGGCAGGGTGTCACTTTGACATCCTGTTGCACCCCTGATTAGTGCTTGTGTGCACATGTGGCAAACATGCATGCCCTAAGGGCATGTATGTCTGTCACATGGCACAGGTGTAAATGCACATTTATGCATTTACATAGGAATTCCTTATTTACCACCAACTAATAGACAACGGTCGGTAACGGACGATTTCGGTCGTTACCGACCGATAAAAGCCTACCTACATCTGGCCCTTAGGCCCAGATCTCTGTACTGGGATGAATTATTCACTTTTTCAACATTCTGTCCATCTATTGTTCTTTTTGCAATTATACTGCTTCAAAACACGGGGCAAACTTGAAAAAGCTATACTATTATTGTCAAAATGTTTGTCATTTAAAATTATGAAATACCAGTGCAACTGTTGTTTAAATGTCCGTCGTTTAAAGTACATTGTTTTGCTGTCCATTTGCAGGAGGCTCCGAATGTGATGATGCCAAATTGTTTAAAGATCTGTATCGGGTGCTACACTGTTTTAGTAAGACTATGCCCGAAGTGAACAGGAAAGTCCGATGCCATTGAATTGTTCTGCTGCCCATCGGTATGTACTTCACGGGGTGAATGTTATGATGCTTAATTGTTTAAATGTCCTTGTGGGGGGCTCTGCTGTGCCTTTATTGTGCTGCTGAAGTTCTCATCACGAGCTGATTGTTTCATTGTGTGCAGGCCTGGTTTCCTGGTGGGCAGGGCAGTCTGATTGCCCCATCAAGGAATATCATTATTGCTGTTTTTGATCTAGTGGCACGCTTTGATGCACAAGGTTGCTGAGGAGGGAAGGTTTCCATGAGCAGGTCAGGGGAAGGAATGGGCGCCTCGTGTTCATCCATCATCTAGGTGTTTTTACGCCACTGGATTGGCATTGTACTCTACTGTTTTACTGTTTGTAAACACAAGGCTAAACGTAGATGGTTAACTCTACTTATGGGCCACTATAGAGCTGGACATGCCGTCCCTATCTGGCAGTTGGTGTCGTGTCGCGATAGAGCCCGGAATTAGCACCGATTCATAGGGAATTTTAGTGAGTGAGTCTGGGCCTCTGAGGTTTCCCAGCGGGACGGTAGGTGAATGGAAACGTATCCGTTCACTTGTGAAGATGCATAGGTGCCCATGGGTTCAGAAACATATTTCCTGAAGCAAACGTGAAAGCCTGCCGCAATGTAATTGTTCCAGTGTATGTTTGTGCTGTTCCAATTTTGCTAGAATGCTGTCATTATATGGCCTAATGTTGCTGGGCGGACCTTTGCAATGAACGTTCGCATGTTCTTGCTAAGGCCCTTAGGTTGGATCAATCCTTTTGGGTGTTGTTTGCGATGTATAGCCAGTAGGACTCAGAGTTGTAGCGTGGACTCACAGTCCCAGCCAGGGCCGGACTGGCCATAGCGGGCACCGGGCAATCCCCCGGTGTGCCGCACGGGTGGGGGACAGTTTTGGGCCCTGGGGGCCGTTTTTGTTACAGGCCGTTTTTGCAGCATAGCTGCAAAATCGGCCCTGTGCCAAAATCGTCCGAAAACCGGCCCGCAAAGAGCTCTGCGGCACCTTCAAACCCCCCCAGTGGAGGAGGGGGGGGGGTGCGGCCGAGCACTTTGCCAGGTCCGGTTGTGGTTCCCAGTCCGGCCCTGGTCCCAGCTCCTTTAAGGAAGGTCCTTAAGGACCTTTTCTAATTGGAAACTAACATCCCATTTTGGAATTCGATTAAAGGTTACAGTTAATTCGATAACTGTTCCTGAGTTTTTAAGACGGTGAAAAGCAGCTGAATTATATTTGTTTTCAGTGCGCATCTTTGAAAAGCTATGGCTATATAATGATGTGCGACAATCATTTGTGGCAGTCTTGATGGCGAAGTGCAGATTGTTTGGTCAGTTGTGAAGACCTGCAACAGTGCTACCCGAATCTGCTAGTGCCACGATTTCTCTTATAATTAGAGAGGCTCAGCTGCAGTTAGCCACAAGGGTCAGCAATGATATAGGTGCATTTTATCTGATGCATGGACCAGGCATTCTATCCATATGGTTTCCACGCGTGCATCACTGCAGTTTCCCCAAACTGCAGTGTAGCCTGCAAATTGTACCACCTCTCACAATATAGGGGAAAGGTTCACTTCCAGGTTGTAAACATATAGGAATGTGTCACCTGCATAGGCTGATATATTTAACGTGTATCAGGGAAATTCAGCCCTCTGTGCGCCTGATATTCACAAATGGCACAAGCCAATGGTTCGGCCACTATCGCATATAATAAATGGGATAGAGTTTTAAAATACTGGTTCTAGAATGTTATGTCATTAATTTTTATTGCGGTTGTCGTTCCTGCAGGCTTCTATCAGCTTCGCCTTCCCCCACCTCCTTAATCATCATCTGCTGTGGGGGGGGCCTGGGACTTTAAAAGTGAGAGTGTAAGAACCAGTACATAGACACTCAGTGCATTACACTGCCAGAGGGGGTTAATGTTCAAGCCCGTTGGCAAGGAAGCACGGTCTCATTCAGGAGTTACTTGCTTCCCTCCCTTTTTCCAATTCTTGCCAAGCAGAATGCGAGCCAGTTATCATTGCAGAGCACGAGGCACATTGTCATTATCTGGTTGCTCGTACAGGCCAGCAGCGGGGATCATCTAAATGAATATACTCCAAGAAATATCAATTAAATTAAGTGTTGAATTACCTTACATGGAAGCAGAGGTGTTCCAAGAGGACCTACAAGAACTTGGGCTGCGTTAAAATGATAACCTGTGAATATTAGAATTCCACATTGATGTGATCAAACCACCAGGGATATCTTAAGGATTTTGGGGGCCCTGGGCCAAACGAATTTTGGGGCCCCCTGTTGGGAACAGATTTTAATGTATGTTTCATTTTAAGCTCTTGTATGCCCCCTTTGGCCACGTCACTGACTGCACAGGCACACGAGTGAAAATTCAAAATGTGTTTACAACTAATATTCAGGAAAGTGACGTGTTTTCAGCAGCTTACTAAAATCACTGCAAATAACCTCTCTAGCACTATCCCATTACTCATATTAGAGGTCCTCTTTTGATCTAAAAGAAACTTTTTTTTATGGATGTTGCATGAAACACAGTTTTTGCAAATTGACTGTAATAAACTCAGTAAAACAGGATGTTCCCTTGGGTGTGGATAGATGAAGTGAGCCAAAGGGTCAAGAGAAAATAATTACAAATTACAAATTAAGTCAAGAATTCTTACAATTTATTAACAATACAAAAAGTTTTTTTTTAAAACGAAGAGTGGACCTTCTTTAAGGGCACCTCATATCAAATCTACTATATAACTACTATATAACTTGAGACCCACTATGGATAAATTAAAAACATGTGGGTTCTCCGATGATAAGTATACCAGATTAATGAATCTGGACCCCCAACAATTGATAAAAATTCTTAATCTGAAAAAGAAACTTATCAGGACAGAGTTACATGCCGAATTCCTGATTAATTATCTAAAGGAGGGGGTTATCCCCATAGGGTTGCAGGGTCGAAATGAACCTGGGTTATTTGTTGAACATCCTAAGTTTATAGATACTTGGACGCTGATCGCCAACCGGTGTAGCCGTGACTGGCTTATATTAATTATCGAAACAGCCCAAGAATTAATAGAACTGGAGAAAGTAGAGATAGATAAACTTGAAATAACATTTAAACAGTCTTCGGCCCTAGAAGATGCAAAAAAGAAGCTTGATGAAATTAACTTTGAGGCAGACGGATACAGGGACTACCTGTCTAACAAAAAACTTAGGAAATTCAAAAAGGATGTCGAAAAATACTCCACAGAGGGGATTTACCCGTATACACACAAGGACTATTATTCTAACAAAAATGAACCTCGGTGGGAAAGACCAAACCCACAAAAACAACTTTATTCTAGAAATAGCAACAAAAGAATAACTTTCTCCGAGTCCTCAGGCTCTAGCGGAGAAGAAGAAATAGACAGACCTGATGAACACAGGACAGCCTCCAACTATGAACAAGAGCCTTTTTTAGACAGGCGCCCTTTTCGCCGCTACAGGAACCCCAGGGGTTACAACCGCTCACAAAACCAGAGGAGGCAACAACCTCAAAACAACTCCAGGGAATACATAGCCACCAGGAGCACTCAGTATTGGAGGTAGGTGAGTTTCCTATAATAAACCTCTCCAAAAGGACCCTAAACAGAGTAGAACAATCAGTATTACAGAAGGGCTTTAGTTTTGCTCCCACAAATGCACCTTCCCTTTTTAATCTAGAGAGTGACCTCAAATCATTCTTTAGAAAAATCCGTCTCAACCGATTCTTTGAAAACCGGGAATACAATCCCCCCTCCCTAGCGTCACCGGGCTTAAACCTAAATCTACTTTCTTCCCAAGTAACCAACAAGTAGATAAAAATATAAAGGTGTTTGAAAGAGTAGTGGAGGTAGAAGTCAAGAACTTACTCTCTAAAAAGACTCAAGGTAACAACAATTTCTCTAAAGCACAGAGAGATGCCCTTACCAACATGCAAAACAGTGAGGAATTGACAATCAAACCCGCGGATAAAGGCGGTGGGATTGTCGTATTCGACACTGAGAAATACGACAGGAAAATGAGAGACCTCCTCAGTGTCAAAGAACACTACCAAAAATCTAGATTCCAAGAACTCAGCAATTTAAAGTGCGAAGTAGCCGCACTATTAAGTGAAGGTAAGAATAGGGGTGCCATCAGTGAAAATGAATATAAATTCCTTCTTAACCAAAACCCAATTACCCCTGCGATGTATGGACTCCCAAAGATCCACAAGGATCTCATGGATCCACCGATGAGACCCATAATCAGTAGCATAGGGTCCATTCTCGAGCCTTTGAGTAGGTATGTGGACTTTTTCTTACAACCTATTGTAAAGAAACAGAAGTCCTACCTGAAAGATACTTCTCATGCCATTTCAGTATTTGAAGGTATAGGCTTTAATAGGGTGACCCAATTTATGGTCACCCTAGATATAGAAGCCTTATATACAAACATCCCCCAAAACAACACCTTACAAGTGATAGCATCTATACTGGAAACAGAGGACCTTAAAGGTGGAGACGACACATTTATTATGTCGTGCATCTATTTAGTTCTGAAGAAAAACTTTTTCCTCTTCAAAGATGATCTATTCCTTCAGACTAAGGGGACCAGAATGGGGGCCACCTGTGCCCCGAGCCTGGCCTGTTTGTATGTGAGTGATTTTGAACTCAAGCATATATTCAATGAGGCTGCCCCCTTTTTTGAGAACATCTCCTGCTGGCACCGCTACATAGACGATATCATCTTTATTTGGAGCGGTGCCAGCGAGGACCTAGCCAGTTTTTTAGAATGGCTCAACGTGGGTGATCCCAACCTTAGATTCACGGGACATCATAGTAACTCCAGGGTAGAATTTCTAGACATAGTTATCAAAGAAGAGGAGGGTTTTTTGAAAGTTGAACTTTTCACCAAACCAACGGACAAAAATACACTCCTGCACTATTCCAGTAACCACCCCAAAGCACAAAGGGACAATGTGCCCTTTGGTGAATTCCTAAGACTGAGACGAAATTGCTCTAACTTAGACGACTTCTACAGACACTCTGAGAATATGACAAGAAAACTCAAGGAGAGAGGCTACCCCCACAAATTAATCAAAAATTCTCTGAAGCGGGCAAGATTCTACGACCGAGAGAGTCTGCTCGACCAAAACAAACTCTGTAACAAACAGAACCTGGACAAAATAGTGTTTGTAATGCAGTTCTCACACCTAAGCAATCAAAAACATCGTGAACAGGAATTGGTGTATTCTTAACTATAACAATGACACCAAACTCAATAAACCACTGTTTTCATTTCGTAGAAATAAAACCCTACGCAACAGCTTGGTTCACACATACAAGCCACCTATGGAAATCCAACGAACCCTGACAGGCTCAATAGCTTCAGGTAACCACAAATGTGGTACCTGTTCGGTCTGTTCACACTGCATTACAGGCACTAGTTTGAAATTCAATGGTAAAATTTTGACTCCAAAAACATTCAATAATTGCAGAAGCCAAAACATTATTTACCTTCTGATCTGCCCCTGTGACTTAGGTTACGTGGGGGAAACCAGTAGGGAACTAAGACTAAGAGTTCTCGAACATAAATCAGCCATACGTACAAACATATGCAATGCCCCCCTAACAGAACACTTCAAACAGGAGAACCACACTTGTGACGATCTACGTTGGTTCATTTTGGAGAAGGTAAGAACCACCAGACGTGGAGGTGACACCGAGAAATTGAGAAAAACCAGAGAACAATGGTACTTTTGTTTTCTCAATACCATTCTCAAAGGTCTAAACACTAGGGAGGACTGGACGAAATGCATTTAGCCCTACAGGCCACAGTCCATTATTGCAATATAGACCTCCGCAACCCAGATGATAACAACAAACCCCTTATGAGTCATACAATAACAACAGACACTTCTTCCTTAACACATATAACCAATATATCATCCCAACACTGGCAGTTTAAGGTTCAGCTGATCCTCCAGATTGGCACGAGAACTCGACGCATTCTTTAATTTAAAAAAACTAGACACCAGTCGCAAAATAGTTAAATATCACCAAAAAGACATCACCATCGGGCAGTCCCCTTACGATAGATTTAGCTAATAGTCATTTCTCTTGCCCATATTGGCATACTGGAACTATGTTAATCCCTCGCTTAACATCCTCTTGAAGTTTAATTACACTTGAGGATTTGAAAAAATGTCTACAAATAATAACGTGGCGACGTTGACCCAAACATTCCTCTTTTGTGAATTATACATTGCTATTCAGCACCATTGCCGATAATACAAAGCCACGTTTACTTCCCTTGAGTTCTAGATACAGATAGAGCGATGCCGCTAACCCATTGGATTACACCAACACAGAACTAGCCAATCAGGACAAAGCAAGGTAAGCCCGGATATGCAAATTTCGTGGCTCCCAATAGAATGGACCTGATTGGTTTAATTTTTGACCAACCACATGCGAGCTTAGTATTTAAACACGCCGCTTCTTTCTCTCTGGCATTTCTCGTGGAACCAGAGAAGCAGGCAGTCCTACGTGATACACCAGGTAAGCGCTACTAGACAAATAGGAATCCAGAGGGATACTTTATCAAATAAGACAAAGTTAGATCCAACCGCTGAGCTCTCCTCTTACTTTTTTACTAGGAAAAGAATCACTAAACAGGAGGACATGAAGTGTATGCCTCTGGTTCTGCTACCTTAAGGCTATATATAAACAGAGAAGCGAGCAGTCCTTTGCAGATAAATAGGTAAGCCAAGTCAACACTTGGGCAGTATGTAACACCATGAGGTTAAAAGCAATGCCCTTATCTGCCATATCTGCATCTCCCCTTTTTCTTTCATCTACTGTTTAGCGAAACTAACGCTGACACTGCTAGGACAAGACTTCGGCGCCTCTGGGTATTAAAATTAGAAAGAAAAGAAGCAAAACAACATGGAGCATAACAATTCTGGATAGCCCATACTTCATGCGCAAAAGCTTATATTAGCAGGTAGGTCCAGTTGTCACGAATCATGCCTAGCTAACCGCCTGGGATATTACATCTTCTTAATTAAAAAAGCGTTAGAGCACAGTTCCCCCCCCCTTATGATTATCCTATATCCTTTTTCGATCCACAGGAGCACTCTATAGGCAGCTTTTGACTTGTTTTGCGGTTTTAACAATTTCTACACAAATACCGAATAACATAGAATCTGAAAATATCTTCCTAACACTGACTCCCAGGTAAACTTATCTTTCACTTTATATAAACACTTTAAAATAGACTAAATTGTCCGGCTTTCTTAATCTGGTATACGGTCTCATATGGATATCTACTATAAAAAAAAGTCGCATTTCTTAAAAGCATTGTCTTTCTCCCTCATAAAATCTGGTAACCTATACCCTTAAGATAATAGTTTATCTTCGAATAAAGAGTCAGGAAATAATTTACAGATGGTTAGACATGGTATCAACTTTGTATATTTCAAAAGCCTTTCAGCTTTTCATCCTTTTGGATGATGCACAGTATTTGTTAATTTCCACTCAAATAGGAACAGGTTTTCCTCAAAGAGAGTGATATAAAGAAACTAATAAATGGTTAACAAACTGAATTTTCTATCTCTCTGAAAGGAGGGTAAATAATTGATCCTGCATAAAGACATGTATTATAACTGTTAATTCCCTTGGTATAAATTTGTAAGAAGAACCATAATCTGTTCAACAGTGACTGTATACCTACGTGTATGATGTATGAAAAAAACATCAGTTACAATACCACCAAGATATTTTAGAGTGGGTTTATATAAATGTATTGCGATGTTGTATGTTTTACAGGCTAAAGAGATAACACCGTTAAAAATAACGATCATAAATTACTTGATATGCATCGGAATTTATTGTAGGTTTATTTTTCTAGGGCAATTATATCGACCCCTGAACCCTGACAGAAATCAAAACATTGTCTTGATAAAGGTGGATAGAACTTTGAAATACCACCGAAACGCGTCGACGCTACACCAAGTATAATTCATGATCTCGACATCTTTTGCTGATAGACAAAATTATGGTGTACATAGCTTAGGTGTTTACAAACGGGTCCGAATATACAATCAGTATTGCATTATTCTATGTCTTACAGTCCTTTCTGTCTTTTGTGTTTCAATCTTGCTGGCCAATATTGAATGTAAAAACTTTTTTATGGTTTTAGTTGTGTGGAGTGGGATCCTTCTGGTCCACTCTTCGTTTAAAAAAAAAAACTTTTTGTATTCTTAATAAATTGTAAGAATTCTTGACTTAATTTGTAATTTGTAATTATTTTCTCTTGACCCTTTGGCTCACTTCATCTATCCACACCCAAGGGAACATCCTGTTTTACTGGTTAGCTAACCCCAATTCCCTTGACTCTTGTTAAGGGGTACCTCTCATACCTACCGCCTGAAATAAACTCACACATCACCCACATTAAATATACATTGAAAGAAACCGGTATTTAACACAATCTAGGAATTATTCAAGGTCACCAGGGCAGGACTCTCTGCAGAATAGTACAGAGCTGGATCTATCAGGGGGCCAGTGCAGGAGCTCACTATGCCCATGCCTTAAAATGTCTCTATAATCCCCTCACTTTCTTAGCAGTTAAGCAGCCTAAGATTGTGAATAAAACATCACAGTATTAAATGATGCACACGTGGAATCTTTTGTTAAAATGAGGCATATTCAAAGATAAAGACATCCATTGCTTGAGGCCACATGCTTCTAACCGCGTTCAAAATTGGGCCATGACGTATGATAGCGGGGACAGGCACCAATGTAAAACTTTCTTTTGTGTCTACTTTAGCAAGACATTTACACACTATATACTAACTGTAGGCTCTATATTGTATAAACTGCTGAAGAATGAGGTTTTTCCTGTAGCAGATTGGGACCCATTTATCTGCTTCAAGGAATCACTATACATAGATAACCGAAAGGGAGGAAGTAAGTCTGGCTGGATATAACTCTTGCTTCTTCTAACCTTAGCAGTGAGAGGAGGCCAGCAGGACGCTCATTGTACCAAGGTAGCTGTAGTGGTGAGCGTTGGTTGCCCTCAGTGCAGATGATAGGATGGTTAAAAAGCATTTCCGGGTCACACTTTGGTTTCAGACAGTTAGCCACTTGCCTGATCAGGGTCAGAAAAAAGGAGACAAAAGACAAAATGTTTGGGGATAAACTTGCAAAAAAACCAGGTGTAACAATGGCAAACCCCAGGAGTCTTTATGGCAGGTCCCTGGGATGTAAGCGATGGCGCCCCATTAATAGTTCAGGCGATTGCAACGGGGCTTGCCTGGTGGCTGATCTGCCCCTAAAATGGCATGAGTAATAATCCTAGACTGGTGGTCATGGATTTAAAGGAGAAAACTCCCCAAATGATAATTGGTAGCACTGATTGGGTTGGCCCACTGTGTCGTTTGACTCATTAGGCGGGTGGGCAGCTTAGATTAGTCATTGCTGCCTGCCTTCGGATCACCCGTAAATTAACCCATCACTTTGGCATATTTCACTTATGAAATAAACCTGCAGTGAACTGTTTTTCAGCAAACCATGTGTTGTCTGATTTAGTTAATTCCTTGTGTGCTATGTAGTTATGTACAATGTTAGCGGGGAGTGTTGCCAATATTGGCACTAAGGTTCATGCATTTGAATGATGGCAACTTCATTGCCTGTGACTGAACGCAAGGTCTGCATTTCACTGCTGTCTGTTGTCCATAGCAAATATTATTCCTAATCAAACATGGCAAAGGGCTACATTGTTACTTAGTATTGTATTGATTTAACTTTATGACTTTTTCATGACATTAACTAGTTCCTACAATTTAACACGCATAATGTAGTGATCTTCTATGTACATTACAGAAACACAGTCAGTATGCAAGCCAGACGTTGCATTTGTCATTGCTTGTTACGTTTCATGCTTTTCTTTTGCACCTAAATATCTCCTATCACCTTAAGGGACAGCATAGATCACAGTGGATTGCATACAACATCATAAAAAAAAAAAATCAATCTAAGCCCTTAAATGCAGGAGTAGAAACAATACTTCAAGAGCACGAAACTTAAACACTGCAAAAAACATGCTTTGGCAACTCTGGCATGAATAGTCATTCCAATGAACCGTTATTGTTATCGTATAGAAACGGGTTGTGGTGCCTTAAGCCGACTGGCCCACTGCTCTGCACTCTGTGAGTACGAGATGTGTACAAGTGTCTGGGAGTAGTTGGTGTCCATAGAAGATGTATGTTTATCTTTAGACACACCAATGTCGAATAATGGGACTAAGGTCCATGAGGGGACCCTAAAGCACTATTGGTACAGTCCCGCAATCAGCCTACCTCGTGTCACGTATGTGTACCTGAACACATGCAGGAGGCACATATGTGAAAGCCTCATGTAACCGAGCTTCCCAAATACTAAACCAGTCAATGCTTTAAAAGTCCACAATTAACTAAAATGAAGGTCCACCTTCAACTTTTCATTGAAAAGCATTGGGAAACCCGCTAATCGAGGATACGGAGGGTCACTTGGGAGTTATGAACAACACTAACCTGATACCAAAACATAAATAGTAACTCAATAATATCCTTTAACAGTACCAACAAAAAAAACAAAGCCTCCCAACACCACTGGACATGGGCACCAACTAAATGTTATCACACTTTGAGTTCCAGTTTTACCCAAGTTTGCTCTTTGCATCCGATTATCCCTACCATATCAATGACTGAATACGCATCCTTCACCGGTCCATTCGGATAAGCTCCTGTGAGCTCCCATTTTCACTTACTCTCTACACTTGGCACTATTTTTCACTCTTATAGCGAATGCTGGCCTGTATCTAAGCTATTTTGTGTACGGATGCGTTACTTGTGTGTTGCCTCTGTGTTCACTTGACTATTCTTTGGGTACAGTTGCATGAATATATTGAAGTTTATGAGCCTGTGACCATGGAATATAAGAAAGGCAGCCCTTTTGGCCTTCACAGTTCTGGTTCATCTTTCTTCTCAAGTGTTCCTTTTCAACTTGCTGCAAAGTAGCTAGCGCTACACCAAGAGAACTAAGCATCTCTGGGACTTCTGATATTGGTAGGGGGCTCAGCTCTTCCTTCTCGCTTCATACTTTCTCACTCACCAACTTACAAAACATTTATCTTGTCCAGAAAGCAGTGGCATAGCAAGGGGAGGAGGTGGTTCGCACCGGGTGGCATGAGTTTTAGGGTGGTATGGCGGGGTCATCCCCCCACCCTCCTCCGCTCTTACCTGCGCTGTTGCGGGACGGCAGACCGCAGGTACTGTCACCACCCGTTCTCACCCCACCCCACATGCGGCCGTCGCGGTCAGAAATACATGAAATAGAAGGAAAATGCACAAGAATAAAGTGTTGATAGCTATCAGTTATTGCTACCGCCCCCTCCCCCTCTAAATAGAGTGGTTGTTTGAACCAGTGGTTCAGCACATGAGCTCTCATCTTTGGGAACCGGGACTTACTTTTAATCATCAGACCTTGACCTGCGAAATGAGGCAAAAGAATGATGCGAAAGCAGTGACAACGGGAGGAAGTAGGTGAATCTGCAAGAGTGAAATAAAGCACCAACGATTATAGGGTAGTGGATTGTAGGCCATGAGGTGGAGTCGCGAGACTAAATAGCGTAGGTACTCGGTAACAGAGCTATTCAACAGTGCTGGCTGAGGGCTCCTGAGTAAAACTTTGGGCCCCAACAACATTTTACAATTGAAGCACTGACAAAATAAGTAGCTATGTTTCCTTTCCCACACATTGTTCAACTCACATTAAACAAGGCAGTCATTGTTTGCAGAGCAATAGTCCAGAAGGATTTGTTATTCAGACTATTCATTTCAATTTTGCTTTAAACTGGTGGCAGGAAATAAGGTCGAAGTTTAGTCATGGGACAGAGGCCAGCCAAACCGGAAGGGATATGTGAAGACTGCTTATTTAATTAGCATATTTGTTTGAGCTCCAGCTTGCAGCTGAAACAACATTACCTTAAACTATCCTTGTGGGAGTTTTAGCTAAAAAATAATTTGGATTTCAAAGAACACCTTCATGTTCCATTGTGCAATTTTAGGCACAGGTCTGTCATTGACGACTCACCCAGGCCAACACTTCATTGACTGCAATGAAGTAAAATTTATCTGAAATATACAACCTTAATTCGGATTCAAAAGTAGCAAGAAGCTGCTATTGAACCTTGATTACTTTTATTTTAAGGACTTGCACTTACTCCATTTTGGCAAGAACATCGCCCTACTTATTGCTACCACTTACAAAGCTTTAATTTCACAATATGTTCACTAGATGGATGTTATAATATCGAGTAACTTCAAAGAATTATGGTATAAGTAAGTGGTAGACACTTTTTAAAAACTTTGTGTCTCCTACTTCATTTTTCAGAGGAAGGAAACTCACCGTCCAACCCCTGCCACCCTACCCTCTACTCCATTGTCCTTGCTTTATTTTATCATTATTTTAGATTATTGTTTTCTTTGCAGCCATCGCTCCTCTCTCCGGTTAGGTGAATCTGGTGCATTCTCCTGCCCTTTGCACACTGTGTTTGAGTAATTCCACAGCAGCTCAATTTTGTCAAGCAACATTCATTTGAGCCCGTTTTAAAAATATTTGTAAAGGACACACATATCTAAATATATGAAAGTTTTGTGTTGTATACAAAGGGTCATATTTACAAAGACTTCACAGAAAGAAGTGCAGCAAGTAAGGTTGTTGATCTGCCTTTCATGAATAGGAGAGAATAGAGAATAGATCTGCTCCATATCTACTTAGTAGAGGCACAGTTCTTCTAGCATAATGGACGCTTCCCCTTAGTCATCCTCGGCCAAATGAACAAGAAGAGGCCCCTCAGCACCTATTCACTGTTATAAGTGAATATCTTTTTATAGTTTATATGAGAGGGACAGGATTAGGGCTGAACGGGTATCTGGTATGCTTATCTTTTATAAACTGATTTGTATACAGAAAAGTATGGTTATTATAAATTTCTGAAACAAAATTGAAGTGGCACAGTCCTGCTCTCTCCTTGACCTGGCACACTTGTGCTTGCCCTTCGCCACCGCAGGTATTCTTGTGCCATAGTACAAGGGTGTTTGGAATTAAGGGCTAGATGTAGGTTGCTAAATACCGGTCAGTAATGCCGAAATTCGGTAAATTTCAGCGTTACCGACAGGTATTTAGCCTTGTGCGATGTGGTATTACCGATCGGCATCGGTAATAAGGAATCGGTAAAAATAAGGGAAACCAGTTTCCAATTCCTTATTTACCGATTGGCAGACAAAAATACCGAATCAGTAAATAAGGAATCGGTAAAAAATCGGAAATGCGATGTACAAAAAATCGGTAATACCGAATTTGCTAAAAATCGGTATTTAAGAATCAGTAATTAGCACTGACTCAAAGCATGTGGTGATCAGGTGCACTGCATAAAAACAGCCCCAAAATGCAACAGTGTGAACACAATGGCGGCCCTCTACGTGATAGCAAGGCATCTACGTTTGCGAGCAGCAGAACTGAGGATCTGGAGACGGGAGGAGCGCGTGTACAGACTGCATGTAACACTGATCCAACTGACTGAGGGTGAAATCCATGAGCAGTACAGGCTACACCCACACACTATCCTGGACCTCATACGGGACCTGCACCCACTCCTGGAGCACCAGACACCAAGGGCGCGGGCAATACCCACTCATGTACAGGTACTCTGTTGCCTGCACCTCCTGGCATCTGGCAGTTACCAAGGGGTAATAGCTGTGGCAGGTGGAGTCTCACAAAGTTGCCTGTCGCGTTTTTTCAGGAAATTCCTGGATGCCGTGTTGCAAAGGATGGCACACTACATCAAATTATCCAGCACATAGGCAGAACTGCTGAAGACCAAGTTGGACTTTTATCAGAAGGCTTAGTTCCCACACATCATTGGTTGTCTTGACGGGACACATATACCAATCTGCCCCCCTGCTGCGACCGAGTACATCTACAGCAATCGCAAGTCCACACATTCAATCAATGTACAGGTCATATGTGATGCGGCTAACATTATCACCGACATAGTTGCAAAATCTCCAGGGAGCACACATGATTCATTCAAATTCAGGAACAGTGGGATCTATACCCGTGTCCTTGCAGGTGAATTTGGAGAAGGCTACCTGCTAGGTAGGTACATGTGACACCCCCTGAAGTATACACCTGTTGCTGCGATTATAGACTGTGACTTACTCACTTACTTCCCACACACAGGAGACAGTGCCTATGCGGTGCGCTCTTTCATCCTGACTCTGTACCTGCACCCATCCACCCCAAGTGAAAGGATATACAATGTTGCACATATATTGACACGCAGTGTGGTTGAGCGAACATTTGGACTCCTCAAAAGCCGGTTCAGCTGCCTGCACAAAAGTGGAGGTGCACGGCAGTACCATCCCCTGGTGTGTTGCAAAATCATACATGTATGTGCCATGCTGTATAACCTTTCCACTAAGAAGGGTACACCTGTGGAAATGTGTGATTCCGAAGAGGAGGATGAGGATGAGGAAGGTACACAGCCACAGCACAGCACAGCAGGTGGTGCAGCAGCAGAAGATGGGAGACAGAGATGGTCAGAGATCACACAAAATTATTTCTGAGTAAGTAATGAGTTACAGCCAGGTAATGCATTTGTGTCAGGGTGTTTAATATACCTTACATCAGACAATTGTCCAGCACACCATGACACCAGCTATGTGTCTAAAAGGGTTACATCACCCACAACAGAATGTGATTAGAGGGCCGTGCCTATCTCCTGCGCCCCCGCACACCAGTGCTGTGCTCTGCATGCACACTGTCTTCAGCAGCACTGTGTCCTGCAGCAGACCCATGCCTCACACTGCACCTCCTGCTCTCTGGCAATGGGGGGTTTCAGTGCTACGACTGCTTGCCTCCTCACTCTCCTCCACATCCCCTGCACCAGTGGCAGCAATCTGGTTAGTCTACATGACTTCTACGGCACTGGTGACTGTGACCAGGCCCTGGCTAACCTCACGGCTGCACTTTGCCATCTCAAGTTGCATGGCCACAGATCTCCTACTCAGCACGTGGGTCGCATTGCACAGCCTGTTCACGGACTTGGTGAAGCCTGCAATTACCTGCCTATCTCTCTGCCTTGCAGTGCGCTCCCTATCCATTCTGCTACTTAACTGCCTCCGATACCTCCTTCAGTCCCTCGGCCACAGTATTGTTGAGGCAGTAGAAGGCCTCCTTCATGTTGTCCACCTTCCTGTTGTTAGCCACCTTCTGTCCCTGAATGGCCCTCATTGTCTTTCTCTGCAGGTGCTGAACTTTCAGCATTTGGCCCTCCAGTCCTGAGAAGACATGTGATCCTTCAGCATCAGGACTCTGTGACCTCTGTTGTCGTCTACGGGCACCCGTGATACTTTCCAGCACAAGGGACTGTGCCCCAGATGGCTGTGTGTCTTCGCCCGGTGTTGTCTGTTGGGCTCCCTGCCTGTCCTCCTCTGTGGCATCTATCTCCTGGAGTGGAGCCACTGTGTATCTCTTTGACCGTGGTGGTGGTGGGGTTGTTGGTGCAATGTCTGGAGGTGACATGACTTCCTCCTCACTTCTGTTTTCCTCCCTGGGGGCATCAGCAGTCTCCCCCTCTGCAGCCTGTGGCGCTGTTCCGCCTGTGGATACAGACTGTACTATTACTCAGTTTTCTTGCAGCAACTGTGTGCCAATAAATTTCACAACTGACAATCTAGCTGTCTGTCCTCTGCTATCTCATCTATTGATGTGTGTGACTTGCCTATGCTTATTGAGGAGTGGCTGATTTGCTACCCATTGATAGGGACTACATTCCCATAATGCATTGCTGATCTTACATAAAACATGGTCTGGAGTGGGATTTTTGCAGGGGGATTGGGGTTAGGGAGGGGAGACAGCATGCTGTGCATGCGACTTACCTTGTCTCTTGGATGGTGTAGCAGAGCTATCCACATCTCCGATGCCACTGACGCTCTCTAACTGGAGGGTGGATTCTACCAGTTGGTCTAGGGCAGTAGGAGCAGGTGCTGTGGAGCTTCCCCACCTGTCTTCCCCGCTTGTTTTTGTCGCTCAGCCATCCTCTCCTTGGCACGTGCCCTCAGGTCATACCATCGCTTTTTTAAGTCCTCAGTTGTGCAATGTGTGACCCCAATTCCATTTATCTTCTCCTGGATTGCCATCCAAATGCTCCTTTTCTGGGACTCAGGGACGTTTAGTGATCTCTTCCCAAAGAGCTGGCCATGTTCTTTCACTACTTCCTCAATGAGGACCTCCAATTCCCTTTCACTAAACTTGTGCTTTCTTTTCCTCCCAGCAGCATCCTTCCCTTTCTCAGGTGTGGCCATGGTGCAGTTCCTCTGTGTGAGCTGGGTGTTGGCTGTGCAGCTCCTCTGCTGTTGCTCCTGCTCCCTGTCTCTCCAACAGCTACAGATTCAGTGCACCTGCATGGGTGTGGCCACTTCCTGGTTGGGAGGTCATGTGCTTGCTCAGGATTGGCTGATTCGACAAATACAGATTATTTAAATTACGGAATCGGTATTAAAGAATTGGTAATACCGATTCGGTTATGAGATTTCAGTAATTTATTTTACAGATTTCTATGAAATCACTAACTTTTACCGAATTATACCGAATCAGTATTTTTTACTGAATATTTACCTACATCGCAAATACCGATTCCTTAATACCGATTCTGTAACAATCGGTATTAAGGAATCGGTATTTGGGAATTACCTACATCTAGCCCTAAGTCATTATAGTTTTTGTGCAGGAGTGGTCCTTTACTGCACAAAAACGATGCTTCAAGCCATTTTCCTCTTAGATTTTGTGCTGAAAATATAGACTGTAACATACATGCAAAAAGGAAAAAAACAAGGAGAAATGAAATCATTTCTTCTTTTTACTCCTGCCTCAGGGATTTGCAGGATTTCTGTAAAGAATTCTTTGTAGATAGATATTTTCATCAAAATGCATGAGTGATTGCATGATAACACCATTACCCACAAATGGAACGCTGCCTTGAAGCAAAGTAACTGAAGGCACTGCAGTGCGTTGCATTGTGTTACTTTTTTATTCAAACCACTGCAAATCGTAATTTGTGTTGGTTTGTAAATGCCAGCAAAAGACTTTGCATTGGGTTGCATTAAACTTATCCAATACAAAAGTGTGCTGTTCCGCTGAATGGCCAAAGAATAATTTAAGCTTTGGTCATCAATAATTCCACAGGTCACAGGAATCCTTAAAATAAGGATGCAATAGCCCTCCCCCAACTAAATGGCATGCTTAATCATTGATCCTTTTCCTCACTGGGTGGGCGCTGCAGTAGCAGCGAAGATCTTTTTCCTTTACCCTGGCCCGGTGTTTGCCAGGTTAATATACTGGTAATGGGATGCTTATAACCGGTAGATTGGGTGCATTAAAGTGGATCAAAATTGACTACGGGTATCCCCTCTGCCCTTTTTATTCATGGGCGTAATTGCATTGAAAAACAAAGCTGCGCCAAGATAAACAACACTAAGCTCTTTGTTGTATTCAGTAGGGTCAACATGTTTCATGCCCACAGAGTGCCACAAAGATCTCAGCATTTTATTAGGACCATGATCTACTTAGTTCTTATAATTAGACTATTCAGGGATTCAGGAAGCAGGTTAGCAATCCCACCAGACTTACTCTAGAAACCAATTTGGTGAGGAGCCTGTGCTCCACGTTTCTCTATGAGGCTTTCTTTGTTGGGCAAAATTGAAATATACCTTTTTTTCTTGAAAATTTGGGAATACAATTTTAAGGGCAGAAAAAATGGCTGAATGGAATTACACCAAATTTGGCAAAAAGGTAGGACTCTATTCAGAAAGCGTGCTTTTTGTTATTTGGTGTTCACCTATTTGGTAATTTTGGAGAAATTAGCATTCACAATGTAGTGATATCTAGACAGTATGTCATAGTACTGCAGATATTAAAAATGAAGCATTCTTGTAGGCTTTGAGGGCTTTTCCCATCAATCCTCTGAGTCATAGGGGCCTACAACGGACCTACAGGAATGAGTGATCTAATTGGTTGGGCAATACATGAAGTAAAATGTTGCAGCTGCCATTAAAGGATATTGTGAGTCTGTCCTCATGTCCTGAATTTAAAATAAAAAATCACACATAAGGGTGCAGAGTAAGGGTACCCTGTACTGCTGGCATGTTGGGAGGGTATTCAGAGGGCCATCCTTCCCTCCCAGAGCCAAAATGTTTAAAAAAAGTTTATGCCATGGTTACAGAGGTGCTTCTATGTGGTACAGTAGGGCTCCGGTTAGAGACACAGTACTGCATTATACAAAAGCAAGCTACGGAAGCTTGCATGCTCTCACTGTACTGGGCAGTTGGCGCTTGGTGGCAGCTCCGTGGTTGTAATACAGTACAAATGTTTTTGTTTTTTTATATAAAAGGTGTGGCGTCGGCTGCATGGGGGATTAGGCACCTATGAGGGGTTGGACATAGAGCCTGGACCCAGGAAAGATCCTGCGGCCCTCCCTACACCACACACAGCAAAAAGCATCTTATAGGGGGTGTGAGAAGTTGGCCTGGTATATGATGCTCACTAGTTCTAGTGATCACCTTGTACCATGCCAAGCAACCCCCTTGGTGCAGGTTGTAAAGTCAACCTTATAGACAAGCTATCCTAGGGGTAGCATGGACTAAGCAGTCTTAGGCTAGACTCTGTAAAGGCATGTGAAGCAAGCTGTTTTACCATACACAATCCCTTGAATACCAAATGAAAGGACACCACACAGATATATATTGAAAATATATAGAGATTTTTTTCTACAAATAACCCTGATACTCTTTATGAGCACAGAAGCAAATGCGTTAAAACAAAACACAGTTTAAATATACAAAAGTTGCACAATTATGGATGAGCCCTAGGGGCCACCTAAAGCATATACTAAAATAGTGGTATAAGAACCACTATGGGGAAAGTGAAGAGGCCTATGGCCTGGGGAATCGCTGGAGCTGTTCGGGACTAGCAGTGAAGAAGTCGGGAAAGACCCGCGGGACTCGGGTGCAGTGCGGAAAGTGCACGCTTTACCAATGCAATGTCAATGGTGCGTAAAAGTTACAAAGTTAGTTATTAAGGAACCTTCTGAGTGACCTAGAAGGATGAAACTTTAGACACAGACACTAGAGGTGTATACCAGTGTGGGAACACCGGCGTTGCTGAGTTACCTCACCCACAGGAAGTGGGTGCACAGGGTCGAAGTAGTGTCGAGTTTCGTCACGCAGGTCGATGGTGCTTGGAGCTGAAGATGCTGCAGGCGGCTCGATGTGAAGAGTTCCGGTGGATCCAAGGGTGGATCTGAAGAGGTGAAGACCTGAAAGCAGAGGGGACAATGTTCAAAGTCACTAGCCAGTGACTACCGTGGAACCAGGAAGGAACCAGGCGATGTCGGGTGCAAACAGGTGATGTCATGAAGATTGTCTCTGCAGCCACGTGGACACGAAGAGGTCAAGGACATCCAGGAGTCGGTCACGAGCTGTCCCACGTAGGCTCTCACTGATGGCGGTGTCGGCAACTTGATTGGAGCAAACAGGCCTTGGCTAAAGCAAGCCATGCAGGAAGTGATTCAAGCTTCTCACTCAGACCAGCAAGGTCAGAGCGGGTGCTCCTTTTCAGGGGAGCAAGGGCCAATCTGGAGCAACCAGACCAGTGGTGTAGTTTGTCGTTTTCGTTGCCAAGATGGCCGCTAGCCACGTGGCAAGTGGCCGGGATGGTGCGTCGAGTGGCACAGTGCAAAAGGGCCCCACGCAGATCGTGGAGATGCTGGGGGGCTGATCTTCAGAGCAAGGGCTGCTCGAGGTTGGGGCTTCTCAAACCCCAAAGCACAGTGTTGAGGGTGCCTCAGATACTGCGCAGTCAGCTTCTCGGGGGTCTTTCAAGAGGTCCGGTCCCACGTCTCTCGGTGCCTCCACGGGTCCCTTCTTTGCAGGTACTGTGGATCGGGCTGTGAGAAGTTTGGGAGTCTGGGTCTTGTCAGGCTCTGGGCTCGGGCTCCGGCGGGAGGTGGCGGCAAAGCAGACGTCGAGTTGCTGGATGGTGCCTGTGTTCACAGGGTGGCCACTCCTAGGCCACAAGGGAGATGCTCTTCAGTCTTCTGTGCAGCAGAATGTCGAAGTCCAGTCGTCTTCTTAGTTTCAAGTTGATTCAGGATGATCTGAAGTCTCAGGACACAGCTCCCACTCTTATTCGAATGTGGGGGGCCGGATAACCTACTAGGTCCCTCCTCTGGGTGGAACCAGGAAGGGGGGTGGTTACACCCCCTTTCCTTTGTTCAGATTCGCGCCAGGACTGGGGCTGGAAAGCCCCAGCACCGGTTTGAACTGGCCTATGCACAGGGACACCTTGTGTGCCCCAGGCATGTCTGATTCTATTCAGCCCTGTCCTACCCAATACACAAAATCCTGTCTGGGGTGGTGCTAGCACCTCCCAAGGCAGGAAACCCTTTGTCCAACCTGCCCTCGCTGGAAGGACTCCCAGCAGCAGGAGGTGAGACTTGTGTCTGTGGTGGCAGCATCCATTTTGTGATGCTGAGGCTCTGTTTAACTTTAACCGGGGTTCAGGTTAGGTACATGTCGTGTCCCTCTAGAAGGGTGGAATGCTACCCCCGTTGCCAGAACTGGCGAGGGGGTAGTATTCCAATTCGTATGACACCTTACTCGACATGTTTTGATAAAGCCAAACCCAAGATAGCATTTAACCGCGAGGATTATAATGCACTTAAGAGTATATGGTATGGCAGTATCATGAAACAGGTAAAGGACATGGTTCCGAAAGCTGCAGACAGGCTCAGCTCATGCCAGAGCACCATCTCACATATTTCCAAGCACTCTGCCTCCAGGATTGATGAGGCCTTCCATAGGAGTGACTGATAGGAACATATGTGTCCATTTTAGGTTAGGTGTAGGCTTACTACACCTAAGTAAGGGGTGATTACACCGACTTACCCCAGCTGAGTGATCAGCCAGTTGTGTCAAATATGGAGGCCAGGCCAGGGGTGGCACAATACATGCTGCAGCCCCTGGTAGGCCTTGGAAGCACCTATGCCCTGGGTACCTGGGTACACTGTTACAGGGGCCAATAAGGTGAACCAGTTCCAATGTCGTTATGCACCTAAAGTGCATGGGTAACAATTTAGAGAGAGAACAGCAGGCTGTGGGTCTGATTAGCAGGCCCACAGCCACATTAAGTCATAAACCAGTGAAGCAAAAAGCAAAAATTTGGGGTGACCATAGGATAGCAGACCCTACTCTCCTACAGGGGGTTGAATGTAGGGCCCAGCCACAGGCTAGACCCAGCAGCCATTCCCATGCCCAAAGATCCTGCACGGTGGGGGCTTGATTGCCCATGGGCAGTTGGACACAGGACCTTTTATGGCTAATATATCATGTTTCAGTGGCATATAGGAGTATATATGGGTATTTTGTCATCCTAAGGTGGCCCAACCCAAAGAGCAGACAACCTTCCCTTTGTGATAACCCTATGTGGACAGTGAATTCTCTGTGCACACCCAACTGTAAACTGGTGAGCAAGGTATTGATGCATATGGACTATAACCTTTGCTAAACCACTCACAGGCAGCACACTTCCTTCAGATACCCAAGCCCCCCATAGGTGGCCAAACTTCTAGTGGGCATAGCCTTCGACCTGTGCCAAACCCTTCATGCACCGTCAACACCCCAAGGGCAACCAATCGCACACAGGTGGGCCAGCTACTGCTACACACAGTCTTTGACCTGTGCTCTATGCTTCATGGATAGCCCACTACCTCCGGAAACCCCAGCCTCTCTTATGCTGCCATACCCCCAATGAGTAAGGCCTTTGCCCTTGTTTTAACCCTTCACAGACCAGCAGCCTGTTATGGTCAATCATCTACACAAGGGAGGACAGGCCCCTACTGTGCACAGTCTTCACCCTAGGCATAATCCCTTATCGACAAGCCACTCCCTCTAGATATCCAAGCCCCGCCCCTTAAGTGGCCAAACCTCCAGGGCGTACAAGCCTTTGCCTTGTGCCAAACCTGTCATGGACAGCCAACCTCCAGTGAACAACCATACCAGCAAGGGTGGGATAGCCCTTTCTGGCACAATCTGTTCCCTGTGCACAACCCCTCCAGGCACTCAAACCCCGGGTTAACCAGGTTAACCAGGTTAACAATTATGTTTTCATTTCTACTGTTTTTCCATTTTACATGTGTGTCGTTTTATACAGCACATATACAACATAGAAAAAGACTTAAAGGAACCAATTCCAGTGCAAAAACTATGCTTTGCACCATGCAGACACCTTAGGACTTTGACACAAGTGTGTCTTAATTGGTGAATGGATGCCTAATGTGTACCATCGCATGGAAAGAGAAGAACTGCGCCCCATCTTAGTAGATATGGCACTGTTTTGCTCTCTCCCATTCACACACTGCAAAGCAGTATCTTTACTTACTGAGCTGTATTTCCTGAGTTCTCTATAAATCTGTGACTTATAGTGTGTAGTAGCAGAATATTGTAGCCATTAGAGTTGGAGCCTGTTGTTGTAGGTGTTTGCGTTAGGTTTGACCTGTAAATGTAGACTGACCATTTATTGTTATTGTTAGAAATTGGGTTGTTGGTTGATTAGGGTGTACACGTAGTGAAAGTGCATCCACAATCCCGGTCAGGGTAAGTGTCAGGCAAACCCTAAATTAACCTTTGCTCCCTCTCTGGTAGCCTGGCAAAGAGTAGTCAGGCTAAACTTAGAGGCCATGTGTCAGTATTTGTGCAACACTTCAAACAGTAAACCAGTGAAAACACCACACAAAAAGACTCCACACCATTTTATAAATAAAACAAGACAAAAACAACACAATTTCAATAAATAGAACAGAAGTTATACATTTTTAAAGAATGAAATAGTGCTTAGAAGCATAAAGCTCCAACCAAGGATGGCTGGTCATGCTGGACTGGGTCAAAGCCAAAAGTTCAGGCTGACCGCGATGCAGCGCGGGTTGGAAACAGTCCCAGGTTAGTCATGCTGAAGCTTCACCTTCTCAAGTTTTGTGCCAAGAGTTCCGTCCCTCGGGGATGTTCTTTGAGAGCAAGGAGAGCGCCACTAACAGTGGTTGACATGGTGCAAGGAGCTGGAGCCTCACAGTGATGATCCACGCCAGTGAAAGATGATTATTGTGTGAAGACATTAACTTGTGACAACTCTCCCTGATTCTCTGTGTGAGCAGCACGGTTCTGGAGTGAACGGGACTGTTCGCGTTCATGAAGAGCCCAAAAGCTTCACTTTAAGAGCTTAAAAACCACATGCAAGGGACCAGGACCTGAGTGGTGCCTCTTGGGGATCAGGAGCCCATTAAAGACAGGTCCAGGAGCTGTGGAGAGCATGTTATGTCTCTGAGGCTCAGCTCAGGAGGACAGCTGACTAGCCCTTTGAGTCCCTTTGGGGTCCTGGTTTCAAGATTTGTACCGGGTCCAGTTCTTCCTCTCCAGGCAAGAGAGAAGCAGGCAGCAGGTCAGCACAGCAAGGCAACAATTACTTCAGAATATGGCCTTATAGCTGCGTGCTTTCCTTACTCATGCATTAGGTCACAGTCACGGGCCACGGAAGATGACATAATATGGCCAGGCAAGAGAGAAGCAGGCAGCAGGTCAGCACAGCAAGGCAACAATTACTTCAGAGTGGCAGTCCAGCAGAATGACATTCATTTCATCAGCACATTAGTCCTTCTACCTTCCAGAGCATCCAGAGGTCCAGAAGTGTACTGAAGTGGTGGTGACGGGGGGGTCAGTACTTATACCCAGTTGTGCCTTTGAAGTGGAGGAGACTTCAAAGATAGGTCTTTGAAGTGCACAAAGGTCCTCCCTTCCTGTCCTGGCTAAAGTACCAAATGGCTAAAGTAAGAAAATGCCAGCTTTCTAAAAGTGCCATTTTCAGAAATGGATTTTAAAATCCGACTTAACCATAAGTTTGGATTGTAAATTGTGATTCCAGAGACACCAAATTTAAAAAAGTCTATCTCTTCACAATTGGAAATTACACTTATAAAATGTAATAAGGTAACCCCAATGTTATCTTATGTGAGAGATAAGCCTTGCAGTAGTGAAAAACGAACTGGAGAGTTATTCACTACCAGGACATGTAAAACATAAAAATGCATGTTCAACCTCTTTAATATATTGCACTCTGCCCTTTGGGTTATCCAAGGCCTACCTTAGGGGAGACCTATATGTATAAAAAGGGAAGGTTTAGGCCTGGCAAGAGGTTTATCGCGTCAGTTTGAAATGGCAATGCAAACGGCAAATGAAGGCTCTGCAATGGCAGGCCTGAGCCATGGTTAGAGGGCTACTTCAGTGGGTGGTACAATAAGTGATGCAGGCCCACTAGTAGTAAATTTACAAACCCTGTGAACACTATTAGGGACTTATAAGTAAAATATACATGCCAATTGAGGATAAGCCAATATTACCATGTTTAGGGGAGACAAGCACTTTAGCACTGGATAGCAGTGGTAAAGTGCACAGAGTCCTAAAGCTAACACAAATGAACTCAGAAAAGCAGAGGATGTAAAATCTCTCTAAGGCTGTCGGTCTAACAGTTATGTATACACTGGTATGGTAGACCACAAGGATATACTAAGAATATTAGACAGACATGGCATAGAATATAATTTTTTCTATTTTTAAATCAGAAAAGAGAATTCTCATAGGAACCTTTCTTTAAAAGAAAATTTTGTTTTCAACATTTTGCAATATTTTAAATTTGGTTTTTGGATTGAATTAAAAAGGGAGAACGGGGTATGAAAACATGAGCAATTAACAATCTGTCCCTGTCTCTTGTATTCTGCTCTCCTGCAGACACCAACTTGCCACAACGCATACAATATAGCAAAATGATCTAGTACAGAGGGTTACAATCATGACTCTAGGCAGCAGCAGCATCATGAGGAGCATTGTCCTAATCCCAGACTGAGGGTGGAGGAGTTGTGGATGTTGAAGCTCCGTCTTTTTCATTTTGCTTTCACTTTGCAGCAATTAGCTACCTGCTGTGACAAAAAAATTCATGTTTCCACGTGTCAGAGGTTCGAAAAGAGTACTTCTTTAAAGACCTCTACAGAAAACACAACAGCACATCTTGCACATTAGGTTCTGTGCAGAGACTTTCTTTTGCCTCTTCGGAATAGTAAAGAAATTGCACACACATAACTCTTCTGTGGTTCTTGGCTCATTCTTCAGCTCCTCCTATTTGAGAGACTGTTCTTCTCTGTCCTCTCCTGGTGCTGCAATTTTTAGTTGTTAATCCCTGAAAGTTGGAAAAAACTGAATAAAGCTAGGAGACACCACAGAGTGTGCTCATTTTCTCCAGTACCATTCCCTAATAAGAGTCCGAGAGTGGAAACTTCCTGTCTAGTAAACTCCTACAGAAGTCCCCTAGGGTCCTCTTGTTGGTTCTGTGGGTACCACAGGAATACAACGGTACCTATGGAAGGTACAACATTTTTAAAGTAAAGCAGCCATTAGATTGGCCACTCAGGAGACACTACTCAAAAAGCCCACACCCTTCAGAAACAACCTCAAAGTATTTTGATAGCCCCTGTTACTGGGATGATGCCTAACAGAGACAGTTTGCAGTAAATGTAATCCAAAGCCATCATAACTTCAGACAGATCTGGATACAAGCAAACACCTAGTGCATCCTTCACTATGCCTATGTAAGTTTCACCATCAGCAAATGTTAACATCTTAGTTTTCCCAAGCACTTCTGGGGCACCACAAGAACCAATGGCAGCTAAGAAATCGCTGGTATGACAGTTTTGTGACCATCTAGTTGGCAAAAAAAGAAATTTGCATGCAGGCAATGACGTGCACTTTGTGCCAAAAAGTACTCCACAAAGGGAAGACTGGCCAATATTTGATATGAAACACTGGGATCTGGAAACACTTGAGGGCTATGCACCCAAACAACACAGCAAGCACAGAGATCCTAAAGCAATGAGAGAGGTAGAAAGACAACCAAATGCTCCAGAGGAAGTGCTGCAATAAGAAGAGGAAGAAAATGATGACAACATGCAGCATTTTGAGATATACTGCAGACACTCTCATACATTTGTGGACTGTGGAGAAGTAAACAGCACAATAAATTCAATGACCTTGGGACAGCATCTGTAAACAGAGCATAATGACTTGTAAAAAACTAAAAGAAGTAATAAAAAAAGTTTAAAAAGTTACAAAGAATATCAAAAAAGTTAATAAAAAGTAGTTACAAACTGTAAAAGGAATGAGAAAAAATAAATTGAAATGGAAAACAAAAGCGGACGTTGAAAACTGCTAAACAATTTAAAAATGTAACAAAACACAAAAAATAATGTATCCTCCTGTTCAACAGCAGGGTTAGAAGCAGGGCCTGACTTTTGACCAAGCGCTATGCCCACACGCCTGCTGTACATTGTTTAGGGCTGTGCTCTGCAAGGGGCTTGGCGGTTGCAGGGGGTTGAATGCATTGCCTCCTGGCCAAAGTCCTTGCTCTGCGGACAATGTCCTGTCACACACAGTCTAAGACCGTGCATAGCAGAGTTTTACCATCATAGAATGGAGGCTGGATGCATGGCCTAACTGCAGGTGAAGTCCTGTGCCCACCCCACCGCATTCGTCCAAACGCTGTGTTCAATAGGGGAGTTGAATGAATATAATCAAAACACCTCCTGCAATCCACTGAAAAACTCAAAGTTTAAAGGGCAGATACAGGTTGGCATGATAATAAAATATTACCTTACATTTAAAAAAAGACATTTGATGAAAGAAAAGGTGACTTTAAAGCTAGGTAAGGTAATAAGGTTTTAGCTTACATTAAAAAAATCCTAGAAATGTATTGAAAAATGCAAAGGTTAATGTAATCTTATAGTTAGATGTTGTAATATTACAAAATAAATGATGTTTAAAAGCTAAAATAACACTGAAATGCATTACTTACATCCGTTCCTGTCTTATGCTCTCACTTATAACATCACGAATTACATGTTAAATTACATAATTTATGATATCACTGATGACATCTCAATTACATCATTGATGACATCAATAATCGCCTCACCTTGCTGTGACTATTTGGGATGTTGTTTCCCTTTGTAAAGTAATTTTACATGCAATCTGTGAAGCAGAAAAGTGTTTTTGCATGTCAGATTTGATTCATTGTGATAATCTCAAATTTGACCTGTGCACTGTAGTAATGTGTGAATGTGCATTTATTAGTACATTTACTCTAAAAGTAACTGATATTGGGCCACTTTTAGTTTCATTGTGATGGTGTGTGTCTGTGTATAAATATATGTGTGTGTGTGTGTACATATGTGTGTGTATAACCCAGTGGTGGTCACCATTGGATAGCTACATTTAGGATCATGTTTCCATAGGAAAATCATTTTTTCGTTTGCTTATAACTTTGGCACCATTTGACAAATCTTCATTAAACTTTTCAGGACAAAGTATCATCTATCTCAGCTCCTAGCTGGAAAGTTTCAAGGTGATCCGTCAAGAAGGGGCTGAGAAAAAAGGTGGGGCTCAAAACACATTTTCTCCATTCATTTTTCTATAGAAAAATTAAACATAGCTACAGTCAAAATGGGGGAACGGAAATAACACCAAATTTGGCAAAAAGCTAGATCTTGGTCCAGAGAGCATGCTTTCTGTGATTTGATATAAATCCATTCAGTAGTTTTTCACGCCACATGGGATCCACATCTGATTGGCTGACAATAAAGAAGTGGAGACAGCCATTTTAGGACTTGGAGACAACGTGTGAAAATAAAGGGGGCAGGGTAGGAACAGCATCTTTCGAACAGCATGAAAGGGGAGAAACCACACTTCCTATGTCTGTGAGAAAAACATGGAGTTCTCTGTCAGTGTTAACCTTTATTCACAGCTTATAGCCTTATGATCCACTTGATTTTGATTGTACTTATTGCCTTCGTTTTGTCCCCGCCTCTAGGGTTGGAACAAAACTATTGTGATGGTAAGTTTCAATAGGTAAGCAAAGTTTTGCTACATATAACTCCAGACATATGTACCTTGACGATATATATATATATATTCACTGAAAAAACCATAGGTTATAGACCATATATAGTTAGGAATTAGCATTTAAAAAACCTTATTTTACTCACACAAAACCATTGAAATTCCATATATAGTTAGTTGCACTAACTATATATCGCGCACCCGCAATCCACTGCTGATCATGTCACATATTACATCATTCATGACATGGTCAGTGACATCACTGATGACATCACTGATGACATCTCAAATGACATCACTGATGACATCACTGATGACAACATCCAGTGACTGTATGTTTCTGTAAAGTTAAAATATGTCTTACATATTGAAGAATGAGTGGATGTATAAGTGTCTGGATGAAGGATTTAGTAGGTGCGTGACTGACTGTATGAGTGAGTAATTAAATGTGTCTCACTGAATGCATGGGTTAGTGACTAAACTGTCTTAATTTGTGCATCATTATGTCTGTTGTTCTGTAAACTGCTGCATGTGTTGATCATTAGCTATACGAGAGGCTATATGTGTTATTAATTGGTTGCCCAAGTATTTCTATGGGAGATTGAGTTTGTGTGGGGGTGGCTGGAAGGTGTGTGACTCTATGCATAGATGTGTGAGCAGTTTATTCACTAGGTGTATGAGTTCAAGAGTGCATGTGGAAACAGCTACATAGGCAGTTGACTGTGTGCATGAGTGAATGGATATATCAATGCTACATGTCATAGTAAGTACATATGTAAAACACAGTACATGTGAGAGTTGGCATATATAAATAACTGTGCATGAGAGCCACTGAATGAGTGAGTGGTTGTATCGATCATTGTGAACTTGTATCAGGGATTGTATAAGAGAGTAAATATGTGTTAGTATATGTTTCAATAAGTAAGGTGTGTTTAACTGTATAGTTGAAGAAATGGAGGTGAGATTGTTTCTTTGCATGACTGACTGGGTGTGTGAGTAACTCCATGGATGAGTGGCAGTGTGTGAGTGTCTGTATACACTGAGTGTATCTACGGTTATATTAGAGTCTGAAGAGGTTTATCGTATTAGCACAAGAATGATGTCATTTGAGATGTCATCAGTGATGTCACTGACCATGTCATGAATGATGTAATATGTGACATGATCAGCAGTGGATTGCGGGTGCGCGATATATAGTTAGTGCAACTAACTATATATGGAATTTCAATGGTTTTGTGTGAGTAAAATAAGGTTTTTTAAATGCTAATTCCTAACTATATATGGTCTATAACCTATGGTTTTTTCAGTGAATTTTCAAGGTTTTGTAAATGCTAATTCCTAACTATATATGGTCTATAACCTATGGTTTTTTCAGTGAATTTCAATGGTTTTTTAATAGCAAATATCATAAGCTGTCGAATGTCAAGTACGTGGTAAGTGAAAACATTTTCGCGTTTATGCACACTGATCTGCTTTGAATGGTGCCCCCCCCCCTCATTTCTATTAGGAGTACTCTCTCTTTGCAGATAGTGAAAGGTAGTTAACGCAGGCCTTTGCCCCCGTTGTAATCCGTCGTGCCTGCTTCTCTCTCCATTTGATTGATTGTTATCCAAGTATTTACTGTTTTAGAATTAGTTCTCTTTGGTTCATTCTCTATTTACAAACAAACACAGAGTCGCAATACTCTGTTTAGTCTTTGCAGATAACGAAAAATCGTGTAAAAAAAAAGAAAAGGAATCGAGCAAAATCAGTAGGCCACTAATGGGATCTCTTTTTGACCTCGCTAAAATAGAAACATTAGGAACAACCCCTCATAACAAATACAAAACTAGTGAGATGAACTGAACTCCACACAATGATGGCTGCAAAACAGCTCGGCTCCGCCACCCACCCCGCCCAAAATAACGATAAAGAACGGCTGCCATGATTGGTTGCGGAATGACCACGACGGAGCTACAAAATGGTGCTGCTCTCATGCTAACCCCAGCTTCAGTCTGAAACATCCAGAAACACTGTAGACTACCAATTCGATCAGTTCCGGTAGCGCCCCAATGTAACCCGGTAGAGAAGAACTAGCCCTCCCCTCTTTGACTGATGGTTCTTGTTGACTGTCCCTTCTGTTGTCATTTAACAGAACTATTTAGCCTGCTGAAAGGGGTTGTGTTCCGACCGCTGGTTGGTGGAGACATTTTGACTATATTCTGTACCTGCGTTGTCGCGTAATGCGTCATATGACGCGCCGCGTTAGCGCATCCGGAAGTCATCCGGGGCGCGCAGCGCGTAACGTAAGCATAACAAGTCATGTGACTTGTTAATAAAACTTTTCATTGGTTCATTTTACTTTTCTTATTGTAATGATGAAAGGCTTGGTCATATGACTTAAAAATTACGCTTTTCATTACTTCCGAACATAATTTTTTCTTAAATATATGTTATAATGTTCCAGGCTAATGTACTTTCCCGGAAATTTTACAACTGTCCTGCAAGTAAAATATATTCTTTTTTCGAGAAAAAGAGCGTTTCTTCGTCCCATGACGGAGCCGTTGAGCAAAAGAGGGTCGACCTGCTGTCTTAGTCGCCGATACGCCTGAATATGAGATTCTTATCGATCACTTTATGTTGCAGGAATAGAAAACACAACAGCCCTTGACCATTTATCTTTACTGCGTTCCTTCGTATTATACCTTTTACCCTTCATGTAATTGGTCTGCTTTATTTCACTTGCCTTTTAATGATTCTAAAACAGTCACTATTATTAAAAACTTTACCAATGTATATACTACTACCATGTTTTCTTTTAAAAACCTTTATTGTGAAAATTTCATTATACAAATACTTGCCTATAACCACGTGGGCCTGCCACAGAGCAAACTGTAATCGTATATGATGAATAGACATTTACACTGTAGAGGAACGTAACGGGCGGGCCATTAGGTTGCAAGAACTAAGGTGTCTAACAGTTACGGAATCGGTGGACGTACATTTTATAATTAAAATACGACAGGGCCAGTTACAATAAAATTATCTAGATATACATTTGCGGGCAAGTACCATGGGTGACGTTAATTCGAACTTTCAACAGTACAGTAATCAATAACACATCAGAACTTAATATCAATAGGGATGTCGAAATATTCAATCAATTCTCGTCCCCGCCCGCCATGTGCTTCAAAACTGCATACGTATCTCGTGATTTCAAGGTTCTGCAACCAGTACACAACAAGGAGTTACGAGTCCCATTTATTCCGGCGCCATTTTGGGCGAGGACGGGCAGGTCCAGGATATAGTCAAAATGTCTCTACCAACCATCGACTATGATGATGTTCATATGCTGTATTTATTAGAGTAACACTCATCTGTCCACATGAAATTAATTTGCCACAATCTAAACATGTCATTTTAATCTTTCCAAAGTTCTTCTAAATATTTGGGACCGTTTCCCTTGCCTCTGAAGCTCTCAGTGCCACTTCTTTGATGAATGTACTAGCAGGTCAGGGGTTCTCCTCCAAATCTCTCTTTTATGCAGCACTATAATTAATTGGTGCCACCTCTCCATATGACGATGCATGTTATAGTTACCACAACTATATTTTTTTTCGGTTCCTCTGGAGAGTTCATCGTGGCAGATGAAGCGTGTAACGTACCGGGCATTTACCTTTTTTTGCATGTACAGGAAAGGAAAAAAAAATCGAGCGTCAGAGTTCTAAGGTGTCCCAGGGCCATTTTAGTGGACCAGGCCCAAATCCAAAGAACAGGCCGCCATTTTGAGAGTCCTCTTGCAGCCGCCTGTCGCTGTAGCATCAAGAGCAGCCAAAACTCAGCTGAATAGCAACTGAAACGGTAAAGGGGCGCCCCACTACAGCAGACGAGCCTCCACCTAGGAAGGCCCATTCACGCCGGCTCCCCCCCCCCTTCGGGCACCCCACGCCGTTATTCGGAGCAGTATTGTAGGATGGCCACACCAGTGCGGCAACTTGCTAGACATCACCTCGGTGGTAACCGAATCTCAACGCCTTGTGGTGTCTTCTATTCAGAAAACATTGTTATGCTGCCTTCGACCTATTCTCCGCAAGTGCGCACACAACTCAACTGCATAGCTTGCTAGACACCACCTCGGTGCCATCCGGATCTTGGAATGTCAGCACCTTTTGGTGTCTTCTCTTCAGACAATATTGTTGCGCTGCCTTTGGCCCCATTCGCACATCAGTCCGCTACTGACGCCATCTCACAGGCTAATGGGGCGCCCCACGCCGACTTTCAGCATTGTAGAATGACCACACCAGTACAGCAACTTGCTAGACATCACCTCGGTGCCATCCGGATCTCGGCGCCCCACTGCAGATGAAGTGCCTCTCAACTATGAAACCACCACGGTGACATCCGGATCTTGGCGCGTTGTGCTGCCTTCGGCCTATTCGCACATCGGTCCGCTACTGACGCCATCTCACAGGCTAATAGGGCGACCCACGCCGAGTTTCAGCATTGTAGGATGACCACACCAGTACAGCAACTTGCTAGACATCACCTCGGTGCCATCCGAATCTTGGCATCTCAACGCCTAGTGGTATCTTCCATACAAAAAATATTGTTACGCTGCCTTTGGCCCCATTCGCACATCAGTCCGCAACTTAGACATCACCTCGGTGCCATCCGGATCTTGGCATCTCAGCGCCTTGTGGTGTCTTCTACTCCGAAAATATTGTAGAAAATATTGTTGCGCTGCCTTTGGCCCCATTCGCACCTCAGTCCGCTACTGACACCATCTCACAGGCCAACAGGGCGCCCCACGCCGACTTTTACCATTGTAGGATGGCCACACCAGTGCCACAACTTGCTAGACACCACCTCGGTGCCATCCGGATCTTGGCATCTCAGCGCCTTGTGGTGTCAGTCAGAAAATATTGTTGCGCTGCCTTTGGCCCCATTCGCACATCGGTCCGCTACTGACGCCATCTCACAGGCCAACGGGGCGCCCCACGCCGACTTTCAACATTGTAGGATGGCCACACCAGTGCGGCAACTTACTAGACACCACCTCGGTGCCATCCGGATCTTGGCGCGTTGTGCTGCCTTCGGCCTATTCGCACATCGGTCCGCTACTGACGCAAACTCACAGGCCAACGGGGCGCCCCACGCCGACTTTCAGCATTGTAGGATGGCCACACCAGTGCTGCAATTTGCTGGACACCACCTCGGTGCCATCCGGATCTTGACGCGTTGTATTGCCTTCGGCCTATTCGCACATCGGTCCGCTACTGACGCCGCCTGACGTGCCAACGTATTTTCTCCGCATTTTATACCCTATGCCGCATAACAGGTCATGTGACTTGTTTATAAAACTTTTCATTGGTTCATTTTACTTTTGGTTTCCTAATGATGGAAAGCTTGATCATATGACCTAAAAACAACACTTTTCATTGGATGAAAACTTTTTTTTTTCCCCAAACGATGAAAGCCCCACCTTGTTTCTGGATGTTTCAGACTAAACTGGCGTCAGCATGAGAGCACCACCATCTCGTAGCTCCGTCGTGGTCATTCCGCGAGCAATCATGGCAGCCGCTCCCCACCAGAAGCCTGCAGGAGTCGGGGCCCCCAAAACTTTTGATGAATTCTCAAGGCGGAGGGGACGCTTTCGAGAATGGGGTCCAAGACCTAGCAGACAAGCGTCCGATTTCCAAGGTGTCCCAGGGCCATTTCAGTGCACCAGGCCCAAAAAGGAAAGAGCCTGCCGCCATTTTGAGAGTCCTGTGACAGCCGCCTATCGCTGCACCGCAAGAGTGGGCGCAACTCAGCTGAATTGCGGCTTTTGACACAGTGGACCAAAAACGGACGGAATGGCAACTGAAACGGTAAAGGGGCGCCCCACTACAACAGATGAGACTCCACCTGGAGAGGCCCGTTCACGCCGCCTCCCCCGGGGCGCCCCACGCCGTTATTCGGAGCAGCATTGTAGGATACCAAAACCAGTGCGGCAACTTACTGGACATCACCTTGGTGCCATCGTTCTGCTGCCTTGGAACTATTCGCACAACAGTTTGCTACTGATGACCCACCCCCCGCGACGCCCCACGCCGTTATTTGCTGGGTGGCAACTTACTAGACATCACTTTCGTGTCATCTAGATTTCGGCGCGTTCTGCTGCCTTGGAACTATTCGCACAACAGTTTGCTACTGATGACCCACCCCCCGCGACGCCCCACGCCGGAAATCTGGACGTTGTGCTGCGTTGGGACTATTCGCACAGCCGACCGCTACTTCGTTGTTTTTCCCTAAAAATGTTTATATGTTATTACTATTTTTGTTTTCTTGTATATATTTATAAATTATTAAAGTTTTATAATCTTACTACTTTGTCGGAGTGCTATATATTTTTAATGTGACACATAATTGTAAAAACTTTGATGTACAAAGAGTCATCCCTGGAATCTTCCGCTTCACGCTCGGTCCCCTCCCCAATCACAATACAGGATGGTTTTCAGATAATAGCAACGCTTCTGCTGTGACGGATCTCATCGAGTGTGGACCTTGATCTACTATAACTCCTTTGAAGAGGGGTGATTCTTTACAGCTGTGGCCATAAACTACATCTGCAGGGCTAGCTGATAGCCTAGGACCGGCCTGGACAATCGGACACAGAGGAAAAGGAGTGTCAGAGGGTGCGGTAGTGAATAGGGCGAAAGGGAGGTGTCGGGCGGGCACAGGGTGTGATTCTCAGGGAAGAGCAGCGCAGATGGGGGGAGGTTTATTACCCATGCATAACACAGACAGCGGGGGTGACCACTGCCTGGGTGAGATGCTTGCGAGGGTGGGGAGCCATGCTAAGGATCGACAGCGTGCACAGAGTGGGTCTGGTCAAGGCATCTAAAATGGCTGCCGTGCACGACAAAAGTGTGGCATTTGAAAAAAGACAAGATGGCGCAGACAATGTTTTTCAACACTTCCTGATTTCCTTCGAATCGAACGTTAACAGACGTTGGGGCATATTACCAAAGTTAAACGATATTTATCCCTAACGATGCATTGCAAAGATTTTTTTACCGTCAGAAATTATCGCAGATAAACCTTGCTATTATCAAGGTTTATCGCAAATACGATAAAAAACGACCGCAATGCATTAATATCGCTGAAAACTCCGCGATATTCATGCATTACCGAGCTAATGCTCTTAGCCATGTTATCCACCTCCCATTGGATAACATGGCTAAGAACTGCTCAGGGCAGCTGTTACTTTTTGGAGATATTCGCGCTTATCTCGAATATTTCCAAAAGTTGATAATAGGAGATAGCGATGTTAGCGACTGTTTCCAGTCGCTAACATCTTGGCATGCCCACTTTGCATGTCATTAGTGATAAACATCACTCACATGCAAAGTGGGGCCCAAGATGGTCGCTATCTCCTACTAGCCGTCGCTAACTGGTGTTAGCAACAGCTAGGTAATACAGATATAATTTTATCTCCGCGAAGCGGAGCGCTGTTACAGATATATATCTTGTTTTTGAACGTTAATTTCTCAAAATGCACTGAAGCACATATATTGAGACCTAGCAAAGGCACATCGGGCTACCAGTCCCTAATATTTTACCAAGTTTCGTGCAAATCCATTCAGCCGTTTTATTATTATTATTTTTTTTTTTGCCCCGCGGGGCCCTTTTAAAACCTCCACATCAAACTTAGGAGGTCAGCGAGGATCTACTATGCCCCCTTATGGTCATTTGCCCCTTCGCTTTGGCCTCCTCTTGTCTCTCGATCCTACCGAGAGACAAGATGGCGGCCGCTACGTACTGTTTGGAATGTTTACAGACACCGGAGAGCCAATCAGCTTCGCTTCGCAAAGCTCCGTAACGCGAAAAGTACGCGAAGCGGTGCGCTGTTACAGATATATATCTTTTTTTGAACGTTAATTTCTCAAAATCCACTGAAGCACATATATTGAGACCTAGCAAAGGCACATCGGGCTACCAGTCCCTACAATTTTGCCACGTTTCGTGCAAATCCATTCAGCCGTTCGATTATTATTATTATTATTATTTTTTGCCCCGCGGGGCACTTTTAAAACCTCCACATCAAACCTACGGGGTCAGCGAGGATCTACTATTCCCCCTTATGGTCATTTGCCCCTTCGCTTTGGCCTCCTCTTGTCTCTCGATCCTACCGAGAGACAAGATGGCGGCCGCTACGGACTGTTTGGAATGTTGACAGACGCCGGAGAACCAATCAGCTTCGCTTCACAAAGCTCCGTTGCGCGAAAAGTACGCGTCCTGGAGCGCTGCCCGGTCCGCTGTTACAGATATATATCTTTTTTTAAACGTTAATTTCTCAAAATCCACTGTAGCACATATATTGAGACCTACAAAAGGCACATCGGGCTACCAGTCCCTACAATTTTGCCAAGTTTCATGCAAATCCATTCAGCCGTTCGGGCTAAAAGTGAGGCCAACCGCCCTATGGAAAACTCAATGTTAAAAACACGTTTTGGGACCCCCCTTTTTTCTCAGCCCCCCCTTGACGAACACCCCCCAAATTTTCAAGGGCTGCTCAGAAACAAAATGTTCCATTTTCCTGAAAATTTCAGCCAATTCCGTCCACAAACGCCAAAGTTATTAGACATAGAATTTTCAAAAATCCCATAGAGAAAAAATCCTAACTATATATACCTACTGGCGACCGCCAGTAGGTAATATATATATATATATATTCATATATATATATATATATATATATATATATCTTCAAGGAATGCCGATGCTGGGGGGCTTTGTGCGAAACACTGCAGGGCTGCTTTTCTGCCGGACTATCACCTACCTGCCTTGACCTGCTGCCTGAACTTGGGGCCACTTGCTGCCGGTCTCCCCTGCCGCCGCTGCCTATTTCATCGCGTGGCCGCCGAGCGGTGAGACTACAGCTCCCAGGTCTCCCTGCGCCCACGCCCACTTCCGTGCCCGGTGGCGCTCAAAAGAGAGGCGCTACTTCGGTGGAGCGGGGGCTTTGTGCGAAACACTGCGGGGCTGCTTTTCTGCCAGACTATCACCTACCTGCCTTGACCAAGTGCCTGAACTTGTGGCCGCTTGCTGCCGGTGTCCCCTGCCGCCACTGCCTGTTTCATCGCACGGCCGCCGAGGGGGGAGACTACAGCTCCCAGGTCTCCCTGCGCCCACACCCATGCCCACTTCCGCGCCCGGTGGCCCGGTGGCGTTCAAAAGAGAGGCGCTGCTTCCACATCGCGGGACGCGCGCGGGCGACACCGAGAGAAGCCCGGGACAAGGGCGGGACCGTCTTAGGCCGGCAGAGGCCGGAGGAGGCTGGGCTAGGCCCCCCCTCTAATAAGATTTTTATGAGACTTATCCATTGCCCCCATTTCTATGTACCCATACAGTTATGTAAACATTTGAAAGTGTGTTATAAGGGTAAGAACTTGACTATAGGTACACCTGTTTCCTTAGGAGTATTTTACTAAGATTAACTAAGTTTCTAACGGGGAGCGAGTACTGGTAATTCCTAGCTATGGCAAAGAGACGTGCAAAACAAATGCTTGAAAATGCGTGTAATACCATTGACACATACCTGGTAAAAGCTGTTAGCCTCCTCACTGAGGAAATTGATCGCACCGAGAGGCGCCTTTCAATGGGGTCAAGTATTATGCTGGTCGACCAGGCCAATATAAGCGAAGTGCCCAGCCTGACCAGTGAAGTCAGTCTGAATATTGGCTTACCCGAGGGTATAGCTAATAATAATAATGGCGATGAGCTTTCTGGCATCTCAAATACACCTAGGTTACCTGCTATGGACATTAGCCCATACCCTTTACCTACCCCCCCAACGAAAGCAAAGTGTTATAACAAGAAAAAATTAGGGCAGGGAAATTTGAAGGCGAAAAAGGATAAAAGAATCACCACAGCAGGGAATATGGTCACCACGCGAACAAGATCAAAACAAAACCTAGATGTAACCTCTGGTACTTTTAATATAGAAGCCATCTATGACAAATTAATTGAGCTGATTAGGTCCCTCCATGAAAAGGTGGATAATTTGGCCAGGGAGGTTCATAAATTAAGTGGTAATTTGGATAAAATCAGTATGGGGATCCAACAGGACAGACACAGACCATAGGCAAATAATGGAAATAATGGTAAAAATAGTAAAAACAGCGAAGCCATTGTCTTGAGTAATAACAGTCCCTCTATGGCATCTAACTTGAGTAAGGCTATCCCAGAAAGGCCACCAAATGAACATCTAGGCCATGGGGAACTGCTAAAGATTACTTCCACATCTAATGGAAAAAGTGCAATTATCACCTCTAACCAGGGCTCTAGTGTAAAGGAAAAATCAGTGCCCATAGAAAATGTTGAGAGAAGCCACATAGGTCCAATGTCTGCTATCATAAGAAAGACCCCAGCTTTTATTAATTTGCCGCCTGAATGTGGTGCCTATGTTGCGGTCCTTGTAAATGTCCCCAAATTAAGGAAAGATCAAGTGGAAAACCATGACACACTCAAAAATAAAATGTTATATTGGTTGTCCAACAACTGTGATTTTCCAATAGAGGGGGCAAGCCAGATACTGTTAACACAAAGGGTGGGATGGGTTGGTCCCCTCAGGAAAAACTTTGAGGGAGATTGTATAATCATACATTTTAGATCCCCATGCTGGGCACGGCACACTCTTTCTAATGCCCCCCCCCCCATCAGCATGGGAGTACAATACGACCCTCCTTCCCCTAGGGTATTTCTACAGGCATCTGGTGGCATCCAAAAATTATGACAATCTAAGCAGTAATTCTAACTTTACATCTAACAAAATGTCAACAATACTAAAACCTCGGTCCTGTTTTACCATCCCAACCTATAATAGATTTCAGGCTTTTGATTCTTTAGAGGACAACGATCGACATACGTCGGTTTTGGATACAGTCCAGGATTACAGTTTAACAGGGAGCTCACAGAAGGCCATAGATGCAGTGGGCAGTGAGGCTTTGTCATCTTCCCCTTTGTCATCTTCCGCACCATTATCAGATGTGGCTGAGATACTTAACTTAACCACAGGTACTATTATGAAGGGTGGTATAAATAGTGTACAAAAGGGGCGTCAGCCACCACATGGCCAATAACAACGGAGATACCGCCTATTATTCCACAAAAAGAGAGCTTAGCTTCACCTCTATGTAAACCAGCATTAGTCAAACCAGATGAAGGATACATCTTAGTTACATGGAATATCTCAGGCCTTAATAGGAAACTGGATACACCATTTTGGAGGGATTTTATTATTGCATGTTACGACATCATCTGCCTACAAGAAACATGGTGCAAGGAGCCTATTTTAATAGAAGGATATACCTCCCATTGGCTAAGTGCTGCTAATTCTGCAGCAGGCAGAGCAAAGGGCAATCTCCTCCTCCTGATATCCAACAAACTAACTATATGTAAGATTAAAAGCTGTACATCAGTGGATATTTATAGCCAGGTGATGCGACTAGAGTTTTCTAAGGGCAAAGATCTAATACTTATTAATTATCATAATAATATTTTTGACAACAGCAGAGGGCATAATGTACAGCCACTTCGGAAAGAAATTCAAAAGTGTCCAGGCATCATCAAGTAAACAAGCCATTTTTCTTTGAGTTGGCGACTTTAACATCCAAACCTGCCCATTGGCCCAAAGTAAGTCGTGTGGATTTGGGAAGGAGACTGGTGACCACCTGCATTTCCCCCATTGTGGCTATGGCACAACCTTAAATAATTTGATAGTAAAATTAGATCTGGAACTAATAAGTTGCACTAAGAATAAGGGAAATATCAATTGCCCAACTTTTATAGGCAGGAATGTCAATACCAATATCGATCATATCCTGATTTCCTGTAACACCGATTACTCCAATTTATGGGTTACGTAGCAAGAAATAAGCGATCATAACAGTATATCCATATCGCTATTGTGCTGGGGAAATAAGCAACCCACTAATACTGTTTGTATTAATAACATCACCGCTACAAGACCTAACGGCATGAGGATCAAATGGACTGGCATCGATCTCCAGAAGATGCAAAGGGAGGTGGTAAGAAAGTGCAGCATCGAAATAGACTACTGCCTTAGCGGCGAGGCCAACCCTAACACTGTACTTTGCAGTTTTCCTAAGATAAATAAAATTATAGAAGGCCTATTTACCAAAAGAAACAGCGGAACTAAGGCAGCATGCACCGGTTGGTTTGATAAAAATTGTACTGTGGCTTTACGTGAATTAAAACAGGCCCTGTGCACTAAATCTCGAAATAATACAGTTATTAAATCCCTACGGTATAATTATAAAATAGCTTTAGAAAACCGAAAAAGAGGTCTCCAAGAGGAGGCTTGGAACAAACTTAGCCTAGCAGCAGATACAAACAACGGTAAATTATTTTGGGAGACTATAAATAGCCCCTTTTTAAAGAATGACTGGGTGCCTGAATTAACTTCGCATGTTGATTGTAATGCATGGATTGAACATTTCAAAAATATTTTTAATACAGATAGGTTGGTTTTAGATATAATTACGTGTAATGACTCTATTTGGTCATCATTACCCCGCTAATAAGTCTAGATGAGGTGTATGAAGGACTAATTAATAGCAAAGGTGGTAAAGCCCCCGGCCCCGACGGTGTTCCGGTGGACTTATACAAAAATGAAATGAACCTATGGGCTCCTATATTAGCAAGGATTTTTAATGTTGCGGCTGTAGGACAACTTCTGTTGTCATGGGGCCAGTCTTTAATTATTCCCCTCTTTAAAAAAGGATCAAAATCCGATGCATGTAATTATCGTCCAATTTCTGTATTAGATTCGTCTATTAAAATCATGAGCAGTATTTTGCTAAAAAGGTTGGAAACATGGGTTTTAGAGAACGATATTTTATCACAAGCGCAATATGGGTTCAGAAAAGGTTAAGGGACCCTGTAACAGTGCATTACCCTTGACCTCCTGATTAATAAATAAACTACTGTTAAGGAGGGAAATCTGTTCCTTTGTTTTGTGGATCTGAGCAGCGCTTTTGATCTTGTAGACCATTCTATTTTATGGTCTACGCTACTCGATTCTGCTGCACCTAAGGAAATTGTACACTTTTTAGCAAGACTCTATGAGAGGTTATCCTGTACAGTACGTTATGGACCAGCTGGTGAATGTACCCCCTTTTTTAAGGTCAAAAGAGGCATCCGCTAGGGTTGCGTTTAGGCTCCACTTTTATTTTCACTATTTATTAATCAAGTTGACGCAACATTAAGCCAGATACCTGCTGATGCCCCACTAATAGACGGGAAAGCTGTTCCAATTTTATTATATGCGGATGACGCTGTTTTACTATCACGCACTCAGATCGGACTTCAGCGACTTATTGATAACTTTGCAATATTTATAAAGAGGAGGAAACTTTTAATCAATAAAACAAAGACTTTCGTTATGACATGTGGGAAGAAAGTTAAGTCTGCCAGGACTTTTTATATAGATAATATTAAAGTGCAAGCAGTTAAAATGTTCTGCTATCTTGGAGTAACATTTGCAGGGGATGGGACATGGGCAAACAAACATGAAAATGTGAGCCTTAAAATGAGCAGGAACACAAATAGTATTTTTGGATTTTCCACTTAACTGGGGGACCGGAGAATAAAAGACATGGTGGCCATTTATAACACTAGGTGTGTTTCGTCTGCGTTATATGGGGCAGGAGTTTGGGGTCACCATTGTGGAAAGCCGCTCCAGTATGATGAAAACAAGTTCCTCAAACGTTTATTGTGCGTGCCACCATCGGCGCCCACAGAATTAATACACCAGGAAGTGGGAATTGATTAAATTTCAGACCTAGCCGCCTTACGCCCCCTGACACTATGGCGATCAATTTGGTCTAAAAATGAAACATTATTCACACAATCAATTATAAGAGATTGTATGAAGCTGGATCACTATCCTCGTATTCCCTGGCTTAGATATGTTCACTACTGGTATAATCTCCTGTTTAAATGTAACATTCTCTTGGAGCCAGAGTTTGCAGCAGCAATATCAAAGAAGGAGCTAAAGGTAATCTTTCTAGCTCATAACAGGGAGGTCAGAGAGAGATTGTCTGGGAAGCAACCTACTTTTGTTTTTTACCAGGAATTAAACCTTAGAAAAGGCTTCCAGACATATTTAACTGTAGTGACAAGAAATTCTCATTGTTTTGTTTTAACGCGCCTTAGGTTAGGAATTGTTCACCACCTTGTAGCTTTCCCACACATGAAAACAAGCACTAATTCTACATGTCCATGCGATAACATTTCGAAACAAAGTTGTTGCCACTTTTTAATGTTTTTTAAATTTTATTCCTCTTTTAGGAAATTTTATCTGAAACCTATCTTTTTAAGATATAATGTTCGGTCCACTAAAATGGCAATGAAGTTAATGTCCTCTTTAGAAAGCGCAGACATTTGTTTTTATGTTGCTTCGTATATTTTAAGATGTATAGCTGCTAGGAAATGCATTATTCTTTGAGCATATACTTAGTTTGTACCTTAAACTGTAAATCGGGTATTTTATTAATATTAAGTTATTTTGCACTAGTTGCACAGGGCACTTTGGTATGTTATGTACAATTTGTATGTTATCAACACTTGGCACTTTAGCACAACATTTGCACATGAAGCATTAACTGCTAATATGTATTACTTAGGGTACAGTACATAACATTTATATGACATTGTATGGACTCTTAGTATAATGAGTTACTCAGGAGGCACATGGCACTTTTAGGCAGTTTTGTATTTTAACGAAATCTGCACGGAGTGCACAATAATGGCATATGACACTTTATTGCGAACCCTTTTTGCTTTTAATGTATTTGTCTTTTTTCACAATGTGTAACATAGAAAGCACATGGCACTTTCATGCGGTTTTTGCACCTTAGCAAGATTTGCAAAAAGTGCTTATCATTGGCACACGACACTTTATTGCGAAATTTGCACATAATATATTAACCCCCAAAATATTTTAGAAAGCTTCTAGTGGGAGAGTTATATGAAACATGCGCATAGCATATGAAGTGTTGTATAGCGATAATGGTATATTTTGTATTATAGATGGCATTTTTGTATCTAATGGTGCTTTCCCGTATGTGTTCTACTTAGTTTGATGTGTAACTTTGATGATTTTAATATGTATAGATGACAATAGTATTGTATTTTACTGTCTCCTTATATGGTTGTGTCTGACAAACCAAATAAAGCATTCTGAACTGAACTGAACTCCAGACATATGTACCTTGACGATATATATATATATATATATATATATATATATATATATATATATATATACAGGAACACCTCCTTCCTTAAAAAGAGAGAAGCCACAGCGGGGGATCATGTTGGAGGAAGCTTTAATGAAACACACTCGGCAAATGCATTTCGGCAAGTTATTGCCTTCTTCAGTGCCCGGTGAGTGTTTACCAGGAGGCAAGTCCCTTCTCCCTTTCATTTGTCCTCCTCACCGCTGATTAGTTACACCCTTGCACCCTATCCCATGTGAGTAGGTGTGTCCTTGTTGGATTTGGCCCACCGTGTCGCGGCAGACCACAAGTCCCAGCATGCCCCTGGGTGGTGCCGGGCTAAGCTGGAATCAGGTGCATATCAGGCAAGGCATCCGGACCTCGGGAAAATTGGGGTTACAGCCACTGTCCTGGACATAGTTCACCAAAGTCCTCCTTGTGTCCCCACACCGCATAAACCATGCCGACTGGAATCAATTGCGCGAGGGTCCGACTGACAGTGCACCAGACCCGGTGTGAGGAAACATTCCCTCAGCATCGCGTTCTTTTCTTCCTGGATGGCAGGTGGGCTCCAGTCTTCCGATAACTCGGAACAAACAGAAGAGCAGCCGCAGCCGCCCACGCCAGTGAAGATGGAGCCTCTTGATAATGCGGGGGCTTCTTAAACGCGGCACAGGCAACCGCGTTGTAGATATACAGGAACACCTCCTTCCTTAAAAAGAGAGAAGCCACAGCGGGGGATCAGGTTGGAGGAAGCTTTAATGAAACACACTCGGCAAATGCATTTCGGCAAGTTATTGCCTTCTTCAGTGCCCGGTGAGTGTTTACCAGGAGGCAAGTCCCTTCTCCCTTTCATTTGTCCTCCTCACCGCTGATTAGTTACACCCTTGCACCCTATCCCATGTGAGTAGGTGTGTCCTTGTTGGATTTGGCCCACCGTGTCGCGGCAGACCACAAGTCCCAGCATGCCCCTGGGTGGTGCCGGGCTAAGCTGGAATCAGGTGCATATCAGGCAAGGCATCCGGACCTCGGGAAAATTGGGGTTACAGCCACTGTCCTGGACATAGTTCACCAAAGTCCTCCTTGTGTCCCCACACCGCATAAACCATGCCGACTGGAATCAATTGCGCGAGGGTCCGACTGACAGTGCACAGACCCGGTGTGAGGAAACATTCCCTCAGCATCGCGTTCTTTTCTTCCTGGATGGCAGGTGGGCTCCAGTCTTCCGATAACTCGGATCAAACAGAAGAGCAGCCGCAGCCGCCCACGCCAGTGAAGATGGAGCCTCTTGATAATGCGGGGGCTTCTTAAACGCGGCACAGGCAACCGCGTTGTAGATATACAGGAACACCTCCTTCCTTAAAAAGAGAGAAGCCACAGCGGGGGATCAGGTTGGAGGAAGCTTTAATGAAACACACTCGGCAAATGCATTTCGGCAAGTTATTGCCTTCTTCAGTGCCCGGTGAGTGTTTACCAGGAGGCAAGTCCCTTCTCCCTTTCATTTGTCCTCCTCACCGCTGATTAGTTACACCCTTGCACCCTATCCCATGTGAGTAGATGTGTCCTTGTTGGATTTGGCCCACCGTGTCGCGGCAGACCACAAGTCCCAGCATGCCCCTGGGTGGTGCCGGGCTAAGCTGGAATCAGGTGCATATCAGGCAAGGCATCCGGACCTCGGGAAAATTGGGGTTACAGCCACTGTCCTGGACATAGTTCACCAAAGTCCTCCTTGTGTCCCCACACCGCATAAACCATGCCGACTGGAATCAATTGCGCGAGGGTCCGACTGACAGTGCACCAGACCCGGTGTGAGGAAACATTCCCTCAGCATCGCGTTCTTTTCTTCCTGGATGGCAGGTGGGCTCCAGTCTTCCGATAACTCGGATCAAACAGAAGAGCAGCCGCAGCCGCCCACGCCAGTGAAGATGGAGCCTCTTGATAATGCGGGGGCTTCTTAAACGCGGCACAGGCAACCGCGTTGTAGATATACAGGAACACCTCCTTCCTTAAAAAGAGAGAAGCCACAGCGGGGGATCAGGTTGGAGGAAGCTTTAATGAAACACACTCGGCAAATGCATTTCGGCAAGTTATTGCCTTCTTCAGTGCCCGGTGAGTGTTTACCAGGAGGCAAGTCCCTTCTCCCTTTCATTTGTCCTCCTCACCGCTGATTAGTTACACCCTTGCACCCTATCCCATGTGAGTAGGTGTGTCCTTGTTGGATTTGGCCCACCGTGTCGCGGCAGACCACAAGTCCCAGCATGCCCCTGGGTGGTGCCGGGCTAAGCTGGAATCAGGTGCATATCAGGCAAGGCATCCGGACCTCGGGAAAATTGGGGTTACAGCCACTGTCCTGGACATAGTTCACCAAAGTCCTCCTTGTGTCCCCACACCGCATAAACCATGCCGACTGGAATCAATTGCGCGAGGGTCCGACTGACAGTGCACCAGACCCGGTGTGAGGAAACATTCCCTCAGCATCGCGTTCTTTTCTTCCTGGATGGCAGGTGGGCTCCAGTCTTCCGATAACTCGGATCAAACAGAAGAGCAGCCGCAGCCGCCCACGCCAGTGAAGATGGAGCCTCTTGATAATGCGGGGGCTTCTTAAACGCGGCACAGGCAACCGCGTTGTAGATATACAGGAACACCTCCTTCCTTAAAAAGAGAGAAGCCACAGCGGGGGATCAGGTTGGAGGAAGCTTTAATGAAACACACTCGGCAAATGCATTTCGGCAAGTTATTGCCTTCTTCAGTGCCCGGTGAGTGTTTACCAGGAGGCAAGTCCCTTCTCCCTTTCATTTGTCCTCCTCACCGCTGATTAGTTACACCCTTGCACCCTATCCCATGTGAGTAGGTGTGTCCTTGTTGGATTTGGCCCACCGTGTCGCGGCAGACCACAAGTCCCAGCATGCCCCTGGGTGGTGCCGGGCTAAGCTGGAATCAGGTGCATATCAGGCAAGGCATCCGGACCTCGGGAAATGTCGATGCTGGGTTAAGAATGATAAATCGATATTTATCTCTTTGCACTTACCTTCTCATTAAGAATAGTAAATCTATATTTATTTGTTTGCACTTAGCTTCTTGATATTTTGGTCCTCAACATTTTTGACATGCTAATCTGTCCACACAATATTTCTGTTACCGATATTCTGCTAGTGATCCCTGTCTCAAGCTTCAGAACCATTTGGAAGTGGTTCTTCTTTCAAGGGTCCTCCTCCGGCTGCTCTCCACACACAAGATTTGTGTAGAGTGATACTTTACACAGTTGGTAGCTTTGGTAATTTCTCCAAATGGGAGCACCTAAAACACAGGCCCAATGACATGTTAGCTTTCTGCACCTGGCTGTCACCCCAATTGAAGTAGTACTCAGGAACAGAAAAAAGGGCAAGCCTGGCCTAGAAACTTCCTCACATCACATAAGAAAACCGTACTCTCGCCCCTAATCCCTTATATGGCAGTGCTCATCAGGACTAATGAACAGCCCCTTGCTATCAAATGTCTCATGGAATTTATAAAGGTGGTAGATGAAAAAATGTCCCCATCCTCCTCACTTCCCTGTCTGGATCTCCTCCATCCAGTCATAAGAATGAAGGCAGTACATTTCCACTGTGTAGGAGCAGTCCTCACCCCATCTTGTGCTATGCTTGGCCAGTAGCACCCAAAATGGGTCCCTCATGCTCTAATACACAGCCTAATACTACACATGCTACATGCACCACACATGAGAATACACTCAACATACAGAGGGGATGCCGGCACAGGGTTCTGGGCACATGCATAACAGCAAAACGTTACAGAGTAGATCTCAATCCCAGTAATACAGGTATTAAGGTCTGGACACACTCTCATTCCAAAGAAATGCTTTGGTGCCAGCACCGCTTTAAGCTCTACTCCTACAACAGGGACAGTAGTTCTAGCCATAATAATAAAGGCAGAATTGGTGCGCTCCTCCAGGTCGCCAGGTTCAGACCCTCACATATCCAGGGACAGGCCTATGCCTCTGCGCAAACACTTAGATTAGTGTAATGCCAGGGACAAAATAAGTGTCAAGAGACTAGATATGCATGTCGTCAGGCTTTCAGGTAAGGAAACATGCCTGCATACCCTGCAGGGGACATTCCTGTCCGAATACTGTTGGCTATTCCATGAAAGACTGTAATTTAAATCACCACAGTCTTTAATGAAATGCAATACAAGTGTCTCTGACAAACTGGGAGAAAACTCTCAGCATATCTGACACTCCTATTATGCATGATATTAGAAATCTTCCCACACCTGGGAAGCACATTTGCAGTTCTTATGTGTGGTCGCTGCAAATCTACCATTCCACGCAGACATGGTGGGATTGTCACTACAGAGTTATTCCCCTAGGCGGTCCCCGTCACTATTGCCGCGGAAGGAGCCTTAAGGAGGACCTCACCTGCTGCTCTACTGACAGCTCCTCCCCACAGATATTCCCAAGATGAAAACTCCCCTGTTCCCATCCCTGCCTTCCAGGCCACGCCCACATCCTGTGGCACATAACCCCTGACCTTAGTTTCCAACATCCTGTACCACAAAGCACAAGAAGCCGAAAACAGGGAGGGAGGGGTGGGAACCAAGACTGTGACGGGGAGGTCTAAGACTCGGAGTAATGAATATTACCAGTAAACAACCAGTCATCACCTGTTGCTATCATGACAATCAGTAAATTGCTTCGATCTTCCTCTGCCAGCGCGGCCTCTACCACTGGCGAATTGATCGTGCGCCTGAAAAAGAAAGGCCCTTACAGGCATATGCATCAAAGTAAATACCGAGAGCAAAGGGGCAGATTCTCAGAGTCTGCCCCTTTGCTCCCGGTATTTTTGCATTTGGGATGCATCATCCCAAATGCAAAAATCGCAATTTAAGGAATCTCTAAATTGAGATTCCTTAAATTGCGATTGCATTTAAGGAATCCCAAATTGAGATTCCTTATATGCAATGCATGAAAGTCAAAAAAATAGCGAATTCGCTAATAGGAGTAGCAAATTACCATGAAGTTGAACTTCATGGTAATTTGCTAAAACTTTGAAAAAAGCACTTTTGTGCATTTTCCAAAGTTTCATGTTGCGCACACACATGCCCTTAGGGCATGTGTGTGTGCAACATATGTGCAGAGATCAATTTCAGGGGTGCAACAGGGTGTCATTTTGACACCCTTGCACCCCTGAAATTGCATGAGCAATTTGCGAGTACCTACTGGTACTCGCAAATTGCTCCGTCAATCTCCAATTCATTCCTATGGGCCTGTAGGCCCATAGGAATGAATGGGACGGCATTCCTTAATTGCGACTAGCAATTTGCGAGGAGCAATTAAGGAATGTTTAGGAATCGCTATTTTAATAGCGATTCCTACATGCATAGGCTTTTGCTATTCCTAAATAGCGATTCCTTAAAAATCGCTATTTAGGAATAGCAAAAGGCTACGTTGATGCATCTGCCAGTCAGTCTCCTAAAGCTAAAGGAGCTGTTTTCAAGCGCTTGCAAGCGCAAACCACACGTTATAGAACATGTACAATATCTCCGAAGATGCAAGGGATTAGTCCCATTGTGTCAGCTCCAGAGATGTTTACATGTATGCTACCTCACCGTGTACATCAGTGAGCTCAATATGGAAGGCGGCCTAGAAAAGAACAACTTTAGATCATCTGTTTCCTTCTGTGACATTTCTCGCCCGTGAACGATTCTGCGATTTACCTTTTTGAAATGAATAATGCTCACAGCTATCAAACAGAATGCCATCAAAATGCAAATTGGTGCCCGGATTTTAGAGAAAGGAGGGGCACGGTTTCAGAAAGACAGAGCAATCACGGTGCGGCTGACAGAAAGGCGCAGAATGAAAGTGTTTGAAGTTGTGGTTTGTGCTGAGCAGGGGAGCGACCTTTTTTCAACATTGTCATGAACAAAGAGCCATCCGCAGCCCGGTGGCGTTGGTTTCTTTAAAGCGGCCAACACAAAGAGCGGATAAAAGACGCGCTACATGTCATTGAACAGAAGTGTAATTTCAAAGAAGAGAATGTATGCAGTTATTGTGCACAGGAGTACTAGCAATGCCGCTTTGCAGAAAGACTGCGGCATTTCAGATGAAGGAAGTTCACCTCAGCTCTCGCGCTTTCTCTCTTGCTACAGAGGTAACTGGCCTCCAGACTGCGGTGCAATGGGCTGTCATTACGCTTTCTCATTTAAATCAGTAGTTAATAGGCAGGGTTAACGGGAAATAAAAAGAGCTATTCCCAGCTACTAGAAAACATTTTATTGACATTGAAAGTAATACAGCTCTGGACAGCAGGCACGTGTAAAGTCATATATATATGATTGCAAAAAATAATTAAAGACGTGAGGTGGGAAACACGACTGTAGTCTTCAAAAGACAAGCAATGGCAGAAGAAATAGGTATGAGTCATAAGACATTAATGTACATATTCAATATAAAACAACACAACAAAGGTTCATCGGATGTAAATAAATGTCACCAAATATAAAAAGGATGTGCAAACCAGCAAGTAGTAGAGAGAATGAGTAATAGATACACAATAGCAGCAAGATGGGCTCGTCCAACATTAAAACCTATCAACAGGAACCTCAATCTATCAGTCTGATAGATCAGCAAAAAACAGTATGAGCCAAGAACTACAAACATCGCAAAAATCATTCAAAAAAGTGCATTCCTTATTTCATCTTTAATCAGAACACAATCTTTAGTCAATCAACAAATGGTTATTAAAGGAAGTGTACAATTCATTAAAAAATATATAAAACAAATGCAGTACAATTCCGAAAAAGCAGTCACCCTCTGTCCTATGGTCCTTTGGATATATTTAACAATTGAGAAACAAAACCTTGCTGATGGCAGGGTTTGCAGAAAAATGAAAGGAGCCCTGCAGTATCTAATATTAGCTTTCTTTAAGAGAGGTAGCAGACCCCACTACAATGAAGACTAACTATTACAACTGCATGAAGAATGTGGCAGCCTGGATGCAAGATAGCTGCTGGAAATTCAACACGAACAAGACCGAAGTGCTGATCCCCGGCAACCATACCTCCATCTGGAATGATATCTGGTGGTCCACGGAATTCAGACCCATCCCACACTAAAAGACGACGCCCACAATCTATGCATCATCCTGGACAGCAAACTCACCATGAAATGAGATTATCACTGTCTCCTCGACCTGCTTCCACACTCTCCGCATGCTCCAAAGATCTTCAAATGGCTCCCAGAGCACCCGGAAAATAGCCACGCAAGCTCTAATCACCCGCCTTCTAGACTGTGGCAATGCACTGTATGCCGGCACCACCATCAAACTCATCAGAAGGCTCCAGACGATACAGAACTCGGAAGCTGCCTAAATGGACCCACATTAACCAGCACCTGAAAAACCTCCACTGGCTCCCCATTCAGAGAAAATTGTTTATTCATGCTTCTGACACATGCCTACAAAGTTCTCCATGACCAAGGTGGAGCATACATGAACCACTGCCAGAATTTCCACCAACAATCCAGAATCCTCTGCTCTGCCTGCCTCTACCTAGCACAGATATCGCGCATCTGCTGTGTCTACTGGGGAAGGCGCTCCTTCACTCACCTCGCCTCCAAGTATATGAATGCCTTCCACATCCGAACATCACCCTCGCTGACGGACTTCAGGGAGAAACTCAAGACCTGGCTCTTCGACTAAGACCAGCAACCTAGTGCCTGGACACCCTCACAGGTGATAAGCTGTGCTTTACAAGTACCGACTGACTGATTGCTTGAGGTAAAATATACAATTTTCTCAATGAAACAGTGTTTTCAAAAGAGCATAAATTGCATTGTGCATTGAACAGGGCCACGGCAATGGGGTAAGTTCAGATAATAGGTGCTGCATGTGGAATAGGCTCCTAAGAAATGGACAGTATTCGGCCTAAGTCTCATCAGGAGAAATCTATGATGTGGTACTGTAACCCAATTTAGGCATGGCTCAATGCCATTACATGTGCAGATTTCAACATATGCCTGGAACGTTGGTTTAGTATCTTTTAATTGCAATCTCTGGTCATTGCCCTTTACTAAAAACAAGGTGTTCAAAGTATTCAAAAAGCTAGCCCTAAAAACGTCCTGGGTGTTGAAGAGATCAGCCAGATCCATACTGTTACAAGTATCATGAATGTATCAAACCACTGACTTTCTGGCAATGATCCAGTTGTAAGCAGTCAGACAGTACTGCTCGGTTGAAAGAAGTTTAGGTTGTTGTCCAAATTTAAAGCTATAATAAGATTGGTTGCACCTTTTTTACATCAGTGATAATCGTAAACCCAATTTCAGAGAGGCAAATAAAGGAACTGGGAGATTTTGGGACAGGTAAAGTCCTCTTAATAAAACTATTTTCAATCCTCTCCAGCCCCATTTGATCAATATATCACCACACATACACCAGCCCCGATGCTGGCGTTTGTGCAGTATTCACTTTATATATGGTGACAAAATCTTTAACCCCTTCCGTGCGGGGGTAATTCCCCCGCTGTGCTGGGGGGCAGGGGGCGGGCACACGGCGCTCGTGTGCTCATGACGAGCTGAGCTCGTCATGAGCAGACCCGTTCCCGTGGAACGCTCAGCACAGCAGGGGAATTATCCCCGCATGCGAGCGTTCCACGGCTCATGACGAGCTGAGCTCGCCATGAGCACCGGAGCGCCGTGCCTCATGACGAGCTCAGCTCGTTATGAACATCGATGTGGTTAACAAGCTTGTTTCCTATTTTAGATGCAAAGTTGAGGACGGCCTCTGTGGATTTTGCAAGGGTTGTGGTCCTACCATCCTTCAGCGGCACCAAAGATAAGTTTTGCATCAAATAATATCCCAAGGTATGGGAAAGTAGGACTTTGTTGTTATTTACGGTGAAGGCAATACGTTCCTTCTTGCTAAATCCAAAGGCCATTATATGACTTTTGGGCTGGTTGACAATGAGATCCAGGCTGGCCTTGAAAGTACAAAAACAGTCCAGCAATTGCTGCAAGCCAATAGCCATCCTGGTTATTAAAACTGTATCATCTGCATAAATTAGAGTGGGGACACTACAGTTGATTATGCAAGGGCAGTCATTATTGAGCTCAACTACTTGTTCCTCTAAACCATATACATATAAAGAAAAGAGTAAAGGAGCCCAGACAAAGACTTGGCGTATGCCTTCTGGCTAGCTCAAAAGGGTCAGTTGTTATACTATGGACCCCTCCTCCCCAGGCCATACCTGAAGCTGGCCGTCACCTCAGTATCCAGTTCTCTCAAAAAGTGTACTGCTCCACCCCAAAATCTAACGTAATGCTCCACGGCTTGAATCTGTTTACACTATCAAAAGCTGAGCTTAGATCAATAAAGAATGGGTACAGCTTGCCATTCTTGGCCATCGTGTACTTGTCTATGATAAGATATAAATTGAGGCACTTCTCAACTGTTCCTATGCCAGGGCGGCAGCAAAACTGGAGAAACGAGACACATTAGGCTCATCTGCCCAGTTTTGTAGGCTCTGCATCAGAATTCTTCCCTTAATTTTAACAGTTGAACTAATCAATGATATGGGGCAGAAACACATTGTGGGTCACACCTGGATCCGTTTCTAAAGATTGGAATAATAGTCACGTGGGACCAAGTCTTTGGTGGGCCTTTTGATGTTAGAGAATTTAATTTATTTGTACCGAGTGTTGCCCACATGGAGATATTAGACTCAAAGAGATCAGCTGGGATGCCATCTGGTCCAGGAGCTTATCACACAGGGCATCTTTCCTATTGCTGCAATCCCCCCACTCAATTCAAACTCCAGCCCAGAAGTATATATAGCTGAAGGCTGTGGGAGAGGGTAGAGCTGGGGCTACTTGGGGTGGAAAAGTATGAACAACAGCGAGGATTAAACCCTCCATCAAAGTAGGATATGAGTAGAGGTGTGTATGATGAGCTACTCAGTATTCTTGTTGGATTACAGTGTCAATGCCAGTTTCTTGGTTTTTTTCAAAATAATTACAGTTAACCACTGCCCAGAAGGCATAACTGTCCCTAGGTTCACTAGCCTGTATTAGGGAGGGGTATGCGTCCTCGATAATGAACTTCTTTCGAGCCCTTATGGACCTCTTATATAGAGTTCTTTAACTATAAACAATTTCAGGGTCTCTAGGTGCTTCTTTAAGTACTGCTAATAACAGGTTGTGGACCTCAATTCAGTCAGCATCAAACCATTTTAGTGGCTTTCTATTATTCCTCACTTAAGTTGAGTCCAAAGGCTTGTGGTAAATGCGGACACATTCCGGTTCATGTTTTGGCTGTGTGCCTGTGTCTGGTTCTGGCTACCGTCCCACGTATCCACAAGACCACTGCCGGAGGAAGATCCCTCCCCTACCTAGCAGCAAAGACCTGGAACACACTCCCTCTCCACCTCAGGCAATCACTGTCACTACCTCAATTCAGGAAGGACCTCAAGACCTGGCTCTTCTACTGAACAACAGCACCTTCACCTGAGCAGCACTCTCCCCCTCACCTTGAGACCCTGGGTGAGTAGTCACGCTTTACAAGCCACATGATTGATCCCTTGTGTGGGAAGTTTTTGAACATTATGTGCATACCTTTTGCAATGTTGATTGTGATTATAAGAACACGTATGCACTGCAAATCCCCCCAAAAAGGAGGTAGGGATATGGTACAGGGCGTTAATTGACGCAGAGGATTTAGATCTTCCTGCCCCCTACAGGGTATGGAATTCATCAGCTTTGGAGGATGTTTCTGCCGATTTGTTTTTTCTCTCTCTTCATAATCTATATAAATACGTCAAATCAGCCTCTTTAAAGAAGAATCATTTCTTTGTAGTGAATAGATTGTACTACACCCCAAAAAAAATTGCTAGGTTTGTGTTAAACTTAGCTCCGAAATGTCCTAGGTGTGGTCTAGTGGAGGCGGACGATTTGCATATGTTTTTTGAGTGTGAAGCCCTAAAGGTCTTTTGGGGAAATGTGGGGAGGGAATTGGAGGGGGTTTTTAAAGTTAAGATTAATCTCAACCTGTCATTAGTTTTTTTCGGTATTGAGAATAATCTTATAAATCAACTATCTAACAAATCGATTGGTTTATTCCTCTGCTTGATATTAGCAGCCCGCAGAGAGATTTACAGGTTGTGGAAAGATCCTGAGCCACCGCAATACGAGATCTGGTTGAGAGCAGTATTGAGTATGGCGAGATTGGACCAAGGGGAAGGCAGTATCTGGGCACTGTTAAATATCTGGGGTACAGAAATGAGGTTGGTCTAAGTACCCGCTGTCCAATGATTACACCAAGCCCCGCACAAATGAAGCTGGCCTGGTCGGCCTAAAAGTGAATGCAAGAGCATGGACGCAGGGCCCCCAGTTCAGAAGAGGATTTTTTCTATGCGAATTTGCAGAAGCTTAAGGTGAAACGAGGACTGAAAAAAAAAAAAAAAAAAAAAGAACACGTATGCACAGTTAATGATTTTTGAACCCTATTGGTATATCTGCACTAGGGTTACCCTAAGCTACTTACAAATATTTACCTATTTTTAAAGATTTACAAGTACGATGGCTTGACCTGCTATCCTTGGAATAATTCATTTTGTGTAAAGCTACATTGAAGGAAGGTTGGATGCTTAGGAGGGAGTGGAACTCTGGCAAGGAGACAGGGTTTGGTGAACCAAAGCTGGCTCAGCAGTCCAACTTACCTTCCACAGCAGCAGAAGCAAATGAATGAATGAATTTTACTGTGCACAATCAATTAAAATAATTGCATACAAAAAGAAGAACAAAGTGCAAAAAAGTAGTGGATGAAATACAGTATGATTTAGAAGTTACTCAATTTTCCAATCTATCCATAATAAAAACTTAGACAATTTGATATAGAATCAGTTGGGTTAAAACAAGCAAGAATTGCTTAGAGGAATGAGTGAATCCCCTTACTATAAAAGTCACGCTCAAAGGATATGCAAACCAAATGAACCATATCCTCTTTGCAGGCTTCACATAGATAATAGCAGCTTTATTCGTTGGTCCTTAACAAAGGGAGTCTATGCGGTAAGGCTGGTAGATGGCCGACGCGAAAAAGCATAAACTTCTGTTTTAGGAACAGAGGGTAACCAGAATCAAAGTAGGGCTGAGATTTTAGGAACTTGCTATTTGGTAAGACCATCCAGGTATGAGATCTTTTGGCCAGTGTTACCTCGTCTGCCACTATCAACAACTTCCTTGTCATGCCCTTTTTCAATGTTTTTAGGGTAGTATATGGTATGTTCTAGTCTCCAAAAAAGTCCAGACTGAAAGTGTGTATAGCAGAGTATAGGTACTGCCTGATAGGCACTGAAGGTCAGTTAACTAAAGTAAACCACAGTATGGTTTCGCTTGAATAGCTCTCTGCACTTTTAGCCTGTAACAAGTGTCAATATAGGCTCCTTGCCTGGATAGAGACTGTTTAATAATTCCAAATTCAAAATCGAATTTGTGCTGATGAAGTATTGAAAATGTGCCTAGATAGTCTAGAAAGAATAGTATCCAGCTGTACAGTGTCATGGTCAAGCAGTGCATCACTGTGGTAGGTCAATGTCGAGAATAGTTTAGCGTCAAGGATCCTTAAGAATGGACCAAGAGATGCACTATACAGAGAGCAATATGGCTGAGCCAGTGTTCATTTCTGTGAAATGTGTAGCATGTGTGGTTGGAATAAGTCTTTTTTCACCAAATACCACCACTCAGATATCTGTTTATGGACACTGTCTCCATGGGCTGTTCTTGAAAATACCAGATACAATGACTTTTAATTCAATTGCTAATATCCATAACTTTGGAGTTAGACCAGCTTATTGACATCCCGTTGGTGACGGAATATCGATTTAATTCATCTATTTGGTGTTAAAGGCCGATTTTAGGTTGGCTCAGGAGTATCACATCATTGGCATAAAGCAAATGTGAAAAATGAAAATCTACGAGCTTAGGTGCATTAGAATTGATTTGTTCCAAAACTATGGATATGTTGGCCAGAATAAGATTAAACAGCGGTGGTGCCAACACGCATCTCTGTTTAAGGCCTTGATGCATAAAGATTTTCTTTTAGAAACAAGTGCTGTTGCCTATCTTAATTCTTAACCAAGTGTCGGTGCATAATAGTTGAATCGCCTGCAGTAAGTGATACATTATGCCCCAGTTCATTAATTTGAGTCAGAGATGATTACGTGGTACACAATCAAACATGACCCTAAAATCAATAAAGCACAAATGCAATGGTTGCACTTTAGATAACATGAGATCAGAAATAAAAGCAAGTCCCATTGTGTCAGTAGTAGTCCCAGTTCCTCGTATAAAATCGAATGTATCAGAGGCTGTCTCCAATGTGCTGATAAAGTTAAAGGCTCTAAAATGATTAAGCCAATGCAGTGCTGCCACATATGAGATGGAAGATTACTGTGTGAAAGTATTTCCAGGGCTCTGAACTGTTCACCATGTGATAATGGTTCTTCACCTGTAACCAGGTGAACAGTGTCACTATTGTGTTAATACACAGCAGCACTTTAAGTATTGGTAGTTCCAAGGGTTTCAGAGTGGATGATGCCTGCAGAAGATAATACATAGAGCTGTATCCTAACGTCTATTTTCCTTTTTTTGTTATTTGCAATTTTTTGTCATCTGCCCAGGAAGTGACATCAGTGGATTTCCCATCATCAACCTGCACAGTAAATGTCATCACTGGATTTGCCTTCATCCATTTGTACAGGACGTGACATTTCTGGGATACCGCGATAACCATATTTAAAAGAAGAAGCCCAGAAAGAGGACTTCATTTCCCACCCATCTGCACAGGAACTGATATATCTGGTTTTCCGACAAAACCTTGTATAAAATAAAAAGCCAAGCAAGATAACTTAATTTCACAACTGCACAAGAAGTGACCACTGGATTTACCATCATTCATCTGCTCAGGAAGACGCACCTCTGGTTTCCCACCAAAACCATATTTAAAAGAAGGAGCCAAGCAAGAGGAGTTCATTTACCATCATCAATCTGCACAGAAAGTAACAGTTCTGAATTCCCCTTTATCCATATCCACAGGAAGTGACATCACTGGATTTTAGATCATCTGTCAGCAAGGGAGGTGACATATTTTGATCCCACCACAATCATCTTTAAAAGAAGAAGCCAAGCAAGAGTACTCCATTTCCTTTCACCCATCTACACAAGAATTGACATAATTGGATTTTCCATTATCAGTTAACAGAGGAAGTGATATCCAACCTACAGCACTATGCACTCCTTCCCCTTCCCAGGACCTCCCTAATGGTGGTGGTAGCACAGATGTCTGCAGCGGGCGTGCCGCTGGTACGCCAAAGGCACGTCAAAAGTGAACCATCTGCACCCGTCTGCACATGGACTGCGCCCAGAGCAGATAACCCTGGTTCTCCCGCAACTAATTGGTGCTCCTCTAAGCTTTAAACACCACCCCTTCTTTTATCACACTGCTGCCTAACCACTCCACACACCACAGAAGGGGTGCTCACATGTGCCACTTGCAACTTGCATGCACTCTTCATACCCTACACCAATCACTCCCACACCAACACCCAGCATTCCACTCAATCACTCCATCCAACCACACACTCACACTCTCACAGACAAACACCTCCCACCCAACATGCGACACTCTCACACATCAACTCACTCACTAAACAGGCCACTGAGACATGGGACCTACTGTACAACCACGCTCAGGACTTGCTCTCCCTCACAAAAACATGGCTTAACCCAACATCTGTACTGACATCACTACAAAGATCCCTTCTTGCTGCAAGATCAACAGCAAAGACTGTTAGCACAAGCCAGGGATGTAGCTGGAATCATATTCACATGACATGGTTTCACACCCCATCCTCATCGGTTCCTGCATAAGGGCAATAACGGATCTGCTCTCCATTGGATTTGCTCCTTCTTAAAGGATAGAATACAAGCTGTCAGACTGGCCTCTTACTCCTCAGAAGTGGATAAACTCTTCTGCAAGGTTCCTCAAGGTTCATCGCTCAGACCCACCCTATTCAATGCACACACATCAACATTTTCTCCAATGCTGACTACATGCAACACATTCTCTCCTTCTTGAACAAGACCTTAAAAACAAGAAACAAGTTCAATGCCTGGTTGACCAAAGTGGGTAACTGGGTGAAAGCCAACTGTCTAGCGGCTCAAGGGTGGTAGTGTGTGCTTGGTAGGGACCTGCCAGCACGGTCACACACCCTCATTGGCGCCCGTTTTCTCTTAAATACTGCAGAAGTGCTTTTAATCTGTTTTAAATCAATTTTATTATTGGCTTCTGAATTTGTTACCTGTACTGCGGGGGACTGGAGCGGTGAGTCAACTCCTCCTTGTGATCTTTCCAACCTACGGGGTCCGACCCGCCATCTTGGAGGTGGTGTGGGCTGACGCTCTAGTGGTTGCAGTCACTCGCTCGCTTAGGGCTCAGGGCCAAAGGCAAGCCCGTCTGCGCCCGTCCACCTTAGGTAGCGCTCAGCGCCAGCAACGCTGCTCGGATGAGCTCCGGCGGTGTCCCCATTGAGGATTTGGGCCCCACAAAATACTCCAGAGAGCTACTCCTTCAAATTGGTGAGTCTCACGCCGACAAAGGGACACTTGAATTCTCTGACTCAGCGATTCCCTTAGGAGATTTTCTTAATGAAAGTCTGCTGATGTGCGGACTCCTCAATGTGAGGTCACTGCCTAAGCACAGTGTAGAAATGCAGTTGCTGGTGCAATTACACAAGCTTGATGTTCTGTTTGTGACAGAAACTTGGACCAGCCCCGACTGTGAGGTCGACCTAGGATGGGCTTGTCCACAAGGTTACAAAATTCTTCACCAACCCAGGTCTAATGGGAGGGGGGGGCGGGGCGGGTTTGAATTATTTATAGAGACTCCTGGAAGATTGGGACCTTTAACATTGATGCGGTCATGGGTCTGGAATTACTCGGCGTGACCCAAAAAAATGACTAGGGCCTCATTTGCACAGGGATTATCTGCTACAGGCCTCCTGGGGATTTTAGCGCTCAGCAGCAACACTGACTGCTTGACACCCTTACCAATCTGGCAGCCTCTCACCATAAATTGATTATCCTGGGGGACTTCAATTTGTGGTTTAATGGCTCTCTTGACTTAGGCTTTCGCAACCTGCTCCTCTCCTGCGAAGGTCTTGGCCTTTATCAGGAGGTCTCCAAGGCCACCCATAAGGCTGGCCACCTCCTTGACCTAATTATCTCCAAAACCCATCATTTGCACAATGGTGAGATTTTACCTATGGACTGGACGGACCATTTTCTGGTGAAATTCCTTGTTAAATTTAAGACCCCCCAAACCCAGGTCCCGTGTCCAGCGACTGAATACACTTATAGAAACTGGAAGGCTCTCGCACGCTTAAGGAGCGGCGGTTCTGTGTTTAAAGTCGATGAAAGTTTCTCCCCTGATAAGCTTGTTGAGGAAAACTATGCCTTATTGGGTTTAAGGATCACTTCGATCTTGGACTCTTGTGCCCCTTTTAAAATACACAGAGGCAAAGGTAGAGCTTCTGCCCCTTGGTTTAATGCCATACTAAAAGACTTGAAACTTGTGTGTAAACAGGCGGAGAGGAGATGGAGGCATGGGTATAAGGAGACAGACAAGTTGCTGTGGATACAAAAAATTGTAGAGTATAAAAATGAGATCAGAAGGGCCAAAGCCGACTATTTCACCACCGTAATCTGTAATGCCCCTAATAGTTCCAGAAGCATCTTTAATATTCTGAACAGTCGCACCAGCCCTGACTGCTCCATGAATGAAATATCTCCTGCTCAAGAACTCTGCGAGAACTTGGCTAGTTTCTTCCAGGAAAAGATCCAGCTGATTATCGATGATCTCACAGGTGGCCAGCTGGCAGTCGGGAACACTGTCTCTAAGGCTAGGAGCATTGGTGCCCCTGTGAGGGAGGAGTCGGAGGGTCTGGATAATGGCTGGGGTTGGCAGAATCCTGAAACTCTATCTGAGTTCATGCCGCTATCGGCGGAGGACTTCAGTTGCTTGGCACAGGGTATTTCCTCCGGCTCTCCACTTGATCCAGTACCACATAAGATCTGGAAGGAGTATGAGGATGAACTGCTCCCCACTTTTCGCCTGATTTGTAATCAGTCCCTTGTGAGTGTTGTAGTTCCCAGACAGTGGAAACAAGCCCTCGTGTCCCCTTTATTGATGAAACCATCTCTAGACCATGAATGTTCTAAAAACTACAGACCCATTTCCTTACTGCCGTTCCCATATAAAATTGTGGAACGTGCGGTTGCCACTACACTCTGCACGCACCTAGAACAACACAATTGGTTAGAAGAGGCTCAGTTTGGATTCCGGCCGGCTCATGGGATGGAGACGGCCTTGGTGACCGTTATGGACGAGCTTCAGAGACAGGCAGACAGGGGTCAGGCAGCAGCTCTGATCCTGCACGACCTGTCTGCCGCCTTTGATACGGTAAACCATTAAATCCTGCTGGATAGACTGAGTGAGGCCGGGGTGAGAGGCTGTGCCCTATGGTGGTTTTGCTCTTTTTTGCAGGATAGACAGCAGGCAGTGTCCCTCCCTCCTTTCCAATCCGCCTTCTCTAACGTGTTACATGGTGTACCCCAGGGATCAGCAATCAGTCCTATTTTATTTAACATTTACTTAAAACCTTTGATTGCGGTCATTAAGACCCATAATATTGATATTATTAATTATGCAGTCGACACTCAGATGATCCTCTCCTTTGATGGAGAGGACTAAATGTCTGAGGAGGCATTTCACAATTGCCTGCAGGACACGGCCCGCTGTCTTCAGGCCAATTCCTTACAATTTAATGCAGGCAAGACTGAGGTGATTGTGTGTGCTGCTCACAGGAGCCCTTACCTCCTTCCTGGCAATTTTTGCCCCCCTGGATTCTCAACCACAGTTCGGCCGATAAAAACTGTCCGTAACCTGGGCATTATGTTTGACAGCAAGCTTACCCTAGAAGCCCAGGTTACAAAAACAACAGCTTCCTGTTTCACGATCATTAGGTCTCTTCGCAAGATTTTCCCGCTATTACCTTCTCAAGTCCTCAGTAGGCTTGACTACTGTAACGCCCTCCTGCTTGATTCCCCTAATTTCCTGCATGACAGACTACAAAGGATCCAGTCAGCAACAGCCAGATTAGTTTTAGGGCTGCCTAGAAGGTCCTCTGCTTCTGCAGCTCTGGCAAAACTTCACGGGCTCCCACTGAGACAGAGAATGCATTTTAAATTCCTCTGCCTGGTTTTTAAAGCCTTTCATGGGATAGTACCTGTGCTCTTGCGTAAAAAATTTGACTGGTACACCCCTTCAAGACTGCTCCGCTCGTCATCGGTTAGACTGGTGAAGGTACCAAGATTTAGGAAGGTCAGGTCAGGGGGTAGATCTTTCGGAGTGGAAGCAGCAAGACTGTGGAACAGACTTCCCTGGGAGATCAGGCAAATCAGGGAACTTCTTCCCTTCCGGAGATGTGTAAAAACCTGCCTGTTCCCCAAGAACTAGCTGGCCGGTTTTTGTCCTTGATTCACTTCCACCTTTGAGTTGCTTAGCGCCAGGATGTAGGCAAGGTGATAGTGCGCTTTATAAAATGAATAAATAAATAATAAATAACGGTCTCAAGTTCAACAGAGACAATAAATAGGTTACGATCTTCACCAAGAACACCTCACCATTGGACTCCAACTGGTGGTTGGCCGAACTTGGGCCCAAACCCAAACTCTCACCCAGAACCCACACCAGGAACCTCAGAATATTCATCGACAGCATACTGGATATGACGGCACAAGTCAACACCATGATAAAATTCTGTCACCACATCCTGAGGATACTGTTGAAGATCTTCACATGGCTCCCAAATAACTCTAGAAAACTGTCACTATTGATCTAGTAAGCAACAAGTTGGGCGATTGGGAACACCCTCTGTGCTGGGCTCACCAAGCAGCACACTAGAAGACTACAAACCATTGTGAACATGGAGCCAGTCTAATTCTAAACCTCCCACACAGAACTCATATCACACCAGACCTCAGAAGGCTCCACTGGATTTGGTTACACAAATTACTCATTACAAACTCCTTACAGACACATTCAAGGCACTATAAAACGTAGGCCCACCTACCTGAACAGTCTCATCTTCGTCCACCAACCACCCACACATGTCTGCTCCACTGGACTCTTACTCACATACACAGAATCAGATCAGGAGGACAAACATGCTCTTACATCGCTTCTAAAGCATGAAACGGCCTCCCACTTTATAAGTAGAGCCCCCTCTATTTTTCTTGAACTCCACAAGAATCTGAAGACCTGGTATTAGACCTGTTATGCCATTGGAGGTCTTTCACCTAACCATTTTGTCTTCTCTCCTCATGTTTTACAGAATTTGTTTTTATTTGGCCTTAGTGTGTTAGTTAGTTGGTGTGCAATTTAGTCCTTCCTGCTAACCACTGCTAAAGTGCTTATGCTAATTCACTAAAACATGGTAACATTGGCTTACACCTGATTGGCAATAATTTACTTATAAGTCTCCGATTAAGTGGTATATCATATGCCTAGGGCCGGTAAATTAAATACTACCAGTGGTTCTGCAGCACTTATTGGGCTACTCACTTAAGCAGCTCTTATTAACATGTTTCAGGTCTGCCACTGCAGTCTATTTGCAGTTTTAGACTGCCAATTCAACTTAGTAAAATAAACCTTTGTCCAAGCCTAAACCATTTTTAATACATATGTCACCCCTAGGGTAAGCCCTAAAAAGTCCCTCGGGAAGGGTGCATTGCATTTTAAAACATTGGACATGTACTTTTAAGTTTATGTCCTGGTAGTAAAAAAAATAATACATTTGTTTTCCACTAATTTGGGGCCTACAGCTACCAAGGTTAACATTTGGTTACCTTATTACATTTAATAAGTGATAAATTGTGTTTGGGAACAGGCATTCATGTAATGTTTGGTGTTTAAGAAATTGAAATTTAAAACCATCTCTAAAGAATTTAAATAACAATTCTGAAAATGACACTCTTAGATGGTTGGCATTTTCTTGTCCTATTCATTTGGTGCCTGCAGCCTGTTCCCCGGGTCCCATGACTATGTATAGTTAAAAGTTGGCCTTTGTGTATTCCTCCCAGACTTTCACACATAAGGGAGACTAGGTATTTGTAGGATCGGACATCCTGACAGGGTGCGAGGGGCACAGCTGTGCATAGCCCCACTTACACTTCAAAGAAGCTACCTTAGTCCACACACAAAGGACTTCACACTAGCTTTTTGTCACCCCAAATATCCTGGGACCAGGTCAGCGAGGAAGAAAATCCCAGCAACATCTGTAGCAGAACGCTATATAAGTTGTTGCACTTCATAGCTGGCACCAGGTAAACATGATGGACCCTCAGACCCACACTTCAGTTCACTCTGGAACTCAAGAAGGAATCTCAGAGGACTACCCAGCTGCCTGTGTCCTGCTGTGTACTTCAGAGGACTGCTTTGCTGCTCCAATAAGACTGCTCCGCTGACTGAAGCCTGCCCTGTGCCCTCGTAGCACTGCCCTGCTGCTTGAGACCTGCTTTTCTGCTTGAATTGAGGAGTATCAGAGTGTCTCCATGGGCTAGTTGGCTGCCCACCTGATCAGAGTCTCATGGACAGAAAAGACTCAAACCATCTTGAACCCATACCTAGACCTAACCTGAGTGCGTCCTTACCCTCCAAGTGGTGCCATCTAGTCCTTGACTCTTTAAAGTGGTGCTAAAGGTTCCCAGATAACCCAAAAACCAAAACCTGCTGAAAAGTGCTCTGAGAATCAAGAGGAGACCAGGACCTACCTGCTTGCACATCCGCTCAAAGTGCATCACATTTCGGCCTGATTTTGCCCTAGCCCCTGTTACATTCTTCTCCGCAGCTGCAAATTCTATTCAGCAGCTCTTTGCTAAAAGAGTATCTGCCCACCTGAGCCCTCATCACCGACAGCTTGTAACTTTGTCCCACTGGAGATTTTAGACTACCAAAATAAAAAAATTACGTATGGACATAGAAATTTTCACCATCTTCATCCAGCAGCTCCACGACAATGACACCTCTTTCTTGCCAAAATTGTCCTTCCCAGAAGTTTTTCTTAAAAAATACTTCTAGGTCTGATGGTAAGCAGAGACAGGGCCCAATCCACTTTGTGTATCTGAACTATGTACCTTCACGGTCAGTGTTTACTTTTAACTTTACCCCAGTCTCATGCAAATAGATGCCCGTGGTTGCTGTTTTGAACTTTTAGGCACTATTTTTCACTTAAAATGTAATAATTCATAACTCTATTTTTCTAAACTATTGTGGTATTTTTCTTGTGTTATGATTTCACTTGTTTATTGTTCAAGAGCTGCATAAATACTTTACACATTGCCTCTAACTTAAGCCTGACTTCTTTTGTGTCAAGCTACCACAGGGTTTAGCACAGGTTAATTTAGTGAATTGTTGTGATCACCCTGAAAATGATTGTGGTTGTTGCTTGAGTAGGGTTTCACTCTCCTCCACCAACAACCCAATTTCTCTCATCAGACTTTTCAATTAACCAACCTACCATAGGCAGAGCTAGGCATGCACGCCTGCTCAGTGCCAGGATACTCTTGTGGATCATAGAGCACTTTACAAATGCATTTAACATAAAATATCAAGTGTATAATCATGACTGCCCCTCCGAGTAGCCAATGAAATGTGTAGCTGCTAAACTGCACATAGGCTCTATGTAGATACCTTTACGATGAAGGAAACAATGCCGGATTTTGAAGGGCATTTTGATCATGGAGGATACAATGACTCAGATTGGCAGTGGGTCGTGTTCCAGCTACTTCCTGGAGCTTTGTTTTAGCTTGTTTACAGACCCTGGTCACAGACCTGCCCCTCTGCTTTAGGTGCCTCCAGAATGTGGAGCTGAGTGCTACCTACTGACTCCTAGCACTTGAAAAGCCTGAAAACCCCCACTACAGATGTGCTCGAACGCCCTGCTGATTTGTTTGTGCTGAAGTCTTTTGCCCGCCAATGCTAGTGTGCTAGGCGAATCAGATTCCTTTGAACTGGGAGGGAAATAGAATAGCAGGGCCGGGCCCAGTGGATGACTGAGCACACAGGAGGACATCCGCCCCCTCCCCTCATCCGGGCTCCCTTGCTCTTGGGCTGAGATAGGGAGCCTCTCTGCTCTGAGAAGTTATCCCCCCTCCGGCCACACCATGGTCTGGTCTAGTATCCACATCATTATATTTGGCCCTAATGCACCCCAGGTGAACACACAGCCCTGACAACTCAGACTTCAATGTGATCTACAATCTCCCTACCAAATTGCTTTTACAAACCCCCAATAACCTCTTTGCAATTAAAATGATCCTTTGGTATAGAAGACTCCAAAGAGACAGGCTGGGTTGAATTGACAGATTTTGTAGGTATATGCCCTCTTTTCTGTTTTGTATTGAACAGCAGGGTTTGATTAAAAAGGCTAGACAAGAGAGGAAGAAACGCATTTATCAGATAGGGTTTTATCCACACACTCATGACCAGTAGGGCAGGAGACGGCTTCACAGTCGGTTTTACTGAGGCTATGGAGACCCATTTCTCAGTGAAGAGGAGTTCTTTATCTAGGGCGTCCACAGTCTTTTCGATATACCCATCAAGACTTCCAGATTTCTTAGGCGCAATCCCTTCAGAATTGGGACCCTACATATGTTTCGCCGCCTGAGAAGAAAATAGATTTACGAAACCAATGAGCATACAACAAATAATATTGACAATAGAGCTATACTGGTTTTTAAAGGCCCTGAACCCGAGTTACAGACCTGAGTTGACACTTACTACTTCACTAAATTCAAGTGAAACGATCTCCACTCTTGAAGAAATCACATTTTTGATGGACAAGTTGAATGTGTGTACATCAAATGTTTGTACTGTGCTGCAATCATGGGACACAGCCTTATCTTCATTTATCAATGTATTAATTTGAGTCCTTTATATTCAATGTAATGTAGAGCACAAATGTGGCCTGGGCGAGTAGAACTGAGCACAAGAATGCAAGGAAGGTGCTACACTGACAGTAAAACAGGTTGGGTGCTGGTGATTTTTTATTTTGGTGTGAGCCGATCTCTCAAATTATGGGGATGATGCCTGTGAGTTTTTTTTTTCTTTTGGTTTTTCAAAAACCTTTATTAAGGAAGAAAGAACATGACAATCATAATACACCGTGCAGTGGTATCACACACATCAACAATATACTTTACAGGTCAGTCATTAAGTTACAACCAATTAACATTTGCAGCAACAGAGCAGAACAGTAGCTGAAATGACAAAGTACCAGAATCTCAATCCCAAGTGGGGGAAGCACGCGTGAAGGTGCAAAATCAATGAAGATTCTGAAGCAACCAGGGTGCTGATGGAAAATAGAGGAGAGGGGGGCAGTCACTGACCAGCGCCAGTGGCCGGCGTGGACCCAGGGCAGGCGGGGGACACGGGAGAGGTAGCCCCACTGGGGTGGGAACGGGAGAGGGAATAGGTAACCAGAGGGGCCCAAATGTCAACAGGACGGGTCCTGGCCGGCATTAAGTCCCAAAACTCCGATAGGAGGGTCTGGCAACGGGAGGCATCCTCCAGCCAACTCTCAACCTTAGGAGCATTCCGCCGACCCCAACACATGGCCACCCTACGCCTAGCAAGGACAAGTAGCATCAAGATTAGGCGGCGAGAGGCATCAGGACAATACTTAACAAAGCCTAGAAGGCACAAGGGAGGGTCAGGGTGCATAGCAGCGCTGGTGATGTCAGAGATGGTGGAATACACCAACAACCAGAATTCGGAGACCTTAGGGCAAAACCACACCAAATGGGCAAAGTCCGCGGCAGGAGCAGCACATCGCGAGCAATTATCTCCAGAAGTAAGCCCGAGCCGATGGAGCTCCGCCGGGGTGCGGTACAACCTATGCAGGTACTTAAAGTGAATCAGGCGAAGCCGGTAATTTGGTGACAGCTTTTTGGTTTGATTACAGCAGTAGAGCCAGTCGGCCTCCGAGATATCGATACCTAGGTCTACACTCCACGCCTCCCGCGCTCGATCAAAGGAAATGTGGGCGGACGCCAGGGAGAAAGCGCACAATTTGGTAACTAGCTTGTGTGACGAGGAGGAGGTGTATATGAAGTCCAGTGCTGGGAGAGTGGGCGGAGGCTGAGGGAAAGTGGGGTGCAATTTCCGGACTGTGGCGCGCAACTGATAGAAAAGCAGTGTATCTTGCAGTCCCGGAGAGTCAGGAAGAGTGTATAATGAGTCATCCGGGTAGAGGTCCGCAACGGTCCTGAGACCCAGTAGCTCCGCGCGTCAGGACATGCTGGAAGACTGCAGCGAGGGGAAGTCCGGGTGGTTTACAATTGGCATAGTGTTGGCAGAGAGGAGGAAAAGCCCAGAGCGCCAGCACAAGCAGGACCAAGCCCAACGCAGCATCCTGACCGAATCAATCTCCGCCCGGGACACGCAGCGGGTGCGAACAAGGCAGTGGACAGTGGCCAGGGAGAAGCCACATCGATCTCAACCGCGACATGGGGCTGATAAGGTGTAGGGTGTATCCAAAAATGAAGGAAGCTGGCCTGGGCACATAAGGCGTAGATCCGAAAGTCTGGAGCGCACATCCCACCTGCAGACATGGGGAAAGTGAGGATATCGTAGGCCACCCTAGGTTGTTCACCCGCCCAGACTAGCGAGATGACTAGAGACCGCAGTTTCCAAAAGAAGTGAGAAGTAAAGGCGATGGGTATTTTCAAAAAGAGATAGAAGAACTTAGGAAGGATCACCATTTTGGCTATGGCGATCCTACCAGCCCGAGATAGCGGGAGTCTGCTCCAAGAGGGGATCCGGGATTCAAGCCAATCCACCGCCCGCCCGAAGTTCTCCCTCCACAACTCATCCAGATCCCTGCTCAACCAAATGCCCAAGTAGCGCGTGGAGCCGGACGCCCACTCGAATGGGAAATCAAGAGGGAATGGGGCAGTGGCGTCGGTTAGGGGAAAAAGTACAGACTTACTCCAGTTCACCTGGATACCCGAAAGCCCACCGAAGCGAATGATGTCCCGGACCAGGGGGCTGAGGTTTTCCCGAGGGTGGCGGACATAGAAAGTTGCGTCCTCCACGTACATTGAGACGAGCAGGGAGCGAGACGAGAAACCTATGCCCCTATGCACATGTTGCTGTCGTAGCCTCGCGGCCAGGTGCTCCATCGCAATGGCGAAGAGAAGGGTGATAATGGACACCCCTGCCGGGTGCCGCGAGCAATGTCGATAGGGTCGGAGACCTGCCCATTAATGCGGAGACGAGCCGATGGGTTGGTATACAGGAGCCTTATCTTGCGCATGAAGATGTCGCTGAAACCCATACGCGGTAGGATGTAAAATAGAAAAGACCACTCCAGCGTGTCGAACGCCTTGGTGGCGCCGAGTAGGGCGGACACGGCCGGCAGGGTGGGATTAATCTGATGTAAGACGGAAAAAATGGTTCGAAGATTACGTGAGGTTGCCCTACCAGGTATAACGCCTGATTGATCAGGGAGGGCAATGGTGGGCATAAAGAGAAGAAGACGGGAGGCGATCAATTTGGCAAAAATTGTATTATCAATGTTTATGAGTGAGAGGGGGCGATAGGAGTTGCGGCGATCAACGGGTTTGTCAGGTTTAAGAAGCAGGGTTAACAAAGCCTCGCGCAGCGACGGCAGGAATAGACCTGTGTCGAGTGACTCATTGTACATGGCCGCTAGATGCGGCTCCAGGATGTCGGCGAACGATTTATAGAACGAATCAAGCAGGCCATCCAGGCCTGGGGCCTTGTCACTTGGGAGACTGTTGATAGCCGCCAATATTTCCTCCCTGGAAAAAGGGTCATCCAGGAATTTACTGTGGTGGTCTTCAAGCCAGACCAAGGCAATGGACTCAAAGTATTGATCAAACTCCTCCCGTGGCAGAGGAACGCCAGCAGAATAAAGTTCCGAATAGAAATCGAGGAAATGGGATTGAATAACAGCCGGGGAGGAGGTCCTGTCCAGCCCGCAATCACTCAAAGCCGTGAAATAGGAAGCTGCATGTGGTGGGCGTAGGAGGTTAGCAAGGGTATGTCCCGGGCGGTCCCCCTCCCCAAAGCGGTGCGCCCGACCCTCTCGGCCAAGGAAAGACAATTCACGGCCGGCTTCATGAGAGTATTCGGTTTGCTTTCGGCGCAGAAGGGCCAGCGTCTCTGGGTCGGCGCACGCCGCCTGGGCGGCGTCCAAGTCTCTGATCTCCCCCTCAAGCCGAGCCAAGGTGGAGCGAATAGAGCGAAGAACACCCGCCTGTCTGGAAATACACTTGCCCCGGATGACTGCCTTGAAACCCTCCCATAGGGTGCAGGCGGAGTCGACAGAGCCCGCATTCAGATCAAAATAGTTAGTGATCGCGGAGTGAATATCTGCGCAGAACACAGAGTCCCGGAGGGCATTGGGAGGAAGACGCCAGGTGAAGGCACGTCGCCGGGAGTGAGGAAGCCAAAGATGAATCTGGACCGGCGCGTGATCCGAGAAGGTGCGAGCCATATGCTCAACGTCAATGAGCCAGGACAGAATATCCGGCGAAGTCAGCCAGAGTTCGATTCGCGACCCGCAGCCCCTCGCAACAGTCATACAGGTTCCCTCACGGGCGATAGGCTGGCGGTGGCGCCAGGCGTCAAAAAGTGCGTTGTCTGTTAAAATGGACGTGAGAGTGGCGGCTGCACGTGGATGAGATATGTAAAACCCAGATCGATCCAGGGTCGCTGAAAGAGTAACGTTGTAGTCACTACCCCAAACCACAGTCACAGGGCCGCAGGAAGAGATGAGATGCCAGACATGAGTGAAAAAATCAGGGTCATCAGAATTAGGGCCGTAAACCACGCAATCGTGACAGGCTGGGCGAGTAGCAAACCGTGGAGGAAAACACACCTACCATCCGGATTGAGGAGTACCCGGGAGGTCTGCCAAGGGAGGCCTCGGCGAAGCAAGATTGAGACGCCCCTGGCATATGAGGAGTATGTTGAAGATTGGGATTCCCCCCAGTGGCGAGATTGGAGTCTGGAGAGGGTACCGGGTAACAGATGCGTCTCCTGTAAGAGGCATATATCCACCTTGTGGTGCTGTAGGTGGATCAGTTGGGCCTTGCGGAAGTCGTTCAGACCACGGACATTTCAAGTCCAGCAAATGATGTCAGCCATGGGAGGACGAGGCAGGGAGCAGCACATTGCGGCGCAAGCAGCCGACAGCACAGGTGAACGCAGCGCACAAGTGGAGGAGGTGAGGTGCCCGGGGGTCCGGTGAGGCGAGAATTAGGAGCAGCACAGGTGAACAGGTCTAGCGCCTGGTGGGTTGCCACCTGCGGGGTAGCATGCGTGGAGCGCGCAAGTGTCTGATTGGCAGGAGTAACTCAAAGGGGGAAGCGCTCCAGCAGGCGGTGAGAGCGCCCCATGTGCCAGGCCACAGGAGGGCACGACCCATGGGGAGAGGGTAGTAACTGTGGAGCTGCATAAGGGGATGTAAGACATGACCAGTAGATGCAATTAGGAAAATTTGGAGAGCGTGATACTGTGTACAAATCAACGCAAGGCAGAATACTTACTGAAGAAGACTTGCAACGGTGCAGTGCAGGGAACGCAATACAGTGTCAAAACAAACCAAACGGAAACCCACAGACCCGGCCACCCACCACCCTAAAACATCACCAATACCCCAAAAAAACAGAAACCCAACCACCCCGCACCCACTCCAACCCCCCAATCAGGCTGAGCATAAAACCCACTCACTCCACCCCAGGGACCCACAACTGGGAAAGGTCAAAACAGCAGTGTTAATGGGAATCATCCCGTTGGGGGCATGGCAGGACTCGGCGGACACCCCTGCAGGGAATCAGGGTGGCCAAGCTTGGGTTAGGCATAGGCATCTATAGACAGAGATCACAGAAACAAAAGAGCATTGTCTGCACAGTTAATCATTGTCACTTAGGCGGCCAGCATCTTCCAGCGGGGACTTAGGAGGGGAGGAACGAGAGTCCTTATCCAGTCGCTTGGCGAAAGCCAGGGCCTCCCTCGGGTCAGGGAAAATAAGTGTCTTGGACCCCTGTCGGACCCTCAACTTCGCCGGATAGGCCAGGGAGTATGATACATCATGCTTTTGGAGGATTTGCTTGGCCGGCAAAAACTCTCTCCTGGCAGCTTGGATGGTCAGGGTATAGTCAGGGTAAAAAGAGAGAGTGTTTCCCTGGTGCATGATGGTGCCCTTATCACGTCCCGCCCAGAGGATGGCATCACAATCTTAGAAGTTCAGGATCTTAGCCACTATGGGACAGGGCGGCAAATCAGGGCCTGGGCGTGGGCCGAGGGAGCGGTGGGCACGTTCCACGACGAAGAATTGGAATAATACGTCGCCATAGAGTTCCCTTATTAGCTGCTCCACGAAGTCTTCCATCCTGGAGATGTTGGTGGACTCAGGAAGGCCCGTAATACGAAGGTTGCTCCGACGAGAGCGGGCCTCAAAGTCCGACACCCGGGACTCAAGATAGAGCAGTCTGTTATCATGGGAGTCTACATGAGCCTTAACTGAGTCAAGGCAGGTGGATAGTTGATCGAGTTGGGACGCAATTCCGGTGACAGTCGACTTTACCTCCAGCATAATCACCTTCAGGTCCGCAACCTGGCCCGGGGGGGAATCCATTGTTTGAGCAGAGTTGGCTCCGTCTGAGCTCGCGACGTCCTGACGCGAGGACCTCCGAAAGTCGAAGGCGATCTTGGGCTGCTTAGGGTCGGGTTTCCCCATTGTGATGGGCACTCCAGGTGGTCCCTGACCACACCCAGTAAGAGAGAAGCAGGAAAGGGGGGGAGAAGCACAAGCAGTCGGCAGCCAAGAGCACAGGCGTCAACAGAAAGCACGAACCCGAGTCAGGAAGAGAACCAGATCCAGCAGACCTGTAGAAGGGTCCCCGTCACACAACACAGGAGGCCGAGGGCTAGGAGCTTACGACACAGTCTACCTCCCAATCGCAGGAACAGGTGCACAGCTCAGTGTGGAGTGCCCCGGGCCAAAAGCGGCATGCAGGTGGCACCAGGGCCCAAGCGGGCAAGGCAGTAAGTGCTCTCAAAATGTAGAGGTGGAGGCAAGGAAGGAGCGGGCGGCACACTGCGAAAGGAGTCACGTCCAATATAGAAGACCTCGGCAGGCCTCAGCTCAGGGTAGGTGCGGATGGGTTCAGGGCGGCCGGGATGCGGGGCCCTCTAATCACAACACAGCAAGGGTGTAGCGGGAGGCTGCTGCGAGTGCACCCCAGAGGGTAAGAATACCAGCAGAGGGAGCTAGGGGGGACCACCATTCACACAGCCCAGCCCAGACGCCACGGCACACACGCGAGGCTGGAGAGTAGCGCTATGCCGTGACCAGGCCACAGCGCACACGGACAGGACAGCACAGTGGGCGGCCCCCAACCCCGCTGGCAATCCCCATAATGGTAGCGCGACTCACCGCCCACCGTATCCTCAGGTCACCGGCAACGCCACCTCCTCCGCCGGGCTCGGCAGGCACGCACAGCTCCGAGGCAAACGGGAGAGGCCACCCGGCCAGGAATCCCAGCGTCAGCCACAAGACGCGGATCTCCACCGATGGGGCCCATAGAAGAGTGAGAGTTGGGCCAATAGATGCGCCAGGTCCCCCAGAGTCAGGACATCGTTGTTAGGTGCGGGAGCAATAGAGATACCTGCAGGATGGTGTCGGATAAAAGAGCTTGGCCGGCAGAGCCCACTTAGAATGCGGCCATCTTGCACCCGGCCAAGCCACGCCCCATGACGCCTGTGAGGTTGGTCAGGAATAAAGGTCAAGTATGAGCTCTGGCTCATGAAATGATGGGCAAAGTTTGAGGCAGGTGAAACTCCCTTTATACGGTGCAATCAGAAGCAAGACAATGTTGTAATCTTAAAGAGGCAAAAAAGGGCAGAATCAGGCATTTGCTTCAGAAGGTCTGCATTGTGGAAGGATTGCACAGGTGAAAGGATGGTTTGTCACAGCACTGCATGATGCTGCGCTGGTCTGGAATGCCCTGGCACTGGGGCTTTAAACACCCCCTTCTTTACTTTAAACGAAGCCCCCCCCCCCCCGAAGTCCAAGAAGGCCCAGGCTCTGTATAGAGGGTGACTGCAGGCAATTTGGGACACTGCTAAATGAGGGTGGCGTCCCACATGTGCGGCCTTTACACCCTTCCTATGTGCCCTCCATTGGTATTCTGTCAGTTATCCAGCTGCTTAATTCTTGATTGTTGTATGAATGTGAACAGTATTAATGTGACACTAAATTAGCATCTGCCAGCCAAATCATTCCAGAGTTCCAGAGTTAGGAAGCCACACTGTGATGACAACATTCATGTAAAAAACTAGCAAATAACCTTGTAGAACTATCTGCAGTGTTTTAATAGGTGGCTCACCTTTGATAATGTGTTGCAAAATTTAAGCAACAGCACCACAAAAAGAAATAGAGGATTCCAAGATCCAGCCCAAATGTAGTTATGAAGATGAATATTAACTCAATTCCATGCAATGCAATCATCAACATTTGGCATTCCTGCTAATCAGCTAAAATGCTCAACACTGATGCTAATCTGTTCACAACAGGGAAAGAAATCTTAATTCAAAAAATAAACAGTGTCACTTCAAAAACGTATCAATGCCCTTATTCCAAAAAGCTGATGTACCCAACTGTGCCGGGAGTTGCTAAGTCAGATCTCTTGTAGATGAAGGACAAGGGAAGGTGATGCGACATGACCAGTGCAAATCAGATGTGAAAGCGGGAGAATCTATTCAAGCTGATTTGAAGTGCAATGGACGTCAGGTCTGAGGGCTAAGGGGAATCACGCCTGAAGCTCAGGCCTCGTTAAGTTTTGGATGCACAAAGTGTGAATCACCATGAGTCTTGGCCTTCAGATAAAGAAGATCAAGCAAGTCCCCTGAACTTGATGCTGAGGTTGAAACTGATGGTTCCAGAAATATCTTGTAGGTGTCTGGGTGAGAAAAGATGTTTACAGAAGGAAAAGAGCCCTTCAGGATTCTCAAGCCTTAGGGTAAGTCGACTTCAAATGATCCATTCACATCATAAAAGCAGTGGATTACAGCAAGCCAGAGTTGCATACGGCTACCAGCAAATGTAGGTTGCATTTTCAGTTAACTTATCCCACTGCTATACAACTATTACCAAATCCCCTCGACGTTCCTTCAGAGTACCAATTCGTCTTTTATGACAAAGGAGATTATTAGAGACTGAGATGCAGGGCATTCACCAAAAATGGCAGATGCCCATCTCACAAACTTGTGGCTACCCTCCCTATGTATCGGTGACAGAACAACAGTGTTTCTTGTTCTGGAACCTTAGCTGTCTCTGCTGTCAGAAACCTCTGATCCGACAACCATTATGCCTCAGGGCCGCAGGGTCATAGTGATGGAAGTGTGATTTTAGGAAAAGAGTAAAGCTTAAGATGGCCGCCGCTATCCTATAGAGTATCATATTACTGGCAGACAGTAGCACGAGATGCTGTTGACGTAGCCTTTGTAAGCATTCAGTGCCGGCGAGGGATGAGAAGGAGAGAGAAAACAACAATGGGTCTGGCTCTAATCAGCAAGGCTGAGCCCTTCAACAGAGAAAACAACAAGTGCCTATCTATACTGATATTTATTTTTCCTTTACTTAACAAGGCAGAAAAGCATTGAGTCAGTGTCCACCTATTTTACTTAATAAAGTTTTTTATTTCGTACAACTCACTTCTTTTTTTCAAAAGGAAATAAATAAGCAACACATTATTCAGACAATGTAGAAAAATAGAACAAACACTACGTCAGGTGATTGAAAGGAAACAACAATGTATACCTCTACACAGAATAAACCTCTGTGCACAAGACCCTACCCAAGACGGGCAGTAAGATAAAGTGGACCTGCAGCACATAGCAGAGTACATGTGGGAAATGCCATGTAGCAGTTAAGATAAGGATTGGTGAGGTGATGAAGTACTGCACAGGAGTTTAATAGAGGTGAGACAGTTTGTGAGAAATTGAATCGCCGCGTGTATACAGAGTTAGACAGACTCGTAGCTCTTACCGAGGTTATAATATAGAAGGATTTAACAACATAAGAAGTCGGGGGATAAGCCCGTAGTGTCTCCAAAGCGGATAGAAAGAGGGAGTGAATGGTGAAAAGACATGAGCATTTATTCATTTTCTTTATATCTAGAAACCTATTTTAGGATACGCCTATGAGAAGAGGAACTTACCGCTGGAGTTCTTTTCTGACAATGAGTGGAGAGCTAGTACGATTGACTTGGGCTTCAACATTGTAAAGACCATTAATGAGATGCCCCACATTGACGTATGTGTGTTTTTAAAGTTGAGAGGGAAGATGTGTTATAGTAACCAGGCCATTGTGTTGTTTTGAAATTTGACAGTCATTTTTAGTAATTGCACCAGTGTCCAACATTAGTGACGAATGACCCTGCCCTGACGAAATTGCCAGAAAGATTGATTGGCAATGAAACATGTCGGCTGAGAAAAGAACTGGTCTGCATAAATGCAGCCGGGTTTAAATTTCTGAATGAGAAAAGAATAAAATTGGTAAACTGTGCGTCTTATTTCAGTTTTATATTTCACTGGTTCTTGTCTGTGTGGTTGTCGCAAAGCACATGTTATGGTGTTTTGGGACACTATATACCTTTTTTTAAGTAAAATGGTTACGAATGATGATAAAAGTGAGCATAGCTGGTGAGTACCAATCAGCAGGCTCGACTGGTGGTGCGCATGTGAGGTGCCATTTTGCTTTTTCACAATTTGTGTAATATAAACATATCTGGAGGTGTGTTTTATGGAGATTTTTCCCATATACAATTATAGATGGGATATATGACTGCCACTTGATAAAAAATACTGTTTTACAAAATAAGGCAAATAAAGTGGAAGGACACTAGCTCGTAAGAAAGTGAGGAGTGATAGGTGAAGAAAAATGGTAAAAAGTTCCACCTCCACATTCATGAATCTAGAGCCTGGGGTGACAGGTCTTTTTGTGTTTGATATAAACTGAGAGGAGGGCGACCTGTTCTTTTTTCCCTCTACAGCTCCTTATTGTTACAGTAAACAAAGAACATAGAGTCTGGTCACCTAGCGCCCAAACCTTTACAGCAACTGCCACTTCGGCCATTACGAGGAATGTTTAGAGAAATAGGTAGATGGTAACAGACAGCATGTGGATAGAGGATAGCTCCACCAGGAGCAGACTTCCTGCTGCTTAGCCTACACAGGCCAACTGACACTCAGCAGATCACCAGGCACCCATGCATTCTGTGACATCATCAAGCATTCAGCATTCCATTCCTCACCAAGCACTCCAGCACTCATCCTGGCTGAGCAGTAGGGAAGATGTAGTTAAGGAATGGGAATGACAAAAGTTAAGTCACAACAGAGCCTCACATTAAAGTGGGAATCTTCAACTAGGGCAGGTGATAATTTGCAAGTGGAGCAGAAGCCAGAGTCCCTCCTGAAAAGGAGGGTTCCCGCCACACTATAAATGACCCTTACAATGTGTTATACACCAAGAGAGGGGGCATTAGTATTGAAAAAAAACAGCAGCATGCTACGTTAGGAGAACAGCTCAATGTATCATAGCTTCTTACAGTGCTCAAGCCCTCCCTCAGTTTGCCTAATATATCTCATTGACTAACAAAGGGAACACTGGCACCTCTTTTTCCATCAACTCGCATGCCCCAAGTTTGCAATTGGATATTGAAAGTATACCTCAGTCCTTGACATGAACAGAGAAAGCAGATAAAAGTAATATCCATTATTTTATTCTTCGATAAAAAAATTAAACAGTTTTACTTAGACCACTCTGAAGTTTCTTAAAGGTAAACCTATAAACTCCCTTAGTTTAGGCACTGGTTATCAAAACGTCTAACAGCTACCACCATAAGAGAGAAAGTAATTATGTTCAGTGACCATATTACAAGCATATTGTGTTTTATAGGAGAAATTAGCTACAGACAATAGTGTCAGCTTTGACATCAACTCACCTACATGAAAACATGAAGCTTGCCTAACTTATCCATTCCATAAACTAGGCCGTTGCCTCTTAACTAACAATAATGCATTAACTAATATTTGTTTGGCTGTCCAATAAGTGGCGGAAGGGCGGGAGGCGGGGCACAGCCCCCAGGCCCACATTAGAGTTTGTAGCGGGGGCTGGGGGGGAGCCGAAAGGGGCACAGACAGCGGGAGAAGCGTTGCGGGAGGGGGGGTGGGGCCCAATGTCGGGGACGGGGGGCCGTGAGCGATTTCCGGGGCGCAGGCGGGAGGAGGGTGAGGCCCCCACACATGAGAGTGACGGGGGCGTCTCCATTGTTAATTGACGATTCTGGGGAGGAGGAGGGGGACGGAGGGGTAAGAGGGGACAGTGAGGGGTCAGGGATACTCCAGGAGGGTCTGGGAGTATGGTAGGGCTAAGCAGGCCACAGACCCCGAGGGGGATGTGGGGAGAGAGTGAACAGGGTGGGTGGCACAGGGAGAGGGAGCTGGCCATGGGGGAGCGGGGGGTGGGCTTGAGCTGGCGGGGCCCAGGCGGCGGGTCGGAGAACGCGGCGATGGCCTGGGGGCCCGGAAGGGATGGGGGTGGGGATGGGGAGGGGGGATGGGGGCAGGGGGGTGTTTGTAGCAGGACGGGGTGTAGGGTGTTTGGGGGTGGGGGGAGGGCTTCACGGTGCGCCGGGAGCTGGAGTCCAGGGCGTGGAGCGATGGGGAGAGGGAGGGAGGCGGCTGGGGTTTTGGGAGGTGGGGCTGGAGGGGCCCGGGGGTATAGGGAGGCATGGCGGGATGCCCCAGCGCGGTGGGGGGTCATTCGGCAGGGGTGGGGAGGGGTGCAGGGGAGGGGTGGGGGGCCACAGGAGGATCAGGCGGGGCAGGGGAACACTTTCTTCCCGGCATGCTGGACTCCGCTTCTTTTTCCCGACAAGAACGTGTGGCAAGGTGCTCGGGAGAGCAGCATGCGGCTCCACTCCGCCGAGGGGATGGGCCGGCACTGCCTTGTACGGGCAGTCGTGCTCCCACGAGGGACCAGGTGTTGCCATACTACGGGAGGCGGGCGGTAGGTCCCCGCCAGCCCCACCCCAAAGGGTCGAGACGGCCGCCGGGGGACGGGGCGAAGGTCCGGCAATGCAGATCCGGACCATGAGGATTATCAGGTGGCGGGGAGGAGGGAGAGTGTGGATTTGGGGGACCTGCTACGTGCATGTAAGGAAAAGGCGGGACTGAGCCGGCTGAGCCCGTGGAGGGCGGCGGAGGGCAGGATTTGGAGTAGGTTCTAGGTGTGGACCAGGAGGATGAGATGGACCCGTTGGGGTATGAGGATGACAGCAAGGAGGAGGGGAAATTTGTGAGGGGCGGGGGCAGGAGGGGGTGGGGGGAGCGGAGTGACGCTGTTAATAGTGTTTTGCAGGCCCCCCCTGCTCCACTGGTTAGGCAGCGGGATCCAGTGTGGACCCCGGACTTGACGCAGGTAAGGAAGGTGGTAGAGCGGGGAGTGGGTTAGGCGGGGCCCTACGGGTGAAGGTGTCAGTGGGGACGGATGCAAGAAGGGGGACGGGGTAAGCCTTAGTAAGGGTACGTATGTGAAAGACACGGGTGGGCCCAGACGAGGCAGGTGTTGGCCGGTCCAGGGACGTGAAAGCGGACGGGCTGCTGTTGGGGGTTCCGGGGTAGGGAAGATGGACGAGGGGGCAAAGGGGGCAAGGCGGGGAAGGAAAGCTGCGATATTCTGGTGCGCAAGCTTCCATATATGAGTATCACGAAACCACTGGGGGCGCACCTATCTCTCGCAACTAAGGAGAAGATTTGGAAGGGGAAATATCTGTAGATTCCGAAGCGCCTACACTGTGAACTGATGGCGAAGGAGGGGTCGAAGGAGGAGGAGCAGGAGCTGGCTAAGCGGCCAAAAGTTCCTTTGAACATAGAGAATTGGTCGGCGGGGTTTTCGATATTCGCCAGCATGTACTGCGAGAAGTACCCGGATCGGGCGGTCGCGCTTTTCAAATATATGGACATGATTCGGTGAGCGCAGGTCATGTATGGGGGTTATGCCTGGTTGCATTATGATGATGAGTTCCCGGCACGCTTGGCGGCAGACCCGGAGGTGAAGTAGGGTGAGCTCGATTCTGACCTGTATCCGCAGACCATGGGGGGCGAAGTTCAGCAAGACAATCTATACGGCCAGTGGCCTACCTCTAACGCTTCCCCCTTACCGGCCTGCCCCACCCGTGGGGGGTGGGGCAGGGAGAGGGTACTGCGAACGCCACGGTTGGAGCATGTTGGGACTTCAACAATGGCGCGTGTAGCAGACAGTGCTGCCGATTCCGGCACAAGTGCTCCAAGTGCGGGAAGCGACACCCGGTGGTGTGATGCTGGGGGTTCGGGGTGGTACCCAGGGGCAGCAGCCCACAGCATCAGGGGCACAGTCTGGGGATAGAGGATGAAAAGGGGGAAGGGGGTCTTGGGAAAAGGCTCATACATCGGTTAAGCAGGACCGGCTGGAGACCCTCCTAGCCTCTTATCCACGGACTGAAGACGCGGGTGTGTTGCGACTGGGGTTCAGGGACGGTTTCCAATTGGGTTACGAAGGTCCTAGGATTGCCAGGTGAGCGGAGAATCTAAAATCGGTCAATGCGCACAAGGCGGTGCGGGACAAGTTGTTCAAGGAGGTGCGGGAGGGGCGGATGGAGGGCCCCTTTCGGGAACGCCCATTCGTGAGTTGATTATCTCTCCTATCGGCTTGGTGCCGAAGAAGGAGCCGGGGCAATTTCGCCTGATTCAACACCTGTCGGTGAACGATTATATATTGTTGGAGTTGTCATCGGTGGCTTATTCGTCCGTGGATGTGGTACGGAGGCTTGTGGCGGTAGTAGGGGCGGGCGCCCTCATGGCGAAATGCGACATTAAGTCAGCGTTCAGACTGCTACCGGTACACCCGGAGGACTACCAGCTTTTGGGGATCCAGTTTGATGGGAATATATTGTTGGACAAGTCGTTGCCCATGGGGTGTTGGATATCGTGCGTGTTGTTTGAACGTTTCAGTACCTTTTTACAGTGGGCTTTTTCCTGGCACACAGGCACGGACACGGTGACGCACTACCTGGATGACGTCTTCTTGGTGGGAGGGCCTGGTTCGGCAGACTGCCAGTAGCATCTGGACAGTTTTATGGAACTCATGGGCTACCTGGGTGTGCCCCTGGCGCCAGAGAAGATGCAGGGTCCCAGTACGGTGCTGTCATTCTTAGGAATAGAGCTCGACTCAGTAGCCATGGAAGCATGCCTACCGGGGGATAAGAAGGCGCATACGTTGGCATTGGTGAACAACGTGCTGAGGAAGCAGAAGGTGTCAGTGCGGGAGGTCCAGGTTCTGCTGGGCCATTTGAACTTTGCATGCCGCGTCGTGCGGGCGTGCCGTACTTTTTGCAGACGACTGGGTCTGGCGCTGTCTGGTTTGACTTTGCCACATCATCACCTGAGACTGTCCACGGGTACAAAGGAGGACATGTGCATGTGGATGGCCTTCCTGGAGCGCTTCAATGGTGTGCCCATAGCGCCACCCAAGGACTGGGAGTGGGACATCACCATCTTGTCGGATGCGGCGGGTGGGCGGTTTCGGGCTGTACTGGCGGGGGATGTGGTGCGCAGAGGAAGGGCCGCCGCATTGGCAGGGCGGGGGGTGGAGCATCACCTTCTTGGTGCTGTTTCCGTTGGTGGTGGCGGTGACGGTGTGTGCATGAGAGCTAGCCCACAAACGGGTGCTTTTCAAGGTGGACAACATGTTGGTGGTACAGGTCATCAATTTGCAGTCGGCCAGGGACCCACAGGTGCTTAAGTTGATGAGGGTTTTCGTGCTGCGTTGTTTGGAGCATGACATTTTGTTTCAAGCCCAGCATGTGCCAGGGGTGGAGAATGACATTGCGGATGCTTTGTCTCGTTCACAGTGGCAGAGGTTCTATGGGCTATCCACGGAGGCGGATGAGCGCAAGACGCCGGTGCCGTTGGAGCTGTGGTCAGTGGGAGAGACGGGGTCGTACAACTGGTAAGAGCGTTGGTGGCCGTCTCTACCTGGAGGGCGTATGAACAGGCCTGGAGGGAATTTTTGGCCAGTGGGGCAGTGCGGCAGGGGGATCGCTGGCTACGGGGTGAACAAGTGGTGCAGTTCATGCTGGGAATGATGGACAAGGGGTTGTCAAAAGTGACGATTGCCGGTAAGTTGTTGGGCGTCGCTTTCATGGGGAAGTTGTGGTGGGGTTATGCGCCGTCAGCGGGGGAACTGGGAGCGCGACTATTGGAAGGTTGGGCTCGGGAGAGGGGTGCCACAGTTAGTCGGCGTCGGCCTATTACGGCAGACATGCTCAAGGGTTTCATACGACTTTTGCTGACGATTTGCCATGACTGGGCGGAGACCATTTTATTTGCCACGCTTATGTCGTGGATGTATTTCGGGGCGTTTCGGGTTTCAGAACTGGTGGGGCTCAAGGGTAGGCCAAAGGTCCTTTGGGGGGAGATGGAACTGAGAGCTCGGGAGGTAGTGGTGCTGTTACGGTGTTCCAAGACTGACCAACGGGGAGTGGTAAATTGGGTGGTGATCGGACCGGCGAGGACAGGCGGGTTATGCCCAGCGTCTTGGGGGGATGCTGGCTTCCGGATGGAGGGTGGCGTCGGGGGAAGTCTTTAGCCGGGTTGTAAAGGGTAGGGTGATGGCGGCTCAGCTGCTAGGGTTCTGCGGCACACCCTACGTGCCATGGGTGAGAACCCGAAGGTCTTTGGGATACATTTGTTCCGGATAGGGGCGGTGACGGAGGCAGCGAGACAGGGTTGGGGGAAGGAAGAGCTCATGCGTCTGGGGCATTGGTAGTCGGATTGCTACAAGACTGACGTCAGACTGAGGGGGTAGGGATGGTGAAGTAAGTTGGATTGCGTTTTCCGCTCGCTTACATGTGTGCGTTTGCAGGTGCAGTAGCGGGCCGGACGCGGCAGTCCTGTCTATCCTCATTATAGGACACTCCTTTGTAAAGCGAGTGGAGTGGGCAGAGTGGGATGCGAAGCGGAGTTTGAACCTCGAATTGGACCCGAGGTTGTTTGCTTGTCAATGGCAAGGGAAAGGGGGCATGAGATGGCATGAACTGTTGCCAGCTTTGAACAAGGTAGTCAGGAGGGGGGTGTGCCCGGACATAGTTGTCATTCACCTGGAGGAGAATGATTTAGTTCATTGCAAGGGCCTATCTTTGGTAAAACAGATGGGATTTGTTAAAAATACAGCGCCAGTGGTCTGGCTGCCATGTAATATGGTCAGAGTTTGTGCCTAGGTATATATGGAGGGGAGCAGAGCGGTCAGCGGCCATAGATAGGGCATGTATGAAGATCAACAGGGAAATTAGGCTTTTCTGTGAGAAGGAAGGTCTGGGTAGGATGGAGCATCCAAAACTATGCTATGGGGCGGTGTATTTTTTTAGGGAAGATGGGGTCCACCTATCTCGGTATGGGATGGAGCTACACATTGTACAATTGAAGGAGGCCCTGGATAAGGGGTTGGGGGTCTGCAGATATCCAAAGAGACAGGATGCCTAGCGGGGAGTCGAAAGCCGTAAGGACGACTTTTGAGTGGCGTTTTTTTCCTAAGTAATGGGGGATTTTAGGAGGTCTGGTTTTACCATTGGGGTAGGTACAAGAAGTCATTCAGTTAGGTAGAGAGGAAAGTTGGCAGTTGCAAGTTTGTGATGATATTTGTTGCAGGGGAGAACCATGTTTAGGGGAGGGGGTTGGGGGTATGTTAGGAAAGATATATTTAGCGAGGTTTAGTTTTGTACGGCACAGGTCAAGGGAATTTATTTTGTAAGGTGCACCTGCTTCCGATAAAGCAGCCTTTGTCACACCAACAAGCTGATCTGTGCTCCCCCCTCTCTTGTGGGCCCAATAGGGCTTTGGGAGGGGCGAATGACCAGCGGGAGTCCTGCTCCTCCCCGGGGGTTTGGGGCAGAGGGGGGGGGGGGGGGAAGCAGCCAGCACCTCAGTTGGGTTGGTTGGGCTCTATGGGCTATCTTTGGGCTGGGTGGTATACTTTTGGGCTAGCTTTGGGCTGGGTTATTATTTAACCGGCCATTTTAGGGTACTATCCACCATTTGGTAGTAGTGACCCAGCAGCCGGTTGTGGGTGGTCCTGTGGGCACATTTCTTTTCCCTCCCATCCTCCCTCTTTTTTGGCTAATTTTTGTTTTTTGTTTTTTTTATATATCTTGGATTTAGGGGGATGCAGGATATTGCAGGGGTTTTGTTGGGAGCGGGTGCATCGGGAAGGTTTATTGTATGGGGATTTGTTGCTGGTGTGTTGTTCAGTTCTTTGGGGTGGCGGCTTTTTCCTAATTATGGGTGATTTTAGGAGGTCTGGTTTTACCATTGGGGTAGGTACAGGAAGTCATTCAGTTTGGTAGCAAGGAAAGTTGGCATTTGCAAGTTTGTGTATATATTTGTTGAAGGGGGAACCATGTTTAGGGAAGGGGGTGGGGGGTATGTTAGGAAAGATATATTTAGCGAGGTTTAGTTTTGTACGGCACAGGCCAAGGGAATTTATTTGTAAGGTGCACCTGCTTCCAATAAAGCGGCCTTTGTCACACCAACAAGCTGGTCTGTGGTCTGTGCTGCCCCCCTCTCTTGTGGGCCCAATCTACCTTTCAAAATGTATCAGAACCACCTCTTGTTAGAGGGGCTATGAACTGCAAGAGGGTTGTAAACATGGAGCACGTTTTGTTGGAGGATTGTGAAAGTGAAACATATTGCCACCTATACGGGGCTGCTACTTGCTTGCAATAAACATGTAAAGTTGAAAAAGAGATTCACTGATGTGGACCTTTTACTACTGATGTTATTTACATTTTTTTAAAAATCAGTTTGGAAATGAATGCGTTTATTATTATTATTGTCATTGTTGTTGTTATTTTTATTGTTATTATTATAATTTTTTGTGAAACAAACAAGAATAAATAAAGACCTAAACAAACACTCAAACTGCAGGAAGCTATAATGTTGCAGTGTCGCATATGCACATTATAACAGCTATTTTAAAATGAAAACGGAAAATAATTCAACAGAAGTGCAGACAAAATAAATAGAAGCTAAGATTAGATAAAATCATACAACAATGTGCACAAGCTTTGCACAATCACTCAAAATGAAAGGACTGAAGGAGAAAAGTTAGGGGACCATATGTCCCATGGTCTGATGGACAGAAGCTACATTTGAATAAGACTTTTAGATTAATGGATGACACTGTTAATAAAAAACCTGCACTTATGTATATTACCTATGAATTTCTTGAAAACATATTAGGCTGGTGAAGAAGAAAAAGCTGTCTTAAAGGCTGGATTAAGAATGGAAACATACGGGGGCGTGGCTAGCGACCAGCCAAGATGGCCGCAGCTTAACGGAGCTCTGTGACCACCGGGGCCTTGTGGAAAAGTAAATTTTGCCATGTTCTGTGTCCCTACGCCTCATCCATCATATGTTATGTGTGCATGACCAATATGCATATGTTATTCCCCATGTCCGATTAATGACGCAATTCCAGTTGTGTCCACCTTTAGTATGCTAGTTTCTAGTCCTCGTGAATACTACGAATATCAGGCCTATGTAAAGCTACGTTGCCACGTTTCCCAGTGTGCACGTTATTCCATTATAAAGTCCCCGTTTCCAGGCCTCAAAAGGGCCCGGACATCAGATTCAGCTCCTGTCTCCTGAAAGCCTCGCTGAGGAGCGATACAGCCCCCACCTGTATCCTCGACCTTTCACTTACTTCCTGCCTCGCAGTGCCCGGTGCAGCTTGGCTCTGCCTCTGAGTCTGCCAAAAGTATGTTATAGTTCCAGTTATCAGTTCAGTCCTTCTTCTTTGCATTCCTAAGCTACTGAACTGCATCAATAGTTTCCGTCATTGTCTAGCCTATTCGGCTCCACGTTAGAGAAATACTGTATTAATGGTCATTTAATATTCTTCATCACGCACTACATGTAGAATAATGCATGATCCAGTCTTAGAGTAAGTTAGCTTTTCCCCTCATGACTTCTAGTTTATATCTACATGTTCCCTAAACATCAGATACCAGATAGGGTTTAGGTACATGTCGCTCCGACCCTCCAGACTCTAGTCTCTGCTCCTAGCACAGAGTTCGTAGCCCCCAGCTTCTCCTAGTAATACGTCATTGCCAGTTTTCGCGCACCATTAGGTTAGAGGTCCCGGCTCCTTAGGTAGCCCCCTCCTATGTTTCCGCCCATTCATGACATATTCTGTTACGTTTGCATCACATGTCTATGTATACTCCCAGTTACACCTACTTTTACTGTTATCTCTCGCGACTGCTACGCGTCACGCCTTCTGCTCCACCCACTGTTACGCCTACTGCAATGTAATGCTATGTGTTTGCGCTATGTATATAAGTTGATGTATTGTTATTAAAAGTTAGCGCGCTCATCCCAGATCAAGCCCCGGCAGCTGCTGGGCCCCAGTTGTCCTGCTGGGCCCTGTCACTCTCACTCTGTTCCTATGCAGGTTGTCCTGATCCTGTCCTTATGCTGTAATAAACCTGCAGAAACTCCTACTACCTCGAATCTTGACTCTTATTTTATTGAGCTATCTGTTATTCATTCATTCATTCAAAAATAGATCCGGTATTATTTATTTATATACCACATAATGGCGCCCGAACAGGGACTTGCCCTTTCTCCACGCGTCGGTGAAGCCACGCCGACCCCCTGACCCTCTGCAGTCGTGACGGAACCATACCGTGCACTGGCAGATATTTCTGCTCCAAGTATCCCTCAGGCCCACGGAGGAGACGGAGGAGGCGGTCCAGCATCCAAACGAGACGGTGGAGGAACGCGGCGAGTCCCGACCAGAGCCCAAGCCGAGAGTCCAAGGTCCGAGGTATCCGGGGACCCACCCGTAACTGAAGTCCGAAGTTCGTCGTCGTAGCAGTCCAGTCCCGTCCAAGGCCTTCCGTTCCGTGCTGCCCGGTGAGTACCATTGCTGGGGTAGTATCTAGACAGGACCAATCTAAATTGACTCCTGGTCCGTGGGTTGGTGGTGCCCAGACTCACAAACGAAGTGTTCACCTAGGTGGATACGGGTCTTGATGCGTTCCTTTATGGGACCGGTATGTTCCGTACTGTTATAGCAGTGCATCCAGTAACTCTAGTCTGTTCCGTTCTCGAGAAATTCTTGTATTTCTGTTCTCAGTATTCCAGGTAATATTCTGTTCGAACTGTTATTTATAATGTTGTTCAATGTATTTCCAATGTCGTGGTATGCCTGAATTGTTTTCCCAATTGTTATTGTTTTTCGTGTATTGTATTGTGTTCCGATTCAAGTTTACAATGCCGCTCTTTTCAAGATTACGTCAGTTAAAAACTAGAAAGGGTTTATTAGAAGAAGCAGTTCCTGTCCCGCCCAGGGACAGTCCAGGTCATTTTATGTATCAGAAACATGGCATAAGCGCCATATTGTATCTAGATTTATGGGTAGAGTATACCAAACAGTTAGAAGAAAAGTATAGATGGCCCGTATCGGGTACATGGGATCCCGAATGTATCATGCGAGTAGAAGAAGCATTATGGAAAAAGAAAGCCAGACAGTCACAGAAAGATGCCATCGAGTTATGGCGTAAGGAAGCTCATAGAAGAACCGAGAAAGAAGTCAGAAAGTCAGAGTTAAGTAGAGAATCCCAGGAACGAGCCCAAGAAAGAGAATTAATCGAGACAGGTGAACAAGTCAAAGCCGAACAGTCAGACAGACAGAGGCATGCCCTCATTAAGGGTATGTATCCTCTTCTTGCCGAAGGTGTGCCAAAAGCGACCCCAGAGGCATCTAGTAATTTCCCGCCACCATTAATTCCGACCAAGCTACGTCACAAACCGACCGCAGCTGATATTTTTATTTCGTCCTATCTGGACGACACAGTCCCCGAATATGCAAATCCTGTTCGCGCTCCGCCCGTCCCTGTAAATCAGGTAGTTCCTGCGCCTCCAGACACCGGGGTGCCCTTAACAGCTCCCCCGGGTCAGCCCGCCATACAAGTCCAGCCCACGTTACAATTACCGACCCTGCCAGGTCGGAAAGCATCAGTTGATGATTCCAGTTTAGGGGCCGCGGGAGGAGGTCTTCCTCAAACTCCGCCGCCACACAAGCGTTTAACATTACTCGAATTACATGCTCAAGCATTACAGCGCACGCCCAAACATCAGTCTGTTACAGAAATCAGGCAAACCCTTAACGAATGTGTCTATGATCCAGTTCCAGGCGAATATAATATGGTTTTATATTCCTTACGTGTAAGGAGAGTGACCGAGTATCTAGTCACCTTGCCGAATATGAAAGAAGATCTAGACAGAATATATCGTTTCATCCGTACAGGGGATGATCCAGAAAGTATTGGCGAGATTATGTCTCAAAGGAAAGCCGAGATTCAGCTCATGATATTAAAGTTCCTGATCAATTGTCTAATAAGAGAACAAGATTACCCGTCTAAAGATCCCGCCGAAATGAGAATCCTGACAAGGTGGAGTGATAATATAGCCGAGGGTAAGCACAAGACCGTCGGTGCTATGGAGAGTATGTACAAGAAAATCCGTAAAGAGATAGTAAAGATACACGAACAGCGTAAAGCAGCACAAGTAAGCGAGAAAGAAAGTATCTCTGATCCTGAAGAGGAAGACGAGAATTCCGCCAGAATAGCGTATGTAGGAAAATCTAGATTTCCAGATCGTCATTTACGTCTAGAACACAAGTCTGTTTTTCATCATCCAGCACCAGAACTAGGTTCTCTAGAACAAGTATTTCAAGCTACCGATCATATTCTGAAATCACGAGTCGGTTACAGTGAATTAAGTACCATGCATGAACAAGAACTAGCCCGATCAGCAGTCCGATGGATTACTGATTCTACCACTTTTCCAGACGAAATAGTGGCACAAATGTTTCTGAAATTGCCCCCAGCCGAGCAACGACTGGTGGGTATGTATATGATCCAGCACCTCATTACTCTGTATGAGGGCCAACATTCTGATCCAGGCCCGTTACACGATATCCTGAACGAGTTACTCCAGTATAGATGGAGAGGTCTAGGTACCGATTTAATTAGTGTCATTCTAGAACAGCGCCACAAATATAGAACGTTCCTGAACCCGCATTTTGTTCATGTCTCACCCCCAGAAAGTAAATCATTCTACATAGACAGACAGAATCCGTTACGAGAAGTCCACCCAGTCCAAGGGGCGGGTGGCGTAATGCAACGAGTGTTTGTATACACTCCGATTTCAAAGATGGAACTTCTTGAAATGAAGAAATTAATTCCCTGTCATGACAAAGATCCAGCAGGGTTCCATAGAGAATTAAAAGACATGCTCCGTATGGGAGAATACACTTACCCAGATATCATTAAAATGTTAAAGGTCCTGTTACCCGCAGGGGTGTATGAAAAGTTAAAGGAAAAGGAATGGGAGGTGGGAGAGAAAAAGATCGATTGGGCAGCTCTAGAAGCTGAAGACAAGGCACGAGTACCAGGTACCGGTCTTGGAGATAAATGTAAAGAATTACCAGAATTACTGATTCAAGTTTTACCCAGATTATTGACAACTAGGAAGGAAGACTGGGATGCAATCTCAGCCTGTAAACAGAAACAAGATGAAGATATTAGTGATTTTTATTCTAGATTTGAAAAATGTTTCAGTATCAACAGTGGTCTCAAGACAAGTAGTGAGTCATACCCTCATCTTTTTGTTACTAAATTAGTCGAGAATTCAAGTCCACAAATTAAAAATCGAGTTTTAAAAGTCGAAAGCACCTGGCAAGCAAATACTCCGTCCCAGATGCTCCAGATGCTCCAGTATCACCAGAATAGAATCAGGGAAGAGCAAGAACACGAAAGAAAACGTATGAAAGATACGAAAATGAAAGTGCTAGTTGCACAATCTGTTTCTCAAGACAGTCAGAAGAGGGGTCCGAATCAAGCCAGTCATCCTGCAGCTCCCGTTAAAGGGAACTGCAATTATTGTAAACAGCCAGGTCATTTTATAAACGAGTGTGCAGTTCTGAAACATAACATAGCTACTGGTAAGACTAAAGAAAGACCACGTCCGCCTAGACAAGAACAAGTTTCACAGATTCCTCAGCCTCAGAATGCACAACAGACAGTTCCCGCACCGCAGCCCATTGCTGCAACACAGCACGTTACATCGCAGATGTACCAGTATGCACAGACAGAGTATCCAGAGTACCAGCCATATTCATGAAACAGCCTAGAGAGGGAGGTAGGCTTGCCTCTCATCGAGATACCTGTAGATCAAGAAGGTCCCTATGTTCACAGTCAAGTATTAGGGAAAGACAGAAAGTTTTTGATCGATACAGGGGCAAGTAGGACCACAATTAGTCATGCCGAAGTTCCGGGGGCTCCGCTCTCAGGCTCAAGAAATGTTTCCCTTGGATTTTCAGGAAAGCCAATAGTTAATGAGATATCAAAGCCAGTTACTCTAGAAGTAGGTCCATTGTCCCGTACTACTGATCTGTTACTTACTAAGTCATGTCCAGAAAACCTATTAGGTATTAAGACACTGAAAGAGTTAGGTGCAGTCATATGCTGTTCCCCAGAGGGAATACGTCTGTTCCTACGTGACTTTAAGGGTCACTATGTATTACGAGATTTTGATTCAAGATTGTCTAATGTTCCACAGCACTTATGGGCGCAAGGTCCAACTGATGTAGGTTATATGCAAATCACACCCCATCGTGTGACTCTCAAACCAGGTGTAGTGTTACCCCGAATCAGACAGTACAGATTGCCACCTGAGGCTGTAGCAGCCTTATCCAAAATTATTGACGAGCTCATGGCTCAAGGAGTAGTTGTAGAAACTGACTCCAATGTATGCAATTCTCCGATCATTCCAGTCATGAAACGTACTGATCCAAATGCACCCCCAGTATATCGATTAGTGATTGATTTACGAGAGCTTAATAAATGTATTATTCCTCAGTACCCAGTTGTCCCAGACATCTCTTCCCTATTAACAGCCATTGATTCCGAAGCCACGTTCTTCACTGTTATAGACCTTAAGAATGCATTTTTTAGTGTTCCAATTCATCCAGACAGCCAGTTTCTTTTCGGATTTTGTTTAAATGGAAGGAGCTATATGTTTACACGCGCTCCTCAAGGTTTCACAGAAAGCCCTAGTATTTACAGTCAAGCACTCAAGAGACAACTAGACAACATTCACATGCCAACTGACACTGCCCTGCTCCAGTATGTCGATGATCTACTGATCACAGCCCGTTCTGAACGTGACTGCGAACGAGCGTCACTTACAGTTTTGTATTTCCTTGCCGAGATGGGGCACAAGGTGTCACCTTCGAAGCTTCAATTCTGTGTCCAGCAAGTGGTATACTTAGGACACTTGCTGTCCAAGAGGGGTAGGCAGTTGACACCAGACCGTATCCAGTTAATAGCGAGTCTTCCCCAGCCCAGAACCCAGAAGGAGGTACGTGCCTTTATCGGCCTTACTTCTTATTGTAGACAATGGATTCCCCAGTATGCATTTCTAGCCAAGCCACTGATACAGTTAACGACACAGGAGGCAGCCGTATCGACTGTCCTCTCTTGGACATCTGAACATACACTTAGTTTCAACGAGTTAAAGAAAGCCCTATGTCAAGCTCCAGTTTTAGCTACACCGAACTACAGTAAGCCTTTTACACTTTTCGTTACTGAACGTGAAGGTACAGCATTATCTGTTCTCACACAAGATCAAGCAGGACAATACAAGCCCTGTGCTTATTTTTCGAGCACATTAGATCCAGTCGCCCAGGCGTTGCCTGCGTGCCTCAAATCAGTTGCAGCCACAGCACTAGCTATCAGACAAAGTGATTCCATAGTTTTAGGGCATTCCCTGACAGTACAAGTTCCACACTCCGTAGAAGTTCTTTTAAACCGAACACAAACACAGCACTTGACAATTGCACGTTTAACAGGTTATGAATTGACACTGTTCCAGCCACACATAGAAATCAGACGCTGCAACGTCCTGAATCCTGCTACACTGTTACCATCAGTTAATTCAAAACCAGACACACATGACTGTGTGGAAGTAGTTAACATTACGACTAAGCCAAGACAAGATCTGACAGACATTCCGTTACCAGATCCTGACCGGACACTTTATGTGGATGGTTCATGTATGAGAACTAGTACAGGAGAACTAGTCGCCGCGTATGCAGTGACTACTGACACCGAAGTTATTGAAACACACCGTATTGATACCCTGTCCGCTCAAGCAGCAGAGCTAGTCGCTCTGACACAAGCCTGCATACACGCCAAGAACCAGAGAGTTAATGTTTATACAGATTCACGTTACGCATTCGGAGTTGTACACGACTTCGGAGTGCTCTGGCAGGAGAGAGGTTTCATGACTTCTCATGGAACCAAGATTCAGCATGGTCTCCTTATTCAAGCCCTGTTAGATGCCATACATTTACCGACATCTATTGCTATCATGAAGTGCAAAGCACATACGAAAGTTACTGACATTATTTCTCAAGGTAATGATCTAGCAGATCGCACAGCCAAGCTTACAGCACAGACTCCAGACATTCCAGTTAACATGACACATACTCCAGATCCGATTACATGCATGACAGTTAAGGACCCTACACAAGATGTCATAGATATCCAGTTACATGCTACCCCCGATGAAATCAAGAAATGGTCTGAACAAGGAGGGGTCCAGACAGATCAAGGATGGTTAACGAAGGGTAGAGCCACATGGTTTCTCCCCGACTCTATGGTTCAAGTCATTATTAATACCGCACATAGTCCAGCACATTTAGGAGAAAAAGCTATGTTAGACAGTATTCAGAACATTTGGTTCAACAAGCATTTACGAGCTGCAGCCAAGCAGAAAGTCCGTACCTGTATGATATGTTGTCAGTTTAATCCAGGTAAAAGTGTCCCGGTGGAACAAGGTGGTTTCCAGCCCCCTGACCACCCTTTTGAGGTCCTCCAGATGGATTATATTCAGATGGAGCGATGTCGAGGTTTCAAGTATGTCCTTGTAGTTGTATGCGCTTTGTCCAGGTGGACAGAAGCATATCCAGTCCCAGATTACACAGCCGCGACCACTGCCAAGCAGTTGGTTCGTGAATTTTTCCCTAGATATGGACTCCCTAGAGTCGTATATTCTGATAACGGTCAGCCATTCTCATCTGAACTCATGAAGCACGTTTCCCTTTTGTTAGGGTACCAGTGGAAGTTCCATTGTGTACGCCATCCTGAAGCAGCCGGTCTGGTCGAGAGACATAATCAGTCCCTGAAAATCCGTATTGCCAAAGTTTGTAAAGAAAAAGGTGTGGACTGGCTAGTAGCTCTGCCAGTCGCTTTGTTTTATATGCGCATGGTTGCACATTCCAGATCAGGTCTGTCCCCGTATGAGGTCGTATTCGGCCGCCCCCCTAATATGTGGGGTACTCCTAGACCCCGAAGTATTACCGATGTTTCATGTAATATGCTGACAGATTACCTAGCTTCCTTGATGTCTGCCCTCAACTCATGTCGTTCACAGGTTGCCGCCGCATTTCCAGACAATACCGAGGTGGCACCGCACGAGATCGTTCCAGGCTCCTTGGTGATGATCAGAAATTTTGACAGATCAAGTCCGCTGGAACCACGTTGGAAGGAGCCACGTCAGGTCCTCTTGACCACCCGTACTGCCGTCAAGTTGGAAGGCAGAAAAGGATGGATCCACCTTTCTCATATTAAACTTTTTAAAGGATTGAAATCCGTTTCTAAAAACATTTCCCAGGATTCGAAAGATTGCCAGAACATTGTTTTAAAGGACTGTCCCGCAAAAGACATTATTACAACCCCTCCCTTGTTAGAGAAAACTCCGCAACAGGAGTATAAGTTAAAGCTCAGGTCTAGTAAAATAAGTCAGTCAGTTTGATTGTATAAGTCCTCCCCTAGGTGAAACGGTTAGACTGTTTCTGACATGTATAAAATAGACCCCCATAGTGAGAGAGTCAGTCGAAGTTCAATTCAATGTATCGTTTTTCTGAGTTTCGTATTATTCATCAGCATAATGATTTCCTGCACCAGCTATGCATTCTATCTGTATTTTCCAGTTCCTCATGTAAATATGTCTGCTAATGCTACAGTAGAGCACACGTTTAGTGATCTGCCTCCTCACGTATATTCTTACCGCCTCGCTATGCGCAACAACACATTTATCCGTATGTTACATTACTCACACCAGACCAGCAATGCCACTAATTGTTGGGTGTGTGGTCGACTCCCCCCTTTCCAGACACCGAAGGGAGTTCTGCCACTCTTTCCTTATCCATTCTCACATAATGGTTCGTGTGGAGCATGGTCCACGTTAACGTCATCCTCAACAGATATGTCTTTTCTTAACAGTACATGTTTTCCAGACAAGCAAGGTCTCCCCCACAGAACAGGTTTAGATCTAGAAAATGAAGTTTATAATTTAGGTAATTATTCGTCGAATTTCATGGTCCTGAATGTTCAGTCTGATACTACTCCAGACTTACCTGCTATTTCAGTACTACCAGTCAAAGGTGAATTATGTGTCCGTAGTTATGGTTCCATACATGTAGGACATAGTGAATGTACTACTGTTGTCAAGTATAGTGACAGTAGGAAATCTATTTTTAAAGCTTCACGTCATTCTTATTTTATTTGTGGTCAAACTGCATATGTTCGTCTGCCCCTCGATTGGGAGGGAACCTGTTACATTGCCTTCCTACTGCCACCTGTTTTCCTAGCCCCATCTGATTATCACAGAAACACACATCTAGTACACATTAGACATAGAAGGGAGTCCCCAATTGTCGATTATACTGAAACTGCTCTAGAACAGTATACAGATTTCAATAAAGGTTTCTTCTTCTTTGTAGGACCTGTCCAGAATAGTAAACTGATCCGTAGGTTAACAAGAACCCTTGAAGCTGTAGTAAATGAGACTGCCTCTGCTCTAGGTAACCTAACCGAAGAACAATCTGCTATGAGATTTGTCGTTTTGCAAAATCGTCTCGTCCTTGACGTCATACTGGCCGATAGGGGCGGGGCCTGTAGAGTCATCGGATCTAGTTGCTGCATTTTCATTCCAAATAACGCGCCGTCTGTTTATTCAGCTATAACCAGACTCCATAAAATTGCCCATCTGTTACACCAAGATCCAGGCACCTGGACATGGTCCGGTTGGTTCTGGAATATAATTTCCGCATGGGGATGGAAAGTCCTGTCCTTTCTAGGTGTTGCAGTAGCGATCATATTCAGCTGCTGCCTCTGTATACAATGTGGCCCTGCGATTTGCAGCATGTGTGCTACCTCTTGTATTCCTAGTCCCAAGCCCCGTTCTAAATCCCGTTCCAAGACAATTCGAGACGAGCAAATGGTACTGTATGAAATGATAGATGGTATCATGAAAATTGATGTTTCCTGATGGAAACGTAGTGACAAGGAGGGAATGTGGAAAAGTAAATTTTGCCATGTTCTGTGTCCCTACGCCTCATCCATCATATGTTATGTGTGCATGACCAATATGCATATGTTATTCCCCATGTCCGATTAATGACGCAATTCCAGTTGTGTCCACCTTTAGTATGCTAGTTTCCAGTCCTCGTGAATACTACGAATATCAGGCCTATGTAAAGCTACGTTGCCACGTTTCCCAGTGTGCACGTTATTCCATTATAAAGTCCCCGTTTCCAGGCCTCAAAAGGGCCCGGACATCAGATTCAGCTCCTGTCTCCTGAAAGCCTCGCTGAGGAGCGATACAGCCCCCACCTGTATCCTCGACCTTTCACTTACTTCCTGCCTCGCAGTGCCCGGTGCAGCTTGGCTCTGCCTCTGAGTCTGCCAAAAGTATGTTATAGTTCCAGTTATCAGTTCAGTCCTTCTTCTTTGCATTCCTAAGCTACTGAACTGCATCAATAGTTTCCGTCATTGTCTAGCCTATTCGGCTCCACGTTAGAGAAATACTGTATTAATGGTCATTTAATATTCTTCATCACGCACTACATGTAGAATAATGCATGATCCAGTCTTAGAGTAAGTTAGCTTTTCCCCTCATGACTTCTAGTTTATATCTACATGTTCCCTAAACATCAGATACCAGATAGGGTTTAGGTACATGTCGCTCCGACCCTCCAGACTCTAGTCTCTGCTCCTAGCACAGAGTTCGTAGCCCCCAGCTTCTCCTAGTAATACGTCATTGCCAGTTTTCGCGCACCATTAGGTTAGAGGTCCCGGCTCCTTAGGTAGCCCCCTCCTATGTTTCCGCCCATTCATGACATATTCTGTTACGTTTGCATCACATGTCTATGTATACTCCCAGTTACACCTACTTTTACTGTTATCTCTCGCGACTGCTACGCGTCACGCCTTCTGCTCCACCCACTGTTACGCCTACTGCAATGTAATGCTATGTGTTTGCGCTATGTATATAAGTTGATGTATTGTTATTAAAAGTTAGCGCGCTCATCCCAGATCAAGCCCCGGCAGCTGCTGGGCCCCAGTTGTCCTGCTGGGCCCTGTCACTCTCACTCTGTTCCTATGCAGGTTGTCCTGATCCTGTCCTTATGCTGTAATAAACCTGCAGAAACTCCTACTACCTCGAATCTTGACTCTTATTTTATTGAGCTATCTGTTATTCATTCATTCATTCAAAAATAGATCCGGTATTATTTATTTATATACCACAGCCTTCCCAGCGATATCCGTGTACTTATCCTGTCAGAAGACGGTGCTGCGGTGCAAATCCTGAAGCGGGAGAGCCCCCGCTCCGTAACACACCCACCCGCACCAACGTAGCCCCTGGAGAGCCTGCACTCTGCCCCCGTGAAAACTGCGGCCTGGTGAGGATGCTGGAGCCGGGGCCTAAAGTTTGGATTTGAGCCGGGACCTAAATGCAGCTTGGATCCGTATCCGCGCGGGCCAGCGCGGCGCTGAGACCTGCCGGTGGCAAAAGTTGGCAACGGGACAGAGGGGACGCCGCTCACCTCACAGCGGCTGAAGATTCTACCTGTGGCCGGTGGCGGTAAAACGCGGCGGAGGAGGCGGTTTCCCTGCAGGGGCTCCCGGGCGGCGGGGACCTGCCGCGGCAGGCGGTGGCCCTGAGAATCCTCAGACGAATCAAGAGAGGGGACGTACAGCGGACCTACCGGACCGGTGTAACATCCTGGCAAAAGCAGCGGCGATAACAGCGCGGCCGTGGGAGGCCGCGTTATCAGCAGGCGCCAAGCACAGCGGGTGATCCCTAGTGCGGGACCCCGCACATAGACTTTACGAGCTGCGCCAAATTCCCCTGACGGCCGGTGGGGGCGACTACTGGTCAGGAGCTCCGGCGAAGGAGGCGGCCTTTTGAAGAGGCCCCCGGGCAGCGGGGACCTGTGATTGTGCCACTGGGGATCGTCTAACTGCCCAAGAGAGGGGGCACACAGCGGACCTGCAGGTCGCCAGAACAGCGTTGAGAAGAGTGCGGCTGCCGGGTACTGGAACACCAGAGGCGCTGAGCAACAGCGGATCCCCCTGTGGTGGCCAAGCAAAGCCCCCACAGCCCACACAGCGACTGGATCAGGGAGGGCCAGAGGGGGGCTTGAGGCACTACGGCCCGGCTGGCCAGGACAGCGGCTGACGCCTAAACAACTGTAGAGATCCCCCAGCAGAGAGTCTGCAACTGCACCGCAGGCCCTATCCGGGAAGCTCCGACTGCCATAGAGGGGCCTTGGTCCTAAGATCATAACACTGGCGCAGGGGAGACACACGGGCCTGCAGCCACACCAGTCTCACACTAACCTCCGTACAGCAACTCGTGTGGAATACCTTCACTAAGAGGCAATGAGTGGTAGGGGGCCAAGAATGCATCAGACTCCCAGACTGGACAAATATGCATACACTAAGGATACACCAGACCTGTCCAAGGGAGACATGATGCCACCAACAACCCACCTAGCCGACAACCCTGATGCTGCCGAAGGGGTCGCACTGCAGGATGTAATGGCGGCCTTGAAGACAATGCAGTCCTCCATGGGCACAATTTCCACCGGCATCTCCCTCATGCGGGCAGACCTGGCCAAAATGTCCGATTGCTTGCTAGATGTCGAGAAAATGACGACGGGGCTATTGGCAGACACGGCGGAGCTCCGGAATAAAGTGCAAAAGTTAGAAGAAGACAATACCCTGCTGAAGGCCAAGCTTGACGAGCAAGAAGGTCGATCCCGGCGCAATAACGTACGCCTGGTAGGTGTACCGGAGACGACAGGGGGCCCCGCCCTTGACCTCTTTGTTGGGGATCTCACCCAGAACCAGCTCCAACCAAGAGGACTCTCCAACTTCTTTTCGGTGGAGCGGGCTCACCGGGTGCTGAGGGTAGGCCGCGCCCGGGGGCTCCGCCGTGTCCGATTCTGGCGCGAATCTTCAACTTTCGTGACCGCGATGCCGTCTTGCAGGCCGCATGAATCGCCCCTCCGATAAAAATTGACAACTCTGAAGTCACCTTCTACCCTGACTATACAGCGGCTGTCGCGCAACAACGGCGAAGCTTCACAGAGGTAAAGAAGGAACTCCGCGTCAGAGAAATTAAATACTCCATGATCTTCCCAGCAAGACTGCGCGTTGAGTCAGACGGGAAAATGTGGTTTTTCGAGTCACCAGGGGACGCAAGAGACTGGCTAGAGGGCTGGAGACCGGCTGGAGGACCCAGGAACCGAGACAGGGAGCGCAACAATCAAGGTGGAGAAAGGTGAAACACAGAGAAATGAGAACTATAGCTGAACTTCCAGTACCACATATCTTCATAATGCAGATCAAACTGTCCAAGCATATCTCGCGGGTGCATTGCAATGATGCCCGGACACGGCCCAAGGTGGGGCGCTGGACAGGAGGGTGGGTTGGAACAATGACTGAATGATCGTATAAACTGCAGCAAACCTTGGCGGGTGGTGCCGAGATGGGAACGGGGACACCCGCAGGTAGGATCTATCCAGTTTAATGCAGCACTGTTTGGACAAACACTGGAGAGGGGGGCTTTATAATGGCCACAGTAGACTCACCCTCACGTGTTATGCAATTTGTAAAGGTTTGTAAGCGCTCTGCTCAGTTGGGGAGGTGGACGGTTCTAGATCCGTCGGGCAGGGTGGGGGTAGGGATTTTGGGGATTGGGAAGTTTACTAGGTTATGTTATGAGCTTGAGGTTCCACAGTCTCTCCAGGGAAGATTACTGACAACTACACAGAAAGTACACGCACACAAAGCGAAGTTATTACTAATGCTGGAATGCATCCACGCACATGGTGCACACTTTCACTTAAACACTACAGGAAGGGAATGCTTACTGCTGATGTTATACCACACACAATATGTCAGGACGTGAAGACCAAGGTAATAGTCCCTAGGAGCCACGATCGCTAGGCCCTCCTCTGTCCGTCATATCTTGGAACATCAACGGGCTGGGGCACAGGATTAAAAGGGGATTGGTTAGGCAATATCTAAAGCGAAAGGGCCCCATGATTGCTCTACTTCAGGAAACAAATTTGACGGGAACGACCTGCAAAGCACTTGACCACTGGGGGTTCAAAATGGTTGCCCATGCGGAGTTCACATCGGGATCCCGCGGGGTCGGCATCCTGATCCATAAGAGCTCTCCGTTGGTGGTTAAGAAAACTTGGGCAGACAACCAGGGCCGAATCACCGCAATGACCTGCCAATGGGAGGGACGAATATATAACATGGTCTCAGTGTATGTCCCCCCGACGCTTCACCAGGCAGCCTTCCGAGACCTTGGAAAACTCCTACTTGACCTCCCCGAGGGAGAATTGATTCTAGGTGGAGATCTCAACACAGTAATGGATGCGACTATGGACCGTAAACCGCCCAGAGAGGAGACCAGATCCAACCAAACCCTTAGGTAATTCATAGATGCTATGGGACTGACTGACATTTTGGAGACTTAAGCACCCTACTGAACACCAGTACACTTTTCACTCAAGGGCCCATAACAGTCTCTCTCGCATAGACCACATATTGACGTTAGCGATAACTCCGGATCGAATTAGTGCGGTCGAACACTTACTGAGAGGTATCTCGGATCACTCCCCTATCCAACTTACGTATGAAACACAGCTCCCCGTAAGGCAGAGGATCTACCCACTCTACCCCGGATACCTAAAGAATCATAAGATTGCCAAGGCCCTAATTAAATCCACTGAACCAATACTTTACGGAGAATGTGCTCTCCGTAGACTCCCCGTGCACTGTATGGGAGGTGTACATGTCCGTAATTAGGGGTCAAGCTGTCTCGACCATAACCCGACACAAACGCGAACACAGACAAAACCTTGATACCCTAGAAGAAGCAGTACAGAAGGCAGAGGTAGCTCACTCCATGCACCCCAATGACACCACAGCACAAGCCCTGGCATTGGCGTCCCAAGAATTTAGAGCTTATGCGGAGGAAATGGCAAAAACTAGGCACACCAAAACCCTACATAGAATATACGAACTGGGAGACAAGACAGGGAAAATGCTAGCATGGCTAGAGAAGAGGGAGAAGGCAGATAGATGGATAGCCCAGATAACATTAGCAGACGATACTACCACCACAGATCCCCAACTAATAGTGGAGGAGCTGGCAACATACTAGGAAAAGGTGTACACACCGTGCACCACAGCTACAGTGGAGGAAAGCGTACAATTCCTACACGAGATACCAATGCCCACGCTACTACTAGAAGACATGCATACACTGGAAGCAGACTTTACGGCTGAGGATGTGGGAAGGCACTGGCAGCACTTCACACGGGGAAGGCAATGGGGCCTAATGGCCTACCAGTAGAGCTATATAAAAAGACTGCAGGGATAGTCACGCCCCATCTACTTAGTATGTATAACGACTGTCTAGTACAAGGGGCCCTGCCCAGAGATCAAAGGTTAGCTACGATCGTGGCGATACACAAACCCGGGAAATCCCCGGAGTCACCCTCTTCTTACTGCCCGATATCCCTAATCAACGCAGAGGCCAAGATATTGGCTAAAGCACTGGCGCTCCGACTACAACCACACCTTCGGACGTTGGTCCACCCAGACCAGTCTGGCTTCATGCCTGGGCGAAACACCTCCCTTAACCTAAGGCGTCTTCATGGTGTAATAGCCTGGACGCCGATGATTCAAGAAGATCCGGCCATCCTCTCACTGGACGCCACAATGGCGTTTGACCTCGTGGAATGGCCATTCCTATTCGCAGTACTCCGGAAGATGGGATTTGGGCCCAAATTTTGTGGGTGGGTCAAACTATTGTACACAGCGCCCCTAGCGCACTTGGTAGCGAATAGACGCATATCAAGGGAGTTCGCATTAGGGAGAGGGACAAGACAAGGCTGCCCACTGTCCCCGCTCCTCTTTGCTCTAATATTAGAACCACTAGCGGCATGGATATGACAAGATCCGTCGCTCAATGTGATAAAATGGGAGGCAGATTGGGAGGACCGCATCTCGCTTAACGCGGATGACGTTCTAATATATATGACATCCCCGACAGAGTCCATGGAGGTCCTAATGGACATCCTTACAGCATTTGGAGCAGTATCGAGATACACTATCAACTGGACAAAATCATTGCTATACGTACTCCATGGCCCTGTACCCAGGCTACCTCCGGATAGCGCATTGCAAATTGCGGCCAGGGGATTTAAATACTTAGGAATATATGTTACCCCACAAGACACTGTATTTATGGAAGAAAACCTAATGAGACCCCTAGCGAGACTTAGAGTAGACGTTAAACACTGGAGATCCCTCCCATTGACGCTTCTGGGACGAGCAGCGCTATTCAAGATGCTGGCACTCCCCAGGTTCCTCTATGCTCTACAGAATACCCCTTTCCTATTTTAAAGCAATTGACACAGAAATTTCCTCCTTATTATGGGACGGGAAACCGGCTCGGATAGCACAACATAAACTAGTGCGTAGCTGGTATGACGGGGGAATTGCCTTGCCCAATGTTAAACTATACTACTGGGCCGCACAACTGATAATCATAAATCAATGGCTGCACGTCTCGCAAGACGACCCAGCATTCCGGTTAGACAGAACTGTACTACCCGTGGACCGCTTGATGAAGGCCCTCTACACTAACAAGCGGCGACATGCACTCACAGGTCCTATGGCCCACACGATTAAAATCTGGCACACTGCACAAAGAGCGCTGGGTTGGGAGGGAGTGCTCACATTGGCCACCCCACTCTGGGAGACTAGACGCCTGGGCACCCTGGCGAACACTAAAGGATTCCGGCAATGGGACCTCATCGGCATTACGAAAATTGGCGATCTTTGGGTGAGGGGAGAAATCCTTCCATTTGCAACTCTGCAAGAAAAATATGGGATGGCAGAAACTGAACTATACCGCTATGTCCAAATCAGACACACCCTCCAGGGTGTCATCCCCCTAGGCACTAAATTAGCTGACTCCTCACCCCTGGAAGACAGACTCCTCACAGATTACATGGACAAAAAAGCCATATGCAGACCTACCGTAAGCTAGTGAATAATATTCCAGACCAGATGGTAGTCCTGAGAGACAAATGGCAAGCAGAATTAGGAAACATTGAGGACTCAGACTGGATGGACACACTAGCGTCAGCCAGAGAAACAGCGATCCCCTCGCGGCTAAAACTCATACAACTTAAAGTACTACATCGCGTATATTACCCCCGCACCACACTCCATAAGCTTGGGCATACGCTCGATCCACTCTGCCTCAGGGGGTGTGGGCAAATAGGAACTTTTTTTCATATAATATGGGAATGTCCAAAGATACAAACCTACTGGGAACAGGTATTGGGTGAGATCTCCGAGGTAGGTGGGGTGGAGGTCCAGGGAGATCCTGGATGATGCCTATTAAATATATGGCAGCCCACTGACCTTAACCTGGGACTACATAATTGGCAACGCTTGGGATGACGATGGCCAAGCGAAATATAGCCAGAAACTGGGGCTCCGGGGTGGTGCCTACAGAGCAGCAGTGGGGGAATGACATGGATGCCGCTATGGTGGCCGAAAGAGCGGTTTACACCCACAGGGGCAGTCCCAAAAAATGGTCCAGAATATGGGGGAAGTGGAATGAATCCAGGGGGAATGTCTGTGAACCTCCGCGAGCGACGTCAACCCCTGAAGATAGCACATGAATGGAGACGGGGCCTGGTAGTCTGATTACACTAAAAACTCGACCATAACGCTGTGGGAGGGACACTGCGGGAATGATGTCACCTGTTAGGCTATACGACAGATAGATCAAAGTAAATTGTCATGTATGCAGTGGACCATGTAATGTGCTACGTAATCAAAACTGGAGATGATTATTGTTTATTGATGTATGTGAATCTATGCATATGAAATACCAATAAAAAAGTTTTTAAAAAAAAGAATGGAAATATACAAAGCAGGAGATACTTCTTACATAGACCCTGTTGGAAATGACCATCTTTTGCATGGTGTACATCCAGATTTTTGCCTTGACTGTTTATGTTGTCTGTATAACACTGTTCACTTTACTCCTGCTAAGCAGAGGTAAAGAGACTGTGCTTCTCCTGTCAACATGATGAAATTGTGCTACCTCTGATTGGCATATTTAACTTACCTATATGTCCACAGTATGTGATACAAAGTGTGTACTCTGGGCTATAAGTTAAATGTCATGCTTGAACTGCCAATGTGCCGTCCACTACATTGACAGAGTAAACCTGACTGCAGGCCTGCCATGTGTTGCCTGGCTATGCAGGTTTAAACTTCAAATTTGACTGGTCAAAAATAACCCTATTTGACAGGCCTAAACCTGTTTATTTTTAATATCAATAAGTCACCACTAAGTAGACCTCACTGTTCATGCAGCAGGGCACATGGTATTTAAAAGTAGGACATGTAGACGTTTATTGTGAAACATGTTCTTACAGTGAAAACGTCCTAAGAGTTTTTTTCACTGTAGTGGGGTTGGCTGTTCCACATGAAGGGATTGGGGTACAATATCTCATTTATTATTATTTTCTAGGGCTAGGAATCAGATACAAAGTTTATGATGGGACTTTTTAAAAAATTTCTTACAAACCCAATTTATTGGTGAAGTTGGATTTGTAGTAAATATTTTGGAATGGGTACTTTAAAAAATAGTTACCATCTCCATTTCTCAAGTCTCTATAGGCCCATTTACACAAGTTGCCTCTGTCATCCAGGAGCTGAATAGCCCCTTTAGTGAGGTGTAAACTTGCTCCCAGGTGTGAGACAAAGGTCTTTGGTGTAGTGCGGTGTTTTGCTCCTCTGGTATAACAGCCTGGACTATGCCCAGGAACTAAATTCACTTCAAAGAGGCCTAATCTGTCACAGGCAGATATAGCTAACACCTGGACCTCCCGCTCCTTTGTCACTCTTGTCAGCCAGGCACCAATTGCAGTGAGAGAGAAGCTTCACCCAGAACTGATTTTGAGTGACCGGGGGGGGGGGGTTGCTCATTTCGCTGACCACAACTCTAAGGTGGGTACAGAAGACCTGCACAGGGTAGGATAGATTCTGACATCTCTTTAGGTAGATTGGGCACTATAGGATTGCTTGCAGAAGAGCACAGAGTGAATGCTGCAAACATGGGTACGGTTGCCAAAGGGAACTTTTACCCTGTTGGTTAAAGGGCGTCATGAGTCACCACCCCCCACATAGGCTGGTGCCAGGCATAAATTTGGGACCCACAGTAATCTTCTCAGAACACTTTCTGGACTTGTGGAAGAAAACAAGAGGAAAGGACCTGCTGTCTGTGTCCTGAGAAGAGCTTAGAAGACCGGGTCTGCTCTCACTCGTGTACCCAGGGCAAATAAGTGATCTAAAAGGATCATAAGGTTGATGTCCTGTTCAAGCGACAGGGACACAACAAGCTACAAGATATCTTTTCTGTACCTGCCCAGTTGACTAGTTCCAACTGGACCTGGCAGACCCTGCTGCTGGTCACTGCTGGAGTGAGTCTTAAGCCCCAAGTGCTGTCCCCAAGGTCCTGAACTCTTAGCTGGTGTCAAAGAGTACTCCTCCTAACTCCCTCTGAAACCTAGGACTAAGAAACCTTTTGGCTTCCAATAACTCCAGAGGACCAGAATCAACCTTTCAAGCTGGTCCAACAAAGGTACGTTGCCACGCGGCCAAAGAGTCAGATTTCTCCCTCTCAGAGTTATTCCACAGCACAAATTTCCTTTCCGGTCTCATAGAGCCCTCTTTGTCTACAGCCTGCAGACTTTCCCTGCTGGAGGAATCTGAGCTCTGAAATAGTTACCCGGTCTTCATCAGGGAAAAGTGAAAAATGTATATGGAGAGTGAGGGGCCTTCTTTGAGCACAAAATCCAAATTTCTTCAAATAGGAGCATACTAACAGTTCAGATACTCGCCAATAACCATGCCACACACAGAGAAGTTTTAGACTTCTTTGTTCCACTGTGAGTAAGTCAGAAATCAACATTCTAAGATTGCCTTCAACTCATCCCTCCAATGCTTGCATCACAGGCCTACATTGGGAACCAAAATAATGTCAGTGTTCTTTTATTTGCAAGGCACTACATCTCCCACTTTGTTAAATAAAAAGTTATAACCTTCTAAATGAATAAATAAATATATCCACGAATAAACACGCAACTGATCATAGATATACAGGTAATTATAATTCTTCCATTAACCATTGTGGTCCCTGAATCATATGCCCTGTACATAAAATGTAAACTATATCAGGGTCCAAACCAAAATCTAAAGGATCTTCCACAATTTATCACGATTAACCCGTCAAACGCGGCTATAAGGTCCATGAAGGCCCAGTGTATTGTTTCCGAGCTGAGAAATGGTAATAGTTACCAGTCGCCATATAAAGATTTCTTAACTGATCTTTGTTAGATTTACCCATCTGTAGAACAATATTTGGAATCAGAAATAATGTTATTATCAATGTCCCAAATTCGCATTCTGGCCAATAACACCCTGTCAGGACCTTAACAACTGGGTCCAACAATGATATTGACCTATAGCACTCAGGTTTGTCTTTGTTCTCCTTTTTAAACATTGGCACAATCACTAAAGATCAAGAGGGAGGTAGGCCTTCCCTTACTGCCACATTTAAAATAAAGGTCAATAATGGTGCTTACAGATCCAGGTGTATAAGAAATAAATCAGGCAGTATATCATTGGGACCCTGGGCCTTCAGTCTAGTAAGTCTCTCAATACCCTGTCTTGTTTCATCCAAAGTGAAGACAAGGGGTGATCTCTCCTGCTCTGCCAGATCCTTCTCCACCATAGCAAGCTGATCTTTACAGTTATTTAAGTGAATCACCCAGTCCTGTGCAGGAATGTGATGGCCTAGGCTAAGGGCATTCTCCTGGGCAAAGCTGGGCTGGTTGATGATACGCCAGAAGCCTGAGCTATTTCTAACCACACAAGCTTATACCAACTCCTCCAATGCCTTTTCCCTCAACATCCCTTTCCTCTTCTTTAATTCCTCCCTATAAGCGTGCTAGCATAAGACTGCTTGTGCCCTATTCCTCAGTACTGTTTTTAAGTGCATTTTTGTGATTGCGCAAAACCCTTGAACAGCTAGAATCAAACCATACTGGGGCAGAACCAGATGGTTTTGTTCTTGGCAGGTGGAGAACCTCAGCTACCTTCTATGCGTTGTGGCCAAAGACTGATAAAAGCATATGGTCAGCAATAGGTGGATCTAAGCTCATTTGTAGTTCATAGGCACGATTCTGTAATAGTGTGTTTACAAATTGTTCTTGTTCCACCATTATAGCGGGAGGGTAAAATGACTATTCCCACCCCAGTGAGTGCAGCAGTAGGGAAAGCGTTGGATAGCGTAGGGGTAAAAATTACTATTCCCACTCCAGTGAGTGCAACAGTAGGGATAATGTTGGATAGCGTGAGGTAAAAATTACTATTCCCACTCCTGAGAGTGCAACAGTAGGGAAAGCGTTGGATAGCATAGGGGTAAAAATTACTATTCCCACTCCTCAGAGTGCAACAGTAGAGAAAGTAATGATTTCATATTAAAAAAGGATTAAATTAATTATCAATACCAATAAAAAAGTAATAAAAATTAATTATCCATTAATTAAAAAGAATTACCAATTAAAAGAATTAATTACCAATTAATAAAAATGTATTACCAATGAATAAATAATTATCAATTAATTATCAGTACATATAAATAAAAATAAATATTTACTTTATTACAATTAAATTACTTCCTACCATATTCCCCTATAAACCCACAACCTGCTCCAAATAATAAAAAACACAATTAACATAATTACCAATTAATCAATTAATAAAATTAATTACCAATTAATAAAAATGTATTACCAATTAATAAAAATGAATAACCAATTAATAGTTAATTATCAAGCAATTAATTATCAATACATATAAATAAAAATAAATATTTACTTTATTACAATTAAATTACTTTCCACCCTATTCCCCTATAAACCCACAACCCGCTCCAAATAAAACAATTAAAATAATTATCAATTAATCAAATAAAAAATAATAACCAATTAATAAAAATTGATTATCAATTAATAAAAATGAATTAACAAATAATTAACAATTATCAATCAGTTGATCAATACATATAAATAAAAAATAATATTTAATTTACTATAATTAAATTACTTCCTACCCTATTCCCCTATAAACCCACAACCCACTACAGAATAAATTAAGCAAAAATTAAATTACATAATATTCATTACTTTAAAAAAATCAACCATACATTACAAAAATAATACTTAATTTTAACACATATACTACCATACATAACCCACAAAAAATTGATATTATGGAAATCGATATTTTAAATTCGATATAATGGAATTCGAAATGTTCTACCCCAATTTCGATATTCTGACTAAATATACTTTGGTGATTTGATATTCAGTCCTATCTATATTTTGGAGTCAATATTCTGGCCTGTCTATATTTTGGATTCTATATTTTGGGCGCTCGCCCCATGGGAAATCTATTGACCATGGTAAAATTCATACTACTGACTCCTCTCATAATTGCAAAATGAAGACCTATGTGGATTGACGCCACTGTGCTCGGAGCACTGTGTTCAAAAGAAGAGACTAAGTCATTGTGAAGCAGAAACGGAAATGCAAGTCTAAATCTCCTTTTGAAGCTGACCCACTGAGAGTTGTGACTAGTAAAAGACAAATGAAGTCTATTAAGCACAATTCTTAGCATTTCAAGCACCTGCCTCGACCTTCACCAGCTCCAGAAGTCAGAAGTGCGACTTAGCCACCTGAGAATCCAAAGAGCCCCTTGACTGTACCAGTGGCTCTATCACCAGTGCAAGCCATGGACACCTTTCCTGTATCTCCACAACCTCACGTGACCAGAGCACCAAAATGACTTATTGAAGAGTTGTGCTGTATTATTTGTACTTTTTATTTAACAAATGGGGAGATGTACGGCTAGATGTACGTCCCGTTTTAGCGGTCACAATGGAGAATCAGGCCACTTGCGATCGCTAAAGAGTCTTTTCACATGTACTAACCCTACTTTGCAGTTGATAACCTATTATGGACTCGGAAAATAGGGTTTGCAAGTTGGTGTTAGGAAGGGACATTTCAAGGGCATCCCTTCCTAATAGCGAGTCGCATGGGCATGTATGAATGTTTTGCTACCGGAATGCAGTCGCAAAACATTTATATTTTCCTAATTCTGTGTAGTACGTGTATGTGAGCATTAACATTTTTTAAGAGCAGGCAGTGGTCCCATGGTGACAACTGCCTACTTTCAAAAAATGAACAGGAAACTGTTCATTTTTCTTTTTTAAATGCATCACATTTTCCTTTTAGGAAACCGGGCTGCATTTCAAAAACATTAATTGCTTTGTTTAAAAAGCAGCCCAGCAGGTCACCATCCCTGTGATTACAGGCCATTCCCAATAGGTTGTGAATTGCGACATACCTCATGAATATTGATGAGGTAGGCCCTTTGGACACCATTGGGAATTGCTAAATGTTTCTGAAACACATTAGTACATTGCCTTTTGTGAGTCCCTAATTGTGAGCCGCAAACAATTGCAATTAGAGACTCGCAAAATGAAGTGGTCATAAACCTGGCCCGTTTTGTCTTGTGAGTTAGCGATGACAGGGGCCCTTTTTGGTTCTAGATGGACTCTGAAGAACAGTTATGTAAGTGCTTGAGTGTGGGCAGTAAAATTCGTAAGTAGAATGTTCTGTCAATCCCTCCCACCTTCAAGGCTCCACCCCCAACTGCCAATAGTCCGGTCAAGTTACTCCCCATTCTGAAAAAAACAAAAGCGGATCGAACTGACTGTGACAACTTCGGACCTATTTCCAATATCCCTACCCTGGCAAAACTTCTAGGAAAATGTGTTCACATTAAACTCTGCAATGACATTGATGATTTCCATCTAATAAACCAATTTCTGTCTGGCTTCGGTGCTGGGCACAGCACCGAATCTGCTATGATACACATTGTAGATGATGCCCTAAAATGCTGGACCAGAACCAAGCCTGCCTATTAGTACTCCTTGACCCATCATCAGAATTTGATAAGGTTAAGCACACAAATATCCTAGACCTTTTGGAACACTATTTGGGCATTACAGGAGAAGCCCTTAACTGGTTATCTTCCTACTTCCTAAACAGATCTCAAAAAGTTAAGCTTAATCTCTCTATATCTCAGTCCACGCCAATTAGACTTGGGGTATCACAGGGATCATCTCTATAACCCACCCTCTTCAATCTATTCATGGAGCCCCTAACAAGTTCTGAGCTAATCAAACATCCAGTACCACATGAACGCTGAGGATACCCAGATATACCTAAAGTCTCCTCCCCAGAAGACATCAGCTCCCCCAACACAACACAACACAACACTAATGGAAATTCAAATTTGGCTAGCAACTGATCACCTCAAACTAAATACTCAAAAAACTAAGCTCCTTATAATCGCCCCACCCAACCAGGCACTGGTCATTGAATAATGGTCACAGCTTACAGCCCTCAACTGCACTCCACAAATCATTGACTCTGCAAAATCACTGGGCATTGCTCTTGACAAGAATCTCAACATTCAGAAACACATCAGTGCCTCCACCAAAGCAGCAAATCATCAAATGAGTATTTAAGGAAAATTAAAACCTTTCCTCCCTCCACAAACAATTTCAACATGCTGCACAAGTCTTAGTGATTCCCAGGTTGGATTATGACTCCCTAGATCCAAACTTGCTTCTGTAAGGGCCTCTCTCAACTCTGTCGCTACACTCATTACTGGCTCAAAAAGAGCCACTTTACCCCAGATCTCACATCCCTCAACTGGCTCCAACACAAAGCAAGAACCAGCGAAAATTACCTGCATGGCGCATAAAGCCCTCCAACACAATACCCCTAACTATCTCGTCCAAAAGTTCGAACTCTCCTGCGGTTCCTGAGCATGCAGAAGCTTCAACACCTTTCTTCTGAAACCTCAGAGGTTCGACAAGAAGAAAACTTACAACCGTGCCTTCTCTGGGATTGCCCCAAGAATCTGGAAATCTTTACCTCCTGAATTCTGAACGAATCCCTCAATCATATCAATCAAGAATGAAGTTAAAGAATTCCTTATGAACAAATTTCTTCTCTAGAGCACATGCCTCTAATCTCCGCAGCCACTCACATGACTAAATATCTCTGGCGGCCTGATGCATTCTTCTGTGCAATACTGACTTTATCCCCCTGTTTCTCAACACAACTGTTATTAATGACGAAGCTATGCTATTCAATTGTTTGTGAATTTGTAGTAAATGTGATATTCCTGCTATTACTACTCTGTAATTCTGTAAAGCGCTCTGATACCTGCAATGGTCATGTTAGCGCTATAAAAAAACTATTAAAATAAAATAAATAAATAAAATAAGTAAACGGTTAGAAGCTGAGAAATAAAGACATGTAATACCAAGCTCCGTGTGGCATGATTGTTTGCATGTACCTGGGTTGGGGAGGACGCTACACTCGGCTTACCTATTGGAGTACAGCCGGTCATATTTACAGATCGCCACCAGGCAGGCTCAGTGCTTTATGCCTACAGCACAGCTGCTGCCACAGCATATCTGCTGAAGGCATTGAAGCTTGCCGTGAAGGTGCCAAGTTCAATGGGCACACACAGCAAAGACTTCTTTTTTCAAAAACAAACTTCCAAAACCAGAGTTTGCTATTGAAAGTCTAAAAATGATTTGACTCGACACAGTGATAGACTTTTTAAAGCGCTTGGGAGAGGGCATCATTAGTAGTATTTCAAGGTTGGGATGACAGAATTTCCCTGGAGGTTCAAAACAAGAGACAATGGTGAAAGAACATTTGCTCTCTTTATGGCAAGAGTTTAGCAGACAAGGTACTTTGCAACGTGTTTGGTGGAGTACTCTGTCCACTAACCTACACATAAGGCTCTAACGGGCACATGCATCAAAAGAAATTGCATTCGCAAATGGTGCGAAATGCAAAATTCGGCCGTTTGCGAATGCAATTTCCATTCTTGGGATGCATTAACATGTTTGTAATTTACGCAATTTAAGAAATCGCAAAATTGCGATTTCTTAAATTGCGATTGCATATAAGGAATCTCAAATTGAGATTCCTTAAATGCAATGCATCAAACTTTTAAAATTTGCGAATTCGCAAATAAGGGGAGCAAATTACCATGAAGTTGACCTTCATGGTAATTTGCGAAAACTTTGAAAAATGCACTAAAGTGCATTTTTCAAAGTTCCATTTTACACACACACATGCTCTTGGAGCATGTGAGTGTGCAAAATGTACTTCTAAGCAGATTTCAGGGGTGCAACAGGGTGTCCTTTGGACACCCCTGCACCCTTGAAATTGCATTCTTAATTTGCGAATTACTAATGGTGAATTGCAAATTAAGAATGTCTTTCCATTCATTCCTATGGGCCTCTAGGCCCATAGGAATGGATGGGGAGGTATTCCTTAATTGCGATTCTCAATTAGAGAATCGCAATTAAGGAATTTTAAGAAATCGCTATTTTTTTAGCAATTTCTTGATGCATTGCAGTTTGCAATTCCTTAATTGCGATTCCTTATTTTTCGCAATTAAGGAATCGCAAAATGCAATATTGATGCATGTGCCAGTGACTCTCATCCCTCACTGCACTCAGCTGATCAAATGCATTAACCCAATTAAATGATCCATTTGATTGTAAAAAGTTGTTAACTCTCTTGGTATTCCCATGAAAATATTTCAAATGCTACCCTCCTTAAAATCAGTAATTAAATCACGAAAGCCTTTTAAGATAAGGCTGCAAACAAAACATGGGATGCGAATGAGCACAAATAGCTCAGAGAACTGTACTTCGTCAAGACAAAAGTCACTGTTGATTTGGCAAAAGCGTAACTGATCACCTGGGAAAAAAAACACTACCAATTTCACTTCAATGACTATCCTCTAGTGGAAAAGGGCACACATAAATAATTGTATCAGTATTTTGAACGGATGCTAAAAAACACTTACATATCATTTGCGCAAATGCACTAAGAAATTGTTTTTTCGTGTAAACCAGAAAGTGGCTGAGCGATTGTTGCCACTTTCAATAAAATGCAGCTCCTCCGACTGTGCAGTAAGACTATGAGCATTCTGGTGACATTTTAGTGCTGCTATTTTTTATGACATCAGTAGCAATCTTGTATTATAAAATACATCACTCACGTTATTATTTCTCATTATCCTTGCATTTAAATTGACAGTATAAACAAGTTTTCATCAAAATCAAGTTACATGAATCCACTTTCCAATTATGGGGTGGAGCAGTTATTTTATTCATTTTATAAGAACGTCAAAAAGATATTTCCTATGAATGTATATCTCGCCCTGTACTATGTAGCTGAAAGCAGGTTACAGGTAACTCCTTGCATAAATACATACGCCGTATGTCATTAATCTGCAAGTACGCCCAACCAACTCTAAATTATTACATTATACCTTCAAAACAATTATTCCCCTTCAAAAATACACTTTTTTTAGTAGAACCAACTATTCAGAACTTTCTCTGAATCTTGAGCCCTCACTTTAACCCCTTGACCGCGGCGAAAATTCCGCCGCGGTGCGGGTGATTTATGGCGTGGGCGTGGTTCGGACGGCCCCCGGCCAACCTCCGCACACGCCCACCGTGACGTCGGACGGCCGCCGGCCGTCCGACGCATGGAAGGGGTTAAAAAATGTCAATTGATCCCTACTTTGCACTTCAAAAGATAGTATCAGGTTGCTCTTCCATTTGTGCTGCACTTGCCCTGCTTTTCACCAAAGGTTTCCTTTAGTAATAAAACAAGCATTTGCAATGCAATAGGTCTCGCATTTACGAGAGTTTAAGCTATTGGCATTGTAAATATCAATGCATTTTATTTATTGGTTGGTTTTTAAAATAGATGAATAAAAGCTGTTGTTATTTTCAATGCCAATAGCTTAAACTCTCGCAAATGCAAGGCTTATTGCATTGCAAATGTGGTTGGCGTTAGGAGAGAGCGTGTCCTGCTCTTGTAGGCAGGACAAAGCTATTTCAGAAAATAGTGTTTGGAGGCTGTACTTAACCACTTGGGAGCTAGTAAACAAACCTCCCCAGTGCTGCGCTGTCCATTATCCGGTGCTGAACTGGACGTCCAGCGGTCGCACGCAGCACTGGGGAGGTAGTGCCCGTGACGACCGTTGGCCGACGGCAGCACTTAAGGGGTTAAAGCCGACCAACCAACAACACATGTAACAGGGGGTGTCCTCATGGGAGGTTACAAAATGAGACAAGGCAGTACTAAGGAGGGACTACTAAGCCTATTGACCAATGAAAAGCCACAGTCTACAATAGACAATGACACACCAATGAAAAATTTGAGCGGAGACTGAGAGTTGCTTCAAGATCATACCTGAATACAGCATGCCTCGCATAGCAGTGCATGCGCTGCCCAGGCTTGACCTAAACACAGCACATTTGTAGGGACAAATGTATTTAGCTTTCTCTTCGTGCCTCTCATTCTTAGGTCAATAAGTTCCTAATTTCTCACCAACGTTTCTCATTATGCTCCAAAATGTGTAAATTTTGCAGATTGTCCCATATTTTAATGTGTACACCATGTTTTTACCAAGAAACACTTTTTTAGTATTCAATAGGATAGGGTCCTCAACGTAGAAATGACTGGTGAAAAAAACAAAAGGTGATTATGGAATGTTTGAATTAATGACTAGCAATTACAAAGAGCCACATGCCATTTCTCACTACCACATTACAGTCAGTAACCGCCCATATGCAAATCGTTTACTCAAGATCAGCCACGGCCCGTGGAGGGAGTTTCTGTGGGGCAGGAAGGCGGGGCTGGGGAGGGGCATGGTGGGGGGTGCTAAAACCGGAGTATTGATAATTGGAGGTAATTAAACAATTTAATTAATAAAACGAATTTCGTAGCGCACTGCCTCGCATTTTGCGATGCAGGGTGCGCTACGAAATTCGTTTTATTAATTAAATTGTTTACAGTTTTTAGCACCCCCCACCCTAACCCTCCCCCGCCCCGCCTTCCTGCCCCACCGTAACTCCCTCCACGGGCCGCGGCTGCTCGAGATGCACCCCAAAAAGTTTCTACTTATTCTCGCTGTGATATCTCCACGTTTCCAGAGCAGCCGACTCGAACACCATGAGCCAGGGACTCTGGTGGTAATTTCTGGTCTCTTTAGGCATTGATTGACATCTGCAGTTCTATTTGCACATTGCCCTTTCTGTCAAGTGCAGAGAAAATGCGAGGATAGCAGGTAATTTCAGGCCTTGAATGGTTGCTGCTATCTAATATCACACATCCAGGAGCCATTTCTGTTAAAAAAAAGAACTGCAGGTGAAGGCATACTGTTTTCATCTGAGGCAATGTTTTTTATCAAAAAATATATTTTTAAGGAATTAATAAAATGTGTGGTCCAAAAGAATTACCCTTTAGCATTATTTCACCCAGTGGGTGATGGGAGCAGATCCAGCTGCAGGAGGCAAAAAAATTGAAAGAACTCTGATGACAATTGGACATAATTCTGAGTTTTTCCTCACGAAATTTCTCCAGACAGATTTTATAAGGTCAACCGTGCAGAAATGTTTCGAGGGAAAATATGCATGGAAAATCTGATGCATATGGAGTTAAGTAGTAAGCACCGATTCTGCATGTAATTCCCCATTTCCCCCGCAAACTCTAAATATCATTTACCACATCTGATAAATGCACACTATGAGGTGCCTGTATTAACCAGGACGTGTAAATACCATCACTTATTCTAATAGACTAATAACCAGGGCCTTTTGGCTGCGGTTCCTGGCTGACACCCAAGTCCGGGGGTTCATAGGCAAACAGGGTAAAATGTGAGTAGCAACTAAAATGTCAGATCTGCCATACATCCCTCCCAAGAGCGAATTATTTTACATGCATATGAAATAAATCCTTGTTTCTTAGTTTCCCCTTGATTTTGGTGGAAAAATGAGAACGGACTCCACTGTTGCTGGTTCATATGTGTGTTATTTGCTCAGTGCTCCGCCATGACGCCTTTCGGCCTTTGCAGGCCTCGATCACATGATCATGTATATCTATCTATCTACATTCAACATTCAACATCTTGAAGGGATTGTGACTGACTGTCACTCAAAACAGAGGCGTGGTGCATTGACCTGTGACCCTTAGCCCGAAAGGCCAATTTGTAATCAAAGTCCAAAGCAAAATAGAACTTGAAAAGGTGAAAACCAGGTTGAAAGCAAAAAACATTAGATTCATCAAGCTTAAATCTGCTCGCAAAGGGCCAGATTCTGAGAATGCATCATCCCAAATGCAAAAATCGCTAATTAAGAATTCGCTAAATTGCGATTCTTTGCATTTAAGGAATCTCAAATTGAGTATCCTTAAATGCAATGCATGAAAGTGAAAAAAATAGCGAATTTGCTATTAGGGCACGCAAATTACCATGAAGTACATCTTCGTGGTAATTTGCAAAAATTTTGTGCATTTTTCAAAGTTTCATGTTGCGCACACACATGCTCTAAGGGCATGTGTGTGCGCAACATATGTGCACACATCAATTTCAGGGGTGCAACAGGGTGTCCTTTGGACACCCCTGCACCCTTGAAATCGCAATCTCAATTTGCGAATCGCTAATTGCGATTAGCAAATTGAGATTGTCTTCCCATTCATTCCTATGGGCCATAGGAATGAATGGGGAGATATTCCTTAATTGCGACTCGCAATTTGCGAGTCGCAATTAAGGAGTTATTAGAAATCGCTATTTTTTTAGTGATTTCTTGAAGCATAGCATTTTGCTATTCCTTAATAGCGAATCGGTGTTTTTCGCTATTAAGGAATAGCAAAATGTATTCTTGATGAATCTGGGGGTAGGTCGGGAAAAAGTAACGAGAGAAACACCGCGTGTGCTCCTATAACTTCGCCAGCAGCAACTATATCATCAAACTAGAGACTTTCACCACATATGTAACCTTGACTTCATGTAAACGGGCTGAACTTGGTTTAAAGCACTCCTGTTACACTGAAACCACGTTGGCTGGTGACTACTGGGGTGGAATCCTCGCTAAACACAAAAACTCTGCATCTAAACTTTTAGTTGGAGTTTCCCTTTCAGCTCTTAATAGGCCCCTGCTCCTCATCAGCCCTGCCGCGTCTCTCTCAGGCGCAGTACCAGGCGCCGAGGCGCCGCCGCCTGACTGAGGAGAGCTGCTGTCAGAATACCAAAACCTGTCAATTACGCGCGTCTCTCATCTGTCTGAGCTGTCAGGACGGTTGCGCGGCACGGAAGCGCGTCTTCACACGTTACCTCTCCGTTTTCCAGTGGGTGGATCTTGGAGTAATACGAAGTGCAGATCACTTCGTCGTCCTTCGTGTAGGAGGGGGGGCCAGTGCGGGGGGTAATATTGTAGCGGGTCAGGCACTCGGTGTCTGTGATGGCATAGTACTGCCAAGGCTGGAAAGTCACGCCGTCCAGAGAGCGCTCCAAAACCCAGTTTCCAGGCCGCGGGGAATTGGCAGCTTTAATGATGACATATGCTATCTGGAACACCTGAAGAAAACGACAAAAAGATAATTATAGTGTAAGCTTGTGCGAAAGCAAGAAAAAAAGTTATTTTTCAGGCTGCATAGGAACTCCTTTCTGCTTCTCCCTTTCATTTAGCAGTGCTCCTACTCTTAAATAGGCATTGTGGTAGGGCTCGTGTGACACTCTTCTGACTGAGAAAACATCTCTACACAACATGTGGTTTTTGACAACGGGGACGTTTCATTATGACAGGCAGTATCTTATTAAAGTGAAAAGATAGACCTTTAAATTCTATCAGAAGCAGGCAGCTGCTCACACTGAACTAGCCTTACCTGGAAATGCCTTACCAACTTCTGGTTACCACAAAGTCCCTTCTGTGAGACGCATACATGGAATCTCCCTAGTAACCAGGTGAAATGGCTCCCATAGTGCTTTCAGATACATACAGCCCAAGCTTGTTACAGTCCAAGATCTCGCTTTATCCTGTTCTGCGTAAATTATTTTATGCAAAGACGCATGATGAAAGAAATCTTTACGGGCCCAATTACGAGTGAGTTTGATTTTGGTGCAGGGATACGATGGGAACTAAAATAACGATTGCAGCTAGTGTAGGGTGAGGAGAATTTTAAAGCCAAAAAACGGGCCATTTCCCCAAAATAGAAGAGGGACTACAATTTTACTGCAACCCAGTGCAGAGAATTACAGAAGAGGCAGTAAAAACATACATACAAAGCCATTTTAAAGCCAGTAGCATGCCTGTTAATTAAATTGCTTTCTTATAGCAGCTGATTTCTCCCACCGTTTTCACCCGGCTCTCTCTAAAAACCGGGACATGAGCGTAATTTCATGAAATCTGCCGGGACAGCTGGCGAAAAACCGGGACTGTCCGGGCAAATCCGGGACGCCTGCTAGTGTCCCCACTCATAAATACAGCTATTCTGTGTATTTGTCTCCAGAATAGGGAATACAATGTGAACCCAACATAACACCATAGAAACCTGCTTGTGAAATTCGTTGCTTTTACAAGGAGATGGGGGAGCTGTACTGGGTGGAGTTGGGAGCTAGTAGTGGGGGGAGAGGGGGGCACTTTGGCACAGGAGGAGCTGTGTAGCAACAGCGGGGAGCGCTGCATGCTGTAAGAGGTGAGTTTGGCGGGTGCAAGGCTGTACTCGCAGTCCTGCCTGCACAAAACATAATGATGTCCACTGTTGGCTGGACCTCCATTGTCTAAGCTTACAACGCTTGAAACATTAAGTGAAACAATCATTGCACTAAACCAACAATAACTTGGGCCATATGCATTACTTAACATAAACTAAAGTTGCTGAAGGGCGTTGCCAGAGGTGGAAAAATCAGCACAAAGCCAAATTTATTAAAAAGCATTGGCAAAGCCAAAAGTTCCCACCTTTGAGAGCTATTGACTTTCTCAATGGTGTTTAGTGATTCTAAACCTTCTGAGTTCTGTGGACCCATACTGAATTATTACTGGAAGCTGGAAAACCCGCCTAAACAATATCTTTGATGTGTACCTAAAAAATAAGCAAAATTACACAAACAAGTATACACCAAACGAATAAACAAATTCTGAAACATATTCTTTAATTTACAAATTTTAATTGGGATGGTTGGATAATTTCCAAATTTAGGTTTATTTCTAAAGGATGAAGCAATATGCTAGGTTCCACTACATCGCTTTGTCTTCATTTGCTATGAATGCATTCTCACTTTTTATCAGAGCATGCTAGTGCAGGCACGGTCCAGATCCAGACGAACGCAAACACCACCCTCCACGGCACCCTAATGTATACAACTTCCGGACCATTCCCCCCCTTCAACGAAGCCATAACAGACTTCATTGCTCACCACACTCGCACCTCAACAGACTGAATCCTACTGGGCGACCACAATTTCCAACTGGACAACCTCAAAGACTGCAACTCCCTACTGGAGAACCTCACCACCATCGCACTCAAACAACTGGTCACAAGGCCAACCCAGTCAGCAGGACACTCGCTCAACCCCATCTTCTCCGCAAGCAACAACATCTCCGCCTGCCACACCTCTGAGCCACATTGGACTGACCACCACTGCATCCACGTCTCCTTCACCAAACCCACCATACACCACCATGCCCACCGCAATCTTCACAGAGACTGGAACTAGGTCACGAAGACCAGCTCACCACCTCCCTCAGCAAGACACCAACAACGACACCCACGGATGGCAACACCTAAGCATGCAATCTCCAACCCTGGATCCCCAACAGCGCCAACACACTGGCCCCCCTCAGGAAACCCCCAGGTAAACAGCCCTCCAAAAAAACTAGCTGGTTCTCCCTCCCTCCAAGAGTTCAGGTGCACCTGCACATAGCTTGAGAAAAGATAAAGGGGAATCAAGATCCCAACAGGCCATGCAGCCTTCAAATCTGCTGTCACTGCACACCACACATCATCAGAACAACAAAGTAGCCATCCAGGAACACATTAACGCCCAGGCACACAAAGGCAAAGAACTCCTCGCCGTGGTCAAAGAGTTTGTTAAACCCAGCACAGAGACAGCAGACATTCCCCCATCTCAAGACCTCTGCTACAACCTAACCATCTTCTTCCACCGCAAGATCAAGGAGATCTACAACAGCTACGCAACCCAAGAAACACCACCCCACTCCACCTGCAACCACCACACCCAAGGGCTCCAAACCCCAGCAGATCTTGACCAGCTGCTCTACCCTCACCTCTGATGACACCCTCAGGATCATGAAGAGCATCCACTCCGGAGCACCCTGAGATCCCTGCCCTCAGCACATCTTAAACTGAGCAGGTGCCTCCATCTCACACAAACTCTGCCGCACCACAACTGCCCCATCGAGTCTGTAACCTTCATGAAAGACTGGAAGCACACAGAGATCAACCCCCTGCTGAAAAAAACCCTCTGCTGACCCAACTGACTTCAAGAACTACAGACTCACCTCTCTGCTCCCCTTCCCAACCAAAGGCATTGAGAAAGCCATCAGCACGCAACTCTCTAACCGAACAACATCCTGGACCTCTCCCAATTGGTCTTCAGAAGCAACCACAGCACTGAGACCACTCTCCTCGCCATGACAGATGACATCCACACCCTCCTCGTCCAGGGCAAGAATGCTGCCCTCATCCTTCTGGACCTCTCAGCCGCCTTCAACACTGTCTCCAACCACACCCTGCACCAGACTCGACACAGGCATCCGCAACATAGCCCAAGAATTAATCTGCTTCTTCCTCACCGACCGAATGCAGAGAGTCAGACCTCCGCTGTTCAACTCAGAAACAACATAGATCAGCTGCGGAGTGCCTCAGGGATCTTCCTTGCGCCCCATCCTGTTCAACATCTGCATGGCCCGCTTGCAGTCATCATCACAATTCACAGACTCAACATCATCTCGTACACTGACAACACCCAGCTGATTCTCTCCCTCATAGATGAACCCACAGTGCCAAGAGCAACTTTCACAATTGGATGAAGGTAGTCACCACCTGGATGAAGGACAGCTGCCTCAAGCTTAACTCAGACAAGACCGAAGTCCTCATCCTTGGCTTCTCCTTCTCCACCTGGGATGGCTCTTGGTGGTCCGCAGAGCTTGGAACCCCTCCCCGCACACCCACGGACCGCGCACAAAACCTCAACTTCATCCTGGACTCCTCACTCTCAATGAAATTCCAAACCAATGCTTTTTCATCCTCCTGTTTCCACATGCTTTGCATGCTTCATAACATCTTCAAGTGTATCCCCACCGAATCCAGCAAAATTGTCACCCATGCGGTCATCAGCAGTAGACTTGACTACAGCAACGCGCTCTAAGCCGGCACCACCCAGAAACCCCAAACAAACCTGCAGAATGTCCAGAATGCCTCAGCCAGACTAATCCTGAACATCCCACGCTACAACCACATCACTGGCCACCTGAAAGGCCTACACTGGCTACCTGTCAACAAAAGAATTACCTTCAAGCTCCTCATGCACGCCTATAAAGACCTCTACAACGCTTGACCTGCATACCTTAACTACTGCCTCTCCGTCTACACTCCCTACAGACATCTCCGATCCAACCCACTGGCCCTGGCCACCATCCCTGGATCCATAAGACTACGGCTGGAGGAAGATCCTTCTCCTACCTCATTGTGAAGATTTGGAACTCACTTCTTTGCACCTCAGGCAATCATCAATGCTGCAATTCAGAAAGGACCTCAAGACTTGACTCTTCGACCATACCACAGACCCATCCCTCCCACACTTAGCACCTTAAGACCCTCACAGGTGAGTAGTCACACTTCATAATATTTCTGATTGATTGAATGATTAATTCAATTGAGTATACTAATTGTCTGTACTACTGTTTGCAGTACTTGCGCTGTTCACCCAAATCAAGCTAGTGATACCAACCTAATTTTTAACTTGGAGTTTCAAATTCCTCCACATTTACAGCATATTTTAACATTTTCAGTTTTGCTTTGTTATGCGTATATACTTTATAATTCTTCAAATATTTTGCGGACAGTCGCAGACCCCCAGGGGTCCGCAGACTGCAAGGTAAAAATCACTTGTGTACAGTATTCTTGATTCTGTGCAGCATGGCTAAAGAAGAATAAAAAAAAGCCTGTGATGCGAGCACCCACAAAGTTTTGTAGACACATGCACCACACATGCATTTGGCTATAAAATGATGCAGCTGCTTTTGTTTCTTTTTACTTACTGACCTAATTTGAATCAGTAGAAATAAAGAAAGAAACATATGAAAACATTTCTCTTTAGGTCTCACCTAGGCAGCATGGAGAGATGAAGTAATGGCTCCACAATCACAGGCTGTGAGCCAGCGTTGGGACTCATACTCAGTTCTCCATTTATTTTTTAGGCAAGGGAAGATGAAGTCATGTGCCCACAATCACAGGCTGGTGAGCCGACGCCGGGGCTCAAACTCGGTTCTCAAGTTACAAAGTCAACAACATTGGCCATAAGGGAAAGCATGGTAATGCCAGACATTACTATCCATATTCATTGTTTGCGTCGTGAAAAAGGATTTACAGCTTGCATAATTTACACTAATTGTCAAGCCACCATCTAGGGTTCTGTTTCTGCGAAAGTGCAGCAGGTCAGTGCCTGTGCCACCGAAGACTGCTGGGTGGAGTAGCACACATGTGAGAAAGCCTCACATAGGGGAGAAGCATGAAAGGGAGGGTGCATCACAGAGGTGTTGGGGAGAAGCACACTAGCTGGAAAACACAGGTACTCTCATGGAGTGCTTTTGACAAACACTTAGGGGCCCATTAGGATGGCGGGCGGATTGCCCCGCCAGGCTGGCGGTAGCCACCGCCAGCCTGGCGGGGGCAACCCGCCCGCCATCCGCACCTAAATTCCCCCCGCCATATTAGGATGGCGGGGGACCGCGGCGGACGGAAAGACCGTCTGCCGCTTTTTCGCCCTGGTCGCCTTGCGGCCGGGGTGGAAAAAGTTTAATATGGTGGCGGTGTCGATTAGACACCGCCACCCATATTAGCATTGCCCAAAACAGATGCCTTTAAGGCACGCGGTCTTCACTTCAGGGGCCCCCTGCGGGCCCCCGGAGTGAAGGACAGGTGGGGGTGCACACGGGGTGTACCTGTGGTACCCTCCTGCATTTGCATTAACAAAGCGGCAGGCACCGCGTGGTGCCTGCCGCTTTGTTAATGCAAATGCATATGTGCAATTTTAGCATTGTGGCGGGCGGTGCTGAGAGCACCGCCCGCCACAATGCTAAATGTGCAGGATGCGCCCACCACAGTGGCGTGCGCATCCTAATCCCCCCCACGGGATCCCCGCCCTTATGGAAGGCGGTCCTAAAAACACCGATAGGATGGCGGGCGGACTAAGTCCGCCCGCCATCCTAATGACCCACTTTGTTCCTTAAATGTGAGCAGTGGAAGGACAAAAGTAACTTGGCAACAGTCCAGAGGAAGGACAGACACTGGATGGACCAGACAAGCCACTGATTAATTGCTTGGCTGTTTTTCCTGGCTCTAGAACTCTAAGCACTTTATTCTTGATAACCTGTGGTAAACTGAATGTGCTTCTCATTTCAACATAATGAAATTGGCATACTTCCAATTGGAGTATCCAACTTAATTGCATTTCCCCTAGTATATGGTACACAAGTGTATCCAGGGCCTGCAAGTTAAATGTAATAAGTGGACTGCAGGACCCATTGCACCATAAATTACAGTGATAGTGTAACCATAACTGCAGGCCTTCTACTTATAGCCTGGATTTGCACTTTTAAACTGCAAATTCTACCTGTCAAAATAACTCATAAATCAAAAGCTATATTCACTGTTACAAGCCTGGCTGTTCCATGGGAAAGGATTTTGATGCAATATTTACTGGCGAAGTCCCATTTTGAATAAATGTTTTCGAAACAGTACTTTTAGAATGTTAGCTTCTCACAGCATAAAGCCTCTGATGGCCCAATTGCATGTGCTCCAACTGTCACCTGGCAGTCGACTAGCCCCCTTGATGCGCTGTGGAACCTGTTTCCTTAGCAGGACAAAGACTGGGTGTGAGAAGGCTTTTCTGACAAACAAAATTGCAAAGTTTTATTTTCTATAGTTAAATTTATTTTATTTTGTCGTCTTCTTTTCTCACTTCGCACTCATGCTTTCTTTTGTTTTTGCTCATGGGTTGTGTTCTCAAAAAATGAGAATTATTTTACTGCAAAGCAACATTGTTTCTTTCTTAGTTGTAATTTCTGAAATGATGCTTTAGCATATAATGCAGTACACTCCAATCTACCACACACCCATGCACCCCACTTCAATCCAATCTATACCACTCACCCTAATCCAATCCGCTCCAATCTTCCACACCCCAATCCTCTCAACCCACCCCACTCCAATCTGCCTCACTCCAATTTACCCCACTCCAATCCAAAATAATACAAAACAATCATTTTCACTCCAATCCAAAACAATCTGCTCCACTCCAATCTAATCTAGCTCTTTGGAGCTACATTTACGCACTATGGTTCATTTAGTAAGCTTTAATGTGAAGGACCTTAAAGTACCAAATAAACTCAAAGCTGCAACTACCTTCTTGCAAGACTTGAAGGGGGATATGTATCCTCCAAGAAACAGCCTTCTGAAAACAGACTGGGGTAGAATGAAATTATAATTCCTCCCAACTCAGATACACTCTTCCATTGTTTCCAAAACTGCAGGTGTAGCTATCCTCTGTATCAGCTCCATCACAGGGTAAATACAGAAGATGTTGGCGCATATAGAGGGGAGAATGGCTGCTGTGGTGCTGTGCTATGGCAGAAATGAATTTCATTGTTTTTCTAACACACACATGTGACCAGTAAGTCAGTGCTGAAAGCCACTGGATAGACAGGAGAGAGAACGAGAGAGAGAGAGACATTGAGAACCATTGCCTGAATATAAAGTAATTTAAAAGCCTAATTCCGGGGAGAAGAGGTGGATTCTCAGTTGTTTGCAAACTGATTTTCTAGTTTCTTACTGAGCAGCAGCACAAGAGAGCTCCAGAATGAGGAAACCCGGACCCATAGAGTTTGTATGCTCACCTGGTTAGGATGATTTATGTATGCCCCTCTGACAAATGAATAGTGTTCAATATTTTGATAGAATAGCTCTGAAATATATGCAGTTTGTGGGCACTATCACTCGGGGAGGAGTCATCTGAAATATTTTGGCCAATTTTGAAGATTACAGCTACAGTAGGAACAATTCATTTGCAGAAAAGTTACGGAAAGATAATTAAAATAATTTCATGAGGGGCAAGAGAATTAAAATATTTATTGAGTGAAGGAAGCACATAATGTGAAGATAGATTGGAGGCCTTTATAATCCGTAAGGGGGTTTCAGAATGTACAAAGAATAATTTTGTTTTAAAAAAAATGTACACATACAACTTGGAGGCAACATGTGAGAATGCTAAAATGAGAAGTAATACTTTAAATTATGGTTTCACAGAGAGGGTAGTGAATGCTTTGAGGTATTGAAGAAGGTTTCAGGAGAAAAGAAGACTAATCAGAAAATAAGTGGTCTACTAGTAAAAATCTGTGTAGTACCCTTGGAGTAGTCTCCTGAGGAAGTGGCAGAGACAAAAGCACAAAACTAATCAAGGACTGGGAATGTCAGTAGTGTTTTCTTTATTTTTGTAAAAATGTTTACGGAGTTTTATATAGGACGAACATCTACAGAAGGTATCGGGTATCAAAGCACTTTACATAGCACCAGTTGTGTTACATGAGGATACATTCATCATTTTCCTTTTTTTGTTAGGCACAGGGAGATTAAGTGATTTGCCCAGAATCACAGGATGTTCAGCGTCATTCCCCAAGGAGAAGCTGTCCCATAGCTTTTACCAACCATTGATTGAAAAAGCCCTTTTGTGGTGGAAAAACCCGTGATTTTGCAAATGGGATGGTTTACAACCACACAAGTGCTGTACATCCAGTCCTTAATCCTTCAAATTTCAGCATTTACTTAATTGCTATCTAGTCTCTTGCCCTCATCCAAAATTGGTCCCATTCAGTCACCCTTCCATTTTTCATATTTTTCCTCACGGTTATGTCCTGTTAAATTACCTTCAAGTTCAGATGTATACCTCTGAATATCACATTTCTTTAGTTTATAATATGTTAAGAAGATAACACTAATTACATTACGGATCACCCATGCATCTGAGAAAAATCAGTCTAAATTTTTGTATTTTTTCTCAAGTTTAAATTAAAAAGTAAAATCTCAACTAAAGTAAAAGAAATTACGTTTTTGTTATTCAGTATTAATGATTAAAAATTATGTTTAAAATTATTTAGAAGTAATTTAATTATATGGTAATAAAATGTATGGCTACAATAATTTTTAAAATACAAACAAAATACAAAAAAAATTGCTAATTTATAAAAGTTTCTATTTTTATATATTTTGTAAACATTATCCCCTTCTATGCTTATGACGAGCTCAGCTCGTCATGGGGCACAGTGGAGCTGTGCTAATGACAAGCTTAACTCGTCATAACTGCCGCGCCACTCCTATACGCGGCTAATTCCCCGCATGTGCGGGGGTTCTATTGCAGTCGGCGGAGTCATGACGAGTCCAGCTCGTCATGAGCACAGCTAAACTGTGCAGCATGACGAGCTGGCCTAGCCATCAGTACCGCGGCACCGCACGGGGCCCCTCCCCCCCACACCGTGGGCAATTAGCCCCGCGTGGAAGGGGTTAAATCATAATTATTTATATTTTCTGATAAATTATTTAAATTAACATGGGGTTTTAGTTTCAGTACCTCTCCACTGATTTCTGTAGAAAGTGGTTGCGTTATCAGTAGTTGTCTATGTTTGGTGGTGGAAGTATTTCAGCTCTGAGCGAGAGAAATTTACTATCACTTTGGGCCCCTTTTTTCTGTAGTAACTTTACAAGTGCAGCCTTTGAGTAGCAAATGTAAGTAGGTTCACACTTTTGTGGGTGGGTACGTGTCCCTCACTAAACCACCCCAAACTCACCCTTAGCTCTTTTACTTCTTCCCTCCTTACCCAATTTCCATCTACTTTAGGAGTAAGTATTGCCCATTTTACAGCCAATCCCTCCTGTCTCTCCCACAGTTACTACCAAAACGCATACTTATATGTGTGTAAACTCAGGAGAACTCTGCATTGTAAAAGATAGAAGAGAAATAAGCTCTACAGGTAGGTTTGAGAATTGCATTTTTAGTACATTTTGTAGTAATACAAAATATTCTACAAAATGCAGTTTCTGAATAGGCCAAAATAGCTTTGAATAAATAAAATGTATGTACCTAGCCAAATGTCAGTCAGTGTTTTTGTCATTTGCCTTCGTAGCTACATTCAGCAAGAAATATTAGATATGACTAAATGATTGGATGGTAGGTAATGACATCATCATTTGAGTTTAATTCCTATTTAAGAGCCCTCTGCCAGTGATAGTGAGACCCTTGAATGGGAAGGAACCAGGGTTTAGAGGAGGCGGATTTAGGAACCATTCTCACAGCTGATCATTCAATTTGAGTTCTGGGGATTCTAAGGTCATTTCCTCTAGCTAGAAACCCACCAGTAGGAAATCAGAAGCATTGGGTCATCCCTGTTTCCCTTTGTACCCCACCAGGTGAGGACTAACTGGGGTGGGAAGAGTTTTTTCAGGACCACAGCAGTTGTCTGGAACAGTCTGCCATTGACACTAAAAGCTGCTCCCTTTCTACTCACCTTCAGAAAGGCCTTACAAAACCTTGCTTTTCACATAGGACTGGAAGGCATCTATTCATCTGCTTTATTCGTTTTGACACTTCTGTAGCCAATCAGTTTTCTATAGCGCCAAGACGCCCACAGGCATTAATGAGTTTGCGCTTTATAAATTACATTTACATTACAGTACATCCATTAAGGAGAGAGAAAGAGATGGCAGATTAGTGATCATTCTGGCTGAACTTCAGAGAGGACAACTACCTTTTCTTTCTTTTGGGTATTTATAGTCAAGGGCTAAAAGAAGGTTATTATAATGGGGAGGATATGGAGGATGAGCAGTCAAGCCACAGAGTAGAGATAACCACTGCCTCCTTTCGTTTTGTAACAAGGAATAATTTCCCGATGAAGATTAAGGAGGATGGAATCTGGGTGTCGCAATTACTCACCAACCCACAGATAATGTCTTCTTTATTAGGGAAGGAATGGGACTATTATCAATTGAACTGAATGTTAGTGGAATATTAATGACTATTACCAGGAAATAACAGAATGGCATCTAAGAATCAAAGATACGGAGCAAAAGAAATTGATAGATAAATTGCATCCAATAACTTTATTACAAACATTGTAAGAAATAAGACATGGTGAATAAACAGAGGGTTTTTGTGACCCACGGATCAATTATTTTACAGTCACACTTTTATAATGATTTTCCAGATTGGGGATGTGGATCCACTGTCTAAGGTTTCAGAACTGATTTGGGGTTGTTTTCCTTTAAATTTAATTATCTCGCTGTAGTTCAGGATCAGCCTTTGTGCAAAGAAATAGCTCTCACAGCAGGAAGAAATGATGCTGTCTGTAAAACAAGGGCTCAATGAAGTGTGCCATCTCTGTACCAGAATGTCACCAGCCTCTCTGTAGCAGTTATCAAGCACAGACAAAGAACAGGATCTGCTTAGAAACGTCCTCATCTATAACGAAAACTGCCAAAATACCACACACCTCAAGCCAATCACCATATGACGTGGAAATTGGAAGAACAAATTAGCAGCCCTCTGCTCATCTCATTGAACTTCTCTGGGTAGCTCTTTCTCCATCCAGCCTCACTTCAATGTCTATGTCTTCACCATCCATCCAAAAGGATGCAGTTAATACAGTTCCACTTTCTAAGTATATAGAAAGTACATTCCATTGGTCTCAGCACCCAGACTTCCATCACACATGCAGTATTATTACTACACACTTGCTGCACATTCACATACACATGTACGTCCACCATCCTTAAACAAGCCCTCAGAGTAGCGCAGACCACTTATTTGGTGCTAAGTCTAGCACTGCTGGCCTTGGTTCTAAGTCCTATCACAGGTGGCATAATCAGAGTCCTTTATTACTCAGAGTCCTTCTGTGAGCAAACTGACCAGGGAGATTCTCAAACCCTTTCTGTCAACTTTCAAAAACCACAGTCCTTTTCACCTGTCCACTGTTAGAGCCCTCTGCCAGATCCAGCTCCTCTGCTCCAAGCTCAGACTTCTGTGTCAGCATCAGACAGCATCTGCTTTCAATCAAAGCTCAGAAGGTAATAGTCTTGTCCTTTTTATTCACTTTAAATACACAGATTTCTATTAGCAAACACCTGTATCAGTTCTATTGTCAGGATTTAAAAGGTTGAGGTTTCTTGGTTTGACAGCATAACAAGAATGATTAAGAACCATTCCATCAGGTGTTTTTCTGTTTGTCAATTTTTTTCTAGAATTGATCTTTCAGGATTATGAATTGGTTGATTTTTTATCCTCATATAAGTTCCCAAAAAAGTGAGCTAAACGATTCTACAATGGACCATTAAGCGTAAACAGCAAATGTTTAGGCATTATGATCTCCCTTGTATTAATGGAGTGACTTATTTGGCAGATATATACATTGGTGATCAACCCCTTTTAGAGAAAAATGTTGCTTCCGGGTTGGAGAGCAATGGGTATTGTAGGACATGGGATTTTCTGGATGCAGAAAACTGGAAATGCTGGAGGCAAGTTGAGCCTACAATTATGTTATTTAAAACAGCGATGCAATGGTCGATTATTGAGATCAGACAATGTTTACGGGATATTGACTCCAGAGGTATATTAGCAACTTTGGAGCTAGTAGAGGACCTGATAGAATCTAGGACTCGCAGATCTATTAGTTGGTGGGTTTCCTCTTTATAAAAAAACAAGGACGCTTAGTCTCTATAAGAAGTTGTGTAATAAATAGCATTCTCAACAAAATCTTCATATTTCTGCTATGCCTTGGGATAAAATATATGAATCCGATTTAACCTATTAAAGGGGGCATATTTGCAGCATATGCAATTTTATACCAAGTGGCTGATTTACAGTACCCTGGCCCTTCTCCATAAAATTAATCCTCAAATTTCTGCAAATTGTTTTAGATATTATCTGGAGGGCGAAAATGGACCTAAATTATATGGAGTTGCTCAAAATTAAGACACTTCGGGGCTAAGATTGATCAGTACTACTCTTGCACATTAGAATTTGAACACTTAGTAGATGCTCAGACAGTATTCCTCAGGCACTCTACCGATCTAAACTCACCCTCTACAAAAAAAGTGATTATTCATTATCGTTTTAATAGCTAGATCAATAATCTTTCAAAAGTGGCGGTATGAATGAACTCTAAAATTTCAACATTGGTGGGCCAAATTATGTGGAATCAGAGAATCTGAAAAAGAGCACACTAAAATAAGGATCCTAAAGGAAATTCTTAAACCTCTGGGAGGCAATTGATTAAGAAGTTTTATTGGTAATATGAGCAATGTAGAATTATGGATTGTTTCTTACCGAGATGTGGTGATGGGGGGGGGGTTCCGCCTTGCATTAATACATAATATAATTTATGAAAGCCAGTTTAATATATTGCATTTTTTCTGTCATTCTACCATTTAATTTAGCAAAATAGTTAAAAAAAAAAGATTGGAATGCTCTTTTTCATTAGGCGCTCATAGATTATGTAATTGATGAACGCTCTCATTAAAAAATGATTAAAATAACGAATAATTAAAAAATACTTACAAAAGGGATTTCTTAATGTGTATGGCCTAGGATCACAAGGAGTTCATCTGCTCTCAGTTTTCAAATCTTTCTTTTCTGGGTAGTCTTGGTCCTCTTGGTCTTCTTACTAGCCCTTGTCTCTTAGCTCCAGTCACCATGGTACTGGCTTGTGGAATCTTGTTCTACTGATTCTAGTCTTTCCTGGCTTTTCTCCTTCTGGGCACTTCGAGGCCATGACCCTTCATTATGTTTGCCTTCCCTTGACCTCCTGGTCCTGGTACTAATGCTCCTCACCACCTTACTCCTGCTTATTTTCTGGGTCCTTCTCCACCTGGCCCTCTTTTCCTGGTCCTCCTTGGTCTAGCACTCCTATTCCTCTTGGTTTGTGTCATCCTGTTGCTCCTGGCCATAATCTTGGCCCCCTTGGTACTGTGTCCATTAGTCCTGCTCATCATTTCTAGGTCCTATTGGGGGCTTTTCAGTTTGGGCTTCATTGGCTCCCCTTGGTTCTCCTGGCTCTGGTTGCCCTAGCCCCATTGGTTATTTTACTCTGGTCCTCTTACCCTTGTCCCTGGTCCTCTGTTTCAGTTTGTAAGTCCCAAACCCCTTGGTCCTGCCCCCTGGTCTTCCTAGCCTGGTTCTTGCTTATCCTGAACCTTCTAGTATACCTTATCCTCCTTCATCTGGTCTCTGGACCTAATGGTCCCAGTCCACCTGCACCTGATGTGATTATTTATCCTTGTCCTCTAGCTGGCAATGATGCACCGGACCCTAATTCTACAAGCCCCCTGCCCCTTGTCATACTTAGTCTGCACTTGTCCCTTTAGTTCTAATACTACTTGTTCTTGTCATCCTGTTTGGCTTCATCCTCCTGGCTCCTGGTATCATTCCCCTTGTGCTGACCTTCCTTTTTATCCTCACCCTGGTCCTCCTTTCCTGGTATGTCAGATCTTGATTCCCTTGGGCCTCTGTGCCTTTCTCTTCCTGGCCTCTGTGGGTCTTGTCCCACTGGGCCTCTTTGCCCTGGTCCACTTAGTTCTTGTGCTTTTGGCTCAGGTTGCCTTCTCATCTGCTCATAATCTTCCAGGTCCAGTTCTCCCAGTTTTTCTCAATCTGGGTCTGAACGCATTGCACTGGTATCCCTATTCATGGCCCTCAACTCCCTCATTTTGTTTTTGTTCAACTGAACGTAATCCTCTTGCTTCTGATCCTCCTTGTTCAGGTCTTCATGTGCCTGCTTGTCTTGGCCATCCAGTACCTGCCAGACACCCTTCCCGCAGCTCTTTCTTCCTGGTCCTCTTGACCCTCTTCAACTTGACCTGGGTCTTCTAATCCTCCTTACCCTTTTCATCTGAATCCTGGTACAACAACTCCTTGTCCTCTTAATCCACTTTACCCCTTGTGTCTTGCTCCTTTTAGGCATGGCCCTTCTAGTCCTTATCATCCTGGTTTGTCTAATCCTGACCCTACCTGCCCCACCCCTTGTCCCCAGAGTCCTTCTTTCACTGTGTCTGCTGGTCCTGCCTTAATTTTCCTGGTACTCTCTTTTTGGGCCCTTAAGAGCATGGCTATTTTGGTCCTGGTCCTCTTGAATGACTAGGTCCTTTCCCCTTGGTCTTCCTGTCTCTGGTGTGTTGGTCTTCCTGATCTTCCCCTCCATGATCCTGCTACCCCAAGTCCCGTTCTTTCTGCTCCACTTGGTACTACAGGGCCCTGGTACAGAGACCCTGGTCTTCCTGGCGCTCCCATGCCTGTTCCTGGTTCTTTTGGTGCCAATTCCAGTAGTTCTTCTAGCCCCAGTCCTCCTGGTATGCTTAGTACCACCCACTTATTTCCTTGTTTATTCTCATCCCCTGGTCCGAAAGGCCATAGTCCTCAGGCTCTTGACTTTCTTAGGCCTCACTGATACGGTCCTCCTTCTCCTGCCCCTAATCCTTGTGGTTTTCATTGTCTACACCAACTGCCCATGATCCTCCCTGTTCTCGTATTCCTGGGTCTTATCATCTTCTACCTGAGATGATCGATCTTCTCCACATGGCACTCTGGGACCTGGTCCTTTAAATCCACCTAATCCTCCTTGTTTTGGTCTTCCTGGTGGCTTTGGTCCTCACCCCCCTTTCCTGCTTATCCTAGTTATATTGACATTTGGTCTCCTGGTCCCGATCTTAATATGTGTCCTCAATCTGGTACTGATTCTCCTGAACCTAGGCTTCCTGATCCTTGTCCTCATGATCTTCAATAACTTGTCCTGGACCGCCACTGACCATCCTAGCCTTTCCTTGATCTGATGGTCCAGGACTTCTTAGTCTGGTAATCCTTATCATGTACTCCTGACCGTGATCCTCTGGAATCTGGATTTCCTGTTTCACAGGCTCCAGCTTCTGGCCCTTTTTTCCTCCTCACCCTGATTCTGATCCCTACTTCCTCCTGGTGCTTCTCCGCTCTGGTTTGCATATTCCTAAGCCTTCTGTTCCTGGTCCCTGTCCAAGAAGTCCTGGTCTTAGGTCTGTTGGTCTGTAGTCCCACTGGCCATAATCTCCCTTGGCCTCCTGTTCTCTGTTCCTCCCCTCCCATAATAGTTCTATGACTCCTCTTGGTCTCCTGGTTTGCCTGTTCCACCTTCTTCTTGTCCATCTGACACTGGTCCCCTCAGTCATAATCCTTCTAATAATGGTCCTCCTACATGTGGTCTTCCTTGCCCTTGTCCATGTGGCTCTGGCATTTCTTGTTCCTATGTTGTATGTCACTGTGCTTCATGTAGCACTTATTATTTTGGTTCAGTGTCCTCCTGAGTGTGACCCTCTTTGACTTTTTGGTCCTAGTCCCACTGGGCTTGAACTTTCTGGTCCTTTTTATTCCTCACAGCTCAGCTACTCTAGGGATTGTTAATCCTACTATCCCTGGTCGTGGTGTTCACAGCCCTGGCCCTTCTACTTTTTGTACCAATGGCCCTCCTTGCTTTTCTCTCTGTGGTCCTGATCCTCATGTTTCTGGTCTATCTGCTATTGTTCTCCTGCCATGGGTCCTCTTGGGTCTGTCCACCTGAGTTTCTCTTCCTGGCACTGTTTCTTCTTGTCCCTCTATTCCTGATTGGTGCTTTCAGACCCTCCTAGAACACCATGTCTTATCCCTCCTATTCCTTTCACCCCTGGACCTTCTGTTCCTTTGATGCCTCGTCTACTGAGCCAATATCTCCCCCTTCTACTTTCTCCCAGACCTCCTGGTCCTTCTCACCCTGATCATAGAATCCTCAGTCATGTTTTTCCTGGTTGTCTTCCTCCTTGTTTATTTGTACCTGTTCCCTTCTGGACTGGGTCACCTTGGTCTTAGTTCTTCTTGTCCTGGTCATCATGGCTCTGGTCAAGCTGACCATACTGGTGATCCACCTCCTGGTCCTTATCCTCCTACTGTTTATCATCATCCTCTTTCTTCCCCAGGTCCCATCGACAATGACTTTAGCCTATCACCCAGACATTTTTTTGGCTTCCATATTACTTTGCTGAGACAACACTGTCAAGGACAGAAATGAGAGCCCTGTAGCCAAATGACCCACCCCACATACAACATTGCCTTGCATGTTGAAAATGAAACTACGATTCCCAAGTTACACTGGGTGGGTGACTTAAATATCAATGTGGCTAAAGGGGCCCGTCATGAGATGGGATCAATAAGAAGTATGTTAAAAACCCACTCTGTTGGGTGAATAGTGTGAACAAGAGTGTTTATTCAGCTGGCAGCTGACCGAATATACACTTCCTTCATGAATTAGCCAGATCCTTTGATTTTCTGTCTCCTGCTTTCACTTCCCCTCTTCTACAGAGGCTCCATTATTGTGTCTTGAAAAATTACCTCCTGAAAATGCCCCCAAAGCATTGTTCCCTCAGTACCAAATGCCATATGTGAGAGCTCCACTATCTGTGGCCCAGATGCCACTTATCTCTCTGTACAGGCCCTGTTTGCTGCTGCACTTTGGCTGCTGCAGGTTTGCCAGGACTGAAATACAAAGCAAGCAAAAAAAGAAGTTCAAAACTAACACAAGGCCTTCCATAGGAAGCCCAAAATTAGTGCAACCCTCAAAAATCATCAAAACCAGAATCATAATTGTTAAAAAAATGTATTTTCATGAGCGAAGAAACATTTATGTACGTTGCATCACAGGCAATACACATTATTCTTTGAAAAAAGCCAAAGATTGCAGCACAACATGTATGTGTGCCATGTGGTGGACCTCTTGAAACAGAAGGTTGATTCCTGCATTTCTTATTCTAATATATACTAACATAAATATTTTATTCAAACAGATTTTACAGTTTTTTTTCGTATTAAATCTTTTTATTGAGAGAAAACACATCACAGGTGATACAGCGGCTCGCATTCGAAGTGGCACGGGCCCATCAATGATAATACAGGTATGTAGGCAGTTCTGTAACAAGCTCCTTACAGTTGCGGTTATACACAGCAAGCCGCCTACAACCCAGCTGGGCCGGCCGCGTAGTAAAGGATCAGGAGCCATCGTTAGTTGCATTATGTCATAGAACAAAAGAAAAACAACCCCAACAAGCCCTCCTCCCAACACCACCCGCCCCACCCCCCTCCTTGTCCATCGAGCAAGCAAACAGCAGGAGGCCAACATCACTTCAAGGGTTTCACGGAGGGTGTCTCACTTCCGGGTTTTCGTCTTATGTGACTGTGTTTTAGGGTCTGCAAGTGGGGTATCTGCCAGTCGCAGCAATCGCAGGTAGCGGGGGCAGCTCAGTTCCCTGAATTCCTCTGTGAGTAGGGTCAAGAACGGTCGCCAGAGTTCCGCGAACTCAGCACTCTTCCCTGCTTTTGCCAGTAATAATTTCTCCATACCTAGTACCATCCATAGCCTATGCAACCACCCAAGCTGCAGAGGGGGTTGAGTGTCCCTCCAATGCGCCACAATGTTCTGTATTGCTGCCCCCAATGCAATCGCTATAAGTCTCCCCCTCATGGACTTCAGGGGGTACATCAAGGAGTTAGGGAGGCCAAGCAGCACATAGGCGGGGAATCGGGGAAGTTGTGTGTCTAGGTGCATGTCTATTAAATCTAAGATTGAGGTCCAGTAAGGTTGTAAGCGTTCACAGCTCCATAATAGGTGTTCTAGTGTGCCAAGCCCCCCGCATCCTCTCCAGCAGCGGTCACTAGCTCGGGGGTCCCAGCGATGTAGGCGTTCAGGCGTGTGGTACCAATAGGTTTCGGTTAGGCCCATGTGGTAGGCTGAGTGTCTGGCCCTGTGGTAAACGCCCTCCCACTCCTTTCGTGTGAGCTCTCTCCCCAGATCTCTCTCCCATCGGGCCCTCCCAGCATTGTATGAATGGATGTTGGTGAGAAGTAGATGTTGGTACAGGTCAGAGAGCAGCTTTTTGTCTGAAGTGCGTGTCAGCAGCCATTTTTCGTACGGTGTGAGGAGTCGCTGCGTGCCAGGTGTAATTGATGGGTGTAGGACCCAGTGGCGGACCTGCAGGTAGGGCAGGCGATCTGTCTCCGGTATGCCGTAGTCCTCCTTTACCTTCTGGAAGGGAAGGATACCGTTGAGGTCAAACATGTGTCCCACCGCTCTGCCAGGCGTCTTCCTCCAAATCTCAAACACCTGAGGGTCGAGACCAGGGGAAAAGTCAGGATTGCCAAAGATCGGTGTCATTGGGGAGGGAAAGGAGGTGAGACCCCGCCGTACTGCTGCATTGTCCCACGTGTTCAGGACCGTGCTCGTGATCTGCGACGCATAGAGATTGGGTGGCCTGTGACGGCGCGGTAAGAACGGGATGCCCTGAAGCGGTCAGCCTGCCACCGCCTGGTCCTGGAAGAGCCAGTGTTTACTGGATTCCAGTCGGTGCCACTCCACAAGCGTGCGTAACTGGGCAGCCTGAAAATATAAAGTGAGGCGGGTATTCCTACTCCGCCATGTGCAGGGGGAAGTGTAGCGATCAGATGTTTAAAGCGCGGGCGGCGGCCATTCCAAATATAGCGAGCTAAGTCTGACTGCGTCTTTTGGAGCCATCCTACTGGTGGGCGGAGGGGAAGAGTCTGGAAGACATAAAGAATCTGCGGCAGCAGGGTCATTTTAGTGGCCGCTGTGCGGCCCAGCCAGGAGAGTGTGAGGTGTTTCCATCTCCTAAGTTCCTCGTTAAGACGCGAGCTGAGCCTCGCGTAGTTGGCGTTTGCCGTATCTCGCACAGTCGGCGCCAGCAAGACCCCCAGGTACGAAATGGGAGAGTCCGACCATTGTAAGTCAAATTCAGCCTTGGCTTCCGTCAGTACGTCTGGCGGTAAGGATATGTTAAGGGCCTCTGACTTCCCGACGTTGACCTTGAAGCCCGAGGCCAGCGCGAAGGTATGGAGCTCCACAAAGAGCGACCGAAGGGACTGCATCGGCTTCATCAGAGAGAGTAAAATGTCGTCAGCGTATAGGCTGACCTTATGCGTATCACCGCCAAACGGGATGCCCTCAATGAGGTTGTGCTGTCTTATACGTTGCGCTAGTGGTTCCATATATAACGCGAACAGTAGGGGGGAAAGCGGGCAGCCCTGCCTGGTTCCACGTCCAATTGGGAATCGTGGGGAGGTATGGCCATTGACTCTGACCGTTGCGGTCGGTTGCCGATAACAATTAAAGATACGGTTGCGGAGAGTCTCCCCCATGCCGAACTTCTGCAGTGCCAACTCCAGGTACGGCCAGTGCACTTGGTCGAATGCTTTCTCAGCGTCGATGGTAAGTAGCATGCAACCTGGCCTTGTTTGGGATCCAGCCTCTATCAAGTGAAGGACACGTCTAGTATTATCACTGGTTTGCCGCTGCGGAATAAACCCGGCTTGGTCGGGTTCCACCAGTTGCTGCATATATGGAGCGAGTCTGCTCGCGATGATTCCCCTGTAGAGCTTGAGGTCAATATTCAACAGGGATATTGGTCTGTAGGAGCCGCATCGGGTGGGATCTCGGCCGGCTTTGGGGATCACTGATATTGCGGCTACTAGGAGGTCTGGTGGTATAGCACCGGGCTGATCGAAGGTGTTTAAAGAGGTCGCGTAGCAGTGGGGCTATTTGCGGGCAGAACGCCTTGTAGAAGGCTGCTGAATAGCCGTCTGGCCCCGGGGATTTACCCAGTTTGAGGCGGGATATCGCCGATATCACCTCTTCCAAGCCTATTGGGCGGTCGAGGAACTCCGCCTGTGACGCACTCAAGGAGGGTAGGGTCGCGCCCCGCAGGTAGTCGCTGCCTGCCTGCAGTCCAGCCGATTTGCTGCATAGAGGTCAGCATAAAAGTGCCCAAAGGCAGAGGCAATAGCCGTATCCTCTGTGATCAGGTCACCGTGGCCGTGCTGGAGGGTCCGAACGTGTTGCCTCTGTTGCTGCTCCCGCAGCCTGCTCGCCAGTAGTCTCCCGCAGCGATCCCCCCCTGTGTAACATGCATGGCGCAGCCGCAGGGCGGCGTATTCAGCCACATCCTGGTCCAAGGCTGCAAGCATCTTTCGTTCTGCGCATAGTTGACGCCACGCTCGTGCCGCCCCCGTGCGCTGATGCATTTGTTCCAGCTCAGCCACATGTTGGGTGATCTCGGCCCTCTTTTGTGCGCGTTCCTTGTTGTTAGCCGTAGCCAGTGAGATGAATTCGCCCCAGAGGACTGCCTTGAGAGCTGCCCATTGGGAGGCCTTGGTGGTTTCCCCATTAGCATTATGGACCAGGAACTGGCCAAGGGCCGTCTTGATTCGCTCAAGCACAGCCAGACTCTGCAGTAGGCTATTGCGCAGGCGCCAATGCCGCTGGGGTCCAGGCGTGGTTGGCATCAGGAAGGACGCCACCACTGGAGAATGGTCCGACAGGGAAGCGGGTTGTATCTCAACGTCTCGTGCACGAGATGCTAATTGAGAGGAGCACAAAAAGTAGTCGAGCCTTGCGTATGTTTTGTGAGCTGCTGAGTAGTGAGTGTACGCCGTGGCCTGTGGGTGTGCATGCCGCCACAAGTCGATGAGGCCTAGGTCTGCAAGGCGAGTGTGACCCGCCGCCGAGAGTGCCCCCACCTGGCCAGAGCGCTGGCCCGATCTGTCCCCTGTATTGTGAAATACTAGGTTAAGGTCGCCTCCCAGTAATAAGTGTGGATGTGTGGTGGCTGTGGCCGTTTCCAGGGCCTTGTGTAAGAATGCCTCCTGTCCATCGTTAGGTGCGTATATGGAACCTATCAGTAGGGACTGCCCTGCAATGAGGAAGCGGTGCGCCAGTAGCCTGCCTTTGATCTCTGCTTCCTTTTGTAGGACCCGTCCCCCAAAGGATTTGGCCACCAGGATCGCCACCCCAGCCACCTTCTTGTGTGAAGAGGAGAAAAATTGCCATGGGAAGGAACGTGATTTAAGTCTATGGTGGTCTTTGGGGAGTAGGAGTGTTTCCTGTAGGAGGCAGATGTCCGCCCCCGAGTGCTCCAGGAGAGAGAGAATCGCTTTGCGTTTGACTGGGTTATTCGGTCCTCTCACGTTGAGAGATAGAATGGTCTATGGGCGTGCCATGTCAAGCCTTCAGGTGAACCATCTGCGTAGTGCACTTGTTTCTTGTAAGTGAGAAAGGTAGAACAACCCCGCTCAGAACTCGTGGACAAGGAGGACCCCCCACCCGCTCTCCCCTCTTTTCCCCTCTTCCCACCCTCCCCCCACCAACACCTCTCCCAACCTCACCCGGATCCCCCCCTAACCCCAACAAGGAATCTTGAAGAAACATCCCAGTTCCCGTCCCCAAGCACATCATTGTCCAAGTCCAGTCCCACTAAGGAACAAGTCAATGGAAGGTTACCTGAGTGGACGTCCAGCCACTAGGCCTCTCCCCTTCGCCCCCCCTCCCAGAGCCCAGTACCTGCTAAATGATGAATGCTGAAGTGTTCTTTCCCCTGAGAATGTCTCAGGCTGTCGGTGCGGTATCCCGGGCTACCTCCCGCACCGCGTTGACCATGTCTGCTCTGATGGTTGACAGACGTCGCGAGACCCGTTGCCAGCCATCTCTGGTGTGTCGCCGCCGTCGCGGGGTGGATGTGTCTTCCTCTGTGGCCGTGATCCCTAACACCCCGCAGGTGTCCTGGAGGGAGCGGAGCTGATGCAAGGTCCCGTTCCACCTGAAGATGATACGGAAGGGGTGGCCCCAGGCATACGGTGTCTCATGTTCCCTCAGGATGTCCGTAGCAATTTTAAAGGACTTACGTTTTGGCGGACAGGTCCTGATAGAGGGCCACTGGGTGTCCTCGGAATTGTAAGGGCTGCTGCTTCCTGGCTTCGCTGAGGATACGTTCCTTGAGCGGGTAATCTGGAAGAAAGGCTAGAATGTCCGGCGGTGGGGCTGAAGCCCGTCTCGCAAGTCCTCCCGATGGGCCCTGTCGATCCGAATTTGGAAGTCAGCGGGTTCGCCCAGGATGTCGCGGAATAAGTCCTGCAGGTAGCCCACCACGTCGGTGCCCTCTTCTTTGATTGGAACGCCTCGGACCCGAATATTGTTCCGGCGTGACCTGTTTTCCAGGTCCTCGGCGTGGGCTTGGAGATCCAGTTGCTGGTATTTCAGGCGTATCACCTCCTGTTGCAGCTGCACTATCTCCTCATCTCTGGCGGTGTCTGCTCCCTCCATGGTGGCCACTCTCTCCCCGAGGCTGTCCACCTCTCTCCGCACCTCTCTGACCTTGCCCGTCACCTCCTGCTTCAGGGTATGGAAATCTTCCCTAAGGGAGTTGAAAAGGGATTCCAGAAAGGAGCGGGTTATGGGTATTTCACCCGTGCTGGCACCCTGCTGGGCCGTCGACTGGCTCGGCGATGGGTGTCCCTTGTCCGCTTTTGCCTGGGTTTTGTTTAACATCTCCGGCAGGGTCCGCTCGCCCTTCTTCCCCCCTCTCTGGCCAGCCATACCGAGGGAAGCTCCTGCTACGTGGGGCTGACCGCAGCCGCGGTGCTCCCGTTCCAGGTGCGTGCGGCGGCCGCGGGACCTCATGACTAGGCTGCGTAGGCCTCTGATCCTCAGATCCCAACTCGTTCCCCAATCCGGTCGGCACGGATAGGCAGCGTGGACCCAACAGTGGCCGTGTGACTGGTGTCCCGTCCGTGGTGGCAGCGGCGGAAGTGGCAGGCAGTGGGCCGCGAGAGTGGGCGCAAGGGTAGGAAGGCCGGGCCGTAGTCGCCCATGCAGGATGCTCCGGGCGCGCTGGAGTTCACCTGCCCGCACCCCGCTTGTCCCTCGGCGATGAAGCAAGTCTCCTCACCTCTAAGGCACCTTCACCAGGGTCTCCCTTCGATGCAGCCCGGCCCGTCAGCGAGGCCCACATCCAGCGTCCGGGTCTAGGCTGGTGGGCGTCCGTAGGTGCGCGGCGTAGACCCTGGGTCCAGGGGTGGGCCCTGAGCTTCGGGCTCCAAGCCGCGGGAAGTAGCGGCCTGTTCAGGCCGGGTCGCAGCTTGCTGAGATACCCCAGGCCCGGTCGCGCCCACGTAAAATGGCGGCTTTGGGCCTCGGCGCCGGCCGCCTCACTAGGCCGTTCCAGGCAGGCCGGGTCCCCCGCTGTCGCTGCCCCCATGGGGGACCCGGAGTCTTGGCAGATGCAGGTAGGTGAAGTGGCGAGGGGGGGGCCCGGCAGGCTCCACAGGGCGCCCCGGCGTCCGTCGTCATAGGCCGCACTCGCACAGGCCGCAGCAGCGGCCTCGATTTGCAATCCGGGCGGCCGTCCTCGCCGCCGCCGGGCCCCGGGCCTCCACCCCAACCACACCACCGGGTCGCTCGGCGCCGCAAGGCCGGGCGCCGCCTCCCTGCCGCCCGCTGGATGTAGGGCGCGGGTTCCGATGAGACCCGGCCGCCGCTTTTCTCGGGAGGGTGCATCGTTCGCCGCTCCCGGCTCTGGCTGCCACGGCGGCCGCCGCGTCTTCTGCTGTCTTTCCCTGCCGCAGGTGTACCGGGGCCCCGATGGATGATGGGGCAGTCCTGGTTCGTTGCGTTCGTTTCCGCCTTCCCCACTGTGCTGTGGCGGGGGGGAGAACGCTATTATGCAGGCTTGGGCCCAGTCGGATCGGAGGAGCTCCGGGGAGAAGCGTCTGCTCACTCTGACATCTTGGCCACGCCCCTACAGTTTTTTTTTAAATGTAAATAACTTAGCTTCTATCATGCATTTATTTACCTTTGTAAAAACGACTTGTACATGCACTTAGGTTCAAATGCTTGAGACCTTACTTTCTTGCACCTCCATTACAAGCAGGGCACCATCCTGCCATTTATCTTAATGTCTGGCTAAATAAAAATTTACTTCAAACTATTTATTCTGCGACCCGTCAAATAGTACATGCAGCCAGATAAACTATGAAGTTTCGTATATTTAGGCTGCTGCTGACTGAATAGTAGAAATGAAGTACTATTGTGCCAGCCCCTGGTTAACTACTAGATTTTATGTACTATTTGTCCAGCTGCTGGATAAATAGCCGCCTCCCATCTTTGAAGACATACACCTCTCCCCTGCTCTCTTCCTTTGTGCCTGACTATTACTCAATATATATTTTTGACTTGCCCACTTATTTCCTTCCTCCCCATCTTTGGTTTTGCTTTAGCATTCATTTTCTTCTGGGCTTTATCCTGTTGTTATCTTACTCTATGAATAATTCCAACATGATATCTGTTATTACCTATTACTTTATGTTCCCTTTCTGCTAGGTTTCACTTTCTTTCTACTCCAGTCTGGGATTTTTTGATGTTATACATTTCACATCTTTCTTTCCTCACTTGTTTTCTTCTTTGGCTTCCTGGCTCTCGCCCTTAGACGTTTAGCGAAATGTTGAAGTTGTACCATGGTCACTGATACTTATTATGTGTTGTGTGTGTGTCTGTTTGTGTGCGTGTGTGTGTGTGTGTGAGAAAGAGACATAGACAGCAATAGAAAGAGAAAAGAGATGTGTGTCTATATCTCTTTATATGTTCAGAGTACCTGTGTCTTGTAGGTCTATCCCACAGATGGTGTCCCCAAATCTGTTATGATCCAGTTCCTACCGGTCAGTGAATATGTAGATTAGTGGGCTTGTCTGTGTGTTTCTTCCTCTTGCACTCTATTACCTGGACTGAACATGTGTCATTAGAGAATGGTTAGACTCGGGAAGGTAATCCAAGATGGTCAGCCTTTCCACCAGGCTTTTTATCCATTTCAATGTTTTTGTGTGGTCTATTGTTGTGCTTGGGTGATCTTTTGTGGTCTAATATCTAGTCAGTGTGCATATTTAAGGAAAATAACACGCTTTAACATTACTAAAGATTACATAATCAGGTTCTAGTAGGACTCACTGTCTTTGAGATGTTATCTCAAACGAGATGGATTTGATAGGAAAAAATTTAGACAATTGTTAAAAAGAAAACAAAGCTATCCTACGCAGCAGAATGTGTTGCATGCTTTGCATGTAGATACTCCTGCTTCTGTACATATTGATCACAGATCGGAGCTGTAATCCAACACTGCACCTTTCACTACCAAAATAACTTACATCAGAAGTAAAATTGTGAACTGGTTTATGTCAACATCTCAGCTTGCTGAAATTGGTTGCTTCTGCTGTTGTTCCACTTCCGGTTGAATAAATTGCCTGGTAATGAACCTCACATTATTAGCGAGACTTGCTGAAAACTCAAAGCCAGGAGAATTTAAAATCAAAGACAACAATCGTCGCCGTATCGCAAACCAATGCGAGACGCACATTGGTGTTCGCTTTCTTCTCAACTCTGCATTTGATCCAGGACCACAGCCAGTCTTCTTGCCATTCAAGGCTCCTGTCATTGCAAGTGAGGAAGCTTTCAAGCGCAGACATCAAAACAGACGAAGTTAAAGGCTTTTCCAGTGACACGCAGAGACTCAGCCTCATTTCTGCCTTTTATTTGATACTGCCAAAAGAGCTTTTGAAATGACAACCGGCTATTTGCATTGAATTCAATTGTGGAGCACATTACATTTGCTGTTACAAGTTTCTTTTATCAGTTTGAACCGAAATCCCACTCATTGTAATAAGAATTGCATTTTCCTCAAGGCGAGGGCTTTGAACCACACAACGACATGCCTAAAGTGATCTTTTATGTTTTGACTAAGACAGCCCCACTACCCTGCCCTGTCATCCTCCCGATGATAGGTTGGCTGGAAACAGTAACAATTTGCACAGCATTTTAAGGAATTCCACAGCTTGGCGATCATATGCACAAATGATAAGAAGGCAGTGAATATGCCATGCTGGCAAAATGAACACAGAAATGTTGTGAATCTGATCAGTTTCTGTATTTGGTGCAGTTCGTTTGACGAGCATTAAGAAGAAAGAGCCCAAAGGTGGAAATATGTTAAACCAAATTTATTTTCACAAATATTTACAAAGGTTTTTAAACATTACTCAGTATGCATAATTTTGTGAAGTTCACCTACCAGTATGAGGGTATGACTGAGATAGACCTTAGCACTAAAATAAAAGGGACCCCCATTAGTGAATTAGATAGCTAAAATGGGGAAACATCCTTTACAACGCAACTTTTACCACGCAGTGCTTTTACATCGCAACTTTTACAACGCAAACCATTACAATGCATTGCGCTGGGGGGCGCTCTAGCATAGGGAATAGATTTAATTTACTATCCAACACCTTCCCTAGTGTCCACGGGGACTGGAGTTGGAATAGTAAATTAAACTATTCACTATCCAGCCTCCCAAAGCGCTATGCGTTGTAATTGTATGCGTTGTAAAAACCACGTTGTAAAAGCATGCGTGGTAAAAGCATGCGTTGTGACGTCATACATCCGCTAAAAAGTGGCCATGTTTGCAAACTCGGGCTGGTTTGAACTTGTAAAGACACACTGTATAAGTGTTTTGCAATGTATGGAGACTGCATTGATTTGAGCTTGCTGCATGCAATGGTTGTATAACTATCCAATAAATCAACAGTTTAAACTGGCCCAGCAGACCCAAAACCTGCCCAAAAAAAGCCTAAAACTGGCGCACACACACCAACCTGCCAGACTAGAGATTTCAGCACTGCCTGATGGGCCAGTCCAGCCTTGACCTGCATCTTGTGTGAAGGTTTAACACAATGGCAGAACCTTGCATTCAAAAGCCACTGAAGATCTCGGCTGAAAATTCTTTGATGACGGAATGGTTTCTGCAAGACATTTTCAGCTCCAAATAGTATTCCAATAGAGAAATATTTTGCAAAATTATGATCTTGCAAAATTGCAATCTGGACCTAAAAATTCAACCAGGCCTATCTATTTTGCACATTGAGGATGTTTTAAAAAAAAGTCTCAGCAACTATGGAAAAATACAGAACAAGACTCCATAACAGCCAGAACTCCATTAACCAGTGCTGCGCTGCGGCCTGTGTTTCCGCAGTCCTTCTGCCTCCTGGCTGGCTGGGGTGGGACGCGGTCCCCCTGCATTTGCAGGAGTGCAGGAGGCAGGAACAGCCCTCCTGACACCGTAAAAGACATCTTTGCACTTTCATAAGGCAGGACTACTTCATAACAGACAGAACTCTATTCACCAGGGCCACGCTGAAGCCCATGTTTTCGCAGTCTTTCTGCTTCCTGGCTCGGTGGGGTGGGACTCAGTTCCCCAACACATGCAGCGGCGGGGTAGGCAGGGACAGCCCTCCTGATGCTGTAAAAGGCATCTTTGCACACCTGCAGTGCAAGAGTGTGCCCGTGCCGTGCCCTGGCCGAGGGCGGACCTGTCTGCGCCTGTCTGCGCCTGTCTGCAGCCGAATGAGGCCGGGGTGGGCCCCCACTCTTTCTTCTTCTAAAGCAGTAAGTGTGATACAAACCCCAAGGTTTTGATTATTTATTCACTGATCACTTCTGTGTACACAATGGTTGAAGGGAAAATAATGGGAGGCAAGGAGGGCACTCCCAAGTGACAGCAAAGCGATACCCTTGACTCTTTTCTGGTGCATGAAGCAAGGCTCCTTGATAACGCGATTACATTGGCAGAACGTTGCCTATCGCTGGATACAGGGGACATTAATTTACCACTCACAGACTCCGATTTATGCAATGACTCCGAAATCATGCACCAAGAAGACACTCAAAGGAATGGAATTGTTTTTGATGCCGTGTCAATAGCCTCAGCCATTTTTATCAACAACTGGTGGACCTCCAACGAAAAGGAAGAAGAAGTCCAAACATGTGGCCCCAATTCAAGAAACAAGTACTAGATCTAAAAAAACATTAGATGTACGCCAGAATGGACAGGATATGTCCAGCGTATCTATGTCCAATAACATAGCTAAGAGTCTGACTTCGTCCCCAGATACTGCAGCGCGGTTAAATTTAGATCTGGATAGCATATTAAGTAGGTTTGAGTATGTATTGTCAAATAGCCTCTCCCCATTATTAGATGGACTTGGCAAATTAACGAATTCTGGATTATCACTTCAAAAATCTATTGTTAATATTGGAATACAAGTTGGCCAGGAGAGGCCACTAGTATGTTATAATAATAGTTCTGGAGGTGATCAGGAGGATGTTAGACCTAAAACACAGATACTCAAACAATTCAGCACCACTACCCAGCTGACCCTCCCACCTATTGTCTGTAATGGGGGCCAATGCACTGGGGAGGAGTTGGCTTAAAATGTAGGAGGATGCAAAAAGATGGACCTAGGGACAGGGAGTATCCCCACCCTCACCCCAAAGACGCAATGATAGATCCAATCCAGGGCAATTAAACAAGGTAGCCAGCGGTACACAAGTCACCTCAAATCAGGTGAACCTGGAGCTCCCCCCTGAGTGCTGCCCTTATGTGGCAATATTAACAAATGTAGCCTGTCTTCCTGATAACAGTAATGAGACACCAGACTTATTACCCACCAACAAGTCACACAACTGTGTAATGATTGTAAGTAGCCATAATCTACGGTGATTTTTTCTTGATGAACCACAAATTATTTTGCCCTGGGTTTAAGAGGTTACGTTTATAGATATTTTAGTATTGAATAGTATGATATGCCTAATCTTCAAATCATTTTTATAACTATGATGTTTAAATGATGTGTTTTGTTTTTATTTATTACTTTTTAATTTATGATGGGAGTTTTTTCCCTTTTATGTGAATGATCATTTTTTAATCGAATAATGTTACTAGTACAACCAAACAGCTGCCCTGGGTGTTGTGAGAGACAGAAAGAGGTCTATTTCTGTCTTAGAAGGACATTTTGTAGCTACTTAAAATCTTAATTGAGGGTCAAAGGGTAAATGCAAATGGAGCAGTGTGATTTCCTATGGCGTTTTTACCCACACTTTGCTCTATTTGAAAAGAAAAGCAGGTCAAGTCCAAAAGGTGAATTCTTTAAATCACAGGGGGCAGTTTTTGCAACAGGGGAATTTTGAAACAGACCAGATTTGATTCATGCTAGAAAGCAACCTGTGATCATCAGCCCATTCAACCGTGGGTCCCCTACAAAATGTCTACACAAACAAATAAAACAAACAAACATATAAATAAATAAATATGATGTTTAGGCTTGAAACGGAAAAGCTTGTCACTGATAGGCATGTGGGCAGCCATCATAGTGACACAGAGGGCCAGTACATAGCTCTATCATCTGGATCATTTAGGAAGCCCAAATCATAGACTTTAGGTTGACCTGTTTGTTGAACTGAAGATGCAAGTAGCAATGTGCTGCAGTCTCTGTGCTAGATCCACAAATGCAGTCTTGAAGATTCTGGAAGTACACCGCAGTCACAGATTTGAGGCATACCCCAAAATGCAAAACTTACTTATGTGGATTATCTACTGGGTGAAACTTCACATGAGTGGATCATGCAAAATTGTGCATTTGATCGTTTAATTTTTCAACTTTTCCACATGGAATATACTTTTTGAAAGGGGAGCATTCACATCCCTACCGAAGTGGACATCCTGACCATCCCGAGGCGCAAGTCTGTCCTCGCCAACTTAGGGTTGGTCATGGCCAGACGAGACATTGCCAATTACTGGGGGGCCCCGCGACTACCCACCTTGACTGAATGGCGGGCGAGTCTTGATTTATACATCGTGGCGGAGCAAGTGACCTACAAGGCCAGGGGTTGCCCACGGAAGTTTCGTAAAATATGGGAACCATGGATAAACTATTATGATTTAGATATTGTGGGGGAGGCAGGGGATGGGGACCTACTACAGGATGGACCGAGGAGGGAGCCTTGAATGGTGCGACGTTCCGGGACCCCCTTGTAATGTAACTAAGACCCTATATATCGGCTGTGCCCAAGCCACCCGAATTTGGCTACTGCCTGACTGGACGAGGATAATGTACCCTAATGTGTGCCTTGCCATGTTGATATGGATGGATATTTATTTTGCATTGTGTATTCATGCTTGGTTTGAAGTTTTGGTTTTGTATCAAAAGCAAAAGCAAAATCAAAATATTTTCAAAAAAGAAAAAAAAAAGTCAGTAACCATGACCTAGACTGACCGCATCTCCTTTCTGTTTTGGCACATTCATACTGAACCACAAAGGATCTACCACCACCAAATCCTCCTGCCACCGCTTGGAAAGCATGAAAGAAGGGGAGTGGGCTTTTAATCTCTGTGTGCACCAGCCTGAACACCTCAGCAACTTACTGAAAGCCCCAAGAACCTCAGCTGCTGTATCACAGCAAGCGCCAACACCCTCCCTCCCCTCAAGCACCACCCAACAGCAAAACCCCTACCACAGACCAGCTGATAGACAATGGAACTCATGCTGATGAAACACCACTGCAAACATCTGGAGCACAAGTACAGAACAAGTCTAGACACCACAGATAAATACATTTTCAAATCAGCCCAAAGACGCTACCAGCAGCAGATACGGAACAAGAAGTGCAAAGCTATTGCAGATCACATTGATGGTGGTACTAACAGCAGCAAGGAAATATTCACCATCATCAAAGATTTCACCCGGCCACTTGCTGCTTCCAGCAATATCACTCCCTCAGAAGACCATTGTAACAAGAATTCTTCTGTAACAACATCACCTCAATATACAGCAACTTCAACCCTCAACCGGACTCAGGCACCTTCGCAACACAATATCTCCTCATAGCTGAAGAACGAAGCCTGAACTCATGGCCTGCTGTCACCACCAGCTAAATTGCTGCTACCAAGAAGATCATCCACTCGGGGTTCCCAAATGACACTGACCCCCACTACGTCTTCACCAAAAGACATCTACTGATCAGTGAAGAACTAACATGGGTTCTCAACGGCTCCATCGACCCATTCCCTGACACCTGAAAACATGCTACTGTCATAGTACCTCTGCTCAAGAAATAAATGATGACTCAGCCACACTTTCCCACTGCAGACCCATCGTCTTTCTACCATACCTGGCAAAGGTTGTAGAGGATCTAATCAATTGATGTCTCACCGACCACTTCAGCAACCACCAGCTCCTCAAAGCCAAATAGTCAGGATTCCGGCACAACCACAGTAGAGAAACAGCACTCATCACTGCCACAGACATCTGCAAGATCCTTGACAGAGGAGATACAGAAGCCCTCATTCTCCCAGACCTCTCTGCAGCATTTGACACAGTCTCACACCTCATCCTCATCAAATTCCTGCATGAAATTGGCATCTAAGGAATTGCCCTCTGCTGGTTCTGCTCTTTCTCAACAAATAGAGCACAAACTGCAAGACTGTTGCCTTACTCCTCAGAAGCCCGCAAGCTCAAAGTGACTCAAGGTTCACTGCTTAACCCTCCTCTGACGCATACACGATCCCTTTGGCCAATTTAATTTGCATACACAACATCAACATCCTCTCTTATTCTGATGACATGCAACTCATACTCTCCTTCTTGGACAAGACCCCCAACACAAGAAACAAGTTCACTGCCTGCATGACCAAAGTTGCTCACTGGGTGAAGGAGAATGGACACAAGCTCAACACCAACAAGGCAGAAGCAGTGATCTTTGGCAAGAACATCTCATCATGGAACTCTAAATGGCGTCCGTCCAAACACAGATCCACACCCCAGAGTCCCACCAGGAACATCTGAATAATCATGGACCACAAACTAGACATGGCCTCACAAGTCAATGCTGCCACTGCATCTGCTTCCACACCCTGAAGATGCTGAGGAAGATGGTAAAATGGCTCCCAAGCATCACTACAGAAACTGTCACTCACACCCTAGTCACCAGTAGTTTGGACTATGGGAACACCCTCTTTACCTGGACAACCAGACAACTCACTAGAAGACAACAATTCATCCAAACTTGCCATCCAGGCTCATCCTCAACCTCCCACGCAGAACTCACATCACACTCACCTCAGCGAGCTCCACTAGCATATGAACTACAAACATGTGTATTTCAAACTCTTCACACACACATTTAAGGCACCACACAACTAAGGCCCCTCCTACCTGAACAGTCGCATTCCCCACTCTTAAAAAGAACCAGATCAGGATGATGGGAGTTCTCTTACATCACTCCTAAAGCATGGTATGGCCTGCCAAACCACCTCAGAGCCTCCTCTCTTTTCTTGCATTTCAAAAGAAGCTGAAAACCTGGCATTTAAATTAACCAACTTACCATAGGCCAGGCTAGCCACACACACCGGCTCAGCACCAGGATACAGTTGCGGGTGATAGTGCACTTTATGAACACACATAACATAATATCCTTGTCTTTGGGATGACTCTGGACTTTAATCCCGATTATTCTCGCTCTCATGTCAGTTGTGTTGCTGTAACTAATGTATTGTTTTATATTATCTGTGCCGTCATCTGTGAAGTCATGAGTGATGCACAGAGGAGCGTTATGTATACCTTGCTCATCATACCTGGTGCATTTTAGGTTTTATTTCAACCAGCCAAAGCAGGAAACAAAGTTGAGATAGTACTAGAGATGTCCACGGATGACATGTAAGGGTTAGTAATAACTGGGTCCAAGAATAAATCTGAATTTAAACATCTAACGACAAGTTAAAATCAAAGCTAGTTTGCAGGTTGCAAATAAAAACTGAAATGGAAAAATGGTAATGAGAGAATAATATATGAGAGCAGACAGAAACAATCCCTCAATTTTTGGTAAAAAGCTCGAGAGACTTAGAAGTCATTACTGCTGCAACTAACAAGAGATAAGAAGTAACATAATAATGAGAAAGACTTATATAAAAGAAAAAATAATCACTTGTGTGCATTATCACGATTAAAAAAGCCTCAGAATAAAGGAATGTTTAATAGAGGAGAAACGAATTCTATAGAGAAGAAACATTTAATGGCTGAAAACTGAACCTGAGGAAATGTATTAGTGGGCAAGGGTAGATGCTGCAGGGAAACCTTTCCTGTATTAAGAAAAGGTGAGGTCAGAAATATAGGGGCATATTACCAACCAATAGAGATAATTTTTGTCTCTAACTTGTTTAGAGACAAAAATTATCGCCGCAAATCGGCGATTTTTATCGCAGATAAACCTTGGTATTGCCAAGGTTTATCGCAAATGCGATAAAAAACGGCCGCAATGCATGAATATCGCTGAAAAGTCCGCGATATTCATGCATTATCGAGCAAATGCTCTTAGCCATGTTATCCACCTCCCATTGGATAACATGGCTAAGAACTGCTCAGGGCAGGTGTTAGCTTTTGGAGATATTCGGGCTTAGCGCGAATATCTCCAAAAGTTGGTAATAGGAGATAGCGATGTTAGCGACTGTTTCCAGTTGCTAACATCTTGGCACGCCCACTTTGCATGTCATTAGTGATAAATATCACTGACATGCAAACGGGGCCCAAGATGGTCGCTATCTCCTATTAGCTGTCGCTAACTGGTGTTAGCGACAGCTTGGTAATAGGGAGATAATTTTATCTCCGCTTTCTTGGCTTTTAAAGCCAAAAAAGCGGAGATAAACCCCCTTGATAATATGCCCCATAGTGCTTATCCCAGTCCGATGTGAAACCAAAAATACCTAAAAAAACAAAGAAGAGTCATCCACTTTATCAAGCACTCCAAATAAACCATGCAAGATAAGAATGAATAAAATAGGGTTGAGCTAATTTCCAGTGATTTGCTGGATGAAGAATATTAGAAGCGTCAATAAGAGCAGTTCCCAAAGTGTTACCTCGAAAGAACCAGATTGCAGCAGAGAGAAAAAGTTATCAATATTAAGAAAAATGTACGATACAATTGACTGGCTGGTACTCATAGACTACCTAGATGTTTTAGATATGAGATAAGATATAAAGTGAAAACAGAAGAAGGGTTAAGAAATATTTTCTTTAATAAAGGGAGGACAGCAGTAGATTTTTTATTGGACGTTGAAAGGAGTCTACAAGATATGAAAGCATGGAAAAAGTGTGAAATGAAATAAGACTGCATCAAGGCAGCCATCGAAAACTGCAGAGGGTCTGCAGAAGATTTACAGGTCTGTCATGAGAAATATCAACCTCAGAAGTGGGGGTCTGTCAAATGGTTGAGGAGAGAGAAAAAGAAAGGTGTAAGGAAATTAGGTTGATGAGGTAGTGTTAAGTAGCTTGAACTTTTGTAGTGAAATAGCAAGCAAAGTCATCGGTGCACACAGAAGAGGATAATTAAAGGTAAGTTAATACCAAAGGAGATAACAGCTGGTATTGATTATCAGACTGGATGTATGGAAGAGAGAGAGATCAATTTTCTTCAGAATATATTTGTTTAGATGAAAAAAAGACAATGTAGAACAATGAACCAAGACAGCAGGAACCCTTTGTCCCCTGGACATTGGTCGCGGGGGTAGAGGTTGGAGATGAGGTCAGCATTGGAGAAAACTGGTCAGGAGTGGGGTAAGAGAAATTGATGGAGTGGCATAGGGCGGTACAGGAAGATATGGATGCATGCAGAGAAATTTAAAGGGAGAATAAGCAGAGGAAAGGGAAAATTAGAGAAACGTGGAGAGTAGATGGATAAACCAACCAGGGCCTAAGAGGCAAACAGCTATGTCTTGGCATATGATACTAAGAGACATACAAGTTTACTTCATGTTATTTTGTTGCTATTATAGGCTCTGATGCCTGTCCCTGGTGTTGAATGGAAACCATCACTGGCCTCTGTTGGCCAACCATTAAACCAGACGGTTTTCTCTGGCATTCTGAGACAGTGCCTAGACTATGACGACTATAGCTGCTATTTGATGTGCCTGCGTTGATAGTATCGCCATCTATGACACACAAAGATCAGCCCTGGTATGTAACAATGATATATGTGCATATGAGGCTAAACATTAGAATTTGAGACCGTGCCTATCCATGTGCAGTGGTAGTAAATGTGAATACTTGATGGAAAATGACACCCCGAATTTTTGGGACAAAATGAATGTATTTCAAGAAAATAAAAAAAACATGTTCCGTGAGGGCAAAATCAACATAGTTTCTGAAAATTCTAAGCTAATGTTTGTTTGATTACATTTTTATTAGTAATTCATTTATAAAAAAGGAATACAACATTGATGCCAATTACCAACTTCTTAATAAGTCCCAAGTTCTACAAATATCACCCCTCCCTGACTTTCTCACCCATTTACACCCTATACCTACTCTTCTCACCCTTGATATCATCACCCAGATAGAGACCCTTCAACCACCCACTCCTGTTGGCTACTGCGTCTTAATTTACAACTCACAAACCAAGGGGCATATTAGCAAGAACCTCGTTAAAATGATTGCTGTTTTAGGTGCAGAAAACTGACTCTAAAACGGCGATAATGGGCTTGCTAAAATGCGTTATAGAATTCCAATAGAAGCCCAGGTTAGATGACGATAATTTTAACGAGGTTCTTGCTAATATGCCCCCAAGTTCTGTCCCTTTTATAGTTGAAGGGTCTTGGTCTGCTAGGCGCAATACCCATAATGTTTTGGGACATATCAGACCCCATTCCCAGGCACGAGATACAGAGAAATTGGTTTATTTTCCTGAAACGAGACATTGGCATTTAGTGGAAAAGAGTATATTTATTTTAGAAAATTACACAAAGCCGTTTAAACAAAATATTTCAATTTTCAAAGTACATTATTATTTAATTTTGAATATATATTATGTTATGAAAAAAGTGCTGCTGTGTCTTTTGCGTTGTTCTCTTTGTGTCAAAAGATGTTTTCAGCTTTTGTGGTTAGGTAATAGCTCATGTAATGCATTGCATGGCCTGTACTAAAATGTTTAAATTACATTATTTATTATCATTATGTGTCTGGTGTCAGAGGCCTAAATCTGTAGGATTGGTATAATTTAAGCGATGTACATATTCTCTAAACTTTTAAGGCATCTGTAACAAAACAGCTAGCTCTGCTGTTGGAGCCTGTAAGGCATAGATGTGCTGTCTAGAGATTTGAGGTTGTGAAATGTGTGCAATGTTTAATTTTCGATTTAGCACCATCCAAGAAATTCCCAGTTAAGTTGCATACAGAATAATTTACCAAAAAGGATCAGGGTGCGAAAAGGTAAGGATGTGGAAGCGCGTTTCAAGAAAGACAATTACTACATATTAAGAATAAATAGTGGGTTCTTTTAATTATCTGTAAGTACCACTAGGAATGGTTTGACTAATTTAGTAAACCATAAAGTATTGTATCGTTTCATAAATGAGCTCAGGGCATTTCCCAACCGATCCCCACCCCAAAGAAAACCTTTTGTTGGGTTATGCTTCATTCCTCACTTACATTAATTTGGGCTTAGATTTAAGCCCTGCTAGTTAGAAAATTCGCCCAGTGCCATTGGGACACACACATGTGCATTATTGTCACTTTAAAAGAGCATACCCAAGTTTTTTAATCTTGCCCACAGAAGGGCATATGCAGGATATGTGATCCTGGGTTTGGGGCTTCTGCTGATGAAACTCTTGTGAGCCGCCACTGCCTTCAGCAAATAGAAAGCTAATCCAGAAAAAAAGACATAATGTGCAAATGTCAATGGATTTATCATCAACTGCAAAAGCAGATATTATGACCACATATGTTGCTGCTGCCTCCACAAGTGCCACTGTTTCTTCCTATGTACACTGATTTCAACCTTAAAGCAAAGCTCGAAGCACAACAGTATTTCTTAAATGTGATTTGTCACCTGCAAATGTGCCCATGTTGGATCAGAATGCACATTGTTGTATGTTTGTGATTCAGCCCCCTAACCCCGCCCCCCATAGATGATAGATCATTGTCATTGTATATGGCGTGCCATTACTAACAACGTTTTCTCTTTAAACCTTCACGTTTCAGGAAAAGTACGTGTTTCTCTTTGGATTCCGATTCAATTCCCATCACAGTGCAAAGGACGACAGACATAATTGTTAAATTTCCTTTGAGATTCCATGGAGAAGCCACCTTTAGATGCACTTTTGCATTTCTACTTAATGATGAAATCGTTTCAAGCCACTCTTTCAAACAAATCACGCTCTCATAGAATCCTCTTTTGTCTGCGATTCATAACTTATTTAGTAGCATTTCAGACAGGCTCATCTTAATCCAAATTATTAATGCTTCTTTGCTTTAGATTTTAAAGTTAGCTAGTTGAGTGCCCCAGTCAGATTACTATTTGTTGCCATGAGGAAAGTAGAGTGCGCCGACTCTAGGTACATTCCCTGCTTCTTCTATCTGGCCTTTATCCGAAGAAGTAATGAAGTATACAAAAAAGTAATGAATGCAATCGATTTCCGCCACTGGTAATTACTTAGGGCCGCATCCCGATCCATCGTTATTTTGCACACCATGCCAACTCAGTTTGGACCCAATCATCTGCAAATCAGTCTTGACCCTTCTCCAAAGGGAACAGTCCAACAAATCCTAATTCTGTTCTTCTCTCCATCGGCCAAGACTCCTGAGTCAATCACTTTAAAGTAGACAATGGGCCACATCCCCCGTCAAGGAGGAGGTGGTATTTCCTTTAGCTTTGGAATTCACTATAGAGAAAGTTAGAGAAGCAATTAATTAAAGTCCCTGAAATTAGGTCCGAGTCCTAGACCGGGTTCCTATTGACCTGTACAAATCTACTTCTGATGTGTGGGACTCCCTCTTGTGTTCCTGCTTTTATGCGATTTGTAAGATGGGGCTCCTTCATTCATGGCACACAGATGTTATCGTCACAATAGTAAAAAAACGCATCCTCCCATCCCTGGAGTGCTACTGGCTGATATCCTTGCTGCACTCTGTAGTTAAGCTGGTAGGGAGAGTGCTGCTGGAGCATTTGCTAGACTGGGTCAGGGAGACTGACATCCTGGGAGGCTCAGTATGGGTTCCGTGATGGTCTTAGCACGATGAAGCAATGTATCAATTTGCATCTGCTGATTAGTAAATATACCACTGCCAAGTATGGCTCCATCTGCCTGGCCTTTATAGACCTCTGCTCCACCTTCAACAGTGTGGTGAGAACTAAACTCTGGAAGATTCTGACAGACATGGGGGCCGATGGTGACTTGGTCCACTTCTTGAGAGCCATGTACTTTGATCTTGATGCATCCATCAGGTTCAGCCCTTCGGGAGAGAGGACAGACTTTTTTGAAATAGGGAGAGAGTACAACAAGGGTGTGTCCTAGCTCTGTTGCCATTTCTTTTGTATATCAGGGGCCTAGGCTCCACCCTGCCTGCTAAAGTCTCTGATGGCCCCTTCGTTGGTAGAAAAAAGGTTCCTGTCCTAGAATATGCGGATAACAAAATTAACATGGGTCCTGTGTTCTCCATGCCACTGGTGTCAAGCTATCCTGGCTGATGAGGACTGAAAGCCAGAAACCGGTCCTAGGATGCTTGTTTCCAGTCCAGGGAGGACCTGGCCTGGCAGCTTTGGGCTCGACTGTTCCCATTGGGTGCATGGTCAAGACTGATTTGCATATGGCTGGGTCCAAACTGGAGTGGCACGGTGAGCAAAGAAAATGATGGATTTAGGCCCATATCTCTGTACTGGGGTGAATGTATGACATTGTTCTGCATTCTGTCCATCAATTGTTCTTTTTGAATTTGTCACCCCGAGTGGGACGGGTATGCCCAGACGTGGGTTGCGTGCTCTCCAAGCCACTGGAGTTTAGCTATCCTGGCTGATGAGGGCTGAAAGCCCAAAACCGGTCCCAGGATGCTTGTTTACAGTCCAGGGAGGTTCTGGCCTGGCAGTTCGGGTTGGACTGTTTCCATTGGGTGCAGGGTCAAGCTGATTTGCATATGGCTGGGTCCAAACTGGAATGGCATGGTGAGCAACAAAAACGATGGATTTAGGCCCAGACCTCTGTACTGGGGTGAATGTATGACATTGTTCTGCATTCTGTTCATCAATGTTCTTTTTGCATTTGTCAGCCCGAGTGCGACGGGTATGCCCAGACATGGGTCCTGTCCTCTCCATGTCACTGGAGTCAAGCTATCCTGGCTGATGAGGACCGAAAGCTCGAAACCGGTCCTAGGATGCTTGTTTCCAGTCCAAGGAGGACCTGGCCTGGCAGTTAGGGCTCAACTGTTGCCATTGGGTGCAGGGTCAAGACTGATTTGCATATGGCTGGGTCCAAACTGGAATGGCATGGTGAGCAAAGAAAATGATGGAGTTAGGCCCAGATCTCTGTACTGGGGTGAATGCATGACATTGTTCTGCATTCTGTGCATCAATTGGCTAGTCAACCATTCCTGGTGAGTGACAGACTGCCTCAGAAAGAGTGCCATTCAATCAGTAATCATGAATGTCCCTAAGATGCTGAAACACACCCTCCTGCATAGTAGGAAAAATAGATATGTAGGTACTGACCATGTACCCCCAAATTTGACGGTACATTTCAAATGTTAACATTGTTGGTGGAAAATGTAACCACCCACAAAAAACTCTAAATCAGCAGATCAATGAAAAACTGTAAGAATGTGAGCATTTCTGTCAGCAGCAATGTACCATGCCAAATGTAGTGCATCAGTTAAAGTGTGCTGACCTAGCTACTTTGTGGCTATAGTGGAAGAGACAGTGCCTCCAGAACCTTATAGACAGCTGTCACGTCAGATTTAACCATGCCTGCAATGGCATTTTTCTCCTGATGTTTTGAGGGGGGAAACAAAGACAGCATTTTAGAAGCCACTATCACATATGTTATTTCTGAAGACAGAAAAATGGGGGTATTTTTTTTTTTTTTTAAATAATGAAAGTGTTGCTCTCCCATGCGATTCTGGACACTTGTGCGGAAGGTATCGGAGGGGCCACTCTATACAGGGTATCCTCTCTGATGCCATTGACTCTGTCGTTGGGTCTCTCTCAAGGGTATTCCTGATGGTGGAGCTGGGGCCATCTCTTTTGTCAGGAAAGCCATATTCCACTGGAATCTCAATCAGCTAAAGGAAATTAGATTAGGGCAGATGGAACATCTACCAATATTTGGGGGCATATTAGCAAGGTCCTGCGATAATTATCGCTCAGCGCTTTTAGCGTGAGGATAATTATCACAGGCTAACGTTGGATTCCAGCGTGGAGATAGCGTGCTATCAGCAAGGCGTATCTCCCAAGCAATAGGAATCCATGCGTTAGCTGGTAACAGTGTGATTATCGCTGGAAAACCAGCGATAATCACATTGCAATCAGCGAAACCTTGCTGATAGGGCAGGGTGATCTTAGTCATGTAATCCACTCCCATTGGATTACATGGCTAAGTCTGAAAATTAGCAGATGTAAAAAAGCAGTGTTAACCGTGGTTAGCGCTGCTTTTTTTTGTCTCTAACGCGGTTAGCCTGAAGCTTGATAATAGGAGAAATGTCGCTTAGCGATATTTCTCCTATTATTTTGCTCTGGAACGCCCACTTTGCATCTCATTAGAGATACAAAGGGAAGCGTAGTGGAAAAGGGTGCTAACATGCAATTTTGCAAGTTAGCACCCTGTTGTTGATAGGGCGATATTTTTATCTCCGCTTCTTTGGATTTTAAAGCCAAAAAAGCGGAGATAAAGCCCTTGATAATATGCCCCTTGGTTTTATTAGCATCTCTCAATGAGTGCAGCGGTCAACCGTTGGAAGTATGTGGAATATGCGCTCCTTTTTTTTCTGGAGCAGACTTAAAGCATCCATTGATTTTGATTTAGGAACCACCCGGAGTTCTACCTGGATGTTGAAACCCACATCAAAATACAGGAGACTTACAATTACTGCTAGCAGTTTGCTTCCTTGATGCATTTATTGTTACTTTCTCCTTATAATTATTTTGTTAAATTGTCTATGGCATCACAGCGAACTCCTTTAACTAAGCTTTCAAGCTCTTCAATTATAATGGCTAGAAACATAGGAAAGTATGCTGCCTATAGTTTTTCAGGACAGCGCATGTGGGCGGACGTGGAAGGGTTGTAGTTTACAGCTTTTATCGCAGAACTTTGATGAAAAGGATTTTCCATTTTCCAGACAGGCGATAGTGCTGATCCGTTCCATTGAAGGTGATTGGGAACCATGAAGAGAACCAGAAATAAGGGGCCTTATTTATGAAGGTCTTGCGCCGCCGGTACGTCACTTTTAACATGGGAAAAAGTGACGCACCGATGTATACAGCAACTTTTGAATCGAGGTGTTTCCTCGTGCCAAATGTATAAGTTTCACTTTCACAATCCTAGGTGATCGACGACAATGTGAATGGATAAGTAAGCAAATACATTTCATTCTACAGTGGCATACTGTCAGGTTTGGATTAGGTAGCAAAACCAGCCCTTGCAAAAATGTGCAGATCAACTCCCATCGGACTATACGAGGGAGTACTGCAGAGGAGCCTAAACCTCTCCCATGAGGTGGGAAGGATGATTCCTCCCAGAGATTTTTGTAGAAAAAGTTGGCATAATTTCTGCATATTACAACGCAAATTTTCAAATATCTAAAGTTTCTAAACTATATTTCAAGGCTAGTTGATGGTGCCCTGTCCTACCAATAAAAACAGCTCCCTTGATTTCAACCCACCCCAGAAGCGCCAGAATAGGCAAATGCCCAGTCTACCGCTGAGCGCCCCCATTAGCGTACCATCAGCAAAGAGCAACTTAGAAATTTCCAAAATTCCACTATACATTTATGTTTATGTCATACCAGGCCCATCAGTCAGTGGTTGACCATTTTCAATTGTCTTCCATAAACATGACTTGGGAAAATGTGTAAGAAATTGGCTTATCTGTTATAAGCAAAGCCTAGAGGCTTTGTCAGTGGGTCCAAGACTATATTATCCCAACTCCTGGGATTGAGGGAATGAGAGGCAATGCTGGGCAGGCCTTATATGCGTCCTCCCACTCTATTGTCAAAATTACCAAAAGGCCTGTCAAGGCCATCATTAGTTATCCTCTGGGGACCTTTTTGTCTCGATTGTTCAAGGAGATCTAAATATTCAGTATGCTTTTCCATATGCCAAGAGCAAAGATTCATACACAAGTGTAATATGAGGGCTCACGCAATACTGTGGGTGTCATTATGCCTCAATCACCCCTGTGCCTAAAAATGCTCTGTGTTAGCAAGGAATACTTATCGGGGTAGTTGAGTTTGTGACCCACTATGAAAGTTTACATTTCTGGTGCCTTCACAAGCCTACCTCTTTATTATCAGGAAGGCCTAGGAGATTATTTGAAATGTTTGTTTTGTGATGCCTGAAGGAGCTGATTACCCCTGCACCCACTTGGGAAATATGTTTCATCTCCTACTAGGCCCCTGTTCGGACAACCCACTCGCCACTAGATCATTATGATTTCCCAAACAATACAGACAAAAAGGTCCTAAGGTTATAATCCATGATGTTCTTGAAAGACCAGTTCTGTTTGTCAAGGAGTCACCACATTCAAATATACAGAAAGCCTTTTGACTTTGTAAAAAGGGTCAACTGCCTAATAAGACCAAATATCACATGTTAGAATTCTCCATCATATCACTGGAATCACTAATCATGTTTATACACAAACAATATTGTCAATAAAGAGTTGCAATAGTTATCAAAATCCACTGTCAGCAATATACTTTAAAAAATAAATTTGTATTCAGAATAACATGTACGAGTCTCTCTTTTTCATATTTAAGCACCAATAGACTGCAGTCATAGAACCAACCACTAGAGGTCCCTTCACTCCCAGGCTGTAGAAGAAACATTCCAGCCCTGAGAATGTTTAAATCCAGTCACAAGCAGGCTGGGTCCCTGACCTCAGAAATTTAGGCTAATTTTCCAATATTTATTTGGAGCGGAACTGCAACCTCTGCAGACCCTTCTGCCAAAGTCCCAGCATGTCTCTTTGGTAGCCAACCTGGGGCCTCCACAAGCGGAGAGGTAGTACTAAATGGGCCCTTGCATGGCATCACGGAGCAGTGAATTTTAATGAGCGTTTTCTCTTTGTTTCCCTTTTTTTTTTTAGATCCCGGTTCCCACACTCGGCACCCTGATGCATCCAATCTGTGCTTTGTTGGAGGCCGTGGGGGAGCCTCAAGGTCCCATGGCCTCACTAGCTTCATGTCTGGTCTTACTTAGGCCATGGGAGACAGCCTCTGACATTCTGCATCTGTTGTGCAGCAGTAACTCTTCTTATGCTCCTACAGTGGTAGCAGCTGTGTTTAATGCTACCGGAGCAGCCTCTGTCAGCCTTTGTTCTTGAAGATGGGGTCCCGAGACTCACTGTTGCAGCATTGGTACAGGCAGGGTCTCTTCTTGTTGTTCGGGACCCTGAGAATTAGGTCCTAGGAAACTCCATACATGCACTGGCCCTGGAATGGGGTCTACTTGCCTAGTAGAACTCTGGGGAGGGGCTCCCACCCAAGCCCTCTTCCTTGGTATAACTTATTGATGGAGCTTGCGACGACCCCAGCAAACTGTGATGGAGCCACACGCTCTGTCTTCAAGCGGGGGGTCAAATTCATAATCATTAAATGTGTGTAACTGAGGCCCGGTGGGCCAATTCCAATGATCTGGCCTCTACATGTATTCAACAACAATTAATAAATAACAATAAATACTGATTTCATGAAACCAGTATTTATGAATGACTAAAATTTATTAAAAAAGTATATAAATACTGAGTTAGCGTTTGGATTCTGCTTTGTTCTTGTGTTTCTGTGTAACCATGTGTCTACATATTTTATGAGACGGTAGAAGAAATAATTTTCCCAATGAACCAATTGTTGTTGAATACAGATTAATTGCCCAGGTTCATAGGTTTACTGGGTGTACCCCATTTTGTTGTTTAACTGGCCTCTACATGGGCACATCTTCCAGGGAGTTGGTTTTACTGGATGTCTGCACCAGTCTACTCTTCTGCCTGCCCTTCCTAGGTCCCATGGCCTGCTGGCCGTGTTGCAGGGCACACAAGGTAGTAGTGAAGACAAGCTCTTCCCACAGCAGGTCCTCGTGGGGGTGTTAAGGGGTCAGCCCAAATGTCCCTGGAGAGATCCATCTACTCCTTGGGGTCACCTGCAGACAGAGTCCTTAGTTTAATCAGGGCATAGGGCTCTTGTCCTTGCAGCTGTCCATGTTGTTGCCCCTGTCATCATCCATCCAGGTTGAGGGTCTTGTTCTCCTTCACGTTCTGGGAAGGCCATCTTTATGCCAAGTGTCACCTATAGGTGGGAAACACCCCTTTGTCTATCACTTAAATTGATTTTGGTCATGTTTTCCCTTTGCCCTTGGTTTGGTTACTGCCTGTGAAGCAAAGGCAAGGGCGGAGCTGGTGTCAGCTTTCTTGGTATGTGCTGAAGGCAGGTTCCTTTGAAGTGTAATCTTGGCAGGGCACAGCTCCTACCCAGGCATCCAGTCAATTAAGACCTACTTCCCTGTACACTCAGGACCCTTTGATCACTGTCTGACTCCAATATGCATTTCCCAACAGGAGAGCCGTAACCACAAGATACAGCTGGCCACTCACAGATAGGCCTCAGAAACTTTAGGCAGGTAAATGGCAACTTTCTAAAAGTGACATTTCTAAAATAATATTTAAAATCCCTCTAATAAATTAAGAGGATTTTCAGTCACAATTGAAATGATTGAAAGAAGTATTTCTCTAGCTGCTACCGAATCCGAACTTAGCATTTAATAAATGTAACAATGTAGTCCAATGATTCTTTATGGCAGCAATGGCAGCAGCCAGTCTTGCTACAGTGAAATTCATATTTGAGGATGTTCAACTCTAAGGACAATGTCAACATTCATTTCTTTGTGGCCTACTTCTTAATATCTGCACCCTGCCTTTATGGGCAATAAGGCCTACATACGGGTGACTTAATAATATTTAAAAAGAAAGGTTTAGGCCTATCATAGGGGTTATTTTAACGGGTCAAATTTGCAGTTAAAAACTGCCACAGGCAGGTTACCTATGTACAGCTACCAGAACAAGCCTGACTGAAGCCTTTCATTTGCAGCCTGCACACATGCAATCATATGCATAAGTGTTCACATGTACAAAGTCCAGTGTTCGTTAACCTTGCGGTCTCACAGTGGCCTTATTCTAAAAGGTGTACACTGGAGTAAAGAGCGTAGTTTAATTACGTACAATTATCATGAGTGAGATACAGGTAGTTAGATTCAGCCAGAGTAAAGGTCCAAAAACTGAGAGATCAAAAAGCCCAAAAATTAAGGCATGCTAAACGAGGAGAACATATTTGTAAGAGTATGTTTCCTGCCTACTAATAGAACTTCATATTTCTATGTTAAGTATTAGTTTTTATTGAGCGCACATTTCACCCGAAGGTCTCAAAGCGCTAGCCTAATTCAGAGAAGGAAATGAAAGAGAAAAATATGACACACTGGAAAAGAGATGCTCCCAAAACAGCCAGGTTTTGAGAGATTTACTGAACTATCTGTGGTCAGTCTCTGTACGAGGTTAAGAGGGAGTGCGCTCCCCAGAGTAGGAGGCAGGCAGGAGAAAGTTCTTCTGCCATTCCTGGTGGTGCGGATTTATGGAGGAATTAGGAGGTGTTTATTTGCGGATCGGAGGGTTCTGGAGGGCTGATAACCTTTTCAGTTTGTTAGCAAGATAATAGGGGCCATGTCCACTTAGACTTTTGTGCACTAGACAATTAATCTTGAATGTGATCAATTTTCTGATTGGGAGTCAATGAAGGGCTTTCAGATTTGGTACCGAGGGGGAGCGGGGGGTTAGATTTAGTATGAACCTGGCCGCTGTGTTTTGAAGGACCTGGAGTTTTGTTAGGTGCTCTTCGTTTATGGAAGCCAAAAGGGCATTGCCATAATCCAGATGGCTGATGATTAGTCCTTGCACCATTGGCATGGGAGATGACAGTAGGACCCATTTAAAGATCTTGCGGAGGCTGCACATTAGTCCGTAACAGATGCCAGCCACATGATTGGCATGATCCGACATGGAAAATTGATTGTCAATCAGCACTCCTAGGTTGCGGACAGTCGCCTTAGGTGAGGGACATATGCCTAGATTTGGAGGGCACCAGTCGCTTGACTACAGGGTTTGTGCATTGCCGAAAAGAATCATTTCAGTTTTGCTGGCTTTGAGTTGCAAATGATTGTTTAACATCCAGCAGTGTATGTCAGACATACACTGCCTGAATCGGCACTTGGTATCAGTTGGGTCTGGTCCGAGCGTGATTAGCAGCTGAGTGTCATCAGCATACAACACTGTGTCAAAGCTGTAGGTTTTAATCACATTAGCTAGGGGTGACACATATAGGTTGAAGTGTGTAGGGCTCAAAATAGAGCCCTGGGGGACATCCTTGTCTATGGTTTGGCTGCTGGAGGTAAAGGTGCCTATTTGAACTTTAGAAGTTCGATCAAACAGGTAGCTCCTGAACCAGTTCAGTGTGGAGCCCCCGACACCCATCTCCCGCAGACTATTCAAGAGAGTGCTGTGGGAGATGGTGTTGAAGGTAGCCAACAGGTCGAGAAGGACCAGGATGGCAAATTGTCTGGCGTCGAGGGAGAGTCTAATGTTGTCTACTAGAACTCTGATCTACCCCTATTTTGGGCCCTAATCAGCAGAATAGCCTACTGATGACAACTGCTTGGTTTTATATTTTCTCTTTTCAGCAGGGGTTGGTTATCCATTCAGTGAACACATTTTCCTAAGTTTTCATTCAAGTATCTTGCACTCAGTGATCGACAGCCATATTTGTATTTGCAAACATGCTCTCTAACTCACACTTACATTCCAGTTTTTGTGTTACTTATATAATTTCATGTGTATCCTCTTATCATAAGGACTTATTTAACAATTTTAATAGCAGCACCTCCTTACTGGCTCTTTTTAAGAAACAAATCGCCATTAGGTTGTTTAAGAACATGCAGCTCTTTGGTCTCTTTGTACATCCATGCACATTAACTGTCAGCAACGAAAAATAACATTTCACTTCAGTACATATGTGTAAAGCGGAAAAACATGGAGAGGCTGTCCAGACTAGAAACGAGAGGGGTAGGTTAACCCTCTTAAAATATGTGGCCAATTCGCAAAGGAATTTTAGGCCATAAACCTATGTTTACAGCTGAAAATATCCTAATTTAATTCTTCCAGGAATTCATGAAAGGATTTCTGGAAGGTGTATTGAGTTTCACTACTATGCATGTCTCTGCCAATTTGTCAATGAACTCTACAATTGTAACTTCCAAACAAGAGATGGAAATTAGGTGAAAAAAGGAGGTTTTAGCCTTTTAGGTTTCAGCAACACACACTAACTCATATGTTTTTTGGCCATTCCCACAGACCGTCCAACCATTTTATTACCTCAGAATATGTCTCTCCATGAGAAACATTCTATGAGGACGGAGATGTGTGTCCGTCTCTTGGAATGGAGCCAGAGAATTCCGGGATATTTACTAAGCCTAAGAAAAATCATAAGGATTGTCTGGTTCCTTGCACAAACATAATCACAGATTTCTGTGCCCCAACAAGGAGCCAGATTCTGTTTGGGGTTTTCCTTACACTATGGTAAATCCAAATTGAATCTTCATCTCACAATGCCCCTCTCTCCATGGGATGTATTCTGACAGGAAGGAGGCCTGTGTATGTGCCCCAAAAAGGGGACAAATATTTTCTTGACTCTTTTTCTCACCCCAAGAAAAAATACCAACAGCATCTGTGGCACAAACACAGAGTTCTGTGTCCCACAAAGGAGCAAGAGACAGATTTTCTAAAAATTGTTCTCTCAGCTTAATGAAAATCCTATAAGCACCTAACTCTTGGTCAGGCACAAATTATGTGTGTCTCCGTCCTAGAAAAGAACAAGGGGTTGTTCGGACTTTGTCTGATCCTAAGAAGACAAGCAAACAGGGTCTGGTGCCTTATTACGGCACATGCACACATATCCCAGATGTTTGCTCAGCATAGTCAGTGACCATTGCTGACCATGACCTATTTTTTATTCAAGTGCATCAACGAGCTGCTTTAATCAAATTGTAGACTCCTTTTATAGTGAACCAACTCTGACAACCCCACAAAATATAACTTTTGCAGCAAAAGTATTCCTGATACATGATATCCTTCAAGGATGCCTAAATATTCTGTGATCCTGCAGATTGGCCATTGATCAATCCTGCTAGGCTAAATCATCAACTACAAAAAAGTGGCATAAATTATTTTTTTTCTCACACCAAAATACCTGTAGACTCTGAAGTCTTTTGCTCGTTCCCCTTAAGTTCAAAGAGCCACGTGTTTAATCCGATGAGAACCCAACATTTTTTTTTCTCCAAAACCTACCTGTTGGAACTGTTGATATTCCTGCACAACTCACATAGATCACTGTGCTGTTCACTTTACTCTGATGGATTAATTTACTGAACAACTTATAAATTTGCATTCAAATATAAAATGAAAACATATTTTGGTGCTGGGCATTACTTGCTAGTAAGATGCAAATACGATTGTTTAAAACAATTAAGATGATGGTTGATTAATTATGTCTCAACGGGCTCTTTGGTGGTAGGCAAGAACAACTTTCTAAGGGCTCTCCAGAACAGAGGTCGAAGTACTACTCCCTTACAGCCTCAAAGACTTGATCTTGCACTGAAGCTAATTAAAGAGATTACTAAGCTATGTATAGTTTTATATTGGATCAGAGTCTGGAGTACACTTGAACTGAAACCAACATATTCCCTGATATTCTTGGCTACTGACAATGCCAGAGGATACCCTGGCTGGGTTACTTTAAGCAGTCTCTGATTGACCTGGGTTTGAGTAATGTATTTTGCACCACCTATTGTCTACCTGTGCACCTAAGGCAGCTGTGATGAGGTGTAAATTCTGGGCCAGGTGCATTAACCCCTTGCATGCTGATGACGAGCTCAGCTCGTCATCAGCGTTACCTGCCGTGTGGTGATGACAAGCTGAGCTCGTCATGTAACGCGGTAATTTTTAAAATGCCGCATACCGCGGGAAAAGCCGCCGCACGCATGCGGTTAAGGAAAGTCAACCTTCTGACAGCGTGGTTAGTCCTTCTAAATCCTTCCCTCCTTTATAACCATGTATTTAGGGCAGAGGAATCTCTTGACTACATTAATCCAGCTCTCAAGAGAGCAGATAAGTCAAAATTTAGATATGGCATTCTGCCATTTTCCCAAATGTTATTTGCACTTTGTCTTGGAGGTCCTCTGTGACTGCTTCCAAGTCCTGCTCAGTATGTTAATATGAGAAGGAAACAGAGAAAACACTTGTTGTTCTTCTGTCAGGTCTGTTCTAAACCTACATCTAAGTGGATTGTGCCCTTCTGTTGTGTTTTGGGCATTACTAATTGGGCTACTGCACTTATAACTGAAACAAATGATACTAGAAAACTTGTGGTCACTGCAGGATCAAAATCTTTGTACGCTGCATGGTTGATTAGGTTGCACATATTAGCTGCGCCAGACGCATTGCCTTTCCTTTAGCTTTGTTGAATAGGTAGTAAATTTGGTTTCTAAAGGCAATACATTTTATATAAAAATGTAATCTGTCATTATATTGACGTTAAGGGTTTCATTTATGGCATTTTGGTGTAGGGCATAACTGCAAGGTCCCTTGATGCACTGCCCTATGCCAAAGTGAAAGGACAGGAATGCACTGTAATTAAGCAATCCAGTGCATTCCTGTCTTTTCTGCCTGCACTGGCACCATTTTGGCAGCCTAGTGCCAACTTAGACATCTTTGCACCACCACCTTGCCAAGGGTGCCTCTGTTGCAGGCAGTATATTTGTTTGTGCAGGAAGGGGCACCTTCCTGCAAAAACAAATCCAACAAGGCATTTTCCTCTTTAAATGTGTGCTGTAAAATGCAGCACACATAAAAAGATGAAAAAACAAAGAGAAGTTAAAATTGTTTTGTTGTTACGCACCACCTTGGGAGGTGTACGGATCTGACGCTTCCCCAGGTTTACATCACTTTGTAAATCTGGGGCAAAGTCAAATTCCATGGGTGTTGCGTGGGAAACCCACGGCAACGCCTATGGAATGCCTCCCGGGCATAGAGTAAGCTATGCAATGATTTGCCCTGCGTCGCCTTACTCATGATTTATGAGGCCACTAAAAGCATATAGCGCATGAACCAATTTACGTGGTGCAAAAGTGACACAGGGATCTCATATATAAACTCCTAAATGTTTTTAATGTAACTGTTCCTATTTGAGGTTAATGAACTGCTGAGCTTAATTTGATCAGATATTTAACTTATATGTATTTGTTGACTACTTGACAATAAAACTTAAAACGGAACTGAAATTATACTACATGTACCCAGGGCCTCTAAATTAAATGCTACTGATGGATGCAGCACTCATTGTGCCACCCACTAAAGTACCTCACTGAAGCATGTCTCAGGTCTGCCACTGCAATCTGTAGTGCAGTTTTAAAATGCCGCTTCGACCTGGCTAAATATACATCACACCTTTGGTAGACCCTAAAAGCTCCTTGGGAAGGGTGCCTGGTATTTTAAAAGTAAGACATGAGGGCTTACGTTTTAAATGTCTTGACTGTGGAAAGCTCCTAAAGTAATTTTTAGGTAGAGCATTTGCGATCTCTTGTATATACTTTAGTACATACTTATATGTATATGTACTTTGTGGGCTGTGGAGGTCAGCCCTAGGACTTGTCTGCTTCCAATTAGGGACTTATTTTCGGTTCAACTGCCTCTATTTAACTGTCTTGATAGAAAACGACCAGAAGAGGTCAGTAAAATAACAGAATTGCTTTCTGCTGAGGGACTTTATTTTTGTAATTTTTCTGGCAACTGCCTCTATTTAACTTTCTTGATAGAAAACGACCAGCACAGGTCAGTAAAAGACCAGAATCACCTTAGCATTGTCTAAATTCCACTCCATAGAAATTGTCTTCCACAAGTACCCACTGACAGTAATATTTTTTTCAAATCTTGTATTTTCAGTGATATGACCCCCATTTCCTGCTGAAAGGCAATATTTCTCTCCATGGGTTCCCATACCTGGCAATTTATGCAGTTTGGTGCATATTTTTCCTCCATGTTAAAGAACAGTAGATGTTTCAGTTTCAGTCGCCTGGCTAATGTGCTGCATAGCTAAATACATATAAGGTCGAAAAGGCGAGACCGATTGCAATGCAAATGCTTGTTTAGTTTGTAAGGCTATTACTCCGATAGGCTAATACTTGGCTAACTTATTACCTTTTAATAAGTGCTTACTTCAGATTTCGGAGAAGATAGAGAGATTATATTTATACTCAAATTAATAGTTTTTTTCAAAATCCTACATAACGGCAGAGTAAATTGAAGTAATTTTTATTCACAATTCTGTAAATCCTATTCTTAGAAATGTATGAAAAAACTGAAAGGGGTTTACCTATCTAACCCTATTTAACCTGGGAAGAAATTAAGCAAAAATAGTAAGTGGTATACCATCGTATAAATTCATGCAGACATTCATTCCACAATAAAACAATACATTTCCATTGGGAATATGACCAAATCAGTCATGAGTAAATTAATTAAACTATTTATAAGGCAAACTGTGCATCCATATACATTCCATAATTATTTTGTTTAATCTCTGGTGAAGAACATAAATAAATAAAGAACCAACGCAAATTCAATTACATAAGCCAAACATTCAACACATTACACAAAAACTCCCCAACAAGCAGGAACGTTCAAGACCTCCAATTGTCCATGGAAAAGCTCATTGTCCTTTTGTTCCTAAGTGCTTCATTATTTTTTTAAATACACAGGAGGGTGTGAAATGATTCCAACTACAATTCTCAAGGAGGTAGTCATTTAATCAATAAAGTCCTGAGACGTTCACTCCCTTAAATTTCTCATTGTGACTGAATAAATTAGTTAATAATGTATCTTGTTTGATTCCTACAAGTGTTGACGCGTTTCAGCCTGTCTTTATTAAGGGCCTATTCAAGACCAGGAAGCCAAGAGCACCCAAGCTTGCAAATTAATTTATTGAGACAGATTGGGATTGGATGTCAAGAGCAAGCTTTGGTAAAGACAGTAGGTCTCGTTTTTCAGTGGTGATCTGCTCCTCCACATCTTTTTCTCTCCTCCAGGCTGGCGCTGAGCAGCGGATGGTCCTGGCAATGTCCTCGCCAGAAGAATCCCTGGACAACAGCTTGTCCTCAAGCCATGGGGAGAAATAGAGCCACCATCTTGTGGAACTGTGTGGGTACCACCAATCCTCTGTACACTCTTCTTTGGGACCAATTTCCTCTGTGTCTGTCTCGGACCTGGTGGCCAGTTTTTCCAAGAGTCGGGTTCTAGGCTACCTTAGTCGGCGCAATCTAGATTTCCTGTCATTGTAGGTCCAGCAATGGCAGAAAATCAGGATTGAGGTGACCAAGGAATTCTAGGACCCAACATTTGTAGAAACTGGCCTCTTGAATAGCCACAATGTCAGAGACATACACTAAGGAAAGCAGTGCCAAAGAAGAGTGGACAGAGAATTGTGGTACCTGGGCAATCCCACAAGATATAGGCTGGATTTCTCACCATGGCTTGAGAAAGAGCCATAGCCCAGGGATTCTTCTAATAAGGAAATTGGCATGACCATCCACTGCTCAGCACCAGTCTGAAGGAGAGACAAAAATGTGAGGAGCAGATCATGTAATGCCACCAAAACATGAGACCTATTTGCTTTTCTCAGGCTTACTCTTGACATCCAAGCCCATGCTGTCTATGGAAATTAATTTGCAAGCTGAAGTTCTCTTGTCTTCCAAGTTCTGAGGCAGCGCTCAGGACTAGGCTCTCATACAGGCTAAAAAGTGTCAATTTGTTAGTAGTAGGAGTCACAAAAGGCACAATAATATCTAGTTTATTCAGTCACAAGGAGAAATTCAAGGGGGTGAATGCCCCAGGACTTTCTTGACTAAATGATTAGCTCCCAGTGGATAGTGGTTGGCTCAATTCACAACCACCTGTGTATTTTGGAAAATAAGGAAAGAAGGAGGAACAAATGGACGATTTACGTTTCAATTTTTCACAGGAAATTGAAGGGTGTTGAACCTTCCCGCTTGTTGCAGGTTTTTGTGTAATGTGCTGAAGGTTTTACGCATGTAATCAGATTTGTGTTCATTGTTTATTTAATTAATTCTTCGCCAGTGGTTAAAAAATCATTATGAAATGTACATTGGTGCACAGTTAGGCTTTAAAATAATCTGATAAATGTACTCATGATTAATTTGGTCATATTCGCGATGGAAATGTATTGTTTCATTGTGGCATGAATGTGTGAATGACTTTATCTGTACAGTATACCACTCTTAGAAATTTGGCATTTTGTTTCCAAAACCACCATGCCTTTCTGCCATGACTGTGGATGTCTCTCTTGAAGTGAGTTGTTGATTGGACTTAGTGTTGACAGGATTGGCCTTCTTGACATGATGGTTGGAGAGGGACAGTACTTAGTCCCATTCACACTTTAAAGGCTTTGCCTAGAGCAGACACAAAGAAACCTGAAACCAGGCCTGTCCTTGCTTTTATCACCCTATAGAATTAGGAGCCAAACCCAGGAAGGTTGGGGAAACTTGTCAGAACTTGTTTGGGAGTTGGCTATGGATTGCCACCCACACAAAGTCTGACACTGGGGATAAAAGGTGACACTCCCAGACCCCACATCAAAATACTATGCAATCTCTGGAAGATTCACAAGTAGGAATGCCCCGGTTCCAGAAGGTCTGCATTACTGCCTTACTAAAAGACTGCCTTGCTGTCTGAAGAAGGAAGATTGGACCTACATGCCTTGCTCGGTGGCTACCCAAAATGACTTCAAAAGTCAGTTCACTGGCCTCCTGGGTGAGGTGCTGGGACACAACAAGCTTCCAGTTGCTTCACTGCAACTGCTCAGTTGACCAGATGCAATTAGACATTCCTGGGCCCTGTTGCTTATCTCTGCTGGAGTGAGGCTTGATCCCCAAGAGGTGCCCCAAGGTCATAGATCCTTGGCTGGAATCATTGGGAGCTCCTCCTAAAGAAAAAGGTGAAAATCCTGAGGTTCGTGCTCCTCATGACCATGAACCGTTCCCTCATGACAATACTCTACCATCTGTAATGACTGCCAACATAAACTTCCAGTGAGACCTGCTCTTCTCACTGATATAGACCTTCCATGATAACCAGCAATGCAAGACCTGCATTTCATGCCGACAGTGACCGTAAGGAACGATCTACCACCTTGAAGCCCCACCAATGACCGGATCTTTGTGTTACAGTGACAACCATCTTCAATGGACAAAATGATCTTCATGTCCCCTCCAGTGCAAACAGAACTCTTCGCACTGGACTTAAGAAAGTTAATTTTCAACAGGACATACCTTGTCACTGTAGCCAGCCCGTTCTCCATTGCGTTTGACCTAAACGTATCACTTTCCACCAGGTCAGCATGACCTGCTAACTGCCAGTGACACTTTTTGCTTCTCAAGCTACGTTCCCTGAAACTTTGAAAATCAACATCTCTGGTTCTACTGATTAAATTTCGTTTGGTTTGGTTTAATTCTATTTTTTTTTAATGTATTCTATTTTCTAAATAGGTTTGGGAATCTTATTATCTCATGTTTTCACTTCATTATTGTTTGTGTGCTGCATAAATACTTTACATGTTGCCTATATAATTAGGCCTGAGTACTTTGTGCCAGGCTACCACAGGGTCAAGTACAAATTAATGTAGCAACTTTTTGTGGTTTGCACTGCCAAGGATTGTGTTTATTAGTTGAGTGGGGCTTCCACCCACCTCAGTGAATAACCCAATTTCTTACAGGGCCATTGGCCGGGAGATTGTGCATACTGTACATTTCATCTATGCAGTAAATGCAAAACCTAGTTGGATGTCTTACTGTGATGTGGAACTCTAACTTTCAGATCTAGTTTACATTTCTCTCAAATCAACTTATTGTCAGTTCGGAACAATGCCCATTGGCATGCACATAAAACAAGTATAAATTATATTAAATAGATCATTATTCCTGCCCAGTCCATCTTGCTCAGCAAGACACCAGTTAATTGTAATTGAATCCAAATTAATATAACAAGTAAAAGACCCTCTTCTCCTGTAACAGTAAAGTGCCATAAAGTGAGGTACAAAAATCAGTAAACAATTAATGAAATGATAAGCATCTATGGACCTCTTTGAAAGGGTTACTTTTAATGATCCAAGCAGAATATAAAAATGTGGCTACTATATAAAAAATCTAACGTTTCATATTGGTCTTACAGATTCTTAATGCAACAAGATTATGCCTTACCTTTAATAATTTGCAAAGCGGCTTCACTCATTTAGATTGTGCTCTACTATATGCTTTGCAAAAGAATCGAATCTGAGACTCTATTTCATCCTGGGACCCACAAGATGGGCAATGACTCTAAATCTGACTCCCTACTTGCCAGTTATTGCAAAAAGAGGGTGTCTGTAAACTTCACCAACCTTTCATTTGGAGGGTTCTGGCCAACCTTGGTTGAGTGTCATCCTGGGACCTAAAGATGGGCAATGACTGGAAATCTGACTCTCTACTTGCCAGTTATTGCAAAACGACGGTGTCTGTAAACTTCACCAACTTTTCATTTGGAGGGTTCTGGCCAACCTTGGTTGAGTGTAGTGTAAATAAGACTCACATTTGAAGTCTCATTTAATTAACCCCTTCGGTGCTCATAACGGAGTGGTTCCGTCATGAGCGCCGGTTGAGCTGTGCTACTGACGGAACCACTCCGTCATGGCCCCGCCCGCTCTTAAGAACGTTCAGCACAGCGCGAAAATTCGCACCGCGCTGATGGGGTTAAGAAAAAAATTAATGGTCAATTGACCCAGAGAAGATTAAGAAAGGAGTTGTTCATGATTCCAGTACCAAAATCTATTTTTTACAATACATTTAGCATTGGCAAGAAGAGAACCAGTGCATATCCAAAAGGCTTCAAATGCCAAGTCAATAAAGGACTTCTTTACATATACTAACCGAGGAATTTTAAGTGCAATTGAGCTCTCCAAAACATCTAAAAGACTCTTTCGACAGGAAGAGAGATTTTCTAAAGTCCATACTTAAACCCAATACATAATTGGCATCAATTTCATGTGGGCTACCATAGATTTCAGGGCTAAGTCTAGTCCAATATATAACAAAGAAGTACTCTGCGGAAGATCAGAAAGGGGAAAATTATTCTCTACTTTTTTCAAGTTTATGAGAGTCTCAATGACCCCATATCTCTGAGACATACATCGCTGCACTTGCCGCTTGTGCTCTATATACCTCTAAGGCTGGTGAGACAGAGTGATATGTGGCTCTCTTAGCAAAATTAATTTATTAAAATAAATGTACTATGTTTAAGTAAATCAGTACTTTTGTCAATTGGCTTTAACCATGAATTAAAATCAGAGGTCTGAATTCCAAGGTATTCAAACTCCATGACTCTCTCCAGGGCACCCCCACCTAGAATGACTTTTGGATGTGACTTTTTATTTGGATTAAAAGCCAATACATCTGACTTACTGTGTGCTATTTAACTCAAAACTATAAATGGAACAAAACAACACAAACCTATCTAGTAGAACCAGTAGGCCTTTTTCAGATTTAGAAAATAAGGTGTTGTCTGCAAAAAGGAGGGCTGGCACTTTGCCCCCCGCGAGGATGGGGAATTATTAGTACAGTTTCATAAGAAATGTATACATCCATTAATATAAATTAAGAGCAACGTTAGAGCCAAAACACTCCCCTGCCAAAAATCTTTATTTACTGCAATTCTAGGGATACGTTCACCATTGGGACTCCAGCTGACCTGGACGTAGCTGTCAGTGCGTAGCCAACTGAATCTGACAATGTCCCACCCTTCAATGGTCAAGAGTTCAGAGCATCATAAAAGTACTCTTCTTTGGCCCCATGCCAAGGTCCTGGTAGAACCATTCTGAGCACTTTAAAGAAAGCTGTGCAACATTCTGCATTAGAGAAGCTCAACCTCAAGGCTGCTTTGAATACCACTCTTTGAGCTTACAGATCAATGCCTTACTAAATTGCAGTGAGGCACTCCCTGCAACTTTAATATTCGGGAGAGCCAAGATGACCAAGTTACATCACTGGACCAATGTTACATCAATGGTTGAGAAAGACATTTACACAGAAGATTCTGGTTGCAAATGAAAAATGAAAATCTATTCTGACAAGCGGCATCATGTGAAAGATATCACTTTAAGAGAGGAGATTGAGTACTAGGTCGACAATCCAGAAAACGAAAATCTGATGCCTCTTTCGAGGCTGAGCCCTTTACTGTCACAACCACCAAAGGACACATAGTGACTGCCCAACATCTTGGGAAGTCCCTTACAAGAGATTCTTCTTAGTTCAGACATGTGGCTTATCACTTACTAAACATCGATGTCACTGAAGAGACTGGGTCTAGACAGACAGGGGATGATCCTGTGACTTCTGTTGTTTCCACCTCACCTATGCAGATCGCTGACACTTCGACTGCCAGCCCCGGTTTCCTCTGGCTCATTTAAGGGTTATAAGTGTATATGTATGTGTAATTATTTCTGTATTTATTTATACTAAAAAAAGTTGTACCTTTTTATTTAACAAATGGGGAGATGTAGTGCTGTGTAAAGAATGATGGAACTCTTTCGGTTCCCGATGGACTCTGTAGGCCTGTGACATAGACTTTGGAGGGTAATAAAGTTAATGCAGGTTTAGAACGTTGAGTTCTTACTTATATGCTGAAGAATAAAGACGTGTATAACCACTCTTCAGGAGTGGCATAGTCATTGACATGTGCCCACGCTGGGTAGGACTCTACATCGGTCAACACATGAACTATCTGCTATTCAAGGGCCGCAGTGTGATCAATAAACACCCTCAATTACATGTGGTATCATAATTTATATTTCCAGAATTATCCATATAGTTTTCTCTTTCAGGACAACGCAAGGTCAAAGAGATGGAAAACTAATAAAAATACATTTATAATTATATGATTTGTGTTACGTTTCCACCTATTTGACTTGGTGCCTTCCTTAAAACGAAAACTGTACGAAATCTTAAGATCCAACACTGGAACATTGAAACATATTTAGGGCCGGACTCGCCATAGCGGGCACATGGCAATCCCCCAGTGCGCCGCACGGGTGGGGGGGCCGGTTTTGGGCCCCAGGGGGCCGTTTTTGTTACAGGGCCGCATAGCTGCAAAATCGGCCCTGTACCAAAATCGGCCGAAACCGGCACCGGCAAAGAGCTCGGCCAGGGCCGGTTGCGGTTCCCAGTCCGGCCCTGAACATATTTATTTATGGGGCTTCTATGATGTGAGCTCTGCAGCACTGGAAAGAAAAAAAACTGAGGAATTGAGTCTGATAAGATTGAAAATAGAACGACTAGTTTAACATCAAATATATTTCTGAACGAGTCATATAGGATTTTGTGATATGTTTGCACATCAAGTGTGTTATAAATACTATGCTTGAATGTATTTAATGTGTATAAGAGTAATTAGTTGCTGATAGGATTTTCTTGCTTCTCTTTTGGGCGAGAGTGCAGGACCCTTTTAGAATGAGAAAACCTCACGTTCTAAAATTGTACATCTCGTGTTTATCATTTTCTTTAGCTGTCTCGAATCAAAATTGTTGTGCGCAAAAATTGGAGTAAATTTATTATGCTTTAATTTGGCCTATTACTTAATAAGAAAGGCGAGACACTGATATGCAGCAGCAGGGGGCCCCTGGCAATGTCTAGTAATAAACAAACCGTAACTGCAGATGTGTTACGTGAGGCATGCTAATGAGACATGAACTCCTGACTGTCTTGAGAAACAGACGTGGATGTGGATATTTGGTTTATACGTTTTCAGAAATAAGCACTTTCCTGTTACAGCCTCATCCAGTATTTCTAAGGAATGGAGAAGAAACACTAAATAGTAAAGTAATCTTATTTCTATCGTCACCGTCAGAAGGTGTTGTTCATAAAACTTGAATTACTTGAAGACCTCCAAACAAAGAGAGAAGACAAGGATAATTCCTCTTCATTGTGTTCCTTAAATAGGAATTCATTATAAACTGGAGAAGGTAGATAGATTAAAAAAAATAATTACCTAAAACCTTGAAATCTTTAATCTTTTAAATCACTAAATGAAAGTCTAAAGAACATTTTTATAATCATTTTAACTTTCAAATATATTTAAAAAAAGTCCCATATCATGAAACTCTAAAATAGATAAGTCCATTGCAACAACGTGATAAAAAAACGGAAATGTTCTCTATTCTTGTACAATACCTCCTTAATGACACAATGTAAGTATGCTCCCCAACCCTGATGTTGGATATTATGGCAAATACCCTTTCTGTCTTATCTCTAAACAAAAAAATGCAGTGTACGAGACAAGTTTTAAAAAAAAAAAGAACAGACCCGACTTTGGCCCTAGTATTGAAGTCATTCAGAAGAACTTTTGCTAAACTTCTAACGTCTACAACATGCAAACTGCATGTTAATGTAGCGGTTGTGATTGATTAATTCACCCATTCATTAGTTTATATATTTATGCATCTCAAACAAAGAGAGCATTCCTTGTTAAGAAGAGTGGGCTCTGGGTTCCTCATTGTAAAGAGAAAGAGCTCTGAATTGGAAACAATTTTATGAGTTCACATGGCCTGAGTGTCTTAGGCTGTAAATGAGTGGTGTCCAAGGCAAGTACAGAAGGGTCATATCCGTGCCAGATTTCACGATAGACGCTGACATATGGACTCTTTCCCTATACAGCGACTGTCTAGAAATGATCTTATGTGGATACCCTTAAATTCTGGCATGGAGCCAGGCTATCTGACCTACGCTGGACGTGGACATCCCTGCCATGGTATGGAGATGCTCATAGTAGCTAGTTGCAGAATCCCCACGTGAAAAAGAGGCCACCGCTATCTCCAATGATGAAACTGTTCAGATTTTGTGAATCTGTAAAAATATACTTTGAGGGAAATTGCAAAATTATTGAGCAGCATCTGATGCATTGTCTCATATAGTAACCCAGTGTCTTGCATTCAACGAGGGGATTGGGAAAGAGTGTGCAGATTTTAAAGAACGATTATTATCCCAAACATGTATTGCTTTATGTAAAAATAAAATGTCTATCCGAAATTCTATAAACTGTGTCATTCGTGGCAGAATGGTTAGAGAGAGGAGACATGAGGGATGGCACTACACATTGGCTCTATGTGCAGTGCATAACAGTGTACTGCACCATGTTCAATTCACAAAAGTACAATTTAACACACGATGACGTGATACACACAGCATGAGTTAATTATTTGCCAAGTGATGAAGCAATAAATATTACCAATGTTTCCACATCAGATGATTATTAAATTTACCACTATCCCACATACCTTCCCATAATAAACGAAGCTAGCCATCTGTGAACACTATGCATGTTCAAAGTTTGCATCTAAAGAATTTATTGTCCTTTCCGGCATTCATATAACAACAAACTTACACTTGTTTCAACACTGCACGATGACCACATGAAAAATCTTTGTGCCCTAATAGTCATTTGTGTGTTTGTTTCATGTCCTAAGTTCAGAGACGCTCAGAATGATTATGTAAGAATTAGGTCTCACTCTTAAAACTATTTGACATTCCCATGCAAATTGCCCGATTTACAAGTGCACTTTACCAATTAAGGGATATTGGGGCAGATTACCAACCAATAGAGATAATTTTTGTCTCTAACTTGTTTAGAGACAAACATTATCGCCGCAAATCGGCGATTTTTATCGCAGATAAACCTTGCTATTAGCAAGGTTTATCGCAAATGCGATAAAAAACGGCCGCAATGCATGAATATCGCTGAAAAGTCAGCGATATTCATGCATTATCGAGCAAATGCTCTTAGCCATGTTATCCACCTCCCATTGGATAACATGGCTAAGAACTGCTCAGGGCAGGTGTTAGCTTTTGGAGATATTCGCGTTTAGCGCGAATATCTCCAAAAGTTGGTAATAGGAGATAGCGATGTTAGCGACTGTTTCCAGTCGCTAACATCTTGGCACGCCCACTTTGCATGTCATTAGTGATAAATATCACTGACATGCAAAGCGGGGCCCAAGATGGTCGCTATCTCCTATTAGCTGTCGCTAACTGGTGTTAGCGACAGCTTGGTAATTGGGAGATAATTTTATCTCCGCTTTCTTGGCTTTTGAAGCCAAAAAAGCGGAGATAAACCCCCTTGATAATATGCCCCATTGTTTCTCACAAAGAAATGTGTGTACTCACGCAGAGTTCTGTGTGAGTAAATCTAGTCCAGTTGGAGGGGATTGAAGTTCCAGGGAAGAAGTGCCCTGGAAGTTTGTACTCACTCACTAACATACATGTTCATTGGCATAGGCAAACTATAGTCCCAACACTTCCCACTATGTAAAAAAGGTAGATTTTGGCATAGGTCAATGGCAGGAGGAAATCCCTTTTTTAAAGGTACAAAAGAGAATGAAACTCCTCTGAAAACGTGTAGGTGTGTAGTGAAGCACTTTTCATAAGGGGAAAAATACTCACTCCCTTGAGGAAAAAACCTACTAGCAGGAACACTAATCACTAGCGATATCTTGACATTTTTATTGTTGCCTGAAAACTGCTGGACACACAAAGAACTCTGGGCCATATGTACAAGGCGCGGCGAAAGCTACAGCTAACGCTAGTTAGCAGCAGTTTTCTTAGCGCTGTTTACCGCTGAAAACTATTGCCTTGTTAGTGACGTATGTACAGGACATCGCTACATGGTGATAGTTTCAGGGATCAGCGGTGAAAACTGCCACTAACATTAGCGTGATGGGGATAGGAATTCCAGCGTTAGCAAGAGAAAACCAACGAAAGGCCCATTAGCAGCAAAAAAACGCAAGTTAGTCAGCCCAACCTGAGTTTTTTTGCCTCTATTGGAAAAAATAACCTATCCATTGAACTCCAATAGAAAATAAGCAAAAAAACACAATTACATGCAGAATAGAGCAGGCAGGGCCCGGTGCAGCACACATCAACAACCCCCTCAAGTCACCCTACATCCAGGATGACCAGGACCAGGATGAGACCCTGGATGCCTCGCAAGACCTGGGCCTGGAGCCTAGATGCCTCACTGGACCTACGTCTGGAGCCTGGATGCCTCACTGGACCTGCATCTGGAGCCTGGATGCCTCGTTGGACCTGCGTCTCGAGCCTGGAGTGGGATGCGGAGGAGCTGTGGAGTCCATTAGCCATGGCGGTAGACATTGAGTTGCAGCGATCGCCTATATCTGGAGGTGAAGTCTGAAAGGTTGCATGGAGACACATTGCTGACCTTTGTGAGAAGACCACCTTGAGCCCCTTGGAGCTGTGAATGGTAGAGGCGCTCATGCGCACCAACTTAGGGAGGTCTGCATCACATACTGTGATCCACCACTACACCAGGGTGCACGGAGGAGATTACCAACAGTGGGCGGCGCCTCTCTGTATCAGAAGTCGGATGATGTTGCACTGGCCGGATGCTGTGGAGGGTGAGGCCCCTGAGCTGCACCGAACTTGTGTGGCGGGAGCGCTGCAACTTCACGTCTAAGGGGGCCCTGTTGCATCAACTGCATTGTGAGGTTCACCAGCTGACTTCAGGATGTAATCGTGCTAGGTTTCCTTTGCTGGCGGGAGGGTGGGTAGGGCGGCTCCACTCACAGACCAAGGCAGGGGCGGAGTGGCATACCTACTTAAGTGCGCAATGCCTGTTTGGTCGGCCCAATGCAGTCATGCGCACTGTCCTGTTTGCAATGCAGACTGTATGAAGAACATGCCCACCTCTCCAGCCCCTGGCTGAACGCCTTGTCCCGGCACAAATGACCAATCCCAACACCGCATTGCAGCGTTGTGATTGACTTAGGGAAGGTAGCCTGGCTGCCTACTCCTATTATGGGAAGCAGAGTCAGGAGAACAGGAGCAACAAAGACACGGGACCCGGCCTCGAGGTAAGATTTCTCTCATTTAAATATTTACAACACCCTCTCACACCCCCGCTTCATGCCCTATTCAGTGGCCTTTCTGGTGTTTCCCACCTCCCAGCTGTCCAGTCCCCCCACTACAGTGAGTGCAACCCTAAAACTAACCCATGCACCACAAAGCAAACCTTGAACCCTAAAATCAATCTTTGAGTCCCCAAAACACACCCTAAAAAATAATATTTGACCTAAATGCAAACCCCAATTGAAAGTTTTAACCCAAATGCTCACCCGCATTTTCATGATTGACCCCAAAACACATTACAAATTTCAAATTTTACTCCATGAGACAGCCCAAATCTCATCTTTGACACCCAAAACCCATGCCCACCGTAAAACTTAAAAATACCCCATTACTGACCTCACAATGCGCTGTCATGGAATGCGATGTAAAGGCACCTACATTGTTGGAGGTGCATTGTAAAGGCATTATGATGTAATGCCTGTGTTGTATTGGACATCTCCTGTGCCAAAGGCAAGCCGTAGGCAAGCCAGTCTGCGCCCTTCTGCCCCAGGACTGCGCTCAGCACCATGGACTCTTCCTCTTGGACACTCAACCACTATGGCTCCACTACCTTACTCACCATCAACCCTGGATGCCATCACCTTCAAGGACCAACAACTGCTCAGACCGGCCATCCCCATCGCCATCACTGACTGCTATAAATCACCCGCAAGGACCACCCTGACCATCCAGGAGGAGGCATTGCCATCACCTAAAGAAGCACACTCTGACTGACCATGCACTCTACTGGCTCAACAGTGACCATGGAACACCTCAACTTCCAGATCCGGACCAACTCCAAACCCATACTCTGCGGCACCATCATCTGCAGGCAACCTGGGCCATGGACACCCATTTTCCGATACCTCGTAGACCTCATTCCACACCAGGCTCTCCCATCCACCGACAACATCCTACACGGCGAACTCAAGCAGCGCTGCAACACTTTTCATGACTGAGGCCCAGGAATGTGCACTATCTTATTGATGGTGCGCATTCCTACCCTGTAGTTTTGTCGCAGGGCGGCGCTGCAACATTGCTTGCGGCAAGGTACAGGACCAAAATCTGTTGGAAAGAGGAGCCAAGTGTTATCTATATTTGTAAGACCAGCTTTTTTCTGGTCTTAAAAACTGCTTTTAAAAGTTTTTTTGGTCCTCCAAAGTTCAGGAATCCCCTTGTAAATAAGGCAAAGTTGATTAGCGGCCTTTTTTGCACGGGAACGCCTCCCTTGCATGTCATTGTCACTAAAAGAGTGGAGATCTTTAGAATGAACATTTTCACCAGTAAACTGCCACTAACAGAGGTTAGCGGCAGCTTGTACATATGGCGATAAAAATCTCGCCGCAAAACCGTCGGAAAATTGCTGCTAAGGTGACGATAGCTAACCCTGGACATAGTGGGCGTAGGGGGGCTACGCAGTGGGCCACAGAGGTACGAACAAACTTCGTGGCCTGCGTGGCCATCTGTGTAGCCCCGCTACGCCACCCGCCTCCACCCTCCCTATATATTAACAATTAATTGTATTACTTACAAATGAATTAAAACCTACTTACCTCTACCACGGCGTCCCCGGGCGGCCCTCCTCCTCTTTCATCACCATTTCTTCTCATCCAAGCAAAAACTGCGCATGCACGCTTCCGCAAAGGGCATTTCTCACAAAAAAATGTGCATGCACGACTGGCACCCATGCAGTGTTTTCGCTTGGATTAGATGAAATGGTGACGAAGAGGAGGAGGACAGCCCAGGGACGCTGCAGTAGAGGTAAGTGGGTTTTAATTTATTTGTAAGTAATAAAATTCACTGTTAATATAGATGGGGTGGAGGCAGGGGCTGGCCAACTCCGCTACACTGAAGAGCAGAGATTTGCCTTCTCCGCGTTCCACGCGGAACACGGAAAAGGCAAATCTCTGCACATTCCACGGGCAGAGCGGAGGTCTCCTCCCGGGGCTAGCGTTAGCCCCTTGTACGTATGCCCCTCTGTATAACATGCCTTTAACCCATACGTTTCTTTTAAACACAGTTCCTCCCAAAGGTCTGTACCAGATGCGGCTGCTCACGTCGATTGCCCTGTAGCCGGCCCTGAAGCCTTATAAGAGTATGTAAAAAACATAAGACTGTTGTACAACTTCCTGCACTCATAAACGTTTTTGTCAATCAGCCTCTTTATGTGGAAATGGTATAGGGATCTCATTCCCATCTGAAATACTAGCACAGCTGGAAGAGTTGCTTTTTTGTAGCCAATTCTACTTAAAGTTAACGTTTTTTTGGATAAGCCCTATTTGTGTAAAATCCATCCATCCCATTGATTAAATTTGGCACTGTCAACTATGTAAGTATGGGCATTGACAGTGGTTAAGTTAATTACTGTCGATCGTGCATGAAGTGATGTTTCTCATCTGTGTTTTGGTGCCAGTTAGGGCAGTACTGGCAAGGACACTTGGGCCTCTATGGGTAGGCGGTATGATTATTATTTTTATTATTTATTGAATGCACATCCACCAAGGTATTTTGGTGCTAAGAATAAAGAGAAAAAAAAGACATTTAAGGCAAGGCTCCTCACAGACACAGCACAGTGTCTAGGACGGTCTTTGTAAATTTCAGATAAACAGTGAAATAATTATTCCTAAAAGGGATTAAATAGCACTGCAAACCCCGTTTTAGAGTGGTGGTTCTATATAGAAATGAAAGAAAGACTTTTAGTGGCACATAAATATGCTGCTGAGAGCAGGGCATGTAGTCTAAACTAGCGCTGCTCCTACATATAGTACCAACAAAGGTACATTTTTCATCCATTGTTTGTGTGTCTCCGCAAATCAAGTTTTTTACCATTTCACAGTGCATTTAACACGTGGCTTACCACTGAGGTTTCCATCAATGTATATCTTATAATCATGCACAGGATCTGCCGTGAACAGTGTATAATTAAAATACCCCCCAAGAATAGGAGGGTATCTCAAGCGGTGGGTCGTTGATATCAATTGTGTAAGAGGACAAGAGCCATCTGAACCAGGGCCATGCAGAGATGGAAATGGAAAAAAATACTTCTGATAAAGTGAGTTTATCTTTACTAAGGGATCATTAGGTTTTTATGTCTGAGATTCTTACTTTTTCCTCAATAAAAATATACAGGCACATGCATCAAAGGATTTTGCGATCGCAAACGGTGCGAATCGCAAAAATCGGCCGTTTGCAAAATCCTCTTTTGGAATGCATTAGGGGTCAAGGCCCTCGCAATTTAAGAATTTGCAAATATTTACGAATTCTCAAATTGCGATTGCATTTAAGGAATCGCATTTTGCGATTCCTTAAATGCAATGCATGAAACATTAAAACATTGCGATTTCGCAATTAAGGGGAGCAAAATACCATGAGGTTGAACCTCATGGTAATTTGCGAAAACTTTGAAAAATTCTCTTTTGTGCATTTTTCAAAGTTTCATGTTGTGCACACACATGCCCTAAGGGCATGTGTGTGCACAACATATGTGCACAGATTGATTTCAGGGGTGCAACAGGGTGTCCTTTGGACACCCCCTGCACCCTTGAAATCGCATTTTCAATTTGCGATTCGCTAATTGCGAATCGCAAATTGAGAATGTCTTCCCATTCATTCCTACGGGCCTCTAGGCCTATAGGAATGAATGGGGAGGTATTCCTTAATTGCGACTCTCAAATTGCGAATCGAAATTAAGGAATAATAAAAAATCGCCATTTTGTTAGCAATTTCGTGATGCATTGCATTTTGCAATTCCTTAATTGCGATTCCTTATTTTTCGCAATTAAGGAATCGCAAAATGCAATATTGATGCATGTGCCTGTTAGTGTGTTAAAGGCACATAATGTAAATGTCTCTTTGTGGGTTTCAAAATCTCCTTGTTCTTTTTGCATGTGTCCTGTGCTGAGAGTCAAAGATACATTCTGAGTAAGGCCAGTGCAAAATGATTATAGGATGATCCACCACTGCCAGGATGTTATTATTTATTGTCTAAAACAGTGGGAAAAAATATACAATTATCTGCTGGAATGGTAGCATTTATCAAAATAGGCTGAAGAAAAGGTGGCTTTTTATAAGCAATGAAGGGCTAAATAAATATTGTTCTTAGCTTTTACCAGCCTGATGATGCTTATTATTGAAAATGTACATTTGACCATAACATGAAAGCTGTATTTTAGTCTGGAAAAAAATACTTTCTCATGTATTTTACTTTCTGTTCATGGTTTTATTATTTTTTTTTTAATTGAAAATCTGTATTGCATTGATTTAATTTAATGAATACTAAATGTTAATTATGTCTAATTTTAGCATTCTAAACTCTTTGTGTTATTCTATCAGATTTGGCATGCGTTATACATCTCATTACCAAAGGAGTTCAGACCCAGGTATTAAAGAAGAGTTGGTGACTGCTAGAAAAAAACTCACAGTCCTTGGAGGAAAAAGCCTGAGGGCATGAAAACCCTCCTAGGAACAAAAACTTAGAATCCGAAACATAAGAAGGTTTAAAGGTTGGGGAGAGAGGGATTAGGTGAGGAAGAGTAACAGGGAGAAACTAAAGTAGTTTCTAAGAGCATGTAACTGTTATAAAACTCTGACTGCCTTGCGACGCAGTGTGTGTCACGAAATGGCCCCTGGTCCAGGTAGGAACAGGAAGTTGTATCAAGTTGAAATGATCAAAGGAAAATTTGAGATTATCCATCTTGGATTAGGGCAGAAAATGACCTCACCTGACCTCAAGAAGTGATTCCTATAAAAGGATTCCAGAAACATCTTGCTCCCTTTTGCAAGAAGGAGCAGCTGCATCAGAAGAGCTTGGCTAGAGAAGGAATCAAAACAGCCATCCAACCAGAGGTGAGTAGCACACACCTCTCTGCCTTAAAAAAACAGAGCGGAATTGCAAGGTGGCATGACGGTCTAACTGCTCACTGTGATACAGAAGCCCAAGAAGTTAGAGGAGTTCCTTATTTTTGTTTCTCTAACAGAAATGGATTGAGTTATCGTATATTCTTTTTCAAAATAAGAGTTTGCTATAGACTTGGTACCAAAGTATGGTGCTGATTTAGAGTTTGGCCAAACTTAAGCTCTGATGTCCAATTTAGAGGGGCACGAACTATAAATATGTCAATACCAGAGCCTATTCTGGCTCTGATGGAGACATACACTTCCAACACTCCTACAGAGTGCGGGCTGTGGGAGATTAGCCATCCAAATGCCCAACCCCCCCTTATTTAGAGTGGGAGGACTCATTCCTCTTTATTGCCGTCCACCATTGCCAGGTACAAAAATGGCGGTCTATTATCCAAACAGAGTACCCTCAATCTGCTAAATTTAAAATCACCTATGTAGCGATTACACATACAACTTGGTAGTCAGGTACCAGGGGGGGGGGGGGTGGTGGAATGTAGAACATTAAGAGTGATAGAGGTCGTCTGATCATTTCACATCCTTAGGGAATATTTGAAGTGATAATAGTATCTATGCATATTTAGCATACTTTTGGATTAGATTGGGATTTATTCCAAATCTTTTGGAGTTTATACATTTTTGGTATAACCTGCTAAGGCCATCACTATCCAGCATGTTTTCACTACAGTTGAGCATTTGATTTTGTAGAGACTTGGGGGCTCAGTTGGTCAGATGCTAAACATACGTATCAAAAGCAAGAGGTTTGTAGTTGAGTTTCCCAGTGGGAGGTCGTATGGAGATAAAAAGTGTATTTAGGGGTGGGTCAAATGTTATAAACTTCACAAACTTGAACGGATTTTCAAAAATGTTATGACAGTCAGCTGAAACTTCTTTGGTTGCTTACATTTAAAAAAAATTAAATGTGTTGAAATCAGTTGTGTAGAAGATACTTTCTGATAACTACAGTTCTTTAACCAATTATAGGAGATAGAAATAGATGGTCACTGAAGGCAGTTCTACCGTCTCAGCACATTTGACTAACTATAATAATAATAAATTCCTTTATTCGGTTTTTATCATAGTAAAACCATAAAAGCAACAATATAAGCTTACAGTACAGAACATTTAATAATGTGTCCGAAAGAAAAATAAGTTTGCTTAATTTTAAAGGTTCTTCCGGTGCCTAATAATGCATTTTAAAAAATTCAATACATGATAACAGGTGCGCTCAGAGTCTAACATCTGCAAAGATATCATAGCCGGGCGACATTGTCTGAGACCCCAAGGTTTTAGTAATGGAAATAACCAAATTTTCCTATGAGGATGGAAATATTTGCAGAACAATATCGTGTGCATACATGTCTGTGGCGAAGTCTCATCACATGGGCATAAAGTCAGTTTTGAGTCCCAGGTGTTCTTTTGTGGGAAGGCCACTAGTCTGTGGAAAAGATTAAGTCTAAATCTCGTCAGGAGCATCTTATCATAAGTGCTTATTTCCAAAGCGAGATAAGGCTGAATTTGTAAGGTTAACTGTACCATATTTGCGTGTTGTACAGATTGTTTGGTTGAAAGCAAAGCGATTCTGAGAGTCTCTAGGTGGCTCATGGCTTTCTGTTTTAGCTCTTTCTTGGTTATCTCGATCAAAGTTACTGGAGTAAGGTAATATCTTTCCAAGCCCAGATCTGAGAAAAAACGCCTAACATAGGTAAGCCAAGCTATTTTATGTGCATGGTCCAGAGCCATTGAGTCCTCTAGAATGTCCTTGGTCAACATGTTCTTATCGGATAGCCAGATACGTCTCCAGAGTAACAATGGCTGAACTTTTATCAAGTCCTCTATGTAAGGGATTCCCAGTTCCGCATGACATGCATATATGGATGAGCACCTGGGGGCAGATAAAAGAAATCTCATGAACGAGTTTTCGGCTGTTTGGAGGGAACCAACGTCCGAATGTCCCCAGACGCCAGCCCCGTATAAAGCGATAGCTAGGCATTTTGCGGAGTATATTTTTAGTAGCTCGACTGGTGGTCTCCTTCCAAGTCTTTGAGAAAAGTTCATCAAGGCGGCAATAGCTCTCTTAAAAAGATGTCTCCTAGACTCTATGGCTGCTTTCCAATTTAGCCTTTCATCGATCATTATGCCCAGGTAGGGGTACTGTGAAGTTCTCTCGAGTTTTTGTTCATTAAGGAGGATATTCTTTATTCGTTTTCTCCCTCCACCTGCCACCATTACAAAAGTTTTTTTTACATTTATGTGCAAATCTAAGGCGCCCATAAATTCAGCATATTTATTCAGGGATTTCTGGAGTTCTATAGGTGTACGAGCCAGAATCACTGCGTCATCCGCATAGAGCAGTGCGGGGATCAGGCGTTGTCTTAGTCTTGGCAAGTCCTGCCCCCCCTCAACATCTTTTCTTCCAGCCCATTTGTATATAGAGAGAAGAGGAAGGGGGCTAGGACGCAGCCCTGCCTGACTCCTCGCTCCACTCTAAATGGCGCAGTAAGCTCGCCCTTTGTCCCATAGCGAACTCTCGCAGAAGCGTCTGCGTATAATTCCCTTAAGAAATCCAGGAGTGGAAGATCCACCCCCATGTCTCTCAAGAGGGTCCATAGCTTCGCGTGAGATACGCAATCGAAGGCAGAGGACAAGTCCACGTATACCATGTACATTGCCCCCTGCTTCGCATGAATGTATTTGGACGTGATTAGACTTAAATTGAGGGCCTGTTCTACGGTTCCGAACCCTTCTCTGAAACCGAATTGTAAGTCCGATAAGATCTTTCTTTCTTCTGCCCATTGTTGAAGTTGTTCCAGGACTACTCTACCAACTACTTTTCCTAAGGAATCTATTAAAGAAATGGGACGATAACATTTAACATCTTGGCGGTCCCCCTTTTTGAATATAGGTACCATGATGGAGTTGGACCAAGACTCCATCAAGCCCAGTTTCGCAGTCGCTGTGCATACTCTAGTCAGTATGGGGGCCCAGAGATCCGGAAGTTGTTTAAAAAGATCTACGGGAACCCCATCTGGTCCTGGCGCTTTGCCCCCTTTACTTAGATTCAGGGCCTGCAGTACCTCAAGTATGTCAAATTGTATGCTGATTGGAAAATCAACAGGAGGAAGGGGGTAAGGTGATTCTTCCGTTGAAGGTGTTATTTTAAAAATATGAGAGAAATGTTTTACCCAAGTTTCCTCTTCTATTGCTACGTCAATCTGGGGTCTGTTGGAGTCAGAAAGAAAAGGGGTTTTTACTATTCTCCAGAAGGACTCGCTGTTTTTTGTAAGTGTGCTTTTATGTAGGTCGTCCCATAGAGCTTGTTTCAGCTCTTGTTTCCTTAGTTTCCTGACCTTTTTGTACTGAAGCCTTAAATATTGGATCAATTGTTGGTCTCTTTTCGGTTGTCTGAGGGCCTCTTTTAGCTTGATTTGCGAGGTGGTACAATCATGGTTAAACCAGCCTGATGATTTTGTGTTATTTTGATTGTTATTTCTGGTCAACATTACTTTTATTGTGTCTAGGATGATCTTAAAGTTTTCGAGAATGATGTTATCGTCTGTCTCCAGGTCTAGACATTTTATTATATTGGAATATAATGACTTTATTATGTTATTACTTAATTGGATTGGGTCTATCTTCCCCCATTTTATCGTCAATCCGTTTATTCTGCCCACTTCAAGACGATTTTGGGATAGAGTATGTGCAATTAGTGTTGTCTGCGTTAGTTGGTTTGAAAAATCTAAATCCAATCTAAGCGCTGAGTGATCGCTTAGAGTGTTTGCCAGTAGGGTAAAATCCCTAGTTTGATGCCTCAGCCCATCCGTAAAAAGAATATAGTCCACAGTAGTCTCATGCCCCCTCCCTAAGTATGTGGGGTCTAAAGTATTCTTATTTGCTATAGATAATTCCAGGTCTGTGAGAAGATTGTTCATTGCTTTCCCTATTCCGTCATGATGGAAATGCATGAGGGGGTTATCATGCTCGCCCACTACCCCACAAATGTGGTTGTTCGAGTGTGGGCAGGGGTGTAGATTGAAGTCCCCTCCCCATAATAGATGGACGGTGGCCTTTTTTCTATATTGCTGTCTATATTTGGCAATTTTTTCCTGAATTATCAAAAGGATATTAGTAAATTGCTCCTCCTCTAGATTGTTATAAAAATGTATTAGAATAACGATCCCTTCTTTGCCCAGTGAAAGGGAAAGCAGTTGGAAATTAGGCAAGATTTCTATTTTTAATAACTTCAGGCTAGGAATTGTGTTCGCTATATATATAATCAAACCCCCCTTAGGCCTACCCCTGCTGCTAGGGAGGGCTGGGGAGAAAAAAGATTTATAGCCCGCAATGTGTAGCTCTTTCGTGGCCCATGTTTCTTGGAGGCATATTATATTGCCATCTTCAAGAAACTGGGCTGCTGAACCATCCTCTATTTTGGGGCGGAGACCCGCAATATTCCAGAAAATAACGGACAGGGGCTGTGTCCTATTCTCTTGGACTGCGGTCATTTTCCGTTCCAGATCTGGGGGTGGAGTGATCTGTTTGTCAATAGGGGCCTCGGGTGATGGTCAATCGACCATTTCTAGGCTACTAAACCGGTTCATGGTCGATATGCCCGGCCAATTTTCCCAGTGTGGTACTTCTCTATAGCTAGGTCTATATGGTCGCTGCGGTGGTGCACCCCATTGTTCCCATTCTCTTCTTCTATTACGGGGACCCGTGATCTGCCATGGGCCGTCCTGTTGATGGTAGTTGGGGTCTACCAGCCACCAGGGGGGCTCGTGTTCGTTTTGTTGTGGGGGCAATTTTGGTCTGGGGAGGTTGAATTCCCAGGGCTGTGGGACTGCTTTGCGCCACATATTGTCGGATTCATTAAAGCGGTTGTTGTAATATTTTTTAGGATAAAAAAAGGAAAGACCCTTTGTGTCAATTCCACCGCTTATATTATGTTGTTTCCAGGAGCAAATATACTCGGTAACTCTATGGTCTTCGAAAGTGATCACAATGCAGTCTCTCTGTATTACTTTTTTTGTGTGTCCCACCCATGGGGTCCTGTATACTGTTGTTATCCTACAGGACCAATTGGGGGGAGAAGGACGATTTGTGTTTAGCCAATATTGGACCTTATTTTTTAAGGACCAATTCGGCTCTGTAGTCTCCCCCGTTAATTCTGGGACCCCCGTCATTACAACCACGAATGGTGATGCTTCAGGTGGCAGGTTCATGTAAGGTCTGCCCTCATGAGCACCTCTCGTGGTTCCTTTGTTCACTGAAGGATTTGTTTTTTTTTGGGTAGAGTTTGTATTAACTGGAGCTTTAGGGACTGGCGTCTTTGTAATTGCTGTTTTTATTACAGGGGTTTTTGCGGCTATGTTACTCTGAAGAGTTGGTATTGAGGCTTCCGGGAGCGATTTCCCCACTGTGGGGTCTTTTACTGCTAGTTGTTGCTTGGGCGGAGGGCAGGCTAGAGTTGTTTTTTTCTTTTGTGGGGCAGATACGGGTGGATTATCTATTCCCTTTTTTTGATGTTCTTGGATTGAATTAGATTGCATAAAAATTTTTATTTTTAGCAGTTGATTCTCTATGTTGGATAATCTGGTTTCAAGAGGTGAGAAAAGAGAGTGCAGTACAAGGGTCATTTTATTTACTAGATCCAGGGTATCTGGTTCGTTGCTATTAGGGGTTGAAACAGGTGAGCCTGATACAATAGTGCTTGGAATATTAATGAGTGAGGAATGGTGTACTAGAACCTGATGGTCGGTAATATCTACCATTTTTGGGGTCGGACCTACCAAGTTCAAGGTCGCACTTGGGTCAGTTGTGTCAGCCGTATCGATATTTGTAACTTTGTCTACTTTTTCCTTGTCCTTTCTTATTTTCTTAACAGCCCCCTCCCTCCTCCCTCTCGCTTGTCTTACTTCCTCTGGTGTATGGTCACGTAGAATTTCAGGTGTTTTTTCTAGATCAGAGGTTGTGAGTGATAGGGAAAGTTGGGAGGCTGAGAGGTCTACAACATTCGGGAGACTAAGTCTTTTGTTACCTCGGAGCGATTGTGCTAAAGAACCCTCTACCTCTGGTGATCTTGCTGAGGCCAATGGCCCCATGGAAGATCGCCTCGCAATCGCGAGGTCTGTGGATACTCTTCCCTCTATTAGGCTAATACTTTGATCGATAAAGGTGTTTGCCTTAGTAATAAAATCATCCATTGGCCCTAACAACTGCTCACCAATCCCGCCCTTTTTTACTTTCTTAGACTTCTTACTCCTGGTATACATTTTCACAGGAAGAGTTTCGCGAAATTTTGTTTTGTCGGTGGGCAATAATTAGTGTAAGAGTCCGTTTGTGTAGGACTTAGAGGGAGGGCCCGGCCCGGTCTCCTCACGATCTCGAACGGCCTCAAACGGCCCGCTCTTTGCCCGGTCTTCGCCCCGGACTGCGACCCGCGCGCGTCCCGCGATGCGCGTTAATGGCCTTACTTAAATTCGATTGGGCAGAGAGGGGGCGTGGCACTGGGAGGGGGCGCGGCTCACGCGGGAAGAGCACCCAGCTGTTGTTAGTGAATGCTGGTCCTCGCAGTCCCGGGGCCAGCGCCTCTCACCTCCACTGCGGCCACACTGTTGGTCCTTCCCTCACGCTGTCGGCAGAGTCAATTACAGGAGCTTCCAAGCTACTCCTGTAGCGAAGGGCGGTGTTGGAACACAAGAATCCCTCAGAACGAGCGGCTCCCGCGAAGCGGGGGCCGCGAGAGGTTTTAAGCACACAGGTGGGGGCGTGGCACTGGGAGGGGGCGCGGCTCACGCGGGAAGAGGACCCAGCTGTTGTTAGTGAATGCTGGTCCTCGCAGTCCCGGGGCCAGCGCCTCTCACCTCCACTGCGGCCACACTGTTGGTCCTTCCCTCACGCTGTCGGCAGAGTCAATTACAGGAGCTTCCAAGCTACTCCTGTAGCGAAGGGCGGTGTTGGAACACAAGAATCCCTCAGAACGAGCGGCATTTGACTAACTATTTTGAAATCACAAACCCTAAATAATGTATTCTGGGTGCTTGGGCTGAGGAGCAGTCAAAGATGAATATCCAAAAAGTTGTTCTGCATTTTGCCAATTGTTGCCTACTTATATTATCACAGGGAAGGTCCAGACCCTCCACAAAGCTTCATTGTTTCAGAATGTTTATAGAATGCTTCGGACTCTTATGCACTTATATGAACATGGAGAATCAAGTCTTCTAAATAAAAAACTAAATTAGCACAGTCACAGATAACGGCAGAAACGATAGAGAAATTGAGGAAGTATGGTAAATATAAAAGTGGAAGAGGCAGATTATCTTGTTTTTTTCATAGTAGTAATACATTGTTTCCCTAAGGAAAGCGATAAAAGATAAAGGTTTAGTTTAAAAAAAGTTTGTTGAAGAGTTTAAACTGAGCCCCTCATTTTCACAAAGAGGAAGTGATCCCAAAGAGCCCTTTTCCTTTTTGAGAATAGGTTACCACCTCCTTTGAGATGCTGGTATATTTTCAGTATTTTGAGGCCTGATTTAGGTAGCAATACTTTACTACATAAAATACTGAATTGGTATTTGAAATGGACGGCCACATGCCCCTTCCAGATATGGAATTGGTATTCATTCAGAATTACATTTTAGGATTTGGAAATGTATTTCTAACTCTAAATGGGATTAGTTCATCAGAGAAAACATGTTAATGGTCACAGGCACCAATTTGAAGCATTTGTGACTGTTAAAATGCTTAGTACAGCTGGCCAAAATTTTACAGCTGTTCATTCTAGTAATGGTAAGGCAGCTTTGCAATGGCTACTGGATACAAAAAGATGGTAAGAATACACAGTAACAGATACAGTTCTACTATGAAAGAAAACAGAGTGAATGACATTTATTTCCTGTGAAACAGACCTAAGAGATTCCAGAAACAGTGCATATAGCGGTGAAAAGAGGGAGCAACAATACGTATTGCCCTACTGAATTGAATATTGCTCAGAAATCTATCTCTCAATAGCCGCCATATTCATTTAAATGGCACTGAATATAAAACTTTCAAAAATGTGAGTCTAAGGCTCAAGAGATCAGGAATGTCAATGAATTTTAGAACACATATTGGTTCTCCCATGCTAGAAACCGAATGGTTCTCTTGGGTTTAGTCACTGTTGGTAAGGATAGCACGTTCTTGTTTTTTTAAATTAAGAGTGGACTCTTTGTTTTTTCATGTCAATGAAACCACCATGGGGCAGTCTAAACATTGTTTGGTGTCAAAAAGTATAATTGCAAGGGGTTTGCGAGGTTCTTCGGCCATGGCTATCAAACCTATAGTTGTGCGAATATGGGATGAGTTGTACCACATAAACCACTGTTTCCAATTGGAAACTAGCCTCTTTATTATAGGCATGTACAATGCTCTTGTTTTCTTTTAGAAAATGCATAGTTTTTTTCACCAGAAGGTATTTTGGTCCATGTTAAATGAACAGTTAATAGGCAAAAGAAGAAAATCTTTTACCAGTGTCAGTAAACAACCACACATATGCTTTCAGTGAAATGCTAATAAAACATATTTGTACATTTTCCTCTTTGAATTTTTTGAATAATGATTTAAAGTTTGCCTGAAAGTGTAATTTTGGAAGAAATGTATTAGTAAGCTTTGTAAGTACTTGTAAAGTAAACAGAAAGCCTGCGATTGTGCATATGAAGTGTAATTACTTTACAACTCATAAATGCAAAGAGTAGATAACCTGAATAACGTGCAAGTTATTGTTCTGTAATGTCAAACAGAGGCTGACTTTAATGATATTTAGATAAATGAATCAGATTATTATGTTACTGTTTCACTTGCTATCTGGTTTAAATGAATGAGAAGGAAATTATGTTTTTCCATTAAGACCATATTACTATCGTTATTACAAATATGAATGAATGTGTCAAAAGTTTACTCACATCTGCTTCAAGTTCCACTGTGGGCGTGTTTTTCATTTTCATATAGGCCACACCCTTTTTCGCCTCTCTTCTAAGAAGATGATTACGTTATACCTATGTCTATTAACCAAAGATATCCTTAGTGGAAACATGATCGAACACACTATTTTTGCCACTTGGAAGCTCCAATTTCCTCTATTTTGTCAATTCAGAGTTTACTATGATATACTCAGTTTCCCTTATGTATGTACAGTCATGCTTGATACAGTGAACGTAGATTCGCTCACCGATGTTCTGCAGCATACCAGTCAGTTTGCTAATAGGTTGCATCAAAAAATTTCCATTTGTAGAGGATTGCAAAATGATCTGCCTCATGTCCATTAATTGGCAGTGTATTATTTGAGACCCTCTTTCATGGGCTATACGCACATAGATGGCGGCTTGCAAGGGACAGCAGACCACCATCACTGCATTCACATTGGTAAATGGGACTTTTTTAAAGCAACCTGATCCCTTAAAGAGATGTGCTTCTTCAAAAAAAAATTCATCTCGCATTTGAGAAGACATTCGGGGAGCAGGCAATGGTCCTCGTGACCACTACCTGCTCACCAAAGCGGAATCTATCCTTTGCAGACAATTCCCCTTTGCAAATCTGATAGCACCCCAACTTGGGCGTTAGTATCTGATCAACGGTTTGTGCGGCAATTGCAGCCACTAACCATTGATACCTTTAATTAGAAATTACAGCTAGGAGAGGACATCCCTTTCCCACCTCATCCTAAAGGCAGTTTGTTTATGATTCGAAAAATCACTTATGTGAGACAGAAAGGCACTTCCAAAAAGAGTTTAGAATTTATTAAAAACCGTTTATGATATCCAAACACTGGAATTTTGTGAATAACAGAGGTTGTACAACAAATCTTTATAACACAGTAAATATGTAGCATTGCTATTGAGCCTCAAAGAGGACGGTTAGATTGATGATCACTGTGCTTCTTTAACAACACGTTACACTGGAACAACAGCAACATTCATGATAGAAATGAAACTGCTCTTTGAATATGCTATTTTCATATCTGTTTTAAGGCATTTCAGACCTGGATGATTGAAGCCTCCAAAGTATTTTTCTGTACTCTGCATCTTTAAAATTTATATCAATTTATATTCATGAGCGGAATTTTTCAATAAAAATTCAACTTAACAATGCATTAGAAAGATCAGCTGACAAAAATACTTCAGAATAATTGTGTTTGTTTTAGTAAGGTGATCAATCTTGTTTAATCACATTTGTACATGCGAACTGTCCTCTTACTTGAATTTTACTGCGCCATTTTTCTTGGAAAACACAAACACACTTGTGGATTGGGGGTGTGGCTAAGCCACCTAAGATGGCAGCTTCAACTAAATAGAGCACCCTCTCTATTTGTGTCAGACTGGGGTCACCGGGCAGCATCTCACGCCTATCTCAAGTGATTAGGGTTTCAACTGAACAGTGCAGCCACTTCCTGTGCAGGTGTGTGCCCACCTACTAGGGTCAATTGGCGTGGCTGGGAGGGATGACTGTCCAGGATCCAGCTCCACTCCGAATTTGTGAAGAGGACTCTGCCGCTTGGGTTCCTGTAATGCCAAGGAACCTGGTTGTGTCTCGACTTGGCCCTCCTATTGGGTGGCCTTTACTGAACTTCAGTGTGCATGTTGCTCTCTGGGGAAGCCATGCACAATATTGCACAGACTTCCCTGATTGGAACTGCAGATTGTTGAGAGGAGTGCACCTCCTCACCCTGCTCCATGGACAGGCCACCTACCTGCATTGTGAGTCCCTGCTAACTTTGTTGTCACACTGCTCTATTTTTTCACTGGTAGTTTGTAACCTTAAGCTGGTGCTCCCGGCCCTTTTCCAGGGTTGTGGAAGTGCTGTGTGCCCTTCTGTCCAGAGCACCATGGGACTTTGTATATTTCGCCAGGAGAAATCCTATCAGCCTACATTGCTGATCCTGAGTCAGTGTGGATAAAACATCAGCTCTGCTAACTGAACTGCCTATGTTTAGTGGGTGCCACCTGTAACATACCTGCTCTGGCCTTTGATCTTTATGGAGCACCTCTCTGGAGTCTCTGATGTCCTTAGGAGCTTTTTTCTGGAAAGAGTACTGTATGTCAGGGATTCCCCGTCAACTGAGTGGGCTTCTGAACTGGGTGGTGGCTGTTCATGCCTGACATGCACTTTATGCATCATCGCTTGGTATCCCAGTTTTTCCCTACTGGTCTACTGTGACACCAGATCACCTACATGAGGAAAAGACGTCTCCATTGATGGACCTCCCATGCGAGAGGATGCGGGGTGAACATTCTGTCTAAGCCCCCGATCACACCTCCAACTGAGAATGGGGGAGCAAACCTGCTTCCAACCTTCCTTTGGATAAACTGGATATAATCGTGCATACTGTTACTGATACCAGGAACACCTTAGATATGAAGGTGGACTCAGTTGTGCCTGATCTTGGCTTGCATGCAATAGCCAACACAATCTATCAGCCAGTAATAAGGTTGCCCCCTTTAAGAGAACCAACCTCAAACGCCCCCATGATGCCCAATGCTGGTTATCCGACGACCTGAAAAGGAAAAAACTGGCACTCAGACAAGCAGAGCGCCAATGGAGGCGAGCTTATGCACCTAGGGAGAGAACCGTCTATGTAGCCATGCTAAAAAATTACAAAGCCTCTATCCTCCAGACTAAGACAATCTATTTTTCTTCGAAAATTATGAACTCAGCCACGAAAACTAAGGACATTTTTGCAATAGTCGATGAGCTTGTGCAACACGACAGAGTGATAGCTAAATCTGCCCCGCCACAAATATTATGCGACTCCCTGAATTCGTTCAATCGCCTCCATTAAAAACAACATTCCCACCCCCATACACCCAACCACCCTTCCTATCACATGTAAAAATCGCCTTACGATTGACCAAATTCCCCTGATCTCCAGAAAAGAGTTTCTGGTTCGCCTAAAAAAGGTGGGATCTGGCTCCCCCAATGACTGTTGCCCTCCACACATTCTGCAAGAGGCCTTACTTACCTGCCCTGACCCGCCTCTCTCACTCCTTAACAACTCTTTTAAACAAGATATCGTTCCTGATACCTTTAAACATGCTGTGATTGTCCCGGTTTTGAAGAAACCGAACGCCGGTCCGTCGGTTTTGAGCAACTTCCGCCCAATCTCCCTGCTCCCCTACCTTAGTAAGATTCTAGACGCCCACGTTGTGAACTGTCTCAGCTCATTCATTGAGCATTCTCAGTTTCTCGATCCCCGGCAGGCGGGATTTAGACCAGCTCACTACACGAAGTCAGTCATCCTGGCAGTCATGGACGAGCTTAGGAGTGGAGCAGATAAAACCACCACCCAGGCCCTGGTGCTTTTGGATCTATCAGCTGCTTTTGACACGGTTGATCATGATCTCCTGATCGACCGTGTGAGCAATGCTGGCATCCAGGGTCTGGCCCACCAATGGATTTCCTCCTTTTTCCACAAGCCTTTCCAGGCAGTTCGCCTGGCTAACTTATCGGCCAAAAAAAAAACAGGCTGACCTGTGGGGTCCCCCAGGGTTCCTCTCTATCGCCCCTCTTGTTTAATTTACACATTCAACCCCTGATTGTGTCATTACACAACAGCCCAGCCATAACCTTTAATTATGCCGATGACCTCCAGTTGGTGTTCGATATTGACTCCTCCAACACGTCAGTCACCAATTTCCAATCCACCGTGACCTCCATTAGTGAATGAATGTACACCAACCAATTAAAACTTAATCCTGATAAAACGGAGCTGATGCTGACTGGAGGCGCCGCCAACCCCTCGGATTCTAACTTCTGGCCCCCAATTCTGGGCAGCTCCCCCCGCCCAGTGGATACTGTAAAAAGCCTTGGGGTCATAATCTGCAACGACCTGTCCTTGAAACCACAAATTAATGCAGTGGTATCTTCCTGTTTTTTTCATCTTCGCAGAATTCAGATGATCTTCAGATTTCTGACCACCGAGCCCCTTACTCTTGTCACTCTGGCCTTGGTCATCTCTCGCATCGATTATGCAAATTCGCTTTATGTTGGCGTTACAGCATACCAACTCTGCTGTTTACAGCTGGTACAAAACCAAGCAGCCAGGCTCATTTTCCATCAACCTAAGCATCAACATGTTATCCCTCTGATGAAGAGCCTCCACTGGCTCCCAGTTGCCAAACGCTGTGTATTCAAAATGGGATGCACCATCTTTAAAGCCCTTGCTGGCCAGGGCCCAGCCTTCATCTCTTCTAGGATCTATCGCTATGTCCCCGTACGTGAACTCCGCTCCTCCCACCTCAATCTGCTTATGACCCCCACCTTTCAATGCAAAAAACATGGTGGTCTCAGATTTTCCTTCCTGGACCCCCATTTGTGGAACTCCCTTCCGACTGAACTGAGATCCGTAACCTGCTACACCCAATTCAGAACACTTCTCAAAACCCTTCTGTTTTCACAAGCATACGAGTAAAGCTCCTGTTGTCCTTCTGCTGCCGTCCTCCCGCTCTCAGCGCCATGAAACCGCTTGGTGTAAGTGCGCTCTACAACTAATTTTAACATAACATAACAAAGAGTCAAGTCCAATGAGAACCCTCTTCAGGACCTTTAGCCTTGCACATTGGATAATCAATGGAAGGTCACAGAGTTATTAGATCATGTTAGGTTCCTGGAGGGCAGAGTGGAAGATGGAACTGCAGCAATGTGCCTATCATATAACATGCCGAAGGCATGGATGGACTGGACATGCCCAGCTTCGTAGAAACCTGGCTGATCAAGGTGGTAGCACCTACATCTCTCTCAGCCATGTTTGTGGTGACAAGAGCATGTAAAGTTTCAGTTCAGTGACCCCCTCCCGTAAAAATCTTGAAATTGTAGGGATTGAGATACTAATTTAAGTGCCGCCAGGATAGCTAGACATTATGTTGTTGAATGAAGTAAGACCATAATTTTTCCCGATTATACCCTAGCAGTGCAACACCATGGCCATCTTATTTAGGAGTGTAATGGAAATTTAAGGATTTAGGGTTTAAATATGCCCTCCTTTTCCCTGGCTAAGTTGAAAATCAAGGCAAGACAGAGTACTTCATTTTCACTGCACCAGTACTGGGCGGATCAGCACAGCGCCTCCTTGGACGAGCTATCCCCGTGGATACATAGGGGCTCTGTGAGGCATGGCCATGAGTCTGGATGGAATACATTCAATTTTGACATCACTCCATCACTGGTGCAGGCACAAAAACACAAGATAGCATCTGATCTGTGGTGAAACTACCAGTCTCTGTGGCCCTTCTTTGGTTTACCATCCATTTGCTTCTGAAGATACTTCATCCAATGAGGAGACTGCTATATCCTCAGGGAGTGTGGAATCTGTGCAGTCAGCTGACGTCACTCCTCAAACAGCTTATGATCTCCCATGAACTATTTGGAAATCAATGTCGGCAAGGTTTTCTATGCCTGATCTGGTTGTATTATGTTGTAATACTTGTTAATACCACTGAAACCTCCATCATGGGTTGTTATTCTTCATAGCGGGCCTATAACCTTGTACTTACACCTACTCCAGTCTCATTGAGCAGTTGCTTAATAGATGGTGTGGGGGCCAAGTGGTATGCACCATGTGACAGTTGAACTTCACTTGCTTCGTGAGTGCCTCTATGTGGCTGTGGTCCTAGTGTTAAAGTAGTGTTGGGCATATCAGCTTCTGGTGCACTCTTCACATCTGAAAGTGGTTGCAAGAGTGCTGGGGAATGACTGATTGCTTGCAACTAATACCATTTGCGTGATGCCCTCCAGTGTCCTGTAGTTCAGCCCCTTCATGTATATTACTTCTTTTGCCTAACCAGCATGCTAGCCACAGAGAGCTAAATTACCAAGTTATGGACTAAGTGAGACAATGCAAACCCCACTGACACATAAAATTGTCCTGTTGCAAACAAAGTGGGCCACTGTATAGCGGCTGTCAATTATTTGCATGCACATCACCCCCATAACTTTGATCTTGTACTATGAGCATGTACAGCCAACACTTCATTGTTTCTGTCCCCATGTTTAAGGTTCTGGGTTTTGTCCTTCATCTCTGGGATGGGGAAATGTGGAGTTCCTTTTTTCTTAAGACAAGTTCAGGTAGACACTGAGATACTTCACATGATGTAGGACTTTTACCTATTGTAAGATAGTTGACAATCTTATACAAATGAGCACAATGCCAGGTACCCTACAATCCACATTGAAAGAATAATCACTATGTTCCCACTGAACAGACTGTCACTAATGACCTACAATGTCTGGGGCATATTTAATATGAAGAAACAGCAGAGCATATACTATTTTCTTGGATGTAGGGGTGTTGATATTGAATTCACCCAGGAATCTCACTTAACAGATCTAGAGGGTGGTAGATTACAGAAGAGGTGGGAAGACATCTAGACTGTGTTCTCTGTTTATTCCAGTGGTATCCTTCCCTGGGTAAGACTGAGAGTTCTATTTTGACCACTCTCACATGAAGTAAAAGCAAAAGGCCATTATATCTTGGGATATTGGGTGGTGTCCCAATATTACTTGGTATATCTATTCCCTTGATGCCAAACAATTATGTATTCTCTTCAAGCTATTGTAATAAATGGGGTTAATAATTGAGCAAGTAATAGGTCTACAATTGTTTCCTTACTAGGAACTCCAATCCTAGTGTCTGGCTCTCTCTGATAAGTGAAACAGAGCAGTCAAAGGCCTACTCAGGGGATGTGCATGGGCTAGTAATCTCAATTTTCTGGCATGTAACAATATCACTCTACAAATGAATGTCCAGTCCTTGCTTTTTCTTTAAAATAGGAAAAGTACATGCATTACACACACTCTACTAAATACTGTACATTCATTTACAAATAAATACAACAGGCATTTTGAATACCTTTGGTGAGATTCTGAAATCACATTTGACCACTAATGGCTTATGACCCCCAAAATGACAGTACCCTTCCAGATAGAACATCACAATATAAGGGACTAGCAGCCCGTCCCGACATTGTCCGGGTATGAAATAAAATGTGTTTAATGTGTGTATTTGGCAAGGGCAATTTATTTTAAAATCTCGCGGTAGACAACATTTTTTGTTTCATTAGAATAGGGACGGAGAAGGGCCAGCTGCAGCCCTGGTTGATGTTAGCAGGCGCGTGTAATTGGTGTAGTGATCCGCCGCCTGAGCCCGGCTACAGCCCTGGATGATGTTAGCAGGCGCGTGTAATGTCGTTGAATGAGAGAGTTATCAGCCGCGGGTAAATCCGTTTAATGAGAGAGTTCAGTGACAGCGAGTAGGAGAGGCTGCAGTAATTGTCCCCGCAGACACGCTCATTTGCGCGTCCCCCCCCCCGCTTGAGGCCCAGATGCAGGCCTGTTTGTTGTTAGCAGGCACGTGTTCCCCCCCGCTTGAGGCCCAGCTGCAGCCCTGGTTGACATTATCAGGCGTGTGTAATTAGTGTGCTGATCCGCCGCCTGAGCCCGGCTAGAGCCCTGGTTGATGGTAGCACGCGCGTCTAATTTTGTTGAATGAGAGAGCTCAGTAACAGCGCGCAGGAGAGGCTGCAGTAATGTTACTTACCAGGCCTCCAGCTGAACGCGTTTGTCATGCCCCCAGCACACGGCCACAGCAGACAATCTTCTGACTAATGTACGACCCACATGGCATGAAGGGCGGAACGTAGCACACGCCCCCAGCATTTCTCACGCCCCCAGCGTGCCCTTTGATGCGGCGCAATTGCGTTCACATGGCATGAAGGCCGGACACATGCCCCCAGCGTTTCTCACGCCCCCAGCGTCGCAGCAACGTAATTGGCACTTGTATGTACGACTCACATGGCATGAAGGGCGGACAGGTGCAGAGTAGGAATATCGACGGAGAAATATCGTGTTACATAAATATCTCCCTAGAAATATCGAGTGGAAGAAATATCGACAACAAAAATATGGTTTGACCAGAATATCGACTGATAGGTAAGTAATATCGATAACAATAATATAGTTGTAATAAATATCGTTTACAAAAATATAGTTTACAAAAATATCGATTTATTAATAATGTATGTATTTTAGTGTTTTTGAAGAGAATTGTTTGTCTTTTTATTATATGTTTTGGAATTGTATTAGTTATTAATGTATTTTATGTTGAATTTTGTGTTATTAGTTCCGTCGCGGGTCGTGGGTTTATAGGGAAATAGGGTGGGAAGTAATTGACTTATATAAAATTAATTGATTAATTAATGTGTTAATTTATTAATAATTGTTTAATATATAGTTGTTAATTAATTTCAATTAGTCAATTAATAATTATTTATGTTAATTGTTTAATTAATTTTAGGTGTGTGTTGTGGAGTTTATATGTGTAAATGGTGTGAAGGGTGGTGAGAAATTAATTATTTATTGATTAATTATTAAATACTTTTTAAATTAATTATCATTAATTAATTAGTAATTATTAATTGTAAAGGTGTAATTAATTATAGGTTTGTGTTGTGGTGTTTATAAGTGTATATGGTGTGAAACGTGGCAATTAATTATTAATTAATTAATTAATAAAAAACCATTAATTTTCAATAATTAATTAGTAAATAATAAATGTAATTGTGTAATTAATTTTAGGTGTGTGTGGTGGATATTATAGTGTAAAATATTGTGTAATTAATTATTTTGTATTATCTTTGTTAATAATAATATATTTAAATGTATATATTAATTATGTTTATATTGAAAATTAAATTTAATAAACATTTTGATAGTTTGTTTTTTATTGTTTTGGGTTCCAGCGCTTTCCCTACTATTGTACTCACTGGAGTGGGAATAGTAATTTTTACCCCTATGCTATCCAGCGCTTTCCATACTGTTGCACTCTCTGGAGTGGGAATAATAATTTTCACCCCTACGCTATCCAACGCTTTCCCTACTGTTGCACTCTCTGGAGTGGGAATAGTAATTTTTACCCCTACGCTATCCAACGCTTTCCCTACTGTTGCACCCTTTGGAGTGGGAATAGTAATTTTAACCCCTACGCTATCCAATTCTTTCCCTACTGTTGCACCCTCTGGAGTGGAAATAGTAATTTTTACCCCTACGCTATCCAGCGCTTTCCCTACTGTTGCACTCAGTGGAGTGGGAATAGTAATTTTTATCCCTACGCTATCCAACGCTTTTCCTACTGTTGCACTCTCTGGAGTGGGAATAGTAATTTTTACCCCTACGCTATCCAACGCTTTCCCTACTGTTGCACCCTTTGGAGTGGGAATAGTCATTTTAACCCCTACGCTATCCAACGCTTTCCCTACTGTTGCACCCTCTGGAGTAGGAATAGTACTTTTTACCCCTAGGCTATCCAGCGCTTTCCCTACTGTTGCAATCACTGGAGTGGGAATAGTAATTTTTACCCCTACGCTATCCAACGCTTTCCCTACTGTTGCACTCTCTGGAGTGGGAATAGTAATTTTTACCCCTACGCTATCCAACGCTTTCCCTACTGTTGCACTCTCTGGAGTGGGAATAGTAATTTCTACCCCTACGCTATCCAACGCTTTCGGTACTGTTGCACCCTTTGGAGTGGGAATAGTAATTTTAACCCCTACGCTATCCAACGCTTTCCCTACTGTTGCACCCTCTGGAGTGGGAATAGTAATTTTACCCCTACGCTATCCAGCGCTTTCCCTACTGTTGCACTCATTGGAGTGGGAATAGTAATTTTTACCCCTACGCTATCCAACGATTTTCCTACTGTTGCACCCTCCGGAGTGGGAATAGTAATTTTTACCCCTATGCTATCCAGCGCTTTCCCTACTGTTGCACTCACTGGAGTGGGAATAGTAATATTTACCCCTTCGCTATCAAATGTTTTAGCTACTAATGTTTTTATTTTGTTATTAAATGTATGTATTAAAAATTTTTAATACTTTAATGTGTTAATTAAATATAGAATATTTTATTTTATTCAAAATGTTTTATATATGTGTTTATTTTATTGTTATATAATTATTAAAGTTTATAAATTAAATAAAGATAATAATAAAATGTATTTAAGAAAATATATGTATATGTACACATTTATTGTGTTTATATTAATTAAATTAAGTTTATTTGTTATAAATAGTTAAAATATAAATGTAATTTAATGTATTTGGTTAATAATATTAATATTATTTAATTATTTAATTTAAGTTATATTATTTTTTAAAGTCGATATTTTTTACATCTATATTTTTTACATCTATATTTTTGAGTCAATAATATTGTACTTACCTGTTTAAGTATAGAGAGTCGATATTTTTGTAATCGATATTTTTACATCTATATTTTTGTAAACTATATTTTTGTTGTAGATATTTAAACATGGAACCGGGCGGACACACGTCCCCAGCGTTTGTCACGCCCCCAGCGTTTGTCACGCCCCCAGCACACGCCCACAGCCCACGATGTGATGGCTGTACCACATGCCCCCAGCGTTAGTCATGCCCCCAGCCCACGCCCACAGCACAATGCAGACACGCCCACAAGGGAGTACTTTACTGGCACGGTTATTTTACCTTTTAAATGTATATGTTGTCCTACGGTACAATTGTATGTCTTGCACTGTATGATTGTGATGAACACCACTGTTTCTTGAAAAGTTAATAAAAACAATAAAAATAAACAAAATGTATATGGTGGCCGTCTGCATAGCCTATGTCCTTCTGCTGCAACTGCCCTTTCCAACGCTGTATTGGGTGTTGTGATTGGTGCTGTGGTTACTGAGATTACCCGCCTCAAAGGTTTGGGCTCTCTCTTTATAATATTAGTATGGATATCACTTTAAGTAAAACAAGACTAGTGGCTTAGTCAAGGGGTCGTCGCCACATTATAATATAGAGAAAGCCTATTAGTTTGTCAAGGGGTCACTGCATCAAAACATAAGGCAAGCCTATTTACTTTGTCAAGAGATCACAATATTAAAACATTAAGCACATGTTAAAAATCACCATGATATTACTGAAATCAATAACCAAGTTTGAATGCAATCATTACTGTCAATAAAGCATTTCAATGTCTGTCACATGTCACTATCAGCTATATTTTGTCAATACATCATTTAAAACCTTCATAACATGTGTCTGAGGCTTTCTTAGACCACTTTAAGCCACATTACATGCAGCCATAGAAGTAGCCACTAGATATTTCTGCACTCCCATGATGTTGCACAAATTGTCGGCCCAAAGCATTCTTGAAGACGGATGAAAAGTCTCCACAGGTCATGCATTTTGCAACCCGGGAGACGTAGGGTTAGTTTTTAAAAGTTTCTGAGGGGTGCTGCTGCGCTCCTCCAGCCCTGAAACACTCCTTTAAGTGACCATAAACCAATCCCCTCATGCCTGCTGCCTGCAGCTGATGTGAAGGCAGGTCAGGTCACAGAGCAGCAGTTTAAAGCAAAGAAAATGAAACTATTCTTTTCTTCTGCTCTATTTTCTAGCTTGGAGTGACTAGCAGAAATAACATGTTTATTGTTTACATTCCTTAGATATTTATCGAAAATTGTGAATCTTTATTAATGTTTCTACACATTCTAAACTACTGCACCTTTAAAAAAAAAAATTACCTTGTATTGAACTGTATCTAAGAACTTTTTTCAACGAGCGGCGGTCATTGCAGGTAAGCGCAGGTAAGTGTAGGGAAGTGCGGTTAAATAGCAGGGGGGAGTCGACAGATGATGGAATAGGAAAAATTAAATAAATACATAATTCCTAATCTGTCATCTGTTGGCATCCCCCGTCGCACCCCGCCCCACGGTGCTTACCTGCACAGATTGCTGCTGTTTTCAACAAATATCTAACAGGTTTCCGATATGTTTCATTTGGCACTAGAGGTTCTTTTTTATTCTTCATGTTTGCAAAGATGGTATGCATCAAGGTTTTAAGTTGTTTGTGGGAATGATGATGGCTATTTATTATATGGGATAAAGTACCCTCTATCATACATTATAAGGATATTGCAAGCAACCTTCAGCCTTATTTCTCTATATAGTTATGGAACTCCTTGGTGACTTGCAATATCTTTATAAAGTACGGCGGGGTAAATTATCCCTTATACCTACAAAATACCCATGTCCACCACAAATGGATGACTTAACACATGGTTATCTTGAATTTTAATGCCTCCATGACTAACGACTGAGCGTAACTTCTAAAACTACTTCTATTTCAATCACTTCAATTGCTTTCAGTTTGTCATAAACTAAGTTTAGCACTGAATGTTTTAAGTTACCTCATTAATGTGACCAGAAGGGCTTTTCTACTATGGAGAACAAATATGATAAGTTCAACTTGAAATGGGCCACTTGCCTGTCTATTACTCTCAAACTCTCCATTTAATGCATTGTTATAGACTGTAACCATCACTTTCTTTGGTATCCCTTTGTCTGTAATTTTCAGTAAGTGATTCTGTGTCCTATGTATCTTCTTATCCACTCTGATTTCAGAGTCTTTACATGAATTCTGCGCTGCAAATCATGGTTACTTTTGATTTCTATCAAATTTGTCCTTCTTTATGTAGATGCATATAGGATTGTAATATGCACCATAGCATATTTTTCAAATTATAATCTTCAGGAGCAGTCCACTTCATTAGTGTCTTCAACATAAGTTTATCATAATTTGTTGTGTAGTTCCTAGGAGTCCTCCAGGACCTGCGCGTTTTGGATGACCTAAACTGAGGGCTCAGTGTCCCAACCGCTTCTGGACAACCCCACAGAATATATCAGCAGGTGAACCAGCTAGCTCTATATTTCCACTACCACCCCCCTGTATTCTACAGTGATGTAGGTAGTTTCTGGCATCCAGTGAACATGACAACCCTAAATCCACAGGGACCATGGTAAACAGTACAGTACTTTTCGCTCAGACACTCGAGCTCGCTTTCTCTCAGAAAATACACAGGATGGCGATTAGGAAGTTTCAATAAGTATTTATTGGTCCAGAGACAGCCTGGTGTAAAACATATGGGCTGTGACAATCAGGAGACAGAAGTATATGAAAGAGATTGCTTGTACCTATATAGTAAATAGTAGATACATTTCTACCATAGTGCTAATAAGATGAACACAAGCAGGTCAGATAAAAACAGTAGCACTTGTATATTCCCAAAATGTACGCCCTAAGTAATTTGCATAAATGTACTTAGCCTAACCTGGATGTGCAGGTGTATATGGGAATGTATATCTGTAGCCAAGAAACCCCTTAGGGATGAACCAGCCCCCTCACTTGATGGTTTAGAACGAAGGACCCTGTCTCTGCTTTGAGGATGACACCCTGCAAGGAATGTCAGACAGCTGTGTGCCGAAGATTCAGCATGCAGGACCCCGTCTCAGCTTGAAAGGAATTCTCCTCTAATTTTTAAGGGGGAGTGAGGGTCTTTTATACTAAAGTGATCACTCCAGGGTTTTTTCTAGAATTGAGTGTTTTTAAAACAATCATGGATTTTTTAACCGCATCGCTGCGGCGGCTTTTCCCGCTGTGCGCGGCGATTTTAAAAATCCCGCGTTACATGACGAGCTTAGCTCGTCATGAGCGCACGGCAGGTTACGCTCATGACGAGCTGAGCTCGTCATCAGCCTGGAATGGGTTAAAAACAATCACAAATGCTTTTCTAAACAAGTGTGATCAAGCACAGCTTGCTGTTGGTCAAGGATGAAAAAATGTGGTGACCTTTATACATAAAAATTCTGCTGTACCTGGGGACATGTTTATGTATCTCAGGTACAGGGATTATGATAGAATACTTAGAGCCTGGTGTAAAAGTGACAGGAGCAAGCTACTAGGTAAAAGGTTGCCTGTTTAGAATAGTTATTGTCGTGTGGATGGGACAATGTATACATGATAGGACTATCCTAAAAGACATGACAAATTTAAACATGCACATTTAAAAATATTTTGATCTCCTTGATCCTATGAAAGATTTGTACACAGCTATATCGGAGCTAATAAGTAAAAGAGAGTAGCCAAAGCACTAAGAGTCATATGTATGAAAACAGTGGCGCAGGCCTGCCTTGCGTCACTGGGAAAGGGCAGGAATGTGTTGTATTTAAGTATTTAAGCATTCCCGTCCCTTCCCCCTGCGCTTGCACCAACACAGGCATCCTGCCTTCAGGATTATTTTTGTGCAGGAAGGCACCCCTCCCTGCACAAAGCATTCCAGAATGAAGCACAAACAGAAAGAGGAAAATACGAGGTAAAATAAGGATCTCTCTCCATGTTATGCCTCATCTGGTGAGGTGTATATTTTTGGCACATTGCCAGGTTTGCCAGGTTTGGTAAAGCTGGCAATGCGTCATAAACGATGGGATTTGCATGGGAACACTCATTGCAACGCCCATGGTACAATTCCATGCGCAGAGTAATGCAACGCAGCGATTCGCGCTGCATTGCTTTGCTCCATATTTGTAAAGCCCTTCGAAGTCACACAAAGTGGCTTTGTGTGGCTTCATAAATATGGCGGAGCTTTGCATTGTGCATGTTCCACTTTTTGTGATTCAAGCCTCTCATAAATATACCTCTAAAACTGTGCCTCTATGAGGCTCTAAATTCTATGGCACAAAATGTGTAAGTGCAGAGTCATTCTCATAGTTTTCTGAAAATGCTTCCAGAGTAATATCATTATTTTATCCTTCACAACTCTTAAGCAGCCCTGTGAGTGGGCGCAGCGTCAGCCACCAAGCCCATTAGCTGAAGAGTAAAGTGAGTGCAGCACAACTGCCCTGACAAGCCTTCAAATGTGGCATTCTGACCCTCAGATTGCAAGGACACCCAGCATGGATCTGAGGGGGTTAACAATTCTCACTGCTCCCCTTAAACTTGGTTGTTACTTCTGGGTGGTCAGAGGTAGCAACTGCTACTCCTGGCTTGCCCTTTGGTATGCAGGGAGTTGTCATTGCTGCACCTTGTAAGGTTTGTAGTGGTATGACCAGAAAGAAAAGAGGACTTGAAGGTCCTGATTACTTTCTGCAGGTCCTGCTACTTGTCATTCCAGTACCATCTCAGTCACGAACAGGCAGCTGATGAGGAGCTATTAGAGGATCAAGGGGCCTCATTTATGAGGCTATGCGTTACTTTTACGCCGCTGGTGCGTCACTTTTTGTGACGCACCAGTGGCGTAAAAAAAGCGCCTTGTTGCACCATATTTACAAAGTGACGCATCTAGGTAGATGTGTCGCTTTGTAAACCCCTGCGCCACATTATACCTGCGCCAGGTATAATGTATGCAAAGGGGGGGGGGTGTATTGACGCAAGAAAGGGTCATAGAAGTGACGCAGTGAAATCTCATAGATTTCACTGCGCCACTTCTAGGATGCAAATGCGTCAAAATCTTACTCCTGCCTCACAGCAGGCGTAAGACTGACGCAGGCCCTTTCACATGGGGCTTGCCCCATGTGAAAGGACACATTGCTGGAGTTGCGTCACTTTTGTGACACAGTCCAGCAATGCGTCACTTTTGCGCCATACAGATACGTCAGAAATACTGACGTATCTGTAACTCCTTGCGCAATGATGCGTCATACTGTAAACATGACGCATCAGTTGTGTTGCAAGGAGGGCGCGGTGAAAAGTGACGCATCGCTGTTTTCACGCAGCGATGCGTCACTTTTCATAAGTAAGGCCCTTGGTGTCCAGTTTTGGTGTCACTGATGGCAATGGGTAAGTAATGCATGGTATTTTAGTGAATGGACGTTCATGAATTCACTTCATTTAAATTCAACTAAAATGCTGCCAATAGACAACCACAATGGTGACACTTATCAAATGAACATCAAATTCAAGGAATCCATTAAGAGTTTCCTGTAATCTCCAATGGACCAGGTAACAGAAGTTACTATCTGCCCTACGAGAGACTCATAAATATCATGAGCCTGCATAGTTCCTCTTTGGACTCCAGCTGCTCTAAGCTGCCGAAGTCCCCAGGTGAAAATTCGACCAGGAGTGAGGAATATCCTGGGGAATAACCAGTTTCTCAGGATATTGCCATCTCTATGTGGGGCCTTCAGGTTTAAACTTGTATAGGGCTGCAATTGCCAGACACAATAATCAGCCACTCGTAAATGTGTAATATGTATTACATATTACAGCCATTCCTGGATGTCTTGCAAGGGAGCGAAAAGCATAAAGAATGCTTTTATCATTAAGTGGTTCGGTATGGTCGATTTCCTCAGCTTTTCTAAAGTATTAAAATAAAAGTACCGTGCAATATTTCAGCTTTTTAATATTTAAAGGGAGTTGTTTTGTTAATCTAGCAGCGTGGGGTTTGTTTTCACAATTGCTATATTGTCCATGCTAAAAAGGGCCATAAAGCATTCTCCTTAGATGTAGAAATGTTTTGTCTGTGGCAACCTGAAGGTACTTTAGTTGAGCACTTTATTTCTTGCATTGTGTGATCTTATGTCATTATTTTTTTATTTCTGCACAAACAATGTAGAAGATAATTGCTTTTATCTTTGCTGCTTGGTTTAGCTGGATAGGGAAATCAATGTTTTAATCTTTGATCTGTTTTTGCATGTGGTCCCCAGCTGGCAGCTTTACATCCAAACAAATTCTTGTTTTTATTCAAGCATCCTGCACTGTACACAGCACAAAACCAACCCATCAACAGTCCCAAAGCACTCTAACCGCTAAATTAGTTCAGAATTGCTTTTAGCTTCATGCTAGCATGGTGACCAGTAGCTGAAGGTTAACAATTTTTTTTAGTCCAAGATAGTTTTGAAAGAGATTTGTTGCTTGTCACATGCTGCAAATTGTAATGTTTAGTTTAGTGTCGATTTCAAATGTATATGCAAATTATCTGCTATGTGAGAGAGTTTTTCATTGGAAGGAATAGATCAATTATTTAAAAGAGTGTTGAGGAATAAGAGATGACCCAGCCAAAGAGTGTGCGGAATAAAAAGCCACTGCAGTATGTTAACAAGGTATTCATATACAACCTAATAGAGGAACTGCTCCGTGAATTGCACTCTCTTTGTAACTTAACCACTTCCGTGCTGATGACGGAACTGCTCCATCATCAGCCGCGGTGGCGCTGTGCTGATGACAGAGCGGTTCCGTCATGGCCCGCCCGACGCGCCTGTGCGGCGCTGATTTCGCGCCTGCGCGGCGCGTTCTATTGAGCGGGCGGGGCCATGACGGTACCGCTCCGTCATGAGCACAGCTCAACCGAGGCTGGTGACGGAGCGGTTCCGTCACCAGCATTGGCGCGCCGCGCGGCCCTCCCCGCCCGCTTAGTGCTGCGGCGGAATAGCTGCCGCAGCGAAGGTGTTAAGGTGGGGGGGATCATCTCTCTAACGTGAGTAAAATCAGACGGCGCTGATGTCGAGCCTGACGAATGGCTCGGGTGTAATTACCCGTCGTGCTTGAGCATAAATGCTACGTGAGGCCACTAATCACTTTTAATTGTTGGGACTCCCTCCGAGTAGTCCAAATTATTTTGCATTTGAAGAGCTGGGGGTGGTATATGTCGAAGACTCGATTCAATTAGCCACTTTAGTGCTTTGGTTTGCAATACAGAGCAATGAGCATGCATTGCTGAACAAAGGCATAAACGAGGAGGCCTTATCCTGTGAGCACGAGCCCACATTTCTGTGGCTCCATTATATGAGATCACCAAGGCAAAACTGGGCACACCCTTGCTGTTCGTCTCGCTAGGTTCAGTTACTATTAAAGATACAGCAGTGCTTAATCTGTAAAATATTAAGTGCCAGGGCTCTGACCAGGAGGCCACTGCACCTTGCCCCACCCATCGCCCTTGTCATCGGTGCCAAAACAACTACTAACCATCTCCAGCCACGGCTCGTACAGGGCGTTACACCGGGCGGTGACGTCAGGCATAGGAGAGGCAGGGTGGGGGGTTGTAAAATGCGGGATATGGACGATGTCAGGTAAGTACCGAAAAAAATTAAAAAACGAATTTCGTTACCCGCGCTGCATCACAGGAAGGGCCGTATTCTCTGGCTATTCAGGATCCAAAAGCAAGTATCGCTTCAAATTTCCCGGCCCATCTACAATGTTATAGTTTTTTCCTTAAGCCTACCTGATCCAAGTGCTTCAATAGACAATGCTGCTCTGACCTCCATCTTGCTTCCACCTAAAGAAGTGTTACTCTTTGGCGGAAATACATTTTCCTGGTCTCCCGGTTGGTGGCCCCAAGATCTGGAAGCGCCTCCCTCTCCTCCTCTATACAAGGTTAGGAACTTAGGAGTTTTCTCTGACTATAATATTTCCTTTTATAGGTATGTTAAAGCCATTACATCTTCGTCCTTCTTTGTGCTAAAAGCTATTAGGAAAAATCTTCCTTTCATCCCATCTAATTTACGGAAAAATGTAGTTTCTACCCTCATCATATCTAAAATGGATTATTGTAAGGCCTTATTCACCAACTTCCAGAAAAGATGCTTACATAAAGTACAAGTTCTTTAGAATTCGGCCACATGCCTACTCCTGACAATCCCCAAGTATCTATCTGCTGCCCAGGGACTCTACCAGCTTTACTGGCTTCCCATTAACCTGCATTTACAATACAACGGTCTCGCCTTCGGAAAAGTTAGAGCTATTGGCATTGTAAATGACAAACTTTTTATTTATGTGTTGGTTTTGAAAACAGATAAATAAATGGCATTGTCATTTACAATACCAATAGCTTAATCTCTCGCAAATACGAGACCTATTGCATTTGCACCACACCCACACACAGAGAGCCACACACACACACACACACAGCCACACACACAGCCACACACACACAGCTACACACACAGAGCCACACACACACACACACACACAGAGCCACACGCACACACACACACACACAGAGCCACACACAAACACACAAAGAGACACACATACACACAGAGCCACCCACACACAGAGCCACACACACACAGAGCCACACACACACACAGAGCCACACACACACACAGAGCCACACACACACAGAGCCACACACACACACAGAGCCACACACACACACACACACACAGAGTTCTCAGATAGGAGCGTGCAGTCAGTAGTTATCTTGAAAATCTGCTATGGATCAGCCTTGTGTAAAAACACGAGTTCTAAGTGTGATGAAGCGACATGATTTACACCTATGGGAGTGGGTTTGGTTGCACATTAACGTTCTTGAATAAGCAACTGTAATAATGCAAGGCCCTCTAGCAAGCGAGTCGCATTATTGATGCAAGGTTGCCTTGCCTTTGAAGTTTGTGCGGGAACAGCGACCTAGTACTCAATGACCGAAGAATGGAAAATCTAAGGTTCAAAATCACACGAGCAGACCCTCTCTGATAACACCGTTAAAGTAAAACGTTAAAATGTACGGGGGCGATTTTGATACTAGGAGCAAATGTGCTGTTTTTCCGTGTTTTTTTCTCCCCATGGGGGTGTTGGACCTCTCCTCACACCACCGCTTTCTAGCCCCGCGCCGCACTCACCGCTGCTGTAGCTTCTGCTCCGGTGCATTCTCCAGGCGGCGGTGACAGGCAGCCCCTGCTCCCCCTCGGGCTTGGGTTGGTTTAAGCTCACCCGGAGGCCCCGGAGCAGCCCATGCGGCAGGAAGAGAGCCATGGTCTGCCCGCATCCTTTCTGCCCCGGTAACCCTCCGCTGACCTCTCTGGAGCAAGAAAAGCAGTGTGCGCAGCACAGGCCGGGGTAGGGGCCGCGCGCAGCCCTCACACCAGCGGAAAGGGAGCGGGTGGAAGACCATGGCGGGGATCGGATTCCCTTCAAGTCTTCGCGGCTCGATGCTGTTTGGGAGGTGGGAGGGGAAGTAGGAGAGGGGGGAAGTGATAGGGATGAAAGCGCTAGCGGCCGCATGCTGGCATATGGTGACCTGCAGAGCGCGTGAATGGAAAGAGCGGCGGCGGTCGCTTTGACAACAGGAGGGGGCGGAAGCAAAAGAAATGCGAACACCGGGAGGGGACCGGAAGCAAAGTAAAACACAACAGGAAATTTTAAAAAACAAGCGCTCGAGCGCCCGCCATTTGTGTATAAGTCCCGTCCTTTTCAGATTGGGGGTGTGTTTTCTAGGATGTGAACAACAAGCAAAAACACGCCTCCCCAGTCTGAAAGGGACGGACTTAAAAAGTAGAACATTTACCTGGATTAAATGGATAAAATGTACTGTCTGCTTTTTCAGTGAGTAAAGTTAAATCTGTTAAATGACAAGGGAGGGAGGGCTGGTCTAGTGAGAGGTATGCACGGTCGGTTCCGGCTGCTCTTATGCCACCAATAATGTCCCTGGCATCCTGCATGGCGTCTGAAGTGAAAGCGACCCAAGGCGCTAGCAAAGCTTTTTCCAAGACTATAATCAGATTGTCTGATTTTATTCTTGGAAAAGATTTGCTAGTGCCTCGGATAGCTTTCACTGTGCTAATTCTACGTGAAGTGGGCGCCACCGTTAATCAAAGGGTTTCCAACAAATCGGTCACTTAACAAAGTAAAAACACCATTTTCAAAGTGTGCCCCATACAAGGCGGCCATCAAATAATGGATTGCTTAATAGGGTAGACTGGAAGGTAAATGGTTGTCGGCCCAATTCCTGAACCCCCGTTGTCAGGCAGCACCGCCGCAGCCTGCTGCACCACCTTTCCGCTGAACTTTGTCCCACGTGGATACTTTTTTCCCTGTTAAACTCATACAACCTCTGCCGCTTTTTCCGAGTTCATCGTCGCTCCAGAGAGAAGCTCGCATTTCCTTCCCTTGCATGTGCCATCTGAAGACGAGCCTCGCTGTGCGCCCAGAGGTTCAGGCGCAGCGCTAGAGTGGAGCTCGTGGGAGAGGCAGCGGCAGCACAAGATAACCGAGACTGTACCTGGGAGCCGCTCAATTCAGCCCGCCAGCTCAGCCAGCCTCCTCTAACGGCCCCGGTAATGAGAACGATAACCTGTTTTATGTAGCACTTCAACTGCACTTGTCTGGTTTCTAACCGCTGTAAAAAATAGCACATTCTAGAGAAACCTTCTTTCGGTGCCCATGCGTCAACCATACGGGAGCCCTCAGCAATATTAACCTCTTTTATATAGCGCTTCAACCCCAGTGGAGTGGTTTCTAAGTGCTGTAAAACAATAGGGCATCACAGCGCAGCATCTTCTCACTGGCCACACACCTTGTCGAGAGCCCCCAAACATAATAATATAAACATTATTTCTATATAGTGTTTCAAGCGGCTTTGCTGCAGTTCCTAACATCGGTAAACAGCGAGGATGTCACCTCACCACATCACCTTCCTCACGCCTATCCCTTGCCCTGACCCGTCCCCCCAAAATAAAATCGAAAATGTGTTTTCGTTAAATAGCGCCTCACTGACGGTTTGCTGTTTTTCACCGCCATAAATACGAGTGTGACATTATTGACTTACCGCTGCGCCATGTCTTTTTTTAGTCATCAGAGTTTTTTTTAAACCAAATAATTAGCTCAAAAACAGAAAGTGAAGAACTCTTATTTTTTATATTGGGATGCCGCCTGTCACCTTCAATGGTGTGAGTGAATAAAAGACTGTCTCCTGAAGACTGTCTGCCGGAAGCAAAGTATAACACAACAGGAAATAAAAAATAACAATCGCTCGAGCGCTCGCCATTTGTGTATAAGCCCCGTCCTTTTCAGATTGGGGGCGTGTTTTCTAGGATGTGAATAACAAGCAAAAACACGCCCCCCAGTCTGAAAGGGACGGGCTTAAAAAGTAGAACAAACTGAAAAAAAACACCCCTCAATCCGAAAAAGACGGGGCTTAGAAGAAGAGAATGACGTTACTGAGCCCTCTTCTCCAATGGCTGGCTGCCGTTTAGGAGACCAGCCAATGGAGAAGAGGGGTGAGGTTAACCCTCGCTACTCAGAGTCATTAAATCTTGCAAGCGAGACTGCACATGTGCGCAGCCTACGCCACGCGAGACCTAAAAAGGGTATAGATCTTAAGGCCCTCTACATCGCTTTTAAGGCACTGCACGATGTGGGACCTGAATACTTCAAAGAAAGGTTCCAATGGTACACCTCTAGCAGACCCCTTAGATCTTCTGTAGCTCATAATCTAATAATACGCAGATTCAAAAGGTCCAATTGAGGTGTCATAGCTTTATTACCTGTACTGCTGTACTTTGGAATTCGATACCCTCAGATGTAAAGAGAAAATTGGGTCTGCTCTCGTTTTGCAAAGCTCTTAAAACATGTATTTTTAACACCTAGACTTCTATATCTCTGTCCACATCTGACCCGTTCTTCCAGATGCTTTAGCGCCTAGACACCCGTGGGTAGCAGAGCGCTTTACAAATGTAATTTTCATTTCATTTCATGACTTGCTATTTTTATGTATTTTATGATTATTCTTTCAAGATAATCGAATAAAGATGGTTGGCTGATTGATTGACTTTTGAGCATTATTTATTGCATTAAAGATCACGTGATAGAAGGCGCTACTTATGTTTCATAAGACTTTTTTGCAAAATTTTATTCACGTTTTACATCTTGTTGGAATCAAAAACGTATGCTCAGTTGTTACTTATTCCCTTAGGTGGGAGGAAAGTAGTGACAGTTTTAATAGCATAAGAAAAGGAGGAAAGATATGGGAAACAATCTTATGGCAAAAAATGAAAAAGAGGAAATATGAAACAGAAAATGAAATAAAGACTGCATAACATGAAGGTGAAAGGGTTCAGTGGGAGGGAGGAATCAAAAGTAGGAGGGAAATAGAATGTTTGAGTAAAAAGAGTAATAGGAAATCAGCAGACAGAGAAGAAGACAGGAGGAAGAGGTCAGAAAAGTTAGCTGCACAGTAGAGTAAAATTAGTATTGTATAGGAGACCAATCGAAAAAAGGACCCAAGAAAGAGGACAAAGGACAAAGATAGATGAGAATAAAAGAATGTAAACGCAGTGAAGTCTAAATGGCAAGAGAAAAGATAAACTACGAGTATAGATGAAGAAACATGTGGTTCGCTAATCAATTAAACAGTTGCCTAGTATCAAAAAATGTATTCCATGTTATTACGTTGGGTGCTTTTTGTTTTTGCAATTGTATTTACAAAGTCGCATCTCATCATTTCTTTCAACTGTTAAATGTCTGTTGTAATCACACTCACTCAAAAATGACCTTGTTAGTTTGCATCATCACATGGTAAGAAAAAGGTATAAGGATATTTTGGAAATTACATCTCGCGAAAGAGCAAGGCAGTCTCAGAAACACGATGGCCTCATAATAATTTCAAGATATTTAACAGTGTCGCTTTGCTTTTTGCCTTTTATCTTTCTCACGGTCCAAGGCAATAGAATACAACAATGCTTAATTGATTTGACATATGGGTTTGCAAATGTCAGCAATTTATAGATGAATGGGTGTTGCCACCTAGGACTGGGTAAATGTTTTTTTTATCTGCGGTATTCTTAGGCAAATCACAGTGGGAATCCACAGTTTTTGCCTGATTCGCATCCTCTTACAAAAAAATAAACTAACAGCACATCGTAATTTCACAGTGGTTTACAAACCACTCACAAATTTTAAGTTCACAGATGGGTTGGCTGGTTTGTAAGTTCTGATACTTCACACTTCTCAGACATTTTAGTCTAAAAATACATGTTTCTCTACTTCACCTCCTGAATAGATCTAGGTGTTTTCTTTAGCTCTATTTCGCTTTACGGGTGTACTATAACAAAGGTAGATTTCCAATAATTCACATTTTTCCATTTTTCAACCATTACGTTTGCCACCATTTCATGCAAAGATCTGTGTGTCTCTGGTTGGGGAATATGCTATTTTTTACTCATCTGCTTTTCCAGCTAGCTCTAGGATTTTGCCCAGAATAATGACAGTCTTCAAAGTCAGTGATTCTGTGATTGAATGCCTCATGTTTGAAACCCCTAAATTATTCATATCTTGGCTGTGTCTTAGAACGCAATATCTTTTAAAGTAGGCTCAGGTCGAATTGTTAACAGATGCAGTATGGTTTTAATTTCTTAATTCTTCTTATAAAGTCCTTTTTCACTCTATTGTCTACTATTGTTGACTGCTTGCTTAGTCATCAGTGTCCTGTCTTTGGGATTCTTCACACTATTATACAGCAGAGGAATTGCTAGGGATCTTTCAAGAGCATACCATTTCATTGTTATAAGAGAATTTCCCATTGAATTGCAATAATTGTTCAGTTTCTTTTCCTAGGAGGTTCAGTTATAATTCGGGGATTGCTTGTTTCTTTGGAATGTATGGGTCTCATCCTATCCTTTGGTGTACATAAATATTTTCCAAATATATGTTGCTGACTATATAAAGCTATCAATTGGAAGGATTTATTACAGCTTTCCCACAAGCATTATTCTAGAGGTGTACATGAAATGTTCTCTACTCCCCGCCTATAACATTTGGTAACAGGTATTGATCTAGTTTGTCTTGACAGGTCCTACTGGAGGTACTTCTCTGGACTGTCAGTGAAAGTTTACAGAGAATTTGATGCATGCTTTCTCTTGAAACCAGGGTGCTACTTTGCTAAGTATTGACTATAGACAGAACCTCAGACAAAAGGGCCAAAATTCATAGCCATAACATCACATGCCTTTTGACCCCTGATGACATCACAGGGTTGATCCATTTTCTCACCCCTTTTATAGGGGCCTGAAGAGGTGGGGGCACATCTAAGAGTGATAGCTACTGAAAGTAAACTATGCTTCTGAAGCTCTTTTTACTTTCTGTTTCTGACAATGCCACCTTGACCCAATAAATCATGGCTACCAACAGCAGTGTCGGGGTATGAAACTACAAATAACATAATTAGTAAAGAAGCTCAGAGCCTGATCATTACATAGTGCAATTTCTGATTGAGATGTGAACTACTAGCACTAGATCAATGTGAGACCCCAATGTGTCTCCAAATGCTACCACTACTAATCAACTCTCTTTCTGGCAGAACACTGATGGAGCGCGATGGTGCACTAAAATTGTAGGGGTGCATCATAATCATGGATAGTCCAAATCCACATATATTCGTGTGTTGTATTAATTTTGATCAGTAGATTCATATTGTAATAACATGTGCACGTGAATGGATAGAAAAATATTTCGTGTTATACAGAAGAGAATTGAAATGGAATTTATATTTGAAACTGTAACCTTTAGTATATTTGAATTGACTAACGAAAAGCTTATGTGTAATGTAATGCATTTTGATTTAAACGTGCACCATGATAAAGTTTGTTCGAAGAAATAATGAGTTATGCTAAACATGTAATAATTGTAGATGTTTGCAAAGCAAAGCATTATTAATGTGTGTATATATTGATGTGTAAAGGCCTAAATGAAATGTTCACGTTATGTATTTGAAAGGTGTATTCCTTTATTCTTATGCTGGCCGAATTGTGTAGGCCTGAAAATGTAATTTCCCTGGTAAGCTCTCGTAATTAGAAGTAGTCAGCAAATTTCCTATGTATGTAAGGATGTTCGGTTCTCACGTTTTCAGTTGCAGGCGGAGAAGCTGCCTTTGTTAGTTAGAACTCATGCCTTTTGTTTTAGGAGTTAGGCATGGAGGAGAAGTGATACAAAGTAAACAGAAAGTCGATAATTGGGAGCCAGTGCTCTTCCTCGTGGAGAGGGAACCAAGGTCTTCGGGCTACACGTGGGGAAGACGGTGGAAAACTACCTAGGAGAGGTGTCCATTCGCGTGAGGTGATCTGTGGGCGTGTTTTACATCTTTGTATTTTGTATTAGGGACAGTGCCCAGAGGGTTGGAGGGCATAAGGAGTCAGAAGGAGAGGCAGAGAGAGAGTGTCAGAGAGGCAGAAGGAGACAGGATGAGTTAGGAGAAGGGGTTAGGAGACTAATCTGGAAAGAGCATCTTAGAACGAGCACTGTAGCTTTGGCTACCTGACTTACTATGTGAATGTACTTCTTAGGAAGTCTTCACAAGCTGACACCTTTAACTGACTTGTCTGGGAGATGTTAAGTAGGGATGTCACCTTACTAATAGAGCAGGGATAGTCTAATACTTTCTACTTTTCAGCCACAGATGAAGTCTGACTTAAATATTGGAGCAATTCTTGCTTGCTTCTTGTTTTTAGAACTTATTATTCTTTACATGATTCATCGAATTAGACTCATTCGTAGGTATGGTTTTGTACTAGTTCCCATGTATTTTTACATCCTCGTCCTGAGGTGCTTGTATATTCAGTTGTTTTTGGCTTTGTAATAAACCCCTAAACGGAATTTCGGAGTTTGTGATCTTTTGAATCACAGTTATTGTTAACTGTTGGATTGACTAAAATGAGTTGTTCTCCCCTTTTCACTTCTCAGCAGGTAACAAAGACCCATCGGCCCAGGGTTCCTAGTTACGTTCTGGTAGCGGAACCTCAACCTTATCAACACAAAACATGAAACAGATATAAATAGGGAGAAAATATACCTAATGAGCCCTCCCAGATCATACTATCTGTACTCCTGGAGAGGATGTGCTACTTTGTCCTCATAGGCACTACTCCAACAGAGACCAACAGCTGAACATATCAGTATCAAGCATATTTCTATCCTAGTACATCCTCCAGATACTGCTGTCCTTAAGTAGAAAAATTAGCTTGTGTTGCAGCCTATACTAGGTTCCTAAACTGAGCTCTGCAATGTGGGAGGTCATCTTTGTAACTGGGGTCAAATTACTAAATATCCCATGTGATAATTAAACTGTGTAAGTGCCTGACAAAATCAAAACGTTATTCTCTATCTACAGCTCTCCGCATAAGAAAACACATATGCTCAAAAGAGATCTTCTCTTGATATCACCTTCTACATGTTTCTGCATATTTACACACATGTAGCCCTTTCAGCAAAACTAAAGTGAAATTATCATACAAATCCTGTCAACCCCTCAAGATTTCGCAGTATCTTATGCAGTACTTTTACAAAGGGGCATAGATATCTCATGAAAATCAATTTATGCTGTCTTCAGCTGCCATCTTTATAGATTCTGCAGGTTTTTGTCAGTTCTGCCCACAAGGCCATCATTGATTGTGTGGACACACAGGGCCTGATTTAGACTTTGGTGGAAAGGATATTCCATCACAATGGCCACCTCATTTGGATCCGGATGGGACTTCAGTATGTAGATAATAGAAACTACTCCTTCTCAGCTACCTACATACTTCTGCAGCGGCCCACTGGAGTAAAAGCTGTCAGAGGTTTGGCGATGTGTTCGGCCATAGTGAGGAAACATATAGATGGTTTCCACTGTCAGTCACCACCATGAGAAACCTGGTGGCAACAGTCAGTGAAAAGAATAAAATCACCCCACGCCATGGAAGAAAACTCCCATGGCGAGAGGGGTCATTATTATTATTTTATTTTTAAAGAAATTCCCACTTTGGGGTTTACTTTTTTTAAATAAGAAAAATGTAAAGTTGTGCATACGGCTCTGTCATGTTGGCGAGCTGTCCGTCAAACTTTCACTGCATTTACAAGAACCTCGGTGTAAATGCATGAGATGTTGCTGGGCTGACAGACATCTCTAACTTTGTCAGACCAAGTACTTTCGCCTTGGGATGAGTAAAGTACTCCCTCATGGCATCTGTTCTGAATCTGTCCATCAAAGTATAAATCAAGCCCATAGGCATAATCATGCATAGGTCTTGTCCCACATACGTCAAGCATCACTACAGCATGCAACTGACCATAAGCATGAATGAGGCCTACATTGGGGCTCAAAGTGATCTAGGGTTGATATTTAACCTATTGATCAGAAAGTATGAGGCGACCTCTCAGTAATAATCACAAGGCCTTTTTGCTGAAAAATATAGTTACATAGGAAGTGGCCTTGTTTTCATATATCCTTTCACTCCTCATTGTGGCAAAGTACCAAATCTCAAGCCGAGCACAGCAGTGGCTAGCCCTAACTACCCTATGTGATGCCTACGTTGTACACTGTATTTTTTTTATGGCATAGAACACATACATGACTTTTTCAAGCAGACATTTTATGATTTCGAGGTCTAGCTGTTAAACACCTTCATTAATCTTAATTTGGATTTGATTCACTTCAACAATTTTTGATAATCATGGATTTAGTTTTGATTATTTTAAATTTCGTTTGCTCTTTTAATTTTCTCCCTGAGACTTCAGAAATTGAGATGTAGACCATCCGACTACTTACAAAACGAAGCATGAGTGTTTTAAAAATAGAAATGGTGAATTTATTTTTTATTACACTAAGCAGCTGTTCAGAATTTAATAGAAACCAGAGACAGCATAAAATCAAATCCATTCTAGATGATGAAGGTGAGGGGCATTACAAAATAAAAGTTTTTGTTTAGGGATTAAGAGTTACGACTTTTAGTGCCTGAAGATTTTTCATTAGATTTATTTGTACAACAGTCATTCCTTGATTTTGCCACCAACTCAAAAATACGTTCTGGCAATCCTTACACTAGTGGTCCTAATTACTTGTTGAAAGACTTACAGGTAGATGCATCAAGCATTTTTGCGAGCGCAAACGGTGCGAATTGCAAAATTCGGCCGTTTGTGCCCGCAAAAATGGCATTTGAGATGCATCAAGGGTTCATGCACTCGCAATTTAGGAATTCGCAAATAATTGCGAGTTCTCAAATTGCGATTGCATTTAAGGAATTGCAATTTGCGATTCCTTAAATGCAATGCATGAACCATTCCAAGATTGCGAATTCGCAATCTGGGGTCGCTATTTACCGCAAATTCAAACTACGTGGTAAATAGCAAAAACTTAGAAATATGCACTTTAGTGCATTTTTCTAAGTTGTATTTTACCTCTGGTTATTTTTATGTTTTCTGTCAAACTGCCATTTATTAGGACCTTTGATTTTGGATCTTTATAAATCTGGTTTACCATACATGTAAAGTGAGGACCAAAGTTGTTCTTGATCATAACTTTCTCAAGAAAGGTCCAGTTGACCCGGTCAAACGCCTTTGCGGCATCAACAGCGAGTATAGTAAGCGGAGTTTTCTCACTTATGGCAATGTCTACTGCAGTTAAGAGCTCTTGCGTTACTTCATGTAAGTATCTTCCTTTAATAAAACCTTTTTGATCTTGATGTAGTAAGTTTGATAGTACTTTCCCTAGTCTAGCTGCCATTATTTTAGTGAATATTTTGTAATCTGCGTTCAATAAAGATATTGGACGGTATGATTCGCATTTGAGTGGATTCTTTCCGGGTTTCAGAATGATAGAAATTATGGCATCATTCCATGAATCAGGTATAGGTTTCTGTTGTATTAAAATTAGATTGACTAGTTTAGTTAAGTGAGGAAGTATGAAGTCTTTTAGTTTCATGTATAATTCATTTGGAATAGCATCCGGTCCTGCTGCTTTTCCCTTTTTCAGACCTTTAATTACATCTGCCACTTCTTCTTCGAGGACTTCTTTATCTAATGTTTCTCTGTCGTTTTCTGTCAGTTTTAGGAGCTCTGCATCTTCTAGGTAGGAGTTTATCTTTTGCTCTGAGGGATTTAAGTCTTCCGTATACAGATCCTTAAAAAATTTCCAGAATTCGTGCTTGATGGTTATTTCATCGGAGGTAGAATTATTTTGACCATCCGGAATTATGTTTTTTACCTTGTTTTTAGCTAGATCTGTTTTGAGTTTCCATGCTAGCCATTTTCCGCAGCCCTCACCATATTCATGTTTCGCCAGTTTGCTGGAATCCCATTTTTTCTGTACTCTCTCCTCCAGAATCTGATTAATTTTATCTTTATGCGTTTGTTTTTTGTTGAGAAGATCTTGTTTCTTAGCCTCTTCATGTTCTGCGGATATAGCGATATCTAGAGTACTGATCTCTTTTTCTAGATCTGATATCTCTCGCTTTTCTTGCGAGCCCCTAAGCTCAAGAGTTTACCCCTTAAGACTGCTTTATAAGTATCCCACGTAATTTGTTCTGTGGTATCTGACACGTTTAATTCGAAGAAGATGTTTGTTTCTGTTTCTAGCTCCTTTATAATTTGCTCATCTTCCAGCAAGGCTCTTTCAACTGTGAATCTCCTTTCGGTTATATTTTCTGTGATTTGTAGTTCTAATTTTACTGCCGAGTGATCTGACAAGTGAGCTGGCAGATGAGATATTCTTTTTACTTTCCTTGCTATTTCGTTACTGATCAGAAAAAAGTCAATCCTAGATTTGTGACCCAGTTTTTTGTTGTGCAAAGTGAATGGGTGTGATTTTTCTCTTTTATCTTTCCAAATATCCACCAGATTAAGGTCCCTTTTATAAGTCCCAATCCATTGTCTCATTTTTTTTAGGTTGGTATGTCTACCTGGGGGGAATCTATCAAGTTTTAAATCCATTACTAGATTAAAATCACCCCCTAATATTATTGGAGAAGTGACTAAAAGTAACTGTGAGTATAAATTTCGCAGCGGATCCGCATCATCTAGGTTAGGACCATAGTATCCTGCAATTGTAATGGGAGAATTTCCTATTTTTGTATTGACTATTGCCCATCTTCCTTTGCAATCAACTTCTGAGCTAATTATAGTTGCTTTTAGGGACTTTTTAAAGATTATCGCTATACCCTTAATATTGACCTGTTGTGTTGTGCAAATTAAAGTGTCTATCCACCATAGGTTCTTAGTTATTTGATCCCATTCTTCCTTTAACAAGTGGGTTTCTTGTAGTATTATTATCTCACTTTTCTCTGTTCTGATATATTCTAAGATTTTATTTCTCCTACTTTTTGTCCTTAACCCATTCACATTCCAGGATAAAATTTTTACCTCTCTACTTTCACTCCCCATTTGTTTTGTTCAGTAGTCGTGATTTTTTTCCATACTTCACTCCCTGTTGTTTTGATTTCCGAAATTTTCGCAGATGAGTTATTTTTTGTTTTTTTCCCTATTTTGCTCCCCACCCTTTTTGTATTTTCATACTTTCTGATTTTTGTGTTCTGATTACCCTCCCCGGGGAAGCCTCCATCTTCTTCTCCTTTGCTTATCTCTGTAACCCTTTTGGCTCCCTGTCCCCCCCCCGTGATTCTTTTCTGTCTACATTTAAAAGATGAGAAAAAGGAAAAAAAAAAAAAAAAAAAGTTTTAGTTGGATTATAGCTCCTACATTTTATTTTAAACTTGTCCTTTAGTACGAGTTATTTTTGTGACTCTTTGTGACATTTTTTTTTTTTTTTTTTTTCTTCTCTCCTCTCCTCTTAAGTGAACATTTTAGCATTTAGCTTAGAGGTTCCTCTGATTGTACTTGGTCTTTGATCTGTTCTATTAAGTTTTTCACCTCTTCAGGCTCTCTTAGGTTTCGCATTTTGTTTCTCCACATAATGCGTAATGAGGGTGGAAATTTCATTTGCACTGTGGCACCTAGTTATTGCAATTCGGACATCATATTTCCCAATTCCCATTGTCTGGTCTGAGAGGCTTTTGACATATCGGATCTTATTTTAAAGTTCCAACTATCTTTGCTATACGATCCTTTTTTCAATGCCTCCCCCAAGATTCTATCCTTCAGCATGTATGTTTTGAAATTTACTAGAATCTTCCTGGGGGTTTTTCTTTCTTTGCTCTTTCCATACGGATCTCTGTGCACCCTCTGTATGTCCTCGTTTAAAACCTCTTTGTCCGCCCATGGGAAGTGTTCCGTCAAAAGTGCCACTACAAATGCTTTAACATCATTACCCTCTTGGTTCTCCGGCACATTTAAGATCCTTATGTTGTTTTTCCTGGCCTGATTTTCTAAGGATTCCAGTTTTTCGTTTATATTCTTACTCTCCAACCTTAAGGAGTTTATTTCTTTTCTGTTACTTTCCACCTTCTTGTCCAAGCCAGTAACTTCCTTTTCAATTGCCGTAACTCTGTCTGCTAGGGCGTTTAGTTTGCCATCCAATTTCTCGCAGACCTCCTGTATTTTGTTTTGTTTTGATTCTGAAATGGAGAATTTTTCTTTCATTTCTATCCATATTTTTTCAAGTAGTTCGTCTGTCTGAGTTTTAGTTGGGTTTTTGTTAAACTCTGTAGACCTTGGGTCATCGTCTTCCTTATCTCCAACCTCTTCCGACATATTTACAATTTTGTTTACTACTGCTGTTGCTGTTGTAGCAGGGTCGGCGCCTCCTTCAGCCATGTAAATCTCTGTTCCTTCTTCTGTGTTGATTTCCCTTTTTTTCCAAAGCTCCTCTAGACTCTTATTTTCCACCAAGGTCTTTTTCTTTGTTCGAGGTTTTCTCCCTTTTTTTGTCTTGCTAGGGCTCGGTTTTCCAACTAGTTGGGGAATTCCTCGTTGATTCTCTTTTCTTATGGAATGAGTATCTATAGATTTGGATTTTCCTTCCTTCTCCTTCTCCTTCTCCTTCTCCTTCTCACTTCCCCAAGCTTCTAGTAATTTTTTTTGTGGTTGTATAGGGCTAGGGAGGCCCGAGTTCAGCTCTTGTTGCTGGATTTTAAAGTAGGACCTGAGAGAGGGAGTAACTTTTACTTTTACCTTTGATCTTTCCTCCTTCTCTATGTTGTTATGTGGGAAGTCTCTGAGTATTGTCTTTTGTTTTTTTCTGCTCACTCTCGGAGTGATACCCTTTGGGAACTGCTCTTGACTCAGAAATTTTCTATTGCGTAAACTATAGAAGGATCTCCCAGTACTAGGCTGAACTCCTTGTTGCCGAGGCTCAGACCCTGCTTCCAATTTAGTTTTGATTTGATTTTTTGAAAGATCTTTTAAGTCTTTTAAGTCTTGAGGTATTTTCTCTTCTGAAGCCTCCTCTGAAACCTCCTGCGTTGTTTCAGTGATGCTACTCATGTGCTGATTGTTTGTGGAGGTTTTCTCTTCAATACTTATGAACTGACAAAGTTGTAGATATTTATACGTTTGACCCAACCCGAAATATTGAGAAAGTTGACAGAGCTGACAGGGCTGACTGTTAACACTTTTAAGATTATAGTGTGTCTTATTGTTAATGTTAATGTTTACTTGTTGGGCTTGCTGTCATTCGCAGACTTTGTGAAGCAATATATCCAAAACCCGAGCACTTTTAGTGATTTCGATATTTAAATTATTGTTTATCGCTTTCTCTTCATGTTTGAAACTTAATTCCTCTAATCTTGCCTCTCTATGTTCATTTTTTTTATCAAGTGCACTTCCTTGGGTTCCTTGGGTATACCTCAGCCCTGTCGCGTTATTCAGTTCATTTACTTTCACCACTTTCGAGCTGGAAGCCCTGCTGACTCCCTCGAGCCTCCGCTCTCCCGCCCTGACTCTGTCTCTGCTGTCCCTGCTGCCCGCACCCCGGAACTGAAAGCTCAGTCTTCCGGAGGCACGGCGGCAGCGCGTCTTTGCTCTCTGCGCGGCGCTCCACTTGCCTGTCCCCGCCGTCTCCGCTGTGACACGAACTCCAAAGCCTCCGAGGCCTCCCTCCGCCTCACGACGCCTGAACACTCCGCTGACAGCCCTCGAAGGATTCAAGACCAGCAGCACGCTCTTTGCCACTGATGTGTCATGTAAGAGACCACAAGCCTCAACCTTCAAGGCGCCGTTCGGTAAACAACACGCCTCACCCTTCTCACCAATGCACAGCGAGAGAGCGCCCCCGGGGAAAAACAGCATTCCAGGTACAGTCCGCAGTTTTTGGGTAGAATGTTTTTTTTTTTCCAAGTACTCGTTCAATTCAGTTCAAAATTTGACCTCCAATACGCATCTTCATGTTAGCTTATCTTTGGGTTTAGTTGCAACCATGCTGGAGCTGCCCCCAACCTCTGCTACAATGAATCACGAGGGAACGGGAGCTCTCCGACCGAGCCTCCTACTCGGCCGCCATCTTCCCCCAACCAAACTGTGTGGGCCTTCTTACAGCCCGAGACAGGGTTGTCCACTCTCCCCCTTACTTTTCAATTTATATATTGAGCCTCTGGCAAATAAGCTAAGAAGTAACAGCGAAATAACACCGTTCAAGTATGGCAGTTGGGAGAAGAAAATTGCTCTCTATGCGGACGACTTAATGATCTTTACTGACGATTACCCAAAAGCTAAAGCAAATATTGAGAAAACTCTAACTACATTCGGCAAAATCTCAGGGTATTTGGTGAATCAAACAAAAACAGAAATTATGACATGGAATACGGCTTTTCAAAATAACTTCGTAAAAAATGAAATCAGGTATTTAGGAATCTTAATAAATCATGACATAGAGAAGATTGCAAACAGGAATTTAAATAAAGTTGCCGGGGATGTAAGAAAACTACTTGAGACATGGACCTCTCTACCATTGAGTTTGATTGGGAGATCGAATATAATCAAGATGACCATTTTGCCAAAATATACCTTTTTATTTAATACGATTCCAATGGAGTTCGGGAAAGCGGAACTAGCCCGGGCACAAAGAGACATAACAAGCTTCATTTGGGCAGCAAAGGGAACGAGGATAGCATGGAAAAAGATCAGGAGGAGCAAGAAGGAGGGCGGGCTGGCCAGTCCAGATCTGGTGGAATATTGCAGAGCCTTTCAGTTCAAAAACATCAAACCTTTATTGAAAAATCATGAACACTACTCAACTTATCTACAAGTAATCACAAATTCAGAGGATCATGCGCTGTTTAAGTATGGTCATCCTAAATATTTCAAAAAAATAAAGCTTAAGATACTGAGAGATGCAGCAAAGATGTGGACACAAATTAGAGGCATATTACATATATCATACTACAGTAAGTGGGCTCCTATTTGGGAATCCCCCGGAACCCCAGAATGCTTAAAAGACACTCTTGCACTAGCATTAAAAAGAGCAGACATCAAATACTGGGGGCAAATACTAGATGGTCCAAATATAAAAACCTGGGTAGAACTCCAAGAACTGTCGAACAATACATTATCTAAATTTAAGTATTATCAAATGTCAAGTTGGTCCAGAACTCTACCCAGTATACATGGTAATGAAAACCTGGAGGATGACATGATCACAACAACGCGATTGCGAAAAGAAGTGGCTAAGTGGTATTGGGCTTTGATAACGGCCAACGACGACACTGTTAATATGGAAGCCCAAATATGGAAAGACGCTGTAATAACAGATTTGGATCTAATATGGGAAAAATCTGTAGCTAAATGCTGGTCAACCTTGAAATCCGCGGCTCTGAAGAGGAATCATCTGTATACAATCCATCGGGCATATTGGACCCCTAAAAAACTGTCCAAATTCAAAAACGCTGGAATAAGGAAATGCCCTAAATGTGGAGAAGAAAAGTCAGATGACATCCATATGTTTAAAAGCTGTCCACATTTGGAGGACTTTTGGGACCAAGTCGGTAAGACCCTGAGCTCTATCCTGGCCAAGCAACTTATTGTAAGTACAACTCTTACTTTTTTGGGGATTTTGGGCCCAGGTAACGAAGGGAATCTAACTAAAGAGCAGGAAAATCTCCTTTTTGTACTAATAGTTCTAGCAAGGAGAGAAATATGTATTAATTGGATAGGACCCTCTTGCCCAACCCACGCAGAATGGTTAAACTCAGCAATAAGAATTAACAACCTTGATAAGCTAGGAAATGTAAGCAAAAGATTTAAGTTTTGGGATATCTTTGAATCATTCTTAAACCCCAAATAATAACAAACTTAAGTCTTATGATTAAAGCGATATCTTCTGGTGGGCAAGTAAGGTACTTGTCGAGTAGCCAAGCTGGCTAGCTCCCCCCGATCTAACCTAAGCCAGAGGCATCGATATGTGACGAGCAAAGGAAACTCCTCAAATTACGAATGGTCAAAAACTCCCCAATCAAGAGAGAACAAGGGGCAGTGTCGGTAAAAGGCAGCGAGGCAGAAACCTGATACTCCACATGCATAACGATAATCGCAAGATGAGGACAAAAAAAATTTAAAAAAAAAAAAAAAAGTTGTATTTTACACACACACATGTCCTTGGGACATGTGTGTGCGCAACACCAGTGAACATTACCATTTCAGGGGTGCAACAGGGTGTCCTTTGGACACCCTGGCACTCTTGAAATTGCGGCACATTTCCGATTCGCTAATTGCTAATCGCAAATAAGGAATGACTCCCCATTCATTCCTATGGGCCAAAGGCCCATAGGAATGAATGGGAAAGCCATTCCCTATTTGCGATTCGCAATTAGCGAATCGCAAATAAGGAATCAGTAGGAATCGCAAATAACATTGCGATACCTACATGCATCCCGTTTTGCGAATCTTTAATAGCGAATCCTTAAAATTCGCTATTAAGGACTCGCAAAACATAACTTTGATGCATCTGGGGGATAGTCCTTCTATAATGTTTTTCTGTAAAAAGCCACAGAACATGATTAATTATATGTCAAGTGTGGCAAACCATAATTACCCACTCATGCGCCTTACATTTTTTTTTTTCGCTAGGAAAGTCTGTATGTAACGATAACCTTTCTACCCGATTGTTACAGGAAATGAAGCGTCGACCTGACCCCGTCTTCAGTTGCATCCATTATTTTATCTTTTATTCCTCCCTCGACATCGATTTAAACATACTGAACAACAATGTCACTGTGCCCAAGTTAAAGAGGATACTAAATGAAAGGGTCCGAAGGCTAAGCCTGGATAGAGATCAAAGTTATCTATCCTCGAAAAAAAGTGTGATACATTCCTTGGAATTCCTGGTAATGAAAGGGTATTTCCCTATTTGGTAAAAGTTCTGAATGAGAGGATGCATGAAAACGTTTCTGTATCCGAATAGGGTTTGGCCCTGTATTGAGGATACATGGTTTAAGAACAAGGATAAGTTTTCATAAACATTGCTGCATTTGTGACCTAGGTGATAAGTGCAGCATCACCCATCAATTATACGATATTACCAGGCATTACAATGGAAAAGGGTCAGATGTAGCAATATTAGGAATACCGATTACCTATTTGCAATTTTGTGTAAACTGCAATTAGAAAATTTCTATTCCTCATGTATGAAACTCATAGGAGCACATATACAACTATTTTTAGTGCTCATAAACAGAGATTCGGACAATTTGTGACCCAAAAACGGCTTTTGCCACATACCAACTATTTTGCGAGTCAGTAACCTATTACTGTCTCGTAAATAGTATTTGCAAGTCGGTATTAGGAAGGAGCTAGCTGAGGGTGCTCCCTTCCAAATATCAAGTGGCAGGAGAATGTATGATTGTTTAGCGACCGGAATGCAGCCGCCAAACAATCGCAGTGTACCGCCTACTTCAAGTGGTAAGCCATTCCCAAACAGGAAGTGTTCCAGGGGACCCCTTCCCCTTTGTGAATGGTTGCAAAAACATTTTTAAAGAGCAGGCAGTGACCTACTAAAAATGAAACAGAAACATTTATTTTTATTTTTTGAACCTCATCCCGTTTTCCTTTAAGACGAACGGGCAGCATTTAAAAAAATGTTGCTTTATTTAAAGCAAACAGACATGCTGGTCTGCTGTCCCCAACAGGCCACCATCCCTGTGTCATTGCCCATTCCCAGAGGATCGCAAGTTGTGACCTGCCTCATGAATATTGATGAGGCGGGTCAATCGCGAACCCATTGGGATTCGCTAATGTGTCTGAGACAGGTTAGTATATTTCATTTTGCGAGAATCTAATTGCGAGTCGCAGAAAATCCCAATTAGAGACTCACAAATTGAAATGGTTATACATGTTGCCCATAGAGTTTCATTTAGTGATTTCTAGTGGGTTGCAAATCGGCCAACCTCATGAATATTAATGAGGTAGATTGATATTTGCCACCCATTAGGACCCACTAGGAATCAACACCATTACAGGCCCTCCTCCACCTGTCCAGCTCCTCATCCCCCAGCTCCTCATCCCTGGGGGTCTAGTGGCAGAACATCACTGCTCGGCTGCTAGGGAAGCCTCTCTGTCTCTCTTTTGTGCTTTTTTCTGTTTTTGCCTTTATTTCTAATCTGTTTTCTGCTTCTACCTTTATTCCGTATTTCCACTACTGTTCCCTTTTTTACAGCCCTTGCCCCTGCGATACTCTGCAGCCCGTAGCCACCAATGACTGTTCCCGCTCCCCTATTTCCCACCTCCCAGTTGTCCAGCCCCCGCAGCACTACTTAATGGTGGCTGCTCGCAGTGGGCACATTGTAGGTGTGCCAAAGGCAAGCTTGTCTGTGCCTGTCCACGCCTAAACAGTGCCCAGCATCAGGGACCCTGGTTCTAAGACCTTCAACTGGCATGATGCCAGCATCCTCCTCACTCTCAACTCCAGATGCCTTGCCGCCTGCCACCTCGCTTCACTGAAGAAGACCCATGGACCCTTCGCCTGCTGAAACTGCAACCACACCTTCACCCAAGCCAACACGCCAGATCCTCTCACTGCCCAGTGGTCCAACAGTGATCCCGACTGGCTCAACTGCATCTTCCTCAATGTGCGATCCCTTCACAAACATGATACAGAAATCTGGGACCTCCTTGAAGTTGCCTTTTTCACTAAAACATAGACCAGCCCATGTTCTCGCCAGACCTTGCCATTGCCATCCCCGACAGCTACAAAGTCACCTGAAAGGACCAAACCAACTGACCAGGAGGAGGCCTTGCCTTCATCCACAAGACCACCCTCCGACTAACGATGCACTCAAATGACCCAACGATCCAATGACAACCATAGAACACCTCCAGTTCCAGATCCAGATCAACCCCACCAACAGCCTCTGTGGCACCCTCATCTACAGGCTACCCCCCCACTAACCTTTCACCGAAGCCATCGTAGACCTCATCGCATCCCAGACTCTTGCATTCATCAATTACATTCTACTCAGAGACCTCAACTTCCACCTGGACAACCCCAGTGACCAGAGCACCACCTTACTGTACTGGAGAACCTCGCCAACAGCGGACTCAAGCAGCTAGTCACCGCTTCGACCCACACAGCGTGGGGACACACTCCTCCCGTTTTCTCCGCCAGCAGAAACATCGTCTACAGCCACACCACCAAACTCTTCTGAACTGACCACCATCTCACCTTCGCCACACCCACCGTACACCACCGCCCTCATAGCCTCCCAGTTCGCCTGGAATAAGGCCACTGAAGTACTCGCTGACTACCTCAGCATGACCACTCCGCCGATGGATCTGCAAATGCGCCAACACTCTGGCACCCCTCAAGAAGACACCAGGCAAGCAACACTCAAAGAAAGCAAGCTGCTTCACTCCTACCCTCCACGAGTCCAGGTACACCTGCAGACGACTCGAGAAGAGATGGAGGAGCAGCAAAACCCTGGAAACCCATGCAACCTTCAAATCTGCCATCAACACACACCACCTTCTCCTCAAAACCCCCCAAAAAATGGCCTTCCAGGACAGAATCAAAGCACACAACGGCAAAGAACTCTTTACCATTGTCAAGGGGTTTGCCAGTCCCAACAGTGAGACCACAGACGTCCCACCCTCCCAAGACCTCTGCAATAAACCTGGCACCTTCTTCCACTACAAGATCAGGCAGATCTATGGCAGCTTCGACACCTAAGACACTGCCACTATGCCTGTCACCACCTCACGCAACCACACAGCACCCCAACTGATCGTGCTCAACTGGACTCTGCTCACCACAGGCGACATACTCAAGACCATGAAGAGTATCCACTCAGGAGCCCCAATGGATCCTTGAACGTACCACATCTTCCATAGAGCAGCTGCCTCCATCGCCCCCCAGCTTTGCCACACCATGAAATGCTCCATCGAAACTGCCACTTTACTCGACAACTGGGAACACACCGAGATCAAACCCCTCCTGCAGAAGCTGTCCACCAACCTGACAGTCCTCAAGAACTTCAGACCCATCTCCCTCCTCCCCTACCCAGCCAAGGTCATCGATAAGGCCATCAGTGTCCAACTCTCTGAGTTCATCAAAGAGAACCACGACCTGGACACCTCCCAATCAGGCTCACATAGCAACCACAGCACCAGACTGCACTCACCTCCTCGTCGACATTTGCTCCATCCTTGACTAGGGCGAAACCGCAGCCCTCATCCTACTGGACCTCTCGGCCACCTTCGACACTGTCTCCCACTGCACCCTAATTATGAGATTCCATGACGCTTGCATCTGCGACAAGGCACTGGACTGGATCCACGCCTTCCTTATTGGTGGAGCACAGCGAGTCAGACTACCCATGTTCCTCTCTGAACCTACTGAGATCAGCTGTGTAGTGCCCCAGGGCTCCTCCCTGAGCCCCACCCTCTTCAACGTCTAATGGGCCCTCTTGCAGCCATCGTCTGAAGCCACGGACTCAACATCTTCTCCTACGCTGCTGACAACCAGCTAATCCTCTCCCTCACCAACAAACCCACGGGTGCCAGAATCAACTTTCACAGTGGAAGGAAGGCTGTTGCTACCTGGATAAAAGATAGCTGCCTCAAGCTCATCTTGGACAAGTCTGAAGTACTCATCCTGGGACCCAACCTCTCAGGCTGTGCGACTCCTGGTGGCCCGTCCCACTAGGAACCCCTCCCACCCCTATGGATCATGTATGCAACCTCGGCATCATATTGGACTCCTCGCTCAAATGTACCGCCAACTCAATGCAGTATCCCAATCCTACTTCCACATGCTCCACCTGCTCCAAAAGACATTCATATGGATCCCTACAGAATCCAGAAAGACGATCAACCACATACTCATTACCAGCAGACTCTACTACTTCAATGCACCCTATGACGGCATAACCCAGAAACACCTCAGGAAACTACAGAACATCCAAAAGGTTACAGCCAGACTGGTACTTGACCTCCCCCACCACAGCCACATAACACAACACCTGTAACAACTCCACTGGCTCCTAATCAACAAGAGAATCAAACATGCCTACTAAGCGCTCCACAAAGCAGAACTAGAAAATCTGAACCACCACCTCGCATTCCACACACCTGCCTGACAACAACGCTCCACCCAACTCGCCCTGGCCTCATCCCACAGATCAACAAGACCTAAACTGAAGGAAGCTCCTTCTCCTACCTCCACCTCAGGCCATCCGTGTAGTTGACCCAATTCAGAAAGGACCTCAAGACCTGGCTCTTCAACTGAACCTCCATACCCAAACGGATCAGCAGCCCCATCCCTCCTCAGCGCCTTAGACCCTCACGGGTGAGTAGACGTGCTATACAAACTTGTGATTGCTTGATTGATTGATTGGATGGTGACCTGCTGAGGTCAGCAGACCACCATTTCTGTGATTGCTTTTAGATAAAGTAGTCTTTTCTCTTTAAATACGACCCATTTCCTTGAAGGAAAATGGGATGTGTTTAAAAAGATAAGTTTCTATTTGTAATTTTTAAAAGAAGCAGTGGTCCCATGGACCACTGCCTTCTCGTAAACAACCTTGTTTTTTACATTTAATAATGCATTACCACTACAGTTCGGCAGTCAGTAAATCCTAATGTTTTGAGACCAGAATTCGGTCGCATAACATTAATACATACCATTTCATTTTGGTATTTCAAAGGGTCCGCCTTCCAAATACCAAACCTGTATTTGGTCGCAAATCAAAATTGCGATTGAGTAATCTACTATTGAATTGCAGTTTGGGTTTGATACATACCAAAAATGCTTCTTTGCTGTCGAAAACGGGCCTATTCTGAGAATTGGTCCATTTGTGACTGCAAACAAAAGCTTGATACTTGGGCCCAAAGTCTCTTAAACTGCAATAATGAAATGATTAAATATTTGAAATCTTTTTTGGGGGGTATTTTTTATGATAGGCATTTTACATTTATTGGAAATTTTTATATCGCTGTGATTATTAAATGATTAATTGAACTATCAAATAGGAGGACTTTTTAAAGTTTTATAATGAAATGAAGAAGAGTAATATATCTATTTGTTAGGGTGTCTTTTAGCAAGGGGATCTATTCTATCTTATCGTTTCTGTAGCTGTACTCGAAGGGCCCGATTCACAGAACTAACTTAAGACAAAATCCTAAACTTACTACCATTTTGGTATTCACAGAAGGCACTTACTCATTTTGGTATTCACAGAAGGCACTTACTCATTTCGGTATTCACAGAATTTAGGATTTTTCTCAGTTTAGGAGTAGTAAAGTTAGGACTCCTAACTTTACTACTCCTAAAATGAGAAAAATCCTCATTTGAAGACTTTCGGTATTCACAGAAGGCATTTAGGAGTCCTAAAGTTAGGAGTCCTAACTTTACTACTCCTAAACTGAGAACATTCCTAATTTTAAGACTTTCGGTATTCACAGAAGCCATTTAGGAAAGTTAGGACTCCTAACTTCTGTGAATACCGAAATGAGTAAGTGCTTTCTGTGAATACCAAAATGGTAGTACGTTTAGGATTTTGTCATTAGTTCTGTGAATCGGGCCCACAGAATTGTTTTACGTTTGCATATTTGCAATGAATGGATTTAAAGGGCGTTTTGTATTTCTAATAGTAATTTCTTAGAAATATGACTTACTACTACTAATAATTATGTGGAAAACATCACAGCCTAGCATAATTCCAGTCGCAGTAATTATAACTAATGTATAACTGGTGGCTGGAGAAGACAAAATGACATTGTCTCCACAAACTAAGCCTTTTTTCCAAAAAGAGAATTCTGAAGGTTATGAAGCATAACAAAACAACATGTGCATGAATACGCTCGCAGACCTTATTATAGTGGCAAAGAGTAAGCTTCAATGGAAAAGTGCATCTCTAAAAACAAAAACAGAATGCCGAAAAAATCGTCTTCAGAAACCTTTTGTGTAAGAAGTTTTGACAGTAGGGATATTTTATCAAGGTGACACACTTAATTTGTGAAGATGCACTCCTGGTTACTGATGCAAAGCTTCACAGAATTCGGATTTAAAAATCATCCTTTTTAATAAACATGTAATGCCCAATACGAATCATGCAGGTCTCATGCAATATTTATTACATTTGGCAGTAAATTGTTAATTATTAAGCTGTAAGCAAACAAAAGAATCGAACATCAATACTATATTTTATGCTAAAGATTGTTAATGTTTGTAAAGATATGAGCAAACGTAAAAGTCAGTTACATACTTACATATAATGTTCTCTCAAAGAGGCAATATGTTTTCAAAATGTGTTAAGTGTTACTTGATGCATCTGTGAAGACACATCTCGCTGGGTATAAAAATGAACACGTCTTCCTAGTCTGCCATCTCTGTTGCCCTTTGGCTGCCCTTAGTTGCGATGCGTGGAGAATAGTTAGCAGACTGGGTGAAAAATGAGCAAATTGCAGAAAATGTTTCTTCGGCTGTTTGTTATTTTGATGGTGCACACTCCAGATGGCACAGTATGTGTCTGCGATTCGTTTTAATGTTGGGCCAGGTTTTATGGTAATTTATCACACAGCTAGGATGCTAAGAGTCAAGGAGACTTGAGGGAGGCACTCGCCTGGCCCAGAAATACAATTGTTCCCCGTATTTTAACAGATCTAGTTTCTCAGAAGATAGTTTTACTGCCCTAGTAATTTTTGATCCCTTAGAGCTGGAAACACATTTTTGGTTTATAATCTGCAGATTATGCAGCAGATGGTAGATTATGTAAGAAATGAGGCGAATGCACTATTGTGCAGAAAAAGCCAATGGATGCAAAATTGCATAATTCTAGTTATAGCCCTTAGCAAAAGGTTAGGACCTAAATTGACAGAAAAAGGTTTTAACAGCCAGCGTAGCCCGAGGCAGAAGGCCATTAGAACATTTCACCCGCTGAGGTAAAATGCTCTAAACTAAAAAGGGAGAAACAGAAAGACAAAAATTACAAGGCAAGAGCAGGATGCCTATACCACTAATAATTGACCCTGAGCTACTTCATTATCTTAGTAGATCACTCAAAATTCCAATGTTCAAATATTTCTTTAACCCCTTGGGCGCGGCCGCGATTCTGCACCTGTGCGGCACTTTTATTGAGTGGGCGGGATCATGACGGCTGGGCCGTCATGAGCACATGCCCGCCGTGGTGCATGACGGCCGGGGGCCGTCATCAGAATGGAAGGGGTTAATTTAAAAAAAAATCATAATCTTCCCAACTCTCCTGCAGCTAGAAGAACATGAAACATTACAACTTGCCTTCTAGGAACTGTACATGCTCAATGTCTGAGTGAGTAAGTCTGACACCAGGCTGAAGGGTTCGGGTGTGTGGGCAGAAAAGAAATAGTAGGTGCTGCATTCACAGCTTCAAGGCTATCAATGTAGAATGAAATTCAGTGCACACTGTATATGCAAAATTCCCACCCTAATGCAGAGATTTGCAGAGATATGCTTCCTTGAAGGAAGTATGGCAGAGAGTGTTGATGCATCACAGGAGAATGCAGAGGAAATACTCCACACTTTAAAGTGGTGTAGCATAGTAAATTAGTATTACAAGAAGAAGGAGGATTACAAACTAAACAAACTCTCCCTCGAACTGGAGAGGGCATGGGGGCTGAGAGATCAGTAGGTTAAGCATATATTTTGCCCTACAGGGCTGAATACAAGGGGGATCAAGGGGCTAGTAGGCTCATAAAAGTCAAGATTTTATTGAAAAAAACAGTTTGATGATATTGGGGAAAAAATCAAAGGCGGGGTGTGTTGGAGCCAAAGGGAGTGGGTTGAATTGCTAGCTGATGGCTGGAGTTTGAAATGGTCAATATTAGCAAGTTGAAATGGCATAAGGGCATGAAGGGCAATATCAGAGGAGGTTTATTGTTAGCTGGATGTGGTTAAAGGAACCTTTTTCACATCTAAGGCAATTTTGTGTTTCTGTCTGCTCCTCAATGCAGGGACTTGAATAGGAGTAAAGAGATTCCATTTTGAAAAAGCCAGAAACATGAGCATATGCTGAGCTTCATATTCTGGAGAGCTGAGGAAAACCTCTGCATATAGGGGCAGTGTACTTAGATGCATGGAATAGCTAAGGACTTGACCAAGGATAAAAAAATATTTGCGTACCTTGTTGTTGTGCAGCCAAAAAGAAGGCGCCTTTGTGAATTTGGCACTTTTTTCTTTGACACTTGTATAAGACAGAGCCACGGATAAATGAGTATAACACGTAGGTCACAAGAGACTGCAGACAAAGAGTAAATACATAAAGATCCTTAGGCGCTGAAAGTACAGGTTCGAGGTTCTGCAAAACCTCCAACATGAATTAATCCAACTGATAAAGCGCACAGCTACTCCAAGGGAGTGTCCTGCCGCTACTCTGCTTAGATCTGAGCATCTGCCCACACTAAGCTCAAAAAGAAAATATGTGTTTTAGTTCCTTCCTAATATGAACCTCACAATGAAAAGCATGCAAAGAGAGTAGAAGTTCATTCCATGCCTTGCTGACTAGCACCAAAATGGAACAACCTGCCGATCTCACTAAGCGAAACATAGAAATTCCCACAAAGGAGCCATGGCCTACTGGAGAGCTCTGGAGGAAATATAATTGAAACTACTGATCAGGCAGCTGGGGCTCTGATTATAAAAGCTTTGATGAATGAAAATTAAAGCTTTAAAAAGTACGGATACTACATTTGTACTGCATACGCTTGAAATTATATATTTTTTCCGTTTTGATATACTCATGCTTTTTTTAATTTTCTCCTAATGTCTGTTGCTGCCCATGTAGTCATTCATTTGCTCTGTTTTTGCAGCCATTGTTTATTCTTATTGTTCCCATCATTTGTTCCTATATTTTCATTGTCTGTATATGTTTCTTTGCTTTTGGAAACACCCAATAAAAACTTTTGAAATAAAAAAAAAATCCTTTTGAGTGCCGAGTGTAGCTCCCGCAAATAAGAGGAGACTGAACCCCTTCACAATAGGCCCAAAAGGAACCGGGCTTCAAGTTCAAGTTCAAGTTCAGTATTTGTATAGCGCCCTATATACCCATAGGGTCTCAAGGCGCTTGAGGGAGGGGGTACTTTACTTATCGAATATCCAAGTTTTCAGTTGTTTTCTGAAGGAGAGGTGGTTCTGTGTAAGGCGGAGGTGGGTGGGGAGAGAATTCCAGGTTTTGGCCGCTAAATAGGAGAAGGATCTTCCTCCCATGGTGGATTTGTGGATGCGTGGGATTGCGGCGAGGGCTTGGGTGGATGATCGCAGTTGGCGGGTGGGGGTGTAAAAGGACAGGCGCGTGTTGAGGCATTCGGGTCCTTGGTCGTAGAGGGCTTTGTGTGCGTGGGTGAGGAGACGGAATGTTATTCTCTTGTTGACGGGGAGCCAGTGGAGGTCTTTCAGGTGGCCGGAGATGTGATCTTGGCGGGGGATGTCAAGTATGAGTCTGGCTGAGGCGTTTTGGATGCGTTGGAGTTTTTTCTGTAGTTTGGCTGTGGTACCGGCGTAAAGGATGTTTCCGTAGTCCAGTCTGCTGGTGACCAGTGCGTGGGTGACCGTTTTTCTTGTTTCGGTGGGGATCCAACGGAAGATTTTTTTGAGCATGCGTAGGATGTTGAAGCATGATGATGAGACGGCGTTTACTTGTCTGGTCATCGAGAGGGAGGAGTCCAGAATGAAGCCCAGGTTACGTGCGTGGTCCGTAGGTATGGGTGCGCTTCCCAGGGCCGGTGGCCACCATGAGTTGTCCCAGGCGGAGGGGGAAGCTCCTAAGATGAGGACTTCTGTTTTGTCCGAGTTCAGTTTTAGACAGCTGTTCTTCATCCACTCGGCTACTTCTTTCATCCCTTCGTGTAGGTTGGTTTTGGCGGTGTTTGGGTCTTTGGTGAGGGAGAGGATCAGCTGGGTGTCATCTTTGTAGGAGATGATGTTGAGGTTGTATTGGCGCGCGATGGATGCGAGGGGACTCATGTATACGTTGAAGAGGGTGGGACTGAGTGGTACGCCACAGCTGACTTCGGTGGCCTCTGATCTAAAAGGGGGGAGGCGGACTCTCTGGGTTCTTCCGGCGAGGAACGAGATGATCCAGTCCAATGCTTTTCCTTGTATTCCGACGTTGCTTAGTCGTTTAATAAGGGTGTTATGACAAACTGTGTCGTAGGCTGCGGAGAGGTCAAGTAGGATGAGGGCGACAGTTTCTCCGTTGTCCAGTAGTGTTTGAATGTCGTCTGTTGCTGCGATGAGGGCGGTCTCAGTGCTGTGTTTGGCTCGGAAGCCGGATTGTGAAGGGTCGAGGGATTTGTTGGATTCGAGGAAGGCGGCGAGTTGACTGTTGACGGCTTTTTCAATGACTTTGGCAGGGAATGGGAGGAGCGAGATGGGGCGGTAGTTCTTAAGTTCAGTGGGGTCTGCTGTGGGTTTCTTCAGGAGGGCGCTGAGTTTGGCATGTTTCCAGCTTTCCGGGAAGGTGGCGGAGTTGAGGGAGCAGTTGATGACATCTCGGAGATGGGGTGCGATAATGGAGTCTGCTTTGTTGAAGATGTGGTGGGGACATGGATCGGTTGGAGATCCTGAGTGGATGGAGTTCATCAGGCGTGTGGTCTCTTCAGTGGTGATTGGGTTCCAGGCGCACAGGTTGTTAGAGGGGTGTTTTGGTTCGGAGGTGGGTGGGGAGGACTGGACTCCGGCCTAGTTATCAAAGCTGTTATGTATGTCAGTGATCTTGTTGTGGAAGAATGAGGCTAGGGAGTCGCAGAGGTCTAGGGAGGGAGTGATGTCGTTCGTGCCGGCGGTGGGGTTGGTGAATTCTTTGACAATGTTGAATAGTTCCTTGCTGTTGTGGGCGTTGTTGTCGAGTCGGTCCTTGAATGCTGATTTCTTGGTGGAATGAATCAGTTGGTGGTGTTTGCGGATGGCGTTCTTGAAGGTGGCCAGGTTGTCAGTGGTTCGGTTTTTCCGCTAGGCTTTCTCGAGGGTGCGACAGATCTTCTTGGATTTCTTGAGGTCCTCATTGAACCAGGGGGCTTTTTTGTTATCTTGTTTGATTTGATGTTTTTTCAAGGGTGCTAGTTCGTCAGCGCTGTGGGTGATCCATTGTGTGAGGTTGGTGGCTGCAAGGTTTGGGTCCGATGATTTTGCAGGGGGGTAATGGTGCAGTGATGTGAAGAGTTGGTCGGTTGTAATTTTGTTCCAGTTTCTGCGGGGAATTGGTTGTGAGAGGTTGTGGGTCGTAGTCTTGTTATAGCTGAAGTGAACGCAGCTGTGGTCTGTCCAATGGAGAGCTGTGGTGTGATTGAAGGAGATGTGCTTGCTGGAGGTGAAGATTGGGTCGAGCGAGTGTCCGGCATAGTGGGTGGGGGTGTTAACAAGCTGTTTGAGTCTGAGATTGGCGAGGTTGTCCAGAAGGGTGATGGTGTTGCTGTTGTTGTTCTTTTCCAGGTGGAAGTTGAGGTCTCCCAGTAGGATGTAGTCTTTGGAGGGGAGGGCGTGAGGACTGATGAAGTCAGTGATGTCTTCGCTAAATAGTGCGCAAGGTCCTGGTGGTCTGTAGATGAGGGTGCCTCTGAGTGTGGTCTTGGGGTCGGTGTGGATCTGGAAGTGAAGGTGTTTGGCGGCTGCGAGGTTATTGTCGGAACTGGTCGTGATGCGGATGGTGTTCTTATGGACGATGGCGATGCCTCCTCCTGTTTGCTTGGTGCGGTCTTTACGGATGATCTTGTAGCCGTCCGGGATGGCTATGGCGATGTCGGGTGCTGAAGAGGTGTTCATCCAGGTTTCTGTGAGAAAGGCGACGTCCGGTGATGTGGTGTCGAGTAGGTTCCATAGTTCGATGGCGTGACTGTGGACCGAGCGGGTGTTGAGCAGGATGCACTTCAGGTGGTTAGGGTCGGAGCTCTGTTTGGAGTTTAAGGATATGGTGGGGGTTTTGATGCAGTCGAATTTGCAGGAGTGGCAGGTGAAGGGTCCATGGGTGTGTCCTGGGGCGGCTTGATGGCAGTTAGGAGGGCGGCCGGTGTTAAGCGCTGAGAGGGTTGCTGTGTCGTACGCGATGCAGGAGGTGATGGGTTTGCGGGGACCAGGGGCTCTGGCGCTGGGCGCGGTCCAGGCACGGATGGGCGTAGACGGGCTTACCTTTGGCGCGCCTTCGGCATAGGGCGCGTCCGCTGCGCGTGTACGCTGCGCGAAAATGCATCTGTCATAAATGGCTAGTGGAGGGGGCGGAGCGTGGGAGGGGCAGCTGGGAGGCGGGAGCGTGGGGGGAGGGACGGGCTGGAGGCGCAACCAAATGGCAGCGACAACAACAAAAGGCAAACAGGATGAGATTGGGGCACGCTGCAACTAATGCTTAAGGGCACAATCAGGCACAATTAATCTCAGGGGGCAATGCGAGCGGTGGAGCGCTGTAATTATAATACACTTAACGATCGGTAAGCCTCGTGTTTTTTGTCTTAAATTCACCATTACCGTATCGTTTTTTCTGAGTTCTTTATGAAGTGTTATGATTATTACTTAGGTACCGCCATATCCTGACGACGCCACAATCCATTTCTGACCCATTGAAGTACTGCAAAACCGCGTGGTACGTTTGCCTGTATAATGTCCTGACGTGTTGGTCTCACTAGCCACCCAATTTGTCATGTTAGCTTTGTGCCATGTTTCACCTGCTGAACCGTGCCCCATTTTGTATCTCGATTCTCGAGTCCTCCATTTAATCAGTCACAAGTTTGATTATACTGTCCTTCTTTATTAATGCGGTCCATACCCTAGATATATAAAAATGTTTGCTATAACTATCGCCTCACATTACTATATTTACAGCGACTAATTAGTCTAGGTGTCAAACATTGCGTGATATACTTATTCCTAGTAACAACCTCCACTAGATTCTCAACCATCAGCTCCCCCATACCAACTACCATTGTGATAAATCAAGAGGCAGGAATTGTACCCCTCTAATTGTAATTTTAGTTCATTCTCCTTTTATACATTAGGTTACCTGCCCCACCCCTTGGTCCTGATGAAGACCCCACAGCAAGGATCTCAATCTCCCCTGCATTGATAAGAGGGTCGAAACGTCGACTGTTGTTCTTCCTGTGGCAATTCCACGCCTGAACTATGTATATTTAATATACCATGTGGAATATGTCTACCAATAATTTTGGTCACTGTTAGCCGTTTTGGCATTTGCTGTTAGACGAATTACAGCTTTACGTAATCTCAAATGTCTGATTTTACTGTCACACAATCCCGCCACTACCTTATCCTCACTTTTATCACTTCCCTCCTTCTTCCCGGGGCACTTTATAACCTTCAATACAGCTATTGAGTTGTTTGTGTATTCATTACATTTGATCCCCCAGTGAATAAAACTCTGTGGATCTAACTTGTGTGTTTTTTGATTAATTCATCTAATTTTGCAAATTGTGATAATTGTTGTCCGTCTATACTGGGACCCCCTCTTCTTTGTAACTAGTAATTATAATACAGGCACAATCAATAACAAGGCAATGCACAGGCACAATCAATGGTCGCAGGCAAGGCACAAATAGATTATTGAGGCACAGAATCGTTTTGCCAGCAGTGCTACGATACCAGGACGCAGGGTGGAGCGACCGCTTCTGCCGGAGACAGGCTGGTCACCTGCTTCAGCATTTTGGACTGTCTGAATTTCCTGGTGCTATAGTGGGGCGCATCAATATAAAGACAATTGGAGAAGCCCAGCTGAGATATAATCAGACCATGGACTACTCCCTATGGTTCTGAAATGGTAAGAGGTCCAAGAATTTTCTAATAGAATGCAGCAGGTCCAAACGAATTTCGGCTACTGAGCCAAACTGAGTGTCAATGGATAGATTTTCATCTATTTTTACTCCCAAATTCTTAGCTGTCATTGCCGAAGAGGGTAGAGAATGAATGTCCAGTGACTAATTGAAGTTGGCCCAGACATCTCTTGCTTTACCGAACAAGGGAATCTTGGTTTTGTCTGCATTTCAGTAGAGAAACCTCTTCTGCAGCCATAGCAAGACACCTTTCAGACAGGCAGTAAAAGAAGACATTTTATGGGGAGTCAAATGATCAAAAGTGAAAAGCAATTCAATCAATCAATCAAAGCATTTGTATAGCGCGCTACTCACCCGGAGGGTCTCAAGGCGCTTGGGGAGTGGGGGTCCGCTACTGCTCGAACAGCCAGGTCTTGAGCTGCTTCCTGAAGGCGAGGTGGTCCTGGGTCAGGCGGAGGTGGGTCGGGAGGGAGTTCCAGGTCTTGGCGGCGAGGTAGGAGAAGGACCTTCCCCCTGTGGTGGCTCTTCGGATGCGGGGGACGGCGGCGAGGGCGTGGCCGGTCGATCAAAGCTGGCGTTTGGGAGCGTAGAAATTGAGGCGGCTGTTGAGGTATCCTGGGCCTTGGTTGTGCAGGGCTTTGTGTGCGTGGGTGAGGAGACGGAAGGTGATTCTCTTGTTGACCGGGAGCCAGTGCAGGTCTCTCAGGTGTCCGGAGATGTGGCTGCGACGGGGGATGTCCAGGATGAGTCTTGCTGAGGCGTTCTGGATCCGCTGGAGTCTCTTCTGGAGTTTGGTGGTGGTTCCGGCGTAGAGGGAGCTGCCGTAGTCCAGTCGGCTGGTGACGAGGGCCTGGGTGACCGTCTTCCTGGTCTCGGTGGGGATCCACCGGAAGATCTTGCGTAGCATGCGTAGGATGTTGAAGCACGACGAGGAGACGGCCTCATATGATAGGGCTGCAATCCCATGAGATTAGATTAGAGTGGCTAGTGAGGCCATGTAGATATTAAACAAAGTAGGGCTCAAGGAAGAAGAAAGCCTCTTCAGCGTTGAAGAGTGAGTGGGGCAAGCAAGGTCTCTTGTGTACTCGCTTTCCATCGAAGACTCAAGTCATTGCCACGCCGCCAAACTCCCAATGCCTATATCTTCCAACCTTGCAAGAGTACTGGAAGGAATATTGTGTCAATAGGTCAGGTAACCCAATTGGGTGATAAGGAGAAGCCTGTCAGTTTCCAGGTAATTAGATAATTGAGAGTTAACCACTTTCTATAATATTTTCTTGACCATAGGTAGCAGAAGGCTTTTCTAAGAGTGGAAATCATGTAGCCCTTTTCCAGCAAGCAGAAACAGATGCTTTCGCCCGAGTAAAATTGAGAAGCTCAGTGAGCACTGGAGAGATTGATGTAGCAAACAACCTAAAAAAAAGCTGGAGGAACTGGATCTAGAGGTGAACCCGAACGACACTGCAATAACGCCAATTGATTACCCATCAGAGAAATAGGTCTAAATATATTTAGCAAGCAGTTCACAGTTAGTTTCAGGCCAGTGTCAGCAGTTTCCCATAGACCACTGCCACTTTAAAAAAAAACATGGTGGAGCTCAGAAGGCGACTCAGCAATAAAGATGCCTTTAAATGTTGTTTCCATCTTGTCACATTTGCTATTCGTTCAAAGACAGAAGTCAAATGTTAGGCTTTGTCTTCTCTCAATTTGCTGCTTATTTTTTTAACAAGTTTATTAGTGTTTCCTGTTCTTTCTCTGGCTGCAAAGATAGAGGATTTTGTAAAAAGAATTATCTGACAATCTTGCTTGTGTAACAGGAAAGGCTGTAAAACCTTGGGTTTTTTGAAACACATAACATTTAAATGCCACTAAATGAAATAAAAAAAGATTGCAAAATATAACCGTTAGAAAAGCATAAATGAAACATATTTTCTGGTAATTCTGAAGTGTGATGGAAACAAAGATATTAATAGGATTTAAACAAATAAAGACACTTTACTTGGAGATGTGCAAATGAAAGATATTTGCTGAAACCTAATTTGCATACATCATCTTTTGTGCCAATTTATACCTTTATTAGTGAAAATGCATGTCGGTGCGCATTCTGTTGCCTTTTCAGTGGAAAAGGTGCACTATGCAAATGAAAATGAGTTACCATGCCATACTTTTGTAATAAATTTGCAACAGTGTGCCCCAACATGCACCACTTGCTACATACTACACCTTTAGCACTCTCCTGCTGAATTGTCATGGCTCATTTGTTATACTTATTCTCTGTGTGACTTTTTTGGATTTTTCACAATCCCTATGACATCAGTGATGTAACAGTGATGGTAGCACCCCTACTCCAAAAATTATTCCAGCACCAATGTAAAGATGATGACATCATCAAAAATCATTTTATTATGAGTACTACAAATGGTTCACCTTGGTTATTACAGGTTTAATTGTAGGCAGAGAGGTTCAGCATGTTAATATCTCACCTTTGTCCGCGGCACTTAGGATAAGTGCCAACTCCCTGAGCACAACCTGTATGAAACGAATATCGTTTTATCAAATATTATTCCAATAAAGTTCAGAACATTTTCATATTTCACATTTTGTTTAAGGGTGACGATGAACTTACCATAAACAAAATGTGAAATATGAAAATGTTCTACTATGATGAGATGATCAAGCATATTCATGTGAAAACAACATGGAATAAAAGATGAAGCAATCCATTACAGCATTGATCTGAACTTTATTGGAATAATATTTGATAAAACGATATTCGTTTCATACAGGTTGTGCTCAGGGAGTTGGCACTTATCCTAAGTGCCGCGGACAATAATTGGATTTCAACACCTTCTGTCAGGGGGTGATACCTCTGAAGCACACCACAGCTTATTCACTTTGATCTCAAAGGGGCAGTGCGCAATCCGAACCCTTTCTTGAATATCTCACCTTAGTCATACTTCTTACGTTGAGTGTACTTTGGAGCTAGAGGAGTAGGTTAGACCAAGACATCGGGATGGGATGGAAAACATAAATTGGAAAAGATTGGCGGTAGAGATGCAGAGCTGTCAGCTCACATGGTGCCATATTCCTCACATGATATCAGAACTCTTCACACAGTCATCAGGTGAAAAGCTGATATCATAGAGGAAGCACTTGGTAAGCTGGATTCCCCGCACAGAGTGGGCTTCAAGGTAACATGTAGAGTTTCGCAATAGCTCAAGTCCATTACAGGACAAGGGAGCTAACATCAGAAGTCTTTGTTTTTGAGTTCTGATAGGATCTTGCCCATGACAACACCACAGGGCCATCTAATTACCCATCTGCTCCTCGCAGCATGCTTGTGCATGGTGCAAATGTGGAAGCAGCCACTACCTCCTTCATTAAACCTATGGAGGGGGAAGGTTTGGTCCATATATGCTATGGAGAAATAGACTGCTATTCTTCGAATACGGGTGGCCAAATTCGATGCTACATGGTGTCCTTTTACTACTTACATTAAGCGCCAACGGAAAGCAGGAGGTCTGCATATGACGATGTCTACAACATTATTCATATTATGTCCTCATCAGCTTCCGAAGAAGTCTCTGTTGTGATATTCAAGTGACTGCCCAGGGGGTGATTTATTGTTTTGATTTCTCCATTTGATATAAGTGCATGTAATTGGCAAAGCTATCTTTTTTTATGTGATCTTCTCTTCACCATGAAATTGTATGATGTGTCTCATGTATGTGTTTTTTGAAACTGCAAAATTCAATTGTTAAAAAAAAGAAGGGTAAGTCTTGTGACTCACTTAAAGTGTTGCTGCTGTATTATCCAAGGACAAGCTACACCACAGCCCTCAAGTGCTAACCTCAGGCTCCAAAAAACCAAATCAAAAGCTCCCATGATTAGCAGGAGCCTGCTGAAATTAATCAACATGGGTAGGGTTTCATACTTGCTGACAAGACTGTCCCATTTCTCCCAAAATGCATGATGGTACACGTGGTCGCAAACAATGTTTACAATTCCATTCCAAACGCACTCCTGCTTAACCAATGGTTATGGTTGTAGAACAATCAAATTTGCTGCACTGGTATTATCAATCAGTCTATCAATCAGAGTTTTATAAAGCGCAGCCACTCACCGATGAGGGTTCCAAGGCACTGGGTGGGGGGGCTGGGTCTGCGGTTTAGTCAAAGAGCCAGGTCTTGATGTCCCTCCTGAATTGCAGTAGTGATGGAGATTGCCTGAGGTGGAGAGGCAGGGAGTACCACGTCTTCGCAGCAAGGTAGGAGAAGAATCATCCTCCAGCCGTGGTCTTGTGAATCAGTGGGAAGGTGGCCAGGGCCAGTTGGGTCGGGCAGAGATGTCTGGTGGGAGTGTAGAAGGAAAGGCAGTGGTTGAGGTATGCAGGTCCGGTGTTATAGAGGGCTTTGTAGATGTGTGATAAGCTTGAAGGTGATTCTCTTGTTGACCGGTAGCCAATGAAGGTCTATCAGGTGGCCCAGGATGTATGACGTTACAATGCATACTTTTACAACGCCTACCTTTACATCGCAAGTTTTACAACGCATACCATTACAACGCATAATGCTTTTGGGCGCTGGATAGTGAATAGTTTAATTTACTATTCCAACTCCAGTCCCCGTGGATAGTAGGGAAGGTGTTGGATAGTACATTAAACCTATGCCCTATCCTAGAGCGCCCCCCAGCGCTATGCGTTGTAATGGTTTGCGTTGTAAAAGTTGCATTGTAATGGTAGTTCGTTGTAAAAGTTTCGTTGTAAAGGCTGTTTCCCGGTGGCCCATGATGTGGTTGCAGCATGGGATGTTCAGGATGAATCTGGCTGAAGCATTCTGGATAGTCTGCAGTTTCTTGGTAGTTTCTAGGGTTTCTAGAGTGTGTTGCCCTGGATGCCATAGTTAAGTCTGCTGCTGATGGGTGACCATTTTCCTGAACTTTGTGGGGATCTGTTTGAAGATCTTATGAAGGAGGCGGAGCGTGTGGAAGCAGAGGGATGAGACGGCATTCATTTGGTGGTTCATTGAGAACAAGGTGTCCAGGATGATGTTGAGATTTTGGTATGTGGGAGTGGGGTATTCCAAGCGCTGCGGGCCACAAAGAGTCATCCCAGGTGGAGGGGGAGGAACCCAGGATGAGGACTTCGGTCTTGTCTGAGTTTCTTTGATTAATTCATACAGCCCACCCTCAAATAATTGTAATAAGCCACATATGACCTGTAGGTGCTTTATCAATGTGGTTGGCGTCATGCTTCAATTTTTCACTTACCTACTGTATCCCAACGTGATCTCCTTAATGCTGATTTTTCCCCACTTCCTTTTCAACATACATTATAAAGACTTCGTCCCTCTCTACACCAGGAGCCTTCAGGCCCCAGCTTGTTCTTTCAACCACTTAACCAGGTGGTTTTAGGATAATTAATGTACCCCTTTTTTCAATTGATTATTTTGTTTCTAAGCTTGCACCATCACCCTAATGATTTCTAAGTCACTTTCCCAATTACCCGTGGGTGCCCCCTTGGTCCTGATGAAGACAGACCCTCTTGTAAGGAGTGAAATTACCTACACCACATCCTAGGTCGAAACGTCAACAACTCCATGCTTTTGATACTGAACATGGACAACAGTGATAGTTTCACTGTGTCCTATTTTGACATTCTGTTTTTTGTAAATAATTTAGCCTTAGTCAAGGCAGGCTGGTTAGGCCAATGTATGCGTTTTGATGTATACCGTGTTCACTGCCCTCCCTCTATCATTCACTCTTACTTTTGCATTTTGATGCACCTACTCCTCCCTTCCCCTTCTGGGGCACCTATTCACAAACTCATGTGTTGAAAAGTGCTATGTTTGAACATGATACATTATATGTTCAATGCGATTAAATACTTTTAATATGCTTATAAAATGTCTATTTTGCAGTCAGGTGATGTTGATGCTTATTTAATTTTTGTTTCTGCACTGGGACCCGCAATATTGTATTGAGTTAGACTTGAGGCAGCTATCTTTCATCCAGGTGCTGAATGGTTTGTCTGTGAGAGAGAGAATCAGCTAAGTGTCTTTAGCGTAGGAGATGTTGATTCTGTAGCTATTGATGATGGCTGTAAGTGGGGCCATGTTGAAGAAGGTGGGGCTCAGGTAGGATTCTTGAGGCACACTGTAGCTGATCTCTGTGGGTTCTGATTTAAACAGTAGAAGTCTGACCCTCTGCTTTCGGCAGGTGGGGAAGGAGCGGATCCATTCTAGAGCTTTGTCGCCGATGCCAGCGGCCTGGAGTCTTGTGCAGAGGATGTGGTGGGAGAGGGTGTTGAAAACGGCCGAGAGGTCCAGGAGGATGAGGGCTTCAGTCTTGCCTCGGTTGTGGTGGGTGTGGTGAGGAGAGGTCTCGGTGGAGTAGATTCTTTCCAGTGCTACAAATAGCACACACTAATACATAAATCAGGCTGGAGTCCACTTCAGAGTTTTACCGACGGAGCAAATCTAAGTGCAACAAAGGCCATACCATTGCAGATGTTTGCTACACACAACCCAGTTAACATTCTTAACAATCATAGCATGAAAGAACCTAATTATATTACCCTATTCTAAAGTTGGCATATCATTTTACAAATGACTTAGTGATGTTATAGAAAAATGAAGGAGAATGATAAATTGCTCCTCTGGGGGCTGTATGATGGAGCAATGAAGGTTTACAAAAATGTGCCATTCATTTAAACATGCATAATCAGTTGATTGTTCATCAGTTGGTAGTTTATCACGCTGAAACATCCATGACAATGATAAATCAACTGTGGAGCTTTGAACACAACATCAATAATTGCTTACATGACCAGCATGTAAATGGCAATGAGTACATAAAAAAGTATACAAGTGTAAGTTTCTGTCTTTCCATATATTCAAACCAAACAACTGGGAAACAAATAGCTGTCTGCCCTAGTATTGCTTCATCAACATTCTTTGCACTTCTTTGTACATGTACATTTGATAACTATAAGGTCCTCTACTCAGTGCAATAGATATTAGCAAGCTATATTCATGGCATGTATATCGTTCACGCCATAAAAGGTAAACGCAAGTACAAGTGAAAACACAGCAATCCTCTCTAATTTAAGTGTGTCTGCCTGACATTTGCAAATATTACCCAGATAGTAACAAGCAAGCAAGCTAAGTTTCGAATTTTCATTTTAGTCACTAGTCTCATCCATGTTCTGAACAATGCAGCTACGAAGATTAATTCGCTACTCATTAGTCATATCCACCAATCAGTTTTAGTCGAGAACATTTTACATGCTAATTACTTTATTTTCATTTTAATTTCCCTTTCCATGTTCTCGTCTAAAAATCGAAATTAATTTTCCAAAATGGTAACATCTTAATGATATTTAGGGCTTATTAAAATATTTTACAATTCTGCAAGACTGAGATAGAAATGTGCAATTTACTCGGCTTGAAGACTTTGTGGATTAAAAAAAGGCATGAAAACTACAATCATTTGATGTCATTTGCTACCGACTTCCTCGTAATTTCAGCTAATGCAAAATGAGAAGGTTTCTGAACTGTGAAGGGTGAACTTCCAAACGGTCACATCTATGCATGAGGAGATCATTAGAGGAATACTAAAGGAACGGAGCTCGAAAAACAAACCGAAAATAGATTAAGGATTCAATAGCTACATTTTGTCAACTGGAATACTTTCAAAATCACCAATACAATGGATTAAATTAAAAGAGGATGGTCAGTAGAGGACTGAATCACAATCTTTATTTTTAACAAGCCCCAAAGTACTCACTAAAAGAAAAAGGCATAAAAAAAATATTAACTGAGGGGTCGATTCACTAAGGCAATTAAGAATACATAGTACGTTTGGGGGGTGTCAAAGGATATGAGACAAGGGAGGTAGGTTTACGGCTCAGGGAAAAGACCTGCCCACAAGTTTTTCTTATCATTACGTTGAATTAGTCCTAATTAGGGACAGTGAAATAATTCTGCTCCGCCGACGAAGACACACAAACACAAACTGACCTACACCCAAGCACCATGGAGGCAGCCGGAGCAGGGGTAGAGGACAAGCGCAACCCCACAGGCACCCTGGACGACCAGCCTGGGACCTCTCTCGCTCACTCTATCTCCCTTCCCTCTCTCTCTCACTCTATCTCCCTTCTCTCTCTCTCACTCTATCTCCCTTCTCTTTCTCTCTCTCTCTCTCTCTATCCCCCTTCCTTTCCATCCCTCTCTTTCTCTCCCTGGCTCACTTTCCTTCTCTGTTTCTCTTTGTCTCTCTCCTTTGAAGTGCGCGTGACACACATCCTGATTTTGTGCTTTCTTTTCCAGGCTATGACATCGAGGTTGTCCCTGACAGACCAGACAGGAGTCTTCCGTATTTCTGTTTTGAGTTGTCTTTCAATGAAGTTTTTGGTCGTTACTTCACTGCTGTGTGACTGTTTCTCGTTCTTCTGGCCACACATGTGTGTATTTATTTTGCGCTGTGCGTCATTGTGCATTTGTTGTGACTCTTGTGTAGTGCACAGTATTTGTATGTCAGTGGGGAGGGCCGGGGGGGTCCCTGGGGTGGTTGCGGTGAGTGTTTGGCCCTCATAGGTATCCGCGTTGCATGATCATTGTCTCCATGGCATCTGTGGCTCTTGGCTGGGCGCCCTTTTCTGCTGCAGATAGTCTTCCTTCTTTACACCAGCAATGAGCAGGTGTTACTTTAATGCTCCTACCACAGCAGTTTTGTTTGGCATCGCGGTTCTTGCATTTCGTTGTGAAAGTGGTGTTGTGGATTTTTTGTGTGTTTTTGCACAGGAACACCTACTCTGCATCTCATTAGGGTTAGTTGGTGGTGTCCACCGTGGTGATACATTTTGGGGCAGTTATCGCAGTAATACAGGCGATGTCTGCAGTTTGCACCAGCTTGTGAATGGGGTGTTAATTCTATCTCCACATTTGTTGCGGTAGGGTGGAGATAATTCGGAGTTGAGTCCTTATGAATATCCCCCTGAGACTTTACCTTTGTATATTGGCTAAGAAATGTCAAACTACCTAAAAGAAAATATGCAGAATGTCCAGTGCTTTACATATGTACTACATTTATATGAATACTAGCAGCCCATACTGACGTTGTCCGGGTATGAAATAGAATGTGTGTAATGTATGTATTCAGATACGGTTATTCGCGTGTTCCCCGCTTGAGGCCCAGCTGCAGCCCTGGTTCATGTTATCAGGCGCGTGTCCCCCCGCTTGAGGCCCAGCTGCAGCCCTGGTTCATGTTAGCAGGCGCATGTAATTAGTGTAGTGATCCGCCGCCTGAGCCCGGCTACAGCCCTGGCTGATGTTAGCAGGCGCGTGTAATTTGGTTTAATGTGATAGTTCAGTAACAGCGCGCATGAGAGACTGCAGTAATTGTACCCGCAGACATGCTCAGTCGCGTGTGCCCCCGCTTGAGGGCCAGCGGCGATCGTCTAACAATTAGAATTGTGTGAGTCTTGAATGATTGTTTCCCGCTGTTCTTATTTTTTTATGACCCACACCGACGCTTTTAGGCCCGAGTGCTTTTTAGACGCACCCAGGCCAAGCCACACACTGCGTTCGGCCCTTTCAGATGCACCCAGGCCAAGGCACACACTGCATTCGGCACCCCCAGTATGTGTGAGACAACGGGCAGTCCCCCAAGGGAGTCTTGCGAATGGTTACTTACCACGCTTCGAGGTGAACGCCTTTGTGACGCCCCAGCACACGGCCACAGCAGACAATCTGATTAATGTACGACCCAGATGGCATGAAGTGCGGAACGTAGCACACGCCCCCAGCATGCCCCTTGATGCGGCGCAATTGCGTAATGGGCGCTTCACATGGCATGAAGGGCGGACACATGCCCACAGTGCGGACACACGCCCACAGCGTTTGTCACGGCCCCAGCGTGTCACGCCCCCAGCGTGCCCCTTGATGTGGCGCAATTACGACTCACATGGCATGAAGGGCAGAACGTACCACATGCCCCCAGCATTTGTCACGCCCCCAGCACACGCCCACAGTAGAACGCAGACACGCCCACAAGGAACTACTAAATGTATATGGTGGCCATCTGCATAGCCTATGTCCTTCTGCTGCAACTGCCCTTTCTAACGCTGTATTGGGTGTTGTGATTGGTGCTGTGGTTACTGAGATTACCCGCCTCAAAGGTTTGGGCTCTCTCTTTATAATATTAGTATGGATATATATATATATATATATTGATACCCCTCGGTTCCTTTTTGCCAGAATTTGCAGCGCTCTCTCGCCGGTTCGTAAATCCCCGCGGGAGAACCACGCCGCATTTAAATCCACAACCAATTCCCCCAGCTGGGAGAAAAACGGGACGAACTCGTGTTTGTCTTCCCTTATGTGCTTTTTTATTTAATCCTCACAGCATGGAGTTTCTCAAGCAGGCAGGCACAAATCTACGCATTTCAGGATAGCGTATCCCTTGTTTACGATCAATTTGGCTCCAGGCTCTCAGTCTCAATATAGTGAGTCACATTATTACATAATTTCCTGTTTGATGTTATTTTGGCCCTCGGCCTTCTGGATGATGTAGTTTTATGCAATTTTTTTAATACATTTTTTTATTGGTCTGCATAGCCTATGTCCTTCCGCTGCAACTGCCCTTTCCAACGCTGTATTGGGTGTTGTGATTGGTGCTGTGGTTACTGAGATTACCCGCCTCAAAGGTTTGGGCTCTCTCTTTATTATATTAGTATGGATTCCCATTTAAGTAAATGTTAGGTGTTTGGCAGCAATTCACAAAGACATTAGTATGCACATGAAGGAGTACTACAGGAGTACTTTTTCACATATGGATGAATGCCTTTGTGAATTGGTCCTATCACTTCTTACTGCATGGTGTGGGAGAGCCACTCAAATCTTCACTTACGCAAGTGCTGCTACCACACTCAGGCTGGAACTGCTTAGCTCCTCTCCTGTGCTTTATGGTCATTTTTCTGTAGTGGTTTTGCAGTGTACTTTATTTGTGAGTTTGAACATGATGTTCAACTTCCTACACATCTGATTGCAAGGTGCTGCTCCAGCCTGCCAGTTGTAGAAGATTCGATGTGGCCGTTGTACTGGTTTACCTGCTTAATCTGTGTTAGTGGGTGCAGGTGGTCGGCACTGCATTTGTTTTCAGGGACCATCACAGATTACAAGAAGCCGGAAAAGCAGGAAAGAACAAGCAATGGTAAATACAATAGGTTTCACCTATGTGATAGATATTTTTTTTTTTTAAAGTTTTAGCTTGGTGAGCAGTTGGATGCCTGGTTTAAAGATGAGCAGTATTTGTGTGCAGTGTCAGTGGTGGATGAGTGTAAGTGGAGCATTACATGAGGGCAGAACTACAAGACTGCAAGTGATGAGGTGTGATAACAGGGTATGTAGAGGGTGAGCCATGGGTAAGAGGAGAATAAGGGCAGGGTGCTCAGTTTGTGAGCACAGGTTTAAAGGTGAGTGGTTGTGCCTGTGTGATTGCAGGATGAATGAGTGTCAGGGTGAGAGATGTACCCATATGAATGTAGAGTGAGGGACTTGCTTTGGTGAGTGCAGCATTGCCAATGCGTGCTTTTAATGCACATCGACCACTACTGAATTCCTAGTTATAATTCAATCACCTGTGAAACAAATCGACTTGCTATGTGTTATTAGGCAAGAGGTATGGTGCCGCGGCCAGGGCGACTGACCCTGGAATCTGTTGCTCATGGTTCAATCCCCGGCACCGGTGGCAGGTCAGCCCAGAACCATGTGACTCTGGGCAATAGCTTGCTTAATCTTCCCGACGGTCCCCAGCGCCGGGATGCCTTCGGGTAGCTGTTAGAACTTTACAAGTACAGGATTTACATGTATCAGATTGTAAATTGACACATGTAGAGACTTTACTGTGCTTGCAGTTGTGATGTGGCTTTTACTAAGCAACAAGCAACACACTTACACTGTCCACATGTTTACTGAGAAAGACGTCATCAAGCTCGTTCCAGGTATAATCTACGAACACTATGTAATACCTGAGCATTCACATCATCCTTCTTGGAAGGGCCACTAGATTTCTGATGACCTTTGATGTGAATTTGAAGAGTGTTGCACAGATTTGGCAATGCCTGTTTCAAATCACAGTCTGTGTTTTCCATGGTTAGTGCAGGGCCGGACTGGGAACCGAAACCGGCCCTGGCAAAGTGCTCGGCCGCCCCCCCCCCCCTCCCCCAGGGGGGGTTGGGGGTGCGACCGCGCTCTTTGCTAGGGCCGGTTTTTCGCCGATTTTGTTACAGTGCCGTTTTTGCAGCTATGCTGCAAAAAACGACCCTGTAACAAAACCGGCCCCCTGGGGCCCAAAACCGGCCCGCACCCTCGCGGCCGACCGGGGGATTGCCCGGTGCCTGCAACGGCCAGTCCGGGCCTGGGTTAGTGGAATATTTGTGTTTTCTGCCGATATAATTCACCAATCATGCTCACTTTGCCTGATGATCAGAAATACAAAACAGTTGCCCAGCAGAGGGAGTGAAACTACCCCATGCCGTATTTCCAATGGTAATTGACAGTAGCCAGTTGATAGGACGTTTCACTTTATTACCACCTGACACTGCAAAATAAATACATAAAAAGGTGGACACGTTATAGGACAGTGCACTCATGCAGTGCATGCAGTGCAAACACTGCAGGTGGCATTCTTCATGCTCCTGGTCAGTGAGAGATCACATATCCTTGCATCGGGCACATACCAATAGCTTGATGCATGGGGGCCTGCCTTCTGTGCTCCAATGAAGATCGTTTGGGTATTTCATCAAATTTAGAAACAAAAGTCCAGGAACTGCAGATGGGGCCACCGGTGTCCTGAGGAGACTCCTCTGGGCCTTTCCACTCAGCAGGTATTTACAACTCTCATATCAATACCAACTGTGGAATTACCTGGATGCTTTGGTTTGTGTGTGTTATGTGCTGCTCTGTGGGGTTGCACTTAAAAATGGCAATAAAAAATGTTGGTAAAAACATTTAAACAAAACAAAAAGCAATAAAAATAACACCTCCTAGATCAGTCATAATTTTGAGATTACCCTGCGAACGCTTGGATCGTTTCGTCCAAACGTATTCTTGACTGTGCTCAGACTCACAGTGCTAAAGGGTAAGTTGCTGGGGCCTCATTCATGAGCCCTTGCGTCACTTTTACGCCGCCAGTGCGTCACTTTTTGTGACGCACCAGTGGCGTAAAAAATGCGCCTTGTTGTGCCATATTTACAAAGTGACGCATCTAGGTAGATGCGTCACTTTGTAAACCCCTGTGCCACATTATACCTGCGCCAGGTATAATGTATGCAAGGGGGGCGTATTGACACAGGAAAGGGTCGTACAAGTGACGCAGTGAAATCTATGAGATTTCACTGCATCACTTCCCAGGACGCCGTTGCGTCAAAATCTTGCGCCTGCCTCACAGCAGGCGTAAGACTGACAGAGGCCCTTTCACATGGGGCTTGCCCCATGTGAAAGGACACATTGCTGGAGTTGCGTCACTTTTGTGACACACTCCAGCAATGAGTCACTTTTGCACTTACAGGCACGTCAGAAATACTGACGTATCTGTAACTCCTTGCAACATGATGCGTCATACTGTAAATATGACGCATCATTGGTGTCGCAAGGAGGGCGCAGTGAAAAGTGACGCAACTATGTTTTCATGCAGCGATGCGTCACTTTTCATAAATGAGGCCCCTGGTCTTTACCTTTTTAAAATCACCAGCATTGTGGTGTACGTGGCAAAGTGAAAAAAAAATAATTTGCATAGAAGATCACGTGAAGCTCTCAAAAGAGAGACTTTTTCCAGTGATGCCGACAGGCATATTTATGTTTGAAATGATACGTCATAAGACTCCATACCACGGCCACACCATCCCATCTACAAACATGTACACACTTTCTTCATCAGCTTACAAGTCATTTCATGCGTGTATGCAGCACAAAACCCACTCATGTACACTGAAAGCCGTGTACTTCTTTCCACCAGAAGCAGATCGAATATGTGGGACAGCCTTACCGCAAGCACAATCGGTGGCAGAAACAAATGCTGTGCAGCTGCTGCACAAAAGCTTTCACATTTTGGAGAAATTCTGCACAAGTAATTAACCCCAGTAGCAGGCTTCCAAAACCAAAACATTACTTGTATATCTTAAATAATGAAATATTCCTTAGGTGTCCAGAACCTTGCCAAAATAGCCATCAGAAGAGAGGCTCAGCGGTCTTTGACCCCGCCGTCATGCTCATGCATGGTGATCATCTTGGAATTGAGTTACATCACCCTGGAGCAGTTGCAGAGCGCAAAACACTTTGTGTCGAGTTCACACTAAAATTGCAAAAACAATTAAAAAACATCTCTGTCTCTTGCTGGGTGAGAAGTTTCTGCCGAGGAAGGGTCCCCACCACCTATAGTAATGTGACCCTTAACACAGCAGACAAGCATGCTTGAAATGCATGGGGAGATAGGATAAAGGAAGGAGTAGAAACAAAAAATTAAAACAAGAATGCTTGAAATGGTGCAGCCAGGGGGAGAGTAAGTATGCAGGCAAATGCTTAAAAAAAGCCCTAGAAAGTAGAAGAAAACAGTACTTGGGCCAAGGTAGACTGAAGGAGAAACATGCAAAGGAACAACAGGAAATAGTATGCTTCAGCCAATAGAAACAGAAGAAAAGTAAGTGGCAAGCATAGGAAACAATCAAAAGCAGGGGTGGGATGTAAGCCTCTTTAAGATTTATATTGAATACAATTGATTTCACAAGCATAACACAAGCACTGTGCAGGCAACACCTAAAAAGGAAGAGAAGGATAATACAACAGTGATATAGGGAAAAGTGTGAAGTGGTGAAAGAAAGCAATATGAGGTGCATTCAAAACTAGGTTACCTAGATATTTGACAAACCTAGCATTTCAGCATCAGTGACATGCTTTAAAGACAATAACAGTGCCCCTGCATGTATATTTTGTTACAAACATTTCTTTAATCATTCTTGCTGGCCCACAATGGTAGCTGCTAGAGAGTGACTAGCTCTGGATGTCACGTCTGAGACAAATGTCCACCTTGTGGTTCTTCTGCACTGTGGTCCACCTGTTCTTATCATCTGTGAGCAGGCTTGCTAGAGATTGCTTGTCAAAGACACATGAAATTACCGAAGCCAGCATCTAGACCAACAGCAGCAAATGGTAAACATGGATTAACCTCCCACAATTTTTGACACCAATCTCTGTCTATTTCAAATTGCGTCAGTGTGTATTTTCTTTTAACATGTTCCTAAAATAAAGGTACATGTCTGATAAATTCATTTAGCCACGCTTCCTCCGTTTGCAGGAACTATTTATCTATTTTCATTCATTTTAGGAAACTTTAATCTCTTATCCTTTCACATTTATGCAGACTTTAATTATGGCCAAAAGGGGGAAGATGAGGAAATGTGCAAACATTGCAGAGTTACGACAAGTAGCTGTGACCTACAGATCCATATAGTATGGTCATTCTGTAATCAAGACATAAGGCCAGGAAAAGACATCTGAGAAGGTATCTGTTAATAACACATATGGGTGGCGCCCAGCGTATGTGAATTAAGATGTACCAACAAAATTCTCTGTGATCAGCTGTGCTTATATTACTGACAAGATTTCCAAATTCCATCATCAGTGTAATGAACAACCGTTTTTAGTCCTGTTGTACATCTCTGCATTGCCCAGTAGCGTCTACAGAGCTAACTGATATGAGAACAACTGTAATTCTGGAGAGGTTAATACAGTGGCCTTGCTTTCTTTAAAGATTCGAACGAAGAAGAAAAATAGTGGGAAGGATAAAATCATTTGCTGCAGTCCCACAATCCAATACAAAAACATAGGGTAAAATATTTTTAAAAAATGGGGATCAAAAGGTAGGGTGGATTTAAGGGGGGGAAGTTAAAGGGGATCTCAAATTCTTTCATTCAATTTTTGAACACCCACAGCAAAGAACAAAAGCCTTATTAATTCTAATCAAACAGAGATAAAAGATTGAACGGCATCATGAGAGTGGGATAATTCAAGATCTTTTGGTGTGTGCATTGTTGGAACAATACCGAGATTCCAGGCTCCTCGCGTTGTGCCTGCCTGGAGGGAGGAAAGCCGTTAATCAGCTAGCAGCAAAGACTAATACTGCTCTGGCACCTCCAGAATTAGTGACTATCTCGACCAAAGAAGTAAGTCCTAGTGACAGAAAATCAGGCTATGCTTAAATATAAAGAATTTAGGGGCATATTATCAAGGGCGTTTATCTCTGCTTTTTTGGCTTTAAAAGCCAAGAAAGCGGAGATAAAATTATCTCCCTATTACCTAGCTGTCGCTAACACCAGTTAGCGACAGCTAGTAGGAGATAGCGACCATCTTGGGCCCCACTTTGCATGTCAGTGATATTTATCACTAATGACATGCAAAGTGGGCGTGCCAAGATGCTAGCGACTGGAAACAGTCGCTAACATCGCTATCTCCTATTACCAACTTATGGAGATATTCGCGCTAAGCGCGAATATCTCCAAAAGCTAACACCTGCCATGAGCAGTTCTTAGCGATGTTATCCAATGGGAGGTGGATAACATGGCTAAGAGCATTAGCTCGGTAATGCATGAATATCGCTGACTTTTCAGCGATATTCATGTATTGCGGCCGATTTTTATCGCATTTGCGATAAACCTTGGTAATACCAAGGTTTATTTGCGATAAAAATCGCCGCAGCTCAGCGGTAAATTTTTGTCTCTAACCAAGCAATAGCGATAATTATCGCTATTGCTTGGTAATATGCCCCTTAGAGTATAAAGGGGCAACAAAAAAGAGTTCATTTAGGAAGAACTGAAAAGGTCAAAGTCTGCAACGTACCCAGTTCAAGCCATGATAACATGTAATGCAGCCCATGTTAACTACAGGTGAGAGTTGCAAAGATGAGTGGCTCACAACTTAATTTTTCCCCCAAAAAAACATTACCATCTTTGCATAGTCAAAAGATGGCACTGTTCTTATAAAGGATCTCTGCCCAACAGTCAGAAAAACTCCTTTGCCACTCAGGTCTGCAGGGGAATTACTACATGGCAGCCAATTGCTATTAAAATCCTGCCACTGGAAATTTCACTCGTGGTGAGGTTTCAGGCAGTAAAGAATATCCAAAGGAGAGCCATGGAGCTTTTATTCTAATTTATTTACTGTTGCTCAAGGCTATTGATAGTCCTGTGCTGCAACCTGTGAAACTGTCTAGAAGTCTAGAAACAGAAAATCACAACAAACTACCAGCCTATTTCCAACCTCTGCTATCCAGCAAATTATGGAAATGGAGGTTAAGAGATAACTGCTAGAGCACATGAAGATAAACCATCTTTTCGAGTCAAGTCAACGAGGAATGTTGAATCACCTTTGGTAAGCAATAGCAAAGTCAAAATAAACCTTGTGAAATGTCAGGAAAAATGGGAACGTATACCCAAATATGCTCACTATGAATGCAGTCAATTATAATGAACCTGAGTAAAAAAACCTGGACCTGTTCAGGGAAGTCATCGGCTTGCCTGGTATTACCTGACGTAAGTCATGGGTTCTGCCTCTGTTCTCTACTGCTCAACGTCTACATGAATGTGTGGCCACAACTTCTTGAGCAATATCAGCTGAACTTCCAAATTCATTCTAATGACACTCAAATCCACTTTGGGGTCTGTATTCTACAAATGCCCCGGTGCTGCAATGGGCATTTGCGCTCGCCTTGCGTGCCCCCTGGGGCACTTTGGTATTGCAGAAGGGGCCTCAGACGCTTGTGTATCCCCTTCTGTAATACAAATAGCGCAGGCCACATAAAGCACCAGATTATCTTCAGAGGGCATGACCTCATTTGCATGGGGGTGTGGCCCCATGCAAATGAGGGAATCCCTTCCCTTTGTGCTTACGCCGTCTTACAGATGTAGGCACAAAGGCAAAGAAGCCGTCCAGAGGCACACTGACGGAGCACCACCTAAATGGTTGTGCACTGTCAGTGCGCCCCCTGTTGGCAACCCTCTGGAGGAGGGAAAGAGGGTCCCATGGACCCCCAGACATCCACTTGCAGGCATGTGCAGTCACTCACTGCACCCGCCTGCAAGATGCTCTCTACTTCCCCTTCAAATTGCAGGCGGCTTCCCGCCTGCACTACGAAATCACAGAGTGGCTTCAAATCAGCTGCACCGTTTTTCAGAGGAATGCACTGCCACCAGGGCCGCGTAAGTTCGCGGCTGCCCTGGAGGCAGCGCATTCACCATAATGCGGTGTGTGTGCAAACAATGAAAATGTGCTATGTGCATATTACGGGCCCAGGTTGGAACATAAACCAGGGATCCCAGTGAAAATGACCTTCTTCTTCAGTTGGTTTGTTATTCAGAGGCTTTTTCCTTCAAAATGCTTATGGAATCAATTATTCAAAATCATATTAGTCTAGAGGAGCCTTGCAGTGCACTCAGAAAATTTTAATAAATTGCAAAATATGAATAGGTTAAAACTTCCATATGAATGTTGGGAATATTTACAAATGATTGGCCAAAAGAACCACCTCAGAGATCATAAAAGAATGATACTATATAGATTATTTACTGGTACCATTTTTACTGAATAAAAATTGAAATGTTTCATCCACCCAGATCAGTACGCTATCCATGATGGGAGCAAAAACCAGACAATCTTTATTACATTTCCATAAGTTGCTTCAACTCTTAATACTGGAAGTATTTCTCCATTGCCGCATTAACTAAACAATATATGTTCTTCAGTGGCAGCAAGTTTCTTACACAGGCTTTATGAATCAAGTAGGATCAATGATTGCTCATTAAATTGGCCAAACTAGTGATTCCGAAACTCTAGATAGATGTCTTTCATCGTTCTTTTGTACAGCTAATGGCCCTGCGGCTGGTCCTACAGAACATGTCTCCAAATTGAGAAGCATGGAAGCTATTCACCATAATAATTTAGGAGGGAGAGAATGTTTAACATTCTACCGTATAAAATGTGGAGTTCCTCAGGTATCTTCTCTGAGCCACTACTTGCTTGCCCGGTGTTCATGAATAGATGAGTTCAAACATCCTTTAATTGAACCCCATCAAAGCAGAACTAATGATTGTACATAAACATACGAATAAATGGCACAACACACTTTGGCCTGCGGTGCTGGGCACTCCTTAAACAAATCTTGCAATCAAAGAGAAGCTAAAAATAGGCCCATTCTGCTACTTGTTCAGGAGCCTTTTCTTACTTTTGTTCTACTTAAAATAAAGATAGGTTGATTAAACAGGCTTTGTAGACTACTCCTCATGCTTTGTTTAATGATCAAGGAATGTGTAGAACAGGGGCCACCTTTAGTGATCAATGTTTTTAGGGAGAAAACAAATATTTCAGTTATTGTAGCCTTTGGGGGTTTTCTGTGCAGTATTATCGAAATATGCTGGCTATTAAAGTGGTTACAATTGTAATTAACTCAGAGGGAATGGATCCTGTCAGAAATGTTACAATACACTGCAAAGAGAAACAATGTTACAAATGTATGGGCCATATGAAATGCCAAGTCTATATACTGATCACAATTTAAGATAAAATCATTCGAGTCATTTGACTACATATATTATTTGGATCTGTCATTAATGTTTGTTACTAGAGTCCCTTCCTATACCTGAGTATTTGTCCAGTTTATTTTAGATAGACATTTAGCTCAAGCCCTCGATCATGCAGAAAAGAGTACCTTTTTGTGGCGTACTCGCATAATAAAAAAACATTTTCATTTTTTCTCCATGTACTCTAATAACAAGAATCAGTGGAAGGTGTCTACTGAAAATATTTTAATTAGTTCTTTTCTTTGTGTTTGTCTCCAATCATAACCATCAATGAAGAATTTTGGAAAACATAGGAGAGATTTTTTTTTTAAATGTGTTTATTAGCGATTGCACATCAGAAAAAAGCACAAATAGAATGCATTCACATTTATGTATACAAGATCCACAAGTTGTGGTGACAGTAGTGCTATGTAATACATAAGGATAAGAGTTTTGTTAATTTTCGTTTCAACAGGAAACAACTTAGGCTGTCGTCAGAGCATAAAATATAAAAATGCAAAAGCAAAGCATACACCAGGCAGTTGGAAATAAGGCAAATAAAGAGCGTATAGGGTCAGGGCACAAGCAGTCGATATACAATACGTGTCAGTGTACAAGCGTAGGAGTTCGCTCAGCGCCGCTAGCAGCAGCGTGCGGCGCCCGTGGGCAGCGAGTGCCTCCAAGGCCAAGCGCACTGCACAACCTCTCCACACCAAGTAGTAGCGACATAGGGGACGGTATACAACGGTAACCACGCATTTTTTACAACGCGGTACCGTTACCACGCTACTTTTACCACGCAAGTCGTGACCACGACTTGCGCTGGGGGGCGCTCCAGGATAGTAAATAGATTAATTTACTATCCAACTCCTTTCCCTAGAGTCCACGGGGACTGGAGTTGGAATAGTAAATTAAAAAATTTACTATCCAGCGCCCCTCCACGCAAGTCGTTGTAACGACTTGCGTGGTAAAAGTAGCGTTGTAACGGTACGCGTTGAAAAAGTACGCGTGGTACCGTCATATATCCTAGGGGACACATCACAATAGATCAGATGTTGCGTTTCAGTATGGCAGGGTTAATCAACCAGGTCAACAGGCACGGACTGGGGGGACTCAGCTCTGCTCCGAGACCATTGCAAAAAAGGATCCCAAATGTCTCTTGGTCTGGAGGCAGAAGGCATCAGCTCCCAGTAGGTAGTTAATTGCGTGTGACCATATGTCACGTCAGTGATCCAGTCTGCAAATTTAGGACGAGTTTTACGCCCCCACTTCATGGCCACCTGGCGCTTAGCATATAGCAACAGTATGGCATGTAGCTTGCGGTGTGTGGGCACGGTTTCAGCCACCCAACCCAGGAGCCCCAGTAGCGGGGAAGGGGAATCAGTTCTGCGCAGTATCTGGTTTATAGCATCAAACACTGCAGTCCAGTATTCAAACAGCGCCGGGCAGAGCCAGGCTATGTGCAGAAACAAAGCTCCCTCCTCCCCACATTTCCAGCATTGATCATCCTCCTTAATACCCATCTTGTGTAGTGCTATTGGGGTGCGATAGACTCTGTGGAGGAACTTGAAATGTATGAGGCGCAACTTGTAGTTTGGGGAGAGCTCCAGCAGTTGCCTACAGCAGAATGTCCACTGTTCCTCAGTTAAAGGGTTCTCTAGGTCGTCATTCCACCACTGTAGTGACTTAGGTGTTATTATTGGGGACTGTTCCTGCATTGAATTGTATAGGCGTGTTACAAGTTTCTTGCGGGATGCCCTGCCCAAAATGTTTTGTAAGGCAAGGAGTTGGGGGGGCTCACTAGGGAAATTGTCACTGAGTGCCCTGCATGCGGCTTTCAGTTTATGGTGTGCAAATCTATCTTTGAATGTCAGTGGCTGAGCGTCGTCCTGAGTTGGTAGAGCGAGAAATGTACCATCTGGGTAGAGGTCAGCAAAAGTACGTAAAGAGGACCCTGCCACTGTAATGTCTCCCCCACTCTCTGTCAGGCAGGGGAGTATGGGATTCTGTCTAATTGGGATGGCGGGCGCATATAGCAGGGGTAGGCCTGCTCTCTTCTGTAACTCTCTCCACGACCATCGGAGCATGTTGGCCGAGTCAATGTCCCGAGTGGGTCTAGGGGCTTTGCAGTACAACGCCACACTCAGGGGTGTCGGCGCCACCATATCCAGTTCTACGGCCACATGTGGCTGATAGGGTGCAGGGTAGGCCCAGAAGTGGAGGTATTGGGCTTGCGCGCAAAGTGCATACAGTCGCATATCAGGCGCACCCATGCCTCCCTGTCGCAGCGGCAGCGTTAGTAATGCCCACGAGACTCTTGCTTGACCCCCCGCCCATATCAGTGTCAATAGGTGGGAGCGCAGGCAGGCAAAGAAGTGGTTAGTCAACGGGATTGGTATGTTTGCAAAGAGGTATAGGAATTTGGGGAGTACAATCATTTTTGTGAGTGCAATCCTGCCCGCCAACGAAAGCGGGAGCTTTGACCATAGGGCTACTTTGCTTTCAAGCCAGGAAATGGCTCTGCCAAAGTTTAGGGTCCAGATGTCCTGGAGTTTGCGACTAATCCAGATCCCCAGATATTTCACCTCATCCGACTCCCAGCGCAGTGGGTAGTCCGAGTGCACTTCCAGAGTGTTATCAGTCAGCGGGAAGATGACCGATTTGGACCAGTTGATGGAGATGCCTGAGAGGCCTCCGAATCTGACAAATTCTCTCAGGAGTGGGTTAAGGTTCTCAGTCGGATTGCCCACATAAAGAGTGACGTCGTAGGCATAGAGGGAAATGAGCAGGCTGCGGGAGCTAAACCCAATACCTCTGGCGGTGTGGTGTTGTCTGACTCTGGCCGCTAGCGGTTCCATAGCTATCGCGAACAACAACGGGGACAAGGGGCAGCCCTGCCTCGTGCCCCTCGAGATCGCAAACGGGTTAGACACCATGCCATTAACTCTCACTCTGGCTCGGGGTGCAGTGTATAGTAGCTTGATCTGGTTTATAAACAACGGGCTGAACCCCATGCGTTCCAGTATGGTGAAGAGGTAAGGCCACTCTAGGGAGTCAAACGCCTTCGTGGCGTCTAAGAACACCACCGCAGCTTGGACATCGGGATGCAAATAATGGAGCACTGAAAAGACAGTTCTGAGGTTATGCGAGGTGGCGCGGCCTGTTATGAATCCCGACTGGTCCGGGAGAGCAATCATGGGGAGGAGGGGTTGGAGACGGTCCGCTATTATTTTTGCATATATTTTCATGTCCACATTTATGAGCGATAGGGGTCTATAGGAATCAAGCTGGTAGCTGTCCTTGCCCGGTTTTAGCAGGGTGATGATAAGGGCCTCTCTCATTGACTCAGGTAGTACTCCCTTCTCAAGGGCCTCAGCAAAGACCGAGTGCATCTTGGGGGCTAACTCATCAACATATGCTTTATAAAAGGCCGCCGTGAGTCCATCTGGACCTGGAGCCTTGTTCGAAGGCAGGGCTTTTATCGTTTTAACGATATCTTGCACTGTAACTGGCAATTCCATATATTTCCTGTGTGCATTATTGAACCAGACTATTCCAATGGACTCTTAGAACGCCAGCAGGTCATCGACCGATGCCGTAAGTTTAGACGTGTACAGAGTCGAGTAGTAGTCAGTGAATGCTGACAAAATTTCCCCATGGCCTATTTTCTCAGACCCCTCCGAATCTATGATGGAGTGTACATGGGTGGGTGCAGGTGTAGCGTTGAGCATCCTAGCTAGGGTTCTACTAGGCCTATCCCCTTCCCCATAGCGCCGAGCCTCAGCTTGTTTGCCCAAGAACTTGACCTCACGTTGAGCCTCCTCAGCGAATTCAAGTAATTTTGCTTTCACTTGGGAGGCCAAGTCCGGGGTGGGGTTAGTACAAAACGATTTATCAAGGTGCTTCAGTTCGCCCTCTAGCCCAGCTAAGGTGTGCCTGATGGCCTTCAACACTCCAGCCTTCCTCGCAATGCACTGCCCCCTAATGACAACTTTGAAGGCGTCCCACAGGACCGACTCTGTTTCCACAGAACCCTCGTTAGTAGCAAAGTAGTCTATGATGTCCTGCCTGATTTCTTCAGTGAATACCGCATCTTGGAGCGCATGTGGTGGGAGGCGCCAGGAGAGGGCTCTAGTGGGGGCCCCAGGTATTTCGAGTTCTAAGAGACAAGGGGCATGATCCGAGAGGGAGCGTGCCATAACGTCCACATTCAGTGTCCATGTAGCCACGTCCCTGGACACTAGCCAAAAATCCAACCTGGACCAAGCCGCATGGTGCGCTGTGATGCACGTGCCCATTCTTGTTTGTGAATTGCGGGAGCGCCAAACGTCAATTAGGGAGCCTTCATCTATGATGTCATGTAGTGCAACAGTAGCGTGTGGGTGCAGTGTCCGGGACAGGCCTTGTCTGTCCATGGAATCGTCCAGGACTACATTAAAGTCTCCACCCCAAATAATCGTTTGGCAGTCTAGAATCGCAATCTGCGCCCAGAGCTCTCTGAAGAACTCGGGGTCGTCAACATTTGGACCATACACAGCAGTGAAAACAACATTTTTTTCCCCAAGAGCGACCCATGTACAATCACATATCTCCCCTCTTTATCAGAAGACACAGTATGTTCCCTCCAAACTAGGCCCCTCCTTATAAGGATCGTGATACCTCTAGCATAGTTTGAAAAGATAGCCGAGTATGCAGCTCCCCATCTAGAATGTTTGAGCCTAGGTGAGCAGGTGGAGTTGATGTGCGTTTCCTGTAGGAAGCATATGTCTATGTTGTGCCTGAGTAGAAAACCGTGCATTAGCCTGGCCTTTCTGCAGTCTCCCAGGCCCCGAATATTCCAGGTAAGAATTTTAGTTACTCCCATTGTACTTCGACTATAAAGACATAAACGTAAGGAATGCGACCTCTCCCATGACCCTTCTTCGCTTTTGACATAGGTGTATAGATGCAGCATCAACAATCAGCCAAACAACCCCGGTCCCAACGCCTCCCACCACCCACATCAACCCCCCAATTAGGTTGTGTCAATACCCCCCCAAACATGCCTAGGGCGTCTGAACAGTAGAACATGTGAAAAGTGGGAGATACCCCTCGAGGGCGTGGCAACTCGAGCGTACACCCCCGTTTACACAGGGTGGCCACGCAATTCGGTGCCGTTTCGCCATAACCTACTCAGTCTTGGTAAAGTCAAACATAAGTGTAAGGAGTAGTTAGCAAGTGGACCCCGGGATGTCGTGTAAGGTCAATCCCATAGCAGGCTACTGAATAAGAACTCTCCGCAGAACCTTACTGGCTAGGCGGCTTGATTAGGAACAACAACCCAATACTGCACAACATGTCAATCATTGTCACTTAGCTGGCCCTCCGCTGTCATCTCGGTTGGAGCTTTCCGCTTGTTTCTGGGCCCACTTATGTGCTTGGCAAATTTCAAAGCCGACTTCGCATCAATGAAATGGTGCGTGGTGCCATCATGGTGAATTCTGAGCTTGGCAGGGTACAAGAGGGAATAAGGAATTTCTGCTTGCATCAACAGTTTTTTGGCGGGCAAGAATTATTTACGGGCAGCCTGCACCAAGGGCGTAAAATCAGGATAAAAGGAGATGTTATTTCCCTTGTGCGTGATCTTTCCCTTTTCTCGAGCCAACCGTAGGATCAGGTCCCTGTCTTGGTAGTTGAGGAGTTTCGCTAGGATCGGTCGCGGCGCTGCTCCAGTCGGTGGTTTCTGTGTCAGCGATCTGTGGGCTCGTTCGACAGTGAACACCGGCGACAGGTGTGGGTCAAATAGTTCGTGCAGCAGGTCCGTAATATAGGTCTCCATTTTCCCCATTGCCGTGGCCTCCGGAATTCCTGTGATCCGGATGTTACAGCGCCTGGAGCGCGCCTCCAAATCATCCGCCTTTGCGCATAGCATTTCAATTTTCTTCTCCATGGCATTAATTTGCGATTTAGTGGCCTGCTGAAACTCGCAGCATTCAGTGTGTCTATTCTCCAGGCTATCAATACGCGTCTCGTGTGTGGCAACCTGGGAGCGTACACTTTCAAGCTGAGCGGTCACGGCGTCTAACTTGGCGTCAATGCTTTTGAAGCTGGAGCGCACCTCCATCATCAGCGCAGCGACATCTTCTTCAGGGAGTGATCTTTGGGGTGAATTCCCCGATGCCATGGGGTCCGGTTCGGAGGGCTTGAGCTGTTTTTTCTGCTCAAAGGTCAGCCTCGGTTGTCTAGTGTCGCCTTTACCCATGACTCGCGCCCGGGTAGTGTCCGCCGGGGGGAAGAGCAATATGGCGCCAAGGGATCCCTGGTATTTTCGAGCTCAGAGTTAAGCAGCGGCCAAAGTGTATCCACGAGGCTGGATTTTAGCACCACAAAATATATCAGCGTCAGCGTGGGCCAGCGCGACCAGGAGTTTCACGGGTAAGCGTCTTTTCCGGCCGCACCACGCGGCGCCGAGGCTCGTCCCAAGATGGCGGACTCCACAGGGAACGGCCCGCGAGGTTAGGCCAGCCCGCTGGTGCAGGAGTGCTGGATGAGCCGTGCAATCGCGGTCACGAGCCGCTGCAAGGTGTAGCCGGTCTAATCGGCTCGGGCGCTCTCCTTACCCCGCACTCCCAGACTCCGCCGCGGGTAGGCCTGTCAAGCCTCGGTCTCGCCTTTCGCAGGATGCCAAATCAGAGTTCCACAGGTAGCGGATAGTAGATGGAGTGCGCGTCGGCTCACCCAGTCGGAGGCAGCTGCGACGTCCACGTATATCCCTGGGTCCTCAAATTTCCGACAAGTCTGCCCCAGACCTTTAGACAGCAGTAGTGTGCAGTTATCTTCGGGTAGCACACGAAACAGCAGGATTTTTGTAGGATAAAGTGTGGCAGCCGGCGGAGCTCGCGCTGTAGGCGGCCATTACGCTGCTCGGTCGGCCACGCCCCCCACAAACATAGGAGAGATTTTAATTACATGATCTGCAGTACCAACATTGATCTATTCAGCTACACTAAAATAAAACATTTTTATGTGATTTAAACCCTGGATTGATTTCCACAATGTTCACAAAGTATGCAACCAGAATACAGTAACCATAATGTCATCTGACAGGAATATTGTGTCCTAAAAATCCTTTACAAAAATATAGCCCGATTGGTTAATAGTAGGTAAGCTGTTCTCAATGGGACTATAAACTAGTAAACAATATATATAATTCACTATTTCTGTTAGACGATATTTTTCATAACAATATCCTGTGAATAATGACCTTGTTCTTAAATCGTTCAACATTTAGATACGAGATTTCAAATTATTATATTCCATATAAACGTCTCTTTGGGATATCTTTAAAGAGGATTGGCATGATTATCAGCATCAGTTAAAACTGTGAAGTTGCATGATTGTTTAAAGGCATGCTATTAAAAAATTGGGTTTCTGGTTGGCAGAGGAATGCACCCTGTTCAAGCAGGAATCACAATCCTAGTCAGGGTAAGTAAGATACACACCATAAATTAACCTGTGCTCATCCTCTGGTAGCTTGGCACAGAGCAGTCAGGCTTAAGTTAAGAGGCAATGTGTTATGTATTTGGGTACACGACAAACAAAACACCACAAAAAGACTCTACGGCAGTTTAGAAAAATAGAGACCAAAATGACCAAAATTCAGTCAGTAGAAGTCGAGATATGAATTTCTAAAGATAAACTGCAAAAATATCGATTTGAAGCAAATAGCGCTCAGAGTTGATTGATCGCACTGGACAGGGACAAAGTCAAGAATTCAGGGTGCCCGCAAAGGAGCGTAAGCTGACTACATGACACACAGGACCAGCTCAGCAAAAGTGTCCTAATCCTTGTCGCAGCATAAGATGTGTTGGTGGTGCACACGCAGTTGGTATACTGTGCAGTATTTCTCCAACCAACTTTGGTGATGCGCCTGTTCTCCAAGTGCGATGGTTTCAAATGTGACGCGCTGAGTTAATTTACACTGGAAGGGTGATTTGTTGATCTTCTTCACACCGTGGGGCTGATGCGCTGGTTCAGATGCGGTGGTCTTGGAGGCGATGCAGCGGTTCCAAGTGCCATGGGCAAATCTGGTCCCTGCAACAGTGGTGGCTCTCTTAGATGCACCACTTTAAACTCACTTTCAAGAGCCCTGGACAGGTTTAGCACCACTTGGCAGACCAAGACTTACAGCAAGAAAAGTCAAGGTTGCTGAGTTGAAGATGAAGGCAACATCTTTGATATCGCTGAGACTTCATCAACAGAAGGCAAGCCAACAAGTCCTTGGAGGGTGCTTAAATTCTGGGATGTAGAGATGCAGATCCAGGACTTCTCACTCCCCAGCAAGAATCAGCAATTCAGCAAAGTGGTGTCCCCTCCTGGCAGCACAGCAGTCCTTCTTCATGGTAGAATGAGCACAGTTCCAGAAGTGTGCTGATTTGGTGGGGTCAGAAGCCCAGGACTTATACCCAGTTGAGCTTTCGAAGTAGGGAGACTTCAAAGAGATGCTTTGAGGTGCACAAGACCCTGTCTTTCCTAACCTGTCTCCAGACTTACTTCATGAGAATACATAATACTTTGTGTTGGTACAGGGTGCAGCCCATTCAGGAGTAGAGTGTCAGTTCCTCCCTCCCAACCTGCTCAGGATGGCCCATCAACATGCAGAGGGCTACTTAGTCAGACCTACCCTTCCTTTGTGTGTAGCTATCTATATAGGGAATCCATGACCCCAGCTGCCACCCCCACCGGATGTGTATTCCAGAGACAGGCAAAAGGCACCAAATGGTTTGATTAGGAAATGCAAACTTTCTAAAAGGGTCATTTACAGAACGGTAATTTAAAAACTAACTTCACCATAAGTTGTGTTTTTAAATTGTGAGTCCACCAAATTTGGGTTTCCCATCTCCTTCCAATTGGAAATTACACTTATAAAATGTAATAAGGCAATCTCGATGTTAACCTATGGGAGAAATAGGCCTTGCAGTAGTAAAAAACGAATTGAAGTGTACCTCACTAAGCCACTGGAGTCAAGCTATCCTCGCTGAAGACGGCTGATAGGATGCTTGATTCCGGTCCAGGGAAGACATGACTTGGCAGTTCGGGCTGGACTGTTCCCATGAGGCACAGGGCCAAGACTGATTTGCATATGGTCATGTCTGAACTGGGGTGGCTTGGTGAGCAAAATAACGATGGATTAAACCCAGATCTGTGACTGGGGGGGAATGTTTTGCCATTGTGCAACATTCCGTCCATCATCTTGTGTGTTTTACCTCACAACCAGGACATGTAAAATGTAAAAGTGCATGTTCTACTTTTTAAATGCACTGCACCTTGCCCATGGGCTGTCTAGGGTCTACCTTAGGGGGTCACCAGTATGTCATAAAAAAGAATCGTTGGGTCTGTCAAGTGGGTTAATATGGCCGGGTTGAATTGGCAGTTTAAAACTGCATACTCAGGCTCTGCAGTGGCAGGCCTGAGGAATGCTTAAAGGGCTACTTACATGGGTGTCAGAATCAGTGTAGCAAGCCTACTCATAGCACTTCATTTACAGGCCCCGTAGTGCACCTTACTAGGGACTTGTAAGTAATTCAGATATGCCATTTATGGTAAAAGAAATCTGCATAATGTGGAGACTAGATTTCTATATGTCTAGTTTCATGTGTTTTGCTCCAGCGGTACTAATACCATCTATTTCAATTAATTAGCATAAGCTTTGCAAATGTTTTAGCCTATACATTTAATATTGTTATTTTCACCTGTGCGTCTATTTGGATGTTAATGATCCTCTAAATAACAATAAAAATTACTTGGAAAAATGAAAAGCATGATGCTAGACCCAGTGGTTTTTGGCTGGCTGGGATGCATCAAAGCAAGACAGAATTCATTGTCCTATATAGGATGTGTATGATACAATTATCCAATAACCTGCGCTCACCCCTAGGTAGATTGACACAGAGCGGTCAGGCTTATTATCCTCATAGTCAAAGTGTAAAGGATTGGCACAACACCACCCTCGCAACATACTGAGTACACTACAAAAAGACTCACCGCAGTATGTATAAAACACTAGTCTTTGTATTACACACACATTAATATCAAAATGACATACACATTGGATACATGTTTTACAGTTATATGCAATTGTCAAGCTTTCCCATTAGCAGCATTCTGGCATTATTTATTTATTTATTTATTTATTTATTGTACTTCTAAAGCGCATCTGTCACCTTGCAGGCATCCTGGCGCTAAACCTTTCAGAAATACGCAATCATGAGGCCGCACTACAACATGTAATTAAATCTTTGGGAAGAGCCATGTTTTTAGCCTTTTCCTAAAAGGCAGAATCTCATTAATTTGTCTGAGTTCCAGAGGCAGGGCATTCCAGAGCCTTGCTGCCGCCACCTCAAAAGATCTGCCACCTGACCTCACCTTCCTGAATTTAGGTACTTTCACCAGCTTTGCCCCTAAAGAGCGAAGGGTTCTCGTGGGTACATACCAGGAACATTTCTTTTGAAAGGAGACCGACCCCATCCCATTGAGGGCCTTAAACACCAGGCAAAGGGATTTAAATTGAACTCTTTGCCTTAGCGGCAGCCAATGTAGTTCTGCTAGAGCCTGTGAGGAAGAAGACCTTCTAGGCCAACCCAGGACCAATTTGGCTGCCATAGATTGTATTCTCTGTGACCTATCCAATAGGAAGTTGGGAGCTTCCAGCAATAGGGCGTTACAGTAGTCTAATCTACTGAGAATAGTACTGCGCGCTATCACTGTGCGAGCCATGGAGGGCAGCAGGGGAGAAATCTTCCTCAGTGACCTAATGATGGCCAGACAACAACCCACTGTTTGTCACCTGCGCTTCTAACGTTAGCTGACAGTCAAAGATAACACCTAGATTACGGACTGTCTTTACAGGTTGCAATGGGGTCAGAGTGTCTAAAGGCCAAAAATTGCTGGGCAGCCCACAAGGGACTATTTCCGCGGTGCAATACAGCACCTCCGTTTTGTCACCATTAAATTGCAGCGAGTTTTCCTTAAGCCACAATGCTGTGTCCCGCAAACAACTATGAAACCCTTCCAATGAGGTAGATTGTTCCCCTTCCAGTGAAATAATCAGCTGGGTGTCATCAGCATAATTTATAATGTTGATGTTATGTTTTCTGATGACTGTCATTAGTGGTTTCATATAGATGTTAAAAAGTATAGGGCTGATGGCCGAGCCCTGCGGTACTCCGTGCAAAATATTGGTAAAAGAGCATTGGAAGGGGGAAAGAGACACCGCTTGCTGTCTACCCTGTAAAAAGGACTGAAACCATTTCATGGCGAGTCCTGTTACCCCTATCTCCCTCAGCCTTCTCAACAAAATTCCGTGGTTAACCGTACTGAAGGCGGCCGACAGGTCAAGCAGAATAAGTACTGACCTCTGTTCGACCGCCTTCTAAGTTCGTCCATTACGGTCACCAAGGCTGTCTCGGTACCATGAGCTGGTCTAAAACCAAACTGGACCTCCTCCAGTGAGCCATGTTGTTCAAGAAACTTGGAGAGAGTACTACTGACTACCCTTTCCACGATTTTTGCCAGGAATGGCGAGAGGGATATGGGCCTGTAGTTCTTAGGACAGTTGGGATCCAGAGATGGCTTTTTTAGCAAGGGTGTCACCACTGCTTGCTTCCATTGAGATGGAACAGTACCAGTAATAAGTGACTGATTGCAAATCTGGTGAAGTGTTGGATATAATTCATCCTTAAACTCCTTCCAGATTTTGCAGGGCAGGGGGTCTAAAGGAGAACCCGAAGTGATCCTCTCTGCAATTCCATAAAACTTAACTGCATCAGGGGGAGGAAATTCAAATAAAGAGTGAGCCCCATCCCCCTCTTGAACAACCCCGTCCCCTCCTGTGGTGTTTCAACCGTCTCCACCCTCAGGGCTTCGCCCAACTCAGATTGATGGGAGACCCCACCCTTATTATCAAATTGAGTGGTGACCACGCCTAAGTCATCGATGATCTTTTTAATTTTATTGTGGAAAAATCCTGCTAGGCTCTCACATAATTCTTGGGAAGGGGGAATCACATTTTTAACACAATCGGGATTGGTCAAACTGTTCAGGATATTAAAAATGCCTCTTGAGCTATTCGGAGCACTAAGGATTAAGGAAGAGAAATGTTCCGCCTTGGCCATATTAATTGCTTTCTTATATTCCCCGATCTTACTTTCCCAGGTGTGTTTATCGTCCTCATTATACCCATTCCTCCATTTCCGTTCTGCATGCTTACAACCATGTTTCATATTTTTCAGGCTATCATTGAACCCGGAGGCTGAGGGTCTGCCCCTCTTGCGATGTTTCTTTAGAGGGGCAAGCACGTCCAAGGCCGACATGATTTTAACACCAAACATCGAGTAATTCTCCTCCACTCGCAGATCAGAGGAAAAGCAGTCTTCAGTCAAAAGCAATGGTTACAACCCTTTTTTATGTATCAGGGTTCTCCAGTCTCTACTCATGAATTCACCCCTTGGGTCAGCTGCACGCGGCTCTTGCCTAACATGATTCACAAAACATTTAACTAAAAAGTGATCTGTCCAGATCAAAAGTAGGACCTCCCCCATAGACACACAGTTAGCCTCTGAAAAAATTAAATCCAACATATGTCCACCATTATGAGTGACCTTGGATACTTGCAGCAGGAGACCGAGGCCTTCACAAGACTGCAGAACATTGGCACATCCCCCATCTAGCTGGCCATTAAACCATAAGTTAAAATCCCCTAAAATCACCAATTTGCGGTGGGAAGCAGCCATATTAGTAAAAGTCTCTAGAGGTGTTTGCTGCATCACCCATTCATCCCCCATCCCCTCTCAAGACTGGTAAGACAGTTTCTACTGCCCCTGATTTCTCAACCTTACCACCACGTGACACAGGTATCATAACTCCGGGAACGGGACGGGGAACACCTGTACTAGATACACTTATCGCTGCTACCACTGGATCCCACCCCTACTGGTGAATCCAGCCACACACGTTCACATTCATCCAGCACATCACCCATTCATCCCCAAACCCCTTTCAAGACTGGTAAGACAGTTTCTACCGCCCCTGATTTCTCAACCTGACCACCACGTGACACAGGTACCATTACTCCGGGAACGGGACGGGGAACACATGCACTGGACACACTTATCGCTGCTACCACTGGATCCCACCCCTACTGGTGAATCCAGACACCCACTTTTGTTGCTTCCACTGGGTCCCACCCTACTGGGGAATCCAGAAAACTCATACTGCACTTAGGGGGTGATTTACCCTTCCGAGCTAGGGACACCTAACTCACAGGGCACAAGAAACATTTCCAAAGAAATGACATTTAGAACAAACTTAGAAATAATAATCCCTTTTCATATGACTATCTAAAACGCAGAGTTTTGTAGTGGAGTCAGTTATCGCTCTGGTACTGCGCAAACACAAGTCCTCATCCTTCCGCTGCTACCAGTGTTAGAAATGGGATCTTTGGTTGGCTGAGGCTTGCGCCAAAGCCAGGCAGAGACCACCACTCTAGTTAGGGCAAGGAAGTTACCCTCCAAAGATAACCCCTGCTCACCCCCTTGGCAACGTGACACGAGCAGTAAGGCTGATCCCGGAGACCTTGTAAGTTAAGAATTTGCACACGCACCCACCAGCAACAACATCCAGGGCTCCCCACGAATGGAACTCCACACAAGGGTATATCAAAAATAGCCTTTGTATTATCAAAACACATCAGATAGTAATCACACCATATACATTGTGCCACCTGGCACGGGCAATATTTACAAGGGATTATGTACACAGGGCAGGACCACATGGACCACTGTCAGGAATAAGCACTTGGTAAAGAAATAGTACATTAGATAAATTTGTAAAAGTAAGATATGCCATTAAACGTACAACTAGTAAACACTAGTAAATCACTGTACTTTGCAATATCCTGCGCCAGGAAGTCCATCATACACAGTGTCACATCAGTCTAACTACACTAGACCCTTACCACCTAAGTAAAACCTTACACTAGGGGCGTACATCACACAGGGAAGTATAATCTTCCTAACCCAAACCTAAACAGGTAAAACAACCTCCTATACATAAACCATATCTAGAGGTATCAGAACAGGGTGCGCAAAATATACTACACACAGTACATTTCCTAACACCCCCAAAGCTTTAGCACATAAATTACATTTAGCACATAAATCACAGTAGGCACATCAATTGCATTAGCACATAAATCACCTTAGGCACATAAATCACATTAGGGTCCAGGTTGCGCCACTGCGCCTGAACCTAAATGTAGCAGCTGCCCACTACTTGCTGGGCAGCTGAGGGCAAGAACAGTGCCTAAACGCTGCAGCTGGCACTAAGTGCTGCGCAGCTGTGGAAGGCCAAGGTAGGGATGAAGGAGTGCGTCCCACTCCTAGATGCAAAGTACATGTCCCTAGAAAGGAAAGAACCTAAACGTAGCAGCTGCCCACTACTTGCTGGGCAGCTGGGAACTTAAAACTGTGACCGGGGGCCCTCACTGGCCCTTAGGAATAGAGACTGCGCCATAGGGTAGAGCCATCTAGGCTCTGAAATAGAACTGCGCACCTTGGAGCCCTCTAGGCTCCATAAATACATATTGCGCTTACGGTGGAGCCCTCTAGGCTTTAAAAGTAATGTGTCCCCCGGAGCCATCTAAGCTCTGAAAATAATGGGGGCTTCGTTGGAGCCACGGGGCTCGGAAGGACAAAATGGCGCCAAGCCCCTCACGGGGATTTTTGAACAAATGGGCACGTGGGAGCGGCCCACTGCTATCCGGGGCCACTCTGAAACAGGGCACCACTCTGGTGCCTGGGGGGACTCCCGCTGGGCCCTCTCTGCCGCCATCTCTACATTGGAGCGGCCCACTGCCCACACGGGGCCGCTCGGACGAAGCACTGTGAGCCCACTCACCTGGGCTCTCCTTGTGCCGGTGCCGTCTCCCTTCACTCGCGCTGGGGCTGCCCGCGGGACTCCCTCTTCACTACGGGAGTCCCGCCTTGGGTTGCGGCCGCCCGCTCTTCACCTGGGCCCCCCTCCTGGGACCCGGGGCTCATCACTAGTCCTCGGGGAGGTGGGGTAGGCTCCTGTCCTCCTTCTGCTCTGGCTGCCAACCACGGGGCTCTCCCTCATTCACGGGAGCCCCGGACACTTCTCCAATACTTCCGGGCATGGCGCAGCTCCTCCCGGCCTACCGGAGCCCTGCAGGCCGCCTCCCACCTCCTCCACGCGTCCGGCCGCACTTACTGGCGCCTGCGGGGCTCTCCCCCAGCACGGGAACCCCGCACAGGCAGGCGCCATCACTCCCCGCGCTGCTTCCTCCCTCTCCGGCTCGAGGAGGCGGGCCAGGCTCCCGACCTCCTCTCTGGTCTCACCACGTCCGGCCGCACTCGGGACTTCCGTCCTGCGGCCCCGCCCACAGTCAGGCAGGCGGCGGCGGCTATTTTCGGGGGCAGAATTTGAAGGGTAGTCTCCCTCGCAATAAAACGTAAATAGCGGGGTGGGCACCCGAAAAATAAATAAATGAAAAGCGGCCATGTGGGGCAATCACCAATAGGTGGGCAAAAGGTAGGGTAGGCACCTGCAAGTAAACTACTAAGATAAGCGGGGTGGCACCCGCGCTGCCATGATCACGGGGGGAATCTGCGAGAAGGGCCAAGTCCAACAGAGACAGAGAGGGAGACAGAGGGAGAGAGACAGACAGAGTTAGACAGAGGGGGAGAGAGAGAGGGAGACAGAGAGAGGGAGACAGAGGGCGACAGACAGAGGGAGGGAGACAGACAGAGGGAGACAGACAGAGGAAGGAGGGCGACAGAGGGAGGGAGTCAGAGGGAGCGAGACAGACACAGGGAGACAGAGGGAGGGAGACAGACAGAGGAAGACAGAGAGAGGGAGACAGAGAGAGAAAGGAGGAGACAGACAGAGTGAGTGAGATAGAGGGAGACAGAGAGAGAGGGAGGGAGGGAGGGAGAGAGAGGGAGAGAGAGAGAGAGAGAGAGAGAGAGAGAGAGAGAGAGGGATAGAGAGAGGGAGGGAGACAGAGAGAGAGGGAGGGAGACAGAGAGAGAGGGAGGGAGACAGAGAGGGAGGCAGAGATAGAGAGCGGGATGGAGAGAGAGACAGCGAGACAGAGAGACAGAGAGAGAGAGAGAGAGAGAGAGAGAGAGCGAAAGAGAGAGAGAGAGAGAGAGAGAGAGAGAGAGAGAGAGAGATGTGTGTATACCGAACCTGGTGGCTCAGTCGACAATGGCGTCCGCTGCAGGGGCCTGTGTTCAACCTAATGTTCACAGTTTCTTTTTGTTGCTCTAGCTCCGCCTCCCTCCCCCACTGACTCCGCCCCCACCGGTGCGGCTCTCTGCCACAATCCACACTGTAAATTTGGCCCCAGAGAGAAAGTTTGTGAGTACCCATGCTCTAGACGCAAACCATGTCAGCCTTCCTAACTACAAAAAATAGAAGGGGGGGGGAGATGAGAAGAAAGTGTGGAATTCCGCTGTAGAAAGGCATCAACACTGCAACAAACACAAACGAATGCAGTTTAAGTTTTATGTCCTGTTATCTCAGGCACCTAGGGGGGTCAAAAACAAATACATAAACTCGAAAATCCCATTTTGCGCTATTGTCTTCTTTACCATCCTATCTCAAGAAATAAATATCCGTTAAAGCCGTTGTTTATTGCGGTCAACGAACGTGTACTTTGCGTAACTCTTTGACCTCCCTTTCACATTCTTAGAAGCAATTTCGACCACAGGTTTTCCTTCTGACCTGTAAACCGAGCCTCCTCTAACCCCATCCATTCCGTGAGAAAAGTAAATCGCTTTATTCTTCTGTCAGCCACACTTTGGTTTATAATAAAGTTTCATATTTCCCGCATCGAATTGTCTGGGAGCAATTAGGGGTTGCGCTATCAAACCACTTAATCATGCTCCCTTATCAGCTTTTTAATCTTCCCAGCTAAACAATATTGTGTTCTTTCTGCGTTTAAAGATGCCCACATGATCTGTGTAGTAAGGCTGAGAATTGCCATGGCCGGTTATCCTCGTCACAGCTGAGCTGCTGCGCGCGTTCTTCAGGCCGGTTTCACACTTGAAAAGGATTTCAATGGATCGATAACGCTGCGTAATGTGCTCCATGCTCCAGCGCTGTCAAATCACCAGGCTCAAGCAGGCTACCGAGCCTGGCTAAGAAAGTATATGCCACAGTCCAGCAGCTATTGGACACACGCCGCAGCCCTGGAAGCTCAGCAAAGCTCGGTGGATGTGCCCTTAAGCCGGCTCCGCAGAGTAATGAGAAATCCGCTGACAGCGGTTCAACCGCTGGCACTCAACACAGAGACGCGATGGAGCATAAAAGCCCCTCTCCGCGGCGTCCGTCAGGTGGAAACCAACCTTGAACGGCCACGCGGCTGGAAGAAAAGAGAAATTAATTGAGCAAGTGTTGCAAGGGGCTATTGAGGAACAGAATCCGTGTAACCTCGGTGGAAAAGAGAATTTGTTCAGTAGTATGGTCAATGACAAGCATGGGCCGCCGCGTGAAAGGAGCCAGGAGAGGTCACTGCCCCTTAGCGCGCGATGTGGCTTGTAAAATGTCTTCCCTCCAATATTAAGAGCTGACAAGTTTTAACCTAGGCATTTCCAAAATATGTTTCTAAATCATCAGAATTAAGTCACCTAATAGTGCGCTCAAATGATCCAAATCATTAAGTTTCATGTCTTTTTCTGAGTATTTTGTGACTGGTTTTTTTTCGTATTCACCTATCTTAACATTTCAAGGTCAAGAAAAAATTGGCCGCAATATAGTGCAGCGCTGATCAAAATCCAGTATCATCTTAAGGGTTTTTGGAGTCCCTGGCAGTCATTCTTTGGGGCAGCCTTTGCTGAGCATCTTAGAGTTACCCATTTTCAGATAGGATGGCAGTCCGCCTGCCATCCTATCAGTTATTGGGACCGCCCACCATAAGGGCGGGGGTCCTGTGGAGGGTATTAGGATGCGCCCGCCACTGAGGCGGGCGCATCCTGCATTTTTAGCATTGTGGTGGGCGGTGCTCTCAGCACCGCCCGCCACAAAGCTAAAAATGCATGTATACATTTGCATAAACAAAGCGGCAGGCACCGCGTGGTGCCTGCCGCTTTGTTTATGCAAATGCAGGGGGGTACCACAGGTACCCCACGTGTGCACCCCCACCTCTCCTTCACTCTGGGGGCCCGCACGGGGCCCCCAAAGTGAAGACCACATGCCTTTCCGTGGCGGCAATGCCGCCACAGAAAGGCATCTAAAAAAGCCAATGCTAATATGGCTGGCGATGTCTATTAGACACCGCCACCATATTAGACCTTTTACGCCCCGGTCGCAAGGCCACCGGGGCAGAAAAGCGGCAGACAGTCTTTCCGTCCGCCGCGGTCCCCCCCGTCATACTAATATGGTGAGGATGGCGGGTGGATTGCCCCCGCCAGGCCGGCGGTGGCTACCGCCAGCCGGGCGTGGGCAATCCTCCCGCCATCCTAATGGGCCCCTAAGTGTTTAGGATGCCAAATAGTACTGAATTATATGTTACATTTTCAGGCTCATAGAAGGTCCTGCTAAGAAGCCAAAAATACACTAGTACCAAAATGAAAACTTGAACAAGCATTCGCAAAACCATTTTATACGCCTGGATCCATGTTTTTATTTGTTTTGCAACAAAAAATTGTATGTGGAATTCAGTATCTAGCCAGTTTGTTCTCCCAACTGTAAGAAAGACATGGCAAAGATGATGACTGGGTGATTATTTAGTTAACGGATGCATAACAATATATTTAGATGTACACATTGTGCTTGGAATGTAGTTTTAACTGTTGGATATTTATTATCACGAATAAAACCCCCTTCATAACTGGATTCTTGCTACAACAGTGAACATCAACAAACAACGCACTGATGTAATTTTGGCTCTAGGCCACACCAACGTTCAATGCACTGCTGTTCGGATTGTCGCCATTGCATCAGATGACATCTGATCCTTTTCTCCTTAATTCTCCTTCTCTTTCTTGTCCCCTCCTTTCCTCTTTTTATGTGTCCAATTCTCTGGCTAGATAATGACATCCAGCTCTGCTGAGCAAAATAAGGGGGAGGACGGCGACGCACAGGACACTTGAAGGTCAGAGAGGTAAAAACAATATGGTATATTGGGGAATGGATGTAATGGGAGAAATGAGGTGGTGGCAGAGGTGAGGTAGAGAGATTGCGAGGTAGGTAGAGATGCTAGGGTAAGGGACAAAGGAGAAAGATGCAGAGAAGTAGAAACAAAAAGAAATAGATAAAGAAAAATAGAGGTTTTAGAGGTGAAGTAAAGAGTGGTAAGGTTTTTCAGTGGGGTAAGAAGATAGAGAGAGACAGAAAGAGGGACATGTAGAACGCGAACACTGGGGTACACTGCAGGATGAAGTGGAAAGAGAGAGTTAAGGTAGAAAAAGGTGATTTAAAGAAAGGAAGAGGCACATGGAGGTAGACAAGTCAGGGAGTTGGAGATTTATAAAGAGGTGCATGGTAGAGATGGAGCAAAATGAAAAGACAAGTCTGCTAAAAAGTAATGAGGCAGAGATAAAGGCACAAAAGAATTGTGATTTATAAAGGCGTAAAGTAGAGAGACAGAGCTGAGGTAGGGAAATAAAGGTGAGGTTAATAGAGGTTAATAGAGTAGTAGAAATTAGGAGTGAGGCTAAGAGAATGGTGAGGATATAGAGAGATAGACACAGTGGTGAGGTAAAATGTAGGAGTTCAAATAGAGAAGGTGGCATGGAGAGAGATGAGTGAGCGACAGGAGGTAAGGAGAGATGTGTGGCAGAGAAAGAAATGAGGTAAATAGGTAAGGGACAGATTGGTTTTGTAGTGTGAGTGTCCAGAGAGAGTTAGACCGACATGAAGTATAGAAAGATGGAGAGAGCGGAGGTGAAGAGAGAGATGAGGATGAGTAAAGTTGAAGTAGATGGAGGAAATATGCAGTGAGGTGAGATGGGGCAGGGCAGTGAGGTGCATAGAGCCGGGTGAGGTAGAGACAGTGGAAGTGGAGAGAAGGGGTAAGGTATGGTGTAGACGTAGGGCCAGAAAGCGGTAGTGAAAATAGTATGTTCGTGAAAGAGAGGTAAAGAAATGAGGTTGAGCGAAACGCATTGAAAGAGAAGTCAGAAGTGAAACAGACAAGTGAGATATTGAGAGTTAAGATACAGAGAACTGGGAAGGTACATAGAACAAGAGAAGTAAAAAGAGAAGGGTGAATTAGAAGAGATCAGGTGAAGTAAGGAAGGACAAAGGACACAGAAAGAGTATTTGTTACTTAATTTCCACCAACTGTCGGAGGTGGTGAGGGTTCAGGTTGGGTAAGTTCAGCATGAACACTTAGGGGCCGATTCTGATTCCGGTCGGAAGGGCTCCTAACCATGTTCGGAGCCCTTCCAACCACATCAGAATGTGCTGGCCGAATTCCTTTCCGACCGAGGCATTCTGATGGGCTCGATCGGAATGGAATCTGACTTGGATTTCCGGATGGCTTACGACGGGCTCGGAGAGCCTGTCTGCCATTCGGAAATCCTTCAGTACTCCCCCAGTCGCCTCTTTACGACCGAGGGAGTATGATGGCAGTTTTTACTGCCTTTTCGATCCAGTGTTTTCGGCAAGAAAAGGCAGCTGGAAACTGTCTCTGGGGGCCCCCTGCAGGGCCCCCATGGGTGCGAGGCCGCCAAATGGCGGCCTGGGGGCACCTATGGTGATCTCTGCACCCGGTGGTGCCAGCCAAAGGGTGCAGGGATGAACTGCACCCCTGCTTTACACAATGCAGGCATGCATTCCGCTCGGAATGCATGCTTCCATTGGGAAGCATACGAATGCGACCGAACATGGTTCGGTCGCATCGTACTTGCAGGGCCGAAACCGACGACAGCAGGTCGGTCGGTTACGGTTTCTGGCCGATGTCGGGCGGACCTGAGTCCGTCCGACATCGGAATCGGCCCCCAAGTTTCTGTGACATGCCCATGCCCAGCAATTAAATGAAAATGAATCTGTTTTTTATGCACGCTGTCATTCCAGTGATACTTCTGGGACTTCCTGGTCACTTTGCTCGGTGACCGTTTGGAAGAAGGGTGCCGTGGGGCTCTGCCCCTTTTTTTTTTAAACGGTGACTTCAGACGAGCCTGTGACAGAACACAGTACCATGTGCCCTTCTCTTAGTTTTGATAGCTCAGCGAGGCCACGCAGCTTGCAGTGGACAGATAATCTTCAACTCGAATTCTGATGTTTTTCATGAGGTACACTCTTCACCTTGCTAAAAAGAAACGCAAAGGAACACTCGCAATACAGTATGAAGAGTACTGAGCGGCCATCTTTACGAGAAGAGTCTTACCTGACGAGAATATTCAATCACATTATCTGATACTATCAACAATGAAAATGATAATGACGCTCCTGCGCGGGGAAATGCAGCTGCCATGGTTCTGCGCATCAAAGTAGACGCGCACATAATTGGCGCCTGGCAGCAGTGTAAACAGAGAGAATGCTGAAGCAGCCCCCACTCACCGTATGCAAATGCCCCAAGAAGCGCCTTGTCAGATCGATGCGGATCCCACATCAATTTAAATGTGATTGACATACCCAAACAAATGTTGCCAATGACAGCTAATTTATTTTATAGGCTTACTGAACAGAATCCTCAGTGCCTATCGCATTATGCCTTTACCTGATTAAAAGTGGAATTGCAAAAAAAGCTGCCCATCACCAGCAATAGTTTTTTTGGGGTCCACAGCAATTATTTAAATCTATATGTTGCAAGAATAAGTAAGACGGGATTCGATATTCTTGCAGCATCTGTCCTCCAATAAATGGTGGGCACCGGAGAGGCCCCAAGACATCGCCAAAGCAGTCCATTGTGTTAAGCAGTAACAGGATAATGGATAAAAAACACAAGACTATTCTGTCCCCGATTATTAGTTGGTCATTGTTTCTGACCTCTGCACAAACCCCTGTTTGCGCAGGAGTCAGAATTCTGAGCTGTGTGGTATTTCCTGAGCTCTGTAATTACTGGGTGTTAAATACCTCTCCCTCCATAAAATTTCGGCAGGCCAAACTATCAAAAATGTAACAGAGAAACACAGTTTGATTTTTACCAAAACATGTGGATTTTTGTGTGTCAATATCTGCATGTTATTCCATAAAAACTTGGAATAGTGCTATTTATTCCACCCTAAAAATTCCGAACCAAAGGGAGTTGGATTTTATCGGGTACAATAAGTAGCGCCTACTCATAAAAACACATTCAAAGTTCAAAAAAACTAGGATTAAATCAGCTACACCAGATCTTCTCTGGCTCCACTTTACTAACTACCTTTCTTCCAAATCTTCCCCATGTTAATTCTGTTTCTTCATTTCATGCAAATATTCCTCTCATACATAATTTTGCTTTCTCTTTCTTTCCCTTTCTTCTCTTTCCCTTTTCTTCTTTTCCCTCTTTCTTTTTCTATCTCTTTCTCTATCTTCCTATTCTTTTCTTTTTCTTCCTCTTAGGGTATATTTTTCATATGTCATATGCCTCATGTTTTATAATATCGAGTTGAATATTTATTTTTCATATGGCTTATGTATTGTATTTGCAAAATCCTAATAAAAATCTCTTAAACAAAAAAAAATCAGCTACACCTTATAATAATGACAAAAAAACAATGCAGGCTAAAAGAACAACATTTTAGAAATGGAAATGCAAAATACCTGCTGAAGATCCAGAGTAATGGTGATGTAATGGTATTCCATCCCATTCTGGATACTTGGGCTTTGCCACCAGGTGTTTTTACCATCAATTGCATTTGTTATCGGGTGCCGTACTAGAGAGAGAACGGTGAATTAAGTTAGTTCAATAAGAACAATATTTGTCAGTGTACTTAATTTAATCTAAATCACAACCGCAGTTCTCATTTGCGTTTGAAAACATTATTCACACTTTCCGTGCAATTAGATTCACAAATCATATAGCACAAAAGTACCTCAGTTGCATTTAAACAGTTGTTCATACTTTCAAGTTAAAATAAGCTGATAAGGAAGCACAGAATGTATAATTGTCATAATTTGCACAGCAGCATAGAAGACAGTATCCTAGTGCTTAGTTTGTGAAAATCTACTTCTTTTTTTTTTTAATTTCAAAAGATTTTATTGTTATAAATACACAAATGAAGATACAGAATATAAATAAAGTGATACATTTGAGAGCAAACAAACAGACCATCAGAAGATGAACTCCAAAAATAATTCATATGAAATGCATCCCTATATAATAAATAGAAGTATTCTGCCAGAAATAAAAAATATGCATTCATGAAGACCAATCAATTTAGCTTATATGCAAACCATCTACAAATGTATCACTATCAGCTGACATAGTCAGAAGAAGAAAGAAGCAGAAAAAGAAAGAAGAAAGGCGAGAATAAGAGGGAGCAGATGGAAAAAAGAGGATACAGAGAAGAGAGAGGGGAAAAAGGAAAGAAGGATTTTCCAATGAATAAACCTTAAAAGTAATGAGTAAAACCAAACAAACAAGACGTCAATCAAAAGGGATATTGGTCAACCAACCCCTGCGATGACAAATCCATGTAATTGTCTAGAGCGGTCCAAACCCCACTAGTAAGCGACGGAGAGAGATGAGCTTGATCGACCGAAGTATGAGCACTGCGTAGGAAGGAAACCCAAGCCCACCAAGTATGATACGAAACAGAGGAAAAGGATTTCCAGTCCATAAGAATTACTTTCACAGCAACGGTCAATAGAAGATCTAATAGTTGTAACTCCATAGGCTCCAAGGGGAGAGGAGAAGGAGCCGCAAGAGGGCCCAATAAGATTAATGGGAGCGAAAGCTGAAATTTAATATAAAAAATGAGCATAATATGCTTATGAATGAGGTCCCAAAAGGGTTGGAGTAGAGAGCATTCAAAAAACTTACGTGAAAAATCTCCTGGCGATAAGCCACAACTCCAGCATAGATTATTTTCTTTGAGATTGAGCGAATGTAAGCGCACAGGCGTCCAGTGAAGAAGATTAATAGAGAAAAATTTAGATTGCATTAACGATGGGGCAATTTTATTGCGAAGAGAAAGTTTACCAATCATCTGCCATGTATCTGAAGAAATAGGGTCGATGACCTTATGTTCAAAATGCCGTAACCATTTATGTTGAGCAACCGTATGAGGGGAAGATGAAGCCGTAGATAAAAATTTATAAATTGTTGATGCTACATGACCAGATTTCAACCAAATTTGAAAAAGAGTAATCGTAGAAGAATTAGGATGAAGACGTACTTTAGCAAGTGCCACCTTAATTTTAAGAAAAGTATAAAAATCTAAATTAGTTAAGGAGAATTGTTGAGCTAGAGATGAAAAAGGTAGAGGTTCATCATTAGGACCATAAAGATGTTTAACCAACGATATCCCTTTAGCCGCCCAATAGGAAATCAAGGAAGGATCAATATTAATTTTAATTTTAGAGTTCCGCCAAATAGACGACCATCTAGATTTATGAAGTGGAAGCGCCACCAACTTGTCCACCTTTCGAACCGCAGACAGAGTGTCTAAAATAATAGAGCGGGAAAAAGGAATAGATAGGGTAGACGCAGTGCAAAAAGATGCAGTCGGTAATGGAGAAGCCAACTCCTGCTCTATGAACAACCAGGAAGGCACATGGCTCACGGGACAAGAAAACCAAAGAGCACCTTGGGAAGCCAAAAAGGCAGTTTGGTATTCATCCCAGTCAGGCAGATTAACCCCTCCCATATCATAAGGCTTCCGTAAAAATTTATAAGCAATTCTCGCTCGTTCATCATTCCATAAAAACTTAGACGTCAAAAAGTCAACTTCATGAAAAAAGGAATCTGAAAGTTTCACCGGAAGCATAGAGGATACAAAGTTAACAATGGGTGTAATCATCATTTTAAGAGTCTGAAGACGACCCCACCAAGAAATGTGTTTCGGCGACCAAGTATCTAAAAGGCGGCGAATTTTAAGAAGAGTCTGGTTTTCATTATAGGCAATCGTGTCATATAAAGTAGAACAGAAATAAATACCCAAGTATTTTAAGTGTTTAGACTGCCATTTGAAGCCAGCAGAACCCATATGTGTGGGGAAGCAATAGGCATTCAAGGGAAACAACTCTGTTTTCTCTTTATTTAAGGTGTATCCAGAAACCTTTGAGAAAAGGGCAATCGTATCCGAGAAAGCAGGTATAGCCACGGCAATATCGTCTGAAAAAATAAGGACGTCATCTGCGTATGCCGCAGTTTTAATGCAGTGAGGACCAAACGAAAAACCTTTAATATCCGGATTCAGCTCAATCAACCTAAGGAGAGGGTCAATGGATAACAAAAATAAAAGAGGGGATAAGGGACATCCCTGTCTGGTGCCCTGGCGAAGATTAAAAAAAGAAGACGTAGCACGATTAACTCGTATATTAGCTCTGGGCTGGGCGTATAAGGACATGACCATGTTAATAAAGGAGTCACCAAGATTATGTGCATATAAGACAGCCCGCAGAAATGGCCAAGAAACCTTATCAAAGGCCTTTTCAGCATCAAGCTCCAAGGCCGCAGCTGGGAGAGTAGAACGTTTGGCAGCTCCAAGAATGTGACAGAATGTGCGGATATTGTCACGTGCAAGACGGCCTTTCACGAAACCGGTTTGAGAGGAATGCACCAATGTAGGAATGAAGGATTCTAATCTCTTGGCCAAAATTTTAGCAAAGATCTTAGCTTCCATATTCAAAAGGGAAATGGGGCGAACATTTTTGGGATCTGAATGGTCTTTTCCCTCTTTAGGGATCACCACAATCGTAGCATCCGCCGCAGTACCAGAGACAGATCCATTCTGAATAAAAGCATCAAACACAAACTGAAGCTTGGGAACAATCACAGGAAGAAAGGTTTTATAAAATAGAATAGGGTAACCATAAGGCCCTGGAGCTTTCCCCGAACGAATAGCCTTAATTGCGGAGGTAATTTCATCAGTAGTAATAGGGCCACCCAAAAGAGTAGTATCTTCCCGAGAAACCGATTTCATAGGAACAGATTTTAAGAACTCTTGACATTGTTCAAATGAGGCCTGATCAGAAGGTGAGTACAGGTTATTGTAAAAATTACGAAAAACCTCAAGAATTTCCCCGGTTTGAATTTTTTTTAACACCAATACGATCAGTAATCGAAGAGATTTGGGAAGACTTAAAGGAAGAGTCTTGGAATTTCAACGTAGCTGCGAGCATCTTTCCAGCTCTATTTTTTAACAATAACCTTTTGGATTTCTGAGCTTGAACCCTAATATAAGCTCTCTTGGTAACTATAGTGTTGTATTTGTATTTTAGGAGCTTAATGGACTGTAGGCAAGATTTATCTTTAGAGTGACGAAAGGAAGATTCCAGATTTTTAATGTCGGTAGCGAGATCCGCAAGTTCTTTTTCAATATCAGCATTCCTTTTAGACATACATTTAATAGCCTGGCCTCGGAAAGTACATTTGAACGAGTCCCAGAGAACAATCGGGGAGGAAACTGATCCTTCATTCTCCAGAAAAAAAGTGTCAATCGCGCTAGAAAATTCATCAACCTGGGTAGTGTCATATAAAAGTTCTGTGTTTAACCTCCAAGATCTAGCTTTCGATTTGGGAGCAAAGGACAAGAGAGTAAAAGTAACCGCGGCATGATCAGAAATCAGAATAGGATGAATAATCGGAGAGGAGGAAGCAGGAACAAGGGAAGAATGAACTAGTAAGTAATCAATACGAGAAAAGGTAGAGTGAGGTGAAGAAAAGAAGGAAAAATCACTACCAGTAGGATTATGAAGGCGCCATATGTCTTGCAGATGAGAAAGGGAACACATATTAAGCATTTGTTTATGGGATTTTGGAGGACGAAATTGAAAAGCTGAATTCCTATCAAGAATGGGATCCATCACCAAATTAAAATCTCCCCCAACAACAAGGTTACCAAAGTGAGGCGTGTCTTTCAATTTTTTGGCCACTGATTTCCAAAAGGCCGGATCATCCTTATTAGGGGCGTAGATGTTCATTACATAAAGATCAGAAGACCATCAGCCAATTTAGTTAATAACCAACGACCTTCAGAATCGCGATCAGAAGAAACTATAGACAATCCTGAATTCCTGGAAACCAAAGTGATAACTCCATTCCTTTTGCCACACGCGTCAGAACAAGCAACATCTGAAACCCAATCTTTCTTCAAGAATAATGCTTCTTTGGAAGATATTTTTGTTTCCTGAAATAGGACTAAATCTGAAGAGAGAGATTTGCAATAATCCAAGATATTGGATCGTTTCACAGGATGATTTAAGCCCTTAACATTAAGGGACAACACATTCAAACCAGGCATCGGCTAGTATAAATAACAATAACATAAGCTAGAAATAATAGACAAAAAGCAACCCACATGAAGACAAACAGCCAAGCAACCAACAACAATGTCCAAAAAGGAAAAACCATTGGGGAAATCCGAAAAGGAAGAAGAAGAAAGAAGAAAGAGAAGAACCAGTAGAGGGGGTCTGAAAAAGACCGAATTCATACTAGGGGGAACGTGGGACGACAAGCAGGAGAGCCGTCATGAGGAGCAAATAAAATAGATATCAGCAATCTACAACCCCACTGTGTATCAGGAAGAAGTATAATTAATATGGAAGAGAAAAAACATGACTAAGGAATAAAGTTAATTAGAGGATTATAAAACATATCAATATGAAAAGCTATGAGAACAACCTGCGTATAACATGCAAATATCAAAATAATGAATAGGTATAAAGGCATGTTGAGAGCAAATAAAGCATATCAGAAGAAACAATATACCTACCAGGGAACAATATATAGATGGATATATAACCTATAAGCAACATGCAAAAAGCGAGAGAAAACAATGAATCAATCAATTGACGTAAAATATGGAAAGCATATGATGTGTAGAGTAGAAACTCATGGAAGAGTATGGCAAACATAACTGAATATGCAGTAAAATACCAGAGAACTGTAAACTGCCCTATTGACATAATCATTAAATCTAGTAAAATTATACAATAAGGAAAGAAATAAGCATAGTCAGGACCACAAAGAGAATGAGAAAGGCATAAAGAGAGTACAGCAAGACAATGACAACTTATAGAATAAAGAGGAAGGGGAACAGGAAAGAAAAAACAAAGAAAAAGAAGAAGAACCACACTACCGTATTAAATTAAAATATCATATAAAAACTCAGGCCTAGATGTATCAAGCCTTTTGCGATTCGTTAAGGCCGAAATTCGCAGAATTTCGGCCTTAACGAATCGCAAACGGACATTTTGCATCTTTTGGGATGTATGTGGAATTAGCAAAATAAGGAATCGCAAAAATTTGCGATTCCTTATTTTGCTTAAGCATTTAAGGAATCGCAATTTTGCGATTCCTTAAATGCCATGTATGAAGCTTTTTTCAATTGCGAATTCAGGTTAAGGAATCGCAAATTAACACCAATTTGAGGTTCGTGTTAATTTGCGAAATCCTTTCACAACCCAACATTTTGCAACTTTGAGGGTGGCATGTGACACACATACATGCCCATAGGGCATGTATGTGCGCCATATGCACACACATGTAAGTTTCAGGGGTGCAGCAGGGTGTCCATGAGACACCCCTGCACCCTTGAAATAATTCTCAAATTGCGAATAGCAAATTGCGAATTCGCAATTTGAGAATTACTTCACAATCATTCCTATGGGCCTCCTGGCCCATAGGAATGCATGGGAAATTATTCCTTATTTGCGAATTCACAAAATGCGAATTCGCAATTAAAGAATAATAAGGAATCGCTAAAAAAAAGCGATTTTTTACATACATTCCATTTTGCTAATTCTAAATAGCGATTCGCTAAAAATCGCTATTTAAGATTCGCAAAATGGAATCTTGATACATCTAGGCCTCAGTGACTAAATAAAAAGAACAATATTTGTGTACGCTAACATCACTACTCCAAGGAAAGAGACAAACCAAACAGCTCTTAAAAAGAGCAAACCCATTACGTGAGCATGCACTGTCTCAGGTACAAGAGCAGCAGGTGTAAACGAAGCCTCAGTTACAGATTCGTCTGCAACAAGAGAAAGGACAAATACAAAACTAACAACCACAATAGAAACAATATAGAAAGCAAGTCACCCTTAGAAAAGTAGAGAGAAAATTGAGGAAATATCTCAAATGTGTAACGAATAAAACAGAAGAAAAGGAAGAAGAGTAGAGCGAATGAAGGAGGAGAACATAATGCACATTTATGTGCCAACGTCAACAGAAAACAACAGAACACATCAGAGCACCGAGAAACAGTAAGAACGGTGGACCATCATGCCACCACCCAGATCCAAAAAGAGAAACTTAAGAGATCTGAGAGAGAACAAATGCATATCCGGCACGGACATCCATCTCAAGTGCCGGAAGTACTAGAAGTACGCGAAGCGTCCATTTGAAGCTCCATCTGAAGCTCCATCTGATTGTCCAAGAAAGAGGCCAGGTCAGCAGGCTCATCGAAAATTCTAGAACGGCCTTTGAAGGTAATTCGAAACTTTGAAGGACCAGAGAAAGAAAAGGGGATATTCATCTCAGATAATCGCTTCCGTAGGTTTAGAAAGCCCTTCCTTCTTATCACCGTATCTCTGGCAAAGTCTTGAGAAATGGAAATACGATGGCCATTCCAGGAAATATTCCTAACCTTCCTCATGTGTGCCAAAATTTGCTCTGTATGCTGATGACGCAGTGGCTTAAAAATTATAGCCCTCGGTTGTGAGGCCAATTTGGATCGGAAGGTGGGGACACGATGTGCCCTCTCTATCTCAAAATCTCTATGGAAAGAAATTTGCAATGTAGCAGGAAGCCAATTGGATATAAAATCAATCATAGAGAGAGCCTCTTTCTCAACTTCCTCAGGAAGGCCAAAAATGCGTAGATTGGATCTACGATTACGATCCTCTTGCGCAGTGAGGTCTCTCCTCAATGCCGCCATTGAACGTTCTATTTGGCCCAGAGATCTAGATTGTTTCTGCACAACATCTTCTGCACCACTAATACGTGTCTCTGTGGCGGAGACTCGAAGGGAGAGAGCCTTAAAGTCATTCCTGATGGCAGACACCTCAACTTGCAGCATATCCGTGTTTGTTTTGGTGGACTGTGCAATGTCGTGAACATCATTCAAGCGCGTTAAAATAGTCTCTAGCGTGGACGCAGTGTCCTTCTGCGAAGACTCAGGCGTGGGAGATGGTTGTTTCAATCTCTTTAAAGAGGCTTTAGTATCTTTGGCATTTGAGGGCAAGCCCATATTCTCAGCCATAAAGGTAAAGACCCAAAAAGCGACAAAGTAACACACACTACAGGTATCCAAGAACAGCAAAAGATTAAGGTGAGTGGGAGGGAGCCCACATCACTCGAATAAATTCTCAGTCAAAAACAATAATAAAGCGCCTCCACAACCAACAGGGCAGAGCAAAATATATTGCCAAATATATGCGAGGAAAAAACAGGATATAGCAGAACTCCTCCAAAATAAGCCACTGCGTAATAAAATAAAGCGCTGTCAAAATGCACTATTGAAAAGGTAAAAAATCACTGACCAGATTAGAAACATCGTAAAAGTCACGAAAGGAGTCATGAATAACCAACCAGAGACTGTTCCGACGTATTTCTGTCAAATGTGTGACAAGCGCGCTGCCAGCTGAGGAGAAATTCCGATCTCCGTCACAGGAATGCAAGATGGCGGCCATCCGTCAGAAGTGCTGAGCAGTGTAAACAGCCGGAAAAAAACAGCATTCCACCAGCTGTCAAGGACGGAGAAAGATCGTAAGTAACACACTGCGTGTTCCTGCAGGCATAGACGTCTCTCTCAGGATATGGGGTTTCTGTAATCAGCTTAAAAAGCTCAGACGGACCCTGCTCACCGCAGAGCTCAAGCGCAGACCGCCATGTCACCGAGGCGCGCAAGCCATGCCCCCGTGAAAATCTACTTCTGAGAAGGCCACTGCAGCAAGCACTACCCACTGCCATGCCAGGGCTAATAAATGCCAGTATCAGTGCTATCCACTAACATCCCATTCCTACAAATGTGAGAGTTCACCCAAAAGCTATTAAGATGGCCTGGAAGCGTTGATATTATTTCTTTTATTGCATTACTTTTTTTGTATTTTGCTGGTGTGCTGATTTAAAAAACAATCAGACAGCAAGCAGCGCCATGTGGTAGAATATCAAAGTGCTGGTGTAAAGAAATAGATCCAAAAAACAATTGAGGAAGGGTAGAGGCAGTAGTGAAAGAATCATCCTCATGTACGTTGTAGATAACCAAAGAGATTCTATCAATGTAAAAAAGTGAATACATTTAATTATTTTATTTTTTGTGTATTGAGGTGGAAACTCTGTGTTTAAGAGTACAGGTGTGCTCTCTTCGTGGGTTGTCGAAGGAGGGCACTATGTGCCTTTAAAATACCCCTCACACACTATGAATCCCATAGTGTCATGCTTCATCATATGGGTCTTCCCGTCCCTCTACGGGGCGGGCGTGCTACGACCTACGAACTACGCGGGAGCACTGAAATGGTGACAATAGGCTATGTGTGGTGTGGTGGTAGGGGTGAATAGTGAAGGTGGGGACCTACTGAAGTGTAGTGATAATACTAAAAAAGTTAAAAATTCCCTGGCTAGTAGAAAAAACAATGTATTCACTTCTCTGGCTGGGAACAGTAAAAAGGGGTTAGAAAGGAGTAAAACCGAATATGTTAACTACTTGGTCGACATGACATGTTTCATAAGCAGACTCCTTCTGCTTATTCATCAGGACCTATGGTAGTCCCTACCAATAATACTCAATTCTAGGTACAATGTTGTAAACCTAAAGTCCTATTCATGGAGGCAAAAATAAGCCGCCAGGAAATGCTTCTGGGCTTGAGTGGGCCCCTAGAGAAGCTTTTGAAAAAAGTTGACCTAATCCGGTCCCTGTGGAGAGAAAAGAGGAGAAAAGAACAACAAAAATACAGTTGATGAGTGTTGTAAAAGCACAAGGGAAAATGCTTAGCGCATAATGATCCAAGATCAACTTATTCGCGTTGGTCACATTGTGGCGTAATATTCATAGGCAGTGGTATATTGACCTCATGCTCTATCAGCGGGAAACAAGACTAATGGTACATGTTCCCTTCGTAATCATTGACTTGTGGGCGTAATATCCCTCCATTATCTCACACATACGAACAATTCACATACTGCAAAACATACATACACAGAGTATCTCAATTTCCCAATTTGTAAATAGCTGGGGGTGACATGAGCCTCCCTAGCGGGGTATTACGAGTCGCAAGTTAAAGGAGGGGCGGCAGTTGTAAGCCGGGTTCGTTTTTGAAGAAAAACAAACTGTGAATTAGTGGTGCCTGTTAACAAATACACACAAGTAGCATATACATACACTCATTGCAAATGGTGTTTGCCCCATGAGTCTGCGTCTTAGGGTTTCAAATCGCCGGTTTACTGTGAGAAAACAAAAAATGGGATTATATGGGCTGCCTGTTGGTCAAGCGCGGCCCATTTTTAGCGAGTAATCAGGTATATTTAAAGACCCGAGATAAGGGTCTGACTTACGTGACCGCTAGCGAGAAATCGCATTAATCCTACCCTAGCGCAGCTCCATGGGTTCCCAGGGGGATGACAAACCCTCTTCTTTTTAAACCGGAAGGCAAAGCTCGCAAAAGCCGATGTGTCAGCAAGTTCAGTCAGCGTGTAGGCTGAGAAACTAGAGCGTAAACAAAGATGGCCGACCTCTGTGGCATAGACGGTGTGGAAACAGAGCCCAGAGGTTGGGTCTTTCTTCTCTTTTTACGTTTCTCGGTAGGAATGATGGTAGTGGGTTTTCTTTAAATTCAATAGATGGTACAGTTCATTTCAAGCTCGAAAGATGTCAGTTCTTAAAACGATGTTTATATCTATCTAAATAAATATCTAAAAAAAAGAGGTAGAATTGTAAAAATCTTCTGAGCAGGTGGACAAAAAGCCCTAAGTTATCAAATTCATACATAAGGTGCGGCGAAAAGGCATGGGATCACAACGAATATGCCAACATATGGCAGAGGCAAACTGAAAGAGTGCCCTCATTGGAAAAAAAGAAATGCGCAGAACAGAGGAATCCTTTGGTCCTAGGAACAGTTCTGCTTGGGCTTCTGCTATGTACCATTTGTCTCAAAAAAGTGGCAGCATATTTTTCGTTTGGGATAACTCTGGTGTAATCCTTAAAGCTATCCCCACGGTATTTCGTCGTTCAAGCCAGTCTTATCAGTGTCCAGACGGAACACCCATCTTTGTTCCATCTCAAGGAGTTGTTCTTCTTTGATTACCTGTTCGATTACTGTCCAAACAACGTCTTCAGGTTTGTGGTTCAGTTCAAGAAAATGTGTTGTCAATTTTGTGCTTGCCCTTTTACATTTGATAGTGCTCTTGTGCTCCCCTATTCTTATTTTTACGGGTCTACTGGTCATGCCCACGTATTCCATGTGGCAGGGGCAAGTGATCAAATATACCACATTATTGGTGTTGCATGTTGTGAAATTCCTCTTTTCCCAGCTCGTTCCATTCCTGAAGATCAGTTTATTGCTCTTCTTTGTCAGACAGCAAACCCTACAGTTGCCACATGGGTGATGGCCTTGGACAAAGTCAGGGTTCCTACTAGGGTTATTGTTTGGGGTTTTTGGTCTGGTGTGCACCAGTATGTCCCTGATGCTCCTCCCCCTTCTGTGCGAGAACATTGGTTTTGGAAGCTGTAGACCCCCACTGTTTAAAATCTTCCAATGTTTGACCTGGTTTGAACTTGTATTATAGGTAGTGATACATATAGGTCTTTTTTCTCCTTCCTCTTTGGGTATTTTTTCTTCGAGGAGGCTCTCCCTGCAGTTATTCCGTGCTCTCTTGAAGGCTTGATTGATTATTGTCTCTGGGTACTGGCGAGCTTCCAGTTTCCTCTTTAGGTCTTTAGATTGGAGCTTGAAATTCTCAATTTCAGTGCAATTCCTCCTCAGACGGAGGAATTGCCCGTACGGTAAATTATCCCATAGGTGTTTAGGATGGAAGCTGCTGTACATGAGTAGACAGTTCTTGGAAGTGTTTTTAAAATGGGTGGTAGTCATTAATCTTCCATCTTTTGGGAAGATATTGAGGTCAAGAAATACAAGGCTGCTGTTCGAGATGGTGCTCGTAAATTTCAGGAAATTGTCCTGCATGTTCAGCCATGTCAAAAATTGTTTTGACGTTCGTTCGTCCCCATCCCAAATGATGAGGATGTCGTCAATATATCTTCTCCAAGTTCTTATATGATGTCTGACTGGGTTTCTGGGATGGAGTATTCTCGTAGTTTCTAAGTTATGCACATAGAGACCAGCTATGCTGGGAGAAAAGGTGCTCCCCATGCTGGTCCCGTGCTTCTGTAGGTAGAGGGTGCCTTCATACTCGAAGAAATTCTCCTTAAGAGCCAATGAGCAACACTCCATGACCACATTCCTAGGTGTTTGGTATTCCCAGTCGACCTCGAATAGGAAGTCTTCAATGATGTTCAGGGTCTCATTGTGGGGGAGGCTGGTATACAGACTCTCCACGTCACAGCTTATCAGCAGTTGGGATTCTGGGTCGAAGGTGAGCTCTTCAAGTAGATTTAGTACGTCCTTGGTGTCCCTCAGGTATGTTAATGTTTGTTGTACCATGGGTCGTAGGAAGGCGTCTGCGAACCTGGACACTGGTTCCAAGACTGATCCAATGCCTGAAACGATGGGACGTCCAGGGGGGTTGTCTAGCCTCTTATGTATCTTTGGTAAGGTGTATAGATACGGGATTTTGGGGTTCTTTTGGCATAGGAATTCCCCTTCTTTTTTCGTGATCCAATTGTGGGCCAATGCTTCCTCCACCATAGTGTTTATTTTCACCTGTATTCTCTCAGTGGTATCAGAGCAAAGTATCTCGTAGTTGCGCTGATCTTGGAGAAGACTTACGCATTCGTTCCCATATTGTTGTCTAGTTTGGATTACTGTTGCCCCACCCTTGTCTGCAGGTTTTATTACAAGTTCGGTGTTACTGCTCAGTTCCTGGAGTGCTTTACGTTCCTCATTGGAAATATTTTGAAACACCCTTTTGCTCTGTGGGTCTAGATCATTCAGATCCTTCATGACCGCTTTTTCGAAGGTGAGGAGTTCTACCGGTAAGGTGTTGTCCAAAGGTGTGAAGTTTGATTTTGGTCTGAGTCCGGTGTCTCCCTCTTGTGTAACTTTTTCTTTGTCCCTGAAGAAAACTTGGATTTTCAATTGTCTAATGAATTCCTGTATTTCTTTACAGAGAAGAAATGTATCCATGTTGGCTGTAGGTACGTAGCCGAGCCCTTTTTCCAATACTTTTATCTGTGCTTCTGACAGATTGAAATCGGTGAGGTTCACGATCAGGCTCATTTCTGGTTCTTGGACGCTCCTGTCATGCTTCTTGTCGACATTCTGAGTGGTTCTTCTTCTTCTGTGGTCCAGTGCACTGTTGTGCCCCTCCGATTCCGTCCCTTGTTCCTCCCTTGGCGCGCCCCTAAAAAGGGGGTCTGGTCATAGTAGCTGTAATCTTGTTGTTGGTATGCCCATGGGGGATAGGGCCCTTGTGGGTACTGGAAAGGTGGGGGGCCATATTGTTGAGGTGGATACATCATAGGTGGAGGGTTCTATCCTCTACCTCCACGGTAGTTGGAACGCTCGTAATTACGACGAGTACCTTGGTATCTCTGGTTTCTTCCCCTGCTGGAGTTTGAGCTATTAGATCCAGTGTCCGAAGAGTCGTCGTCAGTGGTATTGTTTTTGGAGGGTCTGTAATCTTCCTTGATATAGGGATAGATTTACTCTGTAGTCCACCGTCCACTGTCTTTTTTGAATTTTTCATACTTGCTCAGTTTGAGCGAAGTTTCAAAATCATTCAGTGTTAGGTGCCGGTGCTGAGCGCTGAAAGCCACCAGCACAAATTAAACACTACAGTAACCACATGCCATACAGTTTTTCCTCCTGCCACATTCAGCTTAGGGTGGTAAACTTCCTTCAACTCTTGCTCTCTCATTCCACCTCCATCTTGCCACCCTCCATGTCTGGTGACAGGACAGCTGCCAGTTTTGAACAATGGCAGTAGAGCACCGAGGAAGGGGGCAAGGATGCTTTGGCTGCTGTATGCACATGCTACCTACATCCACAAATATGGTTTCCAACTGGGTGAGCCGGGTACAGTTATGTGGGAACAACAAAGTGGATTGTGAAATATATTGCCCGTACCTCCAAGTTAACGAATAGCCAATGCTGGGTTCTCGACTGAAAGGTTGTGGTCTGACAAATGACTCTGGCAGTCAGTAGTCAAAACAGAGAGGAAATACTTCTGTCTCATCTGACGATGCAAAGCACAACAAAGAATAAGTGTCTTGCTGCTATCCTCATCACACTTAGGTCCATTATTGTTTTTTACGTATCCTGTCATGGATGGTTTTGTAATATTAATGTAGATCCTGATGATAGTAATGATCTCATCACTATTTCCAGTTTTGTTCTTTATATTAATCTACCGAGATTTCACAATAGGTTGAATTACAAAAATACTATGCTACCCACATAGGCATATAATGAAATGTAAGAAAACAAATATTTGTTTATAAAACATTACGAGGAAATGTACAAAGCTGTTATGGGGAAACATACACTATGAATCATATACAAACTTGTAATGTGGTAAACATACACTTTGAATTATAACATATATATCCACATACAACATCTTTGTATTTATTTGGAAATCTAATCTCTCTTCCGACCAAATATCCCTTAAGTGCATCAGCATCATGAAAACCCTCATCATTCCTTACCATACAATCAGATGTTCCATGTTCCTCATATGTCCTTACCAACCTACTCTTGTCCACCTTGACCCATCTTCAAGGTCAACATAATTCCTACCTATTTTCTTCACAGTCGGGTTCAGAAAATGATGACTTACCCTTGCACACACACACACCATGATACCCTTTTACCAGCCGTGGCCCGTGGAGGGAGTTCGGTGGGGCAGGGAGGCGAGGCGGGGGAGGGGCAAGGTGGACAGTGGTAAACACCGGAATATGGACAATTGCAGGTAAGTAAAAAATAAAACGAATTTTGTAGCGCGCGCTGCATCGCATTTTGCGATGCATGGTGCGATTAGCCTGATGGGACGCCCCAATATTTTTGCGCAAAAGCTCATGAGGCAAAGTAACCTCTAAAAATAAGTTCGATCTTAATCGCCAACTGGGCGCTAGGACTTCGTGACAAACATACATATTAGGCACACATACACCTAATTGTTCTATATAATTTTTGTATAATACACTTTCAAATATGATTCAATCATCGGAGCAGCGCTGAGGGGCAGACAGAGGAGCATTTCCCTTGAGACCATTGCTGATTCTTAGCCTGATGGGACGCCCCAATATTTTTGCGCAAAAGCTCATGAGGCAAAGTAACCTCTAAAAATAAGTTCGCTCTTAATCGCCAACTGGGCGCTAGGACTTCGTGACAAACATACATATTAGGCACACATACACCTAATTGTTCTATATCATTTTTGTATAATACACTTTCAAATATATATCACATGTGAGTAAGGTGGGGAATTAAGTGCTTTCCCGTCCTGAAGAAGGAGTTGGATACTCCGAAACATGTCCATGTCGACGCACTAGAGAGGTAGCTGTACTTAACTACACAGCCACTACCTCGTAGAGCACGTTTTTAATAATACCAGCCGGGGGCTTAAATAAAGTTTTTTCAACCCCATGAGCCAGGTATTTTTTAACATCACTTTCACCACTCCACCACTCACGTCTCTATACCCCACACACCACCACACATAGTCAACACAATAAAGTGCTCCCGCGTAAACATTTGGTCGCAGCACGCCGCATTCCGTAGAGGGGTGCGAAGACCCCAATGATGGTAGAATGACACCAAGGGTCCTTATGGTGTGTGAGGGGTATTAAAACAACACTGTGTGCTCCCCACTATAGTAGGGACCACTCTCCTGATCCCTAGTGGATTCCACTTTGTTTATAATGATTGTATAAAGTCATTAGGTAGTTTTCGAGTGTGATCTCTCGTCTTTCCTTGTTTTGAGTATACACTGGCTTGGGTACACATATCGATAGACCTATTTGCCTATTGTCTCTTTCCAGTTTTTGAGCAATCTATATGAGTGAGATTTCGCCTAGTGGTGTACACCAAGAATATTTAGAAGACCCGCCTGATTTTTGGGATATACAATATAGTCATATACCAACGAGTTATCGACACATGATGAATATAATAAAATAAGAATGGTATGTTTCTTCTTTATGCCTAAACCATAGATTGGTTGATATACTAGGGGGGACCCTGCCTGCAACGTCGGTTGCCTTCGCCTCTTTTTACCTGCCTGTGTGCCGGTGTGGGGGCATCCCGGCATGGAGCTGAGCCCTTCCTTTTCCTGGCCTGCTGCTCTGCCGCTCTGGTTGCTGTTTTCCTACTCTCCCCCCGCTGCCGCAAGCTATCTCCACCTGCCGCAGCCGCTGTGCGGGGGAGGGTCCTTGTCATCGGGAACAGCCAGGACTGCAGCTACCAGCCTACAGCGCGGCCGGAAGCCGCCACCCGCAGAAACGCGCCAGGAGGCGCTACAAATTGAGACTCTCTCCCGGTTGGGCGGGGGACCCTGCCTGCAACGTCGGTTGCCTTCGGCTCTTTTTACCTGCCTGTGTGCCGGTGTAGGGGCATCCCGGCACGGAGCTGAGCCCTTCCTTTTCCTGGCCTGCTGCTCTGCCTCTCTGGATGCTGTTTCCCTACTCTCCCCCCCGCTGCCGCAAGCTATCTCCACCTGCCGCGGCCGCTATACGGGGGAGGATCCTTGTCTCCGGGAACAGCCAGGACTGCAGCTACCAGCCTGCAGCGCAGCCGGAAGCCGCCACCCACAGAAAGGCACCAGGAGGCGCTACAAATTAAGACTCTCCCCCTGCGTCGCGGGAGCGACGCCGGGCGAAGCCCGGGCAAAGAGTGGGCCGTCTGTGGCCGTCCGGGGCAGGACGTGGCAGGGCTGGGCCACACCTCTGACCTCTGAGCTATTATTTCCACTAATTTTAACTTAATTGCTTTGAGTTGGTGCATTTGTTTTTAACCTTGTTGCTTTCAATTTTACAGGTGCACCTTAGCACCCTATTCTCAGTCATAGCTTGTCCCCACTGGCCTATGTTCAACGGCTAGGGACCGCATTCGTTATTATCTTTTAATCTGACCAACGCAGCCTCTACTTATTCTTAGTATAAGTAGAGTTTACCCATAGCCTTCCCCCACCCAACCAACGAAGCCCAATATGGGGAAAACCAACCTGAGCACCATCTCACGTCCCGTAACAAGGAAGCAAGCTGCTTCCACCCAACCCCTCCCCACTCTCACAGCAATAGACAAAATGCTGCAAAAAACGATAGGCGTCGTCTCTACTGCCATAGAGAATACAGAGAGGCGCTTTTCACTTCTGGGTTTATAACTCAACAGGTAAAAGGTGATCTGCCAGAGGCTACACTAAACCCCTTTGAAAGCACCTTGATTCTTATGTCCTTTGCAGAACTACCTTGTGTGCAGTAGGTCCTAGACGTCAGTGCCCACACCACAGATGAGTTGCCGGATCCCAACCCTGTGATAAGGAAGGCTACAAGGCAGAACAAGAAAACTAGGACCCAGAAACCTGGACGCAAACAGGCTGACAAAGTAGTTCCCATAACGGCTGATGTATTGCCGGAGCCCGGCCTGACTAAAGCTACCCCTGGGCCGCCACTCTGGGCCACTCATATGATTATAGACCTCCAGGCCCATATGGAGCAGCTGATAACTTCCCACTTTAAGACATTGTCATCTAGGATAGATCGGCTAGCGACCCTTATTAATAACAAGGGTGCAGGGAAAGTGCAGGCACTTAGCACTCCGGGGAGCTTGGATGTGAGTTCCGGCCCTGCCACCAGTAAGATACCCGCCTTAGATGCTCGACAGGGACACAGTATCCTCCCGGCACCCTCCCTAAAACCCCAGGCATGGGGCGTAGTTAAGAAATCTACTAAAAATCCAGCTAACATCCGACTACCCAGGAGCACTAAGACGCCTACTGTGGTGCTGGACAGTTCGATTAGCGCCCCCGCCCCCAGGTCCCTATTTGGCAGCAATCCACCACTGGTAGCAGTCACTCCTCCCACTCTACTAAACTTCAAGAAGCTAGCCAGGTGAAAACCCCTCCCTGCCCTCAGCTACCACCAGATGCAGCTGCGTTTGTGGTGGTGCTCACTGGAGTCCCACCGCTAAACAACGCCCGAGGGGAAACCTATTCAGCACTGAAAAATAGGGTTATTCATTGGCTGAATAGACACCGACCATTGATGGGACAGGGCCAGGGCCAGGGGGAGATCATGTTCGTACGAAGGGTCAACTGACTGGGAACTAGACGAAAGACATCGAGGGGGATTGTATCCTTGTCAACTTCAGGGACCCAGCTATAGATAAACAAATTGTGGGGAGTGGTGACCAGGCTATCCCGAGCATGGTTAATACCCGCCATTTGAGTTACTTTTACAGCACAAACTGGGCCCCGGCCCAGCGTGAACATCAATCCCCTTTCCCACATGGTAATTGTCCCTCCCAATTTAATTTCTCCCTTTGGTTAACCGCTACAGGGCCCTGAGCAGTGTGGACTGACTACCGCCAACCCGGGGAGCCCAGACCCCGACATACAATTTTGAGGATAGGCAGGTGGCGGGAGGGGCGTGTAGGGATATAGAGCCCCACAGCTGTCAAATATCCACCTCCCCTGGTCATGCTCACCCTACTGTATGAACAACAGAGCTAGTGGTGGCTCGCCCTACAATGATTGGGACCTGGAACGTAGCTGGGTTGGGGACAAAGCTACAAAACCCCAAATGGGGAGAGTTGGTTGATACTTTTGACCTTTGTCTCTTTCAAGAGACTTGGCTTTTGTCTGCTCCCGCTAGGGTAGGCTTCGCAACCTATTATGAAGCGGCATCCCAGGGGCAAAGGGGTAGACCTTCGGGAGGCTGGGCACGTGGGTGGCGGTGCACCTGGGGTGCATAGTTAAGGTAATGGACACGAAATGCCTAGATATCCTTTGCATCACACTTTCATTCGGTAAGGGGCTGGTTTTGGCGGTGGTAAATATCTATCTGCGCCCTGTTCCCATCCAGAAGGCCCTATCTACCCTGGAGGCCCTTGAGGTGCTATTATCTTCCTTCCCCCCTCCCATCACATTATTATTGGGGCAGATTTCAACTGCCACTTTGAGCCATTATCGGGGATTCCCTCAGTTACTTCTGAAGAGGATGAGGCTCGCTCCATTCCGGAATGCATTATGTATGCTCCAAAGCACCTAACGCCGCTGGCACTCGCCATCAATAAGCTGGTTGTTACTTTCTCCCTAAGGGCCTGCAATGGGAGACTTTCCCCTGACGTACCAGGTGCCTGTACTTTTAACAGGCCAGGGAAAAGTACGACTATTGATTATATACTCGTAGACGTGGGCTTATGGGCATATCTTAAAGAATTTACTGTAGTACCTAGGGCTGATAGTGATCACAATCTACTTTTACTCGAACTAGTGAATCCCCTAGGGAACCAACCACTACCAGAAGATGCTGGGACTTCACCCGCCCCTAATCTCATCCAGACTTCGGGAGGCAGGCGAGTTAGGTGGGAGAAGGTTGCCCAAGCCCCGGATAGGGTAGCGGAGATCTACAACCACGTAGCAGGGGCACTAGATGTGGTTAGCAACCTCGGGGGAGGTGACTATGAGCCCTCTCACTTTTTGGCTCTGCAGGCCACCCATACCTCCCTATTCAAACAACTGGCTGATTTCTTTGTAACATCCCATACTGGTAGGGAGAAGCCAGCTAAGCAATCCCACTGGTTTAACCAAAGATGTAGGGAGGCCAAATCTAACTTGATTAAGGAGCTGAAGCAAGGCACCCCGTTGACTGTTAGAAATGCTCGGCTTGCATATAAAAGACTAATTTGTGCGGCCAAGGCTGAATGGGAAGCCGACAATTGGGCGAAAATTAGAGAAGCCCTTGATACCCGTGATGTTAGGTTATTCTTTAACTTGGTTCGTGGTGGCTCGGCCTCAGGCGCGTCTGCCATTGTCCCTAATCTTAGTGAGGAGGTGTGGCTTGCCCACTTTAAGCCTCTATATGCACTGGGATCTGTGAAGGCATTGGCGCCTCCTTGTGTGGCTGCAATCACCTCGGACACAGACCTTGTGCTGGATAGGGTCCATGATGGCTACACACTTACGATCTTGGAAATTAAGGCAGCAATTTGGAGCCTGACCCCGGGAAAGGCCCCAGGTCTGGATAAAATCCCTGGGGATTTGTATCGAACTGAGGACGGGGTATGGGCACCATATACCTGCACTTTTTTTAATGCCATCATGCAGGGCATGGCCATTCCTCCCACATGGCTAGGTGCCGAAATCGTACCCATATTTAAAAAGGCTTCTCCCCTGGACCCGCCAACTATCGACCGATAAGCCTGATTGACGTCCTCCAGAAGTTTTTTTCCAGAGTCCTCCTGACCAGGCTGCAGAGTTGGACTGGACTACAGTAATGCGCTCTTTCTCGGAGCGCCGGAGTCAACGTTCAAGATCCTGCAACAAGTGCAGAATGCAGCAGCAAGGTTGCTGCTGAACATTCCGGCCAGGCAGTCAGCCAGGCCCGCTTTAAAAGCACTTCACTGGCTCCCTATCCGAGAGAGAGTCACCTTTAAGGCCCTCTGTATTGCCCATAAGAGCATACAGGGGACAGGACCAGCCATCCTCACTTGATATGGTTCTTCCTGTTCAAAACAATAATCTTACAAAAAAAACAAAAGCTGCTCCATGGTACACACCCGCACTTAAGATCATGAAATTAGCCTGTCGTAAGCAGGAGAGAGCTTGGAGACAGGACTACTCCCAAACCAGGAAGGATGAATATAGAGCCAATATTAGGCTCTATAAACAGGAGATAAAACTAGCACAAACCTCCTTTTACGACAGCAGAATTCAAGCAGCCGCCAATGCCCCTAGGGAAATTTTTAAAATTGTGAAATCCCTCGTTTCCCATCCTGCCGAATGCCCCGATACTGAGGGTGCTCAAAACCGCTGCAACGATTTGGCTAACTTTTTTTCTCAAAAGATTCTAACAATATACTCCTCATTTGGGGATGCCAATAATGAGCTGGAACCCTGCACCCCCCCAACCTCCGATGCCTTAGCTTCTTGTAGGCTAGACACAATTCCACTCTTGGATGCTCCGGCACTAGATAAACTGACTGCTAAAGTCACCTCTGGATCTCCCAACGATCCAGCACCCCCACAAACTCTCAAATTGGCTATGGATATGATCCGCCCCATCATATTGGATGTTCTTAACACCTCCATCTCCTCCAAATCCGTTCCCCCGCCATGGAAGTGCGCAATGGTAAGAGCGCTGTTGAAAAAGCCCAATCTTGACCAAAGTAACCTTGCAAACTATCGTCCCATTTCCCTGCTCCCCTGGTTGAGCAAACTGCTTGAGAGGCACGTAAATAACACCTTAACGAACTATCTGGAGTCAAACAGTCTCCTGCGTGCCTCTCAGACAGGATTTCGTCCGCTACATGGGACAGAAACTGCTCTTCTAGCGGTCACGGAAGAAGCAAGAGCTGTGCTGGATCAGGGTGGGAAAGTCGCCATTATCCTATTGGACCTGAGTGCCGCGTTCGACACGGTTAACCATGTCACGTTGTTGCAACGACTGACGGACATGGGCGTGTCGGGCGCGGCCCTGGAATGGCTGACGTCCTTCTTGACCGACCGGTTTTTCCAGGTCTTTGAGGGTGAGGCAGTGTCCCCTAAACATCCACTCAGGTGTGGGGTCCCTCAGGGCTCCTCCCTGAGCCCCACCCTGTTTAATGCCTACATGGAGCCTCTAGACAGGATAGTCCAACCCTTCGGTGTGCGTATTGTCACCTACGCGGACGATACCCAACTGGTGGTCTCTATAGACCACGCGGAGGGTTCGTCCCACACCTTAGGTCCCCGTCTGGACGCGGTCGCCAGATGGATGCAATCCTCCTGTTTAAAACTTAATGGGGAGAAGACGGACGTCATTCTGCTGGGGAATTCTTCCCCCTCCGCTTTTGCATCCATCTGGCCACCATGTCTGGGTGAGCCCCCCACTCCCAAGCCCCAGATAAAAAGCCTGGGGATCTGGTTCGACTCAGCCTTGAACTTTTCGGTACAAGCCACTAAGATTGCAGCCACCTGTTTTGGGTTGATGAGGATGTTGCGGAAGGTGCTCCCCCTGCTTCCTTTTCAGGCCAGGAGGATCCTGGTCCAGGCCCTGATATTATCGCGCCTGGACTATGGGAACGCTCTTTTTATGGGAGCCCCTTCCTTTGTTATTCAAAAGCTCCAAGTCACCCAAAACAGTGCGGCCCGCCTTCTCTACAATCTTCCTCGCTGGCAGTCAGCTAGGAATGCCTTAAGAGAACTCCATTGGCTCCCTATTGCAGCGAGAGTACAGTTCAAGGCTATGTGTATTCTACACAAGGCCTTCCATCACACTGGCCCCGCAATTCTACAGACCTTGGTCACCCCCTATGTTCCTTTGCGTTCCCTCCGCTCTGGCTCCCTCCAGCTGGCCACCTCTGTCAGAGTCAAGAAGGCTCGATGGGGTGGCCGCTCCTTTTCACACACCGCGGCCAGGCTCTGGAACGCCCTCCCCTTATCCCTCCGGGAAACCACTAACCATCTTTCCTTCAGGAAAGCCCTTAAAACACACTTGTATGCGAAAGTACGCTGATCTGCCCTGAGCCCGCGCTAATAAAGTGTCAGTCATGAGCGCTACGAGGCCTCCGGGTAGATAGCGCTATACAAGTGTAATTTAATAATAATAATAATAATAATAATAATCCTGAAGGATATGATCCGGCCTTACAAGCCTACAAGAGCCCTACCATCTGACAACAAACACCTCCTTCAGACGAAGAGAGTTAGGAGAGCTCGTTCAGGCGGCAGGAGCTTTTCCATCCATACAGCGCGGGCCTGGAACTCCCTCCCACTCTCATTACGTTCTGAACCAAATCTTCTCAGGTTCCGGAAACATTTAAAAACCTATCTATTCCCGGTATAACTTTAGCTCTCTTGCTCTGCATGTGCAGCTCGCTTTAGGTCTCTATAAGCGCTGGGATGCCCCTGGGTAACCGTGCGCGGTACAAAATTCGTTAATAATAATAATAATAATAATAATAATGATAACAACATTCTGTCCTCTCTGCAGGCTGGATTCAGGGTGGGGGTGTCAACGATAGACCAGATTTTTAGACTCCAGCTGGTCTACTGGAAGACTGTTACTCTGGGGGGCGCCAGCTTGTATTTGATATTCGTGGACCTTCGGTCGGCTTTTGACCTGGTCCAGAGGGACAAGCTTTGGGTCATCTTAACTGAGATGGGTGCACCGGCTTACCTATGCGAACTTTTCCAGCGGCTGCACACGGGCACGTACGCAAGGGTGAGGTATGGGAAGGGGGGGGCACTGACTTCCCCTTTCCCAGTGGAAAGGGGAGTCAGACAAGGATGCGTACTAGCGCCCACGCTCTTTTCTTTATTCCTCAATTACCATATTGCTCACTTACTGGGAGCGAACAATCTGGACTCCCCTTCACTAGCTGGTAGGAAAATCCCGGCACTAATGTTCGCCGATACCCTCCTATTGTCAAAAACACTGGGGGTATACAGCGAACATTAGAAGCTTTTTCTAGCTTTTGTAAAATGAGGCACCTGGAAATTAATTTCGCCAAAACGAAATACATGGCATTTAACTCGACCCACTCAAACTGCCCCCACCCACATCTGGATGGAACGGCCCTAGACCGAGTGTCAACCTTCGAGTATCTGGGGGTTACCCTTAATGATAAAATGGACTGGGGTTCACAGATTGCCAAAGCCAATCTGAAACTTGCCCAGTCATCGGGCGGTATCCTAAAAGTCCATAGTAAATCTTCCCTCAAACTTATAGGACCGGCTGTAGAAATTTACAAGGCGCAGGCAAGAGGTGGCGCACTTTATGGTGCAGAACTTTGGGGGCATGTAAGTGTGGCCCCCCTTTCTCTCACTGAGAACAGCTTTATAAGACGCCTCCAGCGTCTTCCCCAGAGCACTCCCCTCGTTCCACTGAGGTTGGACTTAGGTCTGGTGCCAATCCATGAGGTCGTTTCAAACCGCCCCCTGTTATACTGGAGACGACTTTGGGCTACCCCTGAACTCGAGAGCTTTAGGGAAGACTTGCGGGATTTGCTAGCCAGAGGGGGTGTGGGCAAGATCCCGTGGTTGAAGTACATCCAATGCCTCGCACAGAAATTGGGTAGGGGGGACCTGTCGTCCTCCCCAGAGGAGGCTTGCGCCTCGCTCCCTAGGAAGGTATTGGGTATAGCACTGAAAGAGTACGGGAGGGCTCCCCTATCAACAAATTCGACCCTGGGCAGGCTCACTAATGCCTTCCTAGAGATCAAGGCTCACCCTTCTTTTGAGAGATTCTTAGACCAAATCCAACCACCCTTGGCTAAGAAACTCTATCTCCAGTTTAGGCATGGCACACTTCCCTTAAGGGAAACCACCAACAAGTGGTCAAAAACACCACTTCACACAAGTACTTGCCCAGGATGTGAGGCTAGCAGAGAGACAGATCTCCATGTTCTGCTCTTCTGCCCCTCCTATTCTAGGGCAAGAACTAAGTGGTTAATTCAGTGTTGCCGGCTTAGAGGTATAAGAGACTACAGAGAAGCTTTTAGACTTTTTAAATCAGATACGTCTTTCATGTTGTTCTTGTGACCTCTAAATTTCTTTTGTCAATGTGGTTCACAAGGTGCGCGATTCTAAAGGGTTCCAAATAGTTATAACATGGGTGGCCCTCTTTGTACTTACCTTGCGTGGTGGGCTAGCTTCCAAATTGTGTACGATAGAGAGATACCAACGCTCGTTTTAACTTAAGTACGCTGCGTTCTGATGTGTTCTTATGATTTTTTTATATCTATTTACTAATTTATCCGCGCCAGGATACTAGTTAGTAACAGAGCGCGTTATAAAACCTTTTATAACAATATAACATAGTATTGTTGTATATGATGTGATATCTATGTCTTTTATATGTTTTTTAACAGATAATAAAAGCTTTTGACTGACTGACTGATATACTAGTGGGTTCAAATATTGGAGTTATAAATGTGTTTTGGGATTGGGATAATAAATGATATTTCGGATGTATGGTTAGAATATTTTTGAGACTAATGTTAGTGTAACAGGTCATATGAGTCTGGGTTAGTGGTGGCTCTATATTAGCATAAGAGTGATTTGTTGTGAGGTTATGGCCCTCAAAAAAGCCAATGTAAAATGGAGAATGGTATTTTAATGTATTTTTGTATATATATATATATATATATATATATATATATATATATATATATATATATATATATATATATATATATATATATATATATATATATATATATATATATATATATATATATATATATATATATATATATATATATCTTTGTCTATATGTATTTTTTTGTATTGTTTGTATATTTGTGTCACATATTGTTTTTATGTATGTTTTGTTTTCACATTACAGCCCTGAAGAAGTTCTGTTGTACAGAACGAAACGCGTCGGCTGATTGTGGTTTACAAAAAACAAAAATTAAAATAAAAAGCAACTGAACAAGTATCCAGACTCTGCACTTCAAGAAGGACTTTAAGAGATATGACCTGATTGAATTTACTTTGCAAGTGGTGTCGGACCAAGTTTTGGGACATTTATATTTTACTCTGCTATAGGAGTGGTGCCCTTGGACATGGGGCATTTTTGGAGCTGGCACACGGAATTTACTCTTTCTTAATACTGTTTGGTCTGTATATATATGGAGGTTGGTGCTGTCTCTGGTTTGCCTGGTCCACTGTCCGTTTTTTGGTATCTACAAGAAAATGGAGTTTAGTATGCCTGAACTCAAAATCTAAAGATGCATCTTTTAGTAAGGATGCTTTTTACATTCTGGTTTTGAAAATACCACTTTTAGAAAGTAATACCAAAGGGGATGATGGACGGAGCGTTTGATAAAAATCAAAAAATCACCCCCAGTCAACAGATCTGGGTTTAATCCATCATCATTCTTTAGCTCACTCCACCACCCCAGTTCAGACATGGCCATGTGCAAATCAGACTGACCCTGTACCTCATGGGAACAGTCCAGCCCGAACTGCCAAGCCATGTCTTCCCTGGACCCGAAACAAGTATCCTGGGACCGGTTTCTGGCTATTCAGCGATCATCAGCCAGGCTAGCTTGAATCCAGTGGCAAACAGAGCAACTTAGTGCGAACAAAGCGATACCAAAGGGGATGATGGACGGAGCATTTGAGCAAATCAAAGACTCAACGCAGTCAACTGATCTGGGTTTAATAAATCATCATTCTTTAGCTCACTCCACCACCCCAGTTCAGACATGGCCATATGCTAATCAGACTGACCCTGTGCCTCTTGGGAACAGTCCATCCCGAACTGCCAAGCCATGTCTTCCCTGGACCCGAAACAAGCATCCTGGGACCGGTTTCTGGCTAATCAGCTGTCCTCAGTCAGGCTAGCTTGATTCCAGTGGCAACGTGAGCAAGGGACCCATATCTGGGCATACCCTGCCAACTTAGGGCGAACAAAGCGATACCAAAGGGGGTGATGGACGGAGTGTTTGAGTAAATCAAAGATTCACGCCCAGTAAACCGATCTGGGTTTAATCCATCACCATTCTTTAGCTCACTCCACCACCCCAGTTCAGACATGGCCATATGCAAATCAGTCTGACCCTGTGCCTCATGGGAACAGTCCAGCCCGAAATGCCAAGCCATGTCTTCCCTGGACCCAAAACAAGCATCCTGGGACCGGTTTCTGGCTAATCAGCCGTCATCAGCCAGGCTAGCTTGAATCCAGTGGCAAATTGAGCAAGGGACCCACTTCTGGGCATACCCTGCTAACTTAGGGCGAACAATGCGATACCAGTGGGGATGATGGATGGAGCATTTGAGCAAATCAAAAATTCACCCCAGTCAACTGATCTGGGTTTAATCCATCATCATTCTTTAGCTCACTCCACCACAACTGTTCAAACATGGCCATATGCAAATCAGTTTGACCCTGTGCCTCATGGGAACAGTCTAGCCCGAACTGCCATGCCATGTCTTCCCTGAACCGGTAACAAGCATCCTGGGACAGGTTTCCGGCTAATCAGCGATCATCAGCCAGGCTAGCTTGAATCCAGTGAAAAAGTGAGCAAGTGACCACATCTGGGGATACCCTGCCAACTTAGGGTGAACAAAGTGATACCAAAGGGGATGATGGACGGAGCGTTTAAGCAAATCAAAAACTCACCCCCAGTCAACTGATCTGGGTTTAATCCATCATCATTCTTAAGCTCACTCCACCACCCCAGTTCAGACATGGTCATATGCAAATCAGTCTGACCCTGTGCCTGATGGGAACAGTCCAACCCGAACTGCCAAGCCATGTCTTCCCTGGACCGGAAACAAGCATCCTGGGACCGGTTTCTGGCTAATCAGCCGTCATCAGCCAGGCTAGCTTGAATTCAGTGGCAAAGTGAGCAAGGGACCCACGTCTGGGCATACCCTGCCAACTTAGGGCGAACAAAGCGATACCAAAGGGGGTGATGGACGTAGCGTTTTAGCTAATCAAAAACTCACCCCCAGTCATCTGATCTGTGTTTAATCCATCATCAGTCTTTAGCTCACTCCACCACCCCAGTTCGGACATGGCCATATGCAAATCAGTCTGCCCCTGTGCTTCATGGGAACAGTCCAGCCCGAACTGCCAAGCCATGTCTTCCCTAGACCGGAAACAAGCATCCTGGGACCGGTTTCTGGCTAATCAGCCGTCATCAGACAGGCTAGCTTGAATCCAGTGGCAAAGTGAGCAAGGGACCCACGTCTGGGCATACCCTGCCAACTGAGGGCGAACAAAGCGATACCAAAGGGGATGATGGACGGAGCGTTTAAGCAAATCAAAAACTCACCCCCAGTCAACTGATCTGGGTTTAATCCTTCATCATTCTTTAGCTCACTCCACCACCCCAGTTCAGACATGGCCATATGCAAATCAGTCTGACACTCCGTCCACCATCCCCTTTGGCCATGTCTGAACTGGGGTGGTCGAGTGAGCTAAAGAATGAAGATGGATTAAACCTAGATCAGCTGACTGGTGGTGAGTGCTTGCAATGTTCAACACTCTGTCCATCATCCCCTCTGGTTTTGCTTTGTTCACCCTCAGTTGGCAGTGTATGCCCAGACGTGTGTTTCTTGCTCACTTTGCCACTGGATTCAAGCTAGCCTGGCTAATGATGGCTGATTAGCCAGAAACCGGTCCCAGGATGCTTGTTTCCGGTCCAGGAAGACATGGCTTGGCAGTTCGGGCTGAACTGTTCCCATGAGGCACAGGGTCAGACTGATTTGCATATGGCCATGTTTGAACTGGGGTGGCGAAGTGAGCTAAAGAATGATCATGGATTAAACCCAGATCAGTTGACTGGGGGTGAGTGCTTCCAATGTTCAACACTCCGTCCATCATCCCCTTTGGTTTTTGCGTTGTTCGCCCTAAGTTGGCAGGGTATGCCAGACGTGGGTCCCTTGCTCACTTTGCCACTGGATTCACGCTCGCCTGGCTGATAATGGCTGATTAGCCAGAAAACTGTCCCAGGATGCTTCTTTCCGGTCCAGGGAAGACATGGCTTGGCAGTTCGGGCTGGACTGTTCCCATGAGGCACAGGGTCAGACTGATTTGCATTTGGCCATGTCTGAACTGGGGAGGCGGAGTGAATTAAAGAATGATGATGGATTAAACCCTGATCAGTTGACTCGGGTGAGTGCTTGCAATGTTCAACACTCCGTCCATCATCCCCTTTGGTTTTGCTTTCTTCTCCCTTAAATTGGCAGGGTATGCCCAGACGTTGGTCCCTTCCTGACTTTGCCACTGGATTCAAGCTAGCCTGGCTGATGATGGCTGATTAGCTAGAAACCGGTCCCAGGATGCTTGTTTCCGGTCCAGGGAAGACATGGCTGGGCAGTTCGGGCTGGACTGTTCCCATGAGGCACAGGATAAGACTGATTTGCATATGGCCATGTCTGAACTGGGGTGGCGGAGTGAGCTAAAGAATGATGATGGATTAAACCCAGATCAGTTGACTGGGGGTGAGTGCTTGCAATGTTCAACACTTCGTCCATCATCCCCTTTGGTTTTACTTTTGGAAAGTAGACACTGTCGGCCTGGAACTGTTAGACTCTGTCATTTTCAACATTGCGGTAGCCTCGTACGGAGCTACCAACTCGGAAGAACTGTGTTTTTTATCTATTTCTACAATTTAAAGTAACTAATTTTACAGTATTGTTTGTTGGATATTTGTCATTTTTGGTCTTGTTGGTTTAGATAAAATTTTGCCTATTTTTCTAAACTGGTTTGGTGTCAATTTATAGTGTTTTCACTCAGTTACTGTATGCATGCACAAATGCTTTACACACTGCCTCTGGAATAAGCCTGTCTGCTCGTGCCAAGCTACTAAGGGGATGAGCAGGGGTTATTTGGGAAGTGTATCCCCCTTACCCTGAGTAGGAATAAGGGTCCCTACTTGAATAAAGATGCAAACCATTGCCAAACAGAGACCCCATTTCTAACAGTAATGCTGTTCAGCTTCTGATAATATGCACCAGGCAGATCCTATTACCACTTTTTTACCATCTTGCATTTGTGTCAGCACCACTCCCAAACCATAACCACTGGTATCTGTAACAACCATGGTTTTACTGTGAACACCACCAGCACCAAGCACCTGACCTCCTGGTCCAACGTCAACGATGACGAGACACGCAAGTTCATGAACTCCATCCACTCAGGATCTCCATCAGGCCCCGTGCCCACACCACGTATTCAACAAAGCAGACGCTGCCATCGCACCCCAACTACGGAAGGTCATCAACATCTATTTCGAAACAGCGACATTCCCGGAAAGCTGGAAACACGCCGAAATCAACGCCCTCCTCAAGAAGCCCAAGGTGGACCCCAAGGACCTCAAGAACATCCGGCCCATCTCCCTGCTCCCGTCCCCACCGGAGGTCATCGAGAAAATCGTCAACATGCAACTGGCCCGCCACCTGGAAGACACCAACATCTTAGACCCATCCCAGTCCAGATTCAGACACAACCACAGCACCGAGGCAGCCCTCATCGCCGCCACAGACGACATCAGGTGCATACTAGACAACGGCGAAACATCAGCCCTCATCCTTGTGGACCTGTCAGCCGCCTTCGACACGGTCTGCCATCGCACTCTAAAGACACCCCTCCTAGAAGCCGGACAAGACAGAGGTACTCATCCTCAGACCCACCCCCTCAGCCTAGGACGACTCCTGGTGGCCGACCACACTGGGAACAGCACCGACACCCACCTACCATGCACGCAACCTGGGATTCATCCTCGACTCCTCCCTCTCCATGTCTAAACAGGTTGGCGCCGTCTCCTCTTCCTGCTACAACACCCTCCGCATGCTCCGCAGGATCTACAAGTGGATCCCGACTGAAACAAGAAGAACGATGACACAGGCCCTCGTCAGCAGCAGATTTGACTACGGCAATGCACTCTATGCAGGAATCCCAGCCAAACACCTACGATGACTACAACGCATCCAAAATGCCTCCGCCCGACTGATCGTCAACGTCCCCTGCGGCAGCCACATCACCCCCCCACCTGAGAGACCTACACTGGCTCCCCGTCGACAAGAGGATCACCTTCAAGCTCCTCACCCACGCACACAAAGCACTCCACAACGCCTTACCAGCCTACCTTAACAGCAGACTCAGCTTCTACACCCCCACCCGCCAGCTCCACTCCGCCAGCCTCATCCTCGCCGTTGTCCTCCGCATCCAACGAACAACCTCCGGCGTCAGATCCTTCTCCTATCTCGCCGCCAAGACCTGGAACACCCTCCCTTCCCACCTACGGCAGACCCAGGACCTGCTCGCCTTCAGAAGACTCCTCAAGACCTGGCTCTTCGAGCAGTAGCGGCAACCCCTCCCCTCAGCGCCTTGAGACCCTGACGGGTAAGTAGCGCGCTTTACAAGTACTTTGATTGATTGATTGATTGATTGATTACATGGCAACTTAACATTTCCTAAATTAGGTGCTTCCGATATTTCCTGTTTAATATTGATAAACTGTAGTTGACAAGTTTTGATCCCATTCAAATGTATAGCTTTTCTTCAAAAAAGAAACAAACTTCCATATTTTTGGTTTTGTCCGTAAAGTTCTTAACAAATTTTACATAAAACTCAACCACTCCCAAAATGATCTCAATTCATCCTTATTATTAAGCACTAGCATGTTACTGATGCTACTCACCAATTTCTTGCGAGGTTTAAGGCTTTCAGAATCAATTCCGTGCCCTAAATATGTGATGCTCTTAACTTCAAGTTTTCACTAACAAGCTTTAGCAGACAAAACTTATCACATAACATTTCTATCACCGTCTTTAACTTCTGTCATGGACTCTATGATCTTTACTGAAGACCAAAATAACATCCTGGAATTAATAAATGCCATTATTACCATCAAACAATTTCTAAATAAGTCTTTGGAAAACCACAGATGCTGATGCTAATCTAAATAGCATCCTCCTAAAACGGGTATGCACAACATAATGAATGATGTCAGATATAGTTCAATCTGGTGGTGCTTTAAAGACAACGACATTAGTAGAAAGCCACTTGCTCCTACCAATGGTCGCTGACTTTTCTTTGCTTTTAGGGAAAGTATATCTGTCAACCTATATAGTAATGTTTAAATCACAAAGGTCAACATACTTTTTGATTGATTGGTCATGTTTTTCTGAATCAAAATAACTGACTAACCTATCTACCACTCAAATTATTTTCATATTTCATTATACTAATTCAAAACTAGTCATTTTTGGGTTCCGGAGTAGCCTGCTACTTGCCGAAAAATTGCTTTGATGCCTCGTCAGGGGTGGGAAGCGCTAAATAAATGCAATTACAATTACAATTACCCTAACAATGAGTGCCAACCATTCAGAACTTTCAAGTTCTCTAATTATATCCAGATCCATCAATTTTTTAATTTGTGACTTAACACCATCTTTCACAGTAAATTCCGTACAATGTGAATCTTCGTCTAACATCCATGCCTCAATATATTCTTGTGTTTAAAACACCTCAATTTCCATATTTATCAGTAAAGACATCTAGCAACATTCTTGTTAGACTTGGCATCCTTGGCGTGATTTACCCTGACTTTTTGCCTCATGACCTCCTGTTTTCCTGACTTCATTTTTGTTAGCTTCAGGATTCTGGGCACTTTACCACTGCTAACCAGTGCTAAAGTACATATGCTTTGTACTTGAAACATGATAACATTGGCTTATTCACAATTAGTCTGCTTAATTTACTAATATGTCCCAAGTAAAGTGCCCCATATGTGCCCAAGGCCTGTAAATTAAAATGTTTTAGGGGGCCTGAAGCACTGATTGTGCCACCCACTTCAGTAGCCCTTTAAGCATGACTCAGGCCTGCCACTGCATTTAGACTTAATTGCCTGACCCAAATATTCCCTTTTATTGCATAAAAGTCACCCCTAAGGTAGACCTTGAGTAGGTCTATGGGCAGGGTGCAGTGTATTTGAAAGATAGGATATGCACTTTTGAGTGTTATATATCCTGGTAGTGAAAAACTGCTAAATTTGTTTTTCACTACTGCAAGGCCTATCGCTCCACTAGGTTAACATTGGGATTACCTTAAAACATCTTTTACATGTAATTTCCAATTGGGAAAATATAGAGATTTGTAGTTTGGTGGCTCTGGGCTCACAATTTATAATCATAGCTTATGGTTAACTAGGATTTTAAATTGTAAATCTGAAAATGCAAGTTTTAGAAAGTTTGACGTATAAAGGGGTTGGGCACTTCTTAACCAGTTGGATTGGGCCTCTTTCAAATGTACAACTAGATCTAGCTATATTATTTTAATCAGAAATTTCTTTATAAACAAGGACAATAAATTTAACTGGCTTGGCCACTGTGTTTATTCACAATATGTTTCAAAATAACTTTTATGTATGGAACAACATACAACATGTCATGGAAGGCCACATTTTAACCTTTTTGTGTACATAATCATGTAACACTGTACTATGCTGAATTTATCAGTGCTCAACACAAATAACATATGACGTGATAAACTGTCAATTGTGCAAAATGGAATTTAAACACCTACAAAATTCAAATTCTCTATTCACATGAAAAAATAAACCTGAGAAGATACTCTTAATACCAGTCAACTATTCGTAACAAGAAACAGAGGTGATCAATCACTGTAATTCCTTGCACTGTTAATCTCTTAATAATAATGTTTCTTGGTGGTTCCAAAATGATTTTGTTAAAGTGGAATGATCATTCTGTACAAAAGCCACAGTCATAGGATATATAAGGTACACTCATTTATACTGTCCAAGTAAAGTGATTGACAGAAAGGAGATTACCAGTATAATATAATTAACCACATTAAACGTATCATCATTCCACAGAGCGCAGCCAGTCAAAGTCCTGATGAGAACCTTTTAACCACAGGAGGTTTGGAACAGTCCGAGAAAATTTTGGGAAACGTTTTGCAAGAATAATACAGTTTAGTGGGCTATTGTACAGAATAGTAGTTTTAGAAAGTTGGCATTTTCTGGTTATTTTTCACCAGTTTTAGAAGGTTGGCATTTTCTTACTTGAACCATTCTGTGCCTCTACTTGTCTCTTAATACACGTCTGGGTTGGGTGGCAGCTGGACTTTGTGCATACACAAAGGGAGCTGGAGTATGACATTTGCACCTAGATAGGCCATTGCCAGGCTGATGGGAATTCCTGCGGTAGATTGGGAGGGAGGGGCAGACACTTGCACCTTAATAGGGCTGTGCCTGTCCCCACACAAAAGGTTGCATTCCCCCACTATAGTAAGTCTGGAGCCAGCCCAGGAAAGGCACACACCTTGTCATCTTCAAGGGCCTCTTTGAAGCCCCCCCATTTCAAACAAACTTTTAGTTATGAGTACTGGACCCCTGACACCACCGAATAAAAACTTTTCTGGAACCAATGACATTCTGCCTGGAAGAAGAGCTGTTGTGCTGCAGCAGGGTCTGCAACTTTGATAACTGCTATACTGTGTTGGCCCGTTGCCTGCCGATTGCTGTCCTGAAGGAGGGCCTGCCACTTTGATTACTGCTCTGCCTTTCTGCCCTGCTGCTTCTTGTCTGGGAGTGAGAAGGTCTGGGCCTGCACTCTATAACCTTGAACCCAAGTTTTTCCAAGGGCTTGCTGGCTTGTCTCCTGTTCTTGAAGTCTCAGGGCCAATGAAAGACAATCTTCAGCCCTGCTTCAGCTGCCGGACTCTGCCATCTGTGAGTCCTCCCTTGCCTGAGGTGCTCCTCCAGTCCTGGACCTCAGAAGTGAGTTATGCAACTATTTTACTCTAAAATGGCCTCATCATCACCTCTGTATTGATCAGAACTGACACAGTGCCCTTGGACGCCAACACAGTTCAGATCAGAGGACATCCCTGCAAGGCTCGATGAAGACACAGGACCTAACTGTGAGATTTGAAGACAAAGTATCACCAATCCAAGGTTCCGACTGCGAGGCTCGATGATGACTCAGTGCCGATCCGAGGTCCCGAGTGCAAGGCTCAGCAATGACACAGCGTTGATCTTGAGATACGGCTGTGAGGCCTGACTTCGATGAATCAACCTGACTGCGTGAATCCGAACTGATGCATCGAGTTTCCGGTGCTGACACTTGCTCCATCCAAGAAATGTTTACAGCAGACCCTGCGTGGGTCCTGAAGCCGGCCTGCCCTCCACAGGGGTCGGCCGGGAAATCACCAATTCCTGCCACATAGTAATGCCATTCCAATGGCACAGTGAAACATAACATTCCTCCTAACAAATTCTTCTTCAAATCAAAGCCTTCAGACCAAAGAACTGATAGCAGTGTACACAGTGTTCCCAGTACTTCATGTTAACTATTGAACAAAGTTCTCTATAGGTATGAAGGACTTTCTCCAAGAAAACAGCTTTTAAGAAGGCACTTAACCCTGTTGACAGAGCAGACAGTCCACAGCATACTTAGGCTTCATTATCTTTGGAGACCATTTCAAGAACTGTCTTTAACCACTCTGAACAAAGTCCTAAGAGAAGGAATTCAAAGAAGTGATAGATTCAACTCTTTCATTTTTCTCTAAAAGCAGATCTTGATTTTTTACAACAATAGCTAAGGAAGATTTCCTTTCTTGTCCAGTTCCAAATATTTACAAAGGAAAAATATCTTTAAAAGAGTTCTTAAAGTCGAATCTGGGCACGCCATTAGTGTTGACATGTTATCATATTCTACCTTCTTCCTTTCTTGTAGGTTGATGCATTTCCAATCCAGAGAAATTGATAACTAAATCAGTTATAACCCTTCCAAAGCATGTCAGAATACCCATTGAGCTTGATTGACCTGTTCCAAAGCTTGCACTGTCTCTTCTCTTGCCACCCCAATCACAAACAAACCAACTGTCAACAGGACAAAAGCCAATAGTAACATCCTGTCATGCCAACAAGAAGAACTTTCCACTGAGAACTAGAGTCTGTAGTTTGAAAAACAAGAACAATCTACCCATCAATCTGTTCATAGCAGAAGCAAGCTGGTTTCAAGCAGTTCTTTCCCCTGTTCTTACCGTTAGTCATGTCAAACTCTTGTATTTCAAAAAGTAAAAGAGATGAGCCAAATCCGCCAAGTTATATGCATGTATTAGGAAAAAAACAACATACATTCTGAACATGAAATATTAATCACAGCCACTCAAGTCAAGTTTGAATTTAGAGTATAATTAAATTTTATAATAACAGGTAGGACAACATTACCTGCTGACAATCTGCAGTGTAACAAACTAATTCACAGAGATCTAGTTAAGGATTATGGATTTTAATATTATACTGCGCAATCACTTCTCTGAGTTATATATTTATAACTCAGTTGGAGAGTTATTAATATTGTACACCTCAAAATGTAAGCTTACTGACCTAATGTCATGGTAAGTCAGTCCTCTAGTAGTATTGAAAAACAAGGAAAATGTAGTTTTATCCAAAGCATGTAGCTGGTGGCCACAGTGAAAGCACAAAACCTAAGCAGCCAAAAGAAAAAAATATAGCATGGCTAATACATTTCTGCCTTCCTATGTAGGTCTGTTTGGTACTAAGTTAAAGAATATAGAGAAAACAAGTATGATTGTGTAGATAATTAGCAGAGAGGAAGACAATCATAAAAATATACTTTACAATATAACAATGCATTGCCAGGACACGATTTTAATAAATGTAAAATAAAATATGGATTTCCTGGGAGGTGGCAATGTAACTGGTGAAAATCAGAGACAATGTCCTCAATCAGAGAAAATGTCCTCAATGCTCAAATAATGTGCAACGGTGAGACATTCGGCAGCTAGGTAGTTTTTAGATTTGTTGCATGTCATGTTATTTGTATAGATGTGTTTTATTCTAAAAGACTAGTCTCCCCCAGAGAAATGGGTTTTCATAATGTCTCATCATTTCTCTCTAGATTTTACTGAAATCACCATATTTGAGGAGCTTTTTTCCATCTAGTGGGAAGAATCAAACATACTACCAAGCTTTGAAAACTTTATACTGATTGTGTCAATTTGTAGTGAAGGAGTAGAAGCAGTGCTAAAGAAAATACCACATGATGATGAAGTGACATACCGTCAAGTCAAAAAAGTGTTGATCAGCAAGTTCAATAAAATGCCGAACGTTGACTACGAAAGGTATATTTTCAGTCACAAAAGGCAGAGAGCTGGTGTAACGGTGGATGAGTTTGTAGAAAGACTTGATTTACTTATCAAGCATTGCAATTGAGTTCAATGATGAAGAGGCCATGTGTCTCAGAGTAATAGATGATGTCTCCCTGATTCCTTCAGACGATGAATGCTGAAAGAGGCAATCAATTTGGAGCGAGTAATCATGGCTGCCAGAGTGAAAGAATTAACTTACAGACAAGCAGCTAACATGGAGGCTAGAACTCCCCAAAACAAATCAGCACTGAGTGTAAAAAGTACGGCAGAACACAAGGCCATAAAATAATGTCTCCAAAGAAAAAGAAGTTGTGTTTTTGATGTAGGTTTTGCGTTCCACATGACAGATATGCAAAGGCTGTAGGAAAGAAAACCATTTTGTAATGGTTTGCAAAGCAAAGTATTGAGCAAGTGTATCATGTTGAGAAAACAAAATGAAGGAAAGATCAAGTGCGTCATGTTGCAAAAACAAAATGGATGCCATAATGTTCCAGATATGACACTCTAAGCATGCTCAAAAGGTCCAGCAACCACATCAGTAGAAAAGGAACAACTTTGATTGTCATCAAAGTCCTCATATATAAGCTCATCACCGTCATTGTCACATGACAGTGAGGAAGATGGTTGTGCAATGTCAATGTTGACTGCTGTACAACATGCACATGTAGGATTAGCCTTGTGCAAGGAAGAGTGACAGTAAAAGCTAGGTTGACAAGTGAAAGTGCAAAATTCGCCTGGACACTGTCCCAAGATCGCGCTGAAAATGAATGGATGCTCCATACCTTTTATCATAGACAATGGAGCATCAAAAACATTATTACAATGTAAAATTATAATGAACTATCTCTGGTGCCCCGTTAAACTCAGTCAAAAACGAAAGTGTATACGTGGGCTGCTTCGACACCACTGCAAAGTCACGGTTCATTCAAGGCAACTATGAAGCATAAACAGGCAAAAGTAAAAGCACCAATTCATGCCTTGCCAGTCATTTCATCGAGTGCATGTTTACTCAGTTTCAGTACTGATGCTGACATGGGCCTGATTTCTGTAGACTATAATGTCAATGCCTAGCATGAGATAGTGAATCAGTTTCCAGCTGGGTTACGTGGACTAGGAAGACTTAAGACTATGAAAGTGCAACTTCACATAAATGAGGACGTACATCCTATTTCTCAACAACATTGTCAAACTGCATTTGATTTACAAGAAGCTGTTGAGAAAGAACTTGAGACATTCTTAAAGCACGACATCATTGAGCGACCCACTGGTCCAACACCATGGGTATCACCCAGAATGTTAGTGCCGAAAAAGGAAAGTGGAGGAGCCATGTGCATCTGCACTGATACGGACCAAGGAAACAAGGCAACTGAAAGAGAGCAACATCCAGGTCTGCAAATAACTGACATGATCACACACATGAATGGAGCAAAATTCTTTTTTAGGCTTGATTTGACCAAAGGGCATCACCAGCTTGAACTTGAGGAAAACTGCAGGTACAGAACTACCTATTTATTCATGTTGGTTTAATTAGATATAAAAGGCTAGGTTTCGGAGTATCATCAGCTGCAGAACTTTTTCAGGATGTCCTATATCGCATAAAAGAGCCAGTCACAGGTGCTTTCAATTACAGTGATGATATTCTAGTTTTTGGGGCCACACAAAAGGAACATGAAAAAGGTCTTATACATTTGTGTTGTATACTTGCTGGTGCAGGTCCCTCATTAAAAGTGGCAAAGTGTGAATTTTGTTAAACCAAACTCAAGTTTTTTGGTCATAACTTTTCTGATGGGGGAATGATCCGACTGAAGTGCAAGCCTTGTCATCCACTTCTCTCCCATAAGATGTAACTATGCTGCAATCCTTCCTTGCTATGGCCAATTACTTTTCAAGGTATATACATGACTTTGCGACTGTAGGTGCCCCACTAAGAGACTTAACTAAGCGAAATGTCCCATTTTGATGGTCAAGTGAATGTGAGCAAAGCTTCAAGAAAATCAAGCATGCACTTGAGAATACCACTAAAATGGCATACTTTGATCTGAAATTAAAGACGGAGGCTTTTGTTCATGCAAGCTCACTGGGGTTGGGTTGCATTCTTGCCCAGCACACTGGAAATCCCAGTGCCCGAGGCACATTGTGGCTTATAGTAGCCGAAGTTTGTCATTGACGGAATGTGCCTATTCACAACCTGAAAAGAAAGCCCCACTGTGGAGTGGGCTTGTGAACATTTTTTTGGAACATATGCTGTTCTCATGCCCTACCCTGAGGGACTTTTGGGGGGAAGTACACAAAGTTCTGGAAATCAAGAAGATTCATTTACCTTCTATTACTGCTCTAACAGTATTGCTTGATGTACATCTTGTCTCCATACCCCAGCCAGCTCTGGTGACGATCCTTTTATCTTGTGCCAAGCTAACAGTTGCTAGAGCCTGGATCTGCCCCAAACCACCTAACATCTGGGAATGGTGGTCTTTAGTAAATGAAATATGCTCCATGGAGCTAGCTCTGGCAAAACTTAGAGGAGCTCGCTCACTAAAACAATTTGAAAAAATGTGGGGTAATTTTATTTGAAGCTTGTACACGTACTGTAATGCTGCCTACTTGGCGCATGCTTGGTTGTTTGGTTTTTCTTTTTTGTTTTTCTTTTTAGTTATCAGTTTGTAACATTATAGCTGTTTAGCCTTTTGTATAAACAAAATGAATTATGGCTTTATGTGTTCCAAGTGGGAATTGAAAAATGAATTCGAAATAAGTTTTGTTTCGCCAATAATCTATATTTTTCTTTTTTATTTATATTGGTATGCTTTCCTCATCAGTTTGTTAATAAAAAATTTGTGAAAATGAAAAAGGAAATCCCAGTGCCCCGAGCAACATTGTGGCTTATAGTAGCTGAAGTTTGTCATTGACGGAATGTGCCTATTCACAACCTGAAAAGAAAGCCCCACTGTGGAGTGGGCTTGTGAACATTTTTGTATTTTCCTATATAAAAAGCATTTCACAGTTATCACTGACCACCAAGCACTGCTTACCATTTTTGGCAATCCTAAATCCAAGATGCCCCCTCACATTGAAAGGTGGGTATTACGATTGCAGGAGTATCATTATACAATTGTGCATCATCGTGGAAAAGATCTAAACCCTGCTGACTACTTCTCACTTTTGCCAATGCAGTGTCATGGCACTATTTCTAAAGTGACTAATGCTTATGTTAATATCATGTGAAGTCCAATACACCTGCTGCCATATGATTACAACAAATCGTTGCTGCAAGGGGTTCTGACAGGGATTTGCTAATTCTCAAAGACATAATTACACACCAATCATTGCCAAAACACCTGTTCACGATGACCTTGAATACCAGAAATTCAAAAATGTGCAGAAAGAACTTTCAGTTACCCCAGAAGGCACCATTTTATGAGGGTCGAGAAATATCATACCAGAGAGTCTGAGACAACAAGTTATAAAAATGGCTCATAAAGAATACTGTGGAGTTGTTGCTACGAAATGAGCTCTATGGGAGTGAGTGTGGTAGCCTCATCTTGACGAAAGACTTGTGGAGGAGTTAAAGGCATGTCATTTGTGCAAATGACAAACCTACATCTGATAACTTCTCTGATCTTCCAAAGCATGCATGGGAGAAAATAGCAATTGTTTTTTTGGAGCCATTGACAATGGACATCATCTACTAGCTATTTTTGATGAATATTCCCATTTTCCCCATGTGGAAGACCTATTGTTGACTATTCATGACCGAGTCATTGAGATATTAGAAAGTATTTTCCCAACATGGGGTGTTCCTTCAATTTTGAAATCTGAAAATGTCCCATCTTTCTATAGTCAGTAATGTAAAGATTTTTCCACTCATCTAAATGTCAGGTAGAAGAAAAGCACACCTCTCTAGCCACAGGAAAATGGTGTGGTCGATAGATTTATGGGCAACCTCAAGAAGACCATTCAGTGTGCTGCGCTGGAAAAGCTTGAACTTATACCAGTTCTTCAGTCAACTCCGCATTCCATCACAAGTGAAAGCCCTGCCACCTTAATGTTTGGGAGAGCCATAGGCACTAAGTTGCCACAATGGTCCAATTAGAGATCTATAGACATTGATAGACTTTGCACTGACTCACCTTACAAACGCCAAAGGAAGGCATATGCAGACAGACGCAGATAGACGCTGCTATGCTCGGAGTACCACAATATCGAGGCACAAAAACATTGTGACAAAAATATCAAAGTCAAGAATATCGACATCCTATCTACATCATGGTAATTACAAAAATATTGAGAAAAAAATATTAATGTCTAATATTGTTGTTAAAAATATTGTTTTTTTTAATGTTAAAAGAATTGTGTAAAATAAAGTAAATACTACATATAATTAAAAAAAACATAGTTGAAAATATTTTAAAATGTTTAGAAATCATAACTAATTCATATAGGGTTCGATTCCGATTCGGGAAAAACCACTCCGAATAGCCGTACGGAGCGTTTTTCCGTACGAATCGTAAACTGCAACGTCCCCCCGTACGTACGACGAAGTACGACTTGTACCAGGAGCAGGAGTCCGTACGAATCAAATCCCCGTACGAATCTCCCTCGGAACCCGCTGTACGCCACATCTGTACAGTTCGCGGCTGTTTTTTCTGACCCAGCAAGTACGAATCGTGTAAGGTTCGCACCGTACAACGCTTTTTTTACGGGAGGCGAAAACGTCCGGAGAAGCAGAGTTCGCCTCGAAACAGGTACGGAACGCCCCCCCCGGGTACGGTGCGTACACCCCATGAGCGCAGGGGTACGGTGCATACCCCTGCGATCATGGGGTGTACGCACCGTACCCCGCAATCGCAGGGTGTACGCACCGTACCCCATGTTTGCTGGGTGTACAGTGCGTACACCCTGCGATCGCGGGGTATGGTGCATACACCCCATGATCGCAGGGGTATGGTGCGTACCCCTGCGATCATGGTGTGTACGCACCGTTCGGTGTGTATGTGAATGTGTGCTTTTCCGTACGAATCGCCCTTACCTGAGGTGGACCGTACGAATCGCGTCCTCATCCCCCTGTCCGGATCGTACTCGTCGGTTCGTACGGCATGTTCACGATTCGTACGGAGAGGGCTCCGGATATGAATCGTATGGACGATTTTTTTCCCTAATCTGAATCGACCCCCTAATGTTAAAATAAATTAAACATATACATAACAAATATAATCTATATACTTAATAATATTTGTAAATAAATATTTTAATAATTTATAATTTGTTAAAAACATGTTATACATTATAAATACATTTATAAACATACCAAAATAATATAAATAAAAATATAAAAAATAGATATAACAAATTAAAAAACTGCAATATTTTTAAACTTTTTAACTAAAAGAATACAGAAAAATATTGGATAGCGGAGTGAATAAAATTACTATTCCAACTCCAGAGAGTGCAACAGTAGGGAAAGTGTTTGATAGTGTAGGGGTACAAATTACTATTCCCACTCCAGAGAATGCGACAGTAGGGAAAGTGTTGGATAGCTAAAGGGTTAAAATTACAATTCCCACTCCAGTGAGTGCAACAGTAGGGAAAGTGTTGGATAGCATGGGGGTAAAAATTACTTTTCCCACTCCAGTGAGTGCAACAGTAGGGAAAGTGTTGGATAGCGTAGGGGTAAACATTACTATTCCCACTCTAGTGTGTGCAACAGTAGGGAAAGTGTTGAATAGCGTAGTGGTTATAATTGCTATTCCAACTCCAGAGAGTGCAACAGTAGGGAAAGTGTTGGATAGCGTAGAGGTTAAAAATAACATACTTACCAATTAATACATGTTTTAAATTAAATAATGAATTAATAATAACTTAACAATAAATTATTTATGAATACCAATACATTAAAATTAATAATTACTTTTAATAGCATTACATTACTTCCCACCCTATTGCCCAATAAACCCCCAACCCGCTCCGCATAAAAATTAAGACAAATAATATAATTATCAATTAACCAATTAATAAAAATTAATTACCAATTCATATTTAATTAACAATACAACAATTATCAAGACCCATATATAATAATTAATAAAATTAATTACCAATAATAATTAATTAACAATAAATGAATTATCAATACCAATAAATATAAATTAATAATTACTTAATTATAATAATTGACTTCCCACCCTATTCCCCTATAAAAATATAACCTGCCCCTAAACTAAATGAACACAACTAATATATTTATCAATTAATCAATTAATAAAAATGAATTACCAATTAATAAACAATACATTAATTATCAAGACCAAAAATAAAAAATAATATTTAATTTATTATAATTAATTTACTTCACTCCCTATTCCCCTATAAACCCAAAACCCCCTCCAATAAAAAAATAACAATTAATCAATTAATAAAAATTAAATACCAATTAGTAATTAACATAAATTAATTATCAATCCCAATAAATACAAATGAATCATTACTTAATTACAATTACATTACTCCCCACCCTATTCCCCTATAAACCCACAACCCGCTAAGTTACTAAAATGCAAAATTTAATTACAAATAATTCCCAATTTCTGAAAAGTATAATTTATTTTACCATAATTAAATTACTTCCCACCCTATTCCCCTATAAACCCACAACCCGCTTTGATACTAAAACGCAAAATTAACTTAAATATATTTTTTTCACTAACTTCTAAACATTTAATACATATATTTTAAAAAGAATAGAAAACATAACAAAACATGTGCAACACATACCAATAAACTACATACTAAAATACATAACACTAACATAAACATCGATATTATTAACATCAATATATTTGCTATCGATATAACTAACTTCGATATTAACAAAAATGATATTTCTTTCCTTCGGGTCGATATTCTGGTCACCGATATTCTTGATGTCGATATTCTGTCCCTAGAATATTTTAAAACTCCATATTCATGAAGTTCGAAAAAAAACCTCAATATTATATCTGTGCACCGCTTGGAGAACTGTGTTCCAAAGAGGAGACTGAGTTATAATCAGGCAGAAATGAAAACGAAAGTCTGATGCTCCTTTTGATGCTGACCCACTGAAGATGGTGACTAGTAAAGGACACATTGTCACTGCTCACTGTACTGAAAAGTTTATCACATGAGATTTTTTGCATTTCAAGCACTTGTCTCCACTTTCGCCAGTTCCAGATGTCAGAAATGAGACTTATCCACCTGAGAATCCAGAGAACCCAATGACTGTACCAGTATTTCTGTCACCACTGTTATGGACACTTATCTTGTAACTCCGCAATCTCACATGACCAGATCTGGGCGATTGAATTGAGCACCAAAATGACTTATTGAAGAGTTGTAAAGTATATACGTATTATTTAACAAAGGGATAGAAATAAGGTCCTGTGAAATAGAGTTGATGGAACCCTTTTGGATCCTGACGGACTCCATAGAACAGTGACGTATGTGTGGGTGATAGAATTCATGACGTATAATGTTCAGTTAACAGTTAGATGCTGACAAATAAAGACGTGTAATACCAAACTCCGTATGTGGCGTGATCATTTTGCATGTACCCAGGCTGGGGAGGATGCTACCGTTTAATTGAGGAATGACGTACCAGTGTTGTATAAGGCTTTGTATGCATGCATGAGGAGTTTGAATTGGCTGTACATGTGACCGGGGAGCCAGGGACAGCTCTGAGGTGGGGAGACATCATAAAAGGTAAGTAACTTGTTCATCTGATAGAGACTTATAGCTGCAGATTCTTTATCTTGAAATAGATACTCAAACAATACGTAACTGGAGGTAGGTCGGCAAAACATATTCTAGACCAAATGTCCCTACAGGAATGAATGGGCAAAAAACCTATCACTACAGAAATGACCGCCCAGGAAGAAGTGCTTAGCAAAAGTGTGCAGAGATGCCTACGTTGCTAACAGGGATTCTGCGAGCTAACACAGTTGTTGCAGCCTTGGCGCAGATGGAATGTTCACATTAAAGGTCATGAGGTTGCTTCTTGACCAAAGCATAGCAGATTTTTATGCAAACCACTATTTATCATGAAATGGTCAATTTCTGCACAGTCTTCACTTTCTTGGCCCCAACATATCGCACACAGAGTTGATTGTCCACCTGGACTCTTGTGCCATCAAGGTAGAACGATGATGCTCTTTTTGGGTCCAGGTGGTGGAGTGTCTTCTCTTCTTTAGAAGGATAAGGTGGAGCAAATAAGATAGGCAAAGTGATATATCGGTCTACATGAAAAGGTGGCACAACCTCCGGAAGGAAGGAGGCACGTGTTCATAAAACCAGATTATCTGGGTATAAAGTGGTATAAAGAGGGTCCACAAACAATTACTGCATTTTGCTGACCCTCCTGGCTGATGTTTTGGCCACTAGAACAGTTGCCTTGATGGTTATCAAAGGGATTGGGCAGTTGTGTAGCAGCTCGAAGGGCACACACACACAAGAAATGTAAGGACCAAATAAAGATCCCACTCGGGCATGATGAATGACTTGGGGGTAAACACATGCTGTCAACCTCTCAGGAACCTATTCACAACAGATGACTTAAAACCAAGAAACAAAAGTAATGCAACCACAAAAATGCTCAAATGGCAGACAGAAAAACGTTCTATACTTGTGAATGAGGAACTGGTATAAGTTAGTGCTTTACTTAACAGCTTGGAATTATTTTCAATGTGTTTATTTCGGAGAATCAAAGTATAGCCCCCTAAAGTCATTTGGTCCCAAACGTTTTTTCTTTGCTGTTTGGATTTCTAAAGTGTTAGTGCTAGCCTTTGTAATGTCAATGACTGGAAATTTGTTGGGCAGAACAAAATTTCATTTAAGTTGCTGTAATCTTTTACATTTCACTTTATGCTTGTTATGTGAAATTCACAAAATTACTCCATTATGCCAAATGGCACAATTACACTGCTTTCATGGAAAATTGGGAGCGCAGAAAGGTGACCAGAATGCAAACAGCTGTTGTTCGCAGCAACTTCGGTTTTTATATAAAATCCAACCTCATGTTCAAAATGGACGCAAGGATTTTTTATTGGCTAAAATATAGTGCTAAATGTTGCTTTAGTCTGTTGCATAGTGAAACATAATTTCTGCAGAATATTACATCATTACGCAAAAGCAAATTATGCAAATTTCACACGTTGCTAAAAATTGCTTTTACTTGGAGTAATGGTACTAGGTCTTTCTGCAAAGTGAGTGCTATGTTTGTCAAAATGTGATGGTCATACACCAAAAATTGTTGTAATGAGTAAATGTAAATGTGTTTGTATTTATATAGCGCACTTCTACCCAGATGTCTCGTAGCGCTGTATTCATACCGCTGTGGAACCCTTCCTGGCTTTCCTGTGAGATGTCCACTCCTGGGCACCCCCAAGGTGAAGCCAGGCATCCAAGAGCTGCTGGGGCCGTTGTGGAGATTAAGCAAGCTATTGCCCAGAGTCACAGAGTGGGACCCATGTTTAGACTAGGCACCGAGGCAAGAATTATCAGGACCGGGGAGATTGAGTCCAAGAGCCGGTGACGAGGAATTGAACCCTGGTCCCGGGCCAGACCTCTGCATCAGGGTCTGCCGCTCTAACTATTGACAAAACAACAGTTGATGGACAGAATGCAGAACAATGTCATACATTCACCCCAGTACAGCGATCTGGGCCTAAATCCATCATATTTTTTTTTTGCACTCCACACCACCCCAGTTCAGACATGGCAAATCAGCCTTGACCCTGTGCCTCATGGGAACAGTCCAGCTCGAGCTGCCAAGCCATGTCTTTCCTGGACCGGAATCAAGCATCCTAGGACCGGTTTCTGGCTATCAGCCGTCTTCAGCCAGGATAGCTTGACTCCAGTGGTGTGGAGAGCATGGGACTCACATCTGAGCATACCCATCCCACTTGGGGTGACAAATGCAAAACAACAGTTGATGGACAGAATGCAGAACAATGTCATACATTCACCCCAGTACAGCGATCTGGGCCTAAATCCATCATGTATTTGCACTCCACACCACCCCAGTTTAGACATGGCCATATGCAAATCAGCCTTGACCCTGTGCCTCATGGGAACAATCCAGCCCGAACTGCCAAGCCATGTCTTTCCTGGACCGGAATCAAGCATCCTAGGACCGGTTTCTGGTGGCTTGGCTTGGCTTGGTGAGCAAAATAACGATGGATTAAACCCAGATCTGTGAATGGGGGTGAATGTTTTGCCATTGTGCAACATTCCGTCCATCATCTTGTGTGTTTTGCTGTTCACCCTATGTGGGAAGGGTATGCCCAGACGTGGGTCCCTTGCTCACTAGGCCACTGGAGTCAAGCTATCCTGGCTGAAGACGGCTGATAGCCAGAAACCGGTCCTAGGATGCTTGATTCCGGTCCAGGAAAGACATGGCTTGGCAGTTTGGGCTGGACTGTTCCCATGAGGCACAGGGTCAAGACTGATTTGCATATGGCCATGTCTGAACTGGGGTGGCTTGGTGAGCAAAATAACGATGTATTAAACCCAGATCTGTGACTGGGGGTGAATGTTCTGCCATTGTGCAACATTCCGTCCATCATCTTGTGTGTTTTGCTGTTCACCCTATGTGGGAAGGGTATGCACAGACGTGGGTCCCTTGCTCACTAGGCCACTGGAGTCTAGCTATCCTGGCTGAAGACGGCTGATAGCCAGAAACCGGTCCTAGGATGCTTCATTCCGGTCCAGGAAAGACATGGCTTGGCAGTTCGGGCTGGACTGTTCCCATGAGGCACAGGGTCAAGACTAATTTGCATATGGCCATGTCTGAACTGGGGTGGCTTGGTGAGCAAAATAACGATGGATTAAATCCAGATCTGTGACTGGGGGTGAATGTTCTGCCATTGTGCAACCTTCCGTCCATCATCTTGTGTGTTTTGCTGTTCACCCTATGTGGGAAGGGTATGCCCAGACGTGGGTCCCTTGCTCACTAGGCCACTGGAGTCAAGCTATCCTGGCTGAAGACGGCTGATAGCCAGAAACCGGTCCTAGGATGCTTGATTCCGGTCCAGGAAAGACATGGCTTGGCAGTTCGGCTGGACTGTTCCCATGAGGCACAGGGTCAAGACTAATTTGCATATGGCCATGTCTGAACTGGGGTGGCTTGGTGAGCAAAATAACGATAGATTAAATCCAGATCTGTGACTGGGGGTGAATGTTCTGCCATTGTGCAACCTTCTGTCCATCATCTTGTGTGTTTTGCTGTTCACCCTATGTGGGAAGGGTATGCCCAGACGTGGGTCCCTTGCTCACTAGGCCACTGGAGTCAAGCTATCTTGGCTGAAGACGGCTGATAGCCAGAAACCGGCCTGGGATGCTTGATTCCGGTCCAGGAAAGACATGGCTTGGCAGTTCGGGCTGGACTGTTCCCATGAGGCACAGGGTCATGACTAATTTGCATATGGCCATGTCTGAACTGGGGTGGCCATCCATCATCTTTTGTGTTTTGCTCTAACCATTGAGCCACGCTTATTTATTTATTTATTTATTTCTCTGTCCCACATACTACACCATTGCCTCCTCATGCTGAGACCTCTAAATACTTCTCCCTTTTCCCACTTCCCAGTTTAGTGGGCTAGCGCATTGCCCCCTTCGTCCTTCTTTGATGTTTGCGCACAAAGATGAACTCAATGCTCTTTAGTCTCATCCATTTCTAACTGACTACTAATCTGTAGTAATGGCAATTCGAAATACTTTTCAGAGTAAAACAATTACTAGTGTAATTGTATAATAGAGTTATTTATTATTGTTCCAATAACCAGGATGGACATATACTTTTTGCTTTTAGATATTATCACACGTTAGGTACCCATGATGCTCCAACATTAATAGTACATTCAATGACCTCGCCTGTACACATTTTATTTCCTACTCCTCTCCTTTTTTTGTCTCTTTTATTTGGGTCCTCTTCCAGATGCGAAATATTTTTCCTCATATATCCAGTTGCCTTCTCAATAATTGTGTGATAATACATTATGGTTTGGGGGATCTTTTTTCCTGTTCTTCAATTAGGATTTAAATAAAGTCATTATGGTAGCTAAATGCTCTGTCTTAAATCTAGTAATTGGTGCTAGCTAATCCCCCTCTTTGAACTATTTCTCCTTTTAACTGCCTTTCCTTTTTTCTTGTTACTGGAATGAAAAGACTGCTCACAGTTTGCACATTTTCTATTTCACATATGGCTTTCAAGTACAGCTTCTAGTGCTTTAAAAAGACATCCACCTTTTTGATTTTCGGTTATTTGCAAGACTAAATGGCACAAAAACGAAGACTTCAAAGCGCTGCAGTTCAGGGGCGCTGAAGCAGTTTTCAGGGATACTTGCCCGCCAGGACATGGCAGCCTTTGTTTTAGTCCGGATTGAACACCACTCACTTCCTGCATTGGGCCAGCTAACCAGTAAGCAACCCAGGCTCTCCCCGCTAAAAATAGAAATTCACTTCAGTCCTAAAACCTGTGTCCCAGGTCCTGATGCTGCCAGGGCTGGATTTAATCTTTAGTGTTATTTGCCATTGCCTCTGTAAGTAAAGAAGGCCTACACACATGCCCAAGCACCTGGACACCCTCTTGGCTGATTAATGCACTATTTAACCCCTTGAATGCTCATGACGAGGTCAGCTCGTCATGAGCAACAGCGCTCCGGTGCTCATGACGAGCTGAGCTCGTCATGACCGCGCCCGTTCCGTGGAAGGCTCGCATGCTGGGCTGATTCCCCTGCAGTGCTGAGCGTTCCATTGGAACGGGTGTGGCCATGACACCGGAGCGCCGTAGCTCATGACGAGCTGACCTCGTCATGAGCACCGGGGCGCTGTACGCGCCCCCCGCCCCCAGCACAGCGGGGGAAACAGCCCCGCACGGAAGGGGTTAAATCAGCACATTGATCTTCGGCAGATACACCTCCCTCTCCAATGAGTCCCGGTGGCCAACGGAACTCAGACTTACGCCCACTTGGAATCCTCATGTCCAAAACCTCGGCATCATCCTGGACAGCCACCCTCCATGAGACGTTGGGTTAACACTGTCCTGCTTCTACACTCTAGGCATGCTCTGCAAAGTCTTCAAGTAGCTCTGCATCAGCTCCAGGAAAACTGTGGTGCAGGCCATCATCACCAGTCGGCGGGACTACCGCAATGGACTCTATGCAGGCACCCCCACCTCACTCATGAGAAGATGATCTAGAACACAGCACCCAGACAGTTCCTCAACCTGCTAAAGAGAACCCACATCACCCATCACCTGAAAGACCTCCACAGGCTCCCCATCAAGAAAAGACGCCAATTCAAGATCCTGACCCACGCCTACAAAGCCCTCCATGCCTAAGGACCCGTCTACATGAACCACCACTGGAATTTCCACCTACCTCCCAGGAAAATCTGCTCCGCCCACCTCACCCCCGCACAGATGCCACATAACTGACGCTGCCTCACGCGAGGAAACTCCTTCTACCACCTCGTCGCCAGCTCCTGAAAATCCTTTTCCCTCACGTCTGTACTTTACCCTCGCTGACCCACCTCAGGAAGGAACTCAAGACCTTGCTCTTCAACTGACACAGCAGTGCAGCTGTTGATACCCCCTTGAGTGATAAGCGGTGCTATATATGTACTCCCTGATTGATTAATTGAGCATAAAATAACAAAACATAACATAATACAAACAGACACCTACAACAGAGATACCTCGGTGCAGAATGAACCAATGCTTTTAGTCAATAAGGTATCCAAACAGCATCACTTATTTGATCGAAATAAAGGCCATTTCAAAGATTTCTTTCATATTAAAAGAAGTGGTTGTGACCGTGCAAATAGAGGAAGCAAATTCCATTTGGAGATAGCTGCTACTGAATACTCTTTCCCACCGAGAGTGGAACAGTGAAGCATTCAGTATAAAAGTGTCTTTGTACCAAAATCAACGGCTAGATTTATATATGTAACTCTTATATAAAACAAGGGGAACCCAAAGTAGCGATAGGCTTGGGACCTTGGGAGTATGCAATATTTCAAAAGACAGTGGTCCCAAACTTCAATATCAATAATAATAATAAATATAAACAGATATAGCAAAATATCTTACAATTTCCAAGTGGGACACAAGCCCGACACTTTTTACACCTGATGATTTGTATATCTCTCTAATCTTAAAATCACAGAAAGTGTACTCAACTAATTGTCTGTTCCACACATTTTTAGCCCAATTGACAGACATTTGCTTTGCCTTGTATTTGTTTGTTTGTTCTTTTTGGTTGTGTATATGTGGTAGCTGGACACAGGTTTGTGTCCCACTTGGAAATTGTAAGATATTTTGCTATATCTGTTTATATTTATTATTAAATTTTGTCCGGCTGGACAATGAACAAAGATTTCAATTTTGGTCTACTTGTATCTCCGTTTTTAAATTGATATTGAAGTTTGGGACCACTGTCTTTTGAAAGATTTATATATGTGGCAAAGGGGACTGATGGGAATCAAAAGGGATTTGTGTATATAGCAGAGAGAGAATTAAACAACCCCTTTTCCTTCAAAGGCAGCTAATAAGAGAGATTAAGGTGGCAGAGAGAGAAAGTTGGTTATTTTCAGTCTAAAAAGCAAACTTGCTACTGAGTTCTGGGCAGGTTGTAATTTATACAGTGCTTGAGCAGCCAGTTCAAGGTGTAGTGCAATACAATAAACAATACGAGCTTCAAGAAATGCATTTATAATTTGAACCTTATGAGGAAAATAAAATAAATGAATCAGTTATTGAAGGTGCTAAGTTAAAACAGGCCCAATGTTACTACAGATGTCCTCTGGTTCATCAAGGCGAGTAACAAGTTGAATTTAGCTCCCACATTTTTAACATGGCCAGAAAGGGAGCTTCCAAAAAATAGAGAGTCTGTGTGGTAGAAGGATTTCAATCTTGCCTGCATTATATGATTGCTGAAATTGGCAAATCCAGGTATGTGCCTTCTCAAGCCTATCAGGAAAATCAGGGCTCCATTGCATTTTCTCCAAAAAGCTGGATAATAATTTGTGTCAACCGCATACGTAAACATAGAAAAACCAAAAGATTAAATGAATTGCATCAGACAGGTCACGTAGAGATTAAAAAGGAAAGGGGACAGAACCGAAACCTAATGGATTTCCCAGACCAATAGATTTACCTAAAAAAGAAAAAGGAAAACAACTTCTTAGTCTGATGGCCAAATATTCTTTGAGTCAGGTAAGGGCTGTGTCCCTGACACTAAGGGGTCTATTAGGATGGCGGTCGGAAAATCACTCCGACTGCCTTGGTAGCGGGAAAACACCGCCCGCTAGGACCCCTGGAAAACTGCTGGTCCAATTAGTATGCTCTGCAGTTGAAATCCGACGGTGGTCGGATTCTGGCTGTTAACATTGCAGTGGTTGCAGCTGCCAGCAGCACCGCCGTGATGTAAAAAAAAACATGTCCTGCATGTCCCTGCACTGTGAGGCAGGCACTGCACAGTGCCTGCCACCTGGTACAGGGACATGTAGGGGGGTACCATGGGTACCTCCCAGTGCACCCACACACCCCCCCAACACATTGGGGGTCCACAATGGAGCCCCAGAGACAGTCTCCGCATGCCTTTCCATGGCGGTCCCACCACTGCGGAAGGCTGGCTACCGCCGGCATCATAATCGTGCCGGAGGTGCTTGACCCTGATCTGCCACAATTGTAGCGGTCCAGCGCCGCATGCCAGGCAAGCGGGCAGACTGCAACCGGTGAAAAAGTGGCGGGCGGAAAATCACAACTATGCGGTCACGACCGCAATGCTAATCGGATCGGCGGTTTTGAGGGTTTCGATGGCGGGTGGAAGTCTGCCACCGGTCCGGCGGTTGCTACCGCTGGCCCGGCGTCGAGCATTCGCCTGCCATCCTAATAGACCCCTAAGACTCCCTAGACAATAAATAGAAGAATCTGGTGGTCTACGGTGTTAAAGGCCAAAGAAAGATCCAGCAAAATCAGAGTGGCTGGTGCACCTTGATTGGCACAAAAGCATAACTCATCCAAGACAACTACTCCCACTGATTTGGTGCCTAGGATGCAGGAGGTTATTGATTTCAACATGCCTGGATACTCAACTCTAGCTATTTAGCTAAATAATGGGAGTTGTGAATTTGGTCTATGGTTAGATAAATCTGCATCAAACAAGGATTTAAGCACTCCATCTTAAATTCCAAAGAAACCATACCGGAAGACGGTGAGACATTTACTAAAGATCTCACCAGAACACGTTTCATTGTTAAAATATTTTTATGAAGCCTAGCACAGCAGGGTTACCTGTAGGCCAGAGGCTAGCTGTTGTTCACCAAGGAACAAAAGTTCTCACCCTCCTCAATTTAAAAATGATTAAGAAACGGTAATGGGTTGAAAACAAAATAATCCTAACATGGGAAGAGGGGAATATTTGCTTTCTCGAATTAAAAGTTGATCTTGGTAACCTTTCTATTAAAGCGTTCAATAATTTTCCATAGTTCTGAGCTGCTGTCACTTTAGTCTTTCTTTACTTTTGCATGTGTCATGAGATTCCTTCTTTGGTTTCTGTTAGCAACAGCGTGGAGTTCACAACGCTAACATCAGCATCCTTACCAAATATGAAATCAACAATGGGGCTATCAATTAACAATGCCAACCCAAACTGGGCAAGAACTGAACTGATTGTTATGCTAGAAGAAGGCCTACATGAACACCTTCAGAATGTGAAAGCACTTACTGCTTCTACCATTTCTATTCACAAATCCTGGAGAAAGCCTTTGCTCAACAAGAGGGAGAGCATCAGCTATTTTCTCCAAATTTAAAGACAAAGTTTGTCCTGGTAAATCAGTCAGGACGACAGCAATGTTATTTGATTGTCTGCATCCTCAGAAAGACTAATCTATCTGGAACAGACTTAGACTCTGGTATATGCATCCAAATCTTCAGTTGTGTGATATGAAAGGGCATGTGATAGCGGTATGTCCCCGTCTGTGTATAGCTAGAATGCTTGCTTTGTGTGACATCGTAATTCACGATTAGCTACAACCTTTATGCATTTAGAATGCTTGTTTGTGGTATCTCATTAATGGGGAACATCCTTTACAACGCAACTTTTACAATGCACTACCATTACGACGCAACTTTTACAACGCAAGTTATTACAACGCATTGCGCTGGGGGGGCGCTCTGGGATAGGGAATAGTTTAATTTACTATCCAACAACTTCCCTACTATCCACGGGGACTAGAGTTGGAATAGTAAATTAAACTATTCACTATCAAGCGCCCCCCAACGCAAGTCGTTGTAACAACTTGCGTTGTAAAACCTGCATTGTAAAGGCATGCGTGGTAAAAGCATGCGTTGAAACGTCATACATCCCTCAATAATAGTCAACCTGCAGCTCGTCTAGCCCTGTTAGTTTGTAGCTAGAACCTTTGATTGAATGTCATCATGCATGACCAATACCCCGTTATAATTTCCAATTGTGTAATTTTGACACATGGAAGGCTGTAATCCCTGTGTAAAAGCCAGTCTCTAATTTCTTTAAATAGGAGAGTTGTGACACATCTAGTCTCCTGTAATATAGACACGACATAGCCGCTCAATTGTAGTAAGTTATTTACAGCTGAGTTTTGATATCGCAATGCCTGATGCCAGAATCAGCCGCCACGTGAAAGACAAGTTACAGAGCATATTTACAGCAGCAGTTTAAACATATTAAAGGTCGCCACCTGAGTTACGCAGTGGGCTTCAGCTCCACAACAGAACAATCTAATGCAAATTTACGCTCCGTTCCTCCCATAAGAGGAGGTACAAACCACCCCACTTCCTGTGGAACTACCAAGCCCTGTAAGCAACCACATGAATCCGATAGCAAAACAGGGAGGGAGGGATGGGAACTCATGTGGCGAGGAGTCATGACGATTACCGGTAAGTAACCGGGGCATTATCCTCCAGTAGATCATCTGTACCCTTCAATGTGCAGTTAGAATCTTTGTCTAATGTCATACATATTCTGTGGGATGTTCCTTTTCCCATGTAGTTGAAATGTTCAATTGTATAATGACATTGCCAGGACACCTCATCCCAGACTGCTCCCCTAATGATGTAGTATGGCCCATGTGCATCTCTAATAGCAGTGAAGCCTCCTTTCATGAAATGCTCAGCGCCACCCTAGTGGGCCTTTGCCTTTCAGTCTTAATGTATAAATTCAGATTGTGCAAGGGAACTGGAAGCACGGATTATATATGCTTTCCTTAAGTCAGTGGTAAGCTTTTCAGATGATAATATTATGTTTCAAACGTCACTGTTGCGCAATGCTGTTTTCCGCTGAATGTTTTAAGTTTTCGTCTTGCTTTTATATTACATTCCACTTTTTATGTGCAACATTCGAGTGCCAATAGTTTCCAGTTGCATCCTTCTTAATGTGGAGGTTTTGCAATCTCAGGCACAAAAAATGGAGGCCAAACGCTCCTATCTGCCCAATTTGTGGTAACCAGTGTACATGGGAAAAGATTTGTTTTTAGTATTGTGTGACTCTCAGGAGTTGCTTCTTATGGGTAAACACATTTACATTAGCTGTTTTTAAAACTAGAAAGTCTTGATTGATTGTATCACCATTGTTTGTGCTGGGGAGAGGTGTGTTGATTGTCAACAGCACTATCACATCGCCCATGCTACTGATAGCACCCTCCCACCCCTCACACACTAGCTTTCACACACGATGAAGTACACTCTTGCACCCCTTATACACTAACAGTCACATTGAACCAACACCACTATCAAACCGAGCAGCAAAGAGTACCTCCATTACCACACAGGGTAGCAATAATATACTACCGACAGCACTCACTCACCCTTCACAGTGGCTGTCTCACTGTACTATGGGAGTACAACAGAATCTCGGGAGGCGATGACGATGATCTAATAAGTTTGATTTATTGTAAATAAAAGAATATAAGTAAATTTAAGAGCTCGCAGGATGAGCGACTCAATCAAGACTAGAGGCAGTGGTAACTGCCTGAAAACGAACACCTACACCAATGACACAGTTACCATCTAAACAAGAATTGTCAACTTAAAGAAACAGAACAACTTACTTACCACATACTTCTGAAAAGAGTAGCAGTCACTCATTACTAGAAGTACTCTCACATGCTTCCCAGACTACCAGCCACAAACCACCAATAACATCCCACACTAGCAGCCACACACTACCAGAAGAAACCTCCGACCCCCTCACAGACTAACAGTCACACAATACCCACAGGATGCTCTGACCCCTGAGTAGCAGTCTCACAATGCCAACAGCACTCTCCGTTCTCTTTCATACATCTGTAGTTTCACGGTGCGGAAAGCGCTCTCACATCTCTCTGAGGCCATCAGTCACACACTTCTGAGAGCAGTCACATCTCACAAAGTAGCAGTCCCACACTAGGTGGAGTGGTGTGGCTCACTGGTTAGAGGTGGCAGACCCGGAAGCAGAGGTCGGCCCGGGACCAGGGTTTGATTCCTGACACGGCAGGGTCTTGGGCCAAGGTCAGCGGACTCGATAATTCTCGCCTCGGTGCCTACTCTAACCATGGATCTCACTCAGCAACTCTCGGCAATAGCTTGCTTAATCTCCACTTACTGCCCCATCAGCGCCGGGGATGCTTGTCTTCACCTTGGAGATGCCCAGGAGGGACCATCTCACAGAGAAAGCCAGGATGGGTTTCCCAGCGGTATACAGCGCCGGGACGCCCCTTTGCTGGGGCAGCTGTGCGCTTTACAAGTATACAACATTTAACTACAGCGTATGGGACTGCACCTTGCATCAGGGAAGTGCTGGTTGCTGCTGCCCAAGAGCAAGAAAATAAATGCCAAGATTTCTTTGAGAAAATCGAGACACGATGGCTTTGCTAATGCTTATTATAGCTACAACTATTTGTAGGGGAAACGTTTATTCTTCCCATCTATGTTAATATATGGATTGGAATTCTTTTCAACCAATTTTGTAATTCTGAGTTGATTCTTTTATCAAGAGGAACTAGTCAGAGTGATTGTTGTTTCCTAGAAGAGATATGTGTGTTTAGCCATGGTAATTACATGTCTATAAACAGCTTTTGTGAACCTTTCTGTATGTTTTGAATTAATTTTGTCTTCCAACTTTCAGTTGCTTTATGTCAGCTAATGACCATAGCTTTTGGTTGAGTGAGAAAATTGATGAACAACACAGGAACACAGTTACACACATCATAAAGAAATGTATATGTATATAATAGCTTCGTGTTATTCTGGGGCATATTACCAAGCAATAGCGATAATTATCGCTATTGCTTGGTTAGAGACAAAATGTTACCGCTGAGCTGCGGCGATTTTTATCGCAGATGAACCTTGGTATTACCAAGGTTTATCGCAAATGCGATAAAAAACGGCCGCAATGCATGAATATCGCTGAAAAGTCAGCGATATTCATGCATTATCGAGCAAATGCTCTTAGCCATGTTATCCACCTCCCATTGGTTAACATGGCTAAGAACTGCTCAGGGCAGGTGCTAGCTTTTGGAGAAATTCGCGCTTAGCGCGAATATCTCCAAAAGTTGGTAATAGGAGATAGCGATGTTAGCGACTGTTTCCAGTCGCTAACATCTTGGCACGCCCACTTTGCATGTCATTAGTGATAAATATCACTGACATGCAAAGTGGGGCCCAAGATGGTCGCTATCTCCTACTAGCTGTCGCTAACTGGTGTTAGCGACAGCTAGGTAATAGGGAGATAATTTTATCTCCGCTTTCTTGGCTTTTAAAGCCAAAAAAGCGGAGAGAAACCCCCTTGATAATATGCCCCTTTGTTCTGTTATTTGATGTTGGATTCTACTCGTGAAGCAAAGCAAAGAAAAGTATTTTACATTGCATGGTACTGGTAAGAACATTTACACCCGCTGTTGACAGACAGAATAAGAATTTCATTAACATAAAGAACAGCTTAGTTGTTGTTTTCCTACATGTCCTAAGCAATCACAAAAGGGAGAGTCATGTATATTATATCCAATGAATTTTAATCTGTGCAACAATAAACAATCTTTGGCAAACGAAACTGCAAGGCTCCATGTTGATTGTGATAGATGTGATTTCATTTTATCCTCTTCAGGTCAAATAGACATGGGGATTAAGCTCGAAAAATAGAAATATGGGACATGAATTAACAATTAACTGTAATACTCATTACCAGGGTTTAATCATTTTGGGACACTGATTAATTGCTGCCACTGTCTCCTTTTTTTCTTAAAGGAGAAATTACCTCTGCAGAATGTAAACGAATGCAGTTTGCATAAAAAGCCAGGCTTTCTCCTCCTCAATGTGGAAAATGGAATGGTATAACATTCTCTCCTAGACTTCTCAAATCTCCACAGCGTAGTGCTTTTTGCAAGTACCTAGCCCAATGTAAAGGTATGTGTCCTGTTGCATATCACTGCACATATAATTGAACATGTGCTGCAATTTATTACCACCACAAGCTTGCCCCACAAAAAATATGGAAGTGTCTATTTATTCGGACGCGCGCCAAAAAGTACAAAATCTGTGCTATTTACCTAGCAGCCTGCAAAATAGTACATAACCTCTGCTGCTTAATGTTACATTTATTGCTGCTTGAAATGAAGAACTCTGCACATGAGAAAAGAGCAGGATGTCGAGTTCATTTAACCCCTCCCATGCTCATGACGGCGTTCCGGTGCTCATGACGAGCTCAGCTCGTCATGGCCCGTGGAACGCTCAGGTGCGGGGAGAATTCCCCTGCTGTGCTGAGCGTTCCATGGGAGGCAATACACCTGTGACGAGCTGAGCTCGTCATGAGCACAGGAGCGCCGTAGCTCATGACGAGCTCAGCTCGTCATGAGCATGGGGGCGCTGTGCGCGCCCCTCCCCCCAGCACAGCGGGGGAATAACCCCCGCAGCGAAGGGGTTAAACACCTCAGCCACCTCCGAACCCCTCGCAAACTTCCGTCAGTCACGTCCGGGCACCTCCCATCGAACCTTGGAGACCTAAAGGTTCTGATGGCACTCCCATGGTTTCTGGTCAATTCAATTCAAAGAACTTTATTTGCTTCAAGTTGCAAACCATAAAAGTTACACATACTAATACATCAAAAGGTAAAAGACATTATTTTAAAAAAGAAGTATCAGCAACAATATCCAATCAATAATCGATTTAGGGCATTAAAAGAGAAATTGTTACAGTTCAACAAAAGTGACAGTGCATTGACGAGATGATGCCCATAGCAGCATACAGTTAATAAATAAGTAATAAACATTTTGAAGGATTCATCACAACTCCATACACTTCCTAGACTTAACAATTGATTTGAAAAATTCCACGATAAAAAATAGGCAATCCTCCTTCAATAGTTGCAGATACATCATAGCTGGTCAGACCTACCCAGAATTAAGTTTTTTAAAAAGAGGAACCAGATAGCGTTTGCGAGGGAATTCATACAAGTGACATAAAAACATAAAATGCAGCATGTCCTGCGGAGACTTTCCGTCGCAGCCGCAGGGAGCTACCACTTTAATATTAATAAAACATTTTGGTCTTACAAGCAAGTAATGAAACAGGTTCATGCGAAACCTAGTTAGTAGGAATTTCTCGTACGTAGACAATGTACCCAAGAGATATGGCTCTGCCCTCAGGGTTGTTTTCAACATAATATATGTCTGTGCGCTAGGCTTCTGTAGCTCCTTAGCTTCCCTAGTCAGTTTCCTTTCTAATAGAAAGGCCGTTATAATTGCCTCCAAATCTCCCTTTTTAATACGTTCAGGGTTGACATATAGCTCCCCCCACCCTAAACTTGCGAGATTTTTCATAATGTAATTTAGCCACGGCACTGCGGTCGAATTATCCAAAGACATACAGTCTTTTAGAATCAAGTGAGTCAGAGGAATATTAGGGTTTAACCATGTTTTTAACCATTAAGTCAATAGAAGCAAGGATAGTTCATCACTGACAAACTGGATCCCCAGTTCCTCATTGACAACTAAATTTGATGTGCCCCGTGGGAGACACAATAGATGTTTCAAAAAATCGTTCTCCCCAATTTCTAGGCAGTCTCCAACTTTATAACCCCATATTTCGCTGCCATAGGATGCTGTGGCCAAGGATTTTGCCTTGTAAACTTGCAGCATGGCTCCAGTAGGCTTTTTATCCCAATTTGGAGGCAAAATTAAAAATAGCTGCGTTCACCCTCGCAACATCCCCTTTCTTTTTCAGAATGTGGGGGCCCCATTTAAGCTTGTTGTCAAACAGGACCCCTAAATAAGAAAACGTGTTAGTGAGGGGGATTTTTGAATCTCCAACCTTAAAACGGAAGATCTTTTGTGAAGGCTGCCGACCTGCATAACATAGGATTTAGTATTATTTATTGTCAAGTCCCTGTTCGACATAAATGCAGAGAAGGCAGTTAGAAGTGCTTGTAGTCCCCCTTTCCGTCCTGGATTTGAGGACGGCATCGTCCGCGTAAAACAGGACGGGAATCCCACGCCGATCTACTCTGGGGCAATCAGCCCCCAACCCCCTCAGAATGCTATCTAGCTCATTGATATAAAAATTAAACAAAAAGGGAGCCAAAATGCATCCTTGTCGGACTCCCTTTTTAATATTAAAATCCCTTGTGACGCTCAGGTCCTGGGAAAACCTGACATTTGCTTTTGTGGACCTGTGTAGATCCTCTAAGAAGTCTACAACACCATTTTCTACTCCCATTGCCCTCATGGACTGCCAGAGCTTATTTCTGTTGACACAGTCAAAAGCTGAAGACAAGTCCATGAAAGCAAGGTGAATAGTCCCTGGGCGCGCTACAGTGTACTTACTCAAAATCAGAAAATGATTAATATGACACTTGTTTCTTAATGCTGGCCAATCCTCAGTTACCAGCGGCACCAGCTTGGGGATATTGCCCAAAACTATAGTGTAGGAGTTGGCTTCTGGGGGAAGATGCAGAAAGGAGGGCCCATTTTGAGCGACGGGTAAACCTGATAGGTTAGGGAGACATATTCGGGATGCCATTAAAGCAGGTTGCAACCCTGTTAGAGAAGGTCCCCCCTGTAGAGAGGGATTCGGATGACTAGAATCGGGAGCTGGATCAGGGAAATTTCGTTCTTCAGGGACAACCCCTCTTGCTACCTGTTCTCCACCCTTGTAGGGCACCACACCCACCAACTGTCGATGCTGTAGCCAGAATCAAGTAAGGTTGTAATAAAACCTGTTCTAATTTACTTAATCTACCTTCTATCTTGCTCAATTTATGGGTCAGAGGATCAAGAAGATCGGTGATTCCCTGCATCATTCGCTTATAGAGGGAATCCTCAATCATATTAGTGGGACGGGTGACTTCTATACTTGATGGATTAGACTGACTACAACCATCATGCCCCCTCTGTACTGCCTTTGTTTCACCCCAACTGCAGGCTGTGGAATAGACTTGGGTGGACCCCGGCCTTTCATTTTCTTTGAAGGGGGTTCACCTTGGCCAGCCTGCAGAACTTTTTTACCCCTTGTTGTAACCATTAGTGGATACAGGTTAGTAGCGGGGGTGAGGACTCAGATAAAACCTCTGAGCCATAACTTTCCTGGCTTAGAACCGTTAGTGGGGGTGAAGGTGGTGGGCCTGCGCGTGTTGCCATGGCCTGGGGGCTTACCCTCAAATTTGGGATTGGAGGTAAGGGTTCTAAAGATAAACTTCGCTCGGTTAGTTGGATCTCATGCATCAGAACCGATTCAGCCCTGGACAAAAAGGCATTGAGCGTTCCCACTACTCTCCCTCCCACCCCTGTTTTGCCCTTGCAAGAGGGCCCCTTCCCCACAGAAAACACGACCCCAAATCAATAAGATAATGCAGTCCCCTAACATCAAAGAAATATTAATAAGCAAATGTACATAAGGTGGCCCAGCCGGCCCCTACCGGTCCCGGACGGACTCAGACGGGCCCGCCCTTGGCCCGGGCTTTGCCCAGGCTGCGGGAGCCCTGGCCCCCTTATGAACGCCTCCTGGCGCTCAACGATAAGGTGTGCGGCGTGCCCCCGTACAGGATGCTGGGTGGTGTCGTTCTGGGCAGGCAGGCAGGCAATGGCAGTCCCCAGGCGCCTCGCTCCGGTCAGCAGCAGTGCCCCTGTAGTGTGCGGCAAAAGCAGGCGTCCCAATAGTTGGCGGCAAAAGCAAGTTTTTCCAACAGCACACAGCCGGTAAGTGAAAGTTGGGCTCCCGCCCCCTTATGAACGCCTCCTGGCGCTCAACGATGCAGTGCGCGACGTGTGCGCCGCACAGGATGCTGGGTGGGGTAGTTATGGGCGGGCGGCCAGGCAATGGCGATCCCCAGGCGGCTTGCACCAGTCGGCAGCAGTGCCCCTGTAGTTTACGGCAAAAGCAGGCATCCCAATAGTTGGCGGCAAAAGCAGGTTTTTCCAATAGCACACAGTCGGTAAGTGAAAGTTGGACTTACATACAACAAAGTCACAGTTGTTGCTTATTTCTTTTATGCAACTAACAACTATTAACAAAGCCAATAGTCCTGGCTTGTTGTAGGTATAATGTTACGTGTGGTATCATATATCTGGATGCAATGACAGAAACAGGAAAATACCAGTCGGGCAGAACACTATGCTAAACACAGATTTTTAGCTTATGTGTTTTAAGCCAAGCCCTTAATTACACCAGCCACACCCCTTTGAAAGACCACTAGTTTTTTCATCCCACTTATAGCCCCCTGCACCCAGGCTCTGGCGAATGGCAGAACGCTGTACCACGAAGGTACGAGCTCAAGAGGCTTTTGAACAATAGCTGGATGAAGGGGAGGGTATGAGTCGATGGCTGCTTTGATACATTATCATTTCACTAAACAGCAGCCTGCAGCAGCTAGCGTCTGTGCGCTCTTCTCTCTGAAAGGGAAAAGGAGGGGGGGGGTCACAGCATGGTAGTTTAATTCTGCTCCTGACAGAGAGGAGTGAAGCTGTGAAAAAAAAGGTTTACAATAGTGTGGGCAGCCGAACATTTCAAAGGCAGCACTAACATATGTAACTCCACAGAACAGCACTTTGGCGTGCAGATTCCTTCTTATTAGAAACTACATGACTTTGACCACTACTCTTTGCACCACTTCCCCGAAAACACAATAATTGTTCTTCCCCAGCACTGCTGGTTTGGTTGATGGGAAGTGTGAAGCGCGGGGCTTTAGTTTTTATTGCTCAGTCGAAGAAGTTTTTAGACAGGGCTTTTCCTTTTGTGTGTCTTGATTACTGTTACAGGAAGGCTGAAATGACGGCAAAATGCAGGATCTCATACTTCATTGTGGTCTGTTGTGGGTGCTTCAGACCGGAGACATCCCAGTTCAACCTTCCTTGAGAAGTAATACTTTTACACACATTTACTAAAACGTGCTATCTTTCACTTTATCCCACCCTTATCATCAGAGGGAAAGGAGAATCTCATGCACAAACATTTAAAATACAACCTTCCTGTTTTGTTGTCTCCTTTCATCGGTTTATGGGAAGATGAACCCATATTTTTTAATGTATTTACCTGGTGGGTGATTTATTTATTTATTTATTTCAAAGGTTTTATATTGCGCTACTGGACCCAAGAGTATCGGAGCGCTTTACAAGGATGGTGAACATAATGAGATAAAATTAACAATTAAATGAAAAAGAATTACAGTATGATAATGCATTCAACAGGGCTAAGGGGGCAAAGAAACGGAGAGATAAAATTAAGTGGAAAATGAATAATTAAAAGTTAGGAGAGAGAGGGGGGTGAAGAGAGGGGAGTGAGAGAATGAAGGGATTGAGAGGGGGTGGGAAGAGGAGTGGACAAGGAAAGAGAAAGGAGTGAACATGGTCAGAGTCAGTAACATTAGATATCCTAATACTTGTTGAGAAGAAGTACTTTGAGCTCCTTTTTGAAGAGAGGGTAAGAGGGGTTGCAGCGAAGATCCTTAGGGAGATAGTTCCAAGTTGTAGGAGCGTTACCAGAGAACGCACAGGATTGGGTCTTTTGACATTTGAGTCTGGCTGGGATCAAGACAAGGGAGTTTGTGCTCGTCAGGGACCTGGAGCAACCTGCTTTGTGTAGTTTTGTTGTAAGGTAAGAAGGGGTGTTTTGGTGAAGAGCTTTTCGAGTGATGCAGGCAGTCTTGTAGGTGGATCTTCCTTCTATTGGGAGCCAATTGAGATTTTTGAGGACAGGGGAGATGTGATCACATTTTTTACAATCAGAGATGAGTCTCGCAGCTAGATTGAGGACAGATTTCATCGGAGCAAGATGGATTTTAGGGGTGCCAGCCAAAGTGGCGTTGCCATAGTCAATCCTGGAACGGACAAGCGATTGGACAACAAGTTTGAAATCGTCTGCTGGAATAAATGGTTTAAGTTTCTTGAGGTGGAGAAGGGTGAAAAGCGCACTTTTTTATGCATTTTTAATGTGGGGGATGAGATTTAGATTCTGGTCGATACTGATGTCTAGGGATTTGACAGAATTAGAGGTGGAGAGTGTGCAGTTAAGAGCTTTGATGTCATTTATCCAGAGTTGAATAGGAAGGGTGTTGTTTTTGGGGGAGAAAAGGATGATTTCAGTTTTATTCGGGTTCACTTTGAGATGGTTCCGATGGAACCAGATTTGAATTCTGGTCAAGGTCTCATTGAGGTTTAGAATGTCTTTGTGGGATTTGATCTTGTAATATAATTGGGTGTCATCGGCATAAAAGTGGTAATTGATATTAGCTTGTTTGAGGATGAGGGTGAGTGGTTCCATGAACAGATTGAATAGGGTTGGGGAGAGGATGGATCCTTGAGGGACGCCGAGTGAGACAGGTTGAGGTTTAGAGAGAAAGTGGCTGAGCTTGATTTGCTGTGATCTGTTTTGAAGGAATGAGGAGAACCATTTGAATACGTTGCCATCTAAGCCGAACCGGTCTTTGAGAGTGTTGAGAAGGGTGGGGTGGTGGACGGTATCAAATGCAGCTGAGAGGTTGAGGAGGATTAGTAACACCCTCCCAATGCCTAGAAGGCTCTACAAGTGGATCCCTACTGAAATGAGAAGAACGGTCACCCAGGCCCTCGTCAGCAGAAGGTTGGACTACGGAAACGCCCTCTATGCAGGAGCCTCGGCCAAACTCTTGAGATGGCTCCAACGCATCCAGAACGCCTCTGCACGCCTGATCCTTGACATCCCTCGCTACAGCCACATCACACCCCACCTGAGTGTCCTGCACTGGCTCCTGGTCAACAAGAGGATAACCTTCAAGCTCCTCACCCATGCACACAAGGCACTCCACAACACCGGACCAACGTACCTCAACAGATGACTCAGCTTCTATACCCCACCCCCCAGCTCCGCTCCACCGACCTCGCCCTTGCCACAGTCTCCCGCTTCCGAAGAGTGACCTCCGGCGGCAGATCGTTCTCCCCCCACGCCGCCAAGACCTGGAACACCCTCCCCATCCACCTACGGCAGACCCACGACCAGCTGACCTTCAGAAAACTCCTCAAGACCTGGCTTTTCGAGCAGTAGCAGCATTCCCCATCCCAGTGCCTTGAGACCCTCACGGGTGAGTAGTGCGCTTTACAAATGATTGATTGATTGATTGATTGATTGATTGATTGATTGATTGATTGATAGTGTGTGTGGACGCTGAGGTCCTCATGGCTTACTGTGCTATTGTAAAACAATCAAATAATGTTACCTTTTACAGTTTCCCCATGATATTTCAGAAAGCCTCTACAATATCCTCTACATGCCTCTGCACAGCCCACTCCGTCACGTGCATGTTTGCTTGCATTCCTATTATTGTATCTCTGTAAATTGCCCACACCTTATTTCGAAGCTCTCAACCTCTCATTTAAAAGTTATAACCCCTGCAACCCAGAAATACCTGATCTCCTGTAGCTTGTCTATCAATGCCGCCAACAAAAGCATGAAATTCCCAAATACTCATCTCCAACTAAAGATCACATCTAATTTCCTACTAATATAAACTACCACATGGACACTGGAATAAAGGCATTGAATGGTTCCTGTAGACTACAATACTAATCCAATAACCAACAATAACTACAAAAAACACTAGCCCTGTGACCTGGAATAGCGTAAAGCACAACACTGCCTCACCAGGGATAGTAAGTGTTATATAACGCAATGACAATTCAATATATAATCCACACTAAAACGAATATCCTAACACTTAGAAGTCAAGACAGTCAATTGTTCATACAGGCTGCCTAATAATAAACCCATTTACTGCTTGACACTCTTAAACTCACAGAATACAAAACTGCTAAGGGTCATAGTCCACAGAAATAAACCACTGATTACCAGTTGATGAAGTGTGGAATTACTAAAGAGACCTGCCTCCTGCCACTGGTCAACAAGGATTAGCTACATTCTATGGCCTCTTTTTGGCATTTCACAATGACAGTCAGATTAGGGATAATATTAACAAAGTCCAACACAGCAGATCTCTCTACCATTTCTCCCTTTTAACCTATGCCTTCCCAGGACTGTATACTTTTACCATAATATCTCAAAATGGATAATCCAGTGCAGTAATCAATTAAGTGGAATATGAACATAAAACCTTAAAGACCAAAAAGGGACATCCAGGGCTGCTGAAAGTTTCCAGCTTCCTAAAAACCATAAACTGCGCCCCTGTCTCTTCATACATCACTTTGCTAAACTCTGGGTCCCACCAGAAGATAACCTCATCCCAGTAATCCTTATGAGTAGTATGGACGCACTCCCACGCAGGATCAAAACAAAGGCAACATACATACAAACAAGCACCTTGCATTGTGCAGTGTGCCACCAGTTTTGGCAAGTGCTTCAGCGCCCCACATAGGGATAGTAAGCGCTATATAGATGTAGCAATTGGTGCCAGGCTTTGTGTGAATTATGACCCATATTTCAAGACTTTCCTTTTACAGACCATTATATCGTGAGCAAATAGTTCAACTTTTAGCATTGAAAGTATGGCAGCTAAATTCATATAACCGAGGTCCTCTGTAGAAAAAATTGTAACCAAATTGCTTTATCACCTACTGCCTCACATTTCTTATATACCAAAGCAGATAGCACAGAGCAAGCAGTGTAGTGGTTAAATATTTCTTTTGGGTTTTATTGTAAGCATATGCTACAAAATAAAAAAATTTAAAAATGTGCTTGCAATAAAAAAAGTAAAACTAAAATATAGATTACATTTTAAACTGTTGCGTTGCCACGTATGTAATGCTCTTTCAGCTTCCTTTCAACAAATACTTATAATGCATCTTTTCTGATTTCTAGGACAGCATTTGTGCAAATCGATGACTAGAGGCAGCCTAGGCTGGAAAGCGTGATATAGAGATGATATTAATCTTAATGTGGTAGTTATGTGCTCTCTGAAGTGCATATTCTCTGCTAATCGTCCCGTTGTCAAAAGCAAAAGGACCAAGTGGACCAAAAGATGGAGAGAATGCTGAAACAATGCAAACTTTCACCCCCAGTCAAAAGGATCTGGGTTTAATGCATGGTTCTTTTGCTCACCGCGTCACTCCAGTTTAAACCCAGCCATATGGAAATCAGTCTTGACCCTGTTCCTCATGAGAACAAGTCCAGCCCGAACTGCCTAACCAGGTCCTCCCTGGACCGGAAACAAGCAACAAGCATCCTGGGAACGGTTTCAGGGCATCACCCCTCATCAGCCAGGCTAGCTTGAATCTAGTGGCTCAGTGAGCACGGTGTGGGCAGATAAAAAGGTCTTGCTGTCTGAGATTACTGCTGAATTCCCCTTGTATTTGTAAAGGACACTTGTTCCAAGCTTCAGCCGGATTGACAGATCTCCGACCTATATACTCACACACTTATTATATAGTAGTCAAACTAACCCGGAGATGGAGTTTTGTAAATTTATAGCGTATAGCCAGTGCCTCTTCTAAATTGTTGAAACTTTCAGCTGCAGACCCAGCATTACAACTATATTTCCTGATGTATCTTGTACACAATAGGTTTTACACCTCTGTCTGGGCCTTCCTTTAGATAAAGCAAGGCTGTGAGAGCACTACTGTGTAGGTCTGACGTAGACAAAGCTTTATCGGTTTTGGCAGCTTCATGTTTTTTAAAAACATTCATAATAAAATACATACCACAGGGCGTTTGATAAACCTTCTCCATCTGTTGGTTTGTGCAAGTGTCTTGTGTCTTTCACACTTTGCTTTCTCATCCTACAGCCTGCATCAAAGGGCAGTGGGTCAGCCCACTCCATTCAGTGGCTGTCTTGAAGTGTGATTGAAGGCATTTCACCTGTTCACATGTGCACAGCCGCCTGGAAAGGATTGCACTTCATAGCAAAGGCTGGTGTGCCTGGGTTGCTTGGCTACTACTTTTCTTTTTTTTTTGTTTATTAAAAAAAAATGTTTTATGCTTGCTATATTGTTTGCATATTGCATCTGTTAGCTAAATAAATTGATTAATGTATATATTTTTTTACATGAAACGCATGCCAAGGCTTAGACATAGAGCTATGCCAGTGCCTGTTGTTTGATAATTTAAACGTTTTTCAATGCCCCCAGTGCAATGGGTAGTTCCTCAAGTGAGGAAGGATCTTCCTCCTCTCAGATATCCCTTCAAGGACCAATACTGCTTCCGGTTGTGGCTGACCCATGGGACAGAGGATGAATTATTCAAGAACATAATGTACTAGAAATCTTCTGGTTGCTGAGTATGATTGAGTTACACTTTCAGGTGGTCTTCGTTCTACATGCTCATTCTCTAATTTTCGGATGACATCTTGCTTATAGGTTAGTCTCAGTGATGCCTTCTAGTCTTTTTTTTACATGTGTTAACTGCATAATCTATTATCGTGACAGGGCCTGCACACCTTTACAAGCACTGCATGCATTATCTCACTAGGTTTTCCTGCACAGTAGCAATTCCGTTGCTGAGCTGAACCCCACCCAGTGCCAACCGTAGTTCACACCCCAGAAATTTGTCATATAAGAATCTAAATGAGTTTGGATGGAGGCCGTTTGCCCCCTGTACCAGGTATTCCTGTTGTTTCTATTGTTTTTACAGGTGCTAAGTTTCTGGAGATGAAAAGATGAGGGGGGTCGTTTACTCTCATCACTGCTATTACCCCCCCACCATACACCGAAGCATGTTTTCTTCCTGATCCAGCAAATGCTAATATTACATTTTTCTCTCTGTCCACATATATGTCACAACACAATACCCCACCTGTAAAATACAAGTCTTAGCATTCCCCTGTTGAAACCAACTCGTAAGTTAATTGTACTATATTTAAGGTCAGATGTAGGTTTAGGAAAATCATTATTAGTTTGTTTTACATGTTGAATCCAACAGAATGTGTCCATTTTCTCCTTTGCATGATTGTGTAACTTGTTCATGTCCTTGGCGCAGCCATATGTCTTGTTTACAATCAGCATGGGAGGAGTACAGAGGCAAGCGGAGTGCGGCCTGACAGGTCTAGATTAAAGGGTACTCCCTGGGCTCCCCTTCCTTTAATGAAGCGAATGGTGACGAGGGAGGCATTGGGGAAAGGGCTAACTGGAAGTCCTCGTCTTGTTCAATGTTGCAGTGAAAAAGGATTCACTCTCCCCACGATACTGAAACCTAATAGCATTTCCAAACAGGATTATCACTGTTTCCTAGCTGGCAACCTCTGGTTGAACTTGCACATAAACATACATTTATTTGTGTTGGTTCCTCAGAGTGTTCGCTCTCAGGAAAGAACATCCTGCCATGGTAAAATAAACAAACATTGGTAACGTCAATAGGTCTCTGCAATGCGAGAGCTTTTGGCGTTGTCAATGTGCACGTCTTTTAGCCATGCGGTACAAAACAAAGCAATGTGACACAGTTAGCGCTGGCTATGTCATAGCACTTTTTTGTCTGGCAGGAGGGGCAGGACGGGGAACACAACATGGGGGTTAATGAGACAGCACCAGTGCTGTATAGTTGAGACCTAAAATGAATGCGTCCTTGTGTAATGTAACTGTTGCTCATGTAAAGCACTCCAATACCTTCAGTTTGAGTTTGCGCTTTAGAAAAATGCAAAAAAAAAAAAAAGATTTTGAAATGCAATAGGTCTCGCATTTGCCAGAGTTTGAGCTATTGGCATTGTTAATGACGATGTGTTGTATTTAAGTGTTGGTTTTTCAAAACATAAATAATAGGCATTGTAATTTACAATAGCTTAAACTCTCGCAAATGCGAGACCAATTGCATTTCAAATGGTTGTTTGTAAAAGCGTCCCATGCCGCGCTTTCATTTTAATGTGGGCCACGCCCCTTTCTTTAGACAACCCGCGTCAAGTTGACAAACACATTTCTTTTTGTAAAAGTGCCCCATACTGTGCTTTCACTTTAATGTTGACCACACACCTCTCTTTAGATGTGGCTTGTGTAAAGAAAGGTGTATGGCAGATATTAAAGTGAAAGCACGGTATGGGGGGCTTTAAAAAAAGTGAAACACATGGAGCATTTTTCAAGTAAAGCGCAGCCTCCATGATCGGTCACCGCAATGTTATTGAACAGGGTGAGTTAGGGAGAGCTTGTCATGCCTGCAACAGCAGCTAGAATAGACATTAAAGAAAATAGTGTTCACATACTATAGATAAAACATCCCATGAAACAACTCAAGTAAAAAGTCCAGTCCTTATGTGAGGTCACAAATGCAGACAAGGTGGTACTAAGGAAGGACTACTAAGCCTAATCATGAATCAAAAGCAACCATTTAGAAAGGACAGTACAGGATCCAATTGAAAAGATGGGAGGAAATGGGCAGTACTTGCTCGGCCCAGGCTCAGCCTAAGAACGGGCAGTTTCTGTAATAGATTTCCTTTGACTAAAATTAGCAAAAATTAAACTGAAATAAAAGAATATTAAATATAATGTGTGAACGAAACGAGCCATGTGCGATCTGTGCCCTTTGAATATGTACAAAACATAAAAAGACCATTCTGCACCCAAAGAAACGGGCCGTAGATGGTTTCCTGGGGATAGCTATCAATAAATACAGATTAGAAAACTAAAATTGGGAAGTGAACTTAGAAGTAGATTTCCTGATGGTTTGGAACAAAGAAAGCCTGGACGATGTACTCTTTCCTGCATTTGAAGCAGAGGCATTGTGAAGGATAAGCCAGTGTTGTCATAAATAACAAGAAATTTTAAAGTGATAAAAAATTGTTTAAGGATGACAAAGGGCTACTGGTCTCTTAAACCCTACACCTCCCCTATGCATCTCAAACAGTTTACTCCCATTCACAAAAGGAAACAAAAGGACACTGCTGAGTGTTTGGTTTTTAAAAGGAAAACACTGAAAATCTGCAACAAAACAAAGAAAAGAATGCAGTGTGCGAGTGACTTGCAATCCGGTTTTTCAAACATATTCATACTTAACATGGATGTTCGTTCAGAAAATAAACAAGCCAGATCTAGCGGAATTTACATCACACGCCTTTGACCTCCCTAAAAGCATTGCTGAGTTGACCCATCTGTCTCAAAGTGTGTGTGTGGTGGGGGGGGGGGGGCATTTTGCAACCAGAAGGTAGCAAAAGGAACACAGACACGGGGAGGGAGTGTGAAAGCAAAACTGAGGGTGCAGGTGTGAAGAAACAAAAATTATGGCGCAGTGGGGAAAGGGGCACAGGGAAGCAAACAATAGACAAAGCAATGTAGCAGGCAGGGGGAGAAAAGCAAATAAACGAGAGCAACGTTAACCTGGGGGTGAAAGTACATCCTTTACAGGTAATCCGAGCCGAGGAGCAAAGCGCAGCGAGCTGCCACTTTGGAACTGGAGAACTGCTCAGTAAAGCGCTCCAATACCTTCTGGTCGGGTCGAGAGAAACTCATTAACCGCTTCAGCGCGGCGCGAATATTCGCGCTGTGCTGAAGATTAAAAAAACAGGTGTGGTAATGACGGAACGGTTCCGTCATCAGCACAGCCCAACCGACGCTGATGACGAAACCGTTCCGTCATAAGCATCAAAGGGGTTAAAGAAAATAGTGCTTACACCCTAGATAAGATGTACTATGTAACTATTGAAGTAAAAGGGCCAGTCCTCATGGGAGGTTACAAATGAAGACAAGGCTGTACTAAGGAGGGACTGACAAGCCTATTAAGCAATAAGAAGTTAGCATTTACGAAGGACAATAACACAAGCCAATGAAAAATATAGGCGGGGAGTGGACGGACTTCAAGTCCATACTCCAATACAGCATGGCTCATAGAGCAGCGCATGCGCTGCCAAGGCTCGACCTAAAAAAAGCAGTATCAGTGCTGCTCTCCGCAGAAGAGGGGAAGTGGGAAGGGCAGCTGAGATTTCATCCCAGGCGTTTCAGGGTCTAATATTTCCCAGGGTGTTGGGAAAAAGACAAAGAGAGAGGGGAAAGGGCAGGCGTAAGCTCTAAGGGTAAAGGGCGACTCGTGAGTGTAAATGGGGGGTAATCCTTTATACTACATAGCTTCAGGCCATAACTTTTAACATGAATGGGAGGCAGGTAGAAGCGGAAAGAAGCAACTGAAAACACTAGCACTCATCTGAGCCCACCGATTGTAAACAACATGTCTTGAAGAAAGTGCATGGGCTGTCTAGCTGTGACCTAAAATGTAGGGTCATTTATTAACTAAGACGTTGTGTGCATCACATCATAAGGCGCATGGTCACTGGTTAGACTATAATTTCTGAAGAAGAAGAAATAGGTATTTTGTCAGAGATTGCATACATGTGGAAAATGCAATGTCTAGATTCATGTATGCCATTTTAGAATGATGTCAGATCCTCCATTTAGGAAGTAGGGAAAGAAGGGCAAATAGTGCCCTGGGAAACAAAGTGCTCCTGTATATTCGTCCCTAAATGTGCAGGACTACTTGCCTTAAAAACAATTAACAAGCCCCTGTTCATTAGTGAAACAAAATTATGTGGTGCAGACTCAGCAAAAGCACTGGGATTTTTTTCTTAAAAAGATAGAAAATATTTATACAAATTGTGTATCAAATGTTCTGAGCCCAGTTGCCACAATGCACTGCTTTGCTCTGGGCCAACAGCCTAATCTCAGCACCGAAAGAATCTGTCTTGAGGCAAACATTCATCATCTCATATCATTACTCAAAACTTTGAATAAACTCTAATTTACATTTAGACAAGACATTAGGCCTTGATTATGAATGCTTCAAAAAATGTGGCATGCGTGAAACCCCTTGATTGCACAGGTGTTATCAGTGGGTCAGATTTTTGTGACCCCTGAATTTGTTTGCAGGTAAATGTCACTGGGTCAAACCTGGGACATGTACATTTTGGTGAAGTAATCAACAAAATCCACCTGCTATTCCCAATTCAATGGGGGAACGCATTAATTTGAGTTATTTATCACAAACAAGATCCCCAGGCTATCATTCTTCATCAGATGCTATGCATAGCACAGAAATAGAGTCACTCTCAATCATACTTCTCCCAGTTCACCTATCTCATTTAAGCATTGAGTGATGGGGTCTGCCTGTAGGCAGAGCAGGCTCCGTTAGGGATGTGTGTTCCAAAGATGGACCGCTCACGTTGGGGGCCACAATGCAGACCTGATGTCTGATCCAGCTATGCCACCCAGGTATGGCGAACCTGCTGTCTTGTTTTGAATGTGAGAACCACATCAGGTGGAAAATGTCCACGATCCAGGTGCCAAAACCTAGCAGGCCATGCATTGGTAGGGGAGTGGCGGCTGTACCTCCACTACACCAGTCATTGGCCTATAAGTGATTCCCCTAAATAATGGGGAATGATGTGCTAATAAAGTGTGAAAGATTATGAAAGAGATTTTGCAATGCAAGGCAGTTTAGAGCCCAATCTACAGAAATCTACAATGTATGCATGCGTGGGCACTGGATACGGAGGACAACAGAGACACAAAGAAGGAATTTATGTAATGAATAGTTGAGGACTATGCCTTGTGCGCCGCCATCGTAAAGGTGGGCCAGAGTCCCATTACTGAGCAGTTCAAATGAGTTAATCGAATAAAGCTCACAGCTTGACCCATCAAACTCAATTTTGGGTGCGCTGTTGATCTGGGGATATCACTGTTTGCAAACATTCAACCAATGCAGTTTACAGAAGCAAGTGAGGAACGGTCGACTGTAGCAAATCTGCGTGTATATGTTTTTTTTTTATGTGTGTAGGTTTTCCAAAATAATCTATGAAACAAAGTATTGATTGTAGACTGAGTTGTGTAAGGGATATGATTTAACACTGTTGTCTGCAATTGTAATATAACAGTAGACTACAAACATATGACTGTTACTAACATTTGACGCAGAAATGTACACAGCTTTTATTTAAGCCTGATTGATATTTACCAACAGAGACACTTGTGTTATAAAGAGACTCTCAACACCAAGAGATTCGGTTTCTGTAATAATTTATAAAGAAAAGTGGTGACCAATAAATTCAGAGATTTTCCTCACATTTTTTATGTGCAGCTAAAACCTTCCTCTGGCCCACCTGCAGGTTCCTAATGGTGCTGAGCTATTCAGAATGTGCAGGGTATAAAAGTGCAAAATTATACTCTTATTAGCAGTCAATCTAATATCAAAACTGGAGCTGCAACATATAACCATATTTTCCACTACTGTGACCTAGCTGGAAATATTGGAATATTTTGTTATTTTTCACAGTTAAATCCCCAGTGTGTGCTGTTGAGGGAGGTTTTGCTTCAGAGTCAAAGAGTGGTCCAAATAATTATCCTATCATTCTGTGTGAGAAACAGGAACTTGATATACTTTGGGAAAATAGAATGTTCAATGCAGGAAGTAAACTGATACTGACTGGCTCTAACTCAACATCTTAACACTGTGACTGACGCAAAATAACTTCTCAACCAGTCTGGCCTCCTTAAAAAACATTTTTGAGAGATGGTCTTTGAAATGTATCCCTTTGGCTGGTGCAAATAAACTATACTCATCTCGTTTTGGACACTTGCAACGTGTTTTAGGAATGGAATTCATTAGAGAACAGCAGACCAATAACAGAAGGTGCAGACAGGTTGCGATGATTTCTTAGCTTCTTGGCACAACCTTGTGCAAGATAAGCTGGCTCACTTTTAGTGAGTAAAAAAGACATTCATAATGTTTGCTGTCATTTCAAAACAACAAATGGAATGTATGTAATGGCAAGCGAAACTGCAAATAAATATTTTATCAAATAAAAAAAACGTATAAGATTAATTCTGCAATCAAATGGCTTAGAAAATGTTTGCTTCTGTATGGAACTATTATATGCAACTGACTAATAATTTGTCTCACAAAATGTTTTGCTTGCTGGACAGTGTTCACAGACTCTATGTTTTGAAAGCTTGTACTTGCTCTGGTAGGATTTTAACTTGGTATGGATAAAGGCAAGATCAATTCAGTTGTGTAAAATGTTTTGTAAATGGAGCCTATTCAGATGTATTATTACACATGCAGCCAGATTCATCAAGGCCAAAACGTCCCGCAATCTGGCCCTTTGCGAGCGCTATTTTTGCATTTGGGATTCATCATCCCAAATGCAAAAATCGCATTTTCAGAAAACGGTAAATTGCGAATAATTGCATTTAAGGAATCTCTATTTGGGATTCCTTAAATGCAATTCATGAACCATTTTAAATTTGCGATTTCGCTATCTGGGGCCGCTATTTACCGTGAAGTCTGACTACGTGGTAAATAGCGAAAACTTAGAAAAATGCACTTTAGTGCATTTTTCTAAGTTGTATGTTACACACACACATGTCCTTTGGACATGTGTGTGCGCAACATCAGTGTACATTATCATTTATGGGGTGCTACAAAGGACACCCTTGTTTGAAAAAACAGGAGTGAAAACCCATCAACCAGGTCGGGATTGGGGTAATAAGCTATATATATAAAAACAATATCCCAACTGGTATGATTGCAGGACAATTTTAAAGGATATGAAAACATTATCCGGAGGGGTACAAGGAGACTCTATACATTCATTTTAAATGCTAGAAGCATCAATTTTATTCAAGTGATCAAAGAAATTTGGAACAGGAGAGAAATTACAGTTAAATATCAGCACTGCAATTGTAAATACACATTTTCAATGACCCAAGTATGTACAAGGTGCACGAGTGAAAAAGGTGACACTACGGCGACACAAGTGACAAAGAAATCAGCGAGGGACGGCGCAAGGTGTGAAGTGAAAAATATTTACAGTGACTTCAGACATAGGGATTTCAAAACACTTTAAATAGTTGATTTTAGTATTTCATTTTCGTAGAAATTCGCTATGAAGGAAGCGCCTAAATACAGGCTGAAGGGTCGACGGCGTTTCGATCCGTGCAGTTTGGGATCATCTTCAGGACTAAAAGGGGTCGTGTGCAGTGCTGTAAGGAGAAAGAGGGGAGGTGTCACTGGATATGAACTGGAGGGTGGAAAGGGAGACAGTGACAATGATAACAATAAACCAAGTCTCACCCGGGGTACAGGCAAGGACTCCTTAAGTAGATTCGGAGATTCAGGGTCCGATGAACCAAAGGTCACGAGGGACTTGAAGGGTGGAACCGAGACGGGCAATCTGGGAGGGAAAGGAGGCAATGAGTGACAGAATCGGTATGGGAGAGTGGAGGAGGCTGGGCTCTAAAGGGGGAGTAAAGGTGGTGGAGTCTACTCACCCGTCGGCGATCGACTGTGACTGTCGGTGTAATTCTGGAAAGTCCCGGTCTGGAAGGATCCGAGAGTCCGGCCGTGAGCAATTATGTCGGCGGGAGTTGGACACTGATCTTGCCTTGTGATCGGGTCAGGACTAGGAACAATCTATAATGAATTGGAGGAGTGAATTAAGCCAGGACTATGTGGGCGCAAGCGAAGGGAATCTGGACTGGGCACAAGAACCTTACCTCTAGTTGGGGGAATGTCGGGCGACTAAATCGCGGTGCCGGCGTTGCTAGGGGAACCACAGCGGGTTTGGAGAAGCTAAACGCTGGTAGGCCTACGCGGGAGGGAAAGGGGCGGGGAGGGAGTGGAATGGAAGCTGGACGTGGATTGGGCACAGTCGGGAGAGGGGAGGGGGCGGGAGGCGGGAACAGACCTGTGTTGCAGGGAAGATGACGCGATATCACATTAGCAAAATCCTAGCCACAGATATACACAGTGAAGAAGTGTTGGAGACAATATACAATAAAGTCAACAGATTGAAGCTGACAGTTGGACAGCCGTGGAGCGAGAGAGTGGCCAGCAATTAGATCTTTCATATGCAAAACAAAAATCATTGCAACAGTACGAGCGTATTAACAAGAAGCAGGCTAGAACAACCAACAACTATACAGTTAGTGAATGATAATAATTAGACAGATGGCTGAATCAGCGCTATCTAGTGGTTTAAAGTAGGAGACTTGCTGGTGGTACTGGTGAGGGACAAGAGGTGAAGGGACCTGTCTGATAATACAGAGGCGTACAGGGAGGACAGTAAAAATTACATGATAACCAGTCGTAAATACCGAAGTGTGACAAATCAGAAGGGGTCGGTATTACTGGTAAGGGACAAGAGGTGAAGGGACCTGTCTGATGATACAGAGGCGTACAGGGAGGACAGTAAAAATTACTTGATACCCAGTCGTAAATACCGAAGTGTGACAAATCAGAAGGGGTCGGTATTACTGAGAGGCAGGTCAGCAGCAGAGAGTAGCATTACATGGTGATGGTTCCATTACGTTCATCGATGGTGTTTAATCCGTTATTAACGGAATCGCAAAGTGACATCCATTTGCATTCGATCCTATTGAGTAGAGATCTGATGTCGCCACCTCTGATGGGTAGCGATACTTGTTCAACTACCTGCCATTTGATATCTGTGTCTTTGTGTCCTTTCTCCAGAAAGTGCGACACCAGGGGGGCTGTCGCCACTTTACAGTTGATGCGGCTCTTGTGTTGTACAATCCTGTTTTTTACACTTTGGATAGTTTGGCCGATGTAGATCAGTGTACACGGACACTTGATTGCATATATCACGTTAGTAGATCTACAGTTTGTGTGATTTTGTCAAGGTATGGGTCCTATCTTTGAACTTGAACACTTTGGTGTTGATGGTTAGGTCACATACTGAGCAACTTTGACATTTATAGTGGCCCAGTACTGGAGGAAGGCCCCAAGCTGCAGTAATGGTATGATGATCAGTGGTTTTTGCGGGCCAGGAGATAGCATGGACCAAATGAGAGGACAAATTGTCTCCACGTTGATAGGAGAAGAGTGGTTCTTCTTGGAAGTATGCAAAAGGACGGAGGACTGACCAATTTTTCTTAATTATTTTGGCCACTTTGTTGCTGCAGGGACTGAACTTTGAGACAAATGGGATCCTTTTGAGGGATGTCTTGGTTTGTGTCGTCAGCAAATGTTCTCGATGGCAATACCAGGCTCTTTTACGGGCTCTCGAAACGAGGCGCTTGGGGTATCCACGAGCAATCAGTTTTTTGGTAAGAATGTCGGCCTCGCGGAAGTAGTCATAGCGCCATTTGCAATTCCGCCTGATGCGGAGAAATTGACCAAAAGGTAATCCATCCCTAAGCCCTCTAGGGTGGTAGCTGGTATATTGGAGAAGGGTGTTTCTCTCCGTAGGTTTTCTGTATAGTCGTGTGCCTAATTTTCCTCCTTCCGCATGGATCGTGACATCCAAGAAAGGTAAGTCATTTGGTTTGCACTCACACGTGAAGCGAAGATGTTCCTGTGATTGATTGAGCCATTCAATAAACGTTCGGCCAAACTATCCAAAGTGTAAAAAACAGGATTGTACAACACAAGAGCCGCATCAACTGTAAAGTGGCAACAGCCCCCCTGGTGTCGCACTTTCTGGAGAAAGGACACAAAGACACAGATATCAAATGGCAGGTAGTTGAACAAGTATCGCTACCCATCAGAGGTGGCGACATCAGATCTCTAGTCAATAGGATCGAATGCAAATGGATGTCACTTTGCGAATCCGTTAATAACGGATTAAACACCATCGATGAACGTAATGGAACCATCACCATGTAATGCTACTCTATGCTGCTGACCTGCCTCTCAGTAATACCGGCCCCTTCTGATTTGTCACACTTCGGTATTTACGACTGGGTATCAAGTAATTTTTACTGTCCTCCCTGTACGCCTCTGTATCATCAGACAGGTCCCTTCACCTCTTGTCCCTTACCAGTAATACCGACCCCTTCTGATTTGTCACACTTCGGTATTTACGACTGGTTATCATGTAATTTTTACTGTCCTCCCTGTACGCCTCTGTATTATCAGACAGGTCCCTTCACCTCTTGTCCCTCACCAGTACCACCAGCAAGTCTCCTACTTTAAACCACTAGATAGCGCTGATTCAGCCATCTGTCTAATTATTATCATTCACTAACTGTATAGTTGTTGGTTGTTCTGGCCTGCTTCTTGTTAATACGCTCGTACTGTTGCAATGATTTTTGTTTTGCATATGAAAGATCTAATTGCTGGCCACACTCTCGCTCCACGGCTGTCCAACTGCCAGCTTCAATCTGTTGACTTTATTGTATATTGTCTCCGACACTTCTTCACTGTGTATATCTGTGGCTAGGATTTTGCTAACGTGATATCGCGTCATCTTCCCTGCAACACAGGTCTGTTCCCGCCTCCCGCCCCCTCCCCTCTCCCGACTGTGCCCAATCTACGTCCAGCTTCCATTCTACTCCCTCCCCGCCCCTTTCCCTCCCGCGTAGGCCTACCAGCGTTTAGCTTCTCCAAACCCGCTGTGGTTCCCCTAGCAACGCCGGCACCGTGATTCAGTCGCCCGACATTCCCCCAACTAGAGGTAAGGTTCTTGTGCCCAGTCCAGATTCCCTTCGCTTGCGCCCACATAGTCCTGGCTTAATTCACTCCTCCAATTCATTATAGATTGTTCCTAGTCCTGACCCGATCACAAGGCAAGATCGGTGTCCAACTCCCGCCGACATAATTGCTCACGGCCGGACTCTCGGATCCTTCCAGACCGGGACTTTCCAGAATTACACCGACAGTCACCGTCGATCGCCGACGGGTGAGTAGACTCCACCACCTTTGCTCCCCCTTTAGAGCCCAGCCTCCTCCGCTTCCTTCATGTCGAATTTCTACGAAAATGAAATACTTAAATCAAATATTTAAAGTGTTTTGAAATCCCTATGTCTGAAGTCACTGTAAATATTTTTCACTTCACACCTTGCGCCGTCCCTCGCTGATTTCTTTGTCACTTGTGTCGCCGTAGTGTCACCTTTTTCACTCGTGCACCTTGTACATACTTGGGTCATTGAAAATGTGTATTTACAATTGCAGTGCTGATATTTAACTGTAATTTCTCTCCTGTTCCAAATTTCTTTGATTACTTGAATTAAATTGATGCTTCTAGCATTTAAAATGAATGTATAGAGTCTCCTTGTACCCCTCCGGATAATGTTTTCATATCCTTTGTAATTGTCCTGCAATCATACCAGTTGGGATATTGTTTTTATATACAAAGGACACCCTGGCACCCTTGAAATCGTTTCCTTATTTGCGATTCGCAAATTGCGAATCGCAAATAAGGAATGACTCCCCATTCATTCCTATGGGCCTAATTTGCGAATCGCAAATAAGGAAGCAGTAGAAATCGCAAAAAATATTGCGATTTCTACATGAATCCCGTTTTGCGAGTCTTTAATAGCGATTCCTTAATAATTGCTATTAAGGACTCGCAAGACATGACAATGATGAATCTGGAGGATAGACTATTACACTGCGTTCCGCGATAAATTTAATTCTATATGTTATGGTTTCAGGCCATTACTTTCTTTTAGTCTGATACATCAGATACTGAGAATCTTGTCAGCTTTTGTAGAGTTTGGCAGATTGGATATTTTGTCACAAACATGACAGATGTCCCGCCCGCTGTACAGCAAGTCCATCATAGCCTGCAGTGCTTGGAATATGGCGGACAAGATATCCACCACCTTGTGTCATACATTATTTCCTATGCCAAACTCTAAATAAGGCCCTTTGTAGTCAGATGTTAGAATTACTGCTGACCAGTGCTCAATGTGAGCTGCTGGTTGTCAGTGCCGCGGGCACTCATTTTTAGGGACCGGACTGTATTTTTCTGCATCAGTCAATAACCAAAGAGCAAGAAAGGGAAAACACACAAAGGGGAATGAGAGAGGAAGAGACATATAGTAAAACCATCACAAAAGGGGAAAGCAGGAGCATGTTAGCATGAGATAAAGCAAAAGGGAGCGTCTGCTAGTGGATTGAAGTGGCATCAGGTGGTTTTCCGGCTAAGCAATCTGATATTCGATGTGCCAAAATGTAATTGCACGGGCCACAGGCTAATGATTTCGAGCACCAGCACTCTTTCTTATGTAATTTAAGCACGGTTGTAGACACTACTTGAGCGAATTTGCTACTAAAAAGTAAAGTTATTCTCCTAAAAATTTATTTTGAAGAAATTACAATTGCTTTTCTTTTGAAAGGAGGAATACTTTGTGCGGCGTGAAGTTGTGAACCCAATCAATACACAGCAAAAATAACACCGGTGACAGTGTGCAGCCCCACCAAGTTCCAGAATGGATTACAAATTCTTTGCTTACATTTCTCACTGAATAATAGCATTTGAGTGGAATTCAGTAGTCATCCTAAAACCGATTTAACTACATTGGCTACCAAATGTAATCCCAGATGATGTGTTTAAAAATACTTATCTGCATTCATTTTATTGCTAGCAAGCACGAGAGATTCAGCTACAAAAAAACTGGGGTAGCCACTAGAGAATCTAATATAACATGTAAAGTCAAGCATCAAGGTTATTAGGAGTTGATTAAGACAATTCACTAGCTTTAGATTGTTTTGAATATAATTTTAACTGCAGGATTGGACAGAAAATTAACCACAAGTTGTAACCTTTATTTTTTTGTTAACAAAACAAGAATTACATTTTATTTTTTCCAAGGAATTTTTACGTTCTCTAGCAATTTTGATCATCCTCTCACCCTAACCTGCAGGCAGTGATATTGAACCACATGTTATCATTTTAGAGGATTGTTAATCAACAACAAGGCCTCTTTATCAAAATGTGAGCTAAGCAGACTGCTAACGTCAAGTGACAAGGTGACAATGCTAAGAGTGGAGTTTACATTTGGTTAACTAGCTTTTTAATTACAAATTCAATGGAATGAAGCCCAGTGTAAACTTTGAAATGTATCTCACTAATGACATATGGATCATGAAGGTTCAGATGAGAGGCATATCTTTGATATTTAAAATCCGTGATTGTACTTATTTTTGCCCTCTCTGGAATTTTGCACTCAACAATACCATTGCAAAATCAACACTCTTTTTCAGTTTTTTTTAAAAATCCTTGGCATTGATTCGTTTTTGTGTGAATTCGCACTCACAAGGAATTGGTCCAGATTAAAGAAGTGCTCTTTAAGTACAAAGGATGTTTGGGCCAAGTATTACACTATCTGAGTGGTATTCCAGAAGGGAAAGCAGGTGCTTGCAAGGCCCCTTTGTAAATACACATTGCACCAACACATTATACACTTATGAATTGTGAAGAGGCGTACCCTCATTTGCATGGTTGAGTTTAGTAACAATGGGGTAACCCAGTATCCCTCAGAACCTGGGCAGCCGTATGCAAAAAACAACAGTTGGTACTGTCGGGTGAAACTTATTTCTTTAAACCATTAAACAAATCATTGGTTTACTCTTAAAAACAGTTACTCAAAGGAACACACACATAGACCTTAAGGGGTATCAAGAATTTTATAAATACAAGACAGTCAGGCAGGATCTAGGTTACGCACCCTAGCAGCTAAGGAACGCTCAGAGTGAGAGGACGACACTGGTGGCGATACGTCAGAGGCCGACGAGGAGGAGGACCAGTCACTTCACCCTTTGGTGGCGGCCATCAATGAGTTGGAGCGAGACCCCGACACTGAAAGGACTCCGGGCAGGGCGAGAGCAAGGACCTTAATACTTGAGCAGAAAAGGAGCTGGATGGACGAGATATCGGCTAGAACGACTGGAAGCACGCAAGTGATTCACACGTCCCCTAACTTTTATTTTATATAGTGTTCTTTGTTTGTCTTTTTCTTTTTTTCTTTTTCTTTTCTCACACGGAACTACCGCACAGACCTACGAACTTTGTGGGACTATATCCTTACCGGTTATCGTTTGGCAGACAAGTTGGGGTAGGTCTGTAGAGAAGAGGGTTACCGGGGGGGGGGGGCGACAGACCTTTTCCTGCCAGTAAGTCCTATCGCAAAGAGGATTAGATGATGGGACTGAAGGGGGAGGAAGGTAGTGTGAGGGAGCGGGGAAAAGTTGGGTCTGTTCAATGAGACGGAATTGGCAGGTTGTATGTAGGAAGGGGAGGGAGGGATGGGGAGTTGGGGGGAGTTGGGGGGGGAGAAGGGAGGGGAAATCATATCATGAGGGCCGCACGCACTGACACCATAGACACCAGCCACACCCAAGAGACCGGCATCACAATCCAGATACTACTGCTGGATGTCGGGTGATACGAGGGGACAGGTTCCCGAGCGAGAGAGCTTTACTGTATTAACATGGAACGTGAACGGCCTTGGCAGTAAGATAAAAAGAGGTCTAGTGAATGCATCTATAAAAAGGTTACACCCTGACATAATACTCTTGCAAGAAACACACCTTAAGGGCTCACACTGTGCCTTCCTGGCTAGAGGTCAATATTGGGTGTTGGCCCATGCAGGATACACCATAGGCTCGAGAGGAAAGTGTAGATATCTTGACTGGTGCATGGTAGCAGGATGGTTGACACACGAGAGCTTGAGATGCCCAAAGTAAATTTCATAAGAGTGATATGCTTAAAGTAGCCACTTTAGTCTCCACTTTTTGGGAATATAGGGCAATATAGTCACAATATGTGACTTACTCTGTATAATGGCAGTCATAGTAATGGAGTCCTGCAACATTCTGGAGACATTTTGTTTGCTACTGCTTTTGAAGAAAGATTTGTGAAATAGCAAAATTTCCATAAAGGATCCAGCCTTATTTTAAAAAGTGTTATTTAAACGTTGTCAACTTACTCCGCCAGAAACTTTTTTCCACAATTTACATGAGTGAAAGGGCTCAAAGGGGGCTCCTTACCTTTTGTGAATAAGTAGCCCTCCATCCAAATTTGAAGTTGATATACTTTCACTGGCTTGAAAACATTCCAGTCTTGCGCCATTGGTACATCTGGTATGGATTTAATATTTGGAAGGGGCACCTACACAATGCATCTGTTACTAGTGTTGAATCAGTATCTAGCCACAATCCCATTTTATAAGTCAACATAGCTTTACTGACTCCTAAAATGGAATTGGTACATAGTCAAAAACCTTTTTGCTGTGGCAAACTCTGTATTGGAGCCCTGGTGATATCAGTGGCACAAAGCAATTCTTCAGAGCCTAGCCACTGCTCTCATTTTACACCTCTGTGGCTGTTTTAAAAGGACCTGCCACATTTCTCAGCACAAGGCATATCATACCATATATCCCTCATTCCCACCTGAACCTCTGTTTCATCTGAACAGCAGTGCATCATTTTACAGATCCAAAGAGCTACAACATTTTGGCAGTCAGATCCAATATATATATATAGAGTGGAGGAGTGTTACAAATTACCACAACCACCTCATAATGCCCCTTTGTTACTTCAAAGAAACATGTTTTCTCTGATGATGGTGTTGGGGTAAATGTGACTAACATCATCACTTTTTTAACTCCATTGTTCTTTCTGTTTAAGGGCCTATATTTTGTACTTAGAGAAATTAGACCTTTGCTATGCATGGGGATGCCCATTGGCATGGATGATGCTTCTTTGGATAGTGGGCAATGAGTAGCAATGATTAAAAGACCATATTCTGTACTCTTCTAAGCTTTGCATCACAAATTAGAAAAGCCTTACTTGTGCTCTAACTAGAACATGGATTTCTTCATGAGATTGCCGGAATTTGGTATGGGATAACATGATGGCTGGCCTTTGTGTGTTCTCCCACCAAATTCTGACAATCACGTGTTTTCTCCCTGGGAAGGGGATAAATTGCACATAACTGGAAATACGAGGTCTTTTTACATGCATTCGAAAATGGCTGACATTTTCCATCTTTTCAAAACAAAGTGTCAGAAGGATGGCTGGTGAGGTCGGTGGTGGTATGAGGACATTAGGGCAGGCTTCACTCTGTCTGGGGAGGGAGCATTGTCTGCAGTGGTCATGCAGGGAACAAGCTGCACTGCTGCCCATGGACCCTGCAGCAGCCATGACAGCTAGAGACCGGCCCCAGAATTATCGGGTCCAGTTTTGAGGACCTAATAATTCAATGCCTTGAAACACTTGTAAATGCAGATGGCCTAATCACATCCGGAAGTACCACTCAGGGTGGAAATCTGCCACTCCTAATGAGTGGCAGAGACAAGCTGTAGGCAACACTTTCTTGCTTGCAATTTCCATTGGTAAAAAGCCCATTGCCCCCAATATTAGAGATTTACAATTGTAAATGTCTACCGATCTTAACATTTGGCATAGGTATCTGAGGCTGTAGGGATGCACTGGCTATTCAGATTGAGGAGAACCGATTTTGTCGTAGAGTCTTATGGGTTCCCCACTCATCTTGCATTTCTCCCTTCACCTGAAGCTAAGCATGGACTATGTCCAAGATACAATAAATGCAGTCCTTTAGTCATCTGGTGTTCAATCTGGTCCAATGAAGAAGCTGATTTTAATTGGGCTGTTATCAGAGATTGTCTAAGTTGTGCCCATGGCCTTTCCATTCCTTGGTTCCAATATCTCAAAACCTGCTTTTGGACACTTGGCTGTGCCGCATTGTTTGAGCACCCAGAGTCAATCAGCAAAGGGGACAGAAAGTGGGCAATGGATAATTTCCGTAGGCATAAGCAATCTTCTAGGGAACTATCTGCAGTGACTAAGCCCTCAGTAAGAAACTATTGCTTTATTCAAGAGTCTCCCTCAATTGCTCCGTATTTATTATACGTGAGCAATGTCTATGAAAGAAACCTGTTGACAAGATTCAGGCTGGGGTCATTTTGTTGGATGATATGGTTCCCTCTAGGCCAGTATTCTTCAGAAACTGTTGCCATTTGTCCATGTGATGAGCAATCGAGTTAAACAACCTTCCACTTTATTTTTTTTGCCAATTTTATCTCCCTTTTACTAGGACATTTTAATTACCTCTACTGCGCAGAGATACATTTTCTAAGTGCAAAGCAGCCCTTTATTACTTACTGCAACTTAATGATTATAACATCTGCTTTGCAGTCGCGAGTTTCCGGAAGTACACCTTAGCAAAGAGAAGGAGTATGTTGTTTTTGATATAAAAGCACTCTATTTGTAATGTCATTTTAAATGTTTATAGCTGCTGCTAATTCTCATTATCTATTGTTACATAGGTATTTTTATTGCTCTTTTTACCAATTATTCCTATAAAAACAATTTTTATATGCTCATCATCGATGCTAAATGTGCTGCTAGGTCTGGATTCAGTACTGTTGCACTGTCACTTTAACTATGGCCAAATTATCCTTTTTGCCATGTTATTTTAACTATTGTATATCAAAATATATGTGCTTGTATTTTTAAATGGAAAACATGGCTGCTATTTCTTAACAGGTGTGGACTATAACGTTGTTTGCCTTTTTTATCTTTTATTGTGTGGATCTTTTATGAGCTGTCCTCGGATGATCGAATAAAGACATTTTGAATTGAATTGAGTGGCAGAGTCTAGGCCAAGAAAATGGGAGAAGACCACACCTTTCCTCTTCTCAACATGCTGATATTTATGGAGCCACAAACCATTCTAGCTCCCTGCTCCTCCTCGAATGTAACCTTTGGACTCAGTTAGATACAAGATCCAGTACCTATTGAAGTGCTAGTTATTCTCTGGGAACAGCCGCGGTCCGTGCAGGTAACAGCGGTGAGGCTGGGTAAGGGGGTATTTTGAGGGACGATGCCGAGGGAATATTAAATAAATAATATTTTGTAGATTATGTTTAGGACATGATATTTATGTCAGACAATATTTTTTGTAGCTGGTCTTCTGAATTAAACACTCTTTATGTGGAAATGAATAGCAGTGCTATCAGTCCCTAAACCATGAAATATGTCTGACAAGATGATTGGTCCTGATAGGTGGCAATACATTGGAAGCTAATAAAGACAGAAAAAGAGTGGGAGGCTTAAATATTATTTTATTACATCTACCAGAAATCAATGGCTTGCAGATGCTTCATAAGCACTTGCAAGACAAAGACAGTGCTGTCCTTTAGTTAAATGCACTCCACTCAGTTCCATGACCAAAAATGACTGAGAATGATAATGTGCCAGTTTGATAAGGGGTAAATCGCAAAGGTTTTGTGAACCCAGACGGGAAGATATGGGAGTGGACTGGTGTATGGTGTAATACTGGTAGGATGAGAGGTCTATGTGAACTTTATGCGTTTAAACTGAGGACTGGGCTTTATGAGAAGGCTTCACTGTGTCACCACGAGCATATTTAATTGCAGTTATTTGAAATAGATGTGGCAAAGGGGACTCTCTTCACTGGATCTCAGTTCGACCAGGGGCATCTGGTTGTGAAGTTGATTAGGTGGGTATTAGAAGATTGAGTTATGAACTGCTCAATAGCCAAAACTGATAACTTTGAAATGAATCCTTTTATAGTGCCATATTACTTCAACTTTGTTGGTTTTCACAGTCGGGTCCCAGCATTTTTGCCCCCCTATTAAAGCAACAGAAGTTGTGCAAAATTGATCTTATCTGTTTTTTACACCTTTGAAAATACTTTATGAAATAAGGCCTAGGGCATTATTGCAGAGATTTACTGGAGGCTGAATGAGAGGCTGATTTCTTCTAAATGCCATACGCCAGAGAACATTCAGTGGTAAAACACCCAAACAAATGAAGCTGTATTTTTAGAAAGGAGAGACAATAGTACAGCAAACGGTAGATTCCTTCATTTTGCAGGGTGAATGGAGCAAAGGATGAGACTCTGTTAGAAATATTCTCAATTATTTCGAAGGATTAGAGTATGAAAAATTTGTTTCAATAACCTTTGCTTTAAAGAAACAGTGCTATATGCCAATCATGGAAACCTTTAATGAAGAAATGTGTTCACTGGTGTACATCCTGATAATCTAGGTATACAATATTTAGAGATAAGAAGTACTTACTATACAAATCAGTTTGGTCTCTTTATTATTAATGAGTAGGCACCTGGACACCTAGCCTGCCACTTGCCTGTGACCTCCAGATTCTGCTTGTTCCAGACAGATCCAGTGACACCACCACTGCCTGGGTTTTTCTACTGTAGTTTTTCTGCCTGGGTTTTCCCACTCACCATTCTTCCAGCCAGCAGAAGCCAGCCCACCCCAGGGCCCATATATGCAGGCTGCAACACAATCACATAGCAGACGCCTGAAGCGGGCATTCCAATGGTGCACCAAAGGCAAGCCTATCTACGCTTGTCCGCACCTGGACCACGCTAAGCGCCACAACCCCAGGCCATCCCGCCCCTCTGAAGATACACCATCGCGGAGCTCAGCACCCTCGGCCCCTGACACCACAACAAACACTGCCACCAACGGATATAAAATTACTCACCAGGACTGCACCAACAAGCCGACAGAAGGAACTGCCATCATCCACAAAGAGATCATACAGTGCCTCACCGACAGCACCACCACCCCCATCGAACATCTCAGCTTCAGGTTCCATGCAGAAGACAAGACTACCATCAGAGGCACCCTTGCATACTGTCCCCCAGGCCCACACTCCAGCTTCTGCAACCCCATTGCAGGCTTCATTGTGCCCCTAGCCTGAGATTCCAAGGACTACATCTTCCTCAGAGACCTACATTTTTAAATCAATGACCCCAATGGACAACAACACTGCTCACCTCCTCAACAGTATGAGCAGCCTCATATTGACCCAGATCATGCACGACCTTACACACATCCAGGGACACACGTTGCACCTCATTTTTTATCATCAGCAAATCCGTCGGATACAGCCATGTCGCAGAACTCACATGGACCAATGACACAATCGTCCACTTCAGCATCTCCAGCCTCCGCATCACCACCCCTAAGACGACCAGAGACCCCACCGGAGGTGGAGCAAAATCTCAGAGACCAGCTGGACAGGTACCCACAACACCTCCAACGCCGCTATCGCCACCAATCTCTAACAGGAAGTGAAGAACTTTAACGTCTGGATTACCAATTGAGCCAATATCATTATACCCATCAACAGCAACATCAAGGGACTATTCTCCAAAAAAGCCAGCTGATACACCCAAGAGCTCAGGAGAGCGAAATGAGACAGCAGACAGATGTAGAGGAGATGGCGCACTAGTAAGGACACCTCTAACAGGGCAGCCTTCAAGACCTCCCTCAGCCACTGCCACTGACTACTGAGAGCAACAAAGACGACAGCCCTAGCTGCATGCATTGAAACCAGCGCCAACAACACCAATGACATTTTAAACATTGTTTAGGAATTCTCCAAACTCAACTACCAGCGAAAACAACATCACACCCTCCCAGGAGCTGTGCGACAACCTCGCTGACTTCTTTCATGACAAGATCGCAACCATATACAGAAACTTCAAACTACAACCCACACCTATGCACTTCCTTGACAGATATGCCACCACTGCAACCGACACAAACCACAGACTGTCTTCCTGGAACCTCCGCTCCACCCAGGACACCACATCCACCATGAAATTAATCCACTCAGGAGCTCCATCTGACCAATGCCCGCACAATATCTTCAACCTCAGAAACCAAAGGATCGGCCAGGAATTCACCACCCTGCTCAACACCTTTATAAACACTGCAATATTTCCCAATACCTGGAAACACACCCAAGTGAGACCAGTACTCAAAAATCCCCTGCTGCCCCCAGCAAACTCAAAAACTACCAGCCAATCTCCCTACTACCATTCCCAGCAAAGGTACTGGAAAAGATCCTCTACAAGAAGCTCATGACCCACAGGTAGCAGAACCAGTTACTCGATGCATCCCAACCTCGCTTCCACAGCAATCATAGCACTGAAACTGCACTGATCACAGCCACCAACGTCATCCAAACCCTTCTCGACTGAGGCGAAATAGCAGCTCTGATCCTTCTCGACCTCTCTGCAGCCTTTGACACTGTATCCCACCACACGCTGATCAAAAGACTCCACCACATCGGCACCCAAGTGGACACACTCAGATGGATTACCTCCTTCCTCACTGGAAGAACCCAGGGAATTGACCTACCACCTTTCACCTCCAAACCCAAAGAGACCGCCTGCAGTGTCCCCCAGGGCTCATCCTTCAGCTCCACGCTTTCAAAACATATATGATCGTGCTGGCCAAAATATTTAGATACCACCGCCTCAACATAATTTACTACACATACAACTCCCTACTCATCCTCTCACTCACCGACGACTACCAGAACCAACTTTCACAGTATTCCGAATGGACCTCAAGACCTGGCTGTTCGAATAGGCCTCCGGTACCTGCAAGCGCCTTGATACCCCATTAGTAATCAGCTGCACTTTATAAATCCTGATTGATGGATTAATGAACTGCTGAGACACCTATTCAATAGTATTAGCATGGAAAAGACAAAGGAGGAGTGTGCCCAGGGTCGCCTTTCTACTGTAAGGTAGATTTGCCTGTTGCCAGTGTGTGTTTGAAACTTACACCTGTGATCACTTATAAGAAAGGCTGGATGGTACTGTTAGATACTGAACATTGTGAGAAAGAAATAAGCCTTGGATATGATGTTTGAGAAGGTGGAAGGTCAGCAATCAGTATCACTCACTCAGATAGGTCTCACAGTAGCTGTATGAAGTATAGTCAGTGCCAACTCACTCAAATAGGATCGTGCATTCTACCATTATGAACACTAAAGAAAGATCGAAAGAGCATTGTAGTGGCTAAGCCCCCTGTATCAGTAACCTCAAGTAGACCTGCAGCACTAACCAACGTGTTGATTCTATGCAATGTCACAGGAGTTAACCAAAGTGGAGTGGTAACTCAGATGTCACTAATAAATTACCTATGAGAATTGATCTAACAACATTCAAGTGAAAAGCGCCATTTCCTATTTATGTGGTGTAATCTCCATTCTGCATTCTTAACTCTCTAAAAATATGTTGTCTTTTCATTTCGATGCATTTTTCACCTTAAAACAGAAGTATTTATCGATCTAAGAGTTGAGTGCTCCACTTCTGCAATCATCTTATGAAATGGAAGAACAAGCGTTGACATATCCGAGAAAAGATACGTGAACCAGTCACCTTTGGCTAAAACATGAGTACTCGCAAACATTTTCCCAAAAAGTTTGGTCTGTGATGTGATTAAGGCCGCATTGAAGCCAGCAGGGTGGCTGCCAAGGGTCTATGAGCGCCCATCTGCCTGCAGAAAGGCCACTCAGCCACCCACTGGGCCGCTGGCTGTATTCTGAAAATAGAGACACCGACCAAATCGGTCCCCCAGACTGCTAAAAAAAGCAGTCTCTTAAACGCACTCTGTTATTTTCTTTTTCATTCCTGCTGTCAACGTTTTGCTTTGTTTCTCTTCCCTTTCTTTCTCCCATTTCTACCTTTAACGTTCTTGCTTGCAGAGTCTGATGTTGCAAAGAATTAATATTTCTGCTGTATTCTGTTGGATGTTACGTTATTCTTATCCTATGGCCCCGTTATAATTAATGTATAAACTCGTAGTTCATTTAAACAACTGGATGTTTTTTTTCCCTCAGTGGGATAGTAGCAAGATTGGCAATTTAAGGGGTAACTGTACAACAATATTAATCATTTCCTAATCTCAAGTAAATATGTGACGTTGGAATATTAGTCAAGTGCTAATTTGAAAAAAAATAAGTTTTGCTTTAATGCTTCGTGGATACTTTTCTTTTAGATTGAGAAGTGTTTGTTAAACATTCCCATCAGCAAATTAAACAGTTCAGCATGACAAGGGGTGACCGACCGATTGAAAGCACATTTGCGGTTATGACGGATTCGCCATATCCAAATTCCTTCCAAGGATTCCTAGACAGGAAGAGTTCTAGACATAACAAGTAATGGCAAAAAATGCAAAAATGTAATTAAAAGTTAAGTGAAACAAGTACACATACCGTTTGCGTTGGAACTGCGCTGGTCACAGACGCGACACTGGGTATTTTTCACGGGCCGCCCGGGCACGTGCTCCACCAGCTTGCAGTACATCTGAGGCCCCTTCTCGCCACATGTCGCGTTGCTCGTGATGAGGGCATTGGTGGCCAGATTTAACACCGCCGGGAACAGGCCTGCAAAAAACACAAATGCAGATAATCAGAACGACGTATTCGAAAGCGTTTTTCTGCAATAATAAAGGAAGGAAACAAAAGGTTCTAAACTCAATCGATAAAAGCCAAATAGTTCAAATTTCTTTACAACATTTAATTGAAAACACAGATTCTTGACCTGTCTTTTAAAAGGTGCTGCTTCTCGATTGCAAAAAGACAATTGATGGATAGAATGCAGAACAATGTCATACATTCACCCAGGTACAGAGATCTGGACCTAAATCCATCGTTTTTTTTGCTCCCCATGCCATTCCAGTTTGGACCCAGCCATATGCAAATCAGTCTTGACCCTGCGCCCAATGGGAACAGTCCAGCCCGAACTGCCAGGCCAGGTCCTGCTTCTCGATTGCCTGTGTATATTCCACTCTCACAGGGGCATCTTAAGGACATTGGAGGCCCTGGGCAAAATGGATTTTATTGGCCCCTGTGCAGAACAACTTTGAATTTATGATCCAATTCCAGCTCTGTTATGCTCTCTTTGGCCTGGTCACTGACCGTGCACATTGATAGTGACCTGTGTCTTCAATATTGTAGAACAACAGCAGCTCACTAATATTACAGCAAATAATCTCTGTGAACCCACCCCCCCCAGCCTCCCATTTCTCATATGTGTTCATATGGGTGGCCCTGTTTTGATCAATTAGAAACGTTTTTATGGCTGTTGCTTGCAACATAAACACAGCATTTCTCTAATAAATGTCTGTAAGAAACTCTCACACATGAGCCACATTCAAAATAAATTAAAGGAATTTAAAACCCTGTTTAAGAATTATTCAAGATCATCAGGGCAAGACTCTCTCCAGAACACTGCTGTCTCTATCAGGGGCCCTCCCTGAAAGGCTGTGGCCCTGGGTCAGAGCCCACTTTGCCCATGCCTTAAAATGCCTCGTTACTCGTGTATGAAAATGGGATGTTTTTCAAATACAAATATGAGCTTGGTATTCACCGGGTGATGTAATATTACTCATCTATAAATCTCACTCTAGTGGTACGACGTATGCTTATGGATATCCGCAAACTTTTTGCTGGCCTATTCCCACCCTGTAAACGGAATGCGTTTTGCTTCAGAAGCAAAACGCTTTCATTTTCAGGGTGGGAATCCTCACCTAAGGTGGAGGAGTGTCGCCCCATTTACCTCAGAGCAGGAATAATAAAATGATAATAACGTAGTTATCATTTTATTTTTCGTACGTTCAGGGATGGTTTATGGTAGGGCGGGGCTGGTGGCACAGGAGGAGTGGTTTGTTCACACTAAGTGCACATGACTGCTTGGCCGGCCATCTGGGACTGGCCAGTCATGTGCATTAGCATGTTCCCCACCAGGCTGCATTACACAGACTGGTGGGGGACATGCATAGGCCCTGAGTGCCTGAGTGCCAAGTTCCAGGAATCAGACCCATCACAAAGCTGCATTGCAGTGGTGTGATTGGCTATGGGGAGCCTGGAAGCCCGGGTGCTTCCTGCTGCTTCCTGGCATTGGGTCGAAGCAACGGAGGAGAGACGGCGCCCAGCGGCTGCGAGGACAGAGGTAAGTGTTTTCTATTTTTCTATTTTGACGCCCCTCCCCGCCAACCCTGTTCCCTGCCAGCCGCTACAGCTGTTAGTGATAAGACTAACCCATCTCTGGGATCTGAATGGATTGAGAACACTGGTAAAATTAGTGTGGGTTTAGGGGAAATGGTTTCCTTTGGCAAAGCTTTAATTCTCAACGTCCCTTGTCCTCGACCAAGTCATGAACACCATGAGGTAGTATCCGATCACAGATAGCAAATAAAACAGGAAACGCTTCCTAACCCCACCCACCCTCCAGGTAAGGGCTATAATAGTACTAGCCACACCTCAGCACTTCCTATTTTGTTTCCAGTTTGTGACAGGAATGGGAAACGTAGAGGTAACTGCCAGGCTTTTGCCTCCATCTTACAGTTATGCCACCTGCTGGCTTTCTACGCCAGGTTTGGAGGGGTATCAGTGGCCTCCATAGGAGCAACTTGGTCAGGGCTCAATTATGGCCTCCTTTATCACCTGAGTACCAGCCAGGTGAGTTGTATGGGCTGCTGAGATTACAATGGGTGAATTTCAGTGGCTGACTGGTTAGGATCCTGGCCCGTTTGGGATCTGGCATGAGAGTAGGACCACCAAAATTCTACACTGGCCACCGAGATTGTATGCTATGTCTGGGCAGACGAACCCTCTGGGTTATTCCCCATTTCATGTGTTTGACGCGGAAGGCTTCGGCCATGTGGATTGGCATGCAGGACAGCCGAGTTCTATGAGTGAGGTTCGGCGGCCCCATGAAGTAGCTTGTATATGATGAGCCACTGGGGTACTAGGTTTGAGCTGTGAATGCTGATTTGTTGAGCCCGCATTCACTGGTATTAGCCCTGCTCTGCATTGAGCGGGGTCGGAGCGTGTTTGCCGTGGCCATGTGCTTGTCTCAGTCCTGCTCTGCCTGGAGCAGAGTAAGGGCTTGTTGCCGGGGCCATACACACATGTCTCCACCCTGCTCTGTCGCTCTGCCTTGATCCTTCTGCTCCATGTTAATTGAAGTCCTACCTTTCAGAGACAGTCCCTGTGGTTTCCATTGTGGCAGTCAGGTGGGGCGAACATCTATGGCAGAGGAGAATGTTCTTAAAGGTGGGGCACACAAGGAGAATGACACTTCTTTAAAAAAGACGTATGCTGGTTTACATTTGGCAATTTGTTCTGGAATCTATGGGGCTTATGTGGCTCAATCATTATTATCTGGCTTTAAGTCTTTGCTCACTATGATGCAGGGCGGTGGACAATGTATGGATTTGTTGGGAGCACTGGAAAGAAAAATTGATTTTCTTTCAGATATTGGATTTGACTCAGTTAGGCCTCTGCCTTGGCCTGTGGAGGATCCATTGCAGCCAGAAGCAACCTTTAATCGAAAGGGTGATGCACTGATGTGACTCAGAAGGGTATGGGTTTGAGGTTGCCATTTGTGATACCATGCTTGTGTACAAAAGACCTGAAAGACATGCTTCATAAAGTCTTTAAAGAGGGGAAGCATTTCTTTTCATTGAAACAGCTGCTGAATAAACATGCAATTTATTCCACTGCAAAGTCTTTTCGTCAACCTTCCCAGAGACAACAGTGTTCCGGAGCTGTCCAGAAATTCCATGTGAAAGGTTTCTACTGGAAGTTCCTGAAAAAGTTCCAACAAGATACGGGGACTGCTAATCAACGCTCCTGATTATGCCACCAATCGGAACCGCCTGGCGATGTACCAGAGGTTGGTGGAAGAATCAAGTACTTCCAGTGCAACCATACATCAGACAAAAGGATCGTGAGCATTCTGGAGAGTGTTTACTGGATCTAGTTTGTGGAACTTCCCCTAGTCGTCCGTACCTGTTCAAACGCCCCTTCCAAGGGATCCACTGAGAAGGAAGATCAGACGTTATTCGAACTCGTCTCCTGAAGAAAGCTATTCTTCCAGTTTCAAAAGAACAGAGAGGTCAAGGCATTTATTTCACTGTGTTCCTGGTCCCGAAGGTGAAGGGGGGGGAAGGGGGGGCAGGATTCTCATAAACCTCAAGACTCTGAATAAATATATGAGAAAAATACTCTTCAGAATGGAAATATTGCAACAGATCATTCCCTTGATCCAAGCAGGCTCTGTAGGCTCTGTGATGACCACGCTGGTTCTCATGGACACGTAAATCCATGTTCCCATGGCATCGGTGTTCCAGTGGTATCTGCTGTTGTCCCATATGGGGCAACATTGGCTATACTATGTTCTACCTTTCAGCCTGGGGTTATCGTCCAGGGTGTTCATGAAGGTGGTAGCACCATTGATTGCTCACATTAATCTGCAGGGAATAACTGTGTTCCCATATCTGGACAATTGGCTACTCAGGCCCCATCTGCCCCGGTTATGCATCATCATCTGGGATTGACTGTATATACCCTAAGGAGCCATGGTTTCTTGTAAATATTCTGAAGTGCAATCTTCCGCCCTCAACACAGTGGATTTATTGGTGCAGAATTTGATTCAATCCTGTGAAAAGTGTTTCTTCCTCAGTTCATAATTTACCCTGCGCTCCTCCGGGTCTAAGCTAGTTCGAACTCCCATGTTTAGGAAAACTAACTGGAGAGGCCGAAGTTTCTTTCACTGCGCCTCCAAAGCTTGGAACGAGCTTCCACTCTATCTCAGAAATGCCCCAGATCTTACTTCCTTTTGGAAGGGTTTGAAAACCTGGCTTTTCTCCAAATAATCAGTTCACTGTCTTCCCCAGGTAACTAGGACTCAGCGCCAGGACACCCCAGGGTAGCAGTGCGCTTTATAAGTTCTAATAACATAACATAACATAATTCAATGACTACAAAGTCTGCTGACATCACTGTTTTCATGGAAGACAATTACATTGTTGCAAAGAATGGAGCTGCAGGGTCATATGGCAGCCTCAGTCTTCATGGTAACTTCGGTCAAATTACACCTTTGGCCATTGCTGTTGTAAGTGCACAAGTTTGTGACATTTCCTATTCAGGATATGACCAAGGAGATTCTTATTTCTTTTGAGGTTGTGCACAGTCTGCAATGGTGGTTAAATGCTGCAAACTTTACAAAGGGAATGAGGATGCACCACTCTCCTCCAACGATGATTACAACAGACACCTGTGCCCTGGGTTGGGGGGCAAGTTGGGTCAGTGGTATGTTCAGGCTCGATGGGACTCATCGGAGGCCATGAGATCATCTAATTAGAAGGAAATGTCTGCTGTAGAGAGGGCGCTCAGAAACTTCGAGCCCCATCTATCCAATTGTAAGGTCCTGATCTGATCAGACAACACAGTGATATTGGCTTATGTCAACCATCAGGGCAGCACTCACAGTCAGTCGCTCAATCAGTGGCATGTGCTGTGGCAATTTGGGCAGAAAAGTCATATTCAGTAGTTGTCTGCTCAACACATATGGGGTATGGGCAGTGTGGTGGCAGATGCCTTGAGCCGCAGATTCCCCTCCTCTCAGGTTCTGAGGCTATACACCATAGTGTTTCACAGGATTTGCAAAAGGTTTGGATGTCCGTGGTGGATTTGTTTGCATCCCGAACCAATGTGCTCCTGCCACTGTTTTGCTTGAGGACTCCAAAAGTGGGGTCTTGGTGAGTAGATGACTTATCAATCCCATGGCTTCAACTGCTGCCGTATGCCTTCCCTCGTTTTCCCCTCATTTAGTCTTGGCTGCTGAAGATCCAAAGGGAGAGGGCATACGTGATGACGATCCTTCTGTACTGGCCAAGGTGATCATAGTTTTCGTCGTTGCATGGCAGCGTTTCCTCCCTTGAGTTCTGTCTCCACTGCACTTTTTCAGACCACAATGGGACATGTATTGCACACTTTGGATGTGAAACATGCTTTGACTGTGTATGTGGAAGTATCTGCTGTATTTTGGACTTCTGATAGTCGTTTAGTGACTTTTGCTGTTGCAGGACAGGGGAAAATTGCATCTAAACTGACTTTGGGTTGTTGGATTAAGGACACCATCACCATGGTTTATCAGGGCTCTGAGTTGCCTTGTCCTTCTAACATTCAAGTAAAATCCACTCATGGGGGTTCAGCTTCTTGGGCCACCTTTAACGGAGTGTCTTTGGCTGAGATCTGTCATGCTGGAACCTGGGCTTCTGAGCACACTTTCATTAGACATTTTCCTTTTAATTTTGCTCAATCCAATTGTTTGAATTTTGGGAGTGGTGTGTTGCAGGCAGTAGAGACTCCTGCTCCTCTCTGATCCAGTTTATAGCTTTAAATTTCACATGGGTGTGCTGTATATCGTGTGTCATTTGTTCTTGCAGGTTTTGATACTACAAAGGGCTTCATTTACAGTGTGCTTTGGTAAATGACTGGAATAAAGACGAGGAACATAGAGGTAATGCCCGTAATCCTCATAACTGTTAGCCCTACTCATTCATGATCCAGTCATAATTCTCATCCACCCTTCCGATATCAGGTCTTTGTGTTGCTTGGTATTTCAGGAAGTGCTAAGGTGTGACTAGTATTATTATAGCCCTTAGCTGGAGGGTGGGTGTGGTTAGCAAGTGTGTCCTGTTGTATTTCCTGTCTGTGATTGGATACAACTCAGGTTGTTTATGACGGGATCGGGAACGAGTAGGACTAAGAGTAATAAGGATTACCAGTAAGTAATCCGGGCATTCTTGGAGAAAAAATAGGAGCTTGTGTACATACAATGTCATTTCATGGACAAACGCCTTTGGAGGAGTGCAAAAAAAGAATTTACAAACTTTTGCAAGATCTCTCTTGGAACTCTGTGACAGTCACAGACTTTCAGCAGCGCTTCTGGAAATGCTTTCAAAACGCTGAAATTGGGAATTCTCTTATTTGAAGTAGTAAATTTGCTGTTGCAGGCTTCCTACATTTTTTGTGAATTGGGCACTCTATCCTATCTTCACAAGAAACACTTTTATTCTCCAGTTAAATCCATATTTCCATTCTCAATTCATTGATTTAAACTTGTTAGCAACTTTGCTCACTCATACTCGTGCATTCAAATAAATCTGCTCGCAGGGAATGCATATTGTAGGGCCGAAATGCCATAAGAAGGTTCACCACGTCATAAGGGTATCCTTTTATTGGTATTTAAAAAGGTTTCCTTAACCCATTGTCACACTGGACACGGTCAGAGGGCTGAATACATCTGTGACCAGGGCGGCACCGAGGAGGGAATATCTTCAACATTGGTGTGAGTGTAAAGGAAAGAGTTTTGCCCCAAGAAGACAAACTCCCTAAGAAGAAAACAAGCTTTCAATTTAAGTCGCACTACAGCAAACTTCATTGCTTGGAAAAATGCTTTAACATTTGCACAAAGTTTGAAAGCAAATTACATGGATGTTCCTATGAATCTATGACTTGCAGCACACCATGCACACTCCTGGTCTGGGAATTTTTTAAAAAGTAAAAACAAATGCTACAAACCAAATGTTAGGTGAAAATGTTCTCTTTTTTCTGTGACTCAGGCAGTGCTTAATTTGAGCGGGTGGTTCCCAGTGCTTGGCACCGGCACTTAATTGTCAACCCTAGCCCTTATGACAGTCTTCCACAAGTTGACGCTGTCTGGTTAATTTAGAGATGACCACAACATTTAATTATTAATTCAATATGCAATAAAAATGATATTACCTGCCGCACAAGCTTTTCTTATTGCTTTGGGGGCCTGAAATAGTCTGAATTTTCACACTTGTAGGAGTGTGATGGTTAGTAGTTGTGTTGTTACTGTCATTGGTAGCATAGTACGGGCAATGTGTGGTGCTAGCTGCAGTGACCTCCTGACGAGAGTGCTGTCACTTATTCCTTTACAAATTAAGCACTGGACTCTCAGGCCTATAGACGAAGGTTATTTGAACTTGTTTACGGATATGATCATCAACTTTATGCTTTAATTAATTAATTAATCAACTAGTTATTTAATTAATTGATCGTATGGTTTTCTGTAGCGCAAAGTACCAAAGAGAATCTGGGGGTTACACAATAGAAGTAATACCCAAAATGTACTTTTCATAAAAGAGAAAATGATAGACCAAATGCCCACCAGTTCTGTATGGCTGCAAGTGAGAAATTAATGCTCACAGCCTTCTTTATGCTAATTGGGCATTTACTACAATCATTACTTTATTGTAGCAGTATGACAGAACTGAAACTGAAACTAAAGCTGAATGTAAAAAAAAAATTGGCACGATATGGCGAATGGGGGAGTAGAGCTGTGCACTAAATGTAAAGCCCCAGCATCTGTTACTGTTTAAAGAGTTCGGAAGCGATGTCAATAATTTTCATTATGTTTTTTTCAAGTTAGCCCTTTGAAACTTTCCCATGGTGCTGCAACGTAACACTGAAATCTCAAATCACATGCAATTTCTTTCAAGAGATGGGAAACCGCATCAGAAAAACGCCGGAGACTCTAGAAAACATGACCCTGGAAAATGAAATCTTTAGTAAACAGAGAAGTTCTAAGATCTAAAATCCACCACAGAACAGTGTCAGACCTCTCATTGACTGTGGGATATTTATTTTAAGAACGCACACTAAGCATGCCTTTTGGGAACAAAGAGGTCCTTGGAAAGTGCAACTGCGTGTACTTTTTTCATAGTATGTTGCAGTTTAAGACACAATAATACAATAACTAATTTGATATTTTATTAAACTTTTTCTGACCTTTTGGAATATGACACAGACAGCATATTCCACCCACCAGAAAACAACATCAATCTTGATTAAAATGAAACCACATACATCAATCATTCATTCTTCAGAAGGAACTTGCAAACAGTTCAACTTCTCATTTCCAGCGTCCCGAACAATATTAAAAAAGAACAAGCATTTGTAATGAATTAGGTCTCGCATTTGCGAGAGTTTGAGCTATTCGCAATGTAAATTTCAATGCCTTTAATTTATGTGTAGGTTTTTAAAACAAATAAATGAACGGCAGTGTCATTTACAATGGCAATAACCTAAACTCTTGCAAATGCGAGACCTATTGCATTGCAAATGCTTGTTTTGGAAGGGTTAGAGTCAGGGGACAAGGTAGGTGGCGTTCGTCTACCTGTTCTTGATCCACTCGACCCACTAAGTTCCCTTCCTTGGCCTCTGTTTGCCTTGTAGCACCAGCTTCTAATTTCCTCCTGAGAAACCTTTAAACATTGGCTGCCTCTGGTATCTGGCGATGAGATGCAGAGGGTTGGCATGGGCCTGGGACTCCACCTCACGCCATGAAAACGTCGGGCCCCCTCTCGCCTCGGGCATAGAAAGCCAAGCTCACTGATGCCGGTCAAACCATTAGAATCCATGTACAATAAGTAGGACTGGCCCATGGAAGCTGGGGTCAAGAGTGCAGTCTAACTCTCAGCCACCAGAAGCATATGCCCTTAATGCTGGACTGGCCTATTGAAGCAATAGTCGCTGCTACAATCCGTGCCACTTGAGTCTGTGTGCACGACGTTGGACTGGACCGGCCATTGGAAGCCTTGGTCATGGATGCAGTTCGAGACACCCGAGCCTATGTCCACGTGGATGTCATGTGATTTCCTCAGCGCGTGGCTACTCCGAGGGGAGCCCCAGCACTTAGCAGAAAGATGGCAGGCCTGGAGTGTACAGGAATACAGTCAAAGCCATTTGTATCCATGTGCACGAGGTCATTGGGAGTCATGTGCATGAGGGTAACCTAAATCATGTGCCCAAGGTTAGCATGATGACCATTGGAAGATGTGCATGGATACAATCCAAGCCTGTGAAGTTAGGCCAGCTTTACCCTGGAACATAAAGAAATATTGACTTCACGCAGGCCGACTATGACGAGCCATGTGCACGAGAAGCTGGGCCGGCCCCGTGGACGCATGCGCAGAAGGACAGGCAAGGACAAGTGAATCCATGCACATCAAGGCATTTCACTCATACTGATCTATGATCCAGTCCTCATGAGAACACATAGGGGATATTATTGCATTTTCAGCATAGTTTGTTTTTACGGCAAGCGGAGGAAACAGCAGTACTGTAAATATATGTATAATTGCTTCCTCATGCTGCACAACAAACTAGCACCCGTCACGTGACCCCGTCAGCCACTCCCGGCTTTTAACAAACAGTCTCCTGGGCTTGCAGTTTTCCATTCACATGCAAAGTTCTGCTGACTAGTGACTACACAGCCTGAGGTCACAGCTGCAGGAGGTTCCACGTGACCTGGGGGGCGTGCAGTAGCTGTGCACAGTCCCTGCCGATGTTTGTACATTGAACTAATTAGGCCGTCGGCAGGTTACTGCGCTTGGATTTCTTGGGGTGCTGGCTTGGGTGATGGGCGCCAGGTACTCACCTCTTCCTCAACTGGTGTACAGCTTAAAATGCAGTAACTTAGTCCTGCACCCCTGTACTTTGAATGGGTGAGTACAGCCCTTTTCATCAGCATTCAATATTTATCTAAAAGTTTTAGCAGGGGAGTACTGGCTCACATGGCCGGGTTTGAGCATGGAGAGGTGGGCCAAGGCCCCGGGCACCGATATTCGTCGAGCGCAGCAGGGAGCCTCCTGACTTCATGTTATGCAAACAGCAGCTCATCCAATGGTCTCAATTGGGTGCCTTTAAAGACTTTGTAATCAGCCCTTAAGGTACTTCCTCGTAATTGTTCGCTCCCCATCAACCCCCTGCCCTCCTCCCATCTTCCTCACACCTCCTGCCGTCACACCCCAACGACCCACACCTGCTCACATAACAAACGCCAATTTTTCCTTCACCCAGGGCTCTGTCCCGGTCAATCCTATTTACGGCCGGCCCTGTTGGCTCAGTAACACACAGGTTCTCTGGGATAATGTGCACCTGTACTCCCATGTTTCCCTCATAAAATGCATTACAGGAGGGAAGTGGTTTCAAGGGGCAAGAAAACACAAATGAACAGGAACTAAGAAGCGCCTACTGATCTGGGGCTAGAATCTCCCAGCTGATTCAGGAGTGACAGTTAACCAGTAAAGCAGCTTTACAGGGCAGGTGAGTAGCTCTAGGTCACCATTCCTGGCTTTGTGAGCAAATTTTCTTTTGTCTTAGGGATTGTAGTTTTCTGGTGCCCACGTTGTTTGTACGTGCCTACAATTCCCAGCATGCAAAGAGGAGTGGAAATCTGATTGAAATCCAGAGCTTGCTGAAAGTGTCGCACATCACACTAGGTAGCCTACCAGCCTTAAGTCAAGAGGTCAGTCCAGCACTGATACCTGTTTTTGAACAAACATTCACGCAGACGGCAGGAACTCGGTGGCTTCGGACTCCGCATTCCATGTGCTAGCGGTGGAGCCTGGAAATGATTTAGGATTCGGCCCAGAATAGCAGAGAGTGTTATTTTCTTATTTCAGCGGATCATCATACAATGTGGCTGCATTCCTGGAACAAGCACGGCCAAAGCGGACGCGCATGCACATCTCCTGTCTCGTCGGGCACGCATTGTGCTGAAAGTGCTGCCTCGCGAGGTGGGAGCTTGTGAGGGAGAGGAGACACCATGCGCGCGCACATGGTTTGTCGCCCTTTGCTCACCAAAGCCACAACAATAGAGTTTTGTCAAACGAAGCATCGCATGTGCTGCATTCGCTAGGCGAGACCTAAAGATAATGAATGGAGGTGCTTGATACAATACTTCGTGAGCATTGTCATTTCCACTGCCTTAACATTCCATTCCAATACATTTAGCTCATCTATGACGTTAGAGAAGGGGGGACCCCATGGAAATGAATCGGTGCCTATCCACAAAAGGGTGCCAGCTTGAACTGTGAAGAAACATCCATGTGAAACAAACACAAGAAAACTCAGGCACTTTCTGTGGTGATGAAGGCAAAGAGGTAAAGTGTAGCTTGTGATCGGTTCTAAAGGAAGGGGAGTCCAAGTACTGGCATTTCCGTGCCATTTTAAGGGCCTCAAACGTTCTATATGGATATGCTTGAGTAATTGTTCTTAACCATTTGGAATCCATACGTTTTTAGATAGATAGCCCCTTTACGAAAGAAAATCAACTGCATTCAAAACCAGTCTTGGCCTGATATAACTTAGTCCCTTAAATAAACCAATATAATGTATTTTAATATATTCTTTCAATGTCTAGATCAGTGGTTCTTAACTTGTGGTCCTGGGTCCCTGGGTTCCGTGAGGGCTTCTCAGGGTCCCGCGACTGCTTAGAAAAGGAATTAACATTAAAAGAATAATTCAGTGCATATGAATAATAGGACAAAATGTAAAGAATGTGTTTAAAACGTTATGTAAATGTGAATCAATTTCAAAATGGACACAAAAAATTACCTTAGTATACTCAGATTAATTTAAGGGAGAAGTGCAAGTGCATCAAACAGAATATAACATAGACGGTGCTCTGCCTCAATTGAATTCAGAAAAGCTCTAACCATCCAAAATGTCATCATTTGTATATTTATTTTAAGCATGCTTTCACATTTTTGTGTAATATTTTGCAGCTCTAATTAATAAAATTGCTTGGATCAGGGTTCCCAGTTTTCAAAATTGACTCATTAGGGTCATAGTAATGACTAAGAGGGGGTCCAAGAAGTCAAAAGTTAAGAACCTCTAGTCTAGATCACAAAATCTGACATAATTCTATCTGATTTTGCCATCAAGTAATCATGTTGCACCTAAAATAAATCCCAGTGTATTTACTTTTTTTCTTATGCAGCAACATGTCACACTAAATGGACAGTTAAGAGAGGCCTGGGGCAAATTTATCAAGAATTTTCACCACCACAAGGTCACTCAAACAAGCAAAAAGCCTTAATAGGGTATCTACTTTCCTGCACAAAACTTCTTTAGCGCTGGAAAACTGTTCTCTTTCAGTGCAGAAAAATCTTTGCACTGCTTTATTCCACTTTTTGTCAAAGGGGTATTACATGGGTGGTTCCTGGGCATTTCAGTGCAAGCACCTGTGCTTTTTGATGCAAAGTCTTCTCTACTAAAATGGTCAGACTGAGCTATGTTTAAAAAAATAGTACAAAAGGGGGGTGGTGATGGACGGACCATCTGAACCAATCAAACACTCACACCCAGTCAAAAGATCTGGGTTTGATCCATCACCGTTCTTTAGCCCACTCTGCCACCCCAGTTCAGACATGGCTATGTGCAAATCAGTCTGACCCTGTGCCTCATGGGAACAGTCTAGCCCGAACTGCCAAGCCATGTCTTCCCTGGACCGGAAACAAGCTTCCGAGGACCGGTATCTGGCATTACATCCGTCTTCAGCCCGGCTTGCTGGAATCCAGTGGCAAAGTGAGCAAGGGACTCACGTCTGAGCATACCTTGCCACACTTATGGCGGCCAAAAGCAGTACAAAAGGGGGTGGTGATGGACGGAGCATCTGAACCAATCAAACACTCACACCCAGTCAAAAGATCTGGGTTTGATCCATCACCGTTCTTTAGCCCACTCTGCCACCCCAGTTCAGACATGGCTATATGCAAATCAGTCTGATACTGTGCCTCATGGGAACAGTCCAGCCCGAACTGCCAAAAATAGCACTCCATCGATGGAGGGGCAAAGTTGGAGAAATATATTTATTTCTCCAAACAGTTCACATTTTGTGTGTAGCCTGCACTGTACTGCATACATACAGGGGTATATACACAAGAACGTGTGATAACTACCGCAAGAGTAGCGTAACGCAACTTTCAACATCTCAGCCTATCATGGGAAAATAACCCCATGTCAACGTGGAATTCACAACAAGGTGGTAGCATGCAATAGACACCACATAACGTGGCAAATGTCTGCGTGAAAATCAACGCCACGCCACAAAAATATGATATGCGAATGCAAAAAAACATGTGATGAGAACAAACACGGCACGAAAACTAGCGAAAACCAGCCACAGTCCTGCAAATCCCACGTGTCTGGCGGGACAATGCACCACAAAAAGCCCGGAAAAAAATACACCATAAACAAGCCAAACCATGTAACAACATGGATGCACCCTGACCCAGCGCAGACGCCAACTCGAACCCCACAACCCCCACAGACTACCAGCAAGGAACAACGGGGTCGGGGAAGGCCAAGGAGAAGAGGGAGAGGAAGACTGGGTGCAGTCTGCAGGAAAACAATACCAGCGTCATGGAGGTGACAGGACACTACCACCAACTGACCCACAAGCAGACCACCTGGAATGCAGTAGGAGTGACATGGTCTGGTGTTGTGTCTGTGAGGCAGGTGCGTTTCCTGGGGGGGCCACTGTCTTTGTCTGTGCTGCCTCTGTGGTGGTCCAGGGGGGTGTGCCGGGTGGGTGTAGTGGCCCTCTTGGGTGTCTGTGCTGCATGTTCAGTTGCTCCGTGGCATCTGTTGCCCTTCTGATGATGCCCTAGGCAGGGCTCCCTGTTGTGGTGCAGGCTGCCGTCTGACTTTACACTAGGTCAGAGCAGGTGTAAAATTCCTGCTGCTGACGCGCGTTGTCGTGTATTTTGTGTTCTTATTGCCGACTGTCTGGCAGTTGTGAATGTTGAGGTGTGGTGTGTTGCGGGTTTTGACATGGGTACGCCTACTCTGCATCTCATTAGCGATAGTTGTGGGGGTCCTCTGTGGTGAGGTTTTTGCGGCTGCTATCACAGGAAAACTAGTGCTGTGGGCTGTTAGCACCTACTTGTGAATGGTGGGGTAAATCTATCACGACTTTGGCTGTGATAAAGTGCCATTAATTCGGTGGTAGCTCCTTGTGAATATGCCATATAGTGCGTGAAGTGCTTACAAAATTGTCCTGCATACATTTGTGTATGGGAAGGCTATATCAAGTACAACACTTGTGCTAGAGATCATATACTCCATTTTGCATCACAGTGCAAAGGTGTGTGGATGGCGCAAGACAGCCTGTTTGTGCGCCAGACCAAGGGAAGAGAGTAGAAACAAAACAAATGTAGTAAATATGGCTCCGGGCTGTTCCCTCACCCTTCGGAAGCAGCACAGAAAATTTGGTTTCTGCGCTGCTTTGTGCTTTATTTTAGTAACTCTGCCTCTTGTTCTGTTATTTGTTGCCACAAAACATACCAAGACATGAGTCCAAGAAGTGGTGTTTAATGGTATGACATAGACACGAAATGTAAGTTGAAAAGAATACTCCACAATGTTGCTTTAAAACCTATCTAGTCAGCTGAATTCAGCATTCATCCTAAAAACTGGCTCTGAAGAACCATTTTCCATAAAGAAAAAAATGTGTTGTTAAACACTGTTACTGTTTTATTTATTGTTAAAAAGCTGTAATAGTATGTTAATTGTGAATAGGTAAAAAAAAGATGCAAATAACAACCATTTGACAAAGAGAAACAAATCTTCAACTCCTCCTTCATAAAGTAAAACCCCCTCCCACTTTCATACAATAGTGAATTAGATCTCGAATCAGGGAGAAAAAGATTAGAAATAATCTTCAGTCCGAAATTAAGCAGAAGGATAGATTTAATCAGCAGTCAGTACCTCCATCAATGTCAATTCTTCCCAAAAATCATTTGCAGCATTTTTCTTTTATTTACTAAAATAATGATTTCCACAGAAACATTTCAAATTATACACTTATCAAGATAAATTCAAACAATAAAATACAATTAGAAATGAAGGAAAGATTTAAACTTGTTTTACAATTAATAAGTCAGGTCAAAATAGTAGTGACAGTGCGCCTGATAGGGTATTAACGTTATGCATTGTAAAAATCGGTTTTGAATAAAAAGTTTGGAACCAGGAAGAAACCAGGACAAAACCAGGATAAAAATGTACTCAACAGTCGTGTATCACAGAGTAACATTGGTACCAGAAAACCAGATCTTATCAATTTATAGAAGATTTCCTGATTTCAATTTCATAAATAGTCTTCTAACTTAGGGTTCTAATTTCATTCTTGAATAGAAGTGGGTTTGCCAAGTTAAGCATTAAGCAAGATCTGCTTGAAAACCTTTACTCCTGGATACATTCTTTAACCAAAATGTCATACTAGCCAAGGATGGCTGACTTTAGATGTCTGTTTTTGTTATTCCCAGGGCCTCAATAGAACAGGAAAGTTATCCAGAAAATGAATCCTTCAAATCCTCCTCCTATAATAATTTATGCCAAAGAACGCTTTCTAATACAAATGATGGGGTCTTACTCAGATGGAAGAAATAATGAACCAGCTGGAAAACCGCACAATAGTTCATTAAAGTTAGTTGAAACCCCAATCTGAGGCACTGCACATGTGGAATGCCGTATTATTGCCCCAAGGTAAAACCACCAAAGTAGAGATTCTACCTTGACAATTTTAAAAATGGAAATCAAAGATTGCCACAACTCCGAGGTCCCATCTGGCTCTCAGAATTCCAGGGGACCCATCATGCACTTACTCTTCCTTTTGGAGACAGAGAACAGGCAATATATTTAAGACAGGCATTTAGCCACAGTGAGGATGTTTTGTATGCGAACTGGTAAGGAGTGGCTTGGCTGACTTTGGACAATCTCTGGCTAAATCTAGTGAGAACACCCCTTGTAACACATATGCAGCAACCTTGTGATTGGTAAAACGTCCAAGCCTGAAAGAGGAACGAACATTTAACTCCAAAACAACAGCATTAGCTAAAGATATCAGTTAGACAAAGAATAATTCTAGGAGTTCAAAGGAAAAGCCTTGTATGAATAAGAACATTGCATGTAATAATTCTTTGATGAGAAATTACTGAAGTGTACTTTTTCAATACTGATGAATATTAGTCTTTTAGTATAAAGATCCTTGGCTCTCAGATCTCCAACTGGTCTGGTAATCATTGAACTAGCTTACCTAGAATCCTGACACATGAAGAAAACATAGATATCTGTTTATAGGTCTCATCTAGCGCTGCTGCGCACATGCGCAGCACGCTCGGCGAGGTTTTTTGCTAATGAGGAGTTTGACAAAAGGGCTTTAAGCGCCGCCCCTCAATTCCATTGACTGGCGTCACCCTTTATGCTAAACCGGGGCCAGCCATTGGAAATGAGCTATCTATGTTGCCTTCCTTTGGATTTTTGTGCCGGTCCACTTGGACTGACTCGTCTGCTTTCCTTCTGTCGTAAGCGATTACTTATCTTTATGGGGCCTTGTACTTAAACACATGGCCCCATAAAGACAAGAGATCGCACGCGGTAAGGATTCGTTCTCCTTCTGTCTGCACCTTCACTTTCTTTGTTGGGAACCATGGCCAGTGCTTGTAATATTCGGCCGCCGGAGGCGTGGAGGACCTGCGCCTGGCCTCGGTGTGCCCCCGCTGTGTGCAATTAAAGCAAGTGCCAGCCTTGACAGGAGCCTGAGTGGACTTAGCGGATTTCATTGTCCGTGGCCGGAGCCTCCATGCAACGGTACTTAGCCAAGTTCGATACTCTCTCTGTCTCTCACGCCTGGCCCTGCCCTCCCTTGCATCATCCTACCGCTCGCTTTACACGTGTTTGTGTGTATATTTAAAACTCTGCTGTGCGGCAGGCCACACTTACATATGAGCCTCTCTGCACAGTATTACTTGTGCAGCAGGTGGTGCTGTAAATCAACGCTCTTTCCACCCATCCCACACTACGCCCCCTGACACTGAAACCATTAATCTGGCATTCCTCAATCTAGCCGTTTACCGGAAGCGGAGCAGCAGCCCGGCACGATCTGTGAAGCAGTAACTTTGGGTTTCATTAGTTCAGGTTCACAAAACAGGAAGTATACCCATTCGTAACTCCCGCCGTCGCTCTAGCAGCAGGCTGTGCGTTGCAAGCCTCGTTTAAGATTTCACAGGCAAGCATAGAAATTGGGAGCTACAATGGCGAATCATCTGTTTAATGGCAAATATTCAGCCATATTGAGTGAGTATACAACACCTTTCCCGGAGAAAAATACCACCAATCTATTTATGCTTTAATATTCTACAAAGGTCCTGAGCACATTCCTAAGTAGAACTTTATATATAATCTTCTGTACTCGCAGAAAGCTGTCCAGGTGGAACAGGAGCAACCTTCCTTCCAACTGTAGCTGAAGCAGTAATGCCTCTTCCTCCGGGTTGGTGCAAGGAGTTATTTCGCCCTGGGCAATGTTGAGAACAAAAATGGCACCCATAGCCCATACATTTATTAAACTCCCTCCCTTGGCCCCTTATTCGCACTGCCTCCACCTAATGCGCTCCTCAGCAGTAGGCAGCCTGCTCAGCTGATGCCCAAGTCTGTCGTGATAAGCACTGTGCAGCAGAGGAAGGGTGTTGACATAGACCTAAACGTCTGCGTCGCCTGTTGCGAAAGTGCCATCAACACATCCCAAGACATCAGCTGAGAGCTTTGTTTGCCCTTGTTTATGTAACACAGCAAAGCGGCAGTGTGCTCTCCTATGTTTGTGGAGATGGAAGGCGGTAGGTCAGCTCAGTGAGCCAGGAGTGGCCTCCCTAACCTGGCTTTCCACAGAGCGTTGTAAACAAGCATTAAAAATGCAATAGGTCTCTCCTTTCATTAAGTTAAAGCCATTTGCTTTGCTATACAATACCATTAGCAAAGGAAATGTCTTTAACTTAATCAAAGGCAAGACCTATTTCATTTTCAATGCTTGTTAGAATTTGCGCTTGGGTAATTATAAGTGCTGTGATATAGCATTCATCTTTACAACCTCCTCATGGGCGGGGTTTTACCTGTGAACTCCTCTGTTCCAGATCTCCATCCTAAATGTACCTTCTGTAACTCCAGTCACTTTATCTGGTCAATGATCCTCCATTCAATAGACGATGTCGAAACTGACAGAAGTTGAACTTCTGCAGAATACTTTTCTTTGGATTATGAAGTCCCTGAAAAACTGTAGTGTAGTTCCTATTTTCCCAATAGGCTCTGCGCATTGGAATAGTACCTACAGCAGTAAAGGCCTAGGCCAGACGTTAACTAGGTCTACTACTGTCGATACTAGACTTAATTTTTGGGTTTGCCAGCTAAGCTCAGAGTTCGCTAGAAACTTTCTCGAATGTTCAAGGAAGGATTAACTCCCCTGATTAGACAAGAAGGGATTTAGTTTCTGACAACCATAGAACATGACAACTTTGCTCTCCCCTAATCAAGAGTCAATCTCAAGAGTCGTGTGAGCACAAGGCAATTATTTTACTCAGTCAGTACGTGCATTCTTAGTCTCATCAGAATGTAGAGAAAAGGAAGAGACGGGCGTGTTCAATAAAAGATGTTATTTATTGATCAGTCTCTTTTCTCGTACAAGAGAAATGGATCGATATTATTGCAATACTTATTGTTAAGTAAAGTGCATACATTAGAAGCAATAGTATAAAATAATACTGTAAAAACATTGATATGGTTTCTGAGCCATATGATGTTTAAAATGATTAAAATATATTTACATACACATATACATTTGACTAAACGTACTCAACTGGTGTTTCTAAATACGCCTACCCCGTGTACCTGACCTAAGTCTAATGCGTGGGCGGGAATAGAAAGTTACAGTTTAAGTTAAGTTTGTTTTTGCCAAGTGAATAACTAAAGAATTCTCTGTGAGGGGTTATTCAGTTCTGTACCTGGAATTTAGGATGAATGAGGAATGGTATCTCTTTCTCTGCTCTCGATATTCCAGGCTGCCTGCGAGGGCTACCCGGAAGCGCCGGTGCTGGGTCTCTCGGCTTGAGATAGCAGCGCGTCTCTCAGCGCGTCAGGAAGGCGGGGCTGTTGCCTGCGGGGTCTGCTTCTGCTCTCGGCTTCGGCAAGTATGGCTGCTCGGTCTGGTCACCACGCGTGTATTTGCATAGGGCAAGGTCGGCAAAATTTATACCTTAAAGGTGCCGGGATTGACGTAAGGATGGACATAGGTACGTCAATAAAGATGTCATACGACTTGCTCGTTAGCACATTCTTTACTAAAGTTCTCTGTGAAATCAAAACAATGGCCGCACGGATTATCCAGGTTGTCATAGGTTTGATTTGTTATGAGAACGTCGTATGCCTTATCAGGGGCTGGAGGAATGTCGCTTGTCTAATTAGATCTCAAGCGTTATGACCTAATCAGATAACACGTTCCTGTGCCGTAGTGTGACTGCGTCAGATAACGGTATCTGCATCATGGGGGTTTTCTTGCCTCATGGGCTGACTGTTAGTTAACTAGCTAGGTAGTTTAACCAGAATAGGGTCAGGAATAGGGGGATCGATTCAGAACCTATAGAAATACACGACACCCACTCCACGCTAACTATGGTCATACCTACTAATCTATGCATAGTATAACATAGTACAACATACTATAGAGTATAGTGTATACCTTACCACCCCAAAATACATAAACGCATTTTGAAATTTTCAAATATACTGAAAAATTGCAGTCATATATTGTATGCACTTAAGCAATGAATTAAATGCAAAAGTAAGCACGCATTTTAAGCATTATTGCTTGTTGGTATATGAGAAATACACATGAAATGGCTCTTAATATGGCTATACAGAAAGAAAAGTCGAAACCATTTCATCACATAATATATTTTGTGAACATACCAGCGGGCAGCTAAAGTCTATATAAAGTATCTAAAAATAGAAATCTTAGTTCTCTAGGAATAGTTTCTTACTTTAAGCAGAAGATCAGTGTCCCGGGGAAAAAATATATAAAATTTTTTTTTTTTTAAGGGCTTGCTGAAAAAAGTTGCTGTCCGTGAACTGGATTGTAATTGTTCATGTGACTTTATTTTTAAAGTTGAAGGCCGAATTCAGGGAACGCCGTGTGCGAGTTTACTCAAAAGTCTCTATTTCTGTTCCGGAGAGAACATCATATCATTCAGGCTTTCGAAAAAACTGTCAACAGCTTCATGGGAAAGTTCCTCTAAGTCGGAAATAGGGGTAACCATGCATTCGTGCGCATGATTGTCTCCATTGACATTCTGATTTGCATTGCTGACAGAAGGTCGTACCTGTTCGATGCTGCTTTCATCTTGAACTTCACTACTCTTCAATCGTAGTGGTGAAGATTCCAGGAATGCCGTCATCAGAATTGGCAGCCTTTGAGGGCAGCACAGTGCGTGAACCTTGGTAGGAACCAACAGTGTATCTGCATCCACCGGCGCATCCGATTGTAGCGTCAGACAGGTGTCTAACACGCATTCTTCTCCGCATAGCAGACACCTTAGTACAGGTAAAACACACCTTAGCCACATTGGTCGAAATGATAGAAACCAAGTCACATTTAGGTCTCTAAGCCGGGAGAGTCCCAGGATTTATGATATCCGGTCCCGGTATCCAATGGCTAGGATCGTATCTTCCATTGTCGCGAGAGTTTGAACTGTGACATGGGTTGCCATAACGAAAAATAAGGACTAGGAATAGGATTCCTGCAATTAGTCCCAGGATCAGGGGAAGTCCGCCAAAAATCGAATGGACGAAATCTGGAAAAATACCCAGTATGGCTTTGAATGGTGTTAATGCCATCGAAAATACTGTCTTAAATACCTTTGAGACCCCAGTGGTATCAGAAATATTTAAGATTTCGCTCAGGATTTCCGCGAAATGTACGGGGGAATTAGTTGATAATAATGTATGTATCTCTGCAGTCGTCCTTGCGACTTGTAGATCATACGTTTCTTTAGATGACGTGAGCCTTGTAGGCGTCTGAAGAAGCACTGTTTTCATTCTGCTTAAAGTATCTATTCGAATAGAAGTAATTTTCAAACCGGGCCATGCCCTTGCCTCCCTATCTGGAAAGGAGCTGGGGAACAAAGAACGTCCACAGCACTTGACCTTCGCCGTCGTAGTGACGAGATAAGGAGTCCCGGGCACAAGACTACAACATCTGCGGTCTACAATAAGAATGTAACTCCCATTATAGAGTCTTTGAAAGAATGGTTCTATTTCAGTTGCAGGTGCGCCTTGCTGGTGACATGAAAGGTTGTATGAATTCCCTTCACAGGCTCCGTGCAAACTAATACCGTTACACAGAAGCGTGCCGCTTAGTGACATAGCACAATCGTTGCCACTAAGAAACACTTTCTGTCCTTTGTTACTGACACATGCATGTGAATAGGGCAGGTTCCAAGTTGTTTTAAGGTACCCCTTTCCCAATTTCTCGTACATGCCAGCCTGTATATATTTTTGGCAGTATTGAAACCTGAAGGTTGAGATTGGAATATTTATGATTCCGTGGATTATCCATTCACTGACAGGTCGTTCTGACATTGTCATTGGTAATCTTTCTAGTTTTTCAATGCTCAAGATTGTATAATCAGCACCCTTCTGCGCCATACCGATTTGTCTATCAGTAAGGTTAAAGATTTGGAATAGTGACGTTGTGTTGATTAAACGCCAAGGCACATAGCCTGAACGCAGATTTTGTAACGTCCAGCCAAGCTGTACAATAGAACGCAATTGTGACTGTCCATGTTGTAATAACAGTAAGTCTTGCGATAATATATCGATTGCTGAAGACACAATGCTGTCCAATGAAAAAATTCTGGAGGACAGAGTCATTAACCCATTGTCCACTACAGAAAGTGATTTTTCCAAATTAATACGATCAATTTCACGTATTCTCTCTGCTGTCTCAATTTGATTAACCTTCCAGGCCTCATTGTATGCTGCATATACAGAGGCTGCTATGAAACGCTTATGACGCTGTTTGCGTGGTCCCAGTATGAAATCACGCAAGTCAGCACCATCAGTAAGTAAAGTTAGGTGTTGCTTAATTTCAGGCAGTGTGGAAGTTTGTAGCCATTGAAGGCATAATTTGCCCACACTGTAGGTTGTTATTATCCCTGGGTGATGTCTTTGGGGATATCTAGGGTCTGGCCTGGTCATTTTGAAACCCTGTGTTTTATTCAGGAATCTATCTTGACAGTTATTTGTATCTGTGGGCCAGATTAACCATTGTTTCCAATCAGGATGTGTTCTGTTTTGGTTAAGTATATGGTTTATGTCTATTTCTTCATCTGTTTCAGAGCTATTGCTAAACATTGTCGGCTTTGGAATAGACAGGTTATTTAAATCTTTGATTTTGGCTAAGCCAAGACACGTGGTTTGTTGAACAGTGTCATTTAAAAATATCATTTGTTCTGGGATCATGCAGGCTCTAAACAAAGCTTCTAAACCCTGTACTTGCCATTCTTTTGTACCCCAAACACTTTTCAAATCAACATTTTTGTCCCAATAATCAAATCCAAAAGTATTCATTTTTTCAAAGAACGAATCAGAATAAATCAATTTTGTGTTGGTTATCATGGTTTTCATCCCTGTCTTGTTTGACAATTTGTAATAAAATGTTTCAGCATTAGTTATGTTAAAACCTGAAAAATATGAATATTTGTCATAAACGGTTCTAGAGCTCCCTTTTGGAGGTGTAGCACAATGTTCCCATTGATTATAATTTAAAACATTTCTAGGTTGCGCAGATTTATGCAAGAAATGGTTACCATAATGGTTATAGCAATACATACTATCATAATTTGTAGAACCCTGCAAATAATCATGTTTTGTAAATTTAGCAGACATTACTAAGTCAGACATCATATTATTTATACTTTCAAAGTCCCAATCATCAGCAAATGAGTTTGGTTTTGCAAAATCACTCAAGGAGATCTTGATTTGGTGTGGATATTTCAGGATCTCGACCGGACCATAAATTTCATAGTCAGTGTTGTCCCAGGCTACCCCACCAGGTATTGGAATTGCTGTGAAGTTGGCTGAAGAAAGTTCTGAAGAAAGTTCTCGTTTCTTGACGTGTGAAGATGTGTGTGGTTTGAGGACCAAGTTGATGTTCTGACTTGCTGTGTCCATTTTAGCATATTTTCCCTCAATGAAGCGTCCCAAAGTAAATACCATGATGAGCCAAAGTATGAGGATAAATGCACCAAAACCCACCCAAAATTCAATCCATGGAGAAACCAGATATGTTTCTTTCAGTTGTTTCAAAAGTTCCTTAGCTTTGTCTTTAAAGGATTTTGATGATGGCTGTGTCTTTTGTTCACTGAAGCCGTCAGAGGAATCATCGAAGTTGATGAAGTAACCAGATGCAGTTCTGTCAATTGTTCCAATTGGTTTAGGATTTTTGTTTTATGCATTTTCACTTGGTACTTCAGTATAGATTGGTGTCCCTCTGCTAAAGGTCTTTATTTGGGTTTTCAGAGGTCTTAGTTCTATTGCATTGTTGCATAGTCCTTGTTGTTCTTCTGTAGGCGTTTCGAATGTGATGAGCCTCTTTGATAGGACCTCTGTACTGGTAGCAAACCTTGGTGTTCTGCTACTTATTGGGAGTCCACTTGGCCTACTGTTTGTTATCGGCCACATGTTGTGGTTTTACCAGGTCGATGGATACAACTCGGTTCTCCTTTTTTCCAGCAAGTGGCGGTAGTACAACTGATCTTGTCCCGTTGACAGACAAGACAGGAACTGCTTTTCTGTAAGAAGGCCCAAATTCCTTCTTTACCGCGATCTTCTCCCTGACTAGATCCCCGACTTTTGGAATCCAGACAGGTCTTGCTGGGACAGGTGGTGAATCTTCAGTGGTCGTTGGCTGTTGTTTCAACTGTATGTTGCTCAGGTCTTTTCTTGTTTTGTTTAAGTCCTGCAAAATAGCCAAACGGTCTTTGACATCAAAGGTTTTTTCTATTACCACTGAAGTCTGACTATCAAGGTCAGAGATCAACATCCTAGTTCCGAATAATAATTCGTACGGACTGAATCCCTTCAGAGAATTTCTTGGCAAGTTATTTAGACTACGTTGGACACTTATTAGATGTTTGACCCACCCAGCTCCCGAACCTAATATCCTTTCTATTATAGATTGCTTTCTGCCTTGGTTTTTTCTTTACACCGTCCCATACCCTCAGGAAGGAAGTGAGAAGATTCCCGCTGGGCTGTGCTCATTTGGCCATGTTTCCCCCCCAGGCTGGTTTGCCTGAGTGAAAGAAATGGTCGAACGTAGCATGCTCTTAGCGTATATGCCATTTAGACTCGCAAATCTTGTATAACAGTCCGGACGTCAGCCGAGTGCTGTGGATCTACATTATAAGTGGAACTAGCCTGTGTATGTTAATCGCAAGCCATTCTTTTTGTTGGTAATATTATCTGCCTTGATACGACGAGGTATTAAACTGCTTCTCTCCCCACTGCGATCTCTGTTGCAGTTTGGGCAGTTTTTTACAAACATGGTGTAGTGCAGGCTCATGCCTGGCCACCAGTACCGTGATTGTAATTCTTCCAGAGAATCTTTTAATTTAAGGTGTCTGTGACCCTTGCCCATGTGTGCGTCTGCGATTAACAAGTTTCTCCTGTCCATGTTTGGAATCACTCTATCCCCCACTCCAGGGATTCGAGCAAAAGGGACGGAGTTTGCATCGATTATGTATGTATAATTGAGTGGATAATTGATCGGTAACGCTGAGCAGTCGCCTTTTGATGACGTTTTCACCGCCAGCAATGTTTCGCCGTCAATGTATTTTAATGTACGCTTTTTTCGATCTACGGGAGCCGGTTTACTGGCTGCCGCTGCGGCTGTTTCAGCCAATGAATTCCCTACAACGTGAACGCCATCACGCTGGTGACTCAGTGAGTGTGTCACGTGAGTCTTTGGTAGTTCTTTTTTCAAAAGAGCTACTTGTTCCCAGAGCAGTCTCTGCTTTATTGGTGCATCTGTGTCATCTTTGTAACCGTTCTGAATCCATGTCTGCAAATCCTTGTTATATGCTTTGACGCAGTAATATGAATCTGACACTATAAGTGTCGGGAATTCGCGATCCGCATTATCTAGCGCCATTTTCAAAGCTAATATTTCAGTTTGTTGTTCTGAATTGGTTTCTACTGAGTGTGTCTTTGTTAATAGAGGTCTTAGTTTACCTCCGCGCCACACTTCTTTTGTAATCTCACATGTGGGGTTGTATGCTTGTTCTCCCCAAACGGAGGGTTGAGCATGTCCGTCTGTATAGATTACACAGGCGTAATGTCGTAGAGGCAGAATGTCGATTGGCAGAGGATACGTCTTTTCATATTTTAGATTTTTAATTCTTCTAGTTCTTAAAAGACTGTCAACCAGGCAATACTTGATAATTCATATCCTCCGTACTGGATTTTCAGATGGGCAATTCTGGATTTTTTGAAGTTGAATTTGTAACCCTCTGCAGCGAAACCAAGTATTATGGTGTTCACTCTTTTCAAGTGAGTCTCCAAGTCATCATCTGTTAAGTAAATGTCATCGACATAAGATAATGCTTCATCATCATATAGTTGTAGTAATTCTGTTACTCTCGCTGAGAATACCCCCGGGCTGTTCTTGTACCCCTGGGCTAACCGACAGAATTGTTTTTGAGTGCCATTTACTGAGAAAGCTGTTAAATATCTGCTCTCTGGTGCTATGTTTTGACAAAAGAATCCATTGGATATGTCCAAGGTTGTTTTGTATTTTTTGCGCACTATGTTATTCATTAGTGCAGCACTGTGTGAGTTTTGCACTGCAAAAGTTTTGCAACATGTGTTAAGGTGTCGGTAATCCAAAACTAGACGGTACGAATTGTCTGGTTTGGAGACCGGAAACAAAGGATTGTTCATTTGTGAGGTGCAAGTTTCAATCACCCCCTGGTATTCTAGCTGATCTAGTATTTCATTTACTTGTTTTTTAGCTTCTTGCTTAATTGGGTACTGCCTTTGTGCAGTTGGTTGTGATTTTAACTGGACTTTGTGAGGAGGAGAATCCTCATCCCATCCTACATGATTTTTATATAAAGCAGGTGCTAAGGCCACTGCCCACTTTCTAGCAAGTGTATATTTTTTATGAATCGGTATTTGATTCGAGAAGGCAGGCATAATTACTTCTTCGCCATGAGGGCACTCCCTGACAAACTCTGGTGGCCAGTCTTTTTCAGCTAGAAGGATGTCATAGCCTTTGGAGAGGTTATCCCAAAATAGTCCCCTAATTTTCCTAGTCTTATCTCCCTCTATACGTAATGTTATCTCGTATATTTTGTGGGGCTTGCTAACTCTGGTATCTGCAGTTTCCACTTGAAGGTATTCATTCGTGTCCACTGTCTCCAGATGATTCATAAGGACTTTGCGAGCTATGCTCACCTCTGCTGCGCTGTCTAGCATTGTCTGAGCCCACTCTCCGTTTTTCAGTTGTGTCCTCAGTATTCTCGGCATTGTTAACTACCTTGATACTGGCTACCTTCTTTTTTGGAAATTGTGATTTCTTTTTCAGTTGAGCAGGTTCCTTGTCTTTGGACTTGGCGTGCTCTTCTGATCGTCCTCTTCTTTCCGATTTCTGCGAGGAATTCTGAAAAGATTGAGAGGGACGTGTATCAATGTCTTGATATCTATCAGGTTTTTTAATATTATCCCTATTTCTAAGGTTATATCTATTCCCAGAGGGGTCACTCTGGGGTGACCTTGGTCTCGGGTTTGGAGATTTCTTTCTTCGCCTAGGAGACCTTCCTCTGGACTGGAATTTCTTTTCTTTAGGATTGGATTGTTTATTTCCATCCCAGTTCTTTTTTGGTGAATTATTATTATTATTAAAAAACATTTTTTCTGGACTTGTAGTCAGTTGCGGTTTTACTGGTATTCCACCTAGACTATCTCTGCCTAGTTCTTCATAGGATTTTTCTATGATTCTGGCAATTTCAGCTGGTTGGTCTGCTATATCTGTCTCTTTTAACCTCTGGCGGATCGCCACGTTTGCTGCTTCACCTTTTATGTTGGCTAATAATATAGCCGAGACCTGCTTGAAGTCTTTCAGTAATTTCATACCAAGAGTTAAAGCAGGTTCTGGACCGTATTCATCTTGAATTTGTTTTAGCACATCTGGTATTACCGAAATGGATGGAACACCGTGCGTTTTTGTATAGATGGAAGCAAAGACTGTACCCCAAGTGTCACAGTCCTCAATGTGTGGTGCGATTCCCATTGGGAGACATATAGTCAGAATCCTGTGTTTTTCCAGCGGGGTGGTGTCAGGAAACACCGCCTCTGTTTGGGTAATTTTCTGTGCCAACCAGAATGGTATCTGTTCCCGTTTAGCTGGAACTTTACCTAGGCAGGATTGGATGTTCTGTGGTGTAATTTTATTTGTGTTCCCCTGGTGAGGGGTCAGCTGTGGAAGTTTAATCGCTGGCTGAATTGTTGAAGTCCGCATTACATACTGAACTAATTGTCTGTGAATTTTTAGTAGTTGTTTTAGCTGTATTAACAGCTCTGCTGCAGGCATTCTTTCGATGTCTGGATGTGGTGTGTATCCGGCTAAGACCGGCCACGTTGCTCCTGGTCTTCCTAAAGGACCGAGCCTTGTAATGTGATTGTTATGTATTAGGGCGCCATCAAATAAGAGCAAATGCTCTTGGAATTTGAGTGGTACTTCCACCTCCTCGAAAGGAGTGTACGTTTCAGGAGGTTCCTCTACTTTGTAATAGTGGAAGTACTTTGTTACAGCATTTGCTGCTGGAAAATGTATCCATGTATAGTATACCTCTGTCTGCCGATATTCGTGTGCCTCAATTACGAATATGACTGTGCCACCTCTAGGTGTCAGTCCATTTTCTATAAGTTTTAAGGTTATAGATCTCCTTTTATTGACCGGAATGAGTATTATATCCGCGTCTGCTGCTTGCATGGTAGCATCAGCATCTGCTATTTCAGTAGCTAATCTAATTGCCTCTCTTTCTCCATCACTGTCTCCCATTTTACTGACAGGATGGTATTATTTTTGTTTGCAGATCAGGTTTCTTATGGAAACAGAATTTAGATGCACAATATTCTGGAACTGTTTTATCCTTCAACGTTGACTAGACCAAGAACCATACATAGGAGTTCCCTCCTGCGAGGTTTTGGAGGATATAATAACCTTTCACCCACTCCAGACGTCTTTGGAGTATTTGGGAAAAGGGGTCTGAGTGAGAAAGCACGACTGAGTTACTCTAAATGTCTTACGTTAGTTTTATCGCCCTTTCCAAACGCGTTGGGCGCCATGTAGTGTAGTTCCTATTTTCCCAATAGGCTCTGCGCATTGGAATAGTACCTACAGCAGTAAAGGCCTAGGCCAGACGTTAACTAGGTCTACTACTGTCGATACTAGACTTAATTTTTGGGTTTGCCAGCTAAGCTCAGAGTTCGCTAGAAACTTTCTCGAATGTTCAAGGAAGGATTAACTCCCCTGATTAGACAAGAAGGGATTTAGTTTCTGACAACCATAGAACATGACAACTTTGCTCTCCCCTAATCAAGAGTCAATCTCAAGAGTCGTGTGAGCACAAGGCAATTATTTTACTCAGTCAGTACGTGCATTCTTAGTCTCATCAGAATGTAGAGAAAAGGAAGAGACGGGCGTGTTCAATAAAAGATGTTATTTATTGATCAGTCTCTTTTCTCGTACAAGAGAAATGGATCGATATTATTGCAATACTTATTGTTAAGTAAAGTGCATACATTAGAAGCAATAGTATAAAATAATACTGTAAAAACATTGATATGGTTTCTGAGCCATATGATGTTTAAAATGATTAAAATATATTTACATACACATATACATTTGACTAAACGTACTCAACTGGTGTTTCTAAATACGCCTACCCCGTGTACCTGACCTAAGTCTAATGCGTGGGCGGGAATAGAAAGTTACAGTTTAAGTTAAGTTTGTTTTTGCCAAGTGAATAACTAAAGAATTCTCTGTGAGGGGTTATTCAGTTCTGTACCTGGAATTTAGGATGAATGAGGAATGGTATCTCTTTCTCTGCTCTCGATATTCCAGGCTGCCTGCGAGGGCTACCCGGAAGCGCCGGTGCTGGGTCTCTCGGCTTGAGATAGCAGCGCGTCTCTCAGCGCGTCAGGAAGGCGGGGCTGTTGCCTGCGGGGTCTGCTTCTGCTCTCGGCTTCGGCAAGTATGGCTGCTCCGTCTTGTCACCACGCGTGTGTTTGCATAGGGCAAGGTCGGCAATATTTATACCTTAAAGGTGCCGGGATTGACGTAAGGATGGACATAGGTACGTCAATAAAGATGTCATACGACTTGCTCGTTAGCACATTCTTTACTAAAGTTCTCTGTGAAATCAAAACAATGGCCGCACGGATTATCCAGGTTGTCATAGGTTTGATTTGTTATGAGAACGTCGTATGCCTTATCAGGGGCTGGAGGAATGTCGCTTGTCTAATTAGATCTCAAGCGTTATGACCTAATCAGATAACACGTTCCTGTGCCGTAGTGTGACTGCGTCAGATAACGGTATCTGCATCATGGGGGTTTTCTTGCCTCATGGGCTGACTGTTAGTTAACTAGCTAGGTAGTTTAACCAGAATAGGGTCAGGAATAGGGGGATCGATTCAGAACCTATAGAAATACACGACAAAACGTTGAGCTCTCTGGCATACAAACCAATGGTGAGAATCTTATCAATGTGAGCTTTTAATAAAGAGGTCACATCTCTTTCCCCTAAAAGCTGTCACTAGCAGGCTTTGTTTTAATATGGGTTAGATATTCAAAAACAAAAACATTTACATTGCCACTTCCCCGTTTATTTCATGCTTTTTTATTTTATTAGAGCAATTTTAAATTAGTTCTGTAACTTTCCAATCAAAATATGCAACCAGCAATGTGGGATAATTCCTGGGTGCCTTCAGAGGATTATTTTTCACTAGTGGTCTGCAAATTCTTAAAGAGTGGTGGAAAAAACAACTTAATTTTCTGTTTGAAAAAAACCAAACACAAATTCTCTATTTTTCATGGTTCAGTTTATTTTTCTTGTGAACATCTACATTAGAAAAGGAATACTTTCACCACTTTAAGATTTACCAAAAGATACCTTGAAAGTAAATTGATTTGTGCTTCAAATATCACACTATATTCAAATATACATTAATATACACGAAGATAAAAAAACACAGGCAGTGTTTGCTTAACTTCAGCATCTGCAAAAAACCGGCAGAAAACTGATGCCCTATTGTAAGAAAAATGGTTTTCTTTGACAAATCATTATGATTCGCAATCTCATTTCATTAATTGTAAAGTATGGATCATAAATTACAAACTTCACACCGGCATTGAGTGGTGACAACCCTGTCCAAAATCTTTCTGTGATGATCTGTGGACCTAGTTCTGTGAAAATTACGTCTAATTTCGTCCAAGGTACATTAATTTATAAAGTAAAAACTTTTCAGTGCCTTGGGTTCCTTTTGACAGGGATGATATGAGATCATTTGTGCTCAGTAAGAGGACAGCAATTCGAAAGAGCGATCAAAGCGGGTTTTAGGTTCTCGAGCAGAGTGGGATCCAGAACTCTCAAGGCCAAGTTTATCAAAGAAAATGTATTTCAATTACACGTTATGGGGCCGAAATGTGGGCATACGTGGATTGGAATGCTTTACAACTTGAGAATGTCTTTCTACGCAGACTTCTCTCTGCCCCGAAAAACACTTCAAATTTTATTTGCCAGAATAAACTAAGAATTTTCTGTTAGGAAAATCATATTAAGTTGTGCCCACATGCTCACTGGCTTTCCATCTGGACCAAACAACTAACTGAACCTAACCACTTGATTATAGCGGATTGTTTCCCTGTGAAGCAAGCATTACAAATACCCCTGTTCAAATATATCAAGAAAGGCTTTGACTACATGGGGAGACCTCAATTCTTTATCATGCCGTTCAATGTTAATCTTTGTACAAAAAGATATGTTAAACAGTAGGGTTTTTTGAAGCGCAGGGAAACAAGAATGGATTTGGAGGTGATTAAGTCCTTGGTGCGCTCCTCTGTGTCAATCTGTACAACTAATTTGATTGAACTGCATCTAATGTTTCTGACAAATTCACATTATAGATTCCTTCTGACAAGGTTTAGATTGAGTTTAGTGCATATCGTGGTATGTTTTCTACAAAAAATGCTTATTTGGAAAAAATCTTGTCTCCTTGTCCTTGTGATAACTTTTCTACTTAATGTGCTTTGAGCTTTATTTTATTTTAAATTAGCAGACGGGATGAAGTTCCTCAAACAGGAGGGAGACCCTAGCATCTCCCTCCAGTCATTGGCTACTTTCTATGCAGCTCATGTGGAGTATTTTACCTGATGGAAACATCAACAGAAGTAACTTTGGACGTGACCCACATTTGGACCCAGAGGTGCCACACGAATTGATGTACTAAGAACTGCACATTCTTGATTACTTTCTTTGTCTCATCTCTTATGTGGTTATGACCACCAGACCCATCAAAGTACGTATTACTGAACATCGCAGCAATATTCACTGCCACCGCAGCACGACAAAAATGTGCTCTGACTTTCTGGATGCCAAACATACTCCAGGTGACCTCAGATGGACTATTCTGAAGTCAGTGGAATAAACTGACTCTATTCCAAAAAGAACACAATTTTGTGTACCATTTGCAAACCCACACACAAGGACTTAAGGATGAAATACAATGGAATGAGCTAGATCAACCAAGACCATGAAACTCTCCCTCTTTTCCCCTGTGACCTCTAGCCAATAATTGATGTCTTATCTGTGACCTCTATATCACAGCCAGTGAAATATCCACTTCTACCCCTCATAAATAAGCTAGATAATCACATCCCATGAAATTTGCTCTCTCTTCACTAAGGGTCTCTTACTAATACGTATAAGATTGTTATAGTAGGCATACCCCCTTCCTTGGCCACAAATCCAAATAGTCAGCTCCATATATCAAATAACAGCACTCTTCGGCTCCAGAGAATAGACTCTGCCCCCTAAATGATTATATAACATATAGCGAGCCATCGAACTGTTATGTGAAACTGATTTACTTGTTATTTTCAGCACCAGTAAAAGAACATTTTGAGCATTTGCACAGCCAAGCCAACAAGAAGGCATCTGAGAATCAGTCCTTGCCAACCTAGTGAGCGCAGTTTTAATATGAGAGCTAATTTTCTCATATTCCAAAATAATATCATGTTTGTGAGCCACTATATTCTGATAGGTCTGAAACTCCAGAGGGCTGGACGTTACCAACTCGCTGATAAATACCTCAGGTATGATATTGCACCACTTCAATCTTCACCCCTGAGACGTTGACCTCACCTGAGTTTTAAGACACTGGAGCGATTCTAACTTCCAGTCCACAGAAAAAAAATTTAGGGAAGAAAACAACCCCCCAGAGACAGTCAAAATAAGATCCACAACCATAACCCGAGGAGGTAGGGGCAATGTTGCCCGTAAGCAAGATCTCAAGACTCATATGGCTAACTAATTTATAGTTAGTTGAAAGCTCATTTAGTGAGTCCCCTTTCAGGGTATAAATGAGATGGACTTGAGCCTGGAAATAATCCTCCCCTTGATCAGCTCCCTCATGAAGATGAGAACCTCTGCAGTTGTGGAGGTTATAGCAAGAGGTGGCGAATGCACCAATCACTTTGCTATGAGCAGGGGGTCCGGCAGGGCTGTATCCTAGCCACTTTTCTTTTTCTTATGTACATTAATTGCTTGAAGAAAGCGTTCTATGAGCTGGGTATTGATGTGCCAAGAGTAGGGGGTAAATTGCTCCTATATGCTGATGAGGCTGTTTAAATTGCCCGCACAGTTAGAAGTTTGCTGCGGCTTTTAGATCTCTTTGTTGGTTTACGGGTGGTTTGGATCTACTCACTAATTTTACAAACTCACATGTCATGGTTTTGGATCCAAAAAACACTAAAAGTGACACTCTTTCTGTTCAAGGTCCGATCTTAAGTAAGGTAGAAAGGTTTACCTACTTAGGCATTTTAATAGCTCATAGGCTCTGCTGCCAACCCTTTTTATTTTTTTTATTTTTCAAAAACCTTTATTGACAAATTCAATATAGTCAAAATACACTTTTGCATCAGATCAAAGCATCGTAGACAGCAGGTTATTAGCCGAATATCATAGATGTAATGACAATACCATCATGCAAGAATAAACTTCTCTGGGGCGCTGCCATGGCACCATAATCAACACAGTGCAAAGGAGATGAGAACACCACTGTAGGGATAGGAGTAAACACTAACGGAAGGGGAGACAGAGAGATAGAGGGAGGCAGTTACTGACCAGCACCGGCAGCCGCTGCGGGCAAAGTGCCGGCGGAGAGCACGGGAGAGGCAGCAGGGCTCAAATGTGGTCGGGAGTGAAGATATGTCACTAAGGGCCCCCATATGTCAATCAGGCAAGATCTCACAGGAAGTAAGTCCCAGAATTCAGATAGCAAGGTCTGACATCTCGAGGCATCTTCAAGCCAGTGAGCAAACTAGGGTGCTGGTCTGCGACCCCAGCACATGGCCACCCTAAGCCTAGCCAGAACAAGCAGCATTGCAATCAAACGTCGAGAAGAATCCTGGAAAAATTGAACAAATCCCAGCAGACACACCGGAGGGTCTGGCTGAACCGGCGTGGAAGTAATCTCGGAGATGGCGGCGCATACCGCCAGCCAGAAATCTGACACCTTGGGGCACAGCCACGCTAGATGATCACAATCCGTGGAAGGGGCAGCACAACGCATGCAGCAATCGTTGGGTATAAGTCCCTTTTTGTGGAGCTGAGCGGGAGTGCGATATAATCTATGTAAATATTTGAAATGTATAAAGGAAGCCTCGCCTCCTACTTCCACAACAAGATCGCGGACATACACAACAGCTTCAGCACTCAACCGACGCACGCCACGACCGAACCACCGCCCCCCACCACCACCCTCCGCGCCTGGACGCCGATCAGCACCGAAGACACCGTCCGCACGATGAACTCCATCCACTCCGGATCTCCAACCGACCCCTGCCCTCACCATGTCTTCAACAAGGCCGACGCTGTCATCGCACCCCACCTGCGGGACATCATCAACACCTCATTCGACACCGCCACCTTCCCGGAGAGCTGGAAGCACGCCGAACTCAGCGCCCTACTCAAGAAACCTACAGCGGACCCCACCGAACTCAAGAACTACCGCCCCATCTCGCTCCTCCCGTTTCCAGCCAAAGTCATCGAGAAGATCGTCAACAAACAGCTGGCCACCTTCCTCGAGACGAATGGATCCCTCGACCCCTCACAGTCTGGCTTCCGAGCCAACCACAGCACCGAGACCGCCCTCCTCGCTGCCACTGATGACATCCGAGCCCTGATGGACAACGGAGAAACAGCGGCCCTCATCCTCCTAGACCTCTCCGCGGTTTTCGACACTGTCTGCCCCCGCACCCTAGTGCAGCGCCTCAGCAACGTCGGAATCCACGAGAAGGCACTGGAATGGATCATCTCCTTCCTCGACGGAAGAACACAGAGAGTCCGTCTACCACCGTACCAGTCAGAAGCCACCGGAGTCATCTGCGGCGTCCCTCAAGGATCCTCGCTGAGCCCCACCCTCTTCAACGTCTACATGAGCCCCCTCGCGGCCATCGCACGTCAACACAACCTCAACATCATCTCCTACGCCGACGACACCCAGCTGATTCTCTCCCTCACCAACGACCCCGCCACCGCCAGAGCCAACCTTCACGAAGGGATGAAAGACGTAGCCGAGTGGATGACAACCAGCCGCCTGAAACTGAACTCAGACAAGACGGAAGTCCTCATCCTGGGCTCCTCGCCCTCCGCCTGGGACGACTCCTGGTGGCCCCCCGCCCTGGGCACCGCACCCAAACCGACAGACCACGCACGCAACCTGGGCTTCATCCTGGACTCCTCCATCCCCATGACCAGACAAGTCAACGCCGTCTCCTCGTCCTGTTTCAACATCCTGCGCATGCTACGTAAGATCTTCCGGTGGATCCCCACCGAAACCAGGAAGACGGTCACCCAGGCCCTCGTCACCAGCCGTCTGGACTACGGCAACGCCCTCTACGCCGGAACCACCGCCAAGCTCCAGAAGAGACTCCAGCGGATCCAGAACGCCTCGGCGAGACTCATCCTCAACGTCCCCAGACGTAGCCACATCTCCAGACACCTGAGAGACCTGCACTGGCTCCCGATCAACAAAAGAATCACCTTCCGGCTCCTCACCCACGCACACAAAGCCCTACTCAACCAAGGCCCAGGATACCTCAACAGCTGCCTCAACTTCTACGCTCCCAAACGCCACCTCCGATCGACCAACCACGCCCTCGCCGCCGTCCCCCGCATCCGAAGAGCGACAACAGGAGGAAGGTCCTTCTCCTACCTGGCCGCCAAGACCTGGAACTCCCTTCCGACCCACCTCCGCCTGACCCAGGACCAACTCTCCTTCAGGAAGAAGCTCAAGACCTGGCTGTTCGAGCAGTAGCAGCACCCCCCCCCCCCTAGCGCCTTGAGACCCTACGGGTGAGTAGTGCGCTCTATAAATGTCTTTGATTGATTGATTGATTGATTGATAGTTGGGTGACAATTTCTTCATCTAGGCGAAGGCAAAGATGCCCTTTCCTGGACACCTGATTGGTGGCCCCCGCAATTGGGTGAAGCTCCAACTCTGTCCTCCTCAGTGAAAAGTTTAGGAATCGAGTTGGACGTAATGCTTACTATGAAAGATAATGTTAAGAACATCGCAGGGTCCTGTTACTACAGCCTGCGCCTCCTACGTAGAATTATCCCTTATTTTCCACTTGAACATCATAGAACTGTAGTTCAGGCAATGGTTATTAGTCGGTTAGACTATGGAAATGCTCTGTTGGCCGAAAGAGGCATAACTACAGGTTATTCAAAACACCGCCGCCAGAATGGTCCTAAATCGTCCTCCTGGATCCCCATCCCTTCCCTTGCTCAGTCAACTGCACTGGCTTCCGGTGGTAAAAAGATCTTTCTTTAAGATCTGCTGTCTCTCCTTTAAAGCATTTAAAGGAGGAGGACCACGCTACCTACAAAACAAACTCTCTAAACAAATACGTGATTGCAATTTAAGATCTAATGCACTAGCTCTCCTGAAGATTCCACGTATCCGGCTAACTCGCACAGATGGCAGAGCTTTCTCTTACATTGCCCCTAAATATTGGAACTCGCTACCTGTGGCTCTGCGAAAATCCAGCACATACATGTCTTTCAGGAAACAATTAAAAACCTTTCTGTTTTAGCTTGCTCTTACAGAACGTTTTGTCTCGATCCCCTTTCGGAATTCCCTTGGTAAGCGCTGAGATACCCCTGGGTGAGACATGCGCTATACAAGAAATCATAACATAACATAACAACATCTGGGTGCAGCAATAAAGCCAGTCGGCATAAGCGATGTCCATGCCCAAATACTCACCCCATGCCAGGCAAGCGTGATCCCTGGAGATGGAGGTGGACGAGTGCGTGAGGGCATATAATTTGGTGACTATTTTGCGAGTAGTGGGGGATGCATATATAAAGTCGAGAGCAGGCATAGAAGGCGGAGGATGGGGGAACATTGGATGTAACTTTCTGCATATAGTTCTCAACTGATAAAATAGTAACGTGTCCAACGGACCAGAAGAGATGGGGAGAGAGTAGAAGGTGTCGCCGGGATAAAGATCCACCAATGTCATCAGACCCAAGCGGGAGGCATGTTTAGGCATTCTGGTTGATTGGAGAGGGTAAAAAGCAGGATCCCGTAAAATCGGCATAGCGTTAGCCGACAATATCAGGGCGTTGGAGAGTTGGCGCAGTCCGGACCAGGCCCAGTGCAGGGCCTCGACCGTGTCCCCCTCGGCACGCGGACGACTCGCCGCGGCGAACAGGGCAGGAGTTAGCAGCCAGGGAGCTGCGATGTCCACCTCCACCGCAACGTGTGGTTGATAAGGAGAGGGGTGAATCCAGAAATGTAAGAAGCTGGCCTGTGCGCTTAAGGTGTAAAGTTTAAAATTGGGAGCGCTCATACCTCCCACCAACATGAGGAGAGTAAGGATATCGTATGAAATCCTGGGTTGTTTGCCAGCCCAGACCAGAGAAATGATCAAGGAGCGAATTTTCTAAAGAAATGGGCGGTGAGGAGGATAGGGATATTTAAAAAGAGGTAGAGGAATTTCGGGAGGACCACCATCTTGGCAATGGCTATGCGGCCAGCAAGGGACAGCGGGAGACGGTTCCAATGTGGTATTTTAGACTCCAGCCAGTCCACCGCATGCCAGAAGTTGGCCCTCCAGAGATCGTCCAAGTCCCTGCTCAACCAGATACCTATGTAGCGGGTGGGGCCAGAGGCCCAAACGAAGGGGAAATCCGGTGTGAATGGTTTTGTGGCATCCGTAAGAGGGAACAACACTGACTTGCTCCAGTTAACCTGTATGCCGGACAATCCACCGAATCGTATTATCTCACGCACAAGAGAGCTGAGATTGTCTTGGGGGTGGCGAACATACAATTTAACGTCATCAGCATACATGGAGACTACGAGGGAGCGGGCCGAAAAACCGATATCCCTCTGAGTATGGTGTTGCCGGAGTCTAGCCGCGAGAGGCTCCATCGCAATAGCGAAGAGCATAGGTAAAAGTGAACAGCCCTGCCGAGTGCGGCGCTCAATTAAAATAGGATCCGATACCTGACCGTTGATACGGAGCTGGGCCAAAGGGTGAGTATAGAGAAGAGAGATCTTTCATATGAACATATTGCTAAAGCCAAGGCATGGTAGAAGAAAAAATAGAAAGGGCCATTCAAGCGTATCAAACGCCTTAGTGGCGTCGAGTAGCGCTGCCACAGCGGGGAGATCTGGGTTGATTTGAGGAAGAACCGGCGAGATAGTCCTGAGGTTATGGGAGGTGGCCCGGCCAGGGATGAAACCAGACTGGTCAAGGAGAGCAATGAGGGGCATGGGAGAAGGAGGCGGGAGGCCAGCAATTTTGCAAAGATTTTGTTGTCAATATTAATGAGGGAGAGGGGGCACTAGGAATCCCGGCAGTCAGCTGGTTTGTCCGGCTTGAGCAGTAGTGTTAGCATCGCCTCGCGAAGGGACTGCGGGAAGAGGCCACTGTCAAATGAATTGTTGTAAATGGTAGCCAGATGTGGTTCCAAGAGCGATGCGAAAGTCTTATAGAAGGAGGCAAGAAGACCATCCAGACAGGGGCTTCATCACTAGGTAGGCTATTAATAGCCGCAAGTATCGCTTACCTGGTAAAGGGCTCGTCTAGGAATTTCCAATGATAATCTTCCAAACAGACCAACACGATGGTTCCAAAATATTGCTCAAAGGCCTCACTTGAGGGGGGGAGCCGGCAGTGTAAAGTTGTGCGTAGTAGTCCGTAAAACGAGCCATAATTTCCACTGGAGAGGTGGTTCTAGTGAGGCCACCATCCTGAAGAGCCGTAATGTACGACGCAGCACGGGGCGGAGAAGGTTGCCTAGAGCCTTTCCAGGTCGATCGCCCTCCCCGAAGCAACAGGCTCTGCCCTTTCTGCTCAGAAAGGCGAGTTCTCCGTGGCTCTGCTGGCAGCCCTTAATAAAGAAGAATACTAGAAATCATAAGAGGGCGTGTGCTGGAGTCAGTAACTTTTCAATGCGCCTGTGACAAAAGCCTCTGAGAACCATGTTGGAGATTTATAAAGATAAGTGTATTTCCCTCTCTGCTTTTGGATGTGTGATTTGGGATTTTATGAACCTTGACCCAATTGGGGTGGCAGAGAATACATTTCTCAGGGGTAACCTGGGAGTTGGAAAGTGTATTCCCACTGAGATATTGCATGAAGAGCTTGGGATGAGATAAATTGTAGATTATATCTGGATGCTACCTCTTTTGGTTCGGTGATCTATCTAAGGATCATTGGGATATGTTCACTGAACCACCCATAGGTGGGAATGATCTGCTATCTAAATGTGATAACCTGCACATTGTTTTGATTTGTCCTTTGCATAAATCTCTCCGGCACAAGTACCTAAAACCCCTTTTTACTTCCTTGGATTTTTATCAGGCCAGACCCCGCTTTTTATATTTACAACTTTTGGAAACACAGAAAGGCTACTTTAACGTATTAAAGTTTCTTATGGGTGTTTATAGTTAGAAACAACAGAGTTTGATCTGGTGGCGCTATTTGACTCTTAATAACTATACTATCTGTATATAATGTTATTTTAATGTATTTTTATGTATATTTATGCTGGAATTTTTTTACCATGTCATGTCATTTGTAATATTTTATTACCAAATCGAATAAAGAAATATTTATTTTGTATTATTGCCAATAAGTAGATTTTATTAACATAAAATGTAACTTTTTTTCTAAATAAAGTTTAACTAATCTGTTATGGAAGTATATTAATAATATTCCGGTTTTGTGAAGTAGCACCAGAACATATAGAAAAAATATATTTGTCCTTCAATTCTTGTTAAACAATATTAAGCAAATCATAATATTTTAAAAATAATTGTGTTTTATTTTACTTAACTCCAGCGTTTTGAGATGTCATCAGTGATAACATAAATGACATCACAGGGCATGTCATGAGTGATGTTATATGTGAGGTCATAAGCGGGCATGGCAGGGTGCAAGTTATAGTTGGTGCTACTTATTATAGCAGGTGCATTCATGTGTTTTTTTAGTTCAAAACATTAACGTTGTAATTGATAAATTCACCTAACTATAATGTTACTTTAACCTTTGTTTTTTTCAGTGCATATAGAAATAAATATAAATGTGCTGATTTTAGACCTGGCATCCTTAGAGTGGTCGTCCCCTGGACTTTTTGCCTTAATGTTTTGCTGATTTATTTGTTGGCCTTAGGACTATGAGCACTTTACCACTGCTAACCAGTGCTAAAGGGCATGTGCTTCTCCCTTAAATATGATGGCATCAGTGTCCACCTGATTGGCATATTTAAGTCCCTTGTAAAGTGGTATACCATATACCCAGGGCCTGTACTTTAAACAATACTATTAGACCTGCACCACCAATTGTGCCACCCACAGAAATAACCTTTCAAACCATTCTCATGCCTGCCACTGCAGTGCCTGTGTATGCAGTTTACTGCCACTACAACTTGGCATTTAAAACTACTTTCCAAGCCTTAATCTCCCCTTTAATTACATATATGTCAACACCAAAGTAGGTTCTAAATACCCATAAGGCCAAGGGTACTATGTAAGCAAAAGTTAGGACACGTGCTTTTATGCTTTTCATGTCCTGGTATTGACAAACAGCCTATTTCGTTTTTCACTATTGTGAGGCCTACTCCTCTCATAGGCTACCATTGGAAATTCCTTAATACACTTTTAAGCTGTAATTCCAAGAGGGGTAGCTTTTCCTTGTTTCATATGTTTGGAATGTTAATGATAAAACCTCCTTACTGGTGAAGTTGGATTTAACTTTAATGTTACTACTTTGTGTGCCTGACAGCCTGTCTCCAATACACGTCTGGGTTGAGTGACAGCTACACTTTATGCATTCCCTCTAGACGGCCACAAGCACTGGAAGATGATGCTCATCTGCTGTCTAAGCACTCATCTGCATTTATCTGCATTCTGATGGGACTTCCTGGGCACAGAGGAATGGAAGAGGCTGACATTTTCACGTCAATAGGTAGTGTCCTGTCCACATACAAAGCACTGATTTACCCTCCAAAGATAGCCAGGCAGACAGGACTTGGTTGAAAGGGATTCTTGTGCACTTCAGAGAGCTGCTTTGAAGTCACCCCCTGCATCAAAGGCACTTTTTTAGTAAAAGTATTGGGTCTCTGACCCCCACAGATCAGACATTTCTGGATCATGAACTGTACCTCTGTCTGACTGACTGCTGTGCTGCATAAAGGACTCAACTGGACTGCTTTTCTGGAATGACTGCTGTTCTGCTCTTGCCCTGCTGCCTGCTGCTGCCTGACTCTGCTGAAGGACAGCCAGCCTCTGCCTTCCCTCCGAGTGATCTTCAGGGTCTTGTTGGCTTGCCTCCTGTTTTCTGAAGTCTGAGGGATGCAAAAGACTTCCTGCAACTCTGTGGGTCCTACCCCTGATTGAGGTGTCCTTCCAGGTTCTGAGCATCAGAAGTGGGTTCTGCAGTTATTTTGCTACAAAATCAACACATTATCACAACTGCACCGATTGCAACTGACTCAGCGCACTACGAAGCCCATGCAGTGCTGATCCGGAGACAGCCCTGCGCAGCTTGACGACAATAAGGGACCTGACTGTGAGGTTCGAGGACAATGCAGCGCCAGACCGAGGTCCCTCTGCGAGGTTCGACAATGACTCAGCACCAATCGGAGGTCCTGTCTGTGACCCATCGACCAGCCAGCGTGAATGGGACCGACGCATCTCTTTCACGGAGTGGAAAAGATCAACGCATTTTGTTGCTTGTGACCAGGGAAGGTAGTTTGTTCACCTGGGCCTGCATGGGTCCTTTAGCCGGCCTGCACTTCCATGAGTTTGGTCCAAACTTTGACTTTGTCCCTGCCCCGCATGACCTAAAGTAACCTTTTCAGCGCTATTTGCTTCTAAGGGCTCTGCTGCATTCATTCCTTTTAAATTCACTATCTCAACATCATTTTTGTCATTTTGGTCTTGTTTTGTTTACAATATAATAATCTATTTTTACAAATGTGTGTGGAGTCTTTTTGTGGTGTTTTCATTGTGTCACTGTGTGTGTTTTGCACAAATACTTTACCGATTGCCTCTTTAGATAAGCGCGACTGCTCTGTGCCAAGCTACCATTGGATGATCCCGGGGTATCTCTTAATGATTATCTACCTTACCCTGACTAAAGTGGTGGTTCCTGCCTGGCCTGGGTGCATATATAGTCAACTAGGAATCCAATTTCTAACAGCTTTCACCTGAGTTCCCCTTAACTGTAAAGTGGAAAGGGTTGTACACTCTTTTCCAAATGGCCCTGCAGGGATAAGCTGATGATGCAACTGAGAGTTAATTGAGAGTTAATTTGTTTATTTGTCAATTACAAAAATAAACAAAATCAAACGATTTAAAGATGCATACAAAATAGATAAAAAGGAGGTTTGTCATACAACTAATACAGCCACCAGTCATCACACTACAAGGTTTTTGCTTTCTTCAACTTTCCTTCCTAGGTATTTTAGTCGGGATACCAAACACTAAGCTACATTGTATAAAAGTGACTAAACAGGGGCTGATCTTTACCCTAATGTCTGAAAACGCAAGCTTGCAATGCAGATAGCTAAAAAGTCCCTTAAGTAAATTAATATATGTAATTAAGCTGCATATAAGCCGGACTGAGGCAAGTATGAATACAGTGACAGATGGGCTATGAGTCCCGCTGTTAAAGTGCAATTGTGCAAGACTTCACATTATTAAAAATACAAAAATAGACAAAGTAGTTATCTGAGCCTAACGGGATAGGCAGCTGCTGACTATTGCAATCCCTAGGAGCCCATCCTTAACATGTGCATGATAAGTTAATATTAGAGGCTTCTGAGTTATCACGCTTATGAATTACATTCAGTGAGCCACTCCAGATTACACACCGCATAACCTGTTAGCCGAGCATTTCCTTAAAAATGTTCAATAACTGAGTCAGTCTAATATTCAGCATGGTGTTGTTTGGGTCCATGGACTCCACCGGTTCAGGCCTGCATGACCTAATTCCCCATTCTAGAAACTCCCGCCTTAATAGGAATCTTCGTTGAACCATCAATCAGACCCCCCAGGATTAAGCAGTATGGATTAGCAAATTTAGCGACAGAAATATGGAAATTTAGCAGCACAAATATGGAAATTTAGCGGCATTTTTGAGGCACTTTATTTTAATCATATTCATCAATTTTCAGCTTTAAATCAATGGAAACTGTTTTAGCAGAATATTCCACTTTGAATAGGCAACCTGGGATATGGAACAGAGGAAGCAGCTGTCAGGTTCGCTCCTTCCCCCCCCCGTGTATGGATGCGGCGAAGCACTCCGCGGAGTCCGTGAGTGCCGCCGACTACGAACTTCACTTCCCGGCGGGCAATGCGTGGAGCATGCGCATGCCGCCGCCGCTCTACAGGAACTACACATCCGGGCAGACTGTGCGCGGAGCATGCGCATGCCAACCCTGCCATAAATGGCGGCCGCGGCTCAGATCGGCGTAGCATATTGAGCCGGACGCCGTCGGATGTTGAATTTCCCCGGGAGAAGCGCAAGGCTGTGCATTTGTCTCCTTCTGTTCCAGTGCGGTCCCTCGTTTACCGCATCGTGGTGGAGCAGCCGCTCACTCGAGGTCTGCATTGCTTTTGCCAGCGCTCGAAGGTGTACAGACTGGATAGTTAGAGCCTGTGTGAGGAGACTGGAATTATCCCTGCAAGCCCTTGCCCAACACTCCGCGAGGGGTTGAACGGATATCCTAACAGTCACAGCTCGCTGAGCATAGCGGACAGCTTCACAAGCGGTGAAGTCAACCACTAGCGAAATACTGCCACCCTCTGCAACAACCCCACCACAGCAGGAGGAACTCGAGCGGCATTGTCGGCCGCTGCTTAGCACGGTGTCCTCCGTTGGCGAGTAGCCAGGACTGGTACTCATGCGGAGGACGGTTGGTCCCTAATAATCGCTCGGTATTGTCAGCCGAGGGTGTTCCGCAAGGAGTAGCTGCATGGTGACGGGTATCGTTGACCTTCTTTCTTTGTTTTTCTGGATATTCGGGGTGGAGTTAACCCTTTCTATGTTGCTGCAATAAACAGCCTGATAGCACGAATACATGCTTGTTTGTACTAGCATTATTTGGTCCCACTCTGCACAGGGAATATCGAGCAGCTAACAGATCTCTCCTTCATTACCTTAAGGGAACGCAGTATTGTTTGCTGTCTTTTCATTACAGGTATCCCTCCTTGGCGTTTCCTATTGTCGTCACACCGATCCTGAGGACCGAAGAGGATCACAGCAGCCCACAGGTGAAGGCCCCTTAACCACCGCCTGCTCTTCCACACACCCACTAGGCATTTCTGCTCTGCACAACTGGCCCTGGCCACCACCCCACTGGTCCACAAGACCACAGCTGGAGGAAGATCCTTCTGCTACCTTGCTGCATGGGCTTGGAACATCCTGACTCTACATCCCAGCCAATCACCGTCTCTACCTCAATTCAGGAAGGATCTCAGGACCTTCCTCTTCGACTGAACCACAGATACACTCCCCTCACTCAGCACCTTGAGATCCTAATGTAGTTGTGCTTTACAATTGACTGATTGATTGATTGTTTCAATTGCCCTGTAACTTGCATTTCTTACATGAGGTTTGGAATGCCTCATTCTCTAAGCCTCGCTTTCAGCCCTGAGCCCAGCACCTCCAGATTTTGTCTGCAGCTTTCCTATTTGCTGATAAAGGAGACATTGCAACAGCTGAAGGCTGCCAGCAACAATATACTAACTTGGCAGCAGCTGCATCTTTCTGGTAGGATGCAGCGGGCTATAATGTACAAAAGTAGAACTTTACTCTGGCAGAAACCTCCAGTTGCTAATGCTTTTATTAGGCTAGATATCCCTACGTAAGATGTTAACCATACTCTGCGAGGTTTACCCATTCATGTGTACATCCAACAGGAGCTGCTCCTTCAATTTTCAGCCGGCGTCATATTCATAGAAGGCTGTCAGTTTGGTTGGTAGAGTGTGTTGGATACTTGTGAGTGACTCTTGGGGCACAATCATAGTGAGACAAATGGCAGCTGCAGAGCCAGGAAGTCTGGCAGTCAGGGAGCAGTTGCTGCCCTCCTCAGCGTGGCCCTGCTCTGCTTGTTGGGCATTGCCACTGCCGGCAAGTGGAGTACAAAGGGCACTGTGGGCTATATGTGTGGTTACGTGGGTTATTCTCTGCTGCCGTGTCAACTCGCTTTCAGTTTGAGCTGAAGGTGCCGCACAATTAGAAAAAAAGTATTAAGGTTGACTCTGTCAGCAGTTTTGCAGCATCATCCATACCGGGGATTGAGCTGGGTTTGTTGCGCATGGACTCAAACGCTAATTGTGTGACTTACGCAAATACCTTATTTAAGTAACAATCTGTGTCTTCTTCCACTTTAAGATTCCTACGGCGTGAAAAATACCCCCACCGCAGATCCCAAGAAGTGAAGTCAATGTTGTCTTCACGTAAGCCATTTGATTGATTCCAATACTCTTCCATGCTACGGTGTCCACACCGCTTTATCTGAGATGCGTGTGGCAGAAAAGATGTTTTATTTAATGGGGATAGCACTAACTGATTTTGCGCTTCATGTGTGGACACGGTTTATTTTGACTCTTGCAACATGTGAAGGCAGACACTGAAATGTGAAAAAAGCATTTATCAATTGCATGTACATCAAACGCATGTGCAACAAAAAACCTCTGGCATAATCCCGTCACAGGAGTAAAAAAACAAGAGTTTCACATTACAATTAAATGGGCAGTGTTGGGTGTTAATGGTGTAAACTGTGTGACCCAGGAACATGGCGTTACTGATGGATATACACCTCGGCACGATGATAAGAGAGATTAATATAAACGCTTGGATGCTTTGATGCTTGTTTATTTATTTTTCTCTTTCAGATTAGGGCCCTTGAAAAACATGAGGAGCGCCCTTTTCGGGTAAAACCGTGAGTTTTACCAATCATACACACACCCCCCAGGTTAGGATACGCCTTAGCGTGCGTATACCGCCGGGGGGTTTCTTTTCTTTGGTCCTGATGAAAGCTTTGCTGAATCAGCAGTCATAAGCAGAAACATGAAGACCTTTTTTCACATTTTTATCTAGGACACAACTGGTTAAATTTTAAAACCAACACGTGTCCGACGCACCTGTTTTTAACAATTGCATGCTGTCCTTTTATTAAAATTAGTCTTGGGAACAGCCTGCCATCTTTTAAAATCACCACTCACAATCCTTTGCACTACTTCACAGCCCCAAAAAAACCCGCTCCGCTGTAAATCAGGCGTTGTAGCACACTGGGGAGGCATTCAGTATCCCTAGTGGGAACCCGATGATGAAGCATGTCACCAACCAGGTTAGTGAGTGAGGGTTCTTTTAAAAACAGAGGTTTTCTCCATCAATTACCCACCCCTATTTTGGTTGCAAACTCTAGTTATTTCACTTGCCTCTTTGTTTTGCGCCGTAAGTCACTCTTTTGTTGTTTGTTTACTTCAAGAGCATTATAAACACAGTGAACAGGATAAAGAAGATTGTCACAGCACAAATGTGTGAAATCTGGAATTTATAGCATGAGTTAGAATTCTTTTTTGCGTTTAACATATTTATATACTTAGTGTTTTGTGATGTGCTGCAATCACATTTAGAAATCCTCTGGCTAATTGAAATGATTGATAGCATTTAATGAGGGCAAGTACATTCTATTATGCTGAAGCCAAGAGGAGGCAATGAGCAAAAAGGGATAAGAATTTGACATAGTGAACCTGCATTTTGTGATAGAACATTTGGCTAAAAGCCTAGAGTTGGCATGTATCCTTGTCGAGAGATCTAATTATCCAGTCTGGAGGACTTCAGCGAAGTCTGGAAGACAGAAATACCAATCATGGGATGAGGGCAGATTTAAGCTGGGTTTTCAGAGGCAGGTTGTCTAATATTCCCTCACCATTATTCTAGCATTCTTTTCACAATTTCCACAACTGGGATGAAAGAATCAAGACGTATGAAAATGTTGTCACATTTGCATTAAGGGCGCGTTATACCATTATTGTTAAACATTGTTCATGCTCTACCACTCATTAAAATATTGAATACACTGAAGCACATGTGTATGTCATTTGTTTATGAACAAGACAGAACCGATTTCAGTCTGTACCTTTTCTCACTCATGACAAAGTCAAACTGGTGTATGTCAGTGGCCCCTAAACAGCTGGACCTCTGTAAGGTGCTAATCGGTCACCACCTAATCTTGAGCGGTAATCAACTACTTCCAAATGCAAAAATGCACAAATGTTTCTTTGAATGCATTATAATATCTAGGAATGTCACACACTTTCATTAATTGCTGTAGGTTTTGAGAAGCAGCAAAGATGACATGGTCATTTGAGTCCAATTCCATATTCTTTGATTGGGCCTCTGGATTCATTTTGACGGACTCACATTTTCTGCCCTTCTACGCAGCCACTATTATATTATATTATATTATATTATAATATATTATATTATATTATATTATATGCTCACACGTGCACAAATACACAAATATTTCACACACAGCTGTAAATATAGAAAATATACAAAATATTTCATACTTCCAAGTGAAAGGTGAAATTCATCATATTGACAGCCCAAACCATTTTGCTGAGCTTTATTTTTATCATTGTCAGTGCTACTAGGATTATAAGGAGGACGAATGTATGCAGCAAGATTATCCAAATTATGTAGCAAATAATGCAAAGTTTGCAGCATGTTCTCTGGCTGCGTTATATGCATTGAGCTAGAAGTTTTTGTGGGTGAAATTGCAAATGATGTCAATTATGTGGCATAGTTATGCTATATAAGCTGCAGTCAAGAAATCATATATATCTACTAGTGTGTAACCTTGTCTATTGTTTTGTCTAAACAGTCTAATTGCAATAAATGCCCACTGACAGCTGCACATTTGAGGAAAACATATTTTTCAAGCTGACTAGCCCAAAAATTAATATGTATTATAAAACATACATAATGAGTAATTTGTAATAGGTCTAATATTGCCAATTTGGGGTTCTGGTGACATTGCAAAGGTAGAGTGAGAGAGCACATAACAGGTAACTGCATTGTAATATGTTACATATAGTATATGTAACAGTTAACTTTGTAATATGGTCCACTATTGCCATCAAGGGTTTTTGGTGACCGTATAAATCACAGAAATGTTGTAATCTTTATCTCAGATGGACGAAAATAGTACAGCAAGAGAATGTGCCACATCATTTGCCCTTTTTGCTACATACTTTTGGCAACTTTATTGAACTTCATAATTTAGATGATCCTCTTAATTCCTTAATCTTAGTGAGCCTGACAATGGTGAATCTCTGCAGAGTGGTCAGGTGGCTATCATAAAGATGAAGAAATGTGTATTTCATGGTGAACCATGAAATAACCATTGTTGGCAATAGCTCTAGAGAGTCTACGGTTGAGCCTGAGATTCCATAGGAAGGCATTTTTTCCCTTAATAACTTAGGTGTTGCTAGACACACCTCCACAAAACTTTCCAAAACAAAATTTCCTCCACTTTGGGTCTGTCTTGGTAAGTATCATGCTGAGCCGCCAAGTGAGGTCAAGAAAAGGAGGCGTGTGCCAAAATGCCATTTCCCATTTTAATTCCATAGAATTTATTGCTGGTCAATACTGTAAAAATGGCTGGACAGAATTGCACCGAATTCCACGCAAAGATAGAACTTGATCCAACTCTGATTGATTTGGCTCAAATCCGTTCAGTAGTTTTCAAGAAATTAGGATTAAAAAAGTGATTGATTGGGCATGAAGAGATTCATTTTTCAAGATAACTGGACCATGTGTTCGCAATCTGTCTTGGATTAGCAAAACCACAGAGCATCAACAACATCTCTCACTTGTGACTTGGGCATACTGAAACTTGGGTTTAAGACTTGACAAACCGCTTTTACGTGTCAAATCAAGCCCAAGTGAAAGTGCACAAACAATACCTGTACTACCAAGCATTATTTATGTTTGAAAGAGTATTTATCTACATGAATGAAAAGGTCGTGTCAGTACCTGCTAACATACCTGAAAATTATATGAGTACACCTGTAGTTGTGCCATGAGACATTTAAGTAAATGTGCCGGTATGTGACTGTCTATTTTAGCATCTCTATGACTTTCTAAATATCTGTGTAAGTGGCTATAAACAAATACCTCAGTGCTTGTGTTATGGAAAAGAGAGCCATATATAGATGAGCGGTACAAAAGGGGGTGGTGATGGACGGAGCATCTGAATCAATCAAACACTCACACCCAGTCAAAATATCTGGGTTTAATCCATCACCGTTCTTTAGCCCACTCTGCCACCCCAGTTCAGATATAGCTATTTGCAAATCAGTCTGACCCTGTGCCTCATGGGAACAGTCCAGCCCGAACTGCCAAGCCATGTCTTCCCTGGACCGGAAACAAGCTTCTGAGGACAGGTTTCTGGCATTCCAGCCGTCTTCAGCCCGACTTGCTTGAATCCAGTGGCAAAGTGAGCAAGGGACTCACGTCTGAGCATACCCTGCCACACTTATGGCGGCCAAAAGCGGTACAAAAGGGGGTGGTGATGGGCGGAGAATCTGAATCAATCAAACACTCACACCCAGTCAAAAGATCTGGGTTTAATCCATCACCACCACCCCCTTTTGTACGGCTTTGGCTGCCATAAGTGTGGCAGGTTATGCTCAGACGTGAGTCCCTTGCTCACTTTGCCACTAGATTCAAGCAAGCCGGGCTGAAGACGGCTGGAATGCCAGAAACCGGTCCTCGGAAGCTTGTTTACGGTCCAGGGAAGACATGGCTTGGCAGTTCGGGCTGGACTGTTCCCATGAGGCACAGGGTCAGACTGATTTGCATATAGCCATGTCTGAACTGGGGTGGCAGAGTGGGCTAAAGAACGGTGATGGATTAAACCCAGATCTTTTGACTGGGTGTGAGTGTTTCATTGATTCAGATGCTCCGTCCATCACCACCCCCTTTTGTACCGCTTTTGGCCACCATAAGTGTGGCAGGGTATGCTCAGACGTGACTCCCTTGCTCACTTTGACACTGGATTCAAGCAAGCTGGGCTGAGGCGGCTAGAATGCCAGAAACCGGTCCTCGGAAGCTTGTTTCCGGTCCAGGGAAGGCATGGCTTGGCAGTTCGGGCTAGAGTGTTCCCATGAGGCACAGGGTCAGACTGATTTGCATATACCCATGTCTGAACTGGGGTGGCAGAGTGGGTTAAAGAACGGTGATGGATCAAACCCAGATCTTTTGACTGGGTGTGAGTATTTGATTGGTTCAGATGCTCCGTCCATCACCCCCCCCTTTGTACCGCTTTGGCCGCCATAAGTGTGGCAGGGTATGCTCAGACGTGAGTCCCTTGCTCACTTTGCCACTGGATTCAAGCAAAACGGGCTGAAGACGGCTGGAATGCCAGAAACCGGTGCTCGGAAGCTTGTTTCCGGTCCAGGGAAGTCATGGCTTGGCAGTTCGGGCTGGACTGTTCCCATGAGGCACAGGGTCAGACTGATTTGCATATAGCCGTGTCTGAACTGGGGTGGAAGAGTGGGCTAAAGAACGGTGATGGATCAAACCCAGATCTTTTGACTGTGTGTGAGTGTTTGATTGGTTCAGATGCTCCGTCCATCACCACCCCCTTTGCACCGCTTTGGCCGCCATAAGTGTGGCAGGGTATGCTCACACGTGAGTCCCTTGCTCACTTTGCCACTGGATTCAAGCAAGCCGGGCTGAAGACGGCTGGAATACCAGAAACCGGTCCTCGGAAGCTTGTTTCCGGTCCAGGGAAGGCATGGCTTGGCAGTTCGGGCTGGACTGTTCCCGTGAGGCACACGGTCAGACTGATTTGCAAATAGCCATGTCTGAACTGGGGTGGCAGAGTGGGCTAAAGAACGGTGATGGATCAAACCCAGATCTTTTGACTGGGTGTGAGTGTTTAATTGGTTCCAGATGCTCCGTCCATCACCACCCCCTTTTGTACCGCTTTTGGCTGCCATAAGTGTGGCAGGGTATGCTCAGACGTGAGTCCCTTTTTCACTTTGACACTGGATTCAAGCAAGCTGGGCTGAAGGCGGCTAGAATGCCAGAAACCGGTCCTCGGAAGCTTGTTTCCGGTCCAGGGAAGGCATGGCTTGGCAGTTCGGGCTAGAGTGTTCCCATGAGGCACAGGGTCAGACTGATTTGCATATACCCATGTCTGAACTGGGGTGGCAGAGTGGGTTAAAGAACGGTGATGGATCAAACCCAGATCTTTTGACTGGGTGTGAGTATTTGATTGGTTCAGATGCTCCGTCCATCACCCCCCCCTTTGTACCGCTTTGGCCGCCATAAGTGTGGCAGGGTATGCTCAGACGTGAGTCCCTTGCTCACTTTGCCACTGGATTCAAGCAAAACGGGCTGAAGACGGCTGGAATGCCAGAAACCGGTCCTCGGAAGCTTGTTTCCGGTCCAGGGAAGTCATGGCTTGGCAGTTCGGGCTGGACTGTTCCCATGAGGCACAGGGTCAGACTGATTTGCATATAGCCGTGTCTGAACTGGGGTGGAAGAGTGGGCTAAAGAACGGTGATGGATCAAACCCAGATCTTTTGACTGGGTGTGAGTGTTTGATTGGTTCAGATGCTCCGTCCATCACCACCCCCTTTGCACCGCTTTGGCCGCCATAAGTGTGGCAGGGTATGCTCACACGTGAGTCCCTTGCTCACTTTGCCACTGGATTCAAGCAAGCCGGGCTGAAGACGGCTGGAATACCAGAAACCGGTCCTCGGAAGCTTGTTTCCGGTCCAGGGAAGGCATGGCTTGGCAGTTCGGGCTGGACTGTTCCCGTGAGGCACAGGGTCAGACTGATTTGCAAATAGCCATGTCTGAACTGGGGTGGCAGAGTGGGCTAAAGAACGGTGATGAATCAAACCCAGATCTTTTGACTGGGTGTGAGTGTTTAATTGGTTCCAGATGCTCAGTCCATCACCCCCCCCTTTTGTACCGCTTTGGCCGCCATAAGTGTGGCAGGGTATGCTCAGACGTGAGTCCCTTGCTCACTTTGCCACTGGATTACAAGCAAGCCGGGCTGAAGACGGCTGGAATGCCAGAAACCGGTGCTCGGAAGCTTGTTTCCGGTCCAGGGAAGGCATGGCTCGGCAGTTCGTGCTGGACTGTTCCCATGAGGCACAGGGTCAGACTGATTTGCATATAGCCATGTCTGAACTGGGGTGGCAGAGTGGGCTAAAGAACGGTGATGGATCAAACCCAGATCTTTTGACTGGGTGTGAGTGTTTGATTGGTTCAGATGCTCCGTCCATCACCACCCCCTTTTGTACCGCTTTGGCCGCCATAAGTGTGGCAGGGTATGCTCAGACGTGAGTCCCTTGCTCACTTGCCACTGGATTCAAGCAAGCCGGGCTGAAGGCAGCTGGAATGCCAGAAACCGGTCCTCGGAAGCTTGTTTCCGGTCCAGGGAAGGCATGGCTTGGCAGTTCGAGCTGGACTGTTCCCATGAGGCACAGGGTCAGACTGATTTGCATATAGCCATGTTGGAACTGGGGTGGCAGAGTGGGCTAAAGAACAGTGATGTATCAAACCCAGATCTTTTGACTGGGTGTGAGTGTTTGATTGGTTCAGATGCTCCGTCCATCACCACCCCCTTTTGTACCGCTTTGGCCACCATAAGTGTGGCAGGGTATGCTCAGACGTGAGTCCCTTGCTCACTTTGCCACTGGATTCAAGCAAGCCGGGCTGAAGGCGGCTGGAATGCCAGAAACCGGTCCTCGGAAGCTTGTTTCCGGTCCAGGGAAGGCATGGTTTGGCAGTTCGGGCTGGACTGTTCCCATGAGGCACAGGGTCAGACTGATTTGCAAATAGCCATGTCTGAACTGGGGTGGCAGAGTGGGCTAAAGAACGGTGATGGATCAAACCCAGATCTTTTGACTGGGTGTGAGTGTTTAATTGGTTCAGATGCTCCGTCCATCACCACCCCCTTTTGTACCGCTTTGGCCGCCATAAGTGTGGCAGGGTATGGTCAGACGTGAATCCCTTGCTCACTTTGCCACTGGATTCAAGCAAGCCGGGCTGAAGACGGCTGGAATGCCAGAAACCGGTCCTCGGAAGCTTGTTTCCGGTCCAGGGAAGGCACGGCTCGGCAGTTCGGGCTGGATTGTTCCCATGAGGCACAGGGTCAGACTGATTTGCATATAGCCATGTCTGAACTGGGGTGGCAGAGTGGGCTAAAGAACGGTGATGGATCAAACCCAGATCTTTTGACTGGGTGTGAGTGTTTGATTGGTTCCGATGCTCCGTCCATCACCACCCCCTTTTGTACCGCTTTGGCCGCCATAAGTGTGGCAGGGTATGCTCAGACGTGAGTCCCTTGCTCACTTTGCCACTGGATTCAAGCAAGCCGGGCTGAAGACAGCTGGAATGCCAGAAACCGGTCCTCGGAAGCTTGTTTCCGGTCCAGGGAAGGCATGGCTTGGCAGTTCGGGCTGGACTGTTCCCATGAGGCACAGGGTCAGACTGATTTGCATATAGCCATGTCTGAACTGGGGTGGCAGAGTGGGCTAAAGAACGGTGATGGATCAAACCCAGATCTTTTGACTGGGTGTGAGTGTTTGATTGGTTCAGATGCTCCGTCCATCACCACCCCCTTTTGTACCGCTTTGGCCGCCATAAGTGTGGCAGGGTATGCTCAGACGTGAGTCCCTTGCTCACTTGCCACTGGATTCAAGCAAGCCGGGCTGAAGGCAGCTGGAATGCCAGAAACCGGTCCTCGGAAGCTTGTTTCCGGTCCAGGGAAGGCATGGCTTGGCAGTTCGAGCTGGACTGTTCCCATGAGGCACAGGGTCAGACTGATTTGCATATAGCCATGTTGGAACTGGGGTGGCAGAGTGGGCTAAAGAACAGTGATGTATCACACCCAGATCTTTTGACTGGGTGTGAGTGTTTGATTGGTTCAGATGCTCCGTCCATCACCACCCCCTTTTGTACCGCTTTGGCCACCATAAGTGTGGCAGGGTATGCTCAGACGTGAGTCCCTTGCTCACTTTGCCACTGGATTCAAGCAAGCCGGGCTGAAGGCGGCTGGAATGCCAGAAACCGGTCCTCGGAAGCTTGTTTCCGGTCCAGGGAAGGCATGGTTTGGCAGTTCGGGCTGGACTGTTCCCATGAGGCACAGGGTCAGACTGATTTGCAAATAGCCATGTCTGAACTGGGGTGGCAGAGTGGGCTAAAGAACGGTGATGGATCAAACCCAGATCTTTTGACTGGGTGTGAGTGTTTAATTGGTTCAGATGCTCCGTCCATCACCACCCCCTTTTGTACCGCTTTGGCCGCCATAAGTGTGGCAGGGTATGGTCAGACGTGAATCCCTTGCTCACTTTGCCACTGGATTCAAGCAAGCCGGGCTGAAGACGGCTGGAATGCCAGAAACCGGTCCTCGGAAGCTTGTTTCCGGTCCAGGGAAGGCACGGCTCGGCAGTTCGGGCTGGATTGTTCCCATGAGGCACAGGGTCAGACTGATTTGCATATAGCCATGTCTGAACTGGGGTGGCAGAGTGGGCTAAAGAACGGTGATGGATCAAACCCAGATCTTTTGACTGGGTGTGAGTGTTTGATTGGTTCCGATGCTCCGTCCATCACCACCCCCTTTTGTACCGCTTTGGCCGCCATAAGTGTGGCAGGGTATGCTCAGACGTGAGTCCCTTGCTCACTTTGCCACTGGATTCAAGCAAGCCGGGCTGAAGACAGCTGGAATGCCAGAAACCGGTCCTCGGAAGCTTGTTTCCGGTCCAGGGAAGGCATGGCTTGGCAGTTCGGGCTGGACTGTTCCCATGAGGCACAGGGTCAGACTGATTTGCATATAGCCATGTCTGAACTGGGGTGGCAGAGTGGGCTAAAGAACGGTGATGGATAAAACCCAGATCTTTTGACTGGGTGTGAGTGTTTGATTGGTTCAGATGCTCCGTCCATCACCACCCCCTTTTGTACCGCTTTGGCCGCCATAAGTGTGGCAGGGTATGCTCAGACGTGAGTCCCTTGCTCACTTTGCCACTGGATTCAAGCAAGCCGGGCTGAAGACGGCTGGAATGCCAGAAACCGGTCCTCGGAAGCTTGTTTCCGGTCCAGGGAAGGCATGGTTTTGCAGTTCGGGCTGGACTGTTCCCATGAGGCACAGAGTCAGACTGATTTGCATATAGCCATGTCTGAACTGGGGTAGCAGGGTGGGCTAAAGAACGGTGATGGATCAAACCCAGATCTTTTGACTGGGTGTGAGTGTTTGATTGGTTCAGATGCTCCGTCCATCACCACCCTCTTTTGTACCGCTTTGGCTGCCATAAGTGTGGCAGGGTATGCTCAGACGTGAGTCCCTTGCTCACTTTGCCACTGGATTCAAGCAAGCCGGGCTGAAGACGGCTGGAATGCCAGAAACCGATCCTCTGAAGCTCTTTTCCGGTCCAGGGAAGGCATGGCTTGGCAGTTCGGGCTGGACTGTTCCCATGAGGCACAGGGTCAGACTGATTTGCATATAGCCATGTCTGAACTGGGGTGGCAGAGTGGGCTAAAGAACGGTGATGGATCAAACCCAGATCTTTTGACTGGGTGTGAGTGTTTGATTGGTTCAGATGCTCCGTCCATCACCACCCCCTTTTGTACTGCTTTGGCGGCCATAAGTGTGGCAGGGTATGCTCAGACTTGAGTCCCTTGCTCACTTTGCCACTGGATTCAAGCAAGCCGGGCTGAAGACGGCTGGAATGCCAGAAACCGGTCCTCGGAAGCTTTTTTCCAGTCCAGGGAAGGCATGGCTTGGCAGTTCGGGCTGGACTGTTCCCATGAGGCACAGGGTCAGACTGATTTGCATATAGCCATGTCTGAACTGGGGTGGCAGAGTGGGCTAAAGAACAGTGATGGATCAAACCCAGATCTTTTGACTGGGTGTGAGTGTTTGATTGGTTCAGATGCTCCGTCCATCACCACCCCCTTTTGTACCATATATAGATGAGACTACAACTATCCTTGAATTTGCGCATACACAAGTAGTTTCTGTGTAAGTGACTGAATGTATATGTGCTTCAGCAGCTGTCTGACAAAGCAGTAGAACAGAGTCACAACACCCAAAAGTCAATGAAAACACACTTTGAGAACAGCACATTATATACACAAATGTACATTTTTCCACATCTTCTAATGCTTTGCCAGCTAAAAGTTTAATTCTTAGTCTACAGTTTCTTTTACTACCAATTACACCATGTAGATAGCAGCAAATGTACATACTAACTCAAAGCAACAGATGGTGAAACAACTTCTCACACACCTAGTCTGCAAATCAGACAAACTGTCACATTCTCATACACTCATAACGTGTCTTACTTACCTGTTATTAAACATACAAAGCCGCTCATGAAACCACTCATACATTAACAAATATAGTTCCAATACTTTTTCAAAAATATTTGACACTCTCTTATAACATTCTCACATACACATATGTCTTATCAATCATTTTTTCCTCAAAGTTAAATGTAATTCACATAGCTGAGTTTGTTGATCAAATATTATGCTTTGGTCTTATCAGATACAATGTCACGAAATATAAAATCTAAGCATAAGAACAACACATCATTCTCACACAAAGAAACCATTATTGGCAGCGTTTTCAACTTTACACCCTCTGATAGTGCGGAAGGTAGCAAGTGAAAATATATAATTAATTTTCATTTGTCACTCCATTCCTTAAAGGTTAGCATGTGTTAACCCTTTCATGCACTTTTATAAAGAAGCCCAATATATGTGGGTGTTTTGCACACTTCTGACATTGGGCTACACTTGGGTGATATTTATGCTACATTTGGGCTCTTTTTTCTCTTGTGGGCATCTGGCGAGACTTATTTGTTATGAAGATTCCTAATCTCATTTACTGCAGTATCCTCAGTAAAAAATGCTTTCAGTTTTCCACTTCAATTTCATCAAGACCAATATACATGATAGCATCACCTTGAAATGCATTGCAGTGAATGTCAAGTTTTAAGGGTCACAAAAGGGAAATATCAAAAGTTGATGATACCATACTAATTTTAGGAATTGTGGTGTGTTGTGAGGTGTAAAAAAGCCTTCAGCTGGCAGTACATCAATCATGTTTGAGAGAAAACAGTTGTTTCATGATTTTCCCATAGAGTTATAGAAGGTGCTCCAGGAGCTAATGAGAGTATATTTTCTGTAAATACATGCTATTTTCTCAGCCATATGAGAATGAGGTCTGAAATACTCAGCCAAACATGTACTTCCTACAGAAGCAGACTGTCAATTGATTCACACATGTTCCTGACAAATGCATGGCACACCTAAAGTCATCTTGATTAAACTGGAAAAACTTAAAACATTTAATTTACAAAGGAACAACATGAAGGGTTTCATTTTGTCATAGAACTCATGGTTAGTGCTGTGGAAAGAAAAAATAGGGCAAGTTTTAAGTGAGCTCTCAAATATCTTCCTCTTCTATTTCATTAAAACATTCTGAAATGTAGACCGAAATATGCACTTTCAACACCAGCAGCAGACAACCAGTTAACTCCCTGGTGATCAGCAGTTTCTTACTGTGTTCTGATGAGCAACATTTTGAATTTATGCCAAAATATATATTTTCAAAAATCCCTTGCTGACGTCCTTCACACCAGGTTAGTCCATACAATAACTTTATTCTCTCTGACGCGTTTTACCCGACGGTCTTATTCAAAGTTAGTGAAACATTGTGGCAGTGTTCTTTTTATAGGCAGAGAAACACTGTCACAAAAAGGATAAACATAGGAAAAATACTTTGGCATTTCAACATACATAATGCCATTGGGTTTTTAAGAAAAAAAACTCCATTGAGTCAACAAACATAAAAAAAGGAATTATATATGTATGTCTCTTCCCAAAAATTAAATAAACATTACAATTTATCATGTAAAAAAAGCAATAGTTCAAAGATAAATCAATAAACAAGAGAAACAACAATTAATTCAGTTTATCATGTGAAAATGATGAAAAGCAAGTGCATATTTTTTGAGGTGAAACAGAGATATGCTCAAATGCCCAAAAAAACGGAGCATAAATATACTGATGAAAGTCAGTCCAATGACCAATGGGGTCATTAATCAATGTTAGGTAAGTGGAGAAAGGTCCATTGACCATGGTAAAATTTGATCAGTGTGGGATTCAGTTGGGAGAAAAGGACTGGGGAAGAGGGGGGGTTTCTTGGGGGGGATGGGTGTTTCTCGTACATATGTCCTGGGTGGGAAGGTTGTGCACCAACCGGCTGTAATGACTGCGAGGGGAGCTGTCTCAGATGAGCATGGAGCTCCTCATCCTGGTTGAGGCCTACAGGGGGTTTACCGCAGAGGTGAATGATATATTGAGATTCCATTCTTCTCAAGGCCATCTCCCTGTTTCCACCTCTGGTATAGGTTGGCACCCTGTCAATACCAAAAAAAATGAGATTTTGAGGTTCTCAGCTGGAATATAACTGTGTGAGGAATTACAGTGTCTAGTAATGGGATATGTTCCATCATTATTCTTAATTGATCTTAGGTGTTTAAGGATGCGTTTCTTGACGGGAAAGATTGTGCTCCTCACATACCTCAGGCCACACACACATACAAGCACATATACCACATAGTCACTGTTGCAGGAAATGAAAGACTTGTTCTTGTATTGTTTCCCACTTGGTAAGTCCAAGGACTTGATGTTTGTACTGTGTGTGTATGCCTTTCATTTGCCGCATTTGTGGAAACCCGGAAGTTCCCTCAGCTAAGTACCACTCTGCAACTTGCCTGGTTCCATTAGTGTGTGCACTAGCATGTCCTTCAAAGAATGACTCCTGTGGTATGTGATCTGTGGGTTGGGGCTCACCAGATTGCCTATGACTTGATCCAGCTTGACTAAGTGCCAGTGTCTCCTGACTATAGCCTGAACCTCAGTACAACTCGAGTTGTAAGTTGTAATAAGCCTAATCTCGGGTTTGTTGTTTGTGCATGGCTTAGGTTTGAGCAGAGTCTTTCTATCCAATCAATCAATCAGCGTACTTGTAAGCGCGCTACTTACCCGTAAGGGTCCCAAGGCGCTGAGGGGAGGGGCGGGGGATGCTGCTACTGCTCAAAGAGCCAGGACTTGAGGAGCCTTCTGAAAGCGAGAAGGTCTTGGGTCTGCCATATCTGGTTAGGGAGGGTGTTCCAGGTCTTGGCGGCGAGGTAGGAGAACGATCTGCCACCGGGGGTCGTTTGTTGGATGCAGGGGACTGCTGCGAGGGCGAGGCTGGCAGAGCGGAGCTGGCAGGTGGGGGTGTGGAAGCTGAGTCTGCTGTTCAGGTAGGCTGGTCCGGCATTGTGGAATGCTTTGTGTGCGTGGGTGAGGAGCTTGAAGGTGATCCTCTTGTCGGCGTAGTGCCAGTGTAGGTCTCAGCATAGCCAGTGTAGGTCTCTCAGGTGGGGGACGTTGACGATCAGTCGGGCGGAGGGATTTTGGATGCGTTGTAGTCGTCGTAGGCGTTGCCATAGTTCAGTCTGCTGCTGACGAGGGCCTATGTCACAGTTCTTCTTGTTTCGGTGGGGATCCACTTGTAGATCCTGCGGAGCATGCGGAGGGTGTTGTAGCAGGAGGAGGAGACGGCGTTGACTTGCTTCGACATGGAGAGGGAAGAGTCGAGGATGAATCCTAGGTTGAGTGCATGGTCTGTGTCACGTTTCAGGCGTATTAGCCCATTGACTACATCTCCCAGAATGCCTGTGTGTAGTCTGTCCTCTCTTTCCTCTTAACCCGCTCTGCCTCTGTTTTCTATATCTGCCCCTTCCTGGAAGCACTCGGTGCTTATCACCTGTAGTGTCAGCCCTTCGTGTTTATCGGACCTGACTTTCTCGTAGAGTTGCCTGGATCACTGTTACATTCCACTTTGGATTCAGCTGGCAGTTGCTTTGAATGCACGCAATGTGTGGCCATGTTTGAGAATCAGAACAGAGACTCGCTCTCTGTTTCAGCGGATCTTCGTGAACTTTGACCCGTTACTCGGAGGCGTGCTGGAGAGCAGGGTGAGAGACGCTCTCTGCACACGCGGTGTTTCCGGGACATTTAACTAGAACATTTTAGGCCTCGAGTATTTACGGAGGTACTTGACATTTCATTAAGGAGCCTTAACACTAAGAGCGAATTTTGGCTCTTTTCTATTTTGTTCATTTTCGCTTATTTTTGGGCTCTGCATCTCATTGGTTAACCCTAGAGCTGTTGAGAGGCTCGGATTGTTCAGGGGACATCGCGAAGGAGGCAAGAAGTATTGTTTCCAGACGTCCCTCCCAGATTCTGTTGGAATAACGCTACTGAGCTGGAAGAGACTTTCTTTATAAGCTAAGTAGCATTCTACCTGTTTGATTCATTAACTTTGAAGACTCATACCTTTAGCTCTCCAGTACCGAGTTAAGGAGTAGATTGTTTCTTTTCCTTTACTTTATTTTTTCCTTTTGTGACCTTTTCAACTTGGATGCTTGTGGCAGCTTTCATAAGTGAGTTCACACCATTACGCATACATATATACAGTTACATGTAGAAAGAAAGGGGGGGTGTATTTATGTGTGTGTCCCTTGTGTTTTTCTGCAGGAACCAGGACACAGACCTAATGGATGGTACCTATCCTGTTGTCTCGCTCTGTAGATGGTTTCTGGTTGCCAGCCCTTTATGTTTATTTTCTCCACTTTCCCCCTTCCCTGGGTGAGGACCTCATAGGGGAGTGTTCATGTATATGACTCAATTGGGGTGCCGCTCCTAGGGAGGAGAGAAAACTAGCAACGACATCGCTCCTGCTGTACCTGATTCACAAGGTTAGTCAATCTGCCTTGTTTTATGACAGTCGGTGAGTGTTGGTGCTGTTTCCAGTGTGGTCAGCCACCAGGAGTTGTCCCAGGCTGAGGGGGTGGGTCCGAGGATGAGGACCTCCATCCTGTCCGAGTTCAGCTTCAGACGGCTGCTCCTCATCCAGTCGGCGATGCCACGCCCCTGACCTTGTGTCTAGCCTCCTCTGGAACCATGCGTGTATAACCTCTTTGCAGGAACCTGTCAATCATTCAGTCCCCCTCTAGTTCATAGGGTTTCAGGGTTCTGCAGTTGCTCCTAGCTCTGAGGAGTTCCTCGTAGGGGATGCTGCACTTGAGTTTAGGTGGGTGGTGGCTCTTTGCAAGCAGGATGATGTTTCCAGCTGTCTCATTCCTGTGTAATCTGGTCTCAAAAGTCCCATCCTGAACCCCAACATCGACGTCCAAAAAATCAATTTTCTCTGTACTAACTTTACTGGTAAACTTGAGGTTTGGGTCATTTATAGAGATGGCATTAAGAAAACCATCTACGATTTCTTGGGGCCCATCCCAGATAAGAAAAATGTCATCAACATACCTGGTCCAAAGGACCAGGTATTTGGTGTACTCGTCAAAGGCCTCAGACCACATATACTCTGCCTCCCACCACCCCATTACCATACACGTGTATCTCGGTTCAAAGCAACTGCCCATGGCAGTCGCTGTCAGTTGCTAATACCATTGTTTCCCAAACATGAAAAAGTAGTTTTCAAGGCAAAATTGGAGAATCTCGAGCAGTAGATTGGAGTGGTCATTGGTAGCAATAGGTCTGTCCTTAAAAAAGTTTTTACAAGCCTGAATACCTAAGTTGTGTTTGATACAGAATGTAGTTAGGCTGCCACGGTGTATCTGAGACTTTGGTTATAAAATGTATGCTATCACGGCAGTAAGATGGCAAACTGCAGACATATGGGAACAGAAAATGGTCTAAATAGATCGAGGTATTCTCCAAGAGACTATTAATAGCTGAAATGATGGGCCTATCCAGTGAATTGGTGCTGTGTTTATATACCTTGGGCAACATATAAAAGCAGGGGCTGACTGGTTTCTTAACTATAAGGAATAAGAGTTCATCTTGGTTCAAAAGCCCCGAAGTGTGCCATTTAGAAAGCATTTCATGAAAACAATCAATGGTAGCAACATATTGCCCAAAATTAGCATTAGTGTAACTGCCAGAAAAGTCAAGTTGCCTTTTGGCTTCTGCCATATATTTTTTAATGTTCCAAAGTACGACATTCCCACCCTTGTCAGAAGACTTGATAACAAATGTATTGGCTTGCCTCAAGGAGATCAATGCTGTCTGCTGGCCATTGGTTAAATTCATGGCAGCCTGGTTCGTATTGTTCATGCCCAATTTGCAAATGTCTCGTGCCACAGCTTCATGAAAGGAGTCAATGTTGTCATGTGGGGTTTTAGGATTAAATTGATTTCAGTCTAAAATCACTGCGAGTCCTCTAACCAGTTTCCAGTTCCAGGAGACTCCAGAGTTCCCTCTCGATGGACCAATCCCTGTCACCAAGATCCAGCTACCTGAGAGAAGCGAGATTGGCAATTTCACCAATGGAAAGGAGGTTGGAAGGGGTGTCAAAGTTCATGGAAGTATGCACCTACATGGAAATACTTGGTAAGGTTCTAAGCCCCGACAGAGTGTGGCTTTTGAGCAATTTGAGTTTTCTGGCAAAGAGAAACAAGTCTATGGGTGTACGAGAATAGTCAGATTCATTTGTGGGGCAAAAAGAGAGTCCTAACTCCAAGGGAGTCTGTTCATCATGTGTTAGGTTGTGGGAGGATAGATTCATAACTGTGAAAACTGGCTCACCCATTATTTGTTCCTGGTGCTCTGCTGAATTCCTCTCCCACACGGCTTCTCCGTCTCCTTTCCCCCCTTCTGCCCCTCCTTGTTTTTCTTTTACGCTGCTTCCTTGTTTTTCTTTTGCTCTTGGTGGTTTCATTTTCAGTCCATGGCTTTGCTTTAAAAAAAATGGTATTCCACCAGTGTGGTAAAAGGAGCCTATCCTGTTCCTGATGTTAATTGCCTTTCGTCCAGATCAGAGACACCCGAGCTGGATTCAGAAGTAGCTGTCTCCTTTTGCTTTAGTGCATATGTGCGCCTGAACTCCTTCCTGGCCTCATCAAACGTCCTGCCAAAAGTCAATATAAGTCCTGACGCATAGCCAATTTTATCTCTTGTGAATTTCCACTTTTTCTTCGTTTTAATCTCATCTTCATAGATTTGCTTGTCTCCCCTACATTTCATTTAGGAATTTATGTAGTTCCTCCTGCTGGGCATGCTTGTCCAGCAACTCCTTGAGCGTTTTAATTTCTTCCACCACCTGCTCCAACTCCATGACCACGTACTTGGACAGTAGGGCAAGCATCTGCTTACATGTGGATTCCATGAGGGACGACCATTCCTCCAGTAGTCTAAGGTGTAGGTCTTGATACGTTGTTGTTATTAAGATGCGCAGCCCCCTGGGAACCTTTCCAACTTCAAAGTAATTATCAAGTGAAATTACTTCCCAGCTGCGATTTATTTTTTTCTTGCACAGTTTTTCATAGAACCCAAGTGTTTGTTTCAATGTCCTGCTGCCATTACGGTTACCATCTGCCACTGCTGTTGTGTGGGATAGACTCGAGTCCTCCTCCTCGTTGAATAGATCCTTTGCGACCCCCAGTCATTTATAGATCGCTTTGCACATTGTGCTTTGTTCTTTGTCTTACTTCGTGTTTCTTTGGTCATACACTAGCGCTGCTCGCTCCATTGGGCTCTTGCATAAATGCTGCTACAATGTTGCACTTCCCCTGCAACAGAGCCGGTGCATTTGAACTTTGGAAAGATGGTGGTCAGATATGCCCAGCGTTTGGCATAAATTCAAAATGTTAGCACTCTAGTTGCTCATCAGAACACTGTTGATCACCAGGGAGCTAACTGGTAGTCTGCTGCTGGTGGTGAAAGCGCATATTTCGGTCTACATTTCAGAATGTTTTAAAGAAATAGAAGAGGAATATATTTGAGAGCTCACTTAAAACTTGCCCTAATTTTTCTTTCTACAGCACTAACCATGATTTCGATGACTAAATGAAACCCTTCATTTTGTTCCTTTCTAAATTAAATGTTTTAAGTTTTTCCAGTTTGATTTAATCAAGAAGGCTTCAGGTGTGCCATGCGTTTGTCAGGAACATGTGTGAATCAAGTGGCAGTCTGCTCCTGTAGGAAGTACATGTTTGGCTGAGTAAATCAGACCTCATTCTCATATGGCTGAGAAAATAGAGTGCATTTACAGAAATTATACTCTCATGTTAGCATCTGTAGCAGCTTCTATAACTCTATGGGAAAATCATGAAAAACGTTTCTCTCAAACATGATTGATGCATTCCCAGCTTAAGGCTTTTACACAGGGTAAAATCACCTCACAAAACACCACAATTCCTAAACTTAGGAAGGTATCATCAACTTTTGATTTTTCCTTTTTGTGACCCTGAAAACTTGACATTCACTGCAATGCATTTGAAAGTGATACTATCATGTATATTGGTCTCAAGATGGATGTTAGCACTTTCTGGTTGAAGTGCTGACAGACAATCAGATTTCACCATAAGTTCTGTGCTTAGGCTCTGCCCAGATATCCTTATTTGCTTTCCCTTAAATTTCTCAACAACTACTGAACACATTTACACCAATAACTTGACATGTGATCTGCGAACCAAAATCTTCCTTCATGTCAAATTTGGTGTAATTCCATCCAGCGGTTCAGGCTGTAGTTGTATTCAAACTACTATGGGAATCAACATGGGAAATTGCATCTTTTATAACCCCTTTTTCCCAGCCCAACTTAACAGATCACCCCAAAATATTCCATTAACAACAAGACTCACTGTGACACTTTTTTGATAATATTTTGTGACAATTCGTCGAATGATGCCAAAGATATAGGCAAGTAAAAAATAGCTTTTTCTTTAGAAACATGGTCCTAACTATAACTACCTACCAGCGACCACATGTAGGTGATATATATATTGGGGTAAGAGCACGTCTAGGGTTTAAGGGTGGGTGAGGGTATTGGTTGGCAAGGGTATTTATAGAGTTTCGGATAGGTAAAGGAATTTGGTGCAAGGAAAACTTTTAGGGTGGGTAAGGGTATTTGGGTAGTAAGGGAATTGTTAGGCTTCAGAGTGAGTAGTGTTTTTGGTTGGTAAGAGTATATTTAGGGTTTATATATATATATATATATATATACACACATTCACTGTCACTTTAAGATTTGCACTGATATAAAAAGAGAAGAAATAGCGGCGACTTCAGGTTTGAGAAAGAAGGCTGGTGCTGTTGAAACGTGTTACCTGAACGTATGTGGCTGAAATAATAAACACTTCAAACAAGCGACCTCAAGCATTTGGGAGTCTGCTTTAAATTGTGCCAGCAGGCGTTGGGACAAAAAAATATATATACATATACACACATGTATCCCTGGGGCCAGCTAGCCTACCAGGTACCTCCAGTAAGTGCAACATAGCCGCGTCGCACAAAGGTGAAAAAAGGGGCGTGGCTTCAGAACACCTCTCTGCAACGCAGCTCTGTGGGGCATACTGGAGGTACCTGGGGGGCAAGATGGCCCCAAGGGACCCTCAGTATTCAAGGGGAATTAATTCCCCAATTTACAACGCGTCAGGGGGCGCATTTGCTAAGTGCTGCAGGGAGGGCGCGGGGCCTCCGGCGTGATGCCAGTTTATTTATTTTTTTAAGAAAGAGGGCTGTGTGCCCCCCCTTCTTTTACAATATTTGCGGACCTGGGGACCCCATCCCCCAGGGCCTGACCTGTTTTTTTATAGTTCAGAAAACAGAGAACTGGAAGGGGGGCTTCCCTCTTGAGGCTTTTATCTGCGCCAGGGACCCGATCCCCCGGGGCATTGCCTCCTTTTTTTTAAATCGCGGGAGTGGGCCATGTGGCCCCCCTCCCTGGCCACTTCTGGCACTGGGGAGTCCATCCCCTAGGACTTGGCAATTATTTTTTATTATTTCTGAGGAGGGGCCACGCGGCTCTCCTCCCCAGGCCAATTTTGGCCCTGGTGACGCCATCACCTGGGGCCCGGCCATTCATTTTTAAAAAAATTAATTGGGAGAGGGCTGCGTGGCCCCCCCCACAGGCCACTTCTGGCCCCGGGTACCCCATCCCCCCGGGGACAGCCCTTTCCATTGGGGACTGTGGATGGAGTCCCAATGCCCCAACGGTCCCGCTGGCTCCCTGCCTCCTGCGGGAGCCGGCATTGCTTTTCCACAAGGGGAGCTGCTGACATACAGCTCCCCTTGTGGAAAAGCAATTTGACCCAGTTTTACCAAGTCACAAGATGGCTGCCAACACCTCCTGGTTTGGAGTGTAGGCAGCCAATCAGAGTGAAGCTTGTGCCTGGGAGGGTTCGCGAACCCACCGCTGCCCCAGTAATCGAAACATTTCTTTTTCTAATTTCTCAGGAACTACTGAATGGATTTACACCATTTAACAAAAAGGGCTCTTTCTGAACCAAGGGCTACCTTTTTGTCAAATTTGGTGGAATTCCGTTTCAGCAGTTCGGGAAATAACATAGGGAAAATGTGTTTTGGGATCCCCTTTTTTCTCGGCCCCTGCTTGACAATTCACCCCGAAACTTTCAAGACAGGAGCTGACCGGAACGCCCCACTAGTTTTGAAACTTTGCAAAGATTCATCAACTGGCGCCAAAGTTATTAGGGAAAAGAAAAAACCCTTTTTGAATAGAAACAAGGTCCTAACTATAACTACCTACTGGCGACCGCCAGCAGGTAATATATATATATATATATATACGAAGACAGGGACACAGACTCCAATTGCGTGCGTAATTTCTTTTATTCAAAAGAGCAGACACTATATAGTTACCACCAATTCAGTCCCTCAGTAGTGCGCCCTTTACACAGCTAGTGCCGGCACCGAGGGTGGACAGACCCTTGTATAAATACATCAACAATATTGTAGACACGCCACTCTCCACAAAAGTAGTTTTCTCCAACACAGTATATTAAATTACAGTAAAAGTGCAATTATCACCACAGCCACCACTAACGCGTTTCAACCAAAGAGGTCTTACTCACGGTAAATTGAGTCCCTCATCACTTTCTGCTATTTATACATTCCCTCATTTTTGCCCATTAGGAGGCATTACGGGAGTTGTAGTCTCTATTTACCAATAAAAAAAAGAAAATATTTTGACGCGTTTCGGCGTTAGCCTTTTTCGAAAAAGGCTAACGCCGAAACGCGTTATCTTGAAGCACATTAAAAGTATTGTGCAGTAATCCCTGGTGTGCCGCTTGATTTTCTTGTCTATAATAAATATATTAATGACAAAGAAATGTGCACACACATAGGTTGAGTTTGCTGTAGAGATATGTACTGTCACCTTCAATGATGTTTTAAAATTTTGATATACTTTTTCGTAATATTAGGGATTTTAGGAATATTTGTTTTGCACTGAGCACATAGTCACTTTATTGATAGGCACAGACACTTTTGATGGAGGTCTTGCTCCGAATCCATTCAGGGCAGAACATAGTGAGCAAGACTAATACATCTCTTTAGGATTCTTAGCCCATTCAGGGCAATATTGTTGAGCCTGGAATCACATGGGAGACTAATCTGTATAATTTGTACTGTGTGTATTTGGTACCATTGTGAAGAATGTTATTATGAGCTGCGCAGAATTAAGTAGCATCCATTTACTGTTTGTAATAGGGTGAGTGCAATCATAAACCAACATGACATTCCTGTTTTTAAAGAGAATATGATCTCTCAGTCAGGGTAATGAATTGGGTTTTATGAAGTGCATTGTTTTTAAATAATTATTTATGGCAATTTTTATTAACAGTAATTATTGATATAGGTGTTATTTATCAATGAAACCCAAGTTATAAGATTTATTATGTGGATTACCAGATATAACACAGTAAGGAACAAAGATACACTATGTATTTGAAAATGTTCTAAGATGGCTGTCCGAGTAATCCATATACAATGTCTAGATACCAGAAGCCTATCATTTGTTTCTTTGCCACTCCAGCCATCCAGTAGCATATCACAGGATATCAAGCATTGAAAATGCAATAGGTCTCACCTTTTATTAAGTTAAAGCCATTTGCTTTGCTAATGGTATTGTATAGCAAAGCAAATGGCTTTAACTTAAATTAAAGGCGAGACCTATTGCATTTTTAATGCTTGTTGTTATAAATGGCACGATGGTCGGTTTCGCTGAAAATCAGATGCAGCCCCTCTTTAGTAGAATACTGCCAAGCTCATACACGGACTGCCAATAGAAGTTCTTGCAGTGTCTGTGGACTTACATTAAGAACAACCAGCCCCTTGAAATAAATGATCCGACCATAGTACGATAACGTCAAATGTAGATTTAAAAAGCAAAAACAACTTAGAGTGGGCCAGGGTGCAAATGCCTTTTGTCCAAAAGGCCAGTATTAATAACGTGATAATCAGGGCTTTAAATTTCCCGGTACTGTCCGGTACTGAGTACTGGGCCTTTTTTATTTTGAGAGGGAAAGTACCTGCACTTCTCCAGGAAAAGGCTACACAGGCACTTTTATTTTTCCATTTCAAGCACTGGTGATAACTATTTTAAGGGCCATGACTTTGGTGTGACTAGTCAGTCCGGTGAATACAAGCCTAACGGCTAAAAACTGCTGATTTCAAGAAACTCAGCCAGGAAGCCTTAATTAAAGAAAAACAACGGTTGAGACATTCATGTACAATGCTGAGATGACGAATCAAGTGCGTATATTAACAAAGTCCAGTGATAAACCGAAAAAGCTCTTTTCGTACGAAGATTTGAAAAGAAGGCCACACACAATGGTATCTGGACAGAATGAATAAGGTGACACTGCTGCTACTTCCCTCATGCTTATCAACATTTACCATGAATAACGGAAATATCACTCCGTAGTCTGTGAGAAAGATGTTGACAGTAACATCTGTCATGGCGGGTTTCCTTAGAGGAGACTGTTTGGTTAACCTTTATGGGGCCCTGGATAATATACGTGTGTGGTGGGTGCACTGGGCTGAAGGATGAGTGTCGCACTTCGCATCCATGCACACGGGAAAGATGTTTTATGTTCCACTTATTAACAAGGCTTATTTGCAGCTGAAATATGACTCAAACGGAATTCCTTTCAAAAGCCACACCACCGTAATTTTTTTTCAAAAGTACCTAACAGTGAAGTCATAGGAGCAGGAAGCCAGTATGGTCGCGTGGAAGGGAGAGAACTGCAGAACCAGAAACAAAACAAGGCAGCAGGAATGCAGCCTTGCTTACCTTTGTGTCACCCGGAGAGCGCCTCCAGATTCCTTTCCAGAAACTGAGGGGAGAAGAGCGCACCGCTCGAGAGAGACCTCCGTCCTGCAACTCACGGGCCCCCGGCGGCCTGGCACCCGCGACACATCAAAGCAACTTAGCCGGGGGACACTTTAGAGGCCCATGGTCTACCGTGGTCCGTGCTGCCTGCCTGTCAGCTCCCCCCCTCTCACCAGACTTGGTACGGTCCAGGCATTCATGCCAAGTAGCTTTCACACATGGAAGCTTGTCTCAAGCAATTGCTGACAAAACAAACAAGACATTCTCCCTCCTCCCACCTCCTTTCCCTCCCTCTTTCCTCCTCCGCCCTCCGCCCCCCGCCCTCCTCCCCTCTCCCAACCCATCTACCACCCTTCCTTCCTCCCTCCACTGACGGCTAAGGAGAGCTCCAGTGACAGGCAGGCAGGCAGGCTGGGCCCGGCCAGCAGCAGACACAGGCAGCGTGCGGGCTGCCGCTGGGGACCCTGGGGGCGGGAGGAGGCAGCCTCCTCTGCACACGGAGGCTCAGCAGATAAATAAATACAAAGAGCGGGGGGAGTTAGCAATGGGGAGCTACTGGTTCTCCGCTGCTTCACCAGAAATGGCAAAAGAGATGGGCTGGAACCGAGGACCGAGAAATCACAGCAGATAACTAACTTAATAAAAATGTCTCTAAACACATTATGTTCTTGCAAAATGCTGCCCTTCCCCGGGCACCTCACCACTCATATTTTAGGAGGAAGGGTGTGTGTTGGTTTAGCCGGTTGGGATCACGAGTTCAACTAGGCGAGGAAAAGATTGGCTATGCAGCTCCAAGAAAAGCATGCATTCTAGAGGCCCCTTTGCTTTAAAGTAGCCCAGGAGGCAAGCTCTACGCAATCATTTTGATGCATAAGTCACATTATAAACCCGCATGATGTGATCCCAGCACAGCGAACTGCAGAGAAACCCAACAAGCGCTCTCCATGACATAGCCTTTTGTCTTTTAGCCCCGTCCCTTTCAGACTGACTTCCTGCTGACGTAAAAGGTGTCTTATCGTCTTTACGGGGCCATCTGTTTCGCCCCATAAAGAAGATAAGAAACCTTTTACGCCCCCAGTAAGACAAGGAACCCAGTCTGAAAAGGACGGGGCTTAAAGAGAAAGAAGAACGTCACTGGGACCTCTTCTCCAATGGCTGACCACTGTTTAGCATGAACGGTGACGACAGCCAATTGAAAAGAGGGGCGGGGCTTAACCTCGCTAGTGAAAGTACCTCTATCTCATTAAGTCTCGCCAGCGAGACTGTGCATGTGCGCAGTCTTACGCTAGCCGAGACCTAAAAACTAGGGAGAGTGTAATAGACGATGACATTGACAAAGGCCAGGGGGCCAAAATGCATCTGTCAGTATATTTGTTTGTCATGGTAACATTAAAATAAATATTGATAAATGAGGAAATGCATATATATCTATACTAATGTAATAAAGAGAGAGCCCAAACCTTTGAGGCGGGTAATCTCAGGAACCACAGCACCAATCACAACACCCAATACAGCGTTGGAAAGGGCAGTTGCAGCAGAAGGACATAGGCAATGCATACGCCCACCATATACATTTAAACGGTAAAAGAACCATGCCAGCAAAGTAGTCCCTTGTGGGCGTGTCTGCGTTGTGCTGTGGGCGTGTTCTGGGGGTGTGACAAACGCTGGGGGCGTGTGGTACGTTCCGCCCTTCCTGCCATGTCTCATTTTGTGTGCTAATCCCACCCTGCTCCCTATAAATACCCCTGCACCCCATAATCATAACCCACCCTTACTACTTAAAATACCCCAACACCCTTAAACACTAACCCATCTTAACCCTATAAATATACCCTGTACCCCAAAACCCAAACCTATCCCTAAACCCTAAAAATACCCCTGTACCCAAAACCCAAACCTAGCCCTGAACCCTATAAATACCCCTGTACCTCAAAACCCAAACCTACCCCTGAACCCTAAAAATACCCCTGTACCCCAAAACCCAAACCTAGCCCTGAACCCTAAAAATACCACTGTATCCCAAAACCACCCCTGAACCCTAAAATACCCTTGTACCCCAAAACCCAAACCTAGCCCTGAACCCTTAAAATACCCCTGTTCCCCAAAACCCAAACCTACCCCTGAACCCTAAAAATACCCCTGTACCCCAAAACCCAAACCTAGCCCTGAACCATAAAAATAACCCTGTACCCCAAAACCCAAACCTACCCCATAAACCTAAAATACCGCTGTACCCCAAAACCCAAACCTAGCCCTGAACCCTAAAAATACCCCTGTACCCCAAAACCCAAACCTAGCCCTGAACCCTTAAAATACCCCTGAACCCCAAAACCCAAACCTACCCCTGAACCCTAAAAATACCCCTATACCCCAAAACCCAAACCTCACCCTGAACCCTAAACATACCCCTGTACCCCAAAACCCATACCTATACCTAAAACCTAAAACTACCCCTGTACCCCATAACCCAAAACTATATCTGAACCCTTAAAATACCCAAACACCCCAAAACATATACCTCAGTACCCCAAAACATATACCCCTATACCCATACTTACCTTATCCAAACATTAAAAAAAACATGCTTTTACCATTCATGCATTTACAACCAATTTCGTTGTAAATGTATGCGTAGTAAAAGCATGTAAAATGTAATGCCATCCATTAAAATGGCATTGCGGAGTCATGGTACTTTCGTAATGAAAGTATGCAGAGTGATGGTATGCAGAAAGAAAGTTGCGGAATAATGGGTGTTCACCCTCCCCCTGTAAGTACATTGGTGGCACGGCGGCCCACATCTCCAGCAACATACTCCTATTTTTTCACCACCCATTTGAAAAATGCACAGGTCTCTCTCATTGATAGCCAGCACCGACATACACTTTTAGACACACCTCCCGCCACAAGTTCTAGAATTGCGAACTTTAGAGCTGGGGAGCTACGTTCGAATCTCGGCATCAGCTCAACATCCTGTGATTCCAGGCAAATCGTTTTGTCTCCCCGTGCCTACCACAAATGAATGTGTTCTTCTGTAATGTAAATTGTGCTCATGCCATGTTGTCGAGTTCGCGCTATATAATATTGCAAGGAAAAATAAAGTAGGGAAACTCGAGTTCACACACTACTGAACGCGCACTCTTAAGTGCATCAGCAGTGCACTGTAAATCGGAGCGTTTCACAGGCCTGTCACGGATAAGAAATGCTATCAAAACAAAATCCTACAAAACAATATACTACTGGCCGGAAGCAATTCATACCCGGACAACGTCGGGACGGGCTGCTAGTATACACATATTTATATATATTTATATATATATATATAAATATATATATATTTACATTTATAAAGGCTTTATACTTACATTTTCGTTGTAAAGGCATGAGTGGTAAAAAGGGATATGCGTGGTACTGGCATGTGTGGTTCCATCATACATACATGAAAGACTGTATTGCATTGCCTGTTCTGTACATCTTAGTGAAGGATGTGAATCCCTTATCACTTTACAGGAGACACCACAATTGGCATTGCCGATTCTCATAACGGCTAGGGCGCTCGACCTCAGACCTGAGGATCTGGGTTCGAGTCTCGGTAACGACGCCAAACATCCTGTGATTCTGGGCTAATCACTTAATCTCCCCTTGCCTAACAAAAATGAATGTGTGTCCTCATGTAAGTGATGTAACGTAACTGATGCTATGTAAAGCGCTCTGATACCCGATTCGGTTCGGGTTAAGTTCGCGCTATATAAAACTCTGCAAAAAAATAAGACAGGCAGAAACCTTTTTTTCCTAAATAGTTTTCAGTTTACCTTGTACTAGGTAGAGCTATGTTTTTCGTGATTTTGCATTTTAGAGATTTTTTGGGGTATTCATACTTTTTCAAACATCTAACTAATTTCCGGCACACATTATTGTAGCATAAAATGTCATCCACTTGGCTATATTATATTCTATTTTATATATCTCCCCATCTTTAGGGCCCTAGCTCATGTAATGAACATATTTTGAGATACAAAGAAGAATTGTCTGTGAACTATCTGCTCCTTAGTTGTGTCTCTGCATGGATGCGAAAAGTTAAAGTTGTTTTGCTGTACCACAGACTGAGAGGCTCATTATTTCCAAACAGTTTCTAAAATTGATCTTATTTCTTGGTTCTTTAAAACTCATTGTCTGCAATGTGTGCCTTGAAAGAGGAAAAACTCACAAGATCCCTGCTGGGTACAGCTGGAAAAAATATAATTTCAGCAGCATTTTGCTTTGTTCCTTTTTCTCTTCTTCCCACGTCTAATGGCACAGATCCGGCAAACCACAGACCAACGTCCATAGAACATTGTTGTATTGTGAGCGCTTTGTTTGTCGTGGACTTGAATACATTTTACATGTATTACACTTCCATAAAAATCCAGACATGAAACTGAGGGGCATATTACCAAGCAATAGCGATAATTATCGCTATTGCTTGGTTAGAGAGAAAATTTTACCGCTAAGCTGCGGCGATTTTTACCGCAGATAAACCTTGGTATTACCAAGGTTTATCGCAAATGCGATAAAAAACGGCCGCAATGCATGAATATCGCTGAAAAGTCAGCGATATTCATGCATTACCAAGCTAATGCTCTTAGCCATGTTATCCACCTCCCATTGGATAACATGGCCAAGAACTGCTCAGGGGCAGGTGTTAGCTTTTGGAGATATTCGCGCTTAGCGCGAATATCTCCAAAAGATGGTAATAGGAGATAGCGATGTTAGCGACTGTTTCCAGTCGCTAACATCTTGGCACGCCCACTTTGCATGTCATTAGTGATAAATATCACTGACATGCAAAGTGGGGCCCAAGATGGTCGCTATTCCCTACTAGCTGTCGCTAACTGGTGTTAGCGACAGCTAGGTAATAGGGAGATAATTTTATCTCCGCTTTCTTGGCTTTTAAAGCCAAAGAAGCGGAGATAAACCTCCTTGATAATATGCCCCTTAATATGTCTTTGGCAGGAACTGAGGTACTGAAACACATGGATAATGTTTCTGAAGAAAATAATATTTCCTACACTAAACGATGGAAACACTATTAGAGCATGACACAGACCAGTCTCCGAATCCACACCAATGTTTTGTAAAGCAGTGGAACTCACTCTTAAGCAAGCTACATTTCTCTGTTAAAAGCATATCACTAACCCTAGTGGGCTGAATTTCATGTCAAGATTAGAGGCTAGCATTATGCATATATCTTTTATTGCCAGCTCCTTGCAGCACTTTGAGGCAAATATCACCAACACCAACATTCAGGAATTATAATGTCGCCTAAGCTTATATAACTCTCATCACAGCAGCCATCTTCCATTTTTTATCTGCTTCTCCTTGACAGATAAGTACTGTGTGGTTGAGTGGTGCTTTAGACGATAACCTGAGTTTTATTTGTGTATGTATTTCAGGTTAAGTATTAATATCATAAACATCTTAGTGATGTGTTGTTGTGGAGTATGGTTAATAGCATGAGCAATGTTTATGTTTGATTTTGTTTTCACTAGGACTCTTTAGTGAGCGCAAGCCCAATTTATAAGTTAGAAATATTTAGGTAAATAATAACATTTTTGGAATTTGTGAAATTTCTAGACAAAATAAGAAATTGAGTGGTTACCGCAGGGGCACAAGCCGTCCCATCCTGCTTGTGTGGGCCAGTGGAAATAGCGATCCGGCACCGTCCTGTACTTGGGCGAGCCTTCCGTTCCTTGAATGGGATGGGTCATGTGTCGGATTCTTGTGGGTGCCTCCGGAACAGTGGTTTGTTTCTCAGAGGAATCCGTAGTGGCTATCATGACGTTGGCACACACATTTATGTGACTGTGTCGCATAAGGAGCCATTTTGGAAAAGAAATAGCTTATATTGGAGAGCATTAATTTAAAGGCATATATTGCCATTTCAGGAAAGTAAGGGTGATCGTTACTACAGGACAATGGTCAAAACAGTTGTTTACTCCCAGCATTTTGAAGGCCGGATGGTTAGATTGGATCACAGAAGTTTTATCCAGAGAGGTTTACTTTACATTTTTTAAAAAAAGGAAAAGAGGGGGTTTAATTAGGAAAGTTCTGCTTTGACTAGGAATAACATTTTAAGTAGTTTTATTTGTAAAATAAAGGAAATATAAGAAGAAATGAGTGACGAGGTTGACTGTTCAGGTGCTGGGGATGCATCTTTAAGAAAGCTGGTACAGGAGGACGTAAGGGCCTCTGTTAAGGAGGCCTTTGAGAGTGTTTTCAGAAGGAAGAGAACGTCAGTTGATTTTTTGGAGTGTGAATATTGGTCATTGGATGAAGATGAGGGAAATAAGACGGACAGAGGTTATGGAAGGAGGAGAATGAAGACCAAAGCTGTTGAAGCACGTGTCAGATTTCTGTCTAATGAGAGAGGTGAGCTTAGTGCAACAAGTGATGAAGGTGTCCGACGAGACAGAAAAGATGGTGTCCTTAGCGGCACAAAGAAGAATAAGGATGTTCCTGGAGTGGAATACAACCAAGATTTAGGGGCTAATGGTGATGAGTTGTTCTGAACTATTATGTTGATGATGGATGGAATATGGATGTAGATAAGATTAAAAAGGATAGAAAGGAAAGGGGGATTGTTAAGGCTTCACAAGGAGAGTATATGTTCAGCCCTGATATGGTGAGGATCCCAGAAGTGCTGACTGGTGGCTGCTTCTACATGTAGCTGATTTCTTGAAACTATGGGTCAGGAGGCTGGTAATGAAAGAGGCTAGGGCTGTGATGAGGGTGGGGTGCTTTCGGCCTGTTGTGGAGAATAAGACTTGCCTAACACCAGATTTGGATCCTGATATAATTAGCTTCCTGTTCCAGATGGGTCACAATCCGACAAAAGGGTTAGAGAGGACACTTAAGCAGTGTCAGGATCGTTTGTTGGATATACTGGGACTATTATCCAGGATCTTGGACATGGCTGAGGAAGCAAAGATGAAATCTGTGCAGGTGGACAACGAGTTGCTGCGTGGATGGTCACAGAGAGCAGTTTGAATCCTCAGAAACTCAAATGCAGCAATTATGGCTGAGAGGCGCAAGGAGATTTTAATGAAAATACGCCCTAAGTTAGGGGAATTTTCCAATGTGAACATTAAGAAGTCCCTAAGGGTTATTTATTTGGAGAAGGATTGGTGAAAGTGGCAGGAAAGTATGTATCTACCTTTACCAGCTTAAATAAGGCTCAATCCTGACTGAAAGGAGCCTTTGGGAGCCATATTTTTGATCGGGACTGGGCAAGGGGAAGTTTACCTGGTCGTTCGCTTGCAAGGTCCCAGTACCAGTCCCAGGATTGCGGTGCATTCATGGGATTTCAATCCACCACAGGATTTTATCCCCAGAAAGGAAGAACATGCAGGATGCGCCAGACCAGAGGAAAGGCACAGTTTGCTCATGATTTCAGAGTGAGTATGAAGACAGATTTTAGTTCTACCCCAAAAAAGGTAGGAGAAAGGTTAAAGTGGTTTGTGAACAATTGGAAGATTTTAACAAAGGATATTTGGGTGCAACTCACAGTGCAAGGATATGTTTTAGATTTCAGAGCGGAATCAAGACAGATGGATGAGTCAAGACAGATGGTCTTTCAAGAGACGTTACAGAATTTAGTGATAGCAGATGTGCTAGAGATGTTAGAGAAAGGAACTATAGAGAAAGTACCAGAGAAAGGTCTGGTTTTTGTAAGTACAATCGTCTGTCAAAAAGAAGGACAGGGGCTGGCAGCCCGTGATACATTTGAGAGAGCTGAATCAATTTCTCATTTACATGCATTTCAAGATGGAAGGAATCCATCGGTTGACAGATATTTTGCAAGAAAACAATTGGTTGGTGAAATTGGACTTGAAGGATGTGTATTTTACAATTCCAATAGCAAAACAGTTGCACATTTCTTCAGTTCAGGTGGTTAGGAGTTCTGTATCAGTTTGTATGCCTACCATTTGGGCTCGCGTCAGCACCTTGGTGCTTTACAAAAGTTCTGAGACCATTGGTGACATTTCTCAGGGAGAGAGGTATAAGGATGACCATGTATATGGACAATTTTTTAATAATGTCACAGAGTCAGAAAGATTTAAAAGAGCAACAGAATTTGACTATGTCTGTTAGCAGGACTGGGATTTCTTATCAACAGAGAGAAGTCAGTTTTGGAGCCCAGCAAATGTTTTGAGTTTTTGTGTTTCATGGTGAACACGAAGGAGACGACTTTGAGTGTACCAGAAAAGAAGGTGGTGAAAATAACTTCTTAAGTGAAGGGTATTGCTGAAGACACAAGCTGCTACTTTAAGAGTTCTGGCGAGAGTGATTGGGTTGTTTTCTTCTTCAATTCAGGTGGTGTTTCCAGGACCACTGCATTACAGAGCTTTACAAAGATTGAAGGCAGTAGGTTTAAGGAAAGGAGATTAGATTTTTCTCTCAGAGGAGGCTCGGGAGGAATTAATGAGGTGGCTGGACAATCTGAACGCCTCGATTGGCTGTGTGATATTCAGAGTATGCCCAGATTTTGTGTCAAAAACAGATGAGAGTCTATTTGGATGGAGCATCAAGAGATCGGTGGCAGATGGTCTTGGCATGAGCCTTCAGAGCAAATAGATGGATTGGAAATGTAAGCAGGACTTTTTGCTTTGCACAGTTTTGGGAGAAAGTTGAGAAACTTCAATGTTTTACTGAAGACAGACAATTGTCTTTATGGTACGGTATATAAACCGATTGGGAAGAAGCAGGAGCCTTCAGAGCAAATAAATGGATTGGAAATGAAGGCAGGACTTTTTGCTTTGCACAGTTTTGAGAGAAAGTTGAGGAACTTCAATGTTTTACTGAAGACAGACAATTGTCTCTATGGTACGGTATATAAACCGATTGGGAAGAAGCAGGTTGAAGAATTTGACTTAGATTGCGTAAAAAATTTGGAGTTATTGTACGGAACAAAAGATTGGTTTACAGGTAGTGTATTTCCTTGGGCAGGATAAGTTAGTGGCAGACTGAAATTCGAGATATCTCAGGGATTACAGCAATTGGAAGTTGGATGCTCTGTTCTTCCAGAGGGTATTTCATGTTTGGGGACCTCTGGATGGGATTTTGTTTGCATCGAGATGGACGTTTCAGTTAAATAGTTATTGCAGCTGGAGATCAGATCCTCTATCGTAGGAGGTAGATGCTTTTCAACAGGATTTCAGATTGGTATGGGGGTATGCATTTCCACCGTTTGCTATAATACAGAGGATATTGTTGATGTAAAGAAGCTAAGATGCCAGATAGTTCTTGTGATGCCTTTTTGGGCAGATCACACTTGGTTTCCAGGGCTATTGGAGCTGCCAGTAGAGGACCTTTTTCATTCCAGAGTCAGAAGAAGTGTTTTTAGGGCCAGAAGGGATTTGCATCGTTTGGTCATGGATGGGGTTTTGAGCCTTCTTGTTTAGAGTATTTCAGGGGAGGAGACCAGTTTACGAGACTTTCTCAGCAGGTCAAGGAGTTACTCAGGGAGTCTTTGGAACCAGGAACAAGGAAGAGATATGTTGATGCATGGAAATGATGGGTGTGTTGGTGCAGGAGAAAGGGTTTGGATACTGTGGAATCATCTGCATAGAGTTTTAACATTTAGTATCAATTTTGTTTGAAAGAGGTTTGAGTTACAGAACTATACATTTTTTTAGGTTAGTAGTTGCAGCCGGTCATAGTTTGGTAGGAAGTTGCTCTATAGGATGAACTCTGTTGGTTTATAGAGTGATTAGGGGTATTAAATGTAGAGGCACCCTAGGCCTAGATACGGTTGTATGTGGGATGTGAGTTTGCTTCTTCAATTATTTAAAGGTTGGCCAGTGAATAGGTTTTTGACCTTGAAACAGTTGTCAGGGAAGATGGCAGCTTTGTTGTGTTTGATTTCTGTAAGGAAGGTTTCGGATGTAAGATCTTTGGAGGTAGGTAATAGGTTTTATAATCCAGATGGAGTAATTTTTCAGATCACCCAGAGGACAAAGACAAACAGCCTGATTCATCAACGGGCCGTTTTGCGAGCCCCTAATAGCGATTCATAGCGAATCGCTATTAAGGACTCGCAAAACTGTACTCATGTAGGAATTGCTAAATAAATAGCGATTCCTACACATTCCTTATTTGCGAGTAGCAAATTGCTAATCGCAAATAAGGAATAACTCCCCATTCGTTCCTATGGGCCAAAAGGCCAAAAGGCCCATAGGAATGAATGGGGAGTATTCCTTATTTGCGATTAGCAATTTGCTACTCGCAAATAAGATAGCGATTTAAAGGGTGCCAGGGGTGTCCAAAGGACACCCTGTAGCACCCCTTAAATGCAAATTGAAACAGGTGTTGCGCACACACATGTCCAAAGGACATGTGTGTGTGCAACATGCAACTTAGAAAAATGCTTTTAAAAGCATTTTCTAAGTTTTTGCTATTTACCGAGAGGTCTGACCTCTCGGTAAATAGCGGCCCGAAATTGCGAATTAGCAATTTAAAAATGGTTGATGAATTGCATTTAAGGAATCTCAAATAGAGATTCCTTAAATGTAATTCCTCACAATTTAGCGAATTAGCAATTACCGATTTTTGCATTTGGGATGATGAATCCCAAATGCAAAAATTGCACTCGCAAAAGGCAAGATTCTGAGAATCTTGCCCTTTGCGAGTGCAATTTAGCTTGATGAATCAGGCGGTATGCCTTCTATATTCTACCCAAAGTTTGATGAGTTCAGAATGGATGGAGATAGTTGTTGACGGCGCTCCTGGCTGTGACTGAATACCTTCATTCCACTATGGACAGTGGTCAAATGGCGGCCCTGGTCCTGTTGGACCTCAGTGTCGCCTTTGACACTGTCTCCCATCAGATCCTTCTCCATCGTCTTAAAGAGGTTGGGGTCACGGATGGGGCTCTTGCTTGGTTCCGTTCTTTTCTGACCGGTAGAACATTCCGTGTCTCCACTCCTCCTTTTCTTTCTAGGGCACGTTCGATTGAGCAGGGTGTTCCTCAGGGCTCTGCCTTGAGCCCCACCCTGTTCAATCTTTATGTTCAACCACTGGCTGCGGTCGCAAAAACATGGGGTCTTAACATCGTTTCCTATGCTGACGATACGCAGCTAGTGGTTGCCCTAACGGAAGGCTCTACTATGGATCATGATAGATTTAAAACAGGACTGACAGCAGTTGCTAACTGGTTAACAGCTAACTGTCTCCAATTAAATGCTGCTAAGACGGAAGTGTTGCTGGTTGGTAAGAGGGTGGACCTGTGGGGCGACCGTTGGTGGCCATCCTCTCTGGGGAATGCCCCGATACCAAAGAACGAAGTGAAGAATTTGGGAGTCTGGCTAGACTCGGAGCTTAGTTTCTCTGTTCATACTAAAAAGGTCGCAGCCACGTGTTTCGGCATTTTACGCAGCCTTAAACCAGTTCTGAAATTCTTCGACCCCGTTACCAGACAACTAATTGTCCAGTCGACAGTGCTTTCAAGGCTGGATTATGCGAGCTTGTTACTTATTGGTGTTAATAAGGCGGAAATCACCCGCCTCCAACGCATTCAAAATTCTGCCGCTAGAGCACTAATAGGTTTGCCACGTTTCAGCACAACATCAGCCATTATCCGGAAACTTCATTGGCTTCCGGTGGCTCAACGGATACAGTTTAAAACCTTGTGTATCGCTTTTAAAATAGTCAGATTATCTACCCCTAAATTGCTGAGCCCTCTGCTTAATTTGTACATGCCCACGCGGTCTCTGCGGTCGGCAGGACAAAATCTGTTGGCTGTACCCCGGTTTAAGCGTAGTAGAGCAGGAGGTCGCTCCTTTTGTTTTCGGGCGGCCAAGCTTTGGAATTCACTTCCTGTTCATATTCGTAAGATAGAGGAGGTGCTGCAATTCAGAAAAGCCATCAAAACGCACCTATTTCCAGAGAAATAGTGGTTCTTCGTCTTTTCTCTACCTCAGTCATGTTTCTTCACTTGGGACTAGCGCCGGGACGCCCCTTTGCTGGGGCAGCTGTGCGCTTAATAAACTGTATAACATAACATAACATTTCGTATGTAAAACCTTTCAGGCCAGAAAGTTTAGCAATGTTAGCCTTTTGGGTGAGGAGTTATATGCTTGAAGCAGGTGTTGATTTGTGGAAATATGGGGCGCATTTATTGAGAGGAGCAATGGCAAGTGAGGTGTTCACATCTGGTGGATATTTCGAAGAGTTTTTACAGGTGGTTGACTGGTCAAATATTGATGTATTTGAGTATTATTTAAAGCCAATAGAACATGTATTGTCTGTGGTATTATCACAGCTATGAACATGCATGATTCTAGCCTCTGATCTTGACATGAAATGCAGATCCTCCAAGTGGATGAAGAGAGAAGCTGACACTTCTGCAAACTCAATTGACCGCAATCCGCGGTCTACCACAGCGCTGACCTTGTGTTCCAACTTTAACTGTGACAAAGCGTCACACATCAATAAGACAACCTAAACAGCGACTAAAAAAACCTAAAAATAAATGTGGAATAATGAGGCTACCGCCGCAGTATCCAAAAACTCACCACTGTCAGAAGGCATCTGACAGACGAAGACAAGACACAGGACCGGCCTCTTTTTCTCTCCACCGTGCAGCACCCCAAAGTCTACATCAAATAGGCCTTGGAGTTTGCTTGCTTCGTGAGCATTTGTTTAAGGTGACCTTGGGGACTGCGGGGCTGTGGTAGGTGCGCGTGTGGGGGGACAACCATGAGAGTAGCCCTGGATACATTTTCAGAAGCTATTGGAATATTTTCTTTTGAACTAAATTATTCGTTCTTATTTTCTCTTCACTTTGAGGAATATTTCACTAAATGGCAGCCACGTTGTCTGGGCAGTCATGGAGAAAGGTTCCTGGTTTGCCACCTTGCGAAGAGAGCGGCAACGTAGCCCCATTAATATCGCCAAAGAACTCTCGGAAGATCGGCACAGTCATTGCCTTGGTATGTAGAACGTGAGTGGCGGGTCTGCCATGGTCTACAAGCAGGGTTGCTACCGTTATAATGCACAGCAGTTGTTACAGGCAGGTTTTAGGGAGTTATATCCCCTTGTTGCTAAGGAGCCTGCATAGAGTTCACTTAAGCAGGTGCTTAGACGGGCCCCTATAGCGGACTCCACTTTAAGCCATTTTTGGACGTGAACAGAGAGAACATGGTTGTGCGGAAAGGAGGTGCATTAGTATATCTAAAATGTTAAAAGTCTCATGTCACTGGTTCGGGCTTTTGTTTCGGTAGCTGACTGGTCCAACTGACAAAGCGATCTGTGGGGGTGGAGGCAGAGAGGTTGACACATCATTGACTATGTCAGATGGGAAGCGCACGGAAAACGTTTTTAAAACATTTCATTTGAGCATCAGTTTAGGGGACGGGTGCTATATCTCTTGCTGTCCAGCGTGCATAATCAAACATTTGTTCATGTATTAAGTAAAATGTTCCCCATCAAAGATTGCTCGGCACAGTAATTATCCGTGGCTGAATTTGGCACAATATCCAGAGGTGCCAACTTTGGAATTGGAGACCCGGGCTCGAGTCTCGGGTCGGTTCTCCCCTCTTTGCCTTGAGTAGCTCACCTGTCCCACTCTGCCACATCGATGCGCTCTGCATCGACCCTGGGCGCATGACTGATGGGTAAACTTGGGAGGATCACAATACCTGCGTGGACGTGCACAATGTTTATTCTGCCTTCTACCCTTTACACTTTATTCTTTGGCCTGAGAACGTATCCTTGTTAAATCTGACTTTTGACTGGAATAGCATCCTATATATCTGAGCCAAAGTCGCTATACATTATCACCTGTTAATGGCAACAGTGGCTGGCTCGCAGAAATTCTCATTTCCATTTGGTGTTATTAGTTACTCTTGACGCGAGTTTGTCAAAGCACAGAGCGCAGCTCTTAATCTGGAGACGCTGTGTGCAGGTGGGACCCACTGGAACTCATTTTGGGGGGATTGCACTTAGTTTTCCTCATCAGACTTTGATCCAGACCGAGTAAAAAAAAAAAGTGAGGGAAAGTAGGATACACCACCATAGAGAAGAAAAGCAGGAACTTGCAAGAGAGATGGAGAGGACCAGAGTGTGTTTTCAATACTACACAGCCATGGTAGTCTGCTGCTGACATTTAACCCTTTTTGCCGCGGGCGCGATTTCGCGGCAGTGCGGCACTTAAGCAAAACGGCTGGGGCCGCGTCGGCCCTTGGAAGTTCGCAGCACCAGCGAGGTAGTGCTCCCGACGGCCAACGGCCGATGGCAGCAGGGAAGGGGTTAATTGTGCCAGCCGCAGGTTTGTGGGAACGTTTTAGGCACAACAATCTTTGTAGACTTAAACACTGACAGAGTCTTACAGTAGAAGCTACAGGAAATTGACAAATGATTGATGTTTTCTAGGTTGAAGTATGACTGACCTATCTGGCTACTGTGGAAATAAGGGATACTCATTTTCACAATGCTGCTATTTTATTTAGGGAAGGAATGGTGTGGTAACGTTAAATCCTACCCCATGCATTCAACTATGCACAGATGTGACACAAGGTAGGAATGTTCTAGAGTTAGTTCACGGGGTAAGGAATGTCGAGAGTCTTCCTTTCAGCACTGCTGCATGGTTGGAGTGCTGCACACTGCGGGGGGTGCCCAGTACAGGTGCGGCTAATTTCAGCGCGGACAGGTTGCCATTAATTCATGCAAAAAGCTGGCAACTCTAGGGGGCCGGGACACAAGGTTCTATGAAGACTCTCGTTTGCATTAAAAGTCAGCATCTAGCAACTTTAAGGTCACAGATAAGCTGGGCCTATCACATGTCTGTCCTTGCCCTCTAAATAGGTAAACAATAATTGGTAGGACTCATGGCTGTAATCAGCATGTTTTAAAGGCATGTATAATCAAACCATACATATACAACGAGACCTGCAGAATAACCTCCAGTTAAAACTCTAGCTACCCCTCCCCCTTTAATCTCACGCCCACCCACTCCACCTCTAGGTGCTGAACCACGAGATGAGTACAACACTTCTTTAACTGTTGGTTAGTCCCCCTTTTAAGATAAGTTGTAATATCGGTGTGTGCAGGATTTAATGGGGAATATGGTTGTGTGTTGTAATAACTGGGCTGGAATATGACTTTGTTATGTACAGCAAGTTGGAAGGGGCATTGCACAGTTATGAATGAATGAATGAATGAATGAATGAAGATTTATAGAGCGCATAGTCACCCGGAAGCATCCGAGCGCTAAACCAGATAAAGGGACCAAAGCAAAAAACAAAGAGGTAGCGTGAATCATTAAGGAAAAAGGTGGGTTTTCAGGAGTTTCCGAAACCGCAGATGCATGATTCAGCACGCAGTTTCAAGGGAAGGGAATTCCACAGTTTAGCTGTATTTACCGAGAATCGTCGTCCTCCAGTGCATGCCTTTTTTACTCTGGGCACGATGACCAAGCGTTCATAATCTGAACGAAGAGGTCTGCTGGCTTTGTAAGGCACGACTAAGTTCTTCAAAATGGGAGGCCCCTTGCCCTGCAAGAGTTTATGTGCAATGCACAAGGATTTAAATGTCACCCTTTCGCGTATCGGGAGCCCGTGCAGCAGCTTAAGTGCTGGTTTAGCTGACATTCCGACTGAAGTGCCCGTGAGAAGCCTCGCTGCGGCATTCTGGATCTGTTGAAGTTTGTTAAATGTAGTTTCAGGAGCACCCAGGAAGATAGCATTACTGTAATCCAATCTGGACAGGATCAGTCCTTGGATCAGCAGCTTCCTAGAAGGCTGCGGAAGAAATGGCAAAACTTTTCGAGTCGAACGAAGGAGTCCAAAGCAAGCTCCCGCCATTTTTTTGGCTTGGGTCTTGAATGAAAGATCCTGTTCCATCCAGACCCCCAGGCTTTTAATCACATTTTTAGGGCAGGGGCGCTCGCCCAAGCAGGTGGGCCAGATGGTCGAAGGCAATGTGGACTCCTTATGCCCTAGTAGCATAATTTCGGTCTTAGACCCATTCAGTTTAAGAGAGGAGTCACACATCCAGGTATACATTTTAGAAAGGCAGGAGTAAAGAGAGTCCGGACACTGGACAAGTTGGGATAGGGAGACAACCAGTTGGGTGTTGTCTGCGTAGCTCATGATTTTGATCCCAAACGGAGCAACCACCTCCTCCAGGGGGGCCATATACACATTGAACAATGTGGGGCTTAGGGATGAGCCCTGTGGCACTCCACACTGGAGTGGAATTGCAGCCGATCGTGAGTTACCCTCCCAGACCTGAAAGGTGCGGTTGCTAAGAAATGAAATAAGCCAGGACAAGGCTGTCCCTACCACACCTACATCTTTCAGTCGTTGAATTAAGACCTGATGATTAACAGTGTCAAAAGCTGCACTTAGGTCCAGGAGGATCACTGCCACTGATCCTCCTGAATCCAAAATGCATCTTGCCTCCTCAAGGACTGCCAGAAGGGCGGTGTCCGTACCCTGGCCAGGGCGGAAGCCAGTTTGCGAGTTCCGAAGAAGGCCATTGGACTCTAGGAAATGGGAAAGTTGTTGATTAACTAACCTTTCCGTGATCTTACTAAGTCCAGGGAGTAGTGAAATCGGCCTAAAATTGGCCAATTCCGCCGGATCTAGGTGTGGCTTTTTAAGAAGTGCTTTCACAATGGCTCCCTTCCTTCCTTTCTGTTTTCATGGCTTCTATCACTGTGATGACTGGGAGGCTCGCCACGCTACAAGGCTGTCAGCACGATTGCAGGAAAATGAACTGGAACTTACAGAGAGGGTATGCCAGCTATGGTCAGTGGCGCCAAGCATGGCGAGAGTTTTAGACGTCACGCATTGTCTTTTGGTTTGTATGGGTAAGGCAACCTGAATTTTTTAACTTAGCTAAAAGATATTTATCAGGCCTCTGCCTACATTTATGCACTCCTTGCCAGCATCACATAGCAGCCTTTTGATTGGGGGATGGCTTTGAAGCCTTATCTCAGCGCGTTCATACACGCAACTGACATCGCAGTAGGAGCAGTACAGATGTGTGTTGCTCAGAGGGGAATAGGTTCCCCTGCAGTCGGTACCTAGAAGTATCCAGGCAGACGCAGTTGGTGGGGGGTCTAAGCAGAGCTTACCATTCTTCCTAAAGAATAGGTGGTCTACAGGGGCGTAACACAGACCCCCACAGCCCACGTGGTGCGGGGGGCCCGAAGCTCCAGGGGGGCCCCTCGGCACTGCACTCTGTCCGGAGAGCTACTAATTGAGCCCGGAGGGGGCCCCTCTACATACCTTGCAGGGATGCCCCCCTCAATTTTCTTTACGCCAGTGGTGGTCTAGAGATGAAACCAGCGTCCTTCACTGTGGGTTGACATTCCTGGCAGTTCATAGACCTCCAGGGCCCGAATGGCGGCCTGCCATAACACTGAGATGGGTGTTGGTCGCTGGCGAACTCCACTACCAGCACTGGTTTTCTTTAGGAGCCCTTGGCCAAACTAACTTGTATTGCCCAGGCACTCCCTGCACATAGCGGAAGGGGCCCTGAGTTTCAACTATATGTGTTAGATCTTGCGGGCACCCCTTTTAGAGACCCTACCAGTGTTTTTCCATGATTGGCCATCAATTTAGGCATTGCTACTAATCTATTCATGGCAGGCTTGTACAGTGGCACTGAGCTCTGGCAATTCAGGATGACTCAATCAATGGAACCATATACTGGCTCCTTAGTTTCCTTTTGATCTCCTGACTATTCCTCACAAGGCGAAGGAATTCTTTGTACGGTTGGTACAGAACTCCCATGAAGTAGCTGGTCACCAGTCTGGCCTGTCAAACTCACCAGTGTGCCAGTATTGAGGACCTGATAAGGGCACCATAAACAGGTTCCAAAACATTGTTTTCTGGAATACTGTTTGACTTGGAGGGAGTGAGTGAAGGACGTTGAGGAAGATATTGTACCTCTGGGGGCATTTGTTTTTCTACTGCTAACTTATATTGGGGTGGTACATGTCAGAAAATATTGTAGATCTTATATAGAGCGTGGTATAGGCCAGAAGATATTCAAGTACTAGCCAGTGAGGGAAGACCATAGGGGCCCCAAGGCATTATACAATTTCAGGCAGTGCAGCCTTTGTCTGTGTCCGCCAAAGTCCGGCCCGAAACTCCCATGACACTATCAGAGGTGTAACTTCAAGTATCTATGGGGTCCGCCATGTTTCGGAAGATCACGCAAGGCAACTTTTACCCTGAATGCCCTAGTTTGGGGTGCTTGCCAAGGCTATAACAAGATCTGCAGTGGGTAGTGTTGATTCAGAGCACGTTTGTGCACACCCTCCTGCCAGGAGCAATGGCTGCTATTTCCCCAGGAGTAAGTAAATGCAATTAGTGCAGCAACATAATTTCTCACAGAGCCGGCGCTCTGGAAATATTCAGGTCTTTGTTTGGTCACTGATTATTTAGGGTAAGTCTGTCCAAATCCTCCCTCCAGTGGCAAATATGACTATTTTTCTCTAGACCAGGAAACGTGGCTAGTGCAGCATTCCATGATTTCACACAGGGCCCGGCTGGTTAGCAATAATCCTCTTTGAGCAGCCATTTGTCACCTTCCGTCCCATTCAGCTATTCAGAAGCATTACACTTTGACCAGTCCTGGGTACATCTTCTTTTTATTGATTACACATCCTGTTTTTACGTCTAACCACTTTGCTGGGTGGTGCACAGCGATTAAATAGAAAAAGGGCAAGGGTCGCTCTTTGGGTTCTGATGGTCCCTTTAGATGTGGTGACGTTTACAGAGCTGGTGCGAGATGCATGGAAGCCTCTTAACATTAAGGCTGATAGGACTGAGGCAGTCACATATCTGGGTATTTAAACGGGACAGGGGAAGACCAAATTATTGTGGCTGGGTTGCTTAAGCAGGCTTGCAGAAGAGCCTAATTATGCAGCCAAGGCATGGCCTGGTGCCGCTTTAGGAGTAGGTGCAAGTGGGATATTATTGCACAGTTTCGGATATTTTAAGGTTCCTAGTGGTGGGAGAGGACAGTCCCCAGCTTGTTCACAATCATCAAATAAGCCTGTGGGGCAATGTCTTCATTTTATTTGAGGACCCATGTGATAGAATAGGGGTGTTTGGTTTGGCAGGGAATAATATGCTTAGGAGATGGAATGAGGGTCTACAGTCCAATTTGTAATATAACATCACATGGATGACAAAGTGGAGGCTTTCGAAAGGCCCAGGCTGTTGCCTAGTATTCAACTCAATAACTGGATGTCAGGGTATGTTTTTGGTTGCGAATGTGGTCCTGTCGCTCAACAGTGGGTAGTGGTGGAGGCAGTGGAAGGTACAATCTGCCAGCTTCACCTCAGGTGCTGGATATATTATGCAACCTCCATTACATTATCTCAGGGCAGCCAGACGCTTTATAGCTTGGAGGACTGCTAATCGTGAATCTTACCAGTGAATGATCACATCACCATATCCCACACAGTATAGGTTTTATCAGCCTATGGTTGGGCAAGTGGTCTTGTCCCACAGCAGTGGTTGTGGTGAAAGCAATAGGGAGGTTTAATTTACAGGCCTCACCTCAGGTGCGGGATATATCATGAAATATGCATTACATTATCATAGGGCCATCAGACACTCTGTAGCCTGGAGGGACCCCTAAACATGAAGCTTTCAATTGGTTGGACAAAACACCATCTCCCACAGAAAGAGAAGTTTCTGTCAATTGGTAAGGCTTACTAGTTTTGGTAAGAACAGCGAGTATTACTGTATTCTCGGAACATTAATGCCTTGAACTGGTTTTTACTAGTGCATTCTGAAGTGTTGCACTGTATTGGGTGGGGAGAACTATTTTTAATGCCTGTACGATCGTTGAGCTGTCTTGCTAAAGCTTATGACCTGTATCCTCATAACAATGTATGGCCGATTTTACTGTATTCTCATAACAATAATTTCATTCCTCACTGAAGCAATGTGACTATGTGAATAAAAGGCTACACCCTTGGTTAAACCACATTAATTGCAATTGCTATCTCATTGGGAGTTGTTTCAGTGGTGGGGGGCGAGTTGCACGGTTGCACTGTGAGCGCACTATAAGTTGAAGTCTTTTTTTAAAAGTGAAAGGACACCACGAAGGAAGGTTTTGCAGAGAATAGTATTTGCGCGAGAGTAGCATTGCGCATTACAGAATGTGTGGCTTACTGTAGGTTGTGATACTCTAACTAGCAAACATTTTGTACGAAATTGTATATCTTGCTCAGACTTTCTTTTCGAGTAACTCAGCACAAATTACAGACACGGCCGCAAGGCTTTCGAAACTCCAAATTTTCACGCAGAAGCCCAACCTAAAAGATTTGAAAAGAAATACGTAAAGTTTGCAGAAAACAAAAACAACTTTTCAACTTTACACATTTCTTCTGTTTTGTGGATAAAGTAACCCACATGTTTTGATCGCTCAAGCAAACACTGCGTTAAGGTGGATTTCACATGTTTGAAAGTTTACCATCCTAAAACAACTTTGCAGAGGAATTATAATTTCGTATATGAATTTAAAATGTATTCTTTGTTTAAGAACGAAAGAGCAGTTGACCTGCATAACCTTGGGGCTTATTTACAAGGCCCTTGCGTCACTTTTGCGTCATTTTTAACATGGGAAAAGTGACGCAAAAGTGGCTCAAAGGGCTTGTAAATCTGCCCCCTTGAGTCTAATGCACACCGGTGCATAGGGTGACTTGCTGCGCGGTATAATTTGTGACAAGGTTTTAAATATAGGGTAAATTAAACCCTGTCACATGCAAAACGTGGCAGGAGTGTAGATATTAAACAGCATTTTGGGGCATATTACCAACAACTAGCGATAATTTTTGTCTCTAACTTGTTTAGAGACAAAAATAATCGCCGCACATCGGCGATTTTTATCGCAGATAAACCTTGCTATTAGCAAGGTTTATCGCAAATGCGATAAAAAACGGCCGCAATGCATGAATATCGCTGAAAAGTCAGCGATATTCATGCATTATCGAGCAAATGCTCTTAGCCATGTTATCCACCTCCCATTGGATAACATGGTGAAGAACTGCTCAGGGCAGGTGTTAGCTTTTGGAGATATTCGCGCTTAGCGCGAATATCTCCAAAAGTTGGTAATAGGAGATAGCAATGTTAGCGACTGTTTCCAGTCGCTAACATCTTGGCACGCCCACTTTGCATGTCATTAGTGATAAATATCACTGACATGCAAAGCGGGGCCCAAGATGGTCGCTATCTCCTATTAGCTGTCACTAACTGGTGTTAGCGACAGCTTGGTAATAGGGAGATAATTTTATCTCCGCTTTCTTGGCTTTTAAAGCCAAAAAAGCGGAGATAAACCCCCTTGATAATATGCCCCTTTGTTTCTTAACGGCATGGGACAATTTCCTTGACATGACACCCCCAACCAAATTGTGACATGCCCAAAAAAAGGCCATGAGATGATTCCCTGCTGGATATTTCACTCAACGTTATGGAAAAAGACTCAATCCGAGAAAAAAACGCATTGAGAGGGCCGCAAGACAGTGCAGAATGTCTACAAATCCCATTCGTATACAGCAGCGCGCCCAGGGACGGGCGTCACACAGGCGGAGGCCAGGCTAGGCATAGACGGCGAACCATTTTAGAATTTATCTTATAATCACTTGAGTGAGGGTGAGGGGGTGACATTGCTGAACAGGGAAGTGATGTGCAGCAGAGTCCGTCAGGCATGTACAGCATCTATGAAACAGGTGAAGCCCTTACTATGAATAGTCCTGAAAGAGGCACTGATCTTGAATGATACATGATGTGCCACTGAGCCCAGATGTTTTCCAACAGGAGAGCTGTACAACCTTGTAACGTGCGCGCGCTCAATCGGAAGCGAAGGTGAAACTTGAAGGGAAGGACGGCCGGAGCAAATGAATTATTACTCCTGCCAACCTATGGCAAATCGCAGCCCCACGCGAAGGGTATAGATTACACCTTTGTCTCTTATCGAGTTCCTAGATTTAAAATTTTAAGACACTCAAATCACATCAACCACAAATTAGCCCGGTGCTTTGTCAAACACTTAGGGCCATATCATAAGAAGCGAGCACTGGCTGCGCTAACTTTAGAATTAGGGGCTTATTTACAAGCCTACTGTGCCGCTCGTGCATCACTTTTTTTGGCGCAATGCAGAGTGCAGACCCATATCTACGAGGCCACGCAAAGCTACGTTGCGTGGCTTTTCATGGCCTTGTAGATATGGAGTAGGGCGAATCACTGCAAATCGCTGCGTTGCCATACTTTGCATCAAAGAGGAGTTCCATGGGCGTTGCAGTGGGTGTTCCCACACAACACCCACTGATTCTGACGCATTCCCAAATTTATAAGGACTTGTAAACATGGGAGTGCCTCAAAAGCCTATGCATCCCCAGGGAAGGCGTAAGGAGGAGAAATAACTTTAGTTCTCCTCATTTTTTTGACCATGTGTGCTGCATTCTGCACCACTCACTGAAGGAGAAAAACACCTCCATTGATTGATTTTGTGCATCAGATGTTCCTTGCAGCTCAAAACCGATAATTCCTACAAGTCAGACCCTTTATCACCGGGGTGCAAGGGGGCCTGCATTGGCGGAAGGCAGCCAAACTGGCGCCAGAACAGTGGGAAAGGACAGGAATGCGCTGTATGTCACAAATACAACACATTCCTACCCTTTACTTTTTAATGCAGGGCATCGCAGCAAAGTGTATTACTGCATTGTCCTACAACCAAAATGTAAATGAGGCCCTAGTTCTCTGCCATGGTTTTGGGTTTTGGGTTCTTAAGTCCTTGAAGAGGCGGAGTCCTGGTTTATTACCACCCTAGAGATCGAAAACAATTACTTTTCACAAGAACATTTGAGGCATGTGCTGCTTTTGGGTGGAAATTTAGCAGCATTTGTTGACATATTCAAAGTAAGAAACAGAACATAACACAATGGGGCATTGTGATTGTGGGTGTGCCGCGGGCTGGAAAATCAGGCAAGGAGGCCGGATATAGTGGGCTATGCCGGGTATTTATTGTACACAAGGCAGAACAGAAAGAGAAGGGTTCCAAAAGGTGGGTGTTCGGGTCCTCTTCAGGGCTTGAGTCCGGTTCTTTTCTTCGGGGTCGGGTGGCGGGCCTGGCGTTGAGGAGGATCCTCGGAGGGCAATAAGAGAAACAAAAAGAAGGTACCGTTAGTCCTGTACGGGACTCTAGAGCTTGCAATCACCGTCACCTGGGTAGTGCTGGACGGAGAGAAGATCGTGAGGAAGGGAGGTAACGAGGGGGTACGGGATAGGAGTATAGCGAGTGTGTCGGGTAGGGACGTGAAGGGGCTTTCTACAGTGAGGGTGCTCTACAAATATACACAGTGCAATTACCACTACGCTTGTGACTAAGAGAGTTAATATACAGGATATATTTACAACGAGCCCCTAGCGTGCGCTACTGATGGTATTACGGGTACTCACACAGTCCGCCGCAACTCTCCAGTGAGTCGCGGCCGCTCTTCAGCCACCTCCTAGGGACTCCACCAATCCTCCGTCCACACGTCCTCTTCAATATTCGCCGGCACACCACACATGCACAATCATGTGTAGCACACTGCACACGCACAATGATTGTGGAACATGTCCCTTATTCTCTTGGCACACTGCAGCACACAAAGAAAAACCAAGTAGGCCCCCATCCACTATGTGCACAAAGGGGCCCACTCCCTATCACGAATCCCACACATGTGCTTAATCCAGCAAAGAAGCGATTCTGTGAGCCACACTGACAATGCTAGTGACACTGCATGACCGATAGCATGGCTGCAGCCAAAATACATGACATGGTGCACAACACAACACTCAGGTTGTGCAGTGTGGATTACATCCTCAAAGTAACAGGTCACACTCTGAGACATCCACGTGCACATACAATCCCTGACGTCAACAACACATCTGCAGAGAAACAATGCACATGAGTACAAAAACCGTTCAAGAGCACAAATGACCCAAGTCGCCAACATCTCAGCACCCAAAAAGCACACACGTTAAAGGCACACTGCCTAAAAGGGATAAGGGGCTGCTAAATCAGAGCTGCAGGGGCGACTCTCCCATAATGCAGCACACACACATAGCAATCACAGCACATCAACATTGACAAAAATGCGGTATAAAGTGCAACACTTACACCACAGGACAGAAGACACAACTGGTGCCGCTTGGGCGTATAAACTGGTCAATCACATCTGGCATTGCATGAAACTGTGAGATGATAATGTACAAGTACAACTTCACATCCGTCATGTAGTCGAAATTTCCACTGTCTCCCATAAAATAGTCAGCTTCTCCAAAACAGTCACAATTTACATTGTCATGCTGTCTTTCTGGAAACATGTACAATGCGTCAACATACATGGAACACACTGTTAACCTGCATCTCCCCTTTAAATTGCAGGGGGACAATCAACACCTCCTGCAGAGCAGAACAAAAATCTCTTTAGTGATGATGAAGAGTACTCCCTGGCCATCTGCTCCAACACCCTCCAACGGCTCGTAGACAGCCTCCGCACTCCACCTGCAGGAGCAGGGCAGCCCAGCTGCATCGAGGTTACCCCACCCCCTGCACAGACCCCACAGCAGGAAGCACACACCACCACGGCTGGCTCACAGGACCCCCATGACCAAAACATGGCATTCCAATGCCATGAGTTAGGGTGCCAGGAGAAGATGGCTGATCAGCTGCGGGTGGGTTTCTACCTCATGGCAGCTAAACTAGATGCCATACGTGGGTGTCTAAGTCCCATCAGGGACCACTTACAGTCCCTAACGGACACCCACTGCCCGCCCCATGCTCCCCAACATCCGTGGCTGACATCGCTGGTGCCATTACTCGGATACAAGAACTGTCTAGTCAGACAGGCTCCAGCGATGGCAGCACAGAGTTGGTACAGATGCGGAGGACGATGGAGGCCATGGAGCCGATGCAGCCTGGAAGAATGGCTGCCACGGCTGAACACCAGCAAGATGTGGATGGGATCTTCCATTCCATGCAGATCCTCATCTTGCCATTGCTGACACAGAGCCTGTCCCAGATGATTGCTGCAGGAACTTCGACACACACATCTCTGCCCCCTGATGTGCCATTGGCACACAGTGATGCAGACCTACCACCTTTGCCCCCTGATGTGTCAGAGGCACATAGTGATGCAGCCATAACACCACCATACACACACCTGACACACCGGACACAGAAGACATATCAGAGGAGTAAGATGTGAATGGTAATGACTGTGTGAGGAAGGAGGTAGTAGCATCCATCCCCGCCATATGGCCTGTCCCTGTCTGGTTCAGCCCTATGCATCATGCCCTGGAACAACACCTTCCACTGTTCCCCTAAACATTCTGTGCGATTCACCTGGACCCCGACATGGACTTGCATATCTGCTCCGGTTCCCAATGAGCAGCAATCCGGCTGCGGACCAAACTCTTCCTCTACTGATTAACCTTTCATTCCCCCCCAAGTACTCTTGTTGGCCCTTCACTGGGCAACCATGTAATGTGGGCTTTGCATGGCCATGTACTGCTCCATCTCCGACACTCCACAGAATGTGAATAAAACATTCCAAATCACACATATGTGTCATGTCTATGTTCACTCAAGTATAAAAGTATGGATGAATGTAGGGACATTGATTGCACTAAAAGGTACACCCTGGGAAATTACATCAATGTGCATGTTTGACCCTGACCCACATGGCAAATTAGACTTCATTACACATGAACAACAATCTCGCAACCCCCAACGTAGTCCCACCACCATGAATTAAATAGGCCTGTGTGTAGAAATTTCAAATTCGGTAGTAGGCCTGAAGTTGTGTCACCGATCACATGTGACAACAGAACATCTCTTCACATACCTACTCAAACACATTTTTGTGGACACAGGCTGTTTTGATCGATCACATTGATCCACATGGCAAGAAGTTGGACACCATACTCACATTGCTGAAGACACGTAAGAGCACATATCTACCAGCAACTATCCCAACCACAATGTCTGGCTCACAGAGGTGGAGCTGTCAATAGGGACTCACCACCAATGGAAATGCATCAGTCAGTCCCTCCCTGTGTACGGACAATGCTTGTTGAGGCACACAATTTGTCATTCTAATCAACACTCATCACAGTTGAACACTAGTGAAGTTGCGTAGATTTTATTAGCATGTGCGTGTCAGTACGGGCAAGGCAAGGGCCACAACATGCACCTCAAGGCTTCAGACACTAGCAGGCAGCATAGGAACATATTGAGGTGCAAGAAATGGGGAGGCAGAAATAAACACAAATCATTACGGATGGCAACGCGCTCAGCACACCTTGCCTTGCTGGACTAGTCATGTGATGATTGGCGTCTACTCATTGCCCCGTGTCAGGGGACACGACTCACAGCCCAAGGGATCTGCATAGTGCTGTACCACCGGGCGGCGCTGACTGTCGGCTCTGCTGATAGTGAGCATGTGAAAGGGTCCAACAAGGTCACATGTCGTACTACATTGCCATGTGTGTACTCTCCCTCCAGCAGTATGTCAGATTTAGGAACATTGCCAAACAACGCTGTGCAGCTCCGCCCATGGGACTGCATCACCTTGTACAGGTGTGTGTCAACACGAGTCAGTGCACGCATGTGCAGTCGAGGCAAATGAAGACATGTACACTGTTGTGGTGGGATATGTGACCATTCCTCCACGATGCAACAAGGTGTTGGGACCTGTGCTCTGGCTGACAATCAGTTGTGGCTGCAGGAACGTAGTTACTCGTCCATGAATGCGAGCACAGCTTTGTGGGCAATCAGTTTCAAGAGTATGTCGTTGTCGAGTTCAAGGAACAAGAGGGAGAGCCAATCAGTGAACTGGTCCGGACAGCTGTGCTCCGTCCTCGCCGTTTCACCAATCCGCAACACAGCCCAATAGGCGAGCGCCTCGATGTGGTCACTGAACATGATGACTTGTGCAATTTCCCATCCCCAACTGCCAGCACATATGCCAAATATCAGGGCATCCCATGCACGGGTATCACGGTTGCACTCCAGGTCAGGGGCTAAGAGGGAGCTCACAGACAAGTCATAATCCAGTTCAGCTACCATTGTATTGGATAGGCAGACATCCATGGGTCACTCGAATGTGCATGATCAACAGTGGAACCAGGGCTGGACACAGGTGTCGTACGCAAGACGGAAACTCAGACGGTAACTGATGCGCAACATTGCCAGTGGCAGTGATCCCAACAGTTGCAGCATTCGTGCATGGTAGAGTTCCAAGTGACTGTGGTTGTGCATGTGTCCGGGATGGCCTGCCATTGCGTTTGTTGGTCTCGTAACCGGCACTCCTCAGACCGCCGGCAGTTATGTGGATGATATGCCACAGCTCGGAGAAATGAGTCGTATATGTGTGCAATGTTTGGATGTATGGGTTGTTTTTAACTTATGTGTCAAGGGCATCCCATGCAGGAGTACCTCAAGCAGTGACAACTATGTGGGGTATGGCCCCATTGGTCTTTCATTAACGCAGTTTTTGGTGTGGGAGTCGTCAAAATCTGTTATGATATCTTTCTCAGGGGGTGCGCATTCAAGAACAAGGTCAGAGGTTCAGATGTCCTTCCGCCTTCTGTATTGAGACAAAGGAGCTTTCATAACTAATGGTAGCCTGACTACTGCTTGCATTTTAGAGATGTGATGTGGCCTTTGCACTGCAATTGATGCCAGTTCTTAGACTTAAGGTGCACCAATAGCGATACACACACAATAGTTGGCATGTATGAGCCAAGAGCCTGATTGGCCTTGCGCTCCTTGTAAAATCTCTCTCTTTCTCTCTCTCCCTCTCTCTTCCTCTCTCTCTCTCTCTCCCTCCCTCTGGGCCCGATTCACAAAACTAACTTACTACAAAATCCTAAACTTACTAAAATTTTGGTATTCACAGAAGGCACTTACTCCTTTTGGTATTCACAAAAGGCACTTACTCATTTCAGTATTCACAGAAGTTAGGTGTCCTAACTTTAGGACTCCTAAATGCCTTCTGTGAATACTGAAAGTCTTAAAGTTAGGGTTTTTCTCAGTTTAGGAGTAGTAAAGTTAGCACTCCTAACTTTAGGACTCCTAAATGCCTTCTGTGAATACTGAAAGTCTTAAAGTTAGGATTTTTCACAGTTTAGGAGTAATAAAGTTAGGACTCCTAAACTGATCATGTTACGCAAAAGGGGGTGGTGGAATAGGGATTTATTTGCCTGACAACTGCTATAGCCCTGACCTCAAAGGGGATTGTCTAGTTGCATCTGTAAGTCAAATTCTTTTGCACGTGTAGCGTTATAAATAAAATGCTAATTTTTCTTATAAAAGCAAGTATTTGGCTGGACCTTGATTTATTGTTCACAATGCTTGCACTTTGAGTTATGAGTCGTGTTCAATGACCTGTATCTCTATCCCCCTCTAGGGATCCTTGACTGCTTGACCACAGCTACCACTAAGAATCAAGTGCAGAATGGGCACTTGGCCCTGTTGAGTAGAATCCATAGTAGTTAGGGTCCTGGTACATCAGGAAGGAATGGCCCCAACCACCTCGGTGGGGCCCAGTAACCACTGTGTGCCCTGTGGCCCTCTGAAAACAGTTCCGACAGCCTACATTAGACCTGCGGCTTCAGTGTCCACCAGCCTCCAATCCCTAGCCCTATTCACATACAACTGTTCCCTCCCTCTGATTCACCACACTCCCCTAAGTCTTTGTTCAGAGAATGCTGTTGGGGATACTGTTGGTGGGTACTCATGGCTGAGTTAGGATTCCAACCATTGTTTTCTCTTAACCTTGTTGCTCCCTTTTCTTTCCTGCACCCACCTCCTATGCTTGAAAACTTTAATAAAGATTGCAAAAAGTTCATGCTTCCACTTTTGGAGTTTGTTTTTGAAAAACAAAAAAACATTTCCAAGTGCAGCCAAAAACACATATTGTCAGCTCAGTAACATTCTCTGCTAATATATAATCTGTATTTATCTTTTTCTTTTATGGCCTTTTTAGGCCAAAATATAGATATTTTATTTTCATTGATTGATTTTATTGAAAATTCTCTGCAGTGACCACTGCATGGACTGCAGTTAACACCGGGAGACTGGAATCTCACAATAGGCCCTTTACCATCCTCGGCTGACTTGTCGGGCTGGCCCCTGCTGCCAAACTGCATATTTATAATATGTGACTGGCTGTAATCTCCCTATAGCATGGTGACGGAATGTGCCTGTAATTAGAAAATTATGCAGCAAGTTGGTTGTAATAACTTATTACAAGCAGCTTGTGACATCACAGTGCACCAGGGGCAAAGCTGCCTTAATTTAATGAAGGAACTTAGGGTCCGATTAGGATCCGCCCGCCACCCTAGCGGTGCTGGGACCGGCCGCCAGTGGTGCGGCAGTCCCGCACCTGCAATTAGGATGTCATCGCCACTGTGGCGGTGGCATCCTCCATTCCCAGCATTGTCATGCACAAGGTGACAGGCACCGCCAGGTGCCTGCCACCATGTCCATGCCAATGCAGGGAGGTACCATAGGTACCCCCATGTACACCCTCTATCCCCCCAATACCCTGGAGGCCCGCAAAGGGCCCCCAAAAGCAGACTCTGCATGGCTTTCTATGGCAGGGTCTCCGCCATGGAAAGCCTTTCTCCGCTGCCCATGCTAATATGGATGGCGGTGTCTAACAGATGCCGCCGCCATAGATAGCCCATTTTCCGCCCAGTCGACTGACGGAAAACCGGCAGACAGTCTTCCCGTCCGCCGGGGTCCCCCCGCCATACCAATATGGCAGGGGGAAATGGGTGACGGGCGGGGAAGGATGTGGGGTGGGTCGCCACCGCCATGCGGGGGGTGGCGATCCGCCCTACATCCTAATCAACCCCTTAGTGCTGGGAGCTCAATGCACTTCTTGCGTGCAGCAGCAGTTTCTAAAACAATCGGTCACTTCCCAGAGACAGTGCTGGGGACTGCCTCCAGCTTCCCTCATCTTTGGAAGACAGGATCTTTTAAAGTAACCTGCAGCAACTAACAGTGCCAGTACGTCTAAAAAATGTAATTACTTTATTTCACTGCTAAAGAGTAGAGGAACGTATTTCTTTGTTCATTTACCTTTCACCCACAAAAGAAAAGATCCTTCTCTTTAAATGGCCATTGCTGTGAATTCACAAAGGATGCCTAATCATAGCTTCCAATAAGCTCGATGTCCTGTCTGACATCTATAAATCCATGCTGTTAAGCTTCCAGAAAGTCACATTCTGGGACATCTAGTTTTCATTTCAGCATTGCAAGTCACAGGATGCAAAAGACTCTTGGCTAGTAAAGCGCGATTGGCAGAAGCTGTTACAAATATCATGACATTATACAACATGTCAGAGAAGGAAGGGGAAAGAGGTCCACATGTTATCTGGGATAAGCTACTCGCTTACTTTAAATTTTGAACGATATTACAAGTCACCTCATAGTTCAGTGACCAAGAAAGCACTCGGCTTGCAGACTCATGCCTCTATGTGGTTCACGGTGACTGGCAACATCCTTAATATACAGAAGGTAGTGCTATATCTCATCAATATTTTCAGGCATAAACTGTAATACTGATTTCTTTGAGAAACATTTATGAAGGATTCTTTTCATCCGCGTGTTAAAAAAAATCTCTATAGCATTATTGTTAGAAATGGGGGTCTCTAATTGGTAGGCCTGGGGGGTAACCACCATTCCACTTGCGGAATTTGCGGAATTTGAGTCATTTCACGTTCTGCGGAGAATGCGAAATTGCCTAAAATTCTGCGTTCCGCGAATTCGTGACATTTTTTGCTTGTACGCCAACGCAAAATGCGTGTTTGTGAGATATTTCCCCCCAAGCACGCAAACAGCGATTGCGAACAGGAAAAAAACATCGCGAACAAGCAATTCCGTGTGTTTGCGGAATTTCTGCGTGTTCGCGGAGATTTTTTACCTTTTCGCGGAGATTAGCGTAACGCGATTACGCAAATTCTGCCCACCCCTACTAATTGGTAGAGGTATGCACCTTTGTTCAAGTAGGGACCATTGCTTCTAGTCAGGGTAAGAAAGAAACACACTTTAGATAACCCCTGCTCACCCCCTTGGTAGTGGGCCACGAGCACAAGAAAACAGCAATGCCCCTGCACTATACAATAGTGATAATTGATTGTTTAGTGTATAGAATGTCAATTCAATAAATGAAAAACCACAATAGAACACCACCCCATTCAGTTGGACATTTTAGACATGGGCGAACAGTTTTGACAAAATGAAGGTGTAGAGAAAATCCGCTAACAAGGCGGGTGCACCTGTATCTCTTCTTTCGTGTTCTCCCTCTTGAAGTTCCCGGCGCTGTTTTCCTCGGACCGTCCTAGGAAAACGGCGCCGGGAACTTCAAGAGGGAGAACACGAAAGAAGAGATACAGGTGCACCCGCCTTGTTATCGTCTAAACAGCGACGTTATTTGGATACTACTTAGTTATCGTCTCCTCCCGGTATACACAAGTTTGCAAAACCTTTGAGACTCATCAAGTCTCTTGGAGTGGATGCCACGTATATCCTTAACTCCAAACACAGGATTCCTTAACACGTACCTACCGAGGTGTTGATGCCCCTCGGCTATTAGGCCCTGAAGATTCGCAGTCTGTTTCCCTGCGATGAAACACGTGTTGGCCTACATATAGGAACAATAAACAGAACTTTCACACCAACAGCGGATTTTCTCTACACCTTCATTTTGTCAAAACTGTTCGCCCATGTCTAAAATGTCCAACTGAATGGGGTGGTGTTCTATTGTGGTTTTTCATTTATTGAATTGACATTCTATACACTAAACAATCAATTATCACTATTGTATAGTGCAGGGGCATTGCTGTTTTCTTGTGTTTCATATGGATCGTTCTTGGTCCATCCCTGAGCGGTTGTGAGGATTTACCGTTTGCCCTATTGCCTATACTGTCCATGTAAAAATCTTTTTAAATTCTACCTTACGGGCACTCTGGCTGTGCGCCTTGGATTTCTGGAATACCTAAAAAACCTCCCAGTTGTTTAGTGGGCCACGAGCAGACTGGCTTATCCCAAAGGCAATGTGTAAAGTATTTGCACTCAAAACACACAGTAATACTGTGAATGGGCACCACACCAGTTTAGAAAAATAAAGTATCTTTATCTAATTCAAACAAGACCAAAACAACAAAAATCCAACATACAAATATATAAATAGCACTTAAAAACCTTTACTTGCTGAAATAGCACTTGTGGAAACAAATAGCTCCACCTGGGGCTATGACTGACTGACTGACTGACTGACTGTTCTTATAAAGCGCACTAATGCCGAGGCGTCTTGGCGCTGATGATGTTGTGATAGGGATAAATCCACGAGGTGTGCACCTTCGGGCATGGAGTCCCACGGACCCCCAAACAACAGTATCTTGGGAAACAAAGTCTATGGATGCCACACGGGGTCGTAGAAGTGAGGCATCGGTGCTGAGGTTGAGACCAGTTCCTTGGTTGCCACGGGTGAGGCAAGGCAGTGTGTCTTCGAGAAGGCAACATGCCGAGTCCGGGACAGGGGAAGATGGCGGCAGTGAGGCATCAGTCCCAGTGAGGCAATGCGAACTTGAACAGTTTGTGGAGTCACCCTTGTTAGTTATCAGCTCTGCATTAACGGGTGCTGGTGTCCTGCACTTCAGGACAGCCTGACCTCCGTGCAGGTTGTGGCATCACTGGTGGCATCTCTGATGGCATCAGAGCTGTCTTTCTTTCTTTAAGTTTCTTCCAGCTCCTAGCAGCAGGTTCAACCTTTAGAGACCCAAAAACTGAAATTGGCATCTCCTGGAAGGCCAGAACTCCCAGCAGTGGTGTTAGAGGAGCTGGTGATGATGTCTTTGTGTCCCTGAGACTTCAAAACAGGAGGCCAGCACACACAAGCCCTTGGAGATTCTTTTTCAAGCAATCTTTGACCTCTATTTTGGCAGAGGCAGCAACTGCAGGTCAACCCAGCAACGCACACAGCAAAGGTGCAATACTCCTCCTTACTACTCTTCAGCTCTTTTCCTGGCAAAAGGTTCCTCTTGAGTCCAGAGGTGATCTAATTCTATGGGGTTTAAGTTCCACTACGTATACCCCATTTTGTCTTTGTTCCCTTTGTGGGAAGGGTCTATAAGCCCAGTCCAAACCAGTTCTGTCCTCTTTGGCCCAGCTTTATTGCAGGAGGTGGAGACAGCATTGTGCAGAGGGGACACTGCCTATTCATGTGTACGTGAAACTCCTCCTACCACTCTAAATGCAGCCAAGGTCTATTAGGCAGTCACACCTCCATCCCCTCTGTGGCTGTCTACATTGAATGCACATCCCCAGCACCTCACTCAAAAAAACAGGCAGTCAATACACAAACAGCAGAGGCACACAGAATGGTTAAATAAAAAAAGCCTACTTTCTAAAAAAGGCTTTTTAAAACACACAATTTAAAAACAATCTCCCTAAAAAGATGTGTTATTAAATTTTGAGTTCAGAGAGCCTAAACTCTATTTCTCCATCTTGACCCCATGCAAATTATACCTTTAAGATTTTACAAAGTAACTCCCATGTTAGCCTATGGGACAGATAGCCTTTCAATAGTGAAAAATAAAATTGGCAGCATTTCACTATCAGGACATGGCACACATATCAGTATATGTCCTATCTTTCACATACAATGCACCCTGCCCAAGGGGGTACATTGGGCCTATCTGATGGGTGCCCAAAAGTTAGGGCCTGGCAAGTGGGTGCACTTGCCAGTTCGACATGGCAGTAAAACTGTGTGCAGACACTGCAGTGGCAGGCCTGAGTTAAATTTTGGAAGGCTACTTGTGTGGGTGGCATAATCAGTGCTGCAGGCCCACTAGTAGCATTTGATTTACAAACCCTGGGCACAATCAGTGCACTTTACTAGGGGCTTACCAGTCAATCAAATATGCCAATCATGAATAACCAAACATGATAACAATTTACAGGGAGCACTTGCCAAAACATCTAAGCCAGCAAAAACGAAATCCTGCACAGCATCAATAATACAAGAGGTAGAGGCAAAAAAGCCAGTGGAAACCACTTCTAGGAAGCAAAGTCTAAAAAGTATACTGCCTCTGGCCAACAGCCACGAATCCTGTCATTCATAAACATTTTGATGCAGCAGTTTTAGGACGTATTGGGTTGTATTAAAAATGAAGGGATAATCAAATCATTTGGCCCAGATGTACTGCTGCTGCAGAGTTGGTACTGAGTGGAAGTCAAACGATTACCCAGGCGACAGCTGGCAATTTAGTATCTCCCCCATTTGTTAACACAGCTCCCTTAATTTACATATGTTTACCAGGATCCCCAAACCAACCCCAACCCCTCCTCGACTAGTTTTGGGCTCCCAGATGGCAATGCTTTCCACAAATTACTTTGATCTAATGCCAATTGAACATACATCAATATAGCTTTTACAGCCGATGAGCACAAATCCCGTTATATATAATGCGATTTACAGCTACTGCATGCGTCCATTAATGGATTTTTCTTTTTTTTCATAACAAAAGGGCAGGCAAGTGTGCAGTTCTGAAAGAAGCATAATGTATGAGTTCATTTTGTTTGAAAAATTATAATCCCACTGTACACTGAAGACATTGGCATGATTTAATTGATGCTAACAAATTAGAATCCGTACTTGTATTATCAGCCTCGTTAGCTTCGTCCAAGAAACAGAAGCATTCTAACTGAAATCTGGTGTGCATGAGCCATCATCCTGTGAGGCCTATCCCTCCGTCACGAAGGATGTGGAACGGGGGAGGGGTGGATTCTAGCTTCCTTCTGTAATGCCTGCTCACACCGACCTGCAATGCTTTCAGTTTCACTGCGAGATAGATGCAAGCTGTTTCTGCCTCATCATTTAAAAATTAACATCTTGCGCTGCGAATAGATTTTAAATCTTATAAACAGACCATTCCAGCAGCATATTTGAAGTTGATTTATTCTCACTGCTTCTCAAACCACGGCTGAAAAAAAGTGTAATAATCCTCAACAGCTGCCAGCCAACAGGTGCCACCGAATCACGCTGGAACACGGGGCCATTCGTTGGAATCAATTTTGTCTCCTTGGCTGATGTGGGCAGGCAGGCAGAACGACGGCAGCTTTTTAATATTGCCTTTAATATCTTCCAAAAACCGAGGTGGGAAACAGGACCCTACTGTATAATCAAGAAAGCACATCCTGCCATCATTATAATTGTTCTCCAGGGCCCTGCAGTTTATGAGAGATCTATTGGAAGTTACCGTGAAGGTCAACCTCTGAATTCGGAGCACAGCTGGTAAGCCGCGAGAATAAAATGTACGAAAGAACTGGCTTCGAGCAGGAAAGAACATTTCCATACGCCTAAGTTCTAAAATGTGCTCGTTTGCAATCTGCAGCTCCAATTCGAGAAGATTGCAAACTTCCCCCCAGCTGTCCTGGAATTACAACAAAGCTTTCCATTTGTTCCTAGAACATTTTTTCAGTTGAGAAATATTTAAATCCCCAGTGCAGCTCAGCTAGTTGGGCCAGGACGACCTAACCTAGTCAAGTTGAAATCAGAGCGCCCAGCATTCCGATGGAACACGTCTTTTTCCTCAAAATACAGTTAAGTTGTGTGGGATTCACTTCTGAAAGCAGCAGTGCTGTCTAAATATTCCTGCTCGTTAGAACAAACGAAATATGCGTAAAGTAGCATGCTTTTAATGATATCAGTTCTAATTATTATTAGCATCCACAGTGATCGTTGGGAGCTGGACAACCAATCAGAATGCTTCTACTGCAGGCAATAATTGCCCTTAAATTTTCTCTCTCGAAGCATTCCGTGACTGCCAACTTCCTGTCCCATCTGTGTGCACTGTCCTAATGGGTAGCGCCTCTTCTTTCTTTTCCCTAATACTCACCCAATTGTTTTATTTTTCTTTACATGTCTCATTGGGGTTGGGGTCATGACCGCCTAATCGAATATACCTCTGTACACCTCTCTTTTTCTGAAGCTATTGTCTCATCTCCAACCCTTGTTTTACTTTTAGGGAATGGCAATGTATTTCAAGATGGATATAGTCGTATTTAATTTCATCATTACCTTCGGTGGGGTGTCCAGGTGTCACGCAGAACCTGGGAGATTAAAACTAACAACAATTGGTTCTTTAGAGATATGTACAATTAATTTCAAGACAGGTTATTCTTAAAATTCTTTAACACTGGGTGTACAGGAGATACTAGCGCTCATATAGAAATCACTCTTATTTAAACGTTCACAATGTAATTCTTTTGGGTGCTTACAGACCAATTAGAGAAGAGAACACCCTACTTCCCTAAATACAACCTTGCGATTGAACACTGTATAAGAATAATGTTTGTAGCACACCACTTATCATAGTCTATTCAGAAAATATTCATATAAAGAAAAAATATAACAACAATTCATCGGGCTCTTGATCATCTTTGTTTCTTTTTTATTCTCCCAACTCCAGTCCCTTATGCCAACGTGTTTCGCCGTGGTATACACAAACCCACTGGCTTCCTCAGGGCTGGAAATAATACAAATTGCTATTTTTACAATCACATTTTTTGGAATGCTCCGTATAATTAACAGAGCCCATAATACCAAACTCCCTGTACACACACTAATAACAAAGTCCGTGATACATGCATGATATCCGTACATACACAATCTAATGCTTAATAGAAAAGCACTTCTTATTATGGACACAATATGTCAAATTGAATCACTTTTATAAAATATATTCGCATTATTTTGCACTCAAACTTGTTATTAAAGGCTCCTGTTTCAGGGTTTGTGACCATGTGTTACTAAGTTTCGGCTGAAACCACAGTGTCCTCATATTTAAATAACCCATGTGAAAAGAAAGTAAATCCACATTCATAGATGTAGTTACCTCAATTGCGTTAATCTAGAGTTCCTAGTGTAAAGTAATAAGATAAAGGAATCTTATTACAACTCAACAGGTCAGGCAAAGTCAGACTTGTGTAGCGTATTTGTTCCGTAATTATAATATTTCAAAATGCTTTCCTACCTCTTAGCAGATATTTTCCAACCACCAGTCTAATATTTCATGCCTTGCACGAAGTGGAAAAATAACCGTCCAAATCTGTACCAAAAGGAACATAAATTGTGCTCGAGTCAGCAACCATACATCCATATCATCTTACACTGGTCTACTATCTGCTCCAAGCCATGTTACAAATCTTACCTTAAAATTCTAGTACTAGGGCGCGGTGAGTATATAACTATATTCAGTCGTCCATATTCCGTCTTAATAGACACTTCCAATTATATCTGTAAGCAAACAAGGTCATCTACTTTATCCAAACTTCTAATTCAGCCTACATATCAAACTAGTAATATTAGACTGGAGGTTGGAAAATATCTGCTAAGAGGTAGGAAAGCAATTTGAAATATTATAATTACTGAACAAATACGCTACACAAGTCTGACTTTGCCTGACCTGTTGAGTTTTAATAAGATTCCTTTATCTTATTACTTTACACTAGGAACTCTAGATTAACGCAATTGAGGTAACTACATCTATGGATGTGGATTGACTTTCTTTTCACATGGGTTATTTAAATATAAGGACACTGTGGTCTCAGCCGAAACTTAGTAACACATGGTCACAAACACTGAAACAGGAGCATTTAATAACAAGTTTGAGTGCAAAATAATGTGAATATATTTTATAAAAGTGATTTAATTTGACATATTGTGTCCATATTAAGAAGTGATTTTCTATTAAGCATTAGGAGTGTGTATGTACGGATATCATGCATGTATCACAGACTTTGTTATTAGTGTGTTCACAGGGTGTTTGGGATTATGGGCTCTGTTAATTGTACGGAGCATTCCAAAAAATGCGATTGTAAAAAGAGCAATTTGTATTATTTCCAGCCCTGAGGAAGCCAGTGTGTTTGTGTATACCAGGGCGAAACGCGTTGGCATAAGGGATTGGAGTTGGGAGAATAAAAAAGAAACAAAGATCATCAAGAGCCCGATGGATTGTTGTTATATTTTTTCTTTATATGAATATTGTCTGAATAGACTATGATAAGTGGTGTGCTACAAACATTATTCCTATACAGGTTATTCCGATTCTGATTAACTAGGACATGCACATTACAGTTCTTCTTTCATACACAATCGCTGTTTACTCCCATTATCTCCTCGTCCGTGTTCCTGTCCCATTCCTTAACAATGAGCTGCTTGTCTGCTCCGCAGAAACCTTCTACCTAGCAGAGTTTAAACATTTCCCCCAATATGGTGCTACCTATCTGGTATGCATAAAGGGAGAAATGGGTCAGCAAAGTAAGCTGTGAATACCAAAGAAACCCAGAGAAGAAAAAAACACATAACAATCGCCAGCAACAACAAGAAGGGGGGAGTGAAGGTTTCAGGAATGGAACGGGAAGACCAGGACTCTGATTAATGAAGATTACGGGTGGGTAACCAGGCATTCAGCGTCATATTTAAATAATGCCCTATTGTACACCTGGCTAGTTCATGATTTAAAATAGTGGTGGCTGGTGGGGTTTGAACGATGTGGCTTGTAAAATAGCCACCTCTAATTTTACGGAACGAGTGAGCTAAGTGAGTAACCCCAATTTCTCCTAGGGTTATTTTCGGTGGTTTGTTATATAGTAAAATAATAACTAAATTGTCTTAAAAGCTGGCGGTTTTACAGGATCACCTGAAGAGGCACCAATGAAATAATTCAATACTATCATGGTGTTCAAAGCAAGCCTACCTTCAAATGGGTGTTGTGGGGAATCAACCCCAAGAAAATAAGGTTGCTTAGCACTGCATATAACAGCCCAGTGCACTTACAATTTCTAAAAGGTCATGCGTTTGCAGGAAGCTCTAATTATCGGAGTATGTAGTTAAACATGACCTGCTATTAATTTTTCAAGACTCATATAACACGCATCTTCACTTGCACTTTATTGTTTTCATCCTGCGTCTTCCATGGAGATTTTCAGTCTTCATAGTCTTTCAATTAGCAACAGGTAACAAGGAGTTCAGGAGTTGGAGTTTCAACCTCATTCTGGTTTAAGATAGTCTAAACCTGCAGCACCTCCTGCTGACAATACCACAGCAGCCACGGAAAGTGCTCCGGCAGACAAAAGGTATTATTGACCCTTATTGGTCTTATTGGCCTGCTTTAGGGAATGGTCTTAGTGGCCTGATTTGGGGAACTCTGTCTTTCTGTTCTTTCTGTACTTAGAAGCAAGTCCTATGGCAACTCATTTAAGTCACAGATCTTCCATTATTTCTCCAACAAGTAGAGCAGTATTTTTCACAGTCCAGGTGGCAGAAAGTTCTCCTTTCTTCTTCATACATGGTCTAATGTCCCAGTGTGCAAAAGCATAGGGTTTGAAAAGGAACTCGTTGTCCCCACATTTTTCTCTTCTACTTTCACTATAGTATAATAGAATATTAATAGTAACCTATCTGCTCTGATAGAGTGAGCGTAACACTAAACACCTCCATAAGCCCTTTGAATCAAAACCCCAGCATTAACAAAGTCTCAAATGTGGCAGAGGTTAATCCCGTATCGTAGATTTACCTCATAAAAACAAAATCTTTCTTTTAGGCCAATGGCAGGACCATGCACATGGAATGGACATTTAATGTATGAGGTTTGGCCCTTTCATCCAACAGGAGAAGCAGAAGCTCGGGGGCAAATCACGCATCATATTCTAAGTTCTTCCCCACTCAGTTGGGCACTTCTAGTGAGCGTGCATTCACTGACAGGGCTGAAGGAGACTCATTGCAAATGTAATGCAGGGAGGCATGGTGACCTACCCCACATTATATGCATTTTTCAGGAATCAGTCCAAAAGCTGGATATGATTCTGATAAACAAATAATCTGTGGCACTGAAGCCAGGGGAGTTTTCTCCTTGTGCAAGGGGCCTTGTTTCTCTTTCCTCAGTCTTCCTTGGCTGTATCGGGTCCTGAATAGCAAAATTTGAGTTGGATGCCCCACTCTCATTAGCATGAGCCTTCTGATACATTGGTCCTATGCCAGATGGGTGTCACGCGCTAGGCTTCCAATATACTAGCCAGTTGATAATCTGCCATCAGAAACCTAGTTGTTTACCTTCCTCTAAACGAGGTGGAGGACACATAGGTTTGGCAAGTAGCTCGCCAAGTTACTGCAAGGTTCCAGCTCTGGCAAACTCAAAATGAGTCCACTTGGTCTTTAATTGACTATGTTATAAACAGGCAAAGGTGATAGCATTATAGCTACACTTTTCCTGGAAAAAGCAGCTGTCTTTCTAACCTCAGTGCAGTCACAGGTTCTTGAGATACAACTGCAGCTATTAAATTGTTTATCATTTGTGTACTGAATGCTTAAGGTTACTATATCAGGAACCCCAACGTGAAATGACCAAAGACCCCCTCTGTGGCACTTGGCTCTCAACAGTAATGAGGTAGAACATTCAAAGGCTTACTCCATGAAGAGGCGTAAGTTTAGGTATTTTGAATATAGCAAGTCACCTTACCCCCAACAACAGATGGTCTAGTCAGTGTTTTACTCATAAAAGTAAACGGCTCAAATATGTAGAAGAAGAATTAACGGTTCATAAAATATCGGTCAGGAAATAAAACCAAAGTTGTTAACTCCTCATTAGCCAGAGATACCACCCCAAACACAATTTTTAGGTCGAGCCTGTAGCAGCAGCGCGCATGCGCTGCTCGCTTTGCGAGGCATGCAGTATTCAGTATGGAGTCAAAGCTCTGTAGAAGCTCCACAAACTCTCCACCCATCTTTTTCATTGGCTTGTGTCTTTGTCCTTTCTAAATGCAGCCTTCCCATTGGTTTATAGGCTGCTATTCCCTCTTTATGAGTGCCATGTTGTCATGTGTATCCTTCCATGGTTACTGGCCCCTTTACTTCAAGTGTTGCATGGTATGTGTTATTTACAATTGTGAGCACTATTTTCGCCACTGCAATCCAGAGCTGAGGGATACAAAAGGGCTCCTCAAGTCACCTTGAGTGACTGGTCAGCTCAATGGTGGTCTCTTGACTCTCTGTCCACGCCCCTACTCTACGCTAGGTGCACGCAAAGTGTGTGTTTTGATGGGCAATTAGGAAACAGAGTGTGTCCGGAAACGTGGCTTAGAAGAGACTGTCTCTGAGGCTGATGACGACACCTTCAAGTGACTTGTCAGGCTGTTGGTGGCCTCAATGGCTTGCTGCACTTGTCTCTCTCTCTCTCTGTTGCACCCACGTTATGCAAAACACATAGGGCCCCATTAGGATGGCAGGCAGACTTCAGTCCGCCTGCCACCCTAGCAGTGTAGGGACCGCACCACCAATTAGGATGCGCCCACCCCCCTGGCAGTAGCATCCTGTATTGTCAACATTATGGCGGATGTTGCTGTGAGCAGCACCCACAGCAATGCCAGAAATACAGGTTGTGCATTGCCATGCACAACATGGCAGGCACAGCGCGGTGCCTGCAACGTTAAGCATGGTAATGAGGGGGTTACCATAGATACCCCCCAAGTGCAGCCACCCACCCCCTCACACCCCCGGGGGCCTGCAAGGGGCCTCCAAAGCAATTCCCACCTGCCTTTCCATGGAAAGGCCTTCACTGCCAGGCATCTTAATATGGATGGCGGTGTCTTCCAGACAACGCCACCATATAATACCCGAGTTCCGCCCGGCAATCATGACAATTGCTGACCGGTGACAATGCAGCAGGCAGACTTTCCATCCGCCGCGGTACCCCCGCCATGGTAATATGGCGGGGGTAAATGGCGGTCAGGCAGGGAGTTATGGCGTGCGGAAAGCCACCGCCGGTTGGGCAGTGGCGATCCGCACAACATCATAATGACCCCCGTAGTGTGTTTCCAAAATGGAGTGAGGTATAGGAAGGGGCCGTCAACGAGGCTGGTCACTTTCACTCAGTATAACCCACCGCTCACTGTGGCACACATACTGCGCAGTGATGTCAGGGTGTGCATAGGGAATGGGGGGCTAGGAAAGGGCTGTCACCGAGGATGACAAAGACACGTCTTGAGTACTTTGTAAGATCGATGTGGTCACTTGCACTCTCTGTACACGTTTGTCCCCAGAACGGGGGATTAGAAAGGGCTGTCACTGAGGTTAGTGAAGTCATATCTCCAGTCACTTGCAGTTTGTTGTGTGAGTCCCTTTCACTCTCAATACTCGTGCCCCAGTCCCCAGGCACAGCTCGCATACTGCGCAGTAATGAAGAAGCAGAACAGCCAGAGTTCCGGAGGTGGGGGCCAAGGTGGTGCTGTTTGCGAGGCTGGACATGACACCTCTTCGTCCCACGTTAGTTAGCCCTTTGGAGGGCTCTTGCTCTCTAAGTACAAGTCTCTCTCTCTCTAGGCGTGGCACACACTGCACAGTGATGGAGAAGCAGGAAACTGTGTGCGTTGGGTGGAGGGGTGAATGGCGCATCCCCGAGGCTGGTGAGACATCTCTTCAAGTTACTTTGAAGGGAGGGGCACAGCATCCTTTGTGTTGGACTGGGACACCGGCACAGAATGAAGGAACCCAGTGCCATGGAATACTCCATTGCCGGTGCGATGCATCTGTACCGGTGCGCCGGGGGGTCTAGACCGCACCCTTCCCAAAGATGTGCGGAATACAAACCGCAAATGGCGTTTCACATCACTGCACACTCGTCACACGTTTTCATTGCAATTTATGATGGGCAAATACAAATTCTTAAAAGCTCTTGTGCATGTGTAAAGAAGATCAGATCGTGTTGCTAAGAGATAACAAGCATTTGCATTGCAATAGGTCTCGCATTTATGCACGTTTGAGCTATTGACATTGCAAATAACACTGCCTTTGATTTTTGTTTTTAAAACTTAAATAAAACACATTGTCTTTTCTAATGCCAACAGCTTAAATGCGAGACCTATTGCATTGCAAATGCTCAATATAATCATTATAAGACCAAAGACTATTATTATAAGGCACACACTTCATGCTGTAGAAAGATTTAACATGAGGACCTTTGGCTATATTTTCAAAGAAATCTGTTCAGCAACCTCAACCAACTACTTCGAATATCAACGAGACCTGCGAACCTTGTGAAAAGACTGAAAACAGCATCAAATGTTAATCTCGTAAACTTCAAAGAGCAAGGCACTCTTTTGCTACATTAGGATTATACACTCCTCTTTTTGCTCCTCTGCTATTGTAGTGTCAAGTGCTGTTGTTGGAATGTTAATGCTTATAAGTTTTAATGTAACTGCAACAAAACCCCCAAACCTTCCAAACAGCCCATAGATCTGATGATGCTCTTTCATATATTAAAAATGTTTGCATTAATATAAAATTAACATATAGACATGCAATTGCTATTCGTAGAAGAGAAATGATCTTATGCACATTTAGATTGACTATAGTTAAGGTTGGCCTGAATATAAAATGTCTGATGCTGGTTGCCATCTTTGCTTTGTGACACATGAACATTTGAATCTCAAGCAAGGTAGAGTTCCAATTTTCAAACGGGATGTTCTTTCTCCTTCCTTTCCATATGGGAAAAATATGTTTTTTTCTGTGCGGGTGCACAGTCTAAATATCGACTTTTAAATATTGACCTACAGAAATATCGATTTGCAAATATCATAGGGACAGAATACCAAAATCAAGAATATCGACGACCAGAATATCGATCTGAAGGTAAGAAATATTGTTTTTGTTAATAACGATGTTAGTAATATCGATACCAAAAAATCAATGTTACTAATTTCGATATTTTTATTAGTGTTATGTATTTTATTATGTATTTTATAATTATTTGTTATATATATTTTGTTAAGTATTGTACTTGTATTAAAATATTTGAATAACATTTTTAGAAGTTAGTAATGTTTTTTTAAGTAAATTATGCGTTTTAGTACTGTAGCGGGTTGTGAGTTTATAGGGGAATAGGGTGGGAAGTAATTTAATTATAGTAAATTAATTAATAATTTTTAGGAATTATTGATTCATTTTAATTACATTTTGAGTTTTAGTTCTGTGGCGGGTTGTGAGTTTATGGGGGAATAGTTTGGAAAGTAATTTAATTCTAATTTTTTTAATGTACTTTGTTGTATTGGTAATTAATTAATTGTTAATTAATTATTAATTGGCAATTAATTTTCATTAATTGATTAATTGATAATTATATTAAGTGTATTAATTTATTATTGGAACAGGTTGTGAGTTTATAGGGGACTAAGGTGGGAAATAATTTAATTCTAATTAAGTAATTATTAATTTAATTTTGGGGTATTGACAATTAATTTATTTTTTATTAATTATTAATTAGAAATTATTTCTTTCAATAGTTATCTTTGGTATTGCACATTAATGTTTTGTTAATTATTTATTAATTGGTAATTAATTGTAATTAATTGTGATTATTTGTTTTTTGTATTTATCATAAATTTTTTGTTAATTATTAATTGGTAATGACTTTTAATAATGATTATTTTGGGGAATTGAAAAGTAATTTATTGTTAATTAATTTTTACTTGGTGATTAATTTTTAATAATTATTAATTATTGGTATTTGTCATTAATTTATTGTAAATTAATTATTAATTGGTAATTATTTTTGATTAATTATGTATTGGTGTGATAATGAATGTATTGTTATTTAGTTATTAAAACATTATTTATTTAAAAAATATTTTAAGTATAAGTATGTTATTTTTACCCCTACGCTATCCAACACTGTTCCTACCGTTGCACTCACTGGAGTGGGAATAGTAATGTTAACACCTACACTATCCAACATTTACCCTACTATTGCACTGTTTGGAGTTGGAATAGTAATTATATTCCCTCCACTATGTAATATATTTTGTATTATTTTAGATAATGTAGTATATAATTAATTTGAAAAAGATTACAAATAATTGTTCTTTTTTTAATTTGTTACATATATTTATTTAATTTGTTTTTATATTATTGTTTTATGTGTATGTATGTATTTATTATTTGTACAAAAAATTAAATAATAAAGTTATTAAAATAATTATTAATACATATCAATAAGTAAGTGTATATATTATATATTATATGTATATATTAAATGTATTTATACATTATATATTTAATTTATAATTTTTAAACATTTAAAAATATTTTTAACTATGTTTGTTTGAATTATATGTATTATGTACTTTATTTTACATTCTTTTTTTAACTTTAACACCATCAATCCTGGTGATGGACCACTCCGTCACCAGCCACGGACGCGCTGTGCTGGTGATGGAGTGGTTCCATCACGGCCCGGCCGCCGCGCCTGCGCGGCGCGTTCTAATGAACGGGCGGGGCCGTGACGGAACCACTCCATCACAAGAACAGCGCGCCCGAGGCTCGTGACGGAGTGGTTCCGCCACGAGCATGGCGGTGCTGCGCGGCCCCCCTCCCCCCTAGCGCTGCGGCGGTATTACCGCCGCAGCCAAGGGGTTTAAAAAAACTTTATTTTTAACAACAATATTTTTTTTCTGGTATTTTTGTACTTATCATAATCTAGATAGAATGTCGATATTCTTGTCTTCGATATTCTTGCTGCGATATTTTTGTAGGTCAATAGTTTGACCTTCGATATTGCGATGGAATGTTTTAATGAACACTGCATTCAGAAGACACTTGCAGTGTGTAGCTTAATACAGTATTTTTTTCTAGGCGCCGATAGTGTAAGTTTAAAGGATGCAGAGAGAAGCTTGTTAGTGAGAAACCTGTGAGAGCATAACAAGCATGTAATTGCATCATCTTCCTTTAACCTGATTAGACAGCCTCATGAGAACTCTGTGAAGGTGTGCAGAATGCCAGAGTTGTGATTTATTGGAGCAGAGCTGAACTGAGCACTGGAGATTTAGACTGAGATCGAGATGTAGAGCAAAGTAGAGCAGTCTTTAGTCTTTAGGGTACTCTCCCAATTGAGAGGACTGACTTATCTTTGTATTTTTATTTGAGATGGCCCCATTGCTTTAGCGTTCTCTGAATTATATGACTTTGATTTAACTGATTTGCATTGTAACTGAAGCATACACATTTTGATCATGATTTGCCACCAACCTGAAACTTGCCTTCTGTAAATCATTAACATTTAATAAACCTTCAATGTTTGAAGCTGAATTATTCTCTGTCCTTTTTGTGGAGCCTAATGTGCTGCCTGTATTGTTGAATGTGCTGCTTTTGATGACCAGGCTCAGTTGTGAACCTCGACCCTTCCGATAGCACTTCATGGGATATTAAATGAACACATAGAAAAATGCTAACAGACCCTAGCCCAAAGAATGTAGTGCTCACCAAGTCCTTGGCAAACACTGGTCACTCTTCTAGAAGGGAAAGCAAATTCAGGGATTATTAACCATCACTGTATGTATATATGTATGTATGTATGTATGTATTTATGTGCCAGCTTAGGCAGTGCGATCACAAACCCCTCGCTTCCTCAGCGGAAGCAGTGAGAATGCGCCTGGGCCCCTTTGGCCAAATGATCCGAGATGGAATAAGGCTCGGGCAAAGTGGGCAACTGCCCTGGCCTCCACCTTCCCTTTGACCTTTGATATAGTGACATTTCTATTTCACTTGTATTTGACTGTCCCAGCTTTATAACAGATATTAGTATAGTTTGGAATATTGATTTCGCGGAAAATTGTTGATAAAATTAAAAGCTGTTCCGAATAGTGGCCCCCAAAATAGTTCTTGCCTGGGGGCAAAAAGTCAACACAGCTCCATCAATGCACCTCAGTCTTCAAGCTAGCAAACATATGTCATAATACTTCCCTATCAATGTAAGGCTTGCTTTCCGGAACTGGATCCGTGCAAGTATTTAAATCAGTCATTGCTTTTTCCCTGACATATGAGCCTTTGTCCAGGTCAAATCCTGTTCTTTCTCTCTGAATATACTGAGCTGTGTTGAAATAATCTTATCAGATAATCTAAGATAAAGCTCTTAGGCAGGCTCAGAAACAGTGTTAATGTCAAGAATATGTGAGGCAAGATGTCTAAACAGATAACAGTTCTGACAGCAAATAAATCAGTTTAGTCAACAAATGAGCTTTAATCCAAAAGGATATAGTCCAGTGACTTTAGAAACCATGGAGGTTTATTTTTAGATTAAAGACCAATTTAGAAGGCAAACATATACGGTTAATCAGAATGCATGGTAAATCCCTATAGGGAATTAGTATAAGACTCAATCAGATGCAGCAAAGAGTCTCACATGAAGGCAAGATAAACTATTCTAAGTCCAAAGTTTAAGACTGACTTACAGGGGTTCCGTCTCTATAGTCATAGAGTCAGAAGACTGGCTTACCTGCAGAATTTACAAACTTTTGTTGACAAATTAATGATCAAAGTCAACGGAAATCTCACAGTCAGCATAAGGTTAACAACGCCAAACAGATCTATTTCAGAATCATACAAGGCCACCTTCTGCCACCATTCTAGCCCTATCCCTCTATGCAACTATCAGTGGGACCTATTCTAACTTAACATCATTGGATGTTGCAGTACAAATCTAGTTATGAAAATAAAAGAAGTCCCTTAAACAGTGATACAGGCCGAAAGAGCCTTGAATGTTGCGAATCTCAGTAGTTCTTTGAGAACAGCATGCCAACACAGAGTTGCAGTGTACATTTTAGCTATGTGAGCTGTCATGGCTGACCACCATTTTGGGTGAGGCTGACGGTCTAGCCTATCAGGATTCAGCTGAGGACTATAAAATATGAGGGTAACCCAGGCGCGCAGCCGGCGCGAACAGTAAGTACGGCGCCGCTTGTGTTTTTGCCCTTAAACTGATAGAGATTGGACGTGTCTTGGGGAGATAGTGGAAAGAGTTTTTAGACTTGTGATACTGTTTTTGCTTTTAAAAATACAACTCTGCACTTCACTTTACCTGTCTCTGCTGATAAAACTCTCTGGTCCGCCGCTGGGTTTTGCCATTTGTTGTGGAGAGAGTAGGTTTGTTCGGTTCTCATTGATCCGTCTCCGGCTGACCACAATTTTGGGTGGGGCTGATGGTCTAGCCTATTGGGGATTTAGCTGAGGACTATAAAATATGGGGGAAACTCGGGCGCGCAGTGGACCCGAACAGTAAGCAGGGCGCTGCTTGTGTTTTTGCCCATAAACTGATATGAGTGGACGTGTCTGGGGGAGATAGTGGGAATGGTTTTTAAACTTGCGATACTGTTTTTGCTTTTAAAAATACAACTCTGCACTTTGCACTTTACCTGCCTCTGCTGATAAAAATTCTCTGGTCCACTGCCACGTTCTCCCCGTTTGTTGCAGGGAGAGTAGGTTTGTTCTGTTCTCGTTGATCCATTTCCGGCTGACCGCCATTTTGGGTGAGGCTGACAGTCTAGCCTGTTGGGGATTCAGCTGAGGACTATAAAATAAGGGAAACCCCGGGAGCGCAGGGGGTGGTCCCCATTCGGCGAGCCAAAGGCAAGCCTGTCTGCGCCTGTCCGCGCTCAGACCACCCTCAGCGCCAGCCATGCTGTCGGTTTTGAACTGAATAGTTATGTGTTGAAACCTACTATACAGTATAGCAGGGATATGTTATGGAGCTGAAATGATCAGGTAAGATGTTCTGGTCCCTGTATTGACCCATACCTAGCCCAGGGTTCTGTGAAGTGTTCTAAATGTGGCCTAACTTTTCAGCATCTATCACTATCCACCCAAACGTACATTACTACTAAGGCACCTCCCAAAAGGGTATCATGCATACTTATCAATGTGAGGTCATTAGTTAAGAATGTCATTGCATTTCAAGAGTATTCTAATCAAATAGAGATAGCTTTTATAACTGAGACTTAGGCAGACGCCACCTCAGACCCGGATTTACTCTTGGCCATACCAGCGGGTTTTAAAATTCACAAAGTAGACTTCGTAGGGAGGAAAAGCGGTAGCATAGCCCTCATTCTCAAATCCTGCTTTAAATCGTGTATCAAACTTAACTTGGATAACCAGGGCTGCAAAGTGGGAAACAGTGTTTACAACGCTGTCGGTACAACGTGGTGCCATTACAACATGGTCAGTACAACGACTGTGTTGTTACCACGCATACCATTACAGCGCAAGTCATTACAACGACTTGCTTTTAGGGGCTTTAGGTGTTGGATTTTCAATCCAACACCTTCCCTACTGCTGCACTATCTGGAGTTGGAATAGTAAATTATACTATTCGAAACTCCAGCACCCCCCTGCAGCAAGTCGTTGTAATGACTTGAGTTGTAATGGAACACGTGGTAACAGCGCGGTCATTGTACTGACCACATTGTAAAGGAAAGCATTGTAAATGCATGCGTTGTAACGTCATATATTCCTGCAAAGCATTTAATTTTAAAATTGAACTCTATGGTCAGTACTCTTTTAATGGAATCTTACTTTACCATCCACCTAAAGCTAGGGCTGGCTTTATAGATAACTCAGGCTCCTTTTTAGTTTGAAAAGGCGAAAACTCCAGTTTCTCAGTGCTGGGTGACTTTAATTTCCACCTGTAAAATGGCACCGACCCAGATACGAAAGCACTCACTGATCAGATGGCCAGTGCAGGGCTGTATCAACTTGTCACGGGTCTGACTGGACACTGCTTAGACTGGATCTTTGATAAGCCCCATCTAAGATCGACAAGATCCTTGCCCAGGATCTTGTCGGATCATAAGGCAGTCCTTCTTGATATACCACTGCCTCACAAAAAACACCTTAAAGTCCCCAGGAAACAGTTTGTCAGTCACCCCTGGAAGAAAATAGAGGCCAGTTTACTAAATCCTCTTCTTCTAGAAACTTTACCACATTTTTCTACCCACTCTGATCAAGCAGCAGCTAAATACCATTCCTGGCTTGACTCAGCTATGACACAACTAGCTCATCCAAAACAGTGTCAATGTTCTAGGGGCTCACCTTCAGAACCACGGTTTAATGACACATTGAAAGCTCAGAAACAATTATGTTGTAAACTAGAGAGGAAATAGAGACTTGAAGACAACACAATCACTCATATGAAATATACATTTTCTGTAGAAACATATAAGAAACTTATACTCAGGGAAAAGGCTACTTACTTCTCGGATAAAATCACATCAGTCGACAGATGTCCTAAAGCCTTGTTTACTACGGTAAAGAATATGGCAAAGCTGCCAGTTGCACCAGATATTAACATCACTCAGGAGTTCCTTAGCAGAATCTTTTCAGCATAAGGTCAAGTCTGTTTTCGGCACCTTTGTGCTTCAGGACAGCAGCCTAGCTCAGACACCTGCCAACTCAATAAGATTCATTCTATAACCTATGACAAGGGTCAATAGAATCAGCTACTCCAATCCTCTCCTCTTTCTCTGCCATGACAATCGAATAAACTTAAAAAATCATTGGTGCAATTAAATCTGGCTCTCCATCACATCCATCCCGTCAAAAAATCCTGCAGATTTCTCCCGAAATGATAGCAATTCCACTGACAGCAATTGTTAACACTATGTTCACAACAGGGTACTTCCCAATAGAATAGAAGAGAGCAGCTATACTTCCATTATTAAAAAAGCTAATATGGATGCTAAGGAGACTTTCAATTATAGACCCATATCGAGACTTCCTTTCCCTGCAAAAGTGATTGAAAAAGCTATTAATATCGAACTATCCTCTTTTATCAATGATAACAATATTCTGGATTCTTCCCAATTTGGATTTAATACTAATCACAGCACTGTCAGTCAGTCAGTCAAACCACTTTATTCGATTAGTTAAAATCATACAAAGTAACAAACATACATTAAAAATCACAATTATTTACAATTAATTACATCAGGGAGGCACCATATTTAAAAAAAGTCAAAGATGTCATCCAATATTATAAAATTCACCAGGGTCTCAAGATTAATAAAAATAGACATGGATCACATTTGCTACAGCTCTAAAATAATTCATACCGTAATAGCATTAGGAAATCTTTTTTCCTTAACCGCACAGCAGCAACCAAAAAACTGGCAATATTAAAAATGGAAATAATTAACCAATCAAAGCCTCACCTAATCGGAGACGCATCCACATATACGACCAGAAACCGGGGTACGATATCTTATTATCAATATGAATCCCCTGGATGTGTCAAATAACACTAGTCCTACGGTCACGATGCGTAATTGTTCATTGTAAAAACACACAGGTCCACACTCACTACAACCAGAAAAGGTGTAGAAAATAGAGAGAGTGCCTCACGGTAGTCACACCCGAGGGGGTTCCCGGCTAGCAATTACCGGTATATCCATTTCTCATCACTGGTCACTCTCTCTATGTGAAAAGACAGAAGTGCACAAAAACATATAGTCGTGCACACGTGAGAATAGTGGTGAAAAGAGACCAGTGACAAACATATTAACACTGATGTGAAATATTGTGTACATACATAAACCCCTAACCAGACCAACTGGTAAAACAAGGCAAGGTTTTGCTGGCTATTCGTTTTTATTCTGTTGCTGCAAGACCTGCCATTTAAAAATGGTTAATTATATACCATAATTATTTTATCCTCAAGCCGACATGTTTCATCGCTCCAACTTTCAGCGATTTCATCAGGGCATTCGAAGGGTTCTCTATCCTCATTCTTCTCAATAGAACAAGGACCTGTGTGAATAAAAACTCAGAGCACTGTGGAGGTTGTACTGCACCCCTTCGAATGAAGGGTATCTCAAGGACGTAACCCGTATACCACACATTTCAAAATGCCAATAGGTCATATTTACCTTAAGGGTGCCAAGTCTGCACGTACCGGTGCCGGTACGTGCAGACTTGGCACTCTTAAGGTTTGAGTGGGGGGCAGCCTTACCTATTACCTTCCCCCTTAACCCCCATAGATTGATAATATTAAAAATGGACCATACATCATCTAGCATTTGGAGATATAATAAAGCTGGTCTAACTTGTTGAAAACCCTTTCCTCTCAAGATAGGAACTAAAAACCGCCTTCAAATGGAGTCATAAAAACCACAGAACATGATGAAATGCAGTGTATCTTGTAAAGAACAATCATCACATTGACACCCAACTATCTCTTCTGGTTCACACTATCCAGAAAGGTTCCCCAGCGAAAATGGATTAAGTTAAAGCGGAACCTCGTCAACAGCCATCTATGATATGGTTTGGTCACAATTCTTAAATAAGGTTCAATCAAAGGGGAGGTATTTAATAAAAAGTGTACCCTGACCAAGGGTTTTTGTAACTATAGCTCCTCCCGCTCCATCATTTGTAAATTCAGAAACTGTGATCTTACCCATTGTACATCTTCCTTTTTAATCCCATCTGGGTTGTTATAGATGTCACTCCGCCCCAGTTTGTAAAACATAAGTTTAATGTATGACAGCCATGGAATTCTCCTTGCCTCGTGTAGGGCAATACAATCCCTTAGGATTTGGTGATTCAATGTTATCTCGGGATTGAGCCAAGTTTTAATCCAACAAACTAGCGGGGCCAATCTCAGTTTGTCAGTCACATAACCCAGGCCTAATTCCTGATGAGTGGAAAAAGTTGGGGTAGATTGGGGTACCGACAAGAGGGTGCATAGAAACTTATTTTCAGCCAACTGTAATCACAGCACTGAACTGGCCCTTATTACAGCTACAGAAGAGCTTAGGCAGTCCTTAGACAGTGGGGGGAGCACAGGTCTGATCCTTCTGGACCGGTCACCAGCCTTTGATATGGTCAATCATGAGCTGCTGCGGGTTTGTCTAGCCTCCATCGGGATCAGGGATAAGGCGCTCTCTTTGCTGTGTTTCTTCCTGTCTGAATGGTCCCAGGAAGTGGCATGAGGGAACTTTGTTTTGCCTTCCTTTTATCTGCCTTGTGGAGTTCCCCAGTGTTTTTCCTTGAACCCAACGCTTTTTAAACTTTATGTTACCCCCCTTGCAAAAGGAGTAAAAAGTTACAGATTTTCACTTGTATCTTATGCAGACGATACTCAGAGTATCGTCTGGGTGAGCAGTCCATCTAACCAGACAGCTATTAGTTTTCACGGCTGCATGATCCATATAACTAATTGGATGACAGACAACTGTCTGAAGTTGAATTCTTCCAAGACTGAGGTTTTGGCACTGGAAAACAATCCCTCATTCTGGACTGATAGCTGGTGGCCAATCCAACTTGGTTCACTACCTACACCAGCGCTCAAAGCCAAAAACCTGGGAATTATCTTTGACAGCAAGCTGTCCTTAGAAGCACAAATCAATTCGGTCAACTCGGCCTGCTTTTTTATCTTGAAAATGCTGAGGAAAATTCTTCCAGCAATACCTATGAACCTGAGGAAAATGGTGGTATCGGTGCTGATATCCTCAAGGTTGGACTATTGTAATGCCCTTCTTTCCAGTGCTCCCAAGCGTAGCATTCAAAAGTTACAGACTGCTCAGAATGCAGCTGCAAGAGTACTCCTAGGTATTTCTAGATTTGATTCTGTCTCCACAGTGTTACTCCATCATCACTGACTACAGGTGGCTAAGAGGATCTAATTCAACTCACTTTGCATTGCCTTTAAATCACCCAACAACCTAGGGCCATTGCAACTGGCAAACTTTTTTAAGACTCATATACCTGCAAGATTCCTTAGAACTGCCCAACTTGGAAACATAATTGTTCCTAGAGTTAGCAGAGCCAGGTGGGGTGCAAGAGTTTCACGGCTACGACAACCAAGCTGTGGAACTCCCTGACAACCTTGCAAAAAAAATAGAGTCCAGCTTGTTAAAATTTAGAAAGGGCCTAAAACCTGACTGTTTAAGCCACCCTCTGTCCATCTTGATCTGTATGTTTTAAGGGCAGCGAATAGACACCCTGTTGCATTTATAAATTCTTCATCGCCAGAATAAAAAATGAAACACACTTTGTAGCTGCACTGAAACCCCCTCTTGCTATTTCCCAAAATGTCAATCAGGAGCTGAAGTCAAGTTAGCCATCAAGGGCCAGATGTACGACCATATGGAATTGTGACTCGCAAATTGCGAAAAATAGCGAGTCGCAATTTGCAAGACGCAATTCCAAATGTACAACAGTGTCAGAGACGCTGTTAGCGATTCCCAATGGGGTCGCAAAATGTGACGCTCATCAATATTTATTTATTGTATTTATTTATTTATGTATTATGTAGAGAGCCTGAATCTCCCCCGAAGGGGGATCTCTGCACTACAGACATGCAACAGAAGGCTGATGGAGGGCAAAGATTAAAACAAAACAGTTTTTAAGGAGCCTTCTAAATTGAAGATGGTTAGGGCATTGTCCCAGATGGGTGGGGAGCTTGTTCCAATAGAGAGGAGCAAGGTGAGAGAAAGCTTTCCCACCCATCCTTGATGTCTTAAACCGGGGGCCCTAGGAGAAGGGATTTGATTCCTGAGTGAAGAGCCCTTCTAGGGATGTAGGGATTAAGTTTCTTAGCAAGGTAAGTGGGGCTCTTGCCATACACAGCCTTATGAACGGTGCAACAGATTTTAAACTTAATTCGCTTGCACACCGGGAGCCAGTAAAGCTGTTGAAGAAGGGGAATGGAAGCCATTCTGGGTGGAGCATTGGAGACAAGGTGCCCTGCAGTGTTCCGGACTACCTGAAATCTGAACAACAAGAACTCATTAGCTGAGACCAGCAGAGCGTTACATAGTCTAGTCGGCTTAGTGCCAATGTCTGAATGAGGGTTTTTCATGTGGATTCTGGGACAAAAGGGAAAACTCACCGTAACAGGCGGAGCACGTGGAAACAGGAGCTGGCAGTATAGGCCACATGTTCTTTCATGGTCAGTGCCTGGTCTAGGCGTATGCCAAGATTCTTGACAACAGTCTTATGTACAGGGGGATCGCTAAGATTCAACGGCCACCAGTCCGGTGACCACAGCAGTGATGCATCTCCAAAGAGCATGATCTCGGACTTTCCTGCGCTAAGTGGAAGGAAATTGCTCCTCATCCAATTGGAAATGGCTAGCATCGTCAGCATATGAAATGGGAGTGAAACCTAATGTCTTAAGAAGGTCGGCCAGGGGAGCACTGTAAATGTTGAACATGGTAGGGCTCAATCATCAGCACTAGGGCACTCCCTTGGTCAGCTCCATAGGCTTTGACCGAAGTTGACCTAGGTTATCGCCCTGGGAGCGGGAGGAAAGGAAGCTCACCATCCACTGAAGGACCAGTCTTCAGAGTCCAATTTCCTCCATTGTCCTAAGCAAGATCTGGTGGGAGACCATGTCGAATGTGGCAGAACGTTCAAGCAGCATGAGTAGTGTGGATTTTCCGCTGTCCAGGGACAGCTCAATGTTGTCCTTGACAGCCACCAGGTCTGACTCAGTGCTGTACTTGGGCCTGAATCCAGATTGGAAAGGATCAAGGCTACCGGTGGATTCGTCATGGTCAGACTGGTGTTTATTGATGTACTTTTCCAGTAACTTGCTCAGGAGGGGTAGTAAGGAAATGGGCCGGAAATTGGTAAGGTCTTCCTTAGAGGCCTTAGTGGCTCATCAATATTCATGAGGCACTCATTTTGCGACCCATTGAGAATGGCTGGCCCTCCCAGTGATGGTGGCCTGCTGGGCTCAGAGGACCACCATGTCTGGGACTGCTTTTAAATAAAGCATCTTTTTTATTTCATGCAGCACATTTTCCTTAAAGGAAAATGGGATGCATTAAAAAAAAAGAAACGTTTTCATTTAATTTTTTAAGGGCAGGCAGTGGTCCTTGGGACCACTGCCTGCTCTTAAAAAATATTTTCGCAGGCACTTGCAAAGGGGAAGGGGTCCCCAGGGGACCCCTTCCCATTCTCAACTGCATTACCACCTACTTGAAGTAGGTGGCAAATTGCGACTGTTTTGTGACCGTAATTGCGATTGCAAAATAGTCATAGGGCTTAGAGTCGCAATTAGGAAGGGATATCCTTGACACGCCCCTTCCTAATTGCAAATTGCAACTGCTATTTAGCGAGTCACAGATAAATTGTGACGCACGAAATAGCATTTTTACATGGCCCTGTAGTATATTTGCATGTGCAAACGGGTAACAGACCCGTTTGCACATGTATAAACGGGTTGTATAACTGGCCCCAAGACTCTTGGAGGCAACTAGAGTGCACACAAAGATAGGGTAAGTGATTTAGAAGGGTCCCTCTTACAGCTTCAAAAGGTGACAACTCTTTTCTAGAGACCTAATATTGAGGCGTAGCACAGATTATGATGTCTAATGTCTTCCTAGCTAGCTGGCCCAGGGCAGCCTCAGGTGCCTGAGTAAATACATTCCAAGGATGGTTCCCTCAGGTCTCATCACTCAGCTGCGCTCTAAAAGTTTACTTGCAAGCCTCCTGTTCTGAAAGAGGCAGTCTACGGCTTATTCTACAGAAAACGTGTTACTCCCGAGTGTGCATTTTTAAGCAGACATACAAACAGGACAAAATATTGGTATTATTGCCACCACCAAACTATGAATTTAGAATTAGTTTGTACCTTCTTGTATAAAACATGTTACAGCCAAGGAGCTGCTGAGCACCATTTAACGATTTTAAGCAATGTCAAATTTACTGTGGACAGTGGGGGGACAGGATGAGTTGTACTTCTCCTACTGCCTTTCAGTCTTGTTCAGTTGTTGCTTTTAACGAGTAATTGGGAAATATTTACATCTCTTTTTGAAGCTCCAGCTGTCAGGCAGTGGGCAACTTCATCCACATGCTTGAGTGTTGTTGGGATCTGAAGGGCTTGTTTTGAGCTTTTTTGCCCCGGGAGTTGTCCTTGTGTGTGGACACCCTGGGTACACTTTTTCCTTGTACTGGTGTCAAGGTGGATTGAGTGAGTGCCCTGACAATGAGGTTCACTCTCCTGGCTAACATCTAAAGGCGGCCTGGTGCACACCAAAACTATTGTTTAGGTCACCCTCAAATCTTGGTGAGTGAAGTGCAAGCCCTCAGGCGACGATTTAAGAGCAGTCGCTGTGTATGATGGTCATCTGTCTTATTGCTGCCTCAAGGCCTTGCTATTACTATTCAGACATGATACTGCATCTTGCAAAGAGACAAGAAGAAGAAATGGTAGGGTAGTATTGGCCTTTGTTTTAAAGATTAACAAGCTACTAATCCAGTATCTCTAAAATACTGTTTGCCACTCCTTCTTTGGGGGCTGGTTATCACCTAAACACACTATTTACCTCATGTTGTGCCAGCACTATCCATGGGATCATGACAAACTCCTAAAACAATCTGTGATGGCAGCACTCAAGATTCTCAATTTCATTAAACTGGAAGATCTCAATGTTAATGCTGATATTAAGGACAACCCACTATTGCTTCACCTATGTAAAGAGTTGGACGTAGTAGAACTGGACCAGTAGTGTTGGGGCTCACCCACAGTAGAGGGCCCATTTTTGTTCTTGTATTCAAATGGGTCAAAATGGTGGAGACCTGCTCATTTCCTGGTCATACCACCATCAGATCTTCTTTACAGTCGGTCCTCCTTTGGTTTGTAGTAGTTCATGTGAGGTGGACTGATATGGCTTACATAGAAATTGGCACTAGGTTGATGCCAAGTTGGCTGCCTAAGCTCTGTCAGTTGCCCTGCCCAGCTTGGGGCATGAGGGCTGAATGGAAACGCAACTGACGGCATTCGAGGAAATCTTGGATGGAGTCATCGACCTGTATAGCCCAGTTGGCAAACATTTTCCAGCTTCCACAGACAGTAAATATCTTCTCACAAACCCTGCCAGTCATGTTTCCCATCACTCCAGTGAGACAATCAAGTCAATTATCTTCTGCCTCCTATGACCTTGCACAAGTGTTTGCCTCTGTAGTAATTAGATTAATTTCTTGACAGCACGCAATTGTGACTCCTTTTTGTGCTTGAAGCATTTTTTATTATTCTAGAACAGATAAAGAGAATTTCGCTAATTTTTCAGAGGTCTCTCGACTCAATATCTGAATCTTTTTCCTTTAAATTTAGGGCTGATATTAAATGGGATTTCTGAAACTGACTCTGCATCTGTGACTTCCTAATAAGTTTTGATATAAAAAGAAGATCTGTCCTACTAAGGCATCAGTTCAGTAAGCCAAGTATTGGCTGCTAGGCTACCTCTCAGCCATAAATACAGTTTGCCATGCACATAATACTGATGTGCACAGTGACATGGGACTAATGACCAATGATGGAGCAGGTGAGCAAGAAGGTGCAAAAAGGTACACAGCCATGTCCTCCTCTTTACATTTTGCTGGGAGCTTCCTTATCCACTTACCACCTACTCTTTTTTTTAATTATTTGTAGCACAGGTGTAAAATTTTACAGGGTCCAAAAATACAAAATACAAAAAGCAACCTGCCTAGCTCCCATTGAGCATATGCAATATTCATAGTGCATGATCCATTTTGAGACAGAAAAAACATCATCCAGACATTTCATACATAGTTATTGCACAAGGAAAAACATGATGAAGAGGAAAATAGAAACAAGATCAGATTTAAAAAACTCATGAATTATGATAGGATAATACTTGATGAAATAATAGGTGGAAGAACAATTCAATACCAAAACCGCCAAATTCTTTCCAGTTTGATAAAGGAACCTACCTTTTTAGCAAAAATAGATTCTCAATTAAAGACTCTCTGCATTTTTTAAATCCATTGAGAGATCGTCAGAACCACCGTGGACTTCCAGTTAGCTAAAATAAGTGATCTGGCAATTAAAGTTGCAATAAAAATAAATTGAAGTTGACCTACAGTCAAATCTTCACTCATCTCTACTATGCCAAAAAGGGCTGTAGAAGGGCTAGGAAGAAGAGTAGTTTGCAGTTTCTTACTGATTTCAGAAAAAATGCCCTGCCAGAAGTTTCCCAGGGACAGCATGTAAACCCGACATGGAGCCAATTCCCCACTACCAGTCCCCATCTAAAGCACCTGGGATCCGCAGAGGAGAACATTTTATGGAGCCGATCCGGAGTGTTGTAGATCATCCATTTACTGAACTATGCCATCCTTCTCAGATTAGCAGCCCTGACTGTTTTACTGCTCATATTATTATAATCCTGCCATCGTTGCAAGGTAAAAGTGCAGCCAGTAGTCAAGTTGATCTTCTCCAAGTGATCCAGGATCACCTGTTTATTCTCCACTGATTTAAATTGAAACCAGTTGCCTATACCTTTGATTTCAGACATAAAATTAGCCTTCCCCAGAAAAGCGCCTGGACAACCTTTTTTGAAAGTTTGGCCTGCGCAGAACAGCTTAACCTGTGCGTAGCTAAATAACAAGAGACAGCTTATATTGGTCTTACTATTACATATCTGTTGCCAGGAAGGAAGCCCTTCATTCCTATAGAAATCATGAAGAGTAGAGAACCCCAGTTTTGCCCACTGATCACAATTTTGAAGTGACCACTGTAGTCCCAGTGGAATACATTCCTTTAATTTCATCTGGGGATGGAGCCACGGAATATCATAAATACCCCATATTTTCTGAAAAAGCAAAGTAATCACCCCAGGGGTCCTATAACGTGTTTTTTTTAAAGTTTGGGTAAACATAAAAAAGGAGCATGGTCGATCTCTGATTCCTTAAGCATAAATGTAATAAAAGAAATTGGCATCTATCAGCTCCTCTGTGTAATTAAGCCAATTAAGAATTGAGGCATAATAATATAGCCGCACATCTAGTAAAGCTGTGGCGTGGCGGAGAAAGAATGAGGGACTCATATTATGCTTTTTAATAATTAATGTTACTGACTACAAGACGCGTGGGCATGAACGTTAGGAACACTGTCCCTGTTGTCCAATATGTCAGGTTCAGGACGGCTGTTTAGTCCTCTCTCTTTTTTCAGAGAAGATATCCTGCTGGGAGTTCACTCGATAGTTCGGCTCCAGCCCAGTATCTTGGTTTCTCTGGGAAGCGCTTGCAAAGCCACGTTCCTCCGGGAACGTGACTGGCGTCTGCTTGATGCCGGGTAGGGTCTAGCTCCCTCTTTGGTTCCAACTCGGTACCAGGTCGTCTCCCGGGATCTGGTTCGTCTTCCGCCTCGGTTCGGCCTCTCACCGCTTCTTGGGTCCCAGGTGCAATGAAGATGGTCTGTACGGCTCCTCTTCTCTTTGGGTCTCCTTCTTCCAACGCCGGAGTTCTCGAAGACCGCTCTCCGTATCCCGCCTCTCCCTCCTTCAAGACGCGATGATCATGTGATCTGGTCACGTGATCAGCCGGCTGTTCCCAGACAGAGAGTCTCTTAAAGGGAAAGCTTAGTGCTTGTTCCACGGGGGCATCTGTGAATAAAGAGAGGACACGGAGAAATGTAAGGGGAAAAGCGGTCTGCCGTAAGGTCCTCTGTCTCTGTAGTATGTTGCATCACTTCTTTACAAAAGCTAAACCCCATCCACTACTTCTAATTAGGGAATCTGTCATTTTATTCACGGTTTTTGTGCAGAGCAGATAAAACGTCAAAATTCAGACTGGATAAAGTCGAAAAAAGATTTTGGAATTGTAATCATTACATTAGAAAAGAGAAATAAAAATAGCGGAAGAATATTCATTTTAAGAAGGGCGACACGCCCTATAATTGAAATGGGGAGATTTTCCCATTGCTTAAGCAAATTTTTGTTTTGTTTAAAGTGGAGTTAAAGTTTAATGGGTATAAATCTTCCAGTCTGGTGGTCACAAAAATCCCAAGATATCTTATTAGCTTGGCTGCAATATAATGTTCCCGCATTGCAAGGGGCAAAATATCAGCCGAGCTGTTAAAGAGAAGCACCTCGAGTTTAGAATGATTGATTTTGTATCCTCCAATATTAGTAAACTCCCCAATTTTATCCAAGGCTCTAGTTAAATTGTCTCTATCTGCTGCTAGATAGAGCGCCATGTCATCAGCAAAGAGTTTAAGTTTTGCTGAACCCTGTAAGGGAGCGTTTATAGTGGCATCCTGCCAAATAGCACATGCCAGAGGCTCAATAAACAGAAAAAATAAGACCGAAGAAAGCAGACAGCCTTGGAGTGTTCCCTGGCTGATAGAAATTGTACCTATAATATCTCCATTGATTATTATGGAGGCTTTCGCATTAAGGTACAGATTTTTCACTGCATGGCAGAATTCACTTGGAATCGCAAATTTTTTAAAGATTGTAAATGAAACCAGCCATTGTACTCTGTCAAATGCTTTTTCAGCATCGAGCATTATTACAGCCGCCTTAGTTTTGCTAATAGAAAAATAATCAATCGCCTGCACCAAATAAGTGTTGGAAGCCAATAGTCTATTTTTGAGAAAGCCATTCTGATCATTATGAACACCCCGCACAAGTCTATTTGTCGAAATTTTAGTAAAAACGTTGTAGTCGGAATTTAATAGACTGATAGGCCTATACGAGTTGACCTCATCTTCTCGGTTCCCTTTTTTAACAAGGCTTATTACCGCAGCTTGAGTGAAATTTTCGGGAACTGGGTCCCCTCCAAGAATCCCTTTGAATAGTATACTTAAAAATACAGCAAGTTGAGGGGAAAAGATCTTATAAATCTCTGACGGAATTCCGTCTGGCCCTCAGGCCTTAGCAGCCGGAGAAAGATTTATCGCCTGGGTAACTTCGACGAGGGAAATATCTGATTGCAAGAACTTCAGTGCCTCAGATGATAGAGTAGGGATATTTATCTTATCAAGCCAATCTAGACTGACCCCTGGACTAGTATTATGTGTCTCAATATAGAGGTCTTTGTAGTGATTGAGAAAAAACTCTTGGGAATGGGGAGTGACGTAGAGCTCAGAGTAGTTGGATCCAAATTGTTTTAATGTGGTTTGAAATTGATCTCTTTTTTGCAGCCCCAGCCAGAAATGTACCTATGTGCTCACTTTCCGCGTATCTTTTCTGTAGAACCGTGTCATGGTGTAGAATTTCTTTGGATACCAAAAAATCATTTAACTTGGACTTGGCACCAGCTAGTTTAGCTTAACTTTCTGGAGTTGGCATAGCAAGATATTCTGCTGTAATATGGCTAAGCTCTTTCTCGAGCTGAGATCCTTTTTTTTTCTTTTAAAAGCCAAAAATGCATACACCTCACCTCAAGAAAAGGCTTTTAAAGCATTCCAGACAGAAAATGTGGAAGCTGTGTTGATATTTAATCAAAAAAATTCCTCTAGTGCCTCGCACATATGCGCGACCCATTGTTCATCTATAAGCAATGATTAAATTCAAACTTCACAGTGAACAGAGCGTGATCTGAAAAAAGATTTTCACAAATCTCAGACTCTTTAAAAGAGTGTCCAAGATTTTAAAAAAGTCAATCGTAGAAGAAGAATGAAATCTACCTGAATGACAAGTATATTGCATTTTGTCTGGATATTGGTCCCTCCAGCAGTTTACTAACGAAAAATCCCTTATAAGATCTTGGTATAGCTTTCTGGATTTTAGTTTAGTTTGTTTCTTATTGGCCCCAGAGCATTCTACGGCTGGGTTAATCAACAATTTAAAAATTCCCCCTCTAGTACAAGATACTCAGATTGAGTTGTTGCAAAATCATACAGGGACTGTATGAATATGGGAGAGTCCGCAATATGGCCATAGTAGCTCACAAAGTTAAAAAGTTGGTCTGAAATCTTCATCTGAACCCAAAGCCACCACCTGGCACTATGATCTTTATGGACCATCAAGATCTCGCATTGAAGTTTCTTAGCTACTAACGTAGCAACCCCTCTAACAGCTGCGCCAGAGGAGGCATAACATTTGTGTTGAATAAAGCCAGGGGCTTTATCTACAGTAGCACCCTCCTCATAATGAGTCTCTTGTAAAAATACAACATCAGCTTGAAAAGATCTAAACCAAGCCATCATAGATCTTCTCTTAACTCTCTTATTAAACCATTAACATTGCAAGACACTACCTGCAGCATTTTACTAATCATTTTTCTCACAATAAACACTATCTGATCACAGAAAAAAAGACAAAACTTGCATAGGTCTTTAAACTTTTTGAACATATACTACATATAATTGCCCAGCCTGTGCCCCTGCCACCCTCCCATCCCAACCCATTTGTGAAACACTCACCCCAACCAACCCATGGGCCCCTTTGACCTTGGAACCCTGCCCGACTAGGGATCCTAGGGTGCCCCCCACATGTGTGAAGCCCCTCCCTTCGTGACCCTAACTATCCCCCACCTTCTCCCTATGCTGGTTTGCAATGACATGGCACCCAAGGCGACAAGGGGGGCGGCTACCACTATCTAAATAGAGGAAAAAGAGAAGAACAGAATAACGCTAGACAAAAATGCCTCCATCCAATACCATCTCTCCCATACCATCTAGAACTTAAAAAGGAGAAAGTGGAAAAAAGCAGAGTAGAGGCAAAAAAAACAAAAAATAAACTAGCCCTTATTCCCATCTTCTGCATGCTGTAAGGACTGTAAGAACTCCTGAGCAGTTTCCACAGAGTGGAAAATCTGGACCCGCCCTTTGTAAAACACTTTCAAGTTTGATTGTTGAATTATGCCCGCCGAGGCCCCAAGCTGCTGAAAGGAATTAATCATGCCTCTAAACTCCTTTCTACTCCTTGCCGCAAAAGCGAACATATCTGAAAAATAGTTAAATGAAAAATTATTGGAAGTCTGGAATCCTTTGTCCTGGATGGCTCGTGCCAAAATCTTGTCCGTAATTCTAAAGTCACCAAAGTGTGCAATAATAGTTCTTGGATATTTAGCATTGGGGTACTGCACCGCCCAAACCCGATGAACTCTAGTTACAGTGACATCAGTTCGCAGTTGCCATTTCAGGACAGACATATTTAGAAATAATATCAGGAACAACTTCCACCATAGAACGACCATTCTCGCTACCCTCAGGGACTCCTATAATACGAAGATTACATCTTCGTGAACGGTTTTCTGCATAGCCGACTTTGATTTGAAGACTAACGAGTTCGGACTGCAATTTTGAGATCTGACTAGTGTGTAGAGGCATCTTGTCTTCAAGGTTTGACACCCGTTGTTCTGTGATGGTAATACATGAAGAAAGCTGCAGGATATCAGAGTGTATAGAACCTAAACTGCGATTCTATTTTCTTTTGTGCTTCCACCTGAGAAAGTTTCATACTTTGCTATTCTGTCAAAATCTGGTGTAATAGAGCATGAGACGTAGCCTCAGATGCTCCCGGGGATTCCAGTAATTTAGATTGGTCCGTCCCTGGGCTAGAGGAAACAACCACAGATGAGATTTTGCCTGGAGCTTCAAGGGCAGTAGTGAATAAAGATGCACCAGGGAGTCTAATTGCTGAATCCTCCCTTGAGACACTTGCCTCACAACGGTCATGGATGTCTGAAGTAAGGCCTTCCTTTGATATTGAGCAGGCGTCCCCTGCGCCTAGCGGAGGGGCGCCCTTAGTAGCGGCACGGGGCCGAGCCGCCTCCGGGGTTTGGCCCTGAGAAGAGGGGCATGATAAAGAAGGGCTGGACAGACTGATGTCATTAGGAAGAAACAAAACTTAGCAGGTTATTTAAGGGTGGGTTCTGGGAGTTTCGTTCTCTTTGTCTCCTCGGACCACAGCAGGGCCACAGGAGTGTCGTCGACCACCCACCCACCCAGCATAAGAGCAAGGCTTCTCAGAAGCTGAGGCGGAGCGCTGACATTTAACAACAAAGGGGGATGCACAACTATGGAAGTGCAACCATTCCATGGACCCCAAGAGGGGGTAGATTCCACGTGTACACTGGGTAGGCGGGGATGAGGGACGGACCTGACGGTGGTCCTGGACTCTACTGCCCTAACCCACAATGTATGGACTGAGTAGAATTTTGGGGAGGCTGGCGGTGTTCAGGTACCCCAGTGGGCCGGTGCGGTATGCGGGGCCCAGGTTGTCAAGTAATGCAACTGTTGGCTGTAGCACGTTGGGGCCTGACGGCGCAACGTGCGCAGCAGAGTGGAAGATGTGGGCTGAGACGGCCAAGTTCAAATGTACGGCCGAGTTAAAAGTTAAAGTGTAATGTTGTGCCTATTTTCCTTACTGCTGTTGACATGTTGATGCTGAGAAAAATTAAGCTGTGAATAATTGTTATATATCAAAGAAGGATACTTTTCTCTGGTAATGGCATGTGCTGAATTACTTGGTTTAATGTGAATAAAAGGCTACGTCGTGACCACATACTTTGATTCTGAGAATTCTTGGGTATGGCGGACGGTAAGGTGATGTAATCTAGGGAGGCTGGAATGTCACGCTGTGCGCTCACTATGTAGGTTTAGCAGCTTTTGGATGAACGCTCGTACCAACATCAGCAAATAATGGGTAAGTCCTGTGTTGCATTGCTGCCGAGGACAGTTTTGATAAAGGTGTTACATCTGGTAGTGAGGCACTAGCTTCTCCCCGAGGGGGGATCTGGCTTGTAGCACATGGAGTGTTATCTGTAGAGTCGAAGGAACCTTTGGAGGTTGTAAAATTCCAAGGTGCGGCCAGCTTGCGATCCTCTTGCTACCTTGATTTCTGTAGGGCAGAACCTCTCTAGGAGAAATAGCCTTGGATCTCCTGTTTAATAACCCGGAATCCATCTCCTTCTCCATCTGCTTAGCAGAAGAAATCCTATTGTGATTCTTAGCAGCCCGTGTAATATTGGCTACTAGTCGGGGTTTAACAGTACTGTCCCAGGAGAGTCTTTTCATGGCTTTTATAGAGCAATAAGCGCAGACAACTTAAGCGCATAAAAAGAGGGACGTAGGCTGTACCCAAACATATATGGGCCGCCTCAGCGCCTACTTCTATGCCCAGCAAGAAGAAAAACAGGAAGAACAAGGGCCCTAGCGATGAAGAGAAGCAATCGGCTCACATACGTGAAGAGGGCCTGGAGAGCCTGGAAGCACCTCAGAAGCTTTCTTGTGTAAGGAAATTGTCGCTGCAGAATTCACAATAACAGCTTTAAAGTCCAAACCACCATCCGCCTTAGAAACTCCAGGGAAAAGAAAGTCAAGCTGCCAACCACTTCCCTGAGCCGCCTTCAGATTAGCGTGGAAGTTTCCTACTCCAGAGAGAGAAAAAAGAGAGTCCATCAGCTGTCAGCCGTCAGCTATCAACTCCTGGCAAACAAGAAAACCCGGCACAAAAAAGGAGGGGTCACTTCAGCTTTTTTTTTTGGTTCACCCGGGATTGAAGAAATATTGAAGGAGTCCCTCTCTCAGGGACTGAATTTGAGAATGCAACAAAATATCCGTGGCTCGATCGTACGCCGCCTTCCGTGCTTTGGGAAAAACGCGAGCCACTCCTTCTCTGAACTGTTGTGAGAGAAACGGCGTCAGCCGCCAACCTGCCTCGCCTTCACTCGCGGAGCATGACGGGAGCTCCTACTATCTTGATATGGACTGCCTCTTATCCTATTGTCTTCCCCATCTCCTTGCTTCTGCGCTACTGAGAGAAGGGGTGAGCGCAATAACAAACGGCCACTTGAGGGCTCATCAGATGAGTATTGTCAGACCTACAGCGATGCCACTCATAAGCAAAACTGGAGGACCGGCATCAGCAGCAGGGGCTGGGTAGAATTTAGATGTGAGCAAGCCTCTAACGTTTCTGACTCGTTTCTATCAAGGAGACTTCTCCCACAGCCTAAATGGTACTGCTGGCCTTTCAAGAATGGACAATTGCCCTTTGTACATTATGTCCTTCACAAAGATTAGGGAGTCATACCACCAGATTCATCAAAGTCCCGTTTTGCGAGTCCTTAATAGCGATTTTTAAGGAATCGCTATTAAAGACTCGCAAAACGGGATGCATGTAGAAATCGCAATTTATTTTGCGATTTCTACTGCTTCCTTATTTGCGAATTGCTAATTGCTAATCGCAAATAAGGAATGGCTTTCTCATTCATTCCTATGGAACCAAAGGCCCATAGGAATGAATGGGAAGTAATTCCTTATTTCCGATTAGCAATTAGCGAATCGCAAATAAGGAAGCGATTTCAAGGATGCCAGGGTGTCTAAAGGACACCCTGTTGCACCCCTGAAATGCTAATGTACACTGGTGTTGCGCACACATGTCCAAAGGACATGTGTGTGTGTAACATGCAACTTAGAAATATGCACCAAAGTGCATATTTCTAAGTTTTCGCTATTTACCACGTAGTTTGACTTCGCGGTAAATAGCGGCCCTAGATTGCGAATTCGCAATCTTGGAATGGTTCATGCATTGCATTTAAGGAATCGCAAATTGCGATTCCTTAAATGCCATCGCAATTTGAAAAATCACAAATATTAGCGATTTCTTAAATTGCGATTGCATGAACCCTTGATGCATCCCAAATGCTATTTTTCGGGCGCAAACGGCCGAATTTTGCGATTCGCACCGTTTGCGCTCGCAAAAATGCTTGATGAATCTACCTGCATGTCTTGGTGAACTTCACATATGAGCAGACAGAAGTAATTGCAGGCAGCAGGAACGGTTTAGGAACGCTTGGTGATACTGGTAATCAGACATTTTCAATGACTCACACACTCACACAAGCACCTGAAATTGTATCTAAAGCTCCTCGAAATTTCTTCCTCGGAGATACTACCACATTATTGTGGTCCAAAATAATTTGCCAGTCGAGCATATCATTGAGCAACAATGTTTTACATATAGCATTGTTCTTTCATGCTGGTTTTTCTTTATTTTCTATTTAATTGGCTTAGATATGCTGCTAATTTAAATTTCAACTTTTTTCTACTGCTTGCACAATTAATTGGACTAGATTTAATAAGTCTCATTTACATGAACAAACGTACCCTGAAGATATGCTGGAAACATCTGAGATATATTCAGTTTTACTATTAGTTTAACTGGCAAGACATCTATCTCTCTAGAGCAATAACATGTATATTAACATGAAGCAAAGGCCAGGGTGTTGAAAATTGATACGAACATTGCTGCCTTTAAAGAAGAAAAAAGATACGAAAAGGCTGCAGTATTTTTAACAGATGCATTTGTGAGACATTTCTATTCTTGGTGCATATTTTAGTGTTTATGTTGTTTTAGTATGCCATTTTTTCAACACTTTAATTTAATCTGTTAAACTATTCTTGACATGTATGAGCTGCAAGGTAATTCTTGTCAAGGCTATTTTTGCCAGGAGGGTTCCCTGTTTCAACGTTCCACTGGGAGCTTTCATACAGAACAGCATTATAGAAAATTACGATGTACAGATATAAGTGGGTGAATCACCAGGGAGCACATCATAAAAAAGAGATGACAGGTTCATGTTACTGCAATAGAACTCTAAAAGAGGGAGAATGAAAATGAAGTCTATAGAATGAAGAATTCAGATTTATAACAGTTTCCATTCTAATGGGATGTGGCCAACAGTAGTTTGTAAGTGGAACTCACTCCCTAAATTATTGTGTGACATATCGATCCTGCTTTGATCTGAACTCTGACCATTGGAGGTCATCTGACCATTTTACTATTCCAGGGAAAGCGAAATCATGCATTTTAACCATCATCCACTCTATTTATGTATGTATGTATGAATGTATACATATATGTATGCATCAACTTAGCCAGTGCTGTTGCAAATTCCCCGCTTCCTCAGCTGGAGCAGAGAGGCTGCTTCTGGGCCCCTCTTACCGATGATCCAAGATGGGGTATGGCAGGGGCAAAGTGGGCAACAGCCCTGGCCCACAGTCCCTGGCACCTTTGGTAAAGTGAACTTTCTATCTCACTTCTGTCTATTCTCTGTCCCAGGCTTTAAAATTGAAATTAGTATTGTTTGGCATATTGGGACTTGAGTTAGCAGAAAATTGGTGATACAATTCAAAGATGTACCGAACAAGGACACCCAAAATAGCTCTTGCCCGGGGGCAACAAAAAGTCCACACCGCTCCATCAATGCACCTCAGTCTTCAAGCTAGCACAAATATTTCAATACACTTGCCTATCAATGTAAGGCCTACTTACTGCAACTGTATCTTTGCAAGTATTTACCACAGTAAGTGCTTTTGCCCTGACATTTGAGCCTGCGTACAGGTCAGGTCCTGTTCGATCTCTCTGAATATACTGAGCTGTGTTGACATAAACTTATCCGATAATCTAAGATAAAGCTATTAGGCAGGACCAGAAAAAGCATTAATGTCAATAACATGTGAGGCAAGGTGTCCCAACAGATAACAGTTTAGTCAATAAATGAGCTTAAATCCAAAAGGATATAGTCCATGGAATTTACAAACCATGAAAGGTTATTCTTAGATTAAGGAGCGCTATAGAAGGCAAAAATATAGGGTAAATCAGAATGCATGGTAAATCAGTATAGGGAATTAGCATAAGGCTCAATCAGACGCAGCAAAGAGTCTGACATGAAGGCAAGATAAACTATTCTAAGTCCAAAGTATAAGACTGGCCAACAAGAGCTCAGTCTCAAGAGTCAGAGAGTCAGAATACTGGCTCACCTGCAGTATGTTGAAAACAAACGAGATGGGTCCTACTCTGCCAAAGGGACAGGACACCAGCTAGACACAAAGGACCCCATTAGGATGGCGGGCGGATTGCCCACGCCAGGCCGGCGGTAGTTACCGCTGGCCCAGCGGGGGCAATTCACCCCCCATCCCTGTAGAAGAGACCCCCCTGCCATATTATTATGGCTGGGGGTCCGCGGCGGACGGAAATACCGTCCACCGCTTTTCCGCCCAGACGACATGTCGACCGGGCCGAAAAGGGTTTAATATGGTGGCGGTGTCTTTCAGACACCGCCAGCCATATTACAATGTGCATTTGTGAATGCCTTTCCACTGCGAAAGGCATGTGGAGTCTGCTTGGGGGGGCCCGTTGCGGGCCCCCATGGACTCCGGCGGGGTGGGGGGTGCACATGGGGGTACCAATGGTCAAAGTACAACGTGGCAGGCACCGCGCGGTGCCTGTCACGTTGTGCTTTGAAAAGCACAACATGTATTTTTAGCATTGCGGCGGGCGGTGGTCGAGCGCATCCTAATTGCCCCCACGGGACCCCCGCCCTTATGGCGGGCGATCCCTTTCACTGTGTTTGTCCGCCCACCATCCTATTGATACCCAAAGTCTTAAAGAATTAATCCCTTTGGGAAACAATCGTGATGCACACAATACTTCCTTCTCACTCAACCTCACTTAACCACAGAGGCTACACACTAGCCAATCAATCAAAATATAAATGTTTATTCATTAGATTGTCAGAATTTCATAAAAACAATAATAAAAAGGATAAAATAGAGCCAACCACTCTAGAAATAAAAAATAATACCCCAACACAATATTCAAAGTTATTGTTCAATCATTTATTACAATTACAACATGAAAAAGCGATTTATGAGGAAAACAAAGTGCAAATAAGTTCTGAATTAAACATTCCATCCTAATTCAAGTATTGTAAGGAAGATATCCTGTAATGCAAAATATTCAGATTTCGCAGTAACAAACAAATATATACTGTTTTTCCCTATGTTTCCTTTTTTTTTTAAACGACCAAGAAGCGACACGTTTCGGTGGTAATAGAAGGTCCAACCACCTTCTTCAGGCTCAACAATAACAGTGTTACAATCCCAGCACTCGAATCTTTTTCTATATGTGTGATGAAACTAGGAAAACAACCTTCAGGGTGAAAACTTCAAACAGGGACTCACTCCCACTAGTTCTTGTCTGTAAATTTGCTCCGTTTGGTAATCCTTACAGTATGGTCAACACCCCCCACATATGATTGGCTAAAAAACCTTTTCTTTAGGTTAGCTACTTTCTTATGATACGTAGCACATAAGCACAAAGTTGATAAAATCTGGATAAAATCGAATTCTACTGGTGGAGTCCTCACGCCGGAGTTCCTCCCTTCTCCATAGGCATGTTTGTTGCCGTTCGTTATATTAAACACCTCAGTACCCGGGATTAAATAATCTCCGTGTTCCTTTGTGCGTCCTTGTCAAACTGAAGGTTGTTTTCCCAGTTTCATCACATGTATAGAAAAAGATTCAAAGTTAACCTTACCTAACCTAACATCATTCTAACCTAACAGCATTGGATATGGTAATACCAATCTAGTTACAAAAATAACAGATGTCTTATAAACAGTGATTCAGGCTGGAAGAGCCTTGAATGTTGTAAATATCCGTTGTTCTTCTAGAACACCATGTCAACACAGAGCCCCTGTGCACATTTTGACTATGTGTGGTGTCAGAATGAAAAATAAAACGCATTTTATAGCTGCATTGAAAACAAGAACACATTTGATGCTAAAAAATAGATAAACAAATTAAAGCACTGTAAACAACCACCACTCACATTCTGTTGCATGTGTATTTGTGGCAAATCTTTTAAACAAATGACACAATCACCATATTTTACTGCTAAATTGCAGTTAGCCGACATGTCATATTTCAGGCATTTCTCATACCATGCCTAATGTGAAAATCCTGAAACTACGTCAACTAAGCCAGAGCAGGTCCATTATCACCCAGGCCTAGTATTAATAGTACCATTGACTATTTAAGATTACTCTAACATTTCAGGTTCTGTTGAGTGCATTGTAATTATGTTATCATTATACTGAATGTGGCTTCCATATAAAGACTTTAGTGTGAATAACAGGACTAAAATTCAGTTATTCACTATAGTGACATCATAATAGTGGTTAAGCACAGTGGTTAGCCACTTTGCTTACTCACGGTTATGACATCACCCAGGGGAAACATTCACTTCCCATTTTTTGTGCCACATCATCAGGGTTTCCAGATACCAGAGCGTGGTGCAGTAATGGTGATTGATGGTTTCACCCGCCTTCTCCCTCCACTTCTGTCCTCCATATAATGCAGACAGAACTGTGCCAGCACCAAATGCCTTGTCACCTGTCAGCACTGATCTCATCTCTACATACCGGCCCTGAGAGGGGAAAGGTAGCCACACTGACAAACCACCATCACAGAGCTGTTGTCAGTGTGATGCTGGTTTTCTGCTCCCAGTGTAAGAACCAGGAGAGCAGCTTTGGGCAGGACTGGGCTGTTAGGGAGTGGGCTGTTACACAGTTTAAGCCAGGATGGAGGGTGCTGCAGTAGGTGGTAGTTGTGGGTGGCAGGCGGCCATGCATTTGGTCCAGTTTGTTTGAAGAGTGGGTGATGAGTATATGCAGAAGGGACATTGATGTGAGTGGATAGCAGCAGGCAAAGCATTATTTTTATATTTGAACATTGGTGGGGTGGGTTCTTCCAGAGAGTGGTGGGGGTATCTTGCAGGAGTCTAGCTATCTATTGTTTAGCTTGGGGGAGTGGGAACTTATATGTTTAAAAAAAAATGTATTAAAACATTTTATTCAGTGCATTTTACAAACGTAAGTTATGGCAAAACGAAGCATTACAATGATAATCAAATTGCCCAAAGTATATCACATGAAAAGGAAAATCAGCTAAAATAAGGAGTCTGCAGGGCGGGCTGAATCAAAATCACATAAGTGGAAAATACGAAAACAAGTGAAAAGAAGGACAAGAATGTAGACAAAATGACAATTCAGCCTATCCTATCCAATCCATAATATGAGCCCAGATTTTCCGACCCATTTCTTGCCTTCTACACACTTTTAATCTATATACTGCTGTTTCCATATTATACATTGCCAGCAGCCAGGACCTCCAATTTATAAAGGTAGGGGAGTCAGGGCTGATCCATTGAGAGGTAATACCCGATCTTAAAATAGACATAGCTTTAAATAAAAAGCCTTTTTCGGGTTTAGTACACCCTGGCAGATTTGTCGACCCCCAAAATCACTAGACTAGGTGTTAGCATCAGAGCTTTTCCAGTAATCTGAACAAGTTTCGATATCTTGAATATATTTAGCAAGCATAGGGCAGGAAAAAAACATGTGTAACGTGTCAGCAGCCAACGTTCCACATCTACTACACGAATTTCCACAATGATTAGACCATTTAGAAATTTTCCCAGTGTAGTATAAGTCAAAGACTGACATGTAATGTTGGGCCCTCAGACTACCAGTTATCAGTATCTGATCGGTCAATTCCAGAGAAGCAGACAAATCGGTGCCTTCTTGGCCAAGCTTCCTGTCCCACTTACCGTTTTGAGTAGTTAGGTCAGCAGGCAAATCAGAGATAAGCATTTGGTAAATTAGCCCAATCCTTGATCTTTTCTCTATAATTCCCACTAGAGGAATTTTCCGAAACTTATCGAATCCTACTGATGTAAATTTTAACAAGTAGCTCCTAATTTGTAAATACTTAAAAAAGTGTATAGTGGGGAGCCCATATTTTTCTTGAAGATCGGAGAAGGAGACGAGTTGACCCTCAGAAAAAAAATCACCCAATACTTTAATTCCTAAATTACCCCAACTAAAGGTAATAGGATACTGGAAAATTAAGGGCAAAAGTCCATGGGCCAGCAGGGGGGGCGGAACAGCTATTACTGCGCGGCTGTTTGTAGGCATGCTGTTACTTCGCAAACGTTACTATGCATGCGATGTAGCAACGCATTCTGTTACATCACATGCGTAGTAACGCCGCATGCGTAGGGGGCGTGCGCCGCTCTTGGAGCTAGTCATTTGCTCCAATGAGGGGTCTGCTGCTGCTTTTCCGGGTGCCACTCTCTGCGTTTGCCCACGACGGAGGAAGAAGGAAGGGGGAGAACATTTGATCAACGCGTGTTAAGAGGTAAGTGGGGCTTGTGTGTGTGTAGTGTAGAGTTGTGGGTTGTGTACTTGTGTTAGTGTAGAGTTGTGGGTTGTTTACTTGAGTTAGTGTACTGTACAGTAGTATTGGTGGTTTTGGGGTAGTGTATTAGGGTTTAGGGTAGTGTTGTGAGGTTAGTGTATTGTAGGGTTATAGGGTTTAGGGTAGTGTTGTGGGGTTAGTGTAGTGTAGTTTACTGATTTAGTGTTTAGTGTAGTGTCGGGGGGTTGTGATGGGTAGTGAATGAGTGTAGGGAGCGGGTAGTGGAATGTGCATGTTAGTGCAGGGGGTAGTGATTTAGGGTTTAGGGTAGTGTAGTGGTGTTTCAGTAGTGTTTCAGTAGTGTAGGGTATTGTAGTGTTTAGGTAGTGTTTTAGTGTTTAGATGTGTAGGATAATGTATTTTAAATAGTGTTGTGTTGTTGCAGTGTGTACGATGTCCCTGCATGCACCTCGTCTTCCCAGTAAAATTCTCGACACGCAGTAGTGTAACCGGTATTCCCACAAAAAATGCAACATTAACAATGCGCAATTCATGTACAAAAACAATAGACAATGGATGTCAAAATTAGGCTGTGGAAGGTAGGCCCTATGCCAGATATTCTCGGATACGCAATGATTATGTTTTATTTATTGATGCACAAAATACGGACAAAAATCGGTCTAACAATGACTGTGGGGATGGGCGGGGAGTGGTCGTGTAGTGGGTAAAATGCAACAAGAAAGGAAATTAAGTTGTTTTAAACATTTTTTGTAAAAAATGACATGTTATCTCGCATACCATTGTTATTACTATGCAAGTTTTTACTTCGCATACACTTTCAATGTAATGGTATGCGAAGTAAAAACATGCGTAGTAACGGGTATTGCTAAGTAATAACCGCGTTTTAATAGCATGCGAAGTAATGGCATGCGAAATAACATCTAATATTCACAGGGGGGTGTGTGCATTGATAGTTGATATGCCAAACCAATGCCAAATTTTCTCCAAACGGAATAAGCTGATTGAATAATTTTAAATTTCACTTTCTTATAATAACTTGGTTCAAAAATGCTTACTAGATATTTACAGGCATCTTCCCCAAGTAATGTCTCATAAATTGTAGGTCTAGCAAATTCCAGCACTATAGAACTTCCCCCTGATACTAATACTCCCATGTGTTGTAACAAAGCAGCCCAGTGATAGAACATTAAAGACTGTAGACCCCAACCACCCCTTGATCTAGTAACTATCAGCCACTTCGATGCCCTTCTGGCTTTATGGCACCCCACAGAAATCTCGAGCAGGCCCTTTCTGCACTGGAGATGTACTTCGTTGGAAATTCGATAGGAATAGTCCTGAATAGGTTTAGAAATGTAGGGAATATTGAAATTTTTATGACCTTGGAACGGCCATGGAGGGAGAGATGCAGATGATCTAATCTCTCCAATGTCTGGTTTACCTCGTTAATAATTGGCAAGATGTTAATTTCTGGTATCTTCTCTACTGCCGTGGTGATCTTAATACCCAGATAAGTGGCAACTGGGGTTATTGGAAGCTCTACCGATTTAAAAAAATCTGAATGTATAATTTGGGTATTGTCAGCATTAAGACGATAACCAGAAACTGCACCAAAAAGTTTGGCAGAGTCAAAAACAGCCGGAAGAGCGGAGCAAGCATCCTTCGTGAAAATAGTGACATCGTCGGCATAGGCAAATATTTTATAGGCCACATCTTTAACCATAGCCGCCTGTATCCTTGGATTACCTATCTAATTTGTTCAGAAAGGGGTCGATGTATATTGAAAATAAAAGCGTGGAGAAAAGGGAGGCAACTCTTGTCCCAAGATGCGAACAGAAGCCTTTGGAGAGATATATAGGGCTTGTATGGCTGTGATAAATTCTTGTGGAAATCCCTTGATTCTTAACAGTTGCCAAAGAAAGTCCCAAGAGACCCTGTCGAAAGCCTTTTCGGCGTCCAACAGGATCATTGCCAAAGGTTGTTTACAGGTCAAAGCCCAGTCAAATAAAGCAATTGCCCGCCTGAGATGATCTGAGGTGTCCCGGCCAGGTATGAAACCATGCTGACGAGTAGAAGCCAGGGGGTGATAACCTATCCCAGCCTGGATGCAATGGTTTTGGCGTAAATTTTACTATCAGCGCAAATTAGGGAAATCGGCCGATAGGACGAAGGACTAAGCTCCGATTTTTTCTTCTTCTTAAAGACTACAATAGTGGTCTTATGCTATGAATCTGTTGTCCGACCTCTCTGAGCAAGTAAAAACAGGAATTCAAGCTCCCCATAGACATATTACTGAATGTTAGATAGAATTCCACAGGTAGTGAGTCAGGCCCAGCGGCCTTCCCCGCTGCCAGTGAGGTTATCGCTAATTCCATCTCTTCCCTTGATATTAGAGAGGAAAGCACATCCAGCTGCTCCAATGGAACCTTTGCTGTTATATAGTCACCTAAATATCCCTCACACGAATCAACTTCGGCATCCTCGACTGAAGAATACAATGTCTCGTAAAACTCTTGAAACACCCTAAGCACTTTATCTGGTTGATCCTGAGTATGGCCATTTTTATCATTAATACAACAGATCCGATTTACCACCCCCTTATGTTGTAGTCGTTTGGCCAGCAATCTGACAGTGTTTTCCCCGTACTCGTAGATTTCAGTTTTATATTGGATGAACTTTGCAGCAAGCTCTTCCCCAAAGTATTGATGTATTCTGTTTTTACAAATAGCTATCTGTTGTTGACACTCCTCCCTTTTTCCCTGGTCATCAATGACTTGGATAAATTCTTCTTCTATTTCTCGAAGCTGGGTAATCCAGCCATTAACCCTCTCTTTGATTACCTTCTGGCGGTGCAGAGAAAAACTGATAGTCTCCCCCCTCACCGCTGCTTTGAAGGTGTCCCAAACAATTAACTCAGGGGCTGTACCCTTGTTTATCTGAAAACAACAGTTATCCAAGTATTCATATGACCACAATACCCATCATAAAGCAATAATCTACTCTCAAATGTCCAAATTGTCCCGACTGGTCTTGGGCCACTGGATGGGAGTTGCAAGATTAGTGGATTATGGTACGAGATTATTCTGGGGTGTAATTCACACAAAGCCCCAAGGATCGAATCTGCAATACAAAAGAAATCTAGGCGTACAAGTTTACTGTAGGGAGCTGAAAAAAACGTATATAGCCAGGTTCAGTCTGCCGTAATCTCTGCCAGACATCAACCAAGGCATGTTCGCGGCTAAGCCCAGAGACTGCTTTGAACGTCTTGCTCTTTCTCCCAAGATAAGGAGTATCGCTATATAGGTCAATATTAGAGCTCAAATGTAGATTAAAGTCTCCACACAGAACTTTGGGAGAGGGCCACAGAGCAAGTTCAATACTCAAGAAATTAAAGATTGAAGGGTCGTCAAGGTTGAAGCCGTACAAAGAACAGACAGTATAAGGTGATCCCCTGACTACTGTCAGCAATCGCTCATCACCCAAAATTATCCACCTTCACTTGCTTAGAGACATAGGTACCTCGCCTGGCCATTATAGCGACACCCCTGACAGTTGTAGTTTGCCGCGAGCAAGCGATGAGGTCGAGACCCACTTCCGACAGCCAGTTGCAATTGTTCCAAGAAACGTGAGTCTCCTGCGGACATAATACGGCAATATCTAAATGTCTAATGAGTTTGGCCAAAACCCCCTTTTTTCCTATTATTTAACCCACAGCAGTTTAAGGAACATATCCGCATCAGGTCATGTCTACCCATCATCCTTAAAAACAGCCCAAGCCAGCCCGGTGAGACCCAGACCCTAGCGCATTAAGCCTATATCTCTGATCAATGTAATGTCAAAAATGAAGTTAAACACATAGCACTTTAGGAAAATTTGTACTGTTTGCCATAACGGTGATTCGGAATTTCAGTCGAAGGGTGCTCAGGTTTTTCTTTTGAATCCAGCTAAATTAAAGGTGATTTATAAAGGACAGACTCATTTTTTTCAATCAGAGATTCAGGCCAAAGAGTATCTACTCTCCATGGCGGTGGGAACGTATAAGTTGAGGGTTTATGGCAGAGGTCAGTTTTTTTTATTCTAATTTTGCATGTAATACATGGTTCTCCATTTCTCTTCTGCCCCTGCGTATATATTGGAAAAAGAAGCAAATTATGTTGGCATGCCACATACAGCATAAATGTATAGATGGCTGAACTTTCAGTACCAGGGTGTTTTTCACCTCGGGGTTCCGAAAGACATAATAAGCAACTCCAGATTTACCCTTATTATCTACTTGGTGTCATACAAAAATCTCTTCCATGTAAAACATCCCTGTTTTTCACAGTTACTCATCAACAATTCTGTATATAGTAAATGGGTGAATGCTATAAATCTTTCCTTTCCATAACACAATTTCACAGTCATTCAGTATTTACTCAACCAAGGCAGATCCTGTGCTCTCAATTGAAAACCGAGTCACCAGCACACTGGCCTAAAATCCCTAATGTACTCATCCAGTGAAATTTGTTATGTAGACAAACAACTTTATGTCATTGCAACACGTGGTCTTTAGCTTCAATGTTTAGGAGCACTTACCAGTAATTAAGCCTGAGCTAGCCCTAAAAACAAAGTCGTCATTCATATTCTGGGGAATATTTATGAGCCCCTTCTGCCACTGGAGTGTCACTTTTTGTGATGCTCAGGCGTTTCAAATCACGAAATCATATCTATGAGGTCACACAAAACCACTATGCATGGCTTTAAATTGCCTCTTAGATATGGAGTAAGGCAAGCCACTGCAAATCACTGCATTGCCTTACTCTGCACTGGGGAGACAGTCCATGGGCCTTGCAGTGGGCTTTCCCGTGCAACACGTATGGATTTTGATACTTCCTCAAGATTTTAGAGAGCATGAGAACGTGGGGAAGCGCCAAAACCGTACACGTCCCGTCGTGAGGCGTAACCCTCATGCAAGGGTGTCTGTGTAGGTGCTAGGCTACAGAAATGGCGCCAGCACAGGGACAAAGGACAGGAATGCAATGTATTGCATACATTTGGTGCATTCCTGCCCTTTCACTTTGGTGTACGGCAGCACAGTGAGCTGACTTGCTGCGCTGCCCTACGCCAAATCCCCGTAAATGAGGGCCATAGTTTAATAGAGTGCAGTGCAAGTTGCAAAAGCATCTCTGTAACATCTATTAACTCACTGAATTGTCCTAATGGAACACAAACCTATTCACTGCAGATAAAAGTTAACATTCTGCAGTAAGTACATCGACTTCCTGTGCTCCTTTATGGTGATTTGAGCTTTGAAGCAAGTGCATTATTCACCTGAACTATTTTACCAGTATCATAATCTGAGAGTGCTGGATAAACAGATATGTTGATCATTCTATCTTAAAGCTCTGTCTGTTTGTAAAAAATAAAACAGGCCAGACAAGCCTTACTATATGAGTTTTTCTTGATACTTCTTTGGTTGGAAGGCTTTGTGAAAATAATGCTAGTTCCTGGTGGACAAAGCCCGAGAGCCCCTCTGAAAAGGACTGGGAAATGTGTAGCATTTGGCTGCTTTCTTTGAACAGTGTACTGTTGTGTGTATCATGCTGTCTCATCATGTAACAAATATTCTCAGAGTTAAAATCCCTACACCTTGAGTCTGCCTTTGCATTTTCAGGCTCACTTGCTAATAGCCATTGAGGATGCGATTCAATATGAGGTTGAAATTACATTTTTTTTGTTACTCGTCTGAACCTAACTTGCTCCCAATAGAATGATGTACAGTAATGAGGATTTGTTTGGGTAGTGGACATGGAATTGGCGATGATCCTATATTATGGTCAAGGGCACAGGGAGAAAAATAAAAGCAAGGTAATTTACGATCATGATAAAGAACAATATGGGTTTACTAGTGACTAAAGAATAGAGAGATGGGGCAGCACTCAAGCATATTTACAAGAAATTAGCGTAGGACAGCATTGCAAATAATTTTGCTACACTGCCTTATGCCAATTCGAAAAACAGTGATCCAGTAGAATTTTAAAAACCATAATATTCATCACATTTATACACAGAAAACACAAAAGGCTGAAAGAACACATTGCACACGATAGACACAGAGCCAAGTGTAGTTAGAGGCACCGTAAAACAGTGCTTTAAAATGTGAGATGAAGACAATACATTCATAAGGTAACATGAATACACATAAACAAGTTGAGATAATAAATTCTAAATGCATATGTTGCTTATAGATGTATATTGATGAGAACTTTAATGCTATGTGGGGTGGCAGAGTGATTTTTATGCAGTTTGCCGAGAATGCACCAGTTGGAACGGTTGGTGCAAATATGTGTAGCAATGAAGTACAGGCTAGAGATTTTGCGAATGAATACTAGAGTTTATGTAGTTTATGAAATGTGAGAAATGATTTTAGTGGAGTAACAAATGTAAAAACGTGCCTTTATATGAATATCAGAAAACTTTGTGGTAGTAGGGTATTTCTAATGTTAGTTATTTTGATGTAATAATGTTGTGTGAACTTGATATATTCTTAAATTTGAATTGATTTAATTTCATTATGTTTGAAGTAAAGTCAGAGCTCATTCCAATTAAACTGCAATGCTAACTTAAAGGCCTGCAAATGTTCTACTAATGCTGACATTTCCCCAGATTTAATACAATGGATTGTTCTTTGCAAGTACAATTTTACATATTTAGTTCTCTACACCTCTACACTCTGACATTCTACAGTGCCTTTTACAACGTTCACAGTGAAATATTTCTTCTCTACTAATGTTAAGCCTGTGAGGACTAGCAAACTTTCATTTCTCATGACTAGCATGGGAAACCTGTATGATGTTTCAAATCCTATTCGGTGACTTAATGGAAACCGGGCCATATGATAGCCTTTTGATGGTGGTGTGATGCTATGCCACTGGACTTTTCTAAAGAACTTATAAAAGAAGGAACCCCAAAGGAGGGGTAACGCCATTGATGTTTGCTTCTCCACGACCGCCATTCTGATTTTTCCTTCTTGCTGATCGATCATCTCTTTTGGACTGTTGTCAATGCTATAATCAGTAACTGATAGACTGAGGCCTTCTTTGCTGAAGCATTACTGTTTTTCAAATTCCTATTTTACCTTTTAGCTTTAAGTTAGAGGACTTGTCCTTAATGGACTTTAAACCTGAACCTTTTCTGCTGCTTCGTACGGCCTGAGCCTGTTAGAAGTTCAAAACATCCTTCTGTCTTAAGGTAGTGGGACTTTGTGCTATGAATTTAGTAACCATCCTATACACATTTGCCTAAATGCTTGGTGTTTTAATGCAAGTCATAATTTTCTTGACTGAAATCCTTAAGAAACTGCTCAGTCTGATGGATTTTAATTCCTTAATACAACCAAATTAATCTAAATTTGTCTTAGTCTATTATTGAGTCCTGTTTATTTTGACTGTGATTAGTGTTTAAGTGCTTTGTAGAGAGAATCAGCGAGTCTTATCAGAACATAAAGTTTTGCTTCTTCTGTTTTGTGTCTCAATTGCTAAGCTCTTGTTTTGCATAATTCTCACTCAAATTAACTTCTTTGGGAGGTTGGAGTGTCAAACCTGTAAGCTGGCTGTCAATTAATGGTCCTCATTGCACAGCCAACGTGGAGTTTGGTGACCCTAATTTCCACCCTTCCTATTGGTGGAGAAAGATTCATCAGAGGATCATTGCTTATGTGGTAAATGGAAGTGCTTTAGACTGTCTAATCATAAAAGGCTCAGTACGGTTAGAGGAGTAAGGAGAGTAAGCTTACAATTTGATTTTATGCACTGCTTCACGCTGCAACAACAGGAATGCACTGCATTGACAAGATACAGTACATTCCAGTCCTTTCAGCCAGCGCTGGCATGCAGCTGTGCGCCAATGCCAGCACCCTTGCACCATGGTGCAAGGATGTCTGTGTTGTTGGCATGATTGTTTTTGTGTAGGAAGGCCACCTTCCTGCACAAAAACAATCACAAGAGGCGTTTTCCTCTTTTTATATGTGCTGCAGCTCATGTGGAACGAGGAAAATACAAGGAGAAATGTAAATGTTTCTCCAGTTATGCCTGCTCTAGGGAGGCACAAGGTTTTGGCGCTGCCCCAGGTTTATCTGATGATGTAAATTTGGAGTAGCATCTTATTCCATGGGTGTAGAGTGGGAACACCCATAGCAAAACCCATGGAACACCTATTCCATGCATAGTAAAGCAAGTCATTGGCATGCACTGCCGTGCCCTCCTCCATATTGACAAGGCCATAAAAAGCTGCACAGGGTGGCATTACATGGCATTGTAGATATGGCTAAGTCCGGTACGCCATCGGATCATTACAAAAAGTGATTCTCCGGCAGTGCACAGGGCTTGTAGATATCTCCCTCAGTGTTTTAAGTGTCCTTTAAAGAGATGAGTCTTAAGTTTTTTTTCCTGACCTGTCCAAGCCACAAAGAACGTCTGATGTACGAAGCAATGATGTCCCACAGTCTAGACTTTAAACCCCTCATTCCAGGACATGCCTGAATCTCACGCAATAAAGCTGCTCTATGGAAATTCACTAACACACGTTATGTTTTTTCTCTAGAGTAATTTTGTGCAGGACTCTGTCTTTAAATGATCTTAAAGGAGTTTAACAAGTGTATGGGTGTGTACCACAGCTGAAACCTGCACATTTTCTCGTTCCTAAGCTCTTTTCACTTCACAAATCCCTTCCCATTATACCTGGAGAAATTAGTGCAGGGAAAATATCCGAAAATGCAGTAATTTTGCAACTATTGTAATCCAGATATTAGTACAAACTGGTTTGCACACGAGTCCGGAAGCTACACTGCACCTACAGCAAGGTCTGATAAACACGTAATAAAAGCAGTGACACACCCCAACACCTATCAACATGTGGAAAGGGATTCAAGTCTCTCCAATGGGTGCACATATAATATAGTGACAACATACTTGTTGCCAAGGCAGAGCATTGTCTTTGGATTTGGGACGATACATGCATTGTTCATATAAAACACAACACAGCCTCCTACAAACCTCTTTAGAGGAAGAAAACTAATGAACAATAGGTATCACTCCATAGTTGGCCAATTGAGCATGGCAATTCTGTACACATAAATGTTAACATGAGTTTAAAAAGTAAGTAAAACAAAAAACAGACCAAATGGACATCCTTTTAACAGGGATCACAGCTTCTACTCTGCACCCTTGAAGAGGATATACCTGACTTTTGAAAGACTCCTCAACATTCTTTTTTCTATATAACTGGACTTTTTTTTAACCCACTCAGAAAACCCAAATGATAATAGTTTGCTGCTATTAAAGCGGGCATCATCTTGAAGACCTTAGGCAGGGCATTCAAAGTAGTGACAAACAGCATCTTCCCCTAGATGAAGCACGGACAAGGTTGAAACATCACAAGAAGGCAGGGCTAAAAAACAGCAAAAAGAAAAGAAAAAACATGAGTCAAATATTTCCCTCTTATGGATTTTGTTGTTGCATGTGGTCTGATTTAATTGTTGAATGTGGTCTTGCTGAAGCATGTACACTGTCTGTAAATATAAGTAACAGTGAGGTTGAAAACCAAATTGCTTTTGAAAGTAGAAAAATGAATACTAATATTAATTACACTGCTGCTGTTGCTAGTACTACTACCACTACTACTTCACTACTACTACTACTACTTTTACTACAAATATTACTACTACTAATACTACTACTACTACTAATAATAATAATAATAAGAAAAATAATAGTTTTTATATTGAACTTCAACCACTTTTCTGCTGTTTCTAAGACTTGTAAATAACACATTTTGTTATTTCCGATTTTAGTGTCTCGCAATGCTGGCCTACCTTGCCAAAATAAAAGAAGTGAATATATACACTGATAAATCTCTGCCTTGAAAGAGTCTTTCAATGTTCTATCTCAGATTCATAGCCTGGGAATTCGATACACAATGCACAACTGACTCTTCTGTCCACCAGAGACTGCTTTTGAACAATTTAAGTGGAGTAAAAGCTTTACCCAATGTTGTCCTACGCTAGCCATGCCAGATTGTATTCTATTTAATTGTTAAGGAATAATCAGGGATATGAAACCTTTCAATGTGAGTAAGGTTAAGGGCAACCCTTTCTGATTGAGTTAACTGTGGGGTGTATAAACACTGTTTCCATGTGTTCCCAATCCTTGTCTTTATTGATGACTCTCAAATTCTACAATTAATTATAAAATGGATGCTGATGTTCCTATGATAAACTCTTTCCACATTTCCTGATGCCTCTGTTTTCCTACTTCAAAGGTACAAAATCACAAAAATCCACAGTTGGAACAATGGCAAAAAAACTCAACTGTGCTTTTGAGCGTGGTAAATCATAGAGCAGAGTAAACACATACATTTACATATCGACTTGAGAGCGTTTAATTTACTGCTGCTTAGAATTAAATGCCAAACTTGACATTGTAACAGCGATTTCTACTTTTTATGCCCATTCCACAGGTACAAAAGTCATACAAGTGAGGAAGGTGCGATTCCTGGTGGTACTGTAGTGCGCTGTCAATGTATAAAGTATTACTACCGGAGATAAGCCACTCCTAATGAGCAATGGGCGTAACACAGGCCCCCGTGGCCCACGCAGTGCAGGGGGGCCCCCTCGGCACTGAACTCTGGCCGGGAGAGCTCCTGACTGAGCCCGGAGGGTGCCCCCCTAAGTACCGTGCAGGGAGGCCCCCTCACTTTTCGTTACGCCAGTGCTCCCTGTGCTCTTTAGTGCAAAGTACCCTCATGTGAATCAGAATGAAATCGGTCCAACCAGCTTGCCCGAATATTCAATTTTTAGGAAAAGCAAAATTAAACAAATAACTGCCACAATTTCTCTGAGCTTTGTACAAAAAACGGATTCTTTTGAATTGAGAAAAAACGACTTAATAGTCGAACCCATGCACTTCCAGCGCTGATCAACTGGGCAAAACGGAGGCCCACATAGCCTCTCTGGCACAAGGGCGGGGGGGGGCAACCCCTCAACCTTTCAGCGGGTGAAGGACATTCAGCCTATTGCCAGCGAATATGGTGAGATATAGGAGACTCATATCACATTTTATATAGTGGCCACCTCATTTTGCTAGCCACTGCTCATAATTCTCATATTCTAAGAGGGATCCACCAGACAGAGTCTGAAGAAGGTGAAAGGTGATAACAGTGCTTCCTAGGTACAACTCAAATCTTTACCTTTAATAAGGGGCGGACTAGGTGCCAAAACTGGCCCTGACAAACTGATCGTCCGGCCCCCCAGTAGCGTGACTCGGAGTGCGGCTGAGCTGTTTTCTAGGGCCAGTTTCGGCCAATTTTGTTACTGGAGGCTGATATTGCTGGCCCCCCGGTAACAAAAAATGGCCCCCCAGAGGCCCAAAACAGCCGTCCCCCCCCTGCGGCCTACTGGGGAAACGCCTGGTGCCCGCTACGGCCAGTCCGGCCTGAAAGTCCATCTATAGAAATATAATAATAATCAGATATTTCCGAAGTTACCAGATAATTGTATTCCAGAACTGCACAGAGACGAGCGGGAACAATTCCAGACAACAGTGAAATATTCATGCCCGTATTCTGTACATGCTGCAATAATTCAACACGCAGTCTAACGATTCCCTGGTTTACAAATGCAATTTACTATAATTTATACCCGTGATGTTGCCCTACAGCTAGGCCAGAGCAAAAACTGAGTTCAATGCGAAACTGCAGATGCAAGGTTTTATGAAGCGAAAGCCTTTCATTCTAGGGAATAATCTACAGTGTAATTTGGAAATAACATTCAATAGCTTCAAGTTAAAACATTTCCCAATCTGTTCTATTTTAATTGACATCTATTAAAAAACAGCTGATTTCCTCCGAGGATTTCTGCTTCAACTGAAAAAAGATTTCTTCTTCATTGCTTTGCCCTTCTGCTAGCTTTCTTCACTCCTACTTTTATACATTAAATAAGAAATGGTTGAAAACATTTTTTTCAAAAATACAACTCTCAAAATTGAGTCGGAAAAGCTAAAGAATTGCTTGATTCTTTTCTTTTGACCAGAATGCAAATGTAACAGCTAGCAAAGAATAGTGAGCTGAAAAATTGCACCTGACCAAGGTAAGATAGGGGTGGTTGTGGGCAAGTTTATGCACTAAATGCATACTTAAATGCATGAATGTGGGCAAAAACCCACATTCACATTTTTGAAATATACAATAGGAAAGAGGTTACATATTGCCCTTATGTAAATTTAGAAACTTGGATAAAATATTGAAAGGTAGATGCAAAACAGGAGACAGATAGCTAGCGTGCCAGATACCACACAGAGTTGCCTGCAGTGGCGGCTTCCCCATTGGGGCGTGGGGTCGTCGCCTCACTGCTTTCTCGCATGTGCAAGAAGGCAGACACATAAATGTAAAACTACCATTTTATGTTTCTGCTTCTCGCACTGCGAGAAAGCAGAAGTGTCTCATTGGGGGCGTGCTGCTCGAGGGCAGAGGGAAATGGCTAATCCACTGTTGTGGGTACTGACTGTTTGGTCGGCCCCAGGGCCGACCAACCCAGTCATGCGCATTCTCCCTTTTTCTCTATTTAGGCTGCATGCAGCCTACATAGAGAAAATGGCCTGGCTGGGGCGCTCTCGGCCACGCCTCACCAATCACAACACTGCCATTGCTTCGTTGTGATTGGCTTAGGGAAGCAGGAGGAGGGAGGCTGCCTAAGTGCGCCAGGAGCAGCAGGAGCTGAGGCCAGGGCGCGAAATACGGTCGCACAGGAAGGTATGTTTTTTTTATTTTATATTATATAGAACCCGAACCCACCCGCCCGTTTTTGCCAACCGCGGCGGATTAAAATTTAGCAATACTTTCGTGTGCAGGCTAATTTTGATTGTTAGCTGTATTATCAGAGTAGGAAGCATTGTGCTGTGTTGATGAAAGGAGACAGAGGCAAAAAGCCAAGCACTGGGTGAATGTGGAGGCCTTTAACCTGCCTGAAGTATGCCTGGTCCTGTTATGCAATAACCACAATCCTCCGCTAACTTCAGGTTAAATATACTCCTTGAATGACAGCTTAATTCAGTGTAGATTCCGTTGGTGGCTAATCCGCCTTTGATCTCGGTCTTTCACTTAACCAGCAGTTACCTTGTTATGACAAAGTGCAGCCGACTTGAGATTAGGGAGTTCACCGGGACACTATCAGGGAGTGCGTTTATTCTCCATAACCTCGTCAGGCACATGCCAGGAATGCAATCTATTTCCAGTATTTGAAGATGAAAAATGCTGTCTGCTGAGTTACAAAGTCAATTGAATACGAATGGAGTTTGTTTCTGGTCTGCGGAGGCCGGCTGTCTTTTTGGCTCTGAACACAAAGGCTGGTTCCAAGGGCTTGCCTTTTTACCTCCAAAAAAGACATTGCAAATACAGGACAGCCAAAATAATTGCACAGTCACTATTTTGCAAGTACAACAAGCATAAGATCATTTTGCACATGGTCAAGCAGTATATCCGTCTAATATGAAATGACACATTTGTTTTGTATTTATTGCACTTTACTTGGCTTTAGTTTTGGATTTCTTTGCCCCTCGCACTGAAGGATTCAAACAATTCAAATATGCGAGCTTGTGCTGCCCCACCTATTACATGCCAGAATGTATGACTCCATAAACTCATTAATGCCATTGTTCAACGTACAACAAACTTTACAGTTGTACTAACTGCCGCCATTGGGGTAAAAAATCCAGCACATAGGTTTTGTACTTGTTATGAGGGTTACCTTTTGGAAATGCATGTTTTCCTTTCAAATTCGTATTCTGGAGTTGGGCGCAAGTCAGTGAGAACTTGCCTGTTGAGTTGTGAGACTGTCATGCCAAGACCTTTCTTAAGTCTTTTCTTCTGGGACATTTGTATGATGACATGTTCTGAATATGTGTACAGTTTCGTACTAGTGTTTTGTGTGACTATGTGTCCTTCTGCATTTGATATTTTTGTGTACTTTTGTTTTATGGGACTGATTGCTTCTGCATGGGATCCTGCACCAGTTCACTTGCAGTCATGAAGCTGAAAATGTTAATGCGGTGCTCTACTTATTATTATTCCTGTCTCGAACCTCCGTATTTGATGTACACAACTAGAGTTATGCATATACTTGGTAATTTATCGCCGTTGGGCTGTGATTATCATTCCCACTTGGGCGAGATGCTCAATTACATTTTAGGATTCAATCTAATGGATGAATTGTAGTACATATGATGAAATTTGAGCTTTCAGGTGTTTGAGAAAATATTTGTGTGCCTGTTTAGGCAAGACTAAATGATTTGATTACATTTGTGTGTGAACTATGGTATATCGTAATATTTGAATGAATTTATATTCAGGCCATTGGTAATTGGAGCGATAAGTAAAATTGTTCATTAGAAAAATGGTTTTACATATGTGTTATTGCTGTCATGGTTTGGTATCCTGTTTGTTTATTGCAATAATATTATGTGCACTTTAAAAGTGCTCTCAAAATGGCGCCTCAGTATGTGAGCAAAGTTGTGGTATGTGGTCAAAAAGTGTCATGACGAGCATGACTATATAAATTAATTGAGATAAAGAAACTCATGAGCTTCCAAAACTATTTTAGGAGTTTAAACGGGAACGGGAATGGTGAAACTGTGGAGTGATGTCAATTGCAAACCTGACTCATAACTTTAGGTGCTGTGAATTGATATATGGCTGGTTTCTGATGCTTAGGTTGTTAGGCCTGCTATAATTATTTACTTATTAGGTGACCTGCATGTTCTTCTCACAGATGAGGAAGAGACCAAGCATCCCAGTAGCTCCCAATTTGAAAGATGTTTTAATTTACAGGGTAATGTAATATACAGTGGAATCAGGTGACAGTTGATTGTAGGTATATGGTATTCAGTGTCTGCCGTCTATTTCCCTAACTCTTCTGGTCTTTACGTACCTTCCTAACTCGTCCCTCCGAAGTGTGTCTTAAACACATCAATTAGTTTAATCTGTGCCTTGGAATCTGAGTTCATGGGGAATTCTGAGGGCTCCACCATATTGCTTCCACAAATCGGACCTATACATCAGTCCAAATTGTTGATTGTTGGACACATTTCTGAACGGTGACGGGAAGAAACTAGTTTTAGTGCTGACAGGCCACTTAGTAAAAGAGCAGGCACTCTGCTGGTAAAGCCCGCGTGCTCTAAAACCACGGCAGCCTGAAATTGGTCACGGCCATCTGTGTTACAAGATAAGCGGCCTAGCATTCCAAAAAGTAGCTAACAGGGTAGCCGTTTAGCCACTTAGAAAGCGAACCTCCGAGTGACTCTTTCACACAAACCACACATGGGGCAATCCCGCACAGGCACAATATGCCCCCACACATTATCATATGCAAAGATTGTCCTCTTTAACTCATAAAAATTGGCAATTTCTTAAATGATAAATAATTCAATCTTATTGCTTTATTAACCTTTCTGCTTCCTCAAGTTTGCTTGAAAATGCACCATTTGTCCACTCTTTTTTTTCAAAATTTTCTCAGCGGGAGAATCCCCCCAAACCGTCCTTAAGTTGTTCGGGCTCTCTCACTAAGCTCGCTCGCCATAGTGCATCACAGCAATAATTTTACGCCTCACCACTTTCAAATGTCACCAGCCGCCCATGGTTGCTTGCTATAGAATGGAATAGTGTAGCAAGTCCAGAAGTTAAAATTCCACTAAATATGAGTATACCTGAAAGTAGATCACAGATATAAGATATTCTCCATCTACTTTCTATAACTTATCATTTTTTAGTTGGATTTTTATTTTTTTTATTCTTAAATTACAGCACTATCAAATAAATAAAAAAATGAACCTCTCTATCAAATATGCTATATCATCGAGTGCCTCTGGAATTCGAAATACTTGAGGTTATTTAGAGGTTGGATGGTTATGGAGCATCCCCATAAAAAACAAAGGAAGCCCCATCTGCCATCCTGGTGGGTCACGTGGTGTAACATAGGTCCCCACTGCTCCTGCAGTGCGGGGCAGGCCCCAAGCTTTAGGGAGCCCCCTTAGCACGATACTCCGGCTGGAGAGCTCCTGATTGAGTCCAGAGGGGGCCCGTACACGTACCTTGCAGGTGGGCCCCCTCAAGTGGCATTACATCAGTTGGTGGTTCTGATTGCAAAGTCTGAGATGACTCTACCCATGGAACCCCACAACCTACCTGCCCGTCCACCACTGTACTGCTGTGTTGCAGTGACTGTTACCCTGTCCTTTTTAGAGCTGAGGACGGCCCCTAGATTTCTATGCTAGTGTCTGTAAGTCATGATAGATCAGAGCAGGTAAACAACCGGTGGCCCCCAGAGGCTGGGAGTACCCTCCCAGCACAACAGAGAAACTAAGGTGCTTATTTACAAGCTCCTTGCGCCGCCGGTATATTACTATTTATTAAAGGCTCCCTGTTTCCTGTTTTTAATGATTTTTACAGTTAAATACAGACAGAAAACAATTTATTTTCTTGTCTGTATTTATTTCTAAATGTGGATAAAAACGGAATTTGGGTGCTTTTTGAGTGATTCAAAATACACTTTGCCATGACTGCCAGGCCAATACCTGTGTGGATTGATAGGTAGGGTTAAAAAAGAAAGGAAGTTTAGTAAAGAGGCTTAAACAACAGTAGATATGCACAAAGCGGATACTGAAATGTGCATATTTTCATAGAAGTGCATTGATTTATCTTCTGAGGGTGTTCATATCACTGAAACCTGGCAGATGCATGCATGACTATATTTATTGGTTAAATACATGTGGAAATAAACCAGATTCCACTTTATTTTTTTCACAAAACCCATAATAAATATGGTTAAATACAGATAAAGTTGACAAAAAAGAAATATGGATAAACACAGATGGAAGTGTCAAACAAATAAATACGTTAAAATTGGGAGCCCTGCTTTTAATATGGGAAAAGTGACATACCGGGAATGCAAGGGGTTTGTAAATAAGCTCCTAACTTTTCCTTTGTCAGAAACAAAAATACATCTGATGAACACAAGATTCATATTTGCTGAAGAGATCTCTGCCAGGCAGTTGGGAATCTCTAAGTATAGCAGGAATTCCCCCACTAGGGAACTGGAGGCCAGGACCTCTGATAAGCAGGTAGGCCACCTGCCAAAATATAAATGGCCTTTTCAGTCCTTGGGAAGCCCCCTTTGTACTGCCTGAAGCAGTACTTAACTTGTAAAGTAATAAGTGACAGGGTCCTGACCAGGAGATATTGCAACTTGCACCACCCATTGCCCCTTTCATGACTTCGAAAATAACTACCAATCATCTCTCTTGCCTGCAAGTGCCACAGTTCAGATAATTCCAGGTCCCCAAAGCTAAAGGAAGGGCTGGGGAGGCAGGTGTTAGTCATTTTTAATGTGCATTGTAGTCATAAACACCTGTTGTTATGCTCATCTCTAAATTAGATGAGCCGCGCCACCATGTGGTAGACTGTTATAAGTGTAGTGATGACAGTTAAGTGCCGGTGCTGAGCTCCTGAAACCAATTAAGTGTTGGTGTGGAGCACCGGAATCCACCGGCCCAAATTAAGCACTGGCCTGAAGCCTCAAGCTGATGAAATGTTCCAGGCTCAATGAATAGGAATGCTTTCAGAGGGAGTGGTGGTCAGCTTGGTCTAGGGCACAAATAGATGCACTGGGTCTACTTACTACAGGATTTTGAACTGGCAAAGGGAGTTGAGGATTAATAAGTGCAGGCCTAGTTGTTGCAAAGCAAAACATTGCTTGGCACTGAAAGGCTGGAAAACAAGTACAAAAAGTGGGAGTATCTTCAAAAAATACCAAAGCGGATGGGTATGGTTTAAGGGTATTTTTCTTTAAGAAAGTTAAAAGGTGAGTGTAAAAAGAGCTGCTATTGTGGTGGTACCTTCACAATAGCAGATCCGTTGGCAGACAATATGGCTTTTGAAAATGGGTGAGGGATTTTGTAAGACAATAGTGTTCTATTGACATGGGGGGGCTATGTCAACTGCCCTGGCATGCCCCCTGAGCTATATAAATACGGGCTTATGTACAAATTGCATTTTGGAGTATGTTTAGTGATATTAGAAAAGTACTACTAATGTCAGAGCTTTAAATGGGTGAAAAAAGTGGGGGGTCTGTAAATGGACATGGCCTTTGTAATTAAGGGTGTGGCTTAAACACATACATTACATATCTGTGATTCCCATACTGTGCCACCAAATCAGGATTTTGGTTCCTTTCTGAGCTTTCTGTTTTTTCATCCAGATATTTAACACAACATCTGACATTCACCTAAAACAGAGTTATTGGTTTTGTACATGGTTGTTCGATGTTTAACATAAATAAGTAACAACAATGAATTTGTTGTACATTATATTGAAAACGTTTCAATTATGAAATTGTGAAACTGTGAATTAAACATTACAGAGGGCTGTGGAAAGGGTAGTGGGCTGTCTCAGTTGCTCTGTTATGTTCACTCTATGTTAGACATCTACACCCTTTTCTCTCCACATCTCCATCTGTTATCGTACACAACAATGAATTTGTTGTACATTATATTGAAAACGTTTCAATTATGAAATTGTGAAACTGTGAATTAAACATTACAGAGGGCTGTGGAAAGGGTAGTGGGCTGTCTCAGTTGCTCTGTTATGTTCACTCTATGTTAGACATCTACACCCTTTTCTCTCCACATCTCCATCTGTTATCGTACACCTCATCTCTATCCTCTACAGCACCTTCTTTTCACTCTCCACTGAATTCACACTCCTACACTTCACTGTCCCCCGAACACACAACACACCCACTCACCTGAAAACAATGTATTTTCTTTTACTTTCAGCTTGTCATTATTTTGACAACTGGGTACCTCCTGCACATGTGTTTGCAAGAAATCATAGTTACAACTGGAATACCTAACCATTGCTCTGGGAACTCTGCAGAGAGGCTGAGGAAATGATGACCATGTATTCCAAACACCTTTTTGACCCACTGATAAGCACATGAGAAGCTTGGACTGTCTTCAGTCTCAGTTGCAGAGCTTCCAATCATAGCCCATTATGAACACCTGGAAATGACTCAGTACAAAGTATGCACTATAAAAGAGAAACATGGTACATGAAAAAAATACAGAAACACAACATCCTGGACATACAATCTAAAATTAGGGAATAAAAGATCAAATAAAACGTGAAGATGGAAACAGGAAAGAAATCACTGAAATTGATAACCTTAACATTTTTTAATTCATTGTTCCGAAATTGATAAGTGATAAGGACTGGTTTCATTGTTAGCTTTTAATTACTACCGGGTGTGAGGCACAAAGGTACCAAGCCCACTTAAAGCCCTGATTAAAGTATTATAAAATGATATTCACAAACCTACAAGCATAAATCTCCACCCACACCTCTGCGATTGTTGGCATGGAGAGACCCTCAGATATGTAGCTTTAGGGCCCGATTCCGATCTCGTTTGGAAAGCATACCGAGCAACTCGGGTCCGGAATCTTTTCGTACGACTTGAATCGGGGGAGTCCGACCGAACGAGTATAATGCATTTGAATGCATCTAGATACGATTCGGTCGGACTCCCATTGACTTCAATAACAAAAGGGGTGGTTGGGGATAATCATGCACCTTGTGGCGGGCACCCCTTGGTGCCTGCCACACTGTGTATTGTTGGGAAGAGGGGACCCGTGGGTACCCCACGGGCATGATTCGGAGGGCCCGGGTAAAGGGGAACTGCTACAGGCCATCAAAGACCGATTCCGGCAGCTGATTAATTCCAGTCAAACTGAAAGGGAAAGGCTGTCCAAATTGTTCATCGTACTCGCTCATTTAGAAAACCAAGTCCATAGAAATTTAAAAATCGGATCCGAAAGGCTTGTCTTGTCCGAATGCCTTCCGGAACCGATTCGGTCAGCCCTTACACTTTCTAGGCATCATACTTGGTCATTCTGAACTGTGAATGATTTGGCAGAAACAAGGGCTCTGGGTCAGTTTAGGCAGTTTCGAATCCGATTCAGACCCCTTCCGACCAAGAACAGAGTCGGTCTGGTCCTAAGTAGTAAATGTGGGAGGGACCATGGGGAGTGGTTGTTATAAGGAGAATATTTACTACTGAATGGTAGAGGTTTAGGGAGGAGTAAGGAGGGTTTTGGGAAGGAGTAGGGAGTGGTTAAAGGAGGTACATGCACCCACCCTCAATAGAGTAAGTCCACTGCTTTTCATTAACTGCACTTCTAAAGTTACTGCTGCCAGAACGTCATCCAAAACAGTTGTAAATTACTCCACCTCAGAGCGGTCAAAAGTCCAGCACCACAGATTGCCAATCACTGGTACTGCAACACCCTTGAGAAAAAATAATGACAGTAGGGACCGAAAATAAAACTCCATAGAAAATAATGTTACCTTATAATAAGTAATTTAAAAGAGGTTAAACATAAATAAATGTAATGTAATGTTAAAAATATCTTTAAAATATAACATATTTAATATGTAACTATAAAATATTTCAATATACCATTTGTAACATTATTTTTATCAACATATTAATGAATTACTTTTAATTCATTCTATACAACACTTTTAATAATTGTTAATGCTTAATAAAACATTTTTAACATTATGGGGCTGATTCCGATTCGGTAAAATCCTGTCCAAATCGCCGTACAGAGCATTTTTCCCGTACGAATCGTATCCCGAACCGTCCCCGTATGTATGATGTAGTACGATGTGCACCCAAAGCAGTTCTCCGTATGAATCATACAAAGGTCCGTACGACTCAAGAATCCATACGGATCGCATTCGGAACATGCAGTACGCGATGTCTCTACGGATCGAAGCATCATTTTCCGACCCAGCAAGTACGAATCGTCTGGGCAATACTCTCTACGACTCTCTTGATACGGGAGCTGAAAACGTCCGGAAAAGCAGATTTCGACTCGAAATGAGTATGAAATGGCCCCATGATTACAGGGGTACGGTGCATCGGGGTACAGTGCGTACACCCCAGGATTTCAGGGGTACAGTGCGTATGTCCTGTGCGTACACCCCATGATTGTGGGTGTACGGTGTAGGGGTACAGTTCGTATCCCCCAAGGCCGTAGGTGTACGATGCGTACACCCCATGCATACACCCCTTGAGTTCAGGGGTACGGTGCGTATGTGAATGTATGGCTCTCCGTACGAATTGCTTCTACGCAATGTTTTCCATACGAATCACGTACTCAATCCCCGGTCCGGATCGTACTTGTTGGGTCGTACGGCATGTTTACGATTCGTACGGTTCACTGTGAGGGTCTATGTCGTACGGATTTCACCTCGTGTTTCGTACGGTTCGCAATGATTCGGACGTATTTTTTGACCTATGGATCGTACTAAGACGATTCGAACGGATCTGTACGATTCATACGAAAACGGCTACGAATACGATTGGTCGTACGGATTCGTTTCCTGAATCGGAATCAACCCCTATGTGTCAATTTGTTTTTTATTTAAACCTTAGAAAAATGTGTTTATTTAAATGAAGTAATGATTTAATTCAACATTAAGTTAATTAATTAAGTTAATAACATGATAGCATTTTGTTTTGTTCTACATTTAATATAAATATATAAAATTAATTTACATGAATATTTAATCTAAACATGATTCAGCTAATATCCTTTATCGTATTAGGGATACTCCACAAGATCACCTGGTTCAGGGAGAACCTGGCCTGGCAGTTCAGGCTGGACTGTTCCTATTGGACTAGTGTAAAGACTAATTTGCATATGGCTGAGCCCAAACTGATGTGACATGGTGGGCAAAAGTATGATTGTTCAGAATGTTAACCTGAGCAATAGGAAGTGGGTTGATGTATTGCAAGCGGTTAGACTTCTAGCAGGCATTGCTTCCATCACCTTTTGTCTGTTTAATATACCAACCTAAGTGGCAAAGTTATGCCCAGACGTGGGTCTCATCCTCACTGTGCCACTGGAATCAAGCTACACCAGACAGACACCAGACTGACAAGACCCAATCAGGGCAAATGCAGTGTTGGGTTGCTTGTTTTTTTGTTTCAGGGAGAACCTGGACTTTCATCTGGGCTGCAATGTTCCTATTGGAGCAGGACCAAGACTGATTTCATATATTTGGCTCCATACTGAGATGGCATGGTGGCCAAAAGAAGGCTACCTCAAGCATTTTCCAGTGGTTAGACTTATTGCACCTTTTGTGTATTTGCTTTAACACCCTAAGTGATTAGGGAATGTCCAGACATGGGTCCTCTCCTCACTTTCCCATTGGAACCAGGCTACACATGACGAGGCCCAATCAGGGAAAACACAGATTTGGGTTGCCTTTGTTCCAATTCAAGGAGAACCGGGCATGGCAGTTCAGGATTGACTGTTCCTATTGGAGAAGGATAAACATTGATTTGCATATGACTGTGTCCAAACTGAAGAGATATGGTAGGGAAAAGAATGAGAGCTACTTGGCAGTGTTATATATGGGATAAAAACATTATTGGGATATTGCAAGTCACCAAGAAATTCTGTGACTATGTAGAGGAACGAGGCTGAATGGAGACTCCGCAGCGAGACTCAACAGTCAGGGAAAAGTTCCCTATACTTTACCATAGGGATATTTCTCCCCGGTGATGGATATCTGTACATGGTAAATACTGGAATCTTTTAAAAAGTTTATTAAACTTGGAAAAAATTAGTAAAAATATTTTATGTTAAATATTATTGAATATTAATGTTATATTTTTATTTTAAATAAAAAATGCTAACAAACTATCCACTTAATTGTTAATTAAACATTACATTAATTTAAATACATTACATTACAATTCTTTTTATAAAGATTTATAAACAAAGAATATCCCAGCTAAAATAAAAAATATTTTTATCGTGTATTGCTATTAAACAAGATGTATAGAATTGATTGAAACAAGTGTAATTATATTTTAATAAAAATTAATAATATGTTAATTTTTAGAATCCAGAAAATATTACAAAAATATTTAAAACAATTTCTTTTTTTACATTAGGTTAAAAGTATTTATATTTTTGACTATTTTAATTAATTTCATTTCATTTAAAAACAAATCTTATGTGGTCTATTTTAAGTCCTTACCTCCATTATTTTCTATGGGAGGGTGTTTCAGTATCAGTGGTTGGGCATATGTGGTGCTAGACTTACCACTGTTCCTTTTTGGCAGTAGTAAGTTTGGCTTCATTTCCTTTTTCAAGGAGTGGAGTCATGTAATGGTGCACTTTTGAGTAACTTTACACAAGGATTTGTGAATAGCCAAACGTAGTAAATTTACTCAAAAGTGTAAGATTAAATTTGCTAGTAGTAAATCTACACATGTAGATTTACATTTGTGAATAGTCCCCATTATTCTGGGATGAGAAAGCAGAAGTTTTAGAAAATGTGAGTTTGATTCATGACAATAGAGAAACAACATTATTTTATACAATAATTTTTTTTTCATGCTTCTATTTCTCATAATTGTCTTGTTTTCAAGTGGATAGATACAAGAAGATACTGCTCTGGTATTTTTAGCATGCTGGGCAGTATACGGTGGTCGATTCACAAAAGTAATTCTACACAGGTACTCTTTTGCCTACTCTTGTCTTTGTGAAACATAATTGAAATGTACAACTTCCTACTAGTAAGAGTGCAGACGAGAGTGCAGTCCTTTTTAAGTGATCTAATTGTATGTGAATATTCACTGAATGTTCCAAATGTATTCAGATTTTAGATATTTTCAAACCAAATCACACAGGTATGTTACAGTACACATGAGGGTATTACAGGAGAATTATTGTATGTACTCGGCAATGCCTTTGTAATTAGTTCACATAATATTCTCTACCTGAATACAAAAGGGATTTGGAAGAGTTTGACAATAGTCTTGGTCATAGCTACTTTATCAATGAATATTATTTAAAAAAAGGATCACTAATAAATCCAGCTGTTTTTCTGTGAGGAGAGTGAATACAGACAATAAATCCAGGAACAAAATAATGTCCTCTTAATTGTGGCTCTATCTGCCAAAGTCACCATCAGAAGTGATCAGCTTTCATTCATCACAATGTCACTCCCTGATAACTGTACAAATATCAATTGCCAGTTGGCCCACAATTGTCATATAAAGCATCACTTTGATTATTAGCATCAACCATCATTACTTTGACATGGCCTTTAGTCTGGCTGACCTTTACTTTGACCTGACTATTCTACTGCTCATGCTATACTCCCATTCAATAAAGGATAATAAGACAGTTCAAAATAAAAATCAGTCCAAGTTAAAGTGAGTCTCGCAAATGGTGATTGAAATCACAAAGGTCAATTTACTGATTGCTTGAGTCTAAATCATAAAAGTGGTAGAGAAACAGTTGTCAGGATATTGTGCTTCGAATCCTGGGCTATCCCTTTACAAATCCCTGTCACATGTGCTTTAGTCCAATGGGATAAATTAACAAATCCAGGACTGGAAACATGATATTTAGTCAATACAAGCAAGGTTTATTCTTTGAACTGGGTACACGTGGGAAACGGTTGAGCTTTTCAGGTCTCTTCAGAGGTCTCAGCAGAAAGTGCAGGTCATCTTCTGTCTGCTGCAGGTCTAACAGAGCCCTGAAAAGGGTTCCTAGGTGTGCCACATCTATATCTGTCACTAGGCTGTCGGTGAAGGTGACTTTTGGCCCCTTCCTAAACAATAGGGGTAACCCTGCCCACCTTTGAAGCAGTTCCTGTGCGCCCTACTACAAACAATCCCACAGTGCCCCTCTCTACCTAAATCTAACATGGAAGCACCTGTATTACCCTGTGGAGAGCTCCTATGCCCACCCTAGAGGTAGGGCCAGGGAAATGGGCAATCCATTCTTTGTGGTCACAGAAAACTGGTTCAAGAAAGCTGCTCTTTTACCGCTGGGATTGGAGCCTGACTGACTAGAGGGACAAAGTAGGAGGAAAACCCAGGTGTTAGCTACATTTGCCTGTGACAGCATAGGCCTCTTTGAAGTATATTAAGTTCCTGGTCACTGCCTAGATGGCCTTTCTGTCAGAGGAACAGAACACCTTGCCGCATCCAAGATCTTTGTCTCAGCTCCCGGAGACGGTTCACACCTCATCAAAAGAGCTATGCTGCTCCGTCGTGCCAGTCTGTGGCTCATGCAATTGGGCTTCTAGAGGCTATAGGCAGGTGAAAGATGACTTTTTAAAAGTGCCTATCATAAAATATTTTGTACAAATCCGACTTTACCAATAAATTGAGTTTGTAATAAATATTTTAAAAAGTTGACAAAGAGATCTGAGTCTGTTTCCTATGTGGAGATAACATTATTTAATTTCAATATTATATCCCAATGCTTTTCTATGAAGCAGCTAACCGTGCTAGAGTACAATTACCTTTTGGGGCCTTGGCACTATAAGGACATGCTTTACATTACACTTTTACAAGTCCTACTTTTAAATAACACGCAACCTGGGGCATGAAGGCCTACTTAGGGTGACTTACTATTTTTTAAAAAGAGGTTTTAAGCCTTTGAAACTGGGTTATTTTAAAAGGCATCAGTTTTAAAGCTGCACAGACAGGCTTCAGTAGGAGACATGCAGTCACGTTTTACACTGCTGCTCTAGTTGTTGCACAATGTGTGCTGCAGTATGCTAGAAGCATTTAACATACAGGAGGTGGGTATATGTTGTATCATGTACTAGGGACTTACAGGTAAATTAAATATGCCAATTACGATTAAAGCTAATTCCAACATGTTATGTTATGTTATGTGAAGTAATGTTATCTCATCTTTTCTTTTCTTCTATTCTCTTACCTTATCTTATATTATGTATATTTGTATAGCACTCTAACCACTTGTGACAGTATACAGCAGTCATCAGGGATAAATAGGCCCCTCAAGGTTCAGGTCCACAGTGTGGTGTTGAGACAGAATATCAAGTTGGAAATGTCGACTTACAGAAATATTGAGTGGGAAAAATTGTGAATCAGAAATATCGACAGCAAGAATATCATGGTCAAGTATATCGAATTTAAGGTAAGAAATATCGCTTTTTAAAAATATAAAAGTCATTAATCTTGTTTGCTAAAATATGGTTGTTTAAAATATCGATTTTTAAATTAGTGTTAAGAATTGTAGTTTATATTTCAAATGCCCATGTGATTAATGTTTTTTTGTATAAATATTGCTTATGTTTTTTAATATCCGTGTTACATTTTTATTAGTTATCTAATTTATTTTAATTAAATTTGTGGTTTTTAGTTCCATAGCGGGTTGTGGGTTTATAGGGGAATAGGGTGGGAAGTAATTTAATTATAATAAATTAATGATTATTGTTGATTTATTTAATGTATGTTTTATAGTGTTAATTGTGAGAAGTAATTTATTTGTAATTAATTATTAATTGGTTGTTAATTAATATTAATTATTTAATTAATAATTAATTATGGTGATTGTGTATTTGTTTTTAGGTGTGGGTTGTGGAGTTTATAGGGATAAAGGGTGGGAAGAACTGTATACTTGATTAATCAATAAATAGTTATTAATTTGTATTAATTAAATGATTGAAAATTAAATATGGACATTGTGTAATTCATTTTAGGTGCAGGGTGTGGGGTTTATAGCGGTAAAGATTCGAAAGTGATTTATGTTTATTTAATAATTAGTTGTTGATGTATATTAACTAATTAATTGATAATTATTCACGGTAATTGTGTGATTTGTTAGGTGTGGGTTGCGGGGTTTATGGGGTGAAAAGTGAGAAGTAATTTATTTTTAATTAATTAATAACTAGGTCTTAATATTGATTAATTGAAAACGAATATGGAATTTGCATAATTAATGTTAGGTGTGGATTATGGGGTTTATAGGGGTAAAGTGTGGGAAGTATTTTATATTTAATTAATTATTTAATATTTTGTTGATTATTAATGTTAATTAATTAATTGATATTTAATTAGGTTAGTTGTTTATATTTTTTGTGTGTGGGTTTTACTTTTTTAGGGGTAAAGGGTGGGGAGTAAATACATTTTACTTACTTTATAATTCGTGTTTATATATTATTAGTTTTTTATTCGAAAACAAGTTTTAATTGGGTAATTCATTTTGTTACAGTTTAATTTTACCAGTGACTTGTGGGGATTATAGCCGTAACGTGTGGGAAGTTTATTCTTTTTTTATGAGTTTTAATTTGTTTTATGTAAGTACATTTTTTATAAAAATTTAGATGTGGTTTGTGAATTGTGTGGTGTAATAGGGTAGGAAATAAATAAATTAAATGTGTGTAATAATTAAATTGTATTTTAATTTTTATTACATTTGTATATGTTTTTATTTATTTAGTTTTTTAAAATATTTTTGTTGTTACTATTTTGTTTGTTTTTACTTCTGAACTGACTGGAGTGAGAACATTAATTGTTACCCCTTTGCAATCCAACATTTTCCCTACTCTTGCACTGATTGGAGTGGGAATAGTAAATGTTGTCTTGCCACTATACAACACTTTCCCTACTGTTGCACTCACTGGAGTGGGAAGAGTAAACCTTATCCTGCCACTAGCCAACACTTGTCCTACTGTTGCACTCAATGGAGTGGGAATAGTAAGTTTTACCCCTCGGCTATCTAACACTTTCCCTACTGTTGCACTCATTGGAGTGATAATAGTAATTTGTCCCCTATGCAATCCAACAATTTCCCTACTGTTGCACTCAATGGAGTGAGAATAGAATGTTCTACCCCTATGCATTCCAACACTTTCCCTACTGTTGCACTCACTGGAGTGGGAAGAGTAAGTTTTACCCCTCCGCTATCCAACACTTTCCCTACTGTTGCACTGACTGGAGTGCGAATAGTGAGTTTTACCTCTCCACTATCCAACACTTTATTTTTTGAAAATTAATTGTATTATTTAAAATATTTATATATATATATATATATATATATATATATATATATATATATATATATATATATATATATATATATATATATATTACCTACTGGCGGTCGCCAGTAGGTATATATAGTTAGGATTTTTTCTCTATGGGTTTTTTGAAAATTCTATGTCTAATAACTTTGGCGTTTGTGGACGGAATTGGCTGAAATTTTCAGGAAAATGGCACATTTTGTTTCTGAGCAGCCCTTGAAAATTTGGGGGGGGTTCGTCCAGTGGGGGCCGAGAAAAAAGGGGGGTCCCAAAACGTGTTTTTAACATTGAGTTTTCCATAGGGCGGTTGGCCTCACTTTTAGCCCGAACGGCTGAATGGATTTGCACGAAACTTGGCAAAATTGTAGGGACTGGTAGCCCGATGTGCCTTTTGTAGGTCTCAATATATGTGCTCCAGTGGATTTTGAGAAATTAACGTTTTAAAAAAGATATATATCTGTAACAGCGGACCGGTTAGCGCTCTGGTTCGCGGACTTTTCGCGCAACGGAGCTTTGTGAAGCGAAGCTGATTGGTTCTCCGGCGTCTGTCAACATTCCAAACAGTCCGTAGCGGCCGCCATCTTGTCTCTCGGTAGGATCGAGAGACAAGAGGAGGTCAAAACAAAGGGGGAAATAACTATAAGGGGGCATAGTAGATCCTCGCTGACCCCCTAGGTTTGATGTGGAGGTTTTAAAAGGGCCCCGCGAGGGAAAAAAAAATATTAAAAATAATAATTGAACGGCGGAATGGATTTGCACGAAACTTGGCAAAATATTAGGGACTGGTAGCCCGATGTGCCTTTGCTAGGTCTCAATATATGTGCTCCAGTGGATTTTGAGAAATTAACGTTCAAAAAAAGATATATATCTGTAACAGCGCTCCGCTTCGCGTAACGGAGGTTTGCGAAGCTGATTGGTCATTCTGTCACTGGGCTATAGTTGGGCTACATCTGGCTGATATTTGGGCTACATTTGTTTTTTTGTGTGTCTGGCGGCCATCTTTGGGCTACATTGGGCTACATTGGGCTTCATTGGGCTACATTCGGCTAATTAGCAAATAGCTCATCGCAAACTAGGAATGGTAAAGAATCGCTATTTATTCCTTAAAGTTCGCTATTTAGGAAATGCAAATAACTTTGATGATACATATGGCGGTTCATCTCTAACAAGATAAGAAGCATAGGGATAGATTTATGATGACTGGCGCATCACCAGGGATGTGTTAGTCATTCTGTGCCGCTGTTCCGTCACCTATGGTGTGCTGCATTTACAATGCGGCGCATCACGGGGCAAAAACAGCACAGATGCGTGATGTATCTGTGCCGTAAAGGTGGCGCATTGCTGGAGTTGTATCGCAAGTGTGATGAAGGTCCAGCAAGGGTCGGGGGTGCCCCTGTCGCAGGGTTTCTGTTCTCACACAGAACTGTGGACAGAGGATTGGAACCTCGGCGAATTAGGGTGTCCCAAAACTCACGTTAGTAATCAAAAACTATTTAGCAAGCTAGGTACAGTGTCACATTGGATATAACAAACTCTCAATGTTTAGACAATCCAGAATATGAACTTATAGTACCTCAGGATACGTGGAACTCATGAACAGTCGGTCGTTATATATTTCTTAGAAACCAGAACATGGAGTTAAGAAGAACACATGTGTATTTGAAATGTTTATTTACTAATGCCGTCTTCTCAGGCGTAGTACCTTAGATAATAAAAGTACACATATTATCAGTAGCAAAATTACCAGCATAGTTACTAGTACATAAAAAGTGAATGGTGATAGTATGTTAACATGCTGTAAATGAATAAGAGTTAGCAACACTTATAAGCAGCCGCGGGCCGTGGAGGGAGTTACGGTGAGGCAGGGAGGCGGGGAGGGGGAGAAGCAGGGTGGAGAATACAAGTACACATATTATCAGTAGCAAAATTACCAGCATAGTTACTAGTACATAAAAAGCGAATGGTGACAGTATGTTAACATGCTGTAAATGAATAAGAGTTAGCAACACTTATAAGCAGCCGCGGGCCGTGGAGGGAGTTACGGTGGGGCAGGGAGGCGGGGAGGGGGAGGGGCAAGGTAGAGAGGGCTCCACCCTGCTTCTCCCCCTCCCCGCCTCCCTGCCTCACCGTAACTCCCTCCACGGCCCGCGGCTGCTTATATCTCACCCTCCCTAATACACATATTATATTATTTGCTAAGAAGGTCTCTTTGTGTTGGTTTAGGGCGTGCCCATACTTTAGTGTCTTAGATTTGAAGGAATCACATCAGCATACACCAGCTCTCTCTTCATGTGAACCGCATCAACTGTTGTGTATGTGTGTTCGGCAAAGCAATATAAAACCCGCCTCATGCCCAGAATTGGCAGAAGTTGCACTTATGTTATGAGTATGAAGTCGTGGAGATCAGACCTCATAACAATTCTGTATCGTGTTGTTCTTGAAACTTTAGCACTCGCTGTACAGATATAGTTTAACAAGTAAAGCAGATAGTAGACCAATAACATATTATTCTCATGTAAACCACGATGAACTACTAGGTGGAAAGCTAAAGCAACAACTAAATGTCGTGTGCAGAAGTTGCAAAAAAGGAAAAATGGCGTTTAAACCGGTAATGAGCCCATGCTAACTTAACACGGTGTAAAGATATCCAGGACCTAGATGACACCTCCTCATGATCCGGAAACGAACTGAATAAGATAATAGAAGTGCCATCTCATGAGAGCAGATTGCAAGTTTATATGTGGACGGTCCGCAAGGTAAAGCATTAAAAACTAGGAAAATTCAATGCTAAAGAAAAATAAAACAGCCAAGTACTTTATCGAGTCTTAAGCCAATAGGCAAGGTAAATAATAAAAACTTGACAATTAAGTCAATGAATTGTCAATGAAATTCTAGTACTCAGCATATGAAACATGAAAAAGGTCTATGACATAACTGTGTATGCAAAATAAGCTGCAACAGCCTCCAACAGGAAGTCACCGTCTTCATCCGAAAACAGTTCAGCCATCCAATTTAAAAGCGGAAAAGAACATACGTGCTCTCCCAGCACCGGATCCTCTATCACCATCAGAGGACAGCTCGGTGGGTTTTCAAGAAAGCTGTGTTCCAAGAAAGACTGTGCTGCCGCCAGTAAATTCCAGGGACCAAGTAGTCCATGCATCAATGCCACAGCCATAATCCTTTCGCCAGGACAAATCAACTCGTGAGTAATGATAGGAGTCATCAGCTGATTAAAGTCGACGTCAGGAGAAACCGGTCCGCAGAGACACAAATCAATGGCCCAATCGAAATCACAGGTCAGGCAGTGAAATACAGGCTGGACACAGGTGAAGTAGGAGAACCGAAAAGATAATCCATATGCCGTGCTTAATATCGCCAACGGCATTGTGCCATAATATTCTAGCATGCGATTGCGGAACAGTGTCAGCAGCTGCAGGGTCGGAGGTTGCATAGGAGGGACATCCATATTTAAAAATGTAAAAAAGCACAAGAGCGTCCGCTGGTAATGCAAGTAAAAATGCAATCCACGAACCAGAGTGGAGAAAATGGAATGAAAGGGAGCAGGGATGACTCCAAAGATTTTCTCAAATGAAGTCACGAGACCACTGGTAACAACTTTAAAAAAGTGTGCCAGGGATTTTGTGGAGGATGCGTTAAAGATAGTCGGAAACATGTTGCTGAAATTGAAAGGCAAATCTGTGTACGGGTGTTCGCTATGTGAAGTACGAAAGTTTCACGGGCCGAACTCAAGGCCACCTCTCTCTGAGACAAAAGAGCTCTTATTCTTGTCATGCCGTTGAAACGTGTCCCAAGGTTGGTATTTGTGGCCAGATTGAAAACTCCCTATGTTCATGTGTGGGAGGAAATAGAACATTTCTGCAGCAAATAACCCGTTCACTTACTGTTACGATAAAAGGAATACTTTTAATTAACTCAGAACAATCTTCATTATTGAGCATCAAATAACTACCATTTTCCAACAACTTGAACGTGGGGATGATAGCAGGAACTGGCGTGCCTTGCAACACGCAAGCCATATTTGGTCGGTGTTTGTTGCATGAATCGTGTAACTGTATGTGCCTACACATTAGTGAATGATCTGGCGTCTCAGTGCATTCCTCTCCATTCAGATAAACTTCTTGATCATCTTTGAAACATCTGTATGTGTATGGAAGCGACCAGACCTCATGAACAAAAGCACTACCTAAAGGTTCATAAAGACCTATTGGTATATATTTCATACAATTTGAAAACTTATATAAAGCAAAAGGCAGCGTTATTAAACCGTGGATAAGGCATGTTGCCAAAAAACCCGCAATCCTCTGCTGATGATGTCACTGAGCATGTCATGAATGATGTAATATGTGACATCATCAGTAGTGGATTATGGGTAATAGTATCTCTAGTTTACTCCCCTATAGCTGTCTTTCTTTTAACATAAGTGTGTGTTTCCTTCCCTTATACTTACTGTTTTTGGTTCGCTTCCAGTTCGCGTACCAGCGAGCGAACTAGGAAGCGAACTAAGAGAAATAGAGGTTGGCACAGTTCCAAATATTGTACCAATTTTTTAATAACGGGGAGGTAGTTCTGAAAAGAACTTTTTTTTTTATTTTTCTGAACATTTTTTTAATGTTTTTGAATTTTTCGGAACAGTTTTATATTTTTTTGGGTTTTTCTTGGAGGGGGCAATGAAAACGATTCATTGTAAAGGGCTCAACAGGAGCAACAAAACAAAAAAAAGAAGTATTTATTATTTTGGGCGTTTCGGACAAACTTGCATATGATAGTCAATAGCTCTGTTGATCAGAGTGATGCTTCTTTCTCCGTAGGAAATGAATCCATCGCAAAATACGCAGGTGTGTTTTACTTCACCAAATCTCATTTGTATATTTGGCACCATCTCCCTGCCCTCTGGTCCCGTTACTTCCGGTACAACAGATCTTCTGGCCATAATAGGGAGATTATCTAGGTCGTTCCGAAACTGTGCAGCACTGTAGTTGTTAGGATGCCACCTAGTCATATGGCGATGCATTGTGTAGTTTCCGAAACTGTATTTTTTGTCGGTCCCTCTGGACAGTCTATCTTGACATATAAGGCAAGTAACGTATCTTGCATTTACTTTTTTCTGACCTTTGGGAATTTAAAAAAATTGCCAAATGAAGTTTTCTTTCCGGTGAGACGTCTTGGGCTGCTCAGGCAAAAACTGCCTCTCTTCGTGCTCGTCCTCCTGTTCCTCTTCTTCTTCTTCTTGTTGAATTACAACTTGAGCAGGTGGTCCACTCTTCCTTGGATGTGGTGGAGGTGGTGGGGAAGCACCAGCTGAAGCTACTAAAGAAGCCATTGCTCAGTGATCACAAAGGGTCTTTCTCTCACAATGATGAAAGTCAGAGTGAGGAAAGAAGGAGGGATTTTCATCATTTGGGAAAAACAAGAGTTCTCAACCAATCAAAAGTGTTCATTTTAGATTATATGACCTAGTCTTACATCATTAGGAAACCAAAAGTGAAATGAACCAATGAAAAGTGTTATTACCAAGTCACATGACTTGCTGTGTTTACGTTAAGCGCTTTGCAGGGCCTCCCGGTTTGCTTCCAGAAACCTGCGCTTTGGCACTCGCTTCGCGTACCAGTTCGCTAACGTAGCACGTCATATGACGTATCACGCGACAACGTGGAACGTCATGCGGACGGGAGGCGTCACGATGTTGTTTTCTAACGCGGCACTTGCGGTAAAGAAACGTTTACCGGCTCGCGGTCTATTTCGCGGCATCAAGGTCAGCTAACGGGAAGCTTCCCGATTCGCGAAGCGGGAACGAAGAAAAAAAAATATTTAAAAAAAAAGTTATTAATAAACATATAAAATATATTTTTGGATTTAAAGAAGAATACATTTTACAGCTACAGATATTAGCTGTTAAAAAACCAATGAAATTCACTGAAAAAACCATAGGTTATAGACCATATATAGTTAGGAATTAGCATTTACAAAACCTTGAAAATTCACTGAAAAAACCATAGGTTATAGACCATATATAGTTAGGAATTAGCATTTAAAAAACCTTATTTTACTCACACAAAACCATTGAAATTCCATATATAGTTAGTTGCACTAACTATATATCGCGCACCCGCAATCCACTGCTGATGATGTCACATATTACATCATTCATGACATGGTCAGTGACATCACTGATGACATCACTGATGACAACATCCAGTGATTATGTGTTTCTGTAAAGTTTAAATATGTTTTACATATTGAAGAATGAGTGGATGTATAAGTGTCTGAATGAAGGTTTTAGTAGGTGCGTGATTGACTGTATGAGTGAGTGATTAAATGCGTCTTACTGAATGCACGGGTTAGTGACTAAACTGTCTAAAAGTGTGCATCAGTATGTCTGTTGTTGTGCAAGCTGCTGCATGTGTTGATCAGTAGCTATATAAGTAGCTATATGGGTTATTGATTGGTTGCACAAGTATTTGTATGGGAGACTGAGTGTGTGTATGGCTGGCTGGGAGGTGTGTGACTCTGTGCAGATCAATGTGTACTTGTATCAGTGATTCTATAAGAGAGTAACTATGTGTTAGTATATGTTTCAAAAATGTAAGGTGTTCTGTGTTTAACTGTATAGATGAGAAAATGGAAGTGTGATTGATTCTTTTCAGGACTGACTAGGTGTGTGAGTAACTCCATGGATGAGTGGCAGAGTGTGAGTGTCTGTATAGGTGTATGAGTGCATATGATAGTGTTGTAAAGATGAGTGATTGTATGTATGAATGATTGTATGAGTGAATGTGTGTGTAGACATAGGAATCAGTGAGTGCGTATGTAGTAACTAGTATTGGTGTGTCAATGGTTTCAAAAATGATACTCTCTATTTAACACTGGGTGTAACGGAGGTTATATTAGAGTGTGAGGAGATGCATTGTATTATCACATGAATGATATCATCAGTGATGTGATCATTGATGTCAAGTGAGATGTCATCAGTGATGTCATCAGTGATGTCACTGACCATGTCATGAATGATGTAATATGTGACATCATCAGCAGTGGATTGCGGGTGCGCGATATATAGTTAGTGCAACTAACTATATATGGAATTTCAATGGTTTTGTGTGAGTAAAATAAGGTTTTTTAAATGCTAATTCCTAACTATATATGGTCTATAACCTATGGTTTTTTCAGTGAATTTTCAAGGTTTTGTAAATGCTAATTCCTAACTATATATGGTCTATAACCTATGGTTTTTTCAGTGAATATATATATATGTATATATATATATATATATATATATATATATATATATATATATATATATATATATATATATATATATGCAAAAAAGAAGGAGAGAACTCTGGGTAGGTCTCAGTTTAGGTGGAAAGCAGCTCCTGTTAGAGCACTCTCAACACCAGCGACACTCTAGATCTGCTCACCTCAAATGTCTGTTTTTCTATCAAAGTTTTTAAGCATAGGATTAGACAGTGCTATCCATGCCGAGATAGAAAATGACAAAGTCTTTCGCCATTTAAACAGCAAAGTCTTTAAGCATAGGACTAGTACAGTGCAGTCCTTGCCGAGCTGTCAAATAACAAAAGCCATTTATCACTCCAGGCACAATATTACAGCTTTGAATTGGTAAAATACCAACTCAAGCCAACCTGAAATGAATAAAAGCAACCCCTGACACAGTGTTTCGCTCTAATTAGAGCTCTTCAGAGAGGTATAGCTTTGTCCAGACACAAGGGAGCACCCAGTATTAAGTCAAAACAAAACCCTTTCAGGCATAGAGTGACGCATAAATTATGCAAAAAAGAAGGAGAGAACTCTGGGTAGGTCTCAGTTTAGGTGGAAAGCAGCTCCTGTTAGAGCACTCTCAACACCAGCGACACTCTAGATCTGCTCACCTCAAATGTCTGTTTTTCTATCAAAGTTTTTAAGCATAGGATTAGACAGTGCTATACATGCCGAGATAGAAAATGACAAAGTCTTTCGCCATTTAAACAGCAAAGTCTTTAAGCATAGGACTAGTACAGTGCAGTCCTTGCCGAGCTGTCAAATAACAAAAGCCATTTATCACTCCAGGCACAATATTACAGCTTTGAATTGGTAAAATACCAACTCAAGCCAACCTGAAATGAATAAAAGCAACCCCTGACACAGTGTTTCGCTCTAATTAGAGCTCTTCAGAGAGGTATAGCTTTGTCCAGACACAAGGGAGCACCCAGTATTAAGTCAAAACAAAACCCTTTCAGGCATAGAGTGACGCATAAATTATGCAAAAAAGAAGGAGAGAACTCTGGGTAGGTCTCAGTTTAGGTGGAAAGCAGCTCCTGTTAGAGCACTCTCAACACCAGCGACACTCTAGATCTGCTCACCTCAAATGTCTGTTTTTCTATCAAAGTTTTTAAGCATAGGATTAGACAGTGCTATCCATGCCGAGATAGAAAATGACAAAGTCTTTCGCCATTTAAACAGCAAAGTCTTTAAGCATAGGACTAGTACAGTGCAGTCCTTGCCGAGCTGTCAAATAACAAAAGCCATTTATCACTCCAGGCACAATATTACAGCTTTGAATTGGTAAAATACCAACTCAAGCCAACCTGAAATGAATAAAAGCAACCCCTGACACAGTGTTTCGCTCTAATTAGAGCTCTTCAGAGAGGTATAGCTTTGTCCAGACACAAGGGAGCACCCAGTATTAAGTCAAAACAAAACCCTTTCAGGCATAGAGTGACGCATAAATTATGCAAAAAAGAAGGAGAGAACTCTGGGTAGGTCTCAGTTTAGGTGGAAAGCAGCTCCTGTTAGAGCACTCTCAACACCAGCGACACTCTAGATCTGCTCACCTCAAATGTCTGTTTTTCTATCAAAGTTTTTAAGCATAGGATTAGACAGTGCTATCCATGCCGAGATAGAAAATGACAAAGTCTTTCGCCATTTATATATATATATATTTTGTAGAACTATATTTTTACCATCAATATTTTTTCCCAATATTTTTGTATTTACCTGTTTAAGTATAGGGAGTTGATACTTTTTTATTCTATATTTCTCATCGATATTTTTTAGTTCTATATTTTTATCAACAATATTCTGTCAGTGAACCCCACAGTGCCTCAGTACTTGATGCACCAACCGTAACTAAGCTCCTGATGTTAGGTGACATGTGAAAGTGAGGGAGATGTTTTGATGTTTACTATGAGGGATGGGGGTAACCTTCAGAGCTAATTGGCATAGGTTGGTTATTTTTAGTGATAGTAACTATGCAGGCGCACTAAGTGGCTTACAATAGTAAAACAAATGAACTCAAAAATAAAATGTGGAAGGTGCTAGCTGAAAGGGGCATCTTAACATGCTTACAAAGCAGTGATTGAGAGCAAAGCAAATCGACTTGAAAAATGCTCATAAAACAGATAAAAAACACACAAATCAGGAAGGTTTAAGGGCGCAACAAGACTAGCAGTCAGAAGTGCCACCAGCAGAAAGGCCCCAGACTGCATAACAGCACTAAACACAGCAAAAGGTTATCTCTAGGGCCGTACTGGCTGTAGCGGGCACCGGGCATTTCCCCGGTGGGCAGTCAGGGTGGCAGGCAGTTTTGGGGCCCTGGGGGGCCGTTTTTGTTACCGGGCCGTTTTTGCAGCATAGCTGTAATCTCGGCCCCTGTAATTAAATCGGCCAAGATACGCCCTGGCAAACAGCTCGGCCACACCCCCAACCCCACGGGGGCCAGCCGAGCACTTTACCAGGGCCGGTTGGGGTTCCCAGTCCGGCACTGGTTATCTCATTAAATGTAACATTGTCTAAGGCAACAAAACTCCTTGAATTAGCTTCACATATATAAATATCAACACAGTACAATGAGCCAAGTCCACCGCATTACGAATGGGTTCATAATAAGTGAGAGGCAAGAGTAGTAGAAATAGTGCCCATTAACAGAAAGCAGAAACTCTTGCGAATACATCAGAAAAAACTACATTAAGGAACTTCCATTTGAATTTATTTTCACACACATAATGAGGATCATTGTCTAAAATATGAACAGGAAGCATATCATTCATTTTACTCACAATAACAAATATGCAAAAGGCTATTGGCAATGCTGGGACAACTGCTACTCTGAGTTGATCGTAATTCTGGTAACCAGACTGTTCCCCCAGCCACTCTCAAATCACATTAACATACGTATTGTTGCCTATAACTTCAACCAGATGAATTATGTGTGACTGCATGCAAGTCATATATTTTTCCCCTTCTTGGGTATGAAATAAAGTAGAGAGTGAACTGCCTCTGTTCGCTTTGGGGCCTATTTGTCTTTTCATGGCCTAAGCCCAGGAGCGTAAGATGTAAGATTGATCCTGGCTCCTAAACACATTTCTCTTATTTTCATAGTTTATTCATTTGTCAACAGCGCACGCTAGGAAATCTGCACAACACAAAACTATAAAGTGCCTCTTTCTTGATAAAAGAGGCACAGAAAAAGAATAAAGCAAACGCAATGCCAGTGCAAGGTCGTAGCATATCGTTCAGGCGAGTACATGAAGATGGGGAGCTACTTTGTGAAATTCAATTCAATTCAATTAATACTTTATTCGATTTTGATTGAAATTTTAAAAGTTCAGAATGAAAACAAACATTACCAGCGGAGCCAATGATAAGCATGTATACTCTATAATCTTCTTATACAATATAATAGCTCAATATACAATTAAGACAAATTGTTGAGAACACTAAAAAGGGTCATGAGTCTGACTCAATGCCGGTACCAATATGCCTTTGAATACTTAATACATTACGTAGACCCTGAGAGGTCTTCTCAGGGGATGTATGACATTACAACGCATGCTTTTACATCGCATGCCTTTACAACGCGGTATTTACAACGAATACCTTTACAACGCATAGTGCTTTGGGGCGCTGGATAGTGAATAGTTTAATTTACTATTCCAACTCCAGTCCCCGTGGATAGTAGGGAAGGTGTTGGATAGTAATTTAAACTTATTTTTTATCCTAGAGCGCCCCCCAGCGCAATGCGTTGTAATGGTTTGCGTTGTAAAAGTTGCGTCGTAAGGGCACTGCGTGGTAAAAGTTGCGTTGTAAAGGATGTTTCCCCTTCTCAGGGGAGTCGATGTCTGGGAGCCTAACACTTAGCTGCAGAGTCCCGTAGGGATCCTCGTTGAGCCCCACATTATTCAATGTGTGCATGCGGTCACTCGCTGATATCATCCTGCCCCACGGGATCAAAATCGTCACCTATGCGGACAACACGCAGCTGGGTAATTACCCTCAATGGTCCACAAAACTTTCCCTAAGACTTTGAAACCTGTCTGGAGAAAGTGGCCTCCTGGATGGAGCACTCCTGCCTCAAACTTAACAGAGAGGAAATAATGCTCCTGGGTAACACCTCTAGCCTGGATCTTAAACAGACATGGCCCACCTGCCTGGGCACTTCTCCAACCCCCAAGACTAGGATCAAAAGCTTGGGCATTTGTTTGGATAACTCTCTTAAGTTTGACCATCAAGCTGTGAGAGTGATAGGGGCCTGCTTTGGCACCCTTAGACTACTTTGAAAGGTTGTCCCTCTCCTTCTGATGGGTGTAAGGAGGATCCTGATACAGACCTTGTTCCTATCGTGCCTGGACTAAGGCAACTCTCTGTACTCAGGAGCACCTAAAGCAATGATAAGGAAGCTCCAAGTCACGCCGAATTATGCTGCTAGTCTGTTGCATGGGGTCCTGAAAACGCAGTCAGCCAAACCAGCCCAGAAGTCCCTACACTGGCTGCCTATTCTGGAAAGAAAAAAATTCAAGACCCTGTGCATAGCCCACAATACCATGTGGGAAAATGGCCCTGCTATTAACAGCTCCCTCATTACCTCTTGCCGCCCCTGAAAATTACTTAGATCGGCCAATCATAACTTTGCAGTCACCCCCAAAATCAGGAGGGTAAGAAGCGGAGGAAGATCTTTTTCCTATAATGTAGCTAGACTCTGGAATACACTGCCCCTACACCTTCGCTCGGAATCCCGCCATCTCCTCTTTTGAAAACGTCTTAAAACCTGGTTATTTCAACACTCTGCCCTATAATCCTATCATGTCCCCTACTGTCTAGCCGCTAGCGCTGGGAAGCCCTAGGGTAGCTATGCGCTCTACAAATGCTGAATAATAATAATTATGTAAGAAGGTATAGACGGAAACAAGCTCAGTCTCTAGCCTTTGCAGAAAGTGCAGTGCAGGTATATAATTTCAGATATCCTCTTTCCTCAGTAGAAGTTGGATAAAGTGTGAACGCAGAAGTGAATTAAAAAAAAGCATGTGTGATTAGAAATACTATACTCTTATGGGTATAAGAGGGCATATGTGTAGACCACTTATTACACAGAACGAAAGAAACGAGGCTATGAAAAATGCATAACCTGAATCTAGTCAGAAATTCTCGATGGTATAAATAGGCTGGGGTACTTCTTAAAACACTGAGTATGCTTCTAAGAAAATTATTTTCAGCATAACATAAAGGGCTGATGTTAGCCTGACCCAGGATACCTGCTCCAAATCCAGTAATTGCCACATGTTCAAACACGATAAATAGGATTCATATGATTAATTGATCTGCTACCTAATTTTGCAGGAAATCTTTGAAGGCTCTTAATCGATTTGAATAATTGGTTATGTCTGATCGATACCTGAGGATCCCATAAACCCTTCTCATTAAAATTAACCCTGGGCATAGTACTACACTACGCTAACGGAGCATAAATAGTTTGTACTAATTCGCACTCTGCAAATTGCACGTAGCACAGTACAAAAACTGTGCCTAACAACATAGCATAGCAGCTAAATCAACAACATCTTCAGATGGTTTGATAAAGCAATTTTACATTCTAAAAAGCATATAACCAATTCACGAAAGTGAACTTTTCTATGAAAACATTAGGCAATGAGAGAGGTGATGATTTTGGGGTCCCCCCTAACCTAAGGGGAGGACCGAGCAGATGACTTGAACACAAAGAACATAAACAAAAAGCACATCTTGTTGAACTTCGGTGGTGGTCCCATCCTCTTAGGACCACCCCAAGCACAGTTATTGGCAATAAAACAATCCCAACCAAAGGCCCTGCAAAACATTATGGGACGACATTAGCAGTGGGAAGTGAATATTATAGTATATAGTATATATATGAATAAGTAGGTAAGTTGTCTAGATAGAACTAATGTGTTTGTTTCCCTTTTATAGAACAAATAAGGATGCATATTTTGCAATTACTTTCAGATTGAGACCTGCCATGAAGGAGGGGAAACAAATTAAAAGAGCCTGCATTGACCTTGGACTGCGGCCCATAAGTACTGCATCATTGGCGTAGAGGAGCCCGGGATAAGGTTGCTATCCTACTTGTGGCATGTCCCTGCAATTTCTCCACCAACACCCCGTCTGGATGAATATTGTAACGGGCGAAGTGGAAGGGGCAAGGACACAACATTGCCTCACGCCCCTACTAATTTTAAACATCAGAGTGCACTCCCCTCCCCCGCCATACTTCACTCTAGCCTTAGCATGGCTGTAAGTTTCCCTAATAAGGGATATCAGGTACCCATCCAACCCATGTTCGCCATAATAAGCTACAACTTGTCATGGTAAAGACAACATGTCCATGAATTCCAGACACAATTTGCCCTGTATAATCCTGATGTATTTGTACACCAGTAGTGATACATTGAGGAACTTGTCCTCAGAACCCTTGCCCCTCCGAAAACCATATTGAATGTCTGTAAAGGCACAATTTTCCTCTGTCTAACTCTCTAATCTGGCAAGGATAACGCTACCTAAAAGTCCAGTGAGTCTAATGATGAGATGAGTCTATAACATTCAACATCACTGCAGTCTTCTTTTTAACAAATTGATATAATTAAGTATTCTTACTATGTCAGCAGTTTACCTGTCTGTCTATTGCCCTTAGAACATTGGTTTGGAGTGGTCCCCAACATTCAATGTTAGATTTTTTATAAATCAAGGGGAACCCCATCTGGACTGGTTGCTTTCCCATGGCGGCTTTTAGAAAAATGTACATTTATTTAGTTACTTTTAGATAGGCTTCAGTTCATGTTTTTTTAGTTGATGGGGGCGGGATTAGAGGAGTCACGTCACTGAGGGTACACAGCTGGGGAAGATAACGCTTGGTTTAAGAACAGGGAGGAGCGTAAAGGCGGGCTTTGAGAAAGGGCGTTTGAGCTTGATGGCTTTACAGGTCGTTAACAAACGGGGGTGTTGGGGACTGAGTGAGACGGGCCGTAGAACTAAGGGGCTAAACGATGGTGGGATCGTAAGTTAGATTACGAGTGACATGAAGATCAGTTCACATATGAGGAGGTTGCACAGGGGTGATGCACAACGGGGATTTATTAGAGGGAAGGTGGAATTGGGGAGTTGGAGAGTACGGTAATGAATGGGAGTTAGAATTCTGTTTCATATAATAGGATGTTTAAGAGCAATCTTGCAAAGAATATGGGATGTAGCTGGGCACGATTTTGGTGTTGATTAGGACGGTGTAAATATGTAGTGGGGGAGGTGTAACAAGTAGCGGTGATTTTTTCTGTTTATCATCTGTTTCTTATAGCAAAATGCATGGGTCTGATGATCATTTTTAATTGATTTTAGATACCCCTGAGGAAGGTTTATACTAAAACCGAAATGCATTGGGTGACATCAAATTGTACAGAATGGAATGGAGTTTATTTATTTAGTTTGTTTATTTATGGACATCTTATTTACATGCCAGTGAATAGGCCCGAATGGGCAATTATTGAGCAATTTAAATGCGGAAAATTGTTGGACTTCATTTCTTTGACGTGATGGATTAAAAATTGTTGAAATAAGAGAATAAAATTTGGAAGAACTTTGGCAGTACTAAGGAGTACGAGTGATTATATAGCTCAAATGTGCATATAGCTGTGCAACTCTTCTGTGGCACAGGACACTTGTGCCACAATGCAGGGCTTTTAGAAATAGCCATAATCATCTCTGCCATTGTGGAATAAAAAGAGGATTGGGTGACTGGATCATAGGCCCCATTCCCCAATGAAGGGTCATATGTCTCAGCCCCTCTTGAGGCCGAATAGATATGACTAAAAAAGATGACCCACTCTTCTTCAGGGATTGCAACCTTAACGGTCAGGGTCCCTAGATCCTGCAAAAATGGGTGATTAATTATTGAACAAAAAGCTCTATCATCTTTGTTTATGTTCTCCAAAGCAATCACTTTTGACTCCTCTTTCCTAGATGAAAAGGTCGATTTGCAACCACCCTACTGTTAGAATATGGAGTGTTCTTGAGGGCCCGAATTAGGGCTTTGCGTGATACCCTACAATCAATGTCAAAGCATCCCCAGGATATCCTAGAGGTTTTCTTAGAGGGGGGTGATCTAGTTTACTTTTGTTTAATGGACATGGACATCTTATACAAAAGCCGCCTTATTATTGTGGGGTGAAACTTCCTCATCAAGGCATATGTCAAAGGCTGGTGTTTTTTCCTAATTACCTGGGCTGAAAATTCATTGTGGATAATGGTATCTCACTTAATACACAGACCTTTGTTCCTGTGGGTCCTCAGCTTAAAAACATACCTTGTGTTAGCTCGACCCTTTCTCCACATTGTAACATCATGAACATTACTTTGGGTTCTGTGTCACTATCACAACTAATTAGGGTGTTAAAACTGCAGATAGACTCTCCACTTGACTCAGATAACAAATTATAATCTATGACAGTCAGGGTATCTCCCTAAATAGGTTGTGGTAAATTGAGTCTTGATCCTAAAGGCTTCATTTGCAAACATGAAATATTTTTGGCCATAAGATGGTTCACTGTGCTACCCTAGGAATCATGGGGAAAGTGTGTTAACCCATTCCCTTCTTCATTATTAGCACCTCAGGGTCCTAAAAAAACTTGTGTGCAAAGGTGTAAATTGACGTACCATATATAATGTATTGGTTTACTGGTTATTCGGGCACGTACCTCCAGATCTTTATCCAATGTAGGCAATATATGGGCCTTTCATTACTGAAATCATTGTTGTAGAAGTTGATTATAATCAGGGCGACTGGAAATATGTGATTGTGCGGCCAATGCATTTTTTGATAATTTGAGATTTGCTGTACTTGCCATATATTCTCATCTGCGGCATAATCTGCAGATTTTAATGATAACAAAATTTGTTTCTAGATCAAACGGTCCACAAGTTACTAAAAGCGCGGCAACTAATGGGTAGAGGACGTAGCCTTAGGGCGAGAGGGGTCGACTTTGAAGCTGGAGAACTGGGTTTGAGTCTCGTCAAAGAAGCTCAACGTCCTGTGATTCTGGGCAAATCACTTAATCTCCCGGTGCCTAACAAACAAAATAGAGACAACAATGAATGTGTCATCTGTAGCGAAACTGGTGCTGATGTAAAGCCTCTGAAACCCATTTTTTCGGATCTAGTTTGCACTATATAAAACTCAACAACAAAAAATGAAGACCCTTTGCAAAGATTAATTGGTCACCTTTTTGTTGCTTTTTGCTATATTTGAGGGTTAAATTGGATCAAATTAGGTGCAACCATTTCCCAGACAGTGTTAATAATGAAATAATGACGTAATACTATCATAAAATGTGCTGCATTAAGCCTCATAGCTCGCCTATTCCTGCCACATAATTTACTCAACCCTAAAACATAATTTAGCCCTCACCTACCGTATAATTCCAGTAACCCTGATTATAATCTATCTGCTGCCTCTTTTTTAGTCCAAAGATGGATTCTGATAAAAAGGGTACCCAGATACATGTTTGATTATACTAGGCTAAATGGTTGTAGTGACATGCATCGAAAATCCCCTTTGAGACATCCTGAAGGAGATTTAATAGCCAGTATGGGGTGCCCCAATATACACATTTTAGTGGACTGGCTCAACAGTCCACGCCTCCTTCAGACAAAAAATAGGAAATGACTCAATAAACCGCAGTCATTCAAATCAATCTTCCTTGCCAACTCTACATTATTCCAAAATAAGTTTGGCAATAAAGTTGACAACTTATGCGTCATTCTGTGCTCTATTTTTCTACCACAGAATGTTTTGTACTAACCATCGATTCATTAATAAAATGAGTTTTAATCTTTTCTCGAGCATCCAGCAAGAGAGCTATTTGGGGTAAATCGATTGCAATCATGCTGGTTTGAACACCACTAGAATGGGGAATGGTCTCAAAACAGTCCAGGCTTTCATCCCCTTCAAGACAAGTTTATCTGTTACCAGGAGGACAATTACTATTGGTCTGCCACCTATGTCGGTTATTCACCGCACAGGCGTGTGCATTGGAGAAAAATGAACTGAAAAATCTACTTGTGGGCAATAGAAAAATCCAAGAGGAACGTTGTGTATTCTTGCAGGTCTAGTATTTCGGCTTTCTCTGAGTTGTAAAATATGTTGTGTGGCGTTACTACTACCAAGGGCGGCTCTAGTCTCATGGCGGACCTGGGCAGTGAACGTAGGTAGGGGGGTGGAGCGCGGAGGCTAGTCAAGAGGGGGGGTCAGGGCGTTTGGAAGTGGAACAGAGCCGGTGGCCACCAAATCCCTGCCATGGGCCGCCACCCAAATATGTATCCATCCTCAAAGGATTATTATATTAAGGATAAATATCGGCGTGGTGGCCCCTGGAGTTTGGTGGCCCTGTGCAGGTGCACAGCTTGCACATGCCTAAGGCCGCCCCTGCTACTACGCAGTCCCCTTTATAAGTACTGGGGCTGGGTCCAACTCATCCAACCTAGGGACTGTCAGAAATTCCTTAAAATACCTGGGGATGTTATCCACTGAATCTCCCAGCCAATGGATTGTCTTGTTTACCATCTGGGACCCATTTCCCTCTGCTCCCGTAATATGTGGAGGTATATATACCAGCACAGCAACATAAGGGGCTGCCTGAGGGATTACGTTTAACACAGAATGTGGGATTGTCAAATTAGCTACTGGTTTTATGCATTTATATCCTCCCTTCATAAAATGAGCGGGCTCGATCTGTGCTAGGTCGCTTTTGTCCGTGAATTAAGTACTTTTGCCCCTCAATAGATTTTGCTGCCCAGGTTCCTATTTCTCCCTGTCCATTACCCAAAAATCTGAGGGAACAATGGGACAGTCATCTATGGAATGGATCTGAGCCAGGGAGTATTGAACTTCCATGGACTCACTTGATTTTAATATCTCCCAAAATCCCCCCGTTGTTTGGTAAAATGACTCTCCAGGACACCGATTACAGTACCCATTTCTTGTCTTATGATTTGTTTGCAGGTGTTGTTACTATCAGGAGAAGGTGAAGATCCTAGTGAGGCACTAGTGTTTCAGGAAAGCGCGGTTCATGGAGAGTACCTTTACTAATCTACAGCTCTGGTCCTGATGGTGCATGGAACCATTGCTCTTCGTCTTTGCAGGGGAATCAGATTCATCAACAGACAAGGAGGGAGATGCGGGATCTATGCTTGAATTGACATCCTAAAATTGAACTTTTACAACACATGCATTTACACCAGCCTGTCGTTTCCTTTTAGTTGGCCTTGGGGCAGTTGAGCATGGGGATAAAATATCAGTATCTATAGGCACAGAGTCTGCTTTAGATAATAGGAAAGCTGGTATGATGGGTCATGGATTCAGGTTGGCTTCAATCTATCCCCCGGTCATAGTAATCTCTTTGGAGGGAGCTCCCATAGCACTGGACAAATAATGAGTAATGGAATTAGTTTATAAAGGGGCATTGGGCACAGATTTGCCTAAAATTACCCCCATGCCCTTCTTTTTTCCCATATTGCAGAATTCACAGTACATCTTCGCCCTATAATATTGGCACTCAATATACTATTGGGTACTATTAGATATGGGTGCTCCTATTAAAGACTACAGCTTTTAAAATAATCTACTATTACATTTGGAAAGTTATGATTCACAATTTAGATAAAAGAAATAAAAGAAGGCAGAAGACAGGGTTAAAAAAAAGCAAAGGGGAATCCCATAGAAATCCCACAAAATGCTGTAAAATATATTATGTCTTTCTAAAAGATGTTCCTACTTCTGAGCGTTCGGCCCTGTCAATTAACGGGTAGAGTCACCTAGGCAGTCACAAATAGAAATGGAGGAGACAAGGGAGGAGGCACAGCCCAGCCTCCTCCGGGCTCTGCACGGGCATGGATGGGCCCGCCCTTGGCCCGAGCTTTGCCTGGGCGTGTCCCGCACAGTGGGTGTTTAGGCATGCTTTATAGCGCTGATGACCTGGCATGTGGTGCCTTCCTCCTCTGCCCCTCGTTCAAGTGGGACAATTGCTGCAGGAAACCTGTAGCCCCCAATAGAAGGTTCTCACACAGCGGTTGTTGAGGCACTTGTTATAGCTCTGATAGCCTGGCTTGCAAAGCTCTTCTCTTCTGCCCCTTGTTCCATTGGCACAAGTGCTGCTGGGACCTGTAGTTCCTCAATAGAAGTGTCATGAGCAGCACATATTGAGGCGCTCTTTATGGCACTGATGGCCTGGTGTGCGGGCCCTCTGTCCTCTGCCCCCTACTTCCAGTGACACAAGTGCTACTGGGACCTGTTGGCCCTCAATAGAAGCGGCATGCACATCATGTGGTATGGCGTGCCTCATAGTGCTGGTGGGCTAGTGTGCAGGTTCCTCCTTCTCTGCCCCTCCTTCCAGTGGCACAAGTGCTGCTGGGACCTGTAGTCCCCCAATATCAGCCTACCACGCAGGGGGTGTTGAGGTGCACTTTATAGTGCTGATGACCTGGTATGCAGGGCCCTCCTCCTCTGCCGCTTTGTTCAAGTGGCACTAGTGCCCCAATAGAAATGGCCCCCACAGCGGTTGTTGAGGCATGCTTTGTAGTGCTGATTGGTACAAAAGGGGGTGGTGATGGATGGAGCATCTGAACCAATCAAACACTCACACCCAGTCAACAGATCTGGGTTTAATCCATCACCGTTCTTTAGCCCACTCTGCCACCCCAGTTCAGACATGGCCATATGCAAATCAGTCTGACCCTGTGCCTCATGGGAACAGTCCAGCCCGAACTTGCCAGCCATGCCTTCCCTGGATCGGAAACAAGCTTCTGAGGAAAGGTTTCTGGCATTTCAGCCATCTTCAGCCTGGCTTGCTTGAATCCAGCGGCAAAGTGAGCAAGGGACTCACGTCTGAGCATACCCTGCCAACTTATGGCGAACAAAGTGGTACAAAAGGGGGTGGTGATGGACGGAGCATCTGAACCAATCAAACACTCACACCCAGTCAACAGATCTTGGTTTAATCTATCACCGTTCTTTAGCCCACTCTGCCATCCCAGTTCAGACATGGCCATATGCAAATCAGTCTGACCCTGTGCCTCATGGGAACAGTCCAGCCCGAACTGCCAAGCCATGCCTTCCCTGGACCGGAAACAAGTTTCCGAGGACCGGTTCCTGGCATTTCAGCCGTCTTCAGCCCGGCTTGCTTGAATCCAGTGGCAAAGTGAGCTAGGGACTCACATCTGAGCATACCCTGCCAACTTATGGCGAACAAAGTGGTACAAAAGGGGATGGTGATGGACGGAGCATCTGAACCAATCAAACACTCACACCCAGTCAACAGATCTGGGTTTAATCCATCACCGTTCTTTAGTCCACTCTGCCACCCCAGTTCAGACATGGCCATATGCAAATCAGTCTGACCCTGTGCCTCATGGGAACAGTCCAGCCCGAACTGCCAAGCCATGCCTTCCCTAGACCGGAAACAAGCTTCCGAGGACCGGTTTCTGGCATTTCAGCCGTCTTCAGCCCAGCTTGCTTGAATCCTGCTGGAAAGACCCGGTTGGACAGATTCTAGCAGAGTTTGTTGCATTCTGCTCTAGAGTTGATGGTTCTGCCAGCTGTTTCATGCTCCTGAGGCCTGACACCTAGAATTCGAGGATTCCTGCTGCATTCCACCACCTTTAGCACCAACTGTATTTTTCTCTTTCTTAGCAGTAGATTGGTATTATGGATAGACATGCCCTTCTGTCCAGCCCTGGTAGTCTTCTAATGTTGATGTCTTTAGAACATGAACCTACCATGGTTCTTCATGGCAGACTACTCCCCTCCCTGCTCTCCTCAAATACTTTCCACCACTTGCGGTTGACTGTGTGTCCAGCAGGACTCTGCAGTGCCTCTTCATGGGGGCACCTACCAAATTATCAGTCCACAGAATTCTAGGTAACCCGCTTGTTCTCGGTATCTAGCAAGTTCGCCAATTGGGGCCTGAGAGGGAGTCTGGGAGCTGGTGAAGCCAGCCCTGGATAGAGTCCACAAAGTCCAAAATACAAGCCAGGGACTTAAAAGGAGAGATAGAGTTTCCTTCAATTGGTAGGGCACCCACTTAGTTTGGTGGTTTGATAGCATTCCTCCTCCCCTCTGCACCATACACAGTGTCCAGCTTACTGCCTGAACCAACCTTTTGCTGTCCTCTTGGGAAGGATTCAGAATAAAGTACCTTCAATATTGAACTCATTCTTTACTCTTAACCATACTCCACCCTTTTGGGACTTGACTCTTCACTCCAAGACTGCAAATTATTATTTATTTATTATTATTATTTATACTCTTATAAAGCGCCTGAATAGACCCCCGAAGGGGTATCTCCGCGCTATTGCTGCAAAGAGGGTGTTCTGGAAAGGTATGCTACAGTGGTAATATGCAGGCAAGATAAGCGTTAGTTGCTGGGATACAGGTATGTTTTTAAGGTTTTCCGAAAAATCAGGTGACTGGTAAGTGATCTTAGTTCGAGGGGCAGAGAATTCCAGAGTACTGGTCCGGCGTGGGCCAGCGCACGGCCACCCTGTCTGGTCTTCTTTACTCTAGGTACCTGCAGCAGTTGCCGGTTACTGGAGCGTAAGGAACGCCCGGGGATATAGGGCTGGAAGATTTCAGTCAGGTATTTAGGGCCTTCCCCTATCATACTCTTGTGGATGGTGCATAAGGTTTTAAACTGGACTCGTTTCCTCACTGGAAGCCAGTGGAGTCTGATCAGCAGGGGGCAGGAGGGAGTCCTCGGTGGAGCATTCAGGACAATCCTCGCTGTTGTATTTTGGATCACCTGTAGTTTATTAAGTTGTCCCTCGTTTGCTCCAAGGAGCAAACCATTACAGTAATCCACCCTGCTGATGACAAGAGCCTGCACAAGCGTTTTCCTGTGATGGTCCGGTAAGTAGGGGAAGACCCGTCTTAACATCCTAATAGCCCGAAAACAGGTACCGGCAACTTGATTTACATGATCTTTAAATGTAAGTTGCTGATCAAGTAGCACTCCCAAGTTCCTGATCGTACTCTTGGGGATGGGGACAGGGCCTAACTCCAAGGGCCACCAGTCCGATGACCAGTGTGTTGCTGCTTGCCCGAACAGCATGACCTCGGTTTTCCCAACGTTACACTGCAGATAATTTTAAGCCTCCTTTTGTGACTGGAGTTAAAACTCACCCATCCACCCTTTATCCTGTGTGGGAATATCCTCCAAGGCAATCTATAGGTAGGACTTGCTAACAGCTGTGAGGATTCATACCAAGTCTTCTGCCTCAACCAGCAGAAACCTAATCTACCAAGAGTGGACCTATTGGGTTTGGTGGTTTATAATTTGCGAGATGGGGAAGCACTGCAATTAACTACCCAAGCCAAGCAGCTCAGAGCAAGAATACCCTTTAAGGCTGATGGAGATAAGTATACCAAATGACTACAATATTGAAGGAATCTAGGTATGGCTAAACAGATCTTACATTTGAATTCCAGGACAATTTATTTATACACAAGACAGCAATTCTGACCCTTATATCACATTTCAATCTGGAATTACAGCAAAGCTCAACTTTCAGATTAAGTGCACAGTGAAAAGTATTATACATTGACAAAGTGCAAAACATGATGCTGTAGTCCCTTTTCGTCACCAAAGAAAATTATATTAATTAGTTGTTGCCACTATTGCCATAGTTTTACCTATACTCAGATTCCAGGATGAGCCTGATAAAGCCTTCCTTGGCAATGCCCCTTTTTTATGCCACCCTTGTAAATAGGGTCAGCATCAAAATCAATGGGTGCTGTGGCGGAACGCCCACTGCAAGACCCATTGCCCACCCTTTCATGCTGAGTATAGTGTGAAAGGGTGCCTTATTTACAAGGTGGAGTTAAGCCACGTTAAGTGGCTTAAGTCGCCTTGTAAATAAGGCAAAGCCCCTACCGACACAGGAACATCCTTAAAAGTGACGTTCCTGTGGTGACAGGGGCTTGTAAATATTCCGCAATATGTCCCCGCCTTTTGCTAAAAAAGTTACATCTGCTGCCAATAGTTTAATTTCCCAGTGGGTGAAACAATCGAGCACAGTCTATCAATATAAATCGAAAAAGAGGCAGCTCTTTTCAGGAATTTCGTAGATATACGTTGGCTACCTGCATTGCCTTTGAAGCACAGGCATACGATAGAAGTCGTTATCACACATTAAATGTTTTGTCATATTGAGACACACTGCATTCTTGTTCTCCAGGCAACCACCACTCTTTCACATTTATTTGATTCACATGTTTGGATTCTTCTGAACTGGGGAGACATTTCTTCTCTGTCCATCTGCTGTCTGCCCTAGTTTACATATTCTTATGTTTATCAGATTAAACTGTGAACGCTTCCATTCTGGGAGCTGGATTGCAGGGGCATTTGTGATGCTTCTTTGGAAATGCCAAGAGAAGCAGAGGGCACACACAAATGATGCTAGACAAGAAATTACATCATATGAAAACAAGAACTATAAATAAATTGTGTGCTAGCATTACATTATTTCTTAAACAGTGTCTTGCTTATAACTGCTGTCAATAAATCAACATATGGCTCCAGTTCGCCTCTAGGGCCAGTCCTAAACCATGACTATTTAACCTGTTGAGAACATTTCACATTTCATCATAAATTGAATAAATATGGTAAAATAAATCAAAGATCATATTGACATTCCTGGCAAACAACGAAGGGCGACAGGCAAAAACTCCAGTCCCTGAAAGGTCCTACCTCTAGAAAAATATGGGTAAACGTGACGTACCGACAGCGCAAGGGGCTTGTAAGTAAGCCTCTGGATGTATTAATGTCTAGCCCTGCCTCCCTTACAGGTAACCCCAAGAATACTGCTTCACCAGATAGGAACGGTTTGAGTAATTTTTAGATTAAGGAATGGGAATACCACACTATTTCCATGGCATTAGCTTGGTTTTACAGTGTATTTCCACCGTAACATTTCACCACGCCTTATCTGGTGAAAGTGTGTGGAGGATTGCTCGTAATGCAGTGCTTTCTGGGTGAATCAGGAATTGCAGTGAACGTAAAATGGGAGCCAAAGTGCCATTTTAGTGTTCAAATGACAAAGTATTTGTACCCAGTCACTCAATTTCACAGTTCACCCATTCTATGTAAGGTCATGGGAACTGTCCGACAGAGCCTCAGCACACTGGCATAAGGAAACTTGAGGGGGGCCCCCTGCAAGGTAAGTGAAGTGGCCCCCTCCAGACTCAATCGGGAGCTCTGCAGCCAGCCAGAGTATTGTGCTGAGAGGGCCCCCTGAAGGTTGGGAGAAAGTTCCCAGCGTGTCAGGAACAGGGGCGTAGGTAGAGCTTGTGGTGCCCGGGGCTACCATTCAGATTGCCGCCCCTTGGGGGGAGGGGTGCTGGGGAAAAAGGACGGTGAGCACTTGAAAGATGTCCGAGAGACACGTAGTATTGCTGCTAATAGTTACCTCGATCATGCAAGTTACATGCACATACATGACACGGTCAAAGGCTACACAGTTGAATACACCGGTGACTGGCAGTACAAAAGAGAACACACAGACTGCATGATCTATCTGGGGACTCAGAACAACCGCATGTGACATCTATCAGAGAGCTGTATTCACAGCCGGTCAGCTCATGGATAGCTGCACCCCGCTCCGCATAGCAGCAGGCTCGGAGGCGTAAAGACACACGCTGGCCCTTGAGTGACTGAAAAAGCCAGAAGGCCTAGAGGCCCGAGGCCTCTTCTAGGCGCTATTTCCCTCCTAAAGTGTGGCAGCCGAGGTCTCTGTGAATTCGTAGGTAGAAGCTGCCACTGGCTCCCTTAACAACCCTGGGCCCAACACGTCACTTTGATTACAAAAATACCAGGGCCCTCCGCTTTGCCAAACACCAATTATAAAGGCACTTAAAATGTCCAAACTGAGCAATCCCCAAAACAGAGCCGAGCTCCTCGCTTAACTCCACTACAGTAGCTCCCTTAATCACAACAGATCACAAAAACCAATTGTAAACACTCACTTCCCTAACACAGCAGCTTGTAAAAACAAGTTCCAAAACACTCGAAGATTCTCCCAAAATGAGTAATCCCAATCCCAAGCACAGACTCAGCATATACCACAAGGCTCCGAGACACCCGAGCTCCCTGTCAGATTCTAACCCAACATAATCGGACACCGGCAGCCCCTCTCTCTTGGAGTTGCCTGAAACCCCCTCACCGCAAACTTAAAAAACGCTGCGAGGCTCCGATGCTCCTGAGCTGGGTGCCAGACCGAGTCCGGCTGACACGAGGCTGTGCAGCTGATCCGGGCCGGCTCCTTTCCAGAACCGTTGACCACCCGAGGAACAAGAGAAAAGGCAGCGCCACGGTCTCCCTCCTGCACACAGGTTTCCCCGTATCCTCTGCTGTGGGCGGCGGCCGCGGCACTGGAGGCCAGTTGCGGCATCGGCCGCCTTAATTATTTATTTGGGACACTGTGTTCAACATCGTTTGTTCCCAACTTCCCAAAATAAATTATAAAGGCCGCCGCGGCCGCAACAGGCCTCAGTGCCGCGCAGCCGCCTCAAAAATGGTGCCGCCTGGGGCGGACCACCCCCCCCCCCGAACCCCCTGGCCCCCCCAGCTATGCCAGTGGTCAGGAACATTTATCTTTTGAAACAAAACAAAATGCTATGCAGTTGCATTCAACATGGCACCCACACTCAAAACTGCTGTGCCTTCGTGGGAGCCACCTTCACAGCACCATCATTGAAAGCAAGGATCTCCAACAGGTAGGCAGCGACCTCTAAATATGGAGGGTTGTAGTGTAAAAAGACAGTGAAATGCATCTCCCTGCTGTTCTTATACAACAGAGTACAGCTAAACAAGCCTCATAATCTTCTAATAGCTTGTACAATTCCTACCATGGTCTTCTGCCTAAAATAGCTGTAGCCTTCAGAAATGAATCATGGTTTATGGTCCAAGTTATTCAGTAGCTTCCAGTAACAAAACTATTTGGGTGTACACTTTGAATATTTGCCTCAGTTTTTCAACTCTTAGGTCTTCTGGAATATGGATGAGGTTTTTTATTTACTTATTATGTAAGTAGGAACAGGCCAAAAGTCAAATATTTGGCCATTCAAAGTCCTCAGAAACGGTTGCCATAGTTAATCTCAATTTGTTCTCACAGAGGCATAATTGGTGATTGTGGCACCTGTTCACAACTGCCTCAGCTCAGAGTGACACAAATAAAAAATGACAGTGCAGGAACACCTCTTGAGGAAGAATAAGATCCTAGTGTTCTCTCTGTATAACAATCTCACTGAAAAGATAAAGACAGTTATACTCTCAAATACAATAGTATGGAGCATCCACCTCTCTATATCAGCATCGAGGGCAGAATTAACTGTCAGTGTAAATGCCATGTTGATCCATGACCTAAGCGTTGGTCACTTTACTATAAAACTTCAGTAACTCAGTCAAGGTTGTGTAAAATGGAAACATGATGTTCTGTGGTAGTACAGATTCAGTTAGAATCCCACAAATAAAACTTTGGAAAGGCTGCTCCTTTTGCCCCAAGGGATGTCATTAGCTATTCTGGAATAAGAGTGTGTGCACTGAAAAGGGGAGCTGCTAGTAAAGGTTTAGGGCCAGATGTAGGAAGCCCAATACCGGTCAGTAACGGCCAAAATAAATGAATTTCGTCCGTTACCGACCGGTATTAGGGTATTGAGATGTAGGTGGCTACATTTCAGATTTGGTAATTTAAGGAATCGGTAAATTACCGATTCCTTAAAATACCGAATCGGTAAATTACCAAATCTAAAATGTAGGGAGCACTCAAATGAGTGCATTGCATGGTTAAGGATTCGGTATTTACCACCAAATAAAAGTTGGTGGTAAATATCGAAAACCTTTGAAAAAGCAAATTTGTGCTTTTTCAAAAGTGCCATGTGGCAGACATACGTGCCACATGTGCACCCATGCACTATTCAGGGGTTCAACAGGGTGTCAATGTGACACCCTGCCACCCTTGAATGTGTTCCCCCATTACCGAATCGGTATTTACCGATTGGGTAATTCCCATTCATTCCTATGGGCCTCCAGGCCCGTAGGAATGAATGGGAATTACCGATTCGGTAATTACCGAATATTACCGATTCGGTACACTTTACCGAATACTTACCTACATACCATTTACCAATTCTGAAATACCGAATTGGTAAAATTCGGTATTTTAGAATCGGTAAATGGAACTTACCTACATCTGGCCCTTAATGTCCTATCTGTTAAAAATTATTTCACCTACTGCCATATCCTGGTTGTTTCTTTTTGGACGGTCTGACAATAATAACTACTAGAGAAAAAAAGAAAAAGCTCTACTTGCTTTGCCAAATTCGATCTTTTTGGTCTGTAGAAATGGCACATCATGTCACCAGACTAAACATATCAGAAACGAAAGCTATGAGACTCTCCTTTATGGTAAGGTAAGGTCGAGACACTTTTATTGCTATTTTTCTGCTGCCCTATTTTGTTCTAAAAACCTCTGCTAACTTTTTCATATTAAGCCAGTAACAATTGGTTGCCTTTTTGGTTGTGCCGCTCCAAGACTCCATATGTGCTCTAGTTTTTTTTAAGTGCTTTTGATGGCCCTCACGGAGTCTTGCCCCTATTTAAACAGGGGCGGTGCCTGTTATTGACTGGGCAGTTCCAGCTCATTATAGAATTGTAACACAAGATTGTAGTTGAGGGAGAGGAGATGGAATTGCCATCATTTTAAAATCTAGATTCAGCTAGAGTACAGAACCCTAAAATGTGACTGATTGTGAAGGCCTAACATTTTCCCTCAACATAACAGAGCAATACACTATGTCAAGAGCTTTCTTATATCAACCACCAGACCCTGCGAGCAGCAGGGCTTCAGATGAAGCTGAGACATGGCTCCTTCCATTAAGAACTTTGCTACCTTCACCTTTTTAGGTGATTTAAATATTCATTATGATAAGCCTAGCAATGGTCTGACTGCTGCTTTGTCTGAAGATTTTCATATCTGTGACAAATTGCCATGAGTGCATTCTGAAACCCATTTTGCGAGGCATACTCTCAACATGGTCTTCTCTAATGTAGTCTCTCTCTCAGTGGCCAACTCTATACATTTGCAATGGAGGGACCATTATACATTTCTCATATCACTTCAAATTCAAGGGGTAATGCATCCCACATTCCTCCAGACTAAGAGCTACTCATTTTGGACAAAATTGAACGCTGAAATGTTCGGCACCTATTTACAGGAGAAATGCTCTGTTCCTACTGGAACTCATGATGAGGATGCTGTTGCTATTGACACACGGATTTGCGCCTCCCCTGATAGGCTCCTGCCATGAACGATTCCGTATATCTACTTGAGAAAAAGTGTATGTAGTTAGAACAAGCATGGTGCAAGCAGCAGCGGCCCGTGCAGGAAAGAGCAGTGGGGCCCAGTAGGGGGATTTCATTAGACCATGACAAGGAAAAATTAATTATTTATTTAATTTTCCCTTGTGGTCATCTGTCGAATCCCCCCCAACCCGGCCCCAATGCTCTTACCTGCACAGGCCGCTCCTGGGTGCAAGACCTATGGAAAGGAAGCTGGAACTAAACTGAAGGACGCTGCTAAGAAGTACTCAAAAGCATGCCATAAAGCACGGGAGGACTACTACTTTAATAACATTTCTAATGCCCAAAATTCAGCTAAAACATTTAATCTCTGTTAGACCCGGTGCAAGTTTCCACCCCCAGTTTTTTCTCTCAGTTTAATTATGAGGATATTGCAAAGGCTGCTCCTGGAGTGCTGTGGTAGAGATGATACAGGTAACTCTCATAAGTTCAGCCTGTCTAGGGTTAAGCCACTAGCTCTAACCACGCTTGAATCTCTGCTAGACTAAATAAAATCAGACTCCCACTGTAATTCCATTCCTCCTGAGCAGATGAGGTAGATTAATAATGTGCTTTACCCTCATCTACTGCTGCTCCTAAACTCTTCCCTAATGGAAGGCAGAGTTCATTTGACATGGAAACATGCTATGGCTGTCTCTATACTCAAAAAGCCTACCTTTGAACCTAAAATCTGGGCTAACTTTTGCCCAATTTTGCTCTTACTGATTTGTGCTAAGTAGGAACTGTAAACAGTAGTGCTTTAAAGTTTGAATAGAGTTGTAGAACATGAATGTATCTAGTAAGGTTTTTGCAGTATGAGTACTATAAATTGAATTGATGGTGACAAATCTTTTTGTATTGTAGACACCCCAGAAGAAGGGTTTTTACCGAAATGCATTGGGTGATTTTGATTTTTAATAAAGCGTGACATACAGAAACATCGTTCCATCCTGTGTTTATATGAACAACACTGAATTAAGATGAAAATGAGGAAAATTAATTTAAGAAAACAATGTGATAAAATGCTCAAATAATAATGGTTAAAATGGTGGAAAAAACAAAGCATTTATTAGGAATTTAATTCATTGGACTCGTTAAAAAGGCTGTGCAGCTTGATGGGGATGGGAATGTGGTGCCCGAGTGTTCTTACTATATTGCGGTGCAATTGGACGGAGCGCGGAGCAAGCAAGCACGCCGAGCTGGTTGAAATTAAAGGGTACGTCAAATAAGGAATACAACGTGAATTGGAGTACACAAAGAGTGCATCTCACCATTTTGCGTTTGTATAATGTAACAGCCATTTTTTTACATGCCATCCTCATAAACATATCTGTTCTGTTTTTCTCTGTTCATTCATTGAATGTGTAAATTGATGATTTTTTGGCTCAAGATCTGATCAGACTAAACCACTTAGCAACTCCAGTATACCAAACTAGAAGTCATATTCTCAAACTAAATCCCTTGTAGGCACCTTTACCTGACACAAATCCTCATACATTTGGCACACCTAATGACCTTATGAGCCCATATATTATACATATTCCAAATATATTATATATATTCCAAATAGAGAGTTCTATAGTGCAGCCTGTAGTGGATGCAATTTTTGCTAGGGCAGCTGGGACCACCTTGGGATACAGTTGTTTCAACAGGGTATCGTACCATTTGCCAACTCCCCCTTGTCTCAAGACATAAATTCATGGCTTAATGCTGATGTTGGAGAGTCCCCTGGAGATTTCGTATCATGAATAAAATGGTGAGTTTGAGAATCTAATAAGAACAACCCCTCAGAGATTGTCAAATTACACTCTTGAAGCTGCCCCGGAGGTCTCATGGCTCTGCCATTTTAAGGAAGGGGAAAAACTTGATATTTGCCTCCCAAACTTGCTATTCTTCCTTAATGAATGCCTTTTCCAAGAATGAACATCTATGAAGAGACATCAATGAAATACGCTCTGGGTATTGGTGTCCTATGTTAAATGTAATTTGCTCAAATTTGCTGATGAGGACATCTGAGACCATCATGAGGTTATTGTAGAGTTATTCAGTCAAGGTCAAGGGCACATATTATGAGGTAAGAGCCCACTGGTTTTCAGATGAGGCAATGTTGGATTTTGTGATATTAAGAAATGTCTAACATAGCCATTGGTGTGGATGATGCTTATCTGATGTGTGGTCAAGGAAGTTCTCCTTTAAGGAAATCTGTGGTCTTGCATACTAGAAGGAATTAACCAAAAGCTCAGCATGCTTGCCTGAACCCTCACTTGACCTGTTCTCTTGAGTTCACTATCCACTTGAATTGTCAGGATGTTGATAGAAAGATGAGATTCTTCCTTGCTACTATCCCAACTATTTTTGGGAGGGGGTGACAAGAGTGCCAGGTATAATATTTCATATTAAATGATCACGTAAAATAAGTTAAAATGTATTAGTCTGAAAATTATTAACCCCTCCCACGCTCATGATGAGCTCAGCTCGTCATGAGCCACAGTTCTCGTGTGCTCATGACGAGCTCAGCTCGTCATGACCGTTAGAACCCTCGCACGCTGGGCAAATTACCCTGCTCTGCGAGCGTTCTAATGAAACGGGTGTGGTCATGACGAGCTCAGCTCGTCATGAGCACACGAGAACTGTGGCTCATGATGAGCTCAGCTCGTCATGAGCACCGGGGCGCTGTGCGCGCCCCCCCTACCCCCAGCACGACAGGGGAATGACCCCAGCAGACAAGGGGTTAAACACAATAATTTTGCTTTTCATAAACACACATATTATTGAAAATTAATAATTCTATCTAAAGAGGAATAATTGTGATCCCAATACAATCCTTAAGAATGATTGATTGATTGATTGATTGATTGATATTAATCTTTATTCAATTATACATTATAATCATAAAAGATAAAAACATTTAAAAAGAGGCATATAAAAACGTTAAAAACCAGTTTTGCACACAAACCGAAACAATTCATAGAGATGGGACAATTCATGAGCATATAAGAACCTTATAAAATCAACTGCCCAACCTAACATATGCATCTTTATTTACTAGGCACACATTATTTTTTTTCAATGTAAGGCACCTTTTAGGTAGCCAATAACTGCCAACATCACAGCTTGAACCAGTAATAACTGTAAGAAAAAAAGGCTGGTCGAAATTGAGTAAAACCCCTCGCTTTTAAACGTGGTAGTAGGTACCTTCTGCGCAGAAATTCATATGATTTACAGATTAAAACCAAATGTATTAGGGTCAGGGGAGAACAGTTGTCACAAGGGAAAATTAATAGGGCATGGGGAATGAACTGACTCAGAGGGAAGCAAATCATTGAACTGATAGTGCCCAACAAAAAATTTAATAAGCAGAATCTATTCCTGGGTTGCTTAACTACTGTGAGATAAATTTCAGGACTGACAACGGATTCCAACAGTAGAAAGGATCAGATGGAATTTTTCTCCAGCGCCCAAGCTTCCCTGTCTTCTTTAACCTTATTTAAGTATTGTTCCTTAAGGAGACCACAATCACCCTTTTTAAGGAGGTGTGGCCTATCAAAAATGTCCATGCAATCAAGGCAACGGGCAAACGATTTTATATAATTTATCCACGGTATCTTTTGCCCAAACGTGCATTCCATGTAGTCCTCAATCACACTCCTGTTGAACCACAAACTCTTGTTGACCCATACAGAAATCCAGAGTAGCAATGTAGCCAGTTTAACCTGATCATCCACATAGTTCAATCCCAATTCCTCATGGGTGACACTTGAGGAATTGTTTGGACTCAACCCCAAAAGTTTCCTACAGAATCGGACCTCTTCTAGTTGGATCCCCCTACACTTGCAGTACCCCCAAATTACAGCACCATAAGTCAGGACTTGGAGGCACTTCATTCTGCATATTTGTAACAGGGGCAGAATGGGCTTATTACCCACTGACAATTAAAATCTAAACAAGGCGCTACAGGCTTGTGTGAATTTGGAACAGTAACTAGAAATGCAAGAAAGCCAATTATTCTGATGGTCGAATAATATCCCCAGATAGGGGAAGGTGGACACTCAGGTAATTTGTTGCCCTTTAATGTCAATGGGTCTCGTCTTAGCTGTTTTTCTCCCACAGACCATATAATGTGTCTTCGAGATGTTGGTATCTAAATCCAGAATATCCATGAACTTCACAAACCGGTCCACCAGAAATTTTAACCTGTTAGCCATTCTGGCCATCAATACACGTTTGTCGGCATATAAAAGGGAAGGCACGCTGAAAGAATTACCTTGGGCTAATCAGCTCCATTTTCACTCAAGCATGAGTTCAGGGTATTAATATATAGTAAAAACAATATTGATGCCATCCCGCAACCCTACCTAACCCCGCTAAAAAATTCAGTGGTTCCTCCCTCTGTGCCATATCTAAAGCAGGCCTTTACGTCCACGTGTAGAGCTCTAAGAAAATTAATCAATTGGGTTAACAATCATATTTCCCAAGAATATCCCAAATCCTAGACCTTTTCACGCAATCAAAGGTGCTATTAAGGTCCATGAATGAGCGGAAAATGGATCCCTGCTTCACCACAACATATTTCCCTACAATAAGGTTGAGGTTCAGGCATTGTTCCACAGTGCCCATCCCTTCCCTCAATCCATGTTGGACAGGGCAGATAATATCATTGGCCTGAGCCCAAACTTCCACTCGATGAAGGACGATACGCCCGACTACCTTTACCACCAAGCTTAACAGGGAAATTGGTCTTTAGCAGGTGGGGTCCTGCCGATTCCCCTTCTTGAACACAGGGACTATGGTAGCTGATTTTCAAGTCGACAGTAAGCCTAGTTGGGTCACGGCATTAAGAACATTAGTCAGAACTGAAGCCCAGAGGTGAGGTTCAGCCTTGTAAATGTCCATCTGGCCCAGGTGCTTTATTAGATGGGCTACACATATACCTCCCCATACTCAAACCTGATCTGATCTCAAGTGGGTAGAGATTATCAACTTCACCCTGGTTAGAAAGGAGATCTTTATCCAGTGCGTACACCTTATGATAGTGGGCGACCCAGAGGGCTGGAGGGATGGAGGAGCCATGTCATTTTGTACAGCCACGTTGGGCTGTCTTCCATTAACCACCACCCAAAAACCCCTGGGGTCTCCAGAGGGTCCCAAGATGCTTCTTTGATCTCCGCCTTAAGCTTCCCTAGTGCAAGTTTGTACGCTCTTCTAGCCTCCGTAATATTATCTTGATTACAGGGTATAATGTTCAGAGCCTCCTGCAAATAATTTCCCGTGGACCTGAATGCTTTGTCAAAACAACTTGGGTTTACTCACCAAATCCTTCATGGTATTGGCGGTAGACACGTTTAGCTTGTCACGTGCTACCATCACTAGAGCAGGTGATGTGTCAAGGGCTATCAGAGGCTCCAAGATAGTAGCAATATTTCGTCTGACCATATATTTATTCACTTTAGCTACTGGGAGATTACGCGACTTTACCCTCAAACCCCATATTTTGCAGTCAAGCCAATCAGCCCAGGATCAGGGATTACGCCAGGGCCAACATTAACTCCTAATACAATTTTGTAGTATCCTGATGTTATGGATTGCCTCTCCCATGTTTCCCTGTCGCTGGCTGCTCAGCCTGTGAGAGTGTTCTGAATGGAATGTTTGGTGTGTGGGCTATGAGTGAAATGCTTGGGTGACTGAATCAGGAATGACAGTTGATAGATGGGGCTGAGCAGCTAGCAGGCTGCTCCCGGTGGGGTTGCTGTGGCATTATACCTGTATTTGTTCTACTTGTTTACCTGCCTACCTTCTACCTGAATAAACCTACGTTGACTTAATATCTCCAGCGTGGTCTCTGATTACTAAAAATCTTTATGGGGTTATGCTCACTAAAGTTAATATTTTAGACAACTCCTGGGCTAACAAGCCAATCAAGGGACCTTGAAAAAAAGGTATAATCGCTGATGGTCCCTTTACCCCATCCCACAAAAGTGGGCAATTCCCTAGACAGGCTACAGCCCCCAGCCATTACATTCCTTAAACCAGCTTGATCAAATGCCTCTGATAGCTTACGGGTAAGTGCAAAATCTTCTAGCACAAAAGGGTTGCCATCGTAGGAATTTTGACCCAGCTTAGCATTAAAATGTTCTCCTATAATTCTGCTAAAAGATTTAAACTAAGCATAAGATTTAGACTTTAGGAGCAACGTTACTTCAAAGAGTGCCTCAATCTGGCACCCATGATCGCTGATAGAGGTATAGAAACTAACAAGAAAGAAAATCTTTGGAAATGAACACCCAAAGGATCTGAATGCCTCTATGCTTGAGGGGGGATTGAAAATACTCTCAAATTAGCTGTATATCATACAAAGGTGATTAGACCCCCCAAGGCCGACAAACAAGGGAGGGAATTGCTGGCACACAAACTCAGTTATAAAATGATGCCATTCAGGATCAACTAGCTTAACTCTGATACCTGCTATGTTCAGCTTAAAATGTTTAGTGGGCGCCCTGGGACACTTGAAGGTGCAGACTCAGCAGGAGGAAATCTTTGGTAACCCCTAGCTAAGCTGGGAGGACTAACACTAGTATTACATGGAGAAATATCCTGGAGTCAATCATTTTGGTCCAAGGCACATAGGCGATCAAATCTATTACTCACAGGGATAGTAATTTGTGCAGAGGAGATAGCTGGGTGCCTAAAAGAACGATGGATCATGCTGTCCTTTAAAGGGGGATGGGGCTGTAAGCAGAAGTAGAAGAAGCCAAGTGGAAGGATGTTAATACGTGCTTCCTTGATGGTCAGTGAGACAGAACTATGGAGTAAATGCTTGGCCGGATCAGGTGACCTACAATTGATCAAAACACAATCCTCCCAAAGAGCAAATTGAGTTCATGGCATCCTTAAGTGGATTAAACCCTAAAGCTAGTTTAGTTATAGCTGACTCCTGGGCAGATATTCTTTCAATCAAGGGGGCAATACATAGCTGGATTGTATCCTTGAGCTTGCCAATCATGGCTGGCCAGTCCATGGCATCAAGGCTCACTGGAGCTGAGCAATTAGTGCTAGGCCGGGTTGTAGAAACATTTGAGAGTCCTTTTGTGCCCTGCACTTTAGGTGGTTGTTTGGTATGCCTCTTCCTTTTAGGCAAAGGTGAGCAAATATTGTTGTTAGGCGTTACTATGCCAGGGTCATCAGAAGGATGAACCATGTGAATGCTTTTATTGCGCTGGGGCGCTGTGTGATCTTGAGAGGCAGACTGTAGGGTCTGCATAGCTGCCCCCCCTAAAGAAGAATCAGGTGCCACACCCACCTCCATTGAAAGCCTGCGCTCAGCCAAGTCGATTTCAGTAGCGATAACACTCCCTGCTCTTGCCGAGAAAGAATCCAGAGTGGTGCTATTTGTAAATGTAATACTTAGCTCTTGAGGACCCGGGGCTTTGTGCTTCCCCATGTTGTACCACAGTCCGCCTTTGACTAGAGAGCGGAAAGCAGAAAGTCAGACTGAGGGTTAAGACCAACTTGCCCAGGGAACAAGATAAACAGCTTAGATGTAGCTAAAAGGAGTACCAGAAACTCACCACTGACCCACAGGCTTCAGGCTTCTTTTCACAGCTCCACAAGGGGGGCCCAGCCACTTCCAGATGATGACGGGCGAAGACAGGCCCGCTCTTAGCCCGGGAACGTCCTGCACAGTGGGAACCCAAGCACGGCTAAGTAAGGGCCTCCGGGCACAGAACAGCTGAGGTAGTTCCGTTGGCGGCAGTTCTGTTGGTGGCTAGAGCTACGAATACACATGGGTCGTGTAGTCCAGCCCCCCACCTTAAGAATTATATAATTGTAATGTAGAAGCAATACTACATAAAGGAAAATTGATCTTTCCTTATATGAATATGTCTATATAAAGTGATAAAAATGAATCGCACACAAGAAATGCTGTACACATTCACAAAACGAGTACCATTGGAATACACATTTCCTGTACATTTCCTGTACATCAACATGCCAAGAACCACACAAAAACCATAAATGCTTTAGTGAAGACAGTCAGCATGGTTTCGCTCTGTTAAGAAAGTAACCTATGCAGGCTATGCTCACTTTCATTTAGGGTTCACTCTTTTCAGGCCCTCTTGGGACATCCACATTAAAAGAATTGTCATTGATTTATTGATTGGTCATAGCGGATGGTAATTGAGGCACATGGTGGGAGGATCAATCCATGTTAATGCAATTCTTTATGTGGACAGGCACACTTGCACACAGGTTGACATCAAGCACTTAATGTATCCCTGCAAAGGTACAACAGTCTACTTTTACTTAAGGGCACTCAGAGTCTACCAAAAACGTGAAACTTAATAAAGGTAGCCTTCTTCCTGTCCCAAACTGGGTTCCAGTATATCCTTAAAAACTGACATGAAACAGTCTGGTGAAGCAAATATTTCAATGACCTAGTTTCTGGAGACACTTGTAAGCACTGTCCTCCTTGTATTTTATTTAAAAGCTAAACCTACAGTGAAGGAAACACTGCCTCTTAGGTCATGAAGTGGCCATTCTAATTGGACGAGGTGTTAGCAACTTAAAATTTGGCACCATATTCTTTGAACGGTGGCTGTGGCCATGACCCTGAAATCAATAAATTGATTTGTTGAATACATTCTAAGATGTAGGGTGGTAAATCTGAGCATCCAGGCTGCATCATAGCTTAATAATGATGTAATAGCCGGTGGCCATGTCTTCCTTTCTCTGAGATGGGATGACAGAAAAGCCTTTCTGTGAATTTCTATGGAGCATTAATTAGTATTAAATCAAGTGCACTATCTTTATTACTTTATGTGATTTACATATGTAAAGTGTGGTTGCACTGAAGCACACAGGAAGCCTTATTTATAATTCTAAGTGGGTGCTCATAGTCGATTAAGGCCAAAAGGAAAGAAAGGTGGTTTAGCCAAGTCCAGGTTTATAATACTTAGGAATAATTTAGTTATGTGTTTGGTACCTGGCCAGAATACAAATGATTGAAAATCCTGAATTTGAAGTGGAATACATGAACGCTGCAGCCCTCAACCTTCAAAACAAAATAGAATATACAAGAGAAGACAGGGGCTTTAAAATCATTCAAGTAGAAATGCATGATAGAACAAAGCAAAGCCAAAGGGGATGATGGATGGAGTGTTGAACAATGCAAGCACTCACCCCCAGTCAACTGTTCTGGGTTTAATCCATCATCATTCTTTAACTCACTCTGCCCCCCCAGTTCAGACATGGCCATATGCAAATCAGTTCGACCCTGTGCCTCATGGGAACTGTCCAGCCCAAACTGCCAAGCCATGTCTTCCCTGGACCGGAAACAAGCATCCTGGGACTGGTTTCTGGCTAATCAGTCGTCATTAGCCAGGCTAGCTTGAATCCAGTGGCAAAGTGAGCAAGGGACCCAAGTCTGGGCATATCCTGCCAACTTAGGGTGAACAAAGCAAAACCAAAGGGGATGATGGACGCAGTGTTGAACATTGCAAGCACTCACCCTCAGTCAACTGATCTGGGTTTAATCCATCATCATTCTTTAGCTCAGTCTGCCATACCAGTTCAAACATGGCCATATGCAAATCAGTCTGACCCTGTGCCTCATGGGAACAGTCCAGTCCGAACTGCCAAGCCATGTCTTCCCTGTACCGGAAACAAGCATCCTGGGACCGGTTTCTGGCTAATCAGCCGTCATTAGCCAGGCTAGCTTGAATCCAGTGGCAAAGTGAGCAAGAGACAAGCAATGTTCAACACTCCGTCCATCATCCCCTTTGGTTTTGGAAATGCATGATAGAATAAATGGTTTTTCAAATGTTTCTTGAATTTCCTGAGTTCCACTTGGATGCAAGTAGGAGGAGGCAGTAAAGTAAAGAATAGAGAAAGAAGCTGTGAAAGCGCAAGAACCATCCCCCAAAGTGCATATAAATCTAAGCAGCACCAGTTTCAGACACTTTCAGGAGGTCACCCTTAGACAGTTGGTTGGTAAGCACGGTGTAAACAAATTGAATAGGTATTTTTGAAGAAGGAATATATAGGAGCATATTATCAACAAACAGCGATTATTACCGCTAAGTGCGTTTAGCGCGGTTTTTCTTATCGCCGGCCATTGCTGGATTTTATCGCTGAGATAGCGCGTTATTGTCAACGCTCATCTGCACGGCAATATTAAATCCAGCAATAGCGGGGAAATGCAGGAATATCGCATGAAATCTATCGATAAAAACTCTGCGATAGGTAAATCATTGATAATAATACATGGTGCACTTAGCCCAACAATCCACCTCCCAAAGGATAATATAGCGAAGTCAGAAATTTTGGCAGACAGATTCCAGCGTTAATGGGGGCTTAGCGTGATTTTAATTATCGCTACGCGGTTCCGGGGCATCGTAGCGAAGCTGAGTTAGCGATGTATTCCCAGGAAGTTATGTGAGGAACGCCTACTTTGCAACTCATTAGCAATGCGATGCAAGGCGATAGTAAAACGGATGCTAGCACAAGGAAACGCGCACTAAAGCCTGTTAACGTGTCCTTGATAATACTGCGATAAGATTATCGCCGCTTTTCGGCTGAAAACGGACGCTAAAGCGGCGATAATGGGCTTGATATTATGCCCCAAAATGTCTTTTGGATCAGGCTGAGAGTTTAAAATGTAATCCTTTGATGAGGGTTAGCTATAGATTGCTACATAATTTGTGCTGTTTTTCAGGCATAGGCATGAACAAAATGTATGTCTTTATGCCCTCCAGTGTGTTTTAGTGAATTGTTGATATGAAATATTTGTCCGTTCCTTGCATGTATTTGTTTAACATGACTTTCTTGGTTTCACAAAAAAAGTATGGTGTTTGAACATTATCCTATATGTTAATTCTAATATATGATTTAAAAGAACATGGCATAATCTGCACCTGCTATGGATATAGTCTGTGGTTTCACTATCACATCACTAACGTGAATATGTTTTCTCCAACAAGTAGTTTGGGAGGTCTGGTGGCTCTCCAGCTACCTGGAAGAACCTCTTCTGTGGCAAATTAAAACTTTTTGTTCGGTCGAGTTAAAGTATGTATCCCAATATTGAAAAGCATGTATTTGAGATGAAAAAGTGTGTATTTATGGAAATCATAAGGAGATGTTTCGAGAAAATGGATTTCCAAAATAAATTTAAAGGATGATATTTGTGTGGCCTTAAGCTTCCCTAGTGCAAGTTTGTACGCTCTTCTAGCCTCCGTAATATTATCTTGATTACAGGGTATAATGTTCAGAGCCTCCTGCAAATAATTTCCCGTGGACCTGAATGCTTTGTCAAACCAACTTGGGTTTACTCACCAAATCCTTCATGGTATTGGCGGTAGACACGTTTAGCTTGTCACGTGCTACCATCACTAGAGCAGGTGATGTGTCAAGGGCTATCAGAGGCTCCAAGATAGTAGCAATATTTCGTCTGACCATATATTTATTCACTTTAGCTACTGGGAGATTACGCGACTTTACCCTCAAACCCCATATTTTGCAGTCAAGCCAATCAGCCCAGGATCAGGGATTACGCCAGGGCCAACATTAACTCCTAATACAATTTTGTAGTATCCTGATGTTATGGATTGCCTCTCCCATGTTTCCCTGTCGCTGGCTGCTCAGCCTGTGAGAGTGTTCTGAATGGAATGTTTGGTGTGTGGGCTATGAGTGAAATGCTTGGGTGACTGAATCAGGAATGACAGTTGATAGATGGGGCTGAGCAGCTAGCAGGCTGCTCCCGGTGGGGTTGCTGTGGCATTATACCTGTATTTGTTCTACTTGTTTACCTGCCTACCTTCTACCTGAATAAACCTACGTTGACTTAATATCTCCAGCGTGGTCTCTGATTACTAAAAATCTTTATGGGGTTATGCTCACTAAAGTTAATATTTTAGACAACTCCTGGGCTAACAAGCCAATCAAGGGACCAGGCTGAGAGTTTAAAATGTAATCCTTTGATGAGGGTTAGCTATAGATTGCTACATAATTTGTGCTGTTTTTCAGGCATAGGCATGAACAAAATGTATGTCTTTATGCCCTCCAGTGTGTTTTAGTGAATTGTTGATATGAAATATTTGTCCGTTCCTTGCATGTATTTGTTTAACATGACTTTCTTGGTTTCACAAAAAAAGTATGGTGTTTGAACATTATCCTATATGTTAATTCTAATATATGATTTAAAAGAACAAGGCATAATCTGCACCTGCTATGGATATAGTCTGTGGTTTCACTATCACATCACTAACGTGAATATGTTTTCTCCAACAAGTAGTTTGGGAGGTCTGGTGGCTCTCCAGCTACCTGGAAGAACCTCTTCTGTGGCAAATTAAAACTTTTTGTTCGGTCGAGTTAAAGTATGTATCCCAATATTGAAAAGCATGTATTTGAGATGAAAAAGTGTGTATTTATGGAAATCATAAGGAGATGTTTCGAGAAAATGGATTTCCAAAATAAATTTAAAGGATGATATTTGTGTGGCAAATCATGCAATATTACTTGGTGTCAGTTGTATTTCAGCTCAGGGTCATGTATATCCACCTAGAGGAGGTCTACATTGAAAACGCCCTTTTACATAACTGCTAGCAATGCTGCCTGAAGCACTGAGGTGATCACTCGTGGTAATGTTGCATGGAGTGACCATCATGATGTAATCTTGTCTGACGAGGTCAATATTACAACACTAATAATGTTAGTAGCTCTGGTCATTTTCATTCAACATTAGCAACTGTTTTTACAGAGAAGGTTGTGCATATGGTCCCATTAGCGCTTTTTGTATTTCTATCCTCTTTTCCGAAAAAGCGTAAGCATACAGAAACTGAAAAATCTGCAATATAATAGTATAATGGTAAAATGACACGTTCGACTATTTCCCAAAAATCATAAAAAAAGAAACTCATGCGTCTAGGAGTATCTTTAGAATCGCCCTGTGAGAAAAACGGATTCAGTTTTGGCCTGGAGATCTTTATTACAAATGTCCATGGGGTTTCGATGGAAATCGCCGACATAAGAAGAAGAACAACGGATGATTGGAAAAGAAAAGGTATTTTCAATGAAGGCTAAATGGATGAAGCTCAGTCACAGAGTAATATGCAGTGTGCAAAACGTTGGCGCTTCCAATCCTTCTAAAATGTAGTAATTTTGTTATATTTGATGGTGGAATCAATTTGCTGCCACACATTGGGCCTCATTTATGGGGCTGTGTGTCACTTTTACGCCGCCGGTGCGGCACTTTTTGTGACGCACCAAGGGCCTCATTTATGAGGCCTTGCGTCAGTTTTGCGCTTCCGATGCGTCACTTTTTGTGACGCATCGGCGGCGTAAAACTTGCCTCCTGTTGCGCACTATTTAGAAAGTGACGCATCTAAGCAGATGCGTCACTTTGTAAACCCCTGCGCTACATTATACCTGCGTCAGGTATAATGTATGCAGAGGGGGCGTTCCCCCGCTAAAAGCCTCGTAATAGTGACGCAGTGAAATCTATGATATTTCACTGCGTCACTTTTAGGACGCTGTTGCGTCAAAATCTTGCACCTGCCTCACAGCAGGCGTAAGACTGACGCAAGCCCTTTCACATGGGGCTTTCCCCATGTGAAAGGACGCATTGCTGGAGTTGCGTCACTTTTGTGACACACCCCAGCAATGCGTGACTTTTGCGCTTACAGATACGTCAGAAATACTGACGTATCTGTAACTCCTTGCGACATGATGCGTCATACTGTAAATATGACGCATCAATCATGTCGCAAGGAGTGCGCACTGAGAAGTGACGCATCGCTGCTTTCACGCAGCGATGCGTCATTTCTCATTAATGAGGCCCCAGCAGTGTAAAAAATGTGCCTTGTTGCACCATACTTTCAAAGTGGCGCATCTAGGTAGATGCGTCACTTTGTAAACCCCTGCGCTACATTATACCTACACCAGGTATAATGTATGCAGGGGGGCGTTCTGACGCAAGAAAGGGTCATAGAAGTGACGCAGTGAAATCTATAAGATTTCACTGCGCCACTTCTAGAACACAAATGCGTCAAATTCTTACGCCTGCCTTACATCAGGCGTAAGACTGACGCAGGCCCTTTCACATGGGGATTGCCCCATGTGAAAGGACACATTGCTGGAGTTGCGTCACTTTTGTGCCACACTCCAGCAATGCGTCACTTTTGCGCCATACAGATACGTCAGAAATACTGACGTATCTTTAACTCCTTGCGCCATGATGCGTCATAATATAAATATGACGCATCATTAGTGTCGCAAGGAGGGCGCAGTGAAAAGTGACGCATCGCTGTTTTCACGCAGCGATGCGTCACTTTTCATAAATGAGGCCCATTATCTTTAAAGGTAAGTCCGTTCGGTTTTTGAGGCTGCAGAGTTTCCTTCTGATATTCTTCCCTTTGATTTATTGCTTCAGCTACAAGAATTGTCTTCACTCAGGATAGTTCAGATATCAAACTCGCGCTTGCCGGCCCAGTCATAATTTGTCCGGGACCTCGCACAAAATCAGCATCTCAGAGCTTTTAGCACTAGATTTTCCACTGACTGAATGCACAAGTCGAGATACAAGTCAGGCTACAGATAAGTATTGCATGGATCGTTTGTAGGTATGAGCCTCTTCTAGACATATATCCAGCCCATAAAGGTATGTGTTAAGTCCTTCAACTACGTCGGTCGTTGCAGAGCGACTGCGAACTGTTACCAGTGAACTACAACCATGCTCCTTACTTTCTGAGATCATTCAAAAGAGTGGGTAGTTATTTCCGAATCTCATAGCAACTAAGTTAAATCAGAGATAAATGCCCAGACACAAAATACTTTCAACGTATCTGTATTTCTTGTCCTTGTTTATTGTTATTGGAAATTGATAGACAGACTGCACACTTATAGTTGCCAGAAAAATAATGTCAGATATGCAGCTGGTGAAAAATATTATTTGGAACGTTATGATTTTTTTAAGTAAAATTGCAATTAATGAGGGGCGTGGGAAGGCACAGAAGCAAGATGTCAGGTTAAGGAGAAGCTCCCCCTGAAAGCGGCGAATTATTCTGCAACAGGAAGAGCAATGAAGGAGTTTAGAATCCCCCCCCCAGTAAAGGGGAAAAGTTTGTAATTGATTTCGACTCCAGCTGACGACGCCGTGCACGACGGAATCCGGTCGAGCAAGGAGGCAGGGAGGTGTGTGTGTGTGTGTGTGTGTGTCTGTAGGTGTGTGTGAGAGAGCGCAAACTGATATAAATATATGAGTACATCATACTTACCTATAGAGAGCATATTTCATGAAGAGAAATGCCATGAGTGCTAATAGTATTTGAAATTATATTCTAAATGTATAGCTAATATAGAGATTTAAGTAGAAGTGGAATTAATACAGAAATGTGTGACATTATATGATTTTATTAGACGTGATTATTTTGAATCTATGTCGTGTAGCTGTTAACATATAAGATGGTCTGTGGTAAAACGCAGAACGTGGTAGGCCTCAGGGCCAGAGCTGGAGCTAAAAGGGAAGGTGTTTCGTTTCACGACACAGATTGTTTAACGTTTTTTGGTCATTGCATTAATGGGCCATGATTTAGAGTAATGTTTTCCAAATAATAGAATAAGAGTTTTAACATGCTTTAATTAAATGAAGAAATAGAATGCTATAATCATAATGTGAAATATTGTAGGCCTGAAATGTTTTAGCATTGATTTACACGTACATGTCTGGGCTGAGAAATGTTGCAAGCCTTTTTAGAAGTCTATGAGAGTTGGGTTCTTGGCGGCAGATATCTGTCTGCAACAGGAAAGGGGGGATCCAATTATAAGTGAATGAATAGAGGTCTGTTCAGTAGACGGCCCAGACATGGAGGAGGGTTCTGGAATGTTTAAGGGGTATCAGCGGGCCGGAGAAGAGACTGAGAAGCAAGGTCAACTCTAACGTCTGAGGCCCAATACAAAGCATCATGGAAAAAGCCTGAAGTTGCACCACGTGAGAGGCGTTTCGCAAGGGGCGTCTCAAATGTTGTTGACTGTTTTGTATTAGGGACAGCACCCCTGGGTGGAGTTAGAGCAGAGACCTGAGGACCCTTTAGAGAGCGGATGGGTAGGCAGTGAGGGGTCATGATTGGAGAACTTTAGGTTTTCACCAAGAGACTTAGAGTGGGTGACTTCCCTTGGGGGTCATTCATTGCTGACACCTTTGTTAGGTTGGGATTTGGTTAAGTAGGGATACCATCTAGAACAGGGTAGGGACGCCTAACCTGTGTTTGTTTTCCTCCAACCTAAATGAAGGAGAGATATGCGTCTATGCTGATAGCTTTGCTATTTTTAGAACTTGTGTTAGTGATTTCTGTTGCTCGTCTGAGGGCTTTTCGAGAGCACATGTATGTAATTGGACCTGTGTATCTCGTGAATCTCATTCTGAGATGCTTGTATTTGCAGCTCATTATATCTTTACAATAAACTTTTGAAACCTAGAAGTTGTCCGTGATCTTTGAGAGTAGAGTCCTTTCTTGGGTGAACTAATTTGCAGATAGGTGTACTGTTTCCTTCCAAGACAGGCAATAAAGGTTCAGTCGACCAGATCGAGGTTTGGATCAATAGATATAAGGTATCGATCAAAATCTCGCCCTTTCAGTTGGTAGCTATAGAGGATGGTTGCCTTCTTGAGGACGGTGACCTAGGCCAGGTTAGCTTACCCCAAGGCCCCTAGAAATCGATGATCGGAAGAACAGCCCGCAGATGAAGATCCGGATGACGTGAGACAGAAAAAGCAGCAGTATCGGTCGAGAGTGAGTATAAAGGGTTATGCGTGTTAGATTGCGGTGTTTTGTATTGTATCTATGTTGTAATGTCTGGCGGAGTTGAATGTCTGTAGAGTGACTGTGGAACAGGTTGTGAGCGCGCGCAACCGGTGGAAATCTTAAGTTCAAGGAGAGCTTAAGTGGTTCGGGTGTATCGGACACCCAGAGTAATTGTCAACTAGTGTGAAGGGGGTCATGAGGTACCATTGATCACCCGAGAGACCGAGATAGGGGGAACGTAAGAGTGAGTGCGTGAGTAACGGACGCTGGTCGGAAGTTACTGTGTGTGTAAGTAACCTATCAGAGAGACGATAGACATCTCGTCAGTTGTGTTGACAATTACAGATAGACTGTGGACGTACAGTCGAGAGAAGTGACCGCTTGGTCGGAAGTAGTCATTTTTCAGTGTATGAATGGGACGCATGCATAACCGGGAGACGAGTTGAGAAAGGAGGGGTGCTGCTGCGAAGCGGAGAAAAGAGACGTCAGGTGGTGTCGCGCAGTGATTGGCTGACCGGAGAAAGACCGCGCTGTGATAGGCCAGCTAGCGAACACGTCATACAGGGTCGCGACGTGATTGGCTGACAGGAGAAAGACCGCGCTGTGATAGGCCAAGCTAGCAAAGCCGCGACAGGATTGGTGGATTGTCATCAGGAAGTAAACAGAGTAGCGAGGCTGGATTTTGTGCGCATAATTATGAAGTGTTTTAAATGGTTGAAAGCGCTGTTTAAGAAAGAGAGGCGAGGATCGTATGAAGGGGAAGAAGCCCCGCCGGAGGGTACGCCAGCTCGTTATATGGCAGTAAATGTTGGGTTGCATACGATCCTTTGGATATCAGAGTGGAGTAAGATTACTGAAGGAAACGAGGAACTGACGTTCCCGAAGTACGGGACGTTCAGATTAGAGGTGTTACATCGATTGAAATCAATCATGACCTCAAAGAGACCCTTGCCTAGACCAACCCAGTTTGAAGCCCTTGAAGCATGGCTTAGGGCAGCGCATGAAAGGAATATGAACAGACGACAAGAAAGGGTGAAACGCTCGGTAAGGGCAGTACAGGATGCCAGGTGGGATGCGGATGCTAAAAGATGGAGAGTGCATAATTTGGAAATAAATAAACTGTACCCAGTGTTAGAGGCGCCAGTAAATAAAAGCCCCCTAGAAGAAGATGATGAGAGCGAAACAGAGGACAGCCTGATAAACAGATTACTGACAGACAGGCCACCCCCGTATAATAGAGCAGGGGGAGAGGTCGAGAATACTGAAGGAGAAAAGGGGGGCATTGCAGGAGAGCATAGACCGCTTCCCAGTTCACAGTGGGATCCTGAGCCAAAGAAAGAGTTGCTCCAGCCTAGTCAGGTGCAACAGGTAGTCGGTAGGTTTGTGGTACAAAGAGCGCCGGAAACGGAAAGCGCCACATCCTACCCATTACCAGATGCACTACAGGTACCTGTTACCATAGGTCCTATAATATCGATATATGACCAAGAGAGAGCAAGAGGGGAAGAACGGAAACGGAAAGACAGAGAAAGAGCAGAGCAGGCAGGAAGGAACGATACCATTAATTCCCCAAGTCAGATGCCGATACCCAGAGAGTGGAGCACCCCGATGCACACAGCAGGGGACCCAGGAGGAGATCCTGGGGGCCCTAGATGGCCAATGGATCTGAGGGGATCTGGACGAAAATCCTTTCAAGAGCTAAATGAGTACATGAAGCAGTGGGATGAGGCAGTGAAGGCTCAAAAGTGCATCAATGCTGCGGAAGCTGAAAGAGAAAGTCAGGACAGCAGAGCACGGACTCACTGCGGGGCTGGGGAGAGTAGCCCGGAGTGGGACTGTAGAGGGAGTAGGGGAGTCACCCATTGGGCCCGGAGTGGAGGTAGAACAGACCTGGAGAACGGGGGCCCCGGGAGTGGAGGGGTGGCGTGCCCAATACTCAGTGAAGGGGAGAGGAGGGCGCAAGAGTACAGGAATAGCTTTAAGTGTCCACACTGTGTGCCTGACACCAGAGAACAGAATGGGAGTTGTGAGAGGTCGCACCATAGTCCCTGTGATGACAGAAATGAGCGCAGCACAGGGAATATGGGGAACCAGGAAGGATCGTATCGGATACTGAGCGATACGAGGCAAAGGGAGTGTAGCGACCAGAGGGAAATTAACAGAGAGATGTGCGGTGAGAGGAGAGAAGAAGACGAGAGTAGGCAGAGAGAGAGTAGGGATAAAAGGCCCGTGTTCCATCACCTTCCAAGATTGGATGGCCGAGCATGGGACCTGGAGAGATGGGAGCAAGGGAGGCCACCCATTAATTCTCCTGAGCCCAAACGCAGAGCTCGAAGTTGGGATGGTAGGGAGACCAGTGAGCCCCCTTCAAAAGACATATTGCGAGCTGAGATAAAAGCCAAGAGACTTGATGTCTCCAGCTTAAGGTCAGATCTGGATGACATGGTAGATGGTACCCTGCCTTTGGAAAGAATGGAAATGTATGAACAGGATGAAATACTGTATATGGCCAAGGACATTACTCGAAAGGCGAGAGCAGTCCATGAGAAGTTAGTCGAACTAGCAGGCAAATATATGGTGGACTTGTCAAGAACCAAAGCATTACAGGGTAACCACAGGCTACATTACTCAGATCGAGATCTAGATGAGAGGAGAACGATTGGGCTGAAAACACACATAAGGGAACTGATTACTGGAATAAGGACATGGAGGGCACTAGATAAATGGGAAGAGAGGTGGTCCAAGAAAGGGACCGGCAGAAGAAGCATGATTGGTATAACACCAGGACAGCAGGGAATAGAAGCTTACCCTTTGCGTGAAGTTGCCAATGGGAGCTATGTACATGTCCCTTGGAGTAGGGGAGATTTAGCTGCTTTTACCACATCTTTCCCCAAGTTACGAGAGAGCCCCGTGGAGTGGTACAAGCAAGTCGAGAGGTTTGTAAAGATCTCAAAAGTCCTATGGATAGATCTGAACACGCTGTTTGACATTGTAGTACCAGGAGATCTGTGGACAGCATGTAAGGTTAGCGCTGAGTGGCCCACAACGGAGCCAGAGAGAGATGCTAGGACTAATGGGCCGTCCGAGATCGTGATGGCAAAATTCGAGAGAGTGATGACTTGGCTGAAAGAAAAAGTGCCTATGCAAGACATAGATTGGGTCAGAATAGACAGAACGAGACAGGAACCCAAAGAGACAGTTCACGAATATTACGAGAGATTGCTGAAAGCGTTTAAACAGTATAGCGGTTTGGATGTAATGGATCCAAAGGATATAGGGCAATTTGTGTCCAAGTTCGTCCTGGGACTGAGACCGGATATTAGTTTAATGATTCAGCAACACTCGATTTGTTGGCAAAGTAGACCCCTAGATGAAATACTGAGATATGCTAGGTACTGCTGTGATGAGGTAGACTCCAAGGCTAAGAAACTAAAAGAGAAGCTGATGGTGGTACAATTGCAGACAGCAGGAAAAGGGGGACAACAACAACAGCAGCAAGGGACAGGTACAGGAGGTAAGAAGCAGTACAGTCAGAACAAGGGTAATGAGGAGAGTACTACCTTTAGACCCAGAGTAGACATAGCTACCTTGAAGAAAACGACTAGGTGTCACCAGTGCAACGAGTTGGGGCATTGGAAACGCGAGTGCCCTTACAATGTAGAGATAGGAGAGCAAGGGATAGAGGAGGAAGAGGTTCAGAGCGCACCTATGAGAGGGGCGACGCCATACCAAGGAAAGGTGCTCAAAGGGGGGGGGGCTCCTCCCCGAGCCCAGTTCCCGCAACCTCCTCGAGTAGGGAGTATGGGTAAGACCTATAGACAAATGCCCCTGTTTGTGGAAGGGGAAGAATGCTATTATGTGGACCCATTAACCGGACAGAGAGTGGAAAGAGAAGACTGCACCCTTGGGGCAGCCTTAGAGGTAGATCAGAGGGGACCCTATGTTGAAGCAGAAGTAGCAGGGTGCCCTACGACATTTCTGGTGGACACAGGAGCCACTAGATCCACGATCAGATCAGCTGCAGTTCCAGACCTGCCCATGTCTGGAGAGACCATACAGGTGGTAGGGGTCGCAAACAGGAGAATAACCAGCCAATTGACAGAACCGGTACAGGTGAAAATCGGGAAATACAGCGATGAGCACCAATTTGTGGTTTGCGATTCAAGCCCTGTGTGTCTGCTAGGAAGAGACCTGTTGTGCAAATTGAATTGTACTATATATTGTACACCCCAGGGAGTGGAGGTATTGACTAATGATGATGATGCAGATTTCAAAGTTGCAAACTCAAGAATATGTGTGGAGCTGTACCCTACTTTGACAGTAGACGAGCTTCCCTGGGATTTGAGAGAGACAGTGGCATCAGAGGTATGGGATTTCACTGGGGAAGAGATTGGATTGGTCAAAGGGGTGGACCCAGTGAAAATTGTAGTGAAACCGCATGCTGAGTTCCCAAGAACACCCCAGTATAAATTGACTCCAGAAACGATTGCAGGCATAAAACCCGTGATCGAGTCCATGATTAAACAGGGAATACTGAAAGAAATCGTGGGTAGTCCATGTAACTCCCCGATTATGGGTCTGCAGAAACCAAATGGGAAATTTCGGATAGTGCAGGACCTTCGAAAGATTAATAACATAGTCGTTTCATGTTGTCCAGTGGTACCGAATCCATCAGTGATACTGTTTCAGATTCCATTCCAAGCTGAGTGGTTCACTGTGATAGATCTTTGTCAGGCTTTCTTTTCGATCCCTTTGGACGAAGATAGCCATTTTCTTTTCGCATTTAAGCTGGAAAATCGCGTCCTAACATGGTGTCGTATCCCTCAGGGGTATACAGAGAGTCCATCGATCTTTAACCAGCTTCTGAAGAAAAATCTTGAAAGTCTAGTGCTGCCCCAGAAGTCAGTTCTGGTCCAGTACATAGACGACCTCCTTGTGGCGTCAGAAACAGAAGAAGCTTGCAGGGAAGATTCCATTGCTTTGTTAAATCACCTAGCTGCTAATGGGCACAAGGTGTCCCCGGGAAAATTGCAGTACTGCCTGACAGAAGTGCAGTACTTGGGACACAGAATTGAGAAAGGCAAACGAAAAGTGTCACCAGACAGGATAGAGGCGATCATGAAAATGAACGCGCCTCAGACCCAGAGAGAGGTCAGGATGTTCCTAGGGATGGTGGGTTATTGCCGACAGTGGATCGTGAACTTTTCACTGAAAGCAAAACCTTTGCAAAAACTGACGCACAAGGAGGTGAGTGATCCGGTACCATGGGACAAAGACTGTTTGATGGCGTTCCTACAGTTGCGAGAGGACCTGTGTCGTGCTCCGGCATTGGGAATGCCTGATTACAATAAACAATTCTTTCTTTACTGTTGTGAGAGAGAAGGTTGTGCGTTGTCTGTGTTGGTCCAAATCCATGGGAATGCCCGTAGACCAGTTGCTTATTTCTCGGCTACTTTAGACCCAGTAGCCGCAGCGTTGCCCGGATGTCTCAAATCCGTTGCTGCAACGGGTGTCAGCATTGAGAGATGTGAAAATATTGTTATGGGGCACCCGTTAGAGGTGTGCGTGCCACATTCTGTTGAACTGTTGATGACCAGGACCAAAACACAGCATCTGACCAATAGCAGGCTCACGCGCTATGAGCAAGTTATTCTTGCTGCAGAGAACGTGACCCTCAAGAGATGCTCTGTTTTGAACCCTGCTACCTTAATGCCACTTCCAAATGATATTGATGATGATGATGAATATACAGACCATGACTGTCTCGATGTGACTGAACTATGCACCAAACCCAGACCCGACATCGTAGATGAGCCACTGACCGACCCAGACGAAGTTTTCTTTGTCGATGGCTCATGTGTAAGAGACGAAGTTGGGCAGTTGAGAGCAGCTTATGCTGTTTGTACAATTGAAGGAGTTGTGGAAGCAGGGTGCCTGGAAGGAGTACACTCCGCTCAGGTAGCCGAGATTATTGCCCTAACACGTGCTTGCTTAGCAGGCAATCAAATTCGAGTCACCATCTACACCGACAGCCAATACGGGTTTGGGGTAGTTCATGATTACGGGCAGTTATGGTCTCAAAGAGGGTTCATGACTTCTTCAGGCTCTCCCATTCGCAATGGAGAGTTTGTGCGCTTGTTGTTAGAAGCATTGCAATGTCCAGCAAGTATCGCAGTTGTAAAGTGCATCGCACATACCAAAAATGAGGACTTTGTTTCGAAAGGCAATAGATATGCTGATGAAGTTGCGCGGTATTGCGCAGAACAAGGTTACTCTTTCACAGAGGTGGATGTGGGTGGAATAAATGTGAGAACTGAATTAGCCATGATACTGGAAACTGTTGATACTTGGGATGAATTGTCAACCATGCAAGAAAATGCTCCTGATTCAGAAAAGGAAACATGGGTAAAGGCAGGATGTGTAGTGGGTGAGACTCATTTTTGGGTCTCAGCAGACGGCAGAGCAGTGTTGCCCAACGAGATGGTGAGTCCAATGGCTAGACTCATACATGGTCCCGTACACTTAGGGAGAGATGCTATGCTGAGAGTGTTTAGACAGACTTGGTACAATCCTAAGTTTAGAATAGCAGCAGAAGCAGTGTGCCAGCGTTGTGTGACCTGCCAGCAGCTGAATGTAGGGAAAAGAACACCAGTTGCACTAAGTCACATAGGAAGGTCTGGAGGTCCATTCAACAGAATGCAGATAGATTTCATTGAAATGCCAAGATGCAACCGCCTCCGCTATGTCCTGGTGGTTGTTTGTGTGTTCTCCAGGTGGGTTGAGGCATACCCTACACGTAGGTGCGACACCCTCACAGTGGCTAAGTTACTGCTTAGAGAACTTATCCCTCGGTTCGGGGTGCCGGCCTTTTTGGAATCAGATAGGGGAACACATTTTAACAGCGAGCTTGTGAAGATGATTTGTGTTGCACTGAATATAGACCAGAAGCTCCATTGCAGTTACCGACCAGAAGCCTCAGGAATTGTGGAACAAATTAATGGCACGATCAAGTCCAGAATAGCGAAAGTTTGCTCCTCAACGACCCTGAGTTGGCCTGACGCCCTGCCATTGGTACTCATGAGCCTTCGTAGTACCCCAGACAGAAGAACAGGGTTGTCACCACATGAGGTGTTAATGGGGAGAGCAATGAGACTGCCATCTATTCCAGCTACTGCACTGTTAAATATCACAGATGATATGATCCTGGACTATTGTAAGGGGCTGTCTGACGCCATGCGTTCTGTGTCCCTTCAGGTGCAGGCTGCAGAGGTTCCAGCGTGCCAGGGCCCTTGCCATGACCTGTATCCTGGGGACTGGGTCCTGGTGAAGAAACATGTGAGAAGAAGCTGCTTGGATATTCGTTGGCGTGGGCCCTACCAGGTCATCCTGATCACAAGTACAGCTGTAAAGGTGGGAGGCCTGCCCAATTGGATACACGCGTCACATACGAAAAGGGTTCCAGCACCTCTGGAAACAGCTCCTCTCTCGGATGGACGTCCAGCTGAGGACCAAGAAGCCATAGAGGGGGCTAGCCAAGCTGTAGAGGTGCCAGTGGAAGCAGGGAACGAGTCTGACCAAGCTGAGGACGGTCAGTACAACAGCGAAACAGAAGACGCTACAGAAGGAGAAGACAGCTGGGAGTACGAGTCTGACCCTGACAGGTCTGAAAGAGAGCGAGAACAGACCAGAAGGAGAAGGAGTAGAAGGGCACGTGGAGAAGCAAATTGGCCGCAAAGAAGAAGTTCTAGCCTGAGGTCAACTCCAGAAGCAACCCTTCCTCCGATATCAGAAGACTCAGACCCAGAAGAAGGTGCTCAGGGCGCTGAAGCACCAGACCGAAGAAGGTCAAGAAGAGTGCGTGTGCCTAACAGAAGATACTCCACACCTGAGTGGACATATCTGGCGACAAATGTCTGTGAAACCGGAGACAGGGAGGATCCGAGCGGTGGTGGTGTCCAGTTCTGAGCCCATTATCACCGTGGAAATACAACTGTTGGTACCCGGTGTCGAACAAGAAGGGTCACTAACATTCGTGCTCCCCAGACCTCCCCGCCTCAGCAAGTTAAAGCACATGTTTCTTACAGAATTGAAATTCCCCGACTTTGGTACCACGATAACAGCACATGAAGAGCATACTCTTCGCTTGGAAATATTGAACTATGCTATTGAAGCTGCAACCACAAATCTAATAGTCGATTGTTAAAGGACTTTGTAAATAAAGCAAGCAGAAGAAAAGAAGATTACCTAGCGCCCAGGAAGCAGAGAATTTTAGGGAACCCCTTGAGTGGATGGAGAAGGGCTAGGGTTGTCTTTTTGAACTGTGAAAGGACTTTTTGCGAAAAAGGCTGTCAGCCTCCAGCTGTGTGGATTCTAAAGACAAAAAAGGATTGAAAGAGACTGTAAAGGAACGAGAGGAAAAGAACTTTTTTGCAAAGAGAAAGGGAAAAGCTAGATTGTCTGACGAAATGGAGGCCGGCACCCCGAATCGCAGAGCTAAATGTATAATAGGTACACTAATAGTAGGAGTGATAATATTAATAGCTTTAGTGGTAACAATTTCTTATGTAAAGGGACATGAGGAAGAGGTAAAGGTAACTGATGCGAATTCTGTAGTAACACTTACACCCACTGTTGCAGGTGAGAAAAGGGAAAACACTCAAGAGAAAGCGTTATTGGCTGCAGAAGCCCGCAGGTTACATGTAGACGAGTCCCAAGGAGACTTTAGGTCAAATGCTTATGCTAAACTTTTGTATGAATACGTGGATGCCATGGAGGTTAAGGATTGCTACGTCTGCATGCAGTTGCCTGCGTCTGTAGATGAAGGAATTCGATATCATCACCTCCCTCTGACATATGGCATTACATGTAGCTTATTGCTTAGTATATTTTATGAGAGAGATAGTTTTGAATACTATTTCTCCAATTATGATTCTGTGTTGCCAGAAGTCCCGAATTATAAGCAGATGAATAAATGGGATTACTGGAAGAGTGAAGACAGATTGGCCAAGTTCTTCATTCCTTGGATTACCTTAGATACTTCACATGCCCGTAGAAATAACCTGACATGTAAGGTGTCCGAAGTCGAGAAAAAGTTCATAGGGCAGGTGGATGATCGTTACAGGAGACAAAAGATTTTGAAAAAATCAGGACAAGGGAAATTAGATTGGACCGAGGAAGAGAAGTCACACAAGAGAAAGGGTAGTAGTGGTCCAATAGCTTTAGATAAAGCGCAGAGAGGAAAGTTATGTCTTCACCGAGCCAAAACGTATTATGAAAATGTATACGTGGGTGACGTTGACTGTGAACATGCTTTTAATTTAGAGTACTACACTAAGGATTTCCTGAAGGGAATGCAAGTGATTCCAAATGTGTATTTTGTATGTGGAAGAAATGCTTACGTGAGACTACCTGACAACTGGTATGGATCATGTTACTTGGCAATTGTCTTCCCCAAAATATATCATGCACAAGACTTATTGATCATTGAGGGCCAGACATCATCGAGGGGAAGGAGGGATTTAGGCGATGCAGAAATGGTTGGAGATGTCTTTGGAGCTATGTTCCCTCTTTTGGGAATAATCCTTAATGATGTTAAAATTAGACGACTGGCAACAGTTGTCGACAGGTTGTCTGCCAGCACTGCTCAGTCCTTAATGCTGGTAGAAGGAGAGATGCAATCGATAAGGGCTATGGTTCTTCAAAATCGGCTTGCATTAGATGTCTTATTAGCAAAAGAGGGCGGAGTCTGTAAGGCTTTGAAGGTTCAGGAATGTTGCACTTACATTCCAGACCTTTCAAAACCCCTTGAGAAAGTTATTAAGAACATAACTAATATACACAAAGAGATCGAAGACTTGAGTAGAGAAAATGTCTGGGAAAAGGTGGGCCACGGAATGAGTACAGTTGGAGGGTGGTTTTCCACCTTAGGCAAAAGCTTTATTTGGTATATCCTAAAGCCTATCATCATAATATTGATCTGTGGGATAATATTGTGGGGATTGGTGAGGGTATTCAAATGGTACAGAGCAAGAAGGTCAGAAAGGGCCCAAAGAGAACAGTTGCAGAGATTGGCTGCCATACAAGATAATCAGTACAGGAGCCTGAGAGCTCTGGAAGCGCAGAGAATGCCAGCAATAACTGCAGTTTAAATGTTAGTGATGACCCCGAGAGGTCATCAAAGGGGGGAACTGAGAGAGCGCAAACTGATATAAATATATGAGTACATCATACTTACCTATAGAGAGCATATTTCATGAAGAGAAATGCCATGAGTGCTAATAGTATTTGAAATTATATTCTAAATGTATAGCTAATATAGAGATTTAAGTAGAAGTGGAATTAATACAGAAATGTGTGACATTATATGATTTTATTAGACGTGATTATTTTGAATCTATGTCGTGTAGCTGTTAACATATAAGATGGTCTGTGGTAAAACGCAGAACGTGGTAGGCCTCAGGGCCAGAGCTGGAGCTAAAAGGGAAGGTGTTTCGTTTCACGACACAGATTGTTTAACGTTTTTTGGTCATTGCATTAATGGGCCATGATTTAGAGTAATGTTTTCCAAATAATAGAATAAGAGTTTTAACATGCTTTAATTAAATGAAGAAATAGAATGCTATAATCATAATGTGAAATATTGTAGGCCTGAAATGTTTTAGCATTGATTTACACGTACATGTCTGGGCTGAGAAATGTTGCAAGCCTTTTTAGAAGTCTATGAGAGTTGGGTTCTTGGCGGCAGATATCTGTCTGCAACAGGAAAGGGGGGATCCAATTATAAGTGAATGAATAGAGGTCTGTTCAGTAGACGGCCCAGACATGGAGGAGGGTTCTGGAATGTTTAAGGGGTATCAGCGGGCCGGAGAAGAGACTGAGAAGCAAGGTCAACTCTAACGTCTGAGGCCCAATACAAAGCATCATGGAAAAAGCCTGAAGTTGCACCACGTGAGAGGCGTTTCGCAAGGGGCGTCTCAAATGTTGTTGACTGTTTTGTATTAGGGACAGCACCCCTGGGTGGAGTTAGAGCAGAGACCTGAGGACCCTTTAGAGAGCGGATGGGTAGGCAGTGAGGGGTCATGATTGGAGAACTTTAGGTTTTCACCAAGAGACTTAGAGTGGGTGACTTCCCTTGGGGGTCATTCATTGCTGACACCTTTGTTAGGTTGGGATTTGGTTAAGTAGGGATACCATCTAGAACAGGGTAGGGACGCCTAACCTGTGTTTGTTTTCCTCCAACCTAAATGAAGGAGAGATATGCGTCTATGCTGATAGCTTTGCTATTTTTAGAACTTGTGTTAGTGATTTCTGTTGCTCGTCTGAGGGCTTTTCGAGAGCACATGTATGTAATTGGACCTGTGTATCTCGTGAATCTCATTCTGAGATGCTTGTATTTGCAGCTCATTATATCTTTACAATAAACTTTTGAAACCTAGAAGTTGTCCGTGATCTTTGAGAGTAGAGTCCTTTCTTGGGTGAACTAATTTGCAGATAGGTGTACTGTTTCCTTCCAAGACAGGCAATAAAGGTTCAGTCGACCAGATCGAGGTTTGGATCAATAGATATAAGGTATCGATCAAAATCTCGCCCTTTCATGTGTGTGTGTGTGTGTGTGTGTGTACACACATACACGCGCATACATAATTGTTGCCCCGGCCCTACTCCCCTCTGCTGGGAGTATGCAGCCAAAATGCTCTTGTGCTGCCTGACAGAAACAGAATAGATTGTTTATTGTTTTAATGCTTCGCCTGTGTAAGGAGAGCATACCTTACACATTCTTTGCTATTATCTGACCGTTGTCCCAGAAACCGGGACATTTCGTCGAAGTAAAGAAATGTGTAGGGACACCGGGACTGTCCGGGGAAACCCGGGACGTCTGGTCACCCTATAAAATGGGTTGACAGTCGGGGATTGGGCGGACTTTCCCCCGGGGCTGAAATGGTGGTGCTAGAATGGTGTAGGCCTGCCCAGACATACGAGGGGGGGAAAGAGAGGTGGGGGGTGTGGTCCGATGGAGCCAAAGTCAAGCAGTCAGGCCAGAGCTGAGAACTATGACGATGCCTATGGGACCAAAGACGTCATTGCAGGGCGTACATCCCAACCCACAATGGCGGCATTCCAGTAACCAGAAATCAGTGGGGAGACTGGTGAGCCTTCATGTACAGAAACATTTTGTTGGTCCTCCGCTGCCCCGTAATCATAGGCCTGGTCATCACAAAGGCACATCCAAAGGAGCAAAGGGAGGCCGCATTTCGAGCCGTTACATAGAGCCCTCGGCAGCACCAGCACCTTGTCCACTCCCTGCAGGATGCCCGTGGTCCCTGCAGGGGACCCCGTAGGAGGGCAGGCCCCTTAGGAGGTCCGAGGGCAGCTGGGTGGCCCATCCCCCGGGAGGGGGGAGCGGGGGGTGGTCACAGGGCGGCGCTGCACTAAGGGGACGGGGCGAATGGTGGGGCTAACGGGGGGGGTTCTTAAGGGTGGCCCCTCCTTTCGCGCGCTCTCTTTGCTGCTGCCCCCCTTCGGACCTAGACATCCTTTTGGCTGCTCCCCGCAGCAGCCCCGGATTTAGGAGCCCCTCTCCCCTCCAGACGCTAGACCCCGACTTAGCAGCTGTAGGCAAGAGGCGGCTGTTGGATGCAATGAGGAGGGACCTTAGCATACTGAGCAGTGAGATGGGATCGTGTGGCTGGTGGTGGTCAGAAATAACTCCTAGACCCAGGTGGCATAGGGCCAGATCCCAGGGGGCGCTAGAAGTGGCCCGCAGGCGCGTAAACGAGATGCGTGGGATGGGTTACATAAGACACGGTTTGCTCCATGCTAAATCCATTGGCTGCTGGGAATCTGATGGGGTGCATTGGTCCAAAGTAGGCATGGCTATATTCCTGTTAGACCTGGGGGAGGCTCTGGAAGCAGCGGGGTGCAAATAAGGGGAAGTAGGGAGCTAAGTGGTGGGGGCTCTGGGCACAGCAGTCGCCACGCCCTGGGCTGGGCTGTGGAGGAGTCACAGGGCGATCCCTATACAAGACAGGCGCAGGAACAGGACGTGAAGCCTCCAGTGCAGGCGCACCATATGAAGTCACACATGCTCCAAGGGGTCCTTCCTGGGAACTTGGGGTACGACGGCGCCCCGTTAGTCCTTAGGGCGGTTGTAAACCTGAACAACCGGGGGCTTGCCATAGCGCTCTGACCAGCTGGGGAAGGTGTGACTTAACTCTCCCTTGTTCAGAAGGCGGAGTGGGTGGACGATAGGTCCACCGGTGGGAGGAGTAGATGCTCCCAGGTACACACCGGGCTATGGCCGCAGGTGTTCTCTTTGGCTAAACTTCAGGTACCTTGCAACGAGGGGTTGCGGGGCGGACGGGATCGCCTGTAAGATAACCCACCTTTTATTTGTACAACAAATAAACCTGCAGCTTCTTTTCCTCATACCTGGTGTCTGTGTGTTATTTGGGATGGGGGGGGCTGTGGGCAGCGGCATACCGATGGAGATACTATGCAGGATGCCCGTGGTCCCTGCAGGGGACCCCGTAGGAGGCAGGCCCCTTAGGAGGTCCGAGGGCAGCCGGGTGGCCCATCCCCCGGGAGGGGGGGTGGGGGGTGGTTACAGGGCGGCGCTGCACTAAGGGGACGGGGCGAAGGGTGGGGCTAACGGGGGGGGTTCTTAAGGGTGGCCCCTCCTTTCGCGCGATCTCTTTGCTGCTGCCCCCCTTCGGACCTAGACATCCTTTTGGCTGCTCCCCGCAGCAGCCCCGGATTTAGGAGCCCCTCTCCCCGCCAGACGCTAGACCCTGACTTAGCAGCTGTAGGCAAGAGGCGGCTGTTGGATGCAATGAGGAGGGACCTTAGCATACTGAGCAGTGAGATGGGATCGTGTGGCTGGTGGTGGTCAGAAATAACTCCTAGACCCAGGTGGCATAGGGCCAGATCCCAGGGGGCGCTAGATGTGGCCCGCAGGCGCGTAAACGCAGCTATGCGTAAATTCACCGAGATGCGTGGGATGGGTTACATAAGACACGGTTTGCTCCATGCTAAATCCATTGGCTGCTGGGAATCTGATGGGGTGCATTGGTCCAAAGTAGGCATGGCTATATTCCTGTTAGACCTGGGGGAGGCTCTGGAAGCAGCGGGGTGCAAATAAGGGGAAGTAGGGAGCTAAGTGGTGGGGGCTTTGGGCGCAGCAGTCGCCACGCCCTGGGCTGTGGAGGAGTCACAGGGCGATCCCTATACAAGACAGGCGCAGGAACAGGACCTGAAGCCTCCAGTGCAGGCGCACCATATGAAGTCATACATGCTCCAAGGGGTCCTTCTTGGGAACTTGGGGTACGACGGCGCCCCGTTAGTCCTTAGGGCGGTTGTAAACCTGAACAACCGGGGGCTTGCCATAGCGCTCCGACCAGCTGGGGAAGGTGTGACTTAACTCTCCCTTGTTCAGAAGGCGGAGTGGGTGGACGATAGGTCCACCGGTGGGAGGAGTAGATGCTCCCAGGTACACACCGGGCTATGGCCGCAGGTGTTCTCTTTGGCTAAACTTCAGGTACCCTGCAAAGAGGGGTTGCGGGGCGGACGGGATCGCCTGTAAGATAACCCACCTTTTATTTGTACAACAAATAAACCTGCAGCTTCCTTTCCTCATACCTGGTGTCTGTGTGTTATTTGGGATGGGGGGGCTGTGGGCAGCGGCATACCGATGGAGATACTATGCAGGATGCCCGTGGTCCCTGCAGGGGACCCCGTAGGAGGGCAGGCCCCTTAGGAGGTCCAAGGGCAGCCGGGTGGCCCATCCCCCGGGAGGGGGGTGGGGGGGTGGTTACAGGGCGACGCTGCACTAAGGGGACGGGGCGAAGGGTGGGGCTAACGGGGGGGTTCTTAAGGGTAGCCCCTCCTTTTGCGCGCTCTCTTTGCTGCTGCCCCCCTTCGGACCTAGATGTCCTTTTGGCTGCTCCCCGCAGTAGCTCCGGATTTAGGAGCCCCTCTCCCTGCCAGACGCTAGACCCCCCTTACTTCTCCCCTCCCTACCGCTCACCCACTGAAAGGGGGGAAGTGGGGAGGGGGGACTGTATTGATGTATTAATGTTTTGTCTCTTGTTGCAGGAGGAGTTACAGGGCGATCCCTATACAAGACAGGTGCAGGAACAGGACCTGAAGCCTCCAGTGCAGGCATACCATACGAAGTCATACATGCTCCAAGGGGTCCTTCTTGGGAACTTGGGGTACGACGGTGCCCCGTTAGTCCTTAGGGCGGTTGTAAACCTGAACAACCGGGGGCTTGCCATAGCGCTCCGAAAAGCTGGGGAAGGTTGTGAGTTAATTCACCCTTGTTCAGAAGGCGGAGTGGATGGACGATAGGTCCACCGGTTGGAGGAGTAGATCCTCCCAGGTACCCACCGGGCTATGGCCGCAGGTGTTCTCTTTGGCTAAACTTCAGGTACCCTGCAACGAGGGGTTGCGGGGCGGACGGGATCGCCTGTAAGATAACCCACCTTTTCTTTGTACAACAAATAAACCTGCAGCTTCTTTTCCACATACCTGGTGTCTGTGTGTTATTTGGGATGGGGGGGGGGGGGCTGTGGGCAGCGGCGTACCGATGGAGATACTAATAGCGTTGCCTCCTGGTGGCCACAAACCAACATTAGAGCAGGGGTGGCAGAGGAGGCTCGTAGCTGGAGCAAAGAAATGCCATTGGGAACTGCAGACTCATGGGAAGCCGCCATAGGTGTTGAAACCGACTTTCCTCAGTCACCAGGCAGTAAAGAAAATGTCAGGTTGCTGCAGGAGCCCCATAAAGAACTGTAGACACTTGCAAATCGGTAATGTAGGCGGCTGGGTTCTAGAGCTCCCTCAGAAGTCGGCTATTGCCCTGGTGGCCAAGCTCCACCCCTCGCAAAACATTATTTCACACTAACAGCCCTTCGATAACTCTCCAATGGTCACAGATGATTTATGAATGTGTTTATCTCATAACAATGTCTACACAAGAAAGAACATGACTTATGACATGCTTAATTTGAGTTTTCAGAAGGGTCCACTAGTGCTTGTGTAATATTTCACATTATACTTTGAGTCCAGAGCAAGAGAAGTGAAAAACTCACAACGGGGAAAGGAGGAAGAGAATTATGGAACAACAGTGATAGATGCTTGTTGGAAAATGGCCCTCTCTGGAGGATCACCCCAAACTTTTTGCCTTCCTCTTCCTCTGTTTCTGATCTTGTTTGAGTTAGCTTTAGGACTAACCCTGGGCGAAGTACCATGCTACGCTCGCGTAGTTAGCAAAGTTTGCGCGACTTCGCACTACGCAAATTTCACATAGCACAGTGCAAACACGCATAGCGTAGCAGTAATTTTTTGCTTGCTCTTGGTCCTCAACGTCAAGTTGGCGACCGCGAGCGAGCAAAATGACATCCCGGAGAGACTTTTTCATCATTCGCGATCAACAACATCAAGTTGCCGATCGCGAACGTGGAAAATAAACCTCCCGGTAAGATTCTCAACGCGGGGAGGTCAGGTTTCTCATTGTGAGTGGTCGCGTATGCTCGTGACCGCTCGCAATGAGAAACTACGAGTCCGCGTTGAGAAAGCTGCCACTCGAATAGAAACTACTCAAGCGGCAGAAAACGACCGCTTGCACTGTGCAAAATGCGGTTTGCACCGATTGCACAGTGCGGACAAGCATCCGGCACTGTGCAATCAGTACGAACAGCATTTCGCACAGTGCACTACGCAGTTCGCGTAGCTACGCGTAGCTCACATAGTGCGAAGTGCACTCCGCGAAGCTTTGCGTAGTGCTACTATGCGAACTACGCCCAAGGTTATTTAAGACTCAGAACACTTTACTACTGCTAACCATTGCTGAAGTGCATGTGCTCTCTCCTTTAACCCCTTCGGTGCTCATGACGAGCTCAGCTCGTCATGGCATATACCTCTCAGGTGCTTATGACGAGCTGAGCTCGTCATGACCACACCCGTTTTTATTGCTGTCCAGCACAGGAGAAGAATATCTTCAGCAGTGATGTGGTTAAATGTGGTAACATTGGCTCATACCCAATTGACCAATTTCATTTACCTGTGAGTCCTATGTACAGTGCACTACTTGTGCCCAGGTCCTGTTACCTAAATGCTACTAATGGAACTGCAACACTGATTGTGCTACCCACCCCAGTAACCTTTTAGACGTGTCTCAGGCCTGCCACTGCAGGGCCTGTGTGTGCAGGTTCACTGCCACTTCTACTTGGCATTTAAAACCCTTTGCCAAACATTAAACTCCTCTTTATCACACACAAGTCACCCCTAACGTATGCCCAAGGTAGCTCACAGGGCAGGGTGCTGTGTAGGTAATAGGTAGGACATGTACTTTAAAATGTGTCATGTCCTGGTAGTGAAAACACCTAAATTCGTTCTTGGCATTGCTCTGTTCTGAAAGCTCTGTGTGCCTGCAACCTGTATTTAATACATGTGTGGGGTGCAATCCAGCTACACGTTATGCATTCCCTCTAGACAGCCACAAACACATGAAGGTTAGATGTGTCTGAGTGCCCATCTGCATTCTGATGGCTCTTCCTGGACAGGAAGGGAGGGAGGGACAGACACTTACACCTGAATAGTCAGTGTTATGTCCCCACAAAAAAGTACTGATTACCCCCCCACACACACACGTAGTCTGGAGCCAGGTCTGGGAAGAAAGGGATTTTTTTGAGCTCTTCAAAAACCCTTCTTTGAAATCACTCCCACTTCAAAGGGACAACTGGGTATAAGTATTGGGTCTCTGACCCCACCAAATCAGATATTTCTGGACCTGAAAGGAACCTCTGTCAGAAGAACTGTTGTGCAGCTTCAAGGTCTGTAACTTTGCTGGTCTGCTGCTCTGGAAGAACTACATTTCTGCTGTGCTGCCCAGCTGCTCTCTGAACCCTTCCAGAGACGAGCTGGACAGTGCCTTAAACCAAGAGTGTCCCCGAGGTCTTGCTAGCTTGCCTTCTATTGCTTGAGACTTAGGGTTATTAAAGTCTCTACCCTGCTCCAGTGCTTGGTTGACTGGAAATGGACCCAGATACTTGCACCAGAGAAATCAACGCATCTTGTGCTGTGACAATGATTAAGGTACTTTTGCTCAGTGGGCCCTACGTGGGTCCTGTGGCCTTCACTACATTACGGTTGTTCAGAACTGTTGACTATGTCCTGAACCAGCGGGACCAGATGACCCCCATTTGGGCTTATTGCTTCTAAGTTCTAGAGCTCTTTTTTTCTTTAAAAATTCATGACTTGAATCCTACTCATTAGATTTTTGTAATTTTGGTCCTGATTTATTTATAAGATTATTGTCTATTTTTCTAACCTGGAGTGGAGTTTTTTGTGGTGTTTCCATTGTGTCACTGTGTGTTGCACAAATACTTTACACATTGCTTCTTTAGGTAAGCTTGACTGCTCTGTGTCATGCTACCAGAGCGTGAGCACATGCTATATTTTAATGTGCATGTAGCTTACCCGGACTAGCATTGTGGTTCCTGATTGGCAGGGTGCATACCTCTGCAAACCAGAAACCCAATTGCTAACAACATTGCAAGTAGGAATGAATAAAAAAGAGACTACAGGAGGGGATATTGGGCCATGGAGTGTCTTGTGATTGATTGAAGAGGCATGAGTTGGAATCAAGACTACGTAGCTTCAGGATTTGGCAACCTGACTTTTCATAGTGTAGGCTGCAAGTTTCTGAGCAAAACTTTGGGCCACACCACTTAATGTTTTAAAAATAAAGCACTAAACATGACAAATGTTTGCTTGAGTGATGTTGTACTGAGCAAATATATGTAGGTACTAATGACTGTAGCCTTTAACAGACTACTACTATCACTCTTTAGACTTATGTTCTCTACTGTATGAATTGTAATGGGCATTACAGCTTTATACACCAACCCAGACTATGGTGAAACATGCCAAGAAAACGTCTTGGGTTCATACATGTTCTAGTAACCTGGCCAACAAGGCCTGAACATGTTAGGGAATGTTTCTGTAACACTGGTTAGATTTCCAAGGGACATCTTAAGGATTTTGGGAGCCCTGGGCCAAACATATGTCAGGGGCCCTTGCTGAAACAACTTTCAATGTATTATTCATTTTCAAATTATTCACTCTCTAATGATGTCAAGCTATATTGAATTGAATGTTAACATTTTAGAAGTCATAAAAGAAAAGAGAGTCATAATATGCATTTACTTACATAAATGAGTACTTAAAATACTGCACTGATTATTTTGAATACACAGCCTGTTACAGAGGCAGAATGGAGGCTATACCTGTCACGTTCCCTACCTTGGTGAACCCTGTCTTGCCTTTTTCTGTGCCGTGTACTGAGTCCGGACTCTCTTCCGTGCTCATCGGAAAGGCACGTTCAACACAGCGCGACAGACTATGACTCCCATGAGCCTTTGCAAGGGCACGGTGTGTCAATGGGTGAAAACGGTCAAAGACACATCTGCTTCCCTGCAGCACTGCTGATTATTTCGTGGATAAGCCGGTCAGTGCTGGAGACGCTAGTGATTCCTGCTTGGCGGTCCAGTAAAGGTGCATCAGCACTACTATTTTTCTACATTGGATCCTTGATATGACCACCAATATCTTGTGTGTGGATTAGGTTCCGTCGTAAACTGTCATATAAAACTTTCAGCGCTTATTGCTTTAGCGCGGTGTTCCTCCCTGTTGGTGAGACACATGTCGGTAGTCTCATGCAGGTAGTAGGGATACCGGCACTCCCCTGTTATATCTTGGGCAGTTCCTGCCTATACACTGTGTTTCAGAGTTCTCCGGGCTTGGAGGAGATGTTGTAAATCGGGCAGCTGCATTAATTCATTTAACTCACTATTACCATATTCCCTTCGTTGGTGAATTCACGTTGTGTGGATTCATGCGAAAGGGAGTATTACGCTATACTATTTTGCATGTCAACTAAAGACTATTTATTCACTAACTAACACAGTACTGAGGTATCACAAGGTGCGGATACCTGTAGCGTGGAACTATTTTCAGACACTGTTTGTTTGTATTGTGTGTTGTCCTTGTTAGATTCTGTGACATATTGCACAGAGAAACAAACCCGCTTCTATGGGGGAATAACTTATGCAAGCATAGTGAATGTACTGTCGGTGGCTTACACTTGAGTATTATTGTTTATGAAGGCCTCACTGAGAAGGAAGAGAGGATATATCGTGTTAGTTTAGTTGGCACCCCTACACAATTTACAAATAATTCTTTTCTATGCTTAGGCCTCACATGATAACAGGGGATTGTGGAAGTGTGTTTCTCTGCAGCCTTTTACAACCCTGTGGAGCGAGGAATTTTTCACACACGGGTAGGCGATGACTATTATGTTTGTATTTATATGGAGCCAAGGTTAACCCCTTGCATGCTCATGATGGCCCCCGGCCATCATGCGTCACGGTGGGCGTGTGCAGAGGACAGCCGGGGGTCATTTGAATCCCGCCCACTATTCAAATCGCCCGCAAAGCGCGATAATTCGCGCCGCATTTAAGGGGTGAATGTCCAAGTGGAATTCTTTTAGTGTGTAAATTGTGATAGTATTACTGTTGTCTCCCCCACAGTGTAATCATAGTGAGCTCTTGCAAGAAGGTTTTGCACTGGTTACACAGGGAAAAGAAGCTCCTTGTGGGCTCATCTGAACCGTTAAACTTTCTTTCCTTTACAGGTAGTTATTGTTTACCTAATCATGATAAAGGCAATCTAGGAAGAATACATTCTGTTACTCATAGGTTCTTTCTTTCTGTTTCCTGTTGTTTCAGGTCTCCTTCCCCGCTGTCCCCACCCTTTCCTTCCCTCGCTTGATCGCTTCACTGATCTGAGATATAACAGCAAGCAGACTTGAAGCTGTCGAGAGCCGGGCCATTTTTGAGCATCGATCCAGAGGAGTTAGTGACACGACAGTACCGCAAGTACTACTGGTGGCTGGGCTCTTGTTCTATAGAGTTCATGAAACTATATATAACTTCACTACATATTACACCACTATAGGCACAGGAAAGGCGTTCAGGGGCAAGTGATGTCAGAGCTCGTAAGCACTAAAGGTGGCAGCACTCTCAGACTCTACAAATTCTAGCATTCACAGGCAGTAGATGGCAGTGATTGCAGGTACTAGGCATTTCTGAAATCATAGGCATTTCAGATGCAACACTAAAAGGAACTGCATTCTCAGACAATACTGAAAGCTACTCTCTCAGGCACCACAGATGGCAGTGGTTTCTATCACTAGAGATGGCTGCACTCATGGGCACTGAAGAAGGTTGCACTCAAGGCAGTCGAGGTGCGAGCTTGAATTTTATCAGCTGTCTCTCCCTTACTTCAGAGAATTGGTCAAACATTGATGTGTTTCTGCAAAATGATTAGCAGATCCAAGCAATAGCATACAATCAGTTGTGTAATCCCATATGAAATATGGTTAGTCCAGGTTCACTGTAATTCCTACATCCACAGTGTACCGGTCCAGTCAGCATTCTCAGAAAAAAAACTGCAGTATTAATGACAGACAAGCAGTTTGTTTTTCCAAACATTATACATGGAATGGGATGAAGATTTTAGAATGTACATTGTTCAACAACCTGAGAGCCAAGCTAGCACCACTTGTAGGGGTGGGGCAACAATGCACTGAGTGACGTTGGTTGGGTGTTTTAGGCTCTTTATACACTAGGTAGAAGTTTGCCTCCAAACCTAAAGGGGTTTCTTTGCCCCATTTCCTAATTTCTCATCTGATTAACCATGGGAGTTCAATCCCATAGTGCTAAAACCACAGCGAAACTATAACCTAATTTAGATCATGACAGACAAGGTTACTCCATTACAACAGTCATATAAATCCCATTATAGCCTATGTGATTTATATTTCAGTGGACAAGATATCCGTCACCGTTGTGACAGAGTAACCCTTCCGTCAAGATCTAAATTAGGCCCGTAATCTTTACTGAGCCTAAATTCACAGACCTATTCTTAATAAACATTTTTGTGGTAGCTGCTAAAATGACAGTTTTGCAGGAGTGCTATTTTTATATTCAACCATAAAAGGGAGGCTCATGAGAACTACCCATTCTCTTCTCCTGCTCAGGTGGAACAGCTTCTCGTGGGAATAGTAATACACGTCAGTTCTTGCCTTAAACAAGTGTTATTTGTATGATTAAGCGGCTTACCATTTTCTTGAACATCAATGTTTTTCGATTATACAGCAACAGTTTTAAAAAAAGAACTTAATTAATAATGCAGTGAGAAATTTGGCGTTGTTCATAGTTATGTAGTGATACAATTCCATTAGCCCAGTTGCAAACATGTAACATTATCAAGCAGTCGACACATGCTCACTGAGATCATGACTGGTGCAAATGCATTCGCGAAAAAGTACACAGCCGCGGGCCGTGGAGGGAGTTACGGTGGGGCAGGGAGGCGGGGAGGGGGAGGGGCGGGGTGGAGGGTGCGAAAAACAGGCATATGGATCATTGCAGGTAAGTACACAATTTAATTAATAAAACGAAATTCGTAGCGCGCACTGCATGGCAAAAAGCAATGCTGTGCTCGCTACGAATTTCGTTTTATTAATTAAATTGGGTACTTACCTGCAATGATCAATATGCCTGTTTTTCGCACCCTCCACCTCGCCCCTCCCCCTCCCCGCCTCCCTGCCCCACCGTAACTCCTTCCACGGCCCGCGGCTGAAAGTACAAACTTTGCAAATCTTTAAAAGATTTAGGTTTGTATGTCCAACATCTGTGTTCACTCCAGTACCAGATGTCAATGGAGGGGGAAATTGGGAAAGTCTTTAGCAGGGCCCATAACAAGTATCACTAGCTGTAAGAGCTTAAGCACAGTGAGCACTGGGGCACAAGCATGTGAGATGTATTGTGTTGTACTTTTAAATATACAACATAACATGTATGTGTAAAGCACATGTTCACACCTTGGTGCTGAATAACAGGTATTTACCACTACCTAACTCAATAGTACTCATTTCATCAGCCTCAGAAAGAGCAAAGGCTGAATGGACCTGCGGGATTCAAAGCTGTGACCATGATGGATTCATAGAGTGGATTGATTAGGCCACTGTGCCCCCAGGTCATGTGGAGCCTCTTTGTGCAAGAACCCTTTGTTCTATTCCAGCTAGTGTTACATTAGGAACAATCTGATAAAGCCTTGATATGCAGATTTTTAAATAATGCCCTTCATCCTAGGACGGTGTATTTCCCTATCAGAACTGGTTTTGAACTTCACAGCACTCTTTTTATATAATGGAACCAACCTACAAGCACATATAGCAGGTTTTGTTATTGTAATAATAGTTTATAAATCTCTGTGTCAACCTCTGGGATTTTATATCTACCTCATCTGTATCCAGTTAAGGAGATACCCCAATTACAGGTTGTCATTAACTGGGCAATCTACTGCTGATAGGTGTTAGATTAAGCATGTTGGAGAACCTTGAACAACTCCTTTATGCATCTATATTGGGTCTTCTCCAGAGAATTATTTACTCTATAAACAGATTCTTCTAAACCTTATTTTTCCTTAGTGAAACATTTATTCTCTTATACCTTCACATCAGCTTTTATCAAAATTACAGCATCCCATCTTGAAGTCACCTGCGTAAGCAGCATCCCTGTCATCTGATTTGGAGTGATTGTTCATTTGGAACACAAAAGGAAAAATGTGTAATATAGGACATGTCCTGAAAATATTTGAAAAAAACCCACTACACTTAAGAAGATACTTTTTTCTATATTCACAATCTGCTATCTGATCCTCATTGTACATAGTGTGAAAGAACAATAAACTGGATTTTTGCATGATGGCCACATGGCGCATAAACTGCAGAGAATTGACAGCTCTGCACCAGCCCGTCTGCTGCCTATGTGCTGCTTCAGATTTTGGGGCCAGTATTTATGTAAACCTTGAGAGGCTTTGATTATTTATTTATTTATTTATTTTTATTTATTTCAATTTATATAGCGCATTATCACCCGGGGGTCTCTAAGCGCTTGTACCAGGCAAAACAGACAACTCCATAGAACAGGCGGCACCCCTACAACTCTCCCCAAGCTTCTCGAAACAGTATTGTTTTTAGCATCCGACGAATGGCAGCAGCTTTGGTTCCTTACGGAGACCTGATGGAAGTTTGTTCCATGCTGCCGGGAGCAGAGTAGAGAAAGCTCGACCGCCCTGAGTTGACAGACGATAGCGAGGATTAGTCAGAAGCGTAGCTTCTGAAGACCTCAGTGCTCTACCTGGAGTGTAATTCAATAGTCTACTTTTAATGTAGTTCGGTGCGTTGCCATAGATAGCCTTGTGGGAGATGCACAGGCCTTTGAACAATGCCCTCTGTCTAACAGGAAGCCAATGCAGCTGGCGCAGGAGAGGAGAAGCATGTGCCTTCCTGGGCTTCCTATAGATTAATCTTGCTGCATCGTTCATCACAGTTTGAAGCCTCGATAGTTGTTGCTGGGGCAGACCCAAATACAGCGCATTCCCGTAGTCCAGTCGCCCCAGAATCATAGCTGTCACTGCACTCCTTAGAGTAGAAAAGGACAGTAGGTTAGAGATTTCAAGAAGCTGCCTAAGGAGGCCTATGCATGTACCCACCACTGAGGACACCTGCTTTCTCATGGTCAGATTGCCATCAATAAGGATGCCCAAGCTTTTTACCACAGTAGCTGGAACCGGCGTCCTGCCCAACTCCCTGGGCCAAAATCCATCGTGCCAGGGGCTGCCTGCGATGGCAATTGGCAGCACCTCTGTTTTGTCAGGATTGATCTTCAGGGAGTTGGCAGTCATCCAGTTTACTGTGTATCTCAGAATGTTATGTAAGCGTGCTTGGGCTCCAGGAGGGTCCTCTATTTGAATGATGATCTGTGTGTCGTCAGCGTAATTATAGACCTGACAATCCATTTGATTGAGCGCTGACATCAGGGGCTGGAGATAGATATTAAAAAGGAGCGGTGAGAGTGCCGACCCTTGCGGCACTCCACAGGTGATGGCCGCTGCTGCTGATACTAGGTCTGAAAGCTGTACTTTCTGTGATCTATCCTGCAGAAAGGAAGTAAGCCAGCCTAGTGCGGTTCCCTCGATGCCTAGATCTCTCACACACGACAGCAGTTGACTGTGACACACGGTGTCAAATGCCACAGAGAGATCAAGCAGCACCAGGGCCCCGGGGATTTTCTTATCAGCTCTACATCTCAGTTCATCCAAGATGGAGACCATCACCAGCTCCGTGCTGTGATGTACCCTAAAACCAGCTTGATTACGTTCCAACAGATCATTGGTCTCCAGGTGCTTGGAGAGGTGTGTCAATACATGCTGTTCTAGTACCTTCGCCAAGAACGGCAACTGGGAGATGGGCCTGAAGTTCTTTAAAATTACACTGATTTAGTGTTCAATGCACAAGACATCATGTAGCAATAGTCCTCCCTTTTAGTAACTGTTTATGCTGTCTACAGATTGAACAGACAAATACAATAGGCTTGGTCATGCACACTCGCCTGAAGCTCAATATACATGCCCAACCCAACCACGAAATGACTGCTAATGTCACAGCATCATCTGTAATCCCTTCTGTACACGTTTGCAAGGGTAAGTGGGGGCTGGGCTGAAAAGCTGGATAACAAGCACAGAAAATTACATAAAGAGAGAATTACGCTTGGGGACATATTTACAAGGGAATGGCAGAGCATGGTGTTAGGCACAAAATGCTAATGCCATGCTCTGCCATTCTGAAAATGAAGGGATGCACCGTATTTGTAAAGATATGATGCACCCCTGTGTTTTCCCTAGCGCTGGTGTTAAAGGAAGCTGCCTAGCGCCAATGCAGTCTCTCTTTCACCATAGTGCAAGGGTGCCTGTGTTGAGGGAATGATTGTTTATGTGCAGGAACGGGTCCCTTCCTGTGAATATGTGATCAACCTTTACCCTGACTTTCTGTCGGGGGAGCGCTGGAAGTTGGAATAGATGAATTTTGTATTCCAACTCCAGTGTGTGCAGCAGTAGGGAAGGTGTTGGAGTTAAATCCAACACCATCTACCCACTGCTGCACACCTTTTTCATTGCAACGGCATGCAATGTAATGGTATGTGTTGTAACGGTTGCGTAGTAAAGGCTGTTTCCCCTTCCTGCTCATAAACAATCACAAATGGCGATTTGTTACTTACAATCATTCATGGCGTTTTTTGCTGTGCAGCACACAATGAAACAGCAAAGACGAGGAGAAAAAAAAGAAATTCTCCTCGTTTTGCCATTTTAAGGTTTTTCCTGGTCTTAATTTTGTCCCGGCCTCCTAATTACGCCACCCTTGTAAATGGGGGAAGCGTCAAAATCAATGGGCCTTGCGGCAGAAAGCACACAGCATCACCCATTCCCCACCCCTTTCACACTGAGTATAGCGTGAAAGGGTACCTTATTTACAAGGCGACATTAAAGATACGTTAAGTGGCTTAACACTGCCTTGTAAATAAGTAAAAGCCCCTATCAACATAGTAACATCATTAAAAGTGACGTTCATGTGGTGATAGGGTCCTATAAATATGCTTCTTGGTTTTAAATGAACAGCAGGGCTTTTCCTATCACAAAAAGAGGGGGCCCCCATTGAAAGGGGGGGGGCTGGGGCCACTTCGCCCATTGCCTTAAAACGTCTCTGAGATATCCTGTATATTTCTTCTCGACCTGTGGCTCATACAGTTGTGTGCTAAGCACCTGCAAGGTCCTGAGACAAGAATGTTTAGGCTTCCAGCATTGCTCATGGTTCCCCTCAATGTTTTAGAGGACACTTTGAAGAGGATAAAACATCACACAACACGCGCCACTGTCAGGTTTCATTCTTTGTTGGGTGTTTTCCATATGCACTCTGTGTTGCGGCTCCTTGAATGGTCATGGGATTAGTCACTAATGCTTCATCAAGAGCTGGTTGTGCTGCAGCTGAGCAAATTTAGATACCTATTTGGAAAGCCATAATATTAGGAACTAAATCGAATTTCTATTCGAGTTCTTCTGTCACTACAGAGTGAGCGTCTGTCATTTATTGGTAATGAGCAACGCTTCGTGAATATTTTGATACAAGAACCAGGATTGCTCATGGTTAGGTAAATAATTCAGAGATGAGGTAGGTTATTAGAAAAGTAGTGTAACCCCCAGGGCCGGACTGGGAACGAAAACAGGCCCTGGCAAAGCGCTCGGCCAGCCCCCCTCCCCTATGCTACAAAAACGGCCCTGTAACAAAAACGGCCCCCAGGGGCCCAAAACCGGCCCCCACCCTTGCGGCGCATCGGGGGATTGCCCGGTGCCCGCTACGGCCAGTCCGGGCCTGGTAACCCCGGCTGCAGAAATCTTCATCCAAAACCCCCCTCCACTGCAAAGCCCTTCACATTGGCTTAATCCTAAGAGGTTATTATTGAGTCCAAATTGGTGACAAATTAACGTTCTTAACAAACCTCAAAAAAACGCAAAGAGCTAACTCAGCTTTTAGTGACCAAGAACATATTTTTGCTCATTTTCTACACAGTGAGATTTGGCTTAAAAGCATGTTAACATAAAAAGTGCGTTTTGCTCCTGGCCAGCAGTCCAATTTTCTGATTGCTGCTTTTTCATTGTTCCTGCCCTCCAGAATAAAAAAGACCGTGCTAACCTCTGCTACGCTTCCAAATAAGTCGGACAGAGTTGTATTCACTGTCTGCCATTGTTAAGGGGCACACAGCTTTCCAAGTGTAGGAGGATACATCACACAAATGCGAGGCGTTCTAAAATATGCATTCCATTCCCACTGACATATTCCACTCTGAACTGCATATTTCAGTTTTTTTTTTTTAAATAATTCATTTAAACACATTGTGGTGATGCCAAGGGCACAGTCAATAGGCCTGGCACCGTTTCTGAAGCATATATGAACACTCATTGTAATGATCAAGACAGGGGCTCACTGAAAGCTTCCTCTGTTCTCTATCCGAGCTAGTAACATCAGAAGTCGCTCATAGGGGGAGGGCTGAAAAATGTGGCCTGCTGCTGCGAACACTGTCGCGGGCTGGTTGTTGCACGTTGCCAGATACATTTGTGCTACACCAACTTGCTCCTTTCTGCGTGCCGCAAAGCAAATACACACTCAACTTCACAGCACACCAGACAATTCATGCAACATTTTAAACACCCTTTATGAAGTCCTGTTTTATGATTCCGAATTTTATGACAATCAGCACATGACATTACAACATTGTCACCTGATTCCCTGCTTTTCTCTTTGTTGGTCCATACGGAGATCGGTGCACAAACATGACATGGTCAGGAAATTCAATTAAAGGATCTTCATCTTTGCTTTGTAAGCCCAGAACTTCAGGATTTAACCCAGGCCTTAATTTGTGAAAGAAAGAGTGCTGGTGCCTGAGATTCTGCTCATAAGTCGGATGCCAGTGCAATTAAACATCAACGTGCTGAATACCACAGCCAGTAGTCTTTAACCCCTTCCATGCTACCTCGCTGGTGCTGCCGTCGGCCAATGGCGGACGCGGCCTCGCCCGTTTTGCGGAAGTGCCGCACTTCCGCAAAATCGCGGGCGCTTGGGAGGGGTTAATCTACTAGAAGATACTTGCACCCCTTTACTCACTCTTGAACATTCCTGATTTCTGTTTATGATGGGTTTGCCATCTTTTTCTTCCTCCATCATTTTGATCTGTGTGTTTTCCACTCTCTTGCCGTCAGTAAATTTCTGATAGAAAAAAGTACCGGGCCTCAAAAATAAATGCCCCCTCCCCACCGGTAACCACAGGCTCAAATTAATCACTGATTTCAAGTTCTTCGCAGCATGAGCTCAACTGATTGCAGCCAAGTGTCCAGGGCCTGTGGAGGCTCCCCTTGGGGATCGGAAACCCACAGCAGCAAAGGCCAGCAGGGTTCTGGAAGGTCCAGTTGCAAGTCCAGGCAGCTCCAGTGCAGTAGGCCAGTTGAGCAGTTGCAGGTCCTGTAGCTCAGACAGGAGGTCAGCCCATTGATCCTTGGAGTCACTCTGTTTAGCCTTGGAGGCAGGGAGCATATCCGGTCTTCCTTCTCAGACAGCAGGGCAGTCCTCAAGCAGCAGGCAGCCCTCTGAGGGTCAAGGCAGTGCTCGTGCAGAAGGGCAGGCTTCTGGTAGCAGCAGGACAGCCCTCTGGGGAGCAAGGAAGGCCTGAAGCAGCAGGGTATTCTTCTGGGGAGCAGGGCAATCCTTCTTCTGTAATGTCCACAGGTCCAGGAGATTACTGAAGAAGGGCTCAGGAGGACCAATATTTGCCAATATTTGCCAGGATTTTAAGTTGGAGGATTCCCTATATTACACCCACATATGCGTCTGGAAAGTTCTCCCCTTCCCAGTCACGGATCCAAGAAGTCTGGGGTGTCAAAAGACTAATGTCAGGTTGTTTTATGTTTGCTAGGGGAAAGCCCCTTGAAGTTTAAGTTGGGCAGGGAACAGGTCTGCCCCCAACAAACCTGCCCACATCTAGTATCCTTTTGTGTTAGTGTCTAGGAGGAATACACAAAACTCCAACAGCAGAGACATTCACAGTCCTGTGGCCGAGGACACTGGCAAAAAGATGGTTAAGACAATTTATTTATTTTATTTATTTTTTAAACTTGTAAGGCGCAACAGCTACCCAAAAAGGGTCTCCCGGCGCCGAGACACAGCACAAAAGTAGCGAAGGTTTGCAAGGTCGTTCCTGAATATTGCTCAAACAACCAGGTTTTGATATTCTTTCTGAATCTGGCGTGGTTTTCCTCCTTGCGGATATAAGGAGGGAGTGCATTCCAGAGGGTTGGTCCAAGATGAGCGAAGGATCTGCCACCCATTCTAGCAAGTTTGAACCTGGGTACGCAGAGATTGGCTGCTGATTGTGACCTTAGGTTTTGACTGGGGGTATAGGGATGGGCTAGTGCAAGTAGATATTTAGGTGCATTACCCGTTTTTATGCTGAACATATAGTTAAGGGCTTTAAATCTGATTCGGTTTTCTACCCTGAGCCAATGCAGGCCACGTCGGTAGTTTGAGACACTGGTGGTTTTAGGAATTCTACACAGCAGCCTGACAGCTGAGTTCTGGACGAGCTGTAGCCGCGGTACTACAGCTTGATTTGAGCCTAGGTACAAGATGTTACCGTAGTCAAGCCGGGATGTAATGAGGGCATTGACTACGTTTTTTTGGGTGGATATAGGCAAGAAGATGTCAGCGTTCTAAAGGTGGCATTTTTAGGATTGTTGCTTAAATTCCGACTCACCCTTAAGGAGGATTTTAAAATACAAATCATATGAGTCTTAGCATCACTCTATCTGCTCCCAATCTATAAATAGCACTTATTAAATAATGAGGCAATATGTTATCCCAGTGGTAGTCAAGGGGAGAGATAGGCCTTGTAACAGTGAAAAACAGTTCTATGAATTTTTCACTGCTAGGACATAGACTTAAACCCACTTGTCCTACTTTTTAAAACAATGCACCCTGCCATTTGAGCCTTTAGGGCCCACCCAAGGGGTGACTTAAATGTAACTAAAAGTAAGGTTTATGCCTTGCAAAAGGTTTATTTTGCCAGGTCGAAATGGCAGTTTAAAACTGCACTACAGGCCTCAGTGGCAGGCCAAAGATTAAAAGGCTACCTTAGCAGGTGGTACATAGAATACTGCAGGTTCACTAATATTTCGTATATGAAAAAAGTATCCAGTAGCTTAAATTCTCAAAGTCACTCAAATGACGAGCAAATGTATTGAATTCACCAGCGCGTGTGATATATTCCACTTTTCCTAACATTTTTTCAGAAAAGTTAAATGCATTCAAATCATGTCAAATATCAAGGAAACACAAAGTAATAAACAATTATAGATTACATAGGTTACATGAATAGTTCATGAATGTACAAATGAATAACAAACATCAACATGTATTTGCAAGTGTGTATCAAACATCCACTTACACAAATCCTACATAGTTGATAAAACATAGATTGCTCAACATAAGGCACCAGTCCGAGACTCAAAAATAATAATGGCAATTAGGCGGAGAAAAGAACCAAAATGCCTACACACTACTTGTGTGTTATCTCCTGCCTATATGCACAGCTCTGGGACCTCTCATTTAAAGTGTTGGCAACAAGGGAGAGAAATTAATTAAGAACTTTCTCCCTGAGCACTTGAGGATAACCGATCCCAGATTCTGCGGTCAACGAGTTTCCAACCCCATCACCATTAAGGGGTTTTCGTCAGTACCTGGACGTGGTGGTCTCTGTTATAAAAAATAATAAGAAAAACGAGGTGTGTGTTACTAACACCTAGCAATCGAATTGTGTAATGTGAACTTTCCATTGATACACCTAACATATCCTTAAATGTACCTCTTTTTTGGCTACCGTCTTCCTTACTGGTTAGAAATGTACTGATGAAGGGACGGTTGTTTCCTGTTAGAGAAGAGGGATGGTGTTGATTGTTTTACACTTTGTTAAAAATAGAGCATGCTTTTTAACTACTGAGGGGTATATTTGGACCCAGGCCTTCCTTAGGTTCCAATTTGCAGGCTCACTAGTAGCATTTAGCTTACAGGCACTGGGTACATGTAATACCATTTAGTAGGAACGTACAAGTAAAATAAATGTGCCCATTACATATGAGCCATTGTACCATGTTTTAGGGAGAGTGCACACGCATGTTTGCACTGGTTGTCAGTGGTAAAGTGCATAAAGTCTTAAAGCCAACAAATTTGAATTCAGAAAACAGGAGGTGTGAAGGCGAAATGTTTGGGTGAATACCATGCTGAGGATGTCAGGTCTAACAGTTGGGTAATGGAAATAGGATAGCTTCTGCGCTATTTCTAAACCTCTGCCTCTGAGCAATGCGTATAAATAGGAAGCAGACGTCTAGCCTAGAGTAAAAATACGAGGATTAATAGTGTGCTCAGCCCCGGGGACGACTGAGATCAGGCCTTTTCACTAATAATTTCAGCAGATCCTCTCTAATAATACCTTTTGCCTAGTGTGATGTTTGCAAGCGAAAGATGTAACAAGCCAGTGAACTAGGTAAGCTTCAAGGTAAGCAAGCAGTGGTCCAGGGGCCCACTGCCTCATCTAACTGAAGTTTTCCAAAACTGTAAAACTTTTTTTCAAGCAGCCCTGGTTATTTTTGAGGAACAGCTCCGATTGCTGTTCAACCTGCTTCAAAAAATAGTTTACTATTTCGGAATGGAGTCACAAGAATAGTGGACTGCTGTCCCTTAAATAAGCCAATCAAGTTGCCAGGCAACTTGCCTAATTATTTAATATTAATCACGCAGGACGTTCTGTTCCCTCAGTGATTCCTTATTTTGAGACCATACATATTTGTACATACGCAGCTTTGCACACTAACACTGGTTGCAGAAAGTTGGCGTGCAATATGTGACTACTTTTTGTGATCAGTATTTTAATACATCTGGCCCTTTACACCTTGTATGTAGCGTGTGGACCTTGTGAGAAAACTGGGAGCAATAGATGAACAAAATGACCTCGAACAACAGAGGTAAAAAGCAGGTTTAATTGAGGGCTCTGGGCTCATACCTGGCTGCTGTGACTCAAATCATCAAGCTTCTCTTGAAGAAAATGTGTTTAAAGTACTTTAGCAGAACCAAAGCAATTTTAAAGCCAGGAAATTAAACAAATACAAATTTCAAACATAATATTGTTAAAGTGAATACAATGCAATTAATAATTTCACACCAAAATGACAAGAATTGACAGGGATCAGGAGCTATGAATACTTAAGAAAAAAACTCATGAAAGAATCCACCGAAAACAATGTGGATATCCCCGTTCAGTGTTAATCTAAGGGGCTCCATGACCAGGTCCTATGCACCTTCTCAAGCGAACCACAATGGAGTGTGAGTCAGGTGGAGCCAAGGGATTACCCAAGCCAACAGTTTTACCTTTAGACTCGGTTTCCATGTGGTAACTCACAGCTCTGAGCCTGCTTCTTTATGGCTATGACCAAAATTCCGGTTCCAGCTGCACTTGCTGATTCCTTCTTCCAATTTGCCCTCCTGTCCTTGATGTCTCATTGGATTTCTGGCTTCTCTGACCATTCTAGAACAACTACCAGAGCTTTGGTTCAACAGAAAGCAGGATCTAAGCCCCAGTCTTTCTTTCAGGCAAAGAAGCAGTATCTTTCTCTTCAGCGTCGCCAGATTCAGGTAAAGTTCTGTGGGGCATATTATCAACAACAGGCGATACAATTATCGCCGCTTTATCGGCAGGAAACTGTCGCTAAAGCGCCGATAATGCGCTTGATAATATGCCCTTGTGAATTCTCATAGCAGCCCAGGTTAACACCAGAACCTGGGCTGCTACGGGAATGCACAAGGACATATTATCAAGCCCATTATCGCCGCTTTAGCGGCAATTTCCTGCCGATAAAGCAGCGATAATTTTATCGCCTGTTCTTGATAATATGCCCTAAATTCCTTGTGGTGTGACATGATATAGTGGTTCACCAGCATTGGCGGGGGAAGGGCCCTCAACACCTTCTCAGGATTCCATGTTTAGCCCCTCCGAACGTTACAACATCTTTCCACAGTTTGGACTACATTTATCTCAGGAAGCACAAGTCTACGTGTTTTCAGATGGTGGAAGGATGCCTCATATTCTGGAGTCCCCCCACAAGTCCACTCATAGGCTTGGCTAAGAAAAAAAAGGTTCTCCCTATTGTGCTCAATGGCTCATCTACTTAAACTAATCATGCTACACAGGAAGCCCTCTGGGTTATCAAAGTAAATCTGACTGTTGGAATGTCAGCTTCAAAGACAAGCTCATCCTATAGATTCCCTTATCCTAAACAGGAGACTTCCACAAGCAGGGCCGGACTGGCTACGGGGCAGTTGTGTGTGCTGCTGAGCTGGGGGCTAATTTCTCTGTGGTGTGGGCTTATTTCGTTGATGGGGACGTGCGTGCGCTTTGAAATAAAAAAAGCAAAACGAATTTCGTTTTGCACACACAGGTCCCCATCAACAAAATCATCCCCCTGCTCGGCAGGACACACAACTGCCCGGTAGCCAGTCCGGCCCTGTCCACAAGTTCCTGCATCTCATTCTGTATGTCAATTTGTCTTAGGTTACCTCTCCCTCTGATCACATTCCTCTGATAATATCTGATGTTCCCTGGGTGTCATACGTTTTGTAATTATCTTTCACTGGAAATATCCAGTGTGATAGCAGCCCTGAAGTCTCATTTGCTCTATAAGCATACCCTGATGCCACTTCTTCCTCTGCTGCTTGGGCAGGAGAAAACCGGTTATAATCACTACACAAGGCAGAAGCCTGGAAGAGCCCCTTTGGGGGGTTGCTAAGACTCAGGCAGATATAAACATATTTTCCCTAAAAATTATTTCTGTGAAAATTGACCTAAAAACTAGCAAATACATTATTTGTAATAATTAGCATATTAAATGAACGATGGCATTCACACTTAGGGGCATATTACCAAGCAATAGCGATAATTATCGCTATTGCTTGGTTAGAGACAAAAATGTATCGCCTACCTGCGGCGATTTTTATCGCAGATGAAACTTGGTATTACCAAGGTTTATCGCAAATGCGATAAAAATCGGCCGCAATGCATGAATATCGCTGAAAAGTCAGCGATATTCATGCATTACCGAGCTAATGCTCTTAGCCATGTTATTCAACTCCCATTGGATAACATGGCTAAGAACTGCTCAGGGCAGGTGTTAGTTTTTGGAGATATTCGCGCTTAGCGCGAATATCTCCAAAAGTTGGTAATAGGAGATAGCGATGTTAGCGACTGTTTCCAGTCGCTAACATCTTGGCACGCCCACGTTGCATGTCATTAGTGATAAATTTCTCTGACATGCAAAGTGGGGCCAAAGATGGTCGCTATCTCCTACTAGCTGTCGCTAACTGGTGTTAGCGACAGCTAGGTAATAGGGAGATCATTTTATCTCTGCTTTCTTGGCTTTTAAAGCCAAAAAAGCGGAGATAAACCCCCTTGATAATATGCCCCATAGTTTCTATGCCTACTGAGTTTTTTATGCTCTAGATACAAAATGCTGGCCTTTACCACCAGTATGTTTGCTTTAGTTTGTGCAGTATATTTCACTATTGAATTCTCTTCTGACAGAAATTAAGCAGAAAAATCCTTTGCTTGTCTCAAAAGGCAGGTAGGCTTTGTGTGCCTGTAAGAACATGTTATAAATTATTTATTTTATGATTAAATATGTTAAACATGTTTTACTATGACATGCTTGCAGTAGCTTGCCCTTCGTCAATGCCACGTTTTTAAAGTCTCTTGTGTGGCTGTGACAAAGACACACTGAAGCCTTCTTGCGACATCTGACTTTAATGCCACTTTCGAATAATTTTCACATCTTTACTGTGATGTACGTAAAAAACAAATATGTCAAGCAGGGATAGTCAATTAGATGTCATGTTTTGGGGGCAGAGTACATTCACTGGGAGGTGTTTACCAGCCTTCTAATTCCCTGTCAGAATATGCCAGGAAATCTAGTCAGAAAATGGAGAAACCGTACAAAAAGTTGTAATTTCCTGCACTATTGGGCATCACCGACTGCCTTTTCCCTTATTTCCTGCCATTGTTTCCAATTTTACATATTCAATATTCAACAGTTTCTGAGGATCTTTTTTCTACCCAAGCTACTTTCAATTCCATTTTTCTTCAGATCCCAACTTAGAATGTAAATATCTATATTATTACATGTCCCACAATGCAGCACGTTTCCAAAAAAGCAAGAGTATATTGAGGTGAGATTTTTGACAAGGGGCTTTTTGTCAACTGTGAAACGGCAATATCTGATAAAAAAACAAAAAAATCTACTTTAGCCAAAGTAGTTGAAAAAAATGAATTAAACTATTCATCAAAGACAAAAACATAATGCATTGTACTTGATCTTAAAGGGATCCTTCCTTTGCACATTTGTGACATTCTTGTAGTGTCGGGCTGACTGCAACAAAAGTTACCAGTCTAGCTGTAGAAGCATAGCTAGGACTTCCTGGGAGGGCATCAGGAGGCAGGAAGTAGTAAAGAGGACGACGAGAGGAGAAGGAGGAGGCATGAGAGACCGGCTTCATGTGTGTAGGCCGGCCATGAGACATCCTACACTCAGCGTCTAGAATACTCACTACGCTCTACTGAAAACTGGCTATGAAGGAAAAGGAAAGTTGAAGAAATGCAATGTTAGCAGCATGAATAACCCTAGCAAAACTGAGGCAAGTCATAAGCAAAGAGCTGCAGCAAAGAGTACCAAAGTGCAACTGCGCTATTTCCCAGAAACAATCGGCACTACATACTGCAGCCGCAAACTGAGAAAATTAAAGCACGACTGCGCTAATATAACAGAATCCAAAGGAAGCAAAACACTATTCCTGAACCAGAATCAGAGGCAAAACCAAAGCGCGACTCCGCAAACTAAACAGAAACAATAGGTGTTTGACCGCTACCAAGTGGAAAAACGCTGTGATGAAAGAACCGCAAATGCGCTAATATAAATAAAGAATCAGCATGGCCGTCATAGAGCAGAACCTGGAAATGTATGAACACACCCCAGCAAGTGCCACAGTCAAAGTGTGCCCACATGTTCAATGAGAAATACCTAAAAGTCAAATAGCACATACTGAGGGCTAAATCCACGAATAAAAAGAAGTAAACAACTTCTCCGTAGTGGAAGAGCACCATCCACTCGCCCCTTGTGCAGTGGCAGCCTTTAAATGCCAAGCACCCACAGGAAAAACACATTGAAACAAATGGGCTGGTCATCTTGATGCCCAGCGGCCCAGAAGAAAAGCATTGCAGTCTATTGGGTTGTCATTGTGAAGGTAGGCTACCTGAGAAAAAAACACTAGAACATAGGAGTGGCCATTTTGAAGCCAAGTAAACATTGAATCAGCACTTGAGAGTCAATATAAGCAACAAGCTTACAATGGAACCATGAATAATGGACCAAAAACAACCAACAAAAGATAGGAAGAAACAATGTCATCAAGGACAAAACAAGGCAAAAGAACAGCATCATGTCGCCAACTGCCAGACCAGCTACCTCTCACGTCAGTGATCGCAATGGAACCGAAATGGGAGGAATGGTGGGATGACTAAGACAACTTCATACAGGCTTCCCCAGAAAAAGACGATAAGCAAATTCTATCCACCAATGAAGAACCATCTCTGAAAAACATTTCAAAAAGTAATTTGAGAACTACTACCAGCTCAATCAGCAACATATGCAGCAGTGCGTAATTTACTAGACACAAAATGCTTACCCAAAATTGGGTGACTTAATTATGAGATTAAGTCGCCTGGTAAAACATTCAGATCAGCAAGTTCACAAACAAGGATGCAATTCCACTGCATGTCATAGAGGGATGCCCATTAGAATCGCTTCAGCATTGTTTGCTACAAAAGAGCTACACATTGGAGGACACAGAAGAATTGACATGACTCAACATCCAAGCTGAAGCACAAGCGAAGAGAACTGAACAAGGAAAAGAGAGAACAGCCATTCTGGCTACAGAACCAAGCACAGAGGAGTTGTCATGGACACTGCTCTTGAAACAAAAAAGCAGGCGACCACCATAGAAGGAAAGACAGGCACCACAGCCAGGAAAAAAAGGTAATGATATTCATATGGCAAAACATCCACGAACTATGGCATCTGCCCTGCGATGGGACAAAAGTGTCACAAATGGTGCAAGGACAATAACTTTGAGAAGATGTGCTAAGGGTCATGGCAAGACATAAGAACGAAAGTCAAAGAATCATGGCACTTGACATCACGCACATGCAGTAAGAGACCCCAACAGTAGCGCAACATGGTCCTGCACATCAGGGATCAAAAAATAAACAAAAGAGATCAACTGCTCAATCATATTCAGATAGTTCACCATCTTCAGCCTCTCTAGAGAGTGACAAATATTAATTCATGGTAGCGCATATGGAAGGGGGCAAGAAGGAATGCCCACGTTTACAACAAAAAATGGGAGCGCATGGCACCAGCTTCATCTTAGACCACAGAGAATCCTTACATTACATTTGCACAGCAGAATATGATCCGATGAAACCAAGGCCAAAACTACAACCAACCAATGTACAACTGTACACTTGGATGGCCTTGGCCGCACTGCCATGCCTAGGAAGATTCCCAACAACACTCACATTCAAATATTGCATCATGGAAGCAGATATTCATGTCATGGATTGAGCAGGCCCAGACAGTTCCATTCTCTGCCTAACCACGGCAGAACAATTCAAGCTAATTGCAGTCCAGTACATGCGAAAGGATATACCACTAGTGGTGAGCAGACACCCAAAACTTTCAAGGAATTGGCTAAAATGAACGGCTTTACAGTTCGTCTATACATCAATGAGCAAATCAAGCAGGTAGCCCAACATCAGAGAAGGATACTATATCACCACTAGTAAGAATACATGAAGAGTCAAGCTCAACACTGCACACACAAAGGGTGATGGGAGAGATGCAATTTGTCTAACCACTGGCAATCGCTCAGGGTAGCATTCCAACCCCTTGCTACTTTGGCCACCATTCCATCTCAGTTTGAACCCAGCCATATGCAAATCAGGCTTGACCCTACTCTAATAGGAACAGTCGCATCCGAGCTGCCAGACCAGGTCCTCCTGAACTGGAACACGAGTAACCGAAGACCAGTTGCACCCTGATTGGGGCTCGTCAGTTGGGTGTGTCTTGTTTCCAGTGGTGCAGTAAGCAAGGGACTCATGTCTGGGCAAACCCTAGCAACTTAGGGTGGTGCATAAAACATACAATAGGTGATGTGCGGAATGCTTGCAATTTCTCTAACCACTGACAATCGCTCGGGGTAGCATTCCAACCAATAGTTATTATCCCTACTATGCCACTTCAGTTTGGACCCAGCCATATTCAAATCAGTCTTGACCACGCTCAAATAGGAACAGTCCAGCCTGAACTGCGGGCCAGGTCCTCCATGAACAAAAACTGTGATGAGGGAAGATGTAGTGTCAGACTGACAGCAACAAAGGTTAGCAGAATTTCTGAGTGGGTAGCGGGGGATGGGAAGTAGGTAGCAAAGAGGACGGCAAAGGGAGAAGCAGGATGGAAGGGAGACCAGCTCCACGAGCACAGGCTATCCGTGTACTTAGGAACGGCCTACTCTAAATAGACACCCTTCGGTCAGGATCTACAGTAGTCACTGTGCCCTACAGAACAATACTGAGCTTTTGATATTTGTAGGACATTAGCGCTATGTCGGATCAATCCTATTCTTTATGGCTATACCTCAATCAATGTGCTGCTGCTTCAGACTTAAGTCAGGGCAGAAGAAGCTGTGCTGCTGCTCTCCTCGAGGAGAGGTGTCCATGCTGACACGCAGTTACTGCCCACAAGAGCCTCTTCTCAGAACTAATGAGCGGGGCAGCAGGCAGAGTCACATGTTTCCCCTCTTTCGGGTGATCAGCAGGGCACAAGTCCTAAAAAAAGAAGTGGGGGGATGCTGACATCACAATAGGAAGTGATGTCACGAAAGTTGGCTGGCACCATCAGACTCATTGCCTCCCCTTACTCCCCCCTTCGATGCAATTGCATTAGAGAAGCCAGCCCGTGAGCAGCGTTCTGAATGAGCTCCGATCTCACCCCAGATCTCACCCCAGAGAGGCCAAGAGTGAATGTGTGGCTCCATTTGCTCCAGTTATCGAGCTCCCGGTAAAATAAGTGGGGGGACGCCGTCCACCCGCGTGGTACCCCGACTCGAGCCCTGGACTGATCAGAGTGGGTCTTGGGCAGTGCACAACACCCCCTCACGTCTTTCAAAGGAAGATGGCTTCCGCTTTGTGATGCCATGAATGCCAAGGAAGACTGACACTTGTAATAAAGTGATACAAGCACGAAGGGGCATCATTATCTTATGAGTGGCATGTTCTGGCAACAAATCGTTCCGAAATGAGAAAATAAATGGCAGATTTTGAATAAACTGAGCTCTGTTGTATACCCTGGACATAAATTGACATACCGATAGGAAATATCCCGTTTTATTTGAATGTGCTGAGCCAGTCCCTGGGAATTAATAGCTGCAACCAGAACGTATCACCTATTATACTTCTCGGCCTAATATTTATGAAGAATGCCACACACTGCAGAATGTCATCGGATCTCTGATATTAAATTGTTCGCTAAGTTACATTCGTGAAAACCATTGTGTATATTTTATACACCGCTGTTTTTCGCGGAGGCCTCGTTTGAAGCATTTTTCGGCAGCAAATGTCTTCTTCTCATCAAGCATTCCACAGTAAACGATTTGATTGGGCCTCTGCTTAAACGACATGTTAAATTCCACCTCTGAGCTGTGATGCTCATCATCTGTGACCTCCTCCTGCAGCAAGGCTGTAAAACTGACCGTCGTGTCGTGTGTTGGGCAACACAAACACCGCAGTGACCCTGATTGGAGCAGACTGCCCTATCTCCGTGGACAGATCCATAATTCCAGTTGACAGAATGGGTCGCTGCCGGAAGCGGTGTGAGGCGAGATCTCACAGAGCGGACATGGACTGAACTAGCTGCCGTGCTTTCGCAGCAGAAAGAAAGGATGCCACGAAGCTACTTGACTGCCTGTCGCTATGAAACTAGAAATATTACCTTGTTGCGATATTGTTTTTTTTCCTCCCGCGTTAGGCAGTTTCTTCAGCTTTCACTCGCACAAACGTATGTATTTTTCTTGACAGCATTTATTCTGAGCAGCAAGCGGAAGTGACAAGGTGCCAGCTCTGTGCATGCTCCTGCTTAATCACTGCGTAGCAGACTGTAGGCTCCTTAGATGTTAACACAAATTCTGCGCTTGAACCTTAAAGGTACCCTGCCCCTCCTACTTTCTTAAGGTGGAAAGACTGGACCACTAAAATATGACAGTGCATCGGGAGAGAACCGGCCAATGTTGAATTGTTTTTAAATGTAAAGTTTTCTGCATTAATAAAGATTAATAATATTCTATTTTAATCTTGATCCTACATAGATAGCTAAGTAAATATAGTTGCATTTGAAACACGTTTTATATGATGAATAAAAGTGAAGTTATTAACGTGTTTTAGCTAGGCCACATGTCTGTATATATCTCCATTTTGAACAAGATGAATGCCATTTCTGTCACTCACTCCTGTTAACCCCCATGAACACACTGTTTCCCCAAGGGGTCCGCAGAGCATAGTGAGGCCGACATGTAGTAGTTTATTTCCACTGTTACGATGACATTGCTTTCAATTCACTGTGATCACTATAGTTTCTGAAAGGTTTTCTTGTTTAATGTGTCAAATTTGTTTAAACATTTCTGGGTGACATTAGCAAATAAGGTGGAGAATATTTTTTTTTTAGAAATGGGATGTTGGTTGAATGTTAAGGTAACAATGTGCATTAATCTTGTGTTCTGGTTTGATTTAAAATGATCCTTTTGCTCACACCATGATGTTTTTGCATTTTCTGTAATTTGTTATGCAAGAACTGTGTATACGAACTCCTTGATTTACGGGATAAGCCAGAAGACTTTCCTATGCTCTGGGGATGCTGCCTGATTTATTTTATGATTGTTTAGCCCATTGGGACATAGAATATATTTCGTTTTTTTTTACATACTCTGTATAACTTTGCATCTGAGAGACGTTATGGCATTGGATCTGTACTGATTATTCTGAATTTCTGTAATAAAGCGTGTCAACTTTTTATTAACCTGCAACTCAATTATTGAGTTAGCCCCATTATTTAATGAGATTCTTATTCTCTGCTAATTGATGTTTGGGAGGTGCATTAAAACGGGGATACATTGCCACATGAAATTGAGGTTTAACACTGTCTTGATCCAGTAACCTGTTGGATAACCAACTGAGGTAAATTTTGGGCTGCCCAATTTTTGGGGTACTGTTTTGCTCTAAAAAATATTGGAGCAGAGAATGTTTCACATTAAAGAGCACCTCATTTTTACGACAGGTGAGCCTGATTTAATTGACTGCAGTAAATCAAGGATACGAGAAGAATCCAAAGGGAACAAAGTCTGCAGCTTTACAGGTGTTAGGCCAGTAGCCGGCAGCTTGTCTGTATGGATGGAACAGAGGATGGGTTTGAGGTTTGGGGCAAAGTTACCTGGATGAGTGAATGTCTGTTACCTTTTTAACAAAGAAGTCAGCGAGCTCTTCACATTGGGCTTGTGATAATAAGAGTGAAGGAGCAGTATTGCTAGAATCCGCCAAATCTTTAACCACTTTGAAAAGTGTTTTGGGGCAGTTTTGAACTTCAAGAATTAGTTCTGCGAAAAAAGAGGCACTGGCATTCCTGCAGTGTGTGTGATATTGGGACAGAGCTGTTTTATACTTTAGTTTACAGTCTTTATCGTATGACTTCCTCTAGGCCCTTTCTAGTCGCTTACACACATTCCTGTCATCCTTTAAGGTTTCCTTGAACCATGGGGTAGGAGGGTTTGTTTTGAGGGCAGGAATGTGTCTAGGGAAATGCGTAGCTAGGTATTAACTGTGGGTTGGTCTACAACAGCCTTATGTTCCAGAAGAGGTAGGAAGTTAGATAAGCATGTGTTAAGGGCAAGGATATCTAGCCTGGCACATTTCCTGGCCATCACTTTGGGCCTTCCTACAGCCGGTATAAGAGAGGGGTAGAGTAAAAAAGAAAGGCATTATATTTGTCATTTTAATCAAATCAAAAAGTCGTGGCTAAATCTAGACCTAATAAAACATAAAACATTCAAATGACATCGGAGGAGGAACTGTGCATTCTGCACAGTTTTGCAGGCTGGAACACAATTCCTCACATCTTTACTATACATATTTGTGTATAAACAATACCCAGTGACAATCACCACTTTGTAGTTATAGCTAGGGCAACTTTGCCGCTGTTTGGCTAATCTTCTCAAAACTGTGCAAAAAAAGTTTCATCTACCTCATCTGTTTCCATCATGGAAAGTTTCAGGGTGTTCCATCAAGCAGATGCTGAGAGAAAAGGGTGGGCCTAAAACATGTTTTCCCCATGCAAACCCATAGGAATTTTCAATCAATCAATCAAAGCTTTATTCGGTATATAAATCAAACCATAAAAGCACAGACACATGATTAATCAGTATAAAAGCATATAGTATAAAATCATACACATAATAATACGTAGAAAAAGGCTTGTGCAACATTTCTACACGTCAAACATATTCTTTCGGCAGGCTTAATATCATCTACAAAAGCACAAAGTGGAAGGCGAACAGCAGTGATCACCCAATACATAGGGAAAACCATCCCTCATATCTTTGAGTCCCCAAATTACAACAACGTGAATAGCAAGACAGCGTATTAACCTGACTAAAAAACAGTGCAATAGTGGAATGCAAAAAACTTGCACACAGGCCTAAAGCTCACTCAACGGATAAAAATCAGGAAACACTTTGGGTTGGACTGCTGAATTGGTGGGGGTGTTTGGAGTAACTAAAACGGTAGTATTTGCCTAAGAGCATATCGAAGGAAAGTAGCCATACCCAAGGATACATCGGGAGTGGTAAGCATCTGCCGGAATAAAAGTGCTGGGATGTGTTTTGAAAGTGAGGTGACCCTGAGGAGCGACATTAAAAACCTTCTGGTATAACGGCAATGTAACCTGCAAAAGAATCCAAAGTGTGCCAGTGTTTGCAGGGAGTGCTCATCACAGGGTCAACTGATCTGACCCAACGTAATTCTGGTTATTAATACCCTATCACTAGCGTTCTGCAGCATTCCCAGACATGGTTCCATCTTAGGAGTGGTTTGAACTTACAAGTACTCTCTATTGTCAGGCTTCCTCAGCTGAGACTGTTCTCTTTCCCCTCTTCCAAATTCTCTGAAACAATTTTTTCCCAGCTTTTGTCCCTCTTAGGGATATCCACTGGCAAGGGAAAAAAGTCAAATCTTCCTAACTTGTTGTGTACTTGATGTATTTTAACGAGGAGATGAGGAGACCCTTATCACATGAGATGCAATCCCCGATGATCGACCTATTCAGGGAAGCTTCAGGGTTACGCCAAATGGAGCAAGCACCATGGCAAGCATCATGGCCTCAGTGGGCCATATTAATATTGTTGACTACATACAGTAAATCAAGGTACCCATGAACAGTGTACTTAGGTGATCTTGGCGACAAACCCAGAATAGGCCCATAGACTCTGTTTTCCTCAACCTGCACATGTTTGGCTTCTTTATACCTCCAAAACCACTTTTTAGGATGGTCATGCACTTCCTTAGATGTTCTTGACATTAACAAAGTGTGGTCTGCATATAAAAGCACAGTAAAACTCTTGTGTCTCATGGTTTGCATGTCCTTCCCCTTGGCAGTTAAAGCTGAACCTAATTCATTGATGTAAAGAGAAATAGGATTGGAGCCAAGACGCAACTCTGCTGGATGCCTCAGCCCAGGACGATTCTCTCAGTGCATTTGCCGTATGGCATGAATCTGATAGAGGCATTAAGATCAAAAATGCAGGGCACGTAAGAAACATCGAAAGGGCCCCCCTTAAGCAGGGTGTATTTATTAATTAGTAAACATAGATTGAGACATTGCTCTTGGGTGCTAAGGCGGTGTCTAAAACCATAATGAACATTCAAAAGAATATGGTTGTCAGTGATCCATGTCAAAATTATGTTAAGGACAACCCTGCCAATGACTTTCACTGAAGAGTCCAGTAGGGAGATTGTACAATAGCAGCTGGGCGATGCCTAGTAGAATGCCATGACTAGGGCAAACCAGTCTTACTAGTTAAGTTGGTATACTTTTTAATAATAGGTGTCCACAGGTCCACCCCAAGCTTGTATAGATCCATAGGTACCCTTTCTGGCCCGGACTGTGTGCATGGGACTTTCACAGATCGCTTCAGCAACTGCATTCACTGTAAATTCGATATCTAGTGGGAAGGCGGTCAGACCGGAGTCTAGCACCCTGCTTGTAGAGTCAGACTTATTTGCCAGAACAGACCAGTACTTCTGGTTCTGTAGGAAGTAACCGATGTGTTCCATACCTCCTCCCTAAGATCCGCCTTCCTTCTGCTAATGGGCAATTTATAAGATCTTTTACAAGAGACCACGGTCTCCAGATCCCTTGAGATAGGCCTTAAGGTGCAATGCAGGCATCTGTTAGCCTCCCTACATGTACAATCAAACCAGTAATAGATGGCCAATGTAGAGTATGAAATATGTTTTGATGGTGTCTCCTAAGGCAACAAAGGGGCCCACACTGCAAGTAGAATCTTAACTCAGGCTGAGACAGGCATGGTCTCACAGAACCAACTCAGGAAATCATTCAGGTTGACAGTTCCCCAAAGAGTCCTAAGCCCATCACTCCTCAGAAGAGAATTAATGTCCCCCACAGCAGTGGCTCGAGGGTAAAGCTTCAGGCAAACTAATGTAATGGAGAGAGGGGCTATGGTCACTATAAGTACAAGGGGTAACTGCAATATGTTCAAGACAATTCCTGCTGATAAAAATGTAATCAATTATAAATGTCTCAGCCCCACCAATAAAGTAGGCATTGTAAGACAGGGTGGGTTGGCCCATTCAAAGACATTGCAGAGATCATGTTTAAGCAGGTATGGGGGGACATCAAGCCTCTAAATTCCCTATAACCGACAATGGCTGCTATTGGATAAGGTTTGAAGATGAGTAATTCATGACATACAGGGCCATCTGCATTAAAGCCAAGTTTTGCATTAAAATCCCTGACAAGGACAATATTTAGACCATTGTCTGGATAAACGGGACTATCTTCCAAGTCACCAATAACATAAAAAAGGGAGGCAAAATTAGGGTTATCGTTGGATGAGCAATTATTATAAAAAGGAATATGCACAAAACAAAAAGTTTTAAAGCACTTCAATTGGAATGCCTGAATTAACCTGCTATTAGTGAGGATGAGCAGAATAGTGCAATCGAGCTTGGTACTGTACAAAAAAGCTAGCCACAACACAGGCCCTTCCCATTCCAGAAGATATAGCGGGGAGAGAGAAACAGATAAAGTCATCACTGAATCAATCCCTAGGAGCCCAAGCCTCCTAAAAAACAATAATATCGTAAAGTAACATAAAATCCAACCAATTTTTCATTAGCAATTTGGCGGCAAGACCAGCAATGTTCAACTCAGCAGCTTGGCCTTGTATGCAGGGCAGGATAGTGCTATAGGAGACTCAATGTTATGGTTGTGGTCAGCTTCCAGAGTCAGATCTGGAGCGGGAGGCATAGAAGTCCCCTTAGCAGATGCATTGAATTTAGGACCACAGGCAATGTTAGATAACAGAGAAGAGCTATTAAGTCAGTGCTGCACTCCCCTTGAACAGCTTTACATCAAAAACAGCTGAAACGAATTACACCAAATTTGGCAAAAAGTAAGAGCTTGACCCTGAAAGTGTGTTATTTATGATTTTGTTTATATATGGTCAGTTGTTTTTGAGAGATTTCAGGTGTAGAACCTTAGTTTTAATACCTCACTGTACCATGGAACTGAGAGTTCCAAATGCTCAATCTGATTGGCTGGCTGCAACATGAAGAGAAAGGTGGTGCCACCATTTTATGACTCAGGAAATCAGTCCCCATGTAGTAGAAAACAAAAAGAAAGGGATAACGGGGTAGGATGGGGTACCCTGACCCTCTGGCCATTGTGTGGGCTTCCCAGAGGAATCCTGTTAGAGTCAAATTAAAAAGGTTTTCTTTCTGCGGTGGCATGGTACAGCAAGGCCCTTTGTGCCCCCCCCCCCTTGTAATTCCTGTGATACCTCAACGAAAAGGGAGGGGAGCATTTGTCATTCCATGGCCATGGGGGATGGCCAGTGTGGGGAGTCGCCCACCCATAGGGTCTTGGCCACATGACCTGGCCACAGCCAGATAACAGAGACATTTTTCATAACCTTGGGTTAGGATAAAGAAAGTTTGCTCCAATATGCAGGAGTGGGGTAGCATTCTACCTCTAGTTTGAAGAGAGAGTGTAGGAACAAATGTCCAAGAACCCTTCATTTTTTTTCATTTATTCCCTTGGTTTTCTCATGTTTTTTTCCCTTTTTAGGTCGAGCCTAGCGGCAGCGCGCATGCACTGCTCTCTCTGCGAGGCATGCTGTAGTAGAGTATGCTGTGGAAGCCTCGTACACTCTCCGCCCATATTTGTCATTGGCTGGCGTCATTGTCTTTGGTAAATGCTGGCTTCTGATTCATTATGAGGCATGTTAGTCCCTCCTTTTTACTGCCTATTTGCCATTTGTTACCACCCATGACGACTCGACCTTTTACTTGGCTTGTTACAGTTCCTTTTTAAGTTTGTGAGAACTATTTTGTTTTTTAACCAACTAATGGGGACAATAGCGCCTGCTTCCTCCATTTGCAGCGCACCCACACAGGACAATGGTGGCGGCTTTTTCGGTACTTTATTACACTTGGGATAACTAGAATGTTTAGCACAGCGCCTGGTTCAGGGACACCTGCTTTTTTGTTGTTGTTTTATAACTTTATACGTCTGTTTGTTTATTCATTTTTTTAACTTTAAAACTGAGCATGGCACCACTTCAAGGACACCGCGCTTGGTTTGTTTTCTTTTTTTTTTACTTTAACACTGAGTGCGGTGCTGCTTCAAGGACACTGCGCACAGTTTCTTAATTTTTTTCTTACTTTAACACCTAGCATGGCGCCCGCTTCAAGGACACTATGTTTAGTGTTAAAGTTAGAAAAAAAAAGAATCCAGGCGCGGTATCCTTGAATCAGCGCCGCTCTCAGTTTTAAGCTTAAACAACCATTTACAATGCAATAGGTCTCGCATTTAAGCGAGTTTAAGCTATTGCCATTGTAAATGACAATGCCTTTTATTTATGTTTTAAAAAACAAAACAAAAATAATAGGCATTGTCATTTACAATGCCAATAGCTTAAACTTAGGTAAATGCAAGACCTTTTGCATTGCAAATGCTTGTTAACAAAGTTTTTTGACCATACAACTCCCTTGCATTCCCTTAAGTACATATCTGTTGTTCCTGAGGGTCATCCATGGTATGACTTGAGAATTAGAAAAACTCCATTGATTTCCCATCATGTAGTCTCAATTGGGTAGCTCCACTTGATGCACACTGTGCAAGCACTGGTTTAAGATAGGTGATTAGCATTTTTGGGGTTCTGATTTTCACCCAGGGACATTGCCTTCTGGCCTCCTCATGTTAAGTCAAGAGGCTTGGAAAATACAAGGAAAACTTCATGATTCTTTTTTATTTTTGATTCAATATAATGTTCTCAAACTTAACGCAAAGCTATCGCTGGATAGCTGTTATAAAGAAGCCTCCAATCAGTTAATAGCACTAAGAACAGTGTCGCCAACGTCTGAAAACTATGGTGCCAGGCTCCCTAATGATAGATCCTAACAAAGTATAGTGCTTTCAACATCATTGTATGGAATGATTACAAAGGTAAGAGATGAGGGAAAGGTACCATCGGGAAGAGGGAAAGGAGATGTAAAATCAGAATTTAAACTCAAAGAAACTATTTATAGGGACAGCACAACTCCATTGTAAAATTCGATGATGTGTAGAACTATATTTTCAACACAGTAATGTAAACAAGGTTCAGAAGTATTAAGTAAAGAAAAACACTGTTTGACATAATTATTGAACTTCCAGAAGACAACCCCTTCATTAACAGATCTATGTAGGCATGCAAATACATTGGTCCTTTGAGGGAACGTGTGTGTATGCATGTAGTATTTATATTAGGGGTGGGTGAAACCCGAGGAGTTACATGAAAACTCTGTGAAATTCCGCAAAGTTTCATGAATAGGCAGTGCGCTCATGGATTTGTAGCTCCGGTAGCTTGTTACTTGCTGCAAAATCAGTGCGAACAGCACCACGTGGTGCCAGAGGGCGTTGCTTCTTTGCTGCCACTCGAGTAGATTTTCTCCTTAAGTGGCAGCTTTCTCCTAAATAATATCAGTCGCGACCGCCCGTTAGAAGAGAAAATCTCACCTGGTGCTGACCTAGCGCCCTAAAATGATGCTGGGGGATGCCAATTCTCAAACGCGCTCACCAACTTACCATTGGCAAATTACACATGAGAAAAATCTCTGCCATGTGGTGGTTGCAGAGTTTGGCCAGAACTCCGTGTTACAAGCACAACGTGGAGTGGCCAAAACCCAGTGAACTCTGTCGGTGGAGGAGAATTTTTCACCCACTCCTAATTTGTATAGCACGGACCAACTTGAAGGCGGTGGAAGGTGGTGACAGTAATATCTCTTTAGGAGCCTATAAGCTTTGCTTATTCTGTTTATTAGCTATTCATTAATTGCTCTATTCCTTCTCCAGAGCTTACCTTTTATTAAATTACAGCCTAGTGTTTATCTTTACAATTGTTATTGCATTAAATATCTTTTAAACTTTATCCTGTGTGTACCAGGTTTTTTGACTTGTACCAGGTCACTGCCTTGCCAATTCATACCCTCCAGCCTTAGTACTCTTAGAAATTAGTTATGTACTTCTTTTTGTTTTCTAGACTTATTCTATGAGTGGAACTCTTTCAATGCTTGTACAGTCATTCATCCCCTACCAGAATGGGACCATTTTCATACCAGGTTACTTGTCATAAAAGGACACAAAAGGTGACATTTCTTTGAATGAATTCAAAATTATCTAAATAGCCAGGATCATCTATTGGAAAGCTGCTCTACATTATCGTAACAACAGAGAAATAATTAACAAACAAAATGACACCAAAGTGAAAAAATCTAATAAGTGAAACCGAAGATATGAATTTTTAAAGATTTAAGAGAAAAAGTACCAATTAGTAATCACTATTCAGGCACAATTTTAGGCCAACCGCAATGGAGCACAGGTCAGATACTTCAAGCAGGTTCTTCCCAGTCAAAGATTTTACTTTTTGACTTAGTCTCTGAAATGGTATTCAAAATCATCCAGTGGGGCTGAAGCCAAACACACTCTCTTCATGTGTTGTGCCAGGTCCTGTTAAAGCCATTGGTTTGGTGGGGAAAACTCAGAGTGGAAAAGCCAAGTTTCATACCCAGCGAAATCCTCTCACTAGCCAGATACCTTTAGCACGTTCACTCGGCTGTGAGTTCTACTTCTGGACTTAATCTCTTTTTTGGAGCTTGATTTCATTTCTCAGGGCAATGCAGAAGGCTGTATCTGGAATTGTCACACTGAAGTCCATGAGGATCTGGAGGATCTGGATTTTTAGGTGCATAAAGCTCCAAGAAGGACCAACTTGATATACTTTCCATGAAAGGTCACCACTTGAGTAGATTGACTTAGGCCCCGGTCCACCAGAAGGCTGGAAGACAACATTTTTCTAAGTCTAAATTTTTCTGAGTTTTTAGAATTAATCCTTCAGAACACAACTAAGGCTTCTAGGACCTCAGAGACAACACACAGGGGCCAGGACTCTCTAATGCAGAGGCCATCAGCAAAGTTCAGTCCTCTTCTAGATGCAACTGGTCACTCTCGAAGCAAGGTCTCTTGCAACTTTTGATGTGCTTGTAGCTATAAAGGAAATCAGCTAACTGACCCTTGGATCCACTTCTTTATCCTGGGTACAAGTGGGAGCTGGTCCAGCCCTTCAGGTCTTCTTACATGTTTCAGACAGCAAGTTTCAGTGCTTTTCTTCCAAAGGGCCAGAGTGTGCTCTGAGAAGCTGGTAGTGAGGTCCATTTTAGTAAAGCTCAGTCGCCAGTGCATGGGTGATAATGCCTGGACACTCCCTTTACATATTTTAGGGGTCAGAGAACATACACTGGGCACTGGACTGCAGTGCCCCAATATGCAGATTATAAAAAAAAACTAAAGCAATCATCAAACCAAATCTGGGTGACCACGCAAATAGGGCCATTTTCTCACACTAGTGATCAATGTAATTATAATTCAATCATGGGACATTTCAGTCAATTTGATTGGCTGAGTAACTGAAATGCTTAAAACAATTAAAACATACTCAATTAGCAGAAAGAGAGTTTCCTGGAAGGGATCACTGACAGAATATCGGCAACACAAATATTGTGTGGACAGAATATTGTGTCAAAAATAGCAAGGACCAAAATTTCAAGAAGGTAAGTTAAATAGGCAAGTATAGATTTACTATTCTTAACTCCATATATACGTACCTTGAAGATATAGATATATATATCATCAAGGTACATATAAGTGGAGTTATGTGTAGCAAAATTTTGCTTACCTATAGAAATCTAACTTCATGACATTTTTGTCCTTGATATTTTTGACAAGATATTTTGTCCATACAATATTTTTCTCTGATATTTTGTCTGAACACTTCCTTGAAGTATGATTTTAAAAAGTCTGAAACATAGTTAACAACCACCTGATGTCTTGGTTGTTTCAGAAATAGCGCATTGTTCCTACCCTACTCCATTCTGTTTTTAGGAAAGTAGTGATGGAATTCCATCCTTACAACCTTCAATGAAATTGCAACAAGTGTGGTGGGAACTTTGAGTTTTTTGGTGTACTGAATTGATGGGCACCATTCTTTTCCACTTTTTATTTGTACATATATTTCAAAGATGCAAAATACTTACCCACACATAATTCTAATGCTGTTAGTAATTGTTCCAAAACTATTTGAATCTGTATTCTCTGTGCAGACATACTAGTTATTCCAAGTGGAAAATCTGGCACTGCAAAATTGTAAAATCACAAGTGGACTATAGTTTTCCATGTAAAAGTTGTAAAAATATGCAGCTCTGCAAGGAATTCTCCACAATCTAAATCCTATATGTTCACTATAAGGGCCAGGCTACATAAACGGCCTGTTAGACCTGGCATCCATAGTGTGGGTTCCACCTAACGTTTTGCCTTCAGACCTACTGTTTTTTTGCAGATTTTTTTTTTGCTGGTCTTAGGACTCTGCAAACTTTAAAACTGCTAACCAGTACTAAGGTGCTAGTGCTCTTTCCCTAAAGCATGGTAACATTGGCTTACACCCAATTGGCATATTTAATGTACTTGTAGGTCCCTTGTAAAGTGGCACTACTGGTGCCCAGGGCCTTTAAATTAAATGCTACTAGTACGCCTGCAGCACTGGTTGTTCAACTCATTTAAGTAGCACTTGAAACATGTCTCAGGCCTGCAATTGCAGAGTGTGTGTGTGCAGTTTCAACTGCCATTTTAACTCTGCAAAATAAAGCTTTTGCCAGGCCCAAGCCTTTCTTTTCAATACTTATAAGTCACCCTAGAGTAGGCCCTGGACAGCCCAATGGACAGGGTGCAATATATTTAAAAAGTAGTACTTGTACTTGTATGATTTGCATGTCCAGACATTGAAATGCTCTTAAATTAATGTTTAACTACTGCAAGGCCTATCTCTTCTATAGGGTAACATTGGAGTTGCCGTATTGCATTTTATAAGTGTAATTTTCAAATGGGAAGAAATAAGCAGTTCATGTTTGGTGTCTCTGGGATCCGAATTAAAATGCTAACTTATGATGAAGTCGAGTTTAAATGACAATTCTGAAAATGCCACTTTTAGAAAGTTGCCATTTTCGTGCCTTAGCCATGTAGTGCCTGCAGTCTGTCTCTGGTCACATGAGTGGGTGGGGTTGGAAGTTGTGCTTTGTGTATTCTTTCTAGACAGCCACACACAATAGGAGCTTAGGTGTGACTGGATGGGCCATCCCTGGCAGGGTGGGAGGGATGAGCTGGTCACAGCCCCCATTTGAATATGTTGTGTCCTGTCTCCACAGAAGGGGCTGCATACACCCTGTAGTTAGTCTGGAGCCAGGGCTAGGAAGGAGGAGGGCATCTGTGCACTTCAAAGGCATACCTCAAGAAGTTTTACCACACTTCAAATGCACTAGTGTCTATAAAAGAAGGACCTCTGACACTACCTCTTCAGTACACTTCTGGACCTGTGGATACTCCGCCAGGAAGAAGGACTGCTGTGATGCTACAAGGACAGCCACTTTGCTGGACTGCTGTTCCAAAGGACTTACTGCCTTGTTATGCTGACCTGCTGCCCTCTTGCCTGGGGATAGAAGAACTGGAGCTGCAACTTGAACCCAGGACCCAAGAGTGACTCTAAGGGCTAGTCTGCTGGCCTCCTGATCTGCCTCAGGGACATAAATAGCTCCGCAACAGCTCCTAGAGCAAGCAGCAGCAAGTTCCTGACCCCCAAGTGGTGCCTCTCAGGTCCTGGACCCTTGTGTGGCTCACAAGCTCTTTGAATCAGGCTTGTGGGCTCTTCAAGACCACAAACAGGCCAGTTTGCATCTGAACTGTGCCACTCACACCGAACTTCAGTACAAGCCGTCGCCAGTGCGTCACTTCACACAGCAGCATCAACAGCCCCCTTTTACGTATCGCAAGTATGTGCTGTTTTGCTCAATTTCCTATTGTGTGATTAGTGCTATTTTGCTGCTTCAAGGATGGATGGGTCATGTTCATTTCAGTATCTCCAGACTAGGGTGTGATCTGCTCCTGAATTTTCATGACATAAAAGGAATAATACACAGAATTGGGCTCATAGGTATGTTTAGTCTAAGGTTTAAAATAGCACCTTGGTGGGAATTAGTATACCTGGACAATTTAGTAATCCACCCAGTGGCGGCTGGTGTCAGGGTTGAGCAGCAGGGCAGAGGGTTGTGGGGATAGAGAACAAAAGAGGAAACCTCAAATGAAAAACAAATAAGAACTTACCTGCCGCAGCGCTGCTCTTCGGATCTTCAGGCACCACTGCAGGCAGCACAGACAGGCTCCCAACTCCCAAGCTGCATCAGGATTGGCCTGAGTGCCTTCGATTGGTGCTCCGAGAGTTATTGGAAGCCTGTGCCTGCTGTCTCCAACATGGAAACGCCACTCAGGTTGGAAAACAGCTTTAGTGCATATGACGGTTCAGCTAGCCTTAGCTGGCCGGCCAAACCGTCATGCACACTGATAACAGTGCCCACCACTCCCGCGGTGACAGCCCCCTTTGATGACTCCCTCCCCAAGCCTCGGCTCCGAGAGCAAAAATATAACAATCATAAACACATTTTATTATCATTTTATTTTTTGCCTTTTTGAGGAAGCTGACTGGGGTGACACTCCTCTGCCATAGTGGAGGAGCAGCCGCTGAATCCACCCCCAGAAAAATACTGATGTGAAGACTTTTTTGCATGGCCTGATCTCTGTGTCTCAGATGTGACTGTCCCTGTCACTGTGCTCTAGTTTCAGCTGTCCATTCTGAGATGCTGCCTCTACAATGATGTCTGTATCTGCTTACGTTTGTCACTACCAATAAATGTATTGTGGTAACACCTGCTTTAGAAGGACAGGGAGAGGAGCTAAAAATGAACATTTACTAGAGTGCCCCTGCATGATGATTTTGTGCAGCCTATCAGGGTAAAATTTGTAGCACGTACGGTCTAGAGGTGCAAAGTCTTCTAATGTAAGCTGTTACCAGTAAATACATAATACTACAGCCTTGGAAGACTCTTTTTAACACCGACAGTTATCAGTCTGCAACAATTTCAGGTTCTCTGTGTATGAACGAGATCATCATTTTCAAAGGATGTCTTGACCTTACCTCTGGAACCGCATTTCTTACAATTTAGAATGCCACTGACCAGAACAAATGGCAGCAGTTCAAACATTTGAATAAGTTCCTCCATGTGTTAATTTTCCTTATGATTCACATGGATTCCTATACGTTTTGTGCGTGGTTCATACAAGACTACTATGAATGTATGCTAACAAACATATTTTGTGCAAGACACATGGGATAAGTGAAATATGTAGACGTTGCATACACGCACACACACAACCTACAAATAAGCAAGTACATTTCACATTGTTGATGTCGGTGAACAAATTGGACTCACAGTACATTGTTTTTATACAGTGGGCTCCTGTACCCAAGGTAACGCTTGTCAGAATCTTCTGCGCTAAATCCAGCCTTGTTATAAATTCAGTGCTAGAGCTCTGCATAGTCAGTGATTTTTCTGTCACCTGTCAGTTGATTTTGTTTTTACTTGTCCTGGCACTTTTTTTCAATGTTACATTCTACTTTTTAAAAATAAATACTGTAATGTTCAAGGGAGAAACCTTTGCGACAGCAGGGTCGGGCAAGCAAAACACCTGCAACCTAGGTTTGAGGGACCATTTGGTATGGTCCAACTGCACGTCAGAAAATAAATAGAGGAGACAGTGGGCAGGGTGTGGTCAGGCAGTAGTGTTGCGGGGTCACCACAAGTGGTGCTCTGCTTGCCCTGAGAGTCTAGACCGGCACAACAAATTTGGGTGACAACCTGGCATGGACACAAATTCTCCACGGGTAGAGTAAAACTTCAGTACAAAAGCACTATTTTACGGACACATCTGAGGGGGGTACGCAAAGTTATATATGATAGTAAACAGATAGATTTATCGTCTTTAGTCATAACAGCATTGAACAAACAATTATATGTAGTTGGGTATATTTAAAGATTAAAAAACTAGCAAACATGCAAAATTGCACCTTCTAAGGGTTCGTGGACCACATATTTGGAGAACCTTGTATCAAAGGCATCATTTGACAACGCAGCATGATCTGTTTTGAAAAATAATAATGTTGGATTCCTATGAATGCAGAGTGTCAAAAAATTGGTTACAAAAACTGATTGAAACTGAAAAAAAATGGATAGAAATTTCATAGCAGTCAATGCTGCACCCTAAACTAGCAAAATGAAAAAGATTATTTGTAATCAACTTCCATTTTTATAGTAAATCTGTTCCTATTGCTTTACACTCTTGTATTTTTACCTTTGTGAATAGGCCCCACATATCTCCTGCCTGCAGTGTCCAGGCAATCCACTAAACTGTGATGGCAGTCGTTCTAATGAAAAGGCAAGGGGACTACCTTCCCAAGGAAAGGTCACTGTATTGTGGGCCCTGTCTGGATTTATAATTCAGTATTCATTTCCAGCATCTTTATGAAAAGTAGTAAAACCAAGAATAGAGACCAAGACTAGTGGTGGTTTCTGCACACATCAGTGACTTCTCCACCTAGTTAGGTGTCATTTCAAAGTTGTTTTACTAGCATTTGCAACTTACCTTTTCACTTTTCAAATTTTACCACAGCAGAATCTCCCGGTGATACCCTTTTCTTTTTGTGCTTTAAATTGAAGCCACAATAATATTAATGATAATGCTTTTGTCTAGTTCCCTTTGACTATGTCATCCTAGGTGCAGGTAATACAATCTCAAAAAAGCAAGCAGAGGTCACATCACATGAGTGCTATCTGATAACTACCTGTTAATAAATGTGCAAATAAAGCAAATGCATATTCTAATATAGGCCCCTTATTTTCTAGAAAGCAGTTCAATGTTCTCAAGCATTAGGGAGAAACATTAAAAGATAACAGAGATGCATAATACTGAGAGAGCGAGGCACAATCCAAGGAGAAAGATGTGCAATATAAGAAGAGTGTGAGATGTGCACAATCAGGAGCTTAGCTTAGTCAGTGAGATTTGGGGGAGATTTGAATCTCAAATGTCCCAACTAATAATGCAGTGTGCCTCACTGTGGAGGATTGAGATGACCAAGGTTTGGGATGTACCGTTTCCATGAGGAACAGGGTCAGTGCTGATTTGCATTGGATGGGGGGGAAACGATAGGTCGGAATGCTACCCATGTGACTGGTGGTGATTTATCTATTTGTTAACATTCATCCCATCAGCTTTTGGGTTTTTGCTTGTCAGTAGGATGCCTGGAAACGTAAGACATGCACAGCTTTATAAGCCTAGTACTTAGTGTAGTATTGTAAATCTAAAAAAGTAGTATATTTGCACCGATTCAAGAAGTATTTCTATGGGTGCAGAATTGCCACTTTTATTTTGGTAAACTGGCAGCTACATATATTTAAGATCCCGATCCAAACAATGAACAAGTTAAAACCTTAGTGAAATAAGAATGAGAAGAAAAACTGACACAGGCATAACAGACCCAACTCAGGGCCTCTGACCTAACTACCAAACCAAGACTGCATTTGAGGGGTTTCACACCATAAACACCCCTGCAGAAGTTACGCCCCTGCCCATCCCACCTGGGCCTGCTAGTTATGCCTGGGAAATCATGACTTCGGCGGCCTGGAGTCTCTATATGGGATCCCTTATTTTAAATGTATTTTCATTGCATGCGCGCTGGTGCAACAGCTCTTGATGGTGGAGTTGCCAAATTGGTGCATGTGGGCAAGGCACCATGTTTCTAGTCCTCCCCTTTTACAAAACATTTTATCAAGTGACTGACGGTCCCATGTACTAAGCCAGAGTTGCAAATATTAGAGGCAGCACAGGAAAATGAATAGGGTGAGCTGAGCCAATGCCGAGCCATGGGTGCAGCTTGGCTTTAGGAGTGCTTGTACTAGATGAGCATGAAAAAGTTTGGCAAGTATATTGTGTAAAGTGTATTTCTTTAACATGTGCTAGCAATTCACCTAAGTAGATCAGATTATATCGCTGCATTGACAGACATTTATTAAAAGCCATTTGTGAAATAAGGCAAGTCAATAGTCATGTCAACCCTAAACTTGGCCTACATTCTTATAATAGATGGAGCAACATTACAGTCTATAAAATCAAATATGGGAGATGCTCGACCAGTGCACATCCTGAACTCAATTATTTAAAGTGTGCTCATATGTAGTAATAAAGAAAAAGGAGGCTCTGTGCAATAAAATATTTGCCTGGGATCACACAGTTGGTACAAGCAGGGAAGCTGGTGTTGATTCCAGGTTATCTGGTTTCACTTTTTATAATTCAGTCAACAGATGGGTGTCTGTCTCATCTCTCTCTCTTTCTCTCCTTTACATCAAAGGTCACTGTTTTGTCTTTCATTCCTGGCTCATGACTATCCTACACAGAGATAACCAGCTGACTCAGGTGCCCCCAGACCCAACTACCAAGCCAAGAATACATTTATTTGGGGGGTGTCACACCCCAGATATCCCTCCAGAAGCTACACCCCTGTGCACAATGGAAACCAAGTAAAGCACATTAAGGAGAGCAACGAGACAGAGAAAGCATGCAGCAGGGATGAAACAGTGGCAGAAGTGGGAAAAACATTTCCTGGGAATGTAGGAGGTGGTTTGCTGATTAGGCCTCTCTCAGAAACTTGCAGCTGGCATCAGTGACATTTTGGGCAAAGAACATCCATTACAAGTGTAATTATAGACAACAGGCATTGGGCTTCAATTACAGATGGGTGATCCCCCTACAACAAATACGTTCCTGGTCATTTTCCTGTGCCTGTTTCTGTGCTATAGATGGTCTGCCTTTTTGATCCTCGCCTATACTTTGTTAACTTGCTTTTTGCTCAATTGCTGCATGCTAGATTTTGCAATTACAGTGCTTTTTTGTGAAAGGTTTTCTTTGCAACTAATAAATAGTCTCGGTGTGGTTTGCAAATTTCTCCAATAGTGACAAACTGCAATTCTTCAACTTATTTACATGTTGGAAACCCTAATATTTTGTTACGCAAATCAGGCTATATCTTTCACCAGAAGGCGGCAAAAAAACAGAGGAAGCCGCATTTACGTCATTCAGACTAGAAGCTCACAACATTGCAGTGTCAAATGTCTACACATTCTAGGCACAGCCAAATGAGTTTTGCAGTGGCTAAGCATTATATCAAGCTATTCTGCATCAGCCCCAGCGCACTCTCAATTTCCCACTGCAGCTTGCAGGGTCTGAATGGCCTATAGGACAATCAGGCAGTACAGATTGGCTGGTGTGAAAGGTCAAAGTGTGGGCCAGTTTATGGCTGTTCGTAGGGGGTTTTTATGGTCTGGTGGACTAGGTTTTAATGTTGATTTCCCTGATATTAAAATAAACATTGCCTGCAGCAATCTCAACTCCATGCAGGCTTCCATACCTTGCAAAGGTGATCACCCATCTGTAGGTGAAGCCTTGAGACCAGGTGTATGTATTTTGCATATGCTTCTTTGTGTACTTCTAGTCTGCCCATTGCTTTTCATTTGTCTATGTCAGCGTTATTTAAAAATCCTTGCTAGAGAATGGTCGAGCCCTCCTCTCTCCTTCTGTTTTCTTTTCCACCATGGAGCAACAGCCAAATACTGTAGCCTTACAATTTGGTTGTTTTGCTGTTGTTTTGTGGCACTACTTTTTTCTTTGATTCCTGGCGGTGTTACTGTTTACTTGCACCTCTCGCTCCGTTGCATATTTTAAGTGTGCTTTCCAATGCAGCCGCTGTTGCCCTTGTTTTTTTTCCCTGTCATTGCTGGCCTGTTGTTGAATACCCCCATTGTCAATGTTACCTTTAGCCCCTCCATCCCTTCCCCATGCTGTTCATGTTGAAAATTCCTGCTCCCACCCTCCTCCATTGTTCATCCCCATGTTGTTCATGTTGCCTTTAGCCCTTCTCTCCCCTCTCCATGCTGTCTGTGTTTTAAATTCCTCGCTCCCATCCCTCGCCCATTGTCCATCCCTGTTGATCGCTTTGTCTTAAGCCCCTCCCTCACCTCACCATGCTGGGAGATGCCTTTAGTAAAGATCTTGAGAGGGTTCCTCTGGAGGCACGCTTGCCCACGCTGTAGCTAACAAAAGATTCAACAACTGGATTGAGGGGACATTAGACCAGGTCCTTCCGAAGAAAATCATCCAGATAAATAAAAGGTCCAATAGAAAGGCTTGGTACACCCCTAACCTCTGAGAGTTAAAGCAGATCTGCAAAGAAACTGAAAGAATCTGGAGGAAGGACTTCTCCCTTTGCAAGAAAAGGGAATACAGGTACACCATCAAAACATACAAGATTGAAATCAAAAAGGCTCAGGCCTCCTATTTTGAGGAAAAAATCTCCCTGGCAGCCAATTCCCCCGCGAAACGTTTCTTATCGCAAAAAAACTATTGAAAGCTCCCTCTCCCCCTGATATACCCGAAGCAACAGCTCAACGCTGCAACGAACTTGCATATTACTTTCATAACAAAATCCAAACGATCTATGGGTCCTCTGCCTCAACCTATGGCTATACCATCCTGCAGCCAGAGGACTCTAGCCCTAAGAGCAAGTAACATTCCTTAGAAGCTTTCCCTTAATGGACCGTGACACACTCCAAGCTACCTCTGCACTCGTCAAGAGCGGGTCGCCCAGAGACTCTGCCCCGCCCAAGATTCTGAAACCCGCTGGTTGAATCAGTTGGCCCAATCATCATGGATGTAATCAACTTCTCGGTTTCGGCAGGTGTGGTCCCTCCCTAATGGAAACAAGCCATGGTGAAATCCCTTTTGAAAAAACCTAGCTTGAACCCAGACTGCCTTGGCAACTATCGACCCATTTCGCTTCTCCCAGGGATCAGCAAAATTGCAGAGTAGCATGTTCATTCGGTGCTTTCTACATATCTGGAAACCCACAAGATCCTTCATTCCTCTCAAATGGGCTTTCGCCCACGCCAAGGAATGGAAACGGCGCTCCTGGCTGTCATTGAAGATTCCAGAAAGATTCTCGATACAGGAGGCTCCTCGAATGTGATCCTTCTGGACCTCAGCGCTGCCTTTGACACGGTCAACCACCATATTCTGGTCCAACTACTCAGAAGTTTGGGTGTGTCTGGAGTCACCGTCACGTGGCTGCAATCTTTCCTGGAAGAAAGTTCCTTCCAGATTTTCAGGATGAAGCTATTTTGAAATCCTTGCCTCTACACTGTTGGGTTCCTCAGGGGTCGTCCCTGAGCCCCACTCTTTTTAATGCTTACATGGCTCCTCTTGCGGACATCGTTCTTCCCTTTGGGGTGCATATTGTGACCTATGCTGATGATACCCAACTGGTTGATGCGCTGAACCACTCAGACAGGATCACTAGCCGCCTTTGCATCTGCCTTGAATAAGTAGCCAAATGAATGAAACTCTCACATCTAAAATTGAATGGCGTTAAGACAGAGCTTATGCTCCTTGCCAATCCCCTTATTTTCAAAGCAGACACTCTGTGACCAGCCTGCATGGACACCGCGCCTGTCCCTAAGCCAAAGATAAAGAATCTGGGCGTTTGGCTTGATTTAGACCTCAGCTTTAAAGTCCAAACCAGGAAGGTTGGAGCTTCCTGCTTTGGCATTATGAGGATGCTCCGTAAAGTGCTCCCTTTGCTCCCCTTCCAGGTGAGAAAACTCATGGTTCAGGCGCTTATTTGTTCCCACCTGGACTACGGGAATGCCCTCTACCTTGGTGCCCCGAGCTCTATCCTTGCTAAACTTCAAACAGTGCAGAACTGCGCCGCAGGGATTCTTGTGGGGATTCCGAGCCGGCAGTCTGCAAAACCTGCCTTGATAGCTCTCCACTGGCTCCCGGTCAAGGACAGAGTACACTTCAAAGCCTTGTGCATTACCCACAAGATGATAAGAGGGAAAGGACCATCAATTATTTCCTCTCTGGTCCAGACCTATCGAGTAAACAGGCGGCTGCGCTCAGGCGAGAAATTTTTGGCCGCTCTTCCCAGATTTAAGAGGTCCAGAACCGGTGGCCGGCTATTCTCTTACAATGCTGCCAAACTTTGGAATTCCCTCTCTCTTCAGCTATGTGAGGGACCCAATCATATGGCCTTACGTAAGCTGTTGAAAACATGGCTCTTTCCCAAGTGATTTCTTGACGCTTCATTTTCACCGCTTAGATTTGGGATGCCTCCCGGTAGCTATGCACAGTATAAGTACTGTTTCATTCTTTCATGATAAATAAAGTATTCCCCCTCCTCTTGCTGCAGTTCCCTGTAGCATGACATACACAGTGCTAACGCCAGTCGTGTTCTGGCAGCACTACCGCCTGAATGCACTTTGGCAGCTGTGACGCTGAACGTGATCATTTTCTTAAAGGAGCTGGTCTTGACGTCCCCATGGCACACTATGCTGAGGGACCAAGCCTGCAGCCAGATGCTTCTATGCATCTGCAGGAGCTCATTGTGGCCTGCAACTGGACTTGTAGCAATACGTTGCCCCCCTGCCTGCAAGTAATGCTGACCTTAAATCTAGCACCTCCTGCTGCCGTGTTTGCCTCTGCTTGCTGCGCACACTATCTATTCCACATACGCCTATTCAGCCAATGCTACCTACTCCACACACTGCCTGCTGAGCACCAGATGGCCCACAACATGCCTGTTTTATACGGTGCCTGACCACGTACAAGGTACTCCTCGACCTACATGAAGCATATGCTGACTGTTCTGAAGCAGTCTTCTTCACAAAGCAACAGCTCTGCAAAGTCCCTGCCCCTAGCGCTTTATGTTCTATGGGGCAGATTTATGTTGGTCTTGCGCCACGTTTGCGTCACGCAACTGCGGCGTAAACGTGGCGCATCCCTACGACCCATTTACAACGTGACGCATCTAGGCAGATGCGTCACGTTGTAAAGCCCTGCGCCACATGTGGGCGTTCCGGCGCAGGGTGGGCGTTCCGGGGCAGGTGCGCCTCGCAAAAGTGGCTGAGTGAAATCTATAAGATTTCACTCAGTCACTTTCAGGCCAATGCTGCATCAAAACCCTGCGCCTGCTTGAAGCAGGCGTAAGGCTTGACGCAGCATTGGACAGATAGGGCACCCCCGAGCCTTGCTGGAGCTGCGTCGCGCTTGCGACGCAACTCCAGCAATGCGCCACCTTTCCGGCACAAATGCGTCACGCATCTGTGCTGTTTTTGCCCCATGGTGCGCCGCATTGTAAATGCGGCGCACCATGGGTGGCGGAGCTGCAGCAAAAAATAACTGGCGCATCCCTGGGGATGCGCCAGTTATCATAAATCTGCCCCTATATATTATCACCTACGCACAGTACCCATCAGCCTAAACTGCCTTTTGCTCACGCTGCTATTTTAACAGCCACCCAATGCTGGCTGCTCCCACTGCCTGTTCTACACGTTGCCTGCTCCATACGCTGACTGCTCCAAAGCACAGGCTTTCTTGTGAACACACAGTTGGTTGCCTTTTGCACAAACATCCTGCTTCGCTCACACGGCTCTTATGCCTCCACGTGTGGTGAACTGGCTCAGTGCGCCACTTCCTTGCTAATCTAGGCCAATCGCTCCTTCCTGGTCTGAGAATTGCTTTCTGCAGCCCCCCCCCACCCACAACTCATGTTAGCCAGGGCCTCCTTCTCTCGGTCTCCAAAGCTTTGACTGTTGCTTTGATCCTATTTCCCAGTATGTAAAGCTGCCTCTGTGGTACTGCCCTCTGTCTCCCAGTAAGTGTATGTGCCCCTGCTGCTTGCCTCATGACCCCCTCGCTGCTCCTGGTGTTTCTAAAGCCCTCTATCCGTTTGTTTCCCTATATGTTCATGGCTTCTGGGAAGTCATTTTCCGTCCATGTTAGCCTCATTCATTTCTGGTTCATTGCTGGTTTCCCGTCGAAGCTTCCATTGACCCGGGGTGTCCTGTCTTTCCACTCTGCCACCTCTGCATTGTATTAGAATGCATTTTTTGGGAGTGGCTATGACGTCCTACCTTTTTCTAGAGAAATACTCTGTACACACCCTCCAGGTTTTGGCACCATTTATAATAATATTCATAGGATGTTTTTTATTAGGTCTTATTCAGACAGTTTCTTAGCGCGCAACCTAGGTATTATCACCTCTGATCATTCACTCAAAAATCAAGGCACCCAGATTGGCAAACACTGCTACAGCTACCTAAAATGCTTTAAAGACATTGCCGAAGCCGATAGCTCTGGCTAAACACTTATAAAGACCCCAATGCTAGACCTGCTGTCTATGCCAATGATCATTTAGTTATCAAATTCACTAGCCTGAGTCCCTTTCATTTTGGTTTCACAGGCTGACTTTCTGTCCCAGGCCCACCCTGGCAGCTTGCACAAACTTCCTACTGTTCAAGACATCCTCTCTGTCAAAAATGTCTCACATTTTAAAGCTGCTAGCTTGCTTTCACGTAGTAAGAATATTTGAAATCACTAACTTACCAATTAAAGAAAAAATAAATTAAAAGATTTCATAGCAGCTACAAAGAGCACATATAAGAAGATAATGTTATCTTCTCATAACAAAGTTCAGCATCAAGAGTTGAGTGATTCCATAGAAGGTATGTGTTTTTGCAATTGATGAATGGATATTGTTAGGTAATAAAGATTTGTTTAATTTGTATATTTGTTTAATCATTTGGTTCTAGTTTGCAGAGCCTGGTTGGAAAGACATGTAGATAGATAAGACATCTCAGAATCGAAATAGGAGGAAATCCTCAAACTTATTATTAAAACGGTGGTCCCCATGGGGGAAGTGTGGCCTAGGGCTGCCACGTCAATAGTGACATGAAGAAATCTTCTGTGGATTTATTTCAATTCTGCGGTAAGTGCATTTATTTAATTAATTATATTCATAAATGATACAGCATTCATATTTTTCAAAAAGATAAGGTGCTCCTACAGAGTGATGGTGCAGTGAGAGTGAATATAGTGATTAAAAAGGGTTCTTGTTAAAACCATGTCACATAGAATTTTGTCAATGTTTTGATCCATAGCACAATTAGATTGGATAGTTGCCAAGCCTAAGACCTGGGGGGAGTCCATTATCGTCAAGAACCCGGTTGTTACAGACCAATTTCACTACTTTATTCCATGGTAAAAGTGGCAGGGCGTGTGATTTTGGAGCGTCTGCAAGATAGGGCAGAAAATACTCAGGTCTTATCAGACCTGCAGTACAGCTTTCGCGAGGGGCTGGGCACAACAGAGCAATGTTTACATTTGGCCATCCTGACAGAGAAATATATAGGGGCGAAAAAGGGTAGATTGTTCCTGGTTTACGTGGACCTCACTGCGGCTTTCGATTCCGTTAGGCACAATAGGTTATGGGAGGTCCTCGAGGCTTTGAGGGTTGACCCACATATTATTGTTTTTCTTAGGTGCCTTTATAGCGGTGCATCAGCCAGTTTCCATTTTTGCATTGGTGGGGAGCCAACAGCTGCATTTCCAATTAGGAGTGGGGTCAGGCAAGTTTGTTTGTTGGTCCCCATTCTTTTTAACCTTTATATTAATGGATTGGGCGAAGAATTACTCAGGTGTGGAAAAGATTTTCCTCAAGTTGATGGCTGATCCATACTTGCTCTCCTCTATGCGGATGATGCAGTTTTAATGGCATGAACACAAATTGGTCTCCAGAGGGTTCTTGACAGCTTTTTCATCTTCATGAAGGACCTCGGTCTTAGTATTAACATATTAAAGACTTTTGTGATGAGATGCGGCCAAGGGAGTCAGAGGACAAAAGATTTATTTGTAGTAGGTCAGAAGGTAGCCTCGACTAAGAGCTTCTTATACCTTGGTATACTATTTAACCACAATGATTCATGGGCCCAAACAACATCCATTAAAAAATTGGCATTCATTAGGTCATCCGCTGCCCTTGTAACTTTCGCAAAGAAATTAGGCTGGAAACCCCCAGGGGAGCTCTTACAAATTTATAAACCAAGTGCATTACTTCTGCTATGTAAGGGCCGAGGTGTGGGGTATTGCCAACACTCTTCCGCTACAACTTGTTGAAAATTCATTTTTAAGATATTTTTCATCCGTTCCACCTAGCACATCTTCCTATATCTGTCATGAGGAGTTGGGTCTCCCTTTCAGTTCTGATTCCATTAAAATGGAACCGATACTATTGTGGCATAGTATCTGGACAAAGAAGCAGACCCAGCTAAATAGGGAAATTTTGCAGGGCAGTCTTTAATTAGATGGGGTTCTAAAGATTCCTTGGGTTAGGTTTATTCGTGATTTTATGAATGACTTAGGTCACCCAGAATATTTTACCGACCCAAGATCCATGCAGGCGATCCCCAGAAAGGTCTTAAAAGAGGAGGGTCTCTGATTACTGGACACAGTAAGAGTGTCTGGGGAACTTGTAAAGCCTAGTGTTAATCAACATCAGTTAACATTAACTACCTTAGGAATGGAGCCATATTTGATATTCATACCTGGTGTTTATGATAGACTGTTATTAACCAGGTTCAGGTTAAGCACTGTCCATCGACTCGTGACCTTTCCTAAAATAAACGACTGGTCCCGATTGCTGCAATTGTGTCCTTGTGACAATCAATCTGCCCAATCCACTATTCATTTAGACTTTTTCTGTAAATTTTACCTAGAGTTAAGGGAAGTGTGGTTAATTCCACTTTTAAAATCTCAAGGGTTGAGGCAATGTCGCCCAACATTAATTAAACTTCAATTCCTGGAGAATGAACACATAGCATGGAGGCTAGCTATGTTTTTGAAGAGAGTACTCCACCTAAGAAAAGGTTTTATCACTGATGGATTTTAATTGTTTGGGAACTTCCCCTTCCTCTCAGATGCATCTTTAATTATTTTTTAACTTCAAATTGTTTTTATTTACTGTTTTTAACTTACGCAAATTGATATATTAATGGTCTATTATATATGCTTTTTTGATTGTTAAAAAACAGTTGAATAAAGCTTTTCTTGCTTGCTTGCTAGATTGGGGTCATCATCAGGACAGAATAAAATGGGGAGGTTACACTAGATAATCTGACCAAAGAGACCCACAACCGTAGATGTGTCACAAGCAGTCCCAAGGGAAAATCTCAGCACGCTGCATTCAAATAGCCAGAGACTGCGCTATATTCCTCCAAAGTCCCCCGGCGGCAACAGGAATAATCCCCTGCATGAAATAGAAATGTTTGATTGATGGATTGAAAGCTTTTATTCGATAAGCAAGATATCTTGAAAGCATACATACAGATAAAACATATATTTTTTAAAACAGTGATATGTACGTCACATTTATATACTAAGACAAAATAAAAATGGGAATAACCCAAGATAAATTAGCTAAAAATGAATTAAATTGAAACTGAGAGTGTCTTGCAGCGAATCAAAGATGAATGTTTTAAAAATTTAGAGACACCACAAACTATTAAAGGGGCGGAAATAGAACTGTAACCTGCGCTCTCTGTGCGTAAATCACAGGCAGCAGACTTCGCAAGGGTTAGTAGTAAATTGATATATCTTGGCTATTACCCCATTTGTTAAGGAGATAAAAATGGCCTTCATGGAAGGAAACCAGGATGAAATATAGCCACTATTTGGGGAGAAATGACATTGGGGGCGCGTTGGCAACCTCTGGCTTCTGCATACACTGTATTACATTTCTATTGCATGCAGGGGGTTATTCCTCTAGCTGTAGGGGGATTTCAGTACCTACTGAACCTGATTTTTTTTTCTGAGTCTACAAACTGGACATGAGCGAGAGCCGTGCAGACATGGAACATGGAACAATCCCTGGCTATTTTAATGCAGTTTGCTGTGCTCTATGATGGATCTGTGTATATTATATGGGTGCACAAACTTAAATACACATGTGTAGTTATGGAAAATCAGGATTTTCCAGCCTACGATTAGTAGGTAGTTTCCTTATTTACCTATAACTACACAAGGTACATTTTTAAAAATGTCTCAGTTCATTATTATCACATAGTGGAAATTGCTACTTTTTACTCACTGGGTTGGCTCTTTGGCATTATATTGTATACTTACTATATTTAATGTATATGCCTTTGGCAAGTGTTTAATAACATCTTCAATACAGAAAGAAAAAGTGGTTCAGCTGCGGCCCACATCAGAACCTTCTGGTGTTCTGTGGCCCTTCGGAGGGTGCACAAAAAAGACTGTTATCTGCTTCAGTTAATTGATGTCACAACCAAGAACCTGCCCATTGCTAAATAATCATTGGCTTCTTAATCAGTCTTATTTGTAAGCTCCTATTTGGTCAGTGCATGCCAGCTTCACTGCCTCTTCATATGTGACTCCTTAACCTAGAGCATGTCCCAAGTACTGCTTCCTAACTTTGTGAGTGTCCTTCTGATGCTCACACTTTCTGGCCTAAGTAACTTTTTTCTTCTACTTGCACTACCCGCTAACAGTGCATTTGTTTGCAGGATACATCCTCTCCTGCCACCCTTTTACACTACGTACGGTTGTTCACCCTGTTGCAGACCCGTGTTATTGAACCATCATCACTGTCCCCTTTCCTCCTTCCGCATTGAAGCTTGACCTGTATGCCCTGTAATTTCTTGCCCACTCTCTCTTCCCCTACAGAATAGTTGCCCTATCATTGTTGCTTGCCCTGCCCCTTTTCCCTCCCCATTGTTGCTTAACCTGGTCCCCCTCACCTGCCCTATCCTGTCAGTGATTTCCTCATCCCTCAACCCTATTTCCCCATTGCTGCGTGCCCAGACTCTACCACTCCCTCATCGTTGCATGCCCTATCCCCTACCCCCTTTCTCATCGTTGCTTGCTCCATCCCCTCTTACACCCCTATTGTTGCTTGCCCCTTCTCCCACCCACTCCTGCCAGAAAAAAAAAGTAATATCAAAGCCTATAGGCTCGACTATGTGAGATCTTTTGGCTGTGTCAAGGTTTTTTATCCATGTTGTATGGTAGCAAGGCTGCTGTACAGCATGGTTGAACGTAAAAAAAAAACGTGCTATGACGTGGTCAGAGTTTCGCCCATCTTAGCGTTATTTTTTATGTTCAACCATGCTGCACAGCTGCCGTGCTGCTTCACAACATGGCTAAAAAAACATTGACACAGCCAAAAGGTCTCACATAGGTGAGACCTACTGGCTTTGTCCATGCTTACTTCAATATGCAAAATGGAAAGTTGTGTGGCTTTGTAACTTGTGGCTTCTTCCTTTTTAAGAGACCTTTACCAAGCGTAAGATATCTGGGCCCCGATGTAGGTAAAATAGATTTACCGATTTTTAATTACCGAATTTTACCGATTCGGTAATTAAAAATCGGTAAATCTAAGGGGTGGATATGTACCGAATCGGTAAATATCTGTATTTACCGATTCGGTAAATACCGACCGGTAATGCCCCATTCATTCCTATGGGCTTTGAAGCCCATAGGAATGAATGGGGCATTACCGGTCGGTATTTACCGAATCGGTAAATACCGATTTTGATAAGGGTGCAGGGGGTGTCACTTTGACACCCTCTAGCACCCCTAAAAAAGATTCGGGGGCCATGTGGCAGGCATACCTGCCCTAAGGGCAGGTCTGCCTGTCATATGGCACAGGTGTGCATGCACACATGTGCATGCACACCGGAATCGGTATTTTACCATCAAATATATTTGATGGTAAAATACAGATTCGGTAAGGGTTGTGAGACTCAGAAGAGTCCCACCTACATATCAAAATTATCGAATAGGTAAAAATACCGATTCAGTATTTTACAGATTCGGTAAATTTACCGATCGGTAAATTTACCGAATCTGTAAAATATGTGGCCCTACATACCATTTTGTAAATACCGGTCGGTAACGGCCGAAAATACCGATTTTCGGCCGTTACCGACCGACCTACATCCGGCCCCTGATCTCATGTTTTATCTTGGAATGTAGGGAGTACATAAATGTTGTAGCTAGTCTGCACCACTACCTACATGGAATACATTCAGATATCTGCAATTTGATTATTTGATCTTGTACTGCACCAGGAGACAGCGGAGTTGTATTAACGACTGTGTACTTTGATTGAACTTCTTCGAGAAAGCATGAAGGCCCAGATTTACAAACAAGGCACAGAATGCAGTGCAGCGGCCAAAAAGGTTGTGCTGCATTGCATAACAGGGAGGGAGCAGGAGAGCGCCATATCTACAGAGATATGGTTCTTCCCTCTCTCAAATGCCAGCACTGATTTCAGCAGCCCTTTGCCAAGCACACACCTTAGCGCCATAGCACCAGCGTGCGTGCCTGTGTCTAACATAGGTTTTGTACAGGAAGGGTGCCCTTCTTGTACAAAATACTATGTTTAGACACACTTTAGAACATTTCCTACTTTGTACGTGTGCTGCACTGTGCAGCACACATGCAAAGTCAGAAAAGAAAGGAAAACGATTGCTCCTCTAAACACCTCATTTCAAATGACGTTAACTTTTGGCGCTAAAAACTGTCTACTATTGCTTGTAGATAGGATTTTGGGTCAAAAGGCAAGGGTGGTAGCATGGAAACACCCATTACACAACCTTGTAGTGCTTCCTTGGCGCTAATTAGCGCAAAGTATGCTTCACACTTCTTTGCATTCCTTACAGGGTACTTTTCAACGCAAAACAAGTTTTGCACTGGAAAGAAAATTAGGGGGAAAACATTTTGTGCTGGTTAGTGTCACTTTTGTGACCCTAACCCAGCGCACAACGTGTGTAAATCCATCCCTGAGGGGCTGCCTGTTTAGAAATGTATTTGACCTCCACTTTCTTGCAAACCTTGGAGAAAGGCATGGTTTCCTGGCCTCCCTACTAGCAATAAAATCCGCTTCCAGTGCCTGACTTCGCAGACCAACCACTAGAGGTAGCCTCAGGCAGGTTTTATGCAACCAGGCCTGGGGAGGTGGCACCTTATTTTCCCCTTATTCTCAGCGCTATTCAAACTCTGTTGTGTGACGGGAAGTGATTTCGTCTCCACAGTAATTAAAGTGCAGTTCTGCCGACAACAGCGTAGCCTTGAATGTGCCTGCTTTCTGTCACAGCCAAAGTGATTATTTTTAATAGCAAACAGCTGAAGCGTCTTTGTTTGCAACCTTTCCTTTCAGAGATGAACAAATGTTTCTGGGCATTGCTCCTCTGCTTCACATGTGCTTGGCAGACTCTAAATAGGGCAAACAAGAATGGGCTATCTCGAAAGAGATTGGTGCGCCATTTATCACTCTGCAACCGGCAACGGCTTTTCAGTATGAGTGGACTAAAAGCATGTGTGCCCAATTGACACAATGTCAATACGCCTACGTACCAACATTTACAATACTTATTTATCGTTTATTACATATTTTTATGTGCCTTAGAATTCAAACTATTAAATCAGATCATAAATGAAGTACTGCGTCGCGTGTACGCAACTCTTCTACCCAGGGCCAGCCTTGGGCATGGGCAACTGGTCGCAGGCCCAGGGCGCCAATATTCAAGGGGCGCCGCAGGGAGCTGCCTTACTTAATGTCAAGCAAACAGCAGCTCGTCCATCTCACTTGGTCTCAATAAGGTGCCGTTAAAAACTTTGTAATCAGCCCTTAATGTAAGTCAGTGTAATTGTTAGCCCCCTATCAATCCCCTGCCCTCCGCCCATCTTTCTCACACCATCCTGGAGTCACACCGCAACGACCACGACAAACTACACATTTCCTTTCCGCCCAGTGCGCTGCGCCAGTCAATCCAAATTAGGGACGGCCTTGCTTCTACAACATAGTTTAACAAACTCATTTGACTAATTCTTCAGTAATTTATCAATGTAAACACCTTTTCTAAAAAGGAAACCAGTATACATATAAACACTTCTCTCTCTAATCTGTAAATGATTCATAGCCTGTTCAATTCACTCTGCACTCATCTTTTATAATAAAGGCAATGTTATTTAAATTCACTAAACATTAGCAGTAAGGCAGATAAGTGATATATGGTCTCTAATCTATAATTCAAGGCCAAATAAATTTAATTTAGTAAAATCACGAGCATTCCAACTAAACTCTCGATGTTAATAAGAGAGTAATTAAGAAAACAATCTTATGAAAGTATGGTTGTCCTTCAATGGTTTCTCAAAAACCTCTTGTCAAGTGTAGAATAAGATGCCCGTGTGCACAGCAGATTGACAGCTGAAGCTGCTTGAATCTTATCACTTAACTCAAATAGGTGTAATTATCAATTATGTATTCCTTTTTATGACAATCCTTTTTGGCTGGTCTCTTACCTGCAAATTACCTTTATTGCCTCACACTAGGTGAACTGTAAATGTGTTATGACTGAAAATCAGTAATAACAATTGGAATCTCCCATGCATTTTGGATATGAATATCCTTCACCAGGGGAAAATCTTCTTTTTAGCCCATCTGGGAATAGATCAGATATATATATGAGTACTTGAACTAAGAGAAAACCAGGTCAACAACCATATTCACCTGGATGATTTGTGAAGTGTTATAACTAATCTGTGCACCCAGTAACATGCTTAAATGATATCTTACTAAACATGTGTAGCGAATGTAAACACTTAGGGGCTGATTCTGAGTCCGGTTCCGACCGCATCGGAATGTGCCGGCTGGATTCCTCTCCGACCGAGCCATTCCGATGGACTTGGTCGGAAAGGAATCTGACTCAGATTTCGCGATGGCTTAGGACGGGCTCAGAGAGCTCGTCCGCTGTCCGGAAACCCTTCAGTACTCCCCGGTCACCTCTTTATGATCGAGGCAGTACAATGGCAATTTTTCACTGCCTTTTTGTGCCAGTGTTTCTGGCACGTAAAGGCAGTTGGAAACTGTCTCTGGGGGCCCCCAGCAGGGCCTCCAAGGGATGCGAGGCCGCCGAATGGTGCCCCTCTGTTGATCCCTGCACACGGTGGCAGGCACCTTGGGGTGCTGGCCACAGGGTGCAGGGATGAACTGCAACCCTGCTTTTCACAATGCAGGCATGCATTCCACTCTGAATGCATGCTCTCATTGTGAAGTATACGGGTGCGACCGAACAGGGTTCGGTCGCATCGTACTTGCAGTGCCGTAACTGTCGACAGCAGGTCGGTCGGTTACAGTTCCTGACTGATGTCAGACGGACCTGAGTCCGTCTGACATCGGAATCGGACCCTAAATGTGCTGGAACCCTCAATACAATCCTATAAATGCTTGTGCACACTGTTATTGATGTGCTTATAAGTACAGCAACATTGCGTGGAAGAAGCAGAAACCGTGTTTACACCAGCCTGGTCAATGTAGGGTCACATGCCAATGACTGCTGTTATATAGCTTCAAATACACCATATTTGAGAATGTGCGCAAAGTATTGAGGAAGTTTAAAATATGCTCTTCAAATCTTCATAATTTGGTACATTAAAACCTTAGCTGTGAAACTGTGATACTCTGTCACCTGCTGATACCTGAACGACTTCAATCCTAGATGGCAAATATTCAAGCTCTAGAAAGCTCTACTTTACAAGCAGGGCTGGCTTTAGCGCTGTTGGCTCCTGGTGCAACCATCATTTTTGGTGCCCCCACATCCCATGCCGCCTCCTCGAATTCTCTCACTACCACCGGGCAAAAGTGTCCCTCATCTCTCCAATCATAAGCTATTGCTGAACACATCGGCCCCCCTGAGGTCGACGCCCCCTCCACCGGTCAGCGCCCAGTGCGGCCGTACCAGTCGCACTGCCCTAAAGCCAGCCCTGTTTGCAAGAAAGATTGGCTTGCAAACTGTTCAACAAGTCACAATAAGCTCTTAGACTTGCAACACCAGCAGAGAATTAGTGTGTGATCATATTGGGTTCCCACGTTTTCTGTGCGCCAATGTGTCACCTGATAAGTGCAACAAAGTAAAAAGACAGATGTAAATAGTAAACTCACTTAAAAGTCACATTATCACTGAGTATACCTGTCAACCACATTGGACTAGTGGTCTGCAAACAGAACCATCACATACCATCCACAATGATCGTGATAGAATAGTACATGCAATTAGCACGTAAAAATGAATTCATTAAAATCCCACTTGTGAATGATATTAGCGCCAGGATGCTCCTTTCGGAGCGACAGTTCGCGCTTTACAAATTCCAAATTACATTACAAATTACATTACATTACATATTTATGCTAAATATAAATTGAAATTGGAATTGAACTGTCTTGAAGAGATCTATATGCGTGTGGACAAATGTAAAATACAATATGTCTTCCCTGGCAAATGTGCATGAAAAGGGGAACCACTACACTATGATTGAAAGCCATTTTAAAAGGGTGCTTCCAATGAAAAATATGGAATCAATGCATATGCAACTAGATAGGGTAACCTGCATACTTCCGGTAATGAGCGTCAAGTACTAGTTATCTGAAAATCAATCTGTGTGAAACATGTTTCTGGTGTTAAAATGTACAGGATAGTACCTGGACATCAAGGTGAAATGTAATTAGATTAATAAAATTACTTAAATACAAAATACTGGTAGTCTATACAACAATCCAGATAGAACATATAGAGAAAATTATAATAAAAATACATTTCCCTACAGTCATTAGAACCCCACGATTGTGTAGTGTCCAATAGCCCGATTTAATATATCACCCTCTGTAGGCTTCCCTTAGACATGATGATGCCTGGTATATTTTCTAAAACTTCGAATATCTGAAATTGTATTTGACCAAATTTGGGCTGATGAGTTGCCCCTGAAGACTTTAAGTTCTATTTTCATACTTTACTCATGTTCTGAAATGCAAATTTTGATTTCCCTCCATTTTCCCTATATAGAAGAGACCTAAAGGACATTCAGTGCTTATATACAGTTAGTGATGTTGCAGTTATCTATTCTAAGTTTGTTTTGTATCCTTTGAGTGGATAATATATATATGGCCCTTTAGCTACAAAATTACAGTGCACACTTTGACCACAAGATGTAGTATTCACTTCCTCAGGTTGCGCTTTTTGCTGATTTTCTTGCCACAATTTCTGTGTTACTTTTAGTTCTTTCTTTTGTTACTTTTAGTACTCTCATACTGTGGAAAAGACTTTTTCACTATAAAGTGACCCAAATCTTGTTCAATTTTCCCATCTTTTGTTGATAATTTGACAAATGTTGGCACTTAGAGTGGAGAATTTGGAGACAAATGTTAACCATGGCGTATTGGACTTATGACTTTTGGTTAGCAATTATTGTCTCTGTAATTGATCTGCTCTCATTTTGGAGGTGGTGATTACTGTCTGTCGGTATCCACAACGGCAAACTCTTTCTTCATATTCTGCAGAGATTGTCATGTAGCTGGATAGTTCTTATATGATCTGTTTGAACCGGAGAAATTGAGAAAAAGGATTTCTGATTCTTAGGAAGTTCTGGCTGGAAATTAAGGTAATGTAAAGTGTTTGCACCAGCAGATTTTCTGCGAACGTTTGTGATGATTTGGTTTTCTTGCAGTATTACCAAATATCAAGGCAAGGTAATTTGATGATGGTGATGTTATGACTAAATTTGAGAGGGGCTTATATAAGATTCAGTTCTAAGTTAATTTGTGGTAATGTGCTATATTCTCCTCGCCATCAAATAAAAATGTCCTTGATATATCTGGCGTACAACAATAACCCCTTGTTTCCATTTATCATTTGTTAGAATGAAGCCCTCTTCAAATCTAGTCATTTATATATGTGCATAACATTATGTTCCAGTGAAAAACCCTAGAGGTTCCATTCTTGTGCAAGTAAAGTTTCCACTGAAAATAATTATGATGAAATAAAAATTGGAATAGTTCAGTAAGGAAAATCTTATTGGTTCTGATATCTCCTGTATTGAATGGTGTCCTTGCTATGGCTCCCTTACGTCAGCATGTGGAACGGCTGTATAGTGGGAGTTGATGTCAATAGTGTGTAACCCGATGTTGTGTGAGTGGTGGTGTTACCCGTTTCTAATTTGTGAAGAAAATCTGTAGTGCCTTTCAGATATGATGCAGTAGTTGTGCAATAGGCTGTAGGCACTTGTCTATGTATCCTTAGTGACATGAACTGAACCACACCCTGAGACTAGCAGAGGAAGTTTAGGACTCCAAGCAAACTGTTTAGTTTTCTTAGTTATCCACTCCATATTTTTGCTTTAGTGATGAGGATTTCGAGAGCTTTTGAAAATCAGATGTAGGATCTGCTTCAAGGGGTATCTGTGTTTGTATCTTTTATGTGTTCCAGAACTTTACATCTGTTGTGCTATGTGTTCATCAGCACTGGTGCGCCTCCTTTAACTCTCACTTGTCATTTGATGGCACTGTTGTTAGACAACAACTGAAGTGCATGTCTGTTTTGTTTGGCGAGGTTGTTTTTCTGAGTGAATGTCCACAAACGTTGGAGTTTGTGGCCGCTCACACAGTTCTATACCCTGAAACGCACATTCACCCCCCTAAAATTAGCCTTATTGATGTACCAATTCCCTCACGTTGTTTACTTCTTTGTATTCATATGTATTCTTTACAAGCGTAAAACGCAGATTTTACATCTGCAAAGTGCTTTTTCGAATAACTAAGTGCCACTTCCGTGAGAAAAGACGCCTGTGATCTGGATCACATTTTATTAATTCTAACTGAATATTTTTGCTATGTTGTGCACTAAGCCACAACTATCGCTCCCATGGCTACAATAAGACTGCCACATCTCTAAGGGCGCACGATTGAATAGAAGAAAGGAATATGAGGCTTCCACAAAAATTCCAATTACGAACTAATTCAATTTGGATTAAGTATGTACGCTTTGCTGGCAATTTCATTCCATAAAAATATGTTTATGGCCCTAATATATTTTGCCTGCATTTTATATGCAAATGAGAACCTGATAATCTGCTTTGGGAACTCCAGTCTGATTGCATTTTCACTCTGGTAACATGTTGCACTGTATGTAATGCTCACAAATCAGTTTTAATGCAGACGAATTGCCAGAAACAGCATGTTATTCATTGGAGCGTCCAGTCTTCATCAGAGCACATAGCAGCATTGATGTGGAGAAATATTACTTGCCGGTGACATTTTACTCTGACTTTATTTCGATAGCACTTTAATTGCAGTAACACTGACGTTAAAAGTCATTGCAAATGGAGGTTGGCTAATATACATTTCTGGGTGCCTAGGCTGAAAAAATGAAAGGGAGACTTCCAGTTCCTTCAGCCAATTAGAGCAGGGCACGGCCATCACTTCACAGGAATCCACAGAGACAGCGGATGAATTCCACGCTCAGAGCTAATGCTAATTAAGCCAGTTAGCACTAGTGAAAACAACCAACAACTATCTATAATATAATAACGAGTACATCATAACAACTTATGTAACGACAACACGTGATGCATACTGTCCTCGAACAGCGAAAAGTACTCCGAGGCAGATTTACAAGCCCCTTGCCCCACTTTTGCGTCAATTTTCCCTTGTTAAAAATGACGCAAAAGTGGCGCAAGGGGCTTGTAAATCTGCACTTCCGTGTCTTGAACGACGTGCATTCCTTTAAGATTTCCCGCATACGACGGTTTGCCATGCATCACTTTTTCAGTTCCTTGAGTTATGGTTGCTAAATAACCTAAGATACAAGGTTTGGAAGTTTCAAAACTGGTATACTAGTGCATGGCACATTTTTTAAATTTATTTTGACGTCTTTCAGTGTATAAGTATGTTTTTAGTGGTTGACAAAGCTGATTAGGGCCCATGAAGAAACAGAGCCAACATGTAAAATAACTAGAATGCAGTACATCTGAGGCTGTATTATGCACTGTGATTGTTTGCACCCAGGCGCAAACAATCACAATGCGCCCTATTATGATGTATGCGCTGCCCCCAGGGCAGCCGTGACCTCACGGGGCCCTGAGGGCAGCACATTCATGTGAAAACCGCTTGGTGTTTTCACAGTGCAGGCGGCACCTGCCTGCACTTTTACAGGGGAATAGAGACCCTCTTGCAGGTGGGTGCAGTCAGTGACTGCACCCACCTGCAAGGGGATGTCTGGGGGTACATAGGACCCCTTTACCCCCTGCAGAATGCTGCTGTCAGGAGGCGCACTGACAGTGAGCCACCTTTTAAATGGCGCACTGTCAGTGCACCTCCTGAGGGCTTCTTTGACTCTGTGCCTGTGACTGTAATACAGCGCGGGCGCAGAGTCAAAGGAATTCCCTCATTTGCATAGGGCATGCCCCTTTGCAAATGAGGGAACACCCTCTGTTGATAGTACTATCGCTTTAAGTGCGCCGGCACTATCAGTATTATAGAAGGGGATGCACAAGCGCCTGCGCCCCCTTCTAGAATACCAAAGTGCCCGGGAGACGTGCAAAGTGGGCACAAAAGCCGGTTGCGCCCCAGGGCAATTATTGTTATATGGCCCCTGGTGTTACAGTTGCTAAATAAGTGGAAATAGATTGTGGATGTCAATGTACAGCATTTCATCACTATTTTTACAGAAGGGTTAACACCTCTTTGGTCCGAGGCTGGCCTGTTGGCTGAGCGTGGTGCAGAAACTTCACATTGTGCCCAACTACCACTTCGGCCAGCCTGCGTATCTATGCAGCAATTGGGAAAGCTGTAAATTATGGGTAACGTTTTGGGTACCTTCCCATAAACTAGGGGGCTTATTTATGCGAGCTTTGCGTCATGCTTGCACAGCACAACGTGATACACGCATGATGCAAAGCGTGGCTTTGAATGGCTTCAAAAATATGGAGTAATGCAAAACGATGCATTGCATCACTCTGCACAAGGGAGGAATTCCATGGGGGTTGTGGGGGTGTTCCCATGCAACTTCCATGGTTTTTTACACATTCCCAGGTTAATCAAACTGGGTAAAGCTGGGAATGTGCCAAAAAGATACACCTCCCCATGTGAGGCTTAACAACGAGCGATATCTTGACTCTCCACGTTTTTCCCTCTAGCACACACAGAAAGAGTAAAACACCTCTATGGATTGCTTTGCGCAGGATGGTGCCCCTTACTGCACATAACCAATCCTGCCTACAACAGAAGCACTGTTGCATCGTGGTGCTAGGGTGCCTGCATTGGTGCTAGGCTGCCAAAATGGCCCTAGTGCCGGGGAAAAGACAGAAGTGTGCGGTATTGGGTAAATACAGCATATTCCTCCACCTTTCCCTGTGACACAGGGCAACACATCATGGTAAGGTGCAGCGCTGTCCTGAGCCACAAATCTCCTAAATATGCTTCTTAGTGTCTACAACATAAGCGCAGTCCTACTAATAACTATAGCTTATTTTTTATACCATGTTTTTGAACAACGGGTTTTTCCATTTTCTAGCACTGTATTAAATAGATGTTCCCAATTTTATCTACATTTTCTTTAGATTTTCACTATACTTAACACCTTCAGTGCGGCGCGAATTTTCGGGCTGTGCTGAAGGTTCTAAAAAATGGGCGGGGCAGTGACGGAATGGTTCCGTCATAAGCACAGCCCAACCAGCGCTCATGACGGAACCGTTCCGTCACAAGCATCGAAGGGGTTAAACAAACAATCAAAGAAACTAGGAGCCATTAGGCAACCAAAAACGTGGTAGATATAATACAAAGGGTTTTATGACATTACAACGCGGGCTTTTACCGCGCGTGCCATTACAACGCTGTTTTTACGACTTGCGCTGTAAGCGCTGGATAGTGGAATAGTTTAATTTTCTATTCCAACTCCAGCCCACGTTACAGTAGGGAAGGTGTTGGAATAGAAAATTAAACTATTCCCTATCCAACAGCGCCCTCCAGCGCAAGTCGTTGTAACGACTTGCATTGTAATAGCAGCGTTGTAATGGTAGCGCGTGGTAATGCCCGCGTTGTAAAGGCTGTTCCCCATACAAAGCATTACTGCATCTGGGCTGCATTATTGCAGTCATTGGTATCAAAACAGTGCATAGGGCTTGCCTAGTACTCTGAGATCACAGCAGAACACATGATACCCTACATCTCCGTGACAGCATCCTGCTGTGACACGATCAAATGAAGAAGCTCCCAAAAATCCTTTGGATGTGCCTCAGCGTGCACAGCAGTAGTATAGGACACATTAGGTAGTTACAATAAACCATATGCCAGGGATTTGTTGCATATGCAGGCAGGTTAGTGCTCATCCAACACAAAGCCATACGTCTTTTAACGAGAAGCAAAGGCATGGACACAAACCTGTCACTTTTTTTAATGCATGTCCACGGTCGCCCCCAAGAGGGTACACTAAGGTGGTGGAGTTATTGTGGCCCCAACATCTCCTTGAAGGAGGCAAGTATCTCAGCCCAGAATTTAAACACTAGAGGGCACAACCATACAAATATGTGGGAACGCTACATCTGCCATGTTTACATTTCTTACAATCCACTATCTCTCCAGGTCAGAACTTCCCTATACATTCTGTTGTGTAATAAAGACGATGAAGAAATTTGAATTGCATCAGCCTACGCCTATAATGTATCAGAGCATTCTCAACCTGTACACGGTAGTACTTCAGTGAGTGAATGTACAAAACCGGCATCCCATGCTTTTTTGACTGAGCATGCACGCTCAGTCCCCAGGGCCATTAGTTCCAACTACATAAAGAAGCTTGTCTTGCCAACCTTGACTCCTTCAGTCATTTATTGTGCAACATTAATTCCTGAGCTAGCTTAGTGAAATCAGAAATTATGGCCTACATGGCTGCTCAAAGTCTGAAGTGTACCAGCATCACCAATGCAGTGTCTTCTCCCGCCCCCTCAGTTTTATAGTCAGAGATACTTATAAAGGTGCCATTAGGAAACAAGTCACTCATCACCACTATTCCTATACCATTCATTATCTCTTCAGAAGTCTTTTCTACCATGGGTGTAAGCAGCATGCGATGTACTAACTTAGTAAAGGAGAGTAGGGTAAACTACAATAGACCTACTTTGTTATTTCCCACCAGGGCTATCTTGTTATTCCAACAACATCAACTTAATCTCTTCTATCAGAGAGCTTTTTATAATATACTCTTGATATCAAGAGGCCTCGCCAGTGCTCATTTTATCCTTAAACGCACAAGAGATGCCTGCTCGCCGAGCCAGTGTTTAGCAAAATCTGCTTGCACAACTAAATAATAAAAAATCATGCCAGGCACTGAGAGGCCTCCTTCCATAATTGGGTGGGTCAGAAATTCACACTTAATACGTGGTTGCCCACCGACCTCCCCAAGTGAGCCTCTTTAACAATTTGCCAAAGTTGATAAAAATTTGTGCTGATATTTGAATGGCAATATTAGTAAACTGAAAGAGAATCTTCAATAATATGTTCAGCTGAATAAGTGAAATCAGCCCCAGCACTGACAGCAGGAGCAGAAACTAACGCTTCATTCGCATCTTGAACAGTTCCAAGGATACCCCAGAATTGCACCTTATTAGTACCGTTGATGTTCTAGCCAGATAAAATCCTAAATATTTCTCCCTATTTATGGTCCTCAGAGTGGAAACTCCCCTTTAAAGGAAATATTTCTGATTTGTCCCAATTGATTTGTAGTCCTGAGTATCCACTGAATTTATTAACCTCTGTTGGTAAAGGGGGTCACGTATAACACATCATTGGCGTACGAGGATACCAGAAGGGGTTCACCACACACATAAAGCCTGTGATGGGTATGCAACTCCCCAAGAAAGTATTCAAGAGGCTCTACCACTAATGCAAAGATCAAAGGGGTCAACAGACAGCCTTGGCATGTACTGTAACAGATAGATATCGTATCTGACCATGGATTGCTAACCTTCGTGGAGCAAGAGGGCCCATATAAGGAAAACCTAGAAAGCTCAAGAAATAGTTGCCTAACTCCATATATATAAGTACCTCATGCATAGATGGGAACTCTAAATCATCAAATGCTTTTTCAGCATGGAGCAGGTTGTCTGCCGCAGGTGGACACAAATCGATCCAATGTAAAACAGCCATCATTGTAAGTAAACTACAGGCCATCAATCTCAGAGAAATGAATCCAATTGCTCTGACAGTACCAACCCCCGCATCAGGGGCTAGACGTTACCCAATCCAATATTGATACGTCAATAGGTTTGGAAGGTTGCAGGTTAGCCAGTATGAGACCAGAAAAGCAAAATTGATTAGTCACTTAATTTCAGGGCCACTGGAATTATACGTTTGTGAGGCAGAAGTGTTTTCTGCATTGCTATGGATTTACTACATTTGCTACATAACCTATCACCTGCTGCATAATCTGCAGATTTTAACAAAAAAATGTGATTCTAGTTCAAAGGGATCAAAAATGACTTAAAACATAGCTGGTGACGTGTTCCAGAGCAGTAGAAGGCCCTTCATAAAGGTTGATTGATCATCTTGCAGTTGCTTATCAATATATTTGGTTCTTAAATTGGTACTAAAGAGGTATAATATTTCACCTCAGTGTTACCATGACTAAAAATGAAATAAAGCTAACCACAAAATGTGACAGATTATGCTGCATAATTTACCTTTTCTTCCTGCATAATTTAATCAACCGTGTTGCATATTTTGGTCCTCTCTTGCCACATAATTCCAATGGCCATCAAAGTGACAATGATTTTTTTTAGCGGACCTGTAAGGGTGTTATACTTCAGAAAATGCTTCCATTAGGTACAGTCTGATCACTATTGACTAAAGGCTATATTTTGTAGGTAAGTGTTTTTATTTCAAACACTGCATCATTTTGCAGCAGCCCATGATAGACTGGTGTAATGCGACTTGATTTTATTTTTCTGGGAATCGGTTTGCTCATTATTTCATATATAGTTAGCTGACAGCGAAAAACCAAAATACTCAGACTAGTTAGTTATTTTCCTTTAGGCAACTTATTGACACTCAGTGACCTCCTTCGCAGCACTCCAGGATGTGTGTAAATGAAGACAGCCAGGAAATGCAGCAGAATAATAAGGCTGCAGTTCCAGACCATCTTCATTTACATGTAATTGCAGAGGCATTCGCGCCCCCCTTGGAAACCATCCACGGACCCCCAGGGGGGCGCGCCCCACAGTTTGAAGACCTCTGCAATAGGGTAAAAGTGTCCAGGGACAACCCTTTCTGATTTTGAAGCTCAGTCTGTGTGCCCTGCTGCAGACAACCCCCAAAGAGCCTCAATCTGCCTTAATCTAAGATGATGGAACCCTTCTATCGTTGTGTAGAGCTGGTGTGCATAACCAGGAGGTGTGGCCAGGTAAATAAGCAACACTTCCACTGTGGTCACTTTGAAGCAGTTCTGTGGGCAGCTCCTCTGCCACTGAGATTGATGCCTGCCTGACTGGGGGAACATAAGATAGTCCCTGCCCAGTAGTTAGCTAACACTTGCTGGTGAAAGGGTAGGCTTCTTTGAAGTTAATCAAATTCCAGGGCATAGCCCAGATGGGACAACCAGCCAGAGGAACAGAACGCCTCACCACACCTAAGGCCTTTGTCTCAGTTCTGGCACCAAGTTCACACCTCATCAAGGTGGCTATTTAGCTGCCAGATTCCATTGGCACTCACATGCTTCAGGTAGGGAAAAATAACTTTCTAAAAATGACAATTATAACTGCTGACTAAACGGAGATAACATCATTTAATCTAATAGTGTATCCCAATGCCTTCCTACGGAGCAGCCAACCTTGCTACAGTAAAAATTGCATTTAGGGCCTTTTCACTGTAAAGACGTTTTACATTACATTTTTACATGTCCTCATTTTAAATACCATGCATTCTGTTGTATGTGCAATAAGGCTTACTTAGGGGTGGCATTATTATTTAAAAGGTAGGTTTAGGCCTGTCAAAAGGTTGTATTTGCTTCCTAAAACTGCACAGCCAGGCTACACACGGTGGACATGCACTCATGTTTACACTTTCACTATGGTAGATGGCGCAACAGGTGCTGCAGTCCACTTGTGAAAGTTAATTTGTGGCCATGGATACACTTTTGTACCATAGACTAGAGACTTATATGTAAGTTAAATATGCCAATGAAGGGGTGTGCCAATTTCATCGTGTTGTAGGGGGCACTACAGGCACTATCCCTCTGGCCAGCAGGATAAAGTGCATAGAGTTATATATCCCACAGAAAGAGTCAAGGAAAAATACCTGAGAGTATACCACCCAAATTACGGCAATTTCCAACAGAGCTCCACTCTCAAATCATGTCATTCTTGGATTCTTATTTAAATACTCAAGTTCAAGGGATGGACAACATAGATAATTGCCTGTTATCCCTAGACCTGAGAAATGGCTATAAGTCGTACACCACTTTTATATAAAAGAATAACATAACTAAATATATGTGGTAGTATTGTGCGGTAAAGTGCTGAACGTAACTGTAAAGGGCTAAGGTTGATTAACAAGATGTGGGAGACTCAGGGTACCAATGCCACTGCGAGGAGCAAGATGCTGGGATATATTGGGCACCAGCACGTTCATCAATGAAAAGAAGGGGTTTCGAATTCTGATTGTCATGGGAGTATTAGAGAATAGAAAAGATTGTCAGAAAGAGGCAAAACTTCCTCACTATTTCCGAGCTGTACCCTTTTGAGCCCGCAAGTATATTAAACAGGTGCTCGGATTTGGGTTGCACCAGAAAAGCCCATCATGAAACCTCCCAGTGTCATCTCATTAAAGTTTGCTATTGGTCCTGAGTGGCAAGATAATATAAGAATTTTACTGAAAGCGTCATAATGTGTGCACTGTGTTCTGAAATCATCTTTCTTTATCCATATTCTCCTTGAAATAAAATATATGGCGAGCATTGGCTTCAGAGTTGTGCAAAGTATTGCATTGCTAGTAAGGATAGTAGCTCATAATAAAACAAAACAGTCTTCAAGAACTTTATAATTAATGTAATAATATGATGAAAATGGCTAGTGTGTAAAGACAACGCAGAATAAAAAGTCAGGGAACCAAACGGACCTGGAATGGTATGTTCAGAGACGTGCGCACCAAAGATACTTCAAAATACCACTTAGAAAAATTCATATGATTTAATATATTTTAGTATGCCTCAGCTGGGCTGGGGAGGAAAGTATATTACAAATAACCTAAAAGAACGTACTCAAAAAGACATCATCTACGAAGCATCTGCAAGCCCTGGTGGTAAAAGTGGGACCATGCCAGGAATAGAAAGTACAACAGCTGCGTAGATGATGTTTCGTGTCATTGTTTTTACGCAGCTGCTTGCAAGTATAGTGCGTTCGGAAAAAGGGGTCCTCCTGGGGAAATTATTTATGTGTATAATGTTTTACTTAAATTTATTATTGCTGGCTAAAGAGGCCAAGTGTACCGGATGCCACGTGCTGGGTCGGAAAGCAATGTGTTGGCAATATTTGTGAGCAGAGATTGTCTAGAGATTCGATGTTCTTTCCTCCTTCCGCTGGAGCACCACTTCCGAACATGTGCGCAATACGAAGAAAGTGGAACGCGAAAGAATAAGTCTTTTTGACATGCTTTCTCTGTAATTGTGCTGTGAGAGTTAGAATCAGCTCATGCCAGCATTAGGCGAACCACAAACTCTACCCGTTCTGGGTTAGAAAGGGCAGAGACCATCAATATTCAGGGTCTCACCAAATGCACAGATTGTATGCATTTTTAATGAGATATATGCACGAAAGAGACCCCGCGATTTTGTCCGAGCATTTATGTGCTAATGAAGGATGGCTTATTTGTCACACGAAGCAAAAAATATTGGTGCCGTACTGCTACATATTTGGCACTTTGAGGATAAATTCTCATGTGCCAAGCACACAGCATGGTTGAGCAGGTAGCATGGGTCTTCTTCTCTTCTTCCCTTTAAAGCCTCTGCCTTTGTCTTGTGTGTGTGTGTGTGTGCATGTGCGCGCACGAGTGTGTATGAAACCAAGGAAACAAGCGGCTGGGCTCCATTCAGGTGATACAAAAGGGGATGATGGACGGAGCGTTTGAACAAATCAAACACTCACCCCCAGTCAACTGGTAGCATTGCTTTATTATTTTAACATAAACAAACAGGACAATGAAAGACGGATGCATTTCGCCCTCAGCCTACTAAAGAGTCAAAGAGTGTGTGTGTACAAACTGTGGGCCATATTATCAAGCAAGGGCGATACATTATCGCCGCTTTTATCGGCAGGAAACTGCCGCTAAAGCGGTGATAATGGGCTTGATAATATGCCCTTGTGAATTCCCATAGTAGCCCAGGTTCTGGTGTTAACCTGGGCTTCTATGGGAATTCACAAGGGCATATTATCAAGCCCATTATCGCCGCTTTAGTGGCAGTTTCCTGCCGATAAAAGCGGCGATAATGTATCGCTCTTGCTTGATAATATGGCACTGTCTCTTTTAAAGATACCACCAACATTTCCACACCGTGTCATTTAAAAAAAACTGGGCCGCCAATTCCAAAGGAGATTTGATATCCGTTTTAAATCACCATTATTCTATATTATCTGTAAAGTACTTTGTTTGAGAAGTTTCAGTCACAATTAGTCAATATATTTTTAATTTGACATGTTCTACCTTCAAAGGTGCAATGACAGATTATTACATTAACACATTCTTTAAGCAAACATTTGGAAATTTAATTTATTTAATCAGACAAGTTGAGATATGTATTTGATTAATTGATTTACGATGTCGTGGTGAGACATCTTGAAAAAGTGATAAAATAACAAAAATGTTCCTGAAAAACAAATCTATTGTAGGCACCATTACCTTTTTAACTTTTGGAAAGTAGACATTTCTCTGTGCTTATGACTTGTTATGCTTTACAGCCTGATTCCAATCGATGTGTGAGCTAGAGTGACAGCTACATTTGATGCATACTTTCTGGAAAGCCAGAACACTGGAAGGGCTGGATGTGACAGGGCAATTATCTGCATACTGATAGTCTTGCAGGACTGGAAGAGGGAGAGGTTGTTTACACTTTGCATTTGTTTAGGTTGTGTTCACCCTCACAGAGAGGACTGATTTAGCCCCTACTGATCGTCTGGATCCAGGGTTGGGTTGAAAGGGATTGTTACACACTTCTAAGGGTTTCCTTTGAAGTCACCCCTTCATCAAAGACATTTCTGAGTAGAAGTGCAGGGGCTCTGACACCATGATTTTAGACACTGAGTGGGACTTGTAACCAGATGCTGAGGGCTCTACATTCTTCACATTACCAGAGGGCGGCTTTGCTGCTAAGAGGAACTGCCATCAGGCCTACCAGCTTTGTGGTGCTGGCCTTCTACCTGTAGGGCTACTGGAGGGAGTGCCACTATGCTAAGGATCTTTATGTGCTGGCCTGCCTGCCACTCAATGTGTGCCTCCAAGTGTTCTCCAAGGAGCCCAGTGTGTGGTGAGGATTGTTTACTGCTCCTTGTCTGTTCAATACAAGCGTGTGATGAGCGCTGGTTGTTGCTCTCTGGTTCTCAGTATAGAGCGTATGGAGTGCTGTTTATTTTCATCCCCCAGCGTGCAAGGAGCGCTGTCTGCTCCTTTTCCCCAGCGAGTGTGGATTGCTCTTCTGCCCCAGCGTGTGTGGAGCGCTTATTTGCTTTCCTACCCGAGGGCATCCAGCGTTGCAGAAGAAGCACCCCTGCAGTGAAACCAGCACAGGCAGTGCTTCATCGCCTCCTCTGACCCTGTGTGTCCTATTTGTAAATACCAAGCAGCCTGCCTTGTGGGCAATAAGGCATATACAAGGATATGTAAATAAAAGAAAAAAGTTTAACCCAATCAGTTCTGATCTATTTTTGAGATGAGATATATCTAGCTTGTGATAAACATTTTTCAGATTACCATGTGTCTTTGAATCTGCATATCCTTTCATCAGCTGCTTGCGTGTATTCATCAGTAACAATGCAGTACCTTTTGCCCCTAATGAATCCTCAGTAAGGGCTAGCATTAATAGTGCTATTTGTATGACTGTATGACTAATGTCTGCCCTGCATATCAAATTGAATTTGTTTTGCAGAGAATAATAAAATCACATATTCTGATTAACCACTGAAATATAAAACTTTAGGCAATCAATACCATCCATAGCAATGGTACTTGTAATCCGAAGTATCCAAGGATTCTTGTTAATTTCAAATGTAGAATAATCAATTGCTGTATCTAATAAATGTTTGGATATAGTCCTGGGATTTCTGTAATTCTGGACTCCATGCATAAGTGAGTTAAAAAAAACAACCAAATATTCAGGTTTGCACAGCAAAGGGAAAAGGCTATCCTCACACCTTTGCTCCTCCATTGTAAGTAATATTGACCATCAGAGAGAAAATAAATATTTTTTAAATGAATTTAGCTAGTCGAGCCACACCTGTATGTAACAGGAATAAGGCTTAATGATCAGATGAAAAGTATTTCAATGCTAGAATGCCATCATACTGATTAGCGGGTGTATAGAAAGAAAATATCCATAAAGAGTCACAAGAAGCCAAACATTTTTAATATGTAAAAAAAAACAGTTTAAGTATCACACTTATTGACTCATAAATGTGTTCAAATATTTTGAGACATGTTCCTTTAAACAGCCTTTGCTACTAACAACGGACCATTGCAAAAACAACAATTGATGGACGGAATGTTGCACAATGGCAAAACATTCACCCCCAGTCACAGATCTGGGTTTAATCCATCGTTATTTTGCTCACCACACCACCCCTGTTCAGACATGGCCATATGGAAATCAGTCTTGACCCTGTGCCGCATGATAACAGTCCAGCCCGAACTACCAAACCATGTCTTCCATGGACCAGAATCAAGCATCCTAAGACCGGTTTCTGGCTATCGGTCTTCATCAGCCAGGATAGCTTGATTCCAGTGGCATGGAGAGCATGGGACTCACGTCTGAGCATACCCGTCCCACTCAGGGTGGCAATTGCAAAAAGAACAATTGATGTATGGAATGTTGCACAATGACAAAACATTCACCCCAATCACAGATCCGGGTTTAATCCATCGTTATGTTGCTCACCACACCACCCCAGTTCAGACATGGCCATATGCAAATCAATCTTGACCCTGTGCCTCATGGGAAGACATGGCTTGGCAGTTCGGGCTGGACTCTTCCCATGAGCCACAGGGTCAAGGCTGATTTGTATATGGCCATGTCTGAACTGGCGTGGTGTGGTGAGCAAAAATAAAATGGATTTAGGCCCAGATCTCTGTACTGGGGTGAATGTATGACATTGTTCTGCATTCTGTCCATCAACTGTTGTTTTTGCAACTAACAACAGGCCGTCCTGTAAGTGTAGTTAATGATGCGTTTCAGGAAGGATAAATAGGGCTGGAAAAAACTGGATTTTTATAGGGTTACAAATTATGCTATACATCAACAGCTCTATTCTTAAGCCAATAGTCAATAAAAGTATTGCATTTTTTTCTATAACAGTGGGATTTTCATTTAGCATAATGTAACAGCACTGATCATTCAGCTGTCCGTATGCGTCTGTCAATTAGAGATCTTTTCATAATATAACTATATCACCACAGAAATACCAATGAAAGGAGCACCCAAATAATTGATTAACAGTCCATGTTGAAGTCCATATTCATATATTTCTTGATAATTATTCAGTTTCCAACAAGAGCAGTCCATATAACACAAGTAGTCCAATCAATCCAATATTTCAACTTCAGTCGTTTATTATAGAACAAACAACAGCCTACGCGTTGTTTGTACAACGAGTAGAATGTAAAAAATGTGTTTGGTTATATATGTTTCTTCGTATTTATGTTGATTATTGACACATTGTTTTGTTACTTTCACAGCCCTGATGATGTCCCAATAGGGACGAAACGCGTAGGCTGTTGTTTGTTCTATAATAAACGACTGAAGTTGACATATTGGATTGATTGGACTTCTTGTGTTATATGGACTGCTCTTGTTGGAAACTGAGGGGCATATTACCAACCAATAGAGATAATTTTTGTCTCTAACTTGTTTAGAGACAAACATTATCGCCGCACATCAGCGATTTTTATCGCAGATAAACCTTGCTATTAGCAAGGTTTATCGCAAATGCGATAAAAAAACGGCCGCAATGCATAAATATCGCTGAAAAGTCAGCGATATTCATGCATTATCGAGCAAATGCTCTTAGCCATGTTATCCACCTCCCATTGGATAACATGGCTAAGAACTGCTCCTGGGCAAGTGTTAGCTTTTGGAGATATTCGCGCTTAGCGCGAATATCTCCAAAAGTTGGTAATAGGAGATAGCGATGTTAGCGACTGTTTTCAGTCGCTAACATCTTGGCACGCCCACTTTGCATGTCATTAGTGATAAATATCACTGACATGCAAAGCGGGGCCCAAGATGGTCACTATCTCCTATTAGCTGTCGCTAACTGGTGTTAGCGACAGCTTGGTAATAGGGAGATAATTTTATCTCCGCTTTCTTGGCTTTTAAAGCCAAAAAAGCGGAGATAAAGCCCCTTGATAATATGCCCCACAATACTTATCAAGAAATAAATGAATATGGACTTCAACATGGACTGTTAATCAATTATTTGGGTGCTCCTTTTATTGGTATTTCTATCGTTTCATAAGTGTGGTCTAGACGGTGGACTTAAGAAAGAAGAGCATCACCCTTACTTGTAAGGACACCATTAGAACCTCAACCTAACTTAGTTAACTACTCCCTGGTGCATGCGGAGGCCTGCCCTTACCGTCACATCTGTTTATTTTGTAACTATATCACCACCTTTGTCTCAAGGTTTGATTTCTTTTGTAGCATCTGTGTGTAATGCTTTGCGTGCCATAGTTTTATGTGATCATAATTTAGAGCACTTTTTATACTTTGATATATAAGTATCAGTAACAGGCGGTTCTTTTTCTTTTTCTGCCATTCAACCTTTTTCATGATATTTTGTTTCAGATATTGATTGCTCTGGCTAAAATGTCCTGCTGCATAGATCTTTATCTTAATCTTCTTTAAATTTTACCCTTTTTCCGTTTGATGGATTTTTTAATTTTCGGTTCAAGCGTGCCAAGCCGGTGTTTTATTTTGAACTTTAGGTTTTTCCATATTATCTGAAGAGCCACTTTCAATGGAATTTCGGGTGCTGTTGTGAATTTCTCTACCTCAGTGCCTTCCAGGAAATTTTTGTTGTGATCTGTCAAGTGGGACAGAGAAAAAAGGGAGTCCCAAAACAGTTTTATCTATGCATTTTCCCTAGGCAAAATTAGAGAACATTTCAGTCAAAACAACTGAGCATCATTACAGCAAATTTGGCAGGTAGATAGCTTTTTTAATTGGGAGCATGCTTTTTGTGATTTGGTGAAATTATGTTGAGCTGTTTCAAAGAAATTAGCATTCAAAATGAATAGATATCTGTTGCTGCAGGAGCGTGAGGGAAAATAAACCATTCTGATTGGCTGAACCCGCAACAGTCCCTCAAGACCCAGGGAAGAGATTGGTGGAAACAAAATGAAGGAAAATGTTGTGGCTGACAATTAAATAATAAATAATATGGTAGGGGGCAGGGCAAGGGTACACTGATCTCCTTGCAGTTCTGGGGCTTGGGGTCCAGAGGGACCCCTCCCAGTAGGCCAAGACAAAATAAAAAAATCTAACTAGTAGTCTTGTGGGATTCCTGCAAAAGCACTCAGGGCCACTCTGGCTCCCATGGGAGTGCTGCAGGACGGGATGTAAAAAAACAAGTAAAAAGCACTCTTAAGTATTCAAGTGCCTACTATGAACACCTTACTCCCTGTACAGATGTAATGTATAAAACACACAGCCTACCCCTTGTACAGAAGTCTGCAAGCAAGGCGCACTCCCTCCATACACTCACACCTCCTTAGGTGACAAAGCCCGTATTATGCTTTTCCCACACCTTGTAGAGAAACTCTCACAGAGATGTCACTCCCTTAAGGCACCCATGTCCCCATTAAGTGGCAAGGCCCCTACTAGGCACACTTTTCACCCTGTACCAGGCCAGCTGCTGGTTGGCAATCTCTATGGTGCAATCAATTAGCTGTGAGTGGCCAAGCACCTACAACACACAGCTTACGCCTTGTACAGAAATCTTCAAGCAAAGCCCACTCCCTCTGGACACTAACGCTTCATTAAGTGTGCTAGCCCTACTATGCACACCCTTCTCCCTGTACCAGACCATTAGCAAGTAGACAATCTATTGTGTGCAATCAATGAGATGCAAGTGGCCAAGCCTCTACGACACACAGCCTACCCCTAGGCCAGAAGTCTTCAATCTTCAATCAGTGCCCACTCCCTCTGGACCCTCAAGATCCATTAGTTTCCTACTGTGCACACCCTATGACTTGTACAAAAGATCTCCCTGACTGGCCACTCCCTTGACACACACATGCCTCATTAGGTGTTTAAGCCCTTACCATGCTCACTTTTCACACTGTAGCAGACCCTTGGCGGGTAGGTGATCCCTCGGATGCAATTAATGCGATGCGAGTGGAGATGCCCATACAAAACTCAGCCTATATCTTGTACAGAAGTTCTGTTGCACAGCCAACTTCATATGCACCCGTGTTCACTTATGTGGCAAAGTATCTATAGCGCACACCATATACCTCCATGAAAAAAACCTCAAGAAGGCCCACTCACTTCAGACACCCATGCTCTATTAGGTGTTCAAGTCCCTACTATGCACACCCTTCACCCTGTACCAGACTGTTTGCCAGTAGAAGACTAATCATGTGTAATCAATGACTTATCAGTAGCCAAGTCCTTGCAATGCACAACCGACACTTTGTATAGAAGTATTCAAGGATAGCCAACTCACTTAAATTTTGTTAGGTATGATACCTTCACTATACATTCTGTTGCCTGTTTGCTACTTGTGCTTTTGAACAGTAGTTTGAGTAGCAATAAATATTTTTTTAAGGTGAAATTAGTCCCACAGGACACTGGGAGACTAGTTAAATTCCTTTGAAAATGGGTTATTTACCCGTTGAGTCCTGCGACAGTCCGGCAGGACTCAAAATCATACAGAAAATATTTGTTAGCAAATAATTTCCATAATTGGGTTAAATAGTGTCTCTAAAAAGAGCTGTTGTGTTTTGCACGCTTCGTTGATGTTGTCAAGGAAGATACTGCTCCGTTCTGCTCTTAAACAGACTCCATACCTACGGTTAGTAGCAGCCTTCCCCCTGCCAAAGTGGCGGGGTGGGCTGGAAGAGGGAGGGGGGAGGGAAGGGACAAATAAAATAAAATAACTTACCTGGACGCCCTCGCCGCATTGCGCTCTTCCAGTCTTTTTCTGGGCACAGACTCCCAGACTGCACTGCGGCCAATCCTGATGCTGCATCAAAGCAGTCTCAGGATTGGTCTGAGCACTGTCAACTTGTGCTCCCAGGCAACTGTGTCTGCTCTCTCCAACCCCAGCAATGCAGCCCGGGCTGCAGACAGCTTCAGTGTACACAACGGTTTGGCTGGCCTGAGAGGGCCGGCCAACCGTCATGCCCACATGCCCACATGTAACAGTGCCCACCACTCCCCCACCAGCAGTGTCATCCCCCTGGACCCACCCACAAGACTCATCAAAGTCCTGGCTGTGGGTCAAGGGGAATTTAAAAAAATTATAATAAAGCGGGTTCAAAACTCATTTTATTCTCTTTTTCTTTGAGGGTGGTGTAAAAACCTGATGCGGGTCGGGGACAATCGATATTTGCCCGGCGGTATTGCCTCTGTGACCCTCTAGTTATTTAATCAAATGAAGAGGCAGGCGCTGGAGACTGGAAAGCAGGAAACAAGGTTTTTATTCTCTCCGGAGGAGAACACAACGAAACGGACAGAAGGTATCGTTCTGAGGTGCTCTAACTGCATCCCTGAGGCCTGGCCTCTTATACACAAGTTTATGACTTTATTGTACATTACACATTCATGTTAAAGCTTTGATGTATGAAAAAGACATTCCCGGAAATCCCCTTTGGGCCCGTTCCCACACACATTTACAGTTGAAGTCCCCACCCTAGTCACAACAGGTGATGAGTATCACGCAGCTGGATATTCCGCCGATTCACGGAATGTAGGGGGTTCGATCGGATCTCATGGAGTGGGGGCTTTGATCAACCCGGGGATCCTTTGATGGGGGAAGCTTTCTATTGTACGGGGAGGGGCAAGGGATGGTATCGGCAGAGCTGGGTGTCGGCCTGGGAACGGGGAAGACAAAACGGGCACACGGGGAAAAAGGGGTTTGCATCTAAGGGCCGGAGATCATGAAAGGGAGGCAGGGTGGTGTCGCGCTGGGAACAGGATGAGGGCCTGGGGCAGAGCAGCGCCGAAGAGGGGTTTATGACTCAAGGCAGGTGCAAGCAGGGGGTGGTCAGCGTGCAGGCTTAGTGAAGGCGAAGGGCTATGTCAGGGGCCAGCAGCATGCAAAAGGGTTTGCTCTGATCGGGGCATCTTAAAAAAATGGCGGGCGCGCACGACAAAAGTGTGGCATCAGGGGAAGAGGCAAGATGGCGCAGATAATGTTCACCAAAACGTACTAATTTTCAACAGTCCTCCCTTTAACATATTCAAGACATCTTGCTGGTTCATTTTCTACTCGGTTCTATTGTGGTGGGCATGAGAAAGGAAACGGTAGGAACCCTAGAGGAAAAGAGTTGTAAACAATACATTTTAACATTTCTAGTTTTTAGGAGGTGGGCCTATTTGATAAACTTTGATCAATTTGTTTAGCAGGAAAGTCATAGGAATGTAATACAAAAACGATTCTGTAGCGAAAGCAGCAAGCATATTTCATACTGGCAGGTTATTACATATATATCAGGTTCGGATTGGAGCATGATCAATACAATGGCGGCTGGGAGAGAAATGAGGTCTAGCAGAAACGGCGATTGGGGATGTCAAATGTTCGAAGTTTAACGAGTTCTCATCATTCTTTGTTGCCTTTCGTTGGCGCTGTTGAGCACCGGCGGTGGAGCTACGAGTCCAGCTCGGTTCTAAGTTCTGCGTTGCAGGGCACGACCCTTTCCTCGCGTTCCTGGTCGGAAAGGTCCCTTTCGCCCTGTGTCCTTTGAGGTGATTGTCAGAAAGTTCAGATGGAAGAAGAGCGTTCAAAACAGTCCATAGGGTAGGTCAGAGGAAAAGGGGGATGGAGCAAGGCCAAATTAGGAACAAACTAGGGAAACGAGAGACTTCAAACAGGCGGGCGCGTGACCGAATTCAGAGAGCGGGGACTTGTCGACAGACACTGGACATCGAGCAGGGGCATCAGGTCGACCCTTTCTTCTCATGTTGTCGAAAACAGTGTCTCGTCCTGCAGCTCTTTTCTGTCGTGGTCTCGCCTTGGCTAATGTCGCAGGTGTTCCTTAGTCTGCAGTCAGGCCTCGTGCTCCCACATCCGGTCCTTCTCTCCTCCAACAGCAGTACCCTTAAACAAGTTTGAAAAGACAGTCTTTAGAGAATTTGCAGATGAAGATAATCAAAAAGTCTATTTCTCTCCCAGCTCCAGGCAAAGAATGAAAAAATGCCCGTTACATTAGTGTTCACAACTGGCATATGAATGACCGGTGACGGGCCTGTTGGATTTATTATGACTTTCCTTTACAATTATTTATCACAGTCACGACAGTTCATCTGATAGTGACCCACCTTCGTGAGACGAACCTGGCAAAGATATGCCGTTCTCTAGAGTTTTATATTTACAAAGGGTACTGTGAGTCGTCAACATAGTACTACACAGGTATTTTGCTGAGAGACGAACATGGCTAAACATTTCCTTTCTATCGATGCATCCTGCCTTTCAACTACTACGGGGTTCATTTCGATGATTTCTTTACCTTGGACTAGTCTGTTAACTTTGTAAAACATCACTCTGGATCCTACGTAACCTTTTACAGCCCGATTACTTAATTAGGAGGGACAGGGGTTTTATGGGAAACAACCAGGGACATAGGAAACTTGTGGTAAGGGCATAAATCGACCCATCTCTCACAACCGGAAATGAGGGGTAGTTTCATAATTCCAGTTTTGGGCGGCTGATACAGGGGAGGTAACAGGGGTGATCATTTTTCCGGTTTTGGGTATTGCGACATTTCGGGGAGGGGAGGGTCGCGTATTCTGAGGTCCTTGTTTTATACCATAGGAGCCGTTGACCTGTAGTTCCCTTATTTCGGGCCAGATTAGGGAACCTCTGTCGCCTTACCTGTCCTTTCCCTTACGGCCCAACCTCGGTTCATTGGCTTCTAGCGGAAAAGGAGAGGTAATGACGCGGTCTCAGGGTGATTGTATTAAAGACAAGTTTTTGTGCAAATACTGACGGTATTTGAAGCCAATTAGGTGGTGTGCTAGGGGTGGCAGTCTGCCAATTTCGGGGCTAATCACTCGGAAGAGTGGGAGTAAAAATAGAGGGAGAGAGAGAGAGAGAGAGAGAGAGAGAGAGAGAGAGCGTAACGGCAGGCTAAATAGTACACGTGCAACAGAGAGGGTGGCAGTGTATTCAAGAAAGGCTATTTAGTGCATTACGCAGTAAAGGGCATTCACGGGTCTGCGTTAGGATCTTGTAATCATGCAGTTTGAGCATTAGACAGGGTAGAGGGGACGTGCTTTGAGAAAAAGGAAAGAAGAAAGGAGGTACCATGTTGTCGCACTTCTCGCATTCTCGGTCCTTCGACCAGTTGGGTCGACGCCTCAGTCACACACACACATTCCCTCATAGTTTCGCATCATACGTGACATGGGTTCATTCGTCCAGTCTGGTTTAAGGGTGATCACTTTTTATCAGGTTGTGCTAATTTTTCGGGTTTGTTCGATACGTGAGTAGTTTGCAGGCGTGCTTAGACACCACCTCGCGGCGCTAGTCCGCTTCGTGTATTAGACATGGCAATGCTTCGGATCTTCGCCACACCTCGGCTGTAATTTCTGATGTAACCTGCAGAGGGAGGAAAAAAAAAAGGGGGGGTGGGGGAGACAGCGTTCGCGCACATTCAAACACATGGATTCATAAGACCTTTACTTACCTCTTACTCGTCTTTCCTCCTCGGGGCAGGGTCCCCGGGGACGTGGTTTCTGGAGTCGAGGGGGGTAGTGTGTCCATATAGGTCGTGTGCGGGGAAACGTAAAAAGGAAACCAGAGGTGCCTAGTGCGAGGTATCTAGTCAAAGGATGTATCTCACTATCGGGATCCTCAAACCTCTTTCGACGCTGTGGCGTTCTAAGGTTCTTCGGTTCTTGGGTCAGCTCCGTTCCCTGGTACTTTGGAACGTTGTACTTTATAACATTTACATTATTTCATTTCACCCTCCCTTTACATTCCTTCATTTACACCGTTCGTTTTACCCATCCTTGGAAGTCAAGGTCTTCCTCTACGCGAGAGTTCATGAGTCAGTCGCGTACTTTGAAGGCGGAGTGTCGTGTTTGTCGATCCGATCCGTCCTCCAGGGCTGGGCAACCATCTTCTTTTAACCTTAAAGAGAGAGCAGAGTAGGGTGCACAGAAAAGAACTTTCCCACCGATCCCACATTTTTAAAATAAAGCATGCAATACCCGTTCATAGTTTCAAAAACTTTATTTTGCAAAATTATTTCTGCATTTGGACTATGAGGGTGCGGTCGTATTTGGCCGGTCGTGGCAATGGCTAAAGTGCGTACAGTGGGGGGTGTCGTTTGCAGCAATAAAAACATCGGAAAGTTTTACTCATTCATTTGTAAGAGACTAAAACGTCTATTAATTGGCTGGGGGTTCGGGGGCATTTATTTTCATAATTTAGAAGCATAATCATAATGGTTGTAATCAGATTTCCTATATGCATACCGTACGTGTACGTCGTAAATGAGGTTTACATCAGTTATAAAAAATATAATACATTTGTACATTTGTAATCAACATTTGTAACGGGGATCCTTTCATACTGTTCGTCGAGTGAGTTCTCCTTGTCTTTTCTAGCCAAGTGTACAAAGGATCATATAAAATCTCAGAACATCAAGTTTATATTAGTGCGAAGGAACACCACGAGGTGTTCGTAAGTTCCGATTGATACCAGCGCCATTTTGGGCGGGGCCGGCTCAGTCCGGAAGCAGCATCAGGGGGAAATGTTTCCCATTACTGGCAGTTTGGACCAGAGTCCTTTTCGGCAGTTCTAGAATTCATGCTAACAGAAGGAGTGGCAATGTCATGTTTGTTTCGTTGGCGATCAAGGCAGCCGTCCCTTACCGGAAGCCTGCAAAGGCCGAAGGTTCCGCCGGGGACCTTTGTAGGATCTTCAAGGCTGTGGAGATGCTGTCGGAGATGGGGGCTCGTGCTCCAGGGGGCAAATGTTCGAGTTATGTTGCTGGTCAAAGTTACTCTAGTGGCCGGGGCCCGCCTTCCAGCGGATCCAGACGCCATTTTGAGGCCCTACAGGGGCCACTCTCGTCGAGTTTGCAAGAGTGGGAGAGATCCTTCGGAGTGAAAGGAAGAGGTCTCTGTTTTGTGAGAGCGGGACGTTCGGCTGGGGTGCAGCTGTGATGCCCCCACCTGGGGGGCGAGGGAGACTGGTTCGCATCGTCTCCTTCTCCCGGTGCACTCCAGGCCGCTCCTTTTCATCGCCCCGCATGAAGGTTTCTCCACATCCGGTGTTCCCCAAGACCTGTGCTCGGTGCTGTTGGAGTATGGCCACCATTGCACGTTCGGTGCTGCGCAAGTACTGGGGTGCCACCATGGTGTGTTCGGTGCTGTGGAAGTATTGGCACCATCGCCTGACTGGGGGTGTTCGGCGTCGGGCCGGGGGCTGGGAAACCTCCTATCGGTGGAGGTGGGAGAGGCTCATCCGCGTCGCCTCTCCCTCCCAGCCCAACTTGGACAAATTGTTGTGGAGGTACGTGCAGGACATCCCGCCGTCCAGAGCTGCTGCGGCTGTTACGGAAGAGAAAAGGAAAAAAAAGGGTGCCTCGTTCTCCTCTGGACATGTGGCGGGACTACTTAAGTCTATCCAGGCCCGTTGCGGCTGGCTGAAGAGACATGTGGCGGGACTACCTACAACTGCCCGGGCCGCTGGCTCCTGCCTCTCCTCCGGCTCCCCCATACGTTAAGATTTCCTGACCAAGAGTTGGCGGTCGGGCCCGCCTTATATGGGTTGCCGTTGGTTGGGCGTAGCCGTAACCCTGCCCTACTTTGGAAGGTTCCAGTATGGGGGGGGGGCGAATGTTCTGTTTGACTTTCATTTTCTACAGTTTACCGTTATTATTCCTTGTTTGTTGTGTTAAATTAAAAGTTCAAGTTCATTAATGGTCTACGGATTTTGTTTTACCATTTCTTTCTTTTCAGGTTGCTTTTATGCTAAGTTTCTGCTAACAGAGGTTGAGTAACACGGAAACACGTGTAGAGGGATGACGCAGATTCGTACATTACATACACACAAACTCAGACGGGGGGACAGTACAAATACGACATACAAAGACCCAAGACGAATATAAAACAGTTATTGGTCATAATTATCTCTTTCCGTCTGTGAATTTGAAACGAGGCTGGGTTCCCGTCTTGACGTTGCCCGACCTAGGAGAATTTGAGCATGCCGCTGAAATTGTCCTGGCGAAATCTGTGCCATCGGGCATAATCAAACGTGGTGGTTCTGTCTGGTCTGTCTATGTAAGTCGGGTTCTTCTTTGTCTCGCGCTTTTTCTTGTACTGCCGGTCTGTCGTTCCTGTCGGCCCTTTGCCTTTACTCACGCTCAGTAGAGTCGGGCATTGGGCTTTCCAGTGTCCGACATACCTACAAAAAGCGCATTGGTTTTGCCCTAAGTCTGGTCGTCTTTTGCATAGTGTCGGGGGATAAGTTGTGGGTAGCGGTGTCCTGGGGTTGTCCTGTCGGTATATTTCCCTACTCGGTTTGTCCTCGTCTTTTCTCTGTCGTTGCATAGCCTCTCTGCGCCACATACCGAGACTGTCGAGCATAATTGGCGTTGTTTTATTATTTCGAAGGGCTATTTCTAACGTTTCTATTTTATCAAGGTCAAAGGATCCTGCCAGTGGCCACTGTTTGTCTTGACTATCTTCGGTATACCTGTGCCACAATTTATTATAGGCTATGGTGACTAATCCATAGTTTATGAACATGTCCTTATTAGGGGTGCCTTCTAGTGGAGCTATATGGTCCACCTCTAATACACGGTCCGGGCTAAACAGGCTATTCATCAGTGGGGAGAAGACAGACATGACGGCTCGTAACGAGGGACTAAAAAGTCAGCACTGCCTATCTTATCACTAGGTGCAAAGACCGGACAGAATATTTCTATTCTACGTTGTTTGCAGGCAGTGAATACCTCATGGATCAAAATAACAAAAGACCAATAAATAACAATGGGGAGAATGAGTAGGTCCGCAAAGATCTGCGTTACCTACCCTTTTCACTATCTGCAAAAAGGGTGGTCTCTTCCCTGTTTGCAGACAGGGAATCTCCAGGAAACAATAGTTTGCGAACAACAGTTCAGTTTCAAGTGATTATTGAGTGGGGGAGAAAAAATAAGCACGGCTGCTGCCCTACCTATCCTCCACTGCTTGCAAAGAGAGAGCCCGTTGTTTCTCCGTTTGTAGACAGTGAATCTCCAAATAAATAAAAAGAGCAATACTAGTATTTTTGAACAATCAAGCAATCAAGCAATTATTTCGCAACTTGTCGTGATTACACGACCTTACCCGGACCATATGGACAGTTTCTTGTCTTCCGAATCCAGCGCCCGATCGTCCTCTTTTTCTCGTATTTCTCACGGCACTCCTGATGGTTCCCAGTCAGGACCGTAGATCACTCGAGAGAGGTCTGTTCGGAACTAGTGAAGTTCGGATGATCGGCTGCCAGACGAGGGTCTATTGGGCAAGAGCTCTCCCGATCGTTGCAGTCGTTCACTCTGTCGTCGGGACCTCTCCCACTGGATCCACGAGTCGCTGATGGGCCCCACGCTTGGGACGCCAATTGTAAAAACCTGATGCGGGTCGGGGACAATCGATATTTGCCCGGCGGTATTGCCTCTGTGACCCTCTAGTTATTTAATCAAATGAAGAGGCAGGCGCTGGAGACTGGAAAGCAGGAAACAAGGTTTTTATTCTCTCCGGAGGAGAACACAACGAAACGGACAGAAGGTATCGTTCTGAGGTGCTCTAACTGCATCCCTGAGGCCTGGCCTCTTATACACAAGTTTATGACTTTATTGTACATTACACATTCATGTTAAAGCTTTGATGTATGAAAAAGACATTCCCGGAAATCCCCTTTGGGCCCGTTCCCACACACATTTACAGTTGAAGTCCCCACCCTAGTCACAACAGGTGATGAGTATCACGCAGCTGGATATTCCGCCGATTCACGGAATGTAGGGGGTTCGATCGGATCTCATGGAGTGGGGGCTTTGATCAACCCGGGGATCCTTTGATGGGGGAAGCTTTCTATTGTACGGGGAGGGGCAAGGGATGGTATCGGCAGAGCTGGGTGTCGGCCTGGGAACGGGGAAGACAAAACGGGCACACGGGGAAAAAGGGGTTTGCATCTAAGGGCCGGAGATCATGAAAGGGAGGCAGGGTGGTGTCGCGCTGGGAACAGGATGAGGGCCTGGGGCAGAGCAGCGCCGAAGAGGGGTTTATGACTCAAGGCAGGTGCAAGCAGGGGGTGGTCAGCGTGCAGGCTTAGTGAAGGCGAAGGGCTATGTCAGGGGCCAGCAGCATGCAAAAGGGTTCGCTCTGATCGGGGCATCTTAAAAAAATGGCGGGCGCGCACGACAAAAGTGTGGCATCAGGGGAAGAGGCAAGATGGCGCAGATAATGTTCACCAAAACGTACTAATTTTCAACAGTGGTGGCAGGGGGGCGGCACTCCTCCACCATTATGGAGGGGCAGCCGCTGCCTACGGTAGACAGTGGGGCATGACAAAGTGGATGGTATTGTGGTATGATGAGACCGTTCCATGATCATGTAGTAATGTCATCATTGTTTTGTTGACATTCTTCTGGGATTTCTCAATCTTTGGGTTAAATTGGATTGAACGCTGTCACTTCTGCCATTCATATACATTTAAATACAGAAAGGCAGTGTGAGGGAAGAGAATCAAGTGTGCTAATGCCTCCTTCATTTGAATTTTAAGTCCAACTCTTGGAATTGCGGCCACATTATTACCATCACTGTGCAAAAGAATCCGATCTGTGGGCCCACAAGTTGAAATGCTTTGAGCCATACGTAAAAGTTGATGCAATTTCATACCTCTGCGGCCAAACCAAATAATGCCCACCTGCGAAAATCCAAGATTCCTGTCAATTCCACCATTTTATTAATTCACTCTAGCCAAGAAGACAAAGCTACATTCACAATCCACACTCAAACCATCCGTACTGGTATGCTGGGCAGAATACAGGAAGTGTCAGCAGCAGATGAGAAATATTCTGGAAGTGCATGCATTTTAATGAGGAAAAAATCCTCTTCCATTGCCAGGTCTTTGAATGGTTGTTGTTTTGTGGTAAAAGAGTAGCTAAATAGTTGGTAACTGCTATTATGTTTGTTAATTCTGATTGGAGTAAAAGGAATTTTGAGTGCAGTGTTGACTGCTCTTGGTTTACAGTCTCTAAGATATGATGTGGGCTGCCAATTGAAATATTTAATGCTACTTCAGGGTAGACTATTCTTAGTGAACGTTTGACCTGGCATGTTTGTATTCTGCTCTAACTTGGTTGCCTAAGAAAACTGCTCTAGAGTACTGTCAGTGGGGAAGGGTTTAATGCCTGTTATAAGTGAAATTTTCTGTGCTGGCTGATGTGCATTTTCCTAAATAGTCAAAGCTGATTTTGTTTTGTATGAAGAATCCCATTAGCCCTGTGAGCAAGGAATCACTTATGCACATACACTTTGATACACTTCTTGGAAAATAGTTTGACATGAGTGGGTAAGCATATATTTCACATACTCTACAACTTGTGCAAAAGTTGTCACAAATAGTCCACTCTGTCCAGACAACTCAGCTCCTTTAGGATCACAGCTCCTACTATATACACCCTATTTCTTGTACAGCACATTTTACGGAGGTGATACTAGACTCCTAATACTCATTAGGTAGCTAAACAGCTACTATACACACCCTACTTCTTGTAGAGAAGTTATCACGGAGAGACTGCCCCCAATGTTCAATTAGGCACCCGTTAGATGTGCAAGTATGCACACCCTTTGCCTTGAAGTAGACATTTTGCATGTAGGTGGTATATTGGTTATAATTAATGAGATGCAAGTGGTGAAACTTCTACAACACACAGGCTACACCTTGTACAGATATCTTCACAAAGAGATGGTTACGGTTTTGCTATGCATACCCACTGATTTGAAGAAAAGTGTTCACCGAGAGACCACTTTTAACCACTTGCACGCTAGCGGTTTTCCCGTTGTGTGCTGGATTTTGAAAAACAACATGTTGAGTGACGAGTTCACCTTGTCATCCTCACAGGGCAGGTAAAGCTGATGACGAGCTGAGCTCGTCATCAGCATGGAAGGGGTTAAAGAACACTCTGATCCCATTACGTGGTCAGTACTTCGCTCAATATATAGGTTGTTTAGAAGTCCTTACACAGAGGAGATATCCTACCAGATATTGAAACGCCCCTTATGTGGCCCAGTGTCTAGAATTTCAGTATAAAGATTCTACAAAGTTTCTTATAAAGAGTTGTGACCTTTGAGACATTCAAGCTCATTTTACAGGGCTGTACATGTACTATGCACTTCGTGTAACGTGCACAAAAGTGTTAACAGTGAGTCTTCCTCATGAGTCCTCCAATACTCTGGAGGGATTTAGCACACACCTCCTTGTACTATCACAAGAGTCTTTCTGAACCTATTACATAGCATTAAACAGTGAAGCTTGTTAATGGGTACCCCATATCCATCACAAAGAGGTGAATTTTTTATGGAGAGAGCACTGCCTCCAAACTCTTAAACCCTGGAATGTAGTCAAGCGTAAACTATACAACACCTTTGCGCAGTGGACAAGAGAGCCCACTCCTACTTCACAATGAAATGCCACTATGAAGTGAAATATGTTGCAAAAGGTTACAGTCATTAGCAGTGCAATGCTATAGAAAGTTTTCAGTAGATGTAGATCACTAAGTATATTTCATAATGATAGGTCTAGATTTAGCTGTGACACTCACTAGGTGATGTCCTCAGTGATGTCATCAATTATATAATTTGAGATGTCATCAGCAGTGCTTAACAGGGGCGCAAGTCTTAGTTTACGGAACTTTAACCGCTGTATTAAAATGTCACGTTATGGGTGAATTTTTCACCTAATTATAACGTTCTATTAACCTTGCTTTCTCCAGTGACTTCAGTGATATATATGTATGTATTCAATCTTCCTCTGGCTCCCATTGCACCTTGCAGTGGTAGAACACCAAAACTGGAGTTGCGCGCCAGATGATATAAACCCCTGTTTCCCAAAATCATCTGATAAAGCGCTCTCTGATGGCAGATGCGGTTTTGCACAAATTTAGTTATTCAGCACAAAAATGTGCAGTGAATAAATAAATATCTGCCACACTAATATGCCCTGAGTAAGTGCTTTAGCGGATGGTATTGCGAAGCAGGAATTATTATCTATCTATCTATCTATCTATCTATCTATCTATCTATCTATCTATCTATCTATCTATCTATCTATCTATCTATCTATCTATCTATCTATCTATCTATCTATCTATCTATCTATCTATCTATCTATCTATCTATCTATCTATCTATCTATCTATCTATCTATCTATCTATCAATCAATCTATCTATCTATCTATCTATCTATCTATCTATCTATCTATCTATCTATCTATCAATCAATCTATCTATCTATCTATCTATCTATCTATCTATCTATCTATCTATCTATCTATCTATCTATCTATCTATCTATCTATCAATCTATCTATCTATCTATCTATCTATCTATCTATCTATCTATCTATCTATCTATCTATCTATCTATCTATCAATCAATCAATCAATCTATCTATCTATCTATCTATCTATCTATCTATCTATCTATCTATCTATCTATCTATCAATCAATCAATCTATCTATCTATCTATCTATCTATCTATCTATCTATCTATCTAACTATCTATCTATCTATCTATCTATCTATCTATCTATCAATCTATCTATCTATCTGTGTAATTTAGTAATTCAGTGCAATGACTTAATAACAGTTGTTAACAAAATCTGTAACCCAATGTTAGTAGGTACTAAAGGAATGTCAGGCTGATCTATCTGTCTGGGCTATGGGGGAAATGGAAGGGAAATCTCAGGGTGTGGTGAGTATGCGTGGCAGAAGGCCATACATTTTTTTAAATTTAATTTTAGGACAGGGTGGATATACCATGTTATGTTTGGCTTCCCTATTATCCATCTGCCCCCGTGTAGCAGTTGAAAGCAGGGGCAGATTATTTTGGCAGATGCTTTTGGGGACCATAACATAACATTATAGATGAGTAAAAAGTGAATTACCTGAGATATTTGAAGCTGTTCTCTTGAAGGTGCAGCTGACAATAGGCGCTGATTCGAATTTGAATATTTAGACTGTGTTTAACTTTCATGAATAGAATGTTGATAAAATAATGCAATTATTATGACCTGACAATATTTTGTACCAATAACCATAAACACTGTAAAGCATAATGTAAATAAATACAAAATATACTCAACCTATCGGATTTTTTGTGGTTTTACTATGTAATCACAACTGTATTATTGTGAGTTTATTTGAGTGAATTTCAGGGTTTTGTTATATACATTGACCCCTTCCGTGCTCACACTCACTCCCCAGTGCTGCCGACGGCTAACGGCCGACGCAGCCCCGCCCACTCATCAGAACGCCCGCACCGCGGCGGAATTGCCGCCGCGGTTAAGGCGTTAATATGTTATAGCTAAAGCTAACAATGGCTTTCATTTAACCTGGTGCTGTCAAAGCATTTGTTTTTGACATGTTAAGCTTCACTGTAGTAAAGGCAGGCCATTAGAAGAGGATTAAGGGAAGGACTTCCATTATTGCAATTTGACACTAGTGTATGTTCCCAGTTACAAGCTTTATAAACAAGTGCTTCACATTTTCCTCTCCTTATTGTATCTTATAATACGTGAGACTGTGTGTCTCAATGTTCTCAATACTTGTCTAGCCGGTAAAACATTTCTTCCATATATTCAAGGCAGCGTGTGACATTTTGTGATTTCCAAAGAACATTACTTCAGTTTTCTTTATGCATAACGCCTCATGGACAAAATTCATTGGTATACAATTAGATATGATTGGAGCCAAAAACATTCTATTCTTTATAATCTGTTTCTGCCTAATTTTTTCCCCTCTGTGCTCTCACAGTTAGTACTGCAGCAATTGTTCCACATGTAACTGCTAAGAACCCTGTGGATTTCACTGATGCAATCAGAGACGTGATATTTTTCCAGGTGGCCTGGCTTTAGTTTGCAATCCAGAGAGCCTCCAGTTCAATGAAAAGGGAAATAGTCAAACATGCGGAAGACATTTGTTATGATGGATAATCTGCGTTTTGTAAAGCCAGGGCTGGCCAGCCATATAGAACCCATCGAAATTAATGACATATGTTCAGCATTTGGTTTCCTGGACCCTCAATAAACAAGGCCTTAAGTGATAATACAACGTTAACAGGCATCCATTTTCTGCAGCGTGTGACATCTGCATTTGACAGAGGACCGTTTCCTCCCTCTGCACTATTACAGAGGATGAGTGGCAAAGCAGCATGGGGCGGGTTTGAGGGACACCAAGCAACGTTTGAGGAGACACAAAATCAATGGGCGGGGTGCATGAAAGGATTCAAAAGCAAGAGGGAAAGAGACACTGCAAAAGGAATATAGGGGTTGGGTGAAAGTGACATGGAGTTCATGGGTGTGGGGAAGCAATGAGGTGAAACACCCGGGCGAAGGCAAGAGAGAGGTGCTAGTGGGAAGCAGTCAGGTAACGGGGAGTAACATGGAGTGTGGGAGAGAAACATCCACAAGAGAGACGCCTCAAAAACACAAGCACTCTAATGAAATACTTCATACAAAAGTGAAAGGTAGTGCTTGAAAGGCAAGTAGTGAAATCAGCGATGCCTGTCAATCCAAGCGATTGTCAAGAGGAAATTTTCCCTGGGAGGGACAAAAACAGGGACAAAAACAAGTTGACAAGCTGAAATACAAATAAGCAGCAGGCAAATGAGAATGACAAGAAAAGCCAACCATGATAAGGAAATGGTGGGCAGAGAGTATAAGCAGAGTGTTTTTCTTCAATTTCTCTTTAACCCACCACATTTTCAGTTTGTCCCTAGTGTAGTGACCTAGGGAAGGGCACTAGGACCCTGCCATGAACAAAGGGGGCAGGAGGGAACCGGACACCACATCCGGTAAAGGGGTGTGGGGACGGGGCATTCGAGAGAGACAGTGATGAGGAGAAGAAGTGTGCATGATCAGCTCGTTATGTAAATGCAGGAATAAAGAAGTTACAAACTCCTACCTGTGTCCCGTGTACTTTGTGGGTCCATGGGACGTGACAACTGGCGACTAGGGTGTGATCCTCATCTGACGATCATCTCCGAGTGAGGAGACCGACGTGTGCACCGGAGTCCAGAAAAATGCCAAACGATGGAGCCAGGACACCACCCTGGTCCGCTGGCCAGAAGACGAGGAAAGAAGTGGACCACGAGCTGAGCAGCACTGAAAAAAAAGGAGCCAGGAGCCCACCCTGGTCCGAGGCGCAGAGATGCGGGTGCCCATCTGACCGCCAGAAAAAGCGGTAAGGAAATGAGGCCAAACATGGTGATAGCAAAGTAAAGCGCCTGATTCATGGCCTACCTAGGCATAAACCACAAAAAGATAACTCTGCTATGGCCTCAGGCGAATGGAATGGTGGAGAGGTTCATGGGGAACATCAAAAAGATAGTTCAAAGAGCGAAGCTGGTGCAGATATCACTTGGCCAAGCTCTGTGTCAGATGCTACGTGACTACAGAAACACACCCCAGAGCACCATAGGAAGATGCCCGGCGGAGCTAGTACTGGGAAGAACATGCAGGACGAGACTACCACAAGTAGAAGCAACTATGGCACCAGAAACCAACAGCATTGCAGAAAAAGACAGAGAGGCAAAAGAAAAGATTAAAAAGTACGCAGACGACAGGCGACATGCCATCCCGTCACACCTGCAGGAAGGGGACAAGGTGGTAGTGCGTCAACAACAACAAAGGAAATCTGACAGTATGTTCTCCAAAGACCCGCTGACAGTAACGAAAGTAAAGAGCCCAATGATCAAGCCAGAGTCAGAACATTAGAAGATAACACGGAACAGCTCCCACTTCAAAGAACTGAAGGAAAGCTATGAAGAAGACCGAGATGAGGAAACAACAGAACAAAAAAGGTCGGAGAACAATGGACAGGAAACACACAATAGTGGGGGGCTCAGCAGAAGAACAACAGATGGGTGCCGGCCCACGAAGAGCATGCCAATAGACTAATAGAAGAAATGTAATATTCGGAATCACACCGGCATGTGCCCTGACAGATTTGCATCTAGTTACATCTACATATTTCTGGGTTTGATTTGCTCGTCATGTCTTTGTGACAAAAGGGGGAGATGTAGTGACCTGGGGAAGGGCACTAGGACCCTGCCATGGGCAAAGTGGGCAGGAGGGAACCGGACACCAGATCCAGTCAAGGGGTGTGGGAACGGGGCATTTAAGAGAGACAGGGATGAGGAGAAGTGTGCGTGATCAGCTTGTTATGTAAATGCAGGAATAAAGAAGTTACCAACTCCTACCTGTGTCCCGTGTACTTTGTGGGTCCGTGGGACGTGACACCTAGGGTCCACTGAATAGTGTTCTTTAGGTTTTCAGGCTATGAAACACAGACAAAACTTTTCAAAGTGGTCAGTGGACTTTTTGCACTACCTTACACAGTTCTTAGGAAGGTATTTTCTTTTGAACTAAAACACATATTTGGTTTGCCTGATGTAACAGAAGGATGGCCCAATGAATTAAATGTTCAGTGATCTGCGGGTCATGAGTTTGAATTCTAGCAAGGCCCAATCAAACATCCATCCTACTGAGTTTGGTAAACTGAGTACAATTGAAATAATAAAAATCTATATTGTATCAAGGGATACATATAAAAATCAATCGATCATTAGGACACCAGCGACTATTGTCCTGGCCTTTGGGAGATTCCATGAAATATTTATATTGAAGCAAATTATATATGGATCTCATCTCAAAGCTCAATATACCTTTACATGTAATGCTGCTAAAGGATGGATAAATAGTTCTAAGAGAACAACAGTACATAGGACTGAACACAGGCAGTAGGTTGCAATAAACAAAAACAAAATAGCAAGCAACGTAGAATTCCTTGGACTGAATTCTGAAAGTAATCTGAGGCCCCCTTGACAACTATTAGCCAGATCTAATGTGACAAAACAGATGAATATCAATTATTTAACATGAATTGCTTTCATCTGGCTTTAGTTCAACTAATTTCCTTCCTCATGCCATTGTTGGTAGATGCTTGATTTATTAGGGGGATTCCATTCTTAGACTGTTAAGGGTCTAGAGTCATGTTTAAGTAATAGCATGGGAAATAGGTAATATTGGTATAAAGTTGTGGAAGTTGTGAGGAAGCAACGTTGTAGGGAAGGGTCAGGGGTCATTGTTAAATTTCCAGGAATGAGGGTCTGGGATCGCAGTGGATTTGTGCCCCCACAGGACCTGGCTTTGTTTATTTGCTGGTGTGTAGATACCAAGTTGTGAATTAAGCCAAAGCAGGATAAGTTGTTTCCTTACACTAGCATTTCAATGACACACACCTATCTGGTGTCATTTCCATGGTGCATACATTAACATACACCTCCTAAGTCTAAAAAAGAGTTCATTATTATGAAATATGACATGTCGCCTCAACAAATCACAAAATCACTTGGCAATATAGTGTAGGTGTTGGACTTGGCCCTTTTGGCAGGTTCACCCCGAAACTTTTTGCGTTCTCCTAGCCTTTTTCTGTAACCTGGTGTTGGTGATTTTAGACCTCTGAGCACTTTAGCACTGTGGTCCAGTGTAAAGTTTTGGCGCTCTCTGTGTATGTGTGGTGAGACTGGCCTGCCCTCCCATAGGAATGCATGGGGGATATGTGTGTCCATGGTAATTCCTGATATGAGAGGAGTGCAGGGGCGAGTTTGGTATGTATGAACTCGTGAGGATAAATGCTGTGCAATGGTATGCGCAGATTTATGGTGACTGGTGGAGAAATGCCACTTTTAGAAGTTGGCATTTCTGTGTACTGTATGTCTGCCTGCCTGAAGTGAATTGCATGTCTGTCTTGTGATTGACAGGAGCTGAGAGGTGTGGGTGGCTCCAGAAGACAGGGGGGAGTCTGCCCAGTCCTGAATAAAGAGATTTGCATGCAGATGGGAGGGAGGAGTTGCACCTGGGACCTAAATAGGACTGTGCCTTCCCTCCACAATGCTGGCACTGCCCCCTGTGGTGCGTCTGAGCACTGAGCCCCCACCTGACAAAGGAGAGTGGAGCTGAGCGAAACAAAGTGCTCCAAAGCTCCCCTGAACCAGTTGCATCTGGTTCTCCCATGCCCTGCACTTTTACACAAAGGGATTTAGTTGTATAAATATAGGGGCTGTGACCCCATGTAAATGTTCAGTTCTGGTGTTGTTGCTGCTGGGGCGTGCTGCTAATGGGGCCCAGGGGGGGCTGCCATGAGGGCTTGCCTCCCTGGGGACTGCATTGTCCCCTGATGCCTCAAGGACCTCTTGGAACCCTTTTTCTTTTTCTTGTGGATCTCCAGGACCTTCAGGACTTTTGGTGCTTCCAGCGCTTTATCCTGAACTTCCCCCAGAGGAGAGGGAGAGCCTGGGGGCTGATCAGCGCCGAGCTGCAGTCCTTGCTGGGGGAATCCCCAGCATAGGCCTTCCCCCGTTGTGCTTTAGTTAAGGGTGCCCAACCCACGTTCTTTCTACGGTTGCAGGTGCCCACCCCGCTCCTACTTGTATTTAGATAGAGGGAGCCTACCCCTCATTGCAGCATTGGGCATTTCTTCAATTGCGGGTGACCGCCCACATTCCTCTTTGTTCCCGAAGGTGCCCACCCCACTTGCAACATGCTAGAATCGTGGGTGCCCACCCCGCTTATTCTGATGGTGGTATGGTGGGTGCCCACCCCGCATAATGCCGCTGCTAAAGCCTTCGACGGGCCGCTATCAGCGTGACCCGGAAGACTAGCACCGTGCCTTGGGTGTGGGCGGGGCTGGTGAGCATTACCCGGAAGTGACATGGGGCTCCCCTGAGCTGTGGGAGACCCGTGTGTGCTGAAGTCCGGCGGGAGCCCACCACGCCTTCAGGGATGCCGCAAAGAGAAGCGGCCGGAGCGGGCAGCGCCTGTATAAATATCCCCTACGGGGCTCCCATGGTGAAGAGGGAGCCCCGTGCCATCCAAGCCTTGCTGAGGGAGTCCCACTGTGAGGCAGAAGAGTCCCGGGTCCCAGGAGGGGGCCTGGGTGAAGATGGTGCAGAGGTTTTCCGCCCGGATGAAGAGAGGGAAGCCGGATCACCAGCGAGGCTCTCCTGAGCGAGAGAGCCCCGCCTGCTGCCTCGGTGCCCAGAATACAGAGGAGCGCCTCCACAGACCAGTCCGGTGAGTGGGGGCTCCATGGGGCACAATGTTGGTGCCAATGACGGCACCATGACGGCAGTGCACAGTCAGAGCGTCCCCGGATGGCAGCGGGCTGCTCCAACGTGGCCACCATTTGTTTTCAAATCCCCGTGGGGGCTTGGGGACATTATTTGTTAACAGAGCCCCTGTGTCTCCAACGTTTGGCATAGTTATTCTTAGAGCCTAGGTGGCTCCTACGAAGGGGGCATATTTGTTTCAAGGGCCAGAGGGGCCCGTGATTGCTCCAGTTGTGGCCATGATTGTTTTAGAGCCCCGTTTGGCTCCAACATTGGCACATTGAATCAAAGGGCACAGTGGTCCCAGGCCTCATTGGATATTTACAGCTGCTGTTTAGGCCATTTGTTTCTTTGGGGGACATGTCTGAGTCAGGAGTGAGATGCACTCCTTTGCCCCTAACATTCACAGCTGCGCAGCACTTAGTGCCAGCTGCTACATTTAGGCCTACGCAAAGTGCGCACCCTTGACTTTCGCTGCTTTGGGCAGCGCGCCCTGACTCTTGTGACATAGGGCATTTGAGCCCCTTTTTTTTTTTTAAATTTGTTTTATTGTCGCAAGAACATATATAGTCAATATCCACAAAGTGCTTGCAATTGTGCCTACAACCCTGGGGCCGGCATAACGAAAGCTTTGTATTTACAATCATACATTATATATTCTGCCCCACCCAGGTATGCAGCAACGTAATGAGTAGGCATTGTGTGTGAACCATACGAAGACAGTAATCAAGTGTGTGCTGAAGTCTTGCATTTTGTATTCTACGTACAACTTGTAAAAACCTTAAAACGTGACTCAGTTGTATCTCACAAAACTCACATCCTTCAGTGCCCTCTATATATTATTCCAGAATGCGTCTCTCCCACCCGTCAGCAAAAGCCAAAACCTTCTCCCTACCTCCCTCCCCTGCCGCTCTCGGTGCATCGGAAAAGGTCTGCACCCAATGTATATGGTCTCAGATCCATCTTCTGATCTTCACTCAAGGTCTTCTTCCCCCTCTGAACTATCACTATCATCCTCCGGCAAAGGATCACAGATGTCCCCCCTGTAGGTGTTCCAGGGCTGCCAGATACCGTTCCATTTACGCGGACTGGCTCTTGATTGGTATACCGCCCTCTCCGTCAGCATGAGCATGTCCATATTTCTATTCCATTGTGCCAGGGTGGGGAGCTCAGCAGTCCCCCATTTCTGTGCGATATCCCGCTTGGCCGTCATGAGGCCTATCGTGACCCATAGCTTCCCGTAGAGAGTCAGATCAGTAGGCCCCCACACATTGAGCATGCACACCCGTGAGTCTAGTGATAGTGAGGTGTTAAGTGTTTGTGCGATGGTGCGAAGCACTCGTTGCCAATAACTTACGATGCTGGTGCAGCTCCAGAGTGTGTGTATAAAAGTACCTTCCTCGCCGCATCCCCTTAAACAATATGGGTGATCCGCCCTCAGTAGCTTATGTAGAATGATTCTCGTATAATATATCCTATGTAGGATTTTCAACTGAACCAGGCGGAACCTAGCTGATATTCCAGCCTCCCGTGGAGAGGCAATAGCAGCATTCCATTCAGAGTCGTCGAAATCGCCGACGTCCTCCACCCATTTCTCTTTTAGTTTTTCCAAGGGGTCAGACATGTTATTAAGCAGCTTACGGTAGGTCAATGATGTCGCTTTCTCTTGCATAAAGTCAGTAAGCAGGCGGTCTTCGAGTGGTGTTGATTCTGGTGGTGTAGAGTCCTGAGGGATTGCTGTTAGAAGGGCGTGCCTAATTTGAATGTAACGAAAGAGTTCACTGTCTCCCATTTCGTATTGATCCTGAAGGGACGCAAACGAAAGTACCCCCTCTCTGGACCACATGTCTCCCACCGTAGAAATCCCGATGTTATCCCAGTGAGTAAAGCCCTTTGTGTGCCTCAGGTGCCCCAGTGCTTTGGAGTCCCACAGTGGGGTAAGTTTCGTAATGACCCCTTCCCAACGTAGTTTCGTGTGTGCCTTGTACCATAGCTGAACGGTATGTTTAGTGGGCCCTATCAATTTCTTTGCTACCCCTCTGTGATACAGTGGTGTCAATAGGGTGTGGGTGCCTAATTGTATCCTGTCCGCCTTAAACGCCGGATCATTTTGCGGGGCGTGAATCCACTGATTAATAACCTTTAGTTGGGCAGCCCAGTAATACATTTGTACGTTAGGCAGTGCTATCCCGCCATCGAACCAGCTCCTATTGAGCTTTACGTGAGCTATTCGCGCTGGGTGATTCCCCCACAACAGAGTTGATATCTGCGCCGTCACCTTCTGAAAGAAGCTGGTGGGTACGAGCATTGGGGTATTTTCGAGTATGTACAAAAAACGAGGCAGCGCCATCATTTTAAATAATGCTGCTCTGCCGAGCAAAGTTAATGGTAGCTCCTTCCAGTGTTGTACATCGTTGCGCAACCGCACGAGAGGGGGTTGTAGATTAAGAGTAATAAAGTCTGTGGTCTCTCGGGTGACATGTATTCCTAGATATTTAAATGAAGCGCCCGCCATTGCCAGAGGACAGGTCTCCGGGAGGGCTGGGATCGGTCCCCTAAGTTCGTAGAGCGTCGATTTCGACCAATTGATAGTGTAACCGGATAGCCGCCCATGCGAGTTGCACAACGCAAGGAGGTTCGGAAGGCTTTGTTCCAGGTCGGTGAGGTAAATCAACATGTCGTCCGCGTACAAGGACACCCTATCTTCCCAGCTATCTTCCCATTTAATCCCTTTCAATAGTGGTGTCGCTCGAATAGCAACTGCCAGGGGTTCTAGGACCAACGCGAAAAGGAGGGGTGAGAGCGGGCAGCCCTGCCTCGTCCCTCGCGCCAAACTGATCTCCCGCGATATGTGTCCATTAGCCACCACCCGTGCCACCGGGTCTTTATATAATAATTTGATCCATGCGATCAAGGTGGGCCCAAATCCCATGCGGGTGAGTACTGCGAACAGGTAGTTCCATTCTACCATATCGAATGCCATTTTTGCATCTAAGGACAGTATCGCCGCCGGTTCCTGCAGCAGTGGGGTTCTGGACAATATTCCCTGCACTCTACGAAGATTGTACGCCGTGCTCCAGTGTGGCATAAATCCAGACTGGTCCGGATGGATCAACTGGGACAAGCACGGCATGAGCCTGTTTGCTAACAGTTTTGCTAGAATTTTCGCTTCAGGATTGAGGAGTGAAATAGGCCGGTATGACGTACATTCGTTAGGTGGTTTACCCGGTTTTGGAATAACCACTATAGTCGCCATCCGCTGGTCTGGGGGCAACGTTCCCTCCCCTCTACTCTCATCGAACATCTGAAGAAGGGGGGTACTCAGGGACTCCGACATCGTTTTGAACCATTCAATGGGTATCCCATTTGGGCCTAAGGCCTTGCCCGAGTGGAGTGCATTTATGGCCAACTGAACTTCATCAGTTGTGAGAGCGGCCTCCAGGTCTCTTGCCGCCTCTTCAGTTAGTGCGGGCACGGGGATATGGTTCAGGGCTTCTCGAGCCTCGTCTTCAGTCACGAGTATCGTGGGGGTATATACCTCCGAAAAGTAGTCGGCCAATACATTGACAATGTCGTTCGGCCTGGTATGCACTGTCCCATGTGAGTCTTTAATTTGCATAATACTCCTGTTCCCCCCCTGTTTTTTATCGAGCCATGCCAGGAGTTTGCTAGCCTTATCTCCGATTTCGTACACCTTATGTTTGGTGGCCGTAATATCCGCCAAGGTTAAGCGCCTCAGGTGGTCGTCGAGGCGATGCTGATGCAATTGCAGTGAGTGTAATGTGTCATCTGATGGATCTGCCATATGGGCAGTGTTGGCCCTCTCTAGATTCAGGTCCAGTTCAGAGGCCTCCCTCCCTTGCGCTCTCCTATGGTGCGTGATTGCTGCTATGGCCTGTCCCCTAAAAACTGTTTTATAAGCCTCCCATAATATCGAAGGCGATTGCACCGAAGACCGATTTTCTTCAAAGTAGTATCGGGTAGCTTTCCTCAAGTCTGTACGAATAGACGGAACCTTAAGGTACCCTGGAAAGATTGGATATACCCTCTTGCGTATTTTCCCTAAGTTAGACATAGTTAAAGTAATCGGTGAATGGTCCGATATACCCCTCGGAAGTATCTGCGCTTTGTCTATGGTAGGAAGGCCGCTCCCTAGTGTGAGGAAGTAATCTATCCGTGAGAGGCTATTGTGTGTGGCCGAGTAATAGGTGTATTGCTGTTGGTCCGGATGTAATAGGCGCCATATATCTGTCAACCCTTGCGCTTCCAAGAAACTATGAAACTTACTGGGACCCCCCGAGTGCAGTCGAGTTGGGAATCTGTCAAGAGTGTCATGTAGTATCATGTTAAAGTCACCCCCAATGATTAAGTCTCCGGCAGGGAGATTCAAGAGGAACTTGCCAAGGTCCGGCAGCGCTACAGCATGCAGCGCCGGCGGAATGTAGACCGAAACCACATTTAACGGCCTGCCCTCCCACTGGCCATGAACCGCCGCAAAGCGGCCCTGGTCATCGGTCGTGGTGGATTTCACAATGTAATGGGAGGATGTTCGTAGCATTATGCCAGTTCCGCGGGATCCCGAGGTGAACTCTGCGTGTACAATCATGCGGTAGCCCCGCCTATCCATCGCCCGTGTGGCCGTACCCACTAAGTGTGTCTCCTGTACCAGGACCAGGGCAGGGCTCAACTTCTTGATTCCTTGCATCACCAGGCCTCTTTTGATCTTATTGCCCAGTCCCCTTACGTTCCATGATACGATTTGCAACGGGGTTATCGGGGCGAGGCTATCTACCCTGGCCATCTCGGTGTCTTGTCATATGGCCCATGTAGTGTCTCTGGAGTAATTCCCTTCCGCCTCCCATGGAAAGTGTTGATGTGTGTGTTGGCCCAGCATTGCGTGGAACGTGCTGTATGTTTTGGAAGGAGCGAAGCGAGCTGAGCGTCAGTATGCCCACTGTCGTGGGCCTGTATGCGAGTCTCGTGGTACTGCGTATGTATATTGTCATAGTACCTAGTGTGAGTCTGAATCAAACTTTGAACCTTGAGGACCAACTGGTCCTGAACAAGAACCCCAAAACTGCCCGTTATCCCCAACCCCACCACACCCCCCCTCCCTGCTTCCCTGCTAAACGGACTTGGAACTGCCCGCCCCCCCAACTCAGCGGAGTGCCTTTCCCAAACCCAAAAACACAGTACTTGCTCGCTGGGGTGATGGACTCTCCGGAGTCGGCGGCCCCTCATCCAGTCCACGGAGGACCTCCGCCCAGTGTCCTTGGCGGCCCACCCAGCCAGAAACATAGCCGGTTCAACATTGTATTCGTTGGAAGTCATTGTTCCTCGATATCTTCATGTTCCGGAGCCTCACTCAGCGGTGAACGCCGTCCCGCATCTTCACCGGATACCTGGGATCTTGGCCGTGCATCTTGATTTCGGTGTTTGGTCGGTCTATTGGAGCGGCGAGGCAGGCCTGTCGTTCTCCAACCCTCCAGCCAGTCGTGAGCCGCTTCCGGGGTGTCAAAGAACCAGGTTTTGTTGTCTGCCACTATCCGTAGTTTGGCCGGGAAGAGCATTGCATACGGGATTTCTCTCGCTCTCAGTTCCTTTTTAACTTCGAAGAAGGTTCTCCTCCTGCGAGCAACCTCGGCCGTATAATCTGGAAAGAACGCCAGTGTGGAGTTTTGGACTTTAAGTGGGGGTGAGTTTCTTGCTGCCTGTAAGATCGCATCCCTGTCTCTGAAATTGAAGAGCCGAGCAATGATTGGTCTTGGGGAGGCTCCCGTTTTCGGTCGACCTCCAGGGACTCGATGGGCTCTCTCCACCGAAAAGAATGCGGAGAGTCCTTTGGGTTTAAGTTCTTGTTGGATCAAGTTTTCCACATACAGGTCCATAGCTCTAGTGTCTTCCGATTCTGGAACCCCTATGATGCGGATGTTGTTCCGCCTAAAGCGCCCTTCCTGCTCGTCCAGCTTGTCACGCAGTTCTCTATTTTCTTTAGAGATCCGCTCCACACTGAGTTGCAGTTCTGAGACATCTTCCACTAGGGACTTAGTTACCACCTCCATCGTCTTCACTTTGTCCGACATTTTGTGGAAGTCTGCTCTTATTAATGTTATCTCAGTTGAGATCGACCCCACTGTTGCTTGGACCTGTGTCAATGCCCGCATCACATCCTCCAGCGTCGCCTTCTTTCCTCCCGCTGCGTCGGCCGTCTTTCCCGCCTGCAGTTTCGCGTCTGTTGGGGAGGATAACATTTTATCCCCAAAGGCGTACTTTTCGAGTCTCGACTGTGAGTTTCCACCCTTCGTCCCCTTACCCGCCATTCCGGTTGCTGCCGCTCCGGTGGACCCCCAAAGAGCAGGCGTCAGGAGCTGTGCGCATAGGGAGCGCCCGGTGACGGTTCTCAATTTCCCAATAGATTACGGACACGTGCGTGCCTCTTTGTAGATGGGTCACCCGGGTAGGCAGGCACGTCGTGCGGCACACCAGGGGAATAAGCCAGGGCAGGTCGTGTTCGATCAGGCGGCCCGGGTCATACTTGCACACGGATGTCGTCTTCACTGTGCCCCTCTCACCTCGGTCATCAATACGGTCCCATTCGGGTCTCTCTGTCCGCCCCCCAGTTGGGCTGTATAGAGGGGTGATGGCGCTGCACGTTCGCGGCAGCACAGAAGGCAGGCGGGCGGCGACGGGCCCCGGACAAAGGGGCCCCCGTCGGGGCTCCTCTCACCTGATGTGGCGCAGGGGCCGGAGTGGCGCCTCGGCGGATTCCTCAACCAGGCTTCCGGGGGTTCTGACAAGGACTCCCTATCGGTCACCACGGTAATGTTGGCCCCCTCACTGCGGACGGCTGCACATTCGCCGGGTCCAAGATGGCGGATCCGCACTCGGACTCTGCCGGTCCGGTCGTCTCTGCGGAGGGTGTCTGGTGTGCCCTGGGTCTCAGCTAGCCTCTGCAGATGACAGACGGCCTCCGGGTCATAGGCGCCCGGGTTCCGACCTCCGCGCCGGTCTGTGTGTATTTCACGTCCCCGGAGCCGCACCACCAGCGGTCACTTCCGGCGCCACTGTTCCCGGCTCGCTGCACTTCCTGTCGGGTTTCGGATTCACTCCGTCTCCCGGCTTCAGTTCCCTCTGTGGCCCAGGCGATAAGCGCTTCCAACTCCGCTTCTGCGAACGGATTTTCGTTTCCGTTGCTGCCGGGTGCGCCGCCCGGTCCCGGGCTTCGGTACCTTCCCGCAGGACAGCAGCAGTGAACGGATCAATGATCGGATTTATGAAGGGGCCGCTTCAACCTCGGAGCTCGCCCTCTAAGCTGCCGCCATCTTCGGCTGCTAGCCACGCCCCCATTTGAGCCCCTTTTTGAAATGGCCAGTTGGCCAGGGGAACTGTTAGGATTATAGGGCGCCAGGCCCTAATGTGAGTTATAGGGTGCTAGAAAATGTAATGTATGTAGTATGATTTACGCACCCTGGTTTATACCTCCAAATGTGGTCTTTTATAATTATGAGGTTGTATCTACTATGGTTAGGTTTGCAATACTCTCTACTGTGTTTTTTTCCTAAACACAAGTTATGTTTAGGAGATTAGGGTCTAATGTGTTTAAACTTATGAGAAGAGTGCATAAGGTGTTTATGCTGGTGAGGTTGGCGCAGAATGTAATTCGCGCCTGATGTGATACTGTGCATAATGTAGTTTATGTTACAGGCTGATGCTAAGTACAGTGATTACCAGTGGTTACTGGTTGTACGTTTATGATCTGTTTTACTTTTACTAAGTTCGCTTTTTGATGGTTCTGACAGTGGTCCAGTGGGCACTGTCAGGTGTAAATAATCCCTTGTAGATATGACCCGGTGCCAGGTGGCATCATGTATATTATGTGTTCACTATTCTAATTTGTTATGAGAATACAAAGGCTATTTTTGATATAACCTTGTGTGGAATTCCTTTTGTAGTGTGCCTGGGAGATTGTTACTGTGTGTGTGCGCAAATGCTCTACATATGGCCACCGGGATAAGCCTGACTGCCCGTTCCAAGCTACTAAGGGGGTGAGCAGGGGTCATCTTTGGCGTGTAACTCTCTTGCCCTCACTAGAGTGGTGGTCTCTGCCTGGCTTTGGCGCAAGCCTTAGCCAACCAGAGATCCCATTTCTAACAGTAGGAAATTGTACTAGTAATTGACAGAGGTGGAAGCCCAACTCAAAAATTAAACACATTCATTGTCAGGATGAACCACAAAAGACTCTAAATAAACTTTTGCTTAACCTTCTGGCAGACTGGAATAAAGAGGTCAAGATCATCTTAAAGGCAATGTGCAAGGTATTTATGCAGTACTCGAACAGTGATAAAGTAAAAACACAACACCAATAAAATCCCAACCCAATTTCGAAATATAGAATGAATTTTACAACATACATTGATGCTAAACAGCAAAAACTCAATAAGTAGAACCAGAGTTACGAATTTATGAACTTTCTAATGAAAGTAGTGTCAAAAAGCCAAGTGTGGTTAACTGGTCACACTGGACCGGGTCTATCCTTTGAAGCTCAAGAAGGGCTGAGAACCCCCAGGACATCCAGCTCAGGAGAGCAACACTCTGTCCCACACCGAAGGCCCTTTTCTCCCGCGTCCCGAAAGAATACACAAAACACCACAGAAGGCTAAAGATGCCAACTTTCTAAAGGTGTATTTTTAGAATAGTAACATAAAAATCGACTTTACCATTAAAGCATTTTGAAATTGCAATTTGTTTGGGTGAAAGAAGCATTTCTTTATCTGGTCCCAAACTGAAATTATCACTTATTAAGTGTAATAAGGTAACCCAGTGTTAAACTGTGGGAGAGCTAGACTTTGAACAGTAAAAACGACTTTAGGAGTTTTCCCCTGTTAGGGCATGTAAAACATGTAAAACTTAAATACACATGTCCTGCTACTTAAATACTATGAACCCAGCTCTATAAGCCTCTGAGAGTCTAGGGCATATCTTAGGGGTGACTTACATGTACTAACAAGGAAGGTTTAGGCCTGGCAAAAGATTTATTTTGGTGAGTCGAAATAGCAGTTTAAAACTGCACTACAGACTGCATTGGCAGGCCAGGGACATGTTTTACAATGGTACCTTAGTAGGTAGCACAATTAGTGCTGCAGTCCAGTAGTAGCATTTAATTTACTCGCCCTTGCTACATATAGTTCCATTTACGAGATACTTATACATAAGTTAAATGAGCCAATCTGATGTAGGGCAATTTTACCCTGTTTAAGACAGAAAAAACAAGCACTGTTCCTATATAAATGACTACCTCATATGATTGATTCTCAATATATATAGCTAATCAGCTGCAATGTAAGGAATACACATTAGTATATTAGCTTAGTGCTTACATCCCTGACAATATGCATTCACCCCCCCACCACTATCAACACCTTAATACCATATGTGATTTCATACATATAAATAAATTGTGAACAGGTGAAAATAGAGTTCCTAATCCTAGCAAAGCTGACATCAATACCAATCAAAGTGCAAATCAAAGTTCAAATCCTTGGTCTCAACTATTATCCAGACTTTTTCTCTGTAATCAACATCTCCTTGAGTTCTCTTGATGAAAGTACAATGAGTTCCAGTCTCACTGCTCGAGATCTCAGATGCTGCAACCAATTATCAAGATCGACTAGCAAGAAACGCTGTGTATCACAAAAATGTTGTGCCCAGTTTAGAGTTTGGGGGACAGGAAGGAAACACCATCACAGCATTGACAATGTACCCTGTGCATCTAACTCTAGGTCCACCAATCCAGTTTTGTGTTGGGTGGACCACCACACCCACAGAGTAAAATGTACTCCAATGGTGAACACTTTGCTCCAAAACCCGAGGGAGTACATGCTGTTGCAGGTAAGCAATCAACCAGCATTATTCTTTGACTGTTAGTCACTGCCAGGAATTTCCTGATGGTGAGGGACAGTCAAACTAAAGAAATGCCTCACACAACATGGGTATAAATTCCAATGGACTTTTGGCATCTAGATTCTACTGTTCCAAAGACAAACTACTGCTTTGGAAGTTAGTTTTGGAAAAGTAAGAACTTTTAAAGATTGATGTAAGCGTCAGTCCCTAATGATGGATGTACAACAAACTTTCAAATAGCTTTGTATGAACTGCAGTGAAGACGGTTCATGCACACCTATAAAGTTCATAAATAGGAACGGGGGTGAACTCTAAACTTTGCAGGCAGTGTGATAGACAAAAAGTCCTCCACCACCCTGACTGCCTTTACTTCAGCACAAAACTCTAAATTGTGCACTTTTGCTCTGTGGATCTGAAATGGTTGCCACCATTGCAAGTCTCACGAGAGCCCTGTGGATCTCTGAAAAATGTAGCTTGTCAAGACTCCGCTTGCGCATTTCACATAGTGTAGGCAGTGCAACCACGAAGCATTGCAACAAGTATCACCCACATGCTGCAGGCACAGCTGACCTTCTCTGCAGCAGAAAATTTGAGCGGTTAGGAAAAACCCATCTCCATTCCCGCCTGGCATACACAGATGTTAAAGCAGGCAATGGAGCATGTCAAAAGTCCAGTGGACCTAGAATTAATAAATAATTTATTAGATTGCGTGCCTGTTGCCTAGCTGTATTGCTGTGTGCCTACGCACCTGTACTGTTTTTTTTATAGATGTAATCCTACATGTTTGATACCTTGTGTATATATTCAAATGTTGGATGCGGGGTCAAATGTGCCATTCTGTATGTTCTCTGTCTGTGACTTCGTGATTGTAGTTTTGTTTGGCAGTCAATGTGTATATCCTCTACACAAAAGCCAGATCAATTGATTTCTTGAATGCATGAATCGCATGTGTGTAAGGAAAGGACTAAATTGCCAATTGATTGTGGGTGTCCTTGGCTCTCTAGACCTAAAATAAAATATTGTATGGTAATATTCAATCTTTGTATTACTATTCTCAGAGAAAGGAAAACAGAAAAGTCATCTTTGTGAGAAATAAGCATTTTGACTAAAACATTAAAAGAGTCCAAAATGCTTTCTCTGTAGGAGCAATAACATAGTGTGAGATAATGCTGTTTGGATCAAATAAATACTCCTTACACAGAAACTAGTCTAATTATACTTCACACAAAATAAGATGGAAGACTTTTTGAATGATACTTTAGCAAACTAAGGTACAGTTTGTAGCAATTAGTCATCTGACATTGACTGGAACTGGACAAAAACAAGGTAAGGCACTTATTATCAATGTGTGAAGATGTAGCTGTACTAGGGAAGCAAGGCTAACAACCTGATGATCAATATCCCCTCAGCTGTCATTGAAGGATATGCGTAAATTGTGCAGGTTCCAATTTGTGAAAACGTATTGTAGAAAAGCCAACATCGATCTTTATGTTGAAGAATATTCATTTAAAGTTTGCAAGAAGACCAGGGGACAAATGTTCACAAGGTTGCACACACCCGAGGAACAAACAGGAATGCTATGCTCCAAACCTTACTACCATTTTATGTTAGGTATTAATATAAATTAATTGTACATATTTATTTTAATTGAAGAACAGATAAAAAGTGGACCACACTACAAACTTAATTTTTAATTCAATCCTTAATTTATTGAAATAAATCAAACAAGAAGAAAATTCAGGTTTAAATCATAAGAAATCCCCACCTATAGTAAAAGAAAATAGAAAAAAATATTCTGCATTGAGAATGTTGAAACCTGATGTACGGAACCGAAACAAAAACACTAGTTTAAATATATATTTGGTATAAATTAATGTTACATCAATTATATATTTTAAAAGCTTGTTAAAATATTTTAGAATTAAATCATAAACATGTTTCCATTTAACCATTTAAATCTTTATTCGGTTTAAAAAACCTTGTAAGATACAATACATAAAAACCAAACAAAAAACATGTCATACACATCATTATAATACATAACAATACAGCAGTGGGTAAAAAGATATTATCACATCTTATTTGTGCAAAATACGCAAAGTTCATCTAAACTGAGATTACATAGATCCTGGTCGGTCCTCCTTCTATTGAGAACACTGAATAGATATAACAATGATAAAACAATAATTTAGTTCCTATTTGTTTAAAAGGAGTAATATACACCAGTGATCAGGCAGGCTGCCATGTAGCTAGAGGACAATAAATAACATGGTAAAAATAGCTCGTTACATTCAAAGTTTCTGATCTTTCTTTCTCCTGATCAGAGCAACACACAAGAGAAAACGACTTAGGCTAAACACAATCGGTTGTGCAGTATCTCCCTTGAATATCCTGAGTCCAACCTTAATTTGTCTAAGGCCTAACCTATTACAAATTGGCTTAAGCCATTTTTTTCTTGCTTTGAGGTATGCTGGGCATGTGAACAAGACATGGGACTCGTCTTCTTTCATCCCCAATTGACAAAACTCACATATATTAGAGGCATCCACCCCGGTCAACCCCTTATTACATTTCCAGCTAGATGTTCTATCTTTTAAAAGCAAGATGCTATACCGGAACTTTAAATATAGGCTTTTGGCCAAAGGTGGGTGAATTTCATCCATGAGGGGCTCTAATTGCATATTCATTTTAATTTCAAGGAACTTCGAGGTCAGAGTCCCTATTCTAGAATTTGAAAACACTGAGTCTCTAGTATAGTCCCAGTACCTTTGCTTCAAGATGTTTTTTGAGCTATTTGTAAGGGAATCAGGGTCAAGCCAAAAATCACATAGACCTAATTTTTCAAACCATTTTTTAACATATTCCAGCCACGGCAAATGCGTAATGTTCTTTATGGCCAGTATCTCTTGCAATGCTTCTCTATAATCGACCAGCTCTTCAGTGGACCATAAACGGACCCAATAGAGTAATGGGCGAAGCGAAGCATAGTCGTCAGTGCGCCTGAAATTGAGATCCCACAATACAGGCGTCAATGGTGTTGATCGTGGTATCCCCAACAATTGCCGAATGAAGGAATTTTCCCTCACTCGAAAGGTATCCTTTGAAGCATTAGCCCAGAGATCTGCGCCATAAAGAGAAGAAGATTGCACTTTATATTTAAATAACTCAATGGCTGGTGAAACCGCTTTGAAATGGCTATTCTTATGCTTTTTTAAGATTGGAACCTGATTTTGGATTAACCTTAGTTTTGAGTTCTCCAATTGTGTTTTCCATGTCAAATCACTGTCTAAAATAATACCCAGGTATTTAAAATTAGAAACTTCTTCAATAGGTTCATTATTTATTTTAAAAACCTTATTGAAGCCTTTATGGGGGCTGATTGTCATAACTTTTGTTTTTGAGGAATTGATTTCCAATTTCTTGTCATGACAATACAAACTAAATGTGTTTAAAAGGTTTTGGAGCCCCCTAGGTGTCTGAGAAATTAAGATTGTATCGTCTGCAAATAATAGTGCCGGAACGGCTTGCCCACTCAATTTGGGAGAGTCATGCTCGCAGCCCAAAAGAGTATCCGGGATGTCATTGACATATAAGGAAAATAAGGTGGGTGCCATTACGCACCCTTGCCTTACCCCTTTTGCTATTTTTATTTTTTCAGTGACTTCTCCATTCGGGCCCCATCTAACACGTGCATAATTGTTCTCATGGAGTCTAATTAGAATTTGAAGGATATTACCAGGGACGCCCATTTCATTTAGTGTCTTCCATAGGGCTGCCCTGGGTATCATATCAAAAGCTGCCTTTAAATCAACAAAGGCCACGTATATGTGGGAGCTCCTTATAATGGTGTATTTCCAGACTAAACATAAAAACCTAAAAACCTGGTCTACTGTACTTATCTTACATCTAAAACCAGCCTGGTATTTTGTGTAAATAGAGTGTTCTTCAATCCAAGAAGTGAGCCGACCAAGGACCTGCCGTGCAAAAATTTTTTGTAGCACGTCAATAAGGCTGATAGGTCGGTAATGTGAGGGGTTTGACCTATCACCCTTCTTGAACAAAGTCACAATCTCTGCCCCCTTCCAGGTTTCCGGAATAGGAGCTCCTTGAGCAATTTCGTTGGATAATAAATTGATGTAGGGAGCCCAAATATAATTTTCGTGTTTCCACAGGTCGCCTGGTATTCTGTCAGGGCCTGGTGCTTTCCCTGACTTCACTGCCTTAATTGCGGAGATAGTTTCTGTTAAAGAAAAAACAAGAGGTGCATCATACGCTACCGGTGGAGCCTGCAGACTATCCCAGCCTTCACTCACACCTGAACTTGTGCATGAGTATAACATAGTAAAATGCTCGACCCATGTCTTTTCCTCTAGGAATTTATCTTTACATTCCGCCATCCCCCTGGTGCCTCTAGCAATGAGGCTCCAAAAAGTGGTCTGATCTTTACGCTTACATGCATCCAATAAATCAGACCAAACCCTTTCGTCCCACTCTCTCTTGGCCTTTAATAAGATTCGTTTATACTGTACTCTCCTGGTTCTCACAATATCCATTGAGCCCTCCCTAACCGCTATGATTAAATCTGACTTGGCTTTTCTGCAATCCTGATTATACCAGGAAATCCCCGTGTGTTTACTTTTTTGGGCATTGTGTGATCTTTTTATTGCCCTGGTCAGGATCCCGCCAAGTTGGTTAGTTAAATGCTCATGGGATTTTATCAGGCTTAGATTTTGGATATCAGTGTTTTTGCCTAGGAGTGAGGACATATGACTCACAAAAACATTGTACATTTGAGTAATGGTTTTGGAGTTACCTAGTACTACTGGCCATTTCAGGGATCTACGATTATTTGCCACTAGAGGATCTTGTGGCAAGGATGAGGTGCTGTTTGCACTTTTATCAAGGGTTTTAAAAGTCTGGGTTTGAACAGATAAAATCAGAGGATAATGGTCACTTTCCATACGATCATCCACAGTAAGGTCGATGATCATAGGCCACAAGTTCAGGGAGACTAATAAATAATCTAAGTGGCTGGAGTAAGCCCCTCTAGTAAACGTTGGTCTACTAGGACAGTCTGATGACAACCGCCCATTGCATGCGCGTAGGCCTATTTCTAATGTCAAGTTTAATAGTTGTAAGGCGCTCACAGAGCAGGGTGCTTTATAGTTTGTATCTACTAGTGGGATATTATTGGCGATGTCCTCATCCTTATAGATGTCTTCTAAACCTATTATAGGTTCAAAGCCTCTGTTAAAATCACCACCTATAATTATTTGTGCATTTTGATCAAGTCCCGCCAAAAAACTGTTCAGATGATTTATCATTGTTGATTCCTTACATGATCTATGTGGTCTATTGTAAACACTAATCACGTAGGTACTACAACCCTTAGTGTTTTTTAGCTTGAGTAATAAAATGTCGGGATCATTCATATCAATTTGCTCAAAGGACAGGCCTCTTGTGATTTTTACCCAAGTTGTTAATCCGCCGGAGGGTCTCCCCCCATTTGCGTTTACTGCGGGTATGAAAAAGGATCTATAATCCACCTTAAAGTAGTTTTCAAGCGCCCATGTCTCCTGGAACATAATTAGATCCCCACTCGTCAGGTAATCATGCCAAGACGGGTCTGAGAGGTTTTTTTTCAGACCCGCTATATTCCAGCAGATAATTTTCATGCTTCCTAAATCCCTCAGTGCTTCTACTGCCTGACATGGTGTGCTTACCCTAGATGTGTCTAAATGCGATTGTTGCGCTACTGTTTCAGCTAGATGTAATGGCTGATGCAAGATTTCGTTAGATACAGTCTGGTTTGTTCCAGCTTTTAGCAACAACCTACGATGTATGTAGTTCCTTCTACATGACGTTATCGGGTCCCCTCTCTCGAGTCAGTCGCAGTCAGCTAGGCCCGCTAGGGCTTCAAACCTATTTGAAGTGCTAATTCCCCAGTTATATGATGGGGCCCCAAAACCCCAATCATTAGAGGGGGCATTCCATCCAGGTGCAGGAGTAGTGGGGAAAGGTGGATTCTGGTAAGAGCTCGGCCATCCTCCATTAAAGTTAGCATTGCCCATAGGTACTGGGGTATTAGGATACCGTGTATTCTGCTGCATACCTAGCCATCCTCCATTGTATTTGGTATTTCCTGCAGGGCCACAATAATTGGTTATTATGCCAGGCCCTTGTCTGGCCATCTGATTCCAATTTTGCCCTAAGGTAGTGTTTTGGAAAATGTTATGTTGGTTTGGTGGCCATTGACCCACTCTATTTTGGGGAGCATAAATCATGTCAGAAACTGATGGTCCCCCTCCCCAACCGTGCGCTCTTGTTGCCCAAACTGGCTTCCGGGGTTTTTGAATGTTGGCCTTTTCTATTTCATTATAGAAAAATTCAAGTGTAAGGGGGACTATAGAGCTACTTCTCTTTTGTGGTGGGAGGATATTTGGTAAAATATCTGGAAGAGCAGCTGCAGACAAGAAGTTTAATATCACACAGTCGCCCTTCCATTTTTTCTGCTTATTACCTATCCAACCAACCCTCCTTGCTGTTTTAATTTCATCGGCCAACCGCTGTTCACCCCCCTGCGCTAGCCGCATATTATTTGAGAGCCAGTATAGTGCCTTACTTTTTAATGACGAGGCTGACTCAGTTTGGTCTGGTAATAGGGTTGGTGTATTGGCTAACACAAGCACTAACGGTGCTGCTTCAACTACAAATTGTGTTTGGTTTTCACCAAAGCAAGAGTGCTCTATAGTTTGCATGGAATCAGTTGGTCGGTCAATAGGGGCTTCTAATGGCAAATTGGTAGAATTTTTGCCAGAAGTTTGTGGACATTCTACAGGTATTATTACTGGAGGAATAGCGTCTGGCGTTACATTGGGTACATTATCTTTCTCTGGGAGATCACTATCTTTGTTGACATTACTAAGGGCATTGCCTATTGCATCTGCTAGGCCATTTTGTGCACTCCCAAGCTTCTTTATCTCTGCGGAGAGTTTGTCAATCTTACTGATAAGTGGCTTGATAATTGTCTGTATTTTTATTTCTAACAGCTCCGCTATTTTGGTCATTAGGTCCTCGTTCAAAGTGTCCCTTAGATTATTTTCCTTATTGTTCTTACATATGTTTTTTTCCTTTGGTGGTGGTGGTGTAGCCTTGTTTTTCCCAGAGCGTGCCCCCCCCACGTTTGTTTTGTAATCTGCGACAGGCTCTGACTGCCCTAGAGGTTGGTTTGGCCAGTGAGTCGTCCTCCACGGCTTCTTTATCATTGTCATTAGTTCCTTCAATCTCAATGATGACCTGTGCATCAGATTCATTAACCACATGATGATCAATGTCCCTCACATTCAATGTGCTCACGTCGCTACTAACAGTTTCTGGGGAAGCTGGTACCTGAGGATCAATGTTCAGGTCTATTAACAGAGATTCATTGATTTGTGAGGAGGTAGGTGGGCTCATCGGATGAAGAATTGGTGATTGGGACAGACCTAACGATTGTCTGCGCTTGCTGTTTATTTGACTAACCACTTGAACAAGATAGTTCTCCATGGTAAACATGTTTCATTTTGGATATTGTTACCACAAAAATATTGTATTTATTATATTAACTATTTTAAATCATTTCATTTAATGTAACATTCATTTCGTGTGAGTTTTTTTATTTTAAGTCCCTACCTCCATAATTTCCATGGGAGGGTGTTCCAGTGCCAGTAGTTGGCCATGTGTGAGGCTGGACATATTCCAGCTCTGAGCTGGAGTGATTTACAGAGTTCCTTTTAACCTTTAGTAACGTTAGAAGTTTCAATATAGCAATGTTCTTACTCTTTTGTAGGTGGGTGCATATTCCCTTACATGTGTAAGGTTCTTCTCAAAGAAAAAATAGGTGAGAAAGAAGTGAAGATTTACACTTGTGGGTTTGTGAATAGGATTTTGTAGTACTTTATAGTACTACAAAAGTACTACAAAATCCAGTTTGTGAATAAGCCCTAATCTATTTATGCTTCTCTTAAGCAGGTGATTATAGTCAAATAAACTGCAGGGTATAAGATAAATGTGTAAGAGATATTTTGTGTGGACTCAAATCCAAGCCCTCACAACAGTCACCAATATTAATTGTAACTTCATTGTGCAGAAATATAATCAAGTATTTACTAACCTACCAAATAACACAAAGGACTGCCAAAACAGAAATCTTTCAACAGGCTTCATCTCCAGGTCATCACACAAATCCCCTCTGTTGCCACCCCATTCTCTTACTCTAAAGTACTCCTAGGTTCCCATATCAGTTTTGGTAATAAATCACTGTACAGAAGATATCTCTGCTCCCCTACACACATTTGTAAATACATGACTTATTAAAGGCTTTCTTCTCTCATCTTTAAAAGCTTGTCAAGGCACACCTAGGCAAAATCATGAAGACAGCTGTTGCTACAAAACTCCTTCCCAGTGCTATTTGTGCAACAACAGATCTAATTCATATCAATCTCACATGTGAGCCTGTCACAATTCAGGGCCTAGATGATGCTTTGAAATTTCTGGATGAATGGAGTGCCTGCCTAGTGGTTATTCCATGACTCTCAGCAGTGTTTCAACTGGAGACCATCGCTCACTTCCATATGTTCTCTAATGGATAAGGAAATAGAAGGATGTTTTCTGAATGGTTTCAATCATTCCTCCCGTAAGGATCCCAATTTATGAAATTGAACTCTTGAATCATCCTCTCAACTCTTCGCTTCAACGTGTATGTGAATCTCCTGGCTACAGTACTACAGTATGCTTGTGAAAGGCTTTACCTAAGAGTATCACATTTAATAGTATTGTAAGTATAAATTATTTATTGCATGATGAAAGAATTCGATTTTTTTTCTTACTGAAAATGAACCCTTCTAAAAAAGGAATTCTCAATCCCGAACTTTTTCTACACTATTCCAAAAAGATGCCTCAATATGCTTCACCATGTGGATTTTTGTCCAACCATGTTCCCAAACATCAAGTTTCTTGCCTTTTAATTGATGAAAACCTTGCCCTGGTCAACTACATTGCCAAACTGAAAAAATCAGCCTCCTACTAACCAACCACATCATCTCAAGAAACTAAAAGTATTCATGTCTCATACCAATTGCAGATAAGTAATTCTAGCCCCTGTGCTCACCAGTACTTAGCTATCTTGATGGAGGCAATTTTAATCTTAATGGGACCGCTCAAATCTACTATTGTGCTGCTAAATAGTTTCATGCATGTTCCTGCCTGATTGGCCACTGAAACTAGATAATCTCACCATATTATACCTCTATTATGATACCTCTAGACTCACTCTTGAAGCTAGGAAGTCCCCCAAGGATCAGCACCAAAATCTTCAACATCTACATGGCCCCCGTCACCGCCATCGTCAGACAGCATGTGCTCAGCATAGTATCTTATGCCGATGACAGACTCAGCTTCCAAGAAGGAATGAAAGACGTCGCAGCCTGGATGAGCGACAGCTGCCTAAAACTGAACTAGCAGAAGACAGAGGTCCTCGTCCTTGGACCCTCCCCCTCTGTGTGGGACAGCTCCTGGTGGCCCCCTGCCCTCAGAAACCCACCCACTCTGACAGACCATGCCCGGAACCTCGGCATTATTCTAGACTCCTCCCACACAATGACCCTCCAGACCACCGCGGTCACCTCCACCTACTTGAACTCCCTCCGCATCCTCCGCAAGATATTCAAGTGGATCCCTTTGAATGCAGAAAGACCGTCTCCCACACACTCGTAACCAGCAGACTGCACTATGGTAATACCCTCAATGCCGGAATCAACAAAACCCTGCTACACAAGCTCCAAACCATCCAGAACACCGCAGCCAGACTCGTCCTCGGAATCCCATGACAGGAGCACATGACCCAGGACCTACGAGACCTACAAGACCTCCACTGGCTCCCTATCGAGAAGAGAGTAACCTTTAAGCTACTCACCCACACCTACAAATCCCTCCACAACATCGTACCCAAATACCTCAACGAAAGAGTCTCCTTCCATGTACCCAAAAGGAACCTCAGCTCCGCCGACCTCGGCCTGGCAGAGACCCCACGCATCCGCAGAACCAGAGCAGGCGGAAGACCCTTCTCCTATGTTGCAGCAAAAACCTGGATCTAGCTCCCAGTCAACATCAGATGCTCCCCACTCTGCACACCTTCAGGAAGAGCCTCAAGACCTGGCTCTTTAACTGATCCAAAGCTGCACCCCCCCAGCACCTTGAGACCCTAACAGGTGAGAAGCGCACTTTATAAACCCCTGATTGATGGAAGAAGTTCAAGGTTGCCTTTTTAAAGCACAGGTGATCCACTCTAGCCTACCTTCCAGCCATGGATGTTGTGGAGCATGCTATCAGCCAAGTATAAATTGTGTGTGTATTTGAGTGTGTGCGTGTATACATGCGCAAATCTGTGTGCATATGTTTGCATCTCGTATGGGCATGGGCACAGATCTGAAAGAGAGTGTCAGAAGGCCATGTATTCTTTGAATATATCTTTTAGGAGGTGTTAGACCTGTCAGCCCTTTGGGTGGTCCCTCCTGTCATTTATTTATTTTTGTCCCCTTTTTGCCCCTCATATCCTTTCATTTTTATGTCCACTGAAACTTTTGGGTGTTGATCTAGGGGTTAGGTACTCTTTGACCTTATAGTTTTTCTATCCTAGGTGCCTTTCTGACTCAATCTACAAGACCCACAAAATGGTGGCTTCCAACTGCCACAACTGATACCTCAGAACCTGGTGCCATTGGGTATTATGAGGAGTTCCAGAACTTTCTGGTCCACTCTAGACCCTCTGGACCTGGGCTATAAATATTGGAATGTTGTGCGGCCATTTTGTGCGGAGTGAGGGGAGTAAGAGGACACACCGGGCAAGAGCAAGCTGAGGTCCAGGCTGAGGTGTGAGGAGATGGGCGCGTGGAAAAAGATCTGACAGCCTCTGGGGGCTGCTTACCTTCACTGCCTGATGCCCTCCCTCATCCATAGATCTGACCCGGCGGAGCTGTCTCCTTATGTCTTTCGTGAGGTACCTGTGAAGAGTGTCCTCTTCCCCAACAAGGAGCGCTGGATCAGATCCAGGTGGAACCTACAAGTAAGAGGGGCAGGAACTGTCTAAAATCGGATTATTGCCAAGAAGTCGGGCACACCTGAAGAGTCAGCTCCCTAACCGGTAGACTTTAGTGAAAGACCAGTGGGTTCCCTCAGCAACCGAGACTTCCCCCCATTCCCTTTGCCCTTGCTGTCACCTGGAACCTTGCGCAACCAGCTTCTCAGCTGTCTCGTCTGGAGCTTACACTCGTATTGACCATTGGGTGGCGTCATCGCCATAGACTCTGGGCTGTCCCGCGCTCTCTGCGTCCCAGGGGATTCACCGCCACCAGCCCGGGTTGAGCCTCGAAGGTGTGTGCGCTGTGGGTGCGCTGTGGGCGTCATTGGTGCGCCGGTCCCCCTGCGTTGAGGATCCTCAGAGCCGGCGCTGACAGGAAGCGAACACCGCCTCAGGACTGGTTGCCAGGATACGGAGGCCTGACAAGAGCCCCGGCCGGCATTGGTAGGAAGAGCGCCGGAAGGGGTAAGGCGGGGCTGGAGGACTCGAGGGAGGAGTTGACCCTCAGCGCAGGCGTGTGGGAAAAGTGCGCGGAGAGCGCTAGAGAGGCCGAAATCGGAGTGTGATCTGCCTCCATTGATTTAACTGTCAGCCGTGACCGAGGAACCCTGATCCCTCGGAGTTCCGGGATCGGCGGTACGCCTGACAGAGCCTCACTGAGCCTCACGCATGGAAGTAAGCAGGGTGTTGGGCTTAGTGAGAGGGGAGGCACCGCACACAGAGATCTCTGCCGGATTTGAACGGATCAGACTCCCTGGCCCCGGAAGGAGTGAGTGAATGGTGGGCCCAGGGGAAGGAGACCAACAGGGTGGCACTGTAGAGATTCCCATGCTACGAAGGCTCTGAGTGCTGAGAAACTGACACTGGCTGCCGGCAGCTGTCGTAGAATTGGCAATTGGTGAAATATCCAAGTGGGGGCATGTTGGTGGGTTTAAAGCAATGAGAAGTTATGGTTGTCTAACGGTGTGAATCACACTATACTGCCAAATTAATTCCTGAACTGCCTTTATTTAGCGAGTGTATTGCACTAATAACTTGCTTCTACTTCTAGGCATTCTGCTGCTTGGTTATTGATACATACAGTTGCTTGGTATCTTAATGTGTGACTTGCTACAGAGTGGCCTATCTTGCCTGTGACTCTCATTCCTTTTTGTGTGGAAATTAATCCTTGATAGAATTGGATTTCCACAAGTTACCCAACAAACTAATGCTATGACAAACCAAGATTCGTCTAAGTAATGAGATCTTATGTCATGACCTGATTTTATAATTACAAGTGACCCAATAGAAATGTTTAAAATGTTAATTTATTAAATTGAGAAGCAACTGAGAACCTAATGGAAAAGAAACCTAACAACAGAATATTTTTTATAAAACAGCTCCTATTTTCCTAAAAAGAAGTGGTGTAGTGTCATTTTTGGAATGGATGGATGCTAGGTTACTGTAGGGGTGTGACACAAGCTTTACACTTTTGCCTCTTGGTTTGACTGTCTTACACTGGGCCAGGCTACCCTATGTGATCTGGAGACCCCAGGTCCAACATAATTGGTGTCCAGTGGTGGGATAGAGCTGTGCTTGCGTCCACTCTATAGTAACGTAGTATACTCCATAGACCTACACCGGGAGTTTTCTCCTAGCGGACTCCCTAATTATATTTTTGTTTTTCCAAATTTACTCCTGGTGGTGGGTGGAAGTAGCTTCTGAAAACCTTCCAAACTAATTCCTTTCAGGTGGCTGCCCTGAACTCCCTTTGGCAAAAATGGAATTCGCACTGGAGGAGTTAGAAACTTACACTGTGGCTCAACTCCGGGAATTTTGTCAGAATATGGGAGTGTTCTTCAAGCGTGGTGCTAAGAAGGGGGAACTTCAAACCAGCTTGAGGGCGTGGGTGGCAGCTCACCCAGATGGGAAGGAGGAGGAGGAGACAGACAGGGAAACTGTCATCGGGGTAGATGCTGTACCAATCTGAGAGTGAGAACTTATTGACAGGTCCCAGAACACTCTCAAGAGAGGGCAGCAGTGTCTCCGCGAGAAGCTTGACTGAAGCTGAACTAGCGGATAGGAGGGAGGAGAGACAGTTAAGATGGGAGTTGGCAAAACTGGAGAAGGCGAGAGAAGAGAGTAGGCTAGCTCATGAGTTGAGCCTCAGAGAATTAGATTTTAAGGCCCTGCAAGTAGGGACTTCCAATTCTCAAAATGGTGGCTGCGAACCAAAGGATGTGACCAGGGAACCCAGACCCTATTTACCAAAGGACGTAGTCGCCAGCTACAGTACAGGGGATGACATCGCCAAGTGGCTGGCTGCCTATGAGGTCTCCTTAAGAGCCCATGGGATACTGGAGAAATACTGGGGGGGTGGCTTGTATAAGTACATGCCTCCTGCAGGGAGGGATACACTCTTGGTCCTAGAGCAGGGAGAGCAGACCCACTACCCCACCATGAAAGTGGCGCTAATAAGAAAGTGTGGACTGACCCCAGAGAAGTATCGGCAGAAGTTCAGGGGTAGTCACAAATTAGGCACACAGAATTGGGTGGATTTCTTGGACTACGCAAAGAAGGCATTAGAGGGCTGGGTGCAAGGCAACGAGGTAGGAGACTATGAGGGGTTGTACGACCTTATTCTCAAGGAGCACCTACTCGAGAAATGTTTTCCCGAGCTGCGTCAACACCTGGTGGACAGCAAGCTGACCAACCCCCGGAAGCTTGCAGAGGAGGCGGACATCTGGGCAAGTCCCCGGGTGTCCTCGAAGGGGACTGGAGGGGATTCCCAAAGGGCCGGACAGGGCGCCCCCCAGAAGAAGGAGGGGGGAGATAAAAAGCGGGAGTTCTCAAAAGGCCCCCAAAACAGATTCCAGGGAAAGGGAACAGGATTCACTCCTAAGGCTAACCCGCCCAGAAACCCTCATCCTGGCCAAAGTCAGCAGACAAGGGTTGTCCACTGCTTCGAGTGTGGTGGTGTTGGACATTATAAGGGAGATGTCAAGTGCCCAAAGAGACCACCCCCTCCCACTGGAGGAAAAGCCCCAGGAGTAGCTAGTGTAGTGCTCGGGGAGGAGTTGCCCTTAGGTAAGGGGGGTGAGTGAGCGGGTGTCACCTTAGTGTCCCTGGGAGATCGGGAGATGGTTCCTAAGATCCAGGTGCCCTCAAATACTGTAAAGTATGGGCAGTGGGTCACCATCAATGGCCAAAGAGGGGAGGCTCTGAGAGACACAGGAGCCAGTATGACTATGGTAAGGAGTCAACTGGTGTCTCCAGAGCAGGTGATTCCACATGTACTCCACCCCGCCGTGATGGCTGATGGCAGATTGGGCCACTACCCTGTGGCCGAGGTTCCATTTGAGTGGGAAGGGGTTGCAGGTTCACTTCGAGTTGCCGTAAGCCCTGACGTGCCAGTCGATTGTCTGTTGGGGAATGACATGGAGCACAATGCTTGGAAGGAGGTGGAATACCGGACTCATTCTGAGATGCTGGGTACACCTGAATGGGACTGTGCAAGCACAAGGTCCGCGACTACCTGGAGAGGGAGTTCGCCTGGGCTGGAGCCTGGAATAATTGCCCAGCCCGCTGCTAAAAAGGGAAAGAACCAAGGTCAGGAGAAGCCTGCTTCGGCTTCCATGCCCCATGAGACAGATCGGCCACCTGCGGTGGTGGACCAGGAGTCCGTGGAGGGGGAAGTAGTCTCCCTGGAGGACTTACCTATCCCTGCTGAGTGGCATGTGGAAGGAGGGCCTACCAGGGAGGAGCTCTGTAAGGGCCAGCAGGAGTGCCCTACCCTTGAGGGACTGAGGCGACAGGCCGAAGCCCAGGCAGCAGGGAACGTTGCTGGGAACTACCATATTTACTGGGAGGACGGACTCCTCTACAGTGAACCGAAGGTACCTTTGCCCGGTTCATCCCGGGCCTTGGTAGTCCCTCAACAGTACCGAGCCTTTCTTTTAGAACTGGCTCATGAAATTCCCTTGTCAGGACACTTAGGACAGGAAAAGATCTTTGCCCGGCTTGTCCCCCACTTTTACTGGCCTCAGATGAAAGTGGCATCCGACACATACTGCCGGACGTGTATATCCTGTCAAGCCAGTGGGAAGACAGGGGTGAAGCTGAAGGCTCCCCTGGAACCACTTCCTGTCGTTAGCACCCCCTTTGAAAGGGTGGGCATCGCCATTGTGGGGCCATTGGATCCACCAACTACAGCTGGTCACAGGTTTATCCTGGTTCTAGTGGATCACGCCACGCGGTACCCAGAGGCAATTCCTCTGAGGACTGTCACTGCACCTGTAGTGGCTAGGGCCCTGATGGGGATCTTTACCTGAGTGGGTTTCCCCAAGGAGGTTGTGTCCGACAGGGGGACCAACTTCATGTCAGCGTACATGTGGGCTATGTGGAAGGAGTGTGGAGTTACCTACCGGTTCACCACTCCTTATCACCCCCAGACCAATGGTCTGGTGGAAAGGTTCAATAAGACCTTGAAAGGCATGATAAGAAGTCTGCCTGAGAGCCTGCGGAGGAAATGGGACGTCCTCCTACCCTGTTTGCTGTTTTCCTACAGGGAAGTGCCACAGAAAGGAGTGGGCTTCAGCCCCTTCGAGCTTCTGTATGGGCAACCTGTGTGTGGACCTCTCAGCCTGGTGAAGGACGGATGGGAAAAATCTCCCAGGAAGCTTCCCCAGGATGTGGTGAGCTACATGCTGGCTTTCCGGAGCCAAATGGCAAAGTTGTGGAAGCAAGCTTCTGACAACTTGGAAGCCAGCCAAGCAGTGATGAAAGAGTGGTATGACCACAACGCTCACCCGGTGGAGTTGGAGCCTGGCCAGAAAGTGTGGGTGATGGAACCTGGAGAGCTAAATGCCCTCCAAGATCGCTGGACAGGCCCCTTTGAGGTGATGGAGAAGAAGGGTAAGGCTACCTACCTGGTGGATCTTAAGAATCCTCGACAGCCTCTACGGGTGCTGCATGCCAATCGCCTCAAACCCCACCATGAGAGGCCTGAGGTCATCTTGATGATGGTGACTGATGGAGCAGAGGAAGCGGAAAGCGAGCCTCTTCCTGATCTCTTTTCGTCTCAGGAAAAGGATGGGTCGGTGGAGGGAGTGATTCTCTCCCCATCCCTAACTCCTGAGCAGCGAGAGGACTGCCGCCAGGTCTTGGAGCAGTACTCCTCGTTGTTCTCCCTTGTCCAGGGAAGGACCCACCTGTGTACCCATGATGTGGACACAGGAGACAGCCCACCAGTGAAGTCTAAGACCTACCGGCTGTCAGACAAGGTGAAGGCCAGCATCCACAGTGAAGTTGCCAAGATGCTGGAGCTAGGAGTCATTGAACCTTCCAGTAGCCCCTGGTCCAGTCCGGTGGTTCTAGTACCAAAAGCTGCCCCACCGGGCACCACTCCAGAACTGAGGTTCTGTGTGGATTACCGGGGACTGAACTCAGTGACCAAGACTGATGCACATCCGATCCCTAGGGCGGATGAACTTATTGACCGGCTGGGAGCTGCCCAATACCTGAGTACCTTTGACCTTACTTCAGGGTACTGGCAGATCTCCCTTACAGATGGAGCAAAGGAAAGGTCAGCCTTCTCCATGCCTGAGGGCCACTACCAGTTCTGTGTGATGCCCTTTGGGCTCAAGAACGCCCCTGCCACTTTCAGCGGCTGGTGAACAGGGTCCTCTCTGGAATGGAGGCTTTCTCCGCTGCTTATCTGGATGACATTGCTGTCTTCAGCAGCAGTTGGGAGGACCATTTGTGTCACTTACAAGCTGTTCTCCAGGCCCTGAAACAGGCTGACTTGACAATCAAGGCCAGTAAATGTCAAATCGGGCAGGGGTCGGTTGTGTACCTGGGCCACTTGGTGGGCAGGGGAGCGGTGCAGCCCCGCCAGGCAAATATTGAGGCAATCATGGCCTGGGAGCCCCCCAAGACCCAAACTGAGGTCCGAGCTTTCCTGGGCCTCACAGGTTACTACCGTCGCTTTGTGAAGGGGTATGGCACTATTGTAGCACCCCTCCCTGAGCTCACATCTAAGAAACAACCTCGACGGGTAGTCTGGACGGAGGCTTGTCAGCAAGCCTTTGAGAAGCTGAAACAAGCAATGTGTGCAGCACCGGTCCTGAGGGCCCCGGATTTCTCCAAGGAATTCATTGTCCAGACAGACGCATCAGAGCATGGCATTGGGGCAGTGTTATCGCAACTCAATGAAGAGGGTCTGGATCAGCCTGTTGTCTTCCTGTCTAGGAGACTGCTTCCCCGGGAACAGAAGTGGAGTGCAATTGAGCGGGAAGCCTTTGCAGTGGTATGGGCTCTGAAGAAGTTGCGCCCATACCTGTTTGGCTCGCACTTCCTGGTTCTGACCGACCACTGACCCCTTCGTTGGCTGATGCAAATGAAGGGAGAAAATCCCAAGTTGTTGAGATGGTCCATCTCCCTACAGGGAACGGACTTCCGGGTGGAACATCGGCCTGGAGTGGACCACGCCAATGCAGACGGTCTCTCTAGGTATTTCCGCCTTAGTGATGAGGACTCCCAAGGGGTTGGGTAGCTCTCCCCACTTTCAGCTGGGGGACGCGTGTTAGACCTGTCAGCCCTTTGGGTGGTCCCTCCTGTCATTTATTTATTTTTGTCCCCTTTTTGCCCCTCATATCCTTTCATTTTTATGTCCACTGAAACTTTTGGATGTTGATCTAGGGGTTAGGTACTCTTTGACCTTATAGTTTTTCTATCCTAGGTGCCTTTCTGACTCAATCTACAAGACCCACAAAATAGTGGCTTCCAACTGTCACAACTGTTACCTCAGAACCTGGTGCCATTGGGTATTATGAGGAGTTCCAGAACTTTCTGGTCCACTCTAGACCCTCTGGGCCTGGGCTATAAATATTGGAATGTTGTGCGGCCATTTTGTGCGGAGTGAGGGGAGTAAGAGGACACACCGGGCAAGAGCAAGCTGAGGTCCAGGCTGAGGTGTGAGGAGATGGGCGCGTGGAAAAAGATCTGACAGCCTCTGGGGGCTGCTTACCTTCACTGCCTGACGCCCTCCCTCATCCAAAAATCTGACCCGGCGGAGCTGTCTCCTTATGTCTTTTGTGAGGTACCTGTGAAGAGTGTCCTTTTCCCCAACAAGGAGCGCTGGATCAGATCCAGGTGGAACCTACAAGTAAGAGGGGCAGGAACTGTCTAAAATCGGATTATTGCCAAGAAGTCGGGCACACCTGAAGAGTCAGCTCCCTAACCGGTAGACTTTAGTGAAAGAGCAGTGGGTTCCCTTAGCAAACGAGACTTCCCCCCCCATTCCCTTTGCCCTTGCTGTCACCTGGAACCTTGCGCAACCAGCTTCTCAGCTGTCTCGTCTGGAGCTTACCCTCGTATTGACCATTGGGTGGTGTCATCGCCGTAGACTCTGGGCTGTCCCGCGCTCTCTGCGTCCCAGGGGATTTACCGCCGCCAGCCCGGGTTGAGCCTCGGAGGTGTGTGCGCTGTGGGTGCGCTGTGGGCATCATTGGTGTGCCGGTCCCCCTGCGGTGAGGATCCTCAGAGCCGGCGCTGACAGGAAGCGAACACCGCCTCAGGACTGGTTGCCAGGATACGGAGGTCTGACAAGAGCCCCGGCCGGCGTTGGTAGGAAGAGCGCCGGAAGGGGTAAGGCGGGGCTGGAGGACTCGAGGGAGGAGTTGACCCTCAGCGCAGGCGTGTAGGAAAAGTGAGCGGAGAGCGCTAGAGAGGCCGAAATCGGAGCGCGACCTGCCTCCATTGATTTAACTGTCAGCCGTGACCGAGGAACCCTGATCCCTCGGAGTACCGGGATCGGTGGTACGCCTGACAGAGCCTGACTGAGCCTCACGCCTGGAAGTAAGCAGGGTGTTGGGCTTAGTGAGAGGGGAGGCACCGCACACAGAGATCTCTGCCGGATTTGAACGGATCAGACTCCCTGGCCCCGGAAGGAGTGAGTGAATGGTGGGCCCAGGGGAAGGAGACCAACAGGGTGGCACTGTAGGGATTCCCATGCTACGAAGGCTCTGAGTGCTGAGAAACTGACACTGGCTGCCGGCAGCTGTCGTAGAATTGGCAATTGGTGAAATATCCAAGTGGGGGCATGTTGGTGGGTTTAAAGCAATGAGAAGTTATGGTTGTCTAACAGTGTGAACCACACTATACTGCCAAATTAATTCCTGAACTGCCTTTATTTCGCGAGTGTATTGCACTAATAACTTTATGCTTCTACTTCTAGGCATTCTGCTGCTTGGTTATTGATGCTTACAGTTGCTTGGTATCTTAATGTGTGACTTGCTACAGAGTGGCCTATCTGGCCTGTGACTCTCATTCCTTTTTGTGTGGAAATGAATCCTTGATAGAATTGGATTTTCACAAGTTACCCAACAAACTAATGCTATGACAAACCAAGATTCGTCTAAGTAATGAGATCTAATGTCATGACCTGATTTTATAATTACAAGTGACCCAATAGAAATGTTTAAAATGTTAATTTATTAAATTGAGAAGCAACTGAGAACCTTATTGAAAAGAAACCTAACAACAGAATATTTTTATAAAACAGCTCTTATTTTCCTAAAAAGAAGTGGTGTAGTGTCATTTTTGGAATGGATGGATGCTAGGTTACTGTAGGGGTGTGACACAAGCTTTACACTTTTGCCTCTTGGTTTGACTGTCTTACACTGGGCCAGGCTACCTACCCTAGGTGATCTGGAGACCCCAGGTCCAACAGGAGAGTATCAGGATACCTACAAATTGTTTGTTTAGTTGGGAAGCTTAACAGAAATTAAAGCTGTATAAAATACTTAAAAACCTTGCCAATAATACTTTATCGCAACCCCTTAATACACTAAAATCTAAGAGCAGACATGACCACTGTGAAACAAGGAGTCCAGCATGTCTCCAGGATGTGTTGGTTTAGCAACCCTTAATCTTCAAAAAAGTTAAGGCACAGTAGGTCACATCACTGCTAAATTCTAGAAGTTGTCAATTGTACCAAGCCTGCATATTTGTTCAACTAATGCTGCCAAGAGCAATGCAGAGATTGAGCTAAAGTTTCTTATAGATTAAGCTTTACATAAACAGTATACTAGCTTTCCTGCTGACCCTTAGAAGAAAGAAGGTAAGATGTTCAATCACGCACATTGTCACAATGTAGCTGCAGAAATATAGTATTTTCACAAGATGAAAGGAAGCAATTTATACTTTATGTGTGATTTTGAATGTACACAGTGCAAACCTAGTTGGCAAAATGAAATGAAGTGCGTTTTTTTATGGGGATTGTTGTGAGATGATACAGGAGCATGCACCCCAAGAGGGGATTGTCATCTCAAAATTACACTAAGTACAATTCACATATTTACATTTATAAATTAATTAAAATATTTGTTGAGCGCGAGCAAATACCAGGAGCCGTCTTGGCGCTGTTCGAGACAGGGATACAGAATGCACTTATCAACCTATTTCTGTACAAAGAACCATGGGGCATTTTAGCAAGAACCTCGTTAAAATTATCGCTGTTTTAGCGGCAGGAAACTACCGCTAAAACTGCGATAATGGGCTTGCTAATATGCATTATAGAATTCCAATAGAAGCCCAGGTTAGATGTGCAGGACATCTAACCTGGGCTTCTATTGGAATTCTATAACGTATATTAGCAAGCCTATTATCGCCGTTTTAGCGGCAGTGTCCTGACGCTAAAATGGCAATAATTTTAACAAGGTTCTTGCTAATATTCCCCCATAGTTTTCAGAGACTTTCTAAAAATGGAGACGGAGGAAGCTGTTTTAAGTTAAAAAAACAGGGCGGTTCCAGAGTAGGGAAGTGGACTTGAAAATACTTCTACCACCCCAAGAGGCACATTTGAAAGCTCGGATCACCAGATTTTTAGCAGAACTGGAGAGCAGGGTCCACCTCAGTATTTCCTAAAAGTCATAAGAGCTTTGCCCATGAAGGGTTTTACAGTCTGTGCAGAAAGCTTTAAAGGCAAAGTGTTGCCTAACTGGCAGTCAGTGGAGTTTGCCAATGGCTGCTCTTGCAAAGTGGAATTTAGGGATTTTCAGAAGTTATCGTGTTGTGGCGTTATGGAGAGTCAGACGTTTCTTCAATGGATCAGTGGGAAGATCTAAGTATAAGCTATTGTAGAAGTCAAGTCTCGTCAGTACAAGGGCAATGACTACTGTTTTTAAAAAATGGAATGGTATGTATCTCTCACTTTTTTGATCACTCAAAGAGCATGAAAATACACTAAAGTGACCTTGTTTACTTGTTCTTTATATTTCAAGTCAGTGTCCAGCATCACCCCAAGGTTTTTACCTTTGACACAGGGGTGGGGAGTACTCCTAAATCGGGTGGCCACCAGACAGGGGCCCAAAAGGATGCTTATTCCCGAATAGAATGAGTTAATTTTAAGCAATTACAGTCCATCCATTTACCTACTGCGCTCATGTACTTCCTAAATGTGTAGACACACTCGGCCCTGTCTTTAGCAAGTGAAACAATAATTTGAGTGTCATCAGCATGAGATGCTAATGATAGATCGAAAGCTTTTATATGCGCGGCCAGGGGATTTACAATCATATTTAACATTGTTAGATCAATGATGATTCCTGTGTAACTCCACAGGGCAATGAGTACGGTCTTGAAGTGAACTCTCCGACTGTCACCACTTGTTGCCTATCCAAGAGGAATGACTGTAAGTCTGCCCCCAGGGTCTGCATACGGTCACCCAGATGTACATGTTTGACCATATCAAAGGCCGCTGACAGATCTAACAGGATTAGGGCTGCATTCCCCCCTGGCCAGTGTCACCCTACTTACCACAGTGGCCTCCACCAGCACAGTTTCTGTGCTGAGTACTTGTCTAAATCCAAACTGGGTGTTGTCCAGAAGATGGTGTGTGTCTATGAAGGCAGAAGTTGCCGTTCATCACCTTCTCCATTAACTTCACAGGATAGGAAAGCTGAGGTAACAATTATTCAAATCCATCCTATTGAGATTTGCTATTTTAATAGAGGATGAACTGAAGTTGATTTCCAGTGGGAAAGATAGACCCCAGCCTCGAACAGAGCAATAAAGATTTTTGTCAGGTGTAGTGATACTGTTTCCGATATCAAGTGTGCTGTTTTATGGGGACAAGGATCCTGGGAGGAGCCGGAATGGATTTTTCGAATTGTCTTGATAACTTAGAGGCCTTAAAGTTCCTAAAGCCCATATTCTCTGAGGGCTGCTTTTTGTCATTACTATATGTGCTAATAGCGGTGAATGTGTTGAAAATGGTGCAACTTTGTCATGAAAGAAACTAGCTAATGAGTCACAAAAATGTAGACTCATAGTTACTGCATTGCTATTTTGTCATATGGTTAGTTTTTGATAGTTCTAAAAAATATTTTTTAGGAGTCGCTGCCTGTTTTGATTTGCTCTGAATAGGAGTCAGATTTTGCAGCCAGAACAAGCTTTTTAAGTGTAGCCAGACATTGTTTTAATTTTTTTCTCTAAGCTCGCAGTCTATGCACCATTTGTGCTCTTGCCCCTGGCAGCCTTGTTTAGAGAATGCGTGTTTCGTCAAACCATGGTTGAGATGTTTTTTTAGTGTGTTTGGGTTTGTATTTAGCCGGGGCTATGATATCGAGGGCTGAGCTCATGCAATTGGAGTAATCCTCTGCCATCTGTTCTACACTATCCGCTGGTTCTGGTAGAGAGGCGGGGTTAGACCTAACATCATTGACGTGAGTCTCCCTTCCATTTTTGATGGATTGCCTCCTCAGTTTTGATATGTTTTTGCTGGATTTATGCTTTTGGCACTGTGCCACTGCTAATCAGTGCCACAGTGCAAGTGCTCCCTATGGTAAATTGATGTACTGATTGGTTATTCCACAATTGGGTTATTTGATTTACTGTCAGCCCCTAGTACAGTGCACCATGGGTGCCCAGGGTTTGTAAATCAAATACTGCTGGTGGGCTTGCAGCACTGGTTGTGCCACCCACAGAAACAGCTTGTAAAGTATGTCTCAGGCCAGCCATTGCAAGGCCTGTGTGCAGTCTAGCACTGCCATGTCGACTTGGCCAAGTGCACCCACTTGCCAGTCCCTAAACCTTCCCTTTGCTTCATATTAGACACCCCTATGGTAGGCCTAAGGGCAGGGTGCATTGTAAGTATAAGGTAGAACATGCTCTGGTGTGTGTAGCATGTTCTCATAGTGAATTACAGCCATTTTTGTTTTGCACTATTGGAGGCTACCTGTTCTCATAGGCCAGAATAGGCAGTCGAGATTGTTACATTCTTACAATTCTAACTGACTCAGTTAACATGGTAGAAATTCAAATTTAGTATGCCTGAACTCAGAATAATAAAATACATATTTTAGTAAAGTTTATTTTAATATCCTGTGTTTGCAAATACCACTTTTTAGAAAGCAGGTATTTGCTTGCCTAACATTTTGAGCCCGCCTCTGCTGAGTTGTGTATTCCTTGTCTGGGTTTGTGTGTGACAGGGCTGGGGAAATTCCGGGAGACAGTCTGGGACAGCCCAGTGGTGAATAGGGAGATTTACATCCAGATGGGAGGGGGGAAGTGCACCTGGGACCTGAATAGGGCTGGGCCTTCCCTCTACAATGCTGACTCCACCCCCTGTGGCTTGTCTGATGTTTCTGCCCTGCACAGTGAAAGGAGAAGAGGAATCATGTCAACAGAGTGTTCCAGAGCTGTATCTTCCCCCCCTGTGCTGGCTCCACCTTCTGTGGGGCGGCTGATATCTCTGCCCTTCACAATGAAAAGAAGAGAAGAGTCATGTCAACAAAGTGATCAGGAACTGGTTTGAACTAGGCATAGACCTCTCTGCCTTCAGAGAACAAAGGATTTTGGGGTATAAATATTGGGACCCAGTCCCACAGACTTTAGATCACTTCTGGAACAAGAACCCTTTCTGCCAAGGAGAAGAACCAAGGAAGCTGCAGGAGTTTGGACTGCCCCTCTGCCAGTGTGCTGTTTGCTGGGTTGGCCTGCAGTGGTTGCTTTATTGCCAAGGGAAAGGAGAAGGAACTTTATATGGACTTTCATCTACAGAATATTCTCCAAGGGCTTGAACTGTGCTTGCCTCCTGCTGCAGTCTCAGGGCCAAAAGACTTCACATCCAGCTCCCTCCTGAATTTCCTTGCTGGGAATTCTGACTCCAGTCACTTGCGTGAAATCATCGCAATGCCGGAGAAGCGAGCCTTCGTCGCATCTCCCTGGAAGCGTGTGTTCATCGAAGCTGCCTGCTGTCGCATCGCTGGATAAGCGTGACACCATCGAAAGAGTCGCCATCGCATCACCGGAGAAGCGTGTCGCAGGGCCTGTCATGGCTCCAAAGTACAGAGTCGCCGCAAGGCTGCCAGGGCGTCATCGCATCGTCCTCGCATCGCCGCATCAAGGGCGCCATCTTCTCACATCGCAACTGGATCGTCGCATCATCATCGCATCGCATCAAGGCGCCATCTTGCACACCGCAACAGGCCCGCAGGCTGAGAATCTACGCATCACCTCCGCACCGGTAAGCCTCACGACGAGTCCCCTACTCTGCGCAAGCATTGAGGAAGGACGCAACCGTTCCCCCGGGTCACGGAACCAATGCAACTACCCTTCTGCGAGTCCTTTTGTTTCCTTTGCGTTACGCATCCAGGTACTTTGTTGAGAACTTTGTCTCATCTACCATCAACTTGAACTAAGAGACTTTGATCATCTTTTAAGTAATCTTTTTTTTTTGCAGAGTTTTATATAGCGCGAACTAGACCCAAACTGAATCAGGTATCAGAGCGCTTTACATAGCACCAGTTACGTTACATGAGGACACGCATTCATTTTAGGCACGGGGAGATTAAGTGATTTGCCCAGAATCACAGGAGGTTTTTGGCGTCGTTACCGAGACTCGAACCCAGATCCCCAGGTCCGAGGTCGAGCACCCTAGCCGTTAGGCCAACCATTGTAGTATTGTGGATTTTTGTTGTTTGTGGTCTTGTGTTTGAGTCTGTATGAAGAATACTTATTTTTATAAAACCTGTGCTGTGTCCATCTGTAGTGTTATCACTGTATTACTGTGGATATTCACAAATGCTTAACACACTGCCTCTGAGATAAGCCTGTCTGCTCGTGCCAAGCTACCAAGGGGGTGAGCAGGGGTTATTAAGGAGTGTAATCCCCTTATCCTGACTTAGAAGTAAGGGTCCCTATTTGGACACAGGGGAATACCATTGCCAACTAGAGACCCCCAGATCTAACAGGCGGCAAGTAGGGAATTACATTCACTGACTTGTATTTTATGGCAGGCTCTATTTAAACCCTTTTTATAGGGGTGCTAAAAGAGTTTTTTCCTGGGATGCTATCTGCCGATTCACCGCATAGTGGTCCATCCATCTAACGGGATGGAGGTCAGATTGGTAATGTACGGATTCTTGGAAAAAAATCCTATCAAGCTTAACCCCGCACAATGGGAGGAACCGCTAAATCTCTAGGTTAATCCAAAGCAGGCTAAAGTGCCTACTAATTGTTCTGCATCTGGATCTGACGAGTTTTCTAAGTTGAAATAAAAATCACAGACAATGGTGAAGTTTGAACTCAAAATAGACGATTCAAGGAAAGCTAGTTCTGGGCCCTGAGGCATGATAGACCAGCATTCCATTGAATTAATGTGTCTTAGTCAGTTCTAGGTTGAAAAGTAACCTTTCAAACCCCTCTCCACAGCTAGGTGTAAAAACAATCGGGACGTGATCTTGATAGATTACTGCCAGCTCACCACCCCTTTTGTTGGATCTGGCCAGGCGTAGGATATCATATCCAGGGGGGTGCTGCTGCAATGAGTTCTGGGTCAGAGTTCTGGTCTGCCCAAGTTTCCATGATTAAGACCAGGTCACTTTGGTGAGCCATTAGAAACTCGAAAAATTCAAAATGAAACTTCACCAGGGACCTCGTGTTCACCAAGGCACATTTCTTCCCTAAGTGGGCCACTGGCTTTTCGCTACTCTTTCTATAGAGTGGATTCTCCGATCCCTTAACCTGCATCCAGAGTTTGGAATTAGTCATTTTTGTCTTGCAGGTTTGACAAGTGGAATCTGAGGACTCGTAAATGGCCATCTGTTGACTTACCAAGGGGTCTGAGTGACAGCAACGCCTCACTGGAGTATGTTAGTTGCTGTTGCTGGTTAGGGTTCTAACAGCCAGGGAGACGGGCACTGGGCGCAGTCCCGGGACCGGTGTGGGCTTTCCTTGGTCATGCCTTCAGCATTCCAGAAATGCACCCGCTGTGCGCATCCACTGTGTGAACGCGCTATGGAATGACTTATAAGGCACGTCATAAGAGGGGTGTCTCAGAGGGAGTGGCAAACACAGCACTAGTGGTCCACTTGAGTAAAAAAAACTGGTTGGGGAAAAGTAAAGTTAAAACTGAGATCCAGCAACCTCTGTCATCATACTCAGGCTCCTCTGTGCTTAATTACTACTGGTGTAATTAACTTAAAGTCAAAACAAAGGGAGTAATAAAGCATAAACCATTTAAAAACACTTAGAAGGGGCAAACCCTTGGTCCAAGATGGCACCTATGCTAGTGGTGCAACTCCTAAAAAGGGAACTTGCGTGCCTACAAGGAAATGAAAAGGCACCAACCTTGTCTTGCTAGTGCGGATGTGTTCTGGAGTGACTTATAAGGATTGTCATGAGAGGGGCACAGTGAAACTAAGAGGGGTTACAGAGATATCAAGTGGTTTGCACAGAATCGCATGACTTGCAGCTAAACGGCAAGGCCAGGATTCAAGCTAGCCCTAGAGAAATTTCAGTTATGATAGTATAATCTTGTGTAATTTTGGTAATTTTGTGATACACTTGCTACGTAAAATTCCTGAAATTATGCTCTCACCTCACATAAAAATGCACTGTTAGTGGCAAAGTTTTAGTGCAAGCGCATCAGAACAACATGAACAACCAGAACGCTAGTGGTTACTATTTGCTGCTCATGCTTTTTTTGTTTTTTTAATTGTGAAATGAATTGACATTAGGCACTAACATATGGCGCTAAGTGCAGGTTTTGATTGACACATGATTAAGCACATTTTTGTGTTATTCTTTTCAAAATTTCACATGATTATTGTAAGACATGGGGTACTTGTCCAGGGAGTCAAACCCTTCTCAAGCAGCAACCTTAAATCTTCTTAGGGTGAAGTCACAAGCAAACCATAAATTAACTTGTGGTCAACCATCGGGTAGCTTGACACAGAGCAGGACGTCTTAACTCAAGGGCAGTGTAAAGTATTTGTACAACACTTCAAACAGCAATACAGTGAAAGCACACCACAACAGAGTTAGAAAAAGAGTCATTTAAAAAAATAGAACAAGACCATAATTACAAAACTCCAATAACTAGAACCAGAGATATTCCATTTTAAAGATTTTAGTAAAAATAGCTCCAAAAGATGTAAAGCAGCAACTGTGTTTATCTGTCACTCCGGATCAGGACATATTCACAATTTCAGGTCAACCATGATGAAGCGCAGGCCGGCTACATGGGTCCCATTAGGCCAGCTGAACAAAGTACCTTCAATCCTGGTTTGCATAGTGTTGCGAGGCTGCAGAGCAAGGTCCTGTTGCTTGCCGTCAAAGATCCTGTTGATAAGGTCTTGCAGTATCAAGTCGAGTGTCGGTTCTGAGGAGCTGCAAGGCTACGCTGAGGGGTCTGGCATTGTCGTAAGGGCTGCAGTCGGCAAGAGATGTGAGGAACAGCGCTGAACATTGGTCACACAGCTTTGGTTCTGAATACAATGCGGGCTGTGGCAGCGATGCAGGTCTCTGTGATGAGTCCAATCCATGGAGCAGAGGAGTTGGGTCTGTTCTTCTTGGGTTGCCCCATGCCGCTGAGGATAATATGTCATTCCGCTCGACCCACAGAGCCTGGCAAGGCACCTTAGGCCCAATTCCAAGGGTCCAGGACGGGGTGGCACCACTTGGCAGGGTAGACTCCCAAATAACAGAGTCCAGGTGAAGTGCAATGTTGCTGGAGCCTTCTGTCTCTGACGCTCAATTCAGGAGGCCAGCCAACTAGCCCTTGGAGTCATTCTGGGGTACAGGATTTAACAGCTGAAGGTCCAGTCCTTCTCAACCGAGGCAGGAGGGCAGCAGGGAGCAGGTCAGCACAGCAAAGCAGCAGCACAGGAAAGCAGTAGTCCAGCAGAGTGGCACTCTAACAGTGTATCCACAGGTCCAGAAGTGTACTGAAGTGATGGTGTTTGGGGTCCAGTATTTATACCCAGTGCTGCACTGGAAGTGGGGAAGTAGCTTCTAGAGGTTTCCCTTTTGAAGTGCCCTGGCCTTCATTGTCCAAGGTCCAGACTACCTACAGGGAGTATTTAGTGCTTTGTGTGGAGGGACACAGCCTATTCAGGAGCAAGTGGGGCTTTGCCCAGCTTTTTCCTCCCTTTCTGCCAGTGATGGCTCATCCAGGCACACCGAAGCTCCCTCTTCTGTGTGGTTGTCTCGGAGGAATACATAAAGCAAATCACTTAGCCTCTAGGCTTAGCTTACTCCCCTATTCTCCTTGCCCACCATGTTCCATTGACCTGCCACTGCCCCTCCTATCTACTTTGAGTGTTCTGTTGAGCTGCCACTTACCCTCCCATCTACCTAGCATGGTCAGATGGCTGTCGCCTGTCCCTGCCTCCTCTACCCTATCTGTCCGAATTCCATGCCCCTATTTTCTCCCTCCTGCTCGCCATGGTACATTTTGCTTCCACTCCCTTCTGCCCTCTGTGCCGCAACTGCTCCTTCTACCTGCCCTGTGTGGTCTGTTGTGAAGTCTCTTCCCATGCCCTCTCTTGTCTGTGTCGGGCACCTACCCATCCCTTCTGTCCTCCATGGTCCTTTGTGCATGCCACAGCTCCTCCCTCTTGCCCACCATGGCGGTTGTGTAGCCACTAACCCTCAAGCCTGCCATGCATGGACTTCTGTACTGCCACACCACTCCCACCTGCCCTGTGTGGTCATCTTGCTGCCCGACCCCCTTGCACCTTCCTTCTGTTCTCTATGTGTATGCCACTATAGTCTCATTATTGCCCTCCATGGTGTTTCGTGTTTCAAGTGCCCATTTCGCCTGCCCTTCATGGTCAGCTTGTTGCACCTGCCTTACCCCCTTGCCTCCTGCCCTTTGTTTTCTATGTCCAGACCTCTATAGCCTCCCTCTTGCCTTGTAGGGTCCATTGTCATGTCCCTGCCCCCTCCCTCCTACCCTTAATGGTCAGTCATGCTGCAACTGTCCCTCCTGTCTGTCTTGTATTGTCAGCTTGTTGCACTTGCCTCTTTCCCCGCTGCTCTCTGTTTTCCATGTGCCCTGTCCCCTTTCTATTGCTTTCCATGGTCCACTGTTCTTCATGGTCATTCCACTTGCCCTGTCTAGTGTATTGTGCTACTGCAACCCCAGACGCCTGCCATGTAAGGCCAGTTTGGTGCCCCTGCCCATCTCTCTTCTGTTCTCTGTTATCCTCGTCCATGTCCCTACCCCATTCCTCCTGCCCTCCATGATCCAATATACCATACTTGCCATCATTTTGAACTTGCAAGGAGGGAGATTTTGAAAATAAAAGCTGGGGAATTGATTTTCTCCATTGATTTCCATTGAAAAAGAGGAGATTTTTGGCAGTAGACAGATTAAAAAAAGCCATTTTGGGCTTAAAAACACCAGAAATCTCCTGCCTGAATCAGGATTGCTGGCATGTATGGTTATACTGCCACTGCCTTTTCTGCTGCCCTCAATGCTCTGTTATATTGCCACAGCCTCTCTTGCATGTCATGCATTGTTAGTTTGATGCCCAAGCCCTCAAAGGTCCATTGTGCTGCCACTGCCCTTACTGCCTGCTGAACGTGTTGCCTCTGCACCCTCCTCTGTGCCCTCTAATATCAGAGTCCGTAACCCTGACCTCTGACCCAACACTATTTTAATTGACCAACTAGACTGCTAACATTCTTTATTTAATACAAAAGTGCCCCCTCTGACATAATTTTGATGTAATCAAAATTATAATACCTAAAGCATATCCTTTAGAAAGAATGAGAGGGTCTTATTACCATTGAAAATATGGTTACAATGCCTCTATTACTATTTAATTTGCAAACTTACACATGGAAAAAAATAAAAATCTGGACATTTTCTTGCCCATCAGGGGTCCCTCACGGACCCCTATATTGCACCCAGGGGGTATCTCTACCCTGCCCCCTTCTACAACATTTCATTTCATTTTCCCAACCAGGGACCATTCCCGATATCTAAAATGGCGGCTGAAACTTTCTACTCAGGTTGCGGCTGGCCAATCATGAGACTGCTGTTGGCACGTGGTTTTTATCAAGTGCAGCATTGGATTCGCGGAGAGTCCTCGCCACTAGATATACACATTAGATTTTTCTGTAATAGCTGAAAAACTACTGAAACACAAAAAGGGCTCTTTCTCGACCAAGAGCTAGCTCTTCCAAATTTGATGTTATTTCGGCCAGAAGTTTGGGCTTTAGTCGTGTCTAAAACTCTACAGGAATTAACAAGGTAAAAACAATTTTTGTGCCCCCCCACCCACCATTTTCTCAACCCCGGCTTGACAGATCACTGTGAAATTTTCCATGCGCAACTAGGCAAAGTGGAGCACTATTTAGGGGGAAATTTTGTGAAGATTCATCAAACGCTGCAAACGTTATAAGAAAGTTAAAAAAAAACACGTTTCCACTTAGCTGCTCTAAAATTCCTATTTTTCACTTCGTTTCTTTTGCTGAGCAAAACCTTGCAAGTTGGCTCTATAATTGAAGATTTTCCTTTAAAGCAGAAGCCTTTCACCGGCCGCATAATTTGGAACACGTCATTTCGCAATTTTATGAACTTTACAAAATTCAAATGTTACTAATGTACACCTGTAGGATCGTAACCTTTCACATCCCTATTTCCTCTGAGCATCGGAACACACGAAATCTGCTTTCGTGTTCCACGTTGACATTGTGCGCGCGCTCCGGTGGAATTTATATGAACGAAATACTTTTTAAAGTGGAATGGAAGTGGTTCCGTTTCTCATCCTGAGACCATATGATGTTGATCAATCATCTAACTCCTACGGAGAGCGCCGGGACCAGATGTGATTACAGCCAGCTGATGTCTGGAAACAGGCTTGGCTTTTGACAGCCATGGGAGCTAATTCTTGGAATTAAAAGTTGATGGAATCTGGGGAATGTCTAAAATAATTTCCTTATGATGGTGATTTCGCAGAGCACTGCAGAGTTCACTTGTAGTATAACCATAATGTTGTATATACCTCATAAATTAAAAGATCAACACATATTACCATCCTTTTTTTCCCTCTCGTTTCAGTGCCTAAATACATCTCGCTTTTCGTGGTCTTATTCATACTGGTCGGATTACAAGCCATAGCTAAAAAACACGGGGGCATATTACCAACAACTAGCGATAATTTTTGTCTCTAACTTGTTTAGAGACAAAAATTATCACCGCACATCGGCGATTTTTATCGCAGATAAACCTTGCTATTAGCAAGGTTTATCGCAAATTCGATAAAAAACGGCCGCAATGCATGAATATCGCTGAAAAGTCAGCGATATTCATGCATTATCGAGCAAATGCTCTTAGCCATGTTATCCACCTCCCATTGGATAACATGGTGAAGAACTGCTCAGGGCAGGTGTTAGCTTTTGGAGATATTCGCACTTAGCGCGAATATCTCCAAAACTTGGTAATAGGAGATAGCGATGTTAGCGACTGTTTCCAGTCGCTAACATCTTGGCACGCCCACTTTGCATGTCATTAGTGATAAATATCACTGACATGCAAAGCGGGGCCCAAGATGGTCGCTATCTCCTATTAGCTGTCACTAACTGGTGTTAGCGACAGCTTGGTAATAGGGAGATAATTTTATCTCCGCTTTCTTGGCTTTTAAAGCCAAAAAAGCGGAGATAAACCCCCTTGATAATATGCCCCACGGTCTGAGTAAAACATATCTACAGCAAGATTATGATTTTAGCATGTATTTCCAAAACAGGAGCTGCACTTTTGATGTTCTTTTAGTTTTTGTCTATTTTCCTGAATGCGTTTATTCCTTTAGTTAGGCCTTTTGTTTTTTACAGCTCCCAATCATAAAAAATACTGTACCTATAATGTGGTGGTTGGAGACGATACTGTACACAAAGCAGAAAACAAAAAGAAGGCCTCCTAGAGGGAAACTAAGGGGCATATTAGCAAGAACCTCGTTAAAATTATTGCTGTTTTAGTGGCAGTTTCCTGCCACTTAAACGGCGATAATGGGCTTGCTAAAATGCGTTATAGAATTCCAATAGAAGCCCAGGTTAGATGTCCTGCACATCTAATCTGGGCTTCTATTGGAATTCTATAACGCATATTAGCAAGCCCATTATCACCGTTTTTGGGCAGTTGCCGCTAAAACGGCGATAATTATAACGAGGTTCTTGCTAATATGCCCCTTTGCCACTTTGACATTACAAAAAAGAGCGATCTTAAATTCAGTGATGCTGGAATAATTTTCAGAGTGGGTCGCTGCCATCAATGTTGCCTCACCAAAGTCCCAGAGTTAGTGAAAAAACAAAGCACTACACAAAGCTCACAGAGGGGCATATTACCAAGCAATAGCGATAATTATCGCTATTGCTTGGTTAGAGACAAAATGTTACCGCTGAGCTGCGGCGATTTTTATCGCAGATAAACCTTGGTATTACCAAGGTTTATCGCAAATGCGATAAAAAACGGCTGCAATGCATGAATATCGCTGAAAAGTCAGCGATATTCATGCATTACCGAGCTAATGCTCTTAGCCATGTTATCCACCTCCCATTGGATAACATGGCTAAGAACTGCTCAGGGCAGGTGTTAGCTTTTGGAAGCGCGAATATCTCCAAAAGTTGGTAATAGGAGATAGCGATGTTAGCAACTGTTTCCAGTCGCTAACATCTTGGCACGCCCACTTTGCATGTCATTAGTGATAAATATCACTGACATGCAAAGTGGGGCCCAAGATGGTCGCTATCTCCTACTAGCTGTCACTAACTGGTGTTAGCGACAGCTAGGTAATAGGGAGATAATTTTATCTCCGCTTTCTTGGCTTTTAAAGCCAAAAAAGCGGAGATAAACCCCCTTGATAAATGCCCCTAAGTATGGCTAATGAGTCATGTCCATTCAGCAGGAGTGTGGTAGAATTGTAGCACGTGAACACCAGTGCATTTTGAAGCACACTGGCCCAAATATATGAGTAAGGAAAGGAGTGGTAGGGTACTGCTATGTACAGTGAGCACATTTTCCATTGAAACGCCCTCTTGAAATGGCCATTAAATTGGTAATACAGCATGCTTCTTTCTGCTGCGGCCCCTGCAGGTAGGAGCGGTGGGGCGTTGGGTGAGGATTTCGTAGAACGACGACGAGGGAAAATTGGGGGCATATTATTAAGAACAGAGTTAAGATTATCGCCGCTTTAGCGGCTAAACTGCCGCTATAGTGGCGATAATGGGCTTGATAATATGCCATTGAGAATTCACGAGGGCATATTATCAAACCCCTTATCGCCGCTTTAGCGGCAGTTTCCTGCCGCTAAAGCGGCGATAATCTTAACTCAGTTTCTTTATAATATGCCCTTTATTTGTTTTCCCCTCGTGGTTGTCTGTTGAACCCCCCAACCCAGCCCCACCTCCCTACTTCTCTTACCTGCACCGGCTGGCATCTTTACTGCTAAATGTATGAAGCGAACAAACAATAACTTATGGAACTTTGTTTTCTGTGCATATTTATCACACAAATGAAGTGTCTTGGTTTGTGTTGATCCTATTAACATTTTTGTATCCATCACAGTTCAAAATTAGAAGAAAAAAATACCAATATGGCTTATTTGCTTTCTGCTTGCTTTTTAAAGTTGATTTACAACATTTAATGTGTGTTGTGTTAAAAAATGAATTTACATATGTAGCATTCTCCATTCACACTTCCTGAACCCAGGAGGATTGTCACCTGTTTGCCAAATTAACACACTTTGCAGTAAAAGAAGAAAAAAATTGAACATCAGTTTCCATTAGGAAAAAGAATAAGAAGCCATTTGTCATAATACAATGCCTGCCGTTTAACCTCTGCCTTTGAATACAAAAGGAATGCTACAAGATAGTCACAAGGCTGAAAGGGCTCTTTATTGTCTATTCTCCTTTTGAGCTCGTTCAATGTCAATCTGGGGGTGCTGCAGCCGCCGCACCCCTTGCTCTAGTGCCCCTGCTTACGTTGGTGTTGGGAAATGTAAAGAGAGGGGATATGGGGTGGAGTTTGGTAGGGAATGCTGGAGAATGAAGAGGGACAGGTTAATGAAAGAATGGAAATGGGAGGAAGCACATGAAGGGTTTGAGATTTGAATAAGAACTGCAGAAAGCACTGCACAGGGAAGTGAAATTTAAAGAGGAGAAGATCTGCGAATGGATTTAGACACAATGCAAGTGAATTTTGAGTGAAGACTTAAAACAATGGACTGTCGATGAAGGTTTCAGAGAGACAAATGAGACAAGGGAAAGAGATCAAAAAGTTTAAGAGCATTAACTTCCACATTTGAGGATTTTTTCACTAAGTGAGTAATTTATTTCCTTAATCCACTTTCATACCACACTGAAGATCACATGACAAGAACAAAATCCTCATGGAGAAAATGAATCATGGTCTGAACAAATAAAGAAATGTAAAAAAAGTGACATGAGTAAAAGCCTTCTTTTTGAGAGAATGTACATGATGTGAAGGGGCACATCAACTCTGTAAAATCCCACCACCCCTATTGTTATGTCTAATCAAACTTTTGACCGACAAAGAGCTACCCTTCTATTTTGTCTTGTCCCACACTAAGAGTTAACCTCCGGTTAACCAAAAACCAATACTTCTGGTATAACTGTGTACTCTAAAGCTAATGCTCCATTGTTAGAACTTGGGGTCTCTAGTTGGCTGAGGTAGGTACCTTAGTCCAAATAGGGACCCTTGCTTCTAGTCAAGGAAAGGAGGGACACACTCTTACATAACCCCTGCTCATCCCGGTAGCTTGGCACGAGCAGCCCGGCTTATCTCCAAGGCAATGTGTAAAGTATTTGCAACCACATTCCCAGTAACACAGTGATAACACTGCAAATAGACGTCATACTGATTTAGGAAAATAGCGGTATCTTTAACAAGAATAAATACGATGAGACCAGGCAATAAAAATATCCAGCATATGCGTATTCGTAATATTTCACTGGGCTGGTTATTAGGCCAACAACCACTTGTAGGTTCTTGTGGTATTAATGAGCAGGTCACGATGATCTAATGCAGTCCTAATGCAATGCTATGCAGTTCGTAATGCAGAAATAAGACAGTCCTTAATGCAAGTACTAATGCAGTTCATAAAGCAGGTAATAATGCAGTTCGTAGTGCAAGTACTAATGTAGATCGTAAAAGAAAGTAATAATGCACTTCGGGCCCCCACACCTTTAACACATTTTCAACACTTTTCAATCTCTAGATGGCTGCGATTATACTTTGACTCCTGTATAAGCTGTCTTCTGTGACATCATCCTATTGACATTAAGGATTAGTTTTGAGGATATCGGTCAACAAATTGAGACACTTTCGATCTGTGATGTCGAAAACCCAATTAAGGTCTTTAGAAAAGTCATTGTTTGAAAGACAGCTCTATAAGCGGCTAAAGAACCAGAGTTATTAACATTCTTCAAATGTTATTATTACTTGCAAGAATAAGGCTGGTAAAGCACTTAACCTATAGCATAAAAGCATGAGCTAAAGGTATAGAAGTTCTCTGGAAACTAAGGAAGTTCCACATTTCCTCACATAGTAAGTTAAATAGGAACTCGATAGAAGACAGTGTTAGAAAATCTGGAGGAGAACTACACCAGGTAAAAAGAAAAGGTTGCAAATTAATTCATTATGAACCAATTCTTCATTTGATAGCAAAATACTGAACTGATCGCTCTCTTCCCATCTAGTGATTTTAAATATTTTGTTTATACCAGACTCTGTACATTCATTTCGAGACCTGAAAAGAAAGCATAATTCAAGAGTGTGATTCAATAGGAATATCTGAATAACACACATTTGAATAGCAAGATCGAATCCTCCTATTTCCTGTGAATTTTCCATGCAAGTTGTTTGAGCCAGAAATAAATAAGTAAGTGGCATCTGATGGATTATATAGATAATATTGCAAGTACCCTAGTTATGTGTCACATGCTGAAGTCACAGAACTACGTAAGTCCAGTGCAAGCTATTATCATGTAAAAAACATGGGCCCGGATTTACAAAGACAAACGTACAGTTTTGTGCCAGTTTACGATTGTTTGCTATTCACAGAGGGATGTACAAGTAGGGTGGGACGATTTACAGAACTAACTTAAGACAAAATCCTAAACTTACTACCATTTTGGTATTCATAGAAGGCACTTACTCATTTCGCTATTCAAAGAAGATACTTACTCATTTCGGTATTCACAGAAGTTAGGAGTCCTAACTTTAGGACTCCTAAATGCCTTCTGTGAATACCGAAAGTCTTAAAGTTAGGATTTTTCTCAGTTTAGGAGTAGTAAAGTTAGGACTCCTAACTTTAGGACTCCTAAATGCCTTCTGTGAATACCGAAAGTTTTAAAGTTAGGATTTTTCTCAGTTTAGGAGTAGTAAAGTTAGGACTCCTAACTTTAGGACACCTAAATGCCTTCTGTGAATACAGAAAGTCTTAAAGTTAGGATTTTTCTCATTTTAGGAGTAGTAAAGTTAGAAAAATCCCTAACTTTAAGACTTTTGGTATTCACAGAAGGCATTTAGGAGTCCTAAAGTTAGGACTCATAACTTCTGTGAATACTGAAATGAGTAAGTGCCTTCTGTGAATACCAAAATGGTAGTAAGTTTAGGATTTTGTCTTAAGTTAGGTCTGTGAATCGGGCCCTATATTTATGAGTGTGGAGTCTCCGCACACAAAAAGACATATCTTTTAATGTGCGGAGACTCACACTGAGCCCCAATATACTTCTATGAATGTATGACATTACAATGCAAACATTTACGATGCATGCTTTTACAACGTGGTTTTTACATCGCAGCAACCATTACAATTCACAATTTTACAACACATGCCATCACAACGCATGTTTGGAAACTACACTTAAAACACTTTCCATCACAATGCATACCATTACAATGCATACCATTACAACGTATAATACTTTTAGGGCAACTGTAAGGTAAGTGTTGGATAGTGTAGGGGTAAAAAGTACTATTCTAATGTACCCCAAAACCCATACCCACCCCAAAACTTAAAAAATTCCCATTACTTACATTATAATGCCTTGTAATGGCATGAGTTGTAGTGAAATGCATTGTAATGGCATGCTTTGTAGTGACATGCTTTATAACGGCTGTGTTGTAATGGCATGTGATGTAAAGGCAGCTGCATTGTAACAGCCGCGTTGTAAAGGTAGTGCGTTGTAATCACTGCATTGTAATGGATGTTTCCCACTTCTATTGACCCCAATATATTTAGATTTGATTTGCTGTTGAGCCTTTGGGTTTTCGAGATTATATTTGCATAGCACCACCATGCTGTTTAATCCATGCGGTCTGAATGTAAGATACTCATTTCCTTCTTCCCTCGCCAAATATAACATGCATTGACAGTGTAAGAGTCTACAATTACCTCGCTAGTAATGTATTTAGAAGGACGCAGATATAAATGAAAAGAAAATAAGCAAACCTAATTACTTAATAAGTAACTAGGCAATTGGTAAGGATGAATTATGTTTACTTTTGCATTGATTTCCAGGATCTAGATGAGAACCGGAATTCCAACACTATTTGCAATTTACACTCATTTAAGATGTGAATGAGTAACATATGGTGAATAATGCAATACATAAAATTAGTTCAAGGCTTTCAATCACCATAAGCCTCACAACATCTTTAAAAGTTCGGAACTACTCAGTGTACTCTGTGATGTGGCTAGCTGTGATGGAAGGAGATGTTACATGCGTCTGAATGAGACGTTTTCCAAATGTTTTAACAGGAGTGGTATTTTGGTGAAGTACTACATTTGATAAAAATGGCAAGTAAATGTAATCAAATAAAACATTATTTTGTTTTAATGTTGAAGGCAACAAAAATGTGTTTGTCCTGTCAATGACACATTGCTTAAAACTCACACTTGCTTCACATAATTTTCGGACTGCGTTAATAAAGAAATGAACAATCATGTACCCAAAGCACATAAAGTTACTGTGGTACTGTTATTGGTTCTAAATCTCATATTTTTTTTATGATTTCAAGTTATTTACTTCTTCTTTTTTTCTGTTTTTTAACTCACTGTGGTCACCAGTCACAAGCTGTTAAGAATACCAATGTGGTGTTTCTCCTCCTAAAATTCTAATACTGTCATGGCTGTCATGGTAATTCCCTTTTTCTGACTGGTTTCCTACTTGGAGACTTCACTAGCCTCGACCTTGTGAAATAAATGGGGATTTTCTCCTGGATTTTGTAATCTCAAATCACCGAGTAGTTACATGTGTGGAACACCAGCGTAAAAAAGGAAACCCAGAGAAAGGCAAATCTGTGAATCTCAAAATCCCAAAATAGATGCACCTATTTTTAAGATATGATGTCCTAAATCGTAAAATGTCTTCTACTGAGAAACATAATTTTTTTAATTAATGTTATTGTTTTCAATACAGACAAGGTAAGGAATGCATTCTGAAGGATGTTGATAGTGTAGCATAATCCGCATTTATCAACATTCCAAGATTAATGATCAGAAAGATGTAAAATCAGAAATATAAAAAGCAGCAACACCAACAATTTTGGAGTCTTCAGGAGGAGGAAGAAGATTGTGTCTCTCAAGAGCAGAATTAGACACCTGAAAAATGTATAGCCAGCCTTCACTGTATCTTTGATCAAAGGTGAGCATAGCATCACACAATATCACTCTCACCCTGTTGATGATGGTATCCCTCCAACACCCCTATCCCCACCCCTCGCATGTGATTTTCTCAGATGTCAGTACCACTGACCAACCAGCATGGGCGGGTGTCACAGACATGAATGATAAGCTTGTTTCAACCACAATGACCTTCAATGGGGACCCATACCTTCAAACACCTAAGCAGATGGCCTAAGCTGTTGCTTTGGATACTCAAGCCCTACGGGGGTAGACAGGGAAGTTCGCAGCTCTACAACAGATGTTATGACATAAAGATTTCCATCAAGACCACATAATGCTTAGGGGGACGGACGGGTATTGTTTTTTGCCTTCACACTTCTGATGTAGATCTCCCGGCACCCTCATCCTGCTGGCTCGCCTCCTTGAATGCTTAGCCCTGCTATTACTGTAACCACTTCAGCAGAGTAGATAGACAGCATTGGACATCTGGAGCCGCTGGGGCCTTCCAGGACATTGAAATGGGTTGTTTAAGTAGGACAAAGGCAAGGTCAATGAACCTTTGTAAAATGCTTCTCCCCTTTAGATTTGGGTCTGATTTCAAGCATGCATGACTCAGGTGAGGGTGTGAGCGAGTGATCTACATCTGCGGTCACTATACCCGTGACTCCGCCCAGACTCTCTGCATCACTGAGCAATCCCAAACCATAGGATAAAATCCAGCTGCAGTTATTTTGCATCTGGGGCATTCAGAGGGTGCTGTGGGAAACATGCACTATATGCATTGCGGTGTGAGTCAGCGGATGCAGTAAGTCATCGGTCTATCTGCCCAAGCTCTAGCGGTTACACCTATCTGACCCGACCTTGATACAACGTACGGTACCAAGATAGTGAGTTGTGTTCCACAGTGCAGTAGTGAGTGCAGTGGCGGCGATAGAGGCAGTTCCTTTCCCACAGCTCTCCAAGTACTATCAATTGCATATAAAAAAAATAATAATGGAGCACTCGTACCGATAAGCATTCAATTTGTAAGATGACACCTTAGTGAATACAAATGCAGCAGTTATGTACAATAATTGCAGTCCATATGCATTCCTTTTGAAAGCAAAAGTCCAGAATTTGCATTGAGTGGTCGGTTGTATTTTTACTTTGTCTTGATACAATCAAACATTCAATACATTTGGTCTCTCCCAGCTCAACGCCAGCTGCAGCAGATAGTCGTCTGACAGGGTGTGCACCAGAAACTCTGTTCGAGCAATCCATGTGCCCAGCGCCTCATCGCACAAGAACAGGTTTAATGTAGTATGGATCCGATGTACCTGTGAGTAGAATGAAAACTCACTATTGGTCAGGTCTCCCATTCGCCACACATCATACAGTCACCTATGTGTCATCCAATGCCAGAAGTGCTGTGATGTACAAATGCAATGGGGGTTATGTAGTTGGGTGACAGAGCGGTCTCAGGTGATATCAAGGACACAGTTGAAGTCTCTGGCCCAGATGCCAGGTGTGTGTGGCTCCCTGAAAAGTGCAGGTATAAGTATGTCAAAGAAGGCCACCTGGTTAGATTTGGGTGCATAAGTGTCCACCAGCATGATTGGCATTCCATCTAAATGGCCCTCAAAAACCACGTAACAGCCATCCTCATCTATCTTGTTTGCATCTACCACATAGGAACTCCCTGGGGCAATCCAGATCAGTACGCCTCATGCATAAGCTGAGTATGAGGTACCATATACCTGAGCCCTCCTATTTACCTCCACTTTGTGCACCTCCAACTGCATTAAATGCATCTCCTGCAAAAACAAAGTGTGTGTGCTACCATAAGGTAAGCATGTATCCAATAACTCTTTGTTGGGGGGTGGCCATGTCCCACACACTTCATGTCATCAGGTTATATCATGGGGTCAGGTTACCCGGGGGTGTACATGATCACCAGGGAATGTAGTTTCTAATAAGTACGGATTTGTCTGCTTAGGTCAGTTAAGTTCCACAAAGTCTGCAGCCAGCGTTACGATGTAGGAACAAATGGGACACTTTTATGGGGTTTTCCCTAAATCTTTATTGCTGATAGGGAAATGAGACTAAATATTATGAGAGTTGTGTTAATGGTGTGATACTGCATTGTTTTCATCGGGTATTCTGTATGCAATTAAAATGTATTAATTACTAAGCCCTTAAACATTGGCACACACGTTTAGGAAATCCTGTGATAAGTTATGATTTTTGTACAGGGGCGCGATTCTGTGGATTTTGTTTAATACTTCTGAGCTCACAAGAGTGACATTTTGTTACTTTTTAATAAAGTATATGTGGTCTATCCAATCATATTAACAAAAGTAAGGACAGGAATTCTAATGACATATTAATTTCACTCATACAGTGAGACTTCCTTATTGTTTCCCTGAACTCTTTAAATCACTGCATATAACAATTTATGTTCAACAAGTAATTTTCATATATAAATGTTTATGTTATACTTTGGGGCATCCAGTATCAGGGTATACACGTTCCAAAATAGTACGCATCTGTGGACTCTTTACAAATTCTTACATGTTAAGAATATTGGTAAATCTAGATTTATCAGTAGTGCAGATTAGACACCGTCTGATACACATATATAAAGAATATGTTCCACAATGAATGGTGTGATCAGGATTGTCACTGAAAGGATATCTGTGTTTCATTTTCGCACGGATCCACTTGTTGCACTTTTATTTTGCTTGTCTAGATAAGGATTATATATCTCAAAGAGCATATGAGGTGTGCTTTTTACTTATTACTCATTATTGAATAATGCATTTCAGAACATTCTCCTGTTCTGGGCTCTTCTCTTTTTAGACTTCGATACATTTTGTACTTTCAATTTAGAACATTAATCCGCTCCAGATTACTCTTTTGTCAGGGTTTTTTCTTTCTGTTTTGCTTTAACTGAATGTGTGTCTTTTTGACTTAGAACACTAATCACTTATCACAAAATAACAGTGTTAATCTGTGTATTTTTTTCAGTTGGTTTTGCCGACAAATGCATTCAGGATTAAGTTTTGTACTTTCCTCCCTTCTAGAATGTCTAATGTATATGTGTCATTTACTTCACTGCTATAGATAATTGTTAATAGATTATATTCCCACGAGTTTAAAAGTTATAATGCATGTTAGTCACTATATGTAATAGACATGTATCTCATTTATTGCAATGCATTTGATGTTTTGTCTGGTTCCTTTGGTATTGTGATATATGTTTTTATTTGTTAATGTATTGTAAATAGTCTTTGTTTGTATATATTTCAGCCCCGAAGAAGTCCCGATGGGGATGAAACGCGTCGGCTGTCTTGTCCTTTGTGTGCTGTATTTGTAAAGAAATTTCCTATGGAATTAAAGAATAAAAGGAATCGTTTTCTACAACCAAAACGCCGACTGACGCTCTTTCTTTTGGGAAGATATAACTTCATTTCTCTGTGTTGGACTCTGAACACTAATTGCATTTACCAATTACTTACATGTTGTTTTGAGTGCAGGGCCATCTCTGTTTAAATGTGCTTTTATAGTAATCGGACTATTAAAACTTAGATTGAGTGGACTGACAAAGTTAGCCAACATTAACTTTACAGATTCGTGACCCCTTGTTAAAAGACATCAATCTACTATTTTACCCACACACCTAAACTTCACCATATGGCTTACAAAAAGATTCCTGGTAAAAGCCTCCATTGAGGGTGCCTTTCAGGCATTGTAGCAAATTCACGACGCCGAGCAAAAGCCCAATGATGATGGATGACACTTATCTAGGTGTGTGAGGGCATTTTTTCCTACAGAGTAAAACTGGCTGCAGACTGTGGAATTTAACCGAACCAAGCAGACAAATCCGTACTTGCTAGTAACTGGATACCCCGGTGATCATGATTAGCTAATCGGAGTATGTATGCTGAACCTTTATGCGCTCGAGTCCCCCCTCTTGATATATATATAGTCCACATCGGTAAAGGTTTCTGGAGGATCCCAGCAAGTGCCTCCCAGCAAATCACAGCAGAAGGTGTACAAAAATAGCTACATTCAGGGTCTCAGAGCAGGTCATCAGTCAGCCTCGTTGTCAAGTCAGGTCCCTGGAATGAGCCCTCCATTGAGGCCCTAGATTCACCAGTGTCTAAACTAATGTCTGACGTATAGTTTGATCGACGTATCTCAAATGGATTCTTACCATGGTGCAATACCTCTTCCATGTTCCCTGGCTACCTGGTCTTATGTAGAACGATTCCTGATACACCTCCACTTCCGACAACGAGGTTTGGGTGTTAGCCTCTTGCCATACATTTGAGTATTAGTTAGACGATCCCCAACCCAGGAGCGGCCCGTGCAGGTAAGAGCGGTGGGGCGGGTGCACTCGACATATGACGACAAGGGAATAATAAATAAATAATGTATTTTCTCTCGTTGTTGTTTGTCGAACCCACCTCCCACCACCACCACCGGCCCACCGCTTTTACCTGCATGGGCCACTCCTGCTCCAAATGCATCATGGAGCCTGGTCCACACATCCTTAGCGGAGGAGAAGAAGTAAGAAGTCTAGCTCTCCATTATTTTAAGCTTTACAGAGTATAGTAGAGCGTATTTCAATCAGAGCTCCCAGAGTCAATGTACGGCCACAGTGTAGGAGTTGCGAAAGCATTGGACTTCCATGGTGAAGTCCAGGTAGGCAGTAATGATCCTCTGAACCTCCAGCGATCTTTCATTCTGAAGAACTGGAGTATTAAATCCCTGTCCCTAGAGTTCAGGAAGCAAGCAATCCCTAGTTGTTAGTGAACCCCCGATAATGGTGGGCCGCCAGGTGTGAGGTGGGCATGTTCCACAGGGAAAAACTTGGAGACTCATCCTCCCAGCAGGATGGACAGCAACCAATTCTCCCGAAAGAGCTCAATGCTCAGGCCATTGGAGCATTCACAGAATATTTTTCTTTCTTGAGCAGCCGCTGCGTCTTCAACACTTCAGTGGAGTGAGGATATGTCATCTTTTATGCCATTCAGTTGAGCCTGAAGATCTTGCAGCATGAGGCGGATGGATGTCACAGAGAACTCCACTACATTCACTGACGCACCTTGACTTTTGCCCTCACTGCCCGGCTCACGAGGGACCTGTTCATCTGTTTGTTTGCCCTGCTGAGATCACCGAAGCAGTCCTGCTCACGCTCCGAGTGCCGCGAGTGAAACTACTACCGGGCGAACTACATTACCCGGCATCCCCCAGTGGCGCGCTTTGCTGACATCATTTTGAGCGCCCGGAGGCTCTTAAATCACCGGGGCGCCTCCCGCTGCGCGGGACGCACCTTGACTTTTGCCCTCACTGCTCGGCTCACGAGGGACCTGTTCATCTGTTTGTTTGCCCTGCTGGGATCACCGAAGCGGTCCTGCTCACGCTCCGAGTGCCGTGAGTGAAACTACTACCGGGGGACTACATTACCCGGCATCCCCCAGTGGCACGCTTTGCTGACATCATTTTGAGTGCCCGGAGGCGCTTAAATCAGCGTGGCGCCTCCCGCTGCGCGGGACGCACCTTGACTTTTGCCCTCACTGCCCGGCTCTCGAGGGACCTGTTCATCTTTTTGTTTGCCCTGCTAGGATCACCGAAGCGGTCCTGCTCACGCTCCGAGTGCCGCGAGTGAAACTACTACCGGGGGACTACATTACCCGGCATCTCCTCGTGGCGCGCTTTGCTGACATCATTTTGAGCGCCCGGAGGCGCTTAAATCACCGGGGTGCCTCCCGCTGTGCCGGACGCGCGCGGGGCAAAGCCAGGAGGAGGCTGGGCTGGGCTAGCCCCTTTATATTGACATTTTGGTTCCCCTGTGAAGTGGTTAGTGACTTTTAAGCACTCCGGTGGTGTATTTATATTGAACCTTGTGTCTTTTTTCTGTTGCATAAACTGTCAACTATTGTGGTCATGAGTAAAGGCAGTGATAAAGGGGCAGGGGGCTCACGGGTAGTGGGAACCCTCGATGCTTTTTTAATAAGAGCAGAATCGGTATTGTGCGGGGAAAATGAATTAACTCAAAGGTGCCTTTCACTTGACCATCGTCGCTCTTCTATTGGTGTCCCTGGTGTCCCTGCAACTGGCCCACTGTTGTCGTTAGAGCCAGCTGGATCTGTCGACAATAGAGATGGCCAGGTGGATACATCGCTCCTTCAGGGACCATTAATGTCTTCACCAGAGCCATCTGAGGTTGACTTTCATAAAGAGGGGGACAAATCCCCTATCTACCCTTCCCCCTCAAAATACGGACGCGCCAGCAACGTTTGAATAAAGCTATTAGGGGGGAGCAGTTGGCCAGTGTAACTTCAACAAAAAGGAAAGCAGGTAGTATCCCGTCCACCTTACAACAGGCCAGTAAATTGTCGAGAAATTGGGGTGGCACACTGAGAAAGAAGGGTGTACGCGTGTTATGATGGTTGGCACTAAAGTGAAAGGGGTAAAAACCTTGCATTGTGAAGGGAATGTGCTATCTAGGGTATCCACTTTTCCATACCTAGAAGTCATCTTTGATGACAAGGGCACATGGGCTCCCGAAATATTAGCTAAACGAAACATATTGGCTAGATCTATTTCAGCTGTTTTGGGCTTTTCCCGTAAATTGGGAGTTAAACCATTTTAAGCACTGTTAAAGATATATGATGCTAAATGTATTCCCTTGCAATGTATAGGGCAGACCTCTGGGGTTTCAAGAATGTGAAGGCCATTCAAGTGGCGGAGGATAAGTTCTTGAAAACTATATTATCTGTTCCTCAATCAACATCTGGTTATATTGTCCATCAGGAGTGTGGAGTTGGTTTTTTGGAGGATCGAATAGCCCCACTTATAAAATGGATCTCTATCTGGCTAAACCCAGAGCTAGAATTGAATCAGGAAATCCTTAGATATTGTCTAGCACTTGATTTTGCTTACCGTATCCCCTGGCTGAGTTGTGTCCATAAGTTATCTGTTAAATTGGGCCGACCAGAACTGTTTAACTTGCCCAATAAGTTAGTGAAAGGGGACATCAAGTGGGTTAAGGACTCCTACAAGCTAGTGGCCTGCTTGGCCAGAGAGGATAGAGAGCTGGTTAAACCGACTGTAAGGGCTCACCAATTGTTAAAAACATTATGTGCTATTGAACCATAGCTGAATTTTGTAATTAATTCTAACCATTGTTTTTTATTAACTAGATTCAGGTTGAACCAATTTCATCTCCTCCTTGCTGGATCTTCGGGTTGGAAAAGGGAGGAAGATTTGGGGATTTGCTCTTGTGATGGCTTCTCCACTAAAGACACAATGCACTTTATCTTCTTTTGTGAGCACTTTCTTTCTATTCGTAAGGGTTTTATCATCCCGCTTTTAAAAGATAAAGGTTTTATGCAAGTTAAACCAGCCCTCCATTACTTGCAGCTACTTTCTAATGTATGGGAGATTTTTTATATTGCCAATTTTCTCAGTGTGGCTGTAAGATTAAAGAAGAAAATTAGATGGGATTAGTTAATGCGATCATTTTGATGTAATTATTCGTGGTTGAGGATATTCTTTTTTAATGTTCACTTGGTTTTAAAGGATGATTTTAAATGAAATGATAACAGGTACTGTATACATTTTCAGCTTGCACTTTTGTTTTTTGTTAATAACTTTGGTCTTGACATAAAATGTTTAGTATACTTTTATGGTTTTTGTTATGAACCGAATAAAGTATTTTGACTGACTGACTGACTGTTAACTTCCGGTGGTCTGTCTTAAGGTAGTTTATCAACAAGGAAGACAGTGTAAATTTGTGCCTTCAATGTGATTTTACTGTCCACGATGGCAGGGAGTCCAAATCCAGATTCTTGGCAGGCTTGAGTTTCATCACCGCCTCACTCGTAGAGGAGGACGCTACAAAGTTTGCCAAGAAAGATGGTATCCTTCCCTGTCCTAAAATCCTCCAATGAGGTGTGCTCTCATTAAGCACCCAGTTATATCTTCCCAAAAGAAAGAGCATCAGTCCTATATTCAGCTGATCATCACTCCCATCATGGGTCCACGGGGTCCGTTCTTGCCCAAATCTGCCGCAACCTCGGGCTAAGCAGTTGGTAGTCATAGTTCTCAGGTGGGCGGGCGAGTAAGGTGCAATAGCCAGATGCGGACACTCCATCTAGTCAGCTTCCTGTTAACCCCCAATTTTTATCCCCTTCACACCTCCTGGGGGAAACAGTTCTGCATCATAAGGGGGGTCACCAGCCAAGGTTACCTGTCAGGATTCACTCAAAGTGGGCAGGAGGGGTGGCAAAGACCAAGTAGACAGTGGAGTGTAGGCCATCACTGGCTTTGCTGGGCGGTCAAGTCCTCGCTCTGCCTAGGGGTGCTACTGCAAGGGCACAGTGACTTCCCTGCTCCACACGTAATCTTTCAAGGACTGATACCAGGCCCCGAGGAATCCAATGGGTCCCCCTGTTGCAACACTCGCGTCTGGAAAGTTAGGTCAGCACCAGCTTTGTCACCAGGTCCCAAGATCACTGAGGCTCCAGGCGAGTTTCTACTGCCACCACCGACACAGTTCAGCCTTTGCAGCCCCCCAACACCGGATGTCTCTCAACAAGTAGGCCAAAGAAGTCACTGGGGTGAGGTAGGCAATGCCACTGGGTGGCACCAGGTACATATGGGTATAAAGCAACTCCGCCTGGTCCTCCTGCACTCAGCCTTCAGCCAAGTATTGGTGTAGTCTGGGGCGTGATGGGTGCAGCTCCTTGTGTCCCCAGTGCTGTCATTTCATGAAGAAGCAGCAGCTTCAGCTCCTCAGCCCTGACAGTCATTGTGCAGTCAGAGTGCTATGGGCTGCAGATGATCAGGTGGAGACAATCAGTGTTTCGAGGCTCCTTAGGCCATTTTGCGGTGGTCCTCTGACTCCTTCTGTTCACTTCACAGTGGTGTACAGTAGTGAATGCCACTCACCATGGCCACGTCTGACGGAGCAGCTCCGTCAGATGGCAGTCACAGCCATGCCTCTTGGTGTGCTCTATAAGCCTCTCAACCTCATAGAATCTGAGCCTTTATCCCACTTGCGGGCAATAGGACGGGGGTCACCCTCAGTTTTCCTGTTGCTCCCAGGCTGACACGTGTAGTATTCTATAAGATGTTGTGCAGGCCAGCTCATTACAACATGTCCAATGTGGTCGCAATCTTGGCCACGCCCCCTACTAAGACACATACATTATTGATTTGTATTGTAAAATTCTCTGTGGGCAGCACTGTTCTTATCGATATAGGTTCTTTCGGAGGCCCTGTCCAGTGAACACAAGATAAATTCGAAAATAAAGGCAACTTTTAAAATATAACTGGAGCACACACTTTAGGGCACGAAGTTTGCACATGGAGGCTTGTTTTCTGCTGAGTGTGACTTTGTATGTGTTTTTCACATTCTATGTGACTTTGCAAGAAAGAACAGTGCAAATGCAATGGTGTTCTCATGCAGCACCAATTATTGTTGCAGCATGCCATTTGTATTATTGTTTGATGATTCTGTCTATGCATATATGTAAAAACAAGTAAAAAAGCTACTTATAAATCTCCCACAGACTTTGACTCTGCTTGCATAGTATTACATAGAGGTCATGATTCACAAAGGGCCTCCGTACTTGTGGCGGAGATCAAACAGTCGTGGTGGAGTCTCCATACTCGGGGCAGAATTTGCTCAATGAGAATTCTCATTGCGGAGATTCCGACTGAGTGCGAAGTCTCTCCCACAACTGTGGGGCCTCCGCCATTAATGAGGAGGCCCTTTGCGAATCAGGAACGTAATTTGGCTTTATTCCTCACAATGTATATTTCTTTTGACTCATATCTTAGTATACCCTCCTTCATATTTGACTCTTCCTTGCCTCGGAATTCTAGTCACCCTAACCCGGGGATGGGAATTAAATGCAAGGATCTCACTGCACCACCAAAATTTAACAGTTCCATGAACAATTGAATGTGTAGCCCAGCCGTGGCCGGTGGTAGGAGTACCTGCCGGGCGGTGACGTGGGGAGGGGGAGGGGCAGGGTGGGAGGTAGTAATGTATGGATTACGGAGTTTAAACGGTAAGTATATATATAAATAAATAAAACGAATTTCGTTGCGCTCACTGCATTGCATTTGGTGATGCAGTGCGCGCAACGAAATTCGTTTTATTTATTTAAATGTATACTTACCTAATAAACTCCGTAATCCATACATTACTACCCCCCACCAGCCGCGGCCCGTGGAGGGAGATACGGTGGGGCAGGGAGGCGGGGAGGGGGAGGGGCAGGGTGGAGGGACCTAAAAACTGGCATATGGATAATTGCAGGTAAGTACACAATTTAATTAATAAAACGAAATTCGTAGCGCGCACAGCATCGCATTTTGCGATGCAGTGCGGGCTACGAAATTCGTTTTAATAATAAATTGTGTACTTACCTGCAATTATCCATATGCCAGTTTTTAGGTCCCTCCACCCTGCCCCTCCCCCTCCCCACAGCACTGCTCGGCAGGTACTCCTACCACCGGCCGCTGCTGGTGTAGCCTCCTTTAACTATAACCATGCAACCACATTACAGAGTTTATAGAAAATGTTTTACAGGTAGTTAAAAAATAGCGGTTTTTAAGTGCCTTCAACCCTGGGCAGACTGTGAGCAGATGTGTTATATTTTCTTTGTCATGGTTACACAGACGCAGATTTTTACTCAGGTCCGTCTTACTTTGCGAATGACTGATTACCTTGAGTATTTCCAGATGCTGACGCATATACTCAAAAATGACTATTACTTGTAGTTAGAGTTCTCCTAGTAACTACTACAGGGCGCTTAGTGAGGCACAATGGTCCACTGCCATAACCCTACATTGTTTTCCTTTTTTAATTCATTCAAACAAATTGTGCGACCTTTGTTATTAGCTACAAGCAAACTGACTTATTCGTCAAACATTTATTTTCTTGATTGTCATTTAATTCCACAATTCAGTGCGAGCATAAAAATGTGAAGCCTTTTGGATGATGCCTTTTTCAAAGTGTGCCTTCTTCAAAATCTCCTTCCAGATCATAGAACTAATCGTTTCTTCGGCGGAATTTCCGATTCAATGATAATAGGACAATTACTGACTTCTTGGAATCGGGACGCAAAGTATACAGTGGGGAATTTAAATTCTCCTTTTAAAAGTTTTTAAAATAAATTGCACCATAATTTGTTTCAAATATGCAGAGCTTTGAAGGTAAAAATAAGAGCATAATGCAATCATATAAATGCAGTTTTATTATTTAAGAAGATTCTGTAGAACCACTCCAGGTCCCACAATTATCAAGCATTTCAAAATGTCTTCAGTAATATTTGCAAAGCCGTGCATGGCGTGCACTGCATTACATTACATTTCAACCTGGGAGGCATTCCATGGGTGCATCATGGGCATTCCAATGCATCCGCAGATAAAGTGCTTTATATTACCCTATAAAAGGACATAAGTTTGCAGGTAGAGTTTATCTTAATTTGCAACCTGTGGTAAATGATCATTAGCAAACCTTTGATGCTGCCTTATAGTTAGATATTAAATATAAGCAATTACCCGACACTAACACATATTCTCAACTTTTCTTTTGGACCAGTGATGGGATATGAGCAGGTTGAGCCAGGGAATCATTAGAACTAGGCTCAGACGAAATATTTCTTATGCTAGCATAATCTCACTTAATTTAGAGCAGTGAAAACAGACGCAAAGACGCATTTCGTGCTAAAATATAGCTCTAAATGCCAGATTTGCATCAGCATACTTTTACATAGGTTTTCTGAAAGTTTACCTAAATACACAAAACGAGATTGCACAAATATCGCACACCCCTTAAATATTTTTTTTCGCTAATCTTGAATTCAGAGGGTGTTCAGAATTATAGAATGAACTATCTTTTTCGTTGATATGTTTTAACACTTTTTAGTGTTTGACAAATAATTAATTAGATTGACGATCTATTGAATTATATGTGATTTATGTACTATTGCTTTATGATTCATTCTCATTTTTGAATCGACTTAAACAAGTACTTGAAATTGAACCTGCTAACTCTTCTACACATGGATAAAAAAACCAGCATCTTGCTGAGGATCAGTGCTCATTCCCTTTCAATTCATGTCAGGCCGTTCTGGAAAGAACTTGTACCAGTGATGGAAAATTGGAGGACATGCGACTGTTCCAAAAGCACATGAGGCGGAAGGTTATGTGGTAAACCTGCTCCGAATGGCCAATAGCACGACAAACTTGGCTCAAAACCAGAGCATTGTAGTGTAGAAAAAATGCCTTAGCCAGAGAAAAGCAGGTTCTGATCCTCATTTCCGTCCAAAACAAAGTGAACTGGTGAGGGCATACATAGACCAGGGGTAGGGGCCTGCTGCTTCTGATGCACACCTGCACAAATGTCACACCTTTGCACACACATATCTGTAAAAAAAACACAGCTACAAAATCAGTTTTAGGTTCAACCATTAGCACTGGGCGAGAAAGGCAAAGAGCCTGGATTTAACAACTCGTGTGTGCTGCTTACAAATTGTCACTTGCAACGCATAATGAAGTTCTGCAAACCATTTGGGGCCACTTTATTACATACAAAGGGCAAAAAAAGAGCATTGGGCTTAATATCACAAGTAGAACTGACCCAGCTGTTTTTGCATAAATGAAGCTTTAGCAGAATCAGTCTGTTCTGCAGGATCTTCTTTTGATGTGAAATTAGCAAAGGTCTGCCTCAATGGCATCCAGCTGTACTTACAACTAATTAAATAGTCACATCATTTGTGCTTGAAGAAAATGTAACTCTGCATGCACTTTTTGTACCATTCAACTCACCCTCTGCCCTGTCCAATGCATGGTGCTACTGTCTCCAGGTAGAAAATTGTCAGGAAACATTCCTGGTGCTAACACAACCAAAAGCCATTTTCTAGACATGTCCAGAGATTTAGGGAATAGTGGAACAAACATGGGCATATTACCAAGCAATAGCGATAATTATCGCTATTGCTTGGTTAGAGATAAAATTTTACCGCTAAGCTGCGGCGATTTTTATCGCAGATAAACCTTGGTATTACCAAGGTTTATCGCAAATGCGATAAAAAACGGCCACAATGCATGAATATCGCTGAAAAGTCCGCGATATTCATGCATTATCGAGCTAATGCTCTTAGCCATGTTATCCACCTCCCATTGGCTAACATGGCTAAGAACTGCTCAGGGCAGGTGTTAGCTTTTGGAGATAATCGCGCTTAGCGCGAATATCTCCAAAAGTTGGTAATAGGAGATAGCGATGTTAGCGACTGTTTCCAGTCACTAACATCTTGGCACGCCCACTTTGCATGTCATTAGTGATAAATATCTCTGACATGCAAAGCGGGGCCCAAGATGGTCGCTATCTCCTACTAGCTGTCGCTAACTGGTGTTAGCGACAGCTAGGTAATAGGGAGATAATTTTATCTCCGCTTTCTTGGCTTTTAAAGCCAAAAAAGCGGAGATAAACCCCCTTGATAATATGCCCCATAGTTTTCATCAGCCATTACAGCAAGTGCCGTCAACACTGAGCAGTTGCCAAAGACACTCGAATTAACGCTGCGGATGTGCATGGTGTCACTGGAATACGTATCTCTTCACATTGTTTGCAGCTCTAGGTAATCACTAGAAACATATGTAGTGACCACAAAGGGGGACTAAATCTCCTTGGTAATCATGATACTTGATTGAAGATGAAGAGTGCAAACGAAGAAACTCGTAAGGCACCAAACTCCTACTGAGGAGCCAGAAGGAGAAAGCCAGGACAAATTCCAAAAGTAAATCAAGCAGAAATTTCCAGCTGCTAAAAGCAAAAGCCAGGGACAAAAAATGGAAGCAAGGCAATGCCGAAAGTGATGAAATATGAAGGAAGAAATATGTTCCAACACATCCTTCACTTAGAATGTCTCCTTGCACATGGATATGGACACATATTTTTAAAAAATGGCATTAATCAAAGGACACATTTTGTGAGATATGAACCCCATGAAGAGAAGTAGTATATTGACCACTAGGCTCAATGGGAAGTGTTTACATATAGTTAATGCTTTATTTCCAGGAATGGTAAAAATAGTGACCACGGTGCATGCTTTACAGTCATGGCACCATTGTATAGCAATAACTAAAATCATATGAGATCTTCTGTTCACCTACAGCTGGAGATCCTTGGGTGTCACACGATAGCATGGAATCCATCCCCATCAAGGAAAATCTCTATCAGTCCCGTCCCCAAACAAACTTGTCACAAACATGGTCATCCCAGTGGGCCTTGGTGAGCAATCCCAATACAAATAGGTTCTGCCAACAGTAAGGGTTCCACTGTGGTTAACTGTGCAGAAGGATGAAACTTTGACACCCTGTGCCCTCCTTCCTCTTGCTTTATTTGGAATAGCACTCTATTGGTGGTGGGTCAACTGGCAGTACACTATGTAACAGTCAAAGAGCCCTTAGTAGACCATAACTCTGCTTGTTTGTCTTCGTTCTCTGCTTTTCTTTGGCTCTAGTGACTTTGATAACAGAACTGGAGCATGACATTTCAGAATAAGCGAGTGGTAAAGTTCTAAAGGCCAGGTGTAGAAAACAATTTTGTGGTCTCAACCTCTGTGATTCACAAAATCACTGTGTTTGTATCCGCAAAAAAACTTTATCACCGGCAAAAGGGTACTCATTCCCATTCCGAATCTCAATGAGGAGGGAACGTGGAAAGGGTGTGTGTCTATGCATATTTGTGATTCGCAATGACAGGGATCAATGTTTTTTACCACTGTTGTTGCCGTAAACCATTGATAAGTTACTGACACCTTAAAGGAGACATTGACTCATTTGCAAAGGGGAAACTGCCCCTGTTGGGCAGCTTGTCCTTTGGGAAATGTGTTGGGCAGGTTGTGGGGAGCAGATAGTGGTCTGAGAAGTCACTTCCTGCACCAACCACAGCTGCAGATGTTCCTTGAAGGTATTTAGGCTGGGGAGAAGAAAAAAAAAGGATTCCCATTTATACATTCAAATACTGTACAGGCCACCATCCATCTATTTTTAGACATTTTCAGGTTTGTCGGAAATAGGGACCTGCTTAATTAATATTCATTGAGCAGGTTAATCTCCAAACCCCTGTCGAGTGGCAGCCTGCAATCCGACCAACTGGCACATAGGTTGCATCACAAAATGAAAGGCAAGTTGCAAAAAAGTAGGTGTGCAAACTACGCCCGCTGTTTAAGACTTGTGTTTACATACACCCGGCCCAATATTTCTCTTCTTGATCCTCACTTACATCAACTGCGAATGATGGTTATCGTTTGGGGCATTTTCGAGTTAGTGAGGTGGATTAGTGGAGTTTAGCTTAAAAGAGAAATAAAGGGTGAATTTATGTTAGGAGCTGAGGCCGACGAATCTGGTGAAATGTTCGATCCCTGACAGCCTAGTCCATTTTTCGGGATTAGTACCTCGTAGCTTTTGAAAGAGAGGGCTACCAGGTTTAATTCAGAACTGTCAAAAGAACGTTGTGACTTCTTAATTTACAGTGCATATTTTCTACGGCATCTATAGGAAGAAATGAAGACTCAACATTTATAATATGCATACCTGAATGTTGGTCCGGAGGCAGTGGCTTTGGGTTTGGCACAAAGAGAACAGGCTTATAGTAAATTCAAATAAAGCGTAATTCCAATGATTTTTCTGAAATTAAAATCATAATTTTTCCAGTCTGGATGATACGTCAGTGCGTGTCCTTAATCTCTTCATACAATAGTAGCCAGTTTGACTAATTAATTTTTGCCATTCATCCCACAGCGACTTCATAGAAGGCATTTTCTTGCAAGTGCTCCAAGAACGCTTAGCTTTTAAGGCCTGGGAATACTGTATAAGTGGTGGCCACTTGTACAGATGTAAGAAAGAAAAAGAAGTTCAGATACAAACGTGGAAAAATGTTACCAGGCTGAATCCACAGGTTCTTAGAAGGGAAGGTGAAGAACACTCCGGAGGTGAGCACTTCAAGGAAGTCAAGGCCGAACGTAAACACAAATGTATGCTCTGCAACGTCATCAGGGCTATGGAGCGCTATTATGTCTTGTGAGGGCATTGAAAACATTATGTGTACACAACAAAACAATACAACAGAGTTTGGCCTTCAACGTATTGTTTATAAGAAGCTCCTGACAATTACAGTGTACGTGCACTGGGTTCTATAGCTGCAGAAATAGAATATTACACAAGTGTAAGCATGGAACTGAACTCTCTCATCTTACAGGTTGAAATAACCAAATAAAGCACGAGATAGGTGGTCAGGGCACTCAAGGCCTGCACCAGTAAGTATTGCATTCAAAAGTTTGGGCAAGAAAGGCAGTGCAAAGAGCTGGGAACTCGACCTTCCTAGTTCCCACAATTTTGGAAAACCGAAAACACAAGGCACAGGATGGCTCAGCACACACTTAAAAGTCAAAATATAATAGCAGGAAATACAATACAATTTCATGATTAGTGGTTAACAAGCAAGCGAGAATCTCCCAAAAGAATAGAGTGAGTCTTCAGATTATTTGAAAAAATATCCTTTCTTTATTCCTTTGTATGGTATTTGTTCATCAGACTTCGTTCATTTTAAAAACACAATACAAAATTTATAGGCTATGAATTTTGTATTGTGTTTTTAAAATGACCGAAGAAATACCATAGAAGGATGTTTTTTCTAATAATCTGAAGACTCACCCTACTCTTTTGGCACAGCTGCGAGAGTTCTATTACAGCACATAGCTGCGAGAATTCTGCTCCAGAACAGAACGTATCTTTAGCTACCTCGAGAACTATCCTATTCTAGTGAGGAAGTGGACGCTATCATGGGTGACCTAACTCTGTTTGCTGATGCACGCATTGCACAAACCATTTCCCAGACCACTGACTGGGAAAAACTCTCAGAAATGAAAAGAAACCGGATAAGAACAATCCTAAATGGAACCATCTTGAAGGAATACTTTTAAAAAACATGGCACCTAAGGGCATACTAGTCACAAATGCCCCACGCATTTTCCTGGACGACCCGATCTTCAGGAAAGACTGGGCCCAGATTGCGTGGCACTGCACGCACAACTGGATTGTGCTAATCATGAAGACTGCCCTACGCCAGAGGCAATATTCAACAGACAGAAGGTCATATAAGAACAACCATTACAGGTTATAAGAAAATACTTGTTGGACTTGGCCCTTCTGGCAGGTTCACCCCTAATCTTTTTGCTTTTAGTATGTGATCTGTGTTAGTGATTTTTGGGTCTCTGCACACTTTTTCCCTGTGTCCCAGGGTAAAGTGCGTGCGTGTAGTATGGCTGGCCTGCCCTCCCATAGGAATGCATGGGGAATGTGTGTGTCCATGTTAGTTCCTGATGCGTGGGGAGTGCAGGCTCGAGTTTGATATGTGCGAACTCGTGAGAGTGAATGGTGCGCAATGGTATGTGCGGCTTGTATGTGTCTAGTGGGGAAGTGCCACTTCTAGACATTGATGTGTGTGTGCAGTGAGGGTGCTGGAGCGTGATTGGCTGGAGCTGGCTGGCAAGCCTGGCTCCAGGAAGTCTGGATGGGTCTGCCCAGGAGTGAGTGGAGAGATCAGCATGAGTGATGTGTGGGAGGGTTGCACCTGGTTCCTGATGGAGCTGGGCTTTCCCCACACAATGCTGGCTCCGGCCCCTGTGGTGCGTCTAACGACCCTAGCCTCCCCAGTGAATGACAGGGGTGGTTGGGCCATCAAGAGTGCTCCAAAACCAGCTGCAACTGGTTTCCCCCCACCCTGCACCCTGAGACAAAGGATTTAGTGGTATAAAAAGGGGCTGTGTCCCCTTACAATTGGTTCTCTGTTCTGTTCCAGGATCCTGCCAGAGGGGGCTGCTGCTGTTGCTGGGGCCAGGAGGACCGCCACTTGGATTGTCTCCCTGCCTGGAGACCCAGTGAGCTGGCTCTGGGCCCAGCCTTGCCCGCCTGCCTACCTGAAGGACTTCAAGACTTTACTTTTGGCCCCTTGCGCTAAAGAGCGCTTTATTCTACTTGCCTAGCGCTGGGAGCGCTTTATTTGCCTGCAAGCGCCGAGGCGGGCTGGAGTTGCCCTAGTGCTCAGAAGTGCTTTATTTTACTCCGTGCGCTTGAGAGCGCTTTTGTTGCCCAGCCGGTGCCCACCCGACGTTTGCTGAATTCTGCGGTGCTCGCTAGTAAGTTACGAGTGCCCACCTCGATTATCATTTCCACCGAGCCGGTGCCCACCCGGCATTTGCTTCTTTGTCCCCGCTGGGCCGCCGCGCTGCCTGCGACGACCCGGAAGTGATTAGCAGGCCGGCCAATCGCTGCGCGGCCCGGGAGAGGCGGCCGGAAGTCCCGCCCCCGCAGCTCCGAGACGAGGGAGAGCCCTGCAGCCCGTGAGTAGCCGCCGCCCCGAGACCAAGGAGACTGCCTCCAACCCAGGAGAAGCCGGTGAGTGGGGCCGGGAGAGCGAGTGAAGGGAGGAGGGCGTCGGGGCACATTGCCGGTGCCCGCCCCTCCCCTCCAGTTGTGTTCGAGCCCTGAGAGGCTCGTGGGGCATTTGCCCTTGCTGCTGAGTCCCCCGTGAGGGACTCCAACGACCGGCCCAATTGGGAGAGAGCCAGTGCCTTGTGTGTAGAGCCCGAGGCTCCCGTCCATAATTGTTTTCGAGTTCCGAGAGGCTCTGGGGGCATCTCATTGTTTTAGAGCACAGAAGCTCTTAAAGTGCCATTATATGTGTTTTACGAGCCCAGAGAGGCTCGAGGCGCCATTTGGTTTATTTAGAGCCCTGAGAGAGGCTCATCGCCCACATTTGTTTTAGAGCCCCAGAGAGGCTCTTGAGTGACATTATATTTGGTCAGAGCCCAGCGAAGTTCTTGTGGGGCAGTTAGTTGGTCAGAGCCCCGTGGCTCCCACGCGGTGTTTCGCCCCACCACTGTTCTTGAGCCCACGAGGCTCCAACGTTGGCCCATCAGTATTTACAACTGTCCAGCACTTAGTGGACAGTTGCCATGTTTAGGTCTGTGTTCTTTGCTGCCTGCGCAGCCTGCCCTGACATTTTGGACTAAGGGCATTTCAACCCTTGCGAGGCCAGTTGGCCTGAGGGACAGTTCTTGTGTTGTGCCACATAATTCTGGCGCATTGTGATTTATGTGCCATGTGCACCCGTCGTAATTTATGATTTACTTGCTTATGTGATCCCTTTGCTAAATTTACCTGCTTAGGTGATTGATTTATGCTTCCTTCCCATTGCTAAAAGTGACTTGCTTAGGTGAATGTGCTTTGATGCCTCATGTGCAATGTGTTTTATGCTTCCTTCCCTTTGCTAAAAGTGACCTGCTTAGGTGATCGGTTTATGTTCTTCCCCTTTGCTAAAAGCAACCTGCTTAGAGGATTGTTTTAGGTTTCCTCCTCTTTGCTAAATGTGACATGCTTAGGTGATGGTGTTTTCCTCCTATAGGTCCTGAGGATAAGGTCCTAGTTCCCTGCGTGATTTTCCTACAGTGTTTAGGGTTGCGTAGGAGGTGTTTACCCTTTACCAGGAATTCCTGGTTGTGTGCTACATGTACTATTTTGGTGCTACAGTTATTATATGCTTTATGTGCTGAATATTATTCCTACAAAGTATTATTTCTACAAGTATCATCTCTAAAAAGTGCATACACCTGACAGTGGTCCAGGTGGCCCTGTCCTGTACATAATCCCTCTTAAATTCTGCCCGTGCCTGTTGGCACATTGTAAAGTGTGTGGTGTTATCTAATGTGTTTTGGTACAATACAAAGGCTATTTTTATATAACCTTGTGTGGAGTTTCCTTTGTGGTGGGCCTTGGGTGTTGTTGCTGGGTGCGCGCGCAAACACTCAACCTACATAGCCTCCAAGTTTAGTCTGGCTGCTCGCGTCACGTTACCTAGAGGGTGAGCAGGGGTTATCTTGGTGTGTGACTCCCTTGCCCTGACGTGTAAGTGGTGGTCTCTGACTGACTCTGGCGCAAGCCTTGGCCAGCCAGAGATCCAGTTTCTAACAATACTTAACAAACTTAACAAGGAAATCAATGAATACAGGGACAATCTTACCCAACAAAAGGTCCAAAAATTTCAAAAGGACCTCAAGCGTTTCTCCTTTGTGAAGACATATCCCTATTCTGACCCGGACTATGTACCACCTAACAGACCTGAAAATGATTCTGATATATTGTATACTTCCAGCAACAATTCGATAGGAAGCAACAGCTCCAGTGCAGGAAGTGGCCGACAGAGACAAAGAGGGAGAAATAGAGCACCTAACAACTGGCCCACATACAATGCACATCTACCACCTGGATTCCAAGGCCCTTACAACCCACACCAAACATACCCGATGTACGGATGGCAGCTGCCTTTCCCACAACCCCCTTTTCCTTCTACCCCTTTTAGACCGCCTTTTTTAGGCCGGGGCAGGAGAGGGAGAGGGAGAAGAAAGGGCGCAAATCAAGTTCACTGGGAAGAAGAGGACCCGGTGGGCAGCTACACTCGGAGCAAGGCACAGGCAGGGACAAGCAACAACAGAACCTAGTTACAAATCTGGCAACCAGACCCCTATCAAGCCTTGAAGGGAAAGTCTTAAACAAAGGCCTAGGTTTCGTCCCCACAGCACGCCTGGACAAATTTCAACTCCACTGTGAGTTAGCAAGCTTCTTTAGGAAACCAAGATTAAAAGCGTTATTTGAAAAACAAGGGGAACCACAATCCACCGTAGATCCCAACGAAACTGGACTACGATTAAAATCGACTTTCAACCCTCCTCCACACAGCGTCCCAGTAGAGATAACTACTTTTGAGCAAGCTGTCTTTAATGACATTGAGAACCTGGCTCCTAGGACTCCATTCCAGAATATAAGCAGAGAAGAAAACCTGGCTCTGGAAAACCAGCGGATAAAAGGGGAGTGGTTGTGGTCCTAGACAAAGTCGGCTACCGTACAGAGTGCCAAAGACGTTTATCAGACACTAGAAAGTACAGACGGTTACTCACTGATCCAACTGAGGAACTCAAACTAGAGATCAGCACCCTTGTTGACCATGCAGGAACCATGGGAAAAATCTCGAAACAAGAAGCTGACTTTCTGTGCAACCGTGAGGGGAAGATCCCCTACGTTTACACTCTGCCAAAAATGCACAAAGGCAAAATCCCCCCTCCAGGGAGACCAATAGTATCGGGTATAGATTCCCTTCTTGAGCCCCTGTCACGTTTTTGTGATTTATTCGTCAAAACACTTGTACAAAACACTACCACCTAACTACAAGACACCAAATGTCTTTTAAAACTTCTCAAAAACATTACAGTGAACGAAAACACCATCTTGGTCAGCTTTGATATTGAAAGCCCACAAGACAACACTTTAGAAGTACTCAAAAGAGCCCTAGAAGAAACCACCTGGACATATAGAACACTGAAGAGCTTCATCCTTGAGTGTGCAAGACTTGCAATAAAAAGGATTTTTTTCGAATTTGAGGGCAAACTGTACCTCCAAACTGGGGGTACATCTATGGGAAGCACTTTTGCCCCAAGCGTGGCAGGTTTGTATGTTTTCGATTTTGAAAATAGATTTATACTAAGTGAGCAAAACCCTTTTTCAACCAACATTGTTTTCTAGAAAAGGTACATCGATGATGTCCTTGCCATCTGGCAAGGACCAATGGAGACATTGACAAATTTCACTCTGTGGATCAATACCTGCGACCCAAACCTGAGGTTCCCCAACACCATTGACCAAAACAAAATGATATTCCTGGATGTCACAATAACCAAGGAAGACAACCGCCTGGAAACAAAAACTTACCATAAACCGTGTGCCAAAAACAATCTGCTAAGAATTAAGAGCTTCTATCCGAAACCCTTCAGGGAAAATTTACCGTACGGCCAATATCTGAGGCTATCCCGAAATTGCAGCAAAGTCAGCGATTATCAGAGTCAGGCGAAGGACCTCACTAACAAACTTACCAACAGAGGCTACCCCAAGAAGATTCTGAATAAATGCCAAAAAATAGCTCGCAATCACCCAAGGGATGCACTCCTGGAAGATAAAGTACAGACAGAATCAGAGATACCATTGACTTGTGTTACAACTTATAACACAGCCTCTAACCATATGACTTGGTCGATCAACAAACACTGGTCCATTATCAACACGGGCAATTTACACTGGGAGAAACCCCTGTTCTCCTTTAAAAAATCACACAGCCTTAGAGATTCCTTGGTGAATACACGGCCTAAAGAGCAAAAAGGAGAGACTACACAATCAATCACCATGACGTGGGGCCTTCCGAGTATTGTGGCACATTTTCCTTTCGGAAACTGCAGTGTCTGTCACTTAACATGTAATACAAAGACACTATCACTAGAGCCAGGAAAAGTATGGAGCCAACGTGTCCACACAAAATGCAACAGCTCTAATGTTGTCTACCTAATTAAATGTCCATGTGATCTGGCCTATGTAGGCATGACCTGCAGAAAGATCAAACAGAGGATCTGTGAACACAGAAGCACCATCAGGTGCAAAAAGGCAACAACCAAACTTACTGAGCACTTCCTTGCTCAGAATCATACCACCAATGACATCAGATGGACAATAATTGAACAAATCAAAACAGGACAAAATACATTAACGTCTGTTTGAAAAAGAACAAAGATCGATTTACCGACTATCTACACATAAAGTGGGATTAAACGATGATATCCCTTGGAACTCAGTCTTTCCGAGATAAAATCTAATATCCTACAAGGCGCACTTATATAACGAACTCTCTGACAATTCCCCTATACCAAATGCTCGATGAGATCTATGGCACTGTACACATAGAATGAGCCACCAGCGATATTCCAGAACTAATCCAAGCCTAAATCATTCATGCCTACTAGTCACTACACTCTCTGTAGGTACATTCACTTAGCCCCTTTGACATAATATATGGAGTACCTATACTATGTACTCAATGATACCAACTGCTCTATGGAACTGTACACCCAAAATAAGCCACCTTCTGTATCCCAGCATTAGACTAAGCCCAACAACACCTGCCTTTTGATCATCAATATTTCTGGCTGGCCCCCTTTTGCTCTGCCAGCCTCGCTCTGCACTCTGACTCGAGAGAAGAGGGTTGGGAGCACTTTTAAATCTAAAACGTCATCTTCTACACACATCCTAAGCCTTTTTCCCTTCCTCTCCTCACTAGTAAAAGTAGAAAACCTCTAAACATTTTTAGAGGTTAACAATTCAGTATTATTGCACACGCGTTTCACAACGAAGACGCGGCACACTGGATTTCTGTTCACCCCGTTGCCGGGACGACGACTGTAATGACGTACTGCACGCAAACCACGTGACCATGTGGCCACACCTACCCGGAAGCGATCTGTACTGCATTTTAGCAGCGCTATGGCACCGGTAAAGGTGACCACGGTGAGCGGAGGTCGCTTACTAGGCGCAGCAGCGGTCGTTCAACTCGGGCACAATGAGTACTATGGAAATGAGCGAACAATGCTCGCTTCACCTACACGAGCAGGGGTTTCCCTAACTCGCTTCTAAAACTTGGGCATTCGCACTTTGAATGCGGGACGCCCACCTTACTCCATGGTGGCACGACGGACTATTTGGTTTCATAATAGATACCTAAGCTGGTGGCCTCATACGCTTCGTTTAGCTTCACGACCAATCTAGCTAACAACGTATTTTGGCACCACACTTATGATACGGGTGGGCTCCGAATTTTCATTATCCTTGAACCCCCCCGCCATTTTTGGTCTATTGTCTTGCGGGTGGGCTCCGCATTTTTAAATACGGGTGGGCTCCGTTTCAATAATGGACCACTAATTCTACATTACCCATGAGTCTCTCTCGTTGTGATACTTACTGTACTCTTCAATATCTGGATCCTGTCAATAGGGTTAGCGATACGATCCCGACTCCCATGGGGCACACTAATCTAGAAATCCCAGTAAGTTTCATCCTTGTTTTGTTCCCCCCCCCCCTGTTTCTTTGTTTGTCTTTTGTACGTTCTGTTGACTGGCATGCTAGCATGACTCCTGGTGCCCTCACCTGTGACTTGAGAGCACAGTCTCCCACTTGGTAAGGTATGAAAGTGGTGTAATAAACAATACACACGGTATTGAACTGACATAATGTCTGTAACTGGATATAATGGCAATCCTCTGCTGGTTGTGCACTACTTTCCACTGTTAAACTACCAATGAGTGCATGGCATTCCCGGAGTGACTGAGTTTGTCACAAACAAATATGCACATGATGAAACATTGTCACGGCCTCGTAACTAAGGAGCCAGACACATGGTATCTCGCTTTTTTGAGGCATGACACCACACTGGGAGAGCAAGGAGCACTTTATCGTCCTGACATTACGTTACAGGCATGTATTTGGTTTGCTTGTCATTGTATTTTTATAATTTCAGGTTTTTCTCTCTTTCTTACACTGGTTGAAAGGGTGCCAACTGTAAGTATACAGTTGGTATCTGGTGATCGAGGGCAGGGTACACCTTAGCGTGTGTATACCACCCAGGTCACACACATTCTGGTCCTGACGAAAACCTGGCAATTTCCCGTTACAGGTTGAAACACGTAGACCGTCACTTTGTACTTTTTTCACTATTTATAGATAACAATGGATCAATAATATCCATACATGTATCTGATAAACATTTTTAATATTTTATTGTCCAGTAGCTCAAGAATAATAAATTTCTACTGAGTTATACCAGGACAATTTTTAACTCACTTTTTTACACTCACAATTCCACACAAAAAAAACCCGCTCCACTGTAGTCAGGTGTCGCAGCACACCCGGACGGCACTCGGCTGTTCGGGTGGGACCCCGATGATGAAGCATGTCACCAACTAGGTTGGTGAGTGAGGGGTCTTCTTAGAAAAGGACAACTCCCTTTTCTTTTTCTTTTTCTTCTTCTCCCCTCTCCCACTCAACTGAGATCTCTACAGGGCTTAGGGTGGTACTCCTCCATTTGTTTGTTTATAGTACTATTTCACACTCATTGAACTCTCATCCTCCTTATTTCATCTAACTTTACCATCTTAAAATACTCTTAAACATACGCAAAGGTGCACCACAGAATTGTTTTGATTACAATTTTTTGTTAATAAAACAAGCGAGGATGATGTCTTTCTTGTATTTTCAATCTTTATTTTTCAACGTAAGCACCAAACAGCCGACGCGTTTCGTCCCTATGGGACTTCTTCAGGGCTTTTGAGTTGAGAAATGATCCTTCCAATTAGTATCTTCAAAGTTGGAAATCCGTATAGCGCCTTTCCAAAGGCAATAACCCCAAAAGTAATGTATACGTCTATTTGTAAAAGGCCTGGGCTAAGTCTTCTTTTTTTATATGTTAGTAATTGGAATTAGAAGATATTGATGATGTCGACGCCATAGGAATGTATTTCAGCTCTGCTTCGTAGAGAAGAAGAAATTGTGATCTATCAGGATAATCTGTTTCGGTTTCTAATGTTTTTCGGCCATACGAAATGTGAGAACCACAAGAGCTTGTATGTGGGCACTGAAATACCAGCAGGTCGATCGTGATACATCGACCTGTGAGCATCCACACAGCATTCGCCTCCGCCGAGATCCTGTTCGTACCTCGGATCTCGGCGGAGGCGAATGCTGTGTGGATGCTCACAGGTCGATGTATCACGATCCTGAACGGATACCTCACACTGCCCCACCCTCTTGCTGGGCCCTTCTATTGCAACACCCCTCCCCTTGATATCCTAATTGTTTGGTTTTTGCTACATGGAAACATGAGCATGCATGGTATGCAAATAATCGGAGATGGTTTAAGTCTGTGTAATCGTTTAGTAGTCAGGAATATATTGCTGTAGCACTCTCGCCTCTTGTCAGTTTGCGTAGGTTTATTAAAGCAAGCCCTTAGTTCAGAGGGATGTTATCTGAGGTGGTTTATACAGATCCCACTCAGCTGCCCTCTGCTTGGAAAACATGCAGCTGCTGCCCGAGTTGCCTCTCCTAATATGTGGCCACCAATACAGGAACTTCTTAAGGTGGGCGGAACTCCTTGAAATCATGTGGATTTTGTTTGTAACTACGCTGAATAAAGTAGAGTAAACTCCACGAGTTCTGCCCCTAGTAATATTGCATCCTAGTGTTTTCTTATGGACAGTAGCGGTCGGCAGTAGGTGTTTCTGTAGCGCTACTGCTTATGGAACAACCAGGACTGCTAAAGTGAAAATAGCCCCTGAAATATTGTTAGTGTACGGACATGTGTAACGTTAGTTATCTGCATGTCACACTTTTAAATACCATGCACCCTGCCATATGGGCAGTAAGGGTTACTTAAATACAACTTTATAGTATTTAAAAGGAAGGTTTAGACCTGTCAAAAGGTTTTATTTTAACAGGTCGAATTTCAGTTTAAAAGCTGCTTTAGTCAGGCTGAAGCCATTTCTTGCACTATCACTGTAGTGGATGGCACAAGGGTGTAACAGTCGACTATTGACAGTTAACAGGGCATATTTTGTACCATTTACTAGAGAATTATAGGTAAGTTAAATATTCCAATTAGGAGTATACCAATTTCATCATGTTGAAAGGAAGATCACAGGCACTTTTCCACTGGTTTGCAAGGGTAAAGTGCATATCCAGCTTAAACAGTTATGGTAAAAATCTGAGTACCACACACAAAAGGGTGTTATTTCCAACAGCCAGCAAGTGCAGAAGGTAAGCACACAAAGCAAAGTCTTCTCCTCCGTGTCCTCAGAAGCCACCATATACAGAATAGCCTGAGGAGATAGCACCATAGCAATTGTGACCTGCCTGAGGAGATTTTAAGAGGAGAGAATACTTACAAGGTTCCTAAATTCTTATCTCAAACCAATACCTCATTCACTCTGAAAAAAACTCTCTGATTTATGACTAGATAGAAAAGAATGGGTCACAAAATATTTGTTACCTACTAAACAATGAAATAGAAAAGCAGGAGTTGGAAAAATTAATTGAAGAGGTCAACTCAGGAAAATGACGAATAAACAACACGCAAAATAATATTTTTGTGTGTCACATGATAACTTAAGCTTGTATATGTTTGGATCCACAGCTCACGCTACACTTTTCTGTGATAGAAATCCATACATTTTAGACCTTTTTTTCACATTCTACTACCATTCTCTGAACCTTCAAACAGAAACAATGAGACCTTATTGCTTATATGCACCTACAGAAGGCCACTATTCTTCAAAAACGAATGAACAGATAGGGAGGTACGTATATGTTTCTTATATCTGTGCGTTAGAGGAACAAATACCTGATAAAAGTAACTTGCTTAGCTCTTAATATTGCCAACCCAATAACTTCCAAACTCAATAAATGTACCTTTCAAAGAAGAAGGTGCCTCTGCCCTCAGCAGGCCTCAGGAACTTTGGGATTGCTGTGCGTTTCTTATTAAGGTGTATCAATGGGACAGATGTGCCAGTCGGGGTGCTACAATATATCAATCTTGCATTTACACTAACGCACTCTTTATTTTTTATTTTTAAAAAAAAAAGTAAATTAAAAAATAAAAATAAACACTAACACACTCTACTATCGCACTCTACTATCGGTTCTTAGAGGCCTGGATAATTAGGTGCTTTGAGCATGAGTGGACAAGAACTGAGTGGCACTGAGACACCCCCTGCTAAGGCATTCTGGTTGTTAGGTGATGCCCAGCACAGGTCAGGGGGATGGTTGGTGGAAGTACCGTTGCTGGGTATGGATAGGATTGACTCAAAAGGGGTGAAGGGGTGAATTTTCACCAACTAAATATATATAGTGTCTTTTCAGCAGAACCAGAGGGGCTCTAGCATGCAGATGGCGGTGTTCTCAAAGAAGGGTAACCTGCAAGGTTGCAACCTTTTTGTGCAGCCTCCAACATGTATTTTATGTTGGCACATTGTGTCCCAACCAAACATCAAGTGGTGACATGCCATACACGATACACTACTGGGTAAGGTAGACTCTCACCATGAATTATTTAGAGAGAGTACATGCAGGAATGCTAATGGTCTTTTAGGAGCTCTTGATCAGCGTTTCTGAATGCAGTGCTGCTAAATAGCAATACACCCTAGTGTTGTCCTCTTCATTCCACCACGCTATACTTCCTGTATCATTGTTTCACTCTTCCAACTCCTTTTCATTTCTAGTTTATACCTTTGTCACTGTTTACTTTTCATTTTGTTCTTCCTTCTTTTTTTCTGTTCTATCATTCTCTCATTTTCTCTGGGCAAAACCTATTTCTGAAAAGTAAGCATTAGCTCCCAAAAATGAGTGCTGGTGTTTGCCACTGGCAACCAAATGCAACATTCAGCACATTGTGTTGAATATGTGATAAAAGGACGGTGATGTGTTTGGTGTGGAAGAATGAAATGAGTTGCAGACACTGGTGTAATAGAGTCAATGGCAGAGCATTGCAGAAACAGGGAATAAACAGAGGAAAGGTGCTTGCAATTTAAGTTGTTAGAAAGTGAATTCCACATCATTTTCTGGTATTCCGTTGCACAGTAACTGTAACAGGTGTCATTAATTCAATGCTCCATTTTTTGACCTTGGAAAGAATAGTTGAGAAGGACCTGACCAGAACGAAACCTGTTCAACATGCAAAAATATCTCAGCAGACAGCACATTACTCACTGTGATGCCATAAGTATTAAACTACAGGCCTTAGTTATTGTCACTTCAATGTCACTTGTTTTGTGAAAGGGGCTTTATGTTGCATGTTTTTTCGGAAAGGGGGACACGTGATGGAAGATCTGATCTCTGGCAAATCTTAAATACTTTCTGTTGGACCCTTGTTTGACAAAGGGAATCAAAGGGCTGGCCTCCCGTATCTGTGAGCAGGGGCGGCCTTAGGCATGTGCAAGCTGTGCACCTGCACAGGGCCACCAAACCCCAGGGGCCACCACGCCAATATATATCTGTGGCAGCCCCTGGCAGGGATTTGGCATCTGTTCCACCTCCAAACACCCTGACCCCCCCTCTTCATTGGCCTCCGCGCTCCACCCCGCCCGGACCCCATCTTCCGGGGCCCCCTACCTACGCTCCCTGCCCAGGGCCACCATGAGCCTAGAGCCGCCCCTGCTGTGAGGCATAGCAAATATGTTGCTGATGGCAGAGACTGAGGGAGGAAGCCTCTCCATTAAGTGGCAAAACTGCAACAACAGGTCAGGCATTGGTGTGCCTTCTCTTTTATTTCTGGATTTGCTGAGGTGGAGTTGAAATGATACCTCTCCTGGCCGCAGAGGATTGAGGTGTCGCCATCCACTGGGAGGACAAAATCAATGCCAACCACTTGTCCTCGGGAGGGGGGCATGGACTCTGCTGCTCAGAAGCAGCATCTCTGGTGGTGATTCCTCCCTATCATGCCCTAAGGATGAGTCAAAGGAGGCACACCAGGGGCTTGCTGTGGCAGGTCAGGAGTGGCCATTGTAATTCAGTATGTGACAATGGGCTCCCTGATAGGTTAGGGAGGGTCGGCTGCAGCCTTTGAAGATCGGAGGAGCACCATGAGCCGCCCTGAACACAATGGCGTAGCTAGCCCATTGGCCGCCCGTGACGGTCCCTGCGGCAACTGCATATAAGAGCGAATGGCTGGCGATTCCTGCGTTTGCCACCCGCAGGTAATTGCAGGGGAGTCTGCCACCCCTAAAACTAGTGCCACCGGGGCAGACTTCCCCCCTTGCTATGCCACTGCCTGAACATTGGAAATGCAGGAGGAAAAAAACGGCCTACATCTGGCCTCAGGCATTGGGCGGAATGCCTGAGTTCCCAATCGGAGCCTGTTTTTGGGGCCCACTTCACACCAATTATAATTGTTTTACTAACAAACAAACTGGTATGCAGCCTGTTTTCTTTGCTTGCATTAGCGCCCAAGTTACCTACACCACTGTTTTTTAAGGCAACCCATATATATTTAATAGAAATAGTTCAAAATGCGATATTTATATTTCTTAACTTTTTTTACAGAACCCATAACTGCAAAAGCAAGACTATGATACGCCAGTAAAAATAAGATTAAATATATAATGTGGGCAGATTTGAAGATCGTAAAAGTACTGCTGATTGATTTTTACCTATTTAATTTAATACTAAAGGAACACAGAAATAAACTGATAAAAGCTTTTAGTATGGGACAAGAAAATGTACCAATTAATGGTGAATAGCTATGCAGAAGTGTACTATTTCTTGTGTGTTTTTGCATAAAAATTGGCTGTAGTGCCAATAAATAGTCAGATCTCGTTTCTGCCCTTTTCTTACAAGTCCAGATTTATATAAACGATACTGCAGGTCACTTCCCCTGACCTGCACAGGGCCTTATATGTTCTGTTGGGTATTTGTGTGTGATGCAGCTAAATGACCTGTGTTGATGGGAGCAAGATAAGGTCATAGAGCAAAGGTGGTTTCCTGAGCGTTACACAAAAATATATAAGAAGAGAGGGCCTAAGCTACGTGGCAATCAAAAACGTACTTAGCAAACACATCTACCAAATGTCAGGGGAAGCAGACCTAGCAAACTACACAGTTCAGGGAGGTCTCCCGGGGCTGATAACATTATATATGGAGCATTAATTACAGCGCTGCCTAAAGCACCAATCACTCAGCCAAAACCCAAGCAGTTATAAAATCACCATGCACTGTCCTTGCAGCACTCTAATCATCCAGTCACTACTCATGTACTCATGCAATGACTCAGTCACTAACAAATGCACTGCTGCAATCCATTGAGGACTACCTATGCAGTCCAATAATCTCCCTGGTACTACCTATGCAGTCCTCCAATCACCTAGCCAGTCCTATGTCCTTATCCAATCACTGCGCCAAAACCCAAACACTTATAAATTCACCATGCACTCTCCTCGCAGTACTCTGATCATCCAGTCACTACCCATGTAGCCATGCAATGATCCAGGCACCAACACATGCACTGCTGCGATCCCTATGCACTTTCCGTGCAGTTCTCTAACCACCTACACACTTCTAATTCGCTCCTGCAATTACCTCGGAAGTACCCATGCAGTACAGCAATTACCCTTTCACTCCCCGTGCAGTCCTCCAGTCACCCAGCCAATACCATGCACTAATCCAAATACTACTCTAATACCCAAGCACTTATAAATTCACCACACACTATCCTTGCAGTACTATAATTATCCACTCAGTACCCATGTACTCATTCAATGACCCAGTCACAAACACATGCACTGCTACAATACCTTGAGGACTACCTATGCAGTCCAGTATCTCCCTGATACTACCAATGCAGTCCTTCAATCACCCAGCCAATCCTATGTGCTTATCCGATCACTGTGCCAAAACCCAAGAACTTAAAGAATCACCATGCACTCTCCTTGTAGTACTCTAATCATCCAGTCACTACTCATGTACTCATGCAATGACCCAGGCATTAACTCATGGCAAATACAGAGGAGGTCATGCTAATCTCAGGGGTACCCCAACGCATAGTGTTCCCAAATGTATGCAGGTGTTTTCACTGTATATTAATTGTCTTTTAGCATAGCACTGGCTCTAGGCCTGGTTAGTCAGAGTCAATTGGCACCAGTACCCATCAACAAAAAGTTGGGGGCACAGGAGGACTTTCTGCTCCTCTGTTGGTTCTTTCTGCACATATCTTCTTCTTGCACTTTTCTTTTTCTTTCTGGACTTCTGTTGCCTCTTTCTGCATTTGTCTTGCTTCTTTCTGCGCTTTTCTTTCTCTTTCTTCAGATGTCCTACCTTTGTAGGCATAGTTAGAAATGAGCATTTAAAAACACCTTAGAAATTCACTGAAAAAAACATAGGTTTCAGGGATGTTATAGTTAGAAATTAACATTTAAAAAACCTTTGAAATTCACTGAAAAAACCATAGGTTTCAGAGACGTTATAGTTGAAAATTAGCATTTAAAAAAGCTTAGGAAATCACTGAAAAAAACATAGGTTTCAGGGACGTTATAATTAGTTGGAGATTTCACTCGTACAAAACCATAGAAATTCAGCCGTTATAGTTAGTAGACCTAACTATAACTTGCGCCCCGCAATGCACTGCTGATGACGTCACATATTACATCACTCATGACATGCTCAGTGACATCACTGACAACATCTCAAATGACATCACTGATGATATCATCCACGTGATCATCTGATGCACCTCCTCATACTGTCACGTATGGGTGTAGGTTGGCTGGAAAATCACAGTAGCAAGCACCGTTGTTTGAATGAGAGGTTAATTGCAGTGGCATGTTCTGGAACTTTGTCTCCCATAAAGCCTATTGTATAGCCTGTTTGTCCTGCCTCTCTGTCTATTTATTCCCCTCTCACACTCGACTCAGTGCTTGTCACCTAATTTCCTGCCGTTAACTATGGAAGGGTTTTGAGCTTAACTACCAAGCTCCTGTCTGAAGTTCCACGTTAATCCATCTCCTCTCCGCCTTGGCCGCTGTTTGTCCGTTGAGGAGGACGGTGAGAGAGACGCGTTCAGCTGCCTTCATTTTCTTGTGCTGCAGTGCTGTTCTGAGTCACGCTGGGATCTGCGCTTTTCCAGCAGAACTTTCTTTGATTCAGCCACGCTGAAGCGCGTTTCGTTGCAGCACAACACAAATAACAAGACTGCCTGCCCTAAGCTAAGTACTTTACCCTTAGCCCTATTGAAGAATAGACCTGAAATTGCATGGATTATAGCCCGTTAATCGTAGAAACTCCATAGAAGCCATGTTTTGTTTTGATTGCTTTATTTTTGTTTTTTGTGATTGACTTTCATCAGGACACATGCAGCAGCCTTAGCAGTAAGTGCATACACATACGGCAGATATATATCTCTATGGTAGATGTATGGGAGGTGTCTTATGCTTGTTGTGTTTTGTCTCACTTGCAGGGAACATGGGGCTAGTGTAGGAGGGAGGTCTTCAGCTCCTGTACAGTACTCCATTGATGGTTTTGGAGCTGCACCTTTATTGTTTCTTTATCCTTTTTTTCCCTTTCCCCGGGGGTGGAGTTGCCTGTGGAGCAATTCGCAGGTGGTTCCACACATGAGGAAAGGGTAATCAAGCATCATCCATCGCTCCTGCTGTATCCGGCTGACAAGGTGAGTGGTCACCTGGCCTGTGTTGTGACACATACCCTAATAAAACCTTTCATACACCCACTCTAAAATACAGACCACCAATATCGAAACCATAGACACACCAATAGCAGTTAGTACATACCTGCTCAGTGATTCATACGTCTACACACACATCCACCCACTAACCCATACAATCCCTCATACACACAGTCATTCATCTACACAACCACTAATATATCCACTCATACACCCATATAGACACTCATACACTGCCCCTCACCCAAAGAGTTACTCATACACCTGGTCAGTCATGCAAAAAAACTATCACACACCCATTTACTTGCCTCTACAGTCATACACACACCACTGCACTTATTTATACAGATACTAACACAAACGTACTCTCTTAAACAATCACTCATAGAAACACACACTCATCCATACAGATACTCTTGCAATCACTCACTCTCACATATAGTTATTTATATTCTCCAGCACTCACATATACTGCTTTAAAACGTATGCAGTTACTCACACATACACCACTGAGACATCCATTCACTCACCAACACACCCATACAAACACACACCCACCCATACAGCTGTTTCCATATGCATTATTGAACCTATACGCCCAGTGAAACAGCCACTCACATATCTATGCACAGTCACACACCCCCACCCACAAAGACACTCAGGCACCCATACAGATACTCAGACAACCAATACATAACCCATATAGACACTCATGTGGCTACTCACCAAGCCATGCAGCTGCTTATACACCAGCTAACAGACTAATAAAGAAAGTCACACAGTTTACTCTCTAGCCCATGCAGTCAGTAAGACACAGTTAATCACTCACTTATACAGTAGGTCACACACCTACTAAATCATCCATTCAGACACTCATAAACCCACTCATACTACAATACACCTTGGCATATATACATATAAAACATATTTTTATACTTTACGGAAACACACATTCACTGGATGATGTCATCAGTGATGTCATCAGAGAAGTCATTTGAGATGTCATCAGTGATGTCACTGATCATGTCATGAGTGATGTAATATGTGACATCATCAGCAGTGCATTGCGGGGGCACCAGTTATAGTTAGGTTTACTAACTATAACGGCCGAATTTCTATAGTTTTGTACGAGTGAAATCTCCAACTAACTATAACGTCCCTGAAACCTATGGTTTTTTCAGTGAAAATATATCGCTCCTGTATGATTATGGGGATAACATATTTTGAGACCCCCTTTTTTTCTCAGCCCCCACTTGGCGGATCACCATGAAACTTTAAACAAAGCAGCTGAACCAAAAAGGGGAAGTTTATTTTTTTAGCATTTTGTGAAGATTAGTCAAGTGGTGGCAAAGTTATTTGCAAAACAAAAAAAACTTTTCCTATGGAAACCTTGGTCCTAACTATAGCTACCTACTGACTAACGGCAGTATATATGTATGTATATATATATATATATATATATATACACACACACACACACACACACACACATACACGCACACACACACACACACACACACATATATATTCATTTGAGATGTACCAACAGATTCTGAATTCAAAGGTTGGAGGAGGGTAGTTGTTTCTATTGGTGGATTGTGAAGACAGCGTGAGTTTCTGACAGTGGCCATTAGTGAAACATAGATGCTCATAATTTTGTTTGCCTACCTGCATAGTTCACAGAGTATCGTTCACAAATGTGCCAATTGTGACTACGATTCAGCGTGAAAGTGTTTGAAGGCATTACACAGCTTTTTTCAATATAGAAAGCCATTTTCCCAGTGTTTAATATTGAATTTCATGTGTAGCACCACCTTGTGCGGAGGCTTTTCTGCTATATTCCACTGATACAAACGCTAATGATTATGTGAGACAAAGGTGAGAACAAGCCTTCTTCGCAAATCAGCATTCCTGCTGAAGGAACGCAGCCACCTGTCCTCCATGTGCCACCGCTCTAAAATTAGCATGAATGAGCCAGCTGTCCGAGCGGCTGTCTTGAAGATGACTGCCTCAAACAAAACATGGAAGTCACATTCCTTTTGCTGAACACGGGAGGACAAAAGGACGGCGCTCACGGTATAGCTGCTCGGTAGCCAGTTTTGCACCGATAGGCCAAGGTCAGGCGACAGCACGCTCCCATTGCGGTTATTTCAATCCGAGGGCTACGTCGCGCTTTGTGTATCACTTTACCACATTTTTATTTAGCAGGGATGCATGAGACGCTAGGTAATGTGATACAGTGTGCCCCCATGTAAGAAAACAAACAGGGTAAAATTAAATCACTCGCTAAATTGCAATTATTATGGAAATGTCATTTACAACCTGGTAATTCTGGAAGAAACCGTGGATGTTCACTAAGCGCTTTTTTTTGCCTTCTGCTTAACACCGATAGCCCTACTATTGAATTAAGGAGAGTTTAATCCTTCCCGAAGGTTCCCCTGTGTCTAATGCCGTCCCATACCCATCTCCCCCGGCACCTTTTTCAGTTCGAAGGCCTTCACTTTGGCTGTATTATTGCCACAAAAGACAAGATTAGGCACGGTTTGTGTTTTGCGTCGTAGAGGCATTGCATTAAATTGTCGATCCACGTTCGGTTATTTTCTGCAATATTATCCTCGTATTGCTTGATGATGTGTTATTGTGTCGTGCCAGCACATGTTATGCTGTTCTGTGTTATGTGGTACTGGTATGTTGTGCTTTGTTATGTCACTTTAACTATTGTTGTAATGTTTGAAGTTATGATACTCAGTGTTATTTTTCTATGTCATGTGTTCCTGTGTTTTGTGGTGGTGGCTTGGTGTGCCCTGCTAAGTCGTGTCATGCGATGCTATGGTATGTCGGATCATGCTAACATGCCATCATGTGTTTTGTTATGGTGGACTGCGACATTACACTATATTGCAGAGTTTTTCCGTACTTACTTAAAACGGAACTGCTTCTAGGCGTTGTAATGGTTTAAACATTCATACGACGATCTAGAAAACAACAATCTCACGTAATCGGCTCATAGTAGCTCACATCAACACGTCAGTTGTTATGGTACCATGGCCCAAACTCTAACGAATCTATAACTTTTCATATATGCGAGAGTGAACTCATCAGTTCCCACTTTCAAAACCCGAGTCTATTTAACTGAAAACATATGTATTATTTAGCAGTCAAGGAGAAAATTAAATTAGTGAATCGAAATGATCCAAGAAACATCATGCAACTACACCCGAAATCTGAGTTGAAGTTAGAGCAAATAGTTGCCATAAACTCTCAAAGCCTTTTACGAATAAAGCAAAGCAGTTTCACTTGTGCATTTTCTAGTCTCGATCCGCGATCATTTCCCATGCCTTGAGAGCAGATGTGTGACATTTCAGATATGCTGTCGGAATGCAAATACAATTCCAGTCTTTCCAAGCCAACTGAAATGTTCCTCTCCTTGGGAACGTGCCATACGATTTGGAAAAGGCCATGGATATTGTATTAATTGGCCCGACGCGCAGGCAGATGTGCCCGCTTCTTCCGCGCATGTGCGTGCAATGTTCTGTGTGGGTCTTGGATGTCTTGTTTATAGTTCTGCTTTTAGAACCCTTCTCCCGCCATCTGCTCCCACAAACAAGAGACAGATTGAGGATGCGGCAGTACACGCAGGATTCTGAACACACGTCATTCGCACTTTTTCCCCCTCTGGCGTCCACGTTAACCACAGGTGGAACAAGCCAATGGGCAATCACAACTATTGTTGCGTCCATCACTTTTGTCAAGACTTTCCCTCCCGACCGGACTATATATAAAAATGTGAGACTGTAGCCTTGCTACACAGCTGGTTATAACTTCGCTCTATTGTAAAGCGCTCTGACACCTCTGGTTAAAGTCCGCGCTATATACAAATGCATAAATAAATAAACCCGGCAAAAAGTACACCACGCAATGCTAAACAGTCAGCACACCATCGCTCATTATTCTTACAGACTGTCACGCAGAGGCAGAAAAAAGACACCCCGTAGCAACTTAAAAAAAAATCTGTCGCTGCGAAGCTAGGTTCGTTCGGCTGTCACGTTGTAACTTCTGTACTGCAACCAGCCCTGTCACGCAGAAACATAAGGCAGAACACTGACACGAAAATAAGAAACATGAAAATAATCATCACCCTCCACAGTACCTCGCTGCTGTTGCTGAAGCTGGGCATGGCAGCTTTGGCTCGTCATTAAGATGAGGAGAAGCAGAAGAAAACTTTCCTTTTCCATGTTGGAAGTTGGAGAAGAGAAGGACGGCAGGTCGAAAGCCTGCTCTGCGCCCTCCCTCGAACACTGCAGCCCTCTGTGAGCGGTCTCGGAGTGTCTCACACAAGCCCAGTCGGGAGCTAAACTTACTGTTTCAGAAGACACTCCCCCTTCTCTCCTTGGTCCACGCAACCAACGGGACAGAGAGACATGCACCCTTCCACTTAATTCTTCTAGGACATTTTTATGCCGTAACAGATGACTTTTGAACATTTAAGCTGTGCATGCTATCTGTTGCTTTAAAACAAGGGTCGACATCACATAAAGGGAGCAGTGGAACTGCTAATTTCTTAGAGGTCTAAATCAAAATTTTGGACCAAGAGTTTAGGAGTAGAAGTATTTTACCACCTTAGCCAATGGCAAATGGTTCTTTATCACTGGGACTTTAATATAATGGTCTGCTGTAGGCTGGAAATGCGTCCATTACTTACTAATAATGATATTACTTCCAGGGGCGGCTGGTGACATTTGAAAGTGGTGAGGCGGAAACTAATTTGCATATTGCAGCGAGCAAGCCCGAACCACCTTGCATCCATCCATACATCATTCATGCATCCACCCATCCATCCACCCACCCACCCACCCACCCACCCACCCTACATCCATACATCATTCATTCATGCATCCACCCATCCATCCACCCATCCATTCTGCATCCATCCTGCATCCATCATTCATTCATGCATCCACCCACCCATCCATCCTGCATCCATCATTCGTTCATGCATCCACCCATCCATCAATTCTGCATCCATCATTCATTCATGCATCCACCCATCCATCCATCATCCATCATCCATCATTCATTCATGCATCCACGCGTTGCGCGTGTGAGTGGTGTTGCGCGTGTGAGTGGCGTTGGGCGTGTGAGTGGCGTTGGGTGTGTGAGAGGCGTTGCGCGTGTGAGTCACGTTGGGTGCGTCTGCATCCATCATTCATTCATGCATCCACCCATCCATCCATCATCCATCATCCATCATTCATTCATGCATCCACGCGTTGCGCGTGTGAGTGGTGTTGCGCGGTTGGGCGTGTGAGTGGCGTTGGGTGTGTGAGATCCATCCCATGCATCCATCATTCATTCATGCATCCATCCACCCATCCATCCACCCACCCATCCATCCTGCATCCATCATTCATGCACCCACCCACCCATCCATCCACCCATCCATCATCCACCCATCCATCCACCCATCCACCCATCCATCCATCCACCCATCCACCCACCCATCCACCCACCCATCCATCCACCCATCATCCATCCTGCATTCATTCATGCATCCACCCATCCATCCATCCATCCACCCATCCATCCACCCATCCATCCTGCACCCATCCTGCATCCATCATTGATGCATCCACCCATCCTGCATCCATCATTCATTCATGCATCCACCCACCCATCCATCCTGCATCCATCCTGCATCCATCATTCATTCATCCACCCACCCATCTATCAATTCTGCATCCATCATTCATTCATGCATCCACCCATCCATCAATGCATCCACCCATCCATCCACCCTGCATCCATCATTCATTCATGCATCCACCCATCCATCCACCCATCCTGCATCCATCATTCATTCATGCACCCATCCATCCACCCATCCATCCTGCATCCATCATTCATGCATCCACCCATCCATCCACCCACCCATCATCCAACCTGCATCCATTCATGCATCCACCCACCCATCCATCCATCCACCCATCCATCCATCCTGCACCCATCCTGCATCCATCATTCATCCATCCACCCATCCATCCACCCATCCTGCATCCATCATTCATTCATGCATCCACCCATCCACTGCACAAATACAAATGGACATCACTTCTGCAGGTGCCACACTGCCCACGGGGTCCCCCACTTCTTGCCCCTGCACTTGCCAAGCAGAGAACGCAAGAAGCTCGGCCACGCAGGGTAGACCAGACATCAATACATTTTCTGGGCACCACATCCACAGGTGCAGCGTCGCCCAGGGGACGCCACAATCTTGCTCTGCAACCTGCCGTACCGCACACAGAAACAGAAAGGCACTGCAGTTCAACATCTCCAGGCCCCTCGGCGAGGAGCTGACAGGCAGTGCTCAGTCCGGAAGCATCCCCCTGGTGCCAACCTACGTGATAAGGGGTAGTGTCGCATGCGCAATGAAGAGAGGGAGAACCAGCATCAGCAGCGCAAAAGCACACCACTGGGGGAAAGACTCTCCAAACTTGTGTAACCTGCAACAATCATACACCTAGGGTCCACCACTCATGGGCCACAATAACAAAGCACCAAGCAAGAGTCGTACAGAAACGAAGAAATGTGATACCAAAGAACACTGCTGCAAAACACAATACAAAGCAGCAGAACATTAGATGGTTTTACTTAGCCACAAAGAAAAGGTTAAAGTGTGAAATAAAGGATATGCGTGACGGTCTGTTCACTTCCAAAAGTGTGCACATGCAACATCTTGTTATTTTGATAACAGGAGTCTGCACATAGGCGGGTGACGGGTGAGTCTGGTTTGTGATAAAGATTGTTGGAATTCTTACTTACACGGGATTTGGTGGTTTGCTCGAGAGTGACCCCAATGCTGGTGCTGTTGTATCATAACAATTTTCACCAGTCCTCCTAGATATTTATACTCGGGTCAACTACGCTGTCAGAATGGTGTCAAATGTGTCATTTTATTTGTCCAAAAGACCACCTTTCATTCTAAATCAGTGTCCTCTGCAATCCCCTTGGGAACCGCAAAAAAGCGGTCTCCGTTGCTTATCAGCGCCAGGATTGGCTGTGGAGCAGCGTAACTCCCTGCCCCATTCGGAGACCGGAGGCTGCGGCATGAGGCAACCCTCGGTCTCCCAAGGGGGAGGCTACTGCGCATGTTCGGGCTGGTCAGAAAAATGACCAGCCCAAAGCAAACATGCGCGCCAGTAGCACTGCTGAGCAGCGTGAGCACGCACGCTCACAACCCGATCAAGTACAGCCCCATCCCCTTTCTCCCCTAGAAGCTACATCTGGTGCGGCCGGTGAAGTTTCAGATGGCGGTGCGCATTGGTTGGCGGGGCAACGCCCGAACGCCCCAATGGACGCACCGCCGCTGATTACTTCTAGTCCTACTCCCTCGCCTATCTTCCTAACGTGTGAGGCCCTCCGCCTCCCCCCAGACCCACTCCAGCCTATATAAACACCGCCCACTACCTCCTGTACGTAAACAAGCCGAGCATAGAACTCAGTTGGATCGCACCCTGGAGGCCGGAAGGGTCCTATAGGGAAGGCGAGGGAGTAGGACTAAGAATACTGGCATTATCATTAAGTAATTCCCGGTTACTCACCGGTAATATTCATTACTCCGAGTCCTGGTCTCCCCATCCCATTCCTTAACTGTGAGCAACTAGTCTGCTCTACAGAAACCTATTACCTAGATGAGCTTTTGCACTTCCCCCAACATGGCATCAGCAACACGTGACAATAAAGGGGGAAGTGCAGTAGAGAAACTTCCTGAGAATACCAAAGAAAACAACCCAGAAAATGAAACAATCACCCCAAAAAAACAAATGCGACACAGGGAGGGAGAGAAGGGCTCAGGAATGGGACGGGGAGACCAGGACTCGGAGTAATGAATATTACCGGTGAATAACCGGGCATTACCTCCTCGTCCTGTCTCCCCGTCCCCTTCCTTAACAGTGAGCCCATACCCAAGCACAGAGTGATTGTAAGAAAAACAGACCAGAAAGTGCGAGAAAACAGGTCCATTTAATCAACAGAAAACAGTACATATCACAAACCATGTACCGCAGACAGGACATGAGCGCCAAAGGCATCAGAGGCCGCCATCCCCAACTGAAGACGATAAAGTGAAACAAACGTATGGGGAGCAGCCCATGTGGCAGCATTACAAATGTCCCTCAAGGAGGCCCATTTGAACATGGCCCAAGAGGAGGAAACACCCCTGGCCAACCTACTCTGAACAGAAGAGGGGAGAGGACATTGGGCAGAATCGTAGGCAGAAACCACAGCACCCTTGACCCAACGAGTCAAGGTGGACAAAGAAGGACGAAGACCCAGCCCAGAGAGGCCTTAGGTGACAAACAAGGAATCAACATTACGGAAACTAGAGGTCCGCTACAAGTAGATACGGAGAGCCCTCAGCACATCCAACAAATGGAGGAACACCTACTCAGGAGAGGCAGGATCCGGAAAAAAACGGGAGAACAATATCCTCCTGACAGTGGAAAGATGACAACACCTTAGGCAGAAAAAACTGACTGGGACGGAGAATGACCTTGTCAGCGCAAAAGCGCAAACAGGGGGGGGGAAGCCATCAAAGCCCCAATCTCACCAACCCGCCTCCCAGAAGTAACGGCCACCAGGAAAAGAACCTTAGCAGAAAGGAACTTAAGGTCCACGGAGGCCAAGGGCTCGAAAGGGGGGCCCGTCAAGGCCTGGAGAACCAAGGGAAGATCCCAGGCAGGCACAGGAGAGCGAGAAACAGGACACTGTAGCAAAAAACTCTGCAGAAGGCGAGCCACCAACAGAGAGACAGAGGACACAGAGGAACCCCGAAAGGCAAGAATGGCAGCCCACTGCACACACATGGAAGAAACAGCGAGCCCCAAGACGAAACCATCCCCCAAGAAGTCCAACACCCTCATAGCCTCACAGGAGACAGAAGAGAGACCCTTCCCAAGACACCAGGAGGAGAAATTCAAGGTGGAAGGGCGTTGCAACAACTGGAGGCACCAGGCAACCTCAACAGAGCAAACCTGACCCAACAAACTCAACCTCTCAAGTGCCAAACCCCCAGCCGGAGGCGGCGCAGGGAGGCAATCCTGAGAAGAGGAGCCCACAGATGGGAGGGACAGAGGGGAAACCACCAATGGGGGCACACAGACAAGGTCAGCAGCAGGGGAATTCAAGACTGACGAGACCACTCCGGCACAACCAGGAGAACTTCTGCCCGGTCCAACCAAAACTTCTGGAGGATCCACGAAATCAAAGAAAATGGAGGGAAGGCAAACAGGAGCCCCACCGACCAAGGAACCGAGAAAGCGCCGGTCACCCACGCCAACCAGGAGGGAACGAGGCTGCAAAACCGAGGAAGACGGGCAGATTCCTCCGAGGCAAAAAGATCCAGCCATGGACAGCGGAACCTGAGGACAATCTGATAGAACAGATCCGGGGACAGACACAGAGACACAGAGGAGGGGAACACCCTGCTCAAAGAGTCCGCAGACCCATTCTCCTTCCCCGGAAGATAGACCACCGTCAGAGACAAGAGATTCTGGTCAGCTCAAAGCCCGATCTTCCTGGAGAGGAGAAAAAGAGACCGACACAAACCCCCTTGCCGATTGACATAAGCCCGAACTACCTGGTTGTCGGTCTGCACCAAGGTCGTTTGACCCCGAAGGAGAGAAGCGAACCACCGAAGAGCCAACCAAACCGCCCTCAACTCCTTCCAGTTCGAGGACTGGAGGGACTCGAAACGGGACCACCGACCCTGAGCCTTGGAGGCACCCATCACAGCACCCCAACCCACGGCACTGGCATCCGTGGATAACACAACCACAGCCCGAGGTGGAAGAAGATCAAACCCCCGGGAAAGAGAATGAGGGGACAGCCACCATTGGAGATCCACCCGAATCCCCAGAGAGACCGGTATCAGAGCCTCGTAGTCCAGGGAGGCAGGATCCCAGTGCGACAGGACATGATGCAAGAGGGGATATAAATGCAGCCTTGCCCAAGGAAGGAGATGCAAAGTGGACGCCATCTCCCCCTGACTCCTCAACCAGAGACGGGCGGACACCTGGGACTGGGACAGAAGCCAAGAAAGGTGATGAAACAAAGTCAACTGGCGCTCCTGGGAGAGGAACACCATGCCCAGATCCATGCAGAAGAGAGCCCCCAGGAACTTCAGGGACTTGGAGGGCAACAGGGAGGACTTCCGGTGGTTGATGAGGAACCCAAAGGAACCCAGGAGATGACACACCTGGTCCACATCCGACAGAGGCTGAGAAAAAGAAGGAGAAACAATCAACCAGTCATCGAAATAGGGAAAAACCTGCAGCCCCTTGGAATGACGAATACCCACCAGAGGGGACAAGAGTTTTGTGAAAACCCTGGGCGCCAATGAAAGGCCGAAGGGGAGCCCCCGGATCTGGTAGTGACGGGAACCCACAGCAAACCGGCGATATTTCTGGTCGGCCGGATGGACTGGGACGTGTAGATATGCATCCATCAGATCCAGGGACGCCAGGAAGCTCCCCGGAAGTACCAGAGGCAAGATGGAATGCAGAGTACCATCTTGAACGGACGATCGAGAATGAAGCAATTGACCCACTTTAGATCCAAAACAGGAAGCAGATCTGAAGTATCCTTCTTGGAGACCAGAAAGAGGATCGACTAACAACCCTTGCCCCTCTCCAGAGTAGGGACGTCCACAATTGCCTTCTTCTTCAACAGAAGTCGCACACCCGCCAACAACGCCTTCCTTCTTAGAGGAAGATGGGGCAGGGGGGTCAGAAGGAAGACTGGAGGTGGAGGAGAGGAAAATTCTATCTGACAACCCTCCGAGATGGTCTGAACCGCCCAAGCATCCGGAACCGACAACTACTGGGGCAGGAAAGACTGGAGGCGACCACCAACCAGCAAAGGCAGATAGTCATTGGGAAGAGGAAGAAACGGCGGCAGCAACACTGGCAGGGGCCCGGGCTTTGGCACCTCCAGGGGACCCCCGGCCTTGACCCCTGCCACAAAAGGACTGCTAAGCGCCCTGAGCAGGAGGCCCAAAACCGCAACAGTAGCCAAAACCACGCCCCCGAAAGAGAAGGGCGGGCTGGAGCCACAAGCTTGCGGTTCTCTGCCGATTGCTTGACCATCTCCTCAAGCTGAGGTCCGAACACTTTGGAACCCCCAAAGGGCAACTTAAGGAGGACCGACTTCTGGGAAGATTCAGCCTTCCAGGAACGCATCCAGATAGGACGTCGTGCAGCAATCGAAGCACCAGAAGCAGCCGCAGCGGCACTCAAATTGTCAAAGGAAAGATCCGATAAGTATCGCACCTGCAACTCCATCAGAGACAAAAGAGGGGTGGCATCCTCACCTTCCTGCAACAGAAGGGACAGGGACAGAAAATCCTTGAGGAGGGACTGGACCATGTAATTTGAATAGGCAGTTGCACGCAAAGAAGAATTGGCAGCAGCATAGGAATGCTTCAACATGCTTATCCACAGCATCTGCAGGATGGGCGTCATCCGAGAGGACCAAACCTTGAGAGGAAAGACCAGCCATCAAATTGTCGACCTTCACAGCCTGAGAAAACTCAGCAGCAAAACCCTCCAGAGGGTAACGCCTAGACAAGAAGCGAGGGAAGGCGGATTTATCCACTTCCTTCCACTCGTGATCCAGCACCTTGCGCACAGCACCGTGCAACGGGAAGGAGTCAGGAGGAGGCTGGTGTAATTGCGTAAAGAAGTCATCCTCCAGAACATCCGCAATAGGAGGAGTGAAACCCAAATTGTCCCGCACATGGGCGAACAAGCCAGAGAGCTCAGCACCCTGAACAAAGCGCCCCCGACACCCTCATCCTCTTCAGGACCCATCTCATCATCAGGAGCGGCCTGCGAATCTACAGAACCACGAGGCACCTTGGAAGGAGGCCCAGCAGCGACCCTGGCCAGGAAAGCAGCAGCCACCACCTCATTAATCAACAGGCGCAGGGCATCAAGAGGAGCAGCAGAGGAAAAGGCACTCGAGTCCATGTCAGCAGACAACAACGCCCAAGAAATACCAAAACAGGCCCTTACAGAGTGCATGCAAAAAAGGACCCCATTTTGAAGCAACGAAGTCCCGAGTATCCGAGCTCTCGCGGGACCAGAAAAAAGGGGCCGACCTTTAAAAAACAGCCGGCCGCCCGAATTTTGCCCCGAGGATCCATCCCGCAGAAGCGGGACCACAAAGGATCACACGCGGCGCCAAGAACACCGTCGCAACCCCCACCCGCCAAAGCAGGGCGCCTCGGGACCAGCAAACAGGAAAACGGCCGCAGAAGCAGGCCGCGTCCCAACAGGTGAGCGCACCCGGCAGAAGCGGCCGCTAAAGCGAACCGCATACAAAACCGGCATAACAGGCAGCAAAGGGGCAGAAAGAAAGGAAACAGAAGGCGGCCGCTAAAGCAGGACAAGACAAATAAAAAGGGAACACTTACCCATAGCTCTGCCAGGTATCAAGGCAAACTGCAACACAGAAAAAAAGGAATAGGAAGTTTCTCTACTGCACTTCCCCCTTTATTGTCACGTGATGGTGACGCCATGTTGGGGAAGTGCAAAAGATCAGCTAGGTAATAGGTTTCTGTAGAGCAGACTAGCTGCTCACTGTTAAGGAATGGGACGGGGAGACAGGACGAGGAGGTAATGGACACCTCCCTCCCTCGCCTTCCTTCTTAAAGTGTGAGGCAATAGTAAGCAAAAACAGAGACGGACAACTGAGTGAAAAAGAACACCATTTTAATAACGTGCCCAAATCACAATACAAAATCCCCCTATTCCTTCATAGAGGACAAGACCCTGTGGCCCAGGACATTATCCAAATGCTCCAGACCAGCAATCCCATAGTGGCAGACAAAAGTGGAAGGAGAAGACCAAGTCGCAGCCCTACATATTTCCATCACAGACGCACCATGCAACTCAGCTACAGTAGCCACCATACTGTGGGTAGAGCGCCCCTGCACCCCCACAGGACGTTCCACCCCTTTCACCTTGTAAGCCAAAAGGACCATAGACCAAATCCAACAACCCAAAGTAGCCATGGGACATTTCTCACCCTTCTTAGCAGGATGAAAGTTTACGAACAAAGGGACCCCCTTCTGGAAGGACTCCACCACATGCAAATACCATAACAAAGTACACCTCATGTTAGAATTGGGGATTTCTGGTTGGCACAGGTAGGTACTTGTGCCAAGCAGGGACCCTCTCCTCTAGTCAGGGCAAGGGAATTACCCTCCTAAAATAACCACTGCTCACCCTGTAGGCGGCGTGGCGCGAGCTGTCAAGGCTAGTTCAGAGGCAATGTAAGTTAAGCATTTGTGACTACATACAGTAACCCAGTGACAACACTACAAATGGACACCACACAAGGTTTTGTATCAAAAATAAGTTATACTTTATATAGAGTTACCACAAGACCAATAAACGACAAAAAGAATCCACAGTACTATAAAATTTCAAGAGTTCTGGTTAAAACGGTGTAAATCAAAGTTCTGTGCGAGTCGGTAGCCTTGTCCGGCTACAGCGTGCTGAAAGAACATAGAGTCTAACAAATCCAGCGGACCGCTGCAGTCCGGGCCCACTCAAATATCGACAGACTCAAACACAGTACCTTTTCCTTGGGGCGGCCAGCACGGATGTGCGAGCCGGTTCCGGGGATCATCGCGGTGCAGGAAAAGAAAGCGTTGCAGGTCACGGTGTCCCTTCCATCGTGGTGCAGGCTACGGCTTGTTGACTGCGTCGGTGAGCTCAGAGCTTGCGTCGTTCAGGGCGGACGTTGTTCGTTGCGGTGCTTCCAGCTTTACGGTGCGGCGTTCCAGCCGGAGTTCGGGAGCTGGCGTCAGTCAGTCCGGACGGCGGTGTGAGTCGGGCGGTGCGTCGCGAAGTGTGCGAGGCGGTGCCTAACTCCGGTGCGGTCACAGGACTCGAAGTCAGCAGCAGTGACCGCTTCTGTCAGGCCAGTTCGATTCGGTGTAGTGATGCGTTGTACGTTGCGGTGTCCTTCCAGTCACGGTGCAGGCTACGGCTCGTTGACGGCATCGAGACGGATTCGGTGAGCGCAGAGCTTGCGTTGTTCAAAGCGGACGTTGCTCAGTGCGGTGCCAACAGGACACCGGGCCGGTTGTGAGAGTCGGTCACAGCTCCCTGCCTCTGTAGCCACTGGAATAGTAGCAATTCACAAAGGCTGGTGAAGCCCACTGGTCCTGGGACTTCGGTCAGGAGGCAAGCTCTCTTCCAAGCCCTTGGAGATCTTTTTAGCACAAGTTGAAAAGCAAAGGTAAAATCCACAAAGTCCTTTCTCCTCTCTAGGCAGCCAGGCAACCACTGCAGGCCAATCCCCCAAGCAGCATTTCAGCTTGGGAATAGTCTCTCCTCAGTTTCTTCAGGTTCCTTCTCCACAGCAGAGGTTTCTTCTTGTCAGTTCCAGGAGTGATCTAATTTCATGGGATCAGGGTCCCAATACTTATACCCAAAATCCTTTGTTCTCTGAGGGGCGAGGGGCCTGTGCCCAGTTCAAGCCAGTTCTGAAGCACTCTGTTTGCCAGACTTCTCCTTCCATTTCACAGCACAGGGCAGGCAAATCAGACGCCCCACAGAAGGTGGAGCCAGCATTGTGGAAGGCAAGTACAGTCCAGGAGCACTTTGTTGACAGCCTTCCTTCTCTTCTTTCAGTGTGCAGGGCAGAGACATCAGACGCACCACAGGGGGTGGAGCCAGCACTGTTGGGGGCGGGCACAGTTCTATTCAAATACCAGGTACAACTCCTCCCTCCCATCTGGTTGCAGATCTCCCTATTCTCCACCGGGCTGCCCCAGCCTGTCTCCTGGAATTCCCCGGTCCTGTCACACACAAACCCAGACAAGGAATACACAACCTAGCAGAGGCGGGCTCAAATGGTTAGGCAAGCAAATACCTGCTTTCTAAAAGTGGTATTTGTAAACACAGAATATTAAAATAAACTTTGCTAAAAAATGTATTTTATTATTCTGAGTCCAGGCATACTAAACTCGAATTTCTACCATGTTCTCTGTGTCTGCTAGGATTATAAACACGTAACAATCCAGCAGCCCTTTCTAGCCTATGGAGGACAGGTAGCCTTGCAATAGTGAAAAACGATATGGCTGTAATTCACTATTAGGACATGCCACCCACATCAGGGCTTGTCCTACCTTATACTTACAATGCACCCTGCCCTTGGGCCTAGCATAGGGGTGACTAATATGAAGAAAAGGGAAGGTTTAGGGACTGGCAAGTGGGTGCACTTGCCCAGTCAGCATGACAGTACCAGACTGCACGCAAGCTCTGCAATGGCAGACCTTAGACACGTTTTACAAGGCCACTTCTGTGGGTGGCACAACCAGTGCTGCAAGCCCACTAGCAGCATTTGGATTTACACGCCCTGGGCACACTCAGTGCACTGTACTAGGGTCTGAAAAGAAAACCAAATATCCAATCATGGAACCACTAATCAATACATCAATTTTCAGTAGGGAGCACTTGCATTGTGGCACTGGACAGCAGTGGCACAGTGCCCAAAGCATCTAACACCAGAAAAACACATAAGGCAACAGCAAAAATGGAAGGGAGACCCACGCCAATGGTGCCAGGTCTAACACCTCACATCTAAACAGTGCAAACAACATTCCTCAGCCGAAGAAGGATCCAAACAAAACTCAGGCAAAATCACCTCCTGACTGAGATGAAAAGTCAAATTAACCGGAACAAAGAACGTAACAGCACTATCCGGTCCGAAAAGACGTTACAGAAAGGAAACTTACAGGACAAGGCCTCCAACCTTCTAGCCGAAGTGCTGGTGACCAGAAAACAAGTTTTGAAAGTCACGACTTCAAATACTGCCCCTCTAGGGGCTTAAAAGGAGGACCCGATAGGCCATCCAAGACCAGCTGCAAATACCAACATGGAAAGGAACGAAAAGGCAGAGGAAAGAGGTTCACAAAACCCTGAAAAAATCAAGGCATCAGGCCCCCATCATCCTGCAAATTACACCAGGAGCCCTGAAAAGCCTGAATGGTGGCCCACTGCACCCGTAGAGTAGCAACAAACATACCCAACTGTGCCCCATGCAGTAGGAACTGCATAACTAAAAAGAGGTCCGCCACAGTAGGATCCACCTCCTTATGTGCACACCCGGCCGAAAAAGTCCACAAATGCCTAGCATAAGAGAGAATCATAGAGGATCTGTGAGAAGCCTGCATCGTCACTGCCAAATGGCCAGGGACCCCCAAACCAGCAAAGCCCTGCTGTTCAACCGCCATGCTGTCAAGTGTAACTTCCTAAAGGTGTTCAGGGGAAGAACCAGAAAAAGCAAAGGAGACGGGACCACAGGCAGAACCTTCTCCAGGCAGCAACTCAACAGGCCTAGGAGAGGTAACCAATTTGCAAGCGGTCAACAGGGCGCAATCAATATCCCCTCTGCCCCTTCCCTCTGAACCCGAACCGTAAAGTCCTGAATCAGCTCAAACAGAGGGAAAGAATAAAGGTGATCCAAAGGCCAAGGACAAGTCAAACCGATTCACCACGCCAGGAGACACGGACCCAGAGAAAAAAACAGCCCCACTTTGGCATTCCCCGGACAGCAAACAGGTCCACCACTGGGCCCAACACACCACCAACCGGCTGAACAAACTGGGAAGCAGGGAGAAATCCTTGGACGAAGGAATGTCCCTGCTCAATTGATCGGCATGAACATTCTCCACCCTGAATGTACAGAGCAGACAGTCCCAGAACACAGTCTTGAGCCCACAGGAAGATGTTGCTGGCCACAAGGTTCAGAGAACTGGACCTGGTACCCTCCTGACGGTGACGTAGGACTTCACCACCAGATTGTCTGTCTGGACCACCACCATCTGACCCTGCAGAGAGTCCTGAAAATTAAGCTGAGCAAGCCAAATTGCCCGCAAATCCCTCCAGTTTGACGACCTCTAGGAGTCCCGCAGAGACCAACACTCCTGAACCTGCTTTGACCCTAGCCAAGCCCCCCAACCGGACAGGCTGGCATCCAAAGTCACCACCAGCCGGCCGGCCCGGACAGAAGATGATGATGGCAAAGCCACCAGGATAGGTCCGCTCTGATTCGGTCTACCATCTGCAGCGGAGCCAACAGAGCCTGAGTCCTGGGAGACCTCCCAGCCAAAATCCAGTTGGCCAGGTGAAGAAGGTGAACCTGGGCCCAGGGCACAAGAAACACCATTGAAGCCAAACATCCCTGCACCCTCAGCCACTCCACCGCCGGAGGAGACCCTAGGACATCTTTGCCAGAACATGCGCAGTAAAGGAGACCAGGCGCCTCTCGGACAGGGTAACATGGCCCACCAAAGTCAGAAAACGAGCCCCGATGGAGAACATGTCCCAAGATGGGGTCAAAAAAGATTTTTCCCAGTTCACCAAAAATCTGTGTCCCTGAAGAACCTCCAATACCCTCTTGACCTGCGTGTGCAACAGAGACTCCTCCGCTGCATGAATCAAAGGATCGTCCAAATAGGGGTGAATGAACAGCCCCTCCACATGGAGGACAGTCATGAGGGATGCCAGGACCTTCGTAAAGACCTTTGCAGAGGACTTGAGGCTGAAAGGCAGAACACAAAACTGAAAAAGGTGCGCTTCCTGTCGCAAACCTCAGGAATCGCTGAGAAGAGGCTGCCACATGGACTTGAAGATAAGCGTCCTCGAGATCCAAGGATGCCAAAAAATCTCCTGGCCGGACCAGTGGATGGATGGCTTGAATGGTCAACATTTGGAAGTGAACAGCGCAAACCCAGAAGTTGACCCATTTTAGATCCAGCATGGGCTGAAATCCTCCCGAGACCTTCTGCACTAAGATTAAAATGGAGTAGGCCCCTGTACGGATTTTTTTCTGGCACTGTTTCTCTGTGCACTTTACCACTGCTACAAGTACTAAAATGCTTGTGTTCTCTCCTTTAAAAATGGTAGATTGGTTCACACCCAATTGGCACATTTAATTGACTTATAAGTTCTTAGTAAAGTGGTACTAAATGTACATAGTGCCTGTAAATGAAATGCTACGAGTGGGCCGGCAACACTCATTGTGTTGCTGGCCCACATCGGCTCAAACTGCAGCCGATGCTACACCCTAGTGATGCTCCGGCGGCCAGAACACAAATCAACCAAAAACTGCGTATTTGCCTCAATGACAATGGCAAAGGTATAAAAGGAGACGTCGGAATATACCTGCCACCAGAAGGTGTACTCTGTTGGAGTGCAGATGCACTGTATCCGATTGAATATCGTGCGGACTAAGGGCGATTCGGAGCCCTCCGGCCGAGACAAGATGGTAGCACGGACCGGCGCATACTTTGTAGCAGAGCTGGGAGAGAAAAAAAGAAGTCACAGCACTGCACACGGCTGGCGTCGACTCCAAAAACTGCGGTGACTGTAACCACACTGCCTAACAGATAAGTGACTATGCAATGTTCATGACGGCGAACTGCGGTACACATCCCAGTCTGTCTATCGGGAGCATGGCCGGCACACAGAACAGAGCCTCCATAAAGATACCACCTTAATATTGCACGCATTGGGAGACAACTGCCACTGCTGTATAAACTAGTTTAAAATAACATATATATTTGAAGCGGCACTAGATCGCGGTGGACCTCCCACAATTGGCAAATACTACAGCGCCGTAACTACGGGCTGGCATTTTGTCTAGATGACTAGTGTCTCGAATCTGGATAACTTATCCGCAACTGCCAGCGCAAACATCTACTTGAGCACCTGATGAAATATTATAGATTGCCCAGTGCCAAGCCCTAACTAGTGATAAAGCGGAAGGAAATGCGATCTCCAGCCAGATCGGTAACAGCATGAGCCTTAATTAGACATAGGGGGAGACAAGCATCTTAAGAAGCTGCCTCTCCCTGCTGCGGACCTGTTAGCCAGATCTGACACCAGAGGGTAGTGGCGCTTGAACCCAGTGGAGTACATCGCCCTGGAATGCCCTGATACGAATCCGGGGGCAATTAAAGGCAAGATCGGAGGCCAGTGTGCGAGGCCCCTCCCCCCCCTGAGATAGCTATATTGTTGAGAAATGTGGCTGAGGTGGCAAGTAAGTGCAGAGAACAAGGATTACTGTGGCAGCGTCAGCACTGACCTGGATCCTGTAAGTGAAAATCTGATGGGAGAGACCAGAGTTTGTGTGGGCCTACGCACCGGGCCCTTCGGCGGGAAACCACAAGGAAGTCCTGAGTACAGCACTGAGGGTCTTGGGCCGACTGGGGGCAACTGTGTTCTTCATGGGGGTGAGACTGACCTGGGCATCTCCGTTTAGCAGGCTATTAGGAGGAAGGTGAGCCCCATGGGCATGAAACTGATCGCCATTAAGCTCCTTGGACACTCTGCGCAAGGTGCATATCCCTGTTACTTCTAAGGATTGGGGCAATATCTTTCTGGCCTGCTGATCCGGGGATACTGGATCACTGAAGGGGCAAGACAGTCCCCTGCCTGACCCCAAGAGGGCTGCCATAGTTGTCCCCTCCACGTTGTTTAACTTCCCTGGGACAATAATTGGACATGGACCAGATCTTGAACCTATCCCATAACCTGCTTACATATCAGGACTTGAACCTGCGGAACTAAACCCAGACTGTGGAGACCAAGCGATTTGACTGAGGCCTGGTGGATCTACCAGATAGCTAAAAGAGAAGATTGGTTGTGGACTTCCTCCTCTACGTCACCTACCCAGCTGGACCTTGAACAGATTTTCCCCTTGTCTCTATGTACTATCTTCCTCCTACCCCTTTACCCTATCCCTTCACCCTTCCTCGCTCCATCCACCTTGTCCTCTATTGGCCAGATTCATCAACGTAAAATCGTCTCGCAAAGGGCCAGATTCTGAGAATTTGGCCCTTTGCAAGCGCAATTTTTGCATTTGGGATTCATCATCCCAAATGCAAAAATCGCTATTATAGAATTCGCAATTTTGCGAGGAATTGCATTTAAGGAATCTCTATTTGAGATTCCTTAAATGCAATTCAAGAAACATTTAAAAATTGCGAATTCACAATTTTGGGCCGCTATTTACCGCGAAGTCAAACCTCGTGGTAAATAGCGGACACTTAGAAAAATGCACTTAAGTGCATTTTTCTAAGTTGTATGTTACATACACACATGTCCTTGGGACATGTGTGTGCGGAACACCAGCGTCCAATATCATTTCAGGGGTGCAACAGGGTGTCCTTTGGACACCCCTGCACCCTTGAAATCGCAAACTCAAAATGCGAATAGCTAATAGCGATTCTCACATTGATATGTCTTCCCATTCATTCCTATGGGCCTTTAGGCCCATAGGAATGAATGGGGAGTTATTCCTTATTTGCGATTAGCAATTAGCTAATCGCAAATAAGGAAGCTGTAGGAATCGCAAAATAAATTGCGATTTGTACATGAATCCCGTTTTGCGAGTCTGTAATAGCGATTTCTTAATAATCGCTATTACAGACTCGCAAAACGGGACTTTGATGAATCTATCTGTATGTTCTTTAAATGCTTTTCTTGATACTTATCTAACTTTTAACTGATATAAATTGCAACTTTATTGTTCCTCATGTAAAGCGCTCTGATTCCTTCGGGTCTAGCCCTCGCTATACAAAACTCATTAATTTAATATGCTCCCATTTAGTACTCTTTCTCTCTTTGTCTACTTCCCTATCTCCTATCCCCTCTCCCCTGAATCTCTCCACTTGCCTGCTACTCTGCCTAGCCCCCTGTCCTTTGTGCCCTTTGACTAAGCACTCCTTCTCCCCTTATTGGGGAAAGATCCAATATTTATACTTATACTTATATGGAGTCTCAGTGAACCCGCTGAGAGAGTCCACTGCGCCAAGGGAGTCACACTTGAGGTATGGTATGGCACCCCTTGCCAAAACACTCCCTCTCCCCTTTTTGGGGAAGGATCCAGTATATAGGCCTTGGAGTCTCAAGAGAACCCTCTGAGAGAGTCCACTGCATAAAGGGAGCCTCTCGCAACAGAGATAGGGAAGTGATACCACTTCCCCTGGGATCACAGCTTACTGGACTTTGGACATTGCTTTGACCCATCTACCGGTTTGTGTCCCAGTCACCCTTCCTCTCCTCTTCCCATGCTGTGTCTCTCACCCTCCCCTCCTCTTCCCCGCCTTCATTATCTGTCTACTTCCCCTGCTCCTACCCCCCTCCCCATAGTCTCTCCCCTTGCCTGCTTTGCCCCTAACATATTTGTGCTTATTGTTTATCTCGACCTTACAAGTAACTATGTTGCCATGCTCTAAGAACTGTGTAACCTTTGTAACAATGTAACCTGTAACTATGATCTGATGCTCATGTAAAGCGCTCTGATACCTCCGGATCTAGCCAGCGCTATATAAAACTTTTAAAATAAATAAATAAATAAAACTAAAAAATAAACTTAAGTAGTGCTTTTAAACATGGCTCAGGCCTGCCATTGCAGCCTGTGTGTGCAGTTGTAAACTGCCAATTCGACCAGGCAAAATAAATATTTTGCCAGGTCTAAACCTTCCTTTGAATACATATAATGCACCCAAGCATAGCCCGTAAACAGCCCATAGGGCAGGGCGCAGTGTATTTAAAAAGTTGGACATGTACTTTTAGGTTTTACTTGTCCTGGTGTGAAAAACTCTTACAATTGTTTTTTACTACTGCCTTTCTAATAGGCTAACATTGGGTCACCTTATTCTATTGAATAAGTGATAATTGTCAAGTGGGAGCATATGGGAATATCAAGTTTAGTGTCTAAAGAATTATAATTTTAAACCCTCTTTAATGGTAAAGTTGGATTTTAGATAAGAATTCTGAAAATGTCACCATTCGAAGAGACTCACTTTCCCTTTAAGACTAATGTCTTATTACTTCCCGGTTCAGTGCCAATCAACATGCAGGGCAGGCTTATGACAGCATGTTGGGAAATCATGCACTCTGCGGCTCTACACAAGCGCTCAGACTAACGGCCAGTGTTTGGCTCTGCTAGTGGATTGCAGGTTGCAGATTAAGAAACCTCTGACCTAGTAAGTAATGCCAGATTCTCATGCAAGCTTTGAGCAGTATGGCTGATATGGGTAAAGGATCAAAGGATTTGCACTTGTAATATACCCGGAAGTCGTACATAGCCAGATGCATAGATGCAATTTAGCTTAGCGGCCTTAAGGGCCATTTTAGGAACTATGCAAACACATATGTTAGCAGAAGCATACCTTAATACTCCACATGAGAGTATCCACGCATGTACATATACTCTCTCCTTTCATGTAGTAAGAGGTATAACTGAGTGAGTCACCCACTTGAATGCAGAAGTTTAGGTTTCAGATGAACAACCGGATTACGATCACATTGGTGAAGTGTATGCATAGACACAACAGAAGCATTCAGCAAAGTATGATTGTATGTTGAGATTGGACACATAGATAAATCAGTCCATTCATTTATTCATTGCAGATTGGAGAAGCCTACCCATTCTTGGTGATTGGAGTCTTTCTTTGTGAACAGGCATTGAATTTGTAGAATGGACTGAGGTGGATGCAGGTAAGTAACATTCAGATAGTGATCAAGTGGTAGAATTATTTGCATGATTGGATCTGATCAACTAATTATGTATAATTTGGGGTTTGTAGGTTGAATTGGTTCAGCAAGGAGGACAATCAACAGACATTTGGATTAAACTGACATGAGATAATAATGGGTGGTGCTTAAATCATTTAAAATGAATCAACCATCCCCCAGAGGTTTTTCTGATGTGGGTTTTATTGTTTTTGTTGCAGTATGTGCCAGTTCTGAGTACTGATTACAACCTATAAAATGTGAAATGCTTGCAACACTTTGACATATTCTCAACCCAAAATGCATGCCCTTAACGAGTGGTGGAACATCAGAGGATGATATCGAACAATTACTTGGCTATTTCTTTGTGTTCCTAATCAGTTTGGCATAGTGTGGCTGAGGAAGCCTATTAAAGTGGAACTTTTTTGATAGGACCAATTTAAGATTAATAACGTTTTCTCATGGGCACCATAATTCTGAACTGTTTCATTTTTTGTTGTATGTTGTTTTGTGATGATTTGTCAGTGTAGTGTGTCAAATGTGGGTGGGTGATAATTCAATGTTCTAAAAAAAGGGGGATGTTTTATAATGGTTGTGTTGTGTGCATTGCAATGTGTACTATATAAACGATCATCATGAAACCTTTTTTTGTAAAGTAAAAAAAAGAAGAAATTAAAGGTGATCAATGATATTAAATACAGTGCCAGAAAAAAAGAATATGTGGAGTTTCAGAGTCAGTATTGGCATTTTGTTTGGTGTTTTTTCCATTAGAAAGTTTGCATTTTCTTGTCCCAACTATTTAGTGACTACAGCTTGCATCCTGGGTCACATGATTAGGTTTAGCTGGCAGTTAGTCTCTGTGTATTGCTCCCAGACAGTGAGACAAAGGGGGAATAGATGTTGACAGGATGGGCTATCTCTGACTTGATATGCAGGCAAAGCTGTCCTCTACCACACTTGCACATCATAAAGCGTCTGCCTCAGCACACTCACAAAGGGTTTGACACTGGTCTTTTTTGTCCCCACACATGCTGGGTCCAGGGCAGAGAGGCAGAACATTTCCAAACATCTATAGTGGTGGAAACCTCCAGAACCATTTCCTACTTCAAAGCCGGCACCCAGTATAATACCCAACTTAACTGTACCCCCCTGGACCTGTGGATACTACAGAAGAAGGACTGCTGTGCTGCTCTGCTGCCAGAAAGGCTGCTACTCTATGGCCCCTGCTTCCTGCTTGCCTGCTTGCTAAGAAGGATGACTGAACCTGCTCCCTTCATCACAGGCTGAATTAACAACAAAGGTCTGCTGACTGACCTTCTGTTCTAAACTCCAGGGACATAACAAGCTCCAGAGGACTCCCTGCACCTGCTCAGCTGACCTATTGCCTGCACCTGCAACTGGACTGCAATTGAACCTGCCTGGCCTCTGCTAGCCTCTGCTCAAGTGAGTTCCTGATCCCCAAGGGGTGCCCCTTAGGCCTGGATCCTTTGTGTGGCATCAATTGAGCTCTCTTCCCAAGAAAAGGAGAAATCCTGAAGTTTTGGGCTCTTTGTACCCTGAATGGGCCTGCCTGCTCCAAGATCTTGCCGCCTGCACACCTGCTCATGGAAAACTCTGGTAAATCTGATTCTTCATGCCATAGGAATCAGCAGCAGTGACCAGCAACACAAGATCTTCAGATCACACTGCAGCATTGACAGCCCGCGGTGACCGCTAATGTGAAGCTCTAGCACCAAACGTCTGCAGCGCCCGATAGGATTTTCATGATCCAGTGACGACCATCCACAGTGCCCATCCTATTCTTCGTTCTATATCAACGACCAGCCATGAGGCTATCCCTGCTCCTTTCGGCCCCTACTCTATGAATGGAACTCTTTGCCCTCTACTTGTGAAGGTAAGTCCTTCAGTGGGACAAACCTGGCTCCTGAATTCGGTCCACGCTCCACCCGAGTTGGCCTGAACTTGTGACTTTCACCCAGTGTCACACGATCAGACAATTGTGAGTGGCACTTTGTTCCTTTTGGTGCTATACTTACCAGAAGTCTTTAAAAATACATATCTAAAGTCCCACTGACTGGATTTGTGTTGTTTTGGTCTCAAATAATATATTACATTTTACAGTATGTTTCTAACAGGATGTGTGATTTTTCTTTTGTGTCAAGTTTATTACTGTTTGAAGCGCTGCATAAACACTTTACAAATTGCCTCTAAGCCTGACTGCTTTGTGCCAAGCTACCAGAGGGTTAATCATAGGTTAATTTGGCATTTGCTTGTTTCAAGCTGACAAGACTTGTGGTTGCTGCTTGTGTAGGGTTTACCCCTCTGAAACAGTAGTCCTGTTTCCTACATTGTTGTTCAGTGTTGAGACCAGGACTTGTGTTTGTGCAGTGTCATACGCTGATTTTGTGTAACAGTAAAATAAGTTGATACCATTTTGAGTTTCTTTTGAATTCGCCTTGATTGACCTCTTGCTTTTTCCAAATTCACTCTCATTCTACTTGATAGTCATTGACCATGCCTGCATACATGAAATTCAAGCTCATTAGCCTGAGAGCTACACTATGGCTGAGCTCAAGAAGTTCTGTAGGGTAAGGAGACTTCCAACCAATAAAGGCACCAAAATGTTGGAACTTCAGAAAGCTTTGAGGATCTTGACATAGGCTCATCAGTGGCTCCCCCATGATCACCTGAAATAATTCCCAAAGGGAAAGCTGTCCAATGAGGTGTTGGTAACAATTCTTCTATGGTTTGTAACTTCAGGTGGTCACAAACTATTGAAACATCTCATAATTAATTGCATAATGGGGAGGACATCCCTTTCAATCGCCTTCATAATACGATTTAAAATGACGCCCGAAAATACCTTTTGCAATTCAGAAAGCTTTTTTCTGAATTGTTTGCAATATCATGGTCCCAGAAGGACTGAATTGGGTAGGGCTTGCTGCTCTTTGTTCTTAGTTTAAACTCCAGCTACCAGTAGATATTTTCAGGAGCTTTACTGAGATCCAGCATTCCATGTTGGTTTTCAAGCAGGATTTTGTATGCTTTACTACTGCCTTTGGCACTGCTACTTCCTCTCCCGCAGCAGAAGTTAGTTGTAGGTGCTAGAACCTGCCTTCCTGTCCAGGCCTGGTAGTCTCTTGACCATAGGGTCTTAGTGCCAGCAGCACCAGAATGTCCCCCACCCTTCTCTCCTCAATCACCTCAGAGCTTCAGCTACTGAGGATGATAGTGTGTCTAGAAGAAACCTGTTGTTCTCACATGGGTCACATTAGGCTTTTCTAGTATTTCTTTTTAGTTTAAGATCTTTATTGAAGTAAATAAGAATAGAGGTACAACATTGCAGCAATAAATAATTATAGAAAAATGGCAAAAACTAACAAGCAAAGTATATAATATGAAGGAGTGAAAACTTAAGATAACTACCATTGTCAAATGAATAAAACCAAAAGATGAAAGCCTTAGTGAAAGGTTGTACCTTTAATCAAAATAGCATTTAACATTTTTCAAAATGGAGAGAGAGCTAGAAGAAAAGATAAGAAGAGAGGTCGGAAAAGAAAGGAAAAGGAAAGAAAGAAAGGGAAAAGAAAGCAATATCATATGTACGACTAACAGGGTACAATCACTATATTAGTTTCTGAAAACAGAGTAGGAACCATACATTGACTTATACAAATTATACAAGAAAAATAGTCATGGTGGTTGACACACAAAGGAACAGTCTTTGTTATGTAATGCAGATGTGGAAAGATAATTGGTGAGTGGAGACCAGAAGGCTTCATTTCGAAGAACTTGCTGAGATGTGATGGCAGAGGCTCTATCCAGTCTGTGATGATAGCAGAGAAGGTTCCACCAAGCAGAAAAAGAGACCTTGGTGGCATCCTTCCAATTAGAAGTAATTACCTGAAAGGCAATAGCAATTAGCATGTCCACAAAAAAGCCCACCATGTGAAATCCAAACCAATTTGCAGAATTACTACTCAAGAATATAGAATAAATGTCAAAAGGAAAATGAATAGAGCAAATGGAGGGGATTGATTTACATACCTTAGGATTTACAAAAAAACTTTTTATTGTTGTTCTCAACTTTTTATAAGAAATTGTATTGTTTTGGTTTTAATTAACTGAACCAAAAAATATTTTGAACTTGAACTTAATTTACATACCTTGGTCTAAAACAGAGTAATGCTAGGGCACAGAAAAAAGGAGTCTCTAAATGAACAAGGAGGTTTTGTAGGACCAGCAGTTCAGGGATATATCTAATCAATACTTGAAAAGAGATATTGGAGTTAAAAGTAACCTCTGATAAAAATAATAAAGGGTCTGAGTGCTGTTGGCAGTGCAGGAAGTATGATGTATGCGTGCCCAAATAGAGTTCCATGTTTGATTAGAGAGGATACGCTGCAAATCAGATTCCCTTAAGAGTTCAAACTTTACTCTTGGAGTGGTTGGGAGAGTAGAAATGAAGATATTTGTAAACATGATAGGCCTGAAGGGAAATAGAGGTGGACAGAGGCTCTAAAGTGGGGTCTAAAGCAGAGGGGAGAGATCCTGAGAGGAGATAAAACTGATTAGTTAAAAGCGATCTTAAAGAGTTATACCTAAGGAGTGAGGAGATAGGTAGGCCAAACTTAGATTGACTTTCCTGGGGGAAATTAAAAGCGAACCTTGTATTCGATGCTTAACCAAGAAGATCCCCTTAGCCGTCCCATTTTTCCCAAAAAATAGTACAATTAGACAGTTTAATGGATCTTTTATGTCAAAGAGGTGAGTCTGGAAATATTTGTAGAGGAGTATGGGATTTGTGCTCGACCGGATGAAAGGTTGAAATAAATTGTGAAATGTCGGATAGTTAAAAGAACGAGGAGGATGATTAAAATTGGCTAATGATGAAAAAGGAAAAGGGTGAATCAAGGATTCCTCCAATTTATGCAAAACAAAAACGGGAATGTCTTCTGAAGAGGACAAATAAGGTAACACCTGACGAATCAAAAAGGAAGAGTGATATTGTCGAAAATTGGGCAAATGGACACCTCCACGATCCTTAGGAGCAGACAAGAAAGATAAAGCGATACAGGCTTTTTGACCATTCCATAGAAATTTACTCAAAACACCATTAAGGGTCTTAAAAAATGTCAATGTAAGTTTCCCTGGTTACAGGGACAAATAGAAGTTAATAACAGGGATCATCATCATTTTGATTGTGTCAAGTCTACCCCACCATGACAAAGAAAGGGGAGACCATCTTCCTACCATGTTATTTACTTTTAATAATGCATTTTCCAAATTAAGCTGAACGGTCTCACAATTGAAGAAGAATATTTATTTCCCAGGCAAGTGATACTATTGATATTCCATTTGAAATCATTCCCATCGAATATGCTTTTTAAACATTATTTGTTTAAAGAAAGCACTTCAGACTTAGAGAAGTTTAACTTGTAACCAGACAAGGTGGTGTAAGAAGATAGGAAATCTGTAAAGGCGGGCAAAGAAGTAGACGGATCAGAAATATGTAGCAGAATATTGTCCGCATAGGCGCTAAATTTGATTTCAATTGCCTAGTGTTTGAAACCTCGGAAAGTGGGTGAATGACGCAGAGAATGAAGAAAAGGTTCAAGGGAGAGGAGAAAGAGCAGGGGAGAAAGAGGACAACCTTGACAAGTACCTCGTTGTAAAGTAAAATGGGAAGATTGAGAACCATTAACAAAAATTGAATTAGTAGGGGAGGAATATAACAAACTGATAAGGGATAAGATAGAGGGGCCAAAACCATGCCATTTGTGGGCGCGCATCATGAAAAGCCAATGAATACAGTTGAAATCCTTCTCTGCGTCAAGGGTTATGGCTGCAACAGGGGAGTAACTCTTAGATGCTAGATGAATAATATTAAGAAAAGTTCTGGAATTATCAGGTAAAGTCCTTCCCTTAACAAACCCTGTCTTTTCAGAACCAATCAGTTCTGGAAGTACCTGATTAATACTTAGGGTCAGAACCTTAGCGAAAATTTTGCAATCCAAATTGATCAATGAAATGGGGCAATAGTTAGCACACAAAGAAGGATCCTTATCTTTTTTGGGAATTAAACAAATCATAGCCTCAAGAAAAGAGCATCGAGCCTCATTGTGAGAAACAAAATATTGAAAGAGAGATAAAAGATGAGGCAAAATGATTTGAGAGAAACAGGAATAAAATTCATCAGTAAAGCCTTCCGGGCCAGGGGCCTTATCTTTGGGTAACTTAAACAAGGCTGACTTAATCTCAGAAAGGGACTTATCAGTATCCAATATAGAACAATCGGGGGGAGGAAGAACAAGGGGTAGTGAATCAAAAAATGGGTCCAAGGCCGCTTCAGAGGGGGAGGATTCAGGGGTATAAAGGGTCTTATAAAAGTCTGTAAAGCATTCCAATATCTTTTCATCTTTAAAGCGATTAACACCATTATCGTCTTTGATATTAACTATTCTAGATTTTTAGGACTTGATCTTCAAATAATTTGCCAGCAGTTTACCAGCTCTATTGCGACCGCCATAAAATTTGGAATTGATGTTTAGTAATGTCCCAGAAGCTTCTTCTATAGATTTTCTATTACAATGTAATTTTGCTTGAACCAAATTCTTAGAGTAATTTTATAGTTGGAAGAAAAATATGCATGTTCCAATTTCTTAATGGAAGACAGAATGGAGGCAGACTCCTTATGATATTGTTTCTTTTTACTGACTACATAGTCAATGATAAAGCCTCTGGCTGTAGCTTTAAAAGAGTCCCAAATAATATGGAAGGGCATATCTGGACTAGCATTAAAGAGAAAGAATTCTGACAGAAAATCTTTAAAGTGCCCAATAAAGGTAGGGTCTTTGAGGAGATAATTAATGAAGCGCCAATGCCGGGATTTAGACGGTAGGGAAGGAAGATCTAAATTAATAAATACGGGTACATGATCAGAAATAAGAATAGATCTAATCACAGCATGTTGTAAATTGGGAAGAAGGTGTGGGCTCACACAAATATAGTCAATTATAGATGCAGAGTTATGAGTGGGAGAATAACAAGTGAATTCCAAACTATCAGGATTATATATCCTTCAAGCATCAACCAGGCCTCTCAAAAGTATTGTGCTAGCAAAGTTCTTTTGCATTTTATTAGGAATATACCTAGAAAATTTCCTATCTGTAAAAGAATACATGACCTGATTGCAATCCCCGCCCACTATGAGATTAGAGTTAGTGCATGAATGAAGAGTGTGTGACATGGATTGCCAAAACTGTGAGTCAATACCTATGGGACCATAAATGTTGAGTAGAGAAATACGTGACCCATTTATAAGAGTGTGAAGGAGAAGCCATCATCCATTCGCATCCTTTTCCTCACTTTCTATAATAAGGGAAAGGGACTTATGGAATAGTATCGCCACTCCATTCTTCCTATCTTTAGCTGGGAAATTATAAACATATCCAAATGATTGCTTTTTAAGGGAATTATCGTCATTGTCATTAAGGTGCATTTCTTGCAACATTGCAATCTTACAATGTAATTTAGAAAGATGTGTAAGCACCCTTTGCTTTTTGAAAGGATTACACAAACCTTTTACATTTCAGGAGACAACTGGAACATTATCAGTCATCGAAAAGGGAAAGGGCATTAAACAACACCATGAGAATTATAAAATTCAAAAAAGTTGAAAAGTCAACATGCGAACATTTAAAATCAACAAAGTTTAACCTTGAAGTAGAAACAGATAACAAAAAAGGATGTGAATGAGATTAAAAGTAGGGGTTACAAAAAGGTAGAGAAGAATAGGAGATGGTAGAACTGAGGAAGAAAAGGGAGAAAAAACGGTAAAAGAGGAAAATACAGAAAAAGGAAAATACTGAAGGGAGAAAAAAGAAAAGAAGAAAAGGTTAAGAGAGCAGAGATTGACAAAGAGAGGTTGACATGAAGCCGGGTGGCTTTAGTCAAGAATGGCGGAATACATATCTAGACTAAAGAGAATATCAGGCCCCTCTAAAGTCCATCTCATCTACTTTATGGCACAAAATAAATTGAGATCTTCAGGTCGATCACAAAAGTAGGACCGTTCTTTATGGGTAACTTTAAAAAAGCAAGGATGCACCAGGCCGTATCATGGATCGAAGAGAAAGGAACTCCTTGCGGCGAGCAGCAGTCGCACGGGCAACATCCTGAGAGAAGAAAACTCTGTGACCAGACCATAACATTTGCTTTCTTAGCTTTGCCCCTGAGAGAACTATTAACAGCTCAGTGTACTCCAGATATAAAACGATTAGCCCTCTACTGTGGTTGACTGACGAAGTGGAAGATCAACCTCAGGGTTTAGGACCAATGCGGTGGGCACGTTGCAGATTAAGAGTACTGCTGTCCTTGAGACCAACAATTTTAGGCATGTGAGTTTGTAAAAAGACAAGCATGTCAGACCCTTCCTCTCCCTCAGGTATGCCATACATTTGAAGGTTATTGCACCTATTGCAAGTTTCTAAGTCCTCAGTTTGTATTTTGAGGAGAGCAATCTCTTTAAACATAGCTGCAACTTGAGGGAGCACATCTTTAGCATCGCTAATTTTCTGTTCCACCACAGACACTCTTGAGTCTAAATTAGACCACTGCTCTCCTAGCCTCTGAAGGGTAGCATTAGTGTAAATCACGAAAGGTTTAATAAGCTTTATATCTTCCATAAGGTCATCCAGTGTTATAGGTAGTGGAGATTTAGAAGAATTAATCTTTTAGTCTTTTAATTTGGGACACCCCACGTTCGTTCCTGCATACCTAAGGTTGTGCAGGACAAGTGATCCTTTCCCCTTTTGATTAGCATATTTACTCAGGAAACTGAATGGATCAGTCTTTCACCTCCCCCTTTTTGATTAGGAAATACTTGTACAAGATGCCAGACTAATTCAGACAAAGTCCTCCTCTATCAGCCTCTTATATCAGCTGCTCTGCATCAGACCTCATTTTACAAGGTGGCTACTGGCAGATACAGATCAAGAACATCTTAACAGAAGCTTTCAGTGAGTTAGAATACATTATTGTGACTTACTCACAGAAGAGGTCCAAACATAAGTCGGTCAAATGCAAATAAACTATTTTCCTTTAGAGACAAGAACCACTTTTCTCAATATCTCCATATTCATTTAAATGGGAGGTGTAGAATGGGCTGATAAAGAGTACCAATGTCTATCTCTTCATTATCAAATAAGGGAAGAATACCAAACTTGATATGAAAAATTATTTTCAAGTCAAGGGAAACAATGAACAAAATATAAATGAGAAATAATCTCTATTTTCCAGGCCATGATTGAGTGTGAGTGCCAGGTAGTTCATTTTACAGTATCTTGCGGTAATTATTTTGAGTTACAGTCCCTACTGCCATGTCAATCTCATACTGCAGAGTGCGACATGGACACAGCAGGACTCTGAAGAACATTCAGCTGACTAACTAGACACCAGATATGATTTGCTGCTTGGAGCAGGTTGAGGGCAAGATGGGAAGTAAAAGGACAAACAGCACTTGAAGCCAGGATGGAGCAGGGCAGCATGGTTGTACACAACCTTCCCTAGAAGTAGACAGACTAGCATCAGAGAGGGTTTAGAACAGAATAGCAGAACTTAAAAATAAACAGTACAGGCTAAATACACAATTCAAAGACATGCGAAAATCACATGGAATCATGACACTAGAGCAGAGATGGGCTTAACAGCCTACCTATGAGGACCCGAACAGTTTCTAATGAAGCTCTGAAATAGCCTATACTTAGATTGGAATGACTGGTTAGATAAATATGATGTCTGAAAGAAATATGGGTGAAAGATGAAAATCAAACACAGCTCACCAAGAAAACATTTGCAAGCAAGGACATTTGAAGACTAATAAAAGAGTTGCCCACTATGAAATCGGGAACTGATCAAAATTTACACATAGGCATCTAACTTCAAATATCCACCCAAAGAGAATGTGGAGAAAGAAAGATATACACTCTACCTCACCCTACAAGAAAGAGGAGCGCTCCTGGATGATTTTGTTGTCCGAGAAAAGAGACACAGCAAAAACTCAAAATGTAACAAATTCTCTGATGAAGAGGCAATTCGGCTGAAAATCACAGAAAGGTGCCAATCCAAATACATATGTTATGTTAACAGTTTGTAAAGCTCATGGTTACTCCATTCTGGAGTGTCCCCGCACTAGATTCCAGCTGGAAACCCGGTGAGAGAGCCCGCTACAATATAAATACCATTTCTAAAGAACCAGGTTTTCAAATGTTTTCAGAAGAGGACTTCAGAAGGTTCAAATCAGAGATTAAATGGTAGCCGATTCCACTATTTGGCAGCCAGGAAGCTAAAAGATCTGCCACCAAGATGTGTTCTATGGAACTTAGGAATTACAGTCAAGGCAGTTTCTGATGATCTCAAACATTGTCTAGGAAGATATAATTTAATCAAAAGGAAAAAATAGCATGGCCCTTTCTGTTTAAGGCTCCTATTTACAAAACATAGAGCTTTGAAGGAGATCCTCTCCTCAATGGGAAGCCAATGGAGTATTGCATGGGCTGGCTCAGTCGATGTACGTTTGGAGATATTCAAGATCAGTTGTGCCACCACATTTTGTACCCTTTGGAGCATTTTGAGCCTGCCCTTAGAGGCCCCCAGTTAGAGTATGTTACAATAATCCATCCGTGATACTCTAGGTGTTTGGATTACAGTTCTTTTAGCACGGTCCAGCAAGAGCCCTAAAATGTTCAGAATAATTTTTAATGTTTCAAAACAGGTACCAACAAGGGTTAAGATCTGGTCTTTAAATGACAAGGTTGAATTGAACCAAATACCAAGGTTTTCCACCTTTGGTCGGGAAACGGGCATAGGACCTAGCTCATTCGGTCACCATGCAGTGGACCATACGGATGGTTGTTTTCCTACAACCAAGATTTATGTTTTATTTGCATTAAGTCTAAGACAACAGGCATTCATCCATTGGGCTAGGTCTACCAAGCACACATTGAAGTCATCCGCAGCTTCGCAGTTGCCCTGCACCAGAGTTATGATAAATTAGGTGTCGTCAGCATAAGATACTGTTTTGAAACCATGGCGCTTGATTTCATCAGCAAGAGGCTGCATATACAAATTGAACAAAACAGGGCTCAAGGCCTAACCTTGAGGCACTCCCTGCTGCAATGATAATATCTTTGAAGTATAGGGCTGCTGGGAGACCTGAAAAGTGCTGCCCTGCAAAAAGTTTGCAATCCAGCCCAGCACTAAGCCCCCCACTCCAGAGTACCATAGCTGTTCTAATAACAGGACATGTGAGACCGTGTTCGAAGCTTCGCTTAAGTCAAGCATGAGTAAGGCAGCTGTCTTGCCCTCATCCACCATGAGACACAATCACTCTGAGATGAATAAGAGTGCCTATTCCGTGCTGAAGAGTGGCCTTAAGCCAGACTGGGACTCATGCAAGAGTTCCAGCTCTTCCACAAAATTAATCAGTCGGTGGTTGACAAATGTTTCAGCAACTTTAGCAAAGAAAGGCAACAAGGATATGGGTCTAAGATTCTCCAGTCTGGAGGGATCTAATGATGGTTTCTTCAGGAGTGGAACTACCATGGCATGATTCCAGTCAGAGGGAACACGAAAAAGATAGGTTTAGCAGGTCTCAGATGAAGGGGCAATAGCCTCCCTACCACGATCCAAATGTTTTCAGAAGAGGACTTCAGAAGGGTCAAATCAGAGATTAAATGGTAGCTGATTCCACTATTTGGCAGCCAGGAAGCTAAAAGATCTGCCACCAAGATGTGTTCTATGGAACTTAGGAATTACAGTCAAGGCAGTTTCTGATGATCTCAAACATTGTCTAGGAAGATATAATTTAATCAAAAGGAAAAAATAGCATGGCCCTTTCTGGTTAAGGCTCCTATTTACAAAACATAGAGCTTTGAAGGAAATCCTCTCCTCAATGGGAAGCCAATGGAGTATTGCATGGGCTGGCTCAGTCGATGTACGTTTGGAGATATTCAAGATCAGTTGTGCCACCACATTTTGTACCCTTTGGAGCATTTTGAGCCTGCCCTTAGAGGCCCCCAGTTAGAGTATGTTACAATAATCCATCCGTGATACTATAGGTGTTTGGATTACCGTTCTCTTAGCACGGTCCAGCAAGAGCCCTAAAATGTTCTGAATAATTTTTAATGTTTCAAAACAGGTGGCAATCCAATTTTAACTTTGGACATAAGACAATGGGTTTCAATCACGGTGATGGGTTTCAGACTGAGAAAACGTCCCGATGAGGTGATTGGTGGTAGGTCAGCTAAGGGGAACTGAAAGTTCCTAGCACTCTCCGGGAAGAATGTGAAAGAGCTGGGTTCCATGTTCTAGATCCATTCTGGAACCTCAGGTCGATGGTACTTTTTATCAGCATGAGAGTGTGGGGGGGAGAATTCGTTAGCAGATCAATCTTTTCAGTTTCAATTTACTATGACTCTTAAGATTCACTGACTCCCAATTACGTTTAGTTGAATTTATACAAAGCCAAAAATAACTGGACATACAGGCACCTCAAAGTAAGGGTGTAGAAATTCATTGGAACTAGTACAAAACCAAATCTACGGATGAAGTTAAGGCGGTACAACATGCACAAGATAATTAGTTTGAGAATAAGGAAACAAAAGATTACTGGGCAGTCATCCAGATTCCCCTTCATCGGAAATGTGTGGGTATAAAGCATTATTCTGTCCCTACAATATTACTAACATGACATCCCTACATAGCATTTCCCAAGGCAAGATCAGTTCAGGTGTCAGCATGTGAAGTCTTCCTAAGAAGTTTCTTCACCTTTGTTGGGTCAAGTAGCATAAAGCTATGGGCCTCATTTTGAGAAGATCTCTCTCCTAAGGGAAGGCAGAAGTCCCCAGACACTTTCCCTAGTTACAATACATCAATGCCATAGGTAGTATCCCATGGTCCTTTGCAAAATCAAGCCATCCAGTCAGCCACCTCCTCATAGGTAACTTTCCATTAGGAAGTGATGCTCCCAAGCTTTGGCGAGATGACCTTGATTCCCAGGCTTGCTCCGAAGAGAAAGTACAACAGTTTTCCATTATCAGTATCAATGTTCATTGTATCCTCTTGTCCCAAAGCCTAACTCCTAAAACAAAGACATTATTCTAACTAACAAGGATGATTCATCCACCTGCAACAGAAACGTAAGAAGGAACAAATCCAACATGCACATGAAATTCAACTATGAAATCTAATGTTAGAGCTCCCAGGGAAAATGCATTTCAGGCCTACAAAAATCGGGCAACATAAGAAATAGCACACAGGCCATACGAAATGACAAATTAACTTTTATGGCCGCAATGGCCGAAATAAAGTTATTGACTGACTGACATATAAATGAACACATTTTTCTGAGCTCTTCTGTATTGTCACGTTACATAAGCATATCAAATACATGACTAATTGCAGCATACACAATTTCTGCATGTTATTGTTTTCAGCTAAACACATATAAATGATACGTAATTTCTTCATGTTTATATAAAAATGTCCCTAATACACCACAATTCATGTTATCACAGTTCACGTTCTACTATTCCAGGTTAATACGACAAAGGATTATATGCAGGGGTGGACTACTTGTGATGAGGATGCACCGCTACAAATCTAAAAGTGAATTTTGCACTACATCAAATGTATAGATGGGACAATATCCTATTTTGTACGTCCTGACTTTTGCCACACAACGGTGGAGAGGAGGTGGCGTTTACGCCAACTTATAAAACCCTTTCGGGACAAAAAACTTCTGGCGTACCTGAATAACCCAGCCCGGCTGAAAGTCATTAATGGAGAACAAACAAAGGTTTTTACCTCTGAAATCAAGGCAAAGGAATATTTGGACAGTCTAAAATGATGATAAATCTTGTTTCTTTCAATGTAAGATGTCATTCAATTACAGAGAAAGTCCCTGTGGTATAGCATAACTCGTTCTTTCTTCTAAAAAAAAAAGGGGGGTGAATAGACTAGACATAGATATATACTTGCATATCGTGATATCACATGGGCTATAAGGTTTCCAAAATTATCTGTTCCGCAGGGTGTGTGTGAAGTTTATTCATATTAATAGCACTGGTCAGGAGTTGCACTTCCGTCACAACAGACTCTTATGGAGTCTGCATGCCTCATTTTTGGGAGGGTGGGGGGAGGGGATGGGGAGGGGACGGGGGGTGGGAAAGAGTGGCTAAGGGGGGGGGAAATATTCAAAAAAGGCAACCATAATGGTATGAATAGAGACTGTAGGTTCAAGATAAAAGTTTCACACATAGTAGAGTTAGCACATAAAGCAAATCTGAAAAATACAAAACTATATGGACAGGCTGAAGATATGTTCTTGGAATGTGGCGGGGCTTAATGATAGGGAGAAAAGGGATCAGATGTGTGAGGTATTTAGTCAAAATACATTAGATATAATTTGTCTGCAAGAGACCCATATTCCTTGGGCAGAGAGAGATGTATTGAGGGTCCCTGGATTGAATTGAATAGTAAATACAACTCAAACTATGAGAACCAGAGGGGTTGCTATATTAGCAAAACCGTTTTTGGGGCCGGCTGTACGTAAGGCAGCCGATCCTTTGGGAAGGTGGGTTATCGTTGAGCTCAAGATTGGTATCACAATATGTTCGATCTATGCCTCTAATCAGGATGATCCCTCTGTCCTTACTGAACTTGAATTGGAGCTAGCTTCGTGGCCGCAGACACTGATATTCTGTGGTGATTTTAATATTTCCTTGACGCAAAGGGGGGAGGACATAACCAAGGTCAATATATATATATACCGGTCGTAAACCTAAGGTATACAGAGCCATTTCACACCTAAAAGAGAGTTTAGGCTTAGTTGATGTATGGGAAATTAAAAAACAATCAGACCCAGGATATACGTATTTCTCGCATTCACATAGCAAATACGTTCGTATTGATTATATTTGGGTAACAAGAAACTGCTCTGATAAGGCACTAATCACCAAGCTCCCAAAGATCATCTCCGACCATAACCCCTTAGTACTTACACTGGAAATTACTAACTCAATTAGACCTCGATCAGTGTGGACATTTGACAGGAAATTACTTGTCAATAAGGAATATATTGATTATATTAAAATATGGACCGAGAGGTTTTTTGAATGTAACCGATATAGTGCATCTAGGGGTATGGTTTGGGATTGTTTCAAGGCCGCAATTCACGGGGAGACAATAAGTTATGTAGCCAAGTAGAGGAAGGTAGCGGACAAGGTTAATAGACTAAAGCTCCAAGAGCAAGCTAAAATAGAAGAGAAACATACGGCTCTAATAATGCAGGCAAGATGGAAGCTCAACCTTAAGAGAACTGCTTATTCTTAAAACTGAAATAAATGGTGGGCTTTCACAGAGGGCGGCTGAGATCTAGCAATCTAATCGGAATAAGAACTATGAAGATGGAGAGAAAGTCGGGAGGCAATTAGCCCTTCGCACCCGCCAGAAACAATCTCTTAACTTAATAACTAGTATAGAACTGGAGGGCCAGGAGTTTACATCACCTGAGGACATACTAGATACCTTCAGAAAATATTATCAAAAGCTATATCAAAATGAAGACATTTTTGATTCTGAAGCTATTAAAGAAGATCTTACTAACTGGGTGATTGAACCTGAAGGAAATCTAGGCATGGACGAGGTTACTAGGAGAGACCTGGAAAGGGATATAACATATACTGAAGTACAATTGGCCCTTGCAGAATTAGCTTCAGGTAAAGCTGCAGGCCCAGAATAATTGCCTTTGGAACTCTATAAAATCCTGGGTGATGTTATAATACCTCTTCTTCTTGATCTATTTATGGGAATCCAAGGGAGTGGTATTCCCCCGAACTCATGGAGGTTAACTAATATAGTTATATTCTCAAAAAAAGATAAGCCCCCTAACCTACCCTCATCATATCGCCCAATATCATTGATAAACTCGGATTAAAAATTGTATTCTAAGATTCTGCCTAATCGGTTCAGGGGGATCATCGAGCATCTGGTCTCCCCATGGCAACATGGCTTCATTCCGGGTAAGGGCACCACGGATCATACCCGTCGGGTTATAACACTATTGGATGTCATGAGTGCGGTGGGGGGCCAGATGTCGATGGTCCTCCTTGACGCCGAGAAGCCTTTGACCGAGTTTCCTGGGAATTCCTATGGGTAGTGTTAGAACATAATATTCTGGGACCCTGCTTTATAAAATCTATCAGGGCAATGTATCACTCCCCTAAGCTAGGGTTCTGGTGATGGGCCAGGAGTCTGGTTTATTTGATATACTTAGAGGTACTAGGCAGGGATGTCCCTGCTCCCCAATTCTATTTGCCCTCTATATAAACCCTTTGATTCTGAAACTACTTGCTAGTGATGCAATTAAACCGATTACGGTTGACCCTTCAACACTAAGATATTAGCATATGCCGATGACGTGGCGGTGGTAACACCTGATCCCACAGAGGCAATCTTAGAAATTGAACAGATCACCCAAGCTTTTGGTCACTTTTCTGGGTACTCTCTCAATAGGGGTAAAACAATGGTCATATGTACCGCCAATACTCTCTTTGAAGATTCTAAAAAGGAAGAGAGCGCAGTCTATTTAGGAGTGCGTATAACCCCCAAAATAGATAAGATTATTGAACTAAATTATGAGCCCCTTCTCCAAAACATAAAGAAAGACCTAAAAAGGATTGATAGCTTACACCTTTCAATTATTGGGAGAGGTAATTTCCTGAAAATGAACATACACCCCAGAGTACTGTATCTATTTCGCGCTATTCCCTTAATAGTGGAAGATAAGATCATCAAAGCTCTTGAGTCCCAAATGAGTCAGTTTGTATGGAGCTATGGGAAAGTAAGGCGATCTATGCGTTATCTCTCCCTCCCATTTTCAAGAGGGGGTCTAGCAATTCCTAACATAGTACTATATCTCTGGGCCTCGCTACTTCAGCAAATGATGACACTATGTCTTTTAAAAATATCAGAGCCAATCATAGGAGATAATTATATACCATCAATCTATGAGTTGGCAATCGGATGTAGGGCTAATGGTCTATTATTAAAACAAGTTGAACCATCATACTTCAAGAAAGTCAAGTTTAAGATAATAACTAGTGCCTGGAGAATTTGGAGGAAAACTATGAGTATCTTAGTGTTCCCAAATTTAATAAGTATACTTCATTATGGCACTCCTCTTTGATACCCGAGCAAGCCAACAACGACATCTCGAGGAGATGGGAACATTTGGGGGTGCTCACTGCAGGCGACTTTCTACAGCCAGGCCATACTAATCGGTTCCAGTATCTGCAAGATAATTTCTTAGTTCCGAACACCGATTCCTTTAAATGTATTCAAATCAATACGATCCTTAATCTGAAAATTCCCGACATTTCCTTAAGTAATATCCCCTTATTAGATTGTTTGGGAAAGGCTACGACTAGGATCGGTACTATTTATGACATCCTAATTGAAAATCAAGGGGATGATATTGAGACTACGGAAGTGGACTGGGCAAGGAAATTAAACAATCCCAAAGTGGATATTGATATGTCCCTACACCTCCTAACTAAGCTTTTTGTTTCCTCTAATCTGAAAGCCCAGTTATACAAAACAATATATAACCTTTACTATACACCCGCCAAACTACATTCTTGGGGGAAAAGACCGAACTCAGACTGTCCAAGATGTGGAATGAGTCCTGCACATTTGATCCACATGCTTTATGAATGCGACAATTTAACACCTCTCAGACAAATGTTAGCAGGCTTCTGGCAAGAAGTGTTCGGGCATACTTTAGCTGAATCCCCCACTTTTTCAATTTTGGGATATGATAATACGCTTACGCAAACTAACGAAGAGAAAACTTGCCTCTTCCTAGGAACCGCAGTATATAAAATAATACTCACTGCCCGTTGGAAGGACTTGGATCCTCCTAACTTCCAAATTTGGTTGGCCCGGTTCTTAGGTATCTTTAACCAAGAAAAAGCGATCTTTGCATGTAAGAGTATGAAGGCCAGAGCTCAGGGAATTCAAATTTGGAAGCCTATTGAAATCTGGAACAACAGTAAGAGATCTCTATAATGAATTGATACCTGCAGGGATGGCTACGTGAAAATTGTAAATATAAATTATTATATATCGCTTTAAAATCTACCATTATATTGGATTGTATTAAGGAAATTTTATCATGTTGAATTATGTGACAACAATTGTTCTACTATATGTCGGTCTCTTTTTTACAATCCTTATGTGTTGCCAAATAAAGATATTTTAAAAAAAAATGTATAGATGGTATCTATCTTCTCAAAAAAGTAGTGTCCAACCTGACCACAATGTGTAGTCGAGGGAGGTCCTTTATTTACATCTGCCTAGCAGAGTACAAACAGGTGGCATCCATTCCAAAAACTGATACATGCTAGTGCAGGACACAGCTGAAACACACCAGTGTGGGCATACACACTTGAATGCCACAAGAACCAATGTCATGTCTTGGGCAATTCAAAAATAATGCTCACATACAAATAAGTGGAGATCGATGTGATTAATGTGAAACTGGGTTGTGCTGGGTTGAAGCTGGGACCAGGGTGAGATAAGGTTGAAGAGAGGATGAGATGAGGTTAGGTTTAGGGCAGGTTGCTGCTGAGATGAGGTTGAGGTAGGAATTGAGGGGAGGATAGGAAGTAGTTTAGTTAACATGCTAAAAAAACGTATGGGTATTACACCATACCACTGCCAGAGAAATGCCCAGTTTTATACCTAAGAGGTTGAAGAACAAGAATAAATATCATAGGATTATGTCTTCAAATAAATAATTTGAAATGTATTAATACATTTAAGGGTGTAGTACAATCTTGGTCGGAAAGCCTCTGACCTGAGGTTGTAGGCTTTCTGAACGAGATTCTCGGTTTCAATTCCGACCACCTGATTACAATCTAGGTGGTTGGAATAGAAACCAGCTGTTTATTCCCTCTGTATTCCGATGGGGTCAAGGAGCACGTCTTCTGGTCTGAGACTGGCCCGTAATCCCAATGGACCTCGTTTCCACCTTTGGAATTACAATGCTCGGTTTCTGACAGGCTTTGCTTGCCAGCTTTCCGGCATGGAAAGCCTGTCGGAAAGGGCTTTTTGGGTGCAGCTATCAAGGCCCCCTTCTCCTTGCATCCTCTGGTTGGGAGCCAAGGGGGCACTGAAACCAGATGACCACATGGAGGACGGGGCGCGAACATTTGCGGATCTACATCTTCTTGTTGTGAAATAACTTTTAAAAACGCTACTAAAGCACGTATACCATTCTCTTTGAAATGGACTGATTTTTATCAATATGTAAGGAACTGAAATTCGAACACTATAAAGAAGTCAAAAGCCCTGAAGAATCTGTTAGCGGATAAAACGCATTGGCTATCCATTGTATAAAGACATTTGAATAAAGAACTCCTTTTTAAATTGAAGAGTCTTCATCTGAGCTTCTTGGGAAAACGATTGAAACTGTTAATGATGTGAATAATGTTACGATCCTTACAAACATTTGAAGGGTGCAGGGCCATTCTTGTGCATGCCCCCCTGTTGATCCCTGCATGGTGTGGCAGGCACCCTGAGGTGCCAGCCAGGTAGTGCAGGGATGAACACAACCTCCCATTTCCCTATGGGGGCTTGTGCCTACAACCGATATACGTCCATAGCAGAAGCTCCTATAGGAAAATGTGAGTATGCAACTGCACCATGTGTGGACGCATCGTAATTAGGTGGTCCGGACTGCCAACCGTAGGTCGTTTGGTCCCAATTCTGTGATGATGTATGTCCGAGACAACTCTGACCAACATCATAATCGGCCCCTCTGTTAGCAAAGATGTACCTTTTCAGTAGCAATATGATGAATTTACAATTCTCTCTGTTGAAGTTGTTTTCTGCTTCAAGTATTGCAATGGTTGAAGAAGAACCATTCCATTGGAGATTGGTTAATATAAAAAAAATCTAGTTTTATTTGATTCCAACCTAATATATATAAATCATACCTATACAGTGAGAATGTTTCTGTTGATAAACATCACACAGCTAGAAAAAAAAACTAGCAATCCTTTCTTTTTGTTGCTAAGAAAAGGCACACAAATGTCGTTTTTTTCAATTGAGATAAAAAAATTGCTTAATAATACTTATTTTTTTATAGAGGGTACTTTTATATTTTTTAACGATGGACCGGGTCCCAGAGGGAAGCAACATATTTTAAAGTAGTTGGAATATTAGTCAGACCTGTAGAATGCAAGGCCATGCTCATATTTCAGTTTCTTTGGCTACAACTACCTTTGGGGAGACCAAAGGGAGTGACTTAGTATAGAAGATGTACATTTTTGCCTGTTCTCTGAAGATCTCTGGGGAGGGTCAGAGTGTGAGGTACAGAGCAAGCTTCATTTCATAATTTCACGTTGCTTGAGACAATGGCTTACATTCGCCGATTTTTCATTTTCTTGCTTCTGAATATCCAGTCTCACCATGAATGAGCTGCAATTTGAGCACAGAGGAAAAAAGGGCATGGGTGGCATGGATGAATTTCAGCCACTGATAACTACTTGGGGCTGCATTCCATTCCATCGATTTTCTTTGCAACCGTGCCACCTCTGATGTTGACCAGACATATGCAAATCAGCTTAGGGTCTTCTCCAAAAGGGACAGTCCAGAACACATGCAACATAGGACCAGGTTTGGCCTAGTTAGTCTTCGTCAGTGAGCTATAGCTTGGCGTCTGTGGCTGTGTGAGCACAGGAGCAACTTCAGGGCACACCTGTAAAGACAAAAAAGTGATCGGTGAAATGACTTAACCAATTCTAGCCATTGGTATTCACTCAGGGAGCATTCCAATCATTCATTTTTTTCCCCATAATTCACAAAAAAAGGAAAGGAACTTTGCCCTGCTCTGTTAGAAATAGTCCAGCTGGAACTGCCAGTGCACGTTCTCTCCAATTGGGAATGCAAACAACCTCGTTCCAGTTTCAGCCTAGTTAGGCCTTGCGAGAGATTACTCACATCTGGACATTCCCATCTGAATGATGGTGTTACATTGAGGAATACAAACAAGTGACATGCAAATCAATGTTGGTCCTGCTTCAATATGAAAGGTCTAACCCAAACCAACAGGCTAGGTTAATTCTGAATGGGAACACAAGCATCCTCAAACCAATTTTGGCCTAGTTAAACGTGGTCAGAGAAGTATAGCCTGGCTCCTGTGGCACAATGAGCACAGGCCACAAGTCTGGACATGGGGAATGACCACTATTACTCAACCAGTATCCACTCCATGCAGAACAGCTGCCTCATTATTTTGTTTGCTCTATTACTTGTGAGGGTTAGGGGAGTTTTGCATGAGGAGAAGCACAAAAGAGACAGCTTGCAGCATGAGGGAGACAGCAACAGGCAGTGTGGGGCAGATATTTGCTGTTGAGAGAAGCACAGGAGGGAGAGAGCTGGAAAACACGTGTACTCACACCAAGTTCATAAGCGAAAAGAGAAAAAAGTAGTTCCCTAACCTTGAGCAGTGGAAGGACCAAAGAATGGCAAATAGGCTATTCTTCACTGGAGGGAAACACCCAAGACAGAAGAAGATGAAAAGTCACTGATTAATAAGCAAGCAAGTGAGAATGACAAGAAAGCCAACAAATAGTAAGCAAGGAACAGGCTGTAAGCCCACTGTAAGTTCTCGTAAGCCCTCAATATGTCTTTTCCAACTATACAACTTGTGCTATCTGGTACGCTTGGTCTAAAAAGGAATGATATTGCTGATTTGTATCCATATCAAACCCTTGTACATCTTCATGCAATAAATTACCTGGATCCTCTTCAAATAAATACTTCAGCTTTTTAACATAGACTATAGGACCATAATTTACAAGTGAAATCATTCTTTGCAATACAAATTCGCTTAGGTTTTTGTCTTTTAACCACATCGCTGCGGCGGCTATTCAGCGCTAAGGGGGCGGGGGGGCCGCGCGGCGGGCGCATGCTGGTGACGGAACCGCTCCATCATCAGCCGCGGTTGAGCTGTGCTCATGACGGAGCGGTTCCGTCATGGCCCCGCCCGCTTAATAGAATGCACCGCGCAGTCGCGAAATCAGCGCCGCGCAGGCGCGGCGGCCGGGCCATGACGGAACCGCTCTGTCATCAGCACAGCACCACCGCGGCTGATGACGGAGCGGATCCGTCATCAGCATGGATAGGGTTAAAAGTAATAGGGATTTTGCAATTCATTCGTCTGCTGCGCTTCTTCTGTGCCTTATGGAAAACCGTAGTTATTTCATCAACTAGTTATGTAGTCGCTAGCTACCTATTTATTCAGTTGCTTTACCATACTGGATTTTTTAAATGTGAAAGTTAAGTGCATCTATTACAGCATTAGGGGGCATATTACCAAGGGCCTTATCGCCGCTTTAGCGGGAATTTTTCCCGCTAAAGCGGCGATAATTTAATCGCCCTATTACCTAGCTGTCGCTAACACCAGTTAGCGACAGCTAGTAGGAGATAGCGAGCTTCTGGGGGCTCACTTTGCATGTCAGCGATATATATCGCTAATGACATGCAAAGTGGGTGTGCCAAGATGTTGGCGACTGGAAACAGTCGCTAACATCGCTAACTCCTATTACCAACTTTTGGAAATAATCGCGCTAAGCGCGATTATCTCCAAAAGCTAACGTTGCCCAGAGCAGTTCTTACCCATGTTATCCAATGGTAGGTGGATAACATGGCTAATAGCATTTTCTCGGTAATGCATGAATATCGCTGACTTTTCAGCGATATTCATACATTTCGGCCGATTTATATCGCTTAGGAGATAAACCTTGATAATAGCAAGGCTCCTGAGCGATAAAAATAGGCGAAGCACGGCGATATAAATATAGCCGCTAACCAAGCTTAGCGATATTTTTCGCTAATGCTTGATAATATGCCCCAAGGTGACTCCCAAAATACAGCACCCTTTGATTGCAACTTAAACTTAAAGCCTCAAAACCAAGCTACAATTTTTTTAAAGGTACCCTACACTGACACCATTAAGGCTGGCACAGGTCCATGACCCACAATGTCAGGGGAACACTTTGGTTGTTGTATCCCAAAGTGTGTGACTTCCTTACTCCATTTCGTATACGTATTCTATTTGTCAGTCATGCCCTGTCTCTATTGGATGGTTTTTGGGGAGAGACTCAATGAACGAGTAGCTGAATGACTGCTCAGAGAGGAGGGAAAAGTAAGTGGAAGCTCACCACTGCCCTTCCTGCAGAGCCACAATCCATCTGTACCATACTTCCACCACTCTTGCAAAGAGGAGGAAATGTGGCCTAACGGCTAGAACTGTTGACTTTGAGCATTGGGACTCAGGATCAGGCCAAGGGCTTCGGCACAACATCCTATCATTCTGGTAACATTACTTAGGGCCAGATTTTAAGTTTGATTGATGATACTCCACCTGTCAGGGTGCCAGAGGACATTAGGTCAACCACCCTGATGAACTGTTATCTGTCAAATTTAGAGATTGCCACTGACCAAGCACTGACCTCTCTATCCTGAAAGGAATCCCTGATCCTGTCACCTTTTCAACCACTGGATCACTTATGCCACACTCAGGTGAGGACTGCTCCTATAACTTTTGCCTTCTGCATTAGACTGTATAGACCTTGGGAGCACAACAGCTTGCCCCTCCCAGGTGCTACCTACGACTTTTCTCTGACTCTCATCTACTTGCTGTATGTACACAATTGTCAAATTTGCACTAATCTTATCATCTGCATCTGGTAGAAGCGAAGTTAGTTTCCTTCCATGAACTAACTGATAGCTATGGAAGAAGTACTACGTTGATCCGAGGTAGACCTAGAGAAAGGGAAGCAGGATAAGCGAGAGAAACAGAGACAATGGATATCTTTACTATGCCTGTTCATACATCTGCACTCAACTTGGTCTGCAGAAATGTTGATATCTAACAATGACAACACATTCTTTAAGTTTTTCACATTTTAAGTTACAGTTTTCTAACCCTAATATGACATATGATAATCCATGTGATAACCTCTGTATGTCTGAGTCTTTGTAGGATATTGGAGCTTTGAGACTTCCTAGAGCTTCCTGGATGGAGATGTTGGAGCTCTGGGACTTCCTAGAGCTGAAACGTAAACAGAATCTCTGTTTAGTTGGAAGAGAAACACTTAAACTAAAATACTTATTTCTTTGTCAATAACTACCCTGCGTGATTGTAAAGTCAATCTGTGCTATAAATTATTATTAAGAAACCATGTTTCATCTGGAAAAGAAATACACATTTGGATTGAATCTTCACTGGTAACAATAAGCAATCACTTACCTGCCATTGTCTGTACTTTAATACTATATTAATGTGACAACAAAAAAAACAAGTGTGAGAAGGTGGCTCTATATATACTGGACAATAAGGCAGTACAGTGTGTATAGAGTCCACAAACCCAAAAGGTTTAACAGAGGTTAAAGTCAGAACTAACCTTATTCTCCAAAGTGGTAGCTTGGTCGAGCAGTAAGGCAGTACCAGAGGATAGTGTAAAGAATTTGTTGTACACACTCAGTCAGCAAAAGGTTTCACACACTCAAGAACTGAACTCCAGGCCAATTGTTGTTATATCCTTAGATATAGTTGTTTTATTTTTAGAACCAACAGTTATAAAAATATACTTTTCGAGGATCGAGTACTCTCAGGTAAATACTTTGCAGAGGAACAATAAATTTGCACACACAATAATCATAGGTTAGCTAATAGCGAATACAGTTCTGAAACACACTCTAGCATTAAGCTCAATGGGTTTTCATAGGAAAGTACAGTTGATTACTTTATGGATTACTTTGGTACTTCCAGGACTAGATCTTGGATTCAGTCCTGGGGTCTAAGCTGAAACCAGATTAGCAAATCCGTTTTAGTTACAGTGATGATTTTTCCTGAATATAAAGCTGTTTTAAAAGTTCACACTTAGAAACTTTTCGAGGTGATTCTCACAATGTTATTCAATGGGAGGAAATTCAGGTTACAGGTAAAGTACGATTGCGTTACTTTTGTAACCCAGCACTAGTCTCCTGGGGCCAGCACTCGGGGCTTAACTCAAAACAGGTAGGTAATTGCGTTTCAGTATGTCGTACAATTTTTAAAGAATATTTGCAGTTTTCAAAAGTCGACTCTTAAAAAAAATTTCATAGAAAAGCAGACAATGGTTCCTATGGAGAAAATACAGGTTACTAGTAACCCCGCTAGGGATTACTTTTGCGGTTCAGTACTAGGCTGAAAGGTACATTACTGGCTTCTCTCCTGATCACAGGTGAGTATTTTCGAATTCGGACTTTGGCTGATTTTATAAGAATATTTTCAGTTTTCAAAACTTCACACTTAGAAAAGTTTCGAGTCAAAAATGGGTCAATGTTATCCAATGGCAGGTAAGTGAATTACCGGTTTCCAGGTGAGTACTTAGTTGGTGAAGTTAGGGTTCTGGGCATAGACTCAGGGGTCCCCCAGGGTCAGGTGAGTACAGTTAGTTCAGTCCCAGTGGCGCAGAGGCAGCCGGGTGCAGAGGTCGGTAGGTCTTATGTTATCCAATGAGGGAAAGGGTGCCTTCTGTTGGTGGCTGCTGGTTAGCAGGCCACGCGGCTCTGGGAGCTGGGCTCCTGGTCACTTGCTCTGGGCAAGGGGGGAAGTAGGATAGGGCAAAGAGGTCACAGCCAGCGGCACTCGGGCGGCTGGGTGCAGGGTGCTTTTGAGCCGTCGGGCACTCACTGTTATCCAATGAGGATCTTGAGAAAGGAACAAAGGCTGCAGGCTCAGGGACGGTGACTCTCCAGGGGCGACCAGCACTTCGAGAGGTAAGTTGTCATGTTGGAGCACAGGTAGGTACCCAAAGGGAGGCACAGGGGGCTGTAGGGCGCCGGGTGCAGGGGTGTCTTTGGGTCTCGGAAATGCTTACCCTCGGCTGGTCGCGGTTGGGGTGGCCCCTGGTTCTGAGTCTGCAGGCGTCGGCTGGTTCATCGAGGAGGGTCTTTGGGCACTGGACTTTGGGTCCCAGTTGCCGGGGGGACGTCCTCGTGGTCTTGGTTCGGGTTGGCTCGGCCCGGGCTCGGCTGGTGCAGAGTGGGCTGGTCCGGAGCTTCCTGGTGGGCACCAGGTGGGTTGTTGCAGCAGAGCCTCTGCTGATGGGAGTCCCAATCATCGAGAGGGTCAAGGCAAGCAGGTCCTCTGGGTGTCCCAAGGGTGCTGTCTGCGGAGGTTGCCGGGTTTAGGCAGGAGCAGGTTCCAGGATCAACAGGCCGGTAGGGCTGGGGCCAAGTCAGTTGTTGTTGTCCTGTTGTTAGCAGCTGCGCGGCGGGTCTTCTTCTTCTTGATCTTCTTTCTTCTTCTTGATATCGGGATCTAAGGAAGGAAGGTTCAGGGAGCCTCTAAATACTGAATTTAGGGGCGTTACAGGTAGGTCAAGGGCAGGGACGGATGGGTCCCTGTCCTGGGGTGAGTATGTTAGGAATTTGTCCAGTCCTCTTTCTATGACCATGTTGCATGCATCACATGACTTACCTGATGGGGTTAAAGACTGTGCACACCCCTGCCTTGTTGCTTGGTTTCTTTTCCTTGTTGGGTTTTGGTCCAGGTCTTGGCTCTAGCTCCGAGTTTGGGGATCTTGTACTCTTGTTATTCAGTTCTCACGGGCTCGTGAGCATTATTTCTGCTGTTCCCCGCATTTGTTCCTGGACCCTGGCCATTTGATTCCCCTTTTGTTGTTTGCTGTTTCCGGGACTATCGGGGGTTACTGGGGCTCCGGTACCCCCTTTTTTCAACCTGCATCCTACAGCGGACGCTTCATTACGGGGCTGGGATACACCCCGTGGCTCCATTTCCTCAAATCGACACGCGGATGCATGTAGGAGCTGCGAGTTCTGCTTCCGCATCTTTTGTACACTATCCTAGTTGTTGTGGGTGTTTTCTTTTGACCTATTCTGAGTTCCTGTCCCCGAACGGCGTTAGCGGCTGCTGCGCCTTAGACTCGAGAGAGTTCCTTCCCTTTTCTTTTTTGTCTTTCACCGTGGATATCTACATAGTAAAAGGGGTTTTTGTATGTCCGCAAGTGACTTTTTCCCCCTCCTTTGTACCGGAGATGGCTGGGAGCGTTAGTTATTACTTTCCTCGCTGCATTGCATGAATTCACCTCCACCTATTGCCTGAAGCTGCAAGTACTCCACCTTGAGTATCACGTGCCAAGACCATCGGTAAGGAAGTCATTTTTTACTCTCCTTTTCAGTGGGTGCAGCATGGTCATAGAGAAGGGAGGGAGGGGTTTCATGTATTATGTCCGGATAGTAATCTCGTGTCTTATCTTGTAGGTGCAGTTATTTGGTGGCAGTGTAGGCTCCTTGGTGGTTCTACGTCCAACACAGCAGTCTCCTTGTTTTTTCCCTTTGTTTCTCCCACCCTCTCCCTGTGCTCACTTGTTTGCTCATTGTGTTATTCCAGTGGGCTGCATAGGGGCTTGGGTAGTGGATTGGGCCATACTTCGTTCCTGCAGTGTTACAGGCATTGAGGTAAAACCTAACTGAGTACACCCCCTAGCCTGCTCCTCTTCCGTGGGAGGGGGGAATGAGCCTAGCTGGGATTGGGCAGGACTCCCCATATACAAGATGGCCGGGGTCCGAGGTCGTGCTTCATCTTGCCTCCTCCACCTGAGGGGTGGAGTTGGCACAGGTTGGCACACCCTCCTTCCTGACGTAGTTTTTCCCGCCAGTCTTCCCACCATGGTAGGGGTAGGCCTGGTGGGGGGCTGGTTGCTTGGTACAGCAAATGGTCTGGAGAAGCTCTCAGAGGCGGTATGCCTTTGAAGCTTCCCCTTGTCCATCCTGGGGAGGATGTTATAAAATTGAAGGAGGACCCCACACAGACTCATAGGGGACTGGGGGGAAAGTAGTTTTCAAAGATGAATTGTCCCCACAGAAAATGGACAGATAAAGAGTGTCCAATTTCAATGAGTGTTCACTCAAATGGACCTATTCTCTGAAGGACAGCATGCCATCAATTGGGCGGGAAAGGTAAAGGTACAAACCTTTATCATAAACTTCTCTCAATGTGTTCAAACTGGACAACCACAAAGCTATTACCCCAATATTGCTGTAGTCTGATGAAAAACAAAGTTAAAAAAGTTAAAAAAAAGTTAAAAAACATAAATCAAAGGAAGAGAGAGATGATCCCCACACTATACGTTTGGTAAAACTCTGTTTCAATTTATTCTATTACAATTTTTTTTTTTCATTTTCACAATATTTAAAAACACATATTATACATTTTATTAAAAATTATACAATTAAAAACACAAAGAATCAAAACAGTCGACGCGGCGTTTCGGTATTCTGATAGTAAACCTTCTTCAGTACTGATTCTAAATACATTTAAAAACACAGAGTTACCATTCTTTTTTTGGTACAGATTCACCATACATCTCACTTATTACAAAAAATTTTCATCGTCTCATATTAAGAATTCGACCCCTTATTTTTTTCTTGCGATACCTTATTATCTCTACTAGTCTCTCTTTCTGCATCAAAGTACTACACATTCTGTAGATCCAGTTTTTCTAGCATTTTATATACAAAATAATACTTCAATATGTTGATCACCATGCATATACAATCCTACACTTATCACAAAACTAACAAAGTTTACCTTTCCCTTGGACTTAATGTCCAATGCTGTTGACCCCTTTCTTGAACATATTAACAACATATTTATGGTGTTCCTATCTTGTTCTATACCTTAATCCAGATGGATTTCATATCTCTACTGGAAAATGTTGTTATTTTCTCGCATTAAAATCCTAAGGGCTTCGGAATGATAAACCTGTCCCAGCGTGTAGAAAACCCTGGGACAGGTTTATCATTCCGAAGCCCTTAGGATTTTCATGCGAGAAAATAACAACATTTTCCAGTAGAGATATGAAATCCATCTGGATTAAGGTATAGAACAAGATAAGAACACCATAAATATGTTGTTAATATGTTCAAGAAAGGGGTCAACAGCATTGGACATTAAGTCCAAGGGAAAGGTAAACTTTGTTAGTTTTGTGATAAGTGTAGGATTGTATATGCATGGTGATCAACATATTGAAGTATTATTTTGTATATAAAATGCTAGAAAAACTGGATCTACAGAATGTGTAGTACTTTGATGCAGAAAGAGAGACTAGTAGAGATAATAAGGTATCGCAAGAAAAAAATAAGGGGTCGAATTCTTAATATGAGACGATGAAAATTTTTGTAATAAGTGAGATGTATGGTGAATCTGTACCAAAAAAAGAATGGTAACTCTGTGTTTTTTAATTTATTTAGAATCAGTCCTGAAGAAGGTCTACTATCAGAATACCGAAACGCCGCGTCGACTGTTTTGATTCTTTGTGTTTTTAATTGTATAATTTTTAATAAAATGTATAATATGTGTTTTTAAATATTGTGAAAATGAAAAAAAAAATTGTAATACAATAAATTGAAACAGAGTTTTACCAAACGTATAGTGTGGGGATCATCTCTCTCTTCCTTTGATTTATGTTTTTTAACTTTTTTTAAACTTTTTTAACTTTGTTTTTCATCAGACTACAGCAATATTGGGGTAATAGCTTTGTGGTTGTCCAGTTTGAACACATTGAGAGAAGTTTATGATAAAGGTTTGTACCTTTACCTTTCCCGCCCAATTGATGACATGCTGTCCTTCAGAGAATAGGTCCATTTGAGTGAACACTCATTGAAATTGGACACTCTTTATCTGTCCATTTTCTGTGGGGACAATTCATCCTGGGGAGGAGACATATCACCTCACTCAGGATGTGCATTGTTGCAGGCCCAGGAGAGCAGGGGGCTCTCCACCCAGGGGTCCAGCAACATGTCTGCTGTGTGGCAGCCTCTGCAGCCACTCAGCCCAGACGTGGATTGTAGGTTCGGGTTTTGGAGGGCATCTCTAAGATGCCCTCTCGTGCATTTTACATTAAATCCCACACTGGCATCAGTGCGGGTTTAATGTGCTGAGAAGTTTGGTACTAAACTTGTCAGTCTTCAGTGTAGCCATTATGGTGCTGTGGAGTTTGTAATGACGACCTCCCAGCACCATATACCCTTAAACGGCATCACTGCACTTACAGTGCCCAGGAATGGCCCTGGGTACTGTAGGGGCACAGGGCTCATGCCCCGGTGCCCTCACCTCTGGCATAGGGCACCCAGCTAGAGGGGTGACTGAAGTATGCCAGGGCAGTGGGTTCTGTGGGCATGGCACACAGGGATGTGTGCCATGTCGACTCTTGCTTTAGTTCTGTACTTAGGCACTCAGCCTGCAAAGGCAGTGTGTGGGTGCCAGGGTACAGGGTCCCTGAGGGTGGCACAATAAGTGCTGCAGCCCTCAGAGGTCTTCTCTGGTCACCATGCCCTGGGTACCTAGGGTACCATTTACTAGGGGCTGACAGGTGGCCAGAGATGCCGATTGGGTGTTTTGTTTCAGCATAGCTTTTCTTTGTAGGGAAGGAACACAGGCCCTGGGTACCTGGTCGGCAGGGACCCAGGGCACACTCAGTCAAAGTACATCAGCAGTTTAGAAAAAAAAAGTGGGGGCATACCAAGGCAAGAAAGATGGCACTTTCTCACACAAGTTAATACAAAAGAGGTTTATTTCCGGGTTCTCTTGTTGAGAAAATAATGCAGGTTAGATTTAATATACTAGGAAAGGATAACTCCTAAGAAACAATGTCCAAAATAGCAAAGTCTAAATCTTTGAAGACAGTGCCATCCCAGAACACTAAAGTCTTTCATAAATCCAGGCATTGCATTCGTATTCTAACTTTTCAAACAGTAATCTGACTGCACCAACTAAGGGCCTGATTTATATCTTGACAATAAGCATACTCTGTCACAATGACAACAGTACAACTGACATGAGATGACAGAATTGGGAGGAGTTGTTAACACGGCAGGTGCTGGTACACACTTGGATGCACTTTCTGGGTACGAAGGCAATAAAAAGTATTAAGCCTGGGATATTGTCATGCCACCACTCTCATCAATCACACACACAGAGGCTCCCCATCCAGCCTTGATCCTAAACCCAAATGGCACCCAAGTGGCCCTCCTGGAGGCAGAACTGGTGATGGGGCACTGTGGGGGCTGTGTGTCAAACTACTGGGAGTGGGCCCTGGTGAAGTGGTGACCAAGGAAAGCAAAGCCTGGGACATCCTTCGGGAACTGCAGAAGAACACGCTGAGGTGACCAATTTGCATCCCGGAATGTGCCAGCAGAGAGTGGCATGCTGACGTGGAGGAGCAGTGGCAGCCTTGCCCATGTGCTGAGAAGAAGGATCAGGCTCCTGGTAAAGTGTTCCATTCGCTGACTTGGACCGTTGTATGACTGACTACACTCTGGCACTAAGGCACATTGAGGTCTAGGCCTTTTTTACTAGATTTGGGGTAAGTGCTGCCTCACATGATTCCCTTTATTTCTGAGAGTCTGCTGCCCACGACCTGATAGACAGCAAATTCCCCACCAAGGTTACCTACAGGGGGTAGGCTGGTATAACAGTGTGTTTTTAACGAGGGGTGAGACACTTCCACATTGGACTGAGAGGCCAGGTGATAATATTAATGGCATGCATGGCCATCTATTAAGGAAGCAGCAGTTTATGAGCTGATCCCATAGTGGAAGCCACCTTCGAGGAACCACAGGGTGGACCCTGGGCATTAGGAGGGGGTGGACAGTGCCTCTTGCCACTCCCATCTCAAGATACATGTTTGCAAAGGGGGTGGATGAAGATGCAATGGACATGGAACACAGCTCCTGTAAGACAACCCTGTACTGTTGGTTACAAGACATTGCATCCTTTTCTGACTGGTCAGGCTCCTATCTTGCAAATGCGGTCAGCTACGCAACTTAGAACCTGTTTTCATGCCATCAAAGTATGACAGCTAGAAGCAGCAGTTGGTATCTGGCAAGCTTTAAGTCCAATGTGAGTAAGGAGAGAAAAGTTTACGTAGTGGAAGGAATCCTGACTTGAAATCAGAACTAGGTACTAAAATAGACACTCTGCTTACTGAATTAAACTCTGCGGGCACCAAAGTCTTAGACTTGGAAGGTGCTAGAAATTGGGTCTTTAGTTGGCAAGTCCAAGTAGGGACCACAGTCCTGTTCAGGATTAAGTGTCAGCTACTCACTTCTACCTAGCCCAGGAAGACCCATCAGCCTGGTCATGGGACATGAATATGCTATTGGCCCCATTGTTTTTTTTTTTTTTACATTTCTATTTATTGGCATTTCAAAAAATAAATGCAGTTCTACTGCCGTACCAGGCAGTACAGTAATAACAAAACATACAACCATTCTGTGATCGACCTTTTAGCAATAAACATTACAGATGCACATCTTATCGGCCTTGTTCGTTACATTTGCGGTAATACAAATCCTGATTGCAATATTACCATCTCTAATCAGTCTGCGGGTTATTTACAGACAATTGGTGCATGTATTGACGTAAAGGTTCCCATATGTCTCTGAGTCTAGATGATGCAGGCTGTTCTTCTGCATATAATGTGAGGTTTTCATTACAATACACCATGTCCTTAATCCAGCTCCTGGTGCTCAGAGCTATAATACTTTCCCGATGAAGTGTGACTCGACATTTGGCCAGCAGTAGTGCAATACGCACAAACTTACCCGTCACCCCCTTTAATTGAGGCATATTAACATAACATTCAAATTGAACGCGTTACAATACCCAGATTTTCTTGTATGTGTTGGAGGACACCCTCCCAGAATAGCAGCACTCATCTGCACTCCCATGCTAGATGAAAAAAGTCAGCGTCAGGCTGGCCACATCACTTACAATTACTCATGTCCCTAAGACCACATTTGTGGAGTTTAATGTGTGGTATGTCTGATGAATGTACTTGAAATGTATAATGTGCAAGTTGCCATTAGGCGTGAGGTCACTGGTTAACCTACAAACATGCCCCCATTCTGTTTCTAGTAGTGGGGGAGTTAGGCTATCATTCCAGTGGGTTAGGCTTCTATCTGGTTTGAGTACCCTCTCATCCAGAACTTCACTGTGCAATTTCGTTACCAATTTGTGCCTAGAGGGTGCAACCAAGTGCAATTGTAGGGCACGAAGCGTTGGGGTTCAACTGGATACGTGTGGTAATGGGCTTTAATCGCCTGCCTTAGTCTGTATATTGTGAAATTAAACAACGGCGAGGGATTGGTGACAAAATGTAAGTCCTCTACCATGAGAAAGTGTCCATTTGGATAGAGATTTTGCATGGTTACCACACCCACTTCTCTCAGTGCTCTAATTGGGCCCTCTTCTCGGGTCACCAACAATGCCGCATGATGTGCAATTGGCAGTGCTGGTGCATAAATGGGGAGCCTGTTAGTCATGCTGCGTATAGCCTGCCACGCCAAAATGATTGTGTCCAGTGTGTTGATTTCTGTCCTTGGCGTGCCTCTATTTGTGTGTGTAAGAACATCGGCCAAAGGAGGTCCTTTGGCCGGCGTTCTTACTCACACAAACAGAGGCACCATCTTCTATCGCAACATGTGGAGTGTATGCGTGGGGTTTAAACCAATAGTAGGCGGATTGTGACTGAGGGCATAGGTAATAAATGTAGGGATCTGGGGTGCTGAAGCCTCCCCTCTCATAATCTAGTGTTAGCATGTTCCAGCTCACTCTGGCCCGCTTTCCCCTCCATATTAAGCGGATAAGAGAGGATCGTACCTCTGTGAAGAACCACTGTGCCAGCTTGAGTGGGATATTGCAGAAAAGATATAAAAAGGGCGGAAGTATTACCATTCTGATGACCGCGATGCGATCAGCCATTAAAAGTGGCAACCTGTTCCATCTGTCTATCTGTTGGTCCATGGAGATGCATGCTTTACCATAGTTTTCTCTAATTACTATTTCGGGGTCCCGATGCACCCATATCCCCAAGTATTTTACCCAATCTGTGGTCCAAACCAGAGGGCAATCCATGCTTCGGGGGCCGTGTTAGCTGTGAGGGGCATAACTATCGATTTATTCCAATTGATTTGCAATACCCAAGAATAGTCTGTATCGGATATATTCCCTCAGCACTCCTGCTAGATACTGTCTTGGTTCTCTTACATATAACACCATATCATTGGCATAGAGAGATATGCCAACCGGGCTATGTAGGAAGTTAAGTGCTGAGTCTCTGTGGCGCTGGCGCATAATGCAAGCCAGTGGCTCAAGAGCCAGTGCAATTAGCAAGGGTGATAGCGGGCACCCTTGCCGAGTGCCTCTATAAATCCGAAATGGTTGTGATGTCAAGTCCCCGACATGCACTAGTGCCGAGGGATCTGTATATAAAAACCATACCCAGCCCAGAAACAGTAATGGGAGCCCATGCGTCTCATTATGTAGAACATGTAGCTCCATTCTATGGAGTCAAATGCCTTTGCCGCGTCCAGTAGGACAGCTGAGGCAGGCAGGTCTGGATTTAAGACATGAAACAGGGCAAAAATGGTTAGTAAATTATGAGACGTAGACCGCTCTGGTATAAAACCTAATTGGTCCAGAAGGACCAAGCTAGGCATGAGGGGTTGTAGCCTAGTAGCTAGTATTTTTGCCAGAATCTTGGCATCCAGATTGATCAGCGAGAGCGGTCGATATGATTCGCAGCTGTTGGGTGCCTTGTCCTTTTTTAATAGTGTGATTATCAGGGCTTGGCGAAGAGAGGGCAGCAACACACCAGACACATGTGCCTCTGCATACATTTCCAGCATGTGTGGGGTGAGTAGATTGATGTCTACTGGCCCATCTGGACACAGTGCTTTTTGATTGGGAAGTGCGCGTATTGCCGTCTTTATATCTGCTTCGTCTATTGGTTGATTTAGATAGTCCCAGTGGCCATCTGCCAGCCATGCACATGCTATGTCAGTGAGATAGGCTTCTAAGTCTGCGTCCTCTGTAGTTCCCTGTGACCCATAAAAATCAGAAAAAACCTGCGGAATTGTTCCGCTATTGCCATAGGGGCATAGTGTTCCGTCCCCTGATGATCTGTGAATTTAGTTATATGGTGATATTCCTCCCGGGTTTTGATTTTCGTGGCCAGGTTACAGCTTTGATGTTCTAAATCTGTTCGTTTGAGTTCGATCTGTGTAAGCTGACCCCTAATATCTTTTAAAATACCAACCGTGGTGCTGATACAGACCCCTCTTTGGTCACCTTAAAAGCCTCAAACAATGTGGATGCACTCTCTACCATGCCCGTGTTAATGTCGGAATATTGTTCTATGGCTGTGCTTATAGTGTCATTGTAGATGGGATCTAAAAGTGCCTGCGCGCGAAATCGCCACACATAGGAGAGATGAACAATGGCCATAATCCTGATAGTAAGCACAACCGGATTGTGATTTGAAAGAGTGTGCAGGAGTATCATGACATATGTGACCCAGTTATTTGCCCCTTTGCTATGAAGCCAATAGTCCAGTCGGGACCAACTGTAATGTGCAGGCTTAGCATGCGTACCTTCCCTAGCTGTGCCATTACGCAGCCTCCACACGGCCACAAGGCCAAATTCAAGCATGGCATCATTGAAACACTGTGATATTTTGGGTGTACGTAGACCCTGTGGGTCCGATTTATCTAATTGAGGGTCCAGATATGTGGTGAGATCTCCCCCTCCATACAATGGCCGCCTCAGGCCATTCTAGCAGAGTGCTATACAGTCGTGCAAAGGTTTCTGGCTCATCAACTATAGGGCCATATACATTGATGAAGGTGACCAATGAAACTCCTAGCTTGCCGTGCACCATGGCGCATCACCCATCTTTATCTGTATGTGTTTTGATAGTTCTAAAGGCAAGGCCTCGCTTGAATAGAGTAAGCACCCCCCTAGCGTATGAGGAGTACGATGAGGCCAGCTTATACCCTGATCACTAAAGACCAATCTTGGTCTCAAATGTTGTGGTCAGATGCGTCTCCTGGAGGAGAGCGATCTGAATGTCATGACTATCTAAATAGGCGAACACCTGCCTAATTTTTTGTGGGATTTAGAGCCCTCGGATATTCCATGTCACACACTTGTATTTCTCACACATATGCATAAATAAATATCAATTCTACTAGTTTCAATGCCTTGCCGCAGTAGTCAAAGAATGTGATCAGTAAGCTGACATGTCAGTGCCATCACAATAACCAACCCCAACTTTAAACAGACCCCTCCCCCACCCACTTCAGCAGACCCCAATTGCTAAAGCCATCCCTCGCTGGTAGTGAAAACCACCAGTCTCTCCCCCCAAAAAACCCCAAACAGAACCAATAATGTGCTGTGGTGCACGCACGGTGGTGGGAGCCGCCAGCTGGGAACACGGATGATAGTGTCACACGGGGGGTTGCTTCATAAAGATGAAGCCATCTACACAACCTGCAACACTCAGCGAGGAACAATGTGCCATCCATCTTTAAGACATTAGTACTAGTCATACTTGTGCACCAAGCGTTTATGTATTGCTCCCCAATGTTAATTCCTAACTGTTAATCAAACCCTTAGTTCGAGGTAAGCATTTATCAGTAGTCTTGTAGAGCACTGTTGGAGCCTACCAATGGCCACCGGCTCAGTGCTGTTCATAGTGCAGGAAAATGGTGTTGTCCCTCAATGTCTGAGGTGTGCCCCTGTTCTGCCTGTTCACCTCTGAGCGATTTCCTGCACGGTGCCCCTCATGTATAGGAATTTGAGCACTTCCTTGGGATCATAATATACCTTACTTTTCCCTCCATCTGTCACTCGAAGACGGGCTGGGTATATCATTGCGTATGAAATGTTCTGGTCCCGCAGTGATTTCTTAACTGCCCCAAAACATTTCTGCACCTCCTGGACTTTTTGGGCAAAATCCGGATAAATAGAAATGGTCATTCCTTCATGCGTTAGGTTTCCCATCTCTCTAGCTTTTTGGAGTGCCACGTCGCGATTCCTATAGTTCAATAGTTTTGCTATGACCGGGCGTGGTCTTTTCCCGAGTGGAGGAAATGGAGCAAGCGATCTGTGCTCCCTCTTGACTATAAAAACAGCTGAAAATGTGTCTTTGCCAGACAGGGTCATCAGCAGATTCTCAATGTATCTTTCCATATTTCCAGTGTTCGTCGATTCTGCTATGCCCATAAAGCGCAGAATATTGTGGCGGGATCTCGCCTCCAAATCCTCTGACTTTGCCATTACAGCTGCAAGCGCTTTTTTGTTCTTGTCGTGTTTTGTTTCTATTTGACGTGTGCATCTTCTGCTTCCGAAATCCAGCGCTGTGCCATGTCTAACCGCTCCATATGCCTTTCAGACATTTGATCTACTCTGTAAGTCAGAGTGTCAATTTTCCCATCTATGTTAGTCAGCGTTGCTTGAATCGTCGTGAACATGGCTTGGAAATGCACATTGGTGACAGAGTTGGCATCCACGGCAGGCGCTTGAGTTAAGGACTGTTCCGCCATAGCGCTATCGGCTGTTTTCTTTGTTTGCTCAAAAGTGAGTTTGGGCTGGGTTCTATCCGTCTTCCCCATTATTTCAGCGTAGTGATTAGCTAAGCGCTGTGGTAAGGCGTCACGCCTCGTAAGTCAAGGCCCTGCAATCGGTATGCGTTGGCTGCAGTGGCGATGTCCGCAGCAGGGTGCTTGTTTTCACAGTCCAAGTTTGTGCTTTTTAGTGTTGAAGTTCAGTGAATAATCATTTGTTAAATGTGTGCCATAAACCTCGCCGTGGTATTAAGCAGCTAGGGCTCGGCCGCTGCACTACAAACTGCCTGCAGATCTATGTACAGTGTCTCTAGGACTCAAGGCGATGGCGCTTCCGCGCCTCTTGGTCTCCGCTTGCTCACAAGTAGTATGCATGGCCACAGGCATCCAACTCAAGGAGTGCAGTGCAAGCCCCAACAAGGCGAGAACAGGCAGCAGGTAAGGGGAGAGGCACACATGACCACCCCACGACCCCTATCCTGGTCCAACCCGGCCTCCACACCACTCGCGTACCAAGTTACAGGTCGTGAATTGCCCAATGCAGGGCTCTTCAGACATATACCCGCCGATGACTGCAATGAGTAGTTAGCAGGAGCGCGAGGGCCACCTCCACATGTCACATGTCGCAGCTCCGTCACCTCTGATTCATTGGTCCACGTGCAGTCTCTGCCAGGGAAGCTATAGATGTGTGAGGGCAATATGTCCACCTTTTTTATGCCCAAGGACATCACATTCAGTGCCAGCCCCTGCAGCACCGCTTGTAGCTGATCAGGGGGGGGCCTCGCAAGAAGCCCCCATTTCTATTTGCAGCCAGCAGCAGGCCTTCCCCCTAGTAGGTGCCCGTGCCGATGCTGCACGGTGATTGCCCTCACGAAGCCGAATCCACATGCCCGGCAGCTCTCACCTTTGTCACGGTGAGCAGCACGATCCTTGCGGTCACCACTGCATCGTCGTCTGGCGCTCCACTCTTTCAGAGACCAGCCCCAATCAGTCTTTTAGGCGCAGCAGTAGCGCCCAGTGCTTGCCACGCCCCGCAGGGGGGGAGGAAGTGTTGTATCGTACTATGCAACGCAGCCCCTCCAGAGTCTTCTCAGCGGCATCACGGGCTCCTGCACATGTGCATCTCACAGGCCCCTCTCCAGCTCCATCTCAGCAGCTGATTTCAGGCACCTCAGGAGCGAGTACGATTGCCAAAGTTGGATCAGCAGGACGCCGCTGTCTTCCGATGCAGGTATCTTCGTCCCTCAACACATGAGGCAGGCTGTAGAGTCAGGGGTTGTATGACGATCAGTCGATGTCAATGTCCTCGCAGCAATTAAAATCGTGGGCATTACATCGCATCGGCCGTCTCACCGCTTTTTATGTCCTCGCAAGTAGTTGCTTCGCAAATGCTGCAATTTCATTGGATCGCGTATCACATCGCCGATATAACATCGCGCGACATGACAACACGACGTTTGAGGCTACACAGTGAAAAAAATTGGGGCCAATGGGTTTGTGGGGGGGGGTCGGGGTTTATATTGTTTTCCCACTGCGCCTGCAGCCATTTCTGCCTGTGTCGTGACCCAGTGGACCGCCTTCCGAATCAGTAAGTGTTTATAATGGCATTTTTCTGTTCCCAATGTTTGTTCCTTGTGGAATGGGCAAGGTTTGTAACTGATTCCATTTTTTATGAACGGCCGTTTCTTCCTTTGTTTTGTGTGTCCCTCTGCCCTCGGTTTCCGTCGATTTTCGTGCCCTTCTGCCCACTGTTCCTCGTTTTTCGTGCATTTTTATCCTCTGTTACCCTCGTTTTCCGTGGCCTTCTGCCCTCTGTCTGCCTCGTGGTTTGTGCTCTTCAGCCCTCACTTTCAATCGTTTTCCACTCGTTTTTGTGTCCTTCTGCCCTCTGTCTGCCTCGTACTTTGTGCCCTTCTGCCCTCACTTTCAATTGTTTCCCCCTCGTTTTTGTGTCCTTCTGCCCTCTGTCTGCCTCGTGTTTTGTGCCCTTCTGCCCTCACTTTGAATCATTTCCCCCTCGTTTTTCGTGCCCTCTGTTTCCCTTGTGTTCGTGTCCTTCTGCCCTCTGTTTCCCTCGTTTATTGTGGCCTTCTGCCCTCAGTTCCAATCGTTCCCCCCTTGATTTTCGTGCCCTTCTGCCCACTGTTCCTCGTTTTTCGTGCCCTTTTGCCCTCTGTTACCCCTCGTTTTCCGTGTATTTTTGTCCTCTGTTACCCTCGTTTTCTGTGGCCTCTGCCCTCATTTCCAATCGTCCCCCCCTCGATGTTCGTGTCCTTCTGCCCTCTGTTACTACCCCAAGCCCAGCCCCCCTACCCTGAGCCCTGAACTCCTCAGTAGGTAAAAGCAGGCATTGGAATCACAAAGCGAGCTTTCTTTAATGGAAGCTCTTGCAGACTATTGTGCTATCACATAGAGTTTCAACTTTATGTCTATTGATCTCTCAGCCACATTTTTGGCCTTGTTGCTGCACATCAGTGTGCACATAATCAACCAACACTTGGGCTTGCCCATCGCACGTTGGATGTCAGCTCATACCAAGAAGCAGTAATGGGGAGAAATCTTGTCAAAGGCTCGGTCACTGGAAATCTCTGACTAAATACAAGTAAATTCTTTCTGCCCTTTGTGCCAATCTAGATGGATGTCGACCAAATTCTTGTGAGTCCTGACCATCCTCCAATTGGAACAGTACAGACCAAACTGCCATAACACATTCATTTGAACTATAACAAGGGCAAACGTAAACCTATTTCAGGCATGTTGGCTCTACTAGTGATGTGCAGCTTGAACCCTATGTCAGAGTAAGCATAGAGCCAATATCTAGGCAAAGACATCAAACTGACGGCATCACCTTGCATCAATGAAATAATCTCAACCATCCCCAATCACTGAGAGCTGCATTTCAACCCATTATTTGACCAGTGCTCTACTTCAAACAAGGAGCAACCATATTTAAATCAATCTTTCGCGCTGTTCCGATAGGAAAAGGTTACTCCTGGATCCCGTGGGACAGTGAGCATGACTCAAGTTTTAAATAAAGATTATTTGATGAATGTACAATGTCATGTTTTCGTCCATGCTTTCAGGTGTACATGTAAGCCACACAGGTCTCTCTTACAAGCAGACACAGAAATGTTATCAGAGGCACTGCATCCTGCCTTTCCTTGTGGAACTGTACTGACATAGCTCTGTGGTTCATGCTACTGGAATGCATCAATGTAAAAAGGAAAATTCCTCACCATCAGTTCAGCTTGTTAATCCCTGCAATATTCTTTTCATTGTCATTGAGTTTTCCCTGCATGTATACCATTTTTGGCTCCATGTTAGAGGCTTCAAATAAGAAGCTCCACTTAAACCGCCAATGTAGTTATCCTGCAGGATATATTTAGGGCCCGATTATGACTCTGACAATGTGGCACCGGTTCCGCCCTGCCACCCCACCGACAAAGACGTGGTCGGGGTACCTGACAGATTCTGCCCCCATGTATGCCTCTACAGGGCGTAAAGGCACCATGGGGCACTGTAGGGCCCCTTTGTGTCCTCTCCGTCAGGGATTACTTGGAGGCAAAACCACCATGAAAACCCTGGTGGAGAGAAAACTCCTAATATGCTTGGAGTAGCCACGGCAGTTCTGGTATTCAGACAAAATATCAAAGTTAAAGTATTGTCATATCAAAATATAGTATCCAAAATATAGTGATAATGAAATATCGTCGGCAAGAATATTGTTGTCAAGAATATCGATTTTAAGGTAAGCAATATCCATTTTTAAAATATCTAAGTCATTAATATGATTTACAAAACTATAGTTGTTTATAATATCGTTTTTGTTATTATATATTTTAGTATATATTTTAAATGTATATGATGTAATTTTTATTGTTTTAATATTATTTATGTTTTTTAATATAGTAGCAACATTTTTAGTAGTTATGAGATTTTATTACATTCTTTTTATGATTTTTTTTAGTTCAGTAGCGGATGGATGGATGGGTGTATGGATGCATTGATGGGTGTATGAATGGATGCATGGATGGGTGGTTGAAAGGATGGATACATAGCTGTATGCATGGATGGGTGTATGAATGGATGCATGGATGGGTGGTTGAAAGGATGGATACATAGCTGTATGCATGGATGGGTGTATGAATGGATGCATGGATGGGTGGATGAAAGGATGGATGCTTGGCTGTATGCATGGATGGGTATATGGATGCATGGATGGATGGATGCATGGCTGTATGCCTGGATGGGTGTATGAATGGATGCATGGATGGGTGGATGAAAGGATGGATGCATGGCTGTATGCATGGATGGGTGTATGGATGCATGGATGGATGGATGCATGGCTGTATGCATGGATGGGTGTATGAATGGATGCATGGATGGGTGGATGAAAGGATGGATGCATGGCTGTATGCATGGATGGGTGTATGGATGCATGGATGGATGGATGCATGGCTGTATGCATGGATGGGTGTATGAATGGATGCACGGATGGGTGGATGAAAGGATGGATGCATGGCTGTATGCATGGATGGGTGTATGGATGCATGGATGGATGGATGCATGGCTGTATGCATGGATGGGTGTATGGATGCATGGATGGGTGTATAAAGGGATGCATGGATACATATGGAAGGGATATGAATGGATATACTGCAAGAGTCACATAGGAATGTTAGAGTACAAAGGTCTACTGCATATAGTGGGACGCAGTGGGCGGATGGATGCATGTTGAATGGGTGGATGGATGCATGATGGATACGTGGATGGATGTATGCATGATGAATGGATGGATGGGTGGATGCATGGATGGGTTGTTGGTTGGATGGGTTGGAGGATTGCATAAATTGTTGGGATGCATGGATGGGTTGTTGGTTGGATGGGTTGGAGGATTGCATAAATTGTTGAGGGATTGGCTTGATATATCCTACGTTTTACTAATCTGTATTTTGTCTCCTAAAATAGGTGGCCACCATTGCGAAGCTTAGTGTGGATATCCAAACACTAACTACAAAGTCCTTCCCAGTGTAAAACAACGGTACAGGTACATGAATGTTCTTTTGTTCTAACTATGACGACACTAAATTGTTTGAACAAGCAACTGGCAAATGTGTATTTGATCCACCTAAGTAATAATGCCACCGCAAACCTAATTTTGTTACTTGCTGTTGCAGAGTTGGAAAGTTAACGGAGGTGCAAGGCAAGCAAAGATTTGGAGTTTGTGTGCTAAGTGTAGCAGAGTATAACAAAAGGTAAAAACATTTCTGTTGTTATTCAAAGAGTCAAGCAATGTGATTGGTGGACAAATTAGATATGCTGTGCTATAATTAAAAGTTGTCCATTTTGTAGCCCACTAAAATAATGTTTTTGGTTATTAATGTAAAAAAATGCTTTTTGTTTTGTTTTATTAGCAGTACTGTATGCATTTATTGACCGGCATTATTTTAAATTTGGAAAATGCATATTTATGTTTAGTTGATACATCAAATGTCTTTCGTATCAACGATACAGGTACATAAAATGTTTTTGGTGCCAAACTATGACGACACTGAATTGTTTTAAGAAGCAACTGGCAACTGTGTATTTGATCCACCTAAGTAATAATGCCACCGCAAACCTAATTTTGTTACTTGCTGTTGCAGAGTTGGAAAGTTAACGGAGGTGCAAGGCAAGCAAAGATTTGGATTTTCTCCGCTAAGTGCAGCAGAGTATAGGAAAAGGTAAAAAATGTCTGTTGTTACTTAAAGATTCAAGCAATGTCATTGGTTGTCACATTACATATGCTGTGCTCTAATTAAAAGTTGTCCATCAGTACTGTATGCATTTAGTGACCGGCATTATCGAAATAATTTATTTTTTCAATTTGAAAAATGCATGTTTCTGTTTTGTTAATACATCAAATCTCTTTATTATCATCTCTAAAAGCCATGTTTTTGGGGGGGTTCCTACAGAAAATGTCTTTCTTACCATTTTTATAATGTCTTCCTTTTCATGTTGGTAATTATTTTTTTTATTTATCTACAGCAATTGTCTGATCCAAAGATGGCGAAATATATCACCTCAAGCAGAGGAAACCGTCTACTCAAACACAGCGGTTATATATACTGTAAGGAGAGAAATTCTGAGCCAAGGGGTCATTGGAAGTGTGTGCAATACTATTCAAGCGATTGCAGAGGCCGAGCGGTTACTCTGGGTGAGTCTGTTTTAAGAAGCACAGAGCATAACCACGCAGCCTCTGCAACTGCTATTGAAGTACGAGAAACGATAAATGAAATGAAAGTGATTGCAGGCAACTCCAATGACCCTTGTGGTGCCATTTTAAGGGAGGTATCCCAACACATTACTGAACATGTGGCTAGTAGTATGCCTGCCATCCCCAAATTACGGAGAATGATCCAACGGCAGAAACATGCGAAGGACCCAAAACGCGTGGCACCACAAACTTTCGGGGATATTAAAATTCCTGTTGAACTCAGTGTTACCGTTTCCAATGAACCGTTTCTTCTGTATGACAATGAAAATTGTCAAAAGCGCATCCTAATATTTAGCACCCCCCCCCCCCCCGCAGTCTCAACCGCTTGGAGAACAGTGATGTGTGGACGATGGATGGGACCTTTAAAAGCACGCCCACCCCTTTCACCCAAATCTACACCATTCACGGGTACGTTAACGACATTGTAGTCCCTTTAGTCTACAGTTTACTACCAGACAAACAATCTTCAACGTATACTGAGTTTTTGTCAGTCTTAAAAGCCAAAATCCCAAACAAAAGTCCGAGAAAAGTAATCATGGACTTCGAATTTCCCATGATAAATTCTATAACGAAATTGTACATGGATACCCAAATACAAGGATGTTTTTTCCACTTTTCTCAGGCAATTTGGCGTAAAATTAAAAAAACATCCCTTATTGAGGATTATATGTCTGATAGTAAAGTACAGTTTGAGATCAAAAAACTTTCAGGTCTTTGCTTTGTTCCTCCTAATAGTGTAGACGAATACTACACAGCGATTACACAGTCTGAATATTTTGTGGTAAACGAAGAAAAATTGGCACCAATATTAAATTATTTTGAAGATACATGGATTGGGCATCTAAGCAGGTCGGGTTGCCGGAGGAAACCATGTTTTTTTGTGGACTGGTGGAACTGCTACTCCACCTGCTTAGAGGGAGGAGCAAAAACAAACAATGCCATAGAGGGTTGGCACAACTCTTTAAATAAAAGTATTGGAAAACCGCACCCTAATTTCTACAGTTTTCTTGAGATTTTGCAAAAGGAGCAAAGTTACCAAGAAATGCGCATCTCACAGTGTTTAGCAGGTAATCTACATCCACGTTTTTCTCAGCGTTCTAAGGAAATGTCTACACGAATTTTGGAAGTATTAAACCTTTTCACCTTGAGTGTGCCGTGTGACTACCTATCTTCCATCGCACACGTACTTAATTCCTTTGGTTAAAAACATTTGCCCTTGCAGTTGTGTACCAAAATCCTATCTGAGAAGAAACAAGGGCCCCCTGGTAAGGATGAGAATCCTGGGTCAGGGAAAACATACAATGTGAGGGTAACCACCCAGGCTATTCGTATAGCAAACAAAGGCTATATATTCAACTGCAACATTCCCAAGATCAGAGAACTTAAACCATAACACAAACAATAAAAATGATATCAAAAATAGTGTATTTTAATAAAAACAAGGATAAATTTCTCTTACAATGTAAATATACAATTATGATGAATTGTTGATAAAAAGTGGTATGTTTTATATTTAAGAGAACACAAATTAAAAAACATAAGACGGGCAATGATGCATGTCCTGTCTATTATTGCTGTGGCTGTTGTGTATGAGTCAACGCGTTTCGACACGTCGTGGTGTCTTCCTCAGGACATTTAAAATTTCAGCCAATATATCTATAAAGAACAAAATGATATTAGTTCTTATTGTTTTTCTACGTTTTAAAACAGTGTTACAGTTTACAATTTCAATTTGTTCATTCATGATAGGTAATAGCGAACCCTGGAACACTTATCCATTTCATTACTATTGTTTGGTTCACTTCATTTAACATGGGAATATCTTGTGCAGTTCGTTGTTTTATTTAGATTCTTGCTTATTACATTGCAAGGAGTACAAGAGAAACATTGCTACTGGAGCTATCCTAAGGTGAACAGGCCTAGACAAACACAATTTTGATATTACGTATTTTGTCTTTAGTGTGCATTTGTTTCACTGATAACATTTATAGCAATTCCGTTCAAGTTACATTCAATAAACTTAATGTCTTTTATCCTTCTATCAAGAAAAGAAGTGAGAGACACCCAGAAAGAAAGTTTCAGTGGTAAGAAAAATGAAAAAAAGGAAAAAAGAGAATTTGCAGCTTCAGATCTAAAGCTTCAGGCAGCTTTTTACAAAGAGATTCAAATATTGACTTTGGCGCCGTAAGCAACTGGTGTCCTGTCCTGTCGTCCTCCACTAAGCTGATACTCCATTTCTTTTGTCAACAACACTACGATCTAACTAAATTGGTGTATACCTCTTCATTTTCCCCAGGATATTAGGCTTCCTATGTATTTACCTGGAATAGACCTCTATTCAAATGGTCCATCTATGAATTTCTTCAATTAAAAACAGAGTAAGTGAGGCACCGTTATTTTTCTTTCACTGAAATCGGCATGTGTCACCTGTAGAAGACATAATTTTATGTTACTTATTGAGCTCTCTATTGATTACCATCGCGTGATTGAGGGCGGCATCTAAATGCCTTCATTCTCTTTTTATCTCGGGTTGCCTACCTCAATTTTGGGGATCCACTGCTCCCATCTCACTTACTCTGCATTTACAGTTCCTGTGGGTTTCTTCCAGTACAGAAATGCCTCTTGGCTGTAGATAAAACCATAGGGGCTAAGCGTTACAATGACACACGGATTAGATACACCTAAATGTGCTTGTGATGGTATTTCTCTTACCTATAAAAAACGGGGATTTTTTTCAAATGTAAAGCGCAACCAACCATAGGGCAGTAACTGGTTAGGTTTAAAGACAGCTCGTGTGGTGTCTTCAAAGAAAAGCTGTTCCCCGCATATAATCACAGCGTCAGCATCGGACTGTCGGGGAAAGATAAAAATGCGAAGCTTGTTTACTTATTCTTACTTTACTTTTGTAACAAGCTTCTGTCAGGGCCCCATGCGGTAGGAGAAACAATATTTTATCCTACCTTAGTTAGTCTCTTTAAATAAACAGACCGCCGTTCGTATTTTCTTAAAAGGCTGCAGGCAACGCTGCAGTCAGACCAGTTTCTCAGTTTTTCCTTTTCCGACCGCGGAGATTAGAAAAATGTGTTGCTGAGCGCTCGCTTCTGGCAGGTATCTCGTTTGTTTGACAGAGTACCTGGGAGGTGCCTGGGGAGTTTAACAAAATGATACTATCAGTCTACTTGATTTTCTAAAAGCTATTTCGCTTGACAAGTAGGGGCTGGGAACACCCTTCCCTTTCAGGCTTACCTTTCTGGCGCTTTTTTCTCCCTCATGCACTGGTCCAATCACCCGGCGGCTTGTAACGGCAGAAAACAAAGGGATTCATACATCGAATCCTATTGGTATTTATACCACACCTTCGTGACATCATTCCCCTGAAGCTCCTCCCCTATTTAAAGCTATGGTTCCCTTTTCACCTATGTTGTTGTGGTTGGAATAAAATAAAGTAAAAGAGTGGAGACTTTACCGGTGTACTCCTGCATACTCACTTACCCTTCCTAAACATGAGTTAGTACTTAATCTATTCAGGTAAAAATTCTTAATGTCTTCATACTACAGAAGTCTTTAGGAGTTTTGGATGGTCAATTAAGCCTTATGTTAAGATGGAATTAACCATACATTTAAATGTATTGGTTCATGCAGTTACCTAGGGGTCTGTTCATCTATTCAGTTATTCCATCATATTATAGCGTTTGCCCACGGGCATTCTAAATTTAGGCCGTGTTCGTATGTGTTAAGGGTAAAAATCCAGTATAGTTCTCGCTTTTTTCTAATCTTTTCCCCTCCTTTATCATTTGGCAACTGTATTTTTTCCAGAATTCGCCATTTTATTTCTTCCGGAGAATGTCCGAAGTCCAAAAAATAGCTCACTAGTGGTGCTGTAACTTTTTTTGTTTTTATAGCAGACCTGTGCTCGGTCAGCCTAGTTTTTATTGCTCTTCCTGTTTCGCCAACGTATCCTAGATGGCAAGGACATGTAATAAGATATACTACATTTTGTGTATTGCATGTCCATAAGTCTTTTGCTTTTATTTCTACCTCATTTAGGGTCATTGTCTCACCAAGATGGATATTCTTACATGACTTGCATGAGCCACAGCTTGATGTGCCTTTTATTGGGTTATTATTCGTAAAGGACCGTTGTACAAATGGTGGATTTTCCGGACTTTTGCTGAATCTGGAGCGGACAATTTGATCCTTCAGGTTTTTATTGCGCCTGTGCGCATACATAGGTTTGGACAATTTTTGTTGAGCATAATTCAAGTTCAATAGGTGCCAATTTGAGTTAATAATTTGCCTAATGATCCCATCTAAGGTGGAATGTTTAGTTATGCAGACCAGATTCGGTGCGTTTTTCGTACGTTTAGAATTCAGGAGTGCATCTCTGTCATAAAACCTAGCTCTCTTGTAAGCCTCTCTGACTAGGCGACGGGGGTAGCCTCTTTGGATGAATTTGATTTTCATAGTTTCTGATTGCGAATCGTAATCTTTTAGATCGGTGCAGTTGCGCCGTACCCTGAGAAATTGGGAAAACGGAATACTCTCTTTTTGACACTTTGGGTGAAAACTTTTGAAGTGCAACATTGTATTCCTCGCAGTTGGTTTTGTGTATAAGTCAACCTTTAGGGTACCTTCATCATTTTTTATAAAAATATCAAGAAACTCTACCTTGTCCTTGTTCGTGTGGGCAGTGAACCTCAAGTTTGCATCTGCTTCATTTAGCCACAGGAGGAATTCCTCAAGAGTCTGTTCCCCATTGGTCCATACAAAGAAGATGTCGTCTATGTATCGGTACCAATGGGAAACAGACTCGAAGAAAGGGGCCATTTCATTAAAAATGTTTTTTGTTTCAAAAGCAATCATGTATATATTGGCTATTGATGGAGCCATAGAGGCTCCCATGCTGACTCCCTTCGTTTGTAAAAACAGTTGCTCACCGAATTCAAAACAATTCTCTTTTAATACCAGAGTTAGACATTCCCTTATAAAGTTGCTACAGCAAGGGATTTGATGTTCTTCAATAAACCATAGTGTTGTCTCTATGGCTCCAATTTGTGGTATGTTGCTGTACAATGACTCGATGTCAAGAGTCACTAAAATGTCTCTCTGAGGATTAAAATGGAGATTCTCAACTTTTTTTATTATATCACCTGTATCCTTAATATAGGAGGGTGACAATGAGATATATGGGCGCAATATGTTGTCCAAATATTTGGAGATGGCTTCCAAAGGAGTCCCTATGGTTGAGACTATTGGAAGGTATGGAGGGTCTTCTTGGTTCTTGTGCACCTTTGGCAGTCCGTATATGCATGATACTTTCTTATCCGATTTATTTAAAAATTCAAATTCTTTTTTATTTATAATTCCTGTGTCTAGGGCTTTAGTTGTTATTTTAGTAATGGTTTTCACTATCCTGGTCGTAGGGTTTAACTTGATCTTTTTATAGAAATACACTATCCTTGTTTTTATTAAAATACACTATTTTTGATATCATTTTTATTGTTTGTGTTATGGTTTAAGTTCTCTGATCTTGGGAATGTTGCAGTTGAATATATAGCCTTTGTTTGCTATACGAATAGCCTGGGTGGTTACCCTCACATTCCAAAATCCTATCTGCACATTGGACACCCTATGTTCTTTAAATTTTTTGTGGGATCTGTACCACCCTTAAATTGTTAATGGTTTGTGTTGTTTCTGTTTCAGTATTTTGTATTAATGTAATATAAATAAAATTAAAAGCTCACAACTTGTTTCAGTATTTAGTATTAATGCTATGTAAATACAATAAAATGTTCACAACTTGTTTGAGTATTGTGTATTAGTGCAATGTAAAGAAAATAAAAAGGTTTAAACGTGTTCTTTTGTATGTGTCTTAATCTCCACATGGTGTTGATACATTCAGCCATGTTTTAATGTATATCTCTAATATCAGCCTTGTATAGATCCCAACTCTAATTATATTATTTCAAAAAATTATATAGGATCATGAAGGCATGCACATAATAATTATGTATATTCAATTGTGCTTTTTTACTAAAATGAAAATTCAATAAAATAATTTTGTATCATGGTTCCTGTCTTACTATAGTTTATGCTGTCACTAGTCCGTTTATGTCCATGGTCTTTAAACACTAGTTCCTAATTTCTTCCCTTCAAACATTGTACTTATCCCGTATTAGGAACTCTAGTCGGGGATTCCCCCTTTTTCTTACATACTTAGGGGCCGATTAGGATGGCGGTTTTTCCGCATCCTCCGGGCCGGCGGAAGTGTCCGCCGGCCTGGAGGATGCGGAAAAACCGCTGCGGAGCCTCCAAAGACCCACCGCCAAATTAGGATGGCTGGTGGGTCTGGAATTCCGTCCGCCGCTTTTCCGCCGCGGTCGGCTTCCGACCGTGGCGGAAAAGCTATAACATGGCAGGCGGTGTCTATGAGACACCGTCCGCCATATTAGGATGTTCGTGAATACATGCTTTTCCACGGCGGCTTTTCCGCCATGGAAAAGCATACGGACATTCACTTTGGGGGCCCGTTGCGGGCCCCCTGGGTGAATGGGGGGTGGGGGGTGCACATGGGGGGTACCTATGGTACCCCCCTGCATTTGCGTGCACAAAGCAGCAGGCACCGTGCGGTGCCGGCCGCTTTGTGCATGTAAATGTAAAACATGCTTTTTTAACATTGCGGCGGGTGCAGCTTGAAGCTGCACCCGCCGCAATGTTAAATATAGAGGATGTGACCGCCACCCTGGCGGTCACATCCTAATCAGCACGGAGGGAACGCCGCAGCCCCTGCGGACGTTCCCTCCTCCTCAAGGGTGGCGGACGGACGCAAGTCCGTCCGCCATCCTAATCGGCCCCCTAATCTCCACATGGGTCAAGGGTAAATTCACAATGCATATTGATTTTTTGTCATATTTCTATCTTTTATGTAACGCAAATTCATCCACCCATCAATGCTTCCACCCATCCATCCACCCATCAATCCATAACCCATCCATGCATCCATCCATCCACCGATCCATGCACCCATCCATCCATGCACACACATCCATGCATCCATCCAGCATCCATCACACACCCATCCCATCCATGCACCCATCCATCCATGCACTCCCATCCATCCAACCCATCCATGCATCCATCCAGCATCCATCACACACCCATTGCATCGATGCACCCCTCCATCCATGCCCACCCATCCATCCAACCCATCCATGCATCCATCCACCCATCCATGCACCCATCCATCCATGCACGCCCATCCATCCAACCCATCCATGCATCCATCCATGCATCCATCATACACCCATCCATGCATCAATCCATCAAGCCATCCATGCATCCATCCATACACCCATCCTATCCACCATGCATGCATCCACCCATCCATGCATCCATCCTTACAGGCATCCATGCATCCATCCACTAATACATTAATTGAAAGGTAATGTCGCGCTGTATATTGTGTGGTTGGACCCCTCACTCAGTTTTGTTGGCCATACCAAAAGGACGGCGGCCTGCTGCTTTGGCATTCTGCGTAATTTGAGACCCGCACTCAAATATTTTGATGCCGCAACCCGTCAACTTGTGGTTCAGGCGACGGTATTGGCTCGGCTAGACTATGCCAGCTCCCTTTTTATAGGGTTAAATCAGGCAGAGCTTTCTCGTCTCCAGCGAGTGCAAAATGCAGCAGCCAGAGCAGTCGTAGGCCTTCCTAGGTTCTGTTCGGTCTCTCGCACCTTGCGTGATCTCCACTGGCTGCCTGTCAGGCAGCGAATCCACTTTAAGGTGCTTTGTCTGGCTTTTAAGATCTTAAAAGGCCCTTCTGCTCCAATATTGCATAACCTTCTGCGCCCCTATGTCCCTGGCCGCTCTCTCCGCTCCTTGGATTATGAACTAGCAGCAGCTCCACGCTTTAAAAGCAGTCGTGCTGGGGGACGTTCCTTTAGGGTGCGGGCAGCCGCTCTGTGTAACGCATTGCCTCTTGAAATCCGGACTCTTGCCGACCTGCTTTCCTTTCGCAGGGCCGTTAAGACTTTCTTGTTTCCATGGCCCTGTTAAAACTTAAACTTTTAATTAAATCTGTTCTTAGTTATGTTGTGTGGCTACCTTGTCGGGCGCCGGGACGCTCCTTCGCTGGAGCAGCTGCGCGCATTACAAATGCCAGTAACATAACATAACATAACATAACATAACATAACCCTGCATCCATCGTTATACAGTAATAAAACTATAATTTAGCGCTGCCCATTTCATTTTGCCAAGTTGATCCGTTATACAGTAATAAAAATATAATTATGGGCTGCCCATTTCATTTTGCCAAGTTGATAGGAGACCCGAACCCTTGTTGACCACACCTAAGTCGGCACACCTACCCGCTAGGCCACATCCTCTCACTGTCAGCGATGTGTCCATTCTAATCTATATTTGTTTGTAACCAATTCCGTTTTTCATCTCGTCCACTCTAAGCTATATTTGTTTGTAACCAATTCCGTAGTTCATATGTGATTTTTTTTTCAGATCCCATGTTAAAGTTCAATTTTTTCCGTGTTTCATTTTCCATCCCAGTGCATTCCGTAGTAATGGCTAGCAGTGCAATTTTTCCCGTTTTTATGTACCATTTCATAGCTTTTGAAAGTGTTTGTAACTAATTCCGTACGTTTCATTTCCCATATCAGTGCATTCCGTCCGCATGTTCGCATTCCGTTGTAAGTATGCGGAGTAATGTTTCCGTTTTTCATTTTCCATTTTACAGTCTTTTTTCCGTTCTAAGTATATTCCGTTCTAAGTATGCAGAGTAATGGCTTATTTACATCACATGCGTTGTAATTGCATGCGATGCTAACGCCATCGGTCCGTTGTAGCATGCGCAGTAAAATGCTGCGATGCCCACGACAATGCGATGTAAACGTCGCGGTGCAATAGCACCGCGATGTTTTCCCATCGATGTCATTGGTGTTTCCCAGAGTCAGGATAGTTTAAGGATTGTGAAAAGACCGCAGGAGCTCGCCTACAGAGCGGCCATTTGTAGGCGTGGCTAGCTCCGCCCTCCTTTAATGGCCCCGTTGTGTGTGACTGTGTAGTGAAAATGCACAAAGTCCAGCTGTCATCTACTCCAGACATGTATTCAGACACAGAATGGTTAAAGTGAGAAAATGCCAACTTTCTAAATGTGGCATTTTCAGACTTACAATTTAAAATCTGACTTCACCATGAATTGTGATTTTATAATCTGAGACCAGGGACACCAAACTCCATAATTTCATCACTTTTGATTTTGAAATTATACTTAAAAGATGTTTTAAGGCAACCCCAATGCTATTTTATGGGAGAGATAGGCCTTGTCATAGTGAAAAAACAAATTTAGCAGTTTTTCACTACCTAGACATGTTCAACTTAAAAAGTATATGTCTTTAGCCTTTTATGTACACTGCTCTCTGCCCTTGGGGCTAACTAGGAACAAACTGAGGTGTGACTTGCATGAAAAAAACTGAAGGTTTGGGCCCGGCAAGTGGGTACACGAAATGGCAGTTTAAAACTACACACAGTCTCTACAGTGGTAGATGTGAGACATGTTTGAAAGGCTACTGTAGTGGGTGGCACAATTAGTGTTGCAGGGCAGCTTGTAGCTTTTAATTCACAGGCCCTGGGTACATATAGTACACTTTACTAGGGACTTACAAGTAAATTAAATATGCCAATTGTAGATATGCCAATGTAACTATTTTAGAGTGCAGAGTATGCACACTTTAGCACTGGTTAGCTTTGGTAAAATGAACAGAACCCTAAAACCAAGAAAAAGATGGAAGGAAGACAAAAGGTTTGGGCATAAGCCTGCAGAAAGGGCCAGGTTCAACAGAAGGAAAAATGGATTGCCTGGAGGAAATAAGTGCAACTTCTCAATCCATTCTACAGGATCATGAAAAACATGCAAATGCTGCAATTTTTTTAGAACGAGGACAAAGAATGTGCCTCTATGAGGAACAACATTATTCTGGAGGGCCTACATGAGGGAATAGAAGTCTCCAACCTGGAATCATTTGTGGTGGATCTATTCTCATTCTTGATGAGGGAAGACCTTCCTGATATTCAAATAGAGAGGGTCCACCTTGTGGGCTGAGTATGTGTGGCTCACAACAAAAAAGCAAGGGATGTGCTGGGGAAATTCGAGTTTCAAAGTCATAGTTAGAGTTTCAGAGGCTGTGTGATTTTTTCAAAGGTTATGAATGCACTATTTTCCACGACATGGCATTGACTACCCAGAAGAGGAGGCAACAATTCCAGCAAGTCATTAAAAACCTGAGGACAAAATGAAAAAATGGAAGTGGGTCTATCCCATAGGCATTTTTCAGTAATATGAGAACAAAGATGGCTTTTTATATCTAGGGAAAACATTGACTCCTTGTTGCGTATTCAAATTGCAACATATGCTACTGGACACACTGAGCAGCTGAAGCAACAATCCAGCCCTTCAAGCATCAGGAAAATAGTGAGAGCGCAGCTGAGAAGAGACAACCAGAAGCGGCTGTGGCAGCAAATGGGATTGAACATTAGATGAATACAATATGTCATGAAATTGGCTTTCCTTCCCAAGTTACTCTCAACTGCACTGATGTATAGGTATACTTGGGAAGAGCCAACCTTTGTGTGATACCCACCACTGATATACTCAGGGCTACACTGTAATGAAATAGATGGCCCAAGACAGCAACCTAACAGCCAGATTCATCAATGCAACATTCTGCGAATTCTAAATAGCGAAATTTACCGAATCGCAATTCAGAATTCGCAGAATGGCATTCATGAAGAAATACGCGCAAAAAATGCGAATCGCAATCGGCCCCAATTGCAGATTGCGATTTAGCCCCAATTGCATAATATTCTCAGAATCGGACGATTTCTTGGTTGAAATTGCGATTTCGCAATTACCGAAATCGCAATTTGCGATCTCGCTAATTGCGAGATCGCAAAAACGGGAAGTCGCATTTCGAGCCCAATGATGACATCACAACCAGGAAGTAGGCTGTTCCCTCCCTCATTCAGACCACTGAGCGTGAAAGTGGAAGCAGGACTGTGAAGAGCTCCACAACAGTGAAATTCCAGCAGCACAGCAGGACTTCCACAACCTCCAAAATGTCACAGGAAGCAGCAGGGAGCAGTGGCCATGAGAGGAAGAGGAAAATTAAGTTCTCTGAACAAGAACTTGAGTACCTAATTAAGGGGGTCTGTAAGGACCATGCACACCTGTTTGGCAAGGACTCCAGGAGGGTGCCAGAGGCTGAAAAGCGCCGCATCTGGCTGCGAATCCGCGCCAAGGTAAATTCGGTCGGGGTGACCCAGCGGTCAATTGACGAATTGAAAAAGAGGTTTTACGACCTCAGAGTGCGGGCCATGGAGCGAATAGCGGAGAGGCTAGGGGAGCGACTTGCCACCGGTGGAGGAGACCCCACTGCCACACCCAACACCCCACTGGAGGACCTCGTGGAGGACACCCTGACTCCTGAAGCCTGCGTGGGGGTCACCCAGCTGGACTTGTCCCGACCCACCCAACAATCCAAAGGTAAGTGCCATGAGACTGCGAGCCCGTCCCCTAACAATGCCCATGACCCCTGAGCTAGCAAATTGACAACCCCAGTAATGCAGGCCATGCACACCTGAAATGCCCTATTGCATTGTGGGAGTTGTAGTGTAATAAACATTCCCAGATAGCCCAACATAGGCAGACCTGTAAATTCAAAGTAATTCCAAAGCCAGTCAGGGACAGCAGGCCTGCATGCATGTAGCAACATCTCATGTGCCAGCTACATATCATTAATCATGCACCCATTTACATCACAGGTGCAGCTGGACAGGCCAGCACCGATAGCTAGGCCCTACATATTGATGAGTACCAGGAGGACACCGAGGTTGAGGGCCAACCTGAACCAGGAACATCTCAGCCACCTGCAGCAGTACCACCACCACGCCCCCATGTGGGCAGGGCCAACCCTGCAGCCACAGGTGCCCAGCAACCACCCCCACCGACACCCACGGCAGTGGTACAGGCCACCCCACCAGCTGCCAGGAGGCAGACGAGACGCTCAGCCGCCGTCAGGTCGCAGTCCAGCGGACTGTCGCGCCAGCTGCGTGACATCTCAACACGCGCGGGCAGGGCTGTCCATGCACCTGATCTTGGCTTGGCAATTGAACGCCGCATGCTTGCGGTACACCTGACGCAGGCGCGTCACCTGGCTGCCATACATCTGCAGCTCACCAATACCGCGCAGCGTGTTGGACAGCTGACCGCAGCTGTGCGAGAGAACAATCAGATCCTTGTCTCTCAGCAGGACATCACCCGGCGGCGCCACCGCCAGCTGCTGACCCGCCTGTCAGCCTACACCAGATCAAATCATATCATCGGCAACGCAACATCTCAGCTCTCCCGACGGTCCCTTGAAATGCAGGTACAAATGGTTCAGTGTTGCCAGGACGTTGCAAGGGCACTTGATCAGGTGACAGCAGCTGTGCTCAGCATGCAGCCAACTGCACATGTTGCACCAGGGGGTGGTGATGATGTCAGTGAGGGCACGTCAAGCCACAGCAACATGTCCTTGCCACCAGTGACAGAACGCCGCCGCAGCAGCAGGCCCACTGCAGCATCACGGGCCAACACTGCAAATGAGGACAGCGAGAGGCGACTGGGTGCGTCTGGACGGAGGCGCCATTGACAATTTACACTCTGCCTGCAGGGCCATGCAGAATCTGCAAGCAAGCCCTCTACCCCAGCATGGGGATGTATGGAGCAATACTGTTCCCATGTGCACTCATGGACAAACGAAGAACCATATTATTGTGAATGAACAATAAGAATTTATGGTTGAACGTAAATCCGACTCATGTCATTATTACATTTGTCATGCATGAGTGCAGTGTTGGGTGAGGGGAGTGGGTGGACTAGAAAAAGTTAGTAGTGATTTGGTTGCGGCGTCTGTGTCCTTCAGCTGGATTTTCCCCGCGTGCATGACGCGCATGTGGAGGTGGGCGGTTGTCCCCTTCCGACTCACTGCCAGATATCTCAACTGGTATCCTGTGCTTGGTAGCAATGTTGTGGAGTATTGCACACACGGCAACAATGCGGCAGCAGACCTCAGGCTCGTATTTGAGGGCCCCACCAGTCTTATGCAGTATGCGGAAGCGGCTCTTCAACAGCCCAAATGTCCTCTCAATGCAATTCCTAGTACGGATGTGTGCTGCATTGTAACGCCGTTGCTGTGGTGTGGAAGGGTTGAGGTAAGGGGTGAGGAGGTACTCACGGAGACCGTAGGCGCTGTCACCTGAATGAAAGGAGCAGAGGGTGAGTGCATGTTCTGCGCAGCTACATGATCACAGTGTATTATATGGGGGCATGTGTACTTACCTAGTAGGTGTCCTTCGCCAAAGTCTCCCCTGGCCAGTCGTGTGTGTATGCCGCTGTGCCGGAATATAAAGGAGTCATGTGTGCTCCCCAGATATTGTGCCACTATGTCCGTGATGTAAGTCTTTGCGTTGCACACCATCTGGATATTGAGGGAGTGGTAGTTTTTGCGGTTGCGGTACATGTACTCCGTTTGTGCTGGTGGGCAGATGTGGATGTGGGTATAGTCAATGCATCCAATCACCTGTGGGAATTGTACAACGTTGTAGAACTGTAGCTTGGTGTCATTCAAGTCCTGTTGGGTGGTCGGGAATGAGTTGTAGTGGTGAAGGGGGCTCAGCATTGCCTCAAGGAAACTCTTTAGGTAGCGGGACATGGTGCTCTGGGATATCCCCCCTGCAACAGCGACCATCCCCTGGAAGCTTCCGGAGGCCAGTAGGTGCAGGCAGCACAAGACCTGGACATGTGTAGGCACGGCATTGGTCCGCCTTGTTGGGTGCTGCATCAGTTGGTCTAGGTCCCGGATCAGCTTTAGATTCATTGGCCCATTCAGGCGGTACTTTGTGTAAATTTTCTCCCTTGTTTGGCCCAGCAGGGTGACCCGCAAGCGGAATATTCTCTCCTGGATCCTGCGTCTGTTCCGTGTTGCAGCCTGGAGCCTGCGCCGCCTGACCACCATGTAGAGTCCTGGCATTGTGAGAGTCCTCATGCTACTACTGTGTTTCCTTAAGTGTGTTTGTTCAGGACTGCACCTGTGGCTCATTGGGTTTTAAAAAAAAAAAATTGCGGCTCGCAAATAGCGATTTTCGGGTTTTTCGCTATTTGCGAGTTTTCATGAATAGCGTTTGCGGATATTTAGCGGGATCGCTAAATAAATCGCAGAATCCATGAATTCTCGCTGTTTCAGAATCGCTATTGGGTACCTCCTAAAATCTGCAAATTATTTTGCGAACTCGCAAATACTATGTTTTTTACATGATGAATTGCTTTTCTGTAAATTGCGATCGCAATAGCTAATTCACAGCTTTTGCGATCACAATTTTGCTTCATGAATCTGCCTGCAAGGCTATAGTACATTCTTACTATTGTCATTCCTAGGGGATTTGGGGTGGGCCCTCCTTCCTGCATATTTTTGTCCCATAGAATGGGGCCATAATGTACACCTTACTACCTATTTCAGAGGGGAGTACTTCTCATCTGCAACAGACTCAAAGGTACACAATTCATTAAGTACTAAGTGGTCATCTGTATATTATTGTCAGGTTGTAGACCAGGGTGGCTATTATTTGTTACTTAGCTGGGGGTTTGCAGTTGATCTGGAAGATGGCTTAGGGTTGGGAAGTGACTCTTCATACTGTGATCTCATTTGTGAGAACAAAGGCATTGCACCAATATCTATTGCGGGTAATCTGCCATGTTAACATTTTCACATTGCAAGGGGGCTGAAGTCCTAGAACAAAGAGTGAAACTGTGGTACTTCCTCTCGGAGGAAAAGTACAATACTATTACCCTGAGGAATACTCATCTGAAACAGGGGGTCCATACCCAACTTAAACTCATGCTCCATCCAGAATATTTCTTCTCATTCACTCAAATTAAACTTTTTGGTATGGCCATCTTCCTACGTAGGTCAATACAATTCCATCCCATGAGGTGTGAAGGAGATAGCGAGGGTAGACATAAAATGTAAAGAACAAAACAACAACGGCAGACACTAGTAACTGCACCTGACACAGTTCGTTTCTGTCACTTAATTTCCAGTATCAGCTGTTGTGTGATACTGCTGCCAAGCAGAAGCACATTTGAAATAATATAGTAGAATGATGCACCCAAAGATTTAGAAGTCCACCATATTGTATCTTGTGAAAAACCTTTTACCTTTATTTACTTTCCATATGTTTCCTGCAATCAATCAAGAAAACATCAGCTAACATGTTTCTTTCAAACCATTTGAACTTCATCAGGGCTTTTTATGCATAGGTGTTATAATTCCTTTGTAACACGATTGCATTTAGCGATCTCTTGATTCTATTTCCAAGTCTGGCAAGATCTCTGTGCTCACAATACCTCACATAAATGATTCAATTTCATATGGGGTATTAGTGTCCCCCAGGTTGACATGTGAGTCTGTATCAACATTCCACATACACCTCTAGTCTTCAATATGACTTCACCAAAGTATGACAACTAGAAACAGCGGTGGGCATCTGGCAAGCTTTAAGTGCTATTTGAATAAAGAGATAAAAGTTTACATAGTGGAAGGAATCAGGATTTGAAATCAGAATTAGGCACTAATATAGGCACTCTGCTTACTGACATAAACTCTGTGGGCACCAGAGTCTTAGACATGGAGGGATCATGGACTACCTGGAGAAAATAAGTGCAACATTTCAATCCACTCTACAAGATCGTCAGAAACATGCCAATGCTGCAATTATTTAGTGTGAGGAACATCGCTCTATGACAGACAACCTTATTCTGAAGGGCCTACTTGAGCGGACAGAAAACTCCTACCGGGAATCATTTGTGATTGGTCTATTCTCATCCTTGCTGAGTGAAGACCTTCCTGATATTTCAAAAGAGACTATCCACTGTGTGGCCGAGTATCGGTGGCATACTAAAAAAAAAAACAAGGGATGTGCTGGGGATATTCTAGTCATATTTCGAGTTTAAAGGGCTGTGGGAATTTTTCCTAGGCTATGAATGCACTATTTCCCAGGACATTACATTGGCTTCCCCAAAGAGGAGGCAGCAATTCCATCCAGTCATCAAAAACCTGGGGATGGAAAAGACAAAATGCAGATGGGACTTTCCCATAGACATTTCCTATGAATAAGAGAACAAATGTGCCTCTTATTATCTTGGGAGAAGACTGCCTCCGTGTTAAGGATTCAAATTGCAACAGATGACAATGGAGTCACTGAACAGCAAAAGCAACAACCCAGCCCTTCAAGTATTTGGGGAATAGTGAGAGCACAGCAGAGAAGAGACAACAAGAAGTAGCTGGGCACCAGTTGGGATTGAACCTTTGATAATTGCAACATGTCATGGGAGTAGCTTTCCTTCCCAAGTTATCTCATCCGCACTGATGTATAAGTATACTTGGGAAGAGCAAACCTTCATGTAACACCCACCACTGATATACCCAGGGCTACATTGTAATGAAATAGAAGATACAAGACAGCAACATAAGTCTACAGGACATTCCCACTATTGTCATGCCTAGGAGCAGGGGATTTGGAGTGGGCCTTCCTTCCTGCATATTTATGCCTCAAAAATGGTGCCCGAATCTGCACGTTGCTATCTCTTTCAGAGGACAGGACTTCTCATCTGCCACAGACTCAAAAGTACAAATCCCTTAAGTGGTCATGTGTATTTTATTGTCAAGTTGTAGGCCAAGGAGACCTTTATTTGTTACTTAATTCGGGGTTTCAGTTGATGAGGGAGATGACTTAGGGTTGGGAAGTGACTCTTCATGCTAAGACCTCATTAGTGACACAAAGGCATTGCATTAATATCTATAATGGATAATCTGTCATGTAAATTTTTTTACATGGCAGGTTTCTTGGTGTATTGCTGTTGCCCACCTTCGAAGACAGTGAATATAATCGTACTCAGCAATTAGGGCCTGAACTTCCAAAACAGAGAGTGAAACTGTGTCACTTCCTCATGGAGAGAAAGTACGATATTAAAACCCTGCGGAATACTCATCTGAAACAGAAGGACCATACCCAACTTAAACTCATGCTCCATACAAAATCTTTCTTCTCGTTCACACAAATTAAACGTATTGGTATGGACATCTTCCTACATAGCAAACACAAGGAGATGATGGACGGAGTGCTGAAACCTTTCAGACACTCACCCCCAGTCACTATTAGATCTGGGTTGAATCAACATCATTCTTTAGCTCACTTCACCACCCCCGTTCAGACTCAGCCATATGCAAATCAGTAATGACCCTGTTCCTCATGGGAACAGTCCTGCCCGAACTGCCAAGCCAGGTCTCCCCTGGACTGGAAACAAGCATCCTGGCACCGGTTTCAGTGTAAAACCCCACATCAGCCAGGTGAGCTTGAATCCAGTGGCAAACTGAGCAAAGGACCCGTATCTGGGCATACCTTGCCAACTTAAGGCGAACAAAGCAAACACAAGGCGATGATGGACGAGGCGCTGAAAATTTTCAGACACTCACCCATAGTCACTATTAGATCTTTCTACATAGGTCAATTAAATTCTGACCCATGCAGTGTGAAGGGAAATGGGAGGGTAGACACATTATGGTAAGGGGATGACTACATCAAAGTCAGCTTAAAATAGCCATGGTCTGTGCTCCAAATACAGTAGAAGACCGATTATTTACAGAATTTCTATAAAACCTAGCGGGATCGGTGAAAGGGGACATATTGGCAGTGCGTGACTTCATTTTGACATTGAATGCAAAGGGGATACATCTAAGTCTACAATCCCCCTTTGGTGCTTTCTCAAAAGGGGGTAAGGCATGCTGGAGAGACTTGGGCCTGCGGGATACCTGAAGGGAACTACCTAGTGGGACTAGGGATCACACTTACCTTTCCCATGTCTGCTAAACCTACTTTAGACTAGATTTTTTATGTATGTTTGTATGAATTTGGAATTTCTATACCACAAGCACAGCTATAGGGCACAAAAGTTCTGTACATGGTCAAAGCCAAGAATAAAGTCAACAAGTAGTAGGAGAGCAAACTGAGTTGTGGACGGTTAATGCATTGTGCTATAGTGTTCTATGTAACTGGTAAGATTACATACTGACCAGAAATAGCCTAGTGGAGGAGACTAGATAGGCACAAATACACTTGATCACATTTTTTGATCATACTCTTTTGATGCTCACTCTGGCCCAAACTCCTGAAAAAATGAATCAGAGATGGTGGAAGATACCCCTATGATTATGAGAAATACAGGTCCTAGATCTGTCCTTCAGCCCCGAATGATGGAATGTTTTGACTAATGACACAAAAAAGGTTGGAATTGAACCTACATCGGTTAGATTCAATGTAGTATTAGTAAGGGGTGAATGCAGTGATCTAACACCAAGCCTCAGGAAAGGGAGAAAGCAAGAGAAGGATTTACTGGAAAATTAGATAAGGAAAGTTGTAATGGAGCAAAAGAAAACCGCATTTCTACTTGTCTTCCACAAGGCTACAGTGCTGGGAGGAAAGCTTAGTGCCCTGAGCACTAACGAAGCTGAGATGTTGCTCCTCAGATTAAAGAAGTAAATTATGAACGAGAAATGAATGTAGTGACCTAATTAGCACACATTCTCAGTCAAAAACCTGAATCAACTCCATGCTCAAAATCCCATTGTCTCAAGGACGATCCTTAATCTCAGAAAAAGATCAAGTAAAATAATTCCAGATTTATTACACCATGTTCTTCACAGCAGAAGCCCCTTCAGAGCCCCTGCAAACATACTACTTAAATAAAATCGAGAAGTCCAACTCAAAACCCAGGCCAGCAGGAAACACTAGAGGTCCGCATGACTTTCAGCCAGATGCTCATGGCTATTAAGGCACTAAAGATAGGCAGAGCTCCAGATCAGAAGGAGTTTAGATGGAGCATTTACAAAGCATTTGCACACACCCTAGTTCCAAAATTAACAACTCCAGCCATGCATGCTGCGGTCCCGCACATCAAATTAGAATGAGACTGCCACCATGGCCGTCGGATTTTGCAATTTAACATTGCGGCGGGTGCTGCTGACTGCAGCATCCGCAATGGTGTCAAAAATTCATGTTGTGCATTTCACTGCACTACATGGCAGGCAGCACACGGTGCCTGACACTTTGTGCAGTGAACTGTAGGGGGTACACCTCCCCCCAACACAAGGGGGGCCCGCAACTAAACCAATCCCTGCCCGCTTTTCCAAGGGAAGCCAACATCCTAGTTTGGTGGACGGTGCCTGCTAGGCACACCACCATTTTAGGTATGGAGACCGCTCAGCCAGGCAATCTGTACAATTTCCTGTGGCGGCTTTGTGGCGACCAGTCTCTGTGCTCGCCATGGTCGCAGTCTGAATCCGCCCGACATCATGATCTGGCGGGCGGTGAATCATCGTTCGATGGCAGAAGGATCGCCACCGCACGGCTGGCGCCTGCGGTCCTTCCGCCATCGTAATGACTCCCTTAATATTTTATCTACAAAACGGTTGAGAAAGTGTTGAGCTTTACAGTTAATACAAGCAACTCTGAGATTCTCAATCTAACTTCCGGCAGCACACAGGTTGACATGCTGAAGGATGTCACACCTCTTTGGTGGGTGCATGTATAGGTGAAAATCATTTACATCACTCATAAAGTGGAAGATTTCTTCTAGACAAATTACCCAAAGTTTCTGACTTAGCTCAAATTGACTGAAGAAATTGGTACCTTATTTATATCTCATTTCTGGGACAAATAATACTGTTAAAACGAATCTTCTTCCATTACTACTTCAAGCTCTTCCAGGGAAACTGAACAGGTGTTTTTTTCAAAGAGCTCAAGTGATTCCTGCTCTCCTTAAATATTTGAGGGTGGTCACCTTCAACTTGTGTAAAAGACACTAAGTTGCCCAGAGAGAGGTGTGGGCTGAGGTTACCTGACTTTAACCTACACCAGGCTTCTCCAACAAGTAGCTTGTTAGCTATGGGTAGCTCTCCAGCTGGTAAGTAGACATAATATTGAGTTTAAAATATTGCTGTATAATAATATCTTGTTTTTAAAGTTGACAGTTAAAAATATTGTTGCATGTAATGTCAATGTCAATATTATCGATTTAGTATGTTGTATAAAATATTGTTGTAAAAAATAACCATGTAGGAAATATTGTCCCAAAAAAGATAGATTTTTTAGATGTAACTTTATTTTAATAGTATATATTTGTAAATATCTTAATATTTTTTTTCATAAATTGGATATGTTTTAATGACAATTTCTTTTAAGAGCGGGATGTTGGGTTTATAGGGGATAGGGATGTGGAGTGTTTTAAAATGTATTTTTTAAATGTTTGAATAATTTAAGTAATAATAAGGAAATTAATAAATGTTTTTTAGGAGCGGGATGACAGGTTTATAGGTGATAAGGGTGTGAAGTGCTTTGGAGCATGGAGAAGATGGCAGCTTGAGCCTGTGTCTCCTCCTTGGACGAGCCTTCCTTAACATTTCTAATGCACCTATTACCGACTTGAAGGCTGCCTTGAGCACCATTTTTCACTAATGATCTTGGGATCACGGCGATACCAACGAAGCGTGGATCCACTCACCGGCTGCACAATTACGGTGAGCCTCTCACACGCGTCGCGGCACGTAACCCGCGCTGTCTCCCGTCATATTACCTGGCCGGCTGCTGTGTTGTGCTGCCCCGTGGGACCTCAATCAGGACAACGATCATTAAAATACAGACGATGGAGTCAAGTGCCACAAAAAAAAGTAAGTGCAAGTGTATGCAGGATTAGCTTCACGCTCTCCATCTGCCTGACATTAAAATGGCGGCTGCATCGAGGTCCTGCTGCAAGATTTCCTGCTGGGCCTACTGAGCCTGCAATAATCTCGACTTTGTGAACAAGGCAATTGCTAGCATATCTATTAAACTACTCTTCCGTGGCGCCACTCCCAAAACAAGGCCTCTCTGGGACCCTCTGCGAATGCCTGCACGTCTGCAGTGCCTGACTCTAACATGGCCCTTACAACAGTTAATGCCCAATTAGTGCCTCACAGGTGCATTAGGAGAATTGCTCACCAGTGACTACACCTAGCTACTGTGATGATGCTTGCATGTCTGCTCCTGTCTTGTGCACCAAGCACTGTAGGAAATAAGCTGTATAAGACCACATTCATCTCTTTCTATGTATGCCTGACCTCCTTGCATGACGTTATAATGGCGATTATGTGCTTGGCTTGAGAAATTTCTAGAAGGTCCTAGAAGATTCTAGTAGGATCTTTTCCAGTGGCATTATAGCTTTGCCTTCACACTTGGTGTTAAGTCTCCCCCAATAAGATCTAATGTAGTGCAATGCCAACAAGTCAACATGTCAAAATCCTTGGATTTGTTAATGTTACGTTAGACTCCGTGTGTGCTGTGTGCTATACCGACAATCTCACCAAGGCAAAGGCATTAATGTACCAGAAGTGGCAGCAAAAGTCCCGTTCTAACAAGAAGCGGCTGTTATTGTCTCACGCTCTGTATGCTGGCTCGTCAACACCCGTCAGTCTAAACAGGTTCGACAGGACATAGGCTTTATTGCTTTAAAATAAACAGTTGAACCATTGTGAACCACCCAGGATCTTCTCACTGCAGGGACATTGAAGGGGTAACCAACCTTCCTCGGCATCAATGATTTCCGGTACCCTGCAGAAGCACGTTATTCGCACAAAAATGGTGGACAAAGAAAACAAGCCAGGCCTCAAAAGAGTCAAAGCTGATCCGCCTAACCCAGACTCACCCACAGGAGGCAAGCAGGACATCAATACTACCATGGAAACCATCTTAAATAAACTTGCTGATGTACACGAACTCGCTAAGTCCACCAAGGAAAATACGGATAGAATGCAAACTGAAATAGCTGCAATCCGACAGGACATCAGAGACCACTCCTGCCTGTATCAGCCTATCCTTATCGGATCCGACTCCCTCCAAAAAACAAACCCTGTGGAGATTCAACAACGAGGTATTAGACTTAGACTCAAATAGGCTAAACATTGAATGTTTGATCAAGAACTACCTCATTGAAAATAAAAGCAGAGACAGATCGGATCTCATGAGATGGGGAGCTCTAAAAAGCACTCTAAGGGCGGATTTTATCGAAATCAGGTCCTCCATGAATAAGGAAACCAACAGCAAACTCCAAAAACTAGAAACTGAAATATCAACACTGGAAGGGAAACACATTGCCTCCAGAGATACCCTTCTCTTAAATGAATTGGTGAAAAAGAAATATGAGTATAATAAGTTATTGAGCTCTAGGGCTGCAATTTGGATCACAAAACAAAAGAGCATTAGGCTCTACGAATCCAAAAAAGCCGGGAAGAGCATAGCTTCCTACTTAAAATGTAAAATGCAAAAGAAAACGATTAAGGCCCTATTAGACCCGAAGGGTGATGCACATTTCGATCCAGACAAAATAGCGGAAATTAAAAAAACTTCTACAGTTCATTGTATAGTAAAAACCATGACCTAAACACCGCTAAAGCCCGGGAATATTTAAGCAATTGTATTTTACCTGCCCTCTCAGAACAGGACAAGGAAGTAATTAATTGCCCAATTATAGCAAAAGAAATTGAGGACACAATTAAATCTCTGAAATTAGGGAAAGCGCCTGGCCCTGACGGGTTCAATGCAAAATATTACAAGATATTTGCTACTGACCTGACCCCCCCACTTCTAAACATGTTCAACCAATTTAGCGAATCGGGAACGATAAGTGGGACGCCTGTAGAAGCAATTATAGCAGTCTTACCCAAAGATGAAAAGGACCCAAATCTACCTTAAAATGACAGGCCCATAACCCCGATAAACATTGATTGCAAAATGTATGCCACGATGCTTGCTAAGCGTCTCCAAAAATTAATATCTATGCTTATCCACCCCTCACAAGTTGGATTTTTGAAAACAGACTCTCTAGTGACAACACACAGATTTTATGTCATGTCCTGGAGAAAGCCAAATTAATAAAACTCCCCAACAGTGGCAATCACTTTAGACGACGAAAAGGCTTTGGACAAAATAGATTGGTCGTATCTCAAAGCGACACTCGAAAAATTCAACTTGGGAGATAACTTTATTTGAATGGTAATGGCACTATATTTGAAACCATCCGCCAGAGTAAGAGCAGGTAACAGCCTCTCCACTTCTTTTAAACTAGAGCAAGGAACCAGACAATGGTGCCCACTTTCACCCTCCTTTTTCCTTTTAGCTATAGACCCACTCCTTTATCAATTACAGAACAACATAGACATCACAGGTATACGTTTTAACAATAATACGTTGAAAATAACTACTTACGCAGACGATGTATTCGTTATATCCGAAAATGCAGAGCCTGCGATAACAACCCTAATGTCCTCAATTGCTGACTTTTGCAGTCAAAAAATAAAATTTGAAAATGTGTAATAATAAATTAAAATCGGAAATATTTTATAAAAATACAAATAAAGTATTAAATATATACGGAGATGCGCTATTTGTGTTTATAATTATTAATGTTATCAAAAATGATTTTTTCAAATTTGTATGAATTTTTATAAAAAAATTGCAAGTAAGATATTAATTTTAAAAACATATTAAAAGGTGTATGTTGTATTATATTACATTGTGAAAATTAATTTTTCTGTTTCATAAATAATTATTAGGAATTAGTGTAAATAGTTTTTGATATGTTTTTACAAGTGGAAATTGTATAATATATACGTGTAGTGTGTAGCATTGTTTATGTGTTAATGTAGGTTGAAGTAGGTATATTACATTATATGATTTTATTGTCCAGCATCTTCTCTGTTTTTATGTAGTTTGGAGTGGGAATAGTATATTTGCTATGTTTAGTGTCCAGCACCTTACTTGAGTTTATATAGCTTGGAGTGGGAATTGCAAATTATATATGTATATTTCCCAGCACTTACCCTGCTTTAATGTAGTATGGAGAAGGAATAGTAAATTATATATGTTTAGTGTCCAGAACTTTACCTGAGTTAATGTAGTTTGGAGTGGTAATATCAAATTATATATGGTTACAGTCGAACACCTGCTGTGTTTTAATGTAGTTTGGAGTGGGAATAGTATATTTTATAGGGGCATATTTACAATAAGTGTCGCATCTCTGCATATCAGCAGGGATGCGCCACTTATTGTGCGCCATGCCTCCGCCACCATGGATGCGCCGCATTTACAATGCGGCGCACCATGGGGCAAAAACGGCAGATGCGTGACGCATCTGTGCCATAAAAGTGACGCATTGCTGGAGTTTCGTCGCAAGCGCGACGCAGCTCCAGCAATGCTCTGGGGGGCCCTATCTTGTTAATGCTGCGTCAATCCTTACGCCTGCTTGAAGCAGGCGCAGGGTTTTGACGCAGCAGGGCCCCAAAGTGACTGAGTGAAATCTTGTAGATTTCACTCAGCCACTTTTAGAAGGCGTTCCTGCGCCGGAACGCCCCTCCCTGCGCAGGAACGCCTCCTTCTGGCGCAGGGCTTTAAAACCCCGCACCATTTCGCATCTTTTGCGCCACCGCTGCGTCACAAAAGTGATGCAACGACGGCATAAAAGACACGCAAGGGGCTTGTAAATCTGCCCCTAGATGTTTAGTGCCCAGCACTTTCCCTGAGTTGATATAGTTTGGAGTGGGAATAGTATATTTATATGTTTAGTGTCCAGCACTTTCCCTGAGTTAATACAGTTTGGAGTGGGAATAATACATTATATATGTTTACTTTCCAGCACTTTTCTTTAGTTAATATAGTTTGGTTGGAACTAGTATATTTTATATGTTTAGTGTCCTGCATTTTCCCTGAGTTAATTTAGTTTGTAGTGGGAATTGTATATTTGATATGTTTAGTGTCCAGCACTTCCCCTGAGTTAATATAGTTTGGAGTGGGAATAGTATATTTAATATGTTTAGTATTCAGCACTTTCCCAGGGTTAATATAGTTTGGAGTGGAAATAGTACATTTTATATGTTTAGTGTCCAGCACCTTGCTTGAGTTAATATAGTTTGGAGTGGGACTAGTAAATTATATATGTTTACTTTCCAACACTTTCCTTGAGTTAAAATAGTTTGGAGTGGGAATAGTACATTTTATATATATTTAATGTCCAGCACTTTCCCTGAGTTAATATACTTTGGAGTGGTAATAGTATATTTTACATTTTAGTGTCCAGCACTTTCCTTGAATTAGTATTGTTTGGAATGAGAATAGTAAATTATATATGTTTACTTTCCAGCACCTTCCACGATTTAATGTAGTTGGGAGAAGGAATAATGAATTATAGATGTTTAATGTACATATTTTTCTGTCAGTTAATGTAGTTTGTAGTGTGAATATTTTATTTTATATGTTTATTGTCCAGCACATTTCCTGAGTTAATATAGCTTGTAGTTGGAATATAATTTGTCATATGTTTTGTGACCAGTGCTTTTTCTGAGTTAATGTAGTTTGAATAAGAATAGTAAAATATAGATTTTTATTTTGGAGCAAGATTATGAAAATAATGTATGTTTTACTGGACATAGGGCCTGATTCCGATCTCGTGCAGAAAGCAAACCGAAGAACTCGTGTCCGGAATGCTTTCCGTACGACTTGTGTCAGGGGAGGCGACCGAACAAGGACGATGCTTTTGAATATTACCGGAAACTATTCGGTTGGACTCCAAAGGGAGCCGATGTTCCGAACGCCTACACAGGCTCTCATTGACAAAAGGGGTGGTTGGGGATCATCGTGCCCCCTGTGGCAGGCACCCCTTGGTGCCTGCCACACTGTGCATGGTCTTTAAGGGGGGACCCAAGGGTACCCTCACAGGCACAAACACGAGGGCCCTGGGTGACAGGGGGCCTGAAACCACCCGGTGTACGTGCGCTTTATAAATCATTTTTAACATTAACATCATTTAAGGCAAGTTTATATTAATTACTTTTCAACTACTTAACTTAGGAGTAGTGAGAAGGTAGTTAGGCACTTTATAGTGTATGTAAGGTTTGCATTTTAGGTTTGTTGTGAGGTTTCGTTTGTAGTTTAGTATTTGTGTAATGTTGTTTGTGCATTGGTAGTTTGGTGTTATTGTTTAGTATATATTTAATTATGTTTAGACTATTGTGTTAACTAATTATTACCATCTTTATGTGTGTATTACTGTATGTTTGTGCAGGAGGGATTGTTGTTTTTTTCCCACAGGTTTTCGAAGTTTCCAAATTGCTGTTGGGAAAACAATGTCGTTTTTTCTTAAAGGAAATGTGTATTAGTTTCTAGTAAACTAATATTTATTTTGCATTTCCTTCTTTCTCGGGCTTTCTTGGAGGGTTTCTTTTTAAAAATGTATTTTTCAGGTTTTTTATGGTTCTACTATATGGATATTTAGTCGGGGGAGTTTGTTCTACACAGCAGCATTTTTTGATTTTATTTTGGGTCTTTTGACTAAGTTTTGGAATATCGATAGTTTTGGACTTTTTTGGGCTCTCTGGATGATTTTATTTTAAATTATTTACAGTAGGGGGGAAAATGTTATTTATATAATAGTTATTTAGATTTTTCAAGATATAAAAGATATTTATTATGTCAAATATTTTTCTTAAAAGTTTAAAATTATTAGACATATTTAGTTTTTTATATGTTAGAAAAACATTGTTTAGTGAACTGCTTAGTTTCCAATTCAAATGTTTCAATGTTTATTTGTAAATGTTTTAAAGTAGGGATTTTGCTATTGTATCTAAATATCCTAGTTCTCTAGTGTTTTGGTAGAGTCTTACTTTATATTGTATAAACTCGTTAGTTTTGGACAGTTGTGTTACAGATTGTTCTAGTCTTAGTTGTTGGAAGTTTTGCTCTTTTTGTATTGATGCGAGTAATTTATGTAGTGTTGGTTGGGTTTGGCCTGTTGTGGCTTTGAAAGCATTATGCCCTCCTACAACAGCATTATTAGTTGTTGCTTCTTTGTTTAGGGTACTGTACATTCCACCATGGAATGTGGAATTTTGGCTATCTTCTGTGTCCAGATCTTTGTAGCCGTCCTCGAAATAGGCCAGTAGGAGATTTAGTTTATGTTAATTTGTTTGATAACAGGGGCTTTCTACTAATAAACTGTAGTGTTCAGCTATTTCAGTTACTGGGACGTAGGCTAGTGCAATTAGCTTTTTGATTTCATAAGCAAAATTACTGTTGGTTGCACATTCTAGACTAAGGGTAGATTTTTGAAGGTGTCTTCATATGCATTGATTAAAGTGGTGATAGCAACCTTGTATTGCTGTGTGAGGGTAATTTTTTAGGATGGCCTGTATGATTGATTGTTCGAAGTCTATGCTAATTTTTTGTTGGTAGTAGTTATTAGTTTCATGTTTTACTTTTATTAGGAGTTTCTATATAGGTAGTTGTTTGTTTGTTAGGTAACAGGGCATATATAAAGGAGATAATGCTATTGTGATTCTGGCCATGTATTGTGTTTAATTGGTAAAATGGTTTGGGACATATTTTAAATCTCCCATCCACCATCAATGTTTTTCAATTTTGCTGTTTAATTAGATTTGTGGGAGTTGCTAATATTATAAATCTTTTTTTCATTAGATTTATTATCATAAAGAAGGAATTGTTCTTCATTATGAGTTATAGTGAGGTCAGGTGATATTTGAACTTCACTGAAAATGTTGGGGGCATGTGGGGTGTTACGAGTTGATTTTCTTGTTCTAGTTATTAATCTTTTTAAAGTTGGGATTGAGGGTAATTGGCTAGTTCCGTGTTCTGGAACTCTGGGTAGGATGTCTTTTAGTATTTGAGTTGTTGGGTTTTGAGAGCTGGTGCTAGCTTCCTTAAGAGTTTCTAAAACATCTCTTACTTCTATTTCTGTAATGTTCGGGGGTGGTTATGTTCTTTACCATGTAATACAATAGTTTATTTTCTTGTAGCCCTCCCATAACATGTATTTGAATAATATTTGCTGCATTTCCAATTAACTTTGTCTCCTGTTTGTTTTTCTTGGGTGTGGGCATATCCCCTATAGCATACCACCAGATTTCCTTTCTGTGAAGCAATACATTTAGCACCTTCAGTCGTTTTTATATTTTAACTGCTATAAGAAATATATATACAAATTTTACATATATTATAAAAGCTGTTATTGTATTGCAGATTTCTAAACACAAAGTTACATTTAAATGTTTTAATCTGTTGAATTTTTTCGATGTACTGATGTTTTCTGTTGATTTTTGGATTTAGTATTTAATTTCTTTTCTGTAGAAAAAATATATTACTTCAATTAATTTGTTTAACAGTATTTTCTGTATTTTGGGGGTTGAGTGGTTAGTGGGGCGTTTGTGTCGGGATTATTAGTTTTTAGATACATGTATACTTACTTTTTTGTAGGACTTTTTTATGTTGTCTGTAGTTAGTTTACTGTTTGGATTTCTGTAGAGGAGATATAATTTAAAAAAACATTATAATCCTTATATAATTATTTTAGAAGTACTTTACTTTTGTTTTATAAGTTATAACATTAGTTTTATATTTTAATTACTTTGTAAATTTGAAATTCGAGTTTTCAATGTGGTAGTTTGATGTTGTAGAAGGAGGAATATGCTAAATTAAAGAACAAGGTACTATATTCGTTATCCCGTAACACAGCACTAGGAGGGAGGGCAGCAAACTATATAAACATGGTGCGTAGGGTTAATTGGGTGGAACTCACATAAATCATGCAAAGGCTACTGTATCATCATACATTTCAACCAACCTCATATTGCTGAAAGGATTCTCCGCTATTAACAATTCCTCTCCAGGCCATAAGATATCAATTGTTGCCTTACCTCTTGGCTTTTTTTATAAACCTGAACCTTATGGCCATTCCTGTGTGACAACCACCTTTAATGGCCCAAACAACAGTTACAGGTCTATGCATCAACCAACAAGGAACCAAACTGGGTATCAGAGTCAAATCACTGGAATACTATTGGACATGGCTGGTGGGAGTTGCCATCCCTTCCCACCCTTGAATTTGCTAATTGATTTACGCCCTTGACAACTTTAGATGCTTGTGATTGCCTTTATGGGCTTGTTTCGGCGAATAAAGTAAAACCGGCAACCTGGCAGGAGAAGCCACGGTCAAGTAGCAGGACTGCAGATGCCAGAAAAATATTTTTTTTATCCTGGAATATTGCTGGACTAGCTAGCAAGTTCTCTGACCCCTCATAGATTGTATATGTTAAGCAATTTAGCATAAGTTGTTTACAGGAGACTTGATTAACGGTAGCTATTCCTACATTGAGGGGTTACAAGTCATTTTCAGTCCCGCAACCTCATCATATGTGGGAAGATCAAGGAGTGGACTCATAATTTATATTTCACTAGCAGTTGAATGTGGTTTAAAGGTAATGTCTTCAGAAAATCCATGCATTCAGGCATTGGTACTTCATAGGGGCCTCTCAAGTTGGGCCTCATACATTTTTATAACTCAGTATCGTGTAACAACGAAGCTGGAAACATAACTTTGCTAGGCTCTTTTTTAAGGCAGCACATGAACACGACCTTTGGAGACCTTGTGATTTCTGGGCATTTTAATATTCATACATGCTGCAACTCCAGGTTGGTTCCGGTGGCAGAGATGAGGTGCACACATGTTCAGGGTATTCACTTTGAACACTCCAGGCAGGGGGAGTCACTGAATGGCTTCCTCCATGAACTCGATCTGGTGTCCCTTATGTGTTTAGCTGATCCATGTAGTAAATTAGATATTCCATCTTTTAAAGGTAGGGGCGATGGATCATTTATAGATTTTATTTTAGTATCCTTGCCCATACTAGATTTATTCACAGGATTTGCCATGCAAGAAAGTGTTTACAGCTATCATAATCCCTTATGTGTGCAATTTCAGGGACCCTATATGGTTCACAGGGGTGGGGTCGCTCAAAGCGGGGTGGTGAGACCAATTCATGGTGGGAGGCAGTTAAAATGGACTCAGATAGTTCCGAACATATTTTACGAATATTTGACGTCTTCATGCACCAGTGAGTTGGCTAGGTGCTGTTCTGCGACTTCATCGCCTATGGAAGTTATCGGCGCCTTTAACATAATTTCAGATAAAATAAATAGGTTTTTAAGCGCCCCTCCAAAGCAATCTGCCTGTCAGTCTCCCAGATGGTTTGACTCCCTTTGATCAAAGGCGCCTGGGAAGCATTCAGCAAGTGTCCTAGGGACCCTATTCTGGTGAGATCTTGCCGTAGGGAATACAAGTTAGAACGAAAATTTGCTTTAAAATATGGAGGGGTCTCATCGACGCAAGTACAGTGAAGGATAATTCGAGATTCTGGAAGAGAATCAATAACCCTTTTTAAAATCCTGAAGATGGGAGAGTGGTAGCCGCCAACATAACAGAGGAAGAGTTGGTACACCACTAAGAAGATATATTTGAGTGCCCCTTAGGCTAACCGGTTCACTACCTAGGGTGGTGGCAAATTCTGTACTGGTTTTTAGTTGTACTGAGGTTGAAGAAGGCATTATGGGATTGACCAGTAATAAAGCTCTGGGACCTGATGGTATCCCAGCTGATCTCTTTAAATCAAATCCCACCCTCTGGGCTCCGGTTCTTGCAGCGGTTTTGAATGCAGGGGCAAGATCCGGTTCCCCCGAGTCCTAGGCAACCTTAACCATAGTGCTAGTTTTTAAGAAGGGCAATAGTGAAAGTACTCATTGTTACATGTCTATTTCCTTGTTGGATTCGGTGGTCAAGGTGGTGGGTCGTGTGCTTTTGGAAAGATTGACAACCTGGACAGAGGAGCACCCTATCTTCTCAGATATTGAGTATGGGTTTCATCCTGGAAGGTCCACTGTGGCACAAGGCCTTAAACTGTCTATGATTTTAAACAAGTACATGGTTGCTCACCCCGGTACGATCTATTTAGCATTCCTTTTTTTTTTAATTGTTTTTATTGCAGACATTGTAAACAACATTCACAGCACAGCCTGAACACCCATTAGCTCGTACATTCTTCCATCTCTAACCAGTATTGTACACAGCCTAGAGGCCCACAACCCGGGGGTCGGGTGGCGTTAAAAGGAATAATTCGCAATGCCTGGTAAGAAAAAAAAAACAGGTGCAGTCCCTTCTCTTGTCAATGTGCCCGTCTGCTTTTCCTCTCCTCCTCCTATTGGGATCTCTTTTCAATAACTAACTAACCCCAACTCCCCTCCCTCCCTCCCTTCCAAACGTGCTCCACCTTCTCATAAATCCCTATCTACTTCTCGTCTATAGGTGTAATCAGGAGATGTCACCTAGTGTTGTTCTAGCTGTGCAGTGTCCCTGGTGTGTCGGGGGAGCGTGTTCTTGTCCATCTAGGCTAATCCCCTCCTCCTGCAGCGTGCTGTCCTTAAGGGCTTGAACCAATGCCTCCCAAGCCGCTGCCGTTTCCAAAGTTCTATCATCCTGTGTACGGCGAGCCATCTGGTATCGGTGCGTACTATCGCATGCGGCCCACCTCAAGAACTCATTGATCCATCTCCTATGGGTAGGGCCTATTCTCGCCTTCCAAGTCCGTGTGATTTCCCTTTTAGCTATTATGAGGCCCATGTCTATAAATTTGCTCGTAATTCGTTTTTTGGGTGTGTGCGGAAACCAATGCAACAGACAAACCGCCACGTCGTATGGTAGCGTCCTGTCCGTCACCGCAGTCAGTGTGTCGCCTATCGCCTGCCAATAGTCTCGAAGACCAGGGCAGGACCACAACATGTGTTCCAACTCCGCTCCCTCTAGCGCGCATCTTGGCCACTCCAAAATACTTCCTGATCCTACCCGGAGTCAGGTAGGCCCTATGAAGCACGTAAAAGTGGATTAGCTGAAAACGCGCATTCCTCGTGCTATTCTTAGCCCGCCTCACTAACTGAGCCCACGTCGTCTCGGGGATCTCCCTATTTAGGTCCTTTTCCCAGTGGTCCTTCAGCTTCGTCAGCGGCGGCAGGTTTTCCCGGAGCATTCTGGAATACAGGCACGTCACTGCCTTGTAGGTTCCCGCTGCCATCATGGTGTACTGGCAGGCCACAGTTGTCGGTGGTTCCACCAATCCACTTCTCCAGTGCCTCTGGATGGCCCCAGTCACCGCAGCATGCAGTAGGTACTCTCCTTTGGGTAGGCCAAACCTCTCCTGCAGCTCCCGATATTCGATTAGCTCCCCGTTCTCATAAAGGTCGCCTATCATCTGTATTCCCGCTTCCTCCCAACTCTGCAACCGCGACCAGTCGCCTCCATGGGGGAGTGCTGTGAGCATTCCTAGGGGTACCTCAGGGGCATATGGATGTTGTATGGATGTTGTACCCCCGCACGACGCTGAGACCGGTTCCAACAGAGTCTGAACGTCCTTTCTTCGGGCGTCAGGTCCTTGAGAGCTATCCTCTGCTGCAAAGCGATGTAGGCCAGAACATGGCGTGGTGTGCCCCCACCTCTCTCTCTTTCCGGGCCTCGGAATACTCTCGCTACCTCCTGCGTAAAGATCTGTAGTTGGGCAGCTAAATAGTAAAGTTCGAAGTCAGGGGTTGCCATGCCGCCTTCGTCCTTCGGGCGGGTGAGCGTCGCTAGCGCCACTCTGCATCTGCCCTTTCCCCAGATTTAGGAGGTTAATTGAGACTGCAGGTGACTAAAGAAGAATCTGGGTATCCAGACTGGGAGGGTACGGAAATAATACAAAAGTCGCGGCAGGACGATCATCTTCAATAGCAAGATTCGCCCAGCGACCGACAGCGGAAGCGTGGCCCTAAAGGCCATGCTACCCTTCAGGGCCCCCATGCATCGGCCCACATTACCCTCCATCAGGTCTGCCGCCGTGTGGTATATATGAACTCCCAGATACTGCAAGCAAGTGGGCTCCCACCGAATCTCGGGTGGGTGGTCGGGTTGTTCCATGTTCTGTCGCAGAGGGAACAGACAAGTTTTAGCCCAGTTAACCGTCAGGCCGGACAGTTCTCCAAAGCGCTCCAGGAGTCGCCTCGCACCCTTCAAGTCCCTTGAACCGTCTTCTAGGAACATCAGAAGGTCGTCTGCGTACAAGGAGATGAATTGGTGACCCTCTCCGTTGTCTACGCCTCGAAAATGTTTACCCGTCCGGGCCTCAGCTGCAAGTGGCTCAATCGCTAAGGCGAATAACAGGGGGGAGAGGGAACAACCCTGTCTGGTTCCCCGCTCCGCCGGGTATTGGGATGAGACTAGGGACCCTATCCTCACTCTAGCCACCGCCGCTGTGTATAGGATGCGTGTCCACCTAATATAGCCCTCACCTAGGCCAAAGTGATTCATGGCTCTGTAGAGATAGTCCCATTCCAGGCTATCAAACGCCTTTTCTATATCTATCGAGAGAACCAGCGGGGCCCGGGCTTCTATATTCGGATTTTCAATCAAACGCGTGAGTCTCCGTATATTTAGCGTCGTGCTCCGCGCAGGTATGAAACCCGGCTGGTCTCTGTGGATCATATCGGGCATGTGCTGCAGGAGTCTCGCTGCCAGTATGGCACTCAATATTTTGTAGTCCGTGGTAAGCATGGACAACGGTCTATAGGAGGTCGGGCTTCCACTCTCCCTCCCAGGCTTCAGGAGTGGGATCACCAGGGCTTCTCGCATAGAATGGGGTAGAAGGCCGGTCGTTTGGCCTCATTATATATCATTTGCAGTTTCGGCGCTACAAATCTATGAATTTGCTGTAGAATTCGATGGGTAATCCATCTAGGCCCGGCGTTTTGTTGCGGGCCATTTGTTTAATCGCCCCCTTGATCTCTCCTAATTCAATGTCCCTACCCAATGTCTCCGCCTGATCACGATCCAATCGTGGTAATTGTATGTCCGCGAGGAAAACTTGGATGTCGGACTCCCGCCCCACCATTGTGCTCTTATAAAGGTTCTCATAGTACTTCTGAAAACAAGTTAATATTTCCATCTGGGAGTAATGTACATGGCCCCCTTCTCCCTCGACAGCCAGTACTGGGGAACTTCGTTTAGTGGGGTTGGCTAGCCACGCTATTAGCGTTCCAGTTTTGTCACCCTCAACATGGGCTCAGAGTGTGTACGCCTTGTAATCAAAGCAGCGGAGGCATTCTACTTTCACCGCCACTGCCTCCCTAGCCAAGTTGACCTCCCCCTGGAGCTCGGGGTGTCCCGGTCGCGCTCTCTCAGCCTCTCTCAGCTTGGAATCCGCCTTCTGCAGATCCTCAGTAATACCTTCCGTACGCCCACCCGTTTCCCTATGCACTGACCTCTGACCACCACTTTAAAGGCGTTCCATTCCATTGCTCTGGTAGCCGTGGACCCCTCGTTTTCCACGAAATACTGGCCAATACCTTCCTCCAGCGTTGCATGAAACAGTGGGTCATCCAGCATCTCAGGTCGTAACCTCCAAGTCGGGACCCGGGACACCTCTTTGACCCAATCCAAGCTAATTAACAGCGGATTATGGTCTGAGAGCGTCCTGGTGAGGTACTCGGACCGCGTCACAGCTTGCATGACCGATCGAGAGCACAAAATTGCGTCAATCTGGACGTGGAGGTCATGGAGGCTCGAGAAAAACGAGTAGTCACGGTCTGTTGGGTGTTGTGAGCGCCACACGTCTAACAATCCCCATCGCTCTTGCCAGTATAGCCTTCCCTTCGTGAGGCGGTGTACAGGGGAATCTCCCAGTGGTGGGTGGGATCTATCTAGGGCTGTGTCCGTTACTGAATTGAAATCACCCCCGATTAGGACCGGTCCCACCAGGAAGTGGGCAAGCGTCCACGATATTCCTGCTAGGAAGGTCAACTGGTCAGTGTTAGGTGCGTATATGCTACACAATATTACATCCCTGCCTCGAGGGCATCCACCACCACATATCTGCCCTCGGGGTCCACCAAGTGTCTGGTCGCCTGAAATGGGGTGCCCGCCCATATCCATATCAGAACTCCCCTGGCGAAGGCTGAATAAGTGGTGTGAAAGATCTGACCCCTCCACCTCCTCTGCAATGCCAACCCGTCAGGTTTCGTTAGGTGTGTTTCTTGTAGCATCGCTATATGCACCCCCCTGTGGACTAGGTATGCATGCACTTTGTGCCTTTTGGTCATAGAGTTCAGCCCTCACACATTCCAGATCACACATCTCAACACATTTGCATTAGCCGTTGTCCCATAGTTCTCGTCCCCTCCTCCATCGCAATCTCAGCGCTTCATGAGTGGTGGTGGCTCCCCAACTAGCTCCCAGACTAGCTGACAGTTTCATTCCCCTACATCCCCAAACCAACCAACACCTGAAAAGGAAAACAACCCCAACAATTCCCTCTTCCCCCCCCAGAACAGGCCCCAATACCAAGCTATTAGTACCCATTCAAACTGTTTCAAACCTCACAATGTCCCAACTAAATCACAGTCGTAACCGTGAATGCCTTAAGGGCAAACGGGTTGTGGTCTAGGCCAAGAGGTGGTACGCAGCTCCCTCCTCCCAGCGTCCTCGCTTTAGCAGCGGACTGGCATCCCGGTCAGTGCCCTCTTAATCTAGGTACCTTACAGTCCGTGGGATTCCCCCTCTGCAGAAGTGTTCAATGACCACTGTTCTTGTTTCATTCATTCAGGATGCCTTCAGCCGTTTGCGGAGTCACCAGTGAGTGTTCCGTCTCTGACCCCGTGCCACGACCATCCGAATTCGAGCCCTGCGCCAACGGGGAAGCGGCCGATCCCGACAGCGATTCCACTGCCTGTAGTGCCGCCCGCCGCTCCATCTCCGTCTGGGATACCGAAGGTTTCCGCGATTCCCGTCTTCTCCAGCGTAGTCTTTGCGATTGCCGAGGTTGGGTTTGCGTACGCTCCCTCTCCTTCTCCACTCGGGTCCTGGCACCGTCTGTGCCCGCCTTGTACGTCTCCCACCAGTCCCAAGCCGCTGCCGATGTAGAGAAAAAGTGTGTCTTGTCATCTAGTATCACTCTCAGCTTGGCTGGAAAGAGCAGGGAGTATTGAATACCCTCAGTTCGCAATTCGCGTTTGATAGACAAAAAGGAGGCTCGCAGTCTCTGCGTGTCAAAGGTGTAGTCAGGGAATAGGGTCACCCTGCTGTTCGCTACCTGGAATGGTCCAGCTTCACGGGCTCTCTGTAGCAAAAGGTCCCTGTCTTTATAGTGCAGCAGTTTGGCTACGATCGGCCGCGGGGGTAGGCCCGGCTTAGGAGGTCTAGCCGGGACACGGTGAGCTCGTTCCAGTGTAAAGAACGGTGATAAGTCTTCCGGTGCCACCTCGGTCTTGAGCCAAGTGTCTAGAAATTCAACCATATCTCCCCCTTCCGTTTTTTCCCTCAGACCCACTATCTGGACATTACTGCGTCGACTCCTATTTTCGGCATCTTCGGCCCTCTTCTCCAGCGTTTGTATCCTGCCCAGAGCGTCCGTGAGCTTCTCCTCCATGCTTTTGTGAGCCGGGGCCAGCGCCCCCAAGGCGTCCTCGGCTTCTTTGACCCTATCTTTGACATTGTCGTGGTCAGCCCTCAGGAGCCTTAGTCCCGACACCACCTGCGCAATATCATGTTGCAAAGCGTCCCTCGTGGCCGCAATAGCCTCCAATATGCGGTCTTGTAGTTGCTGTAAGTCCAATGGTCCCACAGGACTCCCCTCCGATGTGTCCGAGGTCGCTGCTCCCTCCGACTTCCCTTTGGTTTTCCCCATGGTGGCTGTTCGTATGGCGCTCCGCCGCCGGCCGTCTATAATGCAGTTGTCGGGTGGGCTCAGTAGTCTCCAGTAGGTCTCAGTGTTGTGAGCACTACGCACCCCCAGCTCCTGGGTCTCTAGTGTTAGAGCCGGCTGCTCCTCAGGGGAGTCATCAGTGGTGTCGTCGGCCCCAAACAGGAAATCCAATGTTTCAGCTCAGCTCGAGGTCACGCGCCCCCCCGGGTGCGGTCTCTGCAGCCTTAGGGCGAGCCCTCCTGCCCCCTCCTCTCCCACGTAGCTCTCTGGGGGTCAGTCCCAGCACCACTCGGCGCTTAGGGGTTCAACATCATGCCCGGCAGCCATAGGAGCAAATTCACCGGGCCCAACTCACGCTCTATGCACTGGTAAGGGCTGTACCCTCGTTGCAGTCTTCTCGACAAGAGGGCTCACTCCCTATCCACAGTCTGCACCGTTTCGGGTCCTTTATGATGTGCTCCAGTGGAGGAGAGGGCGGGCCGTCCGCAGGTCCGGTTGTCCCAGCGGAGGGGCGTCCCGCCGCTGCACCTCCACGGCCGAATATGGGCGCCCCCGGCGCTCTCCTCCGGGCTCAGCACCCTCTCCCGTATTCTCGAGGTATTCAAAGGCCCCCTATCAGCAGTCGGAGGTCACAGGAGAGCCCCCTCCTTCCAAGCTGCGGCGCAGGGCTCCCCGGTGGTACCTTGTGTGTAACCCCTGCTCGCTGCTCCTCGGCGTGGGGACAGTGCGCGCAGTCTCCTCCAGCTAACTCTCGCAGTTCTCCTCCGTGCTCAGCGGTGTCAGCTGCGCCGTCGGGCACCCTCGGTCAGCCGAGTCGGCCACCGGTGTCCCCAACTTCCCAGTTTATTCGGCCCTGGGGCTTGCAGCAGTAGTTCCTACAGGGTGTGGGACACCTGGTCTCCCCATCAGGCGTAAGCGCCGGTTGTCTAGGGGAGTCTGTCCTCCACCCGCTCCCAAGCCTCTTCCTGCCGCGGTGGGTGGGCCCCCAGCCTCCAGGTACCTCAACCGGCCTCCAACAGCCGCCTCCCCGTGGGCAATATCGTTCCGCCGCCTTCCGGGTCCCTTTCTCTGCGGCTCCGCCGCTCAGCTTCTCACGGCAAGAGGTGGACACAAGACCGTCCAGGCAGTCGCTCCAGCGGAGCCGCTATGCTCCCTGCCGGCTCTCCGTCGCCATCATGTCAGCCAGGCCTCAGAGCAAAGCAAATCCCAAATCGGCGGGGGGGGCCCCAGCGGTCACGGGGCTTTCCCCGGCCGACCCCTTCACCGGGCAGCTGTCTTCCCACTCGGCACAGCCCTCGGAGCTTCGCCTCCCTGTAGGGCTCGCGCCTTAATTCAGTCCTGTGTCCGCTGAGGCCGCCATTTTGTGGGCGATCGCGCGCCGGCCTGGGATCGCTCGGTCACCGCCGGCAGGCTCTCCCGCGGCTCCGTTCGCGGGAGCGGAGGCGCGGTCCAGGCTCCCGCTGCCTCCGGTCTGCAGTGTCGGGCATTCGCGGGTGCTGCCGCACCTTTCAACAGGATATCTGCGGGGATCGGTGCGGAGCTCCGAGCTCACGCCGCCATTCCCCTCGGCTCCTAGGCCACGCCCCCATCTATTTAGCATTCATGGATTTGTCTTCTGCATTTGACCGTGTGAATAGGGGTAAACTTTGGCAATCCATGCTTGCTATTGGGGTAGACTACAATATAGTTTCAGTCTTAGAAAGTCTCCATCAAGCAACCAGGGCACAAGTTAGATTTTCTCAGGACCTCAGAGTTTCTCTCTCTTTGGATATAAAGCGAGGTGTGGGGCAGCGCTGAATTTTGGCTCCTTTTCTGTTTAATTTATATATTAATGATTTAGATAGCCTATTACAAGACCCAAGAGTTGATTTTCCACAGGTTGGTCGTCGGGGACTCCCGGTTTTATTATACGCGGATGACGCGGTCCTTCTTAGTAGGACCGCCAGGTGGTTACAAACTGTGCTTGACTCTTTTTCAACTTTCAAGAAGGACAGGGACTTTTCCATTAATGATTCAAAATCATTTATGATGCAAATAGGTACCTGTATAAAAAAGCCCTTTCAGTTTAGGGTTGGTACTGCGAAGGTCCCCTGTACTGAGGTTTTCTCGTATCTGGGAGTAATACTAGACGAACACCATAATTGGGGCCAACTAAAGCAGAGAAAAAGGGGTGACTAATGCGGCCATTTTTCAATTTTGCTACCAAATTAGGTAAAAGACCTATAGCAGTTCTCCTAAAGATATATCAGATTATTAGGGCTTCAGGTGAACCTACAAATTTTTTGAATCCGGTGGGTAGAACTTCAGGAATCCTTGCTGTCTCCTGGAATATTGCTGGTCTTGCGGCCAAAATGTCTGATGCAAACTGGGTCACTTACATCAAGCAGTTTTCTATCATCTGTCTTCAAGAGACCTGGGAGCTGGGCTGTAATCTGTTTTTAGAAGGGTATAGGGCCTTCTTTGTGCCGGCCCTGCCTTCTGTGCGGGGTAGGCCCAAGGGGGGACTTGTAGTCTTTGTCTCCATACTGATTCCGTGTGCAGTACGGAGATTGGTAGCCCAGCATACAGGGGTCATGGGACTAATTATATATTTGAGTTGTATTAATTTAAGATTGACTTTGTGATTATTGTGATGTTTTAATATGTTTTGTCTATTGTGTGTACTTTTATGGATTGCAATATATCCGAAATAAAGTCATTTTGAATTTGATATATCAGGCAAAATGTGTCACATTGGCAGCTTATGGTAGTGAAATATGGGGTCATGTAGCTATGGAAGATCTGCAAGTGGCCAAGAACAGGTTCCTGAAACTGTTACTGGGTGTCCCAAACGGGACCTCAAATATGATTGTACACAAAGAATTGTGGGTTCCTTACCTGAGTGATACCTTGGTCTATGCACACTAGTCTTTTGGTTGAAAACATGGCTGAATGAGCAACTGCTGCTGACCCAGAAGATTTTGAAAGAGTGTATGTCGCTGAATTATGTGCACCACATATCATGGTTAAGATATATATGGTCTAGCTTTGATAGACTGGGTAGACCAGACTTATATACTTACCCGGAAACGGCATCTAACAAGGACTTGGTTTGAGTGAGGGAGTCCTTCTGTAATTTATTGAAATTAGAGAGGTAAGGGCTTGAATTGGCAGAAACCCAGAGTGCGAAAATTAATAATTTTGAAAACATCTCCAACTATAGAGCCTTATAGTTTAGGTTCTTTAGCACATATGACCGTTTTTTGCTGACTAGGTTCTGCCTGGGTTTCTTCCATCTCCTGTTAGCTTTCCCTGGGGGTTGCCATAGAGGAAAGCCTTTAGCACCCTGCGGCTGTGACGGTGTGTCTCTGCAGAATTTGTTTAATTTTTTATTCTTTTGTAGTTTTTATGCAATCCCCAGGAGAAAACTAATAGTGCCGGTCTTAAAGAGACTGAAATTTAGGCAGGGTCGCCCAACTTTGATTTATTTACAGCTGCTATCTGAAGATTCTGTCTCATTTGTTCTTAATTTTCTCAAAGCCGTAATAAAAAGTAGGGCATCTTTTGACTAGAGGGCAGTATTTTGGAAGGTAATTTAATAATTCGCCCCCTGCAATTGATACAACAACCGCCAGGATTGTTGGGTCTATCTAACTCTAGGTCTATGCGAATAGTTGACCCTTTTGCAGAATTGATTTTAAGGGGCTTTTTTCCTATGAATTAACTTCTTGTATGTATTGATCAGGATAAATGGTTTTATAAATTTTTATCACTGGTTTTATGTCTATGTGAACTTTTATGGTTTTACAGCTGTAACCCGAATAAAGTTGTTTGATTAACTGTTTTTTAGTTAATGTTCACATAAGGTTTGGGAACCCCCTCTTTAAACGTGTGTTTGATGCCCGATTCGCTCATAATTAAGGTAACCATCCTCCATTCCTCCCTAGCCATCCTCTTCTCTCCCTTCCTTCCAAGGTCTCCAGATTTTGTTAAATGTGGGAGGGCAACCTGATGCACTAATTTGTTTGCCCCATTGCACCAATTCAAGCCCTCCCATTCTCGCATGGTGTATAGAGTGGACACTCCCCAGTGATTCAGGATATCTCTTCGGGTCATCACCACCCTCAGGACCAAGTTACAGAGCAGAAGGGCATAGTGGTACAGGGTTTGCTCGTACCAAATTCCCAATTAAACCAATTGAGGTGTAAGCTGCACTTCATCACGCAGGGTCTCTGATATCGCATCGCCCACCCATATCCAGTAGGTCCCTATCTTTAGACTTTCCCAGATAATTAAGAATGGGGTTGCCTCACACGTGGCAGCCATGTAAGCATCGATCATCAGAAGTGTGAACCATACAAAAAAGATGGGTCCAAGTATAGTATGCCGTATGTAGAATTTTTATTTGGATCAGTCTGAAGCCTGCCCAGATCGCAACTGCTCCAAGATGCCCACATGCCAGACCCTGGTCATCGTCATCTGGTCTTCCCAAGTCTCTCTCCCACTGTTCCCTCATAAAATCTAGTGAGGGAAGACTAATATTAAAGAGTGTAGGGTAAATCCGAGACACTGCATGGTCTTTCGGGGGGAGCCCAACATCCTATATTCTAGTGGGGATTCCTCCTCTATCTTGGTCTACACCCCACATCCACCTAGCAGAAAATGCATCTGTTGATACCATAAAATTTGACAGCCCGACAGTTTGTATTCAGTTTGTAGATCACTAAATAGAGTATTGCTACATCCCTCCATTTGTCTCCCAACTGGGAGATCCCTAATACGTCCCATTTTTGATGACCCTTAATGTCCCACAGACCAGGAAAAAGGTCTGAATCCCAAGGAGGGATCTGTGTCAGGATGGAGAAGAGAGGCAGCCAGCTGCTTCTGTAAAGTCGAAGGAGTTATCCTCTGGGGTCTTAGCGGTATGGTCTGCTTGTAGGTAAGATACCTGCCCGTATGAAAAAGCCCAGTCATTAAAAATCAGCAATTGCAAGGTTAAATAGTTAAGTTGGAGGTTCGGGAAAGCAAAGTCTCCCTCTGTCTGGTGCCTGGTTAGTAGTTAAAGAGCTATTTGTGGTACGACGTGAGCCCAAAGCAACACTCTCATTACACTGTCCACCCTACAAAAAAAGGCATCCAGGACCAGATATGGGGTATTCTGCAGGATATACAGGAATTTGGGCAGGTAGGCCATCTTATAGATGGACGCTCACCCCTGGAGTGAAAGCGGTAGTGTCGGCCATCTTTCCTTGTCCCTGCAGCAGGACTTTCGAAACACCTCCAGTATTTCTTGAATGTACATGTTTTTTTCAGATGTGACAAAAATGCTCAGATAGTGGAACCCTTGGGTCTCCCATCGAAAGAGACAGTCCTTTGTCATTGACAGGGCATCCACTCTTACACGGAAGGCCACTAACTTGTGCCAATTAATGTGGAACCCCACATAGGACCCAAACATTGTTAGGATGTCCAATATTCTCAGCACTGAACATGATAGGTCTGCAAGGTAAAGTAGGATGTCATCAGCTTATAATGATACAATGCCCACCCATCCCAGGTCCCAGCAGAGGCCCCTGATTTATTCATCCATCTAGATCCATGACGCCAGAGGTTCAAGAGCGATCACTTATAGTAGGGGCATTAGCGAGCATCCCTGCCTGGTGCCCCTGGATAGGCCAAAGCAATCTGACAGGGCCCCATTGACTCAGACCCTCACTACATGCTCGTTATATAGTAGGCTGATCCAAGAGTGAAAATATGGGCCAAAGCCCATTTTCCAAAGGACAGCTATCATGTAGTGTCATTTCAGGGAGTCAAAAGCCTATTCGACGTCCAGGGCCAAGAGGACCCAGTTCCTGCAGTCGTTTGCTGCATGCTAAGCTGCCCATCAACCTTTTCAGGTGGTGCCTTGTGTCATGTATGGCATGAAGTTAGAATGATCGGGATTAACCAAGAGGTCAATCACCTGTGTTAGGTGCTTTTCTAGAATCTTGGCCAGGATTTTCATTACAGTATTGATGAGGGAGATCAGCCTATAAGAGGCACAATCTTCAGCCATTTTTCCCTCTTTATGGATCAAAACAATTGTTGCTTCACAGAGGTCAGGTGGCAGGACAATCAAATCTCTGGCCATGCTGAACATGGAAAACATTGGCTTCTCAACTTTTGAAAGCACACCTTTATAGAATTCTACTGGGGAGCCATTGGGGCTGGGAGTTTTATCATTGTTCAATTGTGAACTAGCTGTAATCACCTCACCCTCTGCGATCTTCTCCTCCAGCACCTCAGCCTGGCCAGGAACCAAGTGGGGGCTTGAAGGTCCCTAATGAAGGCCCTGGCCAGCAGTAGTCTGACTCTGGTAGAGCCATTCTAGAGCCATTCTAGATACCCAGCACTGCCCCTCCTCCTTTTTGGCCAGCTATGTGAGGAGATTGCCAACCTTACTGCCTTCCTCATAGAGCCAACCTATCGTTCACTCGGGTCTATTACCCAACACAAATCAACCAGGCCCAGAGCCTCTACAAAATTGGCCAGTCATGTGTCAGGTCTTGCATGATCCCCTGAAATTGTCACCCTGTCCATGTCCCCATACAGTGTCAAGTTGAGGTTCCCTCCTACAATCGTCAGTGCATCTGGGGAGTGGGTCAACCAGGCCCCCATGTGTTCCAGGCCAAGAGACTGTAGGCCTGGAGGAAAGTACCATGACCCTATACCTAAATTCTCCCCATACCATCGGCCATTGATCGCTGCCTGTCAGTCATTCCTATCCACTCAGGTGCAAAGCACCTCCAGTGGCAGAGGGAGGCAAATCAAAACCCCCACCCCCTGGATCCTTTTGCAAATCCTGCATATGCAAGTGTTAACTAGCAGGTGAGTGTCTTGTAGCAGGACTATGTCTGGGTCATGGCTGAACAGATTCTTTCTCACCACCCCTCGCTTGAGTTTGTCCTCAAGCCTTTGACATTCCAAGAGAAAATCTTCAGGGCCAGACCTCGGCCCAGATCATCTTTCCCCTCATCCCCCATTTGCCCTTGAGTTCCCGGCTGCCGGTTGCCCTTGAGTTCCCGGCTGTGTCCATCCTTCTGGTCCCTCATTGCCTCGTTCCTGCCCTTGATGAAAAAAACATCATACCCCTAACATCCCCCTACCCAACCACCTCATACTGCAGGCTTCGAACTGCCCACCAGCCCAATGCCCAAGATGCCTGTCATTGTCCCATTTTGAACAGAATAGGAATGAAACAGAAAACTGTGTTTCTAACTCAGAATTGCAGCAGTCAATTAACTTGTGAGGGGGTGCCCCCCCTGGTTTATCCATCAGCGAACACACAGGGCCCAAAGAACTCAGGCTCCTCGTATCCATCAAACAGCCCAAGCATTACCCGTCACCTTCTTCGAGCCCACAATATCACCTCAACAGGTCTGAAGTCATTTGGGTCACTACTGGCCCATTCTTGTGTTCCCTGCAAGAGGATGGAGTCGAGAGATGAATCGTCGTGTTCTTCGAAAGTATGCACTAATTTGGCCCATATGGTGCTCAATAGTATAGCATATGTTTGTTGTAGTTCTGTCTCTTTTTTCACCTGCTTTGTCTCTATCAGCGCTTTTCTTAGGGCTGCACTTGACCAGTGGTGTACCCTCCTTTTGGATTTGGGCACTGTCTGGTCTTCCCATTGTAGAGCTTCTCAATCAGTCAGACAAGTGCAGTCCGTGCCCTCCAGCCATGTCCAAGCCTCCTCGGCGTGAAGAAGTGAGTGCGCTGCCGAGCCACACTTGGGGTTTAGCAGAAAAAAGGAGCGCACATTTCAGGCCGAGAGCCCGCAGCTGTTGCTTCATTGCCACAAATTTTTCTTGCTGGCGGTGAACTACCTGGTGTGGCCGGGGTAGATGTTCACCAATACCAATGCCCCTGTCAGGGACCCTGCACTCGGGCATTGTAAAGGATGGCTTCCCTGTCCCGATAGTTGAAAAGACAGACCACCACGGGTATAGGGCATGCTCCCGGCCTTTGTGGGCCTCCCGGCACGCCGTGAGCCCTCTTGCCTGTGAAGAATTTGTAGGTCTTGTCACCCATGACCTCCTTCAGGGGCCTTAGTTCAAAATAATGTTCCATACTGGGCCCTTTGCAGTGTTCAGGGAGGCCTACGACGTGAACATTGTTGCATCAGGAACGGCCCTCCACATGTTCCTCTCTGAGCCGCCCCACCTCATGTTGTAATGTCTGCAGCTGTTGATCGTTCCTTATGTGTAGGTTGCATCTGTTGCCCGCCCTCTCAGTTTCACCCACCCTATCTGCCAGTTTACGGTAGTCTGTTCTCAAGAAGCCAAGGACAACTGCCCCCTGTGTCAATCTTTCCCTTCAGCATCAACTTGGATTCACCTATGGCCACTACTATAACTGTTGTATAGGCCTCCAGCCCCTCTCTAGACACAGGATGGGCTCACTAATCTCCAGCCTAGAAGTCCAATGTTGTGCACTCAAGACTCCAGAAAGAAGCAAGGATCACAGCATACCCGGTCTGCGCCATGGGCTCAAGAAACACAAGCTGGAGCTTCCATATCTGGTTGTGGGCATGTTGGATGGGAGGCAACACAGAGGGTACGATGCAAGCCCCAACTCAAGGCAGCCTGCCCCTCCACTGAAGCAGGGGGCCAACCCCAGTCCCAGCAACACAAAATCCACAGCGCAGAATTTTGGCCAAGCTTAAGGATGGATCCCAGGCCTGCACACATTGGGGGCAATCCGCCTGCCAGGCCTGCGGGTCGTCCCCGCTCCACCGTGCACCCCACGGGTCAATTAACGAAGGGCAGTTATGCACTGTGACATGTCCAGGTAATCAGTCCGCAATGGGATTCCGGCAGGGCGGTCCACTGCTCTTCCACGCTGCCCAAGCACTCTCCGCGGCCCTCCAACCATTACAAGAGAGACGCTGCCTTTTCAACTGAGGCAAGCAAGATGGGCCCACTGGATGCGTGGTAGGACATAAGGGAAGGGAAGGCCCCCCGCTGAGCACTCCACCGAGCTTCTTACTCGGTTCCTCCTTGCCGCAGAGTAGTGAGAATATGGAAGGAAAAGAACAAAAGTCATCAGATGTGTGTTGATGAATTAGGATGCGTCTAATGGTACACAATCAATCAATCAATGCGACATTTGTAAAGCGCGCTGCTTACCCATGAGGGTCTCAAGGGGCTGTGGGGGGGCAGCTACTGATCAAACAGCCAGGTCTTCAGGCATCTCTTGAAGGTCAGCAGGTCCTGGGTCTGTCGCAGGTGGATGGGGAGGGTGTTTCATGTCTTGGCGGTGAGGTGAGAGAAGGATCTGCCACCGGTGGTTGTTCGGTGGATTCGTGGAATGGTGGCAAGGGTGAGGTCAGCAGAGCGGAGCTGGCGGTTTGGGGTGTAGAAGGTGGGTCGCTTGTTGAGGTATGCTGGTCCGGCATTGTGGAGTGCTTTGTGAGCGTGGCTGAGGAGCTTGAAGGTAATCCTCTTGTTGACGGGAAGCCAGTGCCGGTCCTTCAGGTGGGCGCTGATGTGGCTGTGGCAGGGTATGTCAAGGATGAGGCATGCAGAGGCGTTTTGTATGCGTTGGAGTTTCTTCTGGAGTTTGGCAGTGGTTCCAGCATAGAAGGCGATGCCGTAGTCCAGGCTGCTGTTGACAAGGGCCTGGGTGATTGTCTTTCTGGTTTTGGTGGGGATCCATCTGTAGATCTTGCGAAATATACGGAGGGTGTTGAAGCAGGAGAAGGAGACAGCATTGACTTGTTGGGTCATTGACAGAGAAGAGCCCAGGATGAACCCCAGGTTGCATGCGTGGTCAGTGGGTGTCGGCGCAGTTCCCAGCGAGGCCGGCCACCAGGGCTCGTCCCAGGTGGAAGGGGCGGAGCCGAGGAGGAGGACCTCCGTCTTGTCCGAGTTTAGTTTCAGGTGGCTGCTCTTCATCCATTTGGCGACGGCCTTCATCCCTGCATGGAAGTTGGTTTTGGCGGTGGCAGGGTCTTTGGTGAGGGAGAAGATCAGCTGGGTGTCATCGGTGTATGAGACTATGTTGAGGTCTTGTGATCGGATGATGTTGGGGAGGGGTGTCATGTAGACGTTTAAGAGGGTCGGGCTGAGGGACCATCCTTGGGGTACGCTGCAGGTGATCTTTGTGGCTTCGGATCGGAATGGAACAAGGCGGACTCACTGGGATCTGTTGGTGAGGAATGTGGTGATCCACTCCAGGTCTTTGTCAGAGATTCCCACGTTGTAGAGGCGTGTGCGCAGGGTGTGGTGGCTGACGGTATCGAAGGCAGCCAAGAGGTCCAGGAAGATGAGGGCCGTTGTTTCGCCGTTGTCCAGCAGGGCTCTGATGTCATCGGTGGTGGCGACGATGAGGGCAGTTTTGGTGCTGTGGTTGATGCGGAATCCGGATTGGAACGAGTCCAGGGTTTTGTTCTCTTTGAGGAATTGGGTCAGTTGTCTGTTGACGATCTTCTCAATGACTTTCGCCGGAACGGGAGCACGGAGATGGGCAGGAAGTTTTTGGGGTCCTTTGGGTCTGCCTTGGGTTTCTTGAGTAGGGCGTTGATCTCTGCGTGTTTCTAGCTTACCGGGAAGGTGGCGGTCTCAAATGAGCTGTTGAAGATCTTATGGAGTTGGAGTGCGATGATGGAGCTCGCTTTGTTGAAGATGTGGTGGGGGCAGGGTTCTGATGGTGAGCCGGAGTGGATGGTGTTCATGGTTTTGATGGTGTCTTTGTCGTTGAAGTGGTTCCAGGAAATCAGGTGGCCAGTGTGACTGGGGGGCGGTGAGTATGGGGTGTCGGCGGCTGTCGGACAGGCCTGGGTGTTGAAGCTGTCGTGGATGTCTGTGATTATTGCGGTGGAAGAAGGTAGCTAGAGAGTCACAGAGGTCTTGTGACGGCGGGATGTCGTTGGTGCTGGAGCTGGGGTTGGCGAGTTCCTTCACGATGTTGAAGAGCTCTTTGCTATTGTGTGCGTTGATGTCGATGCGTTCCTTGAAGGAGGTCTTTTTGGCCGTTCGAATGAGTTGGTGGTGTCTGCGGCTGGCGTTCTTGAGGGATGCGTGGTTGTCCGGTGTTTGCTTGTGGCGCCATTTCTTCTCTAGTCTCCGGCAGGTCTGCTTGGTTGTCTGGAGGTCGGCAGTGAACCAGATGGCTCTTCTGTCGGTACGTCTGTTTGTGGGTTTCTTGATTGGGGCAAGAGTGTTGGCGCAGTCGTTGATCCATTGCTTGAGGTTGCGGGCGGCTGTGTTGGTGTCGGTGTGGTCAGTCGGAGAGTCTTGGGCAAGGGTGGTGGTTAGCTGGCCTTCGGTTACCTTGTTCCAGCTGCGGTGGGCGATTCTTTGCTGGTGATTGTGTGTGGTGGTTTTCTTGAAGGTGAAGTGGATGCAGCGGTGGTCGGTCCAGTGGAGTACGGTGGTGTGGCTGATGGAGATGTGGCTGCTGGCGGAGAAAATGGGGTAGAGCGTGTGTCCGGTGGAGTGGGTGTGTGTCGTGACGAGCTATTTGAGTCCGAGGTTGGCGAGGTTTTCCAGTAGTGTGGTGGAAGTGCTGTCATTGGTGTTCTCGAGGTGGAAGTTCAGGTCTCTGAGGAGGATGTAGTCTGTGGTGGCCAGGGTGTGCGTGCTGACGGCGTCTGTGATGGAGTCGATGAACTATGGCCAAGGTCCAGGGGGTCTGTACATGAGGGTTCCTCTGAGGGTGGTGTTGGGATCGATGTGGATCTGGAAGTGCAGGTGTTCGGCGGTGCTGAGGGTGTCTTCGGTGTCCTCCAAAGAGGAGCGAGGAACAGGAACTGCCTCCTTAAGGTGGTAAGGAATAAGTTAGCCAGTCAAGTGCTGTCACTGTAGACATGGAATGCGAATGTGTAGTAATGAGGTCCACGCACGTAGGATGAAATTCAGGAAGCTTTATTAAAGATAGTTACATGTGGAATAGTTCCAGTACAGCAGGTAGTAAAGTTATGTAAAGCAGCCCCACCAGGAACAGCCCGCTTGCTGCTCAGCCCATTCTCAACTGTCACTTCCAACGTCTCAGGCACCCAACATTCCAATTGCATCATCACTCCAACATTCCATGCAGCACACACAGACACACTGGCTGAGCAGGGGATGTAAAGGGCATTACAAGAACATGAGTAGGATACTACATATCCCCCTTTCTTATAAAACGGAAGCAATAGTCCTACACCTAAAAGAGATGTAGCAATAAGAAACCAGTAAGGAAAGAGCTGAAAGGAATGCAAATGCAACAGAGGAAGTAAAGACAAGAAAAGGACAGAAAAGAACGAGCGAAGAGATAGGTGTGGGAAAGCAAAGAGAAAGCAAAGGTTGAGTGGCACAAAAAGAAATAACCCATTGTCTCCAACAAGGAAAATAGTAGTAAGTAATGAGTCGGAAGAAACAGCACGTAAGTAAAAGGACATAGTCGCACCAAACACTACCCCCAAACACACCCACTGGACAGGCAGGCAAGCAAGGAAGGAAGGACAAGGCACAACGCGTAAAGAGCACAAGACTAACACCCAGAAACCCAAAGAAGAGGGAGTGATCTCCTCTTGAACAAGGAAGAAAGAGAAAAACACTACAGAAAAGGAAAGACTAGAGGCAGAGGAAGAATAACAACAAAGTGTATAGTTCAGGTTCCTAGGTTGAGAAAGGAATGTAACATCACATGGATTACCGAACAAGTTTGAAAACAGAGGAGAAGAATAAAAATACAAACAAGTATAATTAAACCTCCCCCACTTTCATAATGATAATAAAATGAATATGAGAATAACGTTGCATGTACAACAATGTAATATGATGTAAGCATTACATTTTAAGAAAATGACAGTAAATGAAGCTGAGACCCATGACTGATATCCTAGGAGAGGGTAAGAATGTACGAGGACATGGAACATAAACCCATGACCCCCTACCTCAAAGCAAAGGGGTGAAGAAGTACTGAGAATGGGACTAAGACCCATGAAACGATATCCCATGTAAGGACAACCCCTGTGCAGAGGTCAAAACTAAGCAATGTAGTGATGGAACTATAACCCATAAGACACACTCTGCGTGAGGGTAACAGTGTAGGAGAAAATGGGGCTAAAACCCATGACCTACCCCAAGAACAAGGGTGGTAGACCATTATGTAAATGACACTAGCATCCATATGGGACTGAACACCCTAAAACGTGTAGACGGGATTGGATGTATGACCTACCCCAAGACGCAAGGGAGGTTTGCTACTGTGAATGGGACTGGCACCCAATGTCTACCCTCTAGTATGAAGGTGAAGGCTAAAGTAAGTGGGACTGAACACATTAGACCTACCCCTGAGAGAAGGGCGTAAATGAAGTGTGAGCAAATGAGGCTAGAATCCATTGCCGTCCCTCATGTAGCGAAAAGTTAAATGTGAAGTGTGAACATACGAAATGCACACCAAAGTCAAAAAGGTGTATAACTTGTTATGTAAAAAGGCTTATATAGCGCATGGCTACCCCAGCAATGGCGCGTCCCAGCGCTAGCGGAGCAAGGCGACAAAGATGGAAGGTGAAAGGCTAGAAGAAGGACAGCCTGTCAGGAGCTTAATATTTTATGCGAACGTATCCCACCAGACAATCCCGTAGAGTGTAGCAGGTGAGAAAAATAGTTCCTTGATGTAGTGATCCAAAAAACATGACTTAAATGCAACTGTAAAGTCAGCCAAGCATATGATAGGCTTCAATACTGAATCACCAAAACTGATAGGAGACAGTTAAAGTTTAGGGTGTGTGTGTCACCATAATGCGGTGAAACACACCAGCGTTTGTGAGAAAAGACTCTTTGCATAGATAGCCAGGAGGTGACAAGGTGACAATGTCTTGTAACACCCTCATGCACTCACAGATAGAGCACAATATGCCATGGTCACCCTTGTGCAGTGCCAGCTGAAATAAGTGTTCCACAGGGCATATAGGGTCCTGCGGATGGCATACAACATGAAATATGACAATGCAGTAGACACGGAATTCAGCACTTGACCTGAGTGGACCGGAAAACCAAGCACAGACTGCACTCACTGAATTCATTGCACGTCCATGTAAGTAATATTTATATGTTCCTCAAATGTGCCTGGGTTCCAAAGGACTCATGAAGACAACAATGAGGAGAAAACTTGCGGATAGACGAGTTGCGGTAGGTGCATGGTACATTGACGAGTTTTGAAATGCTTTAGACCCAAAGTCTGCCGTATCCGTGTTGATCGCAAGCAAAAGATGGCAGCACACCTTGACGGATGGCCCACAGCACCCTCATGCACCAAACATTGTCACGCAGGAGTCCTTTCACAGTGAGAGCTTGTGTCATCATGGGGATCCTGGAGGAACTATGCGCAGCATAAACATTGAGGTGAGATGTGCATGCTAAATGTTACACCGTTCGGATTCCAAAACGCAGAGCGGGGATGTAAAGGGCATAACAAGAGCATTAGTAGGATACTACATAATGGTCTGAGGGTGCGTAGAAAACACTGGTTGGTGTTGATGTTGAAGAAATCCATCTTCTGAGGAAAGAATGTGTGACACTTTTTAAGAGGGAGGCCTGCGTAGAGCAAGTTATTTCTACTGAACAATATGCCACATTACCTTGTATGCTTTTTTCACGCATGCCATTACAACATGGTCATTACAACGACCGCGTTGTAACAATGCATGCCATTACCCCGAAAGTCGGAACAACGACTTGCTAGGGGGGCCGCTGGATGTTGGAATAGTATAATTTACTATTCCAACTCCAGTCTGTGCAACAGTAGGGAAGGTGTTGGATTTTATATCCAACACTTTTTTGACCACTAGAGCAAGTCGTTGTAACAACGCAGTCATTGTAACAGGCGTGTTATAATGGCATGCGGTGTTCCGGTTTCATGGTGAACGATGTTTACCATTCTGCACACAAAAAAGTGGTGATTTTGGTAAGGCGGGACTTAGGGGTTAAGATACTGGGTAGAAGTTGTGAGGGTTAGGATTAAGTGAAAGATTCTCATATGTGACCCTTTGAGGGCAGTGTTGTTATGAGAAATAAATATCATAGCATATGCATTATCCTTAGGGCCCAAGCCAAATTCACTGACTTCAAATTTCATGACGTGTTGTGGCTTTTTCTCCAGCACGACTATCCAAACCTTACCCTCAAGATGTTTAAGGTCTCTTTGGGCATGTATATGTGGAGTTAAGAATAGTAAATCTATACTTAACTAAATATGTTTACCTTCTTGATATTTAGTCACATTATTTTAGCAGCACATTGTTTGTGCAAATCTTACCCTCAAGATGTTTAGGGTCTCTTTGGGCATGTATATGTGGAGTTTAGAATTGTAAATCTATACTTAACTAAATATGTTTACCTTCTTGATATTTAGCCACATTATTTTAGCAGCACATTGTTTGGAAACCACCTTTACAAATGTATGGCTGCAGCATTAATTGGGACTTGGGGCCAGGTGTACAACCATGACAATTTTCGACTCACAGATTGCGCTCGATTACGCGTTGCAATTTGCGAGTCACAAAATGCCATGTACAACAGTGTTGTGATTCCCAATAGGGTTGCAAATTGCATGCCACATGAATTTTCATGAGGCATTCGCAATTTGCGACCCCATTGGGAATGGATAGCCCTCCCAGGGATGGCGGCCTGCTGGGCTCAGCAGACCTCCATGCCTGGGACTGCTTTTAAATAAAGCAGTTTGTTTTTTTAAACTGCAGCTCGTTTTCCTAAACGGAAAATGGGTTGCATTTAAAAACATCAAATTAAACGTTTTTGTTTCATTTTATAAGGGCATGTAGTGGTCCCTGGGACCACTGCCTGCCCCTAAAAAATATTTTCCCCTGCACTTGCAAAGGGGATGGGGACCCCTTCCCATTTGCAAGTGCATTCCCACCCTCTTGAAGAAGCCTGAAATTTGCGAGTGTTATGCAACAACAATTGCGATTGCAAAACATTCATACATGGGGTGGAGAGTCGCTATTAGGAAGGGTCACCTTTGAAATACCCCTTCCTAAAAGGGAGTTGCAATTCCTATTTAGCGAGTTACAAATGAATTGCGACTTGTTAAACAGGAATTCTACATGGCCGCATTAGTTTTTGCAAGCACAAACGGGTCGCTAACCCGTTTGCGCATGCAATTTAGGGACGTACATCTGGCCCTTAGCCCTCTCCATGCTTGCACTGTTAGAAAACTGGGTTTTCATTTTGGTATACAAAAGGTACTGATATATTCTGTTAATGCACTTTCTGCTATCATTAATCTGATTTCTATCCGGAGACTGACGCTTACAGATCAACACTCTATAAGAACCCAACAGCCAAAAGTTACTCCTGACCGATTCTTTAACTTTGAATCAATTCTTCCACCTATCGGATGTAAGACGCTACAACGCATACATTTACATTGCGGTACATTATATCGTGCGTTGGAGGGCGCTGGACTTAGGAGTAGTATAATTTACTCTTCCAACTCCAGTGTACATACAGTAGGGAAGGTGTTGGATAGTCAATTATACTATTCCTTGCCCTAGAGCGCCATCCAACGCAAGTCGTTGTAACGACTTGCGTTGTGAAAACTGCGATGTAATAGCATCGCGATGTAATCCCCGCGTTGTAAACAATGTTTCCCTTCCTATCTACTGTCATGAGGTTGGCCACATTCTAAAACCCCATTGACTCTCATTTCAGGACTGTACTTAGATCCATCCTATCCCTCAAATCCCAATTCAGTTCCAACAGGGGTGTAGCTGCATTGATATAGGGAATGGCATAACTCCTATAAAGACCCCTAAATGTTTTTTTAAAAGGCAGAAGGGTCTAGTAGTGCACTTGTTTGTGTCATTTTGTAAGTCTTCAAACATCCCTGGTTTTATACTCCTTTAAAATCAAACCCATAACATTTTTCTTAAATGTCCCCACTAGCTCATGTTTCACTTTGAATCTGGACAAATATTATGAAAAATGAACAAAGTAGTAATCTCACAGGTAGGGAGTGCCAAGCCACCTTCCTCCACACCTTTATAAAAATTGGTAATCTAGCAGTTTTATTCTGCCAAATAAAAGATGTAAAAAGTGATTACACTTTTCTGAAAAAGGATGTCACAAGCACACACAGTATAGCCGAAAAAAAGAGAATTGAACGAGGGGAGAATCACCCTTTTTAGGTCTCGCCTGAGCCAATGCGCTTGCGCATTGCTCCGGCGAGATTATAGTAAGCGGAAAAGAAAAGTCTACCAAAACGGCTGCGGATCGCATACAGTTCATGTGATCCATGCGCGTGCACAGCATCGCCACCCACATAACACACCACCATTTGTCTGTGCCTCGGCATCAGACTTCAAAGTCTGCTGCTCACCCCCCCACATGTACATCGTGCACCACCATTTGTCTGTGCCTCAGCATCAGACTTTAAAGGCTGCCGCACCCCGCCCCCCGCCACAGCAATGTTGAGAGCTTGTTTTTTTTATCTCTATCCTTCTCAAACTCACCAGTCTCCCCTTCCCAATCTCTTTATGCCCACTCTTTTTACCCCCTTTCCCTGTATGTTCCGATTTTGTCCTACTTTCCTCCCCTCCCACTTCTGAACTTTCCCCATCTCTCATAATCTCATATAGTTTGACCGGCTCTTCTCCCCTCCACTTCTCTCACTTCAATCTCTTGATTCCTCCCCCATTCCTTCCACCCTGCTTTGTCAATCTCTCACACTCTCTTTTTCTCCCCTTCCATGTATTCCAGTCACTTCTTCCAGTACAATTATTCTCTTTCGTTTACGTTTCACTTACGTCTTTCTCTCTGTTTTCTCTGATCTTTTTCTTTATCGAAACCCTCACCCCCATCCATTGCATCTGCTTTTATTTATTATCAAAATAATTATGGGTCTTGGGGGTGCTCGGGAGCCAATGGCAGCACACACATTCCAGCAATCCAGCGAGGTGATGGAGCCCCCGAGCCATACTCTTCACCACTTCCCATCCAACCCCTCCTTCCACTTGGCAGCCTCATATACTCCACTCATACATGCCAATAAGCCCGATTCAGGTGGGAGACTTACGATTTTTCAAGCCAAAAATGGCTCTATTTTAGCTGTTTCCCGCCTGAAATTGCATTTTCAACAATAAAAGTCATTGGGGAATTTTCATTTTCCCAATTTTTTATTTTAAACCCCCCACCTCCCTGTACTAACATGTTGGCATGTATGACTCCACTCTCTGTCCAGTCTGATGTTTGTAAACTGTTCAGTGCATCTCTTCCATGGACCCTTACCTTCTACAAATTACACCCTGCTGTCTTCCTTTGCTCCTGCCCTCATTTGCTGCGTTTTTGCTCAATCTTCCCCCTCTAAGCGAAGAACCCTCTTTTAACTTGTGTCCTTCGAACCCCCTTGCAGCTGTCTTCTCCTCTTTTCTGCATAATCATAGCACAAGACTACAGGTCACCAAGTACTCTTTCTCTCTTCAATGTGGAATTTTCATTAGCAACCTAAAGCATTCTGGGAAGTGTAGTACTAGTCCACTTCAGTTGCTCTATACCGAAAATGATGATTGGTAAAAGAAAAGGCCACCAACAGCTGGAGCACTGCTACTTGTTTAGTTTGCCAAGCTCATTACTTAATAGAGTGTCCCTCTATAAACTATTTCAAAGAGAGTGGTGAGCGCATTTGACTGCACGTCTATGGCACGATTACACAACTTTCATTTGGCACAACATTCATTTGGCTTTTAGTGGGGATAGCGGTTCTTTCTTGCACAACTGTGTGTTTGCGAGGATGGTGGCCTCTGGCTGCAGCCTTCCGCCCCTCCCTTTGCCCAACAAGGATGGTCGTGGAGGGGAGCAATTGACAAGACCTCATTCCCCTCCCAAGAATCAACGCTTGCGACCCTTGGTGCCAGATGGAAGCCACGTCTGTTGCAATGTTGACACAACTGGCCATTAATTAAAGAGTCTGGCCAAACCACAGGACGATACGAGAGGTACCTTTCGCATTTCCCCGCTCGTTATTAAACACTAATATACACTGGTAACCGAAAGACACTTTCAATGTTTCTTCGGATGGATATTTATGGGGACTTCAAAACGGCGCGCTGGTTCTGCTTTCACCCACCGCTCTCCCTCCCCCCTCCATTACAATCACTCACGGGCGCCAGGTTCACACCCAATCACAAAGACACGCACTCGCAAACACACGCACTCGTAAACACACGCACTCGCAAAGACACGCACTCGCAAATGCACGCACTCACAAAGACACACACTCACAAACACACACACTCACAAACACACGCACTCACAAACAGGGTAGCACTTTGATGTCCCACTTGTTTGACAGCTTCTTTGGAAGAAATTGGTGATTATGCATGGCGAAGATGTGGTGTCATGGCAGAGCTAAATATACAAACCATATCCAGGCAACCTCCTCATCAGCAGTAAATCAGCAAAGCTTCTCCCATTTAACATCGGAGCACTACATTCTCACAGAAAGAGCTGGTCTTGTGGTCTTTCTGAAACTCTAAAGTGGTTGTAAACCCACAGGCTTTGCTTGAGCTCACATGCACACATTTCCACATTTATTGCAGAGCTTATACGATAAAGGCTGAAGGTTGGGGTGCTCCTTTCAGCAAGGCTTTAAGTGGGATGAACTGAGGGGGTCTCTCAAAGTGGTGAGGTCAATGTAATTAAGAGCGTGGCTTAAAAAAGAATCTGCCCTCACTCTATCTATCGCCCTCACTCTATCTATCTATCACTATATCTATCACCCTCACTCTATCTTTCACCCTCACTCTATCTATCGCCCTCACTATATCTATCATTTATCTATCGCCCTCACTCTATTGCCTTCACTCTATCTATCTATCTCCCTCACTCTATCAATCTATCTATCTATCGCCCTCACTCTATCTATCGCCCTCACTCTATCTATCTATCGCCCTCATTCTTTCTATCTATCGCCCTCACTCTATCTGTCGCCCTCAATCTATCTATCTAATTTCACGATCCGCAAATCTCACGAAATTGCCGAAAAATCCGCAAATCCGTTCGCGGGCGGATTTCAGTTAAGGCAGGTGCTCGAGTTGAAGAAAGCTAACTTAGTAACCATTTTAGAATGGCGCCGGCAAGCTGCCAGAGTTGCAACTTGCAAGTAAGCAACTCTGGCAGCTTGCCGGCACCATTCTAAAATGGTTACAAAGTTAGCTTCAACTCGGGCACCTGCCTTACCTCTGTAAGTGCTTTCTGTGGGCCAAAAATTAAACCTCAACAGGAAGCACTTACAGATATAAATAAAGCAGGTGCCCGTGTTGAAGCTCAAATTCAGTAATGTTTTAATCAGCCCAAAACATTAGTGAGCACGGTCAAGGCTGGGCAAGTGTGGTTTAACCCCATATCTGCTGTCGAAAAGTAGCTGTAATACTCGAGGGAGGTCTTTGAATCCGTGAGTTTCTCGAGAGCAATCGCCATGTAGTTCCTCGGACCAGGAGGCTGCTTTCTCCTCACCGGCTGCCCTGCTCGCTCTCTGGCCCTTTATTCACAAGAGGCATGTTGACACGCATAGAAGCCCTGCACCACACACTAGCGGTATCAAACGGCTTCCCGCCCTTTCCCAACTATGATGGACAGCTCACTCAAGGGACCTCGGCGCCTTTTGGCACGGTGGCAAAGTTACAGGCACACATGGTCAGTGGAGACAAATCTTCTGGCCCTTTACGCAGCTGCAGTGTAGGAAAAGCACTATACATTTACCCAACGAGGTAGCACTTACTGATTAGCCAGTCGAAAGTACTAAAGTTGAGTAGATGGAAATCGCAAAAAAATTCTGCGAGTTTGCAAAAAAATCTACGAATTTGCTGACTTTTTTGCGATTTTGTGCGAATTCGCGGACCGCAGATCCGCAAAATTCACCCATACTTAGCCCTCACTCTATTGCCCTCACTCTATCACCCTCACTCTATCTATCTATCTATCGCCCTCATCCTTTCGCCCTCACTGTTCTTTTCTCCCACGCTGATCTGCTGTTCTCTTCCACCCGCCTCCTTCTTTAACTCCCTGTTCTCTTCTCTTGTGCTGATCTGCTACTCTCTTCCACCCGCATCCTTCTTTAAATCCCTGTTCTCTTCTCCTGTGCTAATCTGCTGCACTCTTCCACCCGCCGCCTCCTTTAACTCCCTGTTCTGTTCTCCCGTGCTGATCTGCTGCTCTCTTCCACCCCGCCTCCTTCTCTAAATCCCTGTTCTATTCTCTTCTCCTGTGCTGATCTGCTGCTCTCTTCCACCCCACCTCCTTCTTTAACTCCCTGTTTTCTTCTCCTGTGTTAATCTGCTCCTCTATTCCACCCACCTCCTTCTCTAACTCCCTGTTCTCTTCTCTTCTCCTGTGCTGATCTGCTGCTCTCTTGCACCCGCCTCCTTCTTTAACTCCCTGTTTTCTTCTCCTGTGCTAATCTGCTGTTCTCTTCCACCCGCCTCTTTCTCTAACTCCCTGTTCTCTTCTCCTGTGCCGATCTGCTGTTCTCTTCCACCCGCCTCCTTTTTAACTCCCTGTTCTCTTCTCCTGTGCTGATCTGCTGCTCTCTTCCACTCCACCTCCTTCTTTAACTCCCTGTTCTTTTCTCCCATGCTGATCTGCTGTTCTCTTCCACCAGCTTCCTTCTTTAACTCCCTTTTCTCTTCTCTTCTCCTGTGCTGATCTGCTGCTCTCTTCCACCTGCCTCCTTCTTTAACTCCCTGTTCTGTTCTCCCATGCTGATCTGCTGCTCTCTTCCACCCCGCCCCCTTCTCCAACTCCCTGTTCTGTTCTCCCTTACTGATCTGCTGTTCCCTGCCACCGCCTCCTTCTCTAACTCCCGTTCTGATCTGTTGTTCTCTTCCACCCACCTCTTTCTCTAACTCCCTGTTCTCTTCTCCTGTGCTGATGTGCTGTTCTCTTCCACCCGCCTCCTTCTTTAACTCCCTGTTCTCTTCTGCTGTGCTGATCTGCTGCTCTTTTCCACATACATCCTTCTCTAACCGCACATACACATACAACCACGTACACACACACATACACACACACACACACACACACACACAACCAAACAAACACACACGACCCCACCACACACACAATCTCACACACAACCACACACACAACCACACACACACAACCAGACACACACAACCACACCCAACCACACACATAACCACACATACAACCACACCCACACACACAACCACACACACAACCACACACACAACCACACCCACACCCACACACAACAACACACACAACCACACCCACAAACAAACACACAACCACACACACAACCACACATACAACCACAACCACAACCACACACAACCACAAACACAACCACACACACAACCACAATCACACACACAACCACACACACAACCACAAACAACCACACCCAGCCACACACAACCACACACAACCACATACACCCACACACAACCACAACCCCACACACAACCCCACACACAACCACACACATAACCACAACCACACACACAGCCACACATACAACCATACCCAACCACACACACAACCACGCCCAACCACACACCCAACCACACACACAACCACACCCAACCACACACACACACAACCACACACACACACACACAACCACACACACACACACACACAACCACACACACACACAACCACACACATCTATCTATCGCCCTCACTCTATTTATCTATCGCCCTCACTCTATCTATCTGTCACCCTCACTCTATCTATCTATCGCCCTCACTCTATCTATCTGTTGCCCTCACTCTATCCATCTATTACCCTCACTCTATCTATCTATCTATCTATCTATCTATCTATCTATCTATCTATCTATCTATCTATCTATCTATCTATCTATCTATCTATCTATCTATCTATCTATCTATCTATCTATCTATCTATCTATCTATCTATCTATCTATCTATCTATCTATCTCCCTCACTCTATCTATCTATCGCCCTCACTCTATCTATCTGTCGCCCTCACTCTATCTATCTATCTGTCGCCCTCACTCTATCTATCTATCGCCCCCACTCTATCTATCTGTCGCCCTCACTCTATCTATCGCCCTCACTCTATCTATCTATCTATCGCCTTCACTCTATCTATCTATCTATCTATCTATCTATCTATCTATCTATCTATCTATCTATCTATCTATCTATCTATCTATCTATCTATCTATCTATCTATCTATCTATCTATCTATCTATCTATCTATCTATCTATCTATCTATCTATCTATCTATCTATCTATCTATCTATCTATCTATCTATCTATCTATCTATCTATCTATCTATCTATCTATCTATCTATCTATCTATCTATCTATCTATCTACCTACCTATCTATCTATCTATCTATCTATCTATCTATCTATCTATCTATCTATCTATCTATCTATCTATCTATCTATCTATCTATCTATCTATCTATCTATCTATCTATCTATCTATCTATCTATCTATCCAGCTATCTATCTATCGCCCTCACTCTATCTATCTATCTATCTATCTATCTATCTATCTATCTATCTATCTATCTATCTATCTATCTATCTATCTATCTATCTATCTATCTATCTATCTATCTATCTATCTATCTATCTATCTATCTATCTATCTATCGCCCTCTAACTATCTATCGCCCTCTAGCTATCTATCTATTGCTCTCACTCTATCTATCTATCGCCCTCACTCTATCTATCTATCTATCGCCCTCACTCTATCTATCTATCGCCCTCACTCTATCTATCTATCTATTGCCCTCATTCTATCTGTCTATCTATCACACTCACTCTATCTATCACCATCACTCTATCTATCGATCGGCCTCACTCTGTCTATCTATCTATCGCCCTCTCTCTATTTATCTATCTATCTATCGCCCTCACTCTATCTATTGCCCTCCCTCTATCTATCTATCGCCCTCCCTCTATCTGTCTATCGCACCAGCACAGCATCACTCAGGGGCACCACAGCATCACTCGGGGGCACCACAACATCACTATGCGCTACCACAGCATCACTGAACGCCATATCATCACTCGTCGCCACCACAACATCACTCAGCGCCACCACAGCATCAATCTGTGCAACCATTCAACAACAACTGGTTCAAATATGTTCTCTCAATGTTTCAAGCTTCATTACAAATGTCACAAAAAGATGTTAATATTTTACTTCTGTTCTTGGATTTTCGTCACAATAAAATACACTGAACATAATCTTTACAAAAGTTATTTACAAAAGTTTAAGCTATTGCCATTATTAATTTTAAGTATTAATTATTTAAAAAAATGAAAAGCCATTGTTATTTATAATATCAATACATCTAAGTCATGTAATACAAAACATGTTGCATTACAAATGCTATAGGTGTCACATCTGCAAAAGTTAAAAGTATTGGCATTGTAAATGACAAAGCTATTAATTTTGCTATTTTCAAAACCAACACATAAATAAAAAATTGTGATTTACAATACCTATAGCTCAAACTTTCCTAATGCGAGACCTATTGCATTGCAAATGCTTGTTTATCAATGCCACCGTCCCTAAAACGGTGAGGGGGAGTATGTTCCTTTGTGCGAATAGTGATCTAACTTTTAAAAGTAATGGGGCATAATTACGGTCAAATAGATGTTCAATCTTCAGTCAGTATCTAATACGCTGAGATACTTCTTCGGTTGCTCATTTACACAGTTAACCTTATCTGGGAGCAAATTATCAGCCTCAAAATGACAAAGAATCTGGCTTTGATCAAGCAGCAGCATTACGTCAACCGCATTTAGCTTTATTTACCCACCTCTCTTGCATAGGAGGGTGAATCTCCCTGTCCTTCCGTTTAGCAATCGCCAATGGCTCAATGACAAAAGCAAATAATGCTGGTGACAGGGGCAACTTTGCCGGGTGGTGTACTTGCACTATACCAGCGTCTGCTGATTTAACTATAACCTGCTTTGGCCCACTAATGCATCTTGTAAATCAACCTCGTGATCTGCGGAGGGGAGGGGGGGGGAGGGGTATATTCAACTTCTCCGAAATACCAAAAAGAGTTTCCCAGACCAATCGGTCGAAGGGGCCTTCTCTGCATCAAAAAGAAAGACTTCAGCTGGAATATTATTGACGGATAGATAGTCCAGCACCTGCGCCTGATTGAGGTTCCAGACTTAAAACGACCAGGTGAACGAAAAGACTGCTTGCATCATGAAGGGGCCCAGATACATGTAAAAGGCTATGTCTAAGTGGGGGAAATTTGAAGGGCTCACGTTCACAAGAGAGATGTGGAACAAATTGATAGATTACAATTTAAGGTGGTGAGAGGGGCCCATTAGCGCAGAATGCAATTTTCTACAAAATGGTTGCTTTATAGAACTCTGCAGGTTTTGGGCAAAATTAATACCACATGGCCATGCGGTCGCTTTAGATGCGAACCAAGGGGCATATTATCAAGGCGGGCGAAATGAAATTATCGCCGCTTTAGCAAGCTGTCGCTAACATCAGTTAGCGACAGCTTTTAGGTGATAGCGAGCGGTTTGGGGCCCGCTTTGCATGTCAGCGATATTTATCGCTAATGACATGCAAAGTGGGCATACCCAACCTATTAGCGACTAAAAACAGTCGCTAACATCGCTATCGCCTATTATCAACGAAGGCGTAGCGATGGAAATATTCCGCTAAGCGCGAATATCTCCAAAAGCTAACGCCTGCTCGGACCAGTTCTTAGCCATTACATCCAATGGGAGGTGGATATTATGGTTAAGACCCTATTGGCGTTAATGCGTGAATATCGCTGTACTCTCAGCGATATTCACGCATTTCGCCGTTATCGCCGGATATTATTCATCGATTTAGAGATAAACGTTGCTAATAGCACTTTATCTCTGTGATAATATCCGGCGATGCTTGGTGATAAAAAAAACTCGCTTAGCCCATTTAGCGATAAATATCGCTAGTTGTTGGTAATATGCCCCCCAAGTGCAGTTGCAAACTGGTCCCATGTTATTGTGCAGTGCGCTGCCATTCAACAATTTTCGAGTGCGATCTTTCGCTATCTGGATTCAGCTTGGTAGATACAGTTAGTACCCTGTACGTGGTTGAGGTTCATAGACTATGATCCTGCTATACCATTAAATACCAGATTTCAAAAACAGCTCATTGTCTCGATGATGGTGCCGAGATCTTTGTTACTCCAAAGGGGAAACACTAAAGGCGATTTTCTCTGTCAGTGAATGGGTGGTGAAGAAGAAGCAGGTGAAAGTTAAAGAATCACTATATGCTCTTCGGTGTAGAGGGGTTACAAGATTTAATAACATGTGGGGTCAATTATGGTCGAAAAATGTAGATCGTTCTCTTGTTATTTTATAAGTAATGAACTGTAAAACACATTTCAACTGATTTGTTTCGTAATGTAATGATGCAAGGTGTTCTGGACCTGTATTTATGTTTAGGTGCATGGTACATGTTGATTTTTATAATCCTTTTATTCTGAATCTCAAATAAAACTATTTAAAAATAAGATAACGCACTTTCTGTTTGTACCATCTAGAAATTAGATGATATGTGGCACCTTTATTTCCACTTGTCAATAGAGCCCTCCTTACCTCACTTACCAAAACTTACGCAAATTGTTTGAAATTCGCACTGTCTGCCTACGCGCTGTGCCATCTACAAGGTATTTAAATAGCAGCTTTTTGGCTGGAGACCAACAACATCATTGCAACTCTCCAATGGTGTCGGCTGTGCATTTTCCACTTAGTGTTTTTTCTCTGCAAGATGACGTGAGTGACCCCAAAGACTTCCTAAAGCACACTTATGCTACTTTTCTGTGTCATTCCTTTTTCTGGTGCATATTTCCAAACTATTCAATTCACATTTGATTATCTGAGCAGCTTTGTTTTACCACGAAGAAATCAGGCCAGATTGAGAGGCTTTCTGGGTATTAATAAGTGAAAGTTGGAACACCACTTTCGGTCTTATTTGTAACTCCGAGGATGATTACACAATTTGAAGAAAGATCAACAATCTTTCTTGTCATCCTGCAGTTTCTAAAACATTCAAAGGCTCTTTATGGAATCTTGTGGTAAGCGCTTAAAAGCCATTTCGTGGCATTAGTAGGTTTTACAAAAACTAAAGCATAAAATAATAAGCATACCGTACCTAACATAACATAACGTAACATCGCATACCGTGTGTTTGCCATCAATTAGTATAAATTAATATTAGTAATGCCATTTGTTCTCGAAATTTTACAGGGGGTTTTATAAATCTAGTCTAAAGACGTTTCTCTTATTTGTCATAAATCAGAGTAATTTTCCGACCCAATTTTATGAGGGGTTTCATAAACGAAGTAATACATGTGTACAATCTGAAACAGTCTGTAGTAACCGCCTGGGTGCACAATGAAACGAGTGCCTTCAGACGGGTGCCCAGCTGACGGTGATCCAGCGGCCTATAGAAAATATATCATAAATAACGCTACCCAACTTCATAACCTATAAACAAAATTCTATACTAAACTATGGACCCATTTATAAACCTGACATATTTTGGGCCTACTGAATCAGGTGGTCAGATTAAATCTATATACACATTATCTACAAACTATATACAATTTTATACATCTGCGGAAAAAATATTGTCATTAGAATAAAACCTAACCATTTAAACGACCACCATTGGCGACGTGATCTAGCTAATAGTAACCTACACTCCTGAATAACCAAGACCAGCTTGTTTGTCAAAAGTAAGATTTTATTTACTAAATTATGGTATATAAGTTGATAGTTTTATAAATGGATTTTATTAACATTGAAGCAAGCATGATTGTAAAGAAACGTGAGAAAAATACAATTTAAGCAAGTGAATCAAAATTAAAGTGAATATTTAAAGTTTAGCATTTCTAAAACCTAAGTCCCTAACTAAGCTAAATAGATAGAAATTAAAGTAAAGTTCTTTGAGGATTCTTACGTGCTCCACGTAAAGTCCGACAGCACTTCACCCTCATCGGAAAGTCAGAAAGCAGCAGCCAGCCCATCCCTAGGGGCATGACTTTTTATACCTTTCTACGCTAACTAAACTACGCAAAGGAAAGTTTTCAGAAATCTTCGACGTCCCATTGGCTGAGAGTGACAAGTGACATGTCACCCACATTTCAAAAGTTTCATTAGGTCACTTTTCTTAAGGACCATTGTCTTTTCTGCATGCAACCAGGAGCTTCCTAGGTTTGCTACAAATGTCTCATTGCTTCCAATTGACTTCCGCGGATGCCAAGTTAAGGGCTGACAAAATGTTCTTTTTCGACCTTGGCCATGTCCGACAGAATGATGATAGCACGTCAGTTTTTGCTTTGTGAACGCAGCTTTTGACGAACATTTTATTTCAGAATGGGCGTCTCATGACTTTTGCAGAAGTAAAATTCAGCATTTTGTAGCTCGAGCAGACTAGGCCCAAAAGCAGGCAACTTATGTTTTCTAGTATAAAACAAACACAAGAAAAGTATTAATGTAAGAAATAATGTAGATTCTGTATCCACCCCAAGATTTACTAATTAATTAACCCACCCGATTAATCAAATGTTACCTAGCCAATGCAAACAAATAAAGCAGCGTTTATATCTACCAGTCTTCAATAATCCATGAGACTTATATGCACCTAGAATAGTGGAAATGACATCACACAGACAAGGAAAAGCAAAACAAGCACATGCTTCTTTTAAGTTTGCAGCAGTTAGTAATGACAAAAACGAAAACAATAAATTATTTTATTATTTTGCACGAACAAAAAGATGCAACAATTATGCACGTTTATGAGCACACATGTTAGTCCCCCCATGTGTAAAGTTTAATCTAAGTTGTATTAACACGACAAATCACAAATCATTAATATTATTATTCATGTTATGGAAATGTGACTTCACGAGTTTAAACAAAATTTTGTTTTCTATCTCGCTCCATCAACTCCCTCATCTGGTGATTAACAAATCACCACACCAGCACTCAAAATTTTGATAATTTAAATTGATAAGAAATCGATTCAAATTCATTTATATCAGTAAACCTAAAAGTCTGTTTCTGCATAATCTTTGGAATTAGCATAACGCTCTCTATGTAACTCCTGTAATTCGATCTCCCTTTCTTCTTCTTTTCTAAGTTTATAGATTCTTTTCTTTTCTTTCAACTGTTTCTTTCTTTTATGTAACAAACAACCTATTTTGGTCAAAATAAAAATGAATACTATTATAATCAAAGGTGCCAAAATCTTGCCAAGAATTGAACTTCCGATATCATGAAACCAGTTTTTAATTGCTTGAAACCTTTTTGAAAGTTTCCCTGTAAAATCTTCTTCTTCTAAAGGAATTATCTCTGAATGCATTTGTGTAATATTCTTAATGTACATTTCAATATTCTTACTTTCATCAGGTATATATGTACAACAATGTTGTACATGTAAAATGCCACAGACTCCTCCCTCTTTTGCTAGGAGTATGTCTAAAGCAAGGCGATCTTGAATTACCATGGATCTAATTGCAATAACTTCAACATTTACTAATTGAAACCCATCAGCTGTGTCAGTTGATAATCTATCAACTATAGTGGATAATTTTCTAATTCTCCCTGCATTTAAGGTTATACCAACAAAAGGTATTACTGCTTGAAAAATATCTCCCAGAACTTCAGTAAAAGTTTCTCTTTTAACTCTATTTACATAATTATGAATTTTAAACAATCCTTCTGAATCTCTGTCAACATGAAACACTTTAGGAAAAACAATTCCCACATAACAAGTTCCATACCAGTGGTCTGGAAGGTTGTAGTAGGCTTTGTCACCACAAACAAAATAAATCCCAGGAAAGATTGGATCTTTTCCACCTTTGAATCCCCAACCTCCCAAAATCTGATAAGTATCTTCACAGTTACTTGCACCTACAAAGTAATTATCAAAAAGTGTATTATCTCTTCTAATGCAAAGCTTTCCACTAACTGGTTTGTCTATGTGAATTGCAATATTTTCAAGCATTTTGCCATTTAACTTCTCATCCTCTTTCTGCCAGAAACTTGACTTAGTCTGCTTGACTAATTCATTCCTCTTATAAATTGCTCTTCTCTCCTCAACCATATTCAAAAATTTCTTTCCTTCAGCACTTAATTTGCAAGTTAAATTATTTTTATAAGCATACTCATAAGTAAGTTCGTTAGTAACAAGGAAAAATTCTCTCATTTGCTTTGCTTTCTTATGCTTATTTAAAGCATTATCAATCTTAATATTTGCAAAAATTTCATCATAATTTGAATAGTAATATTCTAAACGTCCAGTTTGATAAAATAAACTGGTTAACACACTACATGTTACAGCATAAGTGAGAGGAAGCATATTATATGTTACTCCCTCAGAAACAGAAGCAGGTAACTTAACGCAGACGTAGCAGTCTTTTGCATCCATTACCTTAACATATTCACTCAATAGCTTTGTGAATGTATTACTTGAAAAATCACCAATTGATTTATCTTGATGAATGTTAGGCTGATGATCAATAACTTTTGCAGACGCACTATGTTTAGTTTGGCTAACCAGAGCTTTGCTTGTTATGTTAACTTTGTGTAATTCTCTATTCATCTCCAAAGGGATAATCACAGCTAAAACCAACCAGAGCAGAATTAAAATGAGCAGACACACCAGAGTCATCTTACAGCATCTTTTAAAAACAGAACACTTTGAAGTGCTCTCCTTAACATAAGGCATTTTTGGTTAATTTTAGCCTCTAAAAAAAATAAAAATAAATTTTTAAAATTCCAAATATATTTACACCCCCCTTTTAAAATATATATATATATATTTTTTTTTTTTTTAAAACCCTAAACAAGATTTCTTCGACCTTATGTCATACATAAGTTTTCTTCAACTAAACAGTTTTTCTTCGACCTTGTGTCAACTAACAAATTTTCTTCAGCCTTTTGCCAATTTAATATATCTGTATTTCAATCATTGTCACTAATTTCTTGGATTTCGTTTTCTTCTTCACTACTATCATATATATCAATAACAGGTGGAATTACTAAGTAAGTCCACTCAGGAGACTTGTATTTTTGGTTTGGTCTTACTATTCTCTTCCCTTTTCTCGATATCACTTCAATTTTTCTTCCAACTCCAACTTCTTTTCCAGGACTCTTTTGACTACTGATTTCTTCAACTTGTTCTTTTGGTTTCTTGATCAATCTGACTCTCAATCTTCCACCAGGCCAGTAGTCTGCTTTTCTCACGTACTTTTTCTTTGGTTCAGAATTATTTGATTCTGACTTCCAAGTCCTTTTCTTTCTGTTTTCACTTTCACCATCCACTTCACTTTCTTCAGTTTCGTCGTCTGAAATTTCAATTGACTCAGGAACTTCTCTATTCGGCAATTTCACTCCTTCAGGAACTTCACTTTGTCTTCCATCACTGGTACTCGGTAATTCGTCTTCCTCCTCTTCCTCAATTACCCCCAACTTCCCAGATTTCGGATTTCTGTTCCTTACTTCAGAGTTTGTTCTCTGCCTTTTGATACTCTCCTGGTCTGAAACTTCTTTTTGTTCTGCTTCTTTGTCTTTAATAGAGACAACCGAATCCTCAGTTATCTTTCCTTTTAACAGATTCTCTTCACCTTCAGAATCTATTTCAATGATTTCTAAGTCTTTTCTTGTTAAATTTCCATTCACTGGCACAGTTTCCAGATGTCGACTTTCTTGTCGATCTTCAGAATCTGGAATTATTTCACCTTCTGTTTCGCCTTCTGCTTCAGAATCAGAATCATCTGTGGTATCACTTTCAACATCAGAACTCTCAGGAGTTGGTACTGGAATAGTATGACTAGGATGAATCCAGCGTTTCAATCCTCTGCACTTTACAGCATTAGTAGTGATCAAAATTATCTGCCTAGGTTTCTGCCATCTAGGAGCTAGACAATTCCTTCTCCGATGTACTTTCGTTCTGACCCAATCGCCAGGTCTCAGATCATGTGTCAAAACCTTTTCATCTGATTGTGCTTCAGTTCCCACCTGATTAGACACAGAAGTTACCATATCAGATAACCTTTTACAGTAATCCAAAATAGCACTGTCATTTATGCTCAACAGTTTACCTACAGGTACAAAAGCTTGCCTCATAACTCTTCCCATTAAAATTTCATGAGGACTCAAACCTGTCTTTTTATCTGGTGTACTTCTTAATGACATCAAAACAAGTGGAAGAGCATCAGTCCACTTTACACCTGTTTCAAGACACATTTTTTCAATTCTGTTTTTAATTGTTCCATTAATTTGTTCTACCACTCCTGATGCCTCTGGTCTGTATGCACAGTGTATTTTCTGCTCAATGCTCAAAGCTTCGCAAATTAACTTCATCAGTTTGTTATCAAAATGGCTTCCTCCATCACTCTCAATAGTGACTGGAAAACCGTACCTTGGGATGATTTCTCTGAGCATTAGTTTTGCTACTGTAATTGAATCACAATGTCGTGTAGGGAAAGCCTCTACCCATCTTGAAAATAAGCAAACAATTACAAGCACATATTTCAAACAATTGTGTAAGGGCATTTCAATGAAATCCATTTGTAACCTGGTAAAGGGACCACCCTCTCGACCAATTATTCCTGTCCCCACCACTGATTTTCTGTTTGGATTCATTTGTTGGCATGACAAACACCTTTGACAAAAAGATTCTGCAATAGTTCTAAACTTGGTATTGAACCATGTTTCTCTGAAAAGTCTAACCATAGAATCTCTTCCCAGATGTGCTGGACCATGATATAATCTGGCCATGTCAGCAATCAAGCAGTTTGGTAAGACTACTCTGCCATCTTTGTAAACCCACACTCCATCTTCTTCACGTGGTCTACAATCTGATCTTAACCATAAGTCTTTTTCTTCATCTTCTGCTTCATTTTGTAAATCTCTCATCTCATGCCATGTTTCTACAACTGTTGTTAGCATTAATGAATTTGAATCAGTTTCTTTACTCCTCTCCCGATTGTAAGAATAATTTTTCCTTGCGCAGTATTTAGCTGTTTCATCTGCGAAGGCATTTCCCTTGGAAATATAATCAATTCCTCTAGTGTGTGCTGCACACTTAACAATGGCGATTTCTTTTGGCAATTGTATTGCTTCAATTAATCTCCTAATGAAAACTGCATTTTTAATTGGTGATCCTGCTGATGTCATGTATCCTCTCTGTGACCAGAGTTGTCCATAATCATGCACAACTCCGTACCCATACTGACTATCAGTAATGATGGTAACTCTTATATCCTTTGATATTTCACATGCACGAATTAAAGCAATTAATTCAGCCACTTGTGCTGAACGAACTCCTTCAAGACATGATGCTTCTTCGACATCTGTGACTGTACAAACTGAATATGAAGCTTTTAAGACACCTCCTTCGGATCTTAAGCATGAGCCATCTACAAAGTAGACAAAATCCGATTCAGACAAAGGTCTGTCTTTGATGTCTTTTCTTGGTTTAGTGCAGAATTCCATGACATCTAAACATTCATGTTCTGTTTCAATGTCATCAACAATTTCAGAATCAGGCAGTAATGTAGAAGGATTCAGATTTAAACATCTTGAAATCGAAACATTATCTGCTCCTAGTATGATTTTCTCATACTTTGTCAATCTGCTACTTGTTAAATGTTGAGTCTTACCTCTTGTCAGTAATATTTCTACTGAATGAGGCACAAAAACTTTCACAGGAAATCCCATAATGATCCCCTCACTTTGTTCGAGGCTGATACTTGTAGCTGCAACTGCTTTCAAGCAACCTGGTAATGCTTTTGCAATTGGATCAAGAACTGCAGAGAAGTATGCAATAGGTTTCTTTAAATTTCCGTGTCTCTGAATTAACACAGATAATGCACATCCTTCTCTCTCACTGCAATACAGTTCGAAATCTTTCTCATAATTTGGCATACCTAAAGCAGGAGCTTGGCATAAGCTCTTTTTCAAGTTCTCAAAAGAATCCATCTCAGCATCATTGAGAATAATTGGATCTTTTACATCTGACTTTGTCAGTCTTTGTAGTGGTTTTGCAATTACTGAAAATCCACTTATCCATTGTCGACAGTAACCAACCATTCCCAAGAACATTCTGACCTGTCTTTGTGTTCTTGGTGGTAACATTGCTTGAATCATTTTTATTCTCCCTATTGTTACTTGTCTTTTTCCCTTTGCAATTCTGTGACCAAGATATTTTACTTCTTGTTTGCAAAACTGTAGTTTTGCTGGGGACACTTTATGTCCTTCTTCTGCAAGGCGATTTAACAGAATTATTGTGTCTGTCACACAATTTTCTCTTGTCTTTGCAGCTATTAACAAATCATCAATATACTGCACTAGCGTAGACCTACCAGGTAAGTCTAGGTCTTCTAATGATCTTTTTAACAGTTCATTAAAGATTGAAGGACTTTCTGTATAGCCCTGAGGGATTCTTGACCATCCGAGGGTCTTACCTTGGAATCTGAAAGCAAAGATTTCATAACTGTCTGGATGTAAGGGAACAGTAAAGAATGCATTGCAAAGGTCAATGACTGTATACCATTCAGCATCATGTGGAATCTGGAATAGAATTACTGCTGGGTTTGGAACCACAGGACAACATGGAACGACAATTTGATTAACCTTTCTCAAATCTTGTACGATTCTAAATGTTCCGTTAGACTTTTTAACTCCCATAATTGGTGAATTACAAGGACTACTCTCCATTTCTTTTAATACACCTTGCTTGATTAATTTTTCAATTATAGGTGTAATACCTTCAATTGTTTCTGTTTTCATTTTATATTGTGGAATGTTTGGAAATTCTATTCCCTGTTTTAATGTAATTTTTACTGGATCTACGTTTTTCATCAGACCCATCTCATTTCCAGTAAAATCCCATATTTCAGATTTCACTGTTTCCTTGAGTTCTTCAGGTAAATCCTTTTCTTCAAATGCAGGAAACAATTTTGTTTCTTCTGCTTCCATCATCATCATTGTCATTCTGTATAAACCATCTTCCTCCATTGTTTGTAACTCAACTCCATCAGGAGAACAATATATTCTACAATTCATTTTACATAGAATGTCTCTGCCCAATAGATTCACTGGACTACTATTACAAACCACAAATCTGTGTTTGTCTCTGTAATTTCCAATTTCAACTGGTACTGGATCAGTTAAGTCAGTTTTAATTTGCTGATTACTTACTCCGACAACTTGGATGGTATCCCCAGAGAGAGGTAGGTTTTCAATTTCCACTGATCTAACAGTAGAACGGGTAGCACCAGTGTCCACTAGAAAAGTGATGTCTACATCATTAACTTTCCCGTTTACAAAAGGACCAGACTGGTCAACCTCAAGAGTGGCTCCAACAACACACTCTTCCTCCTCTCTCGGGCACCGTCAGCAATAATCATCAGAATCGCTGTCTTGACTTTCTGTTAATAAAAACTGTTGTGAAGCATTTTGTATTTGAACCCTTTGCTGCTTTTGCTGTTTTTGTGGTTTTATTACCTGTTCACTTCCCTGAAATCCCACGTTTGGATTATATTTTTGAACTCCCCCACAATTCGGAAAAGGTGGTTGTGGCAATTGGTCTTGACGATTATTCACCTGTTGCTGTTGCTGTTGCTGTAATTGTCGCTGAATATTAAATTCGTTTAACCCCTGTTGCATCTGTAGCTGTCGCTGCAGGTCAACACCATTCTGCATCTGTGGATTCAATAAGGGATTCTTTAAGTTTTTAGGAGGATGAGGGCACTCGTCTCTCCAATGTCCAATTTCGCCACAATTAAAACAAGGTAATCTTTGTTTCAACTCCTCAATCTTTGGGCTAAATTTCTTTGGGAAATTATTATTTTTAAACTTTCCTTGTATTTGGTTTGTATTTCCAGTTTGAACAAAATTAGTGTTTTTATTGCCCATGCTGGCAATCTGTTGCTCAGCCACTTTTACCTGAGCCCACATGGCTTTCTCCTTGAGCTTCTTCTGTTTTACTTCTATTTCATCGCTGCAATATTTAGCCTTTCTTAGAATATCATCTACAGATAGTGATTGCCATCCGACAATGCTATTTCTGATCATTTCTCCAATTTCAGGTTTTAGTCCATAAACAAATCTATAGACAAAATGGCTCATGTCTTTTTCGTCTAGTTTTTCATAACCACTGTATTGTTTAAAGATTAACAGTAGTCTTTCATAAAAAGAATGAACTGATTCTTTTGTTTCCTGTTCTGTCCTTTCTATTTTAACCCAATCTACTTCTTTGGGTGGAATTTTGTTTTTCATCCAAACAATCACTTTTTCATAAAAATCCATTACAAGTGGATTTGGAGCACCTGTTTCTTTAATTCGCTCAGGTTCTGTTTTTGGCCAACTAATCGATATTTTACATTCTGTCCAAAGGTCTGATGGAACGACAATATCGAAAAATCCATCCAAATCAATCCACAGAACTTTTGACACTTTGATAAATCTATCGACTTGCCTGTACCACTCAACTGGTTTCTCCCTCAATTTCGGAAAGTCATTTGTAAATAACAGAATGTCCTGTCTCGACCAAGGGACATGAACATATCCTCCACCTGCAATTTCTCTCATTGGAAATTGTTTTGACAATTTTTCCAATCTTTCATCTTCCTTCTTTTTCGTCCATTTTACTCTCCATTTATTCAGTTCTCCTAGCTTTTTGATATAGACAATCAAATCTTTTATATGCACTATTCTTCCCATTGAGTTCAAACTCTCAATGTCACTTTCTGAAAAGTCTAATCTGTAATGTTTCGCAAAATTCTTTTGTTTGCTCACATCGATTTCAAGTTCTGCTGCTAGATCCTCTAGTTGATCATATTTATTTTTTGTTTTCCATTGTATGCTTTTGCAAATGAACAGTAGTTCATCATCTCGATAGTAATTTAAACTATCTGGACCGATTGTTCCAATTATTAATTCTTCGATATTCGCTTTTAATTTGGCCACATCAAGTTTTGGTGTGGTTATCCTGACTTCAGGACTCCCTATATCTGATATAGCACCCATTGGTGTTTTTGGAGATAAATCTTCATTAAAGGTTAAATCAGGCATTCTCGATTTAGAAGAGTTTATTTCAGATAAGTCTGAATAAAATTTTTCAGCAGCCTTTTGAATTTCTGCATTTAAAGGAATAGTTAATCCTGTCTTGTTTGTTTCCTTTTGGTCAAATACAGGCTGAACAGGACCAATCGTTACTGGAACTGTCACAGCTTCCATGCCTTTTGTCATTCTTTTTATTAATTCTTCTTTAGATCTTAAATATTCATTATAATCAACATCTTCAACATTTCTTGCCTCTCTTGTATAATCTTTTGGAGCTTCTCTTGCTCTTGGAGCCATTGTAAAATGTCTACCTTCATTTCGAGCATTCTCGAATTCTGGTCTTCTAGGAGTTTCAATAATTTCACAATTATTTGGATAAAGTTTAGGAGCTTCATTAATTGGAGGTGCACTCGGTGAAGTTTCAGTAGAAACCACCGGAGTAGACCATGATCTAGGAGGTCTCAAAGGCTGATTCTTTCTAGCAGTTGTATATATTTCTTCCATAACTGCATCCTCAGATTCACTTTCCATAGATTTCCCTGTAGGAGTACCCATTACCATTTCCTGAATTAAATACAATCCTTCACTCATGTTTCCCTGTCTCCACATTCGCAATCTATCTTCATGAGTTTCTCTTCTCCAAGGTGGATTTTTAGAAGGTCTTTTAATTCCACTAGCTTCTCTTTGTAATTGATACATCTCGTCTTCCCACTCAACTAAAGCTTCAAATTGAGTTGGTCTCGGTTTCGGAACAAGAGCGTTCATTTTCTCTCGTAAATTTCTCAAGACTTTTACATTAAATGAACCATCATCAGGCCAAGTTAAAACACCGTCGTTCTTAGTATAGCGTTTCCAACTATCGAACCATAAGACAGTATGATATCCATATTCACCTTCCATATACGCTGCAGGTGTTTTATACTTATGAAGTAGTTTACCTCCTCGCGTTTCGATTTTCTTGTCAGGTGAAAATAAATTCTTAAACTTCTGAAATAATGTTGGCTTTTTCTCAACATGTTTAAAATGATAACTCATTTTTAAGAGTTAAATCTAATTCACAAAATCGTTCGTAAAATATTTCCGGGATGTTCCGCAAAACAACCAATCCGTGCGCGAAACACACCAACAAGCCAATGACAGTTGAGCTACGTCACTTTTCTGCTCAACCAATAAATTTGGAGTTTTTCTGAAGAACCAATCAGCTCACAGGTCGTCAGAGACTCAAGAGCCAATCAGAATATAGCTTGTGACGTAGGTCACCCAATCCCAGCGCGGCTCTGTGACGTACACAGCAGCTGCGGTTTCTCGTTTCTCACTCCTGGCGCTTACCCCTCCTTCACAAAATCTTTTCACAGCGCCATTTTAAGAACACTTTTCAGTGTAAATTAATTCTTAACAATGACTATAAGGACAACATCTGTTCGTTTCACTATTTAGGATAGTTTACATACATTCAAGTATCCACACTTCGGAATAGACGGCGCTATTCACACTAAGGATAATATTCAATTGTCAGTAGAGTAACCCTTACCCCACCCTTCTAACACGTATAATTATGAACTCGCTTTGCTCTGAACGCACCGCGAAGTGACAGTTCTAAGAGTTCCACTTGAACATAAAATACAAATCAAACTCGCACTTTCACACTGAAAATTCCCTAATTTCAAACACACATGAAATCCGTACAGGACTCTCACCTGTTTATAGAGATCATGCACCGTTAGCAAAATAACGACGTTATCCGTACAGGGCTCTCACCTGTTTATAGATATGAAACATGTACCCGTACAGGACTCTAACCTGTTTATAGATAATCATGCACCGACGCCAATTTACCCTTCACTCAAGCTCGGATATAACTAATACTCTTATCACAGTGAGTTTTATGGAAGGCGCTTTGTCCCTATTCTCATGCTGCTTTAATTTCTTAGAAAACCCTCACTATACAAGATTCACACCTAGCCCTAAAACTGTGCTGCTCGGCGACAACACTATGGTACACGGCGATACCTCTTGTGATACTCGGCGATATCACTACAAACAGAACAGATGGCTTGCGTGACTAATTTCTCGCCACACAATCTATACCGGTATAGCTTACAGATAGCACGAAAAACGAACTTAACATGTGTTAAAACATCGATCCTATTTCCATACCATAACGTTTTAGTAACCCTTAGCAACCAACATATTACCTTGGTTACCCTTAGCAACCATCAATTTCTGCTACCAGAGAATTGAACCAGCGGCCTATAGAAAATATATCATAAATAACGCTACCCAACTTCATAACCTATAAACAAAATTCTATACTAAACTATGGACCCATTTATAAACCTGACATATTTTGGGCCTACTGAATCAGGTGGTCAGATTAAATCTATATACACATTATCTACAAACTATATACAATTTTATACATCTGCGGAAAAAATATTGTCATTAGAATAAAACCTAACCATTTAAACGACCACCATTGGCGACGTGATCTAGCTAATAGTAACCTACACTCCTGAATAACCAAGACCAGCTTGTTTGTCAAAAGTAAGATTTTATTTACTAAATTATGGTATATAAGTTGATAGTTTTATAAATGGATTTTATTAACATTGAAGCAAGCATGATTGTAAAGAAACGTGAGAAAAATACAATTTAAGCAAGTGAATCAAAATTAAAGTGAATATTTAAAGTTTAGCATTTCTAAAACCTAAGTCCCTAACTAAGCTAAATAGATAGAAATTAAAGTAAAGTTCTTTGAGGATTCTTACGTGCTCCACGTAAAGTCCGACAGCACTTCACCCTCATCGGAAAGTCAGAAAGCAGCAGCCAGCCCATCCCTAGGGGCATGACTTTTTATACCTTTCTACGCTAACTAAACTACGCAAAGGAAAGTTTTCAGAAATCTTCGACGTCCCATTGGCTGAGAGTGACAAGTGACATGTCACCCACATTTCAAAAGTTTCATTAGGTCACTTTTCTTAAGGACCATTGTCTTTTCTGCATGCAACCAGGAGCTTCCTAGGTTTGCTACAAATGTCTCATTGCTTCCAATTGACTTCCGCGGATGCCAAGTTAAGGGCTGACAAAATGTTCTTTTTCGACCTTGGCTATGTCCGACAGAATGATGATAGCACGTCAGTTTTTGCTTTGTGAACGCAGCTTTTGACGAACATTTTATTTCAGAATGGGCGTCTCATGACTTTTGCAGAAGTAAAATTCAGCATTTTGTAGCTCGAGCAGACTAGGCCCAAAAGCAGGCAACTTATGTTTTCTAGTATAAAACAAACACAAGAAAAGTATTAATGTAAGAAATAATGTAGATTCTGTATCCACCCCAAGATTTACTAATTAATTAACCCACCCGATTAATCAAATGTTACCTAGCCAATGCAAACAAATAAAGCAGCGTTTATATCTACCAGTCTTCAATAATCCATGAGACTTATATGCACCTAGAATAGTGGAAATGACATCACACAGACAAGGAAAAGCAAAACAAGCACATGCTTCTTTTAAGTTTGCAGCAGTTAGTAATGACAAAAACGAAAACAATAAATTATTTTATTATTTTGCACGAACAAAAAGATGCAACAATTATGCACGTTTATGAGCACACATGTTAGTCCCCCCATGTGTAAAGTTTAATCTAAGTTGTATTAACACGACAAATCACAAATCATTAATATTATTATTCATGTTATGGAAATGTGACTTCACGAGTTTAAACAAAATTTTGTTTTCTATCTCGCTCCATCAACGGCAACACTACCGCGACCTCCGCCCCTGAATGCGGAGGGTCGCGCAAAGCACCAGAAGCGTCACTCCCCTCACACGCGCTTTGACAGACGGGGCCGACTTCCGAGTACGGCGGCGGCCCCGCTCACTTACCCCTTGCGCACGCCGCTTCTTAGGCGAGGAACAAGCTGCACCGCCGCAGCCACGCCAGCAGAGGCCTGGCGCGAAGGACGCGACGGCCCCCCTCCGATCACCAGGTCCATTCTGCCCGCCTCCGAATAAAGACGTAGAGCCTCCAGCACCCGATGGTCCTCCATAACAACAGTGAGTATCGACGTAAATAACACCCTAAGGCTAATAAAACTAGCGCTAAAAGTATTAATTAACGCCTACACAAAAATTCCTAGCTAACCTCCCAGCCACCAGGTCACTAAACCTAAAATGGTGGCTGGGAGGCGGGGACAAGGGGCTATATCGAATTGGGCTACAAACTCCTAGTAGGGAGTAGCCCAAAATAAACTTCTAGAAGGTTCTGGTTATGAACCTCCCCCCACGACCCTCCCAAATCACCCGGGGGGGGGGGGGGACCTCCCTACGGTCAGCAGCCCCCCCCCCCAAGCCCTCCTTATATTTCAAACACCCGGGGCTAACTTTGCCTCCACGCTATCAGGGGTGCAGACTGGGCCCTGAAGCTTGGTCTTTGTCGAGCTGATGACCTCACAGACTTCAGGGCTGATAGGTTGTCGGCCTGGCAAAACACTTCAGCTTCTTGGGCCTGCCCCGGGAGCAGCAAGCTTTGGAGAGTGAGTCACGTGATCCCGGAGAAAGTGTCCGCAAGTCAATATCAGTGTCACGTCATCCAGCCGGTTTTGGAAAGTGGGGCAGACAGTGCCTGTTTAAAATAAATAAAATAAAATGGGGGATTTTTCTCTAAAGCTTTTAAAACTAAATGTTTAAAACATTATGAGCAGCAGCATTGTGAATGTAATGGGGGCGGAGCCCTGACGCCACTGTTTTTGAGGTATTATCCTCGAGACCTCTCAGAACGCAAAAAGATTTGAAGCGTTTTAAAAGATGTTGCAAGCCGCTGGGGGTTTTGAAGACTATCAAAGTATCGTCGGTGAAGAGTAAAGTTGTCACCTTGTCTCCCCCCCGGGTCGGTGCGTCAGCCAGACTGTCAGCAAGATGCTGTACAACTCCATTGATAACGAGTGAAACAAGGGTGGAAGGCAACACACAGCCCTGGCGGACCCTCCTGTCTATCCTAATCAGGCCACTCAATTGGCCCTGACTACCCCACCGGATCCTTGCATAGTTGTTCTCATGAAGGCCGACCAACAGTGCTAGTATCCCGGGGGGGGGGGAGGGGGGTAGGCCCATCTCCTTCAAAACACACCAGAGTCCACGACTAGGGTTTAGGTCGAATGCAGATCTTAAGTCAATAAGAGCTACATATCAGTGTCTCTGGTCAATATTTACAGTCTTCAAAGCCTGTAACAGAAAGCAGAAAACTTGATCAATGGGAATTGCTTTCTGAATGTTATTGTCGCTTAGCCAGGTTTGGATTATTGCAAGAAGTGCATGAGCAAAGACCTTCTGGGCACTATCGATCAAACTAATGGGTCTGTAATTCAAGTACATTTAACGGTCACCCTTTTTGAACACTGGAATAACTTCCGCCCCCCTTCAAAAAGCGGGAATTGTGAAGCCTGCTGCAATACTTTTGGCCAGGATAAGAATGTAAATCGACCATTTATCCATGTTGCTGAGAAAGACATCACCTGACATAGCATCCGGCCCCGGGGCTTTAGACAATTGGGTTGATGCTTGTCCTTATATCTGTAAGGGAGAAAAACATTATATTCATTTTAATTATCTAAATTAAGTATGGCTAAAAACTAAAAGGTTTCAAAAAGCATAATAAGGGAAAAATAAATACACATTTTCACTTAAAAGTCAAAACAGTAATAAAGGAAAACGTAACAAAAACACAGTCTTTAAAATAAATCTGAAAGACAGCCCCAGCAAGTAATGGCACTCAGATAAGTGTTTCTATCAGTGGAGTCTAAACTGATATACATTTTTCCTTGAAAATCATTTAAAGTCGGTGTAATGTTCTGATTCCTATCGTGGCGCTCTGAATGTCAAGGTTCTGAGGTGTTCTGGTGGACCTCGGATTATATCAGCCAGTAGCACAGGCATATATTGTTAATTAAAAGAGTTTCCACCCTTGCATTCTGCAGAGACTCAAACCCTCACTTAAGATTTCTTCTCGTGCAATGAGGTCAAATGAAACAATCCTACTTCAGGATTTATCTCAGCACTAATGAAGGTAGCACCAAATTTAAGTCCCAGCCGAGATTCTGCACCAGCATTCAATCAGATTTCATAGGCACTTGAATTCCAATAGAAGATCAAAGCAATGCAAATGACTCAGACTTCTAAGCAGTAGTATGGAATGTCAGTTGTTACTTCAGAGACCACTACATCAGGAGTCATTACATCAGTTTTACAGTGGGACTACATTACATTTTTTCTCATTACATTGGGAGTACCACTACATCTTGTGCCTTTGTATCTCTAGTCCTTTACTTTGCAGATAAGTAGGTAAGCATTATTCTTATCCTTACAATTTATTTATCTTATTATTAATTTTTATTATATATATTTCTTAATTTTGCATTTATATAAATATACTGTTTATTTTTATGTGTGTGTCTATAAATATGTATATGTATATATATATTTCGTATATACAGAAATTCAACACTAACACTTTTATTTTGTAAATTAGTTTTATTTTATGAAATATAATTTGGATTTTACTTTTTTATTAAATTAACTATTTAATCTTTAAATCTGTAAAACTATTAATTTGTATAGCTTAAATAATTTATATTAATAAAAAACACTTCCTATACATAGAAATGTTCTCACTACCCCAATACACAACTGACCCAAAGCACTAACAACTCCTTACAACCCCTATACACAGCCCACTACTGAACCCTAGTTACTCCTACTACCTTGATACACAACCTTCCAGAAAGAGAAAGGGTTTGGGGTGTTGGAAATCCACCACTGAGATTCTCACAGTTCAGGATGAGGCTGATTCTTAGGGGTAGACATTGCTTCCCTGTGAGAACTAGCAGAAGTGACTGGATGCCAAACTGAAGGTGGACCTTCCCAGGCAGAGTCTTGCAAAGTACAGAGGGACTGCCCTACTCTGAAGAGCCTATGACTGCAGGCCAAGGCCCAATCAGCTGGCAACACTTGAGATGACCACCAGATCTATTGGCAGAATGGTCTCCTGTATAGCAAGACCTAGGCCCCTGAGTCTATGGCAACAGATGTTGGTGGTTTCCCAGTGTTACAGCGTCTTCCTATTAGAGTTGGCTTAAGACATTTTTGTCAGGACATAAGGGGCAGGCCAAAACCTTTAAATGACTGGTCACCCACTTCTATGGGCCCCGGGTAAGAATGCAATCAGAAGCATTCTTCAGATTCTGTGTAACCTGATAGGCCAGTGGGAAGTCAGAGACAAAGCACAAGGCTCCCTTTCTTCCACCCCCCATTGTGGGAACTCCCTTTGAGAAGGTAGATATTGACATTGGGGGATGTCTGAACCCCAACACTGCCCTTGGCAACAGGTTAATACTGGTCTTGGAGGACCATGCCACAAGGTGGGAGACAGCTGTTGTTACCACGCAGGTAGGTAACAATGCGGTTGTTACAAGACCGTGCTGTTACCACGCGAGGCTTTACATTGCAAGTTGTTTCTACGACTTTCCCTGATGTTTCGCTAACTGGAGTAGGAATAGTGATTTATATTATTCTTAAGTCCAGCGCGCCATCTAGTGCAAGTCGCAGAAATGACTTGCGATGTAAAGCTGTACGTGGTAACAACGCGGTCGTTGTATTGACCACGTTGTAACCTACTGCGTGTTAATAGCAAGCATAGTAAAGTGTTATATTCCACAAGGTACCCGGAGGCAATTCCTCTGAGGATGATAACTGCACCACTGTGGCCATGGCACTGAAGGGGATCTTTACTCATGTGGGTTCCACCAAGGGGGTTGCGACTGACCTGTGTACCAACTTCATGCCTACATACATGAAGTCCATGTGGTATGAGTGCGGGGTATTCTATTAGTTCTCAACACTGACCAATGGGCTTAATAAAAGATTTAACAAGACCCTGAAAGACATGATTCTGGGTCTAACAGAACCCATCAGGGGTAAATGGGGCATCCTCTTGCCAGGCCTTCTCAATGCTTACGAGAAAGTTCCGCAGAAGGGATTGGAATTCAGCCTCTTTTAACTTTTGTTTGGCCACCCTGTGCATGGACTTCTCAGTCTTTTCAAGGAAGGATAGGAGCAAGCTCCCAAGAAACTCTCTCAGAATGTACTGAGGTGCAAGTTGGCACTCTAGTTTCAAATGAAGCTGTTTGGAAAAGAGGCCAATGACAACCCGGTAGACATTCAAGAAGTGATGAAGCACTGGTATTACCAGAAGTTTGCCCTGGTAGAGTATTAACCTGGACAAACAGTAAGGGTAATGAAGCCTGTGGTGCCCTGGATATTGAAAAAGCTACCCCCGAAAATGTATTATAGGTCTGTGAAAAAAGGGGAAAATATAAAACAATGTAATATAAAAATTCCCACTCGACCTGTTTTACTTCAAAAACAGCTCACAGTGGCCAATGTCTTGACCACCAGCTACTCCAAAAATAACATAATTAAATTTACTTTATGTATTTTATTTCATTTTTTTTTTATTTATTTAAAGGAATTTTGCAACTTAAGCAGTACATTACAATCTGGTAACATGTAGATGTCATCTGCTTTACCCCTCAAAATCATTTTATGCAATCTAGTTTATATTCTTCCCCCCCTGCCCTTCCCTCCCCAACATCCCCCTCCCATCCCTCCCAGTTAGTCTAGGAAGAATAGCAAATCAACTAGAAATATGAAAGTTCTCGGTTGTGATCGTACTTGAGTCCAGAGTTCAGTGGAGTAAAACATTTGCGTTGTCAAAGGTCTATCTCTCCCCAACGTAGTTACTAGGTACAGCATATCCCTCCTGTCACGATCCCACCTCCCTCATAACCCATCCGAGCAGCATCCCTTCACTACATTCCTATATACTTCAGCACTCGCGCATCTCAAACATCCTGTACAGCCTCAACCTGTTCCCCATCATCCACGTCATCCTCCCCCTGCTTCTCTGTAAGGTAAGCTATCACAGGACCCCAGATATCGCTCGGCCGGGATTTTCAATGGTAGTTGTTCCGCATATACAAGTATTCTTGCCACTTGGACATGTCTTGGATCCAGCCCTTGAATTTAGGCGCTCTGCCCCTACCCCACCTGCACGCCACCTGTCTACGGGCCAGGAGTAGTCCTATAAGCAATAGTTTTCGATGCGGTGTTTGATGTCTCCTACCAGCCCCAGCAAAGCTGTGATGGGATGCAATGACACGGGGATACCCAGCATGTCAGTCAGTCCCCTAGTGACCTCCTCCCAAAAGACCGCAATCTGGGGGCACGTCCATGCCAGGTGAATGAAATCAGCTGAACTCTGACCACATCGAGCGCATTTATCAATATCACGAAGGCGGAGCTTGTGCAGGCGCGCTGGCGTGTGGTATATGCGATGCAGGAATTTGTAATGTATTAAACGCAGCCTACTACTTCCCGATACAGCGTCTATTTGCAAGCAGGCCTGTTCCCATTGTTAATCTGTGAGCGGGACATCCAAGTCTTTATCCCATTCAGTCCCAGCCCTGACTACAGATTCCGGAGGGGCTGTCCTCACTCGGGGATATAGCATGGAAGTAACATGCGCGGGGCCCCCGGCTGAAGTAGGAGGTGCAGGGAGGTGAAGATTTCCGGTTCCGGCGGGAACTCCGGAGTCTTGGCATGCACGCTCTGCCGTAGTCTGGTATAGAGAAAGAGGTCCATAAAGGAGCACGGGTCTCCCCAAAGAATTGATCCTTGGTTCAGAATTTGCCATCTAGGTATAAATCGCCCCAGGTCACATAATGTAATTTATCCAGCAGATTCCGGCAAATCTTCTCAGTGGTGACTGGCAACATGGGACAGTGCTTTAACGGGATTCTGGGGGAATATAGTTGGGGTACTCCTTCGGCCGTGGCCAGCCAGTGTAGGGCTTTGACCGTGCAATCCACAGTGGTGGGGTCTCTGTCCCGCTCCTTATACGGTACAAACATGTATCCCGAGGGCGGGGTCGGCGCCATGTGGCCATCCTCCACAGCCAGGTGAGGCATGTAAGGGGGAGGGTGAAAACAATACACAGCAAATTGTGCCTGGGCGCTATAATAATATTGCTCGAAATCGGGTACACCAAATCCCACGTATCGGTACGGCAAAGTAAGGGTGTTAAGCTTCAGGCGTGCCTGTTTACCCCCCCAAATGAGACGGATTAGTTGTGTACGCAGCGTTTTTAAAAAGTGTGCGCCCGGGTGGTAGGGGATGTTGATAAATAAATATAGAAATTTTGGGACTATAACCATTTTGATCAGGGATATTCTCCCAGCCATTGAGAAGGGGAGTTTGAGCCAGCTTGTAATATTATCCGTCACCTTGGTCATGGCCCTCTCGTAATTCGTCCTCATCAAGGCTTCCTTATCCCTCGTGATGTATATGCCGAAGTATTTCAAATCATCACTTACCCATTGCACCGGTAGTCAAGGGGATGAGGGTGAGTGTGCTCAGTAAAGTAAAATCGCGGACTTGCTCCAGTTGATTTGGACTCCCGCGATGGCACCAAATTTGGTTATTTCCTGCAGAACCGGGTTTAGGTTTTCCCGTGGCCTGTGAATGTATAGCGTGATATCGTCCGCGTACAGCGACACCAGCACTTGCCTTGAGGGGTATATGAGGCTCCTATGATTGTGGTGCTGTCGCAGCTTGGCAGCCAGGGGTTCTACCGCTATACCAAAGAGTACAGGAGATAGGGGGCATCCCTGCCTGGTCCCTCTAGTGATGGCAAAAGAGTCAGAGCGCGTTCCGTTGAGGAGCACTCTTGCACATGGCGCCATGTAAAGCAGTCGGATCCAGCCGAGGAATGACTCTGGCATTCCCATGTAAGCCAGAGTGCCCACCACATAGTCCCATTCTACTGAATAGAATGCCTTGGTGGCATCTAGGAAGACAACCACCGCGTCACTTCTTGGGTCAATGTCTTGGATAATGGCTAGTATGGTCCGCAGGTTATGGGTAGTGGCCCGGTTGGGCACAAAACCTGATTGGTCCGGCAGCACCAGTCTTTCCAACAGGAGATTCAATCTAATTGCAAGGACCTTGGCCAATATTTTGGTGTCGCTATTAAGGAGGGATAATGGTCGGTAGGAATCACAGCGATCTGGGGGCTTTCCAGGCTTAAGTAGGGAAAGGATTTGAGCTTCTCTCATCGTGCCCGGGAGCGTGCCTTCCTCTAATGCTTCATAGAATACGGCTTTAAGGATGAGCGCTAAACTATTAACATATGCCTTGTAGAAATTGATGGGGATGCCATACGACCCCGGCGCTTTCCCCGACTTCATACTCATTATGGCTTCCGTGATCTCATCTACTTCAAGATCTACCGACAACAATTTGCGTTGCACGTCCCCCAACCACGCCAGTGCCACGTCCTCAAAGTAGTCACTGAGATCTAGCGCTCGCTGCCTTCGGGACGTGTAGAGGTTTTGGTAATAGTCTGTCAGAGTGTCCATTTGGTCCTGTAGAGATCTGCAGGTAACATCTTGCTCGTTGCGGAGCTCAGTAATATAGTTCCTAAACCTAGGGGGGCGAATTGCTCCCGCAAGGGACTTCCCCGGCCTGTCGCCCTTCCCATATACTCTAGCCCTACACTGTCTCCCCCGGAATTTACATTCCCCTTCGGCTGCTTCCGTGTATTCTGATACTTTTTCCCGCTGGCGAGCCTGTAAGCCAGGTGTGTCGTCTGTGTTCACTAAGTCGTGCTCCAGTCCCTTCAGCTCTCCCTCTAGTGTGGTCAGGGTCCGTCTGAGATCCCTCAAGATGCCCCCCCCTTTGGATATGCACCATCCGCCCACAGTCACTTTGAAGGCCTCCCATACCGTAGTGAGGCGAGCCACAGAGCCGGTATTTCTAGGGAAGAAGTCTAATATCTCCTGCTCCAATTCAGCCTTGAAGACTGCATCCTGAAGATGAAGTGGGTTGAGCCTCCAATTAGCATATGGGGTCAAGTCCACCGGAGGTTTCATCCTGACCAGAACCGGGGAGTGATCCGAGAAGGTTTTGGCGAGATGAATCGCTTTATCCAACCAGTGTGTCATACCCTTGGAGACAAGTAAGTAGTCCAGTCTAGCCCATGTGTTATGAACAGTGGAATGGTGGGTCCCTTCCTTCATGGTCGGGTGTAAATAGCGTGTGGTCAACAACAGGGAGGGACGTGAAGGGACAATATTTAAAGGGGTCCAGTGTGCATGTCCCACATGCTGAGCAACAATAGATTGCACACGGTTCCCCTGAGGATGAGTGATGGCGTAGTGCGATAAGCTGTCTTCCTCTCTACCTCATGTATGAGGTGTTAGCGTGCCTCAATCCAGCAGGGAAGGGTATCCCTTGTCGGAACTAGGGATGCCTCACACAACAGACTGGTTTTACGGCTGTTGTCATGTCACCAGTTAGTCATATCGTAACATCATCGGCTCCCTGCTCCAGCGTCAAGCCGGCGCTGCAATGCCTGACGGGTAGCACAGGAGTGCTACACTCTTGCGGAGATCTTTTGTTCCTGTGCCGATAGGTGTAAGGGTGTGAGGGCCCTAGTAGGTGAAGTAGTGAGCGTGAGTGAGGTGAATTAAAACAGGTTGGTGTAATCTACGGCTTAGGTTTTATTCATGTAGTACACCACCTGAAGTAAAAACGTGTGAGGGGCAGTGGGACTGCAGTAGCTACGAGGAGTCAGTCCCATTCAACCCTCAACTGTGAAGCGGTCAACATGTTTCATGCCTATAGTGGCAATTCTTCAGGACCAGACAGAGGTGCTCATAAACTTAGTGATTGAACTGGAAGCCCCGCATAAGGCTGAGGCTTCAGTAGTATACAACCTGTTGGGTTGTTGGATCCAACCGGAGAGGGGTTCCTGCGTCAACGGGATACCCTGTAGGAAGAGAAGTAGACTTCAGCTCGTGGATCAAGCCCCCCAGTAGACATATCAGGGGGGTGTATCTTACTTCCCTACCGTGAAGCAGTGTATGATGAGGTGGGGAAGACAGAGTAAAGACACTACGCATCAAGGGGATAGTGAGTCTCACTTAACAACGTTGCTGGGTAAAGGTTTCCAGCAGACATGAAGTGTATCCATAAGCCAGGTAGGTATTTAGAGGTGTAGGAGTACACATGATGTTAAAATATTAATAAAAATACAAAATACAAAAAACAAAAGACCAAAGTGACAGGATGTCACGCCAGGCGGCGTGCCCCTGCACGTTGTGATGGCAGTGCCTCAGGGTATATTAAAAAAGGACTATTAGAATCAACGGAAAATCGACGAAAAGTCGAGGGACTTACCCTCACTGGTGGTCGTAAGGGCCCCAAGGCTGCTCCCGTGGGGTCTGTGCAGGTAGGGCAGTAATCTAGAGGGTTTGAAGCAGATGGTTATTAATTTATATGGACAGATGCCATCTGGGAATGAGAACGTTTCCGAGTGTCCCAACACTGGGGACAGCAAGGGGGAGGGGTCGGTCAAGGTATCAGTCCGTGGCGGGCCCCCACACAAACAATCCCGGCGTACTCAGGACAGTCACACCACCCAGGGCGGTCGCGGTCCGGGGGAGCACCAGGGCGGGGCCGGCTCGGCTCTCCTACTGGCATTGGCCGCTGACCGGTCGGCTGGCCGCCGATCACCGCCAAGCGTGGTAGGGGGTATCGAGGGACGCTTTGCGGAGGGGCCGAGTCAACCCCCAGTCCAGCGGTCGGCATGCCCGTTGCGACGCCGCCCGGTGCCCCACCAATACCGACGGCCTCGGAGGGGGCCGACGCCTGAGGTCCCTGGGGGGTGTTAGAGAGAGGAACAGCACCGAGGACCCCACCATCGTGACCGGGCTCCTGGCGGTTCATGGAGTTGCATCACCGGAAAATCCCGGTCCGGAAACCTTACCTCTGTAGAGCGGGCTGGTGAAGTCAGTACCTAGTCCCACGTCCAGGCGCGCGGAGTCGCCAGAGACAGCCGTGAATGTTAGCTTGTTTGGGCGCCCAGATAAGGAGTGGAAGCCGGAGGCGTGTCAAGAAGGCGGCTGCGCGGCGCACCGGTGTGACGTCAGAGCGTCAGAGTGTCGGTGCCTGCCGCCATGTTGGAGAGGGAGAGAGGGAACGTCAAGGAGGTCGCTGGTGCTGCAACCATCTATTGTTAGCACAACGAGAGATCAATCCTGGCTCGCTGTATAAGGGACAGGGTGCACTGTGGGGCTCTCTGAAGTTAGCACAGCCGGGGTGCACAATAGACGGTAGTGACTCAGTGCAAAACCCTTCGGAGTGCACACAAGACGGTAGTGACTCAGTGCAAAACCCTATCGGACAGCAGTAGTATGGATCAGAAGAAACCATGTGGTAGATGGTATAATACATAACGGGGAGCCAAGTGGCCTGTGGTGACGCCCTGTGTAGTGTGAGACTGTTGGTCAGGGGATGGATACAGGCAATGGTCCTGCAGGGGTTGGGGCGGGGACAAGGAGAAATGTGGGCCCAGAGCTGGTCGAATGACTGCTGTCATCAGCTCGGTTCTGCTCCTGCGGCAAAGGTATACGTCTGTGACGGGTCTCGGAAGGCCAGCATAAAATAGGGGACCAGTTGAGTATGAAAGTAGACCCTGGGTCAGCCAGAAGGCAAGACTCTGATTGGCTGAAGTATAAGTGGGTCCCACTGGTAGTGAGGACCTGTAAGAAGGATCACGAATAGTAGATACAAACGTGTATTGAGTGCAGTGTGCAATATGACTCTGAAAACCGTCAGTACCAGGATGAAGGAATAATGATAACAGTCAGGTTTGTGGACAGGGCGTCTATCTGGACAATGTGTTCCACGGGACAGAGTCATTCAAACCCTCAGTGTCTAGACGGAGACGGTGTACCCATCTTTGCTCCAATCTAAAGAGGGCCTGTTGTTTTAATGAAGGATGCCATTCTAGCACAACCCATTGAATGTCCTCAGCTGCATGCCCCTTCTCTTGACAGTGAGCATATAGACGCGTTTGTGTCTTTCTACAGCGTACGTTGCTGTTGTGTTCCATGATGCGTGTTTTCACAGGGCGGGTCGTCATCCCAACGTATTTGAGTCCGCAAGGACAGGTGAGTAGATAGATGCAGTTGCTGCTGTTGCAATTGGTGTGTCGGTTTAAACACCATGTGAAGGTATCAGTTAGTTTGACAACTGTCGTTTTGGTTGTTTGCGGGCACACCACACAGTTGCCACATCGGTGATGTCCCACCACAGGGGGCAGGTCCCACAGGGTGTTCTGCGGACGGGTAGTGGTGTTCTTTGGTCGAGTGTGGACAAGCTGGTCCTTCAGGCTGCTGGTTCTCTTGAAGGCGAACCGAGGCCGTGGAATGTCTAAGGCCACAGAATTCAAAATCCCCCAGTGTGTATTCACTGTGCTCTTGATGTAGGATGAGTTTTTGGTGAAAGAAGTCACACACGTGATTATGTTCTCACTTTCTTTGCTGTGTGTTTCCAGGAGGGATTCTCTATCATTGTTCCGGGCTCTCTTCATGGAACGTTTCAGAAGTCTGGTGGGATAGCCCCTGTCTTGGAGTTTGTGCTGCAGGCATCGCGCCTCCCGTTGGTAATCGGAGATGGCAGAACAGTTTCTCCTAAGTCTGAGAAACTGTCCAAACGGTAAACTGTCCCTCAATGCCTTGGTGTGATGACTGTCATAGAGCAGGAGGCTATTCCTGTCGGTCTCCTTCTTGTAAAGGGTAGTGGTTATTCCCGTGGGGCCCAACATGATCCTCAGATCGAGGAACGGTATGGAGTCCTCGGCGATCGTCCCTGTGAATTTCAGAAAGGGATCCTGTTGGTTAATCCAGGAGCAGAAGGCATTGCAGCTCGATCGATCCCCCTTCCAGAAGATCAGGATGTCGTCTATATAGCGACGCCAGAAGGACAAATTCTCGAGGAACGGGTTGCGCTCGGGAGAGTAGATGAAGAAATTCTCAAACGTGGCCATGTAAATGCAGGCCACGCTCGGAGCGAAAGTCGAACCCATCGATGTCCCCCGTATCTGGTGGTATAGTTGGGTGTCATATTTGAAGAAATTCTCCGTCAGGGCTATGCTGGCCAGCTCCATGATGAATGAGATGGGGGTATGGGAGGTCCACTCCTCTAATCTCAGGGTGGATTCCACTGCCTCTAGAGTGGCCTGTTGTGGTATGTTAGTGTATAAGGCTTCCACATCTAGGGTCAGGAGCAGGTCCACGTCAGTCCTACCATCCATCTCATTGATGAGGCGGAGGACATCCCGGGTGTCTTGGAGGTATGACGGTATCTTCTTCACTAGCGGTTGAAAGAAAAAGTCACAAAACTGTGACAGTGGTTCCAGGAGGGAGCCAATGCCAGAGACGATGGGTCTCCCGGGGACCGGTGTGGTACCTTTGTGGATCTTGGGGAGGGTGTAGAAATATGGAGTGATGGGCTCCGGAGTGATGAGGAATTCCGCTTCCTTCTTGGTGATCCATTCATTGACCTCTCCTTCGATCACTAGACTCATAATAGATGTTGCCAGGCGTTTAGTCGGGTCCACAGAGAGGGGCCTGTAATGAGTGGTGTTCGAAAGCTGGCGTCTGCACTCTAGGTCATAGTCGTAGTGGTCTTGTAGGACTGTGGCTCCCCCTTTGTCAGCTGGTTTGATCACAATCGCGACATCATTGCCCAAGGCGATGGAGGCTTGTCTTTCAGCAGTTGACAGGTTTTGGAATTGGTTAATGTGTGGTCTCTGTTTAAGGCTAGAGAGAACTGCTCTCTCAAAGGTGAGGACTTCTGGAGGGACCATCCCATCAGTGGGGGTGAAAGTGGAAGGTTTTCGCAAGCCGGTATCCAGGGTGGGGGGTTGTATGGTCCCATCGAAGAAGGCTCGTAAGCGTACTTTCCTGAAGAGATTCTTGATCTCGATCATTTCCTGGAAGCTATCTGGGACAGGAGTGGGGACGAAACCCAGACCCTTCTCCAGGATGCTGGTTTCTGCTGGGGTCAGAAGTCTCGTGGAAAGATTGACGATCAGGCTCTTCTCCCTCTGTTGGTGAAGCTCCGTGTCTCGATCATGTTCGTCGGTGTCGATTGGTCGGACCACTGGACGCCCTTTTGTCCTCCTCGCTTTCGCCCTCTTCCTCTGCCCCAACCTCTGCCTTGAAAAGGTGGCGGGTTCAGAGGGTAGAATTGAGGTGGACCCTGCGGGAAAAAGGGATATTGCCAGGGCGGTGCCATGTGCGACGGACCGTGGAACATGGGGCCCGGTTGGTATCCTTGGTGCCAGTTCGATTGCTGTTGCGCACGGTTGTTCCTTGAGGTTTGACCTCCGCTCGAATCACTACTAGAGGATCCGCGCCTGTTGCTCGTGTCCGAGTTGTCATCTGAGGAGTAGTTGGTCCTCTTATTCTTGAAATCATCCTTGAGATAAGGATAGACCTTCTCTTTATCAAACTTGGAGATGTCTTTTTGCAATTTGTCTGTCTTCTGCTTCAAGAGATATTCATGATGGTCTGCCATTTCTTGGTTGATGTCTGTTAATTTGGAGGTAAAGGCGGTCTTGCTGTTCTTATTAACTGCACCCTTCATTGTGGCCTCTAAGCTCGATATCTTGTCCTGAAGGGCGTCCGCAAGGCGTTTCGCTGTTTGTGATATCAGGAATAGCAGGTCTTTGGTGCACTTCCAGGAAACCTGGCACCAGTCCATTTTGAATTGTTTGTCTGTTAGGAAGAGTCTGGGGATGATGTTCACTAATAGTCCTTGGGGGGCTATGTTGTATCTGAGGTACTCGGTCATCATTAAACCGTGCAGGGTGATCCTTATCAGTTCTTTTTTCATCTCCGTGAGAATCGCCCAGTCATCGCTGGATGTACCCGAGGCAGAGGCAGTGGGATTATTCAAAATCGAAGGGGCTGCTCTCAATGCTTCAGCAATGGCATCCTCATCAAAGCTAAGGCCCGGTACATCCTCCATAGTGTGGGGAGGGTGAGGAGGAACCGGGGGGTAAGTGAATCAACCACAGTCAGTTGTATGTGGTTGGGGTGTGGGCCAAGGGAGTGAACGAGTTTCACTCTTGGTAACCTAAATAGTCCCGTGGGGGTAACCCACGCAGATACAGTCAACAACAGGGAGGGACGTGAAGGGACAATATTTAAAGGGGTCCAGTGTGCATGTCCCACATGCTGAGCAACAATAGATTGCACACGGTTCCCCTGAGGATGAGTGATGGCGTAGTGCGATAAGCTGTCTTCCTCTCTACCTCATGTATGAGGTGTTAGCGTGCCTCAATCCAGCAGGGAAGGGTATCCCTTGTCGGAACTAGGGATGCCTCACACAACAGACTGGTTTTACGGCTGTTGTCATGTCACCAGTTAGTCATATCGTAACATCATCGGCTCCCTGCTCCAGCGTCAAGCCGGCGCTGCAATGCCTGACGGGTAGCACAGGAGTGCTACACTCTTGCGGAGATCTTTTGTTCCTGTGCCGATAGGTGTAAGGGTGTGAGGGCCCTAGTAGGTGAAGTAGTGAGCGTGAGTGAGGTGAATTAAAACAGGTTGGTGTAATCTACGGCTTAGGTTTTATTCATGTAGTACACCACCTGAAGTAAAAACGTGTGAGGGGCAGTGGGACTGCAGTAGCTACGAGGAGTCAGTCCCATTCAACCCTCAACTGTGAAGCGGTCAACATGTTTCATGCCTATAGTGGCAATTCTTCAGGACCAGACAGAGGTGCTCATAAACTTAGTGATTGAACTGGAAGCCCCGCATAAGGCTGAGGCTTCAGTAGTATACAACCTGTTGGGTTGTTGGATCCAACCGGAGAGGGGTTCCTGCGTCAACGGGATACCCTGTAGGAAGAGAAGTAGACTTCAGCTCGTGGATCAAGCCCCCCAGTAGACATATCAGGGGGGTGTATCTTACTTCCCTACCGTGAAGCAGTGTATGATGAGGTGGGGAAGACAGAGTAAAGACACTACGCATCAAGGGGATAGTGAGTCTCACTTAACAACGTTGCTGGGTAAAGGTTTCCAGCAGACATGAAGTGTATCCATAAGCCAGGTAGGTATTTAGAGGTGTAGGAGTACACATGATGTTAAAATATTAATAAAAATACAAAATACAAAAAACAAAAGACCAAAGTGACAGGATGTCACGCCAGGCGGCGTGCCCCTGCACGTTGTGATGGCAGTGCCTCAGGGTATATTAAAAAAGGACTATTAGAATCAACGGAAAATCGACGAAAAGTCGAGGGACTTACCCTCACTGGTGGTCGTAAGGGCCCCAAGGCTGCTCCCGTGGGGTCTGTGCAGGTAGGGCAGTAATCTAGAGGGTTTGAAGCAGATGGTTATTAATTTATATGGACAGATGCCATCTGGGAATGAGAACGTTTCCGAGTGTCCCAACACTGGGGACAGCAAGGGGGAGGGGTCGGTCAAGGTATCAGTCCGTGGCGGGCCCCCACACAAACAATCCCGGCGTACTCAGGACAGTCACACCACCCAGGGCGGTCGCGGTCCGGGGGAGCACCAGGGCGGGGCCGGCTCGGCTCTCCTACTGGCATTGGCCGCTGACCGGTCGGCTGGCCGCCGATCACCGCCAAGCGTGGTAGGGGGTATCGAGGGACGCTTTGCGGAGGGGCCGAGTCAACCCCCAGTCCAGCGGTCGGCATGCCCGTTGCGACGCCGCCCGGTGCCCCACCAATACCGACGGCCTCGGAGGGGGCCGACGCCTGAGGTCCCTGGGGGGTGTTAGAGAGAGGAACAGCACCGAGGACCCCACCATCGTGACCGGGCTCCTGGCGGTTCATGGAGTTGCATCACCGGAAAATCCCGGTCCGGAAACCTTACCTCTGTAGAGCGGGCTGGTGAAGTCAGTACCTAGTCCCACGTCCAGGCGCGCGGAGTCGCCAGAGACAGCCGTGAATGTTAGCTTGTTTGGGCGCCCAGATAAGGAGTGGAAGCCGGAGGCGTGTCAAGAAGGCGGCTGCGCGGCGCACCGGTGTGACGTCAGAGCGTCAGAGTGTCGGTGCCTGCCGCCATGTTGGAGAGGGAGAGAGGGAACGTCAAGGAGGTCGCTGGTGCTGCAACCATCTATTGTTAGCACAACGAGAGATCAATCCTGGCTCGCTGTATAAGGGACAGGGTGCACTGTGGGGCTCTCAGAAGTTAGCACAGCCGGGGTGCACAATAGACGGTAGTGACTCAGTGCAAAACCCTTCGGAGTGCACACAAGACGGTAGTGACTCAGTGCAAAACCCTATCGGACAGCAGTAGTATGGATCAGAAGAAACCATGTGGTAGATGGTATAATACATAACGGGGAGCCAAGTGGCCTGTGGTGACGCCCTGTGTAGTGTGAGACTGTTGGTCAGGGGATGGATACAGGCAATGGTCCTGCAGGGGTTGGGGCGGGGACAAGGAGAAATGTGGGCCCAGAGCTGGTCGAATGACTGCTGTCATCAGCTCGGTTCTGCTCCTGCGGCAAAGGTATACGTCTGTGACGGGTCTCGGAAGGCCAGCATAAAATAGGGGACCAGTTGAGTATGAAAGTAGACCCTGGGTCAGCCAGAAGGCAAGACTCTGATTGGCTGAAGTATAAGTGGGTCCCACTGGTAGTGAGGACCTGTAAGAAGGATCACGAATAGTAGATACAAACGTGTATTGAGTGCAGTGTGCAATATGACTCTGAAAACCGTCAGTACCAGGATGAAGGAATAATGATAACAGTCAGGTTTGTGGACAGGGCGTCTATCTGGACAATGTGTTCCACGGGACAGAGTCATTCAAACCCTCAGTGTCTAGACGGAGACGGTGTACCCATCTTTGCTCCAATCTAAAGAGGGCCTGTTGTTTTAATGAAGGATGCCATTCTAGCACAACCCATTGAATGTCCTCAGCTGCATGCCCCTTCTCTTGACAGTGAGCATATAGACGCGTTTGTGTCTTTCTACAGCGTACGTTGCTGTTGTGTTCCATGATGCGTGTTTTCACAGGGCGGGTCGTCATCCCAACGTATTTGAGTCCGCAAGGACAGGTGAGTAGATAGATGCAGTTGCTGCTGTTGCAATTGGTGTGTCGGTTTAAACACCATGTGAAGGTATCAGTTAGTTTGACAACTGTCGTTTTGGTTGTTTGCGGGCACACCACACAGTTGCCACATCGGTGATGTCCCACCACAGGGGGCAGGTCCCACAGGGTGTTCTGCGGACGGGTAGTGGTGTTCTTTGGTCGAGTGTGGACAAGCTGGTCCTTCAGGCTGCTGGTTCTCTTGAAGGCGAACCGAGGCCGTGGAATGTCTAAGGCCACAGAATTCAAAATCCCCCAGTGTGTATTCACTGTGCTCTTGATGTAGGATGAGTTTTTGGTGAAAGAAGTCACACACGTGATTATGTTCTCACTTTCTTTGCTGTGTGTTTCCAGGAGGGATTCTCTATCATTGTTCCGGGCTCTCTTCATGGAACGTTTCAGAAGTCTGGTGGGATAGCCCCTGTCTTGGAGTTTGTGCTGCAGGCATCGCGCCTCCCGTTGGTAATCGGAGATGGCAGAACAGTTTCTCCTAAGTCTGAGAAACTGTCCAAACGGTAAACTGTCCCTCAATGCCTTGGTGTGATGACTGTCATAGAGCAGGAGGCTATTCCTGTCGGTCTCCTTCTTGTAAAGGGTAGTGGTTATTCCCGTGGGGCCCAACATGATCCTCAGATCGAGGAACGGTATGGAGTCCTCGGCGATCGTCCCTGTGAATTTCAGAAAGGGATCCTGTTGGTTAATCCAGGAGCAGAAGGCATTGCAGCTCGATCGATCCCCCTTCCAGAAGATCAGGATGTCGTCTATATAGCGACGCCAGAAGGACAAATTCTCGAGGAACGGGTTGCGCTCGGGAGAGTAGATGAAGAAATTCTCAAACGTGGCCATGTAAATGCAGGCCACGCTCGGAGCGAAAGTCGAACCCATCGATGTCCCCCGTATCTGGTGGTATAGTTGGGTGTCATATTTGAAGAAATTCTCCGTCAGGGCTATGCTGGCCAGCTCCATGATGAATGAGATGGGGGTATGGGAGGTCCACTCCTCTAATCTCAGGGTGGATTCCACTGCCTCTAGAGTGGCCTGTTGTGGTATGTTAGTGTATAAGGCTTCCACATCTAGGGTCAGGAGCAGGTCCACGTCAGTCCTACCATCCATCTCCTTGATGAGGCGGAGGACATCCCGGGTGTCTTGGAGGTATGACGGTATCTTCTTCACTAGCGGTTGAAAGAAAAAGTCACAAAACTGTGACAGTGGTTCCAGGAGGGAGCCAATGCCAGAGACGATGGGTCTCCCGGGGACCGGTGTGGTACCTTTGTGGATCTTGGGGAGGGTGTAGAAATATGGAGTGATGGGCTCCGGAGTGATGAGGAATTCCGCTTCCTTCTTGGTGATCCATTCATTGACCTCTCCTTCGATCACTAGACTCATAATAGATGTTGCCAGGCGTAGTTCCGACAAGGGATACCCTTCCCTGCTGGATTGAGGCACGCTAACACCTCATACATGAGGTAGAGAGGAAGACAGCTTATCGCACTACGCCATCACTCATCCTCAGGGGAACCGTGTGCAATCTATTGTTGCTCGGGTGTAAATAGCGCCATGTATCCGTCAGGTTATCATTTGACACCATGTCATGTAGTGTGCGTTGTGACGTGGTGTAATGTCCAGCCGTGGCTGTGGACCGGTCTAAGCTGGGGTCTATAACAGTATTGAAGTCCCCGCCCCAGATCACCTGTCTGCACCCCAATGTGAGTAGTTTGCCGCGAAGGGTGAGAAGTGCGTATGTATCATCAACATTCGGGCCGTAATAGTTTGCGATGGCAACATCATGTGTATTGAGCCTGCCCCACAGTAGGCAGTACCTTCTATCGGGGTCAACCTCCCTCCCTCCCTCAATGAAATTAGTCCCGCGTCTAATCAAAATGGCCACTCTCCTAAAGTAGTTAGAGTATGATGTAATGCTGCGATGTGATGCCCATCTTGAAGCAAAGCGAGGCGTGTTACCCTGTGCCAAATGAGTCTCCTGTAGGAGCGCAATGTTAGCCTGATGGCGATCTAGGTAACCTAGTACTTGCCTACATTTTCTTGGGAAATTAAGCCCCCTAACATTCCATGAAATGATGTGCAGAGCTAGTCTGTCGTTTTGTGCATCATCCGGACCTGTCACTCTGTACAGTTTGCATACATACACGATCAATCAACCTTCTGCTACTTCCATATCTCACTTTTGCTCCCCCAGTCATGCACCCCACCCTCCACCACCCACTCCGGCTACCCCAACAGGCCAGAAGCAAACCCCCTCCCCCCTTCCCATGCATCCCTCCCCAACTGAGGTTAGCGCACCCCAAAACTTTGTAACATATCGAAATACAACCAGGGGAATGCCCTCAATTGGGGGCCACTAGGGGCTCCCGCCTTAACCACTCAACCTCACTTGCGCACCCATCCGGACTCCTCAATTAAGAGGAACCGTCCTAATGGCAATGTAGGCGAGTGGCCAGGCGGCTGAGAAGTGCCACCACAACGGTCAACAGTGGGTATACATCACCAGTCCGCGGAGTGTCCATCAGCTGCCCGGTGCAACTTCTCTTAGCATTCAGTCCCTGGTAACGACTCACCGTCAGCCAGGATCAGAAAGGGGCGAGTGAGGTCTGGAGCGGCCCCGTCTTGCTTTCTCTCTGGAGGCAGATCTTCTGTCACGCTTGAAGTATTCCTCCACCTGCTGCGGCGTGGTGAAGATGTGAGGCGCCCCCTTATGTTGGACCTTAAGTTTTGCAGGATAGAGCATGGCATATTGTATGCCTTGAGTTTGTAGTTTCTTCTTAACCTCAGCGAATTTGCGACGGGCATCCTGTACTTGTTGAGTAAAGTCGGGGTAGAACGACAAGGTGGCGTTTTCAAAGCATACTTCCCCTTTCTCGCGCGCCAGTCTTAGCAATGTGTCCCTGTCCCTGTAGTTCAAGAACCGCATTATCACCGGGCAAGGGGGGAGGCCTGGGGCAGGACCTTTCGCCAGGGATCTATGAGCTCGCTCAATGACCATGTGGGCAGAGAAGGATTCTTGTCCAAACAGCTCAACCAGCAGCTTTTCCATGTAGACTTCAAGCTTCCCTGTGTTGGTCGTCTCTGCTAGGCCCAGCATGCGGACGTTGTTCCGCCGAGAACGGGCTTCTAACTCCTCGTTCTTTTCCGCAATAATTTTGAGGAGTTTATCCATTTGTAGCGTGTGTTTTCTACTTGTGCCTGCTTCGTCCTTTAGGTCTGACACCCACTGTTCCGCCTCTTTCTGCCGTTCCTCGTGGTTGTCCAGCTTCGCCACCACGCCGTCCAGTCTTGTACTCATGGAGTCTATTTTAGTGTCGATGTAGGTGAGGCTACGTTGCACCCCCGTCAGTATGGCTTTCCACTGCTCATCCCTGGTTTCTGGGGGGGCCTCTGCGCCCTGCGACGTGGTTGCGTTGCTGGGCGTTTTACGGGTGTCAAACGTTAGTTTCGATTGCCTGGGTTCAGTTTTCCCCATATTGTGGTGAGGGCGTGTGGGCTGGGCACCCCCCGCCGCTGCCTCCAGGGCAATCCTCACAGGAAAGTTAGTAGTGGGACTGAATGACCGCGAGTCGCCGCAGGCTACAGCTGGGGGCTGCGCAGTCCACAATGGGCCGTGTTCAAAATGACGGCGGCGCGCGTTTAGAGTTCAGGAGAGGCTCACCTCTGCAGTGTCCAGGACTGTTGCTGGTGCCACGGGGGCCCCTACTGCAGCGTGTAACTTGCAGGCAGTCTTCTCTGATGCGCCTGAGCTAGCAGCTGTACCGTGGACTATTTCCCAGAGAGCGCCAGCTGTAGCAGCCAAGTATTCTGGGCAGGGGAGAGTTAAAATGGTGGGGACTGCCGCTTCTGCACCTCTTCCACCAGCAAGGGGGTCTGCCTTGTAGTCCCCCACCCGGTCGCGAACTCCAGCTCCCTCTCTCACCGCACTGTGTGCTGCACTGAGTCCCCCGAGGTCTTCGCAGCGGGCCGTGTATGTCCTCCTCTCGCACGCCTCCCCCACGCTGGGCGGGAGGTCCTATCACTTCGGGGGTGTTGGGTACGACCACGTCAAGCCTGTGATCTTGTCCTCGGTGTGCTGCGGCAAGCAGCGGTGGGCCCTCAAATGTACCGGCAGGCGTTACACTTCCGCGCCTCACCTCAGGCTCCGGTAGGGCCTATGAAGCTCCGGTCTGTCCTGATGGACGCTCCCCAGCTCGGCCTCCAGGTCCCTCCAGACGGCTCCCGCCTCCAAGGCGATCAGCGTGCAGGTGGCTGACCGCGTATCGCACCAGCTTCAAACTTCGTCAGTACCGCCAGCAGACCCTCCGTTCCCGAATGGCTAACTCAGAAGGGCATTAGTGGGTGGCAGGATAGGGTTTATGTGCAGGAATCCGCCCGGCTCGGCGGGAGCTTCACACCAAGGCGGCCATTGCAGTCCGGCGTCAACTAGCGACCCCCTATTTTATTTCATTTGTTAATCATATTTTATCTCATCTCTTTTTTCAGCATCATTTATAGTTGTAATAACCATGCAGATGTATGTTTTTGAATGAACAAATAGTACATTCTTTGTCAGAATTACATATGTGCACTAAAAAATCACATAATGTTGCACAATCTCATTCTCACTTCAACCACTCTTTCATTCCCCAACCCTATCTCACATGCACCTTAAGTTATATTCAGGAAAGATTTCCAAATTCTTTTATTGTTGTGTTGTGAGCTGGGGTTTTCCAGACATACAGTCAACGCACGTTTCGGTGGTGTAAGATTTATTAACAGCCACTTTCATCAGGACCACACAATATCAACAATAACCTGTGGTGAAACAATATGGGGTAATCAGTAAGATAACATAAACAACAGTGACTGATGTGGTCAAGCACTGAAAAAATATAAAGTTTAAATTACGTGGGTCAACAAAGTTTTATGGGTTTGCCATTGCGAAATTAACTCACACAATACAAACATATGGTGTGCTTTCTCATATTTGTAATATTTACAAAGAGAGGCCCACACACCAACTGCTTACCTTATTGCCCTAGTCCCCAGGGCATCCATATCTCCTCAGTGCTACGAAGAACTCAAACTCAAAATCGTACATCAAATGGTGAAAAAAGCCAGAAAGTGCAGAGGTCAGAATAATGGCCTTGTCCCGATTGCATGTCAGAGCCCATCAAGGTGCAACCGATCTATGCAGAGTTGCACATACCAAACTTTCTAATCTACTTCTTTTTTATGTTGGGTAAATCTTCTTCTCATCTCCTGTGGTCAAAAGACGTCTGGGGCGGATAATTGTATGCACCCCCATTAATTTCACTCGTGGATTGACTCCTATTTTAAGGAAAATTAGAGGTGAGGAAAAAGGCAAAGTCCCACTCTATAGGCTGTACTTTGTGGTGAATGCCGAGGGGTATCGTTAGAGAAAGGTGAATGTTTCCTATCTTACCTGAAATTAGCCCCTTGCGACATGCACAGTTATATAATGGCTGTCCTCTGAGCGGTATGGTAGTACCACAAGATTTAAATAAGCTGTGTAAGTCTCACCAACTGATTCCAGCCTGTATTGGGATCAAAAAAATAAAATAATAAAACAGTAACCACCCCTTGTTAAAGAGGACTGTCATAATCACATTCTTGTTATGCTGTTGGATGAGTTATGTACAATATTTATACATGCATAACTAGTATAGACGCTGAATTGCACATCTGTGTTTGTGGGTCTAATCGAACATTCAAGGGGCATGTAAACTATCACCACCGTAGTCATCTCTGTTAATATTTAGTTTTTTTTTTATATCTTTATTTCGATGTTTTCAAAATATAAGTAACTGAACACATATGAGGTAGGGATCAGGTAACCACAGCAGGTGCGATAGACATTGTCATGCATATTCTTATTACATAATAGATTGTAACCAATTCCAGTTCTGCATATCAGACAAGTGTACATGTGAATATGATTTTCATACATGGTGTTGGATGTATACCTCATATGAGTCACACTCATATGTCCATTAGGGTGACAATATATTTGCCTTACCCTACCCCGATGTTGTTGTTTATCTGTGTGCCATACGGCATTCCTCATGGTCTTCCGTACCTCATTGTCCATTTCAGGAATCTTAGTTATCTGTATTAGAAAGGGCTATGCATATCTGCAATGGAAAATGAGAGTATAAATTAGCCAAATAGAAGTTCAGCACTACGAAGTTAGTTCGCCCTACAGAGTTTAATTCTTGTAATGCAGGGGTCTAGTAAAAACGTGTGCTGCTTTACTATTAGTGAGAACGACTCACTACAGAGGAAGACCGGTGTCTGTGATATAACAACACCACAAACTGGTTTAGGTATCACTGATATCTACATATACATGGAGAACCCCTGAATCTTTAATATACTCTAGTTACACATCGGCCGATCATATGTCGGGTGCGTAACCTTCACTGTATGGGCGAGCGAGTGGTCAGTTAGTTCCCACAAGCTCGGTTACGCTCTATTGTAGTTCTCCATATGTAACGTCACATGTCCTGAGCTAAGTACGGGGTCTCTAAAGAGATGTATCTTACAGGTGACCACCCAGTTTCCCTGAATGCAGAAAATGAGGGAAAGATAGACTAACGAATTGAAGGAAAAATCGTATACACTCATCTAAATGTATAGCGGCTTGGTTGACAGTCTCCCACAGATTGGCCATATTGCATGTGCTTGTCTGAGTTTTACTTTGGGAGATATCGTACTCCAACCACAGTTAGCTCCGGCTGCCCACAGGGCTTGTAAGTGAGCATGGGAGGCGGCTCCCTCTTCGGTTCCAAGTTACCCTATAGTCCCTGAATGGGGCACAAAGCATGTGGAAGTAAACAGTTAACACCATCTTGAAGTGGTTGTAGACAGCAGAAGGCCATGTTAGGAAGGGTATTTCCAGCTATTAATAGCCTCTATGAACCTGATGTCCTCTTCTCCTAATGATTTAAATGATTTAATGATCAATTAATTGATATTGTGGCGCATGCCTTTTCTTAGCGTATTAGCCCTGCTTTCTTACTAAATTATGCAATCTTGTAAGTACAGGTCCTGGTGGTTAAAGCATAGCCACCATCTTAGTGTGTGGTTATGTTCCCAGTTGGTTTCTGGGAATGTTGGAAAGAATAATATAATGGATTTCTTAGATATGGCTATTGGAAAAAATACAACTTGTGTATTGCTAATGCCCTAGCTTTCTGTAAAGGGATAGGATCAACCACTGGTTCACATATTATGATGGATTATCTAGATGTAACTGTAGGAAAAATTATACAACTTGCGCCTCGCTAATGCCCTAGTTTCCTATGGAGGAAAACGGACCGACCACTGTCCCACATAATATGATGGATTACCTAGATGTGACTGTAGGAAAAATTATACAACTTGTGCATTGCTAATGCTCTTGTTTCCTATGGAGGGGAAATGGACCAACCACTGATCTGCATAGAGGGCACTTACATATAAGGCTAAGCTTTAAGCAATGTTCCCCTAACGAAGGGGAGATTACATCACGGCTGCTTACAGCATGGCCAACCCTATGACAGACCTGCTGGCTTGGCATTACTTTCTAGGGTGGTATGTAGAAAAGAATCTATGTTACATTCCAAACTATTTCCACATGTTATTGCTCCTTCAACGTGTTAAGGGAAAATATCCAAAAGGTGTTTTTTCACTTCTGTTATCTGTCTTCTTTTTTGTTCCTTGATCTTCTCCAATATAAGCCATTTAAATCTATATCCCCATGTCCATTTTCTAAGTAGTGTTGTACCATAAGTGTTTGCATCCCTTTAGTTCTATGCTGATTTGAGCTCACTGAATCAAGTTCTAAATTCTCTTCGTGTTTCCCCGATATAGCCAAGGCCACACAGGTAGACTATAAGGTAAATCACGTTCCAACTTCTGCAATTGGTCATGTCTTTAAGGGGTCAGCTACGGCCTCCATATTGCTACTGTTCTGTTACCATAGCGGTCTCACAAGAGTGGCAGTTGCCACATCGATGGTTAACTATTATCTGTCTGTTTCTGTCAATTGTTCTCTGTTGCTCTCTTGTGTCCTGCTTCAAGTGGGTGGGTACCAATTGGGCCCTTAGGTTGTTGTTCTTTCCAACTTGCTGTCATGCTCTTTGGTATTCAAAATCTTCCAGTTCCATTCAAGGATCATTTTGAACTTTTAGTTTATATTGAAATGGTTCATGACACATACCAATTTTACTTCTTTTCTCAAGTTCTTGCCTTGTAGAAAGGCATCTCTGTTGTAATATTTAGCCCGTTTGACGATTTGTCTAACAAGCCGTTTAGGGTAACCTCCATGTTTCACGTCTTCACCATGTTGCAGAAATTCCTTCATAGTAGAGCAGTTTTGTCAGACTTTAAAGTATTCTCCAAATGGTATTAAGTCCTTTTGGCAGTTTGGATAATACCTGGCATGCTGTAGAACTGTAATTTACGCTGTTTGTTTCTTGTAGAAACTCACTTGCTATTTCGACTGATCTCCTGTAATCCTGAAGTCGAGGAATTCTACCTTATGATTGTTGAACTTTGCAGTAAATTTCAAGTTGTTATCGCTGGAGTTTAGCTATAAGATGAAGGCTTTTGGAGTATCCGCAGATACTATCTATAAAACATGACCAGTGCTTGACATTTTTGTAGAACAGAGACAGTTTTCTGTAGATATGGTGTTGCTCGTATTTCCCCATAAAGATATTCGCTATACTGGGGGCACATTATGACCCTATGCTAGTACCCTTAATCTCCTCGTAGATGTCTCCATTACATTTAAATTAGTTGTTCCAGAGCATCAGCTACAAACATTCCAGAATGAAGCCATCAAGTATGATCCCCGTTGTCCTTTTCAGAAGTGCTGTTACTGCCTCTATTACTCCCTTCTGTAGAATTTTTGTATAGAGAGCCTCGATATCTTATGTTACCAGGATCTCACTATAAAGATTTAAGGGCACATTCTCAATCTTGGAGTGCATGTCTCTTATATCCCTGATGTATTCGGCATACTCATTGGTCAGTGTCCAACTCTGCATAGATCGGTTGCACCACGATGGGCTCTGGCATGCAATCGGGAAAAGGCCACTATTCTTACCTCTGCACTTTTGACTTTTTCACCATTTGATGTAAGATTTTGAGTTCTTCACAGCACTGAGGAGATGTGGATTTACTAGGGACTAGAGTTATAAGGTAAGCATTTGGTGTGTGGGCCTATTCTTGTAACTATTCCAAATATAAGACAGCAGGCCTTATGTTGGTATGGTGTGAGTTCGTTTCACAATGGTTATCTCATATAACTTTGTTGACTCACCCACGTAATTAAAACTTAATATTTTCAAAATGTCTTGACCCCGGTAATCATGGTTGTTTATGTTATTTTACAGAATAATCCATATTGTTTCACCACAGGATATGGTTCACATTGTGTGGCCCTGATGAAGGTGGCTTTTAAAAAATCAGACATCACCAAAACGTGTGTCAACTGTATGTCTGGAAAATCCCAGTTCACAACACAGCAATAAAAGAAATTGGAGCTCTTTCCCAAATATAACTTAAGGTGTATTTGAGATAGGGCTGGGGAATGAGTGGTTGAAATGAGAATAAGATTGAGTGTTGTTTGAAGTGTGAGTAATTTGAGATATGGGGAAACATACAAAAAAGATATTGATGTAAAAAGTGTGTATATCAATGTGTAACATTGAGTGTTTATTTATTGTGCATATGTAATTCTGACAAAAAAAATTGAAATGTGTTCATTCAAAAACTTACATCTGTATGGTTATTATAATGATATTATAATCATAAATGATGGTGAAAAAAGAGATGAGATAAATATAATTAACAAATAAAATAAAATACATTAATTAATTTTCATGTTATATTGGGAGTTGCTGCTGGTTGAGACATTGGGCTCTGTGAGCTATTATTGATGTAATACAGGTCAAGTGGCAATTTTAGTGTTGCATTACCTGTGGAGCCATGGGCCGTCAAAAACAAGTGGACTGGGCCCTTTGGGATCAAAGAGCGGAAAGTAGAGGTTGCCTACCTGGTGGAGCTCCAGACATGTAGGACCCCCTTCAGGGTCTCACAAATAAACAGCCTCAAATCCCAATTTGAGAGGTCCGAAGTAGCCATGCTCCTCGTGACGGATAATGATGAAGGAGGAGGAGAGTAAGCCCCTCCCCAATCTCCAGTCTTCCAATGAGGAAGATGGATCAGGGCAAGGAGTTACCCTCTCTCTTACCCTGACCCTAAGGAGAAAAGAAGAACTGTTGCCACTTGCTGGGACAGTTTGCCTCTGTTTTCTTATTGACCTCCATGCACACAAATTGGTGTATCCACAACTTAGACATTAGGGCAGAATGCCTGTAATGTAAACATGTTCAGGTTGTTTGACAAGGTCAGAGTCAATATTGAGGTTGAGATGGCCAGATGCTGGAGTAAGGGGTGACTGAGAACTCCAAAAGCCCAGGATCTAACCCAGTGGTGCTAGTACTCAAGGCTGCCCCATCTGGCGTGACCCCAGAACTTTGGTTCTGCGTGGATTACAGAGGGCTCAACTCAGTCACCATGACTGTTGCATACCTCACCCCTTGAGCGGATGTATTCATTGACCTGTTAGGAACTGCCAGGTTCCTGAGTGCATTTGATTTAATTGGCAGATTGTCTTTGCTGAGGTGAGTTTTCCACCCCAGAGGGCCACTTCTAAATTCAAGTGATTCTCTTTGGCTACAGAATGCCCCTGCCACCTCCAGAGGTTGGTCAACTGGGTCATGGTTGACATGGAGGACTTCAGTGTCAGCTCCTTAGATGACAATTCTATCTTCAGCTGCAGCTGGAATAAGCACCAGCACCAGCTCCAGGCTGTGCTTTAGGCCTTTCAGAGGATAGGTCTGACTACCAATGCCAGAAAGTGCCAGATAGGGCATCTGTTGTTTACTTGGGCCACTAAGTTTGTGGAGCAAAGTACAGCCCCTGCAGCCCAAATCGCAGACCATACTGGTTTCAGAGAGCTCCCAAGACCCAGACTTAGCTGAGAGGGATTTTAGGCCTCACCAATTAGCACATGAGATTCATTAAGGGATATGGCACCATTGATAACCCCTTAACAGAGCTGACTTCTAAGAAGGAGGTGAAGAAGGTGATCTCATCAGAGGACTGCCAGAAATCATTTGAAACCTTTAAGGGGGCCATGTGCACAGCACCAGTGCTCTAAGTAACCTTTCTTCTGCATAGAGTTCATTCTGCAGAGTGATGCATCATAGCATGGCATTGGGACTGTTCTCTCACAGCTAAAAAGTAAGGGCATGGGCAAACTTGTAGCCTTCATCAGCAGGAGGCTACTTACCTGGTGACAGAGGTGGAATGCAATAAAAATGGAATTACTTGTAGTCGTCACGGCAGTAAAGAACTTGAGACAATATGTGTTTGAGACTCACTTCCAATTTCAGACAGACCACAGACCTCTCAAAGGGCTACTGCAGATGAGGTGCGATAATCGAAAACTTTTGATGTGACCCATTTTCTTACAGGGAAAGGACTTTATGGTTAAACATCGTCCTGGGACTGATTGTTTCCAGGTTTTTCAGCCTTAACAACATGAACTTTCAGCTGGGTAGGTAGTTCTTTTTGCTGAGGGGACACGTGTTAGACCTCACATCTGTGACGTGTTATTCCTCCAGCCTTTTTGCCTTCAGTCCCCTGTTTTTCTGAACTTATTAATGCTGGCATTAGGACTTTGTGTGCTTTACTCCTGTTAACTCGTGTCAAAGTGTTTGTACTCTCTTCTTTAAACATGGTAACACTGGCATGCAACCAATCAGCACATTTAATAAACATGATTAGATTAGCATACACCCAATTGGTACATTTAAATTTACCTATAACTCCCTAGTAAATGGTACTACATGTACCAAGGGCCTATAAATTACATGCTACAAGTGTGCTGCAACACTCATAATGCCACACACTAAAGTAGGACTGTAAAATATGTCTCATTCCTTCCACTATATCCTGTAGTGAAGTTTCAAACTATCATTTCGACCTGGCAAAATGATTGCCAGGACTGAATCTTGCTTTTTAATACTTATAAGTCACCCCTAAGGTAGACTCTCAGGGAAGCGTGCATGATATTTGAAAAGTCAGACACATGTACTTAGGTTTTATATGTCATGACAGTGAACAACTTCAAAAAGCGTTTTTCATTGTTGCAAGGCTATCTCTCCAAAGTACTAACACTGCTTTTCCTTTTTACAATTAATTATTGATAACTTCAGTTTGGGACCAGATAGATAAATGCTTCTTCCATTAATTTGCATTGTAACTTAAAATTCTCTTTAATGGTAACATCAGATATTAAGCTACACTTCTGAAAATGAAACTTTATGGAAGTTGGCATTTTTCTGGCTAAACCAAGCAAGTCTTTCAGTTAGTGTCAAGGGACATGCAACTCTGAATGGTTCTCCTGTGTTTGTGTGTATTTCTTACAGACATGGAGACAAAAAGGCTTTATATGTGGGTCATGATGTTCCTCTCTGGAGCAGGAGGTCCTATGGAGTTTTACTCAGTCTTCCAGAGCTTTAAAGGGTAGACTCAGGACTATGCCCACACACGTCTTGACTTCTAAGTGCCGCCTTCCCTGCCACTGGCAAAAGCAGCTCACACCTAGGCCTGCTTTCCATTTGTAACCATAGACAGTTTGGACAAATCCCGGAAAAAGTAGAGGGTTGGACAAAGGGGACTTCCCTCACCCACAGATGGATAAAATGCCACCTTCAGAACTTCTCATCAAAACACTCCAGCACCTGTGGAAGATTGAGAATAAGTAGGCTTTCCTGTTTTCAGTTTCTATTTTGGGTAAATTCTGGTGGGGTTTTTTCAGTGTTTTCAATATCTTAAAAAACAGTTGTTATCAGTGGTTACACACTTTCGCGCCACTAAAAACAACAGAAAAAGTGTTTTTCCGGTGTTTATGGAACGTTTTGCTTTTATTATTGCTTGCTTTCTGCACTGAAAGAACATGGTATATAGATAGTGTATATGAGGTCCAAATAGATTTTTGCAAATTAATCCTATTGTAGTACACCATACAATACTTCTCCAGTGAGTCTTTGGGTCATGTGCGCTCGCTTTTTCTTTCCCATGTAAACTTCTGTGAAAAGGCCCTCTCAGCATTCTTAGGCCATTGGGCTGAGAACCATCAGCTAAGGGACACAGTTGGGATGACTATTTCTTTGATGCCACATAAAGCACAAAATTATAAATATTTGCGTTTTAGTTCCTGTGCATTAGAAACCAGTGCACCAGAATGGACTAAAAAGTCAATGGCATCCCTCATTAACTCTTAAGATTGTAAAGATGCTTTCAGCATACGATCTAACAAGTGGCAATGATCTACTACAGGGAATCACTTCAGCTCGGGTATCAGTTTTGAAAGGTCATCACACAACTTTTTTATATACGTAGCTGAATCACTGCAAATACAAACAATATCACTCCAATCTTTGTTGAACTTGGAAAGAACCTTTTTTGCAGAGCATTACAAGTGACACTGTGTTCCATGTTTTCCAAAAGTCTGGTATCATGTTTTCCCCACTATCCCAGATGCTTGGTGAAATATATACTTGTCACTATACCTTGCATTGAATGTTTAAAGCCTGAGGTGTTGGCAATTCGCCTACTATCAATACTGACCCACTAGAAACTATGGTCTGATGTATTAAGGGTTTTTACTCATTCTCTGTGGGTAAATGTGATGACACATATTAGGAAAGATTTGTATGAAACCAGCCACTTTACCTATCGGTGAAAGAATCAAATGCAGCCAAAATATCAAATATGAGTTTGATATTTCCTGATTCTCTATAGTTTATAAAATAATTAAACTAGACCTAAAACATGAAACTAAACCCTGCATCTTTAGACCAAAGGCCACAAAACTGAAAAAGTAAAAGGAAGAAGAAACAATATTTTAGTGGCATCCCTAAAGAACAAAACTCAAGCAGAATAATGTTAGCCAGTCTTTCTTACTGCTACTTGTATAACAAAGTTACATTGTATTGACCCCTTCAGGAAGAAAAAAATGACTCTTTCACTCTCTTTTTCCTTTCTTTGAATGGCATTTAGTTTGTGATTGTCCAGGTGTTTTTTCAGTGTTTATATGTTTTCACCGGTGAGGGCTATTTTTCTTTCAGTGGAGTTTTATCAGTTATTATAGGTTTAAACCTAAAACCCCACAACCTAAGAATAAGGATTCCCTCCAAAGGCCTCCTTGCATCTGTCCAGCTGACCGGACCACGGAACCTACCTAGACCTGCCTGAGCCCTGCTTCTGGCCTTTGCTGGAGTCAGTCCTGAACCCCAAGAGGTGCCGCCAAGTCCTTGACCCTTGACTGGCATCAGAGTGTAGTCCACCTGAACTCCAGGTGAAAACCCAGAAGTTGTGAACACTTCATGACCGTGAAGTGGACTCTTCACATCAAACAATGACCATTTGCAACTACTCTTCATGTCAGCTACAACAAACAGATTCATTGATGACAGCCCGGGTCAGCCACCAATTTAAAGCTCCAGCGATGACTGGCTCCTCACGCTACAACAACGACCGTCTGTGATACTAGGCCTGTACCACACAAACACAATGGTCTTGTTGCGGCTCCCACCAATGCAAACCTTCACCTGCAGTTCCTCATTTCCAAACTTTTCAGAGCAATGAACCTGGTTCCTGTATCCAACCCATACTTCATCCTGGCCAGAAGTTGTGTCTTCAACCCGGTCCAGCACAACCAGATAATCATGAGTGGCGTTTTATGCTTCTTGGTACTATTTTTCCCTAAAATTCATAACTCAAGTTATATTGATTGGATTTTTGCTATTTTCATCATTGAAACTCACTCTATCTTTTGAAAGTGGTTGGGGATTCTATTGGTGTAGTATTTTCACTGTATTACTGTGGTAAAGAAGGAAGATTGCACCTGCTTGCCCTGAAACCCAGACTTCCTGAAGGTGACTTCAACGGTCAACTGGCTGACCTCCTGTTTGAGCTACAGGGACATAACAAGTTACCCAAGGCCTTGATGCATCTGCCCAGCTGACCAGGCTCAACTGACCCTTCCTCGACCTGGCTGAGCCCTGCTTCAAGCCTCTGCTGGAGTGAGTCCTTATCAGCAAGAGGCATCCCCAGGTCCTGACTGGCCTCAGAGTGTAGTCTTCCTGAACTCCAGGTGAAATCTCAGAAGTTGTGAGCACTTTGTCACCACAAAGTGGACTCTTCATGACGAACAATGACCATTCGTAACTAATCTTCATGTCAGCTACTGCAATTAGTGTAATCGATGACAGCCTGGGTCAACTGCTGAGTCGAATCTCTAACAATCACGGGCTCCTTGCGCTTCAACAGCGACCGTCCAAAACGCACAACCTGTTCCTTGCACCCACAATGGTCCTGTCACGGCACCCACAAATGCAAAAAAATCACCTGCACTTATGTTGACTTGAACTTGAGAAGATAAACTCTTCAGTGCAATGAATTTGGTCCCTTTATCCGACCCACGCTCCATCTTGGCCTGAATTTGTCTTCACCCAGTTCAGTGCAACCAGGTAATCTCGAGTGGCGCTTTATGCTTCTTGGTGCTCTTTTCACCTAAAACCTTTGAACATTCATAACTCTGGTTCTATTGATTGGATTTTTGCTATTTAATTTATTGAAATTCACTCTATTTTTCTAAATTGATTGGGCATTTTTTTCGGTGTAGTATTTTCACTTTATTACTGTTTGAGTGCTGCCTAAATACTTTACACATTGCCTCTAAGTTAAGCCTGACTGTTTTGTGCCAAGCTACCAGAGAGTTAAGCACACATTTATTTAGTGAATTGGGTTGTTCACCCTGGCAAGGATTGTGTTAATTATTTGAGTGGGGCTCCCATCCTTCTCAACTAATAACCTAATTTCTTACAGGAAATATTTTATATATCTAAACCTGAGTGGGAGCTAAATTTTAGACTGTGACTCCAAGATTTCAGAAACTATTTTAGCAGGATGGATAGCTCAATTTGGGACAGAAAGGACAATATATATGCAATGAATGTAACAACAACATTTGGGATTGTCCTTAAACTCATTCCTAATATGGCTGCTATAATGGTAGATGCAGAGAAAGTTTTTGACCTTATTTGGTTGTGATTGCTCTAAGCTGTTTTAGCCAAGAAGATATTTGTCAATGCATTTCGAGCAGCCATTTGATCTATCTAGGTTGTCCACGATCAAAGATTTCGGTCAAGATGGTACTCAGAATTCTTTTAATTTGAGAGAGTTACTACACAGGGTTGCTCTCTCGTTTCTTACTATATATAGAAAAAAAATCCGAAAAATATGTCATTCTCCTTTTAATTAAATTGCTTAATCAATCATTGCAGAAAAAGATATTTGCAGACAATCTGCTCATTTATGCTCTCATTATGAGTTAGTTGTGGTGGTAATTACTGCATGCAGGGGTATCCGTAATGGTGAAAATATGTTTAGTATCTGGATCTCAAGCCAACTCATGATTTTGGGTTCCAACCTTACTCTGTCAATCTAAGCCCTTATCCTGTGTTGCTGCACCATTTCTGGTTATTGGAGGCATGGTTTCCATCCTCATGCTGCATGGTTTGCTGTAGCACAACATGGATCTGGCTTAGTGTGATTAGCATGAAAAAATGTGCTACATCTATTTCGGTAAACTGTAGAATAGAGGTGTGAGCTGCTGCAATCAACCTGTTTCACCTGTCCCAGGCTGTTACTGTTAATATAGGTCTGGCAAATGTGAGTGATATTTTATCATTTTCAGTTCTAACAGTGCATGTACTGTGTTTTGTTTTTTGCATAATTATGTTTGTCTTTGAATTTTTCTATTGTTTCACAGCTGTATTTTCATTCCTTACACGTTCATGAATTTTTACCACCTGCTCACGGCTGGTGGCATTTTAAGGTGGTATTTTCCACTGGTTTTTTATGGCCTCTCATACTTGTAATCAGATGTTATTTACCACAGGTGTTATTTTCTCATGCAGTAAATAGAGCATATTAATTACCACATGTGTTAAATAGTGCCCTTGGACTACAGACATGCAGTAATTAGCACAGGTGCTAAATAAAACGAGTGTTTTAACTCATGATCAGACGACTTGTTAAAGTCATGCAGTAATTACCACTATGCCTAACTCGTAATGAGGGCCATTTCATATTTAACACGTGTGCGAAATAACTATTCTGCGGTGCATGGTAAAAACTCATATTTAGGGTTTGATTACAAGTAAAGGCACTATTTATAGCACCAGCGAAATAACAATGCCACAGGATTTGTTATTTTTCAGGTGTGACATATTACACCTGTTATGAGTTTCTGGGGATGAACATTCAGATTATGGTGTTCAATACACCAAATACATATGTTGAAGTAATTACTGTATGGTATTCCCCTGTTAAATTTCAGCAGCTTAATGACATTTAATGAAGACTGAGGTATTTAACACATATGATATTTATCAGACGATTTAAATACCTTCAAACTTGTAAATCTGAGCCATGCATAAACTGGGGTTTAAGCATGGGTCAGAATTAACCCTGGCAGAAGAAAACAGAATGAGTCTGCTCAAACACCAGTCAAATAACCAGGACCTAGGAGAGAGCTTTTTGGGGCTAAAAGCCAACCCCTCGGGTTACACCAAATGCGACCATGGTGAGTCCACTGTAAACTGGTCAGCTGGGCACTTTGCAGGTGCAGGGCTTCTTTAGCTTTTATGTCCCTGAAGCTTAACAGGAGGCTAGCCAAGTAGCCCTTGGAGTCCACTCACTGGCCCTTGGCACAAGCGGGAGCAGGTCCAGCCCTTGGGGTTGCTCTCCATGGTATCAATAGCAGAAACAGCCCTTCTCTTTCTGAAGTCCTTTCTTGCCTTAGCAGGTGCAGCCTTTCTGGGAGTACCCTTCCTTACTAAGGTCTACAAGTTCATCAGGTTCTGTGCTTTTTCTGTTATTCCTGAGTTCAGCGGTTTCCAGAGACTGGAAGCCTGGGTTACCACAATTCCAAGTTTTTTGGTTGGGAGTACTCACTTGCCAATGGGGTTACAATGCCCAGTGATCAACTCTACCCACTTTTACATAATTTCCCGTGGGGTAGGCACTAAATAACCCCAAAGTACATCTTTCCAGCCGAATCCAAAATGCATGACCCTTCTTCCATGGACAGAGCCACATGCACGCCCCTGATATGCGTCCAGAATTTAGTCGCCCTCCTGAAAAACCAGTTCTGTAACACCTTTTAATTCAGTCAAAAAGATGCCAGCCTTTCTACCTGCAAAAAGGGAAGGGCCGGCTGTAGTATGATTCCTATTTACCTTTCAGAGGTACTTTTATTCTGGGTCATCTGTGGCCACAGCCCTGGGCCATCCTCCTGGAGGAGGTCACACCTCCCCCACCAATAGTCTTCTTGTTTCCTGTTCCTGAGGGCATTTCACACCCCTTGGCAAGAGAGGAGCAGGTTGTCTAGGATGACAACTGCTGTAGTGTATCAGAAATGGCTACTGAACCTTTTTAAAGTCACCTGTGTATTAAAAGTAACTCTAAATCTGACTTCAGCATTAATTTGAGTTTAATGTACATAGTCATTTGCTACTTTAGAGTACTAGGTTTGGTTTTATTTTTAAATTTCTTTATTAGTTTGTTCCTCCAAATCTAATGACCATGTTCATATACAATTATACATCTCATCTACCTCAGCCAAGGCAGTGTACATTCCAACACTAAACTCCGGAATTCAGACCTATACTCACATCGGTGGAGGTTTTCCAATCTAAAATAGTGCTTTGTTTTTTGTTTCATGATATCTCAACTGTAACTAAATCTACTCCCAATCCCCTCAGCCCCTCAAACCCCCCCATATCTCCCCTCTCCCCCCTGCCAGGCCTGTATAACTTGAGGTCCGTGTATCTCAATGCTCATTTTAGGTCTCTTTATGTTTCCCCCCAGGCTTGGGGCCGGCCCCCCGATGGAAGTCGTCCCCTCTGTTGACACCTGTGTGGATTGTGAGGCCTGTCCCGTTACCTCCTGGATCTTCATCCCCACGCCAGTAGTACCCCAGGTAGTTTTTCATCTCTTCTGGTGCTAAGCATATGCCCCTCCTCGGCCAGAGCCCACTCCCTCAGGTCTGTTTTCCACTTAGCCAGTAGCGGCCCTTGCTGGGTTAACCAATGGATCACAATGCGCCGCCTAGCTATAACAAGTCCCAAAACCAGGAACGGCCTACTTGTCTTACGTTTAGGATCACAAGGAATCAGGCCCAGGAGACAAGAGCACCGGTCCATGGCAATCGTCCACCCTGTTATCCTGGTCAGATCCTCTAGGACCGCCATCCAATACGTCTGGATTGTTGGACATGTCCACATCATATGTGGAAAATCCGCCTGAGCGTGGCAACATCTAGGGCAATGTGGATCTCTAGAACTATCGATCGCCTTGAGCCACCTGGGTGAGAGGAACGTCATATGTACTATGTTATACTGGATTTGCTTAAATCAATTGCATACCGGCACCTCCCGCACACTCTCATGGATTTTTTCCCAACCCCGTGGTGTGATCTCCTGCGGACACACCCGCTGCCATTTCTCTTCTATTTTAAGGGGTCCAATCTTTTTATCTTCCCTCAGTGCCCTATATATTGGGATAACACACTTCCGCCCCCAGCCGTGGTGATCATAGTGGCCAAGGTATGGTTGTTCCCCGGAGCCTCTGGGAACAAAGGCCATAATTGCTGTGCCGTGGCTGCTATTTTAACACACTGCAGGAATGGCCCTGACCGCAGCTCAAAGGTAGCCACTGCCTCCTGATAGGTAATAAATTTGTTGCAGCTAATAGCCACACCAATGGAGGACAGTGTTCCCGCTGCCCCCCGCCCGCCAGAGAAGTACTCCAAACTGTCGGTATTGATGCAGCGCAGCTCCAAAAATTCTTCATAAACCATCACCTTAACCCACGGAGCTATTCACTATTTTCTCACAACTGGGCCCATAACTCTTACCTTTCATTCACTCACACATTTATTCTGCTCCGAGGATTCAGTGAAGACCCAAAAGGAGAGCTGCGGTGCTATAGCGGAGTGCCTAAACTTAAAATTTATACATTATTTACAACTGCAGTATTATTTTAATACCATGGTTTTTCTAAAGGAAAGATTTAAAACACCCCACTATTCATTGTTTCGATGGATCAGCTAGTAAAAGTTAACTAAAGGACAACAAGACCTGCTTAATTCTCCATTTATTTAATTTTTATTTAGAGATTAAATCTCCTAGCATGATCTCTACGTTTTTTACTTGAAGGGAAATAATTCAGTTATGCAATAATAATCCTGAAAGAAAGGTTAAATTCAAAACATTTATTTATAAGCATGACAGTTTAGGAAAATAAGAAAAGTTATATTACCCAAATGTAGGGACGCAGACATCAGCACAAAAACAAAATAGTTCCCAAACAAACACCTATCTATCGCTCTCGATGTTCCCTTCTAATAGGAATTCGCACCCATTCAAAAGTTAAAGTTCTGAAAAAATTCAAAGTCCCTGCGCCATAAGAAAATTGCGCAGACCAACAGCATCTCGGGGTGCAAAGATCAGGTCGCAAAGCAAGCTTTTTTCAAAGTCCCAAATGTCCTCTTTTATAACCTTTTTCACTAACTTATCTATCTAAATTACTAACTCTTATGTCCTAAAATGTCCATGATTGGTCAATTTAGAGTTGGATGAGCATCACCTCATCGCTTTACTGTTCCATTTATGCAAAGTCATCCTTATAACTAGAAAAATAGTGGTGCTATTGTTCACATTTTTACTTCCTTCAAAGTGTCCTTTAAATTGTTATTCGGTATCCCATTCCCATGAGTTAACTTGCTGACTTCAACAAACTTGGCATGTACTCCATGAGGCAGGCCACGCTGTCCTTGACCCATACTGCTCAGGCACAGGCAGCTCGCATTTCCAGTTGGCGCATGCCATGCTTAGACCGCCACCTCGGAATTACAGTCAGCTTCCATTTTGTTTTGCTCACACAGGCCTCAATTTAGGAACTATTACACAAACAAACACAAATAAACGTACATTTATAAAATAAAGCCTTTCTGTTTACCTCCCTCTTCTAATAATATCCCAGTTAGTATTTACCTAGCTTTAAGCAACACATATGCGGGTTTTTACGTACCAATCTTCATGATTTATGCCACAAATAAACAGACAAAAAAGCACACTCATGCAATTTTCAATTAGATTACGACAAATGCGTACCCTTTATGACACAATATACGACAAATTAGTAAATTATGCTTGGCAATTTCATGCAAATTAATATCCCACGTGTATTTGTGTGTGTGCATTCTATTCTATGTTGGTTAATTTCAAAACCACACGTTTAGTACATATTATTGTTACAGAAAATAAATTTTACAAGGGGTCAACAACATTTTTGGTTTCCACCTTGCTCCATCAACTTCCCCCTTTGGTGATTTTATCACCAAATATCTTCCAAAATGTAGAATTTTTTTTATCTCATCATGTTTCAAATTCTTTTAATTAGTATGTGTTATATTTCTGTTTCTTCTAATTTCTTTCTATCTTGATAAAACTTTTCTGTAAATTGTTCCATCTCAATATCACCCTTTTCTCTTTCCCTGTCTTGTTTTTCTTCAATCTTTTTCTTCAAAGACCGTTTTACATTTCTTCTCTGCCTACATTGACAACTTAACCTCAGAACTAAGATCACTATTATTATTATAGTTACTGGTATTAGTATTTTTCATACAATAAATCTACTTATTTCATAAAACCAATTTTCACTTGCTGATAAACTTCTACCAAGTTTCTCAAGAACACTTTCAGCTTCCAGCGGTTCTATTTCTTTATGCAATTGTGTAATATTTGTAATATATATCTCAATCTTCTGACTTTTATCAGGAATGTAGGTACAACAGTGTTGCACCTTTGAAATTCCACAAACTCCTCCTTCTTTTGCCAAAATTATATCTAAAGCAAGTCGATTTTGCATTACCATACTTCTCATAGCAAACATTTCAGGGTTAACCATTAAAAAAACCTCCAGCTGTGTCTGTTGACAATCTGTCTACTTTTGTTGACAATTTTCTAATTCAGTTTGCTTTAAATGATATGCCTACTGCTGGTATTAGAGCTCCAAAAACATCATACATTTTTTCAATTATACTTTCTCTTCTTCTACGGCTTAGTGGTTTACCTATTTCATGAATCCCATTCGTACCCCTATCAGCATAACATTTTTTAGGGAAGACCAAGCCAAGATAACATGAACCGTACCAGTGATCTGGTAACCTATAATAAGCTTTGTTCCCGCACAGAAAATAAATTCCCGGAAAAACTGGGTCAGTTCCACCTTTAAATCCCCATCCCGCTTTGATAATATAAGTATCTTCACATTGACTTGCACCCACAAAATAATTGTCATACACAGTGTTATCTCTCTGAATACATAATTTCCCTAACAATGGTGTATCTATGTTTCTAGCCACATTTACATTATGTCCTTCAATATTATCATCTGAAAATGCCCATTTTGTAGATTTAGTGTGTTTCATTTTTTCTCGACTCTTATATTTTTTCTCCTTTCCTCAACCATATTTAGGAAAACTTTCTCTTCATTTCTCATTTTACAAGTCATTTCATTTCATAAGGCTTTATTCGGAACAAAGAACAATGTCCATAAAAGCACGTAAAAATTAAAAAACATTTTAGACACTATCCAATGTTAAAAGCAAAACAGAATAATACAATCATGGGCTTAATAAATAATTTAAAAACTCATACTTTTCCTTGCATTGATTGCTTTAAGGAGGAAGGTAGCCGTAAAAAAAAAAAATCAGGATGATGCAAGTTAAAAAGCAGTTTCATGGAGTCATTTACAGTCCTCACTCCAAACTTCACAAAAATAGGTTTTAAATAGACAATTCGTAGATACCTATACAATTGACACAACAGAAGAAAGTGCATAGTGCTTTGTACTGAAATATTGTCACATGGACATGGTCCAACCGGGTGCTTGTTCAGGGAAGGGAAAGCCACCAAATTGTGGGCAATCCCGATCCTTAATCTTGTTAATACAAACCGGTGTGATGTTCTGGTCACTTGGGTCAAATATGGTTGATAGCCCACAAATTCATTCAGACCAATATATGACACACAAGTGGATAGATTGCCACTATTGCTAAGCCGCCTCTCAGAAAGAAGATTCATAAAGGTCTCCTTCATTTTGGATTTGGATAAGTCAGAGGCTCCGTAATTGTCTACTTTAATATCTAGGCCATAGATCTCCTGGAAGCTATCTAGATTGTATTTAATCCATGGGATCTTAAAATAATTATCCATAGAGAGGCAGTCATTAATAATGGCTCTACATAGAGATGTTTCTTCTTTTGTCCAGATTGATCGCCATAACATAAGGGGTCTAAAGAGAATCAAATCGGTAAGATGTTGAATGCCGAGTTCTCTGTGTACTAATTCATTAGAGGCAGATTTAGGTAGACATAAGAGTCTTTTTAAGAAGACGTTCTCCTCCACTTGTAAGCTCACGGTAGGGGCATAGCCCCAAACCCCGGCGCCATACAAAGGGGTAGAGAGACATCTAGACTGATATATTTTAAGCATGTCTCTAACCCGCCTATCCCCTAGTTTAGTGGCAAATGTAAACACTCCGTGAGCACTCTTCCCCATCTTGGCCCTCACATTTTTATGCTCGCTGATCCAGCTATTGTTGTTAGAGAATGTGATACCAAGGTATGAAAAGTTTTCAATTTGTTGAACCTTATGTCCATCAATAAAATAGGAAAATGACTTCCTTTTACGCCCCTGACCACATTCCATAATATAGGTCTTGGATTTGTTAATCACAAGCTTTCTTCCTTTTATAAACTGTGAGAACCCATCCATCAGGCGTTGGAGGCCTATCGGGGTGCGGGACAATAAAACTGCGTCATCCGCGTAAAGTAATACCGGGACATTGGCATAATTAACTTTAGGGGCATCTGCTGCAATGGTTTTAGGACAGAATCTACTTCATTAATAAAAAGGGTAAAGAGCAAGGGGTGAGAACACACCCTTGTCTAATACCCCGCCCAATCCTAAACTTGTTTGTGCACTCACCATGGGTACCGTATCGTACAGAGGCACGTAATTTGGTGTAAAGGCGTGCTAAAAAATAAACGATACCTTCCGGTGCCCCCATTTCGATCAGCTTAGCCCAAAGAATTGCATGGTCACCAAATCGAAGGCACTACTCAAATCTGCGAAGCAGAGATAGATAGTGCCTGGCTTGGCCTGCGTATACTTTCCGATCAACAGTTCAAGGTTCAGACACTGTTAGATCGCCCCCCGCCCCTTTCTAAAACCAAATTGACATTCTGCCAGAATGCCATTGGCCTCTATCCATTCCTCTAGCCTGACCAAATACACCCTACTCATAACTTTTACAGAAGAATCTAATAGGGAGACCGGGCGATAGTTCTTCACATCACCACAGTCTCCTTTTTTATAAATAGGGATAATAATGGATTTTTCCCAAGTAGGGGGCACTCCGTTACTAACTGCTGCGTTAAAAGTTTTTAGCTAAAATAGGGCCCCATAGTTCTGGAACTAATTTATAGATATCTATAGGCACCCCGTCCGGGCCCTGTGCCTTCCCCCCTTTACTGGCCCTGATGCTATCTAAAACTTCAGTGACAGTAATATCCAAGGGGACGGTGGGCCAGCAATCCTCTCGATGACCCATAGCTTTGTCCGTATCAAAAATAGTAGAAAAATGAGAGACCCATGTTTCCCTGTTGACCTTTGATGTTAGTTCAGGGACCTTCTCATCTTTAAGGAATGGGCTATTCACTGTGGCCCAAAACAAGGTACCATTTTTAGTTTCGGCCGCCTGGGCCAAATTATCCCAGGCCTCCTGCTGAAGTTCCAATTTACTTCTATTTAAGGTGACCCTATAGCTAGCTCTAAGTTTAAAAAACAGGCTCTTATCTCTAGGTTTGACTGCCAATGCCCTTTTTAACTCTTTTAGCGCAGAGGTGCATGTTTGATTAAACCACCCCCTTTGGAGGTCTGTCTTGCGCTTAACTGAGATGGTAAGCTTGCAATCAATGACAAAGTTAATACGAATAAAATGCCGAATAATTTTGGCAGTGACATCAACATCTTCAAGGATCTCGGTAATTTCAGATAAGCAGCTATTTATAATAAGATCAGATGTCATTTCTGCTTTATCCCCTTTCCATCTAAGTCTTGTACCATTCGATCTATGGGGTTCGATATTATCAATAAGCCCCGTACTAGATGACCTATTCTCTTTCCAGAGAAAGGCCTCTATGGTTAAACAGTTATGGTCGCTGAGAAGAATATCAACGACTTTAGGGGGCGAGATCCAAGGCACAAGGCTAGAGGAAGTACAAATAAAATCAATCACAGTATTTGCCCCCCGGCCTGTAAAGGTGGGGAATGTCTCACCTAGATCGTTTTTCTCATTGGCCAAAATTTCCATATCAAATGATGCTAGGAGATTATTTAGAGATTCCACATACTGGTTATGTTGAAAGTGGAGATCTCCGTCTCCATGGCAATTGACCACCCCACATGTATTAAGGTTAGAAAGTGGGCAAACAGACATATTAACATCCCCTGCCAAAAGCAAATCAAAAACAACATTGGAGCTCCTTGTGATGTCATCCAGGGCGCTTACTAAGGCATTAACCACCAGAACCCTGGTGCTGTCAAAAATGTTATTGTAAAAATTAATTAAAAGAATGTTTCTACCCATCATCTGGGAGAGCCATAAAATCTGGGCGTGTTCCCCAACCAGTACATGTTTATTTACAATAAAAGGGGTCTTGACAGAAATCAAAACCAAGAGCCCGCCCTTAGCTCTTCCAGAAGCGGATACCGTAGCAGGTAATTGATAAGAAACAAATCCATTGTAACCTTTAAAATCTTTACACCACGTTTCCTGGAAACAAATGATATCAAAAGGGCCAAAAATTCTGGCCACCCCAGACAGTCAGATTTGGTAGTTAAACCTGCGATATTCCAACTAGCAATGTGACAACTAGAAAATTGAGTTGCCACATTGATACGTTGTTTACCCCGTAAATTGGTTATAGACGGGTTTGTAATACTTTGACAATCATCCTCCGGCAGTTCCTCGTTACATTCCCCAGCTTCACCCTCTATACTGGCTATCATACACTGTACATAAGGAAGAGTTTCTCTGACCACAGGCCCTGAAGTTATTACAGCAGGTTCTACTCCTAGAAAAACAAAATCCTCACAGGGTAAACAGGGGGCCAAACCAGAATCCAGTCAATCGTTAGAGTCTAACCCACTTAAACATTGAAAACGATTGAAGGTAGCCGCCTGAAACCCACTCGGCGTATTAAACATACTGGGACCTTTCACTCTGCCCCACCCATGATCATTATTAGTCTGGCCAGTGTGATGTCTATAAAAATAGCCCAAGGGACGTAGTGAGATACCCTGGTCGTTAGGTGGGAGAGAAGTGGCTTTAATCAAGGCAGTGGTAGCAAGATGGGGACTTTTAAAGTTAACAATAACACAATCACCCAAGATATTCTTTTGTGAAGTACCTATCCAGTTGGTTCTTGTGGTAACCAAAATCTGGTCTGCCAAAGCAACTGGAAAACCACATTCTCTATTGAGCCAGGCCACGGTTTTGTTCTTTAACGAATCGTGTGTTTCGTGGATACCATCATGTCCCTCCTCCCTTACTAGTGGGACATTGGTCAGGACTGCCACATATGGTGCGCAGTCAGGTGGAAGATTAGGCATTGAATAGCCATACCGTTTTTTCTTAGCTACAATAATTCTCGGTGTGTTCCCTGTAGTCAAAGTAGTAGGTATAGTTGTGGACACCGGGTTAGTAACCACTACCGGATCAATACTTGGACCCCCATTAAGCGACTTCAACGGCTCACTGTTGCAACCCTGAGCCGTTTCGGGAGAATCCGTACAATTATTAAGGCCAGGATGGGTTTGCACAATGTCTCCTAACCGTTTCAATTCCCCAGAAACAATATCAAGTTTGTCAAGTAGGGGTTGTATAATTTTAACAAACTTGTTATCAATAATACCAATCAGCGTCTCTAAATCCTCAGGTGCTAATTTCAAATAAGTATTATTTGAAGCAGTATCAAAGTCAATAGTAGTCCCTTTGGGAGTAGTTTCGATGTTTTTTTTACTTTTATGATACCCCCCCGTTTAGACAATGCGGGCCTACTAACATTTCTTCCAGACCTTAACACCCTCTGCACTTTTGGGGCTGATGAACATGAAACCACAGAGTCACTAAGAGTCTCATTCACCTCCGAAGTGGACTCTAAGTCAAGAGATGCTGGGGTGATAAAGGGATCTGGGGGACTTATGACACAGCTATCATCCACGGATGGTATAGATAGAGGAAAAGATGCCTGAGTAGGAATTGGGAGAAGATCTAAAGAACTCCCTCGTCCTAAAGATTGTCGGCGTTCCTTGTTAATTTTGTCCACCACTTTGACAAGGTAATTGTCAAGAGTGGCTACAACGTGTCGAATGTTCCCTCCATTAATTTTAGACATTTTGAAAATTAAAAAGCTGGCCCTTCCCAGGAGCAAAAGAATATACCTAAGTTAAGATTATAAAAAACCGAGAAGCACAATTTATGAAATGACGATTACCTTAACACACAGGGATCAAAGAAGCAATCCTAGAAAATTGCCATATAATAGAAGAGAAAATGTACACTAATAAACCCCAAATAGTATATGAGGTAAAATATTGGGAGACTAATCACAATTACCAAGTCCAGTTCACAGATCTACGTGTCCTCACAGTTCTTGGGGCAACCGACCAGGATCCTGTACCCAGCCCAGCCTCGTCCTGTCTCGGACTGTCCCAGACTGTCCCGCCCATGTCCCGGGCTTCTCCCGGGCAGCTATCGCTCGCGACTCGTGGGGCGAGTGGAGTTCGCGTCTTTAGTAGCGCCTCCGGGTGCGCTGGTGCTGTGGGAGGTGTTTTCCGGCCCCGGGGCTGATGGGTAATGTAGTTCCCGGCTGGGAACTATCACCGTTGACCTCACGGCACTCCCGGTCGGCCAGCCTTTCCCCTCACGGCGCTCGTGGCTGTGCGCTTGTGCCTGTGCCCCAGCAAGCGTCAGAAGGTACGTTTGTTCTCCCCCAGGGGCCTCGGCGAGTTCGCATCTTTAGTAGCACCTCCAGGCGCGCTGGTGCTGTGGGAGGTGTTTGCCGGCCCCGGGGCTGATGGGGAATGTAGTTCCCGGCGGGGAACTATCGCCGATGCCCTCTCGGCACTCCCGGTCAGCCAGCCGTTCCCCTCACGGCGCTCGTGGCTGTGCACTTGTGCCTGTGCCACAGCAAGCGTCAGCAGGTATGTTTGTTCTCCCCCAGGGGCCTCGGCGAGTTCGCGTCTTAAGTAGCGCTTCCGGGCGCGCTGGTGCTGTGGGAGGTGTTTTCCGGCCCCGGGGCTGATGGGGAATGCAGTACCCGGCTGGGAACTATCGCCGTTGCCCTCACGGCACTCCCGGTCGGCCAGCCGTTCCCCTCACGGCGCTCGTGGCTGTGCGCTTGTGCCTGTGCCCCAGCAAGCGTCAGCAGGTACGTTTGACTTTACAAGTCAAATTATGTTTAAAGATATAATCATGTGTCAATTCTTGTGTTTCTATGAAATATTCTCCAAAAACTTTAGCAGGCTTAATTTGATTTAGTTCTGCAACAATCTTCAATTTTGCAACTACATCATCTGAGTCAGAATAATACTATTCACATTTTTCAGATCTATAAAAAAAACTTGTTAAAACCACTACAGGTTACTCCATATGTTAAAGGTAAATGGTGGTACGTCACACCTTTGGAAACAGATGCTGGCAGCGGATGTACGGCATTACGACGCGTACTGTTACAACGCGTGCCGTTACAACGCGGTTTTTTCAACACAAGTCGTTACCACGACTTGCGTTGGAGGGGGTGCGGACTTAGGAATTTTTTAATTTACTATTCCAACACCAGCCTACGTACAGTAGGGAAGGTGTTGGATAGTAAATAAAAAAAATCCTTGTCCTGCAGCGCCCTCCAGCGCAAGTCGTGGTAACGACTTGCGTTGAAAAGACCGCGTTGTAACGGCAAGGTGGTGTAACAGCCGCGTCGTAAAGGCTGTTCACCCTGGCAGCTTTACACAGACATAACAATCGCTGGCATCCATTTTCCACACATATTCAGACAATAGTCTTGAAAAAATATTTCTAGAAAAATCGCTGACCGACTTATCTTATCTTGTTCTTTTGTCAGGAGTACTCCTCAGGGTCATTAGAACGGTAGAGTGGTATTATCTCACATAACAGGAGTTTGGCAACAGTCACTCCATCATTTCTCCTAGTGGGGAATGCTTCAACACATCGTGAGAATAAACAAATGATCACAAGTACATACCTAAGTCTGTTACATGGTGGAAACTCAATGAAATCTAACTGCATTCTTGTAAATGAACCTCCCTCCCGTCCTATGGTACCCAAACTCACAACAGTTTTTCTTCTTGGGCTCCTGCTCACTGTGTTCAAAGCTGCTGTCTCCCCAGGCGGGGTAGTATTGAGAAAGTTTCAAGTGCCCGCAGTGCCCGAGGCTGTTTCCACCGCGGGGGCTTAGCGAATCCATCCACGCACGGGACTCTAGGAGCCAGGAGTCCGTGCAGTAGCCCACCTGCCCACCTGAGCGGAGGACCGCCCCCCTAACCATCTACAGAATTTAAACTGTTTCCGGGTCACGCAGCGCGGGACGCAGCGCGAGACCAACGCGGGACGAAGCCCGGACAAAGGGCGGACAGTCTGTGACAGTCCGGGGCAGGAGGTGGCAGGGCTGGGCCAATCCCCTTGCATCCACAACCAATGTACTCTGCGTCTTTATTATTATTTATCAGCACGGACTAGCTATCCGGAAGCATGGGGAAACGGAAACTGACAGAAGACTCTGGTGAAGTAGTAGGGGGAGTGCTTAAAGGTGGGAAAAAACCAAGAAAATGCAAAAATAAGCTATCCGGTAAGCGGCTGTCTCATGCAGGAGCCAACTATGTCATGGATCGAATAGATGACCTGATACAGGACTGTGGGGACATACTGACTCAAGCTCCTAAAATTGTTGAGCAAACATGCGAGGATATTGTGAAACTGGGGACCAGCACGGGTAAAAGGCAGGATAAGGGGGTGGTGATAATTCCCGATATGTTTCTAAGTAAACCAGCTGTGGGGGTAGGGACAAATACTGATGAGAGGGAGTTAAGCACAGATCAGTTGAATCCACCTGTAGAACTTGATGCCAGTACTGAGGACTTGGAACCCTTATTCAGCAACAATAGGTTCTCTGTTCTGTCTCATATGGAGAGTGACAATGCAGTAGGGAACTCGTTGAGTGGCCCCCCTATTGAAAATCCCCTATCTTTGTCTGGAATTATTGGTGTGCATATGTCCCCTGAGATAACGGCCAATCCCCTGTGGGTAATTATTAATCGACTGTGTGGTTTGGTTGAGTTATTGCAAGCTAAAGTTGATCTTTTGACTGTCACAGTCAATACCTCAAAAAATCATTCAGGGCAATGCTCACCTATTCTTGCAAAAACTTGCCCGCCAGGCCCAATGAACAATAGCGTGGTTAGAGGGAAAGTATCTGTTCAATGTGCGCCTTCGACTTTCACTCCACCTACATGCAGTCCGCTGGTGAGGAAAGAAAGGGGGATCACGCAATCCGTAGGCAATCCAAATCTAAAGGGGAAAAATCTGGTAAATTCGCCCAAAAGAACGATCTTAAAGCCAAATGTTATGCCAGTGGCTAGAGCTAGTAGGGGCGAGAATACAAAAGAAAGCTGCCGGCAAGAAACAAGATCATATCCCCTAAATCCTTACCATCCTCACCACAACGATTACCAAAAACGGGCACAGGCAGTGTATATGGTGAATGTCCCAAAATATCTAGAGGATGAGGCTATGAGACCCCGGACTCCCTAACGAATAAGGCAATCCATTGAATTAGGCACATTAGGGGGTGTAAGTCTGTTATTAGGGAGGACATTTTAAAAACTACAAGAATCACATCACCAGGCCATACCGATGATTGTATCGAGGTGATTCTAAAAAACCCGAAGATAGTGGAGGATTTGCTGGCCATGGAATATAGAACTTGTTTCCCAGATAACTCCCGGATTCAAATGAGATCACAACCTTACCAGAGAAGGACACTAACTAGAGAAATCCCCGAGAGGAGCATAGGTATGGCCTGTTCTGGATTGGATAACAATGATTGACTACAGACCCAAATCGAACAAGTGACACCCAGGGAGATAAGTAGTGATGAGGTCTCAGATCACGCATTGATTATCCCCGTGGGCACCACTTCTTCTTTAGAACCCTCACTTCCTTCCAGGGCCCTTATCTGTACAGAATAAACCACTAGTTACCACCCAGGAGATTCCCAGATCTATACAATCACCTCTCCTTACCGGATCAGTTCTTTCATGAAACATTGCTGGTCTGAGAACGAAAATGGATTCCCCGGAGTGGTTTTCTTTTATCAGCCGGTACGAAATATGTTCATTCCAGGAAACCTGGGCTCTGGAGCAGTTGTATTTCCCGGGGTATCTAAACTATGGAATCCAAGCGGAAAAGAAAGGGAAAGGTCGACCGTTAGGTGGCCTGACTATCTGGATCAAGCAAGATCTTGCTGTAACGGTCAAGACAATACCCACTAATCATAGGGATTTTCAGGCCCTTATGTTGGAGTTTGTGAATCGAGAACCTATTCTTATATACAATGTATATGCCAGAAGTACCGGGGGAAAGAAATCGGAAATTCTAACACTTCTGGAAGAACACTTAGAGAATAATCTTCTCCATCCTAACATAATTATAGGAGGAGATTTTAATGTAACTTTTGAGCCTATCCTGAATGATAACTGGAACCTTTCAGATGAAGAAGATAGGGTATGGGGCGTTCCTAAACTGGATCTAGTCCCCATTAAAAGATGGACGCAAATTGCAATACAGCTTAATTCACTCTGCCTAAACAAAGGAGTAAGATCCGCCAATGGTAGAACACCAGGCGATAAAAGTGGGGCTAATACATTTAAGAACGCCCCCCGGCAGAGTAGAATAGATTATATTCTTGTTAGTTTGAGCCTGTGGAGGTATCTCCAGGACATGCAAATTATAGATAGAGTAGAGAGCAACCATAATCCCCTATTGGCAAAAATATCATATTGGGAATCTCCAGTTAGTCTGGGAAGGGTGATTGATACCGTTTCCCCAGTGGACGTTGTCATTACTAATGATATGCGCCATGTCCGCTGGTCTAAAGTCGTAGTCATTCAGGAGAATATTGATTTTATAGCTAGCAAGCTTACTCAGGCAATAAGTGATTTGAAGGGTGTAGTGAGTGAGGAGTGCTCAACTACTAGTATTGAAAGTGGAACCAGGATTCATGAGGCTTTTTTTAAGGACCTGCGTACGCTGTTTGTTAAGCCCTCTCAACAAAATGGTCCCTGTAATTTCCAACCTCCACGTTGGTACTCAGCAGAATGTAGGCAGGCTCGCTTGGTTTTAGGTAGAGCCCTTAAAAGTGGCTCGAGTGTAAATGTTCGTATAGCTAGGGCGGCGTATAAATCTGCTGTCTTTAAATCCAAGCGTTTGTGGGATGAGCAGAGGTGGCTAGACCTGCAAGAAGCAGGACGCCATAAAGATCCCAGAAAGTTCTGGAGTGTCTACAAGTGGGGTGTGGTTAGCAATTCCGATAAACCACAGAACTGGGTTCCGCAGGATAAATGGGTATCCCATTTCAAACCGCAGTTTGCGATGGGAGATGGCCAAGATTCTTCTATAGAGGTGTCTTTTATCCCCTTTTCGGAGGATCCATTTACTTTGAGGGATGTTCAGCTGGCTTTGGATGTCGTCGTTCCTGGTAGAGCGCCAGGAATTGACGGTATCCCAGCTGATCTATTCTTACAAGACAAAGATTCTTGGGGCCCATATATATTATTACTGGCAAATGCAGTGGCCAGGGGAGCACCGATTCCCCGCTCATGGAAAGGGGCCGAAATAATCCCAGTTTACAAGAAAGGGGACAAGTCCCAGCCTGGAAATTATCGACCAATTAGTTTGATCGACACTATCCAGAAGATCATTGGTAGGCTTATTCTAAATAAGGTTCAGGATTGGGAAAAGGACCATGGCATTTTATCTCATTTGCAGGCTGGTTTTAGAACTTCCGTTAGCACGGTCGATCAGATTATGCATTTTACTATGTTATACTGGAAGAACGTGCTAATTGGTAATGCCAGCCTTTACGCTGCTTTTATAGATTTAAGGGCAGCATTTGACTTGGTCCCGCGTCAAATGTTATGGAAAGTGCTTAACGACATGGGTATGCCAGGGGACATATTGTCTTTAATCAGAAAGCTCCACCAGGAGAATTTTTCCCAGATTAGGTGGGGTAGTCCTGGCAATGTTACATCGCAGTTCCCAGTTAAAACAGGTGTGCGCCAAGGTTCTGTCCTGGCTCCCACGTTATTTTCTTAATATATAAATGATATTGCAAAAATTTTAATTGGTTCTAATGTTGATGCACCTATTCTTGCAGGAGCTAAAATCCCTATCTTAATGTTTGCAGACGATTGTCTCATAGTATCAAAAACCCCAAGCGGGCTACAGAAGGCCCTGTTAATTTTCGAGGACTTCTGTGTCGCTCGTGGTTTGGAAGTTAATGTTCTTAAATCCAAGTACATGTCTTTTAATGCACCTAATGCCAACAGGGGTACTGTACATATGAGCAATGGGCCACTTGAGGAGGTACAGGCATTTAGCTATTTGGGTGTCTGCATCCAACAGGATTTATCCTGGGGACAGCAGATTGATTTGGCCACCATGAAGCATCGCCAGCTCTCAGGAGCATTGAGCCTAGAGCACTCCAGGTCCTTGACTAAGCCGATAACTCCGGTGTTGTCGGTTTACAATGGCAAGGTAGTTAGTTCAACTCTGTATGGTGTGGAAATGTGGGGAAACAAAAAACTAAAGGGGATGACTGTTTCCGAAAACACATTTCTCAGAAAATTAATAAGGCTACCCCAGAGCACCCCATTGAATCCCCTATTTTACGATCTGGGCATAACTCCAATAGCTCTAATTGCATCCTTGCGCCCAATCCTATATTGGCCGCGGATTTGGACCACACCTGAACTGGAAACTTACACTAGGGGGCTGTTGGACGTAGTCAAAAGTGATGGTTCCCGGAAAGTCAAATGGTTGGGACATATTCGGAATCTTCTAAATGATTTAGGTCTAGGGGAATTGTGGAAAGATCCATTGCACGCTAGGTTCCCCCCAAATAAGGTACTTAAGAACTTGTACTGGAACTGGGTGGCCACAAAGGTTTTTAGTACCACCCCCTCACACTCTCTTGGTGGTTTATTTCTAGAAATTAAAGATTCTCCCAAACTTGAGGAATTCTGGGATGTCATCACGAAGCCCCTTGACTGTAAGCTCTACTTTCAGCTAAGAGTGGGAAGCCTACCGGTAAGGGCATTCTCTAACAGATGGACCAGTGGGGGCAAGGTGGCTTGTCCGGCTTGCTCAGATGCTCCCGAAACCATTGGCCATCTGTTGTTTGAGTGCCCAATGTATGCAACGCCCCGTCGAAAGTGGCTACGACCAATGTGTAGGTTATTGGGAACGAGAAGAGGATTGGTTGCAGTTCAGAATTATTTGTACCAGCCCTAATATGTTTGTGTATATAGCGGTGGCGAAATTTCTAGGCTGGGCATGGTCGATCAGAGCCCGATTGCTGAAAACATAATATATTAGTTAACCTCTTAGGCCAAGTATCATTGTCAACTATCGTGTAATAATAATACCTCTATTTTGTATTGGCAATGGAATGATTTTACTTATGTATTTTATGAATTTTATAATCTGGATTTTAATCTGGTTTTATCACTTGATTTTATACATGTACTTTTATATATATTGAATATGCTTTTATGACAATCGTCGAATAAAGCTTGCTTGACTTGACTTGGAACATTTAGACTTAATCACTTTTTTTTACACAGCAATTTTCACAATCTTTTAACCTTTTATTGTCTCTTTTTAACCTTGTTTTTCACTTACAATGTTCCCTTCAAGTTCAATTACAGCTTCTGTTTGGATATATATATATATACATATATATATACATATATATATATTCACTGAAAAAACCATAGGTTATAGACCATATATAGTTAGGAATTAGCATTTAAAAAACCTTATTTTACTCACACAAAACCATTGAAATTCCATATATAGTTAGTTGCACTAACTATATATCGCGCACCCGCAATCCACTGCTGATGATGTCACATATTACATCATTCATGACATGGTCAGTGACATCACTGATGACATCACTGATGACATCTCAAATGACATCACTGATGACATCACTGATGACATCATCCAGTGACTGTGTGTTTCTGTAAAGTTTAAATATGTTTTACATATTGAAGAATGAGTAGATGTATAACTGTCTGGACGAAGGATTTAGTAGGTGCATGACTGAATGTATGAGTGAGTGATTAAATGTGTCTCACTGAGTGCATGGGTTAGTGACTAAACTGTGCATCATTATGTCTGTTGTTCTGTAAACTGCTGCATGTGTTGATCAGTAGCTATATGATTAACTATATGGGTTATTGATTGATTGTCCAAGTATTTGTATGGGAGACTGAGTGTGTGTGTGGCTGGCTGGGAGGTGTGTGACTCTGTGCAGATCAATGTGTACTTGTATCAATGATTGTATAAGAAAGTAAGTATGTGTTAGTATATGTTTGAAAATGTAAGGTGCTCTATGTTTAACTGTATAGACAAGAAAATGGAAGTGTGATTGATTCTTTAAAGGACTGACTAGGTGTGTGAGTAACTCCATGGATGAGTGGCAGAGTGTGAGTGTCTGTATAGGTGTATGAGTGCATATGATAGTGTTGTAAAGATGAGTGATTGTATGTATGAATGATTGTATGGGTGAATGAGTGAATGTGTGTGTAGACGTAGGAATCAGTGAGTACGTATGTAGTAACTAGTATTGGTGTGTCAATGGTTTCAAAAATTATACTCTGTATTTAACACTGGGTGAAACAGAGGTTATATTAAAATGTGAGGAGATGCATTGTATTGTCACATGAATGATATCATCAGTGATGTGGTCATTGATGTCAAATGAGATGTCATCAGTGATGTCATCAGTGATGTCATTTGAGATGTCATCAGTGATGTCATCAGTGATGTCACTGACCATGTCATGAATGATGTAATATGTGACATCATCAGCAGTGGATTGCGGGTGCGCGATATATAGTTAGTGCAACTAACTATATATGGAATTTCAATGGTTTTGTGTGAGTAAAATAAGGTTTTTTAAATGCTAATTCCTAACTATATATGGTCTATAACCTATGGTTTTTTCAGTGAATTTCCAAGGTTTTGTAAATGCTAATTCCTAACTATATATGGTCTATAACCTATGGTTTTTTCTGTGAATTTCAATGGTTTTTTAATAGCAAATATCATAAGCTGTCGAATGTCAAGTACGTGGTAAGTGAAAACATTTTCGTGTTTATGCACACTGATCTGCTTTGAATGGTGCCCCCCCCCTCATTTCTATTAGGAGTACTCTCTCTTTGCACATAGTGAAGGGTAGTTAACGCAGGCCTTTGCCCCCGTTGTAATACGTCGTGCCTGCTTCTCTCTCCATTTGATTGATTGTTATCCAAGTATTTACTGTTTTAGAATTGGTTCTCTTTGGTTCATTCTCTATTTACAAACAAACACAGAGTCGCAATACTCTGTTTAGTCTTTGCAGATAACGAAAAATCGTGTAAAAAAAAAGAAAAGGAATCGAGCAAAATCAGTAGGCCACTAATGGGATCTCTTTTTGACCTCGCTAAAATAGAAACATTAGGAACAACCCCTCATGACAAATACAAAACTAGTGAAATGAACTGAACTCCACACAATGATGGCTGCAAAACAGCTCGGCTCCGCCACCCACCCCGCCCAAAATAACGATAAAGAGCGGCTGCCATGATTGGTTGCGGAATGGCCACGACGGAGCTACGAAATGGTGCTGCTCTCATGCTAACCCCAGCTTCAGTCTGAAACATCCAGAAACACTGTAGACTACCAATTCGATCAGTTCCGGTAGCGCCCCAATGTAACCCGGTAGAGAAGAACTAGCCCTCCCCTCTTTGACTAATGGTTCTTGTTGCCTGTCCCTTCTGTTGTCATTTAACAGAACTATTTAGCCTGCTGAAAGGGGTTGTGTTCCGACCGCTGGTTGGTGGAGACATTTTGACTATATTCTGGACCTGCGTTGTCGCGTAATGCGTCATATGACGCGCCGCGTTAGCGCATCCGGAAGTCATCCGGGGCGCGCAGCGCGTAACGTAAGCATAACAAGTCATGTGACTTGTTAATAAAACTTTTCATTGGTTCATTTTACTTTTCTTATTCTAATGATGAAAGGCTTGGTCATATGACCTAAAAATTACGCTTTTTATTACTTCCGAACATTATTTTTTCTTAAATATATGTTATAATGTTCCAGGCTAATGTACTTTCCCGGAAAATTTACAACTGTCCTGCAAGTAAAATATATTCTTTTTTTGAGAAAAAGAGCGTTTCTTCGTCCCATGACGGAGCCGTTGAGCAAAAGAGGGTCGACCTGCTGTCTTAGTCGCCGATACGCCTGAATATGAGATTCTTATCGATCACTTTATGTTGCAGGAATAGAAAACACAACAGCCCTTGACCATTTATCTTTACTGCGTTCCTTCGTATTATACCTTTTACCCTTCATGTAATTGGTCTGCTTTATTTCACTTGCCTTTTAATGATTCTAAAACAGTGACTATTATTAAAAACTTTACCAATGTATATACTACTACCATGTTTTCTTTTAAAAACCTTTATTGTGAAAATTTCATTATACAAATACGAGCCTATAACCACGTGGGCCGGCCACGGAGCAAACTGTAATCGTATATGATGAGTAGACATTTACACTGTAGAGGAACGTAACGGGCGGGCCATTAGGTTGCAAGAACTAAGGTGTCTAACAGTTACGGAATCGGTGGACGTACATTTTATAATTAAAATACGACAGGGCCAATCCTATTGTAGGATTGGCCATCCTACAATACTACTCGGAGCAGTATTGTAGGATGGCCACACCAGAGCGGCAACTTGCTAGACATCACCTCGGTGGTAACCGAATCTCAGCGCCTTTTGGTGTCTTCTCTTCAGAAAATATTGTTGCGCTGCCTTTGGCCCCATTCGCACATCGGTCCGCAACTGACACCATCTCAAAGGCCAACAGGGCGCCCCACGCCGACTTTTACCATTGTAGGATGGCCACACCAGTACAGCAACTTGCTAGACATCACCTCGGTGCCATCCGGATCTTGGCATCTCAGCGCCTTGTGGTGTCAGTCAGAAAATATTGTTGCGCTGCCTTTGGCCCCATTCGCACATCAGTCCGCTACTGACACCATCTCACAGGCCAACAGGGCGCACCACGCCGACTTTTACCATTGTAGGATGGCCACACCAGTGCCACAACTTGCTAGACACCACCTCGGTGCCATCCGGATCTTGGCATCTCAGCGCCTTGTGGTGTCTTCTATTCCGAAAATATTGTTGCGCTGCCTTTGGCCCCATTCGCACATCGGTCCGCTACTGACGCCATCTCACAGGCCAACGGGGCGCCCCACGCCGACTTTCAACATTGTAGGATGGCCACACCAGTGCGGCAACTTACTAGACACCACCTCGGTGCCATCCGGATCTTGGCGCGTTGTGCTGCCTTCGGCCTATTCGCACATCGGTCCGCTACTGACGCAAACTCACAGGCCAACGGGGCGCCCCACGCCGACTTTCAGCATTGTAGGATGGCCACACCAGTGCTGCAACTTGCTGGACACCACCTCGGTGCCATCCGGATCTTGGCGCGTTGTGTTGCCTTCGGCCTATTCGCACATCGGTCCGCTACTGACGCCGCCTCACGTGCCAACGTATTTTCGCCGCATTTTATACCCTATGCCGCATAACAGGTCATGTGACTTGTTTATAAAACTTTTCATTGGTTCATTTTACTTTTGGTTTCCTAATGATGGAAGGCTTGATCATATGACCTAAAAACAACACTTTTCATTGGATGAAAACTTTTTTTTTTTCCCAAACGATGAAAGCCCCACCTTGTTTCTGGATGTTTCAGACTGAAGCTGGCGTCAGCATGAGAGCACCACCATCTCGTAGCTCCGTCGTGGTCATTCCGCGAGCAATCATGGCAGCCGCTCCCCACCAGAAGCCTACAGGAGTCGGGGGCCCCCAAAACTTTTGATGAATCCTCAAGGCGGAGGGGACGCTTTTGAGAATGGGGTCCAAGACCTAGCAGACAAGCGTCCGATTTCCAAGGTGTCCCAGGGCCATTTCAGTGGACCAGGCCCAAAAAGGAAACAGCCTGCCGCCATTTTGAGAGTCCTGTGACAGCCGCCTATTGCTGCACCGCAAGAGTGGGCGCAACTCAGCTGAATTGCGGCTTTTGACACAGTGGACCAAAAACGGACGGAATGGCAACTGAAACGGTAAAGGGGCGCCCCACTACAACAGATGAGACTCCACCTGGAGAGGCCCGTTCACGCCGCCTCCCCCGGGGCGCCCCACGCCGTTATTCGGAGCAGCATTGTAGGATACCAAAACCAGTGCGGCAACTTACTGGACATCACCTTGGTGCCATCGTTCTGCTGCCTTGGAACTATTCGCACAACAGTTTGCTACTGATGACCCACCCCCCGCGACGCCCCACGCCAGAAATCTGGACGTTGTGCTGCGTTGGGACTATTCGCACAGCCGACCGCTACTTCGTTGTTTTTCCCTAAAAATGTTTATATGTTATTACTGTTTTTGTTTTCTTGTATATATTTATAAGTTATTAAAGTTTTATAATCTTACTACTTTGTCGGAGTGCTATATATTTTTAATGTGACACATAATTGTAAAAACTTTGATGTACAAAGAGTCATCCCTGGAATCTTCCGCTTCAGGCTCGGTCCCCTCCCCAATCACAATACAGGATGGTTTTCAGATAATAGGAACGCGTCTGCTGTGACGGATCTCATCGAGTGTGGGCCTTGATCTACTATAACTCCTTTGAAGAGGGGTGATTCTTTACAGATGGGGCCATAAACTACATCTGCAGGGCTAGCTGATACCCTAGGACCGGCCTGGACAATCGGACACAGAGGAAAAGGAGTGTCAGAGGGTGCGGTAGTGAATAGGGCGAAAGGGAGGTGTCGGGCGGGCACAGGGTGTGATTCTCAGGGAAGAGCAGCGCAGATGGGGGGAGATTTATTACCCATGCATAAGACAGAGAGCGGGGGTGACCACTGCCTGGGGGAGATGCTTGCGAGGGTGGGGAGCCATGCTAAGGATCGACAGCGTGCACAGAGTGGGTCTGGTCAAGGCATCTAAAATGACTGCCGTGCACGACAAAAGTGTGGCATTTGAAAAAAGACAAGATGGCGCAGACAATGTTTTTTAACACTTCCTGATTTCCTTCGAATCGAACGTTAACAGACGTTGGGGCATATTACCAAAGTTAAGCGATATTTATCCCTAACGATGCTTAGCAACGATTTTTTTACCGCTAAGCATCGTCAGAAATTATCGCAGATAAACCTTGCTATTATCAAGGTTTATCGCAAATACGATAAAAAATGACCGCAATGCATTGATATCGCTGAAAACTCAGCGATATTCATGCATTACCGAGCTAATGCTCTTAGCCATGTTATCCACCTCCCATTGGATAACATGGCTAAGAACTGCTCAGGGCAGGTGCTAGCTTTTGGAGATATTCGCGCTTATCGCGAATATTTCCAAAAGTTGATAATAGGAGATAGCGATGTTAGCGACTGTTTCCAGTCGCTAACATCTTGGCATGCCCACTTTGCATGTCATTAGTGATAAATATCACTCACATGCAAAGTGGGGCCCAAGATGGTCGCTATCTCCTACTAGCCGTCGCTAACTGGTGTTAGCAACAGCTAGGTAATACAGATATAATTTTATCTCCGCGAAGCGGAGCGCTGTTACAGATATATATCTTGTTTTTGAACGTTAATTTCTCAAAATCCACTGAAGCACATATATTGAGACCTAGCAAAGGCACATCGAGCTACCAGTCCCTACAATTTTGCCAAGTTTCGTGCAAATCCATTCAGCCGTTCGATTATTATTATAATTTTTTTTTTTTGCCCCGCGGGGCCCTTTTAAAACCTCCACATCAAACCTAAGAGGTCAAGGAGGATCTACTATGCCCCCTTATGGTCATTTGCCCCTTCGCCTTGGCCTCCTCTTGTCTCTCGATCCTACCGAGAGACAAGATGGCGGCCGCTACGGACTGTTTGCAATGTTTACAGACGCCGGAGAACCAATCAGCTTCGCAAACCTCCGTTACGCGAAGCGGAGCGCTGTTACAGATATATATCTTTTTTGAACGTTAATTTCTCAAAATCCACTGGAGCACATATATTGAGACCTAGCAAAGGCACATCGGGCTACCAGTCCCTAATATTTTACCAAGTTTCGTGCAAATCCATTCAGCCGTTCGATTATTATTATAATTTTTTTTTTTGCCCCGCGGGGCCCTTTTAAAACCTCCACATCAAACCTAGGGGGTCAGCGAGGATCTACTATGCCCCCTTATGGTCATTTGCCCCTTCGCTTTGGCCTCCTCTTGTCTCTTGATCCTACCGAGAGACAAGATGGCGGCCGCTACGGACTGTTTGGAATGTTCACAGACGCCGGAGAACCAATCAGCTTCGCTTCACAAAGCTCCGTACCGCGAAAAGTCCGCGAACCGGAGCGCTGCCCGGTCCGCTGTTACAGATATATATCTTTTTTTGAACGTTAATTTCTCAAAATCCACTGGAGCACATATATTGAGACCTAGCAAAGGCACATCGGGCTACCAGTCCCTACAATTTTGCCAAGTTTCGTGCAAATCCATTCAGCCGTTCGGGCTAAAAGTGAGGCCAACCGCCCTATGGAAAACTCAATGTTAAAAACACGTTTTGGGACCCCCCTTTTTTCTCGGCCCCCCCTTGACAAACCCCCCCCCAAATTTTCAAGGGCTGCTCAGAAACAAAATGTGCCATTTTCCTGAAAATTTCAGCCAATTCCGTCCACAAACGCCAAAGTTATTAGACATAGAATTTTCAAAAATCCCATAGAGAAAAAATCCTAACTATATATACCTACTGGCGACCGCCAGTAGGTAATATATATATATATATATATATATATATATATATATATATATATATATCTCCAAAGATGCCCCGTAATTGAAGACGCACTCACAGTAGATGTGTTCAGCATGAACTTTTAATTTCCAAATCCGGCATTTTTCATCCCAATAAATCTTGTGGCCTGATGCGTTTCAGAGCAGCTTGCTCCTTTCTCAAAGGCATGCTGGCAGTTCACGAATGCTTTACACACCCTCTCTTTCCCTCTGCATTTTGAATAGTTCATTACCCTCAGGTGGGTTAGCCCTCAGGTGGGTTTCTCTGTTGATTTGCGCTGGTGCTGCATGCTGGGATTTGAAGTATGTGTAAAATAATTCTTACCCTCCAGTGGGTTCCGTGATTTCTGCCTCAATGACAGCATATTAAAATAAGTGTTTTAGCCCTCCAGTGGGCCTCAGGAATCAAATCCGGTTTGTTTTTCAAAACATCCACTGTGCTTCCTTGCGCAATGAAAAGTTCAAAGCCTCAGCCCCATATTTCTTTTGATGGAGGTGCAGTCTTCCACAGCCTGGCTGCCGTGTAATATCTCTCCAAAGATGCCCCGTAATTGAAGACGCACTCACAGTAGATGTGTTCAGCATGAACTTTTAATTTCCAAAACCGGCATTTTTCATCCCAATAAATCTTGTGGCCTGACGCGTTTCAGAGCAGCTTGCTCCTTTCTCAAAGGCATGCTGGCAGTTCACGAATGCTTTACACACCCTCACTTTCCCTCTGCATTTTGAATAGTTCATTACCCTCAGGTGGGTTAGCCCTCAGGTGGGTTTCTCTGTTGATTTGCGCTGGTGCTGCATGCTGGGATTTGAAGTATGTGTAAAATAATTCTTACCCTCCAGTGGGTTCCGTGATTTCTGCCTCAATGACAGCATATTAAAATAAGTGTTTTAGCCCTCCAGTGGGCCTCAGGAATCAAATCCGGTTTGTTTTTCAAAACATCCACTGTGCTTCCTTGCGCAATGAAAAGTTCAAAGCCTCAGCCCCATATTTCTTTTGATGGAGGTGCAGTCTTCCACAGCCTGGCTGCCGTGTAATATCTCTCCAAAGATGCCCCGTAATTGAAGACGCACTCACAGTAGATGGAAAGAGAGGGTGTGTAAAGCATTCGTGAACTGCCAGCATGCCTTTGAGAAAGGAGCAAGCTGCTCTGAAACGCGTCAGGCCACAAGATTTATTGGGATGAAAAATGCCGGTTTTGGAAATTAAAAGTTCATGCTGAACACATCTACTGTGAGTGCGTCTTCAATTACGGGGCATCTTTGGAGAGATATTACACGGCAGCCAGGCTGTGGAAGACTGCACCTCCATCAAAAGAAATATGGGGCTGAGGCGTTGAACTTTTCATTGCGCAAGGAAGCACAGTGGATGTTTTGAAAAACAAACCGGATTTAATTCCTGAGGCCCACTGGAGGGCTAAAACACTTATTTTAATATGCTGTCATTGAGGCAGAAATCACGGAACCCACTGGAGGGTAAGAATTATTTTACACATACTTCAAATCCCAGCATGCAGCACCAGCGCAAATCAACAGAGAAACCCACCTGAGGGCTAACCCACCTGAGGGTAATGAACTATTCAAAATGCAGAGGGAAAGAGAGGGTGTGGAAAGCATTCGTGAACTGCCAGCATGCCTTTGAGAAAGGAGCAAGCTGCTCTGAAACGCGTCAGGCCACAAGATTTATTGGGATGAAAAATGCCGGTTTTGGAAATTAAAAGTTCATGCTGAACACATCTACTGTGAGTGCGTCTTCAATTACGGGGCATCTTTGGAGAGATATACATATATATATATATATTATATATATATATAATATATATATGTTCATTGCACTGTTGCACTTTGAAATCCTTTTTCTTTTCTTTGTGTTACAGTTTACTCACTTTCCTTTTCAACACCATGACAATGCAATTTCTCCTGACTGCTGTTTACTTCTCTTATTGGAGGCAGTACCATGTAGGTCTACTCAGGTGATTTATATTTTTGATTTGACCTCCTCACTCTTTTTGGCCTTTGCACAACTTCTATTTTCTTTCCCAACAACTCCTTTTAACTGGTTATTTCATTTACTTGATCCTCTTGTACTTTTGCTTTGTTAACCAGTTTAATTTTCAGTCCATCAATTTCTTTAGGCCAATTATCTCCTTTTCTTACTCTTTTTATTTCAGGTTCAGTAGTGTTTCGCTCCACTTTCCAAATTCGTTTTCTTGTACCTCTCCTCAATTCATTTTCGTTATCACTGTCATCTGTTTCTGTTTCAGATTTTTCTACAATTTCATTTATAATGAATTTTACAGGATCTGATTCTTTTTCGGAATTTAAATTCTCTCTGGTCAGTTCTTTCACTCTGTTAGGAACTTCTCCATAGCTGGTACTAGGAAGCTCATCCTCATCGTGAGTTATTTCCTTTTCACCAGTTTCGAGATTTTGGTTCCTGCTTTCAGAGCTTTCAGACTATCCTTCAGTATTTTCCAAATAACCAGTTTTATTTTCACTTAACTCAGTGTCCTTACTGGTATTAGTTTCTACCAAATCTCGACTTACAGGTCGATCTTCAATATTTGGTATTTCAGCAATTTCATTTTCTCCTTCCGATGCGGAGCTAGTATCTCCAAATTTTGACAAACAGGTCTAGCTTCAGTATCTGGATCTTTTTCCGGTTCACCCTCAGTGTCTGAATCAGTGGTGCTTTCACTCTCCTCCTACAGATTTTCAGGCTCTGGCACACGAATAGTGTGACTGGTGTGCACCCACCTTTTGATTCCAGCACACTTAACTGCAGTGGTACTAACCAGAATAACTTGTTGAGGTTTTTGCCAGCGAGACACTAGACAATTTCTTCTCCTGTGAACTTTTATCCGAACCCAATCTCCAGGGACTAGATCATAAGCTGGATATTTCTCTTTCATTTGTGACTCAGTTGCCACCTTATGGAACACAGAAGTTACTACGTCAGACAGATTCTTGCAGTAATCCAGTATGATATCATCATTTATGCTCAACAGTTTATCAACTGGTACAAATGCTTGTCTCATTACTCGTCCCATTAAAATCTCATGGGGACTTAATCCTGTTCTTTTGTCAGGAGTACTCCTCAGGGTCATTAGAACAAGTGGCAGTGCATCGGGCCATTTTAGTCCTGTGGCCAAACACATTTTTGCAATTCTGTTTTTTATTGTTCCATTTACTTGTTCAACCACCCCTGAAGCTTCTGGTCTGTAAGCACAGTGCAACTTTTGACCAATGTCCAGTGCTTCACAAATCATTTGCATTAATTCATTGTGAAAATGAGATTCCCGATCTGTTTCAATAGTTACTGGGAAACCGTAGCGTGGTATTATCTCACGTAACAGGAGTTTGGCAACAGTCACTCCATCATTTCTCCTAGTGGGGAATGCTTCAACACATTGTGAGAATAAACAAATGATCACAAGTACATACCTAAGTCTGTTACATGGTGGAAACTCAATGAAATCTAACTGCATTCTTGTAAATGGACCTCCCTCCCGTCCTATGGTACCCAAACTCACAACAGTTTTTCTTCTTGGGTTCAGTTGTTGAGACACAAGGCATCTCTGACAAAGGCTCTCAGCAATCATCCTAAACTTAGGATTGTACCATGTCTGTCTAAACATTCGTATCATGGCGTCTCTTCGAATATGGGCTTGACCATGATACATTTGGGCCATATTTGAGATCATGTTATCAGGCATTACTGGTCTTTCATCTTTGTAAATCCAGATGTCATCCTCTTCTCTTTGTCTACATCCTGCCTTTAACCAGTTATCTTTTTCTTCTTCACTAGCCACTTCCTGCATTTGTGTTATCTCCTGCCATCTCTCCACTAATGTGGTTAGCATCAAAGGACTTGAAACATGTTCAGTTTGCCTATCCAGATTAACAGATGCAAGATTTTTGGCACAGTATTTTGCAATTGAATCCAAATATTTATTACCACGAGTAATATAATCATCTCCTTTTTTATGAGCTGCACATTTTACCACAGCTATCTTATCTGGCAATTGAATGGCATCAATTAACATTTTCACAAATTCAGCATTTCTAATGGGGGATCCTGCCGAAGTCATATAACCTCTTTGGGATCACAGTTGACTATAATCATGGACAACCCCAAATCCATACTGACTGTCAGTCACTATGGTGATCCTTATTTCTTTTCCCAACTCACATGCTTGAATCAAAGCAATCAATTCTGCAATTTGAGCTGAACGGATTCTTTTCAGACAAGATGCTTCCAAGACATCTGCTACTGTACAAACAGCATACGCAGCACTCAGTACACCCTCATCTGTCCTCAGACATGATCCATCAACGAATATTACATAATCAGATTCAGGTAAAGGTACATCTTTGATATCAGGCCTTGGTTTAGTGCAATATTCTAGGACATCTAGACATTTGTGATCCACTTCATCTCTTACTTCCACATTCATGACATCAGGTGATAATGTAGATGGATTCACATTTACACACCTTGAAATTGTAACGTTGTCTGCACCTAGAACTGTCTTCTCATATTTTGTCAATCTGTTATTGGTAAGGTACTGTGGCTTGGTTCTAGTGAGGAAAATCTCTCCCGAATTAGGTACATACACTCTTAAAGGAAATCCCATCACTATACCCTCACTTTGTTCAATACTCATACTTGTAGCAGCTACTGCTTTTAAGCACCCCGTCAACGTTCTTGCAGCGGGATCTAAAACAGCAGAAAAGTATGCAATTGGCTTTCTCAGTTTTCATGTTTCTGTATTAAAACTGACAATGCACATCCTTCCCTCTCACTGCAGTATAATTCAAACTCTTTTTCATAATCTGGCATTCCCAATGCTGGTGCTTCAAAAGCTTCCAGTTCTGCCTTATTCAGTTTTATTGGGTCTTTTACATCTGCTTTTGTCAATCTCTGTAAGGGTTTAGCTATCGGTGAAAATCCACTAATCCATTGTCGACAGTATCCAAACATTCCAAGAAATATTCGTACCTGTCTCTGTGTTTTTGGAGGTTTCCTTCCGTGAATCATTTTAATTCTTTCTAAGGTGACTTGTCTGATTCCCTTAGCAATCTTGTGGCCCAAATATTATACTTCTTTCTGACAAAATTGTAGTTTTGATGGTGACACTTTATGTCCTTCATCTGCCAGATGATTTAACAATGTAACAGTGTCTGAAACACATGCATCTTTTGTTTTTGACGCCCAATAACAAATCATCAATGTACTGCACTAGAACTGATTCTCCAGATAGACTTAGATTTTCTAATGATTTCTTTAACAATTGATTAAAGATTGAGGGACTTTCAGTATACCCCTGAGGAATTCGGCACCATGCCAAAATATGGTCTCTGAATTGGAACACAAATATTGGTTGGCTTTCAGGGTGTAAGGGAACCGTGAAGAATGCATTACATAGATCAATGACTGTATACCATTCTGCATCATGTGGAATTTGATATAGTATTAGCACTGGATTTGGCACAATTGGGCAACATGGAACAACTATCCTATTTACTTTTCTCAGGTCCTGTACTATTCTGAACGTTCCGTTAGGCTTTTTTAATCCCATTATTGGTGAATTGCAAGGACTGTTTTCTATTTCTCTCAAAATCCCTTGCTCAAACATTTTATCTATTACTGGTGTTATTGCTTCAATTGTTTCAGCTGTCATTTTGTACTGAGGAATATTTGGATAGCTTATTCCTACTTTCACAGAAACTTTTACAGGATCTGCGATTTTCATCAAACCAATATCTTCTCCTCTAAAATCCCACACTTGCTCTCTGACTACCTCTTTCAATTCTTCAGGTATTTCCTCTCGATCAAACACAGGAAACATACTATTCTTTTCTGCTTCAATTAGTATCATTGTCATTTTATACAAACTATCCTCATCTGGAGTTTGGAGCTCAATGCTATCTGGTGAGCAATAAATGGCACAGTTCATTTTGCACAGTATGTCCCTTCCAAGGAGATTTACAGGACTACTGTCACACACTACAAATCGATGCATATCTTTGAAATTTCCAATCTCTATTTCAATTGGTTTTGTTAAGGATGTTTTAATCTGCTGATTAGCTACACCTACAACTTGAATGTGTTCACCCGAGAGAGGAAGATTTTGAATTTCCACTGATCTAACAGTAGAACCTGTGTCCACTAGGAAAGTCACATCTACATCATTCACCTTCCCATTCACATATGGACCAGACTGATCTACCTCTAGAGAAGCGCCAAGCACGCACTCTTCTCCCTCTCTCAGGCACCATCAGAAACTGTCATCCGACTCACTTCCATCTTCTTTCAGCCAATATTGCGGACTCACATGCACTCTGTTATTTCTTTTTACCTGGTCTCCGGCGCAGAATCCTGTCTCTGTACTGTATCTCTGTAGGTTTACATTGTGAGGAAGTGGCACCTGACACTGTGGATTAACTACCTGTTGCTGTGGCAATGGTTGTTGAATTATCTCATTCTGCACCTGCGGATTCAATGATGTATTTTCCAGATTAACTTTCGGTGGCTACTTACACTCTTTCCTCCAATGTCCCATCCTACCGCAATTATGACATGGATATTTCTTCTTTAATTCTTCTATATTTCCAGTTAATTTTGACTTACTAGAATTTCCTTTTACTCTATTTTGGTTCCCTTCTGCAATTTTATTTTGTAATTGAGCTACTTGATGCTCTGCAACCTTTACTTGTGCCCACATTGCTTTCTCGTTGAGTTTCCTTTCTTTTACTTCAATTTCATCACTACAGTATTTTGCATGTCTCAGGACTTCGTCCACGGAACATGACTGCCATCCCATCAAATTATGCTTAACATATCCCCTATTTCTGGTCTCAATCCAAATACAAAGCGATATTCAAAGTGACTCATATCCTTTTCATTCAATTCCTCATATCCACTATACTGTTTAAACACTAATAACAGTCTTTCATAAAATGCATGAACTGACTCTTTGGCTTCTTGTATTGTCCTGTCTATTTTCACCCAATCTGTTTCTTTTGGTGCAATCTTATTTTCAGAAACACTATCACTTGCTCATATTTTCGCATTACTTCAGGTCCAGGAGCACCTGTCGCTTTATCTCGTGGATTCTTTCTTCTTCTTTTGGCCAATTTACCGTAATCTTACACTCTGACCATAGATCGGCTGGTACTACTATGTCAAATAACCCATCTAAGTCTTCCCATAAAACTTCTGAAACTTTCACAAATCGATCAACTTGCCTATACCACTCTACTGGCTTTTCTCTCAATTTGGGAAAATCATTTGTAACTGATAGAATATCTTGTCTACTCTAAGGTACATGCATATATCCTCCTCCAGGTATTTCTCTCATAGGAAATTATTTTACCACTTCTTCCTTTTCTCTTATTGGAGACTTTAATGTGGATTTGTCATTGCTTTCCTCTCTTTTCTTTGTCCAAATCATTTTCCACTTATCAATATCTCCCCATTTTCTCAATAACACAATTAATTCTTTTATTTGAGTCATTCTCCTGGCTGTATTCATGTTTTCTATATCCTTGTCAGTAAAATCCACTCTATAAGGTTTCCGCAATATTTTGTATTTTGTAAAATCCACACCCATTTCACCTGCTAAGCTTTCAAACCGATCATGCATGCTTTTGGTTTTCCACTTAATACTCTCACACATGAATATGATCTCATCATCATGATAATTTTTCAATCTATCTGTACCAATTGTTCCAATTATTAGTTCTTCCATATCAACTTTTAGCCTTGCTACATCTAACAATTGTGGTTCTGTTTCTTTCAGTTTTAAGGTTCTGATCCAATCACTTAATTCCTGCTCTGTTGGCCCTACTGGAGTTTGTGTTAAATCAATTTTCTCTACACTTTTCTCAGGAGTTATAGAACCAGACTCCACTCCTATTGGAAATGTATACGGAAGACTCTGATTAAAAGTTAAATCTGGCGGTGTCATTTGGTTGGTGCGTTTAATTTCTGACAAATCCGGGTAAACCTTTTCTTTTACTTTATGTAAACTCTGATTTAAAGGAATAGTTAAAGATGGCTCTTTTATTTTCTGGTTTTTAAACACTGGATTACAGGACCTGTTGTTACTGGAACAGTTACAGCTTCTATATTTTTAGTAAGCTCCTGTATCTTTTCAGTTAATTCATTTGTTGAACGTATATATTCAGAAGTACTCTGTTGTGCTTCAACTTGTTGTTCTACTCTATTTCCAATACTCTCCATTCCATTCCCTTGTTTAGGTGTCCCAGTATATCTAGTTCCGATTAATGGAACATCTGAATCATATCTCATTTCTACTCTCTCTGGAGATCTATCCTCTAACTGTGGAGCACTTGGAGTTGTACCCATATAATTTGCTTGGTATGGCGGTGGTCTCCTATTTAGGATCTCCTCCAACACTGCATCCTCGGACCCACAATCCTCATAACTCATTTTTCCTGTTTCTATATTATTCCTTTTTTCTGTACATTTTCGTCCTTTTTCCTCATCCACCAATCTAACCGGATACATTCCGTCACACATGTTAGCATTTCTCCACCTTTGCATTCTAGTCTCATGCGTTTCTCTCCAAAATCAACGACCTCTATTTCTTGACTCTTTGTAGTCTCCAAACCTTTCTTGCTCTAAATCATGCATTTCATCTTCCCGCTCAGCTAAGGCTTTAACTTGAGTTGGTCTAGGTCTTGGTTCAAGCTTCATCATCTTGTCTCTCAAGTTTCTTAACACCGCACGACTGAAAGATCCTTCTTATGGGAAAGCTAATGCACCATCATTTCTGGTATACCTTGCCCAATTTTCTAACCATATACATGTATGGTAGCCATATTTTGTCATCATGTATGATGCAGGCGTTTTCGGCGGAGGAATTATTTTTCCCGCTCTAGTTTCAATTACTTTATCCTTTTTTAATAAATGTTTTCAATTTTTGAAACCATGAAGATTTCTCTTTCTCTATTCCATAATAAAATTCCATTCTGTTATTAATCTCCTGTCTTTTCAAAAGATCGTTTTCTCTTCTGTAAACTGCTTCGTAACACCAGCCTATCACAGTGCGGTTCACACTATCGCACCAATTAGAACAAGATATGTTTCATTAGTGCGCAACCAATTATTTAGCTGCTTTCTCCGAAGCACCAATCAGCCCTTACTCTGTCTTGGTCACACGGACCAATCCCAGCACGATTGCCTTGACCTCAGCCCTGCTCTGGCTTCTGCTGCTTCGACTGACCCCTCCTTTACAAAATTTATCGGTACACTGTATTTAATAATAATCCACATTTGTAAAGCGCAAACAATCACCCGTACGGGTCTCTAGGCGCTGGGGGACGTCAGGAAGATTAAGCAAGCTATTGCCCAGAGTCACATGGTGCTGGGCTAACCTGCCACCGGAGCCGGGGATCGAACCGTGATCCCCAGATTCCAGCGTCAGTCGCCCTGGCCGCGTCACCACACCTCTCCCTACACTTATACTTTTATACAGCAAAATCAGTTAGTAACTACATAAAACAACGAAAAAAAGGGGAGAGTTTTCCCTATTTAACCCAGAAAGGACCGGGAAATGAAGCAACAAAAACAGAAATTTCCTTTCCGAGTATTAGAATTCTACATTGACATTGAAGTCTACTCTGGCCTCTTCCAAACAACAGTTACCCCAAGTAATGTATTTTAGTCACAACTAACAAAAGAATGTATCAAAATATTGGTTTTATTTTGATTTTTTCAAAAGGAAAAAAAGGTACGTTCATACAATGGTTTACATAGTACATTTAAAATCCTAACGTCATAAACATGATCACTTAGAGTTATAAAAATCCTTTTGAGCATAAAAACATATTATACACATACATTCATAAACATTGTAGAAACCATCATTTTTTAAAGTACACAAAAACATTTAATTACTAAAATTAAAAACAGTTTGTCGACGCGTTTCGGTGATTTGTCCTTTGGAACATCTTCTTCAGGACTATTTAAAGAGACAGACGCGTGGCTTCAGAGCACGGGGGAGGGGCCGTCAGGGCTTCAGACAGAAGGAGGGGATCATGAGGAGACCCTATATGAGGACACGCAGTCAGAAGGACTGGGATTGAGTAGTCACATACATAAAGCCTCCATAATAAACCTCTCAGATAAAGCCCTAACGAGGATTGAAATAGGTGTTTTAGAAAGAGGTTTAGGCTTTGCACCCAGCACTTCTGGTTGTAGGTTCTCATTAGAAAAGGATGTACGAGATCTTTTTCGTAAAATTAGAATAAAAATAATTTTTGAAAATAAAGAACCTGCTCCCAGGAACAACAAATCAGGTTTAAAACTACCCTCCACTTGGACCCCAAATGTCACGATGGTTAGCCATGAGGTGGACACATTTGAGAAAGTGGTGTCCATAGGTTTGGAAAAGTTACTATCGGAGAAAACATGGACAGACAGCAACCTCTCAAAAAAAGAAAGAGAAGCATTAAAAAATCTTTCAGAATGTGAGGAGATAACGATAAAACCTGGGGACAAGGGAGGCAGTATAGTTATCCTTAATACTAAAGACTATAATTCAAAAATGTACTCCTTTCTTAACAATGAATCACACTATAGGAGCTCTAGTATGACTGAGTGGAATAATGTTAAAAAGAAAATAAGAGATTTAGTTACTCTAGCGAGGGAGGACTCAATTATCTGCGAAGAAGAGTTTAAATTTCTTGTAAATGATCATCCAAAAATACCAGCACTAAATGGACTTCCGAAAGTCCACAAGGACATGAAGGATCCACCCATGCGTCCTATAGTGTCGGGTATTGATTCCAGCACTGAGCCACTCAGTAAATATGTGGACCATTTCATCCGTCCACTAGTGGAAACATTACCGTCGTATATAAAAGATACGACTGATATGATTTCAAAAATTGAAGGCATTGACTTCAATGAGGAAACTCAGTGGTTAGTATGCTTGGACATAGAGTCCTTGTATACTAACATACCCCAAAAAGACACGATTACAATGATGAGGAATATCCTATGTAGGGTAAATGAAGATCTCGATGAATTAAACACATTCATTGTTGACTGTATTGAAATTGTTTTAATGAACAACATTTTTCTTTTTAATAAAGATCTTTTTTGTCAAATAAAAGGCACAAGCATGGGAGCCACATGTGCCCCGAGTCTTGCATGTCTATACGTTGGAAAATCTGAAGAGATGCATATATATAACGAGGTTAGTCCGTTCTTTGAAAATATAACACACTGGTCTAGATTTATAGACGACGTGTTTTTTATCTGGGACGGTAGTGAAACTGACCTCAATGCTTTTTTGGACTGGCTAAACTGTGGAGATGTAAACCTTAGATTTACTGCTAACAAGAGTCAAGTGGCAGTTGACTTCTTGGATATTAAAATCAAAGCAAGGGAAGGCAAACTTGGGGTGGAATTATATGTTAAGCCTTCTGACAGGAACACATTGCTCCACCATACAAGTTACCATCCTAAATGCCAGAAGGATGGTATACCATATAGTCAGTTCATTAGAATCCGACGAAATTGTACAGATAGGTCCACATTTGAGAAACATGCTGAAGTCTTAAAAAATATATTGTCACAGAGGGGTTACCCAAAAAGATTAATCAGGGAAAGTTACAAAAGGGCAAAGTATCGCAATAGAGACACTTTGTTTGAACCTAAGGAATCATCAAGACAGTTAAATGATGGTATAGTTATGGTCTCAGATTATAATGGCATGAGTATGAGATTGAGAAATCTTATTACCAAGAATTGGCCGATCTTGAATAGAAAAGGACAGACAACTTTACCCAAACCCACCTTTGCATACAGGAGGAATAGAACAATCCGCAACTGTCTGGTACAAACGTATAAAGAGCCAAAAAAGAGCTATCAGCTAAGTATTGACCAGGGTACACCAATTCGTGGCAATTTGCCGTGTGGAACATGTTCCCACTGCAAATCCATAATAAAATCCGATAAATTTGAGTTGAACGGTATAGTTCATTGGATGAATGACCACGTTAATTGTAGGTCATCCAATGTTATATATCTTCTTATGTGCCCGTGCCAGAAATGTTACATTGGTGAGACCGGCAGAGAAATGCGTTTGCGTCTATCTGAACATAGATCAGCTTTGAAAAATAGAAAGAAAAATGCCCCTCTAGTTGAACACTGGATATCAATGAATCATAGAGAAGATGACTTAAAGTGGTTCATATTAGAAAAAATTAAAACATCAATGAGGGGAGGTAACACTGAAAAAAGACGGAAACAACGGGAACAATTCTTCATGTCTAAATTCAGATCATATACTGAAGGGCTCAATAGTAGAGAAGAATGGGAGAGAATAGTGAGGTAACACACATATGTCATCATGTAGTGTTAATAGATGGTAATTATCTGCTTAAGGAATCACATGTACTATTTATGTGTAATAATGACATACAGGAATGGAATGATGACTAAATCCACAAATAGAAACTAGAGTAGGTTTTTCAAAAACAAATGTAGCCTTGTACTGTTGTATAGGAACTATGGGTTGGTAATTAATATGAACATTTTATTTCATTATTGTTAACTTCTTTAAAAGTGCATGGGATATAATGAAAGAATGTTATAGCAATAATAGTGGATTCTGTATAGAATGTATATGGTTGCGCTGTAAAGGGGACGTATGTCTTCACCCAGCCAGGGATTCTACTCCAAATGTAGATAAAAACATGGGGTTTTCCTAAATTTGGCACATCAATATAAACCTTAAGGGCAACTAGGGTATATCTGACTTTTTCGTATTAATTGGAAATATCCCTAAGTGCTGAGTGAACACGTGCTGCTCCTAGTATAGGATGTGTAAACCGTTAGAATTAATAGTTAATATTACGTGAATATAACTAATTTTCATCTACACACAGTCAAAACGTACATGTGGTAATATGATTAGCTGTACAGATAAAATATTCATTTGTGTAACAAGAATACTGTTACGTCATAGTGAGCGAATAAAATATACTTGTTGTTATGAATTTTGGTTAAACATTGTTGAATAACGGCCACTCTAAAGGGAAAAAAAAGAAAAAAACTACAAAAATGGCCGACAACATTTTGTTAAACAACAGAATTGCGACTTCATGAAATTTGCTTTCTATCCCAAAAAAAGTATACGAGGAATAGTGGTTCCTTGGTAATACCGTGAGTCTCTCTCCTTTTTTCAACAACTGAGATGAACTGTCGAAAATATTAAGGTAAAATAGAAAACGTGCGACTGAATGAGTAGTCCGTCTTTTAATGTGGACGTTTTCCATGTTCTGGTAAAACTACCGTCATGGCTGCCAAATTGGAAAGCCCCCGGACCGTGACTACCCAGGTGTTCGAAATAATCACGTAAGTGAGGGGTTGGCGTGCGTATATATAGCTCGAAAACAAACACACGTCCTCAAATCTAAACGGGATAGCCAGTGAGACCGGACGACCGCACCATAAAATCAAGGTAAGGGGGATGGATGCCTGCGGGATAGAGATCGGCTCTCTGATCTCTTTTTTGTATGACCGTAGGTCTGAGTAGAGTGTGCTTAGCGGGAGGGAATTAGTTTGAAGCAATGCGCTAACCTTAAAATAAACGGGCATCCCCGATATCGAAAGATTCCGCATTTACCGAAAGGCACCGGTATTTAAAATTAATGCGTGAAATCTAAACGCTGTTTTGAAATTGTTTAAACAGATAAACAATCTGCATAGTAGGGGTCTTAGAAGTTAAGATGACTAACAACCGGCACCATGTATAAAATAACGAGTATGGTGCATTTATACACATACCTCTATGACTAAGTAGCAGAGGAATAAGTTGTAAATCCTTAGCGTAGCCCGCTTAATGAGTGTAGATTTAAGATAAACGCGCGGCACTGAATACCAGAAATGTTTTCTATTGATGCTGAGGTGATTCATAAAACATATTGATATACCTATATTTTTAGAACAGACAAAATTTCTGTTAATTCCCAGCACAGCCTGCTTGATAAGTGTACGTAAAAGAAAAACGTGAGGCACTAAGCAATGTATATGTTATCTACCTAGGTGGAGGTAATCGCACCGAAATTTTAATAAAAGGTGGAGCTGGCATACAGATTGACGTATGTAGCCCCGAGACACACGCAACACGGGAACGGACAGAAAGGAAAATAATCCCGACCGAAACGTGAATCGTGCAAGACTAATGCACCAATCGGCTTCCTTATGAAATAAAAGTAGGTGGTCAGTTCAGAACCTCACATCAACTCTAGTGATAATGTGGTTAGTTCTCGAATTCATGTGTAAAATCTAAAAACATGTCTCCCTTATGTACAGATTCCCTGATTTAATGAGAGGGATACGGAGTAACCAAAACCTATTACAACTCACGGATTTTGATGTGGCAATGTATAAAAGGACCACAGTTTAATGTAAGAAAACGCAGGTCTTTGTCAACAGTTATTAGATATAACTCCCCTAATAGTCTAAACAACTAACATTTATTATGTATCTATTTTTAGATAAAGAAGATCTTTTTAAATAGTCCTGAAGAAGGTGTTCCAAAGGACAAATCACCGAAACGCATCGACAAACTGTTTTTAATTTTAGTAATTAAATGTTTTTGTGTACTTTAAAAAATGATGGTTTCTACAATGTTTATGAATGTATGTGTATAATATGTTTTTGTGCTCAAAAGGATTTTTATAACTCTAAGTGATCATGTTTATGACGTTAGGATTTTAAATGTACTATGTAAACCATTGTATGAACGTACCTTTTTTTCCTTTTGAAAAAATCAAAATAAAAACAATATTTTGATACATTCTTTTGTTAGTTGTGACTAAAATACATTACTTGGGGTAACTGTTGTTTGGAAGAGGCCAGAGTAGACTTCAATGTCAATGTAGAATTCTAATACTCGGAAAGGAAATTTCTGTTTTTGTTACTACATAAAACAACACCATTGGTCTGTTTCGCTAAAACCAAAAGGATAGTTTTCTCAATTACACAAGTATTCTGTATTTCCAGTAGACAGCGCTTACCTCTTCTCTACCACAGAATGTTACTTTTGACAATAAAGTAGCACTTCCCTCTACTTTATCCTTCTCTCAAGCTTAGTGTAAACTTTATTACTCTCTCCGTGTAGAGTTTTAAGACAGAATACACAATGATCCCTGTACTCAGACCCAAGATTTCACAGGTTGCCTTCGCTATTCCTTCACCACTTTTACACGTAAAGGTCCCTAAACTTGTAACATACGACGATGTCACCACTTTGAAACAGACTATGTGATGTGCAACTTCACTTGCCACACTTCCTCTGCCTGCAGACAGAGTGACCAGCTTCCCACACTTTCCGAGAGCCTTTTCCAGACTACATATAACGTAATACGAACTCAACAGATGTTAGGCCAAAAGTTCTGTAAATCAAAATTCTATATATTCTACTCTACACATCATATATCCTAGTCAACCTATAGCAACCTATGCTCTGCTACCAAGTAATACTGATGCAGCACAGCTCCAAACATTCTTTATAAACCATCACCTTAACCCACGGAGCTATTCACTATTTTCTCACAACTGTGCCCATAACTCTTACCTTTCATTCACTCACACATTTATTCTGCTCCGAGGATTCAGTGAAGACCCAAAAGGAGAGCCGCGATGCTATAGTGGAGTACCTAAACTTAAAATGTATACATTATTTACAACTGTAGTTTTATTTTAACACCATGGTTTTTCTAAAGGAAAGATTTAAAACACACCACTATTCATTTTTTCGATGGATTAGCTAGTAAAGTTAACTAAAGGACAACAAGACCTGCTTAATTCTCCATTTATTTAATTTTTATTTAGAGATTAACTCTCATAGCATGATCTCTACGTTTTTTTACTTGAAGGAAAATAATTCAGTTATGCATAAATAATCCTGAAAGAAAGGTTAAACTCAAAACATGTATTTATAAGCATGACAGTTTAGGAAAATAAGAAAAGTTATATTACCCAAATGTAGAGACGCAGACAGCAGCACAAAAACAAAATAGTTCCCAAAGAACACCTCTCTATCTCTCTCGATGTTTCCCCCTCATAGGACTTTGCACCCATTCAAAAGTTAAAGTTCAGAAAAATGTCAAAGTCCATGCGCCATAAGAAAATTGCGCAGACCGACAGCATCTCGAGGTGCAAAGATAAGGTCAAAATGCAAGCTTTTTTCAACGTCCCAAATGTCCTCTTTTATACCCTTTTTCACTAACTTATCTATCTAAATTCGTAACTCTTATGTCCTAAAATGTCAGTGATTGGTCAATTTGGAGTTGGATGAGCATCACCTCATCGCTTTACTGTTCTATTTATGCAAAGTCATCCTTATGACTAGAAAAATAGTGGTGCTATTGTTCACATTTTTACTTACTTCGAAGTGTCCTTTAAATTGTTATTCGGTGTCCCATTCCCAAGAGTTAACTTGCTGACTTCAACAAACTTGGCATGTACTCCATGAGGCAGGCCGTGCTGTCCTTGACTCATACTACTCAGGCACAGGCAGCTCCCATTTCCAGTTGGCACATGCGTGCTTAGATCGCCACCTCGGAATTACAGTCAGCTTCCATTTTGTTTTGCTCACACAGGCCTCAATTTAGGAACTATTACAGAAACAAATGCAAATAAACGTAAATTTACGAAATAAAGCCTTTCTGTTTACCTCCCTCTTCTAATAATATCCCAGTTAGTATTTACCTAGCTTTAAGCAACACATATGCGTGTTTTTACTTAGCAATCTTCATGATTTATGCCACAAATAAACAGACAAAAAAGCACATTCATGCAATTTTCAATTAGATTACGACAAATGCGTACCCTTTATGACACAATATACAACAAATTAGTAAATTATGCTTGGCAATTTTATGCAAATTAATATCCCACATGTATTTGTGTGTGTGCATTCTATTCTATGTTGGTTAATTTCAAAACCACACGTTTAGTACATATTATTGTACTAAGGCGATCTTCCCCATCAAGGAGAGTTTGAGTGTGTTCCAAAAGGCAATATTGCCCCTGAGACCCCTTAGTATCCTCCCCATATTGTGTTGATAAAAGGTGGTTTCATCCCTACTTATCCATTCCCCCAGATAACGCAGTGTGTCCACTACCCATGGAAGTCCCATCTCCGGGAGCTGGTCTCCGTCCCATTCGTTCGCCGACCCAACTGTATATAGTTGTGATTTTGATTTGTTAATATAAAGTCCGGAGGCCTCAGCAAATTGAGTCAGTGCAGCAATCAGTAACGGCAATGACTAGGTCGGCCAGTTCAGGTATATCAAAGCATCGTTGGCGTACAGTGATACGATATGTTCCGTACCACCTGTGAGAAGTTAGCCTGGCATATGATGTCCACTAGTTCTAGTGGGCACCTTGCACCAGTCTAATCGACCCTTATCGATGGTGGTTGTAAAGTCAACCTTATAGAATGCTATCCTAGTGATAGCATGAACCAGCAGTCTTTAGGCTAAGACTTCAATAGGCGAGTTAAGCAAGTTGTTTTACCAATTATAATCCCTTGACTCCCAAATGAAAGGACACCACACAAGGTATATATCAAATATATATGTATTTAATCTAAACACAACCCCTCTGCACTACTTATGAGGTCAGAGGTCAAAATACAATACAAGTCGCACAGTTAATATATGATAAGTTGCGCAGTATACGTTATGCCCCAGGGGCCTCACCAACCATATACTAAGAAAGTGGTATAAGTACCACGAGAGAATTATAAAGCAGGCCTAGGGCCTGTGGAATCACTGGGGCTACACTAATCAACCAAAGGTTAGGAAGTAGGAGGCCCACAGGAGCCGCGTGCAGTGTCTAAACAAAGGCGCGGGTTACCATTGACTTTCTATGGAGTTCGTAAAAGTTTCAAATATGCAATTTAAGGACACTTCCGGATGGACTAGGATGGAACCCTTTTAAACTAGGACACTTTGAGAGTCAACAACCACGGGAGCACCGGAGTACTTGTGTTACCTCACTCAGGGAAGCCGGGTGCATAGGTGTCTTTTCGTGGCGGGTTTCATCATCGTTTTCTATGGAGAGCTGCAAAGAAGTGCTGCAGGCGACCAGAGGAAAAGTGTCCGGGTGGATCGAAGATCTGAAGAACCTGAAAGCAGAAGGGACAGAGTCTGGGTCACTAGCCAGTGACCAGGAAGGGACCAGGAAGGAACCAGGCGATGTCGGGTGATTTCAGGTGAAGTAGTCATACTTGTCTCTTCAGCCACGAGGTCCAGGAGGCATTTACAATGACGAGGCACTGGATATGAGCTTTTGCACAATTGTTCTAGATGACTGCAGTGTCGGTATCCGGATTGGACCCAACAAGCCTTGGCAACCGCAACCTATGCAGGATGGCAAGATTGGCTCTGTTGCAGACCAGCAAGATTTGGGGTGCTTCTCCTTTTCAGGTAAGCTGGAGCAAGCCTGGAGCAACCAAGAAAGCAAGTTAATTTTAAAATGGAGTCTTCAGGGGGCTCACTAGCCAACAGGCAATGAACTGGCAAGATGCATCAATCTGAAATGCAAAGGTGGGGCCCACGGGACACTCGCGGAGTGTGGGGGCCTGGGCTTCAGTGCAAATGGTGGTCCGGGCTAGGGCTTCTCGTACCCCAATGCACAACTTACTGAGGCTTCAAGAAAGGAGTGCAGGTAGCAAAATGCAGGATGTTCAGGGTGTCTGGTCCTACGCTCCTGATGTGTGCCACAGGTCTCAGCTTTGCTGTGGATGTGGGTCGGAGTCAGAGAAGTCTGAACGTCCAGTTTCTATGTCGCAGTGTCTTCAGGATCCGGCGGGTGCCGTGAAAATGCAGACCAGCAAAGTTGCTGTTGGTGCCTGTTTGAACAGCATGGTCACTCCTTGACCACAAGGGAGATATCTTCCATCTTCCAGTAAGAATGGAATGTCCAAGGTCCAGGATATGTCTTTCAAAGATTCGTCCAGGGTAATCTAAAGTCCTAGGGACACAGTTCCTATACTTATACTAAGGATGGGGGCTGGACTACCTGGCTAGGTCCCTCCTATGGGTGGACCTGGGCAGGGGATGATTACACCCCCTTCCCTTTGCCCAGCTTCCCACCAGAACTGGGGCTAAGTGCCCCAGCAACTGGTTTGAACCGGGCTATGCATGGAGCACCTTGTGTGCCCCAGGCAGTGTCTAGAAAAGCATCTGCTGATGCAGCCCTCCCTGCCCCAATATACAAAACCCTGTCTGGGGAGGTGCTAGCACCTCCCTGGAAAGGAAAGCTATTTTCCAGGCCTCCCCTGCCGGAGTTTCGTCCAGCAGCAGGAGGTCAGACTCGTGTCTGTGGCAGCAGCATCCATTTTGTGATGCTGAGGCTCTGTTTAACTTTAACCGGGTAAAGCAGTAACTACATGTCTTCTCCCTCTAGAAGGGTGGAATGCTACCCCCGCTGCCAGGATTGGCGGGGGGGTGGTAGTTTTCCAAAGTGTTTGACACCTTACACAACATGTTTTGATAAAGCCAAACCAAAGATAGCATTAATTGCAAGGATTATAATGGACTTCAGAGTATATGGTATGGCTATATCATAGAACAGCTATAAGGAGATGGTTCCGAAAGCTGCAGAGGGGCTCAGCTCATGCTAGGGCACCTTCTCACATAAAATCAAGCACTCTGCCTCCAGGATTGTCAAGGCCTACCATAGGAGTGACTTATAGGTGTATATGTGTCTATATGTAAAGGTAGATATAGGGATACTATATCTAAGTAAGGGGTGATTACACCACCTTACCCAGGCTGTGTGAGCAGACCGGTGATGTCAGTTTGGAAGGCAAACCAGGGGTGGCACAATACATGCTGCAGCCCCTGGTAGGCCTAAGGTACACCTATGCCCTGGGTACCTATGGTACACTATACAGGGACTCACAAGGGTGACCCAGTAACCAATATGGTATGTACCTAAAGTACATGGTATCAATTTAGAGAAAGAACAGCTGGGCTGTGGGTCTGATTAACAGGGTTATATCACCAAATGCACTCAAGGAGAAAAATGTTCCAAAATGTTGTTATGAGTTTGTATCAATAAAGTTTTTATTGAAAAAAGTTATTGGTCTATCTTTCAGCCCTGAAAGGAGTACCAAATAGCACCTACAGACCTTGTAACCAAACTCTTACCCTCCATTTGAATCCGGAGTGCGATTGTTCTAACACTACACAATCTTCATGGTCTGATTAACAGGCCCACAGCCACACTAAAGTCGAAAAACCAGAGAATTACAGCAAAAAGTGGGGTGACCATAGGAAGCAGACCCTACTCTCCAACACAACCCCCCCCCCCCCAATGCAGGGACTTTGAACTAACCTTGACCAGTTGAGTCTTCATGTTCTAAGTGGAAATATCTGGAGAGTCCATCTGCATTGGCATGGTCAGTCCCAGGTCTATGTTCCACTGTAAAGTCCATCTCCTGTAGGGAAATGGACCACCTAAGCAGTTTGGGATTTTCACCCTTCATCTGATTTAGCCACAAGAGGGGCTTATGGTCTGTCTGAATCTTGAAGTGAGTACCAAACAAGTATGACCTCAGCTTCTTCAGGGCCCAAACCACAGCAAAGGCTTCCCTCTCAATAGCTGACCAACGTTTCTCTCTAGGGGTCAGCCTTCTGCTAATAAAAGCTACTGGCTGGTCTTGACCATCTTTATTCAGTTGTAAAAGCCCAACACCTACCCCAACTCAGAAGCATCTGTTTGAACAATGAATTCTGGACTTTGCAGAATTGGTGCAGTGCATATGGCCTGCTTCAGGTCATCAAATGCCTTTTGACAGCTGACTGTCCACTGAACTTTCTTTGGCATTTTCTTGGAAGTTAAGTCATTAAGGGGTGTCACTATGGAACCATACCCCTTGACAAATTTTCGGTAGTACCCAGTCAGGCCCAAGAAAGCTCTGACCTGTGTCTGGGTGGTTGGAGCAGTCCAGTCCATTATGGTCTGGATCTTGCTCTGCAATGGTTGAACCTGGTCTACACCTACAAGGTGTCCCAGGTATACAACTTGACTCTGCCCTATCTGGCACTTGGTAGCCTTTATACTTAGGCCTGCCTTTTGCAGGGCCTCTAAAACATTCTTCAGGTGGATCAGGTGATCTGCCCAAGTGAAGCTAAAGGCAGCAATATCATCTAGATAAGCTGCACAGTAGTCATCCAGACCTGAGAGGACTTGGTTCACCAACCTTTGGAATGTGGCAGGTGCATTATTCAGACCAAAGGGCATTACCACAAATTAATAATGTCCTCCTGGGGTTGATAATGCTGTCTTTTCCATCCTCAGCTAGTCTGATCTGCCAGTAGCCAGCTGTCAGCTCAAATGTGCTCAAAAACTTGGCAGATGCCAATCTGTCAATGGGCTCATCTGCCCTGGGTATTGGATGGGCATCTGTCCTAGTGACAGCATTGAGACCTCTGTAATCTACGCAAATCCTCATCTCTCTCTACCATCTTGGGTGTGAGGTTTAGGCACCAGGACTACTGGACTGGCCCAAGGGCTCTCGGAGGGCTCAATGACTCCCAAATCCAACATATTTTGGACCTCTGTCCTGATACAGTCCCTGACATGATCAGGTTGCTTTTAAATCTTACTTTTAACAGGCAGACTGTCCCCAGTGTCCACTTCATGAGTGCATCAGGTAGTCTGACTTAGAGTCAGTGAAAACATATGTCTGTAGGACTGTAGAACTTGTCCTCAGTCCTGCTGCTGTTGGTCAGTGAGGCTGCCTGCCAAGGCTACACCATCAACTGAACCATCATCAGGGTTCTGAGAGAGCAGGTCTGGGAGAGGGTCACTCTCTTCCTCCTGTCCCTCATCAGTAGCCATGAGCAAGCCCATGTCTGCCCTGTCAACATATGGGGGTCCATAAGGATGTCGGGCGGGCTTTGCCCGCCCTACATCCTATCGGACTAAGCGACCACCCGCCATAAGGGCGGGGATCCCGGAAGGGGGATTAGGATGCACCCGCCACAGTGGCGGGCGCATCATGCATGTGTACAATTGTGGCGGGCGGTGCTCTCAGCACCGCCCGCCACAATGGTAAACATGCATAAATGCATTCACATTTACAAAGCGGCAGGCACCGCTTTGTAAATATGAATGCTGGGGGGAACCACAGGTTCCCCCTGTGTGCACCCCCCTGTACTTCACTTCGGGGGCCCGCAGGGGGCCCCCAAAGTGAAGACCGCATGCCTTTCCGCATCCGTTTTAGGCCATCCTAATGTGGCTGGCGGTGTCTAATAGACACCGCCACCATGTTAGGCCTTTTCCGCCCCGGCCGCAAGGTGCCCGGGGCGGAAAAGTGGCGGACGGTCTCTCCGTCCGCTGCGGCCAACCATGCCATCATAATATGGCGGGGGGTGTTTTGAGTCAGGATGGCGGGTGGATTGCCCCCGCCAGGCCGGCGGTGGCTACCGCCTGCCTGGCGGGGGCAATCCGCCCGCCATCCTAATGGACCCCATGGTTTCAATCTGTTGACATGAAGCACCTTGTGGGGGCTCCTGGGAGTTCCAAGGTCAACCAAATAGGTGACTTCTCCCTTTTGTTCAACAATAGTGTGGGGTCCACTCCACTTGTCTTGGAGAGCTGCTGGGGCCACTGGCTCAAACATCCACACTTTCTGTCCTGGCTAGTAAACAGTCAGTACAGCCTTTTGGTCATGCCAGGCCTTTTGCAATTCCAGACTAGCATCAAGGTTTTTAGATGCCTTTTTCATGTACATAGTCCACAATGTCTTGTTTGGGAGGTTTGAGAGGTAACTCCCATCCCTCCTTACCAGACAAAGGGGTCCTCTTACAGAATGCCGAAACAGAAGTTCAACAGGACTGTAGCCAACCCCCTTCTGTGGGACCTCTCTGTAAGCAAACAAAAGGCAGGGCAGCAGGATGTCTCATCTACGCCTGAGCTTTTCAGGGAGACCCTTAATCATGCCCTTTAAGGTCTTGTTGAATCTCTCAACTAGACCATTGCACTGTGGATGATAGGGTGTGGTGAACTTGTAGTTCACTCCACACTCCTTCCACATTGCCGTCAGATATCCAGACATAAAGTTTGCACCTCTGTCTGAGACAACCTCCTTCGGAAAATCCACTCTTGAGAAAACTCCCAGGAGGGCTCTTGCCACAACAGGTGCTGTTGTGGTCCTCAGGGGAATTGTTCTGGGAATCTGGTGGCATGATCCACTACCACCAGAATAAATCTGCGCCCAGAGGCTGTTTGGGGATCTATTGGTCCTACGATGACAATCCCTACACGTTCAAAGGGAACCACCACCACAGGTAGTGGCATATAGTATCACCTGGTTTGCCACTGGCTTGGCAGGTGACACAGGAGCGACAAAACTCCTTGAGGCCTGACATATGAGGCCAGTGAAAGTGAGGGACAAGCCTGTCCCAAGTCTTGTTCTGGCCAAGATGTCCTGCGAGGGGAATATCATGGGCTAGTGTGAGAAGGAAGCCCCTGAATGCCAAAGGTATGACCAACCTCCTGGTAGCACCAGGCTTCGGGTCTCTAGCCTCTGAATACAGGAGCCCTTCATCCCAATAAGTCTTATGGGTCCCACTAGCATTCCCTGCAGCCTCAGCAGCAGCTTGCTGTCTGAGGGGTTCAAGAGAAGGGAAGTCCAACTATGCCTGCCTCAGATCTTCCCTGGAAGGTCCCCCTGTTCAAAGAAACTCAACCTGATCAGGCTCAAGCTCTTCTAGGACAGTTCCTTCCTGGGTCTCACAATCAACTTCCTCAGAAGGCTGATCCTCCTCTTGGTAGGCAACTGGTCCATTGTTTCAGAATCCAGTGCCTGTTCAGTGTTGCAATTTCTAACCTAGTCACAGCAAGGACATGTGCTGATATCCCTAACATTTCTGCATGGGTCCTATACTCCACTTCAGCCCAAGCTGAAGTCTCCAGGTCATTTCCAAGCAAACATTCTACAGGGAGGTCGGAGCTAACCACAACCGTTTTGAGGCCAGTTACCCCTCCCCAGGAGAAATTAACAATTGCCATACTGTGAGTGGTAGTGACATTGCTGGCATTGGTCACTAGGTAATTTTCATCTAGTATGATCTGTCCAGGGTCCAGAAAGCCAGGCGTCACAATTGTGACACTAGCACATGTGTCCCTGTAGGCCTGAGCCACTTTGTCATTAATTAAACATTAATTAAAGGAGTTTGTCTGTACTTGCCCAAGTTATTGGGACTCAGAGTTGAGGACAGAATTGTGTCCCTATCACAGATCAAAACAGCTTGAGTTGGTATTCTGACTAGGCCAGAATCCATCTCAGTTCCCAGGGTTAAACCTACTACACCCTTCTGTTGAGAACCACCACTTGGAGCTGAACTAGGGGGAACAGTTGCCTTAGGGGCAATGGTGGCTGGAGCTGCCTCCTTCTTGGTGCAATCACTGGTCCAGTGAATATTTACTTTACAAAACTTGCATCATGGTTTCTTTGGGTCTTCTTTCTTTTTAGATTATTGGGAACCCCCACCATTAGAAGCTTTTTGGGGACCTTGAGAAGACTTCTGATCTTTTGCTTTCTCCCCACCCTTTTGGTCTTTCTTCTTCCGATCACCGCCTTGGTTCTGTACCTTCTGCTTCACCCTGGTCCTGACCCATTTGTCTGCCTTCTTTCCCAATTCTTGGGGAGAGGTCAGATCAGAGTCAACCAAGTGCTGATGCAATAACTGGTTTTGACAGTTGTTAAGAATTTGTTCTCTCATAATAAGGTTATACAATCCTGTATAGTCACTTACTTTACTGCCCAGCAACCAGCCTTCCAGAGCCTTAGTAGCACAATCTACAAAATCAGTCCAGTCCTGAGTCTATGTCTTTTGGGTATCCCTGAACAGCAACCTGTACTGCTCAGTGGTTAGGCCAAACCCATCTATCTGAGTACTCTTCAGGACATAGTAGTTGTCAGCATCCTCTTGTCTTACAGTGAGGAGCTTGTCTCTGCCTTTGTCTGCAAAGGAGGGGCACAAGATTGCTGCCCACTGACTTTGGAGTACCTGCTCTACTTTGCAAACCCTCTCCAAAGCAGTTATCCATTTGTGGATGTCATCCCCAATCTGATAGGGAGGGACAATCTGGTTCAGGTTTCTATGGTCATGAGACCTTTCCCTATCTCTAGGAGTTATGCTACCACCAGTGGACTCTAGCCCACACAATTTCTTCTCTCTTTTCAAGAGCTAGGGTATCTTTTGCAAGGGCAACTTCTTGCCTCTTAATCCTCAGCTTGACCTCTTTCATTCTAGCTTTGTGCTCTCTCCTCTGAGGGGAAGTCATCCTCCTCAGAGCAGAGGTACTGGACCCTACTGAGGAATCAGAATGATCAGAACCACTGGACAGTGATCTGCTCACTCTGATTCCACTGTTAGGCCTATTTGGAAGGTTAGAGGGGGGCCTACCGTGTCCCTCTCCACCTCCAGATAGTCCTGTGTTGAGCAGGTCAGGTTCATCAACCTCATCCTGTTCAGCATCCACTTCATCATCAGAGACCACTGGATCTTCCCCAGTATTATTATCTTCTGTTGAGGGATGCCCCCCCTCTCCACTACCTTGGTTACCTGGGTCTGATGCATTCTCTACATCATGAGCCACTAAGATATCTACCAGGTGGTTAAAGGTTGGACTCTGTCCTTGTCTCAGTCTTCTGACCACACACAAGCTTCTCAGTTCCTGAAAAGAGAATGTGTCATACTTAGAAGGCAACCTCTTCTGGCAGAGGCCTACTAGGCCCTGCTTCCAAGGACATTGTTAGTGAGATGTGGTGTGTGCACCTACCTACACTACTTGTTTTCCTACTAGAACCTCTCTAGGAGTTGTACAACTACTACGTTCAGTAGAACTTATGTATATATAAGACTTGATTTATATGTACCTACCGGTACCTTGATATGATCTTTCAGATGATATCTCGAGATTATTTGGTAAAACAACTGCAAGCTCTTATCCCAACCGCTGCACACCAATGTGAGAAGTTAACCTGTCATATGATGTCCACTAGTTCTAGTGGGCACCTTGCACCAGTCTAATCGACCCTTATTGATAGTGGTTGTAAAGTCAACCTTATAGAAAGCTATCCTAGTGATAGCATGAACCAGCAGTCTTCAGGCTAAGACTTCAGTAGGCGCGTTAAGCAAGTTGTTTTACCCAATTATAATCCCTTGCGTACCAAATGAAAGGACACCACATAAGGTATATATCATATATATATATGTATTTAATCTAAACACAACCCCTCTGCACTCTTTATGACATCAGAGGTCAAAATACAATACAAGTCACACAGTTAATATATGATAAGTTGCACAGTATACGTTATGCCCTAGGGGCCTCACAAACCATATACTAAGAAAGTGGTATAAATACCTCAAGAGAATTAGAAAGCAGGCCTAGGGCCTGTGGAATCGCTGGGGCTACACTAATCGACCAAAGGTTAGGAAGTAGGAGGCCCATGGGAGCCGCGTGCAGTGTCTAAACACAGGCGCAGGTTACCATTGACTTTCTATGGAGTTCGTAAAAGTTACAAATATGCAATTTAAGGACACTTCCGGATGGACTAGGATGGAACCCTTTTAAACTAGGACACTTTGAGAGTCAAGACCCACGGGAGCACCAGAGTACTCGTGTTACCCCACTCAGGGAAGCCGGGTGCATAGGTGTCTTTTCGTGTCTGGTTTTGTCGTCGTTTTCTATGGAGAGCTGCAAAGAAGTGCTGCAGGCGACCAGAGGAAACGTGTCCGGGTGGATCCAAGGGTGTATTGAAGATCTGAAGAACCTGAAAGCAGAAGGGACAGAGTCTGGGTCACTAGCCAGTGACCAGGAAGGTACCAGGAAGGAATCAGGCGATGTTGGGTGATTTCAGGTGAAGTAGTCAAACTTGTCTCTTCAGCCACGAGGTCCAGGAGGCATGGATGCTAAACAGGCACTGGATTTGAGCTTTTCCACAATGGATCTAGATGACTGCAGTGTCGGTATCCAGATTGGATCCAACAAACCTTGGCAATCGCAACCCACACAGGATGTCAAGATTGGCTCTGTTGCAGACCAGCAAGGTCTGGGGCGTTTCTCCTTTTCAGGAAAGCTGGAACAAACTTGGAGCAAGTTTTAAAATGGAGTCTTCTGTGGGCTCACTAGCCAATGGGAAAGGAACCGGGAAGATGTATTGAGCTGAAATGCAAAGGCAGGGCCCACAGGACACTCGCAGAGTGTGGGGGCCTGGGCTTCAGTGCAAATGGTGGTCCGGGCTGGGGTTTCTCGTACCCCAATGCACAACTTACTGAGGCTTCAGAAAAAGAGTGCAGGTAGCAAAATACAGGATGTCCAGGGTGTCCGGTCCCACGTCTCTCATGTCTGCCATGGGTCTCAGCTTTGCTGTGGATGTGGGTCGGAGTCGGAGAAGTCTGGAAGTTTAGTTTTTGTGTTGCAGATTCTTCAAGATCCGGCGGGAGCCTTGAAAATGCAGACCGGCAAAGTTGCTGTTGGTGCCTGTTTGAACAGGGTGGTCCCTCCTTGACCACAAGGGAGATATCTTCCATCTTCCAGTCAGAATGGAACGTCAAAGGTCAAGATATGTCTTTCAAACATTCATCCAGTGTAATCTAAAGTCCTAGGGACACAGCTCCTATACTTATACTAAGGAAGGGGGCTGGACTGATAGAGCGCGCGAGGCCACCCGACCAATAGTTTTCGCCGTTTCCGGCTTCAGGGCCCATATACTTTTCAAATCACCATATACATCGATCAGGTGACTTCACGAGCTCTACCAAGTTGGTGTGTGTGTGTTCCCTGCTACCAATTTTCGGTGCACCCGACTTACCATCCACCGATGCGGGTGCCTAATGACCACAATGAATCAGGGAGCTAGCTGTAAGGAAAGGCAGCAAAATACAAATCCAACCAATAACATTCAAGTACTGTTTAAATGACCACGGACAACTGGAAGTTTTAAAATGTTTATCTAAAGTTCATTATTTTCTTGCATGAGGTACAATAAAACAAGGCAATCAATAACCAAGATAACGTAAATCACATAGGCATAAAGAAATAATGACAGAGTAATCATCAAAGTACTAATAAAATGTAACGAGAAAAGATACTATGCAAGTCAGTATTATCTAAACAGGGATAGCCTAAGTGTGGGTGACTATAGGAGAGCTTATAATGAATAACACGCTTCACTTAAGGTGAAGGGGCCTTTGAACAATCTAGGCAACGAAGTTCTAGACCATATCAGGAAATGACACACTGCTATGCAAAATATAATTTCTAACAAATGAGAAGACATAAGAATAAACTTATGGAAAATATAAATGACTTTCAATAGTTGCAGAAAGGCATGGAAAATATCACATATGCAATGTTGAACTTTATTAAAGCAAAAGTTAGAAATTCAGAAGGTGCAAGAATTTCAAGAGGTTCAGAGCAATATTTACCTAGAAAGGTGTGGAAACCAAACCCTGGCCACGGGTCAGTTAAGGACAGGAAACCCTCAAGGAAGGATACCCCTCAAGGACGGCAGGTGCAGAATGGACACCCAGGACAGGACAGGATACCCTCGGAATAGGAATCAGGACAGGACCCTCAGGACAGGACAGCAAACCCTCAGGACAGGACCCTCTTCAGGACAGGACCGGAACCCACAGTTCGGAAGCAACGCCTGCGCTTCACCCGCTCTGCAGCTATCGATCAAGACCCCGATTGGGTCAGCGAACTCCCAGCTAAGTGCTTTGCCAGCACTTTAAGGTTCAGTAGAACCTCAGTCTATGGTCAAATTCGGACAGAGTGCTTCGCAGCGCTCTGTATCTTCAGTCACCTATTGAGTGCGTTGGGTCAGTGACAGGTCAGCTAAACCAGACAAGTCGGACGGTTCACTAGGTGAACCCAGGGTAGATATACAGTTTGGGGACAGTGTACCACCCCCCAATGTTGCAAAGTGTCAGAATCCCTCAATTTCGATTGGTCCTAAGGTAGGATTTGGGTAACACACCAATCAGAACAGTCTATTTGTATGCCACATTAACATTTTCTGGTACCGCCTATTGAGATAGGGGTTCCCATGAGAGACTACACGGCAAGCAGCAATACATTTACATTGTAACATATAATAAGCCACATTCGCTGTTCTCGCAGGGCAGAGGTGACTTTCTCAGGAGCATCTTGCCCATCACTGCCAACTGGCGGTGTTCCATCTGTCAAGGTCCCTCGTGCTGCCGAATGTCGCACAGGCGCAGAAGGGACCTCCAATATGGCTCTCCTCTCACTCAGACCCCCATTTCCCGCGGTACATGAAAAGTAAGCGAAAACAAATTAATACATAATAATGTCATTATGAAAACACATCACAGGGTTTGTACCTTTAACTCATCATCAAGAAATAAACTTATTGCATCTAAATGTTAGCTACATTGATACGGGCACAAGAGCAGTGGCACGAGCAGTACCACATGATAAGCACAGCTATGAATTACGCATGCGCATAACTTTCCCTCCACTTCTGCAGACGCGTCAGGACACGTGAGTGTGGCTGACGCATGCGCAGTAACTAAAATACAAGCGGCGGCCATATTAGAGGACACGGATTAAATTCATTAGAAATACACATAGGCAAGCTTCGGGAACTTTGCCTAAACAGAATAAATGTTAGTGAAACATACATTTTGTTACCTTATTACACATAAACGAGGTTCTTGACTTCGGCAAGCCGCAAAATATGCGAAGCTTTGCTTCATCAATCCCCTCTTTGATGATATTTACTATCATCACAAATTATAATGGAACCAGATGCCAACTTTCTTTCATACTTTATAAAGTTCTATTTCTTCCAGCAGCCGTTCTAACTTTTCTCTCTCAGTTTTAACAGGGTGAGAAGTCTTCACCTTTTTGTATATCTGATCATTCACCTCCTCTAATTCAATCTCATCCACACTTCGTTTCACTCCTCTTGCATTTACCTCGTGCTTTTTGGTGCGCTTGCGGTATTCACAGCATAAGAAAATGGAAAGTATAATAAGACCTATAATACCAATTGGCATCAGAATCTTGAATAATAAGCTTTTACCTATGCTAGCAAGCCAATGACCTACATTTGAGAGACCATCTACCAGTCTCTTCCAGGCACTATCAACCTCGAGTGGTTTGAGTTCCTTTGCCAAATTAGTAATGTTTTTCACATATCTTTTGATCTGTACACTTTTATCCGGAATATAAGTGCAACAATGTTGCGCCTTCAACATCCGGCAGACTCCGCCCTCTTTCGCTAATAAGGTGTCAAGAGCAAGTCGATTTTGTAAAACCATTGATCTGATCGCAACCATTTCGGTATTGACCAGCAGAAATCCATGAGCTGTTTCAGTAGACAGCACATCTACTATAGTAGACAATTTGCAAATTCTGTGAGTGTTCAGAACCACTCCCACTCCAGGTATCAGTGCACTGAAAATACTACCCATAATTTCACCTATACTTTCTCTTTTACTACGCACTAAGCCATTAGTATCTTCATTGCTTCCAGCTTTTCCATTCACATGGTATATTTTCGGGAAGACAATGCCAAAGTAGCAGCTTCCATACCAGTGATCCGGCAATTTGAAATAAGCCTCATCCCCACAAATATAATAAATTCCAGGAAACACAGGCTCTGACCCATTTTTGAAACCCCAACCTCCAATTACCTTGTAATTATGTTCGCATTCACTGGAACCAATGAAAACATTATTATAATAGCTAGTCTTCTCGCGGTGAAGACATAGCTTGCCTTTCTTTTCAAAATCCAGCAACAGAGCAGGACCCGCTCCACCAGATGAGGTGCCTTCCATGTTCTCTGCCCACTTTGGCTTTTTCTGACTTTCGTCATTAGCCTTCTTCTGAATTTTAATTCTCCTTTTCTCTGCCATGTTCAGGAACATCTTTTCCTGCTCACGCAAAGAACAAGTCAAGTTATCTCTGTGTGCGTCTGCTATGTCAATGTTACCTATAGTCAGAAAGTAGTCTCCCATATATCTTATGGTGTCAGTTTTGGTATGTACAGGATTCAAGTTCCCACGTATAGGAAGTTCAGAAAAGATCACGTCATTGTTAGAATAATAATACTGTAACGGTCCCCTTTTATAAAATAAACTAGCTAAAATGCTACAGGATATTCCATATGTCAATGGCAGGTGATGGTATGTCACGCCTTCAGCCACAGAAGTAGGTAGCTTCATGCAGACATAGCAATCTTCAATTTCCATAGTCTCTACATAGTGTATTAATAAGTTTGCGAAAACGTTTAAGTGTGTCTTGTTCTTAACTCCATGATAATGTAGTCCTCCCTCATCTGATGCTTCTAAGTTCTGTTTTGTTTGTCTCAAAGCTCTCTCATGTCGTGCTACACTCTGTGTTGTTAGCTCCTCATTGTCAGTATTTACAACTTCAGTAGGGACAATGTTAGTATCTTTACTTACAGCAAAGGGAATGAAAATTGTTAATCCTATCCAGATAACTATCAGTACTACTACACTACATATACACACCTTGCAACACGTCTTAAAACGGCTGCAACTAGGTCTACCATTCACTGTTGAATCAGACATTTTGGCTCAGAAGGAGTCTCTCGAACCCCTCTTTTTGGCTTTACACAATTAGCTTACTTTGTGCAAATTCACGGTGGTTCGTCTTCCTCTTCAGCTGAGTACTCTGGGACGGGTTCTCCGTCGCTCACGTCAGTTATATCAAGATCTTCAAGCTCCTCCAAAACCAGTGTCCATTCAGGAGACTTGTACTTTTTGTTTTGTCTTTTTATTCGTTCACTCCTTCTTTTGGAAGAGTCTTCTTCTTGCTCTGCTATTCGAGCACTTCTTCTTGCTTCTGCACGTTTTTCTTCCACTGTCTTTATCCTTAGTCTCAATCTTTTTACAAACCTAGGCTCAAGGTTGTTTCTTTTCTTTAGTCTCTTAGTTGGTACTTGGACTTCACTTTCTTTTCTTATTCTCTTGTTCTCTTTATCTTGTGGTAATTCTTCTCCACTTTCTTCTCCTACCTCCCTTATCTGACTAGTTCCAGGGCTAGCATCAAATTCTTCTGCCTGGTTGCTAATCTGGCCTTGTTCAGGAATATTTTGTTTTTGGCTTTCGATTGTTTCTGTTTCTGTTTCTGTTTCCTGAACCCGTTCTTTCAACCCTCTCTGATCCTGTTCAAGCACTTCGATCTCTTGATTTTCTTCTGCTCGAACTATCACTCTATTTCTAGTCTCTCCCTTATCTGCATCAGGTGTTAGCGGTGGTGTATCGAATACCTGCTCTGTCCCTGTCTGACCTTCTCCTTCCTCAGTTTTGATTTGAATCTCAAGCGGCTGAGGTTCTTCGCCTGTGCCTTGCTTTTCCTGACTAGTCCACTCTCTACCTTCACTAAGTCGTTCTCTTGTTCTGATAGGATCTTCGGTCAGATCAATCATCGGTATCCATTCTTCTGGCCATATGCTTGGCAGCTCGTCTTCAGCTACTCCTGGCTCAGTTTCCTGGACCTCTTCCACAGGCTGGTTTCTTGGCAGTTCGTAGTCAACTACTCCTGGGCCAACGTCTGCTGTTCCTGCAACCTGACTGGTGCTGGGCTGCTCGTTGTCAGTTGCTTCTGGTCTGGCTCCTTCAGGGTCCTCTGCTGGTTGCCCTTCTTCTTCAAATCCTTTGTCTGGCAATACCTTCTGGGTGTGTCCAGCGTGGATCCACTGGGGAACACCTGCGACTTTCACTGCAGTGGTTGTTACCAGGATTACTTGGCGTTTCTTTCCCCACCTTGGTGCCAGACAGCTTGATCGAGTGTGCTTCTTTATTTTGACCCAGTCTCCTGGAACCAAGCTGTGGAGAGGAGTCGTTGGATTGAGGATGCCGTCGTCTCCAATCTGGCGAGAGATAGAACGCACTTGGTCACCCAATCTTCTGCAGTATTCAAGCACCAAATCATCAGTAATACTCAACAGTTTGCTTCCTGGCACCCATGCTTGTCTCATCACTCTTCCCATAATGATTTCATGGGGACTTAGGCCTGTCTTGCGGTCGGGAACACTTCTCAGTCCCATCAGGACCAGGGGCAGGGCCTTCACCCAGGTCATGCCAGTTGCATCAGTCAGCTTTGCTAGTCTGTTTTTGATAGTTCCATTTACTTGTTCCACTATTCCAGAAGCCTCTGGGTGGTATGCACAATGGAGTTTCTGCCTTATTCCAAAGGCCTTACACAGTTCAGCCAGTATTTCATTCTGGAAATGTCCACCCTTATCTGATTCAATAATGTATGGTATTCCGAATCTAGGTATCAGTTCTTTTAGTAAACACTTCGCTACTGTCAGTGCGTCACTTTGAGGAGTAGGGTAAGCTTCTACCCATTTTGAAAATACGCAAACAATGACAAGGACATATCGTTTCCCTTCACAACGGGGCATGGTGATGAAATCAATCTGTATCCTTATAAAGGGACCCCCTGATCTCCCAATCCTGCTCAGTTCAACCATTGTCCTCTTGCCTGGGTTCATCTGTTGACATGACAGGCACCTCTGGCAGAGGGACTCTGCTACCTTCCTGAACTTTTTACTGTACCAAGTCTGTTGAAATACCAGAATCATGGCATCCCTACCAATGTGTGATCCTTCATGTATTAATCTTGCCATTGTGCCAAGCAAGTGTCGGGGTAACACAGGCATACCAGTTGGGCCCAAAATCACACCATCCACACGTCTCGGTCTACACCCATCCTCCTTCCATTTCTCTCTTTCTTGCCAAGGAGCCGATTCCTGCCACTCTCTCACTTCATCCCACGTAGGCACTTCTTCAAACACCTGAAGCTGGCAGCTGGTTCCTGGCCCCCCTCGTTTTGGATTTACAATATACCGATCTTTGGCACACCATTGGGCCACTCGATCAGCATAATCGTTTCCCAGTGATACTCTGTCCATGCTCCTTTGATGAGCAGCACATTTTACCACTGCCAGTTCTTTGGGCAACTGGATGGCCTCTAAAAGGTCATGAACAACCTTTGCATTCCGAATGGGAGTACCTGAGGAAGTCATGAATTCCCTTTGTAGCCATAATTGGCCAAAGTCATGCACAACTCCATAACAGTACTGACTGTCAGTATACACTGTTATGCGTAAGTCCTTCCCAATTTTGCAAGCCTTTATCATGGCTATCAATTCGGCTACTTGTGCAGACTTGATGTTATATAGGTAACCTGCTTCTTCAATTTTGGTGAAAGACACTACTGCATAAGCAGCACTCAAGCCTCCTAGTTCATGTCTTAGACAGGAACCATCCACAAATAGTTCTTTATCATGCTCAGGCAATGGTACTTCTTTTATGTCTGGGCGTGGCTTAGTACTGAACTCTGTCAGGTCAATACAATCATGTTCATCATCATCCCCACCTTCTATTTCCAAGGGGTCGGGGAGTAAGGTGGCAGGGTTCAGAATACCGCACCTAACAATGCTTACATTTGCTGCACCCACAAGAATCCTCTCGTATTTAGTCAGCCGACTAGGGGTGAGATACTGTGTTTTAGTTCTGGTCAATAGAATTACCACTCCATGTGAAACATACACGGTCACAGGATGTCCCATGACAATGGACTCACTCTGTTCCAAACTTGCACAGGTAGCAGCTACTGCTTTCAGACAGCCTGGTAACCCAGCAGCTACTGGGTCCAATGTGGCAGAGAAATAAGCCACAGGCCTTCTGGTCGTGCCATGTTCTTGAGTCAGGACTGACAATGCGCAATTATCGCGAGTGTCACAGAAAAGGGCAAACTCTTTGGAATAATCTGGCATTCCCAACGCAGGGGCTGTACACAGACAGTTTTTCAGTCTTGTGAAAGCCATTAGACTTTCATCGTCCCACTCTACAACATCTGGCATTCCTCTCGTGGTCATTTTTATCAAGGGCCTGGCTAAAGCTGCAAATCCCAGAATCCACTGTCTGCAGTACCCTAATACCCCCAGGAACATTCTGACATCTTTTTGAGTACGGGGCAACTGCATCTTTTGAATTATTCTCACTCTTTCTGATGTGACTTTTCTGACACCCTTTTCTATCTGGTGTCCTAGATATTTTACTGATTTCGCACAGAACTGTAGTTTGTCAGGGGCCACTTTATGCCCTTTCTCACACAGATGATTTAGGAGGGCAATGGTGTCAACTACACAGTCCCTGTGACTTTTAGACGCCAGTAGAAGGTCGTCTATGTACTGTACTAACACAGAGTTCCCAGGTAAGATCAAAGTCTCTAGACATTTTTTCAAGATCTGATTAAAGATAGAGGGGCTCTCTGTATACCCTTGAGGGACCCGGTTCCAACAATACACGTGACCCTCGAAGGCAAATGAGAAAAGAAATTTGCTGTCGGGGTGCAGGGGTATCGAAAAGAATGCATGACATAAATCAATCACAGTGAACCATTCAGCATCCCAAGGAATCTGGTACAATATCACTGCAGGGTTTGGGACAATAGGGCAGCAAGGAACTACAATTTTGTTAACCTTTCTCAGGTCCTGCACTACCCTATACTTGCCACTAGGCTTTTTGATGCCCATAATCGGTGAGTTGCATGGGCTGCTCATCACTTCCTGTATGATGTCTCCTTCTAATAATTTTTGTATTTCCAGAGTGACACCTGCTTTCACTTCAGCATTCATTCGGTAGGGCCTAGTGTTAGGATATACTGCATTGTCCTTGATGGCTATCTGTATGGGGTCCACATCTTTCATCAACCCCACATCCTTTCCAGTGAAATCCCACACCTCTGGCTTTACGGCTTCCTGTAGTTCTTGGGGCAAGTCCTGCAGGGTCAATCTTTTAATTTCTGAGTCAGGTCTAAGTAACAATAATTTATAAATGCCATCTTCATCTGGGGTCTGTATTTCCACACCTTTTGGTGTGCAAAAGATGGTACAGTTCATTTTGCACAGCAAATCACGACCCAGTAGATTCACTGGACTGGTGTCACAGACGACAAATCTATGCATCTGTTTAAAATTTCCAATTGAAATCTCCATTGGTTCGGTAACAGGAGTACTAATCAATTGATTAGATACACCCACTACTTGGATATTTTCTCCCGAGAGGGGTAGGTTTGGAACGTCCACTGTTCTTACAGTAGAACGGGTAGCGCCAATGTCCAACAGAAAGGTGACATCATTTCCGTCAACCTTTCCTTCAATATATGGTCCAGACTGGTCTACCGGCAAGGAAGCGCCAAGTACGCACTCCTCGTCCTCCCCTCTCAGGCCCCGTCAGTCCTGATCATTACAAAGGAAGGTATCATTCAGCAGATACTGCGAAGTTGCTGTATTTCTGTTCTCCCCGCTTTCCCAAACCTCTATCTCTTCATCTTCTGCCTGTCTTCCCCTGTATACCTGCTTGGGTGCTCGAGGCACCTGAACTGTTTTTACCTGGGGTTGAGTCTTTCTTGGTCTTTCTTTCTGCGTCTGTGGAGTTAAATCAGGAGTTTTTTCATTAACATCGACTAATTGGGGACACTCGTTTCGCCAGTGTCCAATTTCGCCGCACTGATGGCAGGGAAATTTTTTCATAGCCTCTTCCCTGCTAAATTTGGGCCGGGGCTTTCCTCCACCCCCTCCCCCAGGACCTTTGTTCTCAGCATTTTTAACCATGTTACTCAATTGTTTTTCCTGCTGTTCTGCGAGCTTCACCTGAGCCCACATCACCTTTTCCTTGAGGGCCTTTTTCTTTTCTGCCATCTCATCCTCGCAGTACTTAGCGTACCGCAGGACCTCATCCATTTTTTTTGTATGCCAACAGATTTTATTATCTTTTATCCACTGACAAATTTCAGGTCTTAAACCATTTACAAACCTGTAAATAAAGTGCGTCATATCCTTCAGGTCGATGTTATCAATACCACTGTATGTTTTAAATACCTGCAATAACCTCTCATAGAAGGAGTGCACTGTCTCGTCCCTTTCCTGTGTTGTTCTATCTATTTTTGTCCAATCAGTTTCCTTTGCGGGCACCTTTTCTTTCAAATGCTGAATTACCTGCTCATATTTTCGCATGACATCCTTTGATGGCTCTCCAGTTTCCTTGTTTCTGGGGTACTCCTCACTCGGCCAGTCTATGTTTATTTTACACTGGGTCCATAAATCTACTGGAACCACAATGTCGAAAAACCCATCCAGGTCTTTCCACAGACATTTCTGTACCTTCACGAACCTTTCCACCTGCCTGTACCAGTCAACTGGTTTCTCTCGTAATTTTGGAAAATCGTTCGTGAAGGACACAATATCCTGCCTAGACCAGGGGACATGCACATATTTCCCTCCTGGAACTTCGCGCATGGGGCATAACTGCTCAGGTTTTTCTACCTCTCTTAAAGCAAACTCGGGAGTCACTTGTCGGGAGCGAACCTCTTCCCTCTTTTTCGCCCACCTGCTTCTCCATCTTTCCACATCTCCCCATTTCTGCAGTACCCCCATTAATTCTTTAATCTGCAACTTCTTCCCTGTCACATTCAGGTGTTCTATATCTTTGTCTGAGAAGTCTGCTCTGTACGGTTTCTGTAAGGGCTTGGATTTTGAGATATCTACCCCCATACTAACTGCTGTTTCGGTCAGTTTTTCGTGGAGCACTCTGGTGTTCCTTGTAAAGCTTTTACATATGAACGACAATTCTTCAGAGTAGGTATTCAATCGATCCAACCCCACATTTCCTGCCATTAATTCTTCTATTTCGACCCTCAGCTTGTAGAGGTCTAAAGGTTTTGTTTGCGGAGTCTGCTTCTCTAATTCACGACTCCAACTCTCAATTTCATCCGGAGTTACCAGAGAGACATTCCTAGTACCTGTTGCTGTCTCTAATTTAATTTCTTTTGTATTAAAAGGGTTATGCCTCTGCTGTATTCCCTTTCCAGTCTGTTTGTTTGGCAATTCCAAAAACGCAACTTCAGACTCGCACTCACTGGACTGATCATCTATGATGATCGGTTCCTGTCTCGGGGTTGCCATGCCTGGGGTCATAACTGGAGTAATCGGATTTCCCTGACCATTTCCGTATAACGGGACCACCGGTCCAATAGTTACTGGAATAGTCAATGCCTCAGGACTGGTATTTAACTGGGAAATTTTCTGAATTATTTCTGTTCTTTGTCTAGCTAGAGCCTCTTGCTCCTTTTCCACTAGTACCCTTCTTAAAGTTGTGTCATGTAATATCTGTGGGGTCAACGGAGGAGTAAAACTCGGGGCAGTAGGATGCGTTTCACTTGGTCCTCCCCCATAATTTGGTTTCGGGAATAAAGTTCCAGTATTAAAGGACCTGCGCTCTTCCCCATATGGAGGTTGAACAAAAGGCAGTCCTGAATTCGATGGTTTCTCTTCGCTTTCATACAAGGGTCTGGGAAAAAAGATTTTCGTACGTGAATATTTTTCTTCCTGGCTTGCGGGCACTTTGGGATATATATCCCTTGTTTCCGTCGGTTCGGGTTTTTCAGGATAGGGCAATACTTGACCACCCCCTCCCAGTCCCAGGGACCTTTCTTCTTCCTTTAGGAAGTGGCGTCGGGGAACATCTCCTACACTGGAAGGTCGGGTTCCCTCATTGTAAGGTGGCGGACTTCTGGTACAGATGTCATCTATTAGTTCATCATCTGAATCCCCCAGGGCCCCCCAATGCTTACATTTTTCAGTACTTTTCTCACCCGCTCCAATGTTATGACATGCCGGCATCATGGGAAACAGACCCTCAACAATCATGCTCTGTCTCCACTGTTTCATCCTTTTATCCCTGGACTCCTGTTTCTGCCTGGGGTACCACTTGGTCAAACCCTTGTCCATTCGGGGTCTTTCTCTTTCAAAAGCCTCAATCTCCCATTCCTCTAATGCCTCATACTGCGTTAGTCTCGGTCTGGGATGCAGTTCATTCATTCGGGTTCTTAAATTAAATAAGATCCTACCATTGAAAGTACCATCTAACGGAAAAGCCAATACTCCGTCATCTTTTGTGTACTTCACCCAATTCTCCAACCACACACAGGTATTGTACCCTCGGTCAAACATCATGAATGAGGCGGGAGTATTGGGTGCTGGAACAAGAACACCTTCTCTAGATTTTATCGGTTTGTCCGTTTTGAAATAATTTTTCACCTTACTTACAAGGGACATTTTTCTCTTGGTTCCGTACATAATATCGTATCTATTAGTCTTCCACTGATCCCTTTCAAACCCTAGGTGCCTTGGATCAGGTCGAGTTCCTGTAGTCTGCGAGTGCCACATACGACTTCTGCGCTAAACTTTGTTTACAAACTACCTCCAATCAGAACGCGCTTCAGAAATTCGTGCAACCAATGGGTGCGCGACACTAAATAAGCTCCGCCAATGGGTGCGCGGCCCCTTCGTGAGACAGTTCCCACGCTCCGGCGCTCACCCCTCCTTTACAATTCCAGCTCCGCTACCCGCCCGCTGCTTCTACCAATCCCAGCGCGGCACAGAGTGACGTCAGAGGCGCTTCGCGACTGACTCCCTCCCTTCACAAGGTAACGGAAACTTTCTTTCTTTTAAAGTGCTCAGTGCTTGGTTATTTTACAACAAATACACATTCGCCACAGTGCTCAAGTGTCTAGACAGAGAAAGAATTGTTTTACTGCAAGTAAACTACTTCCATTTACTTTTCACTCGCTGCGGGCAGATCTCTTCCGCCTACCCTTCACTCTAGCATCGGTGAACCTGTTATTCCCCTAAACTCATCCACTTCTTTCCGGGATATATTCCGAGTTTAAGGTTTCTCAGCGGACCCCTCTGCTTTCACGCTAGCTCCGAGGAACCTGCTACTCTTCCGATGTGACCCTTACTAGGTTACGCCACTATGGGAATTTTGCCAATGAACCCCGTTACTGTCATTTATTCACACATGTATTCAGAAAACCCTAGTTAGTGCTTCCCGGTTATCCTAACCTGCACCTAACTTTCCTCGAACCTGTGACCTCAGGACAATGGATTCTATTCACCACTTGCCCTTTCAATTCCCCGGGGAGTTCGGACAACATACAACTAAACGATTGACAATTGCATGGATTAGTACATATAACAATATAAGAACAAGAATAATGGCAATACAGTAATTCATGAATTTCAGCAGCGTATTCACAAGAGAGTGATCAGTTCCCTCAGAACAGCCGCTCTTATAGCAGCATTAATATAATAGCAGCTTCCGACTTAATTAGTCCAACTAATCCCTGCCTTACTCTCAACTAGTCCCTAACCATCCTCTAGCTACCAGAAAACTGATAGAGCGCGCGAGGCCACCCGACCAATAGTTTTCGCCGTTTCCGGCTTCAGGGCCCATATACTTTTCAAATCACCATATACATCGATCAGGTGACTTCACGAGCTCTACCAAGTTGGTGTGTGTGTGTTCCCTGCTACCAATTTTCGGTGCACCCGACTTACCATCCACCGATGCGGGTGCCTAATGACCACAATGAATCAGGGAGCTAGCTGTAAGGAAAGGCAGCAAAATACAAATCCAACCAATAACATTCAAGTACTGTTTAAATGACCACGGACAACTGGAAGTTTTAAAATGTTTATCTAAAGTTCATTATTTTCTTGCATGAGGTACAATAAAACAAGGCAATCAATAACCAAGATAACGTAAATCACATAGGCATAAAGAAATAATGACAGAGTAATCATCAAAGTACTAATAAAATGTAACGAGAAAAGATACTATGCAAGTCAGTATTATCTAAACAGGGATAGCCTAAGTGTGGGTGACTATAGGAGAGCTTATAATGAATAACACGCTTCACTTAAGGTGAAGGGGCCTTTGAACAATCTAGGCAACGAAGTTCTAGACCATATCAGGAAATGACACACTGCTATGCAAAATATAATTTCTAACAAATGAGAAGACATAAGAATAAACTTATGGAAAATATAAATGACTTTCAATAGTTGCAGAAAGGCATGGAAAATATCACATATGCAATGTTGAACTTTATTAAAGCAAAAGTTAGAAATTCAGAAGGTGCAAGAATTTCAAGAGGTTCAGAGCAATATTTACCTAGAAAGGTGTGGAAACCAAACCCTGGCCACGGGTCAGTTAAGGACAGGAAACCCTCAAGGAAGGATACCCCTCAAGGACGGCAGGTGCAGAATGGACACCCAGGACAGGACAGGATACCCTCGGAATAGGAATCAGGACAGGACCCTCAGGACAGGACAGCAAACCCTCAGGACAGGACCCTCTTCAGGACAGGACCGGAACCCACAGTTCGGAAGCAACGCCTGCGCTTCACCCGCTCTGCAGCTATCGATCAAGACCCCGATTGGGTCAGCGAACTCCCAGCTAAGTGCTTTGCCAGCACTTTAAGGTTCAGTAGAACCTCAGTCTATGGTCAAATTCGGACAGAGTGCTTCGCAGCGCTCTGTATCTTCAGTCACCTATTGAGTGCGTTGGGTCAGTGACAGGTCAGCTAAACCAGACAAGTCGGACGGTTCACTAGGTGAACCCAGGGTAGATATACAGTTTGGGGACAGTGTACCACCCCCCAATGTTGCAAAGTGTCAGAATCCCTCAATTTCGATTGGTCCTAAGGTAGGATTTGGGTAACACACCAATCAGAACAGTCTATTTGTATGCCACATTAACATTTTCTGGTACCGCCTATTGAGATAGGGGTTCCCATGAGAGACTACACGGCAAGCAGCAATACATTTACATTGTAACATATAATAAGCCACATTCGCTGTTCTCGCAGGGCAGAGGTGACTTTCTCAGGAGCATCTTGCCCATCACTGCCAACTGGCGGTGTTCCATCTGTCAAGGTCCCTCGTGCTGCCGAATGTCGCACAGGCGCAGAAGGGACCTCCAATATGGCTCTCCTCTCACTCAGACCCCCATTTCCCGCGGTACATGAAAAGTAAGCGAAAACAAATTAATACATAATAATGTCATTATGAAAACACATCACAGGGTTTGTACCTTTAACTCATCATCAAGAAATAAACTTATTGCATCTAAATGTTAGCTACATTGATACGGGCACAAGAGCAGTGGCACGAGCAGTACCACATGATAAGCACAGCTATGAATTACGCATGCGCATAACTTTCCCTCCACTTCTGCAGACGCGTCAGGACACGTGAGTGTGGCTGACGCATGCGCAGTAACTAAAATACAAGCGGCGGCCATATTAGAGGACACGGATTAAATTCATTAGAAATACACATAGGCAAGCTTCGGGAACTTTGCCTAAACAGAATAAATGTTAGTGAAACATACATTTTGTTACCTTATTACACATAAACGAGGTTCTTGACTTCGGCAAGCCGCAAAATATGCGAAGCTTTGCTTCATCAGGACTACCTGGCTAGGTCCCTCCTATGGGTGGACCTGGGCAGGGGGTTGTTACACCCCCTTCCCTTTGTCCAGTTTTGCACCAGAGCTGGGGCTGAGTGCTCCAGCAACTGGTTTGAACCGGGCTGTGCATCGAGCACCTTGGTGCCCCAGGCAGTGTCTGGAAAAGCATCTGCTGATGCAGCCCTCCCTGCCCCAATACACAAAAACCTGTCTGGGGAGGCACCTCCCGGAACAGGAAACCTATTGTCCAGGCCTCCCCTGCCGGAGTTTCATCCAGCAGCAGGAGGTCAGACTCGTGTCTGTGGCAGCAACATCCATTTTGTGATGCTGAGGCTCTGTTTAACTTTAACCGGGTAAAGCAGTAACTACATGTCTTCTCCCTCTAGAAGGGTGGAATGCTACCCCCGCCGCCAGGACTGGACTTAAACACGAGGATTAAAATGCACTTAAGAGTATATGGTATGGCTATATCATAGAACAGCTATAAGGAGATGGTTCCGAAAGCTGCAGAGGGATCAGCTCATGCTAGTTCACCCTCTCACATAAAACCAAGCACTCTGCCTCCCGGAATGTCGAGGCCTACCATAGGAGTGACTTATAGGTGTATATGTGCCTATATATGTAAAAGTAGATATAGGGATACTATATCTAAGTAAGGGGTGATTACACCACCTTACCCAGGCTGTGTGAACAGACCTGTGGTGTCAGTTTGGAAGGCAAACCAGGGGTGGCACAATACATGACGCAGCCCCTGGTAGGCCTAAGGTGCACCTTTGCCCTGGATACCTATGGTACACTATACAGGGGCTCACAAGGGTGACCCAGTAACCAATCTGGTATGTACCTAAAGTACATTGTATCAATTTAGAGAGAGAACAGCTGGGCTGTGGGTCTGATTAGCAGGCCCACGGCCACACTAAAGTCGAAAAACCAGAGAATCACAGCAAAAAGTGGCGGTGACCATAGGAAACAGACCCTACTCTCCTACACTACCTACACAGATGCCCCACCCCTGGAGTACCCCACGGAGATGACATGCCAATGGCTCCATTGCCAGGTCAAACTGCAAGGGGGAGAGCGGGCATCCCTGCTGCGTTCCCCTTTCTATAGGCATTGTGCCCGACACTTACCGTCCCGTGCAAACCCTCGCCACCGGTAGTACTAGGTTTGATGGCCCCACATGGAAGTTAGCAATTAACTTGTGGGCTAGTGAAACTCCAACTAGCCAATAGGACTATTGGCCATACTACAGAGAAAATGTCAATTTCCAATTTTTACTCTAAGGGCATGTAAAGTTTAAATTTGACATGTCCTTCTTTTTAATGTCTGGCACCCTAGCTTATGGACAACTAAAACCTGCCTTAGGGGTGACTTACACATTTTTAAAAAAGGGAGGTGTGGAGATGGCCAAAGGGTTCTTTTGCCATGTCAAGGTGGCAGTTTAAAGCTGCACAGCAAGACTGCAATGGCAGACTCTGAGCCATGTTTTCACTATGTTACAGCAGTGGTTGCACAATAACTTCTGCATTCCACCGGGGAAATTTAACTTGCTAGCTCTTGGTACATTGTGTACCTTATACTAGGGACTTAAAAATAAGTTAAATTTGACAACCAAGCATTAGTCAATTGCACATACACCTTGAGAGATTCAGAGCACGCACACAGGGGCCTAATCAGCAGGGCAGGTGCACTTCAGAGTCACTAGCCAGCAGCATCAGTCTAAAAAGTGGAGGACAATCAAGTAAAAAGAATCCATTTCATTACACATGGACTAATGCCCACATTTTGAGATAAGTTCTGAATTTCTTGGAGCATATAAAGAATTCCAGAAGTGCTCTTGGGGATTTTGTTTTACTATTTAATGGTTTCATCCACCCAGGAGTACTCACAAGCATAGCTATTTTCACTCATTGAAATGCACGTGTACCAATCTGCAAAAGACTGTAAAGGTCTAAATACTTTCAAATGTTTTTGTTTCTCCATTCAAAGGGATAAGCTATTACTCTACGTTCTCAGAGTTTTGAAGGAGCCCTGACCTATTCCCACACAGAAAATGGCATATAACTTTGCTTAACAGAACAGAATTTCCAGCTCTTTGTACAAATAAGGAATATTCCTATGAACATTTTGTGAATTTCTACAACCTTGTAGAAGGCCACATACTTTGGCAGCTGTACGAGATCTTAAACACTCACTCCTGCTCCTTCAAGGAGATTTGCTCACGAGTAAAATCCTGTTGTTCTGGTGGAATTCTTTTTGCGAGTAAACACGCTTGCTACGAACCACTTAAGTGGGTTTGCTCTTCTGAATGATCTGCCTTCCATAAGCACATGCAATTATGGACTCCCTTTGATTATTAATGGGGCAAATATAAATATTTACCAGACTCAGGTGGCGGCCAACACAATCAAAAAGTAGTGAGGTGGGTTGAGGCGGCACGGGGAGAGCCTAGCAGCGGAGTGCAGAAGGGGAAGTATAATAATAATTAAAAAAGGAAGACTTACCTGAAGTTGCTGGCTGTCTCCGGTGTTGCACCTAAGTGTTCTCCTTCCTGGTCCCAGTAGACACTGGAACAGCATCACAGACTCCCTGTGCAATATCTGTGCTGCTCTCAGCAGCGTGGGGATTGGCCTGAGTGGGCTGGTTTGATGCTCCGCTCTGGCACAGGAAGTTTGAGCTATTTCTCCAACCCGGCTGTTCAATACATCTGGGTTGGAGAAACCTAAGTGCACATGGGGAGAAGTGTGGCTCACTGATTAGAGCGGCAGACACTGAGGCAGTGGTCTGGCCCGGGACCAGGGTTCAATCCCCGTCGCGGCAGGGTCTTGGGCTCAATGTCCTCGGACCCGATAATTCTCGTCTCGGTGCCTACTCTAATCATGGGTTTCACTCTGCAACTCTGGGCAACATTTCCATTTCCATGTGTGTTTGGCTGACCTAAGACGGCCGGCCGAATGCACATGCGCTTAGAAATGCACTAACAAGTGCTCCCCTTCCCCCCTCCCAACACACGCTGGCTCAGCCAGCAGGTGAAAAATAAAATGATGATTAAATATTGTTTTATTTTTCAGCTGCTGGCTCTGAGCCAGTGGAGTAATGTTCTTCCGCCGTTGTACAGATTCATTGTAATTAATGTGGCCACCCAAACCAGCCCTTATTAGTTTCCGACAGATTTACAAGCCCCTTCGCTGTTGCATCTCTTTTGTTTCACAGCTGTGGCATAAACAATGCACCACATTGCGACACATTTACAACGTAACGCATCTAGGGAGATGTGTCAGGTTGTAAAGCCCTGTGCCACATTATACCTGCGTTAGTTATAATGTTTGCAGGGTGGGCGTTACAAAGCAAGAAAGCCTTGTAAAAGTGACGCAGTGCAATCTACAAGATTTCACTGAGCCAATTCTACGACGCCACTGCGTCAAAACCTTACGCGTGCTTGAAGCAGGCGTTATGAGTGACATAGCACAATAGGAATAGGCATTCCTGAGCATTACTGGAATTGCGTTGTGCTTGCTACACGAATCTAGCAATGTGTTACCTTTACACCAACAGATGTGTGACGCATTCATCAATCCTTGCGCCATTGTGCATCGCATTATAAATAGGACTCATCCATGGTGATGCAAGTATTTTTTGGAGTTATGCAAGTAAACTGACGCATCTCTGCTATAACACAGGAATGCATCAGTTTCTTGTAAATCTGCCCCCTCATTTTTAGTAACCCTGGGCTTAAACTCCGCTCCGGCAGCAAAGTGTGCAGAGATTTGCCCACTCCACGCTCTCCTGGGAAAGCGGCGTATAGGGCAAAACTCCGACTTTACAGCGGAGCGGAGTTAGCCAGCCTGATCCCCTGCAATAGGCTCCCTGCCTCCACCCCCTAATAAAAAATAGTTACACACTCATTTAAAATGAAATAAAAACACATTTACCTGTACTGCTGCATCCCTGGGCTGCCCTCCTCCTCCTCGCCGTCTCTCTCCTACGTGGGATGTATATCTTGAGAGAACTGCGCATGTGCGCGCATGGGCATTTCTCACAAGACGACTTCTGAGAAATGCGCATGCTCACGCGAATGTATGATAATACAACGCATGCTTTTACAACGCATGCCATTACGACGTATTTTTCACAATGCAAAAACCATTACAATGAATGACATTACTACGCATACCATTACTACGCAAAATAATTAGAATGCATTAAAAGTGCCATCACAACGCAAGACAATACTACGCATACCATTACAACGCTGCCCAAAAATATATATTTTTAAAATTATGTAAAATAACTCCTGCCACGGAATGCAGAGAAGATATGGGTTTTGGGTGGGGAAGCAACTTAGCACATAATTTTTAAAAAACAAAATTTTTTTACAAAGTGAATACTCGGGTATTAAAATTACAACTCGATTGTTAATCGAGTAATAAAAAAGTAGTAAAAAAATCATTTTCAAACAGAGACAGAGCAAAGAAATTTACATTATAATACATACAATTAAAAAACGCATAAAAGTAAGCAAACAAAGAAAATAAACAAACTACTTTTAAAGGAGACACCATTTTATGACCTTGCTCACGCAGGAGTCCTACAACAGTTTTCATGAAATGAAATGGAACCCTCGGCAAACAAAATGGAGGAATAAACACTATCTAACGCATTAATCAGACACTATTTTTTAACAATAAATTAAATTATACGTTCTCACATTAAACGAATACCAATAAAAAGAGAATAAAAATGATTATTTTCGTGAAAATAATGGCGAAACACCCCAAAAGGTATAAATACAGCTTTGCCACCATTTTGAACTCAGTGGTCAGAAGACTATGAGCGAGAGCAGACGTAATTTACGCTACCTGTAACGCTTCCACAGAAAAAAGACAGTGAAATTAACTTTCAACCTTTCACAAAAAACAAGTAAGTAAGATATATTTAACTAAAATTATTATCTCAAAAAAATTTTTTTTTTAAATTATACTAATGAGTAAAAATAATTTTTCATTTTTTGGCAAACTTTGCAGTCAATTAATCACGGTGCCAAAAACATAAAAGCAATAGTGGACATTGAAGTAAGTGAATTAATGTTACAAAATATATATTTAGATACAAGAAAAACCTGAATATTGTCACAATAAATAAACAAAAGTTTTTGCAATAAATTTTTCAAAAGGAGTTTCATTCGGAAAACAAATCATCAAAGAGTTTACCATTTATAAACCGAAAATACAATCTTTATTTAAATTTATATTATAAAATACCAATGTATGCAATGTAGTGAAACAAATTTCAATGTGTTTAAAATTTCTGTTAAGCATTATAACCATGAAAAACAGCAATTTTTTTAATCGTAAAAATAGGGAATTAATATTTTGAAAATCAACAGCCTATATATCTTATATTCTACAAAAGATATCTACAAAAACATCTCAGGTGAAGCAACAAAGAAAAACAACCAGCAGTAGACCAACTTCAATAAAAAAACACAACCTTCAATACATCCTACAACAAAAACTAAAGGTGAATATATTTCCGAAAAGTGTAGAAAAATAAATTAACCCCTTTTTGTCCATACAGAATAACATCTGCAAATGAAATTTGAACTTCATTTTGTGTTTAAAAAAATATAAGAAACATTTTGCTGACAAAATTGCATTTTTAATAAAAATGTCATGCATTATAACCATGAAAAACATACATTTTTTAAATCTTAAAAATAGGGAATTAATAATTAGAAAATCAACAGCCTATATATCTTATATTCTACTACAGATTTCTATAAAAACATCTCATCAGAAGCAACGAAAAAAAACAACCACCAGTAGAAATTGCTAGGTGAACCAAGCAACAAGAAAATCAACCAAAAACATCTAAAGGAACCAGCAACCGTCCAAAAAGGTGAAAATAATCATAACATACACTACAAGATATGTTACCAACTTTAAAAATGATAAAGTGAATCTGAAAAACTTGCAAACTGATTTAAAAAAATCATATAATAATCATTCTAAAATTATTTTTCTTTATTTCTTTTCGTTTCAGATAATGTCAACAAATAAAACAGCACATTACATTACCTCCAGCAAAGGAAACCGACTTCTAAAACATACAGGGTACATTTATTGCAAGGAGAGAATAACAGAACCAAGGAGACATTGAAGGTGCGTGCAATACTACTCTTCCCATTGCAAAGGTAGAGCGGTTACTATTGGTGACACAGTTGTCAAAACATCTGAGCATAACCACTCTGACTCTGCAATGGAGATTGAAGTAAGAGAACCAATAAATGAAATGAAGGATATTGCAAGCACCTCCAATGACTCCTATGGTTCTATTTTGAGAGAGGTTGCTCAGCATGTCCCTAGTCATGTTGCTAGCAGTATGCCCATCATACCCAATCTGAGAAAAATTATTCAACGGAAAAAACAGGCAAGTAACCCACAAAGAGTTACACCCCAAACATTCTCTGATATTCTAATTCCTCCTGAACTCTCTATTTCAGTCATAACAGCTTTATTTAGATAGAAAACACATCTTAAAAGCTGTAGAACAAGAATAAAAAGCTATATCATTAAAAACACAATACATTTTGACAAATAGTAAATGTACCCTAATCGACTGAATAGCAAAATTAATCAGAAACCTTATAATAAATAGTTAAACATAACATTTACAGCATAAAAATGGAAGAACGTGCAATTCACAAAGGGCGGAAAACACATAGCAGCAAGAATACTTAGAGATTGGCATTCAAGGTTCTGGATCTAATATTCCAAGCCCATCTCAAGATTTTGGCTAAACCACACGCATAGAGGGCTCATGCATCAGATCTTAAAATGCGCAACGCCACAAAGTGGCTGCGAGTACCCATCTCCCTGCAGAGTGGTTTAAGCCAACATTCCCTTGGCGCCTTGTAGGCTGGACAAACGAACATCACATGCGCTATTGACTCAAGATTAGCCTCACAGTTCGGACAGGAGGCTGGTGTCTGGTAGGGAGACATCCATTGCGCAGTCAGTTCGCGAGTGAGGAGTGAACCAACCCTGAACTAAAAAAACAGAGCTCTATCGTAAGTTTTTTTTATGACATCTAGGTATGGTTCATAGCGAGTAAAATGCTTGTGTTGCATGAACTCCTCTGACAGCCTGCCTATTTTGGGATCAAGGAAACCCTTATTGCCAACCCAGGACCAGTAAGCCTTCTTGAGTTCTGCCTATGGTGGAGCAGTTCGGTTTACCCATGCCTCTTTAAGGTCAAGGTCATGCAGTAATGTTTTTAGGTCCTTTAGACATTTGATTTTATGCCACCCATCCATATTCATTATTTCACTTAGCCCCGCAGCATACTTTGACAGTTCTGGTGTCCGCCACAAGTGGGCTCACAACAGGAGGGGGCGAAGTCTTGCTAGATCTCTAAATGAGTGGCACCCTATATTTGCAGTAAAGGCCTGTTGGGGGTCCTCTGGGGAAGCATCATGAGCTCTTTTAAAAATGTATTTTCTGATCTCACAATTTGCTCCGAATTAGAAAAGCCCCAGAGTTTGGCATCATAAAGGGCCGAGCTCACTCATATAGCCTTATAGATGTCGATAGCGGGAGCAATAGGTCTACTTGTTGAAGGGCGGTACTCTTTAAGTATTGCCCCCGCTACCCTTTTATGATTCAGGAGCATTTTTGGGATGTGAGAACTCCAGAGCATAGAGTCGGAGATACGAATACCCAGATAATCAAACGTGGTGACCCTCTCTAATGGGACAGAATTTAGTGCTGGTGGGGTCCTAAGATTTTTTGGGGGATTCAGCACCAAATACTTTGTTTTCTCAGAATTAATGACCAGCCCTCTGTTGGTGCAAAATGACTGGAAGCTGTCCAACAGACTCTGCAGGCCCCTCGGGGTCTTTGAGATTAGGAGGGTGTCATCGGCGAACAGGAGGGTGGGAATTTTTTCGTCCGCCAGGGCTGGGGCGTCGGGTGGTATCCGCTGTAGATGTTCAACCACCACATTCACATACAAAGAAAATAGGGTGGGAGCTAAAACACAGCCCTGGTGGACGCCCCTGTTCACCGATATTCTGGCGGTCTTCTGTCCTTGAGAGCCCCATCTCACTTGGGCGTAATTGCCTTCATGGAGGCGCACCAGCATGTTTAGGATGTTCTTAGGGACCCCCTGCTCAGCTAACACATGCCACAGGCGCCCCCGGGGGACCAGGTCAAAGGCAGTCTTTAGGTCAATAAATGCGAGATAAAGACTGCCCTTGCCTATCTGGACCACCTTCCAATAGGGGAGGAGTCTTCTAAACACCTGCTCGATTGTCCCGGTGCCAGCCCTAAAACCTGCTTGGTAGTCGGAGAGGACCCTATTTTCATCTGCCCATTCCAAGATCCTCTCCAACACCACCCTCCCAACAACCTTTTGTACTGAGTCAATCAGGCTTATTGGGCAATAATTAGCAGGGTCGTCCCTGACCCCCTTTTTGTAAATAGGGACGACCTCTGCTCCTTTCCAAGAGTCTGGAATCGAAGAGCCGTTATCGATGGCATTAATTAAGATGGTGATGAATTTCGCCCATTTTGCGGGGTCTGTCCGAAGGAGATCCCCAGGGATGCCGTCTGGGCCTGCTGCCTTTGCTGGGACTATACGCCGAATGGCGGTTTCTACTTCCAATTCAGAGAAAGGATAGCTGTTTGGTTCCCCCATGCCTGTTCTAGGATCAATAAGTAGGCCTTCCCATGGGACCTCCTCAGAGTTAGAGTAAAGTTTCAGGAAGTGGTCGTACCAGGTTTGGCTTGGGATGTTACAGGTAACTGATTCGCGGTCAGGTCGCGTCTTAGTTCTGATCAGATTCCAGAATCGGCTAGCGTCCTTCTCCACACTGGCTGTTTTCAGGGATTGCCAGTGCTGCTCTTCCCACTCTTTTTTAGCATTGGACACTGCCTCCTTATAGTCCCTTGTTGGTAACTGAATCATAGGGAGAGACTTGCTTTTGACGGCCGCGACCAGGGTGTTTTTTTTGTGTCTACAATTTTTCCTATACCACATATCATTGCCGTTGGGCTTCTCACGCGCTGGGCGGTGCCCTGCTCCAGCGGTTGTACGGAAAAAATTTCCCAAGGTACTGATAGTTTTTTCATACATTTTGGGAATCTTTTCAGTAACATCTAGGTCCATAGAGGCCTCTCTCATTTCACCTAAAGCCTCTACCAAGGTCTGTCTAATGCCATATAATTTCTTGTCATCCAGGGCAACTCTATGCCATTTCATGTATCTACTACAATTTGAGGGAATTACTTTCTTTGTTGACATTGGGTTTCCTGTGTCTCTAGATCCAGAATTGGGCAACCATGAGGATTTTAAGGTTAAACATAATGGGTTATGGTCACTGTCAACTGTCGATGTTATCACCATATCTATTATATGCCGCAACAGTTTGTAATTTAAAAGGATATAGTCAATTCGCGAGGAGCAACCTACCCTATTATAGGTCTGTGCCCCTGTTGAATCAGACGGTGACCTGCCATTGGTTGCCCTTAGCCCATATTCTATGGCTAGAGAGTTCAACTGAACAGCCAATTTAGTCCACTTTTTAATCGGGGGAATACTCAGCAAGGGGATTCCCCGCTTCGCATCGTCCTCTTCAATGTCTAGCACATCCACGGCAGCGAGAGGTTCAAAAGTACAATTGAAGTCTCCCGCTACCAGGATGTGCGAGTCGTGGGGACAATTGGAAAGTCCAGCTTCCAAGGATGCAACTATAGGAGATTCTGCTCCGCCCTTTGTTCCTCGGACATAGATGTTAAAAATTAAAAAAATTCTGCCTCCTTGATTCTTCCTAATATTTCATCTTAAAAGGTCAGGAGAAATACATTAGATCTGTTTCATTGTACAATCTAAGGAAATACTGATCCATACTAATAGGCCCCAGGAGGGGCGCCCCTTCCCTGTTAATGATGGTACTGCTGGAACGCAGTAGGACACAAAGCCTACTTTATGACGAGGGACCAAACTCCATGTTTCTTGGAAGATACAAATGGTGTAGCCTTCAATAAAGCTGTTCCAGTCTGGGAGGGGTAGTTTCTTAGAGACACCAGCAATATTCCAGAAAAGGATCTTTAGGTGTGGCCTATCGGCTTTGGAGTGCCCCAACTCATTAGATAATTTAGTCTGGGCGCAATTAGGTTCCAAAGAGCAGTTTGTAAAATGGGGGCTTGCAACTATATGCCTGGAATCAGAGGCCATTCGAAGAGAAGAGGAAAATTCAGGTTGGGATGGCCCAACCTGATTATGTGCACACTGTAGGACTGTAGTGACAGTAGAGGCACTACCTATAAGAGCTGGTGCAGGGTCATGTGTATGGACAGTTGGTGTTTGGGAAATGACTGTCAGTCAATCATTGTCACTTAGGTGCGACCCTCTGGATAGCTCCGTAACTTCATCCCTCGTGATTGTACTAGAGGCCAATGGAGAACATCTAAATTGAATACCCCAAGTACCAGGAAGGCAAGTCCTGTACTCCAAAGCCAATAAGCCCTCGGCCAAATGGGGGGATATCAATCTGAGCTCAATAGTTTCTAATCGTTGAGCTAGATGAGAGTGCCTTGTTGCCTTGATGATGTCCTCTCTTATTAACGAACGGCAACCCCTAACATGTCGGATCCAATGTATGACCTTATTACTTAATGAATCCCCATATTCACGACCCACCACCTTAGGAACATTAACCATGAAAACTGTCTGCTTCGAGGACATAGAACGGGGAGGGCATCCGGCGAAATGTAAGCCTGGCACTACTGCATTATGTAAAGGTGCCTGGAGTATAGAGGGAGCTATTTCGGTGTGGATAGGCCCAGATGGAACACTGGTTTGCTTCCTGCGCTGCACCATTGCCACAGTCTCACTGAATGGCACTGGCTTATGAGTTGGAATAATGCATGATGATTGATTTGGTGTGGAACATGCCCTGCCAACTTGTTTGGGACTTCTTGGCAATGAATTTGAGGACTGTGAGGCGGCTAAGTAGTTTTGTGAAATATGGTGCAACGCTAGTACTTCCACAGAGGCTCTTAGGTCTGAGACTAAAGCTTTTAGGTCCCTCACCTCTGTTGTTAGCAAATTTATAATTGATATCAGAGTCGGGGTCCTATTGCTTGAATATGTTCCACCCTCCATTTGCGCATCAGTTAGAACTTCCGCTAAACCATGAATTAATGAGTCATCTTGAGGAGCCGATTCATCAGCCAAAGCCGAAAACCGGTTTGATCAGACTATGACGGTAGGCTCCAAGTGGCTCGGCCTATGCTGTACCAAGGGATGAGATGGTATCTGGGAGGGCAAAGGAATATCAGAAGCGAGGCTGGGCTGTTTGGTACTAGTAGAGATGTTCGGACCAGGCAGTTTGCGAAACATCTGGGGTATGTGTACATGGGTTAACTGGGAGCGTTTACCGGGTTCATCCGTCTGTGTTGTAGTAGTATCAAAATTTACAACTGGGTGTCCTAGCAATATACTTTCACAATCGTCAACTAGCGTTTCTATGCAGTCCATAACATCAATTTTAGACATCTTATTATTATTTTTCTTTACTTTCTTTACTTTCCTAGGGCCCTGTGTTATGTTCATTCCTGGGCCCCCCTGCCCCCTCCATAGCTTTCCTCTTACCCATAGAAATAGACCTGGGAGGACAATATATCAGTTCCAAGGTTCTATTGGGTTTATGTAACTGTTAGAATGTCAAAAGTACCTTTAGAAACAGTCACAGGTTGGTGCAGTTCACAGTTCACTCCACCCGATGGCCGATAACAAACGTAAGGGGGGTGGCCCTGTCCTGGCTCTTCCTGGCTGTGACGGGCTTGGACAGGCCCGCCCTTGGCCAGGGCTTCGCCCGGCGCGCGACCCGCGAAGCGGGAGGCGCGAGGTCTTTTGTGCTGGTGGCGGTAAAGGAGAGGCTGGGGCCTTCGCTTACTGCTTCCTGCCCCGCTGGTCCTGCTGCACCCTGGGGGCTTGTTGTCTGCCCCGCTGCTAGTGCCGGTGATTTGCGCTGCATCTCCCGCGAAGCGGGAGGCACGAGGTCTTTTGTGCTGGCGGCGGTGAAGGAGGGGCTGGGGCCTCCGCTTCCCACTTCCTGCCCCGCTCGTCCCGCTGCACCCTGGGGCTTGTTGTCCGCCCCGCTGCTGGTGCCGGTGATTTGCGCTGCGTCTCCACTTTTGTCACAATTTCCTGTAATTTCATGACATCACCACAGGTTGGAGCCCCAACTAAACCTGTCACCATTCCTGGGATTCTCATAATGATCCACCACCTTCTTGTGGTAAGCCGCGGAAGGGGCCCAGACGTCGGGAGCTGAGACCCTCCGTAGCAGCACTCGTGAGAGGGCAGGAACACCAGCAGCTAGAGACGCAGACCTGAACTCTCTATTTCTATATCTAACGAACCTTTCATCCTGCATGAGAACCAAAACCCTCAAAAACTAATAATTATCTTTAGCACACCCCGTAATCTAGCCAAGTTAGAGAAAAATGATATTTGGATTATGGATGGGACATTTAAAAGCACGCCCCATCCAGTCCCCCAAATATACACTATTCATACAAAAATTAACAATACAGTAGTACCCCTAGTTTACAGTTTGCTTCCTGATAAACAATCCACAACCTACACTGAACTTTTAACAGTGATTAAATCAAAAACATCACACAAAAGTCCTAGGAAAATAATTATTGATTTTGAATTCGCAATGATAAATGTTATTGCTAAAACGTACACGGATACCCAAATTCAGGGATGTTTTTTTCAGTTTTCCCAGGCATTTTGGGGTAAGATACAAAAAACATCCCTAGTTGTGGATTACGTATCAGATAGCAAACTACAATACGAATTAAAAAAATTAACTGCGCTTTGCTTTGTTCCTCCTGATAGTGTAGACGAGTACTACACTGCAATTACTGAATCAGAATTTTTCACGTCAAACGAAGAAAAATTGGCACCCTTGTTAAATTATTTTGAAGACACGTGGATTGGGCATCTAAGCAGGTCGGGTCACAGGAGGAAACCACGTTTCCATCTGGAGTGGTGGAACTGCTACACGAGCTGCTTAGAATGAGGAGCAAAGACAAACAATGCAATTGTGGGATGGCACAACTCCTTTAACCACACAATTGGAAAACCTCACCCTAACTTTTATCATTTTTTGGAAACTTTGAGGAAGGAGCAGTTTCCAAGAAATGAGAATGCCACAAGCATTAACAGGTAGTCTAAACCCACGCATTTCTAAAACATCAAAAGAAATGTCAAAACGACTATTGGGTGCTTTACAACAATTTTCGTTGTGTGTGGCTTCAGACTACGTGGATAATGTTGCACACATGCTACATTATTAACACAACCTACACTATTACTTTCCTGTTTTGCCCTAAATTATATAAACACACAATTAAATTGACATTTTTCAAAACAATTTTAATAAATTAACGTCCGATCACCTTACCTTAGATGTCTTCTTTTTTCTTTTCTTTTCTTCAATATTCCATTCCAAAACCATGCTTGATTTTTTCCATTTTTTTAAACCAGCAAATAAAATCCAATTCGAAAAAATCTTTTTAAAACTCATATTTAAAAAACCCATTCCAATAAAATGGTACACCATTCCAAAAATAAAACCATCGAAAAAGTTTGTTTTACAAAAAGCATTCCATTGAAAAAAATATTCTCCAATTTGAAATAATCTGGAAGTCCGAAAAAAACGAAGTAACCATCGATCATCATCCTTTTTTCCAAATCGGCAATCCTTCAAAATCCTCTAAGTTTGGCAAAGTTCCATTTTAAAAACCATCCATAAAAATTAACAAAGATATCTTCCACGATTCCCCAAAAAATCCACGAAAAACGATCCATTTTCTCCTTTCTAAATCCAATGTTCATAAATCGATCTTCTTCTATCTCCGATGATTTCAAAACAAAATAATGTTCCAATTTTCCATTGAAAAAACATTGTTTAAATTGAATTATATTCAGTAAATACAAACATTACATCTTTTTTTAGAACTTAAATAAACACGTGACCCGACGTGGGCATATACTAACAATAAGATCGGGGACATGCTAAAAACATACAAACTATACATAAATTTAACATATCTAAACCTCCCTCTTCTCTCCTTGCAATAAATAACACTCACACCATGTTTAATAATTAAAAATAAGTTTTAAAAGTTTCCTACCTGAGCGCAGGTCTCCTTGCTTCTGCTCTGTCTAGCGGCGCTCCTGAATATGGCTGTCTACGTGAATGACGTCCTCGCGTATACGTCATTTGAAGCTACCAACAAAGAAAAAGGACAATTATTATATAAAGTATAGAAAATATGTTTAATCCCTTTTGAAAAAAATATTAAAATTATTACCTTTACTAAATAAAGTTTATTTGAAATTAAACTTAAAAAATCTGACTTGAATTCCTAGTATATATTTATCAATATTTATTTTACAATGTTCTACTTTTTTAAAAGAAATGTATTTCATTATTAAATATTATTCTTACCTTTAGGATGCTCCCTTTAGCTTCCTTTTCATCACGCGTTACTCTCCAACTAGCTTCCTATTTGAAAGACGCGACAGTCAGCTAGACATCTATTCAAATAAAGGAAGGACATTACTTTACATTAAAATCAATGCAAAACTGTAGAAACTATATTTTAAGGGATTATTTAAAAATATTTATTTTACACATAATTTTTTTATAAACTTAATAGATATCTTATTAAAAAATATGTTATACATTTTTTATTAATTTTAAAACACTATTATATATGTTTTAAACAAGTATTAATTTTGTAAACTAACTTAGAATTATTTATTAATATTTAATCTCATGGGGATAGTTTTATTAAATGAATAGCTATTCTAAATGAAGGGGGGAGTAATAGTAGGGTAAGTGTTGGATAGTGTTACGGTAATAATTACTATTCTAACTCCAGGGGGGGTGTAAAAGTAGGGTAAGTGTTGGATAGTGTAGGAGTAATAATTACTATTCTATCTCCAGCGGGCTGTAAAAGTAGGGTAAATGTTGGATAGTGAAGGAGTAAAAATTACTATTCTAACTCCGGGGGGGTGTAAAAGTAGGGTAAGTGTTGGATAGTGTTGAAGTACAAATTACTATTCTAACTCCAGGGGGGTGTAAAAGTAGGGTAAGTGTTGGATAGTGTAGAAGTAAAAATTACTATTCTAACTCCAGTGGGGGGGTAAAAGTAGTGTAAGTGTTGGATATTGTAGGATTAATAATTACTATTCTAACTCCAGGGGGGTGTTAAAGTACAGTACGTGTTGGATAGTGTTGTAGTTATAATTACTATTCTAACTCCAGGGGGGTGTAAAAGTAGGGTATTTGTTTGATAGTGTAGGAGTAATAATTACTATTCTAACTCCAGGGGGGTGTAAAAGTAAGGTAAGTGTTCGATAGTGTAGGAGTAAAAATAACTATTCTAACTCCAGGGGTGGGTAAAAGTAGGGTAAGTGTTGGATAGTGTAGGAGTACAAATTACTTTTCTAACTCCAGGGGGTGTAAAAGAAGGGTAAGTGTTGGATAGTGTAGGAATAAAAATTACTATTCTAACTCCAGGGGAGTGTACAAGTAGGGTAAGTGTTGGATAGTGTAGGAGTAATAATTACTATTCTATCTCCAGCGGGTTGTAAAAGTAGGGTAAATGTTGGATAGTGAAGGAGTAAAAATTACTATTCTAACTCCAGGGGGGTGTAAAAGTAGGGTAAGTGTTGGATAGTGTAGGAGTACAAATTACTATTCTAACTCCAGGGGGGTGTAAAAGTAGGGTAAGTGTTGGATAGTGTAGGAGTAAAAATTACTATTCTAACTCCAGTGGGGGGGTAAAAGTAGTGTAAGTGTTGGATAGTGTAGGATTAATAATTACTATTCTAACTCCAGGGGGGTGTTAAAGTACAGTACGTGTTGGATAGTGTTGTAGTAATAATTACTATTCGAACTCCAGGGGGGTGTAAAAGTAGGGTAAGTGTTTGATAGTGTAGGAGTAATAATTACTATTCTAACTCCAGGGGGGTGTAAAAGTAAGGTAAGTGTTGGATAGTGTAGGAGTAAAAATAACTATTCTAACTCCAGGGGTGGGTAAAAGTAGGGTAAGTGTTGGATAGTGTAGGAGTACAAATTACTTTTCTAACTGCAGGGGGGTGTAAAAGTAGGGTAAGTGTTGGATAGTGTAGGAGTAAAAATTACTATTCTAACCCAGGGGAGTGTACAAGTAGGGTAAGTGTTGGATAGTGTAGGAGTAATAATTACTATTCTAACTCAAGGGGGGCTGTAAAAGGTGGGTAAATGTTGGATAGTGTAGGAGTAAAAATTACTATTCTAACTCTAGGGAGGTGTAAAAGTAGGGCAAGTGTTGGATAGTGTAGGAGTACAAATTACTATTCTAACTCCAGGAGAGTGTAAAAGTAGGGTAAGTGTTGGATAGTGTAGGAGTAATATTTACTATTCTAACTCAAGGGGGCTCTAAAAGTTGGGTAAATGTTGGATAGTGCAGGAGTAAAAATTACTATTCTAACTCCAGGGGGTGTAAAAGTAGGGTAAGTGTTGGATAGTGTAGGAGTACAAATTACTATTCTAACTCCAGGGGGTGTGAAAGTAGGGTAAGTGTTGGATAGTGTAGGAGTAAAAATTAGTATTCTAACTCCAGGGGGGTGGGTAAAAGTAGTGTAAGTGTTGGATAGTGTAGGATTAATAATTACTATTCTATCTCCAGGGGGTGTTAAAGTAGAATAAGTGTTGGATAGTGTTGTAGTAATAATTACTATTCTAACTCCAGGGGGGTATAAAGTAGGGTAAGTGTTGGATAGTGTAGGAGTAATAATTACTATTTAAACTCCAGGGGGGTGTAAAAGTAGGGTAAGTGTTGGATAGTGTAGAAGTAAAAATTACTATTCTAACTCCAGGGGGGGTGTAAAAGTAGGGTAAGTGTTTGATAGTGTAGTAGTAATAATTACTATTCTGACTCCAGGGGGGTGTAAAAGTAGGGTAAGAGTTGGATAGTGTTGGAGTAATAATTACTATTCTAACACCAAGGGGGCGTAAAAGTAAGGTAAATGTTGGATAGTGTTGGAGTCATAATTACTATTCTAAGTCCAGGGGGGTAAAAGTAGGGTAAGTGTTGAATAGTGTAGGCGTAAAAATTACTATTATAACTACTGGGGGGAGTAATTGTAGAGTTATGTTTTTAAATATTAAAATTAACTAAAATTAATTTAATTTAAAAATATTTTTTAATAATTAAATAAAATTAAAATAAAATACTTTACAAAATAAGATTCTTTTAAATACTTACCTATACTTACGTTGTTATAGCATGCGTTGTAAAAGCATCTGCGTTGTAATGGCATGCGTTGTAAAAGCATGCGTTGTAATTGATCTTGCGTTGTAAAAGTTTCATTATAATGGTAATGCGTTGTAAAAGTTACGTAGTAATGGTTGTTTCCCGGCTCATGCACATGCGCATTTCTCTCAAGTTTAACGTCCCACACAGGACAAAGACGGCGAGGAGGAGGAGGGTAGCCCGGGGCTACATCAGTACAGGCAAGTGTGTTTTTATTTCATTTTAATTTAGTTTGTAACTGTTTTTATTAGGGGTTGGCGGAGTGGAGAGGAGTTCCATGGAGTTTTTCCCCAACTCTCACTACGGCAGCTCGGCCCATCCTTAGCTTTTAGCTGGAGGTTTAATCTGCTGAAAGCAGCCACAATTTCTGGGTGACCTTCAAGGGAAGATGACGACTTAAACAGGCATATGAAGCTAGAGTTGCTGATTCACCCGGTAATTCCTCACATCTAAGCGGGCCCTCGGGGTCCGATTTAAATTGCACTAGTAACTCCCCCCTTCGGAGTTACCAGGAGAGCTACCAGGACTCACAAAGGGGCCCTTAGGCGAGTTCCTCTGCAATGAAGGCCAGTGTCAGAACAACATATCTATCTGCAAATAACCACACAGGTACTATTACTGTTTCTCTAAATGTCTTTCTCTCTCTTTCTCTCTGGCCCGGATATTTTTCTCGGCATTCTTTGTTTTTTTTCCGCTGCCTGCATTCTGTCATGCAGGGCTGGGATTCTCTGCTTTTCTTTCGTCAGGAACAGATTCCGTTATAGGACTTTCCAGTCGATGATTTACTAATTAGTGACGGTAAATCATTTGCCACAGTTAGTGAATCGCGAGAGATGTCTTTTCCAGACATTCCATAACTCATGAGAAGCTTAGCCTGCAAAATGCCCGACTCATTCGGGTGATCATCAATTTACTCTGGATGCGCGGAACAGATTTACTTTGCTACGAACAGTCAGCCGCTGGGCTGCTTAACGAAACCATTCCAGTGATATACGGTATACAGGCTTCAATTCCTCAAATTATCTGCAAGACACGATGTTCTTTCGCTACTGGAAATTTGCTGCTGAATTTTTGAGGCGGTGTGCTTGCCTAAGGACACGTAGGAAGGAAAGATATTTCTGGGCTACACCGTGCAGTAAAAAAATGCGTTCTGGTTGCCTCGAGCTGTTTTTCTGAGGACAGCAGATCATAAAATGACCGACTTGTTCATTAATGCTTCAGATGGACGATGCTGGTGAAGAGGCAAATGACTATAATGTTGTCGTTAAGAAGATCATTATTGATTTTGGCGCCGAAGTGATAGTGACTGCAAAGATCAGTATAGATTCCGAGGCATTGGAATATGTCAATGGTATTGGCCGGATCATGTAAACAGATCTGTGCCAGCTCCGTTTGCGTTCGCCACCTTTAAATACCTCGGGGCAGATTTATGAAGGCTTTGCGCCGCCGGTGCGTCACTTTTAATATGGAAAAAGTGATGCACCGGTGACTCAAGGGGCCTGTTGTCTGAGGTATTCTAGTTTGTGATCAGTGAATTGCCAAGTCCATATTGACCATTTTATGTATCTTTAATGTTTATCTCTAGATCTGTATTTTTTTTAAAAAGCACAAAAAAAACTGAACTACATTGGACAGCTTTAACCACTGATAAATGTAAATACCCCTGACGCAAAACAGTTTAAGTGATAAGGCACTCTGTAACCCACAAATTCAGTTACCACTGACTTCTTACAACCTAGATAAACATCCTCATGTGAAATGGGGGCAGATGTATCAAGGGAATTTTTAGTCGCAAACGCTGCGGTTTGCAAAAAAGCAGCGTTTGCGACTAAAAATTCGCGAAATTGAATGTACGAAAAAAAATGTTTGCCAAATTTAAGGAATTGCAAAATTTGCGATTCCTCAATTTTGCGTAAGCATTTAAGGAATTGCAAATTGCAATTCCTTAACCCCTTCGCTGTGGGGGTAATTCCCCCGCTGTGCTGAGGGGGCGGGGGGCCGCACAGCGCCCGCATGCTCATGAGGCACGGCGCTCCTGTGCTCATGACAAGCTGAGCTCGTCACAGGTGCACCGGCTCCCGTGGAACGCTCAGCACAGCAGGGGAATTATCCCCGCATGCGAGCATTGCACGGCTCATGACGAGCTGAGCTCGTCATGAGCACCGGAGCACCGTGCCTCATGACGAGCTCAGCTCGTCATGAGCATGGAAAGGGTTAAATGCTATGCATCAAGCATTTCAATTTAGCGATTTTTCCTTAAGAATTCGCAAATTACCACCAACTTCAAGTTGGTGGTAATTTGCGAATTCTTACACAAATGCACTTTTTTGCATTTGTGAAGGTGCCATGTGGCGCACATACATGCCCTAAGGGCATGTATGTGCGCCATATGCGCACACATGTGAATTTCAGGGGTGCAGCAGGGTGTCCTTAGGACACCCTTGCACCCTTGAAATTATTCTCAATTTGCGATTCTCAAATTGCGAATCGCAAATTGAGAATAACTTCCCATTCATTCCTATGGGCCTCCTGGCCCATAGAAATGAATGGGAAATTATTCCTTAATTGCGAATTCACAATTTGCTAATCGCAATTAAGGAATAATAAGAAATCGCAAAAAAAAATTGATTTTTTAGATACATACCATTTTGCAAAACATCGCTATTTGAGAATCGCAAATAGGTATTTTGATACATCTGCCCTATAGTCCCTTGCCTGTTTCTTACTTTTCCAGAGGAGAAATCGAATATAAAGGAAAATCACTGAGGAGTTTAGCAATAAACATCTGTGGTCCACCCAATATACCTCATGGAATGTAGTTGCGTGTTAGAAATATGCATGTTAAGTAAGTACTCCGGCAATATTTTGTTAGTTCCAAACCACTGTTACTGGAGTTACATGTGAAACTCAGTTGCAAGAGATGCATTAATTAAAGCCGGCGCAGCTTATAGAAGGTATGCCGGACACTGCACGCAGCTGATGGAAAGCTGGCACGCTGTGGCATATATTTAAAGTGGGGTTACAAGTGTGCCTATTGTTGTACTGCATGAGCGGAAATTTCTATTAAAGGAAAACGCAAATATTTCCGGCATAGATGGTATATCTTTTCTTTAGAGATGTGACTGATACATGCTTTCCCTCGACGAACATTGCCCACAATTTAGACACAAAATCCCGATATATATATAGCATTATTTGCCACACCAACCATTTTATTTTTGTTCTTAACCTAGTTCCATGTTAGGTGAAGAACTCGTAAAAGGTGCTATTTATCACACCCAAAAACGAACCCCACACCACCATAATGAGGCCTGACAGTTATATTTCCAGTTACATTGCCTCTTCGTTGTTCAGTGTCATATATGAAAGAGATGAGTGAATGTACATAACTATAGAATAGAAATATAACTAAGTGCATTAAACATCCATATCCTTAATGGTCGGTGATGTGCCTGATTCAGGTGCACGTTGCACCAGAATGCGAAGTAAAACTACCTCACAGCCACCACAGTTTTTCCAAGTACACGTTGGCAGGTTAAACCTTTGTGTAGCGAAGATCAAAATATTCTGGGCATCATTTATGGGTGTTTTACCGTAGGGCAGCTCAGCAGGACTTGCTGCTGCGCTGCCCTACGGCAAAAGAAAAGGACAGGAATGCGCCGTATCTATTAGATGCTGTCCTGTCCTTTTCCCCGGCACACAATGGGCTGCTGTGCGCCAACTAAGCCACCTTTGCACCATGGTGCAAAGCTACTTGCTTTGCAGGACTGATTTTTTTATTCTCGAAGGGAAACCTTCCTGCACAAAAACAATCACAAGATGCGTTTTACTCTTTCTATGTGTGCTGCAAAATGCAGCATACATAGAAAGAGTAAAAACAAGGAGAAATAAAGATATTGCTCCTCGTTGTGCCTCCCTTATGCCTCCCCTGGGGAGGCGTACGTTTTTGATGCTGCTTCAGATTTACGATTTCTCGTAAATCTGGGGCAGTGTCAAAAAGCCATGGATCTTGCTGGGAACACGCCCAGCAATACCCATGGAATGCCCCTTTCACGTAGTTTTCTGCGTAAAAAGGGTACAGATTTATAAGGCCATGAAAAGCCACATAATGTGGCCTTATAAATATACCTGTGACACATTGCCCAAGGGAATCTTAAAAAAATGATGTTCCGGTGAGGCAAAAGTGTCAGTAGGAGGCCCTCTGAGTTTTGCAGCTAGGAATAGGGATTGCTGTGTTATCCCCCATTTTGTCCTACAGAGCTTGCGATGCTGCAGGATTAACACACCAAGGAATATTAAAACTCAGGATATACGACATTTCTTTCATAGTATTTCGCCATAATTTATCATGACACTATGCATGAGCCCCTAAATGGGAAAAATGGATCACAACTGCAGTCCAAGTCTTACGTATACTCTACATTTACTAAACATGGTCCGCATAGCCGGCTGGCACATGAAGTGAATAGCTTTAGTCTATCTACAATGGGCCAAATGGGCCATTCATTTTTGTGGTCACAAATGCTTAGACTTCGAGATTACGACATCACAAATGGTCTTTAAAATGTATTGAACCCATTTTAGGAAACTTATTTCCCACTCCTGGTTTAAGAAATGGAAATGAATCGCTATTTGAAGGGACATGTTGTATAAGCCCTTTTCAAACAGCAATTTTTATCAATATGTATCAGTAGTTTAGAACTGATTTAGCAGTTGTAAACCATTAAAAAGTTACTGACTCCAAGTTGAAATGCTAACCCATCTGTAAAAATGAAAGCACTCCATTGTGAATGTTAAAAAGTTTTTGGGGGAATAGGCAATGGTCCACAAGACCATTGTCAATTCTCAAATAAATGTTTTAATTTATTTTTTATTTTTAAATACAATTCTGTTGTCTTTAAGAACAAGCATTTGTAATGCAATAGGTCTCGCATTTATGCACATTTTAGCTATTGGTATTGTAAATGACAGTGCTTTTTATTTATGTTTTTAAAAACCATAACATAAATAAAAGACATTGCCATTTTCAATGTCAATAGCTCAAAATCGTGTACTTGCGAGACCTATTGCATTGCAAATGCTTGTTAAACCCAGAGATAATTATATTGACCATACATTACGTGTCAGGCTTCACTGTCTTAGAGAACTTATCATGGGAGCAGTTAAGAGGAGAAAAGGTAGGTACTGTTACTGAACCATTGGCTCTCGCGCCTATCGTAACTCTTTCATGTGGAGAGGCAGTGCCACGCCAGCACGGCTTAATACTGTACCCTTAAGGGCCTGCAAACTGCAAACTGCAAACTGCAAACTCCTTTAAGTGCCTCATTTGCATTGGTCAGGTGGGACACTCAGTTAAAGCCGCCTGTAGGAAGAGGCTTCCGGAGGCTAGTACTACAAAGAGACAGTGTTTACCTTTTCTGGGACCGGGGATTGAATGAACAGTGTATCAAAAAAGGGGGGTAGAGGAGTCAGATCAAGAGTTGATCCTAAGGCTCAATTTACCATTCCAAGAAATTAGAATGGAAGGTCCAACATGAGTCGGAGCCCCATGTAGCAATGATTAACAAGAAAGGGACTCAGTTGTTCCTAGACGAAGAGTAATAATAATATTACTACTATGGTCAAGAGGGGAGGAAAATTGATGAGGGGGTAGTGCTCAGTGGAGTGCTCCCCTGGGCATCCCATTAGTTGGAATGAATGGCCTCACACACTCTTGCGAGTGTCATGCTTCATCATCGGCCGTTGTTCCTCGTTGGGCAGGCGGTGCAATGTCCAACGGGCTCACCTCTAGGAGGGGCCATCTATGGGTAGGAGAAAGAGCACTGGCCGAGGCTCTGAGCACCATTAAACCCCTATTGGTTCTCTCCCTTGATGCCACACCTACCGGGTACTGTTGACACCTGTACTCCTTGACCTATAGGCAAGAGCGGTTACGCCCAGGTAGTACAACAGTTACAAATTGATGGTTACAGGTTGATACTTTAAGGTCTTCCCCTTTGTGATAGATGTAAATTAGATAAGGTCCTGAAGAATCGCAGCACAACCGCAGAAGCGAGAAACATGTTGACCTCACGTAACGCTGTGTAGTCCTAGATCGTGATACAGAACCTAATTTCTGGCGATCGTAGGCCACCCACTGGTTTTACTTATAGTAGGGGAACCACCAGAATCGCCAGAAATTAGGTTCTGTATCACGATCTAGGACTACACAGCGTTACGTGAGGTCAACATGTTTCTCGCTTCTGCGGTTGTGCTGCGATTCTTCAGGACCTTATCTAATTTACATCTATCACAAAGGGGAAGACCTTAAAGTATCAACCTGTAACCATCAATTTGTAACTGTTGTACTACCTGGGCGTAACCGCTCTTGCCTATAGGTCAAGGAGTACAGGTGTCAACAGTACCCGGATCCTCCGGTAGAGATGGGTAGGAGAAAGAGCACTGGCCGAGGCTCTGAGCACCATTAAACCCCTATTGGTTCTCTCCCTTGATGCCACACCCCCGGGTACTGTTGACACCTGTACTCCTTGACCTATAGGCAAGAGCGGTTACGCCCAGGTAGTACAACAGTTACAAATTGATGGTTACAGGTTGATACTTTAAGGTCTTCCCCTTTGTGATAGATGTAAATTAGATAAGGTCCTGAAGAATCGCAGCACAACCGCAGAAGCGAGAAACATGTTGACCTCACGTAACGCTGTGTAGTCCTAGATCGTGATACAGAACCTAATTTCTGGCGATCGTAGGCCACCCACTGGTTTTACTTATAGTAGGGGAACCACCAGAATAAATTGCTCTCCGGTATCCCTTGCTATATTTTAACACACCCACCCACACTATCCACCTCTTACCTGGCCCCTCACTTGCACTTCACCCACAGGCTGTTGGAAAAAAGATCTCCGATAAAGAGCCCCTCCTAGAGGTGAGCCCGTTGGACATTGCACCGCCTGCCCAACGAGGAGCAACGGCCGATGATGAAGCATGACACTCGCAAGAGTGTGTGAGGCCATTCATTCCAACTAATGGGATGCCCAGGGGAGCACTCCACTGAGCACTACCCCCTCATCAATTTTCCTCCCCTCTTGACCGTAGTAGTATTATTATTATTACTCTTCGTCTAGGAACAACTGAGTCCCTTTCTTGTTAATCATTGAATGAACAGTAACCGAACCCAAATGGGCCCGGCAGGGACGGGTCTAGGCTCTCACAGTCCATGGGAGACACACCCAAGCACTGAAGTTACTAGCTCCCCTGACACGGAATACACCATCGAGGGCGAGGCTGGTCGGTATTTCTGAGAGGGAGGGAAAGGCATTTATACTCACTCATAAATCCTTTCCACATAGGCAGCTGATCTGTTAAAATGTGGAGACTCTTGGAGGGAGGGGGGAGAGAGAGTCTCACCCTTCTACCATTGTGGCAGAGGCTTTGAGAGAAAACGGGCATATTTGATGCCTGGAATCCTTACACTTTTAGGTAGTTCCAGCCCATCACAGGTAGATTGACACATTTAACCTTATATTGTTACTATTGAACCATTGACATATAAATGGGAGACATTACACTACAATGAGTGTCGGTTTCACTGCTTTTAATTGAGGCAGGAGCCCCCCAGAATAAAGATAATTTCAGGTACTCCCAGCCCCATTTTACAATCACCACCACATCTACACTATCTTGGCCCCACACCCACACTTCACTTAACGGCTGTTGGATAAAAGATCTCCGATAAAGTGCCCCTCTTTGATGTGAGCCCGTTGGGTATTGCACCGCCGACCCAACGAGGAGTAGCCCAGATGATGAATCATGACACCTAAAAGGGTGTGTGAGGGCATTAAAATCCAACAAATGGATTTCCCCCTGTAGATCTTTGTGTGACACAGTGGGCTCCAGCTTTCGTGTGACTTTCAATCAATCCTCCCCGAGTAACAGCACAACTCTTCTTTTTTGACTTCGAGAAAACGGGCGTAGCCATCAGTAGTACAGAAAGTAGAGTGGTATCAGGGCCCAGAGTTGTGAGGGGCCCTTTCCACACAATTTTAGCTGCCGGGTGGGTTCGACTAGTTTAGAAAATAGGCCGGCCATTATATTTAAATTAACCCCCCATTACAGAATCGGATAGCTAAAAAAATAAAATTACCTTAATTGCCAATCTGACTCGTTTTCAGCTTGTAAAGACGCTGTACAGGGGCTGTGTATGGGACAGGGGCTGTGTATGGGAGTATGGGGAGACCGCATTTATTGTGCTTGCTGCAGGCAATGTTTGTGATAACGTGAGGCCCACAAACAGACAAAAAAAGGCCCACAAACTGACCTGTTCGGCCAGGCCATTGGGAACTGCCCGATTGCCCGAAAGGCCAGTCGAACCCTGCAGTCAAGGGTCCAGGTCCCCTGTCCTTGCTTGAATTAGGGGCAAAAACACTCAGAAGGGTGTTCATGAAGTGACCCTCACAGTGAATACCAAGGAACAGCCAAATGGCACACAAGAAATATCAAGAACTTGTAAGATGACCATAAAAAAACCACGCAAGTCCAATGGGACGCTGCGGACACGATAGCTCAACTCACCGGTTGGAATCCTGCTGATTTGCTGCCTTAGCGCTGGGGGCCCACGACGCTGCTCGTATTTTTACGAGGTCTTCTGCCATGGGATTGGAGTGGACGGGCGGCTAGAGACCACATCTCCCGGCATTCCTGGCGGGCGCTTCGGAACGGCGTCACGCTAAGCGCCCGGAGGCGCTTAAGAACGCTCATTGCCACCCACAGCGCGGGACGCTGCGGACACTATAGCTCAACTCACCCGTTGGAATCCTGCTGATTTGCTGTCTTAGCGCTGGGGGCCCACGACGCTGCTCGTATTTTTACGAGGTCTTCTGCCACGGGATTGGAGTGGACTGGTGGCTAGAGACCACATCTCCTGGCATTCCTGGCGGGCGCTTCGGAACGGCGTCACGCTAAGCGCCTGGAGGCGCTTAAGCATGCTCATTGCCGTCCGGGCCCGTCAAAGCCAGGAGGAGGCAGGGCAGGGCCACCTCCCTTTCATCTGTGAATTTGAGTCGTTAAAGACTCGGTCAGTGTGATTTTTAATAGTTATATTGGACATTCTTTGCACGTTTATGATATTAGTAATAATTGTGTATATTTTTTTGCCTATTTTATTTTTCCATCATGAGCAAGGGTAGTCTTAAGGGGACAGGGGGCCCAGGGATGTGGGCACTCTCGATGCATTCCTCCTGCGTTCTGAGTCTGTTCTTAACCACGAAATACAGCTTACCCAAAGGAGACTATCATTAGAACCGTGATATGCTTTGATTGAAGACCCCTTAGTTGACCCCCAGCCAGCTATTGATCCAATTTCAGATTGTATATTGCAATTTCCTGCGAGGTCTCCACAAATTGAAGCTGAAGGTTCATTGGCTGTACTTAATGTTTCCAATTCTCCAATTCCCACTCCTTCTCCTCCTAGACAGATTCAAACCCATAAGCAACATTCAGTGCAGGAGAAGGAAAGGGACGGTGTCACTCTAAGCAAAAAAAGGAAAGCAGGCACGTTGCCCTTAGCCACACTACAAGTTAACAAAATGGCAAAAACCAGAGGGGTGACCCGTGGGAAGAAAAGTCGTTTTTCATTGTCAACACCAGGAAACTCTCTCAGCCTATCAGGTACTTGTGCTCAGGCCCCTCCAAGTCAAGCTGTGAACGATCAACAAGCTCATATACTTGCAAAAATGGAAGACAAAATTGCCGTATTGCTTGAGCCTGTACTAATTAAATTGTCAGATATTGACGTAAGGCTTAAAAAATCGAGCAACATCTTTTTCCTCCCAAACCCCAAGTAAGCAATGAGAGCATTAGCGTCCCAAAGGAGCCTAGGCTAGTACCAGTGCCCGCAAAACCAACTTCTTTTTCAGATGTCGTAGCCTGTACTAGTAAAACACTGTGTGCCCCCGGTTAATCTGACAAACAAGCAAGCTACAATAGCTCGAGCAGGGATTCCAACAGAGTATATTGAGGGTAGTGATTCAGGAATGTCCAGGGTTGGATTGTCATATCCCAGGGACTACTTAAAATTACCACCTGAATCTACACCATATACTGTTATACTTACCAATGTTCCAACAGTCCACACAAGTTTGGAGGAACACTGGTCAGCCCTCAAAAACAAGGCCCTTCATTTATTAAATAACAGAACAGGGCTGGGCACACATCTTTTTCAGGATTTTAAAATGACCCGTAGAACCTCCTGGGTAGGTACGACACCCAAAGTGTGTAGTGGTGACTGTGTGGTTCTGAATTTCGGGTCTCCGCAACTTGTAAGGACGATTCTGGAAAGGGCAGGGTCAAGACACCTGATCAGGGATGGTATTTCTATAATGCCACTTGGGTTTCTTTATCGTAACACCATTATGCACTCTCCCAAAAGGGGTTGTCATTGGAATGAGCCGCAGGCGCGGAATCGGTATGATTTTAATGTACCCATTCACAATAGATTCGAGCCATTTAAAAGCTTAGAAGACATAGATTGACTGAGTTATGTACCTCCTATTCAGAAGATTCCTCCTACTCTTGCAGACCTGGTAAGTGGTGTAACACTACTAGGCTTAAATCCATGTTTCGCTTCCCCTATGCATGTCCATGGTACGCCAACCACGGGTATACACCCACCACCCCTGGGATCTATAGTGGCACTTCCCTGTTGCCGTGACTTCGCAGAGACTGCCTTCGGTAATGAGATTAATTATTCTGCATCTGGGTGTGGCCAAAGTTCTCCAATAAATATTATTGATCCCCACAGTGACAAAACTGGCCCAAAACTGATCTCCTGGAATATAGCGGATCTTGTGAGCAAAACAGTCTCCAGTGAATGGTCTACATTTATTGAAGCTCAGGACTTTGTGTTCTTGTAGGAGACTTGGGCCGTGGAAAAAGTTTTCCTTCCAGGATATTTACATTTTTCTAAAGTTGCTGAACAGGGAACGCGTGGTAGACCCAAAGGAGGTTTGATTACATGGGTAAGGCAATGCCATCGATTCAAGCTCGAGGAGATTTACATTGACTCCAGGGACATTCTTATTATTAAGCTCCACAAGGGAAGTCTCCCAGGCATGTTACTTATAAATGTCTACTTCAGGGGCAATCAAGGTGGCAAGGCTTCGGAAACGGTTGCCATTTTAGATTCTTTTTTATGTATCAACCAAGGGCATGATAACAAGGTTCTTATAGCCGGCTACTTTAATTGTACATTCGAACGACTGGATACCTATGACATGTATTTTAGTGCAGAAGAGGACGAATCGTGTTGTATTCCCATACTGGATCTCCCCGTTTTTAAAAAAATGGTCTAGTGCAGCACTACAATTGAAAGTGTTTTGCCTGGATCATGGGGTGAGAGCAGCAAATGAGCGTACTAACTCGGATAATAGTGGGCAACGTGATAGTCGTATAGACTTTTTTTTGCTTAGTCAAGAACTCTGGCCGAGCTTACTGGATATGGAGGTACATGTCCGTCTTGAAAGTGATCACAACCCTTTGCTACTTTCTTTACGTTATTTTATTTCTACCCATGCAGAGGGTAAGGTAGTTAGCTCAGAATATGTAGAGGCCCACATGACTAATGACACATGTCGCCTCAAATGGTCTAGGGTGGCGTGTAAAGTCGAGTGTGTGAATTACATGAATATGCTGGTATCTAGTGCTATAGCTACATTACAGATAGAGGTAGAGCAGGAAGTACCGAGCAATAGAGCAGTTGATGTTCACGAGCACCTTTTTAATGAACTTAAAATGTTTTTTATCACTAAAGGTAATGAACCAAATAACCCTGTCTGACCGAAAGCTGCTGAATGGTACAATTTGTCTAGTCGGATAGCTTACAGATCACTAGCAGCAGCTATTAGGTGTAAAGATAGGGCACTAATAAGTAAAAGTAGGACTGATTATAAGGCAGTTAGTGGCCAAAAGAGAATGGGACGAAGAGCATTGGGTTGCCATCCTGAAGGCTTGCTCTAGGAGAGACATAACCACGTTTTGGCATTTGTGAAGTGGGGTAATGGCTTACCAGCAAACGTACCCACAAACCATGTGGAGCCCCAGCAAGGGGTTTCCCACTTCAAAGGTCAATTTACTTGTGACACTGCAATAAGTGTTTTCACAGAAATGCCGACAGTAATCCCAATTCTTCATGTAACAAAGCTTGAAGTAGAAAATGCTCTACTTCGGGTCCCAAAGGGCAGGGCCCCGGGGCTTGACTGTATCCCCGCCGATCTGTTTCTCCAAGATACAGGGCTGTGGGCTGAATATATCCAGCTCCTAGCTAATGCTATAGTCAAGGGAGCTCGCTTACCCTGTACTTGGGCAGGAGCAGTAATTCTTCCTATCTTCAAAAAAGGGGATCGTCGATTCCGGCCAACTATAGGCCCATCAGCCTAATAGACTGCATTCAAAAAGTTATCATAAGGGTGGTGCTAGGCAGAATTCAGGCCTGGTTGTAGGAACATGCTATTCTTTCGAACCTCCAGGCAGGGTTCCAGCAATGCAAAAGTACAGTGGACCAGGTTATGAGGTTTATTTTAATATATTGGTGCACTGTAACTATAGTGAGGGGCACCATCTTTGCAGCATTCGTGGACCTCAAGTCAGCGGTTGACTTGGCCCCGCGTAACAAGCTGGGGTGTACACTGAAAAGGCTCGGCATGCCGGCAGACTTGTTAGCCTTTGTGGTGAAACTATATACTGACAACTTTGCCCTGGTTAGATGGGGGTAATACCACCCAAAAAAAAATTTTGGTTGAAAGGGGTTGAGACGAGGGTGTGTCCTTGCTCCCACCCTCTTTTCAATATACATAAATGGGGTGGTACAATATTTAAAGGATTTCCCTACTGACGCTCCAACTCTAGCGGGGACTAGGATCCCGCTATTAATGTTCGCGGACGACACCCTTATCCTTTCTAAAACCAGACAGGGCCTTCAATGTGCCCTGTCCAGATTTGAGCAGTTCTGTCAGGACCATGATCTTGTTGTCAATGTTGACAACGCCAAGTACATGGTCCTGAACAACTCCTCAAAGGCTATTGGTGTTGTCCGGATGAACGAGGGAATTCTTGAACCAACTAACACATTTTCTTATCTGGGCATTCTAATCGATAGAAGGGTAAGCTGGAAGCCGCAGGTGAACTGTCAAGCCGTTAGGCATGCCCAACTCGCGGGAGCTTTATTGAAGGAACACAGACAGTCCCAAACAAAACCTATAGCACCGGTGCTCCAGCTCTATAACTCCAAAATTGGTGCCTAGTTACTCTATGGGGCTGAGCTGTGGGGTTATGCGAAAATGGACTGCCTAGTTACGGCACAGAACAAATTCCTACACTCAATAATTGGTCTTCCCCAATATACCCCTCTAGTTCCCCTGTTTCTGGATCTAGGGTGCCTTACAATAAGGGATGTGGCAAACTACAGGTTGGTTGCCTACAGGAGAAGACTATGGGTGACCCCAGAACTCACCCACTATGCCCAGTCTTTGATGACGTAAACAGGAAATTGGGGTGGTTCAGGAGTGTCAAAAATAAACTCACGTATATGGGGCTGGCCCATTAGTGGACTTCCCCAGCTGAAAGTATATTTCCATCCAAACCTGAGTTCAAAGCCGCCTACTGGACTATGGTTAATATGGTTAATATGAAATGTATTGTGGTCTCCCCTAGCTCTTCTCTGTCTGGTGTTTTCTCGGACTTCAAGGAGGAGCCAAAATATGAGGGGTACTGGGACATCATTTCATCAACGCGCGATAGGAAGCTATTCCATCAGATCAGGGTGGGCATGCTCCCCATCAATAACTTTACATCTAAGTGGGTTAACACACAATCCAGCAACTGCCCATTTTGTGAGGACTTGACAGAAACAATAGGTCATATCTTTTTCGTCTGTCCCACGTACAGCAAACCAAGATCTTGGTGGCTGAAACCCACCTGTGCTGACATGGGTATTAGGTCCAGCCTTGAGGCTCTTCGAATCCTCAAAACTTCAGTGGCTGGACCGTTTGTGGTTGCAGTAGCCAAGTATCTAGGCTGGCTATGGGTGCTTCGCTGGGAAGAGAAAAGGCAGAGGCATTGATCCACCCCCAGATAGGCCTTCCTATATCCTGAAACAACTATTATGTATCCCCCCCCCCCCATAGATAAGTTGTAATCATTGTAAATTCAGAGCACCAATTTTAGGTCACCTGACATGGGTTTTTATTGCCTTTTTTTAATGTTCTAAAGCTTTTATATATATATTATAATTAATTTTTAATGAATAGACAAGGTGCTTGATTGGATACATTGTATCAGTTTTCTCAACTATAATGTGTAGCTCCATTTTCTTTTTAATATATACTATGTACATGTGTTTTAACTTTTGTGATTTTATGCAAATCGAAATAAATTTATAAATGAAAAAAATGAAAACACCCAAGAAAAATAGACGTCTCAAATACAGGCTGGCATTAAACAACCCAGCAACACAGTGTCTATGTGGGCCGGAAAACACCTTGGGGTTGCAAGTGCTATTCAAATAGTAAAATACACCAACTCCGCCCCTCGGCCCACTATATAAACACATCTACTAGAAAACGTGATGGACTCCCAACATTAGCTTATGCCGAGGAATATGCCAAAGTAAAGCTGAAAGCGAGTAACCTGCACGGAGAGATCCATTAAAATTCAGTGATAAACATAACAAAAGTATTCTAGTGGATGAAAGAGGGGTAGAGGTTATCCGTGGCTTATATGAAAGGTTAGACGAGTAAAGAATGTCCAGGACAGGGGTCGGCAAAGAGCGCCCCGTCCACAGCTGACACTCACCCGATATCCCCAGCAGCACGTGCATGAAGCTGTCCACCTTGTCCCGGAGGCTGCTGCGCTCGCACTGCGGCACGAACAGGAAGCCATACACCTCTTTGTTGCACACGAACATATGCACTTCTACATGTTCCCTGGTGAGAAAAGGAAGACAAAACAAGCTAGGAGCACAACCCCTACATCATGCCATACAAAGATGGCCTGGGCCTGACCAGATGGTACTTCCTACAATTGGACAGGGCGGTAACAAAAAAAACCAATCTCCAACCACGCGCCAGCGTTTAACATAAAAAAGTACGCAAGCCAATTGAAAACAAGGGCGCGGTTTAAAGTCCCCTTCTGAAACGTATCGATTCCAAGAAGCCCTTGCAGAGCCATCATCGCATGCGCGCTGTAACGCCAGGCAAGACCTAAAAATGGGCTTTATTAAAAAAAGTTTACTATATTGAAAGGCAGTCATAGAAATGGTGATTAGCCACCATCCCTGTCTTGGCATACAATTAGAGTGAGTTCCAATTTGTGACCTACCTAATTATTATTAATAAGGTAGGTCGGAATGCAACCTACTCCAAATCTGGTTTGTCCTACCTGACATATTTGTATATACGTCAGTTGGGAAAATGATTTACTGATAGCAAAAAATTCTGGGTGCGACATTGCAACCAGTATTTTGCGATACAAAAGGGGATGATGGACGGAGCGTTTGAGCAAATCAAACACTCACCCCCAGTCAACTGATCCGGGCTTAATCCATCACCATTCTTTAGCTCACTCAGCCACCCCAGTTCAGACATGCATCCATATGCAAATCAGTCTGAGCAAGATACTCAAGTCTGAGCATACCCTGCCACACTTAGGGTGAACAAAGCGATACAAAAGGGGATGATGGACGGAGCGTTTGAGCAAATCAAACACTCACCCCCAATCAACTGATCTGGGTTTAATCCATCACCATTCTTTAGCTCACTCAGCCACCCCAGTTCAGACATGGCCATATGCAAATCAGTCTGACCCTGTGCCTCATGGGAACAGTCTAGACCGAACTGCCAAGCCATGTCTTCCCTGGACCCGAAACAAGCATCCTGGGACAGGTTTCGGATTCATAATCCTCATCTGCCAGGCTATCTTGAATCCAGTGGCCAAGTGAGCAAGGGACTCACGTCTGAGCATACCCTGCCACACTTAGCGCGAACAAAGCGATACAAAAGGGGATGATGGACGGAGCCTTTAAACAAATCAAACACTCACCCCCAGTCAACTGATCTGGGTTTAATCCATCACCATTCTTTAGCTCACTCAGCCACCCCAGTTCAGACATGGCCATATGCAAATCAGTCTGACCCTGTGCCTCATGGGAACAGTCCAGCCCGAACTGCCAAGACAAGTCTTCCCTGGACCGGAAACAAGCATCCTGGGACCGGTTTCGGATTCATAATCCTCATCAGCCAGGCTATCTTGAATCCAGTGGCCAAGTGAGCAAGGGACTCACGTCTGAGCATACCCTGCCACACTTAGCGCGAACAAAGCGATACAAAAGGGGATGATGGACGGAGCCTTTAAACAAATCAAACACTCACCCCCAGTCAACTGATCTGGGTTTAATCCATCACCATTCTTTAGCTCACTCAGCCACCCCAGTTCCGACATGGCCATATGCAAATCAGTCTGACCCTGTGCCTCATGGGAACAGTCCAGTCCGAACTGCTAAGCCATGTCTTCCCTGGACCGGAAACAAGCATCCTGGGACCGGTTTCGGATTCATAATCCTCATCAGCCAGGCTATCTTGAATCCAGTGGCCAAGTGAGCAAGGGACTCACGTCTGAGCATACCCTGCCACACTTAGGGCGAACAAAGCGATACAAAAGGGGATGATGGACGGAGCCTTTGAGCAAATCAAACACTCACCCCCAGTCAACGGATCTGGGTTTAATCCATCACCATTCTTTAGCTCACTCAGCCACCCCAGTTCAGACATGGCCATATGCAAATCAGTCTGACCCTGTGCCTCATGGGAACAGTCCAGTTGACTGGGGGTGAGTGTTTGATTTGCTCAAACGCTCCGTCCATCACCACCCCCTTTTGTACCGCTTTTGGCCGCCATAAATGTGGCAGGGTATGCTCAGACGTGAGTCCCTTGCTCACTTTGCCACTGGATTCAAGCAAGCTGGGCTGAAGACGGCTGTAATGCCAGAAACCGGTCCTCGGAAGCTTGTTTCCGGTCCAGGGAAGGCATGGCTTGGCAGTTCGGGCTGGACTGTTCCCATGAGGCACAGGGTCAGACTAATTTGCATATAGCCATGTCTGAACTGGGGTGGCAGAGTGGGCTAAAGAACGGTGATGGATCAAACCCAGATCTTTTGACTGGGTGTGAGTGTTTGATTGGTTCAGATGCTCCGTCCATCACCACCCCCTTTTGTACCGCTTTTGGCCGCCATAAGTGTGGCAGGGTATGCTCAGATGTGAGTCCCTTGCTCACTTTGCCACTGGATTCAAGCAAGCCGGGCTGAAGACGGCTGTAATGCCAGAAACCGGTCCTCGGAAGCTTGTTTCCGGTCCAGGGAAGGCATGGCTTGGCAGTTCGGGCTGGACTATTCCCATGAGGCACAGGGTCAGACTGATTTGCATATAGCCATGTCTGAACTGGGGTGGCAGAGTGGGCTAAAGAACGGTGATGAATCAAACCCAGATCTTTTGACTGGGTGTGAGTGTTTGATTGGTTCAGATGCTCCGTCCATCACCACCCCGTTTTGTACCGCTTTTGGCAGCCATAATTGTGGCAGGGTATGCTCAGACGTGAGTCCCTTGCTCACTTTGCCACTGGATTCAAGCAAGCTGGGCTGAAGACGGCTGTAATGCCAGAAACCGGTCCTCGGAAGCTTGTTTCCGGTCCAGGGAAGGCATGGCTTGGCAGTTCGGGCTGGACTGTTCCCATGAGGCACAGGGTCAGACTGATTTGCATATAGCCATGTCTGAACTGGGGTGGCAGAGTGGGCTAAAGAACGGTGATGGATCAAACCCAGATCTTTTGACTGGGTGTGAGTGTTTGATTGGTTCAGATGCTCCGTCCATCACCACCCCCTTTTGTACCAACCAGTATTTTGCAAGCAGTAAATAGTACATCTGGCTACATGACTTTTATGCACATGTATTGAAGGATTATTTGAGAATTCCTAGTAGGTGCACATAATGGTTAATAAAAGATTGCATTCCACTTGTTTAATCCAGAAGCTTTCTAGGCAAATGCAGTGGACTGCGCATGATGTAGAATGCACACATGCTAAACACAACAGGCTTGATTCACAAAAATAAGATAACAAATCTTGGTAGGTTTACTCCTACATCTGGAGTACATTTCTGGCTTTTTGGAATTCACAAATATTTCCCAGATTTCTTCTGGGATACTGCAACTTTTCCCAGTTTTTCTATGAATACCCTGGGAATTTATTTGTCAATTACATTTTGGCATGTCGAATGTGCACTTGTATACACATACATATTTGATCATTTTAACCCTTTCAGTGCTCATGATGGAATGGTTCCGTAATGATCACCAGTGCTAGAGTGCTAATGATGGAATCATTCCGTCATGAGTACATGCACACTCAATCCCTCTGCTGCAAACAGCAGAGGGATTTCCTTTTTCATTTTTACCTCAGGAGGTGAGGAAGAGCTTTCCCACCATACTGTGGCATTTTTTTCATATGTAAGGACAATCACCTGCATGGTGTGCTGTCCTCATTACAAATAAAACTGAAACTGAAATGAGCCTATCAGCCAGTTTCAGTTTCAGTACTCGGTGCTCGTGGAGACATCTCTGCCCCCGAGCATGAAACACACAGGAGAGGTATCACTGGAAAAAGGAGAATCTCCAGGAGGGCGGTACCCAAGCAGGGATTCACCCACTAGGCACCAGGGAGGTGGGAGCAGCACCTTGGCATAGAGTATTTGCTCCCCTCATTTTATAACTGGCATATTCAGTCTTTTTGACCCCTAGGGGCATATGGGGGCATTAGCAGAAACCACCCTAGACACCAGCGATTATTGTTTTTATAGTTCAGTATTGGGACCTGTCCAGAATGTGCATGCCAATGCCCCCACACTCCCTCCCAAAAAAATGACAAAGTCTTTCCGCCCACAAGGAGGCAGATGGGAGCAATTGCCCTGATCTGCCGGGGGGGGGGGGGGTTGGAGAAAGCCAACTGGGCACCAGGGATGAGTTTTTTTTATACGCAGGGGAGGGGCCTACCCAAAACAATATTGCTGCAGTCTTGCAGATGCAGATGGGGGAAATAGTCTCTTATCTGCCCCACAGCGGAGGCAGAAAGCCCACTAAGCACCAGTAATTATTTTTTTCAAAGTTAACCCCCAAAAAAAGTCCACGGTCTTTCTGCCCACCATTGGGGCATATCAGGGCAATAGCCCCCAATCTGGCCCCCAGTGCAGCAAAAAGCCCACTAGGCACCAGGGATTATTATTGTTGTTTATACATAGGGGTGGGGGCTGCCCAGAATGGGCATGCTAATGCCCCCACCACAAAAAAATTGCCACAGTCTTTCTGCCCACCCCCAGGAGGCAGATGGGGTCAATAGCCCTTGATATGCCACAAGTGAGGTACAATTTGTATTGGGAGACTTTGTGGAATGCTGGGTGGGTGAAAGTTTGTCGTTCCACACAGATTTTAGAACTTTTCATCACAAATATGTGAGTAAAATGTGTTTTATTTGTACAAAGTTTGAGATTTGTAAGGGATTCTGGATAACAGAACCTGATGAGAGCCACACAAGTCACCCCATCCTGGATTCCCCTGGGTGTTAAGTTTTCAAACATGTATAGGTTTCTTTAGGTTTCCCTAAGTGCCGGATGAGCTTTAGTCCAAAATCCACAGCAAAGAACATTGAAAAATGGGTCAATTTTCACTGGAAAAATGTGATGTGCATGCGTTGGGTTTTGGGCTGTTACTTGCTGCGGGGACTAGGCCTACCCACACAAGTGAGGTGTCATTGTTATTGGGAGACTTTGGGAAAGCTGAGTGGGTGGAGCTTTGTGGGTCCACACAGATTGCAGAATGTTCCATCACAGAAATGTGAGGAAAATTTGTTTTTTGAGAAAGTTTGAGGTTTGCAAGTGATTCTGGGTAACATAACCTGGTGAGAGTCATGCAAGTCACCCCATCCCTGATTTCCCTGGATGTCTAGTTTTAAAAAGTGTATGAGTTTGATAGGTTTTCCTTAGGTGCTGGTAGAGCTAGGGTCCAAAATCCACAACTAGGCACATTGCGAAAAAGGGTCAGTTTTTACTGGAAAAATGTGATGTGTCCACATTGCGTTTTGGCCCGGTTTCTGTCACACCTACTAGGCCTATCCACACAAGTGAGGTACAATTTATATCAGTATACCTTGGGCAATGCTGGGTGGGTGGAAGTTTGTGGCTCCCCACACATTCCAGAACTTGCCATCACAAAAATGTAAAGAAAATATGTTTATTTAAAAATAAAGTTTGAGGCTTGCAAGAGTTTCTGGGTAACAGAACCTAGTGAGCCTACCACCTCAAGTGAGGTAACATTTGTATTGGGAGACTTAGGGGAACACAGAGTAGTAGAATATGTGTTATTACCAATTATACACACGTCACCCCCATCCTGGATTCCCCTGGATGTCTAGTTTACAACAATTAATAGCTTTGCTAGGTTTCCTGAGGTGCTAGCAGAACTAGGGTCCAAAATCCATGAGGTACATTGTAAAAATAGGGTCCGTTTTCTCTGGAAATATGAGATGTGTCCACATTGTGTTTTGGCCATTTCCTGTCGCAGGTACTAGACCTATCCACACAAGTGAGGTGCAATTTCTATCAGGAGGATTCGGGGAATGCTGGATAGCACAAAGTTTGTGGCTCCCTGCAGTTTCCAGAACTATCCATCACAGAAATGTGAGCGGTTAATCACCAAACACTGGAAAAAGAGGGAGCCGCCATTCCCTAAATACTGGTATGCTTCCTTCACCAATTGGGCTAGAGCAGAGAGCGTGGCTTTACATCGGGAGGAGGTAGCGGGCTTGCGGCAGTTTCCAATTGTGCAACTCTGGGACGGTTTCGTGAGATCCCTCCAGAAAGAAGGCGCGACCAGGGGATTCATATAGGGATCGCCATGAGTAAGACGACACGGACGCCATAGATGAGGGCACGCTAGATGCGCAGTTAGTGCTTTCCCCCCCCAGCGACATTCACACGCCAAGAGCGCTGGATGAGTGGCGTTCCTAGAACAGTGGGGACTGCCACCTCCCCAGCTGCCCAGAAACCTGACCACTGCTCACACCACGTGTCCGATACGCTACCCGGTGGACCAGATAGATGTCCACCTACAGACGCAACGATGAACAGACCTGTCACAATGTCTTACTGATCGCCCTTCACGGCGTCGCTCCCTTAGATGCACTCTCCCTCCCCACACCCCCCCCTCCCAAACACCCACCCCCGTTTAACTGTTCTGGACTCTTGCCTCCCATACATAGTTTCTAAACCAGGAGGCACACACGAACAACGACTCAGACAAGAGGACTAATGTGGGCCTCATCTCTCCAGCTAACTGACAGGCTATAAAGCTACCTGCGCGAGCCACCATACTATGAAGGGATGAGATGTGAGGCTCTGCTGTCCATTAGTGGGTGGAGTACCTCGTGGCAAAGGTAGACCGCACACGAATTTCAATTGCATCCACACTATTGACACGCAGCTAAGGTCTACACGCGATCTTTCTGGGTTCGGAAACACAACTGTTGATATGTTCTTTGGTGATACAACCGACGAAATGGGACACACCGATGAGAAATGTCTAGTTTACAGAGTTGAAATGTTTTTCTTATACTTAATGAAACAAGACGTCCTTTAAAGACTCATTGTACATAGGAGCGCCTATAACGCGAAGATTACCATTACTGACCTGCAATGTTTGGCAGCCGATGTGTGACCGCATACTTGTCGTTTGCGCTTCTTTATCCTTCACATGCATCCTCAAGTTGCGGCCGGCCCTAAGGGTTGTAAGCTCCGCTATATGTACTGCACTGTGGAATATTAATAAACGTCTTACAAAAAAAAAAAAATCACAGAAATGTGAGTGAAATGTGTTTTTGGGGGAGAATGTTAAAAGTTTGCAAGGGATTCTGGGTAGCAGAACCTAGTGATAGCCACACAAGTCACCCCATCCTGGATTTCCCTGCTTGTCTAGTTTAATTTTTTTTTATCTGTTTGCTAGGTTTCCATAGGTGCTGGCTGAGCTAGGGTCCAAAATCCACAGCTAGGCACATTGCACACAAAGGATCAGTTTTCAATGGAAACATTTGATGTGTCCATGTTGCAGTTGGACCATTTCCTGTCGCAGGCACTAGGCCTACCACCACAAGTGAGGTAACATTTGTATTGGGAGACTAAGGGGAACACAGAGTAGTAGAACACGTGTTATTACCTATTAACTTTCTTTTCATTTCTGCCTGCCAAATGGAAGACAATGTGTAAAAAAGATGTCATTTCGAAAAATGTCCTCTAATTCACATGCTTGTATGGATCCCACAATTTTGGTGATGTGCACTTAACCACTGCTTCTAAACTCTATGGGGGTCATTATGATGACGGGCGGACTTAGTCCGCCCGTCATCCTCGTGGGACTCGGGACCGCCCGCCATAAGGGCGGGGGTCCCGGGGATGGTATTAGGATGTGCCCGCCACAGTGGCGGGCACATCCTGCATGTTAAGCATTTTGGCGGGCGGTGCTCTCAGCACCGCCTGCCACAATGCAGAAAAAGCACTCGAACATTTGCATTTACAAAGCTGGCAGGCACCGCGCGGTGCCTACCGCTTTGTAAATGCAAATGAAGGGGGGGTACCACAGGTACCCCCCGTGTGCAACCCCTACTCTCCTTTACTCTAGGGGCCCGCACGGGGCCCCCAGAGTGAAGTCCGCCTGCATTGCAAAATGCACATCATAATATGGCTGGCGGTGTCTCATAGACACCGCCACTATATTATTCCTTTTCCGCCCCAGCTGCAAGGCGACCGGGCGGAAAAGCGGCGGACGGTCTTTCCGTCCGCCGAGGTCCCCCGCCCTAACTAATATGGCGGGGGGGAAACGAGTGAGGATGGCCGGCGGATTGCCCCCGCCAGGCTGGCAGTGGCCACCGCCAGCCTGGCGGGGGCAATCCGCCCGCTATCATAATGGGCCCCTTCGTTTTTTCCCATTTTGGAAATATATAGGTTTCCTTGGTACCTATTGTTCACTCTTTATATTTTACCAAATGAATTGCTATATACCCTGTACAAAATGAAAAACCATTGCAAGACGTAGTTCAGTTATTGGCTCTGGGTATCTCGGTAACTGGTAAACCTAGCAGTCCTATATATCCCCGTAACCAGAAGGATCCAGCAGACATAACGGTTTATTGTATTAAGAAATCGCATTGCTTAGAAGAAATTACAGGTGAAAATGTTGGCACAAATGGATGTTTTTTCCAACTCGATTTCAATATTTTTTTAGTTCAATTGTTAGTTTCTATAGAAAACCATGACATATCTACACAAATGACCCCTTTCTGCATTCAGAATGCTATCTACTTTTCAGAAATGTATAGTTCTCCATGATCCATTATTGGTTTCATACCCATTTTTTACCACTACTTGGAAGGAGTTTGAAAGCAAAAAAAGAATAGGATAAATAGTCCATGTCCCAGTAAAATGACAAAACTGTGTAGAACATGTTGATTTTCTGACAAAAGTCTCCATGTTCCTGAAACCTGGGAAGATGGCTATTTTATCATCGCAAACTCTTTGTTGACAACTTTTGCAGGGAACAAGCCAGACGCTTTCCTCTACAGCACATTTTCCCCATTTTTCTTGATAAAAAAAACAATAATTTGCTGTATTCTGCCCAATATCTTGCTCCCTTCCAGGGGAAGACACACACCCTGGGTACCTTTAGAATCCTCAAGATGTTGGAAGAAAAAGACTCAAATTAGGAGTGTATACCTTATGTGGACAAGGCGTAGCATTGGGGGGGGGCGTGGTGAGGCCTAGCAGCAGAGGGTTGATAACCTTAGACCAGTGCAAATTTGTTTGCTTTTTACTCCATAAGAAAATATATTTCCTCACTGAGCAACCCTTTTCTTTGGTAGACCAACAGTTTTTACAGTGTGCCATCATTATTCCTAGCCATGCCAATGGCATAAGTCAGACTGAATACAGATTGGTAATGTGCCATGAACAAAATTGTGAATGCTCACAACTTTATGAGTTGGACCTTGCCGTTTTTGAAGGGTCTCCCCAAGATTTTGCCTTCTGTTACTGACCTGTTTATGTTGGCATTAGGGTTCTGTGCACCTTTTCCCTGTGAGTATGTGCTTGTGCTCTCAGCTTTACACATGGTAAAAGTGACATCTACCTAAGTGGTACATTTGATTTGTTTGTAAATACCTAGTAAATATACTACATGTACCCAGGGCCTCTAAATTAAATGCTAAAGTGTGCCTGCAGCACCTATTGTGCCACCCACTGAATTTGACTTTTGAAACACATCTTAGGTCTGCCACTGCAGCCTGTATTGCAGTTTTAAACTGCCATTTTGACCAGTAAACTTTTTCTGGGCCTAAACCTTCCTTTTCAATACATATATATCACCCCTAAAGTAGGCTCTAAGGGTGTATAGGGCAGGGTGCATTGTATTTTAAAAAGTAGAACATGTTTTAAACGTCATAGCAGTGAAAAACTCCTAAAGTCCTTTCTTTCCCATTGACTAACCCTGGGTTGCCATATTAAATGTAACAATTGATAACTTTTTGGAGCAGATAAAATTTAGGCCTGGATGGACCTCGCAGAGTTCCAAAAAAACTCTTCCGCCGATTCGCGCTACATTTTAATGTAAAGTAGTGCATTCCATGGTGGAAAATCAGTGTGAATGGCACCACACGGTCTGCATGGGCGCATCCATTTTGATTGATCTGCTTTCTGCTCTGTGCTTCGTGCTGGGCCTGCGTTTTGCATCCCTTCAATATCTATTTAATACTTCTCCTATCCCATTCATCCAATCCTCATTTACCTTATTTTTATCGGATGTAGGATGATACATCGCAAACCGGAACAACGCAAGCAATCACCACGCTGTTGTAACATCGTAAAAGCAATTACATCGGACGCATTTACTACGCATGCTGTTGCCACGCGATTGTAGTGTCTCGGCTGTTTTGTGCCATTACAACGCAGTTGATCAAATCGTCTCCTGTTACAACATTTTTTTTTCTGATCTAATGAATGAGAAATGATAGCACGGCCCATCGTTATCAATGTGATATATTTACAAAACATGCTAACATTATTTATACTGTAAAGTCGCACGCAGCTATGAGGCAATATTATGTTTTGGCTCCGTGACCTAATGAATGAGTAAGGAAAGCATACAGCTATAAGGCCATATTATGTCATCTTCCGTGACTCCGTGACCGTGACCTAATGCATGAGTAAGGAAAGCACACAGCTATAAGGCCATATTATGTCCTCTTCCGTGGCTCCGTGACCTAATGAATGAGTAAGGAAAGCACGGTTAATCATTATTAATGTAAAGAAAGCACGATGCTAACATTAGTTATACTGTAATTATGTCATCTTCCGCGTTGTAATCATGCGTGAGCATGCGCACGCTCCATCATTATTAATGTTATATAATTACGAAACATGCTAACAATATTTATACTGTAATTATGTCATCTCCCGCGTTGTAATCATGCGTGAGCATGCGCACGGTCCATCATTATTAATGTTATATAATTACGAAACATGCTAACATTATTTATACTGTAATTATGTGTGAGTACGCGTTGTAATTGCAAGCGATGGAAATGTAATTGCGCAGTTATAGCATGCGTTGTAAATGCATGCAATGCAAAGGATCCTGCGATGTAAAAGATGCGCTGCGATGGCACCGTGTGCAATTATCATCGTTGTAATGGGTGTTTCCCTTTTTATCAGTGTGTGTATTTGTGTTTGTGTATTTTACGTTTTTGTCTATCTTTGACTTTTTCTGTTACTATTTGGACATTTTTGTTTTCCCTTTCTTCTTCCTTAGTTCTTTTCTGCTTCTCTGTTCTCTTACTTCTTATTCCTACCCAGTGCCATGTTGAAGGAGCAGCAACAGACAGCACGCAGCAGTGCCAGTGTGGCTGCTACAAGCTGCACACCTTGCAGTCACCGGCTCTGCCAAGGGGTGCAGCCCACCCCATTTGTGCAGAGGGGACCACACTTATTTTTAACATACAGTGCCACTTCCCCTCCATGCTGGCAGTAGGCAGCAGGCCTGGGACGGTTTTGCATGGTGCTCACACTCAGAGGTAAGTTAAGTTTACATTATAACTATTGTGTTATCCAGTGTGAGCTAGCCAGGTGCTCAGCACTACCTAATCATATGCATCAGCACTCGCTTGGGTTGATTATTTAAGAAGTCATGAAAACTCTTCTGTCCTGTCACTAAAATAGTGGTAGTAGTTATATCATTTGATAGCGTTCTCTGTGCCTTTCTTTATGTAGCTGATACAATTTCAATTTCCCAGTGATGTGTAGAATACGTCTATGCATTGAAAAGGGAGACTGAGTTGGCCCATCAAAGGGGGTTGAGAAGCAAAGCTGATTTGTTGCAATGCATTAGTAGTTCCAAATGTAGTTTATGTTTAGGAAATTAGGAGTTGGGCTTAGGTTTAGTAAATTAGTATTAGGTCAAATTAATACTAGTACTATAGGTGATCTGATTTAGAAAAGTTCAATTGAACTGCTTTTGCCTGTCAAAATATTTTTGATTTGTGACTAACTGTACCACTAATCTATTTTCTTCATCTTCTTTATTTCTTACATCAGCACCCAAAGTCAAGAGGATATGTTCTAAAGGGGCTGAAGGTGAAGGGGCTGCCACCACCAGTGCTGTGGTGGGTGGAACTACCCCCAGCACCAGTGCCACTGGTTATTATAATTATTTCCCTAACTTTTTATGTCTCTCCACTAGTAGTATAATGTTGCCTTGTTTACAGTTTTATAATGTTTCTTTGTTTCCAACTCCTCTTCTATCTAATGTTTGTTAAATTCTTGTTATCCTATAGTATTCTTTTTGTTATACTCCATGTTTTTGTAGCTGACTTCCTCCTGTCTGTACTAGTCTGTAGCTTTCTTCTGCTTTGTGAGTAAGCTTTTCAAATTGTCTACTTTGACAGACTGGATAGCCACACTTTACACGTGACATGTGTGATTTAGTATTAATATTATACATCATTTGCCTCTTTTAAGTTAGGGTAGAACTGAAAAGCAGTCAGAGAAGAGAAGGGCCAATGGAATTAAAGTAAGATAATTGTCCACTACAGCTGCCCAAGCTGTAGACTTCAGGGAGCAGCAAAGCAGCCGACACACTAGCATGTTTCCATTAATTTATCACATCAAGAATACTTGTGCTACATAGTGCATAATGCCTTACCCATGACTGAGAGTTAACTTATTTTTGTTTTTTCACAAAAGGGGTCCATTATGATATCGGGCGGATTGCCTCCGCCAGGCTGGTGGTAGCCACCACCAGCCTGGTGGAGGCAATCCGCCCGATATCATAACCAGATTTCCCCCCCCGCCATATTAGGATGGCGGGGGGGACCACGGCGGACGGAAAGACCGTCCGCCGCTTTTCCGCCCCGGTCGCCTTGCGGCCGGGACGGAGAAGGAATAATATGGTGGCGGTGTCTAACAGACACCGCCAGCCATATTATGATATCTGGTGTTCAGTGCCTTTCTGCGGCGGCGATGCCGCCACGGAAAGGCATGCGGTCTTCACTCTGGGGGCCCCCTGCGGGGTTGCACATGGGGGGTACCTGTGGTGCCCCCCTTCATTGTCATTTACAAAGCGGCAGGCACCGCGCGGTGCCTGCCGCTTTGTAACTGACAATGTGAAAGTGTATTTTCAGCATTGTGGCGGGCGGTGCAGAGAGCACCGCCCGCCACAATGCTGAAAATGCAGGATGTGCCCGTCACTGTGGCGGGCACATCCTAATAGCATCCCCGGGACCCCCGCCCTTATGGCGGACGGTCCCGATCTACGATGGAATGACGGGCGGGCAAAGTCCGCCCGTCATCCTAAAGAGGCCCAAAGTGTTTGTTTAGTTTTTTTTACTAGGATATCCTATGAAAGAAAAACATAACCTAGTTTTAATCAGGTGGTATTCTGGCTTAATTCTTTGAGTCCAGTCAGTGTGTTTATTGGAGACATGCATGGATAAACAAGTGTTTGCACAGAGCATTATTTATAAATTGTCTTTTTACATTTTTTCTTTCTTTATATAGCTAATCCTGCTGCTCCACCACCACCACCACTATCTCAGCAAACAGCTTGCTGTTAAAGTCTTCCAAGATGTTTGCAGCTGTATGGGATTTCTCCATGGTGAACATCGCTACTGTTGCATTCCGCTGAACGTCCTTAAAAGTTTCATCGGTGCTAAGACCTGTAGATAGCTGTTATAGCTGTTGTCTAACCCTCACAAAAAAGATCCAGCGTGCAGTGATGCAGTGATGCACATGTAATCAGTGTAGTCAGTGTAATAAGTGGCTTGACAACTGGTCCACATGTCTGTAGTCAGGTGGATAGTGTGAACGGCACTTTACTGCAAAGCTTGTCAAACTAATTGCAGCACATTGTGATAGAACACTGGAACAGCAACTCTGGCAAAATAGGTCCGGCTGGGAACCTTCCATTTGGGGTAGATGGCAACTACACATTCTAAAATTCCAAATACTTCCATAAAAAAATGGTAGAATTCCAGCGCTAACAACTTCCCATTGCACAAACGTGCCATTGGTAGGGTGCATTCATAGGGCACCTCCTACTTAAACATACCCGGAATAGTAGCATGAGAGTTTTTCTTTTCTGGTGCCTCTGATGCAGGTGACTTCTGAAGAGAAGAACCAGGAGGTGGTAGACTCAATATGTGTCTTGGGCAGTCACTGTATGCTGTGGTGTCTCCATCTACCTCTTTTGCCATTTTGAGGTTGCTGAGGCGGGTGATACTGGTGCATGGCTGGGGACAGGTCTGCTTTAGGTAAAGCTGTCACCCTCTTCTTCCACCTGACCTTTACCTCCCACCATGATCAGCGCTGATTCCCCTCTCTCATCATCGCCACCACCTGAGCAATTTTTTAAGTTATGCCTCCCACTAAATTGTGTGGCATTTTTTCATATGGGTCGTTTGACCTTCAATGTCATAGCGTAAACAGGGTTTACCTCAACAAATACTCGTGTGGCAAATGTACCACATTGCAATTAGGCCTGGGAATTTGCGGTATTTGCGTAATTTCGCATTCCGCGGAGAACGCGGAATAAACAAAAATTCCGAGTTCCGCGGCTTTGCAGAATTTTTTGCTTGTTTGCGCTTTTGAAATGCGTGTTCATGAGATATTTCTCCATGAGCACGCAAACAGCGTTCGCGAACAGGAAAAAAGCATTGCGGACGGGTGGAGCAGGCAATTCCGCGTGTTCGCGGAACTTTTGCGTGCTCGCGGAGATTTTTTACCATTTCACAGAGATTTGTGTAGTGCGACTACACAAATTCCGCCCACCCCTAATTGCAATGCTATTTTTGTCCCAAACTGGGGAGGAGAACTTTCTTAGTGTGCCACTTCCAATGCCCGAACAACTGGAGGTAGGTGGATGTGTTGTTGATTGCCTCACTGCAGTGCACACTTCAACTGAGGTAGTGGTGGATGCAAGTCTCAGTGGTGGCCTTAGAAACATGGAAGCTGGCAGGAGTGATGGGTGATACCAGTGCCACATCCATTGGAGCATGTTGAATATGAGGGGTAATGCCCTATTACTTACCGGTAACCATCTCCCAACAGAAAAATTAACAGAGGAATGCTAGGACCCTAACCCAACCCCCTCTTACTGGGAGTACATAATCACTACTTACCCAGCATTTCGCCTGAACTACCAAGCCATCAACAGGAAGGCTGGCCATCCGGTAGGGAGGGAGGGTTGTAATGAATGGAATGAGGACAATGAGACCAGTCGTAATGAAGATTAGCGGTAAGTAATATGGCATTACCCCAGGGCCCTCCTATCATCGTCCCATTAATAGCTTGTGGAGAATACCAAAGCCAGGAAATTGGCCATACGAACCCCCAAAGAACTCCTAGGATACCACGCCGACAGCAGTAACCCAAGGGAAAAAAACCGAGAGAAACACTGAAAGAAACAGGCAGGAGCACACCGCCGACAATGCTCCCAACCAAAAAATGGACACACCAACTAGAGCAAGCAGGAGACGTCCAAAGAGAACAAAAAAATGGCAAGTCCATGGAGGCACCTCCCAGAGAGCTGCCAACCCCCTCTGGGAACAACCTCCAATCAACAATGGAGGAGATTACCCACCAAGAAAGCACCAGAGATCACCACCCACAGAACAACGGTGAGGAGACCACAGACTGAAGAAGACCCAAAATCAGCCAAACCCCGGCAAAGCCAGGAACAGACCAAAAGGGACACAACCATGACCTGGAAATCCAGGACCCCAGAAACAGAACGCACCACCAGTCCGAAGAAGGCAGCCAATCACAGAAAAGGAACAAGCATGTCACCCTGACCCCTAAACACCACTGAGTGGAATGAAGCCAGCCCTGAAAGGGCAAGGACAAACAAAAATCAAGGCTGGAAAGGGGCATACCACAGAAACCCACAGCTCAAAGGTCAAACCCCAGAAGGGAAAATGGCCCGAAGCCACCAAACCCCCAAAACAACCAGCACAAGTAGGACCAGAACCAAAGAAGCACCCCAAAGGGAATGAAATGTCCAGAAGAGCACCTACAAGGCCAGGAGGCTGCCACACTCATTGCCAACAAGCCACCCAAGAGACACCTCTGCTGGACCAACAGAAAGTGCACTAAGCAAACCAAGGAAGAAACAAACAACAAATCTGAACAGGCACACCCAGAAAAGAGGTAATGGGAACAGGGGAAGACCCAACAGCCCCAGCCCTAAGCAGGAACAGAAGGGTGACAACCACAGGACGAAACCCAACACCACCAGAGAGGCCCACAGAAGACCAGCCCAATAAAAGAGGAGAGGGCCTGCCAACAGGGTCATGGCCCATACCTAGAAGACCAACAAATGGCAGGACCACACAGACTAAACCAGTAAGAGAGGATGCAATGACCAAAGAGCAACCTCCCACTAACCACACTGACCCAGCCACCAGAGAGCACAGACGCCACCATCACCCCCGAAACCCCAGAGGAGAACCAGGCACAAGGCAAGAATCGCCATTACCAAGCACCAGTGTCAACATAAAACGCCAGCCCAAGCACTCAGGCTGGGTACAGGCACCCGAGCCGGAGCATGGGAACAGGCCAACAGTCCAAGACCGAGGCACACAACCAACAAAACCCCGCCCCACAAAGGCTCAGTCGCAGACAGAAGGAGGAATGCCTGATGAGCAATAGAACCCCAGCCACCTAAAAAACAACCCGTAGGACCAGGCAGACGGAAACACACACCCCACAGGATCAGAAAACAGCATGGGAAGTGTCAGAGTCCAGAACCCAAAAAAGCACAACACCCCACCAGGAAGAGGCCAACAACATAGGACAACCCCAAGCAGTGGACACCATCTGACCTGAACCAGCCGGAGCAAGGCTGATCCAGGACACTGCAACCAGCTAGAACAGGATGAAGCAAACCCCAAGGCCACCAAGACCAGGGAAACCCAAGGGCCAACCAGAAACAACAAGGAAGACCGCACCCCAAACAACACAAACCAAAGATGACCCACCGAAGCACCACCCTGGGTGCCAACCCTAGGGGCACAAAAGAGAACTGGAGAAAGACAAGTACACTGACCACCAGAGAAGAGCCTGCACACCCCAGACTAGACTGTATCATCAGATGATACAAGAATTAATTGTATAATTTTTAAATAAGTAAAACCCTATCAAAAAAAGAGCATTTAATAGAAACAATATTTTTCTATTTCTTTGTTCAGCACTATTTATACATAGAAGTGTTCAACGTATGGTTTTTGTATAAATTCATGCACGGAACCCGGTGCAATTTCTCCTTTTTCCTAAAAACACCCCAGACTAACACCCAGACAAGCGCCATAGGACAACGAGCCCAACCAGCACCATCCTGTGGAATACCCAGCACCAGCCAGAGAAGGGCCTAAACAAAGCCCAAAGACAGCCCCAAATACAACGGAGAATCGTAAGCCACCGGCCCCAGAGTCCCCAGCCAAAAACATGTCAGGAAACCAGGGTAGAAGATCAAGGACAGGAGAGTCAAGCAGGATGGCCCCATCCCAACCCAGCCTACAACCCTAGAAACCCCCCAGAAGCTAGCTGAATTAACCACAGACCCACCAGCAGAGACAGGAGGCCACCAACACGCTGCTCACACAGACCTGGAAACAGCGGAAAAGGGCCAAACAGCTACAAACCAGAAACACAGAAACCCCTAAGGAAAGAGAGAAAAGTCCCCAACAACAGCCACAACCAAGGCCAAGGAGGCAACTCCGAGCAAAAAAGCATTAGGGAAGCCAGGGCTGAAGCCAAGGAGCCTGCCTAAGCACAAAAACTCCACGGCCCAGCACACACTTGGTGAAGGCCGGCGCGGAGCACAGACAAAAAGCAATGGGCAGGGAGAGTGTCACGGACCGCAGCCACCCCAGTCACAGAACTGTCAGACCACCAGGCCCGGAGGACCCACACCCTAGCATGGCACCTGGAAGAGGAAAAAAGCCAGAAAGACCCATAGTTAGTAACCCAAACAGCAACCACAAAGGAAACAAGAACACAATGTCCAGAGCCCCCTGCCCCCAAGGAGCAAGCACCCAACCAGGAGACAGGGGAGACAATGCATCGCCAACCCAATGGCTCAGAACAACAAAGGCTCTAAACAGAACAGCAAGGCCCCCCAAAAACAGAGGCAGAAGCCAAAGCACCAGACCCAGATGGAAGCCCCATGGCTACACCACCGGTACCGGAGGGTACAGAGTCGCACCCCCCAATGAGGGAACATAGGCCGGAAGAGAGACAGGCCACAAACAGGACCTACACATCCACAGCAGGGCAATCAAAAGCCCAGGAAGAGCCTGAAGCAGGCCATAGCAAGACAACCAGCCTGAGACACAACAAGACGGCGTAGAGCAAGCGGTAGGGATCACAACAAAACAAGGCATAACCCGACTGAAATTCCGATCCAGTAAATAAAGTCGCCAGTGGAGGGACAATAGCCCAGGATGAGGAGGGACCAGCAAAGCCAGAGGCACAAAATATCCTCCCCGAACCACAGCGCCAAGCACAGAGAAAAACCAACAGGAAGGTGGATAGGCATCCATAGTGGCAAGAATGAACACCATGGGACTGCACCTGCTGGAGAGTGGGGGTCGCATGTCGGCCAACCGATGCACCCCTCGGGAGTAGGATTAGGAACCCCCCATGGTGGGCTTGCAGGGGGACAGGAGAAGTCTGGAACTGTGGCTGAGTCCACAAACAGCAGGACTACACCCACCACTGCAAAGACCAGAACCCAACCGCAGAGGGTCCAGCCACCTATCAGGTCGATACCTCGCAAACAAAAACCAGAAGATCCTGAAAAGGAAGCCAGGGACCACAGGACAATCCCCTATACCACAGGTCCAGGCCAGGAGCAGCACAAAGTAGAAAGGGCAGAGGAGAAAAACACACCATGCATAACTCACCCCAGGGCCAGCAGAATCCCAACAACACAGCCAGCCCCATTAACTGCACCCCCCAGCTAGCCCAGGTGTGCTCCATAAGAGTGCACAGGAAATTGACTCGCTGGTCCGCATGCATAACAGGGGCAACCCAGCACAGGTACTAGACCGCCAACATCACCATACCATTGCCACGAAATAAGAACTCCTCACAGTGTGACACTGCTTGAGGGACTCAAACCCTTGCATCGTAGAGGCATGTGACTTCAATATTCACATGACCCTGCCTCAGAGCCACAGCCCCTGGCTGACCAAAGAAGGCCAAAGGAGAGTACTGCCCAGGCAATGGAGAAAGGAAACTCAAACCCTGTATCCCAACACCTGCAAAGAAGCAAGGGAAAAAAACGGGTAAACCATTATGTTGTACTCACCCCAGGGCCGGCAGACACTCCAGACCACATCATCTGCCAGAACAATGTACATACAAGCCAGCCCAGGTGCACACCACCAGCCCCAGTGCCTGGGCAGCAGGGAAGCAACCACACCGGCCACCAGGCATGACTTGAGCACCACCAGGACAGCCCCAGAGCAGCCATCCATCCTCTGTGGCACTTCTGCCACCTGGCATGGCCCCCCAGGAGATTCCCTCTGCAACCCAGAACTGACTGGGAGGCCAATGCACCAGCCGCAAAGGTCCAGCTGGCATGCATGGCAAAGAGCCGGCTGGCAACATCCAAGTCTCCCAGCAAGCCTGGCAGGCTAGGAGGCACACCAGACCACACCCCATCCAAAACAGCCAGTCAGCCAGATAGGGACCACTGAAGACCACCACACCTGTCCAACAGGAGCACCTGGTCAGACTGATTTGCAAATGGCCATGTCTGTACTGGGGTGGCAGAGTGGGCTAAAGAACGGTGATGGATTAAACCCAGATCTTTTGACTGGGTGTGAGTGTTTGATTGGTTCAGATGCTCCGTCCATCACCACCCCCTTTTGTACTGCTTTGTTCGCCATAAGTTGGCCCGGTAGGTAAGTAGACAGAATATCAAATTTTTTATATCAATGTGACAAAATATCGATGTTTTTATATCGATAGTAATATATATCGAATTATTTAATATCGACATGAAAAATATTGTTTTTTGTATGTGTCCTTTTATATCTAAGTTAAAAATGTCGAAGGTGGAAATATCGTTGTGTTAATATATCGATAAAGTGTAATTTTTAGTAATATTTTTTTATGTGATTTATTTTGTGTTTATAAAATCTAATTTGTTATGTTTTTTTAAATTATATATAAGTTTAGGACCGGGATGTTGGGTTTATATGGGATAAGGGTGGGGAGTGTTTTAAAAATTTAGATTTTTGGGGTAAATTTAAAAATTGTAAATATAATAAAAAGAAAAAAAGAAAAAAATTGTGAGAATATTTTTTCAATATTTTTCAATATTTAAAAAAATTTGTAAATATTTTAGGAGCGGGATGTTGGGTTTATAGGGCATAAGGGTGGGGAGTGTTTTAAAAATGTAGATTTTTTGAGTACATTTTTAAAATTTAAATATAATTAAAAAAAATTAATTTAAATTGTGAGAATATTTTTTCAATATTTTTAAATATTTAAATCTTTTTGAAAATATTTTAGGAGCGGGATGTAGGGCGTATAGGGGATAAGGGTGGGTAGTTTTTTTAAAAATGTAGATTTTTTGGGTAAATATTTTACATTTTTATATAATTTTAAAAAATGTTTATTTAAATTTAAATTTAAAAAAATTAAAATTTTGTAAAAAATGTAAATAAATTTGGGAGTGAGCTGTGGTGTTTATAGGCGATAAGGGTGGGAAGTGTTTTGAAAAAATAATTTTTTATTTAAATATTAAAAAATGTGTTACATTTAAAGGTTATTTTGTGGGATTCATTTATATATTTTAAAATTTTGAAATTTACATTTAAAAAGTTTTTTTGTATTATTTGAGTATTTTAATAATATATAGTTTACAGATTATGTTGGGAATAGTAATTTAATTTTAATTAGTGTCCAGCACCTAACCTAATTTTATGTAGTGTGGAGTTGGAAAAGTAAATTATTTGTAATTAGTGTCCAGCACCTACTCCAAATTAATGTAGACTGGAGTGGGGATAGTAAATTAATTTTAATTAGTGTCCAGCACCTACTCCAGATTAATGTAGACTGGAGTGGGAATAGTGAATTATTTTTAATTAGTGTCCAGCATCTACCCTAAATTAATGTAGACTGGTGTTGGAATACTAAATTAATTTTAATTAGTGTCCCGCACCTACCCTAAATTAATGTGGAATGGAGTTGGAATAGTAAATTAATTTTAATTAGTGTCCAGCACCTACCCCAAATTAATGTAGACTGGAATGGGAATAGTAAAATATTTTTAATTAGTGTCCATCACCTATTCTAATTTTATGGAGACTGGAGTGGAATAGTAAATTAATTTTAATTAGTGTCCAGCACCTACTCCAAATTAGTGTAGACTGGAGTGGGAATAGTAAATTATTTTAGTAGTGTCCAGCACCTACCCCAAATTAATGTAGACTGGAGTAGGAATAGTAAATTAAGTTTAATTAGTGTCCAGCACCTACCCTAAATTAATGTAGACTGGAGTGGGAATAGTAAATTATTTTTAATTAGTGTCCAGCACCTACCCTAATTTTATGTAGACTGGAGTGGGAATAGTAAATTAATTTTAATTAGTGTCCAGCACCTGCTCCAAATTAATGTAGACTGGAGTGGGAATAGTAAATTAATTTTAATTAGTGTCCACCACCTACCCCAAATTAATGTAGACTGGAGTGGGAATAGTAAATTAATGTTAATTATTGTACAACATCTATATCAAATGTATGTATGTTGGAGTGGGAATATTAAATTATTTATGTTAATAAATAGATTTCATTAAAAAAAATTCAGAGTTGTCATATTTTATTTTTTATTAACATTAGAAATTGAAACAGAAAACATTAGTATTATATTTTTATTTTATACAAATATATTAATGCATATATTTGGAAATATCTGTTATGGTTATTGTAAATTTTTTTATTGTCATTGAAATTGGACATTTTATTAATAAATCATATTTAATACAGTTCTAAGTATTGTCTGAAGTAATAAAAAATAAGTAAAATTTTTTCACATTTTACATACATTTTAAATTTTTTAATACATGTTGGTTGTACATAACATTTTTAAATTAATATTAATATTAAGAATATTAATATTAATTTTTAAAACAATATATTTAAATGAAGAAAAAATGTTAACACGTGTATTTATATACATTTTGAAAAACATTTGTACGGATTTTTGATTTTTTTTTTCTGAATTTTGTAATTATAATAATAAATATTATTTATTTCATAATATTTATTTTTATAATTTTACAATATAACTATATTATGTTAAGTATTTTTATACAAGTAAAAAAACATTTTTTTTTAACATAGTATAAACATTTTTTATATGTAAAGCAATATTTAAATTCATTAATTAATATGTTTGTAATGTTAACCTTTTTGATTTGTTTTGGTTCATTTATTTTGTAACCGCTTTAGGTCGTTTTGTGTCATTTGGATGAACAGAAGCTCGCGGTTGGGAGAAACTTCACGTCGCTTAAGGTAAGGTTTGTTTTATAAGTTTTAAGTGTGTTTTATATTAATCTTGATAGTAGTTTGGTGCTGTTTAGTGTAGTTATAAGTAAGTTAGTTGTATTAGGCGTTTTTATATGCTGTATTTATGAGTGGCAGATGTACGTATTTTTAGCGTTGTCTAGGCTTGTTTGTAGAGTTAGTGTTTCAATGTTTAAAGTATATTCAGGTGAAATCTCATGTTAGTATTAGTGTTAGTAGGTGTTTATTTGTTTTACGTGGGTAGGAATGTATGTTTCATGGTTTTTTTTTTAGGAGTTCGTAATATCGGAAGGAGTGTTTTTTTTTTTTAAAGAAGTGTTTGTTAGTTTTATTAACTAATATATTTTTAACACTTCTTTAAATTTTTCAGTTTTCTTGGAGCGGTTTTTCTATTTTTTCGGGGTTTTTTATGGCTCTTTGAAGGACTCTCGTTGTATGGATTATTCTGTTTTGGGACAGTTGTATTTTTTCATTTTATTTTTGGGCAACCTTTTTTAAAAAATTGATTGTTTTGGTGAAAATGGATTCTACAGCCTTTGGGATACGATTGGTAAGTTTTTTAATTTTATTTATTGTGGGTGAGTAATGTTTTTATCATTATTGTTATGTTTTATTTTATTTTAAATATTAATAATGTGTGTATATATATTTTATACAATTTTACATGTATTTTGCACACATTAATTATTTTTTAGATAAAATATATTATTGTTATTTACATTTTATTGTTGGTATTTTTTTATTACTGGTTTGTTGGTGATAGTAATTTAAAGTAGTGTTTTGGCTAATATGTTGAGGTATTCAATTCCTTTTGTGCTAGAATACAATTTTACTTGTTGTTCTAGGTATTTATGCATTTGTTTGGTTTGTTTAGATGTTTTGGGAGTTAGTTCAGTAATGGATTGTTCCATTCGGAACTCTTGGTAGCTTTGTTCCTTTTGTAGGCATTTAATACATTTTTCTAAACTTGGTTTAGTTCTGCCTGTTGATTGAAGGAAGGCATTGTGCCAGTCTTCGACAGCATTGTTTGTTTTTGAATCTCCATTTAGTGTACTTCTGTAAATGTTCCACCAGGGTATTAAGAATTTAGGATTTCTTCTGTGGCCAGATCTATGAAGTCTACCTACCCATGTGTCCTCGAAATAGTCTAATAGTGGACTTAGTTTAGCTTTATTTAATTTGTAAAAGTTGCTGTCAATTAAAATGCTGTAGTGTTCTGCAACATCTGTTTCTGGGACGTAAGCTAGTGCTGTTAGTTTTTTTATTTGATATGCAAAAGATAAATTTGTTGCATAATCTATGCTTAGGGGTCCATCATGATATCGGGCGGATTGCCTCCGCCAGGCTGGCAGTAGCCACCGCCAGCCTGGCGGAGTCAATCCGCCCGATATCATATCCAGATTTCCCCCCCGCCATATTAGGATGGCGGGGGGACCACGGCGGACGGAAAGACCGTCCGCCGCTTTTTCCCGGAAAAGGAATAATATGGTGGCGGTGTCTAACAGACACCGCCAGCCATATTATGATGTCTTGTTTTCAGTGCCTTTCCGTGGCGGTGATGCCGCCACGGAAAGGCATGTGGTCTTCACTCTGGGGGCCCCCTGCGGGCCCCCAGAGTGAAGTACAGGTGGGGGTTGCACATGGGGGGTACCTGTGGTACCCCCCTTCATGGTCATTTACAAAGCGGCGGGCACTGCGCGGTGCCTACCGCTTTGTAAATGACAATGTGAAAGTGCATTTTCAGCATTGTGGCTGGCGGTGCAGAGAGCACCGCCTGCCACAATGCTGAAAATACAGGATGTGCCCGCCACTGTGGCGGACACATCCTAATAGCACCCCCGGGACCCCGACCCTTATGGCGGGCAGTCCCAATTTACGATGGGATGACGGGCGGGCAAAGTCCGCCCGTCATCCTAATGAGGCCCATAGTGTTGTCTTTTGTAAATTTCTCCATAGGCATTGGTTAAAGTGATAATAACAGCCTTGGATACAGGTGTGGGGATGTATTTTTAAGATACTTGAAAGCATTGCTTGTTCAAAATCAAGTATTATTTTTTCAGGGGAATAGTCATTAGTTTTTTGTTTTATTGTGGTTAATAATTCCATATATATGGAATTATTTTTGTTTGGTAGTAGTGCATAAAGTAGAGGTTTGTTGCAGTTTTGTATTGTATTGTATATAATTGGAAAAAAGGTTTGGGACAGATATTATAAGTCCCATCCATCATCCAATATTGGCTTTGCTGAAGTTTTATGAGGTTAATAGCTGCGCCAAAAATTATTAGTCTTTTGTCATTGTTTTTGTTATCATAAATGACAAATGGTCGTTTGTTTAAAGTTATAATTAGGTCAGGATTTAAAATGATTTTGCTATATGTTCTAGGAGGTCGTTTGGTAGTGGTAGTTGTTTTTTTGGTATGTGATATTGTTCTTTTTAGGGAGGCTATATTTGGCATTTGTGTGGTGGCTTTTTTAGGTATTTGGGGAATTTGTTCTTTTAAAATTGGTTGGTTTTTGGGAACCTGTACTAACTTCTTTTACGTTTTCTACTGCTGTTCTTACTTCAATTTCTGTTATGTTTGGTGGATGGTTATGTTCCCTAGTATAAAGTACTATTGCTTCCCTAGTTGTTGCCCTCCCGTAACATTTGTTGGAGTAATATTTACAACATTTCCAGTTAACTTTCCTCCCAAATTGTTTTTCTTGGGTATAAGTGTAACCCATATAGCAGAGTAATAGTTTTCCTGTCTGGCTGGTTATAAATTGTGCTCCTTCTATCATTTTGCTGTTTGTTATTCTATAAGAAATATATTTTATAGTTATTTAAAATATTGCTGTATATATTTTAAGTTAAATTTAAAAACATTTCTATAGTATATACTTACATTGTTGATAAATCTGTATTTGATTTTGATGTTTTTTACTGTTCAGTTGTGATATGTTTTTTCTGTGTTTGAATTTTCTGGAAAAAAAGTAAATGTATTTGTATTAATTGTTCCCATATATTTTTTAGGTGGCAGTTACAGTTTTTTTCTATAAGTTTTAGCTGATAGTTATTACATGTGTTTATAAAATTGTTTCGAGATACTTACTTTGTTAGTTGTATTTTTCTTTTGTGAGTTCTGTTTGTTCTTTTTCTGTAGAGTATTCTGTAGTGGTAGGAGAAAAAAACAATAGATATGCATTACTACTTGGATAATATTTTATATTTTTTAGGTTTTACCTGTTAGTTTTATTTAGTTTAGTTTAGTTACTTACTTTTAATCCAGTGAATTTTAGGTTGAATGTTGATGTTCTTGTAGGTGTAGTTGAAGTCATCCAGAGTGTTTTCTCCTGTCGTTTTATTTTTTTCCTGGTGGTTTGTGTTTAGTGTTTAATTGTTTATATAGTGGTTTAGAGTTACTAATTAGTTTTCTATTGGTTTATTTTTATCTGCAGTGTTTTTATTGGTTAGTTTGTATTTTTGAAAATGTGTTTGGGTAGTTAGTTTCCATATAAGGTAAACACTAATTAATATTTTGGTTAGTTTATTTTATTTTATTTATTTAAATAGTTTTAGTTAAATTTGAATCGTTTTTAATGTTTTGTAATTGTGAAATGTATTTATATAGGGACTCAAGTTTGAGCATACCCAGCCAACTTATGGCGAACAAAGCGGTACAAAAGGGGGTTTTGATGAACGGAGCATCTGAACCAATCAAACACTCACACCCAGTCAAAAGATCTGGGTTTAATCCATCACCGTTCTTTAGCCCACTCTGCCACCCCAGTTCAGACATGGCCATATGCAAATCAGTCTGACCCTGTGCCTCATGGGAACAGTCCAGCCCAAACTGCCAAGCCATGCCTTCCCTGGACCGGAAACAAGCTTCCTAGGACTGGTTTCTGGCATTTCAGCTGTCTTCAGGCAGGCTTGCTTGAATCCAGTGGCAAAGTGAGCAAGGGACTCACGTCTGAGCATACCCAGCCAACTTATGGCGAACAAAGCGGTACAAAAGGGGGTGGTGATGGACGGAGCATCTGAACCAATCAAACACTCACACCCAGTCAAAAGATCTGGGTTTAATCCATCACCGTTCTTTTGCACACTCAGCCACCCCAGTTCAGACATGGCCATATGCAAATCAGTCTGACCCTGTGCCTCATGGGAACAGTCCAGCCCAAACTGCCAAGCCATGCCTTCCCGGACCGGAAACAAGCTTCCTAGGACCGGTTTCTGGCATTTCAGCCGTCTTCAGCCAAGCTTGGTTGAATCCAGTGGCAAAGTGAGCAAGGGACTCAAGTTTGAGCATACCCAGCCAACTTATGGCGAACAAAGCAGTACAAAAGGGGGTGGTGATGGACGGAGCATCTGAACCATTCAAACACTCATGATAGAGATCGCAGGTCACCCGGCCAAATATTTCACCATACACGTACCGGGCCCATATAATTTTCCAATTTTATATATACATTAATCGGGTGACCTTACACTCTACTACCAGTAACCCTGAGTCCTTTCCTATTTATTTCTCGTGTACCCGACTTACCAATCCACCTTTACGGGTACCTATGACCACAATGGATCAGGGAGCTAGCTGTGAAAGAAAGGCAGACAACTAAAATACCAACATATACTCTTATACTTTCATTAAATAACCACAGACTACTAGGAAGTTTTACAAGTTTTATCTAGAATTCAGATTCGGAAAGCATACAGTTTACAACTAAAAGGCAATCAATAATCAAAATAACGAACAGCACATAGCCATAGAGAAAGTAAATCAGGGCAACCATTTATGAGTCTATAGGAAGATAAGGACATGAGAAATGCTAAACAGATTTCAGGAATAGATCTTTAAGAAAGTATACCTGTAAATGGGCAAATGTATGCATGTATTAGAGTTTTACTACGGGGAAATACTCCAAGTTTTGGATAAGAATTTTGGAAATCCTATCCATCTATAGGAAGGGTAAAAATTGGAACACGCTATAGTTCTAGAAACCTAACTTCAATCAATTCTAGAGGAGAAAAATTATAAGCCACATCTATATTTTCATAAACGGTATGAAGAATCGTACTTAAAGGAAGGGTAACACAGGAACATGCTGGAAAACAGCAATAACGTATTAGCTTTCATTCAGTAGCTTTGCGAAAGCATGGAAAATCAAATATGCGCAAAGGTGTGTCTTTATTAAAGCAAAAGACAGAAAATAGAAGGTGCAGTATAGAGTTTCAGCACTATATATTTACCTAGAATGGTGTGAAGACCAACCCTGGCCACGGATCAGTCAAGGACAGGAAAAACCCCAAGGAAGGACAGTCATCAATGGGACAGCAGGTGCAGAATGGACACCCCAGGACAGGACAGGAAAACCAGATTAGGATCAGGACAGGACCACCAAGGCACGACCAGCACCTGCAGTTTGGAAGCAACGCCTGCGCTCCACCCTCTCTGCAGCTATCGGCCAGAACCCCGATTGGGTAATCGAACTCCCCAGCAAAGTGCTCCGCCAGCACTTGAGGTTCAGTAAAACCTATTGAGTCTATGGTATATTTCGAACAGAGTGCTCCGCAGCGCTCTGTATTCAGTCACCTATTGAGTGCGTTGGGTCAGTGACAGGTCAACTATTCGGACAAGTCGGACAATTTCTCTAGCTAAACCTAGGCTAGTTATACTGTTTTCGGGTCAGTGTACCACCCCCCAAATGTTGCAAGTGTCAGAATCCCCAATTTCGATTGGTCCTAAAGTAGGATAGGTCAACACACCAATCAGAACAAACTTCTACAATACCACATTTGCATGTTTTTGGGACGGCCTAGCAAACTTGGGGTTCCCATGAGATATTCTACAGAATACAATAGAAGAAATACATTTGTAACAATTGTGGGACAGTCAAGCTCCATTCTGCTGGGTCGCAGGTCGCGTTCTCAGCAGCATCTTGACTGTGGCTGCCAGCTGGCTGTGTTCCACTGTTCAAGGTTGTCTTCCCTCTGCCAGGGTGACATGCGCAGTAGGGATTTTCAAGATGGGGTTTTCTTCCCTCCCAGGCCCATAAGTTGCGACACATGAAAAGTAAGCGAAAACAAGTTAGAACACAAGAAATAAATGAATTCACTGTATACCATGAATAGCTACTCTACACCCCTTTACTCATAATATACTATTGCGTGAGTGTTTTAGTGCAGACAGACAATAACATAAAACATTTGCGCAAGCTTCATCATGTGAGAATACAGACAGCCATCTTAAAAGCAAGTGCGCAAGCGCAAAGTTTCACACCAGACCTGCAAGTGCGTCATGTCACGTGAGTGTGACTAACGCATGCGCAGAACGAAAACCCACCAAGCAGCGGCCATTTTAGGAACAAATCGTTATTGAATTAGTAAACACATAGGCAAGCGTTTTTAGAACACCCCAAATGTCAGGATAAAGGGATATTAGTAAGACAAACAGGTTGAGTTGTAATCAATAGGAAGATGGATACTTCATATAGGATTGATCATGTTACTTTTATTAAGTTAATTAGTTAAGATAGAAAGGAAAACCCCATCAGGAGCAGCTGTCCTGCTGCTCAGCCCTCACTCAACTGACATTCACAGCACAGCAACATTCTAATCATCCAACATTCCATATGACATACAAACTAGCTGAGCAGCAGGGAGACTTAAGATACAACATATCTTCCTTCGTTATGGGTATAAATGCATAAAGCAATAAAATAGTTGTCAATTAAATGTATTCCAGTACACATAGTCAAAGATATTAAAACAGTGCACTAAAGTACAAGTGGACAACTCAAATAAAATATTTTCAACACATCCTTCACCGCATTACTTCCTGAAGAGAACAACTATCTTCATTCTATATCCTTATGCCACTAATTATACGAGTTGGCCAGACTAGCATAACTAGTAAGACACAAAGGAACAAACTTAACTCAATAAATATCAGGAAGCAGCGCGCACATCATATACTAAGAACAAGTACTCGTATAACTCATCCATACTTCAGAAAAAACACACATACACCTTAGCACCACACGTGTACACAACAAGCACTAATTAACCGGGAAACAACGTGCACACAACAAGCCCAAACTGGACATATGTAGCAAATAACAAAGCTTGTTGGAACAAACATCAACACCCATACAACACAACTAAGGGGTGATTATATACCACATAATCCCCCAAAAACATGAGTCAACGAGTCACCTAACATCTAGACATACTCACACACAACACCAGTTGTGGAACAACCCTTGGTGAAACCATCACCTATACCGAAACAAAATAACCAATGAGTGACCATATACAGCATAGCCCTCAAATTTCCATGTGGCTATATGCTACATAGCCATTATAACATGAGTTAATGAGTCACCTAACATCTAGATACACTCACACACAACACTAGTTGTGGAACAACCCTTGGTGAAACAATCGTTAATACTAAAACAAAAATAACCAATGAGTGACTATATACAGCATAGCCCTCAAATTACCATGTGGCTATATGCTACATAGCCACTACAACATGAGTTAATGAGTCACCTAACAGCTAGATACACTCACACACAACACTAGTTGTGGAATAACCCTTGGTGAAACAATCGTTAATACCAAAACAAAAATAACCAATGAGTGACTATATACAGCATAGCCCTCAATTAACCATGTGACCACATGCTACATAGCCACTACGACATGAGTTAATGAGTCACTTAACATCTAGATACACTCACACACAACACCATTTGTGGAACAACTCTTAGTGAAACAATCACCAACACTAAAACAAAATAACTAATGAGTGACTATATACAGCATAGCCCTCAATTAACCATGTGACCATATACTACATAGTCACTACCAACATGAGTTAATGAGTCACCTAATATTTAGACACCCTCACACACAACACCAGTTGTGGAACAACTCTTGATGAAACAATTGCCAACACTAAAACAAAATAAGCAATGTGTGACCATATACAGCGTAGCTCTCAAATAACCATGTGACCATATACAGCATAGTCCTCATAGTCACTATCAACCCACTTTTGCACATCAGATTTATTGTGAAACAGTTCCTGAAGATTCAAACAATAATTCTAAACCACAGTGACCTCAATACTTGTTATCAAACTTCACTACACACAACTAAATAAGATCTCAACTCACACCCAACAATAATGAGAATCAAATTATAATGTCTGCACCTATCCTCATGTACTCCTAGTATTTGTGTACACTGCTGTTTATCAATTTCAGCAACACTTGTTCTATCAAAGTGTCCGCAGTGTAGATCCTCTTTCTGTCACTGGGACATCTTCCTGTTTCAGGTACGGATTGCAGGAACAACACTGCTCTGAAAAGTTGTCTTTCTCCTTGCTGTATCCTCAAAGATGCTCACACATGAAACTGATAGAACAGAAAAATTGTCCAATATGGTCTTCATGCAGGTATCCAAATGCTCCAACCAGATCACATCTCTAAATGCTCAACCAGATCGTTCTGTTCTATTTTTTTTTTTTTAAACAAAAAGTCATTCTTTTGAATAGTACACATGAGTGTAGGTTTTACCGTTTCCTCATCCCGCTCCTCCTTTCTCCTCGTATTTGTATTTGTGTTTGTATTTAATTTATTTATAGAGCGCTAACAATCATCCTGAGTAGGATATCACGGCGCTAAGGTTGAATGCTAAGAGGTACAATAACCACACTGAGTAATGATTTATTCTGATTTAGGGAAAAGTAGTGTCTTTAGTTGTTTCCTAAAAGATAGAAGATCGTCTGTCAGTCTAAGACTGGGAGGTAGTTCATTCCACTTAGTAGCCGCCAGATGCGAGAAGGCCCGCTCTCCCATCCTGACAGTCTTCACCCGAGTGGTGGTAGCTCTCCCTAAAGTACTGGATCGAAGGTTCCTTGATGGTCTGTGGAATTCGACTTTATTATGTAGAATGGTAGGGCCTGCGTTGTAGAGCACCTTGTGTGTGATACACAGTAATTTAAAATTGGCTCTCTGTCGCATCGGGAGCCAATGAAGCTCTCGCATGCAGCTTTTAGCCGAATCAAATCTCTTTTTATTACAGACAGCCTTTGCCGCGGCATTTTGCACTATCTGCAATTTAGAAAAGAGATAGTCTGCCATTCCGACAAACAGTGAGTTGCCATAGTCCAATCTGCTCATCAGTAATGACTGAACCAGGGTTTTCCTACATTCAGTCGGGATCCAGGGGAAAACTCGTCTGAGCATTTTCAGCAATGCAAAGCCTCTCCCGCAGACAATGGAGACATGTGATTTCATGGACAGAGCACTGTCCAATACCACTCCCAGGTTTTTTGCTTTTGGGGTGGGATTCGGAGGCAACCCCAGGTTGCTTGGCCACCAGCTGTTATCCCAAAGCTGGGGATTTTTGCCAAACAAGAGGATTTCTGACTTGTCTGCATTTAATCTCAGACAATGCTCTTGCATCCAGTTGGCCAGTTCAGTCAGACAGTTTATCAGTCGGGTTTTAGGGTCATTCTTTTCATCACTGGTAACCATTAACTGGGTGTCGTCAGCATAAGAACACATTTCAACACCCCACCTTCTTCCAATGGCTGCCAATGAGGACACGAAAACATTAAACAAAGTTGGACTGAGTGAGGCCCCCTGGGGAACCCCATATTTAATGTTTCGCGGGGGAGAGATGAAATCACCCAAACACACTGATTGTGTTCGTTCCTCCAGAAAAGATTTTAGCCATCCCAATGCCTTGTCTCGTATACCTTTCCCTTCCAGGGCTTTCAGTAATTGGTCGTGTGGAACGGTATCAAAAGCCGCAGATAAATCAAGGAGTATTAAGACAACTGTCTTGCCTTGATCTACCTGGGCCCTAATGTTATCCGTCACCGCCAGAAGTGTTGTTTCAGTACTGTTGTTCACCCTGAAACCCGTCTGGGAATCGTCCAACAGTTCATTGACTTCCAGATAGTTGGAAAGCCGTCTGTTGAGCAATTTCTCCAGCACTTTTGAGAGGTAGGGTAACTGGGATATTGGCCGGTAGTTGGCAGGATTATTAACATCTAATCCTGCCTTTTTTACTAGTGGAGTAACTAGGGCTTGCTTCCAAGATCTTGGGAATGTAGCAGAGCATAAGGAAAGATTCAGAACTTTCGTTACGGTGGGGCAAATTACAGGGGTTAGCTGAGAGTAAATGTGGTGTGGGCATGGATCTAGTGGGGATCCCGACTTAACTTCAAGCATGGCTTTGCACACCTCGGCTTCTGAGAAAGGGCAAAAACCTGTACAAGTAACTTGAGTCGTAGTTGGTGCATTGTTCTCAATAGTCTCTGGCGTGCAATTGGAGAAGGAGGCATAGATATTATCAATTTTCTCACAGAAGAAATCATTTAATTTGTTACAATTCTCCTGTGATGGAGTAAGTTTTACTGAGAGATTTGTTGGATTGCATAGTTCCCCAACAATTTTAAAAAGTTCCTTTGTGGAATTTTTATTCTCAGTTATTCTATGTGTAAAATACTCCTTTTTTGCCTTCTTAATTGCTTTATTTTAGAGTACGAGCGCTTGTTTATATGCGCTTCTAGTCTCGTCAGACTTGCCTAGTCTCCATTTATGTTCTAGAGAGGTACAGTTTCTCTTTAGAGATTTCAGCTCTGGTCCGTACCACCTTTCTGATTTAGTAGTTCTGGGTTTGTGATGAACACGTACGGTGGAACAGGACTCAAGTGCAGTCTTAATGTTTGTGTGAAGTGACTCAATTTCTTCATGAATATCAGTGCCTGCTACGTTCGGGTGTGAAAAGTGTTGTTTGAAGTTATCTATTGAAAAGTTTTTCCAGCTCCTCGTATTTGTTACACTGGATCCCAATGTTCGCGTATGTATAGTGGGTAAATTGATACAGAAAGTGATCATATGATGATCTGTCCATAGCAGAGATGTTACAGAGTTAATGTCAATGGACTCTATGTTAGAAAATATCAAGTCCAGTATGTGACCTGCCAAGTGTGTAGGTTGGTTGACTCTTTGAGATATCTGCAAGATTTCCATATCTTCCACTAATTGTTTTGTTAAGGGGTTGTTACATTTATCAAAATGTATATTGAAATCTCCAAGAAGGAGAATATGTTTGTTCTTCAAACAAACTGGCATCATTTGCTCCAGTAATTGTGTACTATTATATATAGAGCAACTGACACCTCACTAGCAGTCCCGTTTCTTCCTCGGACGGGTTGCCTAGTAACACCTTTACCAAGATGTCCGCTGCGTTTCCTTGTGACATTATCACGCTGCTTCCACTTCATGTCACATCGTTCTCAGGATTCCAAAGATGCCTCCAAGTATAGCTGTATTCCATGGGATTCAACTGTGAGTTCTTCGTTGGCACGCGCCTCTCTGCTCGAGCCATCTTTCGACTTTATTTCAAATAAATACTTGAAGTCGCTGCTACTATCAAAGTGCCGATTTCTTCTTTCTTAGAAATATTTACGCACTGCCAACACGCCAAACCAAGTTTCTAACTCAAAGCGTTAATCCCTTTAGCTATGCAAAAGTTTTTTTGTGGTTGTTTTTTTTAACCGTTACAGCGCTAATCCTTTCCGCTTTGCTAGGAAGCTTTAACTGACAACCATACAGTCTATAGCGATACTTCTCACTGCTGTTGGTTATTTAAACTAGATTTTCTCTGTTCACTCTGGCAAATCTTGGTTTCAGGGCGACTGATGTCGGGGTCACTGATGGGGTTTGTTTGCCAGCTAGCGTTACACACACACTTTACAGTCAATTAAAGTGTTTTACCTCTCTCTTTTTCCTTCTTCTCTTCAATAGTACTTCTGTGCTATCGTTTCTTTTCTTCATTTTTCTTTTTTTTTTTTTAGTTCCAATGAAATTCCATTATATAGTCTTCTTCCTTTAGGTTGCACGCGTTGATTCTTACACATTGATCCCATCCTCGTCGCCAAAACGTTGTAATCAATAGGAAGATGGATACTTCATATAGGATTGATCATGTTACTTTTATTAAGTTAATTAGTTAAGATAGAAAGGAAAACCCCATCAGGAGCAGCTGTCCTGCTGCTCAGCCCTCACTCAACTGACATTCACAGCACAGCAACATTCTAATCATCCAACATTCCATATGACATACAAACTAGCTGAGCAGCAGGGAGACTTAAGATACAACATATTACATGGTTATAAGTTATGCGAGGTTCATGAGTACGAGCAAGCCGCGTAACGTGCGAATTCTTGCTCCATCAATCCCCTCTTTGATGATATTTACTATCATCATAACTAATGGAATCAGATGCCAACTTTTCTTTCACACTTTGTATAGCTCAATTTCTTCCAACATTCTGTTTAATTTTTCTTTAACGTCTTTGGTAGGGTGAGAATTCTTCACCCTTTTATAAATCTGATTATTCTGTTCTTCTAGTTCAAGTTCATCCACACTCCGTTTCACACCTCTTTTATTCACAGTATATTTCCTTTGGTGTTTGCGGCATTTGCAACAGACAAATATAAGGAATATAATAAACCCTATTATTCCAATTGGCATCAGTACCTTAAACAACAAACCCTTACCTAAACTAGAAAACCAATGACCTACAGAGGAGAGACCATCAGTGAGTCTCTTCCAGGCACTGTCAACCTCCAGTGGTTTGAGTTCCTTTTCCAAATTTGTAATGTTCTTTACATACTTTTTTATTTGTATACTTTTATCCGGTATGTAAGTGCAACAATGTTGCGCTTTCAACATCCGGCAGACTCCGCCCTCTTTTGCTAATAAGGTGTCAAGCGCAAGTCTGTTCTGTAAAACCATAGATCTGATTGCAACCATTTCGGTATTGACCATCAGAAATCCACTAGCAGTGTCAGTAGCTAACCGATCCACTACTGTAGAAAATTTGCAAATTCTGTGTGTGTTCAGAACCACTCCCACTCCCAGGTATCAGTGCACTAAAAATACTACCCATTATTTCACCTACGCTTTCTCTTTTACTACGCACTAAGCCATTAGTGTTTTCACTGCTTCCAGCAATTTCATTCACATGGTATATTTTCGGGAAGACAATGCCAAAGTAGCAGCTTCCATACCAGTGATCCGGCAATATGAAATAAGCCTTGTTTCCACATATATAATAAATTCTGGGAAACACAGGTTCTGACCCAATTTTGAAACCCCAACCTCCAATTACCTTGTAATTGTGCTCACATTGACTGGAACCAATGAAAATGTTATTATAATAACTAGTCTTTTCACGGTGAAGACGGAGTGTCCCTTTTCTCTCGAAATCCAGCAACAAAGCAGGACCACTCCCACCATTTGAGGTGCTTTCCATGTTTTCAGCCCACTTAGGAGTTTTCTGCCTTTTGTCATTTGCCTTTCTTTGGAAACTTTCCTTTCTTTTCTCTGCCATGTTTAAAAACATTTTCTCTTGTTCATGTAATGAACAGGTCAAATTATCTCTGTGTGCTTCACCTAAGTCTATGGTACCTATAGTCAGAAAGTATTCTCCCATATAACGTGTAACGTCACTTTTAGTATGTACAGGATTTAGATTTCCACGCATAGGAAGTTCAGAAAATATTACGTCAGAGTTTGAGTAGTAGTACTGTAACGGTCCTCTTTTGTAAAATAAACTAGCTAAAATACTACAGGAAATTCCATAAGTCAAGGGCAGGTGATGATAAGTCATGCCTTCAGCTACAGAAGTAGGTAGCTTCATGCAGACATAGCAGTCTTCTATCTCCATAGTTTCTACGTAATGTACTAAAAGGTTAGCGAATACATTTATATGAGTCTGGTACTTGATTCCGTGATAGTGTAGTCCTTCCTCATCTGATGCTTCTAAGTCTGGTTTTGTTTGTCTGAGGCTAAGTGTTTTCTCACGTCCTTCTACACTTCGTGTCGTCAGTTCTTCAGTGTCCATTGTCACAGTCTGTGTAGGGTCAATATTAGTGTTTTTGCTCACCATATAAGGAATAAAAACTGTTAGTCCTATCCATAATATTAATACTATAACTACACTACATATGTATACTTTGCAGCATGTTTTACAACAATTACGTCTAGGCCTTCCATTCACACTTGAATCAGACATTTCTGCTCAGAAGAAGTTCTCAACCCCTCTTTGTAACTTTGCACAGGTACCTTACACTGAGCAACTTCAGGTTGGTTCGTCTTCTTCAGCAGATTAATCAGCTGTCTGTTCTTCGTCACTTTCGTCAGTTACATCAAGATCCTCAAATTCCTCCAATATCAAAAAAGTCCATTCAGGATCCTGATATTTTTCGTTTAGTCTTTTTATTCGGTCACTTCTTCTTTTGGAGCTTTCTCCAGCCTGCTCTGCTATACGAGAACTTTTTCTCCGTTGCTCAAGTTTTTCTTCTACTGTTTTTAGTCTCAATCTCAGTCTCTTAATATATCTTGGTTCGATATGTTTCTTTTTCTTGAGTCTTTTAGCTGGCACTGTAATTTGGCTTTCTTCTAATGCTCTCTTATTTTCGTTTGTTTGTGGCACTTCTTCTTCTGTTTCTTCCCTTCCTGGCTGACTAGTCCCAGGTCTTTCTTCAGTTTCTTGTGCCTGGTCACTAAGCTGTATCCTGGTACCCATGCCTGTCTTATCACTCTTCCCATCAGGATTTCATGGGGGCTCAGGCCTGTTTTTCGGTCTGGAATACTTCGGATTCCCATCAGAACAAGATGCAAAGCATCTATCCAGTTCATGCCAGTAGATTCATACATCTTTCCTAATCTTGATTTGATGGTGCCATTTATTTGTTCCACCACTCCAGAAGCCTCTGGACGATATGCACAGTGCAGCTTTTGTGTTATCTTGAATGCTTTACAGAGCTGATCGATTACTTCATTCTGGAAATGCCCACCTCTATCTGATTCAATTGTGACTGGAACCCCGTACCTAGGTATCAGTTCTCGCAGTAACAATTTGGCTACAGTGATGGCGTCATTCTTTTTGGCTGGGTAGGCTTCCACCCATTTTGAAAACAGGCAGACAATGACAAGGACGTATCTCATTCCTTTACAAAGGGGCAGCTGAATGAAGTCTACTTGTATCTTACAAAGGGAACTCCTGATTTCCCAATTTTTCCCAATTCAACTACTGTTCTCTTCCCAGCGTTATGCTGCTGACATGTCAAACACCTCTGGCAGATTGACTCTGCTACCTTCCTGAACCTCGGGTTGTACCATGTTTGTTGGAAAACACGGATCATGGCATCCCTACCAACGTGTGTATCTCCATGTATCAGTCTGGCCATAGAAGCAAGCAAGCGTCTAGGCAACACAGGCATACCATCAGGGCCCACAATGATACCATCCTCACTTCTCTGTTGACAACCAAGCTTTCTCCACTTTTCCTTTTCCTTTTCCTTTGGTGGTGCAGCATACTGCCAATCTCTCAATTCCTCCCATGTAGGCACCTCTTCAAACACCATAAGTTGGCAGCTGTTTCCATATCCCCCAACTTAACTTTAACAGACACTCGATGTCTGGCACAATGTTGGGCCACCTCATCAGCATATCTATTTCCCACTGTCACACGATCAGTGCCAGATTTGTGAGCTGCACACTTGACCACTGCCAATTCTTTTGGTAACTGGATTGCATCCAGTAATTCTTGTACAACTTTTCCATTTCTGATAGGAGTACCTGAAGAAGTCAGGAACTCTCTCTGTAGCCACAATTGGCCGAAGTCATGCACAACCCCAAAACAGTATTGACTGTCAGTATATACTGTTATTCTTTTGTTCTTCCCAATTTTACAGGTCCTTGTCAATGCAATCAATTCGGCTACTTGTGCAGACTTCACTCCAAATAAACAGGATGCTTCTATAGTGCCTTTTACCGTGACTACAGCATAAGCAGCACTTAGGCCTACAAGTTCGTGTCTTAGACATGAGCCATCCACAAACAACTCGCTATCTTCTACTGGCAGGGGTACTTCCTTGATGTCTGGGCGTGGTTTAGTACTGAACTCTGTTAGGTCAATGCAATCATGCTCGACCTCTCCCTTTGCTTCTGCAATCAGCGACTCAGGCAACAAGGTAGCTGGATTCAATATGTTACACCGAGTAATGACTTTATTTGCAGCACCTACAAGAATCCTCTCGTACTTAGTCAGCCGACTAGGGGTGAGGTACTGAGTTTTAGTTCTTGTCAGTAAGATTACAACTGCATGTGGAACATACACAGTTACAGGATGTCCCATAATAATGGACTCGCTTTGCTCAAGACTCGTGCAAGTTGCAGCTACGGCTTTCAGACATCCAGGCAATCCAGCAGCCACTGGATCTAGAGTGGCAGAAAAATATGCCACTGGACGTCTAGTCAAACCATGGGCTTGGGTTAGGACCGACAACGCACAATTGTCTCGTGTGTCACTAAACAATGAAAATTCCTTAGAATAGTCAGGCATGCCTAAAGCAGGGGTTGTACACAGACATTCTCGTAATTTAGTAAATGCTGTCACGCTCTCCTCATTCCATTCCACTGGGTCCTTTGCTCCTTTCTTTGTCATTTTGATCAGAGGTTTAGCTAGGACTGCAAATCCCACAATCCAATGCCTACAGTAACCTACCACTCCAAGGAACATTCTGACTTCTTTCTGAGTATTGGGCAACTGCATATTCTGAATTATTCTAATTCTTTCTGAAGTAACCTTTCTGATACCTTTTTCTATCTGGTGCCCCAGATATTTTACGGATTTGGTACAGAACTGTAGTTTGTCAGGTGATACTTTATGTCCTCCTTCACGCAGATGGTTCAGTAGGGCAATGGTGTCAACAACACAGTCTTTCTGACTTTTAGACGCCACCAAGAGGTCGTCTATATATTGCACCAAAACTGAGTTTCCAGGTAAAGTTAAAGATTCAAGGCATTTTTTCAAGATCTGATTAAAGATTGAGGGGCTTTCTGTGTACCCCTGGGGGAAGCGATTCCAAACGAACATGTGACTGTCGAAAGCAAATGAGAAAAGAAATTTTCTGTCTGGATGCAATGGGATCGAAAAAAATGCGTGACATAGGTCTATCACAGTGAACTACTCAGCATCCCAGGGAATCTGATACAGAATCACTGCTGGGTTCGGAACAATAGGGCAGCAGGGAACAATGATTTTGTTTACCTTTCTCAGGTCCTGTACTACCCTATACTTGCCACTAGGTTTCTTGATTCCAATTATGGGTGAGTTACACGGGCTACTCATCACTTCTTGTTTGATGTTTGCTTCTAATAGTCTTTTTATTTCAATGGCAACACCTGCTCTTACTTCTGCACTCATTTTGTAAGGCTTGGTATTGGGGTAAACTGCAGTTTCTTTCATGGCTATTTTGATGGGGTCAACGTTTGCCATCAAGCCTACATCCTTTCCAGTAAAGTCCCATACTTCTGGTTTCACTGTCTTTTGGAGTTCTTCGGGTAAGTCTTGTATAGTCAATTGCTTAATTTCTGAGTCAGGTCTGATTAACATTAACTTATATATTCCATCTTCATCTGGGGTTTGAATTTCGACGCCTTTTGGTGTGCAAAAGATGGTGCAGTTCATTTTACACAACAAATCACGTCCCAGTAAGTTTACTGGACTGGTGTCACAAACTAAAAATCTATGCATTTCTTTGAAGTTCCCTATTGTAATCTCCATGGGCTCAGTAACTGGGGTACTAATCAATTGATTAGATACACCCACTACTTGGATTGCTTCTCCCGAGAGGGGTAGGTTTGGAACGTCTGCTGTTCTCACAGTAGAACGGGTAGCACCAGTGTCCAACAGAAAGGTGAAATCATTGCCTTCAACCTTTCCTTCAATGTATGGCCCAGACTGGTCTACCGGCAAGGAGGCGCCAAGCACGCACTCCTCGTCCTCCCCTCTCAGGCCCCGTCAGTAAGATTCATCACAGAGAAAAGTGTCATTCAACAGACATTGCGAAGTTGCTGCATTTCTATCCTCGTTCCCTCCCCAAATCTCTATGTCATCACCCTGTGGTGTTTTTCCCTTATAATTCGGTTTAGGTGCACGGGGCAACTGACTCGCCTTTACCTGTTGCTGGGTCTTTCTTGGTCTTTCATTCTGCGTCTGTGGATTTAAATCAGTGTTTTGGAGGTTACCATTCTGTAAATATGGACATTCATCTCTCCAGTGCCCGATTTCTCCGCACTGGTGACAGGAAAATTTCTTTTTGGCTTCCTCTCGACTCATTTTCACTCTGGGCTTCCCTCCTCCCCCAGAACCTTGATATTGGGAATTTTTATTCATTTCACCTAATTGTTTTTCCTGCTGTTCCGCTAGTTTTACTTGTGCCCACATGATCTTCTCCTTCAGAGCCTTTCGCTTGTCTGCCATCTCGTCCTCGCAATACTTTGCGTATCGCAAGACTTCATCTATTTTCTTAGACTGCCAACAGATTTTATTGTCTTTGATCCATTGACAAATTTCAGGTCTTAAACCGTTTACAAACCTGTAAATGAAGTGGGTCATATCCTTCATCTCGATATTACCTATACCGCTGTACGTTTTAAACACCTGTAACAGTCTTTCATAGAAGGAGTGCACAGTCTCATCCCTTTCCTGCGTGGTTCTATCTATCTTGGTCCAATCAGTTTCCTTTGCAGGCACCTTTTTCTTTAGGTGTAACATGACCTGGTCGTATTTTCTCATCACCTCATCAGAGGGAGCTCAGGTAGCAGGGTCCCTCGTGTATACTTTATTAGGCCAATCAACAGCAATTTTACATTCGGTCCATCAATCCACAGGAACCACTATGTCGAAAAACCCATCCAGGTCTTTCCATAGGCATTTTTGCACCTTTACAAACCTTTCCACTTGCCTGTACCATTCCACAGGCTTCTCTCTCGATTTTGGAAAGTCATTTGTAAAGGACACAATATCCTGTCGGGACCATGGAACGTGCACATATTTTCCACCTGGCACTTCTCGCATGGGGTATAACTGTTCTGGCTTGTCTGCTTCCCTTAAAGCAAACTCAGAAGTCGTCTGTTTGGATCTAGCCCCATCCTTTTTCTTTGCCCACCTGGCTTTCCACTTTTCTACATCTCCCCATTTTTGCAACACGGTCAACAATTCTTTGATCTGAACCTTCTTTCCTGACACATTCATATTTTCCAGATCCTTGTCTGAGAAATCTGCTCTGTAGGGTTTTTGTAATGGCTTTGATTTGGAAATATCTATTCCCATACTAGCCGCAGTGTCCGTTTGGTATTACGGGTAAGACTCTTGCAGATAAACAGCAGCTCTTCCTCGGAAAAGGTATTTAATCTGTCTAACCCCACATTTCCGGCCGTCAGTTCTTCCATTTCTATTCTCAGCTTGTAGATGTCTAAAGGTTTTGACTAAGGAGTCTGTCTCTCTAATTCTCGACTCCATCTCTCAATCTCGTCAGGAGTTACCAATGTGACACTCTTGGTGCCCGAAGTCGATTCCATTTGAATCTCTCTCGTATTGAAAGGATTATATCTCTTCGGCAAACTCCTTCCCGGGTTCCTAACCGGTAAATCCATTAAAGAAGCTTCAGATTCACATTCACTCGTCTGATCATCTACAATTAAGGGCTCTCTTCGGGGCTGTACTACAATCGGGGTAATAGTTGGGACTTGTGGACTCACTTGTCTATCCCCATACAAAGGAACAACAGGTCCAATAGTTACGGGGATTGTCAAGGCTTCGGGCTTGTATTTAACTGGGAGAGTTTCTGAATGATCTCGGATCTCTGTTTGGTTAGAGCCTCTCGCTCTTTTTCCTGCAGCATTCTTTCCAAGCTTATTTCAAGTACTATTGGCGGAGTTAATGTTGGGGCAGTTGGATACTAGGTCCTTCACCATAATTAGGTTTTGGGAAACAGCTTCCTGTATTTAAGGCTCTCGATCCTCCCTCATAAGGAGGTCTTAAACCGAAATCTCGGTCACCTGAATATCTTGATTCCCCGCTAAATGGTGGTCTTAGGCAGGTGCCTCCGGCACCTATAAGTCCTAGGCCCTCGCTATAGGAAGGTATTTGACAGCTATCTCTTGGGTTTCCAGATCCACTCCCTTCCTGACACGGGGGACGTTGGGAGGTATCCCCTACACTAGATGATCTGGGTCCTTCATTATAAGGAGGCGGACTTTTCATAAACATGTCATCTAATAATTCATCATCCCACTCCCCAAGGGGCACCCAATGTTTGCATTTTTCTGTCTTTTTCTCTCCCGTAGGACAACCCATTGGCATCATGGGAAACAATCCTTCCACAATCATATTCTGTCTCCACTGTTTCATCTTCTTATCACGGGTCTCTTGTTTCAATTTCGGATACCATTTGGTTAACCCTTTATCCATTCGGGGCTTATCTCTCTCAAAAGCCTCGATTTCCCATTCCTCTAATGCTTCGTACTGTGTTAATCTAGGTCTGGGATGTAAGTCATTCATTCGGGTTCTCAAATTAAATAGAATTCTACCATTAAATGTACCTTCTAACGGGAAAGCCAAAATTCCGTCGTCTTTTGTGTATTCCGCCCAATTTTCCAACCATACACACGAATGGTACCCTTTATCAAACATCATGAAAGATGCGGGAGTATTAGGTGGCGGAATGACAACACCTTCTCTGGTTTTAATAGGTTTGTCCTTTTTGAAATAATTCTTCACTTTATTTACAAGGGACAATTTTCTCTTATTTCCGTACATAATGCTAGTGTTATGCCCTTTCCACTGATCGTTTTCAAACCCTAATTGTCGTGGATCAGGTCTAGTATTCGGTCTATACGTATGCCACATACGACTTCTGCAAGCGACTTTATTTACAAATCACTCCCAATCCAAATGCGCTTTTTATTTTCGTGCAACCAATAGAATGCACGGGTTCAAATAATCTCGACCAATTGGTGCGCGGCCTTTCGCGAGACAGGTTCTCACGCTTCGGCACTCACCCCTCCTTTACAATTCCAGCTCCGCTACACACCCGCTGTTTCGACCAATACCAGCGCGGCACGGAGTGACGTCAGAGCAGCTCCGCAACTGACTCCCTCCTTTACAAGGTAACGGAAACTTTATTTCTCTTTTAAAGTGCAAGTGCTTTAGTTATTTAACAACATAAACACATTCGCCACTGTACTCGAGTGTCTAGAAAGAGAGATACGTTTTACTGCAAGTAAACCTCTTCTGTCTACTTTTCACACACTACGGATAGATCTCTTCCGCTTACCCTTCACTCAAGCATTAGGGAACCTGCTACTTCTTTGACTCATCCACTTCTTTTCGGGATATATACTAAGTCTAAAGTTTCACCAGCGAACCCCTTCGCTATCACTCAAGCTTCGATGAACCTACTACTCCTTCCGGTGTGACCCTTACTAGCAAGCGTCTCTAGGACACCCCAAATGTCAGGTTAAAGGGATATTAGTAAGACGAACAGGTTGAATTACATGGTTATAAGTTATGCGAGGTTCATGAGTACGAGCAAGCCGCGTAACATGCGAATTCTTGCTCCATCACTCACACCCAGTCAAAAGATCTAGTTTTAATCCATCACTGTTCTTTAGCCCACTCTGCCACCCCAGTTCAGACATAGCTATATGCAAATCAGTCTGACCCTGTGCCTCATGGGAACAGTCCAGCCCGAACTGCCAAGCCATGCCTTCCCTGGACCGAAAACAAGCTTCCTAGGACCGGTTTCTGGCATTTCAGCCGTCTTCAGCCAGGCTTTCTTTAATCCAGTGGCAAAGTGAGCAAGGGACTCACGTCTGAGCATACCCAGCCAACTTATGGCGAACAAAGCGGTACAAAAGGGGGTGGTGATGGATGGAGCATCTGAACCAATCAAACACCCCTTTTTGTACCAGTGTGTCTATTGCAAGCAGGTAGTCCAAGGGAAAATGATTAATTACAATCCTTAAAAAATAAATACTGGTTTGTGGCAGGACTCTATGGCAGGTAGGGAGTGGCTGGAGGGAAAGTAAAAATAATAATAATAATAATTCATTGCTGGTGAACCAGGGGATTTTATAAACCCATTGGGAGGAAAGGAGATGTTGGGGAAAAATGGAAAGAAAATGCATATAATATTAAATACTGTTCAAATGTTCATATACTACAATGATCCTCAATCATATTAAACTCATGTCATGAGAAAGTAAAAAAATAACAATAACAAAAAGGCATTATCCTCCCCTATTAATCTCCCCAGAAAATGGCTTTGAAAACTGGAAAAAAAGTATTCACACAATGGCTGGTTGCACAAAATGGCAACCAACCACATGGTCCATCAACAATAACAAGCAAGGAGACATGGACAACAAAGAACACATGCACACCTATAGATAACACACACTGGTTGGCTACACAAAATGGGCACTACCAACATGGTCAAACAACAACAAGCACAGAGGTATAGACAGCAAAGAACACATTCAGATATATGGCAAAACCAGACTCTCCACCAGACACATGGTCAACCAACAACAACAAGCAAGGTGGCATGGTCAAAACAAAGAACACTTGCACACCTACATGTGATGTCCAGCTCTTGATCTTCTCTAAAATAAACACCGAGAGATAAAGTGGAGATTATCCCTATGGATTGCAATATGAGATTTTAATTGAGGCTAATTCCCCTCTCCAGCAAATTGGTAGCAGAAGGACAGTTTTCGTTATGAGCAGAGGAGCTGTAAATAATTTTCTAAAGTTAGAGTATTGCCGGAGTCCTATAGCCTAAAGCCTAAAATTTGAAGACTGATGAGGTGCAGTTTTGAAGGTGTTTGTTGTGTTGAAAGTGTAAATATCAATATGGTTATGCGTTGTAAATAGTTTTTTTGATTAGTTTTATTTGTGAGGTATTGGAATATGCAAGTTGAATGGATTGGTGATATTTATGTGCTTATTGGGAAGAAGTTGAAGATGTTACCAGACTCTGAAGTTGTCTAAGATCCTGGAATAGTTGAATAAGTGTTGATTTGTGGTTTTCTTGTATGGAAAATATTTGTGGTGTAGGTCGTGAGGTACAGTCAACTGCACAATTGAGATAGAGATTATAACCATTTGCTGTGAATGTACTAATACTGATTGATGTTTGCAGAACCTATTGGGCAAAGGTGAAACTAGATTGATTAGGGTGATTTCTTGCCGGTTGAGATTTTATTTGCGTGTGTGAAAAATCTTTCTGTGTGAAAAAGTTGGAGGGCGTTAAACCTACATTTTCTGATTGTTCAATTGCCTTTTTTTCTTTAAAGGAGTTGACAAATATTGTTTATTTATGTTTGCTTAGAGTTATAGAATCGTGTGTAGGAGAAAATTGTAAAGACGGGTGAACTGCTGAGAAGAGTGAAATCATGTCATAGAGTGCCGCAATGGGATTGGAAGATTGGCCTACATCCATACTGCTATTGGTTGATGATGACAAAGTGCTGCACTGATATATGCCAATTGTGCCAATGCCGCAATGAGCTTTGTTATCTAGTCTTCAAGTATTAAAGCTATAACAGGACTAGAGAAAAGAGATCTGAGGTATATGGAATAGAATGAAAACAATGGCAGTTTAAATTATATTGTTTGCTATTTGTTGGATTGTCCAAAATTATGAAATGTTTTAAAACTATTAAAGGTTTACTGAGAGGTGATGTAACAATTCTAGTAGGAGAAGGCGGAGAGGCACCTGCTGATGGTACACCAACACATTATATGGCAATGAAAATGGGTTTGCATACATGTTTGTGGCTTCGTCAATGGTGCAAGATTACAGACATTGAGGGTCCTTTGAGTTTTCCCAGATATGCTACATTTGTATCAAGAATCATTGACATGTTGAGACAAAAGCTATATAAGATGAAGCCACCACACACCTAGACGAACACATTACAAAGCATTTAGAGCTTAATTTGGATATCGTCTGAGTTTTCTCCGACTGACATCCCTGCGGTTTCAAGACCGACTTACCGCGCGCTGGTTGTCCAAACCTGCAATTACAACGTGACCATGGTCGTAGACTCCCCTTGACTTACGGGAGATGTGTGGCGATCAAAGGCCGGCTGCAGCACAATCTCTTATAGAGAAATGTGAGACACTGTAAATCCCTGCACGGTACACAGATTTACAGTGGGGCACTATAGGTGCCCCCTCGGCTCCCAACTGGAGGCTGCTGAAGAAGGGCTCTCAAAGTCACTTTCCGAGAGGTTTTCCATGTCAGAAAGGCCGACATGGAAAGCCTGTTAGAAACCGGCACCATAATCCCGATGGCAGAAACACCTTCTGTATGGAATTATGTTGGTGGCCCAGACTGGATGACGGGCTGCTTGAGCCCATCAGTAGACAGCTGGGTTGACCAGTCAGTTTGAATTCCGACCACCATAATCATAATACAGCAGTTGGAATTCAAACCAGGGAAGTCGGTCGGTAAACCTCCGACAAGCTATCAGAGGCTTACTGACTGACAGGCTAATGTGGGCCTAAATGCTTGGGAGAAAACAACACATGCTAAGGAGAAGGAAAAATACAAAAACAGGACCAAGACAGCAGTGCGTATTTGTGCAGATGCTAGATGGAATGAAGAACAACTCTTACGAGCCCCAATGTACACCAATATAGGCCTCGGTAGTAGCACAACCTTTTGTCTACATTTATCCTAACTTGCTTTACAAATTGACTCTGGAGCTGACCTTTTACCTATTTAGATGCCTAATAAATGTTGTGTGGTTTTCTTAGAAAACTAGCCTTATTTATTATGCATGAGGATTCTGAGTGTCTCATCAGGATTACCATCTTCTGCATAATAACTCTGTACAAGAGTCCCCACTATCGTCACCCTTGGCAGACAGACCGACAGTACCAGGACACATCTAGGTAGAACCTCAGAGGGTACTTTTTGGGTATATAAGTCCCACATCGTCGCTGGGCAAACCAGAGAAGAAAAAGCTTCCATGCTGACACGAGACGCAAAAGTCGCTGCCCGCAGACACTCCAGCATGCAGTGGTCTGATATCCCTTGCGGGGTGTCTAACTCAAGAACAAGATGGGGTCCTTCATTCTCTCCCATCAGGTAATGGGGTTGGCTCTTTCCTAAGGGGATTCTTGTCTATACAGTACACCTAGATACATGCTAGATACACTTAGGAACATCTAGTTAGGGTTTGCACCTTAGGAATACTAATGATTATTGCCATGTATCTCTATGCCTAGGCATATTCATTGTTTTAGCACTATGGTAGAATTCCACCTTTTATTTACTCTGTTGGTGCTTATAATTGTACATATCTGTTTCTGTCTAATGGTTGTTGCAGCACACATATTTTATACTAGAATGACGCTGGTTCAATAAATGCTTATTGATGATGTCCCCTCTGTTTATTCTGTATATCTCTCTGAGACCGAGTGAGCACAAGTGACTGGGCGAAAAGTACTGTACTGTTTCCATGATCCCTAAGGGGTCAGGGTTGTCATGTTCGATAGTTGCTTAGAAACTATTCTCTCTGTGATAATATTGCGGGGCTTAGAGTTGCACTGTGAGCTAGCTGGTCTACAGCCTAACATATCCTCTGGGCTGTATAGATTTGTAGGAAGGATATGACACAACAAAGGTGGAGGAAAGCCATAGTCGAGGGGAGTAGACTGTACCCATCCATTACTACTGAAAAGCCTGAAAACTGAAAAAGAATGAAGCACAAGGAAATGAAGATGGAAAGATGGAAAGAAATCAGACACTGGTAGTGATTCAGGGGAAGAAAGACATTTTTGACACATTGCTAGCCATGCACCCATCACCTTATGTAGCCCCTGTAACAAACACTATGAGTGCTTTGACATCTAATGCGTCAGTGGCTACAGCCCCTCTTGACCCAAATGTGATTCAGATCGAAAGACCATTAAAGATGACACATCCTATTGACCAACCTATTATATCTAAAGTTGTGCCTGCCTAAGGGGAGAATTTTCCTACAGTGATACCTCCAGGTGTTACTGCTTATATTGCAACTGTACCAGCACGTGTTGCTACAGTCATAACAGCACAGCCATTAGAGATTTGCACAATAACTGCTCCAATTAATATTGCTTCTAATGCGGTAGTTCAAGGAGTTGTTGGAAGAGCACATTTGACAGAGTTTAGACCAACATTGCAGAATTCACAAATTGTTTCCTGGACACCACCACAAACAGTTATATCCTTGAGAGAAGGGTGATGGCCTATCTTTACAACACCAATAAATCAGAGTGAGAATAACCTATTTAAAGATCAGACCCCCCACACAACGGTTTGAAGAAACTGCAAAGAATAAAAAGATAAGAAACAAAGAAAATCAGGTTCCCACTATACAAGAGACTGAGAAGGAAAGACCGTTAAATGTCCCGAGATTAAAAATAGAATTACAAGAAATAATCATAGGATGTTTAGCTCTTGAGTGTGTAAAACGGTATCAAGAAAAAGAAGTGATATATCTGAGCAAAGAAATTACTAGACTTGCAGCGACTTCTCATGATAAACTAACAGAATTAGTTAGTCAGAAAACATGAAGTCAATCTTTCAAAAAGTGTCCATTGGAGAGAAATTTCACGGCACAATTGAATGATGAAGGTATTGAGGCAATGCGTTCTTCAGGAATGCGATTACACATTATTGAATTAGTAAACTGTATTCCTAAATGGAGTGCTTTTGAGAAATTAAAAAGCAAATGGACATGAGAAAAATATAAGAAACAATTTGAGACAGCTGAAGCAAATAATAAGTCACAACCAGATTCCCACGATGAAGGAGAAGCCTCTGCTTTTCTATAAAGAGAAATACCAGGTGGAGGGTATGTTCATGTACCTTGGAGCAGAGGCGGTCTTAAAGCATTTATGATTTTTCTAAAATTACGAGAGAAACCGGTAAGGTGGTATACACAATTTGACATGTTTGTAAATGTTTCAAAAGTTCTGTTGGCCTACATTCTCTTGCATGCCACTCTACCTGAGGAGCTCACTGGGAGAATTACACAGTTTTCGCAGGGCCAGCCCAAGTTCAGAAACCCACTCTGAAGCCACACTCAGGGCCCAGCCATCCTAAAACGGTCCCACCATGGTTTCTTTGACGTGCCAGGTGACAGGTGGACAGTTTGTAATAGTCTGGTGGAAAAATTATTGTGCTTACTCCTCGAGTCAAGCTGCTGCAGTTGTGGCCGCCCCTGCTGCTGCTGTTTACGTCTGTCAACACTGTGCCCAGTCTGGTCATGGAGATGGGCAGGCATGGGTGTACAGCAGGGTGGCGGTTGGTTTTCCTGCAGTGTTGCGGTATTGCAGTGCTGCGGCTGCTGGTAGCTGGTCTCTGCACGGCCAACTGAAAATAGCCTGGAGCAGAACTTTTCATTATTTTTACTCTGGTCCCCACATAAAGACACTTCATCAAGAAGCAGACCACCAGGGCACTGAGTCAGCTCAGAGCCGTAACAGAACACATAGAGGAGTGGCGCAGCTGTGTGTGGAGGAGGCAGAATTAAGCAGACTATGGGAGGAGGTAAGTGGCTGTTGTTGCCGTTGCTGGTCGGGCTCCATTCTGAGCTGCTCTGTGGGGAAGCTATATATATAATTTATTTAACCTGTCCAGGCAGTTACATTTGTGCTGTATCTGCCAGTACTTCTTCCACTTCCTCATCCAGCCCTTTCATAGTCTGCTCCAACTGGTGCCATATTTATGGTTGCAACAGGTATAGCAGGTCTAGCAGGACTAAATAACTTAAGGACAAACATTTCCCCTTTTTCTGGCCTCGAAGTTTATGGGAAATGGAGAGCAGTAGAAAGTGTCCACACAACACTTCCGATAGGAATTTTGAATGGGTTTATCAAGAGAGCAATTAATTTAGTCACTAAAGAAATGAATCTGTTGGAGCGCTGACTTTCCTTGTCCCTACCACATACGAGGCCCACCACGTGCAAAACAAGGTCCTCGATCAGTCCATTGACAGGATCTCCTGCGTAAGCTGAATGCTCCAGCCCCCTACTGAGAGCTGAGTCCAGCAAGTATCTTGAGGTGCCTGTAATTTTACTGGAGGAGCAGACTTTAACTCTTGGGTCAAATACTTTACCAAGACTGCCAATACTCCGGTTGAGCCCTGTCACAACTAAAGGGACAGGGAGTAAAAGGAATAGGGCAGCCGTGGCCCCTAAGGCAAAGAGGTTGTGCACATGAACCTTGTGAAGAAGGGATCGCTAAGAGGGGAGCCCGCTGAAAAATCCGCTGGAAGGATGAAAGTTTGGTGTGAAAGGACTTTAACCTATTCCCATTCATGGTAGTCGTATGCCTTGGCATCGTACTCAATTCATCAATCGCTATGAACCGACAGGTAGACGGCGTCACCTCCGGCTGCTTCAACACCCTCCGCATCCTCCAAAAGCCCATCAAATGGATCCCCCCTGAGTCAAGGAAGACAGTCACCCATGCACTCATCACCGGCAGACTGTACTTTGGTAACGCTCTCTACGCCAGCATCAACAAATCCCTACTCCGTAACTCCAGACAATACAGAATTCCGCAGCTAGACTCGTCCTTGGCATTCCCCGGCACAAACACATCAGCCAGCAACTGCGGAGACTCCACTGGCTCCCCGTGGAGAAGAGAGTCACTGTCAAGATCCTCACTCACGCCTACAAATGCCTACATAACAATGGACCCAAATACCTCAACGACAGAATAAACTTCCACACACCGAATCTAAACCTCCGACCTGCCAACCTCGCACTACCTGAAACCCCAAGCATCCACAGAGCCAGAGCAGGTGGAAGATCATTCTCCCACATGGCAACCAAGACCTGAAACGAACTACCGACAGACATCAGATGCGCTCCCTCCCTGGAAGGGAGGCTCTCAAGATCCGGTTCTTCGGCTGAACGGATAAGCACCCCGCAGTGCCTCGAGACCCTCACAGGTGAGTAGCACACTTACAATTCCCTGATTGATTGATTGATGCTGAGGACAGAACTGCTCAATCCTCTGCAAAAACCCGGAAATCCCTCTGCTGTTCACAGCAGAGAGATTTTCTTTTTTTTTAGTTTTTAGCTTTATGAGCTGGGGAAGAGTTTTCCCAGCTGCCGAAAGCATTTTCTTTTTCAATGTAATGACAATTGGTGCGCATGGCGCTCTGATATCATTACATTTCAGTTTCACTGCTTCGATGCTCATTGGGCTATCTCAGCCCCCGAGCACCAAAACACATGGTAGAGGTCTCTTTGAATTCCCTAGTAAATCCTTGCTTGGGGATCGATGAGGGAGAGCAATCCCCAAGCAGGGCTCCAGCCACTAGACACCAGAGTAGGGAGAGCTGACCCTTGGGCAAGGGCTTTTGCACCCCCTTGTAAATTATGGCCATATTCAGTCTTTCTACCCACCGCTGGGGTGGCAGATTGGGGCAGTAGCCCCCTGATTTGCCCGCTCGGGAGGCAGAAAGCCCACTAGGAACCAGTGATTTATTTGTATATATAACTAGGGGTGGAGGCTTCACTGAATGGGCATTATCATGCACCCACCACTCCCAAATATTGCCACAGTCTTTCTGTCCCCACCAGGGGTACAGTTGGGGCAATAGGCATATTCCCTGTCACAGGCGCTTGACTCACCCACACAAGTGAGGTACCAGGCGAAGCGCTGGGTGATAGGAAATGTGTATTCCCCTGTTATCCCACAAGTTTCCCACACAGAAATGTGAGGAAAATATGTTTTTTTGTGCAAAATTTGAGGTTTGCAGGGGATTCTGAGTAAGAAATGTTGACGGATCCACATAAGCCACACCTCTCTGGACACCCCAGGGTGTCTAGTTTTCAGGTATGCCTAGGTTTGGTAGGTTTTCCCAGATGGCCACTGAATCAGTGTCCAAAAACACAGATCACCCCCTTGCAATACCAGGTCATTTTGTAATTGATCATTTTGATGTCACCACAATACATTTTAGGCTTCCCTGTCACGGGCACTTGGCCCACCCACACAAGTAAGGCAGCCTTTTTACAGAGAGACATGGAGGAATGCTGACTGGTAGAACAATTGTATTCAATTTAATAGAGTTGTAACCTACACACCGCTATTGGTATAAACTAATGAGTTGTATGATCAATTTTCTAAATGGCGCCACCCTGTTACCCTGACCAGCTCCTGTTAGGTAAATGAATCAACAGAACATGCGAACAAAAGAATTGCCACATGACTACAAGGTGCGCTTTTCACCAGCCCAAAAATTGGTGCTATATAGTTGTAATGATTATTATCATCAATAAACTTTTTTAAGGCTTAATATATTTTACTAATGACATACTATTCCCATTAAGGTGCGGAGCTTCATGAACCAATTTACAAATGTTTCTACAATCAATGATTCTGCAAAAGTGATGATGATGATTTATAGTTTCTTATTTATTGACGAATAAATAAAGAGATGTGAATTCATTCTTCAATTATCCAACTTCACGTAGTGTTTACATATCCCAATGCATTTCAGGAAGACACTTAATCAGGGGAAAACTGCAAGTAACAAAGTAAACTCCTTAATCCAAAACAGTGTGAAACCTATCTCATTATTTAATTCTACAGGCTGATCAGAGAAATTGCATTGCCATGGTGATCCCACAGCTTTCCTTAACAGAAATGTGAGAAAAACAAGATGTTTTTAGCTGAATTTGGGGTTTGCGGGGGAGTCTGGGTAAGAAAAAGTTAGGGGATCCATGCATGCCACACTTCCATGGACTCCCCCTGGTGTATAGTTTGCAGAAATGTCTGGGTTTCCCTACATGGCTACTGAGCCCGGGCCCAAAAACACAGGTTACTCCCTTGCAAAACCAGGTCATTTTGTGATAGCTAATTTCTCCACAATATGTTTTGAGCCATTTTCTGGAGCAGGCACTAGGCCTAACAACACAAGTCAGGTACCATTTTTATTAGGAGACCTGGGGAAAGTTGGGTGGATGGACGTTTGTGGAACCCCACAGATTCCAGGACTTTCCATGGAAAAATGTGTCTTTTTGACAAAGTTTGAGGTTTGCAAAGGATGCTGGGTAACAGAACCTGGCGAGAGCCACACAAGTCACACCTTCCTGGATTGCCCTGGGTGTCTAGTTTTACAATTTTTTACACGTTTGCTATCTTTCCATAGGTGCCAGCAGAGCTAGAGCCCAAAATCCACAGCTAGGCGCATTGCAAAAGAAGGTTAGTTATCACAGGAAAAATGTGATGCATCCACATTGCTTTTTAGGCCCTTTCCAGTCACTAGGCGAAATGAGGTACCATGTTTATCGGGAGACCTGGAGAAATGCTTGCTGAGTGGAAGTTTGTGGTGCTCCACAGCTTGGGATGAAAATCCACAGATAGGCACATTGCAAAAAAGAGTCAGTTTTCAGTGGAATGTGTCCCAGTTGCGTTTTGGGCCCTTTTCTGTTGCAAGCACTAAGCCTACCCACACAAGTGAGGTACCACTTTTATTGGGAGACAAGGGAGAATGCACGTTGAGTGGAAGTTTGTTGCTTCTCACAGTTTCCAGAGCTTTCCATCACAGAAATGTGAGGACAATTTGTTTTTTTACAATGTTTGTGGTTTGCAAGGGATTCTGGGTAACAAAACTCGTTGAGAGCCATCCAAGTCAACTCATCCTAGATTCCCCTGGGCGTCTAGTGTTCAGAAATGCACACGTATTCTAGGTTTCCCTAGGTGACAGCTGAGCTTGGGACAACAATCCATAGCTAGGCACATTGCAAAAAAGGGTCCATTTTCTTTTCAGTGGAAAAATGTGATGTGTCCCAGTTGCGTGTTGGCCTGTTTCTTGTTTCAGGCATTAAGCCTAACCACACAAGTGAGGTACCATTTTTATCAGGAGACTTGGGAGAAAGTTGGGTTTTGTGGAAGTTTGTGGCTCTCCACAGATTTCAGAACTTTCCAACACAGTAATTTGAGGAAAATGTGTTTTCTGACAAAGTTTGAGGTTTGCTAGGGATTCTGGGAAACATACCCCATACTTGATTTCTCTGCATGTCTAGCTTTCAAACATTTATAGGTTTGCTAGGTTTCCCTGGGTGCTTGCTGAGCTAGAGTCCAAAAGCTACAGCTAAGCACATTGCATAAAAAGGTCAGTTTTCACTGGAAAATGGCCTACCCACACAAGTATGGTACCATTTTTATTGGAAGACTTGGGGAAATGTTGGATGGTGATAGTTTGTGGCTCCTCACAAATTCCAGAACTTTCCATCACAGAAATTAGAGGAAAATTGTTTGTTTTTTACAAAGTTTGAGGTTTGCAAGGGATTCTGGGTAACAGAACGTGGTAAAAGCCACACATTTCACCCCATCCTGGATTCCCCTGCGTATCTAGTTATACAAAATTCACAGGTTTTCTACGTTTCCCTAGGTGCTGGCTGAGTTATAGCCCACAATCCACAGCTAGGCACATTGCAGAAAAGGGTCATTTTTCACTGAAAGAATCTGATGTGTCCACGTTGCCCTTTGGGCCATTTCCTGTCGCGGGCACTAGGCCTATCCAAACAAGGGAGGTATCATTGTTATCAGGAGACTTAGGGAAACATAAAATAGTCAAACAAGTGTTATTATAAAATGACTTCCTATGCTTTCTTTGCCTTCCAAATGTAAGATAGTGTATATAAAAGACATCATTTTGAAAAATGCAATTTAATTCACATGTTAGTATGGGTACACACAAATTTGGAGATGTACAAATAACTACTGCTTGTAAACTCCACATGTTGCTCCAATTTTGGAAATACATAGGTTTCCTTGATATCTATTTTTCACTAATATATTTTACCAAATAAATTGTTATATACCCTGTACACAATGAAAAATCACAGCAAGGCACAGCTCAGTTATTGGCTCTGGGTATCTCAGGTTCTTAGTGTACCTACAAGTCCAAATATACTCTCAACCAGACAAGTACAGCAGATGTAACGGCATATTGATTTTAAAAATGTGAAAGACTTAGAAGAAGTTACAGGTGAAAATGTAGGCACAAATGGCTGTTTTTTCAACTCAGTTTTAATTCTTTTTATTTCAACTGTTACTTTCTATGGAAAATCCTTGACGATCTACACAAATTACCTGTTGCTAAAATCATAATTTTGTCTACTTTTCAGAAATGTATATCTTTTGGGGATCCATTATTGGTTTCATACCCGTTTCTAAAACTAATTGGAAGGAGAGGAGAGGAGTTGACCTAACAGCTAGGGCGCTCGACCTCGGACCTGGGGATCTGGGTTTGAGTCTTGGTAACGACGCCAAAATCTCCTGTGATTCTGGGCAAATCACTTAATCTCCCCGTGCCTAAAATGAATGTGTGTCCGCCCTCATGTAACGTAACTGGTGCTATGTAAAGCGCTCTGATACCTGATTCGTTCGGGTCTAGTTCGCGCTATATAAAACTCTGCAAAAAAAACAAAAAAAAGGAGTTTGAAAGCACAAAAACATAGGAAAAATAGGCTATGTCCCAGTAAAATGCCAAAACTATATAGAAAATGTTGGTTTTCTGACAAAAGTCTGCCTGTTCCTGAAAGCTAGGAAGATCATAATGTTAGCACAGCAAACCCCTTGTTGATACCATTTGCAGAGAAGCAGACTTTTCCCCCATTTTTCCTCCAAAAAAAACTAAAAGTAGCTGTTTTTTGGCTAATTTCTCGGTCCCCTCCAGGGGAATCCACAAACTATGGATACCATTAGAATCCTCAGGATATTGGAAGAAGAGGACGCAAATTTTTCATGGATACCTAATTTGGACAAAAAGTTAAAAGGGCCTAAGTGCGAACTGCCCCAAATAGCCAAAAAAGCTTCGCACAGGGGAGAAAAGAACTAGCAGCGAAGGGGCTAATGATGGTGAGGGAGAGCCTATTAACCAACATTTGGGTACAATTGTGTCTGCCATGAGGAGCCTGAAAGCGTCAATAAGTGTCCAACAGGTGGCGTCTGATCCCCCTCCTATTGACCAGTAGCACCAGGGATATTTCTCCGAAGAGGGGTTTTCTGTGCCAGCAGTTGCCATCCACTGTAAGTCAAGCTGTTGTAAACACTAACTCTCCTGTGAGTACATCGATCATGATTGCCTAAGGGGAAGCAGACTATTGCTTGTTGCTAGGGGGTCCCAAAGCAAGGGCGAGTGCTCAGGTGGAGAATGGAGATGGAAGTACTGCAAGTATCGCAAGAGAGGCTAACGATCGGAGGACAGATCAGGCTTAAGGGGTGTGCTGATTACATGAATCTTACCCCTGAAGACTTTTTCCTATGTGTCCATATTTTCCAATGTGCCTGGTTTGGAAGGAGTGGAGGAATCTCTTGTCCAGCTAAGAAACAAGGCATTACATTAGTAGTGCACCCACGCTGATTTCTGCTACGCTAATTTCTGCCATATAATAATGACTAGAAGAGTTGCATCGGTAGGACCCTTATGAAAGTTGCATATGGGTGAATGTGATGGTAATAATTTCAAGAATACCTTAGTTGTTCAATGTCTATCCACATTCAGGCGTGGCCCATGCAGGTAAGAGCGGTGGGGTGGCATTCGACATACAACGACAAGGGAAACTTACATTAAAAAAGAGAAAACCATGGTTTTCTTTTTTTTATTTAAGTTTCCTTGTCGTCGTATGTTGAGTCATACCCGCACAGGCTACACCTGTTCACATTTCATCCCCATCCTGACCTAGCAGGATCCAGTATACAAATCTACCCACTGTTTTTTTTCTATAATCATCTAAGAGGAAGGGGGGCCTGCGTCACAGCTGGTGAGAAGAACCAGATTTGGAGGAGGTGGGCAACTATAATGGTCAGGGGGTGATGGCAAGGAGTAGTGCACTTCCCTCTGGAGTAGCTCTACAAGAATTTTCCTCACCTATAATAGGTTTTCCCTACTTTCAGGCTTTGACTCAAATGATTGACGTTATCTACCTGTAGCCCAGTCAAGAAGGTACTGGAGAACATCATCAAGGGCTTTTCAGCGAACACAAGTATATATACTTTGCTTCATAATGGAAAGCATGATCCACTCCCACACCCAGTCTGCAAAGGACAAGTTTTGATTGATAGGGTTGGTATTTGTTGACTCAAGTCGCAGGTGTTGACCAACCCTGCACGGCCAGTAAACCGCATTATGAACGAAGCATCACAAGCCCCCTGTATCTTAAATGCATCTTTTAAATTGAGTCATTTGGAGTTGGGCCAGGACGTGATGGAAACAGGAATGAAAAACCTATCAGTGAAATATCAACGGGACTAACATTTCCTCTACAGGAGCATTGCAGGAATCAACTCTAAACTTAAAAACAAGGACAGGCTCTCTTTTATTGAAGCATTTGATATTATTTATGGTCAAGAGAGATGGGCTTGTGATTTCATTTTAATAGATGGGTTTTGTTCTTTTGATTCCTCAGGTATCCAGTCCAATGCTGGCAGAGGAAAGGGGGGCTTTTTAGTATCTTGGCTAATACAAGCAAACATATTATAAGAAACAAAGTAATCAGCCTAGTTCCTAGTCCGTAGAATACAAAACGTGAAAGCATGTTAAAATGCTAAAGCGAAGAAGGTTAAACAACACCTAATTCTCACCCTCCCTAGCTAGTATATTATATTATATCTAAGAAGGTCTCTTTGGGTTTTAGCAGGGCGGGCCCATACCTCAGATCCTAGTGGTAAGGGATCACATCATCTTCCACCAGCTCTCTGCATGCGAAGCACCTTCAAGTGTGTTTGTAAGCTCTGTGCGATGCAATATAAAATGCGCCTAAAGCCAGAACTTGGCCTTAGCTGCATGTATGTTATGTCTAGGAACGTGCGAAGATCAGACCTCATAACAACTACTGTGTTGAGATATCCGTGAAGGTTTCAGTACTCACTGTACAGACACAGCTCACCAAGCAAAGCTGCTATCAGAGCAATAACATATTATTCTCGTGTGAAGCAAAACATTATACTAGGTTCAAAGCTAAAGTAACAATCATATGTCGTGTGCAGAAGCAGCAGAAGGTAAAATGGCGTTTAAACTCCTAATAAGCTCATGCTAACTTAACACAGTGTGAAAGCAAAGCACATCTATATGACAGGATCTAGAATGTTCTCTTCCTGATTATATTATTGGGGAGCAGTCAAATGTTTCCATCATTTGTGCAACTTATTTTAATATTGTTAAAAGTCCACACAGGGGGTCACAAATTTGCAGAGTTATAGGTGTTTGGGGAGAAAATGCTGGGCATTTTAAGCATTCAGCTTATGGCTAGGCCTTGACATACAATCTTAAATAAGAACATGTTTTTTTCGTCAGCGCTAGCCAATGACAATTGTGTGGAAGTTCCAACTTTCGAACAGAGAGGAAAAGAAAGCACAATTGATCACATTTTCCTGTCTAATACTTTGGCACATTGAAATATTTCGAGGTGTTGCTATCACCATTAAGTGACCGCCACCATCTAAATTTTAGCTTTGCTGTGGCTTTACTATCTTCTCTTTTTATCAGGGCTCATTACCATTTAAAAATATGCATCAAATAGTGGGGTTCAGAACAAATGGTCCCACATCAATCTCAATACAGTTTTTAGTGATCTTCACACTAATATTAAGACAGAGATTCTAAGGTGCCTATAATTCTAAGTTTGACCCAGTGGGTATATTTGATTTCCAATATCTGCAAATTGGTTGCATCAGTATTAAGCTCTAATAAGCCTAGGGCCAGATGTACAAAGGTTTTTTGCGGGTGCAACGGGGTTTAGACCCATTTGCGCTCGTAATAAACCTGTTGGCCATGTACTAATCCTATTTTGCGAGTCAAAAAAAATTTGTGACTCGCAAAATAGACTTAGTGACTCACTATTGGGAAGGGGCGTCACTTCCTAATAGCGACTCCTTAAGCTATGTGAGAATGTTTTGCAACTGCAATTGTGGTCACAAAAGAGTTGCAGCTTACCACCCATCTCAGAAGGGTGGTAAATCCCTCGCAAATGGGAAGGGGTCCACAGGGGACGCCTTCCCCTTTGGGAATGCATGCACAGATATTTTTTAAGAGCACTCAGTGGTCCTAGGGACCACTGCCTGCCCTTAAAAAATGAAACTGAAAAGTTACATTTTTTTATTTTTTAAATTCATCACCTTTTCTTTTAGGGAAAATAGGCTGCATTCAAAATAAAAATAAAACTGCTTTAATTAAAAGCAGTCCCAGACATGGAGGTCTGCTAACTCCAGTAGGCCACCATCAGAGGGAGTACCAGTCATTCCCAATGGGGTCTCAAATTGCGACAGCCTCATTAATATGCATGAGGTATGCAATTTGCTACCCCATTGGGAATCGCAAACAGTGTCTTAGACACTGTTGTGCATCCCAATTAGCGAGTCGCAAATGAGATGCTATTTGCGACTCGCTAATTGGCATATCGTACATCTGGCCCTAGATCTGTTAATCACATGCAACTTGGTTTAGTCACAAATGTTCAAACTCCTATACAAAAATTTTAAAAATCACCAACAAGGTGCCTCTGGACCAGGTAGTGGTTAGAACTGCAGGAGTGCTCTATAAACAAGCAATTTAAAAAAGGAAAGCAGAAATTAAAACTAGAGCCTGGGAGGATCTAAAAAGCACTGCCCTTGCAAAGAATAACAGGGCATTTTGGGAGATAGTAAATCAACCCTTTTGTTCTCGAAAGACAACCTCAGGTATCGAATGCCACATTATGAAACAGGAATGGGTCGAACATTTTACAGATATTTTTAACCCAACTAATAAAGACAACAGGCATTTACCCTCAAATGACTGTTATGTTTGGCTTGCTGACCTTCTAACTTTTAGTAAGACCATTACGGTTGAGGAAGTTCGCACAGCGATTTTACGCTCTGCCACAAAGAAAGCACCAGGACCAGATGGGGTCCCAGCTGAAATTTTCAAACACAATCTTGACTTTTGGGCCTTGTGGTAACAAATGGTTTTAGAGTGACTGTTATAAAATGACCTCTAGAGACCTGGAGGGAATCTACAGTAGTACCCATATTCAAGAAAGGACAAATTTCAGGCCAGCATCGCTGCAGGACGCTCCAGCTAAAATATTTGGGAGGGTCATTTTAGCAAAACTAAAAGATTGGGCGGTGGATAAATCCTTCATTACTGAAGTTCAATATGGGGTTCAACCAGGTTTGAGAACAATGGAGCAAGCCTAGAACCTTACATTGATCCTTGGTACATATGCCAAGGCCTGGAGAGAAGCCCTTCATGTGGCCTTTATGGACCTCTGCTGCGCGTTTGACTTAGTGAACAGGCATATCCTATGGGACATTTTGGTCGGGTAGGCGCGGATCCCGCATTAATGCAGATTATAAAATGTTTACATCACGATACCCACATGAGAGTTTGATATTACCAACAAGGAAAGTGTACTCCCCCGTTGAGGTTAAACAAGGTGTCAAGCAAGGTTGCATTTCATCCCCTTTCCTTTTTCCATCTTATATAAATGCTTTAAAAACCTTTTCAATTACATGCACCTGTGACGTTCCTAAAATAGGCTCTTGTTTAGTCCCTATGCCGATGACACAGTTTAAATCACATGAACCACAAATGGTCTACAATCACTTTTTAATGGCAGGTAGAATGCTATGTGGCGCAGTCCTAGAGGTACACCAGAGTGAACCATTTGTAGACGGAGAAGTTAATGGTCACCATATGTCATTTTTGATTGACACAGGAGTTACCCATTCCTCTGTTAGAACAGGAGAAGTCCCAGACCTACCCCTTTCTGGAAAGAAAATCCAAGTTGTAAAAGTTACAACTAAACAGATAATAACCCCAAATTCAGAAATGGGTCCTGTAAAAATTGGTTAATTTGAGGAAGATCATCAAATGGTTGTTTGCTATTCTAGTCTTGTAAACCTGTTAGAGAGAGACCTGTTGCACTATTTAAATTGACTATTTAGTGTACACTGGATGGTGTTGAATTACAAATGCATAGTGAAGATGTTGAATTTAAAATGGCCAAAAAAGAAACAGCTATAGGATTGTATCTACTGAGGACTGTAGAAGATGTACCTCCTGATTTAAAGAAATCATGAACCCAGAAGTGTGAACCTTTACACTGAAAGATATTGAACTAATAAAAAGTGTAGAACCAGTACGAATTATGGTGAAACCTAATGCTGTATATTTGGGAAATCCACCCTATACTTTGACCCCAGAGACAGTGGCAGTAATAACACCAGTAATTGTAGACACGCTGAGAAAATGGATTGTAAAAGAAATTGCTGGAAGCCCTTGTAACTCTCAAATCACTGGTTTACAAAAGCCCAATGGTAAATATCAAATTTTGCAAGATCTTTGAAAGATTAATTGCAGTGGTGTTCCATGTTGCCCTGTGGAATCGACTCCAGCTACCATCCTTTACCAAACTCTGTGCACTGCAGAATGGTTTGTCATTGTAGACATGTTAGGCCTCTTCCTCTGTTCCATTGCATGAGAACAGCCAGTTTTTGTTCTCGTTTGTATTCAGAGAGAGTTTTGCGCATAGTGCTGAGTTCCACAAGGGTATACAGAAAGCCCATACATTTTCAATCAGATCTTAAAAAAAGACACTTGAATCTCAGCTGATGCCTTATAGATCAGTTCACATGCAATATATTGATGGCTTGCTTGTGGAATCAGATACACAAGAAGCTTGCCAGCAGGATGCAATTGCATTGTTAAAGCAGCTGGCTGATAATGGACACAAACTGCATCCAGGTAAACTGCAATACTGTCAAAATGAAGTCCAATGCTTTGGGCATATCATTGAGAAAGGTACGAGAAAGGTGTCACAATAGAGAGTGGAGACTGTTGTCTGGATGACCCTCTCAGAACACAGAGAGAAATCGGAGAAGTCAGACTGTTCTAGGTAATAGTTGGCTACTTTAAACGGTAGATCCCATATTTGTCCCTAGTGGCTTAGCCTGCACTGAGGCTGACACACAAAGATGTGCCTGATCCGATTCTTTGGGACTATAAGTGCTTGAACGCTTTCCTAGAGCTGAGAGAAAGTCTATGTCATGCCCCAGCACTAGGAATGCTTGATTACTGTAAGATGTTCATGTTATGTTGCAGTGAGAGAAAGGGCTGCACTCAGATGCATGGAGATGCACAAAGACATGTAACTAATTTTTCACTTCCCTTGTTCCTGTAGCCACAGGACTGCTCGGCTGATTTAAATAGGTATCTGCTGTTGGTGTCAGTATTGAGAGCTTAGTGATGGGACATGTGCTGGACTTGTAAAGCGCACAGCTGCCCGTGAGCGTCCCGGCGCTTGCTTAGGGAACCCGTCCTGGTATTCCCCTGTGAGAAACCCCGGCAGGGTGTCCACAAGGTGAAAGCCAGGCATCCCGCCGCGAGGGGCCGTAGTGGAGATTAAGCAAGCTATTGCCCAGAGTCGCAGAGTGTGACCCCGTGAGTTGAGTAGGCACCAGAGCGAGAATTGTCGAGTCCGTGGAATTTTGAGCCCGAGACCCGCCGAGGCGGGGAATCGAACCCTGGTCCACGGTCGATCTCAGCTTCCGGGTCTGCCGCCTCTAACCACTGAGCCACGCTTCTCCACTCAACTTAACTGTTATGGTCCCACACTCTGTAGCAATATTACTCACTCAAATATAGTGCCAGTACATGACAAACAGCAGACTTACAAAGTACAAGCAGCAGATCCTTGCCAATGAAAAATATAATTCTTAAAAAGTGCCAAATTATGAACCCATCCACTTTGCTGCCAATAAATAGGTACTCCAGTGGAGATGAAGTTGAACATGATTGTCTGGATTTCATGGATTTATGCGCCAAGCCAATGTCAGACATAAAAGCTGAACCTTTGAGCCATATTGTGTAATTGTTGTTGATGGCCCATGTATCCAGAGAAGCAGGCAGTCCTTCGCGTCATACCAGGGAAACAATCCCAAAACGCACGGACATGACGTAAGCGCCCCTGGATTTTTAACCAAAGGGCTTCAAGCGACCAGAGAAACATATAGTCCCTGGCACTTGACTAGTAAAACAAGAGTCTATAGTGCAAGGACGAGACTTAGTCGCCTCTGGCTTTTAAATAACATAGGAAAAAAAAGAAAAAAGGCTCATTTGAGAAATAATACTTTGGATCGCCCTTATTCAACGCTCACACGCTTTCAGCATCAGGATTACTCTACACACAGCGATATCTTAGATATAGGAATTTATAAACTATACTGAGATAAGGATAACAATTGGAAAACAAATTTCTTCCTGAAATCGATTTTAAGGGTGAATATATTTGACCCTGCACCACGACAGATATCAAACGTAGTCTTGACAAAGGTGGACAAAATTGAGAAAAACCACCGAAACGCGTCGACGCACCACCTAGTATAATTCATGACCCAGACATCTTTGTTGATATACTGTATTTTGGTGTACATAAACCAGGTGTCAGAAATAGAGTCTGAATATACAACCAGTATTGTACAAATTCTATGTCTTACAGCCTTTCTGTCTCTGTATTTCAATTTTGCTGGTCAATATTGAATGCTAAAAAACTCTTTTTCTTTATATTTTCAATTGTGTTGAGTGGCCTCACACGGGTCCACTCGTTTTAATGCTTTTAATTCTTGTATTTTCAATAAATTGTATGAATTCATTTTATTTACGTATATCTTGTTATTGGTGTTGATTTTTAAGTGTATTTTATTTAGTTCTCCTCAAGGGAATTTCCTTGTTCCACTGAGAAATAATAAGGCCATCCTGAGAGCAACTTACGCTGTCTGTACAATGTTAGTGGTTATAGAAGCTTCATGGCTTCAAAGTGTTACCTCAGCACAAGCTGCAGAGTTATTTGCCCTTACAAGAGCTTGTAGTCTAACATCACAACTGAGAGTGACTATAGTTAGAGATTATCACTATGGCTTTGGTGCAGGCCTTGATTCTGGACGGTTTTGGCCACAAAGAGGCTTCATGACCTTATCGTGCACACCCATTAGAAATGGAGAAGATGTAAGAAGCAGCTTGAGGCATTAAAAATGTCCACACAGTTTGCTGTCATTAAACATCGTCTGACAGCCATCAATGCACTATTTACAGATACTTGGGTTCGGATTAACTTAACTCAAATTCATAACACCACAAAAATATACACAAACTAAGGCCTGAAACAAGGTTGTGTTACTGCCTTCATCCTGTTTAATCTGTATACAGTAGATTTAGGCTTGTAACTGTTGAAAGGTAATCTCTTTCCAACAAAGTTATGGCCTTGACAAATACCCATCACACAATATGCAGATGATCTGGCGATACTGGATCACACACGCATTGGCATGAGAAGGGCACTGAGCATATACTACACATAGATATAACCAACTCTCTTGTTACAAATGCTACAAAAACTAGAATTCTAATATTTGGACAAGGGGCCCAAAACACTAGCTATCATGGCACCTATGCCTTTAAAGCATAGTCACCTTTTGTAAATATGAATATCTTGGCATCTGGTTGTCAGACACAGGTAAACCCCCCACCAAGAAAAAAAACATTGAAGAAAAAGCTGTAAAACATTGTTTGCCCTAATCAAACTTCACCATAAGTTACAGAGCCCAACAGCTAAGGCGCTGTGAAAGGTAAAATGTGCCAAACTGCTCCCCACCTTAAGTTAAGCTACAGGCACCTTGCATACCCTGAAATGCTCACAAAGAAATTAGATCATTGTCATGTAGTTGCATATAGAAAAATGTTTGGTCCCCCTAATGCGACAAGGCGCACACTGATCCAGCATGAACTTGGGCTCGTGAATATGGATATTAAATGCAAAAAGGTCATCATCATCATGAATCACAAATACCCGAGCAAGATAGACGTGGAGCGTAGTGCACTGCTGCTGAAGAACAAGTAGAGAAACATAAATTGCAATGTCTTGCATAGGTTTTTATTTGTTAACTAAAGGGACTGTTCTGGTCTCTGAAGAACCAGAAAAAGGGAGAACACCCTACAATTAAATCTGTCTAGGTATGAAAGGGCTGATCACCTACAGGGAAAACAGGTCAACACCCAACACTCAAACCCCAAACTTTGCAAATCAATAATCGTCTCAAGAAATGTCCCATAATATTGTTCAACACACACCCTCCCTCAGTGTCTGCCACCACATGAATCATCAATCAACTTAAATCACCACTCACAAAATCAGTCAGTCACTCTAGCAACACTTGAAGTGACCTCATCCAATCCAAGCATGGGTAGTTCAGGTAGGTATTCAATTATGCTTGATGCAGGCCACACATTGGAATGTGGTATTGGACGGCAGTCTTAGGTAATAAATAATTTTATGGGGCAGCCCTTCAAGTGCAAAGAGAGGCAAGAAGAAATAGAAATTAGGCAATAGGCATGCGAGAGAAGCAGGCATTGTCCCCAATATCATGAAAGAATTGTGGAGGCTTCTTCAATGCACACTGGTCCAACTGCAATCCGGCAACATATATCTAACTAATAAAAAAGGAGGAGCAGCATACATTTGACACAAAAAATAATAATGTTCTTCTAGCTATTTTTTTTTAGAAAAAATTTAAATGTTCTATGGGGTTACTGGCATACTTAGTTTCGGAAGTAGAGTTTGTCCTCAAACTCAGGTGGTTCACCCAGAAGTTGGTCAGCTAACACATTTGATTCAATATCGGACCAATCACCCCTCTTCCTCCTCCTGTGTTGCTGTTTCAGGAATGGTGTAATTATGTGGTATAAAATGTTGGTTCATTTTGATCATACTCAATCTTTCCAAATTTTTAGGCAAGACTTGTCCTTCTCACGGTGATGACCACACCATCTGCACTGAATACACATCCAGCAGACACAATGGCGACAGGACAAGCCAGATACATTATTGCCAGCCTGCTGGGCTCTGGTCATTGGCATATCTTCCCATGAGAATACATCAATGGATTTTGCTCCACATAGACCTCTTTTGGATCAACCAGATACTCCTGGAACATCCTGTGGATGGTTATTGGTGCTGCCACTTGCTCAACCTGTTTTGCTATTGCCTCTGCACTGGACTTGAGCCCTGCCAATTGAAACCAGTCAGTCAGTTCAAAATTTATTTCAGCAATGCTGCCAAAAAAGCACAGTAATACAACACATACAAAATGCCATAACATAAGATAGCATGGTAAAATTTAAAAACAATTACAATAATTACTTTCTAGTGATTGAACACTGAATGTCAAGAGTAAGACAATATAAAAATGGAGACTGCCCCTCTAGGGGTTAACTCTTGGTAAAAATTAGGCATAATCAAGCATCCCTGGTAGGATCAATCCTTAGGAGGAAGTTAAAAAAAGAAAAAATTACATCATATAATGCTAAAAATTTAAAAATATAAATCAGCTAACAGGGGAGGTTGCAAATATTCAGCATCACTTAATACCATTTAAATTGAGGAAATTGATCAAAAGTAAAACCATCTAAAACTCAGTCCAAGCATCTCACTATACATCTGCGTTTGCACCACATTGGAAATAAATATTTTGCTATAGCGAAAACAACATCCGTGTGCGTATCATGCTTTAATAATCTAAAAACCTCTCTGTAGTTTCTTATTCCTAAGTTCTTACATAGATGGAGAATCCATTTAGATCTAGCTGTATGGTATGCTGGACAGAAAAAGATCACATGGATCTCCGTCTCTTCTGACTCATTACACCTGCGACATAGTGATTCATTGGCACCCACGCACCTATTAGTAAATGGAAAGAAGGGGAGCGTCCCATGCCTGAATTAAAGAAAACAATTTCTTGGCTACAATAGATTGTATCAGATCTAAAGCCGGCTTCAGGATATAATGCGATTTTACATCCAAAAACCTGGAGGTTAGACTAGATGACTCAGTCGATTGAATAATTCTTATCAATCCGAACTCTTTCAGAGCAGAGGTTAGTGACTGCTTGGAAATAGCAGGAAAATACTCCTCAGGTACAGACCACAAGTCATTTCTCCCTATTTTACAAAAAGTGTCCTGAATAAAGGAGAGCCAAGGGATCTTCCCTGCTCCCAAAATTGTCATAAACGATTTAAGTTCCTCTCCGTAATCTTCCAACTCTGTCGTGCACAAAAGCCATCACCAGTAGAGGAGTGGGCGAGAAGTGATCAGGGCAGCAAGGGGAGCAATTCCCAAATTCATCCTCAATGGAATTAAGGGAGTGCTCTGTGGTAGGCCCAGGAGTGAGGTACTGGGTTTTTCAGAACCGGTACTGAACCGGTAACCCAGTGGTGTCAGGGTACACCCTAAGACCTCGAGTACTTTCCTGATTCAGACCACAGAAACTCAGAGTCTTCTAGGTGAAGTCAAAGATCGAATTTATTGGCTGCAACCAAGTAACAGGCATCCTAGAAGTACAACAGCACGGTGTGTATATTCTCAGGAGACTGTTCAATCTTACAAAGCCAGGCTTCTCTTTTTATACAAAATATTATGCTTCAGGCAAACATTCTTGGATTTACAGTAGACCATTCACATATTTTCACTACAAAGAAAAAGCAGAGTCATGATGACAAGCCCACATTCCAATTTGTTCAGCCCACAATAAATTACTCGGCAAGGCCCAACATTTTCATCAGATATCGGTGTACCCCCAATAAAAACGGGCACCTCCTCATCATAAAGCAAGTGAGAGAAAAGAGCAGGAACAGGTGTGAGCAAGGTTAGGCAGGGTGTGTGTGCGATGAAAAGGGTTTATGGCATGTTGTGCCTTGATGCTATCTCGTTCGGCCACTGGGAGAGGAACTGACCAAACAGGTTCGGCCTGGGGCAATGGTCTCACCTTGCCCAGGTCAGAGAGAAGTCAATTAAGGTATACGTGTCCTTTGTAATCGAATTTAGCTGTATGATAAGCCTATGTGAGGGCAACTCTCAAAACGGCTGCTGTGCACAAAATGAAAGCCAAGGGTTCAGGACGAAAATAACGATTTCGAGGTGAAATCGTTACTGGAATATGACGAAAATGCTTGTACATAGTGTACTAGCCATTTTCGGTCTTTTGATACCAAAATCGTCATACTACGACAAAGTTTATTGCACGAGTCCAGAATTTTCAGAACTACACACCCTCCTTTTTCCCTTACATAGTCAATTAACCTATTCTCATGCTAATCTGAGTCCAGGTCTATATTCCTAAAGTCATTGAGATGTTGCTGTAACATCATCCTAGTACTTAGCTCGTCTCTTGATACAGGTTTCCTTACACATGATGTAGCACAGAGGCCACATATTGCGGGAGCACACAGCACGCATAGACAAAACAGGAAAAGAATAGCTAAGACCATCCCAATGACCATCAGAATTTTCCATCCCCAGGCGGATATCAGTTCCCAGAACCATCCCATTAACGACCAATCTCCTTTATCCACATGAATAGATTCGGAAATCTTATGCAGTTTGGAGAAGGCCTGGTACACTGTTGGAGCGTTATCTGGAATGAAAACACAGCAACTGGATTGGATCAATTTACATACCCCACCTCGGTCTGCAAGTATGACGTCTAATGCGACCCTGTTCTGAAGGGTCATAAGACGGTCCGACTGGAGCTCAGCAGTCAAGTTACTAAGGGCACCGGCAGTTTCAACTACTGTGGACTCAACCACCCTTGTCAATTGCCTTATGTTCCTGCTGTTAACCATTGGTCCCCAGAACGGCAGAAAACCCTTTACGAAGTCCCCAAATTCTTGTCCTGCAGTGTCTTCTTCATTCAAGACACCTCTAACTATCCTTGTCTTATGGTAATCTGCCGCAGCTGTGTAGGTGGGAGGCAGCAGGAACGAAACAAAATATGTGCCCAAAAGTCAGGGGGCAACCATGTATAGGCTCTATCATGGCAGATGAAATAGGTACCCTTAGCTGCTAAAAACTAAGGGGAAGTCTGAGATGCAAAAACATACGTTTCAGTGCAGATACTCTTCCCTAACTGAGCTCTGGGATTATTGCCAGTACCTTGCAGACACAGGTGACCCTGATGGGGTACAATCCAAATCGGGGAAGATCTCTTAGCTTGCTGTTTCTCACTCAGAGTAGCTCCATATCCGGTCACGTTCCATCCTATGTATACTAGTGTCTCATCTCTAGGGATAGTCTCGTAGGAAATATCTTCCTTAATCATGTCTACTATACCCTTAACTAGAGCACTATTCTTAGGATTGTCTTCCACAGAACGTAGGGTGTAGACTTCATGTGCATAGATGAACATTGTTCTGTATGCCCACACAGAACCATTGTGGCTGAATGGCAGGACCAGATAGGGAATACCCTTATCCGTTGTGTGAGGCATAAGACCACACACCCAATAGTTAGTCGTGTTCATTACTAGTTGGTGTTGGTGCAAAAGCTGAACAAAGGAGTTATTAATAAACTCTAATCTCCTAGTGGATTTGTGTTCAGGAAGGGGTCGAAAAGAGTGTGGGGAAACAGTAGAAGGAGGAGGTATGGGCGGTGTAGTGGGTGCAAATGTTACTCGAAAAGAGAATAAAACATAACCTATTAAAAATATCATCACACTGAATACCATGAAAATGCACAATATCAAAAAGCTTTTCTTTGTCATCATTTTACATATTCTGTTTTTAAAGTTCGTTTCCTTGGCAGGTCTCTCCATCTCGAAAAACTCCATCCTCTATACAATGCTGCCCGCAATGGGAGGTTGTTTCTGCTAAGGAATGCTTCTGTCAGTCTAGGGCAACTCCCTTCGACCAACCAGAACTGTCGACCTAATGTCGTCAGCTGCACCCCAAAGACTTTGGGCAATCGTGGCACTAGCAGCGGAACCCGGATGGCGGTTCGAAAAACAAAAATAAGCAAGTTTCTCAGATGGGAGAGCTGCGCTTTCAAAAATAGCGAAAAAGGAAATTTTTTTGTTTATTTGTTCATAGGTCTCGGTCTCAAATTATAAAGTTTTCTCCCAGGTACTGTTTGGTCTTGGAAAAGGAGTTCAGGCTCTGTAGTGTCCAATCGAATTGACGGTGATACAGCTGGTTGCAAAATGTTGTCACTCTCTTTTTCAGTAAGTGTTCCTTTTACAACTGCATCACTGAAAGGCAGAAAACGTGGCACAGTTTCAGTCTCTGAGCCGGCAACACCCTCCTGGACCCACCGGTCGTACGGCAGAGGTAAAGGCACCCTCTTGCAGTGTACGCCGTGGATCCAGTGCTTCTTGCCTTCTACACGAACAGCTGATCTCGTTGAAAGAAGGACGAGGTGTGGGCCGGTCCACCTGGGCTGGTCGTTCTTTGTTCGCTGAAAGTTCTTCACCAGAACCCAGGATCAAGGATCGATCTGATGTCCTGGAGCTTCAGAGACCTGAGGCAGAGTATCATGCACCTGTTGGTGTAAAACACGCAATTTAGCCGTCAATTCGTACAAATAGTCAAGCAAAACAGGGTACAATCCAAATCGGGGAAGATCTCTTAGCTTGCTGTTTCTCACTCAGAGTAGCTCCATATCCGGTCACGTTCCATCCTATGTATACTAGTGTCTCATCTCTAGGGATAGTCTCGTAGGAAATATCTTCCTTAATCATGTCTACTATACCCTTAACTAGAGCACTATTCTTAGGATTGTCTTCCACAGAACGTAGGGGGTAGACTTCATGTGCATAGATGAACATTGTTCTGTATGCCCACACAGAACCATTGTGGCTGAATGGCAGGACCAGATAGGGAATACCCTTATCCGTTGTGTGAGGCATAAGACCACACACCCAACAGTTAGTCGTGTTCATTACTAGTTGGTGTTGGTGCAAAAGCTGAACAAAGGAGTTATTAATAAACTCTAATCTCCTAGTGGATTCATGTTCAGGAAGGGGTCGAAAAGAGTGTGGGGAAACAGTAGAAGGAGGAGGTATGGGCGGTGTAGTGGGTGCAAATGTTACTCGAAAAGAGAATAAAACATAACCTATTAAAAATATCATCACACTGAATACCATGAAAATGCACAATATCAAAAAGGTTTTCTTTGTCATCATTTTACATATTCTGTTTTTAAAGTTCGTTTCCTTGGCAGGTCTCTCCATCTCGAAAAACTCCATCCTCTATACAATGCTGCCCGCGATGGGAGGTTGTTTCTGCTAAGGAATGCTTCTGTCATTCTAGGGCAACTCCCTTCGACCAACCAGAACTGTCGACCTAATGTCGTCAGCTGCACCCCAAAGACTTTGGGCAATCGCGGCCCTAGCAGCGGAACCCGGATGGCGGTTCGAAAAACAAAAATAAGCAAGTTTCTCAGATGGGAGAGCTGCGCTTTCAAAAATAGCGAAAAAGGACATTTTTTTGTTTATTTGTTCATAGGTCTCGGTCTCAAATTATAAAGTTTTCTCCCAGGTACTGTTTGGTCTTGGAAAAGGAGTTCAGGCTCTGTAGTGTCCAATCGAATTGACGGTGATACAGCTGGTTGCAAAATGTTGTCACTCTCTTTTTCAGTAAGTGTTCCTTTTACACGTGCATCACTGAAAGGCAGAAAACGTGGCACAGTTTCAGTCTCTGAGCCGGCGACACCCTCCTGGACCCACCGGTCGTACGGCAGAGGTAAAGGCACCCTCTTGCAGTGTACGCCGTGGATCCAGTGCTCCTTGCCTTCTACACGAACAGCTGATCTCGTTGAAAGAAGGACGAGGTGTGGGCCGGTCCACCTGGGCTGGTCGTTCTTTGTTCGCTGAAAGTTCTTCACCAGAACCCAGGATCCAGGATCGATCTGATGTCCTGGAGCTTCAGAGACCTGAGGCAGAGTATCATGCACCTGTTGGTGTAAAACACGCAATTTAGCCGTCAATTCGTACAAATAGTCAAGCAAAACAGGGTGTTCAATTTCACTAAATTTTGTGGGCCTTGGCACTCCCCATATGTTGGCCGGGCGGCCAAAAACTATCTCATATGGACTAAGTCCCACTCGCGAATGCACAGTCATTCTGGTGGATAGGAGTGCTAGGGGTAGAGCGTCAGGCCATTTAAGACCAGAGCTCGCTTGAATTTTGGCCAATTTAAGTTTCAATGGGCCATTGTAGCATTCTACTAGTCCAGCTGATTGGGGGTGATTTGCAGCGTGACATTTCTGGTGAATGCCTAGCCCTTCACATACTTTCTTCATCACTCGACCCACAAATTCACTTCCATTGTCACTCCAGACCATTCTAGGCATTCCAAATCTGGGGAAGAACTCTTTCACAAGGGCTTTAGCTGTGGATAAGGCAGTGTTGTCTTTTAGGGGGTAGGCTTCCACCCATCTTGAAAAGGCACAAACAACAACGAGTACGTATTTTAAATTGTTGCACCTTTCCATGTGGATGAAATCTAGTTGCAAAACCTCGAACGGATACGTAGGAGGTGCAAAATGACCAGCTGGAGTTGGGGTTCCCCTACCAGGGTTGTATTTCAGACACACCATGCAATTCTTGACCACATTCTCTACACACTTAGGAATTCCAGCATTTTGCCATACTGGAGCCAACAACTTACAAATCCCTTTCACACTGATGTGAGCCATTCCTTGGGCCATTGTAACCACTGCAAGCACATACGCATCGGGTAACAACCATCTCTGATGCTCTGACAATTCAACCCAACAACCATTTGTATCCAATTTACCCATACTTTCTCTCCACACACTCAATTCTTTCTCTGTAGCTTCAGCTTGAATAGATTTCACACTCTCTATCGTGTCTTCACACATTCCAACGTCACCAATCCATCTTGCAGGGCCTGCAACATACATTCGACTCATCACATTCCTTGCAGTTTCTTTTGCGATTTTGTCAGCAAATGCATTTCCACGACCAACATCATCAGTCACCTTCTTGTGTGCGCTACATTTCACAATCGCAACTTGCAACGGCAAAGTCAGTGACTCAAGAAGCTCATTCACCAACTGACCATGCTGAATCTTAGCTCCATGCGAAGTCAGGAACCCACGTTCTTTCCACAATCGTCCAAAACTATGGGCCACACCAAATGCATACTGGCTGTCGGTATAGATGGTCACTTTCATTCCTTTCGACAACACACATGCTCTTGTAAGTGCAATCAACTCTGCTGCTTGGGCTGAATTATGTGGAATACGTGCAGCTTCAACGATTGTATGCAAAGTCGTAACAGCATATGCCGCAGTCGTATCTCCATTCGGAAGCTTGAAGCATGAACCATCCACCCATAATGTACCATCACATTCAGCAAGAGGAGTATCCTGGAGGTCTATTCTCCCTTTTGTTTCTTCTTCTGTTCTAAGAAAACAATCATGCTGTTCTGAATCATCTAACTCTGTTACAATTGGCAACAACGTAGCTGGGTTAAGTGTGTTGCATCTTTTAATGTGCACATGACTCGCTAACAATGTCAACTCGTAACCTGACAATCGAGCACTAGTTAAGTGCTGTGTCTTGGTTCTGTTTAACAACGTGTCCACTGCATGTGGAACCATCACAATTAACGTGTTATTCATCACTAAACCAGCAGACTGTCGAATAGAAACAGCTGCTGCCGCTGTTGCTCTTAAGCAACTCGGCAATGCTTTAGCTACCGGATCCAAAGTCGGCGAAAAATACGCGCATGGACGCTGCTTGTCTCCAAACAACTGTGTCAATACTGATAATGCACAACCTTCTTTCTCATGGACATACAATGTAAAGGGCTTACTGTAGTTGGGGGTACCCAACACAGGAGCCGAACATAATGCTGTGCGCAGTTCGGAAAAAAATTTCTGACACTCTTCAGACCATGGGACGGGATTCGGTGTATCTTTACAGGTTAATGCCACCAAAGGTTTGGCCAGCAAGGAAAAATTTGGTATCCCTTGCCTGCAATATGATTTAATGCCCAAGAAAGCACGCACTTCTCTCTGTGTTCTTGGCACACTCAATTTCGCTATTGCCTGAATTCTTTCTGGGGTCAGTTTCCTTCCCTCCTTCGATAAGAGATGACCTAAGTAGGTCCCTTCTTGTCGACAATATTGCAATTTTGAGAGAGACACTTTGTGATGCAAATCACACAAATGACGCAATAGAGACAACGTAGCTTCTTTACAGATTTTCTCAGTATCTGCAGCAACAAGCAAATCATCAACGTACTGTACAAGTGTAGCACCATCAGGTAAAACAATTGTATCAAGCTGTGTTTTTAAAGCTTGACTATATATTGATGGACTTTCACAGTAGGCCTGGGGAGCGCGTTTAAAGCGGAAGCTTCGACCTCCTAAACTGAAGCCAAAAATATCCCTACTCTCCTCAGCAATCGGGATGCTGAAGAAAGCATTCTTCAAGTCAATCACCGAAAACTAGGTGGCAGAAGCTGGAATCATAGTCAATAGGGCAGTAATGTCAGGAACAACTGGAAATTGTGGCACAACTATTTTATTCACCTCTCTAAGATCAATCACGAATCTGTAAACAGGTGGCTGGGAAGGGTCAGTTCGTTTCAAAACAGGCAGAACAGGACTATTGCAAACGTTGCCTCTTGTCTCTTCAATTACATCTTTTTCAATCAGATCATAAATGATCGCTAGCAAAGCTTTCTCACCTTCTCTAGAAATTTTGTATTGGGGAATGCGTGGCATTTTAACATTGGCTTTCAATGTAACAACATATGGCGGTATTTCCAAAAGACCTACATCATTAGGACCAGTAGCCCAAAGAATATTAGGGAGAGATAACAATTCTGTTGGAAGTTTGTCCTTTGACAAATACATTTGAGAAATCTCTTTCTTACCCAGTGTAAGTTGTACTCCTGAAGGAGAACAATATAACGTCGCATACAATCTTTTCAACAAGTCCAATCCTACCAAGTTTTCACCACAACCTGTCGTTAAAATAAGGGGTGCTTCGAATTCACAAGGTCCAACAGAAAGGGACAAAGGGTCAGAAATCGGATTTCTAACTGGGGCGCCAGAGAAACCTACTGATACATTCGTTTTGCCAGACAAAGGTGCACCAGGGAGTTTAGAGTGCATAATAGAACTCTTTGTAGCACCAGTATCCAACAGAAAAGGCTCTGACACACCTGATGTAATCACCTCAACATAAGGTCCACTCTGATCTACTGGAACTGAAACAACTCCCTCTCTTTGTCTATGGCTGTCCTAGCAATCATTACCTTCCACATGCTCATCTTCTGCATAGTAATCATCAGCATAGTACTGAGCTGTCCTACCAGACACATTATTCTGTTGATCAAAACTATTCATTGAATTCTGAGGCGGAAAGGAACGAGCGTTCTTGAGAAAATTTCCACGTCCTCTACCTCTTGGAGCTTGTTGAACACCTCGACCTCATGCACCTGAAACACCATTTGCGCGCTGTAACAAAACAGGGCAACTATACTTGAAATGACTCTCTTCCTTACAATACGAACATTGATTGGGACCTACAGGGACACGTGGTTGAGTATACTCGACTCTTTACGAGTTCCTCTGAAACTGTTGAGGCTGCTGATAGTTATTCTGATAGTTACTCTGAGCACCACTATTTTGACCACCACGTTGCTGGTACGCTTGCTGTAACACAACCTTTGTTTTCAACTCTTTAGTTTTCTTCTCTGCTCTATCTTTCTCATCTTTATCTCGATTTTCGTAATATTGTGCAGTAGCCAATATCTGTGCTGAAGAGGAAACTGCCCAAGAACTCTCTGAATCTTTTAACTTTTTACACAACTCGGGAAGCAGATTGTGCACAAAATTATCGACGAACAGCCGCTGACCACCTTCTGTGCTCATATCTTGACCACTGTGGTCCACAAATGTTTCTTCAAACCTGGTGAAGAAATCTGACACCGTTTCATCTTCTGCTTACACGCAGACAATTTATCCCAATTCACACGCATCGCAGGCATTATAGTTTTCATGTAATCAATGATCTTACCAGGAAGTTCTGTTACTAAAGGCTCGGGTTTAGCACCACCAACTTGTCGGGCATCCGCAGCTACAATATTAGCCCATGAGTCACCTAACTCCTGATCATGATCTGCATGGTGAATCTTTCCCCATAAATGCTGTGGAACAACATTCCCAAACAACATGTCTATGTCAGCTAAATTCATGATACATGACCCAGCAGTCTGTTACAACTCTTTGTAATACCCTGCTGGATTTTTACGTAGATCAGGTAATGTCTGCTTAAGGGCCAAAACTTCAGCTCGCTTCCATGGAACATGTAACCACACACGCTGAAAGTGTGGCAGAATAATTGGATTAGCATTCGCATCCCCATCTCTCCAAACGGGGCGAACTTCTCTCATTGGATACTGTCTCCCCTTCTTTTTAACAGAGGAATCAGACTCAAACAATGACCTAGAAACACCTTCAGTCCTAAGCGACAACAACGTCGCAACTGCTTTCTCAACATCTAAACCCACAATTGCGCCTTTTGAAAACTCAAACTGTACATGGCTCAACTTCGGCGGATTAGAGTCCAAATCATTGTCCTCTAAATCTTCACACAGAAAAGCACACATTTTTTCAAAAACGTATCTCTGCTTTGATACTTCCCATTGATGGAAGACATCCATAACAGATTTTAGATCATATTCCATCGGGTCAGTCACCCATCTATGTGCCAAATGATTCAACGTTTCCTTCTCCCTAGAATCAGGCAGTTGGCTTCGCAACTGTGTGCGCTCAGAAGTAGGAGCTGGACTTGCCGCTCCAAAGAAAGGATATAGAATACTAGTAACAGTACTAGCCACTCTCTGACGAACAGAAAGAGAAGTTGACGAAAAGACCAGCGGGAAAGCAGGGTGAGGCAAGGCAGATGCAGAGGCAGTATCAGGAGGAGTACCAGAAGTGGGAGTCGATATAGTAGTCAAAGTTGTAGGAAGTAAAGGCAGAGCAGATGTCAAAGCTGGTGGCCCTTGAGGAGCCTGCACCGGAAGAGTAGGAGCCAACTGAAGAACAGCTGGTGGGTGTGGAGGAGCAGGAGGCATAACAACTAAAGGTTGCACAGCTAAAGGCTGCGGAGGTACTGTAGCATTTTGCGCATGGGGGGTGGTGAACTTAACAAATGCGACATTAGCGGATCTTTGTCAAGGTCTTTTGCTGCATCTTGCTGAAGAGGCGGCAAAACTGGCTAACATTTATCGATTACCATTTTACGTTGCCTGTGCAACTGCTCACTCATCTGTTCTTCTTCGTTATCTTTAAACTGCATGGCTGCTTGCATTATCGAAATACCCCTTTCTCTTTTATTTTTCTTCTCTAACTTAATTTCTTTCTGTTTGGCCTACTTACGCCATAGGCGGAAAGAGTCAAACATCGGCCGCCGGGCTTTCTTCCTAAAAAGTTTAACTTCGAGGTTATCTAGAATTTCCGTGTCAAAGCTACCATATTGGGGCCATTTTAAAACACCATCTTTTCTGGTGTATTTGATCCACACTTCATTATATGTGATACGGCCTACTCCATGTTTCACATACAAATCATACGTTGGAGTTCCAATCGGAGGAACCGGACACGAGTCCTCCAATCGGGAATCCCTTTTATTACAACCAAGACAAAACAAATTTCCAAATCTGCTAAGACCAGGCATCTTCGCTCACTAGTCTAGCTTCAAACTTCAAAGGATTATCGATTACGATATTCTCGTGAATACACGAGTCCTTCGGCTTTGGTACTTGCAAGTTCCAAATCAAAGATCCCGAAGGGATACCCAAAACTAAAAACCAACTAAGGACTGGGAGACGCTCCACTTATACTTAACTGAGATATCGATGACGTCACCAGAAGACTCGTCTAACGTTTCGCTCTACCAAACATCAAGGGTCCAAATCAGGGCGATAGCCAGGGCAGCAGTCCTTTGTAGCCGTCGGGAAGCGGGGAACCTCGCAGCAAAGACTTCCGGACCACGTCGACATGCAGGGGTCGATGAAGTGGCGGCCTTCCTCCAGAATTTTCACACGAAGCTCCTCACAAACCTCAGGCTTGGACCGGTACCGTTGGTATCGCCCCACGTTGGGCGCCAGCTGAGGTACTGGGTTTTTCAGAACCGGTACCGAACCGGTAACCCAGTGGTGTCAGGGTACACCCTAAGACCTCGAGTACTTTCCTGATTCAGACCACAAAAACTCAGAGTCTTCTAGGTGAAGTCAAAGATCGAATTTATTGGCTGCAACCAAGTAACAGGCGTCCTAGAAGTACAACAGCACGGTGTGTATATTCTCAGGAGACTGCTCAATCTTACAAAGCCAGGCTTCTCTTTTTATACAACATTCTATGCTTCAGGCAAACATTCTTGGATTTACAGTACACCATTCACATATTTTCACTACAAAGAAAAAGCAGAGTCATGATGACAAGCCCACATTCCAATTTGTTCAGCCCTCAATAAATTACCCGGCAAGGCCCAACATTTTCATCAGATATCGGCGTACCCCCAATAAAAACGGGCACCTCCTCATCATAAAGCAAGTGAAAGAAAAGAGCAGGGACAGGTGTGAGCAAGGTTAGGCAGGGTGTGTGTGCGATGAAAAGGGTTTATGGCATGTTGTGCCTTGATGCTATCTTGTTCGGCCACTGGGAGAGGAACTGACCAAACAGGTTAAGCCTGGGGCAATGGTCTCAGCTTGCCCAGGTCAGAGAGAAGTCAATTAAGGTGTACGTGTCCTTTGGAATCAAATTTAGCTGTATTATAAGCCTATGTGAGGGCAACTCTCAAAATGGCTGCTGTGCACAAAATGAAAGCCAAGGGTTCAGGACGAAAATAACGATTTCGAGGTGAAATCGTTACTGGAATATGACGAAAATGCTTGTACATAGTGTACTAGCCATTTTCGGTCTTTTGATACCAAAATCGTCATACTACGACAAAGTTTATTGCACGAGCCCAGAATTTTCAGAACTACAGGAGTTGCCTTAAAAAGTTATTCTCCGTCACAATAAGAGTGTTAATTGGACAATGGCCCCAAAGTTCAGCACCGTATAAAGAGGCTGTCCTGGTTTGAACCTTGTATATTTCTGCAGGGGGGGCAATAACTTTTACGGCACAACTTCTGTGCACTTTTAAAATTCCCCCACTTGCTTGGATTAGTTTTAGATTTGCCTTAATAATCTGTGGCCCCCATTCCATTCTCTCATTCAAAGTGAGACCCAAATAGTCAAAAACAGGGACCCCTTCTAGAGGTCTAGAGTCCATTTTAGGGTGGGGACAATTGGTGGAGTCGGCATTGAAGACCATATACTTTGTTTTCAGTATGTTAACCTCTAAGTTCCTTTTCTTACAAAACGAGCCAAATTCATCTAAGACACGCTGCATAGGTGTTTTAGATAGGAGCAGTGTGTCATCAGCAAACATTAAAGCTGGTATTCTGCGGTTAGCAAGTTTTGGCGAGTCTATGTCCTTAACAGCTAAAAGTTCCTTTATAAGCCCATTTAGGAAGAGGGAGAAAAGAGTTGGTGCAAGCACACAACCTTGTCTCACACCCTTCTCTACAGGGAATGGGACTGAAAGTTTCCCACTGTTCCCGAATCTTACTTTGGCAAAGGTACCTTCATGTAAACGTTTGAGCTGTTGACAAAGGTAGACTGGAGCACCCATTTCAAGCAGTAAACGCCACAATTGGTCTCGATCTACCATATCAAATGCGGATTTGAGGTCCACGAATGTTAGGTAGAGAGAACCTCCTTCCATCAGTATAGTTTTCCAATAGATCAGTTGTAATCTAAACAACTGGTCTATAATAGAGGTTTTAGACCTGAAACCTGCTTGTAGGGTAGTAAGTCTATTATGGTCATCCATCCAGCTCTGCAATCTTCCCAAGAGAACACGGGCAAAAATCTTTTGTGACACATCGATTAGGCTAATAGGCCTATAATTTGCCGGTTCTAAGGGGGAGTCTTTTTTTATGGATAGGAATGATCTCCGCCCCTGCCCACGTTTGCGGGGGTGTCAAGCCCCGGAGGATCGCGTTGAATAGGCACTGCAGATATGGGCCCCAGACAGCCAATCCAGATTTGAACAGGTCTCCTGGGATCCTATCTAATCTAGGTGCCTTATTTGGGAAGACTTTGGACAGGGCCACTATAACCTCTACCAAAGAACAGGGAGGTATATCTGCCTGGGGGACATGAATAAAATCAATGGTAGGCAACCCAGTCTCAATGGCTCCATTTTGGGGTTTGGAATACAATGGTTCAAAATGAGAACGCCAAGCCTCCTCCCCAAGGTTTGGCTCAATGGCATTCCTGCCCTCGGGTGTTCCATTCTTCACCAAGTTCCAGAACACTCTAGGATCTTTATCGTCTAGGGCTTTCTTGATGGCCTGCCATCTGTCAATTTCCCATTCCAATTTAGCTTCTAAAATAATTTTTTTAAAAGATGCTCTAGCCTCCCTTATACGTACGGTGTCACCCTGTCATAGTTGGGTCAACAGGGCATTTTTTGCCTCTCTACATGCCCTATTGTACCAAAGATTATTACTTCTTTGATTATTCTTTTTATGGGTTGATTCGCTAAAACAAAGTGAGCTAGGGTACTGACCATAGCCACATGGTTTTCCCCCACACTTCAAAGGAATCAGTGGCACCGTTACTATCTACAATTGAACTTGCCTTAACTAAATAGGGTTTAATAGATTTATACAGCGAAGCCTTTGCCTCTGGGGATTATAGGAAAGTTCCCCATCGAATTTTTCTGCCTCCATTAACAGCAAGTAAATCAGATGGGGGGGTTAGTCGCAACCTGTCCCACTGCCAATTAGCACCACTCCAGGGTAGCAACCAGCGGGTTGTGATCACTTTCGGCACGAGGCTGCACCAGAAAGTTCACAATCCTATGCCAAATATCCACATTAACCAAGATATAATCTATAGTGATGGCTTGACCATTCCTTTCAAAGGTGTATTTCCCTGGATTATCAGCAGATAGGCGACCATTACATGCGCTCAAAGAATAGCTGAGAGTGAGTGTGGTCAACTGCAGAACTAGAGGGGTCCAGCCCTTCACCGGGTAAAGGGTACACATTGGGATTCCCCACGTTGAATCCTCATCACTCGTAACAGGATGAGGTAAAGCATTCAAAGGTTCAAAGTGGCAATTGAAATCCCCACCAATAATAGGAAAAACTTCATCAGGCAGCGTCGAAAGAAGGGCGGATAAATAGTCTAGCGTCTGCGACGTCTGTCCATACCTAACCGGGCTGGAATAGACATTAATAATGGCCACCTTTGGGAAATTATTAAAGGAGAGGATAATACATAAGATACCAGGGCAATGGGTTTCAATCGTCCTAACTATACAGTCTAAATGGACGCTAACCCAAATACCCAACCCGACCGAAGGTCTTCCCCTATGCCCCTGTGCCGCTGCTTTGCAGTATGTTACAAACCCCACTCTATGCAAAGGATTCAGGGCCCAAGTCTCCTGGAATAAGCAGATCTCATGGGTGTCCATGAATTCACCCCAATCGGGGAGATCCATTTTGGCACTCAGGCCACCAATATTCCAGGACAGCATCCTTAACCCTTGTACTATAAGTTCCTTAGTACTCTGTGAATCTGGAATGCAGTCCCCTCTCTCATAGGACACAGACGAAACTTCCTCCTCATGGCCGACAATGGTTTCAGCAATGGTCTTGAGGTGAATAGCAACTATCCATTAAGACTCTCTATTGGTACCAAATCATTACCCAACTTCACAGGATAATCTGGAACCGCAACTTCCTGTTGCCTTTGAACTACTGTGCCTTGGGATAAGGATGTGGATTCCCCATATTGAATCACATTAGACTTATTCCTAACCCTGCCAGGCAGTATACAGACTTTGTAAGACGGTCCCTTAGAGGGTTCTTTAATCACCAATTCCCTGCTTGGCATCAATGTCTGATCATGGGCCACAACTCCCTCACCAACAAAAGGCGAGCCTGGCCGTTGAACCTTAGAAATTAGATGATGGCTACTGGTAGTTAGTCAGTCTACCTGATCTAGGACTCTAAATCTGTTACTTACAGGGAAAACAACTGGTAGAGTGGTGTCGTATGTCCACCGCTCGTTGAATGCACTTCCTGCCTGCACTCTTGGGTCCCATCTTTCCCAGTTTTCCCATGACTTGTCCCTTCCCTCTAAAGATGACTGAAAGGGAATGGCAGGATAAAAATAGGTTAAAGGGAGGGACTGTATCTGGGTTGATGACCGTGTCAGGTGCCAATGACATATGTGTTTTACCGCCCGCCTGTCCCTAAAGTTGATCAAGATACAATCGCCCTCAATATGTTACTTTCTTTGCCCCACCCAGTTGACTCTACGGGCAAATAAGATTTCACTGTATACCTGCGGTGGGCGCGGCCTGTTAGTATTTAACCAATGGGTACATTTATTTTTTAAATCAGAATACGACTCCTCTTTACCATAATCCGACGCAGGGACCCCAGCTAGTACAACAACATTCAGAATTGATGCAGGTGGTAGATCTATACTCGGCAGGCTTGACTTCATTGCACTATGACTCAGAGTGCTCCTGTGGGGGGCATGAGTTGTATCTTTTCTCAGGGGTTCGGCCACCAAACCACGCCCCCCCCCCTTAATCGGTATCACTAAATTCATATTCTCAGTAATTTCTACCCCCATGTGATCCACTACCAAAGTTCACAATAGTAGGAGCCTCAACATTCCCACTACAAGAAGGTAAAGGTAAATTAGATGAAAGTGGAAAAGGTGAACTAGAGGGGGCAGAAGCAAGACACAATAAATTTGCTGTTGTTTCAGAAGGTCCAATGTCCCCCCCCCATTGGGTAAATGTTATTAGCGTGATTTAGGTGCAGACAAAGATTCAAAATGCAAATGTCTTACCACTAGTGAAGAGAGTCTTTCCAGTAGAGGTAGGAATGATTTAGTAAGTAGAACTTCCATTCTAGCCCAAAAGTCTGCTCCAATTTGGGACAGATTGGCATCACCCGTGTTTGGAATAGTCATACCCTCCAAAGGAGATGGTGAGCAAGTTTCAGGTATTGTTAGCACTTCTGTAGTTTCCGTTGTTCAGGTCCTTATATATTTTCGAATTTTTGCATTTTTATGTCCCTGACCTCCACCCCGCTTTCTCTTTGTTGCTGGTTCTCGCAATCAGACTGCCGCTTGTGATGAGGAACTACAAGCAGACCTCGTTAAAACTCGGGGAAATGCACTACCAGCAGACTCTTTATTTGCAGGGTTGATTGCAAGATCGTTGTCATTGGTTCCAAAGAAAGGGAAGTGTTTACTGGATTCACTAGATCCTGCGATAGCTGGTTAGCGCCTCCTGCAGAGGCAAGGAGATCAATAACTGCGACTAAAGGTTGCTCGGGTGAACTTGCGTGCATTAGCCCGCTCAAAGATGAGCGTTTAGATAGCATAGGGCCCACAGATAAACGTTGTTCAGTTAGTTGAATTTCGTGCTCCAGTAACGATGTAGCTCTAATTAAAAACTGGTCCAGTGTCCCCACCACTGACCCACCCGTAGTTGTATTCCTCTCATTTCCTCCTCTGGTAGACATCGCAAATTTGTAACCCACCCTCCAACTAATCCAAAGTTCATAAGTGCCAGAAGAAGAAAAAAAAAACACAGGTGTGCAAACAGTCTTATGAACACTAACCTTAAGATGAAAGGGTCAGAGGGGGGCCCGGCCCGTCCTCTACCGTTCTTGAACGGGGCCCAAACAAGCCTACCCTTTGCCCGGGCTTTGCCCGCGCGCATCCCCCGCGACGCGGGAGCCCGGTATCCCTTTTAAGCGCCTCCTGGCGCTGGTGCTCACGGTTGCGGTGTGTGCGCCACGGGTGCTGCCGGTCAATGTAGTTGCGGCAGGCGGGCGGGACAATGGCGGCAATGCGGGTGAGTTTCCAAGGCAAGGCAAGGCAAGGCAGTGAATACTACAGGGCTCCCGCTCCACTGGAGCCCGGTATCCCTTTTAAGCGTCTCCTGGTGCTGGTGGTCATGGTGGCGGCGTGCGCGCCGTGGGTGCTGCCGGTCAATGTAGTTGCGGCAGGCGGGGGGACAATGGCAGCAATGCAGGTGAGTTTCCAAGGCAAGGCAAGGCAGTGAATACTACAGGGCTCCTGCTCCACCGGAACCCGGTATCCCTTTTAAGCGCCTCCTGGTACTGGTGGTTGCGGTGGGGTGCCGCCGGTCAATGTAGTTGCAGCAGGCGGGCGGGACAATGGCGGCAATGCGGGTGAGTTTCTAAGGCAAGGCAGTGAATACTACAGGGCCCAAACCAATCCAATGCAGAGGTTTGGTCCGGTCCTTTTGTTGCTATTGATGCCGGTGTTGAGGCTGATGATGTTGTTGGCTTCTGTGGGACAAGACTGCTCTCTCTGGAAGTTGAAAGCGGCCCTTCAGAACTGCAGGGTTGGACTCGAAGTTCCATTCATTCTTCTTCCAAGTCTCCGGCTTGCTCTACAATCCACCTCTTTAGAAAAAGGAATGTACGAGGGCAGAATCTTTTTGTACCTTGGATCAAGTGGTGTGGCAGATTTGTGCTCTTTGGATTCGATTATGTCATGTTGCAGCCTTAAATTAGAAGCCAAGAGCAGAATCAAGGTCTCAACTGAGGCAAGCGCTTCAGTGTTTTTATTCACACCTGCGGGGACACCTTCTTTACCAGGTCTTGTAGGAGATGCAACAACGGGATAGCTTGGCCCATTGTACTGTCCTCCTTGCTAACTTCCCATGTGAAAACCTCAAAAGGGAGTAGCATCTGTGTCAAGCATTTGACTTGGCCCTATTTGTCCACATCCATGGACATAGCTTTCCCAAGTGCATCCCCTCCTCTTTGTATGAAATCGTCATTGCTCTGTTTGTACTGCTCAAACAGACGTTGCAGCATGTAAATGGTGGAGTTCCAACGTGTTGGCACCTCCTGTATCAGGCCTTTAACTGATGCTAGATTATTTTGCTGAATAACCCAAATCTGCTTCCGGGCTTTAAAAAAATGGCTGAAATGAGTGCAGATTCTTTTGTAGGTGGTCAGTCTGTTGATGACTATGTCTTCCATTTTGAGGAAGTCTTGATGCAATGTACCAAACACTGTACACTAAAATAGCTTCCATCTGACATGGCCTTGACTATGTTATTGGCATTGTCCGTGTCAACCAATCTTATTCTAAGACCTCTGAGTCACAGCCATTCATACACCTTGCTGTTAATTACCTCCAAGATGTTTACAGCTGTATGTGATTTCTCCATCGCGAGCATGGCCGCTGTTGCATGCTCCCAAACACTCCCAAAACTCTTCACAGCCAAGACCTGTAGATATATTTTGCTTTACCCCTGCAAAAGAGATCCAGTGTGCAGTGATGTACATGTAATCAGTCACCTGACAACTGGTTCACGTCTGTCGTCAGATGGATGATGTAAACACTTTGCTGCAAAGCTTGTCCAACCAACTGTAGCCCATCCTCAGCAGTGCTGGAACAACCACTCTGGCAAATTAGGTCCTACTTGATATCTTTCATTTTGGGCAGATGGCTGCCAGAAACTCTAAGAATCATACTCCTTACACAAACGGAAAACAGTGTAGGTCCAAGGCTAACATTTTTGCCAGCTTTCAATTATACAAACATGCAGTTGGCTGCTTTTGCTCATAGGGCCCCTCCTGCCTAAACATGCCCATAATAGTAGCCTGGATTTTCATCTTTTCTTGGTTCACTGACACAGGCATCTGTTTACAAGACGATGATAGTGGTAGACTCAATGAGCGTTGTGGTGGGGAGGCAGTCACTGTATGCCACGGATGTCTCCATCATCTCACTCTGACTCTTCTGGTGCCATTGTGAAGTCATTGAGGTGGGTGAATCTGCTGGCACACTACTGGGAACAGAGCTGCTTTGCATGAAGATGTCACCCTCTTCTTCCTCATCATCACAATCCCCCTTGATTGGACTTGTAGCTGATTTTCTCCAACCCCACAACCACGTTCAGTAATTTTTTAAGGTGCTTCTACTACTTGATTGTGTGGTGTATTTTCATATCGGTCACCTGGCCTCCAGCACCATAATGTATACCAGGCTTAACTCGATGAACATTTGTGTGGCAAATGTTGCATACTGCAATGTGCTCCCTCTCTTTGCTGACTCTAAAAAAGTTCCAAACTGGGGAGGAATACTTTTTTACAGGACCACTGCCAATGCCTGAAGAAGAACTTGAGGTAGGTGGGCATGTCATCATTTGCCTCTCTGCTTCTCCTGAGGCAGGGTTTGGTGCAGAATTCAGCTGGTGCTTGGCAAATATGGGAGATGGTGTAGTGCTACCTGTGCCACATACCTGGGAGCTGGTTGAATAACAATGTCAGATTCCTCTGTGTCACCTTCTACCATGACTACCTTGTCATCGTCATCCTCCTCTTCATCCCCTTCCATATGTCTAAGTCTTTCTGGAACTTTTCTTTTCTCCTGCCTATCCTGTTGTCTCCTGGTCTATGTCGGGGTCCACTCCATGTCCCTATCATCGGAAGTGGGGCTTGGAGAAGATGGTGCAGTAGTACCATTTCTTTTCCTTGCTGGAGATCTGGGAGCCAATGATTCTAAAAGAGGAGGTTCAACTTCTTGCTCAAAAGGAAGCTCAACCTCTTGTTCTGCTCCAACATCAGACAAATGTACTATTGCTGGCTGCTGCTGCTGTCCACTTGGCTGTGTTTCCTGAAACAATTGTGTACTACTTTGCGAAAGGGACAACTCCAATTCAACATCACTACTCGTCGGCGTCGACAAGATTGCACTGGCTGCCTCGCTGACAGACATGGTCCTGGGCTTAGGTTGGGGGGTGCTGCTAACGCAGGAGTGCTGCTCTCATCTAGATCACCGGAGGCCGTTGCGGCCGGAACAACTTTCCTAAAAAAAGCTGTGGTCAGCACACCAGTGGTGGAAATCTGCTTTTTCAGCTCCCCACAAGTCACTTTTTTGGCAGCACCTTTTTTTGGGGCCATCTTGAAGCTGTCGGTTGGTATTGGCACTTAGCTACACAACAAGGTGAAGAGATGACTATGTTGCATAGTCAGTCATGCATCATATTGTGCTCAGGCCTTCTGTCTTTCAGTACTGTGGGTGATGTCTCTTCTCTTCTGCACCTAAAAGCACACAATCAAGTAAAACATCAGTGAAATGTGGCGTTGTTGCAGTACAAGTAGTAGTACAAACAAACCATATGATTTAGTATGGTGATTTAGCAATAATACAGTCTAACTATCCAATCTTAAAACCACACCAACAAACTTTCATTGTGTGCAGTACACTCAGGAAGGATCAAAAAGAACAACAACATCACCATACAGATGTAACTTTTTGCTTTATGTGCATCACGTTGCGATGTGGCACTCAGGGAGGTGCATATGACAATAGAATAATCCTTAGACAATGAATGCTGCTGGGCAGTGCACATATTTCAATCATGGGGTTGATGCCAATTGTTAGGAAAATTGATTTTTATGTAGATCAAAATAAAAAAATAAAAATTACAAAAATGTCAATAAAAAATTAAAATAAAAATGTTGAAGAAAAAAATATGAATGTTTAAAAAAAATTATATAAAAAACAAAAATAAAAAATAAAAATGTATATTAAAAAATAAAAATGCAGTTTTTTAAATGTAAAAAATACACACATTTAAATAAAAGAAAACTATTTTTTTTACATTGAAACAACTAAAATTGAAAAAATTGAAATAAAAAAATTAAAGATAAGGGAAAAATAAATATCCGCAAACATATTCATTTATTAAACTGCAAGAAGACATGGCCACAAACGAAGAAGACATGCAGGCCTATGAGGAAAGCACACTGGCTGGCTACACAAAATGGCCACCAACCACATGGTCACAGAACAACAACAACCAGCAAGGAGGCATGGTCACAATAAACAGAGAAGACGTGCAGGCTTATGGGGAGAGCAGCACACTGGTTGGCTACACAAAATGATCTTCAGCCACATGGGCAGGAACAGTAAGTTTGGGGCTCTAGGGCACTTCCTTTTCCTTTGAAAAAAAAAGTTTTGAAAATTGGCTGCCCACTCAAAAAACACTTCCAATGGCCAGTTTGAGAAGAAAATCCACTCCAAATGCCTCTCAGCTGCATTCTGAAGCAGAAAAGCTTGACCACTCCATTTGCAATTGCGATTGGCCCTAAGGATACTAGTTTGGTGTTGTTGTGGCAGTTAACCTTGCGAGTGAGCGCAAAGCCTTGCGGACACTCGCTAGCCGTGTGAGAAGTCGTGTGCGTGCTTGCAAGTGGCCCAAGAGTCTTGGTGCTCATGGTTGGGAGTCGAAAGAAAACTCAAGTGCACGAACGGATAAAAAACCTCTGCTTCACACCCGAATGGCGGAAGTCAGGAATTCCACGTTCCTCCTCTCAGCGTGGAGTGCCCGAATCCTGAGAACTCCAAGAGTAGAGCAAAGTTTACTGTCCAGTCTTATTAAATATTACATGACAGATACCGATCAACGTTGCAAGAATTATGTAATGTAAAACAGCCTATCCTAAAGTCAGCATAAACATTAATATTTCGATGTCTCCTTTAACCTACATACACCAGAAAATTACATCCCACTGCTAAACAATAAACCATTTAAATGATTTAAAAAAAACTGTTGTGGCTGCGAGCTGCAACAGTATTCATTATTTGCAAAACTACTAGGACACATCCATCAGGGCTTCCTTCGTGGCATACCATAGTTAACGAAGCTTCACCCAAAAAAGAATCCCATTTCAAGTTTTTTATAAACAGCAAAGAAAAAAAAAAGATGCACACAAAAAACTTTCCAATGCACTTTCAAAAAGCAAAGTGAATTTGTCTTCTGCTGACAGTGCAAAACAAGAACGGCCTAGTAGATTTATTTTTGCGGTCTGATTATGATAACGTAAACATGTGAAAATGAGCATTACATTTGCTGTGACATGCCTTTCTTCTTGTTCTATTGTCCTTGTTTCGATTACTCTAAATAATGCAAAACTGACCTCTCATTGTAATATAGCACCACACAATAGGCCAATGAAGCTTTTTTGAGCTCTCTCCCACTGCAAAGCATTATGGAGAAGAAATCAAGTGGTACCCATACTGAAACGACAAAAAACTATGCATCCATGTAGGCACTATCAATCGTCTCCATCACGCTCTTGCTTTCCCAGTTGAAGTCCTCAATGAAATAAATGATGATAGATAATGCACACTGCCTCTGATCGAGATCCAGTCGGAACAGATGTACTGTACTACAGTTGTAGAGCAGAAGAGCAACCAAAATAATTAAAATATCCAGTCTTTATCGAATCAGTAGAAAACATAGGAGCCTTCAGGTTGATGGATTGCCAACATTTTATTTCTGAAAGCTTAGGCCACAATGAATTTGGAATGTAATATAACACAAAACTTAAACAAAAGAATATGTGAATTAAAAGAGCACTTTCTGGCTCATTAGCAGTCTTCAGAAAATGACGGTTTTTGTCTTATGCAGCACTTTTGTCAAAGTTGAGCTGCTTCTGGAAAGGTTGCAGTTTTTAGAGGGCCTGCCCATTTAAAAAAGGTCAAAGCACAAATGTTAATTGAGTTCGGCAGCCAGAGGCATGTGGAACGTATTGAAAAGACTCTAATGCTTCACAGTGAAGAAAGAATATATTAAAATTGCAATTACCATCTTAATTTTAAATGCTATGAGCCACAAGAAAAACAGCAGGCATTTTCTAAGACATATAATTAGTTATTGTATTTGCTGCTGATTTTAAATAGATATGCATATTTTTTTCTCGAAAGGCAGCAAGATGTAAAGTACGGTAAACTCATAAGGCTGTTATATGGCTTTGTTCGCACTTGATGAGGTGCAAACCTATCAAACCAGTTCAGCAGGATCAGACTGTTTGGGATTTCATTACTGAATGGATGGAAGGACACAAGTATTTGCATAATGCCCATCTCCTGCTGTCTGTGGCTGGAACTGAAAATCAATTCCCTAGTACTGCATGTGATTTTCTGATCAGCTACATTCTCGTTCAGGCTGATCTACAGCATGGTGAGCGGATCACCAGCTCATCTTGTCAGGAGAGGCTTTTTCCTTCAACTGCTTTGTGGAGGGCTTCCCATAAGGGCAATATAAGTCAGAATAGCATGTGCAGAAGTATCACCTGGGTAAACATAGTATCCTTAACATCCTTTCAAAGACATCAGCCCATTGGGTGTAGATTTTCTACTATTAACTCAAATACCGACTATATCTTTGCAGATGATATTAAGGACAAAATATTTATCTCAGAACATATTCAGCCAACAATATCATGGTACCACAGTCCATCATATCAAGACATCCAGAATGCCCAGCAGAGTTCTATATGGTGAAAGGACAACTGCTGGTGCATAGGATGTGCTTTCATCAAAGTTGATTGCCAAGGGGGTCCCTATGCCGATGTTGCATGATTGGCATGGCATTTTCTTTGGATTTCAGCGATAAATCCTCAAAGTGGGTTGGGCGTTGTTAAAAAGTAAAAAAATAAAACGTCTCATATGGGCATGGAGATTTCTCCTTGTGCATCAGGGATGTTTCTAAATGTTTATACCCCGAACTGCCATGCTCTGCATGGAAGTCCTGGGCTCAGGCAAGAGAAATAATTGGTGGTAACCATACCTTTAATAGGTTGAGGCCTCTGCGACCAGGTGACCATGTAGCCTATGGGGCCGTTGCTCAAAAGTTTCCAATGGCAAAGCCCCCTGTTGCTCCATCAATTGAAATACAGCCAATAAATAGGGCAGAAATAGTGGCTGATTGTCTAGGCAGGTCCCAATTCATGGTGGTGACACCCGCTCCACCAACTGTGAATGACTCATATGCCTTCAGCTGTAATTCCTGGACAATTACAAAATATGATAACAAATGATGTGTCATTAAGCATGTCACTTTGATCTATGTTTGGAAAACCAAAGCAAATACTAAAATCAAACAACTTTATTAATATTCTGACTTCAGAAGATTTTCTCTGAGCGAATTAATGTTTAACAAACATATCAAAAGATGAATAATGATAGCAGTGTGGCTGCTGATTCTTAGTTTTCTCCCTGCATATGTGTGCCCACACCTATGCACATGTGCTCAACAACAATGCTAAATATAGAACCAAAAATAAGGATTTAAGGGCTGAGCACGTCGATGAATGACTGATCAAAGCGCTCAAGTTTCAACATTTTATTTATTTGTGTTAGTCCAGAAGTTATGGGAATTTATTATAGATATATGGTTCTATCCTTAAAGCATACCAAAATGCATACATGAAAAGCGTTGCTGTAAAAAACGTCTGTGTTTGCTTGATAACCACAATTCTTTTTATCGGATGCTGTTGGGTTTTTTTCTCTGTACATTGGGATCCTGTAAATCAGGCCCGTGTGCATTTGCTCCTATCACTAAAAACCTGCTGAATTGATTAAAAATCCCAATTAGCACATTTAAGATACCTATAGGTCCCTAGTGCATGACACACACTGTGCTCAGGTCTTGTAAGGTAAATGTCACTTGTAGACTGCTGCACCTATTGTGCCACCACTAATGTGACAATGCAAAGCATGTGTAAATGTCTGCCCCCCTAGAGTGCAGTTTTGAGGATGCACATTAAACATTTTTATAGGCCTAAACCTTCCTTTTGAATACTTATAAGATGCCCTTATGGTAGGCCCTAAATTTCTAATGGGCAGAGTGTATGATATTTAAAATGTAGGACACTTACATGTCCTGACGGTGGAAAATCTCCAAAGTAATGTTTCACTGTGGCCAAGCTCGCTCTCCCATAGAAAAGCAATGGGTTACATTTTGACACCGTATAAAGCAGAACTTCTCTTTGGGAACAGCTAGAACATACTTCTCGAACAAGCAGATCGTGATCTACTGGTAGCTCACTAACTACCTGATAGTAGTTCTCCTCTGTGTAGCCCAGACTATTAGACTAGACGCTTTTGCTTGGTTGAAATATTATATGTATATCAAAAATTAGAGTTTACTTTTGAGATGAAAGTATGATTGTTCTCAGAACTCATAAGCTGATATTTGGAAACAAATTGCAGAATTTTCAAAATATATTTTAAATCTGATATATGAGTGATAAATCATGTGGCACTGAGGAGAGATTTTACCAATGTTATAACCTTGGTACCAAAGACATTGCTGCTATGCCTGTTGTGTATTACTCATGTAGAGACATTCCATATTGGCAAAGAAGTTTTTATATTACTGCTGGTAACCTCGATTGATGCACTGAGTTAATCACTGGTAGTAATCTTGCATGCCATTAATGAAATCTTGTCTGATGTGGTCACTATTACAACACTAATAATATTAGTAGCTCTCAAAGAATTTCATGGAATATAATTAGCTCCTATTACAGAAAAGGTTGGAGATCCCCAAACTAAAACATTGAATAAAGGGCACAAATTATTAGAAATTGTAAATCCAATATAATGGTCAAATCTTATTTTAAATTACTATTTTGAAAATGGCACTTTTAGAAATGTAACATTTGTCTGCCTAAACCAAATATGTCTCTCTGTCAGTGTTCAGTGTCACATGACCATCAATGGTTCTTCTGTGGAAAGATGTGTATTGCTCCCAGACAATGGAGAAAGGACTATGGTGTGGAGAGATACTATCCCTCTGATAGAATGACCACCTGAGCTGTACCTGGGAATGTTAAATACAATTCAAAAGGTGCTGATCTTATGACAAGCAGATATTACTCACACCAGGCCTGTCCTTCACTCGTCTGCTAGCCAGCCAGGCACTAATCCCAGTAGGAGAATTGATGCTCCCAGAACCAATTCCGCACTGCTCCTTGCCATCGATTCCTTCGCCCCTCTCAAACCTATCACCTCTGCTAGAACACGCCCCTCTGCCCCTTGGTTCTCTCCAACCCTCCGTGAGGAAAAAAGCCGCTGCAAATTACTTGAACGCAAGTGGCGGCAGAACTATGACCCTGAATCCAAAGCAATTTACAAAACCGCTCTGAAAACATTTCTTAAACTAAAAAAAGCTACCATGAGAGACTTCTTCTCATTACAAATCTCCAACGCTAAGAACTCCTCTAAAACCCTTTTTAATATTATCAAAGAATTTGTAAATCCCCCTGCCAGGGCCGCGCAGAACCCCTCTAGCCAGGCACTATGCGATGGACTGTCTGACTATTTCCTTGAAAAAATTGATAAAATTAGAGCTTCGTTTCCTACTATGGAATCTCCCCTGGTCCCCCCTGTGATGGGCCCAGGAATCTGCCTCCTTACAGTCTTATAACGAGCTGACTCTTGAGACCGCACTCAGGCTATTCACCCAGTGCAGATCTGGTTCGCCTTCCGACTCAATTCCTGCCAAGACCATGGGTGACCTGGCCCCCTCACTGGCTAGCCCTTTTCTTTCTATCTGGAATGCCTCCCTCCATCATGGCATCTTTCCTACTACGTGGAAGGAAGCTCTGCTGGTCCCCATTCTGAAAAAGCCTGATGCCGACCCTACAAAATTTTCCAACTATCGCCCCATCTCCCTCCTCCCCAAACCCGCAAAAATTCTGGAAAAGGCCGTGCAGCTGCAACTAACAGAATATCTGGAAAATAACTCTTTACTACACGACTCCCAATCCGGCTTTAGAGCAGGTTTCAGCACTGAGACTGCTCTCTTGGAAGTGGCTGAGACTATCCGTGAGTGTGTGGATAGGGGCGAGGAGGCCATGCTGGTCCTCCTCGACCTATCCGCCGCTTTTGATACGGTCTCACATAAAATCCTATTAAACCGCCTAAAGCAGGTCGGAATCGGTGGCTCCGCTCTCGCCTGGATTGAGTCCTTCCTCACTGGCAGAACTCAGAAGGTGGCGCTCAAGCCTTTCAAATCAGAGGGTAAACCCCTGCTGTGTGGTGTCCCGCAGGGCTCTGCCCTGAGCCCTCTGTTTTTTAACGTTTATCTCGCACCCTTGGCCGCAGTGGTGGAGTCTTGTGGAGTCAGAGTGGTCTCTTACGCTGATGATACTCAGCTGATATTCTCTTTTAGAGACCACTCAGACTCCACCTTTGCCAACTTCCGCCAATGTCTGGACAACATCTGTGCCTGGATGACCAACAACCACCTTAGACTTAATGCTGACAAGACAGAAGTCCTGTTTTTTAACCAGAAAACTCCAATATCCCCCAGCCTCTGGTGGCCCACAGTACTTAACCCTGCGCCTACCCCTGTTCAATCAGCACGTAACCTGGGTTTTCAATTCGATGACTCACTTTCTTGCAAAGCGCAAATCAACAAGGTCACCTCTGCCTGCTTCGCGAAGCTTCGCATGATTAAAAAGATCTTTCCTTACTTTCCCTTGGACGCCCGCAGAACGATCACTCAGGCCCTCATCACATCTCATATAGACAACGCCAACAGCTTATATGCCGGTGCCCCTCAATATCTGATCGATCGTCTTCAGATCGTTCAGAATGCGGCAGCCAGACTGATCGGAAATATCCCCTACCGTCAGTCGGTTGCCTCCTACTGCAAAAAGCTCCACTGGCTCCCCATTGCAAGCCGCATTCAATTTAAGATCCTTACCCTCGCCTTTCGAGCTATCAACGGCCTTGGGCCTGGATACCTGAAAAAGTGGCAATATCTCAATCTGTCAGATCACTGAGATCTAACAACTTACGCCTCTTGATTGCTCCTCGCTTTCGACGTTCCAGAATGGGCGGCAGAGGGTTCAGCGTAATTACTGCTAAACTATGGAACTGCCTCCCACTCGACCTCAGGTTCTGCCCATCTGAATCCATCTTCCGTAGTAAATTAAAAACATGGCTGTTCTCCAGATTATGACTCCAGTCTTGCAATCAGCTTGATTCTCTCCTTCTTTCCTGAGTTTCTGTTTTAGCGCCGGGACACCCCTCTGGGGGTAGCTGCGCGCTGTATAAGCTACTTAAATAAATAAATAAATAAATAAACCAGTTTTGAGTGACCACAAGGAAGGGTTTGCCACACCTCTGTTTGAGCACAGGAAGTACTGCACAAGGGAAGAGAGGTTCTGCCAAATTTGTTTTGCGTAGAGAGGAGCAAGTAGGAAGAGATTACGGGAAATCATAAAGAGAAGTGCTGCAAAATAGGTAAGATCACTCCTGGAAATCTTTACCCAGGTGCTTAGGTAGTGTCTAGGCCTTTCTCCCACCCACATGCTGGTGCTAAACATAAATGTGGCACCCCTTTCAGAACACCTCTGGACCTTTGAAAAATAGAAGGACTACATCTGCAATTTAACCTGTGGAGAGAAGCACCAATGCTCAACCTGAACCCCACTTGCACCCAATACAGAAGACTGCAATCCAAGGACTAGTTTCCTAGCCTACTGTTAAGTTTTAGGAACACAAAGTTGCAAAAAGACAAAATTTCTACTGAGCCCAGCTCAAGCGCTCCAATTAGATTTTGCCTGGACCTTGCTGCTTGCTTCTGGAAGACTGAGTCATAACCCTAACAGGTGTCCAAAAGGCTCCTGGACCCTAGGCTGATGTTAGAGTGTACTCTTTCCCCCTTCACAATTGCCAGAATGGACACCCAGAAATCTTTTTTTAACTTTCTCAAAATGTAGCAGAGGCTACCACCAGACTGCCACCGAGCCGCTGATGTTGAACTGCCGGTAAAACTCAACTTAGTTGTTTCCCCTGAAAAGGTACTGACTTCCAGAAAAGTTTTAAAATCAGAATGTAGAAGACTCAACTGGGACCAGCGCTGAGCAGCAACCCACCATTGTTGATATCTCCCTGGGATTCACCTCAGACTTCGCAGCCTGCAGCAAATAACCACTTTGTGGATAAGGACTACGTCTGAAAGTAAACTTTCTAGAATTATGAAAAATTCTAAAAGTCACATCTCCGGTTTCCTGCATGTGAATTTGGGTTTATTTAAATGTATTCTCTTTTTAATAATTAGAGCAGGATTTTTATTAAGTTGTTATGTGAACTTTTTAACTGTTTTGGTACTGATAATTGGTTTAGGCATCTCTCTAAGTCTTTTTGCTACAGCTACCAATTGTTGAGCTCAGGGTTAAAGGTATTGAGTCCTAACTAGACCTAGTAATGAATACTGCCTTTATTACTTGAAAAGGACTACCATCCACTTCAACTAATAATCCAGTTTCCCATGGTGGCAAATAAAACAAGCATTTGCAATGCAATAGGTCTCGCATTTGCGAGAGTTGGAGCTATTGGCATTGTAAATGACAAAGCTTTTTATTCATTTGTTTTGAAAACCTGCAAGCGGCTCATAAACACGCACTTTGTATGTATAGTCCGTGCTTACGAGAAGAAAGGCTTGTAGTAAAGGAGCCTGCCAGCCTTGCTTCTCATAAGCAAGGACTATAAGTACAAAGTGCTTGTTTAGGCACAGCTTGCAGGTTTTCAAACGCATAAATAAAAGGCATTGTCATTTACAATGCCAATAGCTCAAACTCTCGCAAATGCAAGACCTATTGGATTGCAAATGCTTGTTTTGTTACTATTGTCTAGGACAGAAACGCAGAGCCCAGAAGGGACCAATGTCATGTCTTTAGTTATTTTACCATCAGTGCTAAGAACTTCCAGAACAGAGCACACTTTAATCCCTGAGTTTATCTGCACATGCGTAGTAACAAAAGAACAACAGTGAAGAGGAGGACAATTTATTGTGTAAGTGGAGAACAATTTTGGGGGCAATGCAAAGAGGTGCATTTTTGGCCCAGTGGCTGAGGTGTGTAGAGAGTTAACACTGAATTTCAGTGCAAAATAGCTTTGGGAATACATATTTATGAGGTCAGGGTGCAGAGCGCATCTATGGAGCCAGGGTAGGGGAAAAAGGGACATCTGTAGAGCAAGGTTAGGGGAAAAAGGGGCATCTGTGGAGCCAGGTTAGGGGAAAAAAGTGGCATCTGTGGAGCCAGGGTAGGGGAAACAAGAAATGTTGTTGTAAGAGACAACGTCTTTTACCTCCTGTTGAACCCTGCTTACAGACATACATAGAAACCACACTACAAATGGGCACACATGCATGCAAACGCTGAGAAACACACGCACCCCGTGAGACAGACACACTAATACATAGAGGCACATGGGTGCACCGAAGCACGTGATCACACACGCAGGTAATATAGTAATTAGTAATATACGACACAGGGTGTGCCAGGCAACTGGAACTGCCTCTTTAGAGACACATGACCTCCTATAAAATCTGCAGATATTAGCACTGCATCTGTAGTTTAATAATTGTTATATGAAAATTGAAACTTCAAGACCCAGAATCCATTGTGCTGTAAAATGTCAGTCCTGTCTGTGAGATACCCTGAAGACATGGGGTCAGAAGGCAGGTTTGTAAAATGTATTTTATTTCATTTTAGTACTTCGTGCACTGTTACGCTTCACGCCCACCTGCACCACGAGGCTCAGTCATATCTGTATTGGGCATGCGTGCACCTCGGGGCACGTATGCAAATGAGTGATACAAATCAGAGACTTGTGGGAAAGTGGTGTGACTAGGAATACTGAGCACCGATGATGAACCCACCCTGAATTTTAGAAAATGATTATCATTGTATGGAATCATGATTATATATAGCAAATGAGGTCAGAGCGCAGAAAGGAGGCACGTGTGCAAATGGGGGCCAAGTGTGCAAATGAGAGACGCTACAAATGAGGGCACGCGCATCCAACTGAGAAATGTTTGCAAACGATAAGTCCGTGCACAAGGGAAATGCATGTTTACAAATGAAGGACATTTGTGCGAATGAAGTAGCATGTCTAAAACGAGAGACATACATCTGATGCGAGATGTGTACCTAAACGAGGGTGTGGCATAGCTCAATAGCGGCTCCTTTGGAGGGTCTCACTTGATTTCATAAATAGCCAAAAATGTCCACTTTTCTGGCTGATCCAATACCCCTTAACTATCATAAGTACCCTAATTATGAAACGGAAAAGTTGAGAGCTACAGTGAGGGACATGAGTCAGTGCAAACGAGAGACACTTGAGCACACAAGGGTCATGGGTGAAAAGAAAAGTAAATTGGGAAAATTAAGAACATGCAGCTAACTATGCCGTGCACAGGTGAAAAACATTCAGGGGCGTAGCTTGAAGGGGGGCTTTACACCCCGCTAATAAATATATTCTGTAGTAAATAGTGGCAAACAAGTGCTTTAAGTCGGGTATGGCGATGTGTTTGCCATATTTCTATTTACCAAGAGGTTGCGGTCTAGTGGTCAGACCTGTCTTCTTTGGACCTGAGGATCCAAGTTCGGGGCCGGCGTCGGCTCAATATTCTGTTATGGTGTGAATCATAAAATATCCTTGTGCATAAAGAAATCACAAGTAACCCATCTTGCCAGGCTTCCAGGTAAATGTATCATGCAGTCCCTTCGACTCAGAGGAAGGGTTTAATCCTGCACTCGGTCAGAAAACCTGGGCGCTCTGAGCCTCGTCTCCACCCGGACCTTCAGCTGCAGCCTAGCCCTGGTGACCACATCACTGCGGGTGCAGTGGTTGGTTTCACTATACGGCGAGGAGGCGCCCGTGGCAGGCACGTGCTGCAAGAGCATCTCTTCAGGAAGAGCCTATTCTGCGATCGCAGCCCCCAGATATTGCTAACGCAGCTGAGCGAGGCAATGCTGCCACCAACACGCATCACCTGAGCGCCTCAAAGACCCTCTATGAATACCAGGCGCTAGGAATAGCACAAACTACAGCAACTCGGTAAAATACTAAATAACATAACCAAATAAAATATATCTAGAGCAACGGGACATTAAGTAAGATAATATATACCTGAGCAATGTAACACAAAAGAAGAGCAATGAGGGAGCAAGGCAGCAAAGCGAACGTGCACTTATTGCATGTTTTGAGCCTAACATGTCAAATGAAAGCTGAGCTGCAAGCACGGGATGTGAAAGCAATTTGCATGCAAATTTACACATTTCTAAAGGCACTGCAAATAAACAAAATGTGGCACGTCATCAATATAAACAAAGAACTCAGCGTGATTGAAACGAGAGAGGAGCAGGGGGCGAGCGCGGCAGCAAAGCGAATGCGCAATAATTATAAACACATGTTTATAATTACAACCAAATGCCGCTGCTGCGCGTAACAGACACCAATGGGACGTGGGCAGTTACATTCCTTAAGAAGCTGGGACATGCACAAGTCTTTCTCCAATGGCGTGCTGTCTTTTTTTTAAAAGCACAACCAATAGCCAATAGCAGCTGACAAAAACAAAATCACACGCACAAGCGTGTGGTCAGCTTTCAGAACCCCCTACATAAGGTCTTGCGCTGCTCGAGCAGTGCTACTCACTGCAACACTAGGAGCGAGACCTAATAAGGTGTAAAAAATCACCTGAATGTGCTGCAGAAATATTATTATGCACACAATTCTTTTGTAGATGTAAACGTAAAAGATGTGAAAATAAGATGGCAAATGTTCGCTGGGTGAACTACCACATATGCATTTTCTTTCAAAAAATAGTTTCTGCAGTTCAGTTTCTTCTAGCCCCCTATACTTGTTTGTGTTCCACTTTTCTACCTGCAGGGTGAAATGAAGCGCCGTTATCATAAAGCATGGGAAAAAGGCACTAACAGAAATTCCACGCGGAATTACCAAAAATCCACAAAATCTGCGGGCGGACTGGATTTTAACCCTGGGCGTTACTAACCCTGGGCGTTAAAATCCGGTCCGCCCTCAGAGTTTGCGGATTTTTGGCAATTCCCCGTTCCACGTAGAAAGCAGAGTTACCGAAAATTCTGCGATCTGCAGCAGAGCGGAGTTTTTTCAAAATGTTCTTTCGCACAGCTGTAGCGACTTACCGGGATCCCTGTGTTCACTGACAAGATTTACTATCCGTTTGCGTGCACCACGAGATTTTGGTAGCCGGCCGCATAATCCCCCAAGAGTGTGCAATCACGAACACGTCATTCCGACGCGCTATCAGACATTCAGCGGAAGCGCCATGAAGATCGCGATGCGGAACATGCAGAGTTTGCAATCTGAAGAAGAATATCTCTCGAGCAGTATAAAACCTTCTCGAAAATGATGATTTGGATGGAAAAAACTCCTCAGATTGACATTTGGCTGTACTTCTTTGTGCAAGGAGTCCTTTTACCTTTTTAACTTTTTTTTTAAGAGGAAGAAAGTGCCCCAGAGTCTCCAACTTTGTGTTCCTGTCCAGCAAGCTCCTCCGAGTGCTTTGTCCATGTCCTGTTCACATTTCATTTGGATTTGGAGCTGGAAGGATCACTCTTTGTGCCTGCTGCATCATATATCATTGGTTTTGAGGACTTTTGGATTTGAGATTTTACAAGTAAGTTGGAGAATTGGTGTTGTTTGGTTGATTGAGGCATGGCACCTACATTTTTTTGTACTTTTCATTGTTTATTAAAAATGTATTGTTGTGGGTGGTCTGTAGTTTCAGTAGGTGTGAGAAGTTGGTCTGGTATATGCTGTCCACTAATTAAAGTGGACAGCATGTATCAGTCCAAACAACCCTTATTGATGATTAGGTTAAAGGTGACCTTTATAGAAAGCTAGTTGTAGCTTTGGAGAGCAGGCTTTAGGCTAAGTCTCGAAGGAATGTAAAGCAGCTTGTTTTACCAGATCAGAACCTCCTGAATAACCAAAATGAAATGTATTTATTACTAAACACTCTCTTCTAACCTCTATATGAGATTAGAGTCAAAGGAACAAAATACTTAATCAATAGAACAACAGTAAATTGCACAATACACAGCGGGCTCCAGGGGGAGACCGAATCATATACTAAAAAAATGGTAGACTAAAAGACTTGACTAGACACTGAACCCCAAGGAACCACCCAAAGGAATGACACAGGGAGCCCACAGAGGACAGGTGCAGTGTGTGAACACAGACGCAAGTTCCGTACAATTCTACGGGAAAGACGCGCTTGAAAAATTACAGTTTAAGGACACTTCGGAGAGGACTTCAAGCAAACCCTTTGGAACATAGAGGGATCTAAGGCCAGCACACTTGTGAGTACCAAATTACCTGTGTTACCTATCCCAGGGGAGCCGGGTGCATAGGGGTCAAGTGCTGTCTGAAACCTTCATCGTTTTCAATGACGTGACTCAAAGCAGTGCTGCTGCCAGGAAGATGAAAAGTGTCTGGTGGAATCCAAGCCTGGATCCGAGGTGACAAGAACCTGAAAGCAGAGGGGACAGAGTCTGGGTCACTACAGGGGGACCAGGGGCACGGTGGACGAATGCCCACCAATGTCGGGTGCTTCAGGTGTGAAGATTGGATGCTTGGCTCTGCAGCCACGGGGACCAGGAGATGTTGATGAAAACTAAAGTCTGGAGGTGGGCTGTCACACAAAGGTTGTCGAGTGCTGAGGTGTCAGTGTCTGGATTGAACCCCAACACGCATTGGCAAATGCAACCCACGCAGGCAGAAGAAACTAGTCACAGTGAGGACCAGCAAGGTTCTATAGACTCTCAATGCTATGGGAAGTCAGGGCATGTCTGGAGCAACCAGGAAAGCCCAAGAGAAATCAAAGTTACCTTCACAGACACCCACAGGCCAACGGACCAGGGATCGTGAAGGGACCTCAAGCTGAATCACGAAGTACAGGCCCATGGAGCACTTGTGGAGTGGAGGCCGGAAATCTTCAGTGGAAATACTGCTTGGGATCAGGACTACATGTAGCCTAAAGCACAGTCTCAGGGATTGCCAAAAAGCATATGCTGCTACAAAAGTACAAGGTGAAAGGGGTTCGGGTTGCTCGGTCTCCACAAGGGATACTGGTCTCAGAATTGCAGCAAGAGCAGATCAACCGCATAGATGCTCAGGAACCTACCTCCTGTGTTGCAGAAATCTCCAGAGTTCTCAAGAGCTCAGGAGATGCAAACCGGTCAGATGCATTAAGGTGCCTGCTTCAACCGTGGAGTAACTCCTTTACTCCAAGGGAGATTCTTCTGTCATCCAGCGTAGTGTAGATTGTCGAAGTACTTGGTTTCTACTTGCAGAGTTTAGTCCAGGTAAAATCTAAAGTCCTGTAGTCAGGGTTCCTACTTTATGCCCATGGAAGGGGTTGGACAAACTCTGGGAACCCGCCTATGGGAGGGTCAGGACAGAGGGGTGGTTACACCTATGTCCTTTGTCCAGTTTGATGCCAGAGGAGGAGCAAATGGCTCCTGCAACTGGTTTGAGCTGGACTATGCACAAGGACACCAAATGTGCCCCCAGTGCAGACTTTCAGGCACTCTCAGAGTGCACCCACCCAGCATCAATACATTAAATCCTGTCTGGGAGGTGGTCACACCTCCCTGTGATAGAAAACCTATTGTCAAGCCTTCTCCTGCTCAAGCTCAGCTCAGCAGCAGGAGGGCAGACGTGTATTTGTGGCTGGCAGCATCCAATATGTGATGCCCAGGTCGAGAAAGCTGGTACCGGGTAGACCGGTGACCCACAGTAGAGTTTCAACAAGGGGGGAATCATACCTCCCAGACCAGTTACTGGTGTGGAGGTATGATTCCAAGGTGTTTGACACCAAACACAACATGTTTCTAAGCAGCCATTTTAAAGTTAGCATTTACCGCGAGATTATAATGCACTTAAGTATATATGGTTTGGCTGCATCACAGACAACCCTGGGGAATAGATTCCGAAGGCTGCAGAGGGGCTCAGCTCAAGCAGGAGCACCCTCTCACACAAAACCTAGCACACTTCCTTCAGGATTGATAAGGCCTGCCATAGGGGTGACTGATCGGTTTATATGTGCAGTGATTTAGAATAGATATAGGTTACCTATATATAAGTAAGGGGAGCATGCACCACCTTACATAGGCTGCAGTAGCAGACCTATTTTGTCCATATGAATGGTCTCTCAGGTGTGGCATAATACATGCTGCAGCCCCTGGGAGGCCTCTGGGGTACCTATGCCCTGGGTACATGGTGTACCATATACTAGGGACTGATAAGGGTACCCCAGTATCCAATCTGGAGTGTACCTAAAGTACATGCAGTTAATTAGAGGAGAAAGCAGCTTCACTGGGGCCCAGGATAGCGGGATCCCAGTCAGTCTAAGTCAAAAATAGTAATACTTCAACAAAAAGTGGGGGTAGCTATAAGAAGCAGATCCTACTCTCCTACATAACCCCCCAAACATAGGGACATTAAACTAACCTTGACCAGTTGAGGCTTCATGTTCTAAGTAGAAATATCTTGAGAGTCCCTCTACATTGGCATGGGTACTCCCAGGTCTATGTTCCACTGTATAGTCCATCCCCCGTAGGGAAATGGACCACCTCAAAAGTTTGGGGTTTTCACCTTTAATCTGTTTTAGCCATTAGAGGGGCTTATGGTCTGTCTGAGCAATTAAGTGCTTGCCAAACAAGTATGGTCTCAGCTTATTCAGAGCCCAAACCACAGCAAAGGTTTCCCTCTCAATAGCTGACCAACGTTTCTCTCTGGGGGTCAGCCTTCGGCTAATAAGATCTATTGGCTAATCCTTTCCCTCTTCATTCAGTTGTGATAACACAGCCCCTACCCCCAATGTAGATGCATCAGTTTGAACAATGAATTGTTTGGAATAGTCAGGACTTTGCAGAATGGGAGCAGTGCACATGGCCTGCTTCAGGTCATCAAATGCCTTTTGACAGCTAACTGTCCACTGAACTTTATTAGGCATTCTTTTGGAAGTTAAGTCATTCAAAGGGGTCACTATGGATCCATATTCTTTGACAAACCTCCTGTGGTACACAGTCCGGCCCAAGACAGCTCTGACCTGAGTCTGGGTAGTTGGAGCAACCCAGTCCATGATGGTCTGGATTTTCTCTGCAATGGTTGAAGCTGACCTCCACCCACAAGGTGGCCTAGGTATACAACCTGACTCAGCTCTATCTGGCACTTAGTGGCCTTGAAAGTGAGGCCTACGTTCTGCAGGGCCTCCAAATCATTTCTCAGGTGGACCAGGTGATCCTCCCAGGTGGAGCTAAAGACAGCAATATCATCTATATAAGCTGCACTACAGGCTTCCAGACCTGTAAGGACTTTGTTCACCAACCCTTGAAAAGTGGCAGGGTGCATTCTCTAAGCCAAAGGGCATCACCACAACTTGGTAGTGCCCACTGGGGGTTGAGAATGCTGTTTTTGGGTTTGCATCCTCAGCTAATCTGATTTGCCTGTAGCCAGCTGTCAGGTCAAATGTACTCAGAAACTTGGTTGAGGCCAAAGTATCTATGAGTTCATCTTCCCTGGGTATAGGATGGGCATCAGTCCTAGTGACTGCATTAAGACCTCTGTAGTCAACACAGAACCTCATCTCTCTCTTGCCATTTTGGGTATGAGGTTTTGGTACCAAGACTACTGGGCTAGCCCAAGGGCCATATGTGGGCTCAAATACTCCCACATCCAAAATTTTCTGGACTTCAGTCCTGATGCAGTCCCTGACTTGGTCAGGTTGCCAGTAAATCTTATTTTTAACAGGCAGACTGTCACCTGTGTCTACTTCATGAGTGCACTAGGTAGTCTGACTTAATGTCAGTGACAATATATGTCTGAACTGATTCAGGACTTGCCTACAATCAGTTTGCTGCTGGCCAGTGAGGCTGCCTGCCAAGACTACATCACCAACTGAACCTGTGAGAGCAGGTCAGATAGTGGATCACTCTCTTCCTCCTGCCCCTTATCAGTAGCCGTGAGCAAGCCCATGTCTGCCCTGTCAACATATGGTTTGAGCCTGTTTACATGGAGCTCCCTATGGGGGCTCCTGGGAATTCCAAGTTCTACCAGGTAGGTAACCTATCCCTTCTGCTCAATGATTGTATGAGGGCCACTCCACTTATCTTGGAGGGCTGCTGGGGCCACATGCTCCAACACCCATACTTTCTGTCCTGGCTGTTAACAGTCAACACAGCATTTTGGTCATGCCATGCCTTTGGCATTTCCTGGCTAGCCTTAAGGTTTTTGAATGCCTTCTTCATGTACTCAGCCATCCTGGAGCGTACACCAAGTACATAGTCCACAATATCATGCTTAGGGGGTTTGAGAGGTACATCTCCCAACTAGCCCATTGCACTATGGGTGATAAGGGGTGGTACATTTGTAATTCACTCCGCACTCCTTCCACATATCAATCAAGTAACCAGACATAAAGTTTGCATCTTTGTCTGATACTACCTCTTTAGGAAAACCGACTCTGGAAAATATTCCCAGAAGGGCTGTAGCCACAACAGGAGCTGTGGTAGTCCTAAGAGGGGTTGCCTCTGGATACCTAGTGGCATGGTCCACCACCATTAGTATGAATCTGTGCCAGATGCAGTTTGAGGATCCATGGGAAAAACAATGCAAATCCCAAACCTCTCAAAGGGAACCCCCACCACAGGTAGTGGTATCAGGGGGGCCTTTGTAGTACCACCTGCCTTACCACTGGCTTGACAAGTGATACAGGAGTGACATAACTCCTTTGTGTCCTCTGACATATGTGGCAAATGAAAGTGTGGAACAAGTCTGTTCCTAGTCTTGTTTTGACCTAAGTGTCCTTCTAATGGGATACAAGATAGCCGCCGACTGCTTTTGAGGGACCCTCTGTGCCAGTGTTAATAGGAAGACCCTAAACTTCAGCGGTATAACCAACCTCATGGTTGCATCAGGTTTGGGGTCTCTACCCTCTAAGTATAAGAGTCCATCATCCCAGTATGTCCTGTGGGACCCACTGGCACTCCCAGCAGCCTCAGCAGCAGCTTGCTGTCTGAGGGGTTCAAGAGAGGGGCAGCTCAGCTGCTTCTGGCTCAGATATGCCCTGGAAGGGCCCCCTGTCCCCAAGAACTCAACCTGATCAGGTTCAAGTTCCTCTGAGACAGTTCCTTCTTCAGGACTAAGATCATCTCCCTCAAGAGACTGTTCTGTATCCTGAGGCAGGGGGAAGATATTGCCTTACCCTTACTGCTCCTTCTCATGGAAGGCACCTAGTCCATTATTCCAGGATCCAGGGCCTGTTCAGTGGAAGACATTTCTGCATGTGACCTAGTCATGGCAAATACATCTGCAGGGATGACCAGCATTCCTGCATGTGTCCTGAGTTCCACTTCAGCCCAGGCTGAAGTTTCCAAATCATAGTCCAAGAAGCATTCAACGGGGAGGTCTGCAATTACCACAACCTTGTTAGGGCCTGTTACCCCACCCCAGTTGAAATTCAAAACTGCCAAGGAATGGTCTGTCCTGAAATTGCTTGCATTGGTCACTTTCTACATCTCACCAAGTATGATTTATTCAGGGGCCACTAGATCTTTTGTCACCATTGTCACACTTGCTCCTGTGTCCCTGAATGCCATGGCCTCCTTAGGCTGCTGTCTGTATTTGCCCGGATTACTCTGCCTCCATCACAGACTAACACAGCCTGAGTTGGAATTATGACTAGGCCAAAATCCATCTCAGATCCCAGGGTTAACCCTACTACACCCTTATTCTGTGTACTACCACTTTGAACTGAACAGTGGGAACAGTTGCCTTAGGTGCATTGGTGGCTGGAGTAGATTCCTTGGATTTTGAACAATCTTTTGTCCAATGGGTCTTCTGTTTACAGATACGACACCAAGGTTTCTTTTTGCCTTTACTTTTGTTTGATTGTGACTCCTCACCAGATGAAGACTTTTGAGGTTCTTGTGAAGACTTCTGGTCTTTACCTTTCACCCAACCCTTATCTGTGGTTTTAGAATCTTGCTTCTTAGGGTCATCACCTTGGTTCTGAGCTTTCTGCTTCACCCTGGGTCTGACCTATTTGTCTGCCTTCTTTCCCTATTCTTGGGGAGAGGTCAGATCAAAGTCCACCAGGTGCTGATGCAATATTGATTTTGACAATTATTAAGGATCTTCTCCCTCATAATTAAATTGTACAATCCTTTAAAATCACACTCTTTTTTGCCAAGTAACCAGCCTTCCAGAGCCTTCGTAGCACAATCTACAAAGTCAACCCAGTCCTGGGTCTGTGTCTTCAGGGTGTCTCTGAACTTAATCCTGTACTGTTCAGTGATTAAGCCAAATCCATCTATGAGAGCCCTTTTCAGGACTGAGTAATTATCTACATCCTCTTCTCTTACAGTGAAGAGCTTGTCTCTTCCTTTGACAGCAAAGGAGAACCACAAGATAGCCGCCGACTGCTTTTGAGGGACCCTCTGTACTTTACAGGCCCTCTCTAGTACAGTTGTCCATTTGTGAATGTCATACCCATTCTAATAGGGAAGGACTATCTTATTCAGGTTCCTATGATCATGAGTATACTCTCTAGGTCTAGGGACACTGTTGCTGCCACCATGGGACTCCTTGAGCCTGAGCTTAGCTTTTTCATACTCAAGAAATTGGCACTTCTTATCATAAGAGGATTCTCTTTCATGAGAAGCAGAGGTCCTTACAGAAGTACCTGAATGATTAGATTCCCCGGATGGAGATCTTGATCTTCTAGTTAAACTTTGTACCCTACCTGGGGGAGAAAATAGTCTGCCACTGGGGCCTTCTCCTCCATCTAAAGGCAAAGTTGGATTGTCCAGGTTAGAATTATCGTGATACTCCTGGCCAGTCTTTAATTCCAGATCAAAGAAGTGTTCACTTCCTGCTCTGTCCTCATCCACTGCCCCAGCCCCTCTACCTACCTCATCAGACCCTGGAGTCTTTGTGAGGTCATCTAGAACTAATATTTCTATTAGGCGTTGAGTGCTGGGCCCTCTCCCTGTCCTCAGCTTCCTGGATGCACACATATGTCTCAATTCTTGGAATGAGATCTGGTCATACCTATTTGGCAGAGAGCCACTGGCTTCTCCTCTAGAGGACATGCGAGTGTGATGTGGTGTAGGCACCTACCTAACCTAGTCGGAACTAAACTCTCTTGAGTTGGAGAAAGGGTGTGGTAGACCCTTGACTTGTCCAACTCCAAGGTCAGTAGAACTTACTTATTCTAGTCTTGTTGTATTATATGTACCTAAATACCTTTAGTGGTTTTCAGTTAATTACTCAATGAGATTTATCTGGTAAAACAATAGCAAGCTTGAATCCCAACCGTTGCACACCAATGTGAGAAGTTGGCCTGGTATATGCTGTCCACTAATTAAAGTGGGCACCTTGTATCAGTCCAAACAACCCTTATTGATGATTAGGTTAAAGACGACCTTTATAGAAGCTGTAGAGAGCAGCCTTCAGGTTAAGTCTCGAAGGAATGTAACGCAGCTTGTTTTACCAGATCCGAACCTCCTGAATAACCAAATGAAAGGAGAACCACACTAGAGATATATAAAATATATTTATGTATTACTAAACACTCTCTACTAACCTCTATATGTGATTAGAACACAAGGCACACAATAATTAATCAATGGAACAACAGTAAATAGCACATACACAGCGTGCTCCAGGGGGAGACCGAACCACATACTAAAACAAGCATTTACAATGCAACAGTCTTGCCTTTGCAAAAGTTAGAGCTATTGGCATTGTAAATGACACATTTTTTATTTATGTGTTGGTTGTGAAAACAGATAAATGAATGGCATTGTCATTTACAATGCCAATAGCTTAATCTCTCGCAAATGCGAGACCTATTGCATTTGTACCGACACACACACACACACAAAGCCACACACACACACAGAGAGCCTCACACACACCCCCACACACACACATGGATGTGGTGGATGTGGTGGATGTGGTGGTGGTGGATGTGATGGTGGTGGATGTGGTGGTGGTGAATGTGGTGGTGGTGGATGATGTGGTGGTGGATGTGGTGATGGTGGTGGATGTGGTGGTGGTGGATGTGGTGGTGGATGTTGTGGTGGTGGATGTGGTGGTGGATGTGGTGGTGGATGTGCTGGATGAGGTGTATGTGCTGGATGTGGTGGATGTGGTGGTGGTGGATGTGCTGGTGGTGGATATGGATGTGGTGGATGCAGTGGTGGTGGATGTGCTGGTGGTGGATGTGGTGGTGGTGAATGTGGTGGTGGTGGATATGGTGGTGGATGTGGTGGATGTGGTGGTGGTGGATGTGGTGGTGGTGGATGTGATGGATGTGGTGGTGGTGGATGTGGTGGTGGATGTGATGGATTTGGTGGTGGTGGATGTGGTGGTGGTGGATGTGCTGGATGTGCTGGATGTGGTGGTGGTGGATGTGGTGGATGTGGTGGTGGTGGATGTGGTGGTGGTGTATGTGGTGGTGGTGGTAGATGTGGTGGTGTTGGATGTGCTGGTGGTGGATATGGATGTGGTGGATGCGGTGGTGGTGGATGTGCTGGTGGTGGATGTGGTGGTGGTGAATGTGGTGGTGGTGGATATGGTGGTGGATGTGGTGGATGTTGTGGTGGTGGATGTGATGGATGTGGTGGTGGTGGATGTGATGGATGTGTTGGTGGTGGATGTGTTGGTGGTGGATGAGATGGATTTGGTGGTGGTGGATGTGGTGGTGGTGGATGTGCTGGATGTGGTGGTGGTGGATATGGTGGATGTGGTGGTGGTGTATGTGGTGGTGGTGTATGTGGTGGTGGTGGTAGATGTGGTGGTGGTGGATGTGGTGGATGTGGTGGTGCTGGATGTGGTGGTGGAGGAGGTGGATGTGGTGGTGGATGTGGTGGTGGTGGATGTGGTGGTGGATGTGGTGGATGTGGTTGTGGAGGTGGATGTGATGTATGTGGTGTTGGATGTGGTGGATGTGGTGATGGTGGATGTGGTAGTTGTGGTGGTGGTGGATGTGGTGATGGGTGTGGTGGATGTGGTGGTGGTGGATGTGGTGGTGGTGGATGATGTGGTGGTGGTATATGTGGTGGTGGTGGATGTGGTGGTGGTAGAGGTGAATGTGGTGGTGGTGGATGTGGTTGTGGTGGCGGATGTGTTGGTGGGGGATGTGGTGGTGGTGAATGTGGTGGATGTGGTGGTTGTGGATGATGTGGTGGATGTGATGGTGGTGGATGTGGCGGTGGATGTGGTGGTAGGGGATGTGGTGGTGGTGGAAGTAGTGGTGTTGGTGGATGTGGTGGTGGTGGAAGTGGTGGTGGTGGATGTGGTGGTGGATATGGAGGATGTGGTGGAGGATGTGGTGGTGGTGGATGTGGTGGTGGTTGATGTGGTGGATGTGGTGGTGGTGGTGGATGTGGTGGTGGATGTGGTGGTGGTGGATGTGGTGGTGGATGTGGTGGTGGTGGTGGATGTGGTGGTGGTGGTGGATTTGGTGGTGGTAGATGTGGTGGATGTGGTGGTGGTGGATGTGGTTGTGGTGGAGGATGTGGTGGATGTGGTGGTGGATGAGGTGGTGGTGAATGTGGTGGTGCGTGTGGTGGATGTGGTGGTCATGGTGGATGTGTTGGATGTGGTGGTGGTGATGGATGTGGAGGTGGATGTGGTGGTGGTGGATGTGGTGGTGGTGGATTTGGTGGATGTGGTGGTGGTGGATTTGGTGGATGTGGTGGTGGATGTGGTGGTGGTGGATGTGGTGCATGTGGTGGTGGATGTGGTGGTGGATGTGGTGCATGTGGTGGTGGTGGATGTGGTGGATGTGGTGGTGGTGGATGTGGTGGTGGTAGATGTGGTAGATGTGGTGGTGGTGGATGTGGTGGAAATGGATGTGGTGGTGGTTGATTTGGTTGATGATGTGGTGGTGGATGATGTGGTGGATGTGGTGGTGGATGTGGTGGATGAGGTGGTGGTGGTGGATGTGGTGATGGATGTGGTGGTGGTGGATGTGATGGTTGTGGATGTGATGGTGGTTGTGGTGGTGGTGGATGTAATTGTGGTGGATGTGGTGGTGGTGGATGTGGTGGTGGTGGTGGATGTGGTGGTGGTGGAAGTGGTGGTGGTGAATGTGGTGGCGGTGGATGTGGTGGTGGAGGTGGATGTGGTAGATGTGGTGGTGGTGGATGTGGTGGTGGTGGATGTGGTGGTGGTGGATGTGGTGGTTGTGGATGATGTGGTGGATGTGATGGTGGTGGATGTGGCGGTGGTGGTGGATGTGGTGGTGGTGGATGTGGTGGTGGTGGTGGTGGATGTAGTGGTGTTGGTGGATGTGGTGGTGGTGGATGTGGTGGATGTGGTGGTGGTGGATGTGGTGGTGGAGGTGGATGTGGTAGATGTGGTGGTGGTGGTGGATGTGGAGGATGTGGTGGAGGATGTGGTGGTGGTGGATGCGGTGGTGGTGGATGTGGTGGATGTGGTGGTGGTGGATGTGGTGGTGGAGGAAAAGGTGGATGTGGTGGTGGTGGTGGATGTGGTGGTGGATGTGGTGGATGTGGTGGTGGTGGATGTGGTGGTGGATGTGGTGCATGTGGTGGTGGTGGATGTGGTGGTGGTGGATGTGGTGGTGGTAGATGTGGTAGATGTGATGGTGGTGGATGTGGTGGATGTGGATGTGGTGGATGTGGTGGTGGTTGATTTGGTGGATGATGTGGTGGTGGATGATGTGGTGGATGTGGTGGTGGATGTGGTGGATGTGGTGGTGGTGGTGGATGTGGTGATGGATGTGGTGGTGGTGGATGTGGTGGATGTGATGGTGGTGGATGTGATGGTGGTTGTGGATGTGGTGGTGGTGGATGTAATTGTGGCCCACAAGGGATACTGGTCTCAGAATTGCAGCAAGAGCAGATCAACCGCATAGATGCTCAGGAACCTACCTCCTGTGTTGCAGAAATCTCCAGAGTTCTCAAGAGCTCAGGAGATGCAAACCGGTCAGATGCATTAAGGTGCCTGCTTCAACCGTGGAGTAACTCCTTTACTCCAAGGGAGATTCTTCTGTCATCCAGCGTAGTGTAGATTGTCGAAGTACTTGGTTTCTACTTGCAGAGTTTAGTCCAGGTAAAATCTAAAGTCCTGTAGTCAGGGTTCCTACTTTATACCAAAGTAAGGGGTTGGACAAACTCTGGGGACCCACCTATGGGAGGGTCAGGACAGAGGGTTGTTTACACCCATGTCCTTTGACCAGTTTCGCACCAGATCAGGAGCAAATGGCTCCTGCAAATGCTTTGATCTGGACTATGAACAGGGACAACAAATGTGCCCCCAGTGCAGACTTTCAGGCACTCTCAGAGTGCACCCACCCAGCCCCAATACACTAAATCCTGTCTGGGAGGTGGTCACACCTCCCTGTGACAGGAAACTTATTGTCAAGCCTTCCCCTGCTCGAGCTCAGCTCAGCAGCAGGAGGGCAGACGTGTGTTTGTGTCTGGCAGCATCCAATATGTGATGCCCAGGTCGAGAAAGCTGGTACCGGGTAGACCGGTGACCCACAGTAGAGGTTCAACAAGGGGGGAATCATACCTCCCAGACCAGTTACTGGTGTGGAGGTATGATTCCAAGGTGTTTGACACCAAACACAACATGTTTCTAAGCAGCCATTTTAAAGTTAGCATTTACCGCGAGATTATAATGCACTTAAGTATATGGTTTGGCTGCATCACAGACAAGCCCGGGGAATAGACTCTGAAGGCTGCAGAGGGACTATCAATCAATCAATCAATCAATCAGAGTACTTGCAAAGCGGGCTACTCACCCGTGAGGCTCTCAAGGCGCTGAGGGGAGGGGGGTGCCGCTACTGCTCGAAGAGCCAGGTCTTGAGGAGTCTTCTGAAGGTGAGTAGGTCTTGGGTCTGCCGTAGGTGGGTAGGGAGGGTGTTCCAGGTCTTGGTGGCGAGGTAGGAGAAGGATCTGCCACCGGAGGTCATTTGTTGGATGCAGGGGACAGAGGCAAGGGCGAGGCTGGAGGAGCGGAGCTGGCGGGTGGGGGTGTAGAAGCTGAGTCTGCTGTTCAAGTAGGCTGGTCTGGCGTTGTGGAGTGCTTTGTGTGCGTAGGTGAGGAGCTTAAAGGTGATCCTCTTGTCGACGGGGAGCCAGTGTAGGTCTCTCAGGTAGGGGGTTATGTGGCTGCGGCGGGGGACGTTGACGATCAGTCGGGCGGAGGCGTTTTGGATGCGTTGTAGTCGTCGTAGGTGTTTGGCTGGGATTCCTGCCTAGAGTGCGTTGCCGTAGTCCAGTCTGCTGCTGACGAGGGCCTGTGTCACCGTCCTTCTTGTTTCGGTCGGGTTACACTTGTATATCCTGTAGAGCATGCAGCGGGTGTTGTAGCAGGAGGAGGAGATGGCGTTGACCTGCTTAGACATGGAGAAGGAAGAGTCGAGGATAAATCCTAGGTTGTGTGCATGGTTGGTGGGTGTCGGTGCTGTTCCCAGTGTGGTCGGCCACCAGGAGTCGTCCCAGGCTGAGGGGGTGGGTCCAAGGATAAGGACCTCCGTCTTGTCCGAGTTCAGCTTCAGATGGCTGCTCCTCATCCAGTCGGCGATGGCCTTTATTCCTTCGTGGAGTGTTGTTTTGGCGGTGTGTGGGTCCTTGGTGAGGGAGAGGATGAACTGGGTGTTGTCGGCGTAGGAGATGATGATGAGGTCGTGATGTTGGGCCACTTGTGCGAGGGGGGCCATGTAGACTTTGAACAGCGTCGGACTGAGGGTTGAGCCCTGGGGGACGCCGCAGATGATGTCGGTGGCTTCGGATCGGAAGGGTGGGAGGCGGACACTCTGGGTTCTGCCGGAGAGGAAGGACGTGGTCCAGTCAAGAGCCTTCTCTTGGGTTCCTGCTCATGCAGGGGCACCCTCTCACACAAAACCCAGTACCCTGCCTTGAGGATTGATAAGGCCTGCCATAGGGGTGACTTATAGGTTTACATGTGCAGTGATTTAGAATAGATAAGGTAACCTATATCTAAGTAAGGGGTGCTGCAGTAGCAGATCTGTGGTGTCATTTTGAATGGTCTCTCAGTGGTGGCATAATACATGCTGCAGCCCCTGGGAGGTCTCTGGGGTACCTGTGCCCTGGGTACATGGTATACCATATACTAGGGGCTGATAAAGGTACCACAGTATCAAATCTGGAATGTACCTAAAGTACATACAATCAATTTAGAGGGGACAGCGGCTTGACCGGAGTTCTGGATAGCAGGATCCCAGTCAGTCTAAGTCAAAAACAGTGATACCTCAGCAAAAAGTGGGGGTAACTATTAGAAGCAGATCCTATTCTCCTACAGTAGGGGCCAGGTTATTTTTCTTTGTATGTATTATTTCTACTAGTTTTGTTTTTATAAAGGAAACATGCTGCAAAGTTCACTATATTTTCTCCAACTTTTGCAGTCAATTTGCAATTTTTATTTAATTCCCTAGCTCAGCAGTCTGGCCCAGTAAATAGGCCTTTCAGTCAGTAGGCACCCATCTATTCATGGGTGCATGAAACAACTGTTTCTCTGGTGTTTGTTGAATTTAAACATCATTTCGGGCATGGATGGCTTTGGATTGAATTGCAAAATGTTGTTTTTGGGGTGTATTTCACTTTTTTAATGTGTGTTAAATAAATGCCTTCGTTGGATGTATGTGTGGTGTGGTTGTTGTGTAACTTGCAAAACGTTTTTAGCCCTGTGGATTTTTGTTTTTGCAATTTTGTATTGTTTAGCATGCCTCTTTTGTCTGACCATATAATAGGCCTGCTTGAGTTCATTGTTTTGCAGGCCTCTTGCTTGTTGTGACTGATTTTGTGGTGGTAGTTTAGTAGTGTGCTGCTCTTGCCATATAGTCCTGCATGTCTTTCCTTTGTTCCTTTTGGCTCATGCTTCTTGTTGTTGTGGCCTGGCCATGTGGCTGGCGGGCGTTTCGTGAATCCAGGCAGTGTGCTTTTGCCATAGGCCTGCATTGTCTGTCTTCCCTTTCTTCTTGTTGTTGTAGCCTGGCCATGTGGCTTGTAGCCATTTTGTGAAGCCAGGCAGTGTGCTTTTTCCATAGGCCTGCATTGCCTGGCTTCCCTTTTTTGGTGTTGTAGGTGGCCTGGCCATGTGGCTGGGGGCCATTTTGTGGAGGCAGCCAGTGTGCTTTTTCCCTAGGCCTGCAAGCTTGTGGCCTAGTCTGCCAATAGGCCTTTAAGCCAATAGGCCCAGAGCTACTCATGGGTGCATGAAAAAATTATTTCTGTGGTGTCTGTTGAATTTAAACATCATTTAGGGCATGGATGGCATTGGATTGAATTGAAAAATTTGCTTTCTTGGGTATTGCACTTTTTTGATGCATGTTAAATAAATGCCTTTGTTGGATGTGTGTGTGGTGTGGTTGTACTTGTGTTGTGTAACTTTCCAACCTGTGGAATTTCGTTTTTACATTTTTGTATTAATGCTGTGTTTTGTGTAGCAAGATAACAACGAGGGTTTTGGCTTTAAGCACAGTAAGGCTGCGCCAAGAATAGAGTGAACAAGACTGATTGCCAGTACTGTGCAACAAATAACCTATCTCACATGAATGAGCTAGCAATCGCTCATCTAAACAGACCACTCTTTCAGTCAATTGTCTTGTGAAAATATATCAATTTATTAAATTTATAATTTTTATTTCAAAATTCATGACTTATTTTTACATTTTTGTATTTTAATTTTGTTTTTGATCTACATTGGGCTCAGTGAACATTTAAGGAATATGATACAGTGGAGGAGGGTGATTTAGATGCTTCTCTAGGAAAACAATATCACAAAGACATAACACATTGTGATGGACAACATAAATTGACATGAAACTTTAGACACACATGAATAACAGATATGGGGGAGGGATTGGGAATGGGATTGGTTGGGAAAGTAGAGGAAGTTAATAAGTTTTTTGTGGGTTTTTTTATTTGAGCAAGAGAACTTGTTACTCAGTTCTTCAGAGAAAAGCTATTAGCTAGTCTTAATTCTGATTCCAGTTGAAACCAAATACATTCAATGAAGGTTCCATATTTCCGTAACCTTATCACAATCTAGACCATCAATATTTTATAAATTTACAGTCAAATTTTGAAATGGAAGAACGACGATTGGTCTAGGTACTTGAAAAGTGTGGCAGCGTTCTCACAATCGGAGACGACGCAGACCGGAGGAGACGAGCGAATTTGCGAAAGAATTAATATACGAATTGACCAGTTGTGGACATCGCGACTACGGAGACCTAGTACTATATACGGGTCGAGTTTCAAACATCATAATTCAACCAAGCCCCAACCTTTTCAAGTGACACAGATTCATTGTGTGTGGTCCTGATGAGAATCCTTCGATATTAAAAGGATTCGAAACGCGTCGACCGATTTTTGTTATTTGTGGTGTTAAATTATTGAATTTTTTGAGTACCTAGACCAATCGTCGTTCTTCCATTTCAAAATTTGACTGTAAATTTATAAAATATTGATGGTCTAGATTGTGATAAGGTTACGGAAATATGGAACCTTCATTGAATGTATTTGGTTTCAACTGGAATCAGAATTAAGACTAGCTAATAGCTTTTCTCTGAAGAACTGAGTAACAAGTTCTCTTGCTCAAATAAAAAACCCCACAAAAAACTTATTAACTTCCTCTACTTTCCCAACCAATCCCATTCCCAATCCCTCCCCCATATCTGTTATTCATGTGTGTCTAAAGTTTCATGTCAATTTATGTTGTCCATCACAATGTGTTATGTCTTTGTGATATTGTTTTCCTAGAGAAGCATCTAAATCACCCTCCTCCACTGTATCATATTCCTTAAATGTTCACTGAGCCCAATGTAGATCAAAAACAAAATTAAAATACAAAAATGTAAAAATAAGTCATGAATTTTGAAATAAAAATTATAAATTTAATAAATTGATATATTTTCACAAGACAATTGACTGAAAGAGTGGTCTGTTTAGATGAGCGATTGCTAGCTCATTCATGTGAGATAGGTTATTTGTTGCACAGTACTGGCAATCAGTCGTGTTTTGTGTAGCAAGCATGTCTCCTTTGTCTGGCCATATTATAGGCCTGCTTGAGTTTATTGTTTTCCAGGCCTCCTGCTTGTTGTGAATGAGAGTGACCATGTGGCTGGTGGCCATTTTGTGGTGGTATTTAGTTGTGTGCTGCTTTTATCATATAGGCCTGCTTGTCTTTCCTTTGTTCCTCTTGGCTTACTGCTTCCATCCCCTTTGCCATCTGCAATGGTCTGCAATCTTTCAGGGGGCAAATGCAATCTGCATTTGCCCCCTGAATGATGTGATGCACAAATTAATGCCAAACAGGTTCCACTTCCATTACATTTATATCTATGTTTTTGTTCTTCTTCTTTCCTATTTTTCCTGAGTGTACACAGTATACCTTGAAAGCCCTTGTTGTCAAATTCTCACAAATGGCTACACTGTTGTTATGTTTTTTAATAACTGAGTTAATAAAATGTAATAATATAACACTAACAAGTGTGACCATCACACACTAAGTTACATATTATATGTGTTTGGTTGTACTAGCAGTAATTGAACCACAACAGCAAATACAACATTTCACTGATATTCTTCTGCCTTCTTTGCTTTTAGGTGCACAAAAGTCTGAGTAGCAGGTGTCATCATCACCCGTTGTACTGCCAGACAGTAGTCCTGCTGCACACGATGTCACGCGACGTGTGACCACAGACATGTCTGCAACTTGTGCAACTGCGTCCTGCTGACATCTGAAGAAGATGACCCCAAAGAAAGGTACCAGGTCCTCCAGTACCAAGAAAGTTGCCAGTAAGAAGAAGGAAGAAGTGACACTTACCAAGACTAGTGTGCCACCCAGGATGTTTTTTGGGAAACAAAAAATTAATCTTGCAGCAGCGGTGTCCGGGGAGCAAGCTGGGAGCAGCGCGCCTGCATCAGTGGGCCCACCCCACCAACCGTGGCCCAAGCCCATGAGTGTCGCAGAGGCAGCCAGTCTAATCACGAAAACGCCAACGAGCAGTGATGTTGAAATTGACTTATCGTTATCCCAAAGTAGTACCCAATCGACACAGGAGGAAACTCAGCAGATAAGTGGGCAACAGGCACAACAACAGCCTGCCCACAATAGTAGTTGTTCCACCCGAAATAGGCGCAGTTCAGGAAATCGAGCTTCCTGCAGAGGAAGAAGAGCAAGCTACTTTTTCAGAAGACCCATTATCTTCCAGATACCCAGCAAGGGAAAGAGGGTTAGTCCATCAACTTCTACTTCAAACCCCCTTCTGATGATCTAGATGCCACTTGGGAGCCAGCAGCTCAGTCTGAGAGTGAGACACGCCACAAGACAAGGCTAGGGAAAATGAAGGTTCCAGAAAGCCTTAGAGTTATGTAGATAGATATTGAAGAGGAGGATGATGATTAGCCAGTCATCATGCACATCACTCCCGCCCCAGTGGAGATAGAGACCAACATTATTACCCCATCCCAAATTGCTGTGAGGGATGTGGCACACATACCACCAATACAGGTAACACCAACACCACCTCCAGTTTCCATATTTGCATTTTCAAAGTCCCAGCAGGGACCTACATCCAGCATAACCACCACCTCAGTAGGTAGTGGTACTACACAGAGTCAAACTCCAGGCACACCCGCCAGTTCATCCGGCATTGCAAGTGGCACCTCGAGCAGTGCAAGAAAGTTCACCTCCCCAGTTTGAGACTTCTTTTCAGTTAGCAGTAAGGAGGAGAACGTTGCTATATGTTCAATGTTTTCCACAAGGTGTTAGTCGGGGTAGGCTTGGTACAAACTATGGTATGGGAGGCCAAATGACCCATTTGAAAAAACTCCACATGATCCAGTGGGAGGCGCACCTTAGCTGGCAAAAAGCTGCACCCATTGCTGTTGGTGTGGATGAAGCAGTAGAAGAATAAACGATCGCTGTGGAAGGTGAACAAGAGGGAGACATTTTCTCTGGTGCACATAGTAGCCCTGTCTCCAGTAGTGCAGTGTTACCACTACCACCCACATCGTCATCATCCACAGTAACATCTCAGTGGCACCGTAGTAAGAGTCAGACTGAGACACCAAGGCAACAAAGTATTGCAATGAAAAAAAGTGCTGCATTGAGCGTAACAACATCTGGGTTCAAGAAGTCACCTGCATCAACGCAAGCGGCACGAGGAAGGAAAAAAATCCAGCCTACCATTCTCAGGATGCTTAGGTCGGAGGGGCAGTACGAACACAACCACCCACCAGCACGTTTGTACAATGCGAAGCTGGCAAAAATGTAAGAGCTGGACCTCCTCCCTTTTTCTTTTGTGGAAGGGGTGGGTATTCTGAAATTTGTGACAGCCATCTGCCCAAAATGGAAGGTTCCCAGCCGGTCCTATTTCTCCAGAATTGCTGTTCCAGCACTACATCACGAACGTGCTGGAATTGCTTGGACAAGCTTTCCAGAAGAGGGCTGTTCGCAATATCCACCAGACAATAGAAATGTGGACCAGTTGCCAAGTCACTGATTACATGTGCATCACTGCACACTGGATCTCTTTTGTGGGAATTAGAGAAAAGATATCTGCAGCAGGTGTTGTTGACACTCAGAGATTTTTAACACCACTCGTAAACATGCAACTGTAGCCATATTCACCATGGAGATATCTCATACTGCTGCAAACATTTTAGAAGAGTTAACAGCAAGGTCTTTGAATGGATGCTCCCAGGGCTTAACATTGGTTTTGTTCCCAAGGACAATGACAGGAATATATTTAAGGCCATGCGCACAGGTGGCTATTTCAGGGTCCTGTGTTTGGCGCACTGCATTTACATCATTGTTAAAGAGTTTTTGAAAAAAGAAGACTGAGTCAGCAACTTACTGACCACCTGCAGAAGAATATGCACACGTTTCAGCCATTCTTTTAAAGCCTGGAAGGAGCTGAGGATCATTCAACGTGAGCATAAAGTACCAGTCAAAGCACTCATTCAAGAGGTGGCAACATGTTGGAACTCAATTTATTACATGTTTGATCGTCTGTTTGATCAGTACAGACCAATCAATGACTATGTCATGCAAAGACTAGGGGATGCTACTGTGAAAGGCATGACAATTGAGATGGACCAATGGGGCCTAGTAAAATGCCTGACAGAGATGCTAAATCCTTTCGAGCTCTTCACATGTGAAGTCAGCAAGGAGGACTGTACTACGGGTCAAGATATTCCATTGTTGCACATGCTAGAGCAACAACTGAAGGTGGGGTCTGAAACGTACGCAGGTGTGGAGGAAAAAAAAGAAGCATATGAGTTGGTGGAGAGCTTAGCCCTTCGCTTAGCTGAAAATACAAGGGTGCAAACTAAGATTGTGTCAGACAAACATTACACTTCTGCCACAATTCTGGATCCACGGTACAAATGAGAAACTGAACACTAAGACATTAATTCTTTTTTTTAAAGTGGATGTTGCTTAGTACAATACTTGGATAGCTGAGGAAGCTAGTGACTTTGAAAAAGAACGTCTGGTAATTAAAGGCCCGCTACTCCAACCCACAACAAGTACTGCAAGGCATCCGGCGTCAGGTTCAACTTCAGAGCCTGAGGGCAGTGCGTTTGGCTCACAGCAGTCACTAACACTATCAATAACAGAAAGAACACGATCCTCAGCCCCAGTAAAATCGGCACAGGATTGGTATCTACAGCAATGGCTTGTTAGGTCCAGTGCTGATGCAAAGGCAAAAGAGGCCCAGCAAAGCGGAGCACCCCTGAGCATTGAGCGGATGGTCCAGGCCTATATGAATGACCCAACAGAGGTCTACAGCGATCGAAACCCATTGGTGTATTGGTACTGGAAAAGGCATCAATGGCTAGCCCTCAGCATGCTGGCAATAAACTATCTGGCTTGCCCTGTCACAAATGTCTCTTTTGAGCATGGTTTCAGTGCTGCTGGTGCCATTGTAACAGTGAAAAGGACCAGTCTCTCACCCAAAAATGTGGAGAGGTTAACCATGATCAAAATAAATTAGCACTTTATACCACCGGATTACATAATATGTGAATCACAGCAGGAGGATGAGGACAGCGATTTAGGTGACGGAAGTAGTGTGTTAGATTACCTACTTCTGATTGAACCACCAGAGTTTGAGGAAGAGTTATACTTTCCTGACAACTAGGCTTTCAACTTGTTACTTTCTTTCTTCCTTATTTACATTTATTAGTTGTGTGTGTCACTGTCTTTCTGGTTCGAATCACAACAAATCCATCACCACCGTCTTATCTTTTTTATTGCCATATTGGAGTTGGAGCTGTGTGCATTTAACTCTACTCCTCTGAGTCCTGCTCCATCCTCCTGACTCACCCTAAATCCATTTCCCTCAATCCAGACATTGGTTGGAGAATAGTACAAAAACGGTTGCCTCCTCGAGTCCCTCCAAAAGAAGTAGAACATGATGACTATAGCTATCTTCCTTTCCGAGCCCTTAACTTAAGATGAGAAGGAACAGGTAATGATGGCATGCATTGGACGCTGACTCTGAGTGATTGGTGTTTGTGTTGTTGTTGTTTTTGTGCACATGAAGTCGAAGTGTACTAGTATTTAATCTACACACTAAAAGGGACTCAAGTCAATGTTTCCCTTTTGGTTGTTTAATAACAAAATTGTACTTACACTGTAGGCCGATCAATTGCAATTTTGAATATGGAATCTGGACTCACTCGGTACACTACAGACTGAGTTGGACAACACCATGATAATGACCACATAGTATCTTCGCAGTCAGTTGGATCGGAGATGATTGATGGAATAACTCAGGGCGTTTCAAATCATGAAGTGGTATAAAAGGTAAACAAGTCAACATCAACCACAGCAGACATACCTGCTGAGTAGTGGTGGAGTTGAGTAGTCACAAGTGTAGTACTGGTATGACTGACAGCCATGCATTGATTTAGTCTCTTTACTATGGAAAATGCTATGTTGCTGTATATGTGTGCTCTGTAAATGTCTGGCTCAGTCAAAATCTAAGCTAAGTGGAGTTTGGGTGGGCGTTGTGGGCCTGCTCTGTCCTGTTGCTGTTGTAGGTTAATGTTGGAAACATACAACAGAGTAGACATGATTTAGCCATGCCACCTCTGAAAGTATTTTCACTCCTCCGTAATTCATGCTTTTTTTCCCTTGATTTTCCAATATCACTTTTGTTTTTCCATCTACACTTACAGGCCAGCCTTTACCTATGATAAACAGAGAAAAACAACTCACACTCACCTACCAATCTGCATCCACCAGGCAGGCAGTGGCACCCAAGATTTACGGACGCAGTCTTCATGAAAGGGAGGACCAAGAGAAATGCTGAGATGCAACTCCCCAATGTGACCAGGATAACATACAATAACTTTAGTATCATTCATCATCTTTTAAATAATTTGATTTATTTTTTCTCTCCAATCATTATGACTGTGTGTTTGTTGTTCTTGTTATTATGTTTGTTCTTTGCTTATAATTGATATCTACAGATATTTTTTAATTTTCTTTTCTAGCTTTAAAAGCAAGCCTGGTACAACAGAACATAAAATGTATCACATTTGGATCTCTCTGAGGGCAGACAGGCAAGGCAAATAGCATATTAATTATTAATAATATACTGCTGCCCTGTACTGTCTATTAGTCCAGTTAGTAAGTACTACTTATCATCATTACCATCAAGTTATCATTATGCATGCATTTCCTTTTTCTCCCTTAACAGATATTTGATGGTCGTCTGCCAAGATTGGGTGTGTTCAGTTGTTGTCCAAGTGTAGTGTTTGTCTTTGTCATTTCCCTCAAATACCCCTTCCCAACTATTCATCAAACCCTAACCCTCTTTCCCCGGGCTGTGTGATTTATATTGAGGTGTGACTAAATTAAATTTATACCAATATTTGATCACACACTTGCTGGGGCGGATCTGGGGAGAGCAACACTAATTCAATTTCAAGGAAGGGTGAGGATCTTCTTCTGCTTGCCAATGCCCACCTATGCTCAGTATATTTGAAAGTCAATTTTTTTTTCCAAAGGAACATAATCCATCATAATTATTTGCCAGCAATAATTAGATTCATCATCCCTTCCCCGTCCTTACAGCTCTAAAGGTTATGCTTGTGTCAAGTCACTCAAGTCAACTACAGTTTGTAACTTGTTGCACTAGGCTAGCCCAGCCACCAATATGTTTTATTTTACTTTAGCATTGGTAATCATAATGAATATGGTTTCTTGTTTGATAGTCTTCTTATGTACTGTACTGTACGTAGTTCTACTACTCCTTCCAAAGTCTCTCCAGGCAACTGACTGTCTCATTTTCTTTTTTTACAAATGGTACTGCCAGTGTCTACTGTACTACCACCACAACCATGGCACCTTGGAAACCAAACCATCATCACCATGCAGCCATCGCTATGCCTAAGTTTAAATATCAATCACAGCTAAGAGAAGAAGTTTGGGGAGGCATAATAAATAATGGAAATTAATTCATTCACACACCTACACCCTTAAGTTCAGTTGCAGACTGCATAGACTGGGAGGAGAGACTGACAGTACTAGTAGGACTAGTCACTAAGTGAGGGTACCGCACCTATCTGTTCGTGTGTTACAAAATCGGCAGATTATTTAAATCAAAAACTGGCTGCGGCCCTGCAGCAACAAAGGAAGGAAACCGTGTGACGTAAAAGAGTAACCCCTTCACAAAACATTTACATTGTATGTACAGATTAAGTATAAATATAATTTAATCCCCAAACAAAATAAACTAATGTTAAAAACCCCACAACACCTGACCCACCCATCTCCCTAATCCCAGCCAATGTCCAAAAAGATAAAGAGGCCAAGCAATGTCAATTAAATTAAAAAATAATATTGTCCATAAATATATAAACCTCAACTTTTCCCCAATGTAGCCCAATGCCAACCCACCAAAAAAAGGAATAAAAAAGGGGCAATCCAACGCGATCTCTATCGGCGGACTCACAGTCACTGGTTAATCCCCAGGACCTCCTTTACCTGCTCCTCTGGGCGCTTTATTCAGAGGAGCATACAGCGCTTTCGCTTAAAAGCTTGACAATTGCATTCATGGGTGGCAGCAGTGCTGGTTGAAGTGCAGCGGGCGGCTGCCAGAGCGCGGTGCCCTATAACTCAAGGGTCCTGGCTGGGGCCTAGGGCATTGAAGGAGGCTGCAGCTGCTGCCGCCTCCTCTTCCTCCTCCGCTAGAGCCACCAGCCGCCGATATTCCATGCGGCGCCGGGCCATGGCTGCCAACTCCTTCCTGTCTGGTTTTGCTTTTGGTTATGAAGGAGTAGCTATATCAAAAAAGAAAAAAGACTAATGTAACCAAAACTGTTAGCAAAATAGTAACACAAAATTAATTCTACACATAGTGACACAGAAGCACTAACAAGCACATTACATAATATTTGTGGTATGTATGCACTTGAGTACATCAGTTTTCTTCTTCTCTCTTGCTTAGCTAAATTAAGTAACCTTGTTGTAGCCGGCATGCCAGCTCAGTCACCTCAGTCAGCTTACGCCCAAGACAAACATACTTGTGACGCAGATTCACGTTATTTTCTTATTTACTACTGTCTTAATTTTTCTATTATGGGTGGCACTGGCCATACTCTGTTACATCAAGGGCAACTGTTCAATTTCACTTTTACCCTGCCCTGACTACTACTACTACAAGTCAGTTGATATCCGATCCAAATGATTATTGCTTATATATGGGATGACATGAGGTACTTTGTTTTGATTGATTGTGTAAACATGCAGCCGATAGGCCAGTCATGGCAGGCTGACACAGTTGAAAAAAAATTAACATAGGTTGTGAATGGGCCTCGGAGTCACAGGGAGGTGCTTGATAACAACATACATAGACAATATATATGCTGTGCTTGCAAACTACTGTGAGTCAAGGGAGTATTCTGAAAATACAACTCCTATTCTCCTTGGCTTTTTACTACTCTGGGGCGGTTTATTTTTTTTTACATTCTCTTCAAATACTTTTTGTCCAGTGACAGTCTCCTCCTATGCTATGATGAATACCATACAGGCATCCGTCCATTCAAAGTAAGCATGTCTATCATTCTTCCTAACCTCAAAACACAAACATTAGTTTGGTTTAACAACAACAAACATTTTTTTTCAACCACCACCCATACATGGTTCCTTCCTTGCTTGCCTTTGAGTTTGATCATAAAACACCTTAGAGGATTCTTGCTATCACCCATACAGTTTCACCCAGGCAGGCATCTTTTCTTTCACCTTCCATCCATCCTTCAACCACCCATGCATCTGCTTCCTATCAGCCACCTATGCATGCATCCCACGTATCCTTCTCTGCCAGTCATATATATTACATCTTGCCCGTCCTTCCTCCTCCCATCCTTCTTTCCCTTTTCATTCAACCCATCCATCAAGGTCATCTGACTCTTAGTCTTCTCCATAAAACTTTTCCAGGTGAGTTGAAGGCAGATAGAAGACGCCACTAGTTACTCAGTTACAACTCCAACTGCTAATGCTATTGCTCTGATGCTAATTAAAGGGTGTTTTCTTTAACCGTTGTTCACAACAACTTAGTCTTTCTCAACATATAGTGTACTGTACACCCTTGCAGCGAGTGTGTAACCATTGTCAATAAGTAAGGAATATAAGTATAACTTACCACCGCCGGCCACTGCTGCTGGCTCACCCACCCCTGTGGCAGCTGCCAAATCCACTGCTCCCTCCTGGCTGGCGTCGCCTGCCCTGCCGCTGGCCCCGGCACTGGTGGTCGGTACGTGTAGAAAAACATTACACATTTTTTAGGTGTCATATACACCTCACCCTATTTATTCTTTTTCACTAGCAAGATTGAAAAAAAGGTAAAATACATATATATATACCACATACATCACTAGTGCAAATCGGGTACTAGAATAGAGTAGACACTAGTAGGAGTATGTGCTATCCTATCAAAAATAGTAAAATATCTGGTTGGGCATATTGTTGGGGGGAATTGTCGAAAAGCCTCTCAAGATTAAAAAGACTAGAAGAGGACAACCCAAAGGACTGGACTCAGTAGCTAGAGCTATTGGTGAATCTGAGTTTTAAAACTTTTTAAATAAAAACAAAGAGTGGACAACTGGGCAAGCTTAGCTACAGACAGACTAATATAGTAGTAGTACAGAGTCAGAGCAGAGGCAGTTAGAGGCAGGGGATAGCAAGAATTTAAAAACAGATAGTCTAGATTGAAGATTTGGTGATAAATAGAATTAGAAAACAAAAATAAGAGTTCGGAAAAAAAATAAGGTACAGTAAGAGTTAGGGAAATATAATTATTAATATTAACAACTGGAGGACTTACTGGGGCCAGCAGCAGAGCCCTCGGTAGAGGAATGGTCCTGGACCTGGGATTGGGAGGCATCTTGTTGTCCAGCTGCTCCAGACAACTCTGACCCTGTCTTCTTGCCCCTGGGTCCTTATCATGTAAGATATAATAAAGAAAGAGACACACATTGATGATTGGTGTGAAAAAAATACAACATTTTTTAAAATGCTCACATTTTTTGGGGGAAACAACAAATGCCATAAAATTGACCTATATAATCTGATTGACAAGTGGTATCACTGGATTCGCGGACCGTCTAGTTATTATTTATGAACACCAATCCAGAGTCCAGAATCCTAAGCCTATGTACCACCTGACGTAGCCCACCTATTCCAGAGGAGCCAATTGTTCACTAAGTCTTCATTTTCATTTATTTTAGTACTCAAAGTGCAGAGATGGACGACGCATGCATACGTTTTTGCATACCTCAAATTGTTGGTTGGTTGCTGCTGATGTTCTGCTAAGCCTATTACTCACTCTCTAACAAACTACAAAAGGTTCTACTAAGGACTGGAGTAAGCAGCACTCAGCAGCACGTGACGTGACAGAGGATGCGTCACGCAGACCACTAAAAAATGAACAATTAATACTAAGTAACTAAGTAACTAAACTACCTAGCAATCCACCACTATCTTAGTGACAGATGGACAAAGGAAGGACTAGAGTCTCTCTAGCATTACCTAACTTAAGTTCTCTAAAGTAAACTCTTACATAATCAGCCCAAGCGAGGGCAAAGTTGCAAACAATTAAGATTAGTAGCGCTGAGCACCTGTGTCTAGAAGAATAACAATCACAGAAGATTTTTAAACATAATTTGCCTGCAATGTAAGCAGCAGCATTATGCTATTTGGAACAAATATATATTTGCAATAACAGTAACACAGTCTAGAGAACACACAATACTACTAGTATGAGCTACTCCCCAAGCCCCATGACCTCAACACCTAGCAGGTCCTGCAGGTACTGCTCCCAGTCCAAGATGTCTGACCACCAGTGGGTCAGCTGGTTACGGGTGCGCCAGACCACAGAGCAGCGAAACACTGCCCTGCGCTCCCTCGCCCACCGGTAGTGACGCTCCTGGGTAGCGTACCCAGAGCCAGGCCTGCTGCCAAGGTCAAGGGGAGGTAGCGCTGCACAAAAAAAAACAAGGGCAGCCACCTCCTCCTTTCTAAAAAGGGACCGGGCTTGCACCCCTTCCGGGAGCAGTCTGCGCAAGGAAGGTAGCTCTTCTTGGGTGTAGGCGCCTTGCCCTTGGAGACGGTACCCTTAGCCATGGTGCTGGAGTGAGCATTGGGCGGAAAAGTAAATTTAGCAGTAAAAAATAAAGTCAGGGGAAGAAGTAGGAGAGTATAAAAGGAAGTAATATAAAACAGTAGAAAAAAGTAAATAAACTCAGTAAAAGTGGAAATAAAATGCAAAATATACACTTAGAGACAGAGAGGGATAGAGAATAAATAAACAAGATCAGAAAAACAGTGTAAAAAACAGAATTGAATAGATTGGAGAGGGATTGGAAATCAGAACCATGTAAAGAATAGGAAAACATGATGGCCGAACCCATTGGCAACCGCCTGGTGAAGTTTGTACAATATTTCCCCCAACACGTCATCCGCATTGCCGAACATAAAAAAGTCTCGCGAGCATACTGAGCATACGCGAGCATGCGGAAAGTAGCAACTTCACATGCTTGTGTAACTCCGCGTAGCGTAGTGGAGTTTTTGTGCCGCTTCGCATAGCTCGGCTACGCACACTTCGCCCAGAGATAGAAGTGTATTTATCAGTAGCATTTTATCTATTTTGCCAAAGCATCACCAATAGAGGAGTCAAGCTGCTGGCTACTGAATGTTATTTTGGAAGTCTGTAGCCCACACTGCCATATATGCAAATATTTTTGTTCTCTGTCAGAGTGGTTTAGAACTAAACAGATCATATGGGTCACTGGAAACATTGCTTTTAAATGACTCCACCTATTGTGCAGAATCTGTTGCCACAAGTGTTGTGAAGTTCATGTGATAAGCTTCAAACAAACATTTTATGGGTAGGTTGACTGAGCCATTATTAATTCCCACAAACCACACTTTCAATTGTCTTGGCTGTAGCATTGGCTCAACAATATCTTCCATCCCCTCTAAATGTCAACTGATATGGCTGTGATTTGCTGTTGGAGAGCCTGCCTTACCTGGAGATCTTAAATCTTTGTGAAGAATTCCTCTTGCTTGACGAGTATTAGAGTGGAATTCCGATTCAGTGTCTTTTTTTGTCAAGATGATTGTCAGAACAGGAGCGTCTGTGTGAGCGCCTAAGGGCTTGGATTGGCATTGGTATAGATAGGGACATGGGTTCTCGACTATGCTACTGGGGATGATAACCAGGGAGCAAGAGGAGCATGGTGGCCCTGTGGAGAGGCTGCAGGGATTCCAACACTGAGGAGGGTGAGTGGGCTGATCAGTGCCTTCAGTGCCATCCCCCAAGGCACTGGTTCTCTCCAAATTTATGGCCTTGTTTTCGTCCCCCATGCCCTTACTGCAGAGATTGCCCAGTTAGCTGTGGACAGACTTGCCCATTGGGATCCTTGCTGCCCATTATCTGTTGTGAGGATTCAGTATTCCATCTGCTATATTCTTCCTGTTGGAGTTTCCATCTTGGTGCTACATTTCATCTCCAGTAGAGATCCAAAACGAAAGAGGACTATCTAAGCCCCTCATGATACATGCCACATTCCCTCATGACAGAAGTAATAGAAGCAAAAAGAGGTCCATCCAAACCCCCAGAGTGGAGGCCATTTTCTATTGTGTGATTGCTTGTTACACCAATTTAATTGCACTACTAAAATTATAACTACCACAGGACTTACTACAGCAACTAGAAACTCCACCATTTCTGCCTTCCCTCTCATAACAGCATCCTACACTATGAAGAGTCCTAATTACATGATTTCATTGTTTAACTTAATTACTTTCACTGCTACTCTATCCTCATGGCGGACATGGTGGAGTGGTCTGCTACCAGTCATTGCTCCTGAATGCAATTATTATTTTACCTTGGTCCATAGTGGATGGATAATTTCAATAGGGGAATTTAAGGCACCTACAACAGAAGGCTCAATTATGAAAAAAGCCCCTCTTTTCAATGTGAACTTTAGTATCCTGACTCAGAATTTCCCAACCTCCTGCCCTTGGCAATATACCTCAGAAGACAAGGAACATCCCGTTGTACAGAGTTATGTCTCGAGATGTTGAGTGTCCTAGGATGACCCCTTTTCCTGTCTTCTCAAATTACTAGCACCCAGGACTCCTGGGCTCTCCTATTGGGGGTGAAACTAGTAGATCTCATTCAGGGTGAACCTATCCCACACGCCCAAATAACCATGCCAGCCTCCACAGCACCTCTCACCGTTACATCACCCAATAACATGAAACCTACCAGTCTGAACTCATTCTGCATCACTTACCCTCTGAACCTCTAAGCTATTGCCACCAAAACGTTTAAACATAGACTGATCAAACAGCACCATGAAACGTTCACAATGGATCTCTACCACAACTCCTCTAAAGGTCAAGCGAAAACCGATCTCATCCTTTAAACAACATGACGTGCGAAATAGAGTGCAATTCTAACAAATTACCTACATATAATTAAAACTTGTAGCATCCTGCATAGAGGCAAACTGACGATTGATAACTCAGCCTCGCTCATAGTCAATACCACCATACCTATCTACAAAATTGGAATTGCCAGGATCTAAGACAATGACGTCAAACTTTGCTCTTTTGAATACATATTGCCTACACTTCGTAAAGATATCTCTCACTAAACCATTTTCCCACCCAATCTCTTGCACAAGTTCTCACGCAGAGAGAAAAGCTCATGAGTCACACCAGAAATTACCAACCTACCTCTACCGCATCACATACTCTGCCCACACCACCTCCCTAACAGAGCCTGATACCACCATCCCACTCAATTTCACCACAACGCCTCACTCAGATAGACCCCACACAGCTACCAGAACAGAGCTGAACAACGCCAGTCCTTCTCTCCAAACAATCATCCACCTACCGATTCCCCTTCACCTACACCTTTTGAGACATTGACCTAGCACCGCCTGCACATGACAATCACAACTTGCCATCACCCCTCACCAAACTGAAGACTGATAAAGCACAATGCCCACAACAACTCCATCACTGTACGTGACCCCACCAGGAAAGAAACATGCAGCATCTCAAACCACATTTTCAGTGACTTCAAGTCTGCGAGTCTAGAACACCACACACCTGACAACTCACAGCTAAACACCTCCACAACCTCATCACTAAACGAAATATCCACAATTGATCTTAATGAGCGATTAAGTCACATGGAAAGTCAACTCAAGATAGTAATACAGGTTATCAACAAAATCCTAATGACACTCAAAACGTATCCTAAAGGTGCTCATTGCTCACAACTCTCCACTACCTGCATCAAAAGACAACCCCCACAGCTGTGCAAGACACAACTGAATAGCTGGGTTTTAACACCTCTCAAAAACTGAGCGCACAAGCTGAAAAGAACGAGCAGCAAGATGTCTCAAAATGAGTCGACAGAGCTGGCCAAAACATATCTCCCGACGCCTAACAGAGAAAAACACCTCCAAGATCTAGGTGATCACTGGAATTGGGAGAAACATTATAGCTCCTAGAAATTTGGCCAGGCCACCAACACACCACTGTAACATTCTCAGGGCACACCCATCTCAGAAGCACAACAGCAGAATAAACTAACTGCATTCTCATAAACTGTATATCAGCAACCAAATATACAACTGAACTGGCTGAAGCCATCCTGAACCACAACATCAATATTGCTTTCATCACAGAAACATGGCTTAATAAATCACCATACCCAACACTTGAACTACTAGTTCCTCCTGGGTTCTCAATCATAAAAAAGGTAGGGGGGCACACCCAGCTGGTGGCTTAGCCATAATCAACAAGAATAGCATCACCATGGCTGAAAGACACATTCATCAACAATACCTTTGAATATATCAGCAGCACCACCATAATGATAAAAACAATAAAACAATGAAATGCCATCTACTCTACCACCCACCTGGCAACGTTCCCTTCTTTGGTAAACACCTCTCAGACCTGATAACGTCCTGTTCACTCTCTAACACCAATGATATCATTCTTCAACCTCCATTGGAATGATGAGGTAAACACACAAATCCAATCCTTAAAAAAACTATTACTCACCTAAAACCTCATCCAACACTGCAAAGACCAAACCCATATCGGAGGTTCAATCCTTGATGCCATTATAACCCAGGACAAACCGATAACTATTGATAACATCCTCCCAGTTGACTTGTTGGATCCCCACATCATTCTGTTCCACATGAACCAAGCTTAGCCACACCCTAGCCATACTAAGAACACTCTCCAATGGTCAAGAAACATACGTCAGATTCTCTGAGCTGTTCTTGAAGAAAGAATGGTGTCACTACCTCCCCACCAACAAGTTCCCTCTCAATTGCTGAACTCACAACCAACTATAGCTCAATGATGACAGCCATTCTAGACCAGGTAGCTACTCTGAAACTAAAAACAAATTGAGACACTCCCTCGACGTCCTAATTTAACAAAGACCTTAGCACTGAAAGAAACAACTGAGAGCTGCAGAAAGACATTGGCGAATGAATCCACCAATAAGTCAACACATCATGAAACAAAAGTAGCCTTCTTCCACAGTGCAGTTGACAACTCAAAAACACTCAAAATATCTTTTTCAAAATGATTAAACAACAGAGCTCCAAACCACCCAAAGAAAACCTCAGGTCTCCAAACAACACTGTGACAAATTTGCTAAATTCTTCAATGATAAAATCACAAAGATTTAGACCTCTCCAGACTGCCACATTCAATCATCCACTATAAACACACACACACACTCAATGGAGGAAAGAAACTCCTATACACCTTTCAGACTACCGAGCAGTGACAGCTCTCCCTGAGATCACTAAGTGTAACCAAATCCCAGGGTCCTGCATAACTCCAAGAAGCTGAACAGTGTTCAACCCACTCATGAAGATGGACATCTCTAAGTTGATTGTGAAATGAACACACTCCTATCCCCTCAAAGACCACCTGCCGGACTTTCTGATAACAACATCTCAATCACGCCATAACCACTCTCTGGCCTAAGATAACAAAAACCTCCCTAACTACTGGTGTTATGCCAGGCTGCTTCAAACTTAGTCAAATCACTCCACTGCTACAATAACCAGGCGCAGATCTGAATGACCACAACATCTTCAGGCCTGTCGCCAACCTTCCCTTCCAGGCACAAATTGTGTCCTCTCCCAACTCACCCAACACATTGACACTAAAAATCTTATTAACTCTCACCAATCAGGCTTTAGAAAGGAATGCAGCACAGAAAAAGCTATAATGAATAGAGCAGATGATACAAATAAATCTCTGGATACAGACCAATGCTGTCTGCTTATCCTCCTGGACCTATCAACAGCCTTCGACACCGATGACTACAAGCTTCTCCTAAACACCCTCAAACAACTGATTGGAGCTAACTGCTTTGTTCTGCAATGGTTCACATCATTTCTACATAACCGTTCTCAACAAATAAAAATAAGCAACTTGACCTCTGACACCTCTTCTATAACCAGGGATGTCCCCCCAAGCCTCAGTCCTCTCATATACAATCTTCAATATCTACATTGAGCCCCTCACCGTCATACTCAAACAATCAAACATCTCATGCCAACTCAATGCGATGACTTCCAGCTATACCTGGAAATAGCCTCACTAGATGACATACACAGACTAAATGACACTCTCATAAAAATCCAAAACTGGCTGTCATACAACCACCTAAACCTCAACCAAAAAAAGACGGAAATTCTCCTGTCCAACAGCGGACAGACCCCCAGGTTCAAGAGTGTCCTAATTTAATTGATTCTCTAAACTGCAAATTGTCCCTGGCTGTCTCAGCCAAATCTCTGGGGATCACACTGGTCCCAAGCCTAAACAGGAGCTCACATATAAATATTAGAGCACAAAGTGCGTTATACAACCTAGAACTCCGAAATAAAATCAAGCCCTTCCTCCTGCCGAAGGCTCTCAAAACTGCAACAGAAGCTCTGGTTCTGTCCAGACTAGACTATGGTAACGCTACCCTCACAAGCATTGCGAAGTACCACTTAGCACCCTCAGAGAGTGAATCTAAATACAGCAGCATAGATGGTCACAGGAGTCGTAAGACACAATCACATCACATCCAACCTGAAAGATCTAAGGTGTCTTCCAATCTAAGCTTGCTGCTGCTTCAAAACTGCTTTTCTCACTCACAAAGTCTTTCACACTGGTAAACCAGCCTACCTGGAGGCCAAACTCACAAGGGCAGGCCATATGAAACACTTAAGCAGCACCAACACACTGCTTATCATCCCCCTAAAAAACATAGACAAAGATCCCTGGCTTGCTCCTTTTAGGGCAATGCCCCCAACATCTCGAACTCCCTACCAGTAGACCTCAGGACTTACCCACCCCTCACAAACTTTGAGACAATTAAAGGATCTCCTCTCCTCCTCAATAGGCACCATAAACCTCTGCGCGGTAATGCCTACCACAGAGCTTTCCAAAGTATGTGTCGCTACACAGTACGGTGTCGCCTGAAATGTGTGGGTGTGTCGCGCGACGGTGGTAAATTCTCGTGCATCAGTCCGTCTGCGCATGTCAGTGACGCAGTACAGTACGCGGTACGGCAGGTACACAGCACTGCGGGTACGCAGAGGCAGGGGAGGAGTGGAGCATGTGCGTGCAGCCGCGTTCCCTTTGCGCTGCTCCACAAGCTCCATGCCCCCCCTGCACTCACTGGATTACAACGGCACCATACTCCTACCAGGAAGCCAGAGCCAATGCCGGCAGCCTCCATTTATAGTCCACGGGAGGGAGTGGGTAAGTGCTTTATAATATTGGCAACTCCAGGAACAAAGCGCCAAATAAGTGAGACTACCTATTAGTAGCCCAAAGGACTTTTGTAGTTAATTATACATTATGTGTAGCCGCTACACAGAATGTATAATTTACCTAAAAGTACTTTGGGAGTGTGCCGTGCTGCTTCCTGCAGTGCTCCAGAGTCGAATCCAGACAGTTTACTTAGCTCCGTTCTGCGCACCACTGCTGCTATGGTGACCAAGTCTTCACTGTAATACGTTGTTTCTCCAGCGCTGGACGGGCTGAAAAAAGAAAGGTCAGGTGTATTTATTGTCCTAAATCTAATCTCAAAAGATAGCACATGGAGGATCCATGGGGGCTCAGCACTCACATGCCTTCTTTTACTTTACAGGCAATAGGGTGCTTACGCCACACTTCATGGTTTAGACCCTGAACCATGAAGTGTTGCGTAAGCACCATATTGCCTTCAGGCGGTTGTTCAAGGCTTTTATAACCCCTAAACCTGCCACCCTGTGCGAGCAACTGTGGTTAAAGTGGGGCTCTGTGCACAGGTGCAACACGGCAGGATATGCATGCCCATGATGCCGTCCCTTAGTTGCAATCACATTGCTGAGCACTCTGGGGGAACACGTTTCTGGATGGAGCAGTCATGCTAAGGCGATGTACCCTCGCAGTCTCAAGGCAGATCGTCATTAGCTGCCTGGCACCAGTGTAGAGGCACCAGATTTAAGTTCTGAGCAGTGTCAGGTGAGAGCTCAAATATATGTATGTGGTTTCTATAATAGTGATTAAGATAATGTAAGTCGTGAAATACTCAACTGCTTTACTGTTATTTTATGGCACTACTATCTCATAGCTGCCAAGGTTTCAGATTGCTATGTGTGACATTTTCATAATTTCAGTGTAATTATGAGTGACATTTTAACAACTATGAGTGACACTTTCTCTAGAGCAAAACCAAGCAAAGAAGATGAGGGAAACATAAATATCAGAAATGACACCCATTTTAGCAATGAGAAACTCTAAGAAGATTATAAAACTGCTGTAAAGCACTAGAAATGAAAGGGCGCTTTACTAACCCAGTGCCCTTACTGAGCAGTATAATTAAAATCAATAGCTGAGCACCACCCCAGGGGTAGGCGCACAGCGCTGCCTGCTATTATTAACAAGGCTGAGAGGCGCATAGTTCTCTAAGGAATTAAAATATAGTTAGGGTAAGACAAAAGTGTTTACTTTGTTAGAACAATTTCCCTGCTCATTTCAACACATACTTGATGCAGGTGCTGTAGCCCGGTGGGCTGGGGTCTGGTCCCTCCCGTTCGTGTTTCTGCTGTTCCTCTGTGTGATCATGACTCCTGGAACTCCAATATGACACTCATAATCCATTCTGCCTTTCCGTGCCACCCCATTTCACATATCTGTCACCAACATTACCCCACCAGGTCCTTCATATATCGCTCTTCCATTCATTTCTAAAGCTGCACACTTGAAACACCATGTTCAAATAACCTGTGTTACATGCTAACCAGCCTATGACTGCTCAGTTACTTGTGCACTGAAGTGAGCCTTGCTTACTGAAAGCTGGATTGAGATGTTTGTGAAAATAACTGTAAAACTAGAGTTGTTCAGTTACCCGTCAAGATAGCGTTGCACTCTGGTTGTTTGTGCATTCTGAAAGTCACTTTTCAAGCAAGCTGTTTTTTTTTTTTACTGTTAAGTAAATATTTATGACTTTCAAAATTGGTTGAGATTCCAGCTCTGTGTTTACTACTTACTCATCCAGTGTATATCAATATCAATTATGGATTAATTGTCATATAGCTGGGTCTGAAGTGAGGTGGCGAAGTGAGCTAAAGAATGATGAAGGATTCAACCCAGATCTGTGACTGGGGGTGAGTGTCTGTAAAGTCTCAGCGCTACGTCCATCATCTCCTTGTGTTGGCTTCATTGTTCTATAGACCAATCTTAAGTCCTGCAATATTATTGAATAGATTAGTACTAGATTCTTGAAAGATGGCAGCCATTATTTTGAACACAGCTTGGGCAACAATTTGATTTCCCAAGCATTTTACAAGTTTCAGAAACGTGGTCCCTCAACTTTATTAGAATTTCCCATGGCCAATGTTGGCGTGGCTCTTTCACCTTCAATGTCATATTTTCCCGTGCCGCCCTTCTACCTCATTTAGGGCGCCTGTCTCTGATCCAGTCAAAAAGGTTTCATTGTCATAGCAGAGCAATATGTGGTTGCTTATGTGATTATCTTTTGATTGCTTCCTGTTCAAATAAGTAGATTAAAACTGAGACATTAATTTGTGTTTTAGGAAAGTAAGCAATCTAGTTTGGCGGGGAAAACCATGTCATGGAAATGTAAGGGCATTCTGATAAAATATGGAATACAATTCTAGGTTCTGGACAGCTCACTTGGCATCCTGAGTCTGTCCGAGCCACTGTCAATGCAGTTACTACTTCTGTCCTACCTTATGTTGAGAGCTCTGATTTCACCTGATCATCTACTACTCAAATCCTGAAATGTTACTAGAGAGAATGAGGACTGTTAGCAAGGCGTAAGAATGTTCAACTTTGCATCTCATGTTCTTCCTATCTTTAGATTTCCACATTTCTTCCTTTTCCCGGAAGCAGCCCCATAGTTTCCTGAATACAGTCGCTGAAAGAACAACTTTGGACGCAGTAACAACTTAAGCTTTAAGAAGCGGGTGCAGCAGCACTAGCCACAGAAACTGCCACACTGCAGATACAGATACCAGAGACAATAGCACCAGAGGTAGCAGGCATCAGTCACACAGAGACATGAGAGGCAGCATGTTCTAGTTTAACCCAGATTGTGTGAAAGCCTAAAAAAGGAGTCGCTTTTGAAGTTCAGAATTTGCTGTGGGACATTCCAGAGATTACTATGCAAGGGCAAGATAAGGCAAACAAAAACACAAAATGGATACGTTTATAATTAAAAAGGGAAAAAAAGTTGGTGAAGATGGCGTTTGCGAGTATCAAAATGTAGCAGCTATTGAGGAAAGTACCCAAGAATCAACAGAACTGTCTGTCTCAGTACGTAAGAAGTGTAAAGGAAAAATCTCCAATCCACGTTTATATAATAAAGCTTATATGAAACTGGGGTTCACATTTGAAAGTATGGTCCCAAATAAATTAAAACGACATTTTACCACAAAACACAGTCATTTGTCTGAAAATTCAGTAGAATACTGTATTGAGCTGTCAAAATCTTTAAGGTAGCAGCCTGCATCATTCACAAAGAGGATGAAGACATCAGAGAAAGCTCAAAGGGCAAGTTACTTGGTTGCTCAAATAATTGCCAAAAACAAGTAACCACACATTGTTGCCAACCCCACCATAAAACAATCTTGCTGTGCTATTGTTCGAACAATGTTTGGGACAGAATTTGAGGTAGAAGTTAATAAAATCCATTTGGTAGATAACACAATTGTTAGATGTTTTCAAGATATGCCTGCTAACATTAAGCTGCAAATGAAGTATATTTTTCAAGACAATAATATGATCTTTACATTGCAATTAGGCAAATCAACAGTGGGCAAATCAACAGATGTCAGTGGGTTAGCTCAAATACTAGTTTTCATAGGTTTGATTCATACTGACAGAATTATTGAGCAATTCCTGTGTTGCCTAGAACTTCCATTAAGAACTAGAGGTGAGGATATATTTAAAACTTTAGATTGCTTCGTGAAGGAAAATAATTTGCAATGGTTAAATTGTGTCGGGATATGCACGGATGGTGCACCCTCAGTGGTTGGCTCAACTAAAGGTTTTTTAGCTTTAGCAAAGAAATAAAACGAAAATGTCATAGTCACTCATTGCTTTTTACATCGCGAGGCACTAGTCGCGCAAACCATTGGAAATGAATTAAGAAAAGTTATGGACAAAGTGGTTCAAATGTTCAATTACATTAAAAGCAGACCTCTTAAAACAAGAATATTTGCACATATTTGTGAACAAATGGGGTATGGTTTAAAAAGCTTCTACTGCTCACAGAGGTTCGATGGCTCTCAAAAGGGCGTGTGCTTTGTCGTGTATACGAATCGCGGAAAATAATGCTTAAACTTTTTGAGGAAAATCAGCAACACGAATTCTACGATCTAATTCAAAACAAAATTTGGTGCACAAAATTGCCATATCTTGCTGACATATTTGAACATTTGAATAAAATTAACACCAGAATGCAAGAAAAAGGAGAAAATATGTTAACAGCAGTAGATAACATTTGTGCTTTGGGAGACAAAATAAAAATTTGGAAAAGGAAAGTAAAAGAAGGCAATTTTGAAATGTTTTCCAAAACTGCTGAGTGCCAGCTGAAATGTGATATGGGCCCGCTGATTGTTGACTATTTAACATTGCTCGGAGAGAAAGTTTATCATTACTTCCCAAATGTTGAAATCCAAAACTATGATTGGATCAGAAATCCATTTCTTTCAACTGCAACTGGGAACTTTTCACTTACAGAAGAAGAAGAATTAGCAGAAATAAAAAAATATTGAAGTATGTTAGTGATTCATGAATAGGGTGATTTAGACAGCTTTTGGATTTGTGTTACAAAAATGCATTCAAACATAGGTAAAAAGGCGTTAAAAATGCTCTTGCAGTTTTCTACTACACACATTTGTGAAATATCCTTTTCAACGATGACAAACTTAACCCCTTCGACGCTCATGACGAGGTCAGCTCGTCATGAGGTACACCTCTCGTACGCTCATGACGAGCTGAGCTCGTCATGAACCGTGGGTTTTTAAAAAATGCAGCGCACAGCGGGGAAAATGCGCCGCACGGATGGTGTTAAAGACACTGAAACGTGGCAGCTTGAAAATGCTTGATGATGAAATGCGAGTGTCTTTATCTAATATTCAACCAAATATTGACCAGCTGTGTTGATCCTATCAACCTCATATATCTTGTTAAAATAGTCAAACCTGTTGTTTTTATTCAAAGTTTTTTATTTCTGGTGCTATGACAGACAAAATATCAATTTGGACAATGCAAAGTTAAAGTAGGATATTTTAAAATGTTTACCAAAACTGCTGAGTGCCAGCTGAAATGTGATATCAGCTCGCTGATAGTTGACAATTCAACATTGCTCTGGAAGAACCTTCATCATTACTTCCCAAATGCTGAAATGTAAAGACTATGATTGCATCAGAAATTCATTTGTTTCCACTGCAACTTTGAACTTTTCACTTTCTGAAGAAGAATTAGCTGAAATAAAAAATGACACTGAAACAAGGAAGCTTGAAAATGCTTAGTGACGAAATGCAAGTGTTTTTATCTAAATATGCCACCAAATATTGACCAGCTGTGTTCATCCTATCAACCTCATTCATCTCAATAAAATAGTAAGTGCTGTTGTTTTTATTAAAAGTTTTGTAAATTTTGCACATATTTACATATTGTTACTCATAAAGGACAACATGTTTTGGAAATGTATGTGTTATATTACAAATCATATATTTTTTTAAAATCAATTAAAGGTTTTCGTGTGATATGTTGTGTCTCCATACATTTTGATATTTACAATTTCTAGGAGATATGCATTTGTCCCTATTTCTTATATGCAGTTCATTTTACCTCAAAGTGCTCAATGGAAAAACATATGACTTGTCTTATTTTCTGTTGGCTTTTGGCGGGCGCTGGGGAGAGCAGTCCCACCTGAGTTCAATGCATAGAGACCGGCCGAGAAGTTGCATGATTGTTTTACCACTCACAATTTCGCCTTCCTGAACGGATTTTTGTATAACTCGTATTCAGCAAGGCAGCAGGTGGACTGTGCATGGTTGGAAGGGTTGGCAGTGCGTGCACCCTTCTTTTTGTGACGTAACTCACTGGGGCATGTGTAAATGTGTGCATGATTATATTCTTGTTTCCGGCACAAACCTAACCTTACCCAGTTTTGCCAGTCACTGTCTTTGTTAGAACAGATTCACAATTGCTTTATTAACCTTCCTGCTTTCTCAAATTTGCTTGAAAATACACCATTTGCCCACTTTAAAAAAACAAAATTCACTGGGTGGAGAACTCCCCCAAACCCTCCTTAGGTGGTTTGGGCTTGCTCACTACACTTGCTCGGCAGCATGTGAACTTTGTGCAAAGTTGAAAGGGTTGGCAGTGCGTGCCCCTACCCTTATTGTGCGGTAAATCAATGGGGCATGTTTCAATATGTGCATGGTTATATTCTTGTTTCAGGCACAAACCAAACCTTACACCCAGTTTTGTCAGTCACTGTCTTTGTTAGAACAGATTCACAATTGCTTTATTAACCTTCCCGCTTTCTCAATTTGCTTGAAAATGCACCATTTGCCTGCTTTTTTTCAAAATTTTCTTCTGGGGGAGAACCCTCCTGAACCCCCCTTAGGTGTTTCAGGCTCGCCCGCTACGCGAGCTCGCTACACTACCTTACCGTGTCGCAAAACTGATGTATCAACATAAAGTGTGTCACCAACATGAAAAGTTGGGAAAGCTGTGGCCTACCGCATAACGGGAATCTCTATGTATATATTGTCTTATTTTTCTCTCAACTTCCGTCCTGCATTTGACTCTTGACACAGTTATTGACTTTAACTAATTGTTGTCTGTTACAAACTTTGACAATGTTCTAAAGTGCTCTAACACCCTCGGGGCTTGCCAACATTACATAAAACTTAAAATGAAATGAAATTGTCATGACCATATCATCTATGTCTAGACCACCAGCTGACTGGTCCATTAGCAAGTGACATTTTCTTCCTTAGGAATAATCTCTTGGGGTATTAAAAAAAAACTGTTCATATATGATGCTGTGATTACAGACCAAACTACTTTCAAGTTTGCATTACTATTTGCACATTTTCACTTTTTATTATGTGGTGAATTTTCATACTACTTAAGCCATTTGCAACTCTTTTTAATGTTTTAAGCGGGAGGACTAACAAGAGAGTCCATGAAGTTGTCTTTGAGGTGGAGTGGTTCCCAAAGGAAAAGGCTTGTACGTGAACCAGTCTTCTTCTGAATCAGTATTACTATCCTAGACAATTGGCAAGCTAGTTGTGAAAGGATGACATTAAATTTCTTCTTACCTGGTCGATTTTGGTACTTGTATTGACAGACCTGGGGTTGAGACAGTTAAAAGCCTTTGAGGCAGTATGGATGTCTTGAACAGTGTTCCTTTTCTTACAGAAAACATTGCAGAAGCCTCATGGGTTAGGTGATGGGGTGTGTACAGTTCACTTTGACTATGGTTCAAAGGATGCGTTTGGTTTGAGAGCCTCTGATGGTCACCCAGAGACTCAGCAGAGAGACTTGCCCAGTTGGTGAGGCAATCATGCAGACAAAATATTAGCATAGCTAGGAGCACAGCAAACTTGTGATGTATGTTTGATACAGGATGACCGCTGCAGTAGTGATATGTCTTGGATATCACTTTGACTGATGTTGGTGAGTTAAGCTGTGAATTTGGGGTCTGTATATTTCTCTGTAAATTTGAAGACATTTAAACTGGTCAATGAATTGCAAGGTTTAAATTGCTGCTTGGCAGACAGAGTAGCAAGATCTTAGTTCCAGGTGCACTGGGATAAAGCTGTGCTAGTGCACCAAAATCTTCAACATTCAGTCAGTGGCTTGGTGCAGAGTGACAAAACCCTCTTGAATCCTTCGGCGAATATGTGTCTCCTCTGGATACATGCTGAAGCTTATACTGCAAGGAGCCAGGATGTGGGCCGGAGAAGCCATGTAAATATTACATTTATCGCAGAAGGATGTATCCTGTAGGACTCCATAAGATAAAGTCAGTAAATTTAGAGATAGAGGAAGACAGCCTTCCTTGATAGGCTCTGTAGTCCAAAAACAATGTGAGTCAAGTCATAACTGTATCTGTGACATCTGCAGCCTCTTGCAGGTAAATTATCAGCCCTTTGTGGTGGCCAGTTTCAAAAACTGGTGAGACCCACTAGCATCTTGGCAGATGTTTTTTCTTTATCTCTGGAAGTGAAAATGCCTTCCCCTATATGTTGTGGTATCGATTTGCTGCCATTACTATCACTGGCATGTCATCCTCTCCCCCGCTCTGCATCATTGAGTACTCATTGCAGGTGGACTCAAAAGCAGAGATTTCCAGAGGGTGTGGAATCACACTATTGAATTTTAAATATCGACTGCAAGACCTGGACTTGCACAATATTAGTAGTAATATCGACAGTCACAATATCGAGATGACAAAATATCGAGGCCAAAATATCGACTTCCTATCTTCAAACAGGTAAGTACAAAAATATCGACTCCAAAATATCAAGTGTAAAAAATATAGACTGTCAAAATATCGAATTTTTAAAATGTCTTAAAAGTAATTTAAAAGTAATATAATAAGAAATACAATTATTTTCAACCTATTTAAAATACTTAAATAAACATAACATTAAAAAATAATTAATATAACTTTAAAAACTTTTTTTTTTAATACATATATATGGGCTTTGCATGAAGGACCCAGAGGACACGGCACCCATCAAGGGTGAGATTGCCGCACTACATGTCCCAGAATTCCAGAGGGGCCTGCCCACCAACCATGTTGTGGCTTATGAATCAGCCTATCAGAAGGCAGTTTAAACAATACATGTAGTGTGGCTAATTGCTGTTTTAATCTGTGGGACTGAGCCTATGAGGAAGGAGGTTTCCGAAACGCGTCAGGCTGCTCCTGCTGCGTGTGTGGTCTGCCGAGCATTGCTGCTGCCCGGGTGCTTCCTTAAACCTGTGGGTAACTTTGGAGCTGGATATATATATGTATATATACACATTATTAACTAAACAGATACAATATTTTTACCGTAGGATAGCAAGAGGTTTAAATTTACTGTAACGACTCCAGTGAGTGCAACAGAAGTGAACGCGTTGGATAGCGTAGGGGTAAAAATGACTATTCCCTCTCCAGAGAGTGCAACAGTAGGGAAAACGTTGGATAGCGTAGGGGTAAAAATTACTATTCCCACTCCAGAGAGTGCAACAGTAGGGAAAGCGTAGGATAGCGTAGAGGTAAAAATTACTATTCCCACTCCAGAGAGTGCAACAGTAGGGAAAGCGTTGGATAGCGTAGGGGTTAAAATTACTATTCCAACTCCAGAGAGTGCAACAGTAGGGAAAGAGTTGGATAGCATAGGGGTAAAAATTACTATTCCCACTCCAGAGAGTGCAACAGTAGGGAAAGCGTTGGATAGCGTAGGGGTTAAAGTTACTATTCCCACTCCAGAGAGTGCAACAGTAGGGAAAGAGTTGGATAGCGTAGGGGTAAAAATTACTATTCCCACTCCAGCGAGTGCAACAGTATGGAAAGCGTTGGATAGCGTAGGGGTAAAAAATACTATTCCCACTCCGGAGAGTGCAACAGTAGGGAAAACGTTGGATAGCGTAGGGGTAAAAATTGCTATGCCCACTCCAGAGAGTGCAACAGTAGGGAAAGCGTAGGATAGCGTAAGGGTAAAAATTACTATTCCCACTCCAGAGAGTGCAATGGTAGGGAAACCGTTGGATAGCGTAGGGGTTAAAATTACTATTCCATCTCCAGAGAGTGCAACAGTAGGGAAAGAGTTGGATAGCGTAGGGGTAAAAATTACTATTCCCACTCCAGAGAGTGCAACAGTAGGGAAAGAGTTGGATAGCGTAGGGGTTAAAATTACTATTCCAACTCCAGAGAGTGCAACAGTAGGGAAAGAGTTGGATAGAGTAGGGGTTAAAATTACTATTCCAACTCCAGAAAGTGCAAGAGTAGGGAAAGAGTTGCATAGCGTATGGGTAAAAATTACTATTCACACTCCAGAGAGTGCAACAGTAGGGAAAGCGTTGGATAGCGTAGGGGTAAAAATTACTATTCCCAGTCCAGAGAGTGCAACAGTAGGGAAAGCGTTGGATAGCATAGGGGTAAAAATTACTATTCCCACTCCAGAGAGTGCAACAGTAGGGAAAGCGTTGGATAGCGTAGGGGTTAAAATTACTATTCCAACTCCAGAGAGTGCAACAGTAGGGAAAGAGTTGGATAGCGTAGGGGTTACAATTACTATTCCAACTCCAGAGAGTGCAACAGTAGGGAAAGAGTTGGATAGCGAAGGGGTTAAAATTACTATTCCAACTCCAGAGAGTGCAACAGTAGGCAAATTGTTGGATAGTGTAGGGGTAAAAATTACTATTCCAACTCCAGTGAGTGCAATATTAGGGAAGGTAAATACTTCATATATAAATATAAATAACATAAATAGTAACACCAATTACAAAATAATTAAAATATTTTAAAATTGTATAAAATATATTAAATAATTATTTAAAAATACAAATTACAATTATTTAATTATAACAATTACCTACTAATACTGATTAATTACCTATTAACAATAAATTAATTAACAATTTAAAAACGTATTCAATTAATTTTAATTACCAATTATATTTTTAATTAATTACCTATTAAAAATTAATTAACAATTAATTCTAAATAAATACCAATAAATTAAATGACATATTTAATTAATCATAATTAAATTACTTCCCACCCTATTCCCCTATAAACCCACAACCCGCTACAGAAAATAAATTAATGAAATTAACATATTTATCAATTAATCAATTAAAATTATTTACCAATTATATTTTAATTAATTACCAATTATTATTTTATTAACAATTAATTCTAAATAATTAACAATAAATAAATTAACATATTTAATTAATTATAATTAAATTACTTCCCACCCTATTCTCCTATAAACCCACAACCCGCTACAGAAAATAATTTAATAAAATGAACATATTTATCAATTAATCAATTATAGTTATTACCAATTATATTTTAATTAATTACCAATTAATAATTAATTAACAATTAATTCTAAATAAATATCAATAAATAAATTAACAAATGTAATTATTTATAATCAATTACTTCCCACCCTATTCCCCTATAAACCCACAACCCGCTAAAGAAAATAAATTACTAAAATTTAAATATTTATCAATTAATCAATTATAATTATTCACCAATTATATTTTAATTAATTACCAATTAATAATCAATTAACAATTAATTATAAATAAATATCAATAAATAAATTAACACATTTTATTAATTATAATTACAATACTTGCACCCTATTCCCCTTTAAACCAACAACCCGCTACAGAATTATATTACACAAAAAATAAAAAATAATATTAACTTACCTTAATTTTGATATTTTTGTTGTCTATATTATGTCTAGTCGATATTATGTCCATTCTATATTTTTGATTTGATATTATGTCCATTCTATTCGATATTAAGTTTTTTTCTAGTCGATATTTTTGTTGTCTATATTATGTCTAGTCGATATCATGTCCATTCTATATTTTTTACTCGATATTCTGTCCAGTCGAAATATAAAACTCGATATTATGACTGCACACCATTAGTAGATGTGGATTTAGGATTGTAAATCTACACTCCCCTATGTATGCTTAACTTGACCATATTCTGGAAGTGGACATCTTAAGCTCTTTATTGTTGCAAGTTGATATTTTTGTGTTTGACATTTAGAGGATCGGTGTCCTTCTACAACGGAGTGAAAAAGCAACAAATATAGTGCTGTAAGATTACTGACCTACAGCAGAGTGACTGACAGTCTGGTACTGGGTGTCCCACAGCATTTCTTCATAGCTACCATCAGCCAATTAGCCTTGTGCTTAGCACAAGGCTCCATTCTTTTTTTTTTATTAATTTTTTTTAATTTAAGCATTTTCCTTATTTATGCACAAATCCATTTCAAGTTACAGCACACATCATTGATTTTTACATATCCAAATCATTACAATATATTCCTATGTATAGGAGGGGTAAAATATCAAACCAAAATAACATTGTAAATAAATATAATCCGGGTTGGGGAATCCTATGTATAATTAGCATTATACCTTTTATAGCCATTGCCTATGCCTGCCCTTCGCTAACCCTACAATTTTTCCAGCTAGTTATAGGTTGCCATATCTTCCGACCTAACATCTTAGCTCTTCGCCCCTTCCTATCATATATTGCTTTTTCCAGGTTATACATAGCTATAATGCTTGCAATCCATGTTTGAAAAGAGGGGGGAGCCTTATCCAACCATGTCCTTGCGATACAAATACGGTAAACTGCCACAGAAACAAACAAAAATTCCACTGGTAATCCCTCTGCACGTTCCCCCACCCCCAAAATAATTAATACTTCTGTGAGCTTCATCTTAATTTTTAGTGAGATTTCAAAAAATTCCTCAATTGCGTTTTTTAAAGTATACAGCTGTGGACATTGAGCAAACATATGCACAATGTCTGCTTCATTAGAGTCACAGCGGGGGCATAATATTCCGGACGTACCGCCCCATTGTGCAATTCTAGCTGGTGTGTGACATAGTGAGTAAATAGTTTTATAATGTTGAGATTGTAATGTGGCTGAACAGAGTACAGTTCGTCCCATGTCTAGGAATGCCTGGAAGCCTTCTGGGTCGATCCCCATTTTTTCCATCCATTTTAGGGCATATTTCCCCCTGTCATCAGTTTTGATTACACTGAGTTCAGCATAAAGTTGCCTAATTGTGGAGCAGATGGAACGTTCTATATATTCCATTACTTTACACTGACTAAAGCCGAATGGGCCGCCCTGCTTTTGTAGAAGAAAGCTTCTTACTTGTAAGTACTTAAAAAAGCTGCGTCCTTCTAGTCCAAATTTAGCTTGTAGTTCCCCAAATTGTAGTATACCCCCTGGTTATCCAAGAGGTTGCCAACCTTTACAATCCCCTTATTATTCCAGTCCCTCATAGTTGTATCCCTGAAAATATCTCCTGGTAAAGAAATATTTGTGTAAAGCCTTGTATAATTATTATACCTACCTAGACCCAGTTTTTTTTATATCGCCCTCCAGATCATATAGGCCGCCCGTAATGTCTTAAAGTGTGTATGTTTAAAGTAACTATAATCAATTGTGTTTAAAAATCCATTCTCCGCCCCCTCACCCAGTAGTGCAGTGTATACATTAGTGAATCCTAACCTACCTTCAATTTGCCCTGTACCTACACCCCCGATCAGCCCCTGAAAATATTGCAACCCCCTTCTTTCTAGATACCGTGAGATACCGATAGGCTCTCCTTGTCTTCCCCTGTGCCAATATGAATCTGTTTAGTATCCCTTCTAATTTATTAAACCAATTATGATCAAAATATAATGGGATAGCCCTGAAGAGATACAGAAACTTCGGGAAGGTTACCATCTTTATTACAGTGATACGGCCCATCAAAGTCAGGTGTAGAGTGTGAATCCTTTCGGTGTTTTCTTTTACTTTTGCCAGCAGTGGGCCCATATTTAGCTCTACCAGTTTATCTAGGTCAGCTGTAATTTTTATTCCTAGATATACCGCTTCTGTGACCACTCTTGTGTCTTGATAGGTCACAGAGTTATTCTGAACGATCTGAGTCTTCCCTTTATTTATTGAGTATCCTGACACCCTGCCAAAATGTGCTGCTTCCTGCTCTATTTCGATTATTGCACTTCCTGGGTCCGGTGTAATAATCGCCACGTCGTCTGCGTATGCGAATATTTTGTACTCCTGCCCACGGAGTTTAACAGGAAGGATATTACTATTTTCCTCGAGTCTTCGCAGTAGGGGATCCAGATATAACGCAAATAAAAGCGGTGAAGCCGGGCAGCCCTGCCGTGTACCCCGCCTTATTGGTACTTCGGAAGTATATCCTTTATTAATCTTAATTCTTGCCATTGGTTCCACATATAGAGCCTGAATAACCTTAATAAAACCTACGCCTATACCCGACCATTCCAAGACCTTCCACAGATAGCCCCAGGAGACCCTGTCAAAAGCCTTCTCAGCGTCCAAGAATACTGCGGCGACAGGGTCCCCTGCAGCTCCCGCAGCGTCCAAGATGGTAAGCATTTGTCTTGTGTGCTGCGTGGTCCCTTTCTCCAGGATGAATCCATGCTGTGCGGTATTCATTAGGCTCTCGATTATCTTACTTAGCCTCTGAGCCAGTGCTTTAGAATAAATTTTTGCGTCCGCGTTCATAAGCGTTATCGGTCTGTAAGACCCCGGCTCCAAAGGTGACTTATTCTTTTTAAGGATTACAATGATGTCTGCCCTCGCCAAGGTGTGCGGAATATTCTCCCCCAACTGTGCTTGTCTTAATGTCTCCAGCATATCGATCCCCAGAATATCCCAAAAGATTTTATAAAATTCAGCTGGGATTTGGTCAGGACCTGTTGCTTTCCCTGTTGGTAGCAGAGTTACTGCATTTTGAACTTCTTGTAAAGTCAGCGGCATCTCTAATGCCTCCTTTTCTTCCTCTCTTAGCGCTTCATGTGGGATGCCTGTCAAGTATTCCACTATTTCAGAATCTCTATTACTATGGTCGTGATAATACAAAGTTGCATAAAATTTCCTGAAAACTTCCCGTACCTCCTCTACCTTATTTACAACCCTTCCCATGCCGTCCTTGATTTCTTTTATTTCTCCAGCTGCCATATTTTGTCTGATTCGCACTGCTAAGAGATGGCCAACTCGCTCATTGAATTCATAGCATTTTTCTTTTTTGGCCATATAATTACCTGCAGTTTTCCTGGCCATACTCTCACTAGCCTCTGATTTCTTTAGTTCTATCCTCAATAAAATGTCCTCCAAGGGCTCTTGATTAATGATAGCACGAATAAGTTGATCTTCCAGCTCCGCCAGGTCACTAAGCCTTCTGATTAATGATAATTTCTCCATTTTAGCCCTATATAGTTTAAAGCTTAGTGTTTCTCCCCGCACCCCGGCTTTGAAGGCATCCCAAACCATCCCCGCTGATGCTGACCCTCTATTAGTTTCCCAGAACTGCCTAATCCAAATCCTCATCTTATTAACATAATCTTCTTTGCTTAATAACCCTCTCTCAAACGTCCAGTTATACTCTAATTGTTCTCCCCTGGTGGTCTGGGGGATAGGTATTATAAGAGGGTTATGGTCTGAGAATACCCGGGGAAGCCTTTCAATCTGGGTACCAGCAGCCAGGGAGCTGGAGATAAAGAAGTAGTCTAATCTAGCGATCATCCTATGTGGCGCTGAGTAAAAAGTACTACCTGTCCCTAGTGGATTGTTGACTGCCCAGACGTCCACAAGTGCATTGTGTTGTGCTAGATTGTGAATGGCCCTCCGTGATTTCCTTTTACGGACCCCCTGGGGCCCCCCGTCATACCCAGCCCTTGCAATCCATTTACATTGAAGTCCCCACAACAAATCACAGGTTCTGGCCAAAGAGCTAATTCCAAATCTAAGAAATCAAATACCTCGGGTTCATCATCATTTGAGCCATATACAGAAACATCCAGCGCCTGTTTCTGCTTCAATCATAGCCCATCTCCCCCCTTGATCTTCCTTCCTTTTCTTGACCTTTATTACTCCCTTTTTAGCAAGTATAGCACACCTCTTGTCTCAGTATCCTGCTGTGCATGTGCGAGGACTTCAAAACCAAGTTGTTCCAAAAGGTATCTGCTCTTGCCCTCTATGTGTGTCTCCTGGAAGCATATAACATCTACTTTTAATGATCTTAACATTGCCGCTACCTTCTGTCTTTTCCCTCCCTCGTTTAGGCCGCAGATATTAATAGAGGCAATATTTAAGGCCATCTATCCACAATGCTGTTTCCCTTGCTGTTTCCCTTGTAAAGTACCCAATCCATTCGCCCTCCTCCTAGTACTGAGATATATCCATGTGTCTTCTTTTTTTGTGCTGTAATTTCTTGCCATCCATCACCGCCCCCACGTGCCCCCCCTCCCCCCCTCCCCCCCCTCCCCCTCGCTGCCCCACCCCCCCTGCTTCAGGCAAATAGGTCAAGCATGCCCTATGTGTGACTGCTCTCTGCTGTAGTGTCGCCTCCCCCTCCTCTCCCTTTTCCTCGCAAAGCAATCTTCTTCAAGAGTCTAGCCGTAAGTCTAGATCTACCCCGAGTGTGTTCTACATTAGTCTAGATGACTCAGTGCCTCTCTTATTTCTATTCCTATGGTTCTCTGGGATCTCCGCTAGGTATTCGCCTGCCTTGATTTCTGAAAAAAAACATTCTGGTTTGACCCCCCGTGATAACTTTTAATTTCGCAGGGAACATTAAATATGCCTCAGAGCCCTGTTGCTGAAAAGGAATGATTAGTTGTCTAAGTTTCCACCTCCTTTCAACTGTCACATGACAGAAGTCAGGCCTTGCGAAGAAAGTGGTTCCGTCATATATTTTCTTAGCATCAGGCCTGGTCTTTGACATTATTTCTTGTCTCGCAAGAAAGTTGCCTAGAAAAACTAGCATAGCCCTCGGCAAGGTATCCTGATTACCACCTCGTCTCTTCTTCTGCGTAAGTGGGAATCTGTGGGCTCTCTGAACCTCAGACTCCCATTGCCACTGTGCCTCTGGGAATGCGCCTTTCAGCAACTTGACCACATACCCTCTTGCATCCTGCCCTTCCACCCCCTCCTCTAGTCCAAGAAGTCTGACGTTGTTTCGTCTCTGACGATTTTCAAAGTCTTCTACCTTACATTGTAGATCTTCAACTATCTTCCCCTGCTCCATTTTATATGTCTGCCAGTCTGTGAACTCATCCTCAAGCCTGCCAGTCCTTTCCTCTACTTGAACCACTCTCTTTTCTACTTCTTCATGTCTTTTGTTCATTTTCCTGATGCTTGCTTGAATTTTCTTTCTGTCTTGTCTGGCTCTCCGGCTCTCTGTCCTTGCCTCTGCATGCATCTGCTTCAGCATATTGAACATTGCATCTAGTGTTACATGCGGCGATTATGGCGAGATGGCCGCTGAGCTGCTGTAGAGGGTAGTCGCACCTACTCCCTCTCCTGACCCAAGAATGCCGATGGTGGATTAAGTGGAATATGCTGCTTCTACAAGAGTTAGCCAAGAACAAGGTCGGAGGGAACTCCGGTACTGAGCCACGAATAGTAAAGGCAGCACTGATATCTGTCACGACGGCTTTAGCGATACTGGGTAGGCACTGGTGGAGTTTTTACACCATTCTACGAGCCTCTTTAAGGATGGCACATCGTACTGGGGCAATACCGAAGATCCCGAGCACAAACAAGCGATCGACCCCCACAAACAACACTGCCTCGAGAGCGCTTCCAATTAAGAAAGCGGAGAAGGCTGGCAAAGTCGGAAAAGAAAAGGAGAAGAAAGCTGAGCAAAAAGCGAAAGCGGCAAAACCTGTAAACACGGCCGGGAGCAGAACACACCAGCGTGGACTACAGCAGGGCGACAGCGCACAGCCAAAGGAGGCTAGGGGTTCACAGCATCTAACCCCCTCTCTGGCAAAAGAGCTTAGGCAGCCTACCTTGTCTGAAGCGTTTGCGGGTAAAGTGACATCCGGATTGACAGTGGTACAGTTTGTGAGCCCGTCCGACATGGTGAACGCTGAAACAGCACCCGCCGCCGCCCTCGAGGACGCAAACGCTGAGGTTGCCGAGCAACAGGAGCTCCCGGAGCACACGCCTCTCGAGGAAGCGCTTCACGATGGCAGGGACGCGGAGACTGCAAAGCTGGTGAGCAGGGGTTGAATGGAGCTGAGTACAAAGGGCTTGGGAGATACGGAGAGATACAATAACTTGCAAATGTTGGATGCTCTCCTTCAAGTCGGTGTAGGGCTTCCCATAGAGGGCAAGCAGGAGCATTTACAAGATGAAACTTGGGGCAGCCCGAAAAGTCTAGCAAGTTACGATTCCCAGCAGGAGCAAGGAGCATTCAAGGAAGGGAGAGGGCGCTCCCCAGAGGGGGACAAGTTCTATTCAGTAAATGAAGGCTCTGATTCTTCCCTAACACACTCGCAGGGAGAGGGCAGTACTACAGAGTTGTCTTCAGACTCAGAGGAAACTCACACTAGTGCTTCTAAGAACAAAGGTACGCGAAAGAAAAGAAGGTCAGTAATAAGGCGGGACAGGGATGGTTCCTCCTCTAGTACTAATAAGAAGTTACTGTTGGACTATAGTGATACCTCCAGAGTTCATCAAGAAAACTACCCAGAAGAAGGGGCTGCAAGCAATGCGGGCTCAACGCCGCATGTAACACTAGATGCAATGTTCAATATGCACAAGGCTCCATTCTGATTGGTTGAAATTGTGACGACTAGATTGCTAAGAATTCAGACTTGCCACATTTCAACAAATCATATTATGTCAATGTGTACTGATCGATCTGATTGGCTAGTGACAGCCAATCTAAATGTTTGTGTATGTAGCCTGAACTTGTGAGGAAGGATGTTGCCTTCCTGGGATGTCTGAGCTGCCAGTAGACAAGCAATTTTCACTCCTTTGACTTTTTTAAGCCCGCTGCTCTGGCTCTGCAAGAAGATAGAAAAAAGTACAGATTCCAGCTATTTTGCTATTCATAGCAATATAACAAACAACCAGTATTTTATTAGAGTTTACAACATAGTTTTTATTCAGTTAAAATGAAAGATATCAAAAACTATTTTTGGGATAATTCTCTCTGATGTCCCGTTTTAACAACCACACGTTTTCCTGTAGTTTGAATGATTAAATGTATGAAAACAATACTACATAGATTATCTTTTTGTTCGACAAGTGCTTTGGGAAACATGCGTTCACTGCTCACCTCATAAAGAGAATCATTTTACACGAATTTTTGGCTAAATAAAACCTAGAAAGCTGTTTTCAAAGGGAAATGGTCAAAAGTGAACAACCACAGCTGTACGGAAGGACGTTCATGCCTGAGAAATGTGTGGTGTTCTACTTTGCACTGTATGCATCCATTAGCATGAAGGGAAGCAACGCCTCGTTTGAAACTCTAGCTTTCCACGCATCCACAAATACTCACTCGCCTCAGCTTTGGCCCATGGTGTATTGGTTAGCCACCGGGAAGACGAGGTGATTAGGAAAAGGAACTAAACTTTTTTGCAGAGATTGCGCTTCCTAGTGGAGGTTTATGTGAACTACATTCCTAAACCAGAATATGGAAGCGGCCGGCTGAATAAGAAATATAGACAATGGTAATTACACTTCGATCTGTTATCATGCTTGTTGTCTGCAGATAGAGTCTGCCAGTTTTGATTTTCTGATTATTCAGTCCTTTAAAACGGCAGGGACTGTCAGACTCTGAGTACCTGCATTTAATGTATTTGCTAAGGATTGGTGGGAGACGTTTCCACCAATGGGAGAGTACTTGAGGAGAATAGTTTTGGGCACCCTTTTTGAACTGACAGTAGGAGTGTGATAATCAGGAGCGGTCCATGAAGGTAAGAACGGTGGGGCGGGGAGGGGGGCAGTCGACAGACGACGACGAGGGAAAATAAAATTAAAAAAAAGAAAAACACTCAAATTATGCTCGCGCAGTGCCGGCTCGGCGATGCAGTGAGCACAAGGTAAGTGGTTTTCTTTCTTTATAATTTAATTTTATTTTCCCTGTCGCCGTCTGTCAACTGAGTCCCCCCTCATCCTGCCCCACCACCTCACCAATCTTACCTGCACGAGCCACTCCTGGCTATAATGATGGGTAGTCTGCGCTCATATATATTCTGTGTGACTAATGTATACAAAGAAGAAAGAGAAATATGAAATGTTAAAGTATCGTCTTAAGTAAAATAAATCACATGTATACATTAGAAATGTAGCTGACAAGTGTGCATTAATACTTAGTTGGGGATACCAAACTAAGGGGTCGATTAGGATGGCGGACTGACAAAGTCCGTCCGCCATCCTGTTGTAGGAAGGGACCATCCGCCACAGGGGCGGAGGTCCCGTGTATCGAATTAGGATTGCGTCAGCACCGCCCACCGCAATGCTGAAAATGCATGTTGTGCGTTTCAAAGCACAACATGACAGGCACCGCGCGGTGCCTGCCATGTTGTACTTTGAAACGCAGGGGGGTACCATAGGTACCCCCACCCCCCCTTCACCCTGGGGGCCCGCAACCGGCCCTCAAAGCAAAGACCGTATGCCGCCATGGAAAGGCATATGACTGCCGACATGGTAATATGGTTGGCGGTGTCTCGCAGACACCGCCACAATATGTAGGCACTTTTTCCGCCGGTCTTGCCCTCCGCCGCGGACCCCCAGCCATCCTGGCGGGGGCAATCCGTCCGCCATCCTAATCGACCCCTAAATGTGTTTGTTAATTTGTTTAATATTCCACTTATGACACAAAGATTTAACGATTTACCATTTCAAACGGTTGAGATATATATCGAAAATACTGTTTGTTTCCTTGGAGCAGGGTGCTCATAATGTAACCTGTGCATTGTTAATTTAGCCTAATAGTGGGCTGAAATGCATTTCTAATGTACATTCCAGTAAATGTTTGAATTCGCATTCTACTTGCATTGTGGAACGTTGCATGTATCTTGTGTTCCCACTGCAGGTGAACAAGGCTTCATTAATTGAGAGAAACAGTCATTGTTCCTAGCAGATAGAAGGGCCTAAGAAGAGAAATGTGATAATTGATGGGAAACGAGTGTGGGAGAAGGAGATGGCACCAACGACGTACGAAATATGGAGGCAGAGAAAGAAAGCTGGAGGAATGCTGGAATAATAGAATATTACTAGTATAACTGTGGGAGGTGTCTTGATACAGCGATTGCTTATGTTGAAACGTAGTTAGGGACAACTGACACTTTTACTTTAGGACACCTTGCAGTACAGACCTCATCTTTCCTTTCTTTGGCTTTATGCTACATTACCCGGTTGGAGCTACTTCTTTGGAAGACTCTGACGGCTTGCACTTTTTTCTCCATCTTTACTGAAGCTTGTCTTTGTTTAAGGTTTTCACTCTAAGATAGTGTAGGGACAGTTAGGGATCCCCTATGGGTTTTCTAAATCGAGTTTGATGCAATCCAACATGCATTATTACCTCCTGATAACTTATGTGGCTGTTATAGAACTAGTCATTTTTTTATGTTATACTAGCTTACCCGTCGCGCGTTGCTGCGATCTCTGAAGAAAGGAAATTCAAGGAAACTCGATGATATGATAACATTCAATTTATATTGTGTTATTTTTATTGAAACTTATTTATTTTAATATGGAAAACATTTCAAAGTGTCGTTTTAATTCTATTTATTTATTTGAGTGCTTGTGGATACACGATTTTTACTTTTTCCGTCTGGTGCGTACATCAGTATTCGAAAGATTATGAGGGCCCTGGGGGGCCGATAGTTTAAAACATTTTATGCCAGAAACTTTTTGTTCAAATCTGTTTTTATTGTGAACACAGCGATAAGCCTACAACCCCTTTCTGGAGCCGGCCGCGCATAGAAAAGCCAGTAGGTAAAACTAGACAGGGGAGGTGGAGTCATTAACACAGCGCCCTGCCTACAACCCCCGGAGGGGGGGCCGGCCGCGTGGCTTAGGGGAGAGCAGAGCAAGAGGTGGCCATAAACTGGCAATGCGTCGTTGTGTGGGGTAGGCGCGTATGTGAGGAAAAGCAATGGTGTCACATTTTCAAAAGGCCCAACAGGGACCTAACTGCCCCAAAGAGGGGTGGAAGCCAGAGTGGCAAGTAGGAAGGAAGAAAAGTCGGAAAAGGAGCTAGCAGTGTCAAGGTGAAGAGGAGTCAGGGGGGTGTACCCGTGGCCACAAACAGGAAATGTGAAACACAAAGCGGCACTGGTGGAAGCGGTTAAGAGCCTAGTCTACTTGGGTCAGCAGGAATGAGGGCGTCCTCGAACAATTGTAGAGCGCGAAGCCTGGGAGGCATGTGGCGGGCATAGCTGATGGAGCACAGGTGACGCACTAGGGGTTCCCACACTGCCTTGAAGCGCACCCCCCTGGATTGTATCCGCGCCGTGAGTAGTTCCATAGTCAGGACCTGCCAGAGGCGCACGAACCAGGATGCTATCGGCGGCGCCTCTGCCCGCTTCCAGTACAGGGCAATGAGCTGTTTGGCAGCACCTAACATGTGAAGGGTGAGGATCCAGTCGCTGCGCGTGAGGGCTCTAAGTGTGGGGGGTCGAACGCCCAGTAGGAGTGTGCAAACCTCTTCAGGGAGGGGGAAACCCAACACCTTCTTAATGTGACTGAGGACCTCCTTCCAAAAGACAGCTAGGGTAGGGCAGGACCACCAGATGTGTACGAAGTCACCAGTCGCAGTGCCACACCTCCAGCACAGCGGCGAGGAAGTGGGGAACATTTTGCTGAGTCGCAGGGGGGTGTAGTACCATTGCGTCAGCATCTTGTACGCATTTTCTCTTTGCGGGATGCTGCGGTAGGTTTTGGGGATGTCGTTCCAGAGCCGAGTCCATTGCGAGGGTGTGATGTCAGTGCCTGTCGCCGACTGCCACTGCTTCTGATAGGGGTGCACAGGTGGGGCGGTGGGGTGCTGCAAGATGTTGTAGATCTGGGAGATGAGCCGTTTCAGTCCCCCGAGGGATCGTGCCAATTTCTCAAAGGGGGTATATGCCCTAGTAGCAGCCTGGTACATGTCGTCTCCCGAGGTCCAGTGGCGCAGCTGCGCGTATTGTAAGTGAGCGGTGAGAGGGAGCCTGAATTCCTCCTTGCAGTCTAGCCATGTTTTAGGCGACCCGCCAAGAAAAAGGTCTCCTGCAACTCTGCAGTCGCCTTGCGTCCAGCTCTCAAAAGCTCGGGTCCGGGCAGCTGGGGGGAAGTGCGGGTTACCTGCAATGGGAGTGTGTGGAGAGGGAAACGTGGTGAGACCCTTGGCCACTGCCACCCTGTCCCATACTTCAAGAACCGTCCTCGTGGGGACCGCAAGATATGCACTTCTGGAACGTGCCACCCGCGGTAACCAAGGCAGGTCCCATATGGTGCGCCCCGTGACCGATCGGTCCATGTGGAACCAGTGTTTGTCGCTTTCGCGTGCACCCCATTCGATCACGAACCGGAGGTGTGCCGCCCAATAGTAGTGGAGGAGATTCGGGCAGGCAAGGCCGCCTCTGTCTCTCGGTTCCATCAGGACTTTCTGCGAGAACCGGGGTCTTTTGCCCCCCCATATGAAGGACGTGAGGTCGCGTTGGAGGTTTCTGATGCAGTGAATCGGGATCGGGGTGGGGAGGCACTGGAAAACATACAGAATGCGGGGGAGGATGGACATCTTGACCGCGTTGAGCCGCCCCAGCCAGGAAATCATCAAGGGTTTCCATTTTCGCAGGTCAGCCAGAACTTCCTTGCGGCAAGAGGCCCAATTCCTCGAGGACCACGAGTCAAGATGGGGCGTGAGGTCCAGGCCCAGGTATTGAATATGGCTGTCCGCCCAGCGATAGGGCGTGGCCCCCCGCAGAAAAGAGATCTCCTCGTCGGGGATGGTGAGATTAAGCGCCCAAGACTTGGTGTGGTTGATTTTAAGGCCGGACGCCTGCTCAAACAGGGAAAGGGCTTTCTGCACTGCTGGGAAGGAGACCCGAGGGTTCGTAAGAGTAAGAATCAGGTCATCAGCGAAGAGCGCCACCTTATTAGTGCGCCCTCCGTGGGAGATACCATGAATGTCAGGGGTACGCCTAATCAGCTCCGCCAGCGGCTCAACCGCAAGGGCGAACAGGAGCGGCGACAGCGGGCATCCCTGCCTCGTGCCCCTGTGGACCGAAAGCGGCGATGTCAATTGGCCATTGACCCGAATTCGGGCTTGCGGTCCTAGGTAGGGGGCCATGCACCTGGATATCATGATAGGGCCAAGACCTAGTTTCTTGAGGACCGCCCGCAGGAAGATCCAATCGATCCGGTCGAAGGCTTTTTCTGCGTCCAGCGAGAGGAGGCAAGCCGGGAATTTCCAATGGTGCACCTTTCCCACCAAGTGCGCCAGCCTGCGGACGTTGTCGGCTCCCTGGCGGTCCCGAATAAATCCCACCTGGTCCGGATTCACCAGGCCCGGCATGTGTGGGTCAAGTCGTTTGGCCAAAACCTTGGTGTAAATCTTGAGATCAGTGTTAAGGAGGGCGATGGGGCGGTAGGAGGCACACAGGTCCGGGTCCTTCCCAGGCTTGGGGATCAGGGCTATTTCCGCCAGGCCCATGTCGGGGGAGGGGCCGACGGTGTCAGAAAAGGAGCTGTATAGTCGCAACAGATGCGGGCGGAGCTGGGTCAAGAACAGGCGATAGAAGGCCAACGGCAGACCGTCCGGCCCCGGAGTTTTCCCCACGGGGAGATCTTTAACAGCCTCCGTTATTTCCTCCTCCTGTAAGGGGCTCTCCAGCGAGGCCGCACATGCCGGGGACAGGGTAGACCCCCCGTAGTCTGCGAGGACGGCCTCCCGGGCCTCCGGAGAGGTGGGCTCCTCGGCATATAGGGAGGAGTAGTAAGCAACAAAGGCGGCCTGCTTGGTCTTCTCAGTAGTGGTGCAAGTGCCGTCCTGCTGCTTGACATTGGCGATGTGGGCCCTAGCGGTACGTGCCCGCAGCCTGCCGGCCAGTAGTCGGCCAACCTTGTCCCCTCCCTCGTAATACCGTTGCTTGAGCGCTAGCAGGGAGTGCTCCGCCTTGTTGGTACGCAGGGTGCGGAGTTGCCCCCGTAGGTTAGCGAGAGTTCTCTTTGACGCCCGCGAGGGGCAGGCCCGGTCCCGGGCCTCCGCAAGTTTGATCTCGCTAGCCAGGCCGGTTTCCAACTTGGATGCTTCCTTCCTCCGTGCCGCCGCCAGGGAGGTGATGTGGCCCCGAATGGTGGCCTTGAAGGCGTCCCAGACCGTGTGAAACGGCAGATCAGGGGTGTCGTTAACGGCGAAATACGAGTCTATGGCGTCACGGATGCTGGCGACGTCGTCCGGGTCCCGAAGGATCCTCGGAGGGAGCGTCCATCGGCGTTCACGAGTGGCGTGGGCCAGGGGGTCCTGTAGCAAGAGCGCCACGTGAGCGTGGTCCGACAGGGAGATGTCGGAGATAGCTGCAGTTAAAGAGTCTCGGGCCACCTCAAGGGAGGTGAAAAGGTAGTCGATTCGGGAGTACGTCCTATGGGAATGCGAGTAGAAGGAGTAGTCCCGGGCTCCCGGGTTGTGGTAGCGCCACACATCCACAAGCCCCAGGTCTCTAAGCTGTGTTTTAAGAGCAGAAGACATTGCTCCCGCTCCATTAAAGGTGGCTCCCGCCCGATCCAGCTCGGGGTCCCAAACAAGATTGAAGTCGCCGCCCAGGATCACATTATTGTCGCCCGGTGGGAACTGTTCCCGCAGGAGTGTCTGGAGGTACTTGTCCTGCGACTGGTTGGGAGCATATACACATCCAAGAGTGAACTGCACACGGCCCATCTGTATCGTGGCTCGGAGGAAGCGCCCATCAGCACTTTTGAAAGGTTTCACGGATCCCCGCCTAATGCCAGCCCTGCAGAGGATTGCCACCCCCGCTGTCTTGGTGTCAGAGGATGCCCAGAACTGTGTAGGGTATCTAGGGTGGGCCATGCGTTTGGTGTCTCCCCTGAGAAGGTGCGTCTCCTGGAGGAGGATAATGTCAGGGGCGTGGTGTAGGAGGTAGCGCCATACCTGCTGCCGCTTGTTGGGGGAGTTGAGCCCTTTGATGTTGAGGGAGAGGACCTTCAAGGGTGTAGGGATGTTCGCCGTCATAGCACTAAGGGGGAGTGGAGTCGCGCTGAACCCAGTGTAGCAGACCCTCCCGCAGACAATACAGCGGCAGCCACTTCTCGCCTCCAGCGCGTCAGCCCCCGCAGAACCCACCCCTCCACCCCACCGCAGGCGCGAGGAGAACGTGAGAGGAAAGGGCAGTATAAGAGCGAAGTGGGAAGAGGAAGGTAAGAAAAGAGAAAAAAGGCACAAAGAAGAGATTGAACCAAAACAGGCCAACAGGGCCAGTATACAGTGTCCCAGGTACCGGACATCCTCTACCCGAGGGTTTGGATGAAGCCAGGAATGTCACTTCCTACAGGACAAAGGGAGGGAGCGGAGATCCGGGCAAGTGAAGTAGAATCAAATCGTCTCAGAGCCCATCCACCCCGCTGCCTAGAGGTAGTCCGGGGGTGTGTCAGGCTGCGGGGCCACATGGTCCGTTCAGGCGCCAGTGGGGCGCTGGGGCTCCGCGGTGAAGTCCGTGACCTGAAGGAGGCAAAGGGCGTCGTCCTTTCCACGAACAATGGGGGTAGGCCACCATGGAGCAGGCAGACACGCTGAAGTGCCTAGTGGGCGAGCGTGTGTACAGGGTAGCTGGAGTCACAGTGGCAACGCTCAGTGGTCATCTGGAGTCGAGGGGCGATCCCCACACTCAGATCCAGAAGCGGTGGGCTGGGAGGCCCGCCCCTCGCGGTCGCCCTCGAGGGAGCGGATGTGGGCAATGATGTCCTGCTTGGTCTGCGAGGTAGAGAGCGCGTCCACCGGAGGGGACCGCCGACGTCTGCGCACAGTGGACCATTCAGAGCGTGGAGGGGCCTTCTCCGAGTGGGGAGGACGTGTCGGACTGTGATCTGGTGACTCCGGCATGTCTAGCAGTCGTGCCGCCTCTCGGTAGGACCTGAGTGACCTGCGCTTGCCTTCCCACCTGAAGATGAGTGCAAAGGGATGTCCCCACTGGTAAGAGATGTTGAGGGTCCGGAGCTTCTCTGTGATCGGGCGGAAGACTCGCCGTCTGTGGAGTGTGGTGGGGGCCAGGTCCTGGAAGATCTGGATCTTGTGGCCTTCGTACCGCAGGTCCGGGTTATCCCTAGCCGCCTTCAAGATGGCCTCCTTCTCGGTGAAGTAGTGGAGCCTGGTGACGATGTCGGGCAGGAGACCCGCTTTTCCTCCCGCTCCGAAGACACGGTGTGCGCGGTCTAGGCGCGGCGGGGGGGCTTCCTCTTCACCCCACACCGCTTGCAAGAGTAGGGCCACATAGGCCATGGTATTAGTCCCCTCTTCTCCGAGTGGCACGCCCCGTATGCGGAGGTTGTTGCGGCGTCCCCTGTTTTCCAAGTCTTCCTGTTTGATCTGGAGCTGGATGTGCTGTTCCTCGAGGGTCGCCACTCTCTGCCAGATTTGCTCTAGGTCCTCAGTGCGGGAGTCGACCGTTCTTTCCAGGCCGTCGACGCGGTCGCCAAGGTCGGTGACTTCCTTGCGCATTTCTGTGACGCAGGTGTGGACCTCCGTCCTGAGGGACCCAATCTCAGTCTTCAGATCAGCCATAAAGGAGGTCATGAAGGCCTGCGTCACCGGTGGAGAGTCGGTTGACGGTGGGGGCTTCTCCCCTGACGACGATGAGGGCCCTCCGGAGGGCAATGGTGAGCCCGCCTTACCCCACATAGAGGCTACTGACGCCCCTCTGGTCGCCGTGGGTGTGGGGTCCGGCTTATTCCCCCTGCCGCGGGTCATGGTCCACTTGGGCCGCACTCAAATAGAAGAAGTCCAGGCCGTGGAGGGGCCGCCGGAGCTAGGGTGGGTAGCGCACCCGAGCAGATAAGGCAGCGCAGAGGCAGGGGAGGCGGCGGATAGGTGAGGACTGTAGGTGGGCCACAGCAGGCCGGGCCTGGGGTCCGCAGGCGGAGGGCCTCTCGCAGTCCCGTGGTGTGGCTCAGTCCCCCGGTCAGGGCCTCCTCCCAGCGCAACGTCCAGCCGGTCCCACCGCAGCAGGCAAGGAGTGTCCAGGAGGGTCCCGGCCTCCCAGCAGCGAGGAGCCCAGTGTCAGGGGGTAACAGGCGGCAAAGGCCCCTGGGGTCCCCGTGTGCTCACGGCAGGGTCACCCAGTCCGAGGTCCGCCAGGCGTGGCAGGGCCGGGTCTCGGCGGCGAGGCGGCCAGGGGTCGTGTTCCGCAGGGTTGGGGCCCACCAAGGCTCAGGGTTCGCCAATACACAGCGGCTCAATAGCGCACCAGGCCGCAGTCCACGTGTCCAGGGCGGCTGGAGGCGCTCAGGCTGGGATTGTCGGTGTGTGGGGGCCGGCCCTCCGCCAAAGGGGGGAAGTGGCGGGAAGACCAACCGCCGGGCCCCGCAAGCGCCGGGCCCCTCCGGGAGATGGCAGGCGGGGGGGGGGGGGGGCAGCGCGCTGCAGCTCACCGTCTGGGCCCAGCGACGGGCGATGGAGTCCCGACCAGGGCTCGCGTGCACGGGGGCCGCCGGCAATCCCGCAGATCCGGGCCTGGTTTTCCCGCCGAGGCCGGGGACTCAGGTAGATGCGGCGTCCGGGCCGCCGCTGTGCCTCTCTCTGATGGCAGTCCGGCTCCAGCAGCTCCGGCGCGGCTCCGCCGGCGACAGACTGGGTCCGCTGGTCCCACACAGTCGCAGGTGAGGCCAGGGGTGCTCCGGTGTCTCCTCCGGGCCGCAGTGCCGGTTCTCTCCCCAGGAGCTCGTCCCGACTCTCCAGCAGCGGACCCAGGGCAAGATGGCGGCCAGCGGCCGTTGGCGGGGGATCCCGAAGGCTGGCGGTGCGGCCGCCGGAACTTTCACAACCGCGTCTCGTCGCCGAGGAGGGGCACCAGCAGGATCAGTGATGTGTAGGGGTCCCCAGGGGTGAGTACCCCCCGAAAACTACGCTGAAGCAAGCTAAGTAGAGCAGCGGGGCGACGGAGCTCAAGTGAGACACGTCCGCTCACATCGCTGTCTCAGCCACGCCCCCCTGCCAGAAACTTTTGCGGGAGTGCACTCAACAACTTCCCAAAGTTTCCTGGCGATCGGATGAATGCTGTTTTAATTCTATTTATTTATTCAAGTGCTTATGGATACACGATTTTTTGTTTTTCCGTTTTGTGCGTACATCAGTTTTCGAAAGATTATGAGGGCCCTGGTGGGCCGATATTTAAAAACAAATTATGCCAGAAACCTTCGCGGGAGTGTACTCAACAACTTCCCAAAGTTTCCTGGCGATCGGATGATTGCTGTTTTAATTCTATTTATTTATTCGAGTGCTTGTGGATACACTATATTTTTGTTTTTCCGTCTTGTGCGTACATCAGTATTCAAAAGATTATGAGGGCCCTGGGGGGCCGATATTTAAAAAAAATGTATGCCAGAAACCTTCGCGGGAGTTCACTCAACAACTTCCCAAAGTTTAATGGCGATCGGATGAATGGTGTTTTATTTCTATTTATTTATTCGAGTGCTTGTGGATACACGATTTGTTGTTTTTCCATCTGGTGCGTACATTAGTATTCGAAAGATTATGAAGGCCCTGGGGGGGCCGATATTTAAAACAAATTTATGCCAGAAACCTTCGCGGGAGTGTACTCAACAACTTCCCAAAGTTTCATGGCGATCGGATGAATGGTGTAGTAATGCATAAAGGACAGACAGACAGACAGACAGACAAACAGACATACTTTCGTTTTTCTATATATAGATAGGGTGAATCAGTTTTCGAGATTTGGCTTCATCCTATTCTCTTTGTATTTCTACACCATAATTTTAGATTGGTATACATTGAGCTGTTTCAAAGTTTGAAATAAACATATTAGCATGAGTTTAGTTGTCGACCTGAGTTCTCACAGTAGTTTGGATATTCTGTGATTTGGATATTGTCGAAGGAGTTCTCCCTTCGCCCCTCATGCTGCAGAACAAAACCCATCGCCCAGATGTTGAGGAGGACAAGATCTAGCTTTCCCAGATGGTAGCTACAGAAGATGGTTGTGCACTTGAGGTAAGTGAGAACTTAAAACCAATTATAGAATAGCTTTAGCGCTCCACTCCAGCTTCCCTAGTCTAGAACCTGAAATCGAGAATTGGAGGGCAAGTGGAGTTCCAGTGATGTGTGGCGAATCCAGTGGCTGAGGAGAAGTGAGTACTAATAGGGTTGTGTGTGTGTGACAGGTATGATAGATTGCAGTCAAAATTGGTTATGTGATGTCTTGTGAGGTGTTGTGAGAGTCGTGTGAATGGAGTGACAAGTTAGTGTTGAAATTGTTATTGGGTACGACGTGGCCTAAGATCCCTGGATATATAGTAAGGTGCAGAAGACACTATGTTGTATTTGTCTGCTATGTTTTGTGGGGTTTGTAATGAGACATTGTCAATGGGCCGATTGAGACAGGGGTATTTGTGTGAAGGGGACAATTGTGAATAGTGTGAAGGACCTTTTTGTGCACAAGGAAAACTATACTGATTCGGGTGATTCTCCACTGGTCGCAGCTTAATTTGCGAGTGTGTGCATTCTTTGAGCAATTGGATTCTATTGCTTCTTTTAGTGAAGCATACAATTGTCATTCAAAAGAACGTGTGTGTGTGTGCAAAAAAAATAGTGATGGAGGATGAGCTGCTACGAGGAGTGAAGATGACATCAGAGTGTACCGCGCTGCGATAGGTTGGATCAACTATTTGAGATTGCATTGTTGTTGGAACTCCAAGAATTTAAAGCTGAAGTTGAATTGTGTAGTAAGGATGAGAAAGGTAAAATGAGGTGTTTTAAAGCAGTTACAGAAATGTTTTGAGGAGATGTGAATGTTCCTGCCAGAATGGGTGAAAAGGCACCCCTGGAAGAAACGCTAGCCGCTTATATGGCGACAAACATATGGTTTCACACTATCATTTGGCTTAAGAATTGGCATAAGATCATTGAGAATGTGGGCACATTGACATTCACACACTATGGCTCATTTAATTTGAGAATAATTGGCCATTTGAGGAGAATGTTGTTTGCAATGAAACCATTACCTAGATGTACGTAGTTTGTGGCACTCAATGTGTGGGAGCGAGAAGCACATGTCAAAATGAGGGACCAATACAAAAGGAAAATGACAAAAGCAATGTGAGTATATGCAGATGTAAGGTGGTACAATCAACAAAAGAGGTGGAGAGTAGATATGATTGAGGGAGAGAAATTGTTGCCTGTTAGAAATGGAGGTCTCTAGTTGGCAGAGGTAAGTACCTTTGTTTAAGTAGGGACCCTTTGTCCTAGTCAGGGTAAAGGGGTACACATCTAAAATAACCCCTGCTCAACCCCTTGGTAGCTTGGCATGAGCAGACAGGCTTATTTCAGAGGCAGTTTGTAAAGCATTTGTGCACGCATACAGTCATACTGTGAAAACTCTACAAATGGACACCACACCAGTTTAGAAAAATTAGTTATTTTTATCTAACAATACAAGACCAAGGGGCATATTATCAAGAACAGCGATAAAATTATCTCCGCTTTAGCGTCAGGAAACTACCACTAAAACGACAATAACGGGCTTAATAATATGTCCTTGTGAATTTCCATCGCAGCCCAGGTTCTGGTGTTAACCTGGGCTGCTATGGGAATTCACAAGGGCATATTATCAAGCCTTTTATCGCCGTTTTAGCAGCAGTTTCCTGCTGCTAAAGCGGAGATAACTTTATCGCAGTTCTTGATAATAAGCCTCCAATTCTACAAAAATCCATGATACACTAATCAAAATATGACTTTGAAAAAGGTAGAAACAGTTCTGTTCAAATCAATATGCAGATGTGAAACTTTTCACACAAAGTACCTTGGATGCATCACACGCACAAACAAAAACTGTCACGGACGGTGATGCTTCCGGTTCCTTATGCCCAGGGGAGGTGATACGCCGGTACCTAACTGCCACACAGGGGCAGTAATGCAACGGTTCCTTACTAAAGGTCAGGTGATGCCACTGTTTCTCACTGTGCGGGGAGGTGATGTGTCGGTTTCTTACTGCGGCTCCGGGTTCTTGCTGGCGTGGTGACCAGATTCGATGCATGAGGATCGGGGATATATTGGTTTCTCTACCTGCGGTCCCACGATGCATTGGTTCTTGCAGCCGCACAGCCGGGCTTACGTCTGAATCGGTTCGGTGCTCTCGGACTTTGTAGATCGGTGCACTCGATGCAGTGTGCAGCAATTTCTTGAGCCGCGGGCCAGCAGTGCATCTGTTTCTTAGGTGGTGCATCGGAAAACAGGTGCAGATGCGTCGCACTTCTCTTCGTTGTGTTACTTTTCCAGCTCCTAACATTAGGAACGACCTCCAGACACCCAGAACAGCAGCAGACACATCATGGCAGGCCAGAACTCCCAGCAAGGAAGTTCAGGGGAGCTGAGGGGGAAGTCCTTGTATCCCTGAGATTTCAAAAACAGGAGGCAAGCTCTACTTCAAGCCCTTAGAGATTTTCCTCAAGCAGGGGACACCGCACACAGCAACATGCTTGTCCTTTCCTTGGTAGAAAGAGCCACTGTAGGCCAACCCCAGACAGCACACAGCAAAGGGGCAGTACTGCTCCTCAGATTCTCCAGATCTTCTACTTCGGAAAGGTTCCTCTTGATTCTGGGGTCTGACCCCGCCTTTTTATAGCACAAAATCCTTTGTTGTCTAGTAGCAGAGAAGCTCTTTGCCCAGCCCAAACCAGTTCTGTCCTCTCTGGTGCAGCTTTCCGGCAGGAGGTGGAGACAGCATTGTCCAAGTCAGACCAGGCCCATTAGGGTGTGAAAGAAATCTCCTCTCCCTACTCTGAATGCAGCCCAGGTCTATTAGGCGCAGCACTGACTCACCCTGGAAAGACAGGACCCACCTCACCCCCCAAGTGGCTGTCTGAACAGAATGCACATCCCCAGCCCCTATCACTCGAAAGTCAGACAACCAATGCAAAAACCTAGCAGAGGCACACAGGATTGTTGTGGAGCATTTTAGAATCCAAGCGTAATTTACCGATTCATGCCCTTATATAGGTACAATTCACATTGCCCTTATATAGGCATAGAAATCCTGCCCATATTTAGACATAACCCATCCGGTTCAAATACAGGCATGGCTACTTCCACTAGTTCCAAAAAGCCACAACAATTTCTTGGAAAACTCAGCTTCAGCAGTCAGGGACATCCCCTTGCTTGAATATTGATTTGTCCTAGAAATAATGGCGTTTTCAAAGAACTACCATTCCTTTGGGGTTCTTTGGTGACATTATTATGTCCGACTTTATGTCAAACTAGGCACCTTCAAGGTATAAATATGCCTACACTTGCCCTAGCAAACACACGGTGGTTCGGAGCAGCTCCACTATCTACTTGCCCGACGCAGCTCGCTACAGCAAGTGCCGAAGGAAGCCGACCCTCCAGCTGACGCACTGACAGAGAGGCTGCCTTTCTCTCGCGGAGAATCCAGCTCCAGTGTTTCTAAGCTCCCCTCGCGGGGTGTTGGGAAATTGAGTCCCGAGACAGAGATACCAGACCTCCTTCATTCTAAAACATAGGTTCGGAGCTGTTTGGACCCTAAGAGAACTCTTGGTTAGATTCTTGGGAAAAACAAGCTAAACCTATGCTACACCTCACTTACTTCTTCCCTCATACTAGACTTAGGGTAGGTACATTGGGGTAGGCATATTTTAGAAGCACCAGTTGAGTACTTTTTAGCCTTTGTTATTTATGGATGTATTTATCTATGGCCTAAGAACCATACAATGCTTTTACTTACTGTACGGATTATACTTTGCAACCAGTATTACGATTGTAGCAGTTCACTTTACTTGCATGAGAAAGAAGACTGTTCAATAAATCCTTTTATTGAAAACGCCCGTCTCTTTATTTCTCTGCACCTCTGATGAAACAAAGCATGCACGATTGACTGCGTAAAATATCTATCTATTGTTTCCACGACTCTGTAGATTAGTTTTATTCTTGGGGAAAAAAAGTTGTCATGTTTATGCGGTTGTCAGGAACTAATCCCTGCTTGTTTATTCGAGAAAGTTTCTAGTGACCTCTGTGCTAGCTGGCACTCACAATTAAGTCTAATATATTTAATAGAGACCTAGTCGACATAAGTCCTACGTCAAATCTATAGGATATATTATTCCAATGCACAGAGCCTATTGGGAATATAGGAACTACACTACAGGATTGCTAATCAAGAAAAAACCTACTTTCTAAAAGTGGTATTTTCAAACACAGAATGTGAAAATCATCCTTACTAAAAAATGCATCTTTATATTCTTAGTTCAGGCATACTAAATGTTATTTTCATATCATTTTCCAATGGCAAGTTATATTTATAAGATGTTATAAATAAACTCCCATTCTGTCTGATGGGACAGATAGACTTTTAATAGTGAAATTGGCAGTATTTCACTAATAGGACATGTCACATACATCAGGGCATGTTCTACCTTTCACGTAAGCTGCACCCTGCAAACATGGGTAACTTGGGCCTACCTAAGGGGTGACACATGTAAGAAAAGGGAAGGTTAGGGCCTGGCAAGTATCACAACCTAGCCTGATGCACAGCTAAATCAGTTTCTACTGCTGTTCACTATTTAAGTGTATAGTTGCTAAAAATAAAGTGGGTGCACTTGCCAGGTCGACATGGCAGCACCAAACTGCACACAGACACTGTAGTGGCAGGTCTGAGTTACATTTACAAGCTGATCAAGTCTGTGGTACAGTCAGTGCTGCAGGCTCACTAGCAGCATTTGATTCACAGACCCTGGGCACACACAATGCACTGCACTAGGGACTTATCAGTAAATCAAGTAAGCCAATCATGGAATCACCAATCCATAAACACAATTTACAGGGAGAGCACTTGCACTTTGGTTCTGAATAGCAGTGGCAACGTGCCCAAAGCATCTAACCAGCAAAAACGAAGTCCAACACACAGCAAAAACACAGCAGGCAAATGCAAAAATACAGGGGAAACCCACACCAATGATGCTAGGTCTAACATAGCCCATATTAGTGACTGATAAGTGAAGAAGGAAAAGGAGGACAGAAGGGTAAAGAAGGAGAGAAGGATGAGGGAACAGCAACAGTGATGTTGGTGATAATTTATTAGATGGGTTGTTGGCAGTCATACCCTGGGTACGGGGAAAGTACGGATGTCACTAATAACCCTGTAAGTGCTTCACCTCCAGTGGCTTACAACTCGAATTTGGTAGGGATTGTTTTGGCAGGGAAGTCCCAAGCTGGGAGGAGGGAGGAGAAATGGACTGGAGTTTCAGAAGCCCCAGGATGTCGTCACTCCAGGCCTCCTTTGAGGATTCTAGATTCTCTTACAGTAATGGTTAGGATTGGCCCTTTTGTTCCTCTGTAAAATCCAGATCCAATTGGGAACAGGGAACAGAGGACGTCCATATTAATAGAGGTGGGAGCTTCACATGAAAGAGTAGAGAGTCCTCACTCCAGATATGTTCCCTTAAAGCTGATGAACGCAAGCATCCCTCGTGCAGTGACTGCAGATTCTTCAGCAGTCCCAATTGGGTCAGGAACTGTTAGTCCCCTTTCTGAATTAACGGGTTAGACTCACCCACTTGGGAGACACTTCCTAGAGTGTGTAACAGCATGCCCTGAGAAACTATGAATGCACAGAGATCAACTGAGAGCCAAAACATATTTGATGTCCTGGATTTAGAGGAATGGTTGAAAGAACATAGTAACTCTGACAAGAGCCAGAGTATAGAACCGAGTAAGGGGACTATTAAGTCCGCCATAAAGGGGAATTTGATATATGCACTTAAGTTGAAGACTGAGTTGGATGCAATGATAATTGGAACTTTGGAGCTTTATTGAATAGACTCCTACCAACAGAAAGAATTGTTGTTTATGAGCAAAGATTTTACTAAAGGGCGAGAGAGGCACATTCAAAGTTATCTGAATTAGCCAGTAAGTTTGAAATTGACATGGAAGGGACTAAGGTGTTAAAGGAAAATCATCACCTTGCATTTAGTGATCAAGACATAGAGAATTTGGGAGTGCCAGGACTTAAAACATAGATTTGGGAACTGATATTAAGCATTCGAATTTGGAGCACTTTGGATAAGTGGGAAGAAAGGTGGGTGAAAAAGAAGGCTTCTAAAGAAAAGGGAGTGAGTGTTCAAACTTTTCCTTATCGAGAAGTGCCAAGTAGAGGATATGTACATGTGCCTTGGAGTAGGGGGTGACCTAGCCGCATTTACAAATGACTTACAGAGGCTAAGAAAAAAACCTGTAGAGTGGTACAAACAGGTAGAGCATTTTGTGAAGATCTTGAAGGTACTATGGATTGATCTCAACACTCTGTTTGAAATTGTGGTTCCAAGCAATCTTTGGTCGGCATGTAAAATAGCTATATAGTAGACTGACGGTGAGCACGAAAGAGATCAAGTAACGCATGGCCCATCGCTAATGGTTCTGATAAAATTTGATAGGATGATCAAATCGTTAAAGGCTAAGGTAGCCCTACAGGATGTTGACCAGGTTAAGATTGACAGAACCACACAGGAGTCTAAGGAGACAGATCATACCTATTACAAGAGGTTGTTGCAGACTTTTAAGCAGTACAGTTGGACCAATACACTTGAGTCAAAGGATATGGGGCAGTATGCATCTAAATTTGTGACAGGGTTGGGAACTGAACTTAGCTTGACGATTCAATAGCATTTAACCTGCTGACAGAAGAAATCACTTGACAAAATTCTGTGTTACGCCAAATATTGTAGTGACAAAATTGACATGAAGCATAAAAGAATAAAGGAGACACTGATGGTGGTGAAAATGAAGGTTATTCATAGAGAAAGTACGATTCAACACTACAGTGGAGTTGTTATCCCTATGACTGGAACTTACCAACAAGGAGTTGAGGTGCCGCAGGGTGGAGGAAAGCAGGGGTAAGGAAGAGGCAGGAGTTTTCCTGTAGATCCTAAAACTGCAGTGGATGTAGCTACTTTGAAGAAAATCAGCTCATGTCACTATTGTAATAGGAGAGGGCATTGGAAGCCTGAATGCTGTCTAAATCCTACAAATCAAGATCAGATCGGGGAGTATAACCAGCCACAGGGAGGCAATGCATAGTCCCAGAGTATAGCTAGGCCAAGATCCAAAAATATGGGAGGACCCAAAGGCCCTGTGATGCCACTGCCGCAGCCTCTGATGCCACCGCAAGCTTTGCAGAATGTCACTTATGGTAATGCTCCATTCCAGCAGTGTCCCCTGTTGGAGGCTTTCAATGACTTGGTCAACGATCAGTCCTTATGACGATGTCTGAGAGGGAAGGAAGACTGTAAACTTTGCGCGCTCTTAGAGATAGACCAGAGTGGACCTTATGTTGATGCTGATGTAGATGGTCACAATGTCATCTTTTTGGTTGACAGTGGTGCAACCCACTCTACTGTGAGAACAGCAGAAGCTCCACACCTTCCCCTCTCAGGAAAAACAATTCAAGTTGTAGGTGTTGCAAACAAGAAATTGTCAAACCCCTTGAAGGAGAAATACCTGTGAAGATAGGGACCTTTGTGATTCGAGCCCTGTGAGCCTATTGGAACAAGATCTGTTGTGCAAGATAAATTGCACTATATATTGCACCCAAAGGGGTATTACGATCCAGATGTTGCATTCAAATTGGCAAATCAAGATCTGTGTGTTTCATGTTTCCCCATATTGACAGTAGAGTACCTGCCGCTGGATCTCAGAGACACAGTAACAAGCGAGGCTTGGGATTTTATGAAAAAAAAGAACATTGGACTCATCAAAGGAGTTGAGCCTGTCCGTATTCAAATTAAGTCCCATGCAGAATATCCGAGAACTCCACAATACCATCATCATCATCATCAGAATCTTTATTTCGGCCGAAGTAGCCATAAAAGCAAAGCAAACATGAATACAATGCAGCAACAAGAAAGTACATTTCATTACATAAATTAAAACTACAATATATAAGAACATAGAGCCAGTGTCTTTTTACATATCATCCTGGCAAACAGTAAAATTAATCCGTTAAAAAAATCAAGATCGATAAAAAGTAATTATATGTGATGATGATTATGACATTGTACGTTTAATCTACAGGCCTAGTTAGGAGACTTCTTCTCTTCAACCAGAAAACGTCCAAGTATTTTGCTACCCCACACACTATCATGGGAGAAAGGTCAGTTTTCAAAACCCTATATGCCTGCATACAATGAGTGAAACCTAGATTTCTGCAGGTCGGGACTAACCACTTCCTTCTTGCTTGCCCATAGGAATGACAAAAAAAGAGTATGTGCAGCTCAGTCTCTTGGTGATAGCTGCACCCAGGGCAATGACTCAAAGAGGGATCAGTCGACTTACTAGTGAAGGCTCGGATTGGGAGACATCCGTACCTCCACTGTAGGTACAATTTCCTAGTGTGGGATGGAAATATAACATCAAGGAATCCCTCCAGTTTGTAGGTGTCCCTAGCCTTTAGGAAGGAGTCGGACAGGGTACCTGACTGTGTGGCTTGTCTCCGGGCTACGATTTTACTTTCATGGTAAAGTGAGAGCAGCTGTTTTCTTGAAACCGTGAAGCAGGCGGTCGCAGGGTCAAGCCACATATTGGGTAGCCCCAAACACACAAACTCATTTTTTATGTGCTGGAACCAGGGGATATTCCCTGCGATCGGATAGTTCACGACCTCTTGAAGCTCAGACCTGTAGCTTGCCAGCTCTGGTGTGGTCCAAACTCTACGCCAAAAGATTAGGGGCCTAACCCCCAAATCTTCGTCGAGTGGCCTTAGTCCCAAATCGAGCCTCATAGGCAACAGGGGAGTGCTTGAGGGGAGAGATAAAAGTTGCCTAATAAATTTATTCTCCGTTGCCGCTAACTCGCGGCTACACATAGGGCTCCAAAGTTCACTGCCATACATAGCCGCGCCCCTAGCCTGCGCTCTATAAATCTCTAGGGGGGGGGCAATTGCCTTGATGGATGATTTGTTTTTATTTATAAGGGCAATGACTCCTCCCGCCATTTGGGCCAGTTTGAGTTGCGATTTGGTCCGATGGTGGCACCAAGACATATAAATATTAAATATTTCCTCCACAATACAATTTGTAACCTGAGACAATTGGTGGGATCAAGCTTGTAATCGAGTCTATGATTGAGCAAGGTATTTTGAAGGAGAACCTGGGACTCTAATGTAACCCTCCCATTATGGGCTTACAAAATCCTAGCGGTAAGTACTGCATAGTGTAGGATCTTAAAGAAAAAATGGGGTAACCCTAAGGCATGGACCTGGGTATACAATGTTATCAAAAGACAATGGTCCTCAACCTATGAATTTGAAACCTTAAATATTTTGGTAACTTTTCATTTACTTCCAAGGAGCACCCACAATACAGTATGCTCTGTACCAAAATTGTTTAGTACCACAAGATTAACATAAAACCACGGTTAGGGGAAAACATTTTAATTTCGTTCTCCATTTCCTTCAACAAAACTTTGTTATAGAAAATATTTTTATATACATCATCAAAAAATTGAATCAATAAAAACAGAGTGGTTGCCTAAACAAGGAAAGAGAGTGCAAGAAAGGCCGTGCTCAAGAAAGTAAGGTGAGTGATCCGAAAGACGAGATCATAGAGGTGCTCAAAAAATCATAATATTAAATACAACAATATCCAACATGTATATTGTATTTTGAAACCTGGCCAAATAATACGGTCAACGAAACATGTTATTACAACTAGGCATATCAGTCCTAGAGTTATTTGGCACTATATACAGTATTGATTGGTCCAAGGTTTACTACAAATGACGTCGACGTTTCGACTCGTCTTATGCCCATACGGAGATTTGAACCTGGGGAGTGCGAGTCTTCATCAGGACGAAGAATACACAGGCAACCAAGGGATGAGTATAACCCTAAACAGATTGATAGAGAGAATTACTAACCGTGGTCATAAAAATTCAAGTGAAAATTAATATTGAAAAACTATCTGACTCCCCAAATGGTAAAGACATTGCTCTTACCCTACTGGTTGGGAATACGGATAGGTGATGGTCACAATTTCAAAACATGGCTACTGCAATCCTTACTGTTGATTGATAGCACAGTATCACATAGATGATACCTATAATGGAGGGAAATCAAAAAGATCTCCTTCAGACTAAGGTAGGAAAAATTCTGTCTTCAGGTGAAATTAATTAATTACAATGTCTTACCCTGTTGATAGATTAATGTCGCTAGCCAGGAGACAAATTCCTCAATGTTGAATTATGTCCGGAGTGGTACACTCGGTACCTGTTAAATCAAATCATAACATATACTTCAGACCCCATCCAGCTTATATATTAAGAAGAAATTCAATGATCCAGGAATGTAATTACCTGGCCGAGAGAAAGGGGGGGGTGGTGGTTTTTGTATTTTTGTTTTCCTTCAGTGCGGAGGCTCACTTCGTTTACGCCACATTATATGTGTAATTTTACTCCCCCGTAGTCTTTTTCAAGCTAGTGGATAATACCACACAGTTATAATCCTCCACAACGGGGTCGGCGAAGCTCATCAATATTACACCGATAGCTGTGGGGAACCAGGAAAATAATCCTACTAAATAAGAGCACTACAGTGGTCAAAGCTGGGCGGCGAAGGACACCATCGTGTCAACTTACCCCCAGTCGACTCGAGTACTCCCAGCTGACAAGCGGTCCCGACGGCAAAACCTGACGGAATAACGATGTGTTCCCGCATTCGCGTGTTATTGCCATGAGTCTCTCTGTTCTATAGACATAGAAAGAGGACTCGAGTGCCGCTGTATCTGCAGACGCGTTTGTCTTGCCCCGGGTAGTGTTTTCGGCTATTACAAGTCCAAATAAGTTGAAATATTTATATGTCCTACTTCAATGGTAATTAACGGCCCATTTTTTGCATGAAAAACATTTCTTTTACGCGATGAACAAATTATTAAAAAAAATTATAAAAAATTATTGTCAATCACCATTTTATGTTGGAAAAATCCCCAATTAACTATACAAATAAGTTTACTTGGTTCAAAATCTGTGGGGCTTCGCGTGGGCAACTATAGGGACAGTGTGAAATCAATCCCTACTACATAATGAACATCAAAAAAGGACTTCTACATGGACAAATTAATGAGCCCGTGAGAACAATAACATTGCAGACGTTACATTATTGGTGGCACCCAATTAACATAGTCAGAAGTTACATAGTCAAAAATGACACCAAATCAAAATATTAATTAGAACATATTTAACACAGTCCTAGGTACAAGATGATTTTCAACAGTAAAGACAATATCTAGGCCAGCTGTAAAATGGAAGATGGTATGCATATAGACATCATGTACTGTTATTTAGCCCTCTATTCAGTAAATTATACACAATATATCAACACAGAAAAATTAATTAATGTGTGAGCATAATCATGAACCCAGTAGGGCGACTTGTTTATTCATCTCCTCAAGTTCGTTAAGGACCGAGTTCACAGTGTTGAGAGTATATATCCATTTACACTCCCTTCTATTAAGGATATTGTGCAGATCCCGCCACGTTGGTTCTCTGTGATTTTTTCTATCACCCACCATCTCATACTGTGGTCTGGGTGTTCAAATCTATTGAAATGGTCCACCAACGGGGCCCCCTGTACTTTACAACGCACCCTGCTCATATGTTGTAAAATTCGACATTTTATTTTCTGGAATGTTGTTTCTAACTAATAATGATGGTCAGGCTTTGGGTGTCAACAGCTGTGATGCCAGTGTGAGGTGTTGTTACACTTGGTTCAGGTCCAAGGATGGCATCACATTTCAATTCAGAGTTAAAATAACAATGGGATGAATTGCTATCACAAGGGGGAGGGAACGCACCAGAGTACAATTTTTTAAAATATAGGAACCAGGATTTTTCATCAATATTAGGGTCAATATCAGTCCTTCCCTCGGTTTTCCCGGTTGAACCAGCTTCCAAAAAGATCTGGAGTCCTTAAGATCTAGAGCGGTCTTAATGGCCTGCCATCTATCATCCTCCCAATCCAATTTGGCTTTTTTAATTATTCTTCTAAAATCAGCCCTGGCATCCCTAATGCGAACCTTATTGTTCCCCTTAAGTGCACAGAGCAAAGACTTTTTCGCAAACCTGCAATCCCTACTATACCAGGATTTTTTATCAAACCCGGGTTTCTGTTTTTGTGAACTGACATTAGAAAAGAAAAACTCACCTAAAATCTGGACCTTTTCCATGTGAATTTCCACGAATTCAGTTAAGCGAGCCAGGTTAGTCTGTTCTCAGTTAGGCCACTAGCCTTTTCCAATAAAGGAATGATGCTTGTATAAAGCTTGGACAAAATTTCCGGAGACTGGCTAATTTTTGCCCACCTTATGCGCCTACCTCCATGTGCGACTTCTAGATTATTAGGTTGCACGGACTCTTGACTGGTACCCACTCCCACCAACTGGAAATTCTGATTCATAATTAGTGGGTTGTGGTCACTTTCAGGGCGTGCATTGGCTCTAAAGTCAGTCACTTGGTGCCAAAGTTCCACACTAAGCATTAAGTAGTCAATTATTGTTGATGCATCACCTGTCTTGAATGTGGGATTACCCGGACTGTCTCCGTTGAACCTCCCATTACATGCTCTTAATGATTAGGTCAGTGTTAAGGTTGTTAACTGCAAGACAAGAGGTGTCCACCCCCTAGTGGAATAGGTATTAGGGGGGGAATTGACCATACTAAATCCTCTTCACAGCTTATGGATTGTGCCATCCCTTTAAGTGGCTCATAGTGGCAATTAAATTCCCCCCCAATAATAAATTGGATACCCCCTCAAATGTACCGAGGAAGTTTGCCAAAGAATCTATAGTTTGGGAGATGGCCCCATATTGTGCAGGCCTTGAGTAGACGTTAACAACAGCTAGTCTGGGAAGATTACTATGTGTCAGGAGGATGCAAATAATATCGGGGAGTGCGTGTCTACTCGCCTTATTTTGCAACCCAAATGGGTACCTACCCATATACAAAGTCCTCCTGATGGTCTACCCTTGGGCTCCTTAGATGCTGCTTCGTAATATGCCACATACCGTACTCTATACTGAGGATTAATTGCCCACGTTCCCTGAAATAAGCAGATCTCATGTCCATCAATGAAGGCCCCCCTATCCGGTTGGTCCATTTTGGACACCAGACCTGCAATATTCCAGGATAAAATTCTTAGGCCTCCTATGTCTAGACTATTCTCCCGTTGGGGACTTATCCCATGCATCTCAGCCAGGCCTTGGGTAGCAGTTTCAATATCTCCCCTAGATCCTTGGTCTAATGCAGGATATTCACAGCTGGGCATGTTAGTTCTTGTAGAATTCTCCCCCACATCAGCTGGGTTGGGCCGGGATATTAAGTCATCCATTACCGGCCCCTCGTCTATGTTTCGAACAGTTCGGGCAGTGACCCCCTCCCAAGGCCCCGCTAGGTATTGATTTTTGAATTGGCATAGCATTCCTATTAGTAGGCGTGGGGGTTAGTCAGTCTACCAAATCTAGGCCTCTGAATCTGTTGCTAAGTGGGACAATGAATTGCAAACCGTTATATCCAACCCTATTCCCTTCTTGCTGGTCATAATAAGACAGTTGTTTTAGGGAGCAATAAAAGTGGCTAAGGTTGTAGGCCCTGATGGTAGTGCCTATAGTTTTCAACGGCCACGCACATACATGGCTCACGGCTCTCGGGTCCTTAAAGTCTACAACGATGCAATCCCCCGCTTCATTTTTAGGACGGTTCCCCACCCAGCTCGCTCTCCTTACACACAGTATCTAGCTCTGGACTTCACCCGGAAGGGGTCTGTTAATATTTAGCCAGTGAATCGTTTTATATTTAAGTTGATCATGTGTTTCAGACTTCCCCTGTTCCAGTTCTGGCACTCCCGTCAATATTACCACATATGGCGCACAATCTGGAGGAAGAACCAAGTGGGACTGTTTAATCTTTACAGCCATCCCACTATTAGTTCGCTGGCCATGAATGGGCTTTCTTTGTAAACTTAAAGCCCCCAGGGTCCTTCCCTCGCGATCCTGCTCCCGAATCCCAACATTTGTGGGCTCAGGCTCGGGTTCAGGTATATTAATCACGCTCCTCCCTGTATCCCTTACAGCACTTGGGGCCATTACTTGCACTTTCTCATTGGTATTAGGTCTAACAGGCCCCCCACTATCCCCTGGTCCCTCCGTCGATATAGCATGTGGTCTATCAAGATTTGCAATAGTACTCTTGATGGTATCCACACTAAACAGCATTAGTCCTTCAATTTTGGTCAGCTTATTTTCAATGTGCGTTAATCGTTCTATTAAAGGTTTCAAGGACGAGGTGATGAAACTGCCAATTCTTTGCTAATTTGAGTCCTCTTCGTGGAACAGTCTCACGTCAGAGTCAGTCGCCTTTGATGTACCGGCGGTGAGACTGCTATCCTGGACTATTTGAATAGCAGAAGAATCCAGTATAGCTTCATTATTGCTTTTACTTGGCTTAAACGTTTTTGCATTCCTCCCCTTCTGGTGTGTACCTCCACGTTTCCTCTTCGGGATTGCTCCTAATGATTTTTTTGGGGGTGGCAGTTTGGGCCTGAGGGTATACAATGCACGAGTCGCAGGGTCTCTAGGCAATTCCGGCATAATATCATTAGTGGAAGAAGCTGAGTGGGCCTGCACCCCCACCATATTGATGTCAGCATTCACAACATGCAAGTCACCGTGACCTGTTGTTTGGGGCGGAGTGGTATAGGCCAGTCGCGTACCTGTCACGGGAGATGGAACACTCAAAAGGCCCCCCAGAGAAAAGCGCTTATTAAATGTGGGGTCCAACGAGAGTCGCCTTTCAGTTATAGCAATCTCGTGTTCGAGGACAGAGGAAGCTCTTGTAATGAATTGGTCCAATGCGCCAGCCACGTATCCAACACCAGTGACCTTCCTCCCCCTTTTCTCCTGGGCGGGCATCTTTAACAGCAGTCAATAACAGATTTTATACCGCTTACTCCTACCTTGACTTAAAGCGGAATCAGCCACACAGAAGTTCTTCAAACTTCAAATGATCTTTATTCGGATTAATACATCCATAAAAGTACATACAGAATGAGAATACATTAAAAACATTCAAAAAACAACTCATACACATAAGACAATAACCAAGTTAAAATTTAGGTTAAGCAGCAAAATGACTTAAAGTGCATAATATAATTTGTAAAGTGCATAGTACCTAATACTAACAAGTATTAATTCATCAATATCCACAGTTGCCCAATATAGAAATATCTCATAAAATCATCCGATATTACTACAGTTTAGTAACTAATACTCATATATGTGAACCAACATGACTTTGTTATCCATTATCCAGTTTCCATGATTGCCCTAGATTTTACACAGGCTTTTATAAAACAGCTAACAGAGTAAATAACATCATCCAAATGCAGCATTTGCAAAAATTGTAAAGCAGGAATAGATTCCCGTAGATTATATTTACATAAAATTGGTCTTAAGTATTGACATGTATACAATTTATAGTGGCCACAAAAGAAGAAATAATGCAATAGATTTTGTCGTCCACCTATAGAGCAGGGACAATCCAATTCTTCTAGATTTTTATTGTAGCCAATGGGGAAGCTGAGCAAATAAACTAAGCTTCCCTCCCGGAACCTAAATAGAAGACTCCGGATCCATCTACCAATAGGCAATGTCAAATATCTAAAAAATCTATTAGGATTATTGGCATCTGGGTCACAAATGCGTGAATATTTCATGACCACAGGTTTACTAGATTCTGATCTCATCCTTTCCTCAGTATATGCCTCCAAAAGTGCACGTTTAATACTGATTTTATGGGCGGGTACAATTAAATCGGGGGAACTAAATAAAGATCCCAGTCCCACCTGTTGCAGGCTAGTTTTAACTGCTTTTAGCCAAGGTATATGTTGAGATCTATCACTAGACAAACAATCAGATATAATACTACGAGTCAGTGTTGCTGCTGGGTTTAACCAGATTTTAATCCAGAATAAGACAGGCCTTGACTTTATAAAATCAGCGATATATGGCAGCCTCAATTCGTTATGGCAAATCAATGTGGGAGCACAGGGGACTCCCCCTAGCACCCTCCTACAAAATCTATTTTCTGCCACCTGAAGGGCCGAGCTGTTACAATATCCCCATACTTCTGCGCCGTAAGTCCCAGTAGGTCGACATTGGGTACGGTAGATGGAAAGAAGAGGGGTAACAACATCAGCCAATTTCGGTTGGCGAAGGGATAGGATCGAGTTAATCGACTTGCAAATTTTAGTACTTGCAGAGACTACATGTTGCTGCCATGAGCCTGAGTTAGAGAATGTCAACCCTAAATAAGGGAAGGTGCTGGTGCATTTTAGAATATTATTCCCAGATTTAATGGATGCAATGTTATACTTCTTTGGTCCGCAATTCATTATAAAAGATTTTTTAAAATTAGTATTTAAACCAAGATCATACATAAAGGCAACAAAACCGGAGATTAAGGTACGTAATGCATTCGGCGTACGCCCCATCAATACGGCATCATCCGCATAAAGAAGAGTAGTGATGGGCGAGCCGTTTATTATGGGGACATCCTTAACAATCTCACTCAAAGTGTTGCTTAGCCTATTAATATATAAAATAAAAAGCAATGGAGCGAGTACGCAGCCCTGTCTAACACCTTTACTAATAGGGATGTCGTCAGACAGATCACCATCATTATTAATTCGCACTCGTGCTTTTAAATCCCTATGTAAATAAGAAAGGAAATAAACCAGTGAGTCGTCCAAACCATACTCAAGCAAAACTGACCACAACCTAGAACGGTTAACAAAATCAAACGCAGAACTCAAGTCCATAAAACCTAAATAAAGAGGAGATTTTTTAACAATAATATATTTAGCCATAATCAGGTTTAGGTTTAAGCATTGTTCTGTGGTGCCCACCTTACTTCTAAAACCCAATTGACTACAATGTAGAATATTGTTTTCTTCCGCCCAATCCCTTATCCTGCTGAAGATTACTCTTCCCAAGATTTTTAACGTATTGTCGATTAGTGAGATCGGGCGGTAGCAGGCGGGATCCGACCTATCGCCTTTCTTAAAAATAGGCACGATGACACTATTCGACCAGGATTCAGGGATTGAGCTGTCATTTAGGTTGTTAAATAGGTTGCATAAGAGGGGGGCCCAAAAATTAGGTTCCGATTTTATTTGGTCGATGGAGAGACCATCAGGACCCGGAGCTTTATTGCTAGCACTATCAAAGATTGCATCCTCGACCTCCAATAATGAAAAAGTCAAGGGTTCATCACTAAGGGATGGATAGACCGTGTCTGAGGGGGTAACTGGTGCGGCATAAATTTGGGAGAAATGATCTACCCATGCCTCGCCCGTTATATTACAGGTAATTTGGCTGGTATTTGAGCCAAACGATCTTAACAACTTGACTTCTTTCCAGAATCCCATTGAGTCCTTCAGTTTGGCGGTGTGCGTAAGTGATTCCCAGTGGTTTATTACCAGGGTTTCAGATCTAATATATAAGACCCTTTTATATTGTGATCTTAATGTTCTCACAAGTTGACGATCCCTCGGGATGGTGTTAAGTGCATCCCTCAAATCCCTGTTGGCCTTAGAGCAGGAGGTATCAAACCATCGAGGTCCCTGCAAGATGTTCTGCCTAACGGGTTTAGAAGATTCACTTTTAATTGCCCTACATAGATCGCCAAAAGCGCCAACCACCTCATTGCCAGGACTTATGTGCGACAGGCAAATTCCAACTGTCTCAGGGTATTTTTTAATTACTCTGGAAAGTATCCCTTTATTGTCAGCTCCCTTCCATACTAGTCTCAATCTATCGGTTGATAGAGCTAGGTTTAGAGGACCTACATCTGATTTCGCTGCAACCCTTGAGGTCTGGGGATTATGTATGTTAACTTTAAGCGGGTAGTGATCACTGTATGCTGAACAGACGACTTCAGCTTTTAAGGTTATTTCACTTAACTCAGGACATGTGAAAATATAATCAATCGTAGATGCACAGCCCTGACCTATGAAAGTGGGGGTTAATACATTGTTTATACCTGTACCTGCAAATTCCATAGCATTGACTAAGTCATGAGAAGCTATAAAATCTTTCAATTCTGCCCCATTCTTGCATATTGGGTTATGGCGGTACAAGTGTGCATTAAAATCCCCTCCAATGCAAATACCATCGAAAGATCCATGCTTTTCCCCCCCCATAATTTCATCGATAAAATTAAACAATGATATAAAATTGCCATTAGGGCGGCTAACAAAATCATTATTGTAAAAGTTTATAATACATAATTTCAGTCTGTTAATGTACTTAATGGCCATAAAACAGCAGATACCTGGTGTTGGGATCAATTTAATATGCACCCCACATTTTATCTTGGACCAAATAGATAGTCCCCCACTAGGTCGACCCATGGGTGACGGCAGAGCCTTAAGATTGTGGCAACAAAAGCCCTCAATTATTGGAGACATTGTACTCCATGTTTCTTGTAGCAACAATATATCACAATTATTGTCAACCCACTTAAGCCACTCCGAATTTTTCAATTTAGAATTTAGGCCAGCTATATTCCAGCTAACGATAGACAATACTGAGTCCAAATGTAAATAAGCAGGGGTCTGGTGTTCTTTGCTCATAGTTCTTTGTGGCGAATTTTCCGGGGCAACCAGGACTTCGGACACCGGAGAAGAATCGACAAAGAGAGTCGAAGGTGGTCAATCTTGCATATCCAAGTCCGAAAGTGGTGCATATCTATTATACATTTGTAATGGGGGATAAGGTTGATAAAATTGCATAGATGGTGGGCGAAGATGCACAGGTGGTGGTTGGAAATGCATAAAAGGTGCTGGTTGTAAGTGCATCAATGGCACTGTAGATTGCCTAGGGGGTGGGCGAAATTGAGTGGCCGATTGTCTGTAAAAATAACTCAAGGGTAACATAGTTGCAACAGTTGGAATGGTTGAATAATTGCTATTTCTGTTTAGGAGGTTTCTTACTGTCCCAGGATTATTAAAATTAAGGACTACGCAGTCACCATCCTTATCCTTGAGTAAAGGACCAACCCACGATACCCTACGCACAGATATAATCTCTCTGGAGATATCAAAACCAACACCTTTATGTTTAGTTAGCCAGTCTATGCTCTTATTCCGCAATTGCACCCACGATTCCCCCTGATCCTCCCTCAAGGGTGGAACACCTGCTAGAACCAGAACAAAAGGACAAGCATCCGGTGGCAGATGTAATGCTGGTCCTTGATGCTTAAAAGATTTAGTTGATCCCTGGGAGCCAGTGCCCACGTTGTTATTAACCGCTGTCGGTTTTGGAGCTGCACTTGAAATGGATGGGCCGCTATTGTTGCTTGGGACAGAGATATTAGAAGTCGATGGAATAACAGCTGTCCTAGGGGCAGGTATAGGAGTCGGTTTCGTGGATGTATTAACCTTACTCGTAGCTGACCCATTTCCAATGGTTGTGGGTTTTACTGATAGTTGTTCCGACAATGGGGAGGCAGAAGTAGAATTGCTTAGTGGCCCACCCGAGGCACTAAAGTTAACCTGTTTTTTCGATGATAATATATTGTTTGCATTTTCCAATTCCTTCAAAAGGCGATCTGCTCTAACTTGGTCCAAGATGATTGACCCTTTCCTTTTTGTTTCACCAGTTTTGACCAGGTTATCCAACCTATCAAGTCTTTTAAAAATATTATTAAACTGAGTGACCATTTGTTTTTCAATTCGATTAAAAATAGTATCGACTATGGTTTCTATCATATTTCCATTCTGTCTAGATAGATTTGAGTTATCACCCATTATTGTAGTTTGCGTCCATATATTTTTAAATTTCCCACAAGAATTAGTGATAGATACATCAGAAAGGCTGTCCAGATCCGCGGATTCTATATCCACTTTATCCTCTGTCACACCAGTTTGTGCCCCTGATGATTTATTTTTATTCCACAGACTATGCGGTGTTGGTTGGTTTTTATGAGATACAGTCTGTTTTCTTTTATTCGCACTTAACTTGGGTGTGCCTCTTTTGCGTTTCTCCCTACCCGGCTTGTTACTGCTGAGGTCGATGATGTCCACGTTAATGACATCATCCTGCGAAGCAGTTACAATTGTAGTAACACCCTCTGTCTGGGTGGGTACCGAGGGTATCATTGTCAGTGTTGATTTTGGCGTTGCTGCCACTGGTGATGTCGAGGCAGAAACTTGTGCTGTGTAGATGACTGTATTTTCATCATCCTGAATTATGGGCACATCAACGCAGGGATATGATGGTTTTACCACGGTTATTTCTGGATTTATGTGTATATTGATCTCGCTAGAACTACTTGTGGAAGTTATTTTATTGTTGGTGGAAGCCATAGAAAACCTTCGCTCGGTCTCTACTATTTCATTAAAAGCGGAGTCTATCATTGACTCAAAGGAAGTAATAAGGGAAACTGAGGCGTCGGCAATCTTATTTCCTACATCATCATTCTCATTGTCGCCCATTTTAGTATCCGCAGTGAATGCTCACCTTTAATAGAGTTGTTAGAAGGGTGGCCCGCCCGTCCTCTGAAGTCCACTGACGGCCACAGACGGCCCCGCCCTTGTCCCGGGCTTCTCCCGGTCGCTCCCGCTCGCTCCCGCGAGGCGGGGATGCTAGGCTCCTTAATACTCTACAACCACGTGATAGGCGTGGGGGCGTGGCCAGCGGGGAGAGCAGCCCAGGTGATGGTGATTGGGCGCGCAGGGGCTCCTGGACACTGGAGTCCCCTGCCTATGCTCGCAGCCCCGCTGGTTACTCGCCTGCCCCGCGCTCCTCCTGGTGATTTAGTTGCTGCCTCCTGGCAGACGACGCGCTGCGGGACCCGCGAAGCGGGTCCGGCGAGTCGTGGAGGCGGGCGGAATCCACAAAGGGGTCAGCTGCAAAAGGGTCTGCTGCACTGAGGGTCCGCTGTGCTCCTCCGACGTCCTGGCGCTACAGGTTCGTTTCCAAAACAAGTTGTTAGAGGGGGGGCCCAGCCCAGCCTCCCCCGGTCTCCAACGGGCTCAAACGGGCCCGCCCTTGGCCCGCGCTTCGCCTCCGCGCGTCCCTCATTGCGGGAGTAGGGCTGTTGTATTTAGCCCCTCCGGGCGTTGTTGAGTGACGCGGTCTCGGACGCCACACAGGCATGCTGGGAGACCAAGTCCCCCGTGGCCGGGTATGCAGTCCCACGCAGTGAGCAGGAGGAGGTGAGTCCGTTACCTCCCGCTCCTCAACCACTGCAGGAAAAGTACAAGAAAATTTGTTATAGAAACACATACTAATTTATACACAAACTCTTCCAATCTGTCACTGTCATATATCCTTATTTATATACATCAATACTCACATATACTAGTTTAAAACATATGTACCTACTCATAAAGACACTATTGAGGAAGTCATTCACTCACTAACACACCCATACACACACTCATCCACCTATACAGTGCTGCACACATGCTGTCTTCAAAACACAGAGAAACAGTGAGTCAGTCATTCATGCATCTGTGCACTAAGTAATACCCCCATCAAAACATACAGACACTCATTCTGATACTCAAAAAACTAACTAATAACCCATATAGACACTCATGTAGCTACTCACTAACCCATGCAGCCACTTATACACAAATTGAGACACTGATACAGATATTTACATATTTAAACATTAGTCGCTAATACATGTATTCACTGAGATATACTTAATAAGTCAGTTATACAATCAATGTTACAAAAAAAACCATCCACTTAGACAGTTATTTACCCATTTATTCTTCCATCGACCTTTAGATATACATATAAAAAATATTTATTTTTCAGAAAGACACACATTCACTGGATGATGTCATCAGTGATGTCATTTGAGATGTCATCAGTGATGTCATGAGTGATGTCACTGACTATGTCATGAGTGATGTAATATGTGATGTCATCAGCAGTGCATTGTGGGCGCGCGAGTTATAGTTAGCTGAACTAACTATAACGGGGGAATTTCAATGGTTTTGTATGAGTGAAATGCCCAGAAAACTATAACATGTGTGAAACCTATGGTTTTTTTCAGTGAATATATATATATATATATATATACACTCCAGTCGCTGCTTAATTAGCCGGTCTACCTGCCATACGGTGATGGTGCCAGTAAGACCAGCAGCTGCTGTCAAAACATACAAAACAAATCCAATTCCAGTCAGGAAATAAAGTATGCGGCACACCAGTAGACAGCACAGTCATTTATTGGGCAAATGACGCATTTTGGCAGAAAGCCTTTGTCAATCATATAATATATATACACAATACACACACACACACACACACACACACACATATATATACATATACATACACACACTCAGCTTACCACTATTAAAAAATCCTATGTTGCTGCCTTTCAATAGTGCTACTTGTCCCCTTTCTGCACCAATGCCATCTTCCACTATATCTGTAAGCATTGCCGCTCTGATAGTGGGGTGATTTGAAATTGAATGCACTATGGGTGTCATGAAACAGAAGAGGCAGTGTTAAGGATGGGCAGGGCAGACATCACTTCTTTCCTAACAAGCACACCCCCGGGCCAGCAGACTGCACTGGTACAAACACTTGCTTTTGTGTTCTTTGGGACTACTGGGGATAGTGAAGTGCATGCACGTTAGCACTGATTTCCCCTTGTATACTTATCCATCTTATGCATGAGCTGGTGTCCCTCATCTGACTGCCTATCCACACACAAAGTGCACCCAAGAAATTGCCGGCAAATTATCACAGTGGGTGAGTGGTATTTGGCCTCAATTGATGCAGGCCCATAGAGATGACTACTTTATTACCCGAACCCCTGGCATCTGTTTGTTGTACAGGGTACAACTGCGCTTTATAGCAAGCCATGTTCCCCACCATATTTTCCGAAGTCTTATTCTAAATTCAACCCACTCTCCTGTCCTTCTCTGCCTATCGTATGCAGTGCCCTGCTGCCAGACCAGCAACTTAGAAAGATGCACATATTTTTTTTCAATGTAAGTTTAAAAATGTGTGATTCCTATTAGCTGATGTCAATTAATTTATACGTTTCATGTTGCTACAGATATTTACCTACAGAGCACAGATACCCTAATTCCCAGATACCCTTGCTTGTTAAAGTACAACTTTGGTGTGCAAAAAAGACATCTGTCGCCCTAGACTACAAGATCCATAGTAAAAGAACTAGACAGAGCAGAGACATCCTCCTCCAGATAGAACTTACTACCTGCTAGACCTGTATTGCTTCAATTAAATTTTCGGTTTACCATCAGGGAAAATCCCTGCTGTCAGAGGCCAATAGATACTTGCTGCTGTTTTAGAGAAGATCTTTGTTAGTAATGGGGTTTCTGGTTGGCTAGGGTATGCACCCAAGCCATGTAGAACCCACCACTCTAGTCAGGGCAAGTAGGTTACACACCAAATATAACCTTTGCTCACCCTCTGATAGCTTGGCACCAAGCAGTCAGGCTTACTAGCAGAGGCAAGGTTTTAAGCATTTCGCTAGACACTTCCACAATGACACAATGAATGCACCACAAAAAGAGACTCCACCCAGGTTATGTAAAAATCTACAAAGTATGTTGCACATAATTATGACCAAAATGACATACTATGCCATTACTGGAATAGTACTCGTTCTCCTGACAATGCAAGAATCAAAACAACTTACATTACAGTATCAGTAATATTTAAAGTATGAAAAAAACACATGAATAATCAGATGAGTGCAGTTACTGTTAGAGAGAAATAAAACACACAAACCCTCATGAAACCGCAGCACATGGTGCACCTGTGCTCTTCTTAAACCTTATACGGTAATTTCATCAGTTCATAATGAGTCCAGCCGTGGGAACAAGAAGGGAATTACTTTACAACCCCCTTACTCTGAGACAGGCTCGACACACACTGACCCAAGAACTCTAAGGCCGGGCACTGGAGGTCAATGTGGGGCTTTGACTCCCAGTTGCCCGTAATTCATTGAAGTTAGGTTTAATTCACCTGGACTCCTCTTAGAACCTTTAAAGTAAATTTAGAGCAGGCAAAGAAGCTTTCCTTCATGCAGGAGCACTAATATAGAATATAACATGTCACAATGCATGCTAATATATTGTGTTCATTTACAACGTGGTCATTACAACCACTGCATTGTTAGAGCACTAAGCCTTTACAACGCAAGCCATGAGATCGACTTGCTGTAGGGGGGCGCACTATACTTAGGAATAGTAAAATTTACTATTCCAACTCCAGCCTGCGCAACAGTAGGGAAGGTGTTGGAATACTAAAGCATACTATTCCTTATGTTAGAGCACCCCATACAGCAAGTCGATCTAAGGATTTGCGTTGTAAAGGCATGGCTTTCTAACAGTGCAGTTGTTATAACAACCGCGTTGTAAAGTAACTGCGATGTAATGACTGCATTGTAAATGCTTTCTCCCCCATATAATGTTTCCAGGGATACACAGTGCTACCAAAGGTAGTGGATACAGGGGGCTAAATGAATACCTGGTCTGGTACTAAATGAGCAGTGCTCCACCTATCCCTAGGAACCTTTGGGTCACAGTCCCTTTTCGTGGGATCTTGGCCAACTCCAAGTGCCTGCATCAAGTATAAGACATTGGTGGTCCACAGCTGCTCTGACTGGGTTAAAGGGGCCTGTGTGGATGAGGGCAGAACTGCAGTAGTGCTCTCAGCAATTCTGCGGTCCTGCCCCTCACCTCCGAAAGGTTTGGCTCTGCCCATGGGTGTGTCTGACTTGGCATTAACAAAGTCCTGTCATTGTGGGGATGCACACACAGCGCATTATTCCTTACAACACAAATGTTGACAAGAGTCTCCTTTGTTGCGCTGTGCGACCCGTCAACTGGACTGGGATCAGGGAAACAAGGCGGCTTGTGAACTCATGTCTGAATTGCCAATGCAACGCAACTCACATGGGGGACCTGACGATCCTGCTCCCAAGGGGCACGGGCACAGACTGAGTGGGACGCTTGACACTCAGTTATCTGGGTAATCCACTACCCTAAGTTCATGCCTCAAACCGGAACACTAAAAGGCTCCACAAGCATTGTCCAAAAAGTGAAGCACTCAGTATGCGCTGTTCAGAACTGATTGCAATGGCCATACCCACGGTTTCCACGGCCAATTTTAGACTGGCTAATGGAATCCCTTCAGATCCTTGAGTTTCCCAACAAACAGGATAGGGGAAGCAGCCAACTAGCCCCTGGGGAACAGTTCAGGGCACAACAGCAATTAGGCAGGCAGCAAGCCAACACATATGGTAGATTGCAAAGTGGGAGGCCTTCCTACAGTCCAACAGGCCAGCACAACAAGCAAGTAGTCCAAATGGTGATTCCTCCTTGCTGCACAGTAGTCCCCAGCAATGTGCAGATTGCAGAGCAAGCAGCATCTGGCCACACGTCCCACGCAGTGTCTAAAATCATGGGGTCAGAGCCCCTGTACTTATACCCAAAATTGTCTTTGTTCAAGGGGGAGCTTCAAAAAACCTTCAGAAGTGTGCAACAATCCCTTTCAATGCAGCCCTGACTCCAGATAACAAAGGGTGGTAAATCAGCCCTTTGAGTGAAGGCAGACATTTCATATCTTCTCACACAAACACCGAATTGTTCAGACAATAATTTCAAAGACTTTAACTAAGTTTTATAATTTCTAAGTTTCCTATAAATCATTATACCATTACCACGTGCGAATTGCGAAACTACATTTCTAACCTACTAAATAGCAATTGTATTCATTAGCTAACCATGTTCTTTTTGGAAGTAGAAACATTTGTATAAACGAAAAGAAAATGTGTTTCACTGCAATCATTCATTGGAAAAAACTCCGAAAGAACAAGATCAACTTTAAATGTCGAATCTACAATTTCTTATCTCTCTTAACTTTAATATGGCAGTCTCTCAGCATATTAGGCCTACCATATCTAAGTCTGATTGCCTAGTGCAATTGTACATTAAATCTTATTAACTTTGCACAATATTTAGCATTATTTCATGATATTTTTAAAACGATTCTTCATTACCATGGACATTTGCTAGACTGTCCCAAGTCCTAAGGTCAGGGCTAGGGACGGGAGAGGTTTAGTGATGACCAAGTTGTCATGCAAAATACACAACATAGTCACACACTCCTAGGTTTACGGGAGTCCTGAAACCCAAACATTTAACAAGCTTTGTCCAACCCTAAAAACACTCGTAAAACTACCCTTGCAAAACGCAGAGAGGAAAAGAGATGCAGCCATCCCAAATTGGGTGGACTTCCTGGTGTCTTCAAAGGGCAATTTTCCTCTATAAGTAGAAATAAAGAAACAATACTTTTTACTCATGGATTGTCTGGTCAGTGAACTATTTTTAGTGGAGTTGGGGTACACATGGAATTTTGATTTCTATTATGGCGGGGAGTATATTTTTTGGAACCAATTCTTGCCGTATATCAAACAGAATGGAATAACTTGCGCCTGTGTTGTATGTAACACCACCACTAGCGCACTCGTTTCCTCGGGTGATTCCCACAGGTACGCCCTGGTGGTCCCTGCCTCTGACACACAGGGGGGCATTTACGAGCAGCTCCTACTGTGGGCCAGGGCTTAAACTTGTGCAGCAATAATTTTCAACTGTGGCATCACTAATTCATGAATCTAAATGGCTGTATGTCTGCATTTGACCTAGGTCCATTATCAATTGGGCCCTAGTAAATCAGGCCATGTTTAAATCTCCTGGCATCTGTCAGAGGTTTATCTTAATTATAAACCAATATCAGATGTTCCTCACAACTCTCATGCCTCACACATGATGTGCATGAGCTTGAATATCCCACTTGCATTCATGAATTAATGCAAACATTAGTGATGTGGGTGGATCTCGTATTTTATGTAACACTGTGTTTATCCCCTCTTGTTAAATTGTGTCAACTTTGAATCCTTCTATCAATGCAATATCTTGTAGGGACTCTGATACCCTCTGGTCTTGCCAGCACTATATAAAAGTCCCAAATAAACAAACAAATAAATGAACAGGATATGTAAAGCATTGCCTATGGCTGGACTCAAACACCATACTCAAATAAAGAAAAAGTAAACGAGCAAACTTTATTGTTGGAAGAAATAAGGAGAAAGGGTGACATCAGTCCGCAGCGAAATTGTATGCAAAATTAGCATAACGTGGCTTTAAAATCAATCTTTAAAGGAAACGTTTTCCATTTCCATTGTGAAAGGTCATAGTTCATTTTATGATTCATAGTCGAAAAATCGAAAGATAACAATGTCTCGGCTCCAAGACACATTATGTTTCATGGTCTTAAATATCACGTCCATTAAAGCGCTGTCTCTTGCAGTCATGCTGTGCGGAGAGGCATCCATAAGGCTGCAATTACGGTAGTAAACTAAACAGTCAGTTATTTGGTGACCAACTTTAACTCGCACTTCTGATGGGTCTCTAAATGCCAGGAGACATAAAATTAACAGTTTTAGAATGCTGCAAAAAAATAAAGAATAATAGCAATTTTGAAACTTGTTGAAAAATAAGTTGAAATGGCCGGAAACCCATGCTAGAGATCAGAACTGCAAGACTTGCCCACAATTCACCCCTTCATCTTTATCCTCATAGCCTAGCCTTTTCATTACCTCAACATGGTTCCAGCTCAGATCTCCAGTGTGAGAAGTTGGCCTGGTATATGATGTCCACAGTTCTGTGGGCACCTTGTATCAGTCCAAACAATCCCTTATGGTGGTGGTTGTAAGTCAACCTTATAGACAAGCTATCCTAGGGGTAGCATGGACTAAGCAGCCTTAAAGGCTTAACTCAAGAGGGCATGTGAAGCCAGCTGTTTTACCATATGCAATCCTGTAATATCAAATGAAAGGACACCACACAAGTTATATAGTATAAAAATATATGTATTTATTCTCAGAATAATCCCCACTACTCTTTTTGAGCAATGAAGCACAAGCGTTTAAACAAAAGCACAATATAACAAAAGAAAGTTGCACAATTATGGATGAAGCCGGTGGCCACTCAAACCATAGATCAAAAAAGTGGTATAACAATCACTATTCGATCAGTGGTAAGGCCTAGGGCCTTGGGAATCGCTTGGACTACAGTGGTCTAACAATAGTTAGGACGGGAGTAGCCCGCGGGATTCGGGTGCCGTGTCTAAAGCACACGCATGCACCAATGCAAAGTCAATGGTGCGTAAAAGTAATCGAGTTACAGTTTTAAGAGTCTTCCGACTGGACTAGAAGGACAAAACTATAGACTTAGACACTAGAGGTGTAAACCACTACAGGAGCACCGGCGTTCAAGAGTTACCTCACCCACAGGAAGCGGGTGCACAGGTGCAAAGATGTGTCGGGTTTCGTCATGCAGTTCTATGGTGCCTGGAGATGAAGATGCTGCAGGCGTCCAGAAGAGAAGTGTCTGGTGCAATCCAAGGGGGGATCGAAGTTGTAGAGTACCTGATAGCAGAGGGGACAGAGTCTGGGTCACTAGCCAGTGACCAGGAAGGAACCAGGAAGGAACCAGGCAATGTCGGGCGCAATCAGGTTGATGTCGTGAAGCTTGTCTCCGCTGCCAGGTGGACTCTGGGGCACTGAGGATGTTCTGGAGTGGACCTCGAGCTGTCCCACAAAGGCTCTCGCTGTCGGCGGTGTCGGCTTCCGGATTGGAGTCAACAAACCTTGGCAAAGGCAACCCACGCAGGATCGCTTAATACTCGGACCAGCAAGGTCAGAGCGGGTGCTCCTTTTTAGGGGAGCGAGGGCCAGTCTGGAGCAACCAGACCAGTTGTGTAAATTCAAAGGTTCGTCGGTTCTGAGGCCACTAGCCAACAGGCAAGCGACTGGACCAACGCGTTGAGCAGGAAAATGCAAAAGGGCCCCATGCAGCACTCGGTGAGTGTGGCGGGGTGAGCTTCAGTGCAAAAGTTGCTTGGGGCTGGTGCTTCTCAAACTTCAATGCACAGCTTCGAGGAAGCCTCGGGAGCGGCACGGTCAGCGCTTTGTAGTTTTTCCAAGATGGCCGCTCCTACGCTTCAGGTCGCCTCCACGGGTCTCAGCTCTGCATAGACTGTGGATCGGGCTGTTGGAAGGCAGGATCGCTGGCTCTTGTTGTTCTCTGTCGCTCGAGTTCCAGCAGGAACTGCAACAAGGCAAACGTTGATGTGCTGGATGGTGCCTGTTTGCACAGGGTGGTCACTCCTTGACCACAAGGGAGATTCTTCAGTCTTCCACGTCGAGTGGGATGTCGAAGGGTCCAGAGTTTCGTTTCATAGGTTTCAGTCAGGATAATCTGATGTGCATCTGCACAGCTCCTACCTTTATTCCAAATCAAGGGGCTGGATTACCTGCTAGGTCCCTCCTATGGGTGGGACCCAGGAAGGGGGTGGTTACACCCCTTTCCCTTTGTCCAGCTTCGCGCCAAGACTGGGGCAGGATGGCCCCAGAACCGGTTTGGCTTGAATCTGCCCAGGGACACCTTGTGCGCCCCAGGCAGTGTCTAGTTTCTTTCAACCCTCCCTGCTACAATCTACTATCTCTTGTCTGGGACGGTGTGACACCTCCCTGTGACAGGAAACCCTTTGTCAAGGCGTCCTCTGCCAAGTTTCGGTCAGCAGCAGGAGGCCAGACTCGTGTCTGTGGCAGCAGCATCCATTTTGTGATGCTGGGGCTCTGGTTAGGATTAACCGCGTTTTCAGTAAAGTAACATGTCTTCTCCCTCTAGAAGGGTGGGATGCTACCCCCGTCGCCAGAACTGGCGAGGGGGTAGTATTCCAAAGTGTATGACACCAAACCCGACATGTTTTGATGAAGCCAAACCAAAGTTAGCATTAACAGCGAGGATTATAATGCACTTAAGAGTATATGGTATGGCAGTATCACTAGAACAGCAGTACGGAAATGGTTCCGACCACTGCAGACAGGCTCAGCTCATGCTAGAGCACCATCTCACATAAAACCAAGCACTCTGCCTCCAGGATTGTTAAGGTCTGCCATAGGAGTGACTTATAGGTATACATGTGTCCAGATATAGGTTTAGATATAGGTATACTATATCTAAGCAAGGGGTGATTACACCACCTTGCCCCAGCTGGGGGATCAGCCAGTTGTGTCGATTGAAGTACTAGCCAGGGGTGGCAAAAGATATGCTGCAGCCCCAGGTAGGCCTTGGATGCACCTATGCCCTGGGCACCTATAGTGCACTGTACAGGGGCTGATAAGGTGTCCAGTACCAAATTGGTGATGTACCTATAGTACATGTATGTGAAGTTAGAGAGAGAACAGCAGGCTGTGGGTCTGATTAGCAGGCCTACAGCCACATTAAGTCGAAAACCAGTGAAGCAAAAAGCAAAAATTGGGGTGACCATAGGATAGCAGTCCCTACTCTCCTACACAACCCCCCCCCCCCCCCAACGCAGGGACATTAAACTTAGCCTTGACCAGATAAGTCTTCATGTTCTAAGTGGAAATACCTGGAGAGACCATCTGCAGTGCCATGGTCAGTCCCTGGTCTGTGCTCCACTGTAAAGTCCATCCCCTGTAGGGAAATGGACCACCTGAGCAGTTTGGGATTTTCACCCTTCATCTGATTAAGCCACAAGAGGGGCTTATGGTCTGTCTGACTTTGGAAGTGAGTGCCAAACAAGTATGGTCTCAACTTCTTCAGGGCCCAAACCACAGCAAAGGCCTCCCTCTCAATAGCTGACCAACGTTTCTCTCTAGGGGTCAGACTTCTGCTAATAAAAGCAATGGGCTGGTCTTGACCATCTACATTAAGTTGTGAAAGCACAGCTCCCACCCCCAACTCAGAAGCATCTGTTTGGACAATGAACTCTTTGGAGTAGTCAGGACTCTTCAGGATAGGTGCAGAGCACATGGCCTTCTTCAGGTCATCAAATGCCTTTTGACAGCTAACTGTCCACTGAACCTTTTTGGACATCTTCTTGGATGTCAAATCATTTAATGGTGTCACAATGGCCCCATAGTTCTTTTCAAACTTCCTGTAATACCCAGTCAGGCCCAAGAAGGCTCTGACTTGTGTCTGGGTAGTTGGAGGAGCCCAGTCCTGTATGGCCTGGATTTTGCTCTCCAATGGTTGAACCTGACCCCCACCTACTAGGTGGCCCAGGTACACAACCTTGCTCTGCCCTATCTGGCACTTAGTAGCCTTGATAGTCAGGCCTGCCTTTTGCAGGGCCTCCAGAACCTTCTTCAGGTGGATCAGGTGATCCTCACTGGTAGAGCTAAAGACAGCAATATCATCTAGATATGCTGCACAAAAGTCATCCAACCCAGAAAGGACTTGATTCACCAACCTTTGGAAGGTGGCAGGTGCATTCTTCAAACCAAAGGGCATCACCACAAACTGGTAATGTCCACTGGGGGTAGAGAATGCTGTCTTGGCTTTAGACTCCTCAGCTAACCTGATTTGCCAATAGCCAGCTGTCAAATCAAATGTGCTCAGAAATTTGGCAGAAGCCAATTTATCAATGAGCTCATCTGCCCTTGGAATGGGATGAGCATCTGTCCTAGTGACAGCATTGAGACCTCTGTAGTCCACACAAAACCTCATTTCTCTCTTTCCATCTTGGGTATCGGGTTTTGGCACAAGGACTACTGGGCTGGCCCATGGGCTCTCTGATGGCTCAATCACTCCAAGGTCTAACATTTTCTGCACCTCAGCCTTTATACAATCCCTGACATGGTCAGGTTGCCTGTAGATCTTATTCTTCACAGGCAGACTGTCACCAGTGTCCACTTCATGGGTGCACCAATTAGTTTGACTGGGTGTGAGTGAAAACATGTGTCTATGGGCTTGCAAAACCTGTCTGCAGTCCATCTGTTGCTGGTCAGTGAGGCTGCCTGCCAAGGCTACTCCATCAACTGAGCCATCATCAGGGTTTTGGGAAAGCAGGTCTGGGAGAGGGTCACTATCTTCCTCCTGATCCCCATCTGTAGCCATGAGAAAGCCCATGTCTTCCCTGTCAACAAATGCTTTCAACCTGTTTACATGGAGCACCCTGTGGGGGCTCCTATGGGTGTCAAGGTCCACCAAGTAGGTGACCTCTCCCTTTTTCTCCAGTATGGTGTGGGGTCCAGACCATTTGTCTTGGAGAGCTGCTGGGGCCACTGGCTCCAACACCCACACCTTCTGCCCTGGCTGGTACTCAGTTAGAACAGCCTTTTGGGCATGCCAAGCTTTCTGTAATTCTTGGCTGGCCTCCAGGTTTTTGGATGCTCTCTCCATGTACTCAGCCATCCTGGAGCGGAGACCAAGTACATAGTCCACAATGTCAAGCTTAGGCTTTTTGAGAGGTAACCCCCATACTTCCTTCACCAGACACAATGGACCCCTCACAGGGTGGCCAAACAAAAGTTCAAAAGGGCTGTAGCCAACCCCCTTCTGTGGGACCTCTCTGTAAGCAAAGAGCAAGCAGGGTAAAAGGATGTCCCATCTTCGCCTAAGCTTTTCTGGTAAATATTTTATCATTCCCTTTAGGGTCTTGTTGAATCTCTCAACAAGCCCATTGCACTGTGGGTGATAGGGTGTGGTGAACTTGTAGTTCACTCCACACTCCTTCCACATTGCCTTTAAGTATCCAGACATAAAGTTTGTACCTCTGTCTGAAAGTACCTCCTTTGGAAAGCCCACTCTGGAGAAAACTCCAAGTATGGCCCTTGCCACAACAGGAGCTGTTGTGGTCCTCAGGGGAATTGCCTCTGGGTACCTGGTGGCAAGATCCACTACCACCAGGATAAATCTGTGCCCAGATGCTGTTTGGGGATCCATTGGTCCAACAATGTCAATCCCAACTCGCTCAAAGGGCACCCCCACCACAGGTAGAGGTATAAGGGGGGCCTTTGTGGTGCCACCTGATTTGCCACTGGCTTGGCAGGTGACACAGGAGCGACAAAACTCCTTGGTATCTTCTGACATATGAGGCCAGTGAAAGTGAGGGACTAGCCTGTCCCAAGTCTTGTTCTGGCCTAAGTGTCCTGCAAGGGGAATATCATCGGCCAAGGTGAGAAGGAAGCCCCTAAATTGCAGAGGTATGACCAACCTCCTGGTTGCACTAGGCTTGGGGTCTCTAGCCTCTGAATAAAGGAACCCATCATCCCAATATACTTTATGGGTACCTTGAGCATTCCCAGCAGCCGCAGCAGCAGCCTGCTGTCTGAGGGGTTCAAATGAAGGGCAAGTCAACTGAGCCTGTCCCAGGTCTGCCCTTGAGGGTCCCCCTGTCCTCAGAAACTCAACCTGATCAGGTTCAAGCTCTTCAAGGACAGTCTCCTCTTGGATCACAGAATCACTCTCCTGTGAGGTCTGATCCTCAACCTGGGGCAAGTGGGAAGGCTCTGCCTTACCCCTCTTGCTCCTTCTCTTGGGTTGTGGATGGTCTATTGTTTCAAGATCCACCACAGGTTCAGGTAGGCACTTCTTGGCCTGGGACCTGGTTACAGCAAGGACATGGGCTGATATCCCGAGCATTTCTGCATGAGTCCTGTACTCCATTTCTGACCATAATGATTCCTCTAGATCATTGCCCAAAATACAGTCTACTGGGAGGTCTGCACTCACAACAACTTTCTTGAGGCCAGTTACCCCTCCCCAGGAGAATTTAACAACAGCCACACTATGTGTAGTAGTGGCATTGCTAGCATTGGTCACTAGGTAGTTCTCACCTAGTATGATTTGTCCAGGGTCCACAAAGTTTGGTGTCACCATAGTGACACTTGGACAAGTGTCCCTGTAGGCCTGAGTCAGTTTCTCATTTATTAAAGGTGTCTGTCTATATTTGCCCAAAGTAATGGGACTCATAGGTGTGGTCACTGATATGTCCACATCATATAGCAGAACTGCCTGAGTAGGGATTCTGACTAAGCCAGACTCCATCTCAGTACCCAGGGTTAACCCCACTATAGCCTTGGGTTGTGTACCACCACTGCTGACTGTACTAGGGGGAGCAGTTGGCTTAGGGGCTGCAGTGGTAGGGACTGGATTTTTCTTAGTGCATTCACTCCCCCAATGGGAAGTGGACTTACAAAAGTTGCAAGAAGGTTTCTTTGGGCCATCATTCTTCTTTTTCTTGTTACCATTCTGGGAACCACCCTCCTTATTACTATTTTGGGGGCCTGTAGAAGACTTCTGGTCTTTTTCTTTCTTATCTCCACCCTTCTGGTCTGCTTTCTTCTGATCAACTCCTTGGTTCTGGGGTTTCTGCTTAACCCTTGTTCTGACCCATTTGTTTGCCTTCTTTCCCAATTATTGGGGAGAGGTCAGATCTGAGTCAATAAGGTGGTGATGCAATAGCTGGTTCTGACAGTTATTAAGGATCTGTTCTCTCGTTATAAGATTCTACAATCCTGTATAGTCTAAAACTTTACTTCCCTGCAACCAACCCTCCAGAGCCTTAGTGGCACAGTCAACAAAATCAGTCCAGTCTTGAGTCTGGGCTTTTTGGGTGTCTCTGAACAACAACCTGTATTGCTCAGTGGTTAGCCAAACACTTCAATAAGAGCACTCTTCAAGACAGAATAGTTTTTAGCATCCTCAGGTCTAACTGTGAGGAGCTTATCTCTCCCTTTCTCAGAAAAGGAGAGCCACAAGATTGCTGCCCACTGATCTTGAGGAACCTGCTGTACCATGCAGGCCCTCTCCAGAGAAGTTATCCATTTGTGGATGTCATCCCCATCTCTGTAGGGGGGCACAATCTTACTCAGGTTTCTATTATCATAGGACCTGTCTTTATCCTTAGGGATATTGCTGCCACCAGTGGGTATCTCACCACTTAACTTCTGTTCTCTTGCAAAAGCAAGTTTAGCTTGGGCCAGGGCTACTTCCTCCCTATCTATTTGGAGTTTAACAGCTCTCATCCTGGCCTCATGCTCTGTTTTCTGGGAAGAAGTCATTCCCCTTTGAGATTCTCTTGAGGCACTAGAAATGTGAGAATCTCTTAAAAGAGATCTCTCCCTTCTATTGCCTGGGAGAACTCTGGTATGTACTCTGGGTAGGGACTGGCCCTCTCCATTTCCATGTAGGTCCAGGTTGGCCCGGCTAAGACTTCCAACTGATACCTGGCAAACCCTCTGATCAGTTTCTGAATCTTCACCATTTGAATCTGGGTTCGCCTCCTCATCTACTATCTCTGGGAGGTATCTTCAGTATCTGGGGGGTTCACTCCTGCTCCTGACCCTGAGGGAACTACTCTAGCTTTCTCAAGATCATCCATCTGTAGGATGGCTATCAGGATGGGAAGGGTAGGGTTGTAACCCTTTCTCAGCCCCCTTGCAGTGCATAAAGCACCCAGGTCCTTGTGGCTGAATTTGTCATAGCTGGAGGTTGCCTGTGGAGGGTCAACCACCACAGGTAGAAAGATTGGAGCTTCACCTGTGCCAGACATGACTCTAGTGAGGTGTAAGTGATGCACTTACCTACACTCAGGGGCATATTATCAAGGGGGTTTATCTCCGCTTTTTTGGCTTTAAAAGCCAAGAAAGCGGAGATAAAATTATCTCCCTATTACCTAGCTGTCACTAACACCAGTTAGCGACAGCTAGTAGGAGATAGCGACCATCTTGGGCCCCACTTTGCATGTCAGTGATATTTATCACTAATGACATGCAAAGTGGGCGTGCCAAGATGTTAGCGACTGGAAACAGTCGCTAACATCGCTATCTCCTATTACCAACTTTTGGAGATATTCGCGCTAAGCGCGAATATCTCCAAAAGCTAACACCTGCCCTGAGCAGTTCTTAGCCATGTTATCCAATGGGAGGTGGATAACATGGCTAAGAGCATTAGCTCGGTAATGCATTAATATCGCGGACTTTTCAGCGATATTCACGCATTGCGGCCATTTTTTATCGCATTTTCGATAAACCTTGGTAATACCAAGGTTTATCTGCGGTAAAAATCGCCGCAGCTCAGCGGTAAAATTTTGTCTCTAACCAAGCAATAGTGATAATAATCGCTATTGCTTGGTAATATGCCCCTCGGTGTTTTCCTACTGTACCTTGCTAGTGAATTGTAGTCAGGGTGTGCTAAGCCCTATTATCTACAACTACTAAGTTCAGTAGAACTTAAATATGCTAAGCTTTGTTTATATGTACCTATGGTACTTAATGTGATCTTTCAATTTGATAAAAAGATTGCAATGGTAAAACAACAGCAAGCTCAAATCCGCACCGCTGCCCACCAATGTGAGAATTTGGCCTGGTATATGATGTCCACAGTTCTGTGGGCACCTTGTATCAGTCCAAACAATCCCTTATGGTGGTGGTTGTAAGTCAACCTTATAGACAAGCTATCCTAGGGGTAGCATGGACTAAGTAGCCTTAAAGGCATAATTCAAGAGGGCATGTGAAGCCAGCTGTTTTACCATATGCAATCCTGTAATATCAAATGAAAGGACACCACACAAGTTATATATTATATAAATATATGTATTTATTCTCAGAATAAGCCCCACTACTCTTTTTGAGCAATGAAGCACAAGCGGTTAAACAAAGGCACAATATAACGTATGAAAGTTGCACAATTATGGATGAGGCCGGTGGCCACTCAAACCATATATAAAAAAAGTGGTATATGGAGGAGCTTCACGGGCATCCAAGATGGTTGCGTGAGCACAGAGCTCCCCGGACCCGCGCCGCCCTTCGCAAATATCCTGGCTACATCCTGCTTTTGAAGATGGGCTTTTGTTCGCAAACCCTCACTGATCTCAACAGTCTTTGAAAAATTGAATTCGGACGTTGGGATCCACTTTTACATTGCCTCGAACTTTTGTGGCCCGCGCCGAGACGGACCGGGGGCCCGGTTGCTCGTCAGGCCGAGGAGTAGTTCAACAACAATGGCTGGAGGGGGTCTTCTCCCGACGGACCCCAGTTTAACTTTCAGTTTCGTTTTCTACTCCCGGCTCAGATTGATTAAAGCGCTGCCCTGATCGACCCTTGGCCGGCCTGGTGTTTCTACACGGCTATGTGCTGTCCCTACTGCATGCCTCATTTCCAGCTTTCTTGGCGTCTACACTATTCTGAGCCAGTTTCGTTATCTTCTTGGCCACTCTACACCCGGCCATTTTCACCAGGTCGCGCGGGCCCCTCCGGGGTCCATTCGCCAATATGGCTGCCAGACCCGATACTGAGAGACGCAAGATCAAGACACCTCTCCGCGGGGGCCAGACCCAGACGAACATTATGGACCATTACTCTCATTTAAAAGGGTCCCCCGGCGGAGCTGGCTGCACTTCTGACGATCCTAAGGTTGATTCTACTGCAACCTCAGAGGTATCGTTGCAGGACGTCATGAGTGCCATCACTAGCATGAAGGCCTCCATGGGACAGCAGTATGAGGCCCTTGCCTCTAAGATTGACACGGTGGCCGTCGACGTCACGCTGATTAGAGCGGACTTGGCAAAGACTAACGAGAGGGTCAAGTCGTTGGATTTGAAGACTTCCAGTCTTATTACGGATGTCACGGACGCCCAGACTGAGATCGGTAACTTGCGTTCCTCTCATGACATGATGGCTCGTCGCCTCGAGGATTATGAAAATAGGGCCCGTCGCAACAAGGCTCGCCTTATCGGTGTCCCTGAAAGTCCCGAGACGCCTGCAACCGACCTTCTCGTGGAAGACCTGGTCACGAATTATCTCGCTCCCGCCGTACTTAGCAAATTCTTCGCTGTGGAACGGGCCCATCGAGTCCCAGGCGGAAAGGCGAAGCCGGGTGCCCCCCGAGGCCCATTATTGCAAGACTGTTCCATTTTAGGGATAGAGACGCTATCCTTCAAACCTCGTGGGACAAAGGCCCTGTGAAATTCGAAAATGCCTCCGTGACCTTCTATCCTGACTTTACACCGCTCGTCCAGAGGCAGAGGCTGGGGTTTCAGAGAGTAAAGAGACGGCTGCGGGACTTGGGCCTCAAATACGCCATGTTGTTCCCAACCAGACTTCGGATCGAATATGAGGAGCGCACTTTTTTCTTTGATCGCCCGGACAATGTTAGTGACTGGCTTGACTCTGCCCAAGAAAGACGATCGATCCGGGCGCCCTGGTGGCGCTGAGGGAGGCGTGCCGGAGTAATAATTACTTTGTGGATCCTGGCGCCTGAACTTTTCTACTATTTCAGCTGAGTCTGGACATTGGTTTTCCTGTTCTTATTTTAGATCGGCCTGAGGGTGGCGGGGGGTGAATGGGGACTCTTCCTCCTCCTGGGTTCTTTGTGTAGATTAGTTTTATGATGGGGCGACGGGCACACTGCAAGTTGGGGAGGCTTATGAGTCTTACACAGGGATGCAGGGTGGGGGGTGTTTCAACGGGTTTCAGTTGGGGGTTGGTGGGGGTGTTTTTCTTTTTATTCACGAGGCATCTAATTGTTTTTTTCATTTGCTCTGGTCATTGGGTCATGTGTGGGTACTGCTCTGCCTTCTTCCTGGGGATGGGGGGTGGCGAGTTGAGACTGCTATCCTGGAATGTCAATGGGTTGGGAGACAGGATAAAGCGAGGGGTTTTGTTGCAGTTCATTAGACGCCACTCCCCCGACATAGTCCTTTTGCAGGAAACGCATCTAATAGGTAATGCGTGTCATGCCATGAATCGACGTGGATATAAGCTGGTGGCTCATTCTGGGTTTACTTCTGGTTCCAGGGGGGCGGGCATTCTTATCCGGGCTTCTCTCCCTTTTGAAATCGATGAAGTTATGCTTGACGACAGGGGGCGCTATGCGGCGCTCACTGGCAGATGGGAGGGGAAGACACTGTCCATCCTCTCGGTGTATATTCCTCCGGGCCTACAGGCCTCGACTTACGCTGATCTGGGCAGGGTTATATTAGGGCTCTCTGAGGGCCTTCTGATCCTTGGTGGGGACTTTAACTCTGTGGTTTCTGGCACCTTTGATCGTTGTCCCCCCAGGGATTTGGCAAGATCCCAAATGTGGCTGAGTGACTTGCTTGACACCTTTGGGCTGGTAGACAGTTGGCGGTTGATGCACCCTACTCAGTTCAACCAAGATGGATTGCACACCACTAGCCTCTCCTCCGGGTCACCCCTTAGCACTCTGGTACATGTTGTGCAAGTAGATGGACGAGTAAAAAGTAGCTCACCACAGTTGGTGCGAGTAGTTACTCATTATCCGCAAGTTCACTGGACCCGAGACATGGCCCGGGTTTCGGGACAGTTTCCCTCGTCAGCAGAGCAGTGTTTGGGGTGGTTGAGAAGGCCGCCAAGTAACCGTCACAGGCCCTGATGCCTCTCCAGCGCGCAGGTGCGTCTCCATGAGCTCGTCAGCTCAGGGCTCACGGGAGCCGTTTAAGTACAACCAAGATGGATCGCACAGCACTAGCCTCTCCTCCGGGTCGCCCCTTAGCACTCTGGTACATGTAGTGCATGTAGATGGACGAGTAAAAAGTAGTTCACCACAGTTGGTGCGAGTAGTTACTCATTATCCCCAAGTTCTATGGACCCGAGACATGGCCCGGGTTTCGGGACAGTTTTCCTCGTCAGCAGAGCAGTGTTTGGGGTGGATGAGAAGGCCGCCAAGTAACCGTCACAGGGCCTGATGCCTCTCCGGCGCGCAGGTGCGTCTCCATGAGCTCGTCAGCTCAGGGCTCACGGGAGCCGTTTAAGTACAACCAAGATGGATCGCACACCACTAGCCTCTCCTCCGGGTCGCCCCTTAGCACTCTGGTACATGTAGTGCATGTAGATTGACGAGTAAAAATTAGTTCACCACAGTTGGTGCGAGTAGTTACTCATTATCCCCAAGTTCTCTGGACCTGAGACATGGCCCGGGTTTCGGGACAGTTTCCCTCGTCAGCAGAGCAGTGTTTGGGGTGGTTGAGAAGGCCGCCAAGTAACCGTCACAGGCCCTGATGCCTCTCCGGCGTGCAGGTGCGTCTCCATGAGCTCGTCAGCTCAGGGCTCACGGGAGTCGTTTAAGTACAACCAAGATGGATCGCACACCACTAGCCTCTCCTCCGGGTCGCCCCTTAGCACTCTGGTACATGTAGTGCATGTAGATGGACGAGTAAAAAGTAGTTCACCACAGTTGGTGCGAGTAGTTACTCATTATCCCCAAGTTCTCTGGACCCGAGACATGGCCCGGGTTTCGGGACAGTTTCCCTCGTCAGCAGAGCAGTGTTTGGGGTGGATGAGAAGGCCGCCAAGTAACCGTCACAGGCCCTGATGCCTCTCCGGCGCGCAGGTGCGTCTCCATGAGCTCGTCAGCTCAGGGCTCACGGGAGCCGTTTAAGTACAACCAAGATGGATCGCACACCACTAGCCTCTCCTCTGGGTCGCCCCTTAGCACTCTGGTACATGTAGTGCATGTAGATGGACGAGTAAAAAGTAGTTCACCACAGTTGGTGCGAGTAGTTACTCATTATCCCCAAGTTCTCTGGACCCGAGACATGGCCCGGGTTTCGGGACAGTTTCCCTCATCAGCAGAGCAGTGTTTGGGGTGGATGAGAAGGCCGCCAAGTAACCGTCACAGGCCCTGATGCCTCTCCGGCATGCAGGTGCGTCTCCATGAGCTCGTCAGCTCAGGGCTCATGGGAGCCGTTTAAGTACAACCAAGATGGATCGCACACCACTAGCCTCTCCTCCGGGTCGCCCCTTAGCACTCTGGTATGTGTAGTGCATGTAGATGGACGAGTAAAAAGTAGTTCACCACAGTTGGTGCGAGTAGTTACTCATTATCCCCAAGTTCTCTGGACCCGAGACATGGCCCGGGTTTCGGGACAGTTTCCCTCGTCAGCAGAGCAGTGTTTGGGGTGGATGAGAAGGCCGCCAAGTAACCGTCACAGGCCCTGATGCCTCTCCGGCGCGCAGGTGCGTCTCCATGAGCTCGTCAGCTCAGGGCTCACGGTAGCCGTTTAAGTAGAACCAAGATGGATCGCACACCACTAGCCTCTCCTCCGGGTCGCCCCATAGCACTCTGGTACATGTAGTGCATGTAGATGGACGAGTAAAAAGTAGTTCACCACAGTTGGTGCGAGTAGTTACTCATTATCCCCAAGTTCTCTGGACCCGAGACATGGCCCGGGTTTCGGGACAGTTTCCCTCGTCAGCAGAGCAGTGTTTGGGGTGGATGAGAAGGCCGCCAAGTAACCGTCACAGGCCCTGATGCCTCTCCGGCGCGCAGGTGCGTCTCCATGAGCTCGCCAGCTCGGGGCTCACGGGAGCCATTTAGGTACAACCAAGATGGATCGCACACCACTAGCCTCTCCTCCGGGTCATCCCTTAGCACTCTGGTACATGTAGTGCATGTAGATGGACGAGTAAAAAGTAGTTCACCACAGTTGGTGCGAGTAGTTACTCATTATCCCCAAGTTCTCTGGACCCGAGACATGGCCCGGGTTTCGGGACAGTTTCCCTCGTCAGCAGAGCAGTGTTTGGGGTGGATGAGAAGGCCGCCAAGTAACCGTCACAGGCCCTGATGCCTCTCCGGCGCGCAGGTGCGTCTCCATGAGCTCGTCAGCTCAGGGCTCATGGGAGCCGTTTAAGTACAACCAAGATGGATCGCACACCACTAGCCTCTCCTCCGGGTCGCCCCTTAGCACTCTGGTATGTGTAGTGCATGTAGATGGACGAGTAAAAAGTAGTTCACCACAGTTGGTGCGAGTAGTTACTCATTATCCCCAAGTTCTCTGGACCCGAGACATGGCCCGGGTTTCGGGACAGTTTCCCTCGTCAGCAGAGCAGTGTTTGGGGTGGATGAGAAGGCCGCCAAGTAACCGTCACAGGCCCTGATGCCTCTCCGGCGCGCAGGTGCGTCTCCATGAGCTCGTCAGCTCAGGGCTCACGGTAGCCGTTTAAGTACAACCAAGATGGATCGCACACCACTAGCCTCTCCTCCGGGTCGCCCCTTAGCACTCTGGTACATGTAGTGCATGTAGATGGACGAGTAAAAAGTAGTTCACCACAGTTGGTGCGAGTAGTTACTCATTATCCCCATGTTCTCTGGACCCGAGACATGGCCCGGGTTTCGGGACAGTTTCCCTCGTCAGCAGAGCAGTGTTTGGGGTGGATGAGAAGGCCGCCAAGTAACCGTCACAGGCCCTGATGCCTCTTCGGCGCGCAGGTGCGTCTCCATGAGCTCGCCAGCTCGGGGCTCACGGGAGCCGTTTAAGTACAACCAAGATGGATCGCACAGCACTAGCCTCTCCTCCGGGTCGCCCCTTAGCACTCTGGTACATGTAGTGCATGTAGATGGACGAGTAAAAAGTAGTTCACCACAGTTGGTGCGAGTAGTTACTCATTATCCCCAAGTTCTATGGACCCGAGACATGGCCCGGGTTTCGGGACAGTTTTCCTCGTCAGCAGAGCAGTGTTTGGGGTGGATGAGAAGGCCGCCAAGTAACCGTCACAGGGCCTGATGCCTCTCCGGCGCGCAGGTGCGTCTCCATGAGCTCGTCAGCTCAGGGCTCACGGGAGCCGTTTAAGTACAACCAAGATGGATCGCACACCACTAGCCTCTCCTCCGGGTCGCCCCTTAGCACTCTGGTACATGTAGTGCATGTAGATTGACGAGTAAAAATTAGTTCACCACAGTTGGTGCGAGTAGTTACTCATTATCCCCAAGTTCTCTGGACCTGAGACATGGCCCGGGTTTCGGGACAGTTTCCCTCGTCAGCAGAGCAGTGTTTGGGGTGGTTGAGAAGGCCGCCAAGTAACCGTCACAGGCCCTGATGCCTCTCCGGCGTGCAGGTGCGTCTCCATGAGCTCGTCAGCTCAGGGCTCACGGGAGTCGTTTAAGTACAACCAAGATGGATCGCACACCACTAGCCTCTCCTCCGGGTCGCCCCTTAGCACTCTGGTACATGTAGTGCATGTAGATGGACGAGTAAAAAGTAGTTCACCACAGTTGGTGCGAGTAGTTACTCATTATCCCCAAGTTCTCTGGACCCGAGACATGGCCCGGGTTTCGGGACAGTTTCCCTCGTCAGCAGAGCAGTGTTTGGGGTGGATGAGAAGGCCGCCAAGTAACCGTCACAGGCCCTGATGCCTCTCCGGCGCGCAGGTGCGTCTCCATGAGCTCGTCAGCTCAGGGCTCACGGGAGCCGTTTAAGTACAACCAAGATGGATCGCACACCACTAGCCTCTCCTCTGGGTCGCCCCTTAGCACTCTGGTACATGTAGTGCATGTAGATGGACGAGTAAAAAGTAGTTCACCACAGTTGGTGCGAGTAGTTACTCATTATCCCCAAGTTCTCTGGACCCGAGACATGGCCCGGGTTTCGGGACAGTTTCCCTCATCAGCAGAGCAGTGTTTGGGGTGGATGAGAAGGCCGCCAAGTAACCGTCACAGGCCCTGATGCCTCTCCGGCATGCAGGTGCGTCTCCATGAGCTCGTCAGCTCAGGGCTCATGGGAGCCGTTTAAGTACAACCAAGATGGATCGCACACCACTAGCCTCTCCTCCGGGTCGCCCCTTAGCACTCTGGTATGTGTAGTGCATGTAGATGGACGAGTAAAAAGTAGTTCACCACAGTTGGTGCGAGTAGTTACTCATTATCCCCAAGTTCTCTGGACCCGAGACATGGCCCGGGTTTCGGGACAGTTTCCCTCGTCAGCAGAGCAGTGTTTGGGGTGGATGAGAAGGCCGCCAAGTAACCGTCACAGGCCCTGATGCCTCTCCGGCGCGCAGGTGCGTCTCCATGAGCTCGTCAGCTCAGGGCTCACGGTAGCCGTTTAAGTAGAACCAAGATGGATCGCACACCACTAGCCTCTCCTCCGGGTCGCCCCATAGCACTCTGGTACATGTAGTGCATGTAGATGGACGAGTAAAAAGTAGTTCACCACAGTTGGTGCGAGTAGTTACTCATTATCCCCAAGTTCTCTGGACCCGAGACATGGCCCGGGTTTCGGGACAGTTTCCCTCGTCAGCAGAGCAGTGTTTGGGGTGGATGAGAAGGCCGCCAAGTAACCGTCACAGGCCCTGATGCCTCTCCGGCGCGCAGGTGCGTCTCCATGAGCTCGCCAGCTCGGGGCTCACGGGAGCCATTTAGGTACAACCAAGATGGATCGCACACCACTAGCCTCTCCTCCGGGTCATCCCTTAGCACTCTGGTACATGTAGTGCATGTAGATGGACGAGTAAAAAGTAGTTCACCACAGTTGGTGCGAGTAGTTACTCATTATCCCCAAGTTCTCTGGACCCGAGACATGGCCCGGGTTTCGGGACAGTTTCCCTCGTCAGCAGAGCAGTGTTTGGGGTGGATGAGAAGGCCGCCAAGTAACCGTCACAGGCCCTGATGCCTCTCCGGCGCGCAGGTGCGTCTCAATGAGCTCGTCAGCTCAGGGCTCATGGGAGCCGTTTAAGTACAACCAAGATGGATCGCACACCACTAGCCTCTCCTCCGGGTCGCCCCTTAGCACTCTGGTATGTGTAGTGCATGTAGATGGACGAGTAAAAAGTAGTTCACCACAGTTGGTGCGAGTAGTTACTCATTATCCCCAAGTTCTCTGGACCCGAGACATGGCCCGGGTTTCGGGACAGTTTCCCTCGTCAGCAGAGCAGTGTTTGGGGTGGATGAGAAGGCCGCCAAGTAACCGTCACAGGCCCTGATGCCTCTCCGGCGCGCAGGTGCGTCTCCATGAGCTCGTCAGCTCAGGGCTCACGGTAGCCGTTTAAGTACAACCAAGATGGATCGCACACCACTAGCCTCTCCCCCGGGTCGCCCCTTAGCACTCTGGTACATGTAGTGCATGTAGATGGACGAGTAAAAAGTAGTTCACCACAGTTGGTGCGAGTAGTTACTCATTATCCCCATGTTCTCTGGACCCGAGACATGGCCCGGGTTTCGGGACAGTTTCCCTCGTCAGCAGAGCAGTGTTTGGGGTGGATGAGAAGGCCGCCAAGTAACCGTCACAGGCCCTGATGCCTCTTCGGCGCGCAGGTGCGTCTCCATGAGCTCGCCAGCTCGGGGCTCACGGGAGCCGTTTAGGTACAACCAAGATGGATCGCACACCACTAGCCTCTCCTCCGGGTCGTCCCTTAGCACTCTGGTACATGTAGTGCATGTAGATGGACGAGTAAAAAGTAGTTCACCACAGTTGGTGCGAGTAGTTACTCATTATCCCCAAGTTCTCTGGACCCGAGACATGGCCCGGGTTTCGGGACAGTTTCCCTCGTCAGCAGAGCAGTGTTTGGGGTGGATGAGAAGGCCGCCAAGTAACCGTCACAGGCCCTGATACCTCTCCAGCGTGCAGGTGCGTCTCCATGAGCTCGTCAGCTCAGGGCTCACGTGAGCCGTTTAAGTACAACCAAGATGGATCGCACACCACTAGCCTCTCCTCCGGGTCGCCCCTTAGCACTCTGGTACATGTAGTGCATGTAGATGGACGAGTAAAAAGTAGTTCACCACAGTTGGTGCGAGTAGTTACTCATTATCCCCAAGTTCTCTGGACCCGAGACATGGCCCGGGTTTCGGGAAAGTTTCCCTCGTCAGCAGAGCAGTGTTTGGGGTGGATGAGAAGGCCGCCAAGTAACCGTCACAGGCCCTGATGCCTCTCCGGCGCGCAGGTGCATCTCCATGAGCTCGTCAGCTCAGGGCTCACGGGAGCCATTTAAGTACAACCAAGATGGATCGCACACCACTAGCCTCTCCTCCGGGTCGCCCCTTTGCACTCTGGTACATGTAGTGCATGTAGATGGACGAGTAAAAAGTAGTTCACCACAGTTGGTGCGAGTAGTTACTCATTATCCCCAAGTTCTCTGGACCCGAGACATGGCCCGGGTTTCGGGACAGTTTCCCTCGTCAGCAGAGCAGTGTTTGGGGTGGATGAGAAGGCCACCAAGTAACTGTCACAGGCCCTGATGCCTCTCCGGCGCGCAGGTGCGTCTCCATGAGCTCGTCAGCTCAGGGCTCACGGGAGCCGTTTAAGTACAACCAAGATGGATCTCACACCACTAGCCTCTCCTCCGGGTGCCAGATTCCCGAGGGGCGATCCGGAGGAGGGGCTAGCGGTGTGCGCTCCATTGCGATTGCTTATACAAATTGGCTCCCTTGAGCTTTGAGCCGACGGGCTCCTGGACGACGCACCTGCGTGCCGGTTAGGGCATCGAGGCCATTGATGGTTGTTTGGCGGCCTTCTCTTCCACCCCTATTTTCTCTACTGATGAGGGAAGTTATCCCGAAACCCGAACCATGTCTCGGGCGATATCCAAAAACCCGGGACATGTATCGGGTCTAGAGATCATCAGTTTTACAAGTACCTACTTGCACCCACATGGGCGAACCACTCAAGAACTCCATGTACCAGATTCCCGAGAGGCGATCCGGAGGAGGGGCTAGCGGTGTGCGCTCCATTGCGATTGCTTATACAAATTGTCTCCCTTGAGCTTTGAGCCGACGGGCTCCTGGACGACGCACCTGCGTGCCGGTTCGGGCATCGAGGCCATTGACGGTTGTTTGACGGCCTTCTCTTCCACCCCTAACTATTTTCTCTACTGATGAGGGAAGTTATCCCGAAACCCGAACCATATCTCGGGCGATATCTAAAAACCCGGGACATGTATCGGGTCTAGAGATCATCAGTTTTACAAGTACCTACTTGCACCCACATGGGTGAACCACTCAAGAACTCCATGTACCAGATTCCCGAGGGGCGATCCGGAGGAGGGGCTAGCGATGTGCGCTCCATTGCGATTGCTTATACAAATTGGCTTCCTTGAGCTTTGAGCCGACGGGATCCTGGACAACGCACCTGCGTGCCGGTTCGGGCATCGAGGCCATTGACGGTTGTTTGGCGGCCTTCTCTTCCACCCCTAACTATTTTCTCTACTGATGAGGGAAGTTATCCCGAAACCCGAACCATGTCTCGGGCGATATCCAAAAACCCGGGACATGTATCGGGTCTAGAGATCATCAGTTTTACAAGTACCTACTTGCACCCACATGGGTGAACCACTCAAGAACTCCATGTACCAGATTCCCGAGGGGTGATCCGGAGGAGGGGCTAGCGGTGTGCGCTCCATTGCGATTGCTTATACAAATTGGCTCCCTTGAGCTTTGAGCCGACGGGCTCCTGGACGACGCACCTGCGTGCCGGTTCGGGCATCGAGGCCATTGACGGTTGTTTGGCGGCCTTCTCTTCCACCCCTAACTATTTTCTCTACTGATGAGGGAAGTTATCCCGAAACCCGAACCATGTCTCGGGCGATATCCAAAAACCCGGGACATGTATCGGGTCTAGAGATCATCAGTTTTACAAGTACCTACTTGCACCCACATGGGTGAACCACTCAAGAACTCCATGTACCAGATTCCCGAGGGGCGATCCGGAGGAGGGGCTAGCGGTGTGCGCTCCATTGCGATCACCCTACTCAGTTGCAATACACCTTCCATTCGGGGGCCCATGGCAGTCTCTCCAGGCTGGATTACTTCTTAATGCCATCGGTCCAATCCTCCTCCATTAGAGAAGTTCGCCACCTTCCCAGGGGTATTTCTGACCATTCCCCTCTGTGGCTTTGTTTCGAGGTCGGGGCGGGCAATGAGGGTAGAGTTGCCCCAATTAATCTCTGGTACTTTCGCAATCCCAAAACCCGCTCTGAACTTGTGAAAGCTATTGACCATTACTTTGATGAAAATGTGGGGTCTGTTTCTACTTCTGTCTCACTGTGGGAGGCCTTTAAGACGGTTATTCGTGGGCATTCCCTGTCGTTGATTGCCGCCGCCAAGAAGGCTGACAATGTGGAACTTGTGCGTTTGGAAACTGAAATAACTGTACTTGAGGATGATCTTGAATCAGGAGTCTCTCGCGCAAAGCTACACTCCCTCAGTTTGAAACAAGCCGATTATAGAGCTCTTGTTACTGACACGGCGAAAGTGATGTATAGGGAGCAACAGGGTAGGCTGTACGATGTGGGAGACAAGGCTGGTAAATTGCTTGCGTGGTTGGACAAGAAAGAGAGAGTGAATCGTGTTGTGCCGGTGATTGAGAAGCCTGATGGTGAGTGTGTTACTGACCCGGTCGGGATCGTTCCGTGTTTTGTGGACCACTTCAAGACCGTGTATGCTTCGGTCTGTGATAGAGATGAGGAAGATTATCGCTTGCTGCTGAGGGACATTGCATTGCCCTGCCTCTCTGACGCCGATAGAGACCTCATGGAGGCACCTCTTACGGTGGATGAAGTCGCGGTGGCCATACGCTCCCTTCGCTCTGGCAAAGCAATGGGCCCCAATGGTTTACCCATTGAACTGTACAAGCTGCGTCCCGATAAATTGTCGCCCCACTTAAAGGGGATGTTCCTTGAGGCTTTGGAGTCCGGTTCCCTTCCTGCTGATCAACGACTTGCTACCATTGTAGTCATCCATAAGGAGGGTAAGCCGTGGGATCGTTGTACTTCGTACAGACCTATTTCTCTACTTAATGCCAAACCTAAAATTCTAGCTAAATTGTTGGCTAATCGCTTGATTAAGGTGATCGGTGACTTGATCCATCCGGATCAGTCCGGTTTCATCCCACATCGCAACACCGCCCTTAATCTTCGCAGGCTCCATGGAGTTCTCGCGAGAGCTGGGTCGCTTACTGAGCCAGCCCTTTTTTCTTCCCTTGACACTACCATGGCCTTCGATACCATCGACTGGCCCTACCTTTGGGCGGCCCTCTCGAAGTTTGGATTTGGCCCGGTGTTCATCGCCTGGGTGAAGCTTCTTTATGAGAGGCCTCTGGCTCAGGTGGTGGTTAACGGGAAGGTGTCCGGTGTTTTTACCCTTGGGCGTGGTACTCGGCAGGGCTGCCCGCTGTCTCCGTTGCTTTTCGCCCTCGCTTTAGAATCATTGGCGGAATGGCTCCGTTGGGAGCCTTCAATGCGGGGCATTCGGTGGACCCCCGATTTTGAGGATCGTATCTTGCTATACGAGGATGACATCCTTCTCTACCTCACCTCCCCTCGGAAATCCTTGAATGTACTTTTTGATGTTTTGTCCTCCTTCGGAAAGAACTCGGGTCTCATTATTAATTGGGCTAAATCCTGCATCTATGTTTTGGCAGGGGATCTCCCTCCATTGCCTCGTAGATTTCCTATTCAAGTAAAAGAGACCGGCTTTAAGTACTTGGAAATTTATGTCTCCTTGGACCCCTAAGTGCGCTATGAACGTAATTTGTTACCCCCCCCTTTAACGGCTCAAGCTTGATGTTGCTCGTTGGCGTAAGTTGCCACTGTCACCACTCGGTCGCGCGGCTCTTTTCAAGATGATGTCGCTGCCTCGATTTCTGTATGCACTCCAGAATTCATTTGACCCAGTTCCTTCGGGTTATTTTCGTGAAGTGGAAAGTCTACAGAGGCGACTGGTCTGGAATGGGCGCGCACGCATTGCTCTCTCCAAACTCACGCTTCCATGGTATGACGGTGGCATTGCCCTTCCAGACATCAAGCGTTATTATTGGGCTTCCCAGTTGAGTGCGGTCAACCACGCGACTTACGTTCACGGCCCTGCCCCGGCTTTTGCTATGGATAAATATCTTCTGCCAGGAGGGAATTTCAGCAGGGCGCTGTATTCCAAGAGGCTCTGTGGAACACTGACCAGTCCCACCGGAATTGCTGTACGGGTGTGGTGGGATGCGAATGCGGCATTAGGATGGTGTGGTAGATTTACCGCGCGACCCCTTTGTATGATTCTGAATGTTTGGGGCATTTGTGGAGAACGAAAGGTTTTGATAAATGGGATATGATTGGTATAAGTAAGGTAGGTGATTTATGGTCTAAGGGTACCGTCAAGTTCTTTGATATGTTGAAGACGGAATACGAGCTCGGAGACACGGAATTCTTTAGGTATGCCCAGATCCGTCATGCACTATTGTCAGTTTTTGCTGTGGGTGATGATATACCTGAGTCCTCCCCGCTTGAGGACCGTATCCTAGATGGTCATGTTCCCGACAGCATGATTTCATTGATCTACAAGAAACTGATCAATAATAGAGCTGATTTGCTTGTGCGCCTTAGGGCACTGTGGAGCGCTGACGGACTAGAATTAGATGACGAGGATTGGCAATCTGCTCTGTCCTCGCCTAAGGAGGTTGCCATACCTGCTCGCCTTAGGTTTGTTCAGCTTAAGATCCTCCATCGTGTGTATGTCACTGGTCCGAGTCTGGTTCGTATGGGTTATTCCTTAGACGGGTTGTGTAAGCGTGGTTGCGGTATGACTGGCACCTTCCTCCACATTCTATGGGAGTGTCCGGAGGTGGTTGAGTTTTGGTCCCGAATACATGTGGTGATGGAAAGGGTCACTGGTGTGTCACTGTTGCCTGAAGCTAGGCGCTGTCTGTTGAATGTCTGGGAACCTAACGATTACAATACGGCGCAGCTTAATTGGGCGACCCTTGGTAATATGGTTGCTAAGAGAGATGTCGCTCAGCTCTGGGGTTCCCACAGGCCACCCACTGTATCAAAATGGAAGGAGAACATGGACTGGTGCATGTTTAGGGAGAAAACTGTGTAACCGTCACGGGGCAGGCCCAGGAAATGGGGCAGGATTTGGTCACAATGGAACGCATATCGTGAAAATGTATGTACTCCCCCACATGATTCCTCTCCTGATCCCCTTTGTCCCCCTAACTGACATTCCGATTTCTGACATTGATGTATCTTTGCTTGTTTCCTTGCTGCTCCCCTCCCCCCCATAAATATTGATTGCATTATATGTATTAAAGGCTGGCGCACTGCCTGCCCGGACCCATGATCATGCATCATTGTATTTCTTGCCTTGTGGATATTGTTAATTTATTTGTTTGATTTTTTCAATAAAAAACTTTATAAAAAAAAGACAAAAATAAAAGTGGTATAACAATCACTATTCGATCAGTGGTAAGGCCTAGGGCCTTGGGAATCGCTTGGACTACAGTGGACTAACAATAGTTAGGACGGGAGTAGCCCGCAGGATTCGGGTGCAGTGCCTAAAGCACACGCATGCACCAATGCAAAGTCAATGGTGCGTAAAAGTTATCGAGTTACAGTTTTAAGAGTCTTCCGACTGGACTAGAAGGACGAAACTTTAGACTTATACACAAGAGGTGTAAACCACTACAGGAGCACCGGCGTTCAAGAGTTACCTCACCCACAGGAAGCGGGTGCACAGGTGCAAAGATGTGTCGGGTTTCGTCACGCAGTTCTATGGTGCCTGGAGATGAAGATGCTGTAGGCGTCCAGAAGAGAAGTGTCCGGTGCGATCCAAGGGTGGATCAAAGTTGTAGAGTACCTGAAAGCAGAGGGGACAGAGTCTGGGTCACTAGCCAGTGACCAGGAAGGAACCAGGAAGGAACCAGGCAATGTCGGGCGCAATCAGGTTGATGTTGTGAAGCTTGTCTCTGCTGCCACGTGGACTCTGGGGCACCGAGGATGTCCCGGAGTGGATCACGAGCTGTCCCACAAAGGTTTTCGCTGTCGGCGGTGTCGGCTTCCGGATCGGAGTCAACAAACCTTGGCAAAGGCAACCCACGCAGAATTCAAAGATTGCTTAATACTCGGACCAAATTCTGCGAGCGGAACAGATTTTACACCCATACTTATTTGATACCCTACTCACAAGCTTATTCATGTGAGTGAAGGTCTCACAGTTTGACACCCTCATAGTCTGAACATTAAGAATAAACATACATTTAACCAAAGTAACCAAACATTCAAAATAAAAAGTACATTTTTTCAAAATAGCACATTTTACGCTACAATTATGTGCTTATGTTAAAAACAGAAGACACCTTGGTAAAAATAGAATGCCATGTGATATAGGAGCCACGTTTCCACCCAACTGCATTTGGAAAAAAAAATTGCCAGAAATGCATTAGAAGCGCTTACACTTTTCTGTAGCACCAGACTGCCGACTTTGGTGCTGGAAACCCGGGTTCGAGCCTCGGGGTCGCGTCCACATCCTGTGATTCTGGGAAAATCACTTAATCTCCCTGTGCCTGAATGTGTAATGTAAATACGGTGATCATGTAAAGCTCTCCGATACCTTCGGGTCGAGTTCGCGCAATAGAAATATGCACAAAAAAAAGATATATATATATACTTCTGAGTCATGCGTTCAAATACAGCTATTGGAATGTTGCTTTATTTTCACAGGTATTCTTTTTCAAAAATCATGTGTCTTGAGGAAAGGAAGTACTTGTAGTAGCCTGGTGTTTGTAGGAAAGCCATGTATAATATCTCTTGCATCCCATAAATTATGTTGAATTTTATCAGTGCAAAAATAAGAGATCACAAGAAAATCAGTAGACAATAGTGGACCAACAGTTTTAATGAATACTCCTATGTGCAGAAAAGAATCTATCTGAATACAAGGTGATCAAAACAATCTTGAGCAATCAGCACCAATGCAAAACTGACTTAGGTTCCATCATAAAAGACATTATCGTGGGATTTCAGCCTGAGAATTCGATTTCCTGATTGAAGCATATCCTTGCACTTCTCTTTTCAATGGACTGACAAGCATCCAGACAAACAAACACCCTCCACCCAGATAACCCCCAGTTTCTTTGGTAAGTTTCCTGTCTACGTTCTTCATGAACCTGACCTGTCATGATCACTTACTCATATTACACCACAAACATACTGATGATTCTCCATGGTGTCTTTAAATACAACCGAGAAATTCTTTGTTGGCCTGGTCCTTGCAGCCCTGTAGATCAGCAGTCCCCAAAAGGCTAGTTGACATCTGTGAAAGGAATATCACACAGATCTGAATGGCTTTTCAATGACACAGTAGCATTCATGAAGAACGTCATAAAATTTGAAGATAATCATTCCCTCCTGGTAGTTCCATTGGCCAACTGAGCCAATCTATACATGTGATCGCTTTGAGCAAATGTATATCCTTTAAGAAGCATTGAACATCATAACAGAGTACATTGAAAATATTTTTTGTCGCAAGGCAGTGAAGTGGATCTGATCTCTGCCGATTTCTCACTGGTTGAATGAGTGTGACAATCACCTCAGATTTACTCATTCCATATGACAGCACAACCTTAACATTTCTGTTTTAATCATGTGTGCAGGTAACAAAAGACTTGGCATCCATGTCCATAAAATTTACTCATCACTAATTCTCTGCTCCTTTTCTCAAGTCAAATTCCTAGACTGCTTGTGGCGAAGCTTTTATTTCAGCAGTTTTTGAAGTTCTGCAAAAATTCGCCCAAGGTCGACGGCTGTTTATCAAGGCAAATAAATTGATCAAAAAAGTAACACAGCAGGGTTACCGAGACATAATCTTGACACGGTCCCATAAGTGAGCACTCAATAATAACCGTTGGACCCTTGCAAAAACAAGTGTTGTCAGGAAAGGCCAAAACTTCTATTGCATGTGTCTTCACGTGTGTGTGTGTGTGTGTGTTTGTATGTATCTATTGTCGTATGTATGTTTTCATTTATGCTGTATTTATACAAATTGGTCACTGTGTCACTGTAAAAGTAGCTGTTTTCTAAGAAGACTAGTACTACATCATGATGTATTGTTCCTTAAATAAGTGTGTCTTTCCTAAGTTAAAGCAGTATTGGAGCAGTCCTAATGGATACATGATAGCTTACCAAATCCTGGGTGCAATGATGGAGAAGGCTTGTTGCCTTGTTTTTTTCATTTTTGCACTTCTTCATCAGCTGTCTGGTGGTGGGCTGGCAGCTGCTTTACAAAGAGCCTCCAGAAATGGTGAACTTGCAGCCAGATATGCTGCAAGAAATACTGAAACAAAAACAAAAAAACAGGTCTCTGATGGCTGGTAATCTTGACCTGTGATCAATGTGACACTAATGCAAACACTAGCCATTGACAAATACGTGTCAGGTGTCAGAAAACAAAAGCACAATATGGCAATGACAAATGTACTTATTGAAGGTTATGGCCCTTTACGTAACTCTTACACCTTGCACCTATGGGAACAAAAATGGGTTAACTATCTAGAATTCCATGTCACACGTTTAAACAAAGAAGCGGGTTAACAATTTTTGCCATCAAACTGCACGGATGTGATCCTTCTTTTCTTTTCTCGAGTGAGTACATCTGCCTTTTCTGCCCCACTTGCTCTGTCTCCTGAAAAATTATATCAACATGAGATTACCATATAGTTACTTGACTGCCCTTAATTAACTGCTGGCATGAACCATTTGATGCTGTCATCACATAGCTTGAGAGAGCCTCATAGTGATAGCACACTGATTTGTTCCCCTATAGGATCCCCCCAAAAAGTATTTTCATGGTCCTCGTCTTAACCACTATGAAGCTAATATGTCTTCCAAGTAGCCTGTCATTATTCCTTATTAAATTTTACTTGTAAGCATAAGTGCTGTGATTGTCTGTGGAAGAAAGACTATAGATATATTTTTACATTGAAAAATGTAGCGCGGCAGTGCCCTTGCGACCATGGCTCCTATGGGGTATTACGTTGTCTCCTGGCTCTTGTACTTATGTGGCACTATCCACATTTTAAGGCAGTGTCAGCAGCAGACAGACTGCAACCCTTTTTAATATGCCATTTTTATTGAGTGTAAATAAATACAAGAACAACAAGAGATAACATATCCACAATGAAAACATTTACAAATAATAAAGCTGCTATGACCTTCCCCTGTGCCCTCTTTGAAAAGGGTCAATGACAGAGTTACAGGGAAGGAAAATGTGCCACACTCCCCTAAACCTTCCTCTTTAATGACTTTCCTCAAGAAAGAGAAATGACCAAGGTTTTGGGCTGAGGATTGCTTCATTATTATTTCCTGGTAGCTCTGTTCCTTTTTTAATATCCCTTTAATTTGATAGAGGGTGGGTTTAGGCCAGGATAACTTGAAATGAATTGTATCACTCTCCTGTTGTGTTATTGGTGTTGGCCTCTCACCTTTTAGTGCTTTTGTAGAAAATCAACTATAGTATGTGGAACCTGGGATTGTTGTGTATGCGGCTCACCCAAGTGTTATGAAAACAATCTAACAGTTGTGAAACTGTCTCTTTGTGGGGTTTTTTTTTGGTGGATCATTGAGATAAATTCATTAACTCTGGAAGGTTGTTTATTGGGTTAACGGCTACAGATAATTGAGGTATTCTCCATTATTATGCATATGTGACTAAATTGGGGAAATGATTGCATTTCTATTGTATATGGCTATTAGTTCTGAAAATGATGATTCAACCTTTGTTGTTTTAGTTATCATGTAAAATAAAGTCTTCTCTCTAGCGTGGTATAGTAAGAAGGGGATATGTGTGCGTGTTCATAAAAGTTAGGTGCTGGTGTAGCTTGCCTTTACAGTTATCTTTTCCTTTTGAATTTGCTATTCATCTTTTTCTGTTGCTTTGTTTTCAGGTGTCGTTAAGCTAAATGCACAAAAAAACATATCCACTAACCCTCACTTCTATCTCTGCATTAGAAAGTGGGTGGTTGAGGTCCCTTAACGTTTGTATGGTTTCTTTCACAAGTGCTGCTCACTCATGGCACTCGTTGCATTTTATTTCATGTTTTTCCGGTCTGCTTGCTCATTAATTGTATTTTTTTCCTCTGAATAGGTGTGTTCTGGGTAGGTAATTAGTAGTGATGTTATGATGCTCAGTGCGCAAAGGACCTTACAGGCGTAAGGTGGGTAACCTGAGCACTCCTATGTGCTAAAAAAGCAAGTGTATCCGAGGGTGTTTAAATGTTCAAAGTTTTATTCACTTTGTAGCATGATGCAAGTAATTCTTCAATCCAAAAAAGTACTCATTTTGATGAAATAAACTTGAAGACAATATTACATAATGGTTCCAAATGCACAAAATATTTTTTTCATTGCGTCATGATTGTTGTAAAACAACGTTAATCAATGTCCCCAATGCATTTCGAGCTGTGTGGCTCTTCATCAGGGGATCAATATGTATCGAAAAGGTGTAGCGTGATGAAGCGCTGGATTAGAAAAGTCCGAAACACAGTGGAACGCCATCCGAGGGATGCGGAAATGATGCTCAGTGCACCTGCTGACTTTTTGATCTTTGCAAATTATGTAATTTGAAATAAAAATGATTTAAATAAGATATATTTAAATAGTTAACAAAGTCAAATTGGTTTCCTATTTTTTTATGTTCAATAAGACTTTGTTTGCTAACCGCTTACCATTTTTTCCTGTGAATACTCTTACGGGCACATGCATCAAGGGTTTTTGCATTCGCAAACGGTGCGAATCGCAAAATTCGGCCGTTTGCGAATGCAAATCCCTTTTTTGGGATGCATTAAGGTTTTTGCTATTTTCGCAATTTAAGAAATCGCAATTTATTTGCGATTTCTTAAATTGCGATTGCATTTAAGAAATCGCAATTTTGCGATTTCTTAAATGCAATGCATGATTTTTTTTAAATTGCGAAATCGCAAATAGGTTGTGGTGAATTACCATGAAGTTAACCTTCATGGTAATTTGCGAAAACATTCAAAAGTGCATTTTTGAAAGTTTCATTTTACACACACACATGCCCCAAGGGAATATGTGTGTGAAAAATGTACTTAAAGGTACTTTTCAGGGGTGCAGGGGGTGTCCTTTGGACCCCCCTTGCACCCTTGAAATTGCATTCTCATTTTGCGATTCCTTAATTGCGATTTGCAAAATGAGAATGCCTTCACATTCATTCCTATGGGCCTCTAGGCCCGTAGGAATCAATGGAAAGGGATTCCTTAATTGCGATTCGCAAATTGTGAATCACAATTAAGGAAAATTGCGAAATCGCAAAAAAATTGTGATTTCTTGATGCATAGCCGTTTGCGAATTCTTAATTGCGATTCCTTAATTTTCGCAATTAAGAATTCGCAAACGGGAACATTGATGCATGTGGCCGCATATGTTGTTTTTTTTCTTTATATTCATGCAAACTATTGTAATTGATTACTTTTTCAGATATTCAGACATTTTTAGCTGTGTAAATATAATGTGGCTAAATTTACATAGTTATATATAATTGAAATATTTTTTTTTCTGAAGTATATTTTACAGTTAAAAAATAAAAAATGTTAACTTAATTTTATATTTTTGGTAGGTTTGTCTATATTGCAGTTTCAAGTTTATTTTTATTTGCATAGATACTGAAAACCATTGCAACATTTTTAAATAGACAATTTAACTGTTATTGTACCCCATTAAAACCAATAAAAGACATGCTAAAAATGCTGTACAGTGAATAAAATTGTCGGTGTGACCCTTAACAAGAATCGATGGTTCACAGAGTAAAGTGCAGTGTGGTCACTTAATACATTACTGAAGCCAGAAATATGCGTTATAAGGTGCTATTTAGTGCTAAGGCGTTGGCACCTGCTAAGAATTTATACATTAAAAAGGTGCTCTTTCCTTATTCCGAAAATCTTTTGGCTATATTGCAGAGTAACTCTTCTCTCCTTAGGTAGGTTTGGCAGCAGAAAGTAGTGTTTGTGGTGGGCGGTATTTGAAAATCATTATTTTACTGTTGCAACAGCTGAATGTTTGAATGTGATTACGTAATTTGCTCGGTTTACATTTTTTGGGATGTCTGATTAGATTAATATCGCTTTATTTTAAATGGGCTAGGTAGGACTCTCTTTGTTGTTGCTCTTTGTAATTAGATTAACATTCATTTAACAAAATTGTTTGTCTCTATTTTTTAAATGGTATATTGAGAGGCTTTATATCTGGTTTGTACACATAATATGGTCCTTTTTGTATATGCTGTGTCAATGTTTTGTTTAACAATATGTTTGTTATGAAGATTTTGGTATTTTACAAAGTTAATTTGGACATGCAATATTTTTGTTTTTTCTATTTTTTGGCAAATTACATTGTAAGGTTAAAGTTTATTTGGTTGTTAATATTTGCGGTGTCATTATTTGGTGCTTCACATTATGTGCATTGAAAGTTGTGCTCGACATTCAACATCTTTACACCACAATGTTTTTGTTCTTGATACTGTGATACAAATGAAAGGTATGAGTGGTGAGAGAGGACTACTTAGATAGAGGCAGAGTCAAAGGTAAAGGGAGGCAAACAGAGAAGACAAAGAAAGAGACCAAGGAGAGAAAGAGGGCGGACACTTTATAAGTGAGCCTCTAGCAGGGTTGGGCCATGGCTAACTACACCCTTTTTCCATGATTTATAATATTTTAGCTCCTTTCACTTACACTTCTCTCATTTTTCCATTCACATCTACACTCTCCCTCACACTGATGGACCAATCATGACTTAGGCACAGGGATATTCTAGATGGGATACCAACCCACCCCATTACAAACTTCACTTGTAGGGAAACACACCTACTAAAGCCTACTACTTCAACACGCACCTCCTCCACCTCAACTGCTCAACTGATGTGCCTGCCCGCAACCCCAAGTTCTGAGCCCTTTTTCTGGCTATTTGGGTAGTTCATGCTTAGGACTTCAAAACTTTTTTTTCCACATAAGGTATCCATGCTCAATTTGCGTCCTTTGTTTCCAACAACCTATGGATTCTCTGGAAGCAACCGAGTAAATAGGCAAAATATTTCTAAATATTGTGAACAATAGAAAAAAACTCCTCAGAATAAAAGTCTTTTTACCTAAAAATGTCATCAACGAATGGTTTGTTATGCTAAAGTCACCACCGTCCCAGCTTTCAGGAACATGCAGAGCTGAATAAAAAATATAGTTTGGTATTTTTCAAAGAGGTAGCCCAATTTCTCCATTTTGTGTGCTCTCAACCTACTTCCAGTTTGTGGTAGAAACCAGTGTGAAACTCATGGGTGATCCAGGAAAATCCATTTCTGAAAAGACACAATTCCAAATTCAGCAAGGGGTCATATATGCAGATCCCTCAAGTTGTTTCCAAAAACACAAACTGGTGAAATGGAGAAATATGAAAATGAGTAGGAAAAAACTGCAATTAGTGATGTTTTCATCTGTGACATTTTGTCACAATTGCCAATTTACACAAGAAATATACTATTATGTCCTCTAGACCCTTCTGATTGCAATGATATATAGAGTTTATATGTACACCAAGCACTCAGAGCCAACAACTGAGCTGCACTGCACAATGTGTTTTATTGTGTACCAAGTATAGAGCAATTCATATGGTGATACATGTAGAGTGAAACATGGGTATCAAGAAACACCATCTATGGAGCACCCTCGCGCAGGGACTCCCATTGACCTCAGTTTGATCTGTTCCTGTTGTGGGCACTAGGCCCAATCACACAGGTGGCACAGCATTTTAATTGGCACAAGTGGGGCAACACTGGATGGTAGTAATTTGTGGATTTCTTGCAATTGCAGAAGTTTTCTTCACAGAAATGTAAGAAAAATGTGTATTTTTACTTAAAGTTTGAGGTTTGCAGGCAATTGTGGGTAACACAATGGTGTGAAATTGATGCAAAGCACACCACCCTGGATTCCCACAGATGTCTAGTTTTCAGAACTGTCTGGGTCTGGTAGGTTTTTCCAGGTGGCAGCCTATCAAAGCCCACATAGTGCAGCAATTCACCATTTTGGAAGATGGCACACTCACCTGGACATATGTCAAAATAACACCCAAAAGAATCAAATGTCCTCTCGTTTGTCTTTGGGATGAGATGCTTTAATGCACAGGGGATCAGAAAAACTGTTGAAGCTTTAGGGGTGAGACCTGATGATAGAATGGGCAAGACCCACACCATTATTTTTTATTAAAAATATATTTCTGCAATATGTAGGGTTTCTGTCCCCCGGAGGAAAATTCGGTGCACACTGCCTGTGTGCCCTGGAGGGGAGACTCGTTTGCCCATTATTTACAACACAGAGGCAGGGGTATGGTTCAATGGCAGGGTAGGCCACCACATCCTTGTGTTTGTTTTTGTGCCATTTTGAAATCCCTGGTGTCTTTTGGGCTTTTTGCCCCCAATCCAGATTGGAGTTGAATACCTTATCCACACCCCAGGACCAGGAGGGCCAGAAAGTCTATTAGCCCCGGAGAAGGAACATATGCCCACGCTCAAGGGGGGGGTCAATTCCCTCAAAAATATTGCCTAAATGCAGTCCCTAGTGTCTAGTGGGCTTTCTGCCAGTGGGAGGGGCAGATTGGGGTAATCACCTCATCAGCCACCTGGGAGGGCAGAAAGCCTGCCTTCTTTGGTTTTGAGTTGGGGCATGGCCATGCCCATGGTAGGCAACCCCATCACTATCTTTTTCAAAAGAGAATCCTTTGTGTCTAGTGGGCTTTCTGCTACCCTGGGAGGGCTGATTGGGGATACTCAACTCCATATGTCCCCTCAGGGATGGCAGAAAAACTAATACCCCATATAGTTGGGGTGGGGGCATGCCCATGGTTGGCAGACTCCACAGCTATATTAAAAAAATTAAGTATATTTTCCCGGTGTCTAGTTGGCTTTTTGCTCCCCCAGGTATGAAGATGTGGAGTAATTGCCCCCTTATGCCCTGTGGGAGGTGGATAAACTGATGCTCCATTTAAATGGGATGGGGGCCTGGCCATGCCCCTGGTGGTCAGCTCCCACCCCTATATGTTTTTTTTTTAAATAAAAGACTTGCATGGCATCTAGTGGACTTTTGTCCTTCCTGGAAGAAGAGATTGGAGATAACTTAGACCCCTGCCCCCAGGAAGGGCAGAAAGACTGAGGCTCCATTTAGTTGCGGCGGGGTCCTGACTATGCCATGGTGGGCAGTGCCCACCCCTATTTTTTTATATAGATTTTCCTGGAATCTTGTGATTTTTCTGCCTTGGGGGCAGATCAAGGGTAATTACCCCATCTGCCTCTCAGGGGTGGCAGAAAGACTGATGCCCCATTTAATTGGGATGGGGGCACAGCCATGCCATTGGTGGGTAGCCCTCACCCCTATATTTTTTTAAAATAAGCTTTCCCTGGTGCCTAGTTGGCGTTCTGCCCCCAGGGATGCAGATTGGGGGTAATTACCCCTATCTATCCCTGACATCTAGTGGGCTTTCTGCTCCCTGGGGACAAATCAGTGTTATTTAACCCCATCCTTTCTCCGAGGGGTGGCAGAGAGACTGAACTAGTCAAATAATCATTAAAAACCCACCTTTTTACCAACTTGTTCCTTGAATATTTAGCAAATTATATTATTTCCTTGCTTGAAGCAGCACCAAGATGCCTCTGGGTATTCGAGTGATATACAAACTGTAAAATCAAATCAAAATCAAATGTGCAAGGGGTGCACAAGCCCTTGCTTAAGAGGTTGCACCCCTAACCCTGGAGCCTAGTGGGTGGATTCCTGTTTGGGGATCGCTCTCCTTTGGTGATTCCCAAGCAGTGATCCATTGGTCAGAGATGTAAAAAGGAGAGATTTTCCACTTTCTAATGATACCTTTCCCAAAAGAATTAATCCTAGGGGGATGAGCTATGCCTCTGAGTACTGATTCAGTGAAAGTAAAATACGCCCATCGGCGGAAAGTAGGAGACAGGTAAGTAATGAATGTGCGTAATTCACAGGAGGAGTTTATTCTTAAGCCTCTGAATAAACACACCTTTTTGTTCTATTCACCCAGCAGAGTGAGTTTCAGGCATAGATGCTTATTGGTCCCTTGTCATGAGTGGCCCATTAGGCCACACTGACATTTTTGTCACCTGCACAAAGTTTCATGGGTATGGTGGTTGTGATTTTTAACATGCTAAGTAGTGTTTTAAGTGGGCAAGATCCTGTCTCTATGGAGCCTTCATTTCTGTCCTTGACAGTTCTGTATCAGCAAAAGAAATCTTTAAGTCAAAAGCAAAATACCGATTGCAGTAACAGGAGTGGAGTCTGCACCTGACTAAAGTGATTGTCAAGGGGGCTGGGGAAGGATGAAATAGGACAAGTAGGAGGAGTATGATGACAAGTAAGAGAATACAGGCCAGGGGGTTGACCCCAAGTAGAGCTAGAATGACCAGAGCCATGAAGACCAAGACAAGAAGAATCAGGCCCAGGGAGACCTTTATCTACAAGGATCATGACAATCAGTGTGAGAGAGGACCACAAACAAATAGATGATGAGGAACAAGAGAAGTAAAAACAGGACTATGGGTACCGGGACCAGACTGAGAAGGATCAGGTGGGCCACGCGGCTCTGAAAGAAGTGGTTCGGGAGCCAGTGGACAAGGGCTCAAAGACACAGAAAGACCAAGGGTATAAGAAACAGAAGGCCCTGGGCCATAAAGAAGATGACGTTTAGGAGGGTCCGAGCACACTGACCAGGACCAGAGGTATGAGGATGCTCAGGCCCGGGAGTGGCAGAGCAATATAGGTGGACCAAAGAGGACCAGTACCAGGAGACCATTGGAAATAAGGACCAGACGGATCACTGACATAATATCGTCGACCACAATATCGAGTTGCAAAAATATCGGCGACATAATATCGACTACCATTATATCGACATCCAATACTTATTTAAGGAACTACAAAAATATTGACTACTAATTATCGAATATAATAATAATCGACATCACTAATATCGAATGACAAAATATTGATTAAACAAATATCGTCTATTAAAAAAATAAACAGTACACAACAAAAATATCGCACCAATTATATCGATGACACTAAGATCGAAAAAAAAGGAATAACGACTCAATAAAAAATAGCTAAAACGTTTTAAATACAATACAACTATATATTTTAAATATATAATACACTCCACAATATATATAGTACAAAGAATAAACATTTCTTAAAACACATACAATAAAAATAACACTTTTTTACATATATCATCCAAACATTGCAGGGAATGTATAAATAAATAGGATACTTTTAACATAAATGTGCAAAATATTATTACATACATTTTAAATAGAAGAAAAACAAAAATGGTTTACTGCAAAAGTATTAAGTACATTGCATTACCACAACACCAAACTTAGCAATTAAATTTAAAAAAATTCAAACCAACCAATGAAAAGGCCCCATTCTTAAATAATCCAATCAAATGAAGTAACTATCAAATACACACTATAAAAGGATTATTTTGCTACTGCTTTTTCCTGCTTCTAACTCTAAAGAAAGAAGAAGGTGACACTCTGACCAACTGTTTCCTGAGCAGACTACTTTTCCAGACAAGACTCCTACAGAAATACTTAAAGTAAGTTAAACAAATTTTTAAATAAAACAAAAGTTCTAGGCTAAAAGTGTTACAATTTCTCTAAACAGTTTAAATAACAATTTTTTTTACCTTTTACATTTCTTCTACAGACATCTACAAAACACAGCAATAAAAGTTGAACTGATTAATTACTACAAAATCCTTATTGTAAGTATTTTTAACTGTTCTCTAACACACCAACTGCATTTATTAAACCCAAATTTCTAATACACATTTTATCTTTATTCTACCTTCTTAACAGAAATTTCGAAGACATCCACAAAATTACTCCATTAAAGCTGAAGACTACACAATTTAAAAATGTAAGTATATTTTGTGCATTATTTAAAAACCCTAAAATGCTAACTACAAGACAGCTTCCCCCTAGAAACCGCTCAAAATGTAATTAAATGATAGATTATGTAATTATTTTCTTTTTCTACCAACAGAAATATAACAAGGAAATACAAGAAAAAGCTTGAAAACACCTTCTCAACATTTCGAATTACAACAAAGAATAGTATAATCATAGAAATATGAATGCATTAAAAACATGTATAGCAGTATTTAAACTTAATATATATTTCTTTCTAACCTTTCCTAGCACTACAAATAGAAATATGACTGAAGGTGCAGAGTTTGTTATGTCACAGAAAAACAAGCTTCTACTATGTTATATGGGATATGTTTATACCCAAGAAAAACAGTCAGGACGCAAAGTTTTTTGGAAATGTAGTAAATACTACTCTAATAAATGTTATGGTAGGGCTACAACAGAAGAAGCTAATGTACTATCTACCAAGGAACACAATCAACCCCTAATATAACTGAAATTGAGGTCAGGGATGCCCTTGAAAGTATAAAAGAAGCAAGTACAGGAACTGACAAACCAACAACCCAAATATTAAAAGAGGAACTCTTAAAAGTTCCTCAACATGCTTCTGGCCAACTCCCCTCAATTGACTCCCTAAAACGCACAATTGCAAGACAAAAAAGAGTCACAACAACTACTCAACCTAACCCCAAAACATTAGAAGAAGTTGTTATTCCCCCAGAACTGAGTATAACACATAATAAGGAACTATTCTTACTATATGACAACAAATGCCCTACCAACCGAATTATAATGTTTGGTACTGCTAACAAACTAAGAAAATTACAAGAGTGCCAACATTGGATGATGGATGGGACTTTTAAAACATGTCCTAAACCATTTTACCAACTCTACAGCATACATGGATTGTACCATCATTCTAACATCCCATTTATTTACTGCTTGTTGCCCAACAAACAACAAAATACTTACACAGAAGTCCTAAACACAATAAAACAGGAAACAAATAATTATTTTGCACAGAAAATAATTATTGATTTCAAACTAGCTATGATCAATAGTATATTAAAAACTTTTCCTCACACAGCAATACAAGGTTGCTATTATCATTTTAATCAAAGCATTTGGAGACATCTCCAAAAATCTACATCTAGGGGGCCGATTCCGATCCGGAAAAAAAATCCGCCGTAAGATTCGTATTCGTAGCCGAATCCGTACGATTGGGAAACTACAGTCCGACCTCCGAATTCTGATCCATTTCCGTCGATTACCGTACGAATATCAGCGAACCGTACGAACCACAGTCGTTGACCCGTACAAATAAGCCTTGTGAATCCTACCGTACGAGTCGTAACCAGGCCGTACAAACACACTATTACGATCCGTTACGAAAAGCCTGACCGCGATTCGTACGGCCCAAATTATTCGCGCATGCAGGTTGATTCGTACGGGATCATTCGCCTCACAGCAAGCGGCAACAACACATACCACACGTGTACCCCTCAGCTCAAGCCTACGCGAACCCCCCGCCCCCGCCAACGGCCCGTACAAGTCGATCGCACGCACAGGTACGACACGCACACCCACCCAACAAGCCTACGCGAACCCCCCCAGCCGCCAACGGCCCGTACAAGTCGATCGCACGATCGCACGCACAAGTACAACACGCACACCCCCCAACAAGCCTACGCGAACCCCCCCACCCGCCAACGGCCCCTACAAGTCGATCGCACGCACAAGTACGACACGCACACCCACCCAACAAGCCTACGCGAACCCCCCAGCCGCCAACGGCCCATACAAGTCGATCGCACAATCGCACGCACAAGTACGACACGCACACCCCCCAACAAGCCTACGCGAACCCCCCCACCCACCAACGGCCAGTACAAGTCGATCGCACGCACAAGTACGACACGCACACCCACCCAACAAGACTACGCGTACCCCCCCACACGCCAATGGCCCGTACAAGTCGATCGCACGATCGCACGCACAAGTAGGACATGCACACCCCCCCACCAAGCCTACGCAAATGCCCCCCCACCCACCAATGGCCGGTACAAGACGATCGCAAGATCGCACTCACAAGTATGACACGCACACCCACCCAACAAGCCTACGCGAACCCCCCCACCCGCCAACGGCCCGTTAAAGTCGATCGCACGCACAAGTACGACATGCACACCCCCCAACAAGCCTACGCGAACCCCCCCACCCGCCAACGGCCCGTACAAGTCGATCGCACGCACAAGTACGACACGCACACCCCCCAACAAGCCTACGCGAACCACCCCAGCTGCCAACGGCCCGTACAAGTCGATCGCACGATCGCACGCACAAGTACGACACGCACACCCCCCCAACAAGCCTACGCAAACCCCCCCACCCACCAACGGCCCGTACAAGACGATCGCACGCACAGGTACGACACGCACACCCACCCAACAAGCCTACGCAAACCCCCCCACCCGCCAACGGCCCATACAAGTCGATCGCACGCACAAGTACGACACACACACCCACCCAACAAGCCTACGCGAACCCCCCCACCCACCAACGGCCCGTACAAGTCAATCACACGCACAAGTACGACACGCACACCCCCCCAACAAGCCTACGCGAACCCCCCCAGCCGCCAACGGCCCGTACAAGTCGATAGTACGATTGCACACACAAGTACGACACGCACACCCACCCAACAAGCCTACGCGAACCCCCCCCCAGCCGCCAACGGCCCGTACAAGTCGATCGCACGCACAAGTACGACATGCACACCCACCCAACAAGCCTACGCGAACCCCCCCCGCCAACGGCCCGTACAAGTCAATCGCAAGATCGCACACACAAGTATGACACGCACACCCACCCAACAAGCCTACATGAACCCCCCAGCCGCCAACGGCCAGTACAAGTCAATCGCACGCACAAGTACGACATGCACACCCACCCAACAAGCCTACGGAAGCCCCCCCACCCGCCAACGGCCCGTACAAGTCGATCACACGATCGCACGCACAAGTACGACACGCACACATAACGCCAACACCCAAACCAGCACAAGGACCTTGCAAACGAGTCGCACAACAACACTGAACATGTCTCCTGTGTACACACCATTGAGAATCAATGTCCTGGTCACAGCCAAACAGGCAAACAGAGATCAACACCAACACCCACTACATATAACACACACACCACCAATTCGAAATAAGCCACACCCACTATTTGACCAATAAAAGGGTCCACACATACAACCCATCATCCTTTGCAACATACCCATTATTGCTAAGACACAGAGAGCACACCAGCAATTGCAGCCACACACCTTCACACATACACCCTATCTCATCTACACCCACACCACCCTCTTCACAATCAGACCCACACACCCTCATTCATACACACCATCACCCCCTCAATCACATACACCCCACACCATGACCACACCCAAGAATCCAAAGTTCACTAACCCGGAGAATGAGATACTTACAGATGAAGTCATCAGAGTCGAGCCACAGCTGTTTGGCGCATTGGTCAGACAGACCAGCATGGCAGAAAAAACACGCCTGTGGGAGAGGATCGTAGACCGGGTCAATGCTGTTGCACCCATCAGGCGCACCAAGGGGGAATGCCAGTCCAGGTGGTATGATCTGCGGAGGATGGTCAAGAAGAAGATGGACCAGGACTACGCCAATGCGCACTACACTGGAGGTGGTGGTCCCCGCAAACCTCCTGTATACCAGCTGTTGGACCCGGCCTCGTGGCGTGGTTCGACTCTGTCCCTCCACACCCTGTGAGCCTAGTCCCGTACCCCGAGTCCCCTGCGCAGCCTCCCTGTTAGCGTAGCCTGCACCCCGAACCTGGTCGCCCTACTCCCGTAAGCCTAGGTCCCCCTAGCACATCGACCAGGCCGGCCTTTCCCGTCCCACGCCCGGCTCCGAGCGCCTAACCTTGCATGCCCCACAAGGCCCGGACGCCATCTTCCTTTCCCGACATCCCTGTCTCCCTGGGCCTAGCGTGACCCTGGCCCCAGCGAAACCCAGACTCCAAAGGCGCGCCAGTCCCGGCTGGGGGGTAAAGCGCTCCCCGAAGTGAGATAAGCCAGGGAGTTTCGATGGCACCTCCGGCCTCCCCTGAGAGACCGGTATCTGTCACACCTTTGGCCCTCCCCTGTGGGCCAGTTTAGATCGCACCTTTGGCCTCCCTGACTGCGGGCTCCAGACCTGCTGGGCGTCTGGGGATTCCCGGGCGCATCTTCAAAGGGATCAAAGAGCCAACCGCCGGACCTCTCCAACGACCAGCCCCCAAGGCCTGAGACCTCCGCTGCGAGGGTCCGGACATCAAAGGGCTAATGGACTATATCTGGGCCCGCCTGACAACTAGCGGGCAGTTGTATCTTGGACCTGAAGCCTGCTGATCTGATCGCGGCTGACCCTAAGGAGAACTCATCTTGTACCTCTGAGCCCTGCTGACGCTGTCGCGGCTCCCTCTTCGCAACAAGGAACTGAACCACCTGAGCCCTGCTGACGCTGTTGCGGCTCGATCTGAACTTGTAACCATCGGAGCCCTGCTGACGCTGACGCGGCTCGACCTCTAAGACCACCGGAGCCCTGCTGACGCTGTCGCAGCTCGAGCTGACCTCGTAACCATCAGAGCCCTGCTGACGCTGTCGCGGCTCGAGCTGAACTTGTACCCATCGGAGCCCTGCTGACGCTGTCGCGGCTCAACCTCTAAGACCACCGGAGCCCTGCTGACGCTGTCGCGGCTCAAGCTTGAACCTGCAACCATCCGAGCCCTGCTGACGCTGTCGCGGCTCCCCACGAACCTCTCCACCTCAAGCCCTGCTGACCTCGTCGCGGCTCGAGGAGTACTCTGGTCCGGCTGGACCCTCGAGGCCACCATCACGGCCGAGCCGACTCGACGGAGGTTAAGCAGCCAGGACGACCATCATCGTCCGTACCCCCGGCTCGAGGATTGAGAGCTGTGCGTAGGGTACGCCCCGTACTGCCCCAGAGACTAAAAGACTGTCCCGCTTCCCCCTTCCTGATCCCTCAATGACTTTGTGATCCTCCGATCACTGTGTACATAAGAGTGCTTCCTTCTTTTATTCCTTATATAAAGAACTGGTGACTAAGAATCCAACAGTGTGGTGTCTGTTCGTAGTGTGGTGTGAGCTCAGAGTGTACGATCCTAGACCCGAAGTCCTCCCCGGTGAGGACCTCACGATAAGACTCGGCAAGATCTGTGGGAGAGGTGGGTCTTGGGGGGGACCAGGTGAGCATAACCAGGCCCTCTGAGATTGCCCCTTCCAACATTGGTGGCAGCGTCGCGATAAGAACCTACGTCTAGGGATCGTACAGTACTGACACACTACCCAAACAAAAAAAAAAAGAACAACAATGAGCGTCACGGAAGACGAGACTACCTTCCGGGTGGAGCTCCTGAAAGACTATACGCACCGACAAATGAAGCAATTCTGCAAAGATCTCCACATCCCGACAACGGGATTAAACACCAAAGAAGACTTTCATCAAGCCCTAACCGCCTGGGTGGAGGCCGGAGCACAACCTCCAGCACCGACAGAAGCCGATGGAGGGGGAGCACCCCTGACCGAAACCCACGCCCCAGAGCAAGAAAGAGCAGAGTCCCCGACGCGGACTCACAACACAGAGAGAGGTCTGTCTCGAGAAGAGATGACCGACCGGGAACGCAACCGAACCCACGAGCTAGAACTAGCCCGTCTGAAGATGGAAGGAGAACTCAAGCTGGCCTAGAAGAAGCTAGCCATCGAGCAGCTGCGGCTGCAGGGAGAACTGGAGGAGAAAAAACTCCAGAGAGAGCTGGAGGAGAAGAAACTCCAGAGAGAACACGAAGGGAAAAGACTCCAGCTGGAGCACGAGCGCAGCATGAAGGAGATCGAACTAAAGGCCAGGACCGAAGACCACAGAACCTCGGCAACCCGAGAGTCCGTTCCCCCAGTAGAACCCAAGGTCCACATCCCCAAGGATGTGGTCAAAGAATATTATAAAAACGATGATATCCAACAATGGTTCCGAGCCTACGAGGTCGCCATGACCTCCCACCGAGTTCCGCAGAAAGATTGGGGAGCCGGGCTGTGGGGGCGATTCCTGAGTGAGGGGAGAGACACCCTACTCGACCTACCGTCGGCCGAACAGACCTCCTACAGCCACATGAAAGAGGCCCTCCTCACAAGGGACGAACTCACCCCTGAAATGTACCGCCAACGCTTCCGAGAATGTAAGAAAATCTCCGGCACCACATGGGTGGAATATGTCAACTTCTACAGCCGGGCCCTGGAAGGGTGGATCAAGGGCAGCAAAGTATCCACCTTCGAGGGGCTCATCGACCTCATTGCCTACGAACATTTGTCTCTGAACTGCTTTGTGGAACTCCGACAGCACCTCCTGGACAGCAAGTTGGCTGACCCCCGGAAGCTGGCCGTCGAGGCCGATCGCTGGGTGGGCACCAGAGTACCCCGGGGCCCGGGGGAGACTCTGGCCGAAACGAACAAGGGCCATCCCGCCCGAGGGGAGGAGGGGGTCAGAATAGACAGAGGGGATCCCAGATAGGGTCCCCGCGCAGTCCCCCCAGAAACCAGCCCGGCACTTCGCCGCCCACAGCGCGCGCAGGGTTCCCCCCAGCCAAGCCAGAGCCCCGAGTCAGCCAAACCTGCTTCCATTGCCAGCACCAGGGCTCTATGCCAATGACCCCCGCTGCCCTTTATTCAAGAAGCCTGCCGCTGCAGGGCCCCCCGTGCGCCACATCACCTCGGTAGCCCTAGAAGAGGAGGGGGAAGAGGAGTTCGAGGGAGCTGATCCCGCAGCCATGATGTTAGTCTCCCTGGGTGATAGGGAGATGGTCCCAGGAGCACCCCTGCCCGACAACACCGATAAGTACCGACAGCAGGTGACTGTCAATGGCCACCACATAGGGGCGCTCCGGGACACCGGGGCCAGTATCACCGCAGTCAAACGGCACATAGTCACTGAAGCCCAGATTGTTCCCCACCTCTCCTGCAGGGTGATCGCAGCTGATAACTCCGTCCGCACCTGCTGAATAGCTCAAGTCCCGTTCGAATGGGGGGGCGTCTCCGGAGAGTTACGAGTGGCGGTCCGCTCCGACATGCCCATGGACTGCCTGCTCGGCAACGATCTAGAGAGCTCCCCATGGCAGCGGGTTGAGAAAAGGACCCACTTGGAGATGGTGGGCCTGCCTGAATGGGCCTGTGTGAACACCCGGTTGATGACCGCCCGAGGGGCAACTCCAGAGGCAGCACCGGCTACCTCCTAGGACCCCGAGGTCCCTGCATCCTCTGAGACCCCTGAGCTGTTCCCCGGGGAAAGCTTCCCCCCCGACGCAGGCCCCCTCGGCCCTGGCGTCGAACGGACCCCGAGCTTGGACAACCTTCCTGAGCTGGCCCAGTGGCGCCAGGAAGGAGGACCGTCCCGAGAAGAATTCTGCCTAGAACAGACCTCCTGTCCATCCTTGGTTGGGCCGCGGCAGCAGGCCGCCGCCCAGGCCGCCGGTGACCAGTCCGGCTCCCACTTTGTCTATTGGGAGAACGGCCTCTTGTACAGCGAACAAAAGTCTGCCGAGCTAGGGTCAGCCCGAGTGCTGGTGGTACCCCTACGCTTCCGCGGCTTTCTCCTGAACCTGGCCCACGACGTGCCCCTGGCGGGACACTTGGGGCAAGACAAAACGTATCACCGCCTAGTCACCCACTTCTACTGGCCGGGCATGCGCTCCGATGTGGAGGCCCACTGTAAGTCCTGCCCCACGTGTCAATCCAGCGGAAAGAGCGGAGGGAAGCGCAAGGCCCCCCTCCAACCCTTCCCCGTGGTCAGTACCCCCTTTGAAAGGGTGCGAATCGACATCGTGGGCCCCCTCGACCCCCGGACCTCCCTGGGGCACCGCTTTATCGTTGTCCTGGTGGACCATGCCACCCACTACCCCGAAGCCATTCCCCTCTGAACGGTGACGGCCCCCGTAGTGGGGCGGGCCCTCATGGCCATCTTCTCTCGGGTGGGATTCCCCCGAGAAGTCGTCAGCGACCGAGGGACCAACTTCATCTCGAAATACATGAAGTCCCTCTGGCAACAATGTGGGGTGACGTACAAATTCACCACCCCATATCACCCCCAGGGTAGCGGTCTGGTGGAACGATTCAACCGGACCCTCAAGGGAATGATCATGGGTCTCGAAGAGCCCCTGAGGCGCAAGTGGGACGTCCTCCTTCCCTGTCTCCTCTTCGCGTACCGCGAAGTCCCCCAGAAGTCCCTGGGGTTCAGCCCCTTCGAGCTCCTCTACGGGCACCCCGTCAGGGGACCCCTCAGCCTGGTTAAGGAAGGGTGGGAGACAGCGGCCCTAGAGCCCCCGCCCAATGTGTTTCGATACACTCTGGCCCTCCGGAACCAGACTAGGAAGTTCCGAGAACTGGCCGAGGCCAACCTCGAGGCTAGTCAAGAAGAAATGAAACGGTGGTATGACCAGAATGCCACTCTGGTCGAGTTTCAGCCCGGACAGCAGGTCTGGGTGATGGCCCCCATGGAGCCCTGTGCCCTACAAGACAAGTGGACAGGACCCTTTAAGGTGGTGGAACGTAAGAGCCAGGTGACATATCTCATTGATGTGCAGTCCCCCAGGAACCCCTTGAGGGTCCTCCACGTGAACCGCCTCAAGCCCCACTTCGCCCGGTCCGAGTTGAGCTTGCTCCTCGCCACGGACGATGGAGAAGAAGAAGAAACGGAGCCTCTCCCCGACCTCCTGTGCGTGAAAGAAAAAGATGGCCCCGTAGAGGGTGTGAGTCTCTCCTCCTCCCTCTCTCTCGAGCAGCGTGAGGACTGTCGCCAGTTATTGGGACAGTTCTCGGACCTCTTCTCCCTCACCCCCGGCGTCACCAGCTGGTGCGTCCACGACGTGGACACCGGGGACAGCCCACCGGTACGGCACAGAGCCTACCGCGTCCCTGACCTAGTCCGGGCCTGCATCAAGGCCGAGGTATCAAAGATGCTAGCTCTCGGGGTGGTCGAAGCCTCTGACAGCCCATGGGCTAGCCCCGTGGTCCTGGTTCCGAAGGCAGCCGCCCCCGGGGCTGTTCCCGAGCTGAGGTTCTGCGTTGACTACCGCAGGCTCAACGCAGTCACCAGAACCGATGCGCATCCCATCCCCCGAGCAGACGAGCTTATTGATCGCCTCGGGGCAGCTTGCTTCCTTAGCACGTTCGACCTGACCAGCGGATACTGGCAGATCGCCCTCACCGAGGGAGCTAGGGAAAGATCTGCGTTCTCCACCCCGGATGGTCACTACCATTTCCAGGTGATGCCCTTCGGGATGAAAAACGACCCCGCCACCTTCCAAAGGCTGGTAAACCAGGTACTGGCTGGGTTGGAAGAGTTCAGCGCTGCGTATCTGGACGATATCGCAGTCTACAGTTCCCACTGGCCAGAGCACCTCCAGCACCTCTGGGCGGTGCTGACGGCCCTGAGAAGGGCCGGTCTCACCATTAAGGCAAGCAAGTGCCAGATCGGACAAGGGTCCGTAGTCTACCTCGGGCACCAGGTCGGAAGCGGCCTCGTAGCCCCCCTCCAGCCCAAGATCGATGCAATCGTGGCCTGGGAGGCCCCCACGACCCAGACGGAAGTGCGGGCGTTCCTAGGGCTCACGGGGTACTACCGAAGGTTCATCAAAGGGTACGGCAGCATCGTAGCCCCCCTCACGGAGTTAACCTCCAAGAACCAGCCGAAGAAAGTCAGCTAGACCCCCACCTGCCAAGAGGCGTTCGAAACTTTGAAAGACGCCATGTGCACTGCCCCCGTCCTACAGGCCCCCGACTACTCCCGAGAGTTTGTAGTTCTAACGGACGCGTCCGAGCATGGCATCGGAGCAGTCCTGTCCCAGGTGAACGAGAGCGGCCTAGACTAACCAGTTGCATTCATTAGCCGGAGGCTACTCCCTCGAGAACAAAAGTGGAGCACCATCGAGCGGGAGGCCTTCGCGGTGGTTTGGACCCTGAAGAAGCTGAGGCCCTACCTATTCGGTACTCACTTCCGGGTCCAGACGGACCACCGACCCCTCCGGTGGCTAATGCAGATTAGAGGGGAGAACCCCAAATTGCTGCGCTGGTCCATCTCCCTCCAGGGGATGGACTTCACTGTTGAGCACCGGCCTGGTGCTGACCACGCCAACGCAGACGGCCTGTCCCGATTCTTCCGCCTCAGCGAAGAGAACCCCCAAGAGGATGGGTAGTTCTCCCCGCCTTCAGCTGGGGGGGACGCGTGTTGGACCCGGCCTCGTGGCGTGGTTCGCCTCGGTCCCTCCACACCCTGTGAGCATAGTCCCGTACCCCGAGTCCCCTGCGCAGCCTCCCTGTTAGCGTAGCCTGCACCTCGAACCTGGTCGCCCTACTCCCGTAAGCCTAGGTACCCCTAGCACCTCGACCAGGCCGGCCTTTCCCGTCCCACGCCCGGCTCCGAGCTCCTAACCTTGCATGCCCCACAAGGCCCGGACGCCATCTTCCCTTCCCGACATCCCTGTCTCCCTGGGCCTAGCGTGACCCCGGCCCCAGCGAAACCCAGACTCCAAAGGCGCGCCAGTCCCGGCTGGGGAGTAAAGTGATCCCCGAAGTGAGATAAGCCAGGGAGTTTCGATGGCACCTCCGGCCTCCCCTGAGAGACCGGTATCTGTCACACCTTTGGCCCTCCCCTGTGGGCCAGTTTAGATCGCACCTTTGGCCTCCCTGACTGCGGGCTCCAGACCTGCTGGGCGTCTGGGGATTCCCGGGCGCATCTTCAAAGGGATCAAAGAGCCAACCGCCGGACCTCTCCAACGACCAGCCCCCAAGGCCTGAGACCTCCGCTGCGAGGGTCCGGACATCAAAGGGCTAATGGACTATATCTGGGCCCGCCTGACAACTAGCGGGCAGTTGTATCTTGGACCTAGTGCAAGTTCAAGTTCAGGTATTTATAAAGCGCACTACTCACCCAGAGGGTCTCAAGGCGCTGGAGGGAGGGGTTTACTTTTTATCGAATAGCCATGTTTTCAGTTCTTTTCTGAAGGAGATGTGATTCTGAGTAAGGCGGAGGTGGGTGGGGAGTGAGTTCCAGGTCTTGGCAGCCAGGAAGGAGAAGGATCTGCCACCCATGGTGGTTTTTCAGATGCGCGGGACTGCGGCGAGGGCTTGATTGGATGATCTTAGTTGGCGGGTGGGATAGTAGAAGGACAGTCGGGTGTTGAGGCATTCGGGTCCTAGATTATAAAGGGCCTTGTGTGCGTGGGTAAGAAGGCGGAAAGTAATTCATTTGTTGACGGGAAGCCAGTGGAGGTTTTTTAAGTGCCCGGTGATGTGTTCTTGGCGCGGGATGTCTAATATGAGTCTCGCTGATGCGTTTTGGATGCGCTGGAGTTTATTCTGCAATTTTGTTCTAATTCCGGCGTAGAGTGTATTGCCATAGTCCAGTCGACTCGTGACCAGTGCATGGGTGACAGTCTTTCTTGTTTCGAGGGGGATCCAGCGGAAGATCTTTTTGAGAATGCGAAGGACGTTGAAGCAGGAGGACGATACGGCGTTGACTTGTCTGGACATTGAGAGGGAGGAGTCTAGAATGAAGCCAAGGTTACGTGCATGGTCTGTGGGTGTGGGCGCAGATCCCAAAGCGGAAGGCCACCAGGAGTCGTCCCAAGCTGAGGGGGAGGATCCTAGGATGAGCACCTCCGTCTTGTCTGAGTTGAGTTTTAAGCGGCTCTGTTTCATCCATTCGGCTACTTCTTTCATACCTTCGTGAAGGTTGTTTTTGGCGGTGTTGGGGTCTTTGGTGAGGGAAAGGATTAGCTGGGTGTCGTCGGCGTAGGAGATGATGTTGAGGTTGTGTTGACGTGCGATGTAGGCGAGGGGACTCATGTAGACGCTGAAGAGGGTGGGACTGAGTGAGGAGCCTTGAGGTACGCCGCAGATGACTTCGGTGGGCTCTGAGTAGAATGGGGGGAGTCGGACTCTCTGTGTTCTCCCGGCTAGGAATGAGATGATCCAGTCCAAGGCTTTTCCTTGTATGCCGATGTTGTTGAGGCGTTGTATGAGGGTGTTGTGACAGACAGTGTCGAAGGCGGCGGAGAGGTCGAGTAGAATGAGGGCCACTGTTTCACCGTTGTCTAGGAGTGATCGGATGTCGTCGGTCGCCGCAATGAGGGCGGTTTCGGTGCTGTGTTTGGCTCGAAAGACGTTCTGTGAGGGATCCAGGGAGTTGTTGGATTCAAGGAAGGCTGCTAGTTGGCTATTGACGGCTTTCTCGATGACTTTGGCCGGGAAAGGGAGTAGGGAAATGGGTCGGTAGTTTTTCAGATCTGAGGGGTCTGCTGTTGGTTTTTTCAGAAGGGCGCTGAGTTCGGCGTGTTTCCATATTTCTGGAAAGGTGGCGGAGTCGAAGGAGCAGTTGATGACATCGCGGAGTTGGGGAGCGATGATGGAGTCAGCTTTGTTGAAGATGAAGTGGGGGCAGGGGTCAGAAGGTGAGCCAGAGTGGATTGAGTTCATGAGGCGAATGGTGTCTTCAATGGTGATTGGGTTCCAGGAGTTGAGGTAGTTAGTTGGAGGGGTGGGATCTGAAGTGGGTGGGGTGAGTTGGTCATTGGGAGTATTCTTGAAGCTGTTGTGGATGTCGGCAATTTTGTTGTAGAAGAAGGAGGATAGCACATCGCAGAGGTCTTGGGAGTTAGTGATGTCGTTGGATGCTGCGGGAGGGTTGGTGAATTCTTTGACGATATTGAAGAGTTCCTTGCTGTTATGAGAATTGTTGTCGAGACGGTTCTTAAGTGCTGATTTCTTGGCGGATCGGATCAGTTGGTGGTGTTTGCGGGTGGCTGTCTTGAGGGAGTCCATGTTGTCTGAAGTTGGTTCTTTTCTCCAATTCTTCTCCAGGGTGCGGCATGTCTTCTTGGATTTTTTAAGGTCATCATTGAACCAGGGAGCTTTTTTGCTGGATGATTTTGACTGGTGTTTTTTCAGGGGTGTTAGTTCGTCCGCACTGTGGGTAATCCATTGCCTGAGGTTGGTGGCCGCTAGGTCTGGGTCCGCGCCAGGGTGGGAGTGTTTTGGCTGAGTGATGTGGGGAGTTGTTCGGTGGAGATTTTGTTCCATTTTCTTCGGGGAATGGGTTGTAGACGGTTGTGGGTCAGGGTTGTTTTGTAGCTGAAGTGAACACAGCTATGATCCGTCCAGTGGAGGGCTGTAGTATGATCGAAGGAGATGTGTTTGCTGGAGGTGAAGATAGGGTCGAGCGTGTGTCCGGCTATGTGAGTGGGGGTGTCAACAAGTTGTTTGAGTCCGAGATTGGACAGGTTGTCCAGAAGGGTGGTGGTGTTGTTGTCATGAATGTTGTCAAGGTGGTAGTTGAGGTCTCCTAGAAGAATGTAGTTCTCGGAGGCGAGGGCGTGCGGGCTGACGAAGTCAGTGATGTCGTCACTGAATTGAGATCGGGTGCCTGGGGGCCTGTAAATGAGTGTTCCTCTAAGTGTGGTCCTGGGGTCGGTGTGGATCTGAAATTGGAGGTGTTCGGCGGTTGCAAGATTTACGTCAGAGCTGGTTGTAATTTTGATGGTGTTTCTATGGACGATGGCGATGCCTCCTCCAGTTTTTTTATTGGTGCGGTCTTTTCGAATGATCTTGTAAGTGTCCGGTATGGCTATGGCGATGTCGGGGGCAGAAGATGCATTCATCCATGTTTCAGTAAGGAAGGCGATGTCGGGTGACGCAGTGTCGATTAGGTCCCAGAGTTCGGTTGCATGTCTGTGGACCGAGCGGGTGTTCAGTAGGATGCATTTCAAGTCGTTGGGTTCAGAGCTGTGTGTGGAGGAAGTGTGTTTGGTGAGGGTCCTGACGCAGTTGAACTTACAGGAGAGCCAGGAGAATGGGCCGTGGGTACGTCCTGGGGTAGCTTCGCAGCAAAGTGGGGTGCGTCCGGGGTTGAGGGCGAGGAGAGTAGCGGCATCATACGTTACTCTGGGGGGTTGGGAGCGGCATAGAGCAGGGGGACGGGCGCTGGGCGCGGTCCAGGCGCGGACGGGCGTAGACGGGCTTACCTTTGGTGCACCTTCGGCGCAACTGGGGCGCGAACACTGCGCGTGGACGCTGCGCGTTGGATCATTAGTCATAAATGGATAGTGGAGGGGCGGAGCATGGGAGGGGCAGCAGGGAGGCGGGAGCGAGGTCGAGGGAGGGCTCGGGTCAACCTGGGAAATGGCCGAACAACAACAACAACAAGGAGCAATGGGGCGCTATGAGGGCCAAAAGATGTTACCGCTACTATCGTGGTGGGAGCGAGTTCGTGCGCGGAGACAGTGCAGATCGTGACACAGTTTAAATATCAACACAGCCAATGCAATGCAGACAGGTGCGCAGCTAATATAATCACAGGTACTGCACGGTAAATGCGATAACAGTTCACACTCAGCCAAAGCGCTATGAAAATAAATGAGCAAAAGTGCGCGCTAGCAAGTAAAATTACAGTGCCCAGTCAGCCAAAGCAGATGTAAGCGCTACGATACCACAGGTGAGGGAGGAAGCGGGGGGAGCGACCACTCGCGTTGGAGGCAAGATGGTCACCTGAAGCCTGCTGATCTGATCGCGGCTGACCCTAAGGATAACTCATCTTGTACCTCTGAGCCCTGCTGACGCTGTCGCGGCTCCCTCTTCGCAACAAGGAACTGAACCACCTGAGCCCTGCTGACGCTGTCGCGGCTCGATCTGAACTTGTAACCATCGGAGCCCTGCTGACGCTGTCGCGGCTCGACCTCTAAGACCACCGGAGCCCTGCTGACGCTGTCGCAGCTCGAGCTGACCTCGTAACCATCAGAGCCCTGCTGACGCTGTCCCGGCTCGAGCTGAACTTGTACCCATCGGAGCCCTGCTGACGCTGACGCGGCTCGACCTCTAAGACCACCGGAGCCCTGCTGACGCTGTCGCGGCTCAAGCTTGAACCTGCAACCATCCGAGCCCTGCTGACGCTGTCGCGGCTCCCCACGAACCTCTCCACCTCGAGCCCTGCTGACCTCGTCGCGGCTCGAGGAGTACTCTGGTCCAGCTGGACCTTCGAGGCCACCATCACGACCGAGCCGACTTGACGGAGGTGAAGCAGCCAGGACGACCATCATCGTCCGTACCCCCCGGCTCGAGGATTGAGAGCTGTGCGTAGGGTACGCCCCGTACTGCCCCAGAGACTAAAAGACTGTCCCGCTTCCCCCTTCCTGATCCCTCAACGACTTTGTGATCCTCCGATCACTGTGTACATAAGAGTGCTTCCTTCTTTTATTCCTTATATAAAGAACTGGTGACTAAGAATCCAACAGTGTGGTGTCTGTTCGTAGTGTGGTGTGAGCTCAGAGTGTACGATCCTAGACCCAAAGTCCTCCCCGGTGAGAACCTCACGATAAGACTCGGCAAGATCTGTGGGAGAGGTGGGTCTTGGGGGGGACCAGGTGAGCATAACCAGGCCCTCTGAGATTGCCCCTTCCAACACCAGCCCTGGGAGGAGAAAGTCAGGGCCCAGCTGCCACCGGTGGGAGTACACGGAATAGAAGGAGCCGTTGAGTCCGGTGAGTGTACAAAAAACACAAGTTACATGGGTAGACTAACAACAGTGCCCAGCAGCATGGGTGGGTGGCCATAAAGTAAAGTAAAGTCCACATTTGTAAAGCGCACAATCACCCGTAAGGGTCTCTAGGCGCTGGGGGCCGTCGGGAAGATTAAGCGAGCTATTGCCCAGAGTCACATGGTGCTGGGCTAATCTGCCGCCGGAGCCGGGGATCGAACCGTGGTCCCCAGATTCCAGCGTCAGTCGCCCTTGCCGCGGCGCCACACCTCTCCCTCGAGTCTCACCATGAGTCCCACCAGGACACAACAGACAGGGGTTAGTTGCAAGGGGGAGGCACAAAGGGTGGAAGGTGGAGGGTAGGTGGCTGCTCTCATCCCATATGTCCCAGGGACACACACAAGCACTATGCCCAATGCACAGGGATATGGAAATCTCACACAAGATAGTAGACCACAGCTTCTAAACAATTTCATTTTGCAGACACACCTTTCGGAGATGCATCATTTTGTGATACAGTGTAGCAGGAGAGCAAGCACAAACAACCTGTCACCATCCCTCTGTCGCCCTCTCCCTCTGTCTCCCTCCCTTCCTCTGTCTCCCTCCCTCCCTCTGTGTCCCTCCCTCCCTCCCTCGGACTCCCTCCATCCCTGTCTCCCTCTCCCTCTGTCACCCTCTCCCTCTGTCTCCCTCCCTCCCTCTGTCTCCCTCCCTCCCTCTGTCTCCCTCCCTCCCTCTGTCTCCCTACCACCCTCCCTCTGACTCCCTCCATCCCTGTCTCCCTCTCCCTCTGTCACCCTCTCCCTCTGTCTCCCTCCCTCCCTCTGTCTCCCTTCCTCCCTCTGTCTCCCTCCCTCCCTCTGTGTCCCTCCCTCCCTCCCTCTGTCTCCCTCCCTCCCTCTGTGTCCCTCCCTCCCTCGGACTCCCTCCATCCCTGTCTCCCTCTCCCTCTGTCACCCTCTCCCTCTGTCTCCCTCCCTCCCTCTGTCTCCCTCCCTCCCTCTGTGTCCCTCCCTCACTCCCTCGGACTCCCTCCATCCCTGTCTCCCTCTCCCTCCGTCACCCTCTCCCTCTGTCTCCCTCCCTCCCTCTGTCTCCCTCCCTCCCTCCCTCTGTCTCCCTCCCTCCCTCCCTCGGACTCCCTCCATCCCTGTCTCCCTCTCCCTCTGTCACCCTCTCCCTCTGTCTCCCTCCCTCCCTCTGTCTCCCTCCCTCCCTCTGTCTCCCTCCCTCCCTCAGTGTCCCTCCCTCTGTCACCCTCCCTCCCTCTGTGTCCCTCCCTCCCTCCCTCTGACTCCCTCCATCCCTGTCTCCCTCTCCCTCTGTCACCCTCTCCCTCTGTCTCCCTCCCTCCCTCCCTCTGTCTCCCTCCCTCCCTCTGTGTCCATCCCTCCCTCCCTCGGACTCCCTCCATCCCTGTCTCCCTCTCCCTAGGTCACCCTCTCCCTCTGTCACCCTCTCCCTCTGTCTCCCTCCCTCCCTCTGTCTCCCTCCCTCACTCTGTGTCCCTCCCTCCCTCCCTCCCTCGGACTCCCTTTATTCCTGTCTCCCTCTCCCTCTGTCACCCTCTCCCTCTGTCTCCCTCCCTCCCTATGTCTCCCTCCCTCCCTCTGTGTCCCTCCCTCCCTCCCTCTGTCTCCCTCCCTCCCTCTGTGTCCCTCCCTCCCTCTGACTCCCTCCATCCCTGTCGCCCTCTCCCTCTTTCTCCCTCCCTCTGTGTCCATCCCTCCCTCCCTCTGTATCCATCCCTCAGTGGTCCTCCCTCTGTCAGCTCACCGCAGCTCCCTGGCCACACACCCAGTTGCACCCAAGCACTGCACAGGCCTTACAAAGACCATAGAGCAGAATGTTTAGGGATGTCTCCTAATTACCAGAAGTCATCTACTAAGTGCCTGCAACACAACCACCATTTGCATGCGACACTGTACTGTGTCAGGACACACAGTTTGGAATGCTCTGTAGTACACAATGGGCACAGGTGTAGGCAGCACAAGTCCCTCCTGTGATCATTGCAAACACAAACACCAGAACTAGGTTACACATCCTGTGCAGGAACACACAACCACGATTATGCCAGCATGCTACATGAGGGGACAGCAAAATAATGAAGGATGGACGCTTGCTAATCACACGCAAACTACTAGCATGGCCTGTCATACACCCCCTTTACAGAAACTCAACCCCTGGGGACTGGCAATGGAGTGAAACACTGTCCCAATTGTCATGTACCACAACTAAACACTCACTCATATGAATACGCATACAACTATTACATGCACATTGCAGATGTTCCAGTACATTGTGCCTCTCACACAATGCACATGCCCCATCTCATGAACGTTGTGGATGCACTTAAGTATCAACATGGACATGGGTATTGACAAGGTGATGCGTCTTAGAGAAGTGCCACGTTCCAAAGCCATGATCTAGAAGTGGGTGTACAGGTCCAGGGGTGTTGCCATTATTTGGCCATCACGGAACAGCAACACCTATCCAATGTAGAAGATTTCATGCAATTAAACTAGCATGCCGTCACGACGTTGTCTCTGTCCGAAAACTAAAACTCCTTGGCCAAAGGTCCCTCAACTTAATGTCACTTGTGTTTCCATGTTTGTCCTCGCCCCCTCCCCCGTGAGAATGTTGATGCTTCAGACAAGACGATATTTGTTGTAGCACATGTTGATGTTGCCAAGTGAAAAATTTGTTTAAGCCCTGAAGTCAAGTTTTCTCCTAAGCGCCGCAATAAGTGGGAGTGTCACAGTGTTAAAACAGATAGTGGCTAGTCAATCCATAGCCATGTTCATAGGTTTAGGATGCAAGTACTGTGGTGAAAGCTGATTCGCTTAGGGGACATGCAAAAGCCTGCTGATTGATGTATGATATCTCTGTGCGAAATATATTGCAGCTTCAGTCCGGCAGAACGCAGACTCGCCTAAGCCCTGAAACGCCGTGTATGCCGCACCTCTTTTGCTTGAGGTCTCCCCCCTGTGACAAACAGGAGTGTGTCCAATGGTGAAATCGGTACTAAAATATTCATTGCAAGGCTTGCATGTGTTATGCGAGTCATGTAGCGTGATTGGTTGCCTGTGAATGCATGCCCCGCACTGTCCCTGATGTCAGCGTACAACGGTAATGCCTAGGTCAATGATTCTGCCTACCTGAAGATGTGTGTGTGAGTGAATATTTCTTGTTTGCAATATGCTGCACTGTGATTATTGTGCGTTTGAAATACTCTGCACTGTGAGTGCAAATGGTGTGTTTTGTTTTGCACAGTGACATCTCCTCGCATCTCAATGTTCTCCTCGCCATCTAACGCCCACAACTTGCCTATCTGAATGTTAACGCCCACATCTAACGGCCAGAAGGGACTACTTTACCACTGATGGTGCCCCCCCTTTTTAGTGTATATGGTGTCAATTCATATAGCCCATGTCCATCTTCTGTTCCTCCCCTTTACAACGCTGTATTGGGTGTTGTGATGATTGGTGATGTACTTTTTGAGTTTACCTGGCTCAAAGGACACAGTTCTCACTTCATAATAGTAGAACAGATAATGCTCTGTCTCTTACATGAACATGCTGCATCTAAACTCTGTGCATGCTTCACGCAGACATAAGGATTAACACTGTATCCTGGATGTTGTGTGAACCAGAGCACTGCTGTATATGGGTTGTGTCGCCAAGACAAGACACAGCAATGGCTGTGTCAGTCATTGTCAAGAGAATGGAAGAATGAAAAAACTCCAGAGTACTTGTCAATTTACTACCACTACATACACAACTGAACAATGACATCAATGTAAAGCTTGTGGAACTGTGATGCTGATAATGGATAACCAATTAGGATGTCACTTGATAGTGTGTTAACAGTGTCTGTCTCTCCCACACACAGGGCAACGTGTGGACCCCCCCCCCCCAACCAGGGGGGAGAAGGATCCCAGGCCCAGGCTCAGCAGGACCCAGACCCCACCGAAAGCGACGCCACTCAACGCACTGTGGATGACCCCAACCAACCTGGCTCCTCTGGATCCCAAACCCCTGCAGCAACTGTACCAGCTACATCTCTGCCAACCACCGTAACCATTCCCACCACATCCCAGAAGACAGGTCAGAGCCCTGCCCATGATCCACCAGAGAGCCAGTCTGAAAATGAGGGACGAGAAAACACAATATTGCAGGGCTCGAGGGATGTTTAGAGACCAAGCCTAAGTATTATCCCCCACTGGAACAAGCTAATAAACAACAAACTTAGGGGTCTAATTAGAAATCCAATAGTGATTCTATGCTTTTGTAGTCATGTCAATTGTACATGAGGACAAACACAGCAAATCTAACAAACCATACCACAAAATGTGAAGCACCAGTAAGCGTAAGTCACCCCTAGTTAAGGATTCCCATCAAAAATCTTGGAATCCTTAACTAGGGGTGACTTACGCTTACTGGTGCTTCACATTTTGTGGTATGGTTTGTTAGATTTGCTGTGTTTGTCCTCATGTACAATTGACATGACTACAAAAGCATAGAATCACTATTGGATTTCTAATTAGACCCCTAAGTTTGTTGTTTATTAGCTTGAAAATGAGGGACACCCTTTGTCGGACGCCCCTGAGGTGGCAGACAACCTCCACCCTGTCAGCACTTGGGGGGCCCGTCGATCGGATGTGCCCACAAGCGCAGGCCGTGCTCGTGTGGGTCAGGGTGGTGGGAGTGGCGCAAGGCGGAGGCGAGATTCTGGCCAGTCAGCTGCAGGGCCCGGTATGCCTGAACTCGCTAACATCCTTGAGGCATACCGGCGGGACACCAGGGAGGTAAGCCAGCTTGCAGAGGCCCTCAACCAGGTGAAACAACAGCAGGCAGAGCAAATAGCCAGGCAAGACCTACATTATGGACGGGTGGAGGCAAGTCTGGCTCAGCTCTTGACGGTGCATCGGGAAATGAGTCAATCGCTACGTCAGATTGCTGCCAACATGCAGCACCCTCCCTGTGTCACCAGGCCAGCTACATCTAGGCAAAGTGCGACACCAGCCACAGGGAGGGATGAGGAGGAGGAGGAACTGTCTGACGTAGCGTCCCATGCATCATCCAGGCCTGCACCTGAGGGTCCCCCAAGGAAGGTGGGTCGTCCACGGCTAAGACGTTGAGTGGCAGTGGGCCATGAACTACTCCCAGGACACCGGACCTGGCATATTGCCCTTGGGTGCAACAGCATCACCTATGAGACTCTCCCACATGGACTTGCTGGTCACAGTCTGCCCAATGATGCCAAGCACTGTGGCCTGGACTCTGTTGACTGAAACTGTAAGGCATCTCATCTCCAGCAGTGAACTTTGGATTCCACCCCTTTCTGTACAGCACCTATTCACGTTTCCTGCACAAGATCACACAATAAATATTTTAAACATCAAACGCATTTGGTGAGTTATCTTGTACCCACAGTATAAAATAATATGTGTGTGCTAATGTATGAAATGCAAGGGTATTCACCAAACTGCAGACATCCACACACTTGGATCAGAGTCCGGGTGAGGACACACATTGGTCACAAATTCCTAAAAACTATATACAGGGATGTAAAGACACACCTGTGTGGGATAGTAAATGCTGAAGGGGTATTTGGATCACAAAACTGCAATAACAGCCAGGCCCAGGAGAGTCACTTTGAAGTGTATAGATCAGTGTGACAAAACTTGTTGTCCATGTAGGGTGTACCTACATCTGTGTCATCAGGTATGTGAACTATCATCAGCATGATGCTGTACTGTTGATGTGACGAATGGCGCACAGGACAAGGGTGGCAGGACAGACTGTGGGAAATGGGCTGTAGCACTCTACCCAAGCTCACCTGATGAGCTGACCTCACCCTATGGAGCTACAAGTACTATACTCCTGTGATGGGTGCTACGCATCCAGAACAACTACCCACGTCTGACAATTATCTACACCTGAACGGCCAAATCACCCCACACCCAAGAGACGTGGTCATGGTGTGTGTCCCCTGTGGCTACTTGACTGACTGTGACGGTCATGTTGAAGTGGTGTGACCAGGTTGTGTACTGCCACGTGACTGTAAGGAAGTCAATTTTGCATGCTGTGGTGTTGACAAGGTAACAATGTACAATATTGTGCCTATGGAAGGTGTGTGTGTGCTGTACAAGGCACATGGCCTGGTGGTACGTAGACACATTGTCATGTGGCTCAGCATAGTCTTGCCAGTATGTTGTGCACACACAGGCATATAATCTGTAATGGGTGAGTTTGAGGCCTTGTGATACCAGGAGGATGATTGTCTGGTGTTCTCTGTGTGTAGGGTGGCTGGAGCATGGTCTACAAATGGATGGAAGAAGGGGTATCCAGTAGGCGTGTGTGGTCCTGGATAGTGTGCGCTGCATTGTGGCTGTGTATGCAGCACCAGGAATGAGTGAAGACTTGATGGCAGGAGGGGTGTGACAACTAGCAAAATAAGCACATAACACAAGGTCATTGGCAAGCCACAAAGTGACATGTGCATGTGAATGCAGGAGTCTCTGCTTCACTGAAGGTCACACAAAATAATATGGCACAGTAATCACCAAAGAGCACGGTCACGGGATCAGGCCCCTTAGGGACAAGTGGGGCACAGGACACACAGCGTCAGCAGGTGTAGACTACAGCTAGTGTGTTCCAAGCTAACCAGCAGTTACACAGCCATCCACCTCACACACAGTATAGTATTTTAGCCTTATTAGACACCATGCATGTAGTCACTGTACACGTAAAGACATAACAAGCATAAGCTTACTTCATGCCATATAGTATACATGCACAATAGAAGGACATGTGCGTTGACATCAAGGAGGCACAATAATCATTTCAAATCACCCGTCATGCACAACATGATGATTTACCTTGTGAGGCCATGGAGCATCATCTAAATACATGGTCATTGGCATAGGCAAGAAGACAAACAAATAACTATACGAATAATGTCACCGGTAATGCAGCATAACTATTCGATAAAACACTGCCAGGGAATGTCCTTACCTTTCTTCATCAGAGTGGTGTGATGCTCAAAGGGTTCCACCTCCAAATAGCCCCTTGGTCTGAGTATAAATGACAGACACAAAAGGGTGATCAGGCGAGGGAAGGAGAGGATGGGAACTGCAGGGAGGGAGACCTGAAACAGAGGCAAAGACCCATTAGGAGTAGTTTCTCATGTCACTGACACCAAAAATACCTCATGAGATACACTTCACAAGTGTGACTGGTACAGTGTAACGGCTGTAGCCAATTAGAGATCACTGATTATGCAACCACATGAGATCCAATGCTGTGACACGGACACATACAACCTAGGACAGTCTGTCATTTATTTGAGTCTTGTGCAGCGCTCACAAGTCATCTACCATGCAATGAGTTCTATGTGTACAAATACTAATCCACTGTCACTGATGATGTGGACAAAACAAACGAATTGAAACATATGGCAATGCTACTTACGCAAATTGAAATAGCTGTATTTGATAATGTGTACCCGTAAGGGCCATGTAGGCAAACTTGACATCACCCACAACAGCTGTAAGAATCACATATGATGAGGAAGCTAATGACCTACATGCAATGAAGGCACTCTGTAGGCAGTCTTTTGCTCTATCAACTTTGCATCACTATGCTAAACATGACAAGCAGTCTGAAAATGACTCAATAGCAAGTGATGTTGATCCAACCAACATAATGAAACCCTACCGTCGCACAGAAATGCAGCACGGGACAAGAGAATCATGTGAATAACCGCACTGCACTGGTGCAACAAAATATGTCTCATATGCCTCATCACAACATTGTCATTTCTAAAGCAACACATGCATGGCATCATGTGATTTTAGACAGAACTGCTACTCACTGTGAAGGCTGGCGTAGCTGTATTCTCAACCTGCACTGAGGTAACGACATGACAGTGACATGACATACTGCAACAAGGGGCAATGCATCCATGCGAACAGAATCACAGAACAATTGTCCTGACATGTGCAACATACACTGGGCAACACCTACACGACATGGTTTTGTGATAAACTAACTGGACTGTGCCACAAGGTTGATGTGAGGAACCAGACACATTCTAATGCACACAGTGAGGCTGCAATCCACCACAGAGTCTATGGTTGGGACCTCTAACACAATGTCAAACCATGGTATATGCAATGTTGCAGTGTCAATGTCTACACACATTCATGCATTCACCAGAGTCTACAACTACAACAGATGACTGTCAGATGGGGGGACTATCCTGTCATGGGAGTGGGCCTACATGTAATTAGAAACATGATGTTGTTGCATGTATGCATGGTCTAACAACATGCGCATGAACATGTACCACACATTAGGAACCATACCAACGCTAAACAGCCTCATATGAGTCCTTACCCAAATTGACTTTTCAACATGTCCGTGCAGGCTCCGTTGATACGGCTGACGTTGCAATCATAATGAGCAATAGCAGGCTGACCACGATGACACCAACGGACAACAGGCAGGGCGAGCTGGGGATGAGAAGCACACAAGGGGTCAAGTTCCGTATGATGTCATTCTGAAATTGTCCTGTTGAATAGCCTGATGTACTAGTACACCTGTACATTCCAAGTACACACATAGCACATACGTGTGTGTCATTACATCTGCACTTATGTGACACAGCACAACAAACATCCAAGTGACATTGCATACAGTCAGTTGCATACACAGCATGCTAACCATGCAACTCTATAGTACATTTATTACCAAAATGCAACTGTGACTCACCATTATGAAAAGAAGTTGCGGATGAGGTGACTCCGGATATCATCTTCAACCTCCTCGTCAATGTCATCCTGGGCAAGGCCTTCATCCTCAACGGGCGGATGTTCCAGCTCATCAGGATCAAGGTAGAGTGGCACGGTCTTCTCCACTGCCATGTTATGTGGCATGCAGCACACGGTGAAGATGTCACACACCTTGCGTGGGCTGTATTGGAGGGCTCCGCCTGTCTTGTCCAGGCACCTGAACCTGCTCTTCAGGAGTCCAAATGTTCGCTCGATCACCCGCCTGGTCTTCCCATGAGCATTGTTGTACCGCTGGTCTGCAGCTGTCCTGGGGTTGCGTAGCGGCGTCATTAGCCATGGCATGTTTGGATATCCTGCGTCTCCTGCAAATTGACATCATGGAAATGAGTGTGTAATATGATGCAGTTCATGAAGTTGTGACATACTGACATACATAGCTGACAGAGTTTACTCACCAACAAGACATGCCCGGTGGATGTGCAGCTGCAACATCATCTGTGGTACCCTGCTACGCCTCATGATGAAAGCATCGTGGCACGTGTTTCCTGTTGCGATACACTTGCTCCTGAGCCTGTGGTGGCACCAGAGTAACATGTGTACCATCAATTGCACCAATTACATGTGGCATGCGTCCCAGGGCATAGAATTCCCCCTTGACATCTGTCAACTCTTCTGGAGTAGGGAATGTAATGAACTCATCAAGAAGGAGCAACATTTCTGCCAAAACATCCGTCAATACACGGCTTAACATGGTCTGAGACATCCCTCCCACATCAGCTATGGTAAATTGGAACGTACCTGTGGCAAAGAAATGTAGGGCTGCCATCACCTTTACCTTGGGTGTCAGCGCAGTTGGATACCTATGTCGTGGTTGCAGGTGCACCTCCAGCCTGTCCGTCAGGTCCTTGATCATTTGTCTGGTGAAGCGGTACCACTGAATGCAGTTACGTTCCCTCATGTCTTCCAAGTCTGGCAACGGCCTTTCCAGAGGGGGTGCCCTGCAAAACAGCATTTAGAGTATATTTTTTTAACTGTCTGACTAAGACAATAACAATGTACATGGCACAAGCAACACTGCTTCAACTAATGTAGACAATTTTGAGTGCGGCCTGGGAGACACACTGAGGGAACATGTGCCAGCTGCAAGCCACTCCTCCATGAAAATTAAAAGACCTGTGGTCTGTGGTATGGATACAACATGCATATTAAGGATCTAATGGAAAGGTCTGAGTGAGCATGACAATGTATCATGTCAATGACACACGTCATGAGAATGGCATTAGGAGGTTGTCTGCACATCCAGACAGATGACAGCAATACACACACACACATCACATGGACCATCATTTGCACAGATCTGACATATTCATAATGCGGTGTAAAATTTCACAAACTATTACATGGACATCATCATACAGCATAAATGTTTGATTTGTGACAAATGGTCTGTGATGCCATCACACATATGAGCGATTCATTAGCACAAGTGGCATGGTGTGCGTACATTACAAACCCTGTCATCACGGCAAGGACCCAACATAGATGCTCCTACAGCAGATATACTTAACAGTATGAACTATTTACTTACCTTTTGTAACTAAACATCGTGAAGGTACAGTAGTTTGTAGCATATTCCTAACTTTGAATACATACCAGGCTTTTTGCAAATTTGGCTCCGTGGATGCCATCGATCTGCACAGTGAGTCGGTGCTATCCAGCCCACACCGGATCAAATATTGTGCCGCTGATTGCCATTCTACAAGGGCTTGGCCAAGTATTGGCCGTACCTACAACGCACACTCTGGCAGCAGTTCCACAACCGTGTCCCACAGAGAGTGTGTGGAGCGGACAAAGAGGCATGTGATGTTGGGAGACCTCAGTCCCAGACTCTGGGAGGATGATGTCATATTTCCGTACTGCTCATACCTCTTGGATACCCTGTCCAGCGGAGCTAACGGGAATGTTGTCTGTGATTTGGAGGCCTGCATGGCCATGCTCTCTGGGGTGGGGTGGGAGGACAGGAAACATGGTTCGTCCCTGGAGGGGTGTGGGCGTCTGGCAACGTGCCTATCTACAGCAAAACATGCTGTGTGCCTGTACATGCTGGCCAATATGGATTCAGTAAAATCGGAATTAAGCGGCTGCAGAGGCTCAGCGGAGCCTGACTGCAGTTTAAGGACCTCAGTGAGGGGGTTGGTCCTCACATCCGCAAAGGGGAGAAGAAGGGGCAAGGCTTTGGCCGCCCGCGTCAACATAACACTGTACGTTGGCCGCTCATCCTAAGACACGTTTGGAGTAGAGACATCACCAGTGTCTGGCGAGGTGTTCAGACCACTCGCATACCCCAGTCCACCTGTCCTGTCATCTTGTGACGGACACTCACGTGTCAGTGGGTCTTCATAACCCTCCCAATACTCCTTATCACCCATTCCCAGATAATCATTGTTGTCATAATCTGTGCCCGGCTCGTTGAAGTTTAACTCCCCATGCAGCATTAACAGCGGTGTTCTGCTGCGCAGTTCCCACACCGGAGCCGTACAGTGTGTGGTATCGGGGACAGCACCACCCGAGGACGGCGCCAAGGCTGACACCTGGGGGACTGTTGGCGGTGAGGTTGTGAGGTGGACCAGCGAGGAACAGGTTCAACAATCAGATCCTGTCTGTCCCAGCGGTGCCGGGACGATTGCGCCGCCTGCGTCAGAGCCAAAGCGAGTGACGGTGTCAGGGAAAACGCACCAGACACGCAGTGCCCCCAGATGGGTCCGCTGGGCCAGATGCCGCCGCGTAGGCCGTTGGTGGAGTGAGGGACATCATGGCCATGAGGAAGCGCACTTAGTCCTCATGCGTCGCATGCTGGGCATGGACCGGAGGTCGTGGTGCAAGCTACGACGGCTGCTAATCTGACGGAGCCGCGTGGCCAGTGTCACCCAAATCACATGCAGCATTGCACGTGCATTGTGGTGAATTTTAAGTGCGATGACGTCTCTTTGACTTCTTGGGGTTACCTGTCGAATTAGCCCTGGAGGACTGATGTCAAATCCCGGGGCTCTGATGTCTCAACACCCATGCCCAGGCACTCGTCCTACGTCGAGACCATGAGCTATTGTGGTTCTGGGCCAACTGCTGGAGTCTGAGCGGCATGTGGGACCACTAACACCTGGCTTCATATGTCTGCTCCCGGCAGTCGGAGCAGCTCTTGTTGTCGTGCTTGACGCAAAAACAGTGGAGACACCGACGGTGAGGGTCAGTCACCGACATTAGTCGTTCGCAATCCTCACAGGCTATGAAACTGACATCCCTATTGGGACCGTCCAGAGTCAGACAATCCAAGTTAAATGCTCTGGAGTGATCGTACTATGATTTGGGTTACAAATTGAGTAAGATTACATTTATACGGGAACAGCGCGGGTGGTGTAAAAAAAGAGGACCGGACATGAGCACGCAGAGGCAACGTATGAGTACTCAGACAACGTCATCAGGGCGCACACAACACCAATGACACACGCAGAGCCGCAGGAGATGCCTACCGACACACAAGTGTACTGCTAAGCGGCAATTGCCATATATAGGATGACACTTGGGGATATTCTAAGGTGAGGAATATAAAACGGACCAGTTCATTTCATATGCAAACAGCATGCACAATGTCGCACATGGCACACACATGACATGGTCACACAGGGTAATGCTGTGCGTCAATTCGACCTCTGTGACATTGTGCATGTTGCTGTCATCATGTGACAGTTCCCTGTACTGAATGGTGTGCCATTCCAGTGTTGATGTGCCTCTCAATATGTTGCAGACGTTACTCAGGTGCGTAGTGTTGAATGTATGTGATACACATGTGCAAAATGATTAATGACATGTCTCAACAGCTCTTCACACATCAACTGAGCCACAAGGTCACAGTCCCTGTGCTTCTTCAATGTCTGCCACACCTGGGGCCTGCTGATGTAAGGATGCCATGCTGATGTATGCAGCCACATCGTCAACATGAGTGTAGACTACATCCCTGCAATGTGATTTCCTGGAGTCACTCTCCCAATGGTGACATGAAGGAGCTCAGGAACGCACCCTACACAATCGTTCACTTGTGTATGTCTGACGCACTGTACCCCAATGGTACGTGCGTGAGTATGCCTCGTTCCCCTATTGCATGTTAGCCATACGCGAGCACAGCGTACCCCAATGGTACGTGCGTGTGTACGCCTCGTTCCCCTATTGCATGTTAGCCATACGCGAGCACAGCGTACCCCAATGGTACGTGCGTGTGTACGCCTCGTTCCCCTATTGCATTTTGAGCATACACGAGCACAGCGTACCCCAATGGTACGTGCGTGTGTATGCCTCGTTCCCCTATTGCATTTAGAGCATACGCGAGCACAGCGTACCCCAATGGTACGTGCGTGTGTACGCCTCGTTCCCCTATTGCATGTTAGCCATACGCGAGCAAAGCGTACCCCGATGGTACGTGCGTGTGTACGTCTCGTTCCCCTATTGCATTTTGAGCATACGCGAGCACAGCGTACCCCAATGGTACGTGCATGAGTACGCCTCGTTCCCCTATTGCATTTAGAGCATACGCGAGCACAACGTACCCCAATGGTACGTGCGTGAGTTCACCTCGTTCCCCTATTGCATTTAGAGCATACGCAAGCACAGCGTACCCCATGGTACGTGCGTGTGTACGCCTCGTTCCCCTATTGCATGTTAGCCATACGCGAGCACAGCGTACCCCAATGGTACGTGCGTGTGTACGCCTCGTTCCCCTATTGCATTTTGAGCATACGCGAGCACAGTGTACCCCAATGGTACGTGCGTGTGTACGCCTCGTTCCCCTATTGCATGTTAGCCATACGCGAGCACAGCGTACCCCAATGGTACGTGCGTGTGTACGCCTCGTTCCCCTATTGCATTTTGAGCATACGCGAGCACAGCGTACCCCAATGGTACGTGCGTGTGTACGCCTCGTTCCCCTATTGCATGTTAGCCATACGCGAGAACAGCGTACCCCAATGGTACGTGCGTGTGTACGCCTCGTTCCCCTATTGCATTTTGAGCATACGCGAGCACAGCGTACCCCAATGGTACGTGCGTGTGTACGCCTCGTTCCCCTATTGCATTTTGAGCATACGCGAGCACAGCGTACCCCAATGGTACGTGCGTGTGTACGCCTCGTTACATCATTGAATGGGTTGCATTTGCAATGGCAATGGCACAGTACTTGTGTGGGTATTCAAATAAATACATAGGGAACTTCTAGGGGAACAGTGGAATGATCTGAATGCAACCCGGTTGTCATGGATACAGAGACTTTTGAGCCTCCTACAGGTGTTCTAGAAAATTCAGTTGGCCAAAAGTATACAATGTTGCAAAAGTTGTTGTTCAGCTCTTGCTCAGTTTTCAAACCATGCACATGTGTGTCATGGCCTTCTGTGTGATGTGATTGGATGGAACATAGGATGCTAACTATGGTGGCCTATCTCACCCTACTCCTTGGACTCACAGACCCTGTGCAGCACATATATAAGGCAGCATGTGGCTGTGGGAGGGCACTTGCCTGCACAACATTGGAGTGGTAACCACAGCTGCTGTCTCTGTATCCTCTGGACCCTGATTAGCTGAGCATGGAGAGGGCACCTGCATTCACTGATGGTGAGTACAAGGCCCTGCTGGATGCCCTCCTGCCAAATTACAGCAAGCTGTATGGGAGACCAGAGGATCAGGTGAGTGATGTGTGCACTACCTTGGAGTGTGCACCTGTTGTGTGTGTGACATCATAGCCACTGTGTATGTATAGTGGATAGATGCTATGTTGTTGGGAGTGAGTGCCAGGATGTACAGTGTTGTTTCTAGAGAGTACTTTGTTGTAGTGGGGTGTGTGACAGCATGTCACGTGCTGCAGTGCACCCAGATGTAGCATATATCGCTCTGTGAGTGCCATGCTCAAAGAGTGTTTTGCACCCCTCATGTCATCTGTAGCCTTTCAATGGCATGTAATGCAGTAGTGTTTGCTCACAGGCCACATACTCCTGGACAATGATGCAAATGTGTGGAGCATACGATGCCCTGTTGTCAGCAAGTATTTTGTGAACATATGTGTGTCTTTGGAACATGGACCAAGTGTACTGATGTTCTTTTACTTCACATTTGTGACAGGTATCTGCCTATGAGAAGGGTGAAATCTGGGTGGACATGGCCAGGGCTGTCAGGAGTGAGTGGGGCCCTCGCAGGAGGCTCAGAAACATCAAAAAGAGGTGGCAGGACATCCGGTGCTGGACCCGCCGCATCGCCAGAGTACAGCTGGGTCTGGAAGCTCCACGCCGGCATGGCGGCACCCGCCACCTCACCCCCCCCATGCTCTGGGTCGTGGAAGTGGTGTTCCCTGACCTCCATAGGCAGTTGCAGGAGGGACAGCAGGAAGTAGGGGTAGGTACATGTCTGTTTGTTGTCATGTGTGTCACATGCTACCTGCAGTGCTTCAAGGATTGCTAACACTCCCATAGTTTGAGTGGCGTGGTCAGACAGGCACTTTGTGCATTGGCATTAGAACCTCCCAGTTTCTGCTGATGCTTCTTTACATGCCTTGCCCGACTCCACTTTTGACCAGCGCTTTGGCTGATGATTGTTTTTCACATGTACTCCTAGGGTGCAATGTCTCAGTATGCATCTTCTTTTGCACATCATCATGTTGGAGGGGGGTCTGTGACACCTGTTGGTACCTTACATGTAGCACCACATGTGCACTGTGTCAGCCCTTCTTCATATTTTGCCAATGATCTTGAGTCTCAACATGTGTTTTCAGCACGAGTCAGCCTCAGTGGCCTTTGTCCATGGTACTTTTTCTAATTGTCATGTGTTAGCTACAGGTGCACAATGTACATGTGCTATATTTTGGGCTTATGCATACTCACACTGGGCAGTGCGTGTGTGCGTATTCTCCTAATATGCTGCATGTTGGTTGGAAATATTATTGATGGGCAGCCACACAATGTGGCTTTGGGTGTAGCCAGCTGTGATGCCAGTGTGAGGTGATGGTACACTTGTTTCAGGTCCCAGGATGGCATCACATGGCAGTTCAGACAGTACTTTTCCCATTTGGCACAACGCTGAAGCAAATCAAACATGACCAGGTCTGGGATTGGGTGGCAGGGTTGGAAATGAACTGTGATGCATCATCAGCTATCCTTTTGTCAGGCAGTGGATCATCATTGTGTCTCTCATACACGTTTCAGCCTTGCCTGTTGCTTGTATCCTACTATACATTGAGCGTTGTGTCTCTCACAATTGGCCAAGACTAGACTTAGCATTGAGCAGAGTTCAGTGTCATGTGACTCATAATGCATGCCATGTTTAGAAATGTGCCCAAATGATTTCTAGGTGATATGTCTGATGTGTACAGGTGACTGATATGTTTTTCTTAATCTCCTTGCCAACAGCATCATCATCTGAATCTGGAGGAGACACAGGCGCGGACCAGGCAGAGGGACCCAGCGACAGTGCCACCTACTTTGATGAGTCAGAGGGAGGCAGTGGCACGGAGGGTGAGGAGAGTCTGCAGGCCGGACGACATGTGACTGACACATCCTACCATGCAGACAACTCCGAGTCAGACTCTCAGGAGGAGGGGGAATATGCAGCAATTGTCACTTCTTCATCTTTGTCTGGCCTCCCCTCCTCCAGTTCCATCTCCACCCTCCCAGTCTTTAGTGTCCCTAGGTCCATGCTAGCCCCCGTGTCTCCTTTGTTTCCGGCACCGCAGCCCCTGCCCCTGTGTCCCCTGCTGCCCTCGGTGCTGAGTCTGTGGACCTACTCCGGCAGATTGCAGTAGGTCAGACATCCATGTTGACAGTCCTCCATGGACATACACGACTCATTACACAGTTGGTGTCGTTCATGGAGGGCATGTCATCAGCCATGTCTGATCTACGTCGGAGTGTGGCTGCCATAGAGTCAACACTGACGGCAGCTCTGTACACCCAGCAGCATCTGTCCCCCCCATCCTTCAGACCCATCCACCTCTACCTCTCACATACCTACACAACATACACGCAGACGCCACAGGTCAGGCACACCCGGCACACCCACACACCAGAAAAAACTCAAAGCTCCACACACACAATCTCAAGGGGATGTAGGCACACCCACAGGGAGAGAGGAGACAGCTCACACACGCATCCACACACGCAGTAGAACAGACTCACAGCCCTCTACCTCCACCCCCAATGTGTCCCCGGGTTCAGGTGGTAGTTTTTCCGCACTGGCTGAGGTGTGCAGCCAGGTATTTGAAGAAACTTTGGGCGATGCACCAACCAGTGTGGATGGATCCACTACACCTGCACCCACTCCACCTGTCATTCCCTCTCCTGTCCCTGCGGTGCCGGAGGATTCCACAGATGGTGCCCCCATAGTTTCCAGTGCGGAATAATCTCCATGTGCAGGCAAGTTTGGGTTTGAGCACACCCATGGAGGCACGAACTGTTGATAAGACTTTTTTGGACTGGCCATTGGCCTTATATGAGCAAGGACTCTTATTTGCTTTTTCAAATTAGGACAAGCTGAATAAAGCTATTTTTTTTCTGAACTTCAGTTTGTGTGTTGATGACTGTGACTGCTGTGGGCCTGGGAGCTGGTGTGATGTTCACATTTGGGAATGTTAACATGTGTCTATCTCCTGATGGTAATGCGGTTAACAATGGTATGTTTCTGATTTCACGGTTGGCCACCGGCAGGCAGTGGTGGGGGTCTTAGCCACACACACTCTAATGCTGGGCACTGGTGGGCAGTGGTGGGCAGTGGTGGGGGTCTCAGCCACACACACACACACTGATGCTGGGCACTGGTGGGCACTGGTGAGGGTCTTAGCCACACACACAGTCTAATGCTGGGCACTGGTGGGGAGTGGTGGGCAGTGGTGGGGGTCTCAGCCACACACACACACACTGATGCTGGGCACTGGTGGGCAGTGGTGGGGGTCTTAGCCACACACACACACACTGATGCTGGGCACTGGTGGGCAGTGGTGGGCAGTGGTGGGGGTCTTAGCCACACACACTCTAATGCTGGGCACTGGTGGGCAGTGGTGGGCAGTGGTGGGGGTCTCAACCACACACACACACACTGATGCTGGGCACTGGTGGGCAGTGGTAGGGTCTTAGCCACACACACACACACACTGATGCTGGGCACTGGTGGGCAGTGGTGGGGGTCTTAGCCACACACACTCTAATGCTGGGCACTGGTGGGCAGTGGTGGGGGTCTCAGCCACACACACACACACTGATGCTGGGCACTGGTGGGCAGTGGTGGGGGTCTTAGCCACAAACACACTGATGCTGGGCACTGGTGTGCAGTGGTGGGCAGTGGTGGGGGTCTTAGCCACACACACACTGATGCTGGGCACTGGTGGGCAGTGGTGGGCAGTGGTGGGGGTCTTAGTCACACACACTCTAATGCTGGGAACTGGTGGGCAGTGGTGGGCAGTGGTGGGCAGTGGTGGGGGTGTCAGCCACACACACACACACACACACACTGATGCTGGGCACTGGTGGGCAGTGGTGGGGGTCTTAGCCACCCACACTGTAATGCAGGGCACTGGTGGGCAGTGGTGGGCAGTGGAGGGGGTCTCAGCCACACACACACACACTGATGCTGGGCACTGGTGGGCAGTGGTGGGGGTCTTAGCCACACACACACACACTGATGCTGGGCACTGGTGGGCAGTGGTGGGCAGTGGTGGGGGTCTTAGCCACACACACACACACACACACTGATGCTGGGCACTGGTGGGCAGTGGTGGGCAGTGGTGGGGGTCTTAGCCACACACACTCTAATGCTGGGCACTGGTGGGCAGTGGTGGGGGTCTCAGCCACACACACACACACTGATGCTGGGCACTGGTGGGCAGTGGTGGAGGTTTTAGCCACACACACACACACTGATGCTGGGCACTGGTCGGCAGTGGTGGGCAGTGGTGGGGGTCCTAACCACACACACTCTAATGCTGGGCACTGGTGGGCAGGGGTGGGCAGTGGTGGGGGTCTCAGCCACACACACACACACACTGATGCTGGGCACTGGTGGGCAGTGGTGGGGGTCTTAGCCACACACACTCTAATGCTGGGCACTGGTGGGCAGTGGTGGGCAGTGGTGGGGGTCTCAGCCACACACACACACACTGATGCCGGGCACTGGTGGGCAGTGGTGGGGGTCTTAGCCACACACACACACACACACTGATGCTGGGCACTGGTGGGCAGTGGTGGGCAGTGGTGGGGGTCTTAGCCACACACACACACACTGATGCTGGGCACTGGTGGGCAGTGGTGGGCAGTGGTGGGGGTCTTAGCCACACACACTCTAATGCTGGGCACTGGTGGGCAGTGGTGGGCAGTGGTGGGGGTGTCAGCCACACACACTGATGCTGGGCACTGGTGGGCAGTGGTGGGCAGTGGTGGGGGTCTTAGCCACACACACACACACTGATGCTGGGCACTGGTGGGCAGTGGTGGGCAGTGGTGGGGTTGTCAGCCACACACACACACACTGATGCTGGGCACTGGTGGGCAGTGGTGGGCAGTGGTGGGGTCTTAGCCACAAACACACACACTGATGCTGGGCACTGGTGGGCAGTGGTGGGGGTCTTAGCCACACACACACACACACACTGATGCTGGGCACTGGTGGGCAGTGGTGGGGGTCTTAGCCACACACACTCTAATGCTGGGCAGTGGTGGGCAGTGGCGGGGGTCTCAGCCACACACACACACACTGATGCTGGGCACTGGTGGGCAGTGGTGGGGGTCTTAGCCACACACACACTGATGCTGGGCACTGGTGGGCAGTGGTGGGCAGTGGTGGGGGTCTTAGCCACACACACACACACTGATGCTGGGCACTGGTGGGCAGTGGTGGGCAGTAGTGGGGGTCTTAGCCACACACACTCTAATGCTGGGCACTGGTGGGCAGTGGTGGGCAGTGGTGGGGGTCTCAGCCACACACACACACACTGATGCTGGGCACTGGTGGGCAGTGGTGGGGGTCTTAGCCACACACACACACACACTGATGCTGGGCACTGGTGGGCAGTGGTGGGGGACTTAGCCACACACACTCTAATGCTGGGCACTGGTAGGCAGTGGTGGGCAGTGGTGGGGGTCTCAGCCACACACACACACACTGATGCTGGGCACTGGTGGGCAGTGGTGGGGGTCGTAGCCACACACACACTGATGCTGGGCACTGGTGTGCAGTGGTGGGCAGTGGTGGGGGTCTTAGCCACACACACACTGATGCTGGGCACTGGTGAGCAGTGGTGGGCAGTGGTGGGGGTCTTAGTCACACACACTCTAATGCTGGGCACTGGTGGGCAGTGGTGGGCAGTGGTGGGGGTGTCAGCCACACACACACACACTGATGCTGGGCACTGGTGGGCAGTGGTGGGGGTCTTAGCCACACACACTCTAATGCTGGGCACTGGTGGGCAGTGGTGGGCAGTGGTGGGGGTCTCAGCCACACACACACACACTGATGCTGGGCACTGGTGGGCAGTGGTGGGGGTCTTAGCCACACACACACACTGATGCTGGGCACTGGTGGGCAGTGGTGGGCAGTGGTGGGGGTCTTAGCCACACACACTCAAATGCTGGGCACTGGTGGGCAGTGGTGGGCAGTGGTGGGGGTGTCAGCCACACACACTGATGCTGGGCAGTGGTGGGCAGTGGTGGGCAGTGGTGGGGGTCTTAGCCACACACACACACACTGATGCTGGGCACTGGTGGGCAGTGGTGGGCAGTGGTGGGGGTGTCAGACACACACAAACACACTGATGCTGGGCACTGGTGGGCAGTGGTGGGCAGTGGTGGGGGTCTTAGCCACACACACACACACACACACACACTGATGCTGGGCACTGGTGGGCAGTGGTGGGGGTCTTAGCCACACACACTCTAATGCTGGGCACTGGTGGGCAGTGGTGGGCAGTGGTGGGGGTCTCAGCCACACACACACACACTGATGCTGGGCACTGGTGGGCAGTGGTGGGGGTCTTAGCCACACACACACTGATGCTGGGCACTGGTGGGCAGTGGTGGGCAGTGGTGGGCGGTGGTGGGGGTCTTAGCCACACACACACCGATGCTGGGCACTGGTGGGCAGTGGTGGGGGTCTTAGCCACACAAACTCTGATGCTGGGCACTGGTGGGCAGTGGTGGGCAGTGGTGGGGGTGTCAGCCACACACACACACACACACACACTGATGCTGGGCACTGGTGGGCAGTGGTGGGCAGTGGTGGGGGTCTTAGCCACACACACTCTAATGCTGGGCACTGGTGGGCAGTGGTGGGCAGTGGTGGGGGTCTCAGCCACACACACACACACACACACTGATGCTGGGCACTGGTGGGCAGTGGTGGGGGTCTTAGCCACACACACACACACACTGATGCTGGGCACTCGTGGGCAGTGGTGGGCAGTGGTGGGGGTCTTAGCCACACACACTCTAATGCTGGGCACTGGTGGGCAGTGCTGGGCAGTGATGGGGGTCTCAGCCACACACACACACACTGATGCTGGACACTAGTGGGCAGTGGTGGGGGTCATAGCCAAACACACACACACACTGATACTGGGCACTGGTGGGCAGTGGTGGGGGTCTTAGCCACACATACTCTAATGCTGGGCACTGGTGGGCAGTGGTGGGCAGTGGTGGGGGTCTCAGCCACACACACACACACTGATGCTGGGCACTGGTGGGCAGTGGTGGGGGTCTTAGCCACACACACACTGATGCTGGGCACTGGTGGGCAGTGGTGGGCAGTGGTGGGGGTCTTAGCCACACACACACTGATGCTGGGCACTGGTGGGCAGTGGTGGGCAGTGGTGGGGGTCTTAGCCACACACACTCTAATGTTGGGTACTGTTGGGCAGTGGTGGGCAGTGGTGGGGGTGTCAGCCACACACACACACACACACACACACTGATGCTGGGCACTGGTGGGCAGTGGTGGGCAGTGGTGGGGGTCTTAGCCACACACACTCTAATGCTGGGTACTGGTGGGCAGTGGTGGGCAGTGGTGGGTGTCTCAGACACACACACACACACACTGATGCTGGGCAGTGGTGGGCAGTGGTGGGGGTCTTAGCCACACACACAAACTCTGATGCTGGGCACTGGTGAGCAGTGGTGGGGGTCTTAGCCACACACACTCTAATGCTTGGCACTGGTGGGCAGTGGTGGGGGTCTCAGCCACACACACACACACACACTGATTCTGGGCACTGGTGGGCAGTGGTGGGGGTCTTAGCCACACACACACACACTGATGCTGGGCACTGGTTGGCAGTGGTGGGCAGTGGTGGGGGTCTTAGCCACACACACTCTAATGCTGGGCACTGGTGGGCAGTGGTGGGGGTCTCAGCCACACACACACACACACACACACACACACACTGATGCTGGGCACTGGTGGGCAGTGGTGGGGGTCTTAGCCACACACACACACACTGATGCTGAGCACTGGTGGGCAGTGGTGGGCAGTGGTGGGGGTCTTAGCCACACACACTCTAATGCTGGGCAGTGGTGGGCAGTGGTGGGCAGTGGTGGGGGTCTCAGCCACACACACATACACTGATGCTGGGCACTGGTGGGCAGTGGTGGGGGTCTTAGCAACACACACACACACTGATGCTGGGCACTGGTGGGCAGTGGTGGGCAGTGGTGGGGGTCTTAGCCTCACACACTCTAATGCTGGGCACTGGTGGGCAGTGGTGGGGGTGTCAGCCACACACACACACTGATGCTGGGCACTGGTGGGCAGTGGTGGGCAGTGGTGGGGGTCCTAGCCACACACACAGTCTAAAGCTGGGCACTGCTGGGCAGTGGCGGGGGTCTTATCCACACACACAGTCTAATGCTGGGCACTGCTGGGTGTGTTTTCTACACACCTCTTACACTTACACTGACATAGCAGACGTATGTCCCACACGTCTATCCCACTGGTGTTTTGCGGTGACGTACCGTACCCCAAGGGTGATGACGTAGGTGCGGCACGTCTCCGTATTACACTGGTGTTGTGCGGTGACGTACCGTACCCGAGGGCGCTGATGTAGGTGCGGCACGTCTCCGTATTAAACTGGTGTTGTGCGGTGACGTACCGTACCCGGAGGGCGATGACGTAGGTGCGGCACGTCTCCCTATTGCACTGGTGTTGTGCGGTGACGTACCGTACCCGAGGGTGATGACGTAGGTGCGGCACGTCTCCCTATTGCACTGGTGTTGTGCGGTGACGTACCGTACCCGAGGGCGCTGACGCAGGTGCGGCACGTCTCCCTATTGCACTGGTGTTGTGCGGTGACGTACCGTACCCGAGGGCGATGACGTAGGTGTGGCACGTCTCCGTATTACACTGGTGTTGTGCGGTGATGTACCGTACCCCGAGGGCGATGACGTAGGTGCGGCATGTCTCCCTGTTGCACTTGTGTTGTGCGTGACGTACCGTACCCGAGGGCGATGACGTAGGTGCGGCATGTCTCCGTATTACACTGGTGTTGTGCGGTGACGCACCGTACCCGAGGGCGCTGATGTAGGTGTGGCACGTCCCCTATTACACTGGTGTTGTGCGGTAACGTACCATACCCCGAGGGCGATGACGTAGGTGCGGCACGTCTCCCTATTGCACTGGTGTTGTGCGGTGACGTACCGTACCCGAGGGCGCTGACGCAGGTGCGGCACGTCTCCGTATTACACTGGTGTTGTGCGGTGACGTACCGTACCCGAGGGCGCTGACGTAGGTGCGGCATGTCTCCCGATTACACTGGTGTTGTGCGGTGACGTACCGTACCCCGAGGGCGATGACGTAGGTGCGGCACGTCTCCGTATTACACTGGTGTTGTGCAGTGACGTACCGTACCCCGAGGGCGATGACGTAGGTGCGGCACGTCTCCGTATTACACTGGTGATGTGCGGGAGTGTGTGGCGCAACGTACCCAGACATTACAGTCGTGCAATGGAGATGTGCGCGTGTGGCAACACGTACAGGCGTGGTTTACGAGTCGTACGGAGTGACGCTTTAGGTCGTGATCGTACTTGCTGATTCGTACAGGAACGCTTACAGCTACGATTCGTACGGGGAAAAACGCTCCGAACGGCAATTCGGAGCGCTTTTTACCGGATCGGAATCGAGGCCCAAGCATACAATAGGGAAACATCCTTTACAACGCAACTTTTACCACGCAGTGCCTTTACGACGCAACTTTTACAACGCAAACCATTACAACGCATTGCGCGGGGGGCGCTCTAGGATAGGGAATAGATTTAATTTACTATCCAACACCTTCCCTAGTGTCCACGGGGACTGGAGTTGGAATAGTAAATTAAACTATTCACTATCCAGCACCCCAAAGCGCTATGCGTTGTAAAGGCATGCGTTTTAAAAACCGCGTTGTAAAGGTATGCGTGGTAAAAGCATGCGTTGTAATGTCATACATCCATACAATATGCTACAGACAGCACATTTGCATACCAAATCAAAAAATGAATTGCCCTATCATATGTCCCTGTTACAGACGTAGCAGAACATTATAACATCCTAATCGATAGCCCATATTACAAAAAATATGAGTTAAAACTAGTACCACTCCTAGACTACTTCGAAGATACATGGGTGGGAAGGCTACATAGATCGGGACACAGACGCCAACCTAAATTTCACATAGCTTGGTGGAATGTATATTTAAGTACACTGAATCAAGAAGCTAAAACTAACAACAGTGTCGAAGGATGGCCCAATGCATTTCAAGCTACCACTAGCAGAGGAAAACCCACTGTCCAAAAACTAATAGAAGCTTTACAAAAAGAACAGAGCTACCAAGAGCTACGTATACAACAATCAGTAACCCAAATAGGACCAAAACTAACTAAACAAACAAAACAAATGTTTAGACTACTCCAAAGCCAAGTCACCCTATATCCTTCTACAAGAGGCCTATACTATCTATCCTTAATAGCTGAAAGCCTACTATGAAGTATCTACACACAAATAACAATACTCTCATTTATCTAATGAAATTGTGATAAGTAGCAAAACTATTTTATATCATAATAAACATTCCATAATTGTCAAACATATTTATGTACCAAAAAAGAATTGTAGACAATTAAGCAATATTTAATATAATATAAAATATAACAATAATAATATGAATCACATTTCCCACCCAAATAAAATAAAATTAAAAAACTTACAATTCATGTTGCAGAAGAATACGTAATCCAACTACTTGTAATTCGTGTACTCCACTGGTAATCCATTACAAATCCGATTTGTGAAACCCTAAAAAACCCGAAAACAAGTAAAAATAGAAAAAATGCTCCAGGAAATTCTTAAACAAATAAAGTATGGTAACTTTATTAATTTAAGTTACATACACACACTTTTATTAAAAATAAAACGCATGATCTTCTCCAAATCCAAATCGATGTAATCCAGAAAATTAGTTTAAAAATTTAAAAATTACTCCAGTAAATCCAGAAGTGTTGTTAGTTTATTAATAAAAATAACATACGCACACTTTTCTTAAAAAAAAAACGCATGGTCTTCTCCCAATCCAAATTGATACCCTTAAAACCCCGAAAAATAGTAAAAAAGAGTAAAAATCGCTCCATGAACCCACGAGAAAAGGAGAGAGAGTATAAAAACAATACTTTAATAAAGTAATACAATCTCTTCTCCAAAAAAAACCCCGCATCCTTCTCCGGAACGAAGCGGCGAAATCCTGGAACCTGTAAAAAATATCGAAAACAAAACCACCCACACAAAGCCCCCAAACATTTCCAAATATTCCAAATATACCTAAACATTACTATACAACATTAAAATACACATATTTTAACATCAAACTCTGAAAATACACTAGGGGGTCCATTATGATGTTGGGCGGATTTCCTCCGCCAGGCTGGCGGTGGCTACCGCCAGCCTGGCGGAGGAAATCCGCCCGACATCATCAGCACAATTCCCCTCCGCCATATTAGGATGGCGGAGGGGACCGTGGCGGTGCGAAACACCGCCCGCCTGTTTTCCACCCCGGTCGCCTAGCGGCCGGGGCGGAAAACCTGTAACATGGTGGCGGTGTCTTGTAGACACCGCCCGCCATATTACAATGTGCTTTTCACTATGCATTTCCGTGGCGGCAATGCCAGCACGGAAAGGCATGCGGAGACTCCCTGTGGGGGCCCGTAGTGGGCCCCCTGGGAGTCCGTGGCTTGGGGGGTTGCACATGGGGGTACCTCTGGTACCCCCCGCATTTCAAAGTGCAACATGGCAGGCACCGCGCGGTGCCTGTCATGTTGCACTTTGAAAAGCAAAACGTGCACTTTTCACATGGCAGCGGGCGGAGATTTCTGCTACGCCAGCCGCAATTGCACCCATACAGGATGCGCCCGCCTGTGTGGCGGGCGCATCCTAATGCCCTGATCGGGACCCCGCTCTTAAGGCGGGCGGTCCCGGGTCCCGATGTGATGGCGGGCGCACTAAGTCCGCCCGTCATCATAATGGACCCCTAGGCCTCAAAAACTCACGACACCTCCGTAAAAGCCAAGTAACACCTAAAACATACCAAAGCTACAACTAAACACACACCGTAACACTACACAGCTCTAAAATACACTCAAACACTACTACTCTATAACATATAATATAAAAATTCACCTTACCTTTCGCAACGCGACGCAGCATCCAACCGCGAGCTTCTCCAGTCCTAAATGAAGCAAAATAACCTTACGCGGTTAAAAAAGTAGTCCCATTTAAACAATAATAGAAACTTAAACATATTAAATACAATGTTCTAAGTAAAAATAAAATATACTACTAGACTTAAAATGTTATACATTTTTTTCTAACACTTTAAAAAATATTCTTACATTAAATCTCCTTAGCAAATTAATAATAAATAATAATAACGTATTATTAATTATTATTAATATTTAATTTAATATATTAACATTGAAATAAATACCTATAACAAATAAAACTTGAGTTTATATATTATTGACATTTATTTTTTATTTTTAAAGTTACTATACAATATGTTACATTTGTAAATTAATAATAATATTAAATAATAAATATTATTTATTATTATTATTAATTATATTTATGTATATATATTGTAAATACATACTAATCCAAATTTACACTTAAGTGATTATTTCCAAAATATGTTTATGTTATTTGTTAAAATATTTAATAATTAATTTACATTTGTAAATTAATAATATTAATTAATATAATATATTAATTATTATTATTAATAATAGTATGTATGTATGTAAATAATTTAAAAATACATACCAAACATTGTATGCAACTGTATAAATATTTACTATTTTATATTGTATTAAGATTATATTTTTATGTAAAAGCTTAGTATATACTTAATAATAATTAATTACAAATATTAATTATTATTAAAAACATTGTATTTAAAATGTATAAATAATGTTCTAAATATATTTAGCATATAAATGTAGCAAATATATACTTACCTGTTTATTATTTTCTGTTTATGTATTATGTATGTATTAAATATTAACATTATTAATTAAATATTTAATGGACATTTAATAAAAAAGTTTACAAATAAAGAATAAAATGTTAGAAATTGTTGACAAAGCTTATAAAAATTCATAAACAAGACTGTATATATTTTTGGAAAAATACTGTTAAAAAGAATTTTTTTTTTAAATGTAAAACATTTATGAATATAAATAAATGTAATGTAATACATTCAATGTATCTAACTGTTTATAAAAAAGCTTACATCATTTGTATAATGTACTGTACATATTATAAATACAATCTGTCAATAAAGATTTTCAAAAACTGCATATCTACTTATTTTAAAAATAAAAATAAAATGTTATTTTTAAATTGTGATTATTATAATAATATTTCTATATTTACATCTACCTTTTTCCATTACAAATATTTATTCTACAATTATAATACTACCTCATATGTTATTTACATTACTTTTGAGAATTGTTTTTAAAACATATACAACTTAATATTCCCACTCCATTCAAATAATAGTTAAGTAAGGTGCTGTACACTGACCCAATATAATTTTTTTATTCAAACTCCAGTCAGGTGAAAAACAGGGAAGGTGGTGGACACTGACCATATCCAATTTACTATTCCAACTCCAGTCAGGTGAAACTCAGGGAAGGTGCTGGACAGTGACTCAATATAATTTACTATTCCAACTCCAGTTTGGTGAAATACAGGGAAGGTGCTGGACACTAACCATATATAATTTACTATTCCAACTCCAGTCAAGTGAAAAACAGGGAAGGTGCTGGACAGTGACCCAATATCATTTACTATTCCAACTACAGTCAGGTAAAAAACAGGGATTGTGCTGGACACTAACCATATACAATTTACTATTCCAACTCCAGTAAAGTTAAAAACAGGGAAGGTGCTGGACACTGACCATATATAATGTACTATTCCAACTCCAGTCAGGTGAAAAACAGGGAAGGTGCTGGACACTTACCATATATAATTTACTATTTCAACTCCAGTGAGGTGAAAAACAGGGAAGGTGGTGGACACTGACCATAAACAATTTACTATTCCAACTCCAGTCAGGTGAAACTCAGGGAAGGTGCTGGACAGTGACTCAATATAATTTACTATTCCAACTCCAGTTTGGTGAAATACAGGGAAGGTGCTGACCACTAACCATATATAGTTTACTATTCCAACTCCAGTCAAGTGAAAAACAGGGAAGGTGCTGGACAGTGACCCAATATCATTTACTATTCCAACTCCAGTAAAGTAAAAAAACAGGGAAGGTGCTGGACACTGACCATATATAATTTACTATTCCAACTCCAGTCAGGTGAAAAACAGAGAAGGTGCTGGACACTGACCATATATTATTTACTATTCAAACTCCAGTCAGGTGAAAAACAGGGAAGTTGGTGGACACTAACCATATACAATTTACTATTCCAACTCCAATCAGGTGAAACTCAGTGAAGGTGCTGGACATTAACCCAATATAATTTACTATTCCAACTCCAATCAGGTGAAAAATAGGGAAGGTGCTGGACAGTGACCCAGTATAATTTACTATTCAAACTCCAGTCAGGTGAAAAACAGAGAAGGTGCTGGACACTAACCATATACAATTTACTATTCCAACTCCAGTCAGGTGAAAATCAGGGAAGGTGCTGGACACTGACCATATATAATTTACTATTCCAACTCCAGTCAGGTGAAAAACAGAGAAGGTGCAGGACACTCACCATATATTATTTACTATTCCAACTCCAGTCATGTAAACAACAGGGAAGGTGCTGGACAGTGATCCTATATAATTTAGTATTCCAACTCCAGTCAAGTGAAAAACAGGGAAGGTGCTGGAGACTAACCATATATAATTTACTATTCAAACTCCAGTCTGATAAATGTCAGGGAAGGTGCTGTACACTAACCCTATTTAATGTAATATTCACACTCCAATATAGTAAAATTCAAATAATGTGCAGAACACAAACACATTATAAATTACTATTCCCACTCCAGTCAGATTAAATTCTGAGAAGATGCAGAATAATAATCATATCAACTTTACTAATCCTAATACCATAAATGTACTTTAAAAATAAAGTTTTTACGTCAATCTATATCTAATAATCCATATTAAACAAACCTCACATTGATATATTATATTATTTTATTTTATATAATTTTTTTATTATTTAAAAAACATAGTTTTTTCTATATTATTATACATTTTTAAATATATTTTAAAGTTTAAATTAAATATTTAAAATTTCTTAAAATTTTATGTAAATTTCTTATTTTTTTATTTTAAAATAAAATGTTAAAAACATTTTTTGAAATTTGTAATTTTTTTTCCACAATTTAAATTTATTTTTAAATTTTTTTAATTTTGTAAAAATTTCAAAAAATGTAAAAATTTTATATAAAAAAACTATTCTGAAGGTCAATAATCACCATTAAACACAATTTTCCCCATAAATGTTTTTTTTAAATTTTTTTTTTTAATTTAAATTTAAAATTTAAATTTTTCATATAATTAAAATATTTTTATTTTAACATATTAAAAAATATTATAAATATTTTAAATAATCCCCACCCTTATCCCCTATTAAACCAACATCTTGCTCCTAAAATACCATAAAACATTTTAAAAATAAAAAAAAAATTTAAAAACTTTTTTTAAAACAGCTCCCCACCCTTATCCCCTAATAACCCAACATCCCACTCCTAAAATTAATAAAACTTTTTATAATTTTTTTTATTTTTTTTAAATAAAATTCTTAATTTTCCAATATATTTTATTTTTTAATATTTTATTATTAATATTTTAAAACACTCCCCACCCTTATCTCCCATTAACCCAACATCCTGCTCCTAAAAATTAACAACCTTTTTTTTACATTTTTTTTAAAATTAGATTTAAATTCTTTAATTTTCAAATATTTTACTTTTTTAAAATTTTTAAATTATTTTAAAACACTCCCCACTCTTATCCCCTATTAACCCAACATCCCGCTCCTAAAAATAAACATAAAATACACAGATACATTTATTATTACATTTAAAATATTATAAAAAATGTACACATTTTACAATATTGACACTTTTTAAAATATTTTTTTATTAACATTATATAAATTTTTCGATATTTTTGCCTATCTATATATTTTTTTCGATATTATTTACATTCTATATATATTATTTCGATATTTTAAACTACACCAACTATTCGATTTTAACAGTACACGATATTTTTGATTTGATATTTTTTACTTCGATATTTAGTTACTGAAAACTATAACGATATTTTTTACATCGATATAATTTCTTTCGATATTTCTATACAAACGATATTTTTGACTCGATATTTAGTCCATTCGATATTTTGAAGTCGATATTATGCCCAGTTACCGACCAAAGACAGGTGGGGGGCGAAGACCACAGAGATCAACTCAAGAAGGACCAAGAGGCTAGAAGTAAATATACCAGGACCTGGATGACCACAGCCAGAAAAGATCAAGGATAGCATTACCTGAAGGCCTTAAGTTGAGATGACCTAAAGATATAAAGGACAAGGAAGACTATGCTCAGTAGGTCAAGGATCATAAAATGCAAAAGTGTCAGACTCAGGGAATTCAAAACCAGGGAGGGAAGGACTACATGAACCAGGGCGACCCTCAACATGGGAACTAAGAGGATCAATGTCTGCAGGATGAAGAAGATTAGACCAAGGAGGATCATTGCTAGGAAAACCATTATAGATGGACAAGAACAAGATGAAACAGGCAAACCAGAAGGATGAGAAGGACTAGATTGGGGCAGGAAGACCAGAGAACTAGGGTTAGGGAAATGGTGGGGCCAGCACCAGAAGGCTTGATACTTGTGGACCAGATGAAGGAGTGCCAGGGCTCAGATCAGGATTACATGGGCCAGGAGAATGAATACTAGAAGGATTACGAGCAGGCAAACCAATGGAATAGATAAATCAAGAAGCAGAACCAGGAGGATCTATGGACGAAAATTGGGGTGAGAGGTATGAAAACTTCCTGGAGCCAATGAAACATGCGACCCAGAATACACAGGAGTAGAAGCAGGAACACATGAGAATGACAACCAAGCACACCAGGAAATACAGTGCCAAGAAGTTCTAAGGCTAGCACAAACTGTATATCAAGGAAAATCAGAACAGAGAAAGGCTGGGATGATCTGTGGGGTGCCAGGTCAAGTTATTGCACACCCGTGAGGGCAAGGAGCCGGAGGACTAGGGCCAAGAGGATCAGAGACAGATTGAAGAGGACTACAAAGAACAGGACCTGGAAGGCTATGGCCACTAGTTTAAGTAAAGTGGGTTAGACAGGACAAGAACTAGGATTCACAAAGAGACAGTTCCAAGGGTACCCAGAAGGCCGGAGCAAGGAGGATTAAGTGAACTAAAAGGATCATGACCAGGTGGACCAAAACCACGGCTAAGAGAGCCATGAAGATCAGGACTTAGAAGATAAGGCTTCCGGTAACCAAGTGGGGCAGAGCAAGGGCTCTCGAAAGAGAAGGCCAGAAGGACCAGGGCTAAAATGTGAAGACTGACCCTCGTTCTTTATATCCCTTTCAGTAGTGTGAGGACCGTGATGGAATTTGATACAAAGTCATCCCAACGTCTTTGACGATCTATTGAGCCCACTTCCAAGTGAGTCATTGTTCGTACTGTACCAAGTCTAGGTTGCCATGAATTGCACTTACTTGGCTTTTTTGAGTGAACTATAATCTCACCCTGTTGTCTACAGGTTGTTCCTTGTTCCCCATTTCCACTTTGGAGCCGGCAGGCCCAATTTCCATGGTAATTTGTTTTATGGCGCTCCAAGAGCGTTTTTTGATTTTTCTACTCTTTTCACTGTTGAATACTCATTGCACTCCATTTTTACAGAATCACCTGCCCCGCTTCATCCCCTTTGTCCTGATGAAGACCTCGTTCTAAGGTCCCACGTGTACCTAGCCCTTTGCTTTGGGGTCGAAACGTCGACAGATACAACCCCGCACCAGCCTGCGCGACCAACATTCAGACTAGTAATATAAGCGCTGATAGCATGGTTGTCTGACAATTTTTTGCAGAGCATTGATTGCTTTATTTCATATACTGGCTCTTTGTTGAAGACAGAATGATGTTGTGTTTATGCATCTTCATGTTTTCAACGTATTTCCTGCACTATGACCGATTCTGCACATCCTTCTTCTCCCCCAACCCTCCCTTCCAATTCCTGGGCCACTAATGCATTTGTATTGCCGAAAATTATATATGCAGCCTAAAAAACACATTGTGATTAAATAACAGTGTGTTAACTTGGTTTTTCTCATGCATTTTTTTTATCTCACTGTATGTATTAAGTTTCTTTGTGATTTTGAAATTACGTACTGGGACTTCTCTCTTTATGTACTGTAAATAGGGATGGGCATAATTGGCATCATTAGCTGTAGCTTAATTAAATGGAATTATAGAAAATTATGTGGAATTTCTTTTTTCTTGTCTCAATGCACCCTCACATCCAAAATAAACCAGAGGATGTATTTTGAGCTAAGAAAATGGTGCTAAATGCAACAGAATGAGAATAGCAGCAGCCGCTCATGCTTGCTAAGTTTGCTATTCCTGTGATCTTTCAATACGATTTTTGCCCCCAAATATTCTTCATTGCATGAACAGGAGAATCATTTAATGTCTAGTCATTTTGGAAAAAAATCAAACTGTAACTGCCTACCTGAAATAATCATAGATGCTCACTCGTCAACTATAATGAATTCACAATTATCCGCTTATCAATATAAAATGTAATGCCTATTGGTTCTCAAAATAATATATTTATTAATACAGTTCAGATTCTCATGTCATATGTCTAAGTATACGAATACACTTAATTCCAATTCTTATAAGAAAAATACATAAAACGAGCAAAAGCGCAAACCCATACCCACTCCCAACAGTCATACACATCTCCCAAAGCGATCTTCCATCATGCCCTCACAATCATACCAACACTATTAAATCATTAAAACTTAAAAACTCAAAATCGTCATGTACCCAGTATCTCCTAAATCCCCAGGAATAATTGTGTGACACAGAATGCAATTTGTTATGCTTTACTTGAATTACAATCTTTATAGAAGACAAACAAAATACATAACAAAGTGCATCTTTCTTGAATCAACTCCAAACACTTTAGAGTACTGTCTTATGGTCAGTATCTTGTATTAAATCCAATACCTAAATATCAGTTCCATATGTTCAGTAATTTTGCATCAAGAGTATTGTGGAATTAGAGAAAATACTCTGATTACTGTGACATAATTACAATATTGTCCAGGCCTACCTATAAGTTAGTGCTTGCATCTAAGCCTGTTTTAGCACTAAGGGCCTCATGTGACAAAATCACAGAGTTTAAGACCACAAATGTGCTTATCTTCATGCATAACCCCCTTTTATGAGTTGCAAAATTCTTCTGACTCACTAAATGACGTGTGTGATTGTTTCTGAATTGCAAATAGGAGGGGTCATGAAAGGAGTTTCCCCATCTTCTTTCCAATTCGGGAAGAAAGTTATTAATCTATACTAATATTATAAAAAGAGAGCCCAAACCTTTGAGGCGGGTAAGCTCCGGAACTACAGCGCCAATCAGAACACCCAATACAGCATTGGAAAGGTGAGTATAAGCAGATGGACATAGGCTATACACCAGCCCAATATATACATTACAAGTGAAAAAGACCGTTTTGGGACAAAGTAGTCCGTTGTGGACGTGGGCGTTCTGCTGTAAAGCAATGCTTGCGAAGAGCGTTCTGTGTGAGAAAAGCGTCCTGTGTGTGAATAGCGTTCTGACACGTCTTGAAGTGGGCATGTCGTTTAGCAGTGTTGTGGGCGTGTGCCTTCAGAGACGCCCGAAGCATTGCGTAGAGGGTGAATAGCGCCTTGGAGTTGTGGCGTTTGGCAGTGACGCTATGTGGGGCGTCTAAGTGCACCAAGCAAGACTTTGGGGAGTGCGTGAACCTACTAAGGCACACGCCCTCAGTGTGCATGCCAGGACTGATCAGGGGCGTCGGCAGGAGCAGACACACATGTTTGCATTCTGCGGAAAGGACAACAAACCGCAGAGCACATGCTCACCTTCCGCGCAACAGAAAGAGGGGTTCGGAGTAGCCGCACAGGCAAGTGGCATGAAACAATAAATATACTATGCCATGAACTTTTAAAAAGACTTTGCCTTGCCTATTCTAACCATTTAAGACATTCTTTTTCGTACCCGGACAACGTTGGGACGGGCTGCTAGTAGTATATTGTTTTGTAGGATTTCGTTTTGATAGCATTTCTTATCTGTGACAGGCCTGTGAAACGCTCAGATTCACAGTGCACTGCTGATGCACTTAAGAGTGCGCGTTCAGTAGTGTGTGAACTCGAGTTTCCCTACTTTATTTTTCCTTGCAATATTATATAGCGCGAACTCGACAACATGGCATGAGCACAATTTACATTACAGAAGAACACATTTATTTGTGGTAGGCACGGGGAGACAAAGCGATTTGCCTGCAATCACAGGATGTTGAGCTGATGCCGAGATTCGAACGTAGCTCCACAGCTCTAAAGTTCACAATTCTAGAACTTGTGGCGGGAGGTGTGTCTAAAAGTGTATGTGGGAGCTGGCCATCAATGAGAGAGACCTGTGCATTTTTCAAATCGGTGGTGAAAAAATATGAGTATGTTGCTGGAGATGTGGGCCACCGTGCCACCAATGTACTTACCGGGGGAGGGTAAACACCCAATATTCCGCAACTTTCTTTCCGCATACCATCACTCCGCATACTTTCATTACGAAAGTACCATGACTCCGCAATGCCATTATAATGCATGGCATTACATTTTATATGCTTTTACCACGCATACATTTACAACGAAATTCGTTGTAAATGCATGAATGGTAAAAGCATGTTTTTTTTTCAATGTTTGAATAAGGTAAGTATGGGTATAGGGGTATATGTTTTGGGGTACTGAGGTATATGTTTTGGGGTGTTTGGGTATTTTAAGGGTTCAGATATAGTTTTGGGTTTTGGGGTACAGGGGTATTTTAAGGGTACAGGGCTAGGTTTGGGTTTTGGGGTACAGGAGTATTTTTAGGGTTCAGGGCTAGGTTTGGGTTTTGGGGTATAGGGGTATTTTAGGGTTCAGGTGTAGGTTTGGGTTTTGGGGTACAGGTTTATTTTTTATTGTTCAGGGCTAGGTTTGGGGTTTGGGGTACAGGGGTATTTTTAAGGTTCAGGGGTAGGTTTGGGTTTTGGGGTACAGGGGTATTTTAAGGGTTCAGGGCTAGGTTTGGGTTTTGGGGTACAGGGGTATTTTAGGGTTCAGGGGTAGGTTTGGGTTTTGGGGTACAGAGGTATTTTTAGGGTTCAGGGGTAGGTTTGGGTTTTGGGGTACAGGGGTATTTTTAGGGTTCAGGGGTAGCTTTGAGTTTTGAGGTACAGGGGTATTTATAGGGTTCAGGGCTAAGTTTGGGTTTTGAGGTACAGGGGTATTTTTAGGGTTTAGGGATAGGTTTGGGTTTTGGGGTACAGGGTATATTTATAGGGTTAAGATGGGTTAGTGTTTAAGGGTGTTGGGGTATTTTAAGGAGTATGGGTGAGTTATGATTATGGGGTGCAGGGGTATTTAGAGGGAGCAGGGTGGACACCCGGAGCTGGAATGTACAGAACCAGGGACGAAAAAACAATGAAATATTGGCCACAACGCTCGCTTTTTTTTCCCATAATCCCGCGCCCCGCACACGCCCACGCCCCCAGCACACGCCCCCAGCACACGATATGAGACATGGCATGAAAGACGGAATGTACCACACGCCCCCAGCATTTGTCACGCCCACAGCACACGCCCACAGCACAACGCAGACACGCCCACAAGGGACTACTTTGCTGGCACGGTTCGTTTACCTTTTAAATGTATATGGTGGGCGTCTGCATAGCCTATGTCCTTCTGCTGCAACTGCCCTTTCCAATGCTGTGTTGAGTGTTGTGATATGTGCTGTGGTTCCTGAGATTACCCGCCTCAAAGGTTTGGGCTCTCTCTTTATTATATTAGTATAGATTGATGACACAAACCATTTATGAAGGAACTACCTCACAGATGGGGTGGTAACTAATTTGCAACAGTGTGTGTCTGTGAATTGATGCATGAGTGTTTCACTGGGTCTGTCACTGGGTGTAGGGTGTGTAACTTTGACTCTACAGTATGGCCATGGTAGCAATGTGAGTGATGAGGAAGAGTATGTGGAAAATGGGGTCAAGTGAATTTGAAAGTGCTAGCATGTAAATACAGACCTAAAAAGAGTCAAGTGCAAAGCAATTGAGCCCATTTTGTCAAGCCCATTCCTTCAAGGTAGATATTTTCTCCTATTAGGAAACCTTGAAACGTAGTATCAGATCAGGTGGTTAACTTCTAAGGGGCAGATTTATGTTGGGAATGCGCCACGTTTGCGTCACGCAACTGCGGCGTAAACGTGGCGCATCCCTACGACCCATTTACAACATGACGCATCTAGGCAGATGCGTCACGTTGTAAAGCCCTGCGCCACTTGTGGGCGTTCCGGCGCAGGGTGGGCGTTCCGGGGCAGGTGCGCCTCGCAAAAGTGGATGAGTGAAATCTATAAGATTCCACTCAGTCACTTTCAGGCCAATGCTGCGTCAAAACCCTGCGCCTGCTTGAAACAGGCGTAGGTCTTGACGCAGCATTGTAAAGATGGGGCACCCCCGAGCCTTGCTGAAGCTGCGTCGCGCTTGCGACGCAACTCCAGCAATGCGCCACCTTTACGGCACAGATGCGTCACGCATCTGTGCCGTTTTTGCCCCATGGTGCGCCGCATTGTAAATGCGGCGCACCATGGGTGGCGGAGCAGCGGCGCAAACAAACTGGCGCATCCCTGGGGATGCGCCAGTTATCATAAATCTGCCCCCTAGTTTTTTCAAGTACAATCTTAAGAGACTCTGTATGAAGCATTCCCAGGGATGCTGATTACAGGAGTGCATAATTCTCACAATTGGCTTTACACTGGGTGTATCAGTATCTGAGTAGGTTTGTGAATGGGTGCAGGAGTTTCTGAGTGGGTGTATCAGTGTCTCAGTGGGTTTCTTAGTGAGTGCATGAGGGTCTGAGAGGGTCTGTGAGTGCTTGCATGACTCTCTAAGTGTGTCTATGAGTGGGTGTGAGAGTGTCTGAGTGGATCTGTGAGCAGATGCATGAGTGCCTGAGTGGGTTTGTCAGTGGATGTATGAGTGTTACAGTGGGTCTGTGAATGGCTGCATGAGTCACTGAGTGAATCAGTGAGTGGGTGCATGAGTATCTCAGTGGGTGTGTGAGTGGGTGCATGAGTCTTTAAGTGGGTCTATGTGTAGGTACATGAGTGTCTGAGTGAGTCTGTCAATGGATGCGTGAGTGTCTGAGCACATCTGTAAGTGGTTACATGAGTGTCAGACTGGGTCTGTGAGTGGGTGCATGAGTGCCTGAAAGGGTCTGTGAGTACACTCACGTCTCTGAGTATGTCTGTAAGAGAGTGCAATAGTGTTTTAGTGGCTCTGTGAGTGGCTGCATGAGTGTCTGAGTAGCTTCAAGAGTGGGTGCATGAGTACCTCGGTGGGTCTATGAGTGAGTGCATAAGTATCTCAGTGGGTCTCTGAATGGGTGCATTTGTGTCTGAGTAGGTCTTTGAATGTGTGCATGAGTGTTGCAGTGGGTCTGTGAATGGGTGTAAAAGTCAATGAGTGACTCCTTGACTGGGTGCATGAGTACCTCAATGGATGTGTGAGTGGATACATCAGTGTTTAGGTGGTTCATTCAGTGCGTGCATGAGTGTCTGAGTAAGTCTCTGAGTAGATTTAAGAGTGTCTAAGTATGTCTGTGAGCGGGTGCATGAGTGTCTGTCTTGGTCTCTGAGTGGGTGCATCAGTGTCTGAGTGGCTCTGTTAGTGAATGCATGCATGTCTGAGAGGGTCTATAATTGCATTGATGAGTCTATTAATGTGTCTGTATGAGGGTGCAAGAGTGTCTGAGTGGCTCTGAGACTAGAATTATGAGTGTCTAAGTACCTTGAAATGTGGGTGCATAAGTACTTCAGTGGGTCTTTGAATGAGTGCATACGTGTCTCAGTGGTGAGTGGGTGTGTGAGTGGGTGAATGAGAGACACAGTGGGTGTGTGAGTGGGTGCATGAGTCTTTAAATGGGCCTGTGAGTGGGTGCATGATTACCTTAGTGGGTCTGTCAGTGGGTGCATGAAGTTTGAAGTTTATTTATTTTAGCATAGTTAATTAAAACCAGTGTAATACATGCTACAAATATTCATAAAACGTCATTGTTTAAAACGTTTCAAAAAAATTAAGAAGTAAAAAGTTAATTACAATTTAAGAGATAATCAATAAACTGGTTACACCATGCTTTTTCACTAACTGCTGGGAAGAACTGATCCCTGTTTTAGTTTGCGCTCGTCCGTTTCGACCATATGCTGTATTTAGCGCATGGACTCTGCTTGCACAAAGTTGTCCGCCTGGTGCTAGATGGACGTGTTTAGTATAATGTTATTAGGTTCTATTGTTCATCTGCAAGTCCGCCTGACTCTGTAGCATTTCCCGCCATTTTAGGCATTCTCTGTTCGACCACCATCAGAAATTTCACAAATCTGCAATTTAGTTTGGTGTTTAACGGATTCAGGCAGGCGAGCACCGCTTGCCTTCTGGTGCAAATCCCTTTTTGCTTGAATTGGTCTTTAAGTAGCAGTTGTCGTGCATCCTGCAGCTCTTCACATGAGCAGCTAACGTGAAGGACGTCGCCATTGTTGGAGTTACATAGCCTGCATGTTTCTTTACCGGCTTTCCTCAGCCATGGTGGTAGGTGCCCTGTACATGGAAGAATCCCTAATCTGTGCTTTAGAAAGATCATTTTTGTGACTTTGGGGTAACCCTAGTTAAAGTATATTTGTGGAGTTCATGATTTATAGGAGTTTAGGGTCATCCATGCAGGTGCTCTTTTTGAGAATGATGCCTTGTCCTCCAATAGAGAGAGTAGTTTTACATTCTTCCAAACTAGTTTTTTGAAATTGCTATGACCAAGTTGTACATCCCAGAGCTCTGAGAGTTTAGTGTCTTTCAAGGCCAGCTGAAGGTAATTTCTTGCCTCGGAAACGTCCCTGCATTGTATATCGCACCATAGCAGTTAGTTTAGTGTATCTGTAGTAGCGCTTCTTAGTTTGTGCCGACATATGATATATGCCCCATACCTGGTTAAGTCTTGTTTTTGCAGGCAGAACTCCAGTCTTATTTGAGCCGGAGATGTGTAAAGCGGAAGGGGGAACATTATTCTGTAGGCTTTGACCTGTGTGTTGTCCAGGTCTTTAGAATCTCTTCCCCGCATTGCCTCGCTACCATAGGTAATCGAAGGAAGCAGTTTGGACTGAATTACCTTCAGAAATGGGGTCATAGTCGGACTCATCACTTGGGTTGCCAGGTTTTTCATTGTCATAGTGATCAATAAGCCCCTCCTTCTTATTTCCTGCTTCTAGTGCACAAAAGAACCTTCTTTATCAAATGTTACTCCCAGATATTTGTACTCACAAGCTGGATCTATTTTTGTGCCTCCAAGAAACCAAGTCTTCTGTTGTTTTTTGTTGTTGTTTATTGACATTGTTCGTGTCTTGTTGAGATTTATTTTTAAGTTGTTTTCTGTGGCGTATTTCTGCATTGCGGTCAATAATCATTGGAGTCCAATGTGGGTATGACTGAGTAGGACTACGACATCTGCATGTTGGTCAGAGTTTTCCCGCCTACCCTTGGTGAGTGGGAGTTGCAGGCATCGAGTGCTTTTGGTAAGTCCGCCATAAAAAGATTAAACAACGTTGGCGCGAGCACGCACCCTTGTTTCAGTCCTTTAGTAGTTGGTACTATGGAGGACAGGTTAGTGCCACTTCCTAGTTTCACCTGCACCCAGGTGTTCGTGTGGAGGAGCATCAGCATGTTTAGGGTTGGCTGTGGTAAGCCCCATTCCGCCAGTTTCCCTCATAGTCTGCCTCTCTCGATGTTATCGAATGCGGCGCTGAACTCGATGTAACACAGATGTAAAGGGATCTTAGATGTTTTTACTATGTCGATTATTAAAGAAATGGCAGAATGTTTGTTGATGTTCCAGTCATTTTCCGAAAAACTGTCTGATTCAGTGGTAATGTCAGGTTTAACCCAGCCCAAAGTGTAAGCTCCTCTAGTATGGTAGTGGCAAAGTATTTGGCCTCGTTGTCAATAAGTGCTACTAGGTGGTAGTTGTTTGGATCAGCCTTATCTCATTTTTTGTATATTGGAACAATCGTTGAACCCCTCCAGGATTCTGGAATTCTATTGAGCGATCTCATTTCCAAGAATAAAGGTTGCATGATGTCCGCCCCCTCTTTGTTCTTTGCTTAGTAGAGGGCGGGTGGAATGCCATTTTGTCCCAGCTCGCCCTCTTTCCTGCCTTTAGCTTTTAGCTATCTGTTTTTTTATTAAGTCTAACTGCTGGCTCCTCAATTACTCTGAGAGATTGGTATTTATGCCTGAATAGGCCTGTTCCCGTGTCTCTGGTGTACACGTTTCCCGGTTTCTCTCTGGAAACCTGCTAGTCCCCATTTCGTCTCCTAGATGTTCTGTGAAGTCGTTGAAATAACTAGAGAGATATTTTAGCCCGATCTGAGACCCAATTTCTTTGGATTGCGGGCGCATGATCCCATTAACTGTTTCCCAGAAGCGGGCACTTTTGTTACTGTTGATGTCATATAAGAGTTTGGCCCAAACTTCATTTTCACCGTCTCTCTTGAAATTCCATTTTAGTCGTTTGAGCGCTGCCCTTTGGTGTTTCAGCAATGCTCATAAGCTGATGTTTCCAGGGGCTTTCCTCAACTTACGTAGCGTCGTGTTTACTGATCTTTAAAATTTCCTTAGTTGTACTCTATGTTCTTTTTTTAGATTATTTTTGCTCCCTCTATGCGGAGGTTGTCTTTTGAGAGGGAAGTAGCTGCAAGCTTTCTTTTTTAGCAGTGTAGCAGTAAAGTAATGTTCCCGGCTGTAGTTGATGCTTGACTATCCAAGAGTTGAAGTGCAGCTTCGGCCTGGAGGTTCGTATTGGCAATCTTGCATTTGATCCTTTTTTGATTCAAGGAATGGATCGGCCCCATATTTGTATCTGGCCTTATTAAGGTTGGCATGTTTTCTATTATATGAAATTCCTGGGGACGGTGATCGCTGTCGCCCATATCGCCAATTCTGAAACCAGTGATGTAAGGAAACAGCGCAATGCTAGCGAAGGTGTAGTCCAGAATGGAACTCGTTATGGTGGAGTAAAAAGAATTTATTGGAGGAGAGTCTGCCGGAAATCTTCCATTCAATGCCCGAAGGTTTTGGTGTTCTAGATTGTTGAGAAAGCGACTATTGGTACGTTTTTTCCTGTCTAGTGGGGCGCTTTGTGATGGTATGTTGTAAATTCTATTTGGAGCCTGAACCTCCTCCCCTTCTGCCGAGCCGATGAGATCTTGATTTAAGTGCCCTGTCAGAAGGAAGAGTGGATTTTCCACCTGAGTGACGTACTCGGCCAGTTGATTAGTGGTTTTGGTTGAATCTTTCACTTTATTTTTTGGATGTACATATGAATTGATTATGCAGACCTCCACTTCTTTTTCCTCAGGGACAATGATTATTTTAACTGCTAGTGTTGTGTTAGGGATTGAATTCATAAGGGTTACTGATGCTATAGTTGTAGTGGAGACATAGGTAGCCAATCCACCTGAGCGGTGGCCAAACCTGGTGGTCCTTGAAGCTGGTGTGGCAAAATATGAATAGCCCATGATGTGCTGTGGCTCCTTCAGCCAAGTTTCTTGAAGCATTATTATTTCAAAGAGGGAGACATACGGCAAAAAGTCCGGATCGTCTATTTTTATAATTAATCCATTGATATTCCACGACCAAAGGCCTAGGATTGGTTCCCTTCCCCCCGCAGCAAGTGCTATCTTGTCGGTAGCGTCAGTCTTTTTCGGGGCGTATGATGATAGTACGGGACAATGTTTCCCTTGTTGGGCCTTGATGTATCTCAGGAATTGCCTTTGACCATGAATCTGGTCGATCCCATTGGCTATTGGTGCTCCTTTTTGGTGAACTTCCCTGTGCGTCTCTACGTACACTGTTAGAGTGTGCCTGATGTAACATTGTTGTTGAGCTCATCATGCTCAGAAATGGTAGAGGGTAAGGTGGTTTTTGAAAGGGGGCAATGCTGATGCCCCAATTGTTAAAAAGCTCCTGCTCTGCTAAAATCAAGTCTGCAATGTTGCTTGAGGTCTAGGTCGTCTTAGTTGCCCCCGAACTTTGGGAATTGGCTGCAAGTAGAAATTCTACAGAAGCTAAATCCTTTGAACTTATTCCCTCCAGTTTTGGGATAGATTTCAATAATCTGAGGATGTTGCCACGATTTAGCAAGTCCTGTTGGCCCTTTGATGTATATTCGGGATAGAGAACCAAAACCTCTGTAGACTGACGTCTATTTTCTGGTATTAGTTGTGTCATTGGTAATAAGGGTGTTGTAGCCGTTAGTCCATTGTTTGGTTTTTCTTCCTGAATTTCCAGAAGCTTGCTTGCTCCGGCTGCCATGGAGATTATTAAATTTAGTTTTGTTATTGTGTGTTTTAGAGGAATTTGCCTTTGTTCTGTCCCCTTATCATGTGGACGTTTTTCCAGTGGATTCTCCATTGGTCTGATCGTAGTGTGTGTACTTGTCGTTTCTGTGTCCCTTAACGGTACATTTTTGTTTGGCCTAGCTGTTGATCCGTTGATTCTTCTTCTGTCCCCTATATAGGTATTTGAAGTAGGGCTTGTTCACTTGCTTTCTAGTGGGCTTCCTGCCTCTAGGTTGTACGTCTGTTCGCATGCTTGCCCTAGTGGTGCAGATTCCTTGGATTGGGGTCTTGGATCTCCCCTTGGATCTTGACCGTGTTTTCCCTGGTTGGACTTTCCATTGTCAACTTTGGGTGGTGAACCCGTCTTCGGTGTTGATAGATTTTGTTCTTTATTTTGTTCTGTTTTATCTCTTATTGGCAGATCTTGGCCCTTTATTTCATCATGTTCCATGCTTATTCGTTTTTTTTCTGTTGTTCAAAAGTAGATGGTAACAAGTTTGCCCTACATCACTAACGTTAGTTGCTTGTTTGTTCTGGGCGCCTGCGAAAATAGAGAAATATTTTATGGTGTTTGTTTTTGTTTTTTGGTTGCGCCCTTTCCTTTTTAATTGTCGTCGCTGTTTGGCATTAAGTTTTTGCAATTTCCAGTTTCCTGTCCAAGCCATCTCATCATTGTACTCCTCGGAGTGGTCCTTTGGTCCTTTGCCAGGTTTTTTCCTGCTGGATATTCCCTCTGCGCTTTCGGTGGTGCCCAAATCTTTAGTTGGGTTTTCTTCTGTTGTATTTTTTATGTTGCTTATGAGGCCAGTTAGCATTGAGGGCAACGTAGCTAATTTATCAACAACCTGGTTGCAGTTACATCTGAGATAAGTATTTGTTTGTGCTCTCGGTATCAAGCCGTTAAGATTTCCCAGCTTATTGTCAATACCGGCTGTAAAAACTGCCAATGTATTCAGAAGTGTTAGTTGTAACTCCATCTTTTTTGATTGGTATTGCAGTGCTTCGACAGCTAGATGGATTGTATTTAAAAGAGAAATCCATGTACCAGAGTTCTGTTCTTTCCTGAGCTCTTTCTTGTGAATGCTATTGTTAGTGTTGTGGCTGCCCGGTTGGCGGCCCGGGGAGACTCCTGTTGGGAGTTTTGGAGAGGGTACTCTTTCTGGTCTGGGTTGTAAGCTGCAAGCATGTCTTCCCATTCAAGTGTGTTTAGGTAAGACACCATTGCCCTACCATCTTCTTTCTGGCTTGGGTCCTGCAACCCTTCCCCTGATCCACCCGTTTTATTAGGCACACTACCTTGGGCATGGCCATGCGGATCGAAGAGTAATGAAGGTCTTTTGATCGTTAGATCTGTTGTTTTTATCGGCGTGCTATGGCTTCTGGTCAGCATGCTCATGGAGGGTCTGAAATTTCTTTCCCTGGTTTGTTCCTCTTCTTTTATCCTTAGTTCAGCCCTGATCTCCTGTTTAGCTTTATTCCTTTCGGGAGACCAGTTTCCCGGATTATTGTCTAATTGTGGTGATGTAGTGGCTATTTTTTGCACTTTGTTCTCAGCCGATAAAAAACTCTGGCTACTGCCCAGGCAGCTGATTTCCGATCTGTCTGCAGGTCGTACCGGGGGTAGTTGCGGAGCGCCAGCTGATGCCTGGGGCTTCTCTTCTTTGATCAGGCTCCTCTGGAATCTGCCCTGATTTCTCTGGTTTGAAGTCTCGCCTTGATGCTGTAATGCCATTGGTTTGACTGGAAGTGAAGGGCTTGCGGTAAATGCTAGCATTTGTGAAGATGGTGATCATGGAAGCAATGGGGTTTGCAGGCCTTGCAGAGATTTGTTACTGGAAAAGATGGCAGATCCCGCGTCCTTTAGAAAGCTAAATTTTGTGAAAATCTTTGGTTGATAGCAACATGTTGTGCTTGTGGCTTGCAGTTTTACTGCTGCCGTATCCTGATCCTCGGTCGGAACCTGTTCGGTTGTAATGAGGTTTAGCTCAGAAATGTTTTTTGCTCTGGTGTTTGGCTTCTTCCCTTTTTTTCCCTTGTTTTAGACTCTGTGGTCTCCCTAGTTCTTCCCGACCTCATGAGTGCACCTGTGGTCGCCTGAAGATGCAAAGTTTGTAAGTAAGATAACAGCCCTACAGCCTTACAGCCTTACTGCCCTTGCAGCCCTTTGGCAAGTCTTTCGTGCCCTAGATGCTCCAGTTGCGTATGTGGACATGCACGTAGAATAAGTTGGTTTTGCTACGCTTATAGCGTTTTGTAACGATTTAGGGCACAGTATGCAGTAGGCAGTGAGAGTACAGCAAGTGCGGTAAATGCAGTAGATGCTGCGCTTGTCTCTAGCTTCCTGCTTGCCTCAGCGTCCTCTCCTCTCCAACCGCAGGAACAAATGGAAACTCAGAAGACTCAGGCTGGAGTGACCTGAGTAAGCACTGAGACCAGAACTGCCACACGAGATAGCATCGACCTGCACTGTAGCAGCCTTTCACAATCAAGTCTGCTGCTTTTCTGCTCCGCTCCCAAGAATCCTTAGATGGCTTGGTAACTGAATAACACCGGGGGCACAGCTGCTATGCTCCTCGTGTGTTAGATAGAAAGATAGGTAGATTGATTATAAAGCCTTGAAAGTACACTTTGGCTCAGCACGAGTACAGGCAGGGAGACAAGCAAAACACACGAAAGGCGGAAAGGCAGCACCAACTGGCAGCAACCCAGTGAGAACCACGGACTCACGAGTACTCACTCAGGGAGCCTTTCAGGGGTCTCTGCCCGCTGCTCTGCCCTGGCTCTGGCCGACCGACCACCAACAGCAGAGAGCCGTGTCCACCAGCCGCCGCCGCCGTCTCCGCTTGCAACACCTGCAAGCACTCGCGTCCCACGGCTCCTGGCTCACTCGCGGCTCACTCCTGCTCCTCGCAAGCCGTAGCCATTGTCACAGCAGCCGCAACCGCCGCCGTAACCGCAAGCCGCCTGTCCGTGTTTCTCCTTCCTCTCCTGCCTGCTCCCGGTCCCGCTCCGGCTCCGCCTCGCACTCTGGTCAGCAGGACTCAGTCGTAAGTGTGGGCCAAAAATCCATTCCGTTCGTGGAATTTGCGGATTTTTGGCAATTTCGCAATCAGCGAATTTCGCGAAATTGCCGAAAAATCTGCAAATCCGCTCGCGGGGGGATTTGTTTTTTGCCCCACAGGAAGCACTTACAGTTAAGGCAGGTGCTCAAGTTGAAGCTAACTTTGTAACCATTTTAGATGGGCGCCGCCAAGCTGCCAGAGTTGAAGTTGCAACTTCAACTCTGGCAGCTTGCCGGCGCCATTCTAAAATGGTTACAAAGTTAGCTTCAACTCGGGCACCTGCCTTAACTCTGTAAGTGCTTCCTGTGGGCCAAAAATGAAACCTCAACAGGAAGCACTTACAGATATAAATAAAGCAGGTGCCCGAGTTGAAGCTCAAATTCAGTAACGTTTTAATCAGCCCAAAACATTAGTGAGCACGGTCGAGGCTGGGCAAGTGTGCTTTAACCCCATATCTGCAGTCGAAAATTAGCTGTAATACTTGAGGGAGGTCTTTGCATCCATGAGTTTCTCGAGCGCAACCCCATGTAGTTCCTGTGACCAGGAGGCTGCTTTCTCCTCATCTGCTGGCCTGCTCGCTCTCTGACCCTTTATACACAAGAGGCATGTTGACACGCATAGAAGCCCCGAACCACACACTAGCGGTATCAAACGTCTTCCCGCCCTTTCCCAACTATGATGGACAGCTCACTCAAGGGACCTCGGTGCCTTTTGGCGTGGTGGCAAAGTTACAGGCACACAGGGTCACTGGAGGCAAATCTTCTGGCCCTTTATGCAGCTGCAGTGTAGGTAAAGCACTATACATTTACCCAACGAGGTAGCACTTACTGATTAGCCAGTAGAAAGTACTCTAGTTGAGTATGGGTATTGCACAAAACGGTGGCATCTTCGTGGATAACTATGCAGGGCAGGATTCATTCTGGCACGAGGCTCCTGTCACAAAAATTAAACCTCAACAGGAAGCACTTACAGATATAAAGCAGGTGCCTGAGTTGGAGCTCAAATTCAGTAACGTTTTAATCAGCCCAAAACATTAGTGAACACGGTCGAGGCTGGGCAAGTGTGCTTTAAGCCCATATCTGCCGTCGAAAACTAGCTGTAATACTCGAGGGAGGTCTTTGCATCCATGAGTTTCTCGAGCGCAATCCCTGTGTAGTTCCTGTGACCAGGAGGCTGCTTTCTCCTCACCTGCTGCCCTGCTCGCTCTCTGACCCTTTATACACAAGAGGCATATTGACATGCATAGAAGCCCCGCACCACACACTAGCGGTATCAAACGTCTTCCCGCCCTTTCCCAACTATGATGGACAGCTCACTCAAGGGACCTCGGCGCCTTTTGGCGCTGTGGCAAAGTTACAGGCACACATGGTCAGTGGAGAAAAATCTTCTGGCCCTTTACGCAGCTGCAGTGTAGGAAAAGCACTATACATTTACCCAATGAGGTAGCACTTACTGATTAGCCAGTAGAGTACTCCAGTTGAGTAGAGGGCAAATCGCAAACAAATCTGCGAGTTTGCGGGAAAATCCGCGAATTCGTGGATTTTTTGCGATTTGCGAGTGTCTATTTGGGTTTGTTAGTGAGTGCATGAGTGTCGAGTGGGTCTGTGAGTGGGTGCATGAATGTCTGAGTGGGTTTGTGAGTGGGTGTGTGAGTCTGTAAGTGGGTCTGTGATTGGGTGCATACATCTCTGAGTAGGTGTGTGAGTGGGTAAATAAGATTAAGTAGATATGTGAGTGAGTGCATGAAACTCTGAGTAGGTCTGTGAGTGGGTGCATAAATGCCTGAGTGAGTGTGTGAGTAGGACATGAGTCTTTGATTGGTCCATAAGTGGGTGCATGAGTACCTCAGTGGGTCTCTAAATGGGTGCAACAATGTCTGAGTTGGTCTTTGAGTAGGTACATGAGTGTCTGAGTAGGTCTCTCAGTGGGAGGGTAAGTGTCTGAGTGGGTCCATGAGTGGGTGAGTGAGTATCTAAGTGAGACAGAGTGAGTGTGTGAATATATATATTTTTTTAAAAATCAGGGATATTCACTAATTTGTCGTTATGTTACATGGGGGCCACACTGAGCGTCATGACAAAATCTCAAATATTGTACGTGGCACTGAGAAACCTTTTCTTCAACGTTTTCTGCCAATACTGTGTCCCAGAAACACCCCTATATTCCACCTATGGGGCCAGGATACACCCAACCTGACCCCGTATTCAACTTTCTCCATTTCTGTGTAGCCTCGTGGACTTTACAGATAAGCTAAAATGTTGGCTGCAACTTTCTGCTCAGGTTGCGGCCCGTCAATCATGGCATTTCTGTTGGTGGGCATATTTGCGAATCATCTCAAACTAGTCGCGAATTAGTCATGGTCGTAGATATACAAATTTGGATTTCCTTTAATTTCTTGGAAATTACTGAACTGATTTACACCAAATAACTAAAAGCTGTATCTGCGAACGAAAACCTATCTTTCTACCAATTTCAGTTGTATTCCATCCAGTGGTTCGGAATGTAATTGTGTTCAAACCCTATGGGAATTAACATGGGGGGGCACACTTTTTTTGATCCTCCCTTTTTCTTGGCCCCTGCTTGACAGAACGCCCCTAAACTTTCCATGCACAACATGAATCACCAGCACATTTCTTTTGGAAATGTTATATATATATATCCGAAAAATCGCCACACTGCAAGCTGGCGGTGCAGATTGTTCAAATGACGGAAAGTAGACCCATCAATTGCTGGTGCAAAAGTGCTTTTTATTATATTCGTGCCAGCGCGTCCGCCATGACGCGTTTCGCCTCAGGGAGAGGCTTGATCACATGACATACTGCAAGCCAGTAGGCAGACTTTTAAAGTGACAGTGCATGGTAACAAGATGTAAACATGGAAGAAATACTGTGCAAATTACGCCAATGGAATAAATAAATAAATGAATAAATATTATACCAATTTTGAACAGCCTGTATGTACATAGCAGCAACCCTGTGGGACGTAAAACAGATTTTTTTTAAAAATTTTGTTTTATATTATTGTACACTATGTTATATCCAGGATAACAGTGTGTGTAGAAAATTCATTAAAGCCATAGTGGCTGACATCAAATAAGAATTTTCAAGCCTGCCCATACCCTATTTTGTGTAGGGTTAAACTGATATGACATATTCCCTCTGTCTTTCTGCCTCTGATGAAATAAGGCTGCTGCACAACGCAGAACTCGATGTTAGGTAACAACTCCATGTCATGGTTACCAAGTGCAACCGTCCCATAAATTATTTCCAAAAGTATGTGGCCCTAGTGGGCCATCCAATAGATTCATGTCTGCCCAACGGTTTAAAGTGCCAATTGTGATGTGCAAAGGGCACAAATGAGTGCAAAGTGTGCAAGACAGATTTTAAAAACATATTTTACATACATTTCTTAATACCATTCAGCTACATTTTTATATTAAAACTAAATAAAACCATTCAGTTGTGTGCATCTAACCGGACATGCTGTGTGATCCTGGAGAATCCTAAATACAGGTATAGATATCTTCCCTGTCATTCAATCCATTAGGATTCTTTGTGTTCAACTCCAGTATATATCTAGTCTCCAGGAGACGAAGTTTGGCCTCTCGGTCCCCTCCTCTCCTGGATGCTACTACTGTATCGATGACATAATACTGGAGCTGGCCAGGATTACCAGAATGCTTGACTTCAAAATGCCTGGCAACCGGATAGGTCTGATCATGCCCCACAATTGCCCGTATGTGTTGGAGTATACCCTTGTGGGCAGGTAGCCGGGTGCTACCAACATACCTCAACCCACACGGACACTCCAACACATACACAGCATATTCTGTCCTACACGTCAACCTTTTATTGATGGCAATGGGTTCCTGTCGGAAGTGACTGCTGTAATGTGTCCTGTTACTCCCATAACAACAGGCCTTACACTGGGGGCATGTTTTAAAACCCTTGCTCAGAGACAACCAGGTGGTAGAGAGTTGAGGCTCCAGGGTATTCTTAACCAAAGCCTTTACCATAGAGGGAGATCTGCGAAAAGTCAAGAGTGGTTTACTCGTCACCTTATGTCCAATAATTGGATCACTTTGGACAAGGTTCCAATTTTTTTACAGGATCTTTCTTAGTTCCCCATGCTAGCGATTATAAGTCAATATAATACGCGAGGGTACATTGGGGACCTTATCTTCAGCTAGATCAACCCTTACCTTTGTCCTTTCTTTAGGAATCATGGCCTCCTGTCTTGTAATAGACTGAGTACGTTGGATTGCTTTAAGTAGGCTAGTATTGGAATACCCTCTGGCTAAAAAGCGTAACCTACTGGCCTCCTGCGCAGCTGCACATTCTGCATCAGTACTACAGATTCTTCTGATCCGAAGCATCTCCCCAAAGGGGATGCTCCGGATCAGATGTGCCGGATGATGGCTTGCGGCATGCAATACCGTCTTGCCGGCAGTGGGCTTCCTGTATAACCTGGTTGCAAGGTTGTCATTCTCAACATACACCTCTACATCTAAGAAACACAGCAACCTGGAACTGATATTAGAAGTAAAATTCAGATTGATGCTATTCTTGTTAAGTACCTCTACAAAAGCCATGGCACTATCTCGAGAGCCCCTCCAAATAAGGAACAGATCATCAATATACCGCAGGTACAGCAAAACATTATTAGAAGCAATTTCCTGGTGTTGGCCAAAGAGGACCTGCTCCTCCCACAGCCCGACGTTCAAGCACGCGTATATATATATATATATATATATATATATATATATATATATATATATATATATATATATATTGGCAAAGAACGTTGGTTTCCCAAGGTAAAAAAGGGGGGGTCGCACTCTCCAAGGATGCTCGTTACCATGTATTTATTTCATATCATATTGCATATTCGTGCTCCAAACGGACAGCAAACATAAAAGCCTATATATATATATATATATATATATATATATATATATATATATATATATATATATATATATATATATATATATATATATATATATTCACTGAAAAAACCATAGGTTATAGACCATATATAGTTAGGAATTAGCATTTAAAAAACCTTATTTTACTCACACAAAACCATTGAAATTCCATATATAGTTAGTTGCACTAACTATATATCGCGCACCCGCAATCCACTGCTGATCATGTCACATATTACATCATTCATGACATGGTCAGTGACATCACTGATGACATCACTGATGACATCTCAAATGACATCACTGATGACATCACTGATGACAACATCCAGTGACTGTATGTTTCTGTAAAGTTAAAATATGTCTTACATATTGAAGAATGAGTGGATGTATAAGTGTCTGGATGAAGGATTTAGTAGGTGCATGACTGACTGTATGAGTGAGTGATTAAATGTGTCTCACTGAATGCATGGGTTAGTGACTAAACTGTCTTAATTTGTGCATCATTATGTCTGTTGTGATGTAAACTGCTGCATGTGTTGATCATTAGCTATACGAGAGGCTATATGTGTTATTGATTGGTTGCCCAAATATTTGTATGGGAGATTGAGTTTGTGTAGGGGTGGCTGGGAGGTGTGTGACTCTGTGCATAGATGTGTGAGCAGTTGATTCACTAGGTGTATGAGTTCAAGAGTGCATGTGGAAACAGCTACATGGGCAGTTCACTGTGTGCATGAGTGTATTGATGAGTGAATGGATATCTCAATGCTACATGTCATAGTAAGTACATATGTAAAACACAGTACATGTGAGAGTTGGCATATATAAATAACTGTGCATGAGAGCCACTGAATGTGTGAGTGGTTGTATGGATCATTGTGAACTTGTATCAGGGATTGTATAAGAGAGTAAATATGTGTTAGTATATGTTTGAATAAGTAAGGTGTGTATAACTGTATAGTTGAAGTAATGGAGGTGAGATTGTTTCTTTGCATGACTGACTAGGTGTGTGAGTAACTCCATGGATGAGTGACAGTGTGTGAGTGTCTGTATACACTGAGTGTATCTAAGGTTATATTAGAGTCTGAAGAGGTTTATCGTATTAGCACAAGAATGATGTCAAATGAGATGTCATCATTGATGTCATCAGTGATGTCATTTGAGATGTCATCAGTGATGTCATCAGTAATGTCACTGACCATGTCATGAATGATGTAATATGTGACATGATCAGCAGTGGATTGCGGGTGCGCGATATATAGTTAGTGCAACTAACTATATATGGAATTTCAATGGTTTTGTGTGAGTAAAATAAGGTTTTTTAAATGCTAATTCCTAACTATATATGGTCTATAACCTATGGTTTTTTCAGTGAATTTTCAAGGTTTTGTAAATGCTAATTCCTAACTATATATGGTCTATAACCTATGGTTTTTTCAGTGAATTTCAATGGTTTTTTAATAGCAAATATCATAAACTGTCGAATGTCAAGTACGTGGTAAGTAAAAACATTTTCGTGTTTATGCACACTGATCTGCTTTGAATGCTGCCCCCCACCCCTCATTTCTATTAGGAGTACTCTCTCTTTGCAGATAGTGAAGGGTAGTTAACGCAGGCCTTTGCCCCCGTTGTAATCCGTCGTGTCTGCTTCTCTCTCCATTTGATTGATTGTTCTCTTTGGTTCATTCTCTATTTACAAACAAGCACAGAGTCGCAATACTCTGTTTAGTCTTTGCAGATAGCGAAAAATCGTGTAAAAAAACAAAAGGAATCGAGCAAAATCAGTAGGCCACTAATGGGATCTCTTTTTGACCTCGCTAAAATAGAAACATTAGGAACAACCTGTTGAAAATAGCAATGTGTATGTACATAAGCGGCGTTCATTTGTGTTCACAGTACCCCTTGTTGATTGTTTGAATCGAGCATTGAATTGTTCGAAGTTGGTTCTCTTAAGGATCTTCTCTGCCTGCAAACGAGGAAGAATAGGAATATTCTCTCTCCCTTTGCAGATAGTGAAGGGTAGGTAACGCAAGCCTTTAACACGTCGTACCTATTTCATTCCTCATTGATTGATTGATTGTCCGAACATTGACTGTTTGGGAATTAGTTCTTTTTGGAGGTATTCCCTGTTTGCAAATAAACGTAGGAAAATCTTTGCAAGTAATGAAAGGGTACGTAATGCGGACCTTTCTCCCCCGTTGTAATCTGTCATGCCTATCTACTCCCCACTGATTGATGCACCTGTTTCACCCGGACCATTTACTAGAGATAGGTCATCTGGCCCGACCAGAGAGCACCCCTAGTGAAAAGGACATATGCAATAATAACGAAGTGATCACTGTATCCTGTTAACAGAAACTTTAGCATGAAACAACCTGGAAAGAAAAGAATAGGAAAACGAAAATCAGTAGGCCACTGATGAACTTTTTATTAAATAACAAACAAAGAAACGATAACAATACGTAATGATAAAACCTATTATTGTCCTAGAAACAAGAAACGTTAGAAGTAAGCCCGTAATAAGAAACCTGAAAACATCGCCCCTCACTGCCCCAAAACGTGTCTGTCCCACCGCCTGCCACGGCCAAATAACGGCAAACTGGGAAAGATAGAAGTCAGCAGACATCCGCCCCATTCTAGAAACTTCCAAAGGGCAACAGGTTTTCGGCTACGCCCAGCCGGAAGCAACACATATAAGGCGGGTCCTGCTGCCACGCCTCGGCCAGGAGATCATCACGTAGGGTGTAGCCGGAGGAGAGGCCGAGGCCAGCGGGACCCGGCCAGGGGGATTGACAACACTGGAGAGTTTCAGGGGGGGGAATGTCCCTGTCCTCGACCCTCCCCTCTCTCTCCCAGTCCGGCCGCGGTGGCCCTTGAGAGTTGCAGGTTGTCCCTCCACACTCTCTCCCGGTCCGGCCACCAACGGCCGGGGGCTGGGGCCGACGGGATCCGGCTGCAGCCGATGAGCCAAGGAACCCGTTCATGGGGCCAGAGCAAAGGGCGTCCGGCCGCCATCCACCGGAGGTGCGGCCCAAAGACGGACGGGACATTTCTTCTTTCTTTTATAATGGCTGCGACAACACTGGGGGGGGATGTCTTGCACATGCCTCCGACCCCCCCCTCCCTCATCCTCATCGCCTGGTCCGGCCATAACAAATGTCAAGCGAGACGCCGTGGGGTGCACTGGGAGGGAGAGACGGTGCGAACAGGCCTCTCCCGCCTCCCCTGGTGGAGGCTTCCCAGCTGCACCCTCAGCGCTCCAGGCGCCCGGAAAAGGGTTCTTCCACTGTGGCGATGCTGCAATGTCTCGCCCGGCAGGGTGGAGCCCGTCCGCTCATTTGACCCCGCGATCGCCAGTAGCTACCGAACTCTCAAAATGGCGGTCGACCTGGCAAGAGCGGGCCCAGCATAAAGAAATGGCCCGGTCACTGGTTGACTCCACCACTGTAGTCCTCCACGACCTTGAAGATTCTAGAGGAGCCGCGGGAGTCTCCGACCCCGCAGACACCCCCGATGGGGAATGACTGCCATGATCGCCCGTGGAGTGACGAAACTGTATCCGCGGGACGTCGGCGCTCCCATGCTGCCACCAGCCTCAGTTTGAATGACTAGAATCCTGCAGACCTCAGTTCCGGTGAAAGCACAGTGTGACCCGGTAGGAAAAGTTGTTGCACCCCCTCCCCTTTTTGACTGATAGTTCAAACCACCGATCCTTTCCTTTGCCCTTTTACCGGAACTATGGACTGCCTCCCCCTCTTTTACATTTTCTAGAGAAAACAAAACATTAACCACTACATTAGCATAGCAGTTGACACCAGAACTGTTTTCAAATTGAAAACCAACAACATCTTCAACAGAATCCTTTTTGTTTCTGCTGTGACCCTGCTACAGCACAGGCATTGTCCCCAGCAGTAATTCTGCAATGCCGGTAAGTATAGCTGTGGTGCCTACTGGACTCACTCACCCCTGCCGCGCCCCACGCCGTTATTTGCTGGGCGGCAACTTACTAGACATCACCTTCGTGACATCCAGATTTCAGCGCTTTCTGCTGCCTTGGAACTATTCGCACAACAGACCGCTACTGACAATCCACCCCCCGGGACGCCCCACGCCGGATACCCAAATCAGTGCGGCACCCAGGCAACATCTTCTGAATTTTCATAATTTGAAAGAACTAGTAACATGTCCTCATCAGAAATTTCCTCATGAAAAGTCTGCAATGATGATTCTTGTAACTCTATGGTCTCCAAACATTCGATAAATTCGCCATCAAGAGATTGATCAAAAAAATCATTCAAGCCATCTCCTCCTTGTGAGAATATTTCATTATTGGTGCTGTCAATTTCAATAAATGTATTGGATAATTCAAAAGAAATTGCCACGGTCTCTTCGTTGTTTAAATGTTTTTACTGTTTTTGTTTTGTTGTATATATTTATAAGTTATTAAAGTTTTATAATCCTACTACTTTGTTGGAGTGCTATATATTTTTAATATGACACATAATTGTAAAAACTTTGATGTACAAAGAGTCATCCCTGGAATCTTCCGCTTCAGGCTCGGTCCCCTCCCCAATCACAATACAGGATGGTTTTCAGATAGTAGGAACACGTGGGGTGTGACGGATCTCATCGGGTGTGGGCCTTGATCTACTATAACTCCTTTGAAGAGGGGTGATTCTTTACAGCTGGGGCCATAAACTACATCTGCAGGGCTAGCTGATAGCCTGGACAATCGGACACAGAGGAAGAGGAGTGTCAGAGGGTGCGGTAGTGAATAGGGCGAAAGGGAGGTGTCGGGCGGGCACAGAGTGTGATTCTCAGGGAAGAGCAGCGCAGATGGGGGGAGGTTTATTGCCCATGCATAAGACAGAGAGCGGGGGTGACCAGTGCCTGGGGAAGATGCTTGCGAAGGTGGGGAGCCATGCTAAGGATCGACAGCGTGCAGAGAGTGGGTCTGGTCAAGGCATCTAAAATGGCTGCCGTGCACGACAAAAGTGTGGCATTTCAAAAAAGGCAAGATGGCGCAGACAATGTTTTTCAACACTTCCTCATTTCCTTCGAATCGAACGTTAACAGACGTTGGTGCATATTACCAAAGTTAAGCGATATTTATCGCTAACGATGCTTAGCAACGAATTTTTTACCGCTAAGCATCGTCAGAAATTATCGAAGATAAACCTTGCTATTATCAAGGTTTATCGCAAATGCGATAAAAAACGGCCGCAATGCATGAATATCGCTAAAAAGTCAGCGATATTCATGCATTACCGAGCTAATGCTCTTAGCCATGTTATCCACCTCCCATTGGATAACATGGCTAAGAACTGCTCAGGGCAGGTGTTAGTTTTTGGAGATATTCGCGCTTAGCGCGAATATCTCCAAAAGTTGGTAATAGGAGATAGATATCTTGCATGTTGTAATGCAAGTTATTGTGGTATATGGAACTCATACCATAATCTCTCAGGAAAGCAGAAACTGATCCTTTTGGGACCGCCTGAGAAGGCCTAGGAGGTGAGGGGTACTCCACTTTGCCCCCTTTTCACGTTCCGAACTATTTTTTTTACTCTCTTCTGTAATTACACAAAATGGCAGCGATAAGATGCATCAGAGACAGACAGTGAGAGAAAGGAGGCCGGAGATGAAGAAGAGATGTCAAATACACATTGGAGATAATATAGTGGGAGAAGGGAAGTAAATATGAGTAAACTTACCATGTAACATAAAAATGTTGCACTCTATACTATAAGTCTCATTTTACACTACAATCACTTCGCTACAACCTCATAAATTAAAAATAAATATGAATAATGTCTCAAACAATTTTTGATTTCTAAATATAAATGTATTCTTCTGAATTTTCAAAATTTGAAAGAACTAGTAACATGTCCTCATCAGGAATTTCCTCTTCAATCATCTCATCTGGAATCTCCTCATGAAAAGTCTGCAATGATGATTCTTCTAACTCTATGGTCTCCAAACATTCGATAAATTCGTCATCAACAGATTGATCAAAAAAATCATTCAAGTCATCTCCTCCTTGTGACAATATTTCATTATTGGTGCTCTCAATTTCAATAAATGTAGTGGATAATTCAAAAGAAATTGCCACGGTCTCTTCATTGTGAGCCATTTTATTTTGAAATTGCTTGCTGTAAATTGCAGAAAAAAATAATCACTTTCATTTATCGTTTTTAGTAATACATAATATAAAACTAACTTTATCAAGTATTTAGTATAACAGAAGGACTGTAAATAAATAACAGAAAACATTTTTCAAATTATCTTCAAGTGTACAACATAGTTCCTCTTACAAATTAACAACTCACCTTTTTAAAAGTAGGAGAATTGTTAGTACTGTGTAAATCAAACACCAGCAATTGACCACCAAAAATTCCTCACAAATGTACCTCAGACAGTAGTATCACAAAATGGCTGTGGTTTCCTCTCATTTTAGATATATACATAACCAATTAACTTTCATCACACACAAATACAAAACCAAAGTAACATTTTAATTGGTTCTAAATTTCAACACTTTCAAATGTGTTTTCCCCATGCAATTTTCCATAGGACATTTAGATACGTCTACAGCCTGAATGGCTGAACGGAATTACACCAAACTTGGCAAAATGGTACATCAAACCTAAGAGGTCAGGGAGGATCTACTATGCCCCCTTATGGTCATTTGCCCCTTCGCTTTGGCCTCCTCTTGTCTCTCCATCCTACCGAGAGACAAGATGGCGGCCGCTACGGACTGTTTGGAATGTTTACAGACGCCGGAGAACCAATCAGCTTCGCAAAGCTCCGTAACGCGAAAAGTACGCGAATCGGAGCGCTGTTACAGATATATATCTTTTTTTTAACGTTTATTTCTCAAAATCCACTGGAGCACATATATTGAGACCTAGCAAAGGCACATCGGGCTACCAGTCCCTACAATTTTGCCAAGTTTCGTGCAAATCCATTCAGCTGTTCGATTATTAATATTTATTTTTTTTTTGCCCCGCGGGGCCCTTTTAAAACCTCCACATCAAACCTAGAGGGTCAGGGAGGATCTACTATGCCCCCTTATGGTCATTTGCCCCCTCACTTTGGCCTCCTCTTGTCTCTCGATCCTACCGAGAGACAATATGGCGGCCGCTACGGACTGTTTGGAATGTTTACAGACGCCGGAGAACCAATCAGCTTCGCTTCACAAAGCGCCGTAACGCGTAAAGTCCGCGAACCGGAGCGCTGCCTGGTCCGCTGTTACAGATATATATCTTTTTTTGAACGTTAATTTCTCAAAATCCACTGGAGCACATATATTGAGACCTAGCAAAGGCACATCGGGCTACCAGTCCCTACAATTTTGCCAAGTTTCGTGCAAATCCATTCAGCCGTTCGGGCTAACAGTGAGGCCAACCGCCCTATGGAAAACTCAATGTTAAAAACACGTTTTGGGACCCCCCTTTTTTCTCGGCCCCCCCCTTGATGAAACCCCCCCAAATTTTCAGGGGCTGCTCAGAAACAAAATGTTCCATTTTCCTGAAAATTTCAGCCAATTCCGTCCACAAACGCCAAAGTTATTAGACATAGAATTTTCAAAAATCCCATAGAGAAAAAATCCTAACTATATATACCTACTGGCGACCGCCAGTAGGTAATATATATATATTAATAATTAACAGCGCAACTGAGAACATTTCCAAGTACATAGACTTCTTTTTAAAGGAATGGGTTTTAACATTACCATCATATGTCAAAGACACTACCGATTTCATTTGCAAGCTGAACAACCTGGTTTGGGAAGATGACTACATTTTAATGACTCTAGATGTCACTGCCCTATATACTTCCATTAAACATCGGGATGGAATTAAGGCAGCTGAGTATTACTTGTCGAAACGATCAGAGAATTGCTCCAACCACAATCGCATGCTTTTGGACATGCTGAAACTCTGCCTAGAACAGAACTTTTTTCTTTTCAATGGGCAGGCATACCAACAGATGAGAGGGGTCGCAATGGGGGCCTGCTTCTCCCCGAGTTTTGCATGCCTCCATATGGGGCTTTGGGAGGAGCGGGTGCTGATGGGCACATTTGGTAACATTATGACATCACATGTACCACTGTATCTCCGTTACATCGACGACCTCTTTGTGGTTTGGAAGGGTGAAAAATCAGATGCTGAGCGATTTGTGGAACAACTAAATGTTAATTCATACAACTTGCATTTTACCTATCATGCTGATGAAATAACTGTGAATTTTCTTGATGTCCAGGTATATGTGGAAAATCATAAAATACAAACCAGGTTACATAGGAAGGACACAGCTGGTAACACAGTGCTCCACGCCACTAGTCAGCATCCCTGTCATTTAATTAATAGCATCCCCTACGGGGAGATGCTAAGAATGAAAAGAATTTGCAGTACGGAATCTGACTTTCAAGTAGCACAACAGGAGTGCAGGAAACGTCTTCTTGAAAGGGGCTACAGCGATAGGGTTCTCGAGACGGCCATAAGAAAAACCAACTCCGTCACTAGAGAGCAAGCACTAACACCCAGGAGCAAAGTCCCCATTGATAATCTAGCTGACACCCATGTTAATTCTAGGGCCATAGTTCCATACTGCCAACAGCACTCCGCCATCAAAAAGATCTTTTAAAGAAATTGGAACTTAATAAGAGGGGACCCTGTAATTGGAAGTGATGTTTCGCTCAGACCGGAGATCACCTTCCGAAAATCCCCCTCTATGGCAAATGCTCTTACTAGCAGCCTTCTGGAGCCTGTTACCTCGGGAACATGGGAAGCATTAAGCACGGGCTTCAAAAAATGTGCTTTCTGTAAAGCCTGCAAAATCGGAATTAACAAAGCCCATTACACCAGCCCGTTCAGGGACAATCCAATTCCCATCACGAAAAGACTCACATGTAAAATGGAGTTCGTCGTCTATGTGCTACAATGCCCATGTGGCTTGAGTTATGTGGGCAGCACTCGCCCAGCAGCACATAAGCGGATTCTCCAACACATTAGGGCCATAGGGAGCAAGGATCAGGCATACCCGGTGGCACGCCACTTTGAGGCTGTGCATAACAGTGACCCGAGTGATCTACAATATTATCTGGTAGACACAGTGATGCCGCTAAAATGGGGGGGTGACAGGGAGGGAAGATTGCGTTTACTCGAGACGAGATATATTCTCGAAATGAATACAAAGAGCCCGAATGGACTAAATGATCGAGAAGATCTTTACACCTGTCTCAGGGTTTCGTAAATGCCTTTCAGAAACATCTTTAACAATCCCTATGTCTGCGTGATTTAGTAAATCCGATGCACCCCTGACCTGATCCCCCTACTTACATTTGATGGTGGCCCCCTTCGCCATTCCCAGTTGCAGCAGGCTTCATAATATACTAATTAGATATTACTGCATATATTGGTACTGGAGTACACATGATTAATATGCACAACTATGTGAATCTTCCCTCTGGGTATCCTGCATATATCCCCACTCTTTACTGTGAAATACCTTTTCTTACTTGTTTTGATTTTATCCTTATTGTTCATGCAAACACGAGCACTTTATTTATGTTTTTATATACTTTTGGAGTTCACAGCTGCACGCAAGGGTCGTACACATTACTTAAAAGGATGGTGCTTTGAAAAGTTTTTGATTGAAATTTGTTCAGCTGTAACGTCATATGTTTCTCGATGGAAATTAGCAACTTCAATCCAATATCAATTGCAATATTTTCAATGATATCATATCTCAAACATGAATACGCATGCTTTTATAGATTCTATATGTAATGGGAAATCTGTTCAATGTGTAGATACGTAAATATTTAATGAATGTAGATATATGAATTACAGAATATAGTGACATATATATATTTTGGGATATTTTTTTCTAAGGAGTATTATTATAGAGATAGATTGTATATAATCAGTGTAAAATAGTTGCTTGTACATAGTGATATTTTTGATAAACCCATTACCTTTTTCCCATAATTAATTGTGGTTTGAGATGAAATGCTTCTCTGTATGTATACATTATGCCGTTACATAGAAATGACTGAAATATGACGATATTGGGCACTTGCCCTCAATTTTGTGTAAAACGGAACTTTGAAAGTCCAACTATGCACCTACTACTTTAAGCGCGAAGCCGCTCCCATGTATGGATGTATTTAAGACCCTTGTTTATTTCAATCCACGTCATGTGATCAAGCCTCGTTGGAGGTGAAACGCGTTATGGCGGATGGCTGGTGGAATATTTAAATAAATCACCGAAAAATATCAGCACTAAATCTGGGCTCACTCTCGTTATTCTGTTCGATTGTGGAAAAGAATGGCGTTTCGTTCATATATATATATATATATATATATATATATATATATATATATATATATATATATATATATATATATATATATTCACTGAAAAAACCATAGGTTATAGACCATATATAGTTAGGAATTAGCATTTAGAAAACCTTATTTTACTCACACAAAACCATTGAAATTCCATATATAGTTAGTTGCACTAACTATATATCGCGCACCCGCAATCCACTGCTGATGATGTCACATATTACATCATTCATGACATGGTCAGTGACATCACTGATGACATCACTGATGACATCTCAAATGACATCACTGATGACATCACTGATGACATCTCATTTGACATTACTGATCACATCACTGATGACATCATTCATGTGATGATACAATGAACCTCTTCAGACTCTAATATAACCTTAGATACATTCAGTGTAAACAGACACTCACAGACTGTCACTCATCCATGGAGTTACTCACACACCTAGTCAGTCTTGCAAAGAATCAATCACACCTCGATTTCCTCAACTATATAGTTATACACACCTTACTTATTGGAACATATAATAACACATATTTACTCTGTTATACAATCCCTGATACAAGTTCACAATAATCCATACAGCCACTCACACATTCACTGGCTCTTATGCACAGTTATTTATATATGTCAACTATCACATGTACTGTGTTTTACATATGTACTTACTTTGACATGTAGCACTGAGATATCCATTCACTCACCAATACACTCATGCACACAGTCAACCGCCCATACAGATGTTTCCACATGCACTTTTGAACCCATACATCTAGTGAATCAACTGCTCACACATCTATGCACAGAGTCATACACCTCCCAGACACCCACACACACACTCAGTCTCCCATACAAATACTTGGGCAACTAATCAATAACCCATATAGTTAGTCATATAGCTAATGATCAACACATGCATCAGATTACAAAACAACAGACACAATGATGCACAATTTAAAACAGTTTAGTCACTAACCCATGCACTCAGTGAGACACATTTAATCACTCACTTATACAGTCAGTCATGCACCTACTAAATCCTTCATCCAGACACTTATACATCCACTCATTCTTCAATATGTAAGACATATTTTAACTTTACAGAAGCATACAGTCACTGGATGTTGTCATCAGTGATGTCATCAGTGATGTCATTTGAGATGTCATCAGTGATGTCATCAGTGATGTCACTGACCATGTCATGAATGATGTAATATGTGACATCATCAGCAGTGGATTGCGGGTGCGCGATATATAGTTAGTGCAACTAACTATATATGGAATTTCAATGGTTTTGTGTGAGTAAAATAAGGTTTTCTAAATGCTAATTCCTAACTATATATGGTCTATAACCTATGGTTTTTTCAGTGAATTTTCAAGGTTTTGTAAATGCTAATTCCTAACTATATATGGTCTATAACCTATGGTTTTTTCTGTGAATTTCATTGGTTTTTTAACAGCTAATATCTGTAGCTGTAAAATGTATTCTTCTTTAAATCCAAAAATATATTTTATATGTTTATGAATAAATTTTTTTTAAAATATTTTTTTTTCTTCGTTCCCGCTTCGCGAATCGGGAAGCTTCCCGTTAGCTGACCTTGATGCCGCGAAATAGACCGCGAGCCGGTAAACGTTTCTTTACCGCAAGTGCCGCGTTAGAAAACAACATCGTGACGCCTCCCGTCCGCATGACGTTCCACGTTGTCGCGTGATACGTCATATGACGTGCTACGTTAGCGAACTGGTACGCGAAGCGAGTGCCAAAGCGCAGGTTTCTGGAAGCAAACCGGGAGGCCCTGCAAAGCGCTTAACGTAAACACAGCAAGTCATGTGACTTGGTAATAACACTTTTCATTGGTTCATTTCACTTTTGGTTTCCTAATGATGTAAGACTAGGTCATATAATCTAAAATGAACACTTTTGATTGGTTGAGAACTCTTGTTTTTCCCAAATGATGAAAATCCCTCCTTCTTTCCTCACTCTGACTTTCATCATTGTGAGAGAAAGACCCTTTGTGATCACTGAGCAATGGCTTCTTTAGTAGCTTCAGCTGGTGCTTCCCCACCACCTCCACCACATCCAAGGAAGAGTGGACCACCTGCTCAAGTTGTAATTCAACAAGAAGAAGAAGAAGAGGAACAGGAGGACGAGCACGAAGAGAGGCAGTTTTTGCCTGAGCAGCCCAAGACGTCTCACCGGAAAGAAAACTTCATTTGGCAATTTTTTAAAATTCCCAAAGGTCAGAAAAAAGTAAATGCAAGATACGTAACTTGCCTTATATGTCAAGATAGACTGTCCAGAGGGACCGACAAAAAATACAGTTTCGGAAACTACACAATGCATCGCCATATGACTAGGTGGCATCCTAACAACTACAGTGCTGCACAGTTTCGGAACGACCTAGATAATCTCCCTATTATGGCCAGAAGATCTGTTGTACCGGAAGTAACGGGACCAGAGGGCAGGGAGATGGTGCCAAATATACAAATGAGATTTGGTGAAGTAAAACACACCTGCGTATTTTGCGATGGATTCATTTCCTACGGAGAAAGAAGCATCACTCTGATCAACAGAGCTATTGACTATCATATGCAAGTTTGTCCGAAACGCCCAAAATAATAAATACTTCTTTTTTTTGTTTTGTTGCTCCTGTTGAGCCCTTTACAATGAATCGTTTTCATTGCCCCCTCCAAGAAAAACCCAAAAAAATATAAAACTGTTCCGAAAAATTCAAAAACATTAAAAAAATGTTCAGAAAAATAAAAAAAAAAGTTCTTTTCAGAACTACCTCCCCGTTATTAAAAAATTGGTACAATATTTGGAACTGTGCCAACCTCTATTTCTCTTAGTTCGCTTCCTAGTTCGCTCGCTGGTACGCGAACTGGAAGCGAATCAAAAACAGTAAGTATAAGGGAAGGAAACACACACTTATGTTAAAAGAAAGACAGCTATAGGGGAGTAAACTAGAGATACTATTACCCATAATCCACTACTGATGATGTCACATATTACATCATTCATGACATGCTCAGTGACATCATCAGCAGAGGATTGCGGGTTTTTTGGCAACATGCCTTATCCACGGTTTAATAACGCTGCCTTTTGCTTTATATAAGTTTTCAAATTGTATGAAATATATACCAATAGGTCTTTATGAACCTTTAGGTAGTGCTTTTGTTCATGAGGTCTGGTCGCTTCCATACACATACAGATGTTTCAAAGATGATCAAGAAGTTTATCTGAATGGAGAGGAATGCACTGAGACGCCAGATCATTCACTAATGTGTAGGCACATACAGTTACACGATTCATGCAACAAACACCGACCAAATATGGCTTGCGTGTTGCAAGGCACGCCAGTTCCTGCTATCATCCCCACGTTCAAGTTGTTGGAAAATGGTAGTTATTTGATGCTCAATAATGAAGATTGTTCTGAGTTAATTAAAAGTATTCCTTTTATCGTAACAGTAAGTGAACGGGTTATTTGCTGCAGAAATGTTCTATTTCCTCCCACACATGAACATAGGGAGTTTTCAATCTGGCCACAAATACCAACCTTGGGACACGTTTCAACGGCATGACAAGAATAAGAGCTCTTTTGTCTCAGAGAGAGGTGGCCTTGAGTTCGGCCCGTGAAACTTTCGTACTTCACATAGCGAACACCCGTACACAGGTTTGCCTTTCAATTTCAGCAACATGTTTCCGACTATCTTTAACGCATCCTCCACAAAATCCCTGGCACACTTTTTTAAAGTTGTTACCAGTGGTCTCGTGACTTCATTTGAGAAAATCTTTGGAGTCATCCCTGCTCCCTTTCATTGTATTTTCTGCACTCTGGTTCGTGGATTGGCATTTTTACTTGCATTACCAGCGGACGCTCTTGTGCTTTTTTACATTTTTAAATATGGATGTCCCTCCTATGCAACCTCCGACCCTGCAGCTGCTGACACTGTTCCGCAATCGCATGCTAGAATATTATGGCACAATGCCGTTGGCGATATTAAGCACGGCATATGGATTATCTTTTCGGTTCTCCTACTTCACCTGTGTCCAGCCTGTATTTCACTGCCTGACCTGTGATTTCGATTGGGCCATTGATTTGTGTCTCTGCGGACCGGTTTCTCCTGACGTCGACTTTAATCAGCTGATGACTCCTATCATTACTCACGAGTTGATTTGTCCTGGCGAAAGGATTATGGCTGTGGCATTGATGCATGGACTACTTGGTCCCTGGAATTTACTGGCGGCAGCACAGTCTTTCTTGGAACACAGCTTTCTTGAAAACCCACCGAGCTGTCCTCTGATGGTGATAGAGGATCCGGTGCTGGGAGAGCACGTATGTTCTTTTCCGCTTTTAAATTGGATGGCTGAACTGTTTTCGGATGAAGACGGTGACTTCCTATTGGAGGCTGTTGCAGCTTATTTTGCATACACAGTTATGTCATAGACCTTTTTCATGTTTGATATGCTGAGTACTAGCATTTCATTGACAATTCATTGACTTATTTGTCAAGTTTTTATTATTTACCTTGCCTATTGGCTTAAGACTCGATAAAGTACTTGGCTGTTTTATTTTTCTTTAGCATTGAATTTTCCTAGTTTTTAATGCTTTACCTTGCGGACCGTCCACATATAAACTTGCAATCTGCTCTCATGAGATGGCACTTCTATTATCTTATTCAGTTCGTTTCCGGATCATGAGGAGGTGTCATCTAGGTCCTGGATATCTTTACACCGTGTTAAGTTAGCATGGGCTCATTACCGGTTTAAACGCCATTTTTCCTTTTTTGCAACTTCTGCACACGACACTTAGTTGTTGCTTTAGCTTTCCACCTAGTAGTTCATCGTGGTTTACATGAGAATAATATGTTATTGGTCTACTATCTGCTTTACTTGTTAAACTATATCTGTACAGCGAGTGCTAAAGTTTCAAGAACAACACGATACAGAATTGTTATGAGGTCTGATCTCCACGACTTCATACTCATAACATAAGTGCAACTTCTGCCAATTCTGGGCATGAGGCGGGTTTTATATTGCTTTGCCGAACACACATACACAACAGTTGATGCGGTTCACATGAAGAGAGAGCTGGTGTATGCTGATGTGATTCCTTCAAATCTAAGACACTAAAGTATGGGCACGCCCTAAACCAACACAAAGAGACCTTCTTAGCAAATAATATAATATGTGTATTAGGGAGGGTGAGATATAAGCAGCCGCGGGCCGTGGAGGGAGTTACGGTGGGGCAGGGAGGCGGGGAGGGGGAGAAGCAGGGTGGAGCCCTCTCTACCTTGCCCCTCCCCCTCCCCGCCTCCCTGCCCCACCGTAACTCCCTCCACGGCCCGCGGCTGCTTATAAGTGTTGCTAACTCTTATTCATTTACAGCATGTTAACATACTGTCACCATTCGCTTTTTATGTACTAGTAACTATGCTGGTAATTTTGCTACTGATAATATGTGTACTTGTATTCTCCACCCTGCTTCTCCCCCTCCCCGCCTCCCTGCCTCACCGTAACTCCCTCCACGGCCCGCGGCTGCTTATAAGTGTTGCTAACTCTTATTCATTTACAGCATGTTAACATACTATCACCATTCACTTTTTATGTACTAGTAACTATGCTGGTAATTTTGCTACTGATAATATGTGTACTTTTATTATCTAAGGTACTACGCCTGAGAAGACGGCATTAGTAAATAAACATTTCAAATACACATCTGTTCTTCTTAACTCCATGTTCTGGTTTCTAAGAAATCTATAACGACCGACTGTTCATGAGTTCCACGTATCCTGAGGTACTATAAGTTCATATTCTGGATTGTCTAAACATTGAGAGTTTGTTATATCCAATGTGACACTGTACCTAGCTTGCTAAATAGTTTTTGATTACTAACGTGAGTTTTGGGACACCCTAATTCGCCGAGGTTCCAATCCTCTGTCCACAGTTCTGTGTGAGAACAGAAACCCTGCGACAGGGGCACCCCCGACCCTTGCTGGAGCTTCATCACACTTGCGATACAACTCCAGCAATGCGCCACCTTTACGGCACAGATACATCACGCATCTGTGCTGTTTTTGCCCCATGATGCGCCGCATTGTAAATGCAGCACACCATAGGTGACGGAACAGCGGCACAGAATGACTAACACATCCCTGGTGATGCGCCAGTCATCATAAATCTATCCCTATGCTTCTTATCTTGTTAGAGATGAACCGCCATATGTATCATCAAAGTTATTTGCATTTCCTAAATAGCGAACTTTAAGGAATAAATAGCGATTCTTTACCATTCCTAGTTTGCGATGAGCTATTTGCTAATTAGCCGAATGTAGCCCAATGAAGTCCAATGTAGCCCAATGTAGCCCAAAGATGGCCGCCAGACACACAAAAAAACAAATGTAGCCCAAATATCAGCCAGATGTAGCCCAACTATAGCCCAGTGACAGAATGACCAATCAGCTTCGCAAACCTCCGTTACGCGAAGCGGAGCGCTGTTACAGATATATATCTTTTTTTGAACGTTAATTTCTCAAAATCCACTGGAGCACATATATTGAGACCTAGCAAAGGCACATCGGGCTACCAGTCCCTAATATTTTGCCAAGTTTCGTGCAAATCCATTCAGCCGTTCAATTATTATTTTTATTATTTTTTTTTGCCCCGCGGGGCCCTTTTAAAACCTCCACATCAAACCTAGGGGGTCAGCGAGGATCTACTATGCCCCCTTATAGTTATTTCCCCCTTTGTTTTGACCTCCTCTTGTCTCTCGATCCTACCGAGAGACAAGATGGCGGCCGCTACGGACTGTTTGGAATGTTGACAGACGCCGGAGAACCAATCAGCTTCGCTTCACAAAGCTCCGTTGCGCGAAAAGTCCGCGAACCAGAGCGCTAACCGGTCCGCTGTTACAGATATATATCTTTTTTTAAACGTTAATTTCTCAAAATCCACTGGAGCACATATATTGAGACCTACAAAAGGCACATCGGGCTACCAGTCCCTACAATTTTGCCAAGTTTCGTGCAAATCCATTCAGCCGTTCGGGCTAAAAGTGAGGCTAACCGCCCTATGGAAAACTCAATGTTAAAAACACGTTTTGGGACCCCCCTTTTTTCTCGGCCCCCACTGGACGAACCCCCCCCAAATTTTCAAGGGCTGCTCAGAAACAAAATGTGCCATTTTCCTGAAAATTTCAGCCAATTCCGTCCACAAACGCCAAAGTTATTAGACATAGAATTTTCAAAAAACCCATAGAGAAAAAATCCTAACTATATATACCTACTGGCGACCGCCAGTAGGTAATATATATATACTAGCAGCCCGTCCCGACGTTGTCCGGGTATGAATTGCTGCCGGCCAGTAGTATATTTTTTTGTAGGATTTCGTTTTGATAGCATATCTTATCTGTGACAGGCCTGTGAAACGCTCGGATTCACAGTGCACTGCTGATGCACTTAAGAGTGCGCGTTCAGTAGTGTGTGAACTCGAGTTTCCCTACTTTATTTTTCCTTGCAATATTATATAGCGCGAACTCGACAACATGGCATGAGCACAATTTGCATTACAGAAGAACACATTCATTTATGGTCGGCACGGGGAGACAAAGCGATTTGCCTTGAATCACAGGATGTTGAGCTGATGCCGAGATCGGAACCTAGCTCCCCAGCTCTACAGTTCGTAATTCTAGAACTTGTGGCGGGAGGTGTGTCTAAAAGTGTATGTCGGTGCTGGCCATCAATGAGAGAGACCTGTGCATTTTTCAAATCGGTGGTGAAAAAATATGAGTATGTTGCTGGAGATGTGGGCCGCCGTGCCACCAATGTACTTACCGGGGGAGGGTAAACACCCATTATTCCGCAACTTTCTTTCCGCATACCATCACTTCCCATACTTTCATTACGAAAGTACCATGACTCCGCAATGCCATTATAACGCATGGCATTACATTTTACATGCTTTTACCACGCATATATTTACAACGAAATTCGTTGTAAATGCATGAATGGTAAAATCATGTTTTTTTAATGTTTGGATAAGGTAGGTATGGGTATAGGGGTATATGTTTTGGGGTACTGAGGTATATGTTTTGGGGTGTTTGGTTATTTTAAGGGTTCAGATATAGTTTTGGGTTTTGGGGTACAGGGGTATTTTAAGGGTTCAGGGCTAGGTTTTGGTTTTGGGGTACAGGGTTATTTTAGGGTTCAGGGCTAGGTTTGGGTTTTGGGGTACAGGGTTATTTTAGGGTTCAGGGCTAGGTTTGGGTTTTGGGGTACAGGGGTATTTTTAGGGTTCAGGGGTAGGTTTGGGTTTTGAGGTACCGGGGTATTTATAGGGTTCAGGGCTAGGTTTGGGTTTTGGGGTACAGGGGTATTTTTAGGGTTTAGGGATAGGTTTGGGTTTTGGGGTACAGGGTATATTTATAGGGTTAAGATGGGTTAGTGTTTAAGGTTGTTGGGGTATTTTAGGGAGTAAGGGTGGGTAATGATTATGGGGTGCAGGGGTATTTAAAGGGAGCAGGGTGGACACCCGGATCTGGAATGTACAGAGCCTGGGAAGAAAAAACAATGAAATATTGGGCACAACGCTCACTTTTTTTCCTTAATCCCGCGCCCCGCACACGCCCACGCCCCAAGCACATGCCCCCAGCACACGATATGAGGCATGGCATGAAAGGCGGAACGTACCACACGCCCCCAGCGTTTGTCACACCCCCAGCACACGCCCACAGCACAACGCAGACACGCCCACAAGGGACTACTTTGCTGGCACGGTTCTTTTACCTTTTAAATGTATATGGTGGCGTCTGCATAGCCTATGTCCTTCTGCTGCAACTGCCCTTTCCAACGCTGAATTGGGTGTTGTGATTGGTGCTGTGGTTCCTGAGATTACCCGCCTCAAAGGTTTGGGCTCTCTCTTTATTATATTAGTATATATATATATATATATATATATATATATATATATATATATATATATATATATATATATATATATATATATATATATATATATATATATTACCTACTGGCGGTCGCCAGTAGGTATATATAGTTAGGATTTTTTCTCTATGGGATTTTTGAAAATTCTATGTCTAATAACTTTGGCGTTTGTGGACGGAATTGGCTGAAATTTTCAGGAAAATGGAACATTTTGTTTCTGAGCAGCCACTGAAAATTTGGGGGGGGTTTGTCAAGGGGGGGCTGAGAAAAAAGGGGGGTCCCAAAACGTGTTTTTAACATTGAGTTTTCCATAGGGCGGTTGGCCTCACTTTTAGCCAGAACGGCTGAATGGATTTGCACGAAACTTGGCAAAATTGTATGGACTGGTAGCCCGATGTGCCTTTGCTAGGTCTCAATATATGTGCTGCAGTGGATTTTGAGAAATTAACGTTCAAAAAAAGATATATATCTGTAACAGCGGACCGGGCAGCGCTCCAGTTCGCGTACTTTTCGCGTTACGGAGCTTTGTGAAGCGAAGCTGATTGGTTCTCCGGCGTCTGTAAACATTCCAAACAGTCCGTAGCGGCCGCCATCTTGTCTCTCGGTAGGATCGAGAGACAAGAGGAGGCCAAAGCGAAGGGGCAAATGACCATAAGGGGGCATAGTAGATCCTCCCTGACCCCCTAGGTTTGATGTGGAGGTTTTAAAAGGGCCCCGCGGGGCAAAAAAAAAAAAAATTATAATAATCGAACGGCTGAATGGATTTGCACGAAACTTGGCAAAATATTAGGGACTGGTAGCCTGATGTGCCTTTGCTAGGTCTCAATATATGTGCTCCAGTGGATTTTGAGAAATTAACGTTCAAAAAAGATATATATCTGTAACAGCGCTCCGCTTCGCGTACTTTTCGCGTTACGGAGCTTTGCGAAGCTGATTGGTTCTCCGGCGTCTGTAAACATTCCAAACAGTCCGTAGCGGCCGTCATCTTGTCTCTCGGTAGGATCGAGAGACAAGAGGAGGCCAAAGCGAAGGGGCAAATGACCATAAGGGGGCATAGTAGATTCTCCCTGACCTCTTAGGTTTGATGTACCATTTTGCCAAGTTTGGTGTAATTCCGTTCAGCCATTAAGGCTGTAGACGTATCTAAATGTCCTATGGAAAATTGCATGGGGAAAACACATTTGAAAGTGTTGAAATTTAGAACCAATTAAAATGTTACTTTGGTTTTGTATTTGTGTGTGATGAAAGTTAATTGGTTATGTATATATCTAAAATGAGAGGAAACCACAGCCCTTTTGTGATACTACTGTCTGAGGTATATTTGTGAGGAATTTTTGGTGCTCAATTTCTGGTGTTTGATTTACACAGTACTAACACTTCTCCTACTTTTAAAAAGGTGAGTTGTTAATTTGTAAGGGGAACTATGTTGTATACTTTAAGATAATTTGAAAAATGTTTTCTGTTATTTATTTACAGTCCTTCTGTTATACTAAATACTTGATAAAGTTAGTTTTATATTATGTATTACTAAAAACGATAAATGAAAGTGATTATTTTTTTCTGCAATTTACAGCAAGCAATTTCAAAATAAAATGGCTCACAATGAAGAGACCGTGGCAATTTCTTTTGAATTATCCACTACATTGATTGAAATTGACAGCACCAATAATGAAATATTCTCACAAGGAGGAGATGACTTGAATGATTTTTTTGATCAATCTCTTGACGGCGAATTTATCGAATGTTTGGAGACCATAGAGTTACAAGAATCAACATTGCAGACTTTTCATGAGGAGATTCCTGATGAGATGATTGAAGAGGAAATTCCTGATGAGGACATGTTACTAGTTCTTTCAAATTTTGAAAATTCAGAAGAATAAATTTATATTTAGAAATCAAAAATTGTTTGAGACATTATTCATTTTTATTTTTAATTTATGAGGTTGTAGCGAAGTGATTGTAGTATAAAATGAGAATTATAGTATAGAGTGCAACATTTTTATGTTACATGGTAAGTTTACTCATATTTACTTTCCTTCTCCCACTATATTATCTCCAATGTGTATTTGACATCTCTTCTTCATCTCCGGCCTCCTTTCTCTCACTGTCTGTGTCTGATGCATCTTATCGCTGCCATTTTGTGTAATTACAGAAGACAGTAAAATAAAATAGTTCGGACCGTGAAAAGGGGGCAAAGTAGAGTACCCCTCACCCCCTAGGCCTTCTCAGGCGGTCCCAAAAGGATCAGTTTCTGTTTTCCTGAGAGATTATGGTATGAGTTCCATATACCACAATAACTTGCATTACAACATGCAAGATATCTATCTCCTATTACCAACTTTTGGAGATATTCGCGCTAAGCGCGAATATCTTCAAAAACTAACACCTGCCCTGAGCAGTTCTTAGCCATGTTATCCAATGGGAGGTGGATAACATGGCTAAGAGCATTAGCTCGGTAATGCATGAATATCGCTGACTTTTTAGCGATATTCATGCATTGCGGCCGTTTTTTATCGCATTTGCGATAAACCTTGATAATAGCAAGGTTTATCTGCGATAATTTCTGACGATGCTTAGCGGTAAAGAATTCGTTGCTAAGCATCGTTAGCGATAAATATCGCTTAACTTTGGTAATATGCACCAACGTCTGTTAACGTTCGATTCGAAGGAAATGAGGAAGTGTTGAAAAACATTGTCTGCGCCATCTTGCCTTTTTTGAAATGCCACACTTTTGTCGTGCACGGCAGCCATTTTAGATGCCTTGACCAGACCCACTCTCTGCACGCTGTTGATCCGTAGCATGGCTCCCCACCCTTGCAAGCATCTTCCCCAGGCACTGGTCACCCCCGCTCTCTGTCTTATGCATCGGCAATAAACCTCCCCCCATCTGCGCTGCTCTTCCCTGAGAATCACACTCTGTGCCCGCCCGACACCTCCCTTTCGCCCTATTCACTACCGCACCCTCTGACACTCCTCTTCCTCTGTGTCCGATTGTCCAGGCTATCAGCTAGCCCTGCAGATGTAGTTTATGGCCCCAGCTGTAAAGAATCACCCCTCTTCAAAGGAGTTATAGTAGATCAAGGCCCACACCCGATGAGATCCGTCAAACCACACGCGTTCCTACTATCTGAAAACCATCCTGTATTGTGATTGGGGAGGGGACCGAGCCTGAAGCGGAAGATTCCAGGGATGACTCTTTGTACATCAAAGTTTTTACAATTATGTGTCACATTAAAAATATATAGCACTCCAACAAAGTAGTAGGAATATAAAACTTTAATAACTTATAAATATATACAACAAAATAAAAACAGTAAAAACATTTAAACAATGAAGAGACCGTGGCAATTTCTTTTGAATTATCCACTACATTTAATGAAATTGACAGCACCAATAATGAAATATTCTCACAAGGAGGAGATGACTTGAATGATTTTTTTGATCAATCTCTTGATGGCGAATTTATCGAATGTTTGGAGACCATAGAGTTGCAAGAATCATCATTGCAGACTTTTCATGAGGAGATTCCTGATGAGATGATTGAAGAGGAAATTCCTGATGAGGACATGTTACTAGTTCTTTCAAATTATGAAAATTCAGAAGATCTTGCCTGGGTGCCGCACTGATTTGGGTATCCGGCGTGGGGCGTCCCGGGGGGTGGGTTGTCAGTAGCGGTCTGTTGTGCGAATAGTTCCAAGGCAGCAGAACGCGCTGAAATCTGGATGGCACGAAGGTGATGTCTAGTAAGTTGCGGCCCAGCAAATAACGGCGTGGGGCGCCGCGGGGGGGGGAGGCAGTCCAAAGTTCCGTTAAAAGGGCAAAGGAAAGGATCGGTGGTTTGAACCATCAGTCAAAAAGGGGAGGGGGTGCAACAATTTTTCCTACCGGGTCACACTGTGCTTTCACCGGAACTGAGGTCTGCAGGTTTCTAGTCTTTCAAACTGAGGCTGGCGCCAGCATGGGAGTGCCGACGTCCCGCGGCTACAGTTTCGTCACTCCACGGGCGATCATGGCAGTCATTCCCCATCGGGGGTGTCTGCGGGGGTCGGGGACTCCCGCGGCTCCTCTAGAATCTTCAAGGTCGTGGAGGACTACGGTGGTGGAGTCAACCAGTGACCGGGCCATTTTGTCGTGTATTTCTATAGGTTCTGAATCAGTCCCCCTATTCCTGACCCTATTCTGGTTAAACTAACTATCAAGTTAACTAACAGTCAGCCCATGAGGCATGAAAACCCCCATGATGCAGATACCGTTATCTGACGCAGTCACACTACGGCACAGGAACGTGTTATCTGATTAGGTCATAACGCTTGAGATCTAATTAGACAAGCGACATTCCTCCAGCCCCTGATAAGGCATACGACGTTCTCATAACAAATCAAACCTATGACAACCTGGATAATCCGTGCGGCCATTGTTTTGATTTCACAGAGAACTTTAGTAAAGAATGTGCTAACGAGCAAGTCGTATGACATCTTTATTGACGTATCTATGTCCATCCTTACGTCAATCTCGGCACCTTTAAGGTATAAATATTGCCGACCTTGCCCTATGCAAACACACGCGTGGTGACAAGACGGAGCAGCCATACTTGCCGAAGCCGAGAACAGAAGCAGACCCCGCTGGCAGCAGCCCCGCCTTCCTGACGCGCTGAGAGACGCGCTGCTATCTCAAGCCGAGAGACCCAGCACCGGCGCTTCCGGGTAGCCCTCGCAGGCAGCCTGGAATATCGAGAGCAGAGAAAGAGATACCATTCCTCATCCATCCTAAATTCCAGGTACAGAACTGAATAACCCCTCACAGAGAATTCTTTAGTTATTCACTTGGCAAAAACAAACTTAACTTAAACTGTAACTTTCTATTCCCGCCCACGCATTAGGCTTAGGTCAGGTACACGGGGTAGGCGTATTTAGAAACACCAGTTGAGTACGTTTAGTCAAATGTATATGTGTATGTAAATATATTTTAATCATTTTAAACATCATATGGCTCAGAAACCATATCAATGTTTTTACAGTATTATTTTATACTATTGCTTTTAATGTATGCACTTTACTTAACTATAAGTATTGCAATAATATCGATCCATTTCTCTTGTACGAGAAAAGAGACTGATCAATAAATAACACCTTTTTATTGAACACGCCCGTCTCTTCCTTTTCTCTACATTCTGATGAGACTAAGAATGCACGTACTGACTGAGTAAAATAATTGCCTTGTGCTCACACGACTCTTGAGATTGACTCTTGATTAGGGGAGAGCAAAGTTGTCATGTTCTATGGTTGTCAGAAACTAAATCCATTCTTGTCTAATCAGGGGAGGTAATTCTTTCCTGAACATTCGAGAAAGTTTCTAGCGAACTCTGAGCTTAGCTGGCAAACCCAAAAATTAAGTCTAGTATCGACAGTAGTAGACCTAGTTAACGTCTGGCCTAGGCCTTTACTGCTGTAGGTACTATTCCAATGCGCAGAGCCTATTGGGAAAATAGGAGCTACACTACATGGCGCCCAACGTGTTTGGAAAGGGCGATAAAACTAACGTAAGACATTTAGAGTAACTCAGTCGTGCTTTCTCACTCAGACCCCTTTTCCCAAATACTCCAAAGACGTCTGGAGTGGGTGAAAGGTATATCCTCCAAAACCTCGCAGGAGGGAACTCCTATGTATGGTTTTTGGTCAAGTCAACGTTGAAGGATAAAAACAGTTCCAAAATATTGTGCATCTAATCTTTGTTCCATAAGAAACCTGATCTGCAAATAGACATAATATCATCCTGTCTGTAAAATGGGAGACAGTGATGAAGAAAGAGAGGCAGTTAGATTAGCAACTGAACTCGCAGATGCTGATGCTACCATGCAAGCAGCAGACCCGAATATAACACTCATTCCGGTCATTAAAAGGAGATCTATAACCTTAAAACTTATAGAAAATGGACTGACACCTAGAGGTGGCACAGTCATATTCGTAATTGAGGCACACGAATATCAGCAGACAGAGGTATACTATACATGGATACATTTTCCAGCAGCAAATGCTGTAACAAAGTACTTCCACTATTACAAAGTAGAGGAACCTCCTGAAACATACACTCCTTTCGAGGAGGTGGAAGTACCACTCAAATTCCAAGAGCATTTGCTCTTATTTGATGGCGCCCTAAAACATAATAATCACATTACAAGGCTCGGTCCTTTAGGAAGACCAGGAGCAACGTGGCCGGTCTTAGCCGGATACACACCACATCCAGACATCGACGAGATGCCTGCACCACAGCTGTTAATACAGATAAAACAATTACTAAAAATTCACAGACAATTAGTTCAGTATGTGATGCGGACTTCTACAATTCAGCCAGCGATTAAACTACCACAGCTGACCCCTCACCAGGGGAACACAAATAAAATCACACCACAGAACATCCAATCCTGCCTAGGTAAAGTTCCAGCTAAACGGGAACAAATACCATTCTGGTTGGCACAGAAAGTCACCCAAATAGAGGCGGTGTTTCCTGACACCACCCCGCTAGAAAAACACAGGATTCTGACTATATGTCTCCCAATGGGAATCGCACCACACATTGAGGACTGTGACACTTGGGGTACAGTCTTTGCTTCCATCTACACAAAAACGCACGGTGTTCCATCCATTTCGGTGATACCAGATGTGCTAAAACAAATTCAAGATGAATACGGTCCAGAACCTGCTTTAACTCTTGGTATGAAATTACTGAAAGACTTCAAGCAGGTCTCGGCTATATTACTAGCCAACATAAAAGGTGAAGCAGCAAACGTGGCGATCCACCAGAGGTTAAAAGAGACAGATATAGCAGACCAACCAGCTGAAATTGCCAGAATCATAGAAAAATCCTATGAAGAACTAGGCAGAGATAGTCTAGGTGGAATACCAGTAAAACCGCAACTGACTACAAGTCCAGAAAAAATATTTTTTAATAATAATAATTCACCAAAAAAGAACTGGGATGGAAACAAACAATCCAATCCTAAAGAAAAGAAATTCCAGTCCCGAGGAAGGTCTCCTAGGCGAAGAGAGAAATCTCCAAACCAAAGACAGAGGTCACCGCAGAGTGACCCCTCTGGGAATAGATATAACCTTAGAAATAGGGATAATATTAAAAAACCTGATAGATATCAAGACATTGATACACGTCCCTCTCAATCTTTTCAGAATTCCTCGCAGAAATCGGAAAGAAGAGGACGATCAGAAGAGCACGCCAAGTCCAAAGACAAGGAACCTGCTCAACTGAAAAAGAAATTACTATTTCCAAAAAAGAAGGTAGCCAGTATCAAGGTAGTTAACAATGCCGAGAATACTGAGGACACAACTGAAAAACGGAGAGTGGGCTCAGACAATGCTAGACAGCGCAGCAGAGGTGAGCATAGCTCGCAAAGTCCTTATGAATCATCTGGAGACAGTGGACACGAATGAATACCTTCAAGTGGAAACTGCGAACACCAGAGTTAGCAAGCCCCACAAGATATACGAGATAACATTACGTATAGAGGGAAATAAGACTAGGAAAATAAGGGGACTATTTTGGGATAACCTCTCCAAAGGCTATGGCATCCTTCTAGCTGAAAAAGACTGGCCACCAGAGTTTGTCAGGGAGTGCCCTCATGGCGAAGAAGTAATTATGCCTGCCTTCTCGAATCAAATCCCGATTCATAAAAAATATACACTTGCTAGAAAGTGGGCAGTGGCCTTAGCACCTGCTTTATATAAAAATCATGTAGGATGGGATGAGGATTCTCCTCCTCACAAAATCCAGTTAAAATCACAACCTACTGCACAAAGGCAGTACCCAATTAAGCAAGAAGCTAAAAAACAAGTAAATGAAATACTAGATCAGCTAGAATACCAGGGGGTGATTGAAACTTGCACCTCACAAATGAACAATCCTTTGTTTCCGGTCTCCAAACCAGACAATTCATATCGTCTAGTTTTGGATTACCGACACCTTAACACATGTTGCAAAACTTTTGCAGTGCAAAACTCACACAGTGCTGCACTAATGAATAACATAGTGCGCAAAAAATACAAAACAACCTTGGACATCTCCAATGGATTCTTTTGTCAAAACATAGCACCAGAAAGCAGATATTTAACGGCATTCTCAGTAAATGGCACTCAAAAACAATTCTGTCGGTTAGCCCAGGGGTACAAGAACAGCCCGGGGGTATTCTCAGCGAGAGTAACAGAATTACTACAACTATATGATGATGAAGCATTATCTTATGTTGATGACATTTACTTAACAGATGATGACTTGGAGACTCACTTGAAAAGAGTGAACACCATAATACTTGGGTTCGCTGCAGAGGGTTACAAATTCAACTTTAAAAAGTCCAGAATTGCCCATCTGACAGTCCTATTTTTAGGATATGAGTTATCAAGTGAAGGCAAAAGCCTGGCTGACAATTTCCTAGAGAAATGTGCCGTACTCCAAGCACCTAGAACACTAAAAAACCTACAGTCAATTCTAGGCTTCCTAAATTTCGGAAGAACTTACATTGCAAATTACGCAGAAAGGGTCAAACCCCTTTATGATCTAATTAAACCAGACTTTAAAAGATCCAGTTGGACTCAAACACACACAGAAATTTTGAGATCCTTACAAACAGACATGCTAATTAAAACAAAATTAGAAACCCGTGATAATACACGCAACCTTGTGATCCGAGTCATCCCAGGGAGATGCGGATTCACATACCTAACCTCTAATGAGGGAGATAAGGTACCAATTGCATTCAAATCACACATGTACACAGAAGCTGAACAGAAATTCAGTAATACAGAAAAAATCATTCGTGCAGTTCAAACCGCAATAGCTAGAGAAAAAGACATAGCTGACGGTAGACATATCACAGTCAGAACAGCAGAATCAGCCTTTGAGGCACTAACAACACCGTGTAATTTACCCACTACAACATTGAATCCGGAATGGATACAATGGGTGAATTCAATCACAACGGACAAAGTATACTACTACTTTGACCCAGAACTAGAAGAATTAAAAAATCTAAAATATGAAAAGACGTATCCTCTGCCAATCGACATTCTGCCTCTACGACATTACGCCTGTGTAATCTATACAGACGGACATGCTCAACCATCCGTTTGGGGAGAACAAGCATACAACCCCACATGTGAGATTACAAAAGAAGTGTGGCGCGGAGGTAAATTAAAACCTCTATTAACAAAATCACACTCAGTAGAAACTAATTCAGAAAAACAAACTGAAATAATCGCATTGAAAATGGCGCTAGATAATGCGGATCGCGAATTCCCGACACTTATAGTGTCAGATTCATATTACTGCGTCAAAGCATATAACAGGGATTTGCAGATATGGATTCAGAACGGTTACAAAGATGACACAGATGCACCAATAAAGCAGAGACTGCTCTGGGAACAAGTAGCTCTTTTGAAAAAAGAACTACCAAAGACTCACGTGACTCACTCACTGAGTCATCAGCGTGATGGCGTTCACGTTGTAGGGAATTCATTGGCTGAAACAGCCGCAGCGGCAGCCACTAAATCGGCTCCCGTAGTTCGAAAAAAGCGTACATTAAAATACATTGACGGCGAAACATTGCTGGCAGTGAAAACGTCATCAAAAGGCGACTGCTCAGCGTTACCGATCAACTATCCACTCAATTATACATACATAATCGATGCAAACTCCGTCCCTTTTGCTCGAATCCCTGGAGTGGGGGATAGAGTGATTCCAAACATGGACAGGAGAAGCTTGTTAATCGCAGACGCACATATGGGTGAGGGTCTTGGACACCTCAAACTAAAAGATTCTCTGGAAGATTTACAATCACGGTACTGGTGGCCAGGCATGAGCCTACATCATACCATGTTTGTAAAAAACTGCCCAAACTGCAACAGAAATCGCAGTGGGGAGAGAAAAAATAAAATACAATGGAATCTGACTGCAGTTAACATCACCAGTAAGAAGAATGGCTTGCGATTAACATATACAGGCTAGTTTCCACTTATATTGTAGATCACCAGCGCTCGGCTGACGTCCGAACTGTTATAAAAGATTTGCGAGTCTTTATCGGCACATACGCAATTGGCATGCTGCATTCGGCCAATGGTCCTGCTTTTAGCTCTCGGGCTTATAAGGAGGCCATGGTCAGCATGGGCGTGCAATTGCGGTACTCTTGTCCATTTCACCCTGAGGGGAACGGAATTGTTGAAAGAAAAAACCGTGACATAAAGCAATCTATAACGGCAAAGGTATTAGGTTCGGGAGCTGGGTGGGTCAAACATCTAATAAGTGTCCAACGTAGTCTAAATAACTTGCCAAGAAATTCTCTGAAGGGATTCAGTCCGTACGAATTATTATTCGGAACTAGGATGTTGATCTCTGACCTTGATAGTCAGACTTCAGTGGTAATAGAAAAAACCTTTGATGTCAAAGACCGTTTGGCTATTTTGCAGGACTTAAACAAAACAAGAAAAGACCTGAGCAACATACAGTTGAAACAACAGCCAACAACCACTGAAGAATCACCACCTGTCCCAGCAAGACCTGTCTGGATTCCAAAAGTCGGGGATCTAGTCAGGGAGAAGATCGCGGTAAAGAAGGAATTTGGGCCTTCTTACAGAAAAGCAGTTCCTGTCTTGTCTGTCAACGGGACAAGATCAGTTGTACTACCGCCACTTGCTGGAAAAAAGGAGAACCGAGTTGTATCCATCGACCTGGTAAAACCACAACATGTGGCCGATAACAAACAGTAGGCCAAGTGGACTCCCAATAAGTAGCAGAACACCAAGGTTCGCTACCAGTACAGAGGTCCTAACAAAGAGGCTCATCACATTCGAAACGCCTACAGAAGAACAACAAGGACTATGCAACAATGCAATAGAACTCAGACCTCTGAAAACCCAAATAAAGACATTTAGCAGAGACACACCAATCTATACTGAAGTACCAAGTGAAAATGCAAGAAACAAAAATCCTGAACCAATTGGAACAATTGACAGAACTGCATCCGGGTACTTCATCAACTTCGATGATTCCTCTGAAGGCTTCAGTGAATCAAAGACACAGCCATCATCCAAATCCTTTAAAGACAAAGCGAAGGAACTTTTGAAACAACTGAAAGAAACATATCTGATTTCTCCATGGATTGAATTTTGGGTGGGTTTTGGTGCATTTATCCTCATACTTTGGCTCATCATGGTATTTACTTTGGGACGCTTCATTGAGGGAAAATATGCTAAAATGGACACAGCAAGTCAGAACATCAACTTGGTCCTCAAACCACACACATCTTCCCACGTCGAGAAAAGAGAACTTTCTTCAGAACTTTCTTCAGCCAACTTCACAGCAATTCCGATACCTGGTGGGGTAGCCTGGGACAACACTGACTATGAAATTTATGGTCCGGTCGAGATCCTGAAATATCCACACCAAATCAAGATCTCCTTGAGTGACTTTGCAAAACCAAACTCATTTGCTGATGATCGGGACTTCGAAAGTATTAACAACATGATGTCTGACTTAGTAATGTCTGCTAAATTTACAAAACATGATTATTTGCAAGGTTCTACAAATTATGATAGTATGTATTGCTATAACCATTATGGTAACCATTTCTTGCATAAATCTGCACAACCTAGAAATGTTTTAAATTATAATCAATGGGAACATTGTGCTACACCTCCAAAAGGGAGCTCTAGAACCGTTTATGACAAATATTCATATTTCTCAGGTTTTAACATAAGTAATGCTGAAACATTTTATTTTAAATTGTCAAATAAGACAGGGATGAAAACCATGATAACCAACACAAAATTGATATATTCAGATTCATTCTTTGAAAAAATGAATACTTTTGGATTTGATTATTGGGACAAAAATGTTGATTTGAAAAGTGTTTGGGGTACAAAAGAATGGCAAGTACAGGGTTTAGAAGCTTTGTTTAGAGCCTGCATGATCCCAGAACAAATGATATTTTTAAATGACACTGTTCAACAAACCACCTGTCTTGGCTTAGCCAAAATCAAAGATTTAAATAGCCCGTCTATTCCAAAGCCAACAATGTTTAGCAATAACTCTGATACAGATGAAGAAATAGACGTAAACCATATACTTAACCAAAACAGAACACATCCTGATTGGAAACAATGGTTGATCTGGCCCACAGATACAAATCACTGTCAAGATAGATTCCTGAATAAAACACGGGGTTTCAAAATGACCAGGCCAGACCCTAGATATCCCCAAAGACATCACCCAGGGATAATAACAACCTACAGTGTGGGCAAATTATGCCTTCAATGGCTACAAACTTCCACACTGCCTGAAATTAAGCAACACCTAACTTTACTTACTGATGGTGCTGACTTGCGTGATTTCATTCTGGGACCACGCAAACAGCGTCAAAAGCGTTTCATAACAGCCTCTGTATATGCAGCATACAATGAGGCCTGGAAGGTTACTCAAATTGAAACAGCAGAAAGAATACGTGAAATTGACCGTATTCATTTGGAAAAATCACTTTCTGTAGTGGACAATGGGTTAATGACTCTGTCCTCCAGAATGTTTTCATTGGACAGCATTGTGTCTTCAGCAATCGATATATTATCGCAAGACTTACTGTTATTACAACATGGTCAGTCACAATTGCGTTCTATTGTACAGCTTGGCTGGACGTTACAAAATCTGCGTTCAGGCTATGTGCCTTGGCGTTTAATCAACACAACGTCACTATTCCAAATCTTTAACCTTACTGATAGACAAATCGGTATGGCGCAAAAGAGTGCTGATTATACAATCTTGAGCATTGAAAAACTAGAAAGATTACCAATGACAATGTCAGAACGACCTGTCAGTGAATGGATAATCCACGGAATCATAAATATTCCAATCTCAACCTTCAGGTTTCAATACTGCCAAAAATATATACAGGCTGGCATGTACGAGAAATTGGGAAAGGGGTACCTTAAAACAACTTGGAACCTGCCCTATTCACATGCATGTGTCAGTAATAAAGGACAGAAAGTGTTTCTTAGTGGCAACAATTGTGCTATGTCACTAAGCGGCACGCTTCTGTGTAACGGTATTAGTTTGCACGGAGCCTGTGAAGGGAATTCATACAACCTTACATGTCACCAGCAAGGCGCACCTGCAACTGAAATAGAACCATTCTTTCAAAGACTCTATAATGGGAGTTACATTCTTATTGTAGACCGCAGATGTTGTAGTCTTATGCCCGGGACTCCTTATCTAGTAACTACAACGGCGAAGGTCAAGTGCTGTGGACGTTCTTTGTTCCCCAGCTCCTTTCCAGACAGGGAGGCAAGGGCATGGCCCAGTTTGAAAATTACTTCTATTCGAATAGACACTTTAAGCAGAATGAAAACAGTGCTTCTTCAGACGCCTACAAGGCTCACGTCATCAAAAGAAACGTATGATCTACAAGTCGCAAGGACGACTGCAGAGATACATACATTATTATCAACTAATTCCCCCGTACATTTCGCGGAAATCCTGAGCAAAATCTTAAATATTTCTGATACCACTGGGGTCTCAAAGGTATTTAAGACAGTATTTTCGATGGCATTAACACCATTCAAAGCCATACTGGGTATTTTTCCAGATTTCGTCCATTCGATTTTTGGCGGACTTCCCCTGATCCTGGGACTAATTGCAGGAATCCTTTTCCTAGTCCTTATTTTTCGTTATGGCAACCCATGTCACAGATCAAACTCTCGCGACAATGGAAGATACGATCCTAGCCATTGGATACCGGGACCGGATATCAAAAATCCTGGGACTCTCCCGGCTTAGAGACCTGAACATGACTTGGTTTCTATCATTTCGACCAATGTGGCAAAGGTGTGTTTTACCTGTACTAAGGTGTCTGCTATGCGGAGAAGAATGCGTGTTAGACACCTGTCTGACGCTACAATCGGATGCACCAGTGGATGCAGATACACTGTTGGTTCCTACCAAGGTTCACGCTTTGTGCTGCCCTCAAAGGCTGCCAATCCTGATGACGGCATTCCTGGAATCTTCACCACTACGATTGAAGAGTAGTGAAGTTCAAGATGAAAGCAGCATCGAACAGGTACGACCTTCTGTCAGCAATGCAATTCAGAATGTCAATGGAGACAATCATGCGCATGAATGCATGGTTACCCCTATTTCCGACTTAGTGGAACTTTCCCATGAAGCTGTTGACAGTTTTTTCGAAAGCCTGAATGATATGATGTTCTCTCCAGAACAGAAATAGAGACTTTTGAGTAAACTCGCACACGGCGTTCCCTGAATTCGGCCTTCAACTTTAAAAATAAAGTCACATGAACAGTTTCCCTCCAGCACACGGACAGCAATTTTTTCAGCATGCCCCTTAAAATATTTTTCTACATATTTTTTCCCGGGACACTGATCTTCTGCTTAACCGCATGCGTGCGGGCGGAATTCCGCCCGTACGCTGGGTTTTGCGGAATCGCACTTTACGTGACGAGCTGGGCTCGTCATGAGCGTGCGAGGAGGCTACGCCATGACGAGCCCAGCTCGTCATGAGCGTCGAAGGGTTAAAGTAAGAAACTATTCCTAGAGAACTAAAATTTCTATTCTTAGATACTTTATAGACTTTATAGACTTAGCTGCCCGCTGGTATGTTCACAAATATATTTTATTATGTGATGAAATGGTCTCGAACTTCCTTTCTGTATAGCCATATTAAGAGCCATTTCATGTGTATTTCTCATATACCAATAAGCAATAATGCATAACAATGCGTGTTTACTTTTGCATTTAATTCATAGCTTAAGTGCATACAATATATATGACTGCAATTTTTCAGTATATTTGAAAATTTCAAAATGCATTTATGTCTTTTCGGGGTGGTAAGGTATACACTATACTCTATAGTATGTTGTACTATGTTATACTATGCATAGATTAGTAGATATGACCATAGTTAGCGTGGAGTGGGTGTCGTGTATTTCTATAGGTTCTGAATCAGTCCCCCTATTCCTGACCCTATTCTGGTTAAACTAACTATCAAGTTAACTAACAGTCAGCCCATGAGGCATGAAAACCCCCATGATGCAGATACCGTTATCTGACGCAGTCACACTACGGCACAGGAACGTGTTATCTGATTAGGTCATAACGCTAGAGATCTAATTAGACAAGCGACATTCCTCCAGCCCTGATAAGGCATACGACGTTCTCATAACAAATCAAACCTATGACAACCTGGATAATCCGTGCGCCATTGTTTTGATTTCACAGAGAACTTTAGTAAAGAATGTGCTAACGAGCAAGTCGTATGACATCTTTATTGACGTATCTATGTCCATCCTTACGTCAATCTCGGCACCTTTAAGGTATAAATATTGCCGACCTTGCCCTATGCAAACACACGCGTGGTGACAAGACGGAGCAGCCATACTTGCCGAAGCCGAGAACAGAAGCAGACCCCGCTGGCAGCAGCCCCGCCTTCCTGACGCGCTGAGAGACGCGCTGCTATCTCAAGCCGAGAGACCCAGCACCGGCGCTTCCGGGTAGCCCTCGCAGGCAGCCTGGAATATCGAGAGCAGAGAAAGAGATACCATTCCTCATCCATCCTAAATTCCAGGTACAGAACTGAATAACCCCTCACAGAGAATTCTTTAGTTATTCACTTGGCAAAAACAAACTTAACTTAAACTGTAACTTTCTATTCCCGCCCACGCATTAGGCTTAGGTCAGGTACACGGGGTAGGCGTATTTAGAAACACCAGTTGAGTACGTTTAGTCAAATGTATATGTGTATGTAAATATATTTTAATCATTTTAAACATCATATGGCTCAGAAACCATATCAATGTTTTTACAGTATTATTTTATACTATTGCTTTTAATGTATGCACTTTACTTAACTATAAGTATTGCAATAATATCGATCCATTTCTCTTGTACGAGAAAAGAGACTGATCAATAAATAACACCTTTTTATTGAACACGCCCGTCTCTTCCTTTTCTCTACATTCTGATGAGACTAAGAATGCACGTACTGACTGAGTAAAATAATTGCCTTGTGCTCACACGACTCTTGAGATTGACTCTTGATTAGGGGAGAGCAAAGTTGTCATGTTCTATGGTTGACAGAAACTAAATCCCTTCTTGTCTAATCAGGGGAGGTAATTCTTTCCTGAACATTCGAGAAAGTTTCTAGCGAACTCTGAGCTTAGCTGGCAAACCCAAAAATTAAGTCTAGTATCGACAGTAGTAGACCTAGTTAACGTCTGGCCTAGGCCTTTACTGCTGTAGGTACTATTCCAATGCGCAGAGCCTATTGGGAAAATAGGAGCTACACTACATGGCGCCCAACGTGTTTGGAAAGGGCGATAAAACTAACGTAAGACATTTAGAGTAACTCAGACGTGCTTTCTCACTCAGACCCCTTTTCCCAAATACTCCAAAGACGTCTGGAGTGGGTGAAAGGTATATCCTCCAAAACCTCGCAGGAGGGAACTCCTATGTATGGTTTTTGGTCAAGTCAACGTTGAAGGATAAAAACAGTTCCAAAATATTGTGCATCTAATCTTTGTTCCATAAGAAACCTGATCTGCAAATAGACATAATATCATCCTGTCTGTAAAATGGGAGACAGTGATGAAGAAAGAGAGGCAGTTAGATTAGCAACTGAACTCGCAGATGCTGATGCTACCATGCAAGCAGCAGACCCGAATATAACACTCATTCCGGTCATTAAAAGGAGATCTATAACCTTAAAACTTATAGAAAATGGACTGACACCTAGAGGTGGCACAGTCATATTCGTAATTGAGGCACACGAATATCAGCAGACAGAGGTATACTATACATGGATACATTTTCCAGCAGCAAATGCTGTAACAAAGTACTTCCACTATTACAAAGTAGAGGAACCTCCTGAAACATACACTCCTTTCGAGGAGGTGGAAGTACCACTCAAATTCCAAGAGCATTTGCTCTTATTTGATGGCGCCCTAAAACATAATAATCACATTACAAGGCTCGGTCCTTTAGGAAGACCAGGAGCAACGTGGCCGGTCTTAGCCGGATACACACCACATCCAGACATCGACGAGATGCCTGCACCACAGCTGTTAATACAGATAAAACAATTACTAAAAATTCACAGACAATTAGTTCAGTATGTGATGCGGACTTCTACAATTCAGCCAGCGATTAAACTACCACAGCTGACCCCTCACCAGGGGAACACAAATAAAATCACACCACAGAACATCCAATCCTGCCTAGGTAAAGTTCCAGCTAAACGGGAACAAATACCATTCTGGTTGGCACAGAAAGTCACCCAAATAGAGGCGGTGTTTCCTGACACCACCCCGCTAGAAAAACACAGGATTCTGACTATATGTCTCCCAATGGGAATCGCACCACACATTGAGGACTGTGACACTTGGGGTACAGTCTTTGCTTCCATCTACACAAAAACGCACGGTGTTCCATCCATTTCGGTGATACCAGATGTGCTAAAACAAATTCAAGATGAATACGGTCCAGAACCTGCTTTAACTCTTGGTATGAAATTACTGAAAGACTTCAAGCAGGTCTCGGCTATATTACTAGCCAACATAAAAGGTGAAGCAGCAAACGTGGCGATCCACCAGAGGTTAAAAGAGACAGATATAGCAGACCAACCAGCTGAAATTGCCAGAATCATAGAAAAATCCTATGAAGAACTAGGCAGAGATAGTCTAGGTGGAATACCAGTAAAACCGCAACTGACTACAAGTCCAGAAAAAATATTTTTTAATAATAATAATTCACCAAAAAAGAACTGGGATGGAAACAAACAATCCAATCCTAAAGAAAAGAAATTCCAGTCCCGAGGAAGGTCTCCTAGGCGAAGAGAGAAATCTCCAAACCAAAGACAGAGGTCACCGCAGAGTGACCCCTCTGGGAATAGATATAACCTTAGAAATAGGGATAATATTAAAAAACCTGATAGATATCAAGACATTGATACACGTCCCTCTCAATCTTTTCAGAATTCCTCGCAGAAATCGGAAAGAAGAGGACGATCAGAAGAGCACGCCAAGTCCAAAGACAAGGAACCTGCTCAACTGAAAAAGAAATTACTATTTCCAAAAAAGAAGGTAGCCAGTATCAAGGTAGTTAACAATGCCGAGAATACTGAGGACACAACTGAAAAACGGAGAGTGGGCTCAGACAATGCTAGACAGCGCAGCAGAGGTGAGCATAGCTCGCAAAGTCCTTATGAATCATCTGGAGACAGTGGACACGAATGAATACCTTCAAGTGGAAACTGCAGACACCAGAGTTAGCAAGCCCCACAAGATATACGAGATAACATTACGTATAGAGGGAAATAAGACTAGGAAAATAAGGGGACTATTTTGGGATAACCTCTCCAAAGGCTATGACATCCTTCTAGCTGAAAAAGACTGGCCACCAGAGTTTGTCAGGGAGTGCCCTCATGGCGAAGAAGTAATTATGCCTGCCTTCTCGAATCAAATCCCGATTCATAAAAAATATACACTTGCTAGAAAGTGGGCAGTGGCCTTAGCACCTGCTTTATATAAAAATCATGTAGGATGGGATGAGGATTCTCCTCCTCACAAAATCCAGTTAAAATCACAACCTACTGCACAAAGGCAGTACCCAATTAAGCAAGAAGCTAAAAAACAAGTAAATGAAATACTAGATCAGCTAGAATACCAGGGGGTGATTGAAACTTGCACCTCACAAATGAACAATCCTTTGTTTCCGGTCTCCAAACCAGACAATTCATATCGTCTAGTTTTGGATTACCGACACCTTAACACATGTTGCAAAACTTTTGCAGTGCAAAACTCACACAGTGCTGCACTAATGAATAACATAGTGCGCAAAAAATACAAAACAACCTTGGACATCTCCAATGGATTCTTTTGTCAAAACATAGCACCAGAAAGCAGATATTTAACGGCATTCTCAGTAAATGGCACTCAAAAACAATTTTGTCGGTTAGCCCAGGGGTACAAGAACAGCCCGGGGGTATTCTCAGCGAGAGTAACAGAATTACTACAACTATATGATGATGAAGCATTATCTTATGTTGATGACATTTACTTAACAGATGATGACTTGGAGACTCACTTGAAAAGAGTGAACACCATAATACTTGGGTTCGCTGCAGAGGGTTACAAATTCAACTTTAAAAAGTCCAGAATTGCCCATCTGACAGTCCTATTTTTAGGATATGAGTTATCAAGTGAAGGCAAAAGCCTGGCTGACAATTTCCTAGAGAAATGTGCCGTACTCCAAGCACCTAGAACACTAAAAAACCTACAGTCAATTCTAGGCTTCCTAAATTTCGGAAGAACTTACATTGCAAATTACGCAGAAAGGGTCAAACCCCTTTATGATCTAATTAAACCAGACTTTAAAAGATCCAGTTGGACTCAAACACACACAGAAATTTTGAGATCCTTACAAACAGACATGCTAATTAAAACAAAATTAGAAACCCGTGATAATACACGCAACCTTGTGATCCGAGTCATCCCAGGGAGATGCGGATTCACATACCTAACCTCTAATGAGGGAGATAAGGTACCAATTGCATTCAAATCACACATGTACACAGAAGCTGAACAGAAATTCAGTAATACAGAAAAAATCATTCGTGCAGTTCAAACCGCAATAGCTAGAGAAAAAGACATAGCTGACGGTAGACATATCACAGTCAGAACAGCAGAATCAGCCTTTGAGGCACTAACAACACCGTGTAATTTACCCACTACAACATTGAATCCGGAATGGATACAATGGGTGAATTCAATCACAACGGACAAAGTATACTACTACTTTGACCCAGAACTAGAAGAATTAAAAAATCTAAAATATGAAAAGACGTATCCTCTGCCAATCGACATTCTGCCTCTACGACATTACGCCTGTGTAATCTATACAGACGGACATGCTCAACCATCCGTTTGGGGAGAACAAGCATACAACCCCACATGTGAGATTACAAAAGAAGTGTGGCGCGGAGGTAAATTAAAACCTCTATTAACAAAATCACACTCAGTAGAAACTAATTCAGAAAAACAAACTGAAATAATCGCATTGAAAATGGCGCTAGATAATGCGGATCGCGAATTCCCGACACTTATAGTGTCAGATTCATATTACTGCGTCAAAGCATATAACAGGGATTTGCAGATATGGATTCAGAACGGTTACAAAGATGACACAGATGCACCAATAAAGCAGAGACTGCTCTGGGAACAAGTAGCTCTTTTGAAAAAAGAACTACCAAAGACTCACGTGACTCACTCACTGAGTCATCAGCGTGATGGCGTTCACGTTGTAGGGAATTCATTGGCTGAAACAGCCGCAGCGGCAGCCACTAAATCGGCTCCCGTAGTTCGAAAAAAGCGTACATTAAAATACATTGACGGCGAAACATTGCTGGCAGTGAAAACGTCATCAAAAGGCGACTGCTCAGCGTTACCGATCAACTATCCACTCAATTATACATACATAATCGATGCAAACTCCGTCCCTTTTGCTCGAATCCCTGGAGTGGGGGATAGAGTGATTCCAAACATGGACAGGAGAAGCTTGTTAATCGCAGACGCACATATGGGTGAGGGTCTTGGACACCTCAAACTAAAAGATTCTCTGGAAGATTTACAATCACGGTACTGGTGGCCAGGCATGAGCCTACATCATACCATGTTTGTAAAAAACTGCCCAAACTGCAACAGAAATCGCAGTGGGGAGAGAAAAAATAAAATACAATGGAATCTGACTGCAGATAACATCACCAGTAAGAAGAATGGCTTGCGATTAACATATACAGGCTAGTTTCCACTTATATTGTAGATCACCAGCGCTCGGCTGACGTCCGAACTGTTATAAAAGATTTGCGAGTCTTTATCGGCACATACGCAATTGGCATGCTGCATTCGGACAATGGTCCTGCTTTTAGCTCTCGGGCTTATAAGGAGGCCATGGTCAGCATGGGCGTGCAATTGCGGTACTCTTATCCATTTCACCCTGAGGGGAACGGAATTGTTGAAAGAAAAAACCGTGACATAAAGCAATCTATAACGGCAAAGGTATTAGGTTCGGGAGCTGGGTGGGTCAAACATCTAATAAGTGTCCAACGTAGTCTAAATAACTTGCCAAGAAATTCTCTGAAGGGATTCAGTCCGTACGAATTATTATTCGGAACTAGGATGTTGATCTCTGACCTTGATAGTCAGACTTCAGTGGTAATAGAAAAAACCTTTGATGTCAAAGACCGTTTGGCTATTTTGCAGGACTTAAACAAAACAAGAAAAGACCTGAGCAACATACAGTTGAAACAACAGCCAACAACCACTGAAGAATCACCACCTGTCCCAGCAAGACCTGTCTGGATTCCAAAAGTCGGGGATCTAGTCAGGGAGAAGATCGCGGTAAAGAAGGAATTTGGGCCTTCTTACAGAAAAGCAGTTCCTGTCTTGTCTGTCAACGGGACAAGATCAGTTGTACTACCGCCACTTGCTGGAAAAAAGGAGAACCGAGTTGTATCCATCGACCTGGTAAAACCACAACATGTGGCCGATAACAAACAGTAGGCCAAGTGGACTCCCAATAAGTAGCAGAACACCAAGGTTCGCTACCAGTACAGAGGTCCTAACAAAGAGGCTCATCACATTCGAAACGCCTACAGAAGAACAACAAGGACTATGCAACAATGCAATAGAACTCAGACCTCTGAAAACCCAAATAAAGACATTTAGCAGAGACACACCAATCTATACTGAAGTACCAAGTGAAAATGCAAGAAACAAAAATCCTGAACCAATTGGAACAATTGACAGAACTGCATCCGGGTACTTCATCAACTTCGATGATTCCTCTGAAGGCTTCAGTGAATCAAAGACACAGCCATCATCCAAATCCTTTAAAGACAAAGCGAAGGAACTTTTGAAACAACTGAAAGAAACATATCTGATTTCTCCATGGATTGAATTTTGGGTGGGTTTTGGTGCATTTATCCTCATACTTTGGCTCATCATGGTATTTACTTTGGGACGCTTCATTGAGGGAAAATATGCTAAAATGGACACAGCAAGTCAGAACATCAACTTGGTCCTCAAACCACACACATCTTCCCACGTCGAGAAAAGAGAACTTTCTTCAGAACTTTCTTCAGCCAACTTCACAGCAATTCTGATACCTGGTGGGGTAGCCTGGGACAACACTGACTATGAAATTTATGGTCCGGTCGAGATCCTGAAATATCCACACCAAATCAAGATCTCCTTGAGTGACTTTGCAAAACCAAACTCATTTGCTGATGATTGGGACTTCGAAAGTATTAACAACATGATGTCTGACTTAGTAATGTCTGCTAAATTTACAAAACATGATTATTTGCAAGGTTCTACAAATTATGATAGTATGTATTGCTATAACCATTATGGTAACCATTTCTTGCATAAATCTGCACAACCTAGAAATGTTTTAAATTATAATCAATGGGAACATTGTGCTACACCTCCAAAAGGGAGCTCTAGAACCGTTTATGACAAATATTCATATTTCTCAGGTTTTAACATAAGTAATGCTGAAACATTTTATTTTAAATTGTCAAATAAGACAGGGATGAAAACCATGATAACCAACACAAAATTGATATATTCAGATTCATTCTTTGAAAAAATGAATACTTTTGGATTTGATTATTGGGACAAAAATGTTGATTTGAAAAGTGTTTGGGGTACAAAAGAATGGCAAGTACAGGGTTTAGAAGCTTTGTTTAGAGCCTGCATGATCCCAGAACAAATGATATTTTTAAATGACACTGTTCAACAAACCACCTGTCTTGGCTTAGCCAAAATCAAAGATTTAAATAGCCCGTCTATTCCAAAGCCAACAATGTTTAGCAATAACTCTGATACAGATGAAGAAATAGACGTAAACCATATACTTAACCAAAACAGAACACATCCTGATTGGAAACAATGGTTGATCTGGCCCACAGATACAAATCACTGTCAAGATAGATTCCTGAATAAAACACGGGGTTTCAAAATGACCAGGCCAGACCCTAGATATCCCCAAAGACATCACCCAGGGATAATAACAACCTACAGTGTGGGCAAATTATGCCTTCAATGGCTACAAACTTCCACACTGCCTGAAATTAAGCAACACCTAACTTTACTTACTGATGGTGCTGACTTGCGTGATTTCATTCTGGGACCACGCAAACAGCGTCAAAAGCGTTTCATAGCAGCCTCTGTATATGCAGCATACAATGAGGCCTGGAAGGTTACTCAAATTGAAACAGCAGAAAGAATACGTGAAATTGACCGTATTAATTTGGAAAAATCACTTTCTGTAGTGGACAATGGGTTAATGACTCTGTCCTCCAGAATTTTTTCATTGGACAGCATTGTGTCTTCAGCAATCGATATATTATCGCAAGACTTACTGTTATTACAACATGGTCAGTCACAATTGCGTTCTATTGTACAGCTTGGCTGGACGTTACAAAATCTGCGTTCAGGCTATGTGCCTTGGCGTTTAATCAACACAACGTCACTATTCCAAATCTTTAACCTTACTGATAGACAAATCGGTATGGCGCAAAAGGGTGCTGATTATACAATCTTGAGCATTGAAAAACTAGAAAGATTACCAATGACAATGTCAGAACGACCTGTCAGTGAATGGATAATCCACGGAATCATAAATATTCCAATCTCAACCTTCAGGTTTCAATACTGCCAAAAATATATACAGGCTGGCATGTACGAGAAATTGGGAAAGGGGTACCTTAAAACAACTTGGAACCGTCCCTATTCACATGCATGTGTCAGTAATAAAGGACAGAAAGTGTTTCTTAGTGGCAACAATTGTGCTATGTCACTAAGCGGCACGCTTCTGTGTAACGGTATTAGTTTGCACGGAGCCTGTGAAGGGAATTCATACAACCTTACATGTCACCAGCAAGGCGCACCTGCAACTGAAATAGAACCATTCTTTCAAAGACTCTATAATGGGAGTTACATTCTTATTGTAGACCGCAGATGTTGTAGTCTTATGCCCGGGACTCCTTATCTAGTAACTACAACGGCGAAGGTCAAGTGCTGTGGACGTTCTTTGTTCCCCAGCTCCTTTCCAGACAGGGAGGCAAGGGCATGGCCCAGTTTGAAAATTACTTCTATTCGAATAGACACTTTAAGCAGAATGAAAACAGTGCTTCTTCAGACGCCTACAAGGCTCACGTCATCAAAAGAAACGTATGATCTACAAGTCGCAAGGACGACTGCAGAGATACATACATTATTATCAACTAATTCCCCCGTACATTTCGCGGAAATCCTGAGCAAAATCTTAAATATTTCTGATACCACTGGGGTCTCAAAGGTATTTAAGACAGTATTTTCGATGGCATTAACACCATTCAAAGCCATACTGGGTATTTTTCCAGATTTCGTCCATTCGATTTTTGGCGGACTTCCCCTGATCCTGGGACTAATTGCAGGAATCCTTTTCCTAGTCCTTATTTTTCGTTATGGCAACCCATGTCACAGATCAAACTCTCGCGACAATGGAAGATACGATCCTAGCCATTGGATACCGGGACCGGATATCAAAAATCCTGGGACTCTCCCGGCTTAGAGACCTGAACATGACTTGGTTTCTATCATTTCGACCAATGTGGCAAAGGTGTGTTTTACCTGTACTAAGGTGTCTGCTATGCGGAGAAGAATGCGTGTTAGACACCTGTCTGACGCTACAATCGGATGCACCAGTGGATGCAGATACACTGTTGGTTCCTACCAAGGTTCACGCTTTGTGCTGCCCTCAAAGGCTGCCAATCCTGATGACGGCATTCCTGGACTCTTCACCACTACGATTGAAGAGTAGTGAAGTTCAAGATGAAAGCAGCATCGAACAGGTACGACCTTCTGTCAGCAATGCAATTCAGAATGTCAATGGAGACAATCATGCGCATGAATGCATGGTTACCCCTATTTCCGACTTAGTGGAACTTTCCCATGAAGCTGTTGACAGTTTTTTCGAAAGCCTGAATGATATGATGTTCTCTCCAGAAAAGAAATAGAGACTTTTGAGTAAACTCGCACACGGCGTTCCCTGAATTCGGCCTTCAACTTTAAAAATAAAGTCACATGAACAGTTTCCCTCCAGCACACGGACAGCAATTTTTTCAGCATGCCCCTTAAAATATTTTTCTACATATTTTTTCCCGGGACACTGATCTTCTGCTTAAAGTAAGAAACTATTCCTAGAGAACTAAAATTTCTATTCTTAGATACTTTATAGACTTTATAGACTTGGCTGCCCGCTGGTATGTTCACAAATATATTTTATTATGTGATGAAATGGTCTCGAACTTCCTTTCTGTATAGCCATATTAAGAGCCATTTCATGTGTATTTCTCATATACCAATAAGCAATAATGCATAACAATGCGTGTTTACTTTTGCATTTAATTCATAGCTTAAGTGCATACAATATATATGACTGCAATTTTTCAGTATATTTGAAAATTTCAAAATGCATTTATGTCTTTTGGGGTGGTAAGGTATACACTATACTCTATAGTATGTTGTACTATGTTATACTATGCATAGATTAGTAGATATGACCATAGTTAGCGTGGAGTGGGTGTCGTGTATTTCTATAGGTTCTGAATCAGTCCCCCTATTCCTGACCCTATTCTGGTTAAACTAACTATCAAGTTAACTAACAGTCAGCCCATGAGGCATGAAAACCCCCATGATGCAGATACCGTTATCTGACGCAGTCACACTACGGCACAGGAACGTGTTATCTGATTAGGTCATAACGCTAGAGATCTAATTAGACAAGCGACATTCCTCCAGCCCTGATAAGGCATACGACGTTCTCATAACAAATCAAACCTATGACAACCTGGATAATCCGTGCGCCATTGTTTTGATTTCACAGAGAACTTTAGTAAAGAATGTGCTAACGAGCAAGTCGTATGACATCTTTATTCACGTATCTATGTCCATCCTTACGTCAATCTCGGCACCTTTAAGGTATAAATATTGCCGACCTTGCCCTATGCAAACACACGCGTGGTGACAAGACGGAGCAGCCATACTTGCCGAAGCCGAGAACAGAAGCAGACCCCGCTGGCAGCAGCCCCGCCTTCCTGACGCGCTGAGAGACGCGCTGCTATCTCAAGCCGAGAGACCCAGCACCGGCGCTTCCGGGTAGCCCTCGCAGGCAGCCTGGAATATCGAGAGCAGAGAAAGAGATACCATTCCTCATCCATCCTAAATTCCAGGTACAGAACTGAATAACCCCTCACAGAGAATTCTTTAGTTATTCACTTGGCAAAAACAAACTTAACTTAAACTGTAACTTTCTATTCCCGCCCACGCATTAGGCTTAGGTCAGGTACACGGGGTAGGCGTATTTAGAAACACCAGTTGAGTACGTTTAGTCAAATGTATATGTGTATGTAAATATATTTTAATCATTTTAAACATCATATGGCTCAGAAACCATATCAATGTTTTTACAGTATTATTTTATACTATTGCTTTTAATGTATGCACTTTACTTAACTATAAGTATTGCAATAATATCGATCCATTTCTCTTGTACGAGAAAAGAGACTGATCAATAAATAACACCTTTTTATTGAACACGCCCGTCTCTTCCTTTTCTCTACATTCTGATGAGACTAAGAATGCACGTACTGACTGAGTAAAATAATTGCCTTGTGCTCACACGACTCTTGAGATTGACTCTTGATTAGGGGAGAGCAAAGTTGTCATGTTCTATGGTTGACAGAAACTAAATCCCTTCTTGTCTAATCAGGGGAGGTAATTCTTTCCTGAACATTCGAGAAAGTTTCTAGCGAACTCTGAGCTTAGCTGGCAAACCCAAAAATTAAGTCTAGTATCGACAGTAGTAGACCTAGTTAACGTCTGGCCTAGGCCTTTACTGCTGTAGGTACTATTCCAATGCGCAGAGCCTATTGGGAAAATAGGAGCTACACTACAATTTCTTCATGCTGGGCCCGCTCTTGCCAGGTCGACCGCCATTCTGAGAGTTCGGTAGCTACTGGCGATCGCGGGGTCAAATGAGCGGACGGGCTCCACCCTGCCGGGCGAGATGTTGCAGCATCGCCACAGTGGAAGAACCCTTTTCCGGGCGCCTGGAGCGCTGAGGGTGCAGCTGGGAAGCCTCCACCTGGGGAGGCGGGAGAGGCCTGTTCGCACCGTCTCTCCCACCCAGTGCACCCCACGGCGTCTCGCTTGACATTTGTTATGGCCGGACCAGGCGATGAGGACGAGGGGGGGGGTCGGAGGCATGTGCAAGACATCCCCCCCCAGTGTTGTCGCAGCCATTATAAAAGAAAGAAGAAATGTCCCGTCCGTCTTTGGGCCGGACCTCCGGTGGATGGCGGCCGGACGCCCTTTGCTCTGGCCCCATGAACGGGTTCCTTGGCTCATCCGGTGGGGCAGGCCTTGGCGTGTGGTGCCTCTCCTGGGCCTTTCGTGCAGTGGCCTCTCCACTCCCAGGCCCTCCATGGATGCTGGCCCAGACTGGGAGAGAGAGGGTCTAACCTGCAATTCTCCAGGGTTACCGCCACCGCGGCCGGATCCCGTCGGCCTCGGCCTCTGGTTGATGGTGGCCGGACTGGGAGAGAGAGGGGAGGGTCGAGGACACGGACATTCCCCCCCCTGCAACTCTCCAGGGTGGTTGTAGCAATCCCCCTGGCCGGGTCCCGCTGGCCTCGGCCTCGGCCTCTCCTCCGGCTACACCCTACATGATGATCTCCTGGCCGACGGTTGGCAGCAGGACCCGCCTTATATGTGTTGCTTCCGGCTGGGCGTAGCCGGAAACCTGTTTCTCAAACAAAGGATATTGAGGCAAATGTGGCGCATACTCTCTTCTTAACCTATTGTATTCCTTAACACAATCTAGATCCGCACAAATGTTTGTGACATCACACTCAATCAAGTACAATCCCGATAAAGTTTCCAGAATGGGGCGGATGTCTGCTGACTTGTATCTTTCCCAGTTTGCCGTTATTTGGGCGTGGCAGGCGGTGGGACAGACACGTTTTGGGGCAGTGAGGGGCGATGAAGCCTCATTGCCTTGTGGCCGTTGCAATGTCACACTTGGTTTCTCTTACTGTTTTCAGGTTTCTTATTACGGGCTTACTTCTAACGTTTCTTGTTTCTTGGACAATAATAGGTTTTATCATTACGTATTGTTATCGTTTCTTTGTTTGTTATTTAATAAAAAGTTCATCAGTGGCCTACTGATTTTCGTTTTCCTATTCCTTTCTTTCCAGGTTGTTTTATGCTAAAGTTTCTGTTAACAGGATACAGTGATCACTTCGTTATTATTGCATATGTCCTTTTCACTAGGGGTGCTCTCTGGTCGGGCCAGATGACCTATCTCTAGTAAATGGTCCGGGTGAAACAGGTGCATCAATCAGTGGGGAGTAGATAGGCATGACAGATTACAACGGGGGACAAAGGTCCGCATTACCTACCCTTTCACTACTTGCAAAGATTTTCCTACGATTATTTGCAAACAGGGAATACCTCCAAAAAGAACCAATTCCCAAACAGTCAATGTTCGGGCAAACAATAAATCAATGAGGAACGAAATAGGCACGACGTGTTAAAGGTTTGCGTTACCTACCTTTCACTATCTGCAAAGGGAGAGAGAATATTCCTATTCTTCCTCGTTTGCAGGCAGAGAAGATCCTTATGAGAACCAACTTCGAACAATTCAATGCTCGATTCAAACAATCAACAAGGGGTACTGTGAACACAAATGAACGCCGCTTATGTACATACACATTGCTATTTTCAACAGGTTGTTCCTAATGTTTCTATTTTAGCCAGGTCAAAAAGAGATCCCATTAGTGGCCTACTGATTTTGCTCGATTCCTTTTGTTTTTTTACACGATTTTTCGCTATCTGCAAAGACTAAACAGAGTATTGCGACTCTGTGCTTGTTTGTAAATAGAGAATGAACCAAAGAGAACAATCAATGAAATGGAGAGAGAAGCAGGCACGACGGATTACAACGGGGGCAAACGCCTGCGTTAACTACCCTTCACTATCTGCAAAGAGAGAGTACTCCTAATAGAAATGAGGGGGGGGCAGCATTCAAAGCAGATCAGTGTGTATAAACACGAAAATGTTTTTACTTACCACGTACTTGACATTCGACAGCTTATGATATTTGCTATTAAAAAACCATTGAAATTCACTGAAAAAACCATAGGTTATAGACCATATATAGTTAGGAATTAGCATTTACAAAACCTTGAAAATTCACTGAAAAAACCATAGGTTATAGACCATATATAGTTAGGAATTAGCATTTAAAAAACCTTATTTTACTCACACAAAACCATTGAAATTCCATATATAGTTAGTTGTACTAACTATATATCGCGCACCCGCAATCCACTGCTGATCATGTCACATATTACATCATTCATGACATGGTCAGTGACATCACTGATGACATCACTGATGACATCTCAAATGACATCACTGATGACATCACTGATGACATCTCAAATGACATCACTGATGACATCTCAAATGACATCACTGATGACATCACTGATGACATCACTGATGACATCTCATTTGACATTACTGATCACATCACTGAGGACATCATTCATGTGATAATACGATGAACCTCTTCAGACTCTAATATAACCTTAGATACACTCAGTGTAAACACAGACTCACAGATTGTCATTCATCCATGAAGTTACACACACACCTAGTCAGTCATGCAAACAATCAATCACACCTCCATTTTCCCAACTATACAGTTATACACACCTTACTTATACATATACTAAAACATATTTACTCTCCTATACAATCCTGGATACAAGTTCACAATGATGCATACAGCCACTCACACATTCACTGGCTCTTATGCACAGTTATTTATATATGTCAAGTCTCACATGTACTGTGTTTTACATATGTACTTACTTTGACATGTAGCACTGAGATATCCATTCACTCACCAATACACTGATGCACACAGTCAACCGCCCATACAGCTGTTTCCACATGCACTTTTGAACCCATACATCTAGTGAATCAACTGCTCACACATCTATGCACAGAGTCATACACCTCCCAGCCACCCACACACACACTCAGTCTCCCATACAAATACTTGGGCAACCAATCAATAACCCATATAGTTACTCATATAGCTACTGAACAACACATGCAGCAGTTTTCAGAACAACAGACATAATGATGCACAAATTAAGACAGTTTAGTCACTAACCCATGCACTCAGTGAGACACATTTAATCACTCACTCATACAGTCAGTCATGCACCTACTAAATCCTTCATCCAGACACTTATACATCCACTCAAGACATATTTTAACTTTACAGAAAAATACAGTCACTGGATGTTGTCATCAGTGATGTCACTGACCATGTCATGAATGATGTAATATGTGACATGATCAGCAGTGGATTGCGGGTGCGCGATATATAGTTAGTACAACTAACTATATATGGAATTTCAATGGTTTTGTGTGAGTAAAATAAGGTTTTTTAAATGCTAATTCCTAACTATATATGGTCTATAACCTATGTTTTTTTCAGTGAATATATATATTCACTGAAAAAACCATAGGTTATAGACCATATATAGTTAGGAATTAGCATTTACAAAACCTTGAAAATTCACTGAAAAAACCATAGGTTATAGACCATATATAGTTAGGAATTAGCATTTAAAAAACCTTATTTTACTCACACAAAACCATTGAAATTCCATATATAGTTAGTTGCACTAACTATATATCGCGCACCCGCAATCCACTGCTGATCATGTCACATATTACATCATTCATGACATGGTCAGTGACATCACTGATGACATCACTGATGACATCTCAAATGACATCACTGATGACATCACTGATGACATCTCATTTGACATCATTCTTGTGCTAATACGATAAACCTCTTCAGACTCTAATATAACCTTAGATACACTCAGTGTATACAGACACTCACACACTGTCACTCATCCATGGAGTTACTCACACACCTAGTCAGTCATGCAAAGAAACAATCTCACCTCCATTTCCTTAACTATACAGTTATACACACCTTACTTATTCAAGCATATACTAACACATATTTACTCTCTTACACAATCCCTGATACAAGTTCACAATGATCCATACAGCCACTCACACATTCAGTGGCTCTCATGCACAGTTAATTATATATGCCAACTCTCACATGTACTGTGTTTTACATATGTACTTACTATGACATGTAGCATTGAGATATCCATTCACTCATCAATACACTCATGCACACAGTCAACTGCCCATGTAGCTGTTTCCACATGCACTCTTGAACTCATACACCTAGTGAATCAACTGCTGACACATCTATGCACAGAGTCACACACCTCCCAGCCACCCCCACACAAACTCAATCTCCCATACAAATACTTGGGCAACCAATCAATAACACATATAGCCTCTCGTATAGCTAATGATCAACACATGCAGCAGTTTACATCACAACAGACATACTGATGCACACATTCAGACTGTTTAGTCACTAACCCATGCATTTAGTACGACACATTTATTCACTCACTCACAGTCAGTCACGCACCTACTAAATCCTTCATCCAGACACTTATACATCCACTCATTCTTCAATATATCAAACATATTTAAACTTTACAGAAACACACAGTCACTGGATGATGTCATCAGTGATGTCATCAGTGATGTCATTTGAGATGTCATCAGTGATGTCATCAGTGATGTCATTTGAGATGTCATCAGTGATGTCATCAGTGATGTCATTTGAGATGTCATCAGTGATGTCATCAGTGATGTCACTGACCATGTCATGAATGATGTAATATGTGACATGATCAGCAGTGGATTGCGGGTGCGCGATATATAGTTAGTGCAACTAACTATATATGGAATTTCAATGGTTTTGTGTGAGTAAAATAAGGTTTTTTAAATGCTAATTCCTAACTATATATGGTCTATAACCTATGGTTTTTTCAGTGAATTTTCAAGGTTTTGTAAATGCTAATTCCTAACTATATATGGTCTATAACCTATGGTTTTTTCAGTGAATTTCAATGGTTTTTTAATAGCAAATATCATAAGCTGTCGAATGTCAAGTACGTGGTAAGTGAAAACATTTTCGTGTTTATGCACACTGATCTGCTTTGAATGGTGCCCCCCCCCCCTCATTTCTATTAGGAGTACTCTCTCTTTGCAGATAGTGAAAGGTAGTTAACGCAGGCCTTTGCCCCCATTGTAATCCGTCGTGCCTGCTTCTCTCTCCATTTGATTGATTGTTATCCAAGTATTTACTGTTTTAGAATTAGTTCTCTTTGGTTCATTCTCTATTTACAAACAAACACAGAGTCGCAATACTCTGTTTAGTCTTTGCAGATAACGAAAAATCGTGTAAAAAAAAAGAAAAGGAATCGAGCAAAATCAGTAGGCCACTAATGGGATTTCTTTTTGACCTCGCTAAAATAGAAACATTAGGAACAACCCCTCATGACAAATACAAAACTAGTGAGATGAACTGAACTCCACACAATGATGGCTGCAAAACAGCTCGGCTCCGCCACCCACCCCGCCCAAAATAACGATAAAGAACGGCTGCCATGATTGGTTGCGGAATGACCACGACGGAGCTACGAAATGGTGCTGCTCTCATGCTAACCCCAGCTTCAGTCTGAAACATCCAGAAACACTGTAGACTACCAATTCGATCAGTTCCGGTAGCGCCCCAATGTAACCCGGTAGAGAAGAACTAGCCCTCCCCTCTTTGACTGATGGTTCTTGTTGCCTGTCCCTTCTGTTGTCATTTAACAGAACTATTTAGCCTGCTGAAAGGGGTTGTGTTCCGACCGCTGGTTGGTGGAGACATTTTGACTATATTCTGTACCTGCGTTGTCGCGTAATGCGTCATATGACGCGCCGCGTTAGCGCATCCGGAAGTCATCCGGGGCGCGCAGCGCGTAACGTAAGCATAACAAGTCATGTGACTTGTTAATAAAACTTTTCATTGGTTCATTTTACTTTTCTTATTGTAATGATGAAAGGCTTGGTCATATGACCTAAAAATTACGCTTTTCATTACTTCCGAACATTATTTTTTCTTAAATATATGTTATAATGTTCCAGGCTAATGTACTTTCCCGGAAATTTTACAACTGTCCGGCAAGTAAAATATATTCTTTTTTCGAGAAAAAGAGCGTTTCTTCGTCCCATGGCGGAGCCGTTGAGCAAAAGAGGGTCGACCTGCTGTCTTAGTCGCCGATAAGCCTGAATATGAGATTCTTATCGATCACTTTATGTTGCAGGAATAGAAAACACAACAGCCCTTGACCATTTATCTTTACTGCGTTCCTTCGTATTATACCTTTTACCCTTCATGTAATTGGTCTGCTTTATTTCACTTGCCTTTTAATGATTCTAAAACAGTCACTATTATTAAAAACTTTACCAATGTATATACTACTACCATGTTTTCTTTTAAAAACCTTTATTGTGAAAATTTCATTATACAAATACGAGCCTATAACCACGTGGGCCTGCCACAGAGCAAACTGTAATCGTATATGATGAATAGACATTTACACTGTAGAGGAACGTAACGGGCGAGCCATTAGGTTGCAAGAACTAAGGTGTCTAACAGTTACGGAATCGGTGGACGTACATTTTATAATTAAAATACGACAGGGCCAGTTACAATAAAATTATCTAGATATACATTTGCGGGCAAGTACCATGGGTGACGTTAATTCGAACTTTCAACAGTACAGTAATCAATAACACATCAGAACTTAATATCAATAGGGATGTCGAAATATTCAATCAATTCTCGTCCCCGCCCGCCATGTGCTTCAAAACTGCATACGTATCTCGTGATTTCAAGGTTCTGCAACCAGTACACAACAAGGAGTTACGAGTCCCATTTATTCCGGCGCCATTTTGGGCGAGGACGGGCAGGTCCAGGATATAGTCAAAATGTCTCTACCAACCATCGACTATGATGATGTTCATATGCTGTATTTATTAGAGTAACACTCATCTGTCCACATGAAATTAATTTGCCACAATCTAAACATGTCATTTTAATCTTTCCAAAGTTCTTCTAAATATTTGGGACCGTTTCCCTTGCCTCTGAAGCTCTCAGTGCCACTTCTTTGATGAATGTACTAGCAGGTCAGGGGTTCTCCTCCAAATCTCTCTTTTATGCAGCACTATAATTAATTGGTGCCACCTCTCCATATGATGATGCATGGTATAGTTACCACAACTATATTTTTTTTCGGTTCCTCTGGAGAGTTCATCGTGGCAGATGAAGCGTGTAACGTACCGGGCATTTACCTTTTTTTGCATGTACAGGAAAGGAAAAAAAAATCGAGCGTCCGAGTTCTAAGGTGTCCCAGGGCCATTTTAGTGGACCAGGCCCAAATCCAAAGAACAGGCCGCCATTTTGAGAGTCCTCTTGCAGCCGCCTGTCGCTGTAGCATCAAGAGCAGCCGAAACTCAGCTGAATGGCAACTGAAACGGTAAAGGGGCGCCCCACTACAGCAGACGAGCCTCCACCTAGGAAGGCCCATTCACGCCGGCTCCCCCCCCTTCGGGCACCCCACGCCGTTATTCGGAGCAGTATTGTAGGATGGCCACACCAGTGCGGCAACTTGCTAGACATCACCTCGGTGGTAACCGAATCTCAACGCCTTGTGGTGTCTCCTATTCAGAAAACATTGTTATGCTGCCTTCGACCTATTCGCCGCAAGTGCGCACACAACTCAACTGCATAGCTTGCTAGACACCACCTCGGTGCCATCCGGATCTTGGAATGTCAGCACCTTTTGGTGTCTTCTCTTCAGAAAATATTATTGCGCTGCCTTTGGCCCCATTCGCACATCAGTCCGCTACTGACGCCATCTCACAGGCTAATGGGGCGCCCCACGCCGACTTTCAGCATTGTAGAATAACCACACCAGTACAGCAACTTGCTAGACATCACCTCGGTGCCATCCGGATCTCGGCGCCCCACTGCAGATGAAGTGCCTCTCAACTATGAAACCACCACGGTGACATCCGGATCTTGGCGCGTTGTGCTGCCTTCGGCCTATTCGCACATCGGTCCGCTACTGACGCCATCTCACAGGCTAATGGGGCGACCCACGCCGAGTTTCAGCATTGTAGGATGACCACACCAGTACAGCAACTTGCTAGACATCACCTCGGTGCCATCCGGATCTCGGCGCCCCACTGCAGATGAAGTGCCTCTCAACTATGAAACCACCACGGTGACATCCGGATCTTGGCGCGTTGTGCTGCCTTCGGCCTATTCGCACATCGGTCCGCTACTGACGCCATCTCACAGGCTAATGGGGCGACCCACGCCGAGTTTCAGCATTGTAGGATGACCACACCAGTACAGCAACTTGCTAGACATCACCTCAGTGCCATCCGAATCTTGGCATCTCAACGCCTAGTGGTATCTTCCATACAAAAAATATTGTTACGCTGCCTTTGGCCCCATTCGCACATCAGTCCGCAACTTAGACACCACCTCGGTGCCATCCGGATCTTGGAATGTCAGCACCTTTTGGTGTCTTCTCTTCAGAAAATATTATTGCGCTGCCTTTGGCCCCATTCGCACATCAGTCCGCTACTGACGCCATCTCACAGGCTAATGGGGCGCCCCACGCCGACTTTCAGCATTGTAGAATAACCACACCAGTACAGCAACTTGCTAGACATCACCTCGGTGCCATCCGGATCTCGGCGCCCCACTGCAGATGAAGTGCCTCTCAACTATGAAACCACCACGGTGACATCCAGATCTTGGCGCGTTGTGCTGCCTTCGGCCTATTCGCACATCGGTCCGCTACTGACGCCATCTCACAGGCTAATGGGGCGACCCACGCCGAGTTTCAGCATTGTAGGATGACCACACCAGTACAGCAACTTGCTAGACATCACCTCGGTGCCATCCGGATCTCGGCGCCCCACTGCAGATGAAGTGCCTCTCAACTATGAAACCACCACGGTGACATCCGGATCTTGGCGCGTTGTGCTGCCTTCGGCCTATTCGCACATCGGTCCGCTACTGACGCCATCTCACAGGCTAATGGGGCGACCCACGCCGAGTTTCAGCATTGTAGGATGACCACACCAGTACAGCAACTTGCTAGACATCACCTCAGTGCCATCCGAATCTTGGCATCTCAACGCCTAGTGGTATCTTCCATACAAAAAATATTGTTACGCTGCCTTTGGCCCCATTCGCACATCAGTCCGCAACTTAGACATCACCTCGGTGCCATCCGGATCTTGGCATCTCAGCGCCTTGTGGTGTCAGTCAGAAAATATTGTTGCGCTGCCTTTGGCCCCATTCGCACATCGGTCCGCTACTGACGCCATCTCACAGGCCAACGGGGCGCCCCACGCCGACTTTCAACATTGTAGGATGGCCACAGAAGTGCGACAACTTACTAGACACCACCTCGGTGCCATCCGGATCTTGGCGCGTTGTGCTGCCTTCGGCCTATTCGCACATCGGTCCACTACTGACGCAAACTCACAGGCCAACGGGGCGCCCCACGCCGACTTTCAGCATTGTAGGATGGCCACACCAGTGCTGCAACTTGCTGGACACCACCTCGGTGCCATCCGGATCTTGGCGCGTTGTATTGCCTTCGGCCTATTCGCACATCAGTCCGCTACTGACGCCGCCTCACGTGCCAACGTATTTTCTCCGCATTTTATACCCTATGCCGCATAACAGGTCATGTGACTTGTTTATAAAACTTTTCATTGGTTCATTTTACTTTTGGTTTCCTAATGATGGAAGGCTTGATCATATGACCTAAAAACAATCGTATTTGCGATAAACCTTGATAATAGCAAGGTTTATCTGCGATAATTTCTGACGGTAAAAAAATCTTTGCTAAGCATCGTTAGGGATAAATATCGCTTACTTTGGTAATATGCCCAAACGTCTGTTAACGTTCGATTCGAAGGAAATCAGGAAGTGTTGAAAAACATTGTCTGCGCCATCTTGTCTTTTTTCAAATGCCACACTTTTGTCGTGCACGGCAGCCATTTTAGATGCCTTGACTAGACCCACTCTGTGCACGCTGTCGATCCTTAGCATGGCTCCCCACCCTCGCAAGCATCTCCCCCAGGCAGTGGTCTCCCCCGCTCTCTGTCTTATGCATGGGTAATAAACCTCCCCCCATCTGCGCTGCTCTTCCCTGAGAATCACACCCTGTGCCCGCCCGACACCTCCCTTTCGCCCTATTCACTACCGCACCCTCTGACACTCCTTTTCCTCTGTGTCCGATTGTCCAGGCTGGTCCTAGGGTATCAGCTAGCCCTGCAGATGTAGTTTATGGCCCCAGCTGTAAAGAATCACCCCTCTTCAAAGGAGTTATAGTAGATCAAGGCCCACACTCGATGAGATCCGTCACAGCAGAAGCGTTGCTATTATCTGAAAACCATCCTGTATTGTGATTGGGGAGGGGACCGAGCCTGAAGCGGAAGATTCCAGGGATGACTCTTTGTACATCAAAGTTTTTACAATTATGTGTCACATTAAAAATATATAGCACTCCGACAAAGTAGTAAGATTATAAAACTTTAATAATTTATAAATATATACAAGAAAACAAAAATAGTAATAACATATAAACATTTTTAGTGAAAAACAACGAAGTAGCGGTCGGCTGTGCGAATAGTCCCAACGCAGCACAACGTCCAGATTTCCGGCGTGGGGCGTCGCGGGGGGTGGGTCATCAGTAGCAAACTGTTGTGCGAATAGTTCCAAGGCAGCAGAACGATGGCACCAAGGTGATGTCCAGTAAGTTGCCGCACTGGTTTTGGTATCCTACAATGCTGCTCCGAATAACGGCGTGGGGCGCCCCGTGGGAGGCGGCGTGAACGGGCCTCTCCAGGTGGAGTGTCATCTGTTGTAGTGGGGCGCCCCTTTACCGTTTCAGTTGCCATTCCGTCCGTTTTTGGTCCACTGTGTCAAAAGCCGCAATTCAGCTGAGTTGCGCCCACTCTTGCGGTGCAGCGATAGGCGGCTGTCACAGGACTCTCAAAATGGCGGCAGGCTCTTTCCTTTTTGGGCCTGGTCCACTGAAATGGCGCTGGGACACCTTGGAAATCGGACGCTTGTCTGCTAGGTCTTGGACCCCATTCTCAAAAGCGTCCCCTCCGCCTTGAGGATTCATCAAAAGTTTTGGGGGCCCCCGACTCCTGTAGGCTTCTGGTGGGGAGCGGTTGCCATGATTGCTCGCGGAATGACCACGACGGAGCTACGAGATGGTGGTGCTCTCATGCTGACGCCAGCTTCAGTCTGAAACATCCAGAAACAAGGTGGGGCTTTCATCGTTTGGGAAAAAAAAAAGTTTTCATCCAATGAAAAGTGTTGTTTTTAGGTCATATGATCAAGCCTTCCATCATTAGGAAACCAAAAGTAAAATGAACCAATGAAAAGTTTTATAAACAAGTCACATGACCTGTTATGCGGCATAGGGTATAAAATGCGGAGAAAATACGTTGGCACGTGAGGCGGCGTCAGTAGCGGACCGATGTGCGAATAGGCCGAAGGCAATACAACGCGCCAAGATCCGGATGGCACCGAGGTGGTGTCCAGCAAGTTGCAGCACTGGTGTGGCCATCCTACAATGCTGAAAGTCGGCGTGGGGCGCCCCGTTGGCCTGTGAGTTTGCGTCAGTAGCGGACCGATGTGCGAATAGGCCGAAGGCAGCAGAACGCGCCAAGATCCGGATGGCACCGAGGTGGTGTCTAGTAAGTTGCCGCACTGGTGTGGCCATCCTACAATGTTGAAAGTCGGCGTGGGGCGCCCCGTTGGCCTGTGAGATGGCGGCAGTAGCGGACCGATGTGCGAATGGGGCCAAAGGCAGCGCAACAATATTTTCGGAATAGAAGACACCACAAGGCGCTGAGATGCCAAGATCCGGATGGCACCGAGGTGGTGTCTAGCAAGTTGTGGCACTGGTGTGGCCATCCTACAATGGTAAAAGTCGGCGTGGGGCGCCCTGTTGGCCTGTGAGATGGTGTCAGTAGCGGACTGATGTGCGAATGGGGCCAAAGGCAGCGCAACAATATTTTCTGACTGACACCACAAGGCGCTGAGATGCCAAGATCCGGATGGCACCGAGGTGATGTCTAAGTTGCGGACCGATGTGCGAATGGGGCCAAAGGCAGCGCAACAATATTTTCTGTATGGAAGATACCACTAGGCGTTGAGATGCCAATATCCGAATGGCACCGAGGTGATGTCTAGCAAGTTGCTGTACTGGTGTGGTCATCCTACAATGCTGAAACTCGGCGTGGGGCGCCCCATTAGTCTGTGAGATGGCGTCAGTAGCGGACCGATGTGCGAATAGGCCGAAGGCAGCACAACACGCCAAGATCCGGATGTCACCGTGGTGGTTTCATAGTTGAGAGGCACTTCATCTGCAGTGGGGCGCCGAGATCCGGATGGCACCGAGGTGATGTCTAGCAAGTTGCTGTACTGGTGTGGTCATCCTACAATGCTGAAACTCGGCGTGGGGCACCCCATTAGCCTGTGAGATGGCGTCAGTAGCGGACCGATGTGCGAATAGGCCGAAGGCAGCACAACGCGCCAAGATCCGGATGTCACCGTGGTGGTTTCATAGTTGAGAGGCACTTCATCTGCAGTGGGGCGCCGAGATCCGGATGGCACCGAGGTGATGTCTAGCAAGTTGCTGTACTGGTGTGGTCATCCTACAATGCTGAAACTCGGCGTGGGGCGCCCCATTAGCCTGTGAGATGGCGTCAGTAGCGGACCGATGTGCGAATAGGCCGAAGGCAGCACAACGCGCCAAGATCCGGATGTCACCGTGGTGGTTTCATAGTTGAGAGGCACTTCATCTGCAGTGGGGCGCCGAGATCCGGATGGCACCGAGGTGATGTCTAGCAAGTTGCTGTACTGGTGTGGTCATCCTACAATGCTGAAAGTCGGCATGGGGCGCCCCATTAGCCTGTGAGATGGCGTCAGTAGCGGACCGATGTGCGAATGGGGCCAAAGGCAGCGCAACAATATTTTCTGAAGAGAAGACACCAAAAGGCGCTGAGATTCCAAGATCCGGATGGCACCGAGGTGGTGTCTAGCAAGCTATGCAGTTGAGTTGTGTGCGCACTTGCGGCGAATAGGTCGAAGGCAGCATAACAATGTTTTCTGAATAGAAGACACCACAAGGCGTTGAGATTCGTTTACCACCGAGGTGATGTCTAGCAAGTTGCCGCACTGGTGTGGCCATCCTACAATACTGCTCCGAATAACGGCGTGGGGTGCCCGAAGGGGGGGGGGGGGGGAGGCGGCGTGAACGGGCCTTCCTAGGTGGAGGCTCGTCTGCTGTAGTGGGGCACCCCTTTACCGTTTCAGTTGCCATTCAGCTGAGTTTCGGCTGCTCTTGATGCTACAGCAACAGGCGGCTGCAACAGGACTCTCACAATGGCGGCCTGTTCTTTGGATTTGGGCCTGGTCCACTAAAATGGCCCTGGGACACCTTAGAACTCGGACGCTCGATTTTTTTTCCTTTCCTGTACATGCAAAAAAAGGTAAATGCCCGGTACGTTACACGCTTCATCTGCCACGATGAACTCTCCAGAGGAACCGAAAAAAAATATAGTTATGGTAACTATACCATGCATCGTCATATGGAGAGGTGGCACCAATTAATTATAGTGCTGCATAAAAGAGAGATTTGGAGGAGAACCCCTGACCTGCTAGTACATTCATCAAAGAAGTGGCACTGACAGCATCAGAGGCAAGGGAAACGGTCCCAAATATTTAGAAGAACTTTGGAAAGATTAAAATGACATGTTTAGATTTTGGCAAATTAATTTCATGTGGACAGATGAGTGTTACTCTAATAAATACAGCAAATGAACATCATCATAGTCGATGGTTGGTAGAGACATTTTGACTATATCCTGGACCTGCCCGTCCTCGCCCAAAATGGCGCCGGAATAAATGGGACTCGTAACTCCTTGTTGTGTACTGGTTGCAGAACCTTGAAATCACGAGATACGTATGCAGTTTTGAAGCACATGGCGGGCGGGGACGAGAATTGATTGAATATTTCGACATCCCTATTGATATTAAGTTCTGATGTGTTATTGATTACTGTACTATTGAAAGTTCGAATTAACGTCACCCATGGTACTTGCCCGCAAATGTATATCTAGATAATTTTATTGTAACTGGCCCTGTCGTATTTTAATTATAAAATGTACGTCCACCGATTCCGTAACTGTTAGACACCTTAGTTCTTGCAACCTAATGGCCGCCCGTTACGTTCCTCTACAGTGTAAATGTCTACTCATCATATACGATTACAGTTTGCTCCGTGGCAGGCCCACGTGGTTATAGGCTCGTATTTGTATAATGAAATTTTCACAATAAAGGTTTTTAAAAGAAAACATGGTAGTAGTATATACATTGGTAAAGTTTTTAATAATAGTCACTGTTTTAGAATCATTAAAAGGCAAGTGTAATAAAGCAGACCAATTACATGAAGGGTAAAAGGTATAATACGAAGGAACGCAGTAAAGATGAATGGTCAAGGGCTGTTGTGTTTTCTATTCCTGCAACATAAAGTGATCGATAAGAATCTCATATTCAGGCGTATCGGCGACTAAGACAGCAGGTCGACCCTCTTTTGCTCAACGGCTCCGTCATGGGACGAAGAAACGCTCTTTTTCTCGAAAAAAGAATATATTTTACTTGCAGGACAGTTGTAAATTTTCCGGGAAAGTACATTAGCCTGGAACATTATAACATATATTTAAGAAAAAATAATGTTCGGAAGTAATAAAAAGCGTAATTTTTAGGTCATATGACCAAGCCTTTCATCATTAGAATAAGAAAAGTAAAATGAACCAATGAAAAGTTTTATTAACAAGTCACATGACTTGTTATGCTTACGTTACGCGCTGCGCGCCCCGGATGACTTCCGGATGCGCTAACGCGGCGCGTCATATGACGCATTACGCGACAACGCAGGTCCAGAATATAGTCAAAATGTCTCCACCAACCAGCGGTCGGAACACAACCCCTTTCAGCAGGCTAAATAGTTCTGTTAAATGACAACAGAAGGGACAGGCAACAAGAACCATCAGTCAAAGAGGGGAGGGCTAGTTCTTCTCTACCGGGTTACATTGGGGCACTACCGGAACTGATCGAATTGGTAGTCTACAGTGTTTCTGGATGTTTCAGACTGAAGCTGGGGTTAGCATGAGAGCAGTACCATTTCGTAGCTCCGTCGTGGCCATTCCGCAACCAATCATGGCAGCCGCTCTTTATCGTTATTTTGGGCGGGGTGGGTGGCGGAGCCGAGCTGTTTTGCAGCCATCATTGTGTGGAGTTCAGTTCATTTCACTAGTTTTGTATTTGTCATGAGGGGTTGTTCCTAATGTTTCTATTTTAGCGAGGTCAAAAAGAGATCCCGTTAGTGGCCTACTGATTTTGCTCGATTCCTTTTCTTTTTTTTTTTACACGATTTTTCGTTATCTGCAAAGACTAAACAGAGTATTGCGACTCTGTGTTTGTTTGTAAATAGAGAATGAACCAAAGAGAACCAATTCTAAAACAGTAAATACTTGGATAACAATCAATCAAATGGAGAGAGAAGCAGGCACGACGTATTACAACGGGGGCAAAGGCCTGCGTTAACTACCCTTCACTATGTGCAAAGAGAGAGTACTCCTAATAGAAATGAGGGGGGGGGGCACCATTCAAAGCAGATCAGTGTGTATAAACACGAAAATGTTTTCACTTACCACGTACTTGACATTCGACAGCTTATGATATTTGCTATTAAAAAACCATTGAAATTCACTGAAAAAACCATAGGTTATAGATCATATATAGTTAGGAATTAGCATTTACAAAACCTTGAAAATTCACTGAAAAAACCATAGGTTATAGACCATATATAGTTAGGAATTAGCATTTAAAAAACCTTATTTTACTCACACAAAACCATTGAAATTCCATATATAGTTAGTTGCACTAACTATATATCGCGCACCCGCAATCCACTGCTGATGATGTCACATATTACATCATTCATGACATGGTCAGTGACATCACTGATGACATCACTGATGACATCTCAAATGACATCACTGATAACATCTCAAATGACATCACTGATGACATCTCAAATGACATCATTGATGACATCACTGATGACATCTCATTTGACATCAATGACCACATCACTAATGATATCATTCATGTGACAATACAATGCATCTCCTCACACTTTAATATAACCTCTGTTACACCCAGTGTTAAATACAGAGTATAATTTTTGAAACCATTGACACACCAATACTAGTTACTACATACGCACTCAGTGATTCCTATGTTTACACAAACATTCACTCATTTACCCATACAATCATTCATACATACAATCACTCATCTTTACAACACTATCATATGCACTCATACACCTATACAGACTCTCACACACTGTCACTCATCCATGGAGTTACTCACACACCTAGTCAGTCCTGTAAATAATCAATCACACTTCCATTTTCTAATCTATACAGTTAAACATAGAGCACCTTACATTTTGAAACATATACTAACACATACTTACTCTCTTATACAATCATTGATACAAGTACACATTGATCTGCACAGAGTCACACACCTCCCAGCCAGCCACACACACACTCAGTCTCCCATACAAATACTTGGGCAATCAATCAATAACCCATATAGCCACTCATATAGCTACTGATCAACACATGCAGCAGCTTGCACAACAACAGACATACTGATGCACACTTTCAGACAGTTTAGTCACTAACCCATGCATTCAGTAAGACGCATTTAATCACTCACTCATACAGTCAACCACGCACCTACTAAAACCTTCATTCAGACACTTATACATCCACTCATTCTTCAATATGTAAAACATATTTAAACTTTACAGAAACACACAGTCACTGGATGATGTCATCAGTGATGTCATCAGTGATGTCATTTGAGATGTCATCAGTGATGTCATCAGTGATGTCACTGACCATGTCATGAATGATGTAATATGTGACATGATCAGCAGTGGATTGCGGGTGCGCGATATATAGTTAGTGCAACTAACTATATATGGAATTTCAATGGTTTTGTGTGAGTAAAATAAGGTTTTTTAAATGCTAATTCCTAACTATATATGGTGTATAACCTATGGTTTTTTCAGTGAATTTTCAAGGTTTTGTAAATGCTAATTCCTAACTATATATGATCTATACCTATGTTTTTTTCAGTGAATATATATATATATATATATATATATATATATATATATATATATATATATATATATATATATTCACTGAAAAAAACATAGGTTATAATCATATTAGCATTTACAAAACCTTGAAAATTCACTGAAAAAACCATAGGTTATACACCATATATAGTTAGGAATTAGCATTTAAAAAACCTTATTTTACTCACACAAAACCATTGAAATTCCATATATAGTTAAATGCTAATTCCTAACTATATATGATCTATACCTATGTTTTTTTCAGTGAATATATATATATATATATATATATATATATATATATATATATATATATATATATATATATATATTCACTGAAAAAAACATAGGTTATAGATCATATATAGTTAGGAATTAGCATTTACAAAACCTTGAAAATTCACTGAAAAAACCATAGGTTATACACCATATATAGTTAGGAATTAGCATTTAAAAAACCTTATTTTACTCACACAAAACCATTGAAATTCCATATATAGTTAGTTGCACTAACTATATATCGCACACCCGCAATCCACTGCTGATCATGTCACATATTACATCATTCATGACATGGTCAGTGACATCACTGATGACATCACTGATGACATCTCAAATGACATCACTGATGACATCACCGATGACATCTCAAATGACATCACTGATGACATCACTGATGACATCACTGATGACATCACTGATGACATCTCAAATAACATCACTGATGACAATCACATCACTGATGACATCATTCATGTGATAATACGATGAACCTCTTCAGACTCTAATATAACCTTATATACACTCAGTGAAAACAGACACTCACAGACTGTCACTCATCCAAGGAGTTACTCACACACCTAGTCAGTCATGCAAAGAATCAATCACACCTCCATTTCCTCAACTATACAGTTATACACACCTTACTTATTGAAACATATACTAACACATATTTACTCACTTATACAATCCTGGATACAAGTTCACAATGATCCATACAGCCACTCACACATTCACTGGCTCTTATGCACAGTTATTTATATATGTCAACTCTCACATGTACTGTGTTTTACATATGTACTTACTTTGACATGTAGCACTGAGATATCCATTCACTCACCAATACACTCATGCACACAGTCAACCGCCCATACAGATGTTTCCACATGCACTTTTGAACCCATACACCTAGTGAATCAACTGCTCACACATCTATGCAGAGAGTCATACACCTCCCAGCCACCCATAAACACTCTCAGTCTCCCATACAATTACTTGGGCAACCAATTAATGACCCATATAGTTAATCATATAGCTACTGATCAACACATGCAGCAGTTTACAGAACAACAGACATAATGATGCACAAATTAAGACAGTTTAGTCACTAACCCATGCACTCAGTGAGACACATTTAATCACTCACTCATACAGTCAGTCATGCACCTACTAAATCCTTTGTTCAGACACTTATACATCCACTCATTCTTCAATATGTAAGACATATTTTAACTTTACAGAAACATACAGTCACTGGATGTTGTCATCAGTGATGTCATCAGTGATGTCATTTGAGATGTCATCAGTGATGTCATCAGTGATGTCATTTGAGATGTCATCAGTGATGTCATCAGTGATGTCACTGACCATGTCATGAATGATGTAATATGTGACATGATCAGCAGTGGATTGCGGGTGCGCGATATATAGTTAGTACAACTAACTATATATGGAATTTCAATGGTTTTGTGTGAGTAAAATAAGGTTTTTTAAATGCTAATTCCTAACTATATATGGTGTATAACCTATGGTTTTTTCAGTGAATTTTCAAGGTTTTGTAAATGCTAATTCCTAACTATATATGGTCTATAACCTATGGTTTTTTCAGTGAATATATATATATATATATATATTGCAACACGTATGAACTCAATAAAGTTGAAAGAACGGCAAGCACTCAGGTATCCGATTTGGTGTGTTCTTTAATGCAAACCCCCCTCACCCCAGACAAAAAATAAATAAATATATATATATATATATATATATATATATATATATATATTATGCTGCACTCCTGGTCTCCTTTTCTTAGTTCGAAAATAACCAGAGTCGAGGCCCCATTGTAATTAAACAGTGCTTCAGTTTATTTGGCACAAGAATAACCAAATAAACTGAAGCACTGTTTAATTACATTGGGGCCTCGACTCTGGTTATTTTCAAACTAAGAAAAGGAGACCAGGAGTGCAGCATAATATTTAGGGGCTGGCGAACCCCGTCGAGTCAACCAATCAACAAAGGGAGAGATAGGGTTAAATGGGCACTCCCACCCCCTCCTGAGTTCTATGGGGCGTGGTTCACTTCTTGTACAAACTTCTAGGTTCCTCGTAACAGAGGTAATTCCCCAGACTTATTAGTTTGTTTCTTTTAATGCACTTTTTTTATACATAGTGCTATTTTTAACTTTCACCGCCTTTGGCAGGGTGGGCCTTAGCGCGCCCACACCTGTTAAGGTGACACTCACAAACTGGTCCTGAAGAAAGCCCTGTAAAGTCACACATACCACGGGCAGAAACATGTTGACCTCTCTTTAATAGGGAAACACAAGTATATTCTATTTGGTTAGTTCTCCCTACACATAATTAATTTTTAATATGTCAGGTTGACCAGCCAATAAATGATTTTTTGGTACAACCCTGGACATTTTTAAATTCACTTAACTTTTTTCACACTTTACCCTCACAAGAACCTGCTCCGCAGTCTCCTGGAGTCGCAGCACACCGGGGAGGTATTCGATCTCTCCCTGTGGACCTGATGATGAAGCATGTCACCACTAGGGTGAGTGAGGGTTTCTTGAAAAAATCTTGTATTTTTTCGTGAAATTGGTCTGTGTATCTGACCACTTACAACTGGCCTCGAATCTTATGTGCTACAACGCTTCTCTGAGGGACACTCTTCTTTTGTTTATCTGAACCCTGTCGAGTGCCCGCCATTGGAAGCGGTCGAAGCACGCCATCTGTGTGTGTTCATATATATATATATATTCACTGAAAAAACCATAGGTTATAGACCATATATAGTTAGGAATTAGCATTTACAAAACCTTGAAAATTCACTGAAAAAACCATAGGTTATAGACCATATATAGTTAGGAATTAGCATTTACAAAACCTTGAAAATTCACTGAAAAAACCATAGGTTATAGACCATATATAGTTAGGAATTAGCATTTAAAAAACCTTATTTTACTCACACAAAACCATTGAAATTCCATATATAGTTAGTTGCACTAACTATATATCGCGCACCCGCAATCCACTGCTGATGATGTCACATATTACATCATTCATGACATGGTCAGTGACATCACTGATGACATCACTGATGACATCATCCAGTGACTGTGTGTTTCTGTAAAGTTTAAATATGTTTTACATATTGAAGAATGAGTAGATGTAGAAGTGTCTGGATGAAGGATTTAGTAGGTGCGTGACTGACTGTATGAGTGAGTGATTAAATGTGTCTCACTGAGTGCATGGGTTAGTGACTAAACTGTCTTAATTTGTGCATCATTATGTCTGTTGTTCTGTAAACTGCTGCATGTGTTGATCAGTAGCTATATGAGTAACTATATGGGTTATTGATTGATTGCCCAAGTATTTGTATGGGAGACTGAGTGTGTGTGTGGCTGGCTGGGAGGTGTGTGACTCTGTGCAGATCAATGTGTACTTGTATCAATGATTGTATAAGAGAGTAATTATGTGTTAGTATATGTTTCAAAATGTAAGGTGCTCTATGTTTAACTGTATAGATTAGAAAATGGAAGTGTGATTGATTCTTTACAGGACTGACTAGGTGTGTGAGTAACTCCATGGATGAGTGACAGAGTGTGAGAGTCTGTATAGGTGTATGAGTGCATATGATAGTGTTGTAAAGATGAGTGATTGTATGTATGAATGATTGTATGGGTAAATGAGTGAATGTGTGTGTAAACATAGGAATCACTGAGTGCGTATGTAGTAACTAGTATTGGTGTGTCAATGGTTTCAAAAATTATACTCTGTATTTAACACTGGGTGTAACAGAGGTTATATTAAAGTGTGAGGAGATGCATTGTATTGTCACATGAATGATATCATCAGTGATGTGGTCATTGATGTCAAATGAGATGTCATCAGTGATGTCATCAGTGATGTCATTTGAGATGTCATCAGTGATGTCATCAGTGATGTCACTGACCATGTCATGAATGATGTAATATGTGACATCATCAGCAGTGGATTGCGGGTGCGCGATATATAGTTAGTGCAACTAACTATATATGGAATTTCAATGGTTTTGTGTGAGTAAAATAAGGTTTTTTAAATGCTAATTCCTAACTATAAATGGTCTATAACCTATGGTTTTTTCAGTGAATTTTCAAGGTTTTGTAAATGCTAATTCCTAACTATATATGGTCTATAACCTATGGTTTTTTCAGTGAATTTTCAAGGTTTTGTAAATGCTAATTCCTAACTATATATGGTCTATAACCTATGGTTTTTTCAGTGAATTTCAATGGTTTTTTAATAGCAAATATCATAAGCTGTCGAATGTCAAGTACGTGGTAAGTAAAAACATTTTCGTGTTTATGCACACTGATCTGCTTTGAATGCTGCCCCCCACCCCTCATTTCTATTAGGAGTACTCTCTCTTTGCAGATAGTGAAGGGTAGTTAACGCAGCCCTTTGCCCCCTTTGTAATCCGTCGTGCCTGCTTCTCTTTCCATTTGATTGATTGTTCTCTTTGGTTCATTCTCTATTTACAAACAAGCACAGAGTCGCAATACTCTGTTTAGTCTTTGCAGATAGCGAAAAATCGTGTAAAAAAACAAAAGGAATCGAGCAAAATCAGTAGGCCACTAATGGGATCTCTTTTTGACCTCGCTAAAATAGAAACATTAGGAACAACCTGTTGAAAATAGCAATGCGTATGTATATAAGCGGCGTTCATTTGTGTTCACAGTACCCCTTGTTGATTGTTTCAATCGAGCATTGAATTGTTCGAAGTTAATTCTCTTAAGGATCTTCTCTACCTGCAAACGAGGAAGAATAGGAATATTCTCTCTCCCTTTGCAGATAGTGAAGGGTAGGTAACGCAAGCCTTTAACACGTCATACCTATTTCATTCCTCATTGATTGATTGATTGTCCGAACATTGACTGTTTGGGAATTAGTTCTTTTTGGAGGTATTCCCTGTTTGCAAATAAACGTAGGAAAATCTTTGCAAGTAGTGAAAGGGTACGTAATGCGGACCGTTCTCCCCCGTTGTAATCTGTCATGCCTATCTACTCCCCACTGATTGATGCACCTTTTTCACCCGGACCATTTACTAGAGATACGTCATCTGGCCCGACCAGAGAGCACCCCTAGTGAAAAGGACATATGCAATAATAACGAAGTGATCACTGTATCCTGTTAACAGAAACTTTACCATGAAACAACCTGGAAAGAAAAAAATAGGAAAACGAAAATCAGTAGGCCACTGATGAACATGAACTTTTATTAAACAACGAACAAAGAAACGATAACATAACGTAATGATAAAACCTATTAATGTCCTAGAAACAAGAAAACGTTAAAATATGCCAGTGGTGAGAGACCAGAAAAACAGTAAGAGAAACCAAATCACCCCTCGTTGTCCCACCGCCTGCCACGCCAAAAAAATCGATAGACTAGGGAAAATGCAAGTCAGTAGAACATCCACCCCCACTCTGGAAACTTCCAAGGTGGGGCAGGGTTCCGGCTACGCCCAGCCGGGAGCAGCCCATATAAGGCAGGTCCTGCTGCCACGCCTCGGCCAGGAGATCCTAACGTAGGGTGTAGCCGAAGGAGAGGCCGAGGCCAGCGGGACCCGGCCAGGGGATTGCCTTTACAACGCTGAACAGTTGCAGGGGGGGGGAATGTCTCCTCGACCCTCCCCTCTCTCTCCCAGTCCGGCCACGGTGGCCCTTGAGAGTTGCAGGTAGTCCCGCCACATGCTCTTCCGGTCCGACCACCAACGGTCGGGGGGCCGAGGCCGACGGGATCCGGCTGCAGCCGATAAACCAAGAAACCCGTTCATGGGGCCAGAGCCAGGGGCGTCCGGCCGACATCCACCGGAAGCCCGGCCCGAAGACGGACGGGACACTTCTTTCTTTTATAATGGCTGCGACAACACTGGGGGGGGATGTCTTGCACATGCCTCCGACCCCCCCCTCGTCCTCATCGCCTGGTCCGGCCATAACAAATCTCAAGCGAGACGCCGTGGGGTGCACTGGGAGGGAGAGACGGTGCGAACAGGCCTCTCCCGCCTCCCCAGGTGGAGACTTCCCAGCTGCACCCTCAGCGCTCCAGGCGCCCGGAAAACGGTTCTTCCACTGTGGCCATGCTGCAACGTCTCGCCCGGCAGGGTGGAGCCCGTCCGCTCATGTGACCCCGCGATCGCCGGTAGCTGCCGAACTCTCAAAATGGCGGTCGACCTGGCAAGAGCGGGCCCAGCATAAAGAAATGGCCCGGTCACTGGTTGACTCCACCACCGTAGTCCTCCACGACCTTGAAGATTCTAGAGGAGCCGCGGGAGTCTCCGACCCCCGATGGGGAATGACTGCCATGATCGCCCGTGGAGTGACGAAACTGTATCCGCGGGACGTCGGCGCTCCCATGCTGGTGCCAGCCTCACTTTGAATTACTAGAATCCTGCAGACCTCACTTCCGGTGAAAGCACAGTGTGACCCGGTAGGAAAAATTATTGCACCCCCTCCCCTTTTTGACTGATAGTTCAAACCACCGATCCTTTCCTTTGCCCTTTTAACGGAACTTTGGACTGCCTCCCCCTCTTTTACATTTTCTAGAGAAAACAAAACATTAACCACTACATTAGCATAGCAGTTGACACCAGAACTGTTTTCAAATTGAAAACCAACAACATCTTCAACAGAATCCTTTTTGTTTCTGCTGTGACCCTGCTACAGCACAGGCATTGTCCCCAGCAGTAATTCTGCAATGCCGGTAAGAATAGCTGTGGTGCCTACTGGACTCACTCACCCCCGCGGCGCCCCACGCCGTTTTTTGCTGGGCGGCAACTTACTAGACATCACTTTCGTGCCATCTAGATTTCAGCGCGTTCTGCTGCCTTGGAACTATTCGCACAACAGACCGCTACTGACAAGAATATTTCATTATTGGTGCTGTCAATTTCAATAAATCTATTGGATAATTAAAAAGAAATTGCCACGGTCTCTTCGTTGTTTAAATGTTTTTACTGTTTTTGTTTTGTTGTATATATTTATATGTTATTAAAGTTTTATATTCCTACTACTTTGTTGGAGTGCTATATATTTTTAATGTGACACATAATTGTAAAAACTTTGATGTACAAAGAGTCATTCCTGGAATCTTCCGCTTCAGGCTCGGTCCCCTCCCCAATCACAATACAGGATGGTTTTCAGATAGTAGGAACACGTGTGGTGTGACGGATCTCATCGGGTGTGGGCCTTGATCTACTATAACTCCTTTGAAGAGGGGTGATTCTTTACAGCTGGGGCCATAAACTACATCTGCAGGGCTAGCTGATAGCCTGGACAATCGAACACAGAGAAAGAGGAGTGTCAGAGGGTGCGGTAGTGAATAGGGCGAAAGGGAGGTGTCGGGCGGGCACAGAGTGTGATTCTCAGGGAAGAGCAGCGCAGATGGGGGGAGGTTTATTGCCCATGCATAAGACAGAGAGCGGTGGTGACCAGTGCCTAGGGAAGATGCTTGCGTGGGTGAGGAGCCATGCTACGAATCGACAGCGTGCAGAGAGTGGGTCTGGTCAAGACATCTAAAATGGCTGCCGTGCACGACAAAAGTGTGGCATTTCAAAAAAGGCAAGATGGCGCAGACAATGTTTTTCAACACTTTCTCATTTCCTTCGAATCGAACGTTAACAGACGTTGGGGCATATTACCAAAGTTAAGCGATATTTATCGCTAACGATGCTTACCAACCAATTTTTTACCACTAAGCATCGTCAGAAATTATCGAAGATAAACCTTACTATTATCAAGGTTTATCGCAAATGCGATAATAAACGGCCGCAATGCATGAATATCGCTAAAAACTCAGCGATATTCATGCATTACCGAGCTAATGCTCTTAGCCATGTTATCCACCTCCCATTGGATAACATGGCTAAGAACTGCTCAGGGCAGGTGTTACTTTTTGGAGATATTCGCGCTTAGCGCGAATATCTCCAAAAGTTGGTAATAGGAGATAGATATCTTGCATGTTGTAATGCAAGTTATTGTGGTATATGGAACTCATACCATAATCTCTCAGGAAAGCAGAAACTGATCCTTTTGGGACTGCCTAAAAAGGCCTAGGGGGTGAGGAGTACTCTACTTTGCCCCCTTTTCACGTTCCGAACTATTTTATTTTACTCTCTTCTGTAATTACACAAAATAGCAGCGATAAGATGCATCGGAGACACACAGTGAGAGAAAGGAGGCCGGAGATGAAGAAGACATGTCAAATACACATTGGAGATAATATAGTGGCAGAAGGGAAGTAAATATGAGTAAACTTACCATGTAACATAAAAATGTTGCACTCTATACTATAAGTCTCATTTTATACTACAATCACTTCGCTACAACCTCATAAATTAAAAATAAAAATGAATAATGTCTCAAACAATTTTTGATTTCTAAATATAAATTTATTCTTCAGAATTTTCTAAATTTGAAAGAACTAGTAACATGTCCTCATCAGCAATGTCCTCATTAAAAGTCTCCAATGATGATTCTTGTAACTCTATGGTCTCCAAACACTCGATAAATTCGCCATCAAGAGATTGATCAAAAAAATCATTCAAGTCATCTCCTCCTTGTGACAATATTTCATTATTGGTGCTGTCAATTTCAATCAATGTAGTGGAATCATTCAAGTCATCTCCTCGTGACAATATTTCATTATTGGTGCTCTCAATTTCAATCAATGTAGTGGAATCATTCAAGTCATCTCCTCCTTGTGACAATATTTCATTATTGGTGCTGTCCATTTCAATCAATCTAATGGAATCATACAAGCCATCTCCTCCTTGTGACAATATTTCATTATTGGTGCTCTCAATTTCAATCAATGTAGTGGAATCATTCAAGTCATCTCCTTGTGACAATATTTCATTCTTGGTGCTGTCCATTTCAATCAATCTAATGGAATCATGCAAGTCATGTCCTCCTTGTGACAATATTTCATTATTGGTTCTCTCAATTTCAATCAATGTGTTGGACAATTCAAAAGAAATTGCCACGGTCTCTTCATTGTGAGCCATTTTATTTTGAAATTGCTTGCTGTAAATTGCAGAAAAAAATAATCACTTTCATTTATCGTTTTTAGTAATACATAATATAAAACTAACTTTATCAAGTATTTAGTATAACAGAAGGACTGCAAATAAATAACAGAAAACATTTTTCAAATTATCTTCAAGTGTACAACATAGTTCCCCTTACAAATTAACAACTCACCTTTTTAAAAGTAGCAGAAGTGTTAGTACTGTGTAAATCAAACACCAGAAATTCACCACCAAAAATTCCTCACAAATGTACCTCAGACAGTAGTATCACAAAATGGCTGTGGTTTCCTCTCATTTGACATATATACATAACCAATTAACTTTCATCACACACAAATACAAAACCAAAGTAACATTTTAATTGGTTCTAAATTTCAACACTTTCAAATGTGTTTTCCCCATGCAATTTTCCATAGGACATTTACATAGGTCTACAGCCTGAATGGCTGAACGGAATTACACCAAACTTGGCAAAATGGTACATCAAACCTAAGAGGTCAGGAAGGATCTACTATGCCCCCTTATGGTCATTTCCCCCTTCGCTTTGGCCTCCTCTTGTCTCTCAATCCTACCGAGGGACAAGATGGCGGCCGCTACGGACTGTTTGGAATGTTGACAGACGCCGGAGAACCAATCAGCTTCGCAAAGCTCCGTAACGCGAAAAGTACGCGAAGCGGAGCGCTGTTACAGATATATATCTTTTTTTGAACGTTAATTTCTCAAAATCCACTGGAGCACATATATTGAGACCTAGCAAAGGCACATCGGGCTACCAGTCCCTAATATTTTGCCAAGTTTCGTGCAAATCCATTCAGCCGTTCGATTATTATTATTTTGGGTTTTTTTTGCCCCGCGGGGCCCTTTTAAAACCTCCACATCAAACCTAGGGGGTCAGCGAGGATCTACTATGCCCCCTTATAGTTATTTCCCCCTTTGTTTTGACCTCCTCTTGTCTCTCGATCCTACCGCGAGACAAGATGGCGGCCGCTACGGACTTTTTGGAATGTTGACAGACGCCGGAGAAGCAATCAGCTTCGCTTCACAAAGCTCCGTTGCGCGTAAAGTACGCGTCCTGGGACGCTGCCAGGTCCGCTGTTACAGATATATATCTTTTTTTAAACGTTAATTTCTCAAAATCCACTGGAGCACATATATTGAGACCTACAAAAGGCACATCGGGCTACCAGTCCCTACAATTTTGCCAAGTTTCGTGCAAATCCATTCAGCCGTTCGGGCTAAAAGTGAGGCCAACCGCCCTATGGAAAACTCAATGTTAAAAACACGTTTTGGGACCCCCCTTTTTTCTCGGCCCCCCCTTGACGAACCCCCCCAAATTTTCAAGGGCTGCTCAGAAACAAAATGTGCCATTTTCCTGAAAATTTCAGCCAATTCCGTCCACAAACGCCAAAGTTATTAGACATAGAATTTTCAAAAAACCCATAGAGAAAAAATCCTAACTATATATACCTACTGGCGACCGCCAGTAGGTAATATATATATATATATATATATATATATATATATATATATATATATATATATTACCTACTGGCGGTCGCCAGTAGGTATATATAGTTAGGATTTTTTTCCTATGGGATTTTTGAAAATTCTATGTCGAATAACTTTGGCGTTTGGGGACGGAATTGGCTGAAATTTTCAGGAAAATGGAACATGTTGTTTCTGAGCAGCCCCTGAAAATTTGGGGGGGGTTTCGTCAAGGGGGGGCCGAGAAAAAAGGGGGGTCCTAAAACGCGTTTTTCCATGCAATTTTCCATAGGGCGGTTGGACTCACTTTTAGCTCGAACGGCTGAATGGATTTCCACGAAACTTGGCAAAATTGTAGATATTGTTTGCCCGATGTGCCTTTGCTAGGTCTCAATATATGTGCTCCAGTGGATTTTGATAAATTAACGTTAAAAAAAATATATATATCTGTAACAGCGCTCCGGTTAGCGCCCCGGTTCGCGTACCTGACACGTAACGGAACTTCGCGAAGCGAAGCTGATTGGCTCTCTGGTGTCTGTCAACATTCTAAACAGTCCGGAGCGGCCTCCATCTTGTCTCTCGGTAGGATCGAGAGACAAGAGGTGAAGAAAAATGCAGGGGGAAATTAATGAAAGGGGGCAAGGTAGACCCCTCCTGACCCCCTAGGATTGATGAGGGGGCTATTAAAGGGTCCCGCGGGGCAAAAAATAAAAAATAAAAAAAATTCCGGTTTTTCGCGGTAGAGGCGCTCCCCGGTACGCGAACCGGGTAGCTAACCGGTAGCGTACCGGGAGTCCGCCATCTTGTGTTTCGGTCGAATTTAATCACAAGATGGAGGAAAAACAATGTTGGGAAAGGGTATAAGGGGGCACGGGAGACGTATCCTGACCCCCTAGGTTTTCTAAGGGTGGCTGAGGAGGCTCATATATGTCGAAAAAGATAAAAAATATTGAATTTTTCGCGAGGTCAGCTGCCGGTACGCGAACCGGTACGCGAACCGGGAAGCGAACAAAAGTGAAAATTAGTGAAAAAAGGTACATTTGAATTTTTTAAAGAGTAATCATAGTTAAGGTAGCTCTGAAAAGAGCTTTTGGGTTCTGTGTAAGTTCTAGGTACTTATAAGTAGGTACCAATACATAGTCTTAAATTCAGGATGAAAACTCTGTTCCCCTCATCTGAGAAGTGAACTCCATCTCCTCTGTAGATGTCTTGCATGTAGTAACGCAAGTTATTGTTGTAGATGGAGCCCATTCCATGGTCTCTCATGTAAGCTGAAACAGACTTATTTACATGCTTCCTCGATTTCTCAATTTGTGGACAAAATTGGTTAGACCACCTCCATTTCTGTCTTTGGCATATATTTGAATATACCAAGGCAGTTTGAGGAAAAAGTGCCATCAATTGCTCAAAGGTGTCCTTTAAAAACATTTCCAGACCTACCCCAGTCAAAGTGCCCAAGTCATTTCCTCCACAGTGCACAATTAACAGGTCAGGTTTTGGCAAATGCAAAAAGGTTTTCACCAATGGTATCAATTGGTGACATCTTAATCCTCTGTTGCCAATCCAGTTGATTTCCACATTTTGTAAATTGAGGTTGTGTAAATTTCTGTTATCAGCATACCTTTGAGCCCAGTGAATGTAACTATGTCCAACAATAAAGACAGAAAACATGGTGAGAGGAGGTTCTGCTGCAGTCAGATGAAGTGTGGAAATGAAATGGCAGTTGAAAGAGTAGGAGTTTGTAATGAAAAAAACTGAGGAGTTTCTGTGCTAATGATTCAGTAGCAGGGATTGGTGGATTTTGATTGCTGAAAACAGAAAGTTAGGGTGCATGGATGAGTTCTTTGAAAGATGTAATTTGAGTGGTCAAGAAAAAATCATTTTATGAAAGATTGCACTGGATACGCAGGTGTACCGAGAGTTCAGAGTTCAATTGAAACATTGTTGTGTGAACTTGTAAACATGAGATGTCTTTCAGGAGGTGGTTGCTATGGAAAAAGGTAAAAAGGGCAGAGGGTGGAAGGGTGTTGATTTGAAAAAAGTGAGGGAAGAGTTTTGATTGGGTGACATGAGAGATATGTGTGATGAATTACAGCATTTCTGTGCCTTTGTTGATTGCAGCCTCTGAAGTGCATACCCTTTGCTCTGCTAAAGACAAATTGGTGTGTGTCTGAGACTGTTTTAAAACTCAAAAAGTATTTGCTAAGGTGAGAAAAGATTCATTTAATTTAAATAGAGAATAGTATGCTTTAAGGAGAAAATTATGAAGAAAGTTGTGTATTTAAAATGTTGCTTTGTGTCAAGTGTTTTACAAATAGATTTGGTTTCTTTGAGTTACATAGCCATGTTAAAAGTGACGCAAAAGTGGTGGAAGGGCCTTAAAAATACGCTTTCATGTGTGTTAGGGCATTTTAAGTCACTTCCCCATGAATGTGGGTAAATAAGTGATTTACTTGATGTGTTTAAAAACGTTTTTTGAAATCAATTAGGTTTCTTGATATGTACTGCTAGAGTTTCATAGGCTGCTTGAGGCATATTTACAAGGCCTTTCAGTCACTTTGATGTTATTTTCGCCATTTTAATTTAAGACATTTCCCCGTGGTGCAAAGTCCTTGTAAATACGCCCCCATGTGTGCTTGGCAAATTTAGACTTTGTTTCTTTGAGTTACATAGCCATGTTAAAAGTGACGCAAAAATGGTGCAAGGGCCTTAAAAATACGCTTTCATGTGTGTTAGGGCATTTTAAGTCACTTCACCATGAATGTGGTTGAATAATTTGTTTACTTGATGTGTTTAAAAACTTTTCTTGAAGTCATTTAAGTTTCTTGATATGTACTGCTAGAGTTTCATAGGCTGCTTGGGGCATATTTACAAGGCCTTTGAGTCACTTTGATGTTATTTTTCCCCATTTTAATTTAAGTCATTTTCCCGTGGTGCAAAGTCCTTGTAAATACGCCCCCATGTGTCCTTGGCAAATTTAGATTTTGTTTCTTTGAGTTACATAGCCATGTTAAAAGTGACGCAAAAATGGTGCAAGGGCCTTAAAAATACGCTTTCATGTGTGTTAGGGCATTTTAAGTCACTTCCCCATGAATGTGGGTGAATAATTAGTTTACTTCATGTGTTTAAAAACGTTTCTTGAAGTCAATTAGGTTTCTTGAAATGTGCTGCTGGAGTTTCATAGGCTGGTTGGGGCATATTTACAAGGCCTTTGAGTCACTTTGACGTTATTTTCCCCATTTTAATTTAAGTCATTTTCCTGTGGTGCAAGGTCCTTGTAAATACGCCCCATGTGTGCTTGGCAAATTTAGATTTTGTTTCTTTGAGTTACATAGCCATGTTAAAAGTGACACAAAAATGGTGCAAGGGCCTTAAAAATACGCTTTCATGTGTGTTAGGGCATTTTAAGTCACTTCCCCATGAATGTGGGTGAATATTTAGTTTACTTGATGTGTTTAAAAACGTTTCTTGAAGTCAATTAGGTTTCTTGAAATGTACTGCCAGAGTTTCATAGGCTGCTTGGGGCATATTTACAAGGCCTTTGAGTCACTTTGACGTTATTTTCCCCATTTTAATTTAAGTCATTTCCCCGTGGCGCAAGGTCCTTGTAAATACGCTCCCATGTGTGCTTGGCAAATTTAGACTTTGTTTCTTTGAGTTACATAGCCATGTTAAAAGTGACGCAAAAATGGTGCAAGGGCCTTAAAAATACGCTTTCATGTGTGTTAGGGCATTTTAAGTCACTTCCCCATGAATGTGATTGAATAAATATATTTATTTATTTCTAAATTTCATCTACAACCCTGAGTAGGACTCACCTCAAACAAACCTCTGGATAGGCCACACCTTATCGGCATCCTGAATCATTCATTTAAAATGTTGGGGGCAGATTTATGATGGCCGTGTGCCTCTTTTGCACCGCTGTTGCGTCACTTTTGTGACGCAGCAGTGGTGGAAAAGATGCACCATGTTGCAAGATAGGCCTCACTTCATCTGCAACAAGATGCCGTCAGTTTAAACTGTATACATTTAGGACAGTGTAGGGGGCATGGAGAAGCTGAGGTTTCTGTAAGTGTCAAAGTTGTTGCATACAGTGCTCACCTTCTACGTACTCTTTCATATGCTAGACTACATCTGCACAATGAGATACCTAAGCAAAGGAAACACAGGTGATGTGATTGTGAAATGAGCAAAAGAAATTGCACGTTTTTCAATTACATCACCTGTGTTTCCTAATATTACGAATCACATTGTGCAGATGAGGTTTAGGCCTGTCCAGGGACACAGAGGAGGTCTGGCCTTTGTTCAAGAGTGCAGTGCACATGACTCACTTAATTGGTAGGCCTGCACATGTACTATCTCCTCTGTACTCTTCAACAAGCCTAAATTTCATCTGTAACCCTGAGTAGGCCTCACCTCAAACAAACCTCTGGATAGGCCACACCTTATCGGCATCCTGAATCAATCATTTAAAATGTTATGGGCAGATTTATGATGGGTGTGCGCCTCTTTTGCGCCGCTGTTGCGTCACTTTTGTGCGGCACAGCGGCGCAAAAGATGCGCTATGTTGCGACATATTTACAACTTGATGCATCTAGGCAGATGTGTCACGCTGTAAAGTCCTGTGCCACATGAAACCTGCGTCAGGTTTCATGTGGGCGTTTTGTTGCAGGGTGGGCTTTCACTTGCATGAAAGCCCTGTAAAAGTAACACAGTGAAATTTACAAGATTTCACTGAGTCAGCTTTATGGCATTGCTGAATCAAATCCTTACGCCTGTTTGAAACAGGCATAAGGAGTGACGCACCATGCTATGTGTGGCTTGCCCCTGTGCATTGCAGTAGACATGTCGCGCTTACGACGTGATTCCTGCAATGTGCCGCTTTTGTGGCACAGATGCGTGACGCATCTGTGCTGTTTTTGCTCAATGGTGCACCGCATTGTAAATGCGGCACATCATGGGTGGCAGAGCAGCGGCGCACGTTAACTGGTGCATCCCTGGGGATGCGCCAGTTAACATAAATCTGCCCCTTTACATTTAAGTATGAGCAGGGGACACAGAGTCGGTGAGGCTTATCCAAGGTTAAGAAGAGATGAGTCCTGTTCACTGAAAACTTGGACATAGGCCTCACCTCCTCAGCATCGCTGGACATGGTTAAATAATATCTGCAAAATGTTACTCTTGTTAAACAATTTTACTATTATAGTCTCTGAGATTTGTCTCTTACTCTGCAACATCTCATTGTTGATCTCTTTCTTTAAAGATAACGACGACATCAAGCATGAGTGATAATGAGCAATCTGTTGATCTCGATCTTATCATTGAACTTGTCATTGAAACGTCAGTGGAAGTAGATCCCTTGGATGATTTAAATCCTGTGGATGAAGAAGAATATGATGAGGATGCCGATTTGTCAGAATTGTATGACATAGGGTGGGAAGCTGACCTGCTCGAGCCTATGGAACTATAAAGACTTATTTTTAAAAGTTACTGGAAATGAAAAGTAACCATGTTAACCGTTTCATTTAAAATTAAATACAACTTCAAAAACAGCTTGTGTGAAGTGTCTTTAATAAAATAGTGAAATATGCTAATAAAATTAGTTCAGATTCACATATAAAAGAGCACAGGTCAAATGTAGAAGCATTCCATTTCTTTGCTACTATTTGTGAGTTTTAAATTTGCCAATGCACTAAAAATTATTGTATGTAGAATTGACAACTAGTGTGTTAATTTTTTGACGACTGTTATTGATTTACTGTTTGGTAATAGTGGTTAATAACATTTTTAATTATATTTTACCACAGATTCAACTGCAGATAATTTCAAAATTATACGATGCCTTCGAAGGACAGGAGGAAAAAGGCTACAAAACGTCAAACACAGCAGCTTACTAAATGCTTGCAGCAGTCCTCTACAATAAAAACTTGTCAAGTCACCAAGAAAGCTCCGGGTAAGACAACAAAATCTTTTTTAAGAAACATTTGCAGACAGAAAAGTATCAGTACAGAACATGTTTTAGTCCAGAAAAAGAGAGCCAATTTAAATGGGAAGGAAAGGCCACTCAAAAATGTTACTGCTAGAGCAGGAGATAACTCTGTGCATGGTAGTAGAAGGAAAAATCAGTTTAGGGACATTCGTAGACGAATGTTCCGCAACAGGATAATTGGCAATTTGTTAAAAAATATTAAGAAAAGTCAACAGAAAGTGGCTTTTTATAAGAGAAAGAAAGATGTAGAGAAAATTATTGATCAGGCTTTCGAAATTAAGCGAAAGTTATTTATTTTGATAATCTATAGAATTAGGAAACTAAACAAGGCAATTTATGATTTCAAATCAAATAGTAGATGGAAAAGAACAGTTAATCGTAGTAATTTTTGTGAAGTTTTTTCAGGAGAATGGATGCATAGTTCAAGTTGTGAGGCATTTTTTAATGAGGAGAGTTATTTCAAGGATAATGATTTGGTGCATGCAGTTGACACCAGTGGTCGAGCTTATGAGGTGAAAGATGGTTGTCCGGTTGAAAAAGAAAAACTTGTGACAACAGAGGCAGAAGAGGTGTCAGGTAATGAGGTTTTAGGAAAACGTCCTAAGGGACCAGTGTATACCTGGAAGTGTAGTAGTATTTGCAGTGTGCGACAGGATTCCATCAATTTGCTTTGTGATTTTCTACGGACATTTAATAAGAAAAGTTTGAAACAGAAAATGAAGTTGTTGCAAGAATTAGATCCTTGCAGAGTGAGAGAAGTGACAGGTTTGCATGGTCATTCATTGGCTTGTCTTTCCAGGAGAGTATGCCAGAGTGTTTTTCATCATTTCAGGATGCTAGCAGTGCATCATAATAAAGTGAGGAAATTAGTTAGAATGTTGTATTATCCTAAGAGTCCAGCAATTATGCTTAAACAATTATGCACTCCTCTTTTGCATGGTTCAGAAGTAGATGTGAAGAATATTTGTGCAGAAATTGAGTTTTGTTACTTTGCAAGTAAAGAGGAGAATGTTGAAATTGACCCAGAAGAAGAAAGTAATGTGGAAGAGAGTGTACAGATTTCCAGTACAGATAATTTTCAGAAGGAAATTGCCACGTTTCAGGTGAAATCAAGTGAGAGGCCTAATTTCACTTGTGTGTGTTGTCGACGCACTTATTATAAGAATCAGACTAAGTTAGTGGATTTATATGCAAAAAGTGAAAGGGAAAATAATAGTGAATGGAAGGATTTCGCAATATACTTGATGGTAGAAAATTGTTTTGATTTGGGATCGGATCTACGTGTGTGTACTTATTGTTTTGGCAAATTAAATCAAAACCGGATGCCTGCTAGAGCGGTTCATAATAATCTGGAATTGGTTGACATTCCTTCTGAATTGAAGGATTTAAATACTTAGGAATCTATTTTGATTCAAAGTGTCCATCCCTTTCAAGCTATTGTACGAATGGAGCCAAAGACTGGGAAATTGCCACCATCAGATTTACAGAGAGGATTAAAGGGAAGAGTTGTTTATTTGCCTCTAGATTTGAAGAAAAACATTAATACAATTGGAGTAGAGAAAGTGGAAGAGGAACCTCTGGTTATCTTAGTTAACGGGGTTCCGACAAAGAGTAGAAAAATCTGGCAAGATTTAGTGGATGTTAGGAAAGTCAAAAAGGCAACATTGTATTTGATGAAAAACAATCAGCACTACAAGAATGTATGTGTTGCAGAAGAGGAAGTAAGTGAAGAAGAGGACAGCGATTTGTGTGCTGGACAAATTGAGAAAGTAGAAGCCTCTAAAAATGAAGAAATATATGAACATTATAGTGTTCATCCTTTGCATTCCAAGGAAGGCATGGGGAATGCTATTGAGTTGTTTCAAATGAAACAAGCCAAAGGGAGTCCCATTAGTGTTTGGGAGGAAAGTTTGGAAGCTCGGTGTTTCGCACAGCTATTTCCAACAGGTCAAGGAGGAAGATATGATGAGCGACCTCATCAAATTCTTGCTTCTGAATACCGGACTTTACGATTGTATGCAGAAGATCCTAGGTTTCGTCAATGCATTCCCTATTTGTTTAATCTACTGTTTGAAAGTGATCTGTCTGGACTGTCATATGCAGTGAACCACATTTTGAAAAGTGGTGTACAGATGCAAAATATCTCGGCAAGGGACTTTATGGATAAAGTCAATGTGCAAGACAGTATTTTGGATTCTCACCTGATTAATCTCATGGCGTGTCAGCGTGGTACTAATGAGTACTGGTACCGTCGTCATGGTGATTTAAAATGTATGCTGAGGAACTTAGGAACTCCCACATGGTTCCTCACTCTCAGCTGTGCGAGTATGGCTGGGAAGACTTACTTGAATTTCTACGAGAGGCAAATGGAAACATTGAAAATATCGAATTCAAGACACCTGGAGAACTGTGCTCTTTGGATCCAGTGAATGTATGCAGGTAATTCAATCATAGATTTGAAGCTATGATGTCTTTCATCATGAACAAGAAAAAGCCACCTCTTGGAGAGGTGTTGGATTTCTTCTGGAGAAAGGAGTACCAAGCAAGAGGTGCTCCTCATATACATATGCTGCTATGGATCAAAGATGCACCCAAATTTGGAACAGATCCGGATGACTTAGTGATGAGTTTCATAGAACAGTATTCTACATGTGCTGTTGCACAGACAAAGGAAGACAAAAGCCTAAGAGAACAAGTTTTACGCTTCCAAAGCCATCGTTGTGGAAAGTACTGTCGTCGTAAATTCAGAAACAAGGACAAGTTCTACACAAAATGTCGTTTCGCCTTTCCACGACCGGTGATTTCTAAAGGAAGAGTGCACAGTTTGATGTCTTCGCTGTGACATAATGTGATGAAGAAATCACCTAAAAACACATACAATTTGAAAAGGAACGAAGAGTCCAAGTACATCAACGACTACAACCCAGTGATTTTGTCCATGTGGAATGCTAACATGGATATACAGTTTGTGGCTGATAACTGTATGGCTGTGGCTCGGTATGTGACATCTTACATCACTAAAAAAGAAAAGACAGAATTGAAGGATATGTGGGAGGACATTTCCCATGAAAAGAGCCTCAGTAAGAAGTTGTACAGTTTCAGTCTGAAGATGTTGTCGCATCGAGAAATCGGAGCTTACGAATGTTCTGACCGGTTATCTTCAGCAAGTCTCCATGCCAAATCTAGGAGTATCATTTGGGCGAGTCTTGGTCTTGCTGCAACGCGTAATCGGGTTCTGAAACCTGTGCGGGAAATTGAGTATTTGGCAGGAAAAGGAGCCAAACAGTACCAATATTTTGAAGACCAACATGTTGGATACATATTATCCAAATAGAAGCAGTCACCTCGAGAATGTTTGTCTGTATGAGGTTCTACAAATTTACATATTCATGAGGAACATCAAAGAAGATATTGATAAAGGAGTGTATGCTGCAATTGGAAGTGAGGGATGTCTGGTCAAGCAAAGAAAATGCCAATTGGTAAACCATCGAAAATTGAGTGGCGAATCTCCTGAAAGAAAAGCGTTTTTCTATTTAGCTCTTTTGCAACTTTTCAAGCCTTGGCGTGCAGAAGAGGAACTGCTTGGAGATTTCCACTGTTACGAAGACTCTTTCAATTCAATTTTCAATTCAATCTTTTATTCGGTTAAAAACCTTTTAAGATACAATACATGTAAAAAGAAAAAAAATACAAACAAATGCAAGGTCACAGTTAGATTTAAAGGACAGTTAACAGCACGTAATTCTTGTAGCAGAAAAATGTATTTACATGTCCCAAAATGTTTTTAAAATGGAAGACAATTCATTACAGTCGGCTTGTCTCATCTAGCGGGATCACTTACTAAATATAAAAAAAAAGACAATGAAATATTTACAATATAAAAGAAGCACCAGGATCACTAAAAACAAGCAATACTTTAACATGTAATACAATACCAGTTCTTTTTTGTCTCTGCACTTAACTTGTGGATACAGTTCTAGCCAGCAATAATCCATATAAGGGTAGATAAGGTTAGATTTTGAAACCTTTTCTCTTTCTGATCAGGGCTACGCATAAGACGAAACGGCTCAGGCTAAACACTATCGGTTGTGAGGTGTCTCGCTTAAATATTCTGAGCCCAACCCCAATATGGCGAAGGCCTAACACTTTACATATAGGCTTTAACCATGTTATCCTTGCGCTAGAATATGCAGGGCATGTAAATAATACATGGGATTCATCCTCTTTCAACCCCATTTCGCAAAACTCACATAGAACTGAATCAATATTCCTGTTTACACCCTTGTTACAATGCCATTTGGCTGTCATAACCCTCGTTTGCAAAATGCCATACCTGAATTTTAGATATAGACTCTTAGCAAACGGGGGGGTTAGATTTCATCCATAAAAGGCTCCAATTGCATAGTCATTTTTACTTCAAAGAATTTTGAGGTCAGAGTTCCTATATTAGGTTTGGCTAACACTGAATCAGTAATAAACTCCCAATACCTTAGCTTCAGGAGTTTTTTTGAAGTATTGGTTAGCGATTCTGGGTCTGACCAAAAATTACTCAGGCCCAGTTTCCCAAACCATCTTTCGACATACACTAACCATGGCAGGTAGGTAGTATTTTTTATGGCCATTATCTCTCGCAATGCTTCTCTGTAATCCACCAGCTCCTCTGTGGACCACAAACGGACCCAATAGAGCAGCGGGCGAAGAGAGGCATAGTCATCAGTGCGTCGGAAATTGAGGTCCCACAATACGGGAGTCAATGGTGTGGAACCTGGTACGCCTAGGAGCTGTCTAATGAAGGAATTCTCACGAACTAGAAAAGTATCCTTCAATGCATAACCCCAAAGGTCCGCTCCGTAAAGAGAAGACGATTGTGCTTTGCATTTGAACAGTTCGATGGCCGGTGAAACAGCTTTAAAGTGACTGTTCTTATGCTTTTTTACAATTGGGAACTGGTTTTGGGTCAACCTCAGTTTAGCATTTTCAAGTTGTGTTTTCCATGTTATTTTACTGTCTAGGATGATACCAAGGTATTTAAAATTAGGGACTTCTTCAATAATTTCATCATTTATTTTAAAAACTTTGTTAAAACCCTTATGGGGATTGATTGTCATGACCTTGGTTTTTGAGGAATTAATTTCCAATTTCCTGTCATGACAATACAAATTGAATTTATTTAAAAGATTCTGAAGTCCTCTGGGTGTCTGGGAAATTAAAATCGTATTGTCTGCAAATAACAGTGCCGGAACGGCTTCACCACACAATTTGGGAGAGTCATGCTCGCAGCCCAAAAGGGTGTCGGGAATGTCGTTAACGTAAAGGGAGAATAGGGTAGGTGCTAGAACGCACCCTTGCCTGACCCCTTTAGATATATTTATTTTCTCACTTAGCTCCCCATTTGGTCCCCATCTAACTTGTGCATAGTTATTCTCATGCAGTCTAATTAGTAGCTGTAGAATGTTTCCGGGCACGCCCATATTATTTAGTGTCTTCCATAGGTCTGCCCTAGGAACCATATCAAAGGCTGCTTTCAAGTCGACGAAAGCCACATATATATGGGAGCTCCTTATAATAGTGTATTTCCAGACTAAACATAAAAATCTAAAAACCTGGTCCACTGTACTTATTTTGGATCTAAAACCAGCCTGGTACTTCGTAAAAATGGAGTGATCATCGATCCATGAGGCAAGTCGGCTAAGAACTTGACGGGCAAAAAGTTTTTGTAACACGTCAATCAAGCTGATAGGACGATAATGCGCAGGGTTCGACCTATCACCTTTTTTGAACAGTGTCACAATCTCTGCCCCCTTCCATGTTTCAGGGACAGATGCTCCACTAGCAATTTCGTTAAATAATATGTTAATGTAGGGAGCCCAGATATAATCCTCGTGCTTCCAGAGGTCCCCTGGTATTCTGTCCGGACCGGGGGCCTAACCGGGCTTAACTGCTTTAATTGCTAAAACCGTTTCATTCAAAGTGAATACAAGAGGGGGTTCTTGCAATGCCATCTCTAAGAACATGTTGGCCTGGTCTTCGTTATCACCTGAATCGGCACAAGCATATAGTAGAGAGAAATGCCTAACCCAAGTACTTTCTTCAAGAAATCTGTCTTTGGTGTCTATTGCCCCTTTAGTGCCACTGGCAATAAGGCTCCAGAAGGAGGTCTGATCTTTGCGCTTGCAGGCATCTAGCAGGTCAGACCATACCCTCTCGTCCCATTCTTTTTTGGCCAAAAGTAGACATCTTTTGTATTGGGCTCTTTTGATTTTAACAATGTCTGATGAATTTTCCCTGACTGCAGTAATTAACTCCGATTTGGCTCTCCGGCATTCCTGGTTATACCAAGAATTACCCGTTTTTTTACATTTGTGGGTGGTATTTGATCTTTTTACCACTCTGGTCAAGATCTCACTAAGCTGGCCAATTAAATGGTCGTGGGATTCTATCAGACAAAGACTATGGTTTGCAATCCTATTCTCCATCAAGGGGGACATGTGTCTAACAAAGACGTGGTAGATCTGGCTAACAGTATTTACATTTCCTAGGACTGCTGGCCATTTTAGGGACCTACGATTATTAGCTTCTAAAGGACCTTGTGATATAAAATTATGTCTGGCTCTCTTATTGGCAGGATTTGAAAACAGATTCCGCATTGAAAGAGTCAAAGGGTAATGATCACTCTCCATGCGAACATCCACTTTCAAATCCACTACCATAGGCCATAGATGTAAAGAAACCATGAGGTAATCTAAATGACTAGAACAAACACCTCTAATAAATGTTGGCTTACTAGGGCAATCTGAAGGCAGTCGCCCATTACATGCACGCAGCCCGTGCTCAAAAGTTAAGCTCAGTAATTGTAGGGCACTCACAGTGCAGGCTACTTTGTATGTCGTGTCAACCAAAGGTATGTTATTGGCACTGTCCTCGTCTTTATAGATGTCTTCGAGACCCAATATCGGCTCGAAACTTCTATTAAAGTCGCCACCTATAATTACCGTTGCATTCTGATCTAACCCAGCCATGATGTTACCTAGGTGGGTTATGACTGACGATTCTTTGCATGCTTGATGAGGTCTGTTATAGACATTAATCACATAGATAGTCTGTCCCTTGGGCTTTCTTAGTTCGATCATCAGGAGGTCAGAGTTGTTAGTGTCTATCTGCTTATAGCTTATCCCCCCTGTGATTTTGACCCATATTGTTAAGCCACCGGACGGTCTACCTCCATTTGTGTTTATTGCAGGAATAAAAAAAGATCTATAATCGACCTTAAAGTGATTCTCTGTCCCCCAAGTTTCCTGGAACAGGATAAGATCCCCGTTGTCAAGATATTCATGCCAAGCTGGATCGGATAGATTTTTTTCTCAGCCCTGCAATATTCCAGCACACTATTTTGTCTATTTCTAGAGTTTCTTGGTTTACCTGTGCATGGGGTTGTCTAATATTCTCAAGGACATCAGTATTCGATGTTCGAATCACGTCATTTTGTCTAGTGGAATGGTTGGACGGCGGTTCTCCCATGCAAACCAATGCATTTTGTTTGGGCTCAGCTTCGGGGTTGTGCCTAGAAGTGGCATCCCTTACTTCGTTAAGAAGCTCCCCCCCCATGAGTCAATCGCAGTCATTAAGGCCAACCAAAGCCCCAAACCTATTAGTGGTACTTACTCCACAATTGTATGACGGAACCCCGAACCCCCATCCATTTATAGCTGGATTCCATCTAGGCACTGGGGTGTTAAGGTAGGGCAAGTTCAGCTGGTCACCTAGCCATCCTCCAACGCCATTGTCATTACGTGTTGGCGCATACATATTAACATGGTTATACAAACCCCGTCTGTTCACCAGGTTCCAATTTGGCCCTTGGGTGGTCAAACAGGGCGTTTTTTGATGGTCACCTAGCCATGCGCCATCCCTATTGCCGGGGGCTATATTAGAATCAATTTGCATATGTCCCCCACACCATCTGTTGTTTCTTACCATCCAAGCTGGCTTCAGGGCATTTTGTTTGGATTCTTTTTTCAGCTCATTGTAGAAGAATTCCAATGTAAGGGGGATAATGGTGCCACTTCTTCGTTGTGGAGGAAGAATATTGGGCAAAATATTCGGAAGCGTGGCGGAGTTATGAAAATTTAACACGACACAATCGCCCTTCCATTTTTTGGAATTATTCCCAATCCATGTGACCCTCCTTGCCGTTTTAACTTCATCAGCTAACTGCTGTTCTCCCCACTGTGCCATCCTCATATTATTTGTCAGCCAATGTAGTGCCTTACTTGTTAGAGATGAAGTTGATTCTGTGTGGTCAGGTGATAGGGTAGGGACATTTGCTAGTACTAAAATCAAAGGCGCAGCTTCTAGTACAAATTGTGACGAGTCACTCTCAAGGCTATAGGGAGCTGGTGCAAGCGGTGGGTCTATTGGGACCTCTTTTGCTGGTTCATGAATGGTAGGTCCAATTTGTGGATTCTCAGGGGGGATAGTCTCTATTGGAGGTACGTCGGATACCATCCCACCCATATTGTGTATCTCTTGGCAAACCAACTGCTTTGTAACACTCTTTGAGACAATGCCTATCGCATCAACTAATGTGTCTTGGGTACCTCCCAATTTTTTTATTATCGCAGTAAGTTTGTCAATTTTACTAATCAGAGGCTTGATAAATGTCTGAATTTTCAGCTCTAACAGCTCTGAGATTTTAAACAATAAAGCTTCGTCCAGTAACTCCCTAGTATTTTCCTCATACTCCCGACATTTGTTTTTAGATTTTGGTGATGGGGTAGCTTTATTCTTCCCTGACCTTCCCCCCCCCACGATTTTTTTGCATTTTACGACACACTCTAACTGCCCTAGTCGCCCTCTTTACAGACGGTGCTTCTTCTAACACAATGTCAGTATGTGTGTCCACATCAGTGTCCGTGTGAATCTCCATATCAGCCCCAGTAAGGCCACTCATATCCATACTTGCATTGCCTGTGGAGTCGGTTTCACCGGCAATGATGGTAGGGTCTTGTTGTGTGACATCAATTGTTTGTGGAGTAGCAGAGGGACTCATAGAGGGGAGGATAGGTGACTGGTATAGGCCCAATGATTGTCTGCGATCACTATTTATCTTATTTACCACCTGGACGAGGTAGTGGTCCATGGTGTTCTTTGGTGTATCCGGTGCCATGGGAATGTTCTTTTTGGACATGATTGTGAAGCGATTAGATTATATCTTGTGCCCTTAAAAAGTAGAAGAGAAAGGAAAAGTGGAAACAAGATGATCTTACTTCAATAACAGGACTGGTAGCGCTTTTCTCCTCTTCCTTTTTAGAGGATATGTTAGAGATGTGTAGACTTTTCCAAGCGCAATCCCTGCAGTTTCCAGGCCTTAATAGATATTAAGGGGGTGGCCTAGCCTAGCCTCTTCTGGCCTCTGAGGGTCTCAGAGGGCCCGCCCTTTGTCCGGGCTTCGTCCGGCGTCCCGCACGCGTCCCGCTTTGCGTGGGGGGTGTGGCTTTATAGGAGGAGTAGGGGCGGGAAGAGACTCCAGGTGCGCTGCGGTGATCCTGCGTGGAACCCTGGGTCTCGCAGTCCCGGCCCCTGTTTCAACTGCCTCACGCACTCCCACACTCCTGGCAATTTCTTCACCCTTTACACAGGGCTCGGCAGGCAAGGGCTTACAATCCAGGCAGGCAAGGTCTGAGAACAGCTGCGAGCGGCTCTCGCGAAGCGGGGGCCGCGAGCTGTAATGAAGGCAGAGAGCAGGGAGGAGCTGTCAATCAGGGAGGAGCAGGGGCGGGAAGAGACTCCAGGTGCGCTGCGGTGATCCTGCGCGGAACCCTGGGTCTCGCAGTCCCGGCCCCTGTTTCAACTGCCTCACGCACTCCCACACTCCTGGCAATTTCTTCACCCTTTACACAGGGCTCGGCAGGCAAGGGCTTACAATCCAGGCAGGCAAGGTCTGAGAACAGCTGCGAGCGGCTCTCGCGAAGCGGGGGCCGCGAGCTGTAATGAAGGCAGAGAGCAGGGAGGAGCTGTCAATCAGGGAGGAGCAGGGGCGGGAAGAGACTCCAGGTGCGCTGCGGTGATCCTGCGCGGAACCCTGGGTCTCGCAGTCCCGGCCCCTGTTTCAAATGCCTCACGCACTCCCACACTCCTGGCAACTTCTTCACCCTTTACACAGGGCTCGGCAGGCAAGGGCTTACAATCCAGGCAGGCAAGGTCTGAGAACAGCTGCGAGCGGCACACTTGGCGGCAGACTCTTTCAATGCCGCCAAGGAGACCATAGAATGTCCTGTTTTTCCCAAATATCTAGAAATGTTGAATGCGGAAATCGAGCAGGAAGCAATGATTGCAGCCGAGATTGCTAGAGACAGTTCTCAGGACAGTCAGAGTTCTGTTTCATTGAGTCAGGATCCACTAGGAGGACCAGTTATCGAAAATTAAGCTGCCACTGCCATTATTGAAGTGGAAAGATCCATGGCACATGCTCAGGAGGATGCGGTTAACTTAGAAGATTTGGAAAGACAACTCAACGTTGAGCAGAGGAAAATATATGACGAAGTTACCAACCAAATTGATCATGGATTAAGTCATGAGAAGAAAGAGTGCTCATGTACGTCGTTGAAGCCTGTCCGACTGTACGTGAGTGGAGAAGCGGGAACTGGAAAAAGTTTCCTCATTAAAGTAATTTCATGTTATTTGCAGAAAAGGACTGAGTCATTGCTGTCTTGTGTTGTCACCGCTCCAACTGGACTGGCAGCACATAATATTAAAGCTATTACTTTGCATCGTCTACTGATGCTGCCAGTGGAGCATGATAACAAATTACAATACCACAAGTTTTCTGGAGATGCTTGTTGTGAAGTTTCAAGAGTCTTGAGGAAAATGAAACTTCTTATCATTGACGAAGTAAGCATGGTTTCCAATGTCATGCTTGCCTCTGTGCATTTGAGAATGCAGGAAGTTTTCAAAACAGAGTATGATGTGTTATTTGGTGGCAAACACATCATTGTTTTCGGTGATCTTCTGCAACTGACACCAGTGAAAGGACAACCAGTTTTTAAACTACTTACGCATGAAGATACCAGGAAGTGCCTAGGGAGCATTGGCAACGTCAATATATGGTTAAACTTCAATTATGCTGAACTGCGTGAAAATATGCGTCAAGGGAAGGATGAAGATTATAAGAATATTCTACAAGATGTTAGAATCGGAAAAGTGACCGAGCATGGGAAAGAAGCTTTACATGCACGATTACTGTCAAATGTGTATCCAGAAGAAGACGTTGTGCCAGAGAATATTTTTCGGAAAATTACTGAGAAGAAATCTGGAATATGTTTGATGCCAACTCTTGCAGAATGTGCCATCTTCAACAACAAAATGTTGAATTTAGAAAACCAAGAGATTGTGAAACTGGAAGCTATTGACAGAATAGAGCATATGGGAGCAACAATTATTTTGTCTGAGAATTTGAAATCTAAATTGGATTCATTAGAGAAGACTATGTCTAAAACTGCTGGTTTTGAAAAGACTCTGAATGTGTGCTTAAATTTCCGTATCATTTTGAGAAGGAATTTACATGTTGAAAGAGGTCTGGTAAATGGATCAATGGGTAATGTTGTTGATTTTGAGAAATACAGAAATAGAGATGGGATTGAATTTTTAAAAATTTAATTTGATGGCATTGAGGAAGTACAGCTAATTGGTCGTTGCTCTGCTAGGTTTTTGCTTGTAAAAGACTTATATGTTCGCCGTAAGAAGTTTCCTGTTTGCTTGGCATATGCGGTGACAATCCATAAATCGCAAGGTTTAAGTGTAGACAGTGCATTGGTGAATATTGGCAGTTCTGTGTTCAAGGAGGGTATGGCATATGTGGCATTGTCACGAGTCAGAACTTTATCGGGATTGTACTTGATTGAGTGTGATGTCACAAACATTTGTGCGGATCTAGATTGTGTTAAGGAATACAATAGGTTAAGAAGAGAGTATGCGCCACATTTGTCTCAATATCCTTTGTTTGAGAAACGTGTGGTAGGCCGGAAACGAAGAAATGTGACCAATAGTAGGGAGGTTGTAGCAAAAAGACGAAAAGTCGATGAACCCAAAATTATAAGCAGAAAAAAAATGGATACTGTTGAAGATGTTGTTGGTTTTCAATTTGAAAATAGTTCTGGTGTCAACTGCTATGCTAATGTAGTGGTTAATGTTGTCTTTTCTCTAGAAACTTTAAAAGAAGAGATTGTGGTCAATTCGGATCAAAGATTTTGCAGTTTGTTGAATTCTGTGTTAGAGAAATGTAGCACTGATAGAACAAAAATAGAAAGTGTGTCTGAAATTCGAAATCTGTTAGACAAATGTTCAGGTCAAACGCAATCCTCTCAAAATATTCAGCAAGATTGTCAGGAGTTTTTAATGTATATGCTTGATGTATTGCAAGATGAAGGTATAGATGTAGATCATCTGTTTGGCCTTTCTTATCAATGGCAGCATGACTGCGAGAACTGTAGGGTATCAAGTACTACTAGTGTAGACTCAGAAAGATTTATATATTTAACTTTGCCAGACCGTAAATCCGTGTCCTTTAATAAGCTAGTAAAAGCAGCTGATCACAACATGGAGTGTAGCCAATGTAAGTCTGCAATGTTGTCCACATTATTTATACGAACATATGGCCAGTATGTCATTTTAATGTTCCAACGATGTAGGCCTGATGGAACAAAATTGACAACTTTAATTAAAAATGTTGTGGCTTCGCAGTTGTCAATATCAGGAAGGACTTTTGTAACTGCAGCAATTATATATCATGACGGTCCTTCAACAACATCAAGACATTACACAGCTTATTTGAAGTCTAGAAATGGCTGGTCATTCTGCAATGATTCAGTTTTAACTTTAAAAAAAATAATTGCCTTTTGACCTTAAAAATTCTTACCTGGTGTTTTTACAACCAAAATTTTAGAGAAAGAATCTCGGGATTTGCTCTGAGGAATTTCAAGAGGTTCTAATGGCTCCTACACTATTTGGCCTTGAGGATAAGTGTAGTACGGAGTAAAAAGTTATTTTTGAGTTTTAAGTAGTTCATGAAAAAAAGAAGGTTTTCTTACAGAAAGTGGTGGGCACGGATTAGTTAAAGGACAACAGAGTATTTCCCAAAGCAAACGGTATTCTTACCATAACACTTGACGTCATGGAAAAATAACTGCACTTTGAATGAGTTCAGAAAAACTGTTTCTTTTAATAAGCTAATTCAAGCAGGCAATCAAAACATGGAGTAGAGGTAATGTAAGTCTGCAATGCTGTCCACATTTTTGAACAAACTTTTGGTTATAATGTCATTTAAAAATTCCAACTATATAAACCTGATGAAAGTAAGTTTTCAACTTTAATTACAAATGTTGTTGCTACACGGTCGGTGATTTTAGGAAGAACATTTCTAACTGCAGCTATTATATGACATGATGGTCCTTTGACAACATCCACTTATTACACAGCTTATTGAAAATGTAAAAAAGCTGATGTTTCGGAAATGATTCACATTTGACTATGAAACAATGTTGCCTTTTGACTTAAAAATATTCTTACTTTCTGTTTTCAGAAGAAAGAATTTTGGGTAGGTAACTGGCCTATAATGATTCTAGGAGTTGATATAATTTAATGTACTGTTTTAAATTGCTTTGTGATTAAAAGTGAATTAGAGAATTAAATAATTGTAGTAGTCATAGAGGTAGTGTAAGTGTGCCTCATAGTAAGCAGTATCAGTGTCATAGGAAATGTGGAACATGTTTGAGCAAGAAGGGTAAAATATTACTAGTACAGGATTGTAAAAGTGATCTTGAACGTTTTCTTTCTGAAAGTTGCGGAAAAAGAAAATGAAGGGATTTGCTTAGAAGAATTCCAAGAGTTATAAATGGCTCTTACACGATTTGGCCTTGAGGAGAAGTGCGGTAGAGAGCGAGAAGTCATTTATTGTATGGAACATATTTGCCAAAACGATGGAGCTTTTCTTTCAGAAAGTGGCGGGCTGAAAATAATAACAGCACAACAGAGTATAAGCTGTTCATAGGACATCCTTCGATGTCATGGAAAGTAAGTTACTTTTAAGGAGTTCTGATTTCTGATTGGTTATGTTATATGGGTTTTTTAAACACAATCATTTTGATTGTGTTTTTTTTTCCCCCGCTGTTATATGATGAATACCTTCAAGTCACTGTTTTTAGTGAAATTTGATATATTCTGAGAACAGCAAAAATAAACCATTTAATATGTATAATTAATTCTGTACTTTTTGTATTTATGATATACATTTAGAACTGTGTAGGAGGCATGGGGAAACTGAGGCTTCTGTAAGTGTCAAGGGAGGTGAGTAATGTACATTGCTCTGTTGCATACAGTCCTCACCTTCTGCGTACTCTTGGATATGCTAGACTACATCTGTACAATGAGATACCTAAGCTGAGGAAATACAGGTGATGTGATTGTTAAATGAGCAAAAATATTTGCACCTTTTTCCATTATATCACCTGTGTTTCCTAACATTACGAATCACATTGTGCAGATGAGGTTTAGGCCTGTCCAGGGAGACAGAAGAGGTCTGGCCTTTGTTCAAGAGTGCAGTGGACATGACTCACTTCGTTGGTAGGCCTGCACATGTATTATCTCCTCTGTACTCTTCAACAAGCCTAAATTTAATCTGTAACTCTGAGTAGGCCTCACCTCAAACAAATCTCTGGATAGGCCACACCTTATCGGCATCCTGAAACAATCATTTAAAATGTTAGGGGCAGTTTTATGATGGCCGTGCGCCTCTTTTGCGCCGCCGTTGCGTCACTTTTGGGACGCAGCAGCAGTGCAAAAGATGCACCATGTTGCAAGATAGGCCTCACTTCATCTGCAACAAGATACCGTCAGTTTAAAATGTATATATTTAGGACTGTGTAGGGGGCATGGAGAAGCTGAGGCTTCTGTAAGTGTCAAAGTTGTTGCATACAGTGCTCACCTTCTGCGTAGTCTTTCATATGCTAGACTACATCTGCACAATGAGATACCTAAGCAAAGGAAACACAAGTGATGTGATTGTGGAATGAGCAAACAAAATTGAACGTTTCCTAACATTATGAATCACATTGTGTAGATGCCTCACTCAGTCTGTATCCTCAGCATCGCTGGACATGGCTAAATAATATCTGCAAAATGTTACTCTTGTTAAACAATTTTACTATTATAGTCTCTGAGATTTGTCTCTTACTCTGCAACATCTCATTGTTGTTCTCTTTCTTTAAAGATAACGACAACATCAACTATGAGTGATAATGAGCAATCTGTTGATCTCGATCTTATCATTGAACTTGTCATTGAAACATCAGTGGAAGTAGATCCCTTGGATGATTTAAATCCTGTGGATGATGAATAATATGATGAGGATGCCGATTTGTCAGAATTGTATGACATAGGGTGGGAAGCTGACCTGCTCGAGCCTATGGAACTATAAAGACTTATTTTTAAAAGTTACTGGAAATGAAAAGTAACCATGTTAACCGTTTTAACTTCAAAAACAGCTTGTGTGAAGTGTCTTTAATAAAATAGTGAAATATGCTAATAAAAATAGTTCAGATTCACATATAAAAGAGCACAGGTCAAATGTAGAAGCATTCCATTTCTTTGCTACTATTTGTGAGTTTTAAATTTGTCAATGCACTAAAAATTATTGTATGTAGAATTGACAACTAGTGTGTTAATTTTTTGACGACTGTTATTGATTTACTGTTTGGTAATAGCGGTTAATACTTTTTAAAAAAAATATTTACCACAGATTCAACTGAAGATCTTTTGAAAAATTCAAAAATGCCCTCAAGGCAAAGAAAAAGAAAAGAAGCAAAGCGACTTACACCCCACCTTGGTAAACCTTTGCAGCAGTCCTCTACAATAAAAACTTGTCAAGTCACCAGAAAAACTCCGGGTAAGACAACAAAATCTTTTTTAAGAAACATTTGCAGACGAAAAAGTATCACTACAGAACATGTTTTAGTCCAGAAGAAGAGAGCCAATTTAAATGGGAAGCAAAGGCCACTCAAAAATGTTACTGCTAGAGCAGGAGATAACTCTGTGCATGGTAGTAGAAGGAAAAATCTGTTTAGGGACATTCGTAGACGAATGTTCCGCAACAGGATAATTGGCAATTTGTTAAAAAATATTAAGAAAGGTCAACAGAAAGTGGCTTTTTATAAGAGAAAAAAAAATGTAGAGAAAATTATTGATCAGGCTTTCGAAATTAAGCAAAAGTTATTTATTTTGATAATCAATAGAATTAGGAAACTAAGCAAGGCAATTTATGATTTCAAATCAAATAGTAGATGGAAGAGAACAGTTAATCGTAATAATTTTTGTGAAGTTTTTTCTGGAGAATGGATGCATAGTTCAAGTTGTGAGGCATTTTTTAATGAGGAGAGTTATTTTCAGGATAATGATTTGGTGCATGCAGTTGACACCAGTGGTCGAGCATATGAGGTGAAAGATGGTTGTCCGGTTGAAAAAGAAAAACTTGTGTCAACAGAGGCAGAAGAGGTGTTAGGTGATGAAGTTTTAGGGAGACGTGCTAAGGGTCCAGTGTACACCTGGAAGTGTAGTAGTATTTGCAGTGTGCGACAGGATTCCATCAATTTGCTTTGTGATTTTGTACGGACATTTAATAAGAAAAGTTTAAAACAGAAAATGAAGTTGTTGCAGGAATTAGATCCATGCAGAGTGAGAGAATTGACAGGTTTGCATGGTCATTCACTGGCTTGTCTTTCCAGGAGAGTATGCCAGAGTGTTTTTCATCATTTCAGGATGCTAGCAGTCCATCATAATAAAGTGAGGAAATTAGTGAGAATGTTGTATTTTGCTAAGAGTCCAGCAATTAAGCTTAAACAATTAAGCAGTGCTCTTTTGCATGGTTCTGATGTAGATGTGAAGAATATTTGTGAAGAAATTGAGTTTTGTTACTTTGCAAGTAAAGAGGAGAATGTTGAAATTGACCCAGAAGAAGAAGGTAATGTGGAAGAGAGTGTACAGGTTTCCAGTACAGATAATTTTCAGAAGGAAATTGCCACGTTTCAGGTGAAATCAAGTGAGAGGCCTAATTTCACTTGTGTGTGTTGTCGACGCACTTACTAGAAGAATCAGACTAAGTTAGTGGATTTATATGCAAAAAGTGAAAGGGAAAATAATAGTGAATGGAAGGATTTTGCAACATACTTGATGGTAGAAAATTGTTTTGATTTGGGATCGGATCAACGTGTGTGTACTTATTGTTGTAACAAATTAAATCAAAACCGGATGCCTGCTAGAGCAGTTCATAATAATCTGGAATTGGTTGACATTCTTTCTGAATTGAAGGATTTAAATACTTATGAATCTATTTTGATTCAAGGTGTCCATCCCTTTCAGGCTATTGTACGAATGGAGCCAAAGACAGGGAAATTGCCTCCATCAGATTTACAGAGAGGATTAAAGGGAAGAGTTGTTTATTTGCCTCTAGATTTGAAGAAAAACATTAATACAATTGGAGTAGAGAAAGTGGAAGAGGAACCTCTGGTTATCTTAGTTAATGGGGTTCCGACAAAGAGTAAGAAAATCTGGCAAGATTTATTGGATGTTAGGAAAGTCAAAAAGGCAACATTGTATTTGATGAAAAACAATGAGTACTACAAGAATGTATGTGTTGCAGAAGAGGAAGTAAGTGAAGAAGAGGACAGCGATTTGTGTGCTGGACAAATTGAGAAAGTAGAAGCCTCTAAAAATGAAGAAATATATGAACATTATAGTGTTCATCCTTTGCATTCCAAGGAAGTCATGGGGAATGCTATTGAGTTGTTTCAAATGAAACAAGCCAAAGGGAGTCCCATTAGTGTTTGGGAGGAAAGTTTGGAAGCTCGGTGTTTCCCACAGCTATTTCCAACAGGTCAAGGAGGAAGATATGATGAGCGACCTGATCAAATTCCTGCTTCTGAATACCGGACTTTACGATTGTATGCAGAAGATCCTAGGTTTCGTCAATGCATTCCCTATTTGTTCCATCTACTGTTTGAAAGTGATCTGTCTGGAGTGTCATATGCAGTGAACCACATCTTGAAAAGTGGTGTACAGATGCAAAATATTTTGGCAAGGGACTTTATGGATAAAGTCAATGTGCAAGACAGTATTTTGGATTCTCACCTGATTAATCTCATGGCATGTCAGCGTGGTACTAATGAGTACTGGTACCGTTGTCATGGTGATTTAAAATGTATGCTGAGGAACTTAGGAACTCCCACATGGTTCCTCACTCTCAGCTGTGCGAGTATGGCTGGGAAGACTTACTTGAATTTCTACGAGAGGCAAATGGAAACATTGAAAATATCGAATTCAAGACACCCGGAGAACTGTGCTCTTTGGATCCAGTGAATGTATGCAGGTACTTCAATCATAGATTTGAAGCTATGATGTCTTTCATCATGAACAAGAAAAATCCACCTCTTGGAGAGGTGTTGGATTTCTTCTGGAGAAAGGAGTATCAAGCAAGAGGTGCTCCTCATATACATATGCTGCTATGGATCAAAGATGCACCCAAATTTGGAACAGATCCGGATGACTTAGTGATGAGTTTCATAGAACAGTATTCTACATGTGCTGTTCCAAAGACAAAGGAAGACAAAAGCCTAAGAGAACAAGTTTTACGCTTTCAAAGCCATCGTTGTGGAAAGTATTGTCGTCGTAAATTCAGAAACAAGGACAAGTTCTACACAAAATGTCGTTTCAGCTTTCCACGACCGGTGATTTCTAAAGGAAGAGTGAACAGTTTGATGTCTTCGCTGTGACATAATGTGACGAGGAAATCACCCAAAAATACATACAATTTGAAAAGAAACGAAGAGTCCAAGTACATCAACGACTACAACCCAGTGATTTTGTCCATGTGGAATGCTAACATGGATATACAGTTTGTGGCTGATAACTGTATGGCTGTGGCTCGGTATGTGACATCTTACATCACAAAAAAACAAAAGACAGAATTGAAGGATATGTGGGAGGACATTTCCCATGAAAAGAGCCTCAGTGAGAAGTTGTACAGTTTCAGTCTGAAGATGTTGTCGCATCGAGAAATCGGAGCTTACGAATGTTCTGACTGGTTATCTTCAGCAAGTCTCTATGCCAAATCTAGGAGTATCATTTGGGCGAGTCTTGGTCTTGCTGCAACGCGTAATCGAGTTCTGAAACCTGTACGGGAAATTGAGTATTTGGCGGAAAAGGAGCCAAACAGTACAGATATTTTGAAGACCAACATGTTGGATACATATTATCCAAATAGAAGCAGTCACCTCGAGAATGTTTGTCTGTATGAGGTTCTACAAAATTACATATTCAAGAGGAACATCAAAGAAGATATTAATAAAAGAGTGTATGCTGTAATTGGAAGTGAGGGATGTCTGGTCAAGCAAAGAAAATGCCAATTGGTAAATCATCGAAAATTGAGTGGCGAATCTCCTGAAAGAAAAGAGTTTTTCTATTTAGCTCTTTTGCAACTTTTCAAGCCTTGGCGTGCAGAAGAGGAACTGCTTGGAGATTTCCTCTGTTACGAAGCCTCTTTCAATGCAGCCAAGGAGACCATAGAATGTCCTGTTTTTCCAAAATATCTAGAAATGTTGAATGCGGAAATCGAGCAGGAAGCAACAATTGCAGCCGAGATTGCTAGAGACAGTTCTCAGGACAGTCAGAGTTCTGTTTCATTGAGTCAGGATCCACTAGGAGGACCAGTTATCGAAAATGAAGCTGCCACTGCCATGATTGAAGTGGAAAGAGCCATGGCACATGCTCAGGAGGATGCGGTTAACTTAGAAGATTTGGAAAGACAACTCAACGTTGAGCAGAGGAAAATATATGATGAAGTTACCAACCAAATTGATCATGGATTAAGTCATGAGAAGAAAGGATGAAGATTACAAGAATATTCTACAAGAAGTTAGAATCGGAAAAGTGACCGAGCATGGGAAAGAAGCTTTACATGCACGATTACTGTCAAATTTGTATCCAGAAGAAGACGTTCTGCCAGAGAATATTTTTCGGAAAATTACTGAGAAGAAATCTGGAATATGTTTGATGCCAACTCTTGCAGAATGTGCCATCTTCAACAACAACATGTTGAATTTAGAAAACCAAGAGATTGTGAAACTGGAAGCTATTGACAGAATAGAACATATGGGAGCAACAATTATTTTGTCTGAGAATTTGAAATCTAACTTGGATTCATTAGAGAAGACTATATCTAAAACTGCTGGTTTTGAAAAGACTCTGAATGTGTGCTTAAATTGCCGTATCATTTTGAGAAGGAATTTACATGTTGAAAGAGGTCTGGTAAATGGATCAATGGGTAATGTTGTTGATTTTGAGAAATACAGAAATAGAGATGGAATTGAATTTTTAAAAATTAAATTTGATGGCATTGAGGAAGTACAGCTAATTGGTCGTTGCTCTGCTAGGTTTTTATCTTGTAAAAGACTTATATGTTCGCCGTAAGCAGTTTCCTGTTTGCTTGGCATATGCGGTGACAATCCATAAATCGCAAGGTTTAAGTGTAGACAATGCATTGGTGAACATTGGCAGTTCTGTGTTCAAGGAGGGTATGGCATATGTGGCATTGTCACGAGTCAGAACTTTATCGGGATTGTACTTGATTGAGTGTGATGTCACAAGCATTTGTGCGGATCTAGATTGTGTTAAGGAATACAATAGGTTAAGAAGAGAGTATGCGCCACATTTGCCTCAATATCCTTTGTTTGAGAAACGTGTGGTAGGCCGGAAACGAAGAAATGTGACCAGTAGTAGGGAGGTTGTAGCAAAAAGACGAAAAGTCGATGAACCCGAAATTATAAGCAGAAAGAAAATGGATTCTGTTGAAGATGTTGTTGGTTTTCAATTTGAAAATAGTTCTGGTGTCAACTGCTATGCTAATGTAGTGGTTAATGTTGTCTTTTCTCTAGAAACTTTAAAAGAGAGATTGTGATCAATTCAGATCAAAGTTTTTGCTGTTTATTGAATTCTGTGTTAGAGAAATGTAGCACTGATAGAACAAAAATAGAAAGTGTGTCTGAAATTCGAAATCTGTTAGACAAATGTTCAGGTCAAACGCAATTCTCTCAAAATATTCAGCAAGATTGTCAGGAGTTTTTAATGTATATGCTTGATGTATTGCAAGATAAAGGTGTAGATGTAGATCATCTGTTTGGCCTTTCTTATAAATGGCATCATGACTGCGAGAACTGTAGGGTATCAAGTACTACTAGTGTAGACTCAGAAAGATTTATATATTTAACTTTGCCAGACAGTAAATCAGTGTCCTTTAATAAGCTAGTAAAAGCAGCCGATCACAACATGGAGTGTAGCCAATGTAAGTCTGCAATGCTGTCCACATTATTTATACGTAGATATGGCCAGTATGTCATTTTAATGTTCCAACGATGTAGGCCTGATGGAACAAAATTGACAACTTTAATTAAAAATGTTGTGGCTTCGCAGTTGTCAATATCAGGAAGGACTTTTGTAACTGCAGCAGTTATATATCATGACGGTCCTTCAACAACATCAGGACATTACACAGCTTATTTGAAGTCTAGAAACGGCTGGTCATTCTGCAATGATTCTGTTTTAACTTTAAAAAAAATTGCCTTTTGACCTTAAAAATTCTTACCTGGTGTTTTTACAACCAAAATTTTAGGGAAAGAATCTCGGGATTTGTTCTGAGGAATTTCAAGAGGTTCTAATGGCTCCTACACTATTTGGCCTTGAGGATAAGTGTAGTACAGAGTGAAAAGTTATTTTTGAGTTTTAAGTAGTTCCTGAAAAAAAAGAAGGTTTTCTTACAGAAAGTGGTGGGCACGGATTAGTTAAAGGACAACAGAGTATTTCCCTAAGCAAACGGTGTTCTTACCATAACACTTGACGTCATGGAAAAATAACTGCACTTTGAATGAGTTCAGAAAAACTGTTCCTTTTAATAAGATAATTCAAGCAGCCAATCAAAACATGGAGTAGAGGTAATGTAAGTCTGCATGTTGTCCACATTATTTCTACAAACTTTTGGTTATAATGTCATTTTAAAATTCCAACTATATAAACCTGATGAAAGTAAGTTTCCAACTTTAATTACAAATGTTGTGGCTACACAGTCATTGATTTTAGGAAGAACATTTGTAACTGCAGCTATTATATGACATGATGGTCCTTTGACAACATCCGCTTATTACACAGCTTATTTAAAATGTAAAAAAAGCTGGTGTTTCGGAAATGATTCCCATTTGACTATGAAACAATGTTGCCTTTTGACTTAAAATATTCGTACTTTGTGTTTTCAGAAGAGAGAATTTAGGGTAGGTAACTGGCCTATAATGATTCCAGGAATTGATATAATTTTATGTACTGTTTTAAATTGCTTTGTGATTAACAGTGATCAAGAGAATTAAATAATTGTAGTAGTCATAGAGGTAGTGTAATGTGCCTCATAGTAAGCAGTATCAGTGTCATAGGAAATGTGGAACATGAGTGAGCAAGAAGGGTGAGATATTACTAGTACAGGATTGTGAAAGTGATCTTGAACGTTTTCTTTCTGAAAGTTGTGGAAAAAGAAAATGACGGGATTTGCTTAGAAGAATTCCAAGAGTTATAAATGGCTCTTATACTATTTGGCCTTGAGGAGAAGTGCGGTAGAGAGCGAGAAGTCATTTATTGTATGTAACATATTTGTCAAAACGATGGAGCTTTTCTTTCAGAAAGTGGCGGGCAGAAAATAATAACAGCACAACAGAGTATAAGCTGTTCATAGGACATCCTTCGACGTCATGGAAAGCAAGTTACTTTTGAGGAGTTCTGATTTCTGATTGGTTATGTTTTATGGGTTTTTTAAACACAATCATTTTGATTGTGGTTTTTTTCCCCGCTGTTATATGATGAATACCTTCAACTCGCTGTTTTTAGTGAAATTTGATATATTCTGAGAACAGCAAAAATAAACCATTTAACATGTATAATTAATTCTGTACTTTGTATAGTGAATTTTAATTTGTACTCATCTTGTCTCATGCTCACTCGTCTTTTACTACCTTCTATCAATCCTCTTTACATACTCACATTGACTTTTGTTTTATTCTCTTTCACCCTTGTTCTCTAACTCAACTTATCTTTCAACCTTTGTTTCCCTATTCCAACTCTGCTTTTTTCTTTTCTCCCTTGCACCATTTTCCAGCTTTTAAACCTTCTGCTTCGCTTGTCTTTTCCATCTTTCCTCCCTTTGTTTTCTAAATTAAATATTTTTGGGTTCTCCTTTTTTGGTGCAATCAGTTAGTATAACTCACCCTCACTCATTTATCTTTCTTTGTTGCCTCACTCAGTCTGTATCTGACACTCTTTCCTTCACTTCCTCTGTCTCCTCTCTCCCTCACTCTCTTTTCCTTATTCACCCTTTCCTTATATAGTTTACCTTACTCACTTTCTTTCAGTAGCTTACACAACTTCAATTTAGTTTTCTCTTCTATCCTTCTTTTCTGTCACTGAAAGTATCTTCTTTTTTTTCTCTTAGTAATTTACTCTATTTCAATTTCTTTTTGTCTCTGACTGTCTATCACTGTTTCTTTCTCTTTTTTTCTGCATGTTTATCTCTAACTTTATTTCTTTGTAAAATTGGATGATTGTCAATCTTTTCCCTTGTCTTTTCTAATTTTTAAATACATGTTTTAATATTTTTCAAATTTTTGCTGTTTCTTTCACAGATTGAAAGTATAAAAATAACAAGTGACTAAGTTAACGACAATTATAAGGTAAGTGTTTTGTACTCTTTTCGTTACATTTCTATCACATTTAACTTCTATTAGTTCCACTGCTTCATTTCTTTAACCGTCAGTTTCCTGCCTTTGCTACTTCCCTCATTCCTTTTTCTATTACTTACTTACTCTACTCCTTCCACTCCTTTTCTCAGTCCCTCTGTTCTCATAGTTCCTCACTCCTGTTCACTCACTCCGTCTCTATTACTCTCACTATCTCTGACTCATCGCTCTTTCACTACTTGTTCATTATGCTTTCTCCCTGTAGTTCAAACACACTAAGGGGCATATTATCAACACAGGCGATAAAATTATCGCTGCTTTTATCGGCAGAAAACTGCCGCAAAAGCAGCTTTAACGGCAGTTTTCTGCCGCAAAAGCGGCTTTAGCTGCAGTTTTCTGCCGATAAAAGCAGCGATAATTTTATCGCCTGTGTTGATAATATGCCCCTATGTTATTTTTATTTCTTTGCTGTTTCAATCATTCCTTTTTTGTCACTTCTTCTTTTCTGCTTTCTGTTTTTTCTCTCTGTTATTCCACATGTTTTAACCTTAGTCACTATCATACATCTTGTTTTATTCCTATTTACTTTTGCTCACTGTTTTCTTAACACTTTCCCTCAGGATTGTTCTTTTAGTCCGGTTCTATCCCTACCTCTCATTCCACATCCTTTACTGTTTTTCTTCTTATTTTGAACATTCACTCACATTCTCTAAGAAACTCTTGTTTATTATTCTTCTACTCTCCTTTTTTTCTTTCACTTCCTTATCTATTTTGTTTTTCACAATTATACCCTCTTCCATCTTTTCTTCGGTAAATAGATCTATTAAACAGTATCTCTTTGTTACTCCCTCTAGCTGTCTTTCTTTTAACATTACTCTCTGTTTCCTTCCCTTATACTTACTCTTCTTTTTAAAAAAAAAAAAAAATTCTGGTTCGCTTCCGGTTCGCGTACCGGCGCGCGAACCGGGAAGCGAATCAAAAGAAATAGAGGTTGCCAGAGTGCTAAACATTCTAGCAATTTTTTATAAAGGGGAGGTAGTTCTGAAAAGAACTTTTTTTTTTATTATTTTTGTTGTTTTATATTTTTTTTATTTTTTTTATGAACATTTTTTCACTTTTTTTGTATTTTTTGAACGGTTTTATATTTTTTTTGTTCTTTTTGGGGGGGGGAAACAAAAATGATTCATTATAAAGGGCTCAACAGGAGCAACAAAAAAAAAGATAATTTATTTTCTGGGGCGTTTTGGACAATTATGATTGTCGATAGCTGTGTTGATTAAATTTACGCTACTCTCCCTGTAGCAAATCAATTGGCCACAATAAATGCACACAAATTTCACTTCCCCAAACTTCAGCTGGATATTTGGGACCATCTCCCTCGCCTCTGGTCCCGTCACTGCCTCTTGATTTGATGTACTGGCCACAGGACGGGGGTTATCCTAAAGGTCACGTACCTGCGCAGCACTATAATTAATAGGGTGCCACCTATCCATATGGCGATGCATGGTGTAATTGCCATAGCTATATTTTTTATCTGTCTCTCTGGACAGATCTTTTTTGCAGATAAGGCAAGTAACATATCGGGCATTTACTTTTTTTTGGCCCTGGGGATATTTGAAAAATTGCCAAATGAAATTTTCCTTGACATGGGACCTCCTAGGCTCTTCAGGCAAAAACTGCCTCTCTTGCTCCTCTTCCTCTTCTTCCTCTTCTTCCTCCTCTTGCTGAATGATAACCTGAGGAGGTGGTCCTCTCTTCTTAGGAGGTGTTGGTGGTGGTGGGGGTGCACCAGCTGCAGCTACAAGACTTGCCATTTCTAAGTAATCAAAAAAGGTCTTCCTCTCACAAAGTTGAAAGTCAGAGTGAGGAAACAAGGAGGGGTTTTCATCATTTGGGAAAAAAAATAGTTCTAAACCAATGAAAAGTGTTATTTTTAGGTCACATGACCTAGCCTTACATCATTAGGAAACCAAAAGTGAAATGAACCAATGAAAAGTTTTATTAACTAGTCACATGACCTGTTATGCTTACGTTACGCGCTCCGGATCGCTTCCAGGAAGCTGCGCTTCGCGCCTCGCTTCTCGCACCGGAGCACTTCCGGGTACGCTAACGCGGCGCGTCATATGACGCATTACGCGACAACGCGATACGTCGCGGTTACGCGACGCGTCACGATGTTGTTTTCTAACGCGGCAGTTGCGCAAACGGAACGTTTACCGGTTCGCGGACTGGGTCGCGGCAGCAAATTGAGCTAACGGGAAGCTACCCGGTTCGCGGACCGGGAGCGAAACAAAAAAATAATTAAAAAAAATACATAAAAAAATTGTATTAAAAACATATAAAATATATTTTTCGATTTAAAGAAGAATACATTTTAAAGCTTTTGATATTTGCTATTAAAAAACCATTGAAATTCACTGAAAAAACCATAGGTTATAGACCATATATAGTTAGGAATTAGCATTTACAAAACCTTGAAAATTCACTGAAAAAACCATAGGTTATACACCATATATAGTTAGGAATTAGCATTTACAAAACCTTATTTTACTCACACAAAACCATTGAAATTCGCATATATAGTTAGTTGCACTAACTATATATCGCGCACCCGCAATCCACTGCTGATCATGTCACATATTACATCATTCATGACATGGTCAGTGACATCACTGATGACATCACTGATGACATCTCAAATGACATCACTGATGACATCACTGATGACATCTCAAATGACATCACTGATGACATCACTGATGACATCATCCAGTGACTGTGTGTTTCTGTAAAGTTTAAATATGTTTTACATATTGAAGAATGAGTAGATGTAGAAGTGTCTGGATGAAGGATTTAGTAGGTGCGTGACTGACTGTATGAGTGAGTGATTAAATGTGTCTCACTGAATGCATGGGTTAGTGACTAAACTGTCTTAATTTGTGCATCATTATGTCTGTTGTTCTGTAAACTGCTGCATGTGTTGATCAGTAGCTATATGAGTAACTATATGGGTTATTGATTGGTTGCCCAAGCATTTGTATGGGAGACTGAGTGTGTGTGTGGGTGGCTGGGAGGTGTATGACTCTGTGCATATATGTGTGAGCAGTTGATTCACTAGATGTATGGGTTCAAAAGTGCATGTGGAAACAGCTGTATGGGCAGTTGACTGTGTGCATGAGTGTATTGGTGAGTGAATGGATATCTCAGTGCTACATGTCAAAGTAAGTACATATGTAAAATACAGTACATGTGAGAGTTGACATATATAAATAACTGTGCATAGGAGCCAGTGAATGTGTGAGTGGCTGTATGCATCATTGTGAACTTGTATCCAGGATTGTATAAGAGAGTAAATATGTTTTAGTATATGTTTGAATAAGTAAGGTGTGTATAACTGTATAGTTGAGAAAATGGAGGTGTGATTGATTCTTTGCATGACTGACTAGGTGTCTGAGTAACTCCATGGATGAGTGACAGTCTGTGAGTGTATGTTTACACTGAGTGTATCTAAGGTTATATTAGAGTCTGAAGAGGTTCATCGTATTATCACATGAATGATGTCATCAGTGATGTGATCAGTAATGTCAAATGAGATGTCATCAGTGATGTCATTTGAGATGTCATCAGTGATGTCATCAGTGATGTCATTTGAGATGTCATCAGTGATGTCATCAGTGATGTCATTTGAGATGTCATCAGTGATGTCATCAGTGATGTCACTGACCATGTCATGAATGATGTAATATGTGACATGATCAGCAGTGGATTGCGGGTGCGCGATATATAGTTAGTACAACTAACTATATATGGAATTTCAATGGTTTTGTGTGAGTAAAATAAAGGTTTTTTAAATGCTAATTCCTAACTATATATGGTCTATAACCTATGGTTTTTTCAGTGAATTTTCAAGGTTTTGTAAATGCTAATTCCTAACTATATATGGTCTATAACCTATGGTTTTTTCAGTGAATTTCATTGGTTTTTTAAAAGCTAATATCTATAGCTGTAAAGTGTATTCTTCTTTAAATCCCAAAATATATTTTATATGTTTATTAATAATTTTTTTTAAATATTTTTTTTGTTTCGCTCCCGGTCCGCGAACCGGGAAGCTTCCCGTTAGCTCAATTTAATTCCGCGACCCGGTCCGCGAACCGGTAAGAAATCAACATAGTGACGGTATCGCGTTGCCGCGTAATGCGTCTTATGACGTACTGCGTTAGCGCACCCGGAAGTGCCCCGGGGCGCGGACCGAGGCGCGAAACGCAGCTCCCCGGAAGCGATCCGCGGCGCGAAAGCGCGACGTATCGCGGTGCCGCGAAATGCGTCTTGTGACGTATCGCGTTAGCGCACCCGGAAGTGTCCCGGGGCGCGGACCGGGGCGCGAAGCTTAGCGACCCGGAAGCTAACCGGGGAGCGTTCCGCAGCGCGTAACATGAGCGTGAGAGGTCATGTGACTTGTTAATAAAACTTTTCATTGGTTCATTTCACTTTTGGTTTCATAATGATGGAAGGCTAGGTCAGGTGACTTAAAAATAACACTTTTCATTGGTTGAGAAGTATTGTTTTTCCCAAATGATGAAAACCCCTCCTTCTTTCCTCACTCTGACTTTCATCATTGTGAGAGGAAGACCTATTTTGCTTGTTGGAAGACCTATTTTGCTTGTGTGAAAATGGCTTCATTGGTTGCTTCAGCTGGTGCACCCCCACCACCACCACCACCTCCTCATGGGAAGAGAGGACCACCTCCCCAGGTCCTTACCAACACTGAGGAGGAAGAGGAAGAAATGGATGAGGAGGGAGAAGAACCACAATTTTTAGAAGAGTTGCCCCGGGTTTCCAGAAAGAAAGCCAGTTTCATCTGGCAGTTTTTTTCAATGCCTCGTGGCCAAAAAAAGGTCAACGCAAGGTATGTCACCTGCCTGATATGCAAGGAACAATTGTCCAGAGGGACGGACAAAAAATATAGCTTTGGAAATCACACAATGCACAGGCACATGACGAGGAAACATCCCCTAAATTACAGCCGGGCAGAATTAAGGGATATGCACGACAATCCAAGACCAACTCCTGTGGCCAGACCAACAATACCGGTTTCTCTAACACCAGAAGAGGCACGGGAAACTGTGCCAAATATTCAAGAAAATTTTGGGCACATGATTCACTTATGTATGCACTGTCGTGCATTATTAGCTTGTGGCAACATGAGCATCAATGCACTCAACCTGGCATATGAACACCATGATTGCCCTAACCGCCCCCAGTATTTTTTTTTTGCTCCTGTTGAGCCATTTTCAACGCCTGTTTTTTGTTGTTTCCCCCCCCCAAAAAAAACCAAAAAAATTATAAAATCGTTCACAAAATACAAAAAAAACCAAAAAATGTTCAAAAAAAAAAAATATATAAAACAACAAAAATATTAAAAAAAAAGTTCTTTTCAGAACTACCTTCCCTTTCCCAAAAAATTGCTAGAATGTTTAGCACTCTGGCAAGCTCTATTTCTTTTGGTTCGCTTCCGGGTTAGCTTCCCGGTACGCGGACCGGGAGCTAACCAAAAAAAAAAAAAAAAGTGTAAGTATAAGGAAAGGAAACAGAGAGTGATGTTAAAAGAAAGACAGCTATAGGGAGTAAAGAAGAGATACTGTTTAATAGATCTATTTACCGAAGAAAAGACAGAAGAGGGTATAATTGTGAAAAACAAAATAGATAAGGAAGTGAAAGAAAAAAAAAGAGAGTATAACATTAACAAAGAAGAGTTTCTTGGAGAATGTGAGTGAATGTTCAAAATAAGATTAAAACATGAGGAATAACAGAGAGAAAAAATAGAAAACAGAAAACAAAAAATAACAGAAAAAGATTAATTGAAACAGCAAAGAAATGTAATTAACATAGAGCCATATCATCAACATAGGCAATAAAAGTTTTGCAGCTTTTATTGGCAGAAATGTGTCGCTAAAGCTGCTTTTGTGGCAGAAAACTGCCACTAAAACCACTTTTGCACCAGTTTTCTGCCAATAAAAAGAGCAATAATTTTATTGGCTGTGTTCATAATATTCCCCTTAGTGTGCTTCAACTACACAGAGAAAGCATTATGAACAAGTAGTGATAGACTGATCAGTCAAAGACAGTAAGAGTAATAGAGACGCAGTGAGTGAACAAGAGTGAGGAACTATGAGAAGAGAGGGACTGAGAAAAAGAGTGGAAGGAGTTGAGTAAGTAGGTAATAGAGAAAGGAATGAGGGAAGTAGCAAAGGCAGGAAACTGAGGGTTAAAGAAATGAAGCAGTGGAACTAATAGTAGTTAAATGTGATATAAATGTAACGAAAACAGTACAAAATATTTACCTTATAATTGTCGTTAAATTACTCACTTTTTGTTTTTATACTTTCAATCTGTGAAAGAGAGAACAAACATTTGAAAAATATTAAAACATGTATTTAAAAATTTGAAAAGACAAGGGAAAAGATTGAAGGACAAACAGTTTTTCAAAAACTTTGACACTTACAGAAGCTTCTGCTTCTCCAGGCCCCCTACACAGTCCTAAAGATATACATTTTAAACTAACAGTATCTTGATGCAGATGAAGTGAGGCCTATCTTAAAACATGGTGCATCTTTTGCATTGCTGTTGTTTCAGAAAAGTGTCGCAACACACTAACATTTTAAATAATTGCTTCAGGATGCCAATAAGATGTCTACTATCCAGAGGTTTGTTTCAGGTGAGGCCTACTCAGGGTTGCAGATGAAATTTCGAGTTGTTGAAGAGAATAGAGGACATAATACATGTGAAGGTCTACCAATGAAGTGAGTCATGTCCACTGCACTCTTCAACAAAGTCCAAACCTCCTATGTTTCCCTGGACAGACCTAAACTTGATCTGCACAATGTGATTCGTAATGATAGGAAACACAGGTGATGTAATTGAAATACATGCAATTTATTTTGCTCATTTCACAATCACATCACTTGTGTTTCCTTTGCTTAGATATCTCATTGTGCAGATGTAGTCTAGCATATGAAAGAATACGCAGAAGTGCAGCACTGCATGCAACAACTTTGACACTTACAGAAGCCTCACCTTCTCCATGCCTCCTACACAGTTCTACATATACATCATAAATGCAAACAGTACAGAATTAATTATACATGTTAAATGGTTTATTTTTGCTGTTCTCAGAATGTATAAAAATTCACTAAAAACAGTGACTTGAAGGTATTCATCATGTAACAGCGGGGAAAAAAAAACACAATCAAAATGATTGTGTTTAAAAAACCCATACAACATCAGAAATCAAAATTCAGAACTCCTTAAAGTTAACTTACTTTCCATGACGTCCAAGGATGTCCTATGAACAGCTTACACTCTTTTGTGCTGTTATTACTTTCAGCCCGCCACTTTCTGAAAGAAAATCTCCATCGTTTTTAAAAACACGTTACATGCAATAAATGACTTCTTGCTCTCTACCACAATTTTCCACAAGGCCAAATCTGGTCAGAGCCATTTATAACTCTTGGATTTCTTGTAAGCCAATCCCGTCATTTGGCATTTCCGCAACTTTCAGAATTAAAATGTTGAAGATCATTTTCACAATCCTGGAATAGTAATATCTTCCCCTTCTTGCTCAGTCATGTTCTACTTTTCCTATGACACTGATACAAGCAGACTTACACTACCTCTATGACTACTACAATTATTTAATTCTCTACATCACTTTTAATCACAAAGCAATGTAAAACAGTAGACAGCATTGCAGACTTACATTCCCTCTACTCCATGTTTTGATTGGCTGCTTCAATTAGCTTATAAAAAGAAACAGTTTTTCTGAACTCATTCAAAGTGCACGTATTTCTCCATAATGTCCAGTCCTATGGTTAGAAGTTATGTCTCTGAACTACACTTATCCTCAAGGCCAAATTGTGTAGGAGCCATTAGAACTTCTTGAAATTCCACAGAGCACATCCCGAGATTATTTCCCTAAAATTTTGGTTTTAAAAACACCAGGTAAGAGTTTTTAAGGTCATACGGCAATTTTTTGGGGAAAATTAAAACAGAATCATTGCAGAATGACCAGCCATTTCTAGACTTTAAATAAGCTGTGTAATTTCCTGATGTTATTGAAGGGCCGTCATGATATATAATTGCTGCAGTTACAAAAGTCCTTCCTGATATTGACAACTGCGAAGCTACAAAATTTTTAATTAAAGTTGTCAATTTTGTTCCATCAGGCCTACATCGTTGGAACATTAAAATGACATACTGGCCATATGTTCGTATAAATAATGTGGACATCATTTCAGATTTACATTGGCTACACTCCATGTTGTGATCAGCTGCTTTTACTAGCTTATTAAAGGAGACTGATTTACTGTCTGGCAAAGTTAAATATATAAATCTTTCTGAGTCTACACTAGTAGTACTTGATACCATACAGTTCTCGCAGTCATGCTGCCATTGATAAGAAAGCCCAAACAGCTGATCTACATCTACACCTTCAGCATGTAATACATCAAGCATATACATTAAAAACTCCTGACAATCTTGCTGAATATTTTGAGAGAATTGTGTTTGGCCTGAACATCTGTCTAACAGATTTCGAATTTCAGACACACTTTCTATGTTTCTTCTATCAGTGGTACATTTCTCTAACACAGAATTTAACAAACTGCAAAATCTTTGATCAGAATTGACCACAATCTCTTCTTTTACATTTTTTAGAGAAAACAAAACATTAACCACTACATTAGCATAGCAGTTGACACCAGAACTGTTTTCAAACTGAAAACCAACAACATCTTCAACAGAATCCTTTTTGTTTCTGCTTGTAATTTTAGGTTCATTGACTTTTTGTCTTTTTGCTACAACCTCCCCAGTATTGTTCTCATTTCTTCGTTTCCGGCCTACCACACGTTTCTCAAACAAAGGATACTGAGGCAAATGTGGCGCATACTCTCTTCTTAACCTATTGTGTTCCTTAACACAATCTAGATCCGCACAAATGTTTGTGACATCACACTCAATCAAGTACAATCCCGATAAAGTTCTAACTCGTGACAATGCCACATATGCCATACCCTCCTTGAACACAGAACTGCCAATATTCACCAATGCACTGTCTACACTTAAACCTTGCGATTTATGAATTGTCACCGCATATGCCAAGCAAACAGGAAACTGCTTACGGCAAACATATAAGTCTTTTACAAGCAAAAATCTAGCAGAACAACGAGCAATTAGCTGTACTTCCTCAATGCCATCAAATTTAATTTTTAAAAATTCAATTCCATCTCTATTTCTGTATTTCACAAAATCAACAACATTACCCATTGATCCATTTACCAGACCTCTTTCAACATGTAAATTCCTTCTTAAAATTATACGGCAGTTCAAGCACACATTCAGAGTCTTTTCAAAACCTGCAGTTTTAGATATACTCTTCTCTAATGAATCCAATTTTGTTTTCAGATTCTCAGACAAAATAATTGTTGATCCCATATGCTCTACTCTATCAATAGCTTCCAGTTTCACAATCTCTTGCTTTTCTAAATGCAACATTTTGTTGTTAAATTTGGCACATTCTGCAAGAGTTGGCATCAAACATATTCCAAATTTCTTCTCAGTAATTTTCTGAAAAATATTCTCAGGCACAACATCTTGTTCTGGATATAAATTTGACAGTAATCGTGCATGTAAAGCTTCTTTCCCATGCTCGGTCACTTTTCCAATTCTAACATCTTGTAGAATAGTCTTGTAAACTTCATCCTTCGCCTGACGCATATTTTCATGCAGTTCAGCATAATTGAAGTTTAACCATATATTGACGTTGCCAATGCTGCCTAGGCACTTCCTGGTATCTTCATGCGTGAGCATTTTGAACACAGGTTGCCCTTTCACTGGTGTAAGCTGCAGAAGATCTCCGAAAACAATGATGTGTTTGCCACCAAATAACACATCATACTCTGTTTTGAGAACTTCTTGCATCCTCAAATGCACAAAGGCAAGCATGACATTGGAAACCATGCTTACTTCGTCAATGATAAGAAGTTTCATTTTCCTCAAGATTCTTGAAACTTCAAAACAAGCATCTCCAGATAGCTTGTGATATTGTAATTTGTTGTCATGCTCCACTGGCAGCATCAGTAAACGATGTAAAGTAATCCCTTTAATATTATGTGCTGCCAGTCCAGTTGGAGCAGTGACAACACAAGACAGCGATGACTCTGTCCTTTCCTGCAAATAGCATGAAATTGCTTTAATGAGGAAACTTTTTCCAGTTCCCGCTTCTCCACTCACGTACAGTCGGACAGGCTTCAACGACGTACATGAGCACTCTTTCTTATCATGACTTAATCCATGATCAATTTGCATGGTAACTTCGTCATATATTTTCCTCTGCTCAACGTTGAGTTGTCTTTCCAACTCTTCTAAGTTAACCGCATCCTCTTGAGCATGTGCCATGGCTCTTTCCACTTCATTCATAGCAGTGGCAGCTTCATTTTCGATAACAGGTCCTCCTAGTGGATCCTGACTCAATGAAGCAGAACTCTGACTGTCCTGAGAACTGTCTCTGGCAATCTCGGCTGCAATCGTTGCTTCCTGCTCAATTTCCGCATTCAACATTTCTACATATTTGGGAAAGGCAGGACATTCTATGGTCTCCTTGGCGGCATTGAAAGAGTCTTCGTAACAGAGGAAATCTCCAAGCAGTTCCTCTTCTGCACGCCAAGGCTTGAAAAGTTGCAAAAGTGCTAAATAGAAAAACTCCTTTTTTTCAGGAGATTCACCACTCAATTTTCGATGGTTTACCAAGTGGCATTTTCTTTGCTTGACCAGACATCCCTCACTTCCTATTACAGCATACACTCCTTTCTCAGTATCTTCTTTGATGTTCCTCTTGAATATGTAATTTTGCAGAACCTCATACAGACAAACATTCTCGAGGTGACTGCTTCGATTTGGATAATATGTATCCAACATGTTTGTCTTCAAAATGTCGGTACTGTTTGGCTCCTTTTCCGCCAAATACTCAATTTCCCGCACAGGTTTGAGAACTCGATTACGCGTTGCTGCAAGACCAAGACTCGCCCAAACGATACTCCTGGACTTGGCATAGAGACTTGCTGAAGACAACCGGTCAGAACATTCGTACGCTCCGATTTCTCGATGCGACAACATCTTCAGACTGAAACTGTACAACTTCTTGCTGAGGCTCTTTTCATGGGAAATGTCCTCCCACATATCCTTCAATTCTGTCTTCTCTTTTTTGGTGATGTAAGACGTCACATACCGAGCCACAGCCATACAGTTATCAGCCACAAACTGTATATCCATGTTAGCATTCCACATGGACAAAATCACCGGGTTGTAGTCGTTGATGTACTTGGACTCTTGGTTCCTCTTCAAATTGTAAGTGTTTTTAGGTGATTTCTTCATGACATTGTGTCGCAGCGAAGACATCAAACTGTTTACTCTTCCTTTAGAAATCACCGGTCGTGGAAAGCCGAAACGACATTTAGTGTAGAACTTGTCCTTGTTTCGGAATTTACGACGGCAGTACTTTCCACATCGATGGCTTTGGAAACGCAGAACTTTTTCTCTTAGGCTTTTCTTCTCCTTTGCGTTTGGAACAGCACACGTAGAATACTGTTGGATGAAACTCATCACTGAGTCTTCTGGATCCATTCCAAATTTAGGTGCATCCTTGATCCACAGCAACATATGTATATGAGGAGCACCTCTTGCTTGGTACTCCTTTCTCCAGAAGAAATCCAACACCTCTCCAAGAGGTGGATTCTTCTTATTCATGATGAAAGACATCATAGCTTCAAATCTATGATTGAAGTACCTACATACATTGACTGGATCCAAAGAGCACAGTTCTCCAGGTGTCTTGAATTCGATGTTATCTACGTTAGCATTTGCCTCTCGTAGAAATTCAAGTAAGTCTTCCCAGCCATACTCGGCACAGCTCAGAGTGAGGAACCATGTGGGAGTACCTAAGTTCCTCAGCATACATTTTAAATCACCATGACGACGGTACCAGTACTCATTAGTACCACGCTGACACGCCATGAGATTAATCAGGTGAGAATCCAAAATACTGTCTTGGACATTGACTTTATCCATAAAGTCACTTGCCGAGATGTTTTGCATGTGTATACCACTTTTCAAGATGTGGTTCACTGCATATGACAGTCCAGACAGATCGCTTTCAAACAGGAGATGAAACAAATAAGGAATGCATTGTCGAAACCTAGCATCTCCTGCATACAATCGCAAAGTCCGGTATTCAGAAGCAGGAATTTGATGAGGTCGCTCATCATATCTTCCTCCCTGACCTGTTGGAAAAAGCTGTGGGAAACACCGAGCTTCCAAACTTTCCTCCCAAACACTAATGGGACTCCCTTTGGCTTGTTTCATTTGAAACAACTCAATAGCATTCCCCATGACTTCCTTGGAATGCAAAGGATGAACACTATAATGTTCATATATTTCTTCACTAGTAGAGGGTTCTACTTTCTCAATTTGACCAGCACACAAATCGCTATCCTCTTCCTCACTTACTTCCTCTTCTGCAACATATACATTCTTATAGTATTTATTTTTTTTTTTCAAATACAATGTTGCCTTTTTAACTTTCCTAACATCTACTAAATCTTGCCATATTTTCTTATTCTTTGTCGGAACCCCATTAACTAAGATAACCAGAGGTTCCTCTTCCACTTTTTCTACTCCAATTGTGTTAATGTTTTTCTTCAAATCTAGAGGCAAATAAACAACTCTTCCCTTTAATCCTCTCTGTAAATCTGATGGAGGCAATTTCCCTGTCTTTGGCTCCATTCTTACAATAGCCTGAAAGGGATGGATACTTTGAATCAAAATAGATTCATAAGTATTTAAATCCTTCAATTCAGAAGAAATCTCAACCAATTCCAGATTATTATGAACTGCTCTAGCAGGCATCTGGTTTTGATTTAATTTGCAACAACAATAAGTACACACACGTTGATCCAATCCCAAATCGAAACAATTTTCTACCATCAAGTATGTTGCAAAATCCTTCCATTCACTATTATTTTCCCTTTCACTTTTTGCATATAAATCCACTAACTTAGTCTGATTCTTATAATAAGTGCGTCGACAACACACACAAGTGAAATTAGGCCTCTCACTTGATTTCACCTGAAACGTGGCAATTTCCCTCTGAAAATTATCTGTACTGGAAACCTGTACACTATCTTCCACATGACCCTCTTCTTCTTGCTCAATTTCAACATTCTCCTCTTTACTTCCAAAGTAACAAAACTCAATTTCTTCACATATATTCTTCACATCTATTTCAGAACCATGCAAAAGATCAGCGCATAATTTTTTAAGCATAATTGCTGGACTCTTAGCATAATACAACATTCTAACTAATTTCCTCACTTTATTATGATGCACTGCTAGCATCCTGAAATGATGAAAAACACTCTGACATACTCTCCTGGAAAGACAAGCCAGTGAATGACCATGCAAACCTGTCACTTCTCTCACTCTGCAAGGATCTAATTCTTGCAACAACCTTATTTTCTGCTTCAAACTTTTCTTATTAAATGACCGTACAAAATCACAAAGCAAATTGATGGAATCCTGTCGCACACTGCAAATACTACTACACTTCCAGGTGTACACAGGACCCTTAGCACGTCTTCCTAAAACCTCATTACCTAACACCTCTTCTGCCTCTGTTGTCACAAGTTTTTCTTTTTCAACTGGACAACCATCTTTCACTTCATAAGCACGACCACTGGTGTCAACTGCATGCACCAAATCATTATCCTGGAAATAACTCTCCTCATTAAAAAATGCCTCACAGCTTGAACTATGCATCCATTCTCCAGAAAAAACTTCACAAAAATTACTACGATTAACTATTCTCTTCCATCTACTATTTCTTTTGAAATCATAAATTGCCTTGTTTAGCTTCCTAATTCTATTGATTATCAAAATAAATAACTTACGTTTAATTTCAAATGCCTGATCAATAACTTTCTCAACTTTTTTTTTTCTCTTATAAAAAACCAGTTTCTGTTGACGTTTCTTAATATTTTTTAACAAATTGCCAATTATCCTGTTGCGGAACATTCGTTTACGAATCTCCCTAAACTGTTGTTTCCTTCTACTATCATGCACAGAGTTATCTCTTGCTCTAGCAGTAACATTTTTCATTGGCCTTTCCTTTCCATTTGATTTCCTTCTCGTTTTATGGACTGAAACATTTTCTGTAGTAATATTTTTTTTACTACACATATTTCTTATGAATTGTTTTGTGCTCTTACCCGGTGCTTTCTTCGTGGCTTGACAAATCTTTTTGTTAGAGGACTGCTGCTTATTTTTTTTCACCTGCTGTCTTTGACGTTTTGCAGCCTTTCTCTGTCTTTCTATTGTAGGCATGGTGAAATCTTGAAATGATCTGCAGTTGAATCTGTGGTAAAATATAATAAAAAATGTTATTAACCATTATTACCAAACAGTAAAACAATAACAGTGATCAAAAACTTAACACACTACTTGACATTTTAAATAGAAGATTTTTTAGTCCTTGCAAATTTACAATACAGAAATACCAGAAAAGAAATGACATTTATATTTATGTTACCTATGCTATTTTATATGTGAATCTGATCTAATTTTATGAGCATATTTTAATATTTTATTGAAGACACTACACATAACCTGCTTTTGAAGGTGTCTTTATTTTTAAATTAAACGGTTTACCTTTTTACTTTTTATTAATTATAAATTTTAAAAATAAATGTTTATATTTCCATAGGCTCAAGCAGGTCAGCTTCCCATCCTATTTCATATAATTCCGACAAATCTGCATCCTCATCACGCTCTTCTTCATCCTCAGGATTTAAATCATCCAAGGGATCAACATCCACTGATGTTTCAATTACAAGTTCAATGATGAGGTCAAAATCAACTGATTGCAGATTGTCGCTCATGTTGAGGTTGTCTTTATCTTTAAAGAAAGATAACAACAATGAGATGTTGCAGAGTAAGAGACAAATCTCAGAGATTATAATAGTAAAATTGTTTAACAAGAGTAAAATTTTGCAGCTATTATTTAGCCATTTCCAGCGATGCTGAGCAGGTGAAGCCTATGTCTAATTTTTCACTGAACAGGACTCATCTCTTCTTAACCTTGGATAAGCCTCACCGACTCTGTGTCCCCTGCACATACTTAAATGTAAAGGGGCAGATTTATGTTAAATGGCACATCCCCAGGCATGCACCAGTTAACGTGCACCACTGCTCTGCCACCCATGGTGTGCCGCATTTACAATCAGATAGGAGAAACCTGCGTCAAAACCCTGCGCCTGCTTTAAGCAGGCATAGGTCTTGACGCAACATTGTGGAGATGGTGCACCCTTGAGCGTTGCTGGAGCTGCATCGCACTTGCGATACAACTCCAGCAATGCGCCACCTTAACGGCACAGATGCGTCACGCATCTGTGCCGTTTTTGCCCCATGCTGCGCCGCATTGTAAATGCAGCACACCATGGGTGGCGGAACAGCGGTGCAGGATGACTGGCACATCCCTGGTGATGCGCCAGTCATCATAAATCTATCCCTAAGCTTCCTATCTTGTTAGAGATGAACTGCCATATGTATCATCAAAATATTTTGCATTTCCTAAATAGCGAATTTTAAGGAATAAATAGCGATTCTTTACCATTCCTAATTTGCGATGAGCAAATTGCTAATTGCAAGTTACCCATTCATTTCCATGGGCTAGGAGGCTCATAGGAATGAAGGTTTAATTTGCGATTAGCAATTTGCTCATCACAAATTAGGAATTTTTCCAAGGGTGCAGGGGTGTCTCAAGAACACCCTGCTGCACCCCTGAAAAAGAAATTTGGGGGCATATGGCACACATACATGCCCTAAGGGCATGTGTTGGCGTCATATGTGACCTTTTGTTTTTTTTAAAAAAAGCTTTTTGAAAAGAATTCACAAATTACCACCAATTTACCACAATAGTTTACAAATCCTTAATGTCATTTTTTACATATTTTTTGTTTGATACATTGCATTTAAGTAGTCTCAAAAAAATGTGCAAATCCTTCAGTGCAGTTGCAAAATAAGGAATAGCAAATTTTGCATCAAACTTGTTTGATACATACCATTTGTCTAATTAACATTCGCAAAGGCCGAAATTCGTAGAATTTTGATCTTTGCGAATGCTAATTAGCTTGATACATATGGCCCCAAGTGAGGCCTGTCTTGCGACATGGTGCATCTTTTGCATCACTGCTGCATCGGTTTCATGTGGTACGTTTTTTTTACACCATGACATATCTGCCTAAATGCATCAATTTGTAATGTTGTCGCCTCATAGCAAATCTTTTCCACCGCCGCTGCATCATAAAAGTGACGCACAGTGGCAGAAAAGAGGCATACACCTATCATAAATCTGTCCCTAGCATTTTAAATGATTGATCCAGGATGACAATAAGGTGTGGCCTATCCAAAGGTTTGTTTAAGTTGAGGCCTACTCAGGATTGCAGATTAAAGTTACGCTTGATGAAGAATACAGAGGAGATAATACATGTAAAGGCCTACCAATGAAGTAAGTAATGTCCACTTTATTGCGCCAGTCATCATAAATGTATCCCTAAGCTTCTTATCTTGTTACAGATGAACCACCATATGTACCATCAAACTATTTTGCATTTCCTAAATAGCAAATTTTAAGGAATAAATACCAATTCTTTACCATTCCTAATTTGCAATGAGCAAATTGCTAATTGCAAATTACCCATTCATTTCCATGGGCTAGGAGGCTCATAGGAATGAAGGTTGCAATTTGCGATTAGCAATTAGCTCATCACAAAATAGGATTTTTTTCAAGCGTGCAGGGGTATCTCAAGAACACCCTGCTGCACCCCTGAAAAAGAAATTTGGGGGCATATGGCACACATACATGCCCTAAGGACATGTATGGGCGTCATATGGGACCTTTTGTTTTTTAGAAAAAAATGCTTTTTGAAAAGAATTCGCAAATTACCACAAACTAGAAGTTGGTGGTAGTTTCCAAATCCTTAATATCATTTTTTACATATTTTTTGTTTGATACATTGCATTTAAGGAATCGTAAAATTTGCAAATCCTTCAGTGCAATCGCAAAATAAGGAATAGCAAATTTTGAATTAAGGACATTTTAAGTCATTTCCATATGTGCAGTGTTTTGAAATTATGATTTGAAAATCGTTTTTGGGGAAAAGTAATGGTTTGCAAATTTATGACAAGGACATAATGGTGTATGCTTCTCTATAAGGCATTTCAGTGTCTCTGATGTCATTTTTCCCATATTACATTATAAGACCTTTCCCCATGGAGCACATTCCTTGTAAATATGCTCCCACCTGAGCATGGCGAATTTAGATTTTGACTGTTTGAGTCACATAACCATGTTAAAAGTGACCCAAAAAAATTGCAAACGTTTTAAAAAAACACATTCATGTGTCTTAAGGACATTTTAAGTCATTTCCCCATGGACAGTGTTTTCTAAGTGGCGCAAAAGAGGCATACACCTATCATAAATCTGTCCCTAGCATTTTAAATGATTAATTCAGGATGACAATAAGATGTGGCCTATCCAGAGGTTTGTTTAAGGTGAGGCCTACTCAGGATTGCAGATTAAAGTTACGCTTGATGAAGAATACAGAGGACATAATACATGTAAAGCTCTACCAATGAAGTAAGTGATGTCAACTTCATTGCGCCAGTCATCATAAATGTATCCCTAAGCTTCTTATCTTCTTAGACATCAACCGCCATATGTATCATATAACTATTTTGCATTTCCAAAATAGCGAATTTTAAGGAATAAATAGCGATTCTTTACCATTCCAAATTTGCGATGAGCAAATTGCTAATTGCAAATTACCCATTCATTTCCATGGGCTAGGAGGCTCATATAAATGAAGGTGCAATTTGCGATTAACAATTTGCTCATCGCAAATTAGGAATTTTTCCAAAGCTGCAGGGGTGTCTCAATAACACCCTGCTGCACCCCTGAAAAAGAAATTTGGGGGCATATGGCGCACATAAATTATAACAACATTCCTTTACCTCAAAAACGATTTTCAAATCATAATTTCAAAACACTGCACATGGGAAAATTACTTAAAATGTCCTTAAGACACATAAAAGCGTTTTTTGATTGCCTTTGCAGCATGTTTGTATCACTTTTAACATGGCTATGTAACACAAACATTCAAAATCTAAATTTGCCATGCACAGGTGGGAGCATATTTACAAGCAATTTGCGCCACAGACAAAGGTCTTACACTAAAATAGGAAAAATAACATCAGGGACAGTCAATTGCCTTATAAAGAAGCATACACCATTATGTCCTTGTCATAAATTTAAAAACAATTCCTTTTCCCCAAAAACGATTTTCAAATCATAATTTCAAAACACTGCACATGGGAAAATGACTTAAAATGTCCTTAAGACACATGAAAGCGTTTTTTGATTGCCTTTCCAGCATGGTTGGGTCACTTTTAACATGGCTATGTAACAAAAAACATTTAAAATCTAAATTTACCATGCACAGGTGGGAGCATATTTACAAGCAATTTGCGCCACAGAGAAAAGTCTTACATTAAAATGTGAAAAATAACATCAGGGACAGTCAATTGCCTTATAAAGAAGCATACACCATTATGTCCTTGTCATAAATTTAAAAACAATTCCTTTACCTCAAAAACGATTTTCAAATCATAATTTCAAAACACTGCACATGGTAAAATTACTTAAAATGTCCTTAAGACACATAAAAGCGTTTTTTGATTGCCTTTCCTGCATGGTTGGGTCACTTTTAACATGGCTATGTAACACAAACATTCAAAATCTAAATTTTCCATGCACAGGTGGGAGCATATTTACAAGCAATTTGCGCCACATAATTCATAATTTTCTCCTTAAAGCACACTATTCTCTATCTAAATTAAAGAAATATTTTCTCACCTTAGCAAATACTTTGAGTTTGAAAACAGTCTCAGAAACACACCAATTTGTCTTCAGCAGAGCAAAAGGTATGCACTCCAGAGTCTGCAGCTATCAAAAGCACAGAAATGCTGTAATTCTTCACACATATTTCTCATGTCACCCAATCAAAACTCTTCCCTCACTTTTTTTCAAATGAAAACCCTTCCCCCCTCTGCCCTTTCTGTCTTTTCTGCATGGCAACCACCTCTTGGAAGACTTCTGGTGTTTGCAAGTTCACACAACTTTGTTGCAATTGAACTCTGAACTCTCAGTGCACCTGCATATCCAGTGCATTCTTTCATTTAATGATTTTTTATTGACCATTCAAAATACATCTTTCAAAGAACACATCCGTGCACCCTAACTTTCTGTTTTCAGCAATCAAAATCCACCAATCACTGTTACTGCTTCATGAACACAGAAACTCCACAGTTTTTTTCATTTTAAACTCTCATTTTTTCAACTGCCATTTCATTGCCACACTTCATCTGACTGCAGGAGAACCTTCTCTCACCATGTTTTCTGTCTGGATTGTTGGACATAGTTATATTCACTGGGCTCAAAGGTACGTTGAAAACAGGAAATTACCTAACCTCAATTTACAAGATGTGGAAATTAAGTGGTTTGGCCACAGAGGATTAAAATGTCACCAATTGATACCATTGGTGAAAACCTTTATGCATTTGCCCAAACCTGACCTGTTAATTGTGCACTGTGGAGGTAATGACTTGGGCACTTTGACTGGTGTAGGTCTGGAAATGCTTTTAAAGGACACCTTTGAGCAATTAATGGCACTTTTTCCTCAGACTGCCTTGGTATATTCAAATATATGCCAAAGACAGAAATGGAGGTGGTCAAACCAATTTTGTCCACAAATTGAGAAGTCGAGGAAGCATGTAAACAAATCTGTTTCAGCTTACATGAGAGACCATGGAATGGGCTCCCTGTACAACAATAACTTGCGTTACTACATGCAAGATATCTACAGAGGAGATGGAGTTCACTTCTCAGATGAGGGCACCAGAGTTTTCACTCTGAATTTAAGAATGTGCATTGGTACCTACTTATAAGTACCTAAATGTACCATAAACCCAAAAGCTCTTCTCAGAGCTACCCTACATCTGATCACTCACAATTATTATTTTACTCTAACATTTTTCACTAATTTCCAACAAAGTACGCTCCCTGGGGCGCTACCCGGTACGCGAACCGGGAGCTAACCTCGCGAAATGTTTTTAAAAATGTTTTTTTTTCGCACATATAAGCCTCCTCAGCCACCCTCAGAAAACCTAGGGGGTCAAGATAACTCTACCGTGCCCCCTTCTACCCATTCTGAACATTATTTGCCCTCCATCTTGTATCTTAATTCGACCGAAACACAAAATGGTGGACTCCCGGAACGCTTAAGGTTCGCGAACCGGGGCGCTCAACGGTTCGCGTACCGGGTCGCTCTCTGGGAAGCGCACCATCAAAAAAGGTGGGAAAGTAGTTCACAGAAAAGCCACTGGAGACAATTTCACCAAATATAGATTAGCTCATACTACATACCAATCCCTACCATTTTCACAAATTTGATTGGAATTCCATTTAGTCATTTAGCCTGTAGACCTCTCTAAATACCCTGAGGTAAATTACTTCACAAAACACATCTGAAGTGTTGGAATTGACAACCAATGAAAATGTTACTTTCATTTTCTATTTTTTTTACCTGACATTTCATTGGTTATATACCTGAGTATATATAAAGGAAGAGAAGAAAACACAGCCATTTTGACTACTACTTCTTGCTGTACATTTCAATAGTATTTTCACTAATTCCTTCAACTTCTTTCTAAAGGTAAGTTTTTATTTTTAAAACTGAAGTATATTGTGCACTATAAGTTAATATGGTAAACTTTTTCTGATAGATATATACTATCCCTCTGTAGTAGTTATAGATTTAGAGAGACTTCTCTGTTATAGTTATGGATGGAGTTAGGCTTCTCTTGTATAATTATGAATTTACTTACGTTAAATCACATACACTTTTTTATATTCCTACTTCCACTCTGATACTATACACTGCCCAAAGATAAATTCACTGATAAAAAATGCCTATCTAAAATTATTCCCAACATTGCCCTATCTCTACTAATATATATTTTTTTAATCCAAATTTCAGGCAAAATGGAAGGCGAAAACCAAGTTTCTTTTGAAATGGACCTGCAAGAGAGCAGCCAAGAATTGATTGATACAATTGATCAAATTGACATTGAATTTTTCGATGAAACTTGGGACAATGAACTACTGCAATGTGTACAAGCAGTAGATAACCTCCTTGCAAATGAGGACATTTTACACCCTCAGAGACTACAATGTATATTCCATGATAATTATGAAATTTCTGACAATGAAATGTTAGAAAGTTTAATAAATTATGAAACACCATCACATTAAAAAAAAATGCTTAAAAAATAAAGAAAATAAAAAATAATCAACAAAAACAACAATCAATTAACATACAGCATTTGAAAAGTCTATCATTCATTTTTCATTGCAGTACGCTGCCCAGAACGCTTCCCGGTTCGCGGACCGGGCGCTCCCCACGCAAAAAAACCTAAAATTTTTTTTTGTTTTTTTTGCCCCGCGGGGCCCTTTTAAAACCTCCACATTAAACCTAGGGGGTCAGGGAGGATCTAGTATGCCCCCTTATGGTCATTTTCGCCTTTGTTTTGGCCTCCTCTTGTCTCTCAATCCTACCGAGAGACAAGATGGCGGCCGCTCCGGACTGTTTAGAATGTTGACAGACACCGGAGAGCCAATCAGCTTAGCTACGCGAAGTTTCGGTACGCTTAAGGTCCGCGGACCGGAGCGCTGCCCGGAGCGCGCTTACAGATATATATCTTTTTTTAAACGTTAATTTCTCAAAATCCACTGGAGCACATATATTGAGACCTAGAAAAGGCACATCGGGCTACCAGTCCCTACAATTTTGCCAAGTTTCATGGAAATCCATTCAGCCGTTCGGGCTAAAAGTGAGGCCAACCGCCCTATGGAAAACTCAATGTTAAAAACACGTTTTGGGACCCCCCTTTTTTCTCGGCCCCCCCTTGACGAAACCCCCCCAAATTTCCAAGGGCTGCTCAGAAACAAAATGTTCCATTTTCCAGAAAATTTCAGCCAATTCCGTCCACAAACGCCAAAGTTATTAGACATAGAATTTTCAAAAATCCCATAGGGAAAAAATCCTAACTATATATACCTACTGGCGACCGCCAGTAGGTAATATATATATATATATATATATATATATATATATATATATATATATATATATATATATATATATATATATATATATATATATATATATATACCATCATAGAGTTTAGCCCTCGAAGGAAGAAGCCACAAGATTGGTAAAATTTGCATCCATTTCATTAGGAATCAACTGCAACAGGAGACGCAGAGAAAACAGTCACCATCTGTTCTTTTCAGCCAAACAGGTTTCGGGAATCTTATCCCTTTCTCAATGGCATCTGCTGGCAATGATGATGCAGCATGCACTGTGATTTAAAGCGCCTACCTCCAAGGGCGTGGTCACATGAAATGGCCTTCTGGGTCTTGTAGTGCATGAACCAATTGTCTCGAGTGAGTTCATCATTGGAGCAGTAAGTAACTAAATAATTAAAACCCCTGTGGGCTGGAGAAAATGTCGCGCTGGGTGTCCTATTGTCTGTGGTCAGCTGCTCCTGGACACCAATCTCCCGTATATTGATATCGCCATTGGGCGCTATCACGGGTCTGCAGCAAGCGACAGGCTTTCTTCCGCGGCTGGGCTACAGCCGCCAAACATACCATCATAGAGTTTAGCCCTCGAAGGAAGAAGCCACAAGATCGGTAAAATTTGCATCCATTTCATTAGGAATCAACTGCAACGGGAGACGCAGAGAAAACAGTCACCATCTGTTCTTTTCAGCCAAACAGGTTTCGGGAATCTTATCCCTTTCTCAATGGCATCTGCTGGCAATGATGATGCAGCATGCACTGTGATTTAAAGCGCCTACCTCCAAGGGCGTGGTCGCATGAAATGGCCTTCTGGGTCTTGTAGTGCATGAACCAATTGTCTTGAGTGAGTTCATCATTGGAGCAGTAAGTAACTAAATAATTAAAACCCCTGTGAGCTGGTGAAAATGTTGCGCTGGGTGTCCTATTGTCTGTGGTCAGCTGCTCCTGGCTGAAAAGAACAGATGGTGACTGTTTTCTCTGCGTCTCCTGACCTCAAAAACTCCATTGTCCATTAATGCCTAAAGACAATCTAGACATTTTTTCGGATAAAGTAATAAAGGATCTGAAACAACTGTCCCTGGAGAGCAGCAACAACTTTATGAAAAAAAGAAACAATGAGAGAGTCGAATATGACAAAGTGATGGAAAAAATCAAAAAAAGAAAGGACATCATGGTACGAATGTCGGACAAGGGAGGCAATGTGGTACTGTGGCCGCAGGACATGTATCACAAAGAAGCACTAATGCAACTATCTGACAGGGATTGTTATGTCAGAATTAGTGCAACTAATGTAGCGAATATACAAGAGAGATATCATCAGAGCCTGTACAATTGGAGGACTGCAGGTTTGATCAACAAACAGGAGTTTGAATATCTTAAAAACAATTACCCAGTCACACCACATCTCTACCTCATCCCCAAGATCCACAAAAACGAACATTGTCTCCCAGGAAGGCCCATAATATTGGCAATTGGGGGGCTATTTGAAATTACCAGCCAGTTCATTGATCATTTTTTGCAACCTTACGTACAGAAATTGCCTTCTTACATCAAGGACAGTGGGGATTTTTTAGCAAAAATTTATGATGTGAATTGGCAACAGGATTTTGTCTTTGTCACGCTGGATGTGCAAAGTTTGTACACCAGCATTCGACACAGGGACGGTTTACATGCCATCAAACATTTTCTAGGAACTAGGGATATTGAACTACACCAGCACACTTCAATGTTACTGCAAATGATAGAGTGGTACCTCGAAAATAACACGTTTATGTTCAACAAACTTCTCTACAAGCAAACACAGAGGACTGCCATGGGTACTTGCTTCGCCCCCAGTTATGCTAATTTGCATATGGGCTGGTGGGAGGAGCAAGTACTCATGGCAGAACACAGCACACAGATGTCAGCAAATGTGGCACTTTACAGTCGCTACATAGATGACATTTTTCTGATATGGAAGGGCAGTGAGGCGAGTGCAGTGGAATTTGCAGAACTACTAAATGAAAACACTCTGAATTTAAAGTTCTCATGTACCACCAGTAAAACATCTATTGTGTTCTTAGACTTGGAATTGTTTATTTCCAATGATAAAATCCAAACAAGAACACATCGCAAACCCACTTCCGGCAATACCATTCTACACGCTGGGAGTTTCCATCCACCTAGTCTCATTGCCAGTATCCCCTATGCGGAGTGCCTCAGAATGAAGCGTAATTGTAGTACACAAGACAGTTTTGAAACATAAAACAACAATTATTCAAAAGATTGCGCACTAGAGGATACCCAGAGAAGACCCTCAAAACAGCAGAGGTAAAGAGCAGTAACAAGAGTAGAGAAAGTCTTCTTTTTAAAGACACTACACAAATAACACCAATCAAAGAAACAGAGACTCCACGCATCATCACAGGGTACAATGTCTATCATGCACAAGTACGCAAGATCTTATATAGACATTGGCCCATAGTACGCAGTGACCCCACAATAGGAACATCATTTTCCAAACTGTCGCAGATAACCTGCAGAAGGGCTAAGTCGATGAAGCAAGAATTGGTATCCAACATCCCGAGCCAAGGTAGAAACACCAACTGGCTACAAAGTAAAAAAGGATTCTTCAAATGCACTAAGTGCAATGCTTGTAAATATGGCATAAACACCAGCAAAGTACAGCTCCCACACACAGGAAGACACCACTGGAAATAAGGGAACATTTTAATTGTAAAACAGAATATGCCATTTATGTTTTACAATGTCCGTGTAATAAGCGTTACGTAGGCAGTACGCTACATCCAGTGCATGTAAGGATACTACAGCACTTAAGAGCAGTCACCAATGACGACCAGACTTACCCGGTGGCTCGCCACATTAATGCTTATCACAGTGGAAGAGTAGAAGACCTACAATATTTTCTCATTGACAGTGTAAACAAAAATGCAAGAGGGGGCAATAGACTCTTAGCACTTAGGAGGCTAGGGTCTAGGTATATCATCATGCTCGACACCAAGACTCCAAATGGTCTAAATTCAGAAGAAGCCTTGAGTGTACACTTATAGCATAATTTAAAGAATGGCCCTACATCCATAATCCCTTAATCAGTGCTCCTTTGCCGCTCCCCACCCGCTCCTCTGAAAACTTCTTAACAGAGGTGCTTATAGAATATGAATAGCACTACAATTTTAACTCATCACATTTAATAATATCACAAGCCGGATCTTGAAGGTAGATTTGCACCACGGTAACTAATACACATGATTGCATTTCACAGCAGTATTTAGACATACAGCATTATGCATATATGGTCAAAAGACTGGACAATGTATTTTACAACAGAAATGTTCCCACAGACATATAGACCCATGGGACAATAGCAGTCCACTGTCTGTTCATGTGTCATCTGTAGGATTATCTAAGCCCACTTGGGCCACATATAAGAACTACAGTTATTCAATTTCGCCTTGTGGGGGTGAATCAACATTGTCGTATTAATTGTACAGTCTAGTTTAGTACTGCTTTTGCTTTTCACATTCACTGTTTTTTATTGTTGGGATTTACACACGAATGTAGTCACGTTGAATACAAACAAACCACTAATCTACTTATTTCCGCCTCCCCCAATGAGAACAGTCAAACTGGCAATGAATAGAATTGCAATAGCATTATTTCAATCGTAATTATTCAAAGATCTTTCTTACAAATGTCTATAATTGTGAAATGAACTGCATACTTATGTTTTACAATTTTGATGAACATTGTTTCTAAATTGAAAGAAAGACTATATGTAACGCAACAGATTACACGCTGAACGAACCATACCTTTTCTATGACTGTCAGTGGGAGGAGTTTTACCATGGCAACCAACTGATGTCACGAACAAGCTCCTAAAACTTTGTATATATTGCACGTTGCACTTAGTGTTAAGATGTTGTGAACAAGGCGGGTTCCCTGCCGAAACGCGTCAAGCCACTTCGTTGTAGAATAAATAACTCCTCTTTGATAAACTGATTCCCATGGTGTCAGCACCTCATTTCAACCAAGAGATTAAGGATTGGACTGCATATATATATATATATATATATATATATATTACCTACTGGCGGTCGCCAGTAGGTATATATAGTTAGGATTTTTTCTCTATGGGTTTTTTGAAAATTCTATGTCTAATAACTTTGGCGTTTGTGGACGGAATTGGCTGAAATTTTCAGGAAAATGGCACATTTTGTTTCTGAGCAGCCCTTGAAAATTTGGGGGGGGTTCGTCCAGTGGGGGCCGAGAAAAAAGGGGGGTCCCAAAACGTGTTTTTAACATTGAGTTTTCCATAGGGCGGTTGGCCTCACTTTTAGCCCGAACGGCTGAATGGATTTGCACGAAACTTGGCAAAATTGTAGGGACTGGTAGCCCGATGTGCCTTTTGTAGGTCTCAATATATGTGCTCCAGTGGATTTTGAGAAATTAACGTTTAAAAAAAGATATATATCTGTAACAGCGGACCGGTTAGCGCTCTGGTTCGCGGACTTTTCGCGCAACGGAGCTTTGTGAAGCGAAGCTGATTGGTTCTCCGGCGTCTGCCAACATTCCAAACAGTCCGTAGCGGCCGCCATCTTGTCTCTCGGTAGGATCGAGAGACAAGAGGAGGTCAAAACAAAGGGGGAAATAACTATAAGGGGGCATAGTAGATCCTCGCTGACCCCCTAGGTTTGATGTGGAGGTTTTAAAAGGGCCCCGCGGGGCAAAAAAAAATAATAAAAATAATAATTGAACGGCTGAATGGATTTGCACGAAACTTGGCAAAATATTAGGGACTGGTAGCCCGATGTGCCTTTGCTAGGTCTCAATATATGTGCTCCAGTGGATTTTGAGAAATTAACGTTCAAAAAAAGATATATATCTGTAACAGCGCTCCGCTTCGCGTAACGGAGGTTTGCGAAGCTGATTGGTCATTCTGTCACTGGGCTATAGTTGGGCTACATCTGGCTGATATTTGGGCTACATTTGTTTTTTTGTGTGTCTGGCGGCCATCTTTGGGCTACATTGGGCTACATTGGGCTTCATTGGGCTACATTCGGCTAATTAGCAAATAGCTCATCGCAAACTAGGAATGGTAAAGAATCGCTATTTATTCCTTAAAGTTCGCTATTTAGGAAATGCAAATAACTTTGATGATACATATGGCGGTTCATCTCTAACAAGATAAGAAGCATAGGGATAGATTTATGATGACTGGCGCATCACCAGGGATGTGTTAGTCATTCTGTGCCGCTGTTCCGTCACCTATGGTGTGCTGCATTTACAATGCGGCGCATCATGGGGCAAAAACAGCACAGATGCGTGATGTATCTGTGCCGTAAAGGTGGCGCATTGCTGGAGTTGTATCGCAAGTGTGATGAAGCTCCAGCAAGGGTCGGGGGTGCCCCTGTCGCAGGGTTTCTGTTCTCACACAGAACTGTGGACAGAGGATTGGAACCTCGGCGAATTAGGGTGTCCCAAAACTCACGTTAGTAATCAAAAACTATTTAGCAAGCTAGGTACAGTGTCACATTGGATATAACAAACTCTCAATGTTTAGACAATCCAGAATATGAACTTATAGTACCTCAGGATACGTGGAACTCATGAACAGTCGGTCGTTATATATTTCTTAGAAACCAGAACATGGAGTTAAGAAGAACACATGTGTATTTGAAATGTTTATTTACTAATGCCGTCTTCTCAGGCGTAGTACCTTAGATAATAAAAGTACACATATTATCAGTAGCAAAATTACCAGCATAGTTACTAGTACATAAAAAGTGAATGGTGATAGTATGTTAACATGCTGTAAATGAATAAGAGTTAGCAACACTTATAAGCAGCCGCGGGCCGTGGAGGGAGTTACGGTGAGGCAGGGAGGCGGGGAGGGGGAGAAGCAGGGTGGAGAATACAAGTACACATATTATCAGTAGCAAAATTACCAGCATAGTTACTAGTACATAAAAAGCGAATGGTGACAGTATGTTAACATGCTGTAAATGAATAAGAGTTAGCAACACTTATAAGCAGCCGCGGGCCGTGGAGGGAGTTACGGTGGGGCAGGGAGGCGGGGAGGGGGAGGGGCAAGGTAGAGAGGGCTGAACCCTGCTTCTCCCCCTCCCCGCCTCCCTGCCCCATCGTAACTCCCTCCACGGCCCGCGGCTGCTTATATCTCACCCTCCCTAATACACATATTATATTATTTGCTAAGAAGGTCTCTTTGTGTTGGTTTAGGGCGTGTCCATACTTTAGTGTCTTAGATTTGAAGGAATCACATCAGCATACACCAGCTCTCTCTTCATGTGAACCGCATCAACTGTTGTGTATGTGTGTTCGGCAAAGCAATATAAAACCCGCCTCATGCCCAGAATTGGCAGAAGTTGCACTTATGTTATGAGTATGAAGTCGTGGAGATCAGACCTCATAACAATTCTGTATCGTGTTGTTCTTGAAACTTTAGCACTCGCTGTACAGATATAGTTTAACAAGTAAAGCAGATAGTAGACCAATAACATATTATTCTCATGTAAACCACGATGAACTACTAGGTGGAAAGCTAAAGCAACAACTAAGTGTCGTGTGCAGAAGTTGCAAAAAAGGAAAAATGGCGTTTAAACCGGTAATGAGCCCATGCTAACTTAACACGGTGTAAAGATATCCAGGACCTAGATGACACCTCCTCATGATCCGGAAACGAACTGAATAAGATAATAGAAGTGCCATCTCATGAGAGCAGATTGCAAGTTTATATGTGGACGGTCCGCAAGGTAAAGCATTAATAACTAGGAAAATTCAATGCTAAAGAAAAATAAAACAGCCAAGTACTTTATCGAGTCTTAAGCCAATAGGCAAGGTAAATAATAAAAACTTGACAAATAAGTCAATGAATTGTCAATGAAATGCTAGTACTCAGCATATCAAACATGAAAAAGGTCTATGACATAACTGTGTATGCAAAATAAGCTGCAACAGCCTCCAATAGGAAGTCACCGTCTTCATCCGAAAACAGTTCAGCCATCCAATTTAAAAGCGGAAAAGAACATACGTGCTCTCCCAGCACCGGATCCTCTATCACCATCAGAGGACAGCTCGGTGGGTTTTCAAGAAAGCTGTGTTCCAAGAAAGACTGTGCTGCCGCCAGTAAATTCCAGGGACCAAGTAGTCCATGCATCAATGCCACAGCCATAATCCTTTCGCCAGGACAAATCAACTCGTGAGTAATGATAGGAGTCATCAGCTGATTAAAGTCGACGTCAGGAGAAACCGGTCCGCAGAGACACAAATCAATGGCCCAATCGAAATCACAGGTCAGGCAGTGAAATACAGGCTGGACACAGGTGAAGTAGGAGAACCGAAAAGATAATCCATATGCCGTGCTTAATATCGCCAACGGCATTGTGCCATAATATTCTAGCATGCGATTGCGGAACAGTGTCAGCAGCTGCAGGGTCGGAGGTTGCATAGGAGGGACATCCATATTTAAAAATGTAAAAAAGCACAAGAGCGTCCGCTGGTAATGCAAGTAAAAATGCAATCCACGAACCAGAGTGGAGAAAATGGAATGAAAGGGAGCAGGGATGACTCCAAAGATTTTCTCAAATGAAGTCACGAGACCACTGGTAACAACTTTAAAAAAGTGTGCCAGGGATTTTGTGGAGGATGCGTTAAAGATAGTCGGAAACATGTTGCTGAAATTGAAAGGCAAACCTGTGTACGGGTGTTCGCTATGTGAAGTACGAAAGTTTCACGGGCCGAACTCAAGGCCACCTCTCTCTGAGACAAAGGAGCTCTTATTCTTGTCATGCCGTTGAAACGTGTCCCAAGGTTGGTATTTGTGGACAGATTGAAAACTCCCTATGTTCATGTGTGGGAGGAAATAGAACATTTCTGCAGCAAATAACCCGTTCACTTACTGTTACGATAAAAGGAATACTTTTAATTAACTCAGAACAATCTTCATTATTGAGCATCAAATAACTACCATTTTCCAACAACTTGAACGTGGGGATGATAGCAGGAACTGGCGTGCCTTGCAACACGCAAGCCATATTTGGTCGGTGTTTGTTGCATGAATCGTGTAACTGTATGTGCCTACACATTAGTGAATGATCTGGCGTCTCAGTGCATTCCTCTCCATTCAGATAAACTTCTTGATCATCTTTGAAACATCTGTATGTGTATGGAAGCGACCAGACCTCATGAACAAAAGCACTACCTAAAGGTTCATAAAGACCTATTGGTATATATTTCATACAATTTGAAAACTTATATAAAGCAAAAGGCAGCGTTATTAAACCGTGGATAAGTCATGTTGCCAAAAAACCCGCAATCCTCTGCTGATGATGTCACTGAGCATGTCATGAATGATGTAATATGTGACATCATCAGTAGTGGATTATGGGTAATAGTATCTCTAGTTTACTCCCCTATAGCTGTCTTTCTTTTAACATAAGTGTGTGTTTCCTTCCCTTATACTTACTGTTTTTGGTTCGCTTCCAGTTCGCGTACCAGCGAGCGAACTAGGAAGCGAACTAAGAGAAATAGAGGTTGGCACAGTTCCAAATATTGTACCAATTTTTTAATAACGGGGAGGTAGTTCTGAAAAGAACTTTTTTTTTTATTTTTCTGAACATTTTTTTACTGTTTTTGAATTTTTCGGAACAGTTTTATATTTTTTGGGGTTTTTCTTGGAGGGGGCAATGAAAACGATTCATTGTAAAGGGCTCAACAGGAGCAACAAAACAAAAAAAAGAAGTATTTATTATTTTGGGCGTTTCGGACAAACTTGCATATGATAGTCAATAGCTCTGTTGATCAGAGTGATGCTTCTTTCTCCGTAGGAAATGAATCCATCGCAAAATACGCAGGTGTGTTTTACTTCACCAAATCTCATTTGTATATTTGGCACCATCTCCCTGCCCTCTGGTCCCGTTACTTCCGGTACAACAGATCTTCTGGCCATAATAGGGAGATTATCTAGGTCGTTCCGAAACTGTGCAGCACTGTAGTTGTTAGGATGCCACCTAGTCATATGGCGATGCATTGTGTAGTTTCCGAAACTGTATTTTTTGTCGGTCCCTCTGGACAGTCTATCTTGACATATAAGGCAAGTTACGTATCTTGCATTTACTTTTTTCTGACCTTTGGGAATTTTAAAAAATTGCCAAATGAAGTTTTCTTTCCGGTGAGACGTCTTGGGCTGCTCAGGCAAAAACTGCCTCTCTTCGTGCTCGTCCTCCTGTTCCTCTTCTTCTTCTTCTTGTTGAATTACAACTTGAGCAGGTGGTCCACTCTTCCTTGGATGTGGTGGAGGTGGTGGGGAAGCACCAGCTGAAGCTACTAAAGAAGCCATTGCTCAGTGATCACAAAGGGTCTTTCTCTCACAATGATGAAAGTCAGAGTGAGGAAAGAAGGAGGGATTTTCATCATTTGGGAAAAACAAGAGTTCTCAACCAATCAAAAGTGTTCATTTTAGATTATATGACCTAGTCTTACATCATTAGGAAACCAAAAGTGAAATGATCCAATGAAAAGTGTTATTACCAAGTCACATGACTTGCTGTGTTTACGTTAAGCGCTTTGCAGGGCCTCCCGGTTTGCTTCCAGAAACCTGCACTTTGGCACTCGCTTCGCGTACCATTTCGCTAACGTAGCACGTCATATGACGTATCAAGCGACAACGTGGAACGTCATGCGGACGGGAGGCGTCACGATGTTGTTTTCTAACGCGGCACTTGCGGTAAAGAAACGTTTACCGGCTCGCGGTCTATTTCGCGGCATCAAGGTCAGCTAACGGGAAGCTTCCCGATTCGCGAAGCGGGAACGAAGAAAAAAAAATATTTAAAAAAAAAATTATTCATAAACATATAAAATATATTTTTGGATTTAAAGAAGAATACATTTTACAGCTACAGATATTAGCTGTTAAAAAACCAATGAAATTCACAGAAAAAACCATAGGTTATAGACCATATATAGTTAGGAATTAGCATTTACAAAACCTTGAAAATTCACTGAAAAAACCATAGGTTATAGACCATATATAGTTAGGAAATAGCATTTAGAAAACCTTATTTTACTCACACAAAACCATTGAAATTCCATATATAGTTAGTTGCACTAACTATATATCGCGCACCTGCAATCCACTGCTGATGATGTCACATATTACATCATTCATGACATGGTCAGTGACATCACTGATGACATCACTGATGACATCTCAAATGACATCACTGATGACATCACTGATGACAACATCCAGTGACTGTATGCTTCTGTAAAGTTAAAATATGTCTTACATATTGAAGAATGAGTGGATGTATAAGTGTCTGGATGAAGGATTTAGTAGGTGCATGACTGACTGTATAAGTGAGTGATTAAATGTGTCTCACTGAGTGCATGGGTTAGTGACTAAACTGTTTTAAATTGTGCATCATTGTGTCTGTTGTTTTGTAATCTGATGCATGTGTTGATCATTAGCTATATGACTAACTATATGGGTTATTGATTAGTTGCCCAAGTATTTGTATGGGAGACTGAGTGTGTGTGTGGGTGTCTGGGAGGTGTATGACTCTGTGCATAGATGTGTGAGCAGTTGATTCACTAGATGTATGGGTTCAAAAGTGCATGTGGAAACATCTGTATGGGCGGTTGACTGTGTGCATGAGTGTATTGGTGAGTGAATGGATATCTCAGTGCTACATGTCAAAGTAAGTACATATGTAAAACACAGTACATGTGATAGTTGACATATATAAATAACTGTGCATAAGAGCCAGTGAATGTGTGAGTGGCTGTATGGATTATTGTGAACTTGTATCAGGGATTGTATAACAGAGTAAATATGTGTTATTATATGTTCCAATAAGTAAGGTGTGTATAACTATATAGTTGAGGAAATCGAGGTGTGATTGATTCTTTGCAAGACTGACTAGGTGTGTGAGTAACTCCATGGATGAGTGACAGTCTGTGAGTGTCTGTTTACACTGAGTGTATCTAAGGTTATATTAGAGTCTGAAGAGGTTCATTGTATCATCACATGAATGATGTCATCAGTGATGTGATCAGTAATGTCAAATGAGATGTCATCAGTGATGTCATCAGTGATGTCATTTGAGATGTCATCAGTGATGTCATCAGTGATGTCACTGACCATGTCATGAATGATGTAATATGTGACATCATCAGCAGTGGATTGCAGGTGCGCGATATATAGTTAGTGCAACTAACTATATATGGAATTTCAATGGTTTTGTGTGAGTAAAATAAGGTTTTCTAAATGCTATTTCCTAACTATATATGGTCTATAACCTATGGTTTTTTCAGTGAATATATATATAGATATAGATAGATAGATAGATAGATAGATATGTGTGTAAGTATACATACATATCTATAGGAATCTTTTTTGACTTGCTTATACCTTTGCAAAAAGAACAATTGATTGACAGAATGCAGAACAATGTCATACATTGAGTGAGTGATATATGCTTTATTTCGATACATACATATCTTAAAAGCAGTACATACATTAGAAAATACATTCTCAAGGCCAAAGATAAAATACGTTGTGGTTTAAAAAGAATAAAACAATTGAAACTATTACAATAAATAGTTAAAAAAGAATTAAATTGAAGTGGAAAGCCTTTTTGAACGAATCACCCATGCCCATTTTAAAAATTTTGTAACACCACAGTCAATGGGGGACGATGTGTCAGTCAGTAAGATACGGAGGGCCACCAAGTGCTGTCGTGTACCTAAAAGTCTACACAATGGTATGAGCCAGCACAATACTCCGGGCATTCAAAAAGAATGTGTGCCACCGTCTCCACCCGTGTCGAACACAGAGCACAGAAGGGCGAGGACTGGGAAGATGATTTCCACCTGGACACCAGGTTGCCTAGAGGTAAGGTACCCACTCTGAGCTTAAAATAGAGAGCCCTGTCCAGTGGGATAGAGATGAGGTCCAGATAAGGCTCATATGCAACCACATCTTTGATTCTTAGGAATGCTGCGGTCGAATTGCAGTGTCGAGGATTGCCAATGAGTTTGGAAGATACCCACTCCCAGTATAGTTTCTTCAGGGTGGGTTTGGGAGGAGCAGAACGAGTGGCCCAAGAGTCATCCAGCCCCAGCTCCCCCAGTAGACCCTTAACATCCCTTAGCCATTTTATTCGATGCCATCCCTCCATTGCGATCACCTCAGCCAGGTCTGCTGCATATGAGGCTAGCTCGGGGACCCTCCACAAGCGAGCCCACAAGAGCAAAGGCCGGAGTCGCGCCTGGTCCGCAATTGGTCTGCAGCCCAAGTCGAGAAGCACCGGGACTGTGGGTGTACTCATTGGGAGAGCCATAAGTTCCTTCAGGAATTTACTGTTCGCTTTAGCTAATACCTCAAGGTTTGAGGTGCCCCACAACTCCGCCCCGTACAGGGCGGCAGTAACCCCTCTGGCTTTGTAAATGTCTATAACCGGGGAAATGCAATGTTTAGTGGATGAGCGATGTTCCCTGAGTAGGACGCCCGTCACCCTTTTGTGGCTGAGCAGCATCTTTTGAATGTGTGGGGTCCAGCTCATGGAATCACTAAGGCGGATCCCCAAGTATTCAAACTCGCAGACCCTCTCCAGGGGAACAATAGGAGGGTTCATGGTCAGGAATTTGGTCTTGTCAACATTGATCATCAAGCCCCTGAGAGAGCAAAACTCCTGGAAGCGGTTGAGGAGCTTTTGGAGACCCTGAGGTGTCTTTGCGATGAGAAGGGTATCGTCGGCAAAGAGCAGGGTGGGGATCCGAGTGCCCGCCAGGGACGGAGCATCTGCTGGTTCTTTAAGCAGGTGCTCTACCACACCATTCACATACAATGAGAATAGTGTGGGAGCTAACACACATCCCTGGCGGACGCCCCTACACACCGGGATCCTATTGGTTTTCTCCCCATTCGTGCCCCACCGCACCTGTGCGTAATGATCTGTATGAAGTTTAATCAAAAGCGACAGGATGTAGGGGGGCAACCCCAGCCCCTGCAGAACCCTCCATAGCTCCTCCCTGGGTACTAGGTCAAAGGCAGTCTTCAGGTCAATGAAGGCCAGATAAAGACTGCCCTTGCCCAGCACCACCACCTTCCAATACAGGAGCATCAGCCTGAAGGCCTGTTCGATCGTCCCAGTACCTGAACGGAATCCCGCCTGAAAGTCAGTCAGTATCTTGTGGTCATCAGCCCATTGGAGGACCCTCTCCAAAATCACCTTCCCAGCCACCTTTTGGGAGGAGTCGATGAGGCTAATGGGGCTATAATCAGCGGGGTTGTGCCGACACCCCTTTTTGAATATCGGGACAACCTCCGCCCCCTTCCAGGAATCAGGTACTAATGCGCCCCTCACGATTGCATTTAGTAGCGTAGCGACCAGTTGTCCCCATTCCTTGGGATCAGCTCGTAGAAAGTCACCTGGTATCCCATCCGGCCCAGCTGCTTTTAATGGGATCAGGGACTTAATTACGGCCTCCACCTCCCTCGCGGTAAAGTCATCACTGCCACTAGCAATTACATCATCCTCCAAGAAAAAAGACGCACTAAGGTCCCCTTCTGGTTGAGAATACAGGGCCTCGAAGTGGTTATACCAGATCTGTGCGGGGATGTTACACGTAACCAGCAATACATCTGGCCTATTCCTGGTTCTACCCAAACTCCAAAAGCCCCTTGCATCCTTTCCCTTGCTTGCTACCAAAAGGTCTTCCCAAAACTTCTCCTCCCACTCCTTTTTCGCTGCCCTTAAGGTGTGGGAGTAATCCTTCCTTGCTGTCCTAATTGCTAGTTGGGACTTGGATTTGACTGCCCCTATCAAGGCTTTTTTCATGGTCCTGCATTTAGTTGTAAACCATCCCTGTATATTCAAGGGTTTAGGCCTGTTGGTAGCGGCAGAGGAACTATTAGGTGAGATGAAAAGCTTACTTAGGGCCCTAGTTAGGTCACAAAAAATCTGCATGGCCTCCTCAGGCGCATGAGGCAATGAGTCTAGATTGCTCTGAGCTGCAGCCAGCAGTGCCCCTATGGCTGTGACTTTCTCAACAGATAAAACAAGCTTGGCCCACTTCAGTCGACTCCCACAGTTAGATACACTGACCATCTGAGAGTTGGATGCCGACAGTGGTTGTGACCCAGCCTTGCCCCCTGAGCCACTCAGGGGATAAGACAAGAGAGAGAAGATTGTGGTCACTCTCAATGGTCTGAATAATCTCCATGTCACTCAGGGTGCTCCATAGACACACGTCGAGAAGAATATAGTCTATTCTAGACGTGTGATTGGGCCTGTTATAGGTGTGTGCACCAGTCAGATCAGATTTGGACCTCCCATTGACCGCCCTCAGATCAAATTCCATATTGAGGGCGTTGATCTGCAATGCCACTTGTGACCACCTTTTAATGGGGGGCAGAGCCAGGGCCATACAATTTTGATTACCCGCCACCAAAATGCACGATTTTTTAGGCCGCTGCCTAAGGAGATCTTCCAAAAGAGCAATGGTGGGTGATTGTACGCCTCCCCTAGTACCTCTAGCATAGATGTTGAAGATGTCTAGGAGCAGACATCCCCGTGAATCCTTTAACGTGATGTTGAGGATGTCAGGTGAGTTTGTGGGGTGCTCCTCCACCCTACAATCTAGGGAGACAGCAACCCAGATGAGGAGACCACCCGAAGGGCGACCCCTCCCTGACAAAGGGGGGACAGCTGGAACAAAGTGGGATGAATATCCCACCTTATGACAGGGCTCCTTACCCCACGTCTCCTGGAATATACAGATGGAATATCCCTCAACAAGAGCATTCCAGTCAGGCAACCCCAGCTTCCTATCGATTCCTGCGATGTTCCAGCTGAAAATCCTAAGGACTGGATCCGCCACAGCTGGGTCACCGTCAGAGTCCAGGCCTCCTCCCCCCTCCAACAGGTCCTGGGTCATTCGGCTGCCAACCCCACCTTGCCTCCCGGGGAGCTGATTACTCTCTTGTATAGGAGTGGGGACTATTGTATTAAGAGGGAGTGTGCCATAATGTCATACATACACCCAAGTAAAGAGATCTGGGCCTAAATCCATTGCTTTTTTGCTTACCATGTCATCCAGTTTGGACCCAGCCATATTCAAATCAGTCTTGACCCTGCGCCCAATGGGAACAGTCTAGCCCAAACTGCCAGGCCAGGTCCTTCCTGGACAGGAAACAAGCATCCTAGGACCGGTTCCGGTTTCGGGCTTTCAGCCCTCATCAGCCAGGAAAGCTTGACCCCAGTGGCATGGAGAGCACGGGACCCACGTCTGGGCATACCTGTCCCACTCGGGGTGACAAATGCAAAAAGAACAATTGATGGACAGAATGCAGAACAATGTCATACATTCACCCCAGTACAGAGATCTGGGCCTAAATCCATGGTTACTTTGAACTGGCAAAAAAGTATTTCATCCATCGTTACTTCCTACGGGCAAAACATTACTTATTAACAAATTTATCAATTGTGGTAGTGATTATGTTGTCTATGTGATGATGTGACCATGTGGATAGAGGTATACAGGTAGAACCATCTGCCCAGTCAAGAACCGTGTGTTAGGACACTATGGGGCCATAAAGTAATATGATAGTACCTACCCAGTGACGAGACACTAGGCAAAAGTACAGAACAAGGATGCTGATTTGATGTCTTATTTTGGGATTGATAGGGTGCTGAAGTCGAGTTGGAGACAGGGTGAAGAAACTCAGGGTGTTGAAGTCAGAGTACATTGTCCTACTCAGGAGCACCTCCCCTGCAGGGTTAAATGAAGATGAGGAATTACATGTCCATATCGGCTGAATTGCTCATGGTGGGTTTGCTTTCTTGCAATTGATCTACTGATTGTCAGAGCGCACCATTACTGAGGGCTGTGTGCTCCCTGAATATTGGGAATGAACGCAAAGGAAGAAACTACATTTCCCGGCAGACTTTGTGGTGTGCATCCCGACTCGTTCGTCGTGACATCACCGCAACTTGAGGGGCCGGAAGAATGGAGCCGGTGCCGCTAATCCTCATTGTTTCCTGAGAGTCCAGGTCACCGAAGGTTTGGTAAGGGTGCCTTGCACCAACTAGATTCTTGATTTTTGAGTCCTAAGGGTAAGACGGGATCCATTTCCCGTGTTCGTAGTGCACAGGCAACATACTAGGACAGTTTACGTTATTCCCTTTAGCTTGGAAGTGGAGTTCGGCTTCCAAGCATTTTCAAGGTGGCATTTCTCGTTCCCTGCTTCATTCTTGTTGGCGAGCTACACTTGCCGTTAGCTCTTGCATAGTGCGGGTGTGAGGAGATGTTTTTGTGGAAACTCTTGTGCACCTTATGTTAACCGGATGTTGGTGGATTCCAATGTTCACGGGGTGAACTCACAATATATGTTCTTATACATAACAGAAAACCGGTGATATTCAGCAGCTGACATTTATTGAGGGATTATGGTCTACATTCCTTCATCGAGTATTGCATGACGTAATACTGCTGTTATGTTGACTGCTGCCTCTTTGACCTTTAACTGGAATTCAGTCATTTTTTTCGTTGCTTTCCCTGTCCTGTATTTGTTTTCTCCACTGCAGAGGTTAGGACTAGAGAGAGCTATGTGGCCTATTGTCTCGGCCAATGTTTGCCCTCCTACTGCTAATACAGGGTATGTGAGATACATATAGGCATACAGATCATATCACATGAAAAAATCATTTCATGCTTTTATGTGCGTTTTTCTTGTTTTATGTCATAGTAGATGTGTATATGTAGAGGAGGATGTCCTACTAACCAACAGCTTTTGGAGCCTAAGGCAGCATATTGTTTATTTCTTTACAGATATAAACAGAAGTAGATACGACATGAGTAATTTGGGCAGTATGTTAGAGTTATATGTGCTTAACTGAAACAAAGGTTGATTGCTTTTCCTTGTGTTTCAGGTCTCCCTCCCCTCTCTTCCCTTCCTTACCTTGCCCCGCTTGATAACCTTTTATGTCTGTTGTATTGCTATCAGACATTGGGGATATGAGGAGGTGGACCACATCAGCTTCAATACAATCCTGAGGATACAGATCTGACTGAATTAGCGGCCCACAAATATTATCCTGCTGGTCATATTGAATGTGGACATGGCTACCTTAGATAACATACTGGGTGTCTTAGCACAGGTACAAAGCAAACTCGCGGCTTCCAGAACAGAAACTGTTGCTTTACAGGCTGGTTGAATAGTTTACAGAGTAACCCATGTGATGCTGGTCCAGCTGTACCCGGTCATACCCCGCCCATTGTAGTAGAAATGCCCACCACAGTTCCCCTGGCCACTCCCGAGCGATTCCATGGAGAGAGTAGTAAAATACAAGTGTTCCTTTTGCAAATAGTGCTGCAATTCTCATGGAGGGCCAAGGCCTTCACCACAATTCACTTTAGAGTGGCTTTTTTGATTTCGTATTTACCGGGAGATGCGGCTTAGTGGGCGGTTCCACTGGTAAAAAGGAATGATCCTCTGCTCTATGACTGGTAGGCCTTTCTGGTGGAGTTTCAAAAGACTTTTAACAGACGAGCCGCCTCTTTTACTGCAGATAAAGATTTATTGGAACTCCGGCAAGGGAACCGTGATTTAATCGCATATTTGAACGACTTCCACAGACTGGTAACCGAAATGAATTGACAAAGGAAGTCCTCAGCACACGTCTGTAGTGTATCTAAACATTTGTCTGCATATTGTATGCAGAATATTAACACATTATTTTGAGTTTCTTGTTTTTCTATCACTATTCTTATAGTTTCTCTTCAGCCGACACGTGTTTCATCGCATACTCTGGGAAATCATCCCGTGACTTTCTCAATGTTCTACAATCTTTGGTATATTCCTTTCCTATGTGGAGATAATTCCAACCCACAATGGCTAAAATATCTGTCTTCTGCGTTAAAATCAGTTCTTCCATTCAGGAAGCTCTCCGTCTGACCAATCCACAAGCTCGTAAGGACAGCTCCGTCATCAACGCAGCCCAAAACCATGACTCTCGAGTTCGACAACCGAAACGGATTGGCCAGAATCCAAACAATCCGCTATATTTTACCAAGGATGAAAAGAAGAGCTCAAAAATTTGCTGTTTTAAATCGACCCTAAACCTACCTCCTGTGAGGCATTGATTGATCTTGTACTATGGTTGGAGCATTGTCTGAGAGAAGAGGAGAGAGCAGGAGGAAGGAAAGGCTGACAACCAAGATGGAACATCCCAGGATGTTTGGGACAAGTGTTATTCCGAAACAAGAATCTATGGAAATTGGGACAATAAGAGTCTCCTAAACCCCTGAAGAATGGGATTACATAAGAAAGAAGTGACTTTGTATGTACTGTGGCAGGAAAGGACATTTCATCAAGGAATGTTCCTTGAAGCCGAAATCCTTTACGCCCAGTAACAAGCAAGTACCAGTGATTACAGTGGATCCGGTATTGGAAAATGAACATGCTTGAAGGAGGAAGAAGGGATCCCTTCGAGCAACAGTTGCATTCCTTCGTTGGAAAGAAAAGAAACATTGCAGAAGGAACATTTCTTTATTCAGCTCCGTCTTTTGATTCAAGATGAGTGGCAGGACAGTCAGACCATGGTGAACTTAGGAGCCACTGGGTGCTTTATCGATCAGAACCACTCTCAGAAATTGAACCTGAACCTTCAGGAGAAAATATAACCTGAAGCAGTTTTTGCCATAGACGGGAGACGTCTGGACTCAGACCCCATTTGTTACAGCACTGACGTACTTGAAGTGTTGTCTGGCTCTAAACATCTCAAACGATTGTCCTTTAACATAATCCAAGCACCACAATATGGTATCATTCTGGGTTTACCCTGGCTACAACTCCATAACTCGATTGACTTGTTGGATCAAACCGTGCAGATAGAGTCAGAGTTCTGTAAGGGCCACCGCATCAAGAGGATGGGGGAGCCATCCAAGGAATTGGCTCTGCGGCATCATATAGCTATTGCTGCTGAAAAATTTACAACGTTACCCAATGAATATAAAGATTTTACGGATGTCTTCAATGAGGTAAAGACTGAAACACTTCCACCACACCCACAGTATCAGTGCCAAATAGATCTCCTTCCCAGAGCTCTTGTCCTGAGTGGGAGGGTATATGCCTTAACGGAACCCGAAAATGAACATCTCCGTCAGTATTTGGACACCTACCTGGCATTGGGCTTCATAAGGGTATCCAAATCACCGGCTGCTTCCCCTTTGTTCTTCATACCAACGGCTAACGGTAAACGATGAACATGTATTGACTACCAAGCTCTGAACGCGATCATGATAAAGAACCAGTACACATTACCCTTAATCCCAGTCCTGTTGGAACAGGTAAAAGATGCTGTGGTGTACACTCATATGGATCTGAAGGGAGCCTACCAATTGGTCTGGATGAGAGAAGAGGATGAATGGAAGACCGCCTTCAAGGCATGATACGGCGTTTATGAGTACCTGGTGATGCCGTTAGGCTTATGTAATGCCCCTTTGGCATTCCAGTTCTCCCTAAATGACGTCCTAAGGGAATACTGATGTATTCTGCAGATTAAAACATACATAGCCAACAAGTGGGTTCAGTTTTACAGGCTCTACATCTCTATCATTTGTATTGTAAACTCAGCAAGTGAGAATTCAGAGTCACCACAGTGGAGTTTATGGGTGTCAGGCTCACCCGGTTGGGTCAAGAAATGGCAGATCCGAAGATTAAGGCAGTAGCAGAGTGGCCTACACCACTGAACATCAGATATATCCAGCGCTTTTTGGGGTTTGTCAACTTCTATCGCAGGTTATCAGTCACTTCTCAAATTTGGTAGCTCCTATCACCAAATTGCTACGGAGACAGACACAGTATTCTTGGACCGTGGAAGCCCAGAACAGTTTTGTGGATCTGAAGAAGGCGTTTGTGTCTGCGCCTGTGTTAGTTCATGCAGACCCTGACAAACCCTACGTGGTGGAAACTGATGCCTCCGAATTAGCCGTGGGTACAGTGTTATCCCGGAGACATTCTACAACCGGACAACTGCACCCAGTTACATACATAATTCGGAAATTCAATTCAGCAATGCAGAATTATACAATCACTGAGAAAGAGCTTTTGGCCATAAAAAATTATTTTATGGAATGGAGACACCTCCTGATGGGAGCCAAACATGTAGTGTTTGTGTTTACAGATTACCACAGTCTGCAATTTATGAGAGCTGCCAGACATCTAACGCCACGCCAATTGAGATGGATGCTGTTTTTTGCAGAGTTTGATTTTGTGGTGACAAACCACACTGGTAGCTAGAACAAGAAAGCAGATGTGCTTACCCGACAGGAAACACCAATCAATACCAAGGAGAATCCCACACCGACCATCATCGAGGACCAAAAAGTGATTTGTGCCACTTATACATTTCTGAAGAGAGTGGTTCAGAGGAGCCAAACTGCAAACTGGAAGAGGTGGATAACAAGTGATCCAGAATGACAGATCAAACAGGGTCTACCTATAAGGGGGAACCAGCTCCTCATACCCACACTCCCATTAAAATGACAGGTGTTCCCCTGGTGCCATAATCTGTCCAGTGCAGGACACAACGGTGCACTCAAGACTATCAAAAGAATTAAAAGGCACTTTTGGTGGCCCTCCTTGCTCCGAGATGTCATAAAATGGGTACAGGCATGTGTGACATGCACACAAATGAAACAGGACACAAACAAACCAGCAGGGTTGCTGCAAACTCTCCCTACACCCCTGAAGCCATGGGAGAGTATATCACTGGATTTCATAGTGGAAATTGCCATGAGATCAGGGGTATACGGTGATTCTGGTGGTGGTGGACTCCCTTACTAAGATGGCATATTTCATAGCCAGTAAACAATTGCCCACGGCTGGCAACCTGGCTCACCAATTACTAACTAACATAGTTAGGCTACACAGACTTCCCCAGGCTATCATCTCTGATGGGAAATCACAATTCACAATGCAATTTTGGAAATCCTAGTGTGCCACTTTGCGTATATCCTTAGACCTTTCCACTAGCTTTCATCCTCAATCTGATGGGCAGACGGAAAGAGTCAACCAAACCCTGAAGAAATATCTGAGATGTTACATTGACAGCAACACTGATGCATGGGTGGAGAATCTATGGTTGGCAGAGGTAACCTACAACAACGCATCTCACAGCTCCACACATCACTTGCCTTTTTATTGTACATATGGGTTTCATCCTCTTTTTCTTCCTTTTCTAAACTCTGTAAACACGGATCACATTCCAGAAGTGGAGGACCGGATTAAGCACATACAAAACACTTTGAGGGAAGCACACAACAGATTGAGCGAGGCTAAAACTACATATAAACGATATGCAGATAAGCACAGGTGTTTCGGGCCCAACGACAAACCAGGGGATTATGTATGGTTGTCAATGAAAAACATCAGTTTCAAGAAGTATAGCATCTTGAATCCTAAATATATAGGGCCATATAAGGTGATTAAACACATACATCCTGTTGTAGTTAAGCTTGCTCTACCACCTAGTCTGAGAATACATCCTGCATTCCATGTGTCCCTGCTTAAACTGTCTCTCACCTCTAGAGGGAGACCACCTGCTGCAATAATGGTGAACACTGAGCCTGAACACGAAGTCACGCATATAGTAGACTCTAACATACCTAGAGGCAAGTTGTGGTATCTTCTAGCCTGGAAAGGGTACCTTGAAGGAGCAGAACTCTTGGGAACCTGCAGGGGGAGTGCATGCCCCTAGGTTGATTTCCACTTTTCATGCTCGTTACCCTACGAAACCATGCCTCTGTCAGTGTTCTTCAGAGGAGGGATGTACTGTCAGAGCGCACCAGCACTGACAGCTGTGTGATCCATGAACAGATATCGGGAATGAACATGAAGGAAGAAACTACGATTCCTGGCAGGCTTTGCGGTGTCTTCACGGTGTGAACTCATATTATATTTTTGTATACATAACGGCAAACTCATGATATTCAGCAGCTGACATTTATTGAGTGATTATGGTCTACATTCCTCCATCCAGTGTTTTTTTAAATAATACTGCTGTGATATTGACTGCTGACTCTTTGACCTTTAACTGGACTTCAGTCCTTTTTTTGGTTGCTTTCACTGTCCTGTATTTGTTTTCTCCACTGCAGGGGTTAGGACTAGAGAGATCTACGTGGCCTATTCTCTCAGCCAACATTTACCCTCCTACTGCTAATACAGGATATGTGAGATACATATAGGCATATCGATCATATCACAGGAAAAAATCATTTCATGCTTTTATGTGTGTTTTTCTTGTTTTATGTCATAGTAGATGTGTATATGCAGAGGAGGATGTCCTACTAACAGACAGCTCTTGGAGCATAAGGCAGCATATTGTTTATTTTTTTACAAGTATAAACAGAAGTACATATGACATAAGTAATTTGAGCAGCACGTTATCATTATATGTGCTTAACTGAAACAAAGGTTAATTGCTTTTCCTTGTATTTCATGTCTCCCTCCCCGCTGTACCCTTCCTTACCTTCCCCTGCTTGATCACTTTTTATGTCTGTTTAATTACTATCAGGCATTGGGGATATCAAGGGGTGGACCTAAACAGCTTCAATACGATCCTGAGAATACAGATCTGACACTGATTTGCAATTGATCTATTTTTCATTACTCTTCCTGAATATTTTGATTATGAATATTAGTATTATTCTTACCTTGTTTCTCTGAAATTACTTACTGAAAATAAATGAGAATCAATATTGGAGGATATATAAAGACTGTATCCAAAGTAATCTTTATGAAGTTTTCAAAGGTCCAGTGCAGCAAGAACAGTAGGGAATTTGTTTTACAATAATAATATCCACTGTGTTTCCACAGGGTTTGTGAATAATTGATAGAGGGTATGATGGTACACACAGTGTATACATTAATTCTTGTATCTATTTGGTGGATTTAACTTATTTATCAGGTTGATACAATGGACTATGGAGGGTATTAACCCATATTGGGAAGGAATTTTGGTTTTTAACATTTAGCCACTTAGCTGTTTTTTGTTGCACCAAGTACAGAATATGGCCAAATAGATATTATTGAACATAATGCTCTTACTATATTATCAGATTGTCAGCCACTTGGCTGTTATTCCTGCTGCAGTGGGGCTTTTTCTGACCAAGTCACATTATGCCACAGCTGAAATTATGTATTCTCAAGTGGACCACATGGTTTAACTTTGATGCGATATGAGGCAAGATAAATGTATATATATGCAACTTAGGAAACTTGCTCTTCCAATGAGACACATGGCTGACAAATTTACGGCTGTCTTTGAATTATTTGTAGATTTATCCCCCCAATGTTCGGAAAATCAAAACCATTGGACAATTATTTCCCATTTATAATTTATGTAAATGAAATCTTTAATTCAAAGTTAATACTGTTTGTTATGTATTTGTTATGTATTTATCATCTTGATCGACATTGTTTCTTTCAAAGTATTTTCGTTATATTTATACAATGACGTAACAAGTCCTCTTTCTAAATGTGATGGGGCACAGTGCATTTGCAATCAGTCCGTGATGAAGCCTTTGAGGGGGCGAAACGCATAGCCAAATAAATTATATTAATTAAAGTCATGGAGGATGAGGTTTTCAGTGATCCATGATGTTTGGATTTCCCATTTGTTGTATATATATATATATTCACTGAAAAAACCATAGGTTATAGACCATATATAGTTAGGAATTAGCATTTACAAAACCTTGAAAATTCACTGAAAAAACCATAGGTTATAGACCATATATAGTTAGGAATTAGCATTTAAAAAACCTTATTTTACTCACACAAAACCATTGAAATTCCATATATAGTTAGTTGCACTAACTATATATCGCGCACCCGCAATCCACTGCTGATGATGTCACATATTACATCATTCATGACATGGTCAGTGACATCACTGATGACATCACTGATGACATCTCAAATGACATCACTGATGACATCACTGATGACATCTCAAATGACATCACTGATGACATCTCACTTGACATCAATGATCACATCACTGATGATATAATTCATGTGATAATACAATGCATCTCCTCACACTGTAATATAACCTCCGTTACACCCAGTGTTAAATAGAGAGTATCATTTTTGAAACCATTGACACACCAATACTAGTTACTACATACGCACTCACTGATTCCTATGTCTACACACACATTCACTCATACAATCATTCATACATACAATCACTCATCTTTACAACACTATCATATGCACTCATACACCTATACAGACACTCACACTCTGCCACTCATCCATGGAGTTACTCACACACCTAGTCAGTCCTGAAAAGAATCAATCACACTTCCATTTTCTCATCTATACAGTTAAACACAGAACACCTTACATTTTTGAAACATATACTAACACATAGTTACTCTCTTATAGAATCACTGATACAAGTACACATTGATCTGCACAGAGTCACACACCTCCCAGCCAGCCATACACACACTCAGTCTCCCATACAAATACTTGTGCAACCAATCAATAACCCATATAGCTACTTATATAGCTACTGATCAACACATGCAGCAGCTTGCACAACAACAGACATACTGATGCACACTTTCAGACAGTTTAGTCACTAACCCGTGCATTCAGTAAGACGCATTTAATCACTCACTCATACAGTCAATCACGCACCTACTAAAACCTTCATTCAGACACTTATACATCCACTCATTCTTCAATATGTAAAACATATTTAAACTTTACAGAAACACATAATCACTGGATGTTGTCATCAGTGATGTCATCAGTGATGTCACTGACCATGTCATGAATGATGTAATATGTGACATCATCAGCAGTGGATTGCGGGTGCGCGATATATAGTTAGTGCAACTAACTATATATGGAATTTCAATGGTTTTGTGTGAGTAAAATAAGGTTTTTTAAATGCTAATTCCTAACTATATATGGTCTATAACCTATGGTTTTTTCAGTGAATTTTCAAGGTTTTGTAAATGCTAATTCCTAACTATATATGGTCTATAACCTATGGTTTTTTCAGTGAATTTCATTGGTTTTTTAACAGCTAATATCTGTAGCTGTAAAATGTATTCTTCTTTAAATCCAAAAATATATTTTATATGTTTATTAATAACTTTTTTTTTAAATATTTTTTTTTCTTCGTTCCCGCTTCGCGAATCGGGAAGCTTCCCGTTAGCTGACCTTGATGCCGCGAAATAGACCGCGAGCCGGTAAACGTTTCTTTACCGCAACTGCCGCGTTAGAAAACAACATCGTGACGCCTTCCGTCCGCATGACGTTTCGCGTTGTCGCGTGATACGTCATATGACGTGCTACGTTAGCGAACTCGTACGCTTACCGAGTCGCAAAGCACAGGTTTCTGGAAGCAAACCGGGAGGCCCTGCAAAGCGCGTAACATACACACAGCAGGTCATGTGACTTGGTAATAACACTTTTCATTGGTTCATTTCACTTTCGGTTTCCTAATGATGTAAGACTAGGTCATATGATCTAAAATGAACACTTTTCATTGGTTGAGAACTATTTTTTTTCCCAAATGGTGAAAATCCCTCCTTCTTTCCTCACTCTGACTTTCATCATTGTGAGAGAAAGACCCTTTGTTACCAGTGAGCAATGGCTTCTTTACTAGCTTCAGCTGGTGCTTCCCCACCACCTCCACCACATCCAAGGAAGAGTGGACCACCTGCTAAAGTTATAATTCAGCAAGAAGAGGAAGAAGAGGAACAGGACGACCTAGATAATCTCCCTATTATGGCCAGAAGATCTGTTGTACCGGAAGTAACGGGACCAGAGGGCAGGGAGATGGTGCCAACTATACAAACGAGATTTCGTGAAGTAAAACAAGTCTGCGTACATTGCAGTGGATTCATTTGCTACGCAGAAAGTAGCATCACTCTGATCAACAGAGCTATTGACAATCATGCTCATGTTTGTCCGAAACTCCCCAAACAATAAATTCTTTTTTTTTGTTTTCTTGCTCCTGTTGAGCCCTTTACAATGAATCGTTTTCGTTGCCCCCTCCGAAAAAAAAACAAAAAAAATATAAAACTGTTCAGAAAAATTCAAAAAAAGTAAAAAAATGTTCAGAAAAATAATAAAAAAAATATAAAACAACAAAAACAATTTAAAAAAAAGTTCTTTTCAGAACTACCTCCCCGTTATTAAAAAATTGGTACAATATTTGCAACTGTGCCAACCTCTATTTCTCTTAGTTCGCTTCCCAGTTCGCTCCCCGGTACGCGAACCGGAAGCGAACCCAAAATTTTTTTTTTTTAAAAAGAACAGTAAGTATAAGGGAAGGAAACAGACACTTATGTTAAAAGAAAGACAGCTATAAGGGAGTAAACTAGAGATACTATTACCCGTAATCCACTGCTGATGATGTCACATATTACATCATTCATGACATGCTCAGTGACATCATCAGCAGAGGATTGCGGGTAACAGTATCCCTAGTTTATTCCCTATAGCTGTGTTTCTTTTAACATAACTGTCTGTTTCCTTCCCTTATACTTACTGTTCTTTTAAAAAAATTTTTTTTAGATCAGTCAGAAACAGTGAAAGTAATGAAATATAAAAGACTACGTAGAATATGAGCACTGTATGCAACAACTTTGACACTTACAGAAGCCTCACCTTCTCCATGCCTCCTACACAGTTCTACATGTACATCATAAATGCAAACAGAACAGAATTAATTATACATGTTAAATGGTTTATTTTTGCTGTTCTCAGAATGTATCAAATTTCACTAAAACAGTGACTTGAAGGTATTCATCATATAACAGCGGGGAAAAAAAAACACAATCAAAATGATTGTGTTTAAAAAACCCATACAACATTAGAAATCAGAATTCAGAACTCCTTAAAGTTAACTTACTTTCCATGACGGCCAAGGATGTCCTATGAACAGCTTACACTCTGTTGTGCTGTTATTACTTTCAACCCGCCACTTTCTGAAAGAAAACCTCCATCGTTTTCAAAAACATGTTACATACAATAAATGACTTCTTGCTCTCTACCACAAGATTCCACAAGGCCAAATCTTGTCAGAGCCATGTATAACTCTTGGATTTCTTGTTAGCCAATCCCGTCTTTTCGCATTTCCGCAACTTTCAGAATTAAAATGTTGAAGATCATTTACACAATCCTGGACTAGTAATATCTTCCCCTTCTTGCTCAATCATGTTCTACATTTCCTATCACACTGATACTGCTTACTATGAAGCAGACTTACACTACCTTTATGACTAGTACAATTATTTAATTCTCTACATCACTTTTAATCACAAAGCAATGTAAAACAGTAGACAGCATTGCAGACTTACATTCCCTCTACTCCATGTTTTGATTCGCTGCTTCAATTAGCTTATAAAAAGAAATAGTTTTTCTGAACTCATTCAAAGTGCACATATTTCTCAATAACGTCCAGTGTTATGGTAAAAAGTTATGTCTCTGTACTACACTTATCTTCAAGGCCAAATAGTGTAGGAGCCATGAGAACTTCTTGAAATTCCTCAGAGCACATCCCGAGATTCTTTCCCTAAAATTTTGGTTTTAAAAACACCAGGTAAGAGTTTTTAAGGTCATATGGCAATTTTTTTTTGAAAATTAAAACAGAATCATTGCAGAATGACCAGCCATTTCTACGCTTTAAATAAGCTGTATAATGTCCTGATGTTATTGAAGAACCATCATGATATATAATTGCTACAGTTACAAAAGTCCTTCCTGATATTGACAACTGTGAAGCCACAACATTTTTAATTAAAGTTGTCAATTTTGTTCCATCAGGCCTACATCGTTGGAACATTAAAATGACATACTGGCCATATGTTCGTATAAATAATGTGGACATCATTTCAGATTTACATTGCCTATACTCCATATTGTGATCAGCTGCTTTTACTAGCTTATTAAAAGAGACTGATTTACTGTCTGGCAAAGTTAAATATATAAATCTTTCTGAGTCTACACTAGTACTACTTGATACCCTACAGTTCTCGCAGTCATGCTGCCATTGATAAGAAAGCCCAAACAGATGATCTACATCTACACCTTCAGCATACAATACATCAAGCATATACATTAAAAACTCCTGACAATCTTGCTGACTATTTTGAGAGAATTGTGTTTGGCCTGAACATCTGTCTAACAGATTTCGAATTTCAGACACACTTTCTATGTTTGTTCTATCAGTGCTACATTTCTCTAACACAGAATTTAACAAACTGCAAAATCTTTGATCAGAATTGACCACAATCTCTTCTTTTACATTTTGTAGAGAAAACAAAACATTAATCACTACATTAGCATAGCAGTTGACACCAGAACTGTTTTCAAATTGAAAACCAACAACATCTTCAACAGAATCCTTTTTGTTTCCGCTTATAATTTCAGGTTCATCGACTTTTCGTCTTTTTGCTACAACCTCCCCAGTATTGGTCACATTTCTTCGTTTCCGGCCTACCACACGTTTCTCAAACAAAGGATACTGAGGCAAATGTGGGGCATACTCTCTTCTCAACCTATTGTATTCCTTAACACAATCTAGATCCGCACAAATGTTTGTGACATCACACTCAATCAAGTACAATCCCGATAAAGTCCTAACTCGTGACAATGCCACATATGCCATACCCTCCTTGAACACAGAACTGCCAATATTCACCAATGCAAAGTCTACACTTAAACCTTGCGATTTATGGATTGTCACCGCATATGCCAAGCAAACAGGAAACTGCTTACGACGAACATATAAGTCTTTTACAAGCAAAAATCTAGCAGAACAACGAGCAATTAGCTGTACTTCCTCAATGCCATCAAATTTAATTTTTAAAAATTCAATTCCATCTCTATTTCTGTATTTCACAAAATCAACAACATTACCCATTGATCCATTTACCAGACCTCTTTCAACATGTAAATTCCTTCTTAAAATTATACGGCAGTTCAAGCACACATTCAGAGTCTTTTCAAAACCCGCAGTTTTAGATATACTCTTCTCTAATGAATCCAATTTTGTTTTCAGATTCTCAGACAAAATAATTGTTGATCCCATATGCTCTACTCTGTCAATAGCTTCCAATTTCACAATCTCTTGCTTTTCTAAATGCAACATTTTGTTGTTGAATTTGGCACATTCTGCAAGAGTTGGCATCAAACATATTCCAGATTTTTTCTCAGTAACTTTCTGAAAAATATTCTCAGGCACAACATCTTCGTCTGGATATAAATTTGTCAGTAATCGTGCATGTAAAGCTTCTTTCCCATGCTCGGTCACTTTTCCAATTCTAACATCTTGTAGAATAGTCTTGTAAACTTCATCCTTTGCCTGACGCATATTTTCATGCAGTTCAGCATAATTGAAGTTTAACCATATATTGACGTTGCCAATACTCCCTAAGCACTTCCTGGTATCTTCATGCGTGAGCATTTTGAACACAGGTTGCCCTTTCACTGGTGTCAGCTGCAGAAGATCTCCGAAAACAATGATGTGTTTGCCACCAAATAACACATCATACTCTGTTTTGAGAACTTCTTGCATTCTCAAATGCACAAAGGCAAGCATGACATTGGAAACCATGCTTACTTCGTCAATGATAAGAAGTTTCATTTTCCTCAAGACTCTTGAAACTTCAAAACAAGCATCTCCAGATAGCTTGTGATATTCTAATTTGTTGTCATGCTCCACTGGCAGCATCAGTAAACGATGTAAAGTAATCCCTTTAATGTTATGTGCTGCCAGTCCAGTTGGAGCGGTGACAACACAAGACAGCGATGACTCTGTCCTTTCCTGCAAATAACATGAAATTGCTTTAATAAGGAAACTTTTTCCAGTTCCCGCTTCTCCACTCACGTACAGTCGGACAGGCTTCAACGACGTACATGAGCACTCTTTCTTGTCATGACTTAATCCATGATCAATTTGCATGGTAAGTTCGTCATATATTTTCCTCTGCTCAACGTTGAGTTGTCTTTCCAACTCTTCTAAGTTAACCGCATCCTCCTGAGCATGTGCCATGGCTCTTTCCACTTCATTCATAGCAGTGGCAGCTTCATTTTCGATAAGAGGTCCTCCTAGTGGATCCTGACTCAATGAAGCAGAACTCTGACTGTCCTGAGAACTGTCTCTGGCAATCTCGGCTGCAATCGTTGCTTCCTGCTCAATTTCCACATTCAACATTTCTACATATTTGGGAAAAGCAGGACATTCTATGGTCTCCTTGGCAGCATTGAATGAGTCTTCGTAACAAAGGAAATCTCCAAGCAGTTCCTCTTCTGCACGCCAAGGCTTAAAAAGTTGCAAAAGTGCTAAATAGAAAAACTCCTTTTTTTCAGGAGATTCGCCACTCAATTTTCAATGGTTTATCAAGTGGCATTTTCTTTGCTTGACAAGACATCCCTCACTTCCTATTACAGCATACACTCCTTTCTCAGTATCTTCTTTGATGTTCCTCTTGAATATGTAATTTTGCAGAACCTCATACAGACAAACATTCTCGAGGTGACTGCTTCGATTTGGATAATATGTATCCAACATGTTGCTCTTCAAAATGTCGGTACTGTTTGGCTCCTTTTCCGCCAAATACTCAATTTCCCGCACAGGTTTCAGAACTCGATTACGCGTTGCAGCAAGACCAACACTCGCCCAAACGATACTCCTGGACTTGGCATAGAGACTTGCTGAAGACAACCGGTCAGAACATTCGTAAGCTCCGATTTCTCGATGCGACAACATCTTCAGACTGAAACTGTACAACTTCTTGCTGAGGCTCTTTTCATGGGAAATGTCCTCCCACATATCCTTCAATTCTGTCTTCTCTTTTTTGGTGATGTAAGATGTCACATACCGAGCCACAGCCATACAGTTATCAGCCACAAACTGTATATCCATGTTAGCATTCCACATGGACAAAATCACCGGGTTGTAGTCGTTAATGTACTTAGACTCTTCGTTCCTCTTCAAATTGTATGTGTTTTTAGGTGATTTCTTCATCACATTATGTCGCAGCGAAGACATCAAACTGTTCACTCTTCCTTTAGAAATCACCGGTCGTGGAAAGCCGAAACGACATTTGGTGTAGAACTTGTCTTTGTTCCGGAATTTACGACGACAGTACTTTCCACATCGATGGCTTTGGAAACGTAGAACTTTTTCTCGTAGGCTTTTTTTCTCCATTGCGTTTGGAACAGCACACGTAGAATACTGTTCTATGAAACTCATCACTGAGTCTTCTGCATCCGTTCCAAATTTAGGTGCATCCTTGATCCACAGCAACATATGTATATGAGGAGCACCTCTTGCTTGGTACTCCTTCCTCCAGAAGAAATCCAACACCTCTCCAAGAGGTGGATTCTTCTTATTCATGATGAAAGACATCATACCTTCAAATCTATGATTGAAGTACCTACATACATTGACTGGATCCAAAGAGCACAGTTCTCCGGGTGTCTTGAATTAGATGTTTTCTACGTTAGCATTTGCCTCTCGTAGAAATTCAAGTAAGTCTTCCCAGCCATACTCAGCACAGCTCAAAGTGAGGAACCATGTGGGAGTTCCTAAGTTCCTTAGCATACATTTTAAATCACCATGACGACGGTACCAGTACTCATTAGTACCACGCTGACACGCCATGAGATTAATCAGGTGAGAATCCAAAATACTGTCTTGGACATTGACTTTATCCATAAAGTCACTTGCCGAGATGTTTTGCATGTGTATACCACTTTTCAAGATGTGGTTCACTGCATATGACAGTCCAGACAGATCGCTTTCAAACAGGAGATGAAACAAATAAGGAATGCATTGTCGAAACCTAGGATCTCCTGCATACAATCGCAAAGTCCGGTATTCAGAAGCAGGAATTTGATGAGGTCGCTCATCATATCTTCCTCCCTGACCTGTTGGAAAAAGCTGTGGGAAACACCGAGCTTCCAAACTTTCCTCCCAAACACTAATGGGACTCCCTTTCGCTTGTTTCATTTGAAACAACTCAATAGCATTCCCCATGACTTCCTTGGAATGCAAAGGATGAACACTATAATGTTCATATATTTCTTCACTAGTACAGGGTTCTACTTTCTCAATTTGACCAGCACACAAATCGTTATCCTCTTCCTCACTTACTTCCTCTTCTGCAACATATACATTTTTATAGTACTTATTATATTTTTTCAAATACAATGTTGCCCTTTTGACTTTCCTAACATCTACTAAATCTTGCCATATTTTCTTATTCTTTGTCGGAACCCCATTAACTAAGATAACAAGAGGTTCCTCTTCCACTTTTTCTACTCCAATTGTGTTAATGTTTTTCTTCAAATCTAGAGGCAAATAAACAACTCTTCCCTTTAATCCTCTCTGTAAATCTGATGGAGGCAATTTCCCTGTCTTTGGCTCCATTCTTACAATAGCCTGAAAGGGATGGATACTTTGAATCAAAATAGATTCATAAGTATTTAAATCCTTCAATTCAGAAGGAATCTCAACCAATTCCAGATTATTATGAACTGCTCTAGCAGGCATCTGGTTTTGATTTAATTTGTTACAACAATAAGTACACACACGTTGATCCAATCCCAAATCAAAACAATTTTCTACCATCAAGTATGTTGTAAAATCCTTCCATTCACTATTATTTTCCCTTTCACTTTTTCCATATAAATCCACTAACTTAGTCTGATTCTTATAATAAGTGCGTCGACAACACACACAAGTGAAATTTGGCCTCTCACTTGATTTCACCTCAAACGTCGCAATTTCCCTCTGGAAATTATCTGTACTGGAAACCTGTACACTATCTTCCACATTACTCTCTTCTTCTTGGTCAATTTCAACATTCTCCTCTTTACTTCCAAAGTAACAAAACTCAATTTCTTCACATATATTCTTCACATCTATTTCAGAACCATGCAAAAGAGCAGCGCATAATTGTTTAAGCATAATTGCTGGACTCTTAGCATAATACAACATTCTAACTAATTTCCTCACTTTATTATGATGCACTGCTAGCATCCTGAAATGATGAAAAACACTCTGGCATACTCTCCTGGAAAGACAAGCCAGTGAATGACCATGCAAACCTATCACTTCTCTCACTCTGCAAGGATCTAATTCTTGCAACAACTTCATTTTCTGCTTCAAACTGTGTTCTTACTAAATGACCGTATAAAATCACAAAGCAAATTGATGGAATCCTGTCGTACACTGCAAATACTACTACACTTCCAGGTGTACACAGGACCCTTAGGACGTCTCCCTAAAACCTCATTACCTAACACCTCTTCTATCTCTGTTGTCACAAGTTTTTCTTTTTCAACTGGACAACCATCTTTCACTTCATAAGCTCGACCACTGGTGTCAACTGCATGCACCAAATCATTATCCTGGAAATAACTCTCCTCATTAAAAAATGCCTCAGAGCTTGAACTATGCATCCATTCTCCAGAAAAAACTTCACAAAAATTACTACGATTAACTATTCTCTTCCATCTACTATTTCTTTTGAAATCATAAATTACCTTGTTTAGCTTCCGAATTCTATTGATTGTCAAAATAAATAACTTACGTTTAATTTCAAATGCCTGATCAATAACTTTCTCAACAATTTTTTTTCTCTTATAAAAAACCACTTTCTGCTGACCTTTCCTAATATTTTTTAACAAATTCCCAATTATCCTCTTGCGGAACATTCGTTTACGAATATCCCTAAACTCTTGTTTCCTTCTACTTTCATGCATAGAGTTATCTCTTACTCTAGCAGTAACATTTCTCATTGGCCTTTCCTTACCATTTGAATTCTGTCTCCTTTTCTGGACTGAAACATTTTCTGTAGTAATATTTTTTTTACTACACATATTTCTTATGACTGTTTTTCGACTCTTACCCGGTGCTTTCTTGGTGACTTGACAAATCTTTTTGTTAGAGGACTGCTGCATTCTTCCATGGTCCTGCTGTCTTTGACGTTTTGCAGCCTTTCTTACTCTTTCTTTGCTAGGCATCCTAAAATCTTGAAATAATCTGCAGTTGAATCTGTGGTAAAATATAATAAAAAATGTTATTAACCACTATTACCCAACAGTAAATTAATAACAGTCATCAAAAACTTAACACACTACTTAAGTATATAATATACTGAAGCCTATCTCCAATTTTTCACTGAACAGGACTCATCTCTTCTTAACCTTGGATAAACCTCACCTACTCTGTGTCCCCTGCACATAATTAAATGTAAAGGGGCAGATTTATATTAACTAGCACATCCCCAGGGATGCACCAGTTAACGTGCACCGCTGCTCTGCCACCCACGGTGTGCCGCATTTACAATCAGATAGGACAAAGCTACATCAAAACCCTGCGCCTGCTTGAAGCAGGCATAGATCTTGACGCAGGTAGGCTGAAAGCTAAAGCAACAACTAAGTATCGTGTGCAGAAGTTACAAAAAAGGAAAAATGGCGTTTAAACCAGTAATGAGCCCATGCTAACGTAACACAGTGTAAAAATATCCAGGATCTACATCAGTTTGGGGTTCACGAACCTGGCAGGTACAAGGCACTGAGGCTTTCCACCGTGCATGTCTCATCCCAAATCATATGTTGTTTGTGAATGAAACAATTTCCCAGACCAAATGCTTTGGATTGGCTACTTCTAAAAAATTAAACACCCCTACTATCCCGGAGTTAGAGGAATATGATGGTTGGAGTAATTTTACTCGTTGTCCATTAAAGATTTACAGGCCCTACTCCGTAATTCTTCCTTTAACATTTCCAGTATAAATCCAAAAGGTTCACTGCTTTGGCAACGTGCCTTATCCACGGTTTAATAACGCTGCCTTTTGCTTTATATAAGTTTTCAAATTGTATGAAATATATACCAATAGGTCGTTATTAACCTTTAGGTAGTGGTTTTCTTCATGAGGTCTGGTCGCTTCCATACACATACAGATTTTCAAAGATGATCAAGACCTTTATCTGAATGGAGAGGAATGCACTGAGACGCCAGATCATTCACTAATGTGTAGGCACATACAGTTACACGGTTCATGCAACAAACACCGACCAAATATGGCTTGCGTGTTGCAAGGCACGCCAGTTCCTGCTATCATCCCCACGTTCAAGTTCTTGGAAAATGGTAGTTATTTGATGCTCAATAATGAAGATTGTTCTGGGTTAATTAAAAGTATTCATTTTATCGTAACAGTAAATGAATGGGTTATTTGCTGCAGAAATGTTCTATTTCCTCCCACACATGAACATAGGGAGTTTTCAATCTGGCCACAAATACCAACCTTGGGAGCACATTTCAACGGCATGGCAAGAATAAGAGCTCTTTTGTCTCAGAGAGAGGTGGCCTTGAGTTCGGCCCGTGAAACTTTCGTGCTTCACATAGCGAACACCCGTACAGAGGTGCAGACCCTTTTAAATACAGATTCGACTTTGCATTTCAGCAAGATTACCCATTCATTTCCATGCAGCAGGAGGCCCATAGGAATGAAGGTGCAATTTGCGATTAGCAATTACCTCATCGCAAATTACGAATTTTTCCGACGGTGCAGGGGTGTCTCAAGAACACCCTGCTGCACCCCTGAAAAAAAAATTTGGGGTCATATGGCGCACATAAATTTTGAAAACATTCCTTTACCTCAAAAACGATTTTCAACTCATAATTTGAAAACACTGCACATGGGGAAATGACTTAAAATGTCCTTAAGACACATAAAAGCATTTTTTGATTGCCTTTGCAGCATGTTTCAGTCACCTTTAACATGCCTATGTAACGGAAACATTCAAAATCTAAATTTGCCATGCACAGGTGGGAGCATATTTACAAGCAATTTGCTCCACAGACAAACTTCTTACATTGAAATGGGAAAAATAACATCAGAGACTCTCAATTACCTTATAAAGAAGCAGACACCATTATGTCCTTCTCATCAATATTAAAACCATTGCTTTTTCTCAAAAACGATTTACAAGTCATAATTTGAAAACACTCCACAGCTCCTATGCACATAAAAGCCCTGTCAGTACTAATACTTCACATTTTCTCCAATTACAATTTCTCAAAGAAACAAAATCTATTTGTGAAACACTTGAGACAAAGCAACATTTGAAAAACACAACTTTCTTCATAATTTTCTCCTTAAAGCACACTATTTTCTATCTAAATTAAAGAAATTTTTTCTCACCTTAGCAAATACTTTGAGTTTCAAAACAGTCTCAGAAACACACCAATTTGTCTTCAGCAGAGCAAAAGGTATGCACTCCAGAGTCTGCAGCTATCAAAAGCACAGAAATGCTGTAATTCCTCACACAGATCTCTCATATCACCCAATCAAAACTCTTCCCTCACTTTTTTTCAAAGCAAAACCCTTCCCCCCTCTGCCCCCTCTCTGCTTTTTCTGCATAGCAACCACCTCTTGCAAGACCTCTCACACAACAATGTTGCAATTGAACTCTGAACTCTCAGTGCACCTGCATATCCAGAGCATTCTTTCATTTAATGATTTTTTCTTCGCCACTCAAAATACATCTTTCAACGAACTCATCCATGCACACTAACTTTCTGTTTTCAGCAATCAAAATCCACCAATCACTCTTACTGCTTCATTAACACAGAAACTCCTCAGTTTTTTTCATTTTACACTCTCATTTTTTCAACTGCCATTTCATTGCCACACTTCATCTGACTGCAGGAGAACCTTCTCTCGCCATGTTTTCTGTCTGGATTGTTGGACATAGCTACATCTATTGGGCTCAAAGGTACGCTGAAAACAGGAATTTACCTAACCTCAATTTACAAGATGTGGAAATTAAGTGGTTTGGCCACAGAGGATTAAAATGTCACCAATTGATACCATTGGTGAAAACCTTTATGCATTTGCCAAAACCTGACCTGTTAATTGTGCACTGTGGAGGTAATGATTTGGGCACTTTGACTGGGGTAGGTCTGGAAATGCTTTTAAAGGACACCTTTGAGCAATTGATGGCACTTTTTCCTGAGACTGCCTTGGTATATTCAAATATATGCCAAAGACAGAAATGGAGGTGGTCGAACCAATTTTGTCCACAAATTGAGAAATCGAGGAAGCATGTAAACAAATCTGTTTCAGCTTACATGAGAGACCATGGAATGGGCTCCCTGTACAACAATAACTTGCGTTACTACATGCAAGATATCTACAGAGCAGATGGAGTTCACTTCTCAGATGAGGGCAACAGAGTTTTCACTCTGAATTTAAGACTGTGCATTGGTACCTACTTATAAGTACCTAAATGTACCATAAACCCAAAAGCTCTTCTCAGAGCTACCCTACATCTGATCACTCACAATTATTATTTTACTCTAACTTTTTTCACTAATTTTCAAGAAAGTTCGCTCCCCAGACCGCTTCCCGGTTCGCGAACCGGGCGCACTCTACGCAAAAAAACAAAAAAAACTGTATATTTTTTTTTTGCCCTGCGAGACCCTTTCAAAGCCTCCACATCAAACCTAGGGGGTCAGGGAGGATCTACTATGCCCCCTTATGGTCATTTGCCCCTTCGCTTTGGCCTCCTCTTGTCTCTCGATCCTACCGAGAGACAAGATGGCGGCCGCTACGGACTGTTTGGAATGTTTACAGACGCCGAAAAACCAATCAGCTTCGCAAACCTCCGTAACGCGAAAAGTACGAGAAGCGGAGCGCTGTTACAGATATATATCTTTTTTTGAACGTTAATTTCTCAAAATCCACTAGAGCACATATATTGAGACCTAGCAAAGGCACATCGGGCTACCAGTCCCTACAATTTTGCCAAGTTTCGTGCAAATCCATTCAGCCGTTCGATTATTATTATTATTTTTTTTTTTTGCCCCGCGGGGCCCTTTTAAAACCTCCACATCAAACGTAGGGGGTCACCGACGATCTACTATTCCCCCTTATGGTCATTTGCCCCTTCGCTTTGGCCTCCTCTTGTCTCTTGATCCTACCGAGAGACAAGATGGCGGCCGCTACGGACTGTTTGGAATGTTTACAGACGCCGGAGAGCCAATCAGCTTCGCTTCGCAAAGCTCCGTAACGCGAAAAGTACGCGAAGCGGTGCGCTGTTACAGATATATATCTTTTTTTGAACGTTAATTTCTCAAAATCCACTGGAGCACATATATTGAGATCTAGCAAAGGCACATCGGGCTACCAGTCCCTACAATTTTGCCAACTTTCGTGCAAATCCATTCAGCTGTTCGATTATTATTATTTATATATTTTTTTGCCCCGCGGGGCCCTTTTAAAACCTCCACATCAAACCTAGGGGGTGAGCGACAATGTACTATGCCCCCTTATGGTCATTTGCCCCTTCGCTTCGGCCTCCTCTTGTCTCTCGATCCTACCGAGAGACAAGATGGCGGCCGCTACGGACTGTTTGGAATGTTGACAGACGCCGGAGAACCAATCAGCTTCGCTTCACAAAGCTCCGTTGCGCGACAAGTACGCGTCCTGGGCCGCTGCCCGGTCCGCTGTTACAGATATATATCTTTTTTTAAACGTTAATTTCTCAAAATCCACTGGAGCACATATATTGAGACCTACAAAAGGCACATCGGGCTACCAGTCCCTACAATTTTGCCAAGTTTCGTGCAAATCCATTCAGCCGTTCGGGCTAAAAGTGAGGCCAACCGCCCTATGGAAATTAACATGGGAAAAACGCGTTTTGGGACCCCCCTTTTTTCTCGGCCCCCCCTTGACGAACCCCCCCAAAATTTTCAGGGGCTGCTCAGAAACAAAATGTGCCATTTTCCTGAAAATTTCAGCCAATTCCGTCCACAAACGCCAAAGTTATTAGACATAGAATTTTCAAAAAACCCATAGAGAAAAAATCCTAACTATATATACCTACTGGCGACCGCCAGTAGGTAATATATGTGTGTGTGTGTGCATATCTATTACCTACTGGCGGTCGCCAGTAGGTAGTTGTAGTTAGGACCTAGTTTCCATAGCAAATACACTACATTCTATTTGGAATAACTTTGGCGCCGGTGGACGAATCTTCACGAATTTCTCCAAGAAAATGGCCTGCTCCGCTCCGCTCCTTCCATTGGAGTTTGGGGGTGATTCATCAAGTGGGGGCCAAGAAAAAAGGGGGGTCCCAAAACGTGTTTTCTCCATGCAATTTTCCATAGGACCTTTAGCAAGGGCTACAGCCCGAACGGCTGAACGGAATTACACCAAATTTGGCAAAAAGGTAGAGTTCGGTTCGCAGATCACGCTTGTTGTTAAATGGTGTAAATACGTTCAGTAGTTCCTGAGAAAATCATAAGTAAAATCATAAGTATATCTTGAGGACTTACCATACGCGTACGGTAAGCGTACGGAGAAGAGTACCATTACGAGCACGAGCTGCATGATGATTGGCTGTCAACTTTCTGTCAACACTCCAAACCAGGAAGTGTTGGCAGCAATCTTGTGCCTCGGTAGAACCGATACAAAAGGGGGTGGTGATGGACGGAGCATCTGAACCAATCAAACACTCACACCCAGTCAAAAGATCTGGGTTTGATCCATCACCGTTCTTTAGCCCACTCTGCCACCCCAGTTCAGACATGGCTATATGCGAATAAGTCTGACCCTGTGCCTCATGGGAACAGTCCAGCCCGAACTGCCAAGCCATGCCTTCCCTGGACCGGAAACAAGCTTCTGAGGACCGGTTTCTGGCATTCCAGCCGTCTTCAGCCCGGCTTGCTTGAATCCAGTAGCAAAGTGAGCAAGGGACTCACATCTGAGCATACCCTGCCACACTTATGGCGGCCAAAGCGGTACCAAAGGGGGTAGAACCGAGGCACAATAAAGTAGTGAAACAAAGGTGGAAAACTCGCAAAGGTGGCAGGGTAGAAACAACCTGACCCCCTAGGCCTGCTCAGGGAGTCCCAGAGGGACTCCCAAGGACCCCAAATTATTAATATTTTTTTTTAAATCGTGGGGTACGTGTAGGTACGCCTACGTTGTGAATAAAAAAAAATGTGGTCCATTTTTTTATTATGCTTGCGGGGGGCACATGGGCCCCCCAGCCCCGGGGACCACCACCCCCCGGGGCTTTGTTATTAATGAGGCGGGGGCTTACGGCCCCCCTGTAGCCCCAGGGACCGCCACCCCCCGGGGCTTCGTTTAAAAAAATAAAAAAATAAATCCTGTGTGGGGGGATCTTTGCCCCCCCACTCGCAACGGGGACCGCCACCTCCCTGGGGTTGTAATATTGAATATATGGGGGTCCGTGATGGACCCCCCAGCCCCGAGGACCACCACCCCCGGGGTTTTTCAATGTTGGGACGGGGGCCATGCGGACCCCCTCCTGGAGCCTTGTGTGGCTCTGGGGACCGCCACCTCCCCAGGGCCAGCTCCTGCAGTGTCCCGGGGTGCCTACCCCCCGGGACACTGCTGTTTGGTATGGTAGGTCGGGAGCCTCGCGGTTCCTGCCCTACCATAGCAAACTGCTTTTCATCAGAGAGAGCAGCATGTTAGCTGCTCTCTCTGACGAAAAGCAATGCCGGTTCCAAAGGATGTGGGGAGCCGGCTGGGACCGTGGGGGCATAGGGGCTCCCCCCACGTTCCCAAACATTGTATTTTAGCCCCGGGGATGGGGTCCCCGGGGATTATAAAAATTTGTAATAGACGCTATTTATTTTTTTACAGTAGATTTACCGTACGCGTACCATGCTCGTACGTACGACATACGGTACAAAGTCTGTAAGACTTCCCATAAGCGTTCCTAAGCTAGAAAAAGTAAAATATTTTCAGATATTGATGAAGTGTATGTGCTTACATGTTGGGTGGCTCTAAAAAGAGCCCTTGTGTTTATTAGGAGATTGTAGTACCTACAAGTAAGTACCGATGCAGAGTCTAAAGTTCATGAGGAAGACTCTGTTCCCTTCATCTGAAAAATGTACACCATCTCTCCTATAGATGTCTTGCATATTGAAACGCAGATTGTTGATGTAAATGGACCCCATTCTATAGTCTCGGAGAAAAGCAGAAACAGAGTTATTCACATGTTTCCTAGCTTTTTCAATTTGTGGACAAAATTGATTGGACCAGTTCCATTTTTGCGTTTGACATATATTAGAATAGACAAAGGCAGTTTGGGGGAAAAGTGTCATTAGTTCTGTAAAGGTGTCCTTCATAAACATTTCCAGTCCTACCCCAGTCAAAGTGCCTAGGTCATTGCCACCACAGTGCACAATTATGAGGTTAGGGTGTTGGAGATGCATAAAGGATTTCACCAATGGTATCAATTGGTGCCACTTTAACCATCTCTGGCCAATCCATTTAATGTCTAGATTTGGTAAACCTAGGTCTTTGTGAATTTATTTCTGTTGTGCGTACCTTTCACTCCAGAAAATATAGCTGTGTCCCACAATCCACACTGTAAGCATCTTGAAGAGAGGTCTTGATGCATTCAGATGGTCTCTGTAAATGAAAGGGCAGTTTGAAGATTTTTTTTTTCTAAAATGGTGCATAAGTGGAGTTTTGAAAAAAGTCGAAGAAGTGATTGGTTGTTTGAAATGTTACTAGCTACAAAAGTAGGGTGCACTTTTCTGTTATTTTAAAAGCCTGTCAATTCTTGGTTAAGAAAAAGTCATAGAAAATAACATTACTTAAGATAAGCTTATATTGACAAGTCAAGCAAACTTGCTGTTTTGATTTGCAACAATGTATGATGAACCTTTCACCTGTGTTGTCAGTTAGGTGTTCCCTGAAGTGTTTCTATGGGACCTGGCAGAATGTGGTTGAGGGAAGGGTTGAAAGCTTTAACAGAACGACTGGACAACAACGCCCACAACAGCAAGGAACTCTTCAGCATCGTCAAAGAGCTCTCCAAACCCCAGCACCGGAAACAACAACATCACCCCCTCGCAAGACCTCTGCGACTCACTCGCATCGTTCTTCCACCGCAAGATCACCGATATACACAACAGCTTCGGCACACCTACCACGTACCCAACCACCGAACCAACGCCCCCCACCTGTCAGGACCCTACCAGCTGCTCATGCCCTTTGCACTGTAAAATTAGGCAAAACGGTTCAAGGAGACCATAATCTGGATTCATGGTCCGACCTGGTGAGACTCAGGAGAAGTAAGATGGCCGCCCACGTGCCCACAGCACGATTCGGGTTAGCCGTCTAGCTTCCTGAGTGTTTCAGCGGAAGTCTAGGTGAAGCGCGAGCGCTCTACCAACTGCGCACTTCACCGCCGTCAAGAGTCGGAGAGGACGTTCGGAGAATAACGCTGAGAGGATTCCTGTTAACGAAGGGATTGTAATTCAGAGAACAGATTAGTCAAAGTATTTAAGTTTAGAGGACTCAGCGCGTTTATTCAAGCGCGAGTCCGTTTTCCCAGTAGTGCCGATAAATTTAAGTTGACTCAGCGCATATCTTCCCAGCGCAAGTCGGCTTTTCTGTCAGAGGTTGTCGGAGAGTCAACGAATCGTAAGGCAGAAATGAGCCGTTCAGAGGAGAAAAGTGTCAGCCATCAGCTATACAGCGAGAGACTGCCATAGAAGTTCGAGTACCTTCCCAGAAGCAGCACAACAAACTGAGCTAAGTGAATATACAAAAACATTGAACAGTAAAGTATCAAAAACTTACCTGAGAATAATTTACAGTGTTGTTGTAACCTGGAAAGAAAAAATAACATACGAAGAAATATAAAATCCTGATGGAATGAGTAACAGACATTTTCAGTCACTTTTAACTTAAGGAATAATAAATAAATACTCACCAAGAGAGTGAAAATCTGCAACTAGATGTGAGACCTGCAAGAATAAGAACAGTGTCAAAAGAATTTGTCGCAGATAGAAGCAGCACATGAGTATGCAGAATACTGATAGCCAGAACCCCAATTAGAAGACTATTCTTCAGTTAGTGAAGTAAGTGCACTTACTTAAAATAAAACTATAGTGATAGTGTAGACAACGAGAATTGGGTGCTAATGTGTCTTTTACCTTTAATAGTAACAACTAATTAGAAGAGGAAAATAAAAGGCCAACGTGAAGCAGAAGAGTAGCGATAGTCCAGCCTAATCAGGGTGGGTGAGACATATAAATTATAGTTAGTTTGAAGAGTAGATTAGAAGAGAATAAGTGAGCTGTTTATTTAATTACATGTTAATTTACAGGTTCCAGAGAATCTAAAGAGTACGTCTGCGAATAGCTGGCAGAAGGAACCAAGTCTGGACCAGTCTCTTCTTTGTTTATTATTTTATCCCATTCCCCCGTCCCTTGAAGTAATGATTTGGAGATTCTGTTAAAAGATCTCCTAGCATTGCTAAGAGGGGTTTGGGATCTAGCATCTCTGTTCCCGTGCAGAATCCGGTAAGACTATATATATATAACCAGTTTGAAGTTCTGACAGAGTGAAGTGCCCAAGTTGCCTTCGCACCTGAACAGAGATGGCGGAGGGAATTGATGTACAATCCTTAGGAACCATTTTAGATGCAATACAAAAAGAATTAGGAGCAGTCAGAGAAAAAAATCGTGCCCTTAGGCAGGAGGTGATCAGCACTAGGAAGGAAACGGCAGAATTAGCATTGAGATTAAGACAGACTAGTAGTTTAGAGAGGGAGGCGATGAACCCTGTACTGGAAGCAGCAAACAGATCAACCACTCAGGTCATTCATTCCCTGTCCCCAGTTATACCCTTGGCAGCCCCAGAGAGATTTAATGGGGATCCACAGAAGGCGCAAATATTTCTCTCCCAATGCTCTTTACATTTTTTGTGCCGCCCCTCGATATTCCCTGATGCGCAGTCTAAAGTGGCTTTCATACTCTCATATCTGAGTGGAGATGCAGCTTCGTGGTCAATGCCCCTAGTCACCCGGGATGATCCTTTGTTGAGAAATTTCGAGGAATTTAAACAAGAATTCTTGCGGATATTTGATAGACGGAGAATATCGCAAGTGGTAGATAATGAACTACTAGACCTTCGGCAAGGAAATCGAGATTTGATCGCGTATCTGGCCCAGTTCAACAAGCTAGTGGTGGAGACTGACTGGCCAGAGAGCAAGAGAGCCGCGGTGTTCTATCGTGGATTACGAGACGAATTGAAGGATACCTTGGCTCAGATTCCAAACAGACCAACAGAAATTTCGGCCCTCATTGATTTGGTCTTAGAAATTGATTTCCGTCAGGGGGAAAGAAGAGGAGAGAAGAAAAAAGACTATAGAGCTATAACCTCTAGATTCGATAGAGCTAAATCCGAAGTTTTAAGAAGCTCCGACATCCCTTCTGGATCAGAACCAATGCAGATTGGAACTATAAGAGGGCCTTTGTCTAAGGAAGAGAAAGACAAGAGAAGAGCCAATAATTTGTGTATGTACTGTGGAGTCAGTGGGCATTTTGTTAGAAACTGTCCGAAGAAACCAAAAAACACCTTCAAGCCGAAGGAAAACTAACAGCACCACCTGTGGATGGAGTTGAACGGGTGGGTGCGATTACAGAGGAGACTCCAACGGAACATCAAGTAGCAAACACACTACAATCGGCGGCCCCGCATATGAACCTGTCTATGGAGGTGAGGTTCAGGGAGACAATTCTGACAGATGTATCAATTATGATTGATTCTGGAGCCACTGGTAACTTTTGCGACTTAAGATTTGCAACCAAAATGGGCATCCAAGCCATCCAGAAGATTAGGAGTGAGGCTGTCAGAGCAGTGGACGGGACCAACCTTTCGTCGGGGCCGATAGTGAGTCACACAGAAATACTTCAACTGATTTCCAGCGATGGGCATAAAGAAAAGATTCAATTTAACCTAATTGATGCTCCACAATTTCAATTGATTCTTGGTCTTCCATGGCTTACGGAACACAATCCAACGATCAATTGGAGTTCTAGAACCATAGTGATGGACTCAAGTTATTGCCGAGAAAAATGTTTTGGAGTTACAGAGAAACCTTTGGAGAATAATCCGGCCTTGTCCTTGTGTGTCAATGGGCATTCTATGTGTGTGATAAATGCCCAGGAAATTCCTGACGATTATAAGGAGTTCCAGGAAGTGTTCAACGAGGTGGAAGCGGAGCAGCTCCCTCCTCACCGGGTCTATGATTGTAAGATTGAGTTTGAACCTGGCGCGAATTTGCCCTGTAGTCGTGTCTATGCCTTGACGGAGAAGGAGAATCACCATTTGAAGGAGTATCTGGATAAGTATTTGGCCAACGGTTTCATCCGGCCTTCTCAGTCCCCAGTCTCTTCTCCATTATTTTTTGTGCCCAAGAAGGAGGGAGATTTACGCATGTGTATCGACTACAGGGCCATCAACAAAATAACTAAGAAGAACAGATATCCTCTGCCATTGATCTCGGTACTCTTGGATCAAGTAAAAGGAGCACAAGTCTACACGAAATTGGACCTGAGTGGCGCGTACCATCTAGTGAGGATGCGTGAAGGTGATGAGTGGAAGACGGCGTTCAGGACCAGATATGGGCTTTTCGAATATCAAGTAATGCCGTATGGCCTATGTAATGCACCAGCTGCCTTTCAACACTTCATTAATGACATCTTGAAAGAATTTATCGACCAATGTGCCATTGTATACATAGATGACATCCTGATATATTCCTCTGACGTTACAAAACATCACGTACAGGTGAAAGAAGTGCTGAGGAAGCTGCAAGAGAACAAGTTGTTTGTGAAATTGGAGAAATGCGCTTTCGACGTGGCGGAAGTGGAATTCTTGGGTTTTGTTATTTCGCCAACGGGAATACTAATGGACCAGCGAAAAGTGGAGGCAGTCGCAGAATGGAACTCTCCAATAAGTGTAAAAGAAGTCCAGAGCTTTATTGGATTTGCCAACCTTTATCGGAGATTTATTAGTGAATTTTCCAGAAGAATACTGCCACTCACTAAGTTATTGAAAAAAGGAATCAAATTTGAATGGTCAAAGGAGGCGGAGGAAGCCTTTCAGTCCTTAAAGAAGGCTTTTACCACGGCACCAGTTTTGTTACACGCTGATCCAAATGAACCCTTCTATGTGGAAACTGATGCGTCGGATCAAGCAGTGGGTGGAGTATTGTCTCAGCGGCATAAAACCACAGGTCAATTGCATCCGGTTGCTTATCGATCCAGGAAATTGACCCAAGCAGAAATCAACTACACAATCACAGAGAAGGAGTTGTTGGCGATTAAAGATGCCTTTAAGGAGTGGCGACATTATCTGATGGGAGCCCAACATCAAGTGACGGTCTTTACGGATCATCGTAATTTGAAGTTCTTAAAGACAGCCAGGACTCTTACTCCCAGACAATTAAGATGGTCCATGTATTTTGCAGACTACGATTTCGTGATTACTTACCGTCCAGGAACTCAGAATGGGAAGGCGGATGCATTATCCCGAATAGGCACGGAACCCCAAAAAACCTTCTCAGAGAGTCAACCAATCATTCCAAGTGCTAAAATTGTTGGAGCCACCACCTCAATCAGTTTGGAGAAAGATATCACTGAAGTCATGAGTCAGGAGTAAGACAATTACCCTATTACCAGGACGCCTTGTATATCCCTACTACAGAGCTGCGGCAACAAGTGATGAGAGAATGCCATGATGATAGAATGGCTGGGCACAAAGGAGAGACCAAAACAGAAGAGCTAATTAAGAGACACTATTGGTGGCCAAAGATGACTTCAGATATTGGGAGTTATGTTAAGTCATGTGAGATCTGCGCTCAGGGAAAATCAGAACGGCAGGCCCCAAAAGGTCTGTTGCGACCCCTACCCACACCTCCCTACCCATGGCACACAGTAACTCTAGATCTTATTACAGACTTACCTAACAGCCAGGGTTATGACACCATTCTGTAGTAGTGGATGCCTTTACTAAAATGGCTCACTTTACAGCTTTAAAGGGGGTTCCTACAGCAAAGCAATTAGCCGCTCATTTCAGTTCCCAGATTGTTAAGACACATGGAATACCCAAGGTTGTGATATCAGACAGAGGTCCTCAGTTTGTGTCACATTTTTGGAAGGCCTTTATGGGAGGATTAGGTACTGAGGTTAGATTTTCCACTAGTTATCATCCCGAGACCGATGGGCAGACAGAGAGGGTTAATCAAGAACTAGAGCAATATCTGCGATTAATTCTTTTGAAGGAAGAGGGTGAATGGCCAGATTATTTGTGGACTGCGGAATTCGCCCATATTAATGCAAAGAATAGTTCGACAGGTTTCTCCCCCTTTTTCTTAAATTATGGCAGACATCCGAATGCTACCATTCGACAAACAGAGATATCAGTCCCAGCAGTCAAGGAGATAGTTTCACATCTGCACGAGATCCAGCAAAGAGCAGGAGACAATCTCAAAACAGCTAAAGAAAAATACAAAAATTATGCAGATCGAAAGAGGAGAGAGGGACCAACCTTGACCAAGGGAGACCAAGTTTGGTTAAGCACCAAGAACTTAAGGTTAAAAGGGAACCGAAAATTTCAGCCCCGTTTTATTGGCCCATATCCAGTGGAAGAACAAATCAATCAGGTCACTTATCGATTGAAGTTACCCTCTGGGTTAAAGGTTCATCCAGTTTTTCATGTTTCATTGTTAAAGAAAGCTTCGGCGGATTTGAGAATCCACTCACCCCCAAAGCCAATCCAGTTAGATACTGGAACCGAATTTGAGGTAAAAGAAATTCTGGATTCAAAAAGGTCCCGAGGAAAATTGTACTACTTGATAGACTGGAAAGGTTACGGTCCTGAGGAGCGATCTTGGGAGCTAAGTGAGAATGTTCATGCCCCTAGATTCATCAAGGCCTTTCAACAACGGTTCCCCACGAAGCCCAGGGAGAGAGAACCTGCTTTGTTGGGGGGTACTGTCAGGACCCTACCAGCTGCTCATGCCCTTTGCACTGTAAAATTAGGCAAAACGGTTCAAGGAGACCATAATCTGGATTCATGGTCCGACCTGGTGAGACTCAGGAGAAGTAAGATGGCCGCCCACGTGCCCACAGCACGGTTCGGGTTAGCCGTCTAGCTTCCTGAGTGTTTCAGCGGAAGTCTAGGTGAAGCGCGAGCGCTCTACCAACTGCGCACTTTACCGCCGTCAAGAGTCGGACAGGACGTTCGGAGAATGACGCTGAGAGGATTCCTGTTAACGAAGGGATTGTAATTCAGAGAACAGTTTAGTCAAAGTATTTAAGTTTAGAGGACTCGGCACGTTTATTCAAGCGCGAGTCCGTTTTCCCAGTTGTGCCGATAAATTTAAGTTGACTCAGCGCATATCTTCCCAGCGCGAGTCGGCTTTTCTGTCAGAGGTTGTCGGAGAGTCAACGAAGCGTAAGGCAGAAAGGAGCCGTTCAGAGGAGAAAAGTGTCAGCCATCAGCTATACAGCGAGAGACTGCCATAGAAGTTCGAGTACCTTCCCAGAAGCAGCACAACAAACTGAGCTAAGTGAATATACAAAAACATTGAACAGTAAAGTATCAAAAACTTACCTGAGAATAATTTACAGTGTTGTTGTAACCTGGAAAGAAAAAATAACATACGAAGAAATATAAAATCCTGATGGAATGAGTAACAGACATTTTCAGTCACTTTTAACTTAAGGAATAATAAATAAATACTCCCCAAGAGAGTGAAAATCTGCAACTAGATGTGAGACCTGCAAGAATAAGAACAGTGTCAAAAGAATTTGTCGCAGATAGAAGCAGCACATGAGTATGCAGAATACTGATAGCCAGAACCCCAATTAGAAGACTATTCTTCAGTTAGTGAAGTAAGTGCACTTACTTAAAATAAAACTATAGTGATAGTGTAGACAACGAGAATTGGGTGCTAATGTGTCTTTTACCTTTAATAGTAACAACTAATTAGAAGAGGAAAATAAAAGGCCAACGTGAAGCAGAAGAGTAGCGATAGTCCAGCCTAATCAGGGTGGGTGAGACATATAAATTATAGTTAGTTTGAAGAGTAGATTAGAAGAGAATAAGTGAGCTGTTTATTTAATTACATGTTAATTTACAGGTTCCAGAGAATCTAAAGAGTACGTCTGCGAATAGCTGGCAGAAGGAACCAAGTCTGGACCAGTCTCTTCTTTGTTTATTATTTTATCCCATTCCCCCGTCCCTTGAAGTAATGATTTGGAGATTCTGTTAAAAGATCTCCTAGCATTGCTAAGAGGGGTTTGGGATCTAGCATCTCTGTTACCGTGCAGAATCCGGTAAGACTATATATATATAACCAGTTTGAAGTTCTGACACCACCACCACCCTCTGCGCCTGGACCCCCAATCAGCACCGAAGACACCACCCGCACGATGAACACCATCCACTCCGGATCACCAACTGACCCCTGCCCCCACCACGTCTTCAACAAGGCCGACTCCATCATCGCACCCCAACTCCGGGACATCATCAACACCTCCTTCAGCACCGCCACCTTCCCGGAGATCTGGAAGCACGCCGAGCTCAGCGCCCTCCTGAAGAAACCAACAGCAGACCCCACCGACCTCAAGAACTACCGCCCCATCTCGCTCCTCCCTTTTCCCGCCAAAGTCATCGAGAAGACCGTCAACAGACAGCTTGCCGCCATCCTCGAGATGAACGGATCCCTCGACCCCTCGCAGTCTGGTTTCCGAGCCAACCACAGCACCGAGACCGCCCTCATCGCAGCCACTGATGACATCAGATCCCTGCTCGACAATGGGGAAACAGCGGCCCTCATCCTCCTTGACCTCTCTGCAGCATTCGACACTGTCTGCCACGCACCCTAGTGCAGCGCCTCAGCAACATCGGAGTCCAAGAGAAGGCACTGGAGTGGATCATCTCGTTCCTCGCCGGAAGAAGCCAGAGAGTTCACCTCCCCCCGTTCAGATCCGAGGCCACCGAAGTCATCTGCGGCGTACCACAAGGATCATCACTCAGCCCAACCCTCTTCAACGTCTACATGAGCCCTCTCGCAGCCATCGCACGCAAACACAACCTCAACATCATCTCCTACGCCGACGACACCCAGCCGATCCTCTCCCTCACCAACGACCCCGCCACCGCCAGAACCAGCCTGCACGAAGGGAAAAAGACATCGCCGAATGGATGAAGAGCAGCCGCCTGAAACTGAATTCAGACAAGACGGAAGTCCTCATCCTGGGATCATCGCCCTCCGCCTGGGACGACTCCTGGTGGCCACCTGCTCTGGGCAGCGCACCCAAACCAATGGACCACGCACGCAACCTGGGCGTCATCCTGGACTCCTCCCTGGCGATGACCAAGCAAGTGAACGCAGTCTCATCATCATGCTTCAACACCCTGCGCATGCTCCGAAAGATCTTCCGATGGATCCCCCGAAACCAGGAAGACGGTCACCCAGGCCCTCGTCACCAGCCGCCTGGACTACGGAAACACCCTCTACGCTGGAACCACGGCCAAACTCCAGAAAAGACTCCAGCGCATCCAGAACGCCTCAGCACGACTCATCCTGGACATCCCGCACCGCAGCCACATCTCCACCCACCTGAAAGACCTGCACTGGCTCCCCGTCAACAAGAGGATCACGTTCAGACTCCTCACCCACACACACAAGGCTCTCCACGACTTGGGCCCGAAGTACCTCAACAGCCGCCTCACCTTCTACACACCCACCCGCCAACTCCGATCCGCCAGCCTCGCCCTCGCCTCCGTCCCAAGAATTCGGAAATCCACCATCGGAGGAAGATCCTTCTCCTACCTGGCAGCCAAGACATGGAACTCACTCCCCACTCACCTACGGCTGACCCAGGATCACCTCTCCTTCAGGAAATTACTCAAGACCTGGCTGTTCGAGCAGTAGCAACCACCCCTCAGCGCCTTGAGACCCCTACGGGTGAGTAGCGCGCTATACAAATTTCATGATTGATTGATTGATTGATTGATTGAAAGCTTTGTCAGTTGGGAAGGGTTCAAAAGTTCAAGCAATAGAAAAGTATGTTTCATTTTGATTTAATGTGGGAATAAATGTGATTTGTTATTGATTTGTATATGTGTGTGGATAAAATGTGTAGATTGATAGGAAATGTTTGCTGTTTGCTATAGGAGTTCCTGACTCCCTTGGGTTAGTTAGGGGTTTTTGCAATGATCCCCAATGTCTGTTTTTTTAAAAATCTTGGTTTTGTACGCTTACGGGACGACTTACGGACCTCGCACCGTACGCGTATGGAAAATCTATCGTAAAAAAAAATAGTCTCTATTACTAATTTTTTTAAATCCCCGGGGACCCCATCCCCCGGGGCTTAAGGTATATGTTTGCGGGGGAGCTCTTTGCCCCCCCCCGCAGCCCCGGGGACCACCACTCCCCCGGGCTTTGTTTTAAAAAAAAAATCCTGTGTGGGGGGCTCTTTGCCCCCCCCACTAGCCCGGGGACCGCCACCTCCCCGGGGCTGTAATATTAAATATCCCCCCAGTCCCCGGGACCACCACCCCCGAGGGCTTTTCAATGTTGGGAGGGGGGCCGTGCGGCCCGCTCCTGGAGCCTTGTGTGGCCCTGAGGACCGGCTCCTGCAGTGTCCCGGGGTGCCTACCCCCAGGACACTGCTGTTTGGTATGGTAGGGCGGGAGCCTCGCGGCTCCCGCCCTACCATAGCAAACTGCTTTTCGTCACAGAGAGCAGCATGTTAGCTGCTCTCTCTGACGAAAAGCAATGCAGGTTCCCAAAGGATGTGGGGAGCCGGCTGGGACCGTGGGGGCAATGGGGCTCCCCCCATGGTCCTCAACGTTGTATTTTAGCCCCGGGGGATGGGGTCCCCGGGGATTAAAAAAAATTAGTAATAGACGCTATTTTTTTTTTACGATTGAGTTACCGGACGCGTACAGTGCAAAGTCTGTAAGTCGTCCCGTGAGCGTACCTCAGCAAGAAAAATTCAATTAAAAAAATATATTTTACAAATATCTATCAAGTTTATGTGTTTATTTGTTGATTGGTTCTTATTATTCATTTTCATTTTATTGGTGCTTATATGTAAGTACTTATGCATTGTCTAAACTTATTGAGCAGCAGTGTTTTATAGAGTGCTGAACATTTGACCTCTGGTGACAGTTAACTTTTGCATGATCTGCTGGGGGTAGGATGGAAACTTATGTCAGTTAGAAAGGTTTGAAATGTTGAACCAATGGAAATGTGTCTTTGGTTTTGAATTATTGTGTGAAGGAATTTGATTTGTTATTGATGTGTATATATGTGTAAATTGAGAGGGGAAAATGTGCCATTTGTTTGGTTCTGCTGTACGCACTGAAGCAGAGAGATTCTGTCTAAGGCTATCTGCTGTGTGAGTGGCATTCTTCTTAATCTTCCAATCAGTTTGAAAGGTGAGTTGATTACTTGTAAGGGACTGGATGTGTTGCATTTTATTTTTAGTAAGAGTAATGTGTTTATTCCTGTAAAGTTTGTCGAACCATATTCTGAGTTTGTCTGCATTTGGATAACTATTGTGATGATATCATTTAGTAAGTTAATGTGTTTAGTTAGTCACCTTTGTGCAGTAAAGTGCAGTACTAAAAAATGTAGAATGTGTGCAGTCACTTTTTTAGTTGTAGAATATTTAATAGTGTTGCTTCTGTAGAATTAGGCTTGTGTTCTAAATGTACAATTTTTTAGTCAGTATACATAGACTGCTGTATACACTCTTGGGCAGATTTACAAGCCCCTTGGGCCTCTTTCTTGTTTTATTGTGTCTCATTTTTTGATGTAATGTAGGCCAAAAAATAATGGAGCAAATTAGAAATGTATTTGCAAAATGAGTCAGGATTGTCTACTGAAATGTAGTGGTCATATACATGGAATGTGTTTAGTCACTAAAATGTTTTAGTGTGGTAAATGTGTTTTGGTGAAATGTATGGTTTACATTTTTTTGTCTAGAATCACACTGAGCGTCTGTGAAAATTAAAGGTTTACACTTGCACCTCCGCTGTATCTCTCACAGTCTATCTCTCTCTGCTTATAGTGTTCTCTCTGTTCTGATATTTTCCTTTATTTCCTTATTTTAATTTGTCTCTCTTCACAGTGCCACTTCTTTTCATACTCCCTCTTGTCCTTTAAGTCCCCCTCCATCTTTATTGTGTCCTTCTGTCTCCTAATAGTGTCCCTTCTTTTTATAGTCTCTCCTCTGACCTCTTAATCCTCCCTCTCTCATCATTTCTCTCTCCTAATAATTTTTCAGTCAGTATTCAGAGACTGCTGCATACACTGTTGGGCAGATTTACAAGCCCCTTGGGCCTCTTTCTTGTTTTATTGTGTCTCATTTTTGGATGTAATGTTGGCAAAAAAATAATGGTGCAAATTGGAAATGTATTTGCAAAATGAGTCAGAATTGTCTACTGAAATGTAGTGGTCATATACATGGAATGTGTTTAGTCACTAAAAGGTTTTAGTGTGGTAAATGTGTTTTGGTGAAATGTATGGTTTAAAATTTTATGTCTAGAATCACACTGAGCGTCTGTGAAAATTAAAGATTTACATTTACACCTTTTTCCATAATCTCTGCTGTCTCTCTCACAGTCTACCTCTCTCTGCTTATAGTGTTCCCTCTGTTCTGATATTTTCCTTTATTTCCTTATTTTAATTTGTCTTTCTTCACAGTGCCACTTCTTCTCATACTCCCTCCTGTCCTTTTAGTCCCCCTCTGTCTTTATTGTATTATTTATTCACTATGACAGGTCTCTTGGTTTATCGGCCCCCTGGTAATGGAAATTCCTGGGTGTCTTCTCTAGCTGCAACACTAGCTCCTTTGCTTTTAAGGGCAGCTAACTTCACCATTCTTGGTGATTTAAATCTTCACCTTGAAGATTCCTCCTGCATTTCCAGTAAACATCTTATTTCCGACCTTGAGGTTTTTAATATTCTGCTGTGCAACTCAGGTCCCACTCACTCTGCTTGCCATTTGCTGGATCCAATTTTTTCAAATCTTCAATTTGACTGTGCACAGAGTGCTCGTCCGTTGGAGTGGTCAGATTACTATGCGGTTCACTTTTCCTTACCTCGCAATAAAATCAAGGCCGGGGTCAGAATCGGAAAGGATGAGCATATATGTCGGTGGGGTAAACTTGATGTAACAAAGTTTAACCAATACCTATCGGGGACTCTTCCTGATACTGATCTGCCCGCCACTGAGTTAAATACCGTGGTACTCCAATGGCTAAACAATGCGGTGGATACTCTGCTTCCTTTGACATCCAAGCACTCCGGGTCTCATCCTCCACCCGTGCCATGGTTCTCTGATGATCTAAAACTTTTGCGGGCAAAATGTAAGGTCCTTGAAAGGAAGTGGAGACGTACATATTCTGTCTCCCGGAAAGTGGCCTACAGAGAGGCCCTAAAAGGATACCATAAGCAATGTAAAACTGCAAGAGCGGCTTATACTGTGAATATGGTGACGCACGCACAGAATAGCTCTCGCGTCCTCTTCTCTGTAGTCAAGAAATTGACCGGAGCAGACACTACCCCAGGTCCCCCTGCATTGGATGAGGTTCAATGTAAAGCTTTGGCTGAGTTTTTCATTGCTAAGGTTGAGCGCATCTATGCCTCGCTAGCTTCTCCTTCTGTGGTGGAGGAATTCCAGACAGAATCTACATTGCCAGTGGAATGCTCCCTCGCCACAGTGAAGCTCATGGAATGGCAATTGCTAGATGATGTCTCTTTCCTCTCCTGCTTGAACAGTGTAAGATCGGGCTCTCCCCGTGACCCGTTACCTGTTAAAATTCTGAAGCTATTGGATTCCAATTCCCATCAGGTACTCATGAGACTGCTAAATGTGTCTTTAATTGAATCTTATGTACCCCAGGACTGGAAACATGCGATGGTGGTGCCCCTTTTGAAGAAGGCAGGTGCGGATGCTTCCAACTTGTCTAATTTTAGACCTATCTCCTTGCTGCCCATTCTATCAAAGATTCTGGCTGGAAAGACACATTAACACTCAGTTAAATCATCTTGTGGAGAGCTCGGGATTTCTGCACCCATCCCAGTCCGGCTTTCTAACTCATCACTCGACCGAGACTGCTCTCCTTCGAGTTACGGAGAGTCTGCGACACGGTATCGATCGTGGGGAAACATCTGCACTCATCCTGTTGGATTTGAGCGCCGCGTTCGATACCGTGTCCCACTCCATTCTTTTGAATTCTCTCCGGTCCCTAAGAGTCGCCGGCCCAGCACTAGCCTGGATTGCCTCCTTTCTTAGTGGGCGTACTTTCCAGGTCTTTTCAGCGACAGCAGCATCTGCCATCTGTCCATTGGCGCACGGCGTCCCCCAGGGGTCTATACTCAGCCCTCTACTGTTTAACATCTATATCAAACCCCTGGCTACTATCGTGGAGGATGCGGGGTTGACGCTATTTTCCTACGCCGATGACACCCAGATCGTCTTCTCCCCATCAGGCAAAGACGGGAACAACCCCTCTGCTTTGAAGCTCGGTTTATCGCTTGTAGCGGAGTGGATGCAGAGGAATTGTCTTAAGCTAAATGGGGAGAAGACGGAAGTGGTGATATTGGGTAAGAATAAAGATCTCTGTGGCCCCCAGCATTGGCCTAGTGATATGGGGCCGCTCCCACAACTAGCGGCGGTAGTTCATAATCTTGGATTCCTTGTGAATGAAAAACTATCCATGGGACAGCAGGCTACTAAGGTTGCTTGCCATCTGTTTTGTTACTCTAAGATGGCTCCAGAAAATTTTATGGATGGTGCCCATATCTTCCCAGAGAACTGTTGTCCAGGCGTTGGTCGTTTCCCGCCTGGATTACGGTAATGTTCTATATCTCGGAGCTGACGTAGCAACAACCAAAATTCTTCAAGTGGTGCAAAATGCGTCTGCCCGTCTCCTCCGTAATGTCCCAAGAACTTCTGCTGCCTACGCCTTGCGCGATCTCCACTGGCTCAGAGTTCTGAGTCGCATTAAATTTAAAGCCTTGTGTTATCTGTTTAAGATCAGGCAAGGCTCGGCGCCTAAATATTTGCAGAATTTGGTGCAACCCTATAAACCTCACCGTATGCTGAGATCATCCGAGAATGGTGATTTCATCATTCCAAGGTTTAAGCTTGTAAAAATAGGTGGTCGGTCTTTTTCCCACCTGGGCCCTAAGCTCTGGAATGCTTTACCAGTGACTTTAAAGTTGGAGACAAAAATGCTTCGTTTCCGGAAGGGACTCAAAACTTTGCTTTTTGAGTGTTCTGTCTGATGTATCAGTTCCATCTTTATTACCTGCTTTTCTTTCTCGAGTCTATCCCTAGCGCCGGGAAACCCACTGTGGGTAGCTGTGCGCGATATAAGTTTAAATAAATAAATAAATAAATATTGTCTCCTTCTGTCTCCTAATAGTCCAGTTTCTTTTTATAGTGTATCCTCTGACCTTTTATTTCTCTCTCTTTCATCATATGTCTCTCTTAATAATTCTCCAGTCAGTATAGATAGACTGCTGCATACATTCTTGGGCATATTTACAAGCCCCTTGGGCCTCTTTCTTGTTTTATTGCGTCTCATTTGTGGATGTAATGTTGGCCAAAAAATATTGGTGCGAATTGGAAATGTATTTGCAAAATGAGTCAGGATTGTCTACTGAAATGTAGTGGTCATATACATGGAATGTGTTTAGTCACTAAAATGTTTCAGTGTGGTAAATGTGTTTTTGTGAAATGTATGGTTTACATTTTTTTGTCTAGAATCACACTGAGCGTCTGTGAAAATTAAAGATTTACACTTGCACCTTTTTCTATAATCTCCGCTGTCTCTCTCACAATCTATCTCTCTCTGCTTATAGTATTCTCTTTGTTCTGATATTTTCCTTTATTTCCTTATTTTAATTTGTCTTTCTTCACAGTGCCACTCATTCGCATACTCCTTCCTGTCCTTTTAGTCCCCCTCTGTCCTAATTGTGTTCTTCTGTCTCCTAATAATGGTGTATCCTCTGACCTCTTATTTCTCTCTCTTTCATCATATGTCTCTCTTAATAATTCTCCAGTCAGTATAGATAGACTGCTGCATACATTCTTGGGCAGATTTACAAGCCTCTTGTTCTATTATGTCTTATTTTTGGATGTAATGTTCGCAGAAAAATAATGGTGCAAATTGGAAATGTATTTGCAAAATGAGTTAGGATTGTCTACTGAAATGTAGTGGTTATATATATATAGAATGTTTTCAGTCAGTTAAACGTTTTAGTGTGGTAAATGTGTTTTGGTAAAATGTATGGTTTTAAATAATTTGTTTAGAATCACACTGAGCATATGTGTAAATTAAGGAATTATACTTGTACCATTTTCCATAATCTCCGCAGTCTTTCCTCATAGTCTACCTTTCTCTGCTTATACTGTCTCCTCTCTTGTGATATTTTCCCTCTTTCTTTATTTTCACTTGTATTTTCTTATAGTGCTGCTTTTTGTCATAGTCCCTTCTGTATTCTTAGGGGGTTATTAGGATGGTGGGCGGACTTAGTCTGCCCGCCATCCTCACAGTAGTTGGGACTGCCCACCATAAGGGCGGGGGTCCTGTGGGGGGTATTAGGATGTGCCTGCCGCAGTGGCAGGTGCATCCTACATTTTTAACATTGTAGCGGGCGGTGCTCTCAGGATCGCCCGCCACAATGCTAAAAATGCATGTATGCATTTGCATACACAAAGCGGCAGGCACCGCGTGGTGCCTGCCGCTTTGTGTATGCAAATGTTGGCGGATACTACAGGTACCCCTCCTGTGCACCGCACAGTAAAGACCGCTTGCCTTTCCATGGCAGCATCGCTGCTACAGAAAGGCATCTGTAGAGGCCCATCATGATCTGGCACCGCCACCATGTTAAACCCTTTCCGCCCGGGGCGGGAAAGTGGTGGATGGGCTTTTTGACTGCTGCGGATCCCCCAGGCCTGCTAATATGGCAGGGGGTCATTCTGGTTGGGTTGGTGGGTGGATTGCCCACGCCAGGCTGGCGGTGGGTACCGCCAGCCTGCCAGGGGCAATCCGCCCGCCATCCTAATGGGCCCCTTAGTGTCTCTCTGTCCTCATTGTCTCATCTGTCTCCTATTAGTCCCACTTCTTTTTATACTCCCTTGTCTAACCTCTTTTTATACTGCTCCCCTGTCTCCTAATACTCTGTGTTTTTCTTCTTATACTCTCCCTTCTCTCCTCATACTGCCACCTTTCTCCTCATACTACTCATTATCTCTTCATATTTCCATTCTTTTCATACTCTATTTATCCCCTTATGCTGCAGTGTCTGCTTATATCCTCTTTTCTATTTTATTTCCTATTGTCTCATAGTCGTCTTTCTCTTGTTGTAAGTTCTTCTATTTTCATATTCTTATGTTTGTTGTCATAATATCTCCTATCTTCTTATAAGTAATATAATAGTGTATTTGATATATTTATTTTTCTAAAGTGATATGTATTTTTTATAATAGATTCTTTTGATCATCACTGAAAAAAAATCATCATGACTTCCAAAATAGAAAAGAAGAAAGGACGAAAGAAAGCAGTTTATTTAAAGAGAACTCATCTAAAACATTTACCTGAAGAACAATGTGTTAACAAAAAGAAAAAAAGTCCTGGTAAGAAAACTAAGACTTTTCTGCGAAGATTGTGAACCAGTAACAGTAGTGTGCGCAGAGTAAAAAATACTGTGACTGTTTCTGCAACTAAGAGAAAAGACAAGAACCATGGAAAACATTGTGAAAAAAATGTATATAGTAATAGGAGGAAAAACCAAAATCAGGAAATAAGGAAGAAGATGTTTTATAATAGAATTTTGTTTAATTTGACTAAGTTAATAAAGAATTGTAAGAAGAAAACTGCATTTTATCAGAAGAGGAAATGTATTGAGAATGTAGTTGAGAAAGCTTTTGAATTAAAAAACAACTTTTTGTTTTAGTAATCAATAGAATTTAATCACTAGATAAGCCAATCCATATAATGAAGAGCAACAGTAAATGGAGAAGAGTAAGTAATAGAAGTAATTTTTCTGAGGTTTTTTTGGGTGAATGGAAACATAGTTCAAGTTCTGAGCCTTTTTTAATGAGGAGAGTTATTTTCAGAGTAATGAGTTGTTGCATGCAGTCGACACTAGTGGTCGTGCTTATGAGGTTAAAAATGGTTGTCCTATTGAGAAAGAGAAAATTGTTCCTAGAAATGTAGAAGAGGTGTTAGCTGATGATGTATTAGGGAGAAGGCCTAAAGTTCCAGTGTACACTTGGAATTGCAGTTGTATTTGTAGTGTACGGCAGGAATCTATTGATTTTTTATGCAATTTCTTACGAAACTATACTAAGAAAAGTGTTAAACAAAAGAGTAAGATGTTGCAAGGATTAGACACTTGCAGAGTGAGAGAAAATACTGGTTTGCAAAGACATTCTTTGACTTGTCTTTCAAAAAAAAGTATGTAGAAGTGTTTTTCACCATTTCAGAATGTTGGCAGTACATCATACTGAAATGAGGAAATTAGTCAGAACGTTGTATTATGCAAAAAGTCCAGCTCAAATGTTAAAGAAGTTGAATTGTGCTCTTTTGCATGGATCTGTGTAAGATGTAAAGAACGTTTGTGATGAAATTCAGGTTAGTTACTTAGGTGCAGAAGAAGATAGTGCAGAAGTTGATACGTTAGTAGAAGGAAATGTAGAAGAGAATGTACAACATTGCAGTACAGAAAAATTTGAGCAAGAAATTACAAAGTTCAAGGTGATTTCAGGTGAAACACCAAATTATTCTTGTATTTGTTGTCGACGTACTCATTATAAAAATCAGACTAGGACTGTTGATTTGTATTTACAATGTGAAAAGGAAAATAATAAGGAGTGGGTGGAATTTGTAACTTATTTGTTGGTAGAGAATACTTTTGATTTGGGTTGTGATCAGCGTATTTGTAAATATTGTAATAACAAATTAGACGAGAAGAAAATGCCTGCTAGAGCTGTGTATAATAATTTTGAGTTGGTAAAAATTCCTTCTGAACTGGTGGATTTAAATACTTACGAATCTATTCTTATTCAATGTGTGCATCATTTTCAGGCTATTGTTCGCATGGAGCCTAAGACAGGGAAATTGCCTCCTTCAGATTTACAGAGAGGATTAAAAGGAAGAGTTGTGTATTTGCCATTAGATTTAAAGAAAAATATTGAAACTGTAGGTGTAAAAAATGTAGAAGATGAACCTTTAGTTATTCTTGTGATTGGCGTTCCTACTAAGAGTAAGAAAATCTGGCAGGAATTAGTGGATGTTAGGAAAGTGAAAAAGGCAACGTTGTATCTGATCAAAAATAGTCAATATTATAAAGACGTGTTTATGTAGAAAAGAAGATAGTGACTTGCCATCTGGACAAATTGAAAAAGGGGATGTGTCTAGAACTGAAGAAATATACGAACATTACAGTGTTCATCCAATGCATTCCAAAGAAGTGATGGGGAAATACTATAGACTTTTTCCAAATGAAAGAAGCAAAGGGAAGTTCAATTAGTGTATGGGAAAAAAGCTTGGAAGCTCGTTGTTTCCCTCATTTGTTTCCTACAGGAAAAGGAGGACGATATGATGACCGACCTGTGCAGATTCCTGCATCTGAATACCGGACATTAAGATTGTATGCAGAAGATCCGAGATTTCGACAATGTATTCCGTATTTGTTTCATCTTTTGTTTGAGAGTGATTTGTCTGGACTTTCTTATGCAGTAAACCATATATTGAAAACAGGCGCACATCTGCAAAAAGTTTTTCGGCAAAGGAATTTATGGATAAAGTACACCAGAAAGATAATGTTTTGGAATCTCAGCTAATTAATCTCATGGCATGTCAGCGTGGTACTAATGAGTACTAATGAGTACTGGTACCGTCATCATGGAGAACTTAAATGTATGCTAAGGAACTTAGGAACTCCTACATGGTTCCTTACTCTAAGCTGTGCTGAATATGCTTAGGATGATTTACTCAAATTTCTTCGAGAGGCAAAGCCAAATATAATAAATATTGAATACAAGACACCTGGAGAATTGTGTTCTTTGGATCCAGTTAATGTATGCAGGTATTTCAATCATAGATTTGAAGCTATGATGTCTTTTATCACCAATAAAAAAATCCTCCTCTTGGAGAGGTTGTGGACTTCTTTTGGAGAAAGGAGTATCAAGCAAGAGGTGCTCCTCACATACACATGCTAATATGGATCAAAGATGCTCCCAAATTTGGAACAGAGTCAGATGATACTGTGTTGTCTTTTATTGAAGAATACGCTACATGTGATATACCCAAAAGCACACAGTATAAGGACTTAAAACAACAAGTCTTACAATTCCAAATCCATCGTTGTGGGAAATACTGTCATCGCAAGTACAAATCTAAGGACAAATTCTACACCAAATGCCGTTTTGGATTTCCACGTACAGTAATATCGAAAGGAAGAGTGAACAGTTTTATGTCATCTTTGTGACATACTATCACAGGAAAGTCTCCAAAAAATACCTACAATTTAAGAAGAAATGAAGACTCAAAATATATAAATGACTACAACCCAGTAATTTTGTCCATGTGGAATGCTAACATGGATTTTCAATATGTTGCAGACAATTCCATTGCTGTTCCTCGATATGTAACATCGTACATAACAAAATCAGAAAAGACGGAATTAAAGGAAATGTGAGAGGAGATTTCCCACGAGAAAAGTCTAAGTATTACAGTTTGAAGATGTTATCTCATCGAGAAATTGGAGCGTATGAATGCTCGGATCGCATCTGCAAGTCTATACTCCAAATCAAGAAGAATCATTTGGGTGAGTCTAGGTCTTGCTGCAACACGAAACCGAGTACTTAAATCTGTACAAGAAATTGAATATTTAGCTGAAAAGGAGCCAGAAAGTACAGATATTGTGAAAACAAATATGTTGGATACATATTATCCAAACAGAAGTCATCATCTGGAGAACATTTGTCTCTAGGAAGTGTTGCAAAACTATAGTTTTAAACGGAATATTACAGAGAACATCAATAATGGAACATATGCCGTGATTGGTTCTGAAGGATGTCTGGTGAAGCAAAGAAAAGGACATTTGATTAATCACCGTAAACTGAGTTGTAAAACACCTGACAAAAGGGAATTTTACTATTTAGCTCTTTTGCAACTTTTCAAGCCATGGCGTTCAGAATAAGAATTACTTGGAGATTTCGAGAGCTATGAAGATTCTTTCAATGCAACTAAAGATAGTATGGAATGTCCTGTTTTTGATAATTGTGTGAAAATGTTGAACGATGAAATTGAACAAGAAGCTACAATTGCAGCTGAGATTGCCAGAGACAGTTCTCAAGACAGTCAAACTTCTGCTCCGTTAAGTCAGGATCCATTAGGAGAACCAATTATTCAAAATGAAGCAGCAACTGCTATGGAAGAGGTGGAAACAGCAATGTTTCAAGCTCAAGAAGATATAAGAAACATAGGAAATTTGGAAGAACAACGAAATGTTGAGCAGAAACAAATATATGAGCAAGTGAGAGAACAGACTAACCATGGATTACTTCATGAAAAGAGTGTTCTTGCTCATCATTTCAACCTATCCGATTGTATGTAAGTGGACAAGCTGGAACAGGAAAAAGTTTTTTAAATATAACTTAATCAACTTAATCAACTTATATACACAAAACAACTGACTCGTATTTGTCTTGTGTTGTCAGTGCTCCAACTGGGTTAGCAGCACACAATACTAAAGGAGTTACTTTACATTGTTTATTAATGCTACCAGTAGAGCATGAAAACAAATTAGAATACTACAAGCTATCTGGAGAAGCTTGTTTTGAAGTTGCAAGAGTCTTGAAGAAAATGAAAGTTCTCATTATTGATGAGGTAAGCATGGTATCAAACGTAATGCTTGCCTTTGTGCATTTAAGAATGCTGCAAATTCTTAAAACAGACTATGATGTATTATTTGGAGGAAAACATGTCATCGTTTTTGGAGATCTACTACAACTTACTCCTGTAAAAGGACAACCAGTGTTTAAAACACTGGCACATGAAGATACCAGAAAGTCTTTGGGGAGCATTGGAAATGTTAATATTTGGTAATTTTTTGAGTATAAGGAACTTATTACAAATATGCGTCAGGCAAATGATACAGATTATGGAAAAATTCTTCAAGATGTAAGAATTGGAAAACTGACAGAACATGGCAAACAAGCTTTACTGAGACGATTACTTCCCAATTTGTTTCCAAATGAAAATATTGTTCCAGAGAAAACATATATGTGAAAATTGCACAAAATAAGTCTGTAATCTGCTTAATGCCAACACTGCCTGAATGTTCTGTGTTCAATTGAGAAATGTTAAAGTTGGAAAATGAAGAAATTATACAATTGGAAGCTATTGATAAAATAGAGCATGAAGAATCACTATTATTTTGACTGAAAAGTTGAAGAAGAAATTGGATTTTTTGGAGAAGTTGATAAGTAAAACTGCTGGTTTAGAAAAAAAAATGTTTGCATGTGTAAACTGTAGGGTAATTTTACGTTGTAATTTGAATGTGGAAAAAGGTTTAGTAAATGGAGCAATGGGTAAAATTGTTGATTTTGTTAATTATGTAAATAGAGATGGAATTGAATTTTTGAAGATCAAATTTGATGAAATTGGTGAAATACAACAATTTAGTTGTTGTTCATCTCGGTTCTTGCTTGCAAAAGGTTTGTATGTACGCAGAAAACAGTTTTCTATTTGTTTAGCATATGCGGTGACCATTCATAAATCTCAAGGTTTAAGTGTAGATAGTGCTTTAGAGAATATTGGAAGTACCGTGTTTAAAGAGGGTATGACATATGTTGCTTTGTCCCGACTCAGAACTTTATCTGGAGTGTACTTGATTGATTTTGATGAGACAAAGGTTAGTGCAGATGCAAATTGTGTGAAAGAGTAGAATAGATTAAGAAGAGAATATGCTCCCAATTTAGGTCAATATCCAGTTTTTGAAAAGCGTGTGGTAGGTAGAAAAAGAAGATTTGAGAATATCTGTAGTGAAACTGTAGAGAAAGAAAAAAGAAAAAAACAAGATGAAGTTGCGCCTGCAAGCAAAAAGAAAAAAGACAGTGTTGAAGAGACTGTTGGTTATCGGTTTGAAAATAGTTGTGGTGTCAACTGCTATGCTAATGTAGTAGTTAATTTGTTTTTTTTCTTGAAAGTTTGCACCAGCAAATTGTTGAAAATTGGGACAAAAGATTCTGTTCATTGTTGTATTCTGTTTATGATAAATGTAGCAGTAATAAAAGTAAAATACAAAGGCCCACATGCATCAACAATGCCATTTGCGATTCCTAATTAGCGAAAAATAAGGATTCGCTAATAGGAATTGCAAAAGGCTATGCATGAAGAAATCGCTTAAAAAATAGCGATTTCTTAAAATTCCTTAATTGCGACTTGCAAATTGCGAATTGCAATTAAGGAATACCTCCTCATTCATTCCTATGGGCCTAGAGGCCCATAGGAATGAATAGGAAGACATTCTCAATTTGCGATTCTCAATTAGAGAATCGCAAATTGAGAATGCAATTTCAAGGGTGCCAGGGTATCAAAAGGACACCCTGTTGCACCCCTGAAATCTGCTTATACGTACATTTTGCACACACACATGCCCCAAGGGCACGTGTGTGTGTAAAATGGAACTTTGAAAAATGCACTTTAGTGCATTTTTCAAAGATTTTGCAAATTACCATGAAGGTCAACTTCATGGTAATTTGCTCCTCCTATTAGCGAAATCGCATTTTTTTTTATTTTGATGCATTGCATTTAAGGAATCTCAATTTGAGATTCCTTAAATGCAATCGCAATTTAAGTAATCGGAATTTTGCGATTACTAAAATTGCGAAAAAAAGTACAAAAATGATGATGCATCCCAAAAGTTCAAATTGCATTCGCAAACGGATGATTTTTGCAATTCGTACCATTTGCGAATGCAATTTTCAATGATGCATGTGCCCCAAAGTGTTTCTGATATTCGAAATGTTTTGGATATATGTTCTGGTTCTACTCAATTTACACAGAATATTCAGCAAGATTGTCAGGAATTTTTAATGTTTATGCTTAGTGTTCTGGAATATGAAGGTATAGATATTGAACATATTTTTGGCCTTTCTTACAAATGGCAACATGACTGTCAAAATTGTTTGTTTACATGTGGCACTAACATAGACACTGAAAGATTCATATATTTGACTTTACCAGACTGTGAATTAGTGTCTTTTAACAATCTAGTTAGAGGAGCTAGTCAAAACATGGAGTGTAGCCAATGTAAATCAGAAATGTCATCAACATTACTTATACAAAGATATGGACAGTATGTTATTTTAATGCTGCAACGTTGTAGAGCTGATGGAAGGTAATTTGAAACTTTAATTAAAGATTTTGTAGCTGGTCAAGTTTCAATATCAGGAAGAACTTTTGTAGCTGTTGCAATTATTTTTCATGATGGACCTTCTACAACATCTGGAAATTACACTGTTTATTTAAAATGGACACAATTTTTTAACTTGGCATGCATACTGTACATCCAGCTTCTCTGCAAGAGGCTTCCCTGGGTTCACTGTGCACAGGGCACCGAGGCCAAGGTTAAGGCTTTGTTCTGCAACTTCAAGACACCAAAAGAATTTCCACAATAGGAATTGCAGAGCCCCAATTAGGGCAAGGAGTTCTTTAAACACCTATAGACTATGTGCACACTGTTCTATGCACCTGCAAATTTGCCTTTTATATGTTGAATTCCACAGCCTCTATCCTTACACTTCTACCAAACACTCTGCCAATCTTTGTATACTTTTATAGTGACTCATTGATCATTGTGTAGTAAGGTATTCACTACATTAAAACACTAATCAGTAGATGTTCGATAAGTGGTAGATCCCCATAGATATGTCAGTTATTGTGTAGTGTAACATCACTACCATGCATGCACCGTATTTACAATGTGTTGCACTATGGGGCAAAATCGGTACAGATATTTGATGTATCTGTGCTGTGAAAATGGCACATTGCTTGACTTGTGTTGCAAGTGCAATGCAGCTCCAGCAATGCTCATAATGCTGTATCAATTCTTACACCTGCTTCAAGCAGGTGCAGGGTTTTGATGCAGAATAAGCCCAAAAGTGTCAATGAAAGTGTTTATGAGGTAACGTGGGCTTAGGGTATGGACTGTTTCAAACCCCTTTTGACTATGCATGCACTGTTCTATGTACCGGCAAACTTGTGCTTTGTACCTTCAATTCCCTAGTCTCTCTCTTTACACTTGCAGCAAACACTCTGTCATTGCTGTTTTAGTATTGTACTGAGGTATTCATTGGAATGTCCTTATGTATGCACTGTGGTGAAAAGGAAGCTGTTATAAATTAAATCATGCAGTCTCTTTGCAGAAATGTAATTATACAGTCAGTACCCAAGTAATTAAAGAGCAAAGTAGGCCTTAGGCTATGGAGTGGTTTAAAACTCCTATAGCCTATGCATGCAGTCTTCAATGGACCTGCACACTTGTTTTTTATACCTTCAGTTCCACACTCTATATCATTATATTTATAGCAAACATTCTGACATTGCTGTACTTATCTATACAGTGGTGTAAAAGTAAAGAGAAAGCACTTTTCTACGGCAAAATCTCATAAATGAGGCCTATGTGAGAACTCAAGTATTCATGGTGCAAAGTGGACCTTATGGCATAGAGTGTTTCAAACCCCTACAGACTGTGGATATAGTGTTCTATGTACCTGCATATTTTCCTTATTTATGTTGAATTTCGCAGTTTCTGTCTTTTCACTTCCACCAAACACTCTGTTACTCTTGGTATAGTTTTCTAGTGACTCATGGATCAGTGTGTAGTAAGGCATTCACTACATTAAAACAGTAATTAGTAGTTGTACAATAAGTGGTATATCCCCAGAGATATGACAAATATTGTGCACTGTGACATCACCTCCATGGATGCATCGTATTTACACTGTGGTACACTATGAGTCAAAAATGGCACAGATATGTGATATATCTGTGCTGTGAAAATGGTGTATTGCTTGACTTGCATTGGAAGCGCATTGCAGCTCCAGAAATGCTCTTTGGGCCCTATGCTCATAATGATGTGTCAATCTTTACACCTGTTTCAAACAGGTGCAGAGTTTTGATGCAGTATAAGCCCAAAAGTGACTGAATCAAATCTTTTAGATTTCACTTAGTCACTTTTAGGAGGCGTTCTTGCACCAGAACACCCCCCACCTGCGTAGGAAAGCCTCCTTCTTGCGCAGGGTTTTACAATGTGACGCACTGTCTAAGTACGTCACATTGTAAACACCATACATTATGGCACATCTTTTGCACCACCGCTGCATCACAAATGTCATGCAACGGTTGTGTAAAAGAGGCACAAGGGGGTTGTAAAACCGCCCCTAATACATACAAATTAATCCACAGAGTTTCACCAATAGTGCAAATTGAAGCATAGACTTGTAACATATTTATATGCATATGTTACATTCAAGTGCTTCGGAGGTACTACAGTATACTATAGGTAAACACCTTATAGATTTATGCTGTAGCACATCCTTATAGTTCTGCACTTTCACATTCTCCATACACTACTAATGTATTCATCCATTCATTTGTGAACCTCACATTCATTCTGACAAACTTTTACAGACTAACATAGAAATATTGTTCTTTTTTTTACCAGTAGAGGTAGTTCTGATAAGAACTGTTTTTTTTGTCTTTGTTGTTTTATATTTTTTTGTCGTTTTTTAAACAGGTTTTCTTTTAACCCGAAAAATTGAACTTTTGAAACCAAAAAACTGTGCACCAGAAACAAAAAAAGTTTTAAAAAAAATATTTCTTAGGGCAACGGTGCTGCTCTTGCCTCTTTACAATCAGGTCCAGAGATTGCTCACCATAGCAAAGCATTTCTTTGAAATGTTTGCAGTGGAAAGTGAGCTCAGAGAACTGGGGAACAATAATAGGATGTGGGCTGCTTCCAGGAGGTGGTGGTGCACTTGAGGTGCTAGCCACTGCAGGTGGAGGATTCTCCTGTAGTCTGCGCGTTGCCTCCCTTGCATAATTGTGGGGATGCAAGTTCTTGACGTGACGGTCCATACATGCAGTCCCGAAAGAGTACTTTTGGATGCGTCACCTCGGGATAATGTCACATCACAGATTTTACATGTGACCTTAGGTGCATTCACCTTTTTTTGTCCCTCTGGAAATGTAAAACATTTCCATATAAAGGCTTCTTTTCTCTTATTCTGAGGAGGTTCATTCAAAAATTCATTCTCATCAGATGAATGTTCTGAAGGTGTTTGAGGTACACCAGCCATATTTATGATAATTGCTCTAATGGACGTCAGCTCCCAAGAAAAGATCCTGCTCCTGACAAAGTCCAATTAGAATGATCAAAATGGGAGGGGTCTTTCAACAGTTGGAGTAGGAAGTGTTATGAACCAATGAAATCTCTTCTTTTAAAGTCACATGACTGTGCGTACTCTTACGGTGCGCTTACAGAGCTCTTATGCTGCGCTTACGCTGCTCTTACCGAGCGAGCATGTAATTGCTTGAAAAAGTAATATACGCTTATTAAAAGTTAAAAAAACTATTTTTATGATTATCCTAGATAATGTCTACCTTTAAAATTTACAATAAATACATAGATATATCATTTTAAACATTATAAAACTTTCGTGGGGTACGCGCACGGTGCGTCTTACAAGCGTAGATGACGTCACACGGAAGCGCTCATGCGCCGCTTAACGTTAAAACGTATTCGTGATGTATGCGCGTACGTGCTGAGTACGACTTTCCGTACAAAGGACGGTGAGATTACCGTGCGCGTACATTGAGATTATCGAAACAAAAAATATATATATAGAATTTAATTTTTATATTTTTTTTAAACAAATAATTAATTTAAAAAAAATGTATTTCGTTTTGTTATTATTTTACATTAAAATATGAAATATAAAAAATAAATATGAAAAAAATAATATGTTAATATTTATTATGAAAATGAAAAAAAAGTATAAAAAGAAAGAAATTTAACAATTAGTACATTTAACAATTATCATTTACAAAACCTTTGAAATTCACTGAAAAAAACATAGGTTTCAGCCACGGTATAGTTAGGAATTAGCATTTAAAAACCTTAGAAATTCAGTGAAAAAACATAGGTTTCACACATGTTATAGTTAGCTGGGCATTTCACTCATACAAAACCATTGAAATTCCTCCGTTATAGTTAGTTCAGCTAACTATAACTCGCGCGCCTGCAATGCACTGCTGATGACGTCACATATTACATCACTTATGACATGGTCAGTGACATCACTCGTGACATCACTGATGACATCTCAAATGACATCGCTGATGACATCACTGATGACATCATCCTTGTGAAAGAGTGGCAGACCTCCTCTCACTCTAATATAACCTTTGATACACACATTCAAAAATAGAACCTAAAATTTTCAAAAAAATGGAGATACCAATACCAGTTAGAACAACCTATTCAGTAATTCCAAAATCTACATACACATCTACTCATTCACAAATAGTTCTATATAGTCACTCATACATGTACTCACTCATCATATGTACTCATACACCTATATATCCTGTTACACACCTACACTTATACATAGAGTTATTCACACATATACTCACACATGCAAATAAACTATCAAACATCCATTTACTTGCATATACAGCTCTACACACACAACTACATTTATTTCTACAGAAACGTACACATACTTACTCTCTTAAACAATTAGTTATAGAAACACATACTAATTTATACAGGAACTCTTACAATCTGTCACTGTCATATATCCTTACTTATATACATCAATACTCACATATACTAGTTTAAAACATGTGTACTTAATCATAAAGACACTATTGAGGCAGTTATTCACTCACTAACACACCCATACACAAACTCATCCACCCATACAGTGCTGCACACATGCTGTCTTCAAAACACAGAGAAACAGTGAGTCAGTCATTACCCCCAGGTCCCTCCTGTACTCGTCCCCTTCATAATCAACAGTGAGATTAACCATCTCTCAGACAGAAAATAGAAAGCAGGAATGCTGGTACGCCCCTCCCTCTCCCTATAGGGAGTACATAAGGGTACAGTACCCAGCATGCCTCCTGTTCTTTTTTCTGTCTGTCGACAGTTTTTTCTGCATGGATCCAGGAGCCGGTGGGCTCCTGGGGCTCACCTGTTGCTAGGCTTCGGGTAGGGCTGGTCTTCCTGGGTCTCTCCTCCTGCCGGGCTTGGGGAGTTTCCTGCGGCACTTCCTGGATGTTCCCTATGTTCTTCATGGGTGCTGGTTCCGGTTTTGGCGCTGGAAGTGTCCGGGCCGCGTCTCCGTTCTGCCGGGCTTTTTGGTGACGCGGCGATGTTGGAAGGATTACGCCGGTGGTGCGGCGGCTCCGATGTGGCTGGGTGGCTTCCTTCCGGTGTATGCCTGACTTCCTTTGTTTGGGGCAGGAAGTCAGGCGTTTTGGTGATCGGCTGGCGGCAGTTTCATGGCGGTGTTGCCGGTCCCTCCTGTAAGTACCGCGTAGCGGTTTATTTTTCTTTCCCTTCATAAGCGGCAGTTCGTTTTCAGTGTCCCTGCATTCATTTCTTGCTGGGGCTGATGCGTGGTGCTGCTGATTTGGCTCGTGCTGTTTGCCTTGTGACCCTGGGTCCCTCGTTGCCTGGGTTGCTTGCTGGCTTGGCTGGGGTGCAACTCCAGATTTCCTCTGCTCTGTGTTCCCTGCTGTACTTGGTCATGGTGAAACATGCTAAGAAGAGCAGGCATGTTGCTGTGTCCTCCTCTTCCTCTGCTTCTTCATCCTCTTCTCCTTCTCCAGCCCGTTCTAAGCATCGTTCCAGGGGTGGTGATGCAAGGTTGAAGGCTCTTATTAAGGAGACTTTGTTGGAGATGGGGGGTCCCAGGTCCAAGGGATCCTCGGCCAGGTCCAAGTCGCGGTCCAGATGTGTTCCACCTCCATCTTCTTCTTCTTCTTCTGCATCTGGTTAGGAGGAGGGTGGTTTGGACGCTGATTCTGTTAAAGGCAAATATGTCGATAAGGATATGTTGCCGGACTTGTTGAGCCATGTTAAGGCTAATATGGGGTTCCCTGCGGATGATGTTCCTGGGACATCTGGGGGTTCCTTACTTCGCCAGTTCCAGTACTCTGCACCAGTGGTGATGCCTGTTCATCCATGTGTGAAGGAGGTTTTGGATCGGGAGTGGAAGGATCCGGATCGCATCCTGCTTCCTCGCTTCATGGCCAAGCTGTATCCTCTTCAGGATATGGCTAAGGATTTGCCGGACTCTGTTCCTGTGGATTCTTTTGTGGCGAGTCTGGTGGGGCGCACCTCTTTGGCCGAGGATGCTGTTGTGCGTGATCCTGTTGATAAGAGGGTGGACGCATCTCTTCGTAAAGTGTATTCTGGTTCCCATCTGGCGCTGCGGGCTGGCATTTACGGGACTTATGTGGCTCAGTCTTTGCTTTCGGACTTGAAGACTTTGTATGGTTACATGGATAATGCCACGGACTGTTCTGACGTTCTGGCTCACATTGAGCGTCAGGTGGAGTTTCTTTCGGACATTTCCTTCGATGTGGTGCGTGCCTCTGCTCTGTCGGGGGTTGCTTGCATTGCTGCTCGTAGGAACGTGGTCCTCAAGGACTGGAAGACCGATTCGGCCCAGAAGTCTGCTGCCCTTCGTTTGCCCTTTCAGGGTTCCATGTTGTTTGGGGCGGAGTTGGAGGGCAAGCTTCATCGACTTTTCAAGGAGAAGAAACATTCCTCCTCTTTCAAGTTGCCCTCGGCTGCTCCTGCTTTTTCGAAGCCTAAGCCTTTCTTTCGGCCCTCTTCTCACAGGCAGTTTTCCAAGGGTCGTGGTTGTTTTCAACCTGGTCGATGTCGGGACAAGAAGGCGAAGTCCCCTCCTGTGAAGCCTCGTTCCTGACTATCTGGGGTCCGAGGTCGGATCCTTGGTTGGAGGTTGGCTTCGGTTGTTTCTTCCAGCCTGGATGTTCTCCTGTTCAGACTTGTGGGTCCTGGACGTGATCCGTTTGTGGTACCAGGTGGAGTTCTCCAGCCCACCTCCGGACTCGGGGGTCCGTCCGACTCCTTGGCTGTCATGCCAGTCCAAACGTGCGGAACTGTTCTGGGGGGTTCAGTCTCTGTTGGACAAGGGGGCTATTCAGGTTGTTCCTCCGGGAGAGCTGGGTCGGGGGTTTTACTCCATCATCTTTCTGGTGCCCAAGGTGACTGGGGGGTTTCGCCTTGTTCTGGATCTCAAAGCCCTGAACAAATTTGTGCTGCGGATTTCGTTCAAGATGGAGACTCTTCAGCGGGGGATTCCCCTGGTTCTCCAGGGTCATTACATGTGCACTCTGGACCTTCAGGATGCCTATTATCACGTGCCTGTCCATCCTCTCTCCCGTCCCTTCCTGCGCTTTTGTCTTCTGGGGGTCCATTACCAGTTTATGGTTCTTCCGTTTGGCCTGAGGTTGGCTCCCAGGGTGTTCACGAAGGTGGTCGCCCCCTTGGTGGCTTTCTTGCACCTCCAAGGGATGATGGTTTATCCGTATCTGGACGACTGGCTCCTGCATGCTCCCTCCGCGGAGCGGTTGTTGGCGGATCAGAGGTTGGTGTGTGCGGCATTGAGAGACCATGGGTTCCTGTTGAATCTCCCCAAATGCCGGCTTCCCCTGTCTCAGGACTTACAGTTCATAGGGGCCCGTTTCCGCACGGATTTGAATCGGGTGTTCCTGCCGGTGGATTGTGCTGTGACCCTGTGTTCCCTGGCTCATCGGTTTCTTGTGGGGAGGTCCTTTCGGGTCCGTCTTTGGTTGCGCCTTCTGGGGTTGATGGCAACCACGGTGTTCACGGTGCCTTGGGCGTGTTTCCATCTTAATCCTCTGTGGTCCTACCTGCTGGCTCGGTGGGATCCGTTGTCGGGGGCCTTGTCCCTTTTTGTTCCTGTGTCCCTGTCAATCCTTCCTGCCCTGCGTTGGTGGTCTCTGTCATCCAATCTGGACAAGGGCTTGCCTCTGCAGTCTCCTCCTCCGGTGGTCCTTACGACGGATGCCAGCGCTCTGGGCTGGGGGGCAACTTTGGGGTCGGAGTGCCTTCAGCGTCGGTGGTCCCTTCTGGAGGGTCGTCGATCTTTGAACTGGCGGGAGTTGTCTGCTGTGTGTCGGGCTGTCCGGGGGTTTCGGCTCCTTCTGGTGGGCCAACATGTGTTGGTTCGGTCGGACAATTCAGTGACGGTGGCCTACTTGAATCACCAGGGCGGTATCCGTTCTCGGTCCCTGAACGCGGTGGTGTCCCCATTGTTTTGCTGGGCGGAGTGCCATCTGTTGTCCCTGGTGGCTGTACATGTTCGGGGGGTGGACAATGGGGTGGTGGATGCCCTCAGTCGTTTTTTTCCTGCCTCCCTGGAGTTGGCCTTGACTCCGGTGGCCTTTCGTCTGGTGTGCGTGAGGTTTGGTCTTCCCTTTCTGGACCTCTTTGCTTCCCGGCACAATGCGCAGCTTCCCCGTTTCTTCTCCCGGATTCCTCAGGAGGGGTCTTGGGGAGTGGATGCCCTGTCCCTTCCTTGGCTGTCCCGCCTGCTGTACGCCTTTCCTCCTCTGGTTCTGATCTCTCGCTTTCTGTCCCGGCTGTTGCTGGAGGATCGGGAGGTGGTGGTGGTGGTGCCTTTCTGGCCTCGCAGGTCTTGGTTTCCCACGCTGATGCTGTTGGCTGTTCAGGGTCCGTGGTTCTTCCCCTTCCCTCCATCTCTGTTGCGGTCCTCTCCAATTTTGCCCCTGCGGCGGCTTCGGCTGTCGGTTTGGCGGTCGAGAGGCAGGGGTGGCGGAATAGGGGTCTCCCAGAGCATTTAGCCTTGGCTATTCAGCAGTCTGGGAAGCCTTCTACCCTTCAGTCCTATGGTAGGCATTGGGGCAACTTTGAGCGTTGGTGTTTTGGTCTGGCTTTGTCGCCCTTGGTTTGTCCTTTGCCGGATGTTCTCCAGTTCCTTTGGGATGGGTTCGAGAAGCGTTTGTCTGTTTCTACTCTGCGGGCTCAGTGGGCTGCTATCAGGGCTTTTCGGGCTCCTAGGGGGAATCTGCCGGATGTGGATGGTCTGGTTTCCCGTCTGTTGCGTAGTTTTTCTAATTCCCGCCCTGTGGTGTGTCCTTCTTTTCCTCTCTGGGATCTTCCCTTGGTTTTGAGGGTTCTTGTTGCCGCTCCCTTTGAACCTTTGGAGGAGGTCGATATGAAGTTTGTCACCCTGAGGGTTGTTTTTTTGGTGGCTATCACTTCTGCTCGTCGCCTAGGGGAGCTGGGTGCTTTTATGGCTCGGGAGCCTTTTCTGTCCTTTTCTGCTGACGGGGTGGTTCTTCGTTTAGATTCCTCCTTCGTTCCTTAGGTTTCCTCCCAATTTCATCGCTCTCAGGAGGTGGTCCTGCCTGCTTTGCTTTCGGCTCCAGTGGACGGGGACGACCTTCCTTGGTCCTTGCTGGATGTTTGCCGGGTTTTGCGGGTTTATTTGGATCGGACCAGTGCCTTTCGGCTTTCTGACTCCCTGTTTGTTTCTTTTGGTGCTGTCTCCAGGGGTTGCCGTGCTTCTTCTTCTTCCATTGGGCGTTGGTTGAAGCAGGTCATTGTTCTGGCCTATTCCCTTTCAGGTCCCCCCCCCCGGCTGGGGATCAGGGGCGTGCCACTCGGGGGATGGCTGCTTCCTGGGCGGAGGTTCGTGGAGTGTCCCTTTCTGAAATTTGTAGGGCCTCCACTTGGGCTTCTGCTAATACCTTTGTTAGGCATTACCGTATCCAGAATGTTCTGGAGGGATGACACTAACTTTGGTTTGGGGGTTCTTCGGGCTGTCTGTTCCTGATTCCCCATGTTTTCCTTTGTCCTGTGCTGTTGTTTTTCAATAAATTGCTGGGGTTTGCTGTACCGCTGTGTCCTGGTGGTTTGTTGTTTGATGATGGCCGGTTGCTGCTTGGGTATTCTCACTGTTGATTATGAAGGGGACGAGGACAGGAGGGACCTGGGGGTAATGTCCTATGACTTACCGGTAATCTTCATTACCCAGGGTCCTGTTGTCCTCGTCCCCTTCATAGCATCCCTCCCTCCCTCCCGGGCTTTCCGGCCCTCATCTTGGGCTTGGTGGTTCAGGAGGCATGCTGGGTACTGTACCCTTATGTACTCCCTATAGGGAGAGGAGGGGCGTACCAGCATTCCTGCTTTCTTTTTTCTGTCTGAGAGATGGTTAATCTCACTGTTGATTATGAAGGGGACGAGGACAACGGGACCCGGAGTAATGAAGATTACCGGTAAGTAATAGGACATTCATGCATCTGAGCGCTAAGTAATACCCCCATCAAAACATACAGACACTCATTCTGATACTCAAAAAAACAACTAATAACCCATATAGACACTCATGTAGCTACTCACTAACCCATGCAGCCACTTATACACAAATTGAGACACTGATACAGATATTTACATATTTAAACATTAGTCGCTAATACATGTATTCACTGAGATATACTTAATCAGTCAGTTATACAATCAATTTTACAACAAAAAAACATCCATTTAGACAGTTATTTACCCATTTATTCTTCCATCGACCTTTAGATATACATATAAAAAATATTTATTTTTCAGAAAGACACACATTCACTGGATGATGTCATCAGTGATGTCATTTGAGATGTCATCAGTGATCTAACACATAGCACCCCCCTATCTAGGGGGAAGCACCTCCGAGCACTACGTGGGGTGACCGGGTGGGTCTTATTCCATAAGTGAATTTAATCCAGACTTTGTGGTTTTCTTTAGAACTTCTTTATTCATTAAACGCATTCAACCTTCATGGTTTAATAAATCAACATTGAGTTGTTGTTTAGAAGAGTGATGGCATAGTTATAACCAATCCCGATGCATTTCGGGCTCCGCCCTTCTTCAGGGGATGGCTCTACAAACGGAAAAAATGAACGAATCGTGGTATCGGTACATAATCGAAATTGCAATGTTAGTTAACGCGTGCACGAAGATCTACATGGTGCATAAAGAAATAGATGCGCGATGAAGTCGTGAGTTATAAGAATGTGGTCAGAACACACCAGGGTTAAAAGGTGTACATAAGCTATTCGTTGCAGAAATAAACCGTCAGTGAGGGAGCCAAGGAGGTTCACAGGCGTTAGCGTGGACACAAATGTAAACAGGTGATCAACTGAAAGTGCGCGTGAATAGTAACCAACTGATTCTGCCCACAGAACCGAAAATGTGCCCATAACCGTGAAGCGGTGTAAAAGACTACGGGGTGCTCATAAAGTACTCACGTTCAGGACAACTATGCAGGGACTCCGAGGAGTTCCGACAGGTAGTGATAAAACAAACGCCGAGTGCGATCACGGTGATGTTATGAAGAGTGAAAGCAAAACATAGAAGAGGGTGCGTTGACTAAACAGGTCGTGAAGCTACAACACGTGAAAATGGGCGCCATCTTAGAATGGGTTACAAAACTATAGGAGAAATCCTGACTAGGTGCGAGTGCTATATTGGACAGGGGTAATCCAAAGTAAATGAGGTAAAGAAATAGGGTAGTAATGTAATCTCATGCACATGCACAGTTTATAATCACAAATAACATTGAAATTCCATCCTGTCGTTAAGACCATGCGGTATCATGGTGGACATGAAGCGGATCCAGAAATTTTCACGTTTCAACAGAGTGTTTTTGTTGTTCGTGGTCACCTGTACTTGCTCAAGTATTTGGAACTTTAGTTGGGCCACATTATGTCTGTTTTCATGAAAGTGTGTGGCAACACTGGATTTCAAGTTGTTAGTCCTGATATTGCTCTTGTGCTCAAGAATGCGAACACGTATCTTCCTTTCGGTGTGGCCGATATAACATTTGCCACACGGGCATTTTAGTAGATAAATGACATTGCTGCTGTTACACGTTGCATTTACGTGTAATTTTATGGGGTGACCTTTGAGTGGGTGATTGGTGGTATTCCCAGTGATGCAGTTGTTGCAATTACTGCAATTGTAACAGGGCCGTAGGCCAGTGTAGGTAATTTGGGTGGTTAATGTTTTGTCTTTGGTAAGAATCTCTTTCAGGTTGCGGCCTCTGGTAAAGGCAAACATGGGTGGTTGGTTGAATAATCCTTGGAAGTCAGGTTCCATAGTTAAGATTGGCCAGTGCTTGCGTATGATGTGTTGGAAAGTTTTTGAGAGGATCGAGTACTTTGAAACCACGACCATGCGGTTTGACTTAACCTTAGGTTTGGGGAGTAGGAGAGTACTCCTAGTAATTGCTTCACTTCTCACCATGGCCATGTCAAGGATCGGTGGCGGATAGCCACGTGCTTTGAGCTTATCCAACAATTTCCTCATTTCTTGTTTGCTGTCCTGTGATCTTGAAACTATGCGTTTTACCCGTAGAGCTTGGGCAAACGGTAAGTTATTCTTCAATTGCCAAGGGTGAAAACTTGTGTAGTGCAACGTGGAGTTGCGGTCTGTAGGCTTACGATATAAACTCGTGTGCCATTGATCTTGTTCTTTGTGTATCTCCACATCAAGATAGTGTACACAGCTCTCATTGAAGTCCCATGTAAATTGTACTCTGTCGTTGATGTTATTCCATGTCTGAAGAAATTCAACTAGGGATTCAGCTGGACCACCCCATAATAGAAAAATGTCATCGATGTAGCGCAAGTAGAGCTTGCCATGTTCATGCCAGTTGGTCTGATTCGTGATGTATGTTTCCTCAAAGTGCTTCATGAAGATATTCGCGTAACAGGGAGCTGCGCAATTTCCCATGGCCGTACCATTTAGTTGGTGTATCCATTTGTCATGTATTGAAAAGTAGCTATGGTAAAGTGTAAATATGGTCAATTCCATTAAAAACACTTTCAGGTCTTGATCCAATTCGGATGTCATAAGGGCATGTTCCACAGCTTCAATGCCTCAGTCATGGGGGATGGAGGTGTATAGGGCACAGACGTCAACTGTGCACATGATCAACGTGGAGTCTTTTAGTTCATCCATAGTGGGTGTTAGTTTCAATAAAAAGTCTGTAGTATCTCGTACATGTGATTTGGTGCTCAGAACAAACGGTTGAAGATATTTGTCTAAAAATTTGCCGGTCTTCTCATGTATACTGCCCTTGGTGGATACAATGGGGCGGAATGGTGGTCTGGTGGGATGCTTATGAATTTTCGGTAGCATGTGTAACACGGGGGGTTTCGGATTGTTGGGTGTCAGATAACGTCGTGTTTTGTCATCAATCGTACCATTGTTAAAAGCCTGATTGATAATTTGAACCAAATTCTTGGTGTATTCAACTGTGGGGTCCCCAGGTAGGACATCGTAAAGATTAGTATCCATGATGTGCATCTCAATTTGTTCCTCATAGAAACTGGTGTCCATGACAACCAGTGCACCACCTTTGTCTGCATTCTGGCAAGTAATATGCGGATTGTTGGCTAACTGTTGCAAGATGTTTCTCTCTTTGCAGGAAACATTTCCGTGCTTTATGGGACGTTGAAATGGCAATTTGGAGATTTCCTGTTTGACCAAGTTCTCAAATGAGTCTATGATCTTGTGGCTGGAAGGAGCCATAAATGTACTGTGGGGACGGAGTCCTCTGAGCATGTCATCCATTTGGGGTGGTGCTGGGCACACATTCTGGAAGAAGTGTCTCAACCTCATGTTGCGTAGCAATTTGAACGTGCTGACTTCCAGCTCAAGTGTGTTGGTGCGGGTTGTAGGGACAAAGGATTGTCCCTTCTGAAGGGTTGCAATTTCTTCACTGGACAAAGGTGTCGAGGAAATATTGATAACTAGATTTTCTTCCATTATCATCTTGCTTTGCTGTTGCGTTTGTTCTTGCCGGTCGGTGGTGTCTGATCTTTTTCTGTTACCACGGCGGGTCTTGCCCCCCCGGGGTCGGCTTGTAAGTCCTGGCCTGGTTCTAAAAAATGCACCGCAGGTTGAACTGATGTGCTTGGTGTCTGAGGTTCAAAGGTAGGTGTGGTACGTGTTTGTCGTTGTCGATTTTCATCTTCGGAGGACGATGTTTCAGCGCCTGAGAATGGGTTGTACGGTTTGTTGGAGCGTCGGCGGGCGTACACCTCTGCCCAGGTGTACACCTTGCCGAGCTTATAATCGATGGTGTCTCTCTTGAATTTCCGGAATTTTCTCTCTTGTATCTCACGAGTGTGTTTGTCTAGTTGGGTGGTAATGTCCTCCAACATTTTGGTAAGTTCTTCCTGGGTCATGGCATTGTCCAGCTCATTCCTGACGCTCTTGATTTCTTGAGATAGCTCTTCCAGTGTTCTAGACAACTCCTCGACTATCAGCAGGATTAGGTCGAGGGAACACTTATTCAGGATAGAGAACCAACGTTCAACAAATTTGGCATTGTTTTTACAAAGTAGAGGCTTCAAGGGGACTCTCAAGCCCCGGGGGATCCTTTGTGCCCGATGGTACCGTATGAGGGTACTAGCGTGTAGTTTTTGATTCGATTCTTTCTTCAGTAAGTAGAGTAGCTGCTTGATGTTGCTCTCAACACTGCGGGTGTTTGCAGTGGAGGTGATGTCATCTTGGATCATGCCGTAAATCTTGTCGGCATCCTCAGTTGTGAAGGCAAATGTGCTTGCCTTTTACACTTTACCATAGCTACTTTTCAATACATGACAAATGGATACACCAACTAAATGGTACGGCCATGGGAAATTGCGCAGCTCCCTGTTACGCGAATATCTTCATGAAGCACTTTGAGGAAACATACATCACGAATCAGACCAACTGGCATGAACATGGCAAGCTCTACTTGCGCTACATCGATGACATTTTTCTATTATGGGGTGGTCCAGCTGAATCCCTAGTTGAATTTCTTCAGACATGGAATAACATCAACGACAGAGTACAATTTACATGGGACTTCAATGAGAGCTGTGTACACTATCTTGATGTGGAGATACACAAAGAACAAGATCAATGGCACACGAGTTTATATCGTAAGCCTACAGACCGCAACTCCACGTTGCACTACACAAGTTTTCACCCTTGGCAATTGAAGAATAACTTACCGTTTGCCCAAGCTCTACGGGTAAAACGCATAGTTTCAAGATCACAGGACAGCAAACAAGAAATGAGGAAATTGTTGGATAAGCTCAAAGCACGTGGCTATCCGCCACCGATCCTTGACATGGCCATGGTGAGAAGTGAAGCAATTACTAGGAGTACTCTCCTACTCCCCAAACCTAAGGTTAAGTCAAACCGCATGGTCGTGGTTTCAAAGTACTCGATCCTCTCAAAAACTTTCCAACACATCATACGCAAGCACTGGCCAATCTTAACTATGGAACCTGACTTCCAAGGATTATTCAACCAACCACCCATGTTTGCCTTTACCAGAGGCCGCAACCTGAAAGAGATTCTTACCAAAGACAAAACATTAACCACCCAAATTACCTACACTGGCCTACGGCCCTGTTACAATTGCAGTAATTGCAACAACTGCATCACTGGGAATACCACCAATCACCCACTCAAAGGTCACCCCATAAAATTACACGTAAATGCAACGTGTAACAGCAGCAATGTCATTTATCTACTAAAATGCCCGTGTGGCAAATGTTATATCGGCCACACCGAAAGGAAGATACGTGTTCGCATTCTTGAGCACAAGAGCAATATCAGGACTAACAACTTGAAATCCAGTGTTGCCACACACTTTCATGAAAACAGACATAATGTGGCCCAACTAAAGTTCCAAATACTTGAGCAAGTACAGGTGACCACGAACAACAAAAACACTCTGTTGAAACGTGAAAATTTCTGGATCCGCTTCATGTCCACCATGATACCGCATGGTCTTAACGACAGGATGGAATTTCAATGTTATTTGTGATTATAAACTGTGCATGTGCATGAGATTACATTACTACCCTATTTCTTTACCTCATTTACTTTGGATTACCCCTGTCCAATATAGCACTCGCACCTAGTCAGGATTTCTCCTATAGTTTTGTAACCCATTCTAAGATGGCGCCCATTTTCACGTGTTGTAGCTTCACGACCTGGTTAGTCAACGCACCCTCTTCTATGTTTTGTTTTCACTCTTCATAACATCACCGTGATCGCACTCGGCGTTTGTTTTATCACTACCTGTCGGAACTCCTCGGAGTCCCTGCATAGTTGTCCTGAACGTGAGTACTTTATGAGCACCCCGTAGTCTTTTACACCGCTTCACGGTTATGGGCACATTTTCGGTTCTGTGGGCAGAATCAGTTGGTTACTATTCACGCGCACTTTCAGTTGATCACCTGTTTACATTTGTGTCCACGCTAACGCCTGTGAACCTCCTTGGCTCCCTCACTGACGGTTTATTTCTGCAACGAATAGCTTATGTACACCTTTTAACCCTGGTGTGTTCTGACCACATTCTTATAACTCACGACTTCATCGCGCATCTATTTCTTTATGCACCATGTAGATCTTCGTGCACGCGTTAACTAACATTGCAATTTCGATTATGTACCGATACCACGATTCGTTCATTTTTTCCGTTTGTAGAGCCATTCCCTGAAGAAGGGCGGAGCCCGAAATGCATCGGGATTGGTTATAACTATGCCATCACTCTTCTAAACAACAACTCAATGTTGATTTATTAAACCATGAAGGTTGAATGCGTTTAATGAATAAAGAAGTTCTAAAGAAAACCACAAAGTCTGGATTAAATTCACTTATGGAATAAGACCCACCTGGTCACCCCACGTAGTGCTCGGAGGTGCTTCCCCCTAGATAGGGGGGTGCTATGTATTAGTTCTCGTGGATTTTCCGCTGTCAGGCCAGGCAGCGTCTCTCTCTGAGCACACAACAGAACTTGAACTTTATAAGTCTGTGGATTATCATTTGGGCTGTGCGAGTCCCACCACCCACATGTCATCAGTGATGTCATGAGTGATGTCACTGACCATGTCATGAGTTATGTAATATGTGATGTCATCAGCAGTGCATTGCGGGCGCGCAAGTTATAGTTAGCTGAACTAACTATAACGGGGGAATTTCAAAGGTTTTGTATGAGTGAAATGCCCAGCTAACTATAACATGTGTGAAACCTATGTTTTTTCCAGTGAATATATATATATATATATATATACACTCCAGTCGCTGCTTAATTAGCCGGTCTACCTGCCATACGGTGATGGTGCCAGTAAGACCAGCAGCTGCTGTCCAAACATACAAAACAAATCCAATTCCAGTCAGGAAATAAAGGATGCGGCACACCAGTAGATAGCACAGTCATTTATTGGGCAAATGACGCATTTTGGCAGAAAGCCTTTGTCAATCATATAATATATATACACAATACACACACACACACACATATATATACATATACATACACACACTCAGCTTACCACTATTAAAAAATCCTATGTTGCTGCCTTTCAATGGTGCTACTTGCCCCCTTTCTGCACCAATGCCATCTTCCACTATGTCTGTAAGCATTTCCGCTCTGATAGTGGGGTGATTTGAAATTGAGTGCACTATGGATGTCATGAAACAGAAGAGGCAGTGTTAAGGATGGGCAGGGCAGACATCACTTCTTTCCTAACAATCACACCCTCGGGCCAGCAGACTGCACTGGTACAAATACTTGCTTTTGTGTTCTTTGGGACTACTGGGGATAGTGAAGTGCATGCACGTTAGCACTGATTTCCCCTTGTATACTTATCCTGCTTATGCATGAGCTGGCCTCCCTCATCTGACTGCCTATCCACACACACAGTGCACCCAAGAAATTGACGGCAAATTATCACAGTGGGTGAGTGGTAGTTGGCCTCAATTGATGCAGGCCCATAGAGATGACTACTTTATTACCATAACCCCTGGCATCTGTTTGTTGTGCAGGGTACAACTGTGCTCTATAGCAATCCATGTTCCCCACCATATTTTCCGAAGTCTTATTCTAAATTCAACCCACTCTCCTGTCCTTCTCTGTCTATCTTATGCAGTGCCCTGCTGCCAGACCAGCAACTTAGAAAGATGCACATATTTTTTTTTAATTTAAGTTTAAAAATGTGTGATTCCTATTAGCTGATGTCAATTAATTTATACGTTTCATGTTGCTATAGATATTTACCTACAGAGCACAGATAAGCCTAATTCCCAGATACCCTTGCTTGTTAAAGTACAACTTTGGTGTGCAAAAAAGACATCTGTCGCCCTAGACTACAAGATCCAGAGTAAAAGAACTAGACAGAGCAGAGACATCCTCCTCCAGATAGACCTTACTACCTGCCAGACCGTGTATTGCTTCAATTAAAGTTTCAGTTTAACATCAGAGAAAATCCCTGCTGTCTGAGGCCAATGGATCTTTGCTGCTGTTTTAGAGAAGATCTTTGTTAGAAATGGGGTTTCTGGTTGGCTAGGGTATGCACCCAAGCCATGTAGAACCCACCACTCTACTCAGGGCAAGTAGGTTACACACCAAATATAACCTTTGCTCACCCTCTGATAGCTTGGCACCAAGCAGCCAGGCTTACTAGCAGAGGCAATGTGTAAAGCATTTCGCTAGACACTTCCACAATGACACAATGAATGCACCACAAAAAGAGACTGAACACAGGTTATATAAAAATCTACAAAGTATGTTGCACATAATTTATGACCAAAATGACATACTATGCCATTACTGGTATAGTACTCGTTCTCCTGACAATGCAAGAATCAAAACAACTTACATTACAGTATCAGTAATATTTAAAGTATGAAAAAAACCACATGAATAATCAGATGAGTGCAGTTACTGTTAGAGAGAAATAAAACACACAAACCCTCATGAAACCGCAGCACATGGTGCACCTGTGCTCTTCTTAAACCTTATACGGTAATTTCATCAGTTCATAATGAGTCCAGCCGTGGGAACAAGAAGGGAATTACTTTACAACCCCCTTACTCTGAGACAGGCTCGACACACACTGACCCAAGAACTCTAAGGCCGGGCACTGGAGGTCAATGTGGGGCTTTGACTCCCAGTTGCCCGTAATTCATTGAAGTTAGATTTAATTCACCTGGACTCCTCTTAGAACCTTTACAGTAAATTTAGAGCAGGCAAAGAAGCTTTCATTCATGCAGGAGCACTAATATAGAATATAACATGTCACAATGCATGCTATTATATTGTGTTCCTTTACAACGTGGTCATTACAACCACTGCGTTGTTAGAGCACGAAGCCTTTACAACGCAAGCCATGAGATCGACTTGCTGTAGGGGGTACACTATACTTAGGAATAGTAAAATTTACTATTCCAACTCCAGCCTGCGCAACAGTAGGGAAGGTGTTGGAATACTAAATCATACTATTCCTTATGTTAGAGCACCCCATACAGCAAGTCGATCTAAGGATTTGCGTTGTAAAGGCATGGCTTTCTAACAGTGCAGTTGTTATAACAACCGCGTTGTAAAGTAACTGCGATGTAATGACTGCATTGTAAATGCTTTCTCCCCCATATAATGTTTCCAGGGATACACAGTGCTACCAAAGGTAGTGGATACAGGGGGCTAAATGAATACCTGGTCTGGTACTAAATGAGCAGTGCTCCACCTATCCCTAGGAACCTTTGGGTCACAGTCCCTTTTCGTGGGATCTTGGCCAACTCCAAGTGCCTGCATCAAGTATAAGACATTGGTGGTCCACAGCTGGGGCCTGCGTGGAGGAGGGCAGAACTGCAGTACTGCTCTCGGTAATTCTGCGGTTCTGCCCCTCACCTCCGAAAGGTTGCATCCAGTATACAGGTTTGGCTCTGCCCATGGGTGTGTCTGACTTGGCATTAACAAAGTCCTGTCATTGTGGGGATGCACACACAGAGCATTATTCCATACAACACAAATGTTGACAAGAGTCTTCTTTGTTGCTCTGGGCGACCCATCAACTGGACTGGGATCAGGGAACCAAGGCGGCTTGTGAACTCATGTCTGAATTGCCAATGCAGCGCAACTCACAAGGGGGACCTGGTGATCCTGCTCCCAATGGGCACGGGCACAGACTGAGTGGGACGCTTGACACTCAGTCATCTGGGTAATCCACTACCCTAAGCCCATGCCTCAAACCGGAACACTAAAACGCTCCACAAGCATTGTCCAAAAAGTGAAGCACTCAGAATGCGCTGTTCAAAACTGATTGCAATGGCCATACCCACGGGTTCCACTGCCAATTTTAGACTGGCTAATGGAATCCCTTCAGATCCTTGAGCTTCCCAAAAAACAGGATAGGGGAAGCAGCCAACTAGCCCCTGGGGAACACTTCAGGGCACAACAGCAGTTTGGCAGGCAGCAAGCCAACACATATGGTAGGTTGCAAAGTGGGAGGCCTTTCTACAGTCCAACAGGCCAGCACAACAAGCAAGTAGTCCAAATGGTGATTCCTCCTTGCTGCACAGTAGTCCCCTGGCAATGTGCAGATTTCAGAGCAAGCAGCATCTGGCTACACACCCCACGCAGTGTCTAAAATCATGGGGTCAGAGCCCCTGTACTTATACCAAAAACTGTCTTTATTCAGGGGGGAGCTTCAAAAAAACCTTCAGAAGTGTGCAACAATCCCTTTCAATGCAGCCCTGACTCCAGATATCAAAGAGTGGTAAATCAGCCCTTTGAGTGAAGGCATAAATTTCATGTCTTCTCACACAAACACAGTATTCTTCAGACAATAATTTCAAAGACTTTAACTAAGTTTTATAATTTCTAAGTTTCCCATAAATCATTCTACCATTCCCACGTGCGAAACTACATTTCTAACCTACTAAATAGCCAGGCGCGGTGCGTCCATTGGGGCGTAGGGGCATAGCCCCACTAAGCCCCATGGACCCACCGCGTCGTCACGAAAATTCAAATACAACAAATACTGAAATAATCTTGCACGCTACCTGCTGCCCGGGAATCCGGGAGACACCCAACTTTTCCGTGCCGGGGGGGGCGGATGGGCCTGCTGCATCTGCGCAAGTTGATTTATGGGCAGAATCATGTTCGCGCATGCGCAGATTGATTCCCTGTGCATTTCCCCTTAGAGAGAGGACCTGGGGGCGGGCCGCAGCCCCCGGGGTTACACAGGGGGACTGGGCGAGGAGTCATGGTGCCCCCCCAGCCAATCCTGACGGTTAGCGCGGCCGACTTTGGTGCTGGGAAACCAGGTTCGAGCCTCTTATTGTAAATAATCGTGAAATGGGAGGGGAATGTATAGATTTGGGTCAGAAGAATTGGCACATATTTAAACTCGAAGTCTTATTGTTTCATCGTGAAAAGTAGCATTCAATGGGATTAAAAATGTGGTCGGCAGTGAACTGCTTCAGAGAGCAAAGCAAGAAAAGAAGTTCAGGTGGAAATCAGACGTATGAATTGAGGCCGGTTATCACTGTCACGCTGTAGTCGGAAGGATGTTCACACTCTTGTCAAAGCCATTTTATTCATTCACCTTGTTACTCTTATTGGACTTTATAAGCAGGAGTCTGCCCGATTTACCAAGACAAATAGGGCTCAGTTTGAGCAAAGATTTACGCTTCAATAAATCACGGAACTTAAAATAAAACAGAAAAAGAATGTGGGTTTCTGAGGAAATAGTAGCATTTACGTCACCCATCTGTATGCGTGTAACTACACGCATACAGATGGGTGGATGCATGAATGAAGGATGGATGGATGGATGAATGGATGGGTGAATGGATGCAGGAAAGGATGCAGGATGGATGGGTGGATGGATGGATGATGGATGCAGGATGGGTGGATGGGTGGATGCATGAATGAATGGTGGATGATGGATGGGTGGATGGATGGGTGGATGCATGAATGAATGATGGATGCAGGATGGATGGATGGGTGAATGGATGCAGGAAAGGATGCAGGATGGATGGGTGGATGGATGGATGATGGATGCAGGATGGGTGGATGCATGAATGAATGGTGGATGATGGATGGGTGGATGGATGGGTGGATGCATGAATGAATGATGGATGCAGGATGGATGGGTGGATGGATGCATGAATGAATGATGGATGCTGGATGGATGGATGGATGAATGGATGGGTGAATGGATGAATGGATGCAGGATGGATGGTGGATGGGTGGATGCATGAATGAATGATGGATGCAGGATGGATGCATGAATGAATGATGAATGCAGGATGGATGGATGAATGGATGGGTGAATGGATGAATGGATGCAGGAATGGATGCAGGATGGATGGATGGATGGGTGGATGCATGAATGAATGATGGATGCAGGATGGATGCAGGATGGATGGATGGGTGGATGCATGAATGAATGATGGATGCAGAATTGATGGATGGATGGGTGGATGAATGAATGAATGAATGATGTATGGATGCAGGATGGGTGGGTGGATGGATGGATGGGTGGATGCATGAATGATGTATGGATGGATGCAAGGTGGTTCGGGCTCGCTCGCTGCGCTCGCTCGCTGTGCTCGCTGCGGTGCAATATGCAAATTAGTTTACGCCTCACCACTTTCAAATGTCACCAGCCGCCCCTGTAAATAGCAATTGTATTCATTAGCTAACCATGTTCTTTTTGGAAGTAGAAACATTTGTATAAACGAAAAGAAAATGTGCTTCACTGCAATCATTCATTGGAAAAAACTCCGAAAGAACAAGATCAAGTTTAAATGTCGAATCTACAATTTCTTATCTCTCTTAACTTTAATATGGCAGTCCCTCAGTATATTAGGCCTACCATATCTAAGTCTGATTGCCTAGTGCAATTGTACATTAAATCTTATTAACTTTGCACAATATTTAGCATTATTTCATGATATTTTTAAAACGATTCTTCATTACCATTTACATTTGCTAGACTGTCCCAAGTCCTAAGGTCAGGGCTAGGGACGGGAGAGGTTTAGTGATGACCAAGTTGTCATGCAAAATACACAACATAGCCACACACTCCTAGGTTTACGGGAGTCCTGAAGCCCAAACATTTAACAAGCTTTGTCCAACCCTAAAAACACTCGTAAAACTACCCTTGCAAAACGCAGAGAGGAAAAGAGATGCAGCCATCCCAAATTGGGTGGACTTCTTGGTGTCTTCACAGGGCAGTTTTCCTCTATAAGTAGAAATGAAGAAAAAATGCTTTTTACTCGTGGATTGTCTGGTCAGTGAACTATATTTAGTGGAGTTGGGGTACACATGGAATTTTGATTTCTATTAGGGCGGGGAGTATATTTTTTGCAACCAATTCTTGCCGTATATCAAACATTATGGAATAACTTGCGCCTGTGTTGTATGTAACACCACCACTAGCGCACTCGTTTCCTCGGGTGATTCCCACAGGTACGCCCTGGTGGTCCCTGCCTCTGACACACAGGGGGCCATTTACGAGCAGCTCCTACTGTGGGCCAGGGCTTAAACTTGTGCAGCAATAATTTTCAACTGTGGCATCACTAATTCATGAATCTAAATGGCTGTATGTCTGCATTTGACCTAGGTCCATTATCAATTGGGCCCTAGTAAATCAGACCATGTTTAAATTTCCTGGCATCTGTCAGAGGTTTATCTTAATTATAAACCAATATCAGATGTTCCTCACAACTCTCATGCCTCACACATGATGTGCATGAGCTTGAATATCCCACTTGCATTCATGAATTAATGCAAACATTAGTGATGTGGGTGGATCTCGTATTTTATGTAACACTGTGTTTATCCCCTCTTGTTAAATTGTGTCAACTTTGAATCCTTCTATCAATGCAATATCTTGTAGGGACTCTGATACCCTCTGGTCTTGCCAGCACTATATAAAAGTCCCAAATAAACAAACAAATAAATGAACAGGATATGTAAAGCATTGCCTATGGCTGGACTCAAACACCATACTCAAATAAAGAAAAAGTAAACGAGCAAACTTTATTGTTGGAAGAAATAAGGAGAAAGGGTGACATCAGTCCGCAGCGAAATTGTATGCAAAATTAGCATAACGTGGCTTTAAAATCAATCTTTAAAGGAAACGTTTTCCATTTCCATTGTGAAAGGTCATAGTTCATTTTATGATTCATAGTCAAAAAATCGAAAAATAACAATGTCTCGGCTCCAAGACACATTATGTTTCATGGTCTTAAATATCACGTCCATTAAAGCGCTGTCTCTTGCAGTCATGCTGTGCGGAGAGGCATCCATAAGGCTGCAATTACGGTAGTAAACTAAACAGTCAGTTATTTGGTGACCAACATTAACTCGCACTTCTGATGGGTCTCTAAATGCCAGGAGACATAAAATTAACAGTTTTAGAATGCTGCAAAAAAAATAAATAATAATAGCAATTTTGAAACTTGTTGAAAAATAAGTTGACATGGCCGGAAACCCATGCTAGAGATCAGAACTGCAGGACTTGCCCACAATTCACCCCTTCATCTTTATCCTCATAGCCTAGCCTTTTCATTACCTCAACATGGTTCCAGCTCAGATCTCCAGTGTGAGAAGTTGGCCTGGTATGTGATGTCCACAGTTCTGTGGGCACCTTGTATCAGTCCAAACAATCCCTTATGGTGGTGGTTGTAAGTCAACCTTATAGACAAGCTATCCTAGGGGTAGCATGGACTAAGCAGCCTTAAAGGCTTAACTCAAGAGGGCATGTGAAGCCAGCTGTTTTACCATATGCAATCCTGTAATATCAAATGAAAGGACACCACACAAGTTATATATTATAAAAATATATGTATTTATTCTCAGAATAATCCTCACTACTCTTTTTGAGCAATGAAGCACAAGCGTTTAAACAAAAGCACAATATAACAAATGAAAGTTGCACAATTATGGATGAGGCCGGTGGCCACTCAAACCATATATCAAAAAAGTGGTATAACAATCACTATTCGATCAGTGGTAAGGCCTAGGGCCTTGGGAATCGCTTGGACTACAGTGGACTAACAATAGTTAGGGCGGGAGTAGCCCGCGGGTTTCGGGTGCAGTGCCTAAAGCACACGCATGCACCAATGCAAAGTCAATGGTGCGTAAAAGGTATCGAGTTACAGTTTTAAGAGTCTTCCGACTGGACTAGAAGGACAAAACTATAGACTTAGACACTAGAGGTGTAAACCACTACAGGAGCACCGGTGTTCAAGAGTTACCTCACCCACAGGAAGCGGGTGCACAGGTGCAAAGATGTGTCGGGTTTCGTCACGCAGTTCTATGGTGCCTGGAGATGAAGATGCTGCAGGCGTCCAGAAGAGAAGTGTCCGGTGCGATCCAAGGGTGGATCGAAGTTGTAGAGTACCTGAAAGCAGAGGGGACAGAGTCTGCGTCAGTAGCCAGTGACCAGGAAGGAACCAGGAAGGAACCAGGCAATGTCGGGCGCAATCAGGTTGATGTCGTGAAGCTTGTCTCCGCTGCCACGTGGACTCTGGGCCACCGAGGATGTCCTGGAGTGGATCACGAGCTGTCCCACAAAGGCTCTCGCTGTCGGCGGTGTCGGCTTCCGGATCGGAGTCAACAAACCTTGGCAAAGGCAACCCATGCAGGATTCAAGGATCGCTTACTACTCGGACCAGCAAGGTCAGAGCGGGTGCTCCTTTTTAGGGAAGCGAGGGCCAGTCTGGAGCAACCAGACCAGTTGTGTAAATTCAAAGGTTCGTCGGTTCTGAGGCCACTAGCCAACAGGCAAGCGACTGGACCAACGCGTCGAGCAGGAAAATGCAAAAGGGCCCCATGCAGCACTCGGTGAGTGTGGCGGGGTGAGCTTCGGTGCAAAAGCTGCTCGGGCTGGAGCTTCTCAAACTTCAATGCACAGCTTCGAGGGAGCCTCGGGAGCTGCACGGTCAGCGCTTTGTAGTTTTTCCAAGATGGCCGCTCCCACGCTTCAGGTCGCCTCCACGGGTCTCAGCTCTGCATGGACTGTGGATCGGGCTGTTGGAAGGCAGGATCGCTGGCTCTTGTTGATCTCTGTCGCTCGAGTTCCGGCAGGAACTGCAACAAGGCAAACGTTGAGGTGCTGGATGATGCCTGTTTGCACAGGGTGGTCACTCCTTGACCACAAGGGAGATTCTTCAGTCTTCCACGTCGAGTGGGATGTCGAAGGGTCCAGAGTTTCGTTTCATAAGTTTCAGTCAGGATAATCTGATGTGCATCTGCACAGCTCCTACCTTTATTCCAAATCAAGGGGCTGGATTACCTGCTAGGTCCATCCTATGGGTGGGACCCAGGAAGGGGGTGGTTACACCCCTTTCCCTTTGTCCAGCTTCATGCCAAGACTAGGGCAGGATAGCCCCAGAACCGGTTTGGCTGGAATCTGCCCAGGGACACCTTGTGCACCCCAGGCAGTGTCTAGTTTCTTTCAACCCTCCCTGCTACAATCCACTGTCTCCTGTCTGGGACGGTGTGACACCTCCCTGTGACAGGAAACCCTTTGTCCAGGCATCCTCTGCCAAATTTTGGTCAGCAGCAGGAGGCCAGACTCGTGTCTGTGGCAGCAGCATCCATTTTGTGATGCTGGGGCTCTGGTTAGGATTAACCGCGTTTTCAGTAAAGTAACATGTCTTCTCCCTCTAGAAGGGTGGAATGCTACCCCCGTCGACAGAACTGGCGAGGGGGTAGTATTCCAAAGTGTATGACACCAAACACGACATGTTTTGAAGTAGCCAAACCAAAGTTAGCATTAACCGTGAGGATTATAATGCACTTAAGAGTATATGGTATGGCAGTATCACTAGAACAGCAGTACGGTAATGGTTCTGACCACTGCAGACAGGCTTAGCTCATGCTAGAGCACCATCTCACATAAAACCAAGCACTCTGCCTCCAGGATTGTTAAGGCCTGCCATAGGAGTGACTTATAGGTATATATGTGTCCAGATATAGGTTTAGATATAGGTATACTATATCTAAGCAAGGGGTGATTACACCACCTTGCCCCAGCTGAGGGATCAGCCAGTTGTGTCGATTTAAGTACCAGCCAGGGGTGGCAAAAGATATGCTGCAGCCCCTGGTAGGCCTTGGATGCACCTATGCCCTGGGCACCTCTAGTGCACTGTACAGGGGCTGACAAGGTGTCCAGTACCAAATTGGTATGTACCTATAGTACATGTATGTGAATTTAGAGAGAGAACAGCAGACTGTGGGTCTGATTAGCAGGCCTACAGCCACATTAAGTCGAAAACCAGTGAAGCAAAAAGCAAAAATTGGGGTGACCATAGGATAGCAGACCCTACTCTCCTACACAGCCCCCCCAAACACAGGGACATTAAACTTAACCTTGACCAGATAAGTCTTCATGTTCTAAGTGGAAATACCTGGAGAGACCATCTGCATTGCCATGGTCAGTCCCTGGTCTGTGCTCCACTGTAAAGTCCATCCCCTGTAGGGAAATGGACCACCTGAGCAGTTTGGGATTTTCACCCTTCATCTGATTAAGCCACAAGAGGGGCTTATGGTCTGTCTGAATTAGGAAGTGAGTGCCAAACAAGTATGGTCTCAACTTCTTCAGGGCCCAAACCACAGCAAAGGCCTCCCTCTCAATAGCTGACCAACGTTCCTCTCTAGGGGTCAGACTTCTGCTAATAAAATCAATGGGCTGGTCTTGACCATCTACATTAAGTTGTGAAAGCACAGCTCTCACCCCCAACTCAGAAGCATCTGTTTGGACAATGAACTCTTTGGAGTAGTCAGGACTCTTCAGGATAGGTGCAGAGCACATGGCCTTCTTCAGGTCATCAAATGCCTTTTGACAGCTAACTGTCCACTGAACCTTTTTGGGCATCTTCTTGGATGTCAAATCATTTAATGGTGTCACAATGGCCCCATAGTTCTTTACAAACTTCCTGTAATACCCAGTCAGGCCCAATAAGGCTCTGACTTGTGTCTGGGTAGTTGGAGGAGCCCAGTCCTGTATGGCCTGGATCTTGCTCTCCAATGGTTGAACCTGACCCCCACCTACTAGGTGGCCCAGGTACACAACCTTGCTCTGCCCTATCTGGCACTTAGTAGCCCTGATAGTCAGGCCTGCCTTTTGCAGGGCCTCCAGAACCTTCTTCAGGTGGATCAGGTGATCCTCACAAGTAGAGCTAAAGACAGCAATATCATCTAGATATGCTGCACAAAAGTCATCCAACCCAGAAAGGACTTGATTCACCAACCTTTGGAAGGTGGCAGGTGCATTCTTCAAACCAAAGGGCATCACCACAAACTGGTAATGTCCACTGGGGGTAGAGAATGCTGTCTTGGCTTTAGACTCCTCAGCTAACCTGATTTGCCAATAGCCAGCTGTCAAATCAAATGTGCTCAGAAATGTGGCAGAAGCCAATTTATCAATGAGCTCATCTGCCCTTGGAATGGGATGAGCATCTGTCCTAGTGACAGCATTGAGACCTCTGTAGTCCACACAAAACCTCATTTCTCTCTTTCCATCTTGGGTATCGGGTTTTGGCACAAGGACTACTGGGCTGGCCCATGGGCTCTCTTATGGCTCAATCACTTCAAGGTCTAACATTTTCTGCACCTCAGCCTTTATACAATCCCTGACATGGTCAGGTTGCCTGTAGATCTTATTCTTCACAGGCAGACTGTCACCAGTGTCCACCTCATGGGTGCACCAGTTAGTTTGACTGGGTGTGAGTGAAAACATGTGTCTATGGGCTTGCAAAACCTGTCTGCAGTCCATCTGTTGCTGGTCAGTGAGGCTGCCTGCCGAGGCTACTCCATCAACTGAGCCATCATCAGGGTTTTGGGAAAGCAGGTCTGGGAGAGGGTCACTCTCTTCCTCCTGATCCCCATCTGTAGCCATGAGCAAGCCCATGTCTTCCCTGTCAACAAATGCTTTCAACCTGTTTACATGGAGCACCCTGTGGGGGCTCCTAGGGGTGCCAAGGTCCACCAAGTAGGTGACCTCTCCCTTTTTCTCCAGTATGGTGTGGGGTCCAGACCATTTGTCTTGGAGAGCTGCTGGGGCCACTGGCTCCAACACCCACACCTTCTGCCCTGGCTGGTACTCAGTCAGAACAGCCTTTTGGTCATGCCAAGCTTTCTGTAATTCTTGGCTGACCTCCAGGTTTTTGGATGCTCTCTCCATGTACTCAGCCATCCTGGAGCGGAGACCAAGTACATAGTCCACAATGTCAAGCGTAGACTTTTTGATAGGTAACTCCCATACTTCCTTCACCAGACACAATGGACCCCTCACAGGGTGGCCAAACAAAAGTTCAAAAGGGCTGTAGCCAACCCCCTTCTGTGGGACCTCTCTGTAAGCAAAGAGCAAGCAGGGTAAAAGGATGTCCCATCTTCGCCTAAGCTTTTCTGGTAAATCTTTTATCATTCCCTTTAGGGTCTTGTTGAATCTCTCAACAAGCCCATTGCACTGTGGGTGATAGGGTGTGGTGAACTTGTAGTTCACTCTTGTGGAGTGGTGTGGCTCACTGGTTAGAGGCGGCAGACCCGTAAGCAGAGAACGGCCGGGACCAGGGTTCAATTCCCGACGCGGCAGGGACGTGGGCCAGGGTCAAAACGGACTCGATAATTCTCGCCTTGGTGCCTACTCTAACCAAGGAACACACTCGGCAACTCTGGGCATTAAGCTTGCCTCATCTCTACAACGGCCCCCCACAGACGCCGGGGATGCCTGGTTTCACCTTGGAGATACCCAGAAAGGGACAATCTCACAGGGAAAACCAGGACGGGTTCCCCAGCGGTCTTCAGCGCCAGGATACTCCATGGAGTCGCAGTGCGCTTTACAAGTACACCCACATTTACATTTACTCCTTCCACATTGCCTTTAAGTATCCAGACATAAAGTTTGTACCTTTGTCTGAAAGTACCTCCTTTGGAAAGCCCACTCTGGAGAAAACTCCAAGTAGGGCCCTTGCCACAACAGGAGCTGTTGTGGTCCTCAGGGGAATTGCCTCTGGGTACCTGGTGGCATGATCCACTACCACCAGGATAAATCTGTGCCCAGATGCTGTTTGGGGATCCATTGGTCCAACAATGTCAATCCCAACTCGCTCAAAGGGCACCCCCACCACAGGTAGAGGTATAAGGGGGGCCTTTGTGGTGCCACCTGATTTGCCACTGGCTTGGCAGGAGACACAGGAGCGACAAAACTCCTTGGTATCTTCTGACATATGAGGCCAGTGAAAGTGAGGGACTAGCCTGTCCCAAGTCTTGTTCTGGCCTAAATGTCCTGCAAGGGGAAGCCCCTAAATTGCAGAGGTATGACCAACCTCCTGGTTGCACCAATCTTGGGGTCTCTAGCCTCTGAATAAAGGAGCCCATCATCCCAATATACTTTATGGGTACCTTGAGCATTCCCAGCAGACTCAGCAGCAGCCTGCTGTCTGAGGGGTTCAAGTGAAGGGCAAGTCAACTGAGCCTGCCCCAGGTCTGCCCTTGAGGGTCCCCCTGTCCTCAGAAACTCAACCTGATCAGGTTCAAGCTCTTCAAGGACAGTCTCCTCTTGGATCACAGAATCACCCTCCTGTGAGGTCTGATCCTCAACCTGGGGCAAGTGGGAAGGCTCGGCCTTTCCCCTCATGCTCCTTCTCTTGGGTTGTGGATGGTCTATTGTTTCAAGATCCTCCACTGGTTCAGGTAGGCACTTCTTGGCCTGGGACCTGGTTACAGCAAGGACATGGGCTGATATCCCTAGCATTGCTGCATGAGTCCTGTACTCCACTTATGACCATAATGATTCCTCTAGATCATTTCCCAAAAGACAGTCTACTGGGAGGTCTGCACTCACAACAACTTTCTTGAGGCCAGTTACCCCTCCCCAGGAGAATTTAACAACAGCCACACTATGTGTAGTAGTGGCATTGCTAGCATTGGTCACTAGGTAGTTCTCACCTAGTTTGATTTGTCCAGGGTCCACAAAGTTTGGTGTCACCATAGTGACACTGGCACAAGTTTCCCTGTAGGCCTGAACCAGTTTCTCATTTATTAAAGGCGTCTGTCTATATTTGCCCAAAGTATTGGGACTCATAGGTGTGGTCACTGATATGTCCACATCATATAGCAGAACTGCCTGAGTAGGGATTCTGACTAAGCCAGACTCCATCTCAGTACCCAGGGTTAACCCCACTATAGCCTTGGGTTGTGTACCACCACTGCTGACTGTACTAGGGGGAGCAGTTGGCTTAGGGGCTGCAGTGGTAGGGACTGGATTTTTCTTAGTGCATTCACTCCCCCAATGGGAAGTGGACTTACAAAAGTTGCAAGAAGGTTTCTTTGGGCCATCATTCTTCTTTTTCTTGTTACCATTCTTTGAACCACCCTCCTTATTACTATTTTGGGGGCTTGTAGAAGACTACTGGTCTTTTTCTTTCTTATCTCCACCCTTCTGGTCTGCTTTCTTCTGATCACCTCCTTGGCTCTGGGGTTTCTGCTTAACCCTTGTTCTGACCCATTTGTCTGCCTTCTTTCCCAATTCTTGGGGAGAGGTCAGATCTGAGTCAATAAGGTGGTGATGCAATAGCTGGTTCTGACAGTTATTAAGGATCTGTTCTCTCATTATAAGATTCTACAATCCTGTATAGTCTGAAACTTTACTTCCCTGCAACCAACCCTCCAGAGCCTTAGTGGCACAATCAACAAAATCAGTCCAGTCTTGAGTCTGTGCTTTTTGGGTGTCTCTGAACAACAACCTGTATTGCTCAGTGGTTAGGCCAAACCCTTCAATAAGAGCACTCTTCAAGACAGAGTAGTTTTTAGCATCCTCAGGTCTAACTGTGAGGAGCTTATCTCTCCCTTTCTCAGAAAAGGAGAGCCACAAGATTGCTGCACACTGATCTTGAGGAACCTGCTGTACCATGCAGGCTCTCTCCAGAGACGTTATACATTTGTGGATGTCATCCCCATCTCTGTAGGGGGGCACAATCTTACTCAGGTTTCTATTATCATAGGACCTGTCTTTATCCTTAGGGATATTGCTGTCACCAGTGGGTATCTCACCACTTAACTTCTGTTCTCTTGCAAAAGGAAGTTTAGCTTGGGCCAGGGCTACTTCCTCCCTCTCTATTTGGAGTTTAACAGCTCTCATCCTGGCCTCATGCTCTATTTTCTGGGAAGAAGTCATTCCCCTTTGAGATTCTCTTGAGGCACTAGAAATGTGAGAATCTCTTGAAAGAGATCTCTCCCTTCTATTGCCTGGGAGAACTCTCGTATGTACTCTGGGTAGGGGCTGGCCCTCTCCATTTCCATGTAGGTCCAGGTTGGCCCGGCTAAGCCTTCCAACTGATACCTGGCTAACCCTCTGATCAGTTTCTGAATCTTCACCATTTGAATCTGGGTTCGCCTCCTCATCTACTATCTCTGGGGAGGTATCTTCAGTATCTGGGGGGTTCACTCCTGCTCCTGACCCTGAGGGAACTACTCTAGCTTTCTCAAGATCATCCTTCTGTAGGATGGCTATCAGGATGGGAATGGTAGGGTTGTAACTCTTTCTCAGCCCCCTTGCAGTGCATAAAGCACCCAGGTCCTTGTGGCTGAATGTGTCATAGCTGGAGGTTTCCATTGGAGGGTCAACCACCACAGGTAGAAAGCTTGGAGCTTCACCTGTGCCAGACATGACTCTAGTGAGGTGTAAGTGATGCACTTACCTACACTAAGTGTTTTCCTCCTGTACCTTGCTAGTGAGTTGTAGTCAGGGTGTGCTAAGCCCTTTTATCTACAACTACTAAGTTCAGTAGAACTTAAATATGCTAAGCTTTGTTTATATGTACCTATGGTACTTAATGTGATCTTTCAATTTGATAAAAAGATTGCAATGGTAAAACAACAACAAGCTCAAATCTGCACCGCTGCCCACCAATGTGAGAATTTGGCCTGGTATATGATGTCCACAGTTCTGTGGGCACCTTGTATCAGTCCAAACAATCCCTTATGGTGGTGGTTGTAAGTCAACCTTATAGACAAGCTATCCTAGGGGTAGCATGGACTAAGCAGCCTTAAAGGCTTAACTCAAGAGGGCATGTGAAGCCAGCTGTTTTACCATATGCAATCCTGTAATATCAAATGAAAGGACACCACACAAGTTATATATTATAAAAATATATGTATTTATTCTCAGAATAATCCCCACTACTCTTTTTGAGCAATGAAGCACAAGCGGTTAAAGAAAAGCACAATATAACATATGAAAGTTGCACAATTATGGATGAGGCCGGTGGCCACTCAAACCATATATCAAAAAAGTGGTATATGGAGAAGTTTCGCGGGCATCCAAGATGGTCGCGTGAGCACAGAGCTCCCCGGACCCGCGCCGCCCTTCGCAAATATCCTGGCTACATCCTGCTTTTGAAGATGGGCTTTTGTTCGCAAACTCTCACTGATCTCAACAGTCTTTGAAGAATTGAATTCGGACGTTGGGATCCACTTTTACATCGCCTCGAACTTTTGTGGCCCGCGCCGAGATGTACCGGGGGCCCAGTTGCTCGTCAGGCCGAGGAGTAGTTCAACAACAACGGCTGGAGGGGGTCTTCTCCCGACGGACCCCAGTTTAACTTTCAGTTTTGTTTTCTACTCCCGGCTCAGATTGATTGAAGCGCTGCCCTGATCGACCCTTGGCCGGCCTGTTGTTTCTACACGGCTATGTGCTGTCCCTGCTGCGTGCCTCATTTCCAGCTTTCTTGACGTCTACACTATTCTGAGCCAGTTTCGTTATCTTCTTGGCCACTCTACACCCGGCCATTTTCACCAGGTCGCGCGGGCCCCTCCGGGGTCCATTCGCCAATATGGCCGCCAGACCCGATACTGAGAGATGCAAGATCAAGACACCTCTCCGCGGGGGCCAGACCCAGACGAACATTATGGGCCATTACTCTCATTTGAAAGGGTCCCCCGGCGGAGCTGGCCGCACTTCTGACGATCCTAAGGTTGATTCTACTGCAACCTCAGAGGTATTGTTGCAGGACGTCATGAGTGCCATCACTAGCATGAAGTCCTCCATGGGACAGCAGTATGAGGCCCTTGCCTCTAAGATTGACACGGTGGCCATCGACGTCACGCTGATTAGAGCGGACTTGGCAAAGACTAACGAGAGGGTCAAGTCGTTGGATTTGAAGACTTCCAGTCTTATTACGGATGTCACGGACGCCCAGACTGAGGTCGGTAACTTGCGTTCCTCTCACGACATGATGGCTCGTCGCCTCGAGGATTATGAAAATAGGGCCCGTCGCAACAATGCTCGCCTTATCGGTGTCCCTGAAAGTCCCGAGACGCCTGCAACCGGCCTTCTCGTTGAGGACCTGGTCACGAATTATCTAGCTCCCGCTGGACTTAGCAAATTCTTCGCTGTGGAACGGGCCCATCGAGTCCCAGGCGGAAAGGCAAAGCCGGGTGCCCCCCCGAGGCCCATTATTGCAAGACTGTTCCATTTTAGGGATAGAGACGCTATCCTTCAAGCCTCGTGGGACAAAGGCCCTGTGAAATTCAAAAATGCCTCCGTGACCTTCTATCCTGACTTTACACCGCTCGTCCAGAGGCAGAGGCTGTGGTTTCAGGGAGTAAAGAGACGGCTGCGGGACTTGGGCCTCAAATACGCCATGTTGTTCCCAACCAGACTTCGGATCGAATATGAGGAGCGCACTTTTTTCTTTGATCGCCCGGACAACGTTAGTGACTGGCTTGACTCTTTGCCCAAGAAAGACGATCGATCCGGGCGCCCTGGTGGCGCCGAGGGAGGCGTGCCGGAGTAAGAATGACTTTGTGGATCCTGGCGTCTGAACTTTTGTACTATTTCAGCTGAGTCTGGACATTGGTTTTCCTGTTCTTATTTTAGATCGGCCCAAGGGTGGCGGGGGGTGAATGGGGACTCTTCCTCCTCCTGGGTTCTTTGTGTAGATTAGTTTTATGATGGGGCGACAGGCACACTGCAAGTTGGGGAGGCTTATGAGTCTTACGCAGGGGTGCAGGGTGGGGGGTGTTGCAACGGGTTTCAGTTGGGGGGGGTGGGGGGGTGTTTTTCTTTTTATTCACGAGGCATCTAATTGTTTTTTTCATTTGCTCTGGTCATTGGGTCATGTGTGGGTTACTGCTCTGCCTTCTTCCTGGGGATGGGGGGTGGCGAGTTGAGACTGCTATACTGGAATGTCAATGGGTTGGGAGACAGGATAAAGCGAGGGGTTGTGTTGCAGTTCATTAGACGCCACTCCCCCGACATAGTCCTTTTGCAGGAAACGCATCTAATAGGTAATGCGTGTCATGCCATGAATCGACGTGGATATAAGCTGGTGGCTCATTCTGGGTTTACTTCTGGTTCCAGGGGGGCGGGCATTCTTATCCGGGCTTCTCTCCCTTTTGAAATCGATGAAGTTATGCTTGACAACAGGGGGCGCTATGCGGCGCTCACTGGCAGATGGGAGGGGAAGACACTGTCCATCCTCTCGGTGTATATTCCTCCGGGCCTACAGGCCTCGACTTACGCTGATCTGGGCAGGGTTATATTAGGGCTCCCTGAGGGCCTTCTGATCCTTGGTGGGGACTTTAACTCTGTGGTTTCTGGCACCTTTGATCGTTGTCCCCCCAGGGATTTGGCAAGATCCCAAATGTGGCTGAGTGACTTGCTTGACACCTTTAGGCTGGTAGACAGTTGGCGGTTGATGCACCCTACTCAGTTGCAATACACCTTCCATTCGGGGTCCATGGCAGTCTCTCCAGGCTGGATTACTTCTTAATTCCATCGGTCCAATCCTCCTCCATTAGAGAAGTTCGCCACCTTCCCAGGGGTATTTCTGACCATTCCTCTCTGTGGCTTTGTTTCGAGGTCGGGGCGGGCAATGAGGGTAGAGTTGCCCCTATTAATCCCTGGTACTTTCACAATCCCAAAACCCGCTCTGAACTTGTGAAAGCTATTGACCATTACTTTGATGAAAATGTGGGGGCTGTTTCTTCTTCTGTCTCACTGTGGGAGGCCTTTAAGACGGTTATTCGTGGGCATTCCCTGTCGCTGATTGCCGCCGCCAAGAAGGCTAACAATGTGGAACTTGTGCTTTTGGAAACTGAAATAACTGTACTTGAGGATGATCTTGAATCAGGAGTCTCTCGCGCAAAGCTACACTCCCTCAGTTTGAAACAAGCCGATTATAGAGCTCTTGTTACTGATGCGGCGAAAGTGATGTATAGGGAGCAACAGGGTAGGCTGTACGACGTGGGAGACAAGGCTGGTAAATTGCTTGCGTGGTTGGACAAGAAAGAGAGAGTGAATCGTGTTGTTCCGGTGATTGAGAAGCCTGATGGTGAGTGTGTTACTGACCCGGTCGGGATCGTTCAGTGTTTTGTGGACCACTTCAAGACCGTGTATGCTTCGGTCTGTGATAGAGATGAGGAAGATTCTCGCTTGCTGCTGCGGTACATTGCATTGCCCTGCCTCTCTGACGCCGATAGAGACCTCATGGAGGCACCTCTTACGGTGGATGAAGTCGAGGTGGCCATACGCTCCCTTCGCTCTGGCAAAGCAATGGGCCCCAATGGTTTACCCATTGAACTGTACAAGCTGCGACCCGATAAATTGGCGCCCCACTTAAAGGGCATTATCCTTGAGGCTTTGGAGTCCGGTTCCCTTCCTGCTGATCAACGACTTGCTACCATTGTAGTCATCCATAAGGAGGGTAAGCCGCGGGATCGTTGTACTTCGTACAGACCTATTTCTCTACTTAATGCCAAACCTAAAATTCTAGCTAAATTGTTGGCTGATCGCTTGATTAAGGTGATCGGTGACTTGATCCATCCGGATCAGTCCGGTTTCATCCCACATCGCAACACCGCCCTTAATCTTCGCAGACTCCATGGAGTTCTCGCAAGAGCTGGGTCGCTTACTGAGCCGGCCCTTTTGGCTTCCCTTGCCGCTACCATGGCCTTCGATACCATCGAGTGGCCCTACCTTTGGGCGGCCCTCTCAAAGTTTGGATTTGGCCCGGTGTTCATCGCCTGGGTGAAGCTTCTTTATGAGAGGCCTCTGGCTCAGGTGGTGGTTAACGGGAAGGTGTCCGGTGTTTTTACCCTTGGGCGTGGTACTCGGCAGGGCTGCCCGCTGTCTCCATTGCTTTTCGCTCTCGCTTTAGAACCATTGGCGGAATGGCTCCATTGGGAGCCTTCAATGCGGGGCATTCGGTGGACCCCCGATTTTGAGGATCGTATCTCGCTATACGCGGATGACATCCTTCTCTACCTCACCTCCCCTCGGAAATCCTTGAATGTACTTTTTGATGTTTTGTCCTCCTTCGGAAAGAACTCGGGTCTCATTTTTAATTGGGCTAAATCCTGCGTCTACGTTTTGGCAGGGGATCTCCCTCCATTGCCTCGTAGATTTCCTATTCAAGTAAATGAGACCGGCTTTAAGTACTTGGGAATTTATGTCTCCTTGGACCCCTCTGTGCGCTATGAGCGTAATTTGTTACCCCCCCTTCAACGGCTCAAGCTTGATGTTGCTCGTTGGCGTAAGTTGCCACTGTCACCACTCGGTCGCGCTACTCTTTTCAAGATGATGTCGCTGCCTCGATTTCTGTATGCACTCCAGAATTCATTTGACCCAGTTCCTTCGGGTTATTTTCGTGAAGTGGAAAGTCTACAGAGGCGACTGGTCTGGGATGGGCGCGCACGCATTGCTCTCTCCAAACTCACGCTTCCATGGTATGACGGTGGCATTGCCCTTCCAGACATCAAGCGTTATTATTGGGCTTCCCAGTTGAGTGCGGTCAACCACGCGACTTACGCTCCCGGCCCTGCTCCGGTTTTGCTATGGATAAATATCTTCTGCCAGGAGGGAATTTCAGCAGGGCGTTGTATTCCAAGAGGCTCTGTGGAACACTGACTAGTCCCACCGGAATTGCTGTACGGGTGTGGCGGGATGCGAATGCGGCATTAGGATGGTGTGGTAGATTTACCCGCGCGACCCCTTTGTATGATTCTGAATCTTTGGGGCATTTGTGGAGAACGAAAGGTTTTGATAAATGGGATATGATTGGTATAAGTAAGGTAGGTGATTTATGGTCTAAGGGTACCATCAAGTCCTTTGATATGTTGAAGACGAAATACGAGCTCGGAGACACAGAATTCTTTAGCTATGCCCAGATCCGTCATGCACTATTGTCAGTTTTTGCTGTGGGTGATGATATACCTGAGTCCTCCCCTCTTGAGTACCGTATCCTAGATGGTCATGTTCCCGACAGCATGATTTCATTGATGTACAAGAAACTGATCAATAATAGAGCTGATCTGCTTGTGCGCCTTAGGGCACTGTGGAGCGCTGACGGACTAGAATTAGATGACGAGGATTGGCAATCTGCTCTGTCCTCGCCTAAGGAGGTTGCCATACCTGCTCGCCTTAGGTTTGTTCAGCTTAAGATCCCCATCGTGTGTATGTCACTGGTCCGAGTCTGGTTCGTATGGGTTATTCCTTAGACGGGTTGTGTAAGCGTGGTTGTGGTATGACTGGCACCTTCCTCCACATTCTATGGGAGTGTCCGGAGGTGGTTGAGTTTTGGTCCCGAATAAATGTGGTGATGGAAAGGGTCACTGGTGTGTCACTGTTGCCTGAAGCTAGGCGCTGTCTGTTGAATGTCTGGGAACCTAACGATTACAATACGGCGCAGCTTAATTGGGCGACCCTTGGTAATATGGTTGCTAAGAGAGATGTCGCTCAGCTCTGGGGTTCCCACAGGCCACCCACTGTATCAAAATGGAAGGAGAACATGGACTGGTGCATGTTTAGGGAGAAAACTGTGTATCTGTCACGGAGCAGGCCCAGGAAACGGGGCAGGATATGGTCGCAATGGAACGCATATCGTGGAAATGTATGTACTCCCCCACATGATTCCTCTCCTGATGCCCCTTTGTCCCCCTAACTGACATTCCGATTTCTGACATTGATGTATCTTTGCTTGTTTCCTTGCTGCTCCCCTCCCCCCCATAAATATTGATTGCATGATATGTATTATAAGCTGGAGCACTGCCTGCCCGGACCCATGATCATGCATCATTGTATTTCTTGCCTTGTGGATATTGTTAATTTGTTTGTTTGATATTTTCAATAAAAAACTTTCCCAAAAAAAAGTGGTATAACAATCACTATTCGATCAGTGGTAAGGCCTAGGACCTTGGGAATCGCTTGGACTACAGTGGACTAACAATAGTTAGGACGGGAGTAGCCCGCGGGATTCGGGTGCAGTGCCTAAAGCACACGCATGCACCAATGCAAAGTCAATGGTGCGTAAAAGTTATCGAGTTACAGTTTTAAGAGTCTTCCGAATGGACTACAAGGACAAAACTTTAGACTTAGACACTAGAGGTGTAAACCACTACAGGAGCACTGGCGTTCAAGAGTTACCTCACCCACAGGAAGCGGGTGCACAGGTGCAAAGATGTGTCGGGTTTCGTCACGCAGTTCTATGGTGCCTGGAGATGAAGATGCTGCAGGCGTCCAGAAGAGAAGTGTCCGGTGCGATCCAAGGGTGGATCGAAGTTGTAGACTACCTGAAAGCAGAGGGGACAGAGTCTGGGTCACTATCCAGTGACCAGGAAGGAACCAGGAAGGAACCAGGCAATGTCGGGCGCAATCAGGTTGATGTCGTGAAGCTTGTCTCCGCTGCCACGTAGACTCTGGGGCACCGAGGATGTCCTGGAGTGGATCACGAGCTGTCCCACAAAGGCTCTCCCTGTCGGCGGTATCGGCTTCCGGATCGGAGTCAACAAACCTTGGCAAAGGCAACCCACGCAGAATTCGAAGATTGCTTAATATAATATATAGGATAGCCCCAGAACCGGTTTGGCTGGAATCTGCCCAGGGACACCTTGTGCGCCCCAGGCAGTGTCTAGTTTCTTTCAACCCTCCCTGCTACAATCCACTATCTCCTTTCTGGGACGGTGTGACACCTCCCTGTGACAGGAAACCCTTTGTCCAGGCATCCTCTGGCAAGTTTCGTTCAGCAGCAGGAGGCAAGACTCGTGTCTGTGGCAGCAGCATCCATTTTGTGATGCTGGGGCTCTGGTTAGGATTAACCGCGTTTTCAGTAAAGTAACATGTCATCTCCCTCTAGAAGGGTGGGATGCTACCCCCGTCACCAGAACTGGCGAGGGGGTAATATTCCAAAGTGTATGACACCAAACACGACATGTTTTGATGAAGCCAAACCAAAGTTAGCATTAACCGCGAGGATTATAATGCACTTAAGAGTATATGGTATGGCACAGAAATGGTTCCGACCACTGCAGACAGGCTCAGCTCATGCTAGAGCACCATCTCACATAAAACCAAGCACTCTGCCTCCAGGATTGTTAAGGCCTGCCATAGGAGTGACTTATAGGTATATATGTGTCCAGATATAGGTTTAGATATAGGTATACTATATCTAAGTAAGGGGTGATTACACCACCTTGCCCCAGCTGAGGGATCAGCAAGTTGTGTCGATTTAAGTACCAGCCAGGGGTGGCAAAAGATATGCTGCAGCCCCTGGTAGGCCTTGGATGCACCTATGCCCTGGGCACCTATAGGTCACTGTACAGGGGCTGACAAGGTGTCCAGTACCAAATTGGTGATGTACCTATAGTACATGTATGTGAATTTAGAGAGAGAACAGCAGGCTGTGGGTCTGATTAGCAGGCCTACAGCCACATTAAGTCGAAAACCAGTGAAGCAAAAAGCAAAAATTGGGGTGACCATACTCTCCTACATCCAGGACTAGGGTTGTGGTAGCTAGACCCTCATTAGTACAGCTCTGAATGGTATTACCCCATTACAACCACATCTGATACACTACGAGTGGAAATACAAGTTTCTCAGAATACATATTGCTGCACTACATGGGATGGCAGGAGGAATTAGGGCCGAAGTCCTCCTTCAACTCAGAGCAGGCATGCTCTTGTGACTCAGGTATGTGTTTACTTGTACATGTATTCTGATATGTGCTGTGCGGCTGAAGATGCTATCTGAAGATGCTACCTTAAAAACCTGGTAGCTTCTCATATAGGTGCACAAATCTTCTCATTTCTGCTCCATCATTTGGTCAGAGGGAGAAATGTCTTACCTATGTAGGTGTCACAGAACCCTTCAAATACTCTTTTAAATATGCATGTGCCCTGTATTATGAGCAGATAAGAATACATACACCTTCTTCTACAGGAACTTAGAGAGCATGCGGTCTGAAACACAAGTATTCTACTATTTCTAGGTTTCTTTTTACCTATCATGTCACTAGGAAAATGCACAGACACACACTTTGAAGCCTTCGGAAGCATTGTGAGACTTTCAACAGTGACATGGGAAGGGTTGCTGTTTTATTTTTGGCTAGGCCCAACATTCTGAGCAGTCGGTGAATAGTGAAGCTGCCAGAGAAAAGTGAGGTTTAAGACATGTGGGCAGAGGCATTAGGGATTAGACTACTTCTTATGAATCTCTGGAAAGGTACACTTCAAGTAGGCTGTATAAATTTAGATTTCTGGTTGAATTGTGAAGTGCGGTATGTCACGTTACAGACCTGCACGCTCTTATGAGTGAGGTATTTGTCTACTTATACATGTATACTGACACGTGCTGTGCATCTGAGGATGGTAGCTTAAAAAGCGGCTAGCTTCTCATACAGGTGCACAAATCTTCTCACTTCTGGTCTGTCATTTGGTCGCAGAGGCAGACATACTTTACCTGTGTAGGTGTCACAGAACCCCTGAAATAGGCTGTTCAATACCCATGTGCCCTGTATTATGACCAGAAAGGAATGCCTACACCTTATTCTACGCAAATTTAGAGAGCATGCAGTCAGAACACAGGTGTTCTACCATTTCTATGTTTGTTTCTATGTTTTATGACACTAGGAAAAGGCAAAGATATATGCATTGAGGCCTTCAGAAACATGGTGAGACTTAGAACAGTGATATGGAATGGGTTGCTGTTTTATATTTGGCTAGGCCAAATATTCTGAGCAGTCGGTGATTAGTAAAGCTGCTCTACTATTACACTCATCCAATCACTCAGACACTACTATTTCACTGAGTCATTCACTTAAGTACTACCCATGAACTTATCCAATCACTCACGCATTATCCTTGCACTCAGCTATTCACCATGGCACTATGCCTACATTCCTGCATTCTCCCAGGTACTACCCATGCACTTATCCGGTCATCCGGGCACCTCCCATACACTCATCCAATCACTCAGGTACTACCCATGCACTCATTCAATCATTTAGTACTCATCTAATCCCCCAGGCACTATCCTTGTACTCATCCTTTCACTCATGCACTATGCATACACTCCTGCATTCTCTCAAGTACTACCCATGTATTTATCCAATGATGCAGACACTACTCTAGCACTCATCCAGTGCCCCAGGCACTACCCATGCATTCATCCAATCATTCAAGCACTATCCTTGCACTGGCTCAGCCACAATACATGGTCTCATCTATCACCAAGGCACTATCCATGCACTCATCTATCCTCTCTGACAATACATATGCACTCATCCAGTCACCCAGGCATTAGCCATGGACTCATTCAATCACTAAACCACTACCCATGCACTTTTCTAATTACTCAGGCACTACCCATGAACTCATGCACTATCTCAGGCACTGTGAATGCACTCATCCAATCACACAAGCACTATGCATGCATTAATCCAATCACACAGACACTGCCCTTGCACTCATCCAATCACAGAAGCACTACTCTTCAACTCAAGCAGGCACTAACCATTAACTCATGCATTCTCTCAGGCACTATGCTTGGCTGCATCCAATCACCCAGGCACTATGCATGCACTCATCCAATCCTTCATTCATTATCCTTACACTCATCCATTCACTCAAGCACTACCCATGCATTCACCAAATCACCCAGGTACTACCCATGCACTCATCTAATCACTCAGCCACTACCCTTGCACTCACCCATTCATGCAAGCACTACCCTTGCACTCATTAAATCACCCATGCACTATTTTTGCACTCATGCATTTACTGAGGCACAACCCATGCACTCATCCAATCATTCAAACACTATCCTTGCACTCATCCATTCTTTCATACACTACACATGCACTCTTACATTCTCTCAGGCACTACCCATGCACTCATCCACTCAACCATACACTACGAATGCACTCATGCAATCAAACATGCACAAGTCCTTCACTCATTCAATTACCCAGGCTCTACTATTACACTCACCCATTCACTCAGGCACTACCCATGCACGTATCCAGTCAACCAAGCACTCATCCAATCACTCAGGCACTACCCATGCACTCAGCCAATCATTCCCCTGTATCTTGGCAAGGTAGCATCTTGTTAACAATATATTTAAAAAAATCTTTTTTGTATATGCATATACATATTCACTGAAGAAACAGGCTTCAGGGATGTTATAGTTAGCGATTAGCATTTAAAAAACCTTATAAATTCACTGAAAAAAACCACACGTTTCAGGGATGTTATAGTTAGAAATTAGCATTTAAAAAACCTTGGAAATTCACTGAAGAAACCACAGGTTACAAGGATGTTATAGTGAGAAATTATCATTTAAAAAGCCTTAGATATTCAGTGAAAAAACACAGGTTACAGGAATGTTATAGATCGGCTGACATTTCACTCATAAAAAACTACTGAAAAGACTGACTCCACACACACTATTACGATATGTTGAGCTTAGTCTTAGCTAGCTCACAGTGCACCCTCTAGACCACTAAACCATAGAACGTATTGGAGGATATACGCAACCTCAGAACATGACAACTCTGACTTCCCACGGAAATCATGGTAACAGATAAGTACCTTTCATTAGTAACTCATGCATGCCCAAAGGGAGACTCAAGAAATACGCAAATTGTCATTTCAAACATTTATTGAAGCAATAAGATTTTTGTGTAAAATATGTGGCTGCAATAATGAATAGAAGGAAACAAAATAGAGTAATCAGCATCGCAAGAATGGTAAAGAAAATGAACAGTTCAACCATTGTGCTGTTACATGGATAATATGCTTGCATATGATTATAATTATGCTCTTACCTAGCGCCTGCTCCCTTAGTGACTCTGATAATATACCTATGGAGAAATGTAAATGTAAGCAAAGCCATTTCAGAGAATATTATCCCATACAGGCATGCAAAGAAATGTGTGCCAAGTGTAAACGTTCAAGAAAGATTTCAACTTTAAATGAGAGCATGTCAAATGATGTTGTTTTTTCCCAGGCCTAAGTGACCAAAAAATCTATTACGTTTTAAATTAGATATTAATAATTAACTATTGCAACAATATCAATCAATCATTCATAGTTTATTGTATGTGATTACTTAAAATCATTACAATTTACAATATATAAGAATATCTTCACATACACAAATAATAAAAACCTCCCACTAAATCACCACCCAATAACAAAGGAATCTGCAATTTTTAAGATCCGAACAACATTGATGATACACATAAGTTGTTAACTAAAGTACAAGTGCTAAGCCACCGGCATGAGATGTTATAATTTGAATAATAGTTACTTTTCCTGGATAGATCTTCCGAGTGGCAAAATACTGTAATATGAGTTCAAATCAGAAACCATCTGCGTTCACTGTTTTAAAAGAACCCATATGACTAAATTTGTCAAATGATGTTAAATAATATCATTACCTACTCAAAATATATACAGGTTGTGGTTTTGTAGCTGATGTCCATAATCCACCACAGGTCCACAAAAAAAAATCCTCAAAATTGGCAAAAATTAATACATTAATACATCAATCACAAAAATTTAAAGGTTGAAAAATAAATTTCAAAAAGTTCATAATCCTGAATACCATTGAACGCCTGAAAAAGTTAAATAAACAACTGCTCCAGGAAAACTAAACAATACAAGGAAATGAAAAAATAATGTTGGTTAAAAGAACATATCCAAGCAAAAGCATCTAAAATAGGAACACCGCTGTATTGTGACTCAAAAGCCCATAACAAATAAAATACTCACTCTCACAAAACCCACCACACACATTACAAACACTAAATTACATAGTAAACGTTATCAATATATCTACAACCACAATTTAAATTACCTATACTAAGATTACTTATACAAAGTATAATAAGGCCTACTGCATTACACTACATTACACCAACATGCTATTAGGGCTAAACAAAGCAAACATTAAAAACTAACACATTCCACTAAACTAAAAGCACTTACCATATCCCTGTACCCTAAATTAAATTGAGTCTTACCCTAATACAGCAGGGAACATACTGGAACAATGATGTAAATAGATACATAGTCACAAGAAAAAAACAAAGGTTAAAGAAACTTTAACGTTGGATGAGAATTTCAGTGAGAATATAAAATTTTAAGCATACAAAGCCATTGAAAAACACCAGTAATAGTTAGCCCTCATAGTTACAACTCACACTTGGCCATGCACAGTTTTTTCATAAAAAAATGTATTGCACATTTTGCAATACATTGCAATCATGAGTGATGCAATATGTGGGATAATTAGGGGTGCATGGAGAGGGCACATGTTATAGTTACATTAGGGCACAAGTAATAGTTATCAGAGCTATCTATGACTGATGAATTTCAGTGATTTTGTATATTTAAAACATTACATTGTCACTGAAATTCTCAGCTATTTTTTAATGTTACCTAAACCTTTGTTTTTTTAAGTGAGTTTTGTTACAATAGTTAAAGCCAACCCACGCTGCCCACAGCCTTAGGCCGTGCATTACAGGGGGTTGGCTGCAGAGCCTGGCCTGTGGCCAGGAATTACTTTCAACCCCCACAGACAGCTAACCCCCATGCTGCTCATGAATAGAATTAATACATGACTGGAAAATCCTTTAGGGAGTCCAATAGTCTCCTCTAAAATGAGTTTGTTAGAGAACACTTCTATTTATGTAGATTATTATTTATTACCATTTGTGAAGGTGAGCTCATATTTTAGGGACACTGAAGACCTTCTGAGGAAAATTAATGTCATTCATTGGGAACCAGACTAATATTATATATTGCATCAGGCATAACTAGTCTTTACACAAATATTGCACATATTGATGGTAGATCATGTGAATATTTTTTGGGGAAAAGACATTTGAAAAATTATCAAGACAATGGGATGCTTTTGCAAATGTTAACATTTTGTCTCACTAAAAATATCTTCTTGTTTAGTAATAACCTGAACAGACAGAAGAGATGACTGTCCAAGGGCATGTGCTTCGCCCCCAGCTATTCAAATCTTTTTATAAGCTAATGGGAAAAGCAGGAGGCGTGAGCAGGAGACTTTGATATCTGATAGAACGTTTGATATTCTGGGTCAAGCTTATTGAACAGGAGGCTAAAGAGTATATTAGAACGTTTAATAACAATGAATTTACATATCATTGGAACAATTAGCAATAAACAGGTTTATTTTTAAGATATTACATTCTATTTTTCTGTAACAATACAGAATAATAGAATCTGCAGTACCCTGTTCAGAAAGCCTAAAGCAGGTAATATCATTTTTCACGGAACAAGTAACCACCCGAGAAAACTCAAATGGAGTATTCCCTTTGAGAAACTGCTATGCATTAAACACATTTGTACTAATGAAGTAGACTTTGTGATGTATTGGGGGTTCATCAGTGATGTCATTGAGATGTCATCAGTGATGTCATCAGTGATGTCACTGACCATGTCATGAATGATGTAATATGTGACATCATAAGCAGTGGATTGCGGGCGCGCACGAGTTATAGTTAGCAGAACTAACTATAACGGAGGAATTTCAATGCTTTTGTACGAGTGAAATGTCCAGCTAACTATAACACCCCTAAAACCGAGGGTTTTTTCATTGAATTTTTAAGGTTTTTTAAATGCTAATTCCTAACTATACCATGTCTGAAACCTATAGTTTTTTCAGTGAATATATATATACATATAGATAACACCTATAGGAGAGTCCTGAGAATTCCTAGAAAACAACTATTTGCTCAGAGGTCTCTTCCAACTGACAATCAAGATGCTAAAATGAAATTTCGTCTGATAACTACTTACTCTGATGAGGTTTCTCAATTAAGACATATTCTCTCGAGAAACTGGCACATCTTAAGAACAGATCCTATTATAGGAGGTGATGTACCAGCCAAACCTCTTATAACCTTCAGAAAGTCCCAGTCATTCAAAGACATTTTGGTACAAAGCCATCTTATGCCATTGCCTCCGAAATCCACAGGAAAATTGAAAGAAATGAAAGGATTCTTTCCCTGTGGGAAATGTCGTGCCTGCGCAAATAGCAGAAGGACACTATCCTATAAAGTACCAGGACTTAGCAAACCAAGACTGATAAATAAATTTATCACATGCACAACACCCTTTGTAGTGTACTGTTTAGTCTGTCCCTGCGGTCTCCAGTATATCGGAAGTACAATAAACAACGTAAAACTCCGGATACTGGAACACCAAAGGGCAATTATGAACAAAGATGCAACCTACCCTGTTGCTCGTCATTTTGCCGAAAAGCATGGAAGTAATAGGGATCTATTACGTTTTTTCGCCATTGACCATGTGCCCCTACATCCCAGAGGAGGAGATAGATTACTGAGTCTGCGTAGACTCGAATCTAGGTTTATAATAGATCCACAAACAAATCAGCCAATGGGATTAAATATAGGGGAGGAACTTACAGTACATCTTGGTAGATAATCCACCTTCTACTATCTATGACATAAGAATCAGAGTAGTTACCACAACTGTATGAAATTGTCCTACTGAATTCAATTTGAAAGTGTGTATCCAGTCCCTTATTCCCTCTTATTCTCATCTACTTCCTTTTTCATCTGCAATTATTGCTAATTTGATTTATTTTTCATCCTTGGAGATTTGTACATTAGAGAATCACATGTAATCCATCACTGATCGAACAGTATAATGTGGGACACCCCCGCGCCGCACGGCCACCAGCTGCTGCGTGTGCCCCTCCGCTGTGCGCTGCCTCGCTGCCTGTTTTGACTTCATTTGTGCTTGCTTTGGTTTCTCTTGTCTTTGCCCGTGTTTTGCGTTCTACTTGTAATTTGTGCCTGTATTTTTGTCTCCCCTAGTCTTTTTGGCCCGTGTTTAGCGTCTCTATCTGGAATTTGTGCTTGTTTCGCCGTCCCCTGTCCTGTTTCCCGCCTCCCTCGCCGCCCCCGCTTCCCGCCACCACTTTCGACCCCGCCCCTCTTTTCCTTGTGTTCCCTCCCCGCTCCCGCCTCCCAGCTGACCCGCCCACCCGCGCACTTGGCCTTAAATGGCGACCGTGCGGCACAGGTAAGTGTGACCCACTTGTGGGACACCCCCGCGCCGCACGGCCACCAGCTGCTGCGTGTGCCCCTCCGCTGTGCGCTGCCTCGCTGCCTGTTTTGACTTCATTTGTGCTTGCTTTGGTTTCTCTTGTCTTTGCCCGTGTTTTGCGTTCTACTTGTAATTTGTGCCTGTATTTTTGTCTCCCCTAGTCTTTTTGGCCCGTGTTTAGCGTCTCTATCTGGAATTTGTGCTTGTTTCGCCGTCCCCTGTCCTGTTTCCCGCCTCCCTCGCCGCCCCCGCTTCCCGCCACCACTTTCGACCCCGCCCCTTTTTTCCTTGTGTTCCCTCCCCGCTCCCGCCTCCCAGCTGACCCGCCCACCCGCGCACTTCGCCTTAAATGGCGACCGTGCGAACGCGCAGCGTTGACGCGCAGCGGGCACGCCGATTGTGCGCCGAAGGCGCGCCAAAGGTAAGCCCGTCTGCGCCCGTCCGCGCCTGGACCGCGCTTAGTGCCAGGACCCCTGGCCCCCACCGACGGAAGCCGACCCGACGTACCTACAGCGCCGCCGACCTCATCGCACTCAACACCGGCCACATCCCAGGATGTCACCGAGCCGCCCCGAAGCACACCCACGGACCCTTCAGCTGCCACGCCTGCAAGTTCACCTGCATCCGGACCTTCCCGGCACCCGCCAAGCCGAACTCCAGCAGCACCCACCTCAAGTGTATCCTGCTCAACACCCGCTCCGTCCACAGACACGCCGTAGAACTCTGGAACCTGCTCGACACCACCGCCCCCGACGTTGCCTTCATCACCGAGACCTGGATGAACGCCTCCTCAGCCCCAGACATCGCCATCGCCATCCCAGAGGGCTACAAGATCACCCGGAGGGACCGCGACAACCAGACCGGAGGAGGCATCGCCATCATCCACAGAGACACCATCCGCATCACTACCAACACCGATGACACCCTCACCACCGCTGAACACCTGCACTTCCAGATCCACACCAACCCGAAGACCACCCTCAGAGGCACCCTGATCTACCGACCCCCGGGACCACGCACACGATTCAGCGAGGACATCGCCGACTTCGTCAGCCCGCACGCTCTCCCCTCCGCCGACTACATCCTCCTGGGGGACCTCAACTTCCACCTGGAGAACAACAACGACCGCAACACCATCAGCCTGCTCGACAACCTCGACAACCTCGGACTCAAGCAACTGGTGACCACCCCCACCCACCTCGCCGGACACACACTCGACGCCGTCTTCTCATCCAGCAAAGACGTCACCTTCAGCCACGCAACAGGACTCCACTGGACGGACCACAGCTGCGTCCACTTCACCTTCAGAAGAACGACGATCCACCACCACCAGCAACAGGTTGCTCGAAGAAGCTGGAACAAGATCACAGCCGACCAGCTCACCGCTTCCCTGAGCCAGCACCCTCCCGCCAACTCAGCGAACCCCAGCCAGGCCGCCGACAACCTCACGAAATGGATCAACGACTGCGCGGACGAACTCGCCCCTCTGAGAACCCCACCCAGCAGATCCTGCAGCAGAAAAACACCATGGTTCACCGACGAACTCAAGAGCTCCAAGAAGAACTGTCGAGCCCTCGAGAAAGCCTGGAGAAGGGAACCAACGACGGACAACATGACCACCCTCAAGCTCGCCACCCGGAAACACCACCAACTGATCCGCGCCACCAAGAAAAATGCATACAAGGACCGGCTGGACAACAACGCACACAACTGCAAGGAACTCTTCAACATCGTGAAAGAGCTATCCAACCCCAACGCCGGAAACAATGACATCACCCCGTCGCAAGAACTCTGCAACTCCCTCGCGTCCTACTTCCACAACAAGATCACGGACATACACAACAGCTTCAACAACCAACCAACGCAAGCCACAACCGCAACGACGCCACCCACCACCACCCTCCGCACCTGGACCCCGATCAGCACCGAAGACACCATCCGCACCATGAACTCCATCCATTCCGGATCTCCGACTGACCCCTGCCCTCACCACGTCTTCAACAAAGCCGACGCTGTCCTCGCACCCCACCTGCGGGACATCATCAACACCTCCTTCGACTCCGCCACCTTCCCTGAGAGCTGGAAGCACGCCGAACTCAGCGCTCTCCTCAAGAAACCCACAGCAGACCCCACCGACCTCAAGAACTACCGTCCCATCTCGCTCCTCCCGTTCCCGGCCAAAGTCATCGAGAAGACCGTCAACATACAGCTGGCCGCCTTCCTCGAGACGAATGGATCCCTCGACCCGTCACAGTCCGGCTTCCGAGCGAACCACAGCACCGAGACCGCCCTCATCGCCGCCACCGACGACCTTCGAACTCTGATGGACAACGGAGAAACAGCGGCCCTCATCCTCCTGGACCTCTCCGCGGCTTTCGACACTGTCTGCCACCGCACCCTAGTACAGCGCCTCAGCAACATCGGAATCCAGGAGAAGGCACTGGAATGGATCACCTCCTTCCTCGACGGAAGAACACAAAGAGTCCGCCTACCACCGTACAAGTCAGAGGCCACCAAAGTCATCTGCGGCGTCCCTCAAGGATCCTCACTGAGCCCCACCCTCTTCAACGTCTACATGAGCCCCCTCGCGACCATCGCACGCCAACACAACCTCAACATAATCTCCTACGCTGACGACACCCAGCTGATCCTCTCCCTGACCAACGACCCCGCCACCGCCAGAGCCAACCTGCACGAAGGGATGAGAGACGTAGCCGAATGGATGACGACCAGCTGCCTGAAACTGAACTCAGACAAGACGGAGGTCCTCATCCTGGGCTCCACGCCCTCCGCCTGGGACGACTCCTGGTGGCCCCCCGCCCTGGGCACCGCACCCAAACCGACGGACTACGCACGCAACCTGGGCTTCATCCTGGACTCCTCCCTCTCCATGACCAGACAAGTCAACGCCGTCTCCTCGTCATGCTTCAACATCCTGCGCATGCTACGTAAGATCTTCCGGTGGATCCCCACCGAGACGAGGAAGACGGTCACCCAAGCCCTCGTCACCAGCCGACTGGACTACGGCAACGCCCTCTACGCCGGAACCACTGCCAAACTCCAGAAGAGACTCCAGCGGATCCAGAACGCCTCGGCGAGACTCATCCTCGACATCCCCCGACGCAGCCACATCTCCGGACACCTGAGAGATCTGCACTGGCTCCCGGTCAACAAGAGAATCACCTTCCGTCTCCTCACCCACGCGCACAAAGCCCTACACGACCAAGGCCCGAGCTACCTCAACAACCGGATCAACTTCTACACTCCCAAGCGCCTCCTCAGATCAACCAACCACGCCCTCGCCGCCGTCCCCCGCATCCGAAGAGCGACAACAGGAGGAAGATCCTTCTCCTACCTGGCCGCCAAGACCTGGAACTCACTTCCGACCAATCTGCGCCTGACCCAAGACCACCTCTCCTTCAGGAAGAAGCTCAAGACCTGGCTGTTCGAGCAGTAGCGGCACCCCCCCCCTCCCAGCGCCTTGAGACCCTACGGGTGAGTAGTGCGCTCTACAAATGACCTGATTGATTGATTGATTGATTGATAGAATTTTGACCTTTAATCTTAGGATAACGTTTGTGTAAATAAGACATGAGTTGAATATTGTAATTGTTTAATGATCCTAGTAGGAATTCACTGTTTTTGGTGATTAGTCTATTGATACATTATCTGACTTACCATCTCGAAAGGTTATTCTCCGGAACATAATTAATTTTAACTTTATGTTACCGGAGCCATGCCGATCCACGGCTAGATCTTATCCCGTCTCTAATGCACAACATGCAGTTCTTTGCATCCTGGTTATAGAGCTAACACTCTTGGGTTATTTATGCCAGCTCCATGCCGATCCATGGCGAAATAGTTCTGTATGCTGGTATTGGCAATGAGTCAACATGAGATATATAATGTATCAGCTTACTCAAGTATTGATGTAATTCTTAAATGTTGCATTCATGAAAATAAGCATGTATTTACTTTGCTTTTATATTGATCTATTATAGATGCCTCATGTAACATGGCTGCCACGTTTAACCCACTGTTTTGATTTCACGTCACGTGTTTACATATTGTTTATACATCACATAGTCTGTTTTTTGTCTCTTTTGTGACGTTATGAAAAAGCGTCACAGACTGAATGCCGGCGACACTGAAGAAGGAATATTGTCCGAAACGCGTCTGTTATCACCGTTACCGTGTATTGATTACATTTTGTTGCCGAAACCCGGAGTGCTTACATTCTCTTTTTCAACACGGTAGGGAGATTCAGGAGCCTACATATAGATATATAGATAGATATATAAATATATAGAGAGCTCCACCATGGGGATAAAAAAAGTATTAAGAAACAGAAGTAGAAGTGGGGGTCTGGGGGAATATATTTATCGACCTTGACACCTCCGCACCCCAAGTATATATGACAACAACAAATAGGGGAGATGTCCGGTCAGAAAAAAGTGTGTGTCCAGTGCTAGAAACTAAAGAGCACAAGCCATCATACAACAACAACAAGGAAGACACCTGGCTGAGAAATTCCCATCAGCCCACCCTTCTGGCGGAACATCATCATGTGGGATTTAGATGGTAAATCCAAAGATCGCCCAACTCATCAAATTGATGGTGCGAAACTGGATACCAAAGATGAACTTTAACCAAGGTGTATCTTAATGGTACTGATGGGGTGCAGTGCTATGATGTGAAAATGTGAGTGAAATTAAAAATGACTACCAAGACAAAAAATATGTTTAATCAGTATTGTCTAGGTGCCAAGGTTAAAAATAACGCCCGATAGTCTGAAAGTATGACTAAACACTGGCGATGTGCAGAGGGCTTGACATGTTTCAGCCGGTTGGAGAACACTGTCCGGCTTTCTTCAGGACCAACAAGATGAAAAAAGCTACTACATATATACAAACTCGTGAAAGATAGTGGAAAATGTGTGGTAATAAAATTCATACTATACCACCAGGAACTTGGATCCCCAATGTATTCTGGTGGAGATGAAGTAAGTTTTTCTCTTCCTATCAAGATAGTAGGACAGGAAAAGATATAAGTATACCCCATGATAAAGTTGCATGTATAAATTCCCGCACTCAACAAGGGACAACACAGAACACACACAGGCGGAGAGCGTATCCACTCCGCTAAACAGAACCATATTTAATTACTGTTATACTCCATCCATTCAATGAAATGTATTTATTGATATTATGTACTCACCCAGCTTTTTGTGGGGAATGGCCATACCTCACCCGGCGACCGCTCGGGAATATGAGGCCCCGCTCTAATGTATATAGGGGGAATGGACATGATCAATACATCATGTTAGTGTGTCCAGCTGATTAGCTTTAAACACTCTTTATAACAAATTGAACCTAGTAGTAGACTAGTGGACACCTATCACTTGACCATAGGCTGAACAACCTGCAGTAGTAAGTCAATGATGTTGTTTTGATAAAAACCAAAAACACTCATAAAGAGTGTTACTATAAAAAATATTTTTTATGACCTGTGGCATATTTTCAGGCATGCTAGAAGAGCCATGTTTAAATGAAATCCAAAGATATCTCAGAAGGAGGGACCAAACAAAATTGATGTGGTCATAAATCCCCAGGTATCAAGAGAGACTCTAGAGAATGTTTAAAAAGGCTCGAGCTCCTCTGTGTAGAAACCTATTGGAGAGATAACCCCAGACCTACCTATCCGTCGGTACCCCTCTCCTGCATCTGAGAGGAAGTGGAGGTGACGGAAGCGCTTGCACCCGAGCTATTTATACTCGTCTGGATTGATTAATTGATCCCAATTGCTGTCTAATTGCCTCATAACGCTCGTCACTGCGGCCGCGCGCTAGAACTGATTGCTAGTCAAGCAACCCGTGCGCTGTAGAATACTATTAAATTGCGCAAGCGCATTGCTGCGTGTTCAGGGTAGTTTGATGCACCAGGAGGCGCTAGTCATTCGCGCATGCGCGATTGAGCTGAGTGTACTGAATCGGGTTTGTAGACTGCGCAAGCACCACCAATTGGGATCAATTAATCAATCCAGACGAGTATAAATAGCTCGGGAGCAAGCGCTTCCGTCCCCTCCACTTCCTCTCGGACGCCGGAGAGGGGTACCGATGGATACGTAGGTCTGGGGTTATCTCTCCAATAGGTTTCTACACAGAGGAGCTCGAGCCTTTTTAAACATTCTCTAGAGGCTCTCTTGATACCTGAGGATTTATGACCACATCAATTTTGTTTGGTCCCTCTTTCTGGCATATCTTTGGATTTCATTTAAACGTGGCTCTAGCATGCCTGAAAATATGCCACAGGTCATAAAAAATATTTTATATAGTAACACTCTTTATGAGTGTTTTTGGTTTTTACAAAACAACATCATTGACTTACTTCTGCAGGTTGTTCAGCCTATGGTCAAGTGATAGGTGTCCACTAGTCTACTACTAGGTTCAATTTGTTATAAAGATTGTTTAAAGCTAATCAGCTGGACACAATAACATGATGTATCGATCATGTCCATTCCCCCTTTTTCTATATACATTAGAGCGGGGCCTCATATTCCCGAGCGGTCGCTGGGTGAGGTGAGGCCATTCCCCACAAAAAGCTGGGTGAGTACATAATAATATCAATAAATACAATTCATTGAATGTTTGGAGTATAACAGTAATTGAATATAGTTCTGTTTAGCGGAGTGGATACGCTCTCCGCCTGTGTGTGTTCTGTGCTGTCCCTTGTTGAGTGCGGGAATTTATACATGCAACTTTATAATGGGGTATACTTATATCTTTTCCTGTCCTACTATCTCGATAGGAAGAGAAAAACGTACTTCATCTCCACCAGAATACATTGGGGATCCAAGTTCCTGGTGGTATGGTATGAATTTTATTACCACACATTTTCCACTATCTTTCACGAGTTTGTATACATGCAGTAGCTTTTTTCATCTTGTTGGTCCTGAAGAAAGCCGGACAGTGTTCTCCAACCGGCTGAAACATGTCGACCCCTCTGCACATCGCCAGTGTTTAGTCATACTTTCAGACTATCAGGTGTTATTGTTAACCTTGGCACCTAGACAATACTGATTAAACATATTTTTTGTCTTGGTAGTCATTTTTAATTTCACTCACGTTTTCACATCATAGCACTGCACCCCATCAGTACCATTAAGATACACCTTGGTTAGAGTTCATCTTTGGTATCCAGTTTCGCACCATCAATTTGATGAGTTGGGCGATCTTTGGATTTACCATTTAAATCCCACATGATGATGTTCCGCCAGAAGGGTGGGCTGATGGGAATTTCTCAGCCAGGTGTCTTTCTTGTTGTTGTTGTATGATAAAAAAAGTATCACACCAACAGTAGACTGTTCCTATGCCTCAGCTTTTGGGAGCTCCTGACAGCCTGCATTTACCACCAGAGAGTACCCCATACACCATGTTTTTACTGGGAGTCCCCTCCCTAGCAAAAGGCACACAGGAATCCTGTCACGGGAATCCTCCTACACCAGTAGGTAGCTTTGTTAATAAGAATTAACAAAGCTACCTACTGGTGTAGGAGGAACACACATTCTGATTTGGTAACTGTTGATAAAATTATCATAGCCCATATACGGCCAGATTCATCAATGTAAAATCGTCTCGCAAAGGGCCAGATTCTGACAATCCGGCCCTTTGCGAGCGCTATTTTTGCATTTGGGATTCATCATCCCAAATGCAAAAATCGCAATTACAGAAATCGCTTAATTGCGAAGAATCGCATTTAAGGAATCTCAATTAGAGATTCCTTAAATGCAATTCATGAACCTTTTTAAAATTGCGAATTCGCTTATGGGGCCGCTATTTACCGCAAAGTTTAACTTCGTGGTAAATAGTGAAAACTTAGAAAAATGCACTTTAGTGCATGGCACCCTTGAAATTGCTTCCTTATTTGCGATTCCCTAATTGCTAATCGCAAATAAGGAATGACTCCCCATTCATTCCTATGGGCCTTTGGATCATAGGAATGAATGGAGAGTCATTTCCTATTTGCGATTAGCAATTAGCGAATCGCAAATAAGGAAGCAGTAGAAATCGCATTTAATTGTGCGAATTCTACATGAATCCCGTTTTGCAAGTCTTTAATAGTGATTCCTTAATAATGGCTATTAAGGACTCGCAAATCGGGACATTGATGAATCTGGGGGATAGTGAATTGGGTTGGCTCCTCTATTAAACTACTAGAAGGAGACTGTAAAAATGTAAGTTTTATGGACCCAAAGCGTGTGTGTTTCTTGCTAACTCAGCTGAACTCTGCCAATCTCATTTTTTTATCAAGATAAGGGGTACACTTTTTTTAATCCACTTCCTCCTAGTTATCCTTTTAACTTTCAGTCAAACTAAAGGAACAGACCCTCCACCCCAATTTGCCTCCCAGGGTGAACTTTGCCCACCCCAAATGATTCAAACTTTTATCAAAACTTACCAAAAATGATGGACGCCCGAACCAGAACAGTCAATTGGGGGATCTTTTTCAACGGAAGCCTGCTTTCACAGTGTGACTTCTTGTTCCACCCAAGTATACTCCAAATCAAGCAAAGATTGATGCTGCAAGTGGGCGAGGCTTTCAATCATTTTCATGGAACATGACTGGGTTTCAGAACAAATCAAATAAGGAAGATTTGTTGGTGTTCCTACAAAACTATGATATTGTGTTTTGTCAGGAAACTTGGGCGGCTGATCCTTTTACTATCAATGGCTACAAATCATATTGTTCCCAAGCCACCCAGTCATCTGCAAGGAGGAGTATAGAAAGTTTGGGTATTTTTGTTTCATGTGCCATCAAAATCCTGACAGTGAAAGTTATTGCATCAAGACCATGCTATCAAATTTTGATACTACAAGTGAGACCTTTGTTAAAAGTGGTCATTTTAAATTAACATTTGAATTATTTTACTACACAACCTGTGGATATTGTATATGAATTAGGGAGATTACTGTCAGACTCTGTGGAAAGACAACGGAACAGTGCTAATTCAATGATATAGGTGGAGGATTTTAACATTCCTAAATGCCTTTTTAGTGGGAAATGTTCCTGTGGATTTTTAAATCTACAGGGGGATGTTATGCATCATTTTAGACTTTTTAAATCAGTTAATTTGAACTCAAAATCTGATTTTTACCTCAGACGTTTGCCCTCTAGGCGATTTAAGTCACCAAATGTGTACAGGGAGAGGCAAGGAGAGCACTATAGACTTTGTCCTCTTAACAGCTGACCTTGCAGATCAACGTTTGCAGTATGAGGTGTGCCCTCTTCCATTTAGCGATCACAACCCCATTTCTTAATGTTTTGATTTTAGCCTGTCGGTAGGGAGACTGCCAGCCAATAAGATCCCTGTTATATATACAGTAATAAAAGGGCTTGAATCAACTGGAGGAATATAAATCCAGATATGTTTTTAATAACCTGACCAGTAAGGCCATTAATGACATTACCAGTTGTCTTTCTCTGGACATGGCCCCTGAAATGATTCTGGAGGGTTTTACAAAAATTAGTACATTTGTGCCATCTGACCTTTATTAAACCAACGATACAAATGCCAGTACTGTATCTTTTTATTTTTTTGGGGCTCACTGCGCGGTTATAGCGTGGCAGGTATTAGCCCGGGTTTACCATGGCGGTTGTTTGAAAGTACACACAGGAAGCCTGTTGTCAATCGATGGACCCGCTGGCCTCATTCATGCAGCAGATGCCCGGCAGCACAATTTACTTGCAGAACCGGTCGATTTAACTAAAACGGAATACTTTCAAACAACCGCCATGGTAAACCCGGGCTAATACCTGCCACACTATAACCGGGCTTTCAAGACATGTTCCTTATATAGCGAAGACTTATTCATACCAGAATTTGGCCCCATTAACAGGAGAATTAAGAAATCACCCTGGTCCTGAGGAGAACCCCGTTAATAGGGGGTTCGAAACGCGTCGACCCTATAGGTCCGCTGTCAGTGCAAAATTGAAAGCAGTGAGCCCCAAAAAAATAAAAAGATTTGTTTTGGTTATAAATGACAAATGTACACTGTATCATACATTTGAATGGAATATTGACACGGACCCATACCTCAGTGGTATTTTTGTTTTTCGTAGAGATATAAGTTGTATAAATGAGGTGTGAAAGTATTAGTATGAGTGATTTATAGGAGTGTTTTGTATATAATTGTTGACTTTTGTATCTATTTGTACAGTTTGTTTATATTCGTGAATATGCACAAGAAAATCTGTTTGAATAATACAACCAAAAAATCTTTTTGAAAACATGTTTGAATAAAAATAATATGATATGTTCAAATAGACTGCTATGTTTCATTCATAACAGGTCGTTTTTGCTATTGCAAACGGAGTAAGCGCAGTACTGGCATTTGTATCGTTGGTTTAGTTCAGATTTGACTCAGCCTTGCTGCTTTAGGAGTCAAGACCCAGTTTTGTTTTCCTGATCTGACCTTTATAGCACTAAGTCATTGAAAGAACCCCTGGTACCGCCTGGTTTGGTCCTAACTGCACGGCAACCTTAAAAAGTTTGAAACAAACTACCAATAAAATTCCTCAAAATTGAGAGGACATCAGGGCAGCCAGGAAAAATTATAGACCAAGTAAAAGTGGCCAACCTGTGAAATAATGGACTTTTGTGGGAGGTTGTAAATCAATCTTTTTTTACAGATAATCTCAATGGCATTGAGAGTCATATCCTTGAGCAGGATTGGTTTAATCACTTTTCAACAGTCTTCAATTCAGATCAAGAGAAAATTGCCCATAATGTAGTGATGACATCTGATCCTCAGTTAACAAAGGAGAACTGGCTAGCTGATCTTATAAGTCTTCCCTCTGTTACTGCAGCTATTCAGACTGAAACAAGTGGTAAGGCTCGAGGCCCTGACGCGGTCCCAGTAGATCTTTTTAAGCATAATATTGATTGTTGGGTCACTCATTTAACAAATGTCCTGAGGGCACCAGTGAGGGGTAATTTAGTTCAGTCCTGGAGTGAGGCTATAATTATGCCAATTTTTAAAAAGGGTAACTGGAATTTGCCAGCCTGCTACCACCCAATATCATTAATATATAGTGCCGCTAAGATCCTGGGGCAGGTCGTTTTAGAAAAAATGGAGAACTGGGCAGACTCCACTTCCTTTTTTAACCTTCTCAATACAGTTTTCGGCCCAATCTAGGGACGGTAGAACAAGCCCTGAATTTAAATCTTATTTGGGGGAAGTATGTCAACGCCAGGAGAAGTGCCTTTCATATGGCATTCATGGACCTCTCTTGTACTTTTGACTTAGTTGATAGAAAGAAATTGTGGATTCTAATGGAACAGGCAGGCGTGGATTCTTCTTTGTTGAATTTGATTAAGCATATGCATGTGTAACTATTAAAATCAGTCACACATTGAATGGGGATAATACAAAACCTATAAGTGTGAACTGAGGAGTGAGGCGGGTATGTATTCTGGTTCCATTTTTGTTTTTATTTTTAATCATCTCCCTCTCAACATTTTAGGGGCTTGCAGCAAAGACATTCCGTGAATCACACCCCTCTCAAAGATGGCCGCAACAGTCACGACATTATCCATGTGACATGCGGGGCTGTATTACTATCCAAACTGATCGCACCTTCTTCACAAAGATGAAATGACTACTGCTAGCACTCTGTGACCGATTGCCCTGCCTCTTCTTCTCTCCTTTTTATTTCCATTTACGTTCCAACATTTCCAAAGGCTATTGAATTAATATGTATATCCATTTATCCACCAATATATGGGTTCCTTACTCCTGTCTAAGATGGCCGCCACAGTCACGGTTGATGTCACGTGACATGCGGGACTGGACTACACCCTACACTGGCCACGCCCCCAACTCTAGTTAACCTGGCAACACACCAGGAAACACCACTATCCGGACCCGGTGGATATGGGTAGGCACAACGGGCGCTGACAGAGGCAGACTGAAGTAAGTGCAATCCCCTTTGGTTCCCTAGCGCTAAGCCAGCAACACAAGGGCACGCTCTCCCTCTCGCTCCCCTTTTCCCTTCAGGCATTCAGAAGCGCTCTGAAGACACATCTCTTTGTGCAGGCTTACTTGTAACGGTGTCATGCCTATGTTAATGATATGTTTTGTTGGGCGCCTTGATGCCTTCGGGTTATTGTCTGCGCGTTATAAATTTTATTCAAATCAAATCAAATCCCCCTGCCCTCCCCCTGCATGTCATTAACTGTAAACGCTACTCTCATCATAACCACCGATGAGAAGCGATCACTTATGCCTCCCGCTTACCGGACCATGAAGCGGTAACGATTTGGGGGAAACATATACATTTCGGTCTATTTAAGGTTTCCTGTGAATCCTTTTTACCTGTAATTGACCCGCTCACTATCTGGGCTACGAACTCGAGGGGACTTCTGTGGTTACGACCCTACGAGTAGGCTGGGGACAACGATGGACGGTGAAGCCTTTGTTCCTAGGGGACCATAATTCTTAAGAGGCCACATCAATTTCTGCGCTAATAAGCGTAGTGCAATACTGCCTGAGCGTGAGTTTTACATATTAAGTCTTGACACTATAGATCGATCACCATCGATAGAATGAACTTATACCGCTCAACCACCTGATATCAGGTCCTTGCATATTAGAAACGAACAGGGAAGTGGTCAAACCACGCAAGGAACTGTTCTTCTGTAACCAAGTCATTTTGATTTTCCTTAGCCTTAAACCTCTATGGTTCCCCCTTGATGTCAGATCTACCGGGTACTGTTGGCACCTACGCACCTTGACCATTAGGTGAGTAATACTTTACCCACGCCACAGGATGAACCCAGGGGGTTCTGAATAAGCTGCTGCTGTTTACATGTATATAGATGCCATGTATATATGTTTTAAATGTGTGATTCTAACTATATTCAAAAACGCTCATACTAGTCACAAATCACTACTAGTATGTCACCTTATTCACATCAGCACTGTTTGCTCATGGTCACGTAAGGGTCACCTTTTGTCACTATTCTTTGGTAACGATCTCTTTTGTCTCCCCCTAGGTGAGAGGAGTACCATACAGGTAGTACAACTGATGATATAACAAAACTGATACTCTATTAGGTCATGTTTTTTGTGATAGTAGTTAAAGAAAAGGTCCTGAAGAATCGCAGCCAATGTGCTTAGGCGAGAAACATGTTGACCACACGTATTGCACTTTAGTCCTGTATCGCGACGTGGAATCCTAAATTTCCTGCGATTACAGGCTATCTCTTGATTTTACTTGTGGCAAGGGACCACCAGAATAAATTGATCTCCGGTACCTTGTGCCACATTTTAACCTCACTCACACTATCCTCCTTCTCCTGGCCCCTCACCCACACTTCACCCATAGGCAGTTGGATAAAAGATCTCCGCCAAAGAGCCCCTCTTTGAGGTGAGCCCGTTGGACATTGCACCGCCTGTCCAACGAGGAGCACTGCCGATGATGAAGCATGACACTCGCAAGGGTGTGTGAGGCCATTATATCCGACAAATTGGACACCCAGGATAGTCCTCCACTGAGCACTATTCCTACCCCTCTCGTGACCGCTCTCTTCCCTTTCTTCCTGTTTCCTTAGGAACGGCCTAGTCGCTTTTGTTAGTTATTGCCTTTGGGGCTTTGACTGTGGCTGAACCTTCCATTTTCACTTTTCCGTGAATGGTAATCTGAGACCCTGGATCAGATCTTGATCCATTACCTCCCCTCCTTTTGGATATATTCTGTGAATCGGCTCACATGTGGTACTAGCTTTTTTGTACGCTGATGACGCAGTTCTTCTGGGCCTACCTGCAAATAGTCTACAAAGCCTAATAAAGTGTTTTAATGATTTTATGAATCATTTTAGTATGAATGTAAATCATCTGAAACCTTTTATAATGACCTGTGGCCCCAAAAGAACAAACACAAAGCATTTTAGTATTAGAGGAACCCCACTAGAAAAGGTATCTACTTTTAATTGTCTAGGCCTCCTGATTGATATCAATGGGTTGTGGTAAAGTTTGATTAGTCACAAATTGCAAAAGATGGAGATATATACTTAAGTGATCCTGATGTTTGCTAAAAAATTGGGGCACAAACCAATCAGGGAGATGATTCGACGGTATAAAAGTGCCTTTCTCTTAGCTCCTTTGGGGCAGGAATGTGGGGTTATACAGTTCCAAGAAAGTTACAGATAGTAGAAAATATGTTTTTATGTAGAAGTTTAGCATTACCTAATTTTACCCCAAGTTTCATCACACATGCAGAATTAGGGATGGGATTCTTGGAAGATTTTACTGACATAGCACTTTATTATTATGTGTTAAACTATGGCGCACTCACCGGGCTGGCATTTCCAGAGAGGTTTTGAGGGATTGTTTGAACCTAGAGAACATGATTGCCATTCCATGGATGGCCTCCGTAAAAAAGGGATTTGCAATTTAGGTCTGAATAGCCTCTTTAACTCCCCAGAAGGCATAGGATCTCAGACAAAAGGAAGGGTTAAAGAGTTTTTTGCTTCTTATAGAGAAGAGATCAGAATCGAAAAGTTGCTTACTTCAAGTGCTGCTATTAATTATATTCAAATTGTTTTCGCCCCCAGAACTTACTCCCACATAAACTGGATATGTAATCCACAGCATAGATTTTATATGACAAGTCTAAAATTAAATTTCATTCATCATTTAGTTGCCTTTCCCCTGGCTGGTTCTTGGGTCGCCTTGGGTATGAAGTGTCAGTGTAATGCTGTCTCCCCTCAGTCCACTGCACACTTTATGCTCCCCAGTTCTTTTGAAAAGTCACTTTTCTTCTTACAAAAATATATTATGATTTTCACAATCCCTGGCTACCCCAGAAATCTGTTTTGCAATACTTAGTTACATTATTGCTGCTAAGAAAATTAGGAAATCGTTTGCAATGTAAGTTTTTCAGATTTTTTTTAAAGAGCTTTTTTAATTACTGTGTCTGTTGCTCTCCTTTTATAAATGATTATGAATTTGTATTTATCTTGTGTGCTTTGATGATCAGTACATTGTCAAATAAAGGTTTTCTTGACTTACTGACCTATTTGGGATAGTTCATGCTTAGGCTGCCATACCTTTTTTTCACATGAGGTATCCATGTCATTTCATTTTCATTTCAAAACTTTAATCGGTTATTAAGACAAAATAACCATAAAAGTACAATAAAAGAAAATCATGATTAAAAAGATTCTTACAATACAGTCGATTCCAGTACACAAAGGTTATTTCCACATAATTCAGATTACAATTGATTTTCGTGATTTAAAAACATTTTTAAGGAATGAGGAAATAAATACGACACTTAAAATACTATCAAGCTTCTGTATGGTCAAAAAAGCAGGGCGACAGCGATTAATTCCCATAGTCTTCAGGAGTGGAATAACCCACGTTCGTCTAGGTACAGAATAAAATTTACAAAAGAATAATATATGTATATCCGTTTGTACTGACAATTCATCGCAGGGACATTTTATCAAAGTTTTTGACCAATCATTCATTACTGGGAAACTAAGTAACCGAAACAACAAGTTCAATCTAAAACGAATTAATAAAAACCTTTCATGGTCACTCATTGTTAAGCTCAAATAAGGTTGTACATTTCTAGAAAACACAATTTGTTCGTGAGCTACTACAGTTATTTTCTTCATTTCAATTGTAGTTCTATTCTCGTGCAGATAAGTCATACACTTTTCTTTTAAGGATTTTCTAGAAATGTTACATAAAGAAGATGGTTCTGTGAAATAATACCCCATACCCAATGCAGTGAGGAATTTCCTCACATAACACAGCCAACTAAGTTTATCACTCTTCTCTAGCCCAACCGCATTGTTCATTATTGTGCGGTTTAATTTACATTCGTCAACTGTCCATATTCTGTGCCATAGTTAAATTGGTGCCGTTTTTATAGTGTCTTCCAAGTAAGGCTCCCCTAATTCTACGTGACAAACATATGTTGAAACACTCTGTGGAACTGCTAGTAGGTATTTCATAAAGAGATTTTCAACGACCTGCAGTGAGCTCACGTTGGCATGTCCCCATAAACCTGCGCCATATGTTACAATAGCTACACAAGTAGCTTTATATATGGTTAGCATGTCCTTGATTGGTCTCTTCCCAATTTTATGGCTAAAGTTCTTTAAGGCCATAATTGATTTGCAGAACAGCAATCTCCTAGTACTAATAGTGGTATTCCATAGGCCCTTGCAATCAATTAAAACTCCTAGGTAACAAAATGTTGGGGTAAAATCAACAGGGATAGAGCCAATATAAAGTGCCCTTCTCCTATTTCTTGGTCCCGATCCATAAGACATGGTAAAGGTCTTAGAACAATTAATACGCAAATCTAACCTTGTCATGAAATCGCAGAATGAGGTAACCAACCTCTGCGTAGCCTGTGGTGTTCTGGCCATAAGGACGGCATCATCGGCATTTAGCAGGGTTGGTATTGGCCTTTCCCCTACCATTGGGAGGTCCCTACACTCAGTCAATAGTGTGCTCTCAACATCGTTAATATAGATTGTGAAGAGAAATGGAACTAGGACACAGCCTTGGCGTACCCCTCTTTTAATTCCAAAAGATTCTGTGCATTCCCCATTTCCCCAAATCTAACTTTTGCAGATGCTCCAGCATAAAGTTCCCGAAGAAGGTTTATGATAGAGCGATCTACACCCATGTTACCCATAACCAGCTAAAGTTTACTATGCGAGACGCAGTCGAATGCAGAAGTAAGATCTACAAATGTTAAAAATATTCGACCCTCCTTGGCTTTGGTATACTTTTCAGTTAAAATATGCAAGTTCAGGCATTGCTCAATTGTCCCTAGCCCTTTCCTGAAGCCATACTGTAAGTCGCTTATAATTTTATTCTCGTCGGCCCATTTTTGGAGTCTGTTTAAAATTACTCTTCCTAGGATCTTGACAGTGGAGTCCAATAGTGATATTGGGCGATAACCAGTGGCGGCTGGTGACATTTGAAAGTGGCGGGGCGTAGCGCGCGTGCCCGAACCCCCCCCCACCCCCCCCGAAAATTGAGGGGCACAACGGAATAACAAGTCCCGCTCAAAGCCCTATACTTTAGCAAGGGCCCTCCCTTAGTGCAATAATGCAAAGGACATTAATACCCGCGATTCCACAGTCTGCAGTATTATTGACTCTCACAAACGTAACACACACATTCCTCAAGGGGAAAGGGGTTGTTATTAATGACAATGTGCTTAAATCAGATGCGGTAAAACCGTGTGTGTGTTATTCCCCATTCCAACCTAATTACCGGGGAAGTGGGTGCTAACAATTGCCACAGAGAGCGGTAACGGAATTATACCGGGTGATTTTTACAGCACAGTATTCCATGAAACTTGCCTTCAGGGGCTCAGTCCTGTCACGTCTTCGGTATACCAAAACAGACTTTTATCAATACTTTTGACCCAATGGGGGATCAATACACTTCATAATGCCAAGTATTAACACCAATAGTTTATCATTGCTTTCCGCACAAAAGGGCCCCTACTACCCAGAGATTAGTACCACAGCGCAAAGATTAATATGTTAAAATAAAAAGTTAAATAAAACTGAAAGGTGAATCCGAAAACATTTCCTGTTGCAATACGAAATCAGTCACCTGCGTCTCAAGCCTGCACATAAAATAATGTGGCAAAGTACAAAATGAAAACCGTGATTTGCAGACATGTGCATTCTATATTGTGCAATGTGCAAATGACAGTAAGTAATCTAGACAAGTGCGGTTTCCATACTGTATGCCGCCCAATATGCTTAAATACGAAGAATCGACCAATAGAAAATGCCTGTTACAAGTAGAAAATGGTGCACTGTGCACATGAGAGGATCTGGGACCTTTCCCAACCAAGAATCCTCAACCTATCAGGCTCAGTGAGTCTGTGGATGACAGTCACGGCTCGCTCACAGTGGGGGCCAGGGGAGTGGGGATAAATAAAATAAAAAACTTACCTTGTCTTCACTTGACCGGGTCCGCACCATCTCTGCTCTGGGGTCCCGTTGGCGCCTAGACTGATGGCTGCCAACTTGCCGAGACACAGTAGTAGCCAATCCTGATGCTGCTCTCTTTAGAGTAGAGCTGCTCTCTAAAGAGAGTAGCATCAGGATTGGGCTGAGCCTTAAAAAAACGTCGTTCTTTTTTTCAGCACTGGGGTACGTTGCATTAGGCAGGCAAACCCCTAATCTGTTGTTTTTTTTAAAACCACATAGTTTGCTAGCTGGAGAAACCCTGCCGGGCAAACACCACGTGCGAAGTGAGTGCGCACTGTGCCGGCACAGAGTCAGTCCAGCGCCACCCAGTGTCAGACAGTGCATACTGTCCATGTCCATGACACACACCACGGCCGCAGGGCAATAATTATCGGGCAATTTATTCGAGCGGCGCGTTAATTTATAAAACTTTTATTAACGCGCCGCTCGAATAAATTGCCTGATAATTATAGGTGGGCAACGCCCAAACGCCCTAATGGTAAAACCGCCACTGGCGATAACACTTACAACTGTCTCGATCCCCCTTTTTAAAAATTGGTACTATCAGATATTGGCACCACGAAGAAAGTAAGCCCTCATGTAGAGTTGCGTTAAAAAGGCGTGCAAGAATCGGGGCCCATAATTCCCTATTGTTTTTGTACAGATCGACCGGAACCCCATCGGGGCCCGGTGCCTTTCCTCCCAGGGATGCATTAATACATTCATGAACCTCTGCTACAGTAATTTCAGGGGATAAAACGCTACGGGGGTAAATGGAAGCTTCCATCTGGGTATTCTCAATCGCACCATCCTTGTTATCATATTCATCAGAGTATAATCCTTCAAAGTATTCAACCCACTCTCTTTCTGTTATTGCCACCTCTAGCGAGTCTGTTTTATTATAGTTTGAAAGCCGTGCATTTACAACTTTCCAAAATAATGCGGGGTCTTTGCTCAGTGAAGCCACGCACAAGGCTTCCCATGCCTCTTTTTTTAGAGCGTTTTTCCTGCCTTTAAGAGTTTGCTTATAGATGTTCCTGCATTCTCTAATTAGACCACTATCCTTTACGGAAGCATGTAATGCTTGCTTTAAATTTGAATATGCCTTTGTGCATGCGGAATCAAACCACCCCTTTTCCACCCTACATCTACCTTTAGTAGCAACCCATAGCAACTTCCTAATTTGTTCGACAGTCACCAGAAAGTTCTTATTTACATCAGAGTCTGTGGTATTTTCATCTGTACATGCATAAAATTGCAGTAGCATTCCCTCTAGCAGTTTTTGCAGGAAATCTTCTGGGGCAATTTTAGTCCATTTTAAGGAATAACCATTTTTTCTACCCATAGAAATGTTATCAACTATTGTTTTGGGCTTGGCTTTACCACAGATTTAATTAATTTTCACTCTCAGGGTTAAACTTAAGGGAAAGTGGTCACTAAGTGAGATATCAAGGATAGCAAAGTCCTGTATCATGCCCCCATGTCTAGCAGTCATGATAATATAATCAATTACTGTATTTGCCCCTCTTCCATTAAAGGTAGGGAGAAAGGGGGCCTCAGGACTGATCAAGCCGTTCACAAAACCCAAGTCATTTCCAAATATTATTTCGTTTAGGTGGTCCCCACATTTAGTGTGATCAAAGTGACTGAACATAATATCTTTATCAAGATTTACTCCACATGTCCCTTTCTCTCCTTTAGTACATAAGGAACAATTAAAATCCCCAGCCCATATAACTCAGGCGTCCTTGAATCTCCCATCCATCACAGTTTTAGCATCATTTCCTAGTTTTCTAAAACCATTGTCAACGTCTGCTCCTTCAACGTTGTTATAAAAATTTATCAAGACTAAAACCTTCACTTTATCAACTGCTATCCGAATAATGTGATAATGCATATTGTTAAAGACTACTTCAATTTTTGTGCATTCTAACATGTTGGAAACATAGGTGCACCAGCCGCCTTTGGCCCTACCGTGGCGTGTACCAATTGCTGGCAAAAAATAAGTTCTATAACCATTGATATGAACTGGTTTTACTGCCCATGTCTCCTGTAGACTAACAACATCGTAGGTATTTAGCAGTTTGACCCAATTTTCATTTTCCAGTTTGGATCTTAACCCTGCAATGTTCCAACTCATAAATGACCAAGTACCCTCATTTATTTGGCTAGTCGCAGTATCTATTTCGCTATAGTGCTCAAGGATAATCCCTGAGGGAATTTCATTGTATTGTCCATTACGACACACAAGTTCCCGCTCCTTGCTCATAGGTGCCACTATGTCTATCTCATTATTTACAATAGTGATTCCCATCCCACAGTCCTCATACTCTAGCCTGTCGCAGGAGATAAAATTAGTAGTTCTAGAGTCAGTGAGCAGTCAGTCAATATCCTCTAGCCCTTGCATAGTATGATACTGATTTGATAATGGTATATCAAAATTAAAGTTGTCTCTATGTCTAGTCCTATACTGCCCTTGCTGCCATGAGTTAAAATTGATAATTCTAGGCTTCATTGCTGGGTAAATATGGGTCAAATCCACAGTTTGAATCCCACCAACATCATAGTCGGGGTTCCAATTACATATAAATCTTACCACGTGTCTATCTCTAAAATTAATAATCATGCAGTCTCCAGGAAGGTCTTTATACCTGTGGACAATCCAACTTACTCTATGGACATGCATAATCTCCGCTTGGATATATCCTGGTAGGGGTGTATTGCTGTCTAACCAATGTATCACCTTATTTTTTAGTTCTGCATGGGTTTCCCCTCTTTCATTTCTTAACTCTGGCACTCCCATCATGACAACGGTATAGGGAGTTGACTGCGGGGGTAGATCTACACGTGGGTGTTTGGTCTTTTCAGTTATACTAACAGTCTTCTCGGCTTTTTTATCATTCTTGTCCTTATTGTCTTCCCTCCTTATTGGTCCCTTACCAGCCTCCCTCTCTGCCCCTTCTTGTCCAATATTCTTACAGGCTTGTACTTGAGTACCTAAAGCTGGGGTGTGTTGGACAGGGCGATTATTGCCCTTTACCACCAATGGCGTTGATTTGCCAGCTGCCTTAACAGCGCCATTAGCAATGTTTGTAGATGTTGTGGGGTTAGATATGACCACTGGCTTGGCATAGGTGTTCATTTGTTTCAATGTTTCTGAGTTAGCCAAGCCCACCTTTTCCAAGTTCCCCACTTTATCTACTAGTACCCTTAATCTTTCCATTATTGGCAGAATAAGTGACTTCATTAACTGTTCGAATTGTTTTATAAGATCCATCGGACTTATGGGTAACGTGTCTTGTTGGGCCCTACACCTCTCCTCCTTATTCTGCTGTTAAGCACTATTGGACTGTACATTATTTTTACCCCCTTCTGTTTTGCTGAGATAGGTATCAATTTCTTCTGTCTCCCTCTCATTTTGTTCCCAGACAGCAGTTTTCTACTAGGCGCCTGTTGGACCTAGGGAACACCCAAGTCACATAGGGTAGCTTGGCACTAAGAAGCAAGGCCTAATTCCAGAGTACATGTGCTAAGTTTGCGTCACACCCATCAGTAACATCACCTCCATCCACTCAAAAGGGACAATACACCAAAAAATTTTAGGAAAATACGTGCTGCTTTATAAAAATAATACTTTGCTCTCTTTCCACTTTATATCCTTTGTCAGTACAGAAATACACATTTAAACATTGCTACTTCAAATTACTAAATGTTGGAGGTAAGACCTCACTTCTCAATTTACAAGTATTAGAGTTCAATACACGGGCTCTCAGAGAACCCCGTCTGACCACTTTGTAAGCTCAGGTAACCTTTGGGCCTCCAAGTAAGGTTGGTACCGATTATTTTCCCTGCAACACCAAGGAACAATGGCTATTAACCCCCACTTTACTGTTCCATGAAAGCTCTCCTCTATTCCTGAAACAAAGAGGATTATTTACCAACACATCAATAAGCAGCTTTCAATAACTGCATTGGGGTGACTGGGTCACTTGTGGAAGTCTTGAAGGCTTCCGGCTTGTATTATCCACTCTTTAATTAGACCAATAGAAAGGAAGAAAGGAACCGCTCTTCAGCCCCTTGGTTGGTAGTACTCCAATCTTTAGCTTCCCCCAACACACACTCCTTACTTTTCAGAGAAGGGCCCTCGGTGGCCAAAGTCTCGGTTCGCCGGGGGAGGGGATGACCCCACCAGTGGACTTTGCCAGGATCTGTTCGCTGCTCTACTCGCCTCACCCGCCAGACCAGCCACTCGATGACAGAGCTGGCGCGGGGTGAAAGAGCCACACAGGCTGAGAGGAGCCGATGCTCGCCTCACGCCCGTTTCCTCCTCGGGTGCTGACTCCGCCTTTCTCGAGGGAAGCGGCCCGACTGAGCAGGCGCGAGGGATTAGTGGCTCCACGGCCGGGCCCGCTCAGCTACGGCGGTTCTCCTTCCTTTGCTCCGCCCTCGCTCCAAGACCAGCGTTCGCTCTATCGAGCCTGTGCAGATTGGGGAAAGGCTTTCCCTTCACAAGCCTCCGATTGCCCTCGCCGACCCAGGGAAGAATGAGGCTGCCTCCTCCACACGGCCACACCACCTGTGAGTCACTCGGACCCTGACTTCCCTCCTGGCGTGCCGCTACTCCTAATAAGGCAGTCCGTTACCACAGGTACAGGGGGGGGGGTCCGATTGGAATGTTGGGGGGGAAATTAGGTCCCCAGCTCACGTGGAGAACTAAAAAGGGGAGGTCACAGGAATTAACTCCTCAGTCTCAAACTTTCCTTCTTCCTGGTATCACGCTTCCAGAATCTTAGCGAGGGCTTTCCTACTGGGCAATGGACTGAGCTCCCTACTAGTTCAGTCTCTCTCAACACGTCCTAACCCTCACTTCTCGGCTTAGGATCGGGTCAGGCGCCCAGGGTCTTAAGGAATACCACTTGGCAGGGTCAGGTCAGTAACTACAAGGGGAGAGGGGTGGTGAAGCAGTAAGGAAGCGTCCCTACACTGGGAGATCAACCCTCTGGATATCCTACCCCCACCTTATGCTACAGCCTGTACTCCAGCTGACTCACTCTGGTAAGACAAAATGGCTGCACCGCAGTTGACCTTTTATAGGTTGGCCTCAGAAGGTCCAGAAGGGACCAGAAGGTTCTGGAAGGTCCCTATTCTAGTCTATGGGTCCTGTCTAGAGGTGACCGTTATGGCAGTTAAAGGCGACCATTTTGTAGGTCCCATACTTTCTAGTCAGAAAAGGCACCTAGGCCTCAGGTAAAAAAAACTATGAGGGCAAAGAGCATCCGACCCCCAGGTCAACACCACAAAAATACTCCAGTGGGCACAAAAAGATTAAAAGGTTATGAGGGGCAAAAAGGGGACAAAATAAATAAATAATTAGGAGGGACTACCCAAAGGCAAACAGGTCTAACACGCGTCCCCCCCAGCTGAAAGTGGGGAGAGCTACCCAACCCCTTGGGAGTCCTCATCACTAAGGCGGAAATACCTAGAGAGACCGTCTGCATTGGCGTGATCCACTCCAGGCCAATGTTCCACCCGGAAGTCCATTCCCTGTAGGGAGATGGACCATCTCAACAACTTGGGATTTTCCCCCTTCATTTGCATCAGCCAACGAAGGGGTCGGTGGTCAGTCTGAACCAGGAAGTGCGAGCCAAACAGGTATGGCCGCAACTTCTTCAGAGCCCACACCACCGCAAAAGCTTCCCTCTCAATTGCACTCCACTTCTGTTCCCGGGGAAGCAGTCTCCTGGATAGGAAGACTACAGGCTGATCCAGACCCTCTTCATTGAGTTGCGATAACACTGCCCCAATGCCATGTTCTGATGCGTCTGTCTGGACAATGAACTCCTTGGAGAAGTCTGGGGCCCTCAGGACCGGTGCTGCACACAATGCCTGTTTCAATTTCACAAAGGCTTGCTGACAAGCCTCTGTCCAGACTACCCGTCGAGGTTGTTTCTTGGATGTGAGCTCTGTGAGGGGCGCTACAATAGTGCCATACCCCTTCACAAAGCGACGGTAGTAACCTGTGAGGCCCAGGAAAGCTCGGACCTCAGTCTGGGTCTTGGGGGGTTCCCAGGCCATGATTGCCTCAATCTTTGCCTGAAGGGGCTGCACTGTTCCCCTACCCACCAAGTGGCCTAGGTACACAACCGACCCCTGCCCAATCTGACATTTGCTGGCCTTGATTGTCAAGCCAGCTTGTTTCAGGGCCTGGAGAACTGCTTGCAAGTGACGCAAATGGTCCTCCCAACTGCTGCTGAAGACGGCAATGTCATCCAGGTAAGCAGCGGAGAAAGCCTCCATTCCGGAGAGGACCTGGTTCACCAGCCGCTGAAAAGTGGCAGGGGCGTTCTTGAGCCCAAAGGGCATCACGCAGAACTGGAAGTGTCCCTCAGGCGTGGAGAAAGCTGACCTTTCCTTTGCTCTATCTGTAAGGGAGATCTGCCAGTACCCGGAAGTGAGGTCAAAGGTACTCAGATATTGGGCAGCTCCCAGCCGGTCAATCAATTCATCCGCCCTAGGGATCGGATGAGCATCAGTCTTGGTTACTGAGTTCAGTCCCCGGTAATCCACACAGAATCTCAGTTCTGGAGTGGTGCCCGGTGGAGCAGCTTTTGGCACTAGAACCACCGGACTGGACCAGGGGCTGCTGGAAGGTTCAATAACTCCTAGCTCCAGCATCTTGGTAACCTCACCGTGGATGCTGGCCTTCACCTTGTCTGACAGCCGGTAGGTCTTTGACTTCACTGGTGGGCTGTCTCCTGTGTCCACATCATGGGTACACAGGTGGGTTCTTCCCGGGACAAGGGAGAACAACGAGGAGTACTGCTCCAATACTTGGCGGCAGTCCTCTCGCTGCTCAGGAGTTAGGGATGGGGAGAGAATCACTCCCTCCACCGACCCATCCTTCTCTTGAGACGAGAAGAGATCAGGGAGGGGCTCGCTTTCTGCTTCCTCTGCACCATCAGTCACCATCATCAAGATGACCTCGGGCCTCTCATGGTGGGGTTTTAGGCGATTGGCATGCAGCACCCGTAAGGGCTGTCGAGGGGTCTTAAGATCCACCAGGTAGGTGGCCTTACCCTTCTTTTCCAACACCTCAAAGGGGCCTGCCCAACGATCTTGAAGGGCACTTAGCTCTCCAGGTTCCATCACCCACACTTTCTGGCCAGGCTCCAACTCCACCGGGTGAGCATTGTGGTCGTACCATTCTTTCATTACTGCCTGACTGGCTTCCAAGTTGTCAGAAGCTTGCTTCCACAACTTTGCCATTTGGCTCCGGAAGGCCAGCATGTAGCTCACCACATCCTGAGGAGGCTTTCTGGGAGACTTTTCCCATCCATCCTTCACCAGGCTGAGAGGTCCACGCACAGGGTGCCCGTACAACAGCTCAAAGGGGCTGAAGCCTACTCCCTTCTGCGGCACTTCTCTGTAGGAAAATAGCAAAAAGGGCAGGAGGACGTCCCATTTCCTACGTAGGCTCTCAGGCAGACTTCTTATCATGCCTTTCGAGGTCTTATTGAACCTCTCTACCAGTCCATTGGACTGGGGGTGGTATGGAGTGGTGAACCAGTAGGTCACTCCACACTCCTTCCACATTGCCCGCAAATATGCGGACATGAAGTTGGTCCCCCTGTCGGACACAACTTCCTTGGGGAAACCCACTCGGGTAAAGATTCCCATCAGGGCCCTAGCCACAACAGGTGCAGTGACAGTCCTCAGAGGAATTGCCTCTGGGTACCGCGTGGCGTGATCCACCAGAACCAGGATAAACCTGTGACCAGCTGTAGTTGGTGGATCCAATGGCCCCACAATGTCGATGCCCACCCTTTCAAAGGGGGTGCTAATGACAGGTAGTGGTTCCAGGGGAGCTTTCAGCTTCACCCCTGTTTTCCCACTGGCTTGACAGGATACACACGTCCGACAGTATGTGTCAGATGCCACTTTCATCTGAGGCCAGTAAAAGTGGGGGACAAGCCGGGCAAAGGTCTTGTCCTGACCTAAGTGTCCTGCCAAGGGTATTTCATGAGCCAATTCTAACAGAAAGGCTCGGTATCGTTGAGGGACTACCAAGGCCCATGATGAACTGGGCAAAGGTACCTTGGGTTCACTGTAGAGGAGTCCATCCTCCCAGTAAATGTGGTAGTGCCCTGCAACGTTCCTTGCTACCTGGGCTTCGGCCTGTCGCCTCGGTCCCTCAAGGGTAGGGCACTCCTTCTGGCCCTTACAGAACTCCTCCCTGGTAGGTCCTCCCTCCACATGCCACTCAGCGGGGGTGGGTAGGTCCTCCAGGGAGACTACTTTCCCCTCCATGGACTCCTGGCTCACCACCGCAGGTGGCCGATCTGTCTCATGGGGCGCGGAAGCCGAAGCAGGCTTCTCCTGTCTCCGGGTCTGTCCCTTCTTGGCAGCGGGCTGGGCCATTGTTCCAGGCTCCAACCAAGGCGAACTCCCTCTCTGGGCAGTCGCAGACCTTGTGCTTACACAGGCCCAGTCATGTGTACCCAGCATCTCCGAATGAGTCCGGTATTCCACCTCTCTCCAAGCATTGTGCTCCATGTCATTCCCCAGCAGACAATCGACTGGCACGGCAGGGCTTACGGCAACTCGAAGTGAACCTGCAACCCCTTCCCACTCAAAGGGAACCTCGACCACAGGGTAGTGGCCCATTCTGCCGTCAGCCATCGCGGCAGGGTGGAGTACACTGGGAATCACCTGCTCTGGAGACACCAGTTGACTCCTTACCATAGTCATACTGGCTCCTGTATCCCTCAGAGCCTCCCCTCTCTGGCCATTGATGGTGATCCATTGCCCATACTTGGTAGTATTTGGGGGCACCTGGATCTTAGGAACCATCTCCCGATCTCCCAGGGACACTAAGGTGACACCCGCCCACTCACCCCCCTTATCTAAGGGCAACTCCTCCCCGAGCGCTACACTAGCTACTCCCGGGGTTTTTCCTCCGGTGGGAGGGGATGGTCTCTTTGGGCACCTGACATCTCCCTTATAATGTCCAACACCACCACACTCGAAGCAGTGGACAACCCTTGGCTGCTGGCTCTGGCCAGGATGAGGGTTTCTGGGCGGGTTAGCCTTAGGGGTGAAACCTGTTCCCTTTCCCTGGAAACTGTTTTGTGGACCTTTTGAGAACTCCCTCTTTTTATCTCCCCCCTCCTTCTTCTGAGGGGCGCCCTGTCCGGCCCTTTGGGAATCCCCTCCAGTCCCCTTTGAGGACACCCGGGTACTTGCCCAGATGTCCGCCTCCTCTGCAAGCTTCCGGGGGTTGGTCAGCTTGCTGTCCACCAGGTGTTGGCGCAGCTCGGGAAAACATTTCTCGAGTAGATGCTCTTTAAGCAAAAGGTCATATAACCCCTCATAGTCCTTCACCTCGCTGCCCTGTATACAGCCCTCCAATGCCTTCCTCGCATAGTCCAGGAAATCCACCCAGTTTTGGGTGCTTAATTTGTGGCTCCCCCTGAACTTTTGGCGATACTTCTCTGGGGTTAGCCCAAACATTTTAATTAACGCCACTTTCATGGTGAGGTAGTGGGTCTGCTCTTCCTGTTCCAGGGCCAATAATGTGTCCCGACCAGTAGGAGGCATATACTTGTATAAACCACCCCCCCAGTGTTTCTCCTGGATCCCATGGGCTCTTAAGGAGACCTCATAGGCAGCCAGCCACTTGGCTATGTCATCCCCTTGGCTGTAGCTGGCAACTATGTCTTTAGGTAGGGTCTGGATTCCCTGGTTAATTCTTTGGTTTCGCTGCCACCATTCGGAGAATTGGAGGGCCCTAACTGTAGGGCCTTGAGTTCTAGCTCTCTTAGTTTTAACTCATGAGCCATCCTCTGTTCCTCCCTCCCCTGTTCCAACTTGGCTAATTCCAACTTTAATTGTCTTTTATCCCTCCTGTCCATTAGTTCAGCTTCGGTCAGGCTTCCTCCGGAGACACTACTACCCTTCCTTGAGTAGGTCATCGGTCCTGGAAGTAGGTTTCCCATCTCAGGATGGAACAATCCCTCTACCCCTATGACTGTGTCCCGGTCCGTCTCCTCTTCCTCCTCCTTCTCTTCCCCATGTGCTGCCACCCAAGCCCTCAAACTGGTCTGGAGTTCCCCCTTCTTGGCACCACGCTTAAAAAACACTCCCATCTTTTGACAAAAGTCCCTAAGCTGGGCTGCAGAATAAGTTTCCAGTTCTTCCAGAGCAAATTCCATTTTGCTGAAAAGCAATGTAGGGACAAGCACACAAAAAGAATAGATTCACAAGGGCAATTTGAAGCGACCTCCACCCACCACCAGGAATGAATTTAGAAAAAGCAAAAGTAGTAATTGGGAAGTCCGCCAGGAGAAAACTCCAGATGTAGGCCTGTGGGGAAGGTTTTGTTACCTCAGAGTAGACGCAAACACAGTTTAGATCCCACCGCTGGACACCAATTATGTTGGACCTAGGGAACACCCATGTCACATAGGGTAGCTTGGCACTAAGAAGCAAGGCCTAATTCCAGAGTACATGTGCTAAGTTTGCGTCACACCCATCAGTAACATCACCTCCATCCACTCAAAAAGGACACTACACCAAAATTTTGTAGGAAAATACGTGCTGCTTTATAAAAATAATACTTTGCTCTCTTTCCACTTTATATCCTTTGTCAGTACAGAAATACACATTTAAACATTGCTACTTCAAATTACTAAATGTTGGAGGTAAGACCTCACTTCTCAATTTACACGTATTAGAGTTCAATACACGGGCTCTCAGAGAACCCCGTCTGACCACTTTGTAAGCTCAGGTAACCTTTGGGCCTCCAAGTAAGGTTGGTACCGATTATTTTCCCTGCAACACCAAGGAACAATGGCTATTAACCCCCACTTTACTGTTCCATGAAAGCTCTCCTCTATTCCTGAAACAAAGAGGATTATTTACCAACACATCAATAAGCAGCTTTCAATAACTGCATTGGGGGGACTGGGTCACTTGTGGGAGTCTTGAAGGCTTCTGGCTTGTATTATCCACTCTTTAATTAGACCAATAGAAAGGAACCGCTCTTCAGCCCCTTGGTTGGTAGTACTCCAATCTTTAGCTTCCCCCAACACACACTCCTTACTTTTCAGAGAAGGGCCCTCGGTGGCCGGGGGAGGGGAGGACCCCACCAGTGGACTCTGCCAGGATCTGTTCGCTGCTCTACTCGCCTCACCCGCCAGACCAGCCACTGGATGACAGAGCTGGCGCGGGGTGAAAGGGCCACACAGGCTGAGAGGAGCCGATGCTCGCCTCACGCCCGTTTCCTCCTCGGGTGCTGACTCCGCCTTTCTCGAGGGAAGCGGCCCGACTGAGCAGGCGCGAGGGATTAGTGGCTCCACGGCCGGGCCCGCTCAGCTACGGCGATTCTCCTTCCTTTGCTCCGCCCTCGCTCCAAGACCAGCGTTCGCTCTATCGAGCCTGCGCAGATTGGGGAAAGGCTTTCCCTTCACAAGCCTCCGATCGCCCTCGCCGACCCAGGGAAGAATGAGGCTGCCTCCTCCACACGGCCACACCACCTGTGAGCCCTGTCCCAGTCACTCGGACCCTGACTTCCCTCCTGGCGTGCCGCTACTCTTAATAAGGCAGTCCGTTACCACAGGTACAGGGGGGGGGTCCGATTGGAATGTTGGGGGGGGCAATTAGGTCCCCAGCTCACGTGGAGAACTAAAAAGGGGAGGTCACAGGAATTAACTCCTCAGTCTCAAACTTTTCTTCTTCCTGGTATCACGCTTCCAGAATCTTAGCGAGGGCTTTCCTACTGGGCAATGGACTGAGCTCCCTACTAGTTCAGTCTCTCTCAATACATCCTAACCCTGACTTCTCGGCTTAGGATCGGGTCAGGCGCCCAGGGTCTTAAGGAATACCACTTGGCAGGGTCAGGTCAGTAACTACAAGGGGAGAGGGGTGGTGAAGCAGTAAGGAAGCGTCCCTACACTGGGAGATCAACCCTCTGGATATCCTACCCCCACCTTATGCTACAGCCTGTACTCCAGCTGACTCACTCTGGTAAGACAAAATGGCTGCACCGCAGTTGACCTTTTATAGGTTGGCCTCAGAAGGTCCAGAAGGGACCAGAAGGTTCTGGAAGGTCCCTATTCTAGTCTATGGGTCCTGTCTAGAGGTGACCGTTATGGCAGTTAAAGGCGACCATTTTGTGGGTCCCATACTCTCTAGTCAGAAAAGGCACCTAGGCCTCAGGTAAAACAACCTATGAGGGCAAAGAGCATCCGACCCCCAGGTCAACACCACAAAAATACTCCAGTGGGCACAAAAAGATTAAAAGGTTATGAGGGGCAAAAAGGGGACAAAATAAATAAATAATTAGGAGGGACTACCCAAAGGCAGACAGGTCTAACAGCGCCAAATTGCTTTTATAGGCTTTCCCTCTTAACTTTGGTGAGGGTATCACACTTGGTATCTTATCTGCTAAGTCAGTGTTATCAATATTACAAATATCTATCCCTTCTGGGTCATCCGACACATTAATCGTAGTTGGTGATTCCTCAATTGGCCTCATGTTAGGTGTTAATGACAATCTACTTTGCCGACATGCAAAGTCACTAGGAGGGCTTTGGTTTGAGGAAATAACACAGTTTACATCTTTTTCAGGAAGATCTACATATGAGTCCATTACATGGAGTCCTGAAAAGACGCCGTTGCAATCGCGGTATTTACATGTGTATTATATCCTTGTGTAGATTGTATAAGGAAACACATACTTGGGGGCAATGAGAGTCGCCTCTCGGTGCTCTCTATTGCATTAGCAACAACCACTATAGTTTTTTGCAACATCTTATCTATTGCAGTTAAAGTTGGTAATGGGGTTGTTCCTAGTGATTTTTTTCTCGATGTAGAGCGAGTTGACATTGGTGTATTTTTGCCCATGGTTTTCCTTATAAAGTGCGACTATGCAAGGCAATACTTGTTCACAATATATTTGCCACCAAATGGTGGACCACAATGTACCTTATGCAGACGTTTGAAATAAATCCAAGGGGAAAGGCCCAGCCCAGCCTCGTTCGTCCACGGACGGCCACAGACGGCCCGCCCTTTGCCCGGGCTTAGTCCGGCGTTGCCCGCGAGCGTCCCGCGATGCGGAAGGAGCTCTATTCTTTTCTGCGTCTTCCAGGCGCCTCAGTAAGTGGAAGAGGGCGAAGTCAGGCCGCAAAGGATTGTGGGGGCTGTAGTCCCCCATCTCGGTGGCCGCGTGGTGTTCCTGTCGCGGCGGCGGGGGGACCAACAGCCGGTGGTGAAACAAGAGCTTATAGAGCTGTGGCCGGTGATGCCTCCAAACACAGGGATTCTGCCTCCCATGGTAGGTATTTGCTCAAGAGAGAAGTCGCCCGCTCCCCAGATGGAGCTCTGTTCCTTTCTGCGCCTTCCGGGCGCGTCAGTAGGCGGAAGAGGGCGGAGTCAGGCCGCAAAGGATTGTGGGGGCTGTAGTCCCCCCGCTCGGCGGTCTCGTGGTGTTCCTGTCGCGGCGGGGGGGGGACCAACAGCCGGTGGTGAAACAAGCGATGGTAGCGCTGTGGCTGGTGATGCCTCCAAACACAGGGATTCTGCTGCCCACTGTAGGTATTTGCTCAAGAGAGAAGTCCTTCTTGTCCAACGTCCTGGGATTCTAAAGGTACCCATGGTTTGGGGATACATCTGGAGGGGACTGAGAACATTGTTCAAATAAAGCTACATTTTGTTTTTGTGGGGTAAATAGGAAAAAAGTGCTCCACAAAAAATGGTCTGCTTTTTCCTGAAAATGGCATCAACAAAATGTTGCTGTGCTAAAGTCATCATCTTACTAGCTTTCATGAACATGCACAGCTGAATTTAAAAAGAAAATTTTTAACACAGTTTTGGCATATTTCAAAGAAGTAGTCCATTGATCCTACTTTTTGCGCTTTCAACCTACTTCCAGTTTGTGGTGGAAACTGGGGTGAAGCCCATGAAACCCACTATAATCTTCTAATTGTGGTGTTATATAGCATTTGTAGGTTTTCCAAGAACCTGAGGTGCCCAGAGCAAAAAACTGAACTGCACCTTACAATGTTTTTTCACTGTGCACCGTGTATAGAGCAATTTGTATGGTAACATATAAAAAATGAAAAATAGGTATCAAGAAAGCCTATGTATTTCTCAAATAGATACCAGATATGGAGTTTAGAAGCAGTGGTTATTTATACATCTCTGGATTTGTGGGTCCCCATACTAGTATGTGATTCAGAGAGCATTTTCAAAATGTCTTCTTTTTACATGCTGGATTACATTTGGACGGCTCAAATGCAGAGAAATAAAAGGTATTATAATAAATGTTCTACTATTATGTATTATCAACATGGGGCTATCCTTTAGCCCCAAAACCAGTGGCACAGCCAATGTTGCATTTGCAATTAGTTCTCTTTTCTTCCTCATTTTACACTTCTTTAAATTCCATGTTTTCTTCTTTTTCATTTTCACTGTAATCATTCGTCATTCAAATCCACATGCTAGTTTATGCATGAAGAAAAGAGAACTAATTGCAAATGCAACATTGGCTGTGCCACTGGTTTTGGGGCTAAAGGATAGCCCCATGTTGATGATACCCAGGAAATTGCATAAACTAGCATGTGGATTTGAATGACGAATGATTACAGTGAAAATGAAAAAGAAGAAAACATGGAATTTAAAGAAGTGTAAAATGAGGAAGAAAAGAGAACTAATTGCAAATGCAACATTGGCTGTGCCACTGGTTTTGGGGCTAAAGGATAGCCCCATGTTGATGATGTTTAGTTTTCACGTGCGTTTGGGCTAGGCACGTCACCAGTGTAAAAGCACGCAAAAGAAGGACATGGACATTTAAGATATGAGGAACATTAGTTTAAAACCAAAGGTGTGCAACCCAATCAAAAGTGCTACTATTATGTATTCCCAGATATCTCCCAATGACAATGGTACCTCAAGTGTGTGGGTAGGCCTAGTGCCTTCAACAGCAACAGGAAAGGGACCAAAACACAACATGGACACATCACATTTTTTCCACTGAAAATTGATTTTTTTTTCAATGTGGGTAGCTGTTGATTTTGGCCCTAGCTCAGCGGGTACCTAGGGAAATCCAGCAAACCTGCACATATTTTTAGAACTAGACACCTAGGGGAATCCAAAGCGTGGCTTCCACCAACTTTTTTTTACCCGTATTACCCTGAAATTTTAAAACTTTGACAAAAAAAACACATGTTCCTCACATTTATACAAGAAAAACTACTGGATTCTGCAGGGAGCGACACATTTCCTACCACATATTCATCCTCCAAGTCGCCCTATTAAAATGGTACCTCACTTCTGTGGGTAGTCCTAGTGCCCAAGACAGGAAAGGCCACAAAATGCAACATGGACACATTACAGTTTCCACAGAAATCTGACCCTTTTTTGCAACGTGGCTAGCTGTAGACTTTGGGCCCTAGCTCAGCAGGCACCTTGTAAAACCTAGCAAACCTGTAAATTTTTAGAAACTGGAAACCTTGTGGAATCCAGAGTTGGGTGACTTGTGTGACTCCACAAACCTATCCTACCCAGAAGCCTTTGCATACATAAAAGTTTGAATAATACATACATTTTCCTCACATTTCTGTGAGGAAATCTTCAGTCTGCAGTGAGATACAAATTTCCCATCACCTATTATTCCCCCAAGTCTCATGATCAAAATGGTACCTCAATTGTTTGGGTAGGGCTAGTGGAAAGAACCCAAAATGCAATATGGACAAATCACATTTTTTCACTGAAGACTGGCCCTTTTTTTGCAATGTGGTTAGCTGCGGACCTTGGGCCCTAGCTCAGCTGACACCTTGGGATACCTGGGAAACCTGCACATTTTTTTGAACTAGACTTCCAGTGGGAAAACAGGGTGGAGTGATAAATTGCTTGGCTCCCACAAGATTTTCTTACCCAGAAGCCCTTGCAAACCAAAATCTGCGACTAAAAATAAATTTACCTCACATTTCTGTGATGTGATGTTCTGGGGAGTCCAGGTATACATAATATGGTGCTCCACATAAGCACTACTCTAGGATCGATATGATCTTTGCAAATAACAGATCTTTGAATACCGCAGAGATTGAGGTATCCGCTAAGATCATTTCAGATCATAATCCTATTTTATTTCCATTTCAGTTAGATGTGGCTAAATAGAGAACACAGGTATTTTCATTCCCGCGATGACTGCTTGCAGATGTTGGATATATCTCACTGATTAAAAGAAACAACAGGATTTTTTTCAAGAGAACGAAGGTTCTGCTTCCCCCTTATAGTCTGGGAAACAATGAAGGCTTATATAAGGGGCATTACCCAACAATATATCTCCCGACAAAAAAAAGAAGCAAAGACAGTATTCTTAGAATAGCTTGTCATACGATCCTACAGTTAGCCATGCTGAGGAAGCTAGACACGGGGCTCATATACTAACAGAGATACAAACACACTCACAAACTTATCTTTCTCTGCTTGAAAAATGCTCCACCTTGGGGAGGGTGTAAAGAGAAGAGAACGCAGTTAGATATAATAAACATCGCTCCCTGCAATATGAATATGGGGAACATGTAGGGAGAATTCTGGCACATCGGCTTGCTGTAAAAAAATCAAAAAGTTAGATAAAGGCCATTAAAGGGGAAAATGGTTTACTATATACACAACCCCAGTTAATAGTTGAATAGTTTGCCCAATTGTATCTGAAATTGTATGGCCAATCTGACAACTTCGATTTTGAAAATGAAGATCTGTACAGAGGTGCTAACGCGGGATTACTGGTTACTAATTATCTTACCAAATCCCATTTCCTGTCGACTGAATCGTTGGTACCTGTCTTGAGTAAAAGGTAATCTCACAATAAAAAATCAATTTAAGAACTTACACCACTCTAAATGACCACTGACCAAAATTAAGTTTTAAAGATTTAATATAAAGTCAAAGATAACTGAAGATACAAACTTCTCAAAATGAGATTCAAAAGGTATATCGGTATCACTATGAACATGAACTTCTTGAATAGTCTGAGTCTGAAGAACAAAATAATAAGTACAAGCTCTAACAACATGAGCGTTGCCAAAATGAATACAAGTTGCAACCTCAAAGTCATTACAGAAAAGAAAATTAAGGTTAGTCTGTCCCTACACTACACTAAATGACATCCCTACTTAGCAAGATCTTAACCCTCTAGGTGTCAGCCGTGGTGATTTCCTAAGAAGATCACACACTTCTCTTTGTCTCTTCTCAGATAATGGGTCTCTCCTGATCAGCCTATCTGCCTACCCATCCGCTTCCTTAGGCTCCCAAAATCATCTGCTCTGCTCTCCTCCCGGGTCACTTTCCCTAATACCACATCACATTTCCAATAGAAACGCCCCTTGGGACGCCCCTCACGTGGTACATCTTTCCGCGGCAAACTCCATGATGGTACTCTTGAAGACCCTCGTTATAGTTGACCTTGGTTCCCAGGCTTCTTCTTCCGTGCGCTGATACCCCCTGAAATTCCTGGAAACTCCTACAGGCCTGCGCAAGGCGCCACTGAACAAAGTCCCTTTCATTCGAGCTGATTAGGACCCTCGCACCTGCATACAGCTCGTCCTGCAGTGGGCCTCAAATTCCAGACTTCACCATATCTTAGGCCATAAAACACTCTCAGAGCTCCATACTGGACACCTCACGACCTCTCCTCTAACGAGCACATGACGATTTAAACTACATGACATTATCTGCTCTGGCCTACTTGATTTACATGCAGCAGGTTCCTGCACTCTTAAAACGTTAACTTGATTTAAACAGCAAACATTCTTAACTAGCATACGTTTCTAAAATAACACATCTATAAAGCATATACTTTTAACCCTAAGTTCAATAGTACATTTTGAAAGAACCATGTCAACCTTGTCTCACATTATTTTAGCAGCACGTTTAGATTTGCTTGTGAATTGCCATGAGGCCTACACAAAATACTGGGTTTTAGAGTTACATTCAACTCTTACATTATTCCTGTAACATGAGAACGTGAGGTTTTCATATTCATCCCAAACATTTCTACATTAGTCTCACACAGTTATGATTATTGTTACTCTACTTAAACATTCTATGCATTTCACCACTGAATATAAGACACTCGGTGTATTTCACTTCTAAATATAAACACTCTGGTGCAAAGTACATGTTAACTAACTACGTGCTTGTAAATATGGCGTACTTATACATTTTTTTCCAAACTTGTGCTCTCTCAGTCCCCCCTTTGATGACCTTCAGGGGTCATCATCACCATGACACTAAAAATGTAGAACCTTTTAAAGTGAAGTCAGGACAGTACCACTTCTTTTCATACTCTCTAATGCTTTCAGACTTTTGTATTGGGTGTCCTGCATCGCTGTCAACTCTTCTTCCTGTTTCTTCATAGCTCTCTGTAACCTATTTGCTCTATACCATTGATACAAACGCACCAATCCCCACAAAGTGATTACACAAATCACTACTATGATGATGGGTTTCAATATGTACCAAACGATACCCTTTCCTAAGTTGGCAAACCAACTTCCAACTTTACCCATTCCATGGCCTACTTTTTCCCACACATTTACCTTTGCCAGGTCCTCAATTTCGTAGTGTATGGCAGTGATGTTTTGTATATACTTCTCTAGAGGCTTTGAATTGTCTGGAATGTAAGTACAACATTCCTGAACCTTCAAGGCCCTAAAGACTCCTCCCTCTTTTGCTAACAGAACATCTAAAGCAAGTCGGTTCTGAAGAACCATTGCCCTAATCGATTGCATCTCCCCTTCTATCAGCATCAAGGATCTTGCAGTACTGGCAGACAGTCTATCTACGACTGTAGCTAACCTCCTGATCTTAATGTCATTCATTATCAATCCTAAGAAAGGGAATGCAGCACCTATTACATCTCCAACTACTTCTGCTGCACCCAGCCCTCGCTTCCATCTAGTTGATATTTCTTTCTTAGGCGTGTCTAAATTCTCAACATGATATATTTTAGGGAAGACAACAGCCAGATAGCATGATCCGTACCAATTATCTGGTAACTTCACATAGGCATATCTTCCACATACAAAATATACATTTGGTATTGCTTGCATCCCTTTCATGAAGTTCTTAGAGTAGTACTCCAATTGAAAAGCATGTTCGCAATTGACTCGTCCTACATAAACGTTTTCATAGTAGGAGTAACTCCTGTGAATGCACAGTTTCCCCCGTTTCTCCTTATCCAAAGCAATTGGACCAATACTACCTTTTCGTTGTTGTGCCCTTTCCTCCTTGGTCCAATCTGTTTCTCCTTGTCCTGATGCCTTCAATACCTTCTGCTTCCTGTATCTAGTATCTACCTGTGCTATAAACTTTTTCTCAACTTCTGATATTTGACAAGTCAGATTGTTTATTCGAGCATGTGAAGTATCTAACGTTCTCCATGGAATAAACCATTTGTGTAACCTGTCTTCGCTTTTGTAGTAGTCCCATTTGTTCAAATGCTTGAAATTCGGAACCTCTGGCAATGTCGAGTCGAAATTCGAGAAGTAATACTCAAATCCGTCTCGTCCATAAAACATACTTAACAATAAACTGCACGTTATTCCATATGTCAACGGGAGATGATGGTATTTGATACCCTCCTCCACCGAAATTGGTAATTGCATACATACATAGCAGTCCTTTACCTCCATGGCATCAACATATTCATAAAGCAATTTAGCATAAGCATTTGACTTGTAATTCCCCTGTGACTCATCCATATGTAACCTTTTTACTTCTGCATCTAACAACGCTTTGTCTTTCTCATTGATGTTTCCCTTTTCCTTAACTGTGGTAGTTCTCGGTGTTGACACTCCCTTATCCTCCTTAACTGTGGTTCCATCCCCTTCATGTCCCGCTAGGAATGAAACAGTTACCACTAAAATTATAAGAGAAACCACTACTCCTAAAAATGTAACAGCTATACATTTTGCCCTGCGGTTCGGGTTGCCAGCCTCCATGTTCTCAAACAGTGTAGTTTTCGACTTTCTTCCAGCATTCACTTCCTCTTCTTTTCAAACAAAGTCTTTCTCTCTTGCAATGTCTTTCTTGAAACACTTGGAAGCTTGACAATTTGTTTCCGCAAAACAGTTCAAAGTCCAGTAGAAAATAGACAACCCTAGCCCTTCTCCATCCACTAAAATGAAACCCCTATCACTTTTCTTCTTCCACTCGGCGCTAGGTTATCTTGCAACAAGTTTACAATTCCTTTTCAAAAGTCTTATTTTCGTCTGAAGTTATGTATGACTCAAGGAGTGACACTACTTCTTCATAAACGTCCATCCGAAGTATCATTCCCTCAGGTTCTGGGCAGTTCGTCCCACAACATGGAAAGTCAACTTTTTCTAGGATTATTCTCCTTATTTCGCTCAAGACAAGTGGACGGACGAAATTGAGAGTTAGAGTTTTTTCAATTTCTAATCCTGGTACTATCAGTTCTATATCCACAATTACAAAGGGGTCCGTTCTAATCAAGATCACTTTCTTCACTTTTCCAGATCTGCCCCCCTTTGAAGACATTCATAGTATGGTTTTAGTCCACAACAATAAGCACTCCTAGCAATTCTACTACTCGTTCAAGCATTTCCAAACGAAGAAGAGTTCCCTCCAATATTGGATATCGTGAACAGCAAACTGGAAACTCAACTGTCTCTAAAAGCAATTTTCTTATTCCACTCAGGAGAGCAGGATGAACGATGTTGAGTGTCAGCAACCTTTCGGTCTCCGCTCCTGGCAGTAGAAACTTTATTTGCACTGTGATGATCGGGTCAGTTCTGATCAGTTCCACTTCCCTGATCCTCCCTGTTCTGTGTCTCCCAGACATCTGCAACGAGGTAGGTCCAATCGGGAGTAGAGTATCTTCTGCTAGGCACTCGCACCCTACTTGATCTTCTAAGACCCTCCTCGGCTTGATCCTGGATATCTTCTTCTGGATCTGAGTCTTCGGATATAGGAGTAAGCGTTTCTTCTTGGGCCGACCTCAAACTTAGCCTTCTTCTTCTTGTTGGCCAAGTGGCAGCTCCAAGCCTTATTCTCCTATTCCTTGTCCTCCCATTTGGTTCTTGGTCGCTCCGATACGGATCTGAGTCTGAGTCGTATTCACTTCTGCTCTCTCCTTCAGTTGCGTCTTCTGTCTCACTGCCGTCCTGCCTTCGCTCTTCTTCTGAATCCGATGCGTTCCCAACTTCTTCCGACACCTCCTCAGCTGCCTCAATCCCTTCTTGCGACTCTTCTTCCACTTCCGGGCTTTCGTCTGGGATGGGAGCTGTTCCTTCTAGAGGTGCTGGAACTCTTCTAGTATGGGATGCATGGATCCAATTTGGCAGCCCCCCGCACTTCACCGCGGTGTTCGTGATCAGGATTACCTGAAAGGGCCCACGCCAGCGAACATCTAAGCAGTTCTTCCGGACGTGTTTTTTAACCAGGACCCAGTCCCCTGGGTTCAGGTCATGACACAGGTTCCTCGCTGCTGGAACTTCAGCCGCATGCACCTGAAGGGACACAGAATGGATGGCGTCAGACAGTCCTTTACAATAATCCAAGATCAGATCATCTGTAATATTCAATAGAGCAGTAGTTGGAACTGTAGGAAGTCTCATGGCCCTCCCCATCAGGATCTCGTGAGGAGAGAGACCTGTCCTCCTATCAGGTGTGCTGCGCATGCTCATGAGCACCAATGGAAGAGCATCTGGCCAACTCAAAGATGTGGATGCCACTACTTTAGCCAATCTATTTTTCAAAGTGCCATTCACTTGTTCCACAATTCCTGAAGCTTCTGGTCGATAACTACAATGCAGCTTTTGATCGATATTCAGTGTGGAGCACAACATCTTCACTATTTCGCTGTTAAAATGTTTTCCTCTGTCCGATTCCAAAGAGGCAGGCACCCCGAAGCGCGGTATCAACTCCCTGAGCAACAATTTAGCCACTGTGAGAGTATCGCACCTACGTGTAGGGTACGCTTCAACCCATCTGGAAAATACGCATACAATCACCAACACATACCGAAGGCGATTGACTCTTGGCATTTCGATGAAGTCTAGTTGCATTCTATTGAAAGGCCCCCCTGACCTCCCAATGTGACTCAGTGTGACTGGTGTTCGTTTGCCTACGTTCAGTTGTTGGCAGGTAACACATCGCTTACATACTGATTCTGCTGCTATTCTGAATTTCGGGCAATACCAAGTCTGCCTAAAAACTCTCATCATAGCATCCCTTCCTAGATGTACTGGACCATGTATTTCTCTCGCCATGGGATTAGCTAATTCTTCAGGTAACACAGCTCTCCCATCTGCTGAAACCCAAAAATCCATTTCACTTCGCACACAGCCTGCTATTTCCCATGCCTTTTTCTCTGTTTCAGGTGCGTTCTCCTGCATTATCCTTAAATCCTCCCAAGTGTCTACAGTTTCTAACATCATACTTAATTCAGTCTTTTCTTCTGCACCTTCTATTTCCACCTTTGAGAAAGAATAACTTTGTTCCGCACAATAGCGTGCGACTTCATCAGCATATCTATTACCTTGTGACACAAAATCCGTATTCTTAGTATGAGCTACACACTTCACCACTGCAATATCAACAGGACCTTGTAATGCTTCTATCAGCAATCGCACAAATTCTCCATTTCGAATGGGCGAACCAGAGGAGGTCATGTAACCCCTCTGAGACCACAACTGCCCGAAATCATGAACCACACCGAAACCATATTGGCTGTCCGTGTAGATGGTGACTCTCTTTCCATTTCCTGCTATGCAGGCACGAGTTAGGGCAATAATCTCTGCTACCTGTGCGGAATGTACTCCTTCCAGGCAAGCGGCTTCCACCACTCCAGTAATGGTACAAACAGCATAAGCTGCTCTCAACCGACCAGTATCGTCTCTTAAACATGAGCCATCAACAAAGTAAATTTCATCGGGGTCAGACAATGGCTCATCCACTATATCTGGTCTGGGTTTCGTGCATAGTTCAGTCACATCAAGGCAATCGTGGTCTTCACATCCTTCGCCTTCTATTACAGTAGGTAATGGCATCAAAGTAGCAGGATTCAAGACAGAGCATCTCCTGAGAGTCACGTTTTCTGCGGCAAGTATAACTTGCTCATAACGCGTGAGCCTACTATTGGTCAGATGCTGCGTCTTCGTCCTGGTCATTAACAATTCAACTGAATGCGGTACATACACCACTACTGGATGTCCCATCACAATACTCTCGCTCCTTTCAATGCTGACACCCGTTGCAGCAACGGATTTAAGACATCCGGGCAACGCTGCGGCTACTGGATCTAATGTAGCCGAAAAATATGCAACTGGTCTACGGGCATTACCGTGGGTCTGTGCCAAGACTGACAAAGCACATCCCTCTCTCTCACAGCAATAGAGTGAAAACGACTTTTCATAATCTGGCATTCCCAGAGCCGGAGCACGACATAAATCGTCTCTCAGCTGTAAAAACGCCACCAGACATTCTTCATCCCATGGTACCGGATCACTCACCTCCTTGTGCGTCAGTTTCTGTAAGGGTTTTGCTTTCAGTGAAAAGTTAACTATCCACTGTCGGCAGTAACCCACCATTCCTAGGAACATTCTAACCTCTCTCTGTGTTGTAGGCGCATTCATTTTCATTATCGCCTCAATCCTCTCTGGGGACACCTTACGTTTCCCTTTTTCTAACCTGTGCCCTAGATACTGTACTTCTGTCAGACAATACTGTAACTTGCTCGGAGATACCTTATGTCCATTTTCAGCTAAATGATTCAGTAAGGCAATTGAATCTACTTTACAAGCTTCCTCTGTCTCTGACGCAACAAGTAGGTCATCTATGTACTGTACCAGAACCGAGTTCTGTGGCAGTACTAGATTCTCAAGATTCTTCTTCAACAACTGATTAAAGATGGATGGACTGTCTGTGAATCCTTGTGGAATTCGACACCATGTTAAAACGCGATCTTCCATTTTAAACGCAAAAAGGTACCTGCTCTCTTCATCCAATGGGATTGAAAAGAAAGCCTGACAAAGATCTATCACTGTGAACCATTCTGCTTGACATGGTATTTGAAACAATATTACTGATGGATTCGGTACCACGGGACAACATGAAACGACTATGTTGTTAATCTTTCGTAAATCCTGAACTATCCTAAACTTCCCACTAGGTTTCTGCAAACCCATAATCGGGGAGTTACAAGGACTGCCCACGATTTCCTTCAGTATTCCCTGCTGTATCATTGACTCGATCACAGGCTTTATTCCTGCAATCGTTTCCTGGGACAATTTGTATTGAGGCGTTCTTGGAAACTCAACATTTGGTTTTACCAGAATTTTTACCGGTTCTACCCCTTTAATCAATCCTATATCTTCTCCTGTGAAATCCCACACCTCTGACGCCACTGCATCTCTTAAGTCTTGTGGAAGATCTTCTACAGTCAGAGTAGGATATAGTTCTACACAGAATTTTGAATTGGCCACCTTAAAGGTAGCATCATCGTCGGTAGTCTGTACCTCCACTCCTTGTGGGGTGCAGTATATGGTGCAATTCAATTTGCATAACAAATCCCTACCTAACAGACATACCGGACTCGAGTCACAAACCACAAACTGATGTTCGTTCATATGATTTCCTATTTTCACAGATACTGGTTCTGTCAACGGACTAGTCATTCTCTTATTTGCGACTCCTACCACCTGAATTGTTTCCCCTGACATTGGCAAGTCTGGAACTACCGCTGATCTCAGAGTCGAACGAGTAGCTCCAGTGTCCACTAAGAACGTAGTGGGACACCCTGCCACTTCTGCCTCAACAAATGGCCCTCTCTGATCCACTTCTAGAACTGCCCCGAGGGTACAGTCTTCTTCACTGCTCACCCGTTGTCCTGTCAATGGATCAATGTAATAACATTTTTCTTCCTCAATAAACAGAGGCATTTGTTTAAAGACCTTTCCTCCAGCTGTTATCTTCGGTGGCTGTGGGAATTGGGCCCGTGGAGCCGAAGTCCCCCCTTTGGCCACCTTACTGCTTGGGACTGTCACTTTTTGCACTGGGTCTTCTTGGACCTGCTCTTCTACTTCTTGCCCTCCGTTTTCAGGGTTAAAGGGACACTCGCGTCGCCAATGCCCCACCTGGTGACACAGATGACACTTTGTCGTTTTCTTTAAAGTGGCAAAGTCTATCCTAGGTCTCTGCCCTTCTTCATTATCCTTGTTCTGACCATTTGGTTTTCGTCCCATCCCCTGCTTCTGCTGACCACCCTTCCCAGCGGACTGCATTTGCACCACCATCAATTTCTCCTTTAGATTCTTGGCTTTAGAATCTATCTCGTCACTGCAGTACCTCGCATATCGTAAAATCTCATCTAGTGGTTTGTTCTGCCAACAGATTAAATGTTGCTGTATCATCAAACAAATATCAGGTCTCAACCCCAAGACAAACTTTGACACGAACTGCCCTATGTCTTTGGGATCCATTACATCTAGTCCACTGTATTGCTTGAATGTTTTCAACAATCTTTCATAAAACTCGTGAACTGTCTCCTTGGGTTCCTGCCTTGTTCGGTCTATTTTTACCCAATCTATATCCTGTGGTGGTACCTTATCTTTCAGCCATGCTATTACCCTTTCATACTTTCGCATGACAATCTCAGATGGTCCATTTGTTCGAACATCTCTCAATGGTTCAGCATTTGGCCATTCGACACTAGTCTTGCACGGGGTCCACAAATCAGATGGGACCACGATGTCAAACAACGTGTTCAAATCTATCCACAGTACTTTCGAAATTTTAACAAACCTCTCTACCTGCTTATACCACTCGACTGGGTTGTCCCGCAACTTCGGAAATGAGTTGGTAAATGCGGCTAAGTCTCCTCTACTCCAGGGCACATGTACATAATTTCCATTTGATATTTCTCGCAAAGGGAATGCCTCCATCTGCATTACCCTTCCCTCAGGGGTCATCACATTAGTACTTCGCCTAACTGTGCCCTTTTTCGACCACCTTTCCTCCCATTTATCCAGTTCTCTCCACACTCTTATCCCTGTTACCAACTCTCTTATGTGTGTTTTTAATCCAGCAGTTCTCTTCTCATCTAGATCTTGGTCTGCGTACTGTAATCTGTGGTTGCTCTGCAATGCCCTTGTCCTAGACAAATCCACGGCATACTTGTCTGCCAAATCGGTCAGTTTTTCATGAACCGTTCTAGCTTTCCTAGTAATATCCTTTGCCATGAACAATAACTCATCCTGTTCATACAATTCTATCCTTTCCAAAGGCAATGTTCCATCTATTATCTCATCAACATCTGATTTTAAACTGGTAACATCAAGCCTTTTTGCCTTTATTTCAGCTTTCAAGACACTCAATTTAGCTCCTCCATCTGCATCTCTCCCATCCCAGCTCCGAGATCTACGTTTAGGTATTGGTGAATTATAGGGAGTCCTCCCCTGTTCCCATCTCTCCAAGTCCCATGCCTTTCCGTCTTCTCGGGGTGGGTGGTGAAACACTCCTTCATGCCTCCCAGCCTCTCTCTCTCCATCCTGGCTAGTTTCACGGGATTGAGGATAAGAGGTTCTATTACTCCCTCTTTCTTCCCTACTTCCCTGTGCTTCCTGAGTATTCGAGGCGTGGCGGGACCTATCGCTGTTCTCCTTTCTCCAATGTTGAACGTCTTCCCCAAGTGTATGATGAAGGCACCTAAACCTATTCTGAAAAGCCCGTACCGCCTCATCTCCTCCGTTCCCCCAGAGACGGGACATTTCCTCACATTCTACAATCTTAGTATTTTGTTCCGGCTGTTCTCTCTGATTTGTAGGACATGCATCCCCTCTATTCTCTTGACTTTGGCCTTCCCGGCCCTGACTACTCTCGCTGGCCCCACAATGAGATACAGTCCCGTTACCCCTGCTTTCCCACTCTGGTTCCGTTCTTGTCCTGTTACTCGGAGATACTATGGACCCGTCCCATTCCCTCAAATCAGCTCTTAACTCTGAAAAAGATCTTGGCCGCGGTCCCCTTAGATCCATTGGTCCTCTCGGACCTCCCTGTTCTGAATTGGGACCGACAGTTGTGTCTAATGGGGTGTTCCACGTTACCGAACCTGGTAATTGTTTCCATGCATTCGTCACATTATTCCTCCTTTCCATCTCAATCCTTTCCCTATCCAATTGCCTTGGTTGTTCCCCTCTATCTCTCTCAGAATTATAGATCGAAACTATGGGTCCTATGGTAACAGGCACTTGAAGAGCGTCTGGCAATCCCACAGACTCAACCCTTTCTGTGGTTGGCGTTTTCTGCACCACAAACCTTCCCACTACAATCTGTACAGTGTTGTTTGGAGGTGTTTCTCCGCCTTTGCTAGGTGTCCATTCCGATATAGGGAGTGGTGTATATCCCTCTATCTCATTCCCATCTTCCCTTGCGAGCCCTCTATCTTCTATCAATCCCACTCTCGGAGGTGGTCTATCCATTAACAATCTGTTTATCAGATTGTCCTCCGACTCGCTTTCCTCGTCTTCTTCCATGAGGTTTCCTCCTCCTGACACCTCCCTCATCGGATACATTTTCTCCACCTCAATAGTCTGTACCCTCCAACGCTTTTCCTCCTCATCCCATTTGGAATCTCGCACTGCCCTTACCGATCGCGTCAGCCTTTGTTGACGCCTGTTCAAATTTCGGTCGTGTGCAGCCTTAATCCATGCATTAAGAGCCTCAAACTGTGTTGGTCTAGGTGAGGGTTTCAATGAGGACATGGTTGCTTTTAGCCGATGTAACACCTCTAACTTAAACGTTCCATACTTCGGGAACTGCATTTCCTCATTTCCTTCCGTAAGCTTATTCCAAGCCCCAATCCACAATATCGTATGCAGCCCCACATTCGTTGCCATATAATGAGCTGGCGTACCCTCTGGGGGAGCCTCTTCCCCGTAATAATGTTCACTTCGTTTACGTTTAAAAATCCCTTTCAAACACTTAAAACACTTCATGATTTCTCTTTTCTCCGCGTTTGTTTACTTCCTGATGATATTCCACCAATCTCGGCGCCGTTCTCACTAACTGGCCTATCCGTACGCGACTTTCCTCCGACGTCACTCTAGCCGCCCAACCAGAGCGCGGCTCTAGCTAACGTCACACCAACCGCTCAATCACAGCGCGGCTCTAGCCGACGTCACCCGTCCCCCTTCGCAGCAGTTCCCCTCCTTTCTCAGCTCGTCTCCTCGGTCATGCACGCATCCCATTCATACTCTGAAAAATGATTACTTCCGTCCAAGCGATCACCTTTCTTTGACTGTACGCCCACAGTCTTTCTGTAGTTGTCACCCTAACTTGGCGAAATGTCTTTCCGATTACTTCCAGACAATCGCCTTCTCCGATAGGTTACTCACACACAGTAACTTTCGACCAGCGTCCGTTACTCATACACTCACTCTTACACTCCCCCTATCTTGGATCCACGGCGGTCAATGGTACCTCGTGACCTCCGTACTATGGTCGACAACTACCCTGGATGTTCGATACACCCAAAACCACTTAAGCTCTGGCCTGAACTTAAGATTTCACCAGTTCACCCGTTTACCAGGTTACCAGTTTACCAGGTTGCGCGCGCTCACAACCTTCTCTCATTCACACTACAGGCATTCAACTCCGCAAGACATTACAATACAAATACAACACAAAACACCGCAATCTGTTCACGCATGACCCTTTTTATACTCACTCTCCGATACTGCTGCTTTTCTCGCACCGTCTGCACCTTTCGGCACACGATTCTTCTGCTGCTCGTCTCTCGACGTCTCGGGCCTTGGGGTAAACTAACCTCTCTAGATTACCTTCCTCAAGAAGATAACCATCCTCACTCTGCTACCAACTGCTAACGCGGGATTACTGGTTACTAATTATCTTACCAAATCCCATTTCCTGTCGACTGAATCGTTGGTACCTGTCTTGAGTAAAAGGTAATCTCACAATAAAAAATCAATTTAAGAACTTACACCACTCTAAATGACCACTGACCAAAATTAAGTTTTAAAGATTTAATATAAAGTCAAAGATAACTGAAGATACAAACTTCTCAAAATGAGATTCAAAAGGTATATCGGTATCACTATGAACATGAACTTCTTGAATAGTCTGAGTCTGAAGAACAAAATAATAAGTACAAGCTCTAACAACATGAGCGTTGCCAAAATGAATACAAGTTGCAACCTCAAAGTCATTACAGAAAAGAAAATTAAGGTTAGTCTGTCCCTACACTACACTAAATGACATCCCTACTTAGCAAGATCTTAACCCTCTAGGTGTCAGCCGTGGTGATTTCCTAAGAAGATCACACACTTCTCTTTGTCTCTTCTCAGATAATGGGTCTCTCCTGATCAGCCTATCTGCCTACCCATCCGCTTCCTTAGGCTCCCAAAATCATCTGCTCTGCTCTCCTCCCGGGTCACTTTCCCTAATACCACATCACATTTCCAATAGAAACGCCCCTTGGGACGCCCCTCACGTGGTACATCTTTCCGCGGCAAACTCCATGATGGTACTCTTGAAGACCCTCGTTATAGTTGACCTTGGTTCCCAGGCTTCTTCTTCCGTGCGCTGATACCCCCTGAAATTCCTGGAAACTCCTACAGGCCTGCGCAAGGCGCCACTGAACAAAGTCCCTTTCATTCGAGCTGATTAGGACCCTCGCACCTGCATACAGCTCGTCCTGCAGTGGGCCTCAAATTCCAGACTTCACCATATCTTAGGCCATAAAACACTCTCAGAGCTCCATACTGGACACCTCACGACCTCTCCTCTAACGAGCACATGACGATTTAAACTACATGACATTATCTGCTCTGGCCTACTTGATTTACATGCAGCAGGTTCCTGCACTCTTAAAACGTTAACTTGATTTAAACAGCAAACATTCTTAACTAGCATACGTTTCTAAAATAACACATCTATAAAGCATATACTTTTAACCCTAAGTTCAATAGTACATTTTGAAAGAACCATGTCAACCTTGTCTCACATTATTTTAGCAGCACGTTTAGATTTGCTTGTGAATTGCCATGAGGCCTACACAAAATACTGGGTTTTAGAGTTACATTCAACTCTTACATTATTCCTGTAACATGAGAACGTGAGGTTTTCATATTCATCCCAAACATTTCTACATTAGTCTCACACAGTTATGATTATTGTTACTCTACTTAAACATTCTATGCATTTCACCACTGAATATAAGACACTCGGTGTATTTCACTTCTAAATATAAACACTCTGGTGCAAAGTACATGTTAACTAACTACGTGCTTGTAAATATGGCGTACTTATACATTTTTTTCCAAACTTGTGCTCTCTCAGAGGTGTGAACTTCCAAGACTTAAGGAGAAACCAGCGAACTTGCTTAATCAAGAAGTTATGCAAAAAGAGATTTTAGATGCATTAGCAGCCATGCCTTCTGCTAAAGCAACAGGTGACAATGCAATACCAGTTGAGTTTTATAAATCTTTTAAAGAATGTATTGCCTCTCCAATGGGTAAGGTTATATAACATATAGGTGAGATCAGAGGATTACCTAGCTCAGAGGATATGACACATATTTTCTTTTTTCAGAAGAAGAATAAACCCCCTAAGAATGTGGATCTTACTGGCCTGTATCTCTTATAAACACAGACGCTAAAATATTCTCTAAAGTCTTAGCAACACAACTGGTATCTCTGATGCCAGAATTGGCATCAAGTCAACAACACAGGTTCATATTGGGCAGGGATACTACAGCTCATGTGAATGCTGCCGTAGTAGCCTTCGATGAAGCAGAAAAATTAAGGCTAGAAATGGGAATGGTAATGCTCGACGCCGAAAAGGCGTTCAATCAAGTTGCTTGGGAATGCTTATGGGTTCACCCGCGGAATTTATTATTCATGGTCAGTTTTGTAAATGGATGAAGGCCCGATATAACCAACCAAGTGCAAAATTGATTTACTTACAATCGCAGTCTGCTTCTTTCCGGATATTTCGAAGCACCCGTCCTTTCTCTATTACTTTTTGCTTTATATATTGAAAAATTCATTTGGTCGCTGCTTCTAAATACACATATACTCCCGGTCCAATCAGGGTTTGGAGAATTAAAAGTAATTGCTTATGCCGCAACATAGCCGTCTTTTCTGCTGATCCAGCAACTGCAATAGACATTATTCAAATTGAGGCTAGTAAATTCGGTACGTTTTCTGGCTATGAGCTGAATATAAGTAAGATACAGGTTCTTCTTAATTATCAATCTAGTAGGGCAATCTTGAGGGTTTGCTCGGTAGCTACTTACTTGGGGGTACAGATCTCTTCAAAGACAGAAAATGTTATGAGGCTGAACCATGATCCTCTGTTACAGGCCGTTGTCCAAAAAATGAAGAATTGGCATAAACTACCAATTAGTTTCATAGGGAGATGCAAAATTATTAAAATGAATGTTTTACCTAAATTCCTTTATCTATTTCGAGCAATACTATTAATGGTCCCAAATTATTATTATTTTTAACTAAAAGGGGCAATTATCTGCTTTATTTGGGGGAACAGACAACTGCGTTGGGCAATTAAATATATTCAATTTCCTTACAAAAAAGGGGTGCTTCAGCTCCCTGATTTTAAACTATACTATTTGGCGTCTTTTGCAGGACTGTTCCGAAGTCTTCTCTCTATGGGTAGTCAAGATTACTGCTACAATTTTGCGCTAGGCTATGACAGTAAAATTGTTTTTGTACAGTCAGGGACATTGTTCATATATGGCGGGAAATAATAACCAAATGGTCCCTCCCTCTTATTCATACTAGCTGCCCGCTATAGGGAAACCCATCGCTTCCAGACGTATTTCATAATAGTGTAGGTAAATCATGGGCTAATTATGGGATTAGTCAGCTTGGGAATCTATATGACTCAAATTAGTTTTGAGCATTTAAAGATCTACAGATGTTATTCGGCCTTCACCAGCGGATGTTCTATAAATACCTACAGGTTTGAGATTTTTTTAGGGGGCGAAAGGGCATAAAGGTACTTGAGAAATCTTATATCATGACCTGCTTACACTCTGCCTCTCAGAAGCCAACTATTAGCAGTGTCTATCAGATACTCTGCCAATATAGAACCCATTGCATCCCAAAGCTAGCACACCTCGAATAATGTACTGGACTTGGAATAAGGGAAGAAATATAGGGCTAAGGGTACATGTCCCAAATGTGGGCTGGCTGCTGCAGGTGGTCTACATAGGTTTGCCACCTGTCCAAGATTGATCTTGTTCTGGAAAGAGCTGGGTCAGATAATCGCAGACCGTTTAGGCTTCGCTATTCAATTAATGGAGGGGGAAATCATGCTTGGATATAAACTAGTACAAGGCCTAGATCTAAGATCTTTTTTCTCTATTATCATAGTTAATGCCTGACTCTGTATTGCTCGGGCATGGATATCCAAAACCCCTCCTAGGGCATCAGAGTGGTGGGTAACACTGGAAGAAATATATGAAAGAGAGATGGCTCTAGCTAAGACTAGAGGAATTCGTTCTGGGAATTGTATTTTACGCATATATGGGGGGCCATGGATAAAGGTGTTCAATAAGACTTAAATATTACTTTTCCGTGTTTAGGGCCCTTCTTTCAAGTTGATTCAATTTGTTTTTTTCTATTTTGGTAGTAATTGTGATGATATATATGTTTATTCTGTTTATTCATTTTATATATATTTGTCCTGTATTGTCAAGTAATTCAGCAACTACATTGCCTTGCCATTTTGTTTATAAGTCTTTATATTGCTATATCTCTTGCTAATTTCCTAAGATAAAATAAAAAAAAATAAAAAAGGAAAGTTCTGGGCAATCTACAGGGAGCAACACATTTCCTACCATGTAGCACTCTCTCATGTTTTCCAATAAAAATGGTATCTCACGTGTGTGGGTATGCCCGATATCCACAAAAGTAAAAGCCCTAAAAAGACATTAACATTTCCTGTCACAAAAAAATTTGTATTTGTATTTGTCGGATTTATATTGCGCATGGCTGCCCCAGCAACAGGGCGTCCCAGCGCAGACCATAAACTCCCAGACGAGAACCAGAAAGAGAAGCATTAAGCCGGAAAAAGCCAGGTCTTAATGGCCTTCCGGAACGCAAAATGATTCTGTATCACTCTGGTGGAAACAGGAAGTGAATTCCAGAGTTGCGCAGCCAGGCTGTGGAAGGAGCGGCCGCCTGCTCTGGCTTTTCGGGTGCATACCAGAGCCAAGGCGGCAGATCTTAGAGGACGTTGAGGCGCATAAAACTCTAACAGCCCCCTCAGTCCCACCGGGGCCTGAGGTGACAGGATCTTATGTGCCAAGCACAGTGCCTTAAATTGGATGCGCTTCTCTATCGGCAGCCAGTGAAGTTTCAGAAGTACATGGGAGACCGAGCAGGTGTACGGGAGGGCCATCAACATGCGGGCGACAGCATTCTGTGCCCTTTGCAGACGCTTGACGCTAGCCTTGTTCGGGCCCAAGTATAGACAGTTCCCATAATCCAATCTAGACAGGATTGTCGCCTGGAGAATGATTTGGCGAACAATCGCGGGGAAAAAACCCAACAACGGTTTCAAGCCCCTTAGAATGCCAAAACAGGCCCCAGCCACAGCTTTGGATTGGGCGTCGAAAGTTAGGCCATTGTCGAACCAAATGGGCAGGTTTCAGACGGGCAGGCCAATAACTTTCCGACCACATCCCCCGATCTTTCCCAAACAGCAAGATCTCAGATTTGCTAGCATTAAGCTGTAAGCAATTCAGCACCATCCAATCCACGATCACAGAGAGGTCCTCCTTAAACTTAATCAAGTTGGTACTGCTTTTCTTGGAAAAGGCGATCACAAGCTGAGTATCGTCAGCATTTGATACCAGTGCCAAACCCCTTTCCTTTGCCAACACAGCCGGAGGTTGGACGTAGATGTTAAACGGGAAGGGGCTTAACACTGACACCTGCGGTACACCCTGGCGCAAGGCGAGTTCTTGAGAATGGAAAGGGGGAACATGAACTTGGAAAGACCTGCCTTCCAAGAAAGATCGTAGCCACTCCAGAGCCATGTCTCTGATGCCGATTTCCTGCAGGGGTTTTAAAAGAATTGCATGGGAGACAGTGTAGAAAGCGGCACTTAGGTCCAAAAGGACCAAGGCCGCTGAGTCTCCGACAAAAAAATGACACGATTTAGCAATGGGGGGTAGCAGCAGTTTTTTGGCATGAGATATATGGCCGCCCTGGGTAAACTGCCAAACTCAGAAATTTCTCAAAACTAAACACCAAGGGAAGTCAAGAATGGGGTGCCTCACATAGACCCTACAAGATTTTATTACCTACAATGTCCTGCAAACCTCAACCTTTTCCAAATACTGCACGTTTTCCTTCTGTTTCTATGATGTAAACTTCCGAAATCAGCAGATAATCCACAAATTTCCTACCACCCCCCAGCATTCCTCAATTTGTCCTGATTAAAATGATACCCTGCATGTGTTGGTGTAGTGCACAAAACAGGGACACATCAAACCAAGGTCAAAGGTAGTTTTATTGAGAAACTCTCATTGACCCTAGTTTGAGTTGTGCCTGTCAGGGACACCAGGCCCAGCCACATGAGTGGAGTAGCATTTTTATCGAGACAAGTGAGGGAATGCTGGCTGGTAGGAATTTTGTTAATTACCATACTCTGACCCCAGAATAGGTGCATTGGTATTTCTGACCCCTGAGGTGGATTGAGGGTGTTTACCTTAAAGCTTAAAGCTAAGGGGAACAGAAAGGCCATTAGACATCAGGAAAAATATTCCCAAAAATAAGAACGGGGTGGAGCAGCTCACCCACGCATCGCCCCATGCGCCTAGTGCACAATGGGCACAACAGTTTTTCTGAACCCCGCCCCACCCCAAGGTAGATTGTTGGTAAAAACCTTCCAACCCATTTCTATATGTCACTGAAAAAACTCTCTGTTGTCTAGTAGGCTTTCTCTCCTAGCAGGGCAGTTTGGAGTTAAATACCTCTTATCTGACCCGATGTGTGGGAGAAAGATGGTTGTAGTCATATTAGAGGTGGAGGCTTGGCACAATGTATGGGCATGCCACCCCCGTACCTTGTAGCAATAAAAAAAAAACTACTTTGAGTCCAGTGGGCTTTCTGCACCCCATAGAGGCCAATTGGGGTTAAATATCTCTTATCTGCCCCCTTCGGAGGCTGAAAGGCTATTGTGGGTCATTTGAGGAATGGGGGCTAGGCCCGATGCTTGGGTTGGCCTGCCTCACCTAGTTATGCACCTATAAAAATCCCTGGTGTCTAGCTTGCTTTCTGCCCCAGGGGGCAGATAGGAAGTAACAATCTCCAAACTGCTTAAGGGGGAAAGACTTTTGGACCAGGGGGAGGGGGAAGCACTAGCCCAATGTGAGGAGCTGCATCTCCCTTAAATTCTACTCCCTAGTGAACTAGTGGGTTTTCTGCTTCCCACCAGGGGCAGATTGGAGGAAAACCTCTCCAATCTGCCCCCGCCGGGGTGCAGAAAGAATGCTGGGGCTATTTTAGAAGGGTGGAGGCAATGACTAGGTGGGCATCTTCCACCGTTTTATGCCACTATTACAAATCACTGGTGCATAGTGAGCTTTCTGTCCCTTTGGGAGAAAACATTTTGCGCCCTAGGGGGAGGATTGGAGCATTGGACCACTGCGAGGGGACCACTTGCCCCCCCAAAAGTAGTTGGTGGATCCCTGATTGGGGATCACTCTCCTGCGGTGATCCCCAAGAAAGGATCCACTGGGGTAAGGTACCATTGGAAAATAGAGAATCACTGCTGGGCATTCTAGGATAGGCCCCAAGGACCTAAGCAGTGAATGTGAAATGAGCTAATCGGCTCATTTAACTTTTGCTTCAGCATACCATGCGCGCCGATCGTCATTACAAAATTTAAAAAAAATTGTCAGATTGCTGGGGAAGCTCTTCCCCAGCCACTCGAAGTGAAATTAAAAAAGGAAATCCTTCTGGTGCTTGCAATAGAGGGATTTCCTGCCGCAGCTGGTGGGACATGCTGGAGCCATCCATAGGAGCTGTTTTGTTTTGCGGTGTTCCCCAATGTCTAAATATCAAAACAAACAACCTTCTACTGAAATTTATGGGAGAGGAGGCAAGTTTGCCAGAATCACTATTTTGGTGGCACCAGATGCTCCCATAGGTTCCTTCCCCTTTGAAGACTTTCTAGGCTGAAAGCCTTTCTGCCTGTACTGATACTTCTCAGAATCCTTTTTTATTAAACTCCTTGGAGTCAGTCTTCAGGCCTTGGACTTCTTGGATGAAGAATATTTATATGAAAATGTATGATTTGTTCCTTATTAGACATTTTAGGGCATTCCAGTCTCAGGCACTAGCCCTACCCACACAATTGAGGAGACATATTTATTGGGAGACTTGGGGAAACAATAAGTGGTAGGAAATGTGTGGCTCCCTGCAAATTCCAGAGGTTTTGGAAATGTGTGGCTTCCTGCAGATTCCAGAGGTTTTGCTAACGCAAATGTGATAAAATGTGAGGAAAAAGTGTGGCTTTAGTCAAACTTTGAGATTTGCATAGGCTTCTGGGTAGGAAAAGCTGGTGGGAGTTACAGAAGTCACCCCACTATGGATTTCCCTAGGTGTCTAGTTTAAAAAACTGTACAGATTTGCTAGGTTGGTCTAGGTATCTGCTGAGCTAAGGCCCAATACCCATATCTAGCCACATTGCACATTGGAAACCAATTCATGATCCATGTCTGGAACTCCTATGAAAAGTTAAATTGCCTTCTGCATGCCCATTGTACCTTTAGAGTTGAAAGTTTCAAAACCAACTTGAACCCTTCCTGAAGAAATTTGAAAATGTGAACTACCTCAGACAACTGAGAAACCAAACTTTTCTGAGCACACCACTTCTTGAAATTGTTCCAAATTCTCCTATAGAATGATAATGTGGAGAACCATCTAGATGCTTGGATAGACATGGCCAATCTCACCAATAACCCCATGCTCAAACAACATATGACCTTTCAATTTCTAGGCCCACAGAACGGCAGATTGTGATAAAGGAAAAGACAGGGGAGACGGATTAAGAGGAAGAAGCCAACCTTCCTCTGCAAACAGTGAAACTATTAGAGAGTACCAAATTGAGAGAAGCCATGCTAGCGCACTAAGGATCAGTTTAGCTTCCTCTTTCCTCAATCGAAGCAGAAATTTCTAAACAAGAGGGAATAGGGGAAATGCATAGAGAAGGTTTTTGGGTCAATGGCATGCCAGCGCGTCGACCCTCCAGGACCCTTCTTCTATCCATCTTGAGAAAAAGTTTGGAACTTGTGTATTGCGACGTGTGGCAAACAGATCTATCAATGGCAGATTTCACATCTGGAACAATGGTTGGAACATGAGACTGAATTCTGATGATGTAGGAAGCTTTCAGTTTAGTGTGTCTGCTCTGACATTCAGCGTCCCTTGGATTTATGTTGCCTCAAAAGACCTACTGTATTTGTGCCACTGAAAAATATGATCCATTAGGCGGGGGAGTAGAGGAGAGTTTAAGTAGAGTGACAACTTTAAGTAGGGAATGGTGAGTCAGTGAGGCTCGATGCCTCACGATTTGTAATTTGGAAGGAGCAAAGGATAGCATGAGGAGACAATGTTTTCAATTCCTGATTTTATGATTATGGGCAGGGCTTCTTGAGCATCAATTAGAACATTACATCCATTTTGCAGAAATTGGAAAACAGAATAGGAAACACTGATGAAGATGATTTGTGCATTTCTCTACGTGCTGATAGATCACTGCTGATGGTTAAGGCATGATTTAAGCAAAAGATACATTAGGTCATGATGGAATGCTATTGTTAGACCTGTAGAGTGTTTTTACTCCCAAATGTTTGCCTGCTGACATCCTCCTTTTGCTGTTTCTTTTTGTTCGATAGGACTCCCACAGCTAACCAGTCTTAAAGCTTATATGCCTCTCCCCTAATTCTGGTGACATTTGTGCATACCCAAGTGGCATATTTAGTTTACTTATAAGTCCCTTGTAAAGTGGCATTCCATGTTCCCACAGTATGTAACCTACATGGCACTAGTGGGCTTGCAGCACTGATTGTGCCACCACCCAGGCAGCCATTAAAGCCTGTCTCAGGCTTGCCATTGCAGGACCTGTGTATGGAGTTTACTGCCACTTAGACCTGGCATTTAAAACTCCTTGCCAAACCTTAAACTCCCCTTTTATTACAAGTCACCCCTGAGGTAGGCCCTAGATAGCTCTAAGGCAGGGTGCCATGTAAGTTAAGGGATGGTCATGCCCTTTTATATTTGACATGTCCTGGTAGTGACAAACAGCTATATTTGTGTTTCACTACTTTGCGGCCTACTCCTCTCATATGCTAGCTTTGGGAGTTACTTAATACACTTTTAACTGTAATTCCTGATTAGACAGGAGTAGCTGCATCATGTTTCATATCTTTGAAATGGTAATGATATATCCTCTTCACTGGTAAATTTGGGTTTAAAATTACTATTCTAGAAATGCCATTTTTAGAAAGTGAACATTTCTCTGCTCTTACTGCTTTCTGTGCTTTGCAGCCTGTCTCCAATGCACATATGAGGTGGGTGACAGCTACACTTTGTGCATTTCCTCTAGAAAGCCACAAATACAGGAAGGGTGGGTGTGAAAAAGAACTCATCTACATTCATCTGCATTCTGATAGCTCTTCCTGGCCAGCTAGAGGGAAGGAGGCTGACACTTACATCTGAATGGGTGGTGTCCTATTTTCCACACAAAGGGCTGATTACCCCCTACTGATAGTCTAGAGCCAGGGATGAGAAGAAAGGGGGATCTGTGCACTTCAAGGTCCTACTTTGGTCATCATCTTCAAAGGCACAACTAGATATAAGTACCATGGCTCTGATTCTACCAAGAGAGTGCGCTACTGGACCTATAAAGAACTCTGTCAGGTGTAAAGACTGCTGTGCTAGGATTGCCACAACGCTGACTGCTGCTCTGGTAGAACTGCTTTTCTACTTTGCTGCCCTGCGGAGCTCTGCTCTGCTGAGGACAAGGACTGGACCCACTTCACTTGACCCCAGAGTGACTCCAAGGGCTTGGTGACTTGTCCCCTATTCTGAAGTCTCAGGGCCATCAAAGACTTCCTTCAACCCTGCAACAGCACCTGGACTCTTCCATCTGTGAGTGCTGCCCTACCAAGTTGTGCCAATCCAGTCTTGCACCCTTGAAAGGTGACTTCTGCTGTACAGAACCATCAAAATCAATGCAGTGCCTGATGCCACTCCTCCCATCTGGGCATCTGCAGCTTCAGTCAAAACACAGAGTTCAGAAAGGCACTGAAGGTTTCATTTGTACTTGTGCCTCTGCTCGGGTGTACTTAATTGATGTTTTGTAAGCAACCTTTCACTCTATGGATCTGTTTCCCCACTGCTGTTATTCGTTATAGTTTTCCAACAAACAAAAAACACCACTGCTCCTATCATTAGTTACAGCTTTTTTTTTAATGCACCCTTATCTGTGTGAATTACAACAAGAACATGCTTATCTTGCATGTTATGTTCATTAGAAAATGTATTTCTAATGTTGCCATGGTATGGGTCGGGCACATTACATTAGAAAGGGGACTTCACGCTTTTATATTAGCAAATAAGAAAAGATACTTTTATTGGCTTGTATTTCGTTTTATGGGTCATGGTGTAAGAGTTTGACTTTTTTTAAGCTTTTTTATATGGCGCAATCTTGACCGCAAGGTATCAAAGGCTTCATACCATGAGCACCAATTGAACTCATTCATTTTGTTAGGCACTGATAAATTAAGTAATTTGCCCAGAATCACAGGATATTCATTGTTCAACGTCCCTGCTGAGACTCGAACCTGGTTCTCCAGCTCCGAGGTCAACCACTCTAGCCCTTAGGCCAAATCCTATCTATTAAAAGTACCAGGACACTTATCTTGGGAGATTTACGGGTTACAAACATATGCCTCTAAGGGTACAGTGTTTAGAAAGGCACAGAATGTTTCGTTGCTTTTTGTACCCATCCTCTGGTATACCCAATTCATGTTTCACAAGCCAACTTTCAGCTCAGGCATGGGGTTTCCCGACTGCAAGTATTGGTTACGACTTTATATAAACAACACGCTTATTTCTGTGATTTGCAACTAGAATGCCTTCTCTCTCTCTGTTCAATATGCCACTCAGATAACACTTCTTGGGTTATATTAGCAAGGGCGTTATCGCCGCTTTAGCTGCACATTTTGCTGATATAGCGGCAATTTTTTTATCGCCCAATTACCAAGCTATCGCTAACAGCAGTTAGTGACAGCTTCCAGGCGATAGCGACCGGTTTGGGGCCCGCTTTGCAATGTCAGCGATATTTATCGCTAATGACATGCAAAGTGGGCATTCCCAAACTGGTAGTGACTGAAAGCAGTCGCTAACACAGCTATCGCCTATTAGCAATACCCGTGACGCGATTAAAAAATGCGTGCTAACCGCGATTAATGCAAGGATTTTACACCTGCTAAAAACCTTACTTAGCCATAATAGTCAATGGGAAGTGGATTCCACGGCTAAGTCCCCACCTGCCTATTAGCGAGATTTTCCTTAGCGATAGGATTTTTATCACTGGTAATCTCACGTTATAGATGGGATTTGCTGCTATCGCCGGATTTTTTATTGCCATGGAGATAAACGTTGGTAATACTGCGTTATCTCTGCGATAAAATCCAGCGATAGGAGGCGATAAAAAAATTGCCCTAAGCGCGGTTTGCGATAATTATCGCAAGTTGTTGTTGATAAGTTCCCATGTGTTTTTTAAAAACACAAGGACTAATCTGGTTTACTGGTTTAAACCTACTCGTTTCAGTCCCCATTGTTACAACGCATATTTTTTCTATAAAAAACACACACTGAATACTTCTAGGAGTTAGGGGATCTAGACGCGTTCTTTCACTTGCTTCTTGCCTCGCTCTCTCTCAATCTCTATCTCACTCTTGCTCTATATCTCTCTCTTTCCTCTCAGTGACATTTGACTCTATGCACTCTGCCTTTCCCTTATATTTCCTACTATCTTTCTATCTCATGACTTTATCTCTTTCTTGCACATTAATGTCACTCTTTCTCTCAAAGCCTTGCTGTTTTCCTCCCTTTTCTCTCTCTATGCCTCTCAGTTCTCTCTCCAAATATCTCTAACTGTCTTGCTTACTCTGCTCTCTCTCTTTCCTTATCTTTATAGTTTGTTTCTTTCTATTCACTTTACCTTTCCAATAGCAATAATATTTCCAATTTTTGTTTGCACTCTTTATCCCATAACGCTTTATATATCCTCTATCAACACTACACATCCCTCCGTTCACTTTATATTTCCATTCACTAGTCGGTTTTTCTTTAGCCTGTTTCTCAGTGACCCCTATCCATTTTCTTTAATATCCATTATCTTATACTATACTTCCCTTTGCCTGCTGTCCCTCAGGCCTCCGCACTATGCCCCTTTATCTCCCTGTCCCTTTACCCCCCTATATCGCCATGTCCCTATGCATCAAGGCTGTATCGTTCTACATTCTAGGTATGCGTTATTTGCTTCATGCATACTGACTTTTAAACATTAGGCCAATCGTCATTAAAATTTGAAACACAATAATTTAATTGGTAGTGCTCCTTCAGGAAGACTCACGTGCAACATGCACAGAGATGCTATCGTGTTGGGGTTGTGGAAAACATTTACTCAAGCAAAAAGAAAAGCTACTACGCCTGGAAGCCCTTTGTTCATTATCTATCTTTTGGAAAACTGAACTAGGCACCCCAAACAAAAGATGTAGTAGATTTAAACACATGCTCAGACATTTTACATTCGTTAGGGAAAAATCCGCTCACAGATCTGCATTATTTTACGAAATTGTTGGAAAACACTTCTATCGTAAAAACAGCGCTGATGCAATGGCGTTATCTTTTTTTTTAATTGACATAGGTTGCGTTTAATTACTTCACACATTCTCTTTAAGCTCTGGTTTAAATATTTTTCTTGTACAAAACAAAAAGCTTATCTTATGGTTCTTGCACCTCATAACACACTGTATGATTTTACTCAGCGTTGTTGAGTTACTCTATACTGTATTTAGTTTGCACTTTTGGGCTTCGGTGCTGGCACTTAACTTTTGCAAAACTAATGTTTATTCCACACTACATAATTCCACACCAAACCACAATTCCACAACACATAATTCCAAAACACACCACATATATCCAATCTACGCCACAAACATCCACCTCATGCCACAAAATTCAATTTTATTTCACATAATTCCACTCCAAGCCACTCATGTCAATTCAGGGTGGTAAAAGGATAGAAAAAAACATCGGTTCACCCCCCATAAAGTCTGCTCCCTTAGCACTGGTGTACATAGACAACAAGCGTTCGACTCCATATAATTCAATAAAATGCCACACAATTCCGCAAGACTCAACATAATTACACTCAAAATAATACTACTCAGCACCACATAATTCAACTCCACCTAATTACACGCTACTCAATACCACATAAATACACCCACCCCACAGAAATCCACTCTAAGCCTCATAATAGTCCATATAAATACACTCCACACCATGCCACATAATTCCACTCAACATAATTTCACTCAACACCATGCTGTTCCATGCCACACTATTCAACTCCACACAAATCAATTTTACACCACATAATTCAACACCAGACCACATAATTCCACTCCACAACTCCACCGCACACCACATACATCTAATTCACAACACATAATTTAACTTCATACCACAACATTCAACAGCACACCACATAATAAAACTTCACTACACATCACTCCACAAGACACAATACTACTCCAAATAATTACACTTAATGACACATAATGCTCATCTACGCTCAATAGCACATAGGCAATAGACATTTCCAATTACAAAGCCAATAGCTCTAACAAACAAGCGCAAGACCTATTGCATTTCTAATGCTTGATTGTTCTTGCACCCCCTTATAATTCCATCCTCGTCTACCATTGACAGATCTCTGTGCTCATCCCTTCTCTTCCTGACTCCCACCTGTCACAAGACTTCCAGTGCTATTGGTTACATTTAGAGCTGTGAAAGTAGTGAAAGGTGAGAGTGAAAGGTGAGAGTGAAAGGTGAGGTGAATGACAATGCATGCCGTGGCATAGATACATGCACTCCAGTGCGGTTCTGAGTTTATCACCCAAGATCATCCCATGAGTTTTTATATATGAAAAAGGACCTCTTCTTTTCAGCATATTATTTACATTTTACTCGCCTTTCATTATTTGGAGACTTGAAATGTCGACAGGCCCTTTGCTTTGGATGTTCTGTGTCAAATGGTCTTAAAACATGGGATCGCTAAAGCATCACCAAATGTTTTTCACCACGCAAGAGCCGACATAACTGGCTGTTCGAATGCTTTTTACCGTAGATTTCAATCAGATAATATACTGTGACTACTTACAGATGGATCAAGCACAAAGAATACTACACCGTCTTTGGCTCGCCACTCCTGTGCCAATACACTATACTTGTTTTCAGATAGCGAAGCAAGAGTTAGTTTACGGGGTCATAAAGGGTTTGGTGGGAGAGAAATCTTGAAGAGATACAGCCAAACTTGCTGTTCTCCTGGGGCGAGACAACCTTACCTCTATTTAGTGCTGGAACCTTATGACCCAGTTGCCCGTCCATCATACGACTCCTGAGCCAATGAATTGGAAGGTCCTATTAAAGATGAACTTTGTGAAACCTATTTTCTCTCCTCTGTTGTCTTTGAAAGGCATGCAGTCCTTTGGGGATGAAAAAAAGACACCAAACCCACCCTAAGCAGTGAGAAAAACTCATGCGTATCAGGGCCATTGGATATTGCTTTGGAGGTAAAAATAACGACAGACACCATAAAAGCCAGCATTACTGTTCCGAGTAAAGTATTTCCTCATTGCTAACGGTAGCACTTTCACCAAAACGATTCCCGCCTTCACGAAGGAGTTCTTAAAAGAGGGCAGGCGGTCCCCCGCTTACAGGTGGGCGTACGAGCCCCCCGCAGAGACCAAAGTGACTACCTCAATTTGGCACTGCGGCCGGCCTTCCATTACGCCTTGTAAGACGTGCATTTCCTGTTACCACGGTAGGCGTATTAATGTGTAAACCAGCATGCCCAAGAAAACTCACTTTTTCAGTTTACTTTTAAATTGGCACTTCTTTAATAGGCAGTTTTTGGCACGGAGATGTTTGAAAATCTTATTTAGCAACATGAATGTTTTTTTCCTGGTTGTCCAACAGGGTGCTTTAGAGCATAAAACCGATGATTATTCCTCAATAAAAATCAAACTAGCATCTGAATTATAGGGAAACCGAAGAAAGAAAAACACAGTGAAACAGTCTAATACATACCTGCCAATGAGTTTGATGGACAATTAGAAGCACAGCGTGCGGCCAAATGTTGCAGGAAATAACAATAGGTAAACTGTGGAGAAAAGACGGCAGTACAATCAAGGGAAGAGAGGCACTCTTGAGTTATTAATGCGGTGTGTCTAGGTGACATTTAGTGGCACTGGGTAAATGTTAACTTTTGCAACAGGTGCTAGACATTTAAGCAAGATGGCAACTTACAACCTAGTTAACCCTCCAATCCATGTAGGGTTGTAACATCTGTGCAAACATGCTCAAAACCAGAGAGCTACATTCCTCATTTAAAGTACCAGATAACGGATATGTGTGCATAGGTCCGATGTTACCAGTCATGTAACTGTTACTGTAGGTTTAGAGTGTTGTGTTAATGCCATGTTGCAAATTGTAAATGGGGTTTTACCATTACAGTACGCAAAACAGTGGCAAGTAACCAACAAATAAAATCTGTATAACCTCCATGCACATACCCACATTTTGCAGTAACATTGCTGTAAGAAATGGAGCTATTGTTGAGGGAGCGTAAGCCCTACTCATTTAACACTGACGATCCTTGTCAGGATGTACCACAAAAGTCACTAAATTAACCTGTGTTTAACCCTCTAGTAGTCTGGCACACAAGCAGTCAAGCTGAACTTAGAGGCGATGTGTAAATTATTTAAGCAGTACACAAACAGTTTCAAAGTGAAAACGCAACACAAGAAAAATCCCAAACCTATTTAGAAAAGTAATGTACATTTTAATAAATTAAATGATATCAGAACAGCAAAAATCGAATCAGTAGGATCGGAGAAATGCGATTAAAATTTTTAGAGAAAATAGCGGCTAAAAGTACAAAGTCCCACTCACGGTCATCATTTTGTGCCCAAGCCGACCGAGATGGAGTGAAGGTCTGATAAAGGGATCTAGTTAGTCTTGCTAAAAAGTCACCTTCAAGATCTGGCAGGAAAAGTTCTGTTTGCGTTAGAGAAGGCCACAAGAAGTAGGCTGCTGTGGAGCGAACAGCAGGTCCGGCTTCATCGCCAGTTGTCATTGTCCACATCTGACTATCACATATCAACAGAAAACATTTAAGTGCACATATCACACCAGCTTAATGGTTCACTATAAAGACTTCAACATTAGCATGAGTACATGCATGCATGCTACTTTACCTGGAAACAGTTGGTTCCAATTATGTCATAAGGTCAACGCTCCAAATGCATTTAAGGACGTTATCTACACTCCATCCTCATGTCCATATTAGGATAGTTGACCGCCTTTTTTTTGATAATCAATTTTATTAAAGTTTTAAGTACAATCAAATTCATTGGCAGCAAATCAAGCATCACAGTTAAAACACATCTCATCATATACAATCGACAAAGGTAAAGGTGGCCCCTCCTGATTGGGTGTGGTATTCCCTAAACATTGCAACTGTACAAAAGACTCAGATCTTCACACTGGTAGTAAACCGAACCATTTACCCCACACTTTACGGAATAGTTCAGGGCAACCCCTTGCCTCGAAGAGAGACTCCTCTTGCACTCAACACCAATCCACCCCCCTCCTCCATCTCCGCACAGTCGGTGGCGCTGCCTCAGATCAGAGCACAGCTATGTCTCTTTTCGCCACCGCCACTGCTGTCCCCAGGACACGCTAGTCTGTACTGGAGCCATCCAGGCTGTCGAACATCCCCAACAGTAAGCACCTCGGATCATGGGGAACCTTCCACCCCAGGGCCTGCATGAGGTCGAGTTCCACCCCACTCCAGAACAGCGCCAGAGCCGGGCATTGACACACCATGTGGTAGAAATCTGCTGGAGCAGAATCGCAGCGCGCACATGCCGGGGAGGATCTCATACGGGCCCGGAAAAGACTCGCCAGGGTGAGATACGCCGCGTGGACATAGTAAAGTTGGACCAGACGTAACTTAGAGGATGTAGTCAGGGTTTTAGGTGCCATAAGGGCGTCCTGCCAGTCCGCCTCCTCCAAAGGACCCACTCACCCCTCCCAGCGCTCTGGAAGCCGGTCCAGGGGCCCAAGACCGTTGTTCACTAATGACCGGTATATTTGGGATACCCCCCCCGCCCCCCAGGTTCCCCATCATCACCTGAGCTTCCAGGGGGCTGAATTCCGGGAGAGAGATGGGGGATGGAATGTGTGCGCAGAGGGCGTGTCTGAGTTTTAGGTACTTATAGAATTGTGAATGAAGAACGGCGTGACGTTGTTGTAGGTCAGCGAAGGATCGAATGTGGTCACCCACCCACACGTCTCCAAGCAGCAAGATCCCAACAAGGTCCCAGCGGCGGAACCCCCCCAAAGACGAGACCTCCCTCAGCCAAGCCCCATTCCACAACAGCGTTTGCACATGACAGGGGGCTGTACGCCAGGCTGTGATCACTGTCTTAGTGACTGGGGGTAGAGCCTGTGGCACTGGGCAGCCGTATAAAAACTAATGACTCTGCATGAAATCCATTGTTCTGAGCTCTACCCGATATGCTGGGTCGGACCAGCCGCCCGCAAACCAATCGTGTATCACGATGAGTCTCGTGGCCAGGTAGTAGAGGTGGAGATTAGTCAACCCCATTCCTTCGTCAAAGGGGGAATACGACAGTGTGCCGGGGACATTCGCGACCGCCCCCCCCCCCCATAGAAACCGGGTGAGAGCGCCGTCCAGCTCCAGAAACCAGCTACCCGGGAAGTGGATAGTGATATTCTGCAGAGTGTAAAGAAAGTGGGGAGGATCATCATTTTAAAAAGCACCCTCCTACTCAGTGGGTTGAGGGGAAGGGTCTGCCAGTTCTTGAGGTCCACCTTCATCCAAGCGACCAGGGGTGCGACATTCAGGGCCCATTAGAGCTCAGACTGATTTACTACAAGGAGCTAAGGGGATCAGGAACAGGTCGTCCTCCTCTCACTATAACATATACATCACAGGACCTGTTCCTATGGTGAGTATACTTCTCCTGATCATAACCAACCAATAATATTATTTAGTTGGAACAGCGGCTGCAAAATCTAGCCATCTTATGTTACTGGATCAGGGTCACCCTTTTAGAGCATTATTTAAAAAGGTGCGCTGTTTTCTCTGTGACTCCTTTCTCACTCTACCCTCCCCAAGAACTATCTGGAGTGAAAGGCGAGAAAGAGATAAGGAGAAAAAGTGTGAGAAGGGAGTGATGGAGCCTCGCGGGAGCAACACCATGGAGGCTAGCAGGATGGTACTCGCCAGCCGCCGAGGTTCTCATCATCAGCATCCACCACTCCAACCAAAAAGTGACAGTGTATAAAGAAAATAGGAAAAAAGGAGAAAAGTAAAGGTGCTGGGGAGACAGTGCCTGCCTGTGCACCAAAGTTGGTGTCCTGCAAGTCTGGACCCAAAGTGCGGAAGAGCGTGTCAAGCCAGATGGCACACTAATCCTGTAAATATAAAACCGAGCTAGATCACACTGGCCAATTGTACTTTATTCTGTGCTGTGTGTCTGCCCCATTTAAAAAGCCGACATGTTTTGTTGCCCCTTTGAAAACTTGCGACAACTTCTTCAGGGCTTGGGTCGGTCACTCCACCCTGCACCAAATATCAAATATGCATGTGAACAACATAAAAGAAAAGAAACAGCGCACCCCTATCAGTTGGCATTGAATGTCTGAGTGATTCAATTGTTAAAAATATATATTGTGTGAATATATATATGGTTCTTCCCCACTACTGTATCATGACTGATTTACCGTTTCTCAGCGCTCGGAAGGTATACCTATACCCCGAGAACGGATGTGCCTCTGTCACTGTTTTACAGGATTTTACCCTCGTGCTGCAGCTGTCAGCCTGTAAAAACATGGCGTACAATACGGTTATCTTCAAGTGCTTGCAACACCTTCCCATCTCTCATTCTGGTGTTAAGCTCCTGTGATCATTTTCTGTGCTTATGTGGGCGTTCGTACCCTCCCGCTCGCAATGTTTGCCTGCCACTCCCTGTAGTGCATTCAGAGTGCTGCCGGCTACGGCGGCTGTAAAGTTTAGCTGGTCGAAGTTGGCTTACTAGCTTGCTCCGCATTTACGCCACCGGTAATGATCTGTGACTGTTACCGGTACACCATTCACTCGCGATGTCATTTGGCACCACATTAACATTCATACTCTTACCAGGACCTTGCGGTTTGCAGAGCATTGTCTCAGCACCATGCGGCTCCCGGACTTGGCTATGGTTTAAATCTCAATCAGGATTGGCGCGTACTCACTGTGGTCACGTGGTCGCGGGTCTCGTTTGTTTTGGTATCAATAGAGTATGGGCGCCATCTTTGAATGTATCGTAGTTGCATTTGTTCCCCCTTTAGAGGAGCGAATGTATCACTAGCCCGTGATCTGATCTATAGTTTGGGCTAAGTTATATCGATTAAGTCCTAATGTGCTATATGCGTGTCAATCGTGTGTTTACATTAAAAGTTACAGTACTATTACAGGAATGGCCATTCCTGCATCTAATTACCACACATGGGTAATTGTCGTAGTTTATGATGTTTATGTGCCCACCTTTAGATCGCATTGGGTGATTACACGTCTACCATGTCTACGTTGTTAGCTCTTACATCGATGTTGATGACTTTTGAATGCAACTTTATTCAGTTTGTTTAAATGGACAATCACTGTACTAAATGCTCGAAATTGCCCCTTTATAAATGTCACTGAGCATTAAGTGTGTACCCTCTACAGTTGGCAACTGCGAATTCCTGATGATGTTACTATAGGTGTATATCAATCTCACTGTATATGCCTATGTATTCTGTGGGCTACCTGAAGTACTAGGTGTATAATTACCCCATCAGTGCTGCCATGTTGCATAAGGTGGCCCTGGTTATATATGCAGCGTGTATCTCAATGATTTGGTATAATTTCGATACATATGATGAACCTAGCTGTTAAATGCCGAATGTCTTTGTGATATGTCCCTGTATTCCGTGTAGTCTCGTAATGAATAGTAGACTCACTTTTTTGCTAAATATCTACTTTGCCCCATTCAGTGAGGTCATTGAGCCCGACCTGATCTACGCCCTCTTGGTAGATCCATCTTGCTTCTCTGGTGCTGAGTCTCCTCTCTATATTGAACTGGTCTCCCTGCACTTTCTCTAATAGTACCCATCGGATGTCCCTCGGGGTGTGTTTCAGTACTTGAAAGTGTTGGACCAGTTTGGTGGTGAGTTTACCCGCTCGCAGGGTACTCAGATGTTCCTGTATTCTGACCGTAACCTTGCGTGATGTAAGCCCTATGTAGTGTAAATCACATGGGCAGGTCAGTCTGTATATTACGTTGCAGGTATTACAATGACTGTATTTGTTCAGGTACCAGACTTTATTGCCTGCCAAAGTCACAGCCTTGGTGGGTGCCGTGAGCTCACAAATCGAACACCCCCCACACGGATGGTGTCCATGCGGAAGATTAGTCTCCTGTGTTACTTGTCTAGGGCGAGTATGAACCAAACGATCTCGAAAGTTTGTAGATCGCTTAAACGCAAATCTAGGCGATGGCATCTTCATATTTCTCGTACTTAGGATATGCCAATGTCGTCTGATGATCTGACGCACTTGTGTGTATTGGGTCCAAAGGTAGTGACCACTGGGATGCAGTCTTCACTGTTTTTGACTGTGCGTTCTAAAAGTGCTGCTCGCGGAGTGTTAAATTAGAGCTCAGGCAGGAGGGTAACCCACAAGCCCAGGTACTTAAATGATTGCCTCCGGAGGGGAATCACCGCCTGCCAATCAAAACACGGCCAAGAGGGGTGCAGAGGGACCATGGTTGATTTTGCCGGGTTAAGTTGGAGCCCAGAGACCCGCTCAAAAGCAGAGAGAACCTCCAGGCATCTAGGGCCGGGACGGTCCGGATCTGCCAGGTAAAGCAGAACATCGTCCGCATAGAGAGCTATCTTATCAACCTGGCTCAGGTCCCAGGCCCAACCCCAGATAAGAGGGTCCTGACGGAGCAGCCAGGGGCTCCATCACCATCGCAAATAAGAGCGGTGAGAGCGGGCATCCCTGACGGGTGCCTCTCCAGATCGGGAATGTCTCGGAACGCTCACCATTAATGAGGACATGGGCCCTAGGATTGATATAAATGACCCCGATCATGCGGCAGAAGACCAAATTCCATCCTCTCCAGTACATCATCAAGGTAGCTCCAGACCACCGCATAAAAAGCTCTCTCGAAGTCGATGAAAAGCAACACCAGATAAGGGGTCAGTTGATGACGGTGGGCCATAGCCATGTGGAGGCGGCGAATACAGTGACAGTACCTCTGGCGGGCATAAACCCACATTGGTCAGGGTGGACCAAGTCCTGCAGGAAGGGACAGAGTCGCTGAGCTATCACAGTGGCAAAGATCTTAACCTCCATGTTAATCAACAAGATTGGGCGATAATCCGCACACTCCCGGAAGGGCGGCTGCGTCTTCGGAATGACCACAATAGTGGCCACATCGGTTTCAGGCGGGAAGAGCCCCTCCTCCAGCACATGATTGAATAGCTCCACCAAGTGGGGGACCATTTCATCTCGGAAGGCCACATAGTACTCCGGGCGTCCTGCCTGGATTCAACAGGGAAATTGCCCCGTGAATTTCTTCTGGGGTGAAAGGGTGATCCAAGGAATCAGTGGTCTCCTGGGGGAGACATGGCAGCTGGGTATGGGTCTCCTCCAGCAAGCCAGCCAGGGAGGCACAAGGAGGGAGAGCGGCATATAAGGCCGCGTAGTAGCTAGCAAAAGTTTGCGCAATGGTCAATGACGTTACTTTGTGGGTACCAGAGACCGTCCGAATCTCGGGATGATACGGTTAATTTTGGGGTAGGACACTAGGTTATGGAGAAGCTTGCCATTTTCATCTCCCCATCCATAAATACGTGCCACAGAGGAGTGCCCGAACATTTTAGCGGACTCCAGTGAGATCCGACGAATCTCCTCACGGACCAATGCTAGTTGTCTAGAGGAGTCATCGCTATCGTCGGTCAGTTGGACGCATTCCAACTGCCCTGCCTGAGTCTACAACTGCACAAGCTGGGCGGCCTGTTCCGTACGTTTTGCGTGAACCAATCCTCTGGCCACACCCCGAACAACCGCCTTGCTGGCCTCCCATAACGTCCCTGGTGAAGGGAACCGAGCCCATATTAGTGGAGAAGTAGTGATGCAAATCCTGCCCTAGGGATTCCACAAGCGCAGAGTCCTGCAGGAAGCAGGCGTTCAGTCGTCAGGTCGCCCGTGGGCCAGCAGCGGAGGCCCCGATATGGAGAGAGATAGGGGAGTGGTCCGAGATCCCTCTGGGCAATATATCGGCCCCAGACACCAGTTGGCAGTCCGTGGCAGGCATTAGAATAAGGTCTATACGGGAGTGGGCATGGTGAGCAGCCGATGTGTGGGTGTACTGCTCCCTGCAGGGGTTCCACACCCTCCAGACGTCGCAGAGGCCCACGGCCGATGACCAGCAGGTGAGGCTCCTCGCCGCGGCTAGACAGTGCACCAACGGGACACCCGTAGTGTCAAGAGGGTTGCAAGACAGCGTTAAAGTCACCCCCAACAACAGTGAGGCCCTGAGGAAAGGAGGAAATCACCAGCGTTAGGCGCCAAAGGGTGGATGCCAGGAGCGCTGGTGGAACGTAAGTGCACAGAAGGTTCATAGGTTGGTCCTCAATCGTCCCCGACATGGCCACATACAAACCCTGCCCCTTTCTGAGCAAATAGGCCACTCCCCTGGAACCCCGGGTAAAACCCTAATGCCAGACCCGGTCAAACCCGTAACAGGCTAGGAAATTGCATTGTGAGCCCAGAAGGTGCGTCTCCTGGAGAAACAGAATGTCTGGCAGGTGGCAGGGGGCAGCACGGAGGACAGCTGTTTGCTTGATTTGGTCGAGAAGGCCATTTACATTCCTGGGGCATAAGAGATGAGGCTAGAAGAAGTAGTGATGTGTGTGTCGACTGTGGAAGCATGTAGGAACGCGCGGCTACCAATGGGAATGAAACACAACGGCTCATAGGCGTCTAAAAATAACAAACTGTTGGGAGACAACGATCTCCCCCCTCCCTCGCCCTCCAACTACCCCCACCCTAGACTTCGAAAAAGGAAGCATCTGTCGCCCTGAATATTTCCCAACCACCAACAACCCCACAAAGAGGCGAACTGCTAATCTAAAACGGTTAGCAACAAACAAGTAAGGACATGGCTGAGTCTGACCCCCCTCCCTGTATTCGGATGAAATGCTAAAAGCTAAAGGCATGGAATGACAATCGTGTGACTAATAGAGTGCATCAAACCCAGGACCACAATAAAGATCAATTCCCAACCAGACCACACTGTAGAGCCTGGTAGGCCCCGGCTCGTGGGGTCAGGAGCAGTCACGTTGTTAGGAAGCCCGAAGGTTGAGCCTCGGGTTGCTTCATGTGGTGCCGGTCATACTCCCTCCTCCACACCAGATCCGCGGATCACTGGGCTCCCTGACAGGGCAGAGTCCGACATGGCCCGTCGCAGAGTTTCACAGGGCCCGGGAACGCTGCCGAGGTTGATCAAGGAAGAAGCCAGGTGGGGGAGGTGGATCCCTGATTTGGAGTCTGGGCCGGCGAGTGACGGGACTGCGTCTCCGGCGACCCAGAACCCCCTCCCCGGCGGCCGCCTTATCTCCGAGACCCGGTCCGGCACCACTGGGACTTAGGCGAGACCTGGTTGGGCTGTGTTGGTACCCTCCAGGCAGGAGAAAGGACCGTCCCCGGCAGGAGGGGCCGCTCCTCCGTGGGCCAGGTCTACGCCACCTGAGGGGAGTCGAAGAAGAATGTCTTGTCCTTGAAGATCACCTTGAGCCGGGCCGGGAAGAGGAGCCTGTAGCGAAGGCCCATCGCCCTGAGCTTTTGTCTAACCTCATCATAGGATCGGCGTTGAGTTTGCACTTCCCTGGAATTATCCGGAAATACCATAATTTTGCAGTTCTGGAAGTGCAGCAGACCCAGCTCCCTGGCCGCCCCCAGTATAGTGTCTCTGTACCGGAAATGGAAGATTCTGAGGATGACGGGACGAGCAGGGGCTCCAGACGGAGGTTTGGGAGCGAGAGAGCGATGAGCCCGCTCCACCGCGAACCAGGGGGAAAGTTTATCTTTGGGCAACCAGGAGTTGATCCAGGTCTCTATAAAGTACAACCTTTCTCCACTCCCTACAGAAAACCCAGGAGGCGCAGGTTGTTTCTTCGTGCCCTATTTTTGGCATCTTTGGCCCTACGGTGTAGCTTCGAGGTCTGCTTCTGAATACGGGCCACCTGGGATTTGAGCGTGCCCACGTCGTCCTCCACCGTGGAGATATGGGACTCTGCCTCTGTGATGCGTGTCCTGGCCTTACGGAGGTCCTGGCGAATTAAGGCCATGTCCACCCGCACCTCTCAGATCTTACTTTCTACAGAGGCCTGCGACGTGCTATCGACTGTAGGATGGTTGAGAGATCTCCCCCGGCGATGCCAGGCACTGCCGGAGGTCCGCCCCCTGGAACCCGGTCCGACGTAGTGAACTTCTCCATTGTAGTTTGGGTTGTGGGAGCGGGGGTTTAAGTGGTGCGAGACCCGCCCATGGTCCTGAGGAAGGCAGAAAAATGTGTTATGGGGGGGGGGGGGGTCATCCGGCTTCCCTGCCACCCAATGTAGTGGCCGAACCCTCGTCCCACACACCTCACCCAGGCAGCATCGAAGACACTCCAGTCCTCAGGGCGCATCCATCGGCAGCCAACAGCAAAACACCAGGCGCCCAGGGAGGAGGCCCGGGGGGAAGAGGAGAGGGAGTTACCACCCGATGCGATGGCCGACTTACCCCCCGCACCGAACCCCACGCAGTACTCGGCTGCATAGTTGGTGGGAAGAGATGGGCCTCCACCGAAATGCACCCAGGCCGGCTGCCGAAATCTGGAGCCCCAGAGGATGGGCACACAGCAACCATGGTATCCAGGCCGAGGTCAGCACAGCTCCGCCTCCACCCCCGGGAAACACAGAATGCCCAGAGTCCACTTGAATCTCCCCGATGAGGTGTGCAGCTCCACGCGCCCCCGCTCCATGCTCCCAAAATGGCGGAGGGCGCGAAAAACAACAGCCGCAAGAAGGGAATGTGTTCTCCGGTTGTAGCCCTCCTCAAACCAGTACGGATTCACATATGTCCAGCCACCTCCTGCACGATGGCCCTCTAGCCCCAGGGGGCAGCCCGCCCGCCAGGGCATCACAGCTGATTGAAGTACTGTAGGCCACCTCGTGGGAGCACACGTGAGTGGCCTAGGCGGCCTGGAGCAGGCCCGGGGAAGGCGGCCTGGTGCTGAACCCCAGCCCCAGCACACTCCACAGGGGGTCCCATGCAACAGTCCCACCGCAACCGGGCAGGGCACACTCAGCCCACACGTCCAGTTGGCGCCAGGCACCCCCATGCCAGCACAGTCCAGCTACGCAACACCGGCTCCGCTCCCACTCACCGGTGCTCCTCCAGCAGGTCTCCCTCGGCGCCGGCCAGCCCGACGAGTCAGGCCGGCCCGGCAGTCACCATCTGTTGCTCAGGCCGCTGCGACACAGCTGGGGATCGCGTCCGTGTCACCCAAAAACGGCCCAACAGCCTCACACGGCCGCCATTACTCCGGGGGGTCAGGCGCACCTCTCAATGTCCCAGGGCTCCTCCGACGCTCCTACGGGACCGCCCTCGCAGGCCTCCGGATCCGCCGGCCTGGTCAGCTCACCGCTGCGACCCCCGGCTCCAGGGCGAAGCGATCAGTCGCCAAAGTAGTCCGCCACCGCCAGGTGGGTCACAGGCAGCGGGCGAGGAGAGCGCAGGACCATCAGTGCCAAAACCTCAGGGCCCGGGACGGGACAGCATGGGGGCCTCCATTTTTATCGGGCCGAGCCGCAGACAGAGAGGGGCTCAGCGGAGGCAGCAGAGGCAAGGAAAACAGGGGACAGCAGGTGGCATGGGGAATCACTGCAGGTAGGTGTTGAGGTCGGATGATATCTAGCAGCGGCGGATGCGAGGCGGATGACGGAGGGGGTCCGGAGCAATCTTAGAGTGTGACCGCCATCGTGACGCCTCATGCCACGCCCACCCAGTTGATCACCTTTTATAGTTTTGCACTTGCAGTATACCATAGTAAAATGATGTTACTAAACAGGATGGCTACAAAATAAATATTTCCACAATGTTAACACAAGGCTCAGATTTCACCAAAAGTTAATTTACCTTACAACACATTATAATGTCATGAAGGCAAATGCTCATTGCACTCTGACACTTTTAACTTGAAACTTCATCATATATCCACGTCTGAAAAAGTCAAATAAAAGCTTTACTGATGTAGTTTAGCTCCGGCTACAGATTAAATAAAGATAAGTGTGAGATTTTACCATTGACTAAATTCACTTATAAAACGGATTTCACTAATTCGGGTTTTACGTGGAACCCTAACTGTATCAAATATTTAGGCCTCCACTTCACTCCTACTCTCTCAGGTACGGTTTCACGTTGTATGGAAGATTGCTTAAAAAAATTGACAGACCTTACCACAAAATGGCATCCTCTATATTTATCATGGTGGGGCAGAATAGATACTATCAAGAAGATGCTTTCCCCTTTGGTTTTATTTACGATTTCCAATATTCCATTCTCTATCCCTTCATTTCATTTCAAGAAAATTAATTCCATCCTTTCTTCATTTTTATGGGGATGCAAAAAGGCTCGCATGTCTATAGCTAAATTAACGCGGCCGAAAACAGAGGGTGGGGTAAACTTCCCGAATTTTTCTTTGTATCACAAACCCTTTCTACTAAATCAGGGGTGTGTGCTAGCCCCCACTCTGTTTTCATTATATCTAAACGGAGTGGTGGAGCATCTTCTCCAAATACCAGCAGATGCTCCCTCCCTGGCGGGCAGGAAGATACCAACACTCCTGTTTGCAGATGATACCCTGTTGATTTCGAAATCCCCGATGGGCCTCCAAACCCTGTTAACGAGGTTCCAGGGCTTCTGTGACGCCAGGGGCTTGGCTATCAACATCAGTAAAACCAAGTTCCTGGTGCTGAATCCCCCTAGGAAGACAGTCCACCCTCCATCCCTGGACTTAGTTCCATTAGAAAGGGTAAGGGAATTCGATTACTTAGGAATCCGACTCTGTGACTCCATGAGTTGGAAGGAGCACCACCAAAAAATCATCCTGACTCATAAGAGGGTCACGGGCGCCCTACTAAAAGAACATCGTGCCTCTTCCCTTAAACCTATCGGGGTGATATTAGATATCTATAGGGCAAAAGCTGTGAGTGCGGCACTGTATGGGGCTGAGTTGTGGGGTACCCAGAAATTTGACACTCTATCCCATCTTGAGAACAAATTTCACAAAGACCTAATGAGGCTCCCTCATAGCTCCCCTACTCTTCCTCTTCTATTTGATACAGGCACACGATCTATAGCCGAGCAGGCCATGCTACGTCCCCTTCTTTTATGGGCCCGTATATGGAATGTCCCTGAACTTTCAAGTTACGCGGACGCATTACGCGAACTTCTCTCAACCCCGGGTTGGTGTAAGATCAGTTGGCTCTCGGAAGTAAAGCGCCTTCTCTGCGAACTGGGTCTGGATGACGCTTGGGCCAATAGATCATCACCACCCAAACAATTGTTAAAGAAAATATTCTGGTCGTGGGTGGAAAATGAGAGAGCGAATCACTCCAACTTATGTAGATCTGCTGTGGAGTTTTTGGTTACTAAAGGTTGCCCTTCCAGAGAACCCTACCTTGACATGATCTCCAACCCAACAGACAGGGCGTTGTATTTTAAATTTAGGGTCGGTGTTCTGCCCCTTGGCACATGGGCAGCAAATTGGAAACCACCTTGGCAAACTATAGCAACTTGCCCTTTTTGTACGAATAGGGATGAATCCATTTCCCATCTAATGTTTGAGTGCCCAGCATATGCTGCTCCTCGCCGCAGATGGTTAAAACCACTCTGTTTGAGGCTGGGCACCCGGTCATATTTGGAGGCCTTACAGTTGCTAAGATCAGACCCTCACCCGTTGCTTGCATGTGGCCTGGCTAAATTCTTGGGGTGGGCTTGGAGGATAAGATCTGCGAGGAAAATGATCCTCCAGTAAGGGTACCAATCCACATCCCATTGGCCCCGTTGTTTATTGCTGTGTCCCTCTTCCTCCCCCAAGGATGATTAATTATGTGTCTCTACAAATGTTTTTAGATGGATGATTCTCATCGTTGTTGTATATTTTACATTGTTTTTTTAGCGACCTGTCTGTCTTGATGGCCAAACTGTATAACTGTTTTTATTACTGTATCTGTTTTTACTGTAACGCTTTTATGAAATGAAATATTTCGAAATAAAGCTATACAACAACAACAACAACAATCAGGCTTCTAAATGGATTGAAGATTCTCCCACATTCTCTCCCTTGGGGACAACCCTAGAATTGGCTTATATAGCTCCTTTTTCTTTTCTGGAATACCTCTCTTTTTCTCGCTCACCGCAGTCCATTTCCACTCCGATTCTCAAATACACTTCTAAAATTCTGCCATCTCCGTTGATTTCCTCATTCTCTGACCAGCCTATTTGGCATAATTACTCGATTTTAATCAATAATAAACCATTTTTTTGGAGGTCTTGGAGAAACCGTGGTCTCATTTGGGTGCATCAATTATTCCAACAATCTCGTTTTATTTCTTTTTCAGAGGCTGCGGCATCTTTTCGTCTTCCTCTCTCTCTTTGCGCTAAATATCTCAAATTAACACAAGCAATCCAATCAGCTTATGAATCGCACACCACATTGCCTTCCACGTCACCTTAGGAATCTCCTATCATTTCTCAACTACGCACCCTGCTTACCAGAGGGACTAGGGCGTCCAAGATTTATTCTCTGCTACTTGCACCGGCATCACCACGCACAAAGACTAAAGTGGAACAGGCATGGGAGGGGGATTTGGGTATCCCATGGTCTGTTGCATTATGGGATAAGCTGTGGGTGAGGTTACGAAAATCTTCCAGGGCTGCAAATACTGTTCAAACGTTATTGTTTATTTACAATCGACTCTTACTTTCTCCACTTTTTCTTAGTAAAAGATACCCTGACTTGTCACATACATGTTGGACGTGCTCTACACCTTCTGCAGATTTGCTACACTTGCTTTTCAATTGCACTCCCGTTCATACGTTTTGGGTTAAGGTGTGGTCTCAAATTAATAACATATTTTCCACCACACATCCATTCCATATATCTCATATTTTTTTAGGTAGTATTTCCCCCATTTGGGATCACTGCACTTTCAGCATAAAATAATTGACCTGCTTATTGCAGTAGCTTTTCAGCAGATTACCAAGGCTTGGAAGGACCTCACTAAACTCTCGTATCAGGCTCGGTGGTATGCTGTGTGCTGTAACCATAGGCTAGACACAACGTTTGTTTATCCACTTGTGTTGGCTCCAAAACGTAAACAGTTATGGGACCCAGTCACCTCATTTTTTGATTCATGTGCCCTCCGCTCTCTGCCTCGAACCCCATTCCAACAGGAAGTCGCTAAACCTCCTTGAGTTCCCCTCATTGTTTTTCTACTTTCTATTAACTAGTACTGTACTATTCTTTACCATTTTCACACATCAATATGGGCTGCATATTTTATTATAGCCGGTTATTTTTACAGTCTATTTCCTTCGATATGTCTCTTTTATTCACTTTAATGTATACTTTATCCTTGCATTGATGCTTTTATTTTGTATAAATGATTTATATGATTATCAATAAACTAAGTTCTGAACTTGAAGTAGTTTAGCTATGTATCACATGTAGCATAGAAACGTAGCCTAGAGACATTGAGTAAATATTGAGGGCCTATGTTTTGGGAGATAGATACTTCAAATGTACACAGCTTAAGACTTCTTATAGCCATATTAATATCCCCAATCCTGCTTGATACAGGTGATAACACCAATCATAGACTGTATTCCTACAGGCCAATACACATTTGAAGGTTGTTGTTAGTTAGTGAATATCTATGACATGAAGATGTTGTATCACTATAGTCCTAATGGGGTGGCACATCACAGCACTATTTGGTATAGCAAACACAAATTGCCTTGTAAGGATGAGTGTAGAAACACACATATGAGCTCCACATTTCTACATATCACTCCTTGATGCATGTCACCAGCCAGTGAATGAATTTTGAAACACTATTGCAGATGAACTAACAACAGAGAAATGCACACTGAGTAACATGTAGGCACTAATACTGATTGCACTAGCGATATTTGCACACTCATGTCGCTGTTGAATCCCACCTTACCATTGGGAAGTGTTGTCCAGTCACTGCATAAAGAGTGCACTGTATGTCATGTCACATGTTATAGGTCCACCATCACACAAGAGACAATAGTGAGGAAACATTAAACTTTACACAAGGAATTTGTCTTGTTTGGTACAAATGTCACCCAGAACATCAAAGAACATGAGATGATTTATCAATTCACTCAGCCATGCGTCTGCTCAAGACAGTAAATTGGTAGTGGACTGGACTTTGCTGTGTTCCTATCATAAAGACAATAGGCACAGCACATTAGCATGCATCTACTACCAGACCTACACACACAGTAACTCTTCTTGTGCATCACACATGGGCCATCTCCAAATGGAGACACTCCTGCCTGTAACACACAAAGTTGGCAATGTAACATATGACTCTGGCCAGGAATCACCCCTTGTAGCTGCTGTTGGGCCCTCAACTGCCAGTCAAGCTCTGGGTAGGCCACTGGCAGGATGCAGGCCATTGCACCCCCTCCACATTGAGAGGAGATCCCCAGCTAGATCCCTGTGATGTTTCGGGTTCCAATACTTCAAGTCCTTCGACATCATTCTGAAACAGATGCTGCACCGGCTATAGACCCCCAGGGCCTTCACCTTGTGGGAGATGGCTTTCCAAATAGATTGCTTTTGATGAGCATTGACCTGTATGGATACAATAGATGAATACACAGATTACAACTGTAAGATGTTGCATATCTATTTGGTTTACACACATTTTATTTACATATATCACACGCCAAAATCAATAGTCAACACACTACATGTATAGTTCTCACATGCAGAGCACTACGGAGTTATCTGCTGACTATTCTCAACCCTGATCATGTCCTACACTGCCTAAGTCTGCCCACTAACATCATGTAGCCCAGAGCCATCCCACATCTATTGTGATGTGAGCTGCTATGAAATTTAACACACTGTTGTGACCTTCTGAAGGGCAAACTACTTTTGCATGATTTTACAGACACCTTGGCAACCAGGCCCATTGACCTGACGCATACGGTCCACACAACCAGGGTATCAAAGTACAGACTACATCCTAACAAAGAAAGGGATAGCATGCATGTCACTTAGAGCTTCCTCCCTGGGGATTTATGGACATGTGGACTACTTAATGGGATATCATACTACTTCTGATTGAGTTTGTGTGGTATGTGCTGCCAATACAGGACATACATTTTGCCACGTGGCACTGTTACAGGGATGGCATTCAACATGCCATTGCATATCTTGTTTGATTGGTTGAATGTAATAAGCTGGTGATTCACATACTTCAGAAGTAACCAACTATCTGCACTGTTAATGTGTCACATGTACAATAGAAATGTACAGTGCAAGCATGACTTATGGAAAAGTGACAACAAACCTGTGGGAGTCTGTCATTAGTAAATGTCAAACATTGACAATGGGGTTCAATAGAAAGAAGTATTAGGTCCATGGGTTACCCCAGTCACCATTCCAAATGTAGTCCATGAAAAAGCAATCAGGGCTAATAATAGTTCAGAAAACTCATTTTGGGAACATGCAAGGATCATCAGGTCTACAAGGAGATTACTCTCTGCGTCAGTTGTATTGCAACTGTAACTCTGCCCCAGCCTGGGCCATGACCCAGACTGGGCACAACACATCGTCAGGCCTTGCTCTCTGAAGGCTGAGTATACTGATCCGACATTAACATCACATTTCCACCACTTCAATACATGAAAGTACATCTTGTGGCCATCCAATACGTGACTTCAAGGTTGTGTAGCACTCTGAAGGGGTCTGTGAGCTTTGGCTATTTCCCAGACAGCAGTTTTATTAGGCCTGATGTGGGCTGAGTGATATGCTGGACTGTACATATAACTCATATCATCAACTGCTTCGTACAGTACACATACACAGCTCATGCTGTAAAGCCTAAACATTTCTTTACACATTGACCATGATATGATTAGCACATATTTCATAGGTACCATGAAATGTATACATGCATAGGTATGTGCGTGCAACACAAGTATGATTTAGGGCTTATAAAAAATCACAATGATGATGATCAGTATACAAAGTAGAGTGCTCCACAATCCATTACATGATTGTCCTATGTAGGAACCACAAAATGTTACAACCGCAATCTGAATTTACTCTGTTACTCAAGGGTACATTGTAGCCTGTGGGAATAGAATGGTTGGAATTGAACAGAGTAAAATATGTATGTGAGATAGTTACCTGCACCTCTGATGAGCCATAGAGCTGGCCACACAGGGGAAGGACCTCTTCAACTAGTATCTCCAGTTCCCCTGGGGAGCAGGCACATGCCCTCTCACCTGCTTGCCCAGGCATGATTGCCCCCAGAGGTGGCAAACAGCAGCTAAAGTGGAGGAGGTGCTGTTAGCAGCAGTACCAGGAGGCAAGTGAGTTATTTTTCAAACCTTGGCTTACATATACGTTATGTACGCAGTCATCAGCATAGATGGACACAGCCATTGGGCCACGACCGTCACAGTCACCAACGTTAGCCTATGGCTGGGTCCGCCGTGAATCAAACCTCCCACAACCAGCCGCGGCCGGTAGTGGGAGTACCGGACGGGCGGTGATGTGGGGAGGGGCAGGGTGGGGGGTAGTAATGTATGGATTACGGACTTAAAAAGGTAAGTAAACATAAAAATAAATAAAACGAATTTTGTTGCACACACTGCATCAACAAATGCAATGCAGTGTGTGCAAAGAAATTCGTTTTATTTATTTTTATGTTTACTTACCTTTTAAAGTCTTTAATCCATCCATTACTACCCCCACCCTGCCCCTCCCCCTCCCACGTCACCGCCCGGCCGGTACTCCCACTACCGGCCGCGGCTGCATCACTACCACTACAAATGTGTGGTACCATTTTTACAGATGTATTACTCCAGTGCTCTGTAATTTCCTTTACACAAACATCAGTGTAATGCATTACTGTGCATAAATGCTATATTACCACAGTGCACCGTACACCGCCACCGCCAGTGATGGTATTTTTTTAGAACAATTCAAACTTTAGGGTGCTCATGATACATTTTTTGTGCACATTTCTGTTACATACACATGTGAAGACCACAATGGGGATTAAAGATGGATGTTGGACAGTAGGCAATTAGTATGTGTAATGCTTTCTGAATCAGTTATGATTTGTCCCATTACTGTTAGCTTACTCTTTTAGCTTACGCTTCATATACTCATCATATATGTTACTCTGCACACTGTGACAAACGTTCAAATTTATTGTCATTCCACACATAGGTACCCTGGGAGAGGGAGGAGGAGACAGCCTCCAGTGTACCACCAATTTCCAGACCTTCAGACCATGAAAAAAAAGGAAGGTCATCAAGACGTTTTGTTTAAATTGTCAAACAATACAAGATTAATGTCATCAGTTTGAGCTTGATCTCCTTCCTCAAAGCAGTAATCCCATCTATTGTGAGTCTTATGACAGTTTTGCATTTTCTAGACACAGGTTACTTTCAATGCACAGTAGCTATATCTGGTCACAACCAATGCTCAGTGGTGTACTAAAATGCGTGCTTTCAGCAATGATGAGACATATTAACAGCTACATCCAGTTCCCCAGACGTGAGGATGGATTTATCAGCACAATTCACCTCACATGATAGGCTATCATGGCGAAGTCAAAAAGAAAGCAGGGATGAGGAAAGGAGCGATAAGCGCGTTAGCTCTACTTTTCTTATTACTACGCAGGTTAGAGAGCAGCTTGCTGATAGGAGAGATGTCTGTTAGCGACATTTCTGACGTTATTTTGGTGGGGAACGCCCTCTTTGCATATCATTAGAGATGCAAAGCTGGGCATAAAGGGAAAGGGTGCAGAGGCATGGAAACACGCGCTAGCGTGTCCATGCTGATAGTGCGATACAATTATCGCCGCTTTTTGCCCGAAAACCGACGCTAAAGCAGCGATAATTGTATTGCGGTGCCTTGATGATATGCCCCGGTAACTCCCCAGCAATTTTTATCTGCCGCCTTTAATGATGCAATTGATGGGTGATGTGAGGTCGGAAGCAAACATGTTTCAGATTTATCACTCAGAGACACAAATATGAGAAATCCACCCAGAGCAACTGACTCAGTGAGAGTTTGCTTCCTAATGAAGATTCTCTCGACTGGTGGAAGTGCTTTTTTGTCTCCCACTGCAATGTTTTGACATATTTTAAAAGTATGCACTCAAAATACTGCAAACGTAGGTGCAACATGAATTTGATTGAATCCCCCACTTAAATCGCTCGCTGAGCACACGTCTGTTGCTGTGAAATGGTGCCACCTAAAAAGATAAGCTGCTCTGACAACAGCATAAACCACTAACAGCAGCTTGCAAATGGAGTAACAGCCACGCCAGACCTCGCTTCAGGGAAGCAGGGCCATTGGAACCAACCCATTAAAGCAGATGGAACTGCTGATGAAAAAAAGCTTGACAACTGACTGAGCCTGGTATGAACCACAAATCCCTCATTACTCGCTGTGCTTTTGTAGCTGGCATCTGATCAGACCAACCATCAACCAGCTAGTGAATTAAAGTATGCATGTGATTGTTGTAAAGCATTTTTGATTTGCGAGAACTGTCATTGTAGAGTGACTGAACTCAATGACAAACCCATCACCTCAACAGCTAGCATTATTGCTTGGCAAATGTGGGATCGAAAGAGCTTGATGTCTGCCGGGAACGAATACACATTTTGGCTGTTCCTCTACATTCGACTCCGATTGGATTTTTTTTCCGGTGAGGGGGAGTTGCTGTTCAATGTAATGAGGTCCCGCCACACTGCCTGAATACGGAATGACCAGCTGGCTCCCTGGATAAGCACACAGCAGACGTGGAAAATCATTTAATAAAAGAATGTGGGTCCCCTAGAGCCAAGCTGAGCCCTTGCAGAACAGGTTCACGTAATGGCGAAGAAATGCACTTATTCTCCTAACATTATATATGATCTTTTTGTGCTAATAGGAAATGGAGCACAATTACGGGTCCGAGCCACAAAAGTGTTTGCTTTTCTCTGTTCTGCATGAGCACACGAAAACAGTCATTATTACGAGCAAATCCCACATCCTGGTTCACAGAAGCAGGTTTGGCGGAATGTTTTTCTCTCAAATAATGAATGTGCAAACTCTTCCAGACTTGTGACCTCTCTGCATTTATAAATGCCAGAGCAGGAAGAGTAGTATGGGCATTCGAGAGGCGATGGCCTGTGTACTGCAATGGAGAAACATTGACACATAAGATTATAGATATTCACAATTTGCAGGTACTTTCCCACCATGGAATAAACCTACAAGACTACTGTAAACGGCTGGAGAAAATACATTTTCATGGTTAAAGGGGAATACCACCATCTGTAGTGGTGTTCCTGTAGATGGAGAAATGCAAATATGTTCTTGGATGAAAGTTCATTTTCATATAATTTGCTCATGTAGAATTTTACAAAACAGGTTGATATTCCTCACAAGAACGTTTTTTACCTGCTCCCGGGATTCAAGATGCATCCCAAAAAAGTCATAAATCTACTCCAAAGATAAGAGTTTTGTATTGTACAGTAGTGGGATTTTATACAGCTCTTCATACTCCTGGTGCAACAAATGAATTAAATAGCACTTATGCCATGTATTAGCTACCAGGCGCTTGCAGGAAGGTAGGACATCAGTAGGTACTAGTCATCCCTATTTGCACAGAAATGTTTATAGTTTTTTTTTCCAGCTTGATCCTGAAGAGGTGGATCTGAGGGAGACCAGCAAGCTATTCCAAAGGTTCGGAGCGAGGAATGTAAGTGAATACCCCCCTTTCTTGATCAACGCATATTGGGTACTTTCAGCAGGTGAAGGTTTGAGGACGACAGCCTTCTCTCAGCAAGGTACTAACTCAATCTGTCCCTCCGATGGTGAGTGTAACTTATTATTGTGTCAATGCACATATGTGTCATGTTTGCATGAATACATATGTAAGCAATGTGTTATATCCATTGGCGTTACATATTGCATGCCACTCACGCACACACACACACACACACACACTATTGAATGCCCACCCAGAGACACCACTAGCACATCAGCACAACAACAAATATTATTTTTAAGTGTCAGCACAGGTGTGTCAAATTTACCTTGATGAGTAGGAAAATGAACACCACTGCATGACACCTTAGAAAAATATTGCATGTATGAGCAATGCAGAAGTACACAAGGCTACAACAATTGTCAACACACGATACATATTAGAATAAGATAATGGAATTGTTTGGTATTGTGGCGGAGTTGGAACAGCAAAGGAGGGACCTGGAGGATGGGGTAAAAGATGGAAGCCGGAAGCAGGAAAAAAGGTACTTTTTTACCTCATTTCCTCCAATTCCACCAACTCAAAGTCAGAGGGATTCCCGCCTTAGTTTCCTCAATAGAAAGGCACATCACAATCAGCTCGGCGGTACTCTGGGCGAGATTTCAATCACCATCTGCTTTTGCCTACGGCACCATTGACGTAGATGAAGATTTCTGCCGGAGTCTGTGGGATTGTGGCTGTTTTTGCACATAGACCTTCCAACATCTAAATATTGCTGGTGGACTACCGAAATGGCGGATGGGAAAACCATAAAATCTGTGATGGTGGGACACAATCCTACAACATCTAAATCAGGCCTGAAACCCTAAATTTCCAGCAGTATGTTGGAAAATGGGTTACTGGTTGACTTGGGTGTGAGCACTAGTCTCCTCACCAAAAGATCCCACATCAGATTAGACAAATAGAGCTGACCTTGATAAATAAAACAAGACCAACATGAAAAAAGTCCACTCAGTAGAACCAGAGTAATACAGTTTTAAAGAATAAACTGCAATGTACCACCTAAAAGCATAAAGTTCTAACTACAGGGATGTATGACGTTACAACGCAGGCTATTACAACGCCTGCCTTTACAACGCGGTTTTTACATCGCAATCCATTACAATGCATAGTGCTTTTGGGTGTTGGATAGTGAATAGTTTAATTTACTATTCCAACTCCAGTCCCCGTGGACACTAGGGAAGGTGTTGGATAGTAAATTAAACTTATTCCCTATCCTAGAGTGCCCCCCAGCGCAATGCGTTGTAATGGTTTGCGTTGTAATGACCGCGTTGTAATGGTAGTGCGTTGTAAAAGTTCCGTTGTAAAGGTTATTTACCCAACTACAGCTATGCGGCTGCCCTAGACCTGGTCGAAGTCAAAAGTTCAGGGTGACTGCAAGGAGCTTGGGCCGGATACAGTGCCAGATTAGTCCCACTGAAGTTTTCCCTTCTGAAGTTTGGTGCCAAGAGTCCCGCTCGCAATAAAAAGAGTCACTGGAAGCAAAAAGTGTATTGCGGGCGGTAGTCAGCATGGCATAAATGGCAGGCCGGGTGTTGCAAACGGGCGGCTGGAGCATCGCGTTTGCAGTCCCCCATGGGATGATGATGCTACTGTGCAAAGAGACAGCTTGTGGTGGGTCACGGTGCGAGCAGTGCAGTTCTGCTGTGAAAGGGCCCATTTGGGGGTTTGCGAAGAGCCCAAAAGCTTGACTTTAGGAGCTCAAGAGCAACACCAAGGGTCCAGGATTTGAGGGGCACCTCTTGGGAGTCAGGAGCGTTCTAAAGATGGGTCCAGGAGCTGTTGGGGACCCTGTTATGTCTCTGAGGCCCTGATCAGGGGGCCAACAGACCAACCATTTAAGTCACTCTGAGGTCCTGGGTGATAGAGTTGCAGCTCCAGTTCTTCTTTGAAGGCGAGAGGGCAGCAGACAGCAGGGCAGCACAGCAGGACAGCAGGTTCTTTAGAGTGGCAGTCCAGCAGAGTGGCAATCCTTGTTGCTGCAAAGCAGTCCTTCTTTTTGGCAGAGTATCCACAGGTCCAGAAGTGTACTGAAGAGTTGGTGTCTGGGGTCCTCTTTTTATACCCCAGTGCCCTGGTTCTGGAAGGTGGGAGAAGCTTCTAGACTGTGTCTTTGAAGTGCATGGAATTCCCTACGACTATTGGTCCCAACATGCATACGGGTTATTGCTTCTCAACCAAGCCCTAGTTTCAAAACAAAACTCCAAACAAGAAATATCCACCACAACTGAAAGCATAATAAACTGTGTGAGCTCCTGGATTAAGAACAATTATAAAACTAGCTTCTTCTCTCCCATACGCCATCAGTAGGTTCATACTTACAGATAACTGCAGCAACTATTAGTGAGCCCATACTGCTCGGCTGACCCGTAGTACGGTACACCTCAAAGGAGTCCTGGAGAAGAGACCCACAGTTAAATGCCAATCCAGTATCCCTACGTTTCATGTATTGGCACGTTTTCAGCATGCTTGAGTGACAATTATAATTTTCCCTTTCCACAGTGTTTGAGTATGGATGGAAAATGTTCCTATTGTTGTGTTTTCGGTGTCTTTAACCCAATTTGCTGCTAGACCTTTCCCCCCTGTGCTGAGCATTTTTTTTGGCTACTTGGGGTAGTTTGCGCTTAGGTCCCTATAACATTTTGTCCACATAAGCTATCAACGTCAAATTTGCCCCCGTTTTTCCAACACCCTGAGGATTCTAAAGGTACCCGGGCTTTGTGGATTCCCCTGGAGGGGACCCAGAAAGTAGCCAAAAATACATCGAATTGTTATTTTAAAAAAAATGGGAAAGAATTGCTGCAGAAGAAATCATTGTTTTTTTCCCTGCAGCTGGCATCAACAACGAGTCAGCTTCCAGGGACAGGCAGACCTTTGTAAGAAAACCAACATTTTGTATACAGTTTTGGCATTTTATTGGGACATAGCCTATTTTTCCAATTTTTTTGTGATTTCAACCTCTTTCCTGTTAGTGGTAGAAATGGGTGTGAAACCAATAATGGATCCCATAAAGCTATACATTTCTGAAACTAGACAAAATTCTGAATTCAGCAAGGGGTCATTTATGTAGATCCTTCAAGGTTTTCTTTATAGAAATTGACTGTTGAAAATATTATAAATGAGTTGAAAAATACAGCAATTTGTGTTAACGTGTTCTCCTGTAACTTCTTCTAAGTATGAAAGATTTTAGATAGCAATATACTGTTATATCTGCTGGACCCTTCAGGTTGTCGGGATATATAGGACTTGTAGATTCACCAAGAACCTGAAGAACCCAAAGACAATAACTGACCTGCATCATACAATAGTTTTTCATTGTGTACTGGGTAAATCGCAATTCATTTGGTAAAATATAAAGAGTGAAAAATAGGTACCAAGGAAACCAATATAGTTGCAAAATGGGAACCTATTATAGAGTTTATAAGCAGTGTTTTTTTTCATATCTCTGAAATTGTGGGTACCCATACAAGCATGTGAATTAGAGGTAATTTTTTATAAATTGTCTTACATTTGGAAGGTAGAAATACAAAGAAAGTCAATAGGTAAAAACACTTGTTCTACTATTCTGTGTTCCCCTAAATTTCCTGATATAAACACTACTTCACTTGTGTGGGTAGGCCTTGTGTCCGTGACAGGAAACGGTCCAAAACACAACGTGGGCACATCAAATTCTTCCAATGAAAACCAACCCTTTTTTTGCAATGTGCCTACCTGTGGATTTTGAACCCTTGTTCAACTGGCACCTAGGGAAACTTAGCAAACGTATACATTTTTGAAAACCAGACACCCATGGGAAGCCAGGTTGGGGTGACTAGTGTGGCTCTCACTAGGTCCAGGATCCCCTGAAAATCCCAAAATGTGTACAAAAAAACATATTTTCCTCACATTTCTGTGATGGAACGTTCTGAAATCTGCATGGATCCACAAATTTCCACCCACCCAACATTCCCCAAAGTCTCCCAATAAAAATGATACCTCACTTGTGTGGGTAGGCCTAGTACCCACAACAGGTAACGGCCCAAAATGCAATGTAGACACACCACATTTTTACAGTGAAAACTGACCCTTTTTAGCAAAGTGCCGAGATCTGGATTTTGAACCCTAGCTCTGCCGGCACCTGGAGGAAACCTAGCAAACCTACAAATTTTTTGAATTAGTCACCCAGGATGGGGTGACGTGTGTGACTCTCATCAGGTTCTGTTACCAAGAATCCCTTGCAAACCTCAAACAGTGTAAAAAAACATTTTCCTTACATTTCTGTGATGGAAAGTTCTGGAATTTGTGTGATCTACAGAATTCCACCCACCTCACATTCCCAAAAGTCTTGCGATATAAATGGTACCTTACATGTGTGGGTTGGCTTAGTCCCCGGGAAAGGAAACAGGACAAAATGCAAAGTGGACTCACCACAATTTTACAGTGAAAACAGACCCTTTTTATGCAAAGTGCTGAGCTGTGGATTTTGAACCCTAGCTCAGCCGGCATCTAGGAAAACCTAGCAAGCCTATACATTTTTTAACACTAGACACCCAGGGAAATCCAGGATGGGTTGACTTGTGTAGTTCGCACCAGGTTGTGTTACCCAGAATCCTTTGCAAACCTCAAAACTTGTCAAAAACACATTTTCCTGACATTTCTGTGATGGAAAGTTCTGGAATCTGCGTGGACCACACAATTCCACCAACCCCGCTTTCCTTAAAGTCTCCCATTAAAAATGGTACCTCACTTGTGTGGGTAGGCCTAGCGCCCGCAACAGGAAACAGGCCGAAATGCAATGAGGTTGCAACACATTTGTACAGTGAAAACTGAAACTTTTTCTGCAAAGTGCCTATCTGTGGAATTTAAACCCTAGCTCAGCCGCCACATATGGAAATCTAGTAGTCCTATACAGTTTCTAAAACTAAACACACAGGGGAATCGAGGATGGTGTGGTTTGTGTGGCTCTCACCAGGTTCTGTTACCCAGAATCCCTTGCAAACCTCAAACTGTGTCAAAAAACACATTTTCCTCACATTTATGTGATAAGAGGTTTTGGAAGCTGTATAGATCCACAAAATTCCATCTACCCCGCATGCCTCAATGTCTCCCAATAAAAGTGGTACCTCTCTTGTGTGGCTAGGCCTTGTGCACGTGGCAGGAAACAGCCCAAAACGCAACATTGACACACCACATTTTTACAGTGAAAACAGACACTTTTTTTGCAAAGTGCCTAGCTGTAGATTTTGAACCCTAGCTCAGTGGGCACGTAGCAACACTTTGAAAACCTACACATTTTTTAAAACTAGACACGCAGGGGGAATCCAGTATGGGGCGACTTGTGTGACTCTCACCAGGTTCTGTTACCTAGAATCCCTTGCAAACCTCAAACTGTGTAAAAAAACATTTTCCTCATATTTCTGTGATGGAAAGTTCTGGAATCTATATGGATCCACGCATGCCACCCACCCATTATTTCTCAAAGTCGCCCAATATAAATGGTACCTCTCTTGTGTAGATGAGCTTAGTGGCCTCGACAGGAAATGGGCCAAAACACAACATGGACATACCACATTTTTACAGTGAAAACAGACCCTTTTTTGCAAACTGCTTAGCTGTGGATTTTGAACACTAGCTCTGCCGACTCCTAGGGAAACCTAGCAAAACTCTACATTTTAAAACCTAGACACCCAGAGGCATCTAATCTGGGGTGACTTGTTTGACTCTCACCAGGTTCTGTTACCCAGAATCCCTTGCAAACCTCAAACTTTTTTAAAAAAGAAAACACATTTTCCTCACAACTCTGTGACAGAAAGTTCTGGAATCTGCGTGGATCCACAAGATTCCACACAACCCACATTTCCCCAAGTATCCCAATAAAAATGGTACTTCACTTGTGTGGGTAGGACTAGTGCCCGTGACAGCAAACAGGCCAAAACGCAACATGGGCACACCACTTTTGATCAGTCAAAACGGACCCTTTTTTTGCAAAATGCCAAGCTGAGGATTTTGAACCCTAGCTCATCCGGCACCCAGTGAAACCTACTAAACCTATGCGTTTTTGAAAACTAGACACAGAGAGGAATCCAGGATGGGTTGACTTGTGTAGTTCGCACCAGGTTGTGTTTTTCCTGACATTTATGTGATGGAAAGTTCTGGAATCTGCGTGGATCCACACAATTCCACCGACCCCGCATTCCTTAAAGTCTCCCATTAAAAATGGTACCTCACGGGCGTGGCCAAGATGGCGGCTTGAATAGACGTGTATCGAGAGGCTCCCCGGCCCTAAGCCCCGCTATCACGTAATTTCTAGCTCTCACCCCCTGTAATTCTGCCCAAACCGAGCTTGACCCTTCCTGCTGCCTTGGAGTGCTAACGTTCGGACTTTTCCGGGCTATCGACCACCTGTGGCCCCGCTTTCCCGGCCGTCGGGGAGGACGGTGTAATGGCGGCGAGGGCCTGACCCTTCCACCGCACGGCTGAACTGCGGCGGCTGCACGCACTACACCGGTGCGCCGTGGAGGCGCGCACCGAACTACAGAGAGACGACCTCAGCGGCTGCACGGGACCACCGGGGGAGGCGGTGCGCCCCGATCCCCCCCGGACACAGACCGCCTCGCAGGAGGACACCTGGCAAATCTAGACCCCGGCGTGGGCCTACCGGACGACCAGGCAGGTCCGACCCCGGCGAACCCACAGCGCCCGCATCCTGCGCTCATCAGCCTTGTTCCGCTGGGGTCCGCCGGCCGGAGTTTTGTGAGCCAACGACCACTGACAGACCGCGACCCCCGCTGCAGCCACGACCGGTGCACCGGCGAAGAAGGTTAGAGCCCTTCCGCCGTGCGCCCACACTCCGGCGGCTGCGGGCGTAGGAGGGCCTGCCAACGTCGCCCAGAACAGCTCACAGCGACATACCTGAGAGGTCGGGGACCCCGGCCTTCCCCGGACGGCCCGTGCCCCATTAGCAGCCAGCCGCCGACTCAGGGTCCCGGCGTGGGCCTCCAAGCACATACTCGCGCCTTTTCTGGGCGGGCCTACGGAACCTCACACTGCGCGGAGCACCGGCCTCAGGCCCTGCGCGCAACCACCGGCCCTCCCCCACCTCGCCAGCAGCCCCTGGGGGAGGCGCGCCGGGATCGACAGCTCCGCTCCGCCGGAGCCTCGTGCACCCCGGCGGGAGCCCTCTGGACACTCTAGGCCCCGGCGTGGGCCTATCGAATGGCGGCATAGACTCAGCCCACAGAGTCACACAACGGGCGGGGTGTCGCTCACCCGCCCCTCACGTCTCACCGAAATCCCCCTCGCACCCCCGCTCTCCTGCGGGGAGATACCGCCTGAGCTGGGGCCTACTCAACTCGGCCCCTCTGAGGACCGTGAATCCCACCGGAAGCCTCCAGCCACTTTGCGCCCCAGCGTGGGCCTGCTCGACGGTCGGAGAGACCTCCACCCGCCATTCCACCCACGGCGGACTTCTTACTTAGCGGTGCCGGCCCGCCGCCGGGGGACCCCGGAGCTCCCCCACCTCCTGGCTGACCGGCGGAGAGAAACATCGAAGACGTGGCCAGCCGCCCAGCAGTGCTCCCCCGCATTGCTACCGACCCCTTGGACGAGGGGCATCAGGTGAGCGGCGCCCTGCGACCTGGACTACCGCTTGCTTCCCCCCCCTGAGTCCCTACACTCTCTGCTGGGTGTCCCTCGACTGCTGAGGCCGGTGGCACAACCTTGCTGGACGCTACCCTGGGCCCCAACCCGCCGGAGTCATCGGCCCCGGCCTCCTCCCTGCTGTTTGCTGTCCGCCGGATCCCCCACTTGGTCAATAGAACCGCCAGTGGACCTCTCCGCGACCTCCAGCTGTTCCCGAGGCGCTGCTCCCCTGCATAGCGCCTAAGCACTCTTCTCAGGCCCACGTTGCTTTTGCTCTCTCCTGCATAACCCTGCTCAGCGGAACACGGTGGCCCCAGCCTGACTACTCTGGCCGCCTCTACCCCCACCGCTTCACTGACCACACCACACCCTGGACGTCGCCCTTGCAGCGCCCCAAGAGGGACTCTCCCTCTGGCCCCCCCAAAGCGACCTGCGGAGCCTCTTCTCGGACCACCGATCCTAAACTCTTCGCGGGACCCGGAGTCGGCTCTGGCTCATCCACTACCCTTCACGGCTCATTCCATAGCTGGGCAGTCACTCGGCGACCTCCGGCGATACTCACCGGTTGGCCCGCCTCCCTGTACTGGACACAATGACGCACTCTAACCGCAAGGGGACCCGGAATGTTGTGGAACTCATGCATAAAGCAGCGTCAAAAGGAGATAAGATCCAACCACAGCCGTCCCCGAAACCCCCCACGAGCCCTCAACCGCAGGACGAAGACTCCGCCCCGATCACGAAAGCCTTCCTGGCCTCCCTCTTCAACACACTGCGTGAGGACTTCCAGACCCTGAAACAGGACTTGGCTGGGGAACAACGCGAACTCCGTCGTGACATTGACGGCCTGGGTGAGCGAGTTGCCTCTCTGGAAGAAGCTGATCAGTCCCGCAGTGGAGAGGTGGAGAGACTCCAGCAGGAGATCCTGCGACTTCAGGACCACCAGGTGGACTTACAGTCGCACTCTGAAGACTTGGAGAACCGCTCCAGGCGGAATAACATAAGGGTCAGGGGCGTTCCGTTGAAAGCTGAAAAGGACAGTGTGACCAGCTACCTTCAGGACCTATTCAGAGATATCCTGGGAGAGACGGGCGACTTTGAAGTCCGAATCGACAGGGCGCACAGGGTGGGCATGGCGCGCAGGGCGCCTGCACCTCCTCCGGACATTCTAGCGTTCCTACCGGACTTCTCCCTGAAGGAACGCATTCTTAGAGAGGCCAGGAAAGCCCAACCCATCAAATTTCGCGATGACCCGGTAGCCCTTTTTCAGGATCTCTCTAATATTACCCTACAAAAGCGTAAGACCTTCAGACCTGCGACGAACTTCCTGAGAGAGGCCGGGATACCCTACTCCTGGGGCCACCCGTTCCGTCTGATCTTCAAATGGGACGGATCCCTTCACCAGCTTCGATCACTCCGCGACACCTGCTCCCTACTTGGGATCGACATGCCGGACAGCTCAAACTCCAGAGACGCCTCTCCGTCCCGGTCGCAGGACGACCCGCTTCGCCCTACAAGAGACGGCTGGCAGAAGGTTCGTAGGAGGAGGACACCGAGAACCATCCCGAAACCCGACCCGATTACGGTCGCCCAGGAACGAGAAGCTGCAGTACAAGAAGTGGCAGATAACACAGCACCTGACCTGTAGAACATTGCCCTTGTGCACCTTGACCAGCTTGGGGGGTGTTCTCTCATTCGCACATAGCTTAACTGGGGTCTGGGCCGGGGAGCCGCCTACTGGGCTGCAACCACGGTACCCCTTTCTTTGACATTCTACGGACCTGTGCCCTGCACGACTAGGCCCGAGACTTTTATCGGTTTCTGTTGGGGGGGCTGTTCTGGGAGGGGATGGGGAAGTTGGGGGTTGGGGGTTCGGTACTTGAGGGGGGTTGGGCTTGTCCACTCTGTTGGGGTTAGGGTGGCCACAGGGGGGAGGGAATTATTGGGAGGGACCAGTACGCCATGGGATCCTTACACACATCGGAGACGGCCCACGTCTTCCACCATTGCGCAGCGTCTTGCATTACTGAGCCAGTTCGCCCCCTCATACCCCAGCGATGGCTGACACGCTCAAAATCCTGTCTCTTAACGTCAAGGGGCTCAACAACCCGATTAAGCGCAGGGCTATCATCTCCTACCTAGAGAACTCTGAGGCTGACGTCTGCCTGCTGCAGGAAACCCACCTCTTGGCTAAGGACTGGCACAGGCTGCGCTCCCGCGCTTTCCCACAGCAACTCTTCTCCTCTTTCCCATCAAAGAAAGCCGGGGTGGCTATACTCATAGAGAGGTGTTACCTCGAAACCGGTCCGGTCCTCGGATGCTTGATTCCGGTCTGGGAAAGATATGGCTGTTGTAGTTCGGACTGGACTGTTCCCATGGGGCAACAGGGTCAGAGCTGATTTGCATAAAGCCATTATCTGACCCAGGGTGGTGTGGAGTGCATAAAAACGATGGATTTGGGCCCAGATCTTTTGACTGGGGGAGTGTGTGACATTGATCCACATTCAGTCCATCACTTGTTGTTTTTTGCAATTTCCGCCCTAAGTGCGCTGGGGATGCCCAGACGTGGGTCCCAGGCACTCCACACCACTTGGAGTCAAGCTAGCCGGGCTGAAGAGAGGTGTTACCTCGAAACCGGTCCGGTCCTCGGATGCTTGATTCCGGTCTGGGAAAGATATGGCTGTTGTAGTTCGGACTGGACTGTTCCCATGGGGCAACAGGGTCAGAGCTGATTTGCATAAAGCCATTATCTGACCCAGGGTGGTGTGGAGTGCATAAAAACGATGGATTTGGGCCCAGATCTTTTGACTGGGGGAGTGTGTGACATTGATCCACATTCAGTCCATCACTTGTTGTTTTTTGCAATTTCCGCCCTAAGTGCGCTGGGGATGCCCAGACGTGGGTCCCAGGCACTCCACACCACTTGGAGTCAAGCTAGCCGGGCTGAAGAGAGGTGTTACCTCGAAACCGGTCCGGTCCTCGGATGCTTGATTCCGGTCTGGGAAAGATATGGCTGTTGTAGTTCGGACTGGACTGTTCCCATGGGGCAACAGGGTCAGAGCTGATTTGCATAAAGCCATTATCTGACCCAGGGTGGTGTGGAGTGCATAAAAACGATGGATTTGGGCCCAGATCTTTTGACTGGGGGAGTGTGTGACATTGATCCACATTCAGTCCATCACTTGTTGTTTTTTGCAATTTCCGCCCTAAGTGCGCTGGGGATGCCCAGACGTGGGTCCCAGGCACTCCACACCACTTGGAGTCAAGCTAGCCGGGCTGAAGAGAGGTGTTACCTCGAAACCGGTCCGGTCCTCGGATGCTTGATTCCGGTCTGGGAAAGATATGGCTGTTGTAGTTCGGACTGGACTGTTCCCATGGGGCAACAGGGTCAGAGCTGATTTGCATAAAGCCATTATCTGACCCAGGGTGGTGTGGAGTGCATAAAAACGATGGATTTGGGCCCAGATCTTTTGACTGGGGGAGTGTGTGACATTGATCCACATTCAGTCCATCACTTGTTGTTTTTTGCAATACTCATATCACGGCGCTTCAAAGGCAAGGTAGGGGCCAAAATAGGGGAAATTAAGGGACGCCTACTAGTCCACGCTTTCCAGATAGGCAATACCACCTACGCGATAGGGTCCATCTACTTTCCCAATACAGGTCAGGAACCCTTCTTGCTATCCGCATTCTCAGAAGCACTTCAAGCACCTCACACCCACATGCTCCTAGGGAGGGACCTTAACCTCGTCATGGATACAGTTAAGGATAGATCGGGGCACCGTTACGGTGACACGGGGGCGATTTCACAGAAGGGCGCCTCCTGGCTGCATGATCGAGATATCTCGGACCTCTGGCGACACGCACACCCACTTACAACGCAATACACATTCTACTCGCACGTACACCACACTTACGCGCGCATAGACCACTTCATGGGCTCATCGACCCTCATTCCCCACATCGCTACAGTGTCCCTTGTCCCGGCTGCCCTCTCCGACCATCAAGCAATGGAATTGACACTTAACGTGCCCAGTTCGCCGCGCGCTCCGGGATCGTGGAGGCTCAACGAGACCCTCTTACAAAAACCGGCGGTAACCCGCCAACTTCATAAATGCATCTCAGACTACTTGGCTACCAACGACACCCCGGATGTGTCAATGCCGTCCTTATGGGGAGCCTTGAAAGCGGTCGTTAGGGGGGAGCTGATAGCAATTTCCGCCGTGGACGCCAAACTTCGCAATGAAAAGAGGGGCGACCTCTCCGACAAGGTCGCGGAGTTGGAGAGGGTTCATAGTCGCACTGGAGCCCCGAGGATTTGGCGCCAACTTAAGGCCGCCAGGGCTCAGTTGGCTAGCCTCGACACTGACAGGGCAGAATTTGCCGCCCTTCGCCTCCGTCACACGTACTACGTGGGGGGCAACCGCACCGGCCGGCTCCTGGCCAGCGCCTTGAAAGCCAAACTCCAACGCTCCAAAATCACGAAGCTACTAGACGACGCCGGCGATGCGGTTACTGAGGACGCACAGATTGCCTCGGCCTTTCGCTCCTACTACGCCTCCCTCTACAGCGCGGATAGGGCGTCTCCGACGGCCATTGACGCCTACTTACAAACGGCAGACATCACGCCGTTATGTCCGGCGAGTGTGGAAACCCTTGATGCCCCCATTCGCCCCGACGAGATCCTTGCTGCCATTGCACGCCTCCGTCCGCTTAAGTCCCCGGGCCCTGACGGCTTCTCCTCGGGCTTTTATAAATCCTTTGGCCTTGTTCTGGCGCCTATCCTCGCTAGGCTATTTAATTCCTTTGAAGGGCCGAGTTCCATCCCACCCGATATGCTTGCAGCCGACATTGTAGTCCTGCCTAAGCCGGGCAAACCCCCCACGCACTGCTCCGCGTTCCGCCCCATCGCCCTGCTCAATCTAGATCTGAAACTATTCACGGGGGTGCTGGCGGCTCGCCTGGGTCCCTGCCTCCCGGGCATCCTTGAGCCGGACCAATCGGGCTTTGTCCCGAACCGCCAGTGCAGCGACAACACCAAACGACTCCTGCACCTCGTGGACAAGGCCAACTTTCAGGTCTCCGACTCTGCCCTATTGGCCATAGATGCAGAGAAGGCTTTCGACCGTGTCGATTGGACCTACTTACAGGCTGTGCTGCGACGGTACCACCTGGGCGACCGGTTTCAGGCCTGGATCGCGAGCTGCTACCACCGTCCCTTGGCGCGCGTCCGGCTGGGTGGCCTCAAGTCCGACCCCTTCGAGATCCAGAGAGGAACCCGCCAGGGGTGTCCCCTCTCACCCCTCCTGTTTGCTCTATACGTGGAGCCCTTAGCGCAGAAGATCCGCGACAACCCCCACATTCTAGGAATGTCTTTCGGCAACGAAACCCACGTGGTGGGACTGTACGCAGACGACATAATCGCCGCTTTGGACCGCCCCTCTACCTCCATACCGGCGTTTTTGGCGGAGTTGGCACACTTCGGCGCGGTATCCGGGTTTAAGGTTAACCAGGGGAAGTCCCTGATACTGCCCCTAGGCAGCCACGCTCTTCCCAATAACCCACCACCCGACTTCGGGTGCCAACTGCAGTCCACCACTCGGCTGCCTTACCTGGGGATTACCTTGACCTCCTCCACGGCCTCGACGGTCAATCAAAACTACTCTGCTTTATCATCCCAGATCCGGGCTGACCTTGCGCGTTGGTCGAAGCAGCCTCTCTCCTTACTTGGGAGGATCGCGGCGGTGAAGATGTCGGTCCTACCCAAAATATTATATATCTTTCAGACCCTCCCGGTGTCACCGCCAACGGGAATGCTGGCTGACCTACAACATGATCTTCATCAATTCGTATGGGAGAGGAAACGCGCCAGACTACATCAACGAGTGGCGCACAGGACTGTGGACGAGGGCGGCCTCGGGATCCCAAACTTGTTGCAATATTTCCAGGCCTCGCAAATCCGATATCTAGTGGAGTGGTACCGGCCCGAATCAGAGAAGAGATGGCTCTTCCAGGACAGGGCCATGGCACAGACCTCCCTGTGGAAAATACCGTTTCTTGCTCGTCGGCACAGGCCACGTTATCTCCTCCGCTCCCCTATTACTCGGACCACTATGACGACCTGGGACATGGTGGCGGTCAAGCGGGGCCTCACGACCTTCCCATCCCCGCTCACCCCACTTTTTGACAACCCCGCATTCCTACCAGGCACGGACTCTCAAGCTTTCCTGCAATGGCGTGATACGCCCTGCCGGTCGGCTGGGCACCTCTTTGATACAGAAGGTTTCCTCTCTCTCGCCGATATCTCGCGAGACTACGGAGTGGATGACCCCCACCTGTTTCAATATTTCCAAATCCGCCATTGGCTCTTGAGGCCGGACGTTGCTCCTCTGGTAGGCCGGCAAATGACACCGTTCGAACGCTGGCTAGTGTCCAAGGACTCAGATAAACATCTTATCTCGGACCTCTATCGGATGCTCTCCCCTGCTGTCGACCCCGCGAAAACTGCTGGACAGCGGCGTTGGGAAGCTGAACTTGGAAGACCTCTTTCCTCCATAGAATGGAACCACATATACTATAGGGCTGCCCACACTACCCGCAATACCAAAGCCAAGGAATCAGCGATAAAATTGGCTATCTATTGGCACCTTACCCCAGCGAGACTCAATCAAGGTAACCCGACCCGCAGCGCGCTGTGTTGGAGAGGATGTGGCAGCCGGGGTACACTGACTCACCTCTTGTGGGAATGTCCCGCCTTGCAAGAGTACTGGAAGGTCGTCCTGGACGATATTGATTCCACGTTCGACACCGAGGTCCCGCGCTTCCCAGCTTACACAATCCTAGGGCTTCCCAATGCACTTACATTCCCCCTACGATCAGCTCGCGGCAAGCAGATGGGCATCGCTATGCAGGCGGCGTCGCAACACGTCCTGTCGCTCTGGGGCTCCACTGTCTCACCCACCCACACAGGCTGGTTACACAAGCTGTGGTTCACGTTAGGCATGGAACGGATCCAGGCCACACTCACACATACCACCGACACATTCCGCATTGCCTGGCAGCCGCTCCTGACGTTACTCTCCAGGGAATTCCACGAAATCACCTGCCCGAAGTACCTTCGCATCCTGCGACTTACAGACTGCATGGTCGACCGGGCGCAGCCGGAGGCATCTTGATACATTCAACTTAGCTATCACTCACATGATTACTATGGAAGACTGGCGTACTGGTGGGGTAGGGGGGGGGGGGTGTTAGAGTTGGGGGTAGGGGAGGGGGGGAGGTTTTGAAGGCTGGCTTGTATACTGTTGTGCCGACTGGGGGTTTCTTTCGACCTCCAGGCACCACCTTTCCATCTGGGCATGCTCATCCTGCTCACCTAACGCTTATTAGAGAAGACGTGTCTGTCTGTCTCGCCTGCCCAACTCGCCTGTTGATGTCCATTGTTATGCTATGCCATGCCTGTTTTCTCTGTTTTAAAACTCAATAAAAATACTTTGAAATTAAAAATGGTACCTCACTTGTGTGGGTAGGCCTAGCGCACGCAACAGGAAACAGGCCGAAATGCAATGAGGATGCAACACATTTGTACAGTGAAAACTGAAACTTTTTCTGCAAAGTGCCTATCTGTGGAATTTAAACCCTAGCTCAGCTGCCACATATGGAAATCTATTAGTCCTATACAGTTTCTAAAACTAAACACACTGGGGAATCAAGGATGGTGGGGTTTGTGTGGCTCTCACCAGGTTCTGTTACCCAGAATCCCTTGAAAACCTCAAACTGTGTCAAAAACACATTTTCCTCACATTTATGTGATGAGAGGTTTCGGAAGCTGTGTAGATCCACAAAATTCCATCTACCCCGCATGCCTCAATGTCTCCCAATAAAAGTGGTACCTCTCTTGTGTGGCTAGGCCTTGTACACGTGGCAGGAAACAGCCCAAAACGCAACATTGACACACCACATTTTTACAGTGAAAACAGACACTTTTTTTGCAAAGGGCCTAGCTGTAGATTTTGAACCCTAGCTCAGTTGGCACGTAGCAACACTTTGAAAACCTATACATTTTTTAAAACTAGACACACAGGGGGAATCCAGTATGGGGTGACTTGTGTGACTCTCACCAGGTTCTGTTACCCAGAATCCCTTGCAAACCTCAGACTGTGTAAAAAATCATTTTCCTCATATTTCTGTGATGGAAAGTTCTGGAATCTATGTGGATCCACGCAATGCCACCCACCCATTATTCCTCAAAGTCTCCCAATATAAATGCTACCTCTCTTGTGTAGATGAGCCTAGTGGCTTCGACAGGAAATGGGCCAAAACACAACATGGACACACCGCATTTTTACAGTGAAAACAGACCCTTTTTTGCAAACTACTTAGCTGTGGATTTTGAACACTAGCTCTGCCGACACCTAGGGAAACCTAGCAAAACTCTACATTTTTAAAAACTAGACACCCAGAGGCATCTAAGCTGGGGTGACTTGTTTGACTCTCACTAGGTTCTGTTACCCAGAATCCCTTGCAAACCTCAAACTTTGTTAAAAAAGAAAACACATTTTCCTCACAACTCTGTGACAGAAAGTTCTGGAATCTGCATGGATCCACAAGATTCCACACAACCCACATTTCCCCAAGTATCCCAATAAAAATGGTACCTTACTTGTGTGGGTAGGACTAGTGCCCGTGACAGCAAACAGGCCAAAACGCAACATGGACACACCACATTTGATCAGTGAAAACTGACCCTTTTTTTGCAAAATGCCAAGCTGAGAATTTTGAACCCTAGCTCATCCGGCACCCAGTGAAACCTACTAAACCTATACGTTTTTGAAAACTAGACACAGAGAGGAATCCAGTATGAGGTGATTTGCGTGGCTCCCACCAGATTCTGTTTCCCAGAATCCCTTGCAAACCTCAAACTGTGTAAACAAAAACACATTTTCCTCACATTTCTGTGATGGAAATCTCTGGAATCAGTGTGGATCTGCGAAATTCCACCCACACTGCATGTCCAAACGTCTCCCAATAAAAATTATACCTCACTTGTGTGGGTAGGCCAAGTACCCGTGACCGGAAACAGCCCAAAATGCAACGTGGATACATCAAATTTTTCCAGTGAAAACTGACCCTTTTTTCTCAATGTGCCTAACTGTGGATTTTGACCCTAGCTCTGCCGGCACCTAAGGAAACCTAGCAAACCTATACATTTCTGAAAGTTAGACACCCAGGGAAATCCAGGATTGGGTGACCAGGGTCTCTTACCCAAAATCCCTGGCAAACATCAAACTGTGTAAAAAAAACTACAATTTCCTTACATTTCTGTGATAGAAAGTTCTGGAATCTATGTGGATCAACAAGATTCGACTTGCCCTGCATGCCCAACGTCTTACAATAAAAATGGGACCTCACTTGTGTGGGTAGGCCTAGTACCAGTGACAAAAAAAGAACCCAAAACGCAACGTGGACACATCAAATTTTCCCGTGAAAATTGACCCTTTTTTCGCAATGTGCCTAGCTGTGGATTTTGACCCTAGCTCTGCCGGCACCTAAGGAAACCTAGCAAATCTATACATTTCTGAAAATTAGATACCCATGGAAATCTAGGATTGGGTGACTTGTGTGGCTCTCACCAGAGTCTCTTACCCAGAACCCCTGGCAAACATCAAACTGTGTAAAAAAAACTACATTTTCCTCACATTTCTGTGATGGAAAGTTCTGGAATCTGTGTGGATCCACAAAATTCCACACGCCCCGCATCCCCGAACATCGCCCAATAAAAATGGTACTTCACTTGTGTGGGTAGACGTAGTACCTGTGACAGGAAACAACCCAAAATGGTGAAAACAGCCCCTTTTTCGCAATGTGCCTAGCTGTGGATTTTGGACTGTAGCTCTGCCTGCACCTAAGGAAACCTAGCAAAGCTATACATTTTTTTTTTTAAAACTTTATTTATCCTTTTGTCTCAAGAGTAACAACATGTGCTAAAGTGTTCACAGTCACCATCAGCAAAGAAACGTGTTCAGATATATAGATACATGTTATGGATACAATCATCGAAAAGGCCCAGTTTAACGTCAAGGCAATAGCTCTCAAGGTACAGTTCGTACTGTTGTGTATGCGCATCTCCTCATCTCTATATGGTGAACGTCTTAGCCGGTAACTCAGTATACACCAGTCATAAATATTCAAACAATACATACAGTGAGATCCAGTTAAAAACATTGCTGAGGTTAGATTGTATACTGGAAACCAACTATCCAACCCCTGTGGGAACTATGCCATGCTCCAGCTGTGAAGCGGAATCTCTCTGCCGGGATGCGCGGTATGCTCTGAGAGGGCCCCAAATGTCTTTGAGGCGGGATGAAGAGGGCACTGTGATGGAGTATACCTCACTCTTAGTGTTGCATGAAGCCCAGCTTCCCATCCAACTCTGTACTGTGGGTATTGTCGTGCGGCCCCACTGGATAGCCATCTCTCTCCTGGCCAACAGGAAACTAAGCACCACAAACTTCTCAATTTTTTGGGAAAAGTTCACCACATCTCCCAGCAGCGCAATTTCAGGTATGGGATCAAGGGGTACATTCACCATATCGCCAAGTGTCTTATATACCACCTCCCAATATGGCTGCAAGTGTGGAGAGGTCCATGTGAGATGATCGAAGTCGGCCTGGGGGGCCGCAAATTTGTGACAGGAGTGCGGTCTGGACTGATTAAGCCTGTGAACCCTGGCAGGTGTGATGTACATTCTGCCCAAAATCTTAAAGCGTAGCAGCTAATGTCGGCTGTTTAGGGAGACATCTTTCGTGACTGCGGAGCATTGAGCCCATTGGTCGTTAGATATCGGGCTACCCAGGTCACCCTCCCAGTCTCTACGGATCTTATCATCATTGACAGGGATGATCCCTGAGCATGCTTTGTACAGTTTGGAGATAAGGTGAACTCTCAATCACCAGCAACAAAGGAGCAAACAAATCTGGCTCAAGGAGGGAACCGGGCAATGTGGCACGCATAGCCAAGTGAATCTGACCCAGCACAAAACTGTCCATGAATGTGGTGTTAGGGAAGCGAGTGTCATCTCCCACCATGAGGGCATGCCCGTCCGGGTACAAGTCTCTGATTTTTGCGATGTCAAATTTGGTCAAGGTGCGCTGTACTAGCCGCGCACCCATAATTGGTAGCCAGAGGGCGTTGGGGAGTGGAAGGGCTGTTGAGTACAGGGTGGTCGTGTTGGTCGTGTTGGTGACCCGCCTAAGCTTCTCCCAGGCCCAACTAGTTGTGGAGACTGTCTGAATGTTGTTTGGGTCTCTGGGTAAGTCTTTGGCCAAAACCATGGATAATCGCTCAGGAAGAACTAGGTAAGACTCTGGGCAAAGGGATGGGCTCCTGGCGTCAGGGTGATACCAAACATGGGCATAGCTGCATTGAACTCCTAAATAATACAAATGTAGGTCCGCACTCCATATTCGCCCCCAAATCAATTTTTTTTTTTAACTAGACACCCATGGAAACCCAGGATTGGGTGACTTGTGTGGCTTGCACCACATTCTGTTACCCAGAACATCGAGCTTTGTAAAAAAACAAAAGATTTTCCTCACATTTCTGTGATGAAAAGTTCTGGAATCTGCATGGATGCACACAATTCCACACACCCCACATTTCCCAAAATCTCCCAATGAAAATGGTACCTCACTTGTGTGAGTAGGCCTACTGCCCATGACAGGAAAGGGGCCAAAACGTAACGTGGACAAAGCACATTTTTACAGTCAAAACTGACCCTTTATTTGCAAAGTGCCTAGCTGTGGTTTTTGAACCCTAACTCTGGCGGCACCTATGGAAACCTAACAAATCTATACATTTTTGAAAACTATACACCCAGGTGAACCCAGAATGGGGTAACTTGTGTGGCTTTCACCCCATTCTGTTACTCAGAATCACTTGCAAATCTCAAACTTTGAAAAAAACACATTTTCCTCACATTTCTGCAATTGAACGTTCTGGAATCTGTGTGGATCCACAAACTTCCGCCCACCCGGCATTCATCAAAGTCTCCTGATAAAAATGGTACCTCACTCCTGCTGGTGTGCCAAGTGCTTAAAGCAGAGAAGGGCCCAAACCGTATTGTAGAGATATCAAAATTACCTATCACAAAATGACCTGGTTTTGCAAGGGAGGGGCACCTCAGTTTTTGACCCCGGGATCGGCGGCCATCTCGGGAAACCTACCAAACCCACACATTTCTGAAAACTAGACACCCGTGGGAGTACAGGGAGGTATGACTTACGTGGACCCCCCTAAAGTTTTCCTACCCAGAATCCCCTGCAAACCTCACATTTTGCTAGAAAAATAAAAATGTTCTCACATTTCGCTGTAGGAAAGTTCTGGTATCTAGCTGACACAAATCTCCTACCACTTAGCATTCCGCCAGGTCTCCCGGTAAAATGATACCTCACTCATGTGGGTGGGCCAAGCTCCCGCGACAGGCAAGGGCCCAAAATGTATTGTGAAGACACCAAAATTACCTATCACAAACAACCTGGTTTTGCAGGGGGGGCACTTGGCTTTTGGCCCCAGGCTCGGAGGCCATCTAGGGAAACCTACCAAACAAACACATTTCTGAAAACTAGACACCAGTGGGAGTCCAGGGAGGTGTGGTTTGCGTAGACCCCCCCAAGGTTTTCATACCCAAAATCCCCTGCAATCTTCAAATTCAGCTAATAAAAATCACATTTTCCACATATTTCTGTGTGGGATCACTGTGCTGGCACAAATGTCCCACCACACAGGGTTCCCCTCAGTCTCGGGCATAAAATGATACCTCACTTGTGTGTGTGGGGCAAGGGCCTGTGACTGGGAAGGGCCAAAAACATAGAGATTAGAGGTATAGCACAGCAAATTCTAAGCATAACATTTAAAATAAATACATTTTTAGCCGATTCTGCATTGGACACTGTGAGAAGATAGCCTTGTATATTATGTACACTTATGTAAGTGGACACCCTGCGATAGTCCAGACAACCCTTATGGTAATTTAGGGGGTCTTAGACAACCAAGAAAGCTCTCTAAATGGTAGCTGTGGAGAGCAGCCTTCAGGGTTAGTCCAGAAGGCGTTTAAAGCAGCTTGTTTTACCAGAACCCAATCGTATATGTATAGATTAAGTAAACAAGAACTACACAAATAATTTATAAAAAGAAGTATTTATTATATAATACTCTCTAGCGCGTTTAGATATCTCCTACCCGGAGATATGCACAGTGAACACAATACTTTGCAACAAATTCAAGTAAATAGCACAAAGTACACTGTGAACCCCAGGAGGGGACCAAACCATATATTAAGAAACTGGTATAATAACCATGACTGGGGTCAAGACAAGGTCTACAGGATGTAGAAATGTCAGGCTTCCAAAGAACCACCCAAGGTGAGTAACTAGGAAGAAGCCCCACGGAGATAGTGTGCAGTGTGGGAACATAACAGCATTCTCCATACAAGTCAACGTGTAAGTCACTGTTGGATTTTTAAAGAATAAGGACCCTTCCCAGTGGAGAAGCCCCATGGAAAACAGAAGGTTGGAGAATCACCTTACCCATAGATACCCTAGTACCCAAGTTACCTACAGCAGGGAAGCCGGGTGCATATGTGTGAAGTGGTGTCGGAAAACGCCTTCAAACCCAAGCAAGGACTTCAGGAAAGTGCCACTGCTGAAGAAATCGAAAGTGTCCGGTGGAATCCAAAGGTGGATTCTAGTTGAGAGGTACCTTCAAGCAGAGGGGACAGAGTCTATGTCACTCAGGAGTGACCAGAAGATCTGGAAGACAAATGCCCACTGATGTCGGGTGTTGCAGGAGAGTTGACAGTGAATTTTACTCTGCAGCTGTGATAACCAGGCAAAGCTAAGGAAGACCAGGAGCCACGCACAAGCTGTCCCACATCGGATGTCGTCAGTTGAAGGGTCGCTGTCCATCAGAAGCACCAACAAGCCTTGGAAACTGCAACCCAAGTGAATATTGAAGAAGGTGCAATATGAGGACCAGCAAGGTCCAGTGGACTCACCACAAGCAGAGGAGTCAGGGCAGGCCCCGAGCAATCAGGAGATTCCTAAAGAAAAAAAGATGACCCTCAACAGAACCCACAGCCTCGATCCATTGGAGTCGCAAGAGGACCTCGAAAAGCTCACTAAAAGATGCAGGCCACGGTGCAAACAATGCGATATGAACAAAGGCTTTGGCTATTGGAGATGCTTAAGATTGAGGCTACTTGGAGCCCGACTATCTTGGTGGAAGGAAGCCAACAAGCCTTTGTAACTGCATGCCAATGTGGTGCACAGGGTTCTGTTATTGCAGCTTCCACAAGGGATACTGGCCTCAACCTTGGTGAGAGGGCAGAGCAGGCTCAAGAGCTGTGGCGAACAACCACCTATGTTGAAGAACCTATCAGAGTACGTAGAATCTCAGGATCAGCAGACCGGCCAGCTTAGTTGCAATGCCTGCGAATGCAGGGAAGTGACTCCTTCACTTCAAGGGAGATTCCTTTGAGTGTCTTTGATGCCCACAGGCCTTGGAAGGATCTCGTATGGTGTACAGGAACAGACAATGCAGCAGACTGGAAGGGAGAAAAAGTCAAGCCCAAACATAGTTCAGCGAAGTGCAGAGTGCCCAGCTGGAAGAAGAAGTGTTCCCTGAATTGAATCTTGTCCCACGAACAATCTTGGGACCCACAGACAGGTAAGCTCTTACCCTAGGAAAACGGTTGGGACGATTCAGGAGACCCTCCCAGGGGGGGTCTGGACAGTGGGAAGGTTACTCGCATATCCTTTTTCCAGTTTCACACCAGAGTGGGAGCCAATGGCTCCCAGTGCAGGTATGAACTTGACTATGCATGGGGACAACAAATGTGTCCCTCATGCAGACTGAGTGGCACTGGCAAGCGCACCCACCTTGCCCCAATACACTAAATTCTGTCTGGGAGGTGGTCACACCTCCCTGTGACAGGCTGCCTATTGTTATGCCTTCCCCTGCTCGTGCATGGCTCAGCAGCAGGAGGGCAGAATCATGTCTCAGGTCGGTAGCAATCATTTTGTGGTGTCCAGGTCTGGAAGACTGGTACCAGGGACATGGAGAGCCTAATAGAGGGCTCTTCCAGTGCTAGAAATCTTCCTCCCACACCGTTTGTGGTGTGGGGATATGATTCAAACATGTTTAATACCAAACATGATAGGATTTGTTGCAGCCAGTTCAGAGATGGTCATCGCGGTATATGGCTGCTTCACTTACAACCAAGGAGAATGGACTCCGTAGGCTGTAGGGTTGTCCTGCTCCTGCAGGTGCACCTTCAAACTTAGATCCAAGGTATAAAGGCCTGCTATACGGGTGACTTCTAGGTTTAAGTGCAGTGACCCTAGATATAGGACACCTATAGTAAGTGGTGCTAGCACCAGCTTACACAGGCTGCAATGGCATGCCGGTATTTACAGTTTGAATGGTCTCCCATGTGTGACATAATACATGCTTCAGCCCATGGGGGACCTCTGGATTACCTACGCCCTGTGTACTTTAGTACCATATACTAGGGACTGATAAGGTTACCCCAGTATCCAATCTGTGATGTACCTATGTACTGAACATAACAATTTAAGTGAGAAAGCAGAGAGACTGGGGTCCTGATCAGCAGGATTCCAGTCAGACTAGTCAAAAACAGTTTAGCACCAGGCAAAAAGTGGGGGTAACCATGCAGAAGGAGCCTACCTTCCTATAGACACTCACATAGGTGAGGTATCATTTTACTCGGGACACTGAGGTGAGGGATAAAAATTAGATTTTTCTTTCACGAGGAGTATCGGACTTATATATATTGTGTTAGCATGATGTATCTATATATCCTCTTTGCTTAATATGCACACAATATAACCCATATATGCTTTAGCCGGTAGGAAAAGGTTTATTTTTTCGTTTGTTCCATACTAATAGAGTAGGCCGAGAACCATACAGACGCCATCTTCTTTCCTCTGTGTCAGAACACAAGCTGTGATCACGTGTTACTCTCCAGTAGTTGTCAGGATGTATGACGTTACAACGCATACTTTTACAACGCCTACCTTTACCACGCAATTTTTACAACGCAGGATCCATTACAACGCATGTTTTTACAACGCAGATACCTTTACAACGCATACCATTACAACGTAAGTATTGGTAAGTATATAATATTTTTTTTCATGTAAATTAATTAAAATTAATATAATTTAATTTAATTTGATTTAATTTAATTTAATTTAATTTAATTTAATTTAATTTACATTTAATTTTACTTTATTTTTACCCTATACCCCTGTACCCCAAAACCCAAACCTAGCCCTGAACCCTAAAAATACCCCTTTACCCAAAAAACCCAAACCTAGCTCTGAACCCTAAAAATACCCCTGTACCCCAAAACCCAAACCTAGCCCTGAACCCTAAAAATACCCCTGTACCCCAAAACCCAAACCTAGCCCTGAACCCTAAAAATACCCCTTTACCCAAAAACTCAAACCTAGCCCTGAACCCTAAAAATACCCCTGTACCCCAAAACCCAAACCTAGCCATGAACCCTAAAAATAACCCTTTACCCAAAAACCCAAACCTAGCCCTGAACCCTAAAAATACCCCTTTACCTAAAAACCCAAACCTAGCCCGAACCCTAAAAATACCCCTTTACCCAAAAACCCAAACCTAGCCCTGAACCCTAAAAATACCCCTGTACCCCAAAACCCAAACCTAGCCCTGAACCCTAAAAATACCCCTTTACCCAAAAACCCAAACCTACCCCTGAACCCTAAAAATACCCCTTTACCCAAAAACCCAAACCTATAATATTTTTTATTTAATTATATACTTACCAATACTTACGTTGTAATGGTATGCGTTGTAAAGGTATCTGCGTTGTAAAAACATGCGTTTTAATGGTACTTCGTTGTAATGGATCCTGCGTTGTAAAAATTGCGTGGTAAAGGTAGGTCGTTGTAAAAGTTGCGTGGTAAAGGTTGCATACCAGTTGTCAAGTCCCAGTTCATTTGAGTTACTGAGAGCAGCTGAAAGTAACTGTTTTCCCTCTGTCCTGGGACTCAAGGTCACATCTGGCTTTGGGTGCGATAAGCGCAATCCTGGAGGCGCCGTGCCTATACTCCCGGGCACCAGGACGAAAGGGAGTCACCCCTCCTGACCTTTCCAGCAATAAATAGTAAAGCTTTCAACCAATCATGTGTGCCATATGTGGTCCTTCCTAGAGGCCCAAGGGCCGAGTGGTGTTTTTCCATTTACGGTGACTTCATGTGTTGAACTGAAAGTATATATGTTTGGTTTTGACTGTGAGCCAGCAGTCTTCTCCGCACACCTGATGGGTGAGGGTTGGAGAGGCTCCTCTATAGAGTATTTGCTTAATAAACGATTGACTCTTCTTCCCTGCCAACTGACTGGTTATTTGGTAATGGTATTGGGGCTATGTGGTAGGTATAGCCCTTTATGTTATTTTTACTGTACATCAGTTGGCGACTCCGCCGGAACTCCGCAATAGGGTCGTCCTCCCGTAACCGGGTAAAAAGGACAAAGAAAGGGGAGCTCTGGTCGAGTGGGTGGACTGACGAAAAATTCTGACTTACTCTGCTCTCGCGTTCAGGGAGCCCCAGCTGCTAGTGACCCTTTACCGGAGTCCTACGGGCGTAACCCGGGAGCTGACCGTGTTGGTATCAGGAGTTGGCAGTGGAGAATATGGAATTGTACCTGCGTGCACCAGGTGAGTGACTTGTTTTTGATGTCTTGTGGAATGCACTGTTGAGCAGTGCTTTTGAAACAGTTAACTGTATTGGATTTGGTGGTCGGTGTACCACGGAGCCCTTTGGGGGTCTGACGGGGCAGCATTGTGGCTGCACGGGTAGACGATCCACAGACTTGTTTTGTGAACAATAGACACGCCGATTGGATGCCCTGGTGTGGCTCTTGTGGTGCGCACCCGGCCGGACTTGTCTGGGAAGGGCCCGTGGTTGTATCTGGGTAGCCTTTGGGACATATCTCAAGCGACGCTAAGGCAGCGGGCTTAGTCAGAATAGTCCCGAGGGTGAACCAGGAACTCTTCGGGATGGTCTGTAGGACAGTCTGTGGTTACTGCCTGTCCGACGATCTCTTGGTAGTCTTTGGACTACTTGATTTTGGTATCTGTTGGTCTTGAATCTGAATTGATTAGTTCTCCATGAACGGGAGTCGATGGGCTCCGTTCTTTTGTTTGGAAAAAGACATGTCATTTTGAAAATTCTTTCTTGGTGTATATATGTATGTATCGTTTTGTCTGCGTTTGATTTTGAGAATAAGTGACAATGGTGAGGATGTGTGAATATGGCCATGTTTTAAAGATTGTTTCCTGAATGAGATTTAACTGTCAACAATCATTATGCCGTGTTTTAGTAAATTGTGTTTTGGATGTTATTGTTGCAGGAAAGGCACACGTTTGGGTGAAAGTCAACCTGCCCCGCCAGAGTGCAGCCCAAGTTATGGTATGTATGTCAAACATGGTATTTCATCCATTCTGTTTAATGCGCTATGGCATAAATATACTAAAGACAATGTGGAACTACAATGGCCCTTAACCGGGTCCTTTGATGAGAAAAAGATACAATTCTTGCAGGATCGATTGTTTTCTAAGCGAAGTCGGCAGGCAATGTTTGATTCTTTAAACATGTGGCAGAAGGAAGCAAAGCGTAGACGCATCAGGGAGGAAAAGTTATGTAAAATGAAAGGGGGTCAGACGATTACAAAGAAAGTCATAGCTTACGATAATGCTCAAACTGAAAAAGGAATTGATTGTACAGATAGACAATTTAGATTACAGGTGGATAAAAGCTACGTAACTAGGACTGAGCCAGTGGATGAGATAGAGGATATATTGGATGCTCGTCCACCTCCCCCTTATGCTCCACAATGCATATATCCTGCGGTCCCTTTAACTCCGGCTCCAACGGTTTCTGCGCCTGTTGTTTCCTCTCCCCCCGTTCCTCTGGGAACGTCCTCTGTTTTATCTCCCTCAGCATTTGGATCGGCTACTTTATGGCCCGATGCGTTGCAGTCTCCCACTATGTCCACAGGTATTTTGTCTCCCTCAACTTCCGTTTGGGCTTCCCAGTCCTCGAGCGCAACCCCAACTCTAGCTGACCCTACTCCCTCTCGTGCTCTGGGGATCTTGGCGCATGAAGGTTATTTACTCGTTCGGCGGTAGGACTAGAAGAAAAGCAGATAATTGCGAATCCATCATCCCAGTCGATGCGCAATCCTATTTATACTTTAGCTGATGTATGGAGTACACTTCGAGATTATGAGCCCGTTATACAGCAGCATGCCCTAGAGCACGTGGCCATACGTCTTATTTCTCTATGGGAGCAGTGTTTCCCGGGAGGGAAGGCCCCACAAGTGATGTATGACATTCAGGACCGGGCTCATAAGTCTGAATTAGGACTAGAGGAAGTGTACCGGAACGTCGAGATTTTATTGAATTATCGAGGGCGGATGCATTCGAAATGTCCAACCTGGGACTCCCAGCACCCTTTGCAGGAAGTCCATCCTATCTTCCATCCTGAAATACCGGAATTAAGAAACAATCAGAATGTAGTAACTAGACCTCGTGTGGAGGCATGATTTCAAGAACAATGGGTTTATACCCCTTGGAAAAGGAGTGAAGTCCTTTCGCTAGAGTCACAACTCCCCGAACCCCGAAAAAACCCTATGGCTTACTATAAAGAGCTTACAGAAGCGGCCTCCTCAGCTGTTATGACCCTAGCTGACATAGAGCTATTTTTTGGGTTACTAGTCCCCGTTGACGTGTGGCGTCAGGTGCATGACCAGGACCATACCGCAGAGTTGGGCAGGACTTTGGATCAGATCAAAGATTGGGATAAGGATTGAAAGTCTGGTGATAAACCGAAACCCGAACTATTGGCTTTACCGGGTCGGATTATTTCCTACATGCATTCCTTAATTCCACCCCGTAAGGTAGATTGGGACAAATTGACAGCGTGTAAGCAGAAGAAGGATGAAAGTGTTTCGGATTTCTTCACTAGATTTGAGGGTGTATTCATTGACTTTAGTGGGCAAGATTTGTCAGTGGAGGATGTTATACGATTATTTGTTAATCGTTTCATGACAAATCTGTTACCAGAAGTCTCCGCATGGCTATAAGCAGCTGAGAGTACTTGGACCACTTCTACACCTTCGGTCATACTGAGTATGGCTCAGTATTACAAACATAGGGAAAATGAGAGTATGGATAAGACGGAAAAGAAAGCAAAGGACCTTAAGACACTAGTGTTGTTACAACAAGTTATCAGGGGACGAGGCGGAGAGAGAGGCAGTAGAGGGTTTGTCCCGAGGGGGGCGGGAACTGGACGAGGCGGAGGACCAGCTGTTGCTTTAGGAATAAAAAAGTACGCCTACTGTAAACAGGAAGGCCATTGGTGATCTCAGTGTCCATTGTTGCTGGCTCAGAATGGGGCAATAAGAGGGAGAGGAAGAGGTCCAAATGGTGTGGATCGGAGTGATATGTGGAGACAGGAGACCATGCATGGCGAATCTGAAAATAATTATTTTGATAATACGAGAGGTAGGCAGTACTATAACGAATACTGTGTGATTGATGGGACCGAAGGGTATGTTTACACATAGGACAGCCAAGGACAGAGTGGGGGCCAGGTGTCAGTACCCGTTGATCAGCAAGCTCCTTATGTGCAAGGGTGGTTGATGGGGACATCTGAAAACTGTTTAGTTGATACGGGTGCGATGAATAGTTCAATTTCTCGTTCGCTGGTCCCAGGGGCTGCTCTGTCCGGGCAGATTAATGTTTCAGTGGGACTTTCTGGAATACCGGTGGTGAGCCCCATTTCTAAACCTATTCCGTTTACAATTGGTCCAGTTACAGTGGACTCTCCATTTCTGTTGACTTCACATTGTGGGGAGAATCTATTAGGATTGGATCTGTTGAAGAAATTGCATGCGCAAATTCATTGTTCCCCTGATGGTGTTTATCTGACTATACAATCCCCTGGTAAACATACTTTGCAGTGCTTCGCTAAAAATGAACCCCTCCCTCCTGAGTTTGCTTCTATCCCAGCGACACTGTGGGCCACAGGAGACACAGATGTAGGATTGTTAAAGATTCCACCCGTTTCTATTACTTTGAAACAAAATTCTCGTTTACGGCGGAAACCTCAATACAAAATTTCTCCGGCAGGCGAGAAAGCTTTGCTCTCCATCATACAAGATTTGATTGAGAAGGGTGTGGTGGAGGAAATGGCTGCCAATATATGCAACAGTCCCTTTTTAGCGATTTTGAAAAAGGCCCCTGTCGGGAGCGATCCTGACCGTGTTGATACTTACCGCTTTGGTATTGACCTGCGAGAAATTAACAAGATAGTGGTGCCGCAATGCCCCGTGGTTTCTGACATCACTACTATCCTCACGATGATTCCTCCCAATGCAATTATTTTTCCGTTATTGATTTAAAGAATGCTTTCTTTAGCATTCCGATTCACCCTGATAGCCGTCATATTTTCGGCTTCTCCTTATCTGGTCGCAGCTTCCGGTTTTGTCCCACTCCCCAGGGGTACACTGAGAGTCCTAGTATTTATAGTCAGGCTCTGAAAGCATTATTGGATGATTTGACCTTGCCTCCTGGTAATGTGCTCTTGCAATATGTCGATGATCTGTTGGTAGTTTCCAACACTGAAGAAGGTTGTAAAGAAGCCACTGTTAAATTATTGTCTTATTTGGCGGATAATCGTAATAAAGTATCTCTTTCCGAATTTCAATATTGTCGACAGGAGGTGACCTACCTTGGTCATCTACTGTCGAAAGAGGGGAGGAGACTAACACCTGAGCATGTGACTTCCATTTCTAACATGTCTGTACCTTGTACTCAGCGTGATGTTCGTGCATTTCTAGGCATAACTTCTTACTGTCGCCAGTGGATTCCTAATTTTTCTCTTCTCACTAAACCTCTCCTGTACTTAACCACTAAAGATGTGCATGAACCTCTACCCTGGACTGATGAGTGTCAGAAAGCTTTTGATTCTTTGAAATCTGCGCTTTGCTCTGCACCCATCTTGGGTACTCTGGACTACTGAAAACCTTTTGTGCTTTATGTACACGAGGTGGACGGTTGCTGGCTTTCTGTGTTGACACAAGGATTTGGTGGTAAGCAGAGACCTTGTGCCTATTTCTCGGCGATGTTGGATAACGTCGCCAGAGCGCTTCCTAGCTGTTTAAAGGCACCTGCTGCATTCGCAGTGGCCATTCGACAGTCGGAGGGGCTAGTTCTGAATACTGACCTCACAGTGATGGTACCTCACGCTGTGGATACATTACTGCATAAAACGAAGACCCAGCACCTTACGAGTGCGCGTGTTACAGGCTACGAATTGACTTTGCTTGCTCCCCATATTACAATTAAACGTTGTGCCACTCTGATTCTACGATTACTGACAGCATTGACGTTACCAGAAATGGTGGCCGTAGTTAAATGCAGTGCACATAAGACAGTGGTGGATACAGTAGGTGAAGTTAATGCTTTTGCTGATCAGATAGCTAAAGAAACTGCAAAATCCAAAATGACCTCAATGTTCGTGACTACTTCTGCTAGGTGGGTGGTGGAGATGGAAATGTTTAACAATACCATGGAGAGTGTCCGAGAAATACAGAAAGAAGCTACCCCCACTGAACTGGCTCACTGGGAGAAGGAAGTGGGGAAAATAGATGCAAATGATTGCTGGATTGATTTATCTGAGAAACAGCGATGGTTGTTGCTTAATGCATTAGTGAATGCCGTAGGGACCATGGCAGACGGCTCAGCATATATTGGGGCAAAGGGTATTTGTAAACTTCTAGACCCTGTGTGGAATAATCTTAATATCCCAAGAACTGCTACTTATTTGGTGCTATATTGCATGGTTTGTTTACGACATAATCCTGGAGGTAGGGAACCTGGACAGTGGGTTCTGCTCCGCAACTATCAGCAAAAATCCAGCCTGGACCCTCGTTGGTCCGAGCCCTTTCAGATTCTACTGGCCACGCGGACGGCGGTTAAGGTGAGCAGCAAGGGACATTGGATCCATGTCTCGCACGTAAAGAAACTGCCCCTCCCGCTTCCTTATGATCAGCGAAACCAGGAAGGAGTTTTGACCCAGGAAATTAAACGAGCCCCTCGCTTTGTTCCTTTTTCTTATGCCCAGGAAGTTGGAGAAGGGCAAGGAGAAGGAGCATCGGGCACGGAAGGAGTTTTGTCATCTGCACAAGTGATTGCCCCGGATTCTGTTGCCCCTGCAGTTGAACGAGAGGCTCGTAGTATCCCTGTTGCAACGGATTCGACATCTTCTGTTTTGTTCCCTGATCAGGAAACGCCTGGCCATGTTCGATACAATCTGCGGCCCAGAAAACGACACGGTACACCAGGTGAAGATGGTAGGAGATGGGGAGAGACTTGAGTACTAGGGTTTGTTAGATACACTTCTGGGGTACTGAGCGAGACACTGTACTTCACGCGCTAAGAGGGAAACATCCTTTATAACGCAACTTTTACCACCGCAGTGCCTTTACGACGCAACTTTTACGATGCAAACCATTACAACGCATTGCGCTGGGGGGCGCTCTAGGATAGGGAATACGTTTAATTTACTGTCCAACACCTTCCCTAGTGTCCACGGGGACTGGAGTTGGAATAGTACATTAAACTATTCACTATCCAGCACCCCAAAGCGCTATGCATTGTAAAGGTATGCGATGTAAAAACCGCGTTGTAAAGGCATGCGATGTAAAAGTATGCGTTGTAACGTCATACATCCGCGCTAAGAGCCTTGAACATTTGCTTGCTCTGTTCAGAAAGAAAGACTGAATTTTTTTGTTTAAAAGGGCCCAGGTTGTGTTTTCTTCAAGTGTTGTGTGAGAACATAACTCCAACGTGAGAAGTTTGCTTGGTCTTATTTGTGATGAACGATAGGAGCCTGCCTGTGAGGCTCTAGACGGACACAGGAAAGAAGCACCCTCTGGCAGGTTGGACTGCATTGCCTGAGTTTATTTTTAGACTTTTACCTAGCATGTACCCTTTTGCTTGCCTTGTCCCTGAAGAGGAGCGTCCTTTTGCATCACGTCACTTCCTTGTAAATATGCCTGTCTTTTCTAGTTGGACCCAACATGTTAAAGTTGCTTTTATAGTCATTATAGCGACCTTGTTAATAATATTAATGGGAGTGTTTGTATATTTAGAATTTCGCCACCCTATGCATACTTTCATAGGAACCACTGCCCCCCCTCCGGAACATGTATTTTATACCTTGGCCCCACATAAGGAAATGCATTGTCAGACTTAAACGAAAAATTTATTTGTTGAAATGCTTCATCAAACACACAGTGCTACCAATACTACGAATTGCCGGGTCTGTGGTCTTCTGCCCTCTGTTATGCACAAGCATGAATTATTTATATCTTTACCCCTGTCTTATTTAAGAAGTTGTGAAGCTTGGTTCAAATTACTCTCTATGATGTATATGCATTATACAGTAGATACTCAAAGATATTCGGAGAAGGATTATGAGATGATTCTAGCATATATAGAAGTACACCAAGGATTTGACCAAGAGGGAAATTATGGGGAGGGATCCTTAGATCCGAATGCATGTATGAATATGTATACGATATATGAAAACATCACCTGGTTAAAGAATGAAATTTTGGATTTTGCAGAGTTTAATTTCACCCAGTATTTTCAACAATTTAAAGAAAGAAATGTTACAGATGATAGGGCTATTCCAGTACCTATATTGAATAGTACCTCTGCATTATGTGTTCAGGGAGCAGGATACATCTCGGTAGGGGAAAGTCGATGCAATTATACCTATCGGTTACGTACCTTTAGTAGTCCACCATTGTTGACACCCCCTAATGTATATTTCGTCTGTGGAGAAAATGCCTATACTTGGCTTCCCCGCGGCTGGGCCGGCCGTTGTTACCTGTCTTTCTTGTACCCTCCCGTTTATAAAGCCCCTTGTAATTATCACAAGGATCATCGTTTAGATAAACAAAGCCTGCCACTTATTAGGAATAAAAGAGAGATAGATACCACAGAGATAGACCAAACAGATACCCCTGAACAGCATTTCATTGACATTGTAAAGGGAGTATTTCCTATTTGGGGACCCATAATCACTAGCAAGGAAGTACGGCGTTTGTCCAGAGTAGTTGAAAGGGTGATTAACACTACTGTGGGCATATTGACCAATTTAACTGTAGAGCTACAAGCGACGAGGCTCGTTTCGCTTCAGAATCGTATGGTTTTAGATGTTATCTTGGCTGATCGAGGAGGAGCATGCCGCGTGATCGGCAGTTCCTGTTGCGTATACATCCCTCACTCCGCCCCCTCTGTTCATTTGGCCATTCAAAAGTTACATCGATTGGCGTTTGAAGTGCATGCAGGTATAGCCGGTATCATATTCTCCTGTTGCCTTTGCATACAATGTGGGCCTGCATGTTGCTCTTACTGTGCTGCTAAACTCATCTCCTCTGTGGCCGGTCTTTCCCCAGCGGCGGTGAAAGCCCAATTAGTTCAGCAAGAAATAAAGGATATAATGCAGATTGATGAAGGGATATTTGAAGACTGAACCATTTTAGTTAGCTACATCATGCTAAAAGGGCCGTTCTGAGGGATAAAAATTAGATTTTTCATACACGAGGAGTATCGGTTATATATATATTGTGTTAGCATGATGTATCTATATATCCTCTTTGCTTAATATGCACACAACATAACCCATATATGCTTTAGCCGGTAGGAAAAGGCTTCTTTTTTCATTTGTTCCATACTAATAGAGTAGGCGAGAACCATACAGACGCCATCTTATTTCCTCTGTGTCAGAACACAAGCTGTGATCACGTGTTACTCTCCAGTAGTTGTCAAGTCCCAGTTCATTTGAGTTACTGAGAGCAGCTGAAAATAACTGTTTTCCCTCTGTCCTGGGACTCAAGGTCGAATCTGGCTTTGGGTGCGATAAGCTCATTCCTTGAGGAGCTGTGCCTACACCCCCAGGCACCAGGACGAAAGGGAGTCACCCTTCTGACCTTCCCAGCAATAAATAGTAAAGCTTTGTACCAATCATGTGTGCCATATATGGTCCTTCCTTGGGGCCCAAGGGCCGAGTGGTGTTTTTCCATTTACGGTGACTTCATGTGTTGAACTGAAAGTATATATGTTTGGTTTTGACTGTGAGCCAGCAGTCTTCTCAGTGCACCTGATGGGTGAGGGTTGGAGAGGCTCCTCTATAGAGTATTTGCTTAATAAACAATTGACCCTTCTTCACTGTCAACTGACTGGTTATTTGGTAATGGTATTGGGGCTATGTGGTAGGTATAGCCCTTTATGTTATTTTTTACTGTACATCAGAGGGGAATGCTGTGTGGTAGGACATTTGTGCTGGCACTTTGATCCTACAGAGAAATATGTGGAAAATTTGATTTTTTTCCAGCTAAATTTGAGGTTTGCAGAGGAATCTGGGTAGAAAAACTTTGGGGGATCCATGCAACCATACCTCTCTGGACTCCCCCGGGTGTATAGGTTTCAGAAATGTGTGGGTTTGGTAGGCTTTCCTAGATGGCCACCACGCCGGGGCCAAAAACTCAGATGCCCCTCTTGCAAAACCAGGTCATTTTGTGATAGGTAATTTTGATGTCTCCCCAATACGTTTTGGGCCCTTGCCTGTCGCGGGTACTTTGCCCACCCACACGAGTGAGGTACCATTTTTATTGGGAGACCTAGAGGAACACTGGGTGGCAGGAAATTTGTGTCAGGCGCGTGATCACACAACTGTCCCACACACAAATTTGAGAAAATTAGATTTTTTTTAGCTAAATTTGTTTGTTACAGGGAAGACTGTGTGGGAAAACGTTGGGGGGTCTATGCAAGCCATACCTCACTGGACTCCCCTGAGTGTCAAATTTTCAGAAATGTGTGGGTTTGGTAGGCTTCCCTAGATGGCTGCTGAGCCTGTGGCCAAACACCCATGTGACCCCCCCCCCTTGCAAACCCAGATTATTTTGTGATAGGTAATTTTGATGTCTTTACAATACGTTATGAGCCCTTGCCTGTCCTGGGAACTTGGCCCATCCACATGAATGAGGTACTACATTTATTGGGAGACCTGGGGGGAATGCTGGATGGTAGGACAACTGTGGTTTTTCTGATACCAGAATATTATGACACAGTGATACAAGGGAAATGTGTGCCTATAGTCACATTTTGAGGTTTGCATGGGATTGTGAATGAAAAAAGTTTTGTTGGGATCCATGAGAAGCACACCACCCATTACTCCCCATTGTTTTTGGGCTTACAAAAAAATCTAAAGTTGGTGAATGATCCCTAGAGACAAACTGCACTTTAGCACAGAAAGACAAATAAGACAAATATGACTGCCTAACCATTTTTTCCTCAATTACACACACATGCTAGTTGGGTTTGGCACGAGGGTGAGTAAAAGGTTCAAAATGTATATTTTATTAACAAGAGATTTTCACAAAAAAGAAATACACTGTTAACAATTAAAAGGTTATAAACCTGAACCAATGACTGACAGATCGTGAGCTGTAAAGCCACGGCAAGGCATCAACCTCTTTACAGGCCATTCACACAACTTTCATACATGAAACACAAGAACATTCACATTGCCAGCCGCATGCCCAGCACATTACAACATTCACATCATCAGAAAGCGCCATTCAAGGGCCCATCACTTTAATATGCCCACATGACTGACACAGCAATCATACAGGCTTGTGGTCGACATAGTGTTTGCAATGGCCTGTGGCTAGCAGAGTGTGCACTGACCAGCAGCAAGTCACTACTCTCACAGCACCGGCTAAATGCCAGCGCATGCAAACTGCCAGTCAAGTGCCAGTCCCCGCACACTGCCGAGCCAAACACCAGTCCACCCACACTGCCAGCCAAATGCCAGTCCCCCCACACTGCCAGTGAAGTGCCAGCCCAACCACACCACCAGCCAAGCACCAGCCTATTCACACCACCAGCCAAGTACCAGCCCACGCACACTGCCAGCCAAGCACCAGTCCATGCACACCGCAAGCCAAGTGCCAGTTCACGCAAATCGTCATCAAATTCTTTTTTTAACAAGAAAGAAAAGACAAGCCATTTGGAACTAGATACAAAACTATAACTACAAACACAACAGTGGTAACAAAAGACATAATTTTAGTGCCAACCGTGAAACTAAACAACAAATATAAAACCATACCGACCAGGCAGTACACTATTAGACTCACGATTGCTCCCAAAAACTCTTGAGTGTGATACAATCCGAAACATGTGGGCAAACACAGCCCAGGATTAGAATGACAATGAGCACAATGCATACAACTCTCCTTTCGCATACCTCTTTGCAAACAGACTCTACATCTCTTACAGGGATTGTATTTTATTGGGCACAGGAGGAATTCAATCAGGAAAGTGGTGATCTTTCAATCCAGCCACATCCTCCACCACTCCAACTCTAAGAACTCTTGCCTGATCCCCTATAACAAGGTTGCCTATCACAGACTCCTGCTGGAGAACACTCCTAGAACACAACACAAGCATCAAAAGTTGCTAAATTGAAAAGATGGAGGGCCAACTTCTTATACCAAATGTAAGCCTTACGTACAGCAGTGTAAGGTTCCAACCTCTGATCTACTTTATCGACACCACCCATGTGCTTATTGTAGTCTACAATGAACACAGGTTTGCGCACCTCAGCAACCTGATCCCAAACAGTCACAGGTGAAGTGCTGTCTTCATGGATGGTAGTCAGCATGTACACATCCCTCCTGTCCACAAATGTCACAGCTAGCATTTCATCACTACACAAGGCTCTGCACTGTTCCCTTTGATGCTTTTTGCAAACAAGGTATTTTGGGTAACCTTTACGGTTAGAGCGGATTGTGCCACAAGCACGGGTGTCCACTTTGAACAATTCCATAAACAATTGCCCAGCAGTGTAGAAGTTATCTAGGTACAAATGGTGACCTTTGTTAAAAAGTCCTCTAGCAAGTTCCCACTTAATTTTCTCTGAAACTCCTAAAGTGAAACGGACAACCGGGGGGGGGGGGGCAATAGTGGAATCACTACCAGTGTACACACAAAAAGTATAGACATATCCTATCCTACTCTCAGACAACATATCCATCTTGTTTCCATAACATGCGCTCTTGCTAGGAATGTACTGACTAAAAACCAAACAGTCCTTGAACAGGACCAAAGACTCATCAACAGCTATTTCTTTCCCTGGAGTATAGATCTCTGAAAATCAATCTACAAAGTGCTCAAGAACTGTCCGAATCTAAAAAAGACAGTCACAGTCAGGGTTATCTTGTGGTAGCGCCAAAGCATTATCAACAAAATGCAGCATTCGAAGCAAAAGTAAATACCGATCACGACTCATAATTGCAGGAAATGTGGCCGTTGCCATCAATGGACTGGTAGACTAATATGAATCCAGGGACGGCTTTCTTATCAAACCCATCAAAAAAGTTAAACCCAAAAACTTCATCTCATCCAGATTTGTGGGAATCCACCGGGTAGCTCTAGAATGGGGCCTACGTCTGGCACTGTTGTCCCTCAAATACTGTTCAGCATACAAATTAGTCTGCTCAACAATCTCAGCCAAAAATACATCATCCAAACAACTGAAAAAACTGTATAGGCAAAATAATTTCACAATTCACTCCACACCCAGAATCATCACCCCTAAAGGCAGGCAACACTGGCTGCACCATGTTTGGATCAACCCAGTCCAGCACTTCTTGTGGGAAGCCTTGCAGCCCCAGGCTGCAATTCAGTTGCCTCTTGCTGCACCATCCACACATCAGTGTCTTCCTCTAAAACAGGCACTTCATCCGCACTGAGAGTAGCTTCATCATCAGATGATTCCTCGCGGACAGAAAACTCACTGCCAGAATCTTGCACTTCCTTCTCTCCCTCAGACGCACTGTCAGTCTTGTAATCATGGTCAGAGGAAGATTCAAAAAGCATAACAACCACGTGCTGTGCAGTAATTCTGCGGCAAGCCATAATCCTCACTACTAAAGGTAACTTGTCAAACAAGTCAACAACAACAACACTTTGTAAAATAAATAATAAACAAAATGTGGCTTTATCACAAAGGCCCATATACTCCAAAAAGATGCCACTCACTTGACAGAAGCAGCTAGACACACCACCACTTACTCTGCACAGACACAGCAAGGTCCAACAATAGCGCACTAAAAATGAAAAAGAAAAGAACATTACACATAAGACAACTCAAAACATATCACAAAGAATTGCACGCTCAAACACAAACTAAATATGCTGCTATTATGATACCACTTTCAAAAAAATCATTCATGCATGGCAATAATACTAATTTGGAGTAAACACAACATAAATGTTTTTCTTGCCAAATAAATGCAACTACGAAAAGTACACATTAACCACTGCTGAAACCGCAAACAAGAATCTAAAGCTTTGCACTAGATAAAAAAAGGAGAAATAAAACATTACAATCACATATGCGAATAATGCACACGTCTACACACAAACCACCAGCAAAGCTGATGGGCCTAAAAGCATAAGGCCGATCTGTCACCTAGGGGGACAGAAATAGCCAAAATGTTCACCCATGTGAAAGAAGAGCGACCGTTGCCCAGCGGGCCACTCCCCATCACTTAAAAAACCATGGTTTCTAGTGGCTTCTGCTCTCCTTGGAGACCAATAGGCCTAAAAACATAAGGCCGATCTGCCCCCAAAGAAGGAAGAAACAGCCACTAGAACCACCCCATAAAAGGGAGTGACATTTGCCCAAGGGGCCCATTTCCCAACAACATTAAATAGAAGAAAATGGTATCTAGTGGCTGCTGCCCCCCTTGGGGACAGATGCACCGAACAACATAAGGCTGATTGGCCCCCAAGGAGGACAGAAAAGGCCAAAATATTCACCCCCATAAAATTGTGCAACCCTTGCCCAAGGGGCTGCTCCACAACATAAAAAAAGAAAACTGAAATCACTGGTGGCCTAGTGGGGCATACAAAATAAAAACAGCCGATCTATCCCCAGGGGGGCAGAAACGGCCAAAATAATGCTCCCCAAAGGGGGAGCGACCCTTGTCCAATGGGCCGCTCCCCACAAAGATATCCATGGTGGTCTAGTGGGGCATCATTTAAAAAATATGGTCTGATCTGGCCCCCATGGGGGCAGAAACAGCCATAATAATGCTCTCCAACAGGGAGCTACCCTTGTCAAGGGACCTCTCCCCGCAAACAGAATACCTTACAAATTTTTTTTTTTTTAAATCACTGGTGTCTAGTGGGCATTCCTGCTAGTCGATTGCGCATCATGCACAATCGTGCAGCAGGAATGCTCAATAGAGGCATCGGAGGAAAAGAAAACCATTTCCTTTCCCCAATGCTTCCTTTGTTTAAATCCCCCCTCTCCGAGGATAAACTTACCTCCTGTCTCACCAACGCGCTGGAAGCAAATGGCTTCCAGTGCGTCCAGTTGCATGCAATGACTTCAGCGTGCGGTGTGTGCTGATATCATTAGATGACTTGAAGGGGGTGGGGAGGCAGCGGAAGGGCTTCTGTTTGGGTAGGGGCAACCTGAAGGGTGGGCCACGGGGGGAATGCCAGTGCATTCCCCATTGGTGGGTGCTAGGTCTGCGGGAGCCATCCCACACATGCAAAGGGTTTAATGCAAGGGCAATTCACAGCAGGTCATAGGGTTTATATTTGTTTGATCACAAATGTGATGCTCTGAGTCACCTTCACTCACTCGCTTAGCACTGATGTTTTGTTGATTACTGGTGGTGAAGCATGTATACAGAGTTTCAGGAGTAACACATATCCAGCAGATGATAACAAGGAGTCACACAGATGTTTTTTTATATCTTTTTTACATCATTCAGAGATATCTTGCTTCCATTTCTGATAGAATCCAATTGTTACCAGTAAGAGACACTGTTTTCTACATTGCATTTCCAGCTGTCCCTGAAGAAGAGTGGAAACACCTGAAATGCATTGGGATCTACAGATCATTTGTGATCTCATACTGTTTTATCTGTTGAGAAGGGGAACATCCTTTACAACGCAACTGTTACAATGAAGTACCTTTACGACGCAACCATTACAACGCAACTTTTACAACGACTTGCGCTGGGGGGCACTCTAGGATAGGGAATAGTTTCCAACACCTTCCCTACTATCCACGGGGACTGGAGTTGGAATAGTAAATTAAACTATTCACTATCCAGCGCCCCCCAACGCAAGTCGTTGTAACGACTTGCGTTGTAAAACTTGCGTCGTAAAGGCATGCGTTGTAATAGCATGCGTTGTAACGTCATACACCCGATGAGAATGTACCTTAAGGCAAATTAATGTGATGCAAAATAGTTTTATCAATAACACATTGTTTTGTGTACACTATTTTATTGACGTGTTAAATACTATTTGGGAAACTATCAAAATCGTATATGCATTATTTACTGCAAATACAAAAGTATGGATTATAATTGAGCTAACAGACATTTATAGTAGTGCGCTTTGCATCTAGGATACCTTTGGGTAAACTAGTATATTTCAGAAAATAAACTTTTAGCCAGGACCAAACCTTCCTTAGGACTGGCAAAAGGGGAATATAAATAAATTAAATATGCCCGTTTGGTAAGAGCCAATGTTACCATGTTCTTAACAGAGAGCACAAGCACTTTAGCATTGGCTAGCAGTGGTAAAGTGTGCAGAGTTCCAAGGCCAGCAAAAACAGGAGGTTTGAAGGCAAATGTTAGGGAGAAACTACACCAAGGATGCCAGGTCAAAAACAGTAAAAGTCAGAGAAGGAGTTAGTCCGAATTCCCTAGCTCACCAGGGGCCCGATGTAGGTCACCAAATACAGGTCGGTAACGGCCGAATTCGGCCGTTACCGACCGGTATTTGGTGATTGAGATGTAGGAGGCAATATTTTGCACAATCAGTAAATTTACCGAATCGGTAAATTTACCGATTCTGTAAAATACTGAATCGGTAATTTTGCCGATTCGGTAAATTCCAGATGTAGGTAGCACTGTTTACAGTGCTACAGGCCTTCAGAATTCGGTATTTTACCACCCAATCCTATTGGGTGATAAAATACCGAATACAGGTGTACATGCACATCTGTGCATGTACACCTGTGCCATGTGACACACAGACATGCCCTTAGGGCATGTCTGTGTGCCACATGGCACACATCCCTGTATTTGGGGTGCTAGAGGGTGTCAAAGTGACACCCCCTGCACCCTTGCTGCAATCGGTATTTACCGAATCGGTATATACCGATTCGGTAATGCCCATTGATTCCTATGGGCTTCAATGCCCATAGGAATCAATGGACATTACCCAATCGGTATTTACAGAATCGGTAAATACCGAATCTCAACGATTCGGTATTTACCGATTCTGAAATACCTACATCCCCCCCCCCCTCCATTTTACCACTTCTTAAATACCGAATCTGTATGATTCGGTATTTAAGAAGTGGTAAAATTAAATTACCTACATCGGGCCCCAAGTGTTCGACGAAGAAGAGAAGGGACCATCAAAAAACAGAATGTCTGATTTCTCGGAATTGAACGTCAAACAGCGATAAGGCAGTTTATAAGCCCCCTTGATCTACTTATTAGCTCTTGCCAGTGTGTCATCCAGGGTAGGATATGACGATAAAGCAATAGGCGTTAATATTAGAGATAAGAGGGGCCTTAGAAGGGTTTAATGACATTGGACTAAGAGATGTGCCATGTGGAACACCCTATCTCACTGGCTTAGGTGTGGAAGGAAATGGAAATATTTGTACTGTCTGAAATCTGTCCATCAGAAAAGACTGTAGCCAGCACTTTGCTGATCCTCCAATGCTCATACTTCTTAGTTGTTCCAAGAGATGGGGCACATTGTCAAAGGTTGCAGACGGATCTAAAAGTATCACTACATCAGCTTGCCCTAGATCCAAATTCGTATGGATGAATTCTGCTATCTGTAACAATTTTGACTCCGTACTGAATCCTAGGTGGATGCCTGACTGGGAGCTGTGAAGAAATATATGTCCTTCAAGATAGTAAGAGATCTGTATGTTTATCATATTTTCAAATATTTTTGTGGATGCTGTTGTAATGTAGCACGAATGGCAGGGCAGTAGGAGCAGCTCAGCAAAGGAAGGGCATGTGGGTGGGATAAGGGAAGAGGGGAAGTCACACCAGGAAAGGGGCAGTTGCAAGAAGGGGATTGAGGGAGAAGGACGTACAATAAAGAAAAAGTGAACTTCCCTACCTAGTCTGTGTCCTCTGTGACCCACAGGACACTACAACTGGCGACGACCCATGCGTTGTGGGTGTGCGTCCTGTATGTCCTGCTGCCAGGAGGTGCTGTGTGAGCGCGCGGAGCGCCTAGAAAAGGATTTGTTGGCGCGGGTCGGGAGCTTACCCCGACCACGTTCATCTTTGCACCTCGCGGTTCGGGAGCCTACCCCGACCGTGTTCATTGTAGCGCCTCGCGGTCCTGGTGCCTGTCCCGGCCGCGCCCGTCTGCCTCGTGGAAGGAGTGAGGAGTACCTGGGAGCCTTCCCCCTCGACGTCGGAGCAGCGTGGAGGTCCCGCGTTGGCCGTGCATAATGGCGATCTGGGTGCCCACCCCAGTCGCGTAGTAATGAGCCCCCAGTACCTGTGGTGAGTGTCTTCTTTCGTTTTCCTGGCTGCTGTGGAGGTCCGGTTGAATGAAGAGCTGCTGCCGGTGTGTGAGAGACCAAATCTCGTGGGGCGCGAGAGTTTGTGGCGGCCATCTTTAAGTCAGGCGCCTGTACCAATCCCCTGCGAGGAAGTCTCGGCGGCCCTTTTGAAGTCAGGCGGAGTGCCTAACAAAGAAAAAAGCATTGGTAAATGTAACTGAAAGTATGTAATACTTAGAGCATTGGCAAATTCATCTAAAAATCGGAAAATCATCAAGCATTGGCAAATTCAATTAAAAAATCTGGAAAATTATCAAGCATTGGCGAATGTAACTGAAAAAGCGGAAAATAATCAAGCATTGGTAAATTCAATTAAGAAATCTGAAAATCATCAAGCATTGGCGAATTTAACAGAAAAATTCGAAAAGCATCAAGCATTAGTTAAGGCAACTGGGAAAGCCAGTAACGTATCAAGCACTGGTAAAGTCAACAGAACAGTTTCCAAATACAGCTGGGGTGTGCCCTCTTGTGCATTAGTTGAATCAAGACCTCACAAGTTCAAGTCAGGTACGGCCAGCGGTGATTTGGAGTGTGCTTCCTCCGGAGCAACAAAGAGAGCTGTCATCTCAGTCAGTGGACAGATTTGATAGAAGGCCGCCTCATCACCATGTCTACTACACCACCTCCTCAAGCGGGTCCGGTGCAAGCCAATCCGATGCAAGCCAATGCTGGACATATGGGGGTTCTCAGAGTGTCGTTTCTGCGTCCACCTGAACCTTTGGTTCTCGAAACAGGAGGAGGTATGGGTCTTCGTTGGAAGGAGTGGCTTGAAGATTTTGAAGACTTCATGAAGGATTCGCACGTGAAGGAAGCCGGTCAACAGCTGATAGCAATACGGAATCTAATAGGTAAAGATGTCGGCCAAATCATAAAGGAATTACCTCCAGCCGATGTAGCATCTTACGCTGATGTGTGTGAAGCATTGAACCGGAAATTTCTACATAAAAGGAATATCGATTATGAGAGATACACATTTAACTTGGTGGCCCAAGAAAAAGAAGAGCTCATTAGCGTTTTCATCAGACGTCTTAGACGATTGGCACGTTATTGCGAATTTGATTCTTTCTCGACCGAAGATGCCCTTCGTCTGAGAGTTATCGAAGGCTGTCAGTCCAAATCACTGCGGCGGAAACTGTTAAAGAAAAGTTACTCGCTAGATGAATTTGAGGAGATGACACGGGTGCATGATCAGGCTGAAGAACACGCCAAAAGGATGGAAGCAGGGAGAAGTGAAAAGCAAGAACAAGCCTCAGGCTTCAGTCTCGTAACACACGCATATATTCTCCAGTGAAGCCAAGGTCATCCCGGTCAAAAATGCAACAGCAACCTGTGAGCCGACGACGTCCCAGCTCCAGTCGAAATAACAGACAGCGTGAACGTCATCTCAAATGCTATTGTTGTGGCTATGACTTTCCCCACATGGATGGGTGCCCCACTCAAGGTCAGAAGTGCAGGAAGTGTGGGGGGAAGAACCACTTCGAGAACGTCTGTGGAACTTTCAGGAAAGATAAACAGAGAAATCAGGAAAGGCAATCCCGACCTTCGAGCACGCGTCATCATGCCAAGGTGGTACGGGATCACAGAGACTCATCGATGGGATCATCCCTCTCCAGCTGCCAGTCTCGCCGAAGCTACCGCTCATGACACTCGTCCTCCCAAGAATTAGGATTACTGTCACTAATCTCGCAGGACAGCGATGAATATGTATGTATGGTCGCTGACCCTGACAGATTGAAGAAATACCCTTGGCTCAACATCCAAATCCACACGCACTGGACCAAATTTGTGATGGACAGTGGAGCCTCTCTCACCTATATTCCAGTGGCAGAGTATCAGAGGATGAAGTCACCACCTCAACTAAGTCCTGTTCATGTGAGGGTCTACACATGGATGTCCAAAAAGCCACTCCCATGTCTGGGGAGATTCTCAACTCACCTCACGTATCAAGATCGCACGATACCTGCATACATCCATGTTATTGAAGGACCAGAGGCTGATTGTCCTTTGCGTCTTCCAACCGCTGAGCGGCTAAGACTAGTGGAGATCTTATACAAAGTTGATGACGAACTTGATGTGGTCAGAAATTTCCGAAGTTATTCGCTGGCCTTGGAAAGATGGCTCATTGTCAGATTCGGCTACACATCAATGAAAAAATAGCTCCTGTAGCGCAACACCACAGACGAATCCCTTTTCACCTCCAACAAGCAGTAGAACAGGAACTGCAGGATCTACTAAAAGCCGACATCATAGAAAGGACGGATGGACCTACACCCTGGGTTTTTCCAGTAGTAGTCGTACCGAAGAAAGGTGAACCTGACAAAGTCCGTCTGTGTGTTGATATGAGGGCACCTAACACCACCATTGAAAGAGAAAGACACCCTTGACCACATATCAGTGATATGATTGCGTCACTTAACGGAGCAAAGATATTCTCCAAACTGGATCTTAACAAAGGTTACCACCAGCTAGAACTACATGAACAGTCACGTTACATTACAACGTTCTCAACCCACATCGGTCTTTTCAGGTATAAGAGAATCAGTTTCGGAGTATCTTCTGCTGCTGAAATCTTTCAAGAATCCTTTAGGAAAACCATTTATCACATCCCCAATGCCCTGAACTACAGTGATGACATCCTGGTTTATGGGTCTAGGACACAAGAACATGACACTGCCTTAGAACGAGTCTGCCATGCACTAATGGAAGCCAACCTCATGCTAAACAAAGTAAAGTGCGAGTTCCATAAGTCCACATGGGAAACATCCTTTACAACGCAACTTTTACCACGCAGTGCTTTTACATCGCAACTTTTACAAAGCAAACCATTACAACGCATTGCGCTGGGGGGCGCTCTAGGATAGGGAATAGATTTAATTTACTATCCAACACCTTCCCTACTATTCACGGGGACTGGAGTTGGAATAGTAAATTAAACTATTCACTATCCAGCACCCCAAAGCGCTATGCGTTGTAATGGTATGCGTTGTAAAAACTGCGATGTAAAAGCATGCGTGGTAAAAGCATGCGTTGTAATGTCATACATCAGTCCACATTAAAGTTATTTGGTCATATCTTCTCCCATGCGGGAATGAGACCAGATCCAGACGAAGTGGATGCTCTGAATAACACTCCCAACCCTCGTGATGCAGGAGATGTTCGCGCCTTTTTAGGGATGGCCAGTTACTGTGCCCGTTATATCCAGGACTATGCGACCATCAGCTATCCCCGAGACAACTCACAAAGCAAGGGCACCCTTTCCAGTGGTCTTTGGGATGTGAACAAGCATTTAAGGAAATTAAAGCAGCTGTGGAATTGGCAGACAACATGGCGTATGTTGATCCATAAAAAAAGATGGAAATCACTGTCGATACCAGTCCCGTGGGGCTGGGAGCCATTCTTGCGCAATTTGACATGGAGGGTGACCAACGTTATATAATTGCATATGCCAGCCGGAGCCTGACTGATACGGAGAAAGCATACTCCCAGCCGGAGAATGAAAACTTGGCTGTCGTCTGGGCCTGTAAACATTTCCACATCTTCATATACGGAAAACACTTCACACTAGTCACCGATCATCAGGCCCTCGTCACCATCTTTGGCAATCCTCGAGCTAAGATGCCACCGAGAATAGAACGCTGGGATCTTCGCCTCCAAGAATATACGTATACAATTGTGCACAAGCCAGGAAAAGCAGAAAACCCTGCTGACTATATGTCAAGGCACCCCAAAGAGACAACCAAGTGCAGACCATCAGTGGCCGAGCAATATGTGTGCTTTGTGATAGATCAGGCCAGACCACCTGCCGTCCCAGTAGAAGCCATCCAGGATGCTATGCATGCAGATGTTACTCTGCAAGATGTAAAGCGTCGTATACAAAACAAGGACTAGAGACACCTTGATGACAACACTTCAGACAGACCAACCGGCATACATGAACTTACAGCTTTCAAGCATGTGAAGGATGAACTGTCAGTAGCTACCAATGGCCTGCTCTCACGAGACAATAGAATAATTATCCCGAAATACCTACGGCAAGGAGTCATCAATCTAGCACATGAAGGCCATCGAGGCATTGTGGCCACCAAGCGAGCACTGAGGGAACGAGTCTGGTTTCCGTTGTTGGACCAAAGGGTAGAGCTCACGCTGAAGGACTGTCCCCAATGCCAACTGGTCAGTCGACCTGATCCTCCTGCACCAAAAAAGTCCCAGCTGCCAGAGGGTGTTTGGCAGCATGTTGCTGTAGACTTCTTTGGGCCATTCAAATCTGGACAATATATCCTGGTCATTATGGATGAGTACTCACGTTTTCCTATCGCACAACTTGTTACATCAACAAAAGCGACCAGCACAATACCTGTGTTGGATGAAGTGTTTGCTGCCTGGGGTGTTCCTAAAATAGTGAAAACTGATAACGGGCCTCCGTTCATCAGTCAAGACTTCACGGAGTTGGCCAAGCATCTCAACTTCAAGCATCGTAAAATTACACCACTGTGGCCACAGGCCAACGGAATGGTTGAAAGATTTCTGGCTACGTTAAAGAAGGCCATTCAACAAGCTGAACTGTCTCGGAAGGACACTCAAATGGCTCTAAATGAAGTCTTGCGAGCTTATAGAAACACGCCTCATTCTACCACTGCCAAGTGCCCCGCGACCCTAATGTTGGGCCGGCCGGTGCGCACCAGAATACCCATGATTGATTGAAACGATGGAACTGTGTCTCACAAGTCTGAACATGATGACATAGCTGTCACTGATCGACTCAAAGAAGGAAAGAATGAAAACGTACGCGGATCACCGTCGGAGAGCTGCAGCCCTAAAGTCAAAGAACTGTTAACCGGTCCTGTCGATGGAGAAACGGGTCCTGTTGTGACCGAAGCCGGTGATCAGCTGTCAGGGGGGATCCCCGATAGAAGAGAACCTGACTGTCAAGACGTTCATCTACGTCCCCGGCGAATCATCAAAAGACCGAGTCGTCTGATTGAAGAACTGTAACTATGTGCCAATTTCTTTTGTGGTTATATGTCGAAGGATAATTGAACTAGCTCATTTTGTTAAGAAAGGGGGAGGTGTAATGTAGCACGAATTGCAGGGCAGTAGGACCAGCTCGGCAAAGGAAGGGGAAATGAGCGGGATAAGGGAAGAGGAGGAGTCACAACAGGGAAAGGGGCAGTTGCAAGAAGGGGATTGAGGGAGAAGGACATACAATAAAGATAAAGTGAACTCCCCTACCTAGTCTGTGTCCTCTGTGACCCACAGGACACTACAGCTGGGAGAAGAGGTATTCGTCTAAAGCTGCTAAGATTGGCGGGATCAGCTGGTGTGTGTTTTTTAAAGAGAGTAGCTGTGCATTTTTCAACTCTCGCTACTACTGACGTTCTGATCTATTAGTAAAATAGCGTATTAAAATTAAATTAGCTACCAGCAGAAATTTAATAAGGATCTGTATGGGGCAGAAGCTCAAAAGTGAACCAGAGGAACAGCTTGTGCAGGCTCTTCTACTGAAATGTGCCTAAAATCCAGCAGCCAGGCACCCTTTATAGCCCTCAGACTGGACTCTGATACAATGCAGTCGCTTTAATGGAAGAGGTGACCAAATTCAGAGTAGATCCTGTCAGCCTTATTCTGGAAGAAAGATGACAGATGCTCGCATAGGGGAGAAGTAATAGCTACATGCTTAACCGTCATAAAGAACATTCAACGATTTTGAATGTTTCTCAAGCATTTTTGGCATCAAAAATGTATAATGTAAAGAAGTCTTTCCGTGCACCCCAAATCTCTTTATTATACAGATTTAGTGCCACTTTGGGATCATTTTTTTCAGCTAAGCCATATTTTATTTACAACCCTATTTGAAGGAACTTACATTTGGATTTCTCAATCTTCATTTTCATGCAGAACCAAAGAGCCCCTGGATTTATGTGGGTGAGAATCGGTTTCCTAACGGAACGGTTTGATCAAAGGTCGAAAATAGCCACTGGTTAAAAATAGTGGCATTCCATGACATATCACCTGCCAGAGTAGGATCACATGAAGTTATTATTTTCTGCATATTACACCTTCATTGATTTTATACCGAGACCATGGCAAAAGCAGGACATTTTGGTTAAGATCCTGCTTCTACTACTTAATTTGAACCTGTGGTTGCCGGTGGGGCCCACTCAAGTTTCAAGTTTCAAAGTTTCACTTTATTCGGTTAAAAATTTTAAAACCATCAAAGCATATTTAATAAATTACTTTTCCACAATTAATCACATCACTGGGTCCTAATTACACAACAAAGTATTATACAGTATAAAATGGTTAATACATATATACAGTAAAAAGGTTTTATCACCTGAGGGAGAGTTAATAAGTTTTTAAATCCCATAAATTTCATATACAATTGTATAAAAACTTTCTAATAAACTGCGTACGAGAAATGCAGAATGGACTAGTTATGGTAACAGCATTTTCTTTCGACATCTCACGGTGCCTGTGATATAGCTCGCCATCCCAAAACATATCACAGCAGATCCTAACATTTGCAAATAGACCAGGGATGGTCTGGCCTGTTCGAAATTGCACCCTCTTAGTAGTGGGAGAATAAATTTCTTTCGCTGCAATGTATAAAACTTACAGAAAAAGATCATGTGGAGGGTATTTTGTTCTGATTTGTTATCGCATGGACACGGTCCCAACATCCCAATTTTTGCGAATCCCCTTGGAAAAGATAACAGCCAGGGGAGCATGCCGTGTTTAAACCTCAGTAGAACAAACAGGTGGAATGGCTTATTTATATATGTCAAGTACGGCTGGATCTCATTCCCCGTGCTTAACATACCAAATTTTCTAACTGAAGGTTTAGCCAATTCCTCCTCTTCCCTTTGGTCATTCAACCTGGTTAAAAACTGAGATTTTACTGCCTTGATCATTATTTTGCTCAGTGCCCTAGGGTTTGTGAACAAGTCTGGGCTACCCATTAAGTCTGTTTGCATTTTAATGTATCGAATCCATGGTATCGTTAAAGCCTTATCTAGGGACAAGCAATCCTGGATAATTAATTGGTTTAGGTTCGGCGCTTGCCGTGCCCAAATCCTCAACCACCCTAGTAACGGCGCTACAGCAATCTGTTCAGAGATATAGCCAACCCCCAAATCTTCATGAAGGTTAAAACAAGCTACGGACTAGGGAGCGCTAAAACTTTCCTAAGAAAAACATTTTCTACCGTTTGGATCTCGGTTGAATTAATGTAGCCCCACACCTCACTCCCATACAGCGCCATAGGCAAACACTTAGCGTTGTAAATTTTCATAATAGCCGGTAATGGCTTACAACCTAAACGTTTAGCAAAGCCCAACAGAGCCCCTGTTGCCCTCGCTAATGTGTTTTTTTCAGCACACACTGCGCGACCCATGATCTTCTATCATCAAAAACTAAACCCAAGTATGGGAAGGTGGGTACTTTACTTAGCTCGAGACCCTTACAGACAAACGAAACCCCTTTCGCCCTTCTGCTTCCTAGCGACATAGTATGCGACTTTTTTAAATTAGTTTTTAAATCCAAGGAATCCATAACATTTATAAAACAATCTAATAGGGATTGTAAGCTGTGTGCGGTTCTAGCTACTAATACAGCATCATCTGCATATAATAATGCAGGTATTTTTTTTGACCGACTCTGGGGATGTCCTTACATGATAAAATCAAGGCTTCGCCCAACTTGTTTATATAGAGTGTAGATAACAGAGGAGCAAGGATATACCTTTGCCTTACCCCTCTCTTTACCGGCCATGCATCTGTCAAGCTCCCATCCTTATTGTAGCGAACTGCTGCACTGGTATCTTTATGCAAATCTGCTAAGAAAGATATCAGTGCTGGGTCTACTTCTATATCAGAGAGGGAACTCCAAAGTTTTTGCCGATTTACAAGGTCGAAAGCAGTGGACAAATCCATAAAAGCTAGATGTACGTCCCCCTGCTTTGCGACCGTGTACTTCCCTATCAGAAGATGTAAATTGAGGCACTGCCCCACAGTGCCTCTTCCCTTTCTAAATCCATATTGTAAGTCTGAAATGACTCCATTCGCTTCCAACCAGTCTGTCAGCCATTCCAAGACTACTTTCCCCATTATTTTGGCAGCTGAATCCAAAAGAGAGATTGGCCGGGAACACGCCGGGTCCTCTCTGGAGCCCTTTTTAAATATTGGAACAATCACTGCTTTTCCCCAAGATGCTGGGGGGCCCACTATGGTAGCTGCATTAAAAACAGAAGTTAAAACCTTTGCCCATAAATGCGAGTCTGCTCTATAGAGGTCAGCCGGAACCCCGTCTGGCCCGGGTGCTTTCCCATGTGCAGTGGACTCAATGGCCTTCAGCACATCCTCCTCCGAATAAACTATCTTCCCTAACTGAGTGACATCACATTGATACACAAGAGGTAGATTGTTTATTCCAGCATATAGGCCACCATAATGCTCCACCCACTTGTCTGGAGGGATAAGGCAGTCCTGATCTAGATTTTCCGCCTCATTAAACAGGGGGCTATTAATTACTTTCCAAAATTGAGTGCTACTTTTCAGTACACTCACTTTGGTCAGCTCCTCCCATGCCATATCTTTCAACTCCAATTTTCTTCCTTTAATCGCCTTTTTAGAGGCCCTTCTTGCTTCCACCACCTTCTGTGCTTCCTTATCAGGATCTTAAAGTATCTCAATAAGTGCAGCGTGGGAGTCACTACAGGCTTGATTGAACCAGTTTTTTAATTTCTTTGGCCTAATTTTACTTTTTGAGGTAAGATTGACTACTACCTGTGCTGTAATGCAATTAAATTATTAACAACAAGGGGTGGTGAGGGACAGAGTCTCGGAATTAGGCAGAATACTCTCACCCAGTCAAGAGATCAGGGCTAGATCCAACACCGTTTTTTAGCTCATTGCACCATCCCAGTTTCAGAACCTGGCTGTATGCAAATTAGTCTGTTCCTGTCCCAGTGCATGATGGGAACAGGGCAAACCAAACTATAAAAGCCAATTCTTACACTGGGAAGGAAACAAGCTTCCGGGGACCGGTTTCTGGCATTACAGCCGTCTTCGGCCCGGCTTGCTTGAATCCTGATGGTGCAATGAGCAAGGGACTCATGTCTGAGTATACCCTTCCACGCTTAGGGTGGACAAAATTATTAACAACAAGGGGTGGTGAGGGACAGAGTCTCTGAATTAAGCAGAATACTCTCACCCAGTCAAGAGATCAGGGCTAGATCCAACACCGTTTTTTAGCTCATTGCACCATCCCAGTTTCAGAACCTGGCTGTATGCAAATTAGTCTGTTCCTGTCCCAGTGCATGATGGGAACAGGGCAAACCAAACTACAAAAGCCAATTCTTACACTGGGAACGAAACAAGCTTCCGGGGATCGGTTTCTGGCATTACAGCCGTCTTCGGCCCGGCTTGCTTGAATCCTGATGGTGCAATGAGCAAGGGACTCATGTCTGAGTATACCCTTCCACGCTTAGGGTGGACAAAATTATTAACAACAAGGGGTGGTGAGGGACAGAGTCTCTGAATTAAGCAGAATACTCTCACCCAGTCAAGAGATCAGGGCTAGATCCAACACCGTTTTTTAGCTCATTGCACCATCCCAGTTTCAGAACCTGGCTGTATGCAAATTAGTCTGTTCCTGTCCCAGTGCATGATGGGAACAGGGCAAACCAAACTACAAAAGCCAATTCTTACACTGGGAAGGAAACAAGCTTCCGGGGACCGGTTTCTGGCATTACAGCCGTCTTCGGCCCGGCTTGCTTGAATCCTGATGGTGCAATGAGCAAGGGACTCATGTCTGAGTATACCCTTCCACGCTTAGGGTGGACAAAATTATTAACATCACCACCCCTTGTTGTAAATTATTTTGTACACCCTAAGCGTGGAAGGTATACTCAGATGTGAGTCCCTTGCTCATTGCACCATCAGGATTCAAGCAAGCCGTGCCGAAGACGCCTGAAATGGCAGAAACCGGTCCCCGGAAGCTTGTTTCCTTCCCAGTGTAAGAATTGGCTTTTGTAGTCTGGTCTGCCCTGTTCCCATGATGCACTGGGCCAGGGACAGACTAATTTGCATACAGCCAGGTTCTGAAACTGGGATGGTGCAATGAGCTAAAAAACGGTGTTGGATCTAGCCCTGATCTCTTGACTGGGTTAGAGTACTCTGCTTAATTCAGAGACTCTGTCCATCACCACCCCTTGTTGTAAATTATTTTGTCCACCCTAAGCGTGGAAGGGTATACTCAGATGTGAGTCCCTTGCTCATTGCACCATCAGGATTCAAGCAAGCCGGGCCGAAGACGCCTGAAATGGCAGAAACCGGTCCCGGGAAGCTTGTTTCCTTCCCAGTGTAAGAATTGGCTTTTGTAGTCCGGTCTGCCCTGTTCCCATGATGCACTGGGCCAGGGACAGACTAATTTGCATACAGCCAGGTTCTGAAACTGGGATGGTGCAATGAGCTAAAAAACGGTGTTGGATCTAGCCCTGATCTCTTGACTGGGTTAGAGTACTCTGCTTAATTCAGAGACTCTGTCCATCACCACCCCTTGTTGTAAATTATTTTGTCCACCCTAAGCGTTGTAGTGTAGTTCCTATCTTCCCAATAGGCTCTGCGCATTGGAATAATACCTACAGCAGTAAAGGCCTAGGCCAGACGTTAACTAGGTCTACTACTGTCGATACTAGACTTAGGTTTTGGGTTTGCCAGCGTAGCTCAGAGTTCGCTAGAAACTTTCTCGAATGTTCAGGAAAGAATTAACTCCCCTGATTAGACAAGAAGGGATTTAGTTTCTGACAACCATAGAACATGACAACTTTGCTCTCCCCTAATCAAGAGTGTATCTCCAGAGTCGTGTGAGCACAAGGCAATTATTTTACTCAGTCAGTACGTGCATTCTTAGTCTCATCAGATTGTAGAGAAAAGGAAGAGACGGGCGTGTTCAATAAAAAGGTGTTATTTATTGATCAGTCTCTTTTCTCGTACAAGAGAAATGGAACGATATTATTGCAATACTTATAGTTAAGTAAAGTGCATACATTAAAAGCAATAGTATAAAATAATACTGTAAAAACATTGATATGGTTTCTGAGCCATATGAGGTTTAAAATGATTAAAATATATTTACATACACATATACATTTGACTAAACGTACTCAACTGGTGTTTCTAAATACGCCTACCCGGTGTACCTGACCTAAGTCTAATGCGTGGGCGGGAATAGAAAGTTACAGTTTAAGTTAAGTTTGTTTTTGCCAAGTGAATAACTAAAGAATTCTCTGTGAGGGGTTATTCAGTTCTGTACCTGGAAGTTAGGATGAATGAGGAATGGTATCTCTTTCTCTGCTCTCGATATTCCAGGCTGCCTGCGAGGGCTGCCCGAAAGCGCCGGTGCTGGGTCTCTCGGCAAGAGATAGCAGCGCGTCTCTCAGCGCGTCAGGAAGGCGGGGCTGCTGCCAGCGGGGTCTGCTCTGCTTCTGGGCTTCGGCAAGTATGGCTGCTCCGTCTTGTCACCACGCGTGTGTTTGCATAGGGCAAGATCGGCAATATTTATACCTTAAAGGTGCCGAGATTGACGTAAGGATGGACATAGATACGTCAATAAAGATGTCATACGACTTGCTCGTTAGCACATTCTTTTACTGAAGTTCTCTGTGAAATCAAAACAATGGCCGCACGGATTTTCCAGGTTGTCATAGGTTTGATTTGTTATGAGAACGTCGTATGCCTTATCAGGGGCTGGAGGAATGTCGCTTGTCTAATTAGATCTCAAGCGTTATGACCTAATCAGATAACACGTTCCTGTGCCGTAGTGTGACTGCGTCAGATAACGGTATCTGCATCATGGGGGCTTTTCTTGCCTCATGGGCTGACTGTTAGTTAACTTGATAGTTAGTTTAACCAGAATAGGGTCAGGAATAGGGGGATCGATTCAGAACCTATAGGAATACATGACACCCACTCCACGCTAACTATGGTCATATTTACTAATCTATGCATAGTATAACATAGTACAACATACTATAGAGTATAGTGTATACCTCACCACCCCAAAATACATAAATGCATTTTGAAATTTTCAAATATACTGAAAAATTGCAGTCATATATATTGTATGCACTTAAGCTATGAATTAAACGCTAAAGTAAACACGCATTTGTAGACAATATTGCTTATTTGGTATATGAGAAATACACACGAAATGGCTCTTAATATGGCTATACAGAAAGAAAGTTCGAGACCATTTCATCACATAATAAAATATTTGTGAACATACCAGCGGGCAACTAAGGTTTATAAAGTATCTAAAAATAGAAATCTTAGTTCTCTAGGAATAGTTTCTTACTTTAAGCAGAAGATAAGTGTCCCGAAAATTTTGTAAAAAATAATTTGGGGCTGCTAAAACATTGTTGTCCGTGAACTGGTGGGAAAAATTGTTCATGTGACTTTATTTTCAAAGTTGAAGGCCGAATTCAGGGAACGCCGTGTGCGAGCTTGCTCAAAAGTCTCTATTTCTGTTCTGGAGAGAACATCATATCATTAAGGCTTTCGAAAAAAGTGTCAACAGCTTCATGGGAAAGTTCCACTAAGTCGGAAATAGGTGTAACCATGCATTCGTGCGCATGATTGTCTCCATTGACATTCTGATTCGCATTGCTGACAGAAGGTCGTACCTGATTAATGCTGCTTTCATCTTGAACTTCACTACTCTTCAATCGTAGTGGTGAAGACTCCACGAATGCCGTCATCAGGATTGGCAGCCTTTGAGGGCAGCACAAAGCGTGAACCTTGGTAGGAACCAACAATGTATCTGCATCCACTGGCGCATCCGATTGTAGCGTCAGACAGGTGTCTAACACGCATTCTTCTCCGCATAGCAGACATCTCAATACAGGTAAAACACATCTTTGCCACATTGGTCGAAATGATAGAAACCAAGTCATGTTCAGGTCTCTAAGCCGGGATAGTCCCAGGATTTTTGATATCCGGTCCCGGTATCCAATGGCTAGGATTGTATCTTCCATTGTCGCGAGAGTTTGATCTGTGACATGGGTTGCCATAACGAAAAATAAGGACTAAGAATAGGACTCCTGCAATTAGTCCCAGTATCAGGGGAAGTCCGCCAAAAATCGAATGGACGAAATCTGGAAAAATACCCAGTATGGCTTTGAATGGTGTTAATGCCATCGAAAATACTGTCTTAAATACCTTTGAGACCCCAGTGGTATCAGAAATATTTAAGATTTCGCTCAGGATTTCCGCGAAATGTACGGGGGAATTAGTCGATAATAATGTATGTATCTCTGCAGTCGTCCTTGCGACTTGTAGATCATACGTTTCTTTTGATGACGTGAGCCTTGTAGGCGTCTGAAGAAGCACTGTTTTCATTCTGCTTAAAGTATCTATTCGAATAGAAGTAATTTTCAAACTGGGCCATGCCCTTGCCTCCCTGTCTGGAAAGGAGCTGGGGAACAAAGAACGTCCACAGCACTTGACCTTCGCAGTCGTAGTGACTAGATAAGGAGTCCCGGGCATAAGACTACAACATTTGCGGTCTACAATAAGAATGTAACTCCCATTATAGAGTCTTTGAAAGAATGGTTCTATTTCGGTTGCAGGTGCGCCTTGCTGGTGACATGAAAGGTTGTATGAATTCCCTTCACAGGCTCCATGCAAACTAATTCCGTTACACAGAAGCGTGCCGCTTAGTGACATAGCACAATTGTTGCCACTAAGAAACACTTTCTGTCCTTTATTACTGACACATGCATGTGAATAGGGCAGGTTCCAAGTTGTTTTAAGGTACCCCTTTCCCAATTTCTCGTACATGCCAGCCTGTATATATTTTTGGCAGTATTGAAACCTGAAGGTTGAGATTGGAATATTTATGATTCCGTGGATTATCCATTCACTGACAGGTCGTTCTGACATTGTCATTGGTAATCTTTCTAGTTTTTCAATGCTCAAGATTGTATAATCAGCACCCTTTTGCGCCATACCGATTTGTCTATCAGTAAGGTTAAAGATTTGGAATAGTGACGTTGTGTTGATTAAACGCCAAGGCACATAGCCTGAACGCAGATTTTGTAACGTCCAGCCAAGCTGTACAATAGAACGCAATTGTGACTGACCATGTTGTAATAACAGTAAGTCTTGCGATAATATATCGATTGCTGACGACACAATGCTGTCCAAAGAAAAAATTCTGGAGGACAGAGTCATTAACCCATTGTCCACTACAGAAAGTGATTTTTCCAAATTAATACGGTCAATTTCCCGTATTCTCTCTGCTGTTTCAATTTGAGTAACCTTCCAGGCCTCATTGTATGCTGCATATACAGAGGCTGCTATGAAACGCTTTTGACGCTGTTTGCGTGGTCCCATTATGAAAACACGCAAGTCAGCACCATCAGTAAGTAAAGTTAGGTGTTGCTTAATTTCAGGCAGTGTGGAAGTTTGTAGCCACTGAAGGCATAATTTGCCCACACTGTAGGTTGTTATTATCCCTGGGTGATGTCTTTGGGGATATCTAGGGTCTGGCCTGGTCATTTTGAACCCCTGTGTTTTATTCAGGAATCTGTCTTGACAGTTATTTGTATCTGTGGACCAGATCAACCATTGTTTCCAATTAGGATGTGTTCTGTTTTGGTTTAATATATGGTTTACGTCTATCTCTTCATCTGTATCAGAGTTATTGCTAAACATTGTTGGCTTTGGAATAGACGGTTTATTTAAATCTTTGATTTTGGCTAGGCCAAGACAGGTGGTTTGTTGAACAGTGTCATTTAAAAATATCATTTGTTCTGGGATCATGCAAGCTCTAAACAAAGCTTCTAAACCCTGTACTTGCCATTCTTTTGTACCCCAAACACTTTTCAAATCAACATTTTTGTCCCAATAATTAAATCCTAAAGTATTCATTTCCTCGAAGAATGAATCTGAATATATCAACTTTGTGTTGGTTATCATGGTTTTCATCCCTGTCTTGTTTGACAATTTATAATAAAATGTTTCAGCATTACTTGTGTTAAAACCTGAAAAATATGAATATTTGTCGTAAACAGTTCTTGAGCTCCCTTTTGGAGGTGTTGCACAATGTTCCCATTGATTATAATTTAAAACATTTCTAGGTTGTGCAGATTTATGTAAAAAATGGTTACCATAGTGGTTATAGCAATACATACTATCATAATTTGTAGAACCTTGCAAATAATCATGTTTTGTAAATTTAGCAGACATTACTAAGTCAGACATCATGTTATTAATGCTTTCGAAGTCCCAATCATCAGCAAATGAGTTTGGTTTTGCAAAGTCCTCAAGGAGATCTTGATTTGGTGTGGGTATTTCAGGATCTCGACCGGACCATAAATTTCATAGTCAGTGTTGTCCCAGGCTACCCCACCAGGTATAGGATTGGCTGTGAAGTTGGCTGAAGAAAGTTCTCTTTTCTCGACGTGTGAAGATGTGTGTGGTTTGAGGACCAAGTTGATGTTCTGACTTGCTGTGTCCATTTTAGCATATTTTCCCTCAATGAAGCGTCCCAAAGTTAATACCATGATGAGCCAAAGTATGAGGATAAATGCACCAAAACCCACCCAAAATTCAATCCATGGAGAAATCAGATATGTTTCTTTCAGTCGGTTCAAAAGTTCCTTAGCTTTGTCTTTAAAGGATTTTGATGATGGCTGTGTCTTTGATTCACTGAGGCTTTCAGAGGAATCATCGAAGTTGATGAAGTAGCCGGATGCAGTTCTGTCAATTGTTCCAATTGCTTCAGGATTTTTGTTTCTTGCATTTTCACTTGGTACTTCATTATAGATTGGTATGTCTCTGCTAAATGTTTTTATTTGGGTTTTCAGAGGTCTGAGTTCTATTGCATTGTTGCATAGTCCTTGTTGTTCTTCTGTAGGCGTTTCGAATGTGATGAGCCTCTTTGTTAGGACCTCTGTACTGGTAGCAAACCTTGGTGTTCTGCTACTTATTGGGAGTCCACTTGGCCTACTGTTTGTTATCGGCCACATGTTGTGGTTTTACCAGGTCGATGGATACAACTCGGTTCTCCTTTTTACCAGCAAGTGGCGGTAGTACAACTGATCTTGTCCCGTTGACAGACAAGACAGGAACTGCTTTTCTGTAAGAAGGCCCAAATTCCTTCTTTACCGCGATCTTCTCCCTGACTAGATCCCCGACTTTTGGAATCCAGACAGGTCTTGCTGGGACAGGTGGTGATTCTTCAGTGGTTGTTGGCTGTTGTTTCAACTGTATGTTGCTCAGGTCTTTTCTTGTTTTGTTTAAGTCCTGCAAAATAGCCAAACGGTCTTTGACATCAAAGCTTTTTTCTTTAACCACTGAAGTCTGACTGTCGAGGTCAGAGATAATCATTCTAGTTCCAAATAATAATTCGTACGGACTGAATCCCTTCAGAGAATTTCTTGGCAAGTTATTTAGACTACGTTGGACACTTATTAGATGTTTGACCCACCCAGCTCCCGAACCTAATACCTTTGCCGTTATAGATTGCTTTATGTCACGGTTTTTTCTTTCAACAATTCCGTTCCCCTCAGGGTGAAATGGACAAGAGTACCGCAATTGCACGCCCATGCTGACCATTGCCTTCTTATAAGCCCGAGAGCTAAAAGCAGGACCATTGTCCGAATGCAGCATGCCAATTGCGTATGTGCCGATAAAGACTCGCAAATCTTTTATAACAGTTCTGGCGTCAGCCGTTCGCTGGGGCCACATCCATATAAATCTCGTGCATGAGTCCACTGCAACCAAGATATATTTATAGTTACCATCCCTTTGTAAGGGACCGCAGTGGTCTAGATAAACACAGGCTAATGGTTTATCCGAGATTAGAAGGGGCGTCTGAGCTGGACGTCTCACCGTTGATACTTTCATTTTTTGACATATTTCACATGCTAGAACATAGTTCCTCGTTTGTCTTCTCATTTGTGGCCACCAGTATCTCTGTTTTAATAATGATACTGTGGCTGAGACGCCAGCATGAATAGAAGCAAGCCCTTCGTGTGCCGCTATTATTAGTCCTAACCTATGTTCCATGTTTGGAATTGCCCTATCCCCCACTCCAGGGATTCGAGCAAAAGGAACATTGTTTGCATCAGTTATGTATGAGTATTTTACTGGAAAGCCTTTAGGGAGTGGTTCTATCGAATCCTTTTCTGAAGCGCTGACAGCTTGTAATATTTCGCTGTCTATTTTTGTTTTTGACCGGGTGACGGCAGCTACGGAAGCCGTTTGCACAGCTGCCTTCGCGGCCTCATCAGCCAATGAATTCCCTGCAACGTGAACGCCATCACGTTGATGACTCAGCGTATGTATCACGTGAGTCTTTGGTAGTTCTTTTTGCAGAAGAACTACTTGTTCCCATAGCATTTTATGCTTGATTGTGCCACCTTTCGCATCCTTGAAACCGTTCTGAAGCCAGATCTGCAAGTATTCATTGTAAGACTGAACGCAATAATACGAATCACACACTATGAGTGTGGGGAATTCTCGATCGGTATTTTCAAGCGCCATCTTGAATGCTAGTAGTTCAGCTCGCTGAGCTGTACAATCTCCTAGGGATTGTGTTTTAGTGAGGGTTGGTTTAAATTTCCCTTCGTGCCAACGACCTTTAACAATCGCGCACGCAGTACTGTAAGCTTGCTTACCCCCCACTGCGGGTTGTGCTGATCCGTCTGTATATATTATACAGCCGTAGTGATCTAGAGGCAGAATTTCGGTTGGCGGAGGACATTCAAATTCATATTGGAGAAATTCTTGTGTTTTTAAGTAAGGATCAAATTCGTACACCACGTCTGTTGCAGCAAGAGAGTTAGCCCATTGTATCCATCTCGGATGGAGTGCTTTAGCATTTGGAATGCTTGCCTTTGTTACCGCCTCTAAGGCTGGTATTGGTGTCACGATTACTATTCGTTTACCTTGTGCCAGGGCTCGTTCTTTTGCTATAGCTGTCTGTGTTGCTGTAAGAATTTTTTCCGTTGGGCTAAATTTCATTTCAGCCTTAGTGTACAAGTGTGATTTGAATGCAATTGGTACCTTTTCTCCCTCATTAGAGGTCAGGTATGTGAATCCGCATCTCCCTGGGATGACTCGAATCACAAGATTGCGTGTGTTATCACGTGTTTCTAATTTTGTTTTAATTAGCATGTCTGTTTGTAAGGATCTCAAAATCTCTGTGTGTGTTTGAGTCCAATTGGATCTTTTAAAGTCTGGTTTAATTAGATCATAAAGGGGTTCGACCCTTTCTGCGTAATTTGCAATGTATGTTCTTCCGAAATTTAGGAAGCCTAGAATTGACTGTAGGTTTTTTAGTGTTTTAGGAGCTTGGATTACGGCACATTTCTCTAGGAAATTGTCTGTCAGGCTTTTACCTTCACTTGATAACTCATATCCTAAGAACAGGACTGTCAGATGGGCAATTCTGGACTTTTTAAAGTTGAATTTGTAACCCTCTGCTGCGAACCCAAGTATTATGGTGTTCACTCTTTTCAAGTGAGTATCCAAGTCATCATCTGTTAAGTAAATGTCATCGACATAAGATAATGCTTCATTATCATATAATTGTAGTAATTCTGTTACTCTCGCTGAGAATACCCCCGGGCTGTTCTTGTACCCCTGGGCTAACCGACAAAATTGCTTTTGAGTGCCATTTACTGAGAATGCAGTTAAATATCTGCTCTCTGGTACTATGTTTTGACAAAAGAATCCATTGGAGATGTCCAAGGTTGTTTTGTATTTTTTGCGCACTATGTTATTCATTAGTGCAGCACTGTGTGAGTTTTGCACTGCAAAGGTTTTGCAACATGTGTTTAGGTGTCGGTAATCCAAAACTAGACGATATGAATTGTCTGGTTTGGAGACCGGAAACAAAGGATTGTTCATTTGTGAGGTGCAAGTTTCAATCACCCCCTGGTATTCTAGCTGATCTAGTATTTCATTTACCTGTTTTTTAGCTTCTTGCTTAATTGGGTACTGCCTTTGTGCAGTAGGTTGTGATTTTAACTGGATTTTGTGAGGAGGAGAATCCTCATCCCATCCTACATGATTTTTATATAAAGCAGGTGCTAAGGCCACTGCCCACTTTCTAGCAAGTGTGTATTTTTTATGAATCGGGATTTGATTCGAGAAGGCAGGCATAATTACTTCTTCGCCATAGGGGCACTCCCTGACAAACTCTGGTGGCCAGTCTTTTTCAGCTAGAAGGATGTCATAGCCCTTGGAGAGGTTATCCCAAAATAGTCCCCTTATTTTCCTAGTCTTATCTCCCTCTATACGTAATGTTATCTCGTATATCTTGTGGGGTTTGCTAACTCTGGTGTCTGCAGTTTCCACTTGAAGATATTCATTCGTGTCCACTGTCTCCAGATGATTCATAAGGACTTTGCGAGCTATGCTCACTTCTGCTGCGCTGTCTAGCATTGTCTGAGCCCACTCTCCGTTTTTCAGTTGTGTCCTCAGTATTCTCGGCATTGTTAACTACCTTGATACTGGCTACCTTCTTTTTTGGAAATTGTAATTTCTTTTTTTGTTGAGCAGGTTCCTTGTCTTTGGACTTGGTGTGCTCTTCTCTTTGTTCTGATCGTCCTCTTCTTTCCGATTTCTGCGAGGAAGTCTGAAAAGATTGAGAGGGACGTGTATCAATGTCTTGATATCTATCAGGTTTTTTAATATTATCCCTATTTCTAAGGTTATATCTTTTCCCAGAGGGGTCACTCTGGGGTGACCTGTGTCTCTGGTTCGGAGATTTCTCCCTTCGCCTAGGAGACCTTCCTCGGGACTGGAATTTCTTTTCTTTTGGATTGGATTGTTTGTTTCCATCCCAGTTCTTTTTTGGTGAATTATTATTAAAAAATATTTTTTCTGGACTTTCAGTCAGTTGCGGTTTTACTGGTATTCCACCTAAACTATCTCTACCTAGTTCTTCATAAGATTTTTCTATGATTCTGGCAATTTCAGCTGGTTGGTCTGCTATATCTGTCTCTTTTATTCTCTGGCGGATCGCCACGTTTGCTGCTTCACCTTTTATATTGGCTAGTAATATAGCCGAGACCTGCTTGAAGTCTTTCAGTAATTTCATACCAAGAGTTAAAGCTGGTTCTGGACCGTATTCATCTTGAATTTGTTTTAGCACATCTGGTATTACCGAAATGGATGGAACACCGTGCGTTTTTGTGTAGATTGAAGCAAAGACTGTACCCCAAGTGTCACAGTCCTCTATGTGTGGTGCGATTCCCATTGGGAGACATATAGTCAGAATCCTGTGTTTTTCTAGCGGGGTGGTGTCAGGAAACACCGCCTCTATTTGGGTGATTTTCTGTGCCAACCAGAATGGTATCTGTTCCCGTTTAGCCGGAACTTTACCTAGGCAGGATTGGATGTTCTGTGGTGTGATTTTATTTGTGTTCCCCTGGTGAGGGGTCAGCTGTGGAAGTTTAATCGCTGGCTGAATTGTTGAAGTCCGCATTACATACTGGACTAATTGTCTATGAATTTTTAGTAATTGTTTTAGCTGTATTAACAGCTCTCCAGTAGACATTCCTTCGATGTCTGGGTGTGGTGTGTATCCGGCTAAGACCGGCCACGTTGCTCCTGGTCTACCTAAAGGACCGAGCCTTGTAATGTGATTGTTATGTATTAGGGCGCCATCAAATAAGAGCAAATGCTCTTGGAATTTGAGTGGTACTTCCACCTCCTCGAAAGGAGTATAAATGTCGGGTGGAACCTCTATTTTGTAATAGTGGAAGTACTTTGTTACAGCATTTGCTGCTGGAAAATGTATCCATGTATAGTATACCTCTGTCTGCCGATATTCGTGTGCCTCAATTACGAATATGACTGTGCCACCTCTAGGTGTCAGTCCATTTTCTATAAGTTTTAAGGTTATAGATTTCCTTTTGCTGACCGGAATGAGTATTATATCCGCGTCTGCATCCTTTAGTGCAGTATCTGCTGCTGCTATTTCAGCTGCTAATCTAACTGCCTCTCTTTCTTCATCACTTTCTGACATTTTACTGTCAGGATGGTTATTTTGTTTGTTTGCAGATCAGGTTTCTTATGGAACAAAGATTAGATGCACAATATTTTGGAACAGTGTATCCTTCAACGTTGACTAAACCAAGAACCTTACATAGGAGTTCCCTCCTGCGAGGTTTTGGAGGATATTACCTTTCACCCACTCCAGACGTCTTTGGAGTATTTGGGAAAAGGGGTCTGAGTGAGAAAGCACGACTGAGTTACTCTAAATGTCTTACGTTAGTTTTATCGCCCTTTCCAAACGCGTTGGGCGCCATGTAGTGTAGTTCCTATCTTCCCAATAGGCTCTGCGCATTGGAATAATACCTACAGCAGTAAAGGCCTAGGCCAGACGTTAACTAGGTCTACTACTGTCGATACTAGACTTAAGTTTTGGGTTTGCCAGCGTAGCTCAGAGTTCGCTAGAAACTTTCTCGAATGTTCAGGAAAGAATTAACTCCCCTGATTAGACAAGAAAGGATTTAGTTTCTGACAACCATAGAACATGACAACTTTGCTCTCCCCTAATCAAGAGTGTATCTCCAGAGTCGTGTGAGCACAAGGCAATTATTTTACTCAGTCAGTACGTGCATTCTTAGTCTCATCAGATTGTAGAGAAAAGGAAGAGACGGGCGTGTTCAATAAAAAGGTGTTATTTATTGATCAGTCTCTTTTCTCATACAAGAGAAATGGATCGATATTATTGCAATACTTATAGTTAAGTAAAGTGCATACATTAAAAGCAATAGTATAAAATAATACTGTAAAAACATTGATATGGTTTCTGAGCCATATGAGGTTTAAAATGATTAAAATATATTTACATACACATATACATTTGACTAAACGTACTCAACTGGTGTTTCTAAATACGCCTACCCCGTGTACCTGACCTAAGTCTAATGCGTGGGCGGGAATAGAAAGTTACAGTTTAAGTTAAGTTTGTTTTTGCCAAGTGAATAACTAAAGAATTCTCTGTGAGGGGTTATTCAGTTCTGTACCTGGAAGTTAGGATGAATGAGGAATGGTATCTCTTTCTCTGCTCTCGATATTCCAGGCTGCCTGCGAGGGCTGCCCGAAAGCGCCGGTGCTGGGTCTCTCGGCAAGAGATAGCAGCGCGTCTCTCAGCGCGTCAGGAAGGCGGGGCTGCTGCCAGCGGGGTCTGCTCTGCTTCTGGGCTTCGGCAAGTATGGCTGCTCCGTCTTGTCACCACGCGTGTGTTTGCATAGGGCAAGATCGGCAATATTTATACCTTAAAGGTGCCGAGATTGACGTAAGGATGGACATAGATACGTCAATAAAGATGTCATACGACTTGCTCGTTAGCACATTCTTTTACTGAAGTTCTCTGTGAAATCAAAGCGTTATGACCTAATCAGATAACACGTTCCTGTGCCGTAGTGTGACTGCGTCAGATAACGGTATCTGCATCATGGGGGCTTTTCTTGCCTCATGGGCTGACTGTTAGTTAACTTGATAGTTAGTTTAACCAGAATAGGGTCAGGAATAGGGGGATCGATTCAGAACCTATAGGAATACATGACAGCGTGGAAGTGTATACTCAGATGTGAGTCCCTTGCTCATTGCACCATCAGGATTCAAGCAAGCCGGGCCGAAGACGCCTGAAATGGCAGAAACCGGTCCCCGGAAGCTTGTTTCCTTCCCAGTGTAAGAATTGGCTTTTGTAGTCTGGTCTGCCCTGTTCCCATGATGCACTGGGCCAGGGACAGACTAATTTGCATACAGCCAGGTTCTGAAACTGGGATGGTGCAATGAGCTAAAAAACGGTGTTGGATCTAGCCCTGATCTCTTGACTGGGTTAGAGTACTCTGCTTAATTCAGAGACTCTGTCCATCACCACCCCTTGTTGTAAATTATTTTGTCCACCCTAAGCGTGGAAGGGCATACTCAGATGTGAGTCCCTTGCTCATTGCACCATCAGGATTCAAGCAAGCCGGGCTGAAGACGCCTGAAATGGCAGAAACCGGTCCCCGGAAGCTTGTTTCCTTCCCAGTGTAAGAATTGGCTTTTGTAGTCTGGTCTGCCCTGTTCCCATGATGCACTGGGCCAGGGACAGACTAATTTGCATACAGCCAGGTTCTGAAACTGGGATGGTGCAATGAGCTAAAAAACGGTGTTGGATCTAGCCCTGATCTCTTGACTGGGTTAGAGTACTCTGCTTAATTCAGAGACTCTGTCCATCACCACCCCTTGTTGTAAATTATTTTGTCCACCCTAAGCGTGGAAGGGTATACTCAGATGTGAGTCCCTTGCTCATTGCACCATCAGGATTCAAGCAAGCCGGGCCGAAGATGCCTGAAATGGCAGAAACCGGTCCCCGGAAGCTTGTTTCCTTCCCAGTGTAAGAATTGGCTTTTGTAGTCTGGTCTGCCCTGTTCCCATGATGCACTGGGCCAGGGACAGACTAATTTGCATACAGCCAGGTTCTGAAACTGGGATGGTGCAATGAGCTAAAAAACGGTGTTGGATCTAGCCCTGATCTCTTGACTGGGTTAGAGTACTCTGCTTAATTCAGAGACTCTGTCCATCACCACCCCTTGTTGTAAATTATTTTGTCCACCCTAAGCGTGGAAGGGTATACTCAGATGTGAGTCCCTTGCTCATTGCACCATCAGGATTCAAGCAAGCCGGGCCGAAGACGCCTGAAATGGCAGAAACCGGTCCCCGGAAGCTTGTTTCCTTCCCAGTGTAAGAATTGGCTTTTGTAGTCTGGTCTGCCCTGTTCCCATGATGCACTGGGCCAGGGACAGACTAATTTGCATACAGTCAGGTTCTGAAACTGGGATGGTGCAATGAGCTAAAAAACGGTGTTGGATCTAGCCCTGATCTCTTGACTGGGTTAGAGTACTCTGCTTAATTCAGAGACTCTGTCCATCACCACCCCTTGTTGTAAATTATTTTGTCCACCCTAAGCGTGGAAGGGTATACTCAGATGTGAGTCCCTTGCTCATTGCACCATCAGGATTCAAGCAAGCCGGGCCGAAGATGCCTGAAATGGCAGAAACCGGTCCCCGGAAGCTTGTTTCCTTCCCAGTGTAAGAATTGGCTTTTGTAGTCTGGTCTGCCCTGTTCCCATGATGCACTGGGCCAGGGACAGACTAATTTGCATACAGCAAGGTTCTGAAACTGGGATGGTGCAATGAGCTAAAAAACGGTGTTGGATCTAGCCCTGATCTCTTGACTGGGTTAGAGTACTCTGCTTAATTCAGAGACTCTGTCCATCACCACCCCTTGTTGTAAATTATTTTGTCCACCCTAAGCGTGGAAGGGTATACTCAGATGTGAGTCCCTTGCTCATTGCACCATCAGGATTCAAGCAAGCCGGGCCGAAGACGCCTGAAATGGCAGAAATCGGTCCCCGGAAGCTTGTTTCCTTCCCAGTATAAGAATTGGCTTTTGTAGTCTGGTCTGCCCTGTTCCCCTGATGCACTGGGCCAGGGACAGACTAATTTGCATACAGCCAGGTTCTGAAACTGGGATGGTGCAATGAGCTAAAAAACGGTGTTGGATCTAGCCCTGATCTCTTGACTGGGTTAGAGTACTCTGCTTAATTCAGAGACTCTGTCCATCACCACCCCTTGTTGTAAATTATTTTGTCCACCCTAAGCGTGGAAGGGTATACTCAGATGTGAGTCCCTTGCTCATTGCACCATCAGGATTCAAGCAAGCCGGGCCGAAGACGCCTGAAATGGCAGAAACCGGTCCCCGGAAGCTTGTTTCCTTCCCAGTGTAAGAATTGGCTTTTGTAGTCTGGTCTGCCCTGTTCCCATGATGCACTGGGCCAGGGACAGACTAATTTGCATACAGCCAGGTTCTGAAACTAGGATGGTGCAATGAGCTAAAAAACGGTGTTGGATCTAGCCCTGATCTCTTGACTGGGTTAGAGTACTCTGCTTAATTCAGAGACTCTGTCCATCACCACCCCTTGTTGTAAATTATTTTGTCCACCCTAAGCGTGGAAGGGTATACTCAGATGTGCGTCCCTTGCTCATTGCACCATCAGGATTCAAGCAAGCCGGGCCGAAGACGCCTGAAATGGCAGAAACCGGTCCCCGGAAGCTTGTTTCCTTCCCAGTGTAAGAATTGGCTTTTGTAGTCTGGTCTGCCCTGTTCCCATGATGCACTGGGCCAGGGACAGACTAATTTGCATACAGCCAGGTTCTGAAACTGGGATGGTGCAATGAGCTAAAAAACGGTGTTGGATCTAGCCCTGATCTCTTGACTGGGTTAGAGTACTCTGCTTAATTCAGAGACTCTGTCCATCACCACCCCTTGTAAATTATTTTGTCCACCCTAAGCGTGGAAGGGTATACTCAGATATGAGTCCCTTGCTCATTGCACCATCAGGATTCAAGCAAGCCGGGCCGAAGACGCCTGAAATGGCAGAAACCGGTCCCCGGAAGCTTGTTTCCTTCCCAGTGTAAGAATTGGCTTTTGTAGTCTGGTCTGCCCTGTTCCCATGATGCACTGGGCCAGGGACAGACTAATTTGCATACAGCCAGGTTCTGAAACTGGGATGGTGCAATGAGCTAAAAAACGGTGTTGGATCTAGCCCTGATCTCTTGACTGGGTTAGAGTACTCTGCTTAATTCAGAGACTCTGTCCATCACCACCCCTTGTTGTAAATTATTTTGTCCACCCTAAGCGTGGAAGGGTATACTCAGATGTGAGTCCCTTGCTCATTGCACCATCAGGATTCAAGCAAGCCGGGCCGAAGACGCCTGAATTGGCAGAAACCGGTCCCCGGAAGCTTGTTTCCTTCCCAGTGTAAGAATTGGCTTTTGTAGTCTGGTCTGCCCTGTTCCCATGATGCACTGGGCCAGGGACAGACTAATTTGCATACAGCCAGGTTCTGAAACTGGGATGGTGCAATGAGCTAAAAAACGGTGTTGGATCTAGCCCTGATCTCTTGACTGGGTTAGAGTACTCTGCTTAATTCAGAGACTCTGTCCATCACCACCCCTTGTTGTAAATTATAATGCAATTAAAGGCAAGCAATATCTCCCTAGGGTCTGGATTACCTCCTAGGCAAGTCGTCAGGTCCACAGTATTACTGTTATACAGGTTTTCCAGAAAGTCACGAGGAGTGACCGCCTCCCAATGTAACCTGCGACCTTGACATTTAGAAGCTATATTAGAGTTTGAAATCGTGGATAAGACAGATTCGGCATTTAATACCTTAATATTAATAGTCAGGGTAAGTGGATTAGGATCGCTATAGCCTCTCTGTGTGACACTAAAAGGACCTAATAAATCCCTCAACAAACATGACACAAGAATATAATCAATTGTAGATTTATAACCTTGCCCATTAAAGGTTGGAACGGGGTGCTGGCTTTCCCCCTGCAGTGGAGCAAACAAACAATATAATGATAAAAAACTCTCCAAATAAACCCCACTCCTAGGCGTCGATTCCGATCCGGTAAAATAATCCGCCGTACAATTCGTATTCGTTGCCGAATCCGTACGAATGGGACACTACCGTCCGACCTGCGAATTCCGATCCATTTCCATCGATTGCCGTACGAATATCAGCGAACCGTACGAACTACAGACGATGACCCGTACGAATAAGCATCGGGAATTCTACCGTACGATTTGTAAACATGCCGTACAAACACACTAGTACGATCCTGTACGAAAAGCCTGTCCGCGATTCGTACGGCCCAAATATTCGCGCATGAAGAATGATTCGTACGGGATCATTCGCCTCACAGCAAGCGGCATCAACACATACCACACGTGTACCCCTCGATCAAGCCTACGCGAACCCCCCCACCCGCCAACAGCCCGTACAAGTCAACCGCACGCACAAGTACGACACGCACACACCCCCATCAGGCCTACGCGAACCCCCCCACCCGCCAACGGCCCGTACAAGTTAACCGCACGCACAAGTACCACACGCACACATCCACAATCAAGCCTACGCGAACCCCCCCACCCGCCAACGGCCTGTACAAGTCAACCGCACGCACAAGTACGACACGCACACACCCCCGCTCAAGCCTACGCGAACCACCCCACCCGCAAACGGCCCGTACAAGGCAACCGCACGCACAAGTACGACACGCACACACCCCCATCAAGCCTATGCGAACCCCCCCACCCGCCAACGGCCCGTAAAAGTCAACCGCACACACAAGTACGACACGCACACACCCCCGATCAAGCCTACGTGAACCCCCCCACCCGCCAACGGCCCGTACAAGTCAACCGCACGCACAAGTACGACATGCACACACCCCCATCAAGCCTACGCGAACCACCCCACCCGCCAACGGCCCGTACAAGTCAACCGCACGCACAAGAACGACACGCACACATCCCCGATCAAGCCTATGCGAACCCCCCCACCCGCACCCAGCCAGTGCAAGTCAACCGCACGCACAAGTAAGACAAGCACACACCCCCATCAAGCCTACGCGAACCCCCCCACCCGCCAACGGCCCGTACAAGTCAACCACACGCACAAGTACGACACGCACACACCCCCATCAAGCCTACGCGAACCCCCCCACCCACCAACGGCCGTACAAGTCAACCGCACGCACAAGTACGACATGCACACACCCCCGATCAAGCCTACGCGAACCCCCCACCCGCCAACGGCCCGTACAAGTCAACCGCACGCACAAGTACGACACGCACACACCCCCATCAAGCCTACGCGAACCCCCCCACCCGCCAACGGCCCGTACAAGTCAACCGCACGCACAAGTACGACACGCACACACCCCCATCAAGCCTATGCGAACCCCCCACCCGCCAACAGCCCGTACAAGTCAACCGCACGCACAAGTACGACACGCACACACCCCCATCAAGCCTACGCGAACCCCCCCACCCGCCAACGGCCCGTACAAGTCAACCTCATGCACAAGTACGACACGCACACACCCCCGATCAAGCCTACGCGAACCCCCCCACCTGCCAGCGGCCCGTACAAGTCAACCGCACGCACAAGTACGACACGCACACACCCCCATCAAGCCTACGCGAACCCCCCCCACCCGCCAACGGCCCGTACAAGTCAACCGCACGCACAAGTACGACACGCACACCCCCCGATCAAGCCTACGTGAACCCCCCACCCGCCAACGGCCCGTACAAGTCAACCGCATGCACAAGTATGACATGCACACACCCCCATCAAGCCTACGCGAACCACCCCACCCGCCAACGGCCCGTACAAGTCAACCGCACGCACAAGTACGACACGCACACACCCCCGATCAAGCCTATGCGAACCCCCCCACCCGCCAACGGCCCATACAAGTCAACCGCACGCACAAGTACGACAAGCACACACCCCCATCAAGCCTACGCGAACCCCCCCACCGCCAACGGCCCGTACAAGTCAACCACACGCACAAGTATGACACGCACACACCCCCATCAAGCCTACGCGAACCCCCCCACCTGCCAACGGCCGTACAAGTCAACCGCACGCACAAGTACGACACGCACACACCCCCGATCAAGCCTACGCGAACCCCCCACCCGCCAACGGCCCGTACAAGTCAACCGCACGCACAAGTACGACACGCACACACCCCCATCAAGCCTACGCGAACCCCCCCACCCGCCAACGGCCCATACAAGTCAACCGCACGCACAAGTACGACACGCACACACCCCCATCATGCCTACGCGAACACCCCCACCCGCCAATGGCCCGTACAAGTCAACCGCACGCACAGGTATGACACGCACACATAACGCCAACACCTAACCCAGCACAAGGACTTTGCTAACGAGTCGCACAACAACACTGAACAAGTCTCCTGTGTACACACCATTGAGAAACAATGTCCTGGTCACAGCCAAACAGGCAAACAGAGGTCAACACTAACACCCACCCCATATAACACACACACCACCAATTCAAATTAAGCCACACCCACAAATTGACCAATAAAAGGGTCCACACATACAACCCATCATCCTTTGCAACATACTCATTCTTGCGAAGACACAGACATCTCACCAACAATTACAGCCACACACCTTCACACATGCACCCTATCTCATCTACACCCACACCACCCCTTCACAATCAGACCCACACACCCTCATCCATACACACCATCACCCCCTCAATCACATACACCCCACACCATGACCACACCCAAATGTAAATGTAAATGTATGAAACTTATATAGCGCAGGACTTACCCTGGGGCATCTCCGCGCTTGCTTAGGGAACCCGTCCTGGTATTCCCCTGTGAGAAACCCCGGCAGGGTATCCACAAGGTGAAAGCCAGGCATCCCGCCGCGAGGGGCCGATGTGGAGATTAAGCAAGCTATTGCCCAGAGTCGCAGAGTGTGACCCCGTGAGTCGAGTAGGCACCGGAGCGAGAATTGTCGAGACCGTGGAATTTATGAGCCCTAGACCCGCTGAGGCGGGGAATCGAACCCTGGTCCACGGTCGATCTCAGATTCCGGGTCTGCCGCCTCTAACCACTGAGCCACACTTCTCCACCCAAGAATCCAAAGTTCACTAACCCGGAGAATGAGATCCTTACAGGTGAAGTCATCAGAGTCGAGCCACAGCTGTTTGGTGCATTGGTCAGACAGACCAGCATGGCTGAAAAAACACGCATGTGGGAGAGGATCGTTGTCAAAGTCAATGCTGTTGCACCCATCAGGCGCACCAGGGAGGAATGCCAGGCCAGGTGGTATGATCGGTGGAGGATGGTCAAGAAGAAAATGGACCAGGACTACGCCAATGCACACTACACTGGAGGTGGTGGTCCCAGCAGACCTCCTGTATACCATCCCTGGGAGGAGAAAGTCATGGCTCTGTTGCCACCGGTGGGAGTACACGGAATTAAAGGACCCGTTGAGTCTGGTGAGTGTACAAAAAACACATGTTACATGGGTGGACTTACAACAGTGCCCAGCAGCATGGGGTGGGTGGCCATGAGTCCCAGCAGTACAGAACAGAATGGGGGTAGTTGCAAGGGGGAGACACAAAGGGTGGAAGGTGTAGGGTAGGAGGCTGCTCTCATCCCATATGTCCCAGGGACACACCCAAGCACCATGCCCAATGCACAGGGATACGGAAATATCACACAAGATAGTAGACCACAGCTTCTGAACAATTTCATGTTGCTGACACACCTTTCGGAGATGCATCATTTTGTGACACAGTAAGGCAGTGTAGCAAGCGAGCGAGCACAAACAACCTGTCTCCATCCCTCTGTTGCCCTCCTCCCTCTGTCTCCCTCCCTCAGTCTCCCTCCATCCCTGTCTCCCTCTCCCTCTGTCTCCCTCCCTCTGTCTCCCTCCCTCCCTCTGACTCCCTCCATCCCTGTCTCCCTCTCCCTGTGTCGCCCTCTCTCTCTGTCTCCCTCCCTCTGACTCCCTCCATCCCTGTCTCCCTCTCCCTCTGTCTCCCTCCCTCTGTCTCCCTCCCTCCCTCTGACTCTCTCCATCCCTGTCTCCCTCTCCCTCTGTCTCCCTCCCTCTGTCTCCCTCCCTCCCTCTGACTCCCTCCATCCCTGTCTCCCCCTCCCTCTGTCTCCCTCTCCCTCTGTCTCCCTCCCTCCCTCTGACTCCCTCCATCCCTGTCTCCCCCTCCCTCTGTCTCCCTCTCCCTCTGTCTCCCTCCCTCCCTCTGTATCCATCCCTCAGTGTTCCTCCCTCTGTCACCTCACCCCAGCTCCCTGGGCACACACACAGTTGCACCCGAGCACTGCACAGGCCTTATATAAACCATAGAGCAGAGTGTCTAGGGATGTCTCCTAATTACCAGCAGTCATGTACTAAGTGCCTGCGACACACCCACCATTTGCAGGCGACACTGTCCTGTGTCAGGACACACAGTTTGGGAAGCTCTGTAGTACACAATGGGCCCAGGTGTAGGCAGCACAAGTCCCTCCTGTGATCATTGCAAACACAAACACCAGGACAAGGTCACACATCCTGTGCAGGAACCCACAACCACGATTATGCCAGCATGCTACATGAGGGGACAGCCAAATCACGAAGGATGGCGCTTGCAAATCACACGCAAACTACTAGCATGGCATGTCATACACCCCCCTTACAGAAACTCATCCCCTGGGGACAGGCAATGGAGTGCAACACTGTCCCAATTGTCATGTACCACAACTAAACACCCACTCATATGAATACGCATACAACTTTAACATGCACATTGCAGATGCTCCAGTCCATTGTGCCTCTCACACAATGCACGTGCCCCATCTCATGAACGTTGTGGATGCACTTAAGTACCAACATGGACATGGGTATTGACAAGGTGATGCGTCTTGGAGAAGTGCCACGTTCTAAAGCCATGATCTAGAAGTGGGTGTACAGGTGCTGGGGTGTTGGCATTGGTTGGCCATCACGGAACAGCAACACCTATCCAAAGTAGAAGAATGTATCCAAATAAATAATTCTCTGTCTCTTACATGAACATGCTGCATCTAAACTCTGTGCATGCTTGACGCTGGCATAAGGATTTACACTGTATCCTGGATGTTGCGTGAACCAGAGCACTGCTTTATATGTGTTATGCCGGCAAGACAAGACACAGCAATGGCTGTGTCAGTCATTGTCAAGAGAATGGAAGAAGGAAAATACCCCAGAGTACATGTCAATTTACTACCACTACATACACAACTGAACAATGACAACAATGTAAAGCTTGTGGAACTGTGATGCTGATAATGGCTAACTAATTAAGATGTCACTTGATAGTGCATTAACAGTGTCTGTCTCTCCCACACACAGGGCAACGTGTGGAGACCCCCCCCAACCAGGGGGAAGAAGGATCCCAGTCCCAGGCTCAGCAGGACCCTGACCCCACCGACAGCGACGCCACTCAATGCACTGTGGATGACCCCAACCAACCTGGCTCCTCTGGACCCCAAACCCCTGCAGCAACTGTACCAGCGACATCTGTGCCAACCACCGGAACCATTCCCACCACATCCCAGCAGACAGGTCAGAGCCCTGCCCATGATCCACCAGAGAGCCTGTCTGAAAATGAGGGACACCCTTTGTCGGGCACCCCTGAGGTGGCAGACAACATCCACCCTGCCAGCACTCGCGGCCCTTAAATCGAATGTGCCCACAAGCGCAGGCCGTGCTCGTGTGGGTCAGGGCGGTGGGAGTGGCGCAAGGCGGAGGCGAGATTCTGGCCAGTCAGCTGCAGGGCCCGGTATGCCTGAACTGACTAACATCCTGGAGGCATACCGGCGGGACACCAGGGAGGTAAGCCAGCTAGCGGAGGCCCTCAACCAGGTGAAAGAACAGCAGGCTGAGCAAAATGCCAGGCAAGACCAACATTATGGACGGGTGGAGGCAAGTCTGGCTGAGCTCTTGACGGTGCATCGGGAAATGAGCCAATCACTACGTCAGATTGCTGCCAACATGCAGCACCCTCCCTGTGTCACCAGGCCAGCTACATCAAGGCAAAGTACAACACCAGACACAGGGAGGGAGGAGGAGGAGGAGGAACTGTCTGACGAAGCGTCCCATGCATCGTCCATGCCTGCACGTGAGGGTCCCCCAAGGAAGAAGGGTCGTCCACGGCTAAGACGTTGAGAGGCAGTGGGCCATGCACAACTCCCAGGACACCTGACCTGGCATGTTGCCCTTGGGTGCAACAGCATCACCTATGAGACTCTCCCACATGGACTTGCTGGTCACAGTCTGCCCAATGATGCCAAGCACTGTGGCCTGGACTCTGTTGACTCAAACTGTAAGGCATCTCATCTCCAGCAGTGAACTTTGGATTCCCCCCCTTTCTGTACAGCACCTATTCATGTTTCCTGCACAAGATCACCCAATAAATATTCTAAACATCATACGCATTTGGTGAGTTATCTTGTACCCACAGTATAAAAGAATATGTGTGTGCAAATGTATGAAATGCAAGGGTATTCAACAAACTGCAGCCATCCACACACTTGGATCTGAGTCCGGGTGAGGACACACATAGGTCACAAATTCCTAACAACTAGATACATGGATGGAAACACACACCTGTGAGGGATAGTAAATGCTGGAGGGGGTTTGGATCACAAAACTGCAATTACAGACAGGCACAGGAGAGTCACTTTGAGGTGTATAGATCAGTGTGAAAAAACTAGTTGTCCACGTAGGGAGTACCTACATCTGTGTCCTCAGGTATGTGAACTATCATCAGCATGCTGCTGTACTGTGGATGTGATGAATGGCGCACACAACAAGGGTGGCAGGACAGACTGTGGGCAATGGGCTGTAGCACTCTACCTAAGCTCACCTGATTACGTGACCTCCCCCTATGGAGCTACAAGTACTAAACTCCTGTGATGGGTGCAATGCATCCAGAACAACTAGCCACGTCTGACAATTATCTACACCAGAACGGCCAAATCACACCACACCCAAGAGACGAGGTCATGGTGTGTGTCCCCTCTGTCTACTTGACTGACTGTGACGGCTATGTTGAAGTGGCCTGGATGTGCTATCATACGCTGATGACACACAGATGTTGGTATCTATTACTCAGCCAGTCTGTGAGATTGCTTCCAAGTTTAGAACCTGTATGGAGGCAGTCTCCAAATGGATAACGTGTAATTTTCTAAAACTAAACGGTGAGAAAACCGAAGTTATGGTCTTCGGAGGGAGCCAAGGGCTATGGTCGAAAGAATGGTGGCCTACGTCCCTTGGAGATTGCCCAACTCCTACTCCTATTGCTAAGAATCTTGGAGTACAAATTGATCCTACCCTCTCTTTCGACCCCCAGGTAAATAGGACAGTGTCAACTTGTTGTGGCACCATCAGAATTCTAAAGAAAATTGCTCCTTATCTATCGTTGGCAGCCCGGAAACAAGCCACAGCTGGCTTAGTACTATCGAGGCTAGATTATTGCAATGCCCTTTATGGTGGCATCAATAAAGGTTCCATCCATCGCCTCCAAATGGTACAAAATGTGGCAGCCAGATTGGTGTTAAGTCTCCCTAGGAGAGCATCTGCAACAATGGCCAGAAGGGATCTTCATTGGCTTCCAATTCCATCTAGGATCTCTTATAAAACTCTCTGTTTGGCCCATGGTGCTATTCATGGCTCAGGATCTGAAAGCATTAGATCTCTTCTGTGTGCTTACACCCCTATTAGAACTCTTCGTTCATCCGCAAAGAACAGGCTGGTGGTTCCTAGGTTTACCAAGGTCAGGTGGGGAGGTAGAGCTTTTTCCATCTTGGCACCCAAATTGTGGAACCTCCTCCCCCTTGAGCTTTCCAGTCAACCATCCCTAGCAATATTTAAAAAGTTACTTAAGACCTGGCTTTTTTCTCGGGCGTATTAGGTTTTGTTTTCCTGATGGCCTTTGGTCCTGGCATTTGGAGTTTGGATTTCTATGTCTGTCTGTAGTGCGCCTTGATGCCCCTTGGGGCTAAGTTTAGCGCGGTATAAAAATGCCTTTCATTCATTCATTCAAGTGGCAAGGTAACAATGTACAATATTGTGCCTATGGAAGGTGTGTGTGTGCTGTACAAGGCACATGACCTGGTGGTACGTAGACACACTGTCATGTGGCTCAGCATAGTCTTGCCAGTATGTGTTGCACACACAGGCATAGAAGCTGTAATGGGTGAGTTTGAGGCATCGTGATACCAGGAGGATGATTGTCTGGTGTTCTCTGTGTGTAGGGTGGCTGGAGCATGCTCTACAAATGGATGGAAGGAGGGGTATCCTGTAGGCGTGTGTGGTCCTGGATAGTGTGCGCTGCATTGTGGCTGTGTATGCAGCAGCAGGAATGAGTGAAGACATGACAGCAGGAGGGGTGTAACAACTTGCAAAAAAAGCACATACCACAAGGGCATTGGCAAGCCACAAAGTGACATGTGTATGTGAATGCAGGAGTGTCTGCTTCACTCAGGGTCACTGCAAATAAAATGGCACAGTAATCACCAAAGATCACGGTCACAGGATCAGGCCCCTTAGGGACAAGTGGGGCACAGGACACACAGCGTCAGCAGGTGTAGACTACCGCTAGTGTGTTCCAAGCTAAACAGCAGCTACACAGCCATCTACCTCACACACAATATAGTACTTTAGCCTTAACCAACACCATGCATGTAGTCACTGTACACATAAACACATAACAAGAATAAGCTTACTTCATGCTATATAGTATACATGCACATTAGAAGGACATGTGCGTTGACATCAAGGAGGCACAATATACATTTGAAATCAATCGTCATGCACAACATGATGATTTACCTTGTGAGCCCATGGAGCATTATCAAACATACATGGTCATTGGCATTGGTAAGAAGACAAAAAAAGTCTATGAATGATGTCACCTGTAATGCAGCAGAACGATTCGCTACAAGCCTGCCAGGGACTGGCCATACCTTTCTTCATCAGAGTGGTGTGATGCTCAAAGGGTTCCACCTCCAAATAGCCCCTTGGTCTGAGTACAAATGACAGACACAAAAGGGTGATCAGGCGAGGGAAGGAGAGGATGGGAACTGCAGGGAGGGAGACCTGAAACAGAGGCAAATAACCATTAGGAGTACTTTCTCATGTCACTGACACTGACACTACAAATATCTCATGAGATACACTGTACCAGTCACACCTGTGAAGTGTAATGACTGTAGCTCATTATGCTATCACATGAGATCCGATGCTGTAACACGGACACATAAAACCTAGGACAGTCTGTTATCTATTTGAGTCTTGTGTAACGCTCACAAGTCAGCCACTATGCAATGCGATCTATGTGGACAAAAAATAATTCACAGTGTCTGATGATGAGGACCCTACAAACAAATTTAAATATATGGCAATGCTACTTACGCAAAGTGTAATATCTGTATTTGTTTATGTGTACCCGTGAGGGCCATGTAGGCAAACTTGACATCACCCACAACAGCTGTAAGAATCACGTATGATGAGGAAGCTAATGACCTAAATGCAATGAAGGCACTCTGTAGCCAGTCATTTGCTCTATCAACTTTGCATCACTATGCTAAACATGACAAGCAGGTTGAAAATAACTCAACAGCAAGTGATGTGGATCCAAGCCACATAATGAACCCTACCGTCGCACAGAAATGCTGCACGGGACAAGAGAATCATGTGAATGACCGCACTCCACTCGTGCAACACAATAATTCACATATGCATCATCCCACCATTGTCACGTCTAATGCTAAACATACATGGCATCATGTGAATTAAAACAGAACTGCTACTCAGTGTGAAGGCTGGCGTAGCAGTATTCTCAACCTGCACTGAGGTAACGACATGACAGTGACATGACATGCTGCAACAAGGGGCAATGCATCCATGCGAACAGAATCACAGGACAGTTGTCTTAACATGTGGAACATACACTGGGCCACACCTACACAACATGGTTTTTTGGTAAACAAACTGGACTGGCCCACAAGGTTGAGGTGAGGAACCAGACACATTCTAATGCACACAGTGAGGCTGCAATCCCCCACAGAGTCCGTGGATGTGACCTCTAACACAATGTCAAACCATGGTATATGCAATGTTGCAGTGCCAATGTCTACACACATTGATGCATTCACCAGAGTCTAAAACTACAACAGATGACTGTCAGATGGGGTGACTATCCTGTCATGGGAGTGGGCCTACATGTAATAAGAAACATGATGTTGTTGCATGTATGCATGGTCTAACAACATGCGCATGAACATGTACCACACAATTGAAACCATACCAACGCTAAACAGCCTCATATAAGTCCTTAACCAAATTGACTTTTTCACATGTCCATGCATGCTCTGTTGATTTGGCTGACGTTGCAATCATAATGAGCAATAGCAGGCTGACCACGATGACATCAACGGACAACAGGCAGGGCGAGCTGGGGATGAGAGGCACACAAGGGGTCAAGTTCCGTATAATGTCATTCTGACATTGTTCTGTTGAATAGCCTGATGTTGTAGTACACCGTATGTGTGTTGCATTACATCTGCACCTGTGTGACACTGCACAACAAACATCCAAGTGACATTGCATACAGTCAGTTGCATACACAGCATGCTACCCATGCAACTCTATAGTACATGTTTTAACAAAATGCACCTATGACTCACCATTATGAAAAGAAGTTGCGGATGAGGTGACGCCGGATATCATCTTCATCCTCCTCGTCACTGGCATCCTGGGCAAGGCCTTCATCCTCAACGGGCGGATGTTACAGCTCATCAGGATCAAGGTAGAGTGGCACGGCCTTCTCCACTGCCATGTTGTGTAGCATGCAGCACATGGTGAAGATGTCACACACCTTGAGTGGGGTGTATTGGAGGGCTCCGCCTGTCTTGTCCAGGCACCTGAACCGGCTCTTCAGGAGTCCAAATGTTCGCTCGATCACCCGCCTGGTCTTCCCATGAGCATTGTTGTACTGTTGGTCTGCAGCTGTCCTGGGGTTGCATAGCGGAGTCATTAGCCACGGCATGTTTGGATATCCTGCGTCTCCTGCAAATTGACATCATGGAAATGAGTGTGTAACATGATGCAGTCCATGAAGTTTTGAAATACTGACATACATGGCTGACAGAGTTTACCCACCAACAAGACATGCCCGATGATTGTGCAGCTGCAGCATCATCTGTGGTACCCTGCTACGCCTCATGATGAATGCATCGTGGCACGATCCTGGAAAACGTGCACAAACATGTGAGATAAGCATGTTGGCAAGACACACCACCAGGGCATTTATCGAGTGGTAGTGTTTCCTGTTGCGGTACGCTTGCTCCTGAGCCTGTGGTGGCACCAGAGTAACATGTGTACCATCAATTGCACCAATTACATGTGGCATGCGTCCCAGGGCATAGAATTCCCCCTTGACATCTGTCAACTGTTCTGGAGTAGGGAATGTAATGAATTCATCTATGTGCAGCAACATAGCTGCCAATACATGGCTCAATACCCGGCTAAACATTGTCTGAGACATCCCTCCCACATCAGCTATGGTAAATTGGAACGTACCTGTGGCAAAGAAATGTAGGGCAGCCATCACCTTTACCTTGGGTGTCAGCGCAGTTGGATACCTGTGTCGTGGTTGCAGGTGTTGTTCCAGCCTGTCCGTCAGGTCCTTGATCAACTGTCTGCCGAAGCGGTAACGTTGTATGCAATTATGTTCTCTCATGGCTTCCAAGTCTGGCAATGGCCTTTCCAGAGGGGGTGCCCTGCAAACCATATTTAGTAGAAAATGTGTACAACTGTCAGACAAAGACAATAACAATGTACATGGCACAAGCAACAATGCTTCAACAAATCTAGACAATTTTGAGTGTGGCGTGGGATACACACTGAGGAAACATGTGCCAGCTGCCAGCCACTCCTCCGTGAAAAGTAAAAGACCTGTGGTCTGTGGAATGGATATGACATGCATACAAATGATCTGATGAGAAGGTCTGAGTGAGCATGACAATGTATCACGTCAGTGACACACGTCACGTGAACTGCATTAGGAGGTTGTCTGCATATCCAGACAGCTGACAGCAATACACACACCCACATCACATGTGCCATCATTTACACAGATCTGACATGTTCCTATTGTAGTGTGATATTTCCAAAACTATTACATGGACATCATCTGACAGCAGAAATGTTTGATTTGTGACAAATGGTCTGTGATGCCATCACACATATGAGCGGTTCATTTGCACAAGTGGCATGGTGTGCGTACATGTGAAACCCTGTCATCACGGCAAGGACCCATCATAGATGCTCCTACAGCAGATATACTGAACAGTATGAACAAGTAACTTACCTTCTGTAACGAAATATCTGTAAGGAACAGTAGTTAGTAACATATTCCTAACTTGGAATACATACCAGGCTTTTCAACAAATCGCCTCCGTGGATGCCATCGCTCTGCCCAGTGAGTCGGTGCTATCCAGCCCACACCGGATCGCATACCGTGCCGCAGATCGGCATTCTAGAAGGGCTTGGCCAAGTATTGCTCGTACCTACAACGCGCACACTGGCAGCAGTTACACAACCGTGTCCCACAGAGAGTGTGTGTAGCGGACAAAGAGGCAGGTGATGTTGGAAGACCTCAGTCCCAGACTCAGGGAGGATGATACCATCTTTCCGTACTGCTCATACCTCTTGGATACCCTGTCCAGCGGAGCAAACGGGAATGCGGTCTGTGATTTGGAGGCCTGGATGCCCATGCTCTCTGGGGTGGGGTGGGAGGACAGGAAACATGGGTCGTCCGGGGAGGGGTGTGGGCGTCTGGCGACGTGCCTATCTACAGCCAAACCTGCAGCGGGCCTGGACATAGTGGCCAAAATAGCGTCAGTCAATGCCTCATGAAACGGCTGCAGAGGGTCATCCGAGCTTGACTGCAGTTTAAGGACCTCAGTGAGGAGGTTGGTCCTCACGGGCGCAACGGGGAGATGAAGGGGCAAGGCTATGGCCGCACACGTAAACACAACACTGGACGTTGCCCGCTCCTCCAAAGACACGGTTGGATTAGGGACATTACCAGGGTCAGGCGAGGTGCCCAGACCACTCGCATCCCCCAGTCCACCTGTCCAATCATCTTGGGACTGACACTCACGTGTCAGTGGGGCTTCAGAACCCTCCCAATACTCCTTATCACCCATTCCCTGATAATCAGGGTTGTCAAAAGATGTGCCCGGCTCGTTGTAGTTAAACTCCCATGCAGCATGAAAAGCGGCGTTCTGCCGCACCGTTCCCATGCCGGAGCCGTTTAGTGTGTGGTATCGGGGACATCACCACCCGAGGACGGTGCCGAGGGTGACACCTGGGGGACTGTTGCTGGTGAGGTCGTGAGGTGAACCAGCGAGGACCAGGATCACCAATCGCATCCAGTGTGGCCCAGTGGTGCCGGGACGAAGGCGCCGCCAGCGTCAGAGCCAAAGCAAGAGACGGCATGGGGGCCAAAGCACCAGACCCGCTAGTGCCCCCAGAAAGGTCCGCTGGGCCCTAAGCCGCGGCGTAGCCCGTCGGTGGAGTGAGGGACATCATGGCCCTGAGGAAGCGCACTAACTCCTCCTGCGTCGCATGCTGGCCAGGGACCGGAGGTCGTGGTGCAGGCTACGACGGCTGCAAATCTGACGGAGCCGCGTGGGCGGTGTCACCCAAATCCCGTGCAGCATTGCACGTGCATTGTGGTGCGTTTGAAGTGCGATGACGTCTCTTTGACTTCTTGTGGTTAGCCGACAACTTTGCCCTGGAAGAGTGATGTCAAATCCCAGGGCTCTGATGGCTCAAACCCGACGCCCAGGCACTCGACCTACGTCCAGACCACAAGCTATTGTGGTGCAGGGCCAACTGCTGGAGTCCGAACCGCTTGCGGGACCACTCCCACCTAGCTTCATATGTCTGGGCCCGGCAGTCGGAGCAGCTCTTGTTGCCGTGCTTGACGTCGAAACAGTGGAGACACCGACGGTGAGGGTCAGTCACCGTCATCAGTCGGTCGCAATCCTCACAGGCTTGGAAACGGCCATCCCTATTGCCACCGTCCTGAGTCGGACAATCCAAGTTAAATGATCAGAAGTGATCGTATTATGAGTTGACACAAAATGAGTAAGGTTACACTTATACGGGAACTGCACTGCTGGCGTGGAAAAAGAGGACCTGACGTGAGCATGCGGAGGCGACGTATAAGTACTCAGACAACGTCGTCACAGCGCACACAATGCCAACGACACACGCGGAGCCGCAGATGATGCCTACCGACACACAAGGGTACTGCTAAGCCGAAATTGGCAGATCCAGTCTGACGCTTGGGGATATTCTAAGATGAGGAATATAATACTGACCTGTTTCTTTCATATGCAAACAGCATGCACAATGTCGCACACGGCACACACATGACGTGGTCACACAGGGTCATGCTGCGCGTCAACTCCACATCTGTGACAGTGGGCATGTTGCTGTCATCATGTGACAGTTCCCTGCACTGAATGGTGTGCCATTCCAGTGTTGATGTGCATCACAACATGTTGCAGACGTTACTCAGGTGCGAAGTGTGGAATGTATGTGATACACATGTGCACAATGATTAATGACATGTCTCAACAGCTCTTCACACATCAACTGAGCCACAAGGTCACAGTCCCAGTGCTTCTTCAATGTCTGACACACCTGGGGCCTGCTGATGTAAGGATGCCATGCTGATGTATGCATCCACATCGTCAACATGAGTCTAGACTACAACCCTGCAATGTGATTTCCTGGGGTCACTCTCACAATGGTGACATGAAGGAGGTCAGGAACGCAGCCTACATAAGCGTTCACTTGAGCACATCTGTCACACTGTACCCCAATGGTACGTGCGCGTGTACGTCTGGTTTCCCTATTGCATTGTAGCCATACGCGAGCACAGCGTACCCCAATGGTACGTGCGTGTGTACGCCTGGTTTCCCTATTGCATTGTAGCCATACGCGAGCACAGCGTACCCCAATGGTACGTGCGTGTGTACGCCTGGTTTCCCTATTGCATTGTAGCCATACGCGAGCACAGCGTACCCCAATGGTACGTGCGTGTGTAGGCCTGGTTTCCCTATTGCATTGTAGCCATACGCGAGCACAGCATACCCCAATGGTACGTGCATGTGTACGCCTGGTTTCCCTATTGCATCATAGCCATACGCGAGCACAGCGTACCCCAATGGTACGTGCGTGTGTATGCCTGGTTTCCCTTTTGCATTGTAGCCATACGCGAGCACAGCGTACCCCAATGGTACGTGCGTGTGGACACGTCGTTTCCCTATTGCATTGTAGCCATACGCGAGCACAGCGTACCCCAATGGTACGTGCGTGTGTACGCCTGGTTTCCCTATTGCATTGTAGCCATACGCGAGCACAGCATACCCCAATGGTACGTGCGTGTGTACGCCTGGATTCCCTATTGCATTGTAGCCATACGCGAGCACAGCGTACCCCAATGGTACGTGCGTGTGTTAGCGTCGTTTCCCTATTGCATTGTAGCCATACGCGAGCACATCGTACCCCAATGGTACGTGCGTGTGTACGCCTGGTTTCCCTATTGCATTGTAGCCATACGCGAGCACAGCCTACCCCAATGGTACGTGCGTGTGTACGCCTGGTTTCCCTATTGCATTGTAGCCATACGCGAGCACAGCCTACCCCAATGGTACGTGCATGTGTACGCCTGGTTTCCCTATTGCATTGTAGCCATACGTGAACACAGCGTACCCCAATGGTACGTGCGTGTGTACGCGTCGTTTCACCATTGAATGGGTTGCATTTGCAACAGCAATCGCACCGTACTTGTGTGGGTATTCATATAAATACATGGGAGAACAGTGGAATGATGAGAATGCAGCCAGGTTGTCATGGATACAGAGAGTTTAAAGCCTCCTACAGGTGTTCTAGAAAATTCAGTTGGGCAAAAGTATACAATGTTGCAAAAGTTGTTGTTCAGCTCTGGCTCAGTTTTCAAACCATGCATATGTGTGTCATGGCCTTATGTGTGATGGGATTGGATGAAACATAGGATGCAAACTATGGTGGCCTATCACACACTACTCCTTGGACTCACAGAGCCTCTGCAGCACCAATATAAGGCAGCATGTGGCTGTGGGAGGGCACTTGCCTGCACAACATTGGAGTGGAAAACACAGCTGCTGTCTCTGTATCCTCTGGACCCTGATTAGCTGAGCATGGAGAGAGCACCTGCATTCAGTGATGGTGAGAACAAGGCCCTGCTGGATGCCCTCCTGCCTAACTACAGCAAGCTGTATGGGAGGCCAGAGGAGCAGGTGAGTGATGTGTGCCCTACCTTGGAGTGTTCACCTGTTGTGTGTGTGACACTATAGCCACGGTGTATGTATAGTGGATAGATGCTATGTTGCTGGGAGTGAGTGCCAGGGTGTACAGTGTTGTTTGAAGAGGGTTCTTTGTTGCAGTGGGGGGTGTGACAGCATGTCACGTGCTGCAGTGCACCCAGATGTAGCATATATTGCTCAGTGAGTGCCATGCTCAAAGAGTGGTTTGCACCCCTTATGACATCTGTAGCCTTTAAATGGTATGTAGTGTAGTCCTGCTTGCTCACAGGCCACATACTCCTGGACAATGATGCAAATGTGTGGAGCATCCGATGCCCTGTTGTCCTCTAGTATTTTGTGCACATATGTGTGTCTTTGTAACATGGACCAGGTGTACTGATGTTCTTTAACTTTACATTTGTGACAGGTATCTGCCTATGAGAAGGGTGAAACCTGGCTGGCCATTGCCAGGGCTGTCAGGAGTGAGGGGGGGCCTCGCAGGAGGCTCAGAAACATCAAGAAGAGGTGGCAGGACATCCAGTGCTGGACCCGCCGCATCGCCAGGGTACAGCTGAAGCTCCCCGCCGGCATGGCGGCACCCGCCACCTCACCCCCCACATGCTCCGGGTCCTGGAAGTGGTGTTCCCAGACCTCCATAGGCAGTTGCAGGAGGGACAGCAGCAAGAAGGGGGTAGGTACATGTCTGTTTGTTGTCATGTGTGTCACATGCTACCTGCAGTGCTCCGAGGCATGGTAACACTCCCATAGTTGGAGTGGTGTGGTAAGACAGGCACTTTATGCATTGGCATGAGAATGGCCCAGTTTCAGCAGCTGCTTCTTTACATGCCTTGCCCTACTCCACATTTGACCAGCGCTTTGGCTAATGATTGTTTTTCACATGTACTCCAATGGTGCAATGTATTAGTATGCATCTTCCTTTGCACATCATCATGTTGGAGGGGGGTCTGTGACACCTGTTGGTACCTTACATGTCGCACCACATGTGCACTGTGTCTGCCCTTCTTCATATTTTGGCACTGATCTTGAGTCTCAACATGTGTTTTCTGCACGAGTCAGCCTCAGTGGCCTTTGTCCATGGTACACTTTCTAATTGTCATGTGTTTGCTACAGGTGCACACTGTACATGTGCACTCATTTTGGCTTGTGCATACTCACACTGGGCAGTGCGTGCGTGCATATTCTCAAAATATGTTGCATGTTGTTTGAAAATAATATTGATGGTCAGCCACACAATGTGACTTTGGGTGTACACAGCTGTGATGCCAGTGTGAGGTGATGGAACACTTGGTTCGGGTCCCAGGATGGAATCACATGGCAGTTCAGGCAGGACTTTTCCCATGTGGCACAAGGTCAAAGCGAATCAAACATGACCAGGTCTGCATTTGGGTGGCAGGGTGGGCAAATGAACTGTGATTCATCATCAGCTATCCTGTTGTCAGGCAGTGGCTCATCATTGTGTCTCTCATACAAGTTTTAGCCTTGCCTGTTACTTGTATCCTACTATACATTGAGCGTTGTGTCTCTTACAATTGCCCAAGACTAGGCTTAGCATTGTGCAGAGATCAGTGGCATGTGACTCATGATGCATGCCATGTTTAGAAAAGTGCCCAAATGATTTGTAGCTGATATGTCTGATGTATACAGGTGACTGATATGTTTTTCTTATTCTCCTTTCCAACAGCATCATCACCTGAATCTGGAGGAGACACAGGCGTGGACCAGGCAGAGAGACCCAGCGACAGTGCCACCTGCTTTGAGGAGTCAGAGGGAGGCAGTGTCACGGAGGGTGAGGAGAGTCTGCAGGCCGGACCCCATGTGACTGACACATCCTACCATGCGGAAGGCTCGGCATCAGACTCTCAGGAGGAGGGGGAATATGCAGCAATGGTCTCTTCTTTATCTTTGGCTGGCCTCTCCTCCTCCAGTTCCATCTCCACCCTCCCAGTTGTTAGGGTCCCTAGGGTCCGTGCTAGCCCCCGTGTCTCCTTTGTTCCCGGCACCGCAGCACCTGCCCCTGTGTCCCCTGCTGCCCTCAGTGCTGAGTCTGTGGACCTACTCCGGCAGATTGTAGTAGGTCAGACATCCATGTTGACTGTCCTCCATGGGCATACACGACTCATTACACAGTTGGTGTCGTTCATGGAGGGCATGTCATCTGCCATGTCTGCTCTACGTCGGAGTGTGGCTGCCATAGAGGCAACACTGACAGCAGCTCTGTACACCCAGCAGCATCTGCCCCCCCATCCTTCAGACCCATCCACCTCAGCCTCTCCCATACCTACCCAACATACACGCAGACGCCACAGGTCAGACACAACAACAGACACACCCAGCACACCCACACGGCAGAAAAAACTAAAATCTCCACGCACACAATCTCTAGGGGATGTAGGCACACCCACAGGGAGAGGGGACACACCTCACACACGCATCCACAGACCGAGGACAACAGACTCACAGCCCTCTACCTCCACCCCCAATGTGTCCCCGGGTTCAGGTGGTAGTTTTTCCGAACTGGCTGAAGTGTGCAGCCAAGTTTTTCTTGCTACTTTCTGTGATGCACCGGCCAGTGTGGATGAATCCACAACACCTGCACCCACTCCACCTGTCCTTCCCTCTCCTGTCCATGCGGTACCGGAGGATTCCACAGATGATGCCCCCAAAGTTTCCAGTGCGGATTGAACTCCATGTGCAGGCAAGTTTGGGTGTGAGAACATCCATGAAGGCACAAACTGTTTTTCTGACTTGTTTGGACTGGCCATTGGCCTTTTATGAGCAAGGACTCTTATTTGCGTTTTCAATTTTGAACCAGCTGAATAAAGCTATTTATTTCAGTTTCTGTACTTTAGTTTGTCTGATAATGTCTGTGACTGGTGTGTGCCTGGGAGCTGGTGTGATGTTCAAATTTGGGTATAGTAACGTGTCTATTTCCTGATGGTAATGAGGTTAACAATGGTATGTTTTTGCTTTAACTGCTGGGCACTGGTGGGGGTCTTAGCCACACACACACACTCTAATGCTGGGCACTGGTAGGCACTGGTGGGGTTCTTAGCCACACACACTGTAATGCTGGGCACTGGTGGGGGTCTTAGCCACACACACACACTCTAATGCTGGGCACTGCTGGGCACTGGTGGGGGTCTTAGCCACACACACTCGAATGCTGGGCACTGGTGGGCACTGGTGGGGGTCTTAGCCACACACTGTAATGCTGGGCACTGGTGGGGGTCTTAGCCACACACACTCTAACGCTGGGCACTTGTGGGCACTGGTGGGGGTCTTAGCCGCACACACTCTAATGCTGGGCACTGGTGGGGGTCTTAGCCACACACACTGTAATGCTGGGCACTGGTGGGGGTCTTAGCCACACACACACACTCTAATGCTGGGCACTGGTGGGCACTGGTGGGGGTCTTAGCCACACACACTCTAATGAACTCTAATGCTGGGCACTGGTGGGAACTGGTGGGGGTCTTAGCCACACACAAACACTCTAATGCTGGGCACTGGTGGGCACTGGTGGGGGTCTTAGCCACACACACTCTAATGCTGGGCACTGGTGGGCACTGGTGGGGGTCTTAGCCACACACACTCTAATGCTGGGCACTGGTGGGCACTGGTGGGGGTCTTAGCCACACACACTCTAATGATGGGCACTGGTGGGGGTCTTAGCCACACACACACACTCTAATGCTGGGCACTGCTGGGCACTGGTGGGGGTCTTAGCCACACACACTCTAATGCTGGGCACTGGTGGGCACTGGTGGGGGTCTTAGCCACACACACTCTAATACTGGGCACTGGTGGGGGTCTTAGCCACACACACCCTATGCTGCTGGGCACTGCTGGGTGTGTTTTCTAGACACCTCTTACACTTACACTGACATAGCAGACGTATGTCCCACACGTCTCCGTATTACACTGGTGATGTGCGGTGACGTACCGTACCCCGAGGTCAATGACGTAGGTGCGGCACGTCTCCGTATTACACTGGTGATGTGCGGTGGCGTACCGTACCCCGAGGTCCATGACGTAGGTGCGGCACGTCTCCGTATTACACTGGTGATGTGCGGTGGCGTACCGAACCCCGTGGTCGACGACGTAGGTGCGGCACGTCTCCGTATTACACTGGTGATGTGCGGTGGCGTACCGTACCCCGAGGTCGATGACGTAGGTGCGGCACGTCTCCGTATTGCACTGGTGATGTGCGGTGATGTACCGTACCCCGAGGTCGATGACGTAGGTGCGGCACGTCTCCGTATTGCACTGGTGATGTGCGGTGACGTACCGTACCCCGAGGTCGATGACGTAGGTGCGGCACATCTCCGTATTACACTGGTGATGTGCGGTGGCGTACCGTACCCCGAGGTCGATGACGTAGGTGCGGCACGTCTCCGTATTACACTGGTGATGTGCGGTGACGTACCGTACCCCGAGGTCGATGACGTAGGTGCGGCACGTCTCCGTATTACACTGGTGATGTGCGGGAGTGTGTGGCGCAACGTACCCAGCCATTACAGATGTGCAATGGAGAGGTGCGCGTGTGGCACCACGTACAGGTATGTTGGACTTCGTTGTACTCACCGTCTGCGCCGTCGTCGGTTTCTATGTACGAGGTGGTGGCCGTACAGGATTGGGATGACACAGACGATGGCGTTCATGTCTTGCTTGTCGCGTACCGGGGTGCGGTTCCTGCCGGACTCTGGTTTTACGGTCGTTTTGAGCTCTCGTAGCAAAAGAGCCGTACGGAGTGTGTTCAACACGGATCGTACTTCCTGGTTCGGAAGACGCGCTCTATTTACGTTCGGACGTAGCGTGGAGCGTCACCCGACAGCAATTCGTATGGACTTTCGATTTGTAGGGCGTTTTTTACGAGGCGTACGGGGTGACGCTTTTGGTTGGAATCGTACTTGCTGATTTGTACGGGGACGCTTACAGGTACGATTTGCACGGGGAAAAACGCTCCGAATGGCAATTCGGAGCGCTTTTTACCGGATCGGAATCAACCCCCTAGTGTGCTCGAAGTGTGTAGCCTTAAATGGATCTTCCTCAGAATCCAAATTCTGATAGCATTTGGTTTGACAAACATGAATATTAAAATCACCAAGCACTAACAGATAATAAAAAGTATTGTTGCATTCTTCATAATCGTCCAGGAACCCAGCTAGTATATGTAAATGTTCTAATTCTTCATTCCTAGTAAAGGAATTATAGACGTTTAACAATAAAATATTTGGGAGATTATCTCCCTCCAGTCTTGCTGCTAAAATGTTAGGGGAGCTTGTCGGAACTAATACAATTTTATATAGTAGTTTCAAACTAAATAATAGCATAAGGCCACCCCTAGGTCTCCCCATTCTTGATGGAGTTGCAAACTTTATGAATGATTGGAACCCAGCCAGGAAATAGCTTTCTTTGGCTTCCCATGGTCCTGGAGGGCAATAACATGATAACCTCCAAGAAGTGCCTCCCAGTTAGTATCCCCTCTTTTCGATCTAAGCCCGGCGATGTTCCAGGATAGGATCGCCAACTTGTTCATAGACATGGCAGGACTTAGTTCCTTAGGGTATTGGCTCACTAATGGCAGGCTATCAGTTACTAGAGGGTCACCATCCCCATATTTCCCTAGGGGACTCATGATTTGATCTTCCCAATCAACATCCTCCCCCGTTGATGTATAACTGAAAACTCCCTTACTAACTTGTGAGGCCCTATTTCCCACTAATTCACACACGTCATGTGCTGCTTTTAACTCAGTGGTCGAGCTGACCCTACACCCGTCCACTCTTGTAGCAGTTCTCCGTTCTACACTTTCACTGACCCCAAATGATTCTTGATTGGCCTCTCCAATCACCCTAGCAGGCTGTTTAGATGGTTCAAGTTGGGGTAGTCTGGGGTGGGATACCCCACATGATCCTTTAGCTCTTGGCGATGCGGCGTTAGTGGGAATACCAGAAGTGAAGATGTTAAAATCACTCTGCGAGCTAGCTAGTACTAAGGGGTATACAATGGAGGTGTGAAGGGTATCATGTGAGGGGTAACCAGCAGAAATGCCAGAGGTGGAATTTTCGAGGCCACTCTCTTGACCGACTAATGCAGCAGAGCTTACAGGGCCAGTGTAAAGACAGTCATGGCAGAGGTGACTAGAAGGATTTCCTCCCAGCCAGTCACAATCATTTAGACCCGAAAGGGCATTAAATCTATTGGTGACCTCTATATCTGACAGATAAGCTTGTCTCCCCTTCATTTGGACTACATTAAGTCTCGGGGGTATTGTTTCCCACCCTTATGGCCTTCTGGGGTAGACCTGGTTATTACCGTGCATCCTATTTCTGTGTGTGTAGTGACTAGAGGCGCTCTGCCACCCTTGTTTATAAAAGAACCCAAGGGGCAAAATTTCTATTCCCTGTCCTCTCTGTGAAAGACCCTCTACCTCCCTGAGAATCATCTCGACTGGGACTGGACTGTTAAAATGTATTACAATACAGTCTCCTTCTCTGGTTTTCCTAGAGTGTCCCACCCAAGATACTCGACGAGCCATGATTATATTATGAATTACCCTGTTACCTCCTATGGTGTTACAAGAGAGCCAATGTGTGACCTTCTTTTTAATCTGGGAAAAGTCCTCTCTTTCTCCTTGGCGGAGAGGCGGGACGTTTCCCAGGACGAGAACCAAAGGAGTGCTTGGGGGGGGAAATCTAAAGACAATTGCCACCCCCTCTCTTAGCTTATTGGGCTGAAATTGTCCATTGGTCATTGCAAGTACCTGTTAACTCTCATCCCGAAATGTTTGGGGGGTCCTCGCAAACCTACAGCTTCCCTCCAAACTTTGTGGCCTGTCCTTTACGACTGTTAGACTTGAATCTTTAATAGCAGGGATTCTTTTTACTACTGGTGCTGCAAGGTTTGTGGGGGCTGGTGCGGGAGTTTGTTTGAAATTGGGGTATTTGCCTAATTGTGTAGCATGTCCTCCCACCTTATCGATGTCTATTATAGAATGTAGCAGTTGGGGCCCACTCAGTTTTGGTGACCAGTAAGTATTTCTTTCTCATCGTTCATTGACTGTGAGCAAGAAAGGAGAAACATTAAATGGAGAAAGAAGGAGGAAGAGAAAAATGAAAAACCATCACACAGGTGGACAGCAGGAACCTGCCAGAGTGAGATAAAGGGGCGGGAAGTGTCTCGTGGTGAATTAAAGCGGCATAAGGAGCATTCCAGACTAGAAGCCTTTCTATTTGGGGCACCGACATGTAATAATGCCTACTGCGGGGTTTTCAGCAGAGCTTTTGGCACCGGCACTCATTCTTTTACAAATTAAGCACTGCCTTTTTTTATAAAATAAAAGAATGAACATGCTAGCAGATATGCTTTGACCAAGTTAATGTGGACGGCTCTCCAACAGAGTGCATGGTTATGTTGGAAACAATTAAGTCCAGCGACAGTAGCCAGTAATCTGCTGTGATAGATTGATTTAACAAGTTAGACTGCTTACGCAACTAGTATCCTCTCCATGTACATTAAAATCTCCTAGGGCTATATAATCTGAATATTATATGGATATTGAAGTCAGAAAATCTGCCATTGCATTAGGGATATATGCAAGATGCCCGGGTGAACTGTAAATACGAGCTGCAGTAAAAGATACATTTATCAAGATCTTAATTGAGAATTAGACTTTCTGCTTCAATAGCCTCATCTCATTTACAGATTGAGCAGCCAAAGGCTGCATGAATTATCAAAGCCACTCCATGATCCTTGAGTTTTCAACAGTTGATGTGCAATGTAGAGGAGCCTGCAGGGGTCGCTAGGGCAATATCTGGCAGTGAGGTGGTGTCCAGGCAAGTCTCAGGAAGGGAAATGAAATCCCAAAAGGTCTGGAGATAAAAGACGAAAAACATCTAAGCTAGATTCCTAAATTCGTTCGATCTGTGCAGGAGCCTTCTAAGACCTCTCAGTTCATATTTTTAAAGTGAGAGAATGACAAAAGACTGGGCCACTCGTCTTATTGACATTACCCTTGCAACAAGTATCACTCCCCTAGAAATTAATAACTCAGAAGCATTATAGTTGATTTTACTGGTCGGCACCCCATTTTTCCTAGCGGCACGGCGCGTCTCTGCATCAGCATCCAATAAGTAGCGTGGAACCTAGTGATACTCCCAAACTTAGAAACACTGGAGTGCATCAGCCGAGATGGCACCTCTGGAAGGAGCAGCTCGAAGTAGTCAAAATGGCAGTAAGAACTTCCCTCAGAATATCGGAGCGGAGAGCAGCCAAATGCAAAAGCCCTGATCCTACAGAACAATATTTGAAACCTATCCTTGGGTTCCAGATCCTCTAGACTCATTCTTGCAAGTGCCAAGAAGACCGCAATGATGTAACTGAAGGGTGGTGTACATCCTTGCATGCACAGCTGGGACGACCCAGAGCAAACAAGTAGAATAGGGAATCAGAAATGGCAGTAGCATGCTCCCTCAGAGTGCTGCGTCCTGAGCCAGACACTAATGTTATGTACCTAGCTTCTGCAACCTGAGCCGGACACTGATCCCAGGCACCTTGCTTCTGCATCCTGAGCTATACACTTACGTCAGGCACCTTTATTCTGCATCTTGAGCCAGATACTGATGCCATGCACCTTGCTTCTGCATCCTGGGACAGACACTGCTGTCAGGCACCTTGATTCTGTAACCTGAGCCAGACACTGATCATAGGCGCCTTGCTTCTGCATCCTCAACTAAACACTGATGCCAGGCGCTTGCTTCTGCATCCTGAGTCAGATACTGATGCCATGCACCTTGCTTCTGCATCCTGAGCCAGACACTGATGCCAGGCACCTTGCTTCTGCAACCTGAACCTGACACTGATGTTAGCCACCTTGCTTCTGCATCCTGAACCAGAGACTGTTGTTATATACCTTGCTTCTGCAACCTGAGCCGGACACTGATGCCAGGCACCTTGCTTCTGCATCCTGAGCCAGACACTGATGCCAGGCACCTTGCTTCCGCAACCTGAACCTGACACTGATGTTAGCCACCTTGCTTCTGCATCCTGAACCAGAGACTGTTGTTATATACCTTGCTTCTGCAACCTGAGCCGGACACTGATGCCAGGCACCTTGCTTCTGCATCCTGAGCCAGACACTGATGCCAGGCACCTTGCTTCTGCATCCTGAGCCAGATACTGATGCCAGGCACCTTGCTTCCGCAACCTGAACCTGACACTGATGTTAGCCACCTTGCTTCTGCATCCTGAACCAGAGACTGTTGTTATATACCTTGCTTCTGCATCCTGAGCAAGACACTGATGTTAGGCATCTTGCTTTTGCAACCTGAACCTGATACTGATGTCCGGCACCTTGCTTCTGCATCCTGAGCAAGACACTGATGTTAGGCATCTTGCTTCTGCAACCTGAACCTGACACTGATGTTATGCTCCTTGCTTCTGCATCATGGGACAGACACTGTTGACATGCACCTTGATTCTGGAACCTGAGCCAGACACTGATCACAGGCGCCTTGCTTCTGCATCCTGAGCCAGATACTGATGCCAGGCACCTTGCTCCTGCATCTTGAGCCAGGCACTGATGTTAGGCATCTTGCTTCCGCAACCTGAACCTGACACTGATGTTAGGCACCTTGCCTCTGCATCCTGGGACAGACACTGATGTCAGGCACCTTGCCTCTGTAACCTGAGCCAGCCACTGAAGTCAGGAACTTTGCTTCTGAAACCTGAGACTTACACTGATGTCTGGCACCTTGCTTCTGCAACCTGAGACAGACACTGATGTTAGGCACCATCTGCAACCTGAGCCAGACACTGATGTCAGGCACCTTGCTTCAGCAACCTGATCTAGACACTGACATTAGGTACCTTGCTTCCTTCCAACAAACGTAAGATGGCAGCCTTAGAATACTTGAGAATCCTGTCTAAAGTTGAGCACTGGGCACCACAAAGCATTAATGTATAGATCTACAAAGCAGCTGTTAGAGAGGACTATCTTGGCACACTGACATAATCTGTCCTCAATTTGAATGAAAAATCTGGGCTCGCTTAATAGATTTAGATACAGAGTCTCTTATTGAAATTTGTGTAAATTGTACCCAGGTCCAGTATGTCTCTCATTGCCTAGCTCAAAAGGCATGGTAGGATGAAACCATGGTCAGAATATGGTCTACAAAAATATCCCAGTGTTCCTAATAAAAAGAATTTACACCCAATGGAACAATCTTTTTGTAAACAATATATAGGGGACAGTATTATGTCAGACAATGTGTCTGTATCTTCTGACATGCAACCCTTGCAAGATGTGGAATCTCAGGGCACTTGACACATTATCACAAGAACAGTTAAATAAATGCAAACCTCACAGCAGCTTTATCTGTACATTGAGATAAAGTGTGGTGGATGCCTCGAGGTGCATCTTAGACCCAGCATAGCTAATCAGGCCGCATCATCTTCATCAGCCTTCGGATGTCTGCTACTCCCTCTTAGAAGACCACCTTCAATGACCTGTGCTCGATCCTGACCAGTGTTTGTGTCCTCTCTTCTCAATCCCTCTCATTACTGCTTCATTCTAGTGACAGCATTCTAAATTCTGAACACTGAGCCTCAGTTTCAAGTAGATTAGAGCAGTATATGTACAGCAGTGGTTTTTCACCAGATAATCAGGTTGATGAGAACTACGCTTCACTATGTCTTAGGATCACCACGAGGGTAGATTCTCTCGCCCCACTAAATAAACGCAGTTATAAGGGCAGAGCCTCGGCTCCTTGGTTTAATGAATCCTTAAGGGCTTTAAAACTAGCCTGCAAACAGGCTGAAAGGATATGGAGGCAAGCTTATAAAGACTCTAGCAGACTGCTTTGGAAAGCGAAACTTGCCGAATATAAAACCCTGATTCATAAATCCAAAGCCGAATACTTCTGCTCTACGATTTGCAGCGCCGCAAACAGCTCTAGGATCATCTTTAAGATTTTGAACAGTCTAACTAGTCCCTACTGCTCTAAGAAGTCGACACCCCCCACTCAGGCTCTCTGCGATAACTTGGCTTTGTTTTTCAAGGAAAAAATTGATTCCATCATTAGCGATCTTTGCATAGCTTCTGACTCGACCAGCTCCTCTGGCGTAGGGGATGGGGGCGCAGAGGATGGGATGAGTGCCCTGGTTGGCAGCCTGCTGATTTACTCTCGGAGGTTCCTCCCGTTACGGAGGAGGACTTCGGCAGGCTGGCTCGGGGTATTTCATCAGGATCACCCTTGGACCCAATTCCTCATAGGATCTGGAAAGATTACGGAGAGGAACTATTTCCTACCCTCTGTAGGATTTGTAATCAATCTCTGGCTAGTGGTATAGTTCCCACATCCTGGAAACAGGCCTTGGTATCCCCGCTTTTGAAAAAACCATCTCTGGACCCAGAATGTTTAAAGAACTATAGACCAATTTCCTTGCTACCGTTCCCTGCAAAAATTGTTGAATGTTGGGTGAGCTCATTCCTTTCCAATCATCTGGAGCAGCACCAATTTCTGGAAGAAATACAATTTGGCTTTCGCCCGGCCCATGGGACCGAAACGGCACTGCTTACTGCCATGGATGATCTTCGAAGGCGTGCAGACAGAGGTCAAGCAGCAGCTTTGATTCTGCTTGACCTATCTGCTGCATTTGATACGGTAAATCATGAGATCCTCCTGAGACGACTGAGAGAGGCCGGTGGCGGTGCCTTGTGATGGTTCCGCTCCTTTTTGCTAGATAGAAAGCAGGCGGTGTCCCTCCCCCCTTTTCAATCTGAATTCTCTCCGGTGTCAAAAGGGGTTCCTCAGGGTTCGGCAGTTAGTCCGATCTTGTTTAACCTTTACCTGAAACCCCTGATTGCATTGATAAAGTCTTATCAGATCAATGCAATCAACTACGCAGATGACACCCAACTTATTCTGTCTTGGGAGGGTGAGGAGTTGATCCCGCTGGAGACACTTCATGATTGTCTGCGGGACACTGCCGGCTGGTTACATAATAACTCATTGCAGTTTAACGTTAGCAAGACTGAGGTGCTTTTCTGTGCTGGAAATCGGATTCCTCGCCCTTTTCCGGATAACTTCTGGCCTCCAGAAACATCCATAAAAGTTCATCCGGTTACTACTGTCCGTAATTTGGGCGTCATGTTGGACAGCAAGTTGAGCATCGAAGCTCAGGTAGCGAAAACGGTGTCCTGCTGCTTTGCCCTTATCAGGTCCCTTCGAAAGGTCATACCGCTACTTCCCTCGCAGGCCCGGGCTTTAGTGGTCAGGTGTACTACCTTGAGTAGACTCGATTATTGTAACGCCCTACTGCTTGAGTCTCCGAGTCTTCTGATAGACAGACTTCAAAGAATTCAGTCCACCGCTGCCAAGCTGGTTCTTGGCTGGCCTAGAATATCTTCTGCCTCAGCGGCGTTGGCTGAACTCCATTGGCTCCCTCTTAGGCAGATAGTATTTTTCAAATCCCTCTGCCTTGTTTTTAAAGCCCTTCATGGGCTTGGTCCTAGTTCATTGCAAGCTAAATTCGTCAGGTACACCCCAACCAGAGCACTCCCCTCTGCAACTGCGCGTCTGGTGAGAGTACCCAGATTTAAGAAAGCCAGGGCAGGGGGTAGATCCTTTGGAGTTGCTGCTGCTAAACTCTGGAACAGTCTGCCCTTGGAGATTCGTCAAACCGAGGAACTTCTCCCCTTTAGGAAACGTGTTAAAACCTGGTTGTTTCCCAAGGTCTAACCTGTTGCGACTTCTGCCACTTTCTCTCTGTTCGCCACTTCTATGGAGCCTCAGCGCCAAGATGCCTGCAAGGTGACAGTGCGCTTTATAAATCTCCTAAATATAAATAATACATGTTTTCAACTGCCCGGTCTCCTTCACTAGGGACATGCTTTCCACATGCTCATAATCACACACCTCCAACACAAATGTCCTCTTGAAAATCATGACTTCCAGAAAACAGAAAAACATATTAAGGGAAAAGCCACCAGTGATTGAAAGTGAGGGCACAATGCTATCAGAGGGTGACATAAACGAGCAATTTCACTTCTTCTTAAACAAAACTCTACAAAGTAGAAGACATAATCTACTGAATACAAGATCAGCCACCTTGAATGTATGTCAGTTGATGCTAGTGCAGAACTTTGGGCCAGATGTAGGTTGGTCGGTAACGGCCGAAAATCGGTATTTTCAACTGTTGCCGACCGGTATATCAGAAATGGTATGTAGGGCCCTTAATTTTACAGAATCGGTAACTTTACCGATCGGTAAATTTACCGATTCTGTAAAATACCGAATCGGTATTTTTACCGATTCGGTAAATTTGAGATGTAGGTGGGACTCTTCTGAGTCCCACAAGCCTTACCGAATCGGTATTTTACCATCAAATCCAATTTGATGGTAAAATACCGATTCCGGTGTGCATGCACATGTGTGCATGCACACCTCTGCCATATGACAGGCAGACCTGCCCTTGGGGCATGTATGCCTGCCACATGGCACCCGAGCCTGTTTTGGGGGGGCCAGAGGGTGTCAAAGTGACACCCCCTGCACCCTTGTGAAATTCGGTATTTACCGATTCGGTAAATACCGAATCGGTAATGCCCATTCATTCCTATGGGCTTCAAAGCCCATAGGAATGAATGGGCATTACCGATTCGGTATTTACCGAATCGGTAAATACCGAATTCTTCAGAATCGGTATTCCAGCACATCTGGAATACCTACATATCCACCCCTTAGATTTACCGATTTTTAATTACCGAATCGGTAAAATTCGGTAATTAAAAATCGGTAAATCTATTTTACCTACATCTGGGCCTTTATCTTTAAGTGGAGGTCTTTGAGGATGAGCACATTCTTTTTTCTCAGTGAAGCTGAAAGACGAAGCAACCAGGTTGCAATCCAATTGCTGTGCAGATTGAAAAACTGTGGTCTTATGTGCAAGACCTGTTCCCTCAGATTCTGAAAGCCCGAATGAGCTTGAGATGGAATTGACTCATACACATTGAGTATACTCTTTCTACCAGCAAAGCTTAACACTACTACCAGACAAAGTCACAAGAGGAAACTATGTAATGGGTAATGAACAGGTAATCTTTGCTATGTGTTAATTGCTCCAAATTATTTTCCTTAATGCCAAGCTCTTATTGTACGAGAATCTGGTGCTTAGAATGCACATGTGTGTTATTTACAGTCTCTCATCAGATGGATCTTGTTAAGTTGATTGAGACACAAAGGGAGTTGGCAATAATAAAACATTTCAACTTTTGTGAAACCCTTTTGACCCCACAATAAGGACCAGGAAACAGTAACTGAAGTTAAGTAGTTTAATTGCCTATTATTAAGCAGTCCAGTATATATGTATATCAATATAACATTAAAAAGATACAGAATTACAGCTGGCAAGCTGAAATATTGCAATAGGTTCAGTTTCAGAAAGATATTATAGGAAATAATCACAGCGACAACAATACAAAAGCTGTGAAATAGATATAGGTACTCCTTAAGAAACTACGATTCTCTCTCCTAAGCATGAACACGTTCTAGAGTCTTCGAATCAAGGCACTACGTTTAGAATAAGATTGGATTGTAGAATAGGGTCTCAAGAAAATGGGAGAAGGTTTCAGCCTAGTAAAGACTCCAGTAGAAGTCTTACAGAATTGGAATGAGTGTTTAGCATGAAGCTTCAAACTTGCAAGAATAAAGGAAGCAGAGAGGTCTGTACCTCTCAAATTCTAAGGGAATCTACTCTGACTTCTAACTGTTTGAACATTAATTAAAACAAGCAAAAACTTCAGCAGCATTCATATCTTTTTCCCACCCCATCAGGAACCAATCATTTCACTTCTTGTGGTGTGGATTTGCAACATCACCCGAGTTTCCAATCCCACAGTACTTAGACAGTTACTGCAACCTTGAACATCCTCCCCGTTCTGGATACTCACTGAATTGGAGGCTTAATCTGCTAATAGGTCTTCACATTTCTTGCAAAGATTTCTCTTCTCAGATCTTACTATCAAAAAACAAATACGTACAAGAATACTCCTTTCTCGAGCTAATTCAGCCTTTAGAAGGCACATGCAAAAGAAAGAATATGCTGACCAAGTAAAATATATTTCAATATAAAGGCCTTTAGTCTGGCTAACATTAAGTAAACATTTAATGTGCATTTCAAATATATGAATATACATGCACACATATAACTTTCAGAATAAATGCAAACATGAATAAGGAATGCAAGTTTACTTATGCAAATGTAGCTTGAAATATAAAACGTGAATAATGAACACATGTAAGCCTTTTAATTGAACATTAGTGCACACATTTATAAAGCTTCAGTTTCTTAATAGTTACATGTTGTTAGTGCATTTAAATGTTCACACAAGTCAATATTATTCGGGCTGACAGTGAATATAATGTCAAAATATAAATGCGAAATCGAGTAACGATAACGTGTAAAGAATGGAATCTAAATCGTGCTACGCCAGGGCCTTCAGCATATGCAAAAGGACAATAAAGATTTTGATGTACTGGCCAGCATTCAAGTGTGAAAAAACCTTGTACCACATGAGATTTTACATATAAAGGCTTGTTGCACCCACAGGGCATGCAGAGGGTTCCACAATTTGGAGACTAGGGGCTAGATGTAGGTAATTTGATTTTACCGATTCTTAAATACCGAATTTTAACGATTCGGTATTCAAAAATCGGTAATTGAGATGTAGAGGAAAAATCGGTATTTTTTACCGAATCGGTAAAATTCAGTATCGGACTTTCGGAAAATACCGAATCGGTATTTACCGAATCGGTATTTCCAATGCATTCCTATGAATGCATTGGAAATACCAATCGGTAAAAACCGATCGGTAAATACCGAATCGAACAGCAAACAAAAGTGAAACTTAACACAACAGCCAATCAGGTGCAACCACCCTCCCCCTTCCAACCAGGAAGTGGCTACACAGGCAGCTGCAACTAATTAGAAGGTTCTGGAGAGGCAGTTGGAGCAGAGAGACTGGGAGCAGCAGCAGCAGACAGAGCTTGTGTTTTTTCAAAACTTTAACATGGCAAGCAGCAGGGACACTGAGCAGGCTGAAAGGAAAAGAAAGCTAAAATTCAGTAGCATGGAGCTACAGGTCCTTGTTGAGGAGGTGGTAAAGGTACACCACAGACTTTTTGGAAAGCAGTCCCTTACTGTGCCAGAATCAGCAAAAAGGAAGATTTGGCTGGAAATCTTAGAGAAAGTAAATGCAGTGGGAGTGACCACCAGAGTCACTGAAGATTTAAAAAAGAGGTTCTATGACCTAAGGAGCCTCACAAAGAAAAAATTGGCTGACCACCACAAACAGGCCTCGCAAACAGGTGGAGGAAAGAACACTGCACCCCCCCTCACCGGCCTGGAGGAGATGGTAGCCACAACCCTGGAGGCTGAAAGCGTCCATGGACTGGGAGAAGTGGACAGCTCGGCGAAATCTGCAACTAAAAAAGGTAAGATGCATGCACAGCAATCCCCCCTCACACCCCCATCCATCCCTCACCCCTTGCAGCTAAGTTACCCCAGTTCCAGGGTGTCTGTGCAAAACTGTAGCAATGCATCATGGTACACGTAGTCAGTTATTGAAAGACCATGTCACACAGCACTGTAACCAACAAGTTATTCAAATGAATGCAGACAAAATGAAGGGCAGGCAGCATGTACAAAGTGCAATATCATATGTTTAATTATAGTTGCTGTGAGACATTTGCACCTAGCTGATATGTGCTCATATGTCCACAGGTCACACATCCAGAAGGCAGTCTGAGGAGGCAGAAGGCACGGCACCCAAGAGGGATGACAGTCAGGAGCCAGGGCCCAGTGCATCACAGGACACAGGTGTTCCGAGTGGGCAGCCACCCTCCCAAGAAACTGACATCAGTGAACAAATGCAGGCCTCCCCAATTCCTTCACAGTCACCACTATTGGTCTCATCACCCGAAATGCCTGCATCCCTTGTAGTAGAAACACCTGCTGCACACCCTAGCAGGAGGCATGTCGTTTCCCCACTGCTGGAAATGGAGACAGCTGCTGATGAAATGGTGGGTGAAGACTCACAGAACTTGTCTCAAGCTGACATCACTGCCACACTGCAGCCCAGCACAGAGCCTGTACCAAGTACCACTAGACGCCGCACAGTACAAGGGAGGAGTGTAAGTGCACGTGGGGAGGGGTCCAGCGTCTTCCAGGGCCTGGAGGGAACCATGGTCAGGATTCAGAGAATGCAGGGCAAGGGCATCATGTCCTGTCAAAGACAAATGCGTAACCTGAACATCAACATGCAGGAAATTGGCAAGGGCATCAGGGAGCTGGTGGAGGTTAACAAAAGCATGGCAACAGGCATACATGACATGTCCCAATCCATGCAGCAACTGTGCTCAAAACTGGACTCTGAAATCACATCAAGGCGCAGGGAGAAGCAGCGCGCACAGAGAACAGAGAAATCTATCCACCGCTAGGCAACAGCCACATGCCTGCTATGCAGGCGTAGCATCAATAGTCAGGAAGTCCTGACTCATAACAGCAACCAGTTGACAAGGGGCATAGCCGGAATGACCGGTGCGCTGGAGGCCCTACTCAATGCTCAAAGTACACAAAGTTCTGCTATTGACGTGCCGGACACTGAAGGTAGCACCAGTAGGAGCAGCACAGCAAGCCACCATGGCGTAGAGCCAAGGAGGAGCAGCAGGCGACAGGGTGAGGCTAGAGGCCAAACGCCCAGTGAACAGGCTGAGCCACACACACCTGCCAGTGCAAAGCATGGCCGAAAATGAACAGTTGTAAATATGGCCTACTGCCATTGGACATTTGAATCATAGTTAATAAAGTTTTATTTGCACATTTGTGCCATTTAAACCTGCCTAGTGACAATATACAACTACGGTGGGTGGATTCAACACCTGTCTGTGTGTGTTTGCTCACTGTGAGCATTGCTGTCAAATGCTTACTGTTGCACTTTTGTTCTTTAACATATCTTGAAGAAATCTAATAAAACAGAAGCTTGTGCTTTCAATATAGCTCTCAGTGTCATCACTTACTCAGAAATAGTTGCGTGTTATTTCCTCACGTCTGTATCTGCCATCACTTGGTGTTGACACTCCAGCAGGTTGTCTTTCAGGCACAGCAATGTCGTCGTCATGATCCTCATAGTCTAATAACTCCACCTCAGTCCCCCTCTTCACAGCAAGATTGTGCAACATAGCACAGGCAGCAATTATCTTACAGCAGGTGATGGGGGTATACTGCCTTGCACCTCCGCTCTTGTGCAAGCATCTAAACCTGCTTTTCCAGATACCAAATGTTCGCTCTACAACATTGCGTGTGCTCTTGTGTGCCCGGTTATATCTCCTTTGGCTGGGTGTTGAGGGGTTGAGGTAGGCGGTGAGTATGAAGGAGCGGAGGGCATATGCACTGTCTCCTAAAATGAAAAGGGAATAATTTACTCACATGCATACATGTACTGCTTATTGCAATAGGTGTAATAGGTGTCGCACACTGTGTCTTACCTAGGAGGTAGCCTTCACCAAATTCCCCTGCAGTCAGCCGTGCATAGATGCCACTGTTTTGAAAAATATAGGAGTCGTGGGTACTCCCAGGGAATTTTGCCACAAGGTCAGTGATGGCAAACTTTGCATTGCAGATCACCTGCACATTGATGGTGTGGGTGGACTTCCTATTTCTGTATATATATTCGGTGGCAGAAGGGGGACAAATGGGAATGTGCGTGCCATCAATGCAGCCAATGATATTGGGGAAACATGCCATCTGGTAGAAGTATGATTTTGTTTGGACCAGTTCAGCATGGGTTGCAGGAAAAGATATGTAATGCTCCATCATCTGTAACATGGCGTCAAGGAATTTGTGGAAAAACCTTGACAGGCTGCTCTGGGTCACCCCTCCTACCGCAGCAACCACACTCTGGTAGCTCCCAGAGGCAAGCAGGTGGAGGCTGCACAGCACCTGCACGTGGGGTGGAATGGCGTGTGCCCTTGGGGTAGTGTGCTCCAACTGTGGGTGGAGGTCCCTGATGAGGTCCAAGATGGTGTCTGGGGCCAACCTGTACCTCTGCAGTATCTCTGCCTCTGTGAGCATGAACAGGGTTATCCTCTGTCTGTAGACCTGCTCCTCTCTCTGCCATTCCCTCTCTCCTTCCTCCTGTAGCCGTAGCCGTCTTGCAATGACATAAAATGCCGTCACTGTGCAAGAAGAATTGCATTTTGGGTCCATTTTTATAGGTTGCACCTGTTTACCACCTGATTCCAATCCATGGTAAATACCGACTCTTAAATACCGAATTTCTAGCAAATTCGGTATTTCAGTGCTTCCCTACATCTCAGAATCCATTTTTACCACTTCTTATTTACCGATTCGGTAAAATACCGATTCTGTAAATTTACAGAATCGGTAAATTTACTGATTCGGTAAATTTACCGATTCGCTACTGATCCAGCGGGCTATAGAAAATATATCATAAACTACGCTACCCAACTTCATAACCTATAAACAAAATTCTATACTAAACATGGACCCATTTATGAACCTGATATATTTTGGGCCTACTGAATCAGGTGGTCAGAATAAATCTATATACACATTATTTACAAACTATAAACATTTTATACATTTGCAGAAAGAATATTGTCATTAGAATAAAACTCAACCATTTAAACGACCACCATAGGCGACGTGATCTAGCTAATGGTAACCTATACTTCTAAATAACCAAGACCAGCTTGTTTGTCAAAAGTAAGATTTTATTTTCTAAATTATGGTATATATGTTGTAAGTTTTATAAATGAAATTTATTTGCAATAAAGCAAGCATGATAGTAAGAAATAAGAAAAATACAAATTAAGCAATTGAATCAATTTAAAGAAATTATATAAAGTTTAGCATTTCTAAAACCTATTTCCCTAACTGAGCTAAATAGACAGAAATTAAAGTAAAGTTCTTTGAGGATTCTTACGTGCTCCACGCAAAGTCCAGCAGCACATCACCCTCATCGGAAAGTCAGAAAGCAGCAGCCAGCCCAACCCTAAGGGCATGACTTTTTATACCTTTCTACGCTAACTAAACTAGCAAAGGAAAATTTTCAGAAATACTCGACGTCCCATTGGCTGAGAGTGACAAGTGACATGTCACCCGATTCTTAAAAAGTTCCACAAGATCATGTCTTACAAAGACCATTGTCTCTTCCACGTGAAGCCAGAGGCTTCCTGCGATTGCAACTTTGTTTTAAGTCATCCTCGCAGCTTCCATAGTCTTACAGTGCAACTTCCGCGGATGCCAAGTTAAGGACTGACAAAAAGTTCACTTTCGACCTTGGCCATGTCCGACAGAATGATGTCAGCTCATCAGTTTTTGCTTTGTGAATGCAGCTTCAATAAACGTTTTAATTCAGAATGGGCGTCTCGTGACTTTCTGCAGAATTCTAAGTCAGCTCTTTTTGTACGGCTCAAATAGCTAGGCCTCAAAAGCAGGCAACTTATGATTTCTAGTATAAAACAAACACAAGAAAAGTATTAATGTAAGAAATAAAGTATATTCTGTATCCACCCCATGGTTTACTAATTAATTAGCCCACCCGATTAATCAAAATGTTACCTAGCCATTGCAAACAAATAAAGCAGCATTTATATTTACCAGTCTCCGTTTTTCTATGAGACCCATATGCACCTAGAATAGTAGAAATGACATCACACAGACAAGGAAAAGCAAAACAAGCACATGCTTATTTTAAATATGCAGCAGTTAGTAATGACAAAAACGAAAACAATAAATTATTTTATTATTTTGCACGAACAAAAAGATGCAACAATTATGCACGTTTATGAGCACACATGTTAGTCCCCCCACGTGTAAAGTTTAATCTAGGTTGTATTAGCACGACATATCACAAATCATTAATAATTTTATTCATGTTATGGAAATGTGACTTTGCGAGTTTAAACAAAATTTTGTTTTCTATCTCGCTCCATCAACTCCCTCATCTGGTGATTAACAAATCACCACACCAGCACTCAAAATTTTGGTAAATTTAATTTTAAAGAAATCGATTCAAATTCATTGTATTAGTAAACCTAAAAGTCTGTTTCAGCATAATCTTTACAATTAACATGACGCTCTCTATGTAACTCCTGCAACTCAATCTCCCTTTCTTCTTCTTTTCTGAGTTTATAAATTCTCTTCTTTTCTCTTAAATGCTTCTTTCTTTTATGCAACAGACAACCTACTTTAGTCAAAATAAAAATAAATATAATTATAATCAAAGGTGCCAGAATCTTGCCAAGAATTGAACTTCCGATATTATGAAACCAGTTTTTAATTGCTTGAAACCTATTTGAAAGTTTCCCAGTAAAATCTTCTTCTTCTAAAGGAATTATTTCAGAATGCATTTGTGTAATATTCTTAATATACATTTCAATATTTTTACTTTCATCCGGTATATATGTACAGCAATGTTGGACATGTAAAATGCCACAGACTCCTCCCTCTTTTGCAAGGAGTATGTCTAAAGCAAGACGGTCTTGAATTACCATGGATCTAATTGCAATAACTTCAACATTCACTAATTGAAACCCATCAGCAGTGTCAGTTGATAATCTATCAACTATAGTGGACAATTTTCTGATTCTCCCTGCATTTAGGGTTATACCAACAAAAGGTATTACAGCTTGAAAAATATCTCCCAGAACTTCAGTAAAAGTTTCTCTTTTAGCTCTATTTACATAGTTATGAATTTTAAATAATCCTTCTGAATCTCTGTCAACATGAAACACTTTAGGAAAAACAATTCCCACATAACAAGTTCCATACCAATGGTCTGGAAGGTTGTAGTAGACTTTGTCACCACAAACAAAATAAATTCCAGGAAAGATAGGATCTTTTCCACCTTTAAATCCCCAACCTCCCATAATTTGATAAGTATCTTCACAGTTGCTTGCACCTACAAAATAATTATCAAAAAGTGTGTTATCTCTTCTAATGCAAAGCTTTCCACTAACAGGTTTGTCTATGTGAATTGCAATATTTTCAAGCATTTTGCCATTTAGTTTCTCATCCTCTTTTTGCCAGAATGATGACTTAGTCTGCTTGACTAATTCATTTCTCTTATAAATTGCTCTTCTCTCCTCAACCATATTCAAAAATTTCTTCCCTTCAGCACTTAATTTACATGTTAGATTATTCTTGTAAGCATACTCATAAGTGAGTTCGTTAGTAACAAGGAAATATTCTCTCAATTGTTTAGCTTTCTTATGCTTATTTAAAGCATTATCAATCTTGACATTAGCAAAAATCTCATCATAATTTGAATAGTAATATTCTAAACGACCAGTTTGATAAAATAAACTAGTTAATACACTACATGTAACAGCATAAGTGAGAGGAAGCATATTATATGTTACTCCCTCAGAAACAGAAGCGGGTAACTTAACGCATACATAACAGTCCTTTGCATCCATTACCTTTACATATTCACTCAAAAGCTTTGTGAATGTATTGCTTGAAAAATCACCTATTGATTTATCTTGATGAATGTTAGGCTGATGATCAATAACTTTTGCAGATGCACTATGTTTAGTTTGGCTAACCAGAGCTTTGCTTGTTAAGTTAACTTTGTGTAATTCTCTATTCATTTCTAAAGGTATAATCACAGCTAGTACCAACCAGAGCAGAACTAAAATGAGCAGACACACCAGAGTCATCTTACAGCATCTTTTAAAAACAGAGCATTTTGAAGTGCTCTCCTTAATGTAAGGCATTTCAGGTTAGTTTTAGCCTCAAAAATAAAATAAAAATAAATTTTAAAATTTATATACACCCCCCTTTTAAAATATATTTTTCTTTTATAACCCTAAACAAGATTTCTTCGACCTTATGTCATACATAAGTTTTTCTTCTACTAGACAGTTTTTCTTCGACCTTGTGTCAACTAACAGGATTTCTTCAGCCTTATGCCAATTTAATAATTTTGTACTTCAATCATTGTCACTAATTTCTTGGATTTCGTTTTCTTCTTCACTACTATCATATATGTCAATAACAGGTGGAATTACTAAGTAAGTCCACTCAGGAGACTTGTATTTCTGGTTTGGTCTAATTATTCTCTTCCCTTTTCTCGATATCACTTCTATTTTTCTTCCAACTCCAACCTCTTTTCCAGGACTCTTTTGACTACTGATTTCTTCAACTTGTTCTATTGGCTTTTTAATCAATCTGACTCTCAATCTTCCACCAGGCCAGTAGTCTGCTTTTCTCACGTACTTTTTCTTTGGTTCAGAATTATTCGATTCAGATTTCCAAGTCCTTTTCTTTCTGCTTTCACTTTCACCTTCCACGTCACTTTCCTCAGTTTCGTAGTCTGAAATTTCAATTGACTCAGGAACTTCTCTATACGGCAATTTCACTCCTTCAGGAACTTCACTTTGTCTTCCATCACTGGTACTCGGTAATTCGTTCTCCTCCTCTTCCTCAATTACCTCTAGCTTCCCAGATTTCGGATTTTTGTTCCTTACTTCAGAGCTTGTTCTCTGCCTTTCGATACTCTCCTGGTCTGAAACTTCTTTTGGTTCAGCTTCTCTGTCTTCAACATAGACAACCGAATCCTCAGTTATCTTTCCTTTTAGTAGATTCTCTTCACCTTCAGAATCTATTTCAATTATTTCTAAGTCTTTTCTTGTCAGATTTCCATTCACTGGCACAGTTTCCAGATGTCGACTTTCTTGTCGATCTTCAGAATCTGGAATTATTTCACCTTCTGTTCTGTCTTCTGCTTCAGAATCAGAGTCATCTGTGGTATCACTTTCAACATCAGAATTCTCAGGAGTTGGTATTGGAATAGTATGACTTGGATGAATCCAGCGCTTCAATCCTCTGCACTTTACAGCATTAGTAGTGATCAAGATTACCTGCCTAGGTTTCTGCCATCTAGGAGATAGACAATTCCTCCTCCGATGTACTTTCGTTCTGACCCAGTCTCCAGGTCTCAGATCATGTGTCAAAACTTTGTCATTTGATTGTGCTTCAGTTCCCACCTGATTAGACACAGAAGTTACCATATCAGATAACCTTTTACAGTAATCCAAAATTGCACTGTCATTTATGCTCAACAGTTTACCTACAGGTACAAAAGCTTGCCTCATAACTCTTCCCATCAAAATTTCATGAGGACTCAAACCTGTCTTTTTATCTGGTGTACTTCTTATTGACATCAAAACAAGTGGAAGAGCATCAGTCCACTTAACTCCTGTCTCTAGACACATTTTTCCAATTCTGTTTTTGATAGTTCCATTTATTTGTTCAACTACACCTGATGCCTCTGGTCTGTATGCACAGTGTATTTTCTGCTCAATGCTCATAGCCTCGCAAATTAACTTCAACAGTTTGTTATCAAAATGGCTTCCTCCATCACTCTCAATAGTAACTGGAAAACCGTACCTTGGGATGATTTCTCTGAGCATTAGTTTTGCTACTGTAATTGAATCACAATGTCGTGTAGGAAAAGCCTCTACCCACCTTGAGAACAAGCATACAATTACAAGTACATATTTCAAACAGTTGTGTAAGGGCATTTCAATGAAATCTATTTGTAACCTGGTGAAGGGACCACCCTCTCGACCAATTATTCCTGTTCCCACCACTGATTTTCTGTTTGGATTCATTTGTTGGCATGACAAACACCTTTGACAAAAAGATTCTGCAATGGTTCTAAATTTGGTATTGAACCATGTTTCTTTAAACAGTCTGACCATAGAATCTCTTCCTAAATGTGCAGGACCATGATATAATCTGGCCATGTCAGAAATCATGCAATTTGGTAAAACTACTCTGCCATCTTTGTAAACCCACACTCCATCTTCATCACGTTGTCTACAATCTGATCTTAACCACTGGTCTTTTTCTTCATCATCTGCTTCGTTTTGTAAATCTCTAATCTCATTCCATGTTTCTACAATAGTTGTTAGCATTAATGAATTTGAATCAGTTTCTGTACTTCTATTCCGATTGTAAGAATAATTTTTCCTTGCGCAGTACTTTGCTGTTTCATCTGCGAAGGCATTTCCTTTGGAAATATAATCAGTCCCTCTAGTGTGTGCTGCACACTTGACTATGGCAATTTCTTTTGGCAATTGTATTGCTTCAATTAATCTTCTAATGAAAACTGCATTTTTAATTGGTGATCCTGTTGATGTCATGTATCCTCTCTGTGACCAGAGTTGTCCATAATCATGCACAACTCCGTACCCATACTGACTATCAGTAATGATGGTAACTCTTATATCCTTTGATACTTCACATGCACGAATTAAAGCAATCAATTCAGCTACTTGAGCTGAACGAACTCCTTCAAGACATGATGCTTCTTTAATGTTTTCGACTGTACAAACTGAGTATGAAGCTTTCAAGACACCACCTTCGGATCTTAAGCATGAGCCATCTACAAAGTAGACAAAATCCGATTCAGGCAAAGGTCTGTCTTTGATGTCTTTTCTTGGTTTTGTGCAGAATTCCATGACATCTAAACATTCATGTTCTGTCTCAATGTCATTAACGATTTCAGAATCAGGCAGTAATGTAGAAGGATTCAGATTCAAACATCTTGAAATCGAAACATTATCTGCTCCTAGTATGATTTTTTCATACTTTGTCAATCTGCTACTTGTTAAATGTTGAGTCTTACCTCTTGTCAGTAATATTTCAACTGAATGAGGCACAAAAACTTTCACAGGAAATCCCATAATGATTCCTTCACTTTGTTCAAGACTGATACTTGTAGCTGCAACTGCTTTCAAACAACCTGGTAATGCTTTTGCAATTGGATCAAGAACTGCAGAGAAATATGCAATAGGTTTCTTTAGGTTTCCATGTCTCTGAATTAACACAGATAATGCACATCCTTCTCTCTCACTGCAATACAGTTCAAAATCTTTCTCATAATTTGGCATACCCAAAGCAGGAGCTTGGCATAAGCTCTTTTTCAAGTTTTCAAAGGATTCCATCTCAACATCATTGAGAATAATTGGATCTTTTACATCTGATTTGGTCAGTCTTTGTAGTGGTTTCGCAATTACTGAAAATCCACTTATCCATTGTCGACAGTAACCTACCATTCCCAGGAACATTCTGACCTGTCTTTGTGTTCTTGGCGGTAACATTGCTTGAATCATTTTTATTCTCTCTATTGTTACTTGTCTTTTTCCTTTCGCAATTCTGTGACCAAGATATTTCACTTCTTGTTTGCAAAACTGTAGTTTTGCTGGGGACACTTTATGTCCTTCTTCTGCAAGGCGATTTAACAGAATTATTGTGTCTGTTACACAATTTTCTCTTGTCTTAGCAGCTATTAACAAATCATCAATATACTGCACCAACGTAGACCTACCTGGTAAGTCTAAATCTTCTAATGATCTTTTTAACAGTTCGTTAAAGATTGATGGACTTTCTGTATAGCCCTGAGGGATTCTTGTCCATCCAAGGGTCTTACCTTGGAATCTGAAAGCAAAGATTTCATAACTGTCTGGGTGTAGAGGAACAGTAAAGAATGCATTGCAAAGGTCAATGACTGTGTACCATTCAGCATCATATGGAATCTGAAATAGAATCACTGCTGGATTTGGAACCACAGGACAACATGGAATAACAATTTGATTAACCTTTCTCAAATCTTGTACGATCCTAAATGTTCCGTTAGCCTTTTTAACTCCCATAATTGGTGAATTACAAGAGCTACTCTTCATTTCTTCCAATACACCTTGCTTGATTAATTTTTCAATTACAGGTGTAATACCTTCAATTGTCTCTGTTTTCATTTTATACTGTGGAGTGTTTGGAAATTCTATTCCCTGCTTCAATGCAATTTTAACAGGATCTACGTTTTTCATCAGACCCATCTCATTCCCAGTAAAATCCCATATTTCAGATTTCACTGTCTCTTTTAGCTCTTCAGGTAAATCTTTTTCTTCAAATGCAGGAAACAATTTTGTTTCTTCTGCTTCCATCATCATCATTGTCATTCTGTACAAACCATCTTCCTCCATTGTTTGTAATTCAACTCCTTCAGGAGAACAATATATTCTGCAATTCATTTTACATAGTATGTCTCTACCTAATAGATTTACTGGACTACTATTACAAACCACAAATCTGTGTTTGTCTCTGTAATTTCCAATTTCAACTGGTACTGGATCAGTTAGGTCTGTTTTAATTTGCTGATTACTTACTCCGACAACTTGGATGGTATCCCCAGAGAGAGGTAGGTTTTCAATTTCCACTGATCTAACAGTAGAACGGGTAGCACCAGTGTCCACTAGAAAAGTGATGTCTACATCATTAACTTTCCCGTTTACATAAGGACCGGACTGGTCAACCTCAAGAGTGGCTCCAACAACACACTCTTCCTCCTCTCTCGGGCACCGTCAGCAATAATCATCAGAATCACTGTCTTGGCTTTCTGTCAATAAAAACTGTTGTGAAGCATTTTGCATTTGAACCCTTTGCTGCTTTTGCTGTTTTTGTGGTTTTATTACCTGTTCACATCCCTGAAATCCCACGTTTGGATTATATTTTTGAACTCCCCCACAATTCGGAAAAGGTGGTTGTGGCAACTGGTCTTGACGATTATTCACCTGTTGTTGTTGCTGTTGTTGTAACTGTCGCTGAATATTAAATTCATTTAACCCCTGTTGCATCTGTAGCTGTTGCTGCACGTTAACACCATTCTGCATCTGTGAATTCAATAAGGGATTCTTTAAGTTTCTAGGAGGATGAGGACACTCGTCCCTCCAATGTCCAATTTCGCCACAATTAAAACAAGGTAATCTTTGTTTCAGCTCTTCTATCTTTGGGCTAAATTTCTTTTGGAAATTATTACCTTTAAACTTTCCTTGTATCTGGTTCGTATTTCCAGTTTGAACAAAATTAGTGTTCTTATTTCCCATGCTGGCAATCTGTTGCTCAGCCACTTTTACCTGTGCCCACATGGCTTTCTCCTTCAGCTTCTTCTGTTTTACTTCTAATTCATCGCTACAATATTTTGCCTTTCTCAGAATATCATCAATAGATAGTGCTTGCCATCCGACAATACTAGTTCTGATCATTTCTCCAATTTCAGGCTTTAGTCCATAAACAAATCTATAGATAAAATGACTCATGTCTTTCTCATCTAATTTTTCATAACCACTGTATTGTTTAAAGATTAACAGTAGTCTTTCATAAAAAGAATGAACTGATTCTTTTGTTTCCTGCTCTGTTCTTTCTATTTTAACCCAATCAACTTCTTTGGGTGGAATTTTGTTTTTCATCCAAACAATTACTTTCTCATAAAAATCCATTACGAGTGGATTTGGGGCACCTGTTTCTTTGATTCGCTCAGGTTCTGTTTTTGGCCAACTAATAGATATTTTACATTCTGTCCAAAGATCAGATGGAACAACAATGTCAAAAAATCCATCCAAATCAATCCACAGAACTTTTGACACTTTGATAAATCTATCGACTTGCCTGTACCACTCAACAGGTTTCTCTCTTAATTTTGGAAAATCATTTGTAAATAACAGAATGTCTTGTCTCGACCATGGGACATGAACATATCCTCCACCTGCAACTTCTCTCATTGGAAATTGTTTTGACATTCTTTCTAATCTTTCATCTTCCTTCCTTTTAGTCCATTTCACTCTCCATTTGTTCAGTTCTCCTAGCTTTTTGATATAGACAATCAAATCTTTAATGTGAACTATTCTTCCCATTGAGTTCAAACTCTCAATGTCGCTTTCTGAGAAATCTAATCTATAATGTTTTGCAAAATTCTTTTGTTTACTCACATCGATTTCAAGTTCTGCAGCTAGATCCTCTAATTGATCATATTTATTTTTCGTTTTCCATTGAATACTTTTGCAAATGAATAATAGTTCATCATCCCGATAGTAATTTAAACTATCTGGGCCAATTGTTCCAATTATTAATTCTTCAATATTTGCTTTTAATTTGGCCACATCAAGTTTTGGTGTAGTTACCCTGACTTCAGGACTTCCTACATCTGACATAGCACCCATTGGTGTTTTTGGAGATAAATCCTCATTAAAGGTTAAATCAGGCATTCTCGATCTAGAAGTGTTTAATTCAGTCAAGTCTGAATAAAATTTTTCAGCAGGCTTTTGAATTTCTGTATTTAAAGGAATAGTTAATCCATTTTTGTTTGTATTTCTTTGATCAAATACAGGCTGAACAGGACCTATTGTTACTGGAACTGTGACAGCTTCCATGCTTTTTGTCATTCTTTTAATTAATTCTTCTTTAGACCTTAAATATTCATTATAATCGACATCATCAACATTTCTTGTCTCTCTTGCATAATCTTTTGGAGGTTCCCTTGCTCTTGGAGTCATTGAAAAATGTCTACCCTCATTTCGAGCATTCTCGAATTCTGGTCTTCTAGGAGTTTCAGTGATTTCACAATTATTTGGATAAAGTTTAGGAGCTTCATTAATTGGAGGTGCACTCGGTGAAGTTTCAGTAGAAACCACCGGAGTAGACCATGATCTAGGAGGTCTCAAAGGCTGATTAGGCTGTTTATTTCTAGCAGTTGTATATATTTCTTCCATAATTGCATCCTCAGATTCACTTTCCATAGATTTTCCTGTAGGAGAACCCATTACCATTTCATGAATTAAATACAATCCTTCACTCATGTTTCCCTGTCTCCACATTCGTAATCTATCTTCATGAGTTTCTCTTTTCCATGATGGATTTTTAGAAGGTCTTTTAATTCCACTAGCTTCTCTTTGTAACTGATACATTTCATCTTCCCACTCAACTAAAGCTTCAAATTGAGTTGGTCTCGGTTTTGGAACAAGAGCATTCATTTTCTCTCGTAAGTTTCTTAAAACTCTTACATTAAATGAACCATCATCAGGCCAAGCCAAAACACCATCGTTTTTTGTATAACGTTTCCAACTGTCGAACCATAAGACAGTATGATATCCGTATTCACCTTCCATGTATGCTGCAGGTGTTTTATACTTATGAAGTAGTTTACCACCTCGCGTTTCGATTTTCTTGTCAGGTGAAAATAAATTCTTAAATTTCTGAAATAATGTTGTCTTTTTCTCAACATGTTTAAAATGATAACTCATTTTTAAAAGTTAAATTTAATTCACAAAATCGTCCGTAAAATATTTCCGGGATGTTCCGCAAAACAACCAATCCGTGCGCGAAACACACCAACAAGCCAATGGCAGTTGAGCTACGTCAGTTTCCTGCTCAACCAATAATTTTGGAGATTTTCCTAAGGACCAATCAGCTCACAGGCCGTCAGAGACTCAGGAGCCAATCAGAATACAGCTTGTGACGTAGGTCACCCAATCCCAGCGCGGCTCTGTGACGTACACAGCAGCTGCGGTTTCTCGCTTCTCACTCCTGGCGCTTACCCCTCCTTCACAAAATCTTTTCACAGCGCCATTTTAAGAACACTTTTCAGTGTAAATTAATTCTTAACAATGACTTATAAAGACAACATCTGTTCGTTTCACTAATTAGGATAGTTTACATACATTCAAGTATCCACACTTCGGAATAGACGGCGCTATTCACACTAAGGATAATATTCAATTGTCAGTAGAGTAACCTTACCCCACCCTTCTAACACGTATAATTATGAACTCGCTTTGCTCTGAACCCACCGCGAAGTGAAAGTTCTAAGAGTTCCACTTGAACATAAAATACAACTCAAACTCGCACTTTTACACGGAAAATTCCCTAAATTCAAACACACACGAAATCCGTACAGGACTCTCACCTGTTTATAGAAATCATGCACCGTTAGCAAAATAACGACGTTATCCGTACAGGGCTCTCACCTGTTTATAAATATGAAACATGTACCCGTACAGGACTCTAACCTGTTTATAGATAATCATGCACCGACGCTAATTTTACCCTTCCTTCAAGCTCGGATATAACTAATACTCTCATCACAGTGAGTTTTATGGAAGGCGCTTTGTCCCTATTCTCATGCTGCTTTGATTTCTTAGAAAATCCTCACTATACAAGATTCAGACCTAGCCCTAAAACTGTGCTGCTCGGCGACAACACTATGGTACACGGCGATACCTCTTGTGATACTCGGCGATATCACTACAAACGAACAGATGGCTTGCGTGACTAATTTCTCGCCACACAATCTATACCGGTATAGCTTACAGATAGGCACGAAAAACGAACTTAACAAGTGTTAAAACATTAATCCTATTTTCATACCATGACGCAATCCTTAGCAACCAACATGTTACCTTGGTTACCCCTTAGCAACCATCAATTTCTGCTACCAGATAATTGATCCAGCGGGCTATAGAAAATATATCATAAACTACGCTACCCAACTTCATAACCTATAAACAAAATTCTATACTAAACATGGACCCATTTATGAACCTGATATATTTTGGGCCTACTGAATCAGGTGGTCAGAATAAATCTATATACACATTATTTACAAACTATAAACATTTTATACATTTGCAGAAAGAATATTGTCATTAGAATAAAACTCAACCATTTAAACGACCACCATAGGCGACGTGATCTAGCTAATGGTAACCTATACTTCTAAATAACCAAGACCAGCTTGTTTGTCAAAAGTAAGATTTTATTTTCTAAATTATGGTATATATGTTGTAAGTTTTATAAATGAAATTTATTTGCAATAAAGCAAGCATGATAGTAAGAAATAAGAAAAATACAAATTAAGCAATTGAATCAATTTAAAGAAATTATATAAAGTTTAGCATTTCTAAAACCTATTTCCCTAACTGAGCTAAATAGACAGAAATTAAAGTAAAGTTCTTTGAGGATTCTTACGTGCTCCACGCAAAGTCCAGCAGCACATCACCCTCATCGGAAAGTCAGAAAGCAGCAGCCAGCCCAACCCTAAGGGCATGACTTTTTATACCTTTCTACGCTAACTAAACTAGCAAAGGAAAATTTTCAGAAATACTCGACGTCCCATTGGCTGAGAGTGACAAGTGACATGTCACCCGATTCTTAAAAAGTTCCACAAGATCATGTCTTACAAAGACCATTGTCTCTTCCACGTGAAGCCAGAGGCTTCCTGCGATTGCAACTTTGTTTTAAGTCATCCTCGCAGCTTCCATAGTCTTACAGTGCAACTTCCGCGGATGCCAAGTTAAGGACTGACAAAAAGTTCACTTTCGACCTTGGCCATGTCCGACAGAATGATGTCAGCTCATCAGTTTTTGCTTTGTGAATGCAGCTTCAATAAACGTTTTAATTCAGAATGGGCGTCTCGTGACTTTCTGCAGAATTCTAAGTCAGCTCTTTTTGTACGGCTCAAATAGCTAGGCCTCAAAAGCAGGCAACTTATGATTTCTAGTATAAAACAAACACAAGAAAAGTATTAATGTAAGAAATAAAGTATATTCTGTATCCACCCCATGGTTTACTAATTAATTAGCCCACCCGATTAATCAAAATGTTACCTAGCCATTGCAAACAAATAAAGCAGCATTTATATTTACCAGTCTCCGTTTTTCTATGAGACCCATATGCACCTAGAATAGTAGAAATGACATCACACAGACAAGGAAAAGCAAAACAAGCACATGCTTATTTTAAATATGCAGCAGTTAGTAATGACAAAAACGAAAACAATAAATTATTTTATTATTTTGCACGAACAAAAAGATGCAACAATTATGCACGTTTATGAGCACACATGTTAGTCCCCCCACGTGTAAAGTTTAATCTAGGTTGTATTAGCACGACATATCACAAATCATTAATAATTTTATTCATGTTATGGAAATGTGACTTTGCGAGTTTAAACAAAATTTTGTTTTCTATCTCGCTCCATCAGCTACCCGTTGCGAATCGGTAAATTTACCGATTCTGGAATATTTCCGAATCGGTATTTTACCGATTCGGTAACTTTACCGATTCGGTAAATTTACCGATTCGGCCGATTTTCTGTCTCCTACATCCAGAAAGCTCAATACCGGTCGGTAACGCCCGAAAATACAGCTTTTCAGCCGTTACCGACCGGTAAAGGGCTTCCTACATCTGGCACTAGATGAAAAAAATAACGATGATGCGTTAACTATTGCAACAGAACCTTTAGGTTTGTGGCCCAGCTGGTCACTAAGGAAGAAAATGTAGAAAGGCAATTCCCAAACTCATACCAGGCACAGTAACAGCAACAAACATGGTCTCAGCTTACACCAAGCATTGGCAAAACCAATAGGTCTCGCCTATGGAAGAGTTGGGAATAACGGAAGATGAGGGTGACTTGAGAGTTCTGGGGTGGATAAAGGTAAAGAGAATTAAGGATCAAACATAAACCGTTTGAAAATACTGCATGTTTGATGATAAATGAAACATATTCTAAATTAGAAATATAGTGCCCGATTCACAGAACTAACCTAAGACAAAATCCTAAACTTACTACTTTTGGTATTCACAGAAGGCATTTAGTAGTAGTAAAGTCAGGATTTTGTCTTAAGTCTGTCTTAAGTCTGTCTTAAGTCCGTCTTAAGTCTGTCCTAGGTTTGCCTTAAGTTTGTCTTAAGACTGTCTTAAGGCTGTCTTAAGTCTGTCTTAAGTCGGTCTTAAGCAAACTTATGACAAAATCCTAACTTTACTACTACTAAATGCCTTAAAGTAGTAGGACAGACTTAAGACACACTTAGGACAGACGGAAGACAAACTTAGGACAGACTTAAGACAGACTTAAGACAGAATTGGGACAAATTCCTAACTTTACTACTACTAAATGCCTTCAGCGAATACCAAAAGTCGTAAGTTTAGGATTTTGTCTTAAGATAGTTCTGTGAATCAGGCCCGAGGTTACCAGCAAATAGTAAATGTGACACAGCAGCTACTAATTCATAAACAAGAATACTGTATGGCAACAGTGTGGAATGATGGTAGGATATTTATAGCTTCATAAACAATTAAAGGAAGGGGCAGCCGAAAAGTATGTTTCAGACAGTGGTCACATGTGAATAAGATTCCTGATTGCTCCTTGTTTGCATTCAGCTCTTGAAAATACTGGGAAGTGCGAGCAACAACTTTGATGGCTTCAAGTTCACTTGCAAGAAAAAGCAAAAAATAAAATAAAAACTACTAAAATCCAAGAGCAAGCAGCATGAAAAAATATTCATCAAGAAACCAATCAGTACTTTGCGCATGCCCCAGTGAAGAAAACAAACACATGGAGACAAAGTTAATCCCAAGTGAGGCTGACTTGTGCTTACACATGCTCACATGCTCACCAGAAAAAATAAATACGATAAGAGTGACAAGGATGCCAACCAATGATAAGTAATGAGCCTGCTAAAAGCCCCTTTTATATATATATATATATATATATATTTTTAGAAACAATAGGTTGTTGCAAGCAACAGCATATGCGCTGTCTCAGGCAAGACCTACAAATGTGACAAACTTGCTAGACTGCACATTACTTCTCTAAGTAAGTATTGAGGCCTGTCGCAATTCAAAATTTTCTTAGCTGAGAACATAAGCAGTGTCTAATAGTCACAGCACGGTCGCCTCTTGCACCATCAGTTGGTCTCTTATTCTTGTAAAGTTAAATGGTATTAATGGCACTCAACTATATGTGCAGATATTCCTTCTGGAAGGGAATTTATTTTCATCAGAGTGTAAGTGAGTTTGCCTCCTGTTTTATTCACCTGCTTGCATGTATTGTCTTTCAAATGAGGTACTGGTACTCAGAAGCCTGCGGGTGCTGCTGGGGGTTCTGAATGCCCGGATGTCTATTCTTTACCCCACCTCAATCCTCCTTCATCCACCACCACCCAACATTAACTGCCCATTATTTTACTCACTCATGTTCTATTTCACTCCTGGTTTCTACCTTTTTTGATATTTTCCATGTGTTTCTGCCTTCTTTTTTCCTCATCTGCTCCCGTTTTGCTGTTCTTCTGGGTGAAAGTCTGATCATTAAAAATAAGTTCCGGTCCCAAAAAAGAGTGCCTAGTCGGCCCACCTGCAACCATCGGCTCAAATTAGGCACTGCTTGGACTACTGATGCTTTCCAAAGAGGTGGTGTGTTCCAATTACCTTCCTTTAAGAGATGTAATGTTATTTCAGAATTGATCAGTTTATTTAAATGTCATTCGGTGTTTTTATTTAGCTTCAGAGTGGGTATGAGGGGGTGATGTGTTGAAAAGTGAAAACAATAATTAAATGAACTCAAAGTGCTGACATTATTTTCAGATTTCTAGATATGTGAACAGATGGCTAGCAGGTGAAGCAGCTTGTATTGGTGTCAAACATTTCCTTAGTTCTGCGGAGATTTGGAGGGTTTAGAGACAGGAGTGCGGTGGTGCTTGTGGGGGGGAGGGGTAGTTCACTTGAGAGGAATGTTCTTCCCTACTGTCTAAGGCTTCAATTAATTTAAGTACATTGGGCTCACATAGATAAAGCAAGAAGTTAACTTTTTCCATTGAATGTATAAAGGTTCTAGAAGTGAAGGTTGCTTTTTTGTCTAATAAGTTAGTGTTCGTTGGTTCAAAAGATATCCCATTCAGCACACTGCCTCAATCACATGCAAAAATCATTGTGTGGGCACACGTCTAAGCCCCTTACTTATTTTCTGAAAATGCAAAGTTTCAAAAGATGCTGGGTGCAGATATTTGGAAGCTCGTTGACAGCTGGCTTCCAAAGGGAACACGATTATGTCATGTTATTTGGTAACCATCATTTCAATGGCGTTGTAGTCGATTTTCAGTCTTGGCACCCTTCGGGTGAAACAGTGAAAGCCATCAATCAAATGTAACTATTATGTGTTGGTTTTTGATAATGTGAGATTAGTAGACAGTTTGTTCAATGTTGAATTTAGAAGTGGTTTGGTTGAGGAAAAATGGAATTCGATATTATGTGTTATTTGCAGAGTACTATGTGTATAGGTGGATATGTTGAAGGAATTTCATGTGTTTAATGGATTGTTCAGCTGATGTCAGGGGTTCTCTTTCAATTCATCATGATGCATGTAGGTAATTACGGATGATATATGCATGAGGGGGGTGCAGTTATGCTGGATTATGCTCAATTGCTCTACAATGTATGGGTGGCAGAACTGTTGGTTTGGCAATACTTTGCCAACTTTATGGCTTTGATGCCATGTTATGCACAAGGGTGTATGAGTTGTTTGTACTGTATGGAGGACCATCTAGAGGAGTGTTTCGAACAATGGCGGATAATGATATTGTTGAGTTGAGACTGTGGTTGAAATCAGATGAAAGCCTTATTGTGTGATATTGATGCATGTGGTAAGGATTGTTTATAATGTAGAGACTGTGAGGGTATGTGTATTTCTAAAACAATCTGCTCTCCAACCCTGTATGTATGTGTGAAAGTGTGATGCGATGCATGGCTTTCTGAATCTATACATTCCTCTCTGTAAGGCAGTGGTGGTGCCTCCATTTGAGCAGAGGAGCATCACCCCACAAGCCACAGAGCTAAAAAATAAAACGGTTATAAATTTGATTTATTTCTGTTTTATTTATCAGCAACCCGTCCTGAACTAAGTGTCTGGACGGGGCGGAGACGGCGCTGCTTAGTGGCAAAAGCAGGGAGCAGTGCGATTTAAAAAACATCTTGGGCCGGCCAGTCACACATGCGCATGTTAAAGTTCTCCAACCTAGCTGTCTTAGAGAAAGCATAGGCCTCCAGTAATCTTAGGAGCACTGGGAGCTCCTGCTCTATCCAATCCTGGTGCTGCTTTCATGCTGTGAAAGCAGTGCCAGGATTGAGTAGTTCAATTTCCTGCATTGCGAGCTTCATGGAATACACCAGAGAGAGGAGGTAAGTGAATTAATTATTATTGTTGTACCTTCACCACCTTCGGTCCAAGCCATCCGCCACTGCTGTAAGGAAAAATCAACACAGTGTAGCACTTTTAAAATCAACATTTCCTGGATAGAGGATGTAAATCCATTGTCATGGATAGAGCTGTTTAAAAATAATGTTGTATAAGTCATAGTAAAGGCATTTAATACAGTTCAATAAAGATTAGAAGAAGGGGAGTCACTTCACTTGTTGAGGAGGCTGAGGAGGACGCTGCATACCGCAAGGGACTGCAGGTCCCGGAGAGCTTTACCGGTGATTGCCCTCACCTGTGACTGCCAGCGGGAAGCCTACATTACTGCTTTGGCATCCGCTTCGCGGGAGCCACTTCGCTTATTGAGGAGGCTGAGGAGGACGCTGTATACCGCGAGGGACTGCAAGTCCCAGAGAGCTTTGCCAATGATTTCTCGCACCTGTGACTGCCAGCGGGAAGCCTACATTACTGCTTGTGGCACCCGCTTTGCAGGACTCGCGCAGGTGCGGGCCGGGCCAAGCCCTGGCCAAGGGTGGGCCAGTCTGATCCCGTTAGAGACCGAAAGAGACCGGGCTGGGCCGATCCCATTGACATTTTATATAGCGTAAGCTGTTTAACCCTCTCTGTGTAGCTCTGCCCTTGCATTTGTTTGTATTTTCTTGTTGTTTTGGTTATAGTCTGGGGTAATGAGTAAAGGCAAGCATAAGGGGGGAGGAGGGCCTGGTGTAGTGGGTACATTGGATGCGTTTTTGTCCTGGGCTGAGTCCGTATTAATTCATGAGCTTCAGCTGACAGAAAAGAGACTTTCTTTAGAACCTCAGGGACACTCCATCGGAAGTGCACCGACTCTATCAACCCCTATACTTGAACAAAATGTAGTACCTGATTGTTCTGTTCCACTGATCCACACTTTCCCGGTGCTTCAGCAAAATTAGTCTTCCCCGTTAGTCAGTTCAGATAGAACTTCACCTACACCCCCTGTATCCACTGCTAAAGTACTAACTCGCCAGCAAAGGTCTACATTGGCTTTTCGTGGGGAACCCATTCAAAAAAAGAGGAAATCGCTTGGCCTGCCAAAAACCACGCATCAGGCATGTAAAATGGCGAATCAAAAGTCTGCAATACTTGGTTGTGAGGGAGGCCCAAAGGAAGTATTGATTTCTGACATCTCGGGTACTGGTAACTATAGTAATAATGTCTTACATTTGTTGAATATCAGATCTGGGGTTGGCATCGCACTATTCAGTGAATTCAAAATGGTGCAAAAAATTCCTTGGGTTGGTAAATCCCAGAAAGCCCTTTTGGGAGACTGTGTGGTCCTAACTTTCAGGTCCCCGCGCCTGGTTCAGACAATTCAGGACAGGGCAGGGTCTGGTTATTTAACCAAGGATGACATTAACATACTTCCCCTTAGCTTTTTCAATCAGCCTCATGACGATTATGCTAGAGGAAGGGGAGTACTGAGAGACTTAGATTCTGAACTGGGCCCTTATAACTATGCGGTCCCCACACGTAATAGGTTTGAAGCCTTTTCCTCATTGGAGGAAATAGATTGACTTGGACACAAACCTAGTATTACTAGTCCAGATATAAACGTACTCAAGGAGCGGCACGTGGTTGATTGTGCAGCGGACATTTATGATATTGGAGCACCCATACGTACACTACCAACAGTCAACAGGAGTGATAGAAATATGAGTGACACTAAGGAGGGTGATGAAGGGGACTGTATACCATCATAAGCAAGTATGCCGTTAGGTGAGGGGTATTCTGGCTGTGACCATGTAAACCACACTCGGCCCACTGTGTGCAATGCAAATGAGCCCTACTCCATGCCAGACTTAAAATTAGTGTCCTGGAATGTAGCAGGGTTAAGTTCAAAGATATTCTCAGCGGGCTGGTCTACTTTCATTGAAGGCCATGGCATAATGACCTTCCAGGAAACTTGGGCCATGGACCGTGTTTACCGTCAGGGTTTCATAAATTTTTCAAAAAAAGCACAAGGGAGGCAGAAGGGAAGACCGATGGGGGGGGCCTCACAACATGGGATAGGCAGTCTGAACACTATAGGGCGGAGGAAACGCACATCGACAGCGGGGATATTTTAATAATTAAAATACGGATGGCAGATGTCCCTGATTTGTTGCTTATCAATGTTTATGCTAGGGGTTTGCCAGGTGGGAAGGCCTCTCCCACAGTAGCTCTCCTAGATATGTTTCTAAATGATTACAGAGGTGCAAGCAATATGATAATTGCTGGAGACTTTACCTGCTCCTTTAAGCCCCTTGATGATAATGATGTTAATCTTAGTACTGAGGAGCATGCCCAGTGGAATATACCGCACTTGGATCTTCCTCCTATCAAAAAGTGGACAGGGGCAGCATTGCAGTTAAAAGTGTTTTGTCTGGAACAAGGGGTCAGGGCCGTAAATGGGAGGTCCGTTTCTGATAGCAGGGCTTGCAAACCTTTAATAATGGGTTGCGAAGTAGTCGCATTGATTTTATTTTCCTTAATAAGGAATTTTGGCCCTCCCTAGTAGACATGGTAGTTCGGGAGCAGACCGAGAGCGACCATAACCCCCTAGTACTCTCCATGCAGCTCAAAGGTTCTCCTAGGGTTGTCAGCCAGGTGCCTGCAACTGCTTATGTAGAAGCACATTTAACCAACGATACAAGGAGAGTTAAATGGACTAATATTATCAAAAAAGAAGAGCACTTACAGCAGATGAGTGAGTTAGTGTCTAGCGCAATAGCTATTCTTCACAATTGTGCAACCCAAGAAGAGGTGAACTCAAGGGTATCACAGGTCCACAGTGAACTGTTTAATAATCTTAAAGTTTTTTTACTACTATGGTTAAAAAAAAACAGAGTTACTTGGGCCTTAAGGCTGCCGCCTGGTATGGTCAATCTTGTAGAAAAGCTTACAGAATTCTAGCTAGGGCAATAAGAACTAAGAACCGGGGAGATATAAGAAAGGCAATGGTGGGGTACAAGTTGGCCCAACAGAAAGCTAAAAGGGAATGGGATGGCCAACACTGGGTAGACCTTCTCAAGGCTTGTATAGGAAGGAGCATGGTCACCTTTTGGCATCTTGTGAAATGGGGCAGGGGTAAACCGAGCCATGCGCCAGCGAACCATGTAGCTCCCGAGCAGTGGGTATCTCACTATAAGGCCCAGTTCGCAACTATGAACCCCACACTGGAAAAATTTGAACTGCCACTCCTTAAATCTACTCTGCACTTTACAAAGAAAGAGGTGGAAACCGTATTAAAATCAGTCCCAAGAGGCAGGGCACCTCAGGTTAGATTGTATTCCAGTGGATCTGTTCCTTTATGACACAAGCAATTGGGCATCTTACATTCAGCTCCTTGTGAATGCTATAGCTAGTGGAGCACCCATGCCCGATACCTGGTCAGGAGCAGAAATTCTCCCGATTTTTAAGAAAGGAGACCTCTCTAACCCAGGCAATTATAGGCCTATAAGGTCTCATTGACTGTAAACAGAAAGTTTCGGCTAGGATGGTTTTAAGCCGAATCTAGGCCAGGATAGATGAATTAGACATCTTGTCACCACTTCAGGCGGGTTTTCGTTGTTATACCAGTACTATTGACCAGGTCTTCAGGTTTTTCTTAATTTACTGGCGTGTGGTAATTTTAGGCAGGGGTACTATTTATGCAGCTTTTGTCGATCTTGAGTCGACTTTTGACCTTGTCCCCCGCGCTAAAATGTGGAGAACTTTTTTGGAATTAGGTCTGCCACTAGAAATATTGGCTTTTTTGGTTACTCTACATGATGCTAATTATGCGCAGGTACGCTGGAACACGCAGGGGAGTGTCACACAAAGGTTCCCTACAGCAAAGGGGGTTCGCCAGGGGTGTGTTTTAGCACCAACCCTTTTTTCCTTGTATATCAATAGGGTAGACCAGTACTTCCAGAACTTCCCCACTGATGCTCCTACCTTAGCAGGTTTGAAGATCCCCCTGCTTATGTTTGCAGATGACACCCTGATACTCTTCAAGACACAAAAGGGTTTACAGTCTGCTTTGGGGAGATTTGAGGAGTTTTGTCAGGATCATGATCTCCTAGTGAATGTGGAGAAAACGAAATTTATGGCACTACACAAACATAAGGTTATGAATGGTAGACTTGAAATGAAGGAAGGTATCCTTGAACAGACTCAGAATATTACTTATTTGGGGGTAACTATTGGCAACAAACTTAGGGGTCGATTACGATGGCGGACGGAAGGTCGACCGCCGGCCTGGAGTAGGCGGAAAATGCCTTTTTCCTGTCCGCCTGCCGCGGTCACTCCGTCCGCCATATTAGGATGGGAAACACTGTCAAAAGTCCGTACGCGGCGGAAGAGCACGCACCGCCGCGGAACTACACCCGACCCCGCGGCGGACGTAACCAATCAAGAGACACCGCCGTACGGAATGACGTCTCCGACCGTCCTCCAAATCACGATGGCGGAAAACACACATGAAATCGTTGCGGAAAAACAACCTGCCTGAACACGGCGGATTCCCCACAGCGAAGATTCTACACATTGCAGAGATACCCACCACAAGCAGATCGTCGTCATGGACCCAACGCTACACGCATTTCCGATACTCTTCGTGCTCCACCACCAGCAAGTCATGGACCATCATCGACGATGACGCAGGTACGCCAACCCACCAATTGCAGTCGGAAGGGGAGAAACTGCCAGGGCTGTGACGTTGGAAGGGGGAGTGTCATGTTTGAGAAACTACATTGACGATCGCACCAATATATACACTATTGAAGTACACAACCAGGAATGACAACGACAAACCACAAAATATGATTTACTAGCTTTATTTAACATAATAGGTGTATAATCTCAGAGTATTCAAGAGCATGGGCACTGGGTACAACAGAGCAGGTACATCACTGGCAGCACATGAGAGGGCAGAATGCAGCATCAGAACAGCAACAGGGCATTGTGGCCAACAGAGCAGGTACATCACTGGCAGCACGTGAGAGGGGCTAAGTGCATCAACAGTCCATTGCACTGAACAGGTACATCATTGGCAGCACATGAGAGGGCAGAATGCAGTATCAGAACAGCAACAGGGCATTGTGGCCAACAGAGCAGGTACATCACTGGCAGCACGTGAGAGGGCAGAATGCAGTATCAGAACAGCAACAGGGCAATGTGGCCAACAGAGCAGGTACATCACTGGCAGCACGTAAGAGGGGCTAAGTGCATCAACAGTCCATTGCACTGAACAGGTACATCATTGGCAGCACATGAGAAGGGGCCTAGTGCATCAACAGTCCATTGTACAGAACAGGTACATCATTGGCAGCACATGAGAGGGCAGAATGCAGTATCAGAACAGCAACAGGGCATTGTGGCCAACAGAGCAGGTACATCACTGGCAGCACGTGAGAGGGGCTAAGTGCATCAACAGTCCATTGCACTAAACAGGTACATCATTGGCAGCACATGAGAGGGCAGAATGCAGTATCAGAACAGCAACAGGGCATTGTGGCCAACAGAGTAGGTACATCACTGGCAGCACGTGAGAGGGAAGAATGCAGTATCAGAACAGCAACAGGGCAATGTGGCCAACAGAGCAGGTACATCACTGGCAGCACGTGAGAGGGGCTAAGTGCATCAACAGTCCATTGCACTGATCTGGTACATCATTGGCAGCACATGAGAAGGGGCTAAGTGCATCAACAGTCCATTGCACAGAACAGGTACATCATTGGCAGCACATGAGAGGGCAGAATGCAGTATCAGAACAGCAACAGGGCATTGTGGCCAACAGAGCAGGTACATCACTGGCTACCCAAGTACGTGTGTCAAGCGACCCGTCCTAAGGACATTAATAATGTCAGGGTGGTTACATTCGTCAATCTACACACAAAGTAAAATGACATGTGAGTGATGGCAACTAAACCTCACACCACAGAATCTGGTGGAGTGCTTGAACTACTCGCCTCGGACACACTTCCAGCACCAGAAACTGGAGTGTGAGACACAGCCACCAATCTACTGACTGACACATGAGCCATAGACCCAGACACACTGCCAGCAACAGGAGTGTGAGACACAGCCACAGCTGTAGTGACTGACACATGAGCCCTAGACCCAGACACACCGCCAGCACCAGAAACAGGAGTGTGAGACACAGCCACAGATCTACTGACTGACACATGAGCCATAGACCCAGACACACCGCCAGCACCAGAAACAGGAGTGCGAGACACAGCCACTGATCTACTGACTGACACATGAGCCATAGACCCAGACACACTGCCAGCACCAGCAATAGGAGTGTGAGACACAGCCACAGCTGTAGTGACTGACACATGAGCCCTAGACCCAGACACACCGCCAGCACCAGAATCAGGAGTGTGAGACACAGCCACAGATCTACTGACTGACACATGAGCCATAGACCCAGACACACTGCCAGGACATGTCCCTGTACAGTGACCAACAAATACCATGCCTGCATCTGACACATGAGAGTGGCGGACACACACAGTGCCAGTACCTGCAACAGGAGAGGGCACAACTGACACAGTGCTACTACTTGATGCATGACAGCGTACAATAGACACAGTGCCACTATCTGACACATGAGAGTGAACTGCAGCTGACCCACTAGGACCACTGAAATGATGAGCCACAGGGCTGTATGGGCCAGGAGGCAGGGTGGCACTGGGAGCTGGGGAAAGCTGTACTGGAGCGACATTGAGGTGGTCAGGTGTCACTGGTGTGTGCCTCCGTTTCTTTGTGAAATGTAGGGGCACCCCGGACATGACTGGACTGGTAAGTGGAGTGACATGATCAGACATCAAAGGTGGATCATGTGCTTGTGGTGGTCTGCTCTCTGGGGACGTGCTGGACCCTGTCTGTCGTTTGCTGTGGGCGTGCCTTCTGCCCTCTGCATCATGTGTAATGGGGGATGCAACAACAGTGTACTCCTTTCTCTGCTTCTGCGGGGCGTGGATGGGAGTAGAGGTATGGGGGGACTCCACCGCTGACACATGTGTTGTATGTTCCTTCAACAACATCAACCTCAGTGCAGCCAGGGGTGATGTATGCCTGTCCTTGATGGAGCTCGTGTCCATGGAAGAACCCTTGGCCATGTGATGTGCCTTGGACGTAGGAGGTGTCCTGTCTCTGGAATGTCCCTGATCCCTGGGCGGTGCCCTGTCCCTGTGTGCAGACTTGTCCATTGTAGTGTTCCTCTCCTTTGAAGCGACCTTGCCCTTGGGAGTGTCCCTGCTCTTGGGAGGTGCCCTTTCCATTGTAGTGTCCTTGTTCTTGGGAGTGTCCCTGCTCTTGGGAGGTGCCCTTTCCTTTGTAGTGTCCTTGTCCTTGGGAGTGTCCCTGCTCTTGGGAGGTGCCCTTTCCTTTGTAGTGTCCTTGGGAGTGTCCCTGCTCTTGGGAGGTGCCCTTTCCTTTGTAGTGTCCTTGTCCTTGGGAGTGTCCCTGGACTTGGGAGGTGCCCTTTCCTTTGTAGTGTCCTTGTCCTTGGGAGTGTCCCTGGACTTCAGAGGTGCCCTTTCCTTTGTAGTGTCCTTGGGAGTGTCCCTGCTCTTGGGAGGTGCCCTTTCCTTTGTAGTGTCCTTGTCCTTGGGAGTGTCCCTGGACTTAGGAGGTGCCCTTGCCTTGGGAGTTCCTTTTGTGGGGGATGCCTGTGTAGCATGTGAAGCCATTTCCCCCAACACCCCTTGAGGATCCTGTGTGTCAACTCCAGTGTAGCTCACGTCGTCTTCGGTGAAAGATATCCCAGTCCTAGGGGATGGTGTCTGTGCCTTCCATGCGCTGCCTTGCTGCCTGTGGCTGCTCCTAGTGAAATAACCTGAATAAGAGGCCTGGTCTGATAATTCACTCTCCCCTGAAACATCAAGTGGTGTGGATGGTGGCACAGAAGTAGCACCCTGTCTATGCGACTGTACAATGGCTGAAGACACAGTGTTTGCCAATGACTGAACTGTTCTGTGGAGACCAGCAACATCGCCATGCATCCCCTCCATGAATGCCACCACCTGCCCCAACTTCCTATCGTGGTCTTGGAATGCATTGATCATGTTGGTCTGCCCTACACACAGCTGTCGCAGCAGATCTACTGTCTCAGCACAAAGTGCACTTTGTGCCACAGGGGCAGGCTCTGCGGTGCCTGCACCAAAGGCAACTCTGCTCCCCCTACTCTGGCAAGCACAAGCAGTACATGTTGCAGTGGGTGGCAGTGTGGGCCCTGTGTGCTGTGTCCCGACTGAAGGTGTCGATTGCCCACTCCCTGTCTGTGACAACAGTGATGACTCACCAACACTGTTTGATGATGAGGAAGATGGTGTTTCCACTTGTGAATGCTCTGGTACGGTTCTGTCCCCCTCTCCGTGGCTGCCCTCTTCAGTGTCAGTCTGCATGTGTGTCATTTCGGATCCGGATGCATTGCCACCACTCATCTCCGTAGTCTGTGGGTCCGTGCCCTCTGCCAAAGCTGAAAGAGAGAGAAAAGAGTTTTACCTAGGTGCCACACTCACGTATTGAATGTTAAAAAATCACAACTTTCCTCACAGTCGAATAACATGTATCACCCATCCTGCACACGAACCACCCCTACCAGACATCCTCATTGCAAAGAACCAGTGTTGGCTGTGAAACATGTACATAATACAAACAGGGCAACTGCATGCAGTCCAGCACACATGTCATGCCATGGGACCACAGACCTCAAGGGCATGTCCTGGAACCCTCAAATACAAAGCAAGTGGCATGACCACCTGGCGGACATGGAGGCTAACGCTCACTCCGCTAATGGCACCTACATGCAATTGCAGCCAAACAAACGCACCACGGATGTCACTACTGTGTATGAGCACCTATACATGCATGCACTCACAAGTCTCACACACATACAGTCTGCTTACCGCTAGTTTGCTGTTGATCCCCTCCCAGCCGGGCCGACAGGTCAGGATGCGTCACAGCAATGATATGGTGCATTAGAGGGGTCATGGTGCGTCGGGCCAGACGGGTTGATCTTGGAATCATCCCCAGTGTCATCTCGGCAACATTCTTGCTCAGCCTGAATATGTCGTCCCAGCGCTTGTGGCAGTGTGTGTGTCGTCTCTTGCACACCCCCACTGCCCGTACATCACGTGCTATTGTCCTCCACACGGCCTTGCGAAGGTGCAGCTTGACCTACCATGATGGGAGTCAAGAGGCAAACATCAGTGGACCGTTTGACATTCACACAGATAGGAGCAACACGTATCTTCATGCAGCCATGCTCAGTACAACACATGTGAAGGCCCCTTAGCACACCGCCAAACTTGCAGAAGCCAGGAGTCAGTGACCACCTTATGCCCACCAACATGTTCCACACTGCACTTACCACCTGTCCGGGGGCACTGTATAGCCGGTCATAGTGGCTGAGCACACCGTTCACAAGGACTTCCAGCTCCGCTGCGGAGAAGGGACGAAACCGGGTCTCTCGCACTCCCTGCATGGCAACGTTCACGAACGTGGCAGTACCGAAGCAGTTGTTGGATATCTCAGCAGCAGCAGGTCGAGGTGATGGTCGCAGGCAGCAGTTGTTGGATATCTCAGCAGCTGCAGGTCGAGGTGATGGTCCCAGGCAGCAGTGGCTGAAATCAGGGAATGTGTGCAGCCGAAATTCACACATATATAGGGCCCAGAGCTCATATCAGCTACTGGTTTTCCCGCGATGCCTCATTCAAAAAGAGCCAATGAGTGGCCCTGGTGTGGCGGTGCACGGCTTCCGCTATATTTGAATGCGCATACGCGCCCCGCATTACCTATTTCTATTGGCTACATGTGCACGGACTGTCACGGTCACAGATCTGCAACCGCATGTGCGCGCTTCCGCCACGCTGCATCATTTGAACAATATCAAAGCCTGGCGTCGCCATGGGGGTGCACACATTACGCATGGGCGGTGCAGGCTAACACATACTTTTTAATATGCAATTCAAAATGTCAGTTGATGCCCCCCTTAAAGTCAGATTGCAGCACCCACCACACACCGCCGGTCCAGGCCAGTCACCCACCGCCGGATGGTGGCCAGTCACACACTGCCGGTCCAGGCCGGTCACCCACCGCCAGTCCAGGCCAGTCACCCACCTCCGGGTGGTGGCCGGTCACCCACCGCCGGTCCAGGCCAGTCACCCACCACGGGGTGGTAGCCAGTCACCAACCGCCGGTCCAGGCCAGTCACCCACCGCCGGTCCATGCCAGTCACCCACCGCCGGGTGATGGCGGGTCAAACACCACCGGTCCAGGCCAGTCACCCACCGCCAGTCCAGGCCAGTCACACACCGCCGGGTGGTGGCCGATCACCCACCGCCGGTCCAGACCAGTCACCCACCGCCGGGTGGTGGCCGGTCACCCACCGCCGGTCCAGGCCAGTCACCCACCGCCGGTCCAGGCCAGTCACCCACCCCCAGTCCAGGCCAGTCACCCACTGCCGGGTGGTGGCCGGTCACCCACCGCCGGTCCAGGCCAGTCACCCACCGCTGGGTGGTGACCGGTCACACACCGCCGGTCCAGGCCGGTCACCCACTGCTGGTCCAGGCCAGTCACCCACCGCTGGGTGGTGCCCGGTCACCCACCGCCGGTCCAGGCCAGTCACCCACTGCCGGTCCAGGCCAGTCACCCACCGCCGGTCCAGGCCAGTCACCCACCGCCGGGTGGTGGCAGGTCACCCACCGCCAGCACCCGTTGGTGTGTGACCGGCCACCACCCGGCGGTGGGTGACTGGCCTGGACCGGCGGTGGGTGACTGCCCACCACCCGGCGGTGGGTGACTGGCCTGGACCGGCGGTGGGTGACTGGCCTGGACCGGCAGTGGGTGACCGGCCACCACCCGGCGGTGGGTGACCGGGTGCTGCAATGTGACTGTAAGGGGGGTATCAACTGCCATATCGTATTGCATATTCTAAAGTATGTGTTGGCCTGCAACGCCCACGCGGAATGCGTGCACCGCCATAGCGACGCCACTGACTGTTCATTCTCAAATGATGCACCGTCGCGGTAGTCCGCACATGCGTTTTGAGGGGTGTTGCCGTGATGGTACTTGTCCATACAGCATATGTCATGCACAATATCATGAACAACGATCATCTTCTGTGTAGGTGGAAGGCGTCCACACATGGCATATGTACACACACTGCATGTCTCCGCACACATGTAATGTTGACAGTTGTACATGTGTGTTAGGACATGTAGAGAATGCTGCAACTATCATGGTGTCAAGTCAATGGCCCGTGGCCACGTGTGCATTTTTTGTCATGTGTAGTCATACTATTGACCTTGCCAGTGGTTAACTATGGCTATTGATGTGCACCCAAGTTGCAACACATGTGCATGGCGACGTGTTGACGTCTTGGTTTTGCGTACACACGTTAAAATTCATACACATCTACACAGCACTTCAAGGGTGTCTAACAACATTCAAAAGCTGTTGTGAATGTGTGGTTTGTGTGTGCAAGTAACAATGATGGGGTATACATGCATTCTGTGTATGCGTATGTGTGTTGCCTGTTTTGTGCCCATGCATATCATGTGAGGATGCCCAGCATTGTAGGTGGGGTCATTGGTGCATGAAGACAAGGAGGGTGTGTTCCATGTTCGTATTGTGTGTGCACGTGCATGTGTGTCTGTGGTGACGCTTGTCCACATTTGGGTCCTCAGTCATGTGTTGTTGGCACTTCTTTAGACATGTGTGCACGTTACATTGGACATTTTTGCACACCTAATGTTGTGTGTGGCACAACATTTGTTTTTTATTTTTCTGTATTGCATTAAATATTGGTCACATGACACATATGAGCATTGTCGGTAACATGTCTTATTTGTATTGTGTTTGTCAACATGTGATAGTGTGGAACAGCTATGCGTTGTTGGTCAATTGACATCTGCTCCCATCTACTCCCACACAGGAGGGCTCCAAATGTGCATCGACCATACACTGCTGGAGGACATGGTTGACGAGGAGGTGATCCGCAAATTCCGGCTTGATCGACGTAGATTGCTGGAGCTTGTAGCCCAATTGTCACCTCATCTGCAGCCACGCAGAACATATCCTGGAGCTATTACACCCACAGCAAAGGTGATGGCGGCACTTCACTTCTTTGCAACTGGCACATTCCAGTACACAGTTGGACATGCCAGGGGGATGTCACAATCCATGTTCAGCATGGTACTGCGGGATGTTCTGAATGCCATGATGCTTTACAAGGATGAGTACATCCATTTCCACGGCCGGCAGAGTTGGCAGCAGTCAAAGGGGACTTCTATGCCCTGGCACAGATACCACACATAGTGGGTTTCATTGATGGCACACATATCGGTCTCATTCCACCCCAGGGACGTGAGCCTGTATATCGCAATAGAAAGCACTACCATTCGATGAACGTGCAGGTGGTGTGCCAGGCTGACAACATCATCTGCCATGTGTGTGCCAGATTTCCAGGCTCCGCCCATGACTCACACGTCCTGAGGAGCAGCATTGTCCCCCAACTGATGGCTAATCAGCATCCAGAATGTGCGTGGCTTGTAGGTGAGTATGCTGGAGGACAGTTGTGTTGTATGTGTGGAATGGTGTACCCACCAATCCTGGTAATGATATTAGTGTTTGTCATTCCCCCACATAGGTGACTCTGCGTACCCAAACTGACCGTGGCTGCTGAGTCCCATACGTAATCCTACTAAACCTGGTGAAATGCGTTATAATGATGCCCATGGGAGGACACGTCGAGTGGTGGAACGTACTTTTGGACTGCTGAAGTCTAGGTTTCGCTGCCTGGATAGAACCGGAGGGGCCCTACCATACTCACCAGGCAAAGTATGCAGAATCTTGATTGCCTGCTGCATGCTCCACAACCTGGCCTTGCGCAATAACATTGAACTGATCATGGCCCCTGAAGACCAACAGGTTGCTCGGCCTCCCATCCCACCCATGTCGACTGATGAGGATAGTGGTGAGGAAGAAGGTGTGGACCAGAGGCGTCAGCTCATTGATCGCTATTTCCCTTGAATGTGAGTAACTACGGCTTGTGCAGCCAGACAATGCGTGATGTATGTTTGCTGGTGGAGTGTGGATGTGGTGTGTATAGGATGCCTGTTCTGGTATGTTCTGTTTGCAAATGTGTGTGGTAGATGGTGTACATGCAATGCTCCCTGATGTGTGTCCTGTGATCCACTTAATTGGTGATGAGTGTGGTTTGTGGGATGTTGCAGTACAGTGTGTTGTGATGGGTGTGAATCACTTTCCTGACCTGTGTTTGTTGTTCTCTCATTATCCCTAGGTCACTCCCACAGAGGCATGATTCTCAACAACATTGATCCCTGCACCTGGTAACGTTACATTCTAAGACAATCATGTGATTAAAACATGGAGGCCACACATCATTGAGTGTTTACGTGATGTTTTATTACAGGTTGAGGATTGATGTTGGTGCATATTTACAAAGAAGTGTTGGGGGAGTGAGAGTTGAAGGTCATGGCAGATGAAAACACCGTGGGGACACCACAATGTGTGATGTCCAGCTAGTCCAACAGACGTGTGGCAATGCTTGGCATTGTGGGACAGGATAGTTTGCAGGGTAAATGGCAGGCTCAGACATGGGTGAAGTCATTGGCGGCCCCTCTTAGAGCGGGTAGATGGGGCATTATCACTGCTCTCACCGGGATCCAGTCTCGGACGGCCCCTCCGTCTTGGAGCCGGAGCGGAGACAGGTTGGTCAGGGGCCACCTCCCTGTCTGTGGGCTCAGGTGTGGGTGGCGGTGGTGTTGGTGACTGGTCCCGCTGGGCACTTGGGTGAGGGGGTGGTGGTGTGGCATGGGATAGCCAGTCCCTCCACAGAGCAGTTTGCTGGCCCATGAGGTCCACAAGTTGGCCTATGCGGGTATCAATGGACCGCAACAGATGACTACTCTCTTGTGAGTCTTGGTGGTGGTGGCTGCACAGCTCACAATGGCAAGTGTTGGTGTGGTGACACAGGCCGAGGTGGTGGAGGCAGTGATGTCCTGGGAGCCTGATGGCCCTGGAAGTCTGCTTGACCCCGCATCGTCCTCTGCACCTGAGCTGGCAATGGGCTCGTCCCCAGAGAGGCCGTGCTGTGAGGGGGGCGACTGGTGCTGGCGGTTGCTGCTTTCGCCAGTCAAGTTGCGATCACCTGAGGGACAAGATTATCAAGATCAATGCTGTGCACATGACATGCTTTTGGTACAAACATTACAAATCAATAACCTCTCTCACACACCCCACCCATCACCACCCACCCTGTGGACATGGGGGCCTGTTGGGAGTTGCAGTGCTGGTCTCTCACACACCCCACCCACCTCTCTCACACCCCCACCCACCACTACCCTCCCTGTGGACATGGGGGCCTGTTGGGAGATGAAGTGCTGAACTCTGACACACCCCACCCCCCACCACCCTCCCTGTGGACATGGGGGCCTATTGGGAGTTGTAGTGCTGGTCTCTCACACACCCCACCCACCTCTCTCACACCCCCCACCCACCACCACCCTCTCTGTAGACATGGGGGCAGGTTGGGAGTTGCAGTGCTGGTCTCTCACGCCCCCCTCCCTGTGGACATGGGGGCCTGTTGGGAGTTGTAGTGCTGGTCTCTCACACACCCCACCCACCTCTCTCACCCCCACCACCCTCCCTGTAGACATGGGGGCCTGTTGGGAGTTGTAGTGCTGGTCTCTCACACCCCACCAACCACCACCCTCCCTGTGGACATGGGGGCCTGTTGGGAGTTGTAGTGCTGGTCTCTCACACACCCACCCACCTCTCTCACCCCCCCACCCAGCACCACTCTCCCTGTGGACATGGGGGCCTGTTTGGAGTTGTAGTGCTGGTCTCTCACCCCCCCCACCCCCCACCACCCTCCCTGTGGACATGGGGGCCTGTTAGGAGTTGTAGTGCAGGTCTCTCACACACCCCACCCACCTCTCTCACACCCCCCACTCACCACCACCCTCCCTGTGGACATGGGGGCCTGTTGGGAGTTGAGGTGCTGGTGTCTCACACCCCCCACCCCCCACCATCCTCCCTGTGGACATGGGGGCCTGTTGGGAGTTGTAGTGCTGGTCTCTCACACACCCCACCCACCTCTCTCACACCCCCCAACCACCATCACCCTCCCTGTAGACATGGGGGCCTGTTGGGAGTTGTAGTGCTGGTCTCTCACACACTCCACCACCATCCCTGTGGACATGGGGGCCTGTTGGGAGTTGTAGTGCTGGTCTCTCACACACCCCACCCACCTCTCCCACCCCCCCCCCACCCACCACCACCCTCCCTGTGGACATGGGGGCCTGTTGGGAGTTGTAGTGCTGGTCTCTCACACACCCCACCACCCTCCCTGTGGACATGGCGGCCTGTTGGGAGTTGTAGTGCTGGTCTCTCACACACACCACCCACCTCTCTCACCCCCCACCCACCACCACCCTCCCTGTAGACATGGGGGCCTGTTGGGAGTTGTAGTGCTGGTCTCTCACACCCCCCACCCCCACCGCCCTCCCTGTGGACATGGGGGCCTATTGGGAGTTGTAGTGCTGGTTTCTCACACACCCCACCCACCTCTCTCACACCCCCCACCCACCACCACCCTCCTTGTAGACATGGGGGCAGGGTGGGAGTTGTAGTGCTGGTCTCTCACACCCCCCACCCCGACCACCCTCCCTGTGGACATGGGGGCCTGTTGGGAGTTGTAGTGCTGGTCTCTCACACACCCCACCCACCTCTCTCACCCCCCACCACCCTCCCTGTAGACATGGGGGCCTGTTGGGAGTTGTAGTGCTGGTCTCTCACACACCCCACCAACCACCACCCTCCCTGTGGACATGGGGGCCTGTTGGGAGTTGTAGTGCTGGTCTCTCACACACCCACCCACCTCTCTCACACCCCCCACCCACCATCACCCTCCCTGTGGACATGGGGGCCTGTTGGGAGTTGTAGTGTTGGTCTCTCACACACCCCACCCCCACCACCCTCCCTGTGGACATGGGGGCCTGTTGGGAGTTGTAGTGCTGGTCTCTCACACACCCCACCCTCCTCTCTCACACACCCCACTCACCACCACCCTCCCTGTGGACATGGGGGCCTGTTGGGAGTTGTAGTGCTGGTCTCTCACCCCCCCCCCACCCCCACCACCCTCCCTGTGGACATGGGGGCCTTTTGGGAGTTTTATTGCTGGTCTCTCACACACCCCACCCACCTCTCTCACACACCCGAACCACCATCACCCTCCCTGTAGACATGGGGGCCTGTTGGGAGTTGTAGTGCTGGTCTCTCACACACCCCACCACCCTCCCTGTGGACATGGTGGCCTGTTGGGAGTTGTAGTGCTGGTCTCTCACACACCCCACCCACCACTCTCACCCCCCACCCACCACCACCCTCCCTGTAGACATGGAGCCTGTTGGGAGTTGTAGTGCTGGTCTCTCACACACCCCACCCACCTCTCTCACACCCACCATCACCCTCCCTGTAGACATGGTGGCCTGTTGGGAGTTGTCGTGCTGGTCTCTTACACACGCCACCCCCCACCACCCTCCCTGTGGACATGGGGACCTGTTGGGAGTTGTAGTGCTTGTCTTTCACACACCCCACCCACCTCTCTCACACCCCCCAACCACCACCGCCCTCCCTGTGGACATGAGGGCCTGTTGGGAGTTGTAGTGCTGGTCTCGAACACACCCCACCCCCCACCACCCTCCCTGTGGACATGGGGGCCTGTTGGGAGTTGTAGTGCTGGATTCTCACACACCCCACTCACCTCTCTCACACACCCCACCCACCATCACCCTCCCTGTGGACATGGGGTCCTGTTGGGAGTTGTAGTGCTGGTCTCTAACACACCCCACCACCCACCACCCTCTCTGTGGACATGGGGGCCTGTTGGGAGTTGTAGTGCTGGTCTCTCACACACCCCACCCACCTCTCTCACAACCCCCACCCACCACCACCCTCCCTGTAGAAATTGGGGCCTGTTGGGAGTTGCAGTGCTGGTCTCTCACACACCCCACCCACCTCTCCCACACCCCCCACCCACCACCACCCTCCCTGTAGACATGGGGGCCTGTTGAGAGTTGTCGTGCTGGTCTCTCACACAACCCACCCACCACCACCCTCCATGTAGACATGGGGGCCTGTTGGGAGTTGTAGTGCTGGACTCTCACACACCCCACTCACCTCTCTCACACCCCCCACCCACCATCACCCTTCCTGTGGACATGGGGGCCTGTTGGGAGTTGTAGTGCTGGTCTCTCACACACCCCACCACCCTCTCTGTGGACATGGGGGCCTGTTGAGAGTTGTCGTGCTGGTCTCTCACACAACCCACCCCCCACCATCCTCCCTGTGGACATGGGGGCCTGTTGGGAGTTGTAGTGCTGGTCTCTCACACACCCAACCTACCTCTCTCACAACCCCCACCCACCACCACCCTCCCTGTAGACATTGGGGCCTGTTGGGAGTTGCAGTGCTGGTCTCTCACACACCCCACCCACCTCTCCCACACCCCCCACCCACCACCACCCTCCCTGTAGACATGGGGGCCTGTTGAGAGTTGTCGTGCTGGTCTCTCACACAACCCACCCACCACCACCCTCCATGTAGACATGGGGGCCTGTTGAGAGTTGTAGTGCTGGTCTCTCACAAACCCCACCCGCCCCCCCCCCACACCCTCCCTGTGGACATGGGGGCCTGTTGGGAGTTGTAGCGTTGGTCTCTCACACTCCCCACTCACCTCTCTCACACCCCCCACCCACCACCACCCTCCCTGTGGACATGGGGGCCTGTTGGGAGTTGTAGTGCTGGTCTCTCACACACCCCACCCCCACCACCCTCCCTGTGGACATGGGGGCCTGTTGGGAGTTGTAGTGCTGGTCTCTCACACACCCCAACCACCACCACCCTCCCTGTGGACATGGGGGCCTGTTGGGAGTTGTAGTGCTGGTCTCTCAGCCACCCCACCCACCTCTCTTACACCCCCCACCCACCACCACCCTCCCTGTAGACATAGGGGCCTGTTGGGAGTTGTCGTGCTGGTCTCTCACACACCCCACCCACCACCACCCTCCCAGTAGACACGGGGGCCTGTTGGGAGTTATAGTGCTGGTCTCTTGCACCCCCCACCCACTGCCACCCTTCCTGTAGAAATGGGGGCCTGTTGGGAGTTGTAGTGCTGGTCTCTCACACACCCTCCCTGTGGACATGGGGGCCAGTTGGGAGTTATAGTGCTGGTCTCTCACAGACCCCACCCACCTCTCTCACACCTCCCACCCACCACCACACTCCCTGTGGACATGGAGGCCTGTTGGGAGTTGTAGTGCTGGTCTCTCACACACCCCACCCCCACCACCCTCCCTGTGGACATGGGGGCCTGTTGGGAGTTGTAGTGCTGGTCTCTCACACACCCCACCCACCTCTCTCACACCCCCACCCACCACCACCCACCCTGTGGACATGGGGGCCTGCTGGGAGTTGTAGTGCTGGTCTCTCACATACCCCACCCACCACCACCCTCCCTGTGGACATGGGGGCCTGTTGGGAGTTGTAGTGCTGGTCTCTCACACACCCCACCCACCTCTCTCACACACCCCCCACCACCAACCTCCCTGTGGACATGGGGGCCTATCGGGAGTTGTAGTACTGGTCTCTCACATACCCCACCCACCTCTCTCACACCCCCCACCCACCACCACCCTCCCTATAGACATGGGGGCCTGTTGGGAGTTGTCGTGCTGGTCTCTCACACACCCCACCCACCACCACCCTCCCTGTGGACATGGGTCCTGTTGGGAGTTGTAGTACTTGTCTCTCACACACCCCACCCACCTCTCTCACACACCCCACCCACCACCACCCTCCCTGTAGACATGGGGTCCTGTTGGGAGTTGTAGTGCTGGTCTCTCACACACCCCACCCCCCACCACCCTCCCTGTGGACATGGGGGCCTGTTGGGAGTTGCAGTGCTGGTCTCTCACACCCCCCACCCACCACCACCCTCCCTGTAGACATGGGGGCCTGTTGGGAGTTGTGGTGCTGGCTGCTTTGACAACATGCAAGGCTGGGAAGGTAGGAGGCAACATTTGGTCATGGTGGGTGCATTTGAGCCCAGGACTTCACATTTGGGTGACTATGTGGCACACATGCATGGATTGGAGCCAGGGAGATGTGTTGGCAGTTGTGCAAGGCAGACCATGTCAGTATGATAGTGGTGATTGGTTTGTACTTAGCAGCCTCTAGTCCCTCCTCGATTCCTTCAAGGCTCTCAGGGTGCAGTATGCCAGCACCTTCTCCTCCCATTCTGCAGATGGTATGGGCTCCGGGGGACTGCCGCCGCCAGTGTGGTGTGCCCGCAGGTGGTTCTTTGCTCTGATGCCTTTCACCCTTGCCTTGAGGTCATGCCACCGCCTCTGGATCTCGTGTTTGGTGCGTGGCACGGTCCCTGACGCATTCACTCTGGTCACTATCCTGTCCCACATGTTGTTTTTGGTTGCCACGGTGGTCTGCTGGACTAGGGGTGCCGAAGAGATGTAGTTCGACACGGATGATTTCATCCACAATGACCTTCAACTCACTGTCTGTGAACTTGGGATTTTTCTTTGGTGCCATGGTGTGTGATGTGCAAGGTGTTGGTGGGGTGTGGTGGGATGTGCAGGTGTGTGGTGTGTAGGGATGGTGTGATGGGTGTTTGTGTGGTGGGTGTGTTTGTGTGCAGGTTGTATGTGTGTTTGTGTGTGTCTATTGTTCATCGTAATCTGGCTCTTGCTTGCAGCTATGCTATGACGCAAAGGATTGTGGTTGTGGGAGGGATCCATTTTATACTCTGTGTGGTGGTTGTGTCCCAATGGTTGTTGGCAGTCAGGTGTTCTGTGGGTGTGTTGACTTGGGTGCCTTTTTCGGTGCTTGGGGGGTGCCATTGTGGTGTGTAGTTGCTGTGGGTGGGTGTTTCAGGTGGGTGGGTGTACTGTTTAGAGTGTTTTGTATTTACTTCCGTCAGCCATTTTGTAATCGGTTTGACGGAAGGAATGGTGTTCGTGTGGTCCTTCCGCAGTCATGCTCCGTTTGTCGATGTATTGTTTCTGCTGCGGTCGAGGTAGGATGTGGTTCAGTTGGACTGGCGGCGTTATCCTAATCGCAAGGCCGGAGCCTCCGCAGGTATTGCAGCGGCTGTGCCTGTTCCCGCGGTCATGTCCGTCCGCGGCGGAGGGTGTTTCTTTGGTACCGTCCGCTTGCGGCGGTCTTTGGTGTGCTCTGTCCGCCGCGGACGGAGTTTCTTCACATTATTATCCTAATCCTATTATCCTAATCGCACAGGCGGTTTATCCGCGGAGCGGTCGAGTGTATTTTTGCCGCGCCCATGGCGGACGGAACCCGTTTCCGTCTGCCATCCTAATAGGCCCCTTAGTTGGAAGCCTCAGATTAACCTATTGACCCTCAGGCATGCCCAACTGTCAGGTGCCCTGTTAAAGGAGCAGCGTCTTTCTTTTACTAAACCCGTTGCTCCAGTCCTAAAAATATATAATTCTAAAATTAGCGCCTCGGTCTTGTACGTGGCCGAATTGTGGGGCTAAGACAACTTAGCCCCCCTAGTAAAATCCCAAAATAAAATGTTGAGGGCTTTAAACGGCCTTCCGCAGTCAACTCCTTTACTGCCTTTATTTTTAGATTTTGGTTGACATTCTATTGAAGATATGACGCTCTTTAGACCGGTGGTGTACTGGAGAAGGCTCTGGGTTACCCCAGAGTTGTCCCGGTATACACAGGCGCTTTTGGAGGTCAGGGAGGTTGACAGCATGCATAAAATTCCATGGTTGAGACGAGTAAAAATCACTCATTACAAGTTCAAGTTCAAGTTCAAGTTAGAATTTATATAGCGCACTACATACCCAGAGGGTCTCAAGGCGCTTGAGGGAGGGGGTGGGGGTTTACTTATCGAATATCCAGATTTTAAGCTGTTTTCTGAAGGCTAGGTGGTTTTGAGTAAGGCGGAGATGGATGGGAAGGGAATTCCAGGTTTTGGCCGCTAAGTAGGAGAAGGATCTTCCCCCCATGGTGGCTTTGTGGATGCGCGAAACAGCGGCGAGGGCTTGGTTGGACGAACGCAGCTGGTGGGTGGGGGTGTAAAAGGAAAGGCGCGTGTTGAGACAATCAGGTCCAAGTTCGTAGAGGGCTTTGTGTGCGTGGGTGAGGAGACGGAACGTTATCCTTTTGTTGACGGGGAGCCAGTGCAGGTCTTTCAGGTGACTGGAAATGTGGTCTTTGCGAGGGATGTCTAGTATGAGTCTGGCAGAAGCATTTTGGATGCGTTGGAGTTTCTTCTGCAGTTTTGCGGTGGTGCCGGCGTACAGGGTGTTTCCGTAGTCCAGACAGCTTGTAACCAGTGCGTGGGTGACCGCAGATGGGGATGAGTAGACTGTGGATAAATCCTGTTGAAAACCCCTTTCCGTCAAACAGTGAATATAAGGCAGCTCTTTGGAACATGATTAAAACGAAGCGTTTCTCGGCCTTAATAAGACCTTCATTATCCAGGGACTTTCTAGAGCATAAGCATGAAGTGGAGTATGAAAACTACTGGGACCTTATCACCTCCATTAAAGATAGGAAACTATACCACCAATTTAGGGTAGGTTCACTCTCCACTGCTCTATTTGTCAACAAATGGCACGTTTTGAACAACAGCAAATGCCCATTTTGTTCAACCCAAAATGAATCGTTGGCACACATTGTATTTGCTTGTCCAGCTTATAAAACTCCTAGGCACAGATGGTTAAAACCTTTTTGTTTAAACATGGGGACTAGGTTAAGCAGTGATGCACTAAGGATCCTAAAAACAGTTACTAACGAATCCATAGTGATTGCCGTTGCTAAGTTTTTAAGCTGGATGTGAGCCATACGTGCAAAGGAGAGGAGGCATTGATTATTGTCTCCTTGTATTCTGTTGGGGGCGAATAACATCTTGTATTGTGCTGTGTATCTAATATGGCTGCCTCTCTAGATGATTTTGTGCCCATTATTTTTACTATGGCGGCAGTATTCCCAGAGACTATTAGCAATTTTTCGATTATTTATTATATATTCATGTACCTCTTCATCGTGCATCTGTTATTCTCTTGTACACCATCCTTTTAATGCACATAGTTGCTTATACCGATGTCTATGAAATCTATTATTATGTTTTTAATGCTTAAAAATGTGTTTACATTGATGTTTATAAAAATCTTTATTATGTTTTAAATGGAATTGTCTTTTATGATTTTTATAGAAATAAAGACACAATGACAATGATTAGAAGAGAAGTCATAAAAGTCATGTGTAGACTTTTGGGTCGGAGGCAGTCAGCCTTGTTAGCGTCTGAGAACGAGGATATAATGCAGGTAATAAGAAGCTCATCTACTAATTGTCAGCATAAGAACGTGCATGTGCTTTGTTTCTTGCTATTCCAGTAAACAAGTGCAGTGGGATGAAGAGGAAGAAAGTCTTTTAGATGGGAAGAGAGTAGGAACTGCAGTTCTTTGTGTTTATTTCAGGACAATTAAATAAGAAATATGTAAATGTTGATCACTGGTATATTATACTAATGTGGTTACTCTATGCTTGGGCTTCTCTCTCCGAAACCAATCAGACGCTGCAAGAAGTCTTACGGTGCAGGCTGCTGAAGATGACTCAGTGGGCAGCATGGATGACCACTGTGGGGACACTATGGAGAGGTGCAGCCTCATAGCTTTGTAGTCGGGCCCTGAACCTTAAGTGAGTTATTTAACCCGGCCAGCATGCAGAGTCCAAGAATCCCCACCATGCTTGCAGCTGGGATGCTCTCTGCACAGCCCTTGGAACATGGTTTGGTTAGGTCCTGTGGAGGGTGTGGGTAGGAGGTTGGTATCTCTCTCTACAATTTTACATGTTAGCCCCCTCTACAGCACCCTACTTGGTCCTTTCTTATAGCACCCTCATTCCTGGAGGGTGAGGGTGGTTCGATTTAATACCGTTTGTGACTGTTACTATCAGCATGGTTCCAGTGTGGTGCTGCCTGCAGCTGCTAGCACAGGAATTGGAGGGGCGGCATCATTTCATGTCCAACCCCTTTCTATGCAAAATATATGCTTAACGTTTTTAACTGTATTAATTTGTGTGTACTATATTAATCAATTGTAGTAAGTGGCTGTATATTACTTTTAATGAGAGGCAACCATATATGAAGCTGAAGTATAATAAATGTGCTCACCATAAAAGAGAATGTATGCTGTCCTTAATATACATTTATTATAATCATTTATGCTAACTGTATTAATTTAGAATCTGTTCAAATCTATAGGTTTTTTTCTCTTCTGTGGAGGTGCCTTGTCCTCTGCCTCACTAGCGTAGAATGAGTTAATTGTTCACTATATTAGATTAGCAGACTACTGATCTTCCTGATTAAATTTGGCCTTGGGTATGCAGACTGAGACAGTGGGAAACACTATACTGTACCGGGCAGGATTGACAGATGTTACATCCAAGGTTGTCCAGATGATTGCTTCTTTGATGGTAGCTGGGAAAAAGGACATCTACCTGCTCCCTAAGAACACTGTCTTTTGTTTGGCTTGCATATACATAAACTGTATATGCAGTTGAGATATAAGTGGTTATGGACTAAGGCTTTTTGTAGCAAGTGGACAGATGTAGCGGTAAAAGATGATCTATGTTTAGCATGCATGGGAGCTTCAGAGACGTCAACCCACATATTATTCTTTTGGCCAGCTTATGCTGCCCAAAGAGATTAATGGATATTTCCCATTTTTAAGTACCTTTGAACTAGAAGATAGTTGGAGGCCCTCATAATGCCTAGCACAGACACAATACAAGTTATAGTGTTTGCTATTGCCAAATGTTTATCATCTGTTTTGATTTGGCACACCAAGTGCCTTCAAGTAAATGGATAGGTGTTCCTTTTATATCTAAGAGGTATGACATTCTTCCTCCCTTTTCCCTCCAAGTCACAGTGGAAACTTGTGTTGCCTGATGAGATTTTACCATGAAATTATAACTTTTATATTTTATCTTAAAACCTTTGAGTACTTTTAAATAGTTTTGCTATGCCAATTCTTTGTCACATTTATTTAGAAGAATGGGGTTGTTTGCAATCCCACAAATGACAACGATAGGGTCAGCATCCTACACTTCACACTAATGGCCTGTTAAAACTTTGTAACCTTTTTAAAAAAACGGTAATGTCACTTTTGTATGTGTTTTAATCGATCTTTTCGTACTTGATGGTAGTATGTCATTGTGCCTGTATTTTTAACAAGTGTTTAGAATCTTGTAACTGACACAAGGATAGAAGATATATCTGGATACACTACAGATCAAATTGGGAGAAAAATTGATTTGCTGCCTAAGTATATGCAAGTGTATTTTTGATGCTTTTATGATTTTAGAGATGAAAAAAACTACTTTTTAATCAATCACTCGATTGGTTTGTTCAGTGGAAGATCAGAAGGAGAAGCCTTCTAGAATTGTCTATCATGTTTTAATTGTGTGTTCTTTAGAATAGCAGACCAGAACCTTTCTAGGCTTTGCTGAACGAAGACATCTTCTCAATTCTGCTGATTTCTCATGCTCAGAGTGTAAAGCTTCATGCTTGAATACTCAAACTCTTTTCATTGAATTTTAAATCTGGTACATCAAATGCTCGCACCTTCCTACTAGACTTTCCCCTTACTATACTTTATTTAGAATAGTTAATTTCCTTTATGGAACCCTGCTTGGGTCATATTTTGCAATCGGTATGTTATTCTATTTTGCGTATCCTCTCTGATCATATTCAATTTTGCACTGCATGATCATTTAAATATGTAAGTTTTTACCATATTTTTCTATCAGTTTTGCTGACTGATTTAACATGTAACCTGAACTAAATTTGTTAATAAAACCCTTGATGTGTGGACACCATCTCTCTGGTGTCCTTTGGGGTCATATTGATTCCACTGTATATGCAATGAACATCTGATGTTCACTCCTTTCTTACCCTTCAAGTCAACAGTCAAAGTCCATATGATCAGTGGGGGGATTTTATTTTTTGACTTTGCCAAGAGATTGAGATTCAAGCAACTCCACTCTATCATAAGGAGGAGGAGCACAGTTGCACAGGAACACAAGGAGGTATTTTGGACAGACCTGTGCGACTTGGACTGAACAGGAGTATGGCAAGTTTGCCTTAAGACTGACCCTGAGATTGACTGCAGTGAGACTTCTGTGAATCTGCTGTGAAATTATTCTGAGACTTTACACCTTGGTGAGTATTCATAACTCAAGGAGTGAGTGGGCAACCCAGTGGCTGGGTGTCAGAGGTAAGAAATGACACTCTGTTTATCGCAGTCACATGTGCTTTGGCTATAAAACTTGCACTAGCAGTTCTGCCAGCACAACCTGAATAAGCAGTACAACATTGCTCTCACTAAATATTACATTGCATTTTGCCACTTGTTTTGCTCCAATTTCTGAATTGCAGATGTAATCCCAAAAGGCTGGTCACAATTCTATGCAAACAGAATTTGATCCAACAGATTGTTATCAGCATCACCAATTGGAGATGTGAAATTTACTCACTCTAAAAAAGGTACGGCTTTGACTGATTTAAATTGCAGCTCCAGTAAAAAATAGAACCACACAGTCTTAGTCCACTCAGATCACCAGTCAAGGGCAAGTCCCCATAAGGTAATAAAATGATCTATATCTCAATCCCAAATCCATTCATCATCATTCATTGACATCACTGACACTCCCCTGATCCCTAGCCTCTGTAACTCACTGAGAGACAACTTTTAATTCAATCTCTTTACACTGTGTCAATTCATAAATGAGTAAATCTTATAACCCCAGGTGCCAAGATAGAGGACTTTGGGAAACACGTCTGTGCAGATCCCCACATTGAGAATGGCATGGTCCCCCATTGATGACATTAGTGATCTGCACTCATACACTGTTTATGTCATATAGCAACAAGCTTGCGGACCTTGTGGCATGGAAGGGACTTTATCAATCTCAATGCTCAACAATAGCTCAGAATATACAGGTATAATAACTGATTTGGCAGGTTGAACTACATTATCCCACACGAATCAATCAAAGGTGGGATCACTGACAGGGCTCTAGATGGCCAACATAAACTTGAATGTATGGCTCAAAATCCACTCCAGCCCGGAGAACTCCAAGCTGCCATGACTGGGGAGGAAGAGCAGATGTGGAAACTTCAACAGGTCTCAAACTGGACTATCGACACAGAGGCATCTTCAAGCACTTCAACCATGGCCATATTCCAAGGTACAACTCAAAAGGCCCCTCAATATTTTGAACAGGGGTAATTTACTCTGCCTATTCACGGCATTAGAGGATTTACAGGAGCCACCTCAAGTGACATATCCTTGTTGAATTTCATACATATACCAAAGCAGGCAACAACAACAACAGCAGAGTGTGCTAGTTGCCTAGTGTACACAAGTAAAATCTTTTAGGTCCATAGATTTAAAATATAAAATGTGGGTACTGAGGAAGTTGTGGGCGAGCTGTACCCCTAAAGATCTTATACCTCAAATGCGCATACATGGGTTGGGTGGATCAGGGGCAAATTTATTAAGCAATGTGTCCCAAGTTAAAGTAGAAACCAATATTTCAAGAAATACAGTTAAATAGAAAAGAATTGTCTCAATAAATGAACTCCAGGGTGGAATCATAAAATAATGAAATTTATTACAAACTTTAAAAGGCACAATACAGTATAATTATAGCCGAAAATGCTGGGTTACCTAGAAATGAATTACCAACAAAGACCATCAGTCCAGAAAAGTGACAAAATCAGATGGGAATGCTAAGGTCCCAATTAGGATGTTGGGTGGACCGCCACTGACAGCCGTCAGAGGTGGTCCACCTGACGGTCAGCATAGTGGTCCAACTGTCACATTATGATGCAGTCGGTTGGAACGCAGTAGTAGGAAGGACAGGCCAATGCCTCAAACAGGCTCAATTAGCCCGTCGGGGCGTCGGTCAGGCCATAATTTCTACAATGGGTTCAGTTCCTGTGGAGGCACCACCATCGGGATGACAATGTCCCTTTCCCTCTGCCTTTACATGACGGTCTGACCGCTATGTAAAGGCAGAGGGAAATAGACTTTCGGAGCACCTAGCAATGCCCAGCCCCCCTGGGCCTCTTTTATGAGGTACAGGGGATTCATGTCATGTTCTCCCAAACATCCATGCACCATGTGCCAGGCACCACATGGTGCATGGCACACGGTGAATGGATGTTTGCAAAATGCCTTTTTCCGTTACGGCTTGTGCTCCGGTTCTTTTTCTGGTTGTAGCAAAAGACGCAATAGAGAATGCATTTTTCTGGCTGCCTACATGGCAGTCACATCGTAATTTGGTGGGTGCAACTCCCGACTGAATGTTGGGCAGTTCCATTCCTGTGGCGATGACCACCACAGTAATCATGCCTGAAGTATCAAATTGTTTCAAATGCAATAGGATCATGTCACTGTACACATGTGAATTCAAGTGTAAATTATTGTTCTGCACACTATTAATTTTAGTTAGAATTAATTTTATTGCAATTTAGTTTTTTTTTATATTACAGCCATATGTAGTATCACCATAACAAATATTTATATTCAAGAGTAACAATAATAAGTATTGGGTTGTTAAGTTGAAGATTCAATAAACACATATTATTAAACTAAATCTGTCAAAGTGTATATCAATTTATCTGAAAGGAAATAAACAGTTTAACACACAGACTTGGGGGTAGATTAGGATGGCGGACGGAAACGGGTACTGTCCGCCATGTTCGGGGAAATTTTACTCCCGGTCGCGCCGCAGAGAATCCGCGGTTGCGATTAGGATATTCATGTCACGAAACTCCGACCGCGGCGGACGGATCATAACAAACACCGTCCGCGGTGGACGGAACACATCTAACTCCGTCCGCGGCGGACGGAGCCTAATGAACAGCCAAGGCCGCGGACGGCAATGACCGCGGAAAAATACACATTTACCGCCATACCTGTGAAAACTCCGTGTCCGCAATTAGGATAAATCCGCCTGTACCACGGTACGCACAGCCATCCACGTCCGCGGCGGAAAGAATGTAACGATAAACAGTGCATCACTGCGGAAGGCCAACACGCACAACATCCCTAACGTCAAACAAATGTCAGAAAGTGTACCGCAAGTAATTAGCAAACACACGAAAATTGACAACCCCCCCACCTGATACACCAACACCAAGCACAAGCCACCATGACACCCCCCAAGTACCCAATAATGCACACTAGTCAACACGCCCACCTACCACCTGACTGCCAACAACCATTGAGACACGACTATAAAATGACCCCCACCCACTACCACAATCCTTTGCATCACAGCATTGCTGCTAGTAAGAGGCTCTAATCGATATACAGCTTACTCAAATAGAAGACACACAACCACCACCCTACCACACCCACCACACAAACACCCACCACACCATTCCTACACATCACACACCACACACCTGCACCCCCCAACTCACTCAACCCACACACTGAGCACCACACACCATGGCACCCAAAAAAAAAACTAAATTCACGGAGACGGAGTTGAAGGTAATGGTAGATGAAATCATCCGTGTTGAGGCCCACATCTTCGGGGCCCAAGTCTAGCAGACTTCCGTGGCGCAAAAGAATCACATGTGGAACAGAATCGTCAGTCGGGTGAATGCGTCAGGGACCGTGCCAAGGACGAAGCACGAAATTCAGAGGCGGTGGCATGACCTGAAGACCAGGGTCAAAGGCATCCGCGCCAAAAACTATGCAAGAGCCAATCATACTGGCGGCGGAACACCCCCGGAGCCCATACCCTACACCGATTGGGAGGAGAAGGTGCTGGTTATACTTCACCCAGAGAGCCTAGACGGACTTGAGGAAGGAGAAGAGGCTGGTAAGTACAAACCAAGCACCACGATCAGTACGACATGGTCAGGATCACACAACTGAGAAGACACATCTCCTACGCCCCAACCCATGCACGTCGGACACATACTCACCAATATGTACATGGCTACCAACAGGCCCCCATGTTCACAGGGAGGGCGGGGGTGGTGGTGGGTGGGGTGTGTGAGAGCTCACAACTACAACTCCCAACAGGCCCCCATGTTCACGGGGAGGGCGGTGGTGGTGGTGGGTGGGGTGTGTGAGAGCTCACAACTACAACTCCCAACAGGCCCCCATGTTCACGGGGAGGGCGGTGGTGGTGGTGGGTGGGGTGTGTGAGAGCTCACAACTACAACTCCCAACAGGCCCCCATGTTCACGGGGAGGGCGGTGGTGGTGGTGGGTGGGGTGTGTGAGAGCTCACAACTACAACTCCCAACAGGCCCCCATGTTCACGGGGAGGGCGGTGGTGGTGGTGGGTGGGGTGTGTGAGAGCTCACAACTACAACTCCCAACAGGCCCCCATGTTCACGGGGAGGGCGGTGGTGGTGGTGGGTGGGGTGTGTGAGAGCTCACAACTACAACTCCCAACAGGCCCCCATGTTCACGGGGAGGGCGGTGGTGGGTGGTGGAGGGTAGGGTGTGTGGGGTGTGTGCGACAGGACACAGAAATGTTTACAAATAGATATGAACATGTAATGTCCACATTACTGACCAGCTCAATCTTGTCCCTCAGGTGATCGTGAACTGACTGGGGAAACCAGCACCCGGCCGCAAGACTCGCCTCCCACACATACCAGACTCTCTGGGGACGATGACACAGGCAGCTCCGGTGCGGAGGATGGTGCGGGGCCAAGCAGACAGCCAGGGCCATCTGGCTCACAGGGACTCCCGGGCCTGACAACCGTCGCATGTGTGACTCCAGAGACACCTGCCTCAGTGATCTGCAGACTCCCCACCACCACCACCACCACCACCACCAGTACCACCAGTACCACCAGTACCACCACTCCTGCCTGTGCCACCCTGCCTAACCCAGCGCACGACGCAGGTCCATCGGCCTCACACCCAAGCAGGGTGAGTGGGCCACAAAGGAGAGAGGCGACGGCACATCAGGCAATCAGGCGACCCACACTCCGCCGCACAGAGGAAGGACAGCTACCCAATCCTGTGGCAGAGTCCCTTCAAGCCCTAGCCAGGTGCCAGGCTTCATACAACCGTTCCCAGGAACATGCAGATCGTGCACACCACGACTCGGTGGACAACACGAACATGTTGCGCGAAATGTCGGGGTACCTTGGCCAGATAGTGCACATCATGGGCCAGCAGACAACAATGTGGAGGGAATGGATTGCCCGGAACAACCCCACCCCCCCTCCACCAATTGTCGTTGCGCCACCGCCACCGCCACCTCCACCTCCAACGCCACCGTCACCTCCACCTCCACCGCCACCACCACCTGTGCCCCTGGCGACGGATGTGGCCCATGAACAACCTGCACCCCCAGCTGACTCAGGTCCACCTCAAAGACGGAGGGGCCGCCCGAGGCTGGAAGTGGGTGAGAGCAGTGTTGGAGCGCCATCCACACGCTCCAAGAGGGGCCGCCAATGACTTTGTCACTGCCTGTGCCAGACATTCACCCTGTAAAGAATCCTGTCCCACATAGACAATCATTGCCACTGGTCTGCTGGACTAGCCTGACACCCCCCAATGTGGTGTCAGCACGGACATTTCATCTGCCATTACCTTCAACTCCAACTCCCCCCCCCACTTACTTGTAAATAATCACCAGCACAAATGCACAACCTGTAAATAAATGTCACTTACACACTCAATGATGTTTTGCCTCCATGTTTATTCACAAGATTGCCTTCAGAAACAGACGTAAACAGGTGCAGGGATCCTAGTCGTACATAATCATGGCGCTGCGGGAGTGACCTAGGGAAAATCAAAGACAGCAAACACACGTCAGGAAACAGATTCACACACATCACAACACACTGCACAGCAACATTCCACAAACTACACTCATCACAAAAGCATGGGATGAGAGGACACACATCATGGAGACTTGTATGTCCAAAGAAATGAAGACACACATATGCAACCATCACAAACCAGAACACACAGCTGATGCACCCCACATCCACACAACACCAGCAAACATACATAAGGCATTGTCAACCGGCACAAGAGGTAGTTACTCACATTCAAGGGAAGTAGCGATCAATGAGCTGGCGCCTCTGGTCCACACCTTCCTCCTCACCACTATCCTCATCAGTCGACATGGGTGGGATGGGAGGCCGAGGAACTTCTTCGTCTTCAGGGTCCAAGAGCAGTTCAATGTCATTGCGCATGGCCAAGTAGTGGAGCATGCAGCAGGCAATCACGATCCTGCATACTTTTCCTGGTGAGTAAAGCAGGGCCCCTCCGGTCTTATCCAGGCACCGAAACCTAGACTTTAGCAGTCCAAAGGTACGTTCAATCACTCTCCGTGTCCTTCCATGTGCATCATTGTAGCGCATTTCACCCGCTGTTGTAGGATTACGTAGGGGACTCAGGAGCCAGGGCCAGTTTGGGTACGCCGAGTCGCCTATGTAGGGGGATGACAGACACAAATATCACAACAAGATATGGTGGGTACCCCATGCCACACAGAGATCAGAAAAGTCCCCACTGCACACTCACCAACAAGCCACGCTTGACCGGGTCGCAGATTTGCCATCAGTTGGGGGACAATGCTGCTCCGCATGATGTGGGCGTCATGTGCGGAGCCTGGAAATCTTGCACACAAATGGTAGATGATGTTGTTTGCCAGGCACACCACCTGCACGTTCAGCGAATGGAAGTGCTTGCGATTCCTAAAAACCTGCTCACGTGCCCGTGGTGGAATGATAGCGATATGTGTGCCATCAATTGAACCCACTACGTGTGGTATCTGGCCCAGTGCATAGAAGTCTGCTTTGACTGCTGGCAACTCTTCCGGCCGTGGGAAATGGATGTAGTCATTCTTGTACAGCATCATAGCTCTTAAAACATCCCGAAGTACCGTGCTGAACATGGACTGTGACATCCCCCCGGCATATCCAACTGTGTACTGAAAGGTGCCAGTAGCAAAGAAATGTAGTGCCGCCATAACCTTTGCTGTGGGTGTAATAGAACCAGGATACGTCCTTCGTGGCTGCAGATGAGGAGACAATTGGGCAACAAGCTCCATCAACCGACGTCGATCCAGCCGGCATTTCCTAATCACCTCCTCGTCAACCATATCCTCCAGCACAGTGTATGGCCGATGCACATTTGGAGCCCTCCTGTGTGGGAGAGAGATGTAACTTGAGTCAAATTACAAACGACGCATACGTGTGCAACTCCATCACATGTAAGCCAACATTATCAAGAACAAAAATGTTTAGGAGAATGGTCATATGTGTGACATCTCTGATAGTTAATACAATACGGAGTGGCCCTTTAACAATGTGCAGCCACTTGCAACAGGAAGTGTGTCAACACGTACAACGCAACTTAGTCACATGTGAACATTACTGACAATACGTGTGTCTTGACCCTAATGTTTAGAAGCCACATCACAGACACACATGCAAGTGCATGCGCACAAACGATAATGATACACACACACCATGTCATCATGCACCAATGCCAACACCAATAATGTTGAGCATACGGTAATTACATGCATGGTGACACAACATCCAAGACACATACACTGAATGCATGTGTACCACCACCATTGTAGTCACCTCGGCAGAACCACACACTGACAACAGATTCATAATTTGGCCATACAGCCGTGATGTACTGTGTAGTTGTGAAGATGTAATAACGTCTGTAGGGTCACACCCGACGTCAACACGTCAAAATGCACATCTGTTGCACATTGTGTGCCCACCGATGGGCATAGTATGGACACACATGGAATAGTGAATGACATATGAAGTTTCCCTATCACGCTCACAACCCTCATGACGCAACTTCAGACAACACATCACGGTGCAGCGTCTGACAAGATAAAATCATTGGCGCCGCCATGGCGGTGCACAGCTTCTGCTACTTTTCAATGGCCATACGCGGCCAGCGGCCCTCTTCCCATTGGCTGCATGTGCACGACCGTCACGGGCACACATCGGCAACCGCACGTGCAAGCTTCCTGCACGGAAGCTTCAGTTGCAACAATGTTCTATCACTGGCGTCACCATGGCGGTGCACGTACTCAGCGGGGGAGGTGCAGGCCTATACACCCTTTAGATGTACTCAATGGACATGGCAGTTCATGTCCCCTCTTACAGTCACATTGCATCATCCACCGTACACCGGCCGGAGCGGCCGGGCCTAGGACGGCCGTGCCGGCCATGTCCACAACCGCCGTGCCAGGCCGGGCCTAGGACGGCCGTGCCGGCCATGTCCACAACCGCCGTGCCAGCCATGTCCACAACCGCCGTGCCAGCCATGTCCACAACCGCCGTGCCAGGCCGGGCCTAGGACGGCCGTGCCGGCCATGTCCACAACCGCCGTGCCAGCCATGTCCACAACCGCCGTGCCAGGCCGGGCCTAGGACGGCCGTGCTGGCCATGTCCACAACCGCCGTGCCAGGCCGGGCCTAGGACGGCCGTGCCGGCCATGTCCACAACCGCCGTGCCAGCCATGTCCACAACCGCCGTGCCAGGCCGGGCCTAGGACGGCCGTGCCGGCCATGTCCACAACCGCCGTGCCAGCCATGTCCACAACCGCCGTGCCAGGCCGGGCCTAGGACGGTCGTGCCGGGCATGTCCACAACCGCCATGCCAGCCATGTCCACAACCGCCGTGCCAGGCCGGGCCTAGGACGGCCGTGCCGGCCATGTCAGGCACGGCGGTGGCTGACATGGCCGGCACGCAGGTCCTAGGCCGGGATGGTCCGGCCGGTGTACGGTGGATGATGCAATGTGACTGTATGAGGGGACATGAACTGCCATGTCTATTGACTACATCCAAAGGGTGTGTAGGCCTGCACCTCCCCCGCAGAGTACGTGCACCGCCATGGTGGCGCCAGTGATAGAACATTGTTGCAACTGAAGCATCCGTGCCTGAAGCTTGCACGTGCGGTTGGCGATGTGTGACCGTGACGGTCCGTGCACATGCAGCCAATGGGAAGAGGGCCGCTGGCCGCATATGCCCAATCGAAAGTAGCGGAAGCAGTGCACCGCAACACCAGGGCCAGTCATTGGCCCTTTTACGAACACGCATCCAGAGCTGACCAATTGCTGGCGACGTATGCCACTGACACGTGCTGAGGGCCCTATATATGTGTGTTGTCCAAAAGCACACATCCTACCATGTGAACCAGTGCTGCCTGTTCACCTCGACCTGCTGCTGCTGCTGCTGAGCTGACCACCGACTGCTGCCTGTGACCATCACCTCGACCTGCTGCTCCTGCTGAGCTGACCACCGACTGCTGTCTGTGACCATCACCTCGACCTGCTGCTGCTGCTGAGCTGACCACCGACTGCTGCCTGTGACCATCACCTCGACCTGCTGCTGCTGCTGAGCTGACCACCGACTGCTGCCTGTGACCATCACCTCGACCTGCTGCTGAGCTGACCACCGACTGCTGCCTGTGACCATCACCTCGACCTGCTGCTGCTGCTGAGCTGACCACCGACTGCTGCCTGCTGAGCTGACCACCGACTGCTGCCTGTGACCATCACCTCGACCTGCTGCTGCTGCTGAGCTGACCACCGACTGCTGCCTGCTGAGCTGACTACCGACTGCTGCCTGTGACCATCACCTCGACCTGCTGCTGCTGCTGAGCTGACCACCGACTGCTGCTCTAGTGCCATACTCTGTGATCTTGCCATGTCGAGAGCCAAAGAGATCCGGTGTCGTCCCTTCACCGCCGCGGAGCTTGATGTCCTCGTGGACGGTGTGCTACGCAACTATGGACAGCTCTACGGCGCACCCGGACAGGTGGTAAGTGCGGTGTGGGACATGTTGGTGTGCATGAGGGGGCCAATGACTCCTGGCTACTGCAATCTTAGCTGTGTAGTGTGGGCTCGACATATTTTCAGGATTGTGCATGGCGGATGACAGATACGTGTTGCCCCTAGCTGTGTGACAGGCCAACTGTCCACTGACTAACACCCTTTTGTCTCCCATCATGGTAGGTCAAGCTGCACCTTCGCAAGGACGTGTGGAGGAGCATTGCACGTGAAGTACGGGCATTGGGGGTGTGCAACAGACGACATACACACTGCCACAAACGCTGGGACGACATTTCCAGGCTGAGCAAGAATGTAGCGGAAGTGACACTGGGGATGATTCCAAGGACGCCACGTCTGGCCCGACGCTCCATGACCCCTCTCATGCACCGTATCATTGCTGTGACGCATCCTGACCTGTCCGAACGGCTGGTTGTCGATCAACAGCAAACTAGCGGTGAGCATACTGTCTGTGTAGGAAACTTGTGAGTGCAATGCATGTATTGGTGCACAGACACAGTATTGAGTTCCGTGGTGCGTATGTATCTCTGCGATGCAATGTTGGTCCCATTGGGTGGGTGTAATTTGACATCCAGGTCCGGCATGGTGACACGCCACTTGCTTAGTAGTTGAGTGTTGAAGCACATGCCGTAGTGGTCCGTGGCCCCATGGCAAGACATGTGTGCACATGTACGTGCTCCTGCCCTGTCCGCATGCTGTACATGTGTCACGGCCACCAACGCTTATGTAATGTGAGGATGACTGGTAGAGGTGGGCCGTGTGCAGGATGGGGGCTACAAGAACTTTGTCAGCTATGGAATTAGGGAATCCTTGTCCTTCTGTACGTGAGTGTGCCCATGACTTACACCTCTTTTATGCGCATTTCAGCTATGACAGAGGACACTCAGCCACAGACGGAGGAGATTAGTCGAGGCAATGATTCCGGGTCAGACTTCGCACACACGCAGACTGACACAGAGGAGGGCAGCGTCGGAGAGGGGGACAGGACCGTCCCTGAGGATTCGCATGTGGAGACACCATCGTCCTCATCTTCGGAAAATCTTGGTGAGCCAGCACTGTTGTCACAGACTGGGAGTGGGCAATCAACCTCTTCTGTCGGAACACAGCACACAGGGCCCACACTTCCGCCAACTGCACCATGTACTGTTCGTGCACGCAGGAGTAGGGGGAGCAGAGTGGCGTTCGATGCAGGCACCGCTGCCCCTGCCACGGTGAGCCAAAATGCACTGTGTGCTGAGGCCGTTGATCTGCTGCGACAACTGTGTGTGGGGCAGACCAATATGACAAATGCTTTCCAAGACCATGATAGGAAGTTGGGGCAGGTGGTGGCATTCATGGAAGGGATGCATGGCGATCTTGCTGGTCTACACAGGACAGTGCAGTCATTGGCAAGCAGTGTGTCGTCTGCAATAGTACAGTCGCATGGACAGGGTGCTACTTCTGTTTTCCCATCTACACCACTGGATGTCTCAGGGGGTAGTGATTATTCTGAGCAGGACTCTAATACAGGTTATTGCACTAGAAGCAGCGTCAGACAGCACGTCAGGGCACGGAGGGCACAGACACCATCCCCTAGGTCAGCAAAATCTGTTCACGAAGACAACGTCAGATACACTGGAGTACACACACAGGATCCACAAGTGTTGTTGAGGGATATGCCTTCACATGCTACACAGGCATTAAAACACAAAAGGTACTCCCAAGGCAAGGGATACTCACAAGTCCATGGACAGTCCCTTGGACAAGGCCACTCAAAAGACAAAGGCACCTCAAAAGAGCAGGGAAAGTCCCAAGGGCAGGCCCACAACAGAGGAAAGGGCCACTCCCAAGGACAGGGACAAGGACAGTCAAAAAAATAAGGCACCTCCTAAGAGCAGGGAGAGTCCCAAGGGCAGGCCCACAACAGAGGAAAGTGCCACTCCCAAGGACAGGGACAGTCAAAAGACAAAGGCACCTCCTAAGAGCAGGGAGAGTCCCAAGGGCAGGCCCACAACAGAGGAAAGTGCCACTCCCAAGGACAGGGACAGTCAAAAGACAAAGGCACCTCCTAAGAGCAGGGAGAGTCCCAAGGGCAGGCCCACAACAGAGGAAAGGGCCACTCCCAAGGACAGGGACAGGGACAGTCAAAAGACAAAGGCACCTCCTAAGAGCAGGGAGAGTCCCAAGGGCAGGCGCACAAGGGAGGAAAGGGCCAATCCCAAGGACAGGGACAGGGACAGTCAAAAGACAAAGGCACATCCTAAGAGCAGGGAGAGTCCCAAGGACAGACACACAACAGAGCAAGGTCCATCTCCCAAGGGAAGGGACACACACAGAGAGCAGGTGTCTACTGGAGACAGGTACACCACAGACGACAAGTCTGCTGGCAGGAACAGGGCACCGACCAAGGCACAGTCAAAATCCAGAGACATCACTCCACCTATGGATAAGGCACTTCCTACGGACAAGGCTTCTGCCTTGGACAATGGCTCAGTCAAGGACAGGCATACATCACCCCTGGCTGCACTGCGGCTGATGTTTTCGAATGTATGCCAAACAGATGTCTCCGCGGCGGAGTCCCCCCATACCTCCACTCCCATCCAGGCCAGTCAGAAGCAGAGGAGGGAGTCCCCTGTTGTTGCATCCCCCATTACACATGAATCTGAGTCCAGGTGGCAGGCACACAGCAAACGACAAGCAGGCTCCAGCACGTCCCCAGAAACCCGATCCCCGGATGCAGATGCCCCACCTATGGTGGGTGATATTTGTTTAGAGTCACCACCACTTGGCAGTCCTGTCCTGTCCAGGGTGAACTCACATATCCCTAAGAAACGCCGACACACACCATTGACACCTGCCCACCCCGATGTCGCTCAAGGTCAGCTATCCCCAGCTCCCAGGGCCACCCTGCCTCCTGGCCTATACAGCCCTGTGGCTCATCATTTCAGTGGTCCCAGTGCCACAGGTGCAGTTGACTCTCATGTATCAGATAGTGCCACTGTGTCTGTTGTTTGCTGTCATGCATCATGTAGTAGCACAGTCTCAGTTGTGCCCTCTCCTGTTGCAGGTCCTGGCAGTGTATCTGGGTCTATGGCACATGTGTCAGTGAGTAGATCTGTGGCTGTGTCGCACACTCCTGTTTCTGGTGCTGGCAGTCGGTCTGGGTCAGTGGCTCACGTGCCAGTCACTACATCTGTGGCTGTGTCTCACATTCCTGGTGCTGGTGCTGGCAGTGTGTCTGAGTCTGTGGCCCATGTGTCTGTCACTCGGGCTGTGGCTGCGTCTCACATTCCTGTTTCTGGTGCTGGCAGTGTGTCTGGGTCTGTGGCCCATGTGTCTGTCACTCGGGCTGTGGCTGTGTCTCACATTCCTGTCTCTGGTGCTGGCAGTGTGTCTGGGTCTGTGGCCCATGTGTGTGTCACTCGGGCTGTGGCTGTGTCTCACACTCCTGTTTCTGGTGCTGGCCGTGTGTCCGAGGCAGGTAGTTCACGCAGTCCACCTGATTCTGTGATATGAGGTGCTGATCACTTCACTCGCATGTTATTTCACATGGTGTGTCCATTGTCCATTGAGAACAGCCTTGCACTGTTGTGGTCCCTGGGATGGGTTGGTTGGGACACGTACTTGTGCTGCCTCTGATGTACCTGCTCTGTTGTCCACAATGCCCTGTTGCTGTTCTGATACTGCATTCTGCCCTCTCGTTTACTGCCAATGATGTACCTGCTCTGTTGTCCACAATGCCCTGTTGCTGTTCTGATACTGCATTATGCCCTCTCACGTGCTGCCAATGATGTACCTGCTCTGTTAAGCACAATGCCCTGTTGCTGTTCTGATACTGCATTCTGCCCTCTGATGTGCTGCCTCTGATGTACCTGTCCGTTGTCCACAATGCCCTGTTGCTGTTCTGATACTGCATTCTGCCCTCTCGTTTACTGCCAATGATGTACCTGCTCTGTAGTCCACAATGCCCTGTTGCTGTTCTGATAGTGCATTATGCCCTCTCACGTGCTGCCAATGATGTACCTGCTCTGTTAAGAACAATGCCCTGTTGCTGTTCTGATACTGTATTCTGCCCTCTGATGTGCTGCCTCTGATGTACCTGCTCTGTTGTCCACAATGCCCTGTTGCTGTTCTGATACTGCATTCTGCCCTCTCGTTTACTGCCAATGATGTACCTGCTCTGTTGTCCACAATGCCCTGTTGCTGTTCTGATACTGCATTATGCCCTCTCACGTGCTGCCTCTGATGGACATGTTCAGTGCTATGGACTGTTGATGCACTTAGCCCCTCTCACGTGCTGCCTCTGATGGACATGTTCAGTGCTATGGACTGTTGATGCACTTAGCCCCTCTCACGTGCTGCCTCTGATGGACATGTTCAGTGCTATGGACTGTTGATGCACTTAGCCCCTCTGATGTGCTGCCTCTGATGTACCTGCTCTGTTGTCCACAATGCCCTGTTGCTGTTCTGATACTGCATTATGCCCTCTGATGTGCTGCCTCTGATGTACCTGCTCTGTTGTCCACAATGCCCTGTTGCTGTTCTGATACTGCATTATGCCCTCTGACGTGCTGCCAATGATGTACCTGCTCTGTTGTCTACAATGCCCTGTTGCTGTTCTGATACTGCATTCTGCCCTCTCGTTTACTGCCAATGATGTACCTGCTCTGTTGTCCACAATGCCCTGTTGCTGTTCTGATACTGCATTCTGCCCTCTCGTTTACTGCCAATGATGTACCTGCTCTGTTGTCCACAATGCGCTGTTGCTGTTCTGATACTGCATTCTGCCCTCTCGTTTACTGCCAATGATGTACCTTCTCTGTTGTCCACAATGCCCTGTTGCTGTTCTGATACTGCAATCTGCCCTCTCACGTGCTGCCTCTGATGTACCTTCTCTGTTGTCCACAATGCCCTGTTGCTGTTCTGATACTGCATTCTGCCCTCTCACGTGCTGCCTCTGATGTTCATGCTCTGGTGCCCACTTTGCCCATGCTCACGCATACACTGTGATTATACCCCTATTATGTGCAATAAAGGTAGTCAATCAAGTCTCGTGGTTTGTCGTTGTCATTCATGCTTGCGTACTACAAATGTGTATTTCAATTTGCTTCTCATCAGTGGTTTCGGTAACATGACACTCCCCCCCCCTACGTCACGACCCTTGCAGGTATTCCCCTCCATACAGCCAATGGTTTGTGCCTTACCTGCGTCGGCGTCCATGGTGGGCCAAGACTAGGACGTGGTGGATCGCGAAGAGCATCGGGAAAGCGTGTAGCGCTGGGTCCATGGTGGCGAGCAGCTTGTGGTGGGTATCTCTGCTATGTATCTTTTCTTCGCTGTGGGGAATCCGCCGTGTTCAGACAGGTTGTTTTTCCGCTGCGGTTTTATGTGTAATTTCCGCCATCTTGATTTGGGGGACGGTCTTCGACGTCAGTACGTACGGCGGAGTCTCAGGATGTGTTCCGTCCGCCGCGTGGTCGGGTGTAGTTGGGCGGCGGTGCGTGCTTTTCCGTCGCGGACGGAAATTTGACACTGTTTCCTATCCTGATATGGCGGACGGAGTGTCCGCGGCAGGCGGACACGGAAAAGGCATTTTCCGCGTACTCCATGGCCGCGGTAGCTCCTCCGTCCGCCATCCTAATGAGCCCCTTAGTATGTAAAATAAAATGCAAACATTTATTTGCCCAGCTGCAGCGTGAACCCGCAGAGTTCCGCCTGACTAGGGTAGTGTTGTGCTTCTGTATGGATGAAATCGAACATTGAAATACATAGGGCACGATTCACAGAACTAACTTAAGACAAAATCCTAAACTTACTACCATTTTGGTATTCACAGAAGGCACTTACTCATTTCGGTATTCACAGAAGGCACTTACTCATTTCGGTATTCACAGAAGTTTGGAGTCCTAACATTAGGACTCTTAAATGCCTTCTGTGAATAACGAAAGTCTTAAAGTTAGGATTATTCTCCGTTTAGGAGAAGTAAAGTTAGGACTCCTAACTTTAAGAGTCCTAAATGCCTTCTGTGAATACCGAAAGTCTTAAAGGTAGGATTTTTCTCAGTTTAGAAGTAGTAAAGTTAGGACTCCTAACTTTAGGACTCCTAAATGCCTTCTGTGAATACCGAAAGTCTTAAAGTTAGGATTTTTCTCAGTTTAGGAGTAGTAAAGTTAGGACTCCTAACTTTAGGACTCCTAAATGCTTTCTGTGAATACTGAAAGTCTTAAAGTTCATTTTTTTTCTCAGTTTAGGAGTAGTAAATTTAGAACTAAAAATCCTAACTTTAAGACTTTCGGTATTCACAGCAGGCATTTAGGAGGCCTTCTATGAATACCAAAAAGCTCCCTTTATTAGAAACCTAAAAGCACTAATTCCATAGTCAAGCATTTTGGCAGGACATATATTGACTACTACTAATTATTTTCTTCAGCCTTCAAGGTCCAAGACCCCAATTATTTATCCCTCACGTAAGGCAGCCTTCCTTGTGCCCACTCCCTACATTCTATGCTACACTACCTCTCTTGGACCTCTCAGCTGCCTTTGACATGGTTGACCATGACACTCTGATACAGAGACTCTACGAAGCCGGCATGGAGTGGACTGCTCTAGACTGGATCACATCCTACCTTCACAACAGGGCTAATGTCATCCACACACCCCCTTTCTCGTCCAAATCATACTTCACAAAAGCAGGGGTCCCTCAAGGCTCGATCGTCTCACCCATGCTTTTCAACAGCTACATGAAATCATTACCAACACTGATCAATCAATTCCAGCTCACGTGCTATAAATATGCAGATGACATGCAAATACTTCTTCAACTGGAATGCGCCAAAGACATTGGAAATTCATACATTTTCAGTTGTCTAAGAGCTGTGGATCACTGAATGGCACGGAGCTATCTCAAATTGACTGCTTCCAAAATGGAAATACTCATGTGTGGCGATTATAAAAATTATGCCACTTGCCGCTTGGCCTGATGATCTGGCAACAACATCTAAAGTATTAAAGGAAGTGAGAAAACTCAGAATGACCATGGACTCCAAGCTATCAATGAATGCCCAAGTGAACAAACTAGCAAGTTCAAGCTTTGTTACTATAAAAACTCTGCAACGCATCTTCCCCCATCTGGGATTTCCACACCAGCCCTAGGCTACCATCTCTCTTGCTCTATCCAAACTTGATTACTCCAAAACCTTCTACCATGGATAACCTTTAATATCTATGAAAAGATTACAATGGATTTAAAACTCTGCTGCCAGACTACTCTTACTATTAAAGCTGCAAGCCCACATCTCCACTGCCTTGAAAGCCCTACACTACTATGATCTCCAAAATAACCCTTTCTAGACTCTTCCCTCCTCTACGCCTCCTTGCATCATCTTATACCTCTTTTCTATTCAGATCTCCCAAATTCTTTCTTCTGACTCTTCCCCCTCCACCTCCCCCTCACTAATCCCAAACCCCCCTACTGCTATGGACTCCACCAAAAAAACTCTAGTAACCTCCCTCTTCTATCCCTCCACTACTCTTCTTAATACAAATAACAGACTAACATATCCACTGCTCAAATTACTTTCATATTCACTATAGTAATTCACCACTAATCCTTTTTGGGGTCTGGAGTAGCGTGCTACTGGCTGACAATGCACTTTGACACCTCGTATGGTAGTAAGCGCTATATAAATGTCATTACAATTGCAATTCTTTAGTCAAAGATTGGAAACTTTTTCTCTCAAGTGAGCATAATCTCACATTCTGCACCTGCCTTGCCTAACATTGCGCTTATACGTTTCTCTTGACAAGCTTCTATATTTTTTTTTTTAAACTTTTTATTATTTTGCATCACAGGGGAACATCAAACAGATTATACAACAAGATATAAACATAAATGACGAAAAATTGCAACAGAAATATTTTATGATATAATTAATCCCCATATTCTATCCACTTTCCGTTTAGCCTGTAGACCCCTAGTATTTGCCAAAGCATATTCCATATTGTGTATTTCTTTAACAAGACTCCACCACTCAGTAACCTTTGGTGAGTTTTGCTGAACCCAATCTCTAGCAATAGTCAGTCTAGCACAAGTGATTAAGATATTCAGTAAATCACATAATACATTATTTTCCCCTGACGCTCCTATAAAAACATCTTTTAACGATAACATAATAGGAATACCAAGTTTAGTAGAAATAACTTTAGTTACTCCCTTCCAAAATTCAGCAAGATTTGGGCACGAGAAAAGCATATGAATAATATCAGCTCCTTTTAAATCAAATTTAGGACATTTTGTATGATCGCTAAAGTTGTTATTCGATGCCCATTTGAGAATCCGATCCGGTGTATAATACAACTGACATATGGTTTTAAATAACTGTAGTTTAAGATTTGAAGATTGAACAGCAAGATTGAGGCTATTTAGGGATGAAGTAATGAAATCTGAAGTTATTTCCATTGTAAGCTTATTAGTCCATTTTTCAGCTAATTTTTGTACGTCATTAGTATTATATCCAGAAAATATTTTGTACCCTATACTAATCAATGCCTTATCTTCTTCCCTATACATACAATTCCATACTTCAGATTCAGTTAGAGAAGTGAGTTCTATCTTCCTCAGAAAATAATCCCTAATTTGAAAATATTTAAATCTTGCCCCTTCTTGCAGTTTATAACAAGCTTTCAATCTTTCAAACGGCAAAAATCCCCTATGATCATATAGGTCTCCAAGAAAATTAATGCCAGATTTGTGTGTAATGAGCTTGTTTGAATAGAAGCTTGTGTCTTGACAAGCTTCTATTCAAACATGCTCATTACACACAAACAGTTCTTAGAAGATATAAAATATAAGACCATTTCAAAATGGTTGAACGACAGGTCATATATTTGTATGCTTTGAATCTGCCCTTTTAAACACTTGTTCAACCATCAATTCTATCATTACATAGTGAGTTTCTATTCTGCAAAGTTCTTCAATGACAGCATCTTGCATTAGTATTGAATTAGTTATACATATTGTACAAGCTTCAGCTGAGCAGTCTCACTTTCATTGCAGTGCATTAGTGCTTCACTTTTAACAATATATGGAGACAAATTATTTGTGCCCAGTGGCTGAAGAAGCTTCCTCAAATATAAGAATCAGTCAAATTTAAAACTGCCCTTTTTTCACCTGCAATACTTGTAAAAAATCCTATGCTCATTCATAACCATGAACATGATCATCAATTATAAAAACTCATTAATCAGTATATGGCAAAGAAAGATGTAAGAAAGGTATTTCTTTTTAGGTCTCATCTAGGCAGTGCTGTCTCGTTGGAGACATGCTGTATCTGCTCTCTGGGCTTCCAACACACCCATCCCTTTGTTCCTTCGTGTCCATTTTGAAGTGTCTTTTTTGTGTGGTGAATTGGAGCAGTTTGTTCCACCTTTTAGTGTGCTTGTTATTCCTATGAAGACTACACCATTACATCGATTATTTTCCTTCAGTCCATTTATGTTCGTTTTGCCGCACTATTTCTTTTGTTTCAATGTGCGCAGCTACCATACGGCACAGAGCTAAAATCAGGGCATTTGGGAGGAGAAAGTGTGTACATTGCTTTTACTTTTGCTGCACTATTTCTTTTGTTTCAATGTGTACAACTCCAGTTCAGCAAACACGTATAATCCTGGCATTTGTGAGGATGTGTGTAAATTGCTTTTAGTTTCGCTGTACCATTTATTTTGTTTCAATGTGTGCAGCTCCCGTACGGCACACAGGTATAATCATGGCATTTGTTAGAACCTGTGCAAATTGCACAAGCCAGGCAGGAATGCTAGTGCTTCTACCATGCTTTAGAAACAGGTGTTTGTGAAGATGGCCCCCCCCCCCCCGGTGAGTTCCTCATTGCGCTAGCCCTGTTTGCCGATTTTCAGATGAAAAATAGCCAGAATCCTTTTTTAATTGATGGCAGCAGTGTTTTAAAGAATTTGCCAACTGCTATGGTGATTTTCCTGCTCTGTGCAGCATCGGAGGCTTTTCCTCTTCCCTCCTGGTTCTACATCGACCTCTCCACCAAGGTACTGCCCAGAATTCCTGTCAGGGGGTGGAGTTTTATTCAGGAAAGGGCCTGGCTTTGGCCTAACCACTCCCACAGTGAGTTGTGGCTACTGCACCAGCCTCTTTTGAAGCATTTCTCTTGCATAATTGCTTTTTCTTTCATATTGATTATATTTGCCTGTTTAATTTTTATTTTTGGAGAGATGGAGAAAAAAAATGTACAAACACCCCATAATAAGAGGAAACAAATATTTCTCCTCCTCCTGTTAAATCTAAAGTGGTGGATTCTAGTGAACCTTCCTTAACTTTAATACTTGATGAGATTCAGGCAATTCTTTTTAGCACTGATACTATAGCGTCAGAAATTAAAAACTTGCGCAAAGATATGACTAGTATGTCATTGAAGATTTCTGACAATGCCATCAAAATCCAAGACAATAAAGTTAAAATTGATGCCTTTTCACCATCATTTAGTCTTAATAAGAAACCAGCACGTGTAATTCCTTCTTTAATGGTCAATGGTAATAATATTTTTACCTACCAAGACTTTGCTAAAGATACTGTTAAGACTCGCAAGGAATTCACTGACATTCGCCCATGGTTAAGAACTCTTGGATTTAAGTACTTTTTTTTATCCTTCTACAATGCGAATTTGGAAAGATATTTTTTCGAAGTCCTTCCAGCGATCTGAAGATTTACGAATATTTCTGGCTCAGCATTCACAGCACTCTATGGATACACATGATTCTGCTCCTTGAACATTACTATAATATGTTTTTCTAGCTAATTTACTTGTTTATTTTCTCACGGGCTCCAATGGTTCAGCCATGCTTACAAAGCGTGTCGGTGTTTCAAATGTATTATTAATCTTTAATTGTTGTCATTTTCTCTATGTTTATTTGTTTCTTCTTTTTCCCTTTTTTTCCTACTACCCTTTTCTAGAGCTACTATTTTTCTTCTTTTTCTTCTTCAAATGTTCCTCTTCTTCTTAGTTGTATCTTTTCTACTTTACTATGGCTAGTGTTCACAATGTTAAAATAGTCTCCTTGAATGTCAAAGGTTTACGACACCCTGTAAAACGTACACAAATTCTAGATTATTTAGGTAGTTGTAAGGCATATATTTGTTTCATACAAGAAGCACATTTTGAAGACTCAGAGGGTCATTAGGATGGCGGGCGGACTTTGTCTGCCTGCCATCCTATCGTGAAATGGGACTACCCGTCATAAGGGCGGGGTCCGGTAGGGGCCATTAGGATGCATCCTGACATTCTGGTGGGCGGTGCTGCCAGCACCGCCCGCCACAATGCCAGGAAAGCATGTTGTGCGCTTCCATGCACAACATGGCAGGCCCTGCACAGGGCCTGCCATGTTGTGCATGGAACTGCAGGGGGCCCCCCATGTGCAACCCACACCTCCCAGAGTACCTGGGGGCCCGCAACGGGCAAGCAATTCCCTTTCTGTGGCGGCAATGCCGCTACGGAAAGGCATGTTTCCACCCCCATACTATTATGGCTGGCAGTGTCCAACAGACACCGTCACCATATAAAACTCTTTTCTGCCCAGTCGACTTGTCGGCTGGGCAGAAAAGCGATGGACGGTCTTTCAGTCAGCCATGGTCCCCCCACCATAGTAATATCAAGGGGGGAAATGGGTGGCGGGCGGGGTCGGATCTTGGGTGGCGATCGGCCCGAGATCCTAATGGGCCCCAAACTTTTCAATTTTATGATAAAAAAGTGGGTTTATTCTATTATATATTTTCCTGCTGTGGGTAAAAAAATGGAGTGGCTATTGTTTTTGTGAAAAGGTTACATTGACAAATTTTAAGTAAATCTTCGGATTCAGAAGGTAGATATGTCATAGCAAAAGTAAAAATTAAGGATACAGTTATGTATTTACTTAATGTGTATGGTCCAACAGTTGATGGTCCTAATTTCTGGTCCAATTTAACTACTGAAGTTCTCAAGTTGGGCAACGTCCCTCTTATATTTGGAGGGGATTTCAAATTCATAGTTGATTCTTTATTAGATAGATCTTCTCTAACAACATTTCATCCACCTAAAGCATTTCTCACTCTCAAATCTTTTTTTAAAACTACAAAATTGGTGGATATCTGGCGATTACATTTTCCTACGGAATAAATGTTTACCTTCTTCTCTAACGCACATAACTCATACTCAAAACTAGATTATTTTTTCATTTCTCCACAATTAATTAATTCCTACCATTTGCAATATTGATATTTCGGATCATGCTTTGATTTCCATGGTTCTACACCTTAACTCAAATTTTAAAATTCAATCTAGATGACACATGAATGCTAGCATTGTCCTCAATGAACAAAATAAACAAAACATTTTAAATGCACTTCAAGATTACTTCCAACTCAACCCAGAAGGCTCTACATCTATGGTAAATCGATGGGATGCTTTCAAGGCCTGTATTAGGGGAGCCTTCATTTCTCTTATGGCACATATCTCTCTTATGAAAATTTAAATTGTCTAGGGACCACTGTCCTGTGCAAAGACTTCATTTCTCTTATGGCACATGAAACCAACATTTTCAATAAAAAAATAAGGATTTATATAAACAGATCTGGCCAGCTTTTGGCCAACTTTTTAGGTATTACAAAAGATAAAACACAAATAAATTAAATTCATAGCCCCTATGGGAAAATTGCATTATCACAAAAATATATTGTTAAAGAATTCCTAAATGATTATGCTGCCCTATATAATAAACCTAAATTTGATGGCCCTTCTTTACTTGATTCTTTTTTATCTAAATGTGGTTTGCCTACGGTCCCTCAATTGACCAAAAACAAACTAGATTTACCCATTACAGAAGAAGAAATTCTATTAGCCATTAAATCTCTTAAACAAAATAAATCCCCAGGCCCTGACGGAATTCCAGCAGAATTTTTGAAGGAATTACATTTCCTACTTATTCCACATTTGTTGAAACTCTTTACCTTTTTTAGTTCTATGGGATGAACTTCAGGTTCTTTTAGTGAAGCTCTTATTGTTGTGTTACCTAAACCTAATAAAGACCCTACACGTGTATCAAATTATCACCCTATTTCCCTAATAAATCAGGATTGTAAACTTTATGCCAAAATACTTGCAACTAGACTAACCACTATTTTAGATTCTCTTTTCCATCCAGATCAGTCTGGATTCATGAAAATAGATACTCTGCCAATAACACAAGAAATGTATTACATGCTATAGAACAGGGATCCACTTTTTCCCTTCCATCTGGAGTACTTGCATTGGATGCTGAAAAAGCGTTTGACAAAGTTCATTGGCAATTTTTATTTCGTACTTTAACTGCATTTAATTTTGGTGATTTCTTTATCCGTATGATTGCTGCTCTTTACTCTACTCCTTCTGCTCGTTTATTTAATAATGGTCAAATCTCGAATCAATTTTTTCTTTTTAGAGGTACCAATCAAGGTTGTCCCCTTTTCCCATTATTATTTCTTCTTGTTATTGAACCTCTGCTTGTTTCCATTAGGAAATGTAATGATATGGCTGGTATCAATATTAATGAGGTGATTATCAAAACATTAGCATATGCAAATTATACACTTTTATTTATTAGCAACGCTGAATCCGCATTCCCTCCTTTATTAGAGATGATTTCATCATATTCTGAAATTTCTGTTTACATGTTAAACACCAATAAAACTTAATTATTTCCTTTAAATAGTCACTGTACCCCAGATATGTTACCTATTAAGGAAATAATTTGGCAAAGAGATACATTCAAATAACTTGCCATTTTGTTCTCCTTATCTATAAAAACAACAATATCATTAAATTATGATTCTATTTTAGGTTACATTAAGGATAAAATATCTAAATGGTCTTTGCTTCATCTTTCATGGTGGGGAGGGAAAAATTGATTCAATAAAAATGATTATAGCACCGAATTCTTTTCATTCCCTAGCCATGATCCCTAGTCAATTTCCTATGAACTTTTATAAAGTTTTTGATCAACTCCTTACTAAGTTTCTTTGGAACAATAAAGTACCTCATATTGGTTATAAAAAGCTCAAAATGGCTAAATGTAATGGAGTATTTGGTTTACCAGACTTTTTGAATTATCATAAAGCGTATATTTTAAAACAATGCTCACTTTGGTTTAATCAATCTCACCTGATTAATCCTCCTAGATGGCTTTTTATAGAAAGGAATCTGGCAACTCTGTTTCCATTGTCTACCTTGTTATCCATGTCTGATCAATATTTTTTCATAATCCATTATTTTAAAATCCACAAAACTAATATTAATGATTTTGACTCTTTTTTCAATCACCCATGTCCAACACTGTAGATATGTCATTATGGTATAAGCCACGCCTTAAACTGTCTTGAACTGTTAGATTTTGGCATTCATGGATTAAGGCTGTTATTTTTTACCTCAAAGATGTCTACAATAACAATACCTTTATTGCATTTGATGTTTTACAGAAAAAATTCATTTACCATCTTCTGATTTTCCCAAATTTGAACTTTTGTGTAACTCTATATTAGATTCCTTTCCTCATAATATTCCCTCAAATACTAAGTCAGATTTATTAATTTATATTCAAACTCTATTCTCTTCTGCTCATGCTGTGTCATTAATGTATAAGAAAATGAATGCATTTCAAGGTAACAATATTGATACAATTTCAACATTTTGGAATGATGAAATTTCAACCTCTTTCTCATATGACACATGGAAACCAATTTGGCTGAATAATATCTCAGGTTGGTTACCTGTATCACTTTATCAAACTAATTCTTATATTCTATCTAACTGCTTATGGTCTCCCTTAAGATTATTTCAAGCTAAACTTCTTTCGAGTTCAAATTGTTGGCATTGTAACTACCATGTTGGTTCGTTAAAACATATGCTTTTTGATTGTACATCTGTTTTTAAATTTTGGAATGTTGTTTGGGATGTTAAAAAAAATACTTAATATCCAAGATGATCTCTCATTTAAATTGTTTGATTCGTAAATCTGTTGCTCTTACCAATGAATTGTCTGGCTTAGAATGTAAGCTTTTTAACTTTCTGTCATCAGCTGCTTTAAAATCCATTACAGCATGTTGGAAAGATGTTTCATTATTATCTATTCATGTTTGGTGGTCATGGATTATTTTTACTAGAAGAGGTGCCCATTTATCTTTGAACGATATTACTCACAACTGTAACTCTTATCATTTATTTTGGAAACCTAGCGATCATTATTTATCTTCTTAGATATATCCTTCACTACTTATTTACTTATATTATTATAACTGACTCATACCTCTACCTCTAATATTTATTAGTAATATATTTATGCTTGTTCCTCTCCTTTCCCTTTTGTTTTTAGTACCATTAATTCGATATTACATTGTACATGTTTTATATATAACTATTGTTCTTTATAACTATGTAGCCTCCTTGGGTACTTTTTATAGTACTCTTTTTTTGTAATGTCTCAGTTTATTATAAAATGTAATAAATTATTTTGACCACATAAAAAAAATCACACAAAAAACAGGTCTTTGAAAAGCAGTACCTGCAGGCGCTTGATGTCAAACAAGGTCATGTCATGTTTAGGCACCCTTGTGCCTCCTCGTAATTCTTTTTTGTTTACATTTGCCTGTCTGTGGGATTTCTGTGTGTTCTATCAGCATTTGATTTTTTTAGGCACAGGGAGATGAGTTCGTGTTCTCTCAATCGCATGCCGGTGAGTTGACGCCGGGAATCCAACCTGGTTCCCCAGTTACAAATTCAGCAGCCTTTTTTTTTTTTTTTAATGCCCTTGGAACAGTGGTGGTAATGAAAGCTGCTATTGGGATAGAAGTCCCCGGTCTGTAATGGGCTGAGCACGGGCTACTGAATAGCAAGAACGGGTGAAACATGTCTACAACTGTGTTGGCTTGCCTGGCATGTTTCGGCACCCAAACAAGCTGCAACCCAGGCTCTGACTGCTGCTGCTGCTCTGTGCCCGGCACTCAGGACGAGATATGGGCTGCTGCTGCCTTCACAGCTACCGGTAAATGCAAGACACCCTGAATTCCACTGGACCCCTGCAGCCCCAGTGTGACACTCCCACCTCTGCATGCATTGAGTGCACACTCAGGCAGTGGTGTGTGCTCCCCCACACTGCTGACCCCGGCAACCCCTGTGTGGTGACCCCAGTATTGACTCAGGCAACCACCACACTGAAAGATCTTGCCATTCATGGGAGCCTGAATGTACATTTCAGCCACACAGTAAGCTGCATTAGTAGCCAGTGGACTACTAAATGCAACAATGTTTCGCAGCTAGTGGCTCAAGGGATAATTCCTGGAAATACCGCAACTTTGGTTGAGTCACCAAGATGGACACTTTAGCAGCTTTTACTCACCGCATGTTATTTTATCAATATTTAAACGTGCAACATTTAAGCCAGCACCAAGCTCTGTATTTATTTCTAATGCATCCATTACCTCTCCCAGTGTCCGTTCATTGTTTTCCTCAATATTTACTGTCTTTATTCCATCTGCAGTAAGTATACAACAGGTACGCACCTGTCCATTGTAAGAGTAGATGGATTTTTCTGGTGTTGGCTGGGTTGGGACTGCGCCTTCTCCTGCTGATTGCTTTTCTCCTTGTGCTAGCCAAAAAATGTCATCCAAGTATCTTGATCGTTCTTCCTCCTCTTTGATCTCAGGCTGTATGGTGCTTTTTGTCACTAAGGGGCTATGGGTGTTGATAACATCATTTTATTGTAGTTGTGATAGATAGTGGCAGTGCTGCTTGCAGGTTCACCCTCCTCAAGTGATGCACAGAAATCCAATTTCTGATGTTGGTGCACCATTTGGCAGCAATTTATGAGGCTAGCAGGACTTACAGTTGTTTCTTCTATCAGGCTGCAGACAGTTAGATCTCTGGAATAAGTGCCCTCTTCTTTGCAAAAACTCTGGCAAGGCCACCTTCACCTGCTGATTAATAAAAGCACAACATTTGGTTACGGTAAAACAATGATCTTTCATCAGTTCGTGTGACATGGTAACTGATATTTCTCTTTCTGAAACCCCCCAAAGTTGTCATTGGTCTGTAGGCAACTTCGCTGTGGGACTCAATTTAGTATTGCCCTCAGCAAAGCATCCACTCATGTTAATTATGTTTCTGCTCATATTTTACAATCTTAATTCTTTGAATACATTATTTTTACTTTCCACCACACTTACTTGTTGTTCACAGTGGAACCTTTGGCTCACCCCTAGAGCTTCACACACTATACTCTCTGACATACCTCTGTTGCATATTTTTCTAATTTTGTTGTTAACTCAAAACATGGTCATACAGTTCATTAAGTCATCTGTACCAATGAGAGTAGACCTGTGCAATGTTACTGTGACTTGATACAGATATTTGTCTGGCAGCATATACTGTGTTCCTGTTTCGTCCATCAAGCGTCCATTCAAATATGTGTCAGTCACAGACCATTATCTTTGTTTTGCCATAGTAGCATCTTTCTGTATTTCTCATATACCTTCCAGTATCATGTCAACAGTCATTTGTTCCATAGAAGCATAGAATCCCAGTAAGGCTCATATGTTCCTCATCAAAATCTAAGGTATCAAACTATGTATACACTGTCCACAGTGAAGAGGTTGAACGAGTGAAAGAACATGGTATTCCTTTCCCAAAGAATTTTTCATATGGCTTAACAAAACATTAACTTGAATATAAGTCACAAAAGTTAATATTATACAGAGTATAATAATCATTTTGCCTGCTCTTTACTCCTGCTTATTGACCCTCAATATCAAATCATTACTCATTGTAACTATTACTGCATCTTTAGTCTTTCCTGCAGGTAATTTTAAGACTACATGTTTCCAAGTGGAGAAAATACATTTCAACACATGTTATTTCTGTACTAATAATGATGCTGTTGGCAAACTTGTACAGTTGACTCTTGTGATAGAGACATTATGGGCCCCATTAGGATGTCGGGTGGATTGCCACCACCATGCGACGGTGGCGATCCGCCCGGCATCCTTCCCCGCCTGCCACCCATTTCCCCCCACCATACTACTATGGTGGGGGGACTGCATTGGATGAAAAGACCACTTTTCCACCCGGTCGGCATGTCGACCGGGCGGAAAAGGATTCTATATGGTGGCGGTGTCTGTTAGACACCGCCATCCATATTAGGAAGGCAGCGGGAACATGCTTTTCTGTGATGGCATTGAAAGAAAAGACATGCAGGAATCTCCTGCGGGGGCCCGTTGCGGGCCCCCAGGGATTCTGGGAGGTATGGGGGATACCTATGGTACCCCCCTGCACCTCAATGTACAACGTGGCAGGCACAGCATGGTGCCTGCCACGTTGTGCATTGAAGTGCGCAATGTGCATTTTTAGCTTTGCTGTGGGCGGTGCTTTCAGCACCGCCGGCCGCAACGTTAGAAATGCGGGATGCGCCTGCCAGTGTGGCGTGCGCATCCTAATGGCCCCCACAGGACCGCCGCCCTTATGGTGGGCGGTCCCGTTTTACGTCGGGTTGGCAGGGGGACTACTAATGGGCCCCTTAGTCTCAATTGAGAAAAAAATGAATTAATGTTCCAGGGCAATTCACTGAGCATGGATTTTAATTTTTAAGCTTATGGGTTTGGCTGGACAAGTCCCCCAAATTTGACCACCAAGCAGTGAAGCTGGCAGGAGCCTGCTATGGCACTCTTAGACTGTTGCAAAAAGTTCCACCCCTCATTCCCATGAAGGCAAGGAGAACTATAGTTCAGGCTTTGGTTCTCTGTCGTTTGGATTACTGGAACTCACTTAATCTGGTTGCACCCAACTCAATGATAAGGAAACTCCAAGTCGTCCAGAACTGTGCTGCTCAGTTGCTGCTCAGTACTCCTGAAACTCAGTCAGCTGAGCCAGCTTTGAAGATCCTATATTGGCTTCCAATCTTTGAGAGAATAAACATTAAATTGCTTTGCATATCCCCCAAGACCCTATGGGGGAAGGACCCCTTAATTAAAGGCCCTCTCATTACTTTCACCCTAGGAGGTGCCTTTGTTTGGCTAATCTAAACTTAGCCGTAATTCCCAAAACTGAAAGGGTGAGATGTGGTGGCAAGTTGTTTTCTCACAACGTAGCTAGACTCTGGAACACCCTTTCCTTTTATCTTTGCATACCATCTGGCCATCTCCCCTTTCGAAAGCTCCTCACAACATTGTTGTTTCAAAATGCTCCCCTATAAACCATCTAGTTCCTCACTGTCATGCTGTTAGTGCTGGTGATAGCGCGCGCAGGTCACCCGACTAGGAATTTACCAATACTCACCTGGGCCCATAATTAATTACACGTTTATTTAATCAGGTAACCCACGCTACTACCAGATATTTATTATTCTAGGTCCTATACCACTGACTTACCACTCCTTGTCACTGGTACCTGTAACCTATTGGATCAGGGAGTTAGTGTACATTTTCGTAGCAAATAACATATGCACTCATAAAATAACCTCAGACTCGGGAAGTTTTAAACTCTTTATCTAAATTTCATCAAAAGTCATAATCCAGAGGTTAAAAGCTATTAGACTATCAATGACCAACATTAGAAACAGTGTATAGCTATGCAAAAGAAATAGTATGCCAATCATTTAGAATAGAATAGAATAGAATAGAATAGAAAGAGGATTTACATAGCGCGGTAGCTACCCTGAGGCGTACTAGCGCTAACAGAATTATGAGCAGGAGGTGTAGTCAGAGGGCTATTCGGGATGTGAGAAGAGTACGGTCTTTAGGTGTTTGCGGAAGGATAATAAGTTGGGTTCTGCACGTAGGTGGAGGGGGGGAGTTCCAAAGCCTAGAGGCTTTGTATGAGAAGGCTCGGCCTCCACATCTGGCCTTTTTGATCTTAGGGACTGTCACTAGAAAGGAGGTCATTGATCTAAGCTGTCTTGCGGGGAGGTATGGGACAATCAAGAGATGGTTGATAGACGGACCCGTTTTCCAATAGGCTCGGTGGGTAGTACATAGGATCTTAAATTCAATTCTCCGTCGAACTGGTAGCCAGTGTAAGCTCCTCAGTCCGGCCTTAGCTGAAGTGTGACGGGGAATTTGGAGTAAAGTGTGGGCTGCACAATTCTGTATGATCTGTAGCGTGTTCAGGGTAGACTGGGGGGCACCTAAATACAGGGCATTTCCAAAATCCAATCTGGAAAGACTGAGTCCCTGAATCATTATTTTTCTGGCTTCGAAAGGCAATACAGGGAGAATCTTCCGTAGTAGCCTGAGCAAGCCAAAGCAGGTCGCCGATAGCTTGGTGGCTTGAGGGCTTTGTCGAGCCAGATGCCTAGGCTCCTAATTTTGTCTTTAGGTAAAGGGGGAGTGCCAAGTGAGGGGGGCCAAAGTAGTTTAAGAGCTGTAGGAGAGGGGTTGCCTAGGAACATGACCTCGGTTTTTTCGCTGTTCAATTTGAGGTATGACATGGTCATCCAGTTGGAGACCTCTTCCAGGCAGGTTCTGAGATTATCGGGGTTGGATTCCAGTTGGTTGAGGGACACCACCAGCTGGGTATCGTCCGTGTAAGTGGTGATTTTTACTCCGAACGGGCGGACAACCTCAGCTAGTGTTTTCATATAGACATTAAACAACGTCGGGCTCAGGGAAGAGCCCTGGGGGACGCTGCAGGCAAGGGGTTTACTCAGAGATGTAGTGTTGCCCTCGAACACTTGAAAGGAGCGGTCAGACAGAAAGGATTCTAACCAGAACCTAGCGTTACCTGAGACCCCGATGTTTGCAAGCCGCAGGAGTAGTGTGCTATGGTTGACAGTGTCGAAGGCGGCACTTAGGTCCAGGAGGATAATAGCGGCTGAGCCCCCCTGGTCCAAGATCATCCGTGCCTCCTCCGACACTGCCAATAGCGCGGTTTCGGTCCCATGTTTGGGCCGGAATCCAGTTTGTGAGTTATCGAGTAGATGGCTAGATTCGATGAACTCAACTAATGCGGTGTTGATGTGTTTTTCAAGTAATTTGCTCACCCAAGGGAGAAGGGAGATTGGCCCATAGTTTTTGGGTCTGCCTGGTTCAAGTTTTTTTTTTAGAAGGGCCTTGACCATGGCCCGCTTCCAGGGAAGTGGAACTGATCCTGAGATTAAGGCTGGCGACTAAGAGGGGAAGGAAATCGATAAAATTTGCCACTGTTCTAGGTGGGCGATATAAGAGGATCCCAGATAACGTATTGATGGGGGAGAGATCTAGAGCAAATATTAAGCTTTCACAGCTTTCATAGGGGAGTGGGAGATCCGACAATGGAACGAATCTCTGAAAATAATGGCTAGTCCCCCGCCCTTCCCTGTTTTGCGATATCCCTGTGGGATGACCTGAACCAGATTTGGTTCAGACTCATCAGTGAGCCAAGTTTCGGTCAGGAAAATGGTGTCTGGGTCGAGATCCTGAATGAGAAGGTGATTTTCTAAGGAGTACTTCACGAGGGATCTACAGTTTAAGAGGAACATCTTGTATTTGTCCAGGGGGGTGTTATTAGCAGGAGTAGGCTTAAACCGAAAGCAGCACAATGAACAGATGGTTTGAGGGACGGCCGGGTGCCAGAGGTGATCACACGTAGTGGACGATTCACCTCTAAGTTCATGGAGAATGCTTGCGCTGTAGATCTTTCTTTCTGGTGCCCAAGATGTAGTGGGTATGGCCCCTGGCCTCGGTCGGCCGCGGACGGGCGCAGACGGGCTTGCCTTTGGTGCGCCTTTGGCGCGCCCGCTGCGCGTGTCCGCTGCGCGGCCTTGCCATTGGAGGAATATAATCCCTAGAGAGGGGGGTCAGGGGGCGTGTCTTGCTCTCTCCTCGGTCCGCCCTCCACTCAAACAGCCCTCAGCTGTGGTGGAACAAGGTCGGAGCGGGAGGCGTGTGGCGTCAATACTTGGGTCCTTGAATCCAGGAGGTAGGAGGCGTTTAGAATTTAAGGGGAAGGTAAGAACTAAGCATGGGCTGAAAATTCGTTTCGCTCGCAGTATTTGCGGATTTTCCGCGATCTCGCGATCCGCGAATCTCGCAAAATCGCGGTAAAATCCGCGAATCAGCGGGGACAAATTTTAAGCCAAGCACTTACATGGTTACAGCAGCAGGTGCAAAAGTTGAAGCTAATTTTTTGTAACCTTTTACAAAAGGGTTACAAAGAAATTAACTTCAACTTGGGCACCTGCTGCTGTAAGCCTGTAAGTGCTTCCTGGTGCCTCGTTGCCTACTTGCAACTATTCTCTGCCCCTAGAAGCAGGGTCAGAGAATAGTTACAAGTAGGCAAAGAGGCGCCTGTCACGAAAATTAAACCTCAACAGGGAGCACTGACAGATATAAAAACAAGCATTTGCAATAGGTCTCGCATTAGGAAAGTTTGAGCTATTGCTCTTGTAAATGACAATTTTTTTTATTTATGTGTTGGTTTTGAAAATAGCTAAATTAATAGCTTTGTCATTTACAATGCCAATAGTTATAACTTTCGCAAATGTGACACCTATAGCATTTGTAATGCAACATGTTTTGTATTTACGTGACTTAGCTGTATTGATATTACAAATTACAATGGCTTTTAATTTTTTTAAATAATTAATACTTAAATAAAAGTGATTTTAATTTATAATGGCAATAGCTTAATCTTTTGTAAATAACTTTTGTGATGATTATGTTCAGTGTCTTTTATTGTGACGAAAATCCAAGAACAGAAGTGAAATATTAACATTTTTTTGTGACATTTGTAATAAAGTTTGAAACATTGAGAGAATATATTTGAACCAGTTGTTGTTGAATGGTTGCGCAGATTGATGCTGGGGTGGCGCTGAGTGGTGCTGTAGTGGTGCTGAGTGGTGCTGTGGTGATGCTGAGTGGTGCTGTGGTGGTGCTGAGTGATACTGGGATGGTGCTGAGTGATGCTGGGGTGGTGCTGAGTGGTGCTGTGGTGGTGCTGAGTAATGCTGTGGTGGTGCTGAGTGATGCTGTGGTGGTGCTGAGTGGTGCTGTGGTGGTGCTGAGTGATAATGTGGTGGTGCTGAGTGATGCTGTGGTGGTGCTGAGTGATGCTGTGGTGGTGCTGAGTGGTGCTGTGGTGGTGCTGAGTAATAATGTGGTGGCGCTGAGTGATGCTGTAGTGGCGCTGAGTGATGCTGTGGTGGCGCTGAGTGGTGCTGTGGTGGTGCTGAGTGGTGCTGTGGTGGTGCTGAGTGATACTGTGGTTGTGCTGAGTGATGCTGGGGTGGTGCTGAGTGGTGCTGTAGTGGTGCTGAGTGATAATGTGGTGGTGCTGAGTGATGCTCTGGTGGTGCTGATTGATGCTGTGGTGGCACTGAGTGGTGCTGTGGTGGTGCTGAGTTGTGCTGTGGTGGTGCTGAGTGATGCTGTGGTGATGCTGAGTGATGCTGTGGTGGTGCTGAGTGATGCTGTGGTGGTGCTGAGTGGTGCTGTGGTGGTGCTGAGTGATAATGTGGTGGTTCTGAGTGATAATGTGGTGGTGCTGAGTGATGCTGGGGTAGCGCTGAGTGATGATGTGGTGATGCAGAGGGCAGAAAGGCACAAAAAGCAGTCTAACAAAGGGCAGAAGGGCAGAAAACAAGGGAAAAACGAGTCTAACAGAGGGCAGAAGGGCACAAAAAACCAGTCTAACAGAGGACAGAAGGGCAGAAAAACAAGGGAAAAACGAATCTAACAGAGGGCAGAAGGGCACAAAAAATGAGTCTAACGGGACAGAAAGGCACAAAAAGGAGTCTAACAGAGGGCAGAAGGGCACAAAAACGAGTCTAACAGAGGACAGAAGGGCACAAAAACAAGGGAATAACAGATGGCAGAAGGGCACAAAAAACGAGTCTAACAGAGGGCAGAAGGGCAGAAAAACAAGGGAAAAACGAGTCTAACAGAGGGCAGAAGGGCAGAAAAACAAGGGATAAACGAGTCTAACAGAGGGCAGAAGGGCACAAAAAACGAGTCTAACAGGTGCAGAATAAATCCCGCCCTGCGTGTTTGACCACGAAGATGCCACCTTTTTGTGCAATACCTCTACTCAACTGGAGTACTTTCTACTGTCTAATCAGTAAGTGCTCCCTCGTTGGCTAAATGTTTAGGGGCAGATTTACAATAACTGGCGCATCCCCAGGGATGCGCCAGTTAGTGTGCGCCACAGCTCCGCCACCCATGGTGCGCCGCATTTACAATGCGGCGCACCATGTGGCAAAAACGGCACAGATGCGTCACGCATCTGTGCCGTAAAAGCAGCGCATTGCTGGAGCTGCGTCGTGCTTACGACGCAACTCCAGCAATGCTCTGGGGGGCCCTATCTCCCCAATGCTGCATCAAGCTTTGCGCCTGATTCAAGCAGGTGTAGGGTTTTGACGCAGCATTGACCTAAAAGTGACTGAGTGAAATCTTGTAGATTTCACTCGGCCACTTTTAGGAGGCGTTCCTGCGCAGGAACGCCCTCCCCTGCGCCGGAACGCCTCCTGATGGCGCAGGGCTTTACAACGTGACGCATCTATCAGATGCGTCACGTTGTTAATACCCAGCACCATGGCGCATCTTTTGTGCTGCCGCTGCATCACAAAAGGTCTCGGTAGAGGGTGGCAGTGGTGAACTAAAGGGTGGCAGTGATGAACCAGAGGGTGCCAGTGATGAAGCAGAGGGTGGCAGGGGTGAACCAGAGGGTGACAGTGCTGAACCAGAGGGTGGCAGTGCTGAACCAGAGGGTGGCAGGGGTGAACCAGAGGGTGGCAGGGGTGAACCAGAGGGTGGCAGTGATGAACCAGATGGTGGCAGGGGTGAACCAGAGGGTGGCAGTGGTGAACCAGAGGGTGGCATGTGTGAACCAGAGGGTGGCAGTGGTGAACCAGAGAGTGGCAGTGGTGAACCAGAGGGTGGCAGTGCTGAACCAGAGGGTGACAGTGGTTAACCAGAGGGTGACAGTGGTGAACCAGAGGTGCTGTGATGAACCAGAGGGTGGCAGTCGTGAACCAGAGGGTGGCAGTGGTGAACCAGAGGGTGACAGTGCTGAACCAGAGGGTGGCAGGGGTGAACCAGAGGGTGCTGTGATGAACCAGAGGGTGGCAGTGGTGAACCAGAGGGTGGCAGGGGTGAACTAGAGGGTGGCAGTGGTGAACCAGAGGGTGGCAGTGCTGAACCAGAGGGTGACAGTGGTTAACCAGAGGGTGGCAGTGGTGAACCAGAGGTACTGTGATGAACCAGAGGGTGGCAGTCATGAACCAGAGGGTGGCAGTTGTAAACCAGAGGGTGACAGTGCTGAACCAGAGGGTGGCAGGGGTGAACCAGAGAGTGGCAGTGCTGAACCAGGGGGTGGCAGTGGTGAACCAGAGGGTGGCATGGGTGAACCAGAGGGTGGCAGTGGTGAACCAGAGAGTAGCAGTGGTGAACCAGAGGGTGGCAGTGCTGAACCAGAGGGTGACAGTGATTACCCAGAGGGTGGCAGTGGTGAACCAGAGGTACTTTGATGAACCAGAGGGAAGTAGTCGTGAACCAGAGGGTGGCAGTCGTGAACCAGAGGGTGGCAGTGGTGAACCAGAGGGTGACAGTATTGAACCAGAGGGTGGCAGGGGTGAACCAGAGGTGCTGTGATGAACCAGAGGGTGGCAGTCGTGAACCAGAGGGTGGCAGGGGTGAACCAGAGGGTGGCAGTGCTGAACCAGAGGGTGACAGTGGTTAACCAGAGGGTGGCAGTGGTGAACCAGAGGTGCTGTGATGAACCAGAGGGTGGCAGTTGTGAACCAGAGTGTGGCAATGGTGAACTAGAGCGTGGCATCGGTGAACCGGAGGGTGGTAGTGGTGAACCAGAGAGTGGCAGTGGGGAACCAGAGGGTGGCAGTGCTGAACCAGAGGGTGACAGTGGTTAACCAGAGGGTGGCAGTGGTGAACCAGAGGAGCTGTGATGAACCAGATGGTGGCAGTCGTGTACCAGAGTGTGGCAGTGGTGAACTAAAGGGTGGCAGTGATGAACCAGAGGGTGCCAGTGATGAAGCAGAGGGTGGCAGGGGTGAACCAGAGGGTGACAGTGCTGAACCAGAGGGTGGCAGTGCTGAACCAGAGGGTGGCAGTGCTGAACCAGAGGGTGGCAGGGGTGAACCAGAGGGTGGCAGGGGTGAACCAGAGGGTGGCAGTGATGAACCAGATGGTGGCAGGGGTGAACCAGAGGGTGGCAGTGGTGAACCAGAGGGTGGCATGTGTGAACCAGAGGGTGGCAGTGGTGAACCAGAGAGTGGCAGTGGTGAACCAGAGGGTGGCAGTGCTGAACCAGAGGGTGACAGTGGTTAACCAGAGGGTGACAGTGGTGAACCAGAGGTGCTGTGATGAACCAGAGGGTGGCAGTGGTGAACCAGAGGGTGGCAGTGGTGAACCAGAGGGTGACAGTGCTGAACCAGAGGGTGGCAGGGGTGAACCAGAGGGTGCTGTGATGAACCAGAGGGTGGCAGTGGTGAACCAGAGGGTGGCAGGGGTGAACCAGAGGGTGGCAGTGGTGAACCAGAGGGTGGCAGTGCTGAACCAGAGGGTGACAGTGGTTAACCAGAGGGTGGCAGTGGTGAACCAGAGGTGCTGTGATGAACCAGAGGGTGGCAGTCATGAACCAGAGGGTGGCAGTTGTGAACCAGAGGGTGACAGTGCTGAACCAGAGGGTGGCAGGGGTGAACCAGAGAGTGGCAGTGCTGAACCAGGGGGTGGCAGTGGTGAACCAGAGGGTGGCATGGGTGAACCAGAGGGTGGCAGTGGTGAACCAGAGAGTAGCAGTGGTGAACCAGAGGGTGGCAGTGCTGAACCAGACGGTGACAGTGATTACCCCGAGGGTGGCAGTGGTGAACCAGAGGTACTTTGATGAACCAGAGGGAAGCAGTCGTGAACCAGAGGGTGGCAGTGGTGAACCAGAGGGTGACAGTATTGAACCAGAGGGTGGCAGGGGTGAACCAGAGGTGCTGTGATGAACCAGAGGGTGGCAGTCGTGAACCAGAGGGTGGCAGGGGTGAACCAGATGGTGGCAGTGCTGAACCAGAGGGTGACAATGGTTAACCAGAGGGTGGCAGTGGTGAACCAGAGGTGCTGTGATGAACCAGAGGGTGGCAGTCGTGAACCAGAGTGTGGCAGTGGTGAACTAGAGCGTGGCATCGGTGAACCGGAGGGTGGTAGTGGTGAACCAGAGAATGGCAGTGGGGAACCAGAGGGTGGCAGTGCTGAACCAGAGGGTGACAGTGGTTAACCAGAGGGTGGCAGTGGTGAACCAGAGGAGCTGTGATGAACCAGATGGTGGCAGTCGTGTACCAGAGTGTGGCAGTGGTGAACTAAAGGGTGGCAGTGATGAACCAGAGGGTGCCAATGATGAAGCAGAGGGTGGCAGGGGTGAACCAGAGGGTGACAGTGCTGAACCCGAGGTTGGCAGGGGTGAACCAGAGGGTGGCAGGGGTGAACCAGAGGGTGGCAGTGATGAACCAGATGGTGGCAGGGGTGAACCAGAGGGTGGCAGTGGTGAACCAGAGGGTGGCATGTGTGAACCAGAGGGTGGCAGTGGTAAACCAGAGAGTGGCAGTGGTGAACCAGAGGGTGGCAGTGCTGAACCAGAGGGTGACAGTGGTTAACCAGAGGGTGGCAGTGGTGAACCAGAGGGTGGCAGGGTGAACCAGAGGGTGGCAGGGGTGTACCAGAGGGTGGCAGGGGTGAACCAGAGGGTGGCATGGATGAACCAGAGGGTGGCAGCTGTGAACCAGAGAGTGGCAGTGGTGAACCAGAGGGTGGCAGTGCTGAACCAGAGGGTGACAGTGGTTAACCAGAGGGTGGCAGTGGTGAACCAGAGGTGCTGTGATGAACCAGAGGGTGGCAGTCGTGAACCAGAGGGTGGCAGTCGTGAACCAGAGGGTGGCAGTGGTGAACCAGAGGGTGATAGTGCTGAACCAGAGGGTGGCAGGGGTGAACCAGAGGGTGCTGTGATGAACCAGAGGGTGGCAGTGGTGAACCAGAGGGTGGCAGGGGTGAACCAGAGGGTGGCAGTGGTTAACCTGAGGGTGGCAGTGGTTAACCAGAGGGTGGCAGTGGTGAACCAGAGGTGCTGTGATGAACCAGAGGGTGGCAGTCGTAAACCAGAGGGTGGCAGTGGTGAACCAGAGGGTGACAGTGCTGAACCAGAGGGTGGCAGGGGTGAACCAGAGAGTGGCAGTGCTGAACCAGAGGGTGGCAGTGGTGAACCAGAGGGTGGCAGTGATGAACCAGAGGGTGGCAGTGGTGAACCAGAGGGTGCTGTGCCCATACACGACTGCATGGGTAACTTCGCCATGCAAGCGGCCCGCGAATACTCAAAAAGCCCCGCGAACACGCAAAAAACCCAGCGAACACGCAAAAAAAAACGCGAACATGCAAAAAAACAAAAATCCGCAAATTTGCACGAATTCGTGGATTTTGGGGATTGCAAATTCGATTTCGTGCGAATTCGCAGTACGCGAATTCGCAAATTACGCCCATACTTAGTAAGAAAAAGGAATATACTATTTATATTAACACAGTTTGCACTATTTGTCTAAAGGTAGGTAAAGAAAATGGAACATGGTAAATAACACAACCTTTAAGCAATTACCAAAGGGTGATTGAGAAGAGGGAAACATAAAATGCAATTACGAAAAATTAATTTGAGCATACAACTATAGGGAAGGTAAGAAAATGGAACACGCTATTAAATCTAATAACTAAACTTAAGTATTCTCATAGAGGAGGGTTTTGGAAAAAGAATCAAGTAACATATACTATGCAATCATAAGAACATTTCAGTCTATAGGAGGGTAAGGAAGTGGAACATACTATTGAATCAAACAACGATATTGATCATTCAAAGGGCAGGGTAAGAAAAAGGAACATATGCAATCAATGCTTTAGCAAATGAAGGAGGGTAAAGAAAAAGGACGCAAAATATAATGACAATTACCCACACAGATATATATTTACTTAGAATGGTGTGAAGACCAACCCTGGCCACGGGTCAGTGTAAAGGACAGGAAAGAACTCGAAAGGTTGCAGTCGCAAGTAGGCCAGCAGTTGCAGATTAGCATCAGGACAGGGAAAACCAGATTTCGATCAGGACCATACCACCAAAGGTTAAGACCAGCACCCAGAGTTCAGTTGCAACAGCCTGCGCTACTCCCTCTCTGCAAGGATTCAGCGAAAACCCCGATTGGGTTACAGCATTCACTGACAAAGTGCTCCGCCAGCACTTCAGCTTCCTGAACCCCGATTGGGTCAGTAAAGACTTTTGACAGAGTGCTCCGCAGCCCTCTGCTCTTAGTCACCTATTGAGTGCGTTGGGTCAGTGACAGGTCAGCTATTCGGACAAGTCGGACAAATTCCCTAGCTAAACCTAGGCTAGTTATACTGTTTTCCAGGTCAGTGTACCACCCCCCAATGTTGCAAATGTAAGGATCCCCAATTTCGATTGGACAAAGGAGGAGGAGAGGTCATCACACCATACCAAATTTGAGACTTGCACCATCTCTTATTCAAATTTACGTTCCTGCCCATCAAATTCAGCTTCACATGGCGTCTTCATTCCTCCTAACAATGGATGTTCTATTTACAAATACATTGTATTTTTCCAGAGTTCATGGGGGCATTTTCCCAGGAGCATCTTCTCAGTCAGTCAGCTCCTTGGCTATAGTCCAAAGGTCACTGTTCCAGAGACTTTGAATTTTCGCGCAGTCGCAGTTTCAACAAATATGGAGTACGGCGTTACAAGTCAGTCCAGTTTTCAAAGTGCAACATGAAATGGAAAAGAAACAGTTTTAGAACATAGAAATCAATGAATACACTGTTTACCATGAATTTCTACACTATTCCCATTATTATCATTTTAACTATAGCATTAGGATTAGGCAGAATGAACAGCTTGGCGAAAGCAGCAGTGCAAGCTTCTTGCATGTGAGAACATAGGGCAGCCATGTTAAAACTACTGCGCAGAAGCGACAGCTTCCCTCCAAAATAGCGAATACGTCATGTCACGTGAGTATGACAGACGTATGCGCAATAGAAAATCCCGCGTAGCAGCAGCCATATTAGGTGCAAGCATATCAGGATCAGTAAACTCATAAGCAAGCTTCACTCGGACACCCCGTATAAAGGAAAAATAAGCAAAATTAGTCAAACGAACATGGTGATTACATTATTAACGTTATTCGAGGTTCATAAATGCAAGCAAGTCACTTCATGTGTGAATCCTTGCTCCATCAATCCCCTCTTTGATGATATTTTATATCATCACTAATTAGATGAAACAGATGCCAACTTTTCACATTTCACCCAACTCAATCTCTTCAAAGTTTTTATTTAGCTTTTTCTCATTGTTCCCATGAGAACTTTTCATTTTCTTGAACATTTTGCTATTCATCTCCTCTAATTCAAGTTCGTAAAAATTTCTTTTTACTCCTCGCTTATTTACGGAGTATTTCTTTTTATGTTTTCGGCATTTACAACAAATGATTATACCTAGAACTAGTAAGCCTATTCCCACTATTGACATCAGTATTTTACCTAGAATACTTTTTCCTACATTAGAAAGCCAACTACCTACAGAGGAGAGACCATCAGTAAGCCTCTTCCATGCTCTATCAACCTCCAGTGGTTTAAGCTCTTTTTCCAAATTAGTAACATTTTTCACATACTTCTTAATTTCAACACTTTTGTCTGGTATGTAAGTGCAATAATGTTGCGCTTTCAACATTCTACAGACTCCGCCCTCTTTTGCCAATAACGTGTCAAGAGCAAGTCGATTTTGTAAAACCATTGATCTGATCGCAAACAATTCGGTATTGACCATTAAGAACCCTCCAGCAGTGTCAGTTGATAACCGATCCACTACTGTTGACAATTTGCAAATTCTGTGTGTATTCAGAGCCACTCCCACTGTAGGTATCAATGCACTAAATATATCACCTACAATTTCACCAACACAAGCTCTTTTACTACGTACTAATCCATTAGTTTCTTCAGTGTTTCCAGTGATTTTATCCACATGATATATTTTTTGAAAAACTATACCAAAATAACAACTGCCATACCAGTGATCTGGCAATTTGTAATAAGCCTTGTTTCCACATATATAATAAACTCCGGGAAACACAGGTTCAGTTCCATCTTTGAAACCACAACTCCCAATTACCTTATAATTGTGTTCACACTCACTGGAACCAATGAATATATTGTTATAATAACTGGTTTTCTCTCTGTGGAGACAGAGTTTCCCCTTCTTTTCGAAATCCAGCAACATAGCAGCATTAGCCCCACCATTTGAGGTGTTCCCTATGCTTTCAGCCCATTTAGGAATTTTATGATTCTTATCATTTGCTTTTCTTTGGAAACTCTCTCTTCTTTTCTCTACCATATTCAAAAACATTTTCTCCTTTTCTTGTAATAAACATGTTAGATTATTTTTGTGTGCTTCATCTATATCTATTTTACCTATAGTTAGAAAATATTCACTCATATAGTGGGCTATATCTCTAGTAGTATGTACAGGGTTTAGGTTTCTACGTACAGGAAGTTCAGAAAATATCACATCTAAATTGGAATAACAATACTGCAAAGGTCCGTTCTTGTAAAATAAGCTAGCTAAAACACTACAGGAAATTCCATAAGTTAGTGGCAAATGGTGGTAGGTTACACCTTCAGCTACTGAAGTAGGCAGCTTCATACAAACATAGCAATCATCTATTTCCATAGCTTCTACATAGTGTACTAACAAGTTTGCAAATACATTCAAATGTGTTTTATTTTTGATTCTCGTGTAATGTAGTACTTCCTCATCTGGTGCTTCTAAGTCTACCTTCTGTTGTCTAAGGCTAAGTGCCCTTTCATGTGTATCTACTCTTTACGGTGTATCTTTTGTCTGTAACTCTTCTGTATCAGGTGGCAGTTGCTCATTAGTGTTAAGTTTTGTCTCTTTACTCATCATGTAAGGAATAGCTATTGTTAACCCTATCCAAACTATAAGTACTATCGCTATACTACATAAACATATTCTACAACATGTCTTTAGACAATTTCTTTTAGGTATTCCATTAACAGTATGATCAGCCATTTCTGACTAAAGGAGAATTAACCCCTTTTTGTAACTTTTACACAGTTTTACCCTGTGAAATTTTCAGGTTGGTCTCACTTTTTTGTCAGTTTGATCAGTAATCAATTCTTCATCACTTTCATCACTTATTTCCAAATTTTCAAAATCTTCCAAAACGATGTAGGTCCACTCAGGGCCTTTATATTTATTATTTAGTCTCTTTAATCGTGGACTTCTTCTTCTTGGTTGTATTACAGGTTGATCAATCTGACTGGTTATTTCATCTACTTGTTCAGGTTCTTCATTAATTCTCTTTAAACGTAGTCTTAGTCTTTTGACATATCTAGGCCATTTGTCTCCTTTTCTGAGTCTTTTAACAGGCACTGTGCTTTGACCTTTAACACTACCCAATCACCTGGGTTCAGGTCATGTGCTGGAATTGCTGGTCTGGCGACAGCGTCTTCCCCAACCTGGTGAGAAATAGAACGTACCTGGTCAGCCAGTTCTTTGCAGTATTCCAGTACTTAATCATCAGGTATGGTTAGCAGTTTGTGTCCTGGCACCCATGCTTGCCGCATCGCTCTTCCCATCAGTATGTCATGGGGACTCAAGCCTGTGTTCCGATCTGGAATACTTCTGAGTCCCATCAGAACAAGTGGCAAAGCATCTGGCCACTCCAATCGAGTTGACTCATACATTTTTCCCAATCTTGACTTGACAGTGCCATTCAATTGTTCTACCACTCCAGAAGCCTCTGGGCGATATGCACAGTGAAGTTTTTGCTTAATTTTGAATGCTTCACAAATTAGACCCATTATTTCACTGTTAAAATGTTTTCCTCTGTCTGATTCAATTGTTACTGGAAAACCGAAACGTGGGATCAGCTCTCTAAGCAGTACTTTGGCTACAGTGATGCTATCATTCTTACGTGTGGGGTAAGCTTCCACCCATTTTGACAATGACAAGTACATATTTCAATCGCCGATAAGGGGGTAACTGAATGAAGTCGATCTGTAATCGAATAAAAGGACCCTCTGCCTTGCCAATCTTTCCTGGTAACACTACTGTTTTCTTCCCTGGGTTCATTTGTTGGCAAATAAACACCTCTGGCAAAGTGCCTCTGCTATGTTCCTGAATTTTGCATTCAACCATGTTTGTCTGAACACACATATCATCGCTTCCCAAAGGAGAATCTCCATGAATCATCCTAGCCATGGGAGCAAGCAGACAGTTGAGTAACACTGCCGTTTCATCAAGATAAACAATGACACCATCTTCAGCCCTTCTCTGACAACCTAATTTCCTCCATTTTTCCTTTTCTTTTGGCTCTGCTGTATTTTACAATTCTCTCACTTCTTCCACCGTATTCACACCTTCCAGCAACATAAGTTAGCAGCTGTTTCCGCCCACCTCAACCTTTTTATTAACAGCCATCTTATATTTTGCACACTGTTGGGCTAACTGGTCAGCATATCGATTACCAGCTGTCACTTTGTCATTGCCAGATTTGTGAGCAGCACACTTGACCACAGCCACCTCTTTTGGCAACTGGATAGCTTCCAGTAAATCTTTTACATATTGACCATTTCTGATTGGAGTACCTGAAGAAGTCAGAAACTCTTTTTGCATCCATAATTGGCCATAGTCATGCACAACCCCATAACCATATTGGCTGTCTGTATATATGGTTACTTTCCAATTTTTCCCAAATTTACAGGCCTTTGACAGGGCAACCAATTCGGCTACTTGTGCAGACTTGACTCCAGGCAAATGGGATGCTTGCACTGGACCTCCCAATGTGCATACTGCATAGGCAGCACTTAGACGTCCTTCCTCATGTCTCATGCATGAGCCATCTAAGAATAACTCATAATCTGTATCAATTAATGGCTCTTCTCTTATGTCTGGTTGTGGTTTTGTGCTGTATTCAGTCAGGTCAATGCAGTCATGTTCAACTTCTCCCTTCAATTCTGCGGTACGTGAGTCAGGCAACAGGGTTGCTGGGTTCAGAATATTACACCTAGCAAGGGTTACATTTCCTGCGCCTACAATAATTCTCTCGTACTTAGTCAGCCGACTAGGTGTGAGATACTGAGTCTTAGTCCTTGTTAGCAATATTACAACTGCATGTGGAACATACACAGTTACAGGATGCCCCATAACCATGGGTTCACTCTGCTTAAGGCTCATGCAAGTTGCATCTATTGCTTTCAGACATACAGGCAATGCAGCCGCTACTGGGTCTAATGTGGAAGAAAAATATGCCACAGGACATCGCATCAATCCATGAATCTGAGTCAGAACTGAAAGTGCATAATTATCTTGCGCGTCACAAAAGAGTGCAAAATCTTTTGTAGAGTCAGGCATTCCTAATGCTGGAGCGATACACAGACATTCGCGTAATTTCACAAAAGCAGTCATACTCTCGTCATCCCATTCTACTGGGTCCCTGGCTCTCTTCTTTGTCATTTGTATCAGGGGCTTTGCTAGGACTGCAAATCCCACAATCCATTGCCTGCAATATCCTACAACTCCAAGAAACATTATGATCTCTTTTTGTGTTTGTGGCAAATTCATGTTTTTAATTATCCTGATTCTTTCTGAGGTAACTTTTCTGATTCCTCTCTCTATCTGATGCCCCAGATATTTCACTGATGTAGCACAAAATTGCAATTTCTCTGGTGATACTTTATGTCCTCCTTCACCTAAGTGATTCAGTAAGGCGATAGTATCAACAACACAGTCATTTCGCGTTTTAGACGCCACCAAAAGGTCGTCTATATATTGGACTAAGACTGACTGTCCAGGCAGTACCAAAGACTCAAGGCACTTTTTCAGAATCTGATTAAAGATCGAGGGGCTTTCTGTGTACCCCTGAGGGACACGATTCCAAACATAGACGTGACTGGCGAATTCAAATGAGAAAAGAAATTTGCTGTCTGGATGCAATGGAATCAAGAAAAATGCGTGACATAAGTCAATGACAGTAAATCATCCAGCCTCCCACGGTATCTGATACAGAATCACTGCAAGATTTGGCACGACTGGACAGCAGGGGACAACAATCTTATTAATATTTCTCAGGTCCTGTACTACTCTGTACTTTCCACTCAGTTTCTTTATACAAATTATGGGAGAGTTACATGGACTGCTCATTACTTCTTGTAAAATGCCTGCTTCCACTAAACGTTTTATTTCTACTGCAACACCTGCTTTTATTTCTGTACTTATTCTATACTGTCGAATATTTGGGTAAACTGCATCTTCTCTGATTGTTACTTTTACTGGGTCAACATTTGCCATTAATCCTACCTCTTTTCCAGTAAAGTGACATACTTCTGATTTTACTGTCTGTTGTAGTTCCTCTGGTAGGTCTTTTATTGTTAGTCTTTAGATTTCCATCTCTGCTTTTGCTAACATTAATTTGTAAATTCCATCTTCGTCTGTGGTTTGAATTTCGACACCATTTGGGGTACAGAAAATAGTGCAATTCATTTTGCACAGCAAGTCTCGACCTAACAAGTTTACTGGACTTGAATCACATACTACAAATCTATGCATTTCTTTAAAATTGCCTATTCTAACTTCCATTGGTTCTGTAACTGGGGTACTAATTTGTTTATTGGAAACACCCACTACTTGGATTGCTTCTCCAGAGAGGGGTAGGTTTGGAACGTCTGCTGTTCTCACAGTAGAGCGGGTAGCACCAGTGTCCAACAGAAAGGTGACATCATTTCCTTCAACCTTTCCTTCAATATATGGCCCTGACTGGTCTACCGGCAAGGATGCGTCAAGCACGCACTCCTCGTCCTCCCCTCTCAGGCACTGTCAGTAAGGTTCATCACAAAAGAATGTATCATTCAGAAGGAACTGTGAAGTTGCTGTATCTCTTCTTTCCCTTCCCTCCCAATCTGTGTTATCTACACTCTGTTGTGCTTTGCTCCTGTATTTTGGAATAGGTGGAAGGGGTAACTGATTCTGTATTACCTGCTGCTGGGTCTTCCGCGGCACCTCATTCTGCGTCTGTGGATTTAAATCATTAATCGGCACATTACCACTCTGCACAGCCTTACACTCGTCTTTCCAGTGCCCCAATTTGTACCCGTGACAGGGGAACTTCTTTTTAGCCTCCTCCCTGTTGAATTTTCCCCTTGGCTTTCCTCCACTTCCATCACCCTGCTTCTTATTACTATGTATTTGGGTTAACTGTTGTTCTTGTTGTTCTGCTAATTTTACTTGTGCCCACATGACTTTTTTCTTTAACTCTTTTCGTTTATTTTCTAGCTCATCTTCACAATATTTGGCATGCTTAAGGACTTCATCTATGGGCTTAGCCTGCCAACAAATTTTATTATCTTTAATCCACTGTGAAATTTTAGGTCTTAATCCTAACACAAATCGGTAAATAAAATGCGTCATGTCTTTCATGTCTATGTTGTCTAGTCCGCTGTACTGTTTGAATACCTGCAATAAACGTTCATAATAGGCATGCACAGTCTCGTCTCTTTTCGGAGTGGTTCTATCTCTTCTCATCCAGTCTGTCTCCTTTGCAGGCACCTTTCCTTTAAGGTAAAGTATTACCTGATTGTACTTTTTCATGACATCCTCAGAAGGTGCCCCTGTCTTTGGATCCCTAGGGTACTCATCACTAGGCCAATCAACAGCAATTTTACATTCTGTCCACAAATCTACTGGAACAACAATGTCAAATAACCCATCCAAGTCTTTCAAAAGACACTTTGAAACTTTTACAAATCTGTCGGCTTGTCTGTACCATTCTACAGGTTTTTCACGAAGTTTTGGAAAGTCATTGGTAAAAGACACAATATCCTGTCTGGACCATGTAACATGTACATAACCTCCACCTGGTACCTCTCGCATAGGACAACATTTTCCACCTTTTCTGCTTCTTTTAAAACATACTCTGAAGTCATTTGTTTTGATCGAACTTCTTCCTTTTTCTTTGCCCATCTGGCTCTCCATTTGTCTAATTCTCCCCACTTCTGTAGTAAGGCTAGTAGTTCTCTAATTTGTACTTTTCTTCCTGACACATTCATATTCTCTAAATCTTTGTCAGAAAACTCCCCTCGATATGGTTTTTGCAATACTTTAGATTTACCAATGTCAATTCCCATGCTAGCTGCGGTGTCCATTAGTTTTTCATGGTACACCCTGGTATTTCGAGTAATGCTTTTACAAATAAATAATAATTCATCTTCACTAATGGTATTTAGCCTATCCAATCCCACATTTCCAGCCATCAATTCTTCCAATTCAATTGTCAATTTATATATGTCTAATGGCTTCGGCTGTGGCTCTGGTTTCTCTATTTCTCATGTCCATCTGTCTATTTCTTCAGGAGTCACTACAGTGGCACTTCTCGTACCTGAAGAGGTCTCCATCTGTACTTCTCTTAAATTTAAAGGAGTGGATTTCCTAATTGAACTACTCTCTCGTTCTCTGATTGGTAAATCCATTAAGGAGATTACTGACTCGCATTCACTTGCCTGGTCATCTACTATCAAGGGTTCTCTTTTTGGCTGTACTACTGATGTAGTTATAACTGGAGTTTTTGGACTAGCCTGCTTCTCCCTGTACAATGGAACGACTGGGCCAATAGTTACTGGGATTGTCAGAGCTTCGGGACTCGTATTCAATTGAGAGATTTTCTGAATTAATTCACTTCTCTGTTTGTTTAATGCTTCTCTTTCCCTTTCTTGTAGTACCCTTTCAATGGAGGTCTCATGTATCACTTGCGGAATCAAAGGAGGTTTTAGAAACGGTGCACTTGGATTTACTATACTTGGGCCCTCATTATAAGGTGGTGGATTTTTCAGTAACAAATCTTCCTTATAATCATCGTCTGAATCACCACTAGTCATTAAATGTTTTGTTTTCTCAGTCCTTTTACTTCCAGTGGGCTCTTCTAAAGTAAATACAGGATATAATCATTCCACTAACATGTTCTGTCTCCATGTTTTCATCTGCATATCTCTAGTTTCTCCTTTGACTTTAGGGTAGAATTTATTCAACCCTTTGTCAGTTCTGGGTCTGTCTCGCTCAAATGCCTCAATCTCCCATTCTTCCAGTGCCTCATATTGCGTTAATCTAGATCTAGGATTTAAATCATTCATTTGGGTCCTCAGATTAAACAAGATTCTGCCGTTAAATGTGCCATCTAAGGGAAATGCCAAAAGTTCGTCATTTTAGTGTATTCCACCCAATTCTCTAGTCATACACAAGTGTGGTAACCCCTGTCAAACATCATAAATGATGCGGGAGTATTTGGTGGTGGAATAATAACTCCTTCTCTAGTTTTAATTGGTTTATCTTTTTTAAAGTAATTCTTTACTCTGCTTATGAGTGACAATTTTCTTTTGCTTCCATACATTTTTCAAGGTCTGCCCCTTATCGACTGTTCTCTAGCAAACCCTAAGTATCTTCGATCAGGTTGAGTTTCTGGGCTATTTAACTGCCACATATAATTTCGTAAAATTTTAAAATTGTACGATAACTCAGATTTGTTTACAAATTACTTCCAATGCTAGTGCGTCTTTTATTTTTCTCCGACCAATCAATTGTGTGGTTTCAAATAATTCTTAACCAATGATTGCGCGGCTTTTCTCGTGAGACGAGTTCCCATGCTCCTGCGCTCATCCCTCCTTTACAGTTGTATCTCAGCTTACACGCCCGCTGTCTCAACCAATACCAGCACGGCTCTGAGTGATGTCAGCGCAGCTCCGCAACTGACTCCCTCCTTCACAAGGTAATGGAAAAACGTAATACCTTTAATTTAAAGTGCGTTTCTCTTTTAATCAACAGCAAAAAAACATTTGCCACTGTACCCGAGTGACTAGATAGGAAAGAAATATCTCACTGCAAGTAAATCCCTTCCGTTTACTTTTCATATACTACGAGTAGATCCCTTCTGCCTACCCTTCACACAAGTATTAGAGAAGCTGCTACTCATTCGGACTCATCCACTCCGGGATATATACTAAGGCCAAAGTTTCACCAGCGAACCCCTTTGCTGTCAATCAAGCTCAGACAAACCTGCTACTCCTCCTGTGTGACCCTTTCTAGGTGATATCACAACAACAGTTTTGCCAGCGAACTCTCTGCTATCATTTATTCATACATTCATTCAGAAAACCCTAAATAGTGCTTCCGGTTCTGCCCAACCATGCACTAACTTCTTCTGAGTAAGCGACCTCACCGCGATGTGGTTTCCATTTACCACCCGCTATTCTGCCCCCGGAGATTCCAGACAAAACATATAACAGGTACGAACGATTTTGGTTAATACATAAAATTCATGAAATATCAACAGTCAATAAAACTTCAAAAACATTTCAAACAATATCACATTTGATCGATCAATCACATGTGAAAAATATTCATAACTAACTAACTAACTACCTTTATTTCACTAATCCCTATCCTTACCTCTGCTACCAAAGAAATATACTGATAGAGCGCGCAGGTCACCCGACTAGGAATTTACCAATACTCACCTGGGCCCATAATTAATTACACATTTATTTAATCAGGTAACCCACGCTACTACCAGGTATTTCTTCTTCTAGGTCCTGTACCACTGATTTATCACTCCTTGTCACTGGTACCTGTAACCTTTTGGATCAGGGAGTTAGTGTAAATTTTGGTAGCAAATAAAATATGCACTCATAAAATAACCACAGACTCAGGGAAGTTTTAAACTCTTTATCTAAATTTCATCAAAAGTCATAATCCAGAGGTTAAAAGCTATTAGACTATCAACGACCAACATTAGAAACAGTGTATGGCTATGAAAAAGAAATATTATGCCAATCATTTAGAATTTGAAGGGAAGGTAAGAACAAGGAACATACTATTTATATTAACACAGTTTGCACCATTTGTCTAAAGGTAGGTAAAGAAAATGGAACATGCTAAATAACACAAACTTTAAGCAATTACCAAAGGGAGGTTGAGAAGAGGGAAACATAAAATGCAATTACAAAAAATTAATTTGAGCATACAACTATAGGGAAGGTAAGAAAATGGAACACACTATTAAATCTAATAACCAAACTTAAGTATTCTCAAAGAGGGTTTTGGAAAAAGAATCAAGTAACATATACTATGCAATCATAAGAACATTTCAGCATAGTCTATAGGAGGGTAAGAAAGTGGAACATACTATTGAATCAAACAACGATATTGATCATTCAAAGGGATGGGTAAGAAAAAAGAACATATACAATCAAAGCTTTAGTAAATGAGGGAGGGTAAAGAAAAAGGACGCAAAATATAATGACAATTACCCACACAGATATATATTTACCTAGAATGGTGTGAAGACCAACCCTGGCCACGGGTCAGTTTAAAGGAAAGGAAAGAACCCCAAAGGTTGCAGTCGCCAGTAGGCCAGCAGGTGCAGATTAGAAGCAGGACAAGGAAAATCAGATTTGGATCAGGACCAGACCACCAAAGGTTAAGACCAGCACCCGCAGTTCAGTTGCAACGCCTGCGCTACTCCCTCTCTGCAAGGATTGAGCCAAAACCCCGATTGGGTTACAGCATTCACTGACAAAGTGCTCCGCCAGCACTTCAGCTTCCCGAACCCCGATTGGGTCAGTAAAGACTTTTGACAGAGTGCTCCGCAGCCCTCTGCTCTTAGTCACCTATTGAGTGCGTTGGGTCAGTGACAGGTCAGCTATTCGGACAAGTCGGACAAATTCACTAGCTAAACCTAGGCTAGTTATACTGTTTTCCAGGTCAGTGTACCACCCCCCAATGTTGCAAATGTAAGGATCCCCAATTTCGCTTGGACAAAGGAGGAGGAGAGGTCGTCACACCATACCAAATTTGAGACGTGCATCATCCCTTATTCAAATTTACGTTCCCGCCCATCAAATTCAGGTTCACATGGCGTCTTCATTCCTCCTAACAATGGATGTTCTATTTACAAATACATTGTATTTTTCCAGAGTTCATGGGGGCACCTTCCCAGGAGCATCTTCTCAGTCAGTCAGCTCCTTGGCTATAGTCCAAAGGTCACTGTTCCAGAGACTTTGAATTCTCGCGCAGTCGCAGTTTCAACAAATATGGAGTACGGCGTTACAAGTCAGGCCAGTTTTCAAAGTGCAACATGAAATGGAAAAGAAACAGTTTTAGAACATAGAAATAAATTAATACACTGTATACCATGAATTTCTACTCTATTCCCATTATCATCATTTTAACTATAGCATTAGGATTAGGCAGAATGAACAGCTTGGCGAAAGCAGCAGTGCAAGCTTCTTGCATGTGAGAACATAGGGCAGCCATGTTAACACTACTGCGCAGAAGCGACAGCTTCCCTCCAAAATAGCGAATACGTCATAGCACGTGAGTATGACAGACGTATGCGCAATAGAAAATCCCGCCTAGCAGCAGCCATATTAGGTGCAAGCATATCAGGATCAGTAAACACATAAGCAAGCTTCACTCGGACACCCCGTATAAAGGAAAAATAAGCAAAATTAGTCAAACGAACATGTTGATTACATTATTAACAATATTCGAGGTTCATGAATGCAAGCAAGTCGCTTCATGTGCGAATCCTTGCTCCATCACTGGGATGCCTCTAGGTAGCTACGCACCTAATAAATGCTGTTTAATAACAATAATAATAATAATACCGTCTACTTACATTTCATGGCTTCCTCCCACTGTAGATGGTAAAATGCTTACATAATTATATGCTTTGATGATTTTCAATATAATGCCATTATTATTTTTTGTTGTTTGATAAACAAAATAGTAAACTGATACACATGTTTGAAGTTAAAGAAACGAAGTAACTAGGTTTTCCTGCACCACCTAAATTTGGAAACATCTTTATCCCTAAAGACAACTAGCAACAAAAGTGGAAAATGTGATAATGTTTCCTCAAAACTCAAAAGTGTATTTCACTACCATTCAAGACTGTTTGACACCACAATACATCATAGTATATGAGTGCACTAAGAAGCACACATATTTTTTCACTTTTCTTTTTCAAGCATGAATCCACAAACATTTGTTCTTCCCGCCACCCTGACAACAATGACAGTAGGGACCCAAGGTGCAAGTCAGTGGTCAAGTGCACCCTCTCAGCTGTGTTCCCATTATCCACAACAAATGTTACAGTTTATGGAATCAAACACATTATAATGTTTTGTGAAATCCAGAACTAGAAGCCATGCACCTACAACTTTCTCATATATTTCAAAATGAAAAAGGAGGGAAGTGAAATCAAACAATTACTCCGCATCACAAAGTCTGGCAAAATGGAGAAGCTAGGACCAATACCAAGTTCCCTGATTTCATATTTTGCAACACAGCTACTAGATGTTTATGCCTCACTCCCTTACACCCAAGTTACTTGTGCCACCCTTCCGGTAGCCCATGCTCCAACTGCCAGCCTGCTGGTATCAGTGCTGCCCTCTGTCATGTTACAGACAAAAACCGTTTAGTCCCTGGGGAAATGGTTGCTAGCACCCATGTTTTGAATGAATTTGCAACCTGTCATATATACAACCAGTGCCATTTATGCTACTGCTTGAATTTCTTTTAAAACCTATTTTCACCTCATTAAGTCATAAGTTCAAAGAATTGCACCGGAAAATTCAAGCTCTTGCCTTTCATGTTCATGGCAAATAGTGTACCATTGTAAATGCATCTGTTTGAACCTTGCCACCTTGAATGAATATTTAGATCACATCACATTCACATTTAATTAAGAAACAAACTTAGTTGCAGACAAGTATAGATGGAATTAATAACCATGTTAAATTTAGTTTGGTAAAGCTGAAGCAAGAAGCATTTTATTTCCACAGACTTTGGAGGTATACTCAAGGCATTTTCAAGGAATTGTAATCTCATAAAAATGTAATGCCAACTAAACTGGCTGTTGTACATTTTTATATCATAAATTCCTAATTGTTTCATGATAGAAGGCAATCGAAGATATTAATGAAATAATTAGGCCTGGGCGGAGTTCGCAGAGCGTGGTGCCCGAAAAACTCCACAAGGCTCTGTGGAGTTCCATGAGCATAGAAGTGCAGTAAGTCGCACTAAGGGGCCGATTCCGATTTCGGTCGGAAGGGATCCGAACGATAGTCGGAGCCCTTCTGACCAAACCGGAATGTGTCGCATGGATTCATTTCTGACCCAGATTTCCGGGTCCACCGTCCGGAAATCTCTCAGTACTCCCCTGGTCGCCTCTTTGCGACCGAAGGAGTACGATGGCAGTTTTTCACTGCCTTTTCCTGACGGTTTTCCGGCACGAAAAAGCAGTCAGAAATTGTCCTTGTGGCCCCCAGTAGGGCCCCCATGGGTGCAAGGCTGCCGAATGACAGCCTGGGGGCACCTATGGCGCCCCTCTGTGGTTCCCTGCACCCTGTGGCAGGGACCTTGGGGTGCCGGCCACAGGCTGCAGGAATGAACTGCACCCCTTCTTTTCACATTGCAAGCATGCTTTCCACTTGGAATGTATGCTTGCATAGTGAAGTATACGAGTGGGACCGAACCCTGTTCGGTCGCATTGTACTAGCAGATCCGCAACCGATGACAGCAGGTCAGTCAGTTACGGCTCCTGACCGATGCCAGACAGACTCAGGTCCGTCCAACATCGGAATAGGCCTCTATATGTTATAATCAGGAGTTTGTCCCATGCTGTAGAATCAGCACAAGTGGCACCACGTGCAGCACAAGACGGCACTGCTTTTTTCTGCCACTCAAGAAGATATTTACCTTGAGCAGTAACTTCATCGATGACCAAAATAACTACTTAAAAGTAAGAAATATCGTTTTTGTTAATACTGAAGTTAGTAATATCGATAGCAAAAATAATGATGTTGCTAATATCGATATTTACATTAGTGTTATGTATTTTATTATGTATTTTATATGTTTGTGTTTATTTATTTTTGTTAAGTATTGTACTGGTTTTTGAATATATGTATATAATTTTTTGAAGTTAGCAATGTTAAGTAAATGATGTGTTTTAGCGCTGTAGCGGGTTGTGGGTTTATAGGGGAATAGGGTGGGAAGTAATTTAATTATAGTAAACGAATTAAACATTTTAGGAATTACTAATTATTTTTAAGTAAATTGTGTGTTTTAGTTCTGTAGCAGGTTGTGGCTAGGGGAATAGGGTGGGAAGTAATTTATTTGTAATTAGGTAATTATTTATTTTTATTTATTGGTATTGATAATTAATTTATTTTCAAATAATTATTCATTGCTAATTAAGTTTTATTAATGGGTAATTAATTTGTAATAATGTATTAATTGGTAATTATATTAAGTGTATTAATGTATTATTGGAGTGTGTTTGGAGTTTATAGGGGAATAGGGTGGGCAGTAATTTAATTCTAATTAAGTCATTGTTAATGTTATTGTTGGGTATTTGTAAATAATTTATTGTTAATTAATTATTAATTGGTAATAAATGTTTAATAACTAATGTTTTTTGGTTTTGAGTATCAATTTGTTGTTCATTAATTATTAATTGGTAATACATTTTGATTAATTATTATTTGTTGGTATTTATCAATAATTTATTGTTAATTAATTAATTTCCTTGGTAAATACTTTATAATAATTATTGCTTTTTGGTATTGAAAATTAATTTATCGGTAATTACTTTTTATTTGGTAATTCATTTTTAAAAATTAATATTTATTGGTAGTCATCATTAATTTAATTGTTAATTAATTATTAATTTGTAAATATGTGTATTATTTATTTATTGGTATTGATAATTAACGTATTGCTATTTAACAATTAAATCATTAGTTATTTAAAAAATGTATTTTAACTATTTGTATGTTATTTTTAGCCCTACGGTATCCAACACTTTCCCTACTGTAGCACACACTGGAGTGGGAATAGTAATTGTTACCCCTACGCTATCCAACACCTTCCCTACTGCTGCACTCCCTGGAGTTAGAATAGTAATTTTTACCCCTACGCTATCCAACACTTTCCCTACTGTTGCACTCTCTGGATTGGGAATAGTAATTTTTACCCCTACTCTATCCAACACTTGCCCTACTGATGCACTCTCTGGAGTTGGAATAGTAATGTTTACCCCTACGCTATCCCAAATTTTCCCTACTGTTGCAGTTTCTGGAGTTGGAATAGTAATTTTTACTTCTACGCTATACAACACTTCCCCTACTGTTGCACTCTCTGGAGTGGGAATAGTAATTTCTACCCCTATGCTTTCCAATATTTATGTTGTATTTAATGTGTTGTATAATGTATTTTTTTTTATTTGTTATATATATTTTTTATATTTGTAAATATATTATTGCTATATGTCTATGTCTGTATTTATAATTTATAAAATGATTTTTAAGAATTTACAAGTTATTACAATAGTTATTTATAAAAAGTAAGTATATATATTATATTTTTTATGTATATGTTTAATTAATTTTTACATTATAGGTTATAATTTTAAACATTTTAAAATATTTTCAACTATATTTCTTATGATTATATGTATTATTTTCTTTATTTTACATCATTTTCTAAACATTTAAATAAAGATATTTAAAAAAACAATATTTTTTACATTTCATTTTTTTTTAATATTTTTGTACTTACCATAATGTAGATAGGACTTCGATATTGTTGACATCCATATTTTGCCACCAATATTTTTCACGTTGATATTTCAGTAGTCGATATTGTGTCAATGATTCTTCCTCCAGACTAGCAGCAGGTTTCTCGACATAAGCAGTATCGATCTGCTGTGACCGCTCGCATTGAGAAATCTTGCCTGGAGGTTGTCTAGGGTATGATTTTTCTCGCCCGCCAACTTAACATTGGTGAGCCGCATGAGAAGGAAAACTCTATTCTGTACAGCTTTGCAGACTTTTTGGAGTGCAGAGTGGGCAAAACTCTATCGGCGGAGCAAAATTCGTTGCCCACCCCTACAAATAATCTGCATAGCTACTGAGTTCACACAAGTAAATGAAGCAAAGAACTCTAAAATTCATTTTTATGTTGTTGTCAGGTAGTACAAAATATTTCTCAAACACAACTCACTTACATCGGCTCTGTGAACTGTGTTCCCTTTCCAAGCTGCAATGTACTTTGAGAGGAACAACATGATATTTATTAGTAGGAACAGGGGTGGGAGCACACGGCTTCATCTCCCAGCAAGGTTCACCCCTGGCATTATGGTAAATGCAGTTTCAGTTACTTGCTAGCTTCAAGAGTGTTCAAGTGTTTCGCCAGAGTTGGCGCAGATAGTGCTGATCTCTAGACAAGTGTTTCTGGTTCTTTAACCGTCATCAGTAGAGATTACAGTCTTTCAAATTTGGGATTTGCTGAGTAGGCTGCTAACATCTTTCTCAGGTCAGGTACCTCTCACAGGCATGCAGGTGCTTCATCCACGAGCTCGTCAGCTCAATGACTCACAGGAGTACTATTAAACAGGAACCGGAGTGGGAGCACACCGCTTCACCTCCCAGCAAGGTTCACCCCTGCCATTATGGTAAATGCAGTTTAAGTTACATGCTAGCTTCAAGAGTGTTCAAGTGTTTCCTGTTTAAAAGGCTCCCTTGAGCCACTTTGAGCTGATGAGCTTGTGGAGAGCCACCTGTGCGCCTGGAGGGGTACTGTGACCTGAGAAGACTTTGGCAGCCTCCTCAGCAACCCCAAATTTTTTCATGCCTAATCTCTACTGATGGCAGATAATAATCCAGAAACACATGTTTAGAGATGGCCAGCATTGATCTGCACCAACAAGCAATGTGATCCCACATTTGTTTCATGATATTTATTAGTATTCTGGACATGTACATTTTATACCAGTTCATGAAATTTACCCTGTTGATGAATTAGAAATTTGGTCCATTTGGTCCATTTAACCATTCCAATATTTTACATGCACTTCATGAATACATCCATCCATAACATGACTCACTTCCAGCATCATCAAATTGTAAGGCCTGCATATCTATCCTACCCCTTGTCTGCTCTTTTGTCCTGTAAATGCAATTGTGATTATCAAAGTGTTGATGTGCATTTTTAACATGCAGTAGGAATGTGGATGCATTTAAAATATTGTACTGACGTCAAAAGTGGCAAAGAAAGATGTACGTAGTTTTTTTTGTTTGTAATCCTCCCACTGCCACGTGAATACCACAAGAGCAACCCCGTCAGACTATGAACAAATGAATGAAAGTCTTTAGAGTAGTCATTCAGCAAAATATTATGGTTAAACCCCGAAAGAAGATATTTGCAGAGGATTTGTGGAATGTCAAGGGAGCTACGTTCATGGTCCGCTGTCTAAGGCAATGGTTCAGGTGTGTTTTTGCAGGCAAGGACCAATAAAAATTTGCAAATAGTCAAAATATGAAATTCAATGGTGGAAGTAGCCAGCCATACCGACAAATGTGCACACCTGTTTTTAGCTGTTTAGAGGTGGTACAGTCCAAATGTATTTTATGTGCTTTGTGTCCAATTGTCTCCGCCCTTTCAACAAAAGAAACCCACCTGTTAAACAAAGTTATATCATATCAGGAGAAACTCTGGGGCCGATTCCGATCCGGTAAAATAATCCGCCGTACGATACGCATTCGTATCCGAATCCGTATGAATGGGAACTTTACGTCCGACCTGCGAATTTCCGAACCGATCCCGTCTATTTCCGTACGAATATCATCGTACCGTCCGAATCACAGTCGATGATCCGTACGAACATGCATCGGGAATCCTACCGTACGATTCGTAACCAGCCCGTACAAACACACAAGTACGATCCTGTACGAGAAGCCTGACAGCGATTCGGACGGAACAAAGTATTCGGACATAAACAATGAATCGTACGGCAAATATCGGGTCGCATCAAGCAGCGTCAAACCATACCACACGTGTACCCCTCGCACAAGCACAAGTACGCCACGCACACCCCTGTACGCGAACAGCCCCACCCGCCAACGGCCCGTACAAGTCGATCGCACGCACAAGTATGACACGCACACCCCCCAACCAGCCCACGCGAACAGCCCCAACCGCCAACGGCCCGTACAAGTCGATCGCACGCACAAGTACAACATGCACACCCCCCTACGCGAACACCCCCACCCGCCAATGGCCCGCACAAGTCGATCGCACGCACAAGTACGACACGCACACCCCCCTACGCGAACAGCCCCACCCGCCAACGGCCCTTTCAACAAAAGAAACCCACCTGTTAAACAAAGTTATATCATATCAGGAGACACTCTGGGGCCGATTCCGATCCGGTAAAATAATCCGCCGTACGATTCGCATTCATATCCGAATCCGTACGAATGGGAACTTTACGTCCGACCTGCGAATTCCGAACCGTTCCCGTCTATTTCCGTACGAATATCATCGAACCGTCCGAATCACAGTCGATGATCCGTACGAACATGCATCGGGAATCCTACCGTACGATTCGTAACCAGCCCGTACAAACACACAAGTACGATCCTGTACGAGAAGCCTGACAGCGATTCGGACGGAACAAAGTATTCGGACATAAACAATGAATCATACGGCAAATATCGGGTCGCATCAAGCAGCGTCAAACCATACCACACGTGTACCCCTCGCACAAGCACAAGTACGCCACGCACACCCCCGTACGCGAACAGCCCCACCCGCCAACGGCCCATACAAGTCGATCGCACGCACAAGTATGACACGCACACCCCCCAACCAGCCCACGCGAACAGCCCCAACCGCCAACGGCCCGTACAAGTCGATCGCACGCACAAGTACGACACGCACACCCCCTACGCGAACAGCCCCACCCGCCAACGGCCCGTACAAGTCGATCGCACGCACAAGAACGACACACACACCCCCCAACCAGCCCACGTGAACAGCCCCAACCTCCAATGGCCCGTATAAGTGGATCGCACACACAAGTACGACACGCACACCCCCCTACGCGAACAACCCCACCCGCCAACGGCCCGTACAAGTTGATCGCACACACAAGTACGACACGCACACCCCCCTACACGAACAGCCCCACCCGCCAATGGCCCGTACAAGTCGATCGCACGCACAAGTACGACACGCACACCCCCCTACGCGAACAGCCCCACCCGCCAACGGCCCGTACAAGTCAATCGCACGTACAAGTATGACACGCACACCCCCATACGCGAACACCCCCACCCGCCAACGGCCCGCACAAGTCGATCGCACGCACAAGTACGACACGCACACCCCCCTACGCGAACAGCCCCACCCGCCAACGGCCCGTTCAAGTCGATCGCACGCACAAGTACGGCACGCACACCCCCCTACGCGAACAGCCCCACCCGCCAACGGCCCATACAAGTCGATCGCACGCACAAGTACGACACGCACACCCCCATACGCGAACACCCCCACCCGCCAACGGCCCGTACAAGTCGATCGCACGCACAAGTCCGACACGCACACCCCCCCCAACCAGCCCACGCGAACAGCCCCAACCGCCAACGGCCCATACAAGTGGATCGCACGCACAAGTACGACACGCACACCCCCCTACGCGAACAGCCCCACCCGCCAACGGCCCGTACAAGTCGATCGCACGCACAAGTACGGCACGCACACCCCCATACGCAAACACCCCCACCCGCCAACGGCCCGTACAAGTCGATCGCACGCACAAGTACGACACGCACACATAACGCCAACACCCAAAGCAGCACAAGGACTTACCAAACAGGTCGCACAACAACACTGAACATGTCTCCTGGGTACCCTCCATTGAGAATCACTGTCCTGGTCACAGCCAAACAGAGGTCAACACCAACACCCACCCCATATAACACACACACACACAATTCAAATTAAGCCACACCAACTATTTGACCAATAAAAGGGTCCACACATACAACCCATCATCCTTTGCAACATACCCATTCTTGCGAGGAAACTGAGAGCACACCAACAATTGCAGCCACATACCTTCACACATACACCATCACATCTACACCCACACCACCCCCTTCACAATCACAACCACACACCCTCATCCATACACACCATCACACCCTCAATCACATACACCCCACACCATGACCACACCCAAGAATCCAAAGTTCACTAACCCGGAGAATGAGATACTTACAGATGAAGTCATCAGAGTCGAGCCACAGCTGTTTGGAGCATTGGTCAGACAGACCAGCCTGGCAGAAAAAACACGCCTGTGGGAGAGGATCGTAGACCGGGTCAATGCTGTTGCACCCATCCGGCGCACCAGGGCGGAATGCCAGTCCAGGTGGTATGAGCTGCGGAGGATGGTCAAGAAGAAAATGGACCAGGACTACGCCTCTGCACACCACACAGGAGGCGGCGGTCACCGCAGACCTCCTGTATACCATCCCTGGGAGGAGAGAGTCATGGCCCTGCTGCCACCGGTGGGAGTACATGGAATAGAAGGAGCCGTTGAGTCTGGTGAGTGTACAAAAAATACATGTCACATGGGTGGACTTACAACAGTGCCCAGCAGCATGGGGTGGGTGGCCATGAGTCCTAGCAGGACACAACTAAAAGTGGTTTGTTGCAAGTGGGAGCCACAAAGGGTGGAAGGTGGAGGGTAGGAGGCTGCTCTCATCCCATATGTCCCAGGGCCTCACTCAAGCACCATGCCCAATGTACAGGGATAGGGAAATATCACACAAGATAGTAGACCACAGCTCCTAATCAATTTCATGTTGCGGACACACCTTCCAGAGATGCGATATTTTGTGACACAGTAAGGCAGTGTAGCAAGCAAGCAAGCACAAACAACCTGTCTCCATCCCTGTCTCCCTCTCCCTCTGTGGCCCACTCCCACTGTCGCACTCTCCCTCTGTTGCCCTCTCCCTCTGTCGCCCTGTCGCCCTCTCCCTCTGTTGCCCTCTCCCACTGTCGCCCTCTCCCTCTGTTGCCCTCTCCCTCTGTTGCCCTCTCCCACTGTCGCCCTCTCCCTCTGTTGCCCTCTCCCTCTGTTGCCCTCTCCCACTGCCGCCCTCTCCCACTGTCGCCCTCTCCCACTGTCGCCCTCTCCCTCTGTCGCCCTCTCACACTGTCGCCCTCTCCCACTGTCACCCTCTCCCTCTGTTGCCCTCTCCCTCTGTTGCCCTCTCCCACTGTTGCCCTCTCCCACTGTTGCCCTCTCCCACTGTCGCCCTCTCCCTCTGTCGCCCTCTCCCTCTGTCGCCCTCTCCCTCTGTTGCCCTCTCCCACTGTCGCCCTCTCCCACTGTCGCCCTCTCCCACTGTCGCCCTCTCCCTCTGTTGCCCTCTCCATCTGTTGCCCTCTCCCTCTGTCGCCCTGTCGCCCTCTCCCACCGTTGCCCTCTCCCTCTGTTGCCCTCCCTCCCTCTGTATCCATCCCTCAGTGTTCCTCCCTCTGTCACCTCACCGCAGCTCCCTGGGCACACACACAGTTGCACCTAAGCACTGCACAGGCCTTACAAACACCATAGAGCAGAATGTTAAGGGATGTCTCACAAGTACCAGCAGTCATCTGCTATGTGCCTGCAACACACCCACCATTTGCAGTCCACACTGTACTGTGTCAGGACACACATCTCGGAATGCTCTGTAGTACACAATGGGCACAGGTGTAGGCAGCACAAGTCCCTCCTGTGATCACTGCAAACACAAACACCAGGACAAGGTCATACATCCTGTGCACCAACACAAAAACATGATCATGCCAGCATGCTACATCAGGGGACAGCCAAATCATGAACGATGGACGCTTCCAATTCCCAAGCAAAGTAATAGCATGCCTTGTCATACACCCCCATACAGAAAGTCATCCCCTGGGGACAGGCAATGGAGTGCAACACTGTCCCAATTGTCATGTACCACAACAAAACACTCACTCATATGAATATGCATACAACTCATACATGCACATAGCAGATGCTCTAGTCCATTGTACCTCTCAAACAATGCACGTGTCCCATCTCATGAACTTTGTGTATGCACGTAAGTACTGACATGGACATGGGTATCGACAAGGTGATGCGTGTTTGAGAAGTGCCAAGTTCAAAAGCCATGATCTATAACTGTGTGTCTACAGGTCCAGGGGTGTTGGCATTGTTTGGCCAGCACGGGACAGCAAAAGACATCCAAAGTAGTAGATGACATGCAAAATAATGATGCTCTGTCTCTTACATCAACACGCTGCATATGAACTCTGTGCATGCATGATGCAGACATAAGGATTTACACCGTATCCTGGATGTTGCGTGAAACTGAGCAATGCTTAACACGTGTGGTGCCGGCAACACAAGACACAGCAATGGCTGTGTCAGTCATTGTCAAGACAAAGGAAGAATGTAAATACCCCAGAGTACATTTTATTTTTGTACCACTACATACACAACTTAACAATGTCAACTATGTAAAGCTTGTGGAACTGTGATGCTGATAATGGTTAAGTAAACAAGATGTCACTTGATAGTGCCTTAACAGTGTCTGTCTCTCCCACACACAGGGGAACGTGCGGAGCTCCCCCCCAACCAGGGGGGAGAAGGATCCCAGTCCCAGGCTCAGCCGGACCTAGACCCCACCAACAGCGCCGTCCCTCAACGCACTGTGGATGACCCCAACCAACCTGGCTCCTCTGGATCCCAAACCCCTGCAGTAACTGAACCAGCTACATCTCAGCCAACCACCGGACCCATTCCCACCACATCCCAGCAGACAGGTCAGAGCCCTGCCCATGATCCACAAGAGAGCCAGTCTGAAAATGAGGGACACCCTTTGTCGGGCGCCCCTGAGGTTGGTGACGACCTCCACCCTGCCAGCAATCGGCGGGCCCGTCGAGCGGATGTGCCCACTAGCGCAGGCCGCGCTCATGTGGGTCAGGGTGGTGGGAGTGGCGGAAGGCGGAGGCGAGAATCTGGACAGTCAGCTGCAGCACCCGGTATGCCTGATCTCGCTAACATCCTGGAGGCATACCGGCGGTACACCAGGGAGGTAAGTCAGCTTGTGGAGGCCCTCAACCAGGTCAGACAACAGCAGGCAGAGCAAATAGCCAGGCAAGACCAGCATTATGGACGGGTGGAAGCACACCAGGCTCAGCTCTTGATGGTGCATCGGGACATTTGCCATATGCTACGTCAGATGGCTGCCAACATGCGGCCCCCTCCCTGTGTCACAAGGCTAGCAACAGCACGGCAAAGTGCAACACCAGCCACAGGGAGGGAGGAGGAGGAGGAGGAGGAGGAACCCTCTGACGTAGCGTCCCATGCACCGTCCATGCCTGCACATGAGGGTCCCCCAAGGAAGGTGGGTCGTCCATGGCGAAGACGTTGAGGGGCAGTGGGCCATGGACATCTCCCAGGACACTGGACCTGGCATATTGCCCCTGGGTGCAACAGAATCCCCTATGAGACTCTCCCACATGGACTTCCTGGTCACAGTCTGCCCAGTGATGCCAAGCACTGTGGCCTGGACTCTGGTGACTCAACCTGTAAGGCATCTCATCTCCAGCAGTGAACTTTGGATTCCACCCCTTCCTGTACAGCATCTATTCACGTTTCCTGCACAATATCACCCAATAAATATTCTAAACCTCATACGCATTTGGTGAGTTATCTTTGAAACAGCATAAAATGATATGTGTGTGCAAATGTATAAAATGCAAGGGTATACAACAAACTGCAGTCAGCCTCACACTTCGATCAGAATCTGAGTGAGTACACACATTGGTCAGAAATTCCTATCAACTACATACATGGATGGAAAGACACACCTGCGTGGGACAGCAAATGCTGGAGGGGGGTATTGATCCCAAAAATTCTATCACAGGCTGGCCCAGGAGAGTCACTTTGAGGTGTACATATCAGTGGCACAAAAGTTATGGTCCACGTAGGGAGTACCTACAACTGTGTCCTCAGGTATGTGAGCTATCATCAGCATGAAGCAGTACTGTGGATGTGATGTGTGGCGCACAGGACAAGGCTGGCAGGACAGACTGTGGGCAATGGGCTGTAGCACTCTACACAAGCACACCTGAATAGGTGACCTACCCCTATGTAGCTACAAGTACTATACTACTGTAATGGTAGCAACGCATACAGAACAACTACACACGTCTGACAAATACCTACACCACAACGGGGAAATCACACCACACCCAAGAGACATGGTCATGGTGTGTGTTCCATGTGGCAACTTGACTGACTGTGACAGCTATGTTGCAGTGGTGTGAACAGGTTGTGTACGGCCACGTGACTGTAAGCAAGCAGTTTAGTGCTATAGTGGTGTTGACAAGGTAACACTGTACAATATTGTGCCGTGGAAGGGGGGGTGCTGGACACGGCACATGACCTGGTGGTACGTAGACCCGATGTCATGTGAATCTGCATAGTCGTGCCAGTATGTGTCGCACACACAGGCATAGCAGCAGCAATGGCTGAGTCCGAAGCATTGTGATACCAGGATGCTGATTGTCTGGTTTTGTCTGTGTGCAGGGTGGCAGGAGCATGCTCCATAAATGGATGGAAGGAGGGTCATCCTGTAGGTGTCAGTGTTCCTGGATGGTGTGCGCTGCATGGTGGCTGTGTATGCAGCAGCAGCAATGAGTGAAGACATGACGGCAGGAGGGGTGTGACAACTTGCAAAACAAGCACATACCACAACGCCATTGGCAGGCCACAAAGTGACATGTGTATGTGAAGGCAGGAGTGTCAGCCTCACTCAGGGTCACTGACAATTAAATGGCACAGTAATCACCAAGATCACAGTCACTGGATCAGGGCCATTACGGACAAGTGGTGCACAGGACACACAGCATCATCAGGTGTAGACTACAGCTAGTGTTTTCAAAGCTAAACAGCAGCTACAAAGCCATCTACCTCACACACAACATAGTATACTAGCCTTCCCCAACCCCATGCGTGTGGTCACTTTACAGGTAAACACATAACAAGCATAAGCTAAGTTAATGACAAATAGTATAGATGCACATTAGAAGGACATGTGCGTTGACATCAAGGCGGCACAATATTCCGTAGAAGTCAGACGTCATGCACAACATGATCATTTACATTGTGAGCCCATGGAGCATCATGACCCATACATGTGCATTGGCAAGAAGTCCAAATTACACTATTATTGATGTCACCTGTAATGCAGCAGTACTATTACCTACAAGCCTGTCAAGGACTGGCCATACCTTTCTTCTTCAGAGTGGTGTGATGCTCAAAGGGTTCCACCTCCAAATAGCCCCTTGGTCTGAGTACAAACGACAGACACAAAAGGGTGATCAGGCGAGGGAAGGAGAGGATGGGAACTGCTGGGAGGGAGACCTGAAACAGAGGCAAATAACCATTAGGATTACATTCGAATGTCACTGACATTTCAGATACCTCATTTGATACACTGTACCACTCACACCTGTGAAGTGTACTAACTGGAGACAAGTTTAGATGATTAATCATGCCATCACATGAGATCCGATGCTATGACACGGACACATAAAACCTAGGACAGTCTGTCATCCATTAGAGTCATGTGTACCGCTCACAACTGAGCTACCATGCAATTAGATCTATGTTGAAAAAAACTCATTCACTGGCTCAGATGAGGTGGACCTTACAAACAAATGGAAACATATGGAAATGCTACTTACGCTAACTGTAATGTCTGTATCTGATATTGGTTACCCATAAGGGTCATGTAGGCAAACTTGACTTCAGCCACAACAGCTGTAACTATCACATATGTTGAGGAAGCTAATGACCAACATGCAATGGAGGCACTATGTAGCCAGTCTTTTGATCTGTCAAGTTAGCATTACTATGCAAAACATTACATGCAGGTAGAAGAACTATAAAGTGCTAGTGATGTTGATCCGAGCCACATAATGAGACCCTACCATTACACAGGAATGCAGCTCGGGACCAGAGATTCATGTGAATGATTGCACTCCACTGGTGCAACACAATAAATCACATATGCATCATCCCAACAATTTCACTTTACATGCAAAACATACTTGCAATCATGTGAATCTATACAGCACTGCTACTCACTGTGAAGGCTGGCGTAGCAGTATTCTCAACCTGCACTGAGGTAACGACATGACAGTGACATGATATACTGCTACAAGGGGCAATGCATCCATGTAAACTGATTCACAGGACAGTTGTCTTAACATGTGGAACATACACTGGGCCACACCCACACTACATAGTTTCATGGTAATCAAACTGGACTGGGCCACAAGCTGGAGGTGAGGATCCAGTCACAATCTAATGCACACAGTGAGGCTGCAATCCCCCACAGAGTCCGTGGTTGTGACCTCTGACACAATGTCAACCCAAGGTATTTGCAATGTTGCAGTGGCAATGTCTACACACATTGATGCATTCACCAGAGTCTCAAACTACAACAGATGACAGTCAGATGGGGTGAATATCCTGTCATGGAGGTGGGCATACATGTAATAAGTAACATAATGTAGTTGCATGTATGCATGGTCTCACTACATGCACATGAACATGTACCACACGTTTCAAAACATACCAACGCTAAACAGCCTCATATGCGTCCTTACCCAAATTGACTTCTACACATGTCCATGCATGCTCCGTTGATTTGGCTGACGTTGCAATCATAATGAGCAATAGCAGGATGACCACGATGACCCCAACGGACAACAGGTAGGGCGAGCTGTGGATGAAAGTGGCAAACAAGGGGTCAAGTTCTGTATAATGTCATTATCACAATGTCCTGTTGAATAGCCAGATGTTGTAGAACACCTGTACATTCCAAGTGCACACATAGCACGTATGTGTGTTGCATTAGAAATGCACATGTGTGACACTGCACAACACACATCCAAGTGACCTTGCATACAGTCTGTTGCATACACAGCATGCTACCCATGCTACTCTAGAGTCCATCTGTTACAGAAAAGCTGCTATGACTCACCATTATGAAAAGAAGTTGCGGATGAGGTGACTCCGGATATCATCTTCATCCTCCTCGTCACTGGCATCCTGGGCAAGGCCTTCATCCTCAACGGGCGGATGTTCCAGCTCATCAGGATCAAGGTAGAGTGGCACGGCCTTCTCCACTGCCATGTTGTGTAGCATGCAGCACACGGTGAAGATGTCACACACCTTGCGTGGGCTGTATTGGAGGCCTCCGCCTGTCTTGTCCAGGCACCTGAACCGGCTCTTCAGGAGTCCAAATGTTCGCTCAATCACCCGCCTGGTCTTCCCATGGGTATTGTTGTACCGCTGGTCTGCAGCTGTCCTGGGGTTGCGTAGTGGAGTCATTAACCACGGCATGTTAGGATATCCAGCGTCTCCTGCAAATTGACATCATGTACAAGAGTGATTAATATGATGCAGATCATGAAGTTGTGACATACTGACATACAGAGCTGACAGTGTATACTCACCAACTAGACATGCCCGGTGGTTGTGCAGCTGCAGCATCATCTGTGGTACCCTGCTACGCCTCATGATGAAAGCATCGTGGCACGATCCTGGAAAACGTGCACAAACATTTGAGATAATCATGTTGGCAAGACACACCACCAGGGCATTTATCGAGTGGTAGTGTTTCCTGTTGGGATACGCTTGCTCCTGAGCCTGTGGTGGCACCAGAGTAACATGTGTACCATTAATTGCACCAATTACATGTGGCATGCGGCCCAGGGCATAGAATTCCCCCTTGACATCTGTCAACTCTTCTGGAGTAGGGAATCTAATGAATTCATCTAGGTGGAGCAACATAGCTGCCAAAACATCACTCAACACCCGGCTTATCATTGTCTGAGACATCCCTCCCACATCAGCTATGGTAAATTGGAACGTACCTGTGGCAACGAAATGGAGGGCTGCCATCACCTTTACCTTGGGTGTCAGTGCAGTTGGATACCTGTGGCGTGGTTGTAGGTGAGCCTCAAGCCTGTTCGTCAGGTCCTTGATCAACTGTCTGTTGAAGCGATACCGACGAATACAATTGCGCTCCCTCATGGCTTCCAAGTCAGGCAACGGCCTTTCCAGAGGGGGTGCCCTGCAATACACAATTTATTGGAAATGTCTTCAACTGTCTGACTAAGACTGTAACAATGTACATGGCACAAGCAAGACTGCTTCAAATGATCTAGACAATTTGGAGTGTGGCGTGGCATACACACTGAAGTAACGTGTGCCAGCTCCCAGCCACTCCTCCGTGAATAATTAAAGACCTGTGGTGTGTGGAATTGAAATGACATGCATATAAACGATCTGATGGAAAGGTCTTAGTGAGCATGACAATGTATCATGTCAGTGACAAACGTCATGTGAATGTCTGTAGCAGATTGTCTGCACAACCAGACATCTGACAGCAATAAACACACACACACACCACATGTGCCATCATTTGCACAGTTCTGCCTTAGTCATGTTGCGGTGTGTAGCATCCCTAACTATTACATATCCATCATCATACAGCATAAATGTTTGATTCTCACAAATGGTCTGTGATGCCATCACACATATGAACAGGTCATTAACACACGTGGCATGGTGTGCGTACATTAGTAACCCTGTCATCACGGCAAGGACACTACATAGATGCTCCTACAGCAGATGTACTGATCAGTAAGGACGGATTACTTACCTTTTGTAACAAAATATCAGTAAGCAACAGTAGTTAGTAGCATATTCCCGACTTTCAATACATACCAGGCTTTTGACCTATTTGCCTCCCTGGATGCCATCGCTCTGCCCAGTGAGTCGGGGGTATCCAGGCCACACCGGAAAAATGACAGTGCCACTGATTGGCATCCTACAAGGGCGTGCCCAAGTATTGCCCGTACCTACAACGCACACTCTGCCAGCAGTTACACAACCATGTCCCACCGAGGGTGTGGGTAGCGGACTAAGATGCATGTAATGTTGGCAGACCTCAGTCCCAGACTCAGGGAGGATGATGACGTCTTTCCGTAGTGCTCATACCTCTTGGATACCCTCTACAGCAGAGCTAACGGGAATGTGGACTGTGATTCGGAGGCCTGGATGCCCATGCTCTCTGGGGTGGGGTGGGGTGGGAGGACAGGGAACATGGTCAGTCCAGGGCGGGGTGTGGGGGTCTGACAACGTGCCAATCTACAGCCAAACATGATGCGTGGCTGTACATGCTGCCCAATATAGATACAGTACATTCCTCAAGATAGGCCTGCAGAGGCTCAGCGGAGCCGGAGTGGAGTTTAAGGACCTCAGTGAGGAGTTGGTCCTCATGGCAGCAACGGGGAGATGAAGGGCCAAGGCTCCAGCCGCCCACGTTAACACAACACTGTACGTTGCCCGCTCATCCTAAGACACGTTAGGAGTAGAGACATCACCAGTGTCTGGCTAGGTGTCCAGACCACTTGCATCCCCCAGTCCACCTGTCCTGTTGTCTTGGGACTGACACTCACGTGGCAGTGGTTCTTCATGACCCTCCCAATACTCATTGACAACCATTGTAATGAGCAGTGCCCGGCTCATTGAAGTTAAACTCCCCATGCAGCATTAATAGCGGTGTTCTGCAGCACATTTCCCACGCCGGAGCCGTACAGTGTGTGTTATCGGGGACATCACCACCCGAGAACGGCGCCACGGCTGACACCTGGGGGATAGTTGCCAGTGAGGTTGGGAGTTGAACCAGCGGGGACCAGGATGAACATTCAGATCCTGTCTGTCCCAGCGGTTCTGGGACATATGCGCCGCCTGCGTCCAGGAGTAAGCGAGTGATGGCATCAGGGGCTATTCAACAGATGCGCTAGTGCCCCCAGACGGGTCCGCTGTGCCAGAAGCCGACGCGTAGGCTGTTGGTGGGGTGAGGGACATCATGGACATGAGGAAGTGCACTAACTCTTCCTGCGTCACATGCAGGGCAGGGACCGGAGGTCGTGGTGCTGGCTACGACGGCTGCAATTCTGACAGAGCCGCGTGGTCGGTGTCACTCGAATCCCATGCAGCATTGCACGTGCATTGTGGTGATTTTGATTTGCTATCAGATATATCTGACTTATTTGGTTTACCTGACAACTTTGCCCTGGAGCAATGATGTCAAATTAAGGGACTGTGATGTCTCAACTACAACGCCCATGCATTCGTCCTACATCCAGCCCATGAGCTATTGTGGTGCAGTGCCAACTGCTGGAGTCTGATTGGCTTGTGGGACCAATCACACCTGGATTCATATGTCTGGTCCCGGCAGTGGGAGCAGCTCTTGTTGTTGTGCTTGACGTGATAAGAGTGGAGACACAGACGGTGAGGGTCAGTCACCAACATGACTAGTTTGTATTCCTCACAGGCTTTGAAAATGACATCCCTATTGGCACCGTCCTGAGTCAGAGAATCCAAGCTAAAAGGTCTGAAGTGATTGTACTATGAATGTGGCAACAAAAGTGTGTAAGGTTACACTTATACGGGACCAGCGCTGGTGTTGTTAAAAAAGAGGACCTGACGTGTGCACGCAGAGGTGACGTATGAGTACTCTGACAACGTCATCATGGCCCACATGACGCCAACAACACATGCAGAGCCGCAGGACATGCCTACCAACACACAAGTGTACTACAGAAGGGAAATTGACATTTCCAGGATGACATGTGGGGATATTCTAAGGTGAGTTATACAATACTGACCTGTTCATTTCATATGCAATCGGCATGCACAATGTCGCTCATGGCACCCACATGACGTGGTCACACAGGGTCATGCTGTGCGGCTATTACACCTCTGTGACAGTGGGCATGTTGCTGTCATCATGTGCCAGTTCCCTGTACTGAATGGTGAGCCATTCCAGTGTTGATGTTCCTTGCAACATGTTGCTGACGTTACTCCGGTGCAAAGTGTTGACTGCATGTGATGCACATGTGCAATATGATTGATGACATGTCTCGCAAGCTCTTCACACATCAACTGAGGCACAAGGTCACAATCCCTGTGCTTCTTCAATGTCTGCCACACCAGGGGCATCCTGATGTATGTATGCCATGCTGATGTATGCACCACATCGTCGACATGAGTGTAGACTACATCCCTGCTATGTGATTTCCTGGTGTGACTCTCCCAATGGTGACATGAAGGTGGACAGGGACGCAGGCTACACAATCCTTCACTTGACCATGTCTGACACACTGTACCCCAATGGTACGTGCGTGTGTACGCCTCGTTTCCCTATTGCATTTCGGCCATGCGCGAGCAAAGCGTACCCCGAGGTACGTGCGTGTGTACGCCTCGTTTCCCTATTGCATTTCGGCCATGCGCGAGCAAAGCGTACCCCAAGGTACTTGCGTGTGTACGCCTCGTTTCCCTATTGCATTTCGGCCATGCACGAGCAAAGCGTACCCCAAGGTACGTGCGTGTATATGCCTCATTTCCCTATTGCATTTCGGCCATGCGCGAGCAAAGCGTACCCCAAGGTACGTGCGTGTGTACGCCTCGTTTCCCTATTGCATTTCGGCCATGCGCAAGCAAAGCGTACCCCAAGGTACGTGCGTGTGTACGCCTCGTTTCCCTATTGCATTTCGGCCATGCGCGAGCAAAGCATACTCCAAGGTACGTGCGTGTGTACGCCTCGTTTCCCTATTGCATTTCGGCCATGCGCGAGCAAAGCGTACCCCAAGGTACGTGCGTGTGTACGCATCGTTACACCATTGACTGGGTTGCATTAGCAACGCAATGTCACTGTACTTGTGTGGGCATTTTAGAAAAATAATAGTGAACAACTAAGGGAACAGTGTACTGATCAAAATGCAACCAGGTTGTCATGGATACAGAGTTTTTTGAGGCTCCTACAGGTGTTCTAGAAAATTCAGTTTGGCAAAAGTATACAATGTTGCAAAAGTTGTTGTTCAGCTCAGGCTGAATTTTCAAACCATGCATATGTGTGTAATGGGCTTATGTGTGATGTGATTGGATGGAATATAGGATGCTAACTATGGTGGCCTATCACACACTACTCCTTGGACTCACAGACCCTCTGCAGCACAGATATAAGGCAGCATGTGGCTGTGGGAGGGCACTTGCCTGCACAACATTGGTGTGGTAACCACAGCTGCTGTCTCTGAATCCTGTGGACCCTGATTAGCTGAGCATGGAGAGGGCACCTGCATTCACTGATGGTGAGAACAAGGCCCTGCTGGATGCCCTCCTGCCCAACTACAGCAAGCTGTATGGGAGACCAGAGGATCAGGTGAGTGATTGGTGCAATACCTTGGAGTGTGCACCTGATGTGTGGGTGACATAATGCCCACTGTGTATGTATGGTGTATAGATGCAATGTTGTTGGGAGTAAATGCCAGGGTGTATAGTCTTGTGTAAAGAGGGTTATTTCTTGTAGTGGGGTGTGTGACAGCGTGTCACGGGCTGCAGTGCACCCAGATGTAGCATACATTGCTCTCTGAGTGCCATGCTCTAAGAGTGTTTAGCCCACGTCATGTCATCTGTAGCCTTTCAATGGCATGTAATGCAGCAGTGTTTGCTCACAGGCCACATACTCATGGACAATGATGCGAATGTGTAGAGCCTACGATGCCCTGTTGTCATCAAGTATTTAGTACACATATGTGTGTCTTTTAAACATGGACCAGGTGTACTGATGCTCTTTTACTTTACATTTGTGACAGGTATCTGCCTATGAGAAGGGTGAAATCTGGCTGGACATCGCCAGGGCTGTCAGGAGTGAGGGGGGGCCTCGCAGGAGGCTCAGGAACATCAAGAAGAGGTGGCAGGACATCCGGTGCTGGACCCGCCGCATCGCCAGAGTCCAGCTGCATCTGGAAGCTCCACGCCGGCATGGCGGCACCCGCCACCTCACCCCCAACATGCTGCGGGTCCTGGAAGTGGTGTTCCCAGACCTCCATAGTAAGTTGCAGGAGGGACAGCAGCAAGTAGGGGGTAGGTACATGTCTGTTTGTTGTCATGTGTGTCACATGCTCCCTGCAGTGCTCCAAGGCATGGTAACACTCCCATAGTTTGAGTGGTGTGGTCAGACAGGCACTCCATGCTTTGGCATTAGAATGTCCCAGTTTCTGCAGCTGCTTCTTTACATGCCTTGCCCTACTCCACATTTGCCCTGCGCTTTGGCTGATGTTTCTTTTTCACATGTACTCCTATGGTGCAATGTCTCAGTATGCATCTTCCTTTGCACATCATCATGTTTGAGGTGGGTCTGTGACACCTGTTGGTACATTACATGTAGCACCACATGTTCACCGTGTCTGCCATTCTTCATATTTTTGCACTGATCTTGAGTCTAAACATGTGTTTTCTGCACCAGTCTGCCTCAGTGGCCTTGGACCATGATACTCTTTCGAATTGTAATGTGTTGGATACAGGTGCACAATGTACATGTGCAATATTTTGGCCTTATGCATACTCACACTGGGCAGTGCGTGTGTGCATATGCGCCAAATATGTAGAATGTTGTTTCTAACTAATAATGATGGTCAGCCACACAATGAGGCTTTGGGTGTCAACAGCAGTGATGCCAGTGTGAGGTGATGTTACACTTGGTTCAGGTCCCAGGGTGGCATCACATTACAGTACAGGCAGGACTTTTCCCATGTGGCACAAGGTCTAAGCAATTCAAACATGTCCTGTTCTGGGTTTGGGTGGCAGGGTGGGAAAATGAGCAGGGATGCATAATCAGCTATCCTGTTGTCAGGCAGTGGATCATCATTGTGTATCTCATACTATTTTTTTGCTTGCCTTTTGCTTGTATCCTACTGTACATTGAGCGTTGTGTCTCTCACAATTGGCCACAAGTAGACTTTGCATTGTGCAGAGTTCTGTGTAATGTATCTCATGATGCATGCCATGTTTAGAAATGAGGCATAATGTATTGTACCTGATATGTCTGATGTGTACAGGTGACTGATATGTTTTTGTTGTTCTCCTTGCCCACAGCATCATCATCTGAATCTGGAGGAGACACAGGCGCGGACCAGGCCGAGGGTCCAAGCGACAGGTCCACCTGCTATGAGGAGTCAGAGGGAGGCAGTGGCACGGAGGGTGAGGAGAGTCTGCAGGCCGGACGACATGTGACTGACACATCTTACCATGCCGACAACTCCGCGTCAGACTCTCAGGAGGAGGGGGAATATGCAGCAATGGTCACATCTTCTTCTTCGGCTGCCATCCCCATCTCCAGTACCATCTCCACCCTCCCAGTCGTTAGTGTCCCTAGGGTCCGTGCTAGACCCCGTGTCTCCTTTGTTCCCGGCACCGCAGCCCCTGCCCCTGTGTCCCCTGCTGCCCTCAGTGCTGAGACTGTGGACCTACTCCGGCAGATTGCAGTAGGTCAGACATCCATGCTGACTGTCCTCCATGGACATACACAACTGCTTACACAGGTGGTGTCGTTCATGGAGAGCATGTCATCAGCCATGTCTGATCTACGTCGGAGTGTGGCTGCCATGGAGTCAACACTGACGGCAGCTCTGTACAACCAGCAGCATCTGTCCCCCCCATCCTTCAGACCCACCCACCTCTGCCTCTCACATACCTACACATCATACACGCACACGCCACAGGTCAGACACACCCAGTGCACACACACAGCATAAGAAGCTCAAAGCTCCACGCACCCATTCTCAAGGGGAAGTAGGCACACCCACAGGGAGAGAGGAGACACCTCACACACGCATCCACACACCCAGTAGAACTGACTCACAGCCCTGTACCTCCACCCCCAATGTGTCCCCGGGTTGAGGTGTGCAGCCAGGATTTTGAAGCTACTTTCGGCGATGCCCCAGCCAGTGTGGATGAATCCACTACACCTGCACCCACTCCACCTGTCCTTCCCTCTCCTGTCCATGCGGTGCCGGAGGATTCCACAGATGGTGCCCTGATAGTCCCACAGCGGATTAAACGCCATGTGCAGGCAAGTTTTTGTGTGAGCACACCCATGGAGGCACAGACTGTTGCAGAGACATCTTTGGACTGGCCATTGGCCTTTAATGAGCGAGGACTCTTATTTGCTTTTCTATTTAGAACCAGCTGAATAAAGCTATTTTTTTCCTTTTCTGAACTTTTGTTTGTGTGAAAATGTCTGTGACTGCTGTGTGCCTGGGAGCTGGTGTGATGTTAGAATATAGGTATGATGACATGTGTCACTCTCCTGATGGTAATGTGGTTAGCAATGGTAGGTATTTGATGTAAAGGTTGGCCACTGTTGGGCAGTGGGGGGGTCTCAGCCACCCACTCTGATGCTGGGCACTGGTGGGCAGTGGGAGGGGTCTCAGCCACCCACTCTGATGCTGGGCACTGGTGGGCAGTGGGGGGGTCTCAGCCACCCACTCTGATGCTGGGCACTGGTGGGCAGTGGGGGGGGGTGTTAGCCATACACACACTCTGATGCTGGGCACTGGTGTGCAGTGGGGGGGTGTTAGCCATACACACACTCTGATGCTGGGCACTGGTGGGCAGTGGGGGGGGGGGGGTGTTAGCCATACACACACTCTGATGCTGGGCACTGGTGGGCAGTGGGGGGGGTCTCAGCCACCCACTCTGACGCTGGGCACTGGTGGGCAGTGGGGGGGGTGTTAGCCATACACACACTCTGATGCTGGGCACTGGTGGGCAGTGGGGGGTCTCAGCCACCCACTCTGATGCTGGGCACTGGTGGGCAGTGGGGGGGGTGTTAGCCATACACACACTCTGATGCTGGGCACTGGTGGGCAGTGGGGGGGTGTTAGCCATACACACACTCTGATGCTGGGCACTGGTGGGCAGTGAGGGGGGGTCTCAGCCACACACTCTGATGCTGGGCACTGGTGGGCAGTAGGGGGGGGGTGTTAGCCAAACACACACTCTGATGCTGGGCACTGGTGGGCAGTGGGGGGTGTTAGCCATACACACACTCTGATGCTGGGCACTGGTGGGCAGTGGGGGGTCCCAGCCACCCACTCTGATGCTGGGCACTGGTGGGCAGTGGGGGGGGGGGGTGTTAGCCATACACACACTCTGATGCTGGGCACTGGTGGGCAGTGGGGGGTCTCAGCCACACACTCTGATGCGGGGCACCGGTGGGCAGTGGGGGGGGGGTGTTAGCCATACACACACTCTGATGCTGGGCACTGGTGGGCAGTGGGGGGTGTTAGCCATACACACACTCTGATGCTGGGCACTGGTGGGCAGTGGGGGGGTCTCAGCCACACACTCTGATGCTGGGCACTGGTGGGCAGTGGGGGGGGGGTGTTAGCCATACACACACTCTGATGCTGGGCACTGGTGGGCAGTGGGGGGTCTCAGCCACACACTCTGATGCTGGGCACTGGTGGGCAGTGGGGGGTCTCAGCCACCCACTCTGATGCTGGGCACTGGTGGGCATTGGGGGGGGGTGTTAGCCATACACACACTCTGATGCTGGGCACTGGTGGGCAGTGGGGGGGTGTTAGCCATACACACACTCTGATGCTGGGCACTGGTGGGCAGTGGGGGGGGGTCTCAGCCACACACTCTGATGCTGGGCACTGGTGGGCAGTAGGGGGGGGTGTTAGCCAAACACACACTCTGATGCTGGGCACTGGTGGGCAGTGGGGGGTGTTAGCCATACACACACTCTGATGCTGGGCACTGGTGGGCAGTGGGGGGTCCCAGCCACCCACTCTGATGCTGGGCACTGGTGGGCAGTGGGGGGGGGGTGTTAGCCATACACACACTCTGATGCTGGGCACTGGTGGGCAGTGGGGGGGGTCTCAGCCACACACTCTGATGCGGGGCACTGGTGGGCAGTGGGGGGGTGTTAGCCATACACACACTCTGATGCTGGGCACTGGTGGGCAGTGGGGGGGTGTTAGCCATACACACACTCTGATGCTGGGCAGTGGGGGGGGGGTCTCAGCCACACACTCTGATGCTGGGCACTGGTGGGCAGTGGGGGGGGGGGTGTTAGCCATACACACACTCTGATGCTGGGCACTGGTGGGCAGTGGGGGGTCTCAGTCACACACTCTGATGCTGGGCACTGGTGGGCAGTGGGGGGGGGGGGGTGTTAGCCATACACACACTCTGATGCTGGGCACTGGTGGGCAGTGGGGGGGTGTTAGCCATACACACACTCTGATGCTGGGCACTGGTGGGCAGTGGGGGGGTGTTAGCCATACACACACTCTGATGCTGGGCACTGGTGGGCAGTGGGGGGGGGGTCTCAGCCACCCACTCTGATGCTGGGCACTGGTGGGCAGTGGGGGGGGTGTTAGCCATACACACACTCTGATGCTGGGCACTGGTGTGCAGTGGGGGGGTGTTAGCCATACACACACTCTGATGCTGGGCACTGGTGGGCAGTGGGGGGGGGGGTCTCAGCCACACACTCTGATGCTGGGCACTGGTGGGCAGTGGGGGGGTGTTAGCCATACACACACTCTGATGCTGGGCACTGGTGGGCAGTGGGGGGGGGGGTGTTAGCCATACACACACTCTGATGCTGGGCACTGGTGGGCAGTAGGGGGGTGTTAGCCATACACACACTCTGATGCTGGGCACTGGTGTGCTGTGGGGGGGTGTTAGCCATACACACACTCTGATGCTGGGCACTGGTGGGCAGTGGGGGGGTGTTAGCCACACACACACTCTGATGCTGGGCACTGGTGGGCAGTGGGGGGGTCTCAGCCACCCACTCTGATGCTGGGCCTGGTGGGCAGTGGGGGGGGGTGTTAGCCATACACACACTCTGATGCTGGGCACTGGTGGGCAGTGGGTAGGGGGGTGTTAGCCATACACACACTCTGATGCTGGGCACTGGTGGGCAGTGGGGGGGTGTTAGCTATACACACACTCTGATGCTGGGCACTGGTGGGCAGTGGGGGGTCTCAGCCACCCGCTCTGATGCTGGGCACTGGTGGGCAGTGGGAGGGGGGTGTTAGCCAAACACATACTCTGATGCTGGGCACTGGTGTGCAGGGGGGGGGGGTGTTAGCCATACACACACTCTGATGCTGGGCACTGGTGGGCAGTGGGGGGGTCTCAGCCACACACTCTGATGCTGGGCACTGGTGGGCAGTGGGGGGGGTGTTAGCCATACACACACTCTGATGCTGGGCACTGGTGGGCAGTGGGGAGGTGTTAACCATACACACACTTTGATGCTGGGCACTGGTGTGCAGTGCGGGGGGGGGGGGGTGTTAGCCATACACACACTCTGATGCTGGGCACTGGTGGGCAGTGGGGGGGGGTGTTAGCCATACACACACTCTGATGCTGGGCACTGGTGGGCAGTGGGGGGGTCTCAGCCACACACTCTGATGCTGGGCACTGGTGGGCAGTGGGGGGATCTCAGCCATACACACACTCTGATGCTGGGCACTGGTGGGCAGTGGGGGGTCTCAGCCACCCACTCTGATGCTGGGCACTGGTGGGCAGTGGGGGGGGTGTTAGCCATACACACACTCTGATGCTGGGCACTGGTGGGCAGTGGGGGGGTGTTAGCCATACACACACTCTGATGCTGGGCACTGGTGGGCAGTGGGGGGGTCTCAGGCACACACTGTGATGCTGGGCACTGGTGGGCAGTAGGGGGGGTGTTAGCCAAACACACACTCTGATGCTGGGCAGTGGGGGGTGTTAGCCATACACACACTCTGATGCTGGGCACTGGTGGGCAGTGGGGGGTCCCAGCCACCCACTCTGATGCTGGGCACTGGTGGGCAGTGGGGGGGGGGTGTTAGCCATACACACACTCTGATGCTGGGCACTGGTGGGCAGTGGGGGGGTCTCAGCCACACACTCTGATGCGGGGCACTGGTGGGCAGTGGGGGGGGGTGTTAGCCATACACACACTCTGATGCTGGGCACTGGTGGGCAGTGGGGGGGTGTTAGCCATACACACACTCTGATGCTGGGCACTGGTGGGCAGTGGGGGGGGGGTCTCAGCCACACACTCTGATGCTGGGCACTGGTGGGCAGTGGGGGGGGGTGTTAGCCATACACACACTCTGATGCTGGGCACTGGTGGGCAGTGGGGGGTCTCAGCCACACACTCTGATGCTGGGCACTGGTGGGCAGTGGGGGGGTGTTAGCCATACACACACTCTGATGCTGGGCACTGGTGGGCAGTGGGGGGGTGTTAGCCATACACACACTCTGATGCTGGGCACTGGTGGGCAGTGGGGGGGTGTTAGCCATACACACACTCTGATGCTGGGCACTGGTGTGCAGTGGGGGGGTGTTAGCCATACACACACTCTGATGCTGGGCACTGGGGGGCAGTGGGGGGGGTGTTAGCCATACACACACTCTGATGCTGGGCACTGGTGGGCAGTGGGGGGGGTCTTAGCCACACACTCTGATGATGGGCACTGGTGGGCAGTGGGGGGGTGTTAGCCATACACACACTCTGATGCTGGGCACTGGTGTGCAGTGGGGGGGGGTGTTAGCCATACACACACTCTGATGCTGGGCACTGGTGTGCAGTGGGGGGGTGTTAGCCATACACACACTCTGATGCTGGGCACTGGTGGGCAGTGGGGGGGTGTTAGCCATACACACACTCTGATGCTGGGCACTGGTGGGCAGTGGGGGGGGTCTCAGCCACACACTCTGATGCTGGGCACTGGTGGGCAGAGGGGGGGGTGTTAGCCATACACACACTCTGATGCTGGGCACTGGTGGGCAGTGGGGGGGGTGTTATACACACACACTCTCTGATACTTACACTTACAATTACTTAGCAGACGTATGTCCCACACGTCTATTACACTGGTGAAGTGCGGTGACGAGCAGATTACCCGCGGGACACGAGCAGCAATACACTTCACGAGGCGGTTCGAGGATCTATTGAAATCCCAAAAAAGGCCCGGAAAACGTTCATGTGCAGTGGTTAGACATACGCACAGGAAAAGATAATACTGATTGTTTGTTACAACCGCGTCGTAACTATATGGATATGTGCTATTAAGCTCGGATCCTACCGCGAGTATTTTGGATTTTAAATACACTGTGTGCAGATTACCTATCAAATAACTATTCGTCTCATCCTGGAGTGGTGTTTAAATTTTTTATTCTTGATTGGCTGAGTAGCTGCTCTGTTATTCATCCCTAAGTGGGATCCTTGTTCCAGATAGGAGCTACAAACCTCCCTACTCTGGTGATTGTCTCGTAATACGAGATCTCTTGGGAATACAGTTTATATTTCCTGATGAAGACGGCGACATTCCAACTGTCCGTCGAAATGCGTTGAAATGAAATTGAGGGAATAGTACTACTGATATTTGATTTAGGATTTGTGTGTACTTCCCTGATTTGGTGTATGAATCTGATTAGATGAACTGATGTTTTTGATTCATTCCTGTTATATTTTCTGTGTTCCCAATTTTACTGTGATCTTAATTTGTTTTTATTAATTTTATGTATAAATAAACTGTGCTATCTGGAAATTACCGTTATTTCATAATTTTGTAGCTTACGCATTGCTCTTAGTTTATGTGTTTGAATTTTTGCATATTTGTTGTCCGATTGTGTGACAGTGAAGTTGATGTCCTCATATCTAATGTGCCCAAAGGGAACTCTATTTTGACATAAAGTCTATTCTTGGCACCCCATCCCTTTGGTTTTGGGTCCCTCTCTCTTTTATTAGAGAAGTGCGGTGACGTACTTCGATGACGTGCATGCGGCACGTATTCCACTGGTGTTGTGCGGTGACGTACCGTACCCCGAGGTCGATGTCTATGGTGCGGTACGTCTCCGTATTCCACTGGTGTTGTGCGGTGATGTACCGTACCCCGAGGTCGATGACGTACATGCGGCACGTATTCCACTGGTGTTGTGCGGTGACGTACCGTACCCCGAGGTCGATGACTTAGGTGCGGTACGTCTTCGAATTCCACTGGTGTTGTGCGGTGACGTACCGTACCCCGAGGTCGATGACGTAGGTGCGGTACGTCTCCGAATTCCACTGGTGTTGTGCGGTGACGTATCGTACCCCGAGGTCGATGACGTAGGTGCGGTACGTCTCCGTATTCCACTGGTGTTGTGCGGTGATGTACCGTACCCCGAGGTCGATGATGTAGGTGCGGCACGTCTCCGTATTCCACTGGTGTTGTGCGGTGACGTACCGTACCCCGAGGTCGATGACGTAGGTGCGGTACGTCTCCGAATTCCACTGGTGTTGTGTGGTGACGTACCGTACCCCGAGGTCGATGACGTACATGCGGCACGTATTCCATTGGTGTTGTGCGGTGACGTACCGTACCCCGAGGTCGATGACGTAGGTGCGGTACGTCTCCGTATTCCACTGGTGTTGTGCGGTGACGTACCGTACCCCGAGGTCGATGACGTAGGTTCGGCACGTCTCCGTATTCCACTGGTGTTGTGCGGTGACGTACCGTACCCCGAGGTCGATGACGTACATGCGGCACGTATTCCACTGGTGTTGTGCGGTGACGTACCATACCCCGAAGTCGATGACGTAGGTGCGGTACGTCTACGAATTCCACTGGTGTTGTGCGGTGACGTACCGTACCCCGAGGTCGATGACGTAGGTGCGGTACGTCTCCGAATTCCACTGGTGTTGTGCGGTGACGTACCGTACCCCGAGGTCAATGACGTAGGTTCGGTACGTCTCCGTATTCCACTGGTGTTGTGCGGTGATGTACCGTACCCCGAGGTCGATGATGTAGGTGCGGCACGTCTCCGTATTCCACTGGTGTTGTGCGGTGACGTACCGTACCCCGAGGTCGATGACATAGGTGCGGTACGTCTCCGAATTCCACTGGTGTTGTGCGGTGACGTACCGTACCCCGAGGTCGATGACGTACATGCGGCACGTATTCCATTGGTGTTGTGCGGTGACGTACCATACCCCGAGGTCGATGACGTAGATGCGGTACGTCTCCGTATTCCACGGGTGTTGTGCGGTGACGTACCGTACCCCGAGGTCGATGACGTAGGTGCGGCACGTCTCCGTATTCCACTGGTGTTGTGCGGTGACGTACCGTACCCCGAGGTCGATGAAGTAGGTGCGGTACGTCTCCGAATTCCACTGGTGTTGTGCGGTGACGTACCGTACCCCGAGGTCGATGACGTAGGTGCGGTACGTCTCCGAATTCCTCTGGTGTTGTGCGGTGACGTACCGTACCTCGAGGTCGATGACGTAGGTGCGGCACATCTCCGTATTCCACTGGTGTTGTGCGGTGACGTACCGTACCCCGAGGTCGATGACGTAGGTGCGGTACGTCTCCGAATTCCACTGGTGTTGTGCGGTGACGTACCGTACCCCGAGGTCGCTCACGTAGGTGCGGTACGTCTCCGTATTCCACTGGTGTTGTGCGGTGACGTACCGTACCCCGAGGTCGATGACGTAGGTGCGGTACGTCTCCGTATTCCACTGGTGAAGTGCGGGAGTGTGTGGTGCAACGTACCCAGACATGACAGTCGTGCAATGGAGATGTGTGCGTGTGGCAACACGTACAGGTATGTTGAAGTTCGTTGTACTCACCTCCTGCGCCGTCGTCGGTTTCTAAGTACGAGGTGGTGGCCGTACAGGATAGGGATGAGACGGACGATGGTGTTCATGTCCTGCTTGTCGCGTACCGGCGTGCGGTTCGTGCCGGAGTGTGGTTTTACGGTAGTTTTGAGCTCTCGTAGAAAAAGAGCCGTACGGAGTGTGTTCTACACGGATCGTACTTCCTGGTTCGGGAGACGCGGTCTTTTTACGTCCGGACGTAGCGTGGAACGTCAGCCGACTGCAATTCGTATGAACTTTCGATTCAGACGGCGTTTTTTACGAGCCGTACGGAGTGACGCTTTAGATTGTGATCGTACTTGCAGAATCGTACGGGGACGCCTACGGGTACGATTCGTACGGGGAAAAACGCTCCGAACGGCAATTCGGAGAGCTTTTTAACGGATCGGAATCGACGCCTCTATGTCCACAGGCAGCTAAGAAATTCAGCAATTTAACAGTATATGTGGTGTAGTGTTCTTTAATAGTGCTGACCACAAACAAGTCATTTATGTTCTGCATCAATGTAATACCTTATTAACATGTAAGAGTATCAAATTGTCCTTTCAATACAAGACTGTCAATGTGCCCTTAAGGAGCCTCTGTGAAACAATTATAAATACTTAGCTGATCTAGACATTATTTCTAATTCAGACCTTTTATTCAGTGCACAGGAGAAACTTGACTGTCAATCCACACCTTCTGCATTCTGATTAGTATGTTGTCCTCCCTGTCCTCTTACTAACTGTTCTCGTTATTGTGGCAAATGCTCTACTTTGAATTCTGAATGAGGTGGTGAAGTTGGACAGTGTAGTAAAGCCTGTTTCATAAATTCACCTTTACCTGCCTTTGTATCTTGTTCGTTGTGTACAAAATATCTCTCTACTGACATTTACTGTTCTCAACAGGCTGCATCATGTAACTCACCAATCCTTTCGATTTCATATTTCATTACTTTTTCACAGGTATCTCTTGACTCCATCCACTGTCTTCCTTTTGCATACTCTTTCCATGCATGAAATGCTTCCCACTGTAATAACCTTACCTTCTTCCCTTTTTTGTTACATTCTCCCAAACAATCTTTCAAATAGCCTATTTTACTTTCCTCAAATTACCCCCATTTTTGCTATTGTCTGTCTGGGTCTTTGCATGTGTTATAAACCCAATTATCTTTAAACAAAGCCATGTGGTAACCCTTCTTTTTGACCACATGCCATGCTGGTGTGTTAGGGTCTGGTGATAGTAGAATATCATCAAATCTCCTACTTTTGTTATAACATTTAAACGTATAGCAAAACATTTTGCAAAGACAACCCATTGCAATGTAACAACAATTATTTTATTCTGCAGTTTCAAATTTGGCTAGATCTAGTTTGCAGCCTAACCCCCTGTTAATATTATTTTTGGGCACTCCAAAATCTCTAATAAACCCTGGGAATTTTGAATAGCCTACCGTGGAGGATCCAACCTCTTGTACTGGGGAAAAACCAACCTCCCCTGGGGAAACCAATCCCCTTTGCTCCCTGGGAACCTTTCATATCCTACCATGGAGGACCTAACCTCCTGTACTGGGAAAGAACCAGTCTCCTCTGGAGGATCCAATCCCCTTGCTTCTAACACTGCCTGAATTGTTTCAGTATCTGTTGGAGTTACTTTTATATCTGGGGACTTCAACCCCTCCCAGAATAAGAACCCTATTCAAAGATGGGACTCTAACCCACCTCAGATGGGGAACTATAACCCTCTGTCCCTCCATGAAGTCAGTTTAAACCAAAAACATTCAAAGTGGAACCCAGTTCCCCTTTATGCACCGCAGTCCCAGCCGTGGTGTCTTATCTTAGTGATGACAGCCATAGGTGCTCTGTGTTGGGTAATCACCTTTTCTTCGGAGGCAGCTGATGCCATTTTATGTCCCGGGTTGATACTTGGGAATACCTTTTTCTGAGCTGCTGGAAACTAGTCCAGTCAAGCAGGTTTGCTTCCATGACAGCTGGAATCCCCCAAGCCCTCGACCGCTGCTCTTAATGGCTGACCAGATCTCCAATCAGTGCATCCTGGGTTTTGGCCCAATAATGTGATAGCACAATCGATCTGAAAGTAAATAAACAGTCAACACACGGACATGGAATGCAAAATAAAAGGCAACAGGTTATTTGCCCAGCTACAGTGTGATCCGGCAGTGCCCTGACTGCCAAGAGTTCTGCCTGACTGGGGTAGTGTTGTGCTTTTTCTAGATGAAATCGTGAATTGAAATGCATAGTTCTGGCATCTGCAAGGTCACTTTATCAAAAACCTAAAAGCATTAATTCCATAGTTGAGCATTTTGGCAGGACATCTTTTGACTACAACTAATTATTTTCTTCAACTTTCAAGGTCCAAGGCCCAAATCATTCATCGCTCAGCTGAGGCAGCCTCCCCTTTGCCCACCCCCCCCCAGTCTTTAGTCAAAAGCTCAAAACATTTCCTCTGAAATAAGCACAATCCCACGATCTGCATATGACAGCTTCTATTTTAACAAGCATATTACACACAAATGTTTTTTAGAAGATATAAAATGGAAGATCATTTCAAAATGGTTGAACGATGGGTCACATATTTTTATGCATTGACAGTAGGGTCATGGTCTGTCTTGGGCAGCGAGATGAGTAGTCAGGACCTGGAATTTTACCTGTGGGAAGAGCCCAGGTAGCCTCCTGAATCACAAATGAGGTGATAGCACCATTCAATTCAAATCTCTGGTCAGGGGATGTTAGAATTGGGGGTCTCTAGTTGGCACAGGTAGGTACTTGTGACAAATAGGGACCCTCTCCTCTAGTCAGGATAAGGGGATTACACTCCTAAAATAACCCCTGCTCACCCCCTTGGTAGCTTGGCATGAGCAGCAAGGCCTTATCTCAGAGGTGTTGTAAGTTAAGCATTTGTGATCACATACAGTAACCCAGTGCCAACACTACAAATGGACACCACACAAGGTTTTATATAACAAAATAAGTATATTTTATATAGAGTTACCACAAAAACAATAAACGACAAAAAGAATCCACACAACTATTAGATTTCAAGAGTTCTGGTTAAAAGGCTTAATTCAAGGCTCTGTGCGAGTCAGTAGCCCGGTCTGGCTACAGCTTTGTTGAAATAACACAGCAGACTCCAGCAAATCCAGCAGACCGCGTCGGTACGGGCCCACTCAAATGTCGACAGACTCGGTCACAGTACCTTTTACTTGAGGCGGCCGGAACGGATGTGCGAGCCGGGTTCCGGTGTTTTTCGTGGTGCAGAAAAGGAAGAGTTGCAGGATGCGTTGTCCCTCGATGCGGTGCAGGCAGAGGCCCGTTGACAGAGTCGGTGGATCCAAGGCATGCATTGCAGGGCGAGACGGTGCTCCGATGCAGTGCTTGCAGCTTGCGGTGCGGTGACAGAGCCGGAGTTTGGGAGCTGGCATCGATCAGTCCAGACAGCAATGCGAGTCGGGTGGTGCGTCGCAAAGCGTGCGAGGCGGTGCCCAACTCCGGTGCGTTCACAGGACCAAAGTCAGCAGCAGTGACCGCGTCGGTCACACCAGGATGTGTCGGTGTAGCAAGGCGTTGTACGTCGCGGTGTCCACCATTCGCAGTGCAGGCAACGACTTGGTGACGGCGTCAGGACGGAGTCGGTGTGCTCAGAGCTTAGGTTGTTCAAGGCGGACGTTGCTTGATGCGGTGCCTACAGGACACCGGGCCGGTGGTGAGAGTCGGTCACAGCTCCCTGCCTCTGTAGCCACTGAAACAGCATTTCCAGCCGCAATTCAAAAAGGCTGGTGAAGTCCACTGGTCCTGGGACATCGGTCAGGGGGGAAGCTCTCTTCCAAGCCCTTGGAGATCTTTTGCGCAAGTTGAAAGTAAAGTCCACAAAGTTCTTTCTCCTCTATTTGGCAGTCAGGCAACCACTGCAGGCCAATCCCCCAAGCAGCACTTCAGCTTGGGAATAGTCTCTCCTCAATTTCTTCAGGTTCCTCTCCTCAGCAGAGGCTTCGTCTTGTAAGTCCAGAAGTGATCTAATTTCATGGGATCAGGGTCCCAATATTTATACCCCAAAATCCTTTGTGCTCAGTCCAAGCCAGTTCTGAAGCACTCTGTTTACCAGACTTCTCCTCTCCTTTCACAGCGCAGGGCAGGCACATCAGACGCCCCACAGGAGGTGGAGCCAGCATTGTGGAAGGCAAGTACAGTCCTGGAGCACTTTGTTGACAGTCTTCCTTCTTTTCTTACAGTGTGCAGGGCAGAGACATCAGAAGCACCACAGGAGGTGGAGCCAGCATTGCAGAGGGAAGGCCCAGCCCTATTCAGGTCCCAGGTGCAACTCCTCCCTCCCATCTAGATGCAGATCTCCCTATTCACCACCGGACTGCCTCAGCCTGTCTCTTGGAATACCCCAGCCCTGTCACTCACAAAACCAGACGAAGGAATACATAACCTTGCAGCGGCAGGCTCAAATGGTTAGGCAAGCCGATACCAACTTTCTAAAAGTGGTATTTGCAAACACAGAATATTAAAATAAACTTCACTAAAAGATGTATTTTATTATTCTGAGTCCAGGCATACTAAACTTGAATTTCTACCATGTTCTCTGAGTCTGCTAGGAATATAAACATGTAATAATCTAGCAGCCCATACTGACCTATTGAGAACAGGTAGCCTTACTATGGTGAAAAACTAAAATGGCTGTAATTCACTATTAGGACATGCCACACACATCAGGGCTTGTCCTACCTTATACTTACAATGCACCCTGCCAGTGGGCCTACCATAGGGGTGACTGATATGAAGAAAAAGGAAGGTTTAGGCACTGGCAAGTGGGTGCACTTGCCCAGTCAGCATGACAGTACCAGACTGCACGCAGGCTCTGCAATGGCAGACCTTAAACACGTTTCACAAGGCCACTTCTGTGGGTGGCACAACCAGTGCTGCAAGCCCACTAGCAGCATTTGGAATTACATGTCCTGGGCACACTCAGTGCACTGTACTAGGGTCTGACAAGTAAACCAAACATCCAATCATGGAACCACTAATCAATACATCAATTTACAGTAGGGAGCACTCGCATTGTGGCACTGGACAGTAGTGGCAAAGTGCCCAAAGCATCTAACACCAGCAAAAACAAATGAGGCAACAGCAAAAATGGACGGGAGACCCACGCCAATGGTGCCAGGTCTAACAGGGGATATGCGGCGTAAGGGAATGGAGGGTAGAAAGGAATCATTGTCATCCAAATTAATAAGTGTGATGAATCATACATGGAGATGTAGTGGTGCATAATTTCGACGTGGTTGCCCTTCTGGATGTGGAGGAGGTAGTTCACCGCAGATTGAAGTGCTAATATGGGGTGTTTTGGGTGTTCTTGGCAGATAAGCCATGCTAGTAACAAGCCTGCCCTATCTGTCTCTGCATGCGGTTTGGCGTATGCACAGCATAGTTAAGGCACGGGAGGTGCTCTAGAAGTGTGACATGTTCCCATGCACTAAGAGCAAGTGGTCCTTATGCTCAGGAGCCAGAAGAGCTAGTGATTCGTGGTCCAGCAGATCATATTCTATATGGGCGATGTCCCTGTTGAGTTACTGCGCATGTTCCATCTGATTCCCAGGCAATAGCCTCTAATAGTAACGTTAAAGGTGTCCCACTCGATCAATCGGGTTGAAGCTGCATTGGCATTAAAATTAAAATGTTCCACAATAGTGGTGCCAAAGGAGGCAAGAAAGGGTGGGTTAGCCAGTGCTGTGTATTGCAGTCTCCCTGTGGAGATTGGGGGAGTTTGGCATCCCAATTCAACTGTAGGTGCTAACGATTATGGTCTAAGTGAATACTGCCTAAATAGTCAAAGTGTGTCATGTGGGGAAAGTTATCCGGTGTGTCAACCAGGCAATCTATGCAGGCATGCAGATTGTGGGGGCACGAACAAAAGGAGTAGACCCTAGTGTATGCATTACGCAGAAGTCATATGTCCGACAGTCAGCAGTGTTCAAGCAAGGCAGCAAGGGCCTGAGCATTAGATGTGGTGACTGTGGGGGTAAATAGAAGGGGGGAGGAGATTAAAGCAGTGATCATGTTACCAGTCATAAACTAAACAAGCCGTTATAGCATGCACCATGAATAGTAAAAAGTGTACCATACAATTTACAGCAAACTCAGCCAAAGTCATAGGCTGTTTTTGGTGCTACTTGGGGTGTTGTTACAGAGTCTAACTTGGAAGGTCAGGTCATTGAGGAGCAATCATCACTGGAGTTTTTGGACACTTCTTTATCTAGGTCAGATAAGGGGGCAGGGTTTCGGATTGTTGCAGCCACCTGTGAGGCCATCCACCTTTTGTGGATCATCTGTTCCAGGTCCATAGTGTTGCGCGTTGTGGGATGTGGGCCCGGTTGCGGCAAGAAATGACGACAGACCCTCCCTCAGGGAGGTCAACTGCTGTAGTAGTCCCCTGTTGAAACGAGCCAGTGATGGCCGGTCCAGAGTTAACAATCCAGTTCCACGCATATTAGGGTCTGTGACGAAAGATGTTTTACCATTGTGTGCTACAAAATTCACGCTGGGAAAAGGAGAGGGGATAAGATTTTCAGTGGACAAAGATGTGTACCGCCAAGGCATAGTCTGGGAATACCTTGACCTCTGTGTTGTCTACTGCCAGTTTTGGTACCTTGTGCGCTTCCTGTAGAATTAAATCCCAGTCCCAGTAGTATAACACTGAGATCACCATAGGCCTGGGGCTCACTTCAGAAGCAGGGCACCTAGTTGGAACTCGATGAACATGTTCATTCAAAAAGAAGTGTGACAGAGTGGTTGGAGGGGGATTGCTGCATGGCCAATCTTCTACATAGGAGGCCGAGTCTTGTCCTTCAATATTCTCAGGTTAACCCACAACATGTTCCTATGGGAAAGTCCTTCAGCATCCTCTGCCCTTTCCTCCAAAATATGGATTCATTCCTGTAGGGCATGCAGTCCCTTCTCAGTCTTGCGGACTTGTGGTTGCATCATGGAAATTGCCTGTTCTGGGTTTCAGACTCTGTCTAGCAAATTGTGATGGTCCACACTCACTAAGGCGTTTTTCTATATGTGAGAGGGGGATTCCCTTCTCATGCATACGCTTTGGGTTATTAGCCAAGGCTTCCTGGAGGGAAGCGGTAAGGGGATGACCAGTCTTTCTGGTCAGTGCCTGCCTTGTACCTGTTGTCCCGCCGTCGTCCTCCGGTACCGGACTATCACATAGTCTGTACCACAACACTAAGTCTGTTTTATTTCACCACACCTTTTTAAAAAACGGTCCTGAGGAAAGCCAGAATACTTTAAGGCACTGGCTGAAACATGTCGACCATCTGAAGGATGCAGGGGGCAGTAACTCGCCACCCCCACGCGTCCTGTAGCCTTACTTTTAACCGCTGGTGACGGCCCAGTTATTAAAATTTAATTTACCCTCGGGTACTGGGACCACCACCAAGCCGTTTTAAATCACAACTCACTCAACCTCACTCACTGCACTCTCAGCAATATACCAGCTCCGCTGTAATCAGGCGTCGTAGCACACCCGGGACATACTAGGTGTCACTGGGTGGGCCCGATGATGAAGCATGCCACCAACTAGGTTGGTGGGTGAGGGCTTCATGAATACACCAACAAGGTGCCTGTGACAGAACTAATTAGAGTACTGTAACACTCTGGTCAACTTAAGCTAGTCCTCTTTGATTAATCACATATAAACCCTCGGGGACTCGGACTAGCTATCTAGTCCTCTCTCTCCCTCTTGTTACACGCAGACTAATATGGATGCCAACAGTTTGCGGAGGCAAAATTACAGCAGGGTTTAGCTGAGTAGCTGGTTATTCAGGGAGAGGTGGGGGATCACTCCTAGGCCAGCAGATGAGCTGTGTGCCCTCAGGGCATGAAGGGGTAGGGGGTCGTCATGGCGATAGGGTCTGCAGGCCAATCAGCATTAAGAGGGGGTAGAGTCAAAGAATAAGGTCTATACCCCAAAGTAATGTAGACCCAATAGGGCAAGGCCCAGTCAAGGTCGTGAGTAGCTGAGCTTCTCCTTACGTCCCCCCAACGTGGACCTCCAGCGGGTGCAGGCTCTGCTCACAGGGCAAGGCCCCCAAGGCGCTTCCAAAGTGGCTAATGGAGGTAAATCATAGTGCCACAGCATAGAGCCCATGGCACCGCTGTGGGCTTACCCGGGCCCTTCAGTGGTTGTGGGCCCAATGATCAACAGAAGTCGCTAGTGGCCCATTTTATGTTTTGTCAGGTCGCCCTGCTTCAGCGGGGAGAAATGTGGGAGAGCGAGGGAGTGTCATTGTGGAGGGCTCACCTCATGCAACAGGGGCAGGCTCCTAGGCTCCTCAGGTGGCCAGTGAGAGCAACCCTCTGCGACTTGGTGCAAGGCCTGTGGTATAACTATGGGCCAATCAGAGCTGTTCAGTAATAGCAGGCATGACTTACCCATGGGAAGTCCTCATAGCCAACAAATTCTGCTCTCAGGTGGCTCCTTTCCTTGCAGGTGGAGGGAGAGTTTGCAAGGGAGCATTACAACGGGGAGCTCATCTCATGAAACAGGAGTGGGGCCTTCATAGCGGCCCCGGAGTCAGGTCCAACAGCCTCAAGTGTGGTGCGTGGCCGATCCCTTAGGCGACGGTGCCCATGAGAGGCAAACAGTCAATTAGTGACCCATAAAAAAACAGTGCGGACAGCTAACCGATGTCCAGCGGTTCGTGGCAGCACTGGTGGCCAAGTCGATGGTGTATGAGGTGCAGGTTGAGCGCTGGATAAAGGGGTTATAGAACAGAGCTCTGCTAGAAAGAGACCGCCATCTTAGATGCGCAAGCCACATCCTTCTGCACACTATTAATGATGCACAATTCTGATTTTTACATAAAAGTTTCTCCAGCTTCCCCTTTCTGATAATTCTGTAATCACTAAAAGCCATAAATCGTTTTATAATACAGTCTGCATCCCTTTCTGTTTTTTGCGTTTTGAATCTTCCAACACTTTCAGTTGATTACATAACTGTTATCTGGCATCCTCTATTTGCAGCTCATCTCTCTTCATTTTGAATGGCATATTTTCTTCTTTGCACCCACATTTTGAAAATATTAATTCAGAACATTTTAATACAAGAAACAGAACAGTTTCACAAAGTAACACAATAATAGCTGGTGTTTGATTAGCCTTTAGCATGCCCCCAACCAAACTATCAAACCACTCACCATCCTCACTAAAACCCTTTCCAAACTCACCAACACAGAAACCTATAGAATCTGTACTGCTCCAAAGCTTTCACTTTACACAAAATAGTCATGTTAGAGAGAAACGACCCTATATACTTACTGTAATCGCTGATGAAGGTGAAGGCTTCTCTCACCTTCAAAACCTTGAAACCCTCATCTTCTTTCACAAGAAGAATATCTAGCCCTAGACAATTTTGCATAATCAAAACACGCATAGCAATTAATTAATTATTTGTGTTAAAGTTCCAGCAGTGTTAGAAGTGAGCTGAGCTACAGGCACAGATAATATTCTAATTTTCCCATAACTTATAGCCACTCCATTAGATGGAATCAAAACCACTGACACACCTAACATAAGTTGATCAAAACATTGTTTCATTCTCCTCAACCCAACAGCAGCATTCTTTTTATTCACATGGAAAACCTTTGGGAATACCAAAGCATGATAGTAGGGGTCCTGCCAATTATGACGTAAGATAATATAAGCAGTCTTACCATTCACAAAATAAATTCCTCTTGGTTTTGGTACTTCAATACCAGAAGCTCACCACTTTCCCACAATGTCTGTTGATCTACCACCTCCTGGTTCATGACACACCATGCACAATTCACCCATTCGTTCATGATCCATTCTCGCTCATGGATGCAAATTTAGAGTTCCAAATTCCTCTTCAGCTTTGATCGGTTCTCTGATTTTCTCTTCATTCCTCCAGTTTTATCAATTTTTCACTCTCCTTATATTATATATACTTTAACAAACGTGCACTCCTCTTTACTCAAGCAATACACATCTTTCCCTTTAGTACTTTTAATATTCAGGTTAGTTTATGCAACTATAATGAAATATTTATGAAAGTTACTGAACATCCCGGATTTCCAGAAACAGAAAGGTTTTCCAGCTGAGCATTGAAATTTAACAGGTATAACAACAGAAACTCTTGTTTGTTACACATCAAACTGTATATTATTGGCAGTTAGTAATGCGTTTCTCCTTCACCTGCAGAAGAAGGATGAAAAGTGCATACAAGACAGTTATTATTATAGGTTCAGCTAATAAATTTGGGCATATCTTATTTTTTAAAATACTCACTAATCTTTCCTTGTGTGTCAAGGCTAACTTCATTATGGAGTGTAGTTAATTCGACATGTGATGAAACATACCAAGCCAGTGAAATTTGGAACATCTGTAAGCCAAATAAAGCAATTAATATTACTATTTGCAAAATCATGCTAACAATTTTACATCATCTGCTGTATGCCATTTCTATTGATATCAAAAACAAAAATTTTAAAAACGCAGATCAAAAATCAATCTTCAAAACTTATTTTTTCAAACAATAACCAAACATTAAAGTCAAACTTTAGAGTTCTTTCGTATCAGTTCCTTTGTTAAGGTCAAAGATTAAACACTCTATTTCCTTATCAGTATACTTTGGTAAGAGGCAACACAATGCTTCTCTTAACAAGTTTAAAACCTTAGTTTCAAAATGTCATGCACATCAAGATTTTACATTAAATTCAAAGTGGTTCTTCTCCATCTACTTTGATTTCAAATATGAATTTCCAACAGTTTGTTACATTATAGACATTAAAACCTGACTCTTCTTCTTCAGGCACAGATGCTAGATAGGCCCAATCAAGTGGTATGTTCAGAATTATTTTTCTTGTTGGTCTCTTGGCAGAAGTTTATTCACTGTCACTATTTTCAGAATTGATTTAAATTATTTCTGGTTCTCCTCTGATTGATTCTGACCTTTCATTCTCCCAAGTCTTCTTTTGCATGTTCTCTTCACTGCTCTTGGCTACTTATCTCCTCAATGCACTCTCTTGACTTTTGTTTCTTCCCTTTTGACTCTACTTCCAAATCTTCTTTACTTACTGTCAAACTTGTACTTTGATAAGTACCATATCTCACCGTGTATTGCTTCTTTCCCTTACGAGTTCCCAGAGACTCGAATTTTCAAATGGATATTTTTATGAACTGGATCAGAAAGTAGTTCTTCCTGCTGCTCATGACTTCGTAACAATTCTTCTCTCTGATTCTCAGATTGAAATTGGCTATTGGTACCTTCACCAGGATCAACACTCTCACCAGCTTCACCAACTTCTCCCCCCTCTGGAACTAAGCCGTAAACCTGAACTTTACTCTAAGCATTAGAGGTTGAAGTTACTGTGAGAATATGGGTTGTTTGTTGAGGGGGGTATGAACCCTTCTCAAGCAACAGCCGCAATTTAATCAATCAAAAACGGTATTTCTGTTGTCCGACCATAAAAGTGCAATGTGCATTTTAAAAGGTTACATACATTTTACATCAAAAATATAAGATCAACAAATTAATTTATACGACCATTATACAACATTTTATTGGCTTTAGAAGCCGACTAAAGTGTATAAAAAAACTTCCTGTTATACAAACAGGAATAATGGCAGGAAAAATCACTAATAGGCACGAGTTGAGCAGTAGGGTCTGTTATGCTGTCTAGACCTCCAATATGCATGGGTTGAGCATCAATACAAGCTCCCAGATCAAAAAGATAAAAAACCTTTCCTTAAAATTCCACTATTAAAGCTATTTATGGGGGAGTAATGCAGGACTTCTGAGCTTTCCTCCTGATGCTCCACATGTGGTCCAGAAATTTTGCAAGTGAACACGCAAACAGTGGTCTTGCGTCAGATTTAAGAATACGCAGGGCTTCACCATGCTCAAGGGCTCCCAACTGTTTCCGATGGGCGTAAGCCACCTGGCTCTTGGAGAAGAGTATTCCGGGCAAGGGAATAGGACATGTGCAGGTCATTTGTTTGGTGCAAGACAACTAGGGCAGGACTTGGTATGACTTTGGTTACGTTGCCATTTGCTAATAAAAGAGTTCCAAGTAAGTGTATCAAACCTACACTGCATATAGAGTTTCCTGTCGCTCGGTGTCTGGATAATGTCACGATAGCCTTCCAGGGATCTGACCATTTTGTAGCCATCCAATTCCACTGTTAGCCTATCCCTTGATATATTGTTGAATTCATTCCGGGCTACCCCGTCCCAATACAAAGCTTTCACTTGATTTTTGTTGAGAGATAGTAGAGAATTAGTATTATCCCGTTGGCCCTTTACCCCAATGCGTTCTTATAAGTATTTGGTGTTTTTCCATCCAGACTATCTTATTAAATGTATCAAGGGAGCTAACTTCCTCTAGTATATTTGCGTGAGAGCACTGTTCTCGAGGGGATCTTAGTCTCTGCCAAAATAGCAGCGGACGTAGTTTGGCCAAGTCTGCAGTGGATTTCCAGCCCATTTCCAGCTTTAGTGAGTGGAGTGGTGTGCTCTTGGGTAGTGTCACCAATGTCCTTAAGAACTTATTCTCAGTTAAGGAAAGGTAATTCAGCCTGTCGAAGCTCACTGTTCAGCCACATTCTGGGCCCGATTCACAGAATGAACTTAAGACTAAATCCTAAACTTACTACTATTTGGTATCACAGAATGCACTTACTACTTTCGGGATTCACAGAGTGAACTTACTACTTTCGGGATTCACAGAATAAACTTACTACTTTCGGTATTCACAGAATAGATTTAAGACTACTAACTCTAAGTCCGAAATTGGGGAGTAAATTCCGGCCCGGAGGCGGAGCTTCCGGCTTGGGGGCGGAGCTTGTGGCCCAGAGGCGGAGCTTCCGGCCCGGAGGCGGAGCTTGCGGCTTGGAGGCGGAGCTTCCGCCTCGGAGGTGGGGATTTTTGCCATGCTGAAATCTCCAACTCCGGCCTGCAAGCTCCGACTCCGGGCCGGAAGCTCCGCCTCCGGGCCGCAAGCTCCGCCCCCAAGCCGGAAGCTCCGCCTCCGGGCCGGAATTTACTCCCCGATTTCGGACTTAGAGTTAGTAGTCTTAAATCTATTCTGTGAATACCGAAAGTAGTAAGTTTATTCTGTGAATCCTGAAAGTAGTAAGTTCACTCTGTGAATCCCGAAAGTAGTAAGTGCATTCTGTGAATACCAAATAGTAGTAAGTTTAGGATTTAGTCTTAAGTTCATTCTGTGAATCGGGCCCCTAGGGTGCAACTCACCTCCTTGGAATCGTGTATCTCGAGGGTGGCTGCAACAGGTTTACTGAATGAGGTACTGTGTTCTTTCCTCAGGGCCCCAACTATTTGCATGTACTTTATAGTCGTAATAGTTATGTGTGGTTTCCAGGACATGTTCTCCGCTAGTCAAATACCCAGGTATTCAAGGGCATGGTCCTGACTGCCGCCAAGATGGCCAAAGCCTTGTGAGGTTCCGGCGGCAGCTAGCCTGAAACTGACTGTGTTGCAGTTAATCCCATGCTGGCGAGTGTGGTCAGACTTCCCGCAATGGCTTGCACACCTGGGGAAGCCTGAGCAGTGATCGGGTGGACTACCGAGGCCCGCGATTAACGCTCTGATTTGGCACCGAGTGTGATCCAGCCTGTCTCGGAGGCCCCTGAGTGACAGGGCCCATGGGCGAGCCTGAGGCCAGGACCACTTGGTCCTGCTCGCTCTGACTCAGAGCTGGTCACATGACACGGAACCGGCCAGGGGGCCTCCAACAACATACAGCACACAGCAGGGAGCAGATAAAGGTGTGGGTGGGGCCCGCTGGAGCCTTCATCACTCCCACTGGGATGAGCGTGGGAGACAAGATTATGGCAGCGGCTGCAATGCCACACGTGGACTTGGCCCCTCCCAGCAACGCACCGCTGAGCCTCAGACCATCAGATAAGGTACATTGGTGCAGATTTCAGGGGAGCTGGGGCCCCGCAGCGACATATGAGGGTTAAATCTGGGCCTGCCCACATTGCTGACACTTCTGGGCCCCGCTACAGGGGGCAACATCTGCGGACATCTCTTATGGGCTTCTATCGATTGTCTGCCACGGCAGACAGCCCATCCTTCCCACTCTTTTATTAATTTATAGGTGACGGTCCTCTGGCAGCTTATACCAAAGCATTCCTGCTCACTGGCTGTGCCTCCATTGGGGCCCACCAGTAGGGGGGGGGGGGCACTGACCACAGACACAGGAATGGTGTGATAAAGGCCGCTTTATTGGAATCAGGTGCACCCTGCCTGCTCCCCAACCTTGGCCTGTGCCAAACAAAACTAGGCCTAGCTAAATATGTGAATGCCTGACAACCCCCACCCCCACACCTAAGCGGATCCCCAACATTGCCACATCATACAACATCCTACAACATCCTGTCCGCAACAATACCCCCCATGCCTACCAACTGTAAAATGACCTCAGTGTCCCCCACCACCTACAGAAACAGCCCAGGCCTCCTCAACTACCCCCAACTACCCCCTTTCTGAACTAGGAGAAGCGCCAACAGGAGAGCGCAGCACCAGCACCTGATCCAGCGACAAACAAGCTACCCCTCAATACCCCCTATCGATTATGCACCATCATCCAAGAAAACCCCTTCGAATACTACCAAAAAACCCAACAGAACCCACAAAGAACCCCTCACTAACAGGCGGGAGGGCGGGCAAAAACTCGTGCCCCCACTGCCCTGCTGCCGGCTGCTGAGTCGCTGCACCAAAATGGTGCCCAGCGACACAAGATGTCCGCTTACACTAACCCCCAGCCCAAAAACAGCCCAAACGAAGCCCAAGGGACCTCCCCCAGCCCAACCAGCCCAACTAGCTCTGCTGTGCTCTGGTGCCCCCTAACCCCCCCCAAGGCCCTAAAACCACCCGTGGGGGCAAGCCTCCCGTTGGTCGGCTGCCCCCCCAAATCCCCATTAACCTTTGCTCCATACGCAGCACTGTGTGCCTCGACCAAAGTAGTGGCGAGGAACAACACTGACAGGGCACTGACTCATACCACACGAAGAGACACCCCATGAAGCATAGTACATAACAATGGGACGGACAGATCTGAAGCAGTGCATGCTGCAATGTGACCAGACTAGCCCGCCAAGTGGCGTCAGGGTAACCTCAGACGCCGAGGACACTGCCGGCGCTCTTGCAGAGGTGGTCCCTGTTACCGACACCACAGCTATAATGCAGGAACTCAGGGCAGGCTTCCAGGCAATGGATGCTTGGTTCGACACATTAGCGACTCACATGGATAAGTTCGGGACTGCCTAAACCTCCAGGGGGTACGACTGGATGAAGTTAAGGAAAGAATATTGATCATTGAAGACGAAACCTCCATAGTCCAAAAGTGCCTGGAGAAGGCAGAACGTATTATCAAACAAGTAGCTATCAAAATGAAGAATTGGAGCCCGGGTTGAGATGCAATAATATCCTCACCTCTGGTATTGTGGGGACCACAAATATGGAGCAACCTGATTCCTATATTGAACAACTGCTAATTGACTTCTTTGATCGATTCAACTTTTCCCCAACCTTCTCAGTGGAAAGGGCACATCACAATCTTGGCCCGCAGCCCCCTGCTGGCGCCCCACCATGGTTTCTCATTACGCGTCTCCTAAACTACAAGGATAGAGACACTGCCCTCTGCCTATCCAGATTTCACCGCCACAGTCCAGGCGGCCAGACATAAATTCAAAGAAGCAAGGAAAGCCCTCTTAAATTGAACATCTGATATGCAATGTTGTACCCGGCCCGCCTGAAAATCAACCACATCGGAAGGCCCAAAATCTTCAAGACCCCTGCAGAAGTGATCATCTTTTGTAAGAAGTTATCCAGTGGTTCTCCTCCCCACCCCTGGGATCCAGCGCCTGATGACTAACTGTTAAGATTTGCTATGATACTGCTATGATGCTATGATACACATTCCATCTAGACAAGTTGATCTGTTGGGACTATGCGTACAGAGGCCTAGATGCTGGTCATGAACTAGATTGACTTGACCTTCATTTGCTCCATTTTCCCATACCTTTGGCGACATTGACCTTATATACTCACTTGATACTTTCTCCATGATAAAGCCGCTGCCAGCTGGGTCGCCTCTGTGCCCCATTGGTCTACACCATTATTACAAGTTTGGTATTTTTCTTTTTTCTTTGACTGTTGGGTTTTTGAAAATTAGGTTTTGCTGATGGGTTTTGAATCTAGTGTGGGTGGGTATAGGGGGGTATCTTAGATCTCAGAAAAACAAGATGTTTGAATGTTTGTATATGAATTTGCCATACAATCCCATAAAGCCAACATTTAGCCTCTTTTACAATTGCAGTCGTCCCGGTAATCGGACATGCCTGTTGTTCCCAATCACACTCACACAATGACATGATGAAACCAAACCCCTAGAGATACTCTGCATTACATTAAACATCCACAGTATTAATAATCTGTGCAAAGGCAAGCAAGTCTTGGCATACCTGAACAGACATGGCATCAACATTTCCTATCTACAAGTAACACATCTATCCCCTGGCTCCAATTCTGCATTTGTTAAGTCCTGGGGAATGCACAGATATGTCTCCTCCTACAGTACATACTCATGTGGCACCTGCACACTCAGTCACAAGTGTGTTCCATTTCACCCATAAGCATCCAGTGTCGACCCAGAAAGCCAGTATATTATTTTCCATGGCCTCCTTGCTGAGAAACAGGTCCTACTGGTGAACATATACGGTCCCACAGTGGACGACCAGAACTTTTTTTAAGGCATATATAACCTCATGAGCAACATAGATTTTGACCAGATAATAATGGGGGCGATTTCAATCCAACCTAATGTCAGCAACTTGATTCTTTTAGCACATGCCCCAGCGACAAGTTGAAAACCAGGGCTATGCTTTGCCAAAAAATGAACACATAGGCGCTGCAAGACCACTGGCGTGCCCACCACTCCTCAGACCCAGTCTTCACTTTTTATTCACCCCCCCTTGCAGTATGGACAAGATTGGACCATTGGCTTCTCTCTGCCAACATTCTACACTGGGCAGTGGAGGTCCATGTACTTCCACGCACCCTCTCCGATCATAGCCCATTACTACCACGCCAATCCATTCCATATGGCTGTGATGCCAAAACGTGATGGAGATTCCCTGGGGATGCTCTCCTTGACCAAGTGTTCAGGAACTAAACACTAGCAGCAGTGGTGGTGTATTTTTCTCTAGTAGGATGCCACCTAGAGATGATCGCCCTCTGTAGGATTTATGGGGATTTAGCATCTAAAGGCAGAAACATTTTACTTCGCAATTGAGCTTACTTGAAAAGTACTTATCGGATTTATATTTCCTCGGTGTATGGATTTCCTGCTTCTTTGTTTGCATTACTTGATGGCTGTAAGGACAATATAATTATAAATTCATTTCCTGATGTAATAAGGAGCTGATTTGTTACTGTGCCTGGCCCTGCACCTTTTTGTGTATTATTTTTATGTTCTTATCCAGTGTGGGAAAATAAGTTTTCAGTTTTTTTTCCTGATATATGTCAGATATGAATCTATTGCACTTGATTGGATTCTCACGAGATACAATTTAGGTCGCTCAAAATTTGAATTGCGATTCACTAGCTGATTTCTGTTGTTTCTATGATTCTGTTTTGTCTGTGCAATCATCAGCTTCTCCTTAATCTTTTTCTGATTTGCTTCAAAACAATAGCTTATGTTTTTGCCATGCCTCAGAATCTCATCATTACGTTTAGTCTTCCAACACCTCACACCTTGTTGAATATGAGAACTAAGCTCCAGACACAAATCCAAAAATGAAAGCTACAAATCTGCTAACACCTTCCCTCTAGGGCTCTTCAACTCCTCTATACTTGCCTATAAATCTTTATGAGCCATTCATAATAAGCATGCATTGACTCTTTCGGCTTTTGTGTAGCTCTCATTATTTTGTCAAGTTTACATCCTTCTCAGGAAGTTTCTTTTTCAAATACTTTATGACTGTTTTGTATTTTTGCATGACCATCTCTATTGGAACATTGCTGGATAAATGCTAGTAGGTTAGGCAGTTGGCCAAGCAACAGCAGGCTTGCACTCTATCCCCGAATCACTAGGAATAACCAATTCAACTAATGTATCCAAATCAATCCAAAGCATCTTCAACATTGTTAATAATCTATGAACCTCCATACCACTTGTGAGGTTCCTCTCTCCATTTTAGAAAATTTGTCATAAAGACAGAGAGATCACCCCTCTGCCAAGGCACATGCACATAATTCCCTTCATAAGCTGTACTTGGAGGAAATTCCACCACTGCTTCGGGTTCTGAGTCACTAATAAAAAACACTTTCACTTTCTTCTCAGTATTATTCAATTTCCACATTTTTAATGAGCTTGAAAAGTCAGTAGACCCAACTCTGCTATTTCTGGTTCACTTTAATCCATTCTATAAATCCTCTGTACATTTGTTGACTTGTTTATATCTGCCCCACATTCTTCATCTAAATCCTCTAGATCATAATGTGCTTCATTCACACACCCCGCTATTTATGTGTTCAAATATCTGATTTCATCCACAATATTTGACATTATTCTGTTTAAGTCAATTGTTCCCTGAAGAATTTCTCCAAATGCAATCTTTAAAAGTGCAAAACTGACCTTTCTTTCTTTAGTGAGTGCAGTAGGCACAGTAGAGGGAGAGGCAGCAGCAGTCACAGAATTATAGATAGTAGAATCTTTGTTAGTACTAAGGAAAATGATCAATGTACTCCCAATTGGAGCACTCACGGCTGTACTCGCACTTGTTTCTGCAAGTGCTGTCAGTCCCTGTGCACCTGTACACAGTTCACCCACTGCACCTATGTTGGCTCTCTGTGCTTGTAGAGGTATACCATCTGTATATCAAAAAAGAACTTTTAAAAGCTAACCTCTTCATCTGAATATTTTCCTTTGTCTTGTTTCTCCTTGTCAGCTCTAGACTCATCAGATTTCTTTGTATCTGTTATCTCCTTAACTAGTGCCGGAAGAACCCCACCATATCATCACTCCAAGATCTTTCCTGAATGTCTCACTGGGTTTCTAACCACTGACTAAAGGAACTCTTAAACAATTTCTTAATTTTCTCCCTCGCTTTCTCTGAGGCTATTTAATCCCATGTATTCAATGCTTCACATTGTACAGGTCAGGTTAGTGGCTTTCTCTCATTTATTGCATGTCTCAGGTAGTCTAGCGTCCTAATATTGAAAGGACCTTCTTAAGGAAATTGCAAAGCCTTATCACTAGAGGTATACTCATGAAAGTCTCATATCCATGGACATCAAAATCCCATAGGCAGATGAGTCCTTTATAGGAATCTTCTCTCCTTCTGTAACAGGTTCACTTAGAGTTTTACACTTTTTCAACACACCACCCATTATTCCCACTGAAAATAATCCAAAATCTTAAAGACCTAGTAAATGAACAACAACCATTCCCAGTGCAGCTATGCCAAAGGTCAACCAGTAACAGAGCAAATCTAAAGGCAACCAGCCAATGGCAGGATGACTCTATGGTGATGTCTGCCTAATCCCAGTGAAGCTTTCCACCTGATTTATCAACTGCACTGTGACTTTTCCATAAACGGGAAAAAAATGTAAAGCCCTTTCCGCCATCAAACGCACACAAGATGCACACTGTGTGCTCAACCTAAATAGGAAAGTATAATCAAATGAGATAAAAGGATCTTGCAAACAATAGGAGCAAGACACTTTTTGGCACTTGCACAAAAGAGTGGACTCCCGTCCAGTGGCAATACCTTTTTGATTAATGTACTTACTCCGGTACACGGTAGAGCAAATAATATCAATTCAGTTAAACACAAAAGACCTGGAGATTTATTACTACATTTAAAAGGTACAATAGAGAATAATGAAATGCAGAAAACACTGGGTTACATATAAATCAATTGCCATAAAAGCCATCAGTTCAGAAAGGAGAATACCTCAGTAAGGAGTGCCAAGTATCAAATGTGCAGCAAAATCAGTAAGAAATCGAACAGCATGCATAGGAGAACACAAAAGACTCACCCTCACCCCCAAATTTGAGGGTTTATATAAGAAATGTTCTCAGAGGCATACATGGAAAGTGTAAAATCATCATAGTGTGAGAAAAGTTCAATATTTTCAATAAAAAAGAATCGAAAATGTTAAATTGTCATACAGCCTTAATTCCTAAGCACTAACCCACTACATAAATATTGGTTCAGCCCCCCTCTGAAGTAATATCATCTGGAGGTGTCAGAACAAGCTTGTTACATAAAAATGGGTACACTCTAGTTTGAATGCCCCTACTGAGGAAAAGGCAACTAACCACAAGGAGACTCAACAACTGCTACTAATGTGTAAGTCAAGAAAGTACTTTACCTATTAAAATCTTTACTTCTAAGTGGCTTCCAGGGGAAGACAAGACCTGCCCAGGTTGTAACTCCCATGATGAGGAAGAAACCCACCTTCTCTTCTTTTGTCCTGCATACTACAGACCAAGGAAACATTGGCTGGTCCCCCTATGCAGGAATTTGGGTTTCAGGAGCCACATAGAAGCTTATAGAGTTTTGAGAACTAGTACTCTGCCCCACATAGTCTTTGCCATGGCCAAATTTATTATGGCTATGTGGCGCATTAGGAGAAAACTGTTAAATACTTAATACCTCAAATCATGATTTTGTTTTTAAATATGGACTGTGATCTTTTTAACAATTTATGTATGTTTTCCCCTTGATATGAAATGTTTCATCTTTTTCCCCATCTTGTTTGAACGGCATGTAATTACTTTATGTAATGTGTTTCCAAAATTGTTGTTAAATGTATATTTATGTATCTTTTATGGTCTCATAGACCGAAATAAAGAATTTTGGATTGGATTGGTAAGTCAAGAAAGCAATTAATGTTTTTGATGTACACATCTGTTCCACAAAATACTGGGTAGAACCAGAACCAGAAACACTTCTACAGCTTGATGGTTGCTTAATTGTATTGCTCCATGCTCCTACCAACAACAGGAAGCCTGTGGTTACTGTGGATGATTGATCATAGAATAAGAAAACCAGGTATGGGGTGTTTCAGGGGCGCAGGAAGTGACATTAGACAGTTCACTCGAGTGAGCCTCTCTATGGATAATTTCATTGTAGCACATGAAATGTGGCGCTGTAATGGCAGAACTAAATCACTTAGACATCACACCTTATTCAATGGTTCAGACAAGAATTTAACCGATCATATAATGGTCAATCTCCCCAGCTGAACCTTGTCTTGAATGTGTCAGAGGTGGACACCATGAAAGCGGTCACAACTGGCTATTTCTTCCACATCTCACAAAGGTTTTAGCCCATTATCAGAAAATCTTGGTGACCCCAGCAACAGCACCAACATATATATGTCAAACAGCAGAAAAAGATTGAAGAGGGAGTAGCTGGCGACTGAATCTACAATTAAACAAATAAATGACTTGATAGATAATGTTTTGGGCTCTGCAGATCTTCCATCACTTCACCCCCCACCAAAGCGTGGAATTGCACACATACTTTCGTTGCTCAACAATTCTCAAAAACAATCACTCATTGCCCAGTTTGACATCATGGGTTTGACAAAGATATCAGATGAGCAAAGGCACTGTTTGTTGTGACACTAAAACGTAACAATAGACTTTTTAGTCGAAAAATGCCAGGCAACCAAATGGCAAGATCTCAAAAGGGCAGTTAACCTGAAGGACTCATGTACCATTCAGCATATCATAGCCAATGGCAGTAAACGCCTCCTAGCTAAGCTAGCAGTCTACATCCCTGGAGATTGCTGGTTCGAATATATTGCAGTGCTATATTTCACATCCTTGTCTGCTACTAGGAGCTTCCATGAACAGTCAAGCAAAAATGAAGCCTTTTAGATTAAAATAATCTCAGGCAGCTATTAACAAACAAAAGAGATCAAAGGTCCTGGGATTGAGAAAGTTCCAGTTGACATACAAATCTGACCTTATTTTATGGGGGTATTATTATATTGCCTTATGTCCAATGCCATGGCCTCCTTCTCCCTCTTTCTGTCACAGAGCTGCATTTCAACAAGTGTACAAGATGGGTGTCAGATACTATCCCATAAATCTCCACCATGTTAGCCTACATGTATGACCTACAAAAAAATCTGGCTGAGTCTTATTCGATCCTGTCTATACAATCCAGGCAGGATTCAAGAAAAAGACATGTACAGTTCAGCAAATCCTGAAAAAGCATGTCATATTGTATGTGGTCTTCATGGACCTTCGGTAAATCTTTAACAATGTCCCCAAGCATTTATTGTGGAGTTCTCTTGCTGGATCTTCTAGATATTTTGATTTGTCTCATGCTAGGAACTTGGCTGCTGTTGATTGAAGGATTGCACGTGAGACCACAAAACCTTTCCACGCCAATAAAGGAGTTCATCAAGATTGTACCCTAGTCCAAATAATGTTCTGATTGTATATAGACCAAGTAGTCAAGGAAGTCAGTAATTGCATTATTGTCCCCTAGTTCGACATAACAAAGATCACCATCTGATTATTTGCTGATGATACCCTTCCAATATCCAAGTCTCATAGACATCTACAGGTCCTATGAGACAAGTTTGCAGATTTCTGCAAAGACAAGGGATTATCAGTTAATGTAGAGAAAATAAAACTGATGATGTTTAGATCACACAAAGGTGTGAGAAATAACTGTTCCTTTTACAACTCTGGTTTGAAGCAGGTGGATGTTTCATCTATTTAAGAATTAGTTTGCTATCCAGTGTTACATTGAAGACTCACATTTCTAATATGAGGCACTCTCCGGCACAAAAGGAGGGTTCAATGGCCAGCTTTGCAGCAGAATATGGGGGGTACTTGGTGATCCTGGCTCTAGAAGTATACAAAGCACAATACTATAAATCTTCTCTCCGTGAAGCATAACTTTAGGGGAATTTAAATCTTTTCACAGCTGTTAATAGTCAGAAGAGGGTTCTTAAAAGACTCCCAAGACTTCCATCTAGAACGCAACGAGCTCCCTTGTACCTACATTTGGGGTTTCCCAACATAACATCCCATGCCAAACCTTCCTCCTTATTGCCTTGGAAAGGAATATGGGGTACTCTGGAGCTTAGCCATCTCAAGGATACTCATCAATGTCCTGAGTCATGCCGATAGCAGCACCTTGGAATGGCTGAGGCATGTCAGGGAATTCTGGAGTACATTAGTCTCTAGTTCTCAGTAGGATTAAATTTGACAGAGCTTCCAAAGTTAAGGTAGCATAGAAGCTCCGGTCAGAATAGAATAAGCTCCTTAAATGCACACACAACTATTTAGCCCAAAGTTGGCAGGGTATGCTCAGACGTGGGTCCCTTGCTCACTTTGCCGCTGGATTAAAGCTAGCCTGGCTGATGACGGCTGATTAACCAAAAACCGGTCCCAGGTTGCTTGTTTCCGGTCCAGGGAAGACATGGCTTGGCAGTTCGGGCTGGACTGTTCCCATGAGGAACAGGGTCAAGACTGATTTGCTTATTGCCATGTCTGAACTGGGGTGGCGGAGTGAGCTAAAGAATGATAATGGATTAAACCCAGATCAGTTGACTGGGGGTGAGTGTTTGCAATGTTCAACACTCCGTCCATCATCCCCTTTTTTTTAAAACAACAATTTGACCATGACTATTCTGTCCTGTAAATGCACATTGAAATTTGAGCCTGTTCTAGTAAATGGTGTTACCCCAGGATTTTTTTAAAGTTGTACCTTAAGTTCAGGATAGGCATTTTGCCACCAAACATTTTTACCTGTATGTGGGGTAACTCAGCTCAGCAAAAACACCACTGTCCAAACTGTGTTAACCTTGTGGAAGACAATATATAGTTTCTGTTTTATTTGTCCATTATACACAGTTGCTAGACATACATGGATGTTGTTCCTTCTAAGAGCCACAGGCATTCAACATTTGACACCAGCCTTGAAGACTATTACTCTCACAGCAGATGGCATATCCCACTGTCTTTTTTCTGCATAGCTTAGCTATCTTTGGACTGGCAGTTTGTAACAGGCAGTGGAAAAAGTGACTGTGAAGTGTATGAAAGAGAAAATGTTGCCATTGCTCCAGTGTTCTGACTTATTTTCTGTGGCTTATACTGTTCTTCACCTCAACTGTTGAAGAGGCAACTCTTTATCTTTAAACTCAATCGAATGGTTTCACCTGAGCTCCAGAATGATTTGGAGGGGTGAGCCAGTGCAGGTCCAATCCATTGCTACAGATGCAAATGCTGAATAGATGACAGTGTACTACTTACGTAAGTGGATGCATGTTCCACCTCTACACCTACCTAAGCAAAACCTTCTTCTTCTCTGTGTTGGAGGGTCAAAGCCAAATGTGTGTTTGGAGAACTTAATCCACCATTGATGGTAGCAAGTCCAGGTAAGGGGAGTCAGCAAGGGTGCCTGGTGCCTACATTGACCTGATGATTTAAAGAGGAAGAAACTGAAAAACATTTTGTAAAATTTTGTCTCATGGCTTTACCTTTGAGTGGACTTCTCACCATATCGTAAGTTCTACCATTGCTAGGCCAGCACACATATATCGTGTACAAAACCACCACCACATGTTAAAGACTTACTTACTTAGTACCTCCATTAAGTATGAAAAAGGCTGGAAAGGCTGGGAAAGAGTGAGGAACTTATCTCAACTGCACATACAATGAGTACAGGTAACAAGGGCAAAATGCCTCTTCACTCATGTAGTCAATTTACATTTTAGTTGAACAACTGTCCCTAGCTGATGTTTTAAGTTTACAATCAATTGTGAAGCCATACCAGAAGATGGCTGATCAAATCAAAGTTATCCAAGAGACTGTTTAGGACATTAATATCCTGCATGAAGTGTCAAGTGCTCAAGTGGGGCACAAAGCCCTTTAGCTACATGCGAGCACTTCATATTTTTTGTTCTCCTCAGCCGTAATTCTGGTTCACTCTTTTCACAATCGAGTGCATCCAAAGTAGCTCACAATGAGTCACCTGATAAGTTGGAAACATCTGAATGTTTCTGAGTGGCATTCAGGCTCAGTTTTAGGTGAGCACTCATCTTAGAGAATATTAGGAGAAGGAAAGGGAGAAGAGTGAGAAAGAGAAAGTGATGAAATCAATGCAAAAGCAATCCCCACTTTTTTTTAAATGACTTAGGGAAATTCAGCATAATTTTAATTCTTACTCAATCAATACGTGGTGAGCGATGACCACTGTTTAGAGAAGGGTGACGCTCTAATCTCTGAGAATGGCTCCTTGGGGGTCATTGATAATCCAGTTCTTCAAAATGCACAGGAATCTGAGACTTGCCATAGTTCTGCCTGATATATTTAGCAAGACAGGTTGATTCCGCTTTGGGATGCTGTAGATATAAAGCTAGGTGGATTTTTAAATACAGTAGGCAAATTGGAGCAGCGAGTTTTGGATACTACAGACCTGAAACCAGAAAACAAGCTTATGAATATAAAAGCTAAGGAAATAGAAGCTTTAAAAGTGAAGACCTTGAAAAGAAGTCACACTCAACAACATAATCCTGGCAGGCATTTTTGAACTATGGGTAATGAAAGTAAATGATAGGGAGTTTGATTTGAAATAAAATGTTGGTTTGACTTTCAAGGTGATCTCCTTAAAGAGAGGGCTCAAGATGTTCTATTTGCCCCTCTAAAAGCTGGTGTTTAACCTCAGACAATAGTCATACATTGTGTAGACTATTGCATAAATCATTCCATCATCGGTGATCAAAGCCAAGGTGTTCAAAATTACCATATATGAGCTACGAAGGTACCAAGCATCCAGATGTTTCTGGGAACGAAGCTTCATCCTTAATTTCAGCAAATTAATATTCAAGCAAAAACTAGTCCATGTTAGACCTCTCATCCTTAGGGTGATTTTCCCCCAAATGTCTTTCCTTTACCCTCCTGTTTTTCTGAATTTTTGTATGCTGGCCTTAGGACTCTATGCACTTTACCACTGTTAACAAGTGTTTGTGCTAACTCTCTAAAACATGATAAAATTGGCATACACCTGATTGGCATATTTAATTTACTTAAAAGTCACTAGTAAAGTGGTATATCATGTACCCAGGGCATGTAAAATAAATGCTAATGCTATCAGTGGGCCTGCAGCACCTAATGTGCCACCCTCTAAAGTAGCCCTTTAAAACATGATCCCAGGACTTCCACTGCAGCCTGTATGCAGTGTCAAACTACAATATTCGACTTGGCACAATACCTCCTTCCCAAACCTTACACTTCCCTTTTGTTACACATAGGTCACCCTCAAGGTAGGCCCTAGGACAGAGCGCACAGTAACTAAAAGGTTAAACATCCACTTTTAAGTTTAACAAGTCCTGGTAGCGAAAAACTCTCAAATTTGGTTTTGACTACTGTGGACCCTATCTCTTCCTCAGGGTAACATTGGGTTACCGTATTACATTTAATAAGCGCTAACTGTTGATTTGGAGCAGGTGGTAAATACATTCTTTGTGTCTGACAAATTGTAATTTTAATTCATTTTTAATGACAAAGTTGGATTTAAATAACTATTTTTAAAATTCCACTGTTAGAATGTTGGCATGTTCCTACCCTAACTATTTGGTGCCTGTAGCTTGTTCCTGGTTCACATGATTGAGTGTAGTTGGACTTTGTATATTCCTCCCAATCAGCCATACAATAGAGGTATTAGGTATGTCGGAATGGTCCATCACTGGCAGGATGTCAGGGCTGAGCCCCACATACAAGTCAATAGGCTGTACCCTGCCTTTGCACAACAGACTTCACACTAGCCTATTGTGCCTGCAGCCAGGCTGGAGCCTGGGTAGAGGAGGCAGGAAATTCGATTCAGTATTTCCAGATTCGGTAAATACCGAATCTTAAAGATTCGGTATTTACACATCTGGAAATACCTACATCTCCCCCCTTCATATTTACCACTTCTTAAATACCGAATCGGTAAAATTCGGTATTTAGGAAGTGGTAAATAAGAATTACCTACATCGGGCCCTAGGTCCCTGTACCCAGCCTACGTTCCATTGCAGTTGGCTTGAGCTTGTGACTTTGTCCCGGTCAAGATAAGTACAATTGGCACTTTGCACTTTTAGGCACCATTCGTACTAAAATTGCATATCACCGGTTCTACTATTTGGATTGTAATTGTTTTGGTGTCAAATAATGTATTATAATATACCTTATTTTTCTAAATTAGTGTTGGATTTACCTTGTGTTGTGTTTTCACTTTATCACTGTTAGTATACTGCATAAATACTTTACGAATTGTCATAATTAAAAGGTTGAACATGTACTTTTTAGTTGAAAATGTCCTGGTAGTGAAAAACTCACAAAATTGTTTTTTACTACTGTGAACCCTACCTCTCCCATACTTTACAACTTGTCTTTAAGTTAAGCCTGACTGCTTATGTGCCAAGCTACCAGAGGGTTAAGCACAAGTTTACGTTGTGACTTTAGTGGTTCCCCCAGACAGGGATTGTATCTGTTGATCGAGCAGGGTTTACAACCCACTCAACCAATAACCCAATTTCTCACAGTCCAGCAGCCAAAACTTTGCACTAATTTGCATGACCTTACAGAGGCAAAAAGTCTCAATTTGACAAATTTCCTTTTCAGAAATTACACAAAATGACCAAACATTTTCTCAAAATAAAATTTTTTTAAGTGAAATTACAGCTTCAGCATTTTGCACTATTTATTAGCTTAAAATGCTTGTTTGTGTCTTTTGTTCGTGAGAAGACTCTTTTCGTGCAAAAAAATGCACAAAATAATGTGCGACATGTACAGTTTATTGCATTCATCTATTTGCATGTGTCCTGTACCCCATAATCTAAGGCATTTTCGGGCACATGCATCAAGGGTAATTGCATTCGCAAACGGTGCGAATCGCAATTTTCGGCTGTTTGCGAATGCAATTATCAAAATTGGAATGCATCATGTATTTCGCAATATTAAGAATCGCAATCATGTTGCGATTTCTAAAATTGCGATTGCATTTAAGAAATCGCAATTTCAGATTTCTTAAATGCAATGCATGATCATTTTTAAATTGCGATTTAGCTGTTTGGAAGTGCTAAATTAGCATGAGGTTGAACCTCATGCTAATTTACCGAAAATCTTCAAACATGCACAAAAATGCATTTTTGAAAGTTGCATTTTACACACACACATGTCCTTGGGACATGTGTGTGTGTAAATTGCACTTAAGTTTAATTTCAGGGGTGCAGGGAGGGGTTCTTTGGACCCCCCCTGCACCCTTGAAATTGCATTTTCAATTTGCGATTCGCAAATTGAAAATCACAAATTGTAAATGCCTTCCCATTGATTCCTATGGGCCTCATGGAATCAATGGGAAGGGTTTTCCTTAATTGCGATTCGCAAATTGTGAATCGCAATTAAGGAAAAATAAGAAATCGCAAAAAAAAATGCAAATTATTCATGCATTGCCGTTTGCGAATTCTTAATTGTGATTCCCTAATTTTCGCAATTAAGGATTCGCAAACGGCAAGATTGATGCATGTGGCCGTTTGTGTTATAATCATATTATGAAATTGCAAAGTTGTGCGAGATTACATTGGTGTAAATTAAATTTACCCGGGGCCTAATATTAAGATGACTTTGCTGTTTTCCGATTAGGACGCGGAATCATGGGGTTAGGAAGAGGAGTTTCAGTTTCCCTCTGTCATACTGTAGATAACTTGTTAACACAAATAGCTATTTACCAGAGCAAGATTCCTGCTGGCCGGAAAAGGTGTACTGGTGGTTGCAGACTGACTGCCAGGGCAAACATGAAGGGTCTTACACATAAGACACAGGGGCATATTACCAACAAATAGCGATATTTATCGCTAAGTAGGGTTAGCGGCAATATTTTTATCGCCGCGCATCACCGGTTTTTATCGCTGAGATAACTTGCCATTAGCAAGGTTTATCTCAAAAGCGATAAAAATCAGGCGAAATGCGTGAATATCACTGAGAATACAGCGATATTCACGCATCAGCGACTAAATGCTCTTAGCCATGTTATCCACCTCCCATTGGATAACATGGCTAAGAACTTGTCTGAGCAGACGTTGGTTTTTGGCGATAGCGGCAATATTTCCACCGCTACGCCTGCCTTGCTAATAGGCGATAGCGACGTTAGCGACTGCTTTCAGTCGCTAACAGGTTGGGTACGCCCACTTTGCATGTCATTAGCGATAAATATTGCTGACATGCAAGGCGGGCCACAAACCGCTCGCTATCGCCTAAAAGCTGTCGCTAACATCAATTAGCGACAGCTTGCTAATAGAGCGATAGAATTATCGCCGCTTAGCGGCCGAAAACGGCCGCTAAACCGGAGATAATTGCCTAGTTGGCCATATTGGATTCTGTTAAAAGCATCATGTTCTACAGATATAGCAGACACCTCCCCTATTCCATATGGCCCCCACTTGAATGAATGTACTGATTCAGGGCACGGGAGATTCTGTCATTATAAGAGGTGAGCGTTCTATTCAGTCTGTCCATGCCAGCATTTTGTTTTGGTGGGTTTGCCTCGTTATTGTGCAGTTCGTACCATGCCTTCCTTCGCTGGGCACTTATTTTATTCCCCAACCCCCTCCTCACATTCTCCCGTGTTTGTGCTTGTACAGTTCTTGGATTTTCACCCTCCTCAGAGTATTCCATACCTGGTATTGTCTGTATCAGTTCTGGGAATAGAGGGTAACTGGGAGGCATGGATTCAGCAGAGGATCTGTCGGCTCTCTTGGTTTGCTCGTTAACTGACAGTATTTGAGGCGGTGATGCAGTCATGAACCTCGCCGCTGATCCCCCACTGTGGCCGTAGCCATGGGGTCCAAAGAGGGCCAGGCCCCTCTTTATTTGCTTGTGGCCCCATTAAATAGGGCAGTCACTTTGCAAATTAGGTGAGTGTGAAATGGGCTAAGAGCTTGGATGCCGGTTTTAGCCCCAGTCGACCTCGTCCAGTGATCTAAAACAGGAAATTAAAATGTTGCAGCAGAGCTGTGCATTTAATTACAAATGGCAACATTTAAAATGTGTGTTTCTTCAACTGTTCTTGTGCTGCGCGCTCAGGATTTATCCCACAAATCACGTGGGAGAGCCACCGGGACTTGGTGACGGGGAAGAAAGGTGAGCTGTGCAAGGAAAGTTTGAGCATTGTCTCCTCATTTATTTGAAATTAATTCTCATAGAAAATGTCCTGTTTGGTTCTAATGTTTAGTTTGGAAGAAAATCCTTTTTCTTATGTCCTTCTTTAAAAAAAATCTTTATTGGTTATATCCTTATCTTTGAAGTTAATTGGAATTTGAATGTGCAAACAGCCGACACATGTTTCGCCCTAATTGGTCTATTGCACCAGGGCTTTCTCAAGGCTTATTGGATAATCATAGCAACAATGTGCAGCGTCCTTTGGATTAGGTATAAAACATAGTACATCAATTTTCAAGCAAACACATATGGAAACTGTGATTGTATTTCCAGCAGAGCAGAGGTCCTGGGACAATCCCTCGTTCTGAATGTCGTGGTGATCTGACAACACTGGCACACCATCCAAGACCAGGATCCCTGGACCTTTTTCTTGCACTTACGAGCCGCAGCTGCTGCACCTACATGCAGAGAGGAGCTGCAGAGTTAACCTGGAATAGGCATGCTGTGTGTCACTTTATGTGCTGTGCTTCAGATTCCAAGCCCTGGCCGTCCCAACCAGCTGTGGGTAATTATTGATGAAATCTACTGAACACCAGCAGCACTGTCTTGGAGGGTGAGCTGTGGACAATCAACAATACAGTGAGCTAGTTTGCTTCTGCGCTAGGTGGGTTGGAGGAGCGCTTTGGTTGGGCTGAGGTGATAGGTACTCAAAACAAGGACAATTCGCTCATGGATCGATTCAGCTGAACACCCAGGTTAAAAAATACTGTGGAATGTTTCAGAAGGTAGAAATGTTTCTGTTTACAGAAATGGTGTAGTTGAAGTTTGTTTAAAAGACCTACACAATTTATATCTTTTAACTTTAAAATGGTAAATTTATGATAAATCCTCTGTTGTCATGCATTAAAATAGTTCTGTTAAGTGTAGTAAAGGTGGAATGGAAGCTTAGCTAGTGAAATGCAAGCCTTGACATCTACCTGACAATTCCAAGCTATATCTTGCCGTCTTGGCCTACTGTCTCAGCCTATCACCCTTGTAAGTTTGGTAAATTGTCTATAAATTGGCTAACCATGCCACCTGCAATGTATGGCGCTTAAGGATGGAACAATTTCACAACACAGCACTGTACAGAAACAAACATTTTATTGACAAAAGATAAACCTTCATTACAACTTGAATACAAATGTGAGGGAGATATGTGCTCTGCCCAACACTGGTGTAATGTTGGCCCTGACATAATGTTGGTAATTCCTGATATATTCTGGGCAGCCACGGCATGTGATAATCATACATTGGCATGCACACAGAGTCTTTAGGTGTGTGGCAGTGGTACATGTAGATACTGAATGTCTGACAAAATATCGAGATTCACAATATCGACGTACAAAAATATCGGAGCAAAAATATCGAAATCAAAAATATCGGGTTCCTATACTTAACTAGATATATACACAAATATCGATTTTTTAATATCGATATACAAAAACATTGTTTACTTTTATATCGACTACATTAACATCGGAAAACAAAAATATCGCTATCTACAAAAAATAATGACATTAACTATAATATCGACATCAAAAATATCGTGCACTTCAATATCGGATTATCAGCTATATCGACTTTTTATATGCATCTGTTTGCATAATTAATTAACGTTTTATATGTGTTCACATCTAAATAAACACACAATACTTAAATTAATACTATAGACACACTATTAATTTGTCAAAAATATCCTATTGGTATAATTATATCACCTACACATATAAAAATATTCTATACTACTTTGTATAATTTTATAATTTGTTTTTGTTTTTCACTTCTATTACAAAGTAATCACAACTGAAATTCAAATATACTAACTAACCAATCACAAACCTAATTTTTTAAATAAACCAATAGCAAAGTAATTACTACTGACACTCCCCTATATAAACAATTAAAATCTAAGCACAAACTACTTGCCAAAAGTCACTGAAGGAGATTAATCTCTATCCGAATTGCTGCACAACAACTAGAAGAACCAGACTATCAACCTACTATCACATCTTCTAAGTAAGTAAATAAAATAGAAAGTGCATTATTTGCTAATACTACTTACTTACCTGCTAAATACCCAGTGCCCCTTTGCTATTCATACTACTTAACATGCTAAATAATTATATGAAACTATTTTTTTTAGATACAACGAGTACTGAATATTCTACTCAAAATAACTGTGAACAAACCCTAGGAATACAGATTCTAATAACTATGTAAGTAATTTCACATTGATTCATTATGTGCACATAAATCTAAACACACAGAAATAATGACTTTTGCCCCACATATTTCTTTTTTTCTGTAGATTCTACTACTGAAAACTGCACTACTAATGAACTAAGGACATCAGTACTATTTCTCCAATACATTTTACTACGTAAGTATTATGCAACTGAAATAAATGTGGAAAAACAATACTAACTTTTAGAACTGTTCTAATTATGTTCTATTATATATTGTTTATTTACAGAGCAAACACAACGAATAGATATACAGACATAATACAGAACTCCACATTCTGAATAATACAGATAATAATCACAAAGTAAGTATATTAAAGAACATAATTACCAGATAATCTATTAAAAAACATACCAACATGGTGATTATTCTAATACATATGTTCCTTTTTTATTTAAGATAACACTACAAACTACTCTCCAGAAGCTGAAGAAACAACTATACTGGCAAAGACCAACCTAAAAAAATATGTAAGTATCTTCACAATGTGAATCATGAAGATACACTTTTGTAGTAGAAATGAGCTCTAACATTGCAAATGTACCGAAACATTAATTAATAATATACTACTTTCATGTTTTTCATAACAGCTACAACAACATCACAAACAATTATCCCCAACTAAAGAAGCAAGCAGCTCCTAATTTTGCTGTAAATTCAAAAACACGTAAGTATAAACATTCCTACTTATCACTAACATAGATTATTTATCACATTTAATTTGACATTAACTATTATATATACATTTTATAGATATACAAAGTACAAAATGACCGAAGGAGCCGAATTTGTGACCAGCCAGAAAGGAAAACTATTACTATGCTACATGGGTTACACTTATACACAAGAAAAGCAATATGGCATGCAAGTTAATTGGAAATGTTGTAAATATTATTCTAACAAGTGCTATGGCAGAGCAACAACTAAAGAAGCTACAGTACTGTATACTAGGGAACACAATCATCCACCTAATGTTACTGAAATAGAAGTTAGAACAGCTTTGGAAAATATAAAAGAAGCTAGTACAGGTTCCCAAAAGCAAACAAATGTCATTTTAAAAGAAGCCATTCCTAAAATCCCAAAAACTGCCACAACTCAAATGCCAAATATCCTCTCCTTAAAAAGAACTATAGCACGAACTAAAAAAGCTACTACTTCTACAACACCATCTCCCAGAACATATCAGGATATAAATTTAACTGCTAACCAAATAATAACTTTAAATAAACAACCATTTATAGTTTACGACAACGAAAACAATGACAAAAGGCTTATAATTTTTGGTACCAGTATGAATTTAGTTAAACTGCAGCAAAGCCAATATTGGATGATGGATGGAACATTTAACATCTGTCCCAAACCATTTTTCCAAATATACACAATACATGGCCTCTACCACAACTGCAACATACCTTTGCTATATGCACTATTACCAAACAAAAATAATTCCACATATATGGAGTTAATAAATATAATTAAACAAAAAACTAATGATTTTTCTCCTGAAAGTATCATTCTTGATTTTGAGCAAGCAATGCTCTCAACTATCATAAAAATCCACCCCCATACCTGCATTCAAGGCTGCTATTATCATTTAAACCAGTGTTTATGGAGACACCTTAAAAAAACTACCCTAAGGTGTCGATTCCGATCCGGTAAAAAAATCCGGCGTACGATTCGTATTCGTAGCCGATTCCGTACGAATGGGAAACTACCGTCCGACCAGCGAATTCCGATCCGTTACCGTTGATTTCCGTACGATTTGCTACGATCCGTACGATTGATATTCGTATACCCGTACGAATAAGCCTCGGGCAGACCACCGTACGATTCGTAATCAGTCCGTACAAACTCACTATTCCGATTCGGAACGAAATGCCTGAGCAAGATACGTACGGGCCAAAGTATTCACGCTTCAACATTGATTCGTATGGGACATTCGCCTCACTGCAAGCTCCACCAATACATACTACACGCACACCCCTCGGCCAAGCCTACGCGAACACCCCCACCCGCCAACGGTCCGTACTACTCACTCGCACGCACAAGTACGACACGCACCCCCCCCCAACAAGCCTACGCGAACACCCCCACCCGCCAACGGTCCGTACTACTCACTCGCACGCACAAGTACGACACGCATCCCCCCCCAACAAGCCTACGCGAACACCCCCACCCGCCAACGGTCCGTACTACTCACTCGCACGCACAAGTACGACACGCACCCCCCCCCCAACAAGCCTACGCGAACACCCCCACCCGCCAACGGTCCGTACTACTCACTTGCACGCACAAGTACGACACGCACCCCCCCCCAACAAGCCTACGCGAACACCCCCACCCGCCAACGGTCCGTACTACTCACTCGCACGCACAAGTACGACACGCACACCCCTCGGCCAAGCCTACGCGAACACCCCCACCCGCCAACGGTCCGTACTACTCACTCGTACGCACAAGTACGACATGCACACCCCTCGGCCAAGCCTACGCGAACACCCCCACCCGCCAACGGTCCGTACTACTCACTCGCACGCACAAGTACGACACGCAACCCCCCCCAACAAGCCTACGCGAACACCCCCACCCGCCAACGGTCCATACTACTCACTCGCACGCACAAGTACGACACGCACCCCCCCCCCAACAAGCCTACGCGAACACCCCCACCCGCCAACGGTCCGTACTACTCACTCGCACGCACAAGTATGACACGCACCCCCCCCAACAAGCCTACGCGAACACCCCCACCCGCCAACGGTCCGTACTACTCACTCGCACGCACAAGTACGACACGCACCCCCCCCAACAAGCCTACGTGAACACCCCCACCCGCCAACGGTCCGTACTACTCACTCGCACGAACAAGTACGACACGCACCCCCCCCCAACAAGCCTACCCGAACACCCCCACCCGCCAACGGTCCGTACTACTCACTCGCACGCACAAGTACCGCAAGCACACATAACGCCAACACCAAAACGACCACAAGGACCTTGCTAACGAGTCGCACTACCACACTGAACATGTCTCCTGTGTACACACCTTTGACAATCAATGTCCTGGTCATAGCCAAGCAGCCAAACAGAGGACAACACCAACACCCACCCCATATAACACCCACACCTACAATTAAAATTAAGCCACACCCACCATTTGACCAATAAAAGGGACCACACATACAACCCATCATCATTTGCAACATACCCATTCTTGCGAGGAAACTGAGAGCACACAAACTATTGCAGACACATACCTTCACACATACACCCTATCTCATCTACACCCACACCACCCCTTCACATTCTGACCCAAACACCCTCATTCATACACACCATCAACCCCTCAATCACATACACTACACACCATGACCGCACACAAGAATCCAAAATTCACTAACCCGGAGATGGAGATGCTTACTGATGAAGTCATCAGAGTTGAGCCGCAGCTGTTTGGCGCATTGGTCAGACAGACCAGCCTGGCAGAAAGAACACGCCTGTGGGAGAGGATTGTAGACCGGGTCAATGCTGTTGCACCCATCAGACGCACCAGGGATGATTGCCAGTCCAGGTGGTACGATCTGCGGAGGATGGTGAAAAAAAAGATGGCACAGGATTACGCCAATGCACACCACACTGGAGGCGGTGGTCCCCGCAGACCTCCTGTATACCAGCCCTGGGAGGAGAAGGTCATGGTCCTACTGCCAGCGGTGGGAGTACATGGAATAGAAGGAGCCATTGAGTCTGGTGAGTGTACAAAAAACACAACTTACATGGGTAGACTAACAACAGTGCCCAGCAGCATGGGGTGGGTGGCCATGACTCCAAGCAGTACACAACCAAATGGTGGTAGTTGCAAGGGGGAGGCACATAGGGTGCAATGTGTAGGGTAAGAGGCTGCTCTCATGCCATATGTCCCAGGGACACACACAAGCATAATGCCCAATGCACAGGGATAGGTAAAGATCACACAAGATACTAGACCACAGCTGCTAAAAATTAACATTTTGCTGACACACCTTTCAGAGATGCATCGTTTTGTGACAAAGTAAGGCAGTGTAGCAAGAGAGCAAGCACAATCTACCTGTCTCCATCCCTGTCTCGCCCTCTGTCGCCCTCTCCCTCTCCCTCTGTCTCCCTCTCCCTCTCCCTCTGTCTCCCTCTCCCTCTGTCTCCCTCTGTCTCCCTCTGTCGCCCTCTCCCTCTGTCGCCCTCTCCCTCTGTCGCCCTCTCCCTCTGTCGCCCTCTCCCTCTGTCGCCCTCTCCCTCTGTCTCCCTCTGTCTCCCTCTCCCTCTGTCTCCCTCTCCCTCTGTCTCCCTCTCCCTCCCTCTGTCTCCCTCTCCCTCTGTCTCCCTCTGTCGCCCTCTCCCTCTGTCGCCCTCTCCCTCTGTCTCCCTCTGTCTCCCTCTGTCTCCCTCTCCCTCTGTCTCCATCAGTCAGTGTTTGTCCCTCGGTCACCTCAACGCACATCCCTGGGGCACACACACAGTTGCACACAAGCACTGCACAGGCCTCACAAACTCCATAGAGCTGAATGTTAAGGGATGTCTCACAAGTACCAGCAAGCATCTGCTATGTGCCTGTAAGTCACCCACCATTTGCTGTCAACACTGTACTGTGTCAGGACACACATCTCAGAAAGCTCTATAGTACACAATGGGCACAGGTGTAGGCAGCACAAGTCCCTCCTGTGCTCATTGCCAACACAAACATCAGGACAAGGTCACACATCCTGTGCACCAACACAAATCCAACATAATGGCAGCATACCACATGAGGGGACAGCCAAAACATGAACAATGGACGCTTGCAATTCGCAAACAAAGTAATAGCATGGCCTGTTGTACACACCCCTTACAGAAACTCATCCCCGGGGGACAGGCGTTGTATTGCAACACTGTCCCAATTGCCATGTGCCACAACAAAACACGTACTCATATGAATATGCATACAACTCTTACATGCACATAACAGAAGCTCCAGTCCATTGTGCCCCTCTAAAAAAGCTAGTGCCCCATCTCATTACCTTTGTGGATGTACATAAGTACCAACATGGACATGGGTATTGACAAGGTGATGCGTCTCAGAGAAGTGCCAAGTTCTAAAGCCATGATCTCCAAGTGGGTGTACAGGTCCAGCGGTGTTGGCATTGTTTGGCCAGCATGGAACAGCAAAAGACATCCAAAGTAGTCGCTGACATGCTAAATAATGATGCTCTGTCTCTTACATCAACATGCTGCATCTAAACTCTGTGGATGCTTGACGCACACATAAGAATTTTCACCACATCCAGGATGTTGCGTGAAACTTACAAATGCTTTACACGTGTGGTGCCGGCAACACAAGACACAGCAATGGCTGTGTCAGTCATTGTCAAGAGATTGGAAAAATGTATATACCCCATCGTACTATTGTTTTTTCTACCACTAAATACACAACTGTACAATGTCAACTATGTATAGCTTGTGGAACAGTGATGCTGATAATGGATAACCAAACCACATGTCACTTGATATAGCCCTAACAGTGTCTCTCTCTCTCCCACACACAGAGCAACGTGCGGATCTCCCCCCCAGCCAGGGGGGCCAAGGATCCCAGTCCCAGGCTCAGCAGGACCCAGACCCCACCGCCAGCGCCGTCCCTCAACGCACTGTGGATGACCCCAGCCAACCTGGCTCCTCTGGATCCCAAACCCCTGCAGCAACTATACCAGCTACATCTCTGCCAACCACCGGACCTATTCCCACCACATCCCAGCAGACAGGTCAGAGCCCTGCCCATGATTCACAATCGAGCCAGTCTGAAAATGAGGGACACCCTTTGTCGGGCGCCCCTGAGGTTGGTGACAACCTCCACCCTCCCAGCACTCGGGGGGCCCGTCGATCGGATGTGCCCACAAGCGCAGGCCGTGCTCATGTGGGTCAGGGTGGTGGGAGTGGCGCAAGGCGGAGGCGAGAATCTGGGCAGTCAGCTGCAGGGACCGGTATGGCTGAACTCAGTAACATCCTTGAGGCATACCGGCGGGACACCAGTGAGGTAAGCCAGCTTGCGGAGACCCTCAACCAGCTCAAAGAACAGCAGGCAGAGCAAATAGCCAGGTAAGACCTGCATTATGGACGGGTGGAGGCACACCAGGCTCAGCTCTTGATGGTGCATAGGGACATTGTCCATGTGCTACGTCAGATGGCTGCCAACATGCAGCCCCCTCCCTGTGTCACAAGGCCAGCAACATCACGGCAAAGTGCAACACCAGCCACAGGGAGGGAGGAGAGGGAGGAGGATGAACCCTCTGACGTAGCGTCCCATGCATCGTCCATGCCTGCACATGAGGGTCCCCCAAGGAAGGTGGGTCGTCCACGCCGAAGACGTTGAGGGCCTGTGGCCCATGGACTTCTCCCAGGACACTGGACCTGGCATATAGCCCCTGGGTGCAACAGCATCCCCTATGAGACTCTCCCACATGGACTTGCTGGTCCCAGTCTGCCCAATGATGTCAGGCACTGTGGGCTGGACTCTGTTGACTGAAACAGTAAGGCATCTCATCTCCAGCAGTGAATTTTGGATTCCCCCCCTTTCTGTACAGCACCTATTCACGTTTCATGCACTAGAGCACCCAATAAATAATTTATACATCATACGCATTTGGTGAGTAATCTTTGAAACAGCAAACATGTATATGTGTCAGCAAATGTCATAAATGCAAGGTATACAACAAACAGCAGTCATCCACACACTTGGATCAGAATCTGAGTGAGGACACACATTGGCCAGAAATTTCCACAAACTACATACATGGATGGTAAGACACACCTGTGTGGGACAGTCAATGCTGGAGGGGGGATTGAATCCCAATACTGCTAGCACAGGCAGGCCCAGGAGAGTCACTTTGAGGAGTACATGTCAGTGTCACAAAAGTAGTAGTCCATGTAGGGAGTACCTACAACTGTGTCCTCAGGTATATGAGCTACCATCAGCATGATGCATTACTGTGTATGTGATTAATGCCGCACAGGATTACGGTGGCAGGACAGACTGTGGGCAATGGGCTGGAGCACTCTACACAAGCACACCTGATTAGGTGACCTACCCCTATGGAGCTACAAGTACTATACTACTGTAATGGGAGCAACGCATACAGAAAAACGACACACATCAGACAAATAGCAACCCCGGAACGGCCAAATCACACCACACCCAAGAGACAGGGTCATGGTGTGTGTCCCATGTGCCAACTTGACTGACTGTGACAGCAATGTTGAAGTGGTGTGAGCATGTTGTGTTATGGCACGTGACTGTAAGCTAACAGTTTTCGGATCTAGTGGTGTTGACAAGCTAACACTGTACAATATTGTGCCTATGTAAGGTGTGTGTGTGTTGGACACGCCACATGACCTGGTGGTACGTAGACCCAATGTCATGTGAATCTGCATAGTTGTGCCAGTATGTGTTGCACACACACGCATAGCAGCAGCTATGGCTGAGTACACAGCATTTTCATAGCACGAGGGTGAATGTCTGGTGTTGTCTGTGTGTAGGGTGGCCGGAGCATGCTCTATTAATGGATGGAAGGAAGGTCATCCTGTAGGTGTCTGTGTTCCTGGATAGTGTGCGCTGCATGTTGGCTGTGTATGCAGCTGCAGCAATGAGTGAATACATGACGGCAGGAGGGGTGTGACTAATTGCTAAACAAACACATAACACAAGGGCAGCCGCAATGCACAAAGTGACATGTGGATGTGAAGGCAGGAGTGTCTGCCTCACTCAGGATCACTGACAACTAAATGGCACAGTAATCACCACACATCACAGTCAGTGGATCAGGGCCCTTACGGTCAAGTGGGGCACAAGACACACAGCGTCTGCAGGTGTATACAAGAGCTAGTATGTTCAAAGGAAAACTGCACCAACAAAGACATGTACCTCACACACAACATAGTATTCTAGCCTTCACCCACCCCATGCGTGTGGTCAATATACAGTTACACACCTAACAAGCATGAGGTAACTACGTTCAAAATAGTATATGTGCACGTAAGACGGACATGTATGTAGAGCCACAAGCAGGCACTATATTCTGTAGGAGTCAGACGTCATGCACAACATGATAATCTACATTGTGAGCCCATGGAGCTTTCACAATCATACATGTGCATTGTCAATAAGTCCAATTTACACTAATCATGATGTCACCTGTAATGCCGCTTTACGAATACCTACAAGGCTGTCAACGACTGGCCGTACCTTTCTTCATCAGACTGGTGTGATGCTCTAAGGGTTCCACCTCCAAATAGCCCATTGGTCTGAGTACAAACAACAGACACAAAAGGGTGATCAGGCGAGGGAAGGAGAGGATGGGAACTGCTGGGAGGGAGACCTGAAACAGAGGCAATTAAGCATTAGGACAACATTCTCATGTCACAGACACTTCAAAAACCTCATTAGCTACACTGTACCAGTCACACCTGTGAAGTGTACTGTCTGGTGACAAATAATGATGATTAATCATGCCATCACATCAGATTCGATGCTGTGACACAGACACATAAAAACTGGGACAGTCTGTCATCCATTAGAGTCATGTGTAACGCTCACAAGTGAGCACCCATGCAAAAAGATCTATGTAGTATGAACACATTCCCAGGCACAGATGAGGTAGACCTCAGTAACAAATGGAAACATATGGAAATCCAACTACCGCTAACTCTAAAGTCTGTATGTGATATTGGTTAGCCATAAGGGCCCTGTAGGCTAACTTGAGCAAATCCACTACAGCTGTTAGTATCACATATGATGAGGAAGCTAATGATCGACATGCAATGAAGGCACTCTGTAGCCAGTCTTCTGGCGTGTCAAGTATGCATCACAATGCTAAACATGATATGCATGTACAAAAAATATTACGTGCAAGTGATGTCCATCCAAGCTACATAATCAGACCCTACCATAGCACAGTCATGGTGCCGGCGACCAGAGATTCATGTGAATGACCGCACTCCACTGGTGCTACACAGAAATTCACATATGCATCTTTCACACTTTTTACTTTGTCATGCTAAACATACATGGCATCATGTGCATCTAAACATCACGGCTACTCACTGTGAAGGCTGGCGTAGCAGTATTCTCAACCTGCACTGAGGTAACGACATGACAGTGACATGATATACTGCTGCAAGGGGCAATGCATCCATGTTAACTGATTCACAGGACAGTTGTCTTAAGATGTGGAACATACACTGGGCAACACCAACACCAACACCACATGGTTTCATGGTAATCACACTGGACTGGCCCACAAGCTGGAGGTGAGGATCCAGTCACATTCTAATGCACACAGTGAGGCTGCAATCCCCCACAGAGTCCGTGGTTGTGACCTCTGACACAATGTCATGCCATGGTATGTGCAATGTTGCTGTGGCAATGTCTACACACATTGATGCATTCACCAGAGTATCAAAGTACAACAGATGACAGAAGGGGTGACTATCCTGTCATGGGAGTGGCCATACATGTCATGAGGTACATAATGGAGTAGCATGTATGCAAGATGACACCACATGCACATGAACATATACCACACATTTCTACACATACCAACGCTAAACAGCCTCATATGAGTCCTTACCCAAATTGACTTCTCCACATGTTCAAGCATGCTCCGTTGATGTGGCTGACGTTGCAATCATAATGAGCAGTAGCAGGATGACCACGATGTACCCCAACGGACAACAGGCAGGGCGAGCTGTGGATGAGAGTGGCACACAAGGGGTCACGTTCGGTATAATGTCATTTTGTCAATGTCTGTTGAATAGCCAGATGTAGTATGACACCTGTACATTCCGAGTGCACTCATAGCACGTATGTGTGTAGCATTACAACTGAACATGTGACACAGCACAACACACATCCAAGTGATCTTGCTTACAGTCTGTTGCATACACAGCATGCTACTCTATAGTCCATCTTTTACTTAAAAGATGAAAGGACTCACCATCATGAAAAAAAGTTGCGGATGAGGTGACCGCGGATATCATCTTCACCCTCCTCATCACTGGCATCCTTGCCAAGGCCTTCATCCTCAACGGGCAGATGTTCCAGCTCATCAGGATCCAGGTAGAGTGGCACAGCCTTCTCCACTGCCATGTTGTGTAGCATGCAGCACACGGTGAAGATGTCACACACCTTGCGTGGGCTGTATTGGAGGGCTCCGCCTGTCTTGTCCAGGCACCTGAAGCGGCTCTTCAGGAGTCCAAAGGTCCGTTCGATCACCTGCCTGGTCTTCACATGTGCATTCTTGTAACGCTGGTCTGCAGCTGTCCTGGGGTTGCGTAGCGGAGTCATTAGCCACGGCATGTTTGGATATCCAGCGTCCCCTGCAATTTGACATCATGTACAAGAGTGAATCATATGATGCAGATCATGAAGTTGTGACATACTGACATACAGAGCTCACAGTACATACTCACCAACTAGACATGCCCGGTGGTTGTGCAGCTGCAGCATCATCTGTGGTACCCTGCTACGCCTCATGATGAAAGCATCGTGGCATGATCCTGGATAACGTGCACAAACATGTGAGATAATCATGTTGGCAAGACACACCACCAGGGCATTTATCGAGTGGTAGTGTTTCCTGTTGCGATACGCTTGCTCCTGAGCCTGTGGTGGGACAAGAGTAACATGTGTACCATCAATTGCACCAATTACATGTGGCATACGGCCCAGGGCATAGAATTCCCCCTTGACATCTGTCAACTCTTCTGGAGTAGGGAATGTAATGAATTCATCAAGGTGGAGCAACATTGCTCCCAAAACATCACCCAATACCCGGCTAAACATGGTCTGAGACATCCCTCCCACATCAGCTATGGTAAATTGGAAGGTACCTGTGGCAAAGAAATGGAGGGCTGCCATCACCTTTACCTTGGGTGTCAGTGCACCTGGATACCTGTGGCGTGGTTGTAGGTGAGCCTCAAGCCTGCCCGTCAGGTCCTTGATCAACTGTCGGCCGAAGCGATATCGACGGATGCAGTTGCGCTCCCTCATGGCTTCCAAGTCAGGCAACGGCCTTTCCAGAGGGGGTGCCCTGCAAGACACAATTTTAAGGATATGTCTACAACTGTCTGACTAAGACTATAACAATGTACATGGCACAAGCAACACTTCTTCAAATAATGTAGACAATTTGGAGTGTGGTGTGGGATACACACAGATGCCAGCTCCCACACACTCCTCCGTGGCAAAGGAAAATACCTGTAGTGTGTGGAATGGATGTGATATGCATACAAGCCTTCAGATGTAAAGGTCTTAGTGACCATGACAATGTATCATGTCAGTGAGACACGTCATGTCAATGTCAGTAGGAGGTTGTCTGCACACCCAGAGGGCAGACTGCAATACACACACACACCACATGTGCAATCATTTGCACTGTTCAGCCTTAGTCATGTCGCGGTGTGTACTTTCAGTGACAATTACATGACCATCATCATACAGCATGATAATTACATTTGTCACTGACGGTCTGTGATGCCATCACACATGTGAACGGGTCATTAACACACGTGGCATGGTGTGTGTACATTAGTCACCCTGCCATCACAGCAAGGACACAACATAGATGCTCCTACAGCAGATGCACAGTACTTTCAAGGACTAGTTACTTACCTTTTGTAAACCAATATCTGTAAGGAACAGTAGGCAGTAGCAAAGTGTCACGTTTCAATACATACATAGCTTTGGACTAATTAGCCTCCCTGGGTGTCATCGATCTGACCAGTGAGTGGTGGCTATCCAGGCCACACTGGAACAAAACTAGTGTTGTTGATTGGCATCCGACAAGGGCGTGGCCACGTTTTGGCCGTACCTACAACGCATACACTGGCAGCTGTTACACAAACATATCCCACAGAGAGTGTGAGTAGCAGGCAAAGATGCATGTCAAGTAGCTAAACATCACTCCCAGAGTCAGGGAGGATGATGACATCTTTGCGTAGTGCCTGTACCTCTTGGATACCCTCTACAGCGTAGGTAACGGGAATGTGTTCTGTGGTTTTGAGGGCTGCATGCAGATGCTTCCTGGGATGGGGTGGTAGGACAGGGAACATGGTCAGTCCGGGTAGGGCAGTGGGGGTCTGACAACGTGCCTATGTACAGACAAACATGCTGCGTGGCTGTACATGCTTGCAAATATACATACAGTACTCTCATCAAGATAGGCCTGCAGAGGCTCAGCGTAGCATTAGTGTAGTTGAAGGACCTGAGTGACAAGTTGGTCCTCACCGCAGCAACAGGGAGATGAAGGGCCATGGTTCCAACCGCCCACATAAACACTACACTGAACGTTGCCCAATCATCCAAATACATCTTTTGAGTTGAGACATCACCTGTGTCTGGCTAGGTGTCCACAACACTCGCATCCCCCAGTCCACCTGTCCTGTGGTGTTGGGACTGACACTCACGTGCCAGTGGGTCTTCTTGACCCTCCCAATACTCATTAGTGCCTATTGTAATGAGGTGTGGCCAGCTCATTGATGTTTACATTCCCATGCAGCATTAAGAGCGGTGTTCTGCCACACAGTTACCACGGCGGAGCCGTACAGTGTGTGGTATCGGGGCCAGCACCACCCCAGAATGGCGCCACGGCTGACACCTGGGGGAGATCTGGCAGTGAGGTTGTGAGTAGAACCAGCGGGGACCAGGATGAACATTCCGATCATGTCTGTCACAGCGGTTCTGGGACGTATGCACCGCCTGCGTCCGTCACTCAGCGAATGATGGCGTCAGGGGCATATCAACAGAGGCGCAACTGCCCCCTGACGGGTACGGTGGGCCAGAAGCTGATGCGGAGTCAGTGGGCGGGGTGAGGGACATCATGGACATGAGGAAGTGCACTTACTCCTCCTGTGTCACATGCAGGGCTGGGACCGTAGGTCGTGGTGCTGGCTACGATGGCTGCTATTCTGATGGAGCCGTGTGGTCGCCGTCACCCTAATCCCATGCAGCATTGCACTTGCATCGTGGTTATTTGTCAATGCAATTACACATCTCTGACTTTTGTTGTTTACCTGACGAGTTTGCCCTGGGGAATGATGTACTAATGAGGGGCTCACATGTCTCCACACCCACACACATGCACTGGTCCTACATCCCAACCATGACCTATTGTGGTGCTGTGCCAACTGCTGGAGTCTAAGTGGCTTGTGGGACATATCACACCTGGATTCATATGTCAGGTCCCCGCAATTGGAGCAGCTCTTGTTGTTGTGCCTGACGTGAAAACCGTGGAGACACAGACGGTGAGGGTCACTCACCAACATGAGGCCTTTTCATTCCTCACAGGCTTTGTAAGTGACATCCCTATTGGCACGGTCTTGAGTATGACAATAAAAGATAAATGTTCTGAAGTGTTAGTACAATGATTTAGGGTACAAAATGTGTAAGCTTTAACTTAGACCGGACCTGCGTTGGTGTTGAGAAACAAACAGAGGACCTGACGTGTGGACGCAGAGGTGACATATGACTACTCAGATAACGTCATCAGGGCAGACACAACGCCAAGGATACTTGCAGAGCCAGAGAATTTACACACCAACACACAAGTGTACGGTATTACGGAAATTGCCATGTCCAGGATGACATGTGGGGATTTTCTGAGGAGAGTAATACTTTACTGACCTGTTCATGGCATATGCTAACAGCATGCACAATGTAGCACATGGCACACACATGACGTGGTCACACAGGGTCATGCTGTGCGGCTATGACACCTCTGTGACAGTGGGCATGTTCCTGTCATCAAGTGCCAGTTCCCTGTACTGAATTGTGGCCCATTTGAGTGTTCATGTGCCTCGCTACATGTTGCAGACGTTAATCGTGTTGAAATTGTTGAATGCATGTGATGCACATGTGCATCATGAATGATGACATGTTGTGCAAGCTATTCACACATCAACTGAGGCACAGGGTCACAATCCCTGTGCTTCTTCAATGTCTGCCAAACCTGGCACATACTGATGTATGTGTGCCATGCTGATGTATGCATCCACATGGTCGACATGAGTGTAGACTACATCCCTGCTGTGTGATTTCCTAGTGTGACTCTGCCAATGGTGACATGAAGGTGGACAGGGACGCAGCCTACACAATCGTTCACTTGACCATGTCTGACACAATGTACCCCAATGGTACGTGCCTGTGTACGCATCGTTTCCCTATCGCCTTTAGGCTCTGCGCGAGCTGAGCGTACCCCAATGGTACGTGCCTGTGTACGCATCGTTTCCCTATCGCCTTTAGGCTCTGCGCCAGCTGAGCGTACCCCAATGGTACGTGCCTGTGTACGCATCATTTCCCTATCGCCTTTAGGCTCTGCGCGAGCTGAGCGTACCCCAATGGTACGTGCCTGTGTACGCATCGTTTCCCTATCGCCTTTAGGCTCTGCGCCAGCTGAGCGTACCCCAATGGTACGTGCCTGTGTACGCATCGTTTCCCTATCGCCTTTAGGCTCTGCGCGAGCTGAGCGTACCCCAATGGTACGTGCCTGTGTACGCATCGTTTCCCTATCGCCTTTAGGCCCTGCGCGAGCTGAGCGTACCCCAATGGTACGTGCCTGTGTACGCATCGTTTCCCTATCGCCTTTAGGCTCTGCGCGAGCTGAGCGTACCCCAATGGTACGTGCCTGTGTACGCATCGTTTCCCTATCGCCTTTAGGCTCTGCGCGAGATGAGCGTACCCCAATGGTACGTGCCTGTGTACGCATCGTTTCCCTATCGCATTTCGGCTGTACGCGAGCTAAGCGTACCCCAATGGGACGTGCGTCGGCCTCGTTTCCCTATCGCATTTCGGCTGTACGCGAGCTAAGCGTACCCCAATGGTACGTGCGTCGGCCTAGATTCCCTGTCGCATTTGGGCTCTCGCGAGCTAAGCGTACCCCAATGGTACGTGCGTGTGTACGCATCGTGACACCATTCAATGTGTAGCATTGGCAATGGCAATGTCACCGTACTTGGGTGTGAATTTTAAAAAATGCATAGGGAACAACTAGGGGAACAGTGTACTGTTCAAAATGCAACCAGGTTGTCATGGATACGGAGTTTTTTTACACTCCTACAGGTGTCCTGGAAGAATCAGTTTGGAAAAAGTATACAATGTTGCGAAAGTTGTTGTTCAGCTCTGGCTCTATTTTCAAACCATGCATATGTGTGTCATGGGCTTAGGTGTGATGTGATTGGATGGAACATAGGATGCAAATTATGGTGGCCTATCACACACTACTCCTTGGACTCACAGACCCTCTGCAGCACAGATATAAGGCAGCATGTGGCTGTGGGAGGGCACTTGCCTGCACAACATTGGTGTGCTAACCACAGCTGCTGTCTCTGAATCCTCTGGCCCTGATTAGCTGAACATGGAGAGGGCACCTGCATTCACTGATGGTGAGAACAAGGCCCTTCTGGATGCCCTCCTGCCAAACTTCAGCAAGCTGTATGGGAGACCAGAGGATCAGGTGAGTGATGTGTGCAATACCTTTGAGTGTGCACCTGTTGTGTGTGTGACATCATAGCCACTGTGTAGTAATAGTGGATAGATGCAATGTTGTTGTGAGTGAGTGCCAGGGTGCACAGTGTTGTTAGAAGAGAGTTATTTGTTGTAGTGTGGTGTGTGACAGCATGTCACGTGCTGCATTGCACCCAGACATAGCATATCTTGTTCAGTGAGTGTCATGCTCAAAGAGTGTTTTACAGCCCTCATGTAATCTGTAGATTTTCAATGTCATACTAAGCAGTTGTGTTAGCACACAGGCCACATACTCCTGGACAATGATGCTAATGTGTGTGCCATACGTTGCCCTATTGTCATCATGTATTTTGTGGACATATGGGTGTCTTGGGAACATGCACCAGGTATACTGATGTTCTGTAACTTTACATTTGTGACAGGTATCTGCCTATGAGAAGGGTGAAATCTGGGTGGACATCGCCAGGGCTGTCCGGAGAGAGGGGGGGCCTCGCAGGAGGCTTCGAAACATAAAGAAGAGGTGGCAGGACATCCGGTGCTGGAGCCGCCGCATCGCCCGAGTCCAGCTGAAGCTGGAAGCTCCACGCCGGCATGGCGGCAGCCGCCAACTCACCCCCAACATGCTCCGGGTCCTGGAAGTGGTGTTCCCAGACCTCCATAGGCAGTTGCAGGAGGGACAGCAGCACGAAGGGGGTAGGTACATGTCTGTTTGTAGTCATGTGCGTGAGAAATGGTACCTGAAGAGCTCTAAGGCATGGTCACACTCCCATAGTTTGAGTGGTGTGGTCAGACAGGCAGTTCATGCATTGGAATTCGATTGTCCCTCTGTCAGCAGCTGCTTCTTTACATGCCTTGCCCTACTCCACAGTAGAGGTTTGCTTTGGCTAATGCTTGTTTTTGACATGTACTCCTATGGTGCAGTGTCTCAAGTTGCATCTTCCTTTGCACATCTTCATGTTGTAGGGGGGTATGTGACACCTGTTCGTACCTTAGATGTAGCACCACATGTGCACTATGTCTGCCCTTCTTCATATTGTGGCACTGTTCTTGAGTGTCAACAAGTGTTTTGTGCACAAGTCAGCCTCAGTGGCCTTTGTCCATGGTACACTTTCTAATTATCTTGTGTTAGCTGCAGGTGCACAATGTACATGTGCTATTTTTTGGACTTCTGCATACTCACACTGGGCAGTGCGTGTGTGCATATTCTCAACATCTGTGGCATGTTCTTTGTACATAGTATTGATGGTTTGCCACACAATGTGACTTTGGATGTACAAAGCGGTGATGGCAGTGTGAGGTGATGGAAGACTTGTTTCAGGTCCCAGGAAGGCATCACATGGCAGTTTGCCCAGGACTTTTCTAATGTGGCACAGAGTCAAAGCGAATCAAACATGGACAGGTCTTCATTTGGGTGGCAGGGTTGGCTAATGAACTGTTATGCATCATCAGCTATCCTGTTGTCAGGCAGTGGATCAGGATTGTGTCTCTCATACAAGTATTTTCCTTGCCTATACCTTGTCTCCTACCTTACATTGAGCTTTGTGTCTCTGACATTTCTCCACAAGTAGAATTGTCTTTATGAAGAGTTATGTGTCATGTGACTCATGATGCATGCCATGTTGACGAAAGAGGCCATATGATTTGCAGCTGATATGTCTGATGTGTACAGGTGACTGATTGTTTTCATTCTTCTCATTGCTCACAGCATCATCATCTGAATCTGGAGGAGACAGAGGCGCGGACCAGGCAGAGGGACACACCGACAGTGCCACCTGCTGGGAGGTGTCAGAGGGAGGCAGTGGCACAGAGTGGGAGGAGAGTCTACAGGCCGCACGACATGTGACTGACACATCGTACCATGCCGACGAATCCGAGACAGACTCTCAGGAGGGGGGGGAATATGCAGCAATGGTCACTCATACATCTTTGGCTGCCCTCCCCTCCTCCAGTCCCATCTCCAACCTCCCACTCCTTGGTGTGCCTAGGGTCCGTGCTAGCCCCCATGTCTCCTTTGTTCCCGGCACCGCAGCCCCTGCCCCTGTGTCCCCTGCTGCCCTCAGTGCTGAGACAGTGGACCTACTCCGGCAGATTGCAGTAGGTCAGGCATCCATGCTGTCTGTCCTCCATGGACATACACAACTGATTACACAGGTGGTGTCGTTCATGGAGGGCATGTCATCAGCCATGTCTGATCTGCGTCGGAGTGTGGCTGCCATTGAATCAACACTGACGGCAGCTATGTACACCCAGCAGCATCTGTCCCCCCCCCATCCTTCAGAGCCATCCACCTCTGCCTCTCACATACCTACACAGCATACACGCACACGCCACAGGTCAGACACACCCAGCGCACACACACAGCATAAGAAGCTCAAAGCTCCACGCACACAGTCTCAAGGGCAAGTAGGCACACCCACAGGGAGAGGGGAGACACCTCACACACGCATCCACACACCCAGTAGGACTGACTCACAGCCCTGTACCTCCACCCCCAATGTGTCCCCGGGTTCAGGTGGTAGTTTTTCCGCCCTGGCTGAGGTGTGCAGCCAGGTTTTTGAATCTACTTTCTGCGATGCCCCAACCTGTGTGGATGAATCCACTACACCTGCACCCACTCCACCTGTCCTTCCCTCTCCTGTCCATGCGGTGCCGGAGGATTCAACAGATGGTGCCCCCGTAGTCAGCACAGCTGATTAAACGCCATGTGCAGGCAGGTTTGGGTGAGATGACACCCATGGAGGCACAAACTATTGCTGAGACTCTATTGGACTGGCCATTGGCCTTTAATGAGCGAGGATTCTCATTTGCTTTTATTTTGTGATTCCGCTGAATAAAGCTAATTTTTGCTTTTCAGATTTGTAGTTTGTGTGATGATGTCTGTGACTGCTGGGTGCCTGGGAGCTGGTGTGATGTTCACATTTAGGTATACTAAAATGTGTCTATCTCCTGAGGGTAATGAGGTTGACAATGGTATGTTTTTGATGTACGAGCTGGGCAGTGGTGGGCACTCTGATGCTGGGCAGTGGGGGGCACTCTGATGCTGGGCACTCTGATGCTGGGCAGTGGTGGGCACTCTGATGCTGGGCAGTGGTGGGCACTCTGATGCGGGGCAGTGGGGGGCACTCTGATGCTGGGCACTCTGATGCTGGGCAGTGGTGGGCACTCTGATGCTGGGCACTCTGATGCTGGGCAGTGGTGGGCACTCTGATGCTGGGCACTCTGATGCTGGGCAGTGGTGGGCACTCTGATGCTGGGCACTCTGATGCTGGGCAGTGGTGGGCACTCTGATGCGGGGCACTCTGATGCTGGGCACTCTGATGCTGGGCAGTGGTGGGCACTCTGATGCTGGGCAGTGGTGGGCACTCTGATGCTGGGCACTCTGATGCTGGGCAGTGGTGGGCACTCTGATGCTGGGCACTCTGATGCTGGGCAGTGGTGGGCACTCTGATGCTGGGCAGTGGTGGGCACTCTGATGCTGGCCACTCTGATGCTGGGCAGTGGTGGGCACTCTGATGCGGGGCACTCTGATGCTGGGCCGTTGTGGAGACTCTGATGCTGGGCACTCTGATGCTGGGCAGTGGTGGGCACTCTGATGCTGGGCACTCTGATGCTGGGCAGTGGGGGGCACTCTGATGCTGGGCAGTGGTGGGCACTCTGATGCTGGGCAGTGGTGGGCACTCTGATGCTGGGCACTCTGATGCTGGGCAGTGGTGGGCACTCTGATGCTGGGCAGTGGTGGGCACTCTGATGCTGGGCACTCTGATGCTGGGCAGTGGTGGGCACTCTGATGCTGGGCACTCTGATGCTGGGCAGTGGTGGGCACTCTGATGCTGGGCAGTGGTGGGCACTCTGATGCTGGGCAGTGGTGGGCACTCTGATGCTGGGCACTCTGATGCTGGGCAGTGGTGGGCACTCTGATGCTGGGCACTCTGATGCTGGGCAGTGGTGGGCACTCTGATGCTGGGCACTCTGATGCTGGGCAGTGGTGGGCACTCTGATGCTGGGCAGTGGGGGGCACTCTGATGCTGGGCAGTGGTGGGCACTCTGATGCTGGGCAGTGGTGGGCACTCTGATGCTGGGCACTCTGATGCTGGGCAGTGGTGGGCACTCTGATGCTGGGCACTCTGATGCTGGGCAGTGGTGGGCACTCTGATGCTGGGCACTCTGATGCTGGGCAGTGGGGGGCACTCTGATGCTGGGCAGTGGGGGGCAGTGGGGGGGGGTTTAGCCATGCACACACTCTGATGCTGGGCACAGGTGGCCAGGGGGGGGTCTCAGACACACACTCTCATACTTACACATACAATTACTTAGCAGACGTATGTCCCACACGTCTATTGCACTGGTGTTGTGCGGTGAGCTGGATGACATACATCGAGCTGGATGACGTACATGCGGCACGTATGACACTGGTGGAGTGCGGTGACGTACCGTACCCCGAAGTCGATGACGTAGGTGCGGTACGTCTCCGTATTACACTGGTGTTGTGCGGTGACGTACCGTACCCCGGGCTGGATGACGTACATGCGGCACGTATAACACTGGTGGAGTGCGGTGACGTACCGTACCCCAAAGTCGATGACGTAGGTGCGGTACGTCTCCGTTTTACACTGGTGTTGTGCGGTGACGTACCGTACCCCGGGCTGGATGACGTACATGCGGCACGTATGACACTGGTGGAGTGCGGTGACGTACCGTACCCCGAAGTCGATGACGTAGGTGCGGTACGTCTCCGTATTACACTGGTGTTGTGCGGTGACGTACCGTACCCCGGGCTGGATGACGTACATGCGGCACGTATAACACTGGTGGAGTGCGGTGACGTACCGTACCCCGAAGTCGATGACGTAGGTGCGGTACGTCTCTGTTTTACACTGGTGTTGTGCGGTGACGTACCGTACCCCGGGCTGGATGACGTACATGCGGCACGTATGACACTGGTGGAGTGCGGTGACGTACCGTACCCCGAAGTCGATGACGTAGGTGCGGTACGTCTCCGTATTACACTGGTGTTGTGCGGTGACGTACCGTACCCCGGGCTGGATGACGTACATGCGGCACGTATAACACTGGTGGAGTGCGGTGACGTACCGTACCCCGAAGTCGATGACGTAGGTGCGGTACGTCTCCGTTTTACACTGGTGTTGTGCGGTGACGTACCGTACCCCGGGCTGGATGACGTACATGCGGCACGTATAACACTGGTGGAGTGAGGTGACGTACCGTACCCCGAAGTCGATGACGTAGGTGCGGTACGTCTCCGTATTACACTAGTGATGTGCGGTGACGTAACGTACCCCGTGGTCAATGACGTTGGTGCGGCCTCTATCCGTATTACACTAGTGATGTGCGGGAGTGTGTGGTGCAACGTACCCAGACATGACAGTCGTGCAATGGAGATGTGCCCGAGTGGCAACACGTACAGGTATGTTGGAGTTCGTTGTACTCACCTTCTGCGCCGTCGTCGGTTTCTATATACGAGGTGGTGGGCGTACAGGATAGGGATGACACGGACGATGGCGTTCATGTCTTGCTTGTCGTGTACCGGGTGCCGGGTTTGCCGGAGTGTGGGTTTACGGTAGTTTAGAGCTCTCGTAGCAAAAGAGCCGTACGGTGTGTGTTCGACACGGATCGTACTTCCTGGGTCGGAAGGCGCGGTCTATTTACGTACGGACGCTGCGTGGTGCGTCAGCCGACTGCAATTCGTATGGATTTTCGATTTGTACGGTGTTTTTTACGAGTCGTACGGAGTCACGCATAAATTTGTGATCGTACTTGCTGAATCGTACGGGGACGCCTACGGGTGCGATTCGTACGGGGAAAAACGCTCCGAACTGCAATTCGGAGCGCTTTTTACCGGATCGGAATCGACACCTAAGTGTCGAATATGCTACAAACTCATCTTTTGCTTTCCAAATTAAAAAACTCATTGCACTTGCTTATGTACCTGAAACAGACGTAGCTGAACACTACAACATTCTTATAGACAGCCCCTTCTACAAACAAAATGAAGCTAAATTAAGTCCATTTCTGGACTACTTTGAAGACACCTGGGTAGGCAGACTCCACAGATCTGGCCACAGACGAAATCCCAAATTCCTCATACCCTGGTGGAACGTTTACAGAAGTACCCTTAACGGAGATTCAAAAACTAACAATGCAGTGGAAGGTTGGCACAATGCATTTGTACAATCAACTGGCAGAACCAAACCTACTCTAGAACATTTCATTAAATGCCTACAGAAAGAACAGAGCTACCAGGAATTTAGAATGGACCAATCTGTAACTGAACTTGTCCCTAAAACATCAAAGCAAAATAAACAAATGCACAAGTACCTGGAAGAACAAGTTAAACTTTACCCTAGTACAAAAGGCATAGAATACCTAAATATCATTGCCAAAACACTACTCTAATTAATTCCCAAAATGTTATAAAACACTAAAAGTATCACCTAAGTATGGAAAAATATGTAACGTGAGCTTCTAAAGTATTTAATGTATGCAATATATAGAGATATTATTATAATATATGCACACATTAAAACTAAATAACAAGTAAAAAACTATTCCATAATAAAAATAACATTACCCACCCACACAAAATAAGAAAGCAAGGACTTACCAATCATGTTGTCAATCCAATAACCTCCTTGTCCACCAAAGTAATCCAGGTAGTGCCAAATTAACCCCCCAAAAAATGTAAAAATACAACTGTTCCAAAATTAAGACATCCACGTTATCCAGAGCCATCGAATAAGCATTAAAAACCCGAAAAAATTGAAAAATAGAAAGAATCGCTCCAGCAAAACCGAAAAATGTAAAGAAGTGTTTGTAAAGCAGTGTTGAATTAAACAAACAAACACTTCCTTTAAAAAAAAACGGAACTTCCGATGCAGCGTACACCTATGACAAAAACATAGAAAACAGACATTCCCACCCACATTAATTAGCTAGTAATTAGGTACAAACATATTAAAATAGATTATTTCACTTGTAGATATACCGTAAAAGACTAAAATTCACTCTATATATAATGAGTTAACTAACTAACACTACGTGTATATACCATAAGTAATTATCTGTTTTCGAAATCTAAAACATACCTCCCTCACATTCAACAACACAAAATATAAGGTCACTAATCTCAAAACATCATTAAAATACACATAAAACATATAAAATAAACCTTACCTGAAGCGACGTGAAGTGTCTCCCAACCGCGATCAGCCCTTCTTCCAAATAACCCAAAACGACCTAACCCGGTTACAAAATAAAGCACCCAAATGCAATAAAATAGTCCCAAGTATAAAATATAATATATATACTTCACTAAATATGCAAAAATGAACATTAAGTTTCTATTATTGTAAAGAAATATTTACTTTAATCCTACAATGATTTGATTAACAAATATGTAAATGAATGTAATAAATACTTATTATGAAAAGAATAATATTTATATTAACAATGTCTAGAAATATAACTACATTGTCAAAAATTATAATAATAGAAAAAAAAATTAAAAATATGTGACTTACATAATAAATATTTTATGTATTGAAATAAAGTGTAAAAAATACTTTTGTTATTTCTACATTTCTTTATGAAATTACAATATGTAAAAGAGATAATAAATAATATTCATTTTTGTACAAAAAGTATGAAAATAATAATGCTTCTGTATAGTTGCTTATCATTGTGTTTATAAAATATGTTTATAAAACCAAATGTAATAAAAAGAATTTTGTAATGAAATAACATTTTATTTGTGAAACATAAATAAAAATAATGTTTCTACAATCATGTTGAACTATTTGTATCATTATCTTACTATAATGTAACAATCTTATCAGAAATTTTGCACTGTATATTAAATGTGAGTATATGTTGGTCTCTAATAATTTAATTATTACTATACCAAATCCAGCGTACATTAAATTAAAACTGACCCTGAACCCAAAAAATACCCCTTTACCCAAAAACCCAAAACTGACCCTGAACCCTAAAAATACCCCTTTACCCAAAAACTGAAAACTGACCCTGAACCCTAAAAATACCCCTTTACCCAAAAACCCAAAACTGACCCTGAACCCTAAAAATACCCCTTTACCCAAAAACTGAAAACTGACCCTGAACCCAAAAAATACCCCTTTACCCAAAAACCCAAAACTGACCCTGAACCCTAAAAATACCCCTTTACCCAAAAACTGAAAACTGACCCTGAACCCTAAAAATACCCCTTTACCCAAAAACCCAAAACTGACCCTGAACCCTAAAAATACCCCTTTACCCAAAAACCCAAAACTGACCCTGAACCCTAAAAATACCCCTTTACCCAAAAACTGAAAACTGACCCTGAACCCTAAAAATACCCCTTTACCCAAAAACTAAAAACTGACCCTGAACCCTAAAAATACCCATTTACCCAAAAACTGAAAACTGACCCTGAACCCTAAAAATACCCCTTTACCCAAAACTGAAAACTGACCCTGAACCCAAGAAATACCCCTTTACCCAAAAACTGAAAACTGACCCTGAACCCTAAAAATACCCCTTTACCCAAAAACTGAAAACTGACCCTGAACCCAAGAAATACCCCTTTACCCAAAAACTCAAAACTGACCCTGAACCCAAGAAATACCCCTTTACCCAAAAACTGAAAACTGACCCTGAACCCAAGAAATACCCCTTTACCCAAAAACTGAAAACTGACCCTGAACCCAAAAACTACACCTTTACCCAAAAACTGTAAACTAACCCTGAACCCAAGAAATACCCCTTTACCCAAAAACTGAAAACTGACCATGAACCCTAAAAATACCCCTTTAACCAAGAACTGAAAACTGACCCTGAACTCTAACAATACTCCTTTACCCAAAAATTATTATTATTATGTAATTACAAAATAATTATTAATTAACAATAACAATAAAGTTAATATATTAGCACATTAGCTGTAAAGAAATAAATTTTATTATTAATATTATTTTTCCAAATTAATTTACAATAAGTAAAAAATATATATTAAACTAAATGAAGCTAATTAATATAATTAACTAATTTATATTAATTAATTGCCAATTAATTATTATTTAAAAATATGTAAAAAATTATATTAATTAATTAACTAATTAATAATAATGAATTAACAATTATTTATTATTTAAAAATATATACAACATTATATTAATTAATTAACTAGTTAATATTAATTAATTACCAATTAATTATTATTATTTAATTACCAATTATTTATTATTTAAAATTATGTCCAAAATTATATTAATTAATTTACTAATTAATAATAATTAATTACCAATTATTAATTTTGTACTAATATGTACGATATTATATTAATTAATTAACTAATTTATATTCATTAATTACCAATTAATTATTATATAAAATAATGTACTAAATTATATTAATTAATTAACTAATTAATATTAATTATTTACCAATTAATTATTAATAAAAAGTTTTTTACAAATATATATTAATTTATTATTTATTTTTAAATTACTTCCCACCCTTATCCCCTATAAACCCAATAACCCGCTCCTAAAACTATATATGTTTTTTAAAAATATTTTTATATTAAATATATTGTAATTTTTTAATATAGACCTTTTTATCAAATTTTTATTTACAATTATTATATTTTTTCCTACACTATTTATTTTTTCCATTACTACACGATATTTTGTATTGTCGATATTTTGTCATACGATATTATTTTTTTCGATATTTCTACTTACTTACCTATTACGATATTTTTGTATCCGATATATTTGCTTCCCAATATTTTTTACCTTCGATATTTTAACTTCGATATTTTGTCTTTCCGATATTTTATTTTCGATATTTTGTCTGTGTACCGTAGATACTTGATGAGCATGGCAATCTGATGTTTGGCTGCCAAACAAGATTTTATTAAAAATAAGAAGCTGATACCTCAAGACAAAATTAAACTTTGTTTCATAAAAGTGCTCACTTTTGTTTTTGATTATTAGTGTTAAGATTATAAAATTATAACCTGTGACCCTATCATGTTGTGCTTTTATGGGGCAACGCAGAGCCTAGCGCTAGTGATAACCACCTGTACGGTGCAAAGTGAATGAATTTAACTGAGAATGTCTCATAGTGCTTTATTTGCAGAGAGCACAGCTCAGAAAGAGGCAAACCTTGCCCACTATTTTGAACTATGTTATCTTAATATAAAGCACTAATTCAAGGAAATATTGAATTACATTAATTCAATTTACACTGTACAGGCTCATAAACAGGCACTCTGCACTGCCCTGCACCAGAAAAGCCATTCATGATACAGCCCTTTATGTTAAAAAGCAAAATCCATGTATTCTCATAAACTGAATAGATGTTCAGCCACAAAATGAATACATTTACAAAACTAAATATAAAATACATATTTGCATGATAAACACTACTGCTGCTTGCAGCAATGCTCACTCTGCCCTGCAGGTCAAGGCTACCAGACAACTCTGCTGTCTAATTGCAAAAAGACCTATTAATGGTTTAGCAAGAGCTTAACAGGCTTTAAGCTCGCCCATTGCTTACCATTAGTTGACTTTAGTGTTGGCTTTCATTTGCTTCAATTCTTACTAAATGGCTTTCCGTGTTGCAGCTTGTCAATCTTATGCCCCCTCCAGCATGGCCCCTTTACCATCTCTCTGAGTATACTTTCCACTGCTGACTTTTAGGGGCTGATTATGAATCTTGCGGTCCATGGACAAACGTGTGGGGGCGCAGCTGTCTCCCGACTGGCCTATAAAGATTAGGGTGGTCAGACCGTCATTGCCTCACCGCAGCTGCCATGGAACCACTGTTCTCTGGCAGTATTGTAGCGGTCGGGAGACCACAGTATGCGTGGTGGGACTGCTGTGGTCCTGCCAAGCATATTACGAGTTTCCTCTCCGCCGGCAGTGTCATGGAGGGTCAAACTTCATGATCACCGTGGCAGTGAGGAAAGAAAGAGGCCCTGCAGGGCCCCCTTTGCCTCCTGCACATGGAGACGCATTCGTGCCTGCACCCCTTTTCCTGCATGACATGGAATTTACAGTCCATCTTGTGCAGGAACTTTTTTGGGGCCTTCCCATTGCGGTGCCCAATTTCTGAGGCACCACCGTGGGAATGCCAAAAACCAGCCCATCAGTCAGGCGGGCACTCCTAATCTGGCATGCGGTCTGACCACAGCTTTGGCGGTGTGGGCGCAGGGCGGACCCGGTGCCACTCTCCTAAAGTCATAATCAGGCCCTTAGTGACCTTAAATTTCTTTTAGCTTAAGCACTCCAGGTGAGTACATGTGTTTTCTAGCAGTCTCCCTCAAATGTTTCTCTCTACCCCTATACTCCTTTTTGCTGTCTCTCAGATTGGTGCTTCTCTCCACCCATGTGCTGCTCTGATGCACACCTCGCACAAAATGTGCTCTCTCGCCCTTGTGCTTTTCTCTCGCAACCGCACTCTATACTGATCTCTCTCATCCGCTTTGTTCTCTGTTGGTTACTTCCTCTTGCCTTATGTGTGGTTTCCCCCCACCATTCGAGTAGCTTCCCGCCAGCTGCCCAGGTTACTTTTATTTATGTTGCTTTACTCGCTAGCCTGCCCTCTCTCCATTGTCGTTTCCCCACCTGCCAGCCCTTACCCTCTTATTGGTTTTCCTACTCATCCACTGTTCAGTTTAATGACTTTTTAAAATAAACATTCTTGCTACCTTTTTTTTAATTCACTGATCGATATCAGATTTGTAAATAGGAAGAATAACTGTGTCATTGTAGGCACTCATATACAAAATGATGCAGCTGCAGTACATTTTTCTTTTTTCTTTGGCCATACAGCACAGCATCATGAAAACCCATTGCCAAAGTCTTAAACACTGCTGACTGGAGATTCTACATCATCTTAAAACCACTACACAAAATATGGTTCCAAGAGGTGTGGTGCAGCGGCCAGGGTGCCTGACGCCTGACTCCTGACTACGAGGTTCACGGTTCGAATCCCCGGTGCCGGCGGCAGGTTAGCCCAGCACCATGTGACTCTGGGCCATAGCTTGGTAATCTTCCCGAGGGCCCCCAGCGCCGTGACACCACTTTGGAGGTAGCTGTACAAATACTTGTGTTTCATTTCAATCTAGGGTATGGAAACCCTGCTTTAAATTAACCCGTCTCGCGGTTTAGTGCTGACCTTTGATTTCATGGAAGGGGGCATTAGTCATCACCTATGAACTTCTGCCAAACAGATCATGATTTAATGGAAAAAGGGACCCCCCTACCACTCTAACCCCTCCCAGCTGCAAGACTCTAGTTTTATTGTTTCTTCCTGAATTGCAGTACGGTAAAGAAAACATTTCCTGTCATTAGTTAGTTCCTAATTGAATACTCATTGCACTCAATGTTTCTGTTGAGTACACAATTATCCTTGATGGGTTATGTTAGAGGCATTTGTTTGGTGCATAGACTCTCGTTAGAATGGCCTCGTAGTGCTGTCATTCATCCAACTTTCTCTGCAAACCTTGCCTCTGTGAAGCAATACTGGTAATGTATTTGGAGAACAATGCCGGAAAATATACAATTCATCAACATTTGTTTAATGGAAGGTACTGCAGATAAACCCCTCACTGCCCTGGGGGTCTGCACTTACTCACTAAAACCATTAAACCATGAAAATATGATAAAGCATCGCACTAGTGCCTTCAGTCTTTTCATTGTCAGCTGCCATAATGGATTCCTCTTCATTTTGCTCTGTTTTAGCCTCTCCTGCCTCAAAAGGGTTCTTCTGCTTTTGGCACTTATTAGGGCTTCTGCTTTTTTGATATGTAAAGCCAGGCATGCCCTAAAAAACACCTGCTGTCCGTGATGGGTCAGAGGTTCAACTTTTAAAAAACTGATTAGTGAAACCAGTTAAGTCAAATAAGAAAGAAAGTTGTGACAAATATCTTGAGAAGCTTTTGGGACAGGGTGAACATAAGAGAAGAAATGAGCTACCAGTCTGAATAACACAGAAAAAAAGGAATTAACACATGAGTAGAAGATTGATGCAAGGGAACGGGAAGAAAGAGGCATTACATTCAATAGAAACAAAGGGTGTGTCAGTTTTTTTTAAAATTAATCAAATTGGGTCTGATTCACAAACTGCATTTTGCAAGTACCAAAGTAGTGTTACTCGCTCATAACAAAACACAACTCACAAACCTACAGGTTGAAGTGTCCACCTCTCCGATCTTTTCTATGGGGAGATCTCCACACATGTAAGTTTCCTATTTATCTAAATGTGGGTGGGACAGGTAATTTGAGGAATATTTATAACTAAATAGGTGGGGTATCAGGTAGGGACATGTTAATACGCCCACCCAGAAAGGAGTGAGGCCATTCCTATGCACAAATAACACTTCTAAAGCCACTGCAGCCCAAAAAGGCCATAAAACTGTTCTAAGTATGCTCAAGCCCAGAAATAAGTCTATCAACACACATGCCCCCCCATCCCAGATAGTGCCACAAACCAATAATGGAGGCAGGGACTTAAAGTAACAACCCACATGAAATAATGGCAAAATAATTGAAATATTTACATTTTAAAAAGAAATACATATTCATATTATAAATATAGCAGTTTTTTGTGTTAAAAAGGTATTTTACACTTAAATATATTCTAATTTAGAATATAATTTTAAAAAATTAAAAATATGAAAACGTTTAAATAAAAACAGAAAACATTTTTCTTTAATTAAATACATGATCAATGCTTCACTTTACCAAATATTAGCAAATGATTAGGATGCTAGTGTGTATGTAATTGACTTTAATTTAAATATATATATATATTTTTAATTTACATTTATATATCTTAATTTAGTTATTAGTTATTAAACTAAAAACATGTATCTGTATGTGTTATTGTGCTGTTACTTTTTATTAATATTTCTAGGTTAGTGATAATGTTAATATACATTTTATAATTAGTATTTTAACATTGTTTCAAACAATAAACATTTATTATTTTTATCATGGGGCAATCTCTACCCTGGTGGTGGAGTATGTCAGTAACTTTACACTTTTACATTTCATTCAATATTCCCTCACTCACTGTTATTAGGGTGTGGAAGCATGTAAGCCCACACTTGGTGTACATTTACAGTTGGTGAAGATGGATAGCAAAAAAGTGTAGATTTACACCTAAGTACAAACGTACGTTTACACATGAATTAGCCCACATGTGTAAAATTATCTTTTTGAATAGGGCCTACTATGTTTGAGCAGACCACACCTCTGGCAAGCAGTCTGGTATCTTAATTACCCAATCTGTAAAAAGGTATTTCTTGAGGAACTTCATTCAACCAATCAATCAATTAAGATTTAGAAAGTGTGGCAAACTCCGCGGGAGAGTCTCAAGACTAGCTGCTTCATGGAGAAAGCAGTAAAAGATGAAGAAAAAAAGGAGGAAGCACTCAGAATAACAGGGGAGAGGAAGGAAAAAGCAGGATAAAATGAGGGAAAAGCAGGGCAAAGTACTCAGAAAAACAGGGAGGAAGAAAAACCTTGTGGCAGCACGGGAGAGTTGGGCTTGCTCAATTAGGTAGGACTTCGGTCTCCATTAAGTAGGTCCTGAGAGGAGAGAGGGGCGCTGGGAGGCAGTGGGCGGGGCTAGGTGGGAAATCAGGTAGCAGGCAGAAGTGGCAAATGAGATAACAAACAGGGAGACGCAGCAAAAAAGGAGGGAAAAGCAGGAAAAAGCATGCAGGAAAATGGGGGAAAGTATAGAGGAAAGCAGTAAAAAATAAAAATGAAAGAAAAGCAGGCGAAAGCACTTAGAACAATTGGGGAAAGGAAGGAGAAAGCAGTAAAACTGAAGGAAAAGCAGGAAAGAGCGGTGGAGCAGCACAGGAGAGCTGGGCCTGGTGGTATTTCAAGGCTTCTAACATCTTTCATGTGTTTGAATTTCTGACTGGGCCAACTCAGACATTTAACCTACTCAGGTCGATAAACTCACTAGACTCATATTGTTTATCAGTAATGCATTTTATTTACAACCACTTGTAGGTGCAAAGTGGAAGTATCAGCTATATAAAAGTATGTTCTTTTTACAAGTTAACATTTACAGATGAAATCACCCTCCTGGCTATGCGTTCAATCCATTTTTAAACATTGTAGGGGCTTGATGGTATGGTAATTCAGTACCCTGATGTCTCCAGTACAAGAACAAGTATTTTACTGATGAAGCAAAGCTTCGCATTTGCGACTTGCTTTTGTCATGAACCTCGTCCATGTATAACCAGGTAATAATTTGTACGTCTTACTAACGTTTATTTCATGTTTAAAACGAAATCAATGAAGCTTGCCTATGTGTATTGCTAATACGACTAATTTGAATCCTAAAAATGGCCGCTGCTTTGAAATAGCTCCTGCGCATGCGTCAGTCACACCCGCGTGTCCTGACGTGTTTGCAGGTTTGGAGGGAAATAGTTGCGCATGCGTAATACATAGCTTTCGCAATAACGTGGTACTGCTCGTGCCATTGCTCTTGTGCCCGTGTATATGTAGCTAACATTTAGACTGCATAAGTATAAATTTTAGTGATAAGTTGAAAGTACAAACCCAATGATGTGTTTTCATATCGTTATTTCTATGTATTAATTTGTTTTCGCTTACTTTTCATGTATCCTCGACTCGGAGGGGTGCTGGGCTGGGGAGACCATCTTGGAGGGTACTTGTGCGCAGACTCGCCAGGAGCCATCATGGCATTGAATTGCTGCCAAAGAAGGTTGATACCAGAAGCCACCCTGGGAAGCTGTACCTTCGCCCCGCAGCATCACGATATTGTTCCATTATGTTGCTAAAATGTATTCTTTCAATGTATTCTGCGCGATTTTCTCATGGGAACCCCAATCTTGCTAGGCGGTGGCCAGAGATGTAAATAAGGCCTCCAAATAGTCTGTTCTGATTGGTGTGTTACCCAAATCCTATCTTAGGACCAATCCAAATTGAGGGATTCTGACACTTTGCAACATTGGGGGGTGGTACACCGTCCCCAAACTGTATATCTACCCTGGGTTCACCTAGGGAAATTGTCCGACTTGTCTGGTTTAGCTGACCTGTCACTGACCCATCGCACTCAATAGGTGACTGAAGATACAGAGCACTGCGGAGTGCTCTGTCCGAAATTGACCATAGACTAAGGTTCTACCGAACCTTAAAGTGCTGGCGAAGCACTTTGCTGGGAGTTCGCTGACCCAATCGGGGTCTTGATCGATAGCTGCAGAGAGGGTGGAGCGCAGGCGTTGCTTCCGAACTGCGGGTGCTGGTCCTTTCCTGAGGGTTTCCTGTCCTGTCCTGGGTGTCCATTCTGCACCTGCTGTCCATTGAGGGGTATCCTTCCTTGAGGGTTTCCTGTCCTTAACTGACCCGTGGCCAGGGTTTGGTTTCCACACCAGTCTAGGTAAATATTGCTCTGAAATCTTTAAACTTGCACCTTTCTATTTTCTGTCTTTGCTTCAATAAAGACACACCTTTGCATATGTTGATTTTTCCATGCTTTTGCCGCAACTATTGAAATCGTAAAGTCATTTGCATAATTTCATAACGTGTTCCCATGTTACCCTATCTGTTAGAAATTATATTTTGCATTGCAGTTTGTCATTTTCTGATATGGTCTAGAACGTCCTTACTTAAACTGTCTAAAGAAATGTTGCCCTAAATGCATAAGAGTTTCCTGTTGCACCCCATATTAGCATTTCCATGATTACCCTGACTTTATTTCTCTATAGTTATGTACTTTTAGTTATCTTGATTATCGATTGCCTTATTCTTGTAAATCTCATGCTTTCAGAAAACGAACTTTAGATAAAGACTTTAAAACTTCCAGTTGTCCGTGGTCATTTTACAAAGGTATTGAATGTCATTTTGAGTTGTATTTTGCTGCCTTTCCTTTTACAGCTAGCTCCCTGATCCATTGTGGTCATAGGTACCCGTGTCGGTGGATGGTAAGTCGGGTACGCTGAGTAATAACAGTAGGGAATTCACACAAATTGGTAGCAGCCCGTGAAGTCACCCGGCCAATGTAAATAGTGAATTGAAATATATGGGCCCGAAGCCGGAAGCGGCGAAATTATTGGTTGGGTGACCTCGCGCGCTCTATCAGTTTTTCTGGTAGCAGAGGTATGGTTAGGGACTAGTTAAAGGTTAGGCAGGACTAGTTAGTCTAGTCAAGTCGGTAGCTGCTAGTATATTGATGCTGCTATAAGAGTGGCCGTTCCGAGGGACCTGATCATTCTCTTGAGAATACGCTGCTTTGAAATTTATGAATTGTTTTATCATTGTTATTCTTGTTCTTATATTGTTATATGTATTATTCCATGCATTTGTAAACCGTCTCGTTCAATGTTGTCCGAACTCCCCGGGGAATTGAATGGCAAAGTGGTGAATAGAATCCATTTGCCTTGAGGTCGCAGGCTCAAGGAAAGTTAGGTGCAGGTTAGGTACAACCGGGAAGCACTAACTAGGGTTTTTCTGAATACGTGTATGAATAAATGTCAGTAACGAGGTTCATTGGCAAAATTCCCATAGTGGCGTAACCTAGTAAGGGTCACATCGGAAGAGTAGCAGGTTCATCGGAGCTTGGGTGAAAGCAGAGGGGTCCGCTGGGAAACCTTAGACTCGGATATATCCCGGAGAAGTGGATGAGTTTAGGGGAATAACAGGTTCACTGATGCTAGAGTGAAGGGTAGGCGGAAGAGATTTACCCGCAGCGTGTGAAAAGTAAATGGAAGTAGTTTACTTGCAGTAAAATAACTCTTTCTCTGTCTAGACACTTGAGCACTGTGGGGAATGTGTATTAGTTGTAAAATAACCAAGCACTAGCACTTTAGAAAGAAAGAAAGTTTCCGTTACCTTGTGAAGGGAGGGAGTCAGCCGCGAAGCGTCTCTGACGTCACTCCGTGCCGCGCTGGGATTGGTAGAAACAGCGGGCGGGTAGCGGGGCTGGAATTGTGAAGGAGGGGTGAGCGCCAAAGAGTGAGAACTGTCTCACGAAGGGGCCGCGCACCCATTGGTCAAAACTATTTTGAACTCGTGCACCCCATTGGTCGCGCGGAATTGCAAGACGCGTTCTGATTGGAGGTAACTTTGTAAACAAAGTTAAGCGTAGAAATCGTATGTGGCATTCGTATTGTCCAGAGACTAGACCCGATCCAAGAAGCCAAGGGTTTGAAAGGGATCAGTGGAAAGCCAATAGATACGATATTATGTACGGAACTAAGAGAAAAATGTCTCTTGTAAATAAGGTAAAGAATTACTTCAAAACGGACAAACCGATTAAATCCAGAGAGGGCGTTATTGTCCCACCACCCAATACGCCTGCCTCTTTCATGATGTTTGATCGAGGGTACAATACCTGTGTGTGGTTGGAAAATTGGGTGAAGTACACAAAAGATGACGGAATATTGGCTTTTCCGTTAGACGGTACTTTCAATGGTTGGATTTTATTTAATTTGAGAACCAGAATGAATGAATTGCATACCAGACCGAGACTAACGCAGTATGAGGCATTAGAGGAATGGGAGATTGAGGCTTTCGAAAGGGAGAAACCCCGAATGGACAAAGGTCTGACCAAGTGGTACCCAAGGCTGAAACAAGAGACCAGGGATAAAAGGATGAAACAGTGGAGACAGAGCATGATTATTGAGGGTATGTTTCCCATAATGCCAGCATGTACCCCTTCTGCAGGAGAGAAAAGGACAGAAAAGAGTAAACATTGGGGGGCCCTGGGGGAGTCAGACGATGAATTATTAGATGACATTTTTACGAGAAGTCCGCCCCCTTATAATGAGGGAGCCCGACCTTCCAGTACAGGAGAAAATCCCCAGCGTCCATCTATTAAGGAGGAGGACAGATCCCTGAGTAGGGGGGGAGGTGGTCAGGTACTGCCCTATTTTGAGAATCCCGGACCCGCGGAGGTACGAGATATATATCCTAGAGTGCCCGTGAGCCCGGAGGAAAAATATTCCCGTGAAAGAGCCTTTTTCCCCGGACCTCTTTATGAAAACGAAGAGAAACCATTAAGTTCAGGAATGCCCTTTTTACAGCCTCCCTATGGGGAAGAGCGCAGGTCATTTGGCACAGGAACTTTGTTCCCAAAACCAAATTATGGTGGAGGACCAAGTGAAACGCATCCTACTGCCCCGAGTTTTACCCCTCACCTGACCCCACAGATGATACCTGACCGGACATTAGGAAGAGTACTAGATGAGAGGGAGCAAGAGGCCCTAGCTAGACAGAGAACAGAAATAATTCAGAAAATCTCCCAGTTAAATACCAGTCCTGAGGCTTTGACTATTCCGGTAACAATTGGACCAGTGGTTCCGTTGTATGGGAATAATCAGGGAAGCCCAAACCCTCCAGTTATTAATCCAATCATGGCCCCACCAAGGCAGGAGCCCCTACTGATAGACGATCAGTCCAGTGAGTGCGAGTCCGAGGTTGTGTTCTTGGACCTGCCAAACAAACAGACCGGGAAGGGAGTGCAGAAGAGGCATAATCCTTTTAATGCGAAAGAAATTAAATTAGAATCAACGTCAGGTACTAGGAGTGTCTCTCTGGTAACTCCGGAAGAAATTGAAAATTGGAGTCGTGAACTAGAAAAACAGACTCCGCAAACGAAACATTTAGACCTCTACAAACTGAGGGTAGAAATAGAGGAATTAATGGCAGGAAATGTGGGATTGGACAGATTAAATACCTACTCTGAAGAAGAGTTGCTGTTTATGTGTAAAAGCCTTACCAGAAGTACCAGGGTGCTCCACGAAAAGTTGACCGACACTGCAGCTAGTATGGGGGTAGATATTTCAAGATCCAAGCCCTTGCAAAAACCTTACAGAGCTGAATTCTCAGACAAAGATATAGAGAACTTGAATGTGTCAGGGAAAAAGTTGCAGATTAAAGAGCTGCTAGCAATTTTGCAAAAATGGGGAGACGTGGAAAAATGGAAAAGCAGGTGGGCACGAAAGAAAGATGAGGCTCGATCCAGACAAGCGACCCCTGAGTTCGCTTTGAGAGAAGTAGACAAGCCCGAACAGTTGTGCCCCATGCGTGAAGTACCAGGTGGGAGGTATGTGCACGTTCCATGGTCCAGACAGGATATTGTGTCCTTTACTAACGATTTCCCGAAATTGCGCGAAAAGCCAGTTGACTGGTACCGGCAGGTGGAAAGGTTCGTAAAGGTGCAAAAATGCCTGTGGAAAGACCTGGATGGATTTTTCGATATTGTGGTCCCCGTAGATCTATGGACCGAGTGTAAAATAGCCATAGCCTGGCCTAGTGAGGAGTACCCGAGGGACTCTAACACAGGGGAACCATCGATTGAAGTGATGAAAAAATATGAACAAGTAATTCAGCATTTGAAAAATAAGGTGCCCGCAAAGGAAACTGATTGGACTAGGATAGATAGAACAACGCAGGAAAGAGCCGAGACAGTGCACTCCTATTAGGAAAGGCTGTTGCAGGTGTTTAAAACATACAGTGGTATAGATAACATCGAGATGAAGGATATGACGCATTTCATTTACAGGTTTGTAAACGGTTTAAGACCCGAAATTTGTCAGTGGATAAAGGATAATAAAATCTGTTGGCATACCAAAAAGGTAGACGAGGTCCTGCGGTACGCAAAGTACTGCGAGGACGAGATGGCAGAAAAGAAAAAGGCCCTCAAAGAGAAGGTTATGTGGGCTCAAGTGAAGCTCGCAGAACAGCAGGAAAAACAGTTGAGTAACATGGCCAAAAACAATCAGAACCAAGGTCCTGGGGGTGGGGGAGGAGGTAATCCCCGGCCCAAAATGAGCAGAGAAGAGGCTATGAAGAAATGTCCCTGTCACCAGTGCGGAGAAATTGGACACTGGCGAAACGAGTGTCCTTATTTGCCTGACGATAACCCCAAAACACCTGATTTAACTCCACAGACGCAGAAAGAAAGATCAAGAAAGGCTCAACCACAGGTAAAAACGATTCAGGTGCCCCGAGCTCCAAAGCAAGCACATAGGGGAAAAGTCACAGAGGGTGATGAGATAGAAGTCTGGGAAAGCAATGAGAACAGAAATGCAGCAACTTCGCAGTATTTGTTTAACGATACCTTCCTTTGTGATGACCAGTACTGACGGGGCCTGAGAGGGGAGGACGAGGAGTGCGTACTTGGCGCCTCCTTGCCGGTAGACCAGTCCGGACCATACATTGAAGGAAAGGTTGACGGAAATGATGTCACTTTTCTGTTGGACACTGGTGCTACCCGTTCTACTGTGAGAACAGTGGACGTTCCAAACCTACCCCTCTCGGGAGAAGCCATCCAAGTAGTGGTTGTATCTAATCAATTGATTAGTACTCCTGTTACCAAGCCCATGGAGATCTCAATTGGAAACTTTAAGGAAATGCATAGATTTGTCGTTTGTGACACCAGTCCAGTGAACTTACTGGGACGTGATTTGCTGTGCAAAATGAACTGTACCATCTTTTGCACACCAAAGGGTGTTGAAATTCAGACCCCAGATGAAGATGGCATCTATAAATTAATGTTAATCAGACCTGACTCAGAGATTAAACGAATGACTATGCAGGATTTGCCCAAGGAACTCCAAGAAGCAGTGAAGCCAGAAGTATGGGACTTTATTGGGAAGGATGTAGGGTTAATGAAAAACGTGGACCCCATACAGATAGCAATCAAGGACAATGCAGTATACCACAATACTAAACCCTACAGAATGAATGCAGAAGTGAGAACAGGTGTCACTCTGGAAATACAAAAATTGCTAGAAGGAAACATCATACAGGAAGTATTGAGTAGCCCATGTAACTCACCGATTATGGGCATCAAGAAGCCTAGTGGCAAGTACAGAGTAGTGCAGGACCTACGAAAGGTAAACAAGATAGTGGTCCCCTGCTGCCCTATTGTCCCGAACCCAGCAGTGATTCTGTATCAGATACCCTGGGATGCTGAGTGGTTCACTGTGATAGACCTGTGTCATGCATTCTTTTCCCTATCCCTTGCATCCAGATAGCACATTTATTTTCTCATTTGCCTTCAATGGTCACGTGTATGTCTGGAACAGGGTCCCCCAAGGGTGCACAGAGAGCCCCTCTATCTTTAATCAGATCTTGAAAAAATGTTTGGAAACTTTGGTCTTACCTGGGAACTCTGTCCTAGTGCAATACATAGACGACCTCTTGGTGGCGTCTAAAAGTCATAGGGATTGTGTGATTGACACCATTGTCCTACTGAATCACCTGAGTGAGAAGGGACATAAAGTGGCCCCTGACAAATTACAGTTCTGTGCAAAATCAGTGAAATATCTGGGGCACCAGATAGAGAAAGGTGTCAGGAAAGTAACATCAGAAAGGGTGAGAATAATTCAAAAGATGCAGTTACCCCGTACTCAGAAAGAGATCAGAATGTTCCTGGGAGTGATAGGATACTGCAGGCAATGGATTCTGGGATTTGCAGTTCTAGCTAGGCCTTTGATAAAAATGACCAAGAGAGGAACACCAGATATTGTAGAATGGGATGATGAAAGCTTAACAGCCTTCACAAAATTGCGAGATTGTCTGTGTACAGCCCCTGCGTTGGGAATGCCAGACTATTCCAAGGAATTTGCCCTATTCTGTGACACTCGCGATAATTGCGCGTTGTCAGTCCTGACACAAGAACATGGCACGACCAGAAGGCCTGTGGCATATTTCTCTGCCACCCTGGATCCAGTGGCTGCTGGATTACCAGGATGTCTGAAAGCAGTAGCTGCTACCTGCGCAAGTTTAGAGCAGAGTGAGTCCATTGTCATGGGACATCCTGTAACTGTGTATGTTCCACATGGAGTGGTAATTTTACTGACCCGAACGAAAACTCAGTACCTCACCCCTAGTCGGCTGACTAAATACGAAAGGATTCTTGTGGGTGCTGCAAATGTAAACATTGTTAGGTGCAGTATTCTGAACCCCGCCACTCTGCTCCCCGACCCAATGGATATGGAAGGTGGGGTGGATGATGAGCATGATTGCATTGATTTAACAGAATTCAACACCAAACCACGCCCAGACATTAAAGAAACACCATTGCCTGAGCATGACAAGGAATTATTTGTGGATGGTTCATGTCTAAGACATGAGCAAGGAGGCCTGAGTGCCGCCTATGCGGTAGTCTCCTTAACAAAAATTGAAGAAGCAGGTTATCTATTTGACGTAAAGTCTGCACAAGTAGCCGAATTGATAGCTATGATAAAAGCTTGCAAAATTGGGAAAAACCTACGCATAACAGTGTATACTGACAGTCAGTACTGTTATGGGGTTGTGCATGACTTTGGCCAGTTGTGGCTGCAGAGGGAGTTCCTGACTTCATCAGGTACCCCTATTCGAAATGGGAAAGTGGTTCAAGACCTTTTAGAGGCAATCCAGTTACCAAAGGAACTGGCAGTGGTAAAGTGTGTCGCTCATAAGAAGGACATTGACACTGTATCACTGGGAAATGATTTTGCTGATCGAGTGGCCCAATGGTGTGCCAGAGATCGATATATCATAAATCCAAAACGAGGGGGGGCAGGAACCAGCTGCCAACTTCAAGTGTTTGAAGAAGTGCCTACATGGGATGAAGTGAAAGAGTGGCAGCAGGCGGCACCTTGGCAAGAGAAGAGAAGTGGAAGGAAGATGGGTGTAGACCAAGACGTGTGGATGGTGTCATCTTGGGCCCAACTGGTATGCCTGTGTTACCTAGACACTTACTTAGCACAATGGCGAGATTGATACATGAAGGATCACACATTGGTAGGGACGCCATGATTCTAGTGTTCCAACAGACTTGGTACAGTAAAAAGTTCAGGAAAGTAGCAGAGTCCCTCTGCCAGAGGTGCCTGCCATGTCAAAGGATGAACGCAGGAAAAAGAACTGCGGTGGAACTGGGAAAAATTGGGAGGTCAGGAGGTCCCTTTGTGAGAATACAAGTTGATTTCATCACCATGCCACGTTGTGAAGGGAAGCGATATGTCCTTGTCATGGTCTGCCTATTTTCAAAGTGGGTGGAAGCTTTCCCTACTCCCCAGAATGACGCAATGACAGTAGCTAAGTGTTTACTAAAAGAACTGATACCTAGGTTCGGGGTTCCAGTCACTATTGAATCAGATAGAGGCCGACATTTTCAGAATGAGGTGATCGACGAACTCTGTAAGGCCTTTGGAATCACACAAAAGCTTCACTGTGCGTACCGTCCAGAGGCTTCTGGAATAGTGGAACAAGTAAACGGAACTATCAAAAACAGATTCGCAAAACTGTGTGATGCATCTGGCATGACTTGGGTGAAGGCCCTGCCCCTGGTCCTGATGGGACTCCGAAGTGTTCCTGACCGCAAGACAGGCCTAAGTCCCCATGAAATCTTGATGGGAAGAGTGATGAGACAAGCATGGGTACCAGGAAGCAAACTGTTGAGTATTACTGATGATTTGGTGCTTGAATACTGCAAGAGATTAGGTGACCAAGTGCGTTCTATCTCTCGCCAGATCGGAGAAGACGCCATCCTCAATCCAACGACCCCTCTCCACAAACTGGTCCCGGGAGACTGGGTCAAGATAAAGAAGCATACTCGGAAGAGCTGCCTGGAGCCAAGGTGGGGAGAGAAGCGTCAGGTGATCCTGGTAACAACCACAGCAGTAAAGTGTGCAGGGGTTCCACATTGGATACACGCCAGCCACACCCAGAAGGTATTACCAGACGGAGAGCCTGAAGAAGAAGGGCGTCCAGCAGAGGACTCTGCAGGAGCCAGACCAGAAGTAGCTGACGACGTACAGCCCAGTACCAGTCGAGCTGCAGAATCAGCAGACATTGGCCCAGGAGTAGTTGATGACAAACTGCCAAGAGTCCAGCCTGCTGAAGGGTTCCAAGAAGCTGAGCCAGAAGTAGCTGAAGACGAGCTGCCGAGCATATGGCCAGAGGAGTGGATACCATTGATTGATCTCACCGAAGACCCCATCAGAACAAGCGAACGACTTTGGGAAGGTAGAGAGTGGACTAGAGAGGAAAAGCAAGGCACAGGTGAAGAACCTCAGGATCTTGAGATTCACATCAAAACTGAGGAAGGAGAAGGTCAGACAGGGACAGAACAAGTGATTGATACTCCTCCATTGACTCCTGATGTCGAGAAGGGACAGACTAGACACAGTGTAATAGTTCGAGCAGAAGAAAATCAAGAGATCGAAGTGCTTAAACAGGATCAGATAGGATTAGGAGAACGTGTTCAGGAAACAGAAACAGAGACATTTGAAAAGCAAAAACAAAATTCTCCTGAACAAGGCCAGAATAGTAACCAGGCAGAAGAAATAGATGCTAGCCCTGGAAATAGTCAGATAGAAGAGGAAGAAACTGAAACAGAATTGCCACAAACTAATGAAAACAAGAGGGCAAGAGAAGAGAACGAGGTCTCAGTACCAACTAAAAGACTTAAGAAAAGAAAGCACATTGAGCCTGGATACATAAAGAAATTGAGACTGAGAATAAAAACAGTAGAAGAAAAACGTGCAGAAGAAAGGAGAAGTGCTCGCATAGCAGAACAACCAGAAGATACTTCCAAGAGAAGGAGTGATCGAATAAAAAGACAAAACAAAAAGTACAAGTCTCCTGAATGGACGCTCGTGTTAGAAGAATTTGAAGATCTTGATATAACTGACGAGAGCGACGGAGAACCAGTCTCTGAGTACTCTGCCGAAGAAGAAGACGAGCCACCGTGAATTTGCACAAAGTAAGCTACTGGTGTAAAGACACAAAGAGGGGTCGAGAAACTTCTTCTGAGCCAAAATGTCTGATTCAAACGTGAATGGTAGACCTAGTTGCAGTCGTTGCAAAACATGCTGCAAGGTATGTGTATGTAGTATAGTTATACTGATATTACTCTGGATAGGACTAACAGTTTTCATTCCTTTTGCGGTGAGCAAAAATACTAATATTGTCCCTACTGAAATTGTAAATACTGACAGTGAGGAGCTGAAAACACAGAGTGTAGCAAGACATGAAAGAGCACTTAGACAAACAAATCGAGACTTAGAAGCATCAGATGAGGGAGGACTACATTATCATGGAGTAAAGAATAGAACGCATTTAAACGTTTTCGCAAACCTGTTAATACACTATGTAGAGACTATGGAAATTGAAGATTGCTATGTCTGCATGAAGCTACCTACCTCTGTAGCTGAAGGCGTGACATACCATCACCTGCCCTTGACCTATGGAATTTCCTGTAGCATTTTAGCTAGTTTATTTTACAAAAGAGGACCGTTACAGTACTATTACTCAAACAGTGACGTGATCTTTTCTGAACTTCCTATACGTGGGAACTTGAATCCTGTACATACCAAAAGTGACGTTACTCGCTATATGGGCGAATACTTTGTGACTATAGGTAATATAGACCTAGGTGACGCACACAGAGATAACTTGACCTGTTCTTTGCGTGAGCAGGAAAAGATGTTCCTGAACATGGCAGAGAAAAGGAGAATAAAAATAAAAAGAAAGGCAGATGACGAAACACAGAAAAGGCCAAAATGGGCTGAGAACATGGAAGGCACCTCTAATGGTGGAGCGGGTCCTGCTCTGTTGCTGGATTTTGAAAAGAAAGGCAAGCTATGTCTTCACCGCGAGAAGACTAGCTATTATAATAACATTTTCATTGGTTCCAGTGAATGCAAACATAATTACAAGGTAATTGGAGGTTGGGGTTTCAAAAATGGGTCAGAGCCTGTGTTTCCTGGAATTTATTATATATGTGGGGACAAGGCTTATTTCAAATTGCCGGATCACTGGTATGGAAGCTGCTACTTTGGCATTGTCTTCCCGAAAATATATCATGTGAACAAAGTTGCTGGAAGCAGTGAAAATACTAATGGCTTAGTGCGTAGTAAAAGAGAAAGCATAGGTGAAATAATGGGTAGTATTTTCAGTGCACTGATACCTGGAGTGGGAGTGGTTCTGAACACTCACAGAATTTGCAAATTGTCCACTATAGTGGATGTGTTGTCTACTGACACAGCTCATGGATTTCTGCTGGTCAATACCGAAATGGTTGCGATCAGATCAATGGTTTTGCAGAACAGACTTGCTCTTGATACCTTATTAGCAAAAGAGGGCGGAGTCTGCCGGATGTTGAAGGCACAACATTGTTGCACTTATATTCCGGACAAAAGTGTGCAGCTCAAAAGATATGTGAAAAACATTACTAATTTGGAAAGGGAACTCAAGCCACTCGAGGTTGACAGTGCCTGGAAGAGACTGGTAGATGGTCTCTCAAATGTAGGTCATTGGTTTGCTAGCTTAGGTAAAAGCTTATTGTTTAAGGTACTGATGCCAATTGGAATTATAGGTCTTATCCTATTCTTCATATTTGTCTGTTGCAAATGTCGCAAACACACCGGAAAACATCAAGTGAATGCGAGAGGAGTGAAACGAAGTGTGGATGAACTTGAATTAGAGGAAATGAATAATCAGATATACAAAAGGGTGAAGAATTCTCACCCTACCAAAAATGAGAGAGAAAAGATGAATAGCTTGCTGGAAGAGATAGAGCTGTATAAGGTGTGAGAAGTTGGCATCTGGTTCCATTTATTTTGTGATGATAGTAAATATCATCAAAGAGGGGATTGATGAAGCAAAGCTTCGCATTTGAGACTTGCTTTTGTCATGAACCTCGTCCATGTATAACCAGGTAATAATTTGTACGTCTTACTAACGTTTATTTCATGTTTAAAACGAAATCAATGAAGCTTGCCTATGTGTATTGCTAATACGACTAATTTGAATCCTAAAAATGGCCGCTGCTTTGAAATAGCTCCTGCGCATGCGTCAGTCACACCCGCGTGTCCTGACGTGTTTGCAGGTTTGGAGGGAAATAGTTGCGCATGCGTAATACATAGCTTTCGCAATAACGTGGTACTGCTCGTGCCATTGCTCCTATGCCCGTGTATATGTAGCTAACATTTAGACTGCATAAGTATACATTTTAGTGATAAGTTGAAAGTACAAACCCAATGATGTGTTTTCATATCGTTATTTCTATGTATTAATTTGTTTTCGCTTACTTTTCATGTATCCTCGACTCGGAGGGGTGCTGGGCTGGGGAGACCATCTTGGAGGGTACTTGTGCGCAGACTCGCCAGGAGCCATCATGGCATTGAATTGCTGCCAAAGAAGGTTGATACCAGAAGCCACCCTGGGAAGCTGTACCTTCGCCCCGCAGCATCACGATATTGTTCCATTATGTTGCTAAAATGTATTCTTTCAATGTATTCTGCGCGATTTTCTCATGGGAACCCCAATCTTGCTAGGCGGTGCCCAGAGATGTAAATAAGGCCTCCAAATAGTCTGTTCTGATTGGTGTGTTACCCAAATCCTATCTTAGGACCAATCCAAATTGAGGGATTCTGACACTTTGCAACATTGGGGGGTGGTACACCGTCCCCAAACTGTATATCTACCCTGGGTTCACCTAGGGAAATTGTCCGACTTGTCTGGTTTAGCTGACCTGTCACTGACCCATCGCACTCAATAGGTGACTGAAGATACAGAGCACTGCGGAGTGCTCTGTCCGAAATTGACCATAGACTAAGGTTCTACCGAACCTTAAAGTGCTGGCGAAGCACTTTGCTGGGAGTTCGCTGACCCAATCGGGGTCTTGATCGATAGCTGCAGAGAGGGTGGAGCGTAGGCGTTGCTTCCGAACTGCGGGTGCTGGTCCTGTCCTGAGGGTTTCCTGTCCTGTCCTGGGTGTCCATTCTGCACCTGCTGTCCATTGAGGGGTATCCTTCCTTGAGGGTTTCCTGTCCTTAACTGACCCGTGGCCAGGGTTTGGTTTCCACACCAGTCTAGGTAAATATTGCTCTGAAATCTTTAAACTTGCACCTTTCTATTTTCTGTCTTTGCTTCAATAAAGACACACCTTTGCATATGTTGATTTTTCCATGCTTTTGCCGCAACTATTGAAATCGTAAAGTCATTAGCATAATTTCATAACGTGTTCCCATGTTACCCTATCTGTTAGAAATTATATTTTGCATTGCAGTTTGTCATTTTCTGATATGGTCTAGAACGTCCTTACTTAAACTGTCTAAAGAAATTTTGCCCTAAATGCATAAGAGTTTCCTGTTGCACCCCATATTAGCATTTCCATGATTACCCTGACTTTATTTCTCTATAGTTATGTACTTTTCGTTATCTTGATTATTGATTGCCTTATTCTTGTAAATCTCATGCTTTCAGAAAACGAACTTTAGATAAAGACTTTAAAACTTCCAGTTGTCCGTGGTCATTTTACAAAGGTATTGAATGTCATTTTGAGTTGTATTTTGCTGCCTTTCCTTTTACAGCTAGCTCCCTGATCCATTGTGGTCATAGGTACCCGTGTCGGTGGATGGTAAGTCGGGTACGCTGAGTAATAACAGTAGGGAATTCACACAAATTGGTAGCAGCCCGTGAAGTCACCCGGCCAATGTATATAGTGAATTGAAATATATTGGCCCGAAGCCGGAAGCAGCGAAATTATTGGTTGGGTCACCTCGCGCGCTCTATCATTACTATCTAGTCACAGGTTCAAATCATGATGCGATCCACTTAGCCTATTATCCTTTCCCAGTGGCGCTGGCATCTACTGAAGGTGGGGGGGGGGCGGTCAAACAAAAGGAGAAAAAAGAAAAAAAGAAATGCACTGATTGATCCTGATGATGGTGATAATGTGCTCCTCACTCTGACTTCATCTGCTGCTGGGACTGCAGTGCAGACCCCAGAAAACTCCTTCAACCAATCCAGGATTGCTCATGTGCTGTTAAACAGCATGTGAGCAGGGCCCTGATTGGTGGGAACAGCCTCTGCCACCGCTCCTGAAGGTACTGGATGCCTGCACTTGCTCTCAGCCTAGCTGTCTGAAGAGGGGTGGGGTGGGAGTTTTAAAGTGCGCATGTGTGGCTGGCCATCTCAAGATGACTAGCCAAAGACACATGCGCACTTTGAAAAAGGTCAAAAGGCAGCATTCTGCCCACCACTCCTCCCTTCTAACTGATTTGATTTGATTTGGGGATTTACAAAGCGCTACAATCACCCTAGGGCATCAAGGTGCTAAAGACCCGCTAGACACCGGCCGTCCATACTCAGGGTATGAGCAGGCCCGCCCGCCCGCCCGTCCTGATGCTCAGTTCAGGACGGGACGATAAAAAATAAAATGGTAATGAATCACTATTTTATTTTTATCTCTGGGGCTTTGGGGGGCACATAAATGGGCGAAGCTCCTCCTCTCCAATGGAGGAGCTGTCCATATCCCTTCCATGTCATTGAGACAGGTAACAGTTCATGTCTAACATGTGTCACCAGTTTGGCAGCGATCAATCACTTTACAATATAGACATTTTGTTATTCTGTTAAAAATATTCATCAGCCCTGCTATTGTGTTCCTGACTGCCTTGGTTAGTTATCAGAGCCTCTACCCTTTAAAATATTGCTTAACCATTCGGTTGTGCCCTTCCTGCTTTTTGCTTTTTTTTGCAATTACTCTAAAGGAGAGAACTTGTGTAGAACTGCTTCTGCAGTGAAGAGTGTACACATTCAAAGGGACAGGGGAACATCTGACTATAACGCATGCACAATTTTTGTTGTTTGGAGCATTTATGCACCAGCGCTCTGTAAAAAGTCAAAGTGGCAGAAAAACTCATTCAACTCTCCACTGTGCTGCAAAGTCAATGAAAGGACTTGTATCACAAATACAGTGTGACTAACAGTTCAAGGCCTGTAACAACCAATCATCAAGTTGTTCAGGCTACATGGCGATAGGCTGTATTATAGGAACTGGAATGTCAGTCGAAGTGTGACTCTGATGCAATGTTTGGAAGGTTAAAGGAGATAAGTGAAGGATCACAGTCCCAATGAGAGCTAATACTGGACTGGACAGCAGAAAGCTCCAGGTATGTATGTGCAGGCAAGTAAGTACATATGTGTGTGTTTGTATGCATGAGAGAGATCATGTGATGTGTCCACTCTTCATTGGCCTGTTGATGCCTACTCCTGTTCTTTATAATGTTGACAATAACTATGGTAATTCTTGTCATGTTGTGGGCATCCATGACATGATGGTGCCTTCAAATAGTATAATGTTGGCCCTGTTTGTTTTGGTAAAATGAGTTTATTTATTTTTAATGAAAGCTTGCGTTTGATTGTAAAATGTGTTTAATTGTTATATATCATAAATTTAAAAGTTGATGTTTCAGGGGGCGTGGCTTGATGTCCACGGAAGATGGCGGCTGCTCCGTGAGCTCCGGCAGGTCGGCGCAGGTGAAGACTGTTTTTGTGTGGGTTCCACAACCCGTTATCCTTTTGAAGTGCGGCTTCCAGTCTATGAACTGCCCAATGACATCCTGGTAGTGTGTACAACACGCCAGCAAAGCTCTGTTTCAGGTATTCCTTTAACTCTCCTGTCACTTCAGACACGGCTGCCATCTACGCAGAACTGAAGCAGTGGATTACCTTTCCTCACCATTTGGCACCCAGAAGTATTGTGGTCTCTTTTCAACATGCCATAACCCAATTTCATCCTGTATATGGCTGGGTCTGCCAGTATCGGACGTATTTACACTGCAGGTGTGATTCATAATCATTTTTCAAATGACCGCTACTCTTTCCTCACAAGTGCAGTCGCTACAATAGCCATTTTCGAAGCAATGAGTATGTGCGCCTCGGCTCCCTCACTATTTATTCCTGATTACTGCCCTGTTTGTGGCTAAGCACCAGCTTTTAACAACAAGTGATATCTCTTTACATTAATAGCAAGAAATCTTCCTGCCAGTACAGGGAGCTCACTCTCTAATATTTTGACTGCTCTTCGGCCTTTTTACATTCTTGCAATTGATTTTTGTGGTATCAAGCTATTTGCACCTGCTTCAATGATATCTCTGCATAGCTTTTGGGGAGGCTGTGAAGGCTTACTTCCTCTACCTCATCTCCTACCAGCAAACTCATCAAAAACTCCACACTCTTCACAAAGCTTGCTGCAATGGAGTCTGCATCTGCTTCTTCATCAAAAGCTGGCGCACCCTCATTGTCGCAGTCAATGATGCCCACTCTGGAGAATTCTGTTAAAGCTAATTCTAAACGTCTCAAAAAAGACCCTCCCTCCCCTACAACGTCACCACCTCCTGCCTCATTAGACTTGCTATTGGAGGAAATACGTGCCTTAAAGCCCTTTATGGAAGAGACAAACTCCAAACTTCAATTTCTGACCGATCGATGGTCCCAATTAGATGAGAGACTTGTCGCAGTTGAGCAGACTGTGTCTTCCTACAATGAAACTGAAAGTAAGGTTCATGTTCTCCAATCACAGGTAACCTACCTACAGAAGCACGTCGAAGATTTCGAAAATGGAAATTGAAGAAATAACCTACGTATTTATGGTTTGCCAGAGAATATGGAAGGTGCAGATCCTCTTACCTTCTTCAAATCTTTTCTGCCTAAATTGCAGGGTCTTCCTGCAGACATAATCTTGAGTATTCAACGTACACATAGGTTGGGGCGTCAGTATACCAAAGCTTCTGGTTCTAATCGTTCAAGATGTGTCATTTTGTATTTCTTGGAATGCACAGACCTCCTCAAAGTTTTATCAGCTTCTAGAAAGATATCACACATTTCATGGCGAGGCCACCCGTTGTTTTTTTCACAGGACTATGCTAAAAGTACTGAAGATTGACACATGGGCGTCGATTCCGATCCGGTAAAATATTCCGCCGTACGATTCGCATTCGTATCCGAATCCGTACGAATGGGAACTTTACGTCTGACCTGCGAATTCCGATCCGTTCCCGTCGAATTCCGTACGAATATCATCGAACCGTCCGAATCACAGTCGATGATCCGTACGAATATGCATCGGGAATCCTACCGTACGAATCGTAACCAGGCCGTACAAACACACAAGTACGATCCTGTACGAGAAGCCTGACAGCGATTCGTACGGAACAAAGTTTTCGCACTTGAATAATGATTCGTGTGGCAATATTCGTCTCGCATCAGGCAGCATCAACACATACCACACGTGTACCCCTCGCTCAAGCACAAGTACGACACGCACCCCCCCAACAAGCCCACGCGAACACCCCCACCCGCCCATGGCCCGTACCAGTCAATCGCACGCACAAGTACGACACACACACCCCCAACAAGCCCACGCAAACACCCCCACCCGCCAACGGCCCGTACCAGTCAATCGCACGCACAAGTACGACACGTACCCCCCCAAGAAGCCCACGCGAACACCCCACCCGCCAACGGCCCGTACCAGTCAATCGCACGCACAAGTACGACACGCACACCCCCCCAACAAGCCCCCGCGAACACCCCCACCCGTCAAAGGCCCGTACCAGTCAATCGCACGCACAAGTATGACACGCACACCCCCCTACGCGAACACCCCCACCCACCAATGGCCCGTACCAGTCAATCGCACGCACAAGTACGACATGCACACCCCCCCAACAAGCCCACGTGAACACCCCCACCCGCCAACGGCCCGTACCAGTCAATCGCACACAGAAGTACGACACGCACACCCCCCCAACAATCCCACGCGAACACCCCCACCCGCCAATGGCCCGTACCAGTCAATCGCACGCACAAGTACGACACGCACACCCCCCCAACAAGCCCACGCGAACACCCCCACCCCCCAACGGCCCGTACCAGTCAATCGCACGCACAAGTACGACACGCACCCCCCCAACAAGCCCACGTGAACACCCCCACCCGCCCACCGCCTATACCAGTCAATCGCATGCACAAGTCCAACACGCACCCCCCCAACAAGCCCACACGAACACCCCCACCCACCAACGGCCCGTACCAGTCAATCGCACGCACAAGTATGACATGCACCCCCCCAACAAGCCCACGCGAACACCCCCACCCGCCCACGGCCCGTACCAGTCAATCGCACGCACAAGTATGACACGCACCCCCCCAACAAGCCCACGCGAACACCCCCACCCATCAACGACCCGTACCAGTCAATCGCACGCACAAGTATGACACGCACACCCCCCCAACAAGACCACGCGAACACCCCCACCCGCCAACGGCCCGTACCAGTCAATCGCACGCACAAGTACAACACGCACACCCCCCTGCGCGAACAACCCCATCCGCCAACGGCCCGTACCACTCAATCGCACGCACAAGTACAACACGCACACCCCCCTACGCGAACACCCCCACCCGCCAACGGCCGTACCAGTCAATCGCACGCACAAGTACGACACGCACACCCCCCCAACAAGCCCACGCGAACACCCCCACCCGCCAACGCCCCGTACCAGTCAATCGAATGCACAAGTACGACACGCACACCCCCTCAACAAGCCCACGCGAACACCCCCACCCGCCAACGGCCCGTACCAGTCAATCGCTCGCACAAGTATGACACGCACACCCCCTACGCGAACACCCCCACCCGCCAACGGCCCGTACCAGTCAATCGCATGCACAAGTATGACACGCACACCCCCCTACGCGAACAACCCCACCTGCCAACGGCCCGTACCAGTCAATCGCACGCACAAGTACGACACGCACACCCCCCCAACAAGCCCACGCGAACACCCCCACCCCCCAACGGCATGTACCAGTCAATCGCACGCACAAGTACAACACGCACCCCCCCAACAAGCCCACGCGAACACCCCCACCCGCCCACGGCCTATACCAGTCAATCGCACGCACAAGTACGACACGCACCCCCCAACAAACCCACACGAACACCCCCACCCACCAACGGCCCGTACCAGTCAATCGCACACACAAGTATGACACGCACCCCCCCAACAAGCCCACGCGAACACCCCCACCCGCCCACGGCCCGTACCAGTCAATCGCACGCACAAGTATGACAGGCACCCCCCCAACAAGCCCACGCGAACACCCCCACCCACCAACGACCCGTACCAGTCAATCGCTCGCACAAGTATGACACGCACACCCCCCAACAAGCCCACGTGAACACCCCCACCCGCCAACGGCCCGTACCAGTCAATCGCATGCACAAGTACAACACGCACACCCCCCTGCGCGAACAACCCCACCCGCCAACGGCCCGAACCACTCAATCGCACGTACAAGTACAACACGCACACCCCCCTACGCAAACACCCTCACCCGCCAACGGCCGTACCAGTCAATCGCATGCACAAGTACGACACGCACACCCCCCAACAAGCCCACGCGAACACCCCCACCCGCCAATGGCCCGTACCAGTCAATCGCATGCACAAGTACGACACGCACACCCCCTCAACAAGCCCACGCGAACACTCCCACCCGCCAACGGCCCGTACCAGTCAATCGCTCGCACAAGTATGACACGCACACCCCCCTACGCAAACACCCCCACCCGCCAACGGCCCGTACCAGTCAATCGCACGCACAAGTACGACACGCACCCCCCCAACATGCCCACGCGAACACCCCCACCCGCCAACGGCCCATACCAGTCAATCGCACGCACAAGTATGACACGTACACCCCCCTACGCGAACACCTCCACCCGCCAACGGCCCGTACCAGTCAATCGCACGCACAAGTACGACACGCACACCCCCCTACGCGAACACCCCCACCCGCCAACGGCCCGTACCAGTCAATCGCACGCACAAGTATGGCACGCACCCCCCCAACAAGCCCACGCGAACACCCCCACCTGCCAACGGCCCATACCAGTCAATCGCACGCACAAGTACGACATGCACACCCCCCTACGCGAACACCCCTACCCGCCAACGGATCGTACCAGTCAATCGCACACACAAGTACGACACGCACACCCTCCAACAAGCCCACGCGAACACCCCCACCCGCCAATGGCCCGTACCAGTCAATCGCACGCACAAGGACGACACGCACACCCCCCTACGTGAACACCCCCACCCGCCAACGGCCCGTACCAGTCAATCGCACGCACAAGTACGACACGCACACCCCCCCAACAAGCCCACGCGAACACCCCCACCCCCCAACGGCCCGTACCAGTCAATCACACGCACAAGTACGACACGCACCCCCCCAACAAGCCCACACGAACACCCCCACCCGCCAACGGCCCGTACCAGTCAATCGCACGCACAAGTATGACACGCACCCCCCCAACAAGCCCACGCGAACACCCCCACCCGCCCACGGCCCGTACCAGTCAATCGCACGCACAAGTATGACACGCACCCCCCCAACAAGCACACGCGAACACCCCCACCCACCAACGGCCCGTACCAGTCAATCGCACGCACAAGTATGACACGCACACCCCCCCAACAAGCCCACGCGAACACCCCCACCCACCAACGGCCCGTACCAGTCAAATGCACTCACAAGTACAACACGCACACCCCCCTGCGCGAACAACCCCACCCGCCAACGGCCCGTACCACTCAATCGCATGCACAAGTACGACACGCACACCCCCTCAACAAGCCCACGTCAACACCCCCACCCGCCAACGGCCCCTACCAGTCAATCGCTCGCACAAGTATGACACGCACACCCCCCTACGCGAACACCGCCAACGGCCCGTACCAGTCAATCGCACGCACAAGTACAACACGCACATCCCCCTGCAGGAACACCCCCACCCGCCAACGGCCCGTACCAGTCAATCGCACGCACAAGTACGACACGCACACCCCCTCAACAAGCCCACGTGAACACCCCCACCCGCCAACGGCCTGTACCAGTCAATCGTTTGCACAAGTATGACACGCACACCCCCCTACGCGAACACCGCCAACGGCCCGTACCAGTCAATCGCACACACAAGTACGACACGCACCCCCCCAACAAGCCCACGTGAACACCCCCACCCGCCAATGGCCCGTACCAGTCAATCGCACGCACAAGTACGACACGCACACCCCCCTACGTGAACACCCCCACCCGCCAACGGCCCGTACCAGTCAATCGCACGCACAAGTACGACACGCACCCCCCCAACAAGCCCACGCGAACACCCCCACCACCCAACGGCCCGTACCAGTCAATCACACGCACAAGTACGACACGCACCCCCCCCAACAAGCCCACACAAACACCCCCACCCGCCAACGGCCCGTACCAGTCAATCGCATGCACAAGTATGACACGCACCCCCCCAACAAGCCCACGCGAACACCCCCACCCGCCCACGGCCCGTACCAGTCAATCGCACGCACAAGTATGACACGCACACCCCCCCAACAAGCCCACGCGAACAGCCCCACCCACCAACGGCCCGTACTAGTCAATCGCACGCACAAGTACAACACGCACACCCCCCTGCGCGAGCAACCCCACCCGCCAACGGCCCGTACCACTCAATCGCATGCACAAGTACGACACGCACACCCCCTCAACAAGCCCACGTGAACACCCCCACCCGCCAACGGCCCCTACCAGTCAATCGCTCGCACAAGTATGACACGCACACCCCCTACGCGAACACCGCCAACGGCCCGTACCAGTCAATCGCACGCACAAGTACAACACGCACATCCCTCTGCAGGAACACCCCCACCCGCCAACGGCCCGTACCAGTCAATCGCACGCACAAGTACGACACGCACACCCCCTCAACAAGCCCCAAGAACACCCCCACCCGCCAACGGCCCGAACCAGTCAATCGCTTGCACAAGTATGACACGCACACCCCCCTACGCGAACACCGCCAACGGCCCGTACCAGTCAATCGCACGCACAAGTATGACACGCACCCCCCCAACAAGCCCACGTGAACACCCCCACCCGCCAACGGCCCATACCAGTCAATCGCATGCACAAGTATGACACGCACACCCCCCTACGCGAACACCCCCACCCGCCAACGGCCCGTACCAGTCAATCGCACGCACAAGTACGGCACGCACCCCCCCAACAAGCCCACGCGAACACCCCCACCTGCCAACGGCCCATACCAGTCAATCGCACGCACAAGTACGACACGAATACCCCCCTACGCGAACACCCCCACCCGCCAACGGCCTGTACCAGTTAATCGCACGCACAAGTACGACACGCACACCCCCCCAACAAGCCCACGCGAACACCCCCACCCCCCAACGGCCCGTACCAGTCAATCACACGCACAAGTACGACACGCACCCCCCCAACAAGCCCACACGAACACCCCCACCCGCCAACGGCCCGTACCAGTCAATCGCATGCACAAGTATGACACGCACCCCCCCCCTCAACAAGCCCACGCGAACACCCCCACCCGCCCACGGCCCGTACCAGTCAATCGCACGCACAAGTATGACATGCACCCCCCCAACAAGCACACGCGAACACCTCCACCCACCAACGGCCCGTACCAGTCAATCGCACGCACAAGTATGACACGCACACCCCCCCAACAAGCCCACGCGAACACCCCCACCCACCAACGGCCCGTACCAGTCAATTGCACGCACAAGTACAACACGCACACCCCCCTGCGCGAACAACCCCACCCGCCAACGGCCCGTACCACTCAATCGCATGCACAAGTACGACACGCACACCCCCTCAACAAGCCCACGTGAACACCCCCACCCGCCAACGGCCCCTACCAGTCAATCGCTCGCACAAGTATGACACGCACACCCCCCTACGCGAACACCGCCAACGGCCCGTACCAGTCAATCGCACGCACAAGTACAACACGCACATCCCCCTGCAGGAACACCCCCACCCGCCAACGGCCCGTACCAGTCAATCGCACGCACAAGTACGACACGCACACCCCCTCAACAAGCCCACGTGAACACCCCCACCCGCCAACGGCCCGTACCAGTCAATCGCTCGCACAAGTATGACACGCACACCCCCCTACGCGAACACCTCCAACGGCCCGTACCAGTCAATCGCACGCACAAGTATGACACGCACCCCCCCAACAAGCCCACGTGAACACCCCCACCCGCCAACGGCCCGTACCAGTCAATCGCACGCACAAGTACGACACGCACACCCCCTCAACAAGCCCACGTGAACACCCCCACCCGCCAACGGCCCGTACCAGTCAATCGCTCGCACAAGTATGACACGCACACCCCCCTACGCGAACACCTCCAACGGCCCGTACCAGTCAATCGCACGCACAAGTATGACACGCACCCCCCCAACAAGCCCACGTGAACACCCCCACCCGCCAACGGCCCATACCAGTCAATCGCATGCACAAGTATGACACGCACACCCCCCTACGCGAACACCCCCACCCGCCAACGGCCCGTACCAGTCAATCGCACGCACAAGTACGACACGCACACCCCCCTACGCGAACACCCCCACCCGCCAACAGCCCGTACCAGTCAATCGCACGCACAAGTACGGCACGCACCCCCCCAACAAGCCCACGCGAACACCCCCACCTGCCAACGGCCCATACCAGTCAATCGCACGCACAAGTACGACACGAATACCCCCCTATGCGAACACCCCCACCCGCCAACGGCCTGTACCAGTTAATCGCACGCACAAGTACGACACGCACACCCCCCCAACAAGCCCACGCGAACACCCCTACCCGCCAACGGCCCGTACCAGTCAATCGCACGCACAAGTACGACACGCACACATAAAGCCAACACCCAAACCAACACAAGGACTTTGCAAACAAGTCGCACAACAACACTGAACATGTCTCCTGTGTACACACCATTGAGAATCAATGTCCTGGTCACAGCCAAACAGAGGTCAACACTAACACCCACCCCTTATAACACACACACAACCAATTCAAATTAAGCCACACCGACTATTTGACCAATAAAAGGGTCCACACATACAACCCATCATCCTTTGCAACATACCCATTATTGCGAAGAAACAGAGAGCACACCAACAATTGCAGCCACATACCTTCGCACATACACCCTATCACATCTAACCCTGGGCGGGCGGCTACGTTCCGTGCACGGAGTGTGCGTAGTGCCGGCTTCTACGCATTTTGCGTAGCAGGCGTAGAATCCGGCACTATGCACGCTCCGCAGACGGAGCGTAGCTGGCCGCCACCCGCCTCCCTCCCGCCCTCCCTAAATACTTTAAATTAAAAGCGGAAAAGAATTAAAAGGCACTTACCTTGCCCGCCGCTGCCCGCCGCGTCCCCGGGGCTCGCTATCTTCATGGCTTCCGTCTTGTGTATCTAATGCGCATGCGCGAGCGGCCGCGCATGCGCATTTCTCACGAGAAATGCGCATGCGCGGTCGCCCGCGCATGCGCATTAGATACACAAGACGGAAGCCATGAAGATAGCGAGCCCCGGGGACGCGGCGGGCAGCGGCAGGCAGCGGCGGGCAAGGTAAGTGCCTTTTAATTCTTTTCCACTTTTAATTTAAAGTATTCAGGGAGGGCGGGAGGGAGGCCTGCGGTGCGTAGTGGGGCTACGCGGAGTGCGGAGGTGGGCGTAGTTTCTCGCCCACTTCACGTAGCTCCACGAAGCCCCACTACGCCCACTATGCCCAGGGTTAATCACATCTACACCCACACCACCCCTTCACAATCACAACCACACACCCTCATCCATACACACCATCACCCCCTCAATCACATACACCCCACACCATGACCACACCCAAGAATCCAAAGTTCACTAACACGGAGAATGAGATACTTACAGATGAAGTCATCAGAGTCGAGCCACAGCTGTTTGGCGCATTGGTCAGACAGACCAGCCTGGCCGAAAAAAACACGCCTGTGGGAGAGGATCGTAGACCGGGTCAATGCTGTTGCACCCATCAGGCGCACCAGGGGGGAATGCCAGTCCAGGTGGTATGAGCTGCGGAGGATGGTCAAGAAGAAAATGGACCAGGACTACGCCTCTGCACACCACACTGGAGGTGGTGGTCCCCGCAGACCTCTTGTATACCATCCCTGGGAGGAGAGAGTCATGGCCCTGCTGCCACCGGTGGGAGTACATGGAATAGAAGGAGCCGTTGAGTCTGGTGAGTGTACAAAAAATACATGTCACATGGGTGGACTTACAACAGTGCCCAGCAGCATGGGGTGGGTGGCATGAGTCCTAGCAGGACACAACTAAAAGTGGTTTGTTGCAAGTGGGAGCCACAAAGGGTAGAAGGTAGAGGGTTGGAGGCTGCTCTCATCCCATATGTCCCAGGGCCTCACCCAAGCACCATGTCCAATGTACAGGGAGAGGGAAATATCACACAAGATAGTAGACCACAGCTCCTAAACAATTTCATATTGTGGACACACATTCCAGAGATGCAATATTTTGTGACACAGTAAGGCAGTGTAGCAAGCGAGCAAGCACAAACAACCTGTCTCCATCCCTGTCTCCCTCTCCCTCTGTGGCCCTCTACCACTGTCGCCCTCTCCCACAGTCGTCCTCACCCACTGTCGCCCTCTCCCTCTGTTGCCCCCTCCCTCTGTCACCCTCTCCCACTGATGCCCTCTCCCACTGTTGCCCTCTCCCTCTGTCGCCCTCTCCCACTGTCGCCCTCTCCCTCTGTCGCCCTCTCCCACTGTCGCCCTCTCCCACAGTCGCCCTCTCCCACTGTCGCCCTCTCCCTCTGTCGCCCTCTCCCTCTGTCGCCCTCTCCCACTGTCGCCCTCTCCCACTGTCGCCCTCTCCCTCTGTTGCCCTCTCCCACAGTCACCCTCTCCCACTGTCGCCCTTTCCCTCTGTCGCCCTCTCCTACTGTCGCCCTCTCCCTCTGTCGCCCTCTCCCACTGTCACACTCTCTCCCTCTGTCTGCCTGCCTCCCTCTGTATCCATCCCTCAGTGTTCCTCCCTCTGTCACCTCAACGCAGCTCCCTGGGCACACACACAGTTGCACACAAGCACTGCACAGGCCTTACAAACACCATAGAGCAGAATGTTTAGGGATGTCTCCTAAGTACCAGCAGTCATCTACTAAGTGCCTGCAACACACCCACCATTTGCAGTCAACACTACTGTGTCAGGACACACATCTCGGAAAGCTCTGTAGTACACAATGGGCACAGGTGTAGGCAGCACAAGTCCCTCATGTGATCACTGCAAACACAAACACCAGGACAAGGTCACACATCCTGTGCATGATCACAAAACCACGAATATGCCAGCATGCTACATCAGAGGGCAGCCAAATCATGAACGATGGACGCTTGCAATTCACACGCAAACTACTAGCATGGCCTGTCATACACCCCCCTTACAGAAACTCATCCCCTGGGGACAGGCATTGGAGTGCAACACGGTCCCAATTGTCATGTACCACAACAAAACACTCACTCATATGAATACACATACAACTCATACATGCACATTGCAGATGCTCCAGTCCATTGTGCCTCTCAAACAATGCACGTGCCCCATCTCATGAACTTTGTTGATGCACTTAAGTACCAACATGGACATGGGTATTGACAAGGTGATGCGTCTCTGAGAAGTGCCAAGTTCAAAAGCCATGATCTATAACTGTGTGTGAACAGGTCCAGGGGTGTTGGCATTGTTTGGCCATCACGGAACAGCAAAAGACATCCAAAGTAGTAGATGACATGCAAATTAATGATGCTCTGTGTCTTACATCAACATGCTGCATCTGAACTCTGTGCATGCTTGATGCAGACATAAGGATTTACACCGTATCCTGGATGTTGCGTGAACCTGAGCAATGCTTTACACGTGTTGTGCCGGCAAGACAAGACACAGCAATGGCTGTGTCAGTCATTGTCAAGAGAATGGAAGAATGAAAATACCCCAGAGTACATGTCAATTTAATACCACTACATACACAACTGAACAATGTCAACAATGTAAAGCTTGTGGAACTGTGATGCTGATAATGGATAACTAAACAAGATGTCACTTGATAGTGCCTTAACAGTGTCTGTCTCTCCCACACACAGGGGAACGTACGGAGCCCGCCCCCCAACCAGGGGGGAGAAGGATCCCAGTCCCAGGCTCAGCAGGACCCAGACCCCACTGACAGCGCCGCCCCTCAACGCACTGTGGATGACCCCAACCAACCTGGCTCCTCTGGATCCCAAATCCCTGCAGCAACTGTACCAGCTACATCTCAGCCAACCACCGGACCCATTCCCACCACATCCCAGCAGACAGGTCAGAGCCCTGCCCATGATCCACAAGAGAGCCAGTCTGAAAATGAGGGACACCCTTTGTCGGGTGCCCCTGAGGTTGCTGACGACCTCCACCCTGGCAGCACTCGGGGGGCCCGTCGATCGCATGTGCCCACAAGCACAGGCCGTGTTCGTGTGGGTCAGGGTGGTGGGAGTGGCCGAAGGCGGAGGCGAGATTCTGGCCAGTCAGCTGCAGCACCCGGTATGCCTGAACTCGCTAACATCCTGGAGGCATACCGGCGGGACACCAGGGAGGTAAGCCAGCTTGCGGAGGCCCTCAACCAGGTGAAACAACAGCAGGCAGAGCAAATAGCCAGGCAAGACCTACATTATGGACGGGTGGAGGCAAGTCAGGCTCAGCTCTTGATGGTGCTTAGGGATATTTGCCATACGCTACGTCAGATAGCTGCCAACATGCAGCACCCTCCCTGTGTCACAAGGCCAGCAACATCACGGCAAAGTGCGACACCAGCCACAGGGAGGGAGGAGGAGGAGGAGGAACTCTCTGACGTAGCGTCCCATGCACCATCCATGCCTGCACATGAGGGTCCCCCAAGGAAGGTGGGTCGTCCACGGCGAAGACATTGAGGGGCAGTGGGCCATGCACATCTCCCAGGACACTGGACCTGGTATATTGCCCCTGGGTGCAACAGCATCCTCTATGAGAATCTCCCACATGGACTTGCTGGTCACAGTCTGCCCAATGATGCCAAGCACTGTGGCCTGGACTCTGTTGACTGAAACTGTAAGGCATCTCATCTCCAGCAGTGAACTTTGGAGTCCACCCCTTTCTGTACAGCACCTATTCACGTTTCCTGCACAAGATCACCCAATAAATATTCTAAACCTCATACGCATTTGGTGAGTTATCTTTGAACCACAGCATAAATTGATATGTGTGTGCAAATGTATAAAATGCAAGGGTATCCAACAAACAGCAGCCATCCACACACTTGGATCAGAATCTGAGTGAGGACACACATCGGTCAGAAATTCCTAACAACTAGATACATGGATGGAAAGACACACCTGTGTGGGATAGTAAATGCTGGAGGGGGCTTTGGATCCCAAAACTGCTATCACAGGCAGGCCCAGGAGAGTCACTTTGAGGTGTACAGATCAGTGTGACAAAACTAGTAGTCCACGTAGGGAGTACCTACAACTGTGTCCTCAGGTATGTGAGCTATCATCAGCATGATGCAGTACTGTGGATGTGATGAGTGGCGCACAGGACAAGGGTGGCAGGACAGACTGTGGGCAATGGGCTGTAGCACTCTACACAAGCACACCTGAATAGGTGACCTACCGCTATGTAGCTACAAGTTCTATACTACTGTTATGGGAGCAACGCATACAGAACAACTACACACGTCTGACAAATACCTACACCAGAACGGGGAAATCACACCACACCCAAGAGACGTGGTCATGGTGTGTGTCCCATGTGGCTACTTGACTGACTGTGACAGCTATGTTGAAGTGGTGTGAGCAGGTTGTGTACTGCCACGTGACTGTAAGCAAGCAGTTTTATGCTGTTGTGGTGTTGACAAGGTAACACTGTACAGTATTGTGCCAATGGAAGGTGTGTGTGTGCTATACACGGCACATGACCTGGTGGTACGTAGACCCAATGTCATGTGAATCTGCATAGTCGTGCCAGTATGTGTTGCACACACAGGCATAGCAGCTGCAATGGCTGAGTTTGAAGCATTGTGATAGCAGGAGGGTGAATGTCTGGTGTTGTCTGTGTGTAGGGTGGCAGGAGCATGCTCTATAAATGGATGGAAGGAGGGTCATCCTGTAGGTCTCTGTGTTCCTGGATAGTGTGCGCTGCATGGTGGCTGTGTATGCAGCAGCAGCAATGAGTGAAGACATGACGGCAGGAGGGGTGTGACAACTTGCAAAACAAGCACATACCACAAGGGCATTGGCAAGCCACAAAGTGACATGTGTATGTGAAGGCAGGAGTGTCTGCCTCACTCAGGGTCACTGCAAATAAAATGGCACAGTAATCACCAAAGATCACAGTCACTGGATCAGGGCCCTTACGGACAAGTGGGGCACAAGACACACAGCGTCAGCAGGTGTAGACTACAGCTAGTGTGTTCAAAGCTAAACAGCAGCTACAAAGCCATCTACCTCACACACAACATAGTATTCTAGCCTTCCCCAACACCATGTGTGTGGTCACTTTACAGGTAAACACATAACAAGCATAAGCTAACTTCATGCCAAATAGTATACATGCACATTAGAAGTAAATGTGCGTTGACATCAAGGCGGCACAATATTCTGTAGAAGTCAGACGTCATGCACAACATGATTATTTACATTGTGAGCCCATGGAGCATTATCAAACATACATGTGCATTGGCAAGAAGTCCAAATAACACTATTAATGATGTCACCTGTAATGCAGCAGTACTATTAGCTACAAGCCTGTCAAGGACTGGCCGTACCTTTCTTCATCAGAGTGGTGTGATGCTCAAAGGGTTCCACCTCCAAATAGCCCCTTGGTCTGAGTACAAACGACAGACACAAAAGGGTGATCAGGCGAGGGAAGGAGAGGATGGGAACTGCTGGGAAGGAGACCTGAAACAGAGGCAAATAGCCATTAGGAGTACATTCTCATGTCACTGACACTTCAAAAACCTCATTTGCTACACTGTACCAGTCACACCTGTGAAGTGTACTGACTGGAGACAATTTTAGATGAGTAATCATGCTATCACATGAGATCCGATGCTATGACACGGACACATAAAAGCTAGGACAGTCTGTCATCCATTAGAGTCATGTGTAACGCTCACAAGTGAATCTGCATAGTCGTGCCAGTATCTATGTTGTTAAAACTCATTCACTGGCTCAGATGAGGTGGACCTTACAAACAAATGGAAACATATGGCAATGCTACTTACGCTAACTGTAATGTCTGTATTCTGTATTTGATTATGGGTACCCATAAGGGCCATGTAGGCAAACTTGACTTCACCCACAACAGCTGTAAGTATCACATATGATGAGGAAGCTAATGACCTACATGCAATGAAGGCACTCTGTAGCCAGTCTTTTGATCTGTCAAGTTTGCATTACTATGCTAAACATGATATGCAGGTAGAAGAAATATAAATTGCAAGTGATGTTGATCCAAGCCACATAATGAGACCCTAGCATTGCACAGTAATGCTGCATGGGACTAGAGATTCATGTGAATGACCGCACTCCACTGGTGCAACACAATAAATCACATATGCATCATCCCAACATTTTCATTTCTCATGCAAAACATACATGGCATCATGTGAATCAAAACAGAACTTCTACTCACTGTGAAGGCTGGCGTTGCAGTATTTTCAACCTGCACTGAGGTAACGACATGACAGTGACATGATATACTGCAACAAGGGGCAATGCATCCATGTAAACAGAATCACAGGACAGTTGTCTTAACATGTGGAACATACACTGGGCCACACCTATACGACATGGTTTTTTGGTAAACAAACTGGACTGGCCCACAAGGTTGAGGTGAGGATCCTGACACATTCTAATGCACACAGTGAGGCTGCAATCCCCCACAGAGTCCGTGGTTGTGACCTCTGACACAATGTCAAGCCATGGTATACGCAATGTTGCAGTGTCAATGTCTACACACATTGATGCATTCACCAGAGTCTCAAACTACAACAGATGACAGTCAGATGGGGTGACTATCCTGTCATGGGAGTGGGCATACATGTAATAAGTAACATAATGTTGTTGCATGTATGCATGGTCTCACTACATGCACATGAACATGTACCACACGTTTCAAAACATACCAACGCTAAACAGCCTCATATGAGTCCTTACCCAAATTGACTTCTCCACATGTCCATGCATGCTCCGTTGATTTGGCTGACGTTGCAATCATAATGAGCAATAGCAGGATGACCACGATGACCCCAACGGACAACAGGCAGGGCGAGCTGTGGATGAGAGTGGCACACAAGGGGTCAAGTTCTGTATAATGTCATTTTGACAATGTCCTGTTGAATATCCAGATGTTGTAGTACACCTGTACATTCCAAGTACACACATAGCACGTATGTGTGTTGCATTACATCTGCACCTGTGTGACACTGCACAACAAACATCCAGTCATACAGTCTGTTGCATACACAGCATGCTACCCATGCAACTCTATAGTACATGTTACAGCTGCTATGACTCACCATTATGAAAAGAAGTTGTGGATGAGGTAACTCCGGATATCATCTTCACCCTCCTCGTCGCTGACATCCTGGGCAAGGCCTTCATCCTCAACGGGCAGATGTTCCAGCTCATCAGGATCAAGGTAGAGTGGCACGGCCTTCTCCACTGCCATGTTGTGTAGCATGCAGCACACGGTGAAGATGTCACACACCTTGCGTGGGCTGTATTGGAGGGCTCCGCCTGTCTTGTCCAGGCACCTGAACCGGCTCTTCAGGAGTCCAAATGTTCGCTCGATCACCCGCCTGGTCTTCCCATGAGCATTGTTGTACCGCTGGTCTGCAGCTGTCCTGGGGTTGCGTAGTGGAGTCATTAACGACGGCATGTTTGGATATCCAGCGTCTCCTGCAAATTGACATCATGGAAAGGAGTGTGTAATATGATGCAGATCATGAAGTTGTGACATACTGACATACTTAGCTGACAGGGTATACTCACCAACAAGACATGCCCGGTGGTTGTGCAGCTGCAGCATCATCTGTGGTACCCTGCTACGCCTCATGATGAAAGCATCGTGGCACGATCCTGGAAAACGTGCACAAACATGTGAGATAATCATGTTGGCAAGACACACCACCAGGGCATTTATCGAGTGGTAGTGTTTCCTGTTGCGATACGCTTGCTCCTGAGCCTGAGCCTGCACCAGAGTAACATGTGTACCGTCAATTGCACCAATTACATGTGGCATGCGTCCCAGGGCATAGAATTCCCCCTTGACATCTGTCAACACTTCTGGAGTAGGGAATGTAATGAATTCATCTATGTGCAGCAACATAGCTGCCAATACATCGCTCAATACTCGGCTAAACATTGTCTGAGACATCCCTCCCACATCAGCTATGGTAAATTGGAACGTACCTGTGGCAAAGAAATGGAGGGCTGCCATCACCTTTACCTTGGGTGTCAGCGCAGTTGGATACCTGTGGTGTGGTTGTAGGTGAGCCTCCAGCCTGTCTGTCAGGTCCTTGATCATCTGTCTGTTGAAGCGATAACGACGGATGCAATTGCGCTCCCTCATGGCTTCCAAGTCAGGCAATGGCCTTTCCAGAGGGGGTGCCCTGCAATACACAATTTATCGAAAATGTCTTCAACTGTCTGACTAAGACAATAACAATGTACATGGCACAAGCAACACTGCTTCAAATAATCTAGACAATTTGGAGGTTGGCGTGGGATACACACTGATGTAACATGTGCCAGCTCCCAGCCACTCCTCTGTGAAAAGTAAAAGACCTGTGGTGTGTGGAATGGATATGACATGCATACAAATGATCTGATGGAAAGGTCTTCGTGAGCATGACAATGTATCATGTCAGTGACACACGTCATGTGAATGTCAGTAGGAGGTTGTCTGCACATCCAGACAGCTGACAGCAATACACACACACACACACACCACATGTGCCATCATTTGCACAGTTCTGCCTTAGTCATGTTGCGGTGTGTACTTTCCCTAACTATTAGTACTTCAGCAAAGAAGCCTTGACCCAAGTTGTCATTGCGCTTATCACCTCCAGGCTCGATTACGCGAACATTCTCTATGCAGGGATTGCTGCCTGCCATCTTCAACGGCTGCAGCTGGTGCAGAACCAGGCCGCCCGCCTGATCTTCCACCAGCCCAAGCATCAACATGTCACTCCCCTCCTTCGTAGCCTACACTGGCTCCCGGTATCCAAACGCTGCACCTTTAAACTGGCATGCACCACCTTTAAAGCCCTATCAGATGCAGCTCCCGCCTTCATCTCTTCGGTCTTGTCCTGTCATATCCCTACGAGAGCTCTTCGCTCAGCCTCATTAAACCTCCTCGAGGTCCCTAGATTCAAAAGGAAAAAGCACGGTGGCCTGAGCTTTTCCGTCCTGGCCCCCTCCACTTGGAACTCCCTTCCACTCTCTCTCCGTCTTTGTCCAAAGCTTGACTGCTTCCGCAGACTTTTAAAAACCCTGCTCTTCCAAGCCGCATTTGACTAAACCTCCTGCCTCCGGTCCACGCCATCTGTCTATTAGCGCCAAGAAACCATTGGTGATAGTGCGCGTTACAAATGTTTTTAATAATAATAATAATAATACATGACCATCATCATACAGCATAAATGTTTTATTTCTCACGAATGGTCTGTGATGCCATTACACATGTGAGCGGGTCATTAACACACGTGGCATGGTGTGGGTATATTAGAAACCCAGTCATCACGCCAAGACACAACATAGATGCTCCTACAGCAGATGTACTGAACTGTATGGACTAGTTACTTACCTTTTGTAACAAAATATCAGTAAGGAACAGTAGTTAGTAGCATATTCCCGACTTTGAATACATAACAAGCTTTTGACAAATTTGCCTCCCGGGATGCCATCGATCTGCCCAGTGAGTCGGGGCTATCCAGGCCACACCGGAAAAAAGACAGTGTCGGTGATTGGCATCCTACAAGGGCGTGGCCAAGTATTGCCAGTACCTACAACGCACACTCTGCCAGCAGTTACACAACCATGTCCCACAGAGAGTGTGGGTAGCGGACAAAGAGGCATGTGATGTTGGAAGACCTCACTCCCAGACTCAGGGAGGATGATGACATGTTTCCGTAGTGCTCATACCTCTTGGATACCCTCTACAGCAGAGCTAACGGGAATGTGGTCTGTGATTTGGAGGCCTGGATGCCCATGCTCTCTGGGGTGAGGTGGGAGGACAGGGAACATGGTCAGTCCGGGTAGGGGTGTGGGCATCTGACAATGTGCCTATCTACAGCCAAACATGCTGCGTGCCTGTACATGCTGGCCAATATAGATACAGTACATTCCTCAAGATAGGCCTGCAGAGGCTCAGCGGAGCGTGAGTGGAGTTTAAGGACCTCAGTGAGGAGGTTGGTCCTCACGGAGGCAACGGGGAGATGAAGGGGCAAGGCTCCGGCCGCCCACGTAAACACAACACTGTGCGTTGCCCGCTCATCCAAAAACACGTTTGGAGTAGAGACATCACCAGTGTCTGGCTAGGTGTCCAGACCACTCGCATCCCCAAGTCCATCTGTCCTGTCGTCTTGGGACTGACACTCACGTGCCAGAGGGTCTTCATGACCCTCCCAATACTCATTAACACCCATTGTAATGAGCTGTGCCCGGCTCATTGAAGTTTAACTCCCCATGCAGCATTAATAGCGGTGTTCTGCCGCACAGTTTCCACGCCGGAGCCGTACAGTGTGTGGTATCGGGGACAGCACCACCCAAGAACGGCGCCAAGGCTGACACCTGGGGGACAGTTGCCAGTGAGGTTGTGAGGTGAACCAGCGAGGACCAGGATGACCATTCAGATCCTGTCTGTCCCAGCGGTTCCGGGACGTATGCGCCACCTGCGTCAGGGACAAAGCGAGTGATGGCGTCATGGGCAATTCACCAGATGCGCTCGTGCCCCCAGACGGGTCCGCTGGGCCAGAAGCCGCCACGTAGGCCGTTAGTGGGGTGGGGGACATCATGGACATGAGGAAGTGCACTTACTCCTCCTGCGTCACATGCAGGGCAGGGCCCGGAGGTCGTGGTGCAGGCTACGATGGCTGCAAATCTGACGGAGCCGCGTGGGCAGTGTCAACCGAATCCCATGCAGCATTGCACGTGCATTGTGGTGATTTGGAAGTGCGATGACATATCTTTGACTTATTTGGGTTACCTGCCGACTTTGCCCTGGAGGACTGATGTCAAATTGAGGGGCTCTGATGTCTCAACACCCACTCCCAGGCACTCGTCCTACGTCCAGACCATGAGCTATAGTGGTGCAGGGCCAACTGCTGGAGTCTGAGCGGCTTGTGGGACCAATCACACCTGGATTCATATGTTTGGTCCCGGCAGTCGGAGCAGCTCTTGTTGTTTTGCTTGACGTGAAAACAGTGGAGACACCGACGGTGAGGGTCAATCACCAACATGAGTCGTTTGCATTCCTCACAGGCTTTGAAACGGACATCCATATTGGCACCGTCCGGAGTCAGACAATCCAAGTGAAATGGTCAGAAGTGAACGTACTATGATTTTGGGGCAAAAATGAGTAAGGTTACACTTATACGGGACCAGCGCTGGTGTTGTGAAAAAAGAGTACCTGATGTGTGCATGCAGAGGTGACGTCTGAGTACTCAGACAACGTCATCACAGCACACACAACGCCAACAACACATGCTGAGCCGCAGGACATGCCTACCGACACACTAGTGTACTGCTGAGCGGAAATTGCCATATCCAGGATGACACGTGGGGATATTCAAATGTGAGTAATATGATACTGACCTGTTAATTTCATATGCAAACAGCATGCACAATGTCGCACATGGCACACACATGACGACGTGGTCACACAGGGTCATGCTGTGCGGCTATTACACCTCTGTGACAGTGGGCAAGTTGCTGTCATCATGTGCCAGTTCCCTGTACTGAATGGTGTGCCATTCCAGTGTTGATGTGCATCACAATATGTTGCAGACGTTACTCCGGTGTGAAGTGTTGAATGCATGTGATGCACATGTGCAATATGGTTGATGACATGTCTCGCCAGCTCTTCACACATCAACTGAGGCACAAGGTCACAGTCCCTGTGCTTCTTCTATGTCTGCCACACCTGGGGCATACTGATGTATGGATGCCATGCTGATGTATGCATCCACATCCTCGACATGAGTGTAGACTACATCCCTACTATGTGATTTCCTGGAGTCACTCTCCAAATGGTGACATGAAGGAGGACAGGGACGCAGCCTACACAATCGTTCACTTGAGCATGTCTGACGCACTCTACCCCAATGGTACGTGCGTGTGTACGCCTCGTTTCCCTATTGCATTTCAGCCATACGCGAGCCAAGCGTACCCCAATGGTACGTGTGTGTGTGTACGCCTCGTTTCCCTATTGCATTTCAGCCATACGCGAGCCAAGTGTACCCCAATGGTACGTGCGTGTGTACGCCTCGTTTCCCTATTGCATTTCAGCCATACGCGAGCCAAGCGTACCCCAATGGTACGTGCGTGTGTACGCCTCGTTACACCATTTAATGGGTTGCATAAGCAACGGCAATGTCACCGTACTTGTGTGGGTATTTGAATAAATACATAGGCAACATCTAGGGGAACAGTGTACTGATCAAAATGCAACCAGGTTGTCATGGATACAGAGTTTTTTTAGCCTCCTACAGGTGTTCTAGTAAATTCAGTTGGGCAAAAGTATACAATGGTGCAAATGTTGTTGTTCAGCTCAGGCTCAGTTTTCAAACCATGCATATGTGTGTAATGGCCTTATGTGTGATGTGATTGGATGGAACATAGGATGCTAACTATGGTGGCCTATCACACACTACTCCTTGGACTCACAGACCCTCTGCAGCACAGATATAAGGCAGCATGTGGCTGTGGGAGGGCACTTGCCTGCACAACATTGGTGTGGTAACCACAGCTGCTGTCTCTGAATCCTCTGGACCCTTATTAGCTGAGCATGGAGAGGGCACCTGCATTCACTGATGGTGAGAACAAGGCCCTGCTGGATGCCCTCCTACCCAACTACAGCAAGCTGTATGGGAGACCGGGGGATCAGGTGAGTGATGTGTGCAATACCTTGGAGTGTGCACCTGTTGTGTGTGTGACATTATAGCCACTGTGTATGTATAGTGTATAGATGCAATGTTGTTAGGAGTGAGTGCCCGGGTGTACAGTGTTGTTTCAAGAGAGTTCTTTGTTGTAGTGGGGTGTGTGACAGCGTGTCACGTGCTGCAGTGCACCCAGATGTAGCATACATTGCTCTGTGAGTGCCATGCTCTAAAAGTGTTTAGCACCCGTCATGTCATCTGTAGCCTTTCAATGGCATGTAATGCAGTAGTGTTTTCTCACAGGCCACATACTCCTGGACAATGATGCAAATGTGTGGAGCCTACGATGCCCTGTTGTCATCAAGCATTTTGTGCACATATGTGTGTCTTTAGAACATGGACCAGGTGTGCTGATGCTCTTTTACTTTACATTTGTGACAGGTATCTGCCTATGAGAAGGGTGAAATCTGGGTGGACATCGCCAGGGCTGTCAGGAGTGAGGGGGGGGCCTTGCAGGAGGCTCAGAAACATCAAGAAGAGGTGGCAGGACATCCGGTGCTGGACCCGCCGCATCGCCAGAGTACAGCTGGGGCTGGAAGCTCCACGCCGGCATGGCGGCACCCGCCACCTCACCCCCCACATGCTCTGGGTCCTGGAAGTGGTGTTCCCAGACCTCCATAGGCAGTTGCAGGAGGGACAGCAGCAAGAAGGGGGTAGGTACATGTCTGTTTGTTGTCATGTGTGTCACATGCTCCCTGCAGTGCTCCAAGGCATGGTAACACTCCCATAGTTTGAGTGGTGTGGTCAGACAGGCACTCCATGCATTGGCATTAGAATGTCCCAGTTTCTGCAGCTGCTACTTTACATGCCTTGCCCTACTCCACATTAGCCCTGCGCTTTGGCTGATGTTTGTTTTTCACATGTACTCCTATGCCCGTTTTAAGATACCCGTTTTGTATTTTGGTTAATTTAATTTTATTTTCCCCTGTTTTTATTGCGGCGCACCTTCCCCTCTTACTTGCACATAATTGTAGCTTCACCGCTGTTTTAGCGGGTCCGGTTTTGGGGGTCTAGTATTTACTGTAGTTTGGCCGCCATCTTGGGAGGGGTGGTGATGCTTTAACGCGCCACCTGGGGCGGTCTAGCTGTGCTGACTACACGTGACAGCCCTATTTTAGCCAGTTCTCAGAGCGCAGGGGTACAGTGCAGCGGGTGCGCCTTCGCTGCGCCTGAGTCGTGCCAGAGTCCTGCCCGTCTGCGCCCGTCCGCGCCAGACCGGGCCTAGGGACTAAAATGCCTGCTACGCCTCTGTCAGCAGTTCGAGCGGCACCCCCTACCTTATTATATACCGGTGAGACTTTGAAATCCCTACGTCCTCCGACTTCATTAGACTGCTCTATATGTTCCTTACCGACCCGTAAATTTAAATGTGAAGGCTGTAAGTTCCACACTGGTAAAATGTCCACTTGTAAGGCAATGAACCAGGTCCGAACGCAAGGAAGATGGAGGATAAAAAAACTCCCCCTCACATTCTTTTCTCCAGTTCTGGAGTATTAATTGTAGGTCCCTCCCAAAACACAAATTAAACATCTTCGACTTTCTGGTTACTGAGCAGCCAGATGCTCTGTTTCTTACAGAAACCTGGCTCCACGAAAGTTCTGGTCCAGATATTGCCATCGCAGTCCCCAACAACTATGTTATATTGAGGCAGGACAGAGACTCCGGAAAGGGAGGGGGCATTGCCATAATCTTCAAGTCTTGTTATTTCTGTAAACTTGAGGCCTTTCCCTTGTCTGGATGCGAGGCGGCGCTTTTTAAACTCGCAATCAATCCTCAATTCATCTTGTCTGGCCTCCTGATTTATCCCCCCCCCCCCGGCAATGCTCATGCTTGGACATCTTCGCTTGCCGACTCCTTAGCCCCTCTACTTCTTAGGGCAGCAAATTTCACAATTCTCGGAGACCTAAATCTGCATCTTGAAGATCCCTCATGTACCATCAGTAAGAGTTTTCTAACCGATTTAGAGGTTCTTAACCTTACGTTGTGCAATTCGGGTCCTACTCACTCTGCTGGGCATCAACTGGACCCTATTCTTTCCACCCTTCCTTTTGATTGCTCTCAGAGTGCCCGCCCTCTGGAGTGGTCAGACCACTTTGCAGTCCATTTCGCTCTATCTGACACCAAGCAACTTACTGAGAGCAGACATGGCAAGGCGAATTAATTCATCGGTGGGGCGAACTTGACGTTATGAAGTTTAATCAGCACCTTTTCTACACCCGCCCTGTGAACGGCGACGTCCCACTTAGGGAATTGAATATTGCTGTATCATCTTGGCTTACCAACGCTGTAAATATCGTCCTTCCCCCCACCCCGATACTTTCTAGATCTCATCGTTGCCCGGCACCTTGGTTCTTGGCCGACTTAAAGGCCTTGAGAACTAATTGCAAGGCTCTGGAAAGGAAATGGAGGCGCACCTACTCGGCTTCCCGGAAGATCGCCTATAAAGAAGCCTTGAAGGGATATCATTCCCAATGTAAAGCCATGAGAGCTGTGTACACTGTAAACACAGTGACTCAAGCTCAGAACTGCCCCCGCACTCTCTTTGCGGTTGTTAAAAAACTGACAGGAGCGGATACCATCCCGACTCCCCCGGTTCTGGTGGAAGCTCAGTGCAATTCCATTGCGGAATTCTTTATCGCTAAGGTTGAGCGCATTTATAACTCTATGAGCGCCCCCATGACAGTAAATCAACATCAACCGGGACCAACTGCCGTGGACCAACCCCTGTCTCCAAAGGTAGTGGTAACAAACTGGCAACTGTTTGATGACACCTCGTTTTTCTCCTGCCTGAATAGTGTTAGATCTGGCTCATCACGTGATCCGGTGCCTGCAAAGATCTTAAAGCTGCTGGATCTCGAATGCCGGCGAGTTCTCATGAGACTCTTGAATGCCTCCTTAAATGAGTCTCACGTGCCACAGGACTGGAAGCACGCAATGGTTGTCCCTCTCCTAAAAAAGGATGGTGCAGACATTTCCAACCTTGCTAATTTCAGACCCATATCCCTGTTGCCTGTTTTATCTAAAATGTTGGAGAGGCATGTGAACATGCAGCTCACCTATCTCATAGGAAATCAGGGCTTTCTACACCCTTCCCAGTCCGGCTTTCGTGCTCATCATTCTACCGAGACTGCACTACTTGGGGTAACGGAGAGGTTCCGGCACGGTATCGATCGCGGGGAAACTTCTGCTCTCATCCTTTTGGATTTGAGCGCGGCGTTCGATACCGTGTCTCATTCCATCTTATTGAACTCTCTCCGGTCCCTGGGAGTAGATGGTCCTGCACTGGCCTGGATTGTCTCCTTTTTAAGTGAGCGCACTTTCCAGGTCTTCTCTACGAAAGCCACATCTGCTATTTGTCCCTCGGCGTATGGCGTCCCTCAGGGGTCCATTCTCAGCCCTTTATTATTTAATATTTACATCAAACCCCTAGCTTCCATCGTGGAGGACGCTGGGCTGACCATTTTTTCATACGCCGATGACACGCAAATTGTCTTCTCCCTCTCCAGCACTGAAGGCAACAATGTGTCTAGTCCGAAAATCGGATTGTCACGTGTGGCTGAGTGGATGCAGAGGCATCTCCTCAAGCTAAACGGTGACAAGACCGAGATCGTCATCCTGGGGAAACACAAAGATCTTTGGGGCCCGCAACACTGGCCTTGTGCTTTGGGTCCCCTTCCTCAACCGGTCGCTGTGGTTCGCAACCTTGGATTCCTCATAGATGACAAGCTCTCTATGAGGCAACAGGCTACCAAGGTGGCTGCAATCTGTTTTACCACCTTGTGATGGCTCCAGAAAATTCTTTGGATGTTACCCCATGCCACCAGGAGAATTGTTGTCCAGGCGTTAGTAACATCTCGCCTGGACTATGGTAACGTCCTTTACCTTGGTGCCGATGTTGCGACCATAAATAAACTACAGGTAGTACAAAACTCATCGGGCCGACTTTTATGTAACATCCCGAGGAGATCTTCGGCCACCCAGGCCCTTCGAGATCTACATTGGCTCAAGGTCTCGAGCCGCATCAAATTTAAAGCCTTATGCTACCTTTTTAAAATCAAGCAGGGCTCAGCCCTATTGTATCTTCAGAGTCTGTTCAATCGTACAGGCCCAGCCGTACATTAAGATCTTCGGCTAACTGTGACTTTGTCATTCCCAGATTCAAACTTGCGAAGATGGGGGGAAGATCTTTCTCCCATCTAGGCCCCAAATCCTGGAATGCGCTACCTGTTGCTCTGAAAACTGAGACTAACATGCTTTGCTTCTGCAAAAAATTGAAAACTTTACTTTTTCAATAGTTTTCCTGCCACCCTAGCTGTCAATAATGCTGTTGTGTTGTCCACTTTTCTGCTTTAGTCCATCCCTTGCGCCGGGAAACCCATTGCGGGTAGCTGTCGGGCATTATAAGTTTTAAATAAATAAATAAATAAAATAAAATGGTGCAATGTCTCAGTATGCATATTCCTTTGCACATCATCATGTTGGAGGGGGGTCTGTGACACCTGTTGGTACATTACATGTAGAACCACATGTGCACTGTGTCTGCCATTCTTAATATTTTGGCACTGATCTTGAGTGTCAACATGTGTTTTCTGCACGAGTCAGCCTCAGTGGCCTTTGTCCATGGTACTCTTTCGAATTGTCATGTGTTGGCTACAGGTGCACAATGTTCATGTGCAACATTTTGGGCTTGTGCATACTCACACTTGGCAGTGCGTGTGTGCATATTTGCCAAATAAGTAGAATGTTGTTTCTAACTAATAATGATGGTCAGGCTTTGGGTGTCAACAGCTGTGATGCCAGTGTGAGGTGTTGTTACACTTGGTTCAGGTCCAAGGATGGCATCACATTTCAGTTCAGGCAGGACTTTTCCCATGTGGCACAAGGTCTAAGCAAATCAAACATGTCCCGGTCTGGGTTTGGGTGGCAGGGTGGGTAAATGAGCATGTGATGTATCATCAGCTATCCTGTTGTCAGGCAGTGGATCATCATTGTGTCTCTCATACAAGTTTTTGCCTTGCCTGTTGCTTGTATCCTAGTATACATTGAGCGTTGTGTCTCTCACAATTGGCCAAAACTAGACTTATCATTGTTCAGAGTTCAGTGTCATGTGACTCATGATGCGTGCCATGTTTAGAAATGAGCCCAAATGAATTGTAGCTGATATGTCTGATGTGTACAGGTGACTGATATGTTTTTATTCTTCTCCTTGCCCACAGCATCATCATCTGAATCTGGAGGAGACACAGGCGCGGACCAGGCAAAGGGGCCCAGCGACAGTGCCACCTGCTTTGAGGAGTCAGAGGGAGGCAGTGGCACGGAGGGTGAGGAGAGTCTGCAGGCCGGACGACATGTGACTGACACATCTTACCATGCCGACAACTCCGAGTCAGACTCTCAGGAGGAGGGAGAATATGCAGCAATTGTCACTTCTTCATCTTTGGCTGGCCGCCCCTCCTCCAGTACCATCTCCACCCTCCCAGTCGTTAGTGTCCCTAGGGTCCGTGCTAGCCCCAGTGTCTCCTTTGTTCCCGGCACCGCAGCCCCTGCCCCTGTGTCCCCTGCTGCCCTCAGTGCTGAGACTGTGGACCTACTCCAGCAGATAGCAGTAGATCAGACATCCATGCTGACTGTCCTCCATGGACATACACAACTGATTACACAGTTGGTGTCGTTCATGGAGGGCATGTCATCGGCCATGTCTGATCTACGTCGGAGTGTGGCTGCCATAGAGTCAACACTGATGGCAGCTCTGTACACCCAGCAGCATCTGTCTCCCCCATCCTTCAGACCCATCCACCTCTGCCTCTCACATACCTACACAGCATACACGCACACGCCACAGGTCAGACACACCCAGCACACACACACAGCATAAGAAGCTCAAAGCTCCACACACCCAATCTCAAGGGGATGTAGGCACACCCACAGGGAGAGGGGAGACACCTCACACAAGCATCCACACACCCAGGGGAACAGACTCACATCCCTCTACCTGCACCCCCAATGTGTCCCCGGGTTCAGGTGGTAGTTTTTCCGCACTGGCTGAGGTGTGCAGCCAGGTTTTTTAGGCTACTTTCGGCGATGCACCAACCAGTGTGGATGAATCCACTACACCTGCACCCACTCCACCTGTCCTTCCCTCTCCTGTCCATGCGGTGCCGGAGGATTCCACAGATGGTGCCCCAATAGTTTCCACAGCGGATTAAACGCCATGTGCAGGCAAGTTTGGGTGTGATCACACCCATGGAGGCACAAACTGTTGCTCAGACTTTTTTGGACTGGCCATTGGCCTTTAATGAGCAAGGACTCCTATTTGGATTTATATTTTGAACCAGCTGAATAAAGCAATTCCTTTCATTTTCTGAACTTTAGTTTGTGTGATAATGTCTGTGACTGCTGTGTGCCTGGGAGCTGGTGTGATGTTCGAATATAGTTATGTTGACATGTGTCATTCTCCTGATGGTAATGTGGTAACAATGGTATGTTTATGATGTAAAGGCTGGGCACTGGTGGGCAGTGGTGGGGGTGTTATCCACACACACACTCTGATGCTGGGCACTGGTGGGCAGTGGGGGGCAGTGGTGGGGGTGTTATCCACACACACACTCTGATGCTGGGCACTGGTGGGCACTGGGGGGCAGTGGTGGGGGTGTTATCCACACACACACTCTGATGCTGGGCACTGGTGGGCAGTGGTGGGGGTGTCATCCACACACACACTCTGATGCTGGGCACTGGTGGGCAGTGGTGGGGGTCTTAGCCACACACACACTCTGATGCTGGGCAGTGGTGGGCACTGGTGGGGGTGTTGTCCACACACACACTCTGATGCTGGTCACTGGTGGGCAGTGGTGGGGGTCTCAGCCACACACACACTCTGATGCTGGGCACTGGTGGGCAGTTGTGGGGGTGTTGTCCACACACACACTCTGATGCTGGGCACTGGTGGGCAGTGGGCGGCAGTGGTGGGGGTGTTATCCACACACACACTCACATGCTGGGCACTGCTGGGCACTGGTGGGCAGTGGTGGGGGTGTTGTCCACACACACACTCTGATGCTGGGCACTGGTGGGCACTGGTGGGGGTCTTAGCCACACACACACTCTGAGCTGGGCACTGGTGGGCACTGGTGGGGTGTTAGCCACACACACACTCTGATGCTGGGCACTGGTGGGCAGTGGTGGGGGTGTTGTCCACACACACACTCTGATGCTGGGAACTGGTGGGCACTGGTGGGGGTGTTGTCCACACACACACTCTGATGCTGGGCACTGGTGGGCAGTGGTGGGGGTGTTGTCCACACACAAACTCTGATGCTGGGCACTGGTGGGCAGTGGTGGGGGTCTCAGCCACACACACACTCTGATGCTGGGCACTGGTGGGCACTGGTGGGCAGTGGTGGGGGTCTCAGCCACACACACACTCTGATGCTGGGCACTGGTGGGGGTGTTGTCCACACACACACTCTGATGCTGGGCACTGGTGGGCACTGGTGGGGGTCTCATCCACACACACACTCTGATGCTGGGCACTGGTGGGCAGTGGTGGGGGTGTCGTCCACACACACACTCTGATGCTGGGCACTGGTGGGCACTGGTGGGCAGTGGTGGGGGTCTCAGCCACACACAGACTCTGATGCTGGGCACTGGTGGGCAGTGGTGGGGGTGTTGTCCACACACACACTCTGATGCTGGGCACTGGTGGGCACTGGTGGGGGTCTCAGCCACACACACACTCTGATGCTGGGCAGTGGTGGGCAGTGGTGGGGGTGTTGTCCACACACACACTCTGATGCTGGGCACTGGTGGGCAGTGGTGGGGGTGTTGTCCACACACACACTCTGATGCTGGGCACTGGTGGGCAGTGGTGGGGGTCTCAGCCACACACACACTCTGATGCTGGGCACTGGTGGGCACTGGTGGGCAGTGGTGGGGGTCTCAGCCACACACACACACTCTGATGCTGGGCACTAGTGGGCACTGGTGGGGGTGCTGTCCACACACACACTCTGATGCTGGGCACTGGTGGGCACTGGTGGGGGTCTCAGCCACACACACACTCTGATGCTGGGCACTGGTGGGCAGTGGTGGGGGTGTTGTCCACACACACACTCTGATGCTGGGCACTGGTGGGCACTGGTGGGGGTCTCAGCCACACACACACTCTGATGCTGGGCACTGGTGGGCAGTGGTGGGGGTCTCAGCCACACACACACTCTGATGCTGGGCACTGGTGGGCAGTGGTGGGGGTCTCAGCCACACACACACACTGATGCTGGGCACTGGTGGGCAGTGGTGGGGGTGTTGTCTACACACACACTCTGATGCTGGGCACTGGTGGGCACTGGTGGGCAGTGGTGGGGGTCTCAGCCACACACACACTCTGATGCTGGGCACTGGTGGGCAGTGGTGGGGGTGTTGTACACACACACACTCTGATGCTGGGCACTGGTGGGCAGTGGTGGGGGTCTTAGCCACACACACACTCTGATGCTGGGCACTGGTGGGCACTGGTGGAGGTCTCAGCCACACACACACACACTCTGATGCTGGGCACTGGTGGGCACTGGTGGGCAGTGGTGGGGGTGTTGTCCACACACACACTCTGATTCTGGGCACTGGTGGGCACTGGTTGGCACTGGTGGGCAGTGGTGGGGGTCTCATACACACACACACTCTGATGCTGGGCACTGGTGGGCAGTGGTGGGGGTGTTGTACACACACACACTCTGATGCTGGGCACTGGTGGGCAGTGGTGGGGGTCTCAGCCACACACACACTCTGATGCTGGGCACTGGTGGGCACTGGTGGGCAGTGGCGGGGGTCTCAGCCACACACACACTCTGATGCTGGGCACTGGTGGGCAGTGGTGAGGGTGTTGTACACACACACACTCTGATACTTACACTTACAATGACATAGCAGACGTATGTCCCACACGTCTGATACACTGGTGAAGTGCGGTGACGTACTTCGATGACATAGGTGCGGCACGTCTCCGTATTACACTGGTGTTGTGCGGTGACGTACCGTACCCCGAGCGCGATGACGTACATGCGGCACGTATTACACTGGTGGAGTGCGGTGACATACTTCGATGACGTAGGTGTGGTACGTCTCCGTATTACACTGGTGAAGTGCGGTGACGTACTTCGATGACATAGGTGCGGCACGTCTCCGTATTACACTGGTGTTGTGCGGTGACATACCGTACCCCGAGCTCGATGACGTACATGCGGCACGTATTACACTGGTGGAGTGCGGTGATCTACTTCGATGACGTAGGTGCGGCACGTCTCCGTATTGCACTGGTGTTGTGCGGTGATGTACCGTACCCCGAGGTCGATGACGTAGGTGCGGTACGTCTCTGTATTACACTGGTGTTGTGCGGTGACGTAATGTACCCCGAGCTGGATGACGTACATGCGGCACGTATTACACTGGTGGCGTGCGGTGACGTACTTCGATGACGTAGGTGCGGTACGTCTCCGTATTACACTGGTGAAGTGCGGTGACGTACTTCGATGACGTAGGTGCGGCACGTCTCCGTATTGCACTGGTGTTGTGCGGTGACGTACCGTACCCCGAGGTCGATGACGTAGGTGCGGTACGTCTCCGTATTACACTGGTGTTGTGCGGTGACGTACCGTACCCCGAGCTGGATGACGTACATGCGGCACGTATTACACTGGTGGAGTGCGGTGACATACTTCGATGACGTAGGTGCGGTACGTCTCCGTATTACACTGGTGAAGTGCGGGAGTGTGTGGACCAACGTACCCAGACATTACAGTCATGCAATGGAGATGTGCGCGTGTGGCAACACGTACTGGTATGTTGTACTTCGTTGTACTCACCTTCTGCGCCGTCGTCGGTTTCTAAGTACGAGGTGGTGGCCGTACAGGATAGGGATGAGACGGACGATGGCGTTCATGTCCTGCTTGTCGCGTACTGGGGTGCGGTTCGTGCCGGAGTGTGGTTTTACGGTAGTTTTGAGCTCTCGTAGAAAAAGAGCCGTACGGAGTGTGTTCTACACGGATCGTACTTCCTGGTTCGGACGTAGCGTCGAGCGTCAGCCGACTGCAATTCGTATGGACTTTCGATTCGTACGGCGTTTTTTACGAGCCGTATGGAGTGACGCTTTAGATTGTGATCGTACTTGCAGATTCGTACGGGGACGCCTACGGGTACGAATCGTATGGGGGAAAACGCTCCGAACCGCAATTCGGAGCGCTTTTTACCGGATCGGAATCGGCCCCTTGGAGTTTCTCAAACTGAGACTGGATCTTCGCACTCTTGGTGCTAGATATGGCCCTTTCCACCCTTGCCTTTTAAGGTCACGTACAGGAACAAAACAAATACCTATTAAGATCCTGTTAAATTGAAGAGTTTTCTTAATACATGTAGAGTTGATACTATGGGTACCTCTAGCATCTCAACCTCTCAATTTGGCTGAATACACTATTTTACCTTACTGATGCTGTTTCTTCTACTTCTCATGCCTTCAAATACCATGTTCTTTTTCCTCCAGTTATTCTTGTTTTGTATTTTTCTGATTAAACTGTGTTTCTTCTGTTGTTAATGTTTCCCTGATTATATTGTGATTTTCCTGTTATCAATCCACAGTTTAATTGTACCACTTTTTTCCTATACGCTTCCCCATTTTATGCTTTTCCTGTTGTCTTGCACTATGTAACGTCCAGTTTCCCTTGTGCCCCCCCTTCGTGAGATCTGGATGCACCATTCTTCCATGCGGTTTCACCCGCTCTCACCCACATTTTTGGATTTTTTTAGGGTATGTGTTTTTTCTCTTGTGGTTTTCTATGTTTCTTATCTTTTGTTACCTTTCCTCGTATTCTATCCCCTCCTTCTCTTTGCTTGGTATTTATCTTCTTTAATTGCTACTTCTTGGATTTTCCATTTTCGATATTTCTTTTTTTTTCTCTCCCTTTTTTCTTCATGTGACATTCTTCCTCGTTTACATGATGTTTCTTTCTTACTTTTCTTCTTACTTTTTTCCTTACTATTTCTCTAACCTCTTATCTTTGATACAACCCTACCTTGTTACTATAAGAAATGTCCAGCTAAGGTTCTATTTTACTAGATTAAGACTAGTGACACTCATTACCAAACTGCCCATGCGATGGTAAATCACCACAATCAACGTTGCATTTCCTATTATTTTGTGCTTTTTATAGGGACATTCGTAAGCTTACTTTGAAACCTCTTTTTAAACAAATGTATATTATCATTATAAGCAAGGTTTTAATATCATTTGTAGCTTGGAGAACGAAAATATTATGAAGACTGCCTGCAAATTTGTCCAAATGGCAATTAAGAAAAGAAAGACCTATTCGTATTTGGAGATTTTAATGTATGAAAATTATGAAAACTAATGACCCTTATATACTTTATATCTATAATTTTGAAAACTGATGTATTTTATATAACATGCCATTACTCGTTTTTCCTAATTAATTGTGAATTAATGAGATTTTAAATAGTATTTATTGAACTATGTTTTGGTTTTATTTAACATGGACTGTATTCACATATATTGATAATGATTGTAAATTATATATTTGATATTCTGGTTTTTTTTTTTAGTATGCTTTTATGGTCATAGAAAATGTACCGAATAAAGCTTTTTGAATTTGAATTTGATAGTCTTCTGCTTTGTTTTTATTTCATTCATTGTTACATTCTTCTTTTCATGAGGTCATGGTTTTTCATGTATCCATTTTATATTGTGTCTGGTCTAGTTCAATTTGTTCTCTCTATAGTTAACTCTTCTCTTACATGATTCCTCCTTCATATATTGTTATACTCTTTTTTATTTACATAATGTTGTGGTTTACCATGTATGAAGTTTTTTATAATATCTGGTCTAATTTAACTTGTTCTCTTAATCGTTATTATATGGCATTAAATTTTGTTAATTGGAATGTCCGAGGTTTGCACTCACCGATCAAGGCAACGCGTGTTATCGCATTTGTCTAAATTGAAAGCTGATATAGCAATGATTTAAGAATCACACCTCACAGAATCCAAATCTTTAAAGTTAAAAAGAGATTGGGTTGGGGATGTTTTCTTTTCTCCAGGTGATGGTAAGCGTGAAGGTGTTATTAGATTGTGCCACGAGTGTCTCCATTTTCAGCTTGTTTATCAAGAAACAGATGATGTGGGTCGTTGGTTACTTACGGAATTATTGATTGGGAAGGTTTCACTCTCTTTGTTTAATATTTATGCACCATCTATGGATGATTGCCTTTTTTGGTCTCCCCTTGCAGAAAAACTGATGCAATTCTCTCATGGCATCCTCATTTTAACTGGAGACTGTTATCAAATTATCGATCCCTTTGTGGTATATAAATAAATAATACCGGATCTATTTTTGACTGGACATAGTAATAACAGATAGCTCAATAAATAAGAGTCAAGATTCGAGGTAGTAGGAGTTTGCAGGTTTAATACAGCATAAGGACAGGAACAGGACAACCTGCACAGGAATAGGATGGCAGCGCTGCCGGGGGCAGGATCGGTGTCGGCGTAACATTTAATAACAGTGCACAAGTATATATACTAAAACAATTGCATTACAATACATACAATAGGCGGAGCAGTGGGTGTGGTCAATAGCAGTCGCGAAAGATAAGGGTGAAAAGAGGTGTAACAGAAGGCGTTTACATAGACATGTGATGTAAACGTAACAGAATATGTCACAAATGGGGCGGAAACATGGAGGGGGCTACCTGAGGAGCCGGGACCTCTAACCTAGTGGTGCGCGCAAACTGACAAACTGACAATGACGTGTTACTAGGAGAAGCTGGGGGCTATGACTTCTGCGCTAGGAGCAGAGACTGAAGTCTGGAGAGTCAGGGCGACATGTACCTAAACATTATCTAGTATCTGATGTTTAGAGAACATGTTGATATAAACTAAAAGTTATCGGGGTAAAGGCTAACAGATTCTAAGACTGGTGCATGCATTATTCTATATGTAGTGCGTGTTGAGGAATATTAAATGACCATTTAATACAGTATTTCTCTTACATGGAGACGTAAAAGCTAGACTGTGACGGAAACTATTGATGCGATTCAGTAGCTAAGGAATGCAGAGAAGGAGGGCTGGACTGATAACTAGAATCATAACATACTTTTGGCAGACTAGCAGGCAGAGCCAGGCTGGGCCGGGCACTGTGAGACAGGAAGTAAGTGAAGGGTCAGGAATACAGGTGGGGGCTGTATCGCTCCTCAGCGAGGGCTCAGGAGACAGGAGCTGAATCTGGTGTCCGGGCCCTTTTGAGGCCTAGAAACGGGGACTTTTCGATGAAATAACGTGCACACTGAGAAACGTGGCAACGTAACTTTACATAGGCCTGATACTCGTAGCTTTCACGAGAACTGGAAACTGGCATACTAGAGATGGACACAACTGTAATTGCGTCTTTAATCAAACATGGGGGATACATATGCATATTAATCATGCACATGCAACATAAGATGGGGAACACGTAGGGACACAGAACATGGCAAAATTTACTTTTCCACATTCCCTCCTTGTCACTACGTTTCCATCAGGAAACATCAATATTCATGATACCATCTATTATTTCATACAGTATCATTTGCTCGTCTCGAATGTTCTTGGAACGGAATTTAGGACGGGACTTGGGACTGGGAATACAAGAGGTAGTACAAATGCCGCAAATCGCAGGGCCACATTGTATACAGAGGCAGCAACTGAATATGATCGCTACTGCAATACCTAGAAAGGACAATACTTTCCATCCCCAGGCGGAAATTATATTCCAGAACCAACCGGACCATGTCCAGGTGCCTGGATTTTGGTGTAACAGATGGGCAATTTTATGGAGTCTGGTTATAGCTGAATAAACAGACGGCGCGTTATTAGGAATGAAAATGCAGCAACTAGATCCGATGACTCTACATGCTCCTCCCCTATCGGCCAGTATGACGTCAAGGACGAGACGATTCTGGAGCACGACAATTCTCATAAAAGATTGCTCTTCGGTTAAGTTACTTAGAGCAGAGGTAGTCTCAATCACTACTGCTTCAAGTGTTCTGGTTAATCTACGTATCAGTTTACTATTCACGACAGTACCTAAGTAGGGGAAGACACCTTTATTGATATCTATGTATTGCTCTAGAGCAGTTTCAGTATAATCGACAATCGGGAGGTCTCTCTTGTGTCTAGTATGTACTAGGTGGGAGTTCCTATGATAGTCAGGTGGGGCTAGAAAAACTGGTGGCAGTAGGAAGGCAATGTAACAGGTTCCCTCCCAATCGAGGGGCAAACGAACATATGCGGTCTGACCACAAACAAAATAAGAATGACGTGAAGCTTTGAAAATAGAGTTCCCACTGTCACTATACTTGACAATAGTAGTACAATCACTATGTCCTACATGTACGGAACCATTATTTCTGACACATAATTCACCTTTGACTGGTAATACTGACATAGCAGGTAAGTCTGGAGTAGAATCAGACTGAACATTCAGGACCATGAAATTCGAAGAATAATTACCTAAATTATAAACTTCATTTTCTAGGTCTAACCCTGTTCTGTGGGGAAGACCTTGCTTGTCTAGAAAACATGTACTGTTCAGAAAGGACATATCAGTTGAGGATGACGTTAACGTGGACCATGCTCCACATGAACCGTTATGTGAAAATGGATAAGGAAAGAGTGGCAGAACTCCCTTCGGTGTCTGGAAAGGGGGAAGTCGACCACACACCCAACAATTAGTGGCACTGCTGGTCTGGTGTGAATAATGTAACATGCGGATAAAGGAATTATTTCGCATAGCAAGACGATAAGATAGTTCATGAGGAGGCAGATCA